>NC_064925.1:397569670-407569670 GCF_023897955.1 Schistocerca gregaria | reverse complement strand
AGCGCCGTCTATCTGCAAGTGTGTCCCACTTCAAACTTTCTATGAGATCTGTAACGCTCTCGCGGTGGCTAAACGTACCAGTCACGAATCTTTCTCTTCTTCTTTGGACCTTCTCAGGCTCTTGAATCAGACCTAACTGGTAAGGGTCCCATACAGACGAACAATACTCTAAATCTGGACGTACTAACGTACTGTAAGCAGGTTCGAATCCTGCCTCGGGCATGGATGTGTGTGATGTCTTTAGGTTAGTTAGGTTTAATTAGTTCTACGTTCTCAGCAACTGATGACCTCAGAAGTTAAGTCGCATAGTGCTCAGAGCCATTTGAACCCTTTACCATTTTGAACACTAAACACTATGTCAGCCACCCTTGTGTATGTTCAATAACTGAAAGGGGGAGAGATTCAGTGACATTGCTGGCCAAGTTATGGTTTGGCAAGCACGAAGAAAAACAGTAGAAACTCTCACTGAGTCTGATCGGGGGTTATGTTGTCGAAATATAAGCCCAAGATGGCTTGCCATGGGAGCAACAATACAGGGCGCAGGATATCATCGACGTACCACTTTGCTGTAAGAGTGCCGCGTATGGTAACCAATTGAGTCCTGCTCTGAAATGAAATGGCATACTCGACCGCGACTTTTGGTTGCTGGCCTGTATGGCGTGTAACATTCATGTTGGATCTCATCGCATACCGCGACATCTGCAGCCATGCCTTTGCTGCTCAACGAGGCTCAGTACAAAGTGGGACTCATCAATGAAGTCAATGAGATTTCAAGAGGCTCGACAAACAGGAGTAATGATATGGAATGCCACTTCTTTTCATACTAGGACTCCTTTGATTGTTATATATGGCAGCAGTATGTCCACGATATTCCACATCTCATTTTTCGCCCTTCCCAGCACGCCGTCCATGACTTACATTTCAGTAAGATAATGCCCACTCGAACCAGGCGAGAGTCTCTATTACTTGTCTTAGTGCTTTCCATACCTTACATTGGCCAGAAAGATCTCTGAATCTTTCCCAAACTGAGAACATTTGGAGCATTATGCGCAGGTACTCTAACCAGTTCGGCATTTTGACGACCGAACGCTCCATTTGGACGGAATTTGCCACGACATCCCTCAAGAGGATGTCTCATAGTAAAGTGGATATTCAGAGACCTACTATCTCTAAGGGAACAAAAGAACAAGGAAGGAGACTAATACCCACATTTCTCAGGATAAACGGGCCTGGAAAAGCTTAGACAGAAAATTGAACGGTGATTTCCAAAAGGCACATCCACTATTCAACACCACTTAGCAGCAAATGGAGCTTGTTCAGACAGCTGTGGGGAGGAGACAGGGGCACAAGTCGATTACCCATATTCAGTAGGGTCCATCTGGACAAACATGGTCTTATTGTGGTCTGTGGAGAGATGGGAACAATGGAGTGGCTCAAGGAGATGGTGCCCAAGTTATCTCTCTGGGAGTAGGCGAAACTACAGGTCAAGACAAGGCTGAGCTTTTCAAGACCCGTGAGCACCTACCCGACTTTCTACTAGAGAATAATCTATAAATCTTGAATAGGGATACGGAATCTACCAGCAGTAGTAGAGGAAGGAGAGAAGTATCTGACATAACTATTAGGTCCATTTATGTGGGTAGTAATCTCAAATAATGACATGCAGCGATGGAGCTATCTTTATCAGGTGACATGTATATTAGATTTGAGGTAGACCATAACATGTAGGAATAACAGGGAAACAGACTGAGACTCATGGAGAAAAGAGCAAAACGCAAGCTTTTCTGAAGTCAAAAATTAGTTAAGGATCCCAGTAGACGTTGAAGAAATTGCAGATGCAGTGATATCTACCATCTGTCTAACCATCAATAAGCGCACAGGCAGAAATGTATTATGGTAGAACAACAATCTGGAGTTGCAAAGGAAACTAGTAGGAAGACAGTTCAACCTTGCAGAAGAGAAAGGACAATGGACAGCACATCGTGAGGTACTTGTCATGTACTACCTTATGATCAAGCAAACAAAGCTATCTTGCTAGAAGGTATTCTGTGATGAAGTGATAGGTACTGCTTCAAGCACCAGACTGCATGATATCCTCTTTAGGATATCAACTAATCGAGGAGGAACTCTAAGGAAAAAGTGTGGTGGGTACTCAAGGATAGCAGTGAGACGCTGCATGCCCTTATCAAAACTTACTTCACTCAGTTCAAATGGTTCAAATGGCTCTGAGCACTATGGGACTCAACATCTTAGGTCATAAGTCCCCTAGAACTTAGAACTGCTTAAACCTAACTAACCTAAGGACATCACACACACCCATGCCCGAGGCAGGATTCGAACCTGCGACCATAGCAGTCCCGCGGTTCCGGACTGCAGCGCCAGAACAGCACGGCCACCGCGGCCGGCCTTCCCTCAGTGAAGATAAATCAGACAAGGTGTCAGTCCCTGAGAGGTACCGGTTTACAGGTAATCAAAGAGAAATGTATTAATTTAAAAAAAACTCCAGTGAGCAATGGGAACTTTTCAACCATCCAAGTCAACAGGCTCAGAATGTATCTTCCCAGCTATCCTGCAACAAACAGAAGATGATTTCATTAGAAGGCTGTCTAGACTGTTTAGGATCAGCCTATCAGCGGGGATCATTCCTAACGCTTGGAGGAAAGTGAATATTGTTGTCATTCTGAATCCAGAAAGAATTATCATACCAAGGCTAAGAAAAAGAGATCGATTAGTCTGTCATTTCTTCAAAAGACGTTAGAAAATTTGGTTACTGCACACATTAGGGAAAATAGGTTGACTGAGGTTCTTCTACAAGCAACCCAACACCAGGTCAATCATGTAAAATAGCATTTCACCAACTTGGTGGGAAGGGGAAAAAGCTCAACATGTTCACAAAATAAATCTCTTCATCCTCACGGATTGCAAGCGGGCTTTTAGCGACACGACGGTCTTATCAATTGTTAGAGTTGCAGAAGTGCACGGCAATGAGACCATCATGTATAGGAGTATTAAGACCATGCTAAACAGAAGAAACATAGAAACCACCATGATGAATGAGAAAATGGCGATTAACAGAAACAGGGGATGCTCACGAGGAGGGCGTTTGGCGCCACTACCGTGGTACCTAATGGTCAATGCAGTTACTGAAGATTTAAATACTAGTGAATACATTTACCAAAGCAAAATGAGGATAATGGAATGCAGTCAAATTAAATCGGGTGATGCTGAGGGAATTAGATTAGGAAATGAGACACTTAAAGTAGTAAAGGAGTTTTGCTATTTAGGAAGTAAAATAAATGATGATGGTCGAAGTAGAGAGGATATAAAATGTAGACTGGCAATGGCAAGGAAAGCGTTTCTGAAGAAGAGAAATTTGTTAACATCGAATATAGATTTATGTATCAGGAAGTCGTTTCTGAAAGTATTTGTTTGGAGTGTAGAAGGATCGGTTGGTAGGACATTTTTTGAGGCATCAAGGGATCACAAATTTAGCATTGGAGGGCAGCGTGGAGGGTAAAAATCGTAGAGGGAGACCAAGAGATGAATACACTAAGCAGGTTCAGAAGGATGTAGGTTGCAGTAGGTACTGCGAGATGAAGCGGCTTGCACAGGATAGAGTAGCATGGAGAGCTGCATCAAACCAGTCTCAGGACTGAAGTCAACAACAACAACAACACATTTACCAAGGATACGAAGACGATTTAATCGTAGTAATACTTGGCAAATCTACTAGCAATCTTAAAACAATGGCTCACAGTATACTACACAGTGTGGAATACGTGGTGCAGAAAACAGAATCTAACGGTCAGTCCCAAGAAAACAGTTGTAGTACCATTTATGAGAAAGCAAATCCAGCACATACATTGCAGTCTCAAGCTTCTCGATGAAACTCTACCAGTAAAGAGGGTAGTGAAGTACCTAGAGGAAACCCTGGACGCAAAACTGTCATGTACCGCTCATATTAATAATTTTTGTTTTATAAGGCAAAAAGCACTCCTATGACCACTAGAAGAGCCTGTGGTAAAAACTGGGGTCTAACCCCTAGGAGTATATACTAGATATTCACCTATGTAATAAGGCGTATGACAATTGATATATCCACGGTGTGATGGAATCACATAGGTGATGGAATCAAGTAGAAGAAGATTGGTAAGATACAAAGATGGTCTGCCTAGCTGTAACAAGAGGAATTAGCACCACACCTACTGCTGGAATGAAGACCATGCTGTACATGGTCTCATTACATTTTCTGGTTGCAATGGAGGCAGCAGCGGAACCATTCAGGTTAGAAACTAAAAATAACTGGATTCCTTTAGCATATCCAGACCCTCACACCATTATAATGAGAATGATAGATATATGTTTGTCAGGAAAATGCCGTATGACCATACAATAATTTCCAAATGATTGAATAAAACTTTCAGTTTGCATTGGTTGCAAGTACATTCTGCGACAGTCTAAGAGGGGCGCACATGTGTTCATCAAAAAAAGGTTAGAACTAGTTAGAGACTGTACGGAGGGGCAGTTCAACTAAAATTGTTAGCGAAGTGATGTTACTCCACAATATGCAGGAATTAGGATTGGTAACAGCTCAAAAGTGTCCCTCGGGCTAAAAAACGAGCACAAAGTATTAGTGTTAAAAGGGAAATCAGAATTGTACATAGGACTAAATACTGTCCCACTAAGGGTTTGTACTTGTTACATTTGAAATTAATAGCACTAACTGGGTACTCACAGGCAGAAATTTTCGGAGAAAAATTTGATGAATGCATGCATAGTGAATAGTAACCTATAAATTCTGTACAATGTAGCAAATTGCAGTGTCAACAGGGGTAAAAGTTGCTTTGTTTTGAACTTTCTTAAAGTTACAAGTGTGGTTGTAAATCTTATAGATATTTGCTTTCAATATGAAAAAGATATATCACGGATTTTTTGATGCGAAGTGGTATAAGTCTGGTTGAAAGAGACCCCACAGAATTTGTAAAAAGCATTTGTGTGATTATCAACTGTAGATCTTCGCCGTTATAGCCCCTATATACGTTCTTTCATCTTAAGCGGAAGAAAGCTATAAACTTCCAAGTGATTGCAGTAATCCGAAAAGTGTCGTTTTTGACAATGGGTGTCAAAAATTAGTGTTAACTAAAGATATGGCTTTGACTCCTTTTGTGGTTGCAAATTCGTACTCCAACATCCCGACTCATGAGACCATTAGCGTTATTAAGAGTTACGTTTTACATAGTGGCACCATGAACAATGATGAGCTTGAGGAATTTCTAGTGACCCTCTGCTTTAGCTTATCTTGAAATTACTTTAGCTATGATGGCTTAGTTTATCAGCAACCATACGGCCTGACTGTGGCTAACTCTCTCTCAGGATTGCTAGCAAATATTTTCATAAACCATTTGGAGAAAAGAGTTTTAGGTATGAATTCGGAACCTCTTAGTAACACAGTCTTCTCCAGTGGGACGTCTACAACGTTTTACTGTCATAAAAGGTAACCGAGACCGCTTCACAGATAATATCAATATTTCCAATGAGCAGCTTCCAAAAACAAGATTTACGCTAGGACTAGAAAAGGATAGTAATACCATTTCCTGTACCTGGTTATTATTAACAGATACAACAGCCTTGGTTCTTCTATTTTCGGAAACACAACGATGTCAGACGTGATCATTTAGAAAGATTCGGGTCTTCCAGTTGGGCATAAAATTGCTCACTTTCACTCAGTAAAAGTGCTCTGTTGAGGTTGCCATTAAATGAGAATATTAATACAGTACTTAGGATTTAATTCCTGGTCACTATACTTTATAATAAACGTAGGCAGGGAACACCGTCACGGGATAGTGAAGCCACGAAATATCTTTTTACACAGTGCAAGAGACCTACGTCAGATTCATTGGCTAGTGCTTTTCCAAAATTACTTATGGCTTCGTTTCGTACAAGCTACCAATTTCAATTCAAGTTACGACATAGGTTGATCGCTTAGGTAAGGGGCTCTGATGGGGATAAATTTGATTCTTCGTGGGTACTTAGGCTATACACTGTTGCTCTTGTGAGTCCTTCTACATAGGCCAGACAGAAATTTTATCACCCATTGTAAAGGACATATTAATCCGAACAATAAGCCTGAGTTCTGTCAGCATCTTCAAAAGGCATGCCATTCTGTCGGTAATATAGATGGTAATTGTACTTTAGAAGTTCTGCATTATGCAACAAGGGAGCTGCAATTCGACATCTTGAAAGAGATGGACATTTTCAAAAACAAAATAAAAGAATCTGGTAGCATTCTGAATGAACAGCTAGATTTCTGGTTTAACAGATTTCTTTTCTTTCTTCAGGAGCGTGTTGTAATACATATTTTCTGAAATTTGTTTGGAATGCATCCATCCCCCTTTTATCCCTGTGCCTTCCCTTTTTCCCTTTTCCCCCCAACAAAAATTTTGTTTCCAACCACCCAACCCTTCCCCAACTGCAGCCCCACGTTTCCCAATTCCTTCCATTTTCCTTTTTCCCCTCTCTTCTCTTTTATTTCCTGATCCTATAATCCCCACCACACACATCCTCCCCCTCCCATCAGCCTTCCTCCCCCTTTTTAATTTCTCACAACTCTCTCCTTCTTCCATGCCCTTTCTTTAATTTTTATACAATAATTAGTTTTACTAACCGATAATTATCTTGTGTGCTGCTTGTCGCATATACTTTTGGCAAGATGTCGTCTTCTCTAAAAATGAAATGCATTTAACTATATTTATGAGATGGTCTGAAAGCTTTTCCCAAGTGTCTTGATATTTATTTGTCCTTGAGACTGCTCAGGCTTGTTATGGTGAACTGTTATATATATATATATATATATATATATATATATATATATATATATATATATATATATATATATATATATATATATATTTGTGATACACATATTTAAAGTGTGAGACTGTTCTGATCTATCTACCTATCACGTTTTCGCAAAGACGCTCTGTGAGTGTTTTAGGAATTTGGTGTTGGATCTATCGCCTGCAAGGTAAGAAGATACCATCTCATGCATGCAGAGTTCAGAAGAGCGCAGCAGTATGGACAGTGATGTAATCAGACATTGATCACAGTGTCAGTTCCACTACACTCTCCGTAAATGAAACGTTATTGCTAACAGAGATTAGTGTACAGGTTCAGGCGTAACTGTATGATGTCAAAAACAAAAATCTTAGATTTTCATTATTAAGGTTTATTTTTACCCTAAGTATGACTTCATGTCATAACAATGTAAGCACATTTACGTGCAGGATGGGAAAATATTGATATTGTGTGTTCATAAATGTGAAGCGAAATTCATAACTATTATAAGGTTCTTTAACGGTAAGATGATTGATGTCCATGTCTGTGGATAGATAGAAATACAAACAAATTAAATAAAATTGGGGCCAGAGATATCAATTACGCTAAAATGAACACTGAAAATACCAAAAATTGAATGGCGGTCGGTAAAGAGCAATCGAAAAGAAAAGAAGTACACAGCTAAAACATATCCATAACTAATCAGTTCTTTTTGTTCAATCGGATATCTCACGTTTCTGTTTCAGTTAAGCCTGATAATCATGAATATGTATAATTAAAGGTCATGTTGTGAATGTACAAAAATTAGGAGAGACGGAGACGACCACAGTCCTGAGTGTCAATTGAATTTCACTTGCTGGCACAGCTAAAGTGCGCGTGTTCACTTTCCGTTGACGGCGGCAGTGGCTGCTGTCGGTGGGAGCTGTGAACCTGAGAATCTATTCTAATTCTCTCTCGACTGTTAAACACAAGTCAGATACATACATTTCCAACGTCTTCGGTGAAACTGAGACTCCTAGTTATTCCCTAGCTAAGTTAATTGACATGGTACACGCTATTTGGCTGGAATATTTCGTACGTCGTTGCCCTCGGATATCACACACAAGCTTTAACTATCAGTGCTCGGCGTGATTCTCTGCACTAGGAGACTTTACAGTTTAACTCCTTACGAGTTAAGACAAGCCCGTGAACATAATGCATCTCGTAATCATCTCAGTGTGGGGTGAGTCGCCTTGCTAAAACAATCGACGATTTCCTGTAAGGAAAGAAGGGAATTACTCTGTCTGCAATTCGCCTATATCAAAGCTGGGGGCCACATGTTTTCTTTCTGTCCAATCAGAGCGTTCGTACTTGTTGTAACTCCACCCACTAGAGCTTTCGTAGCCTATCACAGGCGTCGTTTATTTCCTAGGGCAGAATTTAGCTTCTGCTACATAATACTAAGATAAACAGCTCTTTCTTTCATGTGAGGTTTAACACAGGTGGCTACAGCCAGTCACCAGTGTTTCGAGTTGGGTTTCTCTGGACGTTTACTTGGCATCTCCCTCTGTGTTCTTGGGGAACGACTTTCCAAAGGGACATCGTTAAAAGCAGGGCCAAGATCTGCTTTTGTCGGCTGCCTACGCAGTGGCTCCAGCATCTCATTGTGTCCATTACGTGTTCCGCTGTCAAACTTTCAACTGAATGCAGGACAGGCATTCTGTCCTAAAAATTCTCCTTCCATCAGAACTGCATCTTGTAGCTTGGGTTGGGGAAGTTACTTATGTGCAAGTACTAGTGTGAGTACTTTGGTTTATATTCACACAATGTCAGTTTGTTTATTTGCTTTGTCCATCAATAAAATTCGTACATTTTCAAGTATCTATGTCGTGTGAAATTTCGAGTTAACCGGAATAGTTTCAGAAATTCAATGTAAGATGTGTTATTTGTTTGACACGTTACACAAAGGTTATTTAAAAATATTATTTTATTTGTGCTTATTTGTTTTTTGTAGAACAAATGTTGTAATGTATGCTCATTTATATCACACACATATGAAACATTTATTGTACCTTAATTGGCAGTGATCATGCTAGATTTCACTTGCAGTTTACTGCTCACCACCGCCTCATCACCCAATGCTTTCTTATTTGTGGTTTATTATTTACTTCAATTAATAGTTAGGTATCTGTGGGTGCTGCTTGCTCAGGCAACTTTCGACATGAATACATCCTGTCTAAAAACATTAGTTTACTTCATTTTTATGCTAACTCTATGTGTGGGTGTTTACAACACGGTTTGAAAAATTTGTCCCCAGGGCCTTGAGAACAGCTTGCACTTGATATTGTTGAATCCCAGAGTTGAATCCCATTCAATATGCGTTGTCATTTTACTTTTATGGTAGACAGATTAATGCAAAAATTTTGTGTATAATTACTGAGCCTATATATTGTAAAGCAGATTTCCTATTGTTGCTTATTATTGTTTTTTATGTTTGTAAATAACTATTGCATGCTACTCTATATAATCTTCTGCTCAGACTGCCACTCTCTCCCATGTACCTAATCTATACCACTCTCCCTCTGGTCAGATTATTCCCCTTCCTTTGAGCCCTCTCATCCCACCTACGTTATCCAACTTCCATTCCTTACTGCTTTCATCTTCCCCTCATCCTTTCCCTCACCCCCCCCCCCCACGTGTCCTCCCCTTCCCCCCTGCATGTTCACACCATTTCCATGGCCTTTTCCTTGTAAGTGCACTACTTGTCGAAATGCTATTGTTAACATAATTATGGTTTATTTTATTGGTTTATACGCTACTGTATGCAATCTTAATGTTGTTTATGATTTTATGCGGATGCATATTGCTCTATTTTAATTTCAATTAAATTGCATAATGTTTAGATATGTGGATGTCTTTCATTTCTACATCTACATCTACATCCATACTCCGCAAGCCACCTGACGGTGTGTGGCGGAGGGTATTTGTATACTATTTTTAAACATTTTTTGTTTATTGTCTTTTTGGGTGTCTGTTTGTCACAGTTATGCTGCACTGTGCGTGCTATAGTGTAGCAATGTTGTGTATTTCCCTTCTTTGACAATGTACTAATATGTTTCAGGTAGTACCATCTATGGATTTATATTTTAGGTCTTAGTATTTTACAACATTTCACTTACGTAGATTAGTGCATATACAAAACATTTGTATGTGCCACTTATGGTGCGTATACACTTTTTTGTGCTTTGCTTGTTTTTAAAATTCTGACTTACTTTGGAAACATCCTTTCCCGAAATAAGAGAATCACAGACCTATGACCTCTCTTAAGGTTTTAACTTGACCTGTATAATGCGTTAACTAGCGTCAGTGATGTTAACTTGGGACCGGATCTCAATGCATTGGCGTCTTTTAATCTTATTTTGGACACACGTTTAACTTTACAACTGTTGGAAAGTACCACTTGCGACATGATATCACTGATTTATGCTTTGCACTCCTACTTAATGTAAACATACGTTCTGATACGTCGTAATTTTGCCCTTTTATATAGAGGTTGCTACGAAAATGGTTCCTAGACCAAAACAGGTCACCTACTAAATAAACGTCTCTCTTATTCGCAGCACTAGCTGTCTTTTTGCATCACAAACCTTTCAGTGCAACAACTGGTTGTTTAACATTGGAGGAACGAACCATGACACCGTCCAGGCAAACACTGTGGTTTACTGACTGATACAAAACAGATGAAGTCGCTGCAGCCAGAGTATACGGAGTACAGTCTAGAACAGAGAGAGACAGAGCAGGCTATGTAGGGAAGCTGGCAATGGTATTCAGGAGGAAAAATCTGGCGTCAGAGTGTGCATGGAGGGGCATTTACGAAGGTGCTGCAAGGATCGTTGCATTTCCAACAAGGTGAAATATCGCTGCAGAATGCCATGTAGCCCATGGAAGACTATGGAAAAGCAACAGGGTGATCCATTCATGGGTCCCTGGTCACTTAAAATTAGTGTCAATGATCAAGCTGCTAGACTGGCCAGGACAGGGGCAATAACTCAGTTTATTGGATCGCAGTCTGTCCTAACTATCGCTAAGGCGATGCTGAAATCAAACATATTTAGCTGGATCAGGAGGTAGGACGTAGAATATTCGACTAAGTTCCAAAAATAAAGACAAGACAAACAAATGTTGCCGAATCCACGTTTAGAGATAAGTCCTTTAATACTGAACTTGAACAGGAAATAAATTAAACTTATGGTTGGACTCATGACTGACCAGGGGGTTTCAAAAAGCACCTCTTCTAATCTATCAATGCAAAGCTCTGGCGGGCAACTGATACAGGATATTCGGGTCGGTAAATCCTGAACACACCGGGTGTAGTAAGAAACTAGTTAAGGGTCTCCCACTACTTCTTAAGGATACCGGTTAGCTTCAATAGAATAACAGGTAGAGAAATAGCACAGTAAAGTCAGTTTCCGTGTGAACAACAGTCGGCTAAGACCACTGTTGTTTTTGTCTCCCTGTAATAATCAAATCAAATCAAATCAACACTGTGGGGAAACAGTGAAGCTGTGTAGGTGAGCATAACAATAAGACGAGGGGTTGTAGCATCATTATCGATATTACCTATAATGGTCTTATCTTCTTTGTGTTTACTTGATTTGACTTCTGTATAAACATGCTCCTTGTTGTAACATCCATGTAAGGGTTTTATTCATTTTTGTGATAATTTATGTAATTGTAATTAACCTATGGATGTAATTTCAAACTAATGTGCTGTAAGAGAACTAAAATGCTATATCTTATCGGTTCAAGCATAGGGAAAATAAGCTGCAATGATTTAAAATGGAACTAGCTAGGCGGTGGAACTGCAAAATTCCTTTGTGGCATGAGTCAGTCGGTGGCTAGCAGGTAATGGGTGCTCATCTTGAGATCTGAAAGGGGCGCTAAGAACTGCAATATTACATAATATAGTCCCAAATGCATAAGTAATGTGGATTATTATTCATGTCATACCTGTACTATGAAAATACGACGCTAAGGTGAAAATTTTCAGAGCCTATTACACAGGACGAGCCATGTACACCTTACCGCCTGTTTTTAAGAGCGCAAAAGATCGAAGCTGCCACCACCCTCATCTTAAATTATCAGTTGAGTACTGTATAATTTCATGAGCCACTTATGTGCTTTCTTTTTAATAATAAGTTTGTGCAGAGCCACCGTATTTCTCTTAATCGTTTACTTAGACACCGTCCCATCCCAGGTCCTAAGGTGAATCTGAATATCCTATTTTACTGAACTGTAAAGCAATTATCTTCCTTAACAAAACTTAATAAACTTTGTGGAGCTGTAAAGTGCATACTCAATTCGTGAGTGTAAGTTTAAAAATACTGCCCGTAGTATTCATGATTGGACAGTTAAAGTATTCAGTTCAAAGATTTTTCTTATTGAAACAACAATGTTTACCATTTCAAGTGTTCCGTACTTAACAATGTTTCCCTTATTGTACTGTGACTGAAGTGTTCACCCTCGGTCTGAGCTTATAGATAGATTAGTCTCTGGGTTCCCATGCTAATAGTTGAGCCAGATTTCAATGTCATAATACAGTATAATAACAACAATCAAGAATAAGCAACTCGCTGCAAATACGCGAACTTTACTAGATCCAGGTACCACATGCTACACTTGAGCTAAGTAATATAAGGAAGTGAATGTTGCTTGAGAAAGCAAATAATAATCAGTACAAAAGAAGCAATAATTTCACAACTATTTTAATAGTAGGAATTTCATATAATTACACTGACAAAAGAAACTCTTGTCAAGTCGGTAGTGCTCCACCATTAGTAATCATTCACCTATAATTATCATACCCTTCATACTATTATGTAAAGATAGTAAATTTTATTGAGAGCCAGTTGTGTGCCTAAACGTATTAATACTCCTCCTGAGTGATTCAAGTCAAATCACTGGTATATTAATTGCTGAATTGTGCTACTGTCTAGTATCTTATCAGCAAAACAGGTAGTAAAGTCAACACTAGTAGTTAACTTTCTTTATGAACCATGAATTTTCTCGGTGGAACTTTGCCTAATTAGGGTGGCGACTGTTTCTTTTCACGGAATTACAGTTTGTAAGATAACTAATAGGGCCTTGGTTCGGTTCTCATTTACCCTCGTACCGCTTTCTTTCAAATAGAAACCTTTAGGGAAACAAAATTAGTGAGATATCTTAACACTACACACCGTCACGCTCACTAAATAAAAAATCCTTTCACAGGAGTAACACTGTCAGAATACCACTATTTTAAAAGTAGTCGATAGTGTTATTGGGTCTCACGAACTCTCGCACCAACTGTACCTACAAGTTTATGGCTGTTACACAGTATTTAAAACTGATGTCACATGACGTAGATGTTCTTATTTGTAAATAATTTGCTTGTATTTATTGTGTTTTTAGTAATTCAGTTACATACGGTAAATAATTTTCACCACTTACTGCAGTGCTGTTACTTATGTGAAATACTAATGGAGTGAACTACAGAGCATGCGTAACTATTTTCCCATCTAAATGTTCAGATAAGCCCAGTATAGAGTACGCTACATACTGGTTGCTAAGTGTAGCGATTTCGTTTTTCCCCATATGGTAAAAGAATGTTAACTGATACTATAATTCAGTTTGAGTGTTACTAGCCTTGAGAAACACTGGAAGTTTTATTCAATGTTAGCCTCGCACCTTACCATTCCTTCGCAGCTCCTAACATACCAGTCCACACTCAGTTACCATCCTTTCTCAACAATGCCACCAAACACCATATCCTTAGCCACTTCTCCAATACCCTCACTGATATCTGTGCTGAAATCTGCATCTGACCTAACAATCCCATGCCCTATGATTTCCTTAACAATATCAACCATACCTTTCCCATCTATATTATTGCTACTTACCTCAGCAGCCACAGTAGATTCCCTGCAGAACTCTGCTGACAGTGTCAGTTTACCGAATCCCTCCAAGGTAACATTGTCCCCATCCTGCAACCTTCATGTCCTGAAAGCAACACCACCTGCGATGTCATCCAAATACCTCCCAACCTCCTTGGGCACCTCACTGCAGAAGTCATTGATCCAACTGTAAGTGAACACTTACCTGTCCTCCTCAACATATCCTACACACTACCCCATCCCCAAGTACCCCATCCCAATCTCCATCCAAATGTTGTCCATGACTACTCCTTTGGTGACTGGAATGCCTACCAGAAATCTATAGATACTTAGGTTGGAAGCCACCACATAACCTTCTGGCAATCTGATGATATACCCCATGCCACAGCCTCCCTGCAACAGACCTTGTCAAAAGACATCTCCAACCAAATCCCTATTACAATTATAATTCTCATTGCTGCACTCTCCCACCATAAGCTGTAATCCTCTATGAATCCCTTCGTTTATATCGCTCCTTCTTTTGGACTTGTGACTGTAATACAATCATATGCCACTGGAAAATATAGAAATGCATCAAAAAATTTTTCACTGTCAATTAAGTCAGGAGCTGGTGCCATACATGCACCAGATTCAATGCTACACTCCCAGTTAACTTTTACAAGTACCAGAGAGCATTCCTCTGTCTTACTGTCACCCATCCCATCTCTTACTAACCAGCTCTTCACAGCAACCCTTTCCCAACGACCTGAGTGTAGCCAATCACTTTGCATCACATCTCTCCCACATCTTCCTCATCCCTGATGACTCTCATCTTAACTACTCCCAATTCCCTACTGTCCATAAATTCACTTATACCATTGTCCTACACTGGGCTCCGAGCGTCTTGTAACATATAAAAGACAAGATAAACGCCATTGTCACAGCACAGCACATAAAACAAATACTTCACAAAAAACGCAACACATCCATTGGTCATGACCATATTACCAATCGCTATCTCGAATAATGCCCTGTCTCCTTTCTCATCACCCTCGCAATCCTGTATACCTCTATCCTCTCCACAGGCTACTTTCTTTACACGTGGAAAGCCTCCAGATTCCTACTTTTCATCAACTGACACAAACCCCCCATTGATACCTTGTCCTACTTCCCCATCTACCTCACCTCCGTGTTAAGCACGGTCTTTGGGTCTATCCTCTCGCAATACATCCACCAGCATATGCACAAAACATCATCTGCTTCCTGTTACCCAATGTGGCTTATGTTCCTTCTTCTCTGACGATGATCAACTGAACATCACCCAGCTCCTCTCCCAACAGCTGAAGAACGATAAATCGGCATCTTTGTCTCAGATTATGAAGAGAAAATATATTACTGCATATGACCAAACAGTCTCCTTTTAAAACTCCAGACTTTTGCTCTTGAAAATAACTATATTCGCCTTATTGCATCCTTCTTTGTAATCGCCCATCGTATGTCATTGTTAACAACAACGAATTCCCATACCTTATACCCTACTGCAGTTGTGCCCTCACGTTCTGTACCCTTCCCTCTCCTTTACCTCTTATATGCTGCCAATATGATCAAACCACTTTCCCCCCATTCACTTCCTTCAGTGAGCTCATAACACCACTTTCCTCGCCTCATATCCTACACTCTAGATTTCCCAATGAGCCCTCCAACTTCACCTCAATCAGTTTACCTCCTGGTGCAAACAATAGCTCCTTAAGATTAAGCCCCTCCAAAATCCAAGCAATAATTACAGGACACACCACTTGCACCTTCCATCTCCATGACTTCTATGTCACCATTTAAGGCTGTCCCATCCAGCCCAGTAATACACAAAAACTTTGGCCGAATCTTCGACAAACAACTAACATGGAAACCTAACCTACTATTAATTACACAGAAAGCCCACAATAGACTGAAACTACTAACCAGATGAGCATCGAGAATATGACTCTCCTCTGTCCTTCATAGATACAAATCCCCATTGTGCCCTGTCCTTTGCTATGGAAATGTTGCATGAATCTGTGCCCCATCTAAGTTCTATACACCTCTTCAAATCCTTGTAGGCCATGCTCTCTGTCTTGCTTTCTACACCTGATTACATTCCCTCACAAGGATTCTTTACTAGCTCCTCAAATTCCCACCTATCCTCACTCACATCGAATACCTTCAAATAACCTACACCATCCGTAAATTCGACTCCAATAACTCTATTGCGTCCCATCTCCTTTTCAGTCCAAGTGTACTGCCGTGCCTCTATCAACACATTTTACCAACCCTTCAACTACACATGCTCCACATCCTCTCCCAAAGAAATTTCAACTGTCTCCCTTGCCCAGACCATGGATTCCCCCTTAAGTATATCCTCCTACCCTCCCGGATCCACCCTTTTTAATGGTCAGTGTACCTTCTGTCGTGTTCATTGATTCAAGTGCCTTAATCAATTCATGCAGACAGTATTATACACCATTATATTATTTATATTTCTTATTCATGTCAAATTTTCAAAAAAAATTTAAAGTTGTAAAATGTATGTCTCCTTTTCTCTCTTTTTAGCGTCTAAGCTAGCATTGAAGTCCTACTTGTTGGAAATCATCTTATTTGTACCACAGACTGTCCACTCCGACACCCACCCACAAAGAATAGGGGAGGATCAAATAGTAACAAATAAATGAAAAACACTGGCGTCAGTGTTGCGACTCGCTCTGAGGATGTCCAGACGATATGCGATCGGAATATAAGTTGCAATAATAGTGTTTGCACTGCTGCGTGCCTGAAATTTAATGGATTAAATTTCTTTTATGTTACTTGTCCTGTCAACTTTTCGTAGCTCGCTCTGTGCCGAGCACAGCTTGCTAGGCCTGGTTAAATTTTCAAAGTGTTACTTTCTCATTAACATTCAAATGCGTGAATTGCTTTTGGTCACATTGTGTTAGCTATACCATGCGCTCGACCTCTGACCAGTGTCGCAAATTCCCTTCTGTCTGGAGTGTTTTGTTGTGAGGTCAACAATACCGTCCACTGGCTTAATTAGCACACTGCCCGTGCTGGTCTCTACTGCCTGCCCGCATTACAAATAAAACGTTAAGAATTCACAGTTCTCTCATCTAAGTTTTCTGGGGCACAGAACACCTCCCTTTTTTCCCAAATATTCGTCCCAAACTTTCCAAGACGAGTATTTAATTGGAATCAGACTGAACCCAAAAAGTCTTCAGAGCGTGGTGATGGCAACACCCAGGTTCAACAATGAGCTGTCCCACATGGGTTTCTACCTTATCCACTACTAACAGGAGTTCATTTTAAAGTGCAGTCTCCAGGAAATGATTACAATATAATCTTTAATCTAATGCTCATGTTACTTAACACAGATGTTTTACTTTCATCGACTGTTCCCTCGGCCTATGCCGGCTAACCACGCCAATGGCAGCTGATGTGTCAGTGGATCTGTAACTGTGCGCGTCTGCGTTTATTACGGAAATAAAATACGAAATCCCTTCTAGAAACAAACCAGAACTGGTATCTGAAATGCTTATCACTATAATCTTGTGCTGTCAATTTTCTTGCTAATTTTGAAGACATGTTATGACATATGCTCCATTGAAATATTCCCCTGTGGTGGTTCGAAAAATCTGTCTAATGACTGAAAAAGTTCAGGGTTTAGAGCGTCATTAATGTAAGTTAAATTCTGGGTGGGTAATACTCTGAGAGACCCTTCCGTGCAAAACAATGTAATCTGTGTCAATGTCATGACAGTCGTACTAGTGAGTGAAGAAGGCAGAAATCTTTGCCAACTGCATCACAAGTCGTATCGTTAATGATAGTACCGCTTCCGTGCAACTCTAATTTTCTCAACCCCTCTGGTTTCCCTTCCGCCTAGCAATTTGCTAACACAGTTTCGGGCGACTACATCTTATGCTTCCCTACCTGCTGGAAGTAAGACAGTATAGGAAAGATTTCCTTTTTTCTTCTAAAAACACTTGCTTCATGTCTACATATCAGACTGTAGCGGCCTGTCTCGGCAGACAACAATACTCCCTAGAGTGCACTTCCCCAACTCCACTAACTACGTAAACTTATGAACTATCTGAAATCAACAGAACCTCCTGCATCCTAATTCATATCCATTTGCCTATTACACCCCCACCCCCCCACCCCCCCAATTCACTGGATACGGTGAATGAAGCAAAACTGAAATTTCTAACCAGTCCCTGCTATAAATAAGTGAGCTGTTGCACTTACCCCCGCTTCATTCGTTCTTACCCTTTGTTCTGGCGTAACTACAAGGGCCGAAATGTAGATGAAGAAAGGAAGAGAAGAGAAGGTGGTGAAACGACGTCGGCCAATACTGCGCTGACCAGGACATCACCACGGTAGGGGTGCCATCTCGTCGACGTGAATATAAGCGCCGCTCCTGATACACTCGGATGGACATTAGTGGACAGTATCTGCGGAGTATTAGCACGGCCTGGCAGAGTGTACTAGGAGAGCAGATATTAGTGATCCACAAACTGTGTGTCAAACTTGCATATACAGGGTGTTACAAAAATGTACGGCCAAACTTTCAGGAAACATTCCTCACACACAAAGAAAGCAAATATGTTATGTGGACATGTGTCCGGAAACGCTTACTTTCTATGTTAGTGCTCATTTTATTACTTCTCTTCAAATCACATTAATCATAGAATGGAAACACACAGCAACAGGACGTAGCAGCGTGACTTCAAACACTTTGTTACAGGAAATGTTCAAAATGTCCTCCGTTAGCAAGAATACATGCATCCACCCTCCGTCGCATGGAATCCCTGATGCGCTGATGCATCCCTGGAGAATGGCGTATTATATCACAGCCGTCCTCAATACGAGCACGAAGACTCTCTACATTTGGTGCCGGGGTTGCGTAGACAAGAGCTGTCAAATGCCCCCATAAATGAAATTCAAGAGGGTTGAGGTCAGGATAGCGTGGATGCCATGAAATTGGTCCGCCTCTACCAATCCATCGGTCACCGAATCTGTTGTTGAGAAACGTACAAACACTTCGACTGAAATGTACAGGAGCTCCATCGTGCATGAACCACAAGTTGTGTCGTACTTGTAAAGGCACATGTTCTAGCAGTACAGGTAGAGTATCCCGTATGAAATCATGATAACGTGCTCCAATGAGCGTAGGTGGAAGAACATGGGGCCCAATCAACACGTGACCAACAATGCCTGCCCAAAAGTTCACAGAAAATCTGTGTTGATGACGTGATTGCACAATTGTATGCGGATTCTCGTCACCCCACACATGAAAATTTACAATTCGATCACGTTGGAATGAAGCCTCATCCGTAAAGAGAACATTTGCACTGAAATGAGGATTCACACATTGTTGGATGAACCATTCGCAGAAGTGTACCCGTGGAGGCCAATCAGCTGCTGATAGTGCCTGCTCGCGCTGTATATGGTACGGAAACAACTGGTTCTCCCGTAGCACTCTCCATACAGTGTCGTGGTCAACGTTACCTTGTACAGGAGCAACTTCTCTGACGCTGACATTAGGGTTATCGTCAACTGCACAAAGAATTGCCTCGTCCGTTGCAGGTGTCCTCGTCGTTCTAGGTCTTCCCCAGTCACGAGTCATAGGCTGCAATGTTCCGTGCTCCCTAAGACGCCGATCAATTCCGTCGAATATCTTCCTGTCGGGACACCTTCGTTCTGGAAATCTGTCTCGATACTAACGTACCGCGCCACGGCTATTGCCCGTGCTAATCCATACATCAAATGGGCATCTGCCAACTCCGCATTTGTAAACATTGCCCTGACTGCAAAACCACGTTCGTGATGAACACTAACCTGTTGAGCAATGAGTCGCATGTCAACACAAGCACCGAATTCAACATTACCTTCCTTCAATTGGGCCAAATGGCGGTGAATCGAGGAAGGACAGTGCATACTGACGAAACTAAAATGAGCTCTAATATGGAAATTAAGCGTTTCCGGACACATGTCCACATAACATCTTTTCTTTATTTGTGTACGAGGAATGTTTCCTGAAACTTTGGCCGTACCTTTTTGTAACAACCTGTATACACCAAAGAACTCGGATTTGTTGCCCATCGCTAGCAACGCCATTGTTATTTCAAAGTCAAGTATTGTCAATCTGATTTATAGAAATAAAATTACTAACATGTCAAAAATCCGGCTCAGTTGCGAAATGTTGCTGGTCTTCACCCAGATTTCAGCTAGAGTAATCTAGCGTTCTTCAGAGGTATAAAATAAACTAATACATACCAGAATAAGGCACGGTCAAATATAAAAGCTAAAGTACCGTCGTACCATGTCAAATTACGTTACTTAACTGAGGAACAGCCTCGACTCCACTTCGTGGAAAGCGGTCGGTTAGCCGCGGACGCTAGTTTGACATGGTACCACGGTACTTCGGCTTTTATATTTGACCGTGCCTTATTCTGGCATGTATTAGTTTCTTTTAAACTTCTGAAGAAGGGTAGATTACTTTAGTTGAAACCTGTAACATTTCGCAACTGAAGTTGATTTTTGACATATTAATTTATCACAGATGCTGACAGGGCTGACACATGTTAAAAATTCTTAAAACTACTAATATTATTTGCTTGAATTGTTGTATGGCATTCCGAGAACGCAACATCCCTTAGGCACCTCGTACGAGACGAGTGGGCTCCCTGGCTTACACACTAATAAATGTGTTTTAAACTAACTTAAGGGGCAACACAGACATCCATGCCCGAGGGAGGATTCGAACCTCCGACGGCTGGAACCGCGCGAACTGTGACAAGACGCCCTAGACCACGAATCCAATCAGTATGTTTGCAACGGAATAAATATAACAATTCGGCTTACTCACAAAAATCTAGTCACAAGGCCCATGTCATTAATGTAGTCCCCCTGAATAGGTCAGGCGTGCACTACACGCCGGAAGCGGCTACAAGGGTAGCGGAGTACGTGTGGAATGCACATGGGGTTTTTTTAGGTTAGAGAATTCCCTCCCTAGGCCCGATAAGACGCCTCCTGAGACGCGGCAAGGCAGGAGTAGGCAAAATGCAACAGGGAATAACAATATTAATGTGCTAATAGTAAACTGCAGGAGCGTCTATAGAAAGGTCCCAGAACTGCTCTCATTAATAAACGGTCACAACGCCCATATAGTACTAGGGACAGAAAGTTGACTGAAACCACATGTAAACAGTAATGAAAGCCTAAACTCAGATTGGAATGTATACCGCAGAGACAGGCTGGACAGTGAAGGGGGAGGCGTGTTTATAGCGATAAGAAGTGCAATAGTATCGAAGGAAATTGACGGAGATTTGAATTGTGAAATGATTTGGGTGAAGGTCACGGTTAAAGCAGGCTCAGACATGGTAATTGGATGTCTCTATAGGCCCCCGGGCTCAGCAGCTGTTGTGGCTCAGCAGCTGAAGAATAATTTGGAAAATATTTCGAGTAGATGTTATAGTTCAGGGTGGAGATTTTAATTTGCCGGATATAGACTGGGAGACTCAAACGTTCATAACGGGTGGCAGGGACAAAGAATCCAGTGAAATATTATTAAGTGCTTTATCTGAAAACTACCTTGAGCAGTTAAACAGAGAACCGACTCGTGGCGGTAACATATTAGACCTTCTGGTGACAAACAGACCAGAACCATTTCAATCAGTTAACGCAGAACAGGGAATCAGCGATCATAAAGCGGTTACTGCATCGATGATTTCAGCCGTAAATAGAAATATTAAAAAAGGTAGGAAGATTTTTCTGTTTAGCAAAAGTGACAAAAAACAGATTACAGAGTACCTGACGGCTCAACACAAAAGTTTTGTCTCAAGTACAGATAGTGTTGAGGATCAGTGAACAAAGTTCAAAACCATCGTACAATATGCGTTAGATTAGTATGTGCCAAGCAAGATCGTAAGAGATGGAAAAGAGCCACCGTGGTACAACAACCGAGTTAGAAAACTGCTGCGGAAGCAAAGGGAACTTCACAGCAAACATAAACATAGCCAAAGCCTTGCAGACAAACAAAAATTACGCGAAGCGAAATGTAGTGTGAGGAGGGCTATGCGAGACGCTTTCAATGAATTCGAAAGTAAAGTTCTATGTACTGACTTGGCTGAAAATCCTAAGAAATTTTGGACCTATGTCAAAGCGGTAGGTGGATCAAAACAAAATGTCCAGACACTCTGTGACCAAAATGGTACTGAAACAGAGGATGATAGACTAAAGGCCGAAATCCTAAATGTCTTCTTCCAAAGTTGTTTCACAGAGGAAGACTGCACTGTGCTTCCTTCCCTAGATTGTCGCACAGTTGTCAAAATGGTAGATATCGAAATAGACGACAGAGGGATAGAGAAACAATTAAAATCGCTCAAAAGAGGAAAGGCCGCTGGTGCTGATGGGATACTAGTTCGATTTTACACAGAGTACGCGAAGGAACTTGCCCCCCTTCTTGCAGCGGTGTACCGTAGATCTCTAGAAGTGCATATCGTTCCAAAGGATTGGAAAAGGGCACAGGTCATCCCCGTTTTCAAGAAGGGACGTCGAACAGATGTGCAGAACTATAGACCTATATCTCTAACGTCGATCAGTTGTAGAATTTTGGAACACGTATTATGTTCGAGTATAATGTCTTTTCTGGAGACTAGAAATCTACTCTGTAGGAATCAGCATGGGTTACGAAAAAGACGGTCGTGTGAAACCCAGGTCGCGCTATTCGTCCACGAGACTCAGAGGGCCTTAGACACGGGTTCACAGGTAGATGCCGTGTTTCTTGACTTCCGCAAGGCGTTTGACACAGTTCCCCACAGTCATTTAATGAACAAAGTAAGAGCATACGGACTATCAGATCAATTGTGTGATTGGATTGAGGAGTTCCTAGATAACAGAACGCAGCATGTCATTCTCAATGGAGAGAAGTCTTCCGAAGTAAGAGTGATTTCAGGTGTGCCGCAGGGGAGAGTCATAGGACCGTTGCTATTCACAATATACATAAATGACATGGTGGATGACATCGGAAGTTCACTGAGGCTTTTTGCAGATGATGCTGTGGTGTATCGAGAGGTTGCAACAATGGAAAATTGTACTGAAATGCAGGAGGATCTGCAGCGAATTGACGCATGGTGCACGGAATGGCAATTGAATCTCAATGTAGACAAGTGTAATGTGATGCGAATACATAGAAAGATAGGTCCCTTATCATTTAGCTACAAAATAGCAGGTCAGCAACTGGAAGCAGCTAATTCCATAAATTATCTGGGAGTACTCATTAGGAGTGATTTAAAATGGAATGATCATATAAAGTTGATCGTCGGTAAAGCAGATGCCAGACTGAGATTCATTGGAAGAATCCTAAGGAAATGCAATCCGACAACAAAGGAAGTAGGTTACAGTACGCTTGTTCGCACACTGCTTGAATACTGCTCAGCAGTGTGGGATCCGCACCAGATAGGGTTGATAGAAGAGATAGAGAAGATCCAACGGAGAGCAGCGCGCTTCGTTACAGGATCATTTAGTAATCGCGATAGCGTTACGGAGATGATAGATAAACTCCAGTGGAAGACTCTGCAGGAGAGACGCTCAGTAGCTCGGTACGGGCTTTTGTTAAAGTTCCGAGAACATACCTTCACCGAAGAGTCAAGCAGTATATTGCTCCCTCCTACGTATATCTCGCGAAGAGACCATGAGGATAAAGTCAGAGAGATTAGAGCCCACACAGAAGCATACCACAATCCTTCTTTCCACGTTCAATACGAGACTGGAATAGAAGGGAGAACCGATAGAGGTACTCAGGATACCCTCCGCCACACACCGTCAGGTGGCTTGCGGAGTATGGATGTAGATGTAGATGTAGATATTCCAAGCCTGCAACTAGCAAGCGTGTTGTTTCGTCAGTGATAAGTCAGTCATATTAACTCTCTGTTCATTTCCTTATTTGTCTGAAACGTATGAAATTTCAAGTGGATATTGCTGCCTATGTCACGGGACAAACTCGCTGCTGAATTTAAGCAAGATGACGGAGTTATTGAACTCATATCAGCTAGTCAATGGGCAAGTCCACTAGTTTTGCTCCCCAAACCGTCAGGACGCATTCGTCTGTGTGTTGACTTTGCCCACAGTCAACCCACAAACTGTCACTTACCATTGCCACGCCCAGAGGATCTCATGGACAAATTAGGCGCTATACGCTACTTGTCAAAAATTGATTTGCGCGACGCATATCTTCAAATACCGCTTGATGAAGAATCTCAAATAATGTGCGTAGTAAATACTCATATGGGTTTATTTAAATATTTGCGTTTGCCTTTTGGCAGTGCTTCTGCACCCGTCATTTTCCAGCGGTATTTGGAACAGCTCACTGCACAAGTACCAAACCGTTCCAACTATTTGGGCGATATTTTAGTAGCAGGTCGTACATCTGAAGAACGTATTGCAAATTTACGTGCTTTGTTTCGTGTGTTATCTGAGGCAGGACTTAAGTGTAGACTGGACAAGCGTGATTTGTTTAAACCTGAGTTACAGTATTTTGGTCATGTCATAAACAGTCAAGCTGTGCATCCCCTTCAGTCACATTTCTTAGCTATATGGGAGTTGCCAGTTCCTCTCATTATCACAGAATTGCAGCCAGTCATGACGGAAACGAACTATTATATCGGTTCATACCAAATGTTGCACAAATCGCAGCTCCATTGCATCGCTTGCGTCTCAAGAACGTCTCCTTTGTTTGGAGTGCCACATAACGTTTCAAAAACTTAAAGATGCATTGCTCGCTGATAGATGCTTAATTCACTTCGATCCGGACAAACCAGTCGTATTGCAAGTTGAGCTTCCTCTTACGGAATCGGTGCAGTGCTATCGCACAGAAATGGCGGTAAAGACAGGCCTGTGGCTTTCGTATCAAAAGTGTTCCCAAAGCTCAGTGTACCTGTTCACAAACTGAGAAAGAGGCTTTGGCTGTTGTGTATGGTATCACCAAATTCCACTACTATTTGTATGGCAGAAAATTCTGCTTCGAAACGCATCACAATTCTTTACAGTCCTTGTTTCATCCGACGAAACCGGTTCCTGTACGAACTGCGCAAAAAGTGCAAAGATCGGCTTTGTTGTTGTCTCAGTAGCAGTACGAGATTGTGTATCGTCCGACGTGGTAATGCGGGCTAGCTTTCACTTCTCTCGATTGGTCCTGATACGGACTTCGACGCTACTTCTGCATCTTGTTGTCACATCGATGCTCGGGATTTCGAATTGCTTCAGTCTTTTCCACTGAACTATAAGAAAACTGCACAGGCCAACGGACGCTGATCCAGTTTTGAACATTTTGCTCAACTACATTCGCACATCTTGGCCTCGTTCTCTGTGGTGCGCCGATACTTAGCAGGTCGGCATAGCCTCGTTGTACAGAAAGGCATGATTCTTCTTCAAAATGACAGTGGACAGTCACGTGCGTTAATCCCTAAAGCTTTGCAAAAAGGAGTTTTACAGTTACTTCGCCAAGGACACTGGGGGACTGTTCCTACGAATCAGTTAGCGCGTCGACACTGTATTTGGCAGGGTATGAACACCCAAATAGAACAGATGACATCACAGTATCACACATGCGAGGAATATCAGTCCGCTACCCCACAAACATTCCCTGCTTGGCCTCAGTCGCAATCACCATGGCAACGTGTGCACATATACTTTGTGGGACCCTTTTGGAACACGCGCCGGTCGATTGTGCTTGACTCGTATAGCAAGATTCCTTTTGCTGTGCCAATGAACTCGACAACGTCACCTAGCACAATTCAGGTGTTGTCATCAACTTTTTGCCTAGAAAGTTTACCTGAAGTAATTGTGTTAGACAACAGCCCTCAGTTCACGTCAAATGAATTTCAAACAATCTGTGAGCGCAATGGCATACGGCACGTAACGAGGGCACCGTTCCATCCACAGTCAAACGGCGAAGCGGAACGATTTGTCACAACATTCAAGCAGCGTATGGCCAAACGTCACTGTATGGAGAGTGCTACGGGAGAACCAGTTGTTTCCGTACCATATACAGCGCGAGCAGGCACTATCAGCAGCTGATTGGCCTCCACGGGTACACTTCTGCGAATGGTTCATCCAATAATGTGTCAATCCTCATTTCAGTGCAAATGTTCTCTTTACGGATGAGGCTTCATTCCAACGTGATCAAATTGTAAGTTTTCACAATCAACTTTTGTAGGGTGACGAGAATCCGCACGCAATTGTGAAATCACATCATCAACACAGATTATCTGCGAACGTTTGGGCAGGCATTGTTGGTGATGTCTTGATTGGGCCCCATGTTCTTGCACCTCCACTCAATGGAGCACGTTATCATGATTTCATACGGGATACTCTACCTGTACTGCTAGAACATGTGCCTTTACAAGTACAACACAACATGTGGTTCATGCACAATGGAGCTCTTGCACCTTTCAGTCGAAGTGTTCGTACGCTTCTCAACAACAGATTCGGTGACCGATGGACTGTTAGAGGCGGATCAATTCCATGGACTCCACGCTCTCCTGAACTCAACCCTCTTGACTTTCATTTATGGGGGCATTTGACAGCTCTTGTCTACGCAACCCCGGTACCAAATGTAGAGACTCTATGTGCGCGTATTGTGGACGGCTGTGATACAATACGCCATTCTCCAGGGCTGCATCAGCGCAGCAGTGATTCCATGCGACGGAGGGTGGATGCATGTATCCTCGCTAACGGAGGACATTTTGAACATTTCCTGTAACAAAGTGTTTGAAGTCACGCTGCTACGTTCTGTTGCTGTGTGTTTGCATTCCATGATTAATGTGATTGGAAGAGAAGTAATAAAATGAGCTCTAACATGGGAAGTAAGCGTTTCCGGTCACTTGTCCACGTTACACATTTTCCTTCTTTGTGTGTGAGGAATGTTTCCTGAAAGTTTGGTCGTACCTTTTTGTAACACCCTGTATATAGCAAAGGATTCGGATTTATGTTGCAGGTCGTCCATCGCTTGCGACACCATTTCTATTTCAAAGTTAAGTTTGTGAATCTTCTTTATTGAAATAAAACTATTAATATTATGTGTTTGAATTGTTGTATAGCATTCGAAGAACGCAGCATCCCTTAGGCACCCTGTACGAGACGAATGGGCAGGACCCCACACCCTTATACTAGCCATATGAAAAAAATAGTGCCTAATTACTTTCCGTTACTTCTGCGTTACGTGTTAATTCTGTTGGGAACTTCTTCTTTGCTAAGCATAATCCCAACATAAACTCCCACGCTGGAGTCAACACCGGACTGAACCCTCCGAACACCGCATGATACATTGCTTCCTGGAATACAGTTACCTCGGTCCAAGTGTCACCCAGCAGATCTGCTAGTGCACTGGCAAACTTGTAATGACAATAGACTTAATTGTCTCTGTATCTTCCCCAGATCGTTATCCAACACTCTCTTAAAGTCACTGATATAGCGAGTTCTCTCCATAGTTAACTCACATACTAAACTCGTATTGTTTGATTCTCCCTATTCTAAACAAGACGATCGAGTTGCATGCCATTCTGTGACGCCCTGCATAGAACTTACCATTTACTGGACTTGATAAAGTGTATAATTATTTCCCGACCATCCTCCTTATGCGATTTCCCAACCACCTTTTTTACTAATTTACCAACCACTGATGACACGAAAGCAAGACATCCGATTGCCTAGGGAACAGCACATCTGATTCCAAAGGTTGAACCACAGTTGAGCGTTTTGCTGCACTTCCGATGCAATACGGCCAACCCAGAACCAGTCTCATCATCGAGGATGTCTTCAAAAGGTCGCCACCTGAAATAATAAACAGTCTATCATTCCCTCCCTCCTTCTGGAACAAGTAAATAGCGACAAATAGAAATACAAACAACACCAACAAAAACATTACGATAATAAAAGAAAAATACACGTGGCAATGACAAGAAAACATTAAATCCACCCAAATACAACACAATACAGAACAGACCCATAATACAAATATCAAGAAGAAACCTAATACAAACAAAACATTAAAAATACACTATCAGCACAGGTAATTACGTGACTTGAGAGCGTAAGTCAAGTCTCGAGCGTTGTGCTAAATGTTGGAGATTCCTTCTTCCTGCCAATCGCAGCTAATTGTGGTATTGCATCCAACCTACCCCTAAAAGGTTTTACCCGACTTACGTGAACAACAGACGTTTTAGTAGAAAGTGTACCTTTACGTTAACAGATGAGGCCATTTTCACGGCCTGATACGATCCTTGATATTTGCTGAAGAAGTTTTTCCTCTTTCGCTTCGATGTACACGGATTAGTGATCAATACCCACTGCGTATACGTTACTATGGTAGTTTGCTCATGTGTCTATTCGGCTGTTTCCGGCGCTCCAGTGTCTTTGCGTTGGCTCCTTGTACGTTTCTCCACACCTTCCCTATTCTTCTCGCAAACTTCTTCACTGATTCGCAATTGGGTCCTAGTGTAGGATTTAAAACGTCGAAGGGGGACTGCGTCTATGCCCCATACACTACGCCAAATGGTGACGTGCCTATTCCTGTATGAAGCTTTGAGTAATATACAGAAACCATATGTGGAAGATAGATATCCCAGTCATCGTGTCTAACACTCACATAATTGCGAAATAATCTTGTGAACGCGCTCAGTCCTACCTTTTGCTTTGATGGTGAAATGGGCTTGTTCGTAACTTCCGAATTTGTAACACATGTCATAACTTTTTCATAAGTCCTGAATCAAGGTTTGTTCTCTGATCCATGACTACGGTGTCAGGTACAATAGACTTCAATAACTAATTCTTAATTTTTGTTGCAGCACTGGCCTATTGGTGTGGAGTTCCTATTATTACTAGAAATGGTAAAAAACGATCGATGGAAGTAAGCATATATCTTTTATCTGCAAGTGTTCCGTTATATTGTCCGCAAATGTCAAACCCAAGCATTTAAAATGGCTTCGTCGCCGCTGGTAACCTCTACAAAGGGATTTTCCGTTGCGATGTATCCTCTCTCCGTGCGCGTAGTACACAGTCTCCGACATACTGCTCTATATCGCATTTCAAAACTCCTTCAGCAAAACAGTTTCGCAACACGCCTATCTGTAGCTCGTCGGCCACAATGTCCTGACAACACAGGGTCATTAGCCTGTTATAACATCTCTTTTTGAAAAATTTTCAGGATCACATTAAGTGGTCCGCATTTCGTGGCAATGCTCAACAAATATTTATGCGTGATAAAGAGTGGCTGTGATTTAAAATCCCGGCAATCTTTATCCTCTGCTGTGTCTGCTGCCATTCTAACAAACTCTTGCCCATTCTACTCAAAATGGCCACTTTGCGGGATAATGTGTCCACGTCTGTGTGTTTTCTACCAGCCTTATGAACCAGCCCGTAATCAAGTTCACTATGCTTGAGAGCCCAACGAGTTAGACGACTAAAAGGGTCTTTTTTACCAACCAGCCATTTCAATAACACATGATCAGTCACATCTTCAAATCTTCATACATTAAAGAAACACCGAAACTTCAGTGAAGAGCCAAAGAAGACGGTACACCTGCCTAATTTGGTGTAGGGCCCCGCGAGCCCGCATAACTTCAGGACACAACGTGGCATGGACTCAGTACGAGGGTATGGAAATCTCTTCTGAACAGCACGTTACACGGCATCCCAGATATAGTCAATAATGTTCATCTCTGGGGAGTTTGGTGGCAAGCGGAAGCGTTTAAACTCAGAAGACTGTTCCTGGAACCACTCTGTAGAGATTCTGGACGTGTGGGGTGTCCCACTGTTCTGCTGGAATTGCCCAAGTCCGTCGGAATCCACAATGGACACAAAAAATGCAGGTGACCAGACACCATGCTTACGTACATGTCACCAGTCAGAGTCATACCTAGACTTATCAAGAGTGCCATACCACTCCAGCTCATCATTACACAGCCTCCATAAGCTTGAACAGTCCTCTGCTGACATGGATTCAGGAGGCTGTCTCCATACCCGTAGTAGTCTATCCGCTCGATAAAATTTGAAACGAGACCCGTCTGACCAGGCAAGATGTTTCCAGTCATCAACAGACCAATGTCGATGTTGATGGGCCCATTAGAGGCGTAAAGCTATATGTCGTGCAGTCATCAAAGGTACACGTGTGGACCTTCGGCTCCGAAAGCCCATATCGATGATGTTTCGTTGAACGGTTCACATGCTGACACTTGTTGATGGTACAGCATTGAAATCTGCGACAATTTCAGGAAGCAGTGCACTTCTGTCACGTTGAGAGATTCTCTTCAGTCATCGTTGGTCCCTTTCATCCGTTCTTGCAAGATCTTTCTCCGGCCGGAGCGATGTAGAAGATTTTTTACCGGATTCCTGATATTCACGGTACTCTCGTGAAATGGTCGCACGAGAAAACACCACATCATCATTGTCTCGGGTGCGGACTATAAAACCATCTTCAGACTCACTTAAATATTGATAACCTGCCATTGTAACAGCAGTAACAGATCTAGCAACTGCTTCAGACACTTGTTGTCTCACATAGGTGTTGCCGACCACAGCGCCGTATTCTGCCTGTTGTAACTGAGTCTTCTCTTTTGAGGCTAGTCAGTTGTCAGGATAAGCATTACTGCAAAGGGCATTTCATTCTAAAGCACTATGTCAGGATGAAAAACGTTAAATAAATTACTTTCTCTCTCTTAACAACATGTGGGCAGGGTGGATTCTTCCTTGGCTCGGGTATGAGGTAGAATGAAACAGCATTTTTATATAAGAAAACTTTTATTGAAAGCTTTGTACAACTGTTTCCTTACTCGATTGTTCTGGCTGGGAGAGCGGCAGCTGTGTCGTTTTCGAAGCCTCTGCTACGGTAGCGGCCGCGTCTGATTACACGTGGCGGTGTGTATTTCGTGTCGCCGTCTCGCCGAGTTGACTGGAGATGCGCCTCTTGAGGTGGCCCATTTAATTATTGAGAACGAAGTCGTGAATCGGATGGTGATACCTTGGATGTGACGTCCCAGTGTTTCTCTTCTCTAAGCGGCCGCGTGTGTTGTGCGTCGGCCAGCGGAGCGGCGAGGCGGGGGAAGGCCAATGTCTCGAACTCGAACAATGGACTCCCGCTTGCCAGTCTTCGGCTGCCAGATCTTCATCCCAGCTCACAGGGGACTGCTGATGTGCGGTCGTCACCGTCCCGTCCTCACGGGTCACCCGGGTACTTAAAAATCAGTGTTCAAATATATTTTACTACTGTTTTCTGGCGGCGATGCTGCGGCTTGCTATTCCATTACAGCGGCGGACTTGGTGCTTCTACGGTCTTCAGCTCCGAAACTGAGCTGAAAACTACTCCTCTTGTCGGGCCCACTACGTCTCGCGTATTTATTCACTTCAATTCACTGGAGGTGAACGACTTCACGGTCATTCGCTCTTTTGTCACTGCTGCTCTGCCTGCTGTTTGCCAGTGTGTAATTCTTCTAAACTAAACTATTTACCTAACTTAAGTACCACTCAACACTGTTTACATATGTCTGTATTTGAATACGCATGTCTATACCAATTTCTTTGGCGCTTCAGTTTATTTAATACTGTAAGTGACCCTAACATTTTCTTTTCAGTTTTGAGTACTTAAGTTCCGTCATATGTAACTGCCTCGAAGCGTGCGAGTGCTGGGAGGTGACATCAACTCTAACGAATTGGCCTGCTCTAGGTCTCTATCCGTCAAGATGGGTGAGAGAAATGGTGAGGGAGTGGGCAGATACATGCTGGGAAGTGCAGTGAAAAAGTTAATGCAAAGTGGTTCAAATGGCTCTGAGCACTTTGCGACTTAACATCTGAGGTCCTCTCTCCCCTTGAACTTAGAACTACTTAAACCTAACTAACCTAAGGACATCACACACATCCATGCCCGAGGCAGGATTCGAAACTGCAACCGTAGCGGTCGCGCGGTTCCAGACTGAAGCGCTTAGAATCGCTCGGTCACAACGGCTGGTAAAGTGATTGCATTGATAGATGTTTATTCAACCAGTCTCACACAGCACGCCCGCTGGCCTCAGGCCGCACTGTGTGCTCACGATCGCAGCCTAACGCGGATTGTGTTGACGCCCCATTTACGCTCGGTGACTTCAGCTGTCTTTAGCCCTGGTTAAGGGACTTTCTGTTATTCTAATATTGGGGTATGATTTCATTTATAAAACCGGGCTCATCTTGGATTGTTGCTGGCGCACCTTTCCCTTCAACTTCTCTCCTGGCCTTTGCGAGTGCGCTAAACCTGGTGTATGGCGAACTGCCGGGGCCTTCGGCGTAGAGGTTGCAGCTAATGAATTTGATCTGGCCCATCTCTTGCCCAGTCAGTCGTCTCAGCTATGCGATACGTTGCACAGTTTTTCCAAACTGCTTAGCGATAACCTGGGTGTCACCAGCATTCTTGAATATCATATCCGTTTGCCCGATGACAACTCCGTTAGGCAACCCCCACACCGCCTCTCACCACAGAAAGTTAAGATACTCAGCACTAAGTTATCTCAGATGCTGGAACAAAGCGTCATTACACCCTCTACTTCTGCTTATGCTTCTCTAATTTTTCTTGTACCTAAGGATCAGCGGCTGGATTTCAGACTTGTCATTGACTACCGGCGTTTGAACACCAAGGTTGTACTCCAATCAGTACCCTTGCCGGACTTGCATAATTCTTTTCTCGGTTTGCCGGCGCTAATTGGTTTACTGTTCTTGATTTGAATCAGGCCTATTATCAAATTCCGTTGCCTGAAGAATGTAAACATGTCACACCTGGTTGGAACTTGGTCTAGTTTAACAGAGTCCCCTTTGGTTCATCTACCGGAGCGGCGGTTCTTGCTCGTTTATTGGACAACATTTTTGGGACTTGAAGTTAGTCTGTGTCTATAATTACTTGGACGACTTGGTTATCTACAGTCGTTCGTTTGAGAATCATTTGGAGCATATCCGGCAAGTTCTTTTGAGGTTACAGCGAGCTGGTCTAACTGTTAAGCCTAGTAACATTACGCTAGCTAGGCGGGAGGTATCTTTCTTGGGCCATATAGTCTCGGGTCAGAATATTCGCACTGACCAAGAGCGGACGAAAGCCCTGCGGGCATGACCTCCTCCTGTTGATAAGCGCGGAATCGCTACATTTATAGGCATGGCAAATTACTTTAGGCGTTTTGTGCCCAATTTTGCTCACTTGGAGGCACCCTTAAATCAGTTACGCCGTAAAGGCATGCGTTTTGATTGGGGATCTGCCCAGGAGGCCGCCTTTGAGCATATTAAGACAGCGATAGCCAACTCGCCGGTTCTTGGGATACCCGATTTTATATAAAGGTTTATCGTGCAGACTGATGCTTCTAATGCGAATATTTCAGCTGTTCTCCTCGAGGAATTTGAGGGGCAGAGACAACCATTAGCTTCAGCATCTCGGCGGTTAACAGATGCCGAGCTTAAGTACTCTCTCTATGAGACGGCCTTGGCCGTTTCGTTTCATTAGTGAAGTATCGGCTATAGCTTGAGCATCGGGTTTTGCAATTGGAAACCGACAATCAAGCATTAAGCTGGGTACTGGCGAGGCCGTATTGCCAGGTGGGCAGTACGTATTTCGGCATTTCAAATCGAAGTTAAACATGTTAAATGTTCTGAAAATGTCTCGGCGGATGTTCTCAGCCGGATGTTAACGGGAGACGTGTCTACTCAGGGAAGTGAGCAGGTAGACGGCAACAACCTTAATTGTATGGTGTTAGAAAAAAATCGCCTTTTGTTTGAAGACATTGCGCACCATCAGGATCAGGACCCTGTGTGGGCTGGTATTGAGCAACGTGTGTTGCCGGGAGAGCTCTCGGAAGAATTTAAGATTAAGTGGAGGCTTCTTTGCAGGAAGGTGGGCAACACTGAGCTGTCTGAGATCTGAAACTTCCTGGCAGATTAAAACTGTGTGCCGGACCGAGACTCGAACTCGGGACCTTTGCCATTCGCGGGCAAGTTCTCTACCAACTGAGCTACCCAAGCACGATTCACGCCCCATCTTCACAGCTTTAATTCCGGCAGTACCTTGTCTCCTACCTTCCAAACTACACAGAAGTTCTCCTGCAAACCTTGCAGAACTAGCACTCATGGAAGAAATTTTATTGCCGAGACATGGCCTACCCACAGCCTGGGGGATGTTTCTAGAATGAAATTTTCACCCTACAGCGGAGTGTGCGTTGATATGATGTAAGTAGGCTGTTTAGGTTTTCTTATTGGTAACGCCGCTTAGCGCTCGGTATGAAATATCACTGGCTGTGCTGTGCGCAGTCTGTGTTTAGTTTGCATTGTTGTCTGCCATTGTAGTGTTGAGCAGCGGCAGCTGGATGTTAACAGCGCGTAGCGTTGCGCAGTTGGAGGTGAGCCGCCAGCAGTGGTGGACGTGGGGAGAGAGATGGCGGAGTTCTGAAATTTGTAAGAATTGGTGTCATGAACTGCTATATATATTATGACTAGTCAGGTAAATACACTGTTTGTTCTCTATTAAAATCTTTCATTTGCTAACTATACCTATCAGTAGTTAGTGCCTTCCGTAGTTAGAATCTTTTATTTAGCTGGCAGTAGTGGTGCTCGCTGTATTGCAGTAGTTCGAGTAACGAAGATTTTTTTGTGAGGTAAGTGATTTGTGAAAGGTATAGGTTAATGTTAGTCAGGGCCATTCTTTTGTAGGGATTATTGAAAGTCAGATTGCGTTGCGCTAAAAATATTGTTTGTCAGTTTAAGCACAGTCTTGTAGAATTGTTCAAAAGGGACGTTTCAATGATACTTCCTGTCAGATTTGCAGGATAGATTCTGTGAACTTTGGAAAGTAGTAGACGAGGTACTGGCGGAATTAAAGCTGTGAGGAGGGGGCGTGAGTCGTGCTTGGGTAGCTCAGTTGGTAGAGCAGTTGCCCGCGAAAGGCAAAGGTCCCGAGTTCGAGTCTCGATCCGGCACACAGTTTTAAACTGCCAGGAAGTTTCATACTATCGCACACTCCGCTGTAGAGTGAAAATTTCATTCTAGCCTAAGATCTGTTTGCCTGCTACCTTGGTGCGTCTGGTCTTCCGCTATTTTCATGATTGATTGGTGGATGACCATTTGGGGACTTATAAGATGCTCTAAAAGATCAAGGAGCATTTAACTTGGCCGTCTATGGACCAGGATGTTAGACAAATGACAGCTCAATGTCGCTTGTGTAACGTAGCCAAACCCAACAATGCCCTTCAACAAGGCTGGTTCAGTTCTGAACGAGAGTCCTCTCCCGTGCACAAGCTCTATACTTATTATTTGGGGCCTTTACCTCGGACTAAAAGGGGTCATCGATATGTACTCGTTGTGATTGATGCATTTTCTAGGTTTACTTGGCTCTTTCAGTGCCATAACGTTACCGCTACCACCACGATTAATCACCTGACTAGTGTTTTTAGTGTTTTCCGGCCATCTAAGCAGCTGGTTAGTGATAACGTTCCTGCCTTTCTTTTGGGCCCCATAAAGACCTTCTGCTTACATAATGGTGTTAAGCATGTCACCACCACCCCGTATTATCTCCAGGGGTCCTTTGCGGAAAGGGTTAATCTGCTTTGATTATTTATCATCAGAAAACACCCAGAAAATGAGACTCCAGTCTTCCCTGGCTCAGTTTTGCCTTTAATGCCGCCATTCATGAAGCCTCGTAAGTTACACCTGCATCCTTCATCTTTTCCTACCCAGCTAATTCCCCTCTTTCCAACTTGTTGGTAATTCAAGATCTTATTCTACTTGACGTTAACCCGCGGGTCAATAAAGAAAACTGGAACTGGGCCAGGCGTAGTATACTCAGTGCTCATAATAAGCAAGCCGAGCGTTATAATCGTAATTAGGAAACCTTTAGCGGTAGGCGGGGGGACCAAGTTTATGTCTGCAATTTCCAAGGGAGGCAGGTGCGCGGCGGTAACCTTAGTAAATTTACTCCTCGTTTTCTGGGACCTTGCACTATTATGCGTATAGTAGCCCCGGTAAATCTCTTAGTTAAGGAGAACAGCTCAGGCAAACAATATCAGGTTCACCTTAGTCAAGTTAAGTTCAAGTAGCTCGGGGTTTGAATTAACCCCTTCCTGGGTTAAGTTTGAACTATGTGTTTTCTTGAACTTCGCAGTCTATCTTTGTTTGCTTTCCCGTCGTTGTTGTGGTTATGTCATGGTTCTTCCTCCTCCTACGTGTGGCAGCAGCGATGTGCATCGATATTTGCACCATCTTTGGTCTTATGCATATCGTTTCCGGCTAGGTAGTCTGGGGGCGTCGGTCAGTTGGTGCGGACCAGGGAGGATCTCCGTGCGGTGAAGTCGACTGGGTCTGCTGGCAGTCATTGCGCAGTGTTGGATCGTGTGTGGATTTGTCCGATCGCTACGAGCTCCGTGGCTCACCGACTCAGGACGTCAAAGTTGAATGGTGTGCTAAGTACCCAAGCCAAGTCCGTTATTGCTGTGTCGTTCGTTTCAGTGACTCGCTGTTGGGGAGCTTATCCTGTGAGCAACACCGAGTGTTTGTAGTGGTGAAATCGAGCCGCTGTGTGGTAGAGTTAACTATATTTGTTCACTACATTTCAAGTGCACCAGAGGAATTTTCTGCCTTGTGGTGTTCTGACGTAAATTTAGGCAGTGTTCCTTTTTGGTGAAGTTAACTATATTCTGCCTTGTGGTGTTCTGACGTAAATTTAGGCAGTGTTCCTTTTTGGTGAAGTTAACTATATAACCTTATTTCAAATTCAAATGCACCAGCATAATTTTATGCCTTGTGACCGTTAGTGTTCCGATTATCTGCCCTGGCAACTAACGTAATTTCAGACAGCGTCCTTTCTTCACCTGTTGTCGCTGTCCAACATGATGATTTCACGAATGGACATACCGACGAGCTTGGCTGGGAAGCAGGCTCTGCCGCACTTATTTTTCCGATCTAACAGCCACAAAAGTTTATCTTCCTCGATCCTTACCGAATACACCGAAAGAGGTGGCGCAGTGGTTAGCACACTGGACTCGCATTCAGGAGGACGACGGTTCAATCCCGCGTCCGGCCATCCTGATTTAGGTTTTCCGTGATTTCCCTAGATCACTTCAGGCAAATGCCAGGATGGTTCCTTCGAAAGGGCACTGCCGATTTCCTTCCCCATTCTTCCCTAATCCGAGCTTGTGCTCCGTCTCTAATGACCTCGTTGTCGACGGGACGCTAAACACTAATCTCCCCCTCCTCCTCCTTATCGAACAATTATCACGAAAAATTCTTTGTGGACAAAATTGTAGTTTAAACTTGGATTGGTTACATCTTTATCTCCAAATCACCACATGGTTTTAGTTAATGTGAGTGAATTCATTCTTGATGATTGATTTCTCTTTTATCTTTTTCTGTTACATTCAATAAGCCAACAAGAAACGTTATAAAAATGTGCAGTATTCTAAAACAAATTAACAACAATTTACCGGGACCCATTACGACAAAAGGCAAAAATCTTTCGTATACGCAGAAAAGTTTAAGTTTTAACAAGGATACAGTGTCAAAATTTCTGAAAATTTCCACCTCTAAATCCAAGAGGTACAAAATCGAGATTGGGATAAGTCTTACGATGGTCAAGTTCAAATTTCCAGCTCAGTAAGAGAAGAAGTAAAAAGCAGACTAAATGGATAGGTCTATAGCGATATTCCCCTTCAAAAAGCAGTCGCTTAGCACTTAGCTACCGAGCCAATATTGCCAGCAGTATGGTCTTATTGCTCTAGAGGTTGTTATCAGGGTTAATTCGTAGTGTAAAATATGAGATTAGGTACATAATCTGTGTGGAACTACACTCTTGCAATCAAATAATATATTTGACAACCCGATGTTAGACCTTAAGCGAGAATCATTCCGACTCTTTATCGGAAATGACAACAAAATATGAAGCGAATTTAGTAGGATAATTATGAACAAATCCAGGAAGTAAATCGAAGCTCGAATAGTTGCCAAACGTATTGTACAATGATGCCAATTGCCCATTAGACTAACGATAAGACGAGCACGTTCGCTCAGACGTTGTGCTGAGTTGGCTAGCACTTTGAAACCTCATGTTTCGGGGACGCGACGACCCCAGATGCTACAGCATTGCCTGATAGCCAAAATCCCTAAGGTTCAGCCCAATGAGTTTTGCTGAGCTTTTCTGTAACTGCGATTTGGGTGTACAGCTTAGTTACGAATAGTATCCAAGGGTACTGAATGAAATTCAAACATCATAAATAAAGAACAGGGGAAATTATTTGGATGACCCTAATTTTCAGTAGCTGTCGGAGTATTTATTTTTTTCCTAGTAAAACTGAGAAATCGTTCGCAAGATGCGATTCATCTGTGGTCCAGTGTTATACTCTAAACATTATGAGTAGACAGTACTTTTTATTCATTTGATCATTATCAACTATTAAAACGATTTTTATTAAGAACACTTGCATAGTTTGTATCCGGAAATCTGCAAGAACGCAAAGTTTCAAATCAAGAAACTGAAGTTGGCTCAAACTCACAGACAAATGGAACCAGCGAGTAGCTGTAACTCAAGTTCGGTTCCCACTTCTGCTAACACAAAGGGAGATGCAGCTGTCATCTGTACACGTAGAAAGGAACACAAAGCGCTGACACTATTGTCTGTATTATCGGAAACATGTCTTCCTTAAGCGAAACTGCCATTCAGTCTGCGATAACCAAAATAATGAATATTATCACTCATTCGTACTCAGTGAAATATCTACGTTTATATTGTTTTGTCAGTGAAAATGAAACGCTTCGGATGAATGGCGATGTCAACCTACAGTACACTTCAGACGGAGGGAAATCAAAATATGAGTAAGAGGCTCATCACACTGAGCGTGGGTTGAAGTCCCTATTCAGCGCTTCGCATTTGGCCATCTTTGCTCTTCAATTAGTTACTGATTGTTTCATATGAGTCATGTTTCAAGGCTAACAGAAACTTCATATGAGAAACACCAAAGCGTAATTGTTAAAGAGACCACTATGTTAAATTGTTCCCTACTTGTCGCTAAATATGGCTCAATCGGTGACGCTAACTTTAATTCCGTTTCATCTGCTGATGACATGCTGCATGTGTTCTAACTGCTCAGACAGTAGAGTTGTCTGCCTTTTGAAAATCGTCAAGACGATGTTGTATCAGATGATTATCAGAAATGGTTGCAGACTTGCTTAAAACTCTCCGCTTTTAGATGGGATTATCTCTTCGTAGCAACTTGGTCAGTACCGTGATTCTTTGCTTGTTGTAGCTGTTGTTTTAATTGCATAGATAATTTGCATAACAAACCATATTGTTTGGTACGCGTGTGCAACGATGATCACGCCATATGTTTTATGTCTTATGATTTGCTCATTAACAATCAGTTCACTGCCATCAATGTTTCACTATTCAGAATTTCACTGAAAGTTAGCACGTCCGGGACGAAAGTTGCCAAGAGTGTTTTACATTTTCTGTAGACTCATTCCCTTCTGCAGCTCCTCACCTTTGATGCACTGCCTCGAGTTCACAAGTTAGCTCTTTACAAAAGCTCTAAATGACTGCCGAAAGCCGAGATACTGGCTGCTCCTCAGTGTCTTATCACACTAGACAGATTTACTCAAACAATCGGGACGTCTCTTTCTGAAACGTTTACATAAGAACCTTCACCTTTGACAGTGATTGTTACACAATATATTTTTATTTGAAGACCGGAAAGAAAGAGAGTCTGTGCCTTTGAGGTGTAGTTTCAGATAAGAATAATTAAAATTGTCTGATAAGATAAGGAATGAGGAGCTTCGCTGCAGAAACGACGACGAACGGAGTACGTGGAAATTATTAATTAAAACAGGGAGGCAGAGCACTTGTTAATACATCAAGAGAAAACATCCGTGGTACTTGAGAGAGCCATAGACATTGATATACGTGCATCATATAACTGAAAAAGTTTAGTCTAGGTGAAGGTCCCAGCGCAGAGAGGAGGTCATGGCAAGCTGCATCAAAACATTTATAACACTGGAAAACAAAGAACTTCATTAGAAAACAATGTATGTCAGTACAAGGAGAAAACCAGCCAAAGTTGCAAATTTCACTTTTTATACCATTCGATGGCTAGTTCCGGGCAATGACCCATTTTCAAATCATGCAGCGCTGAAACTGTTCTTTTGCACATTTTTGGAATGGTTTTGAATTCCCGAAAATACCATTTTTTACTATGTTACAATGATTTGAAAATAGTTCTCGGCCGAAACCAGCCATCGAGTGCATAAATAAAGTTAAATTTGCAACTTTTGACCATTTTTCCTTGTACAGATTAATAGAACTTGCTGATATAGAGCTATTCCAGCATGCTGGAAGTTCGTAATTATGTACATATCGTTACTGTCGTTGTTGTAGGGTTGTGAATATTGGTTTGACGCAGTTCTTCGCGCAAATCCAGCATCTGCATCACCTCTATGTAACTACCGCAAGTTGCACCCACTTGAGCCTGCTTACTATATTCAAACCTTGATCTTCCTCAAATGTTCTTGACGACGATTCTTTGATGCCTCAGAACATATTCAATGAAACGATCTCTAATAAAATAAATTTCCTTTCTCCACAAATTAGTTCGATATCTCCTCATTACTCGATTTACTCTTCTAAACGCTACAGTCGTCTGAAGCGTCACATTTCTAAAGCTTCTATTTCTTCTGGTCTCGGCAGTTTGTAGCCCACGTTTCAGTTGCGTTCAAGGTTACATTCCGGACAATACCTTCCGAAACGACATTCCAAGTCTTAAATTTATGTTGGATGTAATCTACAGTGCGCAACAGTCACTTTTTCGAAATCCCATAAGTGTCTCCCATTGCCAAGCGTAAGTTTGACATTCGGTTCGAAGATTCGAATAAACTTCCTCTATAATGGTGGAAAAGGCGGACGCCCTACCATCTCACCCTCGGACTCAGCGACGCTTCAAACTGCAAAATGTCAACACAAGCCTAAGAAAGGCCACAAATCAGAAGTTCATCTGAGCTATAAGGTTGGTGAATGATGTCACACTGCCACCAAGTTAAACCGCAATTCTGCCCAGCGCCACAGCTCCTCTTACTCACATTTCTCCCCTTCGTTTGACTTAACTGCGATAGAGGTTAGAACCGCGACACACAGCGTTGAAATCAATCGGGAAAGCATTTCAGGCACACGGTCGCTCAAAAGTGACACGAAAAGGTCTCCGGGGGTGACAGAAAGAGCTTCAATGAAACCGGCCCGTTCCCTGGGACGACGAGTCCCACACATTTCGCTGTCGAAAACGACAGTTCGCAGTGTGATGAGCGACTTGAAGATGTTCTAGAATACCTTCAACACTGCTGACACACACGGATATTTCAGCCCTTCTCTAAGGACATTGTGGGACTGTATCCCCGTTGAACGTGATCGCACCCCTTTGGAGTACAGCGCGAGCACAATGTTTGCTCTCGTGTACATGTAGGAACCACTAGGGACAGTTCAAAATCATTCGAAGAAATATAAACATCACTGTTGGTTCATCACGGCCAGAGGACATCGCCTGATAAGTTTTTTTCAATGTCAATAAGCTTCACCAACAGCCGTATGCTGTAATATATTTTATTTTATTCTGAAAGCAACCAGTTTTGGCAATACATTTTGCCATCTTCAGGCCCCATACGCTTTTATCCAAATAAACGAACTTATAGTATCGCGCCATAAAGCACCGGATATGGTGAATAACGATTGGAATTTACGATATCCAGTGTTTTAAGGTGCTATAAGATAAGTTCGTTTATTTCGATAAAAGCAAATGGCGCCTCAAGATGGCAAAATGAATTTCCGAAACTCGTTGCTTCCTAAAATAAATAAAATATCTTACAGTATACGGCTGTTGGTGAACTATATTGACACTGAAAAATATGTACATGATCCGTAGCAGCAAAGGCTACTTACGCTTTCTGAATCATTTTCTGTCCTCCTGTGGCATCATCACGCGGGAGCACATAAGCATGAGAGTAAATAAAACGGCAAAGGGTCCGTCTACACCCTTCACTGTCCCAACACCGTAGGTGCCACGCACACATCTTTGTTGAACACGTTAAAAATGTACCTATCAGATACTTTGACACTTCTTCAGCCCGTTGTTTGCTCTAGCATCTAAATTTAGGCAACCCGCACCCAACGGGTGTCGAAGGGGTTGCCTAATCGTCAGGCGCTGTAGCAGCCCCTGGCTGATTTGGTGTCGCAATTTCTGAAGATACATCTGTAACGTGCTCAATAAAGATACGTTGGTTGTTATCGAACGGCCGAGGGGGGGGGGGGGGGGCGAAGGGGGGGGGGGAGGGTACGGCTTCAGAGGGACACTTTGCCATTTTATACACGAACTTGTTATGTTACACTCCTGCGTGATCGTGTCACAAGAGGGTAGAAAACAGGATGGTTCAAAAGGCATAAGTAGCCTTTGCTGCCTCGGATCACATTCAGATTTTTTCGAATTGTTTTGAACTGTTCTTAGTGATTCTAGCCTGTAGACTAGAGCTTTGGCCTTTTTTTCGCATGTGTCAGTGGCTTGCAGTTTGAAGCGTCGCCAAGCCTGAGGATGACATCAAAGGGCGCCATTTTGTGCACCTTTACAGACGAAGTTCGTAGACACCTTTGAGCCAAATATCAAAGCTACACGAAGCAATGGAAGACACTTACGGGTTTTCGAAAAAGTGATTCATTAACTCTGTTACGAGGTGAAGTTTCTGTTTTTCGTAAATGCTTTTCAAACAATTGCACCCTGCTTTTTCTGTCCTGTCTACTTCAGTTTTTCACTTATTTTACCACTTAAATAACGAAACTCATATATTACTTTTCCTCACCCATTTGCTAATGTAATTCCCTTAATGATTACATCTCATTATATTTGCTCTTAAGTTGATGTTTATCGTATCACCTCTTGCCTTGACGCTATTCGTTTCGTTCAACTGCTCTTCCACGTCTTTTGCCGCTACTAACAGAATTGCAATATCATCGGCAGAGCTCAAAGCTTTTATTTTTTTCTCTCTGAACTTCAATTTCCTTTCAGAATTTCTTCTTGATATATGTTGTTCAATGCACTGATCGCATAACAGACTACAACACTTTCTTACTGGCTTCTCAACAACTGCAACCCTTCAAGTCGTTCGACTACAGTCTGATTCTTATGCAAGCTGTTAATAACCTTTCCCTCCCTGTACTTTAAACCTCTATCTTTAGCATTTCAGTATGTCTTCCCGTCAACATTGTCAAATGTTTTCTTAAAATTGAAAACTGATAGAAACGTAAGTTTTCCACTGTTCAACATATTTTCTAAGATAGTGCCAGTAGAGCCTCAAGTGTTCCTAAATTTCTACAGAATCCAAATGATCTTCCCTGATCCCGGCTTCTACTAGTTTTTCGACCCTTGTGTAAATAATTCATGTCATTATTTAGCAAATATGACTAATTAGAACGATACTTGGGGAATATTCTCATCTGTCAGCAACTGCTGTCTTTGGTGCTGAAATTATCACCTTCTTCTTTCTCCTACATGACTGGCATTCGAGAGGACGACGGTTTAAACTCGCTTCCGGCCATCCAGATTTAGGTTTTCCGTGATTTCCCTAAATCGCTTCGGACGAATGCCGGGATTGTGCCTTTGAAAGGGCATTTCCGACTTCCTTTCCCATCCTTCCCTAATCCGAGGGGACCGATTAACCTCTCTGTTTGGTCCCTTCCCCCAAATCAACCATCCAAACTTCTCCTACATCATATACGTAGCATACAGGAATGCGAGGAGGAGATCAGTATTTAACGTCCGTCGACAACGAGGTCATTCGAGACGGAGCACAAGCTCAGAGTATAGAAGGATGCGGAGGGACGTCGGTCGTGCCCTTTCATAGGAACCATGCCGGCATTTGCCTTAAGGGATATAGGGATAACACGGAAAACGTAAATCAGGATGGCCAGACGCCGGTTTGAGCCGTCGATCTTCCAAATTCCAGTCCGGTGTGCTAACCACTGTGGGACACCGATCGAAAAGTTTAGCCATGGTATTTTCTCACGAGGATGTCAATAAATTAGAGGGAATTTAGTCTACTCCAAATACTTACGTGATTCTGTGCTCTGTCATTTCATCTTATATATGAGCCAAGAATTGAAATTTATTCCTGAAATTCAGCTTAATTCTAGTTGATATACAGGGTGATTTGAGAGGTGATTCTACAGGTGAAAATAAACCGAAAAAGTGCTATCAACATGTGTCCGAATTTCGACCGCTACGGAACTGGAGACGCTTGAACACTACACGCAGCCATTCAAGATTATGAAGACAAGTGTGACTATTACTTACCGAAATGCTATGTAGGCATTGTGGCAGTCAGAATAATGATGGGAAAAATGACTGATCCATCGTACAAGAGATGTTCCAAAAGTCCCCACCCATCTCAATGCACTCATCAACACTTTAGAGGGTGTGTTCCTCGGCACATCGAACATCATCTCATGGAGATTCAGTACGGGTAACAGCATCGATAAGGGTAGCGACAAGAAATTCACATGCATCCACCTTCGCAGCATATACATACCCTCTAATCAGTCCAATAAACAGAAGTCTAATAGCGTTACGTCGGGCAATCTGGAAGACAAGTTAATGGGTCTGACATGGCCAATGTACCGTTGAGGAATTTTTTCATTCAGGCACTGAGATACTTGTCTGGTACAGTGAATCGATGATGCATCATATTGCAGGTATATTTTTCGTTGATGCTCTAATATCACGTCATCCAAAAGTGCTGATAAGTCTTCTCTCAGGAAATGTACGTATGCGGCGACTGTCACGCAATTTAGCAGGAACACAGGCTTTATCGCAAGATCACCAATCATATCACACCAAACGTCACTGAGAACCTAGCTTTAATTTTGTTTCCTTAGTGTCAAGTGCATTATCCATCACCGAGCGAGGTGGCGCAGTGGTTAGCACACTGGACTCGCATTCGGGAGGACGACGGTTCAATCCCGTCTCCGGCCATCCCGATTTAGGTTTTCCGTGATTTCCCTACATCGTTTCACGCAAATGCTGGGATGGTTCCTTTGAAATGGCACGACCAATTTCCTTCCCAACCCTTCCCTACCCGAGATTGCGCTCCGTCTCTAATGATCTCGTTGTCGACGGGACGTCAAACACTAACCACCACCACCACCATTATCCTTCGGCCATGTATGAGAACTGCGGGTCTTCAAGGTAGCATTAAATGTAAATGTATTCTCATATATACACTCCTGGAAATGGAAAAAAGAACACATTGACACCGGTGTGTCAGACCCACCATACTTGCTCAGGACACTGCGAGAGGGCTGTAGAAGCAATGATCACACGCACGGCACAGCGGACACAACAGGAACCGCGGTGTTGGCCGTCGAATGGCGCTAGCTGCGCAGCATTTGTGCACCGCCGCCGTCAGTGTCAGCCAGTTTACCGTGGCATACGGAGCTCCATCGCAGTCTTTAACACTGGTAGCATGCCGCGACAGCGTGGACGTGAACTGTATGTGCAGTTGACAGACTTTGAGCGAGGGTGTATAGTGGGCATGCGGGAGGCCGGGTGGACGTACCGCCGAATTGCTCAACACGTGGGGCGTGAGGTCTCCACAGTACATCGATGTTGTCGCCAGTGGTCGGCGGAAGGTGCACGTGCCCGTCGACCTGGGACCGGACCGCAGCGACGCACGGATGCACGCCAAGACCGTAGGATCCTACGCAGTGCCGTAGGGGACCGCACCGCCACTTCCCAGCAATTTAGGGTCACTGTTGCTCCTGGGTTATCGGCGAGGACCATTCGCAACCGTCTCCATGCTACGGTCCCGCACACCGTTAGGCCGTCTTCTGCTCACGCCCCAACATCGTGCATCCCGCCTCCAGTGGTGTCGCGACAGGCGTGAATGGAGGGACGAATGGAGACGTGTCGTCTTCAGCGATGAGAGTCGCTTCTGCCTTGGTGCCAATGATGGTCGTATGCGTGTTTGGCGCCGTGCAGGTGAGCGCCACAATCAGGACTGCATACGACCGAGGCACACAGGACCAACACCCGGCATCATGGTGTGGGGAGCGATCTCCTACACTGGCCGTACACCTCTGGTGATCGTCGTGGGGACACTGAATAGTGCACGGTACATCCAAACCGTCATCGAACCCATCGTTCTACCATTCCTAGACCGGCAAGGGAACTTGCTGTTCCAACAGGACAATACACGTTCGCATGTATCCCGTGCCACCCAACGTGCTCTAGAAGGTGTAAGTCAACTACCCTGGCCAGCAACATCTCCGGATCTGTCCCCCATTGAGCATGTTTGGGACTGGATGAAGCGTCGTCTCACGCGGTCTGCACGTCCAGCACGAACGCTGGTCCAACTGAGGCGCCAGGTGGAAATGGCATGGCAAGCCGTTCCACAGGACTACATCCAGCATCTCTACGATCGTCTCCATGAGAGAATAGCAGCCTGCATTGCTGCGAAAGGTGGATATACACTATACTAGTGCCGACATTGTGCATGCTCTGTTGCCTGTGGTTCTGTCAGTGTGATCATGTGATGTATCTGACCCCAGGAATGTGTCAATAAAGTTTCCCCTTCCTGGGACAATGAATTTCCATGAGTGTATATATTGTACGATGTCTCTGTGTACAGCTAACCATTCATAAAATTTTTGTCTGTTTACTGTGTCACCTGTATGCAGATGTGCATGGGCTGCACATGGAATGGGTACAAGCCCTCGGTCTGTAACGTACGCTGTACTCGCGTTTGTGGAATATCGAACTGACGACTAATATGCCGCGTGCTGTCGATGGGATTTCGTTTGTGCCGCTGCAGTAATATCGTTCGCGTTTGTGGAATATCGAACTGACTATTAATGTGCCCTGTGACGATAGTGGGATTCCGTTGTGTCATTGAAGTACCGTCGTTCCTCTCTTCAGCTGACTGGACAGCCTCACATTCCGTTTGCACACTGGGTAATGTTCTGGATTCACGTAAGGTTTGAAAAACCTTGGGAAATATTCTAGCAAAGAGGCTTCATCGATCAGGGTAACATTCCTGGTATTCTGTCAGAGCTGCACAGGCACTGCCAGTACAGTACTCGTATACAAACAACACGTCTGCATATTCTGCATGTGTGAATGCATACGGCATGTTGGTATTCACGGACACATTGGACTTGCTTGATTAAGCAATACTCAAGGACACACACACACACACACACGGACTCACGACTGATCACTGACCTAACCCACGATTGGACGCTGGGTACGCTTGCAGTTATTCCCTAGATGCGACGTCACAGTGCTGCTATCTGTTGGAGAACCACCACACTTCTTTTTGGATGGATCAGTCATCTGTCCCATCATTATTCTGTCCACCACAGCGCTTTCACAGTATTTCGGCAAGTTATATTCACATTTATCTTCTTATCCAGTCATAGGTGTGTGCTGTATTCCATGTTGTTGTTGTTGTTGTGGTCTTCAGTCCTGAGACTGGTTTGATGCAGCTGTCCGTGCTACTCTATCCTGTGTAAGCTTCTTCATCTCCCAGTACCTACCGCAACATACATCCTTCTGAATCTGCTTAGTGTATTCATCTCATAGTCTCCCTCTACGATTTTTACCCTTCACGCTGCCCTCCAATACTAAATTGGTGAACCCTTGATGCCTCAGAACATATCCTACCAACCGATCACTTCTTCTAGTCAAGTTGTGCCACAAACTTCACTTCACCCCAATCCTATTCAATACTTCCTCATTAGTTATGTGATCTACCCATCTAATCTTCAGCATTCTTCTGTAGCACCACATTTCAAAAGCTTCTTTTCTCTTCTTGTACGAATTATTTATCGTCCATGTTTCACTTCCATACATGGCTACACTCCATACAAATACTTTCAGAAATGACTTCCTGACACTTAAATCTATACTCGATGTTAACAAATTTCTCTTCTTCAGAAACGCTTTCCTTGCCATTGCCAGTCTACATTTTATATCCACTCTACTTCGACCATAATCAGTTATTTTTCTCCCCAAACAGCAAAACTCCTTTACTACTTTGTGTCACTTCCTAATCTAATTCCCTGAGCATCACCCGACTTATTTCGACTACATTCCATTATCCTCGTTTTGCTTTTGTAGATGTTCATCTTATATCCTCCTTTCAAGACACTATCCATTCCGTTCAACTGCTCTTCCAAGTCCTTTGCTGTCTCTGACAGAATTACAATGTCATCGGCGAACCTCAAAGTTTTTATTTCTTTTCCATGGATTTTAATACCTACTCCGAATTTTTCTTTTGTTTCCTTCACTGCTTGCTCAATATACAGATTGAATAGCATCGGGGAGAGACTACAACCCTGTCTCACTCCCTTCCCAACCACTGCTTCCCTTTCATGTCCCTCGACTCTTATAACTGCCATCTGATTTCAGTACAAATTGTAAATAGCTTTTCGCTCCCTTTATTTTACCCCTGCCACCTTCAGAATTTGAGAGTATTCCAATCAACATTGTCAAAAGCTTTCTCTTAAGTCCACAAATGCTAGAAACGTAGGTTTGCCTTTCCTTAATTTAGCTTCTAAGATAAGTCGCAGGGTCAGTATTGCTGTATTCCATAACTATCGAAAATCGGTCACATGTTCATCGGACTTTTACAGTTTATTTTCACATGTCGAATCAGCTCAGAAATTATGTGAGGTTCCTCCTAAATCATCTTGTAGATGTACTAGCTAAAGCAACATATCATAATTTGCATTAGACGGGGCCGAGATTAGGATTCGAAATTTCCGTTTATTGCGAGCGGTCGCCTTACTATTTAGTTATCCGAGGACACTTCCCAGACTGACCCAAACTTCCATACGTCACACAACTATCAATTTCTTGTTATAGATTATTAATTCATTTACTCTCTCTTACACGTCTTGTAATTCTTGGATAGGTTTCGAATAAAGACAGTGAGTAATCACTCTCATTTTTGCCTCCAAGGTCACCTTCTCTTTATACACAGATCGTTCAAAGAAAAAAAGCTTCGGGTCTTTTGTGAGGTGGTAATACTCATGGTAACAAGAAAAATAAATCGAGTAAAAATGGGCCCGGAAACGCATACTTTCCGAGATAAAAAAGTGTTTATAGGAAACAAATCGCGACGCTCTCACTGCCGCTCTGTCAAATGTGTCGGCAGGGTGTTATAATGTCTGGCTCTCAGTACTCTACCTACCATTAGGTGTCTGCAGTTAGTTGTGTGGTTCGAGTCGCGCTGTAGGTTATGTTATTTTTTGTCGTGCTTGTGTGCCTTATTGTACAGTACTGTCACCCCTGGATACATATCATGGTATTGTACCATCTTCCAGATGAGGATTCCCTCCTGTGTTTATTGTTATTCTGCTGTTTGTATGTATAAATTGTGTATTACACTTACCTTTTCTATCTTCTAGCATGCCTACTACTAGATAAGTGAAATGGCGGATATGATGTTCTGCTATGGTTTGTCAAACGGACGTAGCCTGCGAGTCCGTGCCTCACGCTGAAAAATATTCACAGCACAGAGTGCAGTCTGATAAGCTACTTGGCAGACTTTTCCAGTGTCTGAGGGACACAGGCACCCTTGCACCTAGGAAGACTGACAATGGAAGACTCCCCACAGTCCTGACATGGAGGAACATGTGTAACGTTCGGTGGAAGAAATCCCTCCAGGGGTACGACAACTAGCAGCAGCACAGGCGCATTTCACTCTCCTACCTGCGGGATACTTGATGCACAGTCGCTGTACCCATTTCATCAACAGCGCTTTCACGCCCTAAAGCCACAGGATCATAATGGCAGACGCCGGTTCTCTCAATCAGAAGTGTGCCGCAGATCGACCCTTCACATTTAAACTTTATTTACCGATGTGGCAGGAATCACAAGATATGATGTTGTGAATTTCCATAACCAGCATGTATGTACAGTTGTAAATTCCCAAGCAACTGAGGACAGAGCGTATCGATACTGTAATCTTCTTTCAAAATTTATTGTAGTGTAACGTTGTTTAAAAATCGCAGAAATGCTTAAATGTTTGCCTGAGCTGCGAATGCATACAAAATTGGAGCTATCGTATAGCGTGGTGCAAGTGGTGTGGTTACTCTGTCTTAATGATAGTAAAACTTTATATTCATTGATTGGGCAATGCAACCCCCAGTACCAATACAGAAATACAGTCACTACAAAATACATTCAGCCCCTTTGTTACTGCATCCTCGGGCCCTGTTGGAAACTGATAACTGTGGTCCCTGTGCGTGTAACAAATAAATGTAACTGTCTTACCTCTAAAGCACCAACGGTGGATTCTGCTCTCTAATGACGAAGAACAAAATTTACTAGCTACAGGCTCAGCGGTGTTCAATGGTGGCCGCAGTACTTTGAAATATTCATGAATTTCTTTTGGCTGAGAAATGAAAACACTTACGAAAAATTTAATGTCTTTAAAAAACATATGACTGGGAGAGGGAAGCGGTAGTGATTTGGTTGAATTACTAACACTGACTTTTTCAGTAGTTTGATTGTATTCGAAGTTAAGTTTGGCTTTTCAAAACATCTGACAATCGAAATTAGATTATTCAGAAAAATGACATCCTTTTTACAAAATGAAAACTTTTCTTTGCTGACTTAGTCACTAACAATGAGATTTGTACAGCAAGTATTACCCAGAATCACTAAAAAGCATAAAGACAAATCATCAAATTAAATATACCTGTGTTAACAAACCTTAGAAACATTACAAAAGACAAATATCTAACTGTTCAAACAAATTTCGGGCTTGCAGCCGGTCGTCGTTCAATACTTCGCACGATATTTCAACTGGGCACCTGCCAGTCATCTTCAGGTGAGCCGTCACACACTGGTGAAAACGTCCTCCGTTCCGCAATATGTAGCGTACTGCAACTATTCTGCGCATGCGTCGAAAACTTGATAGATGAACCTCACTGCCCGCCGGCAGCGTCCTCGCTGGTGGAATAGCGGAACTCAGTCGCCCTCTGCATTGCTGTTTGCCACGGCCGTCGACGCACTCTGTCGTCTTCGATTTGAGCAAATCGTTGAGATGATGCGACTCCTTTCACTGTCCAGCTGGTAGCCGCTGTCACGGTTTAACAGATTTTACGCCAGTTGTATTTCTACGGATTCTTTAATAATGGAGTCCCAGAAAGACGTTGCTGGGGACAAAATCATTGTTTTTTCATACTCCATTGAATGTCCAGTATAAATACAATGTTCAGCAATAGCGGACTTGCTTGGCTGCAAAAGCCGGGTGCAACGTTGATGTTCAGTGCAGCGTTCTTTCATGGTGCGTGTGGTTTGACCTATGTAAGCCATACCACATTGGCACGCTATCTTGTAAATTCCGGCCTTTCGTACTAACATGTTGTCCTTAACTGATCCCACAAGGTCCGCAATCTTCTATGGTGGACGGAAAACCACTTTTACCTGAAATTTTCGGAAGATTCTTGCTATTTTAAACGAAGTGTTGCCAACGAAAGGAAGTAAAGCTAAAGATTGTTCCTGCTTTTTAGTTTTACCTGTTAGTGCCCTGTTAATCTGACGGATGGAATATACATTTTCGCTGAATACTGTATTTAGATGGGCGAGTTCTTGAGGTAAGCTATCTAGATCTGGGACAGTATGAGCTCTATGAACAAGTGTTTTAAGCAAACTCATGGTTTGTGATGGGTGATGACAACTTGATGCTTGCCGGTACAAATCAGTATGAGTGGGTTTCCGGTAAACTGAATGCTATAGAGAACCATCATTCTTCCTTCGAACCAGGACATCCGAGAAAGTCAAACAACCATCTTTCTCTGTTTCCATGGTGAACCGGATGTTGCTATGAATGGAGTTGAGGTGATGTAGAAACTCCATTAATTTATCTTCTCCATGAGGCACACTATGAAAGTGTCATCCACATACCGCCAAAATACTGTTGGTTTCAGGGCAGTTGATTCAAGCGCTCTCTATTCAAAATCCTCCATAAAAAGGTTGGCCACCAATGGAGACAGGAGGTTACCCATGGCGACACCGTCAGTCTGTTCTAAATATTCTTGATTAAACATAAAATAAGTTGAGGAAAGAGCGTGCCTGAACAAAGCAGTGATACCAACAGGAAACATGTTACCAATCAGCGTCAAAGAATCTGCAAGAGGAACTTTTGTAAAAAGTGAGACCACATCAAAACTTACTAGAAGGTCTACACTGCTAAGACGAAGAGCCCCCAGTCTATTGATAAAATTAGCTGAGTTACGTATGTGATGTGAGCTCTTGCCTACGAAAGGTCTCAGTAAGGAAGCGAGAAGTTTAGCTAAATCATATGTAGGAGCTCCAATGTTGCTCACTGTTGGACGCAGAGGAAGACCCTGTTTATGAATCTTTGGAAGGCCATACAGTCTTTGAGGTACACATCCATGTGGTCTTAACCTCTTGATGGTCTCTTGCGGTAAGGAGGAGGAATTTAATAGTGCTGAAGTTTTCCGTTGCACACGTCCTGTAGGATCGTAATCAATCCTCCTATAGGTAGAGTCACTTAGCAGACCATACACCTTATCTTTATACACACCACGAGGTAACAAAACAGTTGCATTAACTTTGTCAGCTTTCAATACCACTACGTCAGGCTCCTCTCTCAGATTTCGTCTTGAAGCCCTTTCTGCAGAGGTTAAATTACTGCGTTGAGTAGGAGCCTTCAACAGAGCACGGCAAGTTTCCCTTCTTATTTCGTCTGCAGCATCCAAAGGAAGACGTCTTACAGCTTCTTCACCACCATTCAAAATACTTATTAATGGCAGTGCTGTAGATGTGGGTGCAAAATTGAGTCCCTTTGCTTAATACAGACAGCGTCGCGTCGTCCAATTTCTTCTCCGTGAGATTGACAACGGAACGTAGTGCCGTTATCCCTTCTGGCGACGGCTTCTGTGGTAACAGAGGATCAAAGTTTGATATCTGCCGGTAACTAGCGTCCTTGTGGATCCACCGGAACTTGCCCGAAGTCAGGAATCAACCCAGTCCCATGATACAGCAGAAAGAAACCTTGCAACCTTCAGATGTAACTGGTAAAGTTCTGCTGAAATAGCATCTAACCTTCGTCTTGTATAGCAAATCCTCTCTTTCACAATAGCATGACTAGCCTTCTCAGTGATCTTCCGTGCAGCACCGGTCTTAATGAAATGATTCACTCTAGCATATTTTGGTATAATGCCATGGTGCCGACATCTCAATAAAAAGGTTAAAGAACTTAAAAGCTTTGTCCATTTACCACGTAGCTTCTCGAAACTTCGGATTTTAAAATTCACAATATCTAACTAGCCTATACATCAAATCTGTTTACGTACTTTCTGGAGTAACTCAGCACAGAGCTCACTGTTACCAATTATCAGCCAACTCATTCGCACTAACGTGCCGGAAAAAGGAAAATAAAACCTTAATTTCAAAAAGACATCTGCTTCCACATTTATATTTCCAACAACACATGTACTCGTAAAGCTTTTTTTAAATATCAGTCGATTAATCCTTCCTGTTACAAGTAAATTTACATTTCATCATAAAATCGATCACCATTTTAACTACTTATTTTACGTGCGGTTTAACACAAAATATTGATATGAGAAAATTCCTGCTTTATAATCTACACTTGGTGGCTTGCAGAGCACACCACAAAAGCTGCCTACTGCATCCTTTTTCAGTCACAGACTGATGCATACTACTGTGCTGAGAGCCAAACGCTCTCTTACTACACTACAATCTCAGACCAGAAGCAGTATCTTTGGCTCTGCGGTCGTGCAAAGTCAACGGTCCGTTTCATAGAGCCCATCAGAGACATACATCTTTTGCAACACAATAGTTTCAAATTAGTTTACATTAGTATTATTACAATATTCGGGTGCCACAAGCAAGTGTACCCAGTAGACTCCTTTCAACACCGATTCTCAATCAACGTACGGGCAGGCGTGCTTAGCAATAGATTAATAGGGCCATTCATGCCACCACAAAGGTTAACAGGGGCGCATTATCTGAGCTTTCTCATTTATGTATTGCCTAGCTAGATGGAGGCTGAGCCACTGCAGCAAAGAATACAAATGTGGTTCATACATGATGACGCACAGACACGCTTTCGGTGCAATGTCTGGGAACATCTGACACAGACATTTCAGGACCGCTGGTTTGGTCCAGTGCCCAACATCTTGGCGTGCTCGTTTTCCTTAGCTAAAAAAATGGTTCAAATGGCTCTGAGCACTATGCCACTTAACTTCTGAGGTCATCAGTCGCCTAGAACTTAGAACTAATTAAACCTAACTAACCTAAGGACATCACACACAACGATGCCCGAGGTAGGATTCGAACCTGCGAACGTAGCGGTCGCTCGGCTCCAGACTGTAGCGCCTAGAACCGCACGGACACTCCGGCCGGCCTCCTCACCTCAATCCCCTACTTTTTGTTATTCTACGCCACGCAATCAACGATTTGAGGACACTACAGGGTCCCTTCTTCAAAGAGTCACAGTAGGTACAACAACAAACAGATATACTTTAGAGGTATACTTCCCAATCGTTACACAGATATTGAGATGTATATCGTAGTGGTTGTGAGTACATGACAGCATGACCTTACAGCAAAGTGAGACTCACGTAGCACGCACATATTCGGTAAAGTATTCACGGCCACTACAATTTTTATATCAATATTTGTGTCCAAATTCAAAGAGTGGCCCCATCTAAGCATAGCTGCATGCCTTCGCCGAGAGCGCACACCAAAATTTCGGCTATTTATAGCTAATGCTTTACCTGCAGTTCCTATAAGAATACTGAAGATCCCTCAAAAAAGAAAAAACGACCCAATAAAGCTTATGCTGTTTTTGCAACCTAGACTGCTTTTACTGCTGGTGGCTGTTCGATGACCATGGATTGGGAATATTTATATATTGGAATAAGATTATAAGCATGGCCCTATCTTGTCATTGCTCTATGCCTTCGACCAAGTAAGAATCGTCGTCGTTTCTACAGTTCCACTAGGAATTTATTTTTTCGTAGCCAGTTTTTGGCAATATATTTTTAAAAATATTTAAAAAATTAATAAAAATGGTTCAAATGGCTCTGAACACTATGGGGCTTAACATCTGAGGTCATCAGTCCACTAGAACTTAGAACTATTTAAACCTAACTAACCTAAGGACATCACACACATCCATGCCACAGAATTCGAACCTGCTACCGTAGCGGTCGCGCGGTTCCAGACTGAAGCGCCTAGAACCCCTCGGCCACAGAGGCCGGCTAAAAACATTTTACTTTTCTATTCTAGGTGAATACCAAAATCTGACTATCATGGCTATTGCGTTATCCAGTGTTTCCAGACATACGTCCCTCTTCTTTTTGCTTTTTGTATAGTATTCAAAAAAATTTATCACCTTCTCAGGCTAGATAGAACAATACCCCAAATCTATTTCTGTTTACTTTTTCCTATTTAGTAATTCTGAAGAGGCCTCAAAAAGGCGAAAAGTGTAAATAAAGCTTCTGCTGTCATTTGCAGTCTAGATTGATTTCTTACTGAAAACATATGACTAAGGTTGCTGCACCACAATGGGAGGATTTATGTTAAGAATTTATGTTAAGCGCAGATTGGTGAAATTTCTCTATGCATGGTCGCCTTTTGTAATTAGTATAATGTTGTCTTTCCTTTTGTGTTATTATATGTTAGTGATGGTGCCAATGAAAGCATCTCAAAGAAAAATTTTTAACCTATAGCATTGAAAGAATGTTATTCACACACAATATTAATTGCGTCACATGATTCTAAAAAAACGAATCATTTCTGTTGTATGATCTTCATGTTTGAAGTACACGTAAGATGTTGTTGTTGTTGTGGTCTTCAGTCCTGAGACTGGTTTGATGCAGCTCTCCATGCTAATCTATCCTGTGTAAGCTCCTTCATCTCCCAGTACCTACTGCAACCTACATCCTTCTGAATCTGCTTAGTTTATTCATCTCTTGGTCTCCCTCTACGATTTTTACCCTCCACGCTGCCCTCCAATGCTAAATTTGCGATCCCTTGATGCCTCAGGACATGTCCTACCAACCCATCCCTTCTTCTAGTCAAGTTGTGCCACAAATTTCTCTTCCCCCAATCCTATTCAATATCTCCTCATTAGTTACGTGATCTACCCACCTAATCTTCAACATTCTTCTGTAGCACCACATTTCAAAAACTTCTATTCTCTTCTTTTCCAAACTATTTTTTGTCCATGTTTCACTTCCATACATGGCTACACTCCATACAAACAGTTTCAGAAACGGCTTCCTGACACTTAAATCTATACTCGATGTTAACAAATTTCTCTTCTTCAGAAACGCTTTCCTTGCCATTGCCAGTCTACATTTTACGCTCTGTCAAAATTCTACCAGACGGCTCCCTCTTTCATTTCATACCCCCAATCCATATTCACCTGCTATGTTTCCTTCTCTCCCTTTTCCTACTCTAGAATTACAATCACCCATGACTATTAAATTTTCGTCTCCCTTCACTACCTGAATAATTTCTTTTATCTCATCATACATTTCTTCAATTTCTTTATCATCTGCAGAGCTAGTTGGCATATAAACTTGTACTACTGTACCTTCTTTTATGATTCTTGAACCAAGTGTTAGCTATGATTAAGTTATGCTCTGTCAAAATTCTACCAGACGGCTTCCTCTTTCATTTCATATCCCCAATCCATATTCACCTACTATGTTTCCTTCTCTCCCTTTTCCTACTCTCGAATTCCAGTCACCCATGACTATTAAATTTTCGTCTCCCTTCACTACCTGAATAATTTATTTTATCTCATCATACATTTTTTCAATTTCTTCATCATCTGCAGAGCTAGTTGGCATATAAACTTGTACTACTGTAGTAGGCGTGGGCTTCGTGTCTCTCTTGGCCACAATAATGCGTTCACTATGCTGTTTGTAGTAGCTTACGCGCAATCCTGTTTTTTTAAATTCATTATTAAACCTACTCCTGCATTACCCCTATTTGATTTTGTATTTATAACCCTGTATTCACCTGACCAAAAGTCTTGTTCCTCCTGCCACCCAACTTCACTAATTCCCACTATATCTAACTTTAACCTATCCATTTCCCTTTTTAAATTTTCTAACCTACCTGCCCGATTAAGGGATCTGACATTCCACACTCCACACGTAAGATATAAAGAACAAAAATAACTCCTGCAGCTACTGAAGTGGATGGCCATTCAGATATGTTTTCCTGGTCTTTATTTATGATGTTTGAGTTCCAGTCAGTGCACCTGGACATTATACATAACTATGTTTCAGACCCACAATTTGGTTATAGGCACGTGAAAAAACTTACTAGACTATACTTTAGGGTTTTCGCCTTCCAGTCAACGTTGCATCAGCCAGCATTGCCGCATCTTCGAAGTAAAAACTTCTCAAAAGCTAACCAGCATGGCACATCGCCTGAGCGAACTTATTCTTCCTGTCGCAAATCTAATGGAAAATTGACAACATTGTAGAATAAGTTTGGCAACTATGTGCCTGTCGATTATTTCGTGGAGTAGTTAAGAAATGTTTTACAAACATCTATTGATATTTTGTTTATAAGACCGATAAATAACATGATTGATTTTTCTCTTAAGGATTCAACACTGGGTTTGATTAAGGAGAGGTCGTTCCACACAGAATCTACAATCAATCTGATGTTTATCATTACAAATTATCTCCATTACTAGTCAGTAGGGCAATGAGACAATACAGTATTGGCTCGCTAGCTAAGTGGTAAGTGGCCTCTTGGAAGGAAAGATGCATCAGTTCTAGGTTCAATCCCACTAGAAACCTAAACATTTCGCCTACTTTTTACTTCTTCTCTTACACAGTTAAAACCTTCGTGATCAGAAACCATTAATAATAGAATGTCATCTTCACCATCTTAAGTCTTCTCGCTTTCTGATTTAGTACCCATAGAATTACAGTTGAAAATTTAAAGAAATTGTGGCATCGCTTGCTTTTTTAAACTTATTCTTTTCTACTTGCATCGACACATACCTAAGGTTTGTGTATATGCAATACGACTGATTATGTGAGGCATTGAATAATTGGTGAATTGGGTTTCTTCTTGAGTCTCCTCTAACTGCCACGTTTTAATGTCGTCGTCGTAATATCGAAATGCTTCTTGCGTGGGACACTGCACTTCACATAGACACAGACAATACCAGGGTTGAAAGTGCTTAACAACTTGTTAATTAGTGATTTTTTGGGCAGGCTTGTATCATAAATATTATTTGCTTAATTAAATCAGACTTTTATTGTAAGGATATCTTGCTCAGTTGCATTTCACTTGTATTAGAACAGTGCACATTTTTATAGCGTTCTTCGTTGGCTTATCAAGTAGGGAAAAAATATGAGAGGTAAATGATCAACAGTAAATTCCTGCACATTAAATAAAGCCATGTGATGATGCTCAGGGATTTCCTGGATTACACTCCTGCAGAAAGATATTAATTTGGAGGAAAATATGTCATCAATCCAAATGCATTTTCGTCTACATGGACATTTTCAAGATGGTTGTTCGATAAGAATCGAGAAAGGCAAACGTTTGTGGAGTCTAGATCGGAAAAATAAGAGCACTAGGGACTGCTTTCCACCCAAGCTCCTGGGTAGCTTCTCTTGTGAATCCACCAGAGTAGATGGCATTCTACTGTAGAACATTACCAACACTTATTTCAGTTTCATTGGTTGATTTCCATATGCTGTGACCCAAATGCATCTTAATTACTGGCAATAAATGTCACAGACGCACCCCTGGGATGCAGTTTTTACTTCAAGACACTTTTTTGTGCCACCAAGTGCATAATTTTACGTTTTGGGGACATATACCGGCTTTTTCTTCAGAGCGTTGAGCAGCCGCTGGTAAAGTATCAGTGCAGCAGCAGTGCAGTACCGACTCGCATATTTAGCTTTCATATTTGTTTTGTAGTTTGATTCTTAATTACTTTCCGAGTGTTTGTGCGCTTGCATATTTAATTACATAAAATCCTTGTGTATTCTCTTGTTTAAGCGGAGTAATATTGCTTATTGGTAGCCGTAGAGTATAAATTCGCAGAGTCGTTAGATATTAGCAGTAGGATGGATAGGGTGTGTGCGTGCTGTGTGCGGGCGCAGGAGGAACTGACCGCAGTTCGCGAGCAGCTGAGCGTGCTGTTGGCCGCGGTCAGCCGCCTTCAGGCTGCTGCCTCGAGCTGTAGCGACGGCGGAGGGTCTGGCGCGTCGCTTGAGACACCCCAGGTGTCGCTTCCTGCGTCCGCTGACTCAGCCGCCGAGGCACCTTCTAGTGTACCCGGCGTGTTGGGGCCGCCCTCACATCAGGGTGAGTGGCGGACTGCAACACGTTTGCGTCGCTCGAGGCGGAGGGCCAATGTGGAGGATTCCCGGCTGGCCTCGCCCGTTCATCCTGTCATTGGGCAGGTGGCCGCTCATTCAGCAGGGCCCGAGCAGGCACACGGGGGCAAAGGCTTGCTGGTTATTGGGAGCTCCAACGTTAGGTGGTTGATGGAGCCCCTTAGGGAAATAGCGTACAGGACTGGAAAGAAATCCAGTGTGCACTCGGTTTGTCTGCAGGGGGGCCTCATCCAAGATGTGGAGAAGGCCTTGCCTGCGGCTATCGAGCGTACAGGGTGCAGTCGTCTGCAAATTGTTGCTCACGTCGGCACCAATGATGTCTGTCGCTTGGATTCTGAGGCGATCCTCAGTTCGTACAGGTGGCTGGCGGATTTGGTGAAGACCGCTGGCCTCGCAAGCGGGGTGCAAGCAGAGCTCTCTATTTACAACATCGTTCCCAGAGTGGATCGGGGTCCTTTGGTTTGGAGCCGAGTGAAGGGTCTCAACCAGAGGCTTCGTCGACACTGTGACGGTCTTGGCTGCCGATTTCTAGACTTGCGCTATTTGGTGGGGAATTGTAGGATCCTAGATACTTCAGGGGTGCACTACACAAAAGAAGCGGCTACTCAGGTAGCAGAGTACTTGTGGCGTGCACATGGCGGTTTCTTAGGCTAGGTAGTAGTGCGAGGTGTCCTGATGAACACTCACCAGTCGACGTGCGGGCAGGGAAATCAGGACGCGTTCAGTGTAAAGACACTTCAGCTATCAAGATATTAGCAGTAAATTTTCAGAGTGTTCGGAGTAAAGTTCCTGAATTTACTGCCCTCCAGGAAGTGTGTGGCGCGCAAATTATCCTCGCGACTGAGACCTGGCTGAACCCTCAGATAGGAAGTTCTGAAATATTTAGTGAGGGTTGAAACGTGTGTCGGAAAGACAGATTAGACACCGTAGGAGGTGGTGTCTTCATAGCAGTTGACAGAAATAATTATTATCGGCCACCAGGTTCCACCGTGACAGTTCTAGAATCATTCAGAGGGAGTCTACATTCTGTATCGCAGAAGTGCCCGGATCATGCTATATTAGCCGGAGGCGACTTCAACCTACCTAGTATAGACTGGGATGTCTATGGATTCATTACAGGTGGTACAGACAAGCCGTCGTGCGAATTACTTTTGAACACATTATCGCCGGCCTGAGTGGCCGTGCGGTTCTAGGTGCTACAGTCTGGAGCCGGGCGACCGCTACGGTCGCAGGTTCGAATCCTGCCTCGGGCATGGATGTGTATGATGTCCTTAGGTCAGTTCCTCCTGCGCCCGCACACAGCATGCACACACCGTATCCATCCTACTGCTAATATCTAACGACTCCGCGAATTTATACTCTACTCTAGGTTTAATTAGTCCCGAGCGACTGGAAAAAGGGGCAGGTGACGCCTCTATATAAGAAAGGTAGGACGGTTCGTCAAAATTACAGACCAATATCCTTAACAGTGGTTTGTTGCAGGATTCTCGAACATGTTCTCAGTTCGAATATAATGAATTTCCTTGAGAGAGAGAAGTTTCTGTCCATGCATCTGAAAGGCTTTAGAACGCATCGCTCCTGCGAAACGCAACTCGCCCTTTTTCACATGATATCTTGCGAACCATGGATGAAGGGTTTCAGACGGATGCCATATTCCTTGACTTCCGGAAAGCGTTTCACTCGGGCACCACTGCATGGGATTGGTTCCCAAGTATGTGAGTGGCTCGAAGACTTCCTAATTAATGGAACCCAGTACGTGAGTGTTCATCGGAGGTGAAGGTATCATTCGGAGTGTCCCAGGGAAGTGTGGTATGTCCGCTGTTGTTTTCTATCTACGTAAATGATCTTTTGAACAGGGATGATAGCAATGTGCGGCTGTTTGCTGATGATGCTGTGGTGTACGGGAAGGTGTCGTTATTGAGTGACTGTAGGAGGATACAAGATGACTTGGACAGGATTTTTGATCGGTGTAAAGAATGGCAGTTAACTCTAAATATAGATAAATGTAAATGTAGATGAATGTAAATATAGATAAATGTAAATTAATGTAGATGAATAGGATAAAGAATCCTGTAATGTTTGAATACTCCATTAGTAGTGTAGCACTTGACACAGTCACGTCGATTAAATACTTGGGTGTAACATTGCAGAGCGGTATGAAGTGGTACAAGCATGTAATGGCAGTTGTGGGGAAGGCGGATAGTCGTCTTCGGTTCATTGGTAGAATTTTAGGAAGATGTGGTTCATCTGTAAAGGAGACTGCTTATAAAACACTAGTACGACCTATTCTTGAGTACTGCTCGAGCGTTTGGGATCCCTATCAGGTCGGATTGAAATAGGACATAGAAGCAATTCAGAGGTGGGGTGCTAGATTTGTTACTGGTAGGTTTGATCATCTTTGCGAGTGTTATGGAAATGCTTCAGGAACTCGTTTGGAAGTCTCTAGAGGAAAGGAGTTGTTCTTTTCGTGATTCGCTACTGAGGAAATTTAGAGAACCAGCATTTAAGGGTGACTGCAGTACAATTTTACTGCCGCCAACTTCTATTTCGCGGAAAGACCACAAAAATAAGATAAGAGAGATTAGGGCTCGTACAGAGGCATATAGGCAGTCATTTTTCCCTCGTTCTGTTTGGGAGTGGAACAGGGAGAGGAAATGCTAGTTGTGGTACGAGATACCCTCCATCAAGCACCGTGTGGTGGATTGCGGAGTATGTATGTAGATGTAGATATGAGTTTGCATATTGGTTCAAAATCGCTACTGATCATCCTGATCTAGGTTTTCCATTATTTTCTTAAATCGATTGAGGTAAATATTGAAACCTTTCGTTTCAAAGGGCGCAGTCAATTTCCTTCACCAATCATCTCGATAGTAGTTTCTGTTTCGTCTCTAATTATCTAGCAGTGGATAGGACTTTTGACCTTAAGCTTTCTTTGTTGCATTTTCACCCAACATTGCCTATTTACTACAAGTGGCCCAGGAAGGTTATATGGTCACAGCTCATCACATTTGTGAGTAATCAGATGGACCACATTGGTATACTGTAAAAAACACCATTCATCAAAGTTCACTGGTATTTTTGACTGAGGCGAATCGATCCTACTTTAAATGAGAAACTATTTTCTGACTTCATTTCAACTACGCTCTTAACCCATACACAACACAAATGTATTTAGCTGCCTCCACTGTTAGCAACCCTCTATAAAGTCGAAAGGGAACGATATGTCATAAGTTTTAGACTTTATTCACGTTTCGCACTCCATTTTATAACGCTTCAACAACAGTCTCCTTAACCTTCAAATCTGCATCATTCAGTAACTGACCACAAGAACTAGTTACATCCTGAACTAAAAAATACGATGATTGACAACTTGCCTGACAATGTGCGAAACAAAATCTCAGCCTACTTTTTTCACCTAAAGTTTGCCCTGGTGGATTACATACATTAATATTCTTCGCATAATATGCTGAAAGAGAGTGATTACTAAACCCTTGCCTAAGCATTTATATGAGACGAAATACGGTTGAAAAAAGTAAACAAGAGAGTTTACTCAATATCTGTGTTTTGCCATTACACTCACCAAATTTATCACAAGACCATCAATACAGTACAGAAGCTTAAGAGAAAAGCAATATGTCCTGCAGAAATTTCCGCACCCTACTACGTCGTTAGTTCTTACAGTTGGCTCTTACGTGATTTTATTTCAGATTACGAAATCAAGTCAAAAGGACGTATTACATAACCAAGACAGCTCGTGAATATCAATGTGGATGACCAAGGAGATCAATGTTTTTGAGCAGGCTATAATCATCCTCCACAGAATCAAAATTCTCATCCAAGATGGAGCATCCCCCCTTACAACAAAACCGTGAAGCTATGTTCCGTGTTGTTCGGTAATATATTGGCATTGAATCATTTTAAAATCATCCCAAGGCAATTCTATCAGTTTGGTACCGATAGTACCAAGCGTACATACTTGGCAATAAACGCATAAAATTTTCACAATTTTGTTTAGCAAAGAACTCGAAGGAAAACGACCAGCTTAGTAACCTAAATAACAAAAATAAAGACAATCAAAAACTAACGGTATTTCCTTACAACATGTACAGTTGCAACATTAAATTACTTAAGAATTCCATTGTGGGTGCAACGTTTTCCAGTAGCTTTTATAGAGGAACTGTCGCGTCTGGTACTCCAAACACGTTCTCTTCTCAAAAAGATATCAGTTGTTATACAGAGGGGCCCACACTCGTTAGTGTTCTAAAACACACATAAAAACAATTGTCTTAAAATAGAATAAGCACTTAAAACCTTTTACACACTAAAATAAAGGAGCATATTTCATAAGATTCTCTTGGTAAAAAAAGTGATACATTTTGGATAACGTAATTTTAAAACAAAAAAATGGTGTTAATGTAACCCTTAACTGTGGGCTAAATGAACAATGTTTTACAAATCTCTGGAAAAAATGCTAGAGATAAAAATTTAAACTTTACAATATATGAATTCAAAAGCAACTAAAGTGAAATGAATCACAGGCTAGCCAAAATTCCTGTAAAAAGTATTACTCATCTTAAGCAAGAACCAAAGTATCAAAATATATTTCTCTTTTAAAATTTAAAATATTTGAAAGCATTTATCAAGAATAAAGTTTCCTGATCATATGCAATTGTAAAAACATTGGGCTAGTAACTAACAAAACGAGTAATCAAAACCCTTAATGTCAGTGAACCAAAATTAAATACTGAAGAGCTCGGTGAACAGTCTGACAACACTATGTACCACTCTCAGTATACAACTTCAACACAATCGCACCCGAACATCAACAAAATATTAAGCAAAATTAAGAAATGGTGTATACTAATACCAGTGGCTAACAGGTATTTCTGAACTAAATTATAAAGCTCACCTTTATTGGTCTGGGTTCTTCCTTCTTTTCATTTTATTAAAATCCACAAGCAAGACGACGGAATGAAGCCAAATTAGTAGATGACACATGCTGCAGTTGTTACGCCTGTTGACCTTTAGATGATCTAGGCGACACCTTCATCAGTGTATAAACAGCTCGTAATCTCGACGAAAAACTAACTTGGTCACCAAGAGTAACATTTCCTCACGAATTCTCGGTTTGTACTCAAGACACAACTTGGAACTTCACATTAGTTTGAGGTGACACTGAGAACATATACCACAAATGATGTCACTGGGCTTCCACGGTAACACCGTGTATACAATGTAGCAACAACTCCACATGTGAATAGCTCCTCCACTGTCCCACAAGATTCACTAACACTTCCATTTGACGAAGGTGACAAGACCATAAACCAACACACGTATGGCACTTTACATCCTTATAATTCCACTCCGCTGCCGCCTCGCGAGATGCCGACGAAAGCGTTACCTAGAGATGCGGCCTCGTTATCATTGTATTGCGGGCGCTCAAAAGAAATAGTACGAAATAGCACTGTGGGTACAGTTGAAGACTTTATTCAAAAGTAACCACCAATGGACTGAACTCAACAGTCCCGCTCTTTCACGAGATGCAAGATTCCCTTTTTGAAGAATTCTTGCGGCTGTGATAGGAACCAGTACTCCAGTACTCCAGTACTTCCTCGTTCGCGTTGAAGTGTTTTTCTTTGAGATTGTTTTTAGTGGATCAAACACATGGAAGTCGCGGAGGGTGACATGACCAGGTCTTAGGGCGGATGGATCAGTTGCTCCCACTTGAACTTGGCCATTACACTTTGTGTGACCTTGGAGACGTAGGGACGCGCTTTATCGTGGAGCAGAATTACTCCCTCCATAAGCAGCCTTGGCCGTTTCCTCTTGCTGGACTTCCGTAGGCCGCAGACTGTCTCTTTGTTGGCGTTCTTTCCGTGCATGAGGAACTGGACGAGTATCGGGTCTCGAACGTTAACAGAACCGACGCGTGATTCCATTACATCCTGTCCTGCTTTGTCTCTGCCTCTAATCCGCGTGTTCATGATGCCGGAACAGGTGTTGCAATGCAAGCCGCATACGCACTTCTTTTGTTGTTCGCTAAACTTCTTGAGAACACCTTCTACTAAACCATCCTGTCGTGCACAAATGTCCACACTGTTCCAACACTGGTCCCAATAATCACAGCTAATTCGTATTGTGACACGCCGATCATTTCTCAATAAGTCGTTCAACTTGTCGATGAGTTCGGCCGTGATTACCTTGTTTGCCTAGCCTAGTCTCGGGTCATCAGGCAAACACTCCTGGCTCTCTGGCTCTGAGCATTATAGGACTGTGGTCATCAGTCCCCTAGAACGTAGAACTACTTAAACCTAACTAACCTAAGAACATCACACAACACCCAGTCATCACGAGGCAGCGAAAATCCCTGACCCCGCCGGGAATCGAACCCGGGAACCCGGGCGTGGGAAGCGAGAACGCTACCGACGGCCAAGAACTGCGGACGCAAACACTCCTCGCCTGCTCGAAAATGGCACTCAGCTTTCTCACGGACTTGCCGGACAAGCACTCTTCCCCGTGCACGACACCACCCGGTGATGAATATTGGAGGAACTAGTTCCTCCGCAGTCAGAAATCTGATAATATCTCCCTGCATCACAGTTCGAATTTTGCTATGTGAACACCATGATTCCCTCACACGCACTGTCGCGTCAATCGACGGATCACCCAATGGCTCGCTTCTTCCCTGCATCATGTGCCCCTGCATCCCCACAACCGTGCCTGACACTACATTCGCTCCAATAGATATCTCACTAAGTCATTCCAAAGGGGCATAAGCCTATTTCAACCTGTCTGGTTGTCACGACATTTCATATACCTTCATTTGAACACACCTTACAGATAGATAGCGTACCAGCCCAGGAATTACACTGAAGGGCCGAAGTAATTTGTACACCTGCCTAATATAGTGTCGGGCCCCCACAATCACGCAGAAGTGCCGCAACACGACGTGACAGTGACTCGACTAATGTCTGAAGTAGTGCAGAAGGGAACTGACACGATGAATCCTGCAGTACTGTCCATAAATTCGTAAGAGTACCAGGGGATGGAGATCTCTTCTGAACAGCACGATGCAACGCATCCCAAATATGCTCAATAATGTTCATGTCTCGGGAGTTTGATGTCCAGCGGAAGCGTTTTAATCTCAGAAGGGTGTTCCTGGTCACACTCTGTAGAAATTCTGGACGTGTGGGGTGTCGCATTGGCCTGCTGGAATTGCCCAATCCGTCGGAATCCACAATGGTCAAGAATGGATGCAGGTGATCAGACAAGATGCTTACCTAGCTATTACCTGTCACAGTCGTATCTAGAGGTATCAGGGGTCCCATGTCACTCCAACTGCACACGCCTCACACCATTAGAGAACCTCCACCAGTTTGAACAGTCCCCTGCTACCATGCAAGGTCCATGGATTCATGAGGTTGTCTCCATACCCGTACACGTCCATCCGCTCGATAAAATTGTCTTGTTAGTGGCCCAGCATTGAAATCTGAAGTAATTTGAGAAAGCGCTGCACTTCTGTCACGCTGGACGATTCTCTTCAGTCGTCGTTGGTCCCGCTGTTGCAGGATGTTTTTCTGGCAGCAGCGATGTCGGAGATTTCATGATTTACCGGCTTCTTGATATTCAAGGTACATTCGTGAAATAGTCGAAGGGGAAAAATCCCCAATTCATCTCTACCTCGAAGATGCTGTGTCCCGTGCGCGACGACTGTAACACCACGTTCAAACTCACTTAAATCTTCATAACCTACCACTGTAGCGGCAGTAACCGATCTAACAATGTACTTACAGGGTGTTTCAAAAATGACCGGTATATTTTAAACGGCAATAAAAACTAAACGAGCAGCGATAGAAATACACCGTTTGTTGCAATATGCTTGGGACAACAGTACATTTTCAGGCGGACAAACTTTCGAATTTACAGTAGTTACAATTTTCAACAACAGATGGCGCTGCAAGCGATGGGAAAGATATAGAAGACAACACAGTCTGTGGGTGCGCCATTCCGTACGTCGTCTTTCTGCTGTAAGCGTGTGCTGTTCACAACGTGCAAGTGTGCTGTGGACAACATGGTTTATTCCTTAGAACAGAGGATTTTTCTGGTGTTGGAATTCCACCGCCTAGAACACAGTGTTGTTGCAACAAGACGAAGTTTTCAACGGAGGTTTAATGTAACCAAAGGACCGAAAAGCGATACAATAAAGGATCTGTTTGAAAAATTTCAACGGACTGGGAACTTGACGGATGAACGTGCTTGTAAGGTAGGGCGACCGCGTACAGCAACCACAGAGGGCAACGCGCAGCTAGTGCAGCAGGTGATCCAAACAGCGGCCTCGGGTTTCCGTTCGCCGTGTTACAGCTGCGGTCCAAATGACGCCAACGTCCACGTATCGTCTCATGCGCCAGAGTTTACACCTCTATCGATACAAAATTCAAACGCGGCAACCCCTCAACGCCGCTACCATTGCTGCACGAGAGACATTCGCTAACGATATAGTGCACAGGATTGATGACCGCGATATGCATGTGGGCAGCATTTGGTTTACTGACGAAGCTTATTTTTACCTGGACGGCTTCGTCAATAAACAGAACTGGCGCATATGGGGAACCGAAAAGCCCCATATTGCAGTCCCATCGTCCCTGCATCCTCAAAAAGTACTGGTCTGGGCCGCCATTTCTTCCAAAGGAATGAATGGTCCATTTTTCAGATCCGAAACTATTACTGCATCACGCTATCTGGCCATTCTTCGTGAATTTGTGGCGGTACAAACTGCCTTAGACGACACTGCTAGCACCTCGTGGTTTATGCAAGATGGTGCCCGGCCACATCGCATGGCCGACGTCTTTAATTTCCTGAATGAATATTTCGATGATCGTGTGATTGCTTTGGGCTATCCGAAACATACAGGAGGCGCCGTGGATTGGCTACCCTATTCGCCAGACATGAACCCCTGTGACTTCTTTCTGTGGGGACACTTGAAAGACCAGGTGTACCGCCAGAATCCAGAAACAATTGAACAGCTGAAGCAGTACATCTCATCTGCATGTGAAGCCATTTCGCCAGACACGTTGTCAAAGGTTTCGGGTAATTTCATTCAGAGACTACTCCATATTATTCCTACGCATGGTGGACATGTGGAAAATATCGTACTATAGAGTTTCCCAGACCGCAGCGCCATCTGTTGTTGACAATTGTAACTACTGTAATTTCGAAAGTTTGTCTGCCTGAAAATGTACTGTTGTCCCAAGCATATTGCAACAAACGGTGTATTTCTATCGCTGCTCGTTTAGTTTGTATTTCCGTTTCAAATATACCGGTCATTTTTGAAACACCCTGTATATGGATATGGTGTCTGTTCTTTCGGAAATATCCATAAATGTATATAGTTCTGACGATACCGGCCACGACCTCCTTCTTCTGTTCGGATGCACACATAATCCCCGAACTCTTACGGAACTTGTAAGAATGTCTTCCAAGAGTAATGAGTGTGTTGGGGTGGGGCACTACGAATGTAGTGTGTGGACATACAAGATGAGAATGTGAGTCTCGCGGGAGGCGTGCGCGAGGTAGTCCCTGCCGTCGCACTATCATCTGTGGCCTCGGTGGCTCATATCAGTCTGACTTTAGCTGTCACGCGGTCGCACTCTCCTCAAGTTTGCTCTGTGAGCGTACAGTGTTTACGCCAGTGTTTTCGTGTTTCGTGATTGTTTATTGGCGTTTTGCACGTGAATTATGTGTTATAAATTGAGCTCTTGGTCTTCGTTCGTGTCGTCTTTCTACGTAGTGCCGTTGGGATTTCGGCGTTGTCCGAAATTTCTTCACTGCAGAACACCATGGCAAACTCCATGAGAAAAAGCACCGTTTGTCACCTTCGACAAGTACACCTGTCGAGTACAGCCCTCTGCATTTGAAATACGTGACTGGATTACCGAAGTAATTGGCTTTCAGTCTGAATCTGTTCATACCATGCAGGCTAGACTCTGATGAATACTGCATGTTTGTAAAGTTTAACGATCCAGTGAGTATAGACCGCTTTCTGGCAAAATTTGGTTATGAAACGCAATTTATACACCGTGATGGTACTAAAAATACTGTAAAACTCAGTAATTCCGAGTCTGTAATTTGAAATGTTAGGGATTTGAATATTCCCATAGAAGTAGACAACTCGAAAATTAAAGATGTCCTTTCAGAGTATGGGGTTGTCAGGCAAATAGTCAACGAAAGGAGGGCTCCGCATTTCAAGCTGCAATGCTTTAACGGCATTCGCTCCGTGGAGATGGAAGTGAAGGCAAACATTCCTTCCCACATCTTTGTTGACGGGCACAAGGCGCATGTTATTTAGTCAGGGCAAACCCCTATATGTCATGTATGTAACGAGTCTGGTAACCTCCGTCAGGCTGCCTTCGCCGTATTTTTGGGCTAAAAAATAACCTTACGCAACGCTGGAAATTAACACTCAACGATTTGTTGCCATCCAGTAATACAACAGAGCCGGCGGCTGTCGTGGATCCTGTTACTACCTCTGAAAATGTTGTACTTAATGTCAATGAATTTCCATTTTTAAAACCTACATTAACTGCTGAAATCCTGTCCCGTGACAGAGAGATTCCCACTAAAAAGCATCCTCTAGAGGAAACTGCAAAAAATGTTGATGAGGACTCTTTTTGTGAAACACCCGTTGCCAGGAAGCCGAAGCCAAGTCCTGAAGATCTGTTGGAAGTGGAAAAAGGAGATGAAATGCAGGTCGATTTGGTTCCCACTTCCGCACAAGCAATTATACCGCCACGAACAGATAGTGACGCTGCTGGTAGTGACCTTTCACAGAAATGTGACCCTGAGCCTGAGGTCACAGCTGCAATAACCGCATCAAGTGCACAGCCCATACAGTGCGAGGAAGTACCAAGTAAATAACCTGTTGACCCCGAAGCGCAACACCGCGCCGAAGGAGGAAATATACAAGCATCGCCTCCTCGCCAGCAAGATAACACAATAGACAACACGCCGGAGCCAAATATTGACGACTCGCAAGCCACCGCCGTTGCGCCAGACGGCCACCGTCGGAGGCTGCGACTGAAACCAGGTCTTGCTGCCACGCGTCATCAAGCGAAAGCCACACCAAAGAAGAAAGACATCAAGAAAAGGAATATTAAATATGAAGTCATCAGGGCCAACACTGATGAGGAGAAAGAGAAAGACCACAGTGACTTATAGCAATACATTTTCAGGATTTCAAGATAATTTTCTTTTCAAGCACTTTGTTTAAAAGCAATAAAAAAATTTCTAGGATGTTAGTACCTGCAATGGGCACACAGCTTGTAAATATCGTGACTTGTTAAGTAGCACGTTGATGCTATAATCATACCGATCCTCATCCAGAATAGCTTTATCTGGTATGTCTGTGATGCAAGCTTATAGCATTACTACTATTAACATAAAATACAGTCACCCTTGAAATCGGCAGCACTAAAAGAATTATTGTACCAGTCTTGGACAGATATCGCGTTGCTACAAGAAGTTGTGATAACGGAATTTCGGATCCCAGGCTTTTTGTTAATGTTTCTACGGTAGCCAATATCGGTACAGCCACTCTTATAAGGGAAATCATTCCGGTGACTGAAATCGAACGACTAGAATCAGGAAGAGCTGTAGGCACAAAAATTTTCGATGTGACCGTGCTTAACCTTTACGCCCTATCAGGAAATTCCCATAAATTGGATCGTGCGAAGTTTTTTCAAGATGAAATAGTTTATTTATTGAGAAAAAATCCGTGTTCTCTTATACTAGGTGGAGATTTTAACTGTGTTTTAAACCAGAAAGGTCAACTACCCAATTTCAACTACTCGACACAGTTAAAAAAGTTAGTAAGTGATCTACAACTTAAGGATGTGTGGGAACTTCAGCACCCGACGTCAGTCGAGTTCACGAATATAACCAGCCACTCCCGCAGCAGACTAGATAGAATTTACGTGTCACCAAATTTGCAAATTTTTTTTATCAAACGTTGAAACTGTTCCCGTGTATTTTAGCTATCACAGTACACACTCAACTTGCTTTAATTTAAGGATACAGCCAACCCGTCGATTCAGAGGGCAATGGAATTTGAATATTTCTGTTTTAACTGACGAAGAACTGGAACAGGAAATAAGAGTAGCGTGGACTGTGTGCCTCCGCACAGCAGACAAGCACCCAACAGTCATTGACTGGAGGACTAGAAGGGCTAAACCAAGGCTGCCGAAAGTTGTCATGCAGTATAGTGTAGCGAGGCACAGGGAGTTGAGGAATACAATGGAGTTTTATTATAAAGTTGTAAGAGACTTATATCAACAGGCACATGATGACGTAATTCGTCTGAATGATACCAAAAAAATAAAAGCCAAGTTATTAAGCATTAAACGTCAACAGATGGAGGGATTAAAAATTAAATCGAAAGCCACATCAGTAGTAGCAGATGAAACAGCTTCTCTGTATCACTTGGTGCGGCATGCTAAAAACAGACGTCAGACTTTTATTGATGAAGTCTATACGCATACTGGTACAAGACTCACATGCCAGAAAGAAATACTGGACGAAGTCCACATGTACTATGACAACTTATATGCCCCTACCACAGTGTACGGTGGAGCTCCCGAGGACTTGCTCACTATTTTAGGTCCACAACTGTCGGGAACAGACAACGCTGACATCCTGTCACCTATTACTAAAGGTGAAGTGCATGAGGCAGTGCGTAACACACCTGTCAAAAAATCGCCTGGACTTGATGGCCTCCCTGTGGAGTTTTATGCCTGCTACTGGTCTATAATTGGGGACAAGATCACTTCCATGGCGAATGAGGTCCTGAACGGAAAAGCGGGCCCTGCAGAGTTTAAGGAAAGTAAAATTGTACCGATTCCTAAGAGTAAAGGCAAAACAAACTTAAACAATTTTCGGCCTCTTTCGCTACTAAATTCTGACTACAAAATAATTTCGCGTATATGGACTATCAGACCAGTTGTGTGATTGGATTGAGGAGTTCCTAGATAACAGAACGCAGCATGTCATTCTCAATGGGGATAAGTCTTCCGAAGTAAGAGTGATTTCAGGTGTGCCGCAGAGGAGTGTCGTAGGACCGTTGCTATTCACAATACACATAAATGACCTAGTGGATGACTGAGGCGTTTGCGGATGGTGCTGTGGTATATCGAGAGGTTGTAATAATGGAAAATGGTACTGAAATGCAGGAGGATCTGCAGCGAATTGACGCATGGTGCAGGGAATGGCAATTGAATCTCTATGTAGATAGGTGGAATGTGCTGCGAATGCACAGAAAGAAAGATCCCTTATCATTTAGCTACAATATAGCAGGTCAGCAATTGGAAGCAGTTAATTGCATAAATTACCCGGGAATACGCATTAGGAGTGATTTAAAATGGAATGGCCATATAAAGTTGATCGTCGGTAAAGCAGATGCCAGACTGAGATTCATTGGAAGAATCCTAAGGAAATGCAATCCGAAAACAAAGGAAGTAGGTTACAGTACGCTTGTTCGCCCACTGGTTGAATACTGCTCAGCAGTGTGGGATCCGTACCAGATAGGGTTGATAGAAGAGATAGAGAAGATACAACGGAGAGCAGCGCGCTTCGTTACAGGATCATCGAAAGCCTTACGGAGTTGATAGATAAACTCCAGTGGAAGACTCTGCAGGAGAGGCGCTCAGTAGCTCGGTACGGGGTTTTGTTGAAGTTTCGAGAAAATACATTCACCGAGGAGTCAAGCAGTATATTGCTCTCTCCTGCGTATATCTCGCGAAGAGACCGTGAGGATAAATTCAGAGAGATTAGAGCCCACACAGAGGCGTAGCGAAAAAATAAAATCAAATCATAAGGACGGCTATGGGTGTTTTTATTTACTTGTCACGATATGAACTTTTTGTTTCCTGTTTTGCACCTTTATTGTTTTTAGCCATTTCTCTGTTTTTATATTTTTGTTTCTACACTGAGGCATACAGCATTTAAAGCATTAATACGTATTCACAGTTGCGAGTGTAGACTACAATCTGTCGTATAATGGAATGAAGACAGTGAAAATTTGAGCCGGACCGGGAATCGAATCCTAATTTCCCGCTCACTGCGAGCGGCCACCTTACCATTTCGCTATCCGAGCACGATTCACGGCCAGACTCAAACTTCCAAATGTCCTCAACCACGTGTCAAACTTCGTCCGTTCAACCACTGTTTTTCTACTCTTCGTGAAGAACAATGTTTGGCTGACTATATTCTATAGCTAAAATCAGGTGCTGTTTATTCTGAGGTGACAAAGGTCAATGGGTACTTCCTGATATTCTGTCGGATTTTGTTATGCCCTGGCTGATACAGCAAAATAGACGTGGCCTGGACTCAACAAGTCTTTGCTCAACAAGTCTTTGGAAGTCTCCTGCAGAAATATTGATTCATGCCACCTCTACAACCGTCCATAATTGCGAAAGTGTTACGGGTACAGGATTTTATGCACGAACTGACTCTCAACTAAGTTCCATAGGTGTTCACTAGGATTCGTGCCGACCCATCTAGGTGGCCAAATCTTTCGCTCCAATTATCTAGAATGTTCGTCAAACCAAATGCGAAGAATTGCGCCCCGATGAAATGGCATCGTTGTTTGGGAACATGAAGTTCATGAATGGCTGAAAATGGTCCCCACGTACCCGAACATAACCACTTCCAAAATGGTTCAAATGGCTCTAAGCACTATGCCACTCAACAATTGAGGTCATCAGTCCCCTAGAACTTAGAATAACTTAAACCGAACTAACCTAAGAACATCATACACATCCATGCCCAAAGCACGGTTCGAGCCTGCGACCGTAGCGTTCACGCGCTTCTAGACTGAAGCACCTAGAACCACTCGGCCACTGCGGCCGGCGGCCGGCAACCATTTCCAGTGTTTGATACGTTTAATTGGACCAGACGACTCAGTCCATTCCATATGAAGATGCGACATGTCCGAAAGAACAGATACCGTCGGTGACCAAGGAGCTCTCATAGAATTAAATGAGAATTAAATAAAGACCCTAAGCTGAGGACAGGCGTTGATATACATCAACGGGGACAGTGTGCCCAGCCGGGGACTCAAACTCGGGGTCTCCTGCTTACATAGCAGACGCTCTATTCATCTGTCCGAATGAACAGATACCGTCTTCATATAGTTAAGGCTAACCGGCCATTGACCTTCTTGTGAGCTGGATGCACTCGCATTGCCCGAACTCTTACGGGAGTCGGTAAGATTGTGTGCCGCGAGTAATGAGTGTAATGGGCAGGGGAACTACGAATGTAGAGCGTGGACATTAAGTTGGGAATGTGGGTCTCACGGAGAGCGTGCAAGGCATAAATCCCTGCAGTCGCACTACCCTCTGTGTCATCAGTGGCTCAGATGGATAAAGCGTCTGCCATGTAAGCAGGAGATCCCGCATTCGAGTCTCGGTCGGGGCACACATTTTTAACTGTCCCCGTTGATGTATATCAACGCCTGTCAACAGCTTAGGGTATCGATTTAATTATCATTTCAGTCCATTCCAGGTGAACACAGCCCACAGCATTACGCAGCTGCCACCAGTTTGCACAGTGCGTTGTTGACAACTGGGTCCATGGCTTCCTGGTGTCTGCGGTACGCTCGGACGCAACTGTTGGCTTTTTTCCAACTGAATTCGGCAGTCACCTCATCAGGTCGTGATTTCCCAGTCGTTTAGGGTTCAACCGAGCTCAAGAGACGCGATGCAGGCAATGCCGTGCTGTCGCCAAAGGCACTCGCAACGGTCGTCTGCTGCGATAACCCGTTAACACTAGATTTTGCCGCATGGCCCTGACGGGCACGTACGTCTGCGGTTATTTCACACAGTGTCGCTTGTCTGCTAGGAATGACAAGTTTAATTAAATGCCGCTGCTCTCGGTTGTTAACCGAAGACAGTCGGCCACTGGGTTGTCCGTGGTGAGAGCTACTGCTTGAAATTTGGTATTCTCGGCACATACTTGACACTGTAAATCTCGGAATATTGAATTTATTAACGATTTACGAAATGGAATGTCCCATTCGTCTAGCTAAAACTACCATTCCGCGTTCAGAGTCAGTTAATTCCCGTCGTTCGGCCGTAAGACTTCGAAAACCTTTTCACATGAATCACCTGAGTACAAATACCAACTCCGGCAGGCCACTGTCTTTTTATACCTTTTGTATGCGATACTTCCGCCATCTGTATACGTACATATCGCTATCCCATGACTTTTGTCACCTCTGTGTATATGCAAGTACGTGGACGTATACAGCATTAAAGGCGCATGAAACTTTGTCCTTCCAACACTGTTCAACAATGTTCTTTGTTGAACTCTCTATGCAGAACAATGGGCGACTAAGTATGATGCATGGTTTGTAACACCATTGATCAAATGCTGTACGGATTTATTTTGCCTTTTGCTTTGGTTTAATGTAAATGTGTTTGATTGAATAGATAACACAAAATTGTATACTCCTTTCTCGGTAAAATCTTTGATTCTATGCAATGTAGTATATCTGTCATTTAAATTCTTTGTCCCACTTGGAGGGAACAAAATTTACCGTATACAATTGTAATTTCTGTGTGAATAAGTTTTTGTAGAAATGTCAATATGTGCAAATTTTCTGTTTTATTTAATGTGGATGTCTGCTGTTACGTAAATTGCTGATCCTCACTTAGGGTTCTTAGTTATTTAATATGCAAAAGGTGTTGTAGTTCCCCTCGGGAACGGAACTGTGTAGCGCGCGCAAATTGTGGTTGACTTAGGTGGAAAAGGTGGAACAAGAGTCAGCCGGGGACGAGCTACCAATCTGTGCACTGCCATGTAAAAGATGCATGTTAATAGTATAACAGGATCTACACTTTGTCTATTGTGTTACTGCTAGGTAACAACTAATGGAAAGACCACTATTTATGAAAACCATAATTTCATTATTCCAAAGACAGTGAGAACTAACCTGTTAGTGAATTCCATTTAACTTTCATTCTAAATAGAATAGTATATAGTCGAGAGATATTAAATCTGTGACCAGTTCATAAAAATGCGGTGAACAGAACAATAATACTGAACCTATGTCCAATTAATGATTCTGCAGTGAATAGTAATAATAACGTTATAAAGAGTGTGTTTCGTTATTTGTTATATTTATGCAAACAGTTTGTGCTGCTCTAGCTGTTAGCTTCAATCTTACCGTAAACATATGTATGTGTCAGAGTTCATTGCACTCGCGTGTGGCCAAGTCTAGGTTGTGTTTTTCCATTAAAGTTACTCATGCCTAATTTCTTAAACGAGAATGTTAATCTTTCTCTTGCCTAATTATGCTGGCGACCGTTTTCCTTATTCTTTAAACAGTATAGCTAAGCAAAAACATTGTTTGTAATTGTTCAAATATTTATGTAATTCTGACTTTCATTTCCGATAAGCCACCTCCGTTAGGTACAACACGGTCAAAATGACAAAATTCCTCTCGGAGGGTAACACTGCACTGTTGCTTTATACCACAGTTGCTTTAACAAGATAGTTTTATTTCACGACATGCCTTGAACTTTAAGGTTTTGGTATAGCAGTAGCGGACGGTAGTGTTATAGGCTAACATCAGATACTGTACATATTTACTTCTTTTTTACGACCTGTTGGGCCCGCAGCATGGTATATGTCGGTATAAGACATTGTGGAAATGAATGCTCCAAACCAGCTGCAAAGGCGCTTGTTAATATCTTACATGACAGACCTGTTTCGATGTAATGCCGTTGTCAAGTGACGTGTCGTTGGAAGTGACGACGATACTCCACCTATAATGAAGTCTGTCGTATCTCGGTAAATATAACAGTTCTTGTAGTTATGAAACATAAAACTATGTTTTTGTCAGTTCAGTTTCGACAGTTCTTCCCATCCTCATGCAATTGTAAAACTGACTGTCTATTTATTTTTGTCAAACAGTATGCACGAGCGGAATTTTGTCGCGCACTTACTTCATAGTTCTTTTATATTATTTTTTAGGTATCGTGTAGCATCTGCAGTTCAGTCTTAGTCAAATTACCATTTAAATTATGCAATGTTCTTTTAAATCTGTTTTTGTAATATTTGAGCCGTACACGGCTCGTGCTCATGCCATTTATTGTTTGTCATCTTCTATTACGGTACTGCCGCCTCGTCTTTTTATTCCATTTACTGGCGTCACTAACTTCCTGCCTTACTTACCTGTGAGCGGCAGCAGCAGCTCATATCGGTAGATGCACCGTCGTACAACCTCTGGAGCGACCGATAGTATTTCCGGGTCTTCGTGTGTCTGGCAGTCAGTTGGAGACGGACCAGCAGCGTAGTCGGGGCGCAGCAGCACTGAAGTCGGGGACGGAGCGCCGGCGAGACATGGACAGCCAGTGTTCGCCGACCGCTGACGACGCACATAAACTGTCCAACGGAGGGAGACTGGAGCAGGACGACGGTTGGTTGGTCGTTCGGTTGGTCGTCTCATCGACCGACGTATATTTGGCCATTTCACCGTTTCCGGGCCTCGGCAGTCGGTCGGTTGGCGAGGAGCAGCAAGGAAGTCTCCGTCGCGCATTCTCTGCCAAGGGCCACTGGCGGTGTGCACGCTGAGTTGGAGCGTGAGTGCTACGAAGTTCGTCGCCCACCTATCTTGGAAATGAAAGTTGAGTCCTCACTTAACCTACTAGCGAGCCTCAACTGTTTACATTTCTTCGTTTGATCCTGGTTATCGCTTTTGGGACATTCCAGCGAACAACAATGTGTGTGTGTGTATTCAAGTCGGCTAAGATTCCAGCCATCTTCCTGTGGAGTTTAACTTAATTTATTCCCTGTTATTGAAGTTGACCAGAGGTGTCATCTGTCTTGAGGCCGTTGACGTTCCGGCTACCTGCCCTGGTCGTTGACGTAATTTTCGCCAGTGAATTTTCCTCATCGTGTTGTTGCTGTCCAGTCGACGTGTAGTTCGACTGTTGACGTGTTGTTTGTCGTTGTGGGCGCCAATGTTCTGTGAGTCGTAGTATTGCAATCTTGTGGTCGTATAGCTGGTTGCGTGGATCGGAACTGATCTTGTTGATTGGTCGGTCGGCTGCCTTTCTGTTGGGTTGCCTTCAGATTAAGAAGTTGTTGGGCAGGCTGCCTGTCTCGCTTAAACGGGCGGTAGTGTTACCATCCCAGGCCGACCCTTGGAAACTTCTGAGCGCCGTTCATTGTCTGTTTCATAGTAATGTGCCTGTTTGGGTTTTAGTTATTTGGTTTAGCCGAGTATCAATATGTCTTAAATTAATGTTCTTGTATTGCCCTTAAGGCACGAGATTGTTATTCTTTTATGTGCCGCTTTCAGCCGAATTTTGCATGAGATGTTTTAAGATAAGGCCTTCTGCATTTTAAATTGAAACTCTTTTTCTGTGCCTTAAGCCGCTAAATACGTTTTGTTGATATGTGGCCTTCAGCCGAGTATTAATATCTCTTAAATTAATTTTTTTGTCTTGCCCTTAAGGCATGACATTGTTATTCTGTATAGGGGCCTTCAGCCGATTTTTAATACTAAATGTTTTAAGATACAGCCTTCTCAATTTTAAAATTGGATCTATTCTTCTTAGGGCTTAAACTGTTCCATTATTTGTTGATGTGAGGCCTTCAGTTGAGTTTTAATATCTCTTAAATTAATGTTCTTGTCTTGCTCTTAAGGCAGAGTTTGTTATGCTTTTGCATGAGATGTTTTAATATAATGCCTTCTGCCTTTTGATAGAAACACTTCTTGTTACTTAATATGCAGCCGCAAGCCAAGTTCCATTAAAATTAAATTTCTAAGGCCATCAGCCTGTTTTGATTGAAGATTTAAAACATATTCTTGGGTGAAACCTCCCGAAGAATCTTGTATTTCAATTTCTTGCTGAGGCCCTGTGTCTTGGATTTTGAGTGTGACCTTCAGCCGATCAAAAGTTAATCAGAAGAGGTCGATTACTGTTTTGAGTGATTTGCATCCTTGGTGTAACATTGTGTGTTGATGAATAAAGTTTGTATGTTGAATGCAACTGACGGCAACTTATTTTGGCCCCTTTCCACAACCTAATCCGCTCTGTCCTGGTAGCCCCGGCATTTCAGTACTCTTTGCCGAAAACAATGCAGCACCCTCAAAAACACTTTTCAGTAGTACCAGTGTAGCGAGGGCACACAGAGGGCTTTTAGTGCTTGTGATTCATTTTCCACGAGCAGCTGTGGTCAGACAGCGCTTAGGAGGACTGTCTGTGTGGCCTCTGTTTTGGTTCTGCAGGCAGTAACTGTGCTGGATTTAGAGGTGACCGCCGCTTGCAGCATTCATTCTAGAGTACAGCCGTGTCCCGCCGACCAGTACGTACTCATATTGAATAATGTCAGCCATTTGAAAGGGGTCGCGCTCTGGGCCTGCATGGATGTTATGACGGACTGGTGCACATGTTGGGAAAAATATATCAGTGATACATCGCTGCGTTCTTGAATGCTCTGTGGAACATTCCCATACCTGCAGACTAGTTGCAGGATGCCCGCGTAGTACATACACATGTCTAGATCGACGTATTGCGAAAGCATCACTGACAAATCGAATATTATCCAGGGAAGAACTGCAGACAGATGTTTCTCCTGCTGTACTACTGAGGACAGTCTGCTTGCAGCGAAACTAAGATCACGTGTGCCTCTGGCTAGTCTACTATTGATACCACGACACAAACAAGGACGGCTTCTCTGGTGTCGAGAAGTCTACACCTACATCTGCATGGATACTCTGCAAATCACATTTAAGAGCCTGGCAGGAGGTTCATCGAACCACCTTCACAATTCTTTGTTATTCCAATCTCGTATAGCGCACGGAAAGAATGAACACCTGTATCTTTCCGTACGAGCTCTGATTTCCCTTATTTCATCTTGGTGATCGTTCCTCCCTGTGTAAGTCGGTGTCAACAAAATATTTTCGCATTCGGAGGAGAAGGTTGGTGATTGGAATTTCGTGAGAAGATTCCGTTGCAACGAAAAACGCCTTTGTTTTAATTATGTCCGTCCAAAATCCCGTATCATTACTGTGACACTCTCTCCCATACTTCGCGGTAATACAAAACGTGCTGCCTTTCTTTGCTCTTTTTCGATGTACTCCATAAGACCTATCTGGTAAGGACCCCACACCGCGCAGCAGTATTCCAAAAGAGGATGGACAAGCGTAGTGTAGGTAGTCTCCTTAGTAGGTCTGTTACATTTTCTAAGTGTCCTGCCAATAAAACGCAGTCTATGGTTAGCCTTCCCTACAACATTTTCTATGTGTTCCTTCTAATTTAAGCTGTTCGTAATTGTAATACCTAGGTATTTAGTTGAATTTACTGCTTTTAGATTAGACTGATTTATCGTGTAACCCAAGTTTAACGAGTTCCTTTTAGCACTCATGTGGATGACCTCACACTTTTCATTATTTAAGGTCAAATGCCACATTTCGCACCATTTCTATATTTCTTCTAAACCGTTCTGCAATTTGATCTTCTGATGACTTTATCAGTTGATAAACGACAGCGTTATCTGCAAACAACCGAAGACCGCTGCTCAAATTGTCTCCCAAATCCTTTATATAGATAAGGAACAGCAAAGAGCCTATGACACTACCTTGGGGAACGCCAAAAATCTCCTCTATTTTACTCGATGACTTTCCATCAATTACTACGAACTGTGACCTCTCTTACAGTAAATCACAAATCCAGTCACATATATGAGACCATATTCCATACGCACGCAGTTTCACTACAAGCCACTTGTGTGGTACAGTGTCAAAAGCCTTCCGGAAATCCACAAATACGCAATGAATTTGAAATCGCTTTTCAATAGCACTCAACACTTCATGCGATTAAAGAGTTGTGTTTCACAAAAACGACGTTTTCTAAATCCATGTTGACTATGCGTCAACAGACCGTTTCCTTCGAGGTAATTCATTGTGTTCGAACATAATATATCTTTCGTCGAGCGAACGGTTGTATATGATTGTTAAAAGTATGGAGCTAATGCATCAGCATACTCCGAAAAGAACCTAATTGGTATACAGTCTGGACCAGAAGACTTGCTTTTATTAAGTAATTTGAGTTGATTCACTACTCCGAGGATATTTACTTCTACGTTTCTCATGGTGGCAGCTGTTCTCGATTCGAATTCTGGAATATTTACTTCGTCTTCTTTTGTGAAGTCATTTCGGAAGGCTGTGATTAGCAACTCTGCTTTGGCAGCACTGTCTTCGATAGTATCTCCATCACCATCGCGTAGAGAAGGCAATGATTGTTTCTTGCCGCTAACATATTTCACATACGACCAGAATCTCTTTGGATTTTCTTCCAGATTTCGAGGCAAAGTTTCGTTGTGGACACTGTTACAGGCATCTCGCATTGAAGTCAGCGCTAAATTTCGAGCTTCTGTAAAAGACCGCCAATCTTTGGGATTTTGCGTCTGTTTAAATTTGGCATGTTTGTTTCGTTGTTTCTGCAACAGTGTTCTAACCCTTTTTGGGTATCAAGGAGGATCAGCTCCGTCGTTTGTTAATTTATTTGGTATAAATCTCTCAATTGCTGCCGATACTATTTCTTTGAATTTAAGCCACGTCTGGTCTACACTTATATTATTAATTTCTAATGAATGTAGATTGTCTCTCACGAAGGCGTCAAGTGAATTTTTATCTGCTTTTTTTAATAGGTATTTTTTTCGCTTATTTTTCGAGGATTTGGGAATTACAATATTCAATCTTGCTACGACAGCCCTGTGTTCACTAATTCCTGAATCGGTTTTGATGCTCGTTATTAACTCAGGATTATTTGTTGCTAAGAGGTCAAGTGTATTTTCACAACCGTTTATTATTCGCGTCGGCTCATAAACTAACTGCTCGAAATAATTTTCAGAGAATGCGTTTAGCACAATTTCGGATGATATTTTATGCGTACCTCCGGAATTAAACACGTATTTTCGCCAACATACCGAGGGTAAATTAATATCACCACCAACTGTTATTGTGAGTCGGGTACGTGTTTGAAATCAAACTCTCAAGTTTTCTTTGAACCTTGCAGCAACTGTGTCATCTGAACTGGGAGGTCGGTAAAAGGATCCAATTATTATTTTATTCCGGTTGCCAACAATGGCCGCTGCCCATACCAACTGACAGGAAGTATCTACTTCAATTTCGCGACAAGTTGAACTACTTCTGACAGCAACAAACACGCCACCGCCAACCGTGTTTAGCCTATTCTTTCAAGACACCGTTAGGCTCTTCGCAAAAATTTCCGCTTACATCCGGCTTTAGCCAACTTTCAGTGCCTATAATGTATGAGCATCAGTGCTTCCTATTAGCGCTTGGAGCTCTGGTACTTTCCCAACACAGCTACGACAATTTACAACTGTTATACCAATTATTCCTGTATCCACGTTTTTCCTGTGTTCATCGTGCACCCTTCGTAACTGAAGCCCTTCTTCTGTTTTCCCGAGACTCTCTAACCTGAGAAACCGCCCAGTCCACGCCACACAGCCCCTGCTACCCGGGTAGCAGCCTCCTGCGTGTAGTGAACCTTTTCAGCGGAGCCCGAAACCCAACCACCCTTTGGTGCAAGCCGAGGAATCTGCGTTGTACACGGTCGCAGAACCGTCCGAGCCTCTGATTCAGACCCTCCACTCGGCTCTGTACCAGAAGTCCGCAATCGGTCCTGTCGACTAAGCTGCAAATGGTCAGCCCTGCTTTCATCTTGCAGGCAAGACTGGCAGCCTTTACCACTTCCGTTAGCCGCTCGAAATCAGAGAGAATCTCTTCTGATACAAAGTGTCACACGCCATTGGTAGCGACGTGCTCTTCATGGCATCCAGGAGGGCCCTTTCCACATTTGGAATGACTCCACCCGTTATGCACACGGAGTGCACATTGGATTTCTTACCCTTCTTGTCAGCCAAGCCCCTAAGGGGCCCCATAACGCGCCTAACGTTGGAGCTATCAACTATCAGTAATCCCATCCTTTGCGATTGCCTGGATCTTGCAGGCTGAGTGATTTCCTATGAAACAAGACAGGCGACAGCATCTGGCTCAGCGACAGTCACAGCCACAGACAGCACCTGGAACATGTTTGTCAGACAAACAAGGGAGGCCTTACGTGCGGCCGCCTGGGAAGTCTTCCGCCGCCTGTTTCGCCCCAGGGCAACGTCCCACTCGACCACAGGTGAGGGGTCAGCCTCAGTGCGAGCAGTAACTGGGTTGGACACCAGTGAGGACCGATCGGAGGACTCGGACGTGCTGGACGTCCGTTGGATCCCCAAGGCCAGCCCACAACAGTAATGCCCATCCACTTCAGCCTCAAGCTGTGTAACAGAAACCATCACAGCCTGAAGCTGAGAGCGAAGTGTCACCAACTCGGCTCGCATCCGCACACAACAATCGCAGTCCCTGTCCATACTAAAGACCTTGGAAAACTAAACTATGCAGATAAACGTACTATCAACACGTGTTGCGCAACTCTACTGTAGAACCTGACGAAAACGCACGAACTATGTCTAGTAATACGCAGATATTCAAAAGTCTAACGACTGAAGCACTCAGGTGAAACTAAATAATTTGACCCTGATTTGGAACTTTTAATAAGTCACAAAATCGGTTTACTTTCCGACGTAAACGAAAAACGTGACAACTGTGGCGAATAGATATTATATTTACTCGCAGAAACTCAAGAAACTGAACTATTAAGGCACACAGATGATATAATAAAATTAGCTCTTGGTTAGGAACTAGTAAATGACAAATTCGGTTACCTGCCTGTTTCTGGGTCTGTCTCGGTCGGCTACTGCTGTCTGACAGGAAAATGGAATCTTCTCAGTCATCTTCAGTGGTGAGTGTAGGTTCTGTATGTGTGTGAGCGATGGAAGTCCACGTGTACTACAAAGACCTGGTGAACGGCCTATTCTGTAATGTCTTTGTCCACTACACATAGCTCCCACCTTAGGCTTCATGCTGTGGGGGTCACATTTAGTATTTATGCATAGTAAAGTAACCATTGCCAGCTGTATTGCACTGACTGGTCTCTCTGCTACTCCCATTTCTTCGACAAGAAGTTGACGTGCCGTTTCCGCAGAACACGTCACGCCCGTATACAAATGCTTCAACGCAACGTGCTCTTCGTGGCGTGCAACTACTTTGGTCAGAAAGATCACCAGATCTGCAGCGAATGGAACACATATGCGACATGGTCAAGCAGGAACCTACTCGTTTTCCAGAGCCTGTAAGAGCCACTGATGAACTGCACCAAAAGGTGCAAGGCGCTTGTGACAGTGTATCGCAGGGTGCTATTTTGCTCCTTTAGGACGATTCGCATGCGAGAATACACGTCTGCGTTGACACCAGCAAGGGGCACTGCGTACTGTTCCAACTGTTTGTGCGACCCTTTAGTGTGGCTTGTGTTTAATTTGGTCTGAATTTTTTATCATATACTCCCAGAAGTTTGGAGGACGGCACTTATACATCCACTTCGCAAAAAGTTGGCAGATCAGATATGAACAATACAGGGGGATTTCCCTTCTATTCGTTCCATACTAGGTCCTTTCCAAGATATTACTAAAAAGGATTGAACCAATTCTAGATGTACACATAGAATACTAAAGTAGATTTAGGAAAGGGAGGAGCTGGTAGGAGCAAATTATTAACCTTAAAAACATAATTAGAATAGGTGCTGGTCAACCTAATGTTACGGCGTTTATTGATTATAGAAAAGCGTATGACACCATAGACAGAGAAAGCCTCATTATAACTCTGGAAGAACTTGGAATTGACAGAAAAACTAGAGAGATAGTAGAGCAAACATCGACAGATACCAAGTCCAAAGTCAAATTCCTCGGAAAGATTTCTGAATCTTTTAAAAATCAGATGGGTTTGAGACAGGAGGATAGATTCTCCCTATTTCTATTCAACATCACTTTGGAAAAGATTATGAGGAAGGCATTGGAGGAACACACAGAATAAAAACTAAAGGGATTTCTCTCGGAGGATCAGTTAAAGGCCTTACGATACATGCACTAGCTTTTGCCGATGATATTGCTCTGCTGTCTACAGATATAGCAGATGTAATTAAACAATTACAAATCTTAGAAAAGCATGCAGCTAAATTTGGTTTAGATATCACAAGAAGAAACTAAAGTCATGTCTAACATATATAAGGAAATCAAAGAATTGCACACAATTACTAGATGTATCGAAAGGTTCAAACACTTTAAATATTTTGGAGAAACAATTCACACAATTACTAGATGTATCGAAAGGTTCAAACACTTTAAATATTTTGGAGAAACAATAACGGATACTGTCATAGAAAAAGAAGCTGTCAAACTGCAAGTAGCTAAACTTAGGAGGGCACACATTTTATCACAGACGATGTACATTAAAAAATGCCTGTCTCGAAATGCATAGCTATTACACTACAATACAGTGACGAGAACAGAAGTTCAGTATGCAGCAGAAACATTCTCCCTCAAGAACAAAGGGCTAATAAATGGGCTCGAGAAGAAGCAAAGAGTAATTCTGAGGAAGATTCTTGGTGGACACAAAAAAAATTGATGGAAAATGGGTAAAGATGAGCAATGAGAAGATCTACGAATTTGTTAAAGCAGTTACAACGGAAATGAGAAAGAGAAGGCAACTCTTGGTTGCAAGGAATAAAGAAAGACCTCAGTGAACTTGGATTTATAGAAATGGATGCAATGAATAGGGACAAGTACAGAAAGGCAATAACTGAATTCGAATTTTTTTCAGGAGGCTCCAAAACCGAAGACCAACAGGAAACTAACAGCTGAACATCTGGCATAAATGGAAGCAGGCAGAAGAGCAGCCTGAGTGAAGAGAAAGAAAGAAAAAAGTGAACATGAAACAGAATTTGTAACATGGATTCTTAATTGGCCAATTCGTGTAAATAAAGAAATAAATAATACTCCTATAACGATGAACTATTGGTCACATTATTTTCCAGAAAAAGAAACTTGTACTTGAGGTTATTCTACTTTTTTTCTGCCAATGTAGTTATTAATGATGTTAAATAACGCTTCTCTTCTCCTTACGGTTACATAATAATATAATATTGAAACACACTGGTGTGAGCAGTTATACTAAGTAGCATTAACTGCCACTGAAAAGATTTTGTGCATTCGTTTATTAAATAAACAGAAAATGTAGAAGTCATCTGAACTGCGGTCATACTTCAGGCCTGCCAGTCGTCACTGTAAGGCAGTCTAAATAACTTCTACAGAGGCAGCACGTCTTTCACAAATATGCGTGTGTACCAACATATTGTAAGGATAAGACGAATCTTATTTGGCTAATAACTGTGACTGTACCATATGCTAACTCGATGTGATTAATACTGTTGTGATTGTTTTGTTTGTGCTAAAAACTGATTTCTGATGCAGTGTGTTTGTAATTATGGTATATTTTTAAGACCAAATGCGTCTGTTTATTTTTTTAGACTCAAAGATGGTCATTACCGACAGAAATTAATAACTTTATTCATAAATATTTTTGTAATTTGTAACTTGAATGAAAGTAATATACAAATATCTTCCTGGATCACTGGAAAAAAAATTTGGTGCAACTTTGTTGCAACTAGTGAAATTTTCATATTCATTATAAAGTCTCTTTTTCTGTCAAAATTTTCGTGTGATGTTCTACGCGATTGTTTTTTTCTAGTAATTTTCATATATCTTTCCCATGTTAGATAGTTTATACCACACTTTATAAGGTATTTAGCCTAGTTAGAGTGTCTATTTTCATACTTACAGCTTCCTATGTGCTCCTTGTATTTCGTTGGGCTAATGCCGCTGCTCGAGGACTGACTCATATGAGAGTCATCAGACTCGTACAGTTTTGTACATCGACGTCTTCAAAACGCTTGAAAAGTGCATGGAGATTCATTTTTTACATCTAAGTATGCACTACAACCGTGAGGCGTACAAGCATATTGGTAACTGTTTGGGTGCATGTTTGCCTAATTAGACTGCACTATGACCAATAGCGCTATTATCCTGCGGTCTGAAGAGCCACATTGGTCAAATGCTAGCTGAGATACTGGCTAGCAAGAGTCCGGAATGTTACCGCAGTAACACTGTTGAAGACGAAGCTCTCATTCCCTCCAGTACACTGATGCAGTCATAGAGTATCAGTTTCATGTAGTGATGCTTTAGTTAATTCTGCTGTATATAATGTCAGCATTCATTTGATTGGCTTGATGCGGCCTTCCACAACTTCCTTCCTGTGTCAACATGTGAATGTCAGAGTAATACTTCCACATAACACCGTCAATTATTTGTTGGAAATATTCCACTATCTTACTGCCTTATTCTACAATTCCTCTAGTATCGTGTATGTTATTCCTTGTTGTTTTAATACATGTCCTTTTATATTGTCCCTTCTTTTAGTCTGTCTTTTTCACATACACTTTTCCTCGTCGATTCTGCGGAGAACCTCCTAATTTCTTAACAAGGCACTAAATTTTCAGCATCCTATTGTAACACATCTCAAAAGCTTCGGTTCTCTTTTTTCTTATTTCCTTCATTCCGTAATGAACTTCCATTCAATTCTGTGCTTCAGACATACATTCTCAGAAATTTCTTCTTCAAATCAAGGCCGATGTTGACACTAGTTGGCTAGTAAACTACTGTGTCGTTCATAAAACCAACAGATCTTAACAAATATTGAATACAAGTAATATGAATCAAATAAATCGAAGAAGTACCCAATAACAGAGTTCACTCAGTCAGAGAATATTTTTATATGTGGCGCTGAGAATACCTGTACAGTACTACAATCAACAGAAACACATTTAGTAACATCTCATCGGTACATTAGTCCATACAAATGAAATTTTTTTAAAGAGTTATGTAGGAACCAATTAGGCGTGTTTGAGCCAGTGTTTATGTGTGAGAACTGGAGGTTATCGTCAAAAAGACAAAGTGATACCTTCTGGTTTTCAGTATAAACCGTACATTTCGAATTACAATTACAATTTATATATGGAAACTAAGTACTGGATCTAGCGAGCCAGAAGGCTGGCCACTAACTAACCTTATGTGACTAGTTCCTCCGCTTGAATGTAACGAGAAGAATTTGTTATTAGTGGTCCGTGGACTCTTAATCAACTTGTTGCTCTCCAACAACGGTAGGTTGTAAGATGTTTAAGAATTAATGAACCTTTTACTACTAAAAAATTGCCGCATTTAAAAACTACATTTATTAAGTTGTCGCCGTTTTCGGCTTGGCAGTATGTCAGACCTTCATAGATGACGCCGTTTCACACGTTATATAAGGTGAAGTGATTAACACTTCGAGAATACCTTCAGAGGAGAAAAATCTAGGACTTTGTAATGTAAATGTACAGCAAGATAGAATATTAACCCTCATACAATGAAGTACTTTACTGAGTCACCTAATCGTCGAGAGAAAAATTATTTCGAGAATACTGTGACAAAACAACTCCACCTTCTGCTACACATTCGAGGAAAGATAGGCAATAAACACGAATACTCTGTTTTTTGAGACTTTGGAGACACCTTCGGCGATGTATGGCGGCGGAGACATAAAGATGGTATTATCATAAAGGTAACTAGAATTTGGCGCGGATGGGGTGGCATATGAAGAAAAGAAAACACTGAAGTTAAAAAAATCATGAGATACCTCCTAATATCGTGTAGGACTCCTTATGCCCGGAATAGCACGGACTCAACAAGTCGTTGGAAACTAGTGCAGGAATACTGAGCCATGCTGTCTGTGTAGCAGTCCTCAACTGAGAAAGTATTTCCAGTGCAGGATTTGGTGCACGAACTGATATCCTCATCATTTCACATAAATATTCGATAGGATTAATGTCGGGCGACCTGGGTGGCCAAATCATTCGCTCGAACTGTCCAGAATGTTCTTCAAACCAATCGCGAACACTTGTAGCCCAATGTCATCCATAAAAATTCCATCGCTGTTTGAAGTCTATGAATGGCTGCAAGTAGTAGAACGTAACGATTTCCGGGCAATGATCGGTTCAGTTAGACCAGAGGAACCAGACCATTCACTGTAAACACTACCCACACCTATATAGAGCAACCACCGGCTTTCACAGTGGCTTGTTGACAACATGGGTCCATGGATTCATGTGCTCTGCACCACACTCTAAACCTACAATCAGGTCGTGCCAACTGAAATCTGGATTCATCTGACTAGACCATGGTTTTCTAGTTGTCTAGGTCCAATCAAAATGGTCACGAGCCCAGAGTAGGCGCTGCAGGCGATGGCATGCTGTTATAAAAGACACTCGCGACGGTTGTCTGCTGCCGTAGCCCACTAACGCTAGATTTCATCGCACAGACCTGTCGGATACATTCGTCGTTCGTCCTACATTGATTTCTGGGATTACTGCACACACTATTGCTTGTCTGTTAGCACTGACAACTCTAAGAAAACGTCGCTGCTCTCTGGCGTTAAGTGAAGGCCGTCGACTACTGCGTTGTTCATGGTGAGAGTTAATGCTTGAAATCTGGTATTCTCGGCACACTCTTGACACTGTGGATCTCGGCACATTGAATTCCCTAACGAGTTCCGAAATGGAATGTCCCATTCGTCTCGCTCCAACTGCCATACCCCATTCAAAATCTGTTAATTCCCGTTGTGCGGACGTAATCATGTCGGAAACCTTTTCACATGAGTCAGCTGAGTGCAAGTGACCGCTCTGCGAATGCACTGCTCTTTTACACCTTGCATACGTGATGCTAATGTCAACTGTATATGTGAGTAAGACTGTCGCATTACTTTTACCACACTCTTTGTGTTTCCACATTAGTAGCGGATCATTCAGGCACGCTTCCTTGTCTAATGGGTTTTTATGATGACTGCAGTCAAAAACTAATAAGCCGGTGGGAGGTAGTATCTGTAACACATTATAAAGTGAATGCTGTTGAGAAAAAACGGTGCTTGAGAGAGTTCTCACAAAGCTGATGTTGTCTTCTTTGTTTTCCGACTTCTTTTTCACACATATGCAGATATTTAAGTTATATAGGTTAAATACAATCTCTTAAAACAGTAATGAAAGTCTTATTAACACGAAACGCTCTTCACTTTACTCTATTGTTTTTACACACATACACACACTATTGGCAAATACACTATGTGATCAAAAGTATTCTGACACCCCCAAAAACATACGTTTTCCATATTAGGTGCATTGTGCTGCCACCTACTACAGATACTCCACATCAGCGACCTCAGTAGTCATTAGAAATTAGACACTAGACATCGTGAGAGAGCAGAATGGGGCACTCTGCGGAACTCACGGACTTCGAACTTAGTCAGGTGACTGGGTATTACTTGTGTGATGCGTCTGCATGCGAGATCTGCACCCTCCTAAATATTACTAGGTCCACTGTTTCCGATGTTATAATGAAGTGGAAACGTGAAGGGACACGTACAGCACAAAAGCTTACAGGCCGCCGACAGAAGAAGAGGATCGTTATGTGTAATAGGCAGACATCTATCCAGACTATCACACAGGAATTCCAGACTGGATCACGATCCACTGCAGGTACTATGACAGTTAGGTGGGAGGTGAGAAAACTTGGATTTCATGGTCGAGCGGCTGTTCATAAGCTCACATCACACCGGTAAATGCGAAACGACGCCTCGCTTGGTGTAAGGAGCGTAAACATTGGACGATTCAACAGTGCAAAAACGTTGTGTGGAGTGACGAATCACGGAACACAATGTGGCGATCCGATAGCATGGTGAGGGTATGGCGAATGCCCGGTGAACGTCATCTGCCAACGCGTGTAGTGCCAACAGTAAAATACTGAGGCGGTGATGTTATGGTGTCGTCGTGTTTTCATGGATGGGGGCTTGCATCTCTTGTTGTTTTGAGTGGAACTATCACAGCACAGGCCCAAATTGATGTTATAAGCACGTCCTTTCCTCTCACTGTTGAAGAGCAATTCGGGGATGGCGAGTGCATCTATCAACACGATCGAGCACCTGTTCATAATGCACGACTTGTGGCGGAGTGGTTACACGGCAGTAACATCCCTGTAATGGACTGGCCTGCACAGAGTCCTGACCTGAATCCTATAGATGTTTTGGAACGCCGACTTCGTGGCAGGCGTCACCGACCGACATCGATACCTCTCCTGAGTGCAGCACACCGTGAAGCTATTCCCCAAGAAACCTTGCAGCACCTGACTGAACACGTGCCTGCGAGAGTGGAAGCTGTCATCAAGGTTAAGGGTGGGCCAACATTGAATTCCAGCATTACCTATGGAGGGCACCATAAACTTGTAAATCATTTTCAGCCAGGTGTCCGGATACTTTTGTCCACATAGTGTATAAACACTCACAAAGACACAGAGCAACAGCAGACGCTCCCACCACTACCAGAATAAACGAAAGACGAAAGCATCTCTCAATAGCAAAACAAAGCAGATAAAATGGCGAGATGACAGTTGTTTTTCACAACACAAATATGTGAATGTGTTTAGCATTAGTAAAAGCGCTGTGTGCTAAAATCTAACACATATACGTTGAAGAAAAGGAAGAATGGCGTAAACAACAAAAAATGTGAGTAACGATAAGAATTAATACTGATTTAAGTACTGTGTTACTGCGAACTGTTCATGATCCCAGCAAACAAAGCTGTAAGAGAAAAGAAGACATTGTTGGAATGACCACAGAAAGTGCTTTAGAATAAAGCCAAATTATCTTTCTTTGCCGTTGCAGAAGACTTTATTTGACGTATAGAATTGTAATCCATCGTTTTTCGCTCCTCTAGATGGTTACCTGCCTAGACTAGTATTCGTCATCAAAGACTGTGTTACCAAATTTGTTAAAAACGCCTTCTGTATAGGTGGAGCAAGACAGAGCTCACAGTGAAAATTCTGCGTAATTTTAATCCGAAACGATTGTGGATGCCAGAGCTCATGTAATATGGGCGATCATGGCCAGCGAATGTTGGCAAAGAGATTAAAAAACTGCAGGCCCAGGCTGTTTTGTTCAGTATTTGCTAATAATGAAGCACATTCATATTTTATGTCGGATATTGCTGGAATGGTGCAGTTTTTACCGAAATTTGTTTTCAACTTTTTATACTGCCGGCTTTGCGAGGTACACTGAAAAATTGACCGACTGGATGACGACCTTTCATAACGTTAATCCGAGTAATCGTGTCCCCCTCCCCTCCACTCTCCCCTCCCCCCATCCCATCTGAAAAATACGAGAATGAAAGGTTCGCTGTATCACATGTAAAACTGTTTGCAATTAAAACCTACAACAACAGGAATCCCTCCCTCATAAGATGCTAATTTCTAATTACCCTAACTTCTCACAATGTTTCCGAGTTTGCCACTACTCAGACATATTTTTTCATTAAGGATATCAGACATGAATATGGTAATTCATTAACGCTTGATAGAGGATGAGAGGATTTGAAGATGTAGTAGTTCGAGAGAAATAGCTCAGGTGAAACACTTAAGGCAAGAACCCTTGTTAAGAGACACATTGCAACTTTCACGTAAAATGATTTTCTGAAAAGGGGTGTCTACAGCAAATCAAGATACTTACAGGCTTCTGGTCCCATCTCCATCTGAATACGTCTTCAGTGTTTCAGTTACTATGTAAGCTTGCAACCTACATAACATGTATTAGCAAGCATTTTGACTTAAAAACGTGAGGGTCAAACTCAGAACTTTGGTAGATATCACACTTCTGTGTCTTTCATTTCGTTGTGTAGATGGAAGGTCCACTACTTCCCATCAAGTTTCAAGATTAATTTCGTCAGTATGATCAACGAGTCCAATATAAAGTTACATACTCTGCATGGTGATAGTACATTTATAATTCCAAAAAGGAAGCGAACCATATCACTGGCATGATGTGTTAGAGTTTCACTGCCCAAGAGAAAGTCGTCAACACACAAGTTATATCAAATGAACAAACTTATAATTAAACACGTAAAAGGTACTGTATTCATGGTGTCTATAAATGAATCGTTTATTTCTGAAAAGCAGTTCTCCACTCAATAGCATTTCCCAGGTAATGAAAAAAGCATTCTGTAAGAGGTAACCGTCAAATAGGGCGGTTCACAACTCAAGTACACATGTTATTCCAAAACGTTATCGTGGAAGTAGGGGCCATGAGGTGCTGGTGAAATAAAACACACTGCTAAAAATACTTTTTAATTCCTTAAAAAACTTTTAAGTATCTACTTTGTACTAAAGTAAAAATAGTTGTCTCTTGCCAATTAAATAACTTATGTTACACCTGTCAGCTGTTACAAGATAAATGTGAATAAGCCAGCACACAAACCTCCACATTAAAGGTAGTTCCCAAAAAAAATTCCTTAGCTCGGTGAGGAAGTGACACGTCTAAAGGCGCCCAGATCACAAAAGTCGGAATAGTTATTGGTGGTCTACAGGGCCACAGAAGATCTGCCCCAAAACTTGCATTACAAGCCACCATCTCCCCGAGTTACCCAGAACTAGAAGATGTAGCAAGGGCGGTGCATTACAAGCCACCATCTCCCCGAGTTACACAGAACTAGAAGATGTAGCAAGGGCGGTGCCTGTACAGACTCTGAACCACAGAGACACACGACACCGACCTTAAATCACCCAATCGAGGTGTGAATGAAACGGCCCGACCAAGAAGCGATTACCACATTCCCGCGGACAGGCAAACGAAAACTGTGGTGGGAAGACCCCAAGAAAACCACTGGTGAAGAAACTCATACACTTCACTAGAACTTGAAAAATCCCTTGCCGCACTTCCAACGGCCGATAAGAAGACATACTGTCCCACGCGCTGATCTGCTGCACCACGGCTTCTAAGCTTCATAAGCCACGTGCATGTGGGTAAGGCAGACTTAGCCCCTGACAGCCAAGAGGTCGGACAAAGCACGTGGTGAGCAGTTGACGACCCCCAACAGCAGGGCCCCGCTCGCGCCACCACCTCTCTCGGTCACCGCCTAGTACGTACTCCTCGATCGTCACGCGACCGACTTGCTACACCTCCCGCCAGAGGGCGGTAGCGATCCTAGCGATCCAAACAGCGCGCCAAACCGAAAACGCCGCCGCAAACACTAGACGCGAAGCGAAAGAACTCCGCTTGGCGCGCTTTTAGAAGAGCAGGACGCAACTACGGCTCAAATAGCTTTCGACTTTTCTTATTTTATCTACTGCTGAGTGCATATTTTTACGTCTTGATGAATAACATGAGACCAACACAAAAGCCTGCAGATTTTAAAAAAAAAGTGATGTAGAAATGCTGTATCTGAAATAAACGGTAATAACTTAGAAAACAAAATCAATTTTAATAGTCTGTTATGAATTTGGAAACTTTACATCTTACTACAGAAGAGTTTTAAATTGATAACAGAGTATAAGACTCATTCTTCCTATTGCATGCCAGGTGTTCTTAATAACAAACAAAAATTACTGCTGCTTATAACTCACAAATTTAAACACATGATTTTGAAATAAAAATAAAATAGTCTTACGGCATTTGTGTCACAACATAAAGCTACACTGTTAGAAATACAATAAATATTGAGAAGAAAAAAAGTAAGTCGATAATGCGAAAATCAAAATTCTTTAACTGTTAGATGTGCCATCACCAATGAGATTTTAAAAAATGGGACTATATCAGACCAGTCAGCATGTTGGATGACGTGAACGTTCGAAGATGTGTGCCATATCAATCGGTAACAGTTCTTACGCAGAAAGATAAGTAAAATAAAGAAGACGATCGACAAATATAATCTCAGAGGGGTTCTGTATTCGATTAAGGAAAAATTAACCCAAGAATTCGTACAGTGTTCGGTCTTTTCATCATCGAACAATCCGCTTTCAACGTCTTGTATTCTTTTGCTCCAGAACATCAAAATACTATACAATTGTCATCATTACAGGGAGATAAGGAAGGTATTTGATTTTTAAATAATTATGCACGGTTGAGTATAATGAACAGCTCAGTTATTACCAACAAACAATAGTACATTGAAATATACATCTCTCGGAGCTCATACTGAAAAAAGTTAACAAATGTAATGATAAGATGACTGAACATCAATCTTTTCATTTCTTTTCAGCGACATAACGTAAAAGTTTTATGGAACTGCGGAGGCTTCTCTTTTAATATACTTTTACTTTGATTACGGAAAAAAACCAACTGTCTCTTTCTTGTTAATGTCATTTCATTAAAAAAAATGTATTCTCAATACATTGAGGAATTTAGTATGCTTTTCTCACAGAGAGAGTTATTTAGACGTCACATAAAAAGATAACACTTCAAATACTCTTTACCCTGTTTTCTTTCAAAGCACTGAACGTCAATTTTGTGTAAAGAATTAATTTTTATGAAAGCTTTACTTCTGCAGTTAACATTGCAAAATTACCATTTATTCCCAGATGTTAATCATTTGTTAATTAAAGTGGACTCTTATGTAGATATGTTCCTACTTTCTAAGTTTTGCTAATGAATACATACTTGAACTACAATTAGTTTTCAAATTATTCCACACAGTCTACATACCCCACTGCCTATTTACAAGTTGTTTTAAAGGCATAGCAACATTCACTCGCATTGCAGCTCGTGATTTCCGATTAGAACTTGCATTGCACTCCTCAAGTTGTATTTAAGTAATAGTAATAACAATGTGATTTCTTTCATCTTCTGCCAGAGAAATGTAATTACGTCGCAACAGCTGGATTATCCATTGTCGTACGGGTAACCCAAGTGATCATTAGGGCCAGAATTAAACATTGTCTTGTGCACTTAGGGGACAGAGATTGTCAATTCAGATTACTTTCAGTGAAACAATAATTGGTTTGAAAACTTTTTGTTATTGTTTACTGCAGTGGCTGTGTAAGTGTTTTGCATCAGAGATTTACGTATTGAGATTAGATGTCAGGTTTTTAGAGTAATGTAATATTCACGTAATGTACGTCAGGTGTATATTCTTCTTAAGGATTACATAAAATGTACGTAATACGTTAAACACAGAAGCTTCATGTGCAGTACAAGGAATGGTTACATACAGCCAGTAGTCAGGTTAAGGTCTAGAGGTATCACTGAGACACCAAAGTAAAATCTCTCTTGTAAAGTTAATATAGTTGAAAAGTTACATAGAATATAAATGTCACCCTTTTTTGGGAAAGTTATCACAAGCATAAACGTGTTACTGAATATAAAAGGATACACTTTGCTGAAAAGTTACACTAGTAATTTCATTGAGCTGAAAATTGAGACTAAATAGAAAATACAAAAGCTACAACAGTACAATATTCGCAACTGTGGCGCGGGATTTAACGTCTGACAGAAATAAATGTTTCTCCGCTACAAAGTAACGGAATTAAAAGTAACATTCTCAAAGGTAAATATTTGTCTCAACTTCGCGCATTTTAGGACCGAATACCACGCGGAGCTACTGAAAACAAACAGGTACATTTTCATTTTAATTCACCTAGTAAAATAAACAATTTGTCGCTTATTTAAAGCACAAGATACGGGATAACCCAAAAGTCCGAAAACATTTGAAAATGCGCTAATTCGCGGAATAATGTAGGCAGAGAGGTAAAACTTGGCACACATGCCTGAAATAACATCGGGGTTTACTGAAAGCAAGAACGAGTGCAAAACCCGGCCAACAGATGACGCCAGACAGCAACACGTAGAAGGCAAAGCGTGAGAATCGTGTCTAAGGTGAGCGTAGTGGCAGATCGAGTTAGATGCACCAGAAATCGGACTATGTTGACTTTACCAAAAAACGCACTGTTAGTGAAGCTTTACTATGATAATGGATAATGCATTATTGCAGCGTTACTATCCTATCATTTAACAAGGGTAAACACACTGTGACAAAATGTCACTGTGAAGAAAAATCACTAAGTTTGAAGCCACAGGTTGTTCCGACGAGTGGCCCCGTAGTGGGCAACCAGACACAAAAGTGAGTGGTACTGCTTCACCGGGACCTCAGGAAGAAATGAAGAGTTTAGAGGGTTAATCTCCGCATGGTGAAGTCAGCTCTCGTAAAATCGCACATCCCACTGGCATTCCAAGTATTACAATTTGGCAAACACTAAGACGTACACTCCACTGACATCATCATCAACTGTTAGACACCGATTGTGTGACGTGGAGGGCATTTGCGGTGTAGGCATTTTAAGAAATGAAGGAATAGGACGTTCGGTTGTCTAATCTGTTGTAGACCGACGAAGCCATTTCACATTCCTAGGATCTGTCAGCACTCACAATTGCAGAATCCAGGCTACCGAAAATCCTATGGCTTCCATGCAATTCCCATTGCATGACGATAAAGTCAGGGTGTATATTTACCACACCAGTTGTGGTCGGATTCTTTTCTTGGAGGAGATTGAGGGTGCTGCTTTCCAAACAGTCAGCGTGACGTGTACGCGATACGCCGATACGTTACAGAAACGCGTCGTCCCTAGCCTGTCTGATAAACACGTGCTGAAGGTACAGCTTTTATGCACGATGGCGTTCCACACCATATTGCTAAATGTGTGAAAGATCTCTTGCGCACATCCTCTGGACAGGATCGTTTGCTGAGCGGCCACTTCCGCCGCGCTTGGCCTCTCAGGTCCCCAGACCTCAATCCGTGTGAGTGGAGATTGTGGTTTAACTGAAGTCGCAAGTCTACAGCTAAAAGACAACATAGAGTGTGAGTCAGTAATTATTGCCACCTAGAATAACTCCTAAACGATGATAGTAGCTGAAAAGTTCGTGGGACAAGAGTTGCAAAAGACAACGGGGGCCATAATACGACGGTTTTTTGTTGCTAGGTGGGGTCGCGTCAGAGATATGAAGGCCAATGAGAAGCATATCGACTTGTTCTTCGAAGGAATATATTATTCACATACGCTTGATTCGATGACACTAGTCTTACCGTTCCTATTAGTGTTGTACTGCGAAACCGTCGAATGGTGTTTTTATATCAATGGCATGTCAGATGCATACACCACATTCGGCGAGTATTTACTATTTGCACGATATACCAGAGAGAATTGACAGAGCATGTGCTTCGATAAGTACTGAAATGATAAGGAATACCACTCAATCCATGATAGGAAGATTGCAGCACTGCTTTGATACCAGTGGTCATCACTTCAAACACCTTCTGTAAACGGCCGTTCATCCCACCTTTGTGACCTTCGTTGACCTTCGAAGACCTTACTGTTACACATCCTTTTAGCTCATATCATATTTTCGGAGTTATTCTTGGTGGCAATAGTTGGTGACTCACCCTGTATAACGCAGTTTCTCACCAAACCTACTAATATGCTGCACAAAGCTGTTCACAAATTTATCCCAAGACCACGGATATTGTTGATGAATGAAGGCCGACATAGTGAGCATTTGGTATGAACAACGTCATCTTCGCTAAAAATCAATTGTTATACTAATTGTTGCTTTTGAATCATTCGAAACGTCGTCTTTTGGTCATTTTGCACTTCGTTTATTTTCAATAAAACCGCATTTCATTTCAAGTATGTTTGTCACTCTCCCTACATTATTCCGTGAAGTATTTAACTTACAAATATTAACAGACTTTTGGGTCATTTCTATTACAGTAACGTTGCAGGTAATGCGTCTCGCAAAGTACACCACATTTACACCTGCATCCACACTCCGTAAGCCACCTCATGGTATACTACGGATCTTTTCCTTTCCTACCCCACTCGCAAATGGAGCAAGGGAAAATCGACTATCTACATAACATTATACAACCCCTAATTTCTTATCTCGCCTTTGCGGTACTTGCGCGGAATGTACTTTGGTACTAATAGAATCGTTCTGCAGTCAATTGAAAATGTCTTTCCTCTGAAGTTTCTCAATAGAGTTCCACAAAAAGAACGCCTTCCAGGGATTTCCGTTTGAGAACACGAAGCATCTCCGCAACACTCGCTTGTTGATCGGAACCTTTCAATAAGAAATCCAGCAGCACGCTTCTGAATTTGCTTCCATGTCTTTCTCTAATCTGAACTGGTAGTTATCTCAGACACACGAGCAGTACTCAAAAATGGGTTGGACAAGTGTTGTACAATCGATCTCGTGCATTCTAAAACTCCCAGGGTAAACCGAAGTCCATCATTCGCCTTCCCTGCTGTATCCCTCTCATCCTGTTTTGTGCTAATTCCATTTATGTCGCTTTGGAACGTTACGTCTAGATATTTAATCGGCATGACTATGCCAAGCAGAAAATAGTGTATTCGAACATTACAGGGCTATATTTTCTCCTAGTCTGCTTTAACTTACTGTTCTCTACATTTAGGGCAAGATGCCCTTTACCCGACCAATTACGTAGAAGTTCTGTCTAGCTCGTCTTGCATCTTTCTACAGCCACTCAGTGAGGACACTTTCCTCATACTAAAAGGTCATCAGCAAACAGACGCTGACTGCTGCACGCGTTGTCCGTCAGGTCATTTATGCACACAGAGAATAAGAGTAGTCCTCGCAACTTCCCTGGGACACTCCAGGCGATACCAATACCCGCCACAACAGCTTTAATAACAGTGACTGATTAGATCGCCCTTGTATGGAACAGATACTCACAGGGTAGTCCAGGATAATACAATACGAAGACTGCTTGAAAACTGACCAATAGTATTTTCGCACCTATTTTCTCATTGGCTGTCAGCTTCAAAACAGAATTACCTATTTCGTGGACATCTAGCAGATGCGCAATGTCTATGTAGGCCCCTACAATATTTTTTTGTACTTTTGTAGGTTTACTGGAATTATATTGACTTTAATTGTTCATTTGGCCACCGTTAAAGTGATTTATCGCATCTATATAATAATTGTACTGAATTACCTAATTTATTTTTTTGATTACGTATACATTGGCATGATATGTTTAGATTAAAATTGACGTCTTATGGGCCCCACATAGGATTCTGCACGTTCTGACAAAGACTACGCCATTTTTTTTTCGTCCAAGACTAACAGGCGTACTCAGGTTGTAACGCCGGAAATGCTTATCCTCCTATTTCCATCTACTGTAAATACTATTCGTATTTTTACGCTGGGTCTGGCCTAGGGAAAACTATGCTATCGAACGACTACATCGATAGGTCGTGTGGAGAAGCAAAGTGTTTAGGATCTTTGGTAGTGTTAACTCTGCCGCGTGGAGCGCGGACAGAGCGGAGTCTGGCTGGAGGAGGGCGGTGGAGCAGGTGTGTTGTGTGACGCACCCGCGAGTTGCCACGCTTTCGGGGTTTGGCAGCATGTAATTGCGCTCGACTTGTTGTAATACACTCCTGGAAATGGAGAAAAGAACACATTGACACCGGTGTGTCACACCCACCATACTTGCTCCGGACACTGCGAGAGGGCTGTACAAGCAATGATCACACGCACGGCACAGCGGACACACCTGGAACCGCGCTGTTGGCCGTCGAATGGCGCTAGCTGCGCAGCATTTGTGCACCGCCGCCGTCAGTGTCAGCCAGTCTGCCGTGGCATACGGAGCTCCATCGCAGTCTTTAACACTGGTAGCATACCGCGACAGCGTGGACGTGAACCGTATGTGCAGTTGACGGACTTTGAGCGAGGGCGTATAGTAGGCATGCGGGAGGCCGGGTGGACGTACCGCCGAATTGCTCAACACGTGGGGCGTGAGGTCTCCACAGTACATCGCTGTTGTCGCCAGTGGTCGGCGGAAGGTGCACGTGCCCGTCGACCTAGGACCGGACCGCAGCGACGCACGGATGCACGCCAAGACCGTAGGATCCTACGCAGTGCCATAGGGGACCGCACCGCCACTTCCCAGCAAATTAGGGACACTGTTGCTCCTGGGGTATCGGCGAGGACCATTCGCAACCGTCTCCATGAAGTTGGGCTACGGTCCCGCACACCGTTAGGCCGTCTTCCGCTCACGCCCCAACATCGTGCAGCCCGCCTCCAGTGGTGTCGCGACAGGCGTGAATGGAGGGACGAATGGAGACGTGTCGTCTTCAGCGATGAGAGTCGCTTCTGCCTTGGTGCCAATGATGGTCGTATGCGTGTTTGGCGCCGTGCAGGTGAGCGCCACAATCAGGACTGCATACGACCGAGGCACACAAGGGCAACACCCGGCATCATGGTGTGGGGAGCGATCTCCTACACTGACCGTACACCTCTGGTGATCGTCGAGGGGACACTGAATAGTGCACGGTACATCCAAACCGTCATCGAACCCATCGTTCTACCATTCCTAGACCGGCAAGGGGTCTTGCTGTTCCAACAGGACAATGCACGTCCGCATGTATCCCGTGCCACCCAACGTGCTCTAGAAGGTGTAAGTCAACTACCCTGGCCAGCAAGATCTCCGGATCTGTCCCCCATTGAGCATGTTTGGGACTGGATGAAGCGTCGTCTCACGTGGTCTGCACGTCCAGCACGAACGCTGGTCCAACTGAGGCGCCAGGTGGAAATGGCATGGCAAGCCGTTCCACAGGACTACATCCAGCATCTCTACGATCGTCTCCATGGGAGAATAGCAGCCTGCATTGATGCGAAAGGTGGATATACACTGTACTAGTGCCGACATTGTGCATGCTCTGTTGCCTGTGTCTATGTGCCTGTGGTTCTGTCAGTGTGATCATGTGATTTATCTGACCCCAGGAGTGTGTCAATAAAGTTTCCCCTTCCTGGGATAATGAATTCACGGTGTTCTTATTTCAATTTCCAGGAGTGTAGTTTCTGACACGGTGTCGCGGACGGGAAGCATTAGCTGGCGCACATCAAGAGCCAGTTTCGCCTGGTGACCGTGTCGAGAAGAATGCGCGCCATCATCCAGCTTCTGCAACAGCGACAGCCGACAATGAGTGACTGTCGCCACCTCCTCCATCGACGGCTTCAAACCTTCAATCAACCAACAAGGAAGTCTGGAAGAACGTAAAGTTATAGAACTGTATGGCAGACCTCAGCTATTCAAACTGCTCAATTTGTGTCACCAAATTACAGCAACGTAGCATAAACCTTTGTTGCAAGTATTCATAGCTGGCTAAAATATTTAGATTACACAAGCACAAATTAAGAGTGCGGGTTTTGTTACCATATTTTAGCTTACCTGTGACTGCAGCTCAGCTTGGTACATACTAAATTTTACTAATGTTCATTTTTCAGAATCATTTATTTCAAGTTCAAAGTTAAATCCCTTATTTCTAAATTGCGTAGATTCAAGTAACTTTTGAAATGATTGTTGAGGTAGCGCAAGACTAACCCTATGTTATTGAACTTCGTAGTGCTTCAGAAATAAAGTTCTCTATTAATTTCAGTCATTAAATTAACTTCCAGTTTTCCGGCATTATTAATTCTTTTGCTAAATTAAGTCAGAGTGTGGTGAAATTTATTACTTCTGACAAACATTCAGTTTTCACACAACATGTGTCAACCTTCAGTTGCCATGCTTTTAGTGCTAAATATATGTGCATTAATCTTTCATTTTCAGTTATTATAGTAGTTGTCCACCGGACTGGCGACCGTAATTTTCCCCACACCTCAAATATCTAATAACGCCAATTAATTGTTAACGTAACGACCGCACATTTACTTTCTTTATTAACTTTACCCCTTTTCAAAACTAATTTCCACTAATTTCATTTGCATTTTTCCTTACATTTAGATGTAACCCTTTCCTCCCTCTTTACCGACAAATTAACTTCGGTGACGATTGCTTTTTCCCAAATTTCCATTATGTGCACGCGGTTTAGTTTTTCACTGTCATTAAGGTCGATAAGTGAGGGGGAGGTTGACGTGGCGACCTGGTGACAGGACAATCTTCGGATTTGAGGTTGTTCTGTACACGAATTTTCTTTGTGCAAATCTCGTAACAAAGTACTGGTTACGAACAGGTCGTTACGTCAGCGAGAATAAGTAGTGGGAGGAATCCTAATTAGATTTGAGATTTGCCATTTATATTGAAAATTTTTAAAATGAATGGAGGCAATAATTACCAAAATTTGGTAGACTTGGATACGGAACAATCGGTTGAAAATTGGGAAACGCGCACCGCGGAACCCATTGTTCAGGGGCAGGTGGCTAGCATGAAAGACGCAACCGCAATAGAGAGCAGAATTGGAATTCCAAAATTTAGAAAATGTTTCGGAATCGGAAGTGAAAATCAAATCTGAACCTCTTGATAACTAATACGAGGGGACAATTAAAGAGGCACCCGCTACGGAAGTAAAACCGATGGTTTCCGGGAATTTAACTGATTTTTTGAATGTTTTGATTAACGAAATCAAGGCTCAATCTAGCAAGATAGAAACTCAATCGGCAGAAATTAAAGCTCAGTCTGAAAAAATTAACAGGAAGCTAGACAATCAGAACAAAGCTATTAATGTTGTTAACAACAAAGTTGGAGTTGTTAACACAAAAGTTGATAAAATCAAAGAAGTTGTTGTTGTGATTAATACCGAAATCGGTAATCTTAAACAGGAAATGATATACGTTCAGGCGGAAATTGCGAGCATAAATACTCGTTTTGATTCCGAAAATAGCAGAATCGAGAAAAGTGTAGGAGAAACAGTTGCTTCGATCATCGAGAATAAGGTGACGGAAGAAGTTCAGTTAGTGAAAAAAGAGGATCAAGAGAAGGTGGAAACTTTAAAGGCTTTAGTATCCGAGGTTGATGCTAAAGTGAGGAATCAGGTTAATACCTGTCAAGAGAAAAAGAGGGAAGTGGAAACGCTTGCGACAACCACTTGCCAAGTAATTACGAGAGTGTCGGAATTAGAAAAGAAACTTGACGAAAAACAGAGCTATGTGCCAATCTGTGCACATAGTTCGGAATTGTTGACGAAAGAGGAGCGGTTCGACCCCTTGAAAAAAGGCGGTATACACGCGACGGATTTCATTAAAAATTGTGAAAGAGTTTTACCCAGATCATGGTCTAATGAGAGAAAAATTAATGCGGTTATTGACGTGTTGGCTGGTGATGCCAAGCGTTGGGGCTTAAACCTCAATATCACGAACCTGACTTTCGACGAATTTAAAAATTTGTTTCTGGCTGAATACTGGTCAGAGCAAAAACAACAAAGAGTCTGGCGGAATTTGTCGTATCGAGGTCTTTCGATGCGAATTCGCGCGGCTCGATGAAGGAGTTTTGTGAGGGCTGGATCCGCAATTTGGAATATTTGCGTGATCGCCGCACAGAATCCGAAATAGTCTGGGAACTCTACAAGAAGCTTCCACATAATACAAAACGCTACGTAGGAAGCAATTACAGGACAATCAATGATTTCCTGGAAACAGTTGAGGACGAGGACAATTGACGCAATAATCGCGATAGTGGTAGAGGCCGTGGTAACAACAGTGGGTTCCACAACAACCATTACAACGATAACCATGGGAATAACGCATACCGCAACCTTGGCAGCAATAACAATAGTGGTTCGGACCGTAATGACAATCGGTACAATGCAAATAATAACACGAATGACGCAAACCAGAACCATAGTTGGGTGATACGGGCTTTGCAGAATAGTAATAACGCCAGAGCCAACTCAGCAGCATCCGGGGAGCGTATCTGATGGGACGAGACAGGGAAACCATTAGCCGAATCGGTGAGGGGCCGACCGGGCGTGGAGAAATTTTGGCGGCCCAACAACAGCAGAAAACCGCGGTGTCGTCGTTATGAAAATTCCGTATGGAATAATCAACGGCGGGAGAATGTGCCAGTGTTAAGAGAAAGGAGTGCGCCCACAAGTAGTAGATCAGCTGTAGACACGGCAGTAGAAAATACATTCACTGTCAGTGAGAACAATTTAAGTAGTGTTCCGGAAATCGATTATAAAGTGGCAGCTGTAGCACCCACAGCGGAACTGGAGATTGAGTTTAAGAATGATTCGCAATTGTTGAGAGAAGATCACATGTCGGATAAAACGTCCGTCATCGAGCGAGGGGATGCAGAGAGGGATGAGGTCTGGTTAAGGCAGTTCGGTCGCGTATACGACGAACTAAGAGATTATAGGGGCCTGTACGGGAGAAGTGTTTGTGGGGAGCGCGCATACAGGATTTGCCGCGTCTCGTCCAGCAGGAAGATAGTGTTTGTGAAGTGATAGAAAGTTCTGGCCCTAACCGGCAGACTTTACCAGAAATAGTTGCTGTTAATGGGGAGCACGGGAAAGATTCGTCGTGTTTCGTCCCGCAGGAGTTGGATGTTGTAGTAGTAACGGAAAGTTCTGGCCCTGACCGGCAGACTTTACCGAAAGTTATAGTGGTAGAAGTGGCCGATCCATCCGACGCAAAACTCCATTTTAAACATTGCGAAAGAATTAAGGAGAAAGATTACGAGAATTTTAGTGATAGACGGACACGATTGGTAGAAAAGCACGTAGATTACAGCGTGTATGAGGTTAGAGCGGACGTTATACGGTCCAACGATAGCAGTGTGGGTTGCGCAGATCTAGAGGAAGTAATTGCAGATACTACTGGGCACATTCCTCCAGGTAGATTGGCAGATGAGCTCAATCTGGCCAAAGAGGAATCAACGAAGGTGACAATTAGCGAATTGATAGCAAAGCAACACTCACTAGTTGACGAGTTAGAGGAAAAGGTTTCGGTATTGGAGGCGAAGCTACAAACTAAGCCTCAGGACAAACGTGTTGAAATTAAAACTGTATGTGAACAGAGGCTGAAAATGCCGCCAGATAAGCCGTATTTAGGATCAAAGCCGGATGGTTTTTTCTGGAATGACCTGGACATAGACGAGGATTTATTGTGGGGAAATAAAGAAACAGTCGAGGACAAGTGTAGACAGATAGTAGTGTCTGTTAATATGCACGACGTATAACTAAACGTGTTGATTGGTACCGGTGCAGATTTGAGTGCTGTATCTGTGAAAATATTTGAGTTGCTGAAAGACAGGCCTAGTATCGTAGTTATGCCGGTAACAGGAGTGAAAATTATCGGTGCTACTGGGAAGTCCAGTAAACCGTTCACAAAACGGATTTTTGTCAACTTCGAGATATGTAGGGCACGATTTGAACAAGAGTTTGTTGTCGCGCCAAACTACGGAAGTAATTATCGGGTTAAACTGGCTATTAAAGTGCCGTGCAACGATTAATTGCGAAAGCAAAACTTTGACATGTACGTCACAAGATAAAACAATAATAGGTAATTTTGACGAGGCAGGAGATGGTGTGCATAGGCAATACCAGCCTATAAACATCGTTAACTAGCCGGATGCCATTGACGTAGGTATGAATTTGAACTACTGTAACGTGAGGAATCTTGGCTTTGACAATAGTGTAGAAAGTGATTTGGAAAGTATTGTAGACGGTGTGTCAAAACGTAACACACGAACAAAGACGAGGCCTGTATGAAGTAATAACGAGGAATAAGAGTGTGTTTTCAGACAAACCAGGAGTTGTGGAGGGATATAAATGCAATTTGCATGTAATTCCGCCGAACCATTCTTCGTGAGACCGTATGCTATACCGCTGTCCAAAAAGGAAGCAGTGCAACGGGCGATAGATAAGATCATCGAATGGGAGTGATTGAAAGAACTACGAGCCCATACAATAACGGTTTGGTCGTTGTAGCAATACGGGATGGTAGTATGTGTATTGTGATTGACGCACGCACGTTGAATAGGGAAGTGCAACGTGAGACAGACAGACCAGAGAGTATGGAGGAGATTTTGCAACGTTTTCATGAAGTTAAGTTCTTGACTAGCCTCGATCTGACGGCTAGTTAATGGCAAATAGAACCTAACGAAGAATCTAGGCCATACACCGCCTTCTTGTTTGCGGGCAGGTGTTATCAGTATAGAGGACTGCCGTTTGGACTTAATGTATCTGTGTCCGTATTCATCAGGGCCCTAGATAAAGTGCTAGGCCCGGTTTTGAGTTCAAGATTGACTGTATATGTTGACGACCTATTGTTGGCCAATGCCACTTAGCATGACCATTGTGACCTGTTAGATGAAGTTTTTAGAGCATGGCGCCGTGGCGGAACGACTCTAAAGCTAAAGAAATTCGAATTTGTGAAGCAGGAACTGAAATTTTTAGGGCATGTAATTACCACTGCTGGTATTACGAAAGACCCAGAGAAACTAGAGGCAATAAGGAATTGTCCTCCACCCAAGTCTAGGACACAGTTAAAAAGTTTTCTAGGGCTCACAGGATTTTACCGTAAATTTGTAAAAGGACAAGTGTTTAATTATGAAAATTTGAATAACCTCTTACGCAAAAAATGTTCCGTTTGTGTGAGCTGACGTATGTCAGGCCGCTTTCGAGAGATTAAAATACGAGTTGTTAAGATCTAACATACTATTACATCTTGATTTATCGCTACCCTTCCATCTGGGAACGGATTCGTCGAATTACGGGGTGGGGTTGAACTGTTCCAAGAATTGGTAAAGGAGAGGATAAGGAACACCGGACTATAGCGTTCGCGAGTCGAACTTTATCAAAAAGTGAGCGAAGCTACACGATTTCTGAGAAGGCGTGTCTCGCTATCGTGTGGGGATTCAAGAAGTTCAAGGTGATTATTCATACGGACCATAAGGCGCTCACTTATCTGAAGGATTGTAAACTACTTCACGAAAGACTGACTAGGTGGTCGCTGTATTTACAGCAATTTAACAATGACATCTATTACGTAAAAGGGTCCGACAATAGCGTAGCGGATGCGCTATCGCGGTTGCCCGAGTCTAGTCAAGATGTATTGAAACATTAGTCAGATGGAGTGGTCAAATTACACTATTTCAAAGAAGCTGAGGGACGTAAATTAATAGTGAACATCTGTAAGAATCTACGTCGTCATCAAAACGAGGACGATTGTTTAAATATGGTGAAAACCCTATATGACGAAAGGAGTCCAGAAGGAGAAAAATCAAGGAAGTAATACAAGATATACGATCATATCTTGTACATACGTAAGGGTGAAGATAGTAATATTTGGCGGGTATGCTGGCCCACCAAATAAGTCACGGATATAATAGACTACTACCATTTGGACCAAAGAACTGTACGGAAAAGGTGAGTGAAGTAGTGCATTTCAACAACATGTTAAAACGCATTACTGACAGAGTGAAAACTTGCGATTTATGTCAGAAGGTGAAGGTTACCAACTGTACGAGTCGTGGTCCTATGCAAAGTATAAGGCCTAACGACACCTTTGAATTACTGTGCGTGGACTTGTACGGACCTTTGCCCAAGTCATCAGGAAACATTGCCTACATTTTAGTAGTGCTAGATGCTTTTTCCAAGTTCATCAAACTATACCCGATTAGGAAAGCTACAGCCAAAGCGGTCTATAGCAAGCTTGTGAACGACTACTTTGTTCATATTGGTAAGCCCAAGGCGATTCTATCAGACAATGGGGCACAATTTACTTCTAAGTTGTGGAATGAAGGCATGGCAAGTAATGGGGTCGAAGTGATCCATATATCAGCTTACTGTTCGGCTGGAAATCCCGCTGAGAGGTATATGCGCGAGCTAGGACATATTTGCCGTACCTATTGCCACCACAATCATAGGGCATTGGGCAAATGTGTAGCAGAATTTGAGAGAATTATGAACACCTTGAGACATGAGTCTACGGGATTTTCTCCAGAGGAAATCCTGTTGGGTGACAGAAGTAAAAGTTTAGTGGAAGAGATAATCAAATTCCCTCAGTTGTCTCAGCAGTGGAGCGAGAGTAGATCTGTGGTACTGTGTTGCTTAAGATAGTGGGACCATTGAGCTGGAGATGTGCTGTTCGTGTTTTCGGGCACTCAATCACTCTAAGATCACCGGATGTTCATTGCAAGATAGTGTACCCACTCCAACAGGTTTTTCATGCAATAAATGTGGAATCCAAAGCATGCAAAAAACAATTATTTCCGAAATACTGGCGCATAATTTCCATATATTAGTCCAGTGCTATTTCAGCACAGTGATGCTGTGTGTTTGGTACTCCCTCCGAAGATTAACAAATGTTCCATTAAAACTATAGTCTTCCATTCCAGCCTGAACTCGAAATGTAATCTGCTTACGATGCAAATACTGCCCATCCAGCGAAGCAATGGAATCAGATGTCTGTAACATAGCTGCCAAACGTTTGTCAGGGCTAGTAAAGTGATGCTATGTGTCTCATCTACATCTACATCTACATGACTACTCTGCAATTCACATTTAAGTGCTTGGCAGAGGGTTCATCGAACCACAATCATACTATCTCTCTACTATTCCACTCCCGAACAGCGAGCGGGAAAAACGAACACCTAAACCTTTCTGTTCGAGCTCTGATTTCTCTTATTTTATTTTGATGATCATTCCTACCTATGTAGGTTGGGCTCAACAAAATATTTTCGCATTCGGAAGAGAAAGTTGGTGACTGAAATTTCGTAAAAAGGTCTCGCCGCGACGAAAAACGTCTATGCTGTAATGACTTCAATCCCAACTCGTGTATCATATCTGCCACACCCTCTCCCCTATAACGCGATAATACAAAACGAGCTGCCCTTTTTTGCACCCTTTCGATGTCCTCCGTCAATCCCACCTGGTAAGGATCCCACACCGCGCAGCAATATTCTAACAGAGGACGAACGAGTGTAGTGTAAGCTGTCTCTTTAGTGGACTTGTTGCATCTTCTAAGTGTCCTGCCAATGAAACGCAACCTTTGGCTCGCCTTCCCGACAATATTATCTATGTGGTCCTTCAAACTGAAGTTATTCGTAATTTTAACACCCAGGTACTTAGTTGAATTGACAGCCTTGAGACTTGTACTATTTATCGAGTAATCGAATTCCAAAGGATTTCTTTTGGAACTCATGTGGATCATCTCACACTTTTCGTTATTTAGCGACAACTGCCACCTGACACACCATACAGCAATCTTTTCTAAATCGCTTTGCAGCTGATACTGGTCTTCGGATGACCTTACTAGACGGTAAATTACAGCATCATCTGCGAACAGTCTAAGAGAACTGTTCAGATTGTCACCCAGGTCATTTATATAGATCAGGAACAGTAGAGGTCCCAGGACGCTTCCCTGGGGAACACCTGATATCACTTCAGTTTTACTCGATGATTTGCCGTCTATTACTACGAACTGCAACCTTCCTGACAGGAAATCACGAATCCAGTCGCACAACTGAGACGATACCCCATAGCTCCGCAGCTTGATTAGAAGTCGCTTGTGAGGAACGGTGTCAAAAGCTTTCCGGAAATCTAGAAATACGGAATCAACTTGAGATCCCCTGTCGATAGCGGCCATTACTTCGTGCGAATAAAGCGCTAGCTGCGTTGCACAAGAGCGATGTTTTCTGAAGCCATGCTGATTACGTGTCAATAGATCGTTCAATAGATCGTGTCGTGAACTCTCCCACCATTAACAAAGTGCTATTATAACTACAATCTTCCATGCCATATACTTGCATATAGATCCCCTTCTGATGTCGAAATATAATTTTCTTAGGAAGAAAAAAACAAATACCCAGTAATACAGCGGTGCAATAGAATATGAAGCATGTAACTTAATCTCCAAACGTCTGTCGATCAAGGGTGACAATTATTGAATTATATGAAATAAGATCGTCGTGACTTCTGTACGTCGCGCGGTATTAGCCGAGCGGTCTCAGGCGCTGCAATCATGGCTGGTCCCGGCGAAGGTTCGAGTCCTCCCTTGGGCGTGGGTGTATGTGTTTGTCCTTAGGATAATTTAGGTTAAGTAGTGTGACTTAGGGACTGATGACATTAGCAGTTAAGTCCAATAAGATTTCACACACATTTGAACATTTCTGTACTGTTTGCGATTGTACGTTCAAACTGCACTGATGGCTGTGGAGCGTAATGAGAATTAGTTGTATTGTAGGGTTTGGTTTAGCGACGACGCCTACTTTCATTTGTATGGGTTCATCAACAAGCAAAATTGGCGCATTTGGGGGACTGAGAATCTGCATTTCGTGATTGAGATGTATCTTCAAAAAATGGTTCAAATGGCTCTGAGCACTACGGGACTTAACATCTGCGGTCATCAGCCCCGTAGAACTTAGAACTACTTAAACTTAACTAACCTACGGACATCACACACAGCCATGCCCGAGGCAGGATTCGAACCTGCGACCGTAGCGGTCACGCGGTTCCAGGCTGAAGCGCCTAGAACCGCACGACCACATCGGCCGGCGATGTCTCTTCACCTGTGGGTGTCTGTGTAGTGTGCTATGTCCAGTCGTGGTATAATCGGTGCGATATTCCTTGATGGCAAGGTGACTAACTAACGGTACATGAAGGTTTTTAAAGATAATTTCATCCCCAATGTCCAAAGTGACCCCGATATCGACAAGATGTGGTTCATGCAAGACGGAGCAGGAAGCAGGAGAGTATTTGATTTTCTAGAGCATGAATCTAATCTCAGTCGCTATAATACCATCAGCCTTCGGAGATATATACACATAGGGGAGGTTAGGTGCAATCCCTGAAAAGAAAGTAGCGGACGGCAGTTTTGCAAAGGAGCTACGTAAGATATTCTCGGCCAGAAGACCACGTAAGTTTCTCATAACAAAATCTCGAAGTAACCACTGCGAGTATACCGCAGTGTGGCTGCCAATTGGACAGAACGTTGAGAGAGTACCGCTATTTCCACATGCTGAATTCTAAACTCATCATAACATGGCTGCTTAGCTCTTGCGTCGGGGATGCAATGAAATGCCATTTTCCCCCTCTCCGTTTTTAGTTTGGGAATAATTTTGAATTTGGAGTTGTCACTCCTGTTAGACGACGAAACACAACAATCTCCAGCTGTTCGTAGATTTGTTATTATTGCTGTGATTGAGTTTCACACTGACTGTTGTAATTGATGCCTTGAATATCTGGTTTTCGAGAAATTATGAAGTCAAAAATTTGTTAAATCAAACTTCCACAAAAATGTGTAAATTTAGTGAATAATTTCAATAAAATTATGGTCACAGAAATTTACGCTGACACCTCCTGTGAAGAGTGTCTCTCAGCATTATTTTCAACGGAAGACAGACGACCAGGTTAAATTACAGAGTCAACATCTGAGTTGCAACTCTTGTACGGCTGTACAATGTCAATGGCAGAAAAAACGATCTATTTGTTCGACTGTGCTTACGAACTGTCGGGAGCCTTCAAACCACACAGATAACTGCCTTGACACCAGTTGTAAAGTCAAAATTATCAATGAAAAAAAAAGAAAAATAGTTCAATATCCTAATCTTTCCTTTGCTATTCGATCTAATCGACATTCAGATAGTTTACCGGTTACCACTCCACCCCTATTCCAGATTGAAGCAGGAAATAAGACAGTGTGGAAGAAGAAGAAACCAACAGGTCTTCCACGTCCGATAAGTTTGATTTTGTTGAAACAGGTGATAAAGCTAATTACGGGTGGCCACTTATAAACACGGAAAATATACCATTAGGCTATTTCTTTAATGGGACAAAGATATAAGGGCGCCAAGAATGAAGTAATGCTTGCGAATTACCATTGGTCAGTATGTAGGAAGACTATGGAACTCTCATTAGAGGCAAGTCAAAAAACAACGAAATCATAAAGCAACCACTTAATTCGCTTCAGACCCAACCACGTTCCAGGTATTCTTCCATTAATTTAGAACTCTTAGCTGTCATTGAAAAAACTGCCAAATTTCAATTTTGTTGGCGTACGTAATTACAATGTATCGCTTGCTCTTAATCCCTTAAATCAGAATACTTCAACCCGTTGTGTATCACAGAAACCAGAGTTAATAAAAATTTCTCTCTTAACCCAAAGTTAGTGAGATCTAACTTATGAATAAAGCGAATATTAAAAAAGAATTTGTTTGACAATGTTATTATTTTAGGGAAGAACTGAACCATTGCATTTTTAGTAGTCATGAATTATTGCTACTAGTCACATTACACCCAATGCTACTGGAGAAGTGAGCAAGTACACGTGAAAAACATAACTTCAACGTTATCGACTGCATATCGTTGAGCTGTTCGTTCCAGGCGAGGCTTCGGAAGGTTTTCGCGTCATTGCCTCGCCAATGCTCCGATCGAGCGTTCATCCGAATGAGTCGCTTATCCGGAACAGTGTAGGCCTTATGACGCCCCATCGTTTCCTTCCCGCTACCACAGTCTATGAGCTGTGGATAATAGGCCGCCTGCTGTGCTCTGGCACCTCCTACAGCACAGCTTAGAAAAAAATCTTGGGTCTGACTCTTTAAGTTATATTTTTCGTGTTTACTAGTTAATAATTAATCGATAGTGCGTACCGCCGTACCACCACGTTCTACCTTAGTTTACAGTAGCATAACACATTACTCAGATTTCAAGCGCATTTTATTCTATCTGTTCTTTTATCTTGAATATTCGTCAAGAAAATAGATAAAAGAAGAAAAAGAGTTAATGCAGACAAAAGTACAGCACAACTTTACAGAAGCTCTCCTGCGAACACTGCAGAACTAGCACTCTTGGAACTAAGGATATTGTATAGACATGGCTTTGCCACGGTCTAGGGGATATTTCCAGAAATTATTGAAGGTAGGAGACGAGGTACTGGCAGAATTGAAGCTGCGGGGACGGCTCGTGAGTCGTGCTTGGGTAGCTCAGATGGTAGAGCACAAGCCCGCAAAAGGCAAAGGTCCCGAGTTCGAGTCTCGGTCGGGCACACAGTTTTAATCTGCCAGGAAGTTTCATATCAGCGCACACTCCGCTGCAGAGTGAAAATCTCATTTTGGAAACATCCTCCAGGCTGTGTCTAAGCCACGTCTCCGCAAATCCTTTCTTTCAGGAGTGCTGGTTCTGCAGGGTTCACAGGAGAGCTTCTGTAAAGTTGGAAGGTAGGAGACGAGGTACTGGCAGAAGTAAAGTTGTGAGGACGGGGCACGAGTCGTGCTTGGGTAGCTCAGTTGATAGAGCACTTGCCCGCGAAACGCAAAGGTCCCGAGTTCGAGTCTCGGTCCGTGCGCACAGTTTTAATCTGCCAGGAAATTTCAATTCTATTTCCTTCTTTCTGCAGCCAGTCACTTTCTATGCCCCCTCGTGTCAACTGGTAGCAGAGGCAGCGCCCTGGCGGACTACAAGAATTTGTGATGTGATGTTTAGCGAAGCGCTGCCAGGCGAACAGAATAAACTCCGCCAGTACAGTACAGTATTTCGATACACAAAGGACCATGCTAACTTAGGGCTACCACCGTCATAGAAAATGTCAGTGGAGGGCGACGATAGATCTTGGATATGACAATGTGCAATCGACAACTTGAACCTTTACATCGAACACTATGCCAATGTTAGTCCAATCAGGCAATGTAAGACTGGAAAACGTCAGTGAAGGAACAGTTTTTCATAAAGACAATGAACTTCATGAGAGACATTCGAGTGCAATTCCAAAGAAACGGGCAGGCCTGTAACTGCTTACTAACACACATAATGTGTTCAAAAAGACAGCGGAAACTGTCTAAAAAAAGGGATACGTGTCGTAATCAGCAATACGTACGAATTTAATGTATACAAATTGGAGCATATTACAAGAGCTGTAACAAAATAAATAAATTCATGGACAAAAGAAAAAAGTACAAGATTTTCCAGGGAACGCAGGAAGAGAGCAATATAAGTCACTTAGAAATGAAACAAATAGTAAGTGCATGGAAGCCAAGGCGAAATTGCTGCGGAAAAATATGAAGAAATCGAAAAAGGAATGACCGTCGGAAGGACTGCTCAGCGTATAGAAAATTCAAAACAACGACAGGTGAAATTAAAAGCAAGGGGGTTACATTAACAGTGCAATGGTAATTCCACTGTTAAACGCAGAGGGCAGAGCGGGTGGATGGAAAAAGTACACTGAAGACCCTTATTTTACTAGTCCGTTTTGATCAAACAAAGTCCGCAGCTCGTGGTCGTGCGGTAGCGTTCTCGCTTCCCGCGCCCGGGTTCCGCGGTTCGATTCCCGGCAGGGTCAAAGATTTTCTCTGTCTCGTGATGACTGGGTGTCTCGTGGTGTCCTTAGGTTAGTTATTTTTAAGTAGTTCTAGGTTCTAGGGGACTGATGACCATAGATGTTAAGTCCCATAGTGTTCAGAGCCATTTGAACCATTTTTTGATCAAACAAACTGTTACACTTGATTGTTACCGATTTCGGCTACTGCCATCTTCAAATCTGTTACAATTAAAAACGGGGTGTAACCAACTACGTTTTGCTGACGCTAAATCTATAATAGGCCTGGTACTACATAAGAAAGATAAAATGTGTTTACATGATTAACCGGCCACACATACCATAAAATATTCTTATTTAATATCAACGACAAATTAAACATGTACCTAGATGGTGAGTGCTGGTGATGATGAGAATGCGTCTAGTATTTACACAAAAAATGAAGCCAGCAAATGACACTATAGCTAGGGTACGTGATTAACCAGAATTGCAATTGTAATGGTTAAAATGCAGTATGCGCAGTCATTAATTAAAATTATTCCATACGGCACAACGAAAACATGGAAACATGGAATTAGATGCATACTTAAATTCCAAAAGAAAATTGCAAATACCAATAATGTGAAGCTCCTAGCCTGGCAAAGTAAAACATACAATTGTGTAAAAGCCAGTATAAAAAGTTTAAGAATAAAATCACATCTATAAAACGAAATCTTCCAGCAGGACAAAACAATTAATTACTGTAACCGTAAGTGTAAGGTAATTAACGAAACAGTGACTATTAATCAAAAATTTAAAAATCGATAGTCGATAATACATCCGGAGTGGGATCTCAATGGCGGCGAGTCTTGGCTTCTCTGTATGACGATCTTGTTCTCCTGCCGCGGAACAGGCGGACGAAGTCCCAGTCTCTTCGTCGCTGGCGGGCGGCACACATAACCGCACGCCAAGCCGCAGTGGCGCATGAATAGTAGGTTACTGAGTGCAACAAAATACGCATTCAAGTTGAACTCATTCTGTTCATTCAGCAGTAATTCGGGTTGCCGATTTCTGTGTACATAAATCTCCATTTTTTTCCAGTAGGTTCAGTAGCTGTTCCTTTGGCGCCCTATGCAACACTTTCATGTTATTCTCTATATGTACCATCGAATGTTTTTTCGGTCCAAATGTGTATCGAAAGTGCTCTTATTTTGGTTATACGTATGCTCTCTAAAACTAGTCTCGAAATGCCTTCCCGTCTGAACGGTGTAAAACTTGTCACAGTCTTGGCAGTTTATCTTATAGACACCAGATTCCAAATATCTGTTGCTTTTGTTGCACATCTTTGTGGCGTAGCCTCAAACTAATTGTACTTTTTGTTTTAAATGAAAGTTTTTCTTTCGTTTCTCTGAAAGCCTGTATAATTCTGTACGACATAGCAACAAACTACTTGCTCTCTGGTTCTATTGTGTCCTTCTTTTCACATATTTTTGACTTTATTTTATTAAAAATATTCATTATATTCCGGTCCTTGTATCTGTTTGCCTCGGCTACATGTCTAATCACAATTTTTCAACCTCGTCATTAGAGTGAGTGATAGTTTTAGCATCCTGTTGACATGGCTCTGAAATATGCCCATTTATGCTTCTTAGGGTGACTGGATTTCCCTTTTTACGATCGTGTCAGTAGCTGTCGTCTTCCTAAACATGATAATCTTACGCTTTAGTTAACCTAAGATCCAAAAGACTTATACTTCCTTCTTCTTCCAGAGTGAACTTCATTTTCTGGTGCATGTCACTCATTCTTTCTGCTACATCGCGTATTTCACTTTAGTCACCTTTGTACACTAGTATGATGTCGTCAACATACCGTCTATAATAGACAATTTTTTTCGCAGACGTCAGGATTTTGTTTAAATGGCTCTGAGCACTATGGAACTTAACTATAGACGTCATCAGTCCCCTAGAACTTAGAACTACTTAAACCTAACTAACCTAAGGACATCACACACAACCATGTCCATGCCAGGATTCGAACCTGCGACCGTAGCGGTCGAACGGTTCCAGACTGTAGCGCCTAGAACCGCTCGGCCACCACGGCCGGCTTTGTTTAAAGAAGTTATTTTCCAGCTCATTTACAAATGTCTGACCTAAAGTACCAGACCAACTGTTAGTAAACACTCTATCTTTATTATGTGTCACTATGCCTTTTATAGATTTAGAGTCAGCAATCCTTAGTTGGTTACACCCTGTTTTTGTTTGTAGCAGATATGAAGATGGCAGTAGCCGAAACCGGTAATAGTGAAGTGTAAAAGTTCGGGTGATCAAGACGGACCTGTAAAATAAAGTGCCAAACTATGATCACAATTGAAGTCGATAAGGAAGACATAGGAGATACAGAATTAGTCATAATTTAAAAGCGCACTGGAAGACTTGAGATCAAATGAGCAGAAGGGATAGATAACATACCCTCTGAATACCTAAAATCACTGGGTGATGAGCAACCAAACGACTATTTGAGTTAACGATTAAAATCTATGACACAAATGACGTACCATCAGACTTTCGGAAAAATATCATCCACACAATTCCGAAGATAACAAGCGCAGATAGGTGCCAGAAATATCACACAGTCAGTTTAACAGAGCATTCATGAAAGTTCCCGATAAGCATAAAATATAGAAGAATGAAAAATAAAATTGAGGATGTATTAGATACGAGCAGTTTAGCTTTGTAAAAGATAAAGGCAGGAGTGCGGCATTTCTGACGTTGCGCTTCATAATGGAAGTAACAGTTCTGAAAAATGAAGAGAGCCTCATAGGATTTGTCGACCTATAAAAAGCATACGACAGTGTAAAATGGTGGAAACTATTCCAAATTCTGAAAAGAACAGATGTAAGCTATAGGGAGAGACGGGCGATGTACAATATGCACGAGAATCAGGAGGGAACAATAAGATTAGAAGACTAAGAACAAAGTGCTCGGATTAGAAACGATGTAAGACAGGAATGTAGTTCAATCTATACATCGAAGAATTAATGAAGAGTGGCATTAAAATTCAAGGTGAAAGGATATCAATGATAAGATTATCTGATAACATTATTATTCTTAGTGAATTTGTGTCTGAATTCCTAAAGGACCAAACTGCTGAGCTCATCGGTCCCTATTCTTAGTGAAAATTAAGAATAATTACAGTCTGAAGAAGGCAGGTAACAGTCTAATGAGTACATCATACGTACTAAGAGTAACAGGAAAAAGGCGAAAGTAAAGAGAGGTAGCAGAAATGAGGACAGAGAGGAACTTAACATCAAAATTGGTGGTCACGAACTAGACTCGGTTTAAGCAGGAGATCCCAGGTTCGAATTCCAGTCCGGTGCACATTTTCACTTGTAGCCGCTGATTCCGCGTAACGGCCCGCTGCAGCTGACAGCAGTTCAAATGGTTCAAATGGCTCTAAGCTCTATGGGAGTTAACTTCTGAGGTCATCAATCCCCTAGAACTTAGAACTACTTAAACCTTAAAAAATTAAGGACATCATACACATCCATGCCCGAGGCAGGATTGAAACCTGCGACCGTAGCGGTCGCGCGGTCCCAGACTGTAGCGCCTACAACCGCTCGGCCCCCCCGGCAGGCGCTGACAGCAGTGATCTCCTTCAATTTACATATAGATGATATACCACTGACAGATGCCTAAGACTGTAGCGCCTACAACCGCTCGGCCTCTCCAGCCGGCGCTGACAGCAGTGATCTCCTCCAATTTACATATAGATGATATACCACTGATACATATCTAAGCCCAAGTTCGTCTTCGAGAGTGCTAAGGAGGGCCACTCTGTTAGGGAGCCACTGTAAGCTTGCATCTGCAGACCCCGACCCTGCTATCTGCATGAAATCGCTGTTGGTTCCTGACCTGTGTAATGTCACAGCCTACAGAGTGCTGCCTTCGCATTTCTCGTCACACTTGGGTGGGCAGTTCAGCGGTCCTTTCACTACTCTACATTGTTGTAAAATCTCGAGTAATAGATATGTTTCCAGACAACAACGTTTAGCTGACGCCCACTCTCTTACAACACCCTCACTGGCTCCCCATGCTCAGCCTCTTGCAGCCCTAACACCACTACCTTACCTGCTCAGCCTCCACACCCACTAAAAATCCTGAACCAAGGGGTGCCTGCTACAAAACTTGGTGATTATGAATGAAATCGTAAACTGCGGTTATGTTTCCGCATCAGGTATCGCATATTTGAGAACAAATGAAAATTTCTGCTGCACCAGGTTTCGAGTCCCAGTCCAGCACAAATTTTCGTTTGTTCTCAAACATTCTGTAATTCATCTGGAACCGTAATCGCAGTTTGCGAGTTTATTCTTAATTGAGTACTGCTGTGGATCGCCAAGGCAATGTCTCACACTGCACTACAGCACGCGATGTGATCATGCATAGGAACTGTAGGATCCATTCCGCCAAATGCATTGTCGCTGAAAACAACAGATGCTCCCTTATCAATAGGCAGAAAATATCTTAGCCTAAAATTTATTCTGAAACACCAATAATGCTTTGTGAATGAGCAGACAAAATTTGCAACCCTATAGTGCGGCGCTACACCGATTCTTGATGGGCCCATAAATCACACCAGCACTTGTTGTGGCGTTTTCTATGCAAAGCAAGTATCAGAATTTCATTCGACGAACGCAGCTGCCATCCTAGATTGAACAAGTGTACAGCTCATTGAAACGGGTCGATAGAATCCGTTTCATAAGTGATAAGTACGCCTTGCACCTTTGTGTGCTGGCAGTGTCCTGTTCTCCCCCATCTGTTTCATTCTGTAACAGAAACAATTGTCCTCTGGAAAAGGTAGGTGCTGCTGGGTTTCTTTTATAATAGTCAACATGACTTGAAACTATTCTTTTATTTCCACTTTCACCAACCTTGTTTCCCATTTTATCTCGTGTGAAAGATTAAATGCGAGATTGGAATTATTTTGAAGTTCTCTGAGACCTGGTAATCAAGGGAAGGCACGATTCCGTTACGATTGTGGACGGGGCCGTAATCAGTTACTTTTGGTTGCCTTTTACAGCTACACACAATTTATTTTGAATTACTTATTTCAGTCTCAACAATAAACAAAATACCACGCGTTATTAATGAAGGAATGAAAAACTGTTCAAATAATAATGTTTTCAGTGAGCTACAATTCTGCAAATCACCACTAAATACAGATACAACAGATAAAGTTTTAAAAACAAGGCACTGCGATCTGGGCAGAAGGCCTTACATGCCAGGAATGTCAATAAATTAAGAATTGTTTAAAACTAGCTGCAACTTAAAAATTACAGATATTGAAATATTAAAGGCAAGTAGCCACGAACGCAGCACAAGGCATCAGACGCCAGGAATGGCAGAAAGTAAGATTTCAGAGGCTTACGGCTGAAATACAAATACCAAATTACAATTTTAAGGCAAATGACCACAATCGTGGCTGAAGGCCTTACACGCCAGGAACGGCAATAATATAAAAAATTCAGAAACCTGCTGTAAAGCAAAGTCCAATTAAAAATACAAGAAACTGATCACCAAATGGGTGAAATAAGATGACGGTAAACCTTGTAACACAAGGGGCCACAGACGGTGCTCCAGAATCGACCTCTGAGGAATTCCGGCAACAAACACTTTCGCGGGGGATGAGATAGCCAAGAGTTGCATTCACAAGATAGTAATAGTAAATCAGACAAGTGGAAGTCTAACGAATGACTAATGATAATCTTGCTGAAGCTACCTGACATCCGATAAACCAAATGCAACGATGGAACAATACGCCAAAGCCGGAACCGGCGGTCTGTACTACGTCCCTAGGATACTGTGTTTAGAGTACCCGGAACGAGCAGAGTAGAAATCACTCCACTCGCTGCTCTGCGCGTCGGCGACACTACGAGCAGCAACACGACCCAAGTCAGTGGAGACTCGCGAAATATCACAATGGTGGAGGTTTCTCTACTTGGACTGTAATACACTCATCTTAAGGCTTGCTGGATCCCGTTTACGACGGGGTCGTGCACCCTGGTGACCACAGCCCTCCATCCAGCAGTCCATGCCTGCCGCCAGTGGGCCCAACGTGTTTTTACTTGCTCTGTGCGGACCTGGCTCCTCCTGAGTCCCCGACCGAAATGACCCACTCACACGACCCGGCAAAACAACGACGTCGCCCAAGAGATAGGCCAACACTTACTATATATCGATAACCGCCGCTGCTGCCACTAGCAGACAGGCAACGCTTGCTAAACCGAGTGGCGCCAGTCAGCACAAGAAAAAGACAAACAACCGAAAGCATGCCACCTAAACGATACCGTCTAGCCTGCAACAGAGGGCGGAAACCTACAAACAGCACCATCGCGAGCCGCAGCAAGTCTCATTCTCTTCACTGTGTTCAGAGTTTTCATTGAGCGGTGGAATCGTAGTGCCAACTTAACTTGTAGATAAGCAGTGTTGAAACCGTTGCACTGTTGGTAACGGGAAGCTCCCCTTCAGTGAGCGAGAGGTGGATGGTCCAAACAAGAGGAAACGTTAGCGACAGCTTTCGACCTTCAACGATTACCATCCATTCACCCCCATCCCCCCATTCGCATCAACGGAGAGCTCGCTCCCACATCCAAAGGTAATCGGTACAGCCCAAGGTTCAAAAATGTTTGAAATGGCTCTGAGCACTATGGGGCTTAACGTCTCAGGTCATCAGTCCCCTAGAACATAGAACTACTTAAACCTGACTAACCTAAGGACATCACATACATCCATTCCCGAGGTAGGATTCGAACCAGCGACCGTAAGCTGTCTTGCGGTTCCAGACGGTAGTGCCTAGAACCGCTCGGCTACCCCGGCCGGCCACAGTCCAAGGTATCTATTCACTGGGTAAATTCTTTGCTCAACGCCGTACAGACCTCATAGTATGGTCTTATTTTATCGTGTTGCTTGTTTTTACTAGCAGTGTTCTGCAATTTAAAAAAAAAAATGTATGATTTTAAATGTTAAGTTTGCAGTTACGAGTACAATAATTGCAAGACTTCAAAGCAGCATATTTCCAAAGTCTACGCACAGCAGCTGAACGAAATCATACCTGCTAATAGAAATCGTGCATCGTAATGTGAAATACTTTCAAAATTAAAATCTTAGATCGCACACTACACACAACAAGTGTAGCTTGAAAGGTGATAACTTGGTTGAGTTGACATATGCATGGGAAATAAATATTATGGTAACAGATTTATTTGTAGCATAGCCTATGACTACTGAGGCACCATGTCTGAAACATATCCCACCATTTAAAAGAGTAACATAAAAAAATACCTGCCAAGTAAATTCCGAATAACCTACATCAGATGATGGAGAGGTCGTGGACGAGTAATTTGATGCATATTGTGTACATATATCGCATCTAAACTACGAAAATGCCAAACAGGGGGCTCCACTACTTACATTTTACCAGATTGGTAATCTAGATAGTCTTATGGTGATTTGGGAAAACTTTCACATGAAAAGTTCCACATCTACATTTTTAATCAGTTGATATGTTCACATAGTATTCGAGAAGTCTAAGATAGTAAAATAAAAAATGGTAAGGATTTTTATGCACTTTGGGAAGCAAAGTTGAACATTTCTTTTTGTGAGAGGAGGTATCTTGTATTAGTCCTATGTTTCATGATTCCACAATAAATCGCATTCAGTAGTCACTTTGACCACCTCCAGAGATTTTCTATATTTCAGGTACATAGACAGATATATAATCACGACAGAATTTAAAATAACGAGTACACAGGCTTCCTAACCATGTACAAACTACTGGGTTATGTTGCTATTGTGTCACAATAAACATCGAGCACATATGAAAATAAGTCCTTTGAACATACATACATTTAAAACCAGACCAACGACACAGTTTGTTAGCCGCTCTTTGAAGTACTCTGTAAAACACAATGTGTGAACGCCAGTTCTAATGTATATAAAGCAGGCTAGAGCAATTAAAATAATACATTAACATCACATGAAGAAGTGATAGCTTCAATGTGACCAAAGTTTGTCTTTCAGCTAAATTAGCTTCTGGGGACTATATGTCACCTGGGGAAGGGGGAGGTGGAAAGCATCTTCTCGATTCTGTGAGGAATGTAATGAAAAAAGGATATTCATGTCTTCTACGTAAACAACACAAAAAAATCATGAACCATCCACCTTGCTGTTGGTGGGGAGGCTTGCCTTCCTCAGCAATAATGCTATTCGTATGGAGTGTAGCCATGTAAGGAAGTGAAACATGGACGATAAATGGTTTGGAAAAGAACAGAATATAAGCTTACGAAATGTGGTGCTACAGAAGACTGCTGAAGATTGGATGCGTAGATCACATAACTAATGATGAGGAGAAAAGGGGAGAAGAGGAGTTTGTGGTGCAACTTGACGAGAAGAAGGAACCGGTTGGTAGGACATGTTCTGGGGCATCAAGGAATAATCAATTTGGTATTGGAGGGCACTGTGGAGGCTAAAAATCTTAGAGGGAGACCAAGAGATGAAGACACTAAACAGATTCATTAGGATGTAGGTTGCAGTAGGTACTGGGAGATGAAGAAGCTTGAATAGGATAGAGTAGCATGGAGAGCTTCATCAAATCAGTCTCAGGACTGAAAACCACAACATCAACATTATAAAAATCATCCCATTCCACCTTGGTACGGTGGCACAGCAATCTTCTACTGCTACTATTTAAAAAACAGTCATAGGTTGCACGATGTCCCTATTTAATTAAAGAACGACACTTTTCGCACAGATAGGGCATCTGAATTTTTAACGTCACCTGATGATGCACTATCTGGACGAAACGCATCGTTACAGAGTTAATAAACAACACTGTGCAACCTAGAACTGTCTTTTAAATAATACTTGTATTATAGATTTTATATAAAATTGTATTACCCATCGTTAACTCACATCCTACCATTAACAGGTTTGTCAGTGAAATTCGTTTGATATTTACTCCTGGAATGTACAATGACGAAAGATGCTGTTATTGTATATTAAAGATCATGCAAAAGTACAGAAGAACTTAAGAAGTGAGCATTAAATAAGTATCATTCGCTTTTCAGCAAAGTTGGAAGACAGATGTAACAAAACCCCACACTTGCTGAATTGGTCTCAGCTATTCCAGTTACTTCTAAAGAAAACATGGGTGAAGATGAAAGCACATCAACTCACGCTACTTTCTTTAGGTACAAGTACTTTGTATTTAGGTGAATAGCCTAGGTAGAAATAGACTTCAGTGCGAAAGAAACCAAAAACTGAAATAATGTAACACATTTTTGATGCATACTTATGTAGTACAACCAGAAAAGGGATAATGGGAGAAAGTAGAGAAAGTAGAACCTTAGCCTAGCTGTGAGATAGGTTTCAGAATTCAGACAGTGTGTGTGACAGAACACAAATTTTGGCTGAAGTTCTCCATGGAAGCTAAATCACTGTATTGTTGCCAGTGCCTCGCAAGCTTTCTGTATATGTGATTCGCATAATTTTAAGTTTTGCTGCAATGTCTTAAGTGTGGGAAGAGAATTTACCACCACATCAAAAACATTCATTATGATCGTAAAACACCGTGCACTATTTATTTCATGCACTCCTGCTCCGGCAGCATGATTCTTACGACTATATCGATGTCCCAGTTTTTAAAGTAGGATAAGATGAGTTGATTTGACGCTGACGAAATTGCATACAAACTTTTAACAACAGACAGTTCTAAAACTAAGAAAATCAACAAATAATTTACTACGGCGTTTGCACCGACTTTACAACAGCTTCTATGAGATTAATGTCAGTAGCTACATATCTTTGAAACACTAACGAAGATCTCAGAGTAAAATAAACTCGTGTTTGTAAATACGCAGACAATCACAACAAATCACAAGTAAAAATTCACCCATTACATATGCAAATACTAATGATGTGTGTGTGAGCGTGAGAGTTTTATTTTGTTAAGTTGCGCAATCGATTGATCCAACAGGTACCCGTTGGCTCCTGCAAGAAATAATTTCCACTTCACACTACTACAGAAGACAGACAGATGCTCCTAATGTACCAACAAGAACTGCTTGAAAAACATTCAGCAACAAATATCTTCTGGAGTTGTCCGCTCTAAGGAAACGACACAAAAATATTCTATATATTCTTACGTAACTAGTGGAATGATTTGGTATGGGAGTATTGCTAGTTAGTGTAAGAAAAACCTTAAACGAACGAAAAACATTTATTACAAAAAAATTCTGAGAAATCAAATGAAACTTTTTCTTATAAAAATAATAATAAATTTCTAGGTTCTTTTTGGAACAGTAGATTGCCTCTTATGGATAGGAATACTATTATTTTACAAAGTATGCAAAGGTTCTTTTCTTCCTTTTCGTTAAGAATGTTATTTGCTCGGCAGAATTACTGAGAGCAGCACCTACACAACTTGAATAACTTTTCTAGGTACGGTCAAGGCTGTCGCGTGAGAAATGTAAAGGAGTGTACTGTTATGGAGAACAGATGGGGCTCGCACATGCTGTAACGCACAATACTGTGAGCTAAGACGACCGCTGCCTGCGTCCCTCGCCACTGACAAACAACACAACTATTTCCTTCTATCTGGATTGACCCTCGCCAATCAAACTCTCCCTACGCCTTGATGAAGTCAAGGACTCCTATCTGTCCATAGCGTGGTACACCGGTCAGATAACCAGTCCACCGCGATGCCACTGAATACTCCCTCGCAGGCGTTTAACTAGTACTCTGTCCGAGTTCACACCACACAATAAGTCTGGCGACCAACACAGGGAACAATGCTTAATTGTGAGCGACTCAGTATAGAGTGTCACTCCGAATCGCTAACGACAGAGATGCTCTCCCAGTGAAGTACTGAGGAGAGACTTTGTTCCTCGCTCTTGGTGTACACGTACGAGCGCACACGCTCTCGTTACGTGTTCCTGCTCCAAGAGCGACAACGGAATGGCCCCTTTTTCTTGAAAAGTTGCAAGGGTATATCATTCGCTGTCTTCCCTCACTCCTCTGACTCTTTGTGTCAGAAATATTCCTCCAATGAGCGTTGCTCTTTTAATCGGGAGAATGACGTTTCGTTTAAGTCGACCAACGCGAGAATCTGTAGCATCTCCATTAGGCGTATACTGTCCTCCTGTGAGAACTCAGAAACTACGCAGTTGGTCTGTGAAAAAATGCATCTTCTGGGGGCTCCCACACAATGTAGCGGAATTTGTTTTTAAGTCGAACACAGGGGTCGTCATCCCTTTGCTCTGGCAAAAGCTGTTTTCTATCTGGGCCTTTGCTTCGGCCAAAGTAGGTATGTTGTTGACCCAGCCCTCTGAAGAGACAGTCTTCCCAGCGGGCTGGTTTCCTCTTTAGAACAAAAATTCCTGTGGCCATCATGTTGTGTACGCCAGCCTTGATTTTTTTTCAACCTCGGTGCGCACTTGTGATTTACTTACTAGATTTGTATATCGCTTACATGAATTAATACTCTACCTTATCGAGTTTGGGTTCGAAAGAAGCTCCTTGGTGTGCAGAATACTATAGTGAGGACTGAATATGGAAGAAATGAAGTTCACGAGACCATGCCACATTACTTATGTCATATATGGAAATGTCTGACTTCTTTCATTATGCATTTCTACATCATCTCACTATTATTTTCTTTAATTTTGATGAGATATTGAGAAATAAAGAAACTAAACGATTTTGGCTTCTGTGTGTATGACATTGACTTCTGACATTTGAGATAATCGACTGTGTCTTTAGTATTACTACCAACAGATATTTCCCTACAGAATTTATTATACTAAGTGTGTTGATGGGTATTGGCACTCAGAGCAGTTAACAAATATCAGATTTTTAAGATACTGCAGTCATGAAACAAAAAGACAATATGAATCACAATTTTATTCTTTTTTATGATGATGCTTTCAGTTCAAATATTCCCTATAGACATGTTTGTTTCTGTAATAATACTCTCTTTTCACAGTGGCATCTGGAAAGATTCGTACTAATTACTGAATATTTTTGCATTTCTCGTTTCTATGGCTGGCATATCTGTGATACAAGTTTGATGTCGGAACTGGCAGTAGACCATGGACGGAGCTTACCATATGGACAGGTGTGGAGATCTAAAGCTGTCGCTAACATTGCGTCCAAACAAGGGAACTTCAGACATTCTTCCCTTGGGGTTGATAAGCATTGAATGCTTTCTCGAAGTGTTCCACTGGCATGCAGGATACTAGTGCAAACTGTTCTTCCGTCCTGCTCGCGTGTTTGGGATCTGTAGCAGGTTGGATTAAAGGAAGACTTTGAAGCAATTGAGAGGCTCTCTTCTAGATCCGTTACCACAACATGTAACTATTACAGGGATGCTTTGGAAACTCAAAAGGGAATTCCTGAAGGAAAGGCGGCGTTTCTTTGGATCGTAACCCTGTTTAGAACATTTCAAGAACTCGCATTTGAAGTTGACTGCAGAACGTTTCGACTGCCCCCAGCTTACACTTCACTTGAGGATCACGAAGAGAAGAGAAACGAGGGCTCGTATATAGACATGTAGATAGTCGTTTTTCCCTCGCTCTATTCGTGAGTGTAACAGAAAGGAAGTGACCAGTAGTGGTACAGGGTACCCTCAGCCACGTACCATACGCTAGATCACAAACAAATCTATTTGGTTCAGTTGGTTTAAATTAAGATTACTATTAATTCTTTTCATTTCTTTGCATGGAATTATGGGAACGTTACGCAATTTTTTATTCTTAAGTTTATTGTGTAAATTCGCGTACTGAATGTTTGCTTGAGTAATTCGCTTTGTGTTGTAGGGAAGCCATTAAATCTATGCCCTCCTTGGCGTAATGTTCAAGTATCATGAGTGTTTCTACTTGCAGTGTGTTTCTTACCTTTGTGTTATTCGTATGTTAATTTCTAAATGCTGCATTTTCGCGGGTATTCATGGAATTTTCTATGTGACTTATAGTCCAAATTGTGGCCATCAACCAATCATGTACGTCGAACCTGGTCACCAGTGACAGCCATTCCAAGCAATGATAAGAGTGATTAATTGTGGGAAATTCCTATTAGTTTCTGATTTTTATATATTCAACCCACTTCATCCAATGATCGTGGCTGCGTCTCTCCCAGCTGGACGCATGTACCTGTTGCTGCCACTCACCAAGCCTCAGCAAGCAGGTGTAATGCAGCTGGTTCCCCACTCCCCTTTTCCATATTGGTTTCTCATCCTTGAACATCGGGTTGGGCTGTAATATGTTTGCTGTTGTATTCTTAGTATTTCATAAAGAAGCGCTACTTGAGAGGTAACAGCAGGATAGTGATTTTTATCCATCATTGTGAGATCGTCTCTTTTCTTCCATCTCATGCATATGTGACGATTCATAATTTACGAAAGAACTCCCCTCGTGTTTGAAGAATCCACAGATAATTCATGGTACCCTGTAATTCATAATCTCTTTTCCCAGATCAAAGCTGTAAGAGACCACAAACACAAATATGAATAATGAGTTAAAGAAGTGTTGGTTCTGAGTAAAGATTGGAAAAGCAATCAGAAAGAATCGCACTGCTCATGATGTTACATTCCCTCTCTCCCACATGCTTATCAAGATATCAGAAGATGATCATAACAGTGATCCGTTGCGCGTAAAGATTAGTAATCACCATCTTAATCACTGGGCCATTTCCGTTATTTGAATGTAACTCATCTGATGAGCCTGCAGGACTGTAAATATCATGAGTGTGACCGAAATCTGAGTGACCTCATATGGTCTTAAACCACGACCTAAAATTATAACATGTAGTAGAAGAATTAATACACACCCCTTTCAATATTAACCAGGTACTAGCCGTGCTGATTATTCTGGACTACACTGAGACACAAGTAACCAATAATTGCAACTGAGAAAACCTTTTTGAGCAATCTCCAGGCGGTGCATTTGTGTATACTGACGAGCCTACATACAAAGTCTCCTTCGGGTGTGCCTATGGAGATATTAGAAATAAGAAGAGTGAACAAATTCATCTACTGAGCGAAGCGTCAATTTACACGGCTGAACTCCCAGCCATTGAACGGGCACGTATGACCACAGCGGCAAACAATATAGTAATACTTACAGACTTTCTCTCAGCGGTGCGTACAGCGACGTCAGTTGGTAAGAACTAATGGAGTTGTTACCTGTCATACCGAATAGCTGCTACTGGATCAGATCCGAAAAGAATCGTTACAGAAGTATATCATTTATGTGGCTGAAGGTCCATGTTGGGGTTGTGATGAAATGGAAAACACCCAGCGATGAATGGCACGCAAGAACGATGCATTTCAGCGGATAATCTCATTGCTGTAGTTAGAGACATGGTCAAAGAAGAATAGGAGCAGTTGTGGGATATCGAAGATTTGCACAAGGGCACCTGGTACGCACAATTCCACCCGTATTTACTGAACGCCCACTAGTACGCTGAAAAGTGGGCTCTGAAATGCAGTTCAACTGCAAGAAGCATAGCCAGGTTCAAATTCAACCACGGCTGCTACCAACAATAATCTAAGGAATCTTTATCACATCATCGCTATATTGTGACTATGGGAAGATCCAGGACATAAACCAATCTAATGTGGCTGCCTTCAGTACAAAAGGGAATCACACTGGCTACTTATGGACTTGGTCCACAAGAATCACGAATTTTCTATGCATGTGCCATGTGCTAATATTCTTCACTACAATGTATACAGGGTGTAACAAAATGGTATGGCCAAACTTTCAGGAAATATGCCTCACACATCCAGGAAGAAACTATGTTGTAAGGATACATGTCCGAAAACGCTTTATTTTCGGGGTAGAGTTCATTTTCTGCGATTTTTCGACACAGTAATCGAGGAAACACACAGGAAAGACCATTTCAACAGCATTGACCAATTTCCTAAATCAAATGTTGAAGTCATCAAGGATATATGCATAAATCCACCGTCGTACTGGATCCCTAACAAGCTGTTCTATCCCCGAATAACCCCTGCTGTTTCACACCCCTCCACAACAAGGGCACGAAGAGTCTGTACACCTTGTGGTCGGGCAAAGTGCGTTCAGATCCAGAGAACATGGAAGCCACCGAACTAATCCACCTCTACCTATCCGCTTTTGACAGAAGCTACTATTTAGAAGCCTGCTAACATTAACATTGAAATAAGAAGGGGATCCATCGCTTATGAAGAACAAGCTTTGAAAAATCAAATGTTCTTGTAGAACAGGTAAAGTATTCCCTAAGAAAGCATGATAAGTTTCTCCGTTCAGCCTGGATGGAAGAACATGAAAACCCTAACAAACAGTTACCAACAATGTCGACCCACACACTGTCAGAAAATCTGTGTTGATGACGTGACTGTACTATTTCGTGAGGATTCTAGACTGCTTACTCGCGCTGACTGGGAAAATTTACAATCCGATCACGTTGAAACGAAGCCTCGTCCGTGAACATCGTAGTAACACTAAAGTGACAGTTGACACATTGTTGAATCAACAATTCGCAGAAGTGTACCACTACACGAAAATGAGCTCCTGATACTGCCTGCATTCGCAATAAATGGTATGGATACATCAGCTTCTCATGTAGCACTCTCCAGACTGTGATGTGGTCAACGTTACTTGCCGCTAATTGTCTTACGGTGACACTTGGTTGTCAATGACAAGAAGAAGTTCCTTCTCCAGCTGAGGCGCCCGCGCACTCGTCTTCTAAGTCTCCCCAATCGCTAGTAGTAGGCTTAAATATCCCATAGTCCCTAAGACGACGATCGATTGTTTCATACGTCCTCTTGTCGGCGCAGCGCCGTTCTGGAAATTTCTGCCGATACAAACATCGAGCGCCACGCCCATTACCGGCTGCGAAACCATGCAGCAAATGGGTATCTAGCAACACTGCATCTGAATACACTACAATTGCAACGTTCCTGAAACCAAGTCCGTGACGAACACCATACAGCTGATGCCTCGTGCTTGCACAATCTGTTTTGAACACTAAACAGTTGCTCTAAGTGCTAGATGCTAGCAGAAGAGTGAGGTTAGCCGCATGTCAGCACAAGCAGTAGTGAATCACACGTCCACATCACTCACGTCCCATTGTAACAGCAAACACTGCTGATAACCTAATAATTATGACTTATTGCACATTCTAACCAAACTTAACCAAGAAGCTGCATAGAACACTTCATGTAAGGAAATGTATCATGGAATGGTGGTACATTCTGTTCTTGTGCGTTTCTAGTGATAAATGTGATAACGAAGAAAAGTATGACATAAGCTCTAATGAGGAAATAAGGTATTTCCAGATCCTCTCTATCTGAGAGGAATGTTTCCTGAAACCATTTTTGTTACACACTATATAGATATTTACAAATTTATGATCCACAAGAAATTTCTAAATGTCCCTACAGGATAGAGTATTGAATATTAAATTTTATATTTATTATTTGCAGAATAACAATTGTAGCTATTAAGAATAATACATGTTTAACTTAGTTAGTTCCCCCATGTACTAGCGACACAAGCTAGCCATTGACGTTTATTTTCCCTGAGTTACATATAAATTGTTGAAGTTCGGATGCGTGGACGCATCTGTATTGAGATCTATATTGAGAAGTGTAGTCCACATCTCCGCACATTTATGACCATACAGAAAACAGCAAGTAACAAGATGTGTTTGTGGGAAGACTGTTAGACGCACAGAAAAAACAACTAACACACTAAAGTGAGTACATATTAAGATACCGTTGTTCATAAAATCTGTACCTATACCCCCTAATACTCTGTATATAAGGAACAACCTCAGTTCCCATCTACAGAAAGTCCTCGTATTTTCCAACTCTCCACTTCTTCTTCGGTCTACCTAGTGAGTTTTCAGAATTTCTTCGTCTAACTCCAGTCGATGAACACAAAGATTATCTTTGTAAAAAAAATTTCAAGCAAGACTCCACAGGAGAGAGCTACTACTTTTAAATCATGCACTTTAAATTGTGATTAAGTGGGTGACACATACGTGTATTAGACAGTCAACGACTCCCATATTAGATATAAATTATGTGACACTATGGACCGAGAACACAGTTTTAAATCTATCTAACCTATAGACAAGGTTTAATAAAACTGCATTTTGTAACTGGTTGGCTGTTATTCCCAACCCACTGAAGCTCTTGCATGCACAGTTGATGAAATGGAGCCATGTTCAAAATCTTTTTTAAAATGTTTGTTGTAACAGTCTCCGTTGCAATTAGTAACACTTGATAACTAGTCTCAATCACATTTTATGATCGCATTCAGATCCATACATTAATAAATAACTATTTATAGGGTTACAATTATTGAACTATATCAAATAATATCGTCATAACTTGTGAACTGTTTACGTTGGAACGTTCAAACTGCACGGTACGCCGCGGGACGTAATGGGAATTAGCATGATTTGGTTTAGCGACGAAGCCCACTTCGATCTCGATGTTGTTGTTTTTGTGGTCTTCAATCCAGAGATTGCTTTGATGCAGCTCTCCATCCTACTTTATCCTGTGCAAGATTCTTCATCTCCCAGTACCTACTGCTCTCCATCCTTCTGAATCTGCTTAGTGTATTCATCTCTTGGTCTCCCTCTACGTTTTTACCCCCCATGCTGCCCTTCAAAACTAAATTGATGATTCCCTGATGCCTCCGAACATGTCCTACCAACCGACCCCTTCATCTAGTCAAATTGTGCCACAAATTCCTCTTCTCCCCAATTCTGTTCAATACCTCCTCATTAGTTATGTGATCTACCGATCTAATCTTCAGCATTCTTCTGTAGCACCATGCTGCGAAAGCTTCTATTCTCTCATTGTCCAAATCATTTATCGTCCATGTTTCACTTCCATATATGGCTACACTCCATACAAATACTTTCAGAAACGACTTCCTAACATTTCAGTCTATACTCTATGTTAGCAAACTTCTTTTCTTCAGAAACTCTTTCCTTCCCATTGATAATCTACGTTTTATATCCCCTCTACTTCGACCATCATCAGTTATTTTGCTCCCCAAATAGCAAAACTCATTTACTACTTTAAGTGTCTCATTTCCTAATCCAATTCCCTCAGCATCATCCGACTTAATTCGACTACATTCCATTATCCTCGTTTTCCTTTTTTTTATGTTCATTTTATATTCTCCTTTCAGATCAGTATTACCTCACGTGTTCCAACATTTCTACGGAATCCAAATTGATCTTCCCCGAGGTCGGCTGCTACCAGTTTTTCCATTCGTCTGTAAAGAATTCGCGTTAGTATTTTGCAGCTGTAACTGAGAGTTGAGTAATTTTCACATCTGTCAATCCTCTTTCTTTGGGATTGGAATTATTATATTCTTCTTGAAGTCTGAGGGTAGTTCGCCTGTCTCAAACATCTTGCTCACCTGATGGTAGAGTTTTGTCAGGACTAGCTCTCCCTAGACCTCCAGTAGTTCGAATGGAATGTTGTCTACTCCTGGCGCCTTGTTTCGACTCAGGTCTTTCAGTGCTCTGTCAAACACTTCACGCAGTAGCGTATCTCCCATTTCATCTTCATCTTCATCCTCTTCCATTTCCATAATATTGTCCTCAAGTACATGGCCCTTGTATAGACCCTCTATGTATTCCTTTCACCTTTCTGCTTTCCCTTCTTTGCTTAGAACTAGGTGCTATCTGAGCTCTTGATATTCATACAAGTGATTCTATTTTCTCCAAAAGCCTCTTTAATTTTCCTGTAGGCAGTATCTATCTTACCCCTAGTGAGATAAGTCTCTACATCCTTACATTTGTCCTCTAGCCATCCCTGCTGAGCCATTTTGCACTTCCTGTCATTTTTGAGGCGTTTGTATTCAGTTTTCCCTACTTCATTTACTGCATTTTTATATTTTCTCCTTTCATCCATTAAATTAAATATTTCTTCTGTTACCCAAGGATCTATACTAGCCCTCGCCTCGTCTTTTTACCTACTTGATCCTCTGCTGCGTTCACTACTTCATTCTTCTTCCACTGTATTTCTTTCCCCCATTCCTGTCAATTGTTCCCTTATGCTCTCCCTGAAACTCTGTACAACCTCTGGTTTAGTTAGTTTATCCAGGTCCCATCTCCTTAAATTGCCACCTTTTTGCAGTTTCTTCAGTCCACATCTGCTCCTGGAAATGTCTTACAATTTAAAACCTGGTTCCTAAATCTCTGTCTTACCATTATATAATCTATCTGATAGCTTCTAGTATCTCCAGGATTCTTCCATGTGTACAACCTTCTTTCATTATTCTTGAACCAAGTGTTAGCTATGATTAAGTTATGCTCTGTGCAAAATTCTACCAGACGGTTTCCTCTTTCATTTCTTACCCCTAATCCATATTTACCTACAATGTTTCTTTCTCTCCCTTTTCCTACTCTGGAATTCCACTTCCCATGACTATTAAATTTTCGTCTCCCTTCACTACCTGAATAATTTCTTTTATCTTATCATACATTTCATCAATTTCTTCATCATCTGCAGAGCTAGTTGGCATATAAACTTGTACTACTGTAATAGGCATGGGCTTCGTGTCTATCTTGGTCACAATAATGCGTTCACTCTGCTGTTTGCAGTAGCTTACCCACACTCCTATTTTTTATTCATTATTAAACTTACTCCTGCATTACTCCTATTTGATTGTGTGTTTATAACCCTGTATTAACCTGACCAGAAGTCTTGTTCCTCCTGCCACCGAACTTCACTAATTCCCACTATATCTAACTTTAACCTATCCATTTACCTTTTTACATTTTCTAACCTACCTGCCCGATTAAGGGATCTGACATTCCACGCTCCGATCCGTAGAACGCCAGTTTTCTTTCTTCTCATAACGACGTCCTCTTGAGTAGTCCCCGCCCGGAGATCCGAATGGGGGACTACTTTACCTCTGGAATATTTTACCCAAGAGGACGCCATCATCATTAAATTACGGCTGTAGTTTCGCTTTCCTTTCAGCTGTTCGCAGAACCAGCACAGCAAGGCCCTTTTGGTTAGTGTTACAAGGGCAGATCAGTCAATCATCCAGACTGTTGCCCCTGCAACTACTGAAAAGGCTGCTGCCCCTCTTCAGGAACCATACGTTTGTCTGGCCTCTCAACAGATGCCGCTCCGTTGTGGTTGCACATACGGTACAGCCATCTCTATCGCTGAGGCACGCAAGGCTGCCCACCAACGGCAAGGTCCATGGTTCATGGGGGGAGGGGGGGGGAGGGGGGGTAGTAGTACATACGAAATGAGCATATAAACATGATACTCTCAGGACCAAAGCGTAGCAGTGATCTTTTGCGTGAAGAACTGGAAAAGAATTGAAAGCTATCGTGGTCTCTTTAAAGACTGTGTCAACTTTAGTCTGAAGTGATTTAAGAAACAATGTGAAACCTAGCGAATGACTCCAGCACTAACGACTACTAGAAAGCATCACAGAATGATATCTACATATACAGAACTACGCCCATAGAACTGCGCTTTCAGTTTCAAATGATTGATAAACTTTTCATAGTAGGATCTGACATTAAAATTAAATGCTGTTGATGTAAATGCATTACCCTCCCTTCCAGACATGTTCCTAGAAATCTGAAGCCAAACAGTTCTTTCTGTCTTACCACAAAAGAATATGCGTGAGTGTGTATACTTCTGCCCTAACCACCTCTAGAAAACCGGGACGCAATTAAAATTATAAGGTTCCAGTACGTTAGTTGTCAACACCAGTCGGCATTTGAATGATTACTTACTCTCAGTATTCAGAACTGAATACGTCACTGAACGAGATGCCATACTTTTTGGAGTAATTCCTTGGCATTCTGTAGGATCGTAGTTTAAATCCTGCCTGGTAGCTCTCTCTCACCCCCCCCCCCCCCCCCTCAGTCACTTAAAGTATATCAGTACGAGTCTTTTGAAAGGAATAACGCATATGAGTTTTCCATTACTTCCTCACCCCTGGCTTGTGCTGCATCTCTCATTATCTAGTCGTCAACGGGGGTTTCAAAACTAGTTGTGTATTGTATTACTAGCAGAGTATGCAAACGGTTAAGTAAGGGAATACAGTCATCTCGCAACGTGATGAGTGATTTGATAAATATCACTTAAATTCATTTGGCATTGGACTGAACGTTCTATACGAATGAAATGAATATTTTTCCGTTGAAGATATTCGCCCTGGAGGCGATCCCTATGGGCCCAAGCGATATCCTCTTATGAGAGATGTATCGCCCAAAACATCATCATAGACTAGTTAAATGCGTACGGATGTTTTGTTTGTTTCATTAAAGTTTATTCTGACGAATATTTTTGTCAATCGCACAGTGTTATGGAATATGCCACAAATAAAGTAATTAAAAACGGAGTAATAAAAAAAGTAAATACTAAATACAAGAATAAAATGTGACAAAAACCGATAGTTACTGTTATCAACCAACAGGGTAAAAAAGCAGGAGATGTCGTCAGGACCATACTAACAGAAACCATCTTTACATTTACCTGGTATGGTTTCAGAAAATCAAGAAAAACACAAATCAGCGTATCTAGAACTGGTAAAAATCATGCATTTCTCTTTATATAAACAGATTTCGTACTTTCAAATGGGTTACAATTGTAAATACGGAATGAAGTGTGACGATCTCAACAGATCACACATACATGGTGCAATATATTTGCACTGAAGAGCCGAAGAAACTGGTGATGTTTTGTTTGTGGGGCGCTCAGCTGCGCCGTCACCAGCGCCCAAAAAAGTCCCAATTTTTAAACAGTCCAATCTAGTATCCGACACGAATGATGATGATGAAATGATGAGGACAACACAAAAACTCCGACCCCGGGCAGAGGAAAATCCCCAATCCAGCTGGGAATCGAACCCGACACCCGTGATCCAAAGGCTACAACCCTAGCTACTAGACTACGAGCTGCGGACCCAAAGAAACTGGTACACCTGCCTAATATCGTGTATAGACCCCGACAGACTAAATGTGAAGTAGTGCTGGAGGGAATTGTCACCATGAATCCTACAGGTCTGTCCATAAATCCGTAAGAGTACGAGAAGGTATAGTTCTCTTCTGAACAGGACGTTGCAAGGCATCCCAGATATGGACGATAATGTTCACGTCTGGGGAGTTTGGTGGCCAGCGAAAGTGTTTAAACTCAGTGTTCGTGGAGCCACCCTCTAGCAATTATGGACGTGTGGGGCGCTGCATTGTCTTGATGGAATTGCCCAAGTCCATCGGCATGCACAATGGACGTGAATGGATGCAAGTCATCAGACAGGATGCTTACGTGCGTGTCACCTGTGAGAGTCGTATGGAGATGCATCAGGGGTCTCATACCACTTTCACTGCATACGCCCCTAACTATTGCAGAGGGTCCATGGATTCATGAGGTTATCTCCATATCCGTACACAGCCATCCGCTCGATACAATTTGAAACGAGACAACGGGTTTCCAGTCATTAACAGTCAAATATCGGTGTTGATGGGCTCAGACGAGGCGTAAAACTTTGTGTCGTGCAGTCATCGGAGGTACACGTGTGGGCCTTCTAAGCTGAAAGCCCGTAACGATTACGTTTCGTTGAATGGTTCACACGTTGACACTTGTCGATGGTTCAGCATTGAAATGTGCAGCAATTTGTCTTGGTCCCATTCTTGTAAGATCATTTTCCGGACGTAGCGATGTTTTACCGGATTCCTGATATTCATGATACACTCGTGAAATGAATGTTCGGGAAAAACCCTGCCTCATAACTACCTCGGAGACGCTGTGTCCCATCGCTCGTGCGCCGACTACAATACCACGTTCAAACTCACTTAAATCTTGAAAACGTAGTGTTTTAGCAGCAGCAGCCGAACTAACAACTGCGCCAGACACTTGTTGTCTTATATAAGCATTACCGAATGTAGCGCCGTATTCTGCCTGATTACATATATCTGTATTTGAATATGCATACCTGTACCAGTTTCTTTGGCGTATATATAACAAAGGCAGTGGTTATATATATATATATATATATATATATATATATATATATATATATATATATATATATATATATATACTGAACGCCGCACCAGGTATGCATGTCGTTATATACCACTGCCTTTGTTAGATGCACACCACTACCAGATGGCATGTGGCAACACTAGCAGTGGAGGATATATAAATCATGTAAGTGGGAACAAAAAAAAAGTACAATCGTTGTCGCAATCGCGTGGTTTATCTGACGGCTACAAAGGGGGAAGCATTTCAGAAACGGCTGACTTTGTAAACATTTCACCTGCCGCCGTGGTTAAAGTATACCATGCATGGCAAAATGGCGCTATCGAAAACCACTCCGAACCAGCACAGGCCGTGGATAACAGGCATGAACAGCGACTGCGAAGATGTGTGGGCGATTAGCTGTGCAACTATTGAGCAACTGATCGCCCAGATTAACCAAAGACCTACCAACTGTGTCTCCTCCAGCGAATGTTGCTGAATATGGGACTTCGCATCAGGCGCCCAGTTCAGGCATCCATGCTGACTGATATTCATCAGTTTTCAGCAGTGATGAATTTCCTCGGAAACACTAGAACTGAACGTCCACTGAGTGGCGACTCGAGACGTTTTCACATTAATCACGTTTTCTGCTCCATCAGACATATGGCGGTGGGTGTGTGAGGGGTGAAACGTCTGAAAGCACTTTACAAAAATCATCGGAAGTGTCCAGAACGGAGGGCATGATCTGGTCTTTGTGGATGGCGCAGTGGATCAATACATGTATGCATCTATCACTGGATCTTATCCAACTCTACATGCAGTTTGTTTTTCCTCGACACAATGGCGTCCAGGAACAGAACAACGTGCTTGAGTAGCTCTAAGAGCTTCAGGATTAGTTCACCGTACTCTCCTGGTCACCAAACTCCCCAAACTTAAACCCATTGGAGACTTGGGAGCATCTCGATTGGACTGTTCCCGCAAGGGGTCCTCAACCGAGAAATGTAGCGCAGCAATCCAAGGCACTGTGCTTGGCATCGCTGCACATGTCTGTCAGTAACTTCAAGATCATCACTGACTCTCTTCCTGCACGTATCGCAGCGATCCGCTCTGCAAAATGCGTATTTTACGCATTTTACAGGTAGTATCATTAACATCCCCCCCCCCCCCCCATGAACCATGGACCTTGCCGTTGGTGGGGAGGCTTGCGTGCCTCAGCGATACAGATAGACGTACCGTAGGTGCAACCACAAAGGAGCGGTATCTGTTGAGAGGCCAGACAAACGTGTGGTTCCTGAAGAGGGGCAGCAGCCTTTTCAGTAGTTGCAGGGGCAACAGTCTGGATGATTGACTGATCTGGCCTTGTAACAATAACCAAAACGGCCTTGCTGTACTGGTACTGAGAACGGCTGAAAGCAAGGTGAAACTACAGCCGTAATTTTTCCGGAGGGCATGCAGCTTTACTGCATGCTTAAATGATGATGGCGTCCTCTTGGGTAAAATATTCCAGAGGTAAAGTAGTCCCCCATTCGAATCTCCGAGCGGGGACTACTCAAGAGGATGTCGTTATCAGGAGAAAGAAACTGGCGTTCTACGGATCGCAGCGTGGAATGTCAGATCCCTTAATCGGGCAGGTATAACTACAGGGTTATAAACACAAAATCAATTAAGGGTAATGTAGGAGTAGGTTTAATAAAGAATAGGAAAATAGGAATGCGGGTAAGTTACTACAAACGAAATAGTGAACGCTTTATTGTGGCCAAGATAGATATGAAGCCCACACCTACTACAGTAGTACAAGTTTATATGCCAACTAGCTCTGCAGATGACGAAGAAATTGAACAAATGTGTGATCAAATAAAAGAAATTATTCAGATAGTGAATTGTGACGAAAATTTAATAGTCATGGGTGACTGTAATTCGGTAGTAGGAAAAGAGAGAGAAGGAAACGTAGTAGGTGAATATGGACTGGGGCAAAGAAATGAAAGAGGAAGCCGCCTGGTAGAATTTTAATCATAGGTAACACTTGGTTCAAGAATCATAAAAGAAGGCTGTATACATGGAAGAAGCCTGGAGATACTGACTGGTTTCAGATAGATTATATAATGGTACGACAGAGATTTAGGAACCAGGTTTTAAATTGTAAGACATTTCCAGAGGCAGATGTGGACTCAGACCACAATTTATTTGTTATGACTTGTAGATTAAAACTGAAGAAACTGCAAAAAGGTGGGATTTTAAGGAAATGGGACCTGGATGAACTAAAAGAAACAGAAGTTGAACAGAGTTTCAAAGAGAGCATAAGGGAGCAATTGACATGAATAGGGGAAAGAAATACAGTAGAAGAAGAATGGGTAGCTTTGAGGAATGAAGTAGTGAAGGCACCAGAAGATCAAGTAGGTAAAAAGACGAGAGCAAGTAGAAATCCTTGGGTAACAGAAGAGATATTGAATTTAATTGATGAAAGGAGAAAATATAAAAATGCAGTAAATGAAGCAGGCAAAAAGGAAAACAAACGTCTCAAAAATGAGATCGACAGGAAGTGCAAAATGACTAAGCAGGGATGGCTAGAGGACAAATATAAGGATGTTGAGGTTTATCTCACTAGGGGTAAGATAGATACTGCCTACAGGAAAATTAAAGAGACCTTTGAAGAAAAGAGGACCACTTGTATGAATACACTCCTGGAAATGGAAAAAAGAACACATTGACACCGGTGTGTCAGACCCACCATACTTGCTCCGGGCACTGCGAGAGGGCTGTACAAGCAATGATCACACGCACGGCACAGCGGACACACCAGGAACCGCGGTGTTGGCCGTCGAATGGCGCTAGCTGCGCAGCGTTTGTGCACCGCAGCCGTCAGTGTCAGCCAGTTTGCCGTGGCATACGGAGCTCCATCGCAGTCTTTAATACTGGTAGCATGCCGCGACAGCGTGGACGTGAACTGTATGTGCAGTTGAAAGACTTTGAGCGAGGGTGTATAGTGGGCATGCGGGAGGCCGGGTGGACGTACCGCCGAATTGCTCAACACGTGGGGCGTGAGGTCTCCACAGTACATCGATGTTGTCGCCAGTGGTCGGCGGAAGGTGCACGTGCCCGTCGACCTGGGACCGGACCGCAGCGACGCACGGATGCACGCCAAGACCGTAGGATCCTACGCAGTGCCGTAGGGGACCGCACCGCCACTTCCCAGCAAATTAGGGACACTGTTGCTCCTGGGGTATCGGCGAGGACCATTCGCAACCGTCCCCATGAAGCTGGGCTACGGTCCCGCACACCGTTAGGCCGTCTTCCACTCACGCCCCAACATCGTGCAGCCCGCCTCCAGTGGTGTCGCGACAGGCGTGAATGGAGGGACGAATGGAGACGTGTCGTCTTCAGCGATGAGAGTCGCTTCTGCCTTGGTGCCAATGATGGTCGTATGCGTGTTTGGCGCCGTGCAGGTGAGCGCCACAATCAGGACTGCATACGACCGAGGCACACAGGGCCAACACCCGGCATCATGGTGTGGGGAGCGATCTCCTACACTGGCCGTACACCTCTGGTGATCGTCGAGGGACACTGAATAGTGCACGGTACATCCAAACCGTCATCGAACCCATCGTTCTACCATTCCTAGACCGGCAAGGGAACTTGCTGTTCCAACAGGACAACGCAAGTCCGCATGTATCCCGTGCCACCCAACGTGCTCTAGAAGGTGTAAGTCAACTCCCCTGGCCAGCAAGATCTCCGGATCTGTCCCCCATTGAGCATGTTTTGGACTGGATGAGGCGTCGTCTCACGCGGTCTGCACGTCCAGTACGAACACTGGTCCAACTGAGGCGCCAGGTGGAAATGGCATGGCAAGCCGTTCCACAGGACTACATCCAGCGTCTCTACGATCGTCTCCATGGGAGAATAGCAGCCTGCATTGCTGCGAAAGGTGGATATACACTGTACTAGTGCCGACATTGTGCATGCTCTGTTGCCTGTGTCTATGTGCCTGTGGTTCTGTCAGTGTGATCATGTGATGTATCTGACCCCAGGAATGTATCAATAAAGTTTCCCCTTCCTGGGACAATGAATTCACGGTGTTCTTATTTCAATTTCCAGGAGCGTATTAAGAGCTCAGATGGAAACCCCAGTTCTAAGCAAATAAGGGAAAGCAGAAAGGTGGATTTTAAAAATTCCGAGCCTTTTGGAAGGCCCTGCTCATAACGCTCTATACGTTCTCAATTTGGAAGATATCCGGTGACCTTGCTGTCCAAGGCTCAGTTTGTCAACAGCGAAGACAAGCAGTAGAAACTTTGGACGTGAATGGGTGGGAATTAACTTCTTGAAATATGAACTCAGGGTGGCTTCCTATGGAGGGCAATATTGACAACGTGCCGCTGTGCTGTAAGGGAGCTGTGGATGACTACCGAAATGGTCTTGCTTTGAAAAGAGTAACAGCTTGGGTCGCCTCCAGACTCGCCTTCGACCTGGATTCTCAACGACAGGTAAGAAGTCATCAGTGATGAGTCCCGATTCGAACAGAGCCCCGATGATCAGCGACGATGTGTCTGAAGACGACTCGGAGAAAGGTGGAATACCAACCTTACTGTCGGCCGCTATACGGCCGGACCAAGAGGAGTGAAGGTCTGGGACAACATTTCTTTTCATAATAGAATCCCATTGTTTGTCATCCGCCTCACCCGGACAGCACACTGGTACGTCGACGATATTTTACGCCCCATCTTGCTGATATTCATGACAAGCCATTCTGGATTTACATTTCAACAAGATAATGCCCGTCCGGTTCGAACACTTTTTTTTAAAACAGAGAATGTTGCAACGTAGAGAATTATTTGAAACAGACTAGTTTGGAGCAAGATGGGACCACAGTCTTAATGTAACCACTGAACGTCACAATTTGCATTTACGCCTGTCAAATTTTATTTATTTATTTATTGCGATTGCAGTTTCGATAGGTGCTCATCTTCAGACAAAAATCTTAACACAGAGGCATTATTGCAGCTGCTAATCCAAGCATAAAGCTACACTATGTGATCAAAAGTATCCGGACACCTGGCTGAAAGTGACGTACAAGTTCCTGGCGCTCTCCATCGGTAATGCTGGAATTCAATACGGTGCTGGCCTACCCTTAGCCTTAATGACAGCTTCCACTCTCTCAGGTATATGTTCTGCTGGAAGGTTTCTTGGGAAATGGGTGCCCATTCTTCACGGATGCTGCACTGAGGAGAGATATCGATGTCGGTCGGTGAGGCCTGGCACGAAGTCGGCGTTCCAAAACATTCCAAAGATGTTCTGTAGGATTCAAGTCGGGACTCTGTGCAGACCAGTCCATTACAGGGATGTTATTGTCGTCCAACCACTCCTCCACAGGCCGTGCATTATGAGCAGGTGTGCGATCGTGTTGAAAGATGCAGTCGCCATCCCTGAATTGCTCTTCAACGGTGGGAAGCAAGAAGGTGCATAAAACATCAATGTAGGCCTGTGCTGTGACTGTTCCACGCAAAACAACAGAGCGTGCTAGCCCCCTCCGTGAAAAACACGACCACACCATATCACCACCGCCTCCGAATTTTACTGTTGGCGCTACACACGCTGGCAGATGACGTTCACCGGGCATTTGTCATACCCACAGCCTGACATCGGATCATTACATTATGCATTGTCATTCGTTACTCCACACAACATTTTTACACTGTTCAATCGTCCAATGTTTACGCTGCTTATACCAAGAGAGCCGTCGTTTGTCGTATACCGGTGTGATGTGTGGCTTAGCCACTCGACCATGAAATCCAAGTTTTCTCACGTCCCACCTAACTGACACAGTACGTGTAGTGGATCCTGATGCAGTTTGAAAGTCCTGTGTTATGGTCTGGTTAGATGTCTGCCTATTACACATTGCGACCCTCTTCAACTGATTGCGATCTCTGTCAGTCAACAGACGTGGTCGGCCTGTACGCTTTTGTGCTATACGTGTCCCTTCATGTTTCCACTTCACTATCACATCGGAAATAGTGGACCCATGGGCTTTTAAGAATGTGTAAATGTCGCGTACAGACGTATGATACAAGTGACACCCAATCACGTGACTACGTTCGAAGTCAGTGCGTTACTCGGACCGCTCTATTCTGCTCTCTCACGATGCCTAATGACTACTGACGTCGTTGGCATGGCGTACCTAGCAGTAGGTAGCAGCACAATGCGCCTAAAATGAAAAACGTATATTTTTGGGGGTTTAGGATACTTTTGATCACACAGTGTGTATCGTTGTCAAAGTCAAATAGTACGCTAAAAACTTACTTGTGTATTCCATGATTTAGACACTGTTCGTATACGCTTGATGTCTGAACTTACGGCTGTATTTTATGCATGCTTGAATGTGTGCATTTGGGGTGAGAAGCACTCTAAACTGCAGTCGCAATAAATAAAAAGCAAAATATCTGACAGCCGTAAGCGATGTTTAGTCGAAATACGGATGGCTTAAAAAATTTATGAATCCCGCAACCTTACTTGAGTTTATAATGAGTATTATCGTCTGTACCGGAATGTACGCTGTCGCCGGCCGCGGTGGCCGAACGGTTCTAGGCGCGAAGTCCGGAACTGCGCGACTGCTACGGTAGCAGGTTCGAATCCTGCCTCGGGCATGGATGTGTGTGATGTCCTTAGGTTAGTTAGGATTAAGTAGTTCTAAGTTCTAGGGGACTGATGACCTCAGATGTTAAGTCCCATAGTGCTCAGAGACATTTGTGCACTGTCTTGAAAATACCGAACATTAACACTGTGTGCTAGACCGGGACTCGAACCAATTACCTAACCTTATCTTATTTACTAGGGTATGACTCACGACCCGTCAGAGTGTTGTCAGCGAAAGGAAAGGTCCTGGCCTGGCTCGTGCACTGTCCAGTCATGTTAATGGTGTTGTTGTTGTTGTTGTTGTTGTTGTGGTCTTCAGTCCCTAGACTGATTTGATGCAGCTCTCCATGCTACTCTATCCTGTGCAAGCTTGTTCATCTCCCAGTACCTACTGCAACCTACATCCTTCTGAATCTGCTTAGTGTAGTCATCTCTTGGTCTCCCTCTACGATTTTTACCCTCCACGCTGCCCTCCAATTCGAAATTGGTGATCCCTTGATGCCTCAGAACATGTCCTACCAACCGATCCCTTCTTCTGGTCAAACTGTATCACAAACTTCTCTTCTCTCCAATCCGATTCAATACTTCCTCATTAGTTACGTGATCTACCCATCTAATCTTCAGCATTATTCTGTAGCACCACATTTCGAAAGCTTCTATTCTCTTCTTGTCCAAACTATTTATCGTCCATGATTCACTTCCATACATGGCTACACTCCATACAAATACTTTCAGAAATGACTTCCTGACACTTAAATCTATACTCGATGTTAACAAATTTCTCTTCTTCAGAAACGCTTTCCTTGCAATTGCCAGTCTACATTTTATATCCACTCTACTTCGACCATCATCAGTTATTTTGCTCCCCAAATAGCAAAACTCCTTTACTACTTTAAGTGTCTCACTTCCTAATCTAATTCCCTGAGCATCACCCGACTTAATTCGACTACATTCCATTATCTTCGTTTTGCTTTTGTTGATGATCATCTTATATCCTCCTTTCAAGACACTATCCATTCCATTCAACTGCTCTTCCAAGTCCTTTGCTGTCTCTGACAGAATTACAATGTCATCGGTGAACCTCAAAGTTTTTATTTCTTCTCCATGGCCTTTAATACCTACTCCGAAATTTTCTTTTGTTTCCTTCACTGCTTGGTCACTATACAGATTGAATAACATCGGGGAGAGACTACAGCCCTGTCTCACTCCCTTCCCAACCACTGCTTCCCTTTCATGTCCCTCGACCTTTATAACTGCCATCTGGTTTCTGTGCAAATTGTAAATAGCCTTTCGCTCCCTGCACTTTACCCCTGCCACTTCTAGAATTTCAAAGAGAGTATTCCAGTCAACATTGTCAAAAGCTTTCTCTAAGTCTACAAATGCTAGAAACGTAGGTTTGCCCTTCGTTAATCTAGCTTCTAAGATAAGTCGTAGGGTCAGTATTGCCTCACGTGTTCCAACATTTCTACGGAATCCAAACTGATCGTCCCCAAGGTCGGCTCCTACTAGTTTTTCCACTCGTCTGTAAAGAATTCGCGCTAGTATTTTGCAGCTGTGACTTATAATACTGACAGTTCGGTAATTTTCACATCTGTCAACACCTGCTTTCTTTGGGATTGGAATTATTATATTCTTCTTGAAGTCTGAGGGTATTTCGCCTGTCTCATACATCTTGCTCACCATGTGGTAGAGTTTTGTCAGGACTGGCTCTCCCAAGGCCGTCAGTAGTTCCAATGGAATGTTGCCCTCTGCAGGAGCTTTGTTTCGACTCAGGTCTTTCAGTGCTCTGTCAAACTCTTCACGCAGTATCGTATCTCCCATTTCATCTTCATCTACATCCTCTTCCATTTCCATAATATTGTCCTCAAGTACATCGCCCTTGTATAGAACCTCTATTTGGAACAGTATCCCCTCAGGAGGCCATCTTCCTCTAGAACACGAATAGTCCCTCAGCAAGCACAACAAAATGTGAGCAAAACTAGGTTAACCATGTAAGAGCAATGTGCTATGTGTAGTGAAATGGATAAAGTTACCCTCCAATTTGAATCCTGTACTATGTGCATCCAGCACCTACAGATAAAATCATAGATACACATTACTACTCTCCCAAAAATATGGAAAATTTAATAGTTACCTTTATGTTATAGTCTACTGATGATGCCCAGCATGAATAGCTACACATGTGTCGTTAAATGAACATTTACTTATAAAAGACAGCTCTGACTTGCTATCTGCGTGATAAACGTAATCATACCTATCGCATTAAAATTTTTTGAACACCAATAACAATTATGAAGTGACATAGTTAAGTACATTATCTTCTTTGTTTTGAATCCCCTGAGTGGTTAGATTACTTTCTGAATGTAACTATCTGAAATGTGTTACAAAAGTAAGCAAATACATTGTCAAAGAATCTCGTAGGAATTTTCACTATCTTAATCTAATGAATACTTACACATCATTGATTTAAAACCCTCAGAAACACTAAGTAAAATTACAACAAGGACAGCATCAACCACGTGGAGAGAGACTTAGAAAGGAACAACACCTGAGACTTTTATCGGGTTATCAAATCGCAGACACTAATTAGTATATTCCAGACAACGCACCTCAAGGGGTAAGCTAAATGATAATAATCAGAAATGCATGGGAGCAGTAACACAGTATTTCAACGAACTCCTAAGTTCTCTTAAAGTTGCGGGAGAACTGCACTTTAAACCCTGGGCTGTTATTAATCCGGATACCTCCCTAAGGAAATCCAGATAATCATTTCCAAACTCAAATCCAAGAGAGCAGCAAAGGAAGACGATTTCTTCGTGGAGCTCTGAAAACAAGCAAATTGCTTAACACAGAGTATTCATTACATTATAATCACGATCTGGCAGACAGATATCCTTTGAAGCTCATGGATCTCTGCTATTACCCACCTGCCACACAAGGAGACAGACCTGACCTTAACAACTATAGAAGAGTGTTCGTACTTCCAGTGACCTACAAAATCTTCTCTAAAGCTTTACTCACGGGAGTGGTGGGTCAACTAGAATTCTTGAAGTCAAGATTACTTGAAGGCCAAGAACTGATTATTAAAATTGTCCTTACATACAACAGCTTGAGAGCCTCATCTTACGTAGTAATGTCCGTCAACTTCTGGAGAGCCTCCTACGTGGTAGACAAGTGTACCCGCTTCCAGACGCTAACCTTATTGGATCCAGTCAACAGATCCCTGAACACTGTGAAGACAATGCTTACCAAGTCGTCGTCCAAAGCAAAATTCTGAGAACTGTCAAGGAAATTCGAGATCTGAACTGGTGTTAGACAAGAAGATATCGTGTTCCCAGTCCTCTTTAGCTTAGTGCTGCAGAACGTTACTCGTGAATGGACGAAGGATGACTTTGGACTGAAACTCAGTTACAAAAAGGATACGTTCGTAGGCAACTGCCTATCTTTCACTCACGACAACACACTCTTAGAATGCAGAGCAGAAAAATTATCCTCCCTTGACCACTTAACAGATGAGACAAAGTTCATAAGAAATACCAGAGATGAACACAAAACGACCTCTATTAGTTAAACATGACGAAGTTGACTCTATGAAATAACTAGGAGAATGGATAAATGCAACAGCTAATGTGCATCTGCCAGTTAAAAACATGAGCATCAAGCTGGAGGATGCCTAGGGTACAATCCCTGTAAGAACATCCAAGGATCTCAATGCCTTCTTTCGACCTAAAAATCTAATCTTATAATACTGGAATGAGATTTTCGGTACTGCGTGCATCAGAACGCCTGAACAGCACTGGAAATTCCAACTAAAAAAAAAAAAAAAAAAAAAAAAAAAGCTGGCTGAAAAAGTCATGGGCCCATCATGGAAAATACACATTCAGATATAACAAATAACTGACAAAATTTAAGGTACATTAAAACAGCTCGCTACAAGCCAATACGAGAGCGATTCCTCAAAGTTTCATCAGTGATAGCATCCTAATTTGAAATAAATACTGGTATAACTGGACCTCTGAGTTCAGTTTCAGCTTCTGGGTGACCTCCGATGTTAACAATTACTTTACGACCTTTAGCAGTTTATTGAAAAATATGTGAATAACATGACCATGTAGACAGGTAGGAACTGCTATACTTCGCTGTGGCCGGCCGGTGTGGCCGTGCGGTTCTAGGCGCTTCGGTCTGGAACAGCGTGACCGCTACGTTCGCAGGTTCGAATCCTGCCTCGGGCATGGATGTGTGTGATGTCCTTAGGTTAGTTAGGGTTAGTTAGGTTTAAGTAGTTCTAAGTTCTAGGGGACTGATGATCACAGATGTTAAGTCCCATAGTGTTCAGAGCCATTTGAACCATTTGAACTTCGCTGTGGCCGTAGACATAGTCGATTTCAATATCAAAGACATGTTTCTGTATCGTAATGGCCACCTATAAAGTAACAGAATCGTGCGACATGGCAATTTACGGAACGCTCCTCGAGAACAAATGCTGTACGCTGAAAGTCAACGTATAGATAGATACTGGTTTCAGGCGTGGCGCAGCAATTGGATTTACCATTGCGAGAATACAGGTAGGGGGACGCGTATTCAGATAAACAGAAATGTAAACAGGCAGAACATGGCGGTGCGGTCGGCAACGCCTATATAGGACAGATGTCTGGAGCAGTTGTTAGATAGGTTACTGTTGCTACAAAGGCAGGTCATTAAGATTTAAGCCGGCCGCGGTGGTCTCGCGGTTCTAGGCGCTCAGTCCGGAACCGCGCGACTGCTACGGTCGCAGGTTCGAATCCTGCCTCGGGCATGGATGTGTGTGATGTCCTTAGGTTAATTAGGTTAATTTGAACTAAGCGCAACGCCTGAATTCGCTTTCCGGTGGCCTTATCTACTATCACACCACCACGACTCTAAGGAGCTATTGTCCAAGCATAGCAGTGTGTGACTTGTTTGTCTTGGTTGGTGGCTCTGCACCATGACAAGCGTCATCAAAATCACTCGCCACAGACGCAGTGGATGAGCCCTAGCAGAAAATGTCGTGTGTGATACAGCATGGGACAGAAACAGAACGGGATCTTCCCTCTTCAGTCCATTCCTCAGCCAATCTACATCTTTTCTCCCATTTGTTTGTCGTTAATTAATTATGTAACCATTAGGTTTTTCCTAACTCTGCTCAGGTGTTGTTCCTGTTTTATTATTACATCCCTTTCGGCCTTCGGCAGGAATACTTAGTTCTTAATTCTGACGAAGTTTCGTCTTTGCCCGGTACACGCTGATCCTCGTACTGCGGGTGTCCTTCTGTTCTTGAGTCTATTTCACTGAATTTCACGGAAGCAAATTTACTGCTGTCACTAACTGGAGAGGGTATTATTCTCTAATCAGAATTTTGTATGATCACTATCAAGATTGGCGTTGTGTTCAATTTTTGTTGTTGCTCAAGGTCTTTGGTCTTTCCTGATTAGTCTTTCCCACTCGGCGAAAGTCTGTTATTTCAGAGAGACAATGCTGAAGAGCCTTGACGTGGCTCCTCAACTGTCCAGTCTGACAATATATTCAGTTTAAACTAAATATAACCACACCTCTGAATTAAATTTCAATTACCGGACGGTTTTTGGCATCAATAGTTTCTTTACGACCATCTACAATTAATTACAAAATATCTGAAGATCTAATTATTTCGACAACCGAATTTATCATGCAGAATCCTGTCATCTTAAGGAAATTGCCTGCTGTATTTACATCCGCGCGTTACCAGTGTAATGAGGCGAATGCTAGGTAGTTGTGTGGTGAGAGGCTGCATTAACTAGTAAGCAGAATGCTTTAAAACATATTTATTACAGATAAAATTTTCTACAGGATAAACAGGATCTTAACTATTCATTTATTTGATCGCGACCACAATAGATTTAAACAAGCATGTATTATAGAAGAAAACTCAAGCGCAGTTTGTCTTTTAAAACGTGAAAAGCTGTGCTAACTTTAAACTTCAGAAAATTATTGCGGTTACAAGCCAAAGAGCTTTTACAGTGACAAAATTTACTAGCGGCCAATGTAAAATTGCAATCTGATGTTTTCCTGGGGTGTTTCTAATTTATACACTCCTGGATATGGAAAAAAGAACACATTGACACCGGTGTGTCAGACCCACCATACTTGCTCCGGACACTGCGAGAGGGCTGTACAAGCAATGATCACATGCACGGCACAGCGGACACACCAGGAACCGCGGTGTTGGCCGTCGAATGGCGCTAGCTGCGCAGCATTTGTGCACTGCCGCCGTCAGTGTCAGCCAGTTTGCCGTGGCATACGGAGCTCCATCGCAGTCTTTAACACTGGTAGCATGCCGCGACAGCGTGGACGTGAACCGTATGTGCAGTTGACGGACTTCGAGCGAGGGCGTATAGTGGGCATGCGGGAGGCATTTGCTCAACACGTGGGGTGTGAGGTCTCCACAGTACATCGATGTTGTCACCAGTGGTCGGCGGAAGGTGCACGTGCCCGTCGACCTGGGACCGGACCGCAGCGACGCACGGATGCACGCTAAGACCGTAGGATCCTACGCAGTGCCGTAGGGGACCGCACCGCCACTTCCCAGCAAATTAGGGACACTGTTGCTCCTGGGGTATCGGCGAGGACCATTCGCAACCGTCTCCATGAAGCTGGGCTACGGTCCCGCACACCGTTAGGCCGTCTTCCGCTCACGCCCCAACATCGTGTAGCCCGCCTCCAGTGGTGTCGCGACAGGCGTGAATGGAGGGACGAATGGAGACGTATCGTCTTCAGCGATGAGAGTCGCTTCTGCCTTGGTGCCAATGATAGTCGTATGCGTGTTTGGCGCCGTGCAGGTGAGCGCCACAATCAGGACTGCATACGACCGAGGCACACAGGGCCAACACCCGGCATCATGGTGAGGGGAGCGATCTCCTACACTGCCCGTACACCTTTGGTGATCGTCGAGGGGACACTGAATAGTGCACGGTACATCCAAACCGTCATCGAACCCATCGTTCTACCATTCCTAGACCGGCAAGGGAACTTGCTGTTCCAACAGGACAATGCACGTCCGCATGTATCCCGTGTCAACCAACGTGCTCTAGAAGGTGTAAGTCAACTACCCTGGCCAGCAAGATCTCCTGATCTGTCCCCCATTGAGCATGTTTTGGACTGGATGAAGCGTCGTCTCACGCGGTCTGCACGTCCAGCACGAACGCTGGTCTAACTGAGGCGCCAGGTGGAAATGGCATGGCAAGCCGTTCCACAGGACTACAACCAGCATCTCTACGATCGTCTCCATGGGAGAATAGCAGCCTGCATTGCTGCGAAAGGTGGATATACACTGTACTAGTGCCGTCATTATGCATGCTCTGTTGCCTGTGTCTATGTGCCTGTGGTTCTGTCAGTGTGATCATGTGATGTATCTGACCCCAGGAATGTGTCAATAAAGTTTCCCCTTCCTGGGATAATGAATTCACGGTGTTCGTATTTCAATTTCCAGGAGTGTAGAATTCTCGGGTGTCCGGCCTGGTCACTTCTTAATTCCTCCACGATATTCCGGCAAACAGACACGTAGCCGTATTCAGGCGGTCCTCGATGACCATCAGCGACCACCTGAGCTTGGCAAGGTGTCTGTCTGCCGAAATATCGTGGAGGAATTACTACGTGACACGGTCGGACACTCGAGAATTCTATCACCAAAGTAAAACTGCAAGACAGCAGTATACTTAAAAACTAGTTAAAATCTTACACGGAATTACATTACATGAATTTCCTTCTGAGCCACTTAAGGAATTAAATTTTGCATATCAGTAAGATTGCATTTTGTCTCTACAACTACAGTAACAACAGACTTAGGCATCACACCCAGAACCAATGGACGTAGCTACTGGCATCAGGTGTTGAAATGATTACACTTAGCGGTAGCAAGGGACCACTAAGCCATGACATACATAATGTTCGTCAGCCATCAGTACACACTCTAGAATATACAAGCACAATTATTAAGCTACCTGGACCACTTGAAGGAAATATTAGCACAGGCTCAGGACGAATGATCACAGTTTAAAAGTAACCCATACAGATTTCCACAAATGAGCGAACTTTAATTACTTGTACTTAGCAACCATCGTGCTGATTAAGGAACCATGTCAAAATAATTATTTTAATGTATCAACGGTTCCGACCATGTCTTACGCAATTAGGTAATTACTTAACCACAAACTTACTCGCGCTCCGTACACTTTAATTATTTCCCAAGCTGTGATTTCACCATCAAACAAAGGAAGTTCGAGCATCAAGCAGATAAATGAAGCCGTATTCATAGGATGTTCACGATCAAGACCAGAAGTCATAGTCACACGGCCGTATCTCAACAGCCATGGCTCTTTCAAATGCGTGCGGAAGTAATCTCCGTCTGCTATAACCCAAACCAGCGAACTCTCTCTCCACGACGCTCTTCAAAACACGAAATCATTAAATGCGTTCCACCAGCTACTGTGGCCGAGCGGTTCTAGGCGCTTCAGCCCGGAACCGCGCTGCTGCTACGGTCGCAGCTTCGCATCCTGCCTCGGGCATGGATGTGTGTGATGTCCTTAGGTTAGTTAGGTTTACGTAGTTCTACGTCTATGGGACTGGTGACCTCAGATGTTAAGTCCCATAGTGCTGAAAGCCATTTGAATCGGCGTTCTCCATCCGCTCGCCACTCAAATAATGTTCGTAGCAAAGGAACAGCCACCATTAAGAGCGCACCAGGGCACACGCCTTCTCTAAGAATGCCATATGGCCTTTCTCTTCTCCCCTCGTCGCTCACCAAGCGAGTTAAAAGCAGTTCAAATTTCTCTAAGCAAGTCCCGTAGACTTAGAACTACTTAAACCTAACTGACTTAAGGACATTACACACATCCAATCCCGAGGCAGGATTCGAACCTGCGACCGTAGCAGCCGCGTGGTTCCGAACTGAAGCGCCTAGAACCGCTCGGCCACAGCGGCCGGCTTCCCAAGCGAGTAATTCTGCGCATCCACTCCCCTCCATTAATCCCCTGCTCGCGACCAAATGTGTTGACCACTACCGAAATGTTCTGAAGAGCCAAAGAAACTTGTACAGCTGTCTAATATCGTGTAAGGCTCCCACGAGCACGCAGAAATGCCGCAATCGTTGTGGCATGGACTCGACTAATGTCTCAAGTATTGCTGGAGGGAATTGACCATGAATCCCGTAGGGCTGTCCATAAATCCTTAAGAGTACGAGGGGGAGAAGAACCCTTCTGAACAGCACGTCCAAGGCATACCAGATATGTTCAATAATGTTCATGTCACGGGAGTTTGGTATCCACCGGAAGTGTTTAAACACAGAAGTGTTTCTGGAGCCACTCTGTACCTACTCTGGAAGTGTGGGATGTCGCATTGTCCTGCTGGAATTGTCCAAGTCCGTCAGCGTGCACAATGGACATGAATGTATGCAGGTGAACAGACAGGATGCTTACGTTTGTGACACCTGTCATAGTCGTATCTAGAGGTATTAGTGGTCCCATATCACTCCCACGGCACACACTTCACACCATTACGGAGCCTCCACCAGCTTGAAAAGTCCATTTCTGACATGGAAGGTATGTAGATTCTTGAGGTTGTCTCCGTACCCGTACACGTTCATCTGCTAGGTACAATTTGAAACGAGACTCGTCTTAACAGGCAACATGTTTCCAGTCATCAAAGTCCATTGTCGGTGTTGACGGGCCCAGGCGAGGCGTAAAGCTTTGTGTCGTGCATTCATCTAGGATACATGAGTGGGCCTTCGGCCCCGAAAGCCCATATCGATGATGGTTCGTTGAATGGTTCACACGCTGACAGTTCTTGATGGCCCAGCATTGATGTCTGCAGCAATTTGCGGAAGGATTGCAATTCTAAGGCTCAAATGGCTCTGAGCACTATGGGATTAACATCTATGGTCATAAGTCTCCTAGAACGTAGAACTACTTAAACCTAACTAACCTAAGGATATCACACAACACCCAGTCATCACGAGACAGAAAAAACCCCTGACCCCGCCGGGAATCGAACCCGAGAACCGGGGAACCCGGGCGCGGGAAGCGAGAACGCTACCGCACGACCACGAGCTGCGGACGGAGTGCACTTTTGTCATGTTGAACGATTCTCTCCAGTCGTCGCTGGTCCCGTTCTGGCAGGATCATTCTCCGGCCGCAGCGATGTCGGAGATTTCATGCTTTACCTGATTCCTGATGTTCACGGTACACTCGTGAAATGGTCATAAGGGAAAATCCTCACTCCATCGCTACCTCGGAGATGCTGTGTCCCATCTTTCGTGCGCCGACTATAATACCACGTTCAAACTCACTTAAATCTTAATGGCACTGAGCACTATGGGACTCAACTGCTGTGGTCATTAGTCCCCTAGAACTTTGAACTACTTAAACCTAACTAACCTAAGGACATCACACACATCCATGCCCGAGGCAGGATTCGAACCTGCGACCGTAGCAGTCGCACGGTTCCGGACTGCGCGCCTAGAACCGCGAGACCACCGTTGCGCTTGATAAGGGAAGCAAGACTTAAGAAAAATCAATACACTTTCACAGTACCTGTCGACCTATAAAATTGTTCGACAATGTCAACTGCTGCAACAAGCTCGAAATTCTCAGGAAAATAGATGCAAGCTATAGAGAAGGACGGGTAATATACTAAGTTTTGGAGAACCAAGAGGAAAACATAAGAATGGAAAACCAAGAACGTGGTACTCGTATCAAAAATGATATAAGACAAGGATGCTCACTTTCGCCCCTAATGTTCAAGCCACGTATCGTATCGAGGCAGCAATGTAGGAAATAAAAGAAAGGTTGAGGAGTGAAATAATAATTCAGGCTAAAAAGACTTCAGTGATAAGATATGCTAGAAGAATCGCAGGATCTGTTGAACGGAATTAAGATACTAATGTGCACAGAAGATAGTCTGAGAATAAGTCAAAGAAGGAGGAAATACTGAAGTGAAGTAACAATGAGATCAGCAAGAAATTTAAAATCAAATAAGGGGGTTATATAGTAGACAACTGAAGGATTCTGGCATTTTGGAAGCAAAACAACACACGATGGATGAAACAGTTAAAGATAAATAAAAGTAAGGGCATCTGCATGATTACTCTGCAATTCACATTTAAGTGCTTGGCAGAGGGTTGCTCGAACCACAATCATACTATCTTACTATCTCTCTATCAGTCCACTCCCGAACAGTGCGCTGGAAAAACGAACACCTAAACCTTTCTGTTTGAGCTCTGATTTCTCTTATTTTATTTTGTTGATCATTCCTACCTATGTAGGTTGGGCTCAACAAAATATTTTCGCATTCGGAAGAGAAAGCTGGTGACTGAAATTTCATAACTAGATCTCGCCGCGACGAAAACCGTCTTTGCTTTAATGACTTCCATCCCAACTCACGTATCAAATTTGCCACACTCTCTCTCCTATTACATGATAATACAAAACGAGCTGCCCTTTTTTGCACCCTTTCGATGTCCTCCGTCAATCCCACCTGGTAAGGATCCCACACCACGCAGCAATATTCTAACAGAGGACGAACAAGTGTTGTGTTAGCTGTCTCTTTAATGGACTTGTTGCATCTTCTAAGTGTCCTGCCAATGAAACGCAACCTTTGGCTCGCCTTCAGCACAATGTTATCTATGTGGTCTTTCCAACTGAAGTTGTTCGTAATTTTAACACCCAGGTACTTAGTTGAATTGACAGCCTTGGGAATTGTACTATTTATCGAGTAATCGAATTCCAACGGATTTTTTTTTTTTTTTTTTTTTGGAACTCATGTGGATCATCTCACACTTTTCGTTATTTAGCGTCAACTGCCACCTGCCACACCATACAGCAATCTTTTCTAAATCGCTTTGTAACTGATACTGGTCTTCGGATTACCTTACTAGACAACAGAGATTTCTGCCCAAAAGAAGTGCAGTTATATCTTAATACGAGGAAGTGCTACCTTAGAATGTGCCTTTGTAGCATTGTGTTGTATGAAAGTGAATCACGCACTATTGAAAAACTGGAAAAGATAAGAATCGAAAGGCTTGAGATGCGTTGCTATAGGCGGGTGCTGAAATTTTGGTGGACTGATAAGATGAGAAATGAGGATTCTCTCCACAAAATCGGTGCAGAGAGAAACATGTACAAAATGTTGACAAGGAGAAGGGATACGATATAGAGCATATGTTAATACACCAGAGAATAACTTCCATGAAACGAGAGGGTTTTGTAAAGGTAAGAAACATGAAGCAGGATAGAGTATCAAATGCATCCAACAAATTATTGAGGACGTCGGATTAAGTGCTACTCTGAGATGAAGGTGCAGAACAGGAAGTCTACCGACGTGTTCCGTCTTCTCAACAAATTCACCCACGTCTAGCATTTATTTCCGGCCGTTGTGACCGAGCGGAACCATGCTGCTGCTACGGTCGCAGGTTCGAATCCAGCCTCGGGCATGGATGTGTGTGCTCTCCTTAGGTTAGTTAGGTTTAAGTAGTTCTAAGTCTAGGGGAATGATGACCTCAGATGCTAAGTCCCATAGTCCTCAGAGCCATTTGAACCATTTCTACCATTTGTTAGCAATGCAGGCTGGGCTGAAATGAACGCACGTCACAAAATCGCACGACGAAGCGAAACTCAACATTTCTCGTGCAACGACGAGCTTGTGGATTATGGTACAACGTGTGAGCATGAAATTATCTGGTGGAATGGTAAAAGTAGAAGACAATTTCGGAGTGCCAGGTGTTGTGCAAAAATCGTAGAGGGACTCCGGGATGGCCAATTGTGGCAGTTTTTGTCGCGATTACAGTTTTGCTCCATCAACTTTCGCAATGGGCAGCGGAAGTGAAAACCCTTGGCGAGTGCATCCTTCTGCTGGAAGAGTGGAGCGATGGCTGGTTCTTTCCGCAGTGGTCGCCGGCTCCTCCAGGACGGCGGTGGCAGGCACGGCGCCTGGGCAGCTGCATAATTGAACGGTCCCTCGCCCGTCCGTGCGTCCGCTTCCGGCGAAAACGAGATAGTGGGGCGCCTCCTGAAATATTCGCGAAGAGCCTTACCACGCCCCAGGTGCCGGCGCGCTGTCGGATAATGCGAAAGCTGTGACCTGGCCGGCTGTTCCCGCTGCACCGAGAAAGCGGGAAAGAGCGGGGACATCCGGGAAGAGAGACGGAGGCAGATGGATTTGCCCTGCTGAAGTGCGACAGGTGTGCAGGCGCACGTAGTGGCCTTCAATTATGAATGCACTGCTACTTGCTGCGAAGACCGGTTTACAGAGCTGTAGGGCGGGAAACGCGATGTCTGATCTAAGATTAACTGCATTTAGGATGTTTGCTCATCGAACGAGGCGCTGTGTATGAACTTGAGCTGACAGTTTGCGCTGTTGTCACGTTAGTAGCGCCATTTGTGAAAACGTTCACTTACAGATGTTTCCTTACTAAGTACTACACTGCAGACCGACTCAACCACAATTATAAAGAAACACAACTGGGGTTTTTTAATGCGAAATGCAACTGATGATTTGGTGTGTAACTCTGCTTTGGTAATTGAGATTTGTCTAAGACATTCAGTATCATTTACAAAATGTGATTTGCTCTAAAGATTTGGTGTATGATTGAAAATTGCGCAAATAGAACAGCTTTTGGCGAGCTTGGCAGATTTAAAAGCACTGGAACTAAAATGTCATACGTCCTAAGCGACTGCTCATTTTGTTTAGTGAGAGTAACTTCTCATACATAAGTATGGAAGAAAACTGAGACTGTCGTATGAAGGCTGCTTTTTGAATAATGCAAGTCAAATGAAAAATTATAGTCAGAATTGCTGTATGTTCGAAAATATATACCCTCCGATGATGTGCACATAACCAAAAGAATGAAAGCTGTACTTCCACGTTACCGTAATACAGCTTTGAAAAAAAAAGAACTTTCTTTAACTAATGCTGAGACCAACAAAGAAATATAAAACGTTCGTTTTTCTCTTGCATTCTTATTGTAAGAATTAGAAGTAAGATTTCGAAGGAGGTAAGCAACATATTAAATCCAGTGACCTCGGACGTTACCGAGCTTCTAAATGCTGAGTAGTTGACATATGTACCCTAGATTTAAATATTTCAGTACAGTGAAGACTTTGTACTCGTAGTACTGTATATTTGCATACTGACTTATCGCTGTCAGTTTGCAAAAAGCAATCAACGTTTTGTATGGGGAGTGAACATTCATTGCTGTCTTGAAAATAATTTTGCGGGAATGGCATGTGATAGAGTCATCCTGGATGGTTGATTGTTTTCTTGTTCTAGAGATTATTGACAGTAGAAGAAAATTTCATATTCCCAAAACAACTGTAAGGCAAAAAAGGCAATTCAAAATACACACGCACGCACGTACGCACGCATACACACACACACACACACACACACACACACACACACACACTGCATTTCGCTTCCCTTCTCTGAAGAGTGGCGTACGTACGTGTTTTAAATATGAAGTGTTCGTTACTTGTCTGATACTGAAGGACGCGGCCGTGGGAGCATAAGGTAGTGCTTTATATTCTGTCATATGTCAACGCTGAGAGCGTGTTCTACTGTGGTATAAATGCCGGTGCTGTTTTCCGCTTCAAATTACGCTGATGGCGTGTTACACCGTTGTATAAAAAAGTACTGTACTCTGTTTGAAATTACGCTGAATCAGTGTTCACCTCTGTACGTAGCTAAAAATTTTACATTTTATGTTCCTCTTGTTATACGTTGTCTTGGTGGCAGTCCTTTTGTATATAGCAGTAGTAAGTTGCTTATGGAGTGATAGACATAGAGCCTGTTGGGATTTCATGTATATATTGATCTATGGCTGCCCGATTGTATGGAGCTACGAGTGGAGAGCTAGAACAGTGTGAATATTCTGTTTTCTTTTTGTTGTTCTGGTTGGTCCTTCATGTGTGCCACAGAGGCAGAAAGCTATGTACATAGTGTATTACTTAGGTGGTTTTTTATCTATTGAATTATTGTACTATCCCCATTTTCACATAACCATTAGCCGTGGGAAAAACCTTGTCTTTTTTTTTTTTTTTTTTGTCGTCGTGTTCGGTCAGAAGACTGGAATAATGATCTGCCCACCACTTTATCTCTGATAATTTGAATCTGCTTACTAAATTCATTTCTTTGTCTCCCTCTACAATTCCTGCCCTACACATTTCCCTCCAACATCAACCTGATGATTCCTTAATGTTTTAGAATATGTCCTATCAAACAAACCAATATTTCAGTTAACGTGTGCCACAAACCTCTTTTCTCCTCTATTCCGCTCAGCACCTCCTCATTAGTTACATGAACGACCCGTCTAATCTTCTGCATTTTTCTGTAGCACTGTACTGCTAAAGTTTCTACTCTCTTTTTATTTACACTATTTATCATCCATCTTTAAATTCCATACATGGCTACACTCCGGACCATTACCTTCAGAAAAAACTTCCTAATCTTTAAAACTATATTTGTTGTTAATAAATATGTGTTCTTTAGAAACGATTTTCTTGCCATTACCAGTCTACATCTTACATCTTCTCTGCTCCGGCCGTCATTATTAGTTACTTTACCGCCCAAATAACAAAGTTCATTTATTACTTTTAGAGTCTCCTTTCCTAATCTAATTCCCTCAGTAACGCCTGATGTAATTCGACTACATTCTATTATCCTTGTTATGCTTTTGTTGATATTCATCTTATATCCTCCTTTCAAGACGCTATACATCCCGTTTAGCTACTGTTTCAAGTCCTTTGCTGCCTATGACAGAATTACAGTGTCACTGGCAAATCCCATTTTTTTTATTCTCCTTGAACTTTAATTCGTTCCCCAAATGTTTCTTTGGCTTCCTTTATTGCATACTCAATGTACAGATCGAATAACATCGGGGATAGGCGACAACCCTGTCTCACCCCCTTCCCAACCAGTGCCCCCCTCGCAAATGATTCAGCTCTTATACCTGCCACCTGGTTGCTGAACAAGTTGTAAATAGCCTTTCGCCGCCTGTATTTAACTCATGCTAATTTCAGAACTTCCAATCAACACTGTCAATAGCTTTCTCTAAGTGCACAAATGCTACAAACGTAGATTTGCCTTTCTTTAATTTATCTTTTAAGATTGGTTGAAGAGTCTATTCTCTGGAACCTAAACTGATCTTCCTAGAGGCCGATTTCTATCAATTTTTCATTCCTGTGTAAATAAAACGTGTTAGTGTTTTGCAACCATAACTTATAAAACTGATGGTTCGGTAATATTCACATCCACTTTGTTTATATTGTTAAGAAATCCTTTTGTGAAATAATCCCGTGCCTAGACAGCCACCATCCAAAACTGCACTCACCAAAATCCAGCGCTACATTACAGAATATGATCTCAGGGGTGTCCCAAGGAAACGTGGAAGAACATCTATCGTAGTAAGCATACATAAACGATTTGTGAGTAAGGATTGGCAGCAGGTAAAGATTGTTCGCTGACGAAGCTGTAGTTTATAGGAAAGTATAGTCGTTGAACGATCGTCAGAAAAATAGGAAAATACTTTGATAACACTTCCATTTATTGTAATGAATGACAACTCTGTTTCAAATGTCGATACATAGTATCCTATTATAAGCTTAATGGTGAACGTTTTGGGAGTGTATTTAGCAGAAATACGCCGCTTGACGGTTGATAAAGAAGAGAGTGATTGTTAGACAGGAATAATCACATGCAATAATGGACGACATTGAAACACACTACACACGCAATGGATGTGTGATGGTATATATATAAAGAAAAATGGTTCAGATTTCACCATATGGCAAAAGTAGGATGACAGACATAGACAACATTCGTAATCGACACAGGTCAGACACCCAGCATAAAGGCCGATATCGGAATCTCAGTAAGGATTATGTCCTACTCGGCCACTAACGTATATTTTGGAACTATTATTCATGCTGGCCACCAAACTGTTGAGGAATCCTGGGGGATAAGGCCCCACTCCTCTCTCAATGCGGTCTCCAGCTCTTGCACAGTTCGGTGAAGGAGAGTTTGTTGAGATACACGTCTGCCAATAGCGTCCCAACATGCTCTGAATAGTTTATGTCCGCGAAGTACGCAGGCCATTCCATACGTTCAATGTCTTCACTTTCCAGTGTGTTAGACGCCTCAGTGGTGCAGTATAGACAGACGTTGTCGTCCATGAACGGAAAATCGGGACATATTGCATCCCCTAAACAGACGAACATAATCCAGAATAATCACAGTGCAATACCGCTGTACTGTGACGATACCTAGCGGAGAGATATGCAGCGATGTCTGGCCCTTACGCGTAATGCTTGCCCACGACATAACGTCTAGGCGATACCGATGACGTTCACGAACATCCTGTGAATGTAACGTGTATTCTCTCTGCACACTACCTGGTGGCCAAACCACGAGCCGCAGTGAAGCGGGATACGTCGGTCGGTGAACGTCACTCTGGAAACCTTTTGCTGGCACCAACCAACATGCCCCCTACACCAACAAACTCTTCCTCGATGATGGGGTAGTTGAAACCTGATACGTTTCACAAGATTCTGAGCATACAAAGTTCTGACTGACACAGTTTTATCGGTACCTATTGCAAGGAATGTAGCGATCTGCCCAGGAGTGAGATGTCTGTTCCTTTTCGCCACTAGGGCTACGTATCGATTCTCTTGCGGTGTAGCGGTCCGTCTACGACCGTCTGCATGCTTTCGCATAGCATTTCCACCTTCAGCGACCATTTTTAATCGCGAGGTCACACTTTTGAACATACTCATTACTGTCGCCACAGTAGAGACACTTTGCCGGCTTCGAGGCATTCAATTGCTCGTCCAGGATTGCAAGCACCCAAAAGCCACGGCTTGTCGCGCTAATCAGTTCACAACCACCTTCGTTAAACACCGTACTGCATGAAGTGTAGAATGCATACAGAACGTTCGTGCACAGGTTTCGCTGCAGTTGACACATCCCGTCATACGAGAGTTGCTCAAAGAGGAATGCATCGCACTTTTTTCTCAGCCGAAAACAATGCTACGAATGCGAAACGTTATGTATGAATTATTTGAGGTCTCCTGAGTGAGTGCACCATGTTTCCGTCACAGAGGGCGTAGCTTCAGGACAGTTTTAAAATGGCGTCTCTAGATGTACATTACAAGCAACGTGCCGTCATTGAATTTCTCACTGCAGAGAAAGAAACTGTGAGGAATATCCACAAATTCTTCTGCAAAGTCTTTGCAGAATCTGCTGTCGGTAGACGTACAGTTGGTCGCTGGACACAGAGGTGATGTCATCAGAAGGCGTTTCGGTGGAGCTCCACGATTTGCAGCCGTCGGGGAGACCATCCACGGCTGTCACACCTGACATGTTGCAGCGAGCTGATGTAGTCACTCGCGAGGACAGACGATTTTGGCGTCACAGAAACCTAGATGTTTTGCTGCAACACAATAACGGTCGGCCCCACAAAAAGTTTGAGAATTGCTGAACACATCGCAAAACAGGGTTGGACACTGTCACCCCATCCACCCTACATCCCCGACCTAGCCCCTCGGATTTCCACTTGTTTGGGCCATTAAAGGATTCCATTCGTCGGAGATTTTTTGAGGATGATGAGGAGGTGATTCACACAGTGAAGCACTGGCCCCGCCACCAGGACAACGATTCGTGCCGACAGCGCATACACGCCCTTGTTTCGTGCTGGAGGAAGGCTATAGAACGGGATGGAGTTTACGTGGAAAAAGAGGTTGTGTAAATAAGACAGCATTCTTTTGTGTGTGTAATTCTCATTACGTTCAATAAAGAATTGTTGAAGAAAATAAATGCAGTGCTTTACTTTCTGGGCAACCCGTGTATTTCCTTTTACTCTCATCTGTCGGGTACCTGTAGCAATTGTCCAGCAGTAGTAAGAAAACATATGGGAGTATTATGTAAAATCTGTATTGGGGAAGATGAACGGAATACTTAAGAGTTGTTGGAAAGGTTCTCGGAAAATTCAGTGCATGTCTCAAGGTAATCACATACAAGATTGCACCAATTCTATTGTTCCAGCGTTAGGAATTCTCATCAAGCAGTAATGAAAACAGACACGAAGTGAATTCAGAGACACGCTGCTGGGTTTGTAATAACTCGATGTAGCCTATACGGCCGACCGGGGTGGCCGAGCGGTTCTAGGCGCTACAGTCAGGAACCGCGCGACCGCTACGGTCGCAGGTTCGAATCCTGGATGTGTGTGATGTCCTTAGGTTAGTTAGGTTCTAGGGTACTGTTGACCTCAGAAGTTGTCCCATAGTGCTCTGAGCCATTTTTTAGCCCATACGGAAGTGCTACACAGATGCTTGAGGAACTGAAAATGGCATTGTTGGATGAAAGACTACGCAGTCCTCCTGAAACTTGTTAGGTAACTTTGAGGATACTGTATTCGAAGAAGGCCAACGACCTTGTCGCAGTACTAACAACGGTTTCCGTCAGATCACCGCAATTATGCGCTGTTGGGCTGGAATAATACCTGGATGGATCTGTGTCCGGGTCTGCCAGGTATTGTTGGCAAGCGGCTTGCCAATAGAGAAGTTACTTGATTCAGAAGTAGTGGTTGTGTTAACAAAAATTGACAACACCTGATAAAGTCGTCTACTGTCTAATGCCCTCTATATCCGCATCCATTGTCAGAGTATGACACGGCGGTCGGTCGGTACCTTCGCGTCTTACGAGGCCTGTTTGGAGGGAGTTTAGTTGGTTTAGTATTCGAAGAAGAGCGTGAGGCAATTCTGTTGCCACCACTACATATAACATGTAGGGATAATTAGAATAAGATGAGAGGAATTAGGGAAGTTGTAGTGACTTCGCAACAGTCATTTATTCCTCAGTCAACACACGAATGGAATGGGACTGAATACTGGTACAATTCGTATTGTTCAATGTGTGAGAGGTATACGTGCAAATATTTCTATTGGTAACTGAGGATGGTTTACCGAACATCATTACATCAGTATTTACGCCATTATTAGACAAATGATGACGGTTATTGCAAGTTGTAGGTTGGCTAGCACCTGAAAGTACATGTGGCAAGAGCAAGCCATTAGTACCAAAGGGGCGCTGATATTCGTTCACGCTCAGCTGCCCTTATAACTTGGATACACAGACGGAAGCCATGCATACTTTGTTTCTCAGACAACGCACAAGGTCATCTGCGACACTGCGCCTCTGTAATAACATCTCTGCATCGGCCGCTCCTCACGCATGCTGGTCGCAGAGTCCTCATCACGTAAGCGTGAAGTGAGCCACGGCCGAGAAGCAGCATGGCAGGAATGATGAAAGGTTATCTTTATTGAGGGAACTGGCTTCATAATACCGTTATTGATCTACTTACTGCAAGAGAGAAAGATGTTTTCAATGATTTGATGAAGACTTAATAATAAGGCAATAATTAATTTTCCTTGTCTTTATTACGCGTGAGCTGCTACCTGCACACCGTTATAACAATTAGTATCCAACATAGAACTTTTCCCCCTCTTCTTAATTAGGTAACTTTAGCGACAAATCGGAAAGACTAACGCAGTTAATGCAATCTTTTGTAATCTACGATGAAGATACATGTTTTGCAACTATTCTTTGAACATAACACTACTGAACAAACAGCTTTAAAGTATTTTCAGAGTTTGTAATTTCTTTGCACTTCTTGATTATAATGAAGAATGCTTTTGTAAAGTGACTTCTCTAAACCTGCCAGTACTTCTTTTAAAGGAATCAACATTAACGTAATTTACAGCGTCATCATCCATTTCCCATTGTTTGTCATTAACTAGATAAAGTTTCACAACTTCTGTTTAAAGTGCAGACACATTAGGTGGACTCATTGCACATGGAGTTAACCTGTAGTCGGTTTGCCGCCCAGTAAGTGAGAAGCGCCTCTTCAGTAGCTTTCAATAGCAGCAGCAGCAGCAGTTTTCAGATAGTTGTTGCCCAGTCTTTATTCATTGCCACAGGTAAGCCAAAAGAAAAAATGAAAAAATTACATTTCATATTGCAAGGGATTTTCTTTCATGCTACCAGAAATCAGTTAAAATGTTGTCTAGTATTATGCCAGAGAGGTATAGAATAATGAAACAGAATCTCACAATTATTTGAAGGGAACTTAGGTAAATCTGGTTTTCTTTACGAGGCGAATCGGTGCCCTCTCTTATAAATCACTCAGCCAGATTAACTTCTGTTTCGATTCATTGTTCGCAACAGACGCAGCTTCCCAATCAACCTTCCAGACAATCCAAGGAAAGCAATTCCAATGTAAAATAAATACATCGAAACTATCAGTAAAACCAATAATAAATTTTTTAAAGAAACTATCAAGTGTTTATTTTCCACTGTGCAGCAGATCAGAAGTTGAAGTGAGGACGCATGGACGCAAAATGGTTGGCCCTGTTTTGACAGGCATAGCCCACATAGTGGTGTAGTTACGACCATGCAGAAAACATTAGGTAGTAAATTGTGTGAAGTGTTTGTGGGGCGACTGTTTGACACACACACAAAAAAACAACGTACTGATGTGTGTACCTATTAACGTACCACATACAAAAATTCCTTCGCCGTGCGTTGTACGGGGACTTGCAGAGATTTAGATGTAGCTATTTTAAAACACACACTAGCGACATCTTTGCAACCCATACGGATTCCTGCTGATTTAAAGCTATAACCTTCGCTTTATGAAGCAGCGAAGGTGCCACGAGACCACACACGAGGGACGTTCAATAATTAAACAGACGAACTGATAAACAAAAAACAGAATTTTTACAAAATGAGACTTTTATTACTTCTCATCATAACTCTCACCAATAATAATACGCACGTCCAAACAATGACTAGTCTTGGTCTTGTTATTTGAGTCACTTTCCCACAAATTCTTTGACCTCCTCCTTGTTACAGAATTTTTTTTCCAGATAATGCTTCCTTGAGCGGACGGAAGAAATAAAAATGCGAGGGAGCCAAATCTGGACTGTAGGGAGGACAGGGAGAATGAGGTAGTATCTTCCAACCCACTGTTTCCTATGGTTTTTTGTATCATCTGCGCGGTGTGAGGGCGATCATTACCGTGTAGCAATATAATGTTTTTTCTTTGAAATCTGTGACAGTTTTCGCTCATTGCTGGCCTTACTTTGTTCATCATCCTACCTGAGTAGTAGGCACCGTATACTGCATGCCAATCTTCCAAATAATCACAAAGGATGACACATTGGGCATTCCAAAAGGCGTTCAACATGAATTTTGTCACAGATTCCTGCGTTCTGAATTTCCTTCGAACAGGTGAGCTGGTATGCTTTCATTCCTTGATTTGTCTTTTGGACCCTTGTTCATAACGGTGAGCCCATGTTTCATCACACGTTTAAATCTTGTTTAGAAAAGTAGAAAAAGATCAGCTTGCCTTTCATAACGTCCTTTCAAGTATGTACACACTTTGAGTTTGTTTTCTCGTGTTAACTCTTTAGGGAGTCACCTAACACTAGCTTTGCTGTACTTGATCTTGTTACTGAGAACCATATTTACTGTGCCAACACTTACTGCAACTGTTTTTGCTGTATGTTCATCTGTAAAAAGTCGGTCTTCCGGCACAACATGGATTTTACGAAAAGGAACTGACACTTCAAACGGCCGCCGAGGGCGTTGATTGTTAGCCACTGAAGTTGGGTCGTTTTCGAAATGTTCTATCCACCTAGAAATATTTCCGCCTTTCACACAGTTTCACCATGTCGTAAAATCATTCGAGAAAACATTTTTGTTTTCACCTTCAGAAATCAAAAAGGAAAAAAAGTTATTTTACTTTGTTCAACTAATGGGCAAACTTGAAACCGACGCGTCGTCCTTAAATGTTAATATTAAGGGTGTAAACAAAACAGTTTTTATCCGTCAACTGTAGTCGGCTCAACCCATTGGTGCCAACCTAAAGTTATGTAAGTACAAAACTGCTCCTACAAACTGTCTCATTTTTACACCAATTCGTCTTGTCAGTTGTTGAACGCCCCTCATACTTCTCATGAAGATTTATTTACATGTTGCACTGATTATGTTTAGGCTTTTTTCCTGACATAAAAATGTAAGGCTTCTGAACTTCCTCAGTTATCATTTAAACATCATGTGATAATAAAAATATACGATAGAACGAACCTGTCACAACAGTGAACATAAACAGTCGCGACACTCCGTCTCTTTTTTGTTACCCATACGACTGCAGCGCGCCAAGCGGCCAGGAAGTTACACTCTTGAGTTCTGCGAGATCTTATGAAAGCGAAAGCGAGTCTTAGTTGTTTATATTTTTACAAACGGGAGCCTCTTTAGCGTAATAAACTGCAGCAACAACAAGAAGACACCACATGTGACTTCTTTTAGGTTTCCTAACGACCCTAGAAACTGTGAACCGCTACATTACTGGACAGTTTTTTTTAAAACTTTCTTGTAACCCAAAATGTTTGATGGAGAATGCTCTGTTTTTTAAGAACAAAAAGTTGCTAGTAAACATCAGACAACCAGATCTTTTGGAGAAAGGCGTCGCATCTTTATTCGAAATCGTGAAGTTTTCTTCTCTACACTTCCAGTCAGATCAGTGAATGTGGAACATACATAACGTGTATGGAATGCTGTATTTACATTATTTAACATATCAGATAAGCTACTACACCTGTAGCTGAAGGAAAAGCCACGCAGGCGAGAAAAGAAAACAAAAGCAATAAAACTGTTTCCAAACACAAAAGAAACCAATTCCATAATTTTGCTGCATCTGAGCCACAAATGGCAAGATCTTCAAACAGATTTCTGTATTAGAAAGTCGAGTGAAGTACAAGACTGAGAAACATTAGGCTCCCTACAAAGGTGGTATATGTCAAAGAAACTATTTACTTGTCTTAATTTAAAAAAATATGTTCGAATGAATCTGAGCACCATGGGACTTAACATCTGAGGTCATCAGTCCCCTAGACTTAGAACTACTTAAACCTAACTAACCCAAGGACAGCATACACATCCATGCCAGAGGCAGGATTCGAACCTGCGACCGTAGCAGCAGTGTGGTTCCGGACTGAAGAGCCTAGAACCGCTCGGCTACAACGGCCGGCTGTCTTAATAAGAAGACAACAAAAGAAATATGTGTTTATATTTTCTTATTTTCAGTGGAGTATGCTGCAATTATACACATATTCGTAAGTGTTTCATCATCAGTAAGTTGTACTTTTGTCACTGAATTAAGGAAGTTCAGGTGTTTTTACATGTATTTCAGGAACAATCATGTCTCTGGATCATTTAACAACGCTTAGAACGCAAAAGTTTAGTAATTCTTTCACTAGTGAACTAGAAAAATGATTAAAAACAAACTTTAATTTTACAGATGCTTTCTCGCCGCGTGTGGTGCTAGTTTCGCACCAGTCAAACAATGACAATTTTTACAGCAGTGAGTGTCGGGACTGCATATATTAGACGGTGCTGTCACTGTATATGTAACTAAAGTATATCTCCATACAATGTCCGAATTTTTTTCTTCATAGCTGGTAACTGGTCAGTATGTACTAACATATTTTCTAACATTTCGGTTTCAGTCGCAAATATTTTACCTGGTAGTCGTAAAAACATTCTTCGAATTATCGAGTGCGACGCAACTCTGTTATTTCTCAATTACGATAATGTACTTTCCGATGAAATATTAAGGCGAAAAATATTCAAAATCGTTTTTGTTCTACAGGGTTAATTTATTAGTTAAACGGTTTTCAGCTTGCAGGGCCATCAGTTAAAGTCGGATTATGGCCTTGTATGCCGAAAACCGGTTAACTAAATAAATTAATTCTGTGAAACACACACAACATTGTGCTGCTTTTCGTTTAGTATTACGCTCTACGAAGAAGTGACGGATGGAGCAGTTAGCATATAAAAAGTGCTATTAATTAATTGCTGCTCGCATAGCTAACAGCATTTAGCTGTCAGATATTGCTGGGCTCAGGCTTACGACGACGTCGTTTTGGAGTGAGAAAAAGCGTAAATCATTTATGCTTATTGGTAAATGCTGTATTTTGTGATTTGTGTGACAAAGCCATTCGGAAAATTGTGTGCATTCATCAGGATATTCCAAGGTATTCGAAAAAGCTCCGTGATCTTTTGGAGCTCCCTTATTTACAGTTTACTCAATTTGTCTTTAGGAAATATATCACTTGCGATTCACTGTACCTTAAATTCAGCTGACAGTTAGTGGATGAGATGCCAAAACGGTTTCCACGTTGAACTAGTATACGGTATGAACGATGTTAAAACGCCATTTGAAAATTTGATGATATATATTTTTATGATTTATTACGCCACCTAAAGTGAATGGCGGTATATTACGTTCAACGAGGCTACGTAATATCTTTCTCCGTCGTTGTCCAACTTATCTGCATGACGAAGAAACTTTTTTATGAGACAGAAAAATGAACATCTAACAAGATAGTTGAAATATTCTTTCGTAGACAAATGTCAACTGTTTTGTGGATACGTGTACAGACAATTGCAGTTTTGATGTGTTCTGACACTCTAAACTTTAGGGGATTTACTTGTGGAACGTGGCAGTTAGACTGACTTAGATTGTTCCCGCGCATGTCGTCGACAATCGTTACTGTAGCCTAAGTATAGATTTTATATGGTTTGGCACACCATATAATGAGACTGCCTCTTTGTTTCCTCTTCTCTACGCTAGAGACACAAACCATGAAGACAAGAATACATAAATGATACTTGTATGATTCGCCGGGAATTGCAAGAAAGCGAACAGAACAATCCGTAACAGCTACACAAAAGGACATTTGGGTTGTTGTGGGGAAGTTTCCATCATTTTATTGTGTGCGTAAGTCCTATAAACGAAAGATAACTGCTGAATCGGTGTGACTATGTAAAATATGAAAGTCGATTAGAAAAAAATTAGCCTTTACTTTAATACGGTAAGTATAGCGTGCTAATAATGTTTAGTAGTACTAATTATGTCTCTCAGTAATGTGTTGAGGTAACGTTCAAATAGCACTGCCTAGTGAATGTCATAATCTTTTTGCATTATACACAAGTCGCATTATTTATTTTGTTTCATTTATTTAATGCTCTTAACGCTATTATACAGCCATTTACTTTTAGGCTTTTCAATAAAGGATTCCATTTGATGATGTTCTATATAGTAATAGCAGTAATACCGCTGATAATTAACACAGCGGGCGTGATGTATTCAATGAAAACTGAATTTGTTCTAACTGATTTTCGCAGAATGCCAGGCAGTTATCTTTCTATGAGTGCACTTTGTCATATACGCAAAAGATAGAATATTCCCCTTAAAAAATCCAACCATTCTTTTGTGTAACTGTTATAGACAGTGCTTTCTCCTTTCATACGGTAGTCATTTGTTGGAGTATTATATAAATGTTCTTTAAGTATTTATGTCTTATGGCTTTTACGCTGTGTCTAACAACAAGATGGGTAACTAACGAGGCATTCACCGAAACCAGTGTGAGAAACCACATAAAAATCGCTACCTATACAGCAACAATCAGAACTGCATGTTCGGTCTGAGTCAGTATTCCATCTTCTGCTAATTAGTCCTCATTAAGCTATTCGAATAGATCACTTTTTTCCACATCTGGGCGATGAATTGAGCGAAATATTGATTTTAAGTAATTTCCTAATGTTATGAACTCTGTTATCGAATAGCGGAAAACGTGCAATCAAGAGCTGTTTTTGATCTTTAATATGACATGGTTCAGTCATTTCTTAAAGCAGGCGTCAGCTTGAATTCCTTTCAATAGTGTTATTTCCTCCTATCACGTCGCACATTTTAAACCACAGTGCACCTGGTTGACGCATTATTGTAATCATTAAGGTTTCGTATTACTGCTCTCTTTCAACCTACGCTGTTGCTAAGGCTTCTAAATTACATCTTTCGAAACTACAGCTTAACTTTTCTTCATAAATATATCAAAACCTTGTTGGCAGACGTCAGCCTACATCCATTTCTCATCAGGATCTTGTTGAATGCACGAGTATTATCCTCTAAAACAGCCTCCAGTTACTTTTTCTTATTTCAATTTCTTCGATATACTGCGCCTTCTACATCGCTGGCAACGGGTTCTACACAACGCTGCTGACTACTTTGAAGGACAATAACCGTTACAAACATGTAACTCTTTTTTATCGGTTGTGATTAAATAGTTGCCACTATGTAAGTTCCGACCCTCGTAGTAGCGTTCTGTCAATTCTGATTATGCAAGATGATACTTATTGACTCATCGATATGGTTCAAATGGCTCTGAGCACTATGGGACTCAACATCTCAGGTCATCAGTGCCCTATGACATAGAACTACTTAAACCTAACTAACCTAAGGACATCACACACATCCATGCCCGAGGCAGGACTCGAACCTGCGACCGTAGCTGTCGCGTGGTTCCAGACTGAAGTTCAGTCGAAATTTTTTCAAACCATCGAACAGTGTTCAGAAAGGACAAATTAAATACAGTTGGTGGTGGGGAATTTACTGCTGTCAGAAGTTGTTTACCTTGTAGTGAAATGGAAGTAGATAGTTCGTGCAAAATAGTATGGATAGAGGTTATACCTGACAATCGTACTTAACTATTAATTGGATCGTTTTACCGTCCCCTCGACTCAGAAGATATAGTTGCTGAACAGTTCAAAGAAAACTTGAGTCGCATTTCAAATAGGTATCCCACTCACACAATTATAGTCGGTGGTGACTTCAATCTACCCTCGATATGCTGGAAAAAATATACGTTTAAGGCCGGCGGCAGGCATTTACCTTCATCCGAAATTGTACTAAATGCTGTCTCAGAAAATTATTTTGAACAATTAGTTCATGAGCCCACTCGAAGCGTAAATGGCTGCGAATGCATACTTGGCCGCTTTGTAACAAATAATACCGAACAAATAGGGAGAACTATGACGAATACAGGGATTAGCGACCACAAGGCAGTTGCTGCTAGGCTGAATATCGCAACTCCTGCAATCGTCAAAAAGGAAGCAAAGTATGTCTATTTAAAAAACGGTGATAAAAGTGCTCTTAACGTCTTTTTAAGAGACAGTCTTCACTCTTTCCGATCTGATCCTGTAAGCGTAGCCGGCCGTGGTGGCCGAGCGGTTCTAGGCGCTGCAGTCTGGAACCGCGCGACCGCTACGGTCGCAGGTTCGAATCCTGCCTCGGGCATGGGTGTGTGTGATGTCCTTAGGTTGGTTAGGTTTACGTAGTTCTAAGTTCTAGGGGACTGATGACCTCAGAAGTTAAGTCCCATAGTGCTCAGAACCAGCCTGTAGGCGTAGAACAAATGTGGGATGATTTCAAAGAGATAGTATCGATAGCAATTGACAGATATATACCACATGAATTAATAAGTGATGTTACTGGTCCCCTGTGGTACACAAATCGGTCATCTCGCTGTTGCAGAAGCAACGAAACAAGCACGCCAAATTTAAAAGATCGCAAAATGCCGAAGATTGGCAACGAAATGTAGAGCGTACTTCAATGCGAGACGCTTTTCATAATTTTCACAACAAAACCCTGTCTCGGAATCTGGCAGTAAACCCAAAGACATTCTGGTCGTATATAAAGCACACCTGTGGCAAGACGCAATCAGTATCTTCAGTGCACGATAACAACGGTGAAGCCACTGATGACAGTGCCACTAAAGCAGAGTTATTAAACACGGTTTTCCGAAACTCCTCCACCGAAGAAGACGAAGTGAATATTCCTGAATTCCAATCAAGAACAACTTCGAAGATGAGAAACATAGAAGTATATATCCTCGGTGTATCAAAGCAGCTTAAATCACTTAATGAAGGCAAGGCCTCCGGTCCGATCGTATACCAGTTAGGTTCCTTTCGAGTATGCTGATACGATAACTCCATATTTAGCAATTACATACAACCATTCGCTCACAGAAAGATCCTTACCTAAACGCTAGAAAATTTCTCGTCACACCAATACCCAACAAGGGAAGTAGGAGTAATCCGCTGAATTACAGGCCCATATCACTAACGTCTATTTGCAGTAGTGTTTTCGAACATATACTGTGTTCGAACATTATAAATTACCTCGAAGAAAACGATTTATGGACACATAGCCAGCACGAATTGAGAAAATATAGTTCTTGTGAAACTCGTGAAGTAATTAAAGTTATCGTCAGGGGATGTCAAGTTGATTCCATATTTTTAGGTTTCCAGAAGGCTTTCCAAACCGTTCCTCACAAGCGTCTTCTAACCAAACTGCGTACCTATGGAATATCGCCTCAGTTGTGCGACTGGATTCGTTATTTCCTGTCAGAAAGGTCACAGTTCGTAGTAACAGACGGAAAGTCAAAGAGTAAAACAGAAGTAATATCCGGCGTTTCCTAAGGAAATGTTATAGGCCCTCTATTGTTCCTGATCTACGATATATTAACGACATAAGAGACAATCTGAGTAGCCGTCTTAGATTGTTTGCAGATGATACTGATATTTACCGTCTTGTAAAGCCATCAGAAGACCAAAATGAATCGCAAAATGATTTAGATAAGATATCTGTATGGTGCGAAAATTGGCAGTTGACCCTGGATAAAGAAGAGTGTGAAGTTATTCACATGCGTACTAAAAGAAATGCGCTAAATTTCGATTACGCGGTACGTCACACAAATCTGAAGGCTGTAAATTCAACTAACTACTTAGGGATTATGATTACAAATAAGCTAAACTGGAACGATCACATAGATAAAGCTGTGGGTAGGGCAAACCAAAGACTATGATTTATTGACAGAACACTTAGAAGGTACAACAGGTATACTAAAGAGGCTGCTTACACCACGCTTGTTTGCCCCATTCTGGAGTGTTGTTGTGCGGTGTGGGATCCGCATGAGTTGGAACTGACGGATGACATCGAAAAAGTTCATAGAAGGGCAGCTTGTTTTGTATTCTCACGAAATAGGGGAGATAATGCCACAGACATGATACGTGAGTTGGAGTGGCAATCATTAAAACAAAGGCGTTTTTCATTGTGACGGGACCAGTTTTCTCCTCCGATTGCGAAAACATTCTGTTGGCACCCAACTTCATAGGGAGAAATGATTATCACGATAAACTAGGAGAAATCAGGGCTCGCACAGAAAAATTTAAGTGCTCGCTTTTCCCGTGCGTCGTTGAAGAGTGGAACAGCAGAGAGACAGCTTCAAGGTGGTTCACTGAGTCCTCTGCCAGGCACTTTATTGTGAACAGCAGAGTAATCACTTAGATGAGACGTAGATATAATTTAGAGTAAAGCGAGTTGCTGCTTTTCTGTATTGGTACAACATGCACCATAAATTTTAGTTTATAACAGCATATGTCGTTGCATCATATGACTGACGAAGTTATGGATCCCTGCTTTGCTTGTGTCTGTTTTGAACTTTTCATCATTGGAACTACATATATACATATAATGAGTATAAACGTGTGTGAGAACTTTTTAAATTCATTATTTTGGTGTCTTTTACGACTTTGTCATTAATTTGATAGCTTTTGAAACATCAAGGGGATGATACGATAAATAATTCTGCAGCTTTGACGGAGATACAAAACATCCACAAAAAAGAAGAACAAAATGGAGATTCAGGCATGCACAAAACGACTGAGCAATCTTTCGATTCACTTTCTACCTTTTTTTAAAAAAATAATGCCTCTTAGTCCTTTTCTTAATAGTTATCTAGCATTGATGACATCTATTTCAGCTTCGTGTCACAATAGTAGGAACAACTTTTCTTCTATTTTAAATATGTGGAGCTTTAAGAGTACAGCAACAAACTTGTGTTGAGTACATATTTCTTCATAAGGAGACCTTATATACGAACTTCTCGTTTATTTTATCACTTCTGTTTGGACTCAGACCATCTAATAACTTTATTTTGTAGTTTTACTAATAAATGTTTACTGTTGTACTGTTCTGATCATATGGATTTGCACTTACTAACTGGTTATACTCATACTTCTGGAAGTATTTGCTAGATCCTCTGACATTTAGAAAAAACTGGTGACATGCATTTCTCTTTGAGACCATAGCTGGTGTGATAGAATTATCAACTGTGAAGGCTGATGCACTTTTACCTAAGTGTAGAATAAAAACTATTTATCTCTCAGGAACATCATATTTTAGCTGACGTAAATCCCTCATCCGTCAGTAACACAACATTTTAGCAGTTTCTAGGAGCAAATATTTCGTAATAATATATCTTTTTTGTTCTCTTGTAACAGACTGGTCTCTGTTTTCAACAGTTCAATGATGTCAAGTGCCTACATTTTATACCACAGTAACATCATTTTGAATTGGACTGCGCTGAACACAACCTAGTTCCTCTGAAAGGTCTAAGAATGACATACAAAACTTCCTTTCTTCAAGCATCATCTTAAATATCAGCTTTCGTATCTCTGCCCTTAATGAACACATGCCATTAGAAGTTCAAAATCGCATTATTTTTTGTTAGGCTTTAATTTTATCTCATATGTCTGTTTGGACTATTTTATATAGTTACATGTAACTTATACAAAGACACAATCTTAAATGTTTTGTGAATTTTAGGAACCAGATCTTTTCCCACATCTGTTAATGAGAATAATTTGATTAGTGAGTAATCATATAATCCTCTGTCTTTGACTAGACGCTCGTGAGGGATTCTAATTAAATTTATTATCTTTGGAGAGGTGTCATAATGTGTTTCTCTAATATCTTTTAAAAACAGGATTAAAAGTTTTACAGTCTTGGTATAGAATCATCTCCTCTTGTGTAGTATTATGTTATTATTCTCTTTTCTACTAGTATCTTTGATATTTGAATTTATATTAAGCCATTTGGTATAGGATATTTTTGATATGTTCCTGTCCTTGCATGTCACTTCATTACAGAGAGTACAGTGTTTGCAATTTAACTTCTTGCTAATAAAAGAGTGCCAGCTTTTATGTATAAATGTTCGTGTAATTGAATGTATCAGCAGTTGTCTGAGGTCATATTTGTATTTTTAAAATTACTGGTTTATTTGCTATAGATTAGCATTTACATACTATTTCTATCGATGCCTCTATCTCTACGTAGCTCAATTTACAATACAGGGTGTCCCAAAAAGAGTGACCCGATTTTAACTTTTAATAATATTGGAACAAATGTCACTAGGTAACTGAAAAAGCGCTAGATGTAATCGGCATGGTGTAGAGTTTCAGAAAAATCCGCTAGTTGTTGCTGCGAGCGCTGATCTGGAGCGTGCAGCCAGTCTCCAACAATATGGCGTCCGCGCTACAGAAGGCGTATTGTGTTACTGAATTTAGTCGTACTCAATCAGTGACCGCAGTTCAGCGGGCGTTTCATATTCGATTTCGTGCTAAACCACCATCACCAAAGACCATTCGACGGTGGTACAAACAGTTTGAAGAAACAGGGTGCCTCTGTGAAGGTCAAAATCCTGGCTTGCCACGCATTCCTGAACAAACAGTGGAAAAAAATCTGACGAGCATCTGAGCGGAGCACCCGCAAATCTATGCATCGTGCTAGCCGAGAACTTGCGTTACCGTGCATGACAGTGTGGTGTGTGTTCGGCGTCGTTTAGCCCTCAAACCATACCGATTACAACTGGTACAAGCTCTTAGAGATATTGACAGAGTGAAGCTATTCTAGAGGACATGGAAGATGACACTTTTATGTCACAGTTGATATTCAGCGATGAGGCAAGTTTCCATATTAGCGGTAAGGTTCAAATGGCTCTGAGCACTAGGGGACTTAACTTCTGAGGTCATCAGTCCCCTAGAACTTAGAACTACTTAAACCTAACTAACCTAAGGACATCAGACACATCCATGACCGAGGCAGGATTCGAACCTGCGACCGTAGCGGTGGCGCGGTTCCAGATTGTAGCGCCTAGAACCGCTCGGCCACATCGGCCGGCTAGGGGTAAGGTTCACTGTCATAATGTGCATATTCGGGGGCTCTAAAATTCTCATGAAACAATTGAACACGAACGTGATTAACCAAAAGTGATTTTTTTTTATGGAACCTACTGTTTGAGAAAGGACCTGTAACAGGACAATCATTCTTACAAATGATTCGGAACTGGTTATTCGCACAACTTGCAGGATGGAGCACCACCACACTGGCACAACAACATGCGCAGTTTCCTCAGTGCCGACGTGCCTCAACGCTGGATAGAGCGTACAGGACCGCGAGACCAGGCTTTACACTCTTGGCCTCCTAGGTCCCCTGACTTAACACCATGTGATTTCTTCCTCTGAGGATATGTGAAACAATGTGTTTACGTTCCTCCCTTATCTCGTGGCATAGATGAAATAAAAACCAGAATATGAGCTGCTGTAGCTTCAGTGGCAGAAGACACCTTACACTCAGTTTGGGATGACTTCGGCTATAGGCTAGATGTCGTCCATGCAGCCAATGGAGGACATATTGAACATTTATGATGGATTTTTATAAACTTCGGTCTTTTCTGAGCAATTTAGTATGCAATTAGTTGATGTTAAGCCCTTCTTCCTAATAAATAATTCTATTTAAAATCGGGTCATTCTTTTTGTGACACCCTGTATACTTGTATTATCAAATGAACGTTTCTGTTTCTTACAGGATGACTTTTCTGGTAGTGACACCGGTGTATACTTGTCGTATTATCAAATGAACGTTTCTGTTTCTTACAGGATGACTTCTTCTGGTAGTGAAACTTCAATTCATGTCTCAGGGATAATCACATTGGTGCAAAAATTCCAGACGATGTTTAGGTTATTCGGCTCGATGGCTTTCCTCATCCCTCCTGAAGGCGGTACTTTGAGGAGAAGAAAAGTCGACTTTGTCATACCAGTAATACTGTGCATTATGTACTCGATAGTGTTAGCAATAATGGTTTCTTTTTGCACTCCACGTTTAGTCTCAAACATTACAATGCTATTTTTCCTCAGGATGTTAGCGTTTTATGCCTTTAAGTTTATATCAGTTATTTGCGTTTTTTATGACTTATTGTTCAATCTTAAGAATTATGAAAAGGTTATACATCTTTTGATGATGAGCGACAGGACCCTTCATTTCTTCCAACCCCCAAAGCACAATTTGCCGAATACAGTTCTAAAGGTAGAAGCAATTGTGCTAATTCTTGTGGCGTCAGCCAACACTGCCCTCGTCTTTACCATTCCATTTTCATCCCTAAGAGGGGCGCTGGGAATGGTGTCTAGCTACAATATCGCCCTTATTTGGGCTAACATACTGAAGTTCATCAGTTTGGTACTAGTAGCCAGGGAAGGATTCTCACTTGTAAATGTGAACCTTTCACGAATTGAAAGTAAGGCCTCTGAAGGTATATGCAGCCGCACATTTCTCTCCATTGGGTTCTCAGATGTGACGTATGAAAAATGGACGTCGTGTACCAGTGGCGTGAGAAGTACAACAGTGAAATACAGCGCGGCTGAGTACGTCAGAACGCTGCGGCGGGAGTACAGCCGCCTGTGTCAGTTCTCAGAGACTGTTCTCTCGATGCACCAAGTGTTCCTCGGAGGCATCCTCCTCGCCTTGCTGAGCCACTGCGTCATTATGACTTACTCGCTGATGGCGAGGGACGACTACCAGGGGCTGGACGGGGTGGTGCCCTACGCCGCCAGCCTGATGCCCATCGTGATGCTGGTGCTGGTAGCGCTGTCGACGCACCTGCTGGACAGGGAGGCCCGGAGGACGTCGAGGCTGGCCACTGGTCTGCTGCTGCACGTACGTGCACGTGGAGAGGTGGCCCAGCAGCTGAGGCTGCTGCTGCACCAGACGACGCACTCCGGGCCGCGCTTCGCTCTCCTGGCCACCTGGCGTCTCGACCTGCACTTCCTAGTTGCTTTTGTTTTCGTCATCATTGACTATGCGCTATTGCTCTTCACCTTCAAATGACTGTCCACTTTTCTTAACTTCGATATCATAGTTAAATATGGATGGATAAGCTATGATTCGAGAACTGCAGATCCATCCTTAGGTGGTCGCAGAGGAGCGCACTCTTCAGCCTTACTGGGTGGGGGCTTCGGTTCAGCACCTGTCAAGGCTATACTGGTAATAATTGAGGTGAAGCACACTTGACTGAGTGCAAGTGATTACAGGGGTAAGTATCAGGAAGCAAACTCAGTTTCTGGCCTTCCACTCTGATAAGACTTAGAATGACCGATGAGACATGTGCCTCATTTTATCCTTGTTGAACTTTTATCCTTCGTTTTTTTTTATGAAACGATATATACTGCAACTCTCAATTTTAGTAATATTTTATCAGAACGACGCGTTTCGAGGCAGCATGCTGCCATCATCAGGTACATTTACAGCAAGGCGTGCTTACACATTGTAATTAATATGTAGTGAGATTACTTTCTTTGCTGTGTGTGGCAGTCAGGTTATGTGTCGAAAAAGACGTATTTTTAGTGTTAAGTTGGGATGTACTAGTTACTGTGCTCTGTGTGCCAGACAACAAAATTATCAACAAAAACGTTTTTTTCTAGAAATAACCTCACTGGCACAAACAATAAAGGCAAAAAACCTCAATTCATATTAATTACAATGCAAAACTAACTGTAAATGCACATGGTGTTGTCAGCATGCTGCTGAAACGCGTCGTGCTACGAGGGCTGTCCAGAAAGTAAATTCCGATTGATCGCAAAATGGAAACCACAGTGAAAATCAGAGATGTTTTATTTGTAACACTTACCTACACCTTCCAGTTACTTCTCTACCTAGTCGCCGTTCTGATTTAGACATTTTTCATAACATTGTACCAACTTTCCAATATCCTCGTCATAGAAGGCAGCCGCCAGTGCTTTCCGCCAATTCCCTACGCTGGCCCACAGCTCGTTGTCTGTGCCAAAGTGTTTTCTTCATAGCCTGCGTTTCATGTGAGCAGAGATGAAACTCAGAGGGAGACAATGACGGGCTGTATTGTGGGTAATCAAACATTTCTCACTGAAAAGGATGCAGGAGCATCTTCATTGCCCCTGCAGAATGTGGCTGAGAATTGTCTTGAAGAAGAAACCGCACGATAGTTATGTAATGTTGGCTGCATAGCTTCAGGCGAAATTTATCACCAGGTCCTCGTGGGAGACACTATTTTCCAGACATCTTTACGCGCTCACTGTGCGCTCAGAAATGAGAAGAGCGACGTGATGGTATCTAGGGTCATACTAGAGATACTGCCCAACTCATCTGTGTAAATCTTTATCGTATATTCACAGTCCTTTCCATTTCTCCAACGATCGGAACTTACTTTCTGGACACCCCTCGTAATAAAATATTAATAACAAGTGACAGCTGAAGCATGTATTGTTTCATAAAAACCGATGGATAAAAGTTCAACAAGGATAAAATGAGGCACATGTCTCATCGGAGATTCTAAGTCTGTCGCAGTATATATTATTTCATAAAAATCTAAGAATACAGTCGCACCCCTCAAATAAATTCATATAACATGGATAAACGTAATTATATCCTTCAGTATTTTGACCAATATTGTCAAGATATACAACAGCGCTCCACGATAGTGAGGCAATAAGAACGCCTCAACATGTAGTGTTTCTGTGTAATTTACACTGAATGAAAAGGGGCTGTTGTGGCCAGGCAAAACCATATTCATCTGGCCATAACTGTGGCTTCTTTGATTGCTCTGGGAGAAGACTCATCAAAGTAGAACAAATGAAATATTAGTGCACTTTATTACAGTCATGAATAAAAGATTTAGTTGACCTTGCCACACTTCTTTGCCGCAGGAGCACTGAATAATTTAAACCTGCCATTGACCATGAAGGCACCACTTATGCACTAAGTAGCATAGTGTTCTCTTGAGGTACAATGCTCGACTGTTACAACGGTACTACGATTTTAAACCTTTACAAATTGTTGGTCCTACACCGTGATGCTGACTCCTTCAAATGCAGTCACGAACTGGGCAGAGCTCTTGGATGCTCGACACTATATTGAACCTAGCGTGGGGGCGCTGCTACTCTGAAATGGAAGGCGTGTCTGCTGTGGATTATAGCGAACCCTCGCTAATGTCTGTGGTATCGATCTGCGTTGCCAACTTTGGTGTGGCACCGGAGGTGGTCAAGATGCCGAGGGATGTAAGTTACTTAACTGTACAGACAATAGAATATAAACAACATTACAGCATCGGTTTTACGATACGTAACACACGCATATCCTTACACAAGTATGTGCTATACTATACTTGGTTATTTTGAAGAAGTTAAAGAGATTTGGAGAAAGATGAAAACCAGTTGCAGAATCATCTCGAGAAGGAGTTCAAAAAGGAATGAAATAAGGTTCAAATGGTTTAAATGGCTTTAAACACTATGGTACGTAACATCTGAGGTCATCAGTCCCATATACTTAGAACTACTTAATGCTAACTAACCTAAGGACATCACACACATCCATGCCCGAGGCAGGACTCGAACCTACGACCGTAGCAGCAGCGCCGTTCCGGACTGAAGCGCCTAGAACCGCTCGGATACTGAGTAAAATAAGGAGGAGAGAGAATAGAGATGATGATGAAGAGTCAGACTGAGATACTGACGACCATGAGGTGAATTACACCTGTAATAAGTTCATTTCGAGCACACAGTTATTTAAATAGTTAGCTAAGAAAATTTTAGGCACAGGAACACAAAGGGTAATGCAAAGACTATAGTACTACCGAACTGCATCATTTGACAACTGTTTAGTTTAGGTATAAGCGTAGATGTAAAGAACTGTGTTACTAACAATCCCATGACTGCTGGCTCCCTTGCAATATAAAAGGAGCAGATGCTTTTTTCTTTCACTTCTATCGTTTCCTTTATTAATATATTTTCTCTTAATAGAGCATGTAAAATTTAGCTGTAGTTGTTTAATATTATATATTGAACGTTATATTGAACGAAATTGTACTATATGTGGAATATGAAGACCTGCTTCAGAATCACAAGACACCATTGAATAAATAAATATAATTTTCAATTGTAATCACACAACATCCTCGAAAAGTAATTATTAAATTACTTTGATTAATAAATAAAATTTTGCGTTGTAATCACACAACATCCTCGAAAAGTACTTACAAAATTAATTTGATTACACTGAGATTTTCATTTCTCCAGCTGAAGACGTCGAAAGTATGAGCTGAGTTGCGTGTTCCATCCATTCAGCTGTTCCTTTACAGAGCAATTCACATCATTTTGTAACGGCAAACACACAAAAGCAAAATTAAAATTATACTTCTTTTTTTAGACAGTGCTTACACTGCCGTGGCAATTACGTGATGGACACATGTGCATAACGCACACTTGTGTGCGATATCAACGGGCTGAGGCTGGACAAGTTACTGCTGTCTTCATATTTAATCTACCTTTTATCTAGGTGCAGCTGGAACTGCAATTAGAAAATTTGGTTGGCATAGCTGACTAGTCATAAAAAAGTGGGTCTTATTGATTAACTAAATTAGAACTCAGGAACTGCATTTTAGAACTTAGTTTTTAGCAGTTTTTTTAAACGTGACAATTTACAACACCTTGCAGTTCCAAACAGGAATACGTACAGCCTGTGCTACTTTACACATTTCTATGAATCAGTTCGAACGGAACTTTATGAGACGCGGCATGGAGATGTGATTCTGTTCGTAAACTGGGAATTTAGAGTAAGTTCCTATGGGACCAAATTGCTGAGGTCGTCGATCTCTATGCTTACACACTAGATAATCTGACTTAAACTAACTTACGCTAAGGACGACACACACACCCATGCCCGACGTAGGACTCGAACCTGAGACGGGGTGAGCTGCGCGAACCGTGGCAAGACGCCCTAGACAGCGCGGCTACCCCACGCGGCCGATTCTACTCGTATGTGACTCCGACGCACTAGAGCACCGAATCTACTTACACCTGTGTGATCCGAGAGTATACTCAAGTAGACGCGTACTTGTAAGCTGCAGCGAGGTAAGTCAGCTGATAAATTAGCAATCCGAACGTTCGTTTTTCCATAGCTTTACAAGTTTACCTGTTCTTTATACACTTTAACAATGAAGATCTTAAATTTTGTCGTGGGTCCTCGCAGTTTGTTATCATTGCTTCCTTAAGTGTTTATTAAGAAACATAGCTGATTCAAACAGATAAGTCCGCTTGGTATGCTGTTGAAAGCCAAGCTTTTCGCCAGTACCAACGGAAGCGTCCAAAAATGTTCTTCGCCTCTTAGCCCCAAAAACGGTTCCCTGATTTCATTTATTCCTTTATGCGTATGACAAGAAAGCACAGGTGGAGTGAGCAGGCGCGAAATTTCCTATTTCCTTTGATTATGATTATTTCAGTTCCTCAGCAACAAAGTGGTGGGTAACACAACAAACCATGAAAGCCTACCTGTCTATTTCCTTCATCTGACCAGGATGAAGTGAAAATAACTCTTTTGAAATGTGCCTATAAAATGACAACTTAATTGCAGAAAATAATAGTTAAGTTTGGTTAAGCGTATCATATAATTTTTCACCAGAACTAAAGAAAAGTTAGACTTTTTTTGAGAATCCTTTTGCCATAGGATTGGGACAGGGGAATCATCTCTCATTACAATCTCAGCAAGAATTTTCAGAACTGACCTGTGACTCAAATGACAAACTTATTTTTTCTTGAAACTACTTTTTTTGATTCGGTAAAAAAAGAGAAATAATCGTATGGCATTAGTGGAGCGGAGGCCCCATCTGGGGAAGTTCAGCAGCCGAGTGCCGCACTTATTTCAGTCGTCGCCACTTGGTGTGATCCGCCTGCCGGTGATGAGTATGCAATGATGAAGATGACAACACAACACCCAGTCCACGAGCGGAAAATATCTCCAACTCGGCCGGGAATCGAACCCTGGCCCTCTGAATGTGAGGCAAGCACGTTACCATTCAGCTAAGCAGGTTCTGATTCGGTCTTAAGGAAAAATATCCGAAATTCTCAGGTGTTGAAATTAAATTCTGCTGCCATTTAATACCAGCTGTTTGAGTGAATCTTCACATTCATAACATCTACATCTACATCTATATGACTACTCTGCAATTCACATTTAAGTGCTTGGCAGAGGGTTCATCGAACCACAATCATACTATCTCTCAGCTATCCCACTCCCGAACAGCGCGCGGGAAAAACGAACACCTAAACCTTTCTGTTCGAGCTCTGATTTCTCTTATTTTATTTTGATGATCATTCCTACCTATGTAGGTTGGGCTCAACAAAATATTTTCGCATTCGGAAGAGAAAGTTGGTGACTGAAATTTCGTAAAAAGGTCTCGCCGCGACGAAAAACGTCTTTGCTGTAATGACTTCCATCCCAACTCGTGTATCATATCTGCCACACTCTCTCCCCTATTACGTGATAATACAAAACGAGCTGCCCTTTTTTGCACCCTTTCGATGTCCTCCGTCAATCCCACCTGGTAAGGATCCTACACCGCGCAGCAATATTCTAACAGAGGACGAACGAGTGTAGTGTAAGCTGTCTCTTTCGTGGTCTTGTTGCATCTTCGAAGTGCCCTGCCAATGAAACGCAACCTTTGACTCGCCTTCCCCACAATATTATCTATGTGGTCCTTCCAACTGAAGTTGTTCGTAATTTTAACACCCAGGTACTTAGTTGAATTGACAGCCTTGAGAATTGTACTATTTATCGAGTAATCGAATTCCAACAGATTTCTTTTGGAACTCATGTGGATCATCTCACACTTTTCGTTATTTAGCGTCAACTGCCACCTGACACACCATACAGCAATCTTTTCTATATCGCTTTGCAACTGATACTGGTCTTCGGATGACCTTACTAGACGGTAAATTACAGCATCATCTGCGAACAATCTAAGAGAACTGCTCAGATTGTCACCCAGGTCATTTATATAGATCAGGAACAGCAGAGGTCCCAGGACGCTTCCCTGGGGAACACCTGATGTCACTTCAGTTTTACTCGATGGTTTGCCGTCTATTACTACGAACTGCGATCTTCCTGACAGGAAATCACGAAACCAGTTGCACAACTGAGACGATACCCCATAGGTCCGCAGCTTGATTAGAAGTCGCTTGTGAGGAACGGTGTCAAAAGCTTTCCGGAAATCTAGAAATACGGAATCAACTTGAGATCCCCTGTCGATAGTGACCATTACTTCGTGCGAATAAAGAGCTAGCTGCGTTGCACAAGAGCGATGTTTTCTGAAGCCATGCTGATTACGTGTCAATAGATCGTTCCCTTCGAGGTGATTCATAATGTTTGAATACAGTATATGCTCCAAAACCCTACTGCAAACTGACGTCAATGATATAGGTCTGTAGTTAAATGGGTTACTCCTACTATCCTTCTTAAACACTGGTGCGACCTGCGCAATTTTCCAATCTGTAGGTACAGATCTATCGGTGCGCGAGCGGTTGTATATGAGTGCTAAGTAGGGAGCTTTAGTATCAGCGTAATCTGAAAGGAACCTAATCGGTATACAATCTGGACCTGAAGACTTGCCCGTATCAAGCGATTTGAGTTGCTTCGCAACCCCTAAGGTATCTACTTCTAAGAAACTCATGCTAGCAGATGTTCGTGTTTCAAATTCTGGAATATTCCATTCGTCTTCCCTGGTGAAGGAATTTCGGAAAACTGCGTTCAATAACTCCGCTTTAGCGGCACAGTCGTCCGTAACAGTACCATCAGCACTGCGCAGCGAAGGTATTGACTGCGTCTTGCCGCTTGTGTACTTTACATACGACCAGAATTTCTTCGGATTTCCTACCAAATTTCAAGACAATGTTTCGTTGTGGAACCTATTGAAGGCATCTCGCATCGAGGTCGGTGCCAAATTTCGCGCGTCTGTAAATTTTAGCCCATCTTCGGGATATCGCGTTCTTCTGAACTTCGCATGCTTTTTCCGTTGCTTCTGCAACAGCGTTCGGACCTTTTTTGTGTACCACGGGGGATCCGTTCCATCTCTTACCAATTTATGAGGTATGAATCTCTCAATTGCTGTTGCTACTATATCTTTGAATTTCAGCCACATCTCGTCTACATTTGCATAGTCATTTCGGAAGGAATGGAAATTGTCTTTTAGGAAGGATTCTAGTGACACTTTATCCGCTTTTTTAAATAAATTTATTTTGCGTTTGTTTCTGATGGATTTGGAAGAAACGGTGTTGAGCCTAGCTACAACGACCTTGTGATCACTAATCCCTGTATCAGTCATGATGCTCTCTATCAGCTCTGGATTGTTTGTGGCTAAGAGGTCAAGTGTGTTTTCGCAACCATTTACAATTCGCGTGGGTTCGTGGACTAACTGCTCGAAATAATTTTCGGAGAAAGCATTTAGGACAATCTCGGAAGATGTTTTCTGCCTACCACCGGTTTTGAACAAGTATTTTTGCCAACATACCGAGGGTAGGTTGAAGTCCCCACCAACTATAACCGTATGAGCGGGGTGGTTATCAAATCAAATCCAAATTGAGAATGCCGTGTGATCTGCACACTCCCAGCTATAATGTCAGAGTAAGCAATCATATCCATTCCACTAAAGGTAACTTCCTTTTTCCAGGAATAACCATAGCTAAATCAATACCAGGCGGACTCATGTATTGACGAAGCACGTATGGGATTAAAAATAATGGGGTACAATGATCGAGCAGCTGCCATTAAACCCATGTGTCTGCAATTAATGATAAGCGAAGCTTGAAAGATGTAAAGAACGCCGAAACTGGACAGTGGATGGCAGGAAACGAGTTATTTGGGCTGATGAGTCCCGCTAAACCTGTGCCAATCCGATATAAGCATATATGTTTACGTAATGCCTGAAGAAAGATACCTGCCACCACGTGTAGTTCCAACAGTGAAGTACCGAGAAGGCGGCGTTAAGATCTGGTAGTGTTTTAGGGGGTAAGCGTGTGGTACCCCTATTGCGCTAAGAAAACGAGAAATAAGGAAAGGTATGAACCAATGTTACAACATTGTGTAATGCTTACGGTAGAGAAACATTTCGGAGACGACGATTGCGTGAACATGACAGTGCACAATTTCATAAAGCAGGATCTGTGAGGCATTGGTCAGTGGACGATAACATTGCCGAAGTAGACTGACTAGCCCAGAGTCTCGATGTGAACTCTATGGATCACCTTTGAGATGAGTTGGAACGTCGACTTCGTTCAAAACTCCCCAATCCGTTGCAACCTATTACAAAACGATTTACATAAAATACCTGTATGGTGAGAAAATTGGCAAGTGACCCTAAATAACGAAACCTGTGAGGTCGTCCACATGAGTTCTAGAAGGAATCCGCTAAACTTTGGTCACTCGATAAATCAGTCAGCTCTAAAGGCCGTAAATTCTACTAAATACGTAGAAATTATAATGAAAAACAACTGTAATTGGAAAGGACACATAGAAAATGTTGTGGGGAAGGCGAACCGAAGACTGCGTTATATTGGCAGAACACTTATAATATGCAGTAGATTAGCTAAAGAGACTGTCTACACTACACTTGTCCGTCCTCCTTTGGAGTGCTGCTGCGCGGTTTGGGATCCTTACCGTATACGATTAATGGAAAACATCGAGAAAATTCAGAGAAGGGCAACAAGGTTCGTATTATAGAGAAATAGGGGAGAGAGTGTCACGGACGTGATCAGGATTTGGGGTGAAAGTAATTTAAAAAAAGCCATTTTTCTTTGCTGCGGGATCTTCTCACGAAATTTCAATCACCTAATTTCTCTTCCGAGCACATGTTTTGTTGACACCGACCTGCAAAGGGAGAAACAATCATCAAAATAAAGTAAGGGAAACCAGAGCTCGCACGGAAAGTATACGTGTTCTTTTTTCCGCTCGGTGTTCCGGAGTGGCATAATAGAAAATTAATGTCAAGGTTGTTCGATGAGCCCTCTGTCAAATTTTAAGTGTGATTTGTAGAGTAGCCATGCAGATATAGATCCAACATCACTACACTTTCTAGTTTGAACGCTTAAGGAAGAATGGGCTATCATTCACCACGCACATTGATACACCTCATTCAAAGTGTCCCCAGTACACCACATATTGTTGTTGTTGTGGTCTTCAGTCCTCAGACTGGTTTGATGCAGCTCTCCATGCTACTCTGTCCTGTGCAAGCTTCTTCATCTCCCAGTACCTACTGCGACCTACATCCCTCTGAATCTGTTTAGTGTATTCATCTCTCGGTCTCCCTCTACGATTTTTACCCTCCACGCTACCCTCCAATACTAAATTGGTGATCCCTTGATGCCTCAGAACATGTCCTGCCAACCGATCCCTTCTTCTAGTCAAGTTGTGCCACAAACTTCTCTTCTCTCAAATCCTAATCAATACCTCCTCATTACATATATGATCTACCCATCTAATCTTCAGCATTCTTCTGTAGCACCACATTTCGAAAGCTTCTATTCTCTTCTTGTCCAAACTAGTTATCGTCTATGTTTCACTTCCATACATGGCTACGCTCCATACAAATACTTTCAGAAACGACTCCCTGACACTTAAATCTATACTCCATGTAAACAAATTTCTCTTCTTCAGAAACTCTTCCCTTGCCATTGCCAGTCTACATTTTATATCCTGTATACTTCGACCATCATCAGTTATTTTGCTCCCTAAATAGCAAAACTCCTTTACTACTTTGTCTCATTTCCTAATCAAACTCCCTCAGCTTCACAAGACTTCATTCGATTACATTTCATTATCTTCGTTTTGCTATTGTTGATGTTCATCTTATACCCTCCTTTCAAGACACTATGCATTCCGTTCAACTGCTCTTCCAAGTCATTTGCTGTCTCTGACACAATTACAATGTCATCGGCGAACCTCCAAGTTTTTATTTCTTCTCCTTGGATTTTAATACTTACTCTGAATTTTTCTTTTATTTCCTTCACTGCTTGCTCAATATATAGATTGAATAACATCGAGGAGAGGCTACAACCCTGTCTCACTCCCTTCCCAACCACTGCTTCCCTTTCACGTCCCTCGACTCTTATAACTGCCATCTAGTTTCTGTACAAATTGTAAATAGCCTTTCGCTCCCTGTATTAGCCCCTGCCACCTTCAGAATTTGAAAGAGAGTATTCCAGTCAACATTGTCAAAAGCTTTCTCTAAGTCTACAAATGCTAGAAACGTAGGTTTGCCTTTTCTTAATCTAGCTTCTAAGATGAGTCGTAGGGTCAGTATTGCCTCACGTGTTCCAGTATTTCTACGGAATCCAAACTGATCTTCCCCGAGGTCCGCTTCTACCAGTTTTTCCATTCGTCTGTACAGAATTCGCGTTAGTATCTTGCATCCGTGACTTATTAAACTGATTGTTCGGTAATTTTCACATCTGTCAGCACCTGCTTTCTTTGGGATATTAATAACATATTAATGCCGATTAAATGTGTCCGAATACTTTGGATAGTATACTCGGACAGCCCAACCGGCAGCCATTCGCCATGTTTGCTGCAGCCCGCCGCACTTGCAGACAGAGTCATGGAGAGGCAAGATAGCCGCGCACAGTTGCCGCAGGCGGACTAAGCCAAAGTACACAAGCTGAAAAAACAAAACTCTAGTGCCCTCTTATGAAAGTTCGTGCACTCCGTGTTTTAGATCGATGTTTTAATTTAATTATGAATTTTCACGAAATGTCGCATCTATGAACATTACACTCATTATCCAAATTGCTTCTTTGTTTTAAAGTAATTGCATTACATATTTTAGACATTATCTTTGTTTACACTTTTATACTGCACAGTATTATTGCTGTTCCTCTCGTCTCCCCGTCTTCCTCTCTTCCCCACTCATCATCCACGACACATGTCTCTGTATGAGAGGGATGGGACGCCGAAGCGCGGCTTCAAGTTCACAAGCAATTATTGAGAAACTCACGAGAAACGGCGCGTCGGCGTATGTCACTGTGTGCTAGCTGACTGCGCCGACATACGCCGGGCTTGTTATTTGAAGTGGATGACCACACTACACAAAAACGCTTGCGACTCACTGTGCTCGTAACTCGTGTGTTTCAGGTTACCTTCGAGTAAAGTTGTGATTCAGTTCCTTACAGAGGATGGAGATAACATTATAGCGAAATTTATTTTAACAATCTCCGTAAAGTGGCAAAAAATACAGCGGGCTTGGTTAGACATCTTAAATTACACAATTTATCTATCAATGAACACCGACGTCCATGGATACAGAGGCTCATTCTTCTAATAAGGCGAGACAGACAAAATATCTAGGCATGTACGACATCTATTCAAATCGCACAAAAACGGAATTCTGGGAAAAAGTTTAGATAGTGTCGGAAGCAGTCCACCAAAGTCGGATAACCTTAATTTTTAAATCGACTCCCCTAACATACGGCGTACCCCAAAATCAAAACTATGCAAGCTTTTGCACAGTACGATAGGTCACTTTATTGGACTAGTTTTCGAGCTAAACGTGTCTCCTTGCAGCAGCACTGATCTAAATCTTGCTTTTTATTAAATTGGGAAGTCAGGGGCAACAAAAACTAGATGAAACACTAGTGGCCATGATAGAAGACCATTTTCAACCGCTCTCAGTCGTAAAGGGAACTGATTTTCAATGTCTTGTTGCTTGTTTGAACCAAAGATATTCGATACCAAATCGAAAAAAAATGCGCAGGATGTCTGAAGAAATTTACCATAAAGAGAATGAGGGTTTAAACGTGGAAGTGAGAGACTTCACCTGCGTTTCTCTAACGACAAATATATGAAAATATGGATACAACCTGTAAATCAAATAACAGTAATTGGCTCCTGAAGGCTTTAGTTCTCGAGACACTCAGTTTCCCAGACAAGCATACAGCGCTAAATATTAGTGAGGCGTTGAATAACGTCGTTTCAAAACGAAACATCGAAAACAATGTTGTAAGCATCACAACTGACATGACGGCAGGCTTACATCTTAGTCATACTGGCAGCATAGATACGGTAACAGGTGTCTTGTTTAGCACACAAATCAATGTTATTTGAACAGCAACAGTGAGCTCTGCATTATGCGGAAAAGCGAGAAAAGTGGTCAGTTATTTTAGAACAAGTTGCAATGTTAATGAAAAACTCTACTAAATCGAAGTACTAATGAACATGTGCATAAATTAATTCAGGAAGCCGAAAACCGATGGAACAGTGCATTTTGTCTGCTAAATACCTATCCTACGGGATCAAAAGGAGTGCACTGCAGCATGTTTATCATACATTCAGGTGTTGAGAACATCACAGCTGACGAGTGGCGAATTTCGAACTAGGGCTTATGGGTACTGGAGTCATTTGAATTGGCAACAGGTGAAATCTCAACTGAAAACTATACCTCTCTTTCGGAAGCTATTTAAGTAATCAGACAGCTTCTCCTAACCGAACGCAAAGGAAAACAGGCTACCATGACAGCGCAAGAGTTACGGCAACATATGCAAAACTCACTAATAGCTAGACTAGCGTTAATAGATACTTAATATATGCTGTTGCTATCGTGCTCGACTCAAGATTCAAAACGTTACCATTTATAAATCTCATTCACTCAAAAAATGCCGTTGCAAGCGTAACTGCAAGTGCTTGCCCGAGATAGAGATCACAACATCTATTCATTAGCCACGAACAGCATTTCGAACAATACGCCAGTAGTTCCTTATGGGCTTTCTCGATAAAGAAGTTTCCAATAAACATCTGATGAAAAGCGGCCGTGATAGTGTAGACATAGATATACAGCGATGTTTGGAAGCACGGTACCTACCAAAAAATGGTTCAAATGGCTCTAAGCACTATGGGACTTGACATCTGAGGTTATCAGTCCTCTAGAACATAGAACTACTTAAACCTAACTAACCTAAGGACATCACACACATCCATGCCCGAGGCAGAGTTCGAACCTGCGAACGTGGCAGGAGCGCGGCTCCGGACTGAAGCGCCTAGAAACGCTCGGTCACAGCGGCCGGCGGCACCGTACCTACAACGCACAGAGAAGCCTGTACATTTCTGGAAGAATAATTAAAAGTTACCCAGTTATAGCTGTCGTGACAAAAAAAAAAAAAAAAAAAAAAAATCTCGTAATACCTGCAACCTCTGTTCCCAGTGAGAGAATGTTTCACAAAACAGGATTACTTTTAAACAAAGAAGCAGTGTAAAAGGCCACCTGGTTAATAAAATAATATTTATAAACAAAAATCGCTGTCCGTTCTGTAACGGGAAGTAAAAATGCATGGTGTTGAATATTTTTTTTCTACAATAAATAAATATTTATAAGCAGTTTCTGCGTGTAATAGCTTGTAGCCTTTGTCTTTTAGCCTGAGGTCACAAAAGTCATGGGATACCTCCTAGTGTCGTGTCGGACACCCCTTTTTCCAGGCATAGTGAAGCAACTCGTCTAGGCCTCAACAAGTCGTTGGAAGTCCCCTGCAGAAGTACTGTGCCATGCTGCCTCCATAGCTGTCCATAATTGCTACAGTGTTGCCGGTGCAGGATTTTGTGCACGATCTGATCTCTCTATTATGTCTTATTAATGTCCGATGTCATTCATGTCGTGCGATCTGGATGGCCAAGTCCTTCTCTCGAATTGTCCAGAATGTTCTTCAAACCAACCGGGAACAATTGTAGCCCAGTGACATGGTGCATTTGTCATCCCTAAAAATTTCATCATTGTTTGGGAACGTGAAGTCCACGAATGGCTGCAAACGATCTGCAGGTATTCGAACGTAACTGTTTACCGTCAATGATCGGTACAGTTGGACCAGAGGACCCAGTCCATTCCATGTAAACACAGTCCACATCATTGCGGAGCCACCAACAGCTTGTACAGTGCCTTGTCAACAACTTGATTCCGTGACTTGACGAGATCTGCGCCAACCTCGAATCTTAGCATCAGCTCTCACCAACTGATATCGTGACTCATCTGACCATGCCACGGTTTCCCAGTCATCTAGGATCCAAACGATACGAGCATCCCGTCAGCATCAAAAAGTGAAATAATCCTAAACACAACAATATAAAATATTAACTCTCAGAAGGTTAAATTATCCTAAACACGACAATATTAAAGTTTAACTAGAAGTTTTTATCAAAATTGTTCCTACACTTACGTTATGATGTTGGTCAGTACTATGAAAATCGTGGGATTCCGGTTCAAAGTTCGGTACTACTTTTAGAATGACAATCAAGTCTACGGTGTCTGGTTAGTTACGTGACAAACTGAGCAAAAGATTACCCAAGGTCGCTCGAGTTTACATTGGACACAAGCTGGTGAACCAACCAGTTCACGCCTCTGCACGCAGTAGTTACCTTACACTTCGATGAGCTGTCGTCTGCTAGGCCGCTCTCTTCCACAGAAATTCCTATAAAACTAATTACACCTTTGCTGAATTTTCCAGCAGAAACTTTCCCTATGTCTCTCGTTATGTGAGAGAACATGTACTCATCCCTAGTCTTAGAATGTGGCGATACACAGGCGCTTGGTTGGAGCAGCGTGCATATTGTAATCCCCTCTCAGTTCTCGCAAGAACAATTAAGTAATTGGCTGGTTCGTTTCTCCACAGTTGGGGCTAAACGAGGCTACGACCAATTTCTAGCTGGATATCAGCCGCCGTGAACGCAGTGATCACAAATTACTCCTCTGTATCGTACAGAGCGTTATGCACTCTGTTCTGCACTTGATGCCAGTTCAGAGAAGAGTCCCCAAAAATTTCTGTCTTGTCTTACTCATAGCCGAACTGTCTCCCCACCTGGGTTCTTTCGTTCTTCACGTCACGACTCTTTTTACCAATAGAAGCGTTCCTCTTATTTTGTGAAAACTCTCTCTACCAATCGCAAGGTCCCTACCATTAACTTGCGTCAAAATTTTGGCTCTTTTCTCCTTCCTAGCGCGTTTCCGCCATTCGGACGTTTAGTGCCCAGTCCAGACGCCTAAATGAGTACATTGACTCTCTCACGTGTGTACCACTCACTGGACACGTGATCTAAAATGCATCACTGGGCATGTTACATATCCATTTGGAATTCCAAAACGAAGTTTTCTAAAAGCTTTCTTTCCTATCCTCTCTCAGATGGGCCGTTATACTTACTCTCCCCATCTGAGTCACCTGGTCAGTCGTTGACTTTCCGCCTGGGACCCTTTAACTGGTTTCCGTGGTACAACCTGTGGCGCAGCCTTGCTTCTGCGTCATCCCTCTGAATTCCAAACTAAAACGCCTCTTGCTGCTTGTTTCACCTTCCGCTCAAACATGCATTATAGGAACGGTGTGTTAATTACGATCAGTTGAATGTCATCCCATTTTGGATTACATGGTGCTAGACAAATTTGCTCATAACCGCCAAATTAAGTTAGGTACCATATTCACCTTCCCGTTGTGATGTATAAAGCTCTCACGTAAGGTGCAAATCTGACCTTCAATTATTCTGCCACCTTACAAGCCTAATAACTACGGTTCGACCCTGACCTAGCAAGGCTCACACGTGTCTACAAGCATTGGAACACCAATTAGAGCCTTCCAACACGCTGGAGCAGTGGTCGTTAAAACATCCTCCAAACTGGAGACGTGTTTTAAGCCTGACACGAATTGCTGCTCTCAGTGAATGAGACTGCGAAAGGAACTACTTGTGAGTAATATCTAGATTGGCATAGGAGGCAAAAGGCGGCACAAAATTTTGCGTACATGCAATGGACGAAACAACACAGAAATTGTACAGTAGATGGTGGCGGAACAGTAGAGTGGTGGCGTGCAACGTGGTCACACGATTCACGATTTTGCATCTTTAAAAATGATGCAAGACAGCGAGTGCACCGAAGCTCAATGAGTCTTGTAACCCGCTGAGTGTGGAAGGTGTAGCTCACGCCGCATGTTGTTCTGTGATGTTTTGTGGGTGTTTTGTACCATGACTCTCTTCCTGCTGACTTGAGGCCATTATCAGTGATAGAGGAGGAGTTACACGTTATTAGCGTGATGTCTCCTAGGGGTTTACTAATTTTCTGTCCGGCGTGCTTACAAAGTCAGTAAGGAATGTGATTGCCCCGATAATAATACCTCACTTTGTGACGACGTTAACTGTGACCTCTATGAGATTCCTAAGAAATGAACATTATTCCTCAGAAAAGCTATTCAGAACTTGCCTTGTATATATAAGATGACAGCAAAATGCAAGCAGGAGATACGAGATTCTTGAAGTGAGTAAAGGACTGCACAAGAGGATATTTAATAAACAATGAAGATGGCAAAAAGAGTTAAATGTACACACTCTTGATGAGGAAATACCCGAATACAGAAAGTAGTGAAAACAAAATGAAAGATAATCCTACCCAAAGTGATCCTGAACTACAATACGAAAGCAAGAAGAGCAAAGGTCGAACAAGGAAACGATGGACACAAACTTTTTGAAGACGGAATAGGCAGATGGCTAATCCCTGTGTATAAGAAGACGATGAGAACGACGTGAATATTTACGGACATTTAAATGACTCTTCCTTAAACATGACACTATCTTTATTGAAACCGCATAACGTCGGATCTTGACTTGTTCTGGCTTTTATATAAGTTTCCATTTTCCTCTGACATGATATTTTAATCCGTTTAGCTATCTTAGGCTTACTTTATTTTTCAATGGCTTTACAGAGAATGTTTTACGATAGCTGCTTTCAAATATTGATATAAATTTACTGTGGAATATATTGCATTTCACGTTGATATTTCCTTCTGTAGCTTATCCCATATCATTTCTTGTAAACTAGGCTTAAAACATTATATCCTGATACCATTAACAAGCCTCGTAGCTTTCTACGAAAATGCTTCTGATCTGTAAGGTTCTCCTATGTTTATTTCCATTAATTGTGCATCATGATACTCCACTAACAATTGCATGCGTATTGTTTGAGTTTATTGTCTTTGTTCGAATTGATCAGTACCTGCTTCTCATACAGTCGTTCTGTATTGGAACTCTGTTGTTTGAAGTTAACTGTGTGTCTTGTGTTTTCGTAAGATCTGTGACATGTGGTGTTGGATTTGTAATAGCATATTGCCTACCATGAGCATGGTGTTTGATTGACACAGGTCGCTGAATAAGACATAATACAAGTCAGCGTTTATTTGGAAAAATAAAAAATTAAAAAAATGTTTCGGCCTGAGTACGATCTATAAAAATGTCATCAGTCAGAGTCCTGCTATCTTGACGCACCCAGGTTGGAAAATTTACAACCGAAATCAGATTGACATTACTAGATAATAACTTTTCATTACACAATCTTTTAAGAAATTTACAATGAAATCACCTCAAACTATTGCTTTTTCTTGTTTGTTAGACAGCTTAGTAGCGAAACTATAGCTCTCGTCAATATCTGTAAATTTCTTAGATGAGATCATTAGACTGTTAAAATTACAAGAGATGAATTCTACAGTAGCAACTCACAAGCACATGTTCATACGTTCTGCACTATACCAAAACAAAAACTGCTTGCTTCAACATTTTTGACTTTGTGTCTAACTTTTATATATCTTGCAATTCCTCCTTTTCCCATGTTAATTATAAAGGAAAAATATTTAACTTCTCTATCATATGGTTTCGTGGTGTTCGGAGACATACAGAAAATCCATCATTTCATAAATTTTCATATCTTCTAGACAAGGAAGAAGCTCATTTGCGTTGTTTTTTAGCCCCGTAATATCCTGATGAAACAAACTAATTTTACTTCTCTGGAAACTGTTACGTGTATTATGGTCCTGTTCTAATATAGTACTCTACAGTGTGTACAACCTTAATCTAACGTACAAAATAAGCCCCTCTGACTTCTGTAATTACATGGATTTAGCTTGCCTTACTCTCTCTGGTAATACGTCCTTTTTCATTCTATTCAGGTGCAGGCCACGATTTGTGTATCTCCGTTTCCCACCATATCACCAGAGTCTTCGCACACTCATTTACATTTTATCTTCTTCTATAACTACGTTACCTATCGCGACACACCTTCCTGTGTCTTATTATTTAGACATAGCATTATTATTTAGATGGTTTCATCATCTATAGATAAGTTGTTAGGATATTGCCTTATACGCCCATGGAAATAGTATGACACTGTCAGCTGAGAAATTTGAGGACTCCCCATGGTTAAGTAGGATTTCAGATAAATATAAAGGAAACGAAATCATACCTTTTGATTTCCATTTGCTGTATAACCTAGGCCCACAAGGAATTTGTGAATGTTCTTATTGTGATCTTTGTATGCCGTTTCTCTTAATATGCTGGGTTTTGCATGGAGTTGTTTTTTGTAATGCTATGATCACTAATTATATCACTAGTTGTGATAATACTTAGGCCATAAATATGCATACTATTGTACTTCATTGATTACTGTGCGTCATTTTACTTTAAATGAAGATAGGTCCTCATATATACTAGGGGTTCCATCACCTATAAGAATTTCATGCTTTGTTTCAACGGAGCTCCTGATTGTATACTGTCTAATTCTGATCTTTTAAATGTTTTTGCATATTCTCTTGTAAATCTGTGGTGTTAAATAGTTTTATGACTAACAAATATGTACACATGTTTTAGCTTATTCTGCTGTATGTACACAGAGTTTGGTGTTTAACGGTACTACTTTCATTTGTAAGCTTTAAGTGCTATTATGATTACTCGTCACTTTCTGTAAGCTTGCTTGTACACCTGATATACATTACATTTATACTCTATTATTAAGCAGGGGCATGAAGATAGCATAATGAAATGCTGAAACCGGTGACCTTCAAAATAAAATAACATATTGAGTTAAACAGCTGTTGGTAATTTTCATTGATATTGACAATTACTCAAGCAGGCGATGTCACCTGTCCCTGATGGACCAACAGAGACTTACAGAAAAACTGGTTAACAGTAACTAGCAATACGAAATCTGTCTACAGCCACGGCTTCCAACACACATTGATACAAGATAGGACACCAAAATTAAATCACACACACATCTACCGGAAATAGCCTAAACCTTCTGGCGCACAGTGAATAATGAAATTACGCCTATGGACTTCAAAAAAATGGTTCAATTGGCTCTGAGCACTATGGGACTCAACTGCTGTGGTCATTAGTCCCCTAGAACTTAGAACTACTTAAACCTAACTAACCTAAGGACATCACACACATCCATGCCCGAGGCAGGATTCGAACCTGCGACCGTAGCAGTCGCACGGTTCCGGACTGCGCGCCTAGAACCGCGAGACCACCGCGGCCGGCCCTATGGGCTTCCATCCACAAAATTATCTACGAAGTTTTAAAACATGAAGATAATAGGTTGGTGCGTAAGTTCGTAGAGTTTTTGTTTTGCATGCTGGTATTCCGGTTTATGGGTCTATTTATCGATTGCCATTTTTCATTTGTAGTTCATTGTTGCTATTTGAGTTTACATGTTGTCATAATTTCATTTGGAGATAGAGAGTGTAACTGTGGACGCTAGAAAATGGCGTGCCAAGTGGAGAAATTGGGTCGTTTCCGACATATTCTTCTGTTTGAGTTTTGTAGAGAGGTGACAGTAGTGCGTAGGCAGCCATAAACATTTGCCCCGTGTATGGGGATAATGGCACTGGACAGAGCACGTCAAAAAATTCGTTTTCTCGTTTTAAGGAGGATCGTTTTGACTGTAGTGGCTCTTCACGTTCAGAAAGACCATCGGGCTTTCATTAAAAAAATGGTGCAAATGGCTCTGAGCACTATGGGACTTAACAGCTATGGTCATCAGTCCCCTAGACATTAGAACTACTTAAACCTAACTAAGGCCATCACACAACACCTAGTCATCACGAGGCAGAGATAATCCCTGACTCCGCCGGGAATCAAACCCGGGAACCCAGGCGCGGGAAGCGAGAACGCTACCGTACGACCACGAGCTGCGGACGGGTTTCATAAAGATCGTATAAACGTGTTAATCCACAGTGATCCACTTCAGTGTACGAGAACTGGTAAACGTGATGAACTGTGATCATTCTATCGTCGTGCAACATTTGCGTGATATGGCTGACGTCGAAATAAGTGTTCAAGGAATAGAAAAGCAACAGAAATCACTCAACAGAGGAAAGTCCACTGTACCTGACAGGATACCAATTCGATTCTACACAAAGAACGCGAAAGAACTTGCCCCCCTTCTAACAGCCGTGTACCGCAAGTCTCTAGAGGGACGGAAGATTACAAATGATTAGAAAAGAGCAGAGGTAGTTCCAGTTTTCAAGAAGGGTCGTCGAGTAGATGCGCAAAACTATAGGCCTATATCTCTGACATCGATCTGTTGTAGAATTTTAGAACATGTTTTTGCTCGCGTGTCATGTCTTTTCTGGAAACCCAGAATCTACTCTGTAGGAATCAACATGGATTCCGGAAACAGCGATCGTGTGGTACCCAACTCGCTTTACTTGTTCATAAGACCCAGAAAATATTAGATACAGGATCCCAAGTACATGCCATTTTCCTTGACTTCCGGAAGGCGTTAGGTACAGTTCAGCACTGTCGCCTGATAAACAAAGTAAGAGCCTGCGGAATATCAGACCAGCTGTGTGGCTGGATTGAAGAGTATTTAGCAAACAGAACACAGCATGTTGTTCTCAATGGAGAGACGTGTACAGGTGTACAGACGTTAACGTAACCTCTGGCGTGCCCCAGGGGAGTGTAATGGGACCACTGCTTTTCACCATATATATAAAGGACCTAGTAGATAGTGTCGGAAATTCGATGCGGCTTTTCGCGGATGATGCTGTAGTATACAGAGAAGTTGCACCATTAGAAAATTGCAGCGAAATGCTGGAAGATCTGCAGCGGATAGGCACTTGTTGCAGGGAGTGCAACTGACCCTTAACATAGACAAATGTAATGTATTGCGAATACATAGAAAGAAGGATCTTTTATTGAATGGGTATATGATAGCGGAACAAACACTGGTAGCAGTTACTTCGGTAAAATATTTGGGAGTATGCGTACGGAACGATTTGAAGTGGAATGATCATATAAAAGTAGTTTTTGGTAAGGCGGGTGCCATGTTGAGATTCATTGGGAGAGTCATTAGAAAATGTAGTCCATCAACAAAGGAGGTCGTTCGACCTATGCTTGAGTATTGCCTCATCAGTGTGGGATCCGTACCAGGTCTGGTTGACAGAGGAGATAGAGAAGATCCAGAGAAGAGCGACGCGTTTCGTCACAGGGTTATTTGGTAAGCGTGATAGCGCTACGGAGATGTTTAGCAAACTCAAGTGGCAGACTCTGCAAGAGAGGCGCTCTGCATAGCGGTGTAGCTTGCTGTCCAGGTTTCTAGAGGGTGCGTTTCCGGATGAGGTATCCAATATATTGCTTCCCTCTACTTATACCCCCCAAGAAGATCACGAATGTAAAGTTAGATAGATTCGAGGGCGCACGGAGGCTTTCCGGCAAACGTTCTTCCCGCGAACCATACGCAACTGGAACAGGAAAGGGATGTAATGACAGTGATACCTAAAGTGCCCTCCATCACACACCGTTAGGTGGCTTGCGGAGTATAAATGTAGATGTAGATGTAGGAAGGTACAAAAATCGGGTGTATGGGCACCGCATGCTGCAAGCCAGTCAAAATTGCAAAAATCAATGGCTGACCATATGAGCATCCCCGCTCGGCTCGTGAACAACACCGACCATTCCTATCCTCCTTTATCGTTACTGGTGACGAGACACATTGTCTTCATGTTAACATAAGGAAAAGAATGGAACGGTTGAGCCCAAACGAAGCAGCGAATCCCCGTACAATGACCTGCGCGTTTCCTCAAAAGATAATGTTATGCATATGGTGGAACACCGACGGTGAGATATAACGTGTATTCCCTGAGATGTAACCATCACCGCCGACATTTATCGCCAACGATTGAGACGGCTTGTAGATGCACTCCAGGAACAACGACCAGGTAGACTGGGTGATATGATGTTAATGCACTATAACGTACACCTGCATTCTACTAGACTGACAAACGCTGTACAGGACTTGGGTTGCGATATCATTCCTAACCTGCCTTATTCACCTGCCCTCAGATTATCAGCTCTCAATCAAAAAACCGCCAAACCTCCGAACATGGCTCGACGAGTTCTTCGCCTCAAAACCACGTGATTTCTACACTCGTGGAATCGAAAAGGTATTTCATTGTTGCTATACCCATGTAAACAGTGAAGGAGAGTAGGTTATTGATGCCGGCCGGGGTGGCCGAGTGATTCTAGGCGCTTCAGTCTGGAACCGCGCGACCGCTACTGTCGCAGGTTCGAATCCTGCCTCGGGCATGGATGTGTGTGATGTCCTTAGGCTAATTAGGTTTAAATAGTTCTAAGTTCTAGGGGACTGATGGCCTCATATTTTAAGTCCCTTAGTGCTCAGAGCCATTTGAACCATGTTTTTATATTATTAATAAACACAACAAACACACGAAACAGAGATTTTAGTCATCAATGCATCTGTTTCGTGTGTCTGTTGTATTTATTAAACTTGTGCAGAAACCCAAAGTATCTACTTATGACTGGAAATCAAAAAACTTAAAAAATGTAACTCCGCGATTAGGCCCCAAGGAGCACCCGTTGCCGACTGAACGCCCTCTCATCCTCTGTCACTTATCTGCGATATGGAGAGACTTGGGGCCGTTTCTGGTTTCTGGACATTGGAGCCGCAACTTATTTTGGTTTCATGAGGCTCAGTGCACCCCGTTTCAACGATTCCGTTAAAGAAAATCTCTGGCAGTGCCGGTAACTGAACCCATATCCTTTGGGTGGCAGCTGAGATTAGATATATTTTTTTATTCCATAGATCCAAGGTGAAGAGGTCCTCATGGAGGTCAAACATGTCATAGAATAAGAACACATAATACATCTTTATAAGAAAAGAGGTAATGTTCCTGATTCAGATATTAAAAAAAGAAAAAAAAGGTCTCATAGACGTGAAGGCGTTGACAAGATCTTAAAGATACTTTCATTTACTTGTAGCAAAATATGGAAATGTAAAACACACAAAGACTCACACATTAATTCTTAGACTAGTATAGGCATATATAATCAGACAGAAAATTATTTGCTGAGGCTACAGTATAATTACTTTTTTTTGCATACCTTTAGAGACCAAAGGAATTAATTTGTACTGAGCTGGTTTAACTGCATTACCATTAAAGCTTATTTTTAGAATTACTGTAGCTTATCATTTTAGCACAGGAGTAGCTGTATTGCCTCTCCCTGTATAAAGATATCCTTATTTAGTCATCATCATCATCATCATCAGAAGAGACAGGATATCTTGGGAAACGTGCAGCAATGCGCCGCTGTCAAATAGAGTTTCACAATATCATGTATATTAATTATATCACTGGGTGATAATGAATGCTGACAGGGTCACCATTTATGTCATTGTCCGTCTGAATGTGTTATTAACACTGAATCTGCAAATGACGTTGCCGACAGGCAGCCAATTCAATAATTTGCAGGCGCTTCCCCGTTATTTTAAATGTGAGAGGCAACGTTCCTTTGGCTCTTTAGTAAATGGCTTTACAATTTACAAGCTGTACGCTTACAGAACCAATTTCTAATAGCACAGTAATGTGAGTAGAGATGGTGAAATTTAAATTTCTATCAGCGCAGGTAGTGACCTCAACAACTTTAGATGTACTGAAGGCAGCTTCATTAATCAGATTCATTTCACCTTTAACTATTTGATGTCCAGTCTGCCTATGTAGCTTGTAATATTACGCTGATAGTTATAACTTTAGGTACATCTATCACAACTAAATGAAACAAATTTGTTTTAGTGCCAAACGCTTTTAGTCTATATTATTTGGAAGGCATCTTCAGTGGCAATTTTCGTAGATGCTGGTCTATATATTTTGTTTTTACTGCTTTAGAGCAGTTATGTTTCTGCTTTCTGCCACACAAAATTTCGTTTTCACAGCACCATCCAAAACATAACATCGAGTAAACAAATTTTCGTTTCCTAATGCCGTAAAAACGAAATTTCGTATGGCAGAAAGCAGAAAGAGAACAGCTCTAAAGCAGGAAAAAGAACCCATGTAGACCAGAACTACGATAACTGCCGCTGACGATGCTTTGCAAATAACAAAGCCAAACGCGTATTGCAAGAAAAAAAATGGTTTAATTCAGTTGTGATAGACCGATATAAAATAATAATTATCAACATAAGATTCGTTATAGTCTTCGAACTACAGCTCCAGTTATTAACATTAGATTTTTTGCTTCGCATTGTGTAACGTTTCTTTCGCTTATTATATTGAAGCCACGCAATGCCAGGGACTTTGCAGTAGATATTTCTGAAAAACCATAATACTATCTTCAGCGACATGTTGCTCCAATATTTTAAGGGTCCTTTTACATTGGTCGGTGGGGAGAAACATCCGTCTCCAACTGAATAAGAAGATTAGAAACATTTGTCAGCTCTTCATTGGACGGAAAATAACCCAAAACTATTGGAGCTCATTCAGGTAATTCTCCCCGCTAACGTCAAACCTTTCCAGAAACAACCTATCTTGACCCAACCGTAAACACCTCTGAGTGATTAGACCTTGCGCCTCATCCGACTGGCCCACCGCTGCTGCCATGCAGTCCGAAGAGCGATATATAGTTGTGGGACACGTGTTCAGCATGCCACCAATCCCTCCAAACGTTATTGCCAGTAAATGGCTCTGAGCACTATGCGACTTAACTTCTAAGGTCATCAGTCGCCTAGAACATAGAACTAATTAAACCTAACTAACCTAAGGACGTCAAACACATCCATGCCCGAGGCAGGATTCGAACCTGCGACCGTAGCGGTCTCTCGGTTCCAGACTGTAGCGCCTAGAACCGCACGGCCACTCCGGCCGGCTATTTCCAGTAAATGAATCCTGGTGACGTCACTGCTTCTTTGGTCAAGAAGTTCCTCATTTGACCTCACATGACTGAGTGGACTGCGTCCCCACCCTAGAAAAATCCAAGCGAATACTGGGAATCGAACCCAGGTCCTTCCGCAACGAAAGTAGCGACTCTAAGCATCTTTTTCTGTCTTCTTTCTTTCAGTCTGTTTCTTCCACTTTTTTCGTCGATGGTTCTGTGTAGAAGTCACATGACATCTCTCAGATTCTTAGGATGAAAACTTAACTTTCTTTCTTCTCTTATTTCAAAGGGTAACCAGTCCCCTGGCTGAACACCTCGGCTACGGAAGCGGTCATTTTCTAAAAGTACCAAGGTTGATTTTACCATAAGGAGAAAGCTCTTTCCTTCAACACATCGATGAATAGTTTACATATAATCCCTTATTCAACGCTCGTAATGTAAGTAGGCTGTTTAGGTTTTTTTATTGGTAACGCCAACGCCACGTAGCGCTCTGTAAGAAAATCACTGGCTGTGCCGTGTGCAGTCTGTGGCTGGTTTGCATTGTTGTCTGCCATTGTAGTGTTGGGCAGCAGCAGCTCGATGCTAACAGTGCGTAGCGTTGCGCAGTTGGATGTGAGCCGCCAGCAGTGGTGGACGTGGGGAGAGAGATGGCGGAGTTTTGAAATTTGTAAGAATTGGTGTCATGAACTGATATATATATATATATATATATATATATATATATATATATATATATATATATATATATATATATATTATGACTATTAAGACCCTGTAAAGATTCGTGATATACTTCCAAAAAAATGAGGGAGCACAAACAGACATTGCCCTTCACAGGAACTGCATACATAATTTTCTTTTCAAGTACTTGGTAATTTATTTCATTGAATAAGTAGTGGTGCACCATTTTAATTACATAGACATTAAGATGTGAATATACATTTCCCTTATCTGCGTTGTTGTCTTCAGTGTACTATTTTTTTCTGCTTGTGGGTTTGTCATGTTTAGATATAAGTTATTACATTTATTGCTGCTTGCTTTGCTTACCTGCACCTTTTTTTTCCATTGCTGTTTGTAGTAATTGTTTTGTGCTGCTGCATTGCCTCGTCCCTTAGTTAAGCATCTGAGCTCAGTAGATTTAAGTTAGCTTATGAGGGGGTAGCCTATATAAGAGAATGAGTTGCAATGGATTTGAAGAAATGCACTGAGAGGTTATATGAGAAAAGTACAGAAAGCCGGTATAGATAGGACTTTTTGGAAATAATGAAGGTCGAAGGGAGATCTCCGAGAAGTAAAGAAAGTTTTCTTTGCAAAATACTGCAGTAAAACAAACCCTGTCCTTTCTTTGTGTTATCCCACTATGTGTTTGTGTACCCTTGTGTATTTGTTTTCTTCCTGTCTCTGTGTACCGTTTCATAGAATTTTTTCTCTTATAATACTAAGCTACATTCACTATGATGAGGAATACTGTTATCCACAAATATAATTTGCATTAATAACATGTTATTTACTTCGTAAAGATGTTTACACATTATTTATTCTGTTTTGTTCTAATGCTCATCTGTGAAGTCGAGGTTTCAAAAGTTATTCTGATCTTTTATGTATGTACTTATGTCATAATTTTTGTAACACTGATGTATTTGTTATTTCGATTCTTTGGTAAAGCCTGTATTACTGCAAATGTTATCTGTACTATTATGTTCTTTAATGATATACTTTGTGCCTTTGTTATTGTATTCTCATGTTATAAAATTGTAATTGACACCAGTCCATCAAATTAAGTAACTTGTAAATTACATTTCACTGCACACGTTTCTGTTGGTCATAGTATATGGACAATATGTGAGAAGTAGGGTCTGATAGTGTTTGCACGTGTGTTAATAATTCAGCAAGGGACTGGATAACAGCATTGCTGGTTCTAAGGACATTTGAAACAAATTCTTTGTGATTGGACAAGTGGTGGTTTATTGACTTGCTATATTCTCCGCAAGACCCTTCGATGGTGGTTGTGCACCTGCACAGTCGCAACAGATGGTTGTTGGCCATCTCTACAAGGACTACAGTGGGTCTACACCTTTGATGACCCACCAGTACCATTATTTCTACAAGGACTGCAGTGGGTCTTCACCTCTGGTGGCCCACCAATAGTAATCTCTACCAGGACTACAGGGGGTCTGCTCTGTGATGACCTACCTACCGATAGTCTTCAACGTCGACTGACTCTGCTGTGGCCCATTACCTGTCTGCATGTCAAGAGTCAGCACTGTCGTCCGTTGGAAGGACAACACTACTTCTTCAAGACTGCTTAGAAATCCACTACTTCCAAGTGCAATTTCTTTTATTGCTCAGACTTTGAAAAAAACCCTCCAATTTTACTGTGATGAACGATCAGGACTGTCTTTATGGACTGTGAGAAAATTTTAGCTTCTGACCAACATTGTATCAATAACTGTGTGCATTTGATATCTTTGTTATAGTAATTATGAAAAATCTTACCAAATCATTATTGGCCACTGCCCAAAACAATTTTTAAAAATTATTTGTGGGGATCATGGAGGCTATGTAAGTAGGCTGTTTAGGTTTTTTTATTGGTAACGCCAACGCCACGTAGCGCTCTGTTAGAAAATCACGTCGTGGGAGCTTCGACATTCTTCCTTGCAACAACAACAACAACAGCAACAACAACGATTAATGCTACCATATGAAACGCCCCTTAGAAAAATTATACAAGACTGGTCTATGTGAAACGTCCTCTTTGAACAATTATACACGACTGTGCTTAAACTGACACACAATATTTTTGGCGCAACGCAATCTGACTTCCAAAAATCCCTACGAAAGAATGGCCCTGATTAACATAAACCTATACGTTTCACAAATCACTTACCTCACAAAAATCTTCGTTACTCGAACTACTGTAATACAGCGAGCGCCACTACTGCCAGCTAACTAAAAGATTCAAACTACGGAAGTCACTAACTACTGATAGGCACAGTTAGCAAATGAAAGATTTTAATAGAGAACAAACAATGTATTTACCTTTATAGTCATAATATATATATATCAGTTCATGACACCAATTCTTACCTCTGCCATCTCTCTCCCCATGTCCACCACTGCTGGCGGCTCAGCTCCAACTGCACAACGCAACGCACTGTTAGCATCTAGCTGCTGCTGCCCAACACTACAATGGCAGACAACAATGCAAACCAAACACAGACTGCACACGGCACAGCCAGTGATTTTCATACAGAGCGCTACGTGGCGGCGGCGTTACCAATAAAAAAACTTAAACAGCCTACGTAAATTTTTTGTGGGGATCATGGGGGCTATGTAAGTAGAATACGCAAGGGAACAGAAACCACTGCATAACAGACACACAATCTGTATCCACAAGACATGTGCCACATAACTGAAAAAGTGTCATGAATATATCTCCTGACTACGCTCCCATTCGGATCTTTGGGAAATGACTGCCTAGGGGGAGAGGGAGGTGACCAAGGGAAACGGACTGAATAACCAACGAACGGGTAACTTTCTACAGGTCGGGACGTGGAATGCGAGAAGTTTGAGCATGGTAGGGAAGCTAGAAAATACGAAAAGGGAAATGCCAACGCTAAATATAGATATAGTCGTACTCAGTGAAGTGAAATGGAAAGAAAGAAAAGGATTGCTGGTCAGATGCGTATAGGGTAATATCAACAACAGCAGAAAATGGTATAACGGGGCTACATTTTACTATCAATAGGAAGGCAGGGAAGAGAGTGCGGAACTGTGAACGATTCAGTGATATGTTTGTTCTCATCAGACCTGACGGCAAAAAAATGAAATGGTCGTAGGGCATTGTTGTTCAGGAGGCCTCGTCCGGCGAAGTTCGAGCGCCAGTTTTATTGCAGGTGGCGCCCCATTGGGCTACTTGTGCGTCGGTGATAATGCGGACAACTCGACACCCAGTCCACAGGAGGATATTCTAGAACCCGGCCGGGCATCGAAGGCGGGCTCGTTGCATTGGAAGCAAGCACGTTACCACTCAGCTAAGCAGGCGGACAACTTGACAGCAAACCAACAGTGAGAATAGTTCAGATATACACGTCGACGTCGCAAACAGAGGACGAAGAACTAGTGAACGCATATGGGGATACAGAACAGGTAATTCATTACGTAGAGGGATATGAAAATCTAATATATATGGCGGACTGGATTGCTGTTGTAGGAGAAGGAGCAGAAGAAACGGTTACGGCAGAATGCGGGCCTGGTAGTAGGAATCGAGAGGAGAAAGACTAATTGTCTTCTGCAATAAATTTCAGCTATTAACATTCTGTTCAAGAATCACAAGAAAAGGAGGTATACTTAGAAAAAGCCAGGTGATAGAGGAAGATTCCATTTCGATTATTTCATGATCAAGCTGAGATTCCGAAATTAGGTATTGGTTTGTAAGGTGAACGAAGAGTAGACATAGACTCCGATCACAATTTTGCAACGGTGAGGAGTATGTTGAAATGTTGAAGTTTGAGGGGATTGTCATTAAGGAAATGTCATTAAGGAATTACGAAATATGCTTGAAGTTCACAGATATTGCAACAATGAATAACTCAGTAGACAGTTGAAATGGAATGGACATCTCTAAAAAGGGCAATCACAGAATATGGAAAACAAACATAGATACAGGGAAGGTAACTGGGAAGAAACTATGGGTAACAGAAGAACTACTTCAGTTGATCGATGAAAGAAGGAAGTACAGAAATTGTCACGTAAATTCAGGAAAACAGTCATACAAGTCACTTAGGAATGAAATAAATACGAAATGCAGGGAAGCTATAGCGAAATGGTTGCATGAAAAATGTGAAGAACTCGGAAAAGAAATGATAGCCGTAAGGACTGACTCAGCAAACAGAATTGTGAAAACAATCTTTGGTAAAGTTAAAAGAAAGGGCGGCAACATTCAGGGTGCATTGTGAATTCCACTGCTACACCAAGGAGAGAGCGGCTAGGTCGAAAGAGTACAATGAAGGCCTCTGGGATGGAGAGAGCTGGTCTGATAACGTGATAGAAGAAGAATCACGAGTCGAAATAGAAGAGATTGGTGATCCAGTATTAGATCAGAATTTGGAAGAGCTTTGGACGACTAAAGATCGAATAAGGCAGAAGGGACGGATAACATTCCATCGCAACTTCTAAAATCATTTGGAGAAGTAGCAACAAAACCGTTATTCATATCGGCGTGTGGGCCGTATGAGTCTGGCGATATATCATCAGACTTTCGGGAAAAGACCATCCACACAACTCTAAAGATTGCAATAGCCAACAACTGCGAGATTTATCGCATAATCAGCTTAACAGCTCATGCACCCAAGTTGCTGACGAGAATAGTACACAGAAGAATGGAAAAGAAAATTGAGAATCTGTTAGATGATGAACAGTTTGGCTTCAGAAAGGGTAAAGACACCAGAGAGGTAGTTCTGATAACGGAAACAAGACTGACGAAAAAGCAAGACACGTTCATAATATGTGGACCTGGGAAAAGAGTTTGGCAATGTAAAATTGTACAAGGAGTTCGAATTTCTGAGAAAAATAGGGGTAAAGTATAGGAAAAGATTGGTAACATTCTGTATGTACAAGAACCAAGAGAGAACAATAAGCGTGGAAGATCAAGAACGAAGTGCTCGGATTAAAAGGCGTTTGCCCCCACTGTTCAATCTACATCGAAGAAGCAATGACGAAAATAAAAGAAAGAATTAAGAGTGGAATTAAAATTCAGCATGAAATGATATCAATGATAAGATCCGCTGACGTCACTGCTCTCCTTAGAAAAGAAGAATTACAAGGTCTGCTTATATGAACAGTCTGTTGAGAACAGAAAATCGATTGCGTGTAAATTAGAGAAATATGAAAGTATTGATAAGTAACAAAAATGGTAAATTTAATATCAGAATTGGGAAACACGAAGTAGACGAATTTAATGACTTCTGCTACCTAGGCAGCAAAATAACACTTTATGGACAGGGCAAGGAAGACATAAAAAACGAATTAGCACTGGCAAAAGGGCATTCTCGTCCAAGAGGAGTATACTAGTATCAAACATAGGCCTTAATTAGAGGAAGAAATTTCAGAGTATGTACGTTTGGAGCTCAGCAAACATGGACTGTAGGGAAACCGGAAAAGAGGAGAATCGAAGCTTTTGAGATGTGGTGCTATAAACGAATGTGGAAAATTATACTGATAAGGTAAGGAATGGGGAGATTCTCCGCAGAACCGGCGAGGAAAGGAGTAAATGGAAAACACTGAAAAAAGAAGGGACTGGATGGTAGGACATCTTGTAAGACATCAGGGAATGACATTCATAGTACGTCGAAATAGTGACAACCGAAAATGTTTAGCCAAAATACTATTTCCACGATATCGTTTATCTGCAGACTAGGATCAAACTGTACAGGTATGCTTTCAGAGATTGGGCAGGTGTGCTTATTGCTGATTACTCAGAATATGAGACTTTCTCTCTCTCTCCAAAAGATGTTTTTCAACATAACGGCAACACTTAAGTGAAGGGTGGAATTCTTTCGTTATGGAAATGAAGACGCGAGGCAGTGAAGCAAGGTATACAGCAAATGGTGGCGACCATAGATGAGCAAGGTAAAACGAAGACTCCTATCTGATTCAAAAGTGCGATATTGGTCGTACAATTAGTTGCAAGCCCAAACAGTCCTATCATCACTGGGCCGTGTCGCTCGGCCACCGACCGGAACGCCTTTAGTGGACCACAGTTTGACCCTTTGTCAGGGCAGACCTTGAAATCTATAGCTACCGTCCCAACAGGCTACCACCGACCCTGAGTAGCGGCTCGCACCGATTCGGGGATAGTGGCTCACTGTGCCATCACGTCACTCGGCTGCAGCTTGTTGGACGGCGTGAAGAGTGAGCTGCACCACAACGAATGTGGTCACAGCTAGGAGTCGCAGCCAGGAGTTAGCGTCGAAGCTGACGGATGGCAATTGCCACACAGACGTGTTCGGCCGACGTTGCGCTCTGCCATTATTGCAGGACGAAAACAAAGGTGGCGCGCAATGCCAAGTCCGATCTGTTGCTTCCTGTACAAATTGCAACGGGGTGCCATAATAAAGTACATGGGATTAAAAGCTGTTTGATAGGCGTCGCACGCTTTATGAATACTTTACATGCTATGGGACTTTATATTAAGCGCATTTGTAATGAATAGTTGACTGAGGAAGTCTGTCTCCGCGGGAAGGGCAAGATCGCAAACATCGCAGCACTTCCATTAAAAGCCTCGCGAAGTTGAATAGGATTAAAGTAGCTGAAAATATAATGGATAGGGAGAATCATATGCGCCATGTCACGGATTGCGCGGCCCCTCCCGCCGGAGGTTCGAGTCCTCCCTCGGGCATGGGTGTGTGTGTGTGTTGTCTTCAGTGTAAGTTAGTTTAAGTAGTGTGTAAGTCTAGGGACCGATGACTTCAGCAGTTTGGTCCCTTAGGAATTAACAAACATTTGAACATTTCTGAGCTTCCATTAAATTTCGAGCGTGCAGCTGTGCAAATACCATTTCAATTGATATCTCTGCCTTATATAGTTGGGCCATCTTCAGAGAGTGTCGCAAGGCTGACGACAAGGTCTTGGCTTGTATGCCAACGCGGTGATACTGAGCATGCGGGTCAAAGATGCAGGTCGGCGGGAAAGAGACACACATACATACGCGCCGCATGTGGTGAAAGCGTTCAGACTTTCTATTCTCTCATCGATGTACATTCGGCGGAGGTAACACCTTGTCGAGTTCTCTGCAATTTAATTACACCAAGCCGCGCGGCGATCCAGGCAACACCGACTCAAAGGAAGGCCTCGGCACTTGTTCGTGACGTCACGTCAGCTAGGCACGGCGAACGCCAGGTCTGTTGCAGGCATACTCATAATGGTGGTGTCTCCCTCTCTGACACAGGAAAATGTGAAACTATTGGCGGTAGTTGACCAACACACATTGTTCTGAGAGATTTCTGTAATCAATTAATTGTGCAATTCATTACACTTCTTAACAAATAGTGTACTCCTGAACTTAAATTTCCGCCTGTTTAAAGGATTGACATACAATAATAACTTCGTGGTCCAGCAGCAACAGAATTCGTGCTTCTTTACCTTATTTGTAAATCTGAGGAAGTTACGTTTGTACTGGGTTGCTTTTACAAGAAACTGTGGACATATTGGTGCTCTTCTTTAGATATCTTAGTTAACTATGGGGCGAGGAGCACTGAATGTTAATGAAATATCTTGTGATTGTACACGTTGGGGAGGGGGTGGGGGACAGAAGACGAGGCAAAAGAGAGATACTTGTTTTCTCAAATAATTTTTTTTTATGTTATAAAGTTTCTCGTTTCAGTTGCAAGAGGGGAATATTTATCTTTCCTAATGTGCATGTTTAAAAAAGTTTAAGCTCTGCAGTATTTTCGATGTATGAAGCTATTTTGTTTCCTGTTTAGAATTCGTTTCGTTGAAAACGACTGTAATCTAATGACTGGCAACAGTTGGACATTTACACATGTAAATTAGTTCACATTTCCAGTGACGATGTCAAACTAAAATAAATAAATAAATAAAAGAAACGAGTTCATTGTAAGGGGGTTGGGGTAAGTTTCGATAAAAAAAATGGATCAAGTGAATATAGGTACTTGAATGTAAAATTTACGAAGCCTGCAATGGGGCAAAGCATCTTCTCGTATTGATCTACGTTTGTTTCGATAGGATTCAGTAATACGGAACTATGATATTCATTTGTAGCTTCACGATAGCAAGAAAATCTTTCATCTAAATAAAACTGCAGAATCCAAAACAATACCAAACATGTTGTCCAAAAATAAGAGATTTATAGTGATAAGCACGCCCAGGCGTTTCTGCCTGCAACAGACCTGGCATGCGCCGTGCCTAGCTGACGTGACGTCACCAAAAGGCGCCGAGGCCTTCCTTTGAGTCGGTGCTGGCCTAGGGCGCCCTGCCACGGTTCGCGCGTCTCCCCCCGTCAGCGGTTCTAGTCCTCCCTTGGACATGGATGTGTGTGCTGTCCTTAGCGTAAGTGAATTTAAGTTAGCTTAAGTAGTGTGTAAGCCTAGGGACCGATGACCTCAGCAATTTGGTCCCGTTGAAACTTAGCACAAATTTCCAAAAAAATAATTTCACCAAGAGCGGGATTTGCTGCCTTATGCAAATTAAAACCATTATCTCTATTTAATAAGTTATCTGCTCATCTAATCTCTGTCTTTCTAGAAAACAGAATCCCAAAAGGAAGAGGTGGATGTTAAAATCTTCAGCTCACTGTAGTTTATCGAATCACCCGTGTCAATAAAGTGCTCTGTCATAATTGACTTGTCTGTCAGTAATAAGCGTGTGTATCTTCGGTGTTTCACGCACCGCTCATAAACAGTCCGTGTTGTCTGACCTGTATACGACTTACCACAATTTCCGCAATGAATCTGATACACAACCACCTTGCGAGGCAATAAATCATCCTTCACAGAACCGAGTGAAGCTGCAGTCTTCGTAGGCTCCCGGAAGATCACCTTAACACGGCGTTTTTCGAGAATACGGATTATCTTTGAGGAAAGAGCACTCACATAGGGTAAAAACACTCTAGATCTCAAGGTATTACTTTCTTCTTGCAGATCGCGTAGTTCCATTGTAGGAATGCTTTGCAATTTTATTTTGCTGGGAATACTCACTCGTTTAATGGGCTTCCTAAAGTCCACGAGATGGATAAGGATGAGCGTCTAGAGGATTTGTCTATAAGATCAATAACTATTGGTCTACCAACGTATCTTTCGCCAAATATTTAGCTTCAATATTAAGTCCGTTGGTAGTAAAATGTAGTCACCACATTCTTAATTCAATGGGTTTTATTCAGACTTAGCAACCTCAGGCGGATGTACCGGTTAGTTCTGACGTGATATCATTATATAGGGAGAACATTAATGAAACCGACTAACTGGAGGCATCGATTCCTGAATGAAAATAGACGAAAAAAGATCCTGTCAACATGTGTGGAGGAATGCATCGTTGCCACGGTGGATGGCGCTGATGAATGAAAGTTTTTCTGACACTTACACTATGTTCCCTGTTTGTTGCAAGCTGTCTCATTGACGCAGCGTACTGTAAGCAGCAGAGTAATCCGGTATTCACGTCGCGAACAATCCGAGATGGTGTTTGTGTACAACCAAGCAGATGGAAACGGTCGAGAATCAACACGGTTACACCAAAACAGGTAACCTCACAGACACCATCCACATGACACAAAATTTCTAACCCTTTGTGAGTGTTTGTGTGCTCATGGGCCCTTTCAAACAGATAACTTGCAAGTAGGCTGCGTATTGTGGGCACACCAAACTTGGAGGACCTGGTTCTGCCTCTCGACCGTTTCCATCTGAGGGCCGTACACAAACACCACCGTGGCTTGTTCCCGACATGAATACCGGACCATTCTGCTGCTTATAGTACGCTGCGCCAATCACATAGCCTACAACACAGAAGGAACACATGTCACTTGGTCAGAGGAACTTCCTTTCGTCAGCGCCATCTACCGTGGCAACGATGCATTTGCGAACACTTGCTCGTAGGACATCTTCCCCTCCATTTCCAGCGAGGAATCTGTCCCTTCAGTTTGTTGGTTTTATTAATGATCTCTCTGTACGTCAAGGTACCTTTAAAGTATTCCTTGCCCCTTACAGGCCTACATTTGGACAAAGTAAGAAACAGTTGAGATATCTGTATGATGTGAATAGTGGCAACTGATCCTGAATTAAAAAAAAGTGTGAAGTTATTCACATGACTACTAAAAGAAATCCGCTAAATTTCAATTAAGTCACACAAATCTGAAGGCTCTAAATTCAACTAAACACTTAGGGATTACAGTTACAAATAACCTAAATTGAAACAATCAAGTAGATAATGTTGTGGGTAGAGAAAACCAAAGACTGCGATTCATTGGCAGAAAATTTAGAAGGTGCAACAGGTCTGCTAAAGGACCTGCTTACTTCACGCTTTTCCGCCCTATTCTGGAGTATTTCTGTGCAGTGTGAGATTCGCATCCGGTGGGAGTGATGGATGATATCGAAAAAGTACAAAGAAGGGCTGCTCGTTTTGTATTATTGCGAAATAAGGGAGACATGATACGTGAATTGGAGTGACAATCATTAAAACAAAGGCGTTTTTCGTTGCGACGGGATCTTCTCATAAAATTTCAATCACCAGTTTTTTCCTCCCATCGCGAAAACATTCTATTGGCACCCACCTACACAGAGAAATGATCATCACGATAAAATAGGAGAAATCACGGCTGGTACAGAAAAATTTAAGTGCTCGATTTTCTCTCGCGCCGTTCGAGAGTGGAACGGTAGAGAGACAGCTTGAAGGTGGTTCATTGATCCCCCTGCCAGGCACTGTATTGTGAGTAGCAGAGACGTAGATGTTGAAGTAGATGAAAAACACCACTGCCTTATTTGAGTGTGTACTCCCGTCATCTTATTTTCTGTTTAATGATGAACTTTATGAGCAGATTGTTGGAGTTGCTATGAAAAGCCCCTTCTCCCGTCTGGTTGCTAATTTATTTGTAGAAGACTTCGATACAAGACACTGGACTCAGCAAATTTTAAACCAACGGTATTCTGGAGATAAGTGGACGACACATTTGTAGTTTGTGCCTCATGGAAAGAATGAATTACATCGATTTCTTCCGCATCTGAATTCTATGCACGCCAGTATTATTTTATAATGAAAATAGAAAAAGATGGCTGCCTCCCATTTTTGGATCTCATCTTTGGTCTTAAAGTTGATAGCGCATTAGGGCATGTTGCACATAGTAAACCAACGCATAAGAATCTGTATTTAAATGCCAGTAGCTCCCATCATCCATCACAAACAGTAAGTGTCCGCAATACCTTAGTGTAAAGGGCACACAGTATATCCGATAATGATAATTTTGAAGGTGAGCTAACACATCTCAAGAGCATTTTTAAAACTAGTAGATATTCCCAGCAACAATTTCGTAGAGCATACCTAGAATACAAGTACGTGATCTGGAAGAAGAAAGTAATACCTTCAGATCAAGAGCGTTTTTGCTTTATGTGGGTGCTCTTTCCATGAAGATAAGCCGTATTCTCGAAAAACGCCGTGTTAAGCTGATCTTCCGGCCTACGGAAATTGCAGCATCACTCGCTTCTATGAAGGATGATTTATTGCTTCCCAAGGTGGCTGTGTATCAGATTTCATGCGGAAATTTTGATAAATCGTATATAGGTCAGAGAGGTGCGTGAAACGCCGAAGATACACTCGCTTCTACAGCCAAACGGTTGTATTACTCGAACACTACATACAAATGGGGCCCCTATATTTTTCGTTTGCATTTATCTACATGTATGACGGAGAATTTATTATGGATCTTATATGCATAAACACACACGAATAACTGGAATAATAATTGCATTTTTACTTAGTTAGTTTAGACACTCAGTGTCGATCCTCCCCTGGTGGTTTATGCACCCCCTACACTTTAAAAGGAAACAGCAGTTATAACTGATGTTCAATCTGATAATTATCAGAACGATAGATGAAGGTAAAAAGTGAACTGCTGAACGTTGTTTCACAACGATCCCTAATTCCTCCACCAAACAATTCGGCCGAAGTAATATTTCCTACTTAGTTTTCAAAGAGGTTCAAATGGTTCAAATGGCTCTGAGCACTATGGGACTTAACATCTGAGGTCATCAGTCCCCTAGAACTTAGACCTACTTAAACCTAACTAACCTAAGGACATCACACACATCCATGCCCGAGGCAGGATTCGAACCTGCGACCGTAGCGGTCACGCGGTTCCAGACTGGAGCGCCTAGAACCTCACGGCCACACTGGCCGGCTTTCAAAGAGGTACAAAAGCATTTAACTACTGTAAAGGCTTTAGATTACGGAAAATAACGTTCAAAGAATTTTCTTGTCCGTTTGGTTGCGAGTCGAAACTTATAAGTTACAAAAGATAGCCGACGTTGTAGCAAGCTAATGCTGCTTTGTAGGCGCAACCAAAATTGTAAAGCGCTATATTAATGCCAACGGCCTTGCCGTAGTGGCAACACCGGTTCCCGTCAGATCATCGAAGTTAAGCGCTGTTTAGCTCAGCTAGCACCATCCGGTCTGCCGAGCGCTGTTGGCAAGCCGGGTGCACTCAGCCCTTGTGAGGCAAACTGAGGAACTACTTGATTGAGAAGTAGTGGCTCTCGTCTCGTAAACTGACATTAAACCTGGAAAGCGGTGTGCTGACCACATGCTCCTTTATATAGACATCCAGTGACGCCTGTGGGATGAGGATGACACGGCGGCCGGTCGGTACCGTTGGGCCTTCATGGTCTGTTCGAGCGGAGTTTAATAATATTACATTAATAGGAAACAGTGTGATACGGTCGTTCCACCGTTTATCTGCCAACGAGGGGAGCCATACTGAAAACGTACAGAAGTGGCGTTATTTTTAATCTCTTTCTGGGACAACATGCCCCACTCAAAAATATGACTGCCTAATGTCCATTTGTGTATCTGCTTGTGTATGTGTAAAACACTAAATCTTAAACTTGCTCGACATGTGATGTGAACCTGTTCAACCGCCTCCACATGCTGCATCGATTTGTTGCAGGCTACCACACTGCGACAGGACAACCAGTCTAGAAGGCAGTGCCATGCTCATGCAGCCCATGGCAGTCAATAAAGCGCAGGAAACTGGTTACGGCCTACAGTATGTATTATTTGTACGTAGATGGTTGTGCGACAGCAGTAACTAAAAACTGTAAATCAATGGAAAGGAAGCCAATATCAATGACATACATAAATAAAAGCTTACCTCCTATTACCACAGAAGACAATGAAACTATTTTCAAAATGTGAGGGTTGCTGGAAAATGGGAGAAGTTCACAGAAGTTTACATTTCGAAATCAGATATGACCATAGGAATTTTCAACATCATCTTCATCTGACATAAAAATTAGTCGTAAAAATATGAGCTCCGTGATAAAAATTCTGGTTAAAGCTATTTTATATTCGTACATTCGTTTTTGAGGGTACTGTCTGTAACATACTCATTGACATTCTGAGGATTTATTTTTTTTGTCATCAGTCTACTGACTGGTTTGATGCGGCCCGCCACGAATTCCTTTCCTGTGCTAACCTCTTCATCTCAGAGTAGAACTTGCAACCTACGTCCTCAATTATTTGCTTGACGTATTCCAATCTCTGTCTTCCTCTACAGTTTTTGCCCTCTACAGCTCCCTCTAGTACCATGGAAGTCATTCCCTCATGTCTTAGCAGATGTCCTATCATCCTGTCCCTTCTCCTTATCAGTGTTTTCCACATATTCCTTTCCTCTCCGATTCTGCGTAGAACCTCCCCATTCCTTACCTTATCAGTCCACCTAATTTTCAACATTCGTCTATAGCACCACATCTCAAATGCTTCGATTATCTTCTGTTCCGGTATTCCCACAGTCCATGTTTCACTACCATACAATGCTGTACTCCAGACGTACATCCTTAGAAATTTCTTCCTCATATTAAGACCGGTATTTGATATTAGTAGACTTCTCTTGGCCAGAAATGCCTTTTTTGCCATAGCGAGTCTGCTTTTGATGTCCTCCTTGCTCCGTCCGTCATTGGTTATTTTACTGCCTAGGTAGCAGAATTTCTTAACTTCATTGACTTCGTTACCATCAATCCTGATGTTAAGTTTCTCGCTGTTCTCATTTCTACTACTTCTCATTACCTTCGTCTTTCTCCGATTTACTCTCAAACCATACTGTGTACTCATTAGACTGTTCATTCCGTTCAGCAGATCATTTAATTCTTCTTCACTTTCACTCAGGATAGCAATGTCATCGGCGAATCGTATCATTGATATCCTTGCACCTTGTATTTTAATTCCACTCCTGAACCTTTCTTTTATTTCCATCATTGCTTCCTCGATGTACAGATTGAAGAGTAGGGGCGAAAGGCTACAGCCTTGTCTTACTCCCTTCTTAATACGAGCACTTCGTTCTTGATAGTCCACTCGTATTATTCCCTCTTGGTTGTTGTACATATTGTATATGACCCGTCTCTCCCTATAGCTTATCCCTACTTTTTTCAGAATCTTGAACAGCTTGCACCATTTTATATTGTCGAACGCTTTTTCCAGGTCGACAAATCCTATGAACGTGTCTTGATTTTTCTTCAGCTTTGCTTCCATTATTAGCCGTAACGTCAGAATTGCCTCTCTCGTGCCTTTACTTTTCCTAAAGTCAAACTGATCGTCACCTAGAACATTCTCAGTTTTCTTTTCCATTCTTCTGTATATTATTCTTGTAAGCAGCTTCGATGCATAAGCTGTTAAGCTGATTGTGCGATAATTCTCGCACTTGTCAGCTCTTGCCGTCTTCGGAATTGTGTGGATGATGCTTTTCCGAAAGTCAGATGGTATGTCGCCAGACTCATATATTCTACACACCAACGTGAATAGTCGTTTTGTTGCCACTTCCCCTAATGATTTTAGAAATTCTGATGGAATGTTATCTATCCCTTCTGCTTTATTTGACCGTAAGTCCTCCAAAGCTCTTTTAAATTCCGATTCTAATACTGGATCCCCTATCTCTTCTAAATCGACACCTGTTTCTTCTTCTCTCACATCAGACAAATCTTCACCCTGATAGAGGCTTTCAATGTATTCTTTCCACCTATCTGCTCTCTCCTCTGCATTTAACAGTGGAATTCCCGTTGCACTCTTAATGTTACCACCGTTGCTTTTAATGTCACCAAAGGTTGTTTTGACTTTCCTGTATGCTGAGTCTGTCCTTCCGACAATCATATCTTTTTCGATGTCTTCACATTTTTCCTGCAGCCATTTCGTCTTAGCTTCCCTGAACTTCCTATTTATTTCATTTCTCAGAGACTTGTATTTCTGTATTCCTGATTTTCCCGGAACATGTTTGCACTTCCTCCTTTCATCAATGAACTGAAGTAGTTCTTCTGTTACCCATGGTTTCGTCGCAGCTACCTCCTTTGTACCTATGTTTTCCTTCCCAACTTCTGTGATGGCCCTTTTTAGAGACGTCCATTCCTCTTCAACTGTGCTGCCTACTGCGCTATTCCTTATTGCTGTATCTATAGAATTACTTCAAACGTATCTCGTCATTCCTTAGAACTTCCGTATCCCACTTCTTAGCGTATTGATTCTTCCTGACTAATGTCTTGAACTTCAGCCCACTCTTCATCACTACTATATTGTGATCTGAGTCTATATCTGCTCCTGGGTACGCCTTATAATCCAGTATCTGATTTCGGAATCTCTGTCTGACCATGATGTAGTGTAATTGAAATCTTCCCGTATCTCCCGGCCTTTTCCAAGTATACCTCCTCCTCTTGTGATTCTTGAACAGGGTATTCGCTATTACTAGCTGAAACTTATTACAGAACTCAATTAGTCTTTCTCCTCTTTCATTCCTTGTCCCAAGCCCATATTCTCCTGTAACCTTTTCTTCTACTCCTTCCCCTACAACTGCATTCCAGTCGCCCATGACTATTAGATTTTCGTCCCCCTTTACATACTGCATTACCCTTTCAATATCCTCATACACTTTCTCTATCTGTTCATCTTCAGCTTGCGACGTCGGCATGTATACCTGAACTACCGTTGTCGGTGTTGGTCTGCTGTCGATTGTGATTAGAACAACCCGGTCACTGAACTGTTCACAGTAACACACCCTCTGCCCTACCTTCCTATTCATAACGAATCCTACACCTGTTATACCATTTTCTGCTGCTGTTGATATTACCCGATATTCATCTGACCAGAAATCCTTGTCTTCCTTCCACTTCACTTCACTGACCCCTACTATATCTAGATTGAGCCTTTGCATTTCCCTTTTCAGATTTTCTAGTTTCCCTACTACATTTAAGCTTCTGACATTCCACGCCCCGACTCTTAGAACATTATCCTTTCGTTGATTATTCAATCTTTTTCTCATGGTAACCCCCCCCCCCCTTGGCAGTCCCCTCCCGGAGATCCGAATGGGGGACTATTCCGGAATCTTTGGCCAATGGAGAGATCATCATGACACTTCATCAACTACAGGCTACATGCCCTGTGGATACACGTTACGTGTCTTTAATGCAGTGGTTTCCATTGCCTTCTGCATCCTCATGTCGTTGATCATTGCTGATTCTTCCGCCTTTAGGGGCAATTTCTCACCCCTAGGATAAGAGAGTGCCCAGAACCTCTATCCGCTCCTCCGCCCTCTTTGACAAGGCCGTTGGCAGAATGAGGCTGACTTCTTATGCCGGAAGTCTTCGGCCGCCAATGCTGATTATTTATCAAAACTTAGGCAGTGGCGGGGATTGAACCCGGGACCGAAGACGTTTTGATTATGAATCAAAGACGCTACCCCTAGACCACGGGTTACAAATGAGGAAAGCAGGAACGAAATACAGAGAGTGAACATTTATGTACAACTCGTACAGGAATAGTACTGAAGTTATAAGAGACAATGGACATGACAGGAAGGAAGAGTTGGGAAACGAGTGAAATAGGGATCAATATTTTGAACATGGCTGCACTACACAATGGTTACAGAACTGCAGATATAATAGGCAGCCAACCAATTGCAATAAATGGAGGTTTTCAAGTAACCTTTACCATGGTTTCCACCGACTGAAACCCATCATTTTCAGAAGGAAAGACCATCATACCATGCGTTAACATAACTTATAATGAAAACACCATGATCCAATATTACGTGTCAAACGGAAACTACTCTCTAAAACAAGTGAATGAATATCACAAACAACATGGTGTATACCAACGTAGGGCAAGTAGTACTTACAAACTTCACATTGCCAATTCATTCAGGATAGTTGCCTCCACAAGCATGTATCGGCAACGGTCTGTATGTCCATATGTAAAAAATAAGGCCACTACAATCAAAGGGTTTGTCACATCGGTAAAACCAACAACTTAAAACAACAGACCATGGTAGTAGCTACATGCTGACTGATGGAAAGTGGAGAGCGTGGATACTAGGAAAACAACGCCTGACGTGCATGTGCCGATAAACATGTACGACTGGCGGTCTAAACAGACAATAAGAGTAAGCACATTGAAATTACTAACATAAATTACCATGCGAATCAACGAGTATAGAATAAGATGTTGAAAAAGACCAGCGTATAAAATACAGCGGCATAAGTTAAGACCCTTATAGGACAATCAGTACATTATCTTATGGATCTTTGTATATTGTTACAATGACGAGCCAAAGAAACTGGTACACCTGCCTAATATGCTGTAGGACCGCCTCGAGCACGCAGAAGTGCTGTAGCACGACGTGGCATGGACTCGACTAATGTCTGAAGTAGGGCTGGAGGGAATCGACACCATGAATCGCGCAGGGAAGTCCATAAATCCGTAAGAGTACGACGGGGTGGAGATCTCGTTGGAGATCTCTTCTGAACAGCACGTTGCAAGGCATCCCAGATATGCTCAATAATGTTCATGTCTGGAGAATTTGGTGGCCAGCGGAAGTACTTAAATTCAGAAGGGTGTTCCTAGAGCCACTCTGTAGCAATTCTGGACGTGTGTGGTATCGCATTGTCCTGCTGGAATTGCTCAAGTCCGTCGGAATGCACAATGGACATGAATGGATGCAGGTGACAAGACAGGATGCTTACGTACGTGACGTACGTGTCACCTGTCAGAGCCGTATCTGGATGTATCAGGGTCCCATATCACTCAAACTGCGCACGCCCCACACCATTTCAGAGCCTTCGCCAGTCCCTTGCTGACATGCAGGGTCCATGGATTTATTAGATTCTCTGCATGTCCGTAAACTTCCATCCTCTAGATACAATTTGAAACGAGACTCGTCCGATCAGGCAACATATTTCCAATCATCAATAGTCCAATGTCGGTGTTGAAGGCCCCAGGCGAGGGCTCTGTGTCGTGCAGTCATCAAGGGTACATTAGTGGGCCTTCGGCTCCGAAATCCCATACCAACGATGTTTCATTGAATGGTAGGCACGCTGACACTTGATAGCCCAGCATTCAAATCTGCATCAGTTTGCGGAAGTTTGCACTTCTGTCATGTTGAACGATACTCTTCAGTCGTCATTGGTCCCGTTCTTGTTGGATCTTCTTCCGTCCCCAGCGATGTCGGAGATTTGATGTTTTACCGGATTCCGGACATTCACGGTACACTCGTGAAATGGTCGTACTCAAAAATCCCCACTTCATCGCTTACTTGAAGATGCTGTGTTCCATCGTCTTTAGCCGACTATAACACTATGTTCAAACTCACTTAAATCTTGATAACCTGCAATTGTAGCAGCAGTAATCGATCTAACAGCTGTGTCAGACACTTGTTCTCCTACGTAGGCGTTGCCGACCGCAGTGCCGTATTCTGGTTGTTTACATACCTCTGTATTTTAATACGCACTCCTGTAACAGTTTCTTTGGCTCTTCATTCTACAATTACAATTACAGCAATGAAACTAATATCACCTCTAACACATCATCGTACGTGAAGTAAAACTGCTTGTGCGTAAACATCCTGTTTAACATAATTACAATAATTCATAGGTCTCTGAATAATGGTAAAATTAGCCAAATTGGTTGTCATTAATACCTTAATACAGTGTAAACTGAGAAACAATACTGTATGTGAAAAGCATTGTATAATAGAATTTTGAGGAGGTAACCACTTCAAAGGGCTACCAGTAGTAGTATGAAGATTTTTTTGCAAACAGTATGGGTTTTTAGACAATATAAAAATTGTGTACAGGCGAGCCGCAGCTGGTCGTTTAGTAAATTCCCGTCTTTGCACTCAAGATGTTCATAGATCTCTACTTCTTCCCAAAGGTCCATCCTGTGCCCTTTGATTTATCTGTGAACAACAGCTGCGTCTTCCATATTTTTCAGATTGTGGTTGGCAATCAGTAGATGTTCAGCAAACATAGAGTTATGTATGTTAGCTCATTTCTTTTCCAAGAGAAGCTCTTTGTATCTTGTCCTCACAACTCTGTCATTATGTTTAATAGCGTGCTTTTCCACTAGTATTTTTACTTCCCGTACGATCATGTACTGGAGGTGATTCACTTGTTTTAGATAGTAATTTCTGTTTGACACTTAATATTGGTCCATGACGTTTTCATTGTAAGTTATTTTATCGCGCTGTATGCAGGTTTGTCCTACTGAAGAAGACTAGTTTCAATCCATCGAAACCATGGTAAAGGTTATTTGAAAACCACCTTTTATTGCAGTTGGTTGGGTGTCTATTATACCTGCTGTAAAATAGGGTTTTTAATGAAACAGGAACCTTCCTAATATTCCTTCTCCCGAAATGACAGTGCTAAACTAAAAATTGAGTAATAAAATAAGTGATCCTTTAGATGGTAGTAACATTAAACCCAAAACAACATATTAAAATAGGAGGAAGCTTGAAACATTTCCAATTATATGTATAAAAGTTGTTCTGTATTATTTTTTGAGGTAACTAAAAATATAAAAATGTAACTGTTCCCTGTATTCACTGAATGTTACATGCAGTCGGACTGAACCCATTATTGTAATTCTGCAAGCAACGAAAAAAAGGCCCCACAGTTTCTCAGGAATACCCTAATGTGACGAATTCTGTTACGTAACCAAATGCTATGAACACGCATCTATCAGATTCAAAGTTTTCACTACGTTTAAATCCTTAAACAATAAAATTTCATCTATTCTTTTCTGTTTGGCCATAACCAGCTGGCTGAATGACGGACATTATATGACGTGTATATTTCATTAGCACATCGCATTAAACAGTACAAAACTTGAAATGTGTTTTGGATAAACATGCAAAACACAGGAGTAACATTCAAAAACACTGCAGGTACGCATCTGTATGTATCAAAAGATTAAGCAAACATAAATTGAAAAATCTTGTATCACTGCTGATAAATGTAGCTGGCGTAAATGCTGCAGGAATGCAAGAATGAAAGCGGTGTCAAAATATAAAGTATTCGCGAAGATGTAATATTTGCTATGGGAAGTCATTTAACAAAAAAAATTAATTTTAGTTTCAGTTTTTGCAACCACTGAAACTGTAATTTAAAATGCTTGGGATTTAATCTATTTTGATGAAGGTAGCAATAATGAGAAGTCGTAAAAAATATCTTCAGCACAAAATGATGTTTTTACTACATTTTGTAGAAATTCTGACATTTGTCCACGAGAGAAGAACTTCCTATAATTTATAAAGCCTGAATAATTACTTAGCTGTAGTAGCAGAGGTTGAAAATACCGCTTCAGTTGTAAATTACTTTATTTTCAAACAACCCGTTTCGGACTGTGTCGTAGCTGTGCTGTGGTCCCGAGCGCCGGGTGCACCAGGCGCGGTGTGCTGCCTATAAGCGCAGAATAGGGAGTAGTAATCGGCGTGTAGTCTACCACGCTGGCAGTCTATAAACCAACAGTGTAGTCCTAATTAATGATTGCTGCTGTACTCGTCCCTTTGAAAATGGCCACTCGTTCATGGATGCAGAAGGAAAGTGCGACATCTGCAGTCCGGTTATCTATTTCAGTACCTACAGTGGGCAAGGTAGATCAATCGTGCTTCATCCAGAGAAAACATGGTGTTTACAGACGCCAGTGTACTCATTCGTTTCTTACCACGGTTCGAACGTTCGAACGTTGTAGTCTTCACATTAGTTTAAGGCGAGAAGAACTTAATTTACCACCGTCCGAAGTGTGCATCAGAAAACGCTCAGTTAGCAGGCGCGTGACTCCACAGTCCAGACACAATACTTTTCTGATCATTATCTCGTGAAATATTAATTCGTGACGAGAAGTTAAATTTTGTTGCTTCAGCTTCACACTCTGCACTGTTATATAAAGCGGTCGACTTGGTGCAACTCTCTCTTCTTTGCGGCCCCGATTAATAGCTTTCACCTTATTAGGTTATGGTGCAATAATTTACACCGAGAAACATTTTATTCAGTCGTTCCCAAACTGGAAGGCAGGCAGGCCGTCCCTCCCCCAGTGTGGGGCGGGAGTGGGGCGTGAGAGATCTATAGAAGGGGGCGAGGCGCAGATAACTCAGAAAAAAGTAGAAACATGTGGTCAGACAAGTCAAAAATTTATACAATACTGTAATTACAGTTATCGAGAGGATTTTTTCCGAGATGGCAGTATCAGCTTTGCTTCATGCGTCCCCAAGTTATTGCTGACACAACATATTTTTCAGACTGCACTCTGCATTTTTAACTCAGTATTACACCTTTTGCGCTTTGTGGAAGTAAATAGTATTTTATTTCCAGAATGAGATTTTCACTCTGCAGCGGAGTGTGCGCTGATATGAAACTCCCTGGCAGATTAATCTAGTTCTGCAAGGTTCGCAGAAGAGCTTCTGTAAAGTTTAGAAGGTAGGATACGAGATACTGGCAGAAGTAAAGCTGTGAGTACCGGGCGTGAGTCGTGCTTCGGTAGCTCACTTGGTAGAGCACTTGCCCGCGAAAGGCAAAGGTCCTGAGTTCGAGTCTCGGTCGGGCACACAGTTTTAACCTGCCAGGAAGTTTCAGAATTTTATTTGTTTTGTACGTTGAGGGAAAATATCTGCTAAAAGAAAATTGCATAATGAAGAAGAAAAGTATGGATTTACATTTCTTGAAAAAGATCATGTCCTATGAACAAATGGAACGGCTTCAAGAAGAATCCAGACTGTGTTTCTTTTTACTTGTCATCAAAAGGCTGGCAGGACATATTAGCAAGATCATCCTTCATAACTGATGTGCATGCACTTCCGGCCGGCCGGGGTGACCGTGCGGTTCTAGGCGCTACAGTCTGGAACCTCGTTCGAATCCTGCCTCGGGCATGGATGTGTGTGATGTCCTAAGGTTAGTTAGGTTTAAGTAGTTCTAAGTCTAGGGGACTGATGACCTCAGAAGTTAAGTTCCATAGTGCTCATAGCCATTTGAACCACTTTAACCATGCACTTCCTCATGAAATACAACTGCATACATTTGAACTGAAATGTGATGCGAGTGCTAAAGAAAAGTTTCAACAACAACGTTGGAAAAGTTATGGGCAAGATTCCTTCCTACATAACCATTAGTGGTACGGGAAGCCTTAAAAGTCCTTGTGCAGCTCTCATCTACAAACGTACGTGAGAACGGATTCTCAACACCTGACATCATGAGAACAAAACAACGCAGTCCTCTGAACGTGGAGAGTCATGTTGGATGAGCTTTAACTAGTTTGAAGCCAAACATTCAGGAACTGCTTAAAGAAAAAGAATGTCACCCGTATCATTGATGTTCTGCATTTTTCTTCTTTCATCACATAAAAAAATGTTAGATTTTAAGGAGTTCTTCAAGTGAAAACAATATAATTAGGTATTTAAGTAAGAAATAAAGACATTTCTGTTTCGGCTGTCATGTCCTTTGCAACACTGTAGTTTCGTCACACACTTCATTTTACAGTTCACTTTTACTAAAATATGGAATGCAGATTATTGTCAGGTAAAGTTTTTTTGAAAGAAGCAAAAACATAAATGAATCAAATAAATAAACGTACGGTGGTATCAGATATTCTGGAGTTGCAAAGAGGGACACCAGGTAGAAAAGTTAGGTAACCACTCTTTCTTATTTGTGCATCCATTTAAAAAATCATAGTCTGTACTTTTCATATAAAGCGGTTAGCTTCGTATAATGTCTCTTCACTATCCCGACTGACAGTTTTCATCTTATTACATTATGGTTCAATAATTTGCACTGAGAATCACTTTAATTTGTGCATCCATTAAGCACACAGTCCGCTATACGCGGCAAAGCAGCCCATTCCATAAACACGTGATTCCCGTGTCTGCACACTGCATTTGCAAATCCACCATGCACGATGTCAATCTGCAATATGGCCCAGTTCAACACGTTTATTTTTCAATTTCACGGACCGCAATATGTTCCGAAACACTCCACGCAGTGCACCGGGAAAATCCAGTCTAAAGCTGCTGCTGCCAACACACACCGCCCTCTCTCGTGCACCTTTTTATAACTTCTCTCCAGACACCTTTGTTGCCATTTTCACCAGCGACCTGTCGATACATTTATAAAGCTCGGTCTGTCTCGCGGGACATTACACTGATTACAAGGTTCAGACGTTAAGTGAAATTACAATTTGATACTGTTACACTGCTAAAAATATATTAAACCACATGTTAATAAATATGTAAGCACACATCAGATATAAATGAAAGATAAAAATTTCATCAAATGCGGTTACATAAAGCATACAGGAACAAAAATTCGAAACCTGTACAGCACTACAACTCTCTCCGATCTGCACACGAAAAAAAATGTACTATAGAAGTTGCTCCACAGATTGTACCGTTTCGCCGATGTTATTTAATCTGTACATTAAGCAGACAGCGTAAGTCACCAAGAAGGTATTTGGGAAGAGAGCCACAGTTCAAGGAGAAGAAGAGATTTAAGATTTGCCGATAATAGAATAATTCTGTCAGATGGAAAAGTCAACAAAAGTTAAACAAGGGTAATGAAATGTAGAGGAATTATATCAGATGATTTTGAGGGAGTTCGATTAGGAAATGAGACACTAAAAGTAGCAGATGACTTTCACTATGTAGCCAGCAAAATAACTGACGAATGTCTAAGTAATAAGGATATAACATTCATACTGGCAGTAGCAACAAAGGCGCTCTGATAAAAATAAATTTAACATGAAATATAAGTTTAAATGTTAAGTAGTCGTTGCTGAAGGTTTTTGTGTGTAACGTAACTTTGTATGAAAGAGAAACGTGAACAGTAAAAAAGTTCACAGAGAAGAGAGCAATGGGAGAGAGTGCCAGGGGTAAAGATTTGACAGGGAGTCCAAGGCTAGACTATTGTAAACGGATTCAAATGGTCGAAGGACATTGGAAATGAAAAAGCTTGCATAGAATAGACTAGCGAGGGAAGTTGCATCAAACTAGTCTTCGAGCTCAAGAGCACACCATCAACAACAACAACAACAATAGGACATGAAGAAATACAACACACGACTAAGTTTGATATGGAGAGGCACTCTCAGAAATTGCAACTTTGTGGCTATAGAACTTCGCATGTAGGAATTTGATTAACCTAACTATAAATTATATTTTTTGGAAGTCTCCACGTAATCAGGTTGGTATTTATATGGAATTCTGCTCAAAGAAAAAAATGTAAATATAAAGGTTGACTTGAGTTAGGTATTCACTAGTTCTATAACCCACAACAACGTACTAACACAAGGTTAAGCCTCCTGGCTAGCCGCGCGGTCTAACGCGCTGCTTCCCTGGCGGGAAGGCGTGCCGGCGTGTGCTGGCCAATCTGTGGATGATTTATAGGCGGTTTCCCATCCGCCTCGGCGAATGCGGGCTGGTTCCCCTTAGTTACAGTATGTCGGCGATTTCTCCTCAGACAGTCTCCACGTTCGCGTACACCATAATTACTCTACCGCGCAAACATTTGGGGTTACACTCGTCTGGTATGAGACGTTCCCGGTGGGCTCCACTGGGTGCCAAACCGTACAATAACCCTGAGTTCGGTGTGGAACGGCGGTGAGGTGGGTGAACTGCTGTGGCCTGTTGTGGGGCTGTGAACCACTGAGGGCTACGACGGGACGAAGCCTCTCTGTCGTTTCTAGGTCCCCGGTTCCATACACAATGCACGCAATACACTATGCAAGGTTGTGATTTATCTTTTCCATGGTTTATAGAACTTGATAATGGGGTGGCATTGTGTTAAATAAATCACACGTTTTTGACAACTTGTGTGTAATCGTTTTCTTATTGACGACTTAAAGCTGCCATGACAGAACGAAAACTTCATAGAAGAAATATTTAACTCGGTAGATTGGCCGAATGTTTTAATTAATATAGTGGCCCACGTACAGATAAACTTTGGTTTTGTTGAAGCCTTGGTGAGAATTGGAGAGCCGTTCCATTAGCCGTTTGCTCCGAGATTATATACAGGGCGAGGAGTGGTACACTGGGGAAATCTTCTCTCATCTAATATCGTGCAGCACGCACAAGACAGAGATACACCAACGGCTCTCGGAAGACAATTGTTCATTGCATTTTTTTTTAAAAATAATCGCGTAGCAAATAGGATAGCATTTCGGTCTCAGCTTTCGTGCTGCTAAGGTATTCGAGTGGTGGAATTGTTGGATAGCCACACCATTCATGTGTGACACAGGCTGACTGTAATTGTTGGAACCGCGCGACTGCTACAGTCGCAGGTTAGAATCCTGCCTCGGGCATGGATGTGTGTTATGTCCTTAGGTTAGTTAGGTTTAAGTAGTTCTAAGTTCTAAGGGTCTGATGACCACAGATGTTAAGTCCCATAGGGCTCAGAGCCATTTGACTGTAATTGTATTTAAGTATATTTGATCAGTTTCTTTTGTTTTGAACTTAATGCTTTTGTAAGGTCTCAGGCAAATCCAACACCTTCCATGAAAACCCTGACATGATAAGCAAATCCAGTAGTATGTCACATAGCTCCGAATAAATCGTGACATTAAATTAACCAAAGTAATATGAGTAACGAGTGAGCAAATGGAATACCACAGACTAACACAAGAATGCCTAAATGCATGTCATACCTTCCCACAGTGAGACAGACGCAGTTCCGAGGGGAGAAACGAGAACAGAAGCCGAGAGCAGAACCGTGTTAAGCTAGAAGGCCCTACGATAAGGGACGCACTGGACACGTTTTAGCCTGAGACTTTTTCCCGTCTCTGTTACATCAAGGACCACCCTCCAGCCCATGTTCAAAGCTAAAGCCCTTCAGAAAGACAGTATAGATCTTACGATAACACAAAAAAGGCCAGACCACCCGCAAGTTTTAGCATGAGACTTTTTCGCGACTCTGTTACATTAGGACCACCCCCCAGCCCATGTTAAAAGATAGAGCCCTCCAGAAGAACAGTATAGATCTTACGATAACGCTAAAATAACCACACCAGCTGCAGGTTTTTGGCGTGAGACTTTTTCGCGTCTGTGTTACGTTGCAAACTTTAAAAACATTGCCCCACCACGAAAAGTATAACGTTTCTCATTGGACAGACAGAATTTTTGTAGGCGGAGCTTAAGGTTAACATTGAGACCCTGATTGGTCAGATGAAAACACAACCAGATAGTTTTTTTTAAACCAACTTCGGTAAGTGGTAGTAAGGAGAAGTTAGGAGAGAGTTGCTTCCGGGATGGCGAGGTGAGCGGAGCTGTGCTGCCTGCCCCTCACGAACACCGACAAGGTAATGAACGCACGCGATGCCGCATTTTTGAGCGCATAAGGCTTCACTCATAACTGCATAAGTCTCATCTGTTACACCCCCTTTTTGCGTAATACTTGTGTCGATCGTCAATTAAAGCTCATGATGTTCACATTTGCCACTTGAAGTAAAAATCTGAAACGCGATGATTTTTCTGTTATGTGGTTATTGAGAAGCCACATCAGCCACTGTAATTTACCACAAGTTAGATAAGTAATTAAAGATAAGTGAGGGTCACTGTAGTCCATTTTGATAGTTTTCTCTTTTGTGAAACTTAATTTAAACCTAGATTATAGATGTGATATGGCATAGGTCATCCTTCGATCCATTGTAGAACTTGGAAACCCATTCAGGAAATATTCGTTCACATTTTTGTTGAACGCAGTTGGTTTTTACCATCCTGTATTAAAACATTTCCTTTTATAATTTATAAACAATGTTTTTTGAGAAGAATTAAATGTCCAATGGTAAACTTAACTAGTTTTTCGATGTTATTTTACCAGCTAACTAAAAATTGGAAAGTCTTGAACCCCTTCCACTAAATGTAGTTAGTATTAAGATTCTTTTACAGGAAGTGCAGTGGAGCTGACGCTGAAATCATTAAGTATTTGGTTATATCATCGCTAGTCTCACTGAACTCTTCTGAATTATACATGTCATGTGTGGTCTGGCGTCTCCTTACCAGCAACAGGTCCCAGGTTCAAACTAGTCAATTCCCTAAAAAACACGCTCAGAGCGTCGTTGCGCGGAAGTGGTAGGGAGACACGATATAGAACAAACAGACACCACCCTGAATGTTAGACTTTGTGTCAGACTTTCAGTACAACGTTTTGAACTGACTAGCAGGTCTTCGTGATTGTGTGATATAGTCTACGGCAATATCAGCGATTTGCATTTATTTTGGTGATCTGACTGCTCTTATTTACCACCAGCAATACGTTTGGCAACACGAACTGAAGCGAAAGATCATTTCATTCGTAGATTTTGTTACATACATCAGACTACTTAATCAAGTTGCCATTTATGAGCAATTGTGCTTAGAGTAAAAACAAAAAATGAATAACTGTAGAAGTTGATTCTGAATACCTGTTCAACGGTTTTATAAGCAACGACTAAGTTAAAATTCACCCTCGACTTCTGCTAAGCAATTTACAGTTCTTAAAATTTCTTATTAGTGGTTTCACAAGATTTATTCGCGTGTTCATTGTGTAAACACTGGAAGGCCAGACTATGACTGAGTCTGGAAGGATGCGTAGTCCGTTTATGTTTTAACTGTGTGCCAGACAAAGTTTTAATTATGTCTAACAGTAAGACAGAGAACCACTACCATTAATCTAACCCGGGAGGGCAGATTTACAATTAGTAGTGTAACCAGAATACTCACATCGCAAAACAACCACCACATATTTGTAAATACCCAGGATATCACAAAAGTCCGTCAACATTTGAAAATGCGCTAATTCACGGCAAAGGTTCGAGTCCTCCTTCGGGCATGGGTGTCTGTGTTTGTCCTTAGGATAATTTAGGTTAAGTAGTTCAAATGGCTCTGAGCACTATGGAACTTAACATCTGTGGTCATCAGTCCCCTAGAACTTAGAACTACTTAAACCTAACTAACTTAAGGATATCACACATATCCATGCCCGAGGCAGGATTCGAACCAGAGACCGTAGCAGTCACGCGGTTCCGGAATCAGCGCTTAGAACCGCTAGACCACCGCGGCCGGCTAGGTTAAGTAGTGTATGAGCTTAGGGACTGATGACCTTAGCAGTTAAGTCCCATAAGATTTCTCACACATTTGAACATTTTGACTAATTCACGGAGCAATGTAGTTAGAGAGTTAAAACTTACACACCAGCCCGAAATGTCATGGGGTTTTACTGAAACCAAAAACTAATCCAGAAAACTGCCAACAGATGGGGTGCTGCTTCCCAGATTGTCTTCGTGTCGAGTGCGAGGTACGCCGATAAGTTCCAGAATCGCATCAAACCCTCCCCCCCCCCCCCCCCCTGCCAGGCTGATAAACACCTGCTGGAAGGTACAACTTTTATGCAGGAAGCTGCTCCACCCGATACTGTTACAAGTGTGACACATCTCTTGCGCACATCGCTTGGTGAGGGTCGCGTGCAGAGCTGCTACTGTCGTCATACCGGGGCACCCAGGTCCCCACAATTCAATCTGTGTGATAATTGATTGTGGGGATACCTGAAGTCGCATGTCTACCACGGCCGTCTGACCTCATCACCATCACCCGACCTCATTAAGGATGCTAAAAGACAACACCGACGAAAATTACTCACCACTCTTTTCCAATATCTGTTCCCTTCTATGTTTTGTACCCTCTATAGGTCCCTCTAGATCCATGGAAGATATCCCTCTATGTCTTAATGCCAGATTGTCAGCGTGACGAGTGGGAGGTACGCCGATATGTTCCAGAATCACATCACCCCCGGCCAGGCTGATAAACACCAGCTGGAAGGTACAACTTTTATGCAGGAAGGTGCTCCACCCGATACTGTTACAAGTGTGACACATCTCTTGCGCACATCGTTTGGTGAGGATCGCTTGCAGAGCTGCTATTGTCGTCATACCTGGGCACCCAGGTCCCCACATCTAAATCTGTGCGATAATTGATTGTAGGAATACCTGAAGTCGTAGGTCTACCACGATCGTCTGACCTCATCACCATCACCCGTCCTCATTAAGGATCCTAAAAGACAACACCGACGAAAATTACTCACCACTCTTTTCCAATATCTGTTCCCTTCTATATTTTGTACCCTCTATAGGTCCCTCTAGATCCATGGAAGATATCCCTCTATGTCTTAATGCCAGATTGTCAGCGTGACGAGTGGGAGGTACGCCGATATGTTCCAGAATCATATCACCCCCGGCCAGGCTGATAAACACCTGCTGGAAGGTACAACTTTTATGCAGGAAGCTGCTCCACCCGATACTGTTACAAGTGTGACACATCTCTTGCGCACATCGTTTGGTGAGGATCGCTTGCAGAGCTGCTACTGTCGTCATACCTGGGCACCCAGGTCCCCACATCTCAATCTGTGTGATAATTGATTGTAGGAATACCTGAAGTCGTAGGTCTACCACGACCGTCTGACCTCATCACCGTCACCCGACCTCATTAAGGATGCTAAAAGACAACACCGACGAAAATTACTCACCACTCTTTTCCAATATCTGTTCCCTTCCATATTTTGTACCCTCTATAGGTCCCTCTAGACCCATGGAAGATATTCCTTTATGTCGTAATGCACGTCCTATCATCTTGCCTATATACTCCTTTCCTTGCCGATTCTTCAGAGAACCTCCCCATTCATTACCTTATCAGACTACTTAATTTTCAACATTCTTCTGTAGCATTACATCTCAAATCTCAAATGCTTCGATTCCCTTCTGTCCCGTTTTCACGCAGTCCATGTTTCACTACCATAAACTGCTGTGCTCCAAACGTGCGTTTCTAGAAATTTCTTCCTCAGGCAAAGGTCTATGCTTGATGCTGGTAGATTTCTCTTGGCCAGGAATGCCTTTTTTGTCAGTGCTAGTCTGTTTTTAATATCCTCCTTGCCCCGTCCGTCATGGGTTATTTTGCTGTCTAGGTAGCACAGTTTCTTAACTTCATCTACTTTGTGATCACCAATTCCGATGTTAATTCTCTCGCTGTTCTCATTCCTGCCGCTTCTTATTACTTTCGTCTTTTGCCGGTTTACTCTCATTGTGTATTCAGCACTATTCATTCCATTCAACAGTTCCAGTAATTTTTTTCACTTTCACTTACGATAGCAATCTCATCAGCGAGTATTATCATTCCTAACCTTTCACCTTCAATTTTACTCACATTCTTGAACTTTTCCTTTATTTCCATCATTGCTTCTTCAATGTTTCAATGTATGGATTGAACTGTAGGGGCGAATTTCTACATGCCTGTCTTATACCAGCCGCTCGGGATTAGCCGAGCGGTCTTAGGCGCTGCAGTCATAGACTGTGCGGCTCGTCCCGGCGGAGGTTCGAGTCCTCCCTCGGGCATGGGTGTGTGTGTTTGTCCTTAGGATAATTTAGGTTAAGTAGTGCGTAAGCTTAGGGACTGATGACCTTAGCAGTTAAGTCCCATAGGATTTCAACCACATTTGAACATTTTTGTCTTACACCACTTTTAATCCGAGCACTCCGTTCTTGGTCTTCCACTCTAATTCTTTCCTATTGATTCTTCTACATGTTGTATATCATCAGTCTTTCCTTATGGCGTACCTCTATTTTTTTCGAATTTTCAAAAATCTGGTGCCATTATACGTTATTGAAATATTTTTCTAGCTTGACAAATCCTATTAATGTGTCTTTATTTTTCTTCAATCTTGCTTCCATTATCAGCCGCAACATCAGCACTTCTTCTCTGATAGTCCTTTAACAGATGTTGAATTTTCTTTACGATTCTTCTGTATATTAATCTAGTGAGCAACTTGGATGCATGAGCTGTCAAACTATTTCTAAGATAATTCTCACACTTGTCAGCTCTTGAAGTCTTCGGAATTGTGTGGATGATGTTTTTCTCGAAAGTCTACTGGTGTATAGCCAATCTAATAGATTCTACACCGCAGCATGAATAGACGATTCTTTGCCATTTCCCCCAATGATTTTAGAAATTCCAAAATGCCTTCAGCCTTATTTGATCTTACGTGTTCCAAAGCTCTTTTAAATTCTTAATCTAACACTGTCTCCCTATCTCTTCCCTATCGATTCCTGTTTCTTCTTTTATCACAACCTCAACCAATCCTCCCCCTCATAGAGGCCTTCAGTTTGCTCTTTCTAACTATTCGCTTTCTCCTCTGTATTTAACAGTGGAATTCCCATTGGAATCTTAATGTTACAGCCCCACTGAATCATTACTAAATTGTGATCTGTGTCTATATCTGCTCCTTGTTACGCCTTATGGTCCAGTACCTGATTTCGGAATCACTATCTCACCATGACGTAACCTAACTGAAATCAGCCGGCCGCTGAGGACGATCGGTTCTAAGCGCTTTAGTCCTGTACTGCGCTGCTGTCACTGTCGCACGTTCGAATCCTTCCTCGGGCATGAATGTGTGTGATGTCCTTAGATTAGTTGGGTTTAAGGAGTTCTAAGTCTAGGGGACTGATGACCTCAGATGTTAAGTCACATAGTGCTTGGAGCCATTTGAACCTATTTTAATTGCAATCGTCCCTTCTCTCCCGGCCTCTTCTGATTTTTTGAACAGAGTATTCGCTAATGTTAGCTGAAATTTTTTGTAGAACTCAGTCTTTCTCCTCTATCACTCCTACTACCAAGCTCACATTCTGCCGTAAACCTTTCGTCTTATCGTTCCTCTGCAACCACGTTCCGGTCCCCAGGACTATTACATTTTCGTCACTCTTTACATAGTTAATTACCTGTTCCGTATCCTGATATATTTTCTCTATCTCTTCATCATCTGCTGGCTACGTCAGCATGTATTCATGACCTGTTGTTGCTGTTGGTCTGCTGGCGATTCAGATGAGAACAACCATATTATTGGACTGTTTACTGTAACTCACATTTTGCCCTACCTTCCTTTTCATAACGAATTCTTCTCTCGTTACATTATTTTTTACTGTGGCTGATATTATCCCACACTCGTCTGACCAGAAATACTTGTATTCAAATTTTGATATTCTGCATCCGGACTCATAGAAAGTTACCCTTTCATTGATCATTCAGTCTTTTTTTTATCTTCACCTCCCCTTTGGCACTCTTCTCCCGGAAATCCGAGAAGGGGAGGAGCCCAGAATCTTTTTTCAATCGAGAGATTACATTTACAGTCCACTTGTTCTGTGGATAAACATGATGTGCCTTCAGACTGAAATTTTCACTCTACAGGGGAATTTACACCGGTATGAAACTTCCTGTCAGATAAGTACTGTGTGCCAGACGGAGACTAGAAAGCGGGAACTTTGCCTTTCGCAGCCAAGTGCTCTACCGACTGAGCTACCCAAACATGACTCACGACCCGTCCTCACGGCTTTACTTACGCCAGCACATCGTCTCCTACCTTCCCAACTTCACATAAGTTACCCCGGCTGTCTAGCACTCTTGGAGGAAAGGATATTGTGGAGACATCACGTAGCCACAGCCTGGGGGAAGTTTCTAGAATGAAATTTTCACTCTGAAGTGACATGGTGGATATCAAGCTGTGAGGACCGGTGGTGAGTCGTGTTGGGGTAACTCATGATGTAGAGCACTTGTCCACGAAAGGCAAAGGTCTCGAGTTAGAGTATCGATCCGGTACACGGGTTTAGTCTGCCACTAAGTTTCATATCAGCGCACACTCTGCTGTAGAATGACAATTTCATTCTGGAAACATCCATCAGAGTATGGCTATGGCTAAGCTATGTCTCCGCAATATCCTTTCTTCCAGGAGTGCTCGTCTCGCAAGTTTTGCAGAAGAGCTTCTGTGAAGTTTGAAGGTAGGAGACGAGGTAGTGGCGGAAGTAAAACCGTGAGGACAGGTCGTGAGCCGTGCTTGAGTACCTCAGTTGGCAGGGCGCTTGCACGCCAAAGACGGAGGTCCTGAGCTCGAGTCTCGGTCCGGCACACAATTTTAATCAGCCAGGAAGTTTCATTGTGTGCCTTTAATGTAGTTGTTTCCATCGCATCCTCGTCCCGTTGATGATTGCTCATTCTTTCCACTTTTAGGGGCAGTTACACAGACCAAAGGTAAGGGAGTGCCTTGAACGATTGCTGATTCTTTCATCTTTTAGGGGCAGTTACTCAACCCAAGGGCAAGAGAGTGCCCTGAACTTCTATCCACTCCTCATCTCTCTTCGACAACGCGGTTGGCAAAATACGGATTACTTACTGTGTCGGAAATCTTCGTCTACCATTGTTGATGATTTCTATTCAAAATTCAAGCTGTAGCAAGCTTTGAATTCAGGAACGAGGATGTTTTGATTACTAGTCAAAGACATTACCCCTAGACGACGGACGTATTCTCAACATAGGTCCTGATGTGCTGTACTGTGTTGTTAACGTCATTGTCCCTCGACTACCAGTATTGTTGATGAATGACTACGATGTTGTGCCTACATTATTAACAACATCGTCTTTGCTAAAAATCAGTTGTAATACTAATTTTTACTTTCGTATTATTTTAAGCGCCATCTGTTGGTCATTTTGTGCACTGTTTTTTGGTTTCAAAATAAAGTCTTGTCAGTTCAAGCAATTGTGTCCGTATTTACATCTCTGCTTACATTATTCAGTTAGCTATTGATTTTTCAAATGTTAACGGACTTATGGTTACCGTGTACATCGTCCCATCGTACTACGTTTGCTGACTACGAACTGTGAGCAAATAGTAATAACTTCATAGACATACAGCTCAGTTCTGCTCTGCTTTGCATGATGCCACCTAAACTTGACTTCACTCGGAACTACCGGCACCATAAAGTTAAAAGGACTTGGGTTTTGGACGGTTCTCCTACACTAGCGTATGACGACCACGGGTTTGCTTACCATTTTCGTCAGGACTTTTATACACTCATGGTGTGGCTAATTACAACGACTACCCCTGAAACACGGGCGCAACTATAGTTAAGTGTTGTTGCCTTCTTTGCTGTTCTGTTGGTATTACCTTGTACAAATGTGATTCTGTCGTAATAAATTGCGGGTTTAAGAACGATATAACGATATAGCATTACCGTGCTATTAGCTTAAATCAGTATTCGGTGATACTGATCAGTTTCGAGTGTATGCATCTTCTCACGTGGAAAATTCGATGTGCACACAATCCGTATGCCATGTAGAATTAAGTATGGAAGGTAGTCAATAGACTCTACACGACACCTATTTTTTCTTTTTTCTTCTTTTGTCTCCTTACTGGTTTGATGCTGCCCGCAACTAATTAGTTTATTGTATCATCCCATAATCTCATAGTAGCACTTGCACATCCTCAGTTATTTATTGAATATACCACATCCTCTGTCTCCCCTACTGTTCTTTCAAGTATCATAGAAGTTGTTTCTTGACGTTTTCGCACTTGTCCTATCCTCCTATCCCTTCTCCTGTTCAATGTTTCCCGCATCATCTCCTCTATCTCTCTCTCTCTGCGGAGGACCTCCTCGTTTCCTTCAGTCCACCTACTTTTCAAAATCCTTATACAGCACCACATCTCTCTTTTTCCGGTTTTCCCACAATCTGTGATTCGCTTCCATACAATGCTGTTTTCCAAAGGAATATTTTCAAAAATTTCTTTCCCACGTTAAGGCACATGTCGGATGCCAGTAGACTTTTCCTGTGCTAAACAGCTCTTTATGTGCTCCCTGCTCCGTCTGCCTTGTGTCATTATATTTTCAAGCTAGAAGAATTCCTTCACTTCGTCTACTTTGTGTTCCTAGGTTTGATGTTCAGTTTATCGCTAATCACATTAATGGTACTCCTCTTTTCTTTCGTCATTCTTAGATTTACTCTCAATCCATAGTGTGTGCTCATTAGACTGTACATTTCGTTCAACGAATCTTATTAAATTTCTCTTCATTTTCACTGAGTTAGTTTGTCATTACCAATCTTATCATTAATATTGGCATTTTCAATCGCACCCCTGAACATTTCTTTCATTTCCATTACTGTTTCCTCGATGTATACATTGAACAGTAACGGCGAAATAATACAAAATACCACATGCTCGTACTACATGCATTGTTATCATAACACTTCATTCGTGATTTCCCATTCTTATTTTTCCTCTCCCTCCTTGTGCATATTACATATCAGCCGTCTTTCCTTATAGCTGATACCTATATTTTGAGGTTTTCGAGTATCTGTCACAATTTTTCATTGGCGATTGCTTATTCTAGGTCGACAAATCCTATGAAAGTGTCATGATTGTTTTTATTTCTCGCTTCCATTATCACACGCAGCGGCAGAGCTCAGCCCAACTTTAGATTGTCTTCAAGTAAATATGTTGTCATACAGTAGCATGGGACGCTTTGAGTATGTCATCATTCAAATTTTTAAATCATGTAGAAAATTTTATTTCAAATTCTTTCTTAATTCTTTAATCATAGTTGAAACTTTTGTTTAAGAGGTATCTAGCGTAAATTCCACGGTGCAAAATCACTTATTTTTTAAAAAACTGTATTCTGAACTGCTATGTCTGTCATCTATACGTAATCTGTGATCATTATGACGTTCACTGATGCATGCCCGTTTATAACTGACACAGCCAGAATCTCTGACGTCGTGCGCTCATAGGAAGACGGGTTGGCAGGCTTGTCTGGCTCCCCTACACGGTTCGTCCCCTTACTGAACGCCAGTTATACAGGCTGCGAGATGTCTTCACTGACGCGAGGTAATGGGATTTGCAGTCTCGTCCTGTGGTGGAAATGTATAATCAGATTCCCTGCCGAGGAAGATCCCTAGGCAGTTGATAACTGAAAGGCGGCGGCTGCCTCAAGCGGCTTCTATTACCGGCTCGGGAGTCAGTTACACAATAGTCGCACGGCTGAATAGTCGGGAATCTCAGACAATGCCAGGCGAGCACTGCTCACTTCAAGAATAAGGTAGAACATCTTGACGAGAACAGACGAATCTATGGACGTGCTACATCCCGTTCATTATATTCTCAACAGTTTACCAAGGGCTTCACAGACACGGGCGTCTTAAATAGAAACGACGATGACAGGTAACTGTTCTTCAGCAGCACAGTTTCCAAAAATAATCAAGCTACTAGTTCCTTTGATAAGACCCTCACACATTCTTGAATAACGAGAGATACATGTGGTGAAGTTAGTTAAATGATGATAAAGAAAGTCCTTGATGTTGTTACCTGCGTGTACTGTCCCGTCATTCATCAACTTTGTCTGATACTTGATACAATTTCACAATACTTTGTTAAATTTTTAGACACTTGCAGCTTCGCCTCATTTGAGGAGAAATATGATAGAGAAAGAAAAATTCTTTTTCTAGAGTCACTTTTTGAAATATTGTCATAAATTCAGTTGTTTATTTTCTCCGTTGCCCAGACAAATAGCGATGGTGGTTAAACGGACGCTCAACAAAACCGATTCTAGTTACACGTGAAATTAATATTTTCCAGCATTAATAGACCATAGGATTATTTCTTAGTTAATCTCAATGTAAACCTGTCAAAAACAATAGTTTGTATCTGTTTCCTGTCGAAGACGCGCACAAAAATTTTTGTATAAGTACTCGTAATCGAAGTAATCAAAATTTTCTGTTTGTGCCAGTGTGGACAGAAAACTATGTGCCGTAATGGTACGTAACTTTACAGGAATAACGTTCAGACCAGGGGTGTACTCTCTCCTGTTTTGACCTGCCCGTGCTAGCCTTATCCAGGTAGGCAAGCTGCCACGCGTAGGCTGCTGTATTCCTATCCGGACCAAGCTACGCTCAATCCAAGCACGTTAAAGGAATCTTGCTTGCTTATCCGTCTCCCCGTGGTGCTACGCTCCATACCAGTTTATTCAGTACACTTTCACTTTAGTGTTAAGAGTACAGATCGGAAGTTTTTTAGCCGAGTATCGCAAGATGGAGCTCAATGAAATATATATTCATTTTGGGTCAGTGCAGACCAGAAAATTTTGAAATTTAGTTGTCCTTTTTTTCCTATTCGGCTTATTATGGGCTTATTAATTTTTTCTGCAACTTCACCCTCTTTCGACTAGTACTGGCTGTTCTCAATTCGAACGATTATTAGGTCTCTTCCAGAGTGGATATTTGTCTTGTTGCAAAGTAGCTCATTTCCTGTCTGAAGGTAAGTGACGCACCTGAACGATGCTGTACGGCCGAGCGAACAGTATGTCGGTCGTCTCTGGCCCCTAGTCGTGTGGGACCGTTGAGAGCCAGTATGGAGCTGAGTATGGCTCTGTTTAGCTCGATTTCATACTCACATGAAAGTGGTAGGGATCCGGCCACTGAGAGCAACTATACCGTGGAACGAGAAACGGGCTGTACTCACAAGAGGCTACGATACTTCCGCTGTCGCTGATAGACGTTTCTGCATCTGACGCGATGCGTAATCCGACCTCTGCACAACCAATAAACATTCAAATCTGATTTCTGAGTGACTAACTCGATGTGTAGATGGTGTTATTCCTACCGCTGGATGCTGTTCCGGTAAAACAGTAATAGCCTGAAATTTCAACCATGTAGTACACTTCGCACCGATTTGACATACGCTGCATGTCGTCATAATATTGTTGCAGCTCTCACAGCCAGCAGGTATATATGGATAGCCTCTATATCACTAAATGGAACCTCGTCCAGGGCTCCCATTCAGAGCTGCAGACTGCCTATCTAAGGGCTTCCTGGGTCAATAAAACTCTGGTTTTCAATATTACATACAGAGTGATTCAGTTGCCCCTACCGATGGGTTTTATGCAACCCACAAAGCCTTCAAACATCGTGCACAAGATTTTAATATTCTCTCACTCGCTATGTGCAAATTGATAGTCCTACAGAAAAAATGAGCAGCACCTTTCAGTGGGAAATTTAGTGTAGTTATATTTTGTACTGTATTACGTTTTCGCTAGTGGCTGTAGTTTTCGAATTATTCTAGAAAATATACAAATGTGACCTTCAAACGCATTTTTATTGAATAACTCGAAAACCGTGGCCTCCAGGGAAAACGTATCCCAGTACAAAATTTAACTACGTTAAATTTGTTACAAAAACGTCCTTTTCATATTTTCTATAGGATAATAGACTGCCTGTAGCGAGCGACGGAATACGAAAATCTCGCACGTGGTTCTTGAACGTGTTGTGGGTTACATACGAACCATCAGTAGAGGCAGGTGAATCACCCTGTACATTCGGTCGAATGTAACAATTTAAAATGCTATCATAATCAAGTTTATGTTGAAGATTTCATCCAATAAGGCCACTATTACAATTAGAAACTACGAATGTGTCTTGAGGCACTGTAACTCACTGCCCATAAGCAACAACACTATAGTCAACCAGTACGTGAGAATACTAGCAACGGTCTTTAAACATGACTTCAAACTTTTCCGAAACTTTTTCCATTTGACATCCGCCACAAAATGCTGAATGAAAAAATGTTTATTGATTACTACATTTCATGTATGCTACCTCTGTCATGACGTTTTGCTTTATTTCTTCTTTGCTAAAAACTCCATCAATTACACATGTGGCGAAATAAATTAAATATATAGATTTCTTGAAAGGAGAAAAAAAATATGGATATGGAACTTTAACTTCAGAATTTTTAAAAGGCTTTTAAGGACTGTAATGACTGGCATTGAATGCGGACAAATTCAGTTCTGATTTAATTTTGCCTGAAATATAATGTACATTTCCGATTAACAATTTTACGTCGTTGTCGATTTACTCAGAGCTCTCACCTTAAACGTGGAATTAGTTCTTCTGCCACAATATTAATTCATTGGCCGCCGTAAACATCCTTCTCTTTGTTGACCGTGAGTATCTTCCTAAGGCGGCGTCGGCTTCTTTGGCGAAGACGGTGGAACAAAGTACTACAATGCTACGTCGATTGAAATAATTGTCGTAAGACTGGAATATTTTTTATTATTTTATTCACGAGACAATAAGACTTTCCACAAGCTCGTCGGACAAATCATTAATACTGACAATATGGCTGCCTTGCAGTACGGTCCGAAGCTCGTGGTTGTGCGGTAGCGTTCTCGCTTCCCACGCCCGGAAATCCCGGGTTCGATACCCGACGGGGTGAGGGATTTTCTCTGCCTCGTGACGACTGGGTGTTGTGTGCTGTACTTTCGTTAGTTAGGTTTAAGTAGATCTAAGTTCTAGGGGACTGATGACCATAGATGTTAAGTCCCTTAGTGCTCAGAGCCATTTGAACCATTTTTTGCAGTTCGCTTCAAAAAGACGCGTGTGTCACATACAAGGTAACAAGCGAGAGTTTTTTGCTCCTTTTTGGAGTACGAAACCAAAGTGAATCAAATACGGACATTCCAGAGATTATTTTCTACATTCCTCTCTATTTAATCTTTGGCGCAGAATTTAAAGTATTGTATATCTCTGCATTGTAATGTATCATTACACTCATTTTTCACATTTTTTACCAGAGCATGACGAGGCGAGACCCAATTTTGGGTCATTGTAGTCCAGAAAATCGTGGATTTTATTTGTCCTTTTCTCAATTTTCGGAGTATTTCGGGCTTATTTATTTCGATGTGAACGATTTTCTCTGCAACTTCACCCTCGTTCGACTAGCGCTGGCTGTTCTCAATTCAAATGATCATCAGGTCATCTCTACACATGTTCCCTGCAGTAAACAGAAAGGTCCGTAAAAGTCGAGAACCTTGGCACTTAAGGAACAGTAAATGTCTATTACACTGCAACGCCAACTAAAGTAAGGTTTTGGAAGTCTAGTTTCTCAGTCAGATATGAACCCAGTTACACCGATTTTAATTACCTTTTTAAGAACGTGTATTGCTGAACTCATTGTAAATTTCCCAAATGCGACATGAAGTTCGTTTCTCGTACTATGTCAACCTAAAAAGAACAAATCTGGAAGAAAAAGCTTTTGTTTCATGCTAAGCTTTCTTCGCACAACATTGCATACCAGCAGGATGTGTTTCTAGTATCCACTGAACCACACTTGTTTTCCTATTGCATTCAATATTTGTGCTAAATTTAGGGAGCCTATTTACCGCTAAATAGTCTCGACTTCTTAGCACACATTGCCACACACACACACACACACACACACAACTAGTCAGCCACTAAGTCTTTGTCCCCTTTCAAAATACTTGTGGGGTGAGGAAATTGCTGGTCAAATTAACCAACATGTCGTAACACACTCGAGATTCCCGAATGAGTCTTTAGTGACATTTTACACATTCTACATTGCAAGACTATGATTTATTTGAAGCTGCCTCATAAATACACGAAAACTTTCCCCGGTGGACTTTGTATCGTCAGTGGTATATATTTCTCCTCAGACTACTTTGAGTTTCCAGAATGAGATTTTCACTCTGCAGCCGAGTGTGCGCTGGTATGAAACTTCCTGGCAGATTAAAACTGTGTGCCCTACCGAGACTCGAACTCGGGACCTTTGCCTTTCGCGGGCAAGTGCTCTACCATCTGAGCTACCGAAGCACGACTCACGCCCGGTACTCACTGGCAGAAGTAAAGCTGTGAGTACCGGGCGTGAGTCGTGCTTTGGTAGTTCAGATGGTAGAGCATTTGCCCGCGAAAGGCAAAGGTACCGAGTTCGAGTCTCGGTCGGGCACACAGTTTTAATCTGCCAGGAAGTTTCGTTTTACTTTGAGTTTGGTTTGTTGATTTTGTTGCCCCTACAGTTAAGATAGCTGAGCTGCACTGAAACTACCTACGCAGACGTACACCTGGTTATTCTCTAGCCACGTGCATTACAGTTGCTGACAGTCAACAGGAGTATGGACAAGGTGAGCACGCCTCAACTCGTAAAGTTGTTTTATCGAAACAACAGCAATAGTGTTTCTGCCCTTCACGAGTATTGCTGCATTACAAGAATACGGAGAGGCCCTCTCTCCGCACCGGGGCTGAAGAATATGATTCAATACTTAGAATTAAGTGGCGATTTGGGAATTTTTCGTGGGAGAGACCGACGGCCAATTGCGCCACAAATTGTTGAAGTTACTGTTGTTATGGCAGAGAATACTGGACGCAGTGTACTATCTTCAAACAGTGTATGAGCTGTTTCACGACAGCTGAACATTCCATGGTACACGCTTGTTTCAGGCAGCAGTAGAGTAATCTCTAGAGCGGTTCCGGGCAGTCGTGACTATACGTGGTCATCACACTGAGCAAAGCTTGTTACCTGGAACGTAAACATGGTACGTGATTAACAAATGTTGTCTGCACATGTGGAAATTAAAATGTATTTCTTCCAGTTGGTTATTCGTCATTTCTCTTCTGCATGTCCTTATAAACGTTTCGACAAAGTTTTGTTGTCCTACGATCACTCGTTTATTATCGGCGCCCACTAACATAGCGAAAGTTAAATTATAACCACCCTGCTTCTGACTTTTAGCACTTCTCAGTATTAAACAGTTGTTTCATATTCACCTAACCAGTTAAAACTTCGTAGCAGGCTCAACTGAAATCATGTTGTTCTTCCATGTTTAAGGTAGTATACACTTTTCAGTGATTATTGATTAGGTTTCATACACTTTTTAGTTGGGTTTATTTACACTAACGATGTACAATGATAGGCCACGTAATAATAGGTCTTCACGGATGTGGCCATTTCGGCCGCATCACGGTGAGGTTTACTATCGAAATTTGAGAGAGTACTTTACGGTAAGAGTCAGACAACGTATCCCTTCGTCCCACATACTCGTACGTCTCGTGAAATGACTACGATGAGAAAATTCGAGAAATTACAGCTAACAGAGAGGCTTAACGACAATCGTTGTTCCCACTCTCCATTCGCGAGTGGAACAGGGAAGGAGGGATCAGTTAGTAGTACCAGAAATAACCTCAGCCATACACCGTCAGCTGGCTTGCGAAGTACTGATGCAGATGTAGACGTTTATTCGAGTGTGAATACATTTTAAGAATCGTACACAACCGTTAAAATTGACCATTTATTTTACTGTAAGATCATAATCGCCGCACGAAACGTGATAGAGCTTCAGGATTATCCTTGCGGTGGGCGGCTGTCGACCAACTGAGTTTTGTATCAAGTCTCCCCAGATTTCTGCGACTCTTATGTACGAAGTATAGCAAACCATACACTTTATTATTTTGCATTAAACAAAAATATTATAATGAAGTTGTTAGATTAAGTATACACAGAATCACACATTCTATAGGCGAATAAGTTCTCCGTTATTCTAGGCAATTTCTGTCTGCCTAAAAACTGTAAAATTGTGACTGTTAGCATTTCATTTCATATTAAGGGTGTTAGAACTCGTAATCAAATGGATCACACTACTCTTCACTTACTGATCTCTTGCATAGGCATTTTCAAAGTTGCAACTCGCGGCTTATAACACTATTAAATAAGATGCACTCATACTTCGGGTTCACCTTCTTCGTATCTGTGCACTCAACATTATATTTGGTCACAGCTAGACTGCATTAGGTGTATGTTGAAAACATCGTGATGATTAATCTTGGATAAATTTCACATGTACGGGGAATTTGACTACTATATGCTAACCCACAGGTAGCACATTCCTTGGGACAGATACTCCGCTGGCCATTAACAGCAGGAAGTATTGCAAATAATTAAATTTTGATTACTGTATTCATATAGTATAGTAGCAAGAATATGCTATTAAATTTATAAGTGATTTAAGGATCATAGCTGCTTCACCTCTGTGCCAGAGATCGGCTGTTGTACAGATGCAGCTACGTCATTCGAGGCTGCTTCAACTCTGTGCCGAAGTTCATTGACTGTCATACAGATGCAGCTGCGTCATTCCAGGCTGCTTAAAATCTGTGCCAGCGTTCATTGACCATCATACAAATAGATGTACGTCATTACAGGCTGCCTGTATGGCAGAGTTCATAGACCATCATACAGATAGATGTACGTCATTCCAGGCTGTTACAACTCTGTGTTACAATATATCGACCGTTATAGCTGGTGAATAGTGATATGTCACCACCTCCACAAACTTATGATCAGATTTCCATGGGTGAGAAATGGGGAGAACTTGCTGGCCAGGGCAACATTCGAAGACCCTCTGTACTGAAGTAGACCAGGGCAGCATGGGCAACGCTACGTCTTTCGTTATCTTGCTGAAATGTAAGATCACACTCTAAGCCCCTGGTCTCATCAAGTGACTGGAGTGCATATTAGGGGTTATGCGTACCAAAAGTCATCATGTTGTGTAACCAGTGAAACATACACCATTACCTGTGTCGCTGGATCCATATTACAACGACGACGAATGCAATCCAGAAGACTTCATTCTCCACGGAGATGTTCATTGTCAACACCGAAACCGGTTTGAAAACACGACGTGGTGCAGTCCCGGCATCCAGTGGTGCTGTTGGGAGCACCAATATTGGCGCATCTATCTCCGTTGCCAGGCAAAGGGAAGCTGCAAAAATAATCGTCATGCTGACAATCTGTGCTGCTCGAGACATAATCACACTATCCGTGTGGATATTTGTCGTGTTGCAAGCAAGACCATTTCCTGAATGAAGATACGTGACGCACATGATCGATCCTGTACGACTGAGCCAACAGTACGTCGGTCGCCTCAGCACCTAGTTATGTGGTACTATGGAAACCCTATATGGCGCTGAGTATGGCGCTCTTCAGCTCATCGATTTCATACACCAAAGTGATAGGGACCCGGCTATTGGAATCAGCTGTATCGTTGAACGATAAACTGTAACCACCGTAAGGTACGATACTTCGGCTGAGGTATTACGGCATCTTACACGATGCGTAATACGTCCTTCTCACAAGGAAATAAACTTTCAAATGTGATTTCTGAGTGGCAAACTTGCTGCATAGACGCGAGTTTGTCATTAAGACATCACATTCTTCCTACTGTATGCGGCTGCGGTAAAACGCTAATTACTTGCAGTACACTACATGTCTATCAGAAATACGTTGCATGCCGCCACAACAGTTTTGCAACTCTAACAGCCAGCTATTATGTGGGGCAAGCGTATACGAGGTATGTCTACAAAGAAAGTTTCTCTTTGGTTATATAAAACAAACGTGTACAGATACAGAAAAAATATTTACTGTACAAAAATCTACAACTGTTAAACTACTTTTCTACATAGCTTCCTAAATTTTTTAGGCACTTGTCATAGCGGGGCACAAGGTTTTGCATACTTTCTTTATAGAAGGTTGCCACTTGTGTATTCAACCATGTGGTATCATGTTCTTTCAGTTCGTCATCATCGTTGAAATGTTGACCACCAAGGACTGATTTTAGGTGTAAGAAAAGTTGAAAGTCGCTAGGAGCGAGGTCCGGGCTGTACGTAGAATGATCAAATGTGTCCCAGTGAAATTCCCGTAAGAATTGTTTGGTCACATTCGCCATGTGAGGTCGGGAATTATCGTAAAAAAACACCTTTTGACAGTAATCCCCGGCGCTTGTTCTGCATTGCGTGGCGCAATTTCTTAATGGTCTCGCAGTAACCATGTGCATTGATTGTTTGGCCTCGTGCTAAAAAATCAATCAGCAAAATGCTTTTTCTGTACCAAAAAACGGTGCACATGACTTTTCGAGGTGTCAGGATTTTATTAGGCTTAACCTTCGTTGGATATGAAGAGTGCCTCCATTCCACTGATTGCTGTTTTGTTTCAGGGATGTCGTACGATATCTAAGTTTCATCTCCCATAACTATCAGAGAGAGAAAACCATCGCCTTCGTCATTGTAGGGTGTCAAAAACTGAAGTGCTCTTCCCATCATTTGTTTTTTGTGTTGTTCAGTATGAATTTTGGTTACCCAACGTGGCCAAAGTTTTCGAAATTTCAGTTTTTCAGTAACAATTTTATGAACTAGTGATCTTGAGATTTGCGGAATTACTATAGCAAGGGCACTAAGTGTAAGCTTACGGTTGTGCTTAATCTTCTCTTCAGTTGTGTGAACGAGTTCATCAGTAACCACAGACGGGCGTCCACATCGTTCTTCATCGTGCCCTTGACCACGTCCTTCACTGAACAGTCTGACCCATCTTCTAACCATTGAATCACTCATAGCATTTTGTCCGTAAACCTCTCAGATTTGCCGATGAATTTCCTTTCCTTTAACTTTCTTTGCACTTAGAAAACGAATCACAGATCTGATTTCACACGCGGTGGCGTATTCAATTACGGCTGACATTATAAAGAAGCACTACAAAGCACACGTCGGCAGCAGCGATCTGGAAATGGCGTGCATGTCTTCTCCTTGAGTCAGAGTAACTGCCGCCCAAGCTCGAAACTGCGACCGTAGCGCTGCCGCGGATAGAAATAGAAACGGAACTTACTTTGTGGACGACCCGCGTGTAACACTAAATGGAACGTGGTACAGAGCACTCAGACAGAGTTGAAAACTACCTCTCCAACTGCTTTCAGGGCCAACAAAACTTTGGTCTACAATATTACATATAGGGTAATCCAGCTGCCCCTACCGATCGATGTTATGCAACTCGCAAAGCCTTCAAATACCATGCACAAGATTTTCATATTACCTCGCTCGCTAAGTGCAAATTGTTAGTCCTATAGAAATATGAGCAGAACTTTTTGTAGGAAAGTTAAAGTAGTTACATATTGTACTGGGCTACGTTTTCGCTAGAGGCCATAGTTTCTGAATTATTCAAGAAAAACATACAAAAGTGGCCTTCAATCGCATTTTTCTTAAATAATTCGAAACCATGGCCTCCAGCAAAAACGTGTCCCAGTACAAAATTTGACTACATTAAATATCCCATAAACGCACTCTTAATTTTTTTCTGTAGAAGTAGTAGTCATCTTGTAGCTCACGGAGGAATATGAAAATCTTATGTGTGGTTTTTGAAGGCGGTGTGAATCCCATACAAGCCATCAGCAGAGACAGGTGAGTCAACCGGTATAATTATTGAAGGAATGTACAAATTTAAAATGCTGGCAAGTTACTCATTTAGAGGTATGATTTTATTCCATATTCCAACATAATTGTGGTAAGGAGTGTGACCATATTATAACTTCAATGCTTATTTGACACTACAGCATTGAAGCCATAATCACAGTACATAACTTTTTTAACTAAAATTTTTCGTACTGTGAATATGGCTTCGTCATTGTAGTATCAAATAAACATTTAAGAATGATTTTATGTTGAAGTTTTAATCCAGTAAGACAAGTCTTGCAATTATTAATTGCTAATAAGTCTTAAGGGAGCGTAACTCACCCTGTACAAATATCAACACTATATTCATCCAGTATTTGAGAACACTTGCAACAGCCTGCACACAGGTTTTCGGAAACCTTTTCCCTCTGTTATCCCCCAACAAAATGATAAAAGGAAAAATGTTTATCGCTTGCTACATTATGTATGACGTTTTAATTTATTTATTCTTTACTAGTACCTCTATTAGCTACACATTTCGCAGACAGTGTCCTCATGTACAGCACTGAATGTAAGTGCAAAATTGTATCGTTGAACGACTCACAATTCAGGACATGTAACATCAGAAACATTGAGATGTGTGAAAAACTAGCCGTTGCTCAACACTGGGTGTAAATTACACAGACTACAAATATCCAGTGTTTGATAATGAGAGGACTTAGTGACTTCCAAAAAACCTAGACACAATTCTAAACCTTTTAAAGTCAACTATTTAACACACTAACTCAACTGTAAACAGTCAGTCGTCTGAAGCTATTTTATTTATGGGAGTCTCATTCTTTAAAAAATAGTGGTTTACTGGCACACATATGGCATCAAACCGAGAATTTTAATTTTCCTCGATTATTGTAGTAGTGGTGTGCCACTGCCCGTTGGCGTGGAGAAGTAGAACTAATTCCCCATGATCGCAGTTTTAAAACTGCCTCACGATAAATTATCATTTTGGTGCACGTGTGTGATGCCCAAGTAAACAGCTGCAGTAAGATTTTTTTCGGCCTGATGTGCTTCCGGGTACTCTGGTTAATAGTTGTTTCCGTTTTATGTACTACATTTCCTCCTCGAACCAGGCGTTTTGTTAAGGACGAAAATTTCAGTTTAAACAAAAATCGTTCAAATGGCTCTTAGCACTATGCGACTTAACTTCTGAGGTCATCAGTCGCCTAGAACTTAGAACTAATTAAACCTAACTAACCTAAGGACATCACACACATCCATGCCCGAGGCAGGATTCGAACCTGCGACCGTAGCGGTCGCTCGGCTCCAGACTGTAGCGCCTAGAACCGCACGGCCACTCTGGCCGGCTCAGTTTAAACAAGACTTGGTGTCCAGCTATCAAGATCTGGCCGTCCACTGCGTTGAGCAGTAATTGGAAACGCTGAGGGAATTTTCGTTTCACGGAATATCAGTGCGTTCTCCTAAAGACAAAAGAGCTTCAAAGGGCTAGTGGACGTCGGGTATCGGACGCAGCTGTAAATGGCGGCACGAGACCTACAATACTTCACCGGCTGGTAGGAGTCCAGGCAGCACTCGATGTAGACGGCTGAGTGATTCGTCGAAATATATGCAGAAAATGGAAACAACAGAACGGCAGAACATCCGGAAGCACGTCGCTACGCTGCAATAAATTTACCTTCGAGGAAACGTGTGCCTCATGTGTTTGGGGCGAAATGAATTAATATCAACGGATGGGCTGTTCCGCAGACGCAGAATGTAGAGCCGACAAATGCAGCACCATGCATTTCAAAGGTCTGGCGCGTTCGGTACTTTTATGTGGTATTAATTTTACGACGGTCCTGGATACTACACACTGAAATTTGAATAGTTTGGCTCGAGCCCCCACGTGCTTAGTCACGAATATATGTTACACTCAGCTTAATTGAGTGGCCCAGAGATGTAGCAGCAATCATTGTTTGACTTACTATTATTTTTATTTCTAAAGGCCCTCCTCTTATCATGCTGATTAAACCAGTCTCAAAACATCTCATCATTACCCATAATTGCCTCCATTCCACAAATCATTTCTTCCCTCGCTTGTTTATTTTTATCATGATCAACAAACCCCCTGTTAATTCGCCTATAATTCTTATTCCAAACTCTCTCTTCCCTTGTTCCATTGCTTTTGCTTTTACTAAAATACTTCCCTTTTTTGCCGAAAAGTATTAGAAGGTCCACCACTATTTCTCCCACAATTCTTTTCCCATCTCATGGTCGTATTACCTGCATGGTTTATTGTCCCAAATTGGACCCTGTTCGAAACAAATCTCAGTTTAAAGAATGTTGTCCCTGTCGTCCCCTTGTATCAATTTCTCCTCTCCCATCTCTCTGCTCTTGCATTGGCCTTTGATCACTCCTGTTTCCATTTCCCCATGCACCTCTCTGGTACCTGACATCATCATTAAATCTTTCCCTGTTATCCCTCCAAGCTGACTTTTGAATTACCATTCTGATTCCCTTCCCTTTCCAATATTCCTCTGATTGTTCCCTGAATTAGTACCCCCTGAGTTTGGCTTATGGCACGTTGGCTGGTCCATCATCTAAATAAAATCCAAGAAATTTTCTATAGAATCTGTTGGACAATGTCTCAGTACCCTCTGTACATTTTCGTGTAACCTTCTCCTTAGAGTAGAAATGTCAGTCAAAATGGCCTATCCAAATGTACGAACTTCCTTAATTCCTCCTGACAAAATTCTCTCACAGTTTGCCTACCTGCGCTGTAAACTGGCCCATTCAAAAAATCATTCTGTAATCTGCATTGTTTTGCTTGGCTCCAGTATCTATTTAGAAACATCTGCTCAAATATACTATATGATTTAAATTGTTAACTACATTGATTTGCCCATGTCTGCGAGCAGAACCCCCCAACAATTTTTTTACCAGTTTAATTTTGCTGTTGTCACTCACACCATCAATAAAACGATCCTAACATGCTTCCAGAAACTCTACAGCATGGCACTTGCTTTCCCCTGAAAAAGTCATACCACTGGGTACTCGTACCACAGGCTACCCCATACTTCCATTAGCCCCACATAATTCTACATTACTTAACCTACTGTTAACTTTGTCAATTTCTACATTACTCTTCACAGTAACAGCAGCCACATTTTCAATTTCCTTTCTTAGATCGCTGGCTGTCTCTGCCAGTTGACCTAGTACTAAAGTTCTGGTTTTGTCAGAACTAGCAACAATCTTCGGATCCACATCAATCAGAGCTTGCCTTGTCTCATCATTTCTTGAGTCACACAACTGCCTGTCTGAATCAATTCTACCCCTTAATTCAACATCAACTGGATCAATCTTAGCATTCAAATTTCCTTCTAACTCCTCAATTTTTCGGTTAAACTCCAAATTTATCATTTAATTCTCTAATTTTTGCCCCCTATAATTTTTAATTCATTTCTGAATTCTCTCATTTGGCTCATTAATGATCTAAGCATAGCCACTACATTAGCTTCTGCTTGTTCTCCCTGCCCATGTGGACTTTGAGGTTCACTCCCAGTCCCTGTAAACTCAACACCACTATCTGATTTTTTTATCAACATGTCGCTAAATTCGGACTGCATAACTAAACTGGTTGTGAGGTAGAGAACTGAAAAATTAATGCGCCTGCTGCCAACGCTTAGCTTTGTTGAGACCGCTGCTGCGTGACGGCTGCTGCCTGATACTGTCGGCTGTCTTGCAGTGAGGTGGGGTGCGGTGTGTTGTGGAACGGCTTGCAGGTTGGCTGCGGAAGCGGCCCCAGCTCCGGAGTGCGGCGGCGAAGTCGACCGGCGATGTTTAGCGGCCAGGGGCGCTTCAACTCCCGCTTCGGTGGTCGACGTCGGACTCAACGTACTGCTCGACGATGGGCAACGCGTTTCCTCCCAATCTTCTTCACTTCCAAAAGCAATCCTGCACTGCTTACCGAACCTGTTCAGTTAAGACAATCCCGGACGAGAAACCCCATATTAGAACGGTACTGGGCACTACACATTGAAGATTGATAAGCTTCGCTCGAGCCTCCATTTTTTTTTTCTTTTTGGTTACACTCAGCTTAATTGACCGGCCCAGTGATGTGGCTGCTCTGTGTTTGGCTACGTTTTTCGTCATAGGGTGCCAGCTTACACCTGTCGTAAACTCAATTTTTAAACCTGAAACAAAATATCAAAAAACAATGCAGGCTGGTACTGCGGCAAAATTTAAAAAATACTGAGTCACTCACGTTGATTTATAATTTGAACGAGTAGTATATTTCTATTTTTCCATGAATAGTCTTGAGCATATTGAGTAGACACTTAAAATGCGGTCTCAGGGTCTTTTACGTGAGGGCGGCCTAAAACGACTGATGCTGCAACACTTAACTACAAAATTCATATGCCGCGATCACAGCACTTGACAGTCTGTTCACAATTCACAAAATACGCTCTTTTCTGCTGTCCTAAACCACTATATAGCGCTTCACTTGAGCCGGCCGCTGTGGACGAGCGGTTCTAGGCGGTGCAGTCCAGAACCGCGCTGCTGCTGCAGTCGCAGGTTCGAATCCTGCTTCGGGCATGGATGTGTATGATGTCCTTAGGTTAATTAGGTTTAAGTAGTTCTATGTCACGGGGACTGATGACCTCAGGTGTTAAGTCCCATAGTGCTTAGAGCCATCTGAACCAAACACCAATTGATCGCTTTCGAACGTGGCTATCAATCCACTACTACCCCCAGACGCGTGTCATGTCCTGTTCTTAGCGTCACTCAGAACCAACTGTCCTGTCATCAAAGATGGCCGCCCTACCCACCCTCGAAACGACTACCTACTCAAAACATTGTTTGACAAATAGAATTACGAATTTCTAAAACTAAACCCAAAAACGCATATGATGCCATGAAAAATAGGGAAAATTTCCGCGCAATAACAATTTAAGGTCCAGTTTTCTATATCTGCCACGGTTTTTCACAAATAATATTCTTGTGGCGTGATATTGCTTTTCCCACATTTTTGATACTAAACATAAATAATCAAATAAAAATTCATACTTAATGTCTCATCTACCTCCTTAAACTTTAGAATGGTGCCGTTAGTTTCGTGTCTTTAAATTCATTTATTACCAAAAACAGTTTCTCTCGACCGAATCCCATACTCCGACCTCTCATTAAAAAACTGGTATAGATTATGCTAAATCGGCTGTAATTGCTCGATGCAGCTGCACTAGCCACATCCGTAGACACTTCGTTCATATTAATCGGCCAAAACATTGCTGAGATATTAGCTTTTGAAATTTCATAAATTTAAATTTTTAAGACAACAATAACTTTTAAACTATTATATATTTTTGTGGCGCGTCTAGATAATTTAGTTTTACATTTTTTTCTGTCCATGAGTGCCAACTCGCACCTCCGTGTCATTCTTCGTTTTTTTTATCAATTTTTCTCTGGGATATAACTTCCTACAAGCGCGAAAACACGGCCATATGTGCCCCTGCCTTGCGCTTGGGTTTTTCCAACGCCGCGTAAACGCTAGGTGCTCGCCACGGCCCCGTGGTATCCGCCAGCCACGTGGTCTGCGGTGGGAAACTGCTGCTCTAATCTCGTACCACAGCTTGTACGCTCGCATTTTGCATCCTGCGTAATTTCGTACAATTCTTAGGCGGTCGTTGTCGATAGGCTTACACGTCACTGCTTTCAGAGTCAGCGACAACCAGCTTTCGCAGCTTTGCCTTCCTTCCATTCCTTACTTCTCCAGCTCTTCCCTTTTTCTACGTCTCTCTGTATTTTTAGCCTTTGAGTTACCACTACTGCCCGGTTGAGTTTCACTTTGCCAGGTTTTTCCTTCTCATAGCTGAAAGGCTTTTCGAGCAGTGAATTCACTGTCCAACGAACCTTTTGAAACCAAAAAAAAAAAAAATATTCACGAATTATGCACTTGGAAATTGTTTGTAATTTCTGGTCACACTGTAGATAAATTATTTATTAGGTCTAGTTACAGTCAAGTTTCAAGTTGAAGAGGTTTGTCGAATATGATAGTTCAAATGGTTCAAATGGCTCTGAGTACTTTGGGACTCAACTGCTGTGGTCATCAGTCCCCTAGAACTTAGAACTACTTAAACCTAACTAACCTAAGGACATCACACACATCCATGCCCGAGGCAGGATTCGAACCTGCGACCGTAGCAGTCGCACGGTTCCGGATTGCGCGCCTAGAACCGTATATGATAGTATTACCGTGATATTTATTTTTCTCCGCTGAATTTCCTTAATATTCTTACCATGGTACTGCACATCAACGGCTGGTTTTATCAGCGTTCTCTTTCTTTCAGTTTGTTCCACTGAGACTCATTAATGCTTTGTGGATCCATCCTATCACCAGTTGTCGATGTGTACGTTGCTATCTCTTCGCAAATCTGTACATGCAGTTCGGTACTTCTATGTTTCCTTTACTGACGGCGGTTTCGACATTCGATACAAACCATAAAACAATATAGTTGCTTCTTTCTTCACATTGTTTCTCATTCTGAGCGAATTACTTGAGCGCCAGACGATTGAAACTGCTGTCTTCCGATTAGCAAGTATAATGTCTGATCAAAAGTTTCCGGACATCCCTACATAATGCGAAACTTACTAGTAGATGTCTCGAGATGCGAATCGCCGATGTACGAGTACAAGGAGGCGAGGAGTGTTGTGTTGTCAGTAGAAAAGCAGTTCAGCATAACGGGTCAGTCAGGAGAGCTCAATGAATTCTAACATAGAGTTGTCACAGGATTTCACTTGAGTAACAGGTTTATCAGGGCCATTTCAGTCCTCGTACAGTTGCTCAAGTCGTTTGTTGATAATGTTACTGAGAAGGGAGAACGCAATGGAGCAACCACACAGCTGAACCGAGACCGCAGCGAGTTAAAAAGAATTGCGTACAACGTTTGCGAAGCTCCTCATAAGCACAAAGTATGGCTGGAAATGAGTGATTTTGAGTGATGACTCACGCTATTCCCCATAGAAATCCGACTGAAGGGTTTGGGTTTGACGAATGCCTTGAGAACATTACCTGCCATCATGAGTAGTAGCAACAGTACAGAGAATGTGACGTTACGGGAAGGGAGTGTTTCTCGCGGTTAGGTTGTGGTACCTTATTGCCCTTAAGAAAACGCTAAACGCAGAAGGATAAGCACACTTTTTACAGCACTGAGTACTTCGTACATTACAGGAACACATCGGAGAAGATGATTTTCGTATCAGTGTCGCAAATAAATTGCTGTAGGGTACGGATTAAACTGTCGTTGTGCAACAGAGAGCTGAGACATGGGAACAAAACGGTGGAAGTTGCCGCTGGCTAGAGTCATGCCATTCGGAGGCCCGGAAAGGCTCCACACAAAGGGCGGTTACAGAAATAACGGATCGGAAGAAACCAGAGCTGCGCAGTATGTGATAAGATGTAAACTTCCATACGGGGGCACTACGTGACCGAATGAAGGTCGAAAGGTGTCCAGGACAATAGGAGTTTCCCCAGAGGTTGTGGAAAAATCGCCAGCCGTTGTGGCCGAGCTGTTCTAGGCGCTTCGGTCGGGAACCGCGTTGCTGCTACGGTCGCAGGTTCGAATCCTGCCTCGGGTATGGATGTGTGTGATGTCTTTACGCTAGTTACGTTTAAGTTGTTTTAAGTCTAGGGTGCTGATGACCTCAGATGTAAAGTCCCATAGTTCTCAGAGCAATTTGAACCATTTTGCGGAAACGTCAACAAGAACACTAGGAAGCTTCTGGAGGCGAAGTCAGGAGGACAGCACGTGGGAAACGCATCATGTGAGCCTATATAAACGACAGCTTAATCTACCTGAGGAATTCCCTGTTAGACTCCTCTTTCGACACCGTCTCTGCGCTACTCTGCCCTCGGGTCGGAACTTACATTTCTGAGGCACCTAGCTGCACAGAATAGCGACGCTTCTCTGTTTCCTCAGTGACTCAGTTTTATAAACAGTACACGGGAGCTTGCAGTACACTATCCCTTTTAGAGATATATTTTCTCAGAGTACCGAGTTCCCTGGTCTGAAACCCTTTTAACTTGCAGCTCTGTCTCCAGAAACTACAAATTGGAAGAGCCCACTCTACTTCTGCATACTTGACATCAAGCTCCCTCATTCCTGATCCGCTTGCAGGAATTCGCAGACGCGACATCTGCATAAAAGAGCGCCCTGTCGTAAAGCAGCGTGTTTGAGACAAACTAAACTCCGTCCGAACAGGCCTTGGAATTCCCAACAGTACCGACTAGCCGCCGTATCATGCTCAGACCACAGGCTGCGGATGTGAAGGGGCGTGTGGTCAGCACACCGCTCTCCCGGCCGTATGTCAGTTTACGAGACCGAAGCCGCTACTTCTCAATCAAGTAGCTGCTCAGTTTGCCTTACAAGGACTGAGAGTGCACCCCGATTGCCAACAACGCTCGGAAGACTGGATGGTCACCCATCCAAGTGTCAGCCCAGCCCGACAGCGCTTAACTTCGGTGATCTGACGGCAACCGGTGTTACCATTCCGACAAGGCCGCTGGTTTGTGGACAATAACAAAATAAATGCGATATAAAGTCATGCAGGAGGCAAGCAACCACTATTCTAATAATCAGTAGCTCTGCATTCGGGCTGGCTGCGTAGCAATGGTAAAAATTAAAGATAAGGCAAGAAATAACTCTATTGCTCAAATGACGCGTTTCGGAATATATCCATTATCATATGTACAGGACCGATTTCTGTACAGACTGCGAACTGCGAATATTTGTTTCACATACGACTTGGAACGCCATATTTGTCGGTAGCTCGTGGTAGTGTGGTAGCGTTCTCGCTTCCCGCGCCCGGGTTCCCGGGTTCGATTCCCGGCGGTGTCAGGGATTTTCTCTGCCTCGTGATGACTGGGTGTTGTGTGCTGTCCTTAGGTTAGTTAGGTTTAAGTATTTCTAGGGGACTGATGACCATAGATGTTAAGTCCCATAGTGCTCAGAGCCATTTGAACCATTTTTGAACGCCATATTTACGTGCAACAATCGCTTCTCGTCATCTCAGGAAGGATAAATTCGGAAACTTGTCATACGGGCAACGAAGTCATTCATTGTCTGATGTTTAACTTTTACGATTGGGACTCAGTCAGCCTGAATGCAGAATTACTTATTACTATAATAATATTCTTGAAATTGTCTGGCCTCGCTTGAGTCCCGGCCTGAACCAAAATGAACACCTCTGGGGTGAGTTAGAACGTCGACTAAGGGTCCAGACCCTAGTGTTCACGTTCACTACCTTCTCTGGTTTCGGCTCTTGATGAAGAATGGGCTGCCATTCCTCCACAGACATTCTGACACCTCAGAACTAATGGTGGACACACTCGTATTAATGTCGACTAATAAGTGTCCGGATACTTTTGATCAGATAGTGTAGCTACAAACTCTTTATCACTCGTCTATATATTTGGACCAGATGTTAACCAGCGGTAAAGTTTGAAGCTGTATTACCCATAACACTGCAACAAAACAGTGACGGTTTCACCAAAAGCTGATCTAGTGTAATACCGGTAGTTCCGTGAACGCCGAGCACATCTCAGTGAGTCTTTTGTTATGCGGGACGGCACGCTAGCAATTCGTGCGCATGCAGAAACACGCTGCCATCGGCAGAAGGGGAACTAATTAACCTGAATACGCCTGACTGCAGCGTTAACTGCCGCAATTTGGAACATAGCTGCGCAGTTGGCGGCATTGCGAGCAAAGTGCCCGGCCAGAAGTGGGCTTCTGCAAATTGCAAATCGCAGTGTCTGGGGAGTAGAAGCGCCGACTCTGTCATCGATTGTCGATCCACTTCCCCGTAAACGTCAGCGATAAAATCCGGCCCAGGGCTGTCGTTTAATGATGCATGCGGAACACACGCCGCTTGGCAGGATCGAACAATAGCGACTGGCAGTAATAACACCGCCATCGCCCTAGACACGTCCCCTCGAGTGCCAGTGAAGCTAATAGCGCATTCACTCCTCTCCGATGTCTAGCACGAAAATTGAAGACTGAGTACAATAACGAAACCGTGCGTTCCCAGACGCAGTACAGCACTTGTCTTTGTCCCCATACAACGTCGTCTTCTTCTCCTGCTGCTCCAGGGTTAGGTTAGGCCTAGGGTATGTTCCCGTCGCATCATCTCATGCTCGGTCTTACCACACTTCTCTGGCTCGCTGGTTTATAATCTACTGCTAGTTTAGGAAATCTTTGTGGTGACATATGAAGTGTATGTTCTCCCCATTTTTCTTTGTATTGGATTATCTCTTCGGTTATTCGTTGGATTCCTAATTCTTCGCCCATTACTTCGCTTCTAATTTTGGTTTTTCTGCGCAGCCTTTCGCAGATCTCAGATATTACCCTGATTTTTATAGTTGCTGAAAATCTGTCTTTCTCAGCGTCCAGCTTTCTGGACTATATTATAAAGTATTAACTAGCGTATTTCATTAAATTTCTCCTGTGTCTCTGTCAGTGTTTAACCATTAAGTGTAATGTTCTTCTCGGGTTACCTGTTTCACTATTTTATTGTTGAGGACTATTTTTGGTACTGGGTGAATACCTAAAAAGGTTATGGTTTTAGTTTTATTGATATAGTCAGACTGTAGCTTGCACATTATTTCATTTAAGTTATGTAATGCTGTTTGTAATTCATCTTGTCTGTCTTTTGTGATAACTCGATCTTCCGCGAACAACATCATGTTAATATTTTTATTTCCCCCAGTACTTATGCCTGGGGTGTTCCATCTCTTTTCCATTCCATGATCATGTCATCTATATATACACACTCTTGTTTTTCACCTTGATTTACACTACTGGCCATTACAATTGCTACGCCACGAAGATGACATGCTACAACGCGAAATTAAACTTCTTCTTGCGGAAGATGCTGTGATATGCAAATGATTAGCTTTTCAGAGCATTCACACACGGTTGGCGCCGGTGCCGACACCTACAACGTGCTGACGTGAGGAACGTTTCCAACCGGTTTCTCATACACAAACAGCAGTTGACTGGTGTTGTCTGGTGAAATGTTGTTGTGATGCCTCGTGTAAGGAGAAGAAATGCGTACCATCACTTTTCCGACTTTTATAATGGTCGGATTGTAGCCTATCGCGATTGCGGTTTATCGTATCGCGACATTGCTGCTCGCGTTAGTCGAGATCCAATGACTGTTAGCAGAATATGGAATCCGTGGGTTCAGGAGGGTAATACGGAACGCCGTGCTGGATCCCACGGGCTTCGTATCACTAGCTATCGAGATGACAGGCATCTTATCTGCATGGCTGTAACGGATCTTGCAGCCACGTCTCGATCCCTGAGTAAACAGGTGGGGACGTTTGCAACACAACAACCAACTGCACGAACAGTTCGATGACGTTTGCAGCAGCATGAACTATCAGCTCGGAGACCATGGCTGTGGTTACCGTTGACGCTGCATCACAGACAGAAGCGCCTGCGATCGTGTACTCAACGAAAAACCTGTGTGCACGAATGGCAATACGTCATTTTTTCGGATGAATCCAGCTTCTGTTTACAGCATCATGATGGTCGCATCAGTGTTTGGCGACATCGCGGTGAGCGCACATTGGAAGCGTGTATTCGTCATCGCCATACTGGTGTATCATCCGGCGTGGTGGTATGGGATGCCATTGGTTACACGTCTCGGACACCTCTTGTTCGCATTGACGGCACTTTGAACAGTGGACGTTACATTTCAGATGTGTTACGACCCGTGGCTCTACCCTTCATTCGATCCCTGCGAAACCCTACATTTCAGCCGGATAATGCACGACTGCATTATGCAGATCCTGTACGGGCCTTTCTGGATACAGAAAATGTTCGACTGCTGCCCTGGCCAGCACATTCTCCAGATCTCTCGCCAACTGAAAACGTCTGGTCAATGGTGGCCGAGCAATTGGCCCGTCACAATACGCCAGACACTACTCTTGATGAACTGTGGTATCGTGTTGAAGCTGCATGGGCAGCTGTACCTGTACATACCATCCAAGCTCTATTTGACTCAACGCCCAGGCGTATCAAGGCCGTTATTACGGCCAGAGGTGGTTGTTCTGAGTACTGATTTCTCAGGATCTATGCACCCAAATTGCGTGAAAATGTAATCACATGTCAGTTCTAGTATAATATATTTGTCCAATCAATACCCGTTTATCATTTGCATTTCCTCTTGGTGTAGCAATTTTAATGGCCAGTAGTGTATTTGCATTTCTGGCGTTATCTCTTTACCCGAGTTAATTCTAGCTCTGGTGTTCGTATGCACGCTTTTAGCGACTTGTATCAGAGGTTTGGGATTCCTCTTTTTCCATTAATATTTGGAAACAAATACGCCTACAGTCGGAAGAAGGTGTCAGAGCCTCCGTAAGAGGGAGTCAACGTCTCTCCACCCACTGCAAAGAAATACAAAAAATTATTTGCTACTGCCATTAAAAATAAATTCGCAAGGTCAGTTATTTTATTTATGTAGCATATGGCGTAGTACATGACATGAATTAATGGTTAAGAAATATAAATAGTCTACAATACAAATATGAAGTATGTATATAAAATGTACAGAACACGTTTAGAGATTAGATAAAATATATACAAAAATGAATACAAAAGTACATAAAATATATAAAACAACGTAATATACGGAAAAACTACAGCTGAATTTCCACATTGCTAACATATGCTATCTCTTTTCGGTAATGTTCAGATATTCAGAGCGGTCACCAGACTTCAACTACGTTTAACTGTTTTCCTAGCAGGCTTCACAATCACATATGGGAATATGTGTCGACGAGTTAGCACATCTACCACAGTTTGTTTAATTATATCTAGGGTAGACTATATTTTGCGAGGCTTGTCGAATCCGGTTGGTATGGTGGAGAGGCAAGGCATAGTATGAAAGGTAGGGGTACCTGTTTGATCCACCTCTTTTTCCGGCGATCAGTGAGGCCAAAATGGTTGACATCTTTAGGGGTGTATGTGTAGAGCACAGTCTGGTTCTCTTACTACTAGGGATGTTTTCATGGATTTGTATAAGAGAACTGCTCTCGATCTTTTTGAGGTCTCTAGTGTGTGATTTCTATCTCATCGAAGATTGTGAGGAGAAGTGTACGAAGTACTCAGTGCTGTAACAAGTGTGCTTATCCTTCTGCGTTTAGCATTTTCTTAAGCGTAATAAAGGTAGCACAAACCAACCACGAGAAACCCATCTCTTCCCGTAACACCACATTCTCTGTACAGTTGCCACTACTCATGATGGCAGGTAATGTTCTCGAGGCATTCATCAAACCCAAATCCTTCAATCGGATTGCTATGGGGAATAGCGAGAGATCACTCAAAATTACTCATTTCCAGTCATACTCTGTGCTTATGAGGAGCTTCGCAAACGTTGTACGCCATTCTTTTCAACTCGCTGCGTACAGTCATTCGTGCTTTTTTTTTTTTTTTTTTTTTTTTTTTTTTTTACAGGCATCCTCCACAGTGATCGACGGTTCATGTCCGTAAGGGGGGTCTACCTGGTCTCGGTTCAGCTGTGTGGTTGCTCCATTGCGTTCTCCCTTGTCAGTAACATTACCAATAATCGACTTGAGCAACTGTGAGAAGACGGAAATGTCCCTGATAAATCTGTTACTCAGGTAACATCCAATGACAAGTCTTCGTTCGAAGTCACTGACCTCTCCTGACGGACCCGTTATGCTGAACCGCGGGTTCGTATCTCCGGACATCTAGTAGTAAGTTTAGCATTACGTAGGGATGACCGGAAACTTTTGATCAGACATTATACGAGGGTGAGCCAAATTAAGAACTTAAATATTTTTTAAATATTATTTATTGTGCAGAAGTGGTACAAAGCTGTATCACTTTTCAACATAATCTCCCCCACGCTTAATGCAAGTCCTCCAGCGCTTACAAAGTGCATAAATTCCTTCAGAAAAAAATTCTTTTGGTAGTCCGCGCAACCACTCATGCACCGCGTGCGTACCTCTTCATCAGAACGGAACTCCTTTTTTCTCCCATTGCGTCTTTGACTGGTCCAAACATATGGAAATCACTTGGGGCAAGGTCTGGTGAGTATGGTGGATGAGGAAGACACTCAAAATGCAGGTCTGTGACAGTTGCAATTGTTGCACGGGCTTTGATCTGATTGCAGGCCGCAGATGATTTTTTAGGAGGTCTGCATATGATGCACTGGTGACAGTGATCCCTTTAGGCATGTAATGCTCCAAAATGACGCATTTTTCGTCTCAAAAGAGAGTCAGTATAACCTTCCCTGCTGATGGTTCTGTTAGAAACTTCTTTGGTTTTCCTGATGAGGAATGGCGCCATTTCTTGCTCGCCCTCTTCGTTTCCAGTTGGTGGAAGTGAATCCAGGTTTCGTCCCCAGTAACGATTCTTGCAAGGAAGCCATCACCTTCTCTTTCAAAGCGTCGAAGAGGTTCTTCACAAGCATCAACACGGCCTTCTCTCATTTCAGGAGTCAGCTGCCGTGGCACCCATCTTGCAGACGTTTTGTGAAACTGGACCACATCAATCACAATGTGGTGTGCTGACCCATGACGAATCTGTAAACATGCTGCAGTGTCATTCATTGTCACTCGGCGGTTTTCTTTCACTATGGCTTCAACTGCTGCAATGTTCTGTGGAGTCGCAACTCGTTGCGCCTGGCCTGTACGAGGAGAATCTTCCACTGAAGTATGGTGCCTGAAGAGCCCCAAGAAGTGTCGACAAGGTTCTGCAACACGTTGTTGCTAGTTCTAAGATTCGGAACTGCGTTGGACAGATTACTCTTGAAGCCCAGTGTTCTATCCGGGGCGACATCTAGATATTTTTAGCCTCGATTGAGAATAACTATTACTTGCAATTCTTGACTGTGAATACTCATGAATAACTGGGGTGAAAGGAACGGAAATGAAACAGGATGCGAAAGAGATAGGAAGGAAATAATTACTTGCAGCTGCATAGAGCATTGCGGCAATGCAACGGCGATAGATGAAAATTAGTGCCGGCCCGGGCATCGAACCCAGACGATTCGCGTCTCTAGAATGTTTGCTTAACAGCCTCAGCCATCCGGACATGCTTTCTGTCAGACCCAAATTTCCAAATTCCCACTCGCCCCTCCCATTAACACGCTACTCGAGAGAACATGTCCGACAGAGCAGACACCACTCATATCTATAGATGAGATGATACTGTTCTTCATATGTGAGTTCACGCTGGCCGTGAACGGTTGCGTGCAGTACATTTGTGACATTAGATTTTTCGGCGTTATTACTTCTGGCTAAGAATGTGCAGAGCAACGTGTAGACTATCATTCGCTCTGTTCGCTCGGACGTGTATTCAGTCATTACATTCTCTCTCACCTCTCACTATAACATTAAGAATATCTGAACAACTTAGGACAAATATTTGTTCTCAGCAAACCAATGTCCTCTGCATATTACTACATAAGACGTTCGTATTTGCCATCTTTTGGTACAGTGTGTCAGCGATGACACTAAATTTAACTAAATCGATTATCAGTCAATGGTCACAAACATTGTTTGTCGCTTAACCGGTTTCGATAATTCATTCATTTTCAATAGCCCATCTTAAGTCTTTGCTGATGGGTGCGTTAGAGCGTAATAGGGGTGAGCATCTCTTCACGAATCCTACTACATGTTTCTTCTGTACCAAGAACACGACTTTAAAGCTATCTTCCTCAATATCTGCGAAGTTAAAGTAATTTCCATTTTCATTCTAGTAATGCCCCTCACCTCCCCAACCATCTCTAACCGTTTCGTCCCACCTCTATTGAAACAACCTACATTTTCTTAACACCCTCTGTCATTCCAGCGCTCCATCTTTAACCTTTCTGTTTTTTATACAATTAAACACTGCTTCAAATGTTATCAACTTATTAATACTTAGCCATTCCTCATGTAAGTAGTAGGGGGATAGGGGTAACACCCCACTTTTGATATCAAATTGATATGCTGATTAATTAAGTTTATCAATTAATCCCCCCCCTCACCCTCCAACGCTAGCCGCCAACTATCCCTACACCCACCCCCATGGATGTCATCATTTGTTTTCCTCAGCCCACACGTGGATTCACTGACCCTCTCCCCATCCCCTCTCTCCCCCCACCAACCCCACTGGTGGAATTTCGAATTTTGGCTAGAATTTCGAATTGTAGTGTGAATTTCTAATTTTGGTGGGAATTCTCTGGGTCCAGGACTGTCTTGACATCGAAACCCTACTCCGCACCTGACATTTGGTGGGAAATTAAAAATGACAGTGCCCTTTCCAGGACTCAAACTCCGATTCTTCTGGACAGAAAGCCCAAGCGCACCGCCACCCCCCCCCCCCCCTAACACTTGGAAACTATCCAGATGCAAGAGAGGAAGGTTGGAATAGTCTACTTTTTTATTTTGGTTGGGAAACTGAATTAGAGATCGGTCCTAATTACATAATTCATCATAAAGATCGGTCCCAATTACTCAAATATGTGCCCAGCGCTACATAAGGAGTGCCTAAAATAGCTATACAGCTAAAAAATTGACGAAGCCATACAACTGGCGTTATCCTGCCGAGAAAAAATTTTACAATATGACTCGAAACTAGTGGCAGACATACTCAAACTCTACCCTTCACCCACTAGCTGGCAGGAAGAAAGGCTGGAGTGGAAGGTACTATCTTCATTTTTTGGCAAGAAATATGTTCAACTGATGAGTTACTGATCTTGGACAGAGAGGAATTTAATTAGTGTATTACCTGGAAGCATGCAGCTGAGGACTTTATCTATCGCTGTTTGATATTAGAGATCGTTACAGACGCCTACTTCACAATCACCCTGTAGACCAGGCAATCTAAGCCAATACTACTACCACAACTGATGGAAAATGCTTCGCTTTTCTATAAATCATCGTCCCAAAAGATTGCAGATTGGAAGTAGTTGAACATGCATTCTCCTCGACGTACGGTCGGACACTAGTGGAATTATAGGCAATACTACCTTCTCCTTCTCATCTGTAGAGTATTTGGTTGTGAATGACTAGGTGCATTCGAGTCTATTGTTATAATATACCGTCCGACTAATGTGCTGTTCTACCTTGTACATAAGAATAATATGCATAAATGACAGTCTCCTTGCATCCAGCAGACATCTAGCACATAAAATAGCGGAACTGGCATGATCATGTGCCATCATCATGGTTCTTTAAGTTTTCAAAAGGAGATATGAAAGGCGCAGGAGGATGCCTTGGTTTGTTGTTACTACTGGAGAACCTAGGCAATATTGTTACGAAATATCGACAATATAACTTCATCGAGGATGTTATGCTCTTTAGCAAGATGTATTTAAATGTGCTTACAGTCTCTACAATCGTCTTGTGAAAAATTTTTCACTATTTGTAGGGGCTATAGCACTATGGGAAATAACGTACAAGCGGTTGAAATCGAGACTTCGTGATCGTTAGTATGCATGCATAGTCTCTAGGCCTATATGTATGTGTGGACAGCTGTCAGCAGCAGACGATTGCACTTCAAAGGAATAACATGCTAACTGTTGATCTAAAAAAATTTTGCTAGCGATGCGCACTCTGTAGGTACGGAGAAGGGAAACTCTCACATTCCAGGATGCTATGCAATCGACAGACTGTCTACTAACGAACAAGTTATCACTAGGATTAAAAAAAATACCAGAAATGTACAGTTTGTAAAAGGTCTAACGAGGTTGTGGGAACGTGTCAGAGTTGTAAGGTGCAAAAAAGTAGCGTGCTCGTCTGGTAAGCAATAAGAGAATATACTTATGGGGGGAAAACCAGAGAAGCAGCAGAAATCAACTCTTTACACATGTCCACTCCTTGCATAGATCCCTGCACAGTACAGTGGAAGACAACTTGTAGAAATGTGTCAGACTGAGTTTCCAAGTGCATCGCTACATGACTCTGCAGATAAAATCTCAGATGTGTCATAGCAGTACACGGATTTATTTCCAAGCTACAAGTTTCCAATCTGCACAACTCGTTGAGTAGCCTAGGTAAGAGGCGAGTGTTGCTATACTTTTCATGACTTTCCTATCCACAACGGTCGCATGTTCGAATCCTGCCTCGGGCATGGATGTGTGTGATGTCCTTGAGTTAGTTAGGTTTAAGTAGTTCTAAGCTGTAGGGAATTGATGACCTCAGAAGTTAAGTCCCATAGTGCTCAGAGCCACTTGAACCATTTTGTATAGGGCATGCAAATATCCTCGTATAAAATCAAACAACACATGGCTATGCCAGCAATGAGACCATATACATACGGAAAACCGTCGCAAAAATATGAAACAAATGACATACAGTCGGTAAAGATTGAGGAAAACCTGATAAAATTACGAAAAATTAATGAGAAATATGTAAAATTGAGGGAAACACGAAATGTATCCTGCAGTCGAACGTAAAAACTATGCCTACTTTGCTCATAAAACTAAAAGAAAACAGACTGCTATTATTTTCATGGAAAGAGGAAATTTATAACTGTCGTAATTGTGTTTTGGTTTTTAATAGGTGCTCTATTGTAGGAGGTGCGTTTATGTTAAATGCAATTATTACATTGCAGTGTTTTCACATTCAGTGTGACAGACACTTGATTGGGGGAGGGGGGGTGGGACATGTGTGTGGTCGCACCAGGCAGTAGGGGAGTAGGGTGGAACGTCAGCACAGCTCTGGGACAAAGAAATACCCGCCAAAATTCGAAATTCCCACCATAATTCGAAATTCCCGCCAAAATCGAAATACGTGCCAACATGGTAGGTGGGGAGGGGGGGAGTGAGAGGATGGGGAAGGGCATGGAAGCCACATGCAGGCTGCAGAAAACACATGATGTCATCCAGGGGTGGGGTGATGGCGGGTGGGTTTGGGGGATCGAGGTTGAAGGGGATAATTAACTGATCAGTTACTTAATTTTCATATCTATTTGATATCAAAAGAGGGCTGATACTCTCATCTCTCCACTATTAATGTATGCCTCTATTATTGATTACTAGTTGTTATTTATGGCCGACCATATATTAGTAGTTTTGTTATGATGAAACATGGAAAGTAACTAAGCTATGAGATATGCATTAACGCTAGGTGTTCTCTCTTATCTGCCACTTTGGTTTCGATGTTATACATACTACTAAAATTGGTGCATTGATCGTAATTTGCTATACATTATACGTGTACACTGTGCTATAAATTTTATAATTTTTTAACATGCTTTATGTTCATTGATGTGAAAAAAGATTTTTCGTTCCGTACTTCAGCTCCTTAGGTGTCGATATTTTTTTTTTTTTTTTATAAAGTAGCCAAGGTTCTTCATCAGGGTTTAGACTTTCTCTACGCCAAATTTCATCGAAATCGGTTTAGCAGTTTAGTCGTGAAAAAGTAACAACGTTCCATTCACATTTACCAATATTGGTACAGAAGTATGGATTAAACATAGTAGGTATTAATGTAAGCGTTGTATTCATTACCTTGAATCATATTACATACAACATATAAAAGCATTTTCACAAATATGAAAAAATTGAAAAGTCAGTCAGTAAATAGCTTATTCGAAGAGTAAATACATTTCCTAATTCATGTTATATTCTTAAAATCAATACATATCTTGTTCTGCGCACTTTCTAATGTTGTCTATGTTACTCCTCAGGGTCCCAGCTATCTGCATGTCAGGGTTCGTCGAAATTGTTCAGCAGTTTGGTCATGGAAACAAGCATAGGTGCATTCACATATATAAAACTACTATGGATTATTGTTATAATTATGACTATTATTGTCTGTGTCTGTGATTATGATTATTCTCACAATAATATGTTAGGTGTCAAATAACCACAAGCACAGGTAGATAGTGAGAGCTTTCTGTAATATTATTTTGGTATGTATAGTTCCTGGTCTTGTGAAGGAGAGGACGTGAAGGCACTAATCGTGTCAGGTAGTACAGAACAGTAGATAAATAACTACGTTCTAGGGACACTTAATGGACCTCAGTTGATTCTCTTCTTGATTTTCAGCCTCTGATGCAGCTCTACGCCATGAACAACAATAGACCTGAATGAGATTTTCACTCTGCAGCGTATTGTGCGCCGATGTGGAACTTCCTGGCAGATTAAAGATGTGTGCCAGACCGAGATTCGAACTCGGGACCTTTGTCTTTCACGGGAAAATGCTCACCAACTGAGCTACACAAGCACGACTCACAATCCATCCTCACAGATTTTTTCCACCAGTATCTCGTCTCCTCCCTTCTGCAAGTTCCGCAGGAGAGCTTCTGTGAAGTTTGGAAGAGAGGAGGTAGTGGAGGAAGTAAATCTGTGAGGACGGGTTGTAAGTCATGCTTGGGTAGCTCAATTGATTCTCTTCTTGATTTTCAGCCTCTGATGCAGCTCTACGCCATGAACAACAATTTGTCCGCGAAATGCAAAGTTCCCAAGTTCGAGTTTCGGTCCAGCACAGTTTTAATCTGTCAGGAAGTTTCAACAATAGACCTGCTTAGGTGTTAGCCGAACAGGTATGCGAATGGACTCAAGACCTGCTTCAGAACATTGTTGTTGAATGAAAGACCTCACTAAACGTGAAGGTAGCATCCTGCTTACCACGAGGTATTATAGCAAGAGTATTTCTCTTCATAAACAAAACGTCACCACCATCTACTGCTGAGTGGTGGCCTTTTCTAGAATTTCCAAGCATTACAGTCTTCAGTTATATGCAACCATGTTGCTCGTGCATTTTTTCCAATCTGGTCTAATTACCTTCTATTAAATCATAGTCTCGATTTTTTTGTTATGTCATGGAATTCAGCTAAAATATATCTTGATCGATATACCATTCACAAGCCTGTCAACATGACCTATCCACCTACATTTCTGGTTCCAAATCCATATGTTTGTTGCCCCATTTCCCTCTGGTAATTCCCAACAAGCGTCTCTCTGTTCTTCGTTGAACTTTCACTTTTGGAGTGGTTTTCGCGAAAACCAGCATGTAACCGAAAGTTAGTTAGCTACCTGTTCCACAGATAAAATTCACCATAAAAGTTATGACGTGGAGCGTATCAACAAAACAAGGACAAAATACCAATGTACAACTTTAAAAAGTTATTATAATTTATAATTTTCTATATGCTGTTCATCTATCGTTTTTTTTTTCTTTAAAAGTGTCTTACGACCTCCATTGGTACGAGAATTATTAAGGAGAAATAAGTTAAATATAAATTTTGAAACGCGTTGATTGTCAGACATTTTATTTCCATGAGTAGATTGCAAGGAGTTTAATATCTGTATATTTCACCTATTACTTTGCCAAAGTCATATGTTTTAAATGGTAATAAAGATCATTTTTCCGTCTGCTGTTGTACTTGTGAATATCTCTGTTATTCTCAAACTTAGATGAATTGTTGATACCAAATTGCATAAGTGAAAAAATGTAGTGAGACTACAATTATAATCTGCACATGTTTAAAGGGATACCTGCAAGATGTATATGTGCGAAAGCCACAAATAATTCTAATTGCTTTCTTTTTTGGACTGAAAATGTTTTGCTAAGCGGCAATTTACCTCAGAATATTGACATTAATGAGTGAAAATATGCTATTGATTTCTGTACCTCTAAAGTTGGCACTCATTCTTGTGGCAAATGTGGCCAAACTTAAACGTTTTACGATATCTAATACATCGGTTTTCCAGTTTAAGTTTTCATCACTATGCACACCCAAGAACTTAAAATTTTCTACCCTATTTATTATTTCTTGTCACTGCATTAGGTTAATGAGAAGTGGAACATCTGTTACAGTATAAAACTTGACGAACTGCGGATTTTCAAAGTTGAAAACTAAACCATTTGTGCAAACCCATTCAGAAATTTTTACAAGAAAATTATTTACCATTTCGTCTGTCGATACTTCTTTGCTCAGCTTCACAACAATTGTATTATATGCTTACTGAAGTAAAATAGCAGATCTAACATAAAGCAAGAACTGTAGTGGGTCAATGATCGAACCCTATGAGACTCCTTTTTTAATTTCTCCCCCTGCAGATGATGTGCCATTCCTCTTTGTATTACTTCAACAGTCTAGGATACCTCTCTGCATTCTGTTTCTTAAATTATAACGAAACCAAGCAACTTTTGAGCTATATATGCCATAGAAACTTAATTTCTCTAATACTATTATGACTGACACATTCAAATACCTTCGATATTCACAGAAGACTCCAGCTGGTGATATTTCACCATTCTATAATTTTTATGTGCTTAGTAAATGTATAAATCACTGACTCATTAGAAGCGCCCTTTTAAAATCCGAAATGCAATTGGCTGAGTATCTGAATACTACACATGTGGATGACAATCCCGCAGTACATTACCACAATGCTATTAGGAGTAGCTATGGGTGGTTGTTATTGACATCTGTGAAGTCACCTTTCTATGGAGAGGCCTAACAATGGCATATTTCAGTTTTTCTGCGAAACACCTTCTGTTAATGATGCACTATGTAAGTAATTAAAAACGTTACATATTGGAAAGTCATATCTTTTAAGTGCATTATTGCAAATATTATCCATTCCACATGATTTCCTGGCTTTTAAAATTTTGGTGATTTTCCTTACTTCCGATCAGGATGCTAGATTAAATTTTAAATCAGTAAATGTCTTCAGTGTACTATTTGGTTCTCTCTTCTGAAGCATTTGAAACAGTTTTCTCGTCTACTTTTAAGCAATAATTACCAAATATACCTGCTACACATGAACTGCCTTTTACAATGCTGCCTTTCTCTTTAACAGAAATAATGTCCTTTTATATGACTTCTATCCCTGTCTATCTTTTAACATTATTCCATACTAATTCAATTTTGTTATTTGATCTGTCAATTCGAGACAAGATGTCCATGCTCCTGGAATTTTTACAATTGTTCTAAGAATATTGCAGTACTGTTTGTAGGAAGAAAGTATTTCTGGGTCATCATTTGTACTGGCTATTTGTGTATTTGTGCAAGTCCTGTAAAAAGTGACCCACAGTCTCTCTTACGACTTACCATCTTTACATTTCGTTTTCTTTCAGGGAAACTGGTTTAAAATTGGATATCAACACTTTAGAAAGATGTTGAATTAGGTTTAACATTAGTTTCATTGTCAACTTCACTCCAGTCAGTTATTTTTAACTTATTTTAAAATCTTCAGTAGTTTTATTATTAATAAGCTTCACCGATGTCTTGGAGTGTTTGCGAACTGAACATGAAGCTAAATTATATCATCTGACTAACTGTATATTGTGATCTTAGACTCCATTTACTACCAGATAGGTATGTGTCTCTTCTACTTTTTCATGTTGAATGAATACATTATAAATAAGGATACTACTATCTTGAACAACTTTTATAAGGAAATTCATGACTGATACCAAATTATTAATGGGTAGAAGCACCTCCACAGCACTTTTCCTGCCAAATTCCTCCAAGAAATTTAGTTATGTCTTTCTTCTCACTGAGACAGCACAATAATTCAGCAAACGTTCTCATGAAAATTTCCCAGTTACCCAGTACAGACAAGTACCGAAACCAACACTATTGTACCTCATTTTCCAGTAGTAACACACACGCACATGACTCAAGTGGAATCACGATTGTAGTTTATTTGCCTGTGGACAAGAAGACATCCGATGGCTTGCTGCATTCATTTTTACACTGCAGACTCAGAAGAATACACGCACACTTTAATGTAGGTATATACATTTATAATTAGCCTATAGTGCCAAATACATCAATCGAAAAAAGGAGAAGAGAGAAAAATGTGTAACTTCAAGTTCAAAAAGAGGTAAATTCCAAGAATTTCGGCCTTGAGTCTCTGCCCCATGCTGATGATTTGAAAGTTCCCTTATCCTTTGCATCGAATATGAGACTTGAGCTGCTTTCTTCCATGCAGTCTGTGAGTGCAACGCCATTCTGGTCACTGATGTTGTATTTCCACATTGTATGATGACTATTGAAATCTCCCAAGTACAGAGGTGGATGGTGGAGTGGGGGTAGTACCTCTGGAGGCCACTGGACGAGTGGAGGTTTGTAAGCGTTAGTTATTGAAGCTTCTTCCACTTTTGTAATGACAGTGTGGATTCCACTGTCAATGCCAGAGTGCAATACTTGGGCTTTTTCTATGTGGCTGTGGATATAAATAGCACAGCCGTGTGACTCATGGTATGTCGCACCTAGTATCTCGTATTCTGGTATTCTGCCTGTTGCCTTAAGATAGGCCAAATCAGTTACTCGAGTCTCTTGTATAGCAACAACATCAATGTTCCTCTTACGAAGAATTCGAGACAGAGTTTCGCATTTGGACCTGCTTCGTCCTTCAATATTTCGTTGAAAAATTCGGAGGCTAGGCCCGATATTTCTTGTCATGCAGCTCCTGCAGATGTCATTGTCTGACAGGCTTGCTTCCATGTGCGCAAGGCCAGGAGATCCTCTAGAGAAGATTAGTCTGGCTCCAGCTATCGTTCTAGCTCATTGATCATTACCCAGGTTGCACATGTCGACGCAAGCTAGTTTACAAGCTAGAACAAAGATTGTGAGAAACTTTTTGAAACATACGCAAAACATGGTGATACAGACGTAGCCGATGAACTGCTACAAACACTGGATGATGCTCAAAGAAATAGATGGATTAAGACGACTGCTGAAATGGATTTTAAGAAGTCAAGCAGAAAAGCAGGGAGCTTACTAAAGAAGTTGGGGGGAAGTAAACCACCAGTCAAAGTAGCTCGTACTGGTCTACCTGACCAGATAGCAAGTCGAACTGTATCACTATCTAGAGCACCACGAGACAAACACTACACCCAAAAAGTAAAACGGAAATACAGAAACATACAGCGAACAACACCTCAAGAAACTGAGTACTCTCGGAGCTTCACAACTGAAGAACTAGAAGCTGCTCTCAGTGATGTTAAAACGGGTAAGGCACCTGGTTATGATGGAATGCACCCTGAATTTCTGACTCGATGTGGGAAGGAAAAGAAGAAATGGCTGACCAAGTTTTACTCATGCATACAAACATCGGGCTGCCTACCAAAAGCTTTTAAAATTACTAAAATAATTGCTGTGCTGAAACCAAACAAACCTTCAGATAAAGCCAAAAGTTGCCGCCATATCGCTCTTCTCTGCTGCTGTTACAAACTTCTGGAACGGCCACTCCTCAATAGGCTGGGCCGACGAATCCTAGAAGTCATCACACCAGAGCAGGCAGGTTTCAGACCCAGTAGGAGCTGCACAGATCAGGTTTTAAGTCTAACGACATATATTGAAGCAAGTTTTCAAAAATAAAAAAAGACTGCGGTAGCTTTCATAGACCTAACAGCTGCCTATGGCACTGTATGGAAGGAAGGACTTCTACACAAACTGATAAAAGTAATCCCCTGCCGTATGACACTGAGACTTATCAACAACATGCTTTCGGATAGATACTTCCAGGTGATACAGGGTAATGACATAAGCAAACAGAGGAAACAGAACAACTGACTGCCTCCAGGATCAGTTTTAGCACCAATGCTCTTTAATCTTTACATCTCTGACCTGGCTGATACCATCTCAAGGAAGCTCAGCTATGCTGATGATATGGCCCTAGCTATTCAAAGGAAGCATTTTGAAGACACTGAAAACATCCTCACCACTGACCTAAACAAAATGCATGAGTATTTCACCAAATGGAGGCTAATACCAAATCCCACCAAGACTAAAGTCAGTTGTTTTCATTTGAACAACAGAATGGCGGGATATGAGCTGAAGGTTCAACTGCGATATCAGCCACATCCAAAGTACCTGGGGGTCACTCTAAATAGGACATTATCCTTCAAAAGACACCTGGAAAACGTATCCAATAAGATAACCTTAAGGAACAGCCTCATTCAGAGGCTCTGCAGCACTAAGTGGGAAGCAGCAGCAGACACACTACGAACCTCTGCACTCGCCTTAGTATACTCTGCAGCCGAGTACTGTGTACCAGGGTGGTTAACCAGCAAAAAGCATGTAAAAAAGGTGGACATCCAGCTCAACGCTGCTATGGGAACCATTACTGGATGCATAAAGACAACCCCCCCCCCTCCTATATTGGCTTCCAACACTTAGTCATAAGCTCCACCCTCCCTGCGAAGACAGGAAGCTCTTATGAAGGAATACACAAAAATAATGAATAACTCCCTACTTCCTATCCATGAAAATGTCACAGCGTTGGAAAGAATACGACTCCGCTCCAGAAATCTCCCTTTAAGACTGGCCCAACAACTGTCAGCTGCCAACTTCAGCATGGATACCAAATGACACGAGAGCTGGAGTGATAGTGCCTCCTCTGACAACCGTGAACTTATCTGTCCGTCACAGAAACCAAAGGACTTTGAACTTACGCGACAACTGTGGAAAAGCCTAAACAGAATCTGAACAGGACAGGACTATGTGCACACAATCTACACAAGTGGGGAAAGCTTCCCAGCCCTAGCTGTGACTGTGGGGCACCTAATCAAACAATACAGCACATCGCCCAGGACTGTGAATTAAGAGCCTACCAGGGTAGTTGGGCTGACTTCTTCAACGCCACACCGCCCTGCCTCGAATGGACCGCCAATATGGACGTCAGAATTTGAAGACTTGTGTAACGCAAAAATCTGCTGTCATGTTACTTTTTATTGTGTTTATGTATTACATTTTATCTGAATATGTATCCTTCACTTATTTATTTTATAGTGTATTTTATCATATAATTTCATAATGTAATAAGTGAAAACCGTGTGTGTAGCGCCATACGCTAAATAAATAAGTTAAATAAAAAAATATGCATTTTAAAACCTTGTCACTCTTTAACAAATTTCTGCAGACGGCCATAGATGGTAGTCTTACTTAAGTGATAAAGCTCATCAGTTGCTTCTATGATGCGGTATACTAGTAAATGTTGTTGCAGCATTTTAACAGCATGAGTGCTGACCATGAATTTGTTAAAGTAATGATTGTTTCTTCTTGAATTTCTTATGTTTATTTAAATCCCTCTAAAATCGCTTTAAGTTCTGCTGTGACTATAGGAGCTTCTTCAAGAAGCATCCCGCTTCGTCTTCTTGTTTGGATCCATCTCTGTAAATCTTTCTTGACGACGGCAATGGTGCTAAACTGTGAGCTAAAATTTTCTCATTCAGTGTACCAGGGAACATTAGTGTTCTTTCTGATTGACCTTACCTTATTAATTCGTGCTAAGTTTAGAAACGAGACATGAGCGGTTTGCCTATCCTTCGAAATTTGTCCAAACAGTTGCTTATCTTCTACCAATTGATCTGCAGATGCATAAAACAGATTCGAGACTAGAGATATTGAAGCTTTCTGGATCATTGTTATCTTGTCTCTCTTACAGATCTTTGTCATTGGAAGCTATACATCAAGATTTTCAGCTAAACCCTTTGTGAGTTTCTGTTTTCTAGTGCCTCCCATCGCTTCCTACATATTCATCAGAACTACATTGAACTTCTTTCTCAAAATGCTCTTTCCTCAATTTGGTTATATCTGTTACCGGGAAAGAGTACCCATGTGTGAAATTAATGTTAAATTGCAGTTCCTCCTTGCCTAAAAACTCTTCGAATCTATCAGTAACTGAAGAGTCTCGGAAAATTGTCTCACAAACTCTACAAAATTGTTGCAGATATACACTATCACCTTTACTCAAATCTCTCATTAAACAGAGATATACAAAATTTTAATTAAGGCTGTAAATGTGCTCACATATGAATACTTGCCTTTTAATGCCTTGATTTTGGACTTGGAAACTAGACTTAATAGCTTTTATGTTATAGTGTAAAACATACCATTTGTTAAGTATTTAAGTATGTGCAACAGCGGACTAATATTATCCAGTGCATGAAAAGGACGTCTGCAGTTAATAATTCACAGCCCTTTCTTGTAATAATTGAATTGATTGAAAAGTTATGTTAAAGCTAAAGGAACAGGCACACACTTACATCACCATTACGCTATTGAAATTCACAGCACATGTATTTTAGGTGCTGTGTGCTATTACAGAGATCCTCTTGTAAATCGAAGGCGCATTAGTCTCATTTATATTTAAGCAGACCCAAACGCGGTGAAAGCAAATAGATAGAAAGAGATCATTTTCCTTGAGTATATCGTCCACGTGCCACGTTGTTCCAAATTGAAATCTGGAGGCAACAATGCCGTTATGGGCCACATTATTGTATATGGTACAGGTATAATACAAATGATGATAAACGTTATGATGGTAAAATTAATAATGTGAAGATTATAACTGCTTTGATTGATTCGCATTTACAAGATATAAATGGGAATGATTTTTACGAACAGGAAATTCCACATACAAGGCACATTAGAGAAGCCAGTGATCATCTTTAAGAATAACTTCCCTAATTTATCTCTAGATTGTTTTGAATCAAATCAAGCTAAGTGGAAATGATCAAGCAGACGTGCCACAGCAATGTTTACTCTGTATTTTAATCCAAAGAGATCAATTTCTTCAGAGAAATTTTAAAAAATTGCTTTGAGGCTTCTTATAAATTACTAAGAAATCCTCCTCCTAAGCACTGCGAGCTAAAAATGATAAGAAACTAAAATAGGGAAGATGAAACAGGTATCGCCCTTGAAAAGAAGTTAGACTGTAATGTAAGTGACTGTAAAAATAAAACAACTGTTACTTCGAAAGTACTGAAATCGCTTTACTGGAACTGGATAATTGTCATATGCCAGACATCGCTATATACAATAATTGTATACACAAGGATTGGAACTTAGATAGTGGCAACTATTTATTCATAACCGATACAAAAGAGTTACATGTTTGCACCTTTTATTGTCCTTCAAAGTAGTCATCAGAGTTGTGTACAGCCCATGGCCAGCAATGTGGAAGGGGTAGTATAAGTGAAAAATCTTGCATACTTTGCCTACTTTCATTCCATACTGTCATATGGTATAATATTTTGGGGTAACTCTTCAAGCGAAACAAAAGTTTTCAGAGTCCAAAAGCGTGTAATACGTATTATTTGTGGAGTTAACTCATGGACGTCTTGTAGAAACCTCTTCAAAGAACTGGGTATACTAACTACTGCCTCTCAGTATATTTACTCCTTAATGAAATTTGTCCTAAATAATATATCTCTTTTTCCAACAAACAGCTCAGTTCATACATACAATACCAGGAACAAAAATGATCTGCACAAGGACTTAAAAGCACTTACTTTAGTTCAAAAAGGGGTCCACTACTAAGGAACACTCATCTTCAATAATTTTGCCAGCAAACATAAAAAATTTAGTTACATATAAAGATCAATTTAAAAGGAGCCTGAAAGACTTACTAGTGGCCAACTCCTTCTACTCCATTGACGAATTTTTAATAGAAACAAATGATGTATATATTCATACTATTAGTATGGTCATTTCAGCTTTAAAGAAAAGTGACATGTTCCACATCCGTGAGGATCTCCTCAACACGGATTATGGAACGAAAAACTAATCTAATCTAATCTAATCTACTACGCCTTCCACATCGCTGGTAACGGGTTTTACACAACGCTGGTGGCTACTTTGAAGGACAGTAACAGGTGCAAATAAGTAACTCTTGTACGGGTTGTGAATAAATAGTTGCCACTATTTAAGTTCCAAGCCTCGTATCTCAGTGCTGTTTATATAGATACGAACGTATTATAGTTTTACAACGTATTATTGCGTTATAAACCAAGTAAAGAAGGACTGTGGACTTGGTTTTGTAATGCGTGTATTTTCTTTGGTGGAGCACCAAATTTTATGAAGTGCAAGTACAGATATATTATTTTAAAAATCAAAGTACTTAGCTCTGTTATGCAGATATGAGCCTCTACAATGTAAAATGCGTAAGTATTGGCAGCCTGGTGACATGGAAATATTTCAGTATTTTCATAAAAATTTTCTATGGAAGTCTTTGTTAATGGACTACATTTTTTCAAACCAGATTTGCATTCTGCAGTTGATTACATCGCCAGAAAAGGTATAATGAAAGTTAAATGAGTTAAAAGAGTAAAAATGTTGACTTTGATTACCCTGGATGGTAGGAAAATAAACAGGTTTATGATGGAAGTGGATGGGACATATGGCTGTCTTCTTTTAGTCTACAACATGAGCCCTTATCGATGTGGCAAGCTGTAGCTTGCAGGAGCGCGTCACTGTCGCCCCTAGACTGGATGAGTATAGGCAGCCGGGTGATGCAGACTGAAATTTGTTCTTTATAGGTATCAGGATCCGTATGTAACACTTGACTTCTTTCTAAGTTCGGTAGCGTTCACTCTTCGAATAGCTCTGGCCATGGGTGTATTCTGATGATTCTGACAAGACTTGAGAGGGCTTGCAGCACAAAGCATCGAGAAAAAGCGCCCTTTAATAGAAATCTCTGTAAGGCCATTGCATTGTATTAATGTAGATTCAGTGAAAAATCAGTCCCTAGTCGATGAAGACATATGCTGCTTCAATCCACTGAATTACTGGCGGGTACATAACCCTTCACTTGTACGCGGTTCGTAACCGCAGCCACAGTTACTTCCTACTTATCTTTCACTATTACTCTATACTTCAAAAGATCTGAAACTTACTGACGATCTGGAGAACATGCCAGTACGGCATGTGTACAGGAGGAAATCAAATCATCAGGATCGGTACTGCATTGATCCACATAATACTAGGGACGGAAAGTTGGGTGAAACCAGATGTAAACAGTAACGGAATTCTAAACTCAGACTGGAATGTACACCACAGAGACAGGTTGGACAGTGTTTATAGCGATAAAAAGTGCAATAGTATCGAAGGAGATTGACGGAGATCCGAAATGTGAAATAATTTGGGTGAAGGTTAAAGCAGGCTCAAACATGGTATTGGACGTCCTATAGGCCCCTTGGCTCAGCAGCTGTTGTAGCAGAACACCTGAAGGAAAATTTGGAAAATATTTTGAGTAGTTTCACGACCATGTTATAGTTTTAGGTGGAGATTTTAATTTACCAGATATAGACTGGGAAACTCAAACTTTTATCACGGGTGGCAGGGACAAAGCATCCAGCGAAATTTTTTTTAAGTGCATTATCTGAAGACTTCCTTGTGCAGTTAAACAGAGAACCGACTAGTGACGATGACATATTAGACCTTCTATTGACAAACAGACCCGAACTATTTGAAACAGTTAACGCAGAACAGGGAGTCAGGGATCAAAAAGTGGTTACAGCATCGGCGATTTCAGCCGTAAATAGAAATATTAAAAACGGTAGGAAAATTTTTCTGTTTAGCAAAAGTGACAAAAGGCAGATTTCAAAGTACTTGACGGTTCAACACAAAAGTTTTATCTCAAGTACAGATAGTGTTGAGGATAAGTAGACAAAGTTCAAAACAATCGTAGAATATGCATTAGATGAGTATGTGCCAAGCAAGATCATAAGAGATGGAAAAGAGCCTCCGAGGTACAAAAATCGAGTTAGAAAACTGCTACGGAAGCGAAGGGAACTTCGCAGCAAACATAAACATAGCCAAAGCCTTGTAGACAAACAAAAATTACACGAAGCGAAATGTAGTGTCAGGAGGGCTACGCAGTGGGCGTTCAACGAATTCTAAAGTAAAGTTCTATGTACTGACTTGGAAGAAAATCCTAAAAAATTTTGGTCTTATGTTAAAGCAGTAGGTGTTCAGGGACTCTGTGGCCAAAATGGCACTGAAACAGAGGATGACAGACTAAAGGACGAAATACTAAATGTCTTTTTCCAAAGCTGTTTCACAGAGGAAGACTGCAGTGTAGTTCCTTCTCGAGATTGTCGCACAGATGACAAAACGGTAGATATCGAAATAGACGACAGAGGGATAGAGAAACAATTAAAATCGCTCAAAAGAGGAAAGGCCGCTGGACCTTATGGGATACCAGTTCGATTTTACACAGAGTACGCGAAGGAACTTGTCCCCCTTCTTGCAGCAGTGTACCATAGGTCTCTAGAAGAACGTAGCGTTCCACAAGATTGGAAAAGGGCACAGGTCATCCCTGTTTTCAAGAAGGGGCGTCGAACAGATGTGCAAAACTATAGACCTATTTCTCTAACGTCGATCAAATGTAGAATATTACTTTCGAGTATAATGGCTTTTATGGAGACTAGAAATCTACTCTGTAGGAATCAGCATGGGTTTCGAAAAAGACGGTCGTGTGAAACCCAGCCTGCGCTATTCGTCTATGAGACTCAGAGGGCGATAGACACGGGTTCCCAGGTAGATGCCGTGTTTCTTGACTTCCGCAAGGCGTTTGACATAGTACTACACAGTCGTTTAATGAACAAAGTAAGAGCATATGGACTATCAGACCAATTGTGTGATTAGATTGAAGAGTTCCTACATAACAGAACGCAGCAACTCATTCTCAGTGGAGAGAAGTCTTCCGAAGTAAGAGTGATTTCAGGTGTGCCGCAAGGGAGGGTCGTAGGACCGTTGCTATTCACAATATTTATAAGTGACCTTGTGGATAACATCGGAAGTTCAATGAGGCTTTTTGCGGATGATGCTGTAGAATATCGAGAGGTTGAAACAATGGAAAATTGTAATGAAATGCAGGAGGATCTGCAACGAGTTGACGCATATGCAGAGGATGGCAATTGAGTCTCAACGTAGACAAGTGTAATGTGCTGCGAATACACAGAAAGAAAGATCCCATATCATTTAGCTACAATATAGCAGGTCAGTAACTGGAAGCAGTTAATTCCATAAATTATCTGGGAGTAGGCATTAGGAGTGATTTATAATGGAATGACCATAAAAAATTAATCTTCGGTAAAGAAGATGCTAGACTGAGATTCATTGGAAGAATCCTAAGGAAATGCAATCCGAAAACGAAGGAAGTACACTTGTTCGCCCACTGCTTGAATACTGCTCGCCGGTGTGGGATCCGTACCAGTTATGGTTGATAGAAGAGATAGAGAAGAGCCAACGGAGAGCAGCGCGCTTCGTTACAGGATCATTTATTAATCGCGAAATCGTTACGGAGATGATAGATAAACTCCAGTGGAAGACTCTGCAAGAGAGATGCTTAGTAGCTCGGTACGGGCTTTTATTGAAGTTTCGAGAACATACCTTCACCGAGCAGTCAAGCAGTATATTGCTCCCTCCTACGTATATCTCGCGAAGAGACCATGAGGATAAAATCAGAGAGATTAGAGCCCACACAGAGGCATACCGACAATCTTTCTTTCGACGAACAATACGAAACTGAAATAGAAGGGAGAACCGATAGAGGTACTCAAGGTACCCTTCGCCACACATCATCAGGTGGCTTGCGAAATATGGATATAGATTTAAATGTAAATGAAAGTGATTTTAAACACTAACGCATATATTTCACTGTTAATAGTCCACAAGAAATAAACTTTTACGTGAGATTCACCGAACATTACATTACTGCCATCTTCCACTAAACAACCAAGCGACGTAGATTCAGACAACACCGTTTTGTATCGGTTCAGCACAAGAGGAAACTTACCGTAAAATAAAACATATGAAAACAAAATCCTTCGTGCTGGGATTGGCTTGCTTTAGAAATAGCACTATATTTCTGTTACAAAACTTTTAAATTACAAAAGAGCATATACATTTTTGCTCTAAAAATTTAACTTTGTATTAACTACGAAGAGCTGTACATCCTTCTTCAGTTTCTTTCCTTATTTACTTATTGAGTTTCATCAATCAACAATTTTCTGATATACGATCCAATAACAGCCCTACTTTCAACTTAGGCTCACTGATCTTAGGAAAAACTTCTTTCAAATGGTTAAAAGCCTTTATTTCTTTAGCGGGAAGCTTTTCAAAACTTTTCATCAGGCCAAACTTAACATGAAACGGAAGCGCTGTAATTTTGTTTGATTCTACTACCGTTTTCTTCATAACTTTTTCCTCTCCTGTAATAGATATTTGTCTCATAGGCCATTCCTTGGCGTTGTAGTATATTTTATGGTTTGATTGTCCCACAAACACAGGAAACGACGATATTTTGAGAAATCAGCCTGTAATCTTGTGAAAGGTGTAACAAATTTTGAAAATGACAGTGAGGTCTGCTATGTGACGCCTTCCACAGGAAGAACTCAAACTACACTGACATTATTTCGGAGATTGTTCAGGGGGATTGTCTGAGTATTTCGGTACAAATGATCCGTGGTGACCAGTGACTCGTTTCAGCGTAATATTGTAAATATTATTTATTCAGTTTGTCATACTAGTTATCTTTCTTTCTGTGAAAATGCCGTCACAAGCCCCGTAATATGCATCCATCATAACGTAGACCGCAAAACACAGGCTAATGCAACTACCGTTAGACGAACAGTGCATCATTGTGACGTTGTACCGCTCTCCCATTGCATATAGTCAACACATACACACAGAGTTAATATCGGCCAACTCTTCATCAATAAAACCTAACCTTACTGTTATGTATCACCGCTAACGGACACCGACACCATCGGAAACCGTAACGAAGTGAGAACCGATCCGTACAGAATGATATCTTAAGGCTGTTATTTAAACAAGTTTCGGTCTTGCAGCAGGACTTGGGATACTTCCACTGGACATCTGCTAGTCATCTTCAGGTGAGTCACCAAAGTAAACTACAGAAGACTTCCCCTGGCCCGCATTGTAGCACATGCATTTAAATCGTGGTGACAGACTGACCACACAATCTGGCGGGCAGCACCCTCGGTGCTAGAACGCAGACGTCCTTAGTGCTGTTGTTCGCCGTCGCCACTGGCGTAACCTGTCGTTTTTGTTTGGAACAAATCATGGAAATGATGGGGAGATCTTGAGCGAAATCTAATCCCTGCCTCCTTTTATACGAGCGGGTCTGTCCCTCATCACATCTAATGTTCAGTTCAGCATTACACAGGGGTGGCGAGATACTTCTCATTACATAGTGCATTTTCAATTCTATAAAGATATAATACAAATGGGTGTAAAATTCGAACAAAACTCAGTTTCTGTATCGAGCCACTGACGCATATGGGTTTTTTTATGCCAAAACACTCATAAAATATCCCTTAAAAACATCCGAAATTTTATTTTTGGGTTTGGGTTCACACTGTGCAACTTTCGGTTTTCAGATAGGGCAGAATCGGTTTCGAGTGCTGGCCCAGGCCGTTACCGACTTGACTGAACTTTCAACCAAGAGCCGTAGTAGTAATCTCACTGTGGAGACCTCCTAGCTGCCTGCATCAAGGATTAGTTGCAATAGCAAAACCTGCTCAAAATCTCACAGTTGCGTCCACGTGGCTTCGCTTACTTTCCATAACTAACGGTCGCAACATTATGAGACTTCTTCACGGTCTAGCACTGTTCTCATGTGCCTCGTCATCGCCTTAGACAGACCATCCTTAAAAGCTGATATAAAGTTCCAATCAGTGCTGGGCAAATGCGATATTGTGGGTCGCAGGACCCACTGTGGAACGCCACTCCCCAACCTCCGCTCCATCAATCAAGAGTTCCCCCCTCCACCTACCTATCGCTTCTAGCTCCGCTCTATTCAGACTGACACACCAGCGGCAACACTATGTGTTGACCTCGTGTCGTTAGCATTGTCTACGTAAGATCACAATTCTGTTAACAAGACAGAACTGCTGAGAAGTAAATGGCAGAGGAACAAATGTATAATGTTACTGCAGTGAAACTAAGCTATCACGTAAGTCTTAAAACAGCGACAGCAATGGATCCTTAAAGGAATGAAGAATTTTCAGTCCAGTGCAAATTATTCTCTTCCAAGGAGAATGGTTTCCAGAGGTAGTGAGGAAATGTGGAACGACTTGCTAGCACAGCTAAAAGACACGAATAGAAATTCTGGCGTGGAAACGTCTACAGACTCATTACAATAGTTTGTCAGTCGAACTTTCTTGGGTGACAAAATACAATCACATTTGATTCGCTAACAACTACGAGATTAATAATCCGTAAGCAACTGTTGAGCCCAGAACGGACAGATTATGTCTGTACGTGCTTCTCGCAGAGTATTTGCTTTGTATGTGACATCATCGTAACTGAGCAGGCACACGCGCGCTATCATTAGGAATTAGCTTTGTGTAAACTTATAAATTGGAATAGCATAGAAACGCGTTTAGCTAGACATTGGTTCGTGTGTCATGGTGAAGAACTTGCGGTGAAGTACATGGCTTCAGAGTGAGACAGAAAAAATATTCTCCGGATTATTATTAGAAATCGGCACTAAACTGAAAATTACAATATAATGAAAGATGTCGTCTCTTATTATCAGTAAATATGCTCGTAATTGTAGAAAACGCAAGCCAGAGGCAAGCTCGGGTCGTAAGGAATCCAAAAATCCTAAAACGTCCAACGCCGAGCGAATGAAAGAGTTATGGCAACTTTGAAAAGGAAATGGAAAAACGGCGCAAAGCCATTACGTAGCTACCCCATTGGGCATACAGCTGGCAGCGACTGTCCGAACGTCTACGGATCACGTGTAGGTATTGGAAGGCAATACAGGAATTATTAATGATACAGACATACCTGCAGAGGGCAACGTGACAGCGCCAGACGACTCTGTATCGCGACCACCAAACATCACCGTGTTGTCAACCGATGCGACATGCGATGAACTTGTGATCTCTTTATTCTGTAGCCACATACAACCCTGATCAGTCATTAAAGAGATTGACAGTCAAATTACATATCAATAAGAAACTAAGGTTTTTTTTGAAAAATCTATAGAGTGGGACCGAGCTGCGCACATGGTTGTTCTATTTTTTTGAGAGGTGTTGAAACGTCATGGAGAAATTCATTGATTTTGTCCCACTTACGATTAAAGACATATTTTCTTGCTTGGAAAATATAATCCACAAACATGAATTGACCTGTACTGTTGTTTGGTGAGGAAAAAGTTGAAGGAAGTTCGCATATGGCCGGAATTACCAGCAATACACTGCATTATATTTCGTGTCAATCTTCTGACAAAATCTAGTAAAATAATTGTTGATGTACTTGTAAAAATAACTGAAATACTCAGATCACACGGTTTGGGTCACTGATAGTTCACATCTCCTGGCACAAGTCGACTATGAATATGGCGATGCGCCTTATTTTTTGTAAAGTATGCTGATTGAGTAGAGATGTTTTCTAAGGTCTTCTCACTTTTCGTAAAGACACTACGTTGTTTGCGGGTCTGATGAAAAGGAAACCAGTAAACGAATTTGATGAATGACAAGGGATGTTAGATGTTTCCATTTGAATTGACCTGATGAAGCACCTGGCTGTTTTCAATACAACTTTGCAGGACAAACATAATTACCGCATTATTTGACAATGTTCTGGGTTTCAAGCGAAAATTGCTGTTGTGGGTAAAGCATCTCTGAGAAACGAAGTCTTTCGCGATGGCGCTTTTGTACAAAACATCCTCGGCCTTCTTTCCTCATCAATTCATTCAAGAAGTCCGAGAATGTTTTATAAAACTCTAAAAAAATTAATGTGTGCTCTTTGCTAACCTTAGACTACCTGTGAGCGAATAAAAATCTAGAAAATAATGCAGAGGACGAATATTTAAATGCAATTACGAGGGTTGTCCAGAACGTAAGTTCCGATCGGTCGCGAAATGGAAACCACAGTGAAAACAAGAAACGTTTTATTTGCAACAGTTAGGTACACCTTCCACCTACTTCTCTGCATAGTCGCCACTCCACCTTCGAGTGTTGTCGTAGTGTTGTATCAGCTTTCCAATATCCTCGTCATAGAAAGCAGCCGCCTGTGCTTTCGGCCAGTTATCTGCACTGGTCTGCACCTCGTTGTCTGTGGAAAAACTTTGTCTTCATAGCCAGCGGTTCTTGTGAGCAGAGATAAGACTCAGTGGGAGCCAACTGCGGACTGTATTGTGGGTGAACAAACACTTCTCATCGGAAACGCTGCAGAAGCGTCTTCATTGCCCCTGCACTGCGTGGCCGAGAATTGGCATAAAGAAGGAACTGCTGGACAGTTGTGTTGTGAGGGCTGCATGACACAGGCGAAATCTCTAACCAGCCCTCATACTTGGCGGGAGATACTATTCCCTACTCATCTTTACGTGCTCGCTGTTCTCTTGAAACAAAAGAGCGACGCGACACGATCGACGGGCATATTAGAGACATTACCCAATACATTTGTGCAGAGCTTTATCGGGTTTTCTCAGTGGTTTCCATTTCGCAACCGATCGGAACTTACTTTCTGGAGAACCCTCGTACTACTGTGCTACAGGCACTGAGAGAAAACTTTTACAAAGGTTGTTGTGAGTTAAATTAATTTTAGTCTGAAATTGGTATGTTTTCTTCTCCTTTTGCAGTGGAAATTGGAAATTGGCCTCCTGAAATTCAGTGGATTGACTGGCTTTCAATATCATCGCCTAGTGAGAAGTTTACTCGAGCGAATTTCCCGCAGTTATCTGAAATAGCTGCTAGTCTACAGTATTTTGGTACCAAATAGTAGTGAAATTAGCGAAATCAAAGCTTAGGATTAATCTGATTAATATTCTTCTGGACCAATTCACATGATCACCTAATGTTTCACTCCAAACTTTCAGACGTTATTTGGAAGACACTTGAAGAGTTTGTTAAATGACGAGAAGCATTTCGTCCTTTTCCTCAAACAGAAGGCCTATTGTGAACTATCACCTCAGAATAAGAATAAATAAAATATAATATATTAATGAATTTTAATCTCATATATTTTTTGATTGTAACTTTCGTGTAGAAATCGTGAAATTAAAAATGCATTATAACTTGTGGACGCTGACAAGTCGCGCGTTCAGCGCGCTGTCACTTCGATAGATCTTCCCACTGGAAGCTATCGCGCGCAGACATGATTTAGAGAGTTATCGATCAATCGATTAATTCCAATAACACTACCAACCTGGCCATCTTAACTGAGGGGCCGGCGGAAGAAAGTGCTAACATACAAGAGAGAATGATTAATGATTCCATGTTACAAATTCGATTACTTACGAAGATAAGAACATCAATATAACAGGACAAAGCAATTTCTTTAGCAGACTGTATTTTCTAGTTGCAGCTCAGTAGTCAGTGCGGCTGAATACCATACTATAACATTCTTGTTACCTCACTTAAATGCAGAGTAATATGGTTTTACAATATCAATGTTTGAACGTCTTTTGGCCTAAAAATGTAGTGCCTTGTTGTTTATTTAGGTTCAATAGTTTTATTCGTGATCCACTCATCCCGCCTTGGCGTCCGATAGAGAAATGGGAAAAGTGGCCGATGTGTTTGCCGCAAATGAGTCAGTTACTTCCATATATTGTGCATAACACAACAGATAAGATTAACTTCTCAACCGTTTTATGTACAAAGCTGTCATCCGTCATTCTGTCCCTTAGTGATGATTATTATTTAAAACCGTACCTGTTCTGTTGTAACTAGCCTACTACAAAAGTCCTATTGAAAACGTTCATGTATAGCCGATTAGTATTGTTTCAGATAATAGATTCCTAGAAAGTCTGGAAAACAGAATAACAAATACGGGATCCTGCTGCGATCCACTGGCGACATTACTCCCTTAGGCAGCGAAGGATGGTCACTATGTAATCCTACATAAAATGTATGTAGTCCCCACACGTTATTTTTTTCTCACATACATATATGTGATCTGAGGATAAGGTGAGAAAGTCATGGGACAGCGATATGCACATATACACTTGCCGGTAGTATGGCATACAAAGGTATAAAAGGGAAGTGCATTTTAGGGAGCTGTCATTTGTACTCCGGTGATTATGGAAAAAGGTCTCCCACGCGATTGTGACCGCACGACGGGGATTAACAAACTTTGAACGCGAAATGGTAGTTGGGACTAGACGCGGTTCGCAAAATAGTTAGGAAATTCAATACTTCGAAAGCCACAGTGCCAAGAGTGTGCCGAGAATACCACATTTCAGGCATTACCTCCCAGCATAGGCAGTGCATGGCCGACAGTCTCCACTTAACGACCGAGAGCAATGGCGTTTGCATAGAGCTGTCAGTGCTAGAAGATAAGCACCACTGTGTGGAATAACTGCAGAAATCAATGCGGAATGTATGATAAACTTATCCGTTAGGGCAGTTCGAAGAAATTTGGTGTTAATGGGCTATGACAGCAGACATGGATGGCTTTGCTACAGCACAACATCGCCTGCAGCTCCTCGCCAGAGCTCGTGACCATATCGACTGGGCCTTAGAGGAGTGGAAAACCGTGGCTTGATCAGGTAATTCCCGATTTTAGTTGATAAGAGCTTATGGTAGGGTTTAGGGTTCGAGGTTGGCGCAGACCCTACAAAGCCCTGGATTCAGGTTGTCACCAAGGCACTGTACAAGCTGGTAGTACGTCCACAACGATGTGGGATGTGGAATGGTCTGGGTCTTCTGGTCCAACTGAACCTATCATTGGCAAGAAATGGTTATGTTCGGCTACTTGGAGACCATTTGCAGCCGTTCAACGATGGAATTTTTACGGATGGTCACGCGCCACAATTGTTCGTGACTAATTTGAAGAACATTCTGGGAAATTCAAGCGGATTTGGACACGTTCTGGCAACGACAGTTGAAACCCGCGTCAGACTATCCAGATTTAGGTTTTCCGTGATTTCCCTAAATCTCTCCAGGCAAATTCTTGGATGGTTCCTTTAAAAGGACACGGCCGGTTTCCTTTCCCATTCTTGACATAATGTGAGCTTGTGCTCCATCTCTACTGACCTCAATGTCGACGGGGCGTTAATCCTTACCTTCCTTCATTCGATGTGGCCAGCTAGGTCGCACGACATGAAACCCATCGACCATTTATTGGACATAATCGGGAGATCAGTTCGTGCAAAAATCCTCTACCAGCAACGCTTCCACAATTATGGACGGCTATAGAGACATCAGTGCTCAATATTTCTGCAGAGGACTTCCAATGAATTGTTGAGTCCATGCCTAGTCCAGCTGCTGCACCACGCCGGCCAAAAGGAGGTCCGACACGATATTAGGACGTGTCCCACGATTTTAATTACCTCAGTGAATAATATAAAAGTGTAAGCGCCGAGCATCTACCAATAACAATGGCTTGGTGAAAATTCAGTTTCCTATAGAGAGACCACATTACCTCACCTTCATCTACTATAATTGTACTTGGCCACTATCAGTGTGATTTTGACATTCATGTTTGGGACTCCTTGTACGTAAAGAGCAAGCAGTTCGATAAAATTCATTTTACTTAATTTTCCGCTGAATTACTTTAATTTTAAGTTTCAATGACGAACTTGATATCCTACAGCGAATTGTGAAAGCAGTTTGATGGTTAAAATGGCTCTGAGCACTATGGGACTTAACATCTGAGATCATCAGTCCCCTAGAACTTATAACTACTTAAACCTAAATAACCTAAGGACATCACACACGTCCATGCCCGAGGCTGGATTCGAACCTGCGACCGTAGCACGCGCGCGTTTCCGGACTGAAACGCCTAGAACAGCTCGGTCACAGCGGCCGGCGGTCGACGTTGGAGCCAACGTATTCCTGCATCAATAACCTCCCCATTTCTAGGTACTGCTTCCCTCGGTGTCCATCCTTCTTGCACCAAACAGATGGCAGTCAGATGGTGCGAAATCTGGTCTATAGGGTGGACGAAGAAGAACGGTGCAATGAAATCCTTTAGTTTACTCATTTTGAGCCGTAAATGACGATCTGTGATGATACATTAGAGGAGATAAAATTCTTTTCCAAGATCGCTATTAACAACCTTTATTTTCGACAACGAGTTTCAGTGATTAATGTTGACACCTTATTAACAGCTATCTTTGCAAAGAAGTTGGTCTTCTCGAATACATACGTCCAATGAAGTTTTGTGAGTTCCTTTCTGGTGCGCGGAGTTGTGAGAGAGCATGTATTGTCATGTAGAAGGGGAAGTTTGTTTGCATTCTTGTGGCGACGAACACGCTGAATCAATTTCTTCCATTTCCTGAGGCTAGCACAACGCACTTCAGAGTTGATGGCTGCACTATGAGGGAGGGCATCAAACGGAATAACCCATTCAGAGACCCAGAAGGCCATCGATATGCCTTTATCGTCTGAGGATGCAGCTTTGAACATTTTCTTCGGAAGAGAAGTGTTGTGGCACTCCATGAATTGCCATTTTGTTCCAGTACCGAAGTTATGAACCCATGTTTCTCTGCCTTTCACAATGTTCGACAAAACATTGTCACATTCAGCCTCGTTCATTTATCTTTATGGCCTTATGTTAGGTGGCGAGGATCCTAGCGGGCACACACTTCGAGTACCCCAAATGGTGGACGAGTGTCTCAGAACTACCAGATGAGCAGGGAGGTGTTTGATTGTGATCTGTTGATCACTTCGAATGAGAGGGTGCACTCGTTCCAACATCGCAGGACTCACAACTGTGTGCGGCCTGTTGGCACGTGGGACATTGTTGCCATGATGACAGACGCATCGCCCAACGACTGACCGTGCTTTTGTTGACTGCTAGTTCCCCGTAGATGTTTTGCAAGCACATATGAATATGTGACGCTCTGATTTTCTGATAAAGGAAATTCAATGACAGCTCTCTACTTGGAACGCACCTCCATCACATACGACATTTTGAAGGCTTCATATAGCCTAACGGAACTTTGTGAAGCTTATAATGGTACTTGAATAACGTAACCATTACGCCACCTCACCTGAACCTCTCGATACCAGCAATATTCTACTGTGTTTCTGTAAAATAGTTAACATATTTCTGTGTCCACATTCAGATTTGATTTCATTAATGTAGAGGTAGTTCAATACATCGATATGTATATATTGCAATGATATTATTCTTATGTGTGTTCTTTCTTTTGTCACTATGATCATTGACGTACTTGTATCTCTGATTTTTGGGCGTGTAAGCGATTATTAGAGAGTCAAGCTTTGGTCACCATGTTAAAAAGACGCAAATTGTAATCAGTTTATGAAATGTGAACTTTAACAGTGAGGAAGATATTTTCAAGTATGTTTTATATAGTGAAGTGATGTTTTGGAACGAGTTACGTGATATTGCAACAAAAGTAATAAAAAAGAATTGTAACTTAAATTCGGAGTGCTGGTTACTTTTTTTACATCACCATTGTCCTAACTTGGAAAATTTTAATCTTCAAGAATGGTTTCTGAAACACATCTATAAAACTTTTGAATATCGCAGAATAACACCTACGCCTCTTTGCATCCGAGCTTGGAATCATCACTACCTAGCTTTTCGACGATTGAGCCATGAGTTCTCAACAAGACCAGTGGGAAACACGGAAAGATGAGTGCCTAGTTTATCCATTATTTCAAGAAATGACTTTATAAACTGTGCTAATATTACTTTGTTGTTGCTCGAAAATGCAATATCTAGCAGAGTGAGCAACACTACAATCATTATTAATATTTGACCTTTGTTGTGGTAGGTTTGTTAGAAGCTATAGGGGTTGCAGCGGGAATATTCCTCGACGTCCCATAACAAATTGCGCACTTTGTCAACCGGAATTGACTGAGAAAAAAAGTGTTGGATTACTTATTGGACACGCCTCGTATTTCGCACTCAATTACATTGCTACGCCGTTGCCATGTGTGTGCGTTGCAGGTAGGCCAGTGGGGTGTTTGGAGCCCACCAGCAGTGTGCGCGCGAGATTCCCACCTGTTTCCTCGCGCTAAGCTAAGCGTTGCGGTTTGCGAGCTCAGTGGAACCCAGCTGGAACTGCTCGCTACAGCCAGTTTGTCGTTATGTTCAGACTGTGTTATTCGCGCGACCGCTACGAGAGCTGGGAAATGAGGTGGCCGCTGGCAAAGCTTTGTTTGCTCTCGTAATTACGCAGGATCACCACGGAGGGCAGCACCTGGCTGGCTGCCGCAGCCTCCAGGGTGCGCTGTGAAGCAGGGGAGGCGGCCCCTGTCTAACGGATACCATTCCCTCTGTCACCAATTAGCTGTAGACTGAAAGTACAGAGAGTAAAGTGTGATCAGTTAAAGCGGGGAGCGAAGAGGGAAATCAGTGAGAGTATGCTTCTGTGTTGAACATTTATGTAGAGGATGTAATTTTACAGTTGTGTTAAAACATCGACACAAAGAGACACAAGAATGTAATTACAGAATACACAAAACAAGCAGACGAGGCAGGATAAAAGGGAATGAAAGATTACACTATGGATAAACAGAAGCGGATACCCTGAAGAGCATTTGGAGCTACTGGTAACAGACATTGATCGGTACAAGACGTGGGATAAAACCGGTAGCAGAGCAGATGAATCACTTATCTGAGAAACCACAGACGTCCATTTTCAGCCAAAATGGGTTTAGTGGTACATGTGTTAGTAATAGACATTAGTTGCACGTTTCTGAGAGAAAGCATATACGTTTACCTCATCTTAAAACAATATTGATCGATTCTTCAAAATCTTGTTTATTTGAGAATCACTCATGCCCAGGACATGAGTTTCCAAGAAGTTTCGGGACATGAGTTGTTTCTGGCAGTGTTCACAATATTTTCCCACTGAAACTCAGCTGTTATTGTAGTTCATCATGGGGGAAGAGAATGTTGTTCAGGAAGTTGAAGTCAAGAAAAGGAGAAAGGTAGAAGAAAAGGAGTACAGGAGCCAGAAAAAAGAGAGAGCTCGAGATAAAGGCTTACAGTATGAAAACATATAGCATCTTTTCCCTGCAAGGAATCCCATTTCTCATGTAAGGACTTCAAACATCCTGTGAAAAAGTTAATGTCATATGTTTGAGCATTTTAAGAAAATGCATCGAGATAGAAAAATTAAACATCATTGTTATCGTATTCTTAGAAAGGTTCTATCTATCATTCGGACTACCTCAGGTTGCATGTATAAGAGTGTGAAGGATTGAACATTAGGACAGAAAATAAAAACCATAATGCAAATGCTAAGAGTATGGCACCACCCGGACTCAAAATTCACAAGAAAAGAGACAAAAAGCTTTTTTTTTATTAAATTGAAAGAGTTAACACAACCAAGAACAATATAGCAGCTATCAGCATTGATTTCAAGTAGAATCTCTACCTTCCTACAATTCCTATTCAGAGCTATTTTACCTTAGGCATATCACTCTTAATGTGATTTATAAACATGATTACAGATCAGAAAAAGCACTACTTTTTGTATATCGTGAAGGTGTTGCAATCATGTGGCCGATATTTTGCAATAGTTAAAAGAAAAGTGAGAAGAAATGACATAAAATATTTGCCGAGGACCACATAGCACTAAAAGTAACATCAAATAACAAAAATAAGTTCACAGTAATTATGGTGAAGTACCCTGACAATACTACTATATAAAACATGGTGGCTGAAGTTCTACAACAAAAATACTGTATCTGTAGAATCGTTTGGTAATCATAGACACAATAAAGTGTCTTTTCAAATGAGCGGATTCAAACATTTACATTCAAAACTAAGTAGTCGAATCAGTAACTGCAAGACGTTACATTGACAGTATGATGAGTCATACACTCAGACCGTCAGTAACATCTTCACTTCCATTATTACCCGGTATGAAAGCGTATCGAAAGGGCATGTAGCAATCATGATGAAACAAATTGACTATGTGAAATATTTGCATCATAAAAATAATGTCCAAAGTTTTTATGACGAGATTTTCTCCTGGTTGTAATGTTCCCCAAGTGTTAGCGGATTTCGTGACTGTGTGTTTTCACTCAGTAGCGCTGAGACGATTTTATCGCTGCTTAATAGACACTGCGATTACGAAAACACCTCTCTCTGTAAATATTACCTACGTAATCTTAAATGAACCGAACAGGCAACCTTTTGGTCCCTCTCTTCTTGATCAGCCATTGTCCAGTAAGGTCGCAGTTAAGTAGAGATTCTGTTATTCGTGCTCATATTGCGTAATAATTATTTAATTTCATTGTGTTTCTAATTAAAAATAATCATACCTTTTTTCTCAGCTTTTTTTCATGAATTTGAAAAGTAAATGTGGCTTACTTTGTGAGGGGATGTCTGTTGGTGAATGATAGCGTATTAACGGCATCAATCAGTGTAATACGTTTGGTTTGCTTCCAAAATAGAACCTGCATTTAAAATTTCACTTTCATCAAAACGAAGTCCGATAGCTTTTAGGCATCAATCACGTCCCAAAATTACACTCGCCAACAGACAAACCCTGTAGAGAAGCCTAGCTAAAAAATATGGTGGTAATTAAATTCCAAAATTTCAATATTTAATTTCAAAAAGATAAAATAAATATAAAATAAACCCTGCCACCATAAAAATGGCTCCCTTAGTAAAGGACTGATTTATGTATGTATATGTATATTGTAAACTTGGTATCTAAAAAAACTTGTATATTTCTGTTACATGAAAAACCAATGTAACGAGATACGAGGCAATTTCAACGATCTGGGTAATACGAGACGTGGAGCACGATCCTTAAAAGAAAAAACCACGACTCGAGACGTTGCTGAAGCGCAGTAAGAAAGGAAGTAAGGACATTAGCGTTTTCCTTTGCCCTGGTGTGCAAAAGTCAGTTAGGTAGTGTTAAATTCTAAAAACGTTGCTCACAATAGCTTGCAATTTTTTTTTAATTTTGCAACACGTGATGTCGGCAAAATGCCTGCTTTCCAGAACGAGTGAGAATTATCGCTAGATTGTTTTATTGTAAATCGCTATACATTAACAGTAATTCTTACTAAATAACATTTGTCGTGTGTAAATTGAGGAGAATTAACGGTCAATTTTATTAAATTCAGTGAGGTGTATTTTTTTAAATTTGTGGGCAAACTCGGTAGAAACATTAAAATGGCTACACCGTGTACTGTTTCTCCTGAGTGGACTTGGGTTTAAAAAATGTAAACTAGACAATGCAATAAATTTTATAAATAATCGACAAGTACGCCAAATAAGAAGAGGTAGAACTACATTGGACATGTTATTCCATGAACTCTTGCGCTTCTAGGCATGAACTATCTTTCCTTTGTTATTGGCTTATCTTATCTGCTTGGATGCGGACCTAAGAGGACGTTCTTGTGTAAAGCTCATCTTGCTGTACCAGCTTATAATGTAAGTTGTACTTAAAACCCGAAAAATATAATGGCTATTTTATCAAAAAATTTGCGTATGTGGTCAATCTGTTGTGAGTCTGATACCTAGACTTCCTTAAGTAGATATGGGCATCAACAAATAATTTTCATTGTTAGGCGCCATCTTAGAAAAATCTTTAACATTTTTCTTTTAGCTCATCTACGAGACTTGCCGTCGGTTAGGACAATTAACTTTATTTCAGATCCCACGAGACGGGACGCAGCTACTAATAATTTAACAATTTTATTTACAGATTTTCTTTATATAACGAGATAACATCCCAGGCAGAAAAGGTCTGGTCACAGGATTCCAGTTCCATTATAGGATTTCATTTGTAGATGCTCTCTTGTTATCTTATATTGGGGAATGGAGACGAAACCACGATAAGTTACGTATTACAGTAGTGTACATTGAACAGACTTGGAAAATATTCTCTGGTGTTCGGAAATAAGAAAAGGACAATTAACTATCCACGATTACGTAACTACCCTGAGAATTGAGATAGTTTACTGTGTGCTTATACACGTTGGCTCAAATTAAACAACATATTACACTGTTAATAATATTCCTACTTAGTTATTTCTCTTTTATGCTGAGCCATTGCATTAATGTGTGTTTCTTTTTTATATAAGTCAGGGCTCATATTTTATTTTATTAAATTACTCTAATAGTCACAAATAACAAAAAATTTATTTTATTACATTACAACCGCCCGGAGTAGAATCAGACGTAGACAGTGACGAGCAAAATATGGCGAGTCACGAAATTCAAAATAATTAATTGTCGGCGGGTATGACTAGTACTTTAGACACGAATCTACAAAATGAGGCTGACAGTTTAAATAGAAAAGTTCAAACTGCGGCCACTGAAATTCAAAATAATATAACAACATTAGTAAACGAATGTTTGAACGCCATAGCCCATCAGATACAAGAAAATGTCGCCACACAAATTCGTGGCGACCTCCATAGAAAATTCAGTAAAATTGAAACTAACTTCCTCAAAAATATTAGTGGTGAATTTGACGAAATGCAAAAAACATACAAGCATTTGCACGAAGCTGTCAATGATGTAACGAAGCAGGTCGTGCAAGTTAATGCAGCACAAAGTACATTAGAAAATTCTGGGCAGCAAATAGCTACACAGGTACAGGCACTCGCTATCGAACAGGAGAAATCTGTAGAAGCGAAGTTTGTAGAGAAAGGCAATCAGTTTACTCCTGACTTTGTAAAGTGGTTTAACATGAAAGACGACCAATTTCAAGAATGTTTACGGAGCGAACAACCTGTAACTGTAAAGAAAGCGACAAACGAAGCTTTGTTTGCAGCAAACATGTTAGGTGAAAACACCGAACAGGTTTCTGAATGGAAACAGACACTTACATAAGAAGTGGACACATTAAAAAGGGAGCTCGCAGCGACAAAAAAACGCAGCAGGCGAGGCAGATTTACGTGTCTATAAGTTTCCAGAGACGCAAACTGTGACATCTCGAGCAGCCACACCAAACAGCTGTTCGGCAACAATGCCCAGTCCGCAACCCGTTCACGTAGCTTGTGAACAAGGGGCGGCCAGTTATCTTTCTAATATACATGTAGCAGAAAGTTTACTAAAATACAGACAATTCCAAAGTTTTATACCTGATCGCAAAATACCCCACCCTGCCATTTTTATCAAAAGCTTCCGTGGTATACCATCAAAGTCCTGGAACGATAAACAGAAAATACAGTTTGTCACTACCCATATTCAAGGTCATGGAGCCTTATGGGCGAGTGAAGTAATAGATTATTGTGATACTTATGAGGATTTCGAGAAAGCTTTTTTAAATAAGAATTGGTCAACAAAAACACAAGAACGTTTAAGGCGTGAGGTATACAGGGTGTTACAAAAAGGTGCGGCCAAACTTTCAGGAAACATTCCTCACACACAAATAAAGAAAAGTTGTTATTTGGAAATGTGTCCGGAAACGCAATTTTCCATGTTAGAGCTCATTTTAGTTTCGTCAGTATATACAGATCTTCCTCAATCAAATTGTAAATACTCTACCTGTGCTGGTAGAACATGTGCCTTTACAAGTACGACACAACATGTGGCTTATGCACGATGGAGCTTCTGCACATTTTAGTCGAAGTGTTCGTACGCTTCTCAACAACAGATTCGGTGACCGATGGATTGGTAGAGGCGGGCCAAGTCCATGGCCTCCACGCTCTTCTGACCTCAACCCCCTTGACTTTCATTTATGGGGACATTTGAAAGCTCTTGTCTACGCAACCCCGGTACCAAATGTAGAGACTCTCCGTGCTCGTATTGTGGACGGCTGTGATACAATACGCCATTCTCCAAGGCTGCATCAACGCATCAGGGATTCCATGCGACGGAGGGTGGACACATGTATCCTCGCTAACGGAGGACATTTTGAACATTTCCTGTAACAAAGTGTTTGAAGTCAAGCTGGTACGTTCTGTTGCTGTGTGTTTCCATTCCATGATTAACGTGATTTGAAGAGAAGTAATAAAATGAGCTCTAACATGGAAAGTAAGCGTTTCCGGACACATGTCCACATAACATATTTTCTTTCGTTGTGTGTGAGGAATGTTTCCTGAAAGTTTGGCCGTGCCTTTTGGTAACATCCTGTATAATCCCGAGATGTAGAATAGTAAAGCAGGTACACTGCGTAAATATTTTGAGAAGTATATAAATGAGACGAAATATTGGGATGATCCAATGCCCAAATTGATTTAAATTACCAGAATCAATAAAAGAAAAACTGCTTTATGTACCCGGTTCAGATGCAGCACTTTTCATGTGAACGCTTGATTCTATTGACCTGTTGCATGAAGAAGCGAAATTTAACGGGATCAGTAATGCTCAAGTATCGAGTAACAACAGTAGTAACTATTACCAATATCACAATAATAACGGTAATGGTAACAAAAATGTTAATAGTTGGCCTCAATCTTACAATGGTAATAATAAACTGGGACCAAGGGATGGAAGAAATTCTCGTCCTTTTAATAAGAGGCGTAGGCAAAACAACAGGTATCATCCAGGGTACAGAAATTACAATTGTAATAGCAGTAATCAACCAAACCGCTGGCAACCGATACCACTGCAGGCAAACAGTAATTGGCATCCTAACACAGGAACCAATACACAATCACCTGGCGAACCTGCACCACCGAACAGTGCCACTGAACACAATAGTTCTGGGCAAAACTGGAGGCAACAGGCACCAGTAAGAATTATAGAAGTGATGGGGAACACTATGACCAGCACTTCATAGGCGTTAAACTAAATGCGACCTCACACAGTACTCATATGGCGGCTACGGAAGAAACAGGGGGCAAATGTCGTGAGAGCGTGTATTTAACAAGATATGATCAGGGAAAAAAGCTGAGTGATGAACTTTGCGAAGAAAACCATTTGTGTAAACAAACAGAAAACGAAACAATCCAGGTTTCATTTCGAGCAGTAGTTGGTGGAAAACCAGCCACAGTTACTGTTGAGACAGGCGCAGCTACAAATTGTATGGCTTTAGAATTCTATAATTAGATTTGTGAACTTCAGACACCACACCCGCTGCCGGTACAAAATTGTAGGATCATTGGCGCATTTGGTAATAAGTCAAAGGGAGTACGTATGCAAACTCATGTATTAGTTGAGGCAGGTAATTGAGCTATAGAGAGCACATTCCTGGTTCGTGAAGGTTATCGGTGAGCTGCGTATGGGGAGTAGATTTCTTACAAGAAAGAGATGCAGCAATTGGCCTTTCTTGTGGTAAATGTGTATTAAAGGTGAATGGGAAGGGGACAGCCCTACCAATCATTAAAAGCAAGCCGATTCATAGTAAGTTATGTCAAGGAGTCCGAATCAAATACATAAAACCAAAGGTAATGTTATCTGACAATAAATTTCCTATGTTGCCAGATCAAACACAGACCAGTCAACAGGAATTTGATGGACAGTCTTGCTGACAGGAAATACGAAGCAAAGTTTATGAATCAGTTTATTTAAACACTGTACAACAAAACGAACTGATTAACCTTTTAAAGAATCATATATCTGTTTTTGATGAAAAGCCCGGTATAATTAAAGGATATGTGTATACAATGCAAGCAAAGCCTCACGAAACATTTTGTCACTCTACCTATTCTGTCCCGTGGGCCAACAGAGAAGCTGTATCAAATGGAATCTGTCGCATGTTAGAATGGGATATTACAGAATCATCCATGTCACAATACAGTATGAAACGTCCCCTTTGAACAATTATACACAACTGGTCTATATGAAACGTCCCCTTAGAAAAATTATACAAGACTGTGCTTAAACTGAAACACAATATTTTTAGCGCAACGCAATCTGACTTTCAAAAATCCCTACAAAAGAATGGCCCTGACTAACAATAACCTATACCTTTCACAAATCACTTACCTCACAAAAATCTTCGTTACTCGAACTACTGCAATACAGCGAGCGCCACTACTGCCAGCTAACTAAAAGTTTCAAACTACGGAAGTCACTAACTAATGATAGGCACAGTTATCAAATGAAAGATTTTAATAGAGAACAAACAATGTATTTACCTTTATAGTCACTATATATATATATATATATATATATATATATATATATATATATATCAGTTCATGACACCAATTCTTACAAATTTCAAAACTCCACCATCTCTCTCCCCACGTCCACCACTGCTGGCGGCTCACCTCCAACTGCGCAACGCTACGCGCTTTTAGCATCCAGCTGCCGCTGCCCGACACTACAATGGCAGACAACAATGCAAACTAGCCACAGAATGCGCACAGCACAGCCAGTGATTTTTCATACAGAGCGCTATGTGGCGTTACCAATAAGAAAACCTAAACAGCCTACTTACAAGTAATGCAATACTTGCAGTAGCTAAACCAGGAGGAAGTGTACGTCTTGTGCTAGATGGAAGGAATATAAACAGAATTATCATATCCGTACAAACGAGACCAGAGAATTTAGAACATCAAATTCAGAGATTTTATGGTGTAAAGTATCTCACATCCATTGACATGAAATCTTCATACTGGCAGATGGAGATCTCAGGATGTTCTAGGAAATATATAGCATTCATTTTTGCAGAAAGGAGTTATCAGTTTAAATTACTACAATTTGGCCTCACTGTAAGTACAGGTGTCTTTGTTACTGCATTAGATACTGTGTTCGGACCTGAACTGATTAACAGAATCACTATGTATGCAGATGACCCATTGTTTGCTACTGCAACTTGGGCAATGAGACGCCTGCTAACCCTGCAGGACAGGACAGGTAGGTTGAATTGTGGAAAGGGGCCAAAATGAGCGGCTGTCAGTTACACTCGAAAACATATAACTTTATTTATTTGACCAAACATTACAGCACAAATTTTTGAACTTAGTTATCAGCTGAATACGCCACACTATCGTATCCCTTACGGGCATAACCACTTTCATTAAAAAAAAATAAAACGTCTAAAAGCCATTAACTCAAAATTCAGACGCCAAAGAGAATATTTAGAAGGCAGAAGGCCTCACGTTAAGTAAGTTCTACAATTTGGCTGAAGGCGCAAAATTTAACACTTGAAAAGCAACAACCTTCATGTAAAGACGGCTGAAGGCCCATGATTTAAGACTCAAGATAAAATTAAATAAAAACATAAGGCAGAAGGCCTTATCTTCAATTAAGCTGAAGGCCCCAAACAGTTTAACGTTCAAAAGACAAAGAGCCTTAATTTAAAAACGGCTGAAGGCCACATGACTTAAAACTCAAAGTAAAATAAATTTAAACAACAAATCCTTATCTTAAATTAGGCTGAAGGCCCCAAACAATCTAATACTTGACAAGCAAGGAATTTTAATTTTAAAGCGGCTGAAGGCCCATAACTTAAAACACCACTAAAAACAATTCAACTTTAATTCAAAACCATCGGCTGTGAGCCATACAAATACACACAACACAAAATAAGAAAAGGCAGTGCAGCTAACGGCGCTCAGAGGTTTCGGGGGTATGCCAGCACTTGAAATACTAACGATCACTTAGGTGAGACAGGCAGTCGGCCCAATCATTCTCGATCCGACGACAACCCAACCGACAGACAGTCAACGGACCCACCGACAAGGTAACTTGCGCTCCACTCGACCAGCACACAACTAGGAGTTCAACGCGAAACGTAAAAGGCATGGACGCCCACAACAAGCATACATTAAGCTGTCAAACTACTCACCATGATGGACAGCATAACACGGTGACGAAAGGACACTGCGTGAATTTACGTCAACGGCCAGGGCAGGTAGCCGGAACGTTAACGGCCACAAGGCAGAAAATTCCGGTGGTGCACTTCAATTGCAAATAACCAAATACAGTTAGACTCCACCGGACAGTGGTTAAACCTTCACCAACTCGAATACACACGTTGTTGCCTGCGGGAATGTCCCAACAGCCAACAACGAGAACCAGACGGCACAATGTGAATAGTCTTGACTTGCTGATAAATTAAATCCAAACTCAACTTTCGTGTCCAGAGTCGGTGAGCCACGGACCTCGAAGCAATGGGAAGAGCCCCTCACACTCTGACACTACGTAGAGACCATCAGCAGGCCCGGCCAAACTACGCCCTTTGGAGATTTCCTCGCTACTGCACGCCAACCGTCCGACTCCCATACATCAGCACAGAGACAACACTAAAATAACTTGCATAAAGGACTAGACAACACTAACGGCAGCGACTGTGCAATAACAAGGACGAATCACGAGTCGGCACACGCAAGCAACCCATAAGCGATTGCCGGCCAACATACATGTCCAACAAGACAACCGACCAACGAAGGTGGTCCGCACTCAAGTGATACACTACTGGCCATTAAAATTGTTACATCAAGAAGAAATGTAGATGATAAACAGGTATTCATTGGACAAATATATTATACTAGAACTGACATGTGATTACATTTTCACGCAATTTGGGTGCATAGATCCTAAGAAATCAGCACCCAGAACAGCCACCTCTGGCCTTGATACGCCTGGGTATTGAGTCAAACAGAGCTTGGATTGCGTGTACAGGTACTGCTGCTCATGAAGCTTCAACACGATACCATAGTTCATAAAGAGTAGTGACTGGCGTATTGTGACGAGTCAGTTGCTCGGCCACCATTGACCAGACGTTTTCAATTGGTGAGAGATCTGGAGAACGTGCCGACCAGGGCAGCAGTCGAACATTTTCTGTATCCACAAAGGCCCGTACATTACCTGCAACATGCGGTCGTGAATCATCCTGCTGAAATGTAGGGTTTCGAATGAAGGGTAGAGCCACGGGTCGTAGAACATCTGAAATGTAACGTCCACTGTTCAAAGTGCCGTCAATGTGAACAAGAAGTGACCGAGAAGTGTAACCAATGGCACCCCATTCCATCACGCTCGGTGATACGCCAGTATGGCAATGACGAATACACGCATCCAACGTGCGTTCACCGCGATGTCGCCAAACACGGATGCGACCATTATGATGCTGTGAACAGAACCTAGATTCATCCGAAAAAATGACTTTTTGCCGTTCTTGAACTCAGGTTCGTCGTTGAGTACACCATCGCAGGCGCTCCTGTCTGTGATGCAGCGTCAAGGGTAACCGCAGCCATGTTCTCCGAGCTGATCTTCCATGCTGCTGTAAACGTCGTCGAATTGTTTGTACAGATGGTTGCTGTCTTGCAAACGACCCCACCTGTTGACTCAGGGATCGAGACGTGGCTGCACGATCCGTTACAGCCATGTGGATAAGACGCCTGTCAACTCAACTGCTAGTGATACGGGGCCGTTGGGATCCAGCACGGCGTTCCGTATTATCCTGCTGAACCCACCGATTCCATATTTTGGATCTCACCAACGCGAGCAGCAATGTTGCTATACGATAAACCACAATCGCGATAGGCTACAATCCGACCTATATCAAAGTCGGAAACTTGATGGTACGCATTTCTCCTCCGTACACGAGGTTTCACAACAACGTTTCACCAGGCAACGCCGGTCAACTACTGTTTGTGTATGAGAAACCGATTGGAAACTTTCATCATGTTAGCACGTTGTAGGCGTCGAAACCGGCGCCAACTTTGTGTGAATTTTCTGAAAAGCTAATCATTTGCATATCACAGCATCTTCTGTAGATTAAATTTCGCGTCTGTAGCATGTCATCTTCGTGGTGTAGCAATTTTAATTTCCAGTAGTGTATGTATCGGCAACCGTCGGGCGAGTCATGGCTGTCCGGACCTCACTGCAGCCGCGCTCCGACTGAACTTCTGCCGCGTCGTAAGTCAAACGGTGGTAGGTCCGATTTGCACTGCTAGCGCCTGGCAACTCACTGGCATATCCCACTAACTCCGAACACATGACAACCGGGAAGTAATAGCAGACAGCAAAGATAATACGCCAGGGCTTATACCGATAAGCGCCGCTGCTTCTGCTTACGGTAGGCAAGGTGGCAACTCACTGACACGCGTAATTGAGATTAACATAATGAGGTAATTGTACAGTAAAAACAGGATGTCAAATGAGATATGGCATCAACACGAGCCACGCACAGCTCAGGCAGAACACATAGAAATATTACAACAGGTATTAGAAAAAAAATCAGTAATGCGGGGGCAACAATAAACTTGAAAAAAAATCAAAATTTGGTAGAGACAAAATAAAATTTCTGGGACCCATAGTGACTCCCGAAGGCATAGTGCCTGACACTAAGAAAATGGAAGCGCTAAAAAACATGTCACCTCCCAAGTCGAAAAAGTAACTTGAAGTCGTTTTGGGCTTAGTGTCATTTTTTAGACGTTTCATACCTGGACAGTTGCTTAACAGTCAACAGTTGTTAAGCTTACTAAAGAAAAACGTTTTGTGGATGTGGACAGCTGAATGTCAGGAAGCGTTTCAGAAGATAAAACAAGTAATGTTAGATGCACAGTTATTTCACCACCCAGACATGACCAAAGAATTCTGTATTTGCAACAGATGCTTCCAGTTACGGTATAGGAGCTTTCCTGTTCCAACTACTTGAAGTAGGTGATAAAATGAAAATAAGAATCATTGGTTTCGCCACTCGCACGTTGTCACAATGTGAACGAGTTTACTGTGCAACTGAACTAGAGGCATTACTAGTGGTATGGGCGTTTAAAAAGTTCAACTATTATATTTATCGGCACCATGTAAAAGTTTGTTCTGACCACCAAGCTCTAAGTTTTTTCCTTGGCTGCAAGTTGATGCACAGACGCCTAGCACGTTGGTCATTAGCTCTACAGGAGTATTCCTTCGAAATTATACACGTAAGTGGAAAAGATAACATAATTGCAGATGCACTTTCTCGTCTACCACAAGGATTGACGGAAACTTCAGATATTACTGAGGAAATATCAGAATTCAAAATTTTGCTAGTAAAAGATCCGACGTACAGAAAGTATTATCTTGACATGTGCAAAAATAAGGAGATACTGCAAAACATACACCCTAGGTGGAATAAAGTAAAACAGTTACTGCAGCAAAACACCCCAGGTAAAATAAGAACCTATTATAAAATGTACAAGGGAGTACTGTTTCACAGCAGACACCGAAAGTCTGACATCTGGAGTGTTTGTATACCAGAAGCCAACCTAAAAACCCTTATCTGGCACACACGCTTAGTTTGGGTACACTTTGGTGTAACAAAATGTTGTGAAAAGATTAACAGGTATTGCTATTTCCCTAATTTAAGAAGACAGGCACACAAAACATTAAGAAGATGTATACTATGTCAGAAAGCTAAATCCGTGAATGTGAGATGTCGCCAACCATTACATTCAATTATTCCTAGGCAGGAACACGACCCAGCATCCATCGATGTAGCAGGACCTCTCCCCATGGCATGAGGAGGAATAAAGTACATATTAGCAGCTCTAGATGTTTTCTCTAAGCATGTAAAACTGTATGCCACGAAGTCAATAACATAAGGATTAACCATTAACCGAATCACTAAAGAATTCATCCCACAAGTCGGAAAGCCTAAAGCCATAGTAACAGATAATGTTTCGAATTTTACAAGCAGAAAGTGGAAATCTCTTTTGAGTGAAAATGGTATAAAACGAGTTTTCATATCCTCTTTCATCACGAATCAAGTCCAATAGAGAGAACTTTTCGCGAGTTTAACCGTTTTGTGAGAACGTATGCCTCAAAACAACAAACTAAATGGGTAAATTTAATAAAAAATTTTGTGGAAGTAGTAAACATTCTACCCCATATGTGAACAAAATATACTCAAAATGTGCTTATGCTTAATGCTAAAGAAAATAATGAATGGATATCACCCTTGCCCTGTATACCATGAGAAGAATGAAGTTGGAATGAGAAATTAAGACAAGCTGTCGTTTGTCTAACACATGAGGCACAACTCAGGAAAACTAGATATGACAAAAAGCTATCCAAAGTACAGACTTATAACGTAGGGGAAAAGGTGATGCTTAGGACTCATGTGAAACCATCAGTACTAAAGAAGAGAAACAAGAAGTGGCAGATGACATTTTCTGGACCATTTACAGTAATAGCAAAACCACATGGTGGCAGCTATCTGCTGGCATATCCAGAATCAAACATGATCAAAGGTTTATGTCTACACCAGTATACAAAGAAATGTTTTACTGAGTAAACGTTTCCTAGAGTGGATGTACTTATGTAAATATTTTGAGAATTTGTAAATATATTAGTATGTAAGACTATACACAGTGTGCATAGTAATCTTAAGACAAATTTATTTTCTTCATGTGCATAAGTAGATCTTAAGTAACCGTTTTGCCGAACAACAAACTTTCACATTTGTAGCAGAAGTTCAGAAATATTCTTTTAAGTAAAGTCATTTATTTAATATTATGAAGAGAAATTCAACAATAATCTTATTTTGATGTAGTCTTAGTACCATTCTCATTGATGCAATTATTCCATTTCTTTTGCTATGCAATTCTAAGCAAAGTAAGTAAGGCAGAGGCCATGCAGATGATAAAGTTTTTCTATTAGTAGATTTTAAGTTTTGTACGGATGCAAATAGTGGTATAAAATAATTTTCTGCTTATCGAAGAATTGTAAGAGGAAAAAGTCAGAAAGTTTTAGAACATAAACACTATGTAAATAATATTGTTGGTACCAACAATAAAGTACATAAGCTGTGGGATTTTTCTTTGAGCACACTCGTATGTAACTTGACACGTACCGACCTGGCCTGAGTAATAAGTTGTCAATGGCAAACAGAACTGTCAGTGGTGAAGTAGTGCACATAAATTTGCATTTCACTGCAGGACTCTTTACACAAGAGCAAAAAGAAATATGTGCTATCAGAAGATGCTGTACGCGTGATAATACAATTTCGCCTGCTGAAGTAAATACATTCACTTTGCACTAACGTCGAGTGGACAGCACTCTTAGTCGAAAGTGAACTTAATTTGTGTACTCACCCAGATGACAGCACTGAAGTGATGTGATGATCCGCAGAAGTGGAACACAGTGAAATGTTGATACGTGACACTCAGATAGTGTGTATCGCGTATATACTGTGGAACAGACTGTAGTGCTGGAACTTTATGAATGTAACGTCACGTATGACTATTACATGCCGACGCGAATCAAGCGCTAAAGAAAAGAATACTATGAAAAACACTTTGCAAAACATGTCTAATGCACGGTAATCTGCGAACACTAATAAATGTGCGGACACCAAAAACTAACATGAGCGTGTTTGTGCAATAATAGTGTTATTGACAACTGACAGTAAGTGCATGAACAAAAACACCATACATTAGATCTTTTTGTACAACAACGCAAACATGTGTACTATGTAACCCACAGCTATCACCGAAAAAACTGATGTAAATTAGTATTGCAAGTGATTACAACTACCTGCTAATTAAATTCTTTTTAGAGAGTGTGTATTAAAAATTGTATTACTGGCCCCAATCTACGAATGTTTCATGTAATCCCTGTATCCTGAGCTGACTGGATCCTGTCGAGCACAGCCGGTCCAGAATTCCGCAATCATCTTGCTCCATTGCAGACAACGCACGTCGTCGTCGCGCACTGGTATGCAGATTTGTCAACATCGCAAGCATGCCGCCGCAACCGCCATACACCACAGCAACGGCGAATGCTGCAGCACGGCTGACTTCGCCTACAATGCGGATCCTTTACAAGCGCCGAGCAACAACGAATAATGTTCAACTGAGTGATTATTTTAACTGTATTTCTATAACAAACACCCATACGATGATTCCTAAGTGTTTAACATGAACACTTCAAAACGCAAACTAAAATCACAAGGTCAAATAACTGTCAAAAGTACTAATTTCCTGCTTTAATGTTTTCTCTCTAACGACGTAATTTGTTCATCCTGATTAATTGTACTAAATGTGTAATGAATTAAATTCTGTGAGAGAGGAAGTGGATGCTTATGCCTTTCTTGTCGTTTCGCCAGGTTCCTGCAGGATCGCACCCGAATAGGAAGGCAAATTACATTCCTGGCAAAGTTAAAACAGGCTCCACCTCAGACGAATGATAAGAAAAACGAATAATCCAAAGACTAAAAGTTAATGAAGCGATGTAATTTTTTAATTTTTTTTCCTCAAAGACTTGAAAAACTTTTAAAAATTTAGTGGGCTGTGTAACGTTCCCCAAGCCTCAGCGCATTTCGTGGCTGCTTGTTTTCGCGCAGTAGTGCTGAGACGATTTTATCTCTGCTTGATAGACATTGCGATTACAATAAAATCTCTCTGTAAATATTATCTATGCAATGTTACATGAACAAGACCGACAACGTTTTGTTCTCTCGCTTCTTGATCAGCCATTGTCCAGTATGGTTGCAGTTAAGTAGAGATTCTGTTATTCGTCCTCATTTTGCGTAATAATAGTAATAATTATTTAATTTCATTGTGTTTGTAATTAAAAATAATCATATCTTTTTTCCTCAGCTTTTTTTCATGAATTTGAAAAGTAAATGTGTCTTACTTTGTGAGGGGATGTCTGTTGGTGAATGATCGCCTAATTAACGGCACCAATCAATTTAATACGTTGGGTTTGCTTTCAAAATAGAACCTGCATCTAAAATTTCACTTTAAGCAAAACGAAGACTGATAGCTTTTAGGCGTAAATCACGTCCCAAAATTATATTTGCCAACAGACAATCCCGATAGAGAAGCCTGGCTAAAAAATATGGTGGTAATTAAATAACAAAATTTTAAGATTTAATTTCAAGAAGATAAAATAAAAGTTAAAAGAAAAAACCGACAGCATACGGTCTAATTTTTATAAGGAAAATGTAGCTGAATACCTTTAATTAAATCCATTGTTAACAAAATAAAATTTTACTAATACTGACGTTTAATGTGCGATTTAAAAATTAAATTTAATTACATAATATGTATGACCCTGAGCCCTGTTTAAAATATGTTGCTTGTAAGTATTAAATATGAAATGTGCTGATTTCTTCATCTTCCTCTAATAAATTTTCATTTGACAAATTGCTTGTTGGCTTCTATCTCGGATTCTTTGGCCAACGTTTGTTTGATATATATATATATATATATATATATATATATATATATATATATATATATATATATATAGACGTTTCGCTACCACTAGTTGTTGGCACTGTCAAAACTTCACCCTTGATTGCAGTCCACCACCATCAATGGAGGGTGAAGCTTTGTCAATGCCAGCCATTCATACTGGTGAAATATCAGAAAAATCATCAAATAAACGTCGGCTGAGGAACCTGAGACAGAAACCAACAAGCAGTTTGTCAACAAGTTGCCACGAAAGCCTTAACAGTTTCTTAAATTTTCATTTATTTGCGAAATCACACCTTCACACAGTTTTGAACCCCAGATCACCCTTATATGAAGAAATAATTTAGCATAAAATAGCAGAATTATTATGAAGGATTTCCTTAACTCATTGGCGAACTAATTTTTGCACTTTTCTCAAACCTCTAGTAGCAGACATGTGTGCTTTCTCAAATAACCGATTTAAAGGTCCATAATTTGCCGGAAATTACTTTTTTTTAATTACATCTATATGTGTTTTAGAGCCTCCATTATTGTGGTCAGCTAATCTTTGCTGCCAGGCGGGAGATTCTCAGATGATCGATATTCTAAGAAAAATAAGTGTAACCTATAGGGAACAACATGTACACGGACCAAGAGGGAAAAATGAAACTCAAAGACCACGAACTAAGTGATCAGATGAGAAAGTATATAAGACAGGGATGTAGTCTTTCACCCTGGAAAGATACCGATATTAGGAGCTGTTAGAAGAGAGTCTCTGTGATGCATCTGTAGCACATGATGTTGGCATTGACGGCTGTGCCCGGTTCCTTCAGGACTGTGCTCTGCAGGAGGTGCGCTAGGCCACACCATGGCCATTGTCTGAACCGCTTGCCCAATCCCAGCGACTACCACCTCATCTCTTGGAGGTGATAACTGTCAAAAACCGCTTGTTTCGTGACTGGCAGATGACACGAAAAACAGCAACAAAGAGGGCTCTCAACTAGATGGGGTGGAAGATAAAGGTTGCAGTTGCCAACCACCACCATCAGGATTGGTCCAACTGCCAGGCCACTCTTCGAGTTGGTGATGGTACTGTCTGGAAAGCCACCCAGCTCTTCCTCCATCGGCGACAGAAGCTCCGCCATTGCAGGTTGGTCACAACATCGTCAGCAGCCCTGTCGACAAAGCCAACGCTATTGCTGACGTTTTCGAGCCCATCATGGAACCCATGGAACCGGATCACATTTATCTAGTTGCCCAACGTCTGCCAGTGTTTCGTAATGCCCCTCAGGGTGACAAACGCATCGAAGAGATGGACGCTGATGAAGTCTCCCTCTCAACTTCGTCAGCTTAATAAACGCAAGGCTGGAGCCCTGACCAGCTTACCAAAGAAATGCTATGGTGGATGCCACTCAGCTGCTGAACACCTAGCGTGGCTCTTCAATGACATCCTCTGCACTGGGCACTATCTTCAACACTGGAAACACAATGAGATCGTCCCCATCCAGAAGCCTGGGAAGGACCCTCGTATGCCTAGTAGTTACAGGCCCTACAACTTGCTGGCGGCAGTCAGCAAAGTCTTTGAACGACTTCACCTCAGATGCCTCCTGCACCATATCCAAGATGAACATCTCCTGCCGGGCGAACAATGTGGTTTTCACCCTAGTAACGCGACGATGCACCAACTACTTCTCCTCGTCGAAGACGCCCTTGATGCCATCCAATGTCAGGAGTATTTTGGGGCTATCTTTCTGGATGTCTCACTGGCGTTCGACTCTGTATAGCAACAGGGGCTTCTCTACAAGCTCCTGGACCTCGGCGTGCCCCTGCTGCATGTCTGTCTCCTGCAATTTACCTCGTCGACAGAATCTTCCACGTTCGCATGGACGACCTGTGGATGCACCGTCGTGTAAGGGCCATAGTTCCTCAAGGCTCCGTCCTTGGCCTCACACTATACATTCTCTGCACTTTAGATATGCCATGGGTGGACAGGGTTCACCTCGCCCTCTACGCTGATGACACAGCGCTCTACACCAGAAGCGTGAATGCAACACTGCTCTACTGATACTTACAGCCACTGGCTGACACACTTAGTCAGTGATCGACGAGGTGGCACCTTAGCTTCAATGGGGTTAAGACACAAGCCTTTCTCATCACGAAGAAGCACATCCCGGCCGACCTCCCGCAGATCATCAGGGGAACCAACATACCTTGGGACACTACAGCTAAGTACCTGGGTGTGACGCTGGACAGGGGGCTAACATGGCGACAGCATGTCGAACATGTCGTCAAAAAGGTCAGGGGTCGAATGACACAACTATACCCCTTCCTAAATCCTTTGGCTACGCTTCCACCTGGAATAGGTGTGACAGTACACGTTACACTTATCTGCACCCTCTTCAACTACGCCGCTGTGGTTTGGGGCAACGCCGCAGCCACTCACGTCGACCGTCTGCAACGCCTTCAGAAGCGGATCCTGCGGATTGCACTACACCTGCCTAGGGACTTCCCGTGGACCGACCTCTTCAGGGTCTCAAATTTACCTACTGTCCGAGGTTACACAGCTCTTTTATGAGAAGACCACCCAGTCCACAACTCCGCTTCTCCTAACACTGTGCCATCAGGTGCAGCGTCTCAACACAACCAGATGGCACCACCTGCTTCGTGACAGATAAGTCGCAAGTACGCCAGGACGATACCATCCCAGCCGACTGAAAGGTTCACACCCACACACTCTCCAGCTTGGAGGATTAGCTCTCTCACTTGGACTCCATCAAACAACAGGGGCCCATCTGTCCCTGTCATGCAGCTGCAGCAGGATAGTGGAATTATTGTTCTGTGTGAGGGAAGTGTTAATGCCACGAGGACGTCTGTACGCGTCCGGTAGTGGTGGGTGAGGTGCCATTGGCCGCAATCGTTAGAAGCAAGAGCTGTTGGGCAACAAATCAGTTATGCAGTGTGGCTATATACACCAGAATTGCCACGAAGAGTTGGATTTATTACGAGGGTGGTTTGAAAAGTTCTTGGAACGGAATAGAAGAAAGTACTTACATTACTGAAACTTCTTTTGTTTTTCAATGTAGTTTCCTTGAAAATTAATGCACTTGGTCCAACGATGTGCCAGTGCCTTGATACCATCTCGAAAATGAGTTTCCTCCCAGCCTGCAAAATAGTTGTCAACTCCAGCTATCAATTCTGCTTTTGAAGTGAATCTTCGTCCACCAAGAAAAATTTTCAGTTTTGGGAAGAGATGCAAGTCTGACAGATCAGGTTAATAAGGCAGATGTGGCAACAGTTCATACCTTATCTCGTGTAATTTTGCCAAGGCGATGGCGCATGTTTTTGATCCAGCGTCAAGAGTCGCGGCACCCATCTTGCAGATAATTTTTTTTATTTCTAATTCTTCAGTTAAAATGTGATATACCCTTTCAAATGACATCTGGAAACCGTGAGCAATTTCAGGCACTTTCAATCGGCGATCCTCCATGACAATTTTGTGCACTTTTGCAATGATTTCTGGAGTAGTGACAAATCTTGCTCGACGACTGCGCTCTCCCGACCAAATGTAAATTCCTTTGTCCATTTGTCAACAGTTGAATATGAAGAAGCAAAGTCCCCCAATGTATTCTGGAAATCGGCATGAATGTTCTTTGCTTTCATAGCTTTCTTTACGAAGTACTTAATCACTGCTCGAATCTCGATTTTTCCCCATCTTGACGAACTGTGTTGAGTAAGGACTGCCACACAGGAATGGATATTTTGTTTGACATTCTGTAGCTGATCGTACTGTATATTAAGTAGCCGCTCGAGTCATTGGCTTTCTCTACTTGGTATTTGGGTTTGGCGAATTTATATTGTCGGCTGTGATTTGCCATTGTTTAACTTGATTTTGTTTATGTTTCAGTTTCTCCAGTTTTATGTGAGTCTTGTTGTTACTTCAACGCTTGTTCGTAAAGGAGGTGAAGCATTGGGCACTGAACGACTTTGTAAACAGCGAGTGTTCACACCAGAAACAGGCCAGCGGCAAGCGAAGGTATATTTTGTTCTATATTCAAGTTGGCGAGTGAGTTAACTTTGCGTGACTGTTTTAATTACTCTTTTTTAGAACACGACTTACTGTATGGAGATTAGTATGCCACTCTGCCTGGTTACCGGTTGCCTCTGGAGTGCTTATCCGAAATTAGTACTTTTTGAGTGCTTTAACGACGCCGTATTAAGTGTATGGATTTGTTCTTGTATTGGAATAGGATAGCATTCCGTTAGTAGACTGATGCTAGCGTGCCTTGATATTTTCTGTGCATGTGGACTGATGTATAGTTCTTGGTTAGGGTTCTTAAGGTGGTTGTTGTACTGCCGTATTACTGCTCAGTATTAATCTTGGCGCCTGTATAAATTCTTTCATCGTTTTCTTGTTTCTGAAGTCCCGGCTTGCGCGGCCATTGGAAAGAAGCCTTAGGCTTATAATCAAGAGCAGTTTCTTATGAATTAACATTTAATTCTCATGGAAACTGGTATGTCGAGGCCTCTGTTGGCTAGATAATGTCTTTAGAAGTTGTCTTACTGAAATTTTTGTTACGCGCTCTGGCGACAGTGTCAAATATAGGAAGTTGTAATTTACTCTTATTGATTACTAATTAAGCTGTCACAAACCTGACATAGTTGTTACCGTACTGTGCCGGGAGATACGGGAAGATTTCACCATGAGCGATTGCACTATATTCCACCCATTTTAATATTATTATTTGTTTTAATATTATTGTCAGTATCGATAAAGCTTAAATAGATTCTTTCTTCAGAAGGGTCTATTGTACACTTTCTTCTTACTAACCGGTATCATTTTCGTCAGGTAACGATAGCCTTACTCACAGTAAATTGCATGATCATGGTCAGTTACATCGTGGTGCAGTAGGCCGATTAGGAAGGGGGAGATTACAAACGCACTGAGAAATTTGGTGAAATGTGGGTGCACGGTGAAGTTAAACTGAGTTTATTTGGCCTCTGTTTTTTGTTATTGGATAAAAATTTGTGATTTGAAATTTTATGGAGCTCTGGTAAGATTATTTTTCTGAAATTGTTAGTAAATTTATTGTTAGCCATTGACTTTGTTTCGGCACCAGCACCTTACTGCTCCAAACGTACCACCCGCGCATCTTCTGCACAGCATCTGTCAGGCAATCCTACACTTTTTCAAAGAATTTAGTTCGTGTCACCAATCCCAGATCATACGTATGAAGAAAATTCTTGATCTACTCTGTAAATGGCTGGTCATTCGTATACGTAGAACTGGGGCCAAGCCCTTCATAATTATAAGGAACTGAAAGAAAATTTCAGAGTACTCACAAGAGTACACATTGTGGTCGAAAGGAAGGAAAACAAACTAAGTGCTGAATGGAACGAGGACTTTATTTAGATGATAAATTAACTTACACGCGACAAAATGAAATACTGAAGAGTTGTATAAAGAAGAATAGCGGCTTGCCAAACACGGAAACAGAGAGTGTACTTTATCAGTGAAAGTTCGTCAACTGCCTGTATTTCACGTTTTCATTTGTTTATACGTATATCAGAGTGAAAGCTGGACCTTCAGGGTTTAGAAATTCCTGTCGAAGTTTATGAGCCGTAAAGATGGTGCTTTCAATCCAAGATAAGCTTAGATAAATAAAATGTCCATAACGTTAACCGAAAAATTCAGTTCATCTTTAAGAAAGAGAAAAATGGACAGCTTAGTTTTCTGGGCGTAATCTAACCATCTTCTAAAATAAAAAGGAGGTATAATTAAAACTTTGTATGCAAGCCAGTACACTTACAGAAACAGCTAAGCTTTCAAGGAAAGTGACTGCTCTAAAAAGACAGTGGGACAATCACTAGAGTTAAGAATTAAGAAGTCCGGAGCTAATCAGGAACAATAACCAATGGCGCATGTTTTTCTCCCATTAAGAAACAACTAGTAGTGAAACCTGGCGTTGCCCAGTTATTTATTTATAGCTGTGCGTCCACGCCCGTACCTCGCAGCGTCTGGCCTTATGCTTAATGTTTATGACGCCATAGCTCCTGAATTATGTGTCGGTCAATGATACAATTTTGCACTATCTGTAACACGTGTCGGTATACAGTTGCTATGAAAAAAGTAATAAATTATAACGCCATGCCTCATGCGCTACTTTCACTGCATGAACAGTGGAAAAGTAGTAGGTGATACATATTTTTTTAAAGTAGATAAGGCAAAAATTCCCTTACTTAAGTGATGCCAAAGTAAAGGATGGCATCATTTTACGCCCACAGTTTCGAGATCTTTTTAGAGACCATACTTTTGATGGAATGATACAAGGTGATGAAAAGCATGCATCGGAATGTTTTAAGACAGTCTGTTTGCAGTTCTTAGGGAACAAACGAGGAATAAATTAGAAGGAGATTGTAAATAACATGTTATCATCATATGAAAATCTTGGTTGCAACATGTCACTGAAAATTCATTTATTACATAGTCATCTTGACTACTTCCCCAAAGATTGTGGTGCAGTAAGTGGTGAACATGGAGAGCGATTTCATCAAGATATTGCCACATTTGAAAAGAGGTATGACAGAAAGTGGAGCCCTACTATTTTAGCAGATTACTGCTGGACTATCACAATAGACGTTCCCGAGTATGTGTATAAATGACAAGCCAAGCGAAAACGGTCATCTACCGAATTTATCTCTGAACAAAATATGTAACTGTATATATTGTACATATGGACATTTAATATTGTAATCCTTTATATACATTTGTGACCAATTAATTTATATGTTTTCTTTTGTGCTTTACATAGTTGTGGTACAAAGTAGACCTACAAAGTATTTTCATTCATGTAATATTATCTTCATTTTTTCTTAATATTTTACTTTTGCACTTGCCAGAATGGCACTGAAATTTATCAATGCATAAGACATAACATAATTCAAGTAATTATTCACTTAAAATTTGTTATGCTGAATCTTGGAACATAATGCATATTTAGTTTGTGAGTTGTTTATACAAGGATGTAGATTACTTTTTTAATAAACTAGAGCTAAATATTCATGAATACGATGATTTTGTATCATTTTATACTGAAATAAACATAACTAACTGAAAATCATGCAATTTACACACTTTCACTTCAAATTTGTCGTTCAGTGTAATCAGCTGATGGGCTCTGACATTTAACCGACGGATTTAAGCATCTGTGCTACTTCTGTCAGCCCTCATTTGCATACAACTTAGTTGTGACTTTCTTATGTCTCATGTTGTACTTGATTGGAACATACCAGCAATTAAGGCTGATTTTGTCGTCAAGTAGCCACACTCACACATGAATAATATAAAAACAATAATACATTACAATGAAAAACCAAATAATTAATATAATAAATATATTTCTGTCTGTTTCAGATCATTCCTCAATCACACACTGCAATTTTGTTGTGAATTGTTGACCACTTCTGTTAATTTCCGACGATTATTTTAATTCCATTCTGTGTGTACGTATCGTGTTAAAAACGAGAACTGATAACGCCGTTGCTCCTTACTGGACTCCGAAAACGTAGTAGAAGTTCAAATTAATGTCATTAAAAGTCATTAAAAATTAACTTTATTATTATATTATTTCACAAATCAGGGTCAGTTTGAATGAGTGTAGACACAACCTAGTAATTGAGCATGTACGCAGGAATAAATCACTTTATCTAACCACATGGCAAAGTCAATGTTACGTGCAAGTTTGGACGGCTGGTGTGACATCGGCGTGATGTGTATCTCCCACTGGTTAGCAGCCAGCAGCTTTCTTATCCAACGTCTTTGATGGCTAAGCTGTGCACAGTTAAACTGCTCCCCTATTTTGCGCTTCCTAGCGAATCCCTCTCGCAGTGGCAGACACTGCGCATTTATTCTTGTGGAACGGAATGGGCGCTCGCTCGTTCCCAACTCAGTTACGACATCTATTGTCTGCAGTAATTAGCTCACACTGGCGGTTTCAATGTCATACAGAGTGACTTTGCTAAATGGAAGAAAACTGCAGGAAGCGATCCCTGAGGAGACTAACTGTAAACAAGGACATATAGCCGAAAATGAATGGGATCTACGTTACAGGATATTTATTAGTTCGTCATGTCTGTACAGCACAATGCAGGGCACAGTATGCTTTGATGTCACCGTTTGACTAGGTGTTCATAGTGGTCTCCAGTGACTTACACTCACATATAGATGTGTCATCCTACGTCAGAATGGTGTCACAGGCAGCAAAGTGCTTTAATTAAGTTTCTGGACATCTGAGATGGACCCTACATGTGCATCTTCTTTCAGGTGACCCTATAGGTAGAAATATAAACGTATGAGATCTAGGAACCAGGGAGGCCATCCCACTGGGCCACCTTGTCCAATGCATTGGACAGGTGAATGTTATCGAGATGCCTCTGCACAGAAAAGCAAAAGTGAGATAGAGTACCGTAATGTAGTAGCCACATTGCCCTGTTTACCACCAAAGGTGTGTCTTCTAAAAGAGGAGACAGGGTCACCGACAGGAAGCGGAGATGTGCCTCACTTGTGAGGAATCGCAGAAGGATGACTGGTCCCATTATGTGGTTGCCAACATGTCCCAATCACACATTTAAGCCACACTGTTCCCGATGGTTTGCTGTCGCTGTGCCACGGGGGTTCTCTGTAGCCCAGAGGTGATTGTTGTGAAGGGTGATGGTGACACACTTAAATAAACGCTGCCTGATCTGTTAATAGAATGCGTTACAGAAATCCCAGAACTGTGGTGGCCCATGCGATTAACCAGTGAGAAAACAGTCGACGCAAAGACAATCCCGTAGGTAATAAGGCATTTATATGTTGTAAGTGATATGGACAGTGGCAGTTGTTGCAGAGAATGTTCCACACAGCCATTGGCTCACCCCATGCTGGCGGGCGACCTGCCTGGTGCTGATATCAGAGTCATATTCTACAGTGTTCAATACCCATTCCTACAAGGCCTGTGTGTGCCCTGGCTGCGCCCACTTTCCATAGTTACCCATTCCCACTCAGGATCCTGTCTCACACAAATGATGAAAGACTGTGGCAAACAGTTTACTGTGCAGTTTTATCAGTGATAACGCTCTTCACAGTACAGTCGTGCTGCCACCCAGACTTTGCCACTTGTCAGTCCATGTGTAAAGACCTTGTCGGCCCGTACCGGGGTGATATACTTGTCCATCGTTTCATAGCGCCTTACTAGACAACACCCAATCATATCAGACCGAGTCGGCAACAACAGTGAAGCGAATGTCCCCTGATACCGATTTGTGATTGTGCCGATGCTGTTGACAACATTACCGCCCTCTTGAGTGTGGAGATAAAACGCTAGTACTTACAGAACGCTCCCATTTTTCTCCTATGTTATTGTGTGTGCTTTCAATCACTGAAACCTACGTTGTCAAAGATCTTTTATCTCTACCTTCAAGTGGGTGTACCTCCTTTGGAAGTTTTTCTGGCTACACCGTTGAATCTGAATGCTGACATCAGAGGAGAGAAACACAGCTGGATGCTCAAAGATCCAAGCATTGCACCACAAGAAAGACCATTCTACAGGGAATGGAAAATAAGGGTACCAAAATGTGACGACAGACTTTGGATGAGAGAACCAGACTCCGACTCTAAAAACAGACTAGAAACTAAGCTGACATGCCTCCAAAGGACAAATCAGAACTCCTTATATGAAATGTCATACGAATCAGTCCGTTGCATGAGAATCTCCTGTGAGATGCTCGAGTCACCTCAGCATTACAGCATTAACCTCCTTTCATCTCTGAGTCAGGATCCCATTGTGAACTCAAAGAATCTCAAAAATAATTTTGGTGTCATGGGAGAATGACAGAGATCGTATTTAACAGTATAACAGAAACATTCAGCCCTGATCGCTACGGTTATTTATTTATTAAGTCTGGTAACCGGTTTCTGTCTAAGTGATTATCTTCTGATCGGAAGCACCTTGATTCCGTGTGCATGCAGGTCAAGGAGCTGCTGTGCATATAAAAAAGGCGCAGTCGACAATTACAACCGGAATCGTATTACGTACTTAATAGGGTAGGATTCACAAATGGGTGTACAAGAAGGGTAACAGAATTTGTAGAATCTTATAATATATATTTAGTTCAAACTAATAAGGTATGTTCAGCAGAATGGCCTCTTACATTCCAAACAACATTGTTTCCGAAAACAAAAAATGGTTCAAATCGCTCTGAGCACTATGGGACTTAACTTCTGAGGTCATCAGTCCCCTAGAACGTAGAACTACTTAAGCCTAACTAACCGAAGGACATCACACACACCCATGCCTGAGGCAGGATTCGAACCTGCGACTGTAGCGCCCAGAACCGCGCGGCCACCTAGGCCGGCCAGAAAACATCGCTCATGCGAAACAACTCGCACGTAACGAGTGGGATAGCGCACAGGTTATCACACTGGACTCGCATTCGGGAGGACGGCGGTTCAAACCAGAGCCTGGTCTTCCTGATTTAAGCTTTCCGTGATTTCCCTAAATCGTCTAAGGCGAACACCAGGATGACACAGCCGCTTTCCTTCTCCATCCTTACCTAATCCAAGCTTTTGCTCCGTCTCTAATGACCTAGTTGTAGACGGGACGTTAACACTAATTTGCTCCTCCTGCAACTTGGACCTCTCTTACGTGACATCCTGAAAGCTATGGAGCAAGAAAATCAGAAGATTCAGTCGTTCTTGAATTCTGAGAACCAGCCCAGTCAATACCACACCTACGCTTAAGAGGGAAAATGCGGTCGTTTGGAGTATCAAACGAAGTTTGTGGTTCGGTTGAAGATTTCTTGTTAGGAAGGATGCACCAGGTTATCTTGAATGGAAAATTGTCAACAGAATGAGAAGTAACCTCCGTTATGCCCCAGGGAAGTGAGCTGCGACCCTGGTTATTTACGTACAGGGTGCGGCGTGGGAACTTCCTTCATAATTGAGGAAGTATTAGACACATCAATTTAACTCTTTTCTCTTTACAAAGAGTAACATTTAAAGTTTTGTTAAATTAAGTTTTGAAAATGATGTGTGGAGAGTGGCCTCAGTTCTGCTCAGTGCATTTGGAGAGTGGAAATCGGAAGTTTCGGTCCACTTTTTCCAACATGTCTCTGTCGATGTTGGCAACAGCAACAAGAATATCGTTCCGTAGCTCAGCCAGGGCCTGCGGACGATTGGTATCCGCCAACGATTTGAGGTAGCCTCATAAGAAAAAGTCGCATGACGCTAAATCTGGCCACTGGTGATAGTCCCTCATAGAGATGAGACGATTGGGGAAGTGTTCGTGCAACTTGATCATGGATGTTATTGCCGTGTGAGCTGTGGCGCCATCTTGTTGGAACCAGACATCACCCACATACATTTCTTCAAGTTCTGGAAGAAAAAACTATTCAATCATCTGAACATAATGTTTAGAAGTGACTGTAATTGCCTTATCGCTCTTATCGAAAAACCATGAGTCAATAATGCCAACATTAGGTTATTGCTGTTGTAGTGGTCTTCAGTCCAGAGACTGGTTCGATGCAGTTCTCCATGCTGCTCTATCCTGTGCAAGCTTCTTCATCTCCCAGTACTTACTGCAACCTACATCCTTCTGAATCTGCTTCGTATATTCATCTCTTGGTGTCCCTCTACGATTTTTACCCTCCACGCTGCACCCCAATACTAAATTGGTGAACCCTTGATGCCTCATAACATATCCTACCAACCGATCCCTACTTCTAGTCAAGTTGTGCCACAAACTTCTTCCCAATCCCATTCAATAACTCCTCATTAGTTATGTGATCTACCCATCTAATCTTCAGCATTCTTGTGTAGCACCACATTTCGAAAGCTTCTATTCTCTTCTTGTCCAAACTATTTATCGTCCATGTTTCACTTCCATACACGGCTACACCCCATACAGTCACTTTTAGAAACGACTTCCTGACGCTTAAATCTACACTCGATGTTAACAAATTTCTGCTCTTCAGAAACACTTTCCTTGTCATTGCCAGTTTACATTTTATATCCTCTCTACGTCGACCATCATCAGTTATTTTGCTCCCCAAATAGCAAAACTCCTTTACTACTTTAAGTATCTCATTTCCTAATCTAATTCACTCAGCATCACCCGACTTAATTCTACTACATTCCACTATCCTCGTTTTGCTTTCGTAGGGCACACCAAATAGTCACGTTCTGTAAGCAGAGGCTGATCATGAAGTGCTCGGGGATTCGTGCCACTCCAATACCGCATATTTTATTTATTCACTCAACCAGGCGAATGAAAAAATGCCTGGTCGCTGAAGAACACAAAGGCTTCGTGAGGCAGCTAATCGATCAAGACAGCGCGTGAAGCAAAATCACGTGGAACTGTTTGCTGAACGCACGCTGCGTTCTGTTAATCGAATGTCCATTCAAAAAGTAGGCCGCAACTCTGAACGTGCGCTCCTCTCTTGCCCACTGCAAGATCGGTACTAAACTGACCTTACAAAAACGTTAAGTCTCGTACTTTTGATTGCACTGAAACCCATGCAACTATGAGTAACTGCCGCTGTGTGTCACGCGTTTCAAATAAGAAAGTTCCCACGCCGCACCATTTGCTATTAATTATCTTGCAACCATTATCAATCGTAACCTCAGACTTTTCGCAAGTGATGCACTTACCCAGTGCAAATGGTGCAAAGATTGGCACCTTACTTTAAATGTTCAGGAATGTAAAGTTGTGCACTTCACGAAACGTGAAAACGGTGTATCCTATAATGTCTTTGAGTCATGTAGTAATTTGTAGTGATAGGAAGTGGAACGAGGCCGGCCGGTGTGGCCGTGCGGTTCTAGGCGCTTCAGTCTGGAACCGCCTGACCGCTACGGTAGCAGGTTCGAATCCTGCCTCGGGCATGGATGTGTGTAATGTCCTTAGGTTAGTTAGGTTTAAGTAATTCTAAGTTCTGTGGGACTGATGACCACAGATGTTAAGTCCCATAGTGCTCAGAGCCATTTGAACCATTTTTGAATTGGAAGGAACACGTAGTCTTAGTAAAGGTTAAAGTAGGTGGCAGACTTCAGTTAATTTTAGGATACTATGAGAATGCAATCAGTCTATGAAGGAGATAGCTCGCAAAATATTCGTGTGGTCAGTTGTAAAATTCTGCTCAATTGTATGGAGCATGTACAAATAGGACTAACAAGAGATATTTAACATAATACAGAGAAGGAAAACACGAATAGCCACAGTTTTGTTTAACCCATCAGTGAGCGTACAGACATGTTAGGAAAACTGAAATGGCAGGCCCTTGAAGATAGATCGAAATTAATCCGTAAAGAACTTCTTATACAGTTTAGAGAACCAGTTTTAAACGAGTATTTTAGGATTATAACACAAGGCTTCTATGTGTCGCTCCTATAGGGATCGTGAAAACAAGATTAGACCACTTAGAGAGCTCATAGAACCGTTGGAGCACTTATTCGTCCCGTGTTTCGTACATGAACAGAATGAGAAGGAGCCACAACAACTGGTACAACCTAAAGTACCCTCTGCCAGACACTTCACAGTGGTTCTGCAGAGCATGATGTTGATAGAGGTGCTGGAACATGCTACATGTTTACGTGAAACCAGCCAATAAATTCTGGATCCTACTACACGGTTGGAATTGTATTGTAGTAAGCTGTTACACATCATTACGCTCATGTTCAGGAAAACTGTTAGTATGTTCTGTAAAAATTATTAGCATTTCCGTCATCCGTCACCTCAGTTCAGCATGTGTACTGTTGCCTACTGGCGAAGGATCCCCCATGGGCCCTTAATTTGTTCACCGCGTGATGGCATCGACGCGTGTAAGGCGCGAATGGCGTCCTGTGGTATAGCCATCCATGTCTCATTCCACTAGGTCCAAAGTTGATCTGTGGTGGTCAGCATTTGGTCACAGTCCTGCACCCGTCGTTTCACTATATCTCGCACATTTTCGATTGGTGACAAGTCTCGTGATCTGGCAGGGCAGGGCAGGGCAAAAGGCCTGTGACACCAAGTAGGCATGTGTTCGTGGAGCAACATGTGCTCGTGCGTTGGCTTGCTGATAACTGGGGTCTGTGATGTTGCGCAGAATGGGTATGGATATGAGTCGCACGATGTCATTGAAGTATGTCACACTGGTCACAGTGCCCTGGATACACACTACCTGTGGTTTGTGATTGAACCCAATAGCAGCCCACACCATAAGCCCTCGTGTTGGCGCTGGTATGTCTTGTGTGAATGCATCACTGTGATTACGCTCCCCGTGTCTGCGGCTGACCAAAATGTGGCCATCATTTTCAAACAAACAGAACTTGGATTTCTCTGACAGCACTATCTGATGCCATTCCTGCCCACAGTGGCGTCGTTCCATATAACATTGCCGCTTATCATATTTGTGCACATTCGACAAAGGTAGGTGAAGAAGTGGACGACTCGCATGTAACCCATGTTGCAATAAACGGCGACGGACTGTCACCCTTGATAGCGTACGATGTGTTACACTGTTCCACTGTTGGACCAGAGCAGAGGAGGACGCAGATCTGTCCTGCAATGCCATTAGGATGAGGTGTCGGTCTTCTTTTGGGGTGGTCTCGGTGGTGCGACCTGACCCATCTCGTCCTGTTCTAAGGTCTTCCGTGAACGATTCTGCACATACCCATTTGCACTGTCGTAGCACTTGGTCCTACACGAGCAGCAGTTTCCCGGATGGATGCATCACATTCTCTCATGCCAATAATGCGCGCTCTTTCGAACTCACTCATCTGATGATACGGTTCGTGCATAGGTATGTGAGGCATCCTGCGCGTCTGCTCAAGTCACATTGATCCATTACCTCCGGTTTACAGTGTCAACGAGACTCGCAGGCACGCTTTATCGGTGAGCGTTACTGCTCCGCGATATCGATGTTGATCATGAACCCACGGACCGACATGGTTCAAATGCTAATCATTTCTGCAAAACATACTAATGTACATGTCCTGTGAATACGAACCTCCCATCTCTAATCATTCAAGGTGTTCTGTTTTTTTCCGAACAGAAGTGTAAATCTTTAGCCCATCCCTCTACACAGTGTATTGGTTACAGTTGTGACTTTCGCTTGTTTTAAATAGCCAGACAGGAGAAAAACTGAATTTCTCGTGGTCCAGGCCAAGAACAAGCATCTTTTATCTCCGTCTTTTACAAGAAAACTCTTGGCTACGAGACAGGCAATTCTTCCACAGCCACGTGTTTCGCTTGACAATAAAAGGTCGCGGTATTGTCGAGGGAAGCCACTGCAATATCACATGTTGGGAACTAGTCTGCCCCTGCCATCCTCCCCCCCCCCCCCCCCCTGCCCATTCCACCACTGCCGCCCTCGCCAACTCCCTGCTCTCTCCCTTCGCCAGCACAATGGTGTCTCTCACAGGCAAAGACTGCACACGACATGCTGTTTCCTGGAACAATCACAACGGATTCACCGCGTCTCTATAGGAAGCCATGACTGTTAGTCGAGGATTTCTATAAACGGACCTTGCATGCGTGCTAAAAGCTACACAATCTACCTACACGAATAGGTGCGGTGTGAAGTGTGGATTTCTGATAGTTGTATCTGTTGCATATTCATATGTTTATTACTTGTTTCATTCATCTAAATTACCACCAACAAAAGATAAAAAACTAGTTTCAATTAAGCTATAAACGGAAAATTCTTAAAATATGTGGCCCCAAACAATAAAACATTAAGTGGGTAAAGGGCAGAATATCTGGCCTCCCCACGCATGTACAGAAGTTCGCCAACACTACGTGGAAGAAACGTTTGAAATTCTATGGTCACATTAATGGAATGGAGAACATAGACTCACTAGACGACAGCTCAAAATTATAAGTTCAAAGTATGTCAGAATCAGCTAGTTAGACAAAACTCTAGACGATTTACGAGACCTGAACATTGCAGGGGATAACGTAATAAGTCGTCTAACCTTTGATGACCCAGCAGCGAAGCATACATTAACGGAGCAGCTTAAAAAGGGGACTGGGAGCTGATGGTTAGAAGATCGGAAGAAAACGTAGTACAGATATGAAGAGGTCCTGGAGGTATGAAGGAAGGACAAACTTATTACGTAGTTAAAACCCGCTCCTTAGGAGTGCAAAACGAAGAAAGAAAAAAGGAACAAGCTGGCTTGAGAAGTGGATACACCCAAAGGAATACGAGTATTTGCTACCTGGGAATGAATTTATACAAAGGAGCAAAGAGTGTAACTTACCACTGAGAAACTCTAAACTAAATGCCAGTGAAAAACATGCGATTAATTCAATCGATGATTTTAAATTGATAAATATATTCATTACATTGGTCTCATGTCGGAAATTAAGGATCTGAAAAACAAAAATTTCCAGTTGAAAACCTCCTGCAGGAGCAAAAAAAAGTGTTCAATATTCCTAAAAATGGAGAAACACAACTTTAAAATGATAACTTTAATCAACTTTGATAGAGGCTATTACCCCTTTTCCTCACAAAACTTAACGTAAGTCAGTGTTAATGAATTTATTGTAGTTTTTCCATGCGTCATATTTTTCAATATTACGTGGCATAATAAAAGTTGGAAAAATATTTTGAAAACTACATTTTTTTGCGAGTTGTTTAGATACGTAGTACCCCTAGGACTGCATTCGATGAGATGAATGGTGTAAACCTTCCAACACACCCCTCGAATTGGCTGGAAGAACTAACACACAGAACTGAACCAAAGATGGTCGTCGTCTCCCCAGAATGAGTCGCCGTATCTAGCTGGGACCTCATCGGGACCCTCTGACAAGGGGCACAGAAATGAATTAAAATTATGTTCAATATTATTACCTTTTATTTTGAACACAATTACATGGAACTTTTTGCGGCAGTATTAATTGATACACATATCCTTCTGAAGTTTTCATCTTTTTCAGCAAGTCTTTTTCCCTTTTACGTATTTGTAAAACCCCACGGGAGTCAGCTTGTAGTTAAACTGCCACTGTAAGATTGATTCAACACCCTGACAGCAGTTTGTTTCTTTCATCGCTCGCTGAGTCAACGTCATCGAAAATACTATTTACACAGCGGTACTGTGTGCAAGAATAGAAAACAAATACTCGCATAAATTTAGCAGCTGGCATTTGCGTTCAGGATTTTTGGTTTCCTTAAGAAAGTAAATCGACCTTTCTTCCACGGAGTCTTTAGACTTTCATTCTTCCGAGTCACCCTTCGTTTCTAAAAAGCTCTTCAGATACATGTATTCTTGGAAACAATAGTCGCACGAAATCTTCATACCATTTTAGTCAGGTATATAATAGTGTTTTCACTCATCACGCAATCTGGGGTCTGAGAGTGTCATCCAATCAAATACCTGATATTTAAAGAAATAGCCCATTTCTCTATGTAATCAAATGTTATGGTACAGGAAGCCATCGTCTCGTCCTGAAATTTCGAGATCTAATTATTTCTTGGTTGGGGTTCTCATTCTTTATTTGTTCAAATTCATCTTGGTTTGCATGTCAATAAAACTGGCAGTCTTCCTTTCATTCAGGCATATTTAAAAGTCAATTAGTACATTGTTTATTTAAATTATCGAGAATATTCTTCCTCATGCTTTTTACATTTTTCTTTTTTCAAGCAGAGCCATGTTTGACCGCAGAAATATGAAGTACATTTCACTGACCGGACTACTGAAAAAATCTGAAATTATTTTAGGTGACCTGTATCCTGAGTCAAAACATTGTTTTAATGGAATCCAAAGCTTAAGAATTCTCTCAAATGCGGGCATTAACGACAGCCATCTTGCTTTTGAGTGAGATAGAACAGTCTGAAGATTGACATCGATGTACGAGAGTTGCCCAGGAAGTAATGCACCGATTTTTTTTTTCTCAGCCGAAAACAACGCTACGAATTCTAAGCGTTTCGTATGTATTATTTGAAATCTCCTGAATGAGCACGCTAAGTCTCCATCACTTCCGACAAATAGCGTAGCTGCAGGACAGTTTCAAAATGGCGTCTGTAGATAATGTACAAGGGTCGTTCAATAAGTAATCCCCACCACATGTTATTAAAAAGCCTTTAATATACGTAGACAAATTTCCTTGTTGGTGCTTCCCATTTAATGTTTGTTCTGTGCGCCGGTGAAATTTCGAACCGTTCTGGCAGGTGGCAGAGTCGTAGAACAGCGTCAAAATGGAGTCTACATACAACTGAAGTTACAATCAGCGTGCTGTTATTGAATTCTTGTGTGCAGAATAAGAAACCGTGGGCAACATTCACAAACGTTTGTGTGCAGTGTAGTTGATAGGAGTACACTCGAGCCATGGGTAAACAAAGTTACAGCCTCAGGAAAGGCAGAAACAGAGCTCCATGATCAGCCACGCTCGGAACGTCCTGTCACAGCCACTGCTACAGACATTGCCTCATCCACCCTACGGTCTAGACCTGGCAGCCTCGGACTTCCATCTTTATGGGGCGCCTAAAGATTCTTTGAAGATGACGAGAGTGTCAGTCATGCAGTGAAAACACGGCTACGCGTACAGGACAAGAGCTTTTACCAGCAGGGAACACACGCTCTTCCACAACGTTGACGTACGGCCATAGAACGTGATGGAGACTACGTAAAAAAATAGGTCATGGACAAGACATGATGTATATTGTCACCAAATTCTGACTTAGCAATAAATATGTTATGAGAAAAAAATTGGGGCATTAGTTATTGAACGACCCTCATACATTACAAGCAAATGTGCCATCATTGAATTTCACATTGCAGAGAAAGAAACTGAGGAATATTCACAAACGCTTGTGCAAAGTCTTTGGAGCATCTGCTGTCGACGGAAGTACAGTTGGTCGCTGGACACGGAGGGTAAGGTCATCAGAAGGCGGTCCAGAGGAGCTCCACGATTTACAGCAGTAACTCTTTCAGCTTCTGTATCCTTATCGTGTATATTGCAAGGTAATTAAATATTTTCAGGACGATTATTTCAATGTCGATGGGACGTGAAATTTACAGTCCTCAAATCAGTCACAAAGGGCAGTCACAAGAAAACACAAACACAGGCTTCTAGTTCACAAGGATTTATTGCACATATCCCCAAAAACAGTTTTACAAAATCTTTTACAAAAACCGACCAAAGTCAAGGCCCCTTCAAACGTAAACCACAGAAAAAATCAAAAGATACTCAATTAACATTACAAGCACACTTCTTAACACTAACCATGGCCTGTGTACTATCCTAGAACGACTCATGCTACTCACATTTAGTGCTCCCGTCACTGAACAGTGTTTTACGCTCTTAACACCACTACTCAACATAGACCAGAACCAAGAGTGAATTCCTTATTCCCGTCAAGGCGGGGATAATCACATATAAATCACTGTTTCCGGCTGTGAACACAAATTACGATTAGATTGATCACAAAATACAACTTGAAAGAAATAGATGCCCACAGTTAGTAGCAGTAAATGACAAGACTCCACATAGCATACATAGGCATCCAGCATCAGACAGTACAATACACACACCGGCTAGTGCATTGGAGGCCATCACCATCAGCCCGCCGCCGACTCACTCCTCAAATCGTAACAGCGCCGCGAGCAACCAACGCTTCTCTGTAATGGTCGCTCCGAGACTCGCCAACGCAACATATGCCCAAGCAACGGACACGCACAACCACTAGAGCCCCAGAGTGGAAAACCAAGAGATCCATAGCCGGAAGCTCCGCGCTTAAATAGCGCCCAGGGGAGGAAAATCAAAGAGAAAACGCGCATGCTAGAACATACAGGATAGCTGCCCCGACTAGAATCATTGGCACCAGCGGTTCCCCACGGCTCAACCTCAGTAACTCGGACACAAACAAGGGAGCTAGCTCTGTGAAGAGCCCGCTAGTTGGTCCTGCCACTGCCCTTCACCTGACTCAGGTGGAGTCGAGAACACTTGCCTGATGCCCACTCTATAATCTCAGTATTCACTGGGCTAAGAATTTTAATAACACGGCAGGGGCCCCAAAAGCATGGTTTCAATTTACCCCTACCTTCTTGGCCAGCATGAACCACAAAGCTTTTAATAAACGCCATATCCCCTATTTTCCCCTGGAAAGGACGCCGACCTATGTTATGTCTGATGGCTTGTCTCTAATGAGCCAAGTGAATACTGCGCTTGGCCCATGCTCAGTTCTCTGGAAGAGTCACCGGAGTAATCGCGTGGGGTTCCATAGATTGGATAGCGGAGAATTCGGGGTATAAGCAAACATAAGGGAGCTGACACTGTAACGTCATGTCTGGCATAATTAAAGGCCCAGTTTCCCAATGGGTGGACGGTGTAGCATGAAAAATGTATAGGGTGGTCAGCCATTCATGTTGAGTCGTTCGTTTCGGTCGTTTGCTGTTGGGGAGCTTTTCGTGGTGAAATTGAGCAGCCGTGCAATGGAATTAACTATATTGGCTCAGTACAGTTCGAGTGCACCAGCGGAATTTTCTGCTTTGTGGCCGTTAGTGTTCTTGGTACCTGCCCTGTCCACTAACGTAATTTCAGGCAGAGTCCTTTCCTCGCCTGTTGTCGCTGTCCAACGTGGTGTGTAGGTTTGAAAGCTTAATACATATTTCATTGTGGATAATCACGTCTGTAGCAGTTTGGACTTTGAGTCTTTATGTACCGATTGGTGGCTAGCAGGTCGTTTGGCTGGTCGGTCCGTAACTGTCTCTTGGTTGTCTTACCAAAGGATCAAGAAGTGTAGTTGGGTCCTCCCCCTGTCTCACGTAAGTAAACGTTAATGTTTTCCCTCCCCCCCCCCCCCCCCCTCCCGCCGGAGGCGTCTGAGTGCCATTGTCTATACTGTCCCTTTCATGGGTGTTTAATGGTCTGTTGGTAATTTCTTATAGCCAATGCTTTAAAGGGAAATTTTTTTATTGTGTTTTATGTAAATTAAATTATGTAAATCAGTTGTGGGCCTTCAGCCACTTAAAACCTTATTCTTAAATTTAGTTACTGCCGTTACGTTGCTTTTTCATGTAGTGTGCGTTCCCCCATTGAAAACTTAAAGATTAAGGTATTTTTGAATTTTTGGAAAATCAACTGTGGGCCTTCAGCTGCTTAAAGCCTTATTCTCAAAATTTCCCCTTAAGCGAAAACATTGCGGCCTTCTGCCTTAAAAGATTATGGTAACATATTTTGAAATTTAATTGTGGCCTTCAGCCTTTTGTATTGCACCTTGTATTTTGAAGTGAAACTGACCCACACCCTATTTGGCCGTTTCCACAATTCTAATCATTTGTTCTGCCCAGCGGGTTTAGCAGGCGTCTCCGGTGGCCTAGAGGTTCCTGTACATGCTCAGCAAAAGATGACTTGGGGTAGTACAGGGTGGTTGTAATATGTTTAATCCCATTGTTAAAGCAAAACCCCTTAAAAATTTTGGACGGAAAAGCCAGAGCATTATCATTCACTGGGGTCTTTGGAGGACCAAACAAAGAAATGATCTTAGTTAGTTGCTGGACCGTGATCTCGGCAGTGGTTCCCCGCGTAGGCAGCAGACATGCAAAATGGGAGAAGGCATCCACAGCTACAAGAATATACTTATTGCCCCTTTTGGTACGGAGTAGCAGATCAATATAATCGACAGACATATGATCCAGAGGGACTGCAGGAATCCTCTACATGGCCCTGAATCAGGATTGCCACACTTGTACTGATCACAGTTAATGACAAAGCGCCTAACGTCCCGGTAAAATGTGGGCCAGAGTAATGTCTCATGGACCTGGTTCAAAGTATTAGGCTGAGGCATGGAAATAGCACAGTACCATCCCATCCAATTCCCCAGGGAGGTGCACCTTCCACTCTTGACCGGCCCTGACTTTCTTACAAAGAACACCCTTCCAGGGACAAAATCCGGGAACCATGTCTTCTCCATCCAACTGATTATGGAGCTGACCCCAAATTGGATCCTCGGACTGTTTGGTACTGAGATCGCAGAAGAGCCCAGGTGTTTCAGAGAGAATAGGGTTCAACCAGAGGTCTGGCTCGGTACTACTCTCCCCTCCCTCGGACTCTTCCCAAAACAGGCGACTGAACGCATCGGCAACTTAGTTATCAGCTCCCCTTACGTGACGCACTCAGAAACTAAAATCTGAGATGTGTACCGCACAGCGAGCAATATGACTGGTCACGTGGGGCCTGGCCAAGACCCAACTCAGAGCCTGTTTATCCGTCTTGAGTATGAATTCTCGGTGTTCAAGATAAAAGCTGAATATTTCCAGGGCAAATAGGACAGACAGAGCTTTACATTCGTCAATAGAGTGATTACCCTCGGGGTCAGTAAGTCGCCGTGAAGCATAGGGCACTGGGTGTCTCTCCTCGTTGTTCTTGGAGGAGAACGGCAGCAATGCCAACATGGGAGGCGTCCGTTTGAACAATAAAGATGCTGTTGAAATCGAGAACGATCAGGACCTGGTTATTAGAAATGGCAGTTTTGAGTCCCTGAAAGGCCTCCTGCTGCTCCTGTGGCCAGACAAATTGCCGGTGCTTTTTATGCAAGTCATTAAGAGGAGCCGCTATTCGGGAAAAATTTGGAATGAACTTCCAAAAAAAATTTGCCATTACCACAAAACGGGCAATACCCCGCTTATCTCGCAGGTAGGAAATTCCCTAAGAGCCTTGGTCCTGTCCTTGTCAATGCGGACCCCATCAACCGAAATCAGATGGCCCAGGAACGAAATACGCGGCCTAAATTAGGTGATCTTCGATGGTTTGGCAGTAAGATCTGCCGAGCGCAACCGAGCAAAAACCTGGTCCGATGCTCCAGATGATCGGAGAAGGAACGACTGAAAATAACCAGGTCGTCGAGGTAATTGTAAACACAGGCAAATTTAGGGTCACCCAACACATTGTCCAAAATATGAGACAGGACAGCTGCCTATGTGACCAGACAGAATGGAACGCAGTTATATTCTAACAGGTTCCAGGCCATACAAAATGCGGTGACTGGCTTTGACGCCTGTGACAGAGGAATCTGGTAATAGGCCTGGCTTAAATCCAGCACTGTAGACCCAAGAAACCACGTGAAGCAGTTATGGAGATTGGATAAGGGAACAGATTCTAAGATCACTCTCTTATTCAGGGCCCAATAATCCACAATAGTTCGAAAATCCCCCCTTTCTCCTTGTGGAGGAGAAATACTGGGAGGCGTACGGAAACGTGGACCGCCTAATGACTCCATCCTCCAGCATTTGATCAATCTTATCATGCAATACCTTCATCTTCGGAGGAGAGAGCCTGTATGGAGCGTGATGCACTGGAATGGTATCAGTTAATTGGATGTTTTACTCCACCAGATCCGTAACCCCAACCTATCTGATAGAACGTAAGGATAGCGGTTAAGTACCTGCCTAACTTGCCTAGCTTGTTCAGAAATGAGATGACTCACATCAACCCTCATCCCTTCCTCAGATACGCTATTAATGCCACTCTGACGCCTACAGGCGCAGAAGCTTGTCAGCACAGAACTTCAAATAAAACCTCCATTCCACATAACTGAAAATGAGAATCAGGGGAGTATCCAACGGCTTAGCTACATTCAGAGAAACTGAACATGAAAAGTCCTGTACCGAGATACTACCCTACACCTCCCCAAACAGAGGTAACCATTGCCCATCAGTGAGCCAAAATCTCTGCTCAACAGGATGTGGCGGCAGACAGTCTACAAAAATGGCGAAATTCAAGATACCACTGTTGGTCAATCAAAGAGACAGAACTACCTGAATCAAGTAATGCACAGACGGGTTCTTGACCTAACAGGCACAAATATAGGGGAGGGAAGTAATCTTAGGTACATTGACCGCCTTGCAATTCATTGGGAAATTTCTCCGATGTCCTCTCTTTCCCCTCCCCTGTTCCTCATGTTAATTATTAGGAAGAGAAGACCGCTGTACCACACACTGTTTAACGAAATGATCTGGGTAACCACAACGGTAATACCGACGCAGCTGCGCCCTGCATTCGCTAACCTGAACAACCTGCTGGGTGTTTCCTTCCCCAGGAAGCTGCCTGCATGACAATACATTACGTTGTACATCCGCAAAAGCTAAAGCTTCAGCTGAGTCAACGAGTTTCTGAAACTGCTCTGAAGAGTCGAGCCGCCTCGAAAAAATGAAACGCAGCTGGTCCTGAGTCCGCAATCCCTCAATCACATGTTCGCTGTAACTTTCTCCCGGACCTGCATATCAAGGACTCCCTCAGATGTTCATACACAGTCTAAGTACTGAGCTAGGGCTTGGGTGTGGTTTACGGTATAAAGGGGCCAAACTATGGGGTCATCAGTCCCTTTATTCCTGACGCAAGCAAGGCTCAAGGCACAAAAACACCAAACACCACATCTAAAAAGAAAATTAATGGAGCGACCAAAAAACGGGAAAAACGTAAACCAGAAAAAAGTAAAAGGTATTCAAACAATAGAGCATATGGTCTGGGCTGGCTGAACTCAATAATAAAAGAGGATGAGCCAGCCACTCCGCAACACATTAAAATGTCCACCCCAAAAAGACAAGGCGAGATGAACACATGTAGGGAAAATACGACCACCAACACAAACAAAAGCAAAGAAAGTTTGAAAGAGTTAAAATGTAGGGAGGATGGCGACCTCAGAGAGAAGGTTAAATGCCCACCCTTAGATGGTATGATTTAAAAAAACCTCACGAATTAAGCGTAAAACGAAATCTGCTGTTGAGGCATTGTCTGCAACACCGAAGGTATGGTGCTTGGAAGGTTAAAAGTCCATCTGCAGAGTGGCTAAAAGTGGGCAGTCCAGCAAGATGTGGGCGACAGTCATATCTGAGCCACAGTGACACCAAGGTGGGTCCTCGCAACGGAGGAGGCAGCCATTTGTCGGCCACATATGGCCAATGCAGAGCCAACAGAGAAGAACAGAGTCCCTGCGAGAGGCCTGTATGGAGGCCCTTCACACATTCATAGTCTCATTTAGGGCACACAGTTTGTTGTGTATATTGAGATTGTGCCAAAGCTGAAAAACCTTGCAGCATAATAATGATCGCAGGTCAGTAACAGGGATGCCGATCTCCAGAAGTGGTTTTCGTGTAGCCTGTTTGGCCAGCCTGTTGGCAAGTTCATTTCCTGGGATTTTCATGTGGGCTGGGGTCCACACAGACATGATGGAACGGTTGGACCGTTCCAGGGAATAGATGGACTCCTGGATGGTCGCTACCAAAGGATGGCTGGGGTAGCACTGGTCGATAGCTTGTAGGCACAGAAAAGAAACGACTTGCCAGGGCATGAGTGGATGCACTCAAGAGCACGAGAAATTCCCCCAGCTCTGCAGTGAAAACACTGCAGCCATCTGGCAAGGAGTGCTATTCAATATGTCCTCCATGAACATACGCGAAGCCAAGGTGTAAACCACTTCATGGTCCAAGTACATGTCAAGAATCGAGGGGAAGTAAGAGCAGAGAGCTGTGGGAGTCCTTAGGACCATGTGAAAGGTCCAGGCGAAGATTCAGCAAAGGTGTACACCATGGAGGTGTACGTGAATGTGTAAAGTTTTGAGGACAGAACAACAACTGTGTAAGCTGTAATATTTTTGGTTTAATGTTGCAATCTTATCACTGAAATACACGCATTTACACAGTTAACAGTGTGACAATGTTACGACAGTTGTCAACGAACGCATCTCGTCGTCAGAAAGTGTTGTAATCCTAAACACAACAATGGTAAGTTTTAACTAGAAGTTTCTTCACATAATTATACTTACGATTACGCCATGATGTTGGACAGTATTACAATAAATCATTCGATTCCAGTTCAAAGTTTGGTACTATTTAGGATGACAATCAAGTCTACAGAGGATGGTTAGTTTTGTGACAACTTGAGCAAAAGTTTACCCAAGGTTGCTCGAGTTTACAGTAGACGCAAGCTGGTGAACAAACAAGTTTTCACCTCTGCTCGGGGTATTTACCTTAGCTGCGATGAGCTGTCGTCTGCATGGCTGCTCTCATCCTCTGAAATTCCTATAACACCTAATTAAGGCTGCTCTGATTTTTCCAGCAGAAACTCTCCCTATGTTTCTCATTATGCGAGAAAACATGTACTCATCCCTAGTCCTGGAATATGGTGATATGCACGTGCATGGCTGGAGCAGCGTGCATATTAAAAAGCCCTCTCATTTCTCTCAAGAACAGTTAACTAACTGGCTAGTTCGTTTCTCCACAGTTGGAGCTCAATGACGCTACAGCTAATATCTAGCTGAATGTCACCCACAGTGAACACAGTGGTCACACAAATTTCTCCTCTGTGTCATATAGAGCGTTATGCGCCGTGTTCTGCACTTGACGCCAGTTCAGAGAAGAATCCCCAAAAATTTCGCTCTTGTCTTTCTCATAGCCGAACTGTCTCCCCACCTGGGTTCTTTTGTTCTCACATCACAGCTTTTTTCGACCAATAGGAGCGTTCCTCTCATTTTGTGGAAACTCTCTATGCCAATCGCAAGGTCTCTACCATTAAACTACGTCGAAACATCGGCACTTTACTCCTTCCTAGTTCATTTCCGCCAATCGGACGTTTTGTGCCCGCTCCAGACTTCTAAAAGTTACATGCATACATCACCTGTGTACCACTCGCTGTTCACATAATCAACTGCATCACTCGTTTTTTTCGTATCCATTTGGAATTTCGAAGCGCAGTTTTCTAAAGCTTCTTTCTGTCCTACTTCTGGTGGCTCGTTACTTGCTCTCCAGTATGCGTCACCTGTCTGGTCGCTGACTCTCGCCATGGGATGCCTCCTAAGAGGTTTTCGTGGTGCCTCCCATGGTGCGGCCTATGTTTCTGCCCGCTCCTGCTTCCACACAAAAAGTTTCCTCTCGCTGCTTGTTCAACCTTCTGCTCATTGACATGCATTATATTGGTGCGGTCTTAATACCGTCAATTGAGTGTCATCCCTTTTGCATTATATACTTATAGGCAAATCTGCTCATTACCACCGAAGTAAGTTAGGTATGATATTCACCTTCCCATTAAAATGTATAAAACTCTCATGTAAGGTGCGAAATTGACCTTCATTTATTCTGCCACCTTACATATCCTACTCCTTCCGTGTTCGATTTTGCACTGGGTCAATAAGTGATTGAGAAATTGATTGAAGTCAGTGCAAAATTTTTTGCAACTGCTGACTGTAACAATTGACATATTTACTGACCAACTTCCTATTTTAATATTTTGTATACCTTAAACAGTGGTTCGATCTAGTCTCCTTATCGTTCTATTTTACATTGTACTTGATTTCATGTTTAAGGATTTGAGCTCTTAAGTGATGCTCTTTTTCTTTCAAAATTTAACATTCTTTCTAATTTTCTGGTTTTTATACAATTCTGTTTAACTAATCTAAGGTCCTTTTCTTTCAACATACTTGTCTACATTTTAATTTTAATTTTAATTCAAACAATTTGAGCCTATCTATAAATTTGTGTCATTCCTAAAATTTTTAACTTTGACAGTGATCTTTTTTATTATCTAATTTATGTTAAGTGATGATGGATGTGTATTGAAGTTGAGGAAACCTTCATTTAACATTATCCTCTCCTTTTACAATATTTTTCACTTTATCTCCGGCTTTCAAATCAGTCACACTTAAGGAAGTTTCATTTCTTACAATAAGGCTTTATGATCTATATTAAACTCAACCAAATTATTCCCGTGACTTTGCAGACCTAATCCTATTCATAAACATGTTTATATTCCCCAAAAATATTAAATCCACACATTATAACTTTACAAAAATTTTCAAATTTGAATTTTACAAACATATTACATTCCTAACCCTACTAATTACTTTACAAAATTTAAACTGTCATCATGGAATACCCAAACCCATTCATTTTTATATATCCTCAATTTTTGACAATCATATCACACATTAGAATCTTAACCTCCCAAAAAATGTTAATATTAGGTTTTTTTTAATTTAAACATGTTGAAAAATATGAAATACAAGTAAATGACATTGCTATATCAAGATTAAAGTTTTAAAAACATCGTTAATAAAGATCTATTGCTAACACCTAAAAGCCTACAAATTCAATTTTTTTTTGGATAGTAGTCTGTCACAGACAGTTCTTTTTCCTACATCTTTAACATGGTTCACTGAAATCATCATTTTTTTCATGTGCTTCGACATGCCTCTGTCGAATATGGAAAGACGGTCGACCTTGTGCCTCGCTGTGTCTTCGTTGAGCATGGAATGACGATTGGTACGCTCCTCGTCTCGTTTCTGCTGAGCATGGAATGACGGTCGGCAGAGAGAAAGGTTGTTGAAGGTCTGAGTGTGTTATGAATGCGTGGTTGCCTTTGTTCCATTTTTCATGTGCCCATGGTGACGCTGTATTGGAGATTCGTTTTTGGTAGCATAAAACTTTTCTTCTTCATTCGTCGAATCTTTATGTCGGTTCATCGTTGGTCTATTCGTCTCCAGGTATTCACTGGAGTAGTCATTTCCTATTTCTCGGTATGACACCTGAGGATGTTGCAATTTGCCACAGGAATATCGGATATATATACTGATAAAACAATTAAATTTGATTCTCGTTGTTAGTTAAATGCAATAATGGTCTTCTATGGGAAGGGATTTGAAAAGGTTTCTTGATCTCTTCTGGTCCAGGCTCTTCCTTCTTCCAAATCTTCTGCATGGCATCTTCTGTTCTTGGTGCATCTTGCTATCTTCTCACTTGTATCATTGTTCTTCTATGGGCCAGGAATTGGGATTGAAAACCTGTTTAATTCGGTATCATTTAATCCTTTCTTACGGCGTCTTCTTTGAAACTGTTGTGTATTCTTTCATTGTATTCGGTTGTTCATCTAGATAGATTGGACATCCTTCCATCGTTCTTGCTTCGTCCCATGAGTATTCAGAGATTGTTTCGCAGCTGTTGAATTCCGTATGGTCCGATAACAGTTTCAGCTATTCTGCACGTTGAGTTACAGAAACGCTTCTCTTCTTCTTCCTGTGGTGAATTTAAACACCCACTCGTCCTTGCTGTAATATGTCCACCTCCGTTCCCGTTCGGTAGACATCCATCATCTCTCCATATGCTGCTTTAAACAGTTTGCGATAGTAGTGCCAAGTATCTAACACTTTCTCAAAACCATTGTTTTAACGCTTGTATGTGGCTTTTGGATGAATAAGGCTCACGTCAGGTACATGTTGATTGTATCTAGGGTGCGTTGTAGGTCTCCAAACTTTTTCCCAGAGGTGTTACCTTCTTGGACCGTTGCTTCCACCAAGGCCTCTTCTTTCGTCATCTCGTAAGGTGAGGTACCAGGCACTCACACTGAGTGTTTCTTCATCTCACGCCTAACCGCTCCCCTCAGTCCTGCCGTCGATCTGGCCGCAATGATGATGCACCTTGTCTGCTGACTTTAAATCTAACACAATGTTTGTCCCTGATTTGATTATCTTACTTCTCTTACATTCTCATCTATTCTCTATTTCACATGATATCATTGTCTATTTTATTATAATCCTTACTCCCTTAAATTACGCTACAACTTTCAAAAATTATCATTTACTCTATAAAAAGTTTTTTCTTGTCACTGTTTTTATTTATTCATCTCTTCTCCCTATTCTACTTGATTTACTTAATATACAGGTCATGGTTTTCTCAACTTCATCATGATGGATAGTAAGAGTGAAATTGATGGTGATGACGGTTAGTAAGTTAGTGAATTCCTTCCACCACCTCATTTTATTACTCTAACTACAAGTAATTCATATTATTTTTGTAAACTTCTTACCTTGACTCCGACTCACGAGTCTTTTTCTCTGCAATCTTTTCTTTTTGGCAGTAGCTGTAACAGAACTTCAAAGTATAAAATTCTTCTCTCCTCTTTTCCTTTCCTTTTCAAAAATGTTCTCTATTGTATTGTTTTAAAACTTAAAAAAAATTTTCTCGGTTGTACTCATCCCTTTCTCCTTTTTCTCGATAGTAAACTTTTATGTTCCTTCCTTTCCCCATCATACTCTTCCTTATTGAAATCCTTTCTGGGTTAATCTAACTTCCTACTGTTTACCTCCACCCACGAAATAACGTGTTTCTTGCTTAGCTTAATAATTCAGTTATCTTTCCTGATTATTACCTCCTAACGACTTCTTATATTTATTTCCCTCATATCTTTATTTCAACATCAGTTTGTGGTACCTTCCACAAATAGTATGTGCTTCACATATTCCCCCAAATTATCTCCTCAATTATTTGTACAACGTCCTCGACGGAACAAATTAGAAATAACTATTTCCTTCTTACCTAATTCTTTATTTCCTCCCTACTTCTTTGCTTCCTCTCGTCCACAAAAATCAACTTCCTTCTCCGTTACACTACGTCTTTAAGAGAGAATCTATTACTATTTCGTCAAACTATCCACATGCTGATCTCTATCTTCCTCCTTGCTTTCTATTCTTTCCCCAGAACACATTTCCTTTGCAGAAGAGTTACTTTAGTTCTTACTTTCCTGTCTTTTCTTCATATTATCCTTTTACCTTCCTACGAAATTTGTTTTATTTATTTAACTGAAATTAGTACAAGTTAAAAGTTTTATCTCTGTGTATTTTGTTATCTTTCATACTCTTTGATTTCTGGACATTTAATACAACTAAATCCTCGTGTGGAGTTACTCTTTCTTTCTTTTGTTTACCCTTCATACAATTTCAAATGACTCACACGGTGCAAACCCAATGATTTTCCTGTCCTATATATGTCATCTGCCTTAGATATCACTATTGCTGTTATCAATAGTGCTTTATCCTCTTGGCATACTTTTTCTCTCTCCGCTTCCTATAAATGAGCTACATCTTTTACAATTTGGTCATCATCAGTTTTTGTACTACTATCCATATTCACCGTTAATAACTCCTGTTCCTCATCATCGGTCGATTCCCAGTCAGTTGACTCCCCGCATGCTGGTGTTTGTATCTGATTGCCCCCCAAACCAGCTTACATGTTTAGTTATATAATTAGCTTCATTTTGCGATTGAATCACTTGTGACTGGTCTTCGTACTGTTCACCTAGTCAATTCTGTCCTTTGCCTGGTTTTTTTGGCCTCAATTCGATTCCCTGTACCGGTTCATTTCGCGTTTTTTGTCCTGCTAAGGCTCGATTTGCCCAGCCTTTCTGCGTTCCGTCCATTCCATTTCCACCTGAGTAACTTGGATTTTGCTGATGAAAACCTCTAAACATTTCTGCCTCGTTTGCACGGTGATTGTATCTCAGATCATAATTACCATCGTAGTTTTTAGGACCAAATCCATTATTGTAATTCTGCGGCCCACCAAAATCATAGTTATTATTTGACATCTGTGAATTTCCTAAACCATAGTTATTATTATATTTATCCCATGGGAGATTACCATTCTTTCCAAAACAATTACCTCTTCCTACATTAATATTGCCACTTTAACTATTATTAAAGCCTAATCGGTTGCTATTATCCCCCCTGCCATCGTTTTCTCTCACTGTACGTTGTTTCTTCGCGTCATCTTCACTGAAGATGAATTCAGGTTCTCTTAACATCCATTTAAATGCATGTATATTATCTCCTGCCCTACCAACCAATGACTGCTGATGACGTAACGGTAGCTTCATTGTGCACATACGTATCATTTCCCCATCACTGTATGGATTATCTAAACACTGATTCTTTTTTGTCATTTCATCGAAAAATTTTACTCCTTTCTTTTCTCAGGAATTTTTGAATAACTCTTTCTGTAACAATTGATACTTTATTCTACTTTGCGTTCCGTGGAACAGTAGTGCTCCAATATTACGGATTTAAATTGCTCATACGACTGACAGTTTGCAGCTACTTTTTGCATCGTTTCCACTATTGCGGCATCCATATGACCACAAACGAAATCAAGTTTACGTCTAAGTGACCATTCTACTGACGAACCGATTTGGAATTGCTGGATAAACGGGGGTGGGTGTAAGCCGTTCCCGCTTTCTTTGTAATGTTGGAATTTTCTGACTGTCAAAAAGCGATCATTGTCAAATTTTTCTTTTACACCATACGGCGTTTGTGTTTTCATAACATTATGCGTTCCCTTTAAGTGTGTCATGTTTTCTTGTATTTGTTCTACTATATTTGGGTCCTGAGATGACAGATGTACGTCCCATCCAGCATCGTATCTAGGCAGTTGTTTGCAGTTATCTAAGCTGTACCGTATCGGGGTGAAAGATTCGTTTAAATTTTTCATTACTGGATCAGCGTTTTGTCTTCCTATTTTATTCATAACGACTTGCAGTCTATAACCTGTTGTACTATAACTTGGAAATTGAGAAATTGGTACATGTGTTGTCGCAACTTGCTCTGTTCTCGCATCACTCGCGTAAGTTCTAAGTGTCGCTCTGTTGGAATACGCGCGTTTACCGTTTCTCGCTCCATTGTATGTTGTGACCGCACATTACCTGCTTCGCTCACTTGTGTTAACTGTACTCTTCTCTTTTGCTTCTGTTTCGGTTCGGTAATTATTGACGCAACCTCTTGTAATTATGGACGCAACCTCTTGTGTATATGCAACTGGAATCTCACGACTTTTTTGTTTCCGCTGCTGCTACGGAAGATTGCACAACTAACTAGTTTACATCTGAATTTCTGTCCATCACTATGTCGGATGATACTACCGATTCCATTGCCTCACTACTGCTTTCTGTACGGTCCTCGATCCACTGTTTCAGTTCTGTAAGAAGTTGTTCATACTGTTTCTGATTTTTCGATACTATGTTTTCAATGCGTGTATCGACTCGCGTGACACGTTTTCTGACATTGAGCTCTTCCACGATTTGTTGCGGTTTACCAGACATCTTACGTGCTAAATTATCATCTCTTTGATTAACATTAGAGACTGCATCTTGCACCTGGAAAATGTCAGAACGCATATTTCTCTGGTCAGCCTTTAACGATTGTATAAGCTCTCGCGAGTCTCTCGTCTCTTTCCGGATTTTAATAAATTGTTCATTAACTTCCGTTTGTAGTTTTTTGCTGATCTTCGAAACCAGCATAGGTTTCAAATTTGAGACTATTTAAGCCCCCATTTCTCTTGTTTTTAAATCTGCTAACCTTGCATTTTTTCAAGTGGCTCAAATGGATATGAGCACTATGAGACTTAACTTCTGAGGTCATCAGTCCCCTAGAACTTAGAACTACTTAAACCTAACTAACCAAAGGAAATCACACACATCCACGCCCGAGGCAGGATTCGAACCTGCGACCGTAGTCGTCGCGCGGTTCCAGACCGAAGCGCCTAGAACCGCTCGGCCACTCCGGCCAGCCTGCATTTGCTCAGTTTTTAAATCTGCTAACCCCACATTTGCTTCAAGTGTTAAGTCTGCTAACCCTGCATTTGCGTGCTTTATGACCATAGTGCGTTGCTTCAGTATTGCGGACACATTATCTGACTCTTCGCCATCGTCACCTGTCACTATTTGATGTAAATGTGGCCGTTCGCGTCAGTAAGTTGCTTCAGTATTGCGGACACAGTATCTGACTATTCGCCATCGTCACCTGTCACTATTTGATATAAATTTTGCGTTCACGTCTTTCAAGTGGCATCTCACCGACTTCCGTACATAGTGCGGACGCATTTACACACATTCTTTCTGTTGGAAACTGTCCCGTATGATTTAAAATTACTACATTTGGTTCAACGTACAGCAGTTGCTCGTCCTCTGATTCTACTTCTGACTCACTAGATCCGTCATATCCTTCTTTTGTGCATTCTCAGACTGTGATACCAATCGCGAAACTACCACCATTCCCTCTGCACTATGACTTCGTTCCATTCCGTGACTCGCACTCGCTACTTTTTGTTTTACATCAGTCTTTATCCTGTCAAGATCTTCAGTTTGCCCTATCTGCGATAATCTCCGTTCTTCTGCCATCTCCTTTCGTCTAAGTAACCTCTGTCTTTCTCGAACTGCGCGAGCCTGAGCTCTCGTCAGCATCAAGTTATTGATCTTGCACGTTTCCAAAATATCAGAGAAAGTTTCTTAGACTATGTACACATCATTATCAATGCCGTTCACTGTTTGTATAGTTTCAAACCAACTCAACAACGCCGTGAATAACTTCGCGCCCGCCAGCAAGGTCATGCACAAGCTACTTTTGCACAAACATGAACATTATCTGATTTAGTAACGCAACTTTTCTACACTTTGGATCACACATTTACTGTATTCTGACCACTACACATACACATACATTGGGTAATCTCGTCACAAAAACAACGAAATATTTTTTTAATTAAAAAATTTTAATTCCCTTTTCTGATTTGACTAATTGTCATCCTGGCTGACCAATTCCCATCCTGGCAGGGTCGCCATTCCGTAAGGTTTTGAGGGCAGAACAACAACTGTGTAAGCTGTAAATATTTTTGGTTTAATGTTGTAATCTTCTCACATAAATACACGCATTTACACAATTTACAGTGTGACAATGTTACGACAGTTGTCAAACGAATGCATATCGTCCACAGAAAGTAAAATAATCCTTACAAAATAGTGGCCAGAAGAAGAAAACCAAAGATAAAACGTGCTTGCTAGAACGAGACTCCAGCAGCGCTTCATATAGTACGTATTGTTGAGAATATGGGCAGGTCATCCAATTCCTTCTAAATCTTTTCTTAGTTTTTCTTTAGTTTGGTAAAATACATTCCGCTGACTTTGTCGATGAAGCCTTCGGAAGTTGGTATTGGTACTGTCTCCACAGAAATCGATTAATTTATCTATTGGAGTTTGCAGTTGTCTTAACGTTTATTGACTTCCTGTTTTGTTATTCAGCGAATAAAATGTCAAGAGCGTGTCTGATTCTGTCAGTTTCAGTAAAGTACTGAACAACTAAAGGAAGCATCTTTGCAGCATTGTGGTTCGATGCGTCTGTGCCTATACCGCAAAACGAAACTTCTTGCAATTCTTTTATGCTTTCGGATGCGGTGTGTTGTGCGAGAATATTTTTAACAGTCGCCTGTAGCTCTGGTGCTGGCTGTAGACAGCTCTGGGGCGACTTTGGAGTCAGGATACATTGCGGCATTCAGTTTTACGGTACAGTCAAGAGAACTGAAGGATTGATGATGCTACACAACTTTTTTTTTGTTAGTTCTGCAGCAGCAATGATCAATTCTACCTGAGAATCTTCATTAATCATGAATGTATAAATAGTCATTGCTGTCAATGTTACCGCGAATCTGTTTTTATGATTCTTCGTAGAAATGTTATGTCTCACATCTGATGGCCTCCGTGAGTTACTGAGATGAAACAGCTACAAATCTCACACAACGCTTCCTTAGCCACATGTCCAGGCAATACATCGAAGGTAACAGGTGACGGCTCGACGCTGCCTGCGACAGAGAAACTCTTTAGAAAATTGCGTTTGGGAATTTCCAGATAGATGCAAAAAGGCTTGAGATGCAGTTAAAAGAGAGTCGCATTTACTCTTCACGTGAAAGGTCTGTGGTGCTCTCGTGATGTATGTGTGTAACTTTTAGGCGTCAGGAGTGGTCATAGAATGTCCGATTGGCTGAAATAAACATAACAAGAGTAGAAGTGACAAGATTATGGCGCAGTTTGAAGGTAAGCCCTTTGCGATTGGCGGGGGTAGTTTCTATGACATGAAAGGAATGCTTCCATTGGTCTAAAAAGGCCTTGATACGAAGCACGAAACGATGCAGGTGGGTGGACAGTTTTGCTACAAAAGACAGAATACCGAAAACTTCGAGGGCTCTCCTCTGAACCAGAGTCAAGTGTGGAACAGGGTGCATCACGAGGTGCACGACGCCAAAACGGGAATTTTGTGTCGACACTGCGTTCACTTTGGCTGACATTCAGCTAGAAATTAGTTGAACTCCGATAGCGGAGAAACAAACAACCACATAGTTAACTGTTCTTGCGCGAACTGACAGGGCGTTGAAGTATACACGCTGCTCCATCTATGCACGTCTATATCGCCATATTTTCCAGACCAGGAACGAGTGCATGTTTTCTCGCCTAATGAGAAACATAGGGCAGTCCCAGCTGATAAAATCATTAAAGATTTTGATTAGCTTTTTATGCGATTTTCAGAGGGCTAGAGCAGCCATGCAGCTGACAACACGTCACAGCTGGCAGAGGCGTACAATTATTGGATCACCAGCTTGCATCCACTGTGAACACGAGCAACCTTAAGTAATCTTTTGCTTATCTTGTCACAAAAACTAACCATCCTCCATAGACTTGACTGTCATCCTAAATAGTACCGAACGTAGAACCGGAATCGCATGATTTGACGTAATATTGACCAACTTAGACAGTGCTTCACTGTCTAGAGGTAAGAAAAAGCTTGTAGAGAACCTTCCATTTAAATCTGATATTGTTGTGTTCAGTTTTATTTCTGCTAATCAGGACGTAATACGTTATCTTCACATTTGACTTGAAATTGTCATGACACAATCTATCTAAACCAGTGTCTTTCATTGACAACAATACAGCTAACCATCGATGTGCTCTGTCATAGAGTAAAGGTCTGCTCCTACCCCCAGTAAATCATACTAGTGACACTAACGTACTCACAGGGTGTTTTTGCTGATGTCTGGTGAATATGAAAAGGTGTGAAGGTATGTAGTGCCAGACAATGGCGACCCTGCCAGGATGGCAATTGGTCTGCCAGGATGGCAGCTAGTCAAATTAAATGGGGTAATGAAACATCAGAATTAAGAACTTTTTTAAAAAAAGAAAAAGAAAAGTGACAAGGTTACTGAATGTATGTGGTCAAATTACTGTACATGTGTGATCCACAGAGTAGAAAATGTTGTATTAACGAGTAAAGAAAAGTTTTCGTAAATTTCCTTTATTTCACAGCTGTGGTCCAAATTTTTTGTCATCACACTACCGGTTTCGCTCTATAATGACCATTTTCAGATCTGTTCTATAAAAACTATCTGAAGATGGTCGTCGTAGACCGAAACCGGTAGTCTGATGACAAAAAATTTGTGACTGCGGACGCAAAGTAGAGGAAATTTATTCTATATTTGGGTCATTGTTTCATATCGCAGCTTGTAAAAAATTGTATGTGTTTGAAGACGTAAAAGTAGCTTGTGCTTGACCTTTCTGGCGCGCGCGAAGTTATTCTCAGCGCTGTTGAGTTGATCTGAGTACCCACAAATTGAGAACTGCGTTGATAATGATGTGCTACTGTCACAAGAGACTTTCTACTATATTTTGGAGACGTATCAGGTCATATAACTTCATGTTGAGTAGAGCTCAGGCTCGCGCAAATCGTGAAAAACAGAGGTCAGTTACACGGTCTGAGAATATCTTGATAGGTCAGAAAATGACGTGAAATAAAATGTATCGAATGCGCGTCACGAAACCGAACGAAGTGACAATGGAGAGGGAATGGAGGCATTTTCGCAATCGGCATCTCGGGTTGAGACAGTACAAAACCGGGCAGATGACGCATCTAATGGTTCAGAAGCATAATCAGAGGATGTGCAACTTCGGTATGTTGAACCAAATGTTGTAATTCTGAATCACACGGAACCACTTTCATACAGCGATAATGTGTGTTAGGGCGTCAGCACTATGCACAGAAGTCGATAAAACGTCACATGAAAGACGCGAACGGCAAAATACACACCAAATGTTAACAGATGATGACGAAGCGTCTGCTGGTGTGTTCTCTATGTTGAAGCAACTCACTACTGTTGCCAAGCAAACAAGTGAGACGATGAGCACAGGGTTAGCAGACTTAAAAAGAGCAACAAATCCAGGATTAGCGGCCACAAATGTGCTTTAAATGGTCCCAAAATTAAAACCAGTGCTGGGTTCGAAAATGTTCGCAAGGATCAGCAAAATATGCGAACGGAAGTTAATAAACAGTTTATTGAAATTCGGAAAGAGACGAGAGACTTGTGGGGCGGCGAAGAAGTTGTCGAATGAGTTGTTTGAATGTTCATTTCACGTAACAGACTATTGCCGATGCAACATATGTGGGACGGCGAAGAAGTCGTTGTTTAATGTTGAATGAAAGTTGAACATTGCCACCTTAAATCACGCGAGCCTGGCAACTAATTTGGTGGCCAGTCAGAAAGCGAAGGGAAACTTACTGACCTTAGTTCCCAGTCTGCACGGCCACATTCCTGTACAGCCCAGCTAAACGAAAAATATCCATAGTTCTTCACGGGATTAGGGCTGCTTCAATAAAATTTAAAGTTCCAAACAAGATTTTATTATCTTAAAGGCTCACACAAATTACTCGAAACTTCTGAAAATGCTAAAGACATTAAATATTGTTAATTCAGCCAATCGTTTAATAGTTCAGAGGCGACTTCTACAGCAAGTTCCTCCCGAATAGTTCATTACTCTAACTAACGGTGCTCTATTAATAGTTCGCAATAATGTTAAAAAAAAAGATTAATGCTCGCCTTAAAAGTGGAGTTAGTCACCACTTGCCACGCGGAATTATACTTCACACGGACGGCACAATAACAGTTTGTTACCGAAGTCTAAACGATCCAGGACGGTGTACAGTCCTCGCGATTTTCAATGTCCGTTTACATTGCTAAGTACGCGCATGTCACAGCCCGCTATGACGTCACCCGAGGCGAGGCGCGATCGGACGTTAAGCTCGCGTGGACTAGGCGTTGGTCTAATGCGGAGTGAGCTTACTACTGCCTCTGCCGCTCTTTTTATATAGCTCCGGCGAGTACCGCCAAGAGAGCATCTGTTCTTTCCGTTCCTATGCAGATGCCTGCAGCCTCCAAATGATCGCTATCTCAGGCACATAATCTTAAATATCACATTTAATAATAGCTTTACAAACTTCTCAATTTTTGTATACATACATCTGAGCAGTACAGAAGCACGTAGAAAATCTCAGCCCGCTAAAATTAAAACTTTACTCTCTAGAATTTTTACAATGGAACTAACGGTAGATTGTTACCTCTGAACCATAGCTTTATCAAGACTTGTATCAGCTGTTAATTATGCTACAAGACTAAAACTTGGTGTAGCTTTGTTAATTGTCCTATCTGATCATTGGTCTTAAAGAATTTGTTTTATCATTAAAATTTAAAGTACTTAATCTATAATGCTTATGTACATTTTACTCACAAAAGTAGTTTTTACTAAATTACTAAAAAACTAGAAGAGGTAACTGATTGTGGTATTTCCATTATTATTATTAGGGTGAACTGAAGCATCCTACCAATTTTCAATATTGTAGCTCTATTATTTCGCGCCTCTGATTTTTCCGAAAAACGCGGATTCTGGAGTCAATTTTAGTTTTATGGTTTTGGAAACCAGCACCACTCATTAATGACTTCTTACTGCACCTTCTCACCAAATTTTGGCTTCCTAGCGTCATTATTTAGCGCCTCCTATTTTTCTTTCAAAACGTGAATTTTACGTAAACTACTAATTTTATAACATTAAGATTTGTTACCTGAAACATAGAACTATACTTTAACAAAGTTTTACACACAAATCTTAATTTTTACTTTTATGTTAAATGTGGTGCAATACTATATGCAGGCGCGTTACGATGACGTGACGCTACTAGCAGTGAACTAGGGTAAGTCCCGTGCACTCGCTCGCCTCTGTATCTTACACATGATACAGCGCTTGCTTTGCTTCAGACTCACGCGAACTAATTCAGTATTAGCTTGTAGCCGATCAGAAAAAGATGCTTACTGACATTGACCAGTTGCAGAATAAGGCGTGCACGTAAGGCGTCTGGTAAGGCGCAACAAAGTGGAAGAACGTAATGTCAGAAAACGTGTCACGCGAGCCGCGTTATGAAGATTCGATACCCGCATTGTAAATATCATCTCGAGAAATAAGCAGCAGTATGAACAACTTCGTACAGAACTGAAGCAGTGTATTGAGACACGCACAGAAAGCAGCAGTGAGGCGACGGAATCGGTAGTATCATCTGACATAGTGGTGGAAAGAAATACAAGATGTAACAAAGACCGCTATGCAATCTTCCGTGTCACTTGCGGAAAGGCAAATAAGTCATGAGATTTCATTTGTATGTCCACAAGATGTTACGTCAGTATTTTCCGATCCAAAACGGAAACAAATGGTAGAAGCACAGTTGAGACAGGTGAGCGAAGCAGATAATGTGCGCTCACAGCAGGCAGTGGTGCAAGAAGCGGAAACCGCGCGCATACCAACAGAGCGACTGCCGACCCAACGAGCGTACCTGAATGACGCGACAACAGAGCAGTTTACTGCACCACAGGTACCAAATTATCAATTTAATACAGTACAACAGGCCATATACCGCAGGTCAATATAAAGCACTGATCCAGTAACAGGAAACTTGAGCGTATCTTTCACTCAGATACGCGAGGAACGGTAAGGTATAGATAACTGCACAACATTGCATAGATGCGATGCTAGATGGGATTGAAACATGTCGTCTCAGGATCCAAATGCGGGAGTACGAATGAAAGAAAATATGACGGAAATGAAGGGAACGGAAAATATTTCGAAAACACTAACGCCACATGGTGCAAAAGAGAAATTTCACGATTACTATTTTTTTGACAATCAGAAACTTCCAAAATTACAAAGAAAACCGGAACGGCTTACACCCTCGCACGTTTATCCAGCAATTCCAAATCGGTTCACCAGTACAGTGGTCACTTAGACATAAACTTAATTTCATTTATGGCCATATGGGAGGCGCAATAACGGAAACGATGCAAAGAGTCGCTGTAAACACAGCTGTGAAGTAAAGGAAATTTACGAAAACTTTTCTTTACTCGTTAATACAACATTTTCTACTCTGTGGATCACACATGTACAGTAATTTGACCACATACATTCAGTAACCTTGTCACTTTTCTTTTTCTTTTTTAAAAAAAGTTCTTAATACTGATGTTACATTACCCCATTTAATTTGACTAGCTGCCATCCTGGCAGACCAACTGCCATCCTGGCAGGGTCGCCATTATCTGACACTACATACCTTCACACCTTTTCATATTCATCAGACATCAGCAAAAACACCCTGTGAGTGCGTTAGTGTCACTAGAATGATTTACTGGGGGTAGGAGCACACCTTTACTCTATGACAGAGCACATCGATGGTTAGCTGTACAAAACTGGTTTAATTCCTGTATTGTTGTCAATGAAAGACACTGGTTTAGATAGATTGTGTCATGACAATTTCAAGCCAAATGTGAAGATAACGTATTACGTCCTGATTAGCAGAAATAAAACTGAACACAACAATATCAGATTTAAATGGAAGGTTCTCTACAAGCTTTTTCTTACCACTAGACAGTGAAGCACTGTCTAAGTTGGTCAATATTACGTCAAATCATGCGATTCCGGTTCTACGTTCGGTACTATTTAGGATGACAGTCAAGTCTATGGAGGATGGTTAGTTTTTGTGACAAGATAAGCAAAAGATTACTTAAGGTTGCTCGTGTTCACAGTGGATGCAAGCTGGTGATCCAATAATTGTACGCCTCTGCCAGCTGTGACGTGTTGTCAGCTGCATGGCTACTCTAGCCCTCTGAAAATCGCATAAAAAGCTAATCAAAATCTTTAATGATTTTATCAGCTGGGACTGCCCTATGTTTCTCATTAGGCGAGAAAACATGCACTCGTTCCTGGTCTGGAAAATATGGCGATATAGACGTGCATAGATGGAGCAGCGTGTATACTTCAACGCCCTGTCAGTTCGTGCAAGAACAGTTAACTATGTGGTTGTTTGTTTCTCCGCTATCGGACTTCAACTAATTTCTAGCTGAATGTCAGCCAATTTGGTGATCTGAGGGGAACCACTGTTATCACTGCAGCAAGGTCGTTGACATATAGATAAGTGGCATTTACAAATTAAAAAGTAACAGAGTGCTCTATCGAAAAGTTCCCCAACTCTCATACACAATTCGGAAAAGGCTGTTCTTTTTATTTCGACATATGGATAGAATAAAGGACGATAGATTAATTAAAAGTATCTTACAGTATTTTGACAACAAAAAGAAAATAAACCAATGGATCAGAGAGCCTCAGAAATACTTAGGAGAGATAAACGTAAGTGAAGAAGTGTTTCAAACAGAGAAAAATTCAGAACTAAAAAAATCGATAGTTTTCAAGAAAAAGAGAAGAAAGTTAACCCAGAAATAAAAAAATAACAGCAGAGCAAGAGAATAAAGAAGCACTGGGAAGATAGGAAGAAGAACCACACTCGAACGAACAATTTGTATGAGTAATTGTTTGACGAGATTAGAAGTTGGCTGGAGTCAAAGCAAGACAAAAAAACATACATTACAACATGTCAAGCAGATCGTCTACTTAACTCTGTTACAAACACTTAAAGATCAACAAAACGTTAGGCCTTTATACTTTTTTGAGACGTCCCGTTCCACAAATAAATTAAACATATCTCCAATACATCTCTTCAGACTAACAATATTACTTTTTTAGGAAATTCTACCGGTTGTTAGGCAAAGGTCGAAACTGGAATCCCGCCCTGAGCATCATTACCAGTTCACCTGGCTGAAAAGAATCGAATTCGAATCCCATGGGATAGAAGCTTAAATCTTAAAAAAAAAAAAGCTAGGAATGGCGACGGCATCATTGCGATAGTACACTGTGCTACACGTCACATGTACTCAGAGCCGAGCAGCAGTACATCGTCATATTGAACTCACAATGAGCAAATGATATTTGAAAAAAAAAAGAAAATCACTTCCTGGGTTTGCAAATACTGTCTCTCGTTGCTAAACTCGCGACCACTTTGTGCATTGCTGGACACTAGTGCAATGTTGAATGATGTCAATACTCGAAAGGCTAGATGTGAGCTAATGAGACACCTAAAAAATGGGGGAATATCATTGATAGTACGGCTGAATACTAGTTGCAACGTGCAGGTAGATGAGATGAGACTGAGTAAATTAGTAATGTGATACGTTTCAAAGTGCTTACAGACTAGAGCTTTCGAGGACCAGGAGATGGGCGAAGGAAGGGAGAGGCTGCATGTGAGCTGATCTAACAGGCCGCTCCAGATTGTTGTTGTTGTGGTCTTCAGGCAGAAGACCGGTTTGATGTAACTCTGCATGCTAGTCTCTCCTCTGGAAACCTCTTCATCTCTGCAAAATTATTGGAGCCTACATCCACTTGAACCTGTTTGCTGTTGTCAAGCCTATATTACTCTCTATAATTTTTGTACCCGATACTGACTTCTTTGAGGTTCGCCGATGACATTGTAATTCTGTCAGAGACAGCAAAGGACTTGGAAGAGCAGTTGAACGGAATGGACAGTGTCTTGAAAGGAAGGTATAAGATGAACATCAACAAAAGCAAAACGAGGATAATGGAATGTAGTGGAATTAAGTCGGGTGATGCTGAGGGAATTAGATTAAGAAATGAGACACTTAAAGTAGTAAAGGAGTTTTGCTATTTGGGGAGCAAAATAACTGATGATGGTCGAAGTAGAGAAGATATAAAATGTAGACTGGCAATGGCAAGGAAAGCGTTTCTGAAGAAGAGAAATTTGTTAACATCGAGTATAGATTTAAGTGTCAGGAAGTCGTTTCTGAAAGTATTTGTATGGAGTGTAGCCATGTATGGAAGTGAAACATGGACAATAAATTGTTTGGACAAGAAGAGAATAAAAGCTTTCGAAATGTGGTGCTACAGAAGAATGCTGAAGATTAGATGGGTAGATCACATAACTAATGAGGAAGTACTGAATAGGATTGGGGAGAAGAGTTTGTGGCACAACTTGACTAGAAGAATGGATCGGTTGGTAGGACATGTTCTGAGGCATCAAGGGATCACCAATTTAGTATTGGAGGGCAGCGTGGAGGGTAAAAATCGTAGAGGGAGACCAAGAGATGAATACACCAAGCAGATTCAGAAGGTACTGGGAGATGAAGAATCTTGCACAGGGTAGAGTAGCATGGAGAGCTGCATCAAACCAGTCTCAGGACTGATGACCACAACAACAACAACAACTGAGTTCCATAACCAAACTGATTTTTCTTTGATATTTCAGGATACTTCCCATCAACTGACCCCTTCTTTCGGACAACTGGTGCCACAACGCTTTATTTTTTCCCCAATTAAATTCAGTACCTCTTCATTATTTATTCGGTCTACCGATCTCTTCTCCTGTAGACGGCACAGTTACAAAGTTTCTATTCTCGTTTTGTCTGTACCACCTATCAATATTGTTTCAGCTCCATATAACGCTTCATTCCAGACAAATACTTCCAAAAAAGACATTCTAATACTTAAATTTATTTTAGAAGTTATAATATTTCTCTGTTTGGGAAAACCCATGCTTGATATTGCCAAGTTGCATTTTGTAATCCCTTCACGTTATCCATCGTCAATTATTTTGCTGCCCAAAGAGCAAAACTCATCTACTACATTTAATCCATCAGAATAGCCATTAATTCAGTTAATTCCTTACATTGTGTTACCCTTGTTTTACTGTAGTTGACGTTCATCTTCCAACTTTCTCGGAAAACACTATCCATTCTGTGAAGTTTAAAACTTTTCTAGCGATAACTATTACACAAACTTTCAGGTGAGTTACGGTGTTTCTTTATGCTGATGTATCATTCCCTGTCACAGTTTTTCTTTGGATTCGTTTACTGATTGCTCAATGTGCAGATTGAGTAAAATGGCGGTAGGCTACACTCCTGTTTCACTCCCTTCTGGAATACTGCAAGCCTTTCACGTCCTTTGACTCTTACAACTGCAGTCTGGTTTCTGTACAACGTCATTTCACTTCTCCCCTATGTTTTCTTTAATTTTACTTGTACAAGACTCGTTTCTGCCTTTTAGGTCATTTTCGTGTTCGCTGCTGGTGCTTACGGCACCTTCAACAGCCTTCACTAATGGATGATTAGTGATATTTTCTTCGTATTCGGTACCACAGTAACAAATTTATTAAAAGGAAGTGGCATTTTTCCAATCCTGCCTTATTCCGTTTGTAGGTACACGACTATTTTCTGTCTTTTTCACCATTTTCTAATGATCTTCTGTATAAAAGAGAGAACACTAAATGTATTCATCCTCCTCGTAAAGCCAATGATACGAAAGTACTTATTACAAGCATAGTAAATTGCAGTTGAAAAATATACCATATACATTAAAATGGCTTAGTCTTTAATTCGGCTTGTGACCAATTAAAAATCGCCTATGCAAGGAATGAAATTTAAAGTTTAGTTTACCTCAGTCTCAATTTTTTACTTTCCCCTCTGTTTCTTGCTATAGTGGTTTGAAATAATAGTACAATTTTAATTTTATCTTTGGTCAATGTTAAATCTTCACAGACTTCGCGCCTTATTAAACTGTTAAGCTGTCAAACTGACAAGACAGCATAATATGTGAGCCAAAACAATTGAACACATAAATTTAAAGGCGATGCCGTTTTATTGCACTTCTGACTTTGTTCTCACAGGCGAGTGGTTCAGGGACATATTGGTCATGCGTGTACAGCATCTCGAAGGTGACCTGCACATTAAAGAGGACACGTCACCACCCTACTGCTCGCTAATTGACTTAGAATGTTATGGCCAAAGCTCAACAGATGTAATTGCAGTTGTGTGGCCCCAAGGTCATCTGACATCAATCCTATTAGGAAAATCTGGTAACCGTTACCAGACACCAAGAGTGGCGTCACCGAAATATACAGTTTCCGTTGCATTATACGAGGAACTCCACTTATGGCTGTACCATTAAAATTTTAGGTTGTGTCAGTTTTGGCGTGCCACTAGCCTACCTCATCACCGATTAGCGTCGTCTTAGTTCCGCCTGGAGACTGCATTCCGTATATTATCAACTTGGTTCAGTTTCGCTATAAGCCAAAGTTTTATTTTTTAAGTTCTTTTCTGAACAAATTATTGTGGGGGGAGGGGGGTGCTTTGATAAGTCTGGTAAATTTTCTTGAAAGAATGGAACACTTTTGTTGCGCCTTCATGGCTGGTAAGCTTGATTATTTCAAGGATCGTAAAAGAATTTCAACAATTTACAGTGTACAGTTCATTATTGACAGCCATCTCAGTTGTCTAGTGTGTTGACTGGGACTAAAAATTGAGAAAACCAAGTTGCGTGATGTTATTAAACATTTTCATCTGAAGGTTTTGACTGCCGCACAAATCAAAACAGAATTATATGAAAATCACGCGGACTGTGCACCATCATTGAATACCATTTGCTTTTGGATTGATGAATTTAAAATTGGTTGGAGAAGCATCGAAGACCAAGCGCACACCAGCCGTCCAACTGAGGTCACCACAGAGAAAACCACTGACAAAATCCACGAAGTTCGAGAGCTTGCTGAGACAGCAGGCATCTCAACTCAGCGAGTGCATAATATTCTGCACGGGGAACTGGCTAAGAAGCAGTTGTGTGAGATGTGGGTGCCACAATTACTCACAGTCGATGAAAAGCGCAACTGGCACAATATTTCAACATCAGGTTTGGCGACGTTTAATCGCAATCCGCAAAACTTTTTGCGTCGATTTGTGACTGTTAATGAAACCAAGATCCATCATTACACAAAAGTGTCAAACCATCAGCCAAAAGCAATGAATGAAGGCTGGTGCAAGCACACTGAAGAAAGCAAAGAATGGCCACTGTTTTTATGGGATATTTATGGGATCCCCAAGGAGTAATCCGCATAGATTACTTGGAGAAAGTCAGATCTATAACTACATTCTATTATGCTTCTTTACTGGACCGTGCGAAACTTGCTTTGGCGGAGTAAAGACAAGGTTGGCACGCAAAAGAGTGGTCTTTCAGCAGGATAATGCACCATCCCACATATCAGCGATGACAATGGCGAAAGTGCCTGAATTTGGTTTTGAATGTGTTCTCATCCACCCTTTCACCAAATGTAGCCCCAACTGACTTCATCCTGCTACCTAACTTTTTCATCAAATAAGCTAGTGACAGTCGAAGTCAACGAGTATTTTGCATAGTTCAACAGAACCTATTTTTCTGATGGGATGAAAAAGCTGGAAGAACGCTGATCAGTTGTATATCTCTCAAAATAGGTTAAGTCGAGACGTAAGGTTAGTTGTTTACGAAACAAACATTTTTTATTGGTGTTTTGCTAGACTTCTCAGATCAGCCTCGTTCTTCCAGAAACGTACAGACACTGATGAGTCAAAAAGGTTACGACCACCTACTTAATAGCGTTTTGGTCTATCTTTAGAATGTAATACAGCAGCGATTCTGCGTGGAACGGCTAGACAATTTCTTGGTAGGTTTCTGGAGGTATGTGGCACCAGAGTTCTACCCATGGCTCAGGCCATTCCCGTAAATTGCGAGCCGTGGTTTTTTGGCAAGGAGCTGGTCCTGATATCATCCCAGGTAAGTTACATTGGGCTCAGATCAGCCAACATTGGTGGCCAAGACATCAAAGTGGATTCACTATCATGCTCCGCAAATCTCTGAAGCACGACTCTGTCCTTGCAACACGGGCAGTTATCCTATTGGAAGATGGCATCACCGTCAGGGAAGACATCAAGTATAAAGTGATGCAGATGTTCCGCAATAATGTTCGCGTAATCCATACTCGTCATGGGGTCCAGATGAATGTCATCCTCAGAGTAACACTGAGCCCATCATCCTGCATCCGTGGTGTGGTACGTGTTTCGAGTAGCGGTTCGCGTGGATGACGAAGTATCGTCACACGACCATCGAACTGGTATAACAAAAGACGTAGTTCATCAGATCAGGTGAGACATTTCCGTTGATCCACAGTCGAATTTAGATTATCCCTTTTCCCCTGAAATTGTAACTGATAGTGTTGCTGGGACAATATGGGAACACGTATCGGTTGTCTGCTGTGGACACCATGTTCAACAATGGTGTCCTCTGAAACATCTGAGCCTGTACCAGCACTAAATGTCGTATCTGCCACGGATCGCAGCCTTTCCTGCTTTACAGGGCTGGCAAGCTAACGACCTCCACCTTCAGTGATAGGGTGTGGACGTCCAACAGCTCACCGCCTACATATGGTTTCATCGGCGTCCATTCACCTTCCGCAGGTTCTCAAGACAGTAGCACGCGAGCAGCAGAACCAGCTTTGGTGTTTCCGAGATGCTCATTCGCAGGCGCCGGGACACAACAACCCTGCGCTTTACCAGAGTCGTTTATGCCAATGAGTTTTCCCATCTGACGTCTTATTGTCGCCAAAACTGCTCCCCCATTGACCCAAGTCCATTTATATACTTTCCTCATCATGTCGTGTGGCTGTTAACGCCACCAGAGGGTATTCGACTCATTAATGTATGCTCCACTAAAATTTTGACTATGGTGTGTTGAAGAGGCAACTCGCAGTGACATTTCCGCTAGAACCACACATCTTTTGCGGTGACGTTACTGTAGTAGCGCAACGAAACCAATATTTATTCTGTTGCTCTTGAGTTTCTATTGAGGAGGTATAGTATTTCGTTTCTTTTTTCCTATTCTCACCTCTTTCGTATACGCAAATACAGTTATCAGCATTTCCCACGGTCAAAACTTGGTCATTCTTCTTCTTCTTTTTCTTCTGTCATGCATTAGGCTTTCCCTCAGCCTGTTGCAGTTTCACCTGGTCCTTCCATCCTTTTGCAGGTCTTCAAATATATATTTTACCTTGCAGAGTATATCGCCAAAACTGTAGTGGTAATCTTGATTAGTCCATTCGTAACAAATGGGATATCCATTTTTGTCGGTATTCGTCAGCCTTATGTTTATATCGAAAATATTTTCTCCTTTCTTTTGTAGTCTAGCTTGGTTCAAATCAAATGGTCCAAATGGCTCTAAACACTATGGAACTTAACATCTGAGGTCATCAGTGCCCTAGAACTTAGAACTGCTTAAAGCTAACTAACCTAAGGACATCACACACATCCATGCCCGAGGCAGGATTCGAACCTGCGACTATAGCGATCGCGTGGTTCGAGACTGAAGCGCCTAGAACCGCTCAGACACAGCGTCCGGCAGTCTAGCTTGGTGTATCCTGCTATATACCTGAGGAATTTCATTTCATTGGCTTGTAATCTTAGTTTATCTTTCTTTTTCATTACCCAAGATTCGCTTCTATATAGTAACATTGGTACAGACATAAATTTATAAAATTTTTGATATGTTTCTGTTCTTACTTTACACTGGAAGGGCTCCTCTGATAGCGCCATTTAAGTAGTTAAATTTCTCAATTTTGTTTTTTTGATCTAGGTCTCCCCTGTACGATTGCGTGGTTCCTAGAAATTTGAATTTATATACTTGCTCTATAATCTTGTTGTCTATAATTTTTTTGTTCTCCTGGATTTTTTCCACTGAATGTCATGGCTTTGTTTTTTGTTTTGATATTGACATATTATATATATGGGATGTTTGGTATATTTCGTAGCCAACTCTCTTCAGTCCATCTTCATAATTCAAAATTAACACTTGGTCATCTCCGAACAACAAAGTCATAATATAATCTTTTTGGTTTAAGTTATATGTATAGTTACTCAGTTTCATTCCCCATTACCGTATAATGTCGTCAATGTATGTATTAAAAAGCCAATAATATTCACGTACAAATAAGAAATAAGATGGCCTACTTTCAGAGCCAACCTCTTTTCGGTTAAGATTCCGTTTAATTTCATTTTGGTCACAGTGGCTTTCCTGTTAAATATGATGCAGTGAAAAACGAAATGTATTTTTAATAATAATGTTCATCAACTATCTCCATATCCACCGTCTGTTTCAGCCAATATCCATTATGAAATATTGCTTCTTCATGATCCTTGGGAAATCAGTCTAGTTAGCGTTTGGAAAATACAGTAATTGATTACACGAAATTTTCTCGAGTTTTTTATCACGAGGATATTCATTAGTTAAATTAAAAGCTGATTGGCAGTGAATGGTAAGTAACCGTCAAAATTCAATTTCTAAAATTGTGTTATGCAATATTCAACGGTCTTCTGACTGGTTAGATGCGGCCCGCCACTAATTCCTCTCCTCTTCCAACCTTTTCGTCCCACAGTAGCTCTTGCACTCAACGTCCTGAATTATTCATTGAATGTATTCAATTTCGTTCCTCGTCCACAATTTTTACCCTCTACCATGGAGGTTATATTTTAACATTTGTCCTATCATCTTGTCCCTTCTCGTCACTGTTTTCTGTATTTTTCCTGTCTTTGTCAATTCTGCTCAGAACCTCCCCATTCGTTATCTTACCCGTCCACCCAACTTTCAACATTCTTTTGTTGCACCACAACCCAACTGCTTTCCTTCTTTTATGTTTCGGTTTTCGCGCAATCCATATTTCACCACCATACACTACTGCGCTTCAAACGTACATTCTCAGAGATTTCTTCCACAAATCAAGGGCTAAGTTTGATACCAATAGACTTCTTTTGCCCAATTGCTTCGTCCGTCATGGGTTATTTTAATACCAAGATATCAGAATTCCTGAACTTCGTCTACTTCGTGATTACCAATTTTTATGCTAAGCTTCTCTCTATTCTCATTTCCGCTACTTCTCATTACTTGTGCCTTTCTTCGATTTACTCTCATTTCATATGCTGTACTCATTAGACTGTTAATTCCATTCAACAGATTCTGTAATTTTTCTTCGCCTTCACTGAGGATAACAATTTCATCAGCGTATCTTATGACTGATATCCCGTCAGCTTGAATTTTAGTCTCACTCTTGAATATTACTTTTACTTTCCGTCATATTGAACTGTAGGAGCAAAAGATTGCATCCTTGAGTTATACCGTTTTTAATCCGAGCATTTCGTTCTTTGTCTTCCAGTCTTATTGTTCCCTCTTTGTCCTTGTGTATATTTTATATTACCCATCATTCCTCATTGCTTACTTATATTTTTCTCCAAATTTAGAACATCTAGCGCCATATTACGCTGTGGAATGCATTTTCCAGATCGGCATATTCTATGAAATTGTCTTGATTTTTCGTCAGTCTTGCTTCCACTATGATGCGCAAAGCCAAGACTGCCTCTCTGATGCCTTTAAGTTGCCTGAAACCAATCATATAGAGTCTACATTTTCTTTTTCCGTCTTCTGCATAGCAACCTAGTATTTCAATCGATTAGACTGGAAATTCGCCTATGTTGTGAATGGCATATTTTTTATTGCACGATTGCTTTGAAAGACCCATCGCTCCCTCATCGGGTGCCACATGAGGAGGAGGCTAACATTACGAGAAAAAAAGGAAGATAGAGATCTAACTCGCACCAATGCCAAACTTGAAACTGCAAAAGAAAACGTTGTGCTAAACGGATGGACACGTCTCATATCGAAAGCAGAAATCTGAACATGGCACGCTTACACATCGGAGCGGCGAGAGCAGCGCCTGCCTCACCAGTACACAGGAAAATGGTGTGCCTGTTGGCTTACCAGGTAGGCATCAATCACTGTACTGTAGATGGAGATTGAGGGCGAACCGCGGAAGTTCTCGTTTGCTGTATGTTTATAATTAAAATACAACTACTCATGGAGGTCCAATATGGTCTTTAATCATCGGCTAGCAGTAAAATCTTGCTTTAATGCGGAACCTATTTACAGTGGAAAAAGTTAGTTCCAGTTTTGATCACCAGGTACAAATCTGGCGCTGTACACTATTTGTACGACGGTATGACATCCACTCTGTCATTTGTCAAGCCATAACGCGAGTGCACAGTATGGATATCGAGAAGAGACACACTGCTAGCGAAATTGTTCGATACGAACGGCAGCAGTTACAGTCCTGCATTCAGAGAGTATCACCGACTGAAAGGGCTCTTCATTTTCTGCCTCGGATCAAAGTTGATGACATGCGGCCAGGCAATATTCTATGGAGTGACGAGGCACATTTTACTCTTCACGGTGCAGTGAATACACAGAACTGCCGAATTTAGGGTACTGCTAAACCGTTTGTTGCGCACGAAGAGCCTCAGTACTCGCCATATTTGACCGTGTGGTGTGCATTCGCAAGCACCTTCATTTTCTGTCAGTTCTTCTTTTTCCTGACGCCTGTCAGGCGTACTGTGACATTTGCACGTCATCGATACATCCTTGAACAGCATGTGAGTCCTCGTGTGGAAGAGCGCAGCTTTGTGAAAACCACTGTTTTTATGCAAATTGGGGCAACACCTAATATCGCTCACCCAATTAAAGATCTACTTAATGCAACCTTCCACGAATGTGTTATTTCGGAAAGCTTTCCAGATGCATGGCCTTCACCTAATCTGAACCCATGTGAATTTTGGCTTTTGGGATATCTAAAATAACGCGTTTACTAGGAACATGTTCGGTCTCTACCTGATCTGAAGGCCACTATACAGAAACACATTGCTCAGATTCAACTGGAACTACAGCGAGCAACTGCTGATCACGTCTTTTCTCGGATGTAGCATCGAAAGCATCTAATTGACGTCTCCGGTGCTTATATTGAACAAATTGTGTAAGCCGGAGTTAATATCAAAATCAACATTATACTCTTTTCACTCGTTTGACCTTTCCTGCCCAAATGCCGTTTCTAATCCATTACATATGGCAACATTTCTATATATCTTTCTTGCATTCACAGCGCCAGATTTACGCCTAATGGCCAAAATTGGAACTTTTTTTTCAGCGTAAATCGGCTGTGCATTAACGCGTTAGTATATCCACCAAATTACGCTGTCATACGACAATTACAACCGGTACTGGAACTCTGTGAGTAACTGCACATTAATTGTAAACACCCACTATGGAAATGGAAACGAGCATTTGGCGTCATTGGTCGGGAGGCCCCTTGCGGGAAAGGTCCGGCCGCCTTGGTGCAGGTCTTACTACGTTCGACGCCACATTGGGCGATCTGCTCCCCGGATGGGGATGAAACGATGATGAATACAGCACAATACCCAGTCCCTGAGCGGAGAAAATCCCCGACCCGGCCGGGAATAGACCCGGGCCCGTAGAACGGCAATCCGTCACGCTGACCATTCAGCTATCGGGGCGGGCACGACCCACTATAAAAGTGCAGTAATAACTGAACCGTCTGTTTACGTTAATATCAGACCCATTAAAGAAAAGACAAAACTATTGTGTAAGGCGAAGAATATAATAACACATGCAAAAAAAGTTACGTAAAATGGAACCCCGCATTTAGACAGTAAAAATGGGGAATACATACAAAAAACTTTATACTGAAATGAAAAAACGACTTTCACACAGTAAAATAGATTGAGAAGGTGTTAGATCATACGCTGTATAACACACCTGTTTGTAGTGTTCGTTTTGCTTTTGTTGTGGTCTTCAGTCCTGAGACTGGTTTGATGCAGCTCTCCATGCTACTCTATCCTGTGCAAGCTCCTTCATCTCCCAGTACCTACTGCAACCTACATCCTTCTGAATCTGCTTAGTGTATTGATCTCTAGGTCTCCATCTACGATTTTTACCCTCCACGCTGCCCTCCAATACGAAATTGGTGATCCTTTGATGCCTCAGAACATGTCCTACCAACCGATCCATTCTTCGGGTCAAGTTGTGCCACAAACTTCTCATCTCCCCAATCCGATTCAATACTTACTCATTAGTTATGTCATCTACCCATCTAATCTTCAGCATTCTTCTGTAGCACCACATTTCGAAAGCTTCTATTCTCTTCTTGTCCAAACTATTTATCGTCCATGATTCACTTCCGTACATGGCTACACTCCACACAAATACTTTCAGAAATGACTTCCTGACACGTAAATCTATACTTGATGTTAACAAATTTCTCTTCTTCAGAAACGCTTTCCTTCCCATTGCCAGTCTACATTTTATATCCTCTCTACTTCGACCATCATCAGTTATTTTGCTCCCCAAATAGCAAAACTCCCTCACTACTTTAAGTGTCTCACTTCCTAATCTAATTCCCTCAGCATCACCCGACTTAATTCGACTACATTCCATTATCCTCGTTTTGCTTTTGTTGATGATCATCTTATATCTTCCTTTCAAGACACTAGCCACTCCGTTCAACTGCTCTTCCAAGTCCTTTGCTGTCTCTGATAGAATTACGATGTCATCGGCGAACCTCAAACTTTTTATTGCTTCTCCATGAACTTTAATATCTACTCCGAATTTTTCTTTTGTTTCCTTCACTGCTTGCTCAATATACAGATTGAATAACATCGGGGAGAGACTACAGCCCTGTCTCACTCCCTTCCCAACCACTGCTTCCCTTTCATGTCCCTCGACTCTTATAACTGCCATCTGGTTTCTGTACAAATTGTAAATAGCCTTTCGCTCCCTGTATTTTACCCCTGCCACCTTCAGAATTTGAAAGATAGTATTCCAGTGAACATTGTCAAAAGCTTTCTCTAAGTCTACAAATGCTAGAAACGTAGGTTTGCCCTTCCTTAATCTAGCTTCTAAGATAAGTCGTAAGGTCAGTATTGCCTCACGTGTTCCAACATTTCTACGTAATCCAAATTGATCTTCCCCGAGGTCGGCTTCTACTAGTTATTCCATTCGTCTGTAAAGAATTCGCGTTAGTATTTTGCAGCTGTGACTTATTAAACTGATAGTGTTCGTAAGGACAGTAAAATGTAATAAAGACCTGCTAATAACCAAGAAAGGCAAAAACAGAATCTAGCTCTAAGCTAACAATGGTTGTAAAACCTGTTACCAGTCGGTATGTAAGGTAAAAGTAATGTTCCAAGTTCTGTCCCTAGATGACCAATTGGGCCCGACCGACCGCCATGTCATCCTCGGACAATGGCGTCATCTCACGTGATTGGGCATATGATCAGAACACTCCCTACCGTTGTAGTGTTTCCTGACATCGGAACCGCTACTACTAGGTCAGGCAGCTCCTCAGTCGGCCTCGCAACGCTGAGTACACACGTTCCAGTTCTCCCACCAAGGAAAAATCCCTGACAGTACCGGGAATCGAACCCGCGTTCTCCGCTTGGCAACTGCGCTGAGCACTCAGCTATGGAGGAGGACGAGCTAAAACGTACGTAGTCAAAATAAAACTGGTATCAAACATCGAAATGTATAAACGTAACCGTGAAAGTGCATGATTACGTTTCAAACAAGTAAGATAAATGGTGTCCATGGTCAGATATAAACCAAAAGTATAAAAATGTATACATAAAGATTAAACATATATGTAACGAATGACTATTTGTGAGTCAGGTGCACCAACAATAACTCATAAACATGATATGACGTCCAGAATGAGATTTTCACTCTGCAGCGGAGTGTGCGCTGATATGAAACTTCCTGGCAGAAAGGCAAAGGTCCTGAGTTCGAGTCTCGGTCGGGCACACAGTTTTAAAATCTCATTCTGGGAACATCCCCCAGGGTGTGGCTAAGCCATGTCTCCGCAGTATCCATTCTTTCAGGAGTGCTAGTTCTGCAAGGTTCGCAGGAGAGCTTCTGTAAAGTTTGGAAGGTAGGAGACGAGATACTGGCAGAAGTACAGCTGTGAGGACCGAACGTGAGTCGTGCTTCGGTAGCTCAGATGGTAGAGCACTTGCCCGCGAAAGGCAAAGGTCCTGAGTTCGAGTGTCGGTCGGGCACACAGTTTTAATCTGCCAGGAAGTTTTGTGATATGACGTGTTGCTATACAAGTTTGTGCATTTTTAAATCTATCGCCGTCATGCTATCCTAAGTGTTGTGCATCAGGTTGTGGAAGCCCGAGAACCGCGTGCATAGCATCAGCATTGTGCTGCTATAGGAAATCGTAACTATTAAGAATGGATCTGTCCTTGAGCCTGGTTTCCTTATTTAGCGTACAGTCTTAGCTACGATTAAAATTGTAGAGAATTTCTATCTCTTTCAGAAGATCATCCTTTGGGTTGCAGTTGGAGGATGTTAAGATTTTCGGTGAAGTCACAGAGCTAATGTCAGAAGGCCTTAAGACGATTACATCGATATTTTGATTTTTAGTGTTACCAAAGTTTCTCTCTAAGATCTTGAACAGGTGATCGAAAACGCAGATTTCTCTCACGAAAACATGTTCAGTTTTGCAATGGAATGAATGACTCATCCCATTGTTTTCCGGGATGAGCGATTTATGTTCTAAGTACATTTTCACCCAGTTCTGAAAGTTCGAGGTCACGCACTACGGGTGTCAGTAACGTCTTTGAGAAAGTAGTTGAGTCTAACACTACACTATATCCGTCCTCTCAGAGATGTTATACTTCTTCTTCTTCCTTTTTTTTCTTCTTGTGCTTGAGAGCTTTGCTTCATTTAGGAGCTCAGTGATTGTCGAACAGGACAAAGGAGTACACAATTTGGAATATTTTGGAGTTGATTTCCACTTCTCGTATTTGCTGAAAACCTTGGTTGGCACTGGAGAACTGGAACTAATTTCAATTTTAAGCTAGCTTAGTTCTATTTCACGTCAGTAAAAATAAATAAGACTAGTGTGCGTCCGTTTATTTGTTTTTACACACCCTGAAGAGTCAACATGATCTGATCACTCTCATTAACAGCAGCAATCATTAAATACCCGTTGGAAGATAAAGCCTCCTGAATACTTTTCCATGGACTACGTCTTCATCTACACGCATCTTTTAATGGCAACCACCTTCCCTAGGTCGTTGTTTCGGTTTTGTGTTCGCCCATAGATTCCTGGGCAGTACCGGAGTCCGTCCGTCTACCACTAACCGTCCCGCTCACTTCCATTTCCTTTTCATTACAGCCGACCGCTGTGGCTGAGCGGTTCTAGGCACTTCAGTCTGGACGTTTGTGATGCCCTTAGGTTAGTTAAGTTTAAGTAGTTCTAAGTTCTAGGGAACTGATGACCTCAGATGTTAAGTCCCATAGTGCTCAGAGCCATTTTTTCATTACAGCTGATCGATTTGGTTCTCGTCTCCCATCGTAATTCCCAGAAAAATATCTCTCCTTTGTTCCCTAGAAAACAGTTTTTGAACGGTTGTCGCATTAGAAGTCCACATTTCACTGTCATAAGTCATTGTAGCATAACGTAGAGACATAGGCTGACTGCTCCGTCTCCACATTTTCTATAACCATCACTTACTTGACCAACATACAGGGTGTCCGTCAAGTCCCACTATCATTTTAAAAAATCACAACTTCGATACTATTGCAGACAGAGAACAGTAGTTTATCGTAAGACGTTTAGCAGCTGTCAAACTTTTTTCCCTGCTTGCTTGACTTGCATTAAAATGGTGGGAGACGAGGGGCAACGTTTCATGTGGCTATGAAAACCGACACAGCACCCATGAACGCAGTCGTGATCGCACGAAGTTTCATGTCTGTTGTGGCCTAATGCGCGATAGGGTGATAGGCCAATGTTTCTTCGCAGAAAAAAACCATATCGGGAAATCCAAAATGAAATCTTCGCTCCGCAGCGGAGTGTGCGCTGATATGAAACTTCCTGGCAGATAAAAACTGCGTGCCGGCCAGAAACTCGAACTCGGGACCTTTGCCTTTCGCAGGCAAGTGCTCTACCGGCTGAGCTACCCAAGCACGACTCAGGGGCCGTCCTCACAGCTTCAAGATTGGAGACGAACTACTGGCAGAATTGAAGCTGTGAGGACGGGGCGTAAGTCGTGCTTAGATAGCTCAGCCGGTAGAGCACTTGCCTGAGAAAGGCGAAGGTCCCGAGTTCGAGTCTCGGTCCGGCACACAGCTTTAAACTGCCACGAAGTTTCATCTCGGGAAATGTTTACCTGGACACGCTCAAACAGTTTCTGAGTTTCTAGTAGCTGAAGTCGTTCATCATCTTCCAGCATGATGGCGTACCTCTGCCCTGGAGTTTGAAAGTGTGGGACGTGCTGAAGGAAACATTACCTGAGAGTTGGGTCGTGATAGTGGCATCGCATCGCCCACGTGCTCTCCCAGTGCCACGCTACTAAACTCTTTTTCTGGGGTATCGTCAAAAAATCACGTATTTACAACATCAGTGACATTGCTACCATTCATGCACGAATCAATGAGGCTATCAGAACTTTCGATGCTGCATTGCTGACCCGTACATCGTAAGAATTCGAATATCGCTTTAATGTTCTACACGTGACAAGTAAGACACACAATGAAATCCTGGCATATCTGAAAAAAGCCTTTAGAACTGCTAAACGATTTACAGTTATCCAAGATACTCTATTTCTAATAGTTTACAAGTAGTGAAAAGTTAGCGGGAGTCTATGGGCACCCTATATATACACTGAAGCGCCAAAGAAACTGGTATAGCCGTGCGTATTCAAATATGGAGATACGTAAACAGGCAGAATACGGCGCTGTGGTCGGTAACGTCTATAGAAGAGAAGTGTCTGGCGCAGTTTTTAGATTGGTTACTGCTGCTACAATGGCAGATTATCAAGATTTAAGTGAGTTTCAACGTGGTGTTATAGTCGACGCACGAGTGATAGGACATAACATCCCCAAGACTGTGATAAAGCGGAAATTTTCCCGCACGACCATTTCACGAGTGTAAAATGAATATTAGGAATCCAGTGAAACTTTCATTTCTCCGACATCGTTGTGGCCAGTAAACGATCCTGCAAGAACGAGAGCAATGACGACTGAAGAGAATCGTTCAAAGTGACATAAGTGCAACCATTCCGCAGATTGCTGCAGATTTCAATGCTTGGCCATCAACAAGTGTTAGCGTGCGAAACGTTCAACGAAAGAGCATCGATATGGTCTTTCGGAGCCGAAGGCTCATTCGAGTACCCTTGATAACCGCACGACACAAAGCTTTATGCCTCGCCTGGGCCCGTCAACACCGGCATTGGACTAATAATGACTGGAAACATGTCGCCTGGTCGGTCGAGTCTCGTTTCAAATTGTATCGAGCGGATGGACGTATACGGGTATGGAGAGAACCTCATGAAACCACGGACTGTTCAAGCTGGCGGAGGCTCTGTAACAGGGTGGGGTGTTTGCAGTTGGAGCGATATGGAAACCTTGATACGTCTAAATACGACTCTGACAGATGATACGTACGAAGCATCCTGTCTTATCATCTGTATCCACTCGTGTCCATTTTGCTTTCCGACGGACTTAGCAAATTTCAGCAGGACAAGTCGGCACCCCACACGTCTAGAATTGCTACAGAGTGGCTCCAGGAACACTCTGCTGATATTAAAAACTTCCACTGGCCACCAAACTCCACAGACACGAACATTTCTGAACATATCTTGGATGTCTTGCAACGTGCTGCTCAGAAGAGATCTCTTACCCCTCGTACTCTTACGGATTTATGGACAGTCCAGCAGGATTCATGGTGTTAATTCCCTCCAGCAGTACTTGAGACATTAGTCGAGTCGATGCCACGTCGTGCTGCGGCACGTCTGCGTGCTCGCGGGGGGCCTAAACGATATTAGGGAGGTGTCACAGTTACTTTTGCTCTTTCCATATTTGACTGATGTTCAGAATTTTCTTGGGCATTCCAGACCTCATTCTAATCATACGTACGACGGCTGTTTCTTTCCGAGGTCTGACTGGCCACGAAATGGGAATCACAGTAAAAATCGAAAATGTTTTATTTGCAACATTTAGCTGCACCTTATATATATACTCCTCTGCATAGTCGCCTCTCCGACTTAGACATATGTCGTAGCATGTACCAACTTTTTAACCCCCTCTTCATAGAATGCAGCCGCCTGTGCTTTCCGCCAATTCTCTACGCTGATGTGCATCTCTGTCTGTCCCGAAATGATTACATAGCCACTTGTTCATGCGAGCAAAGAGATGCGCTGTATGGTCGGTGATCAAACACTCCCCATCAAAACCGCTGCAGGAGCGTCTTTGTTACAGCTGCTGTGAGTTCCTGCGCCACTGCTGCGTGACAGTTCCGTTATGTGGCCCGCAAGTAATCAGAACTGAAAAAAGCACGACGTAGCGCAATCGACGGGCGTACTAGAAATACAGCGCAACACATATGCGCAGAGTTTCAGAGGATTTTCACTATGGTTCTCATCGGACCTTAAAAAATAATAATAATAATAATAATATTAACAGCACATACATTCAACTCATTTCGAACACGTTAATATTTTTTTTACTAAATCTCTTCTTGTGTAGTTCTTCACTCCGCTCAACAATTTAATCTTTGCTGCTTATACGAGAGCTGTTCAGTAAAGAATGATCATTGCTTCTGATGATTGATAATGCCTCCCACGAAAACGTTTCTTCATGTTACGGAATAGAAAAAAGTCACATGGGGCTAAATCCGGACTATAGGGAGGGTGATTTTTGCAAGATATTCATCAACAACACTGACAAAATGCGGCCGCGCGTTATCGTGAGGCAGCATCCAGCCTGCTTCAATGAAATGTGGTCTTTTGCGCCTGATATGGACTTCCAATGTTTTCAGGGCATCCCTGTAGTATTGTCCAGTTACTGATGTGAATGTAGGTACAACATGCTGATGAACCATTCCATGAATATCAAAAAATGAGTTGACTATAACTTTCCCGGCAGAAGCAATCACTTTTGCTTTTTGGGGGGTTGGTGGCGAAGGAGATTTCCACACTGAGCTTTGCTGTTTGCTCTCAGGATCAAAATGATATAGCCAAGTTTCATGAGCAATGATTACATTTGAAAGAAACTCTCGATCTTCCTCTAACATCAGCTTTAACTGCATTCAGACGTGCACGTTAATGTCCTTTTGTTCGGGAATCAACAGTCCTGAAACCCATCGCGCACAAACACGTGTCATGTGCAATTTTTCTATCATCAACGTGTGGGTGGCACCCAATTAAATTTTCAGTATTTAAGAAAGTAATCTTAAGGTAATTCGTCGATCCTCTCTCACAATGACAGCAGTAGTATTGATGTTTTCTTCCGTAAGAGCAGTAACTGGAGCACCGGGTCCTCCTTCCTTTGAAATTGATTGTCTCCCCTCTTTAAACATTTTAAACCACCTTCGCGCTGTGCTGTAGGAAAAACAGACTCTCCATATGCCTCCTGAACATTGTAGAGGCTTCAGCTGAAGATTTGTTGAGACAATAGCAGAATTTCAAAGCCGCATGTTGTTCCTCGCTGTTACCTCTATTGCAGCGATAGGCGGCACTGAACATGTCGGACCTTGCCTGCAAGCGGGGACCAGGTGTTCCAACAATGAAACTACTACGGCGTGTTTATTGCACATTAAGCTAACAGAATATCATAAGCTTAAATTTTAGCACGAGAAATTACGAGCATGAAAAATTATGGTCTTTCTTTATTGAACAGCCCTCATATTTTGCTGCCAGTTTTCTTTTTAATTATTTAACTCTCGCTTCCGTACAACGGTAATGGTATAGCCTTAATTTCATGTAATTTACGAGTTGTATTTTTCAGGTTACTATTCTGTTTATCGTTGCACATACCACTTGAAATTTGTGTTTTTCTGTGTACGGGGTGATAATTATTGAACTACAATGGTGTCCAAAATTAAAACAACAAAAGGAAATTTTGGAAGGTTGCGTTTATTCTGCCACAAAGCAATATAAACAGCTGATAGTAAAGAAGAAGCAATACAGAACGCAAACAACTGCAACATGGTAGACAAAAATGTTCTTCGTTTGTTTTTTTGTTTTTTTCAACACATTCACGCAACTGGTTAATGTGGTCCGTATGGGGTTGACCAACTCTGGCAGCAATACACGCCTGACAACGACAGGGTATACTGTGAATGATGTCATCAGTAGACCGCGGATTTTAGGTAAAAACCTATTTTGTTCCTGAATTCCTATTTGCATAAAAATTTGTACTTATGCGTTTCATGACTATTTACACTTCATAGCGTTAACTCTATAGGACCTAAAAAAGCCTAATTCGACGTTAGTTCCTGTTGTTGCCTATTTCGGCGTTAATATCCTAAAAAGTGCCTATTTCATCATATAAGACAGTGGCTCCAAGTTTTACCACACTATACGACAGATGGAAAAAAATATTTTGTGCCCGGCGTACAGCAAGGTGGCTAGTCGATAAGCGCTCATGCTTCGTATTTGCCTAACACTTAGGTCTTTTTTAATTTTTTTATATCGCTGTCCCTGTTAATACCAAATACTTTTTTAGGTGGTTTATTATTCATATGTAAAAAGTAGATCACGGATCTTTAGGTTAAAACCTATTTTTTTGCCTAAGCTCCAATTTCCATATAAGTTGGTACTTATGCGTTTCATGACTAACTAAACTGAATACCGTTAATTCTATAGGACCTAAAATTGCGTATTTCAACGTTGACGGCTGATTTTGCCTATTTCGGCATCAAAATCCTAAAAAGTACCTATTTCGTTAATCTGACATAGAGTACTTGTGTTTTCAAAGATTAGAAAAAGGAAGTAAACTTAGGACTTTGCGTCTCGTCGAAGGCGAAGGTCGTTAGAGACTGTTTACAATTCCTTTGCTTGCCTTACTACCAACAACACTCGGCACGTTTGACCGGTCAAAGATTTGAGTTACATATTAGAATCAAACGTGGGAGTTCTAAATGTTATATTTCAAAATATTTCGTTCGTAGGATTCTGGCCAGCTGTGTATTTTCGCAAAGAAACTGTTTCATAGTCCTTAAGCTGAGCACGGATTAAAACATCACAATGTTAATCGTAGACACTCTCTCTAGCTAAATTACTGCCCTTCGCGCATTCTCTCGCTGCTGTCTACAGGCAGTCCTATCAAACTACTCTGTTTCGTGAAAGGTATTATACGTGAATTTTCCGGTTCGAAAAATAATTTGCCAGTAGTGAGATGTTTTCATCTGAAGCACCGGTAGATTCCATTCGCTTGTTCAGAAGGGGCGGCCATCTGTCAGGTGCATATGTACAGCAACGAGTACGGTACTAACCCTACCGCTCCCATGCACCGCAGTAAAAGGATAAAAAAACAGGTTATCGTTCACTTTTTCCCAGCGAAAACAAATCAGTACATTGTATAGCAACCGTCGTGTTAAGTGTTACTGGCGTTCTAAGTGCAAAATAAATTCTAGTTTCCGTGTGAGAATACTACGCCATGCCGAAAACAGCTAGTTCGAAGTCTACTCACATAAGGCAGTGGCTGCCAGTTTTCCGCTTTATACAACAGATAGGAAAATTATTTTCTGCCAAGCATGCAACAAGGAGGTTACTTGATGTTTTTCTTACACTTCTTATTTTCCTGTCACTTAAGATTCTTTTTTATCGCGTCCGCAACTCGTGGTCGTACGGTAGCGTTCTCGCTTCCCACGCCCGGGTTCCCGGGTTCGATTCCCAGCGAGGTCAGGGATTTTCTCTGCCTCGTGATGACTGGGTGTTGTGTGATATCCTTAGGTTAGTTAGGTTTAAGTAGTTCTAAGTTCTAGGGGACTGATGACCATAGATGTTAAGTCCCATAGTGCTCAGATCCATTTTGGACCTTTTTTATCGCTATCCTACAGTAATACGAAATACTCTTTATATGCGATTCTAAACTGCATTTCCCTTTTCTCTCGTATTAGGTTTCGAGTGTTAAGAAATCTCACTTAACTCAGCATGCAGATAGAATCGCACATAAAGCTAATGTTGAACGAAAGTCAAAATTGAAGTAAACTCTTTTAACCAATAAATCTGGTGAATCCTCCAAAAAAAAAAAAAAAGAAAAAAGAAAAAAAAGTTCTGCAGTGATTTGTGTGTAGCACTTGTAGCAGCAAACATCCCCTTTCGGAAACTAGAAAACCCTATTTTCAGAGGTTTTCTTGAGAAGTAGTGCCATCAGTCTACTCCTGCAGAGTCAACTTTACGTAAGAATTATATGGATTCAGCTTACAATGCTGCATTGCACAGAATCCTAGAAGATGTTGGAGAATCTTGTATATGGATTTCTGTGGATGAAACTACTGACAGTCTTGGCCGTTACATTGCAAACCTGATTATTGGCAAGTTAGATCCAGCTGCTCCATCCAGGGCTCATTTGATTTACTCCAAACAGCCTGCAAAAACTAACCAACAAACAATAGCACAGTTTGTGAACAATGGGCTTAAGGTGCTACACCCAAACAGAGTGGATGAGAATAAGGTGCTTCTGGCCGTCACTGATGCTGCTACATATATGATAGCAGAGTTTCAACTATTAAAATTATTCTACCCATTGATGCTGCACGTAACTTGTGTAGTGCATCGGATCAACCGCATAGCAGAGCAAGCAAGACTACAATTTCCTAAAGTAAATAAAGTAATATGTATGGTGAAGAAAATTTTTGTTAAGGCACCATCAAGAATACAAGCATTCAAGGAACAGCTTCCAAATGTCCCATAGCCGCCAGAGCCTGTTGTCACCCGCTGGGGCACGTGGCTGATAGCAGCAGAAAACTATAGTACGCATCTCTCAGCTGTCCAGAAGGTGGTTCAAAATATACCGGAGGATGCTACATCCGTAACTGCTCCAATGGAGTTACTCAAAGATTCTTCTTTAAAACGGGACTTATCTTACATTACGGCCCACTACACATTATGGCAAGAATAATTGCACAATTAGAAGGCTCAGGGAGACCTATCTACGACAATATTTCTTTGCTTGAAGAAGTCAAAATGAAAATTAATGAAGCGCCAGGTGAAGTAGGGGAAAAAGTACGGGCAAAAATGCAAACGGTTTTCCAGAAGAACTCTGGCCTGATGGAGTTGTGTGCAGCTGCCGACATACTTACTGGGAAATCCAGCACTCCTGACTGCAGCATTCCTTTCCAACATGCCGAAAATGAAGTACGCCCCTGTCACATCTGTTGATGTAGAACGTTCTTTTTCAGTGTAAAACTGATTCTGACTGACAAGCGCAACAGTTTTTCACTAGAAAACCTAGAAAAGATTTTGGTTATTTATTGTGAAGCCAACTATGGTCAGAATATGTATTACTTACACCATTGCCACATCTTTTTTACGGAGATCATTATCTTGCAGGAACTCAAAAAATTTGGAGTTATGTTCAACATTAATGTTGCAGATTTCTGTGCTCTGTAGCTGCGTAAATATTCATTCTCCTTGTTTTAATGACTAATAATATGTTCATACTGTCCATACTGTGTATTTTAATTTATTTTTATTTTCTCTGCATCATTTTTATTAGAGCCTATTTTAGGTTTTATATAGCCTAAATGAACTACTGAAGGATCCTATTTTAGGTGCCTAAAATACACTTTTTACAACCTAAAATACCGTGGTCTAGTCATCAGTCTCATGTTCAGGCAGTAACGCCCATTCTTGCTGCAGAGTTTCCTGCAGTCTTGGAGAGTGGTTGCTGGATTCTGACGTGTTGAAGCCGTCTCGCTAGTGCATCACAGACATGCTCTATGGGATTCAAATCGGGAGAGCGAGCAGGTCACTCCAAGCGTGCAGTATCTGCTGTTTCCAAGAAAATATCAACCACCCATGCTCTATGAGGTCAAGCATTATCGTCCAACAGTACGAGTTCTGGGCCCACAGCACCTTGCCACAACCGCAAACGAGGTCCCAAGATCTCAACACGATACCTGACAGCAGTTAAACCTTGCCGATTCATCTGTACAATTTCATGAACAGGAGTTCGAGTGGTAAACATAACACCTGCTCACACCATTAGGGGTCCTTCTCGATCTCGGTCTCTTTCCAAAATGTTTGGATCCCGAAATCGTGTTCCACGTCCACTCCAGATGCGAATCCATCGAGAATTATTCTCCAGACTAAATCGGGACTCGCCTGTAAAAACAACATTGGCCAACTGTTCGTCCACCCAGGTGGTACGTTGATAACTCCGCTCTAGACATTCCATTCAGTAAACACGAGTCGGAGGTACACAAGTGGTAGGTCTACGACAGTAAATGCCACTCTGCCGAAGCCTTCTGGATATAGCTTCGGTCTCTATAAACTGTCGCATCTCAGAAACTACAGAACGATTCACATTAAGCCACTGGGTCAATTTACTCTGCTACTATCCTGCTTTCTTTCTTTCTATAGCCCTCCACTGCAGAGTGTCTAAAAGGCATCTTCTCTGTGCCATACTGCACCGTCTGTGATTGTGTACACAACTACTGTGGCTGTGGGACTAACCAGCAAACTCGTTTCATAGGTAACCTGACGTCATCATTGGCATGGTTGTCCGTTGACTGGAATGCCATCTTCCGTGCAGAAAAGGATCGTGCGAACATCTAGTGGACAGTTTGTATGATTATGTCGTGAATTAGACACAGGACGATGGAACAGCGGTTTGTTGCTTTAAGTTTAGATACCATTGTATATGAAAGAAACGAATATTAGTTTCAAGCTATGTCGTGCAAACACTTTATTCAACATGTAAACGTCACTACAGACATTAGGATTTAGGTTATGACATGTTCTATAAGCCTGCCATCATTGACGATGATATGACGCAGACGAATAGCGAAATTCTACATGACCCTCTGAAGTATCTGAACATCGATGCTGTCGATGACCTCCTAAATGGCTGCTTCCAACTCAGCAGTGGTTTTGGGGTTATTGTTGTACACCTTATCTTTAACGTAGCCCCACAAAAGAGAGTCGCATGTGCTCAGACCCGGAGAATATGGCGATCAATCGAGGGCCAAGCCAGCGGCCTCTGGGTACCCCAGAGCAAGAATGATGTCCCCAAAGTGCTCCTCCAGGACACCAAACACTCTCCAGCTTCGATAGGATAGAGCTCCGTCTTGGATGAACCACGTATTGTCGAAATTAGGGTCACTTTGGATAATAGGAATGAAATCATCTTCCAAAACCGTCAAGGACCTTTCGGTAGTCAGCGTGCCATCAAGGAATATCGCACCGATTATTCCCTGACTGGACATGGGCATCACACCCATTAAGGGTGAAGAGACTTCTCGTTCGCGAAACGCGGTTTCTCAGTCCCTCAAACACGCTAATTTTGCTTATTGACGAACCCATCCAAATGAAAGTGGGCTTCGTCACTAAACCAAATAATATTCACACAAAAATTACCATCAAGCCTCGCGGCCAACCGTGCAATTTGAACGTACTAGCGCAAACCGTTCAGAAGCTATGACGACTTTGTTTCATATAGTTCAATAATTGTCAAATGGCTCTGAGCACTATGCGACATAACTTCTGAGGTCATCACTCTCCTAGAACTTAGAACTAATTAAACCTAACTAAACTAAGGACATCAGACACATCCATGCCCGAGACAGGATTCGAACTTGTGACCATAGTGGTCGCTCGGTTCCAGACTGTAGCGCCTAGAACCGCACGGCCACTCCGCCCGGCAATAATTGTCACCCTGTGTATCATCATTATCCCCTCCCCCCCCCCCCTGAACCATAGACCTTGCCGTTGGTGGGGAGACTTGCATGCCTCAGCGATACAGGCAACCGTACCGTACGTGCAACCACAACGGAGGGGTATCTGTTGAGAGGCCAGACAAACTTGTGGGTCCTGAAGAGGGGCAGCAGCCTTTTCAGTAGTTGCAGGGGCAAAAGTCTGGATGATTGACTTATCTGGCCTTGTAACAGTAACCAAAACGGCCTTGCTGTGCTGGCACTGCGAACAGCTGAAAGGAAGGGAGACCACAGCCTTAATTTTTTCCGAGGGCACGCAGCTTTACTGTATGGTTAAATGATGATGGCGTCTTCTTCGGTAAAATATTCCGGAGGTAAAATAGCCCCCATTCGGATCTCCTGGCGGGGACTACTCAAGAGTACGTCGTTATCAGGAGAAAGAAAACTGGTGTTCTAGGGATTGGAGCGTAGAATGTCAGATCCCTTAATCGGGCAGGTAGGTTAGAAAATTTAAAAAGGGAAATGGATAGGTTAAAGTTAGATATAGTGGGAATTAGCGAAGTTCGGTGGCAAGAGGAACAAGGCTTTTGGTCTGGTGCATACAGGGCTATAAATACAAAATCAAATAGGGGTAATGCAGGAGTAGGTTTAATAATGAATAAAAAAATAGGAGTGCGGGTAAGCTACTACAAACAGCATAGTGAACGCCTTATTGTGGCCAAGATAGACACAAAGCCTACACCTACTGCAGTAGTATAAGTTTATATGCCAACTAGCTCTGCAGATGACGAAGAAATTGAAGAAATGTATGATGAGATAAAAGAAATTATTCAGATAGTGAAGGAAGACGAAAATTTAATAGTCATGGATGACTGGAATTCGATAGTAGGAAAAGGAATAAAAGGAAACGTAGTAGATTTGGATTTGGGGTAAGAAATGAAAGAGGAAGCCGCCTGGTAGAATTTTTCATAGAGCATAACTTAGTTATAGCTAAAACTTGGTTCAAGAATCATAAAAGAAGGCTGTATACATGGAAGAAGCCTGGAGATACATAATTCAGTAAATGAAGCAGGCAAAAAGGAATACAAACGTCTCAAAAACGAGATCGACAGGAAGTGCAAAATGGCTAAGCAGGGATGGCTAGAGGACAAATGTAAGGATGTAGAAGCTTATCTCACTAGGGGTAAGATAGATACTGCCTACAGGAAAATTAAAGAGACCTTTGGAGAAAAGAGAACTACTTGTATGAATATCAAGAGCTCAGATGGAAACCCAGTTCTAAGCAAAGAAGGGAAAGCAGAAAGGTGGAAGGAGTATATAGAGGGTCTATACAAGGGCGATGTACTTGAGGCCAATATTGTGGAAATGGAAGAGGATGTAGATGAAGATGATATGGAAGATATCATACTGCGTGAAGAGTTTGACAGAGCACTGAAAGACCTGAGTCGAAACAAGGCCCCCGGAGTAGACAACATTCCATTAGAACTACTGACGTCCTTGGGAGAGCCAATCCTGACAAAACTCTACCATCTGGTGAGCAAAATGTATGAGACATGCGAAATACCCTCAGACTTCAAGAAGAATATAATAATTCCAATCCCAAAGAAAGCAGGTGTTGGCAGATGTGAAAATTACCGAACTATCAGTTTAATAAGTCACGACTGTAAAACACTAACGCGAATTCTTTACAGACGAATGGAAAAACTGGTAGAAACCGACCTCGGGGAGGATCAGTTTGGATTCCGTAGAAATGTTGAAACACTTGAGGCAACACTGACCCGATGACTTATCTTAGAAGCTAGATTAAGAAAAGGCAAACCTACTTTTCTAGCATTTGTAGACTTAGAGAAAGCTTTTGACAATGTGGACTGGAATACTCTCTTTCAAATTCTGAAGGTGGCAGTGGTAAAATACAGGAAGCGAAAGGCTATTTACAATTTGTACAGAAACCAGATGGCAGTTACAAAAGTCGAGGGGCATAAAAGGGAAGCATTGCTTAGGAAGGAAGTGAGACAGGGTTGTAGCCTCTCCCCGATGTTATTCAATCTGTATATTGAGCAAGCAGTGCAGGAAACAAAAGAAAGATTGGGAGTGGTATTAAAATCCATGGAGAAGAAATAAAAACTTTAAGTTTCGCCGATGTCGTAACTATGGTTCAAATGACTCTGAGCACTATGTGACTTAACTTCTGAGGTGATCAGTCCCCTAAAACTTAGAACTACTTAAACCTAACTAACCTAAGGACACCACACACATCCATGCCCGAGGCAGGATTCGAACCTGCGACCGTAGCGGTCACGCGGTTCCAGATTGTAGCGCCTAGAACCGCTCGACCACCACGGCCGGCTTGTAATTATGTCAGAGACAGCAAAGGACTTGGAACAGCAGTTGAACGGAATGGACAGTGTCTTGAAAGGAGGATATAAGATGAACATCAACTAAAGCAAAACGAGGATGATGGAATATAGTCTAGTTAAGTCGGGTGATGCTGAGGGAATTAGATTAAGAAAAGAGACATTTAAAGTAGCAAAGGAGCTTTGCTATTTGGGGAGCAAAATAACTGATGATGGTCGAAGTAGAGAGGATATAAAATGTAGACTGGCAATGGCAAGGAAAGCGTTTCTGAAGAAGAGAAATTTGTTAACATCGAGTATAGATTTAAGTGTCAGGAAGTCGTTTCTGAAAGTATTTGTATGGAGTGTTGCCATTTATGGAAGTGAAACGTGGACGATAAGTAGTTTGGACAGGAAGAGAATAGAAGCTTTCGAAATGTGGTGCTATAGAAGAATGCTGAAGATTAGATGGGTAGATCACATAACTAATGAGGAGGTACATCTACATCTACTACATACTCCGCAGTCCACCATACGGTGCATGGCGAAGGGTACCTCGTACCACAACTAGCATCTTCTCTCCCTGTTCCACTCCCAAACAGAACGAGGGAAAAATGACTGCCTGTATGCCTCTCTACGAGCCCTAATCTCTCTTATCTTATCTTTGTGGTCTTTCCGCGAAATGTAAGTTGGCGGCAGTAAAATTGTACTGCAGTCAGCCTCAAATGCTGGTTCTCTAAATTTCCTCAGTAGCAATTCACGACAAGAGCGCCTCCTTTCCTCTAGAGACTCCCACCCGAGTTCCTGAAGCATTTCCGTAACACTCGCGTGATGATCAAACCTACCAGTAACAAATCTAGCTGCCCGCCTCTGAATTGCTTCTATGTCCTCCCTCAATCCGACCTGATAGGGATCCCAAACGCTCGAGCAGTGCTCAAGAATAGGTCGTATTCGTGTTTTATAAGCGGTCTCCTTTACAGATGAACCACATCTTCACAAAATTCTACCAATGAACGGAAGACGACTATTCGCCTTCCCAACAACTGCCATTACATGCTTGTCCCACTTCATATCGCTCTGTAATGTTACGCCCAAATATTTAATCGACGTGACCGTGTCAAGAGCTACACTACTGATGAAGTATTCAAACATTACTGGATTCTTTTTCCTATTCATCTGCATTAATTTGCATGTATCTATATTTATAGTTAGCTGCCATTCTTCACACCAATCACAAATCCTGTCCAAGTCATCTTGTATCCTCCTACAGTCACTCAACGACGACACCTTCCCGTACACCACAGCATCATCAGCAAACAGTCGCATATTGCTATCTACCTTATCCGAAAGATCATTTATGTAGACAGAAAACAACAGCGGACCTACCACACTTCCCTGGGGCACTCCAGATGATACCCTCACCTCCGATGAACACTCACCGTCAAGGACAACGTACTGGGTTCCATTACTTAAGAAGTCTTCGAGCTACTCACATACTCGGGAACCAATCCCACATACTCGTACCTTCGTTAGGAGTCTGCAGTGGAGCACCGAGTCAAACGCTTTCCGGAAGTCAAGGAATTTGGCATCCGTGTGATACCCTTCATCCATGGTTCGCAAGATACCATGTGAAAAAAAGCGAGTTGCATTTCGCAGGAGCGATGCTTTCTAAAGCCGTGCTGATGCATGGACAGCTTCTTTGTCTCAAGGAAATTCACTATATTCGAACTGAGCAAATGTTCGAGAATCCTGCAACAAACCCATCTTAAGGATATTGGTCTGTAATTTTGAGGATCCGTCCTACTACCCTTCTTATATACAGGCGTCACCTGCCCTTTTTTCCAGTCGCTCGGGACTTTCCGTTGGGCAAGAGATTCGCGATAAATGCAAGCTAAGTAAGGAGTCAATGCAGTAGAGTACTCTCTGTAAAACCGATTTGGAATCCAATCAGGACCTGGCGGTTTATTTATTTTCAACCCATTCAGCTGCTTCACAATGTCAGGGGTGTCTATCACTATATCCTCCATACGGGAATCTGTACGAGACTCAAACGGCGGTATGTTTGTACGATCCTCCTGCTTGAAAGATTTCTCAAATGCTAAATTTAAAAATTCAGCTTTCGTTTTGTTTTCTTCCGTTGCCAGGCCAGACTGATCAGTGAGCGACTGGATGGAAGCCTTCGACTCGCTTACCGATTTTACGTAAGACCAGAATTTCCTTGGGTTTTCAGCAAGATCTGTTGCTAAGGTATGACGGTGGTAGTGGTTGAATGCTTCGTGCATCGTTCTTTTTACAGCAGCACGAATCTCTACTAACTTTTGCCTGCCCTCATTCTCCCGATCTTTCTTGTACCACGAGTGCAACTGTCTTTGCTTCCTGCGCATTCTCCGAATTGCGCTATTAAACCACGTTGGGTCTTTTCGGCCGTAACCCACTTTTTCGGCACATACTTGTCCAATGCGGGATTTACAATGTGTTTAAAATTTGCCCATAATTCTTCCACGTCCATCCTACCGGAAGTAAATGAGGTCGATTCATTTACTAAGTGGGATACTAACAACTGCTTATCTGCTCTTTCTAGTAAGAATACTCTCCTAGCCTTCTTGACGGACATTTTAACTTCCGTAACCATAGTCGTAATGACAAAATCATTATCACTAATCCCTGTCTCAACACTGACACCGTCGATGAGGTCTGGTCTGTCCGTGGTATTGAATAGAATTGGGGAGAAGAGGAGTTTGTGGCACAACTTGACTAGAAGAAGGGATCGTTGATAGGACATGTTCTGGGGCATCAAGCAATCACCAGTTTAGTATTGGAGAGCAGCGTGGAGGATAAAAATCGTAGAGGGAGACTAAGAGATGAATACACTAAACAGATTCAGAAGGATGTAGGCTGCAGTACGTACTGGGAGATGAAGCAGTTTGCACAGGATAGAGTAGCATGGAGAGCTGCAGCAAACCAGTCTCAGGACTGTAGACCACAACAGCAACAACAACAACAACGTATCATTATCGTAATCGTAATTCGTGTCGCAACGCACATACTTAAAATGTGACACCTGTCCAATTATTTCGTTGTTAATTACTATTTTCGGCTGAACTGGGTATTTACCTGCGAACACAATAAATTTCGTCTCGTGTTGTAAAATTTTAAGACTGTATTCTGCACATGTTTAGTTTAACTGATATACATACTGCTGACTGGAGGTCTACAAATAGCAGTGCACTTGTATTAGTGCGTAAACGTGATTTAATTCTTGAATTATGTGATTTCCAATTTTTAAGAATATTGTCAATGTAGATGTTAAAAAGAGTAAATGAGAGAGAACAGCCCTATCACAGTCTTTGATTGATTTGTATCTAGTTTGTCCTTTTTCTCCTGTATTTATTACTAGTTTTGTTTTGCGATATAAGCGGTTCCGTACTGAGCGCCTAGAACCGCTAGACCACCGTAAGCTTTTGATTGCCTTTGTAAGATCTGGTGGGTTGCCGCTGTCACCCACTATTGCGGATTAAATATGTCCGTTATCTCAATCGTTTTCGAAATCTATAAAATCAACGTGGGTCTCAAAATCTCTTAGTTTTCCTATGAGTCGTTTTATTACAAACGTTTCTGTTACTCCATGTCCCTGAAAATAACGAACTGCAGGAATACAAAACCTATCGACAAGGAACCGAGTGCAAGAAGGGAAACGTGAGAGTAACGAAACGTTTAAAGGAGTAACGAAACGGAACCTAAAGTCAACTGACATACACATTTCTCAGTGAAGATATTATACAATGTGCAGCAGCCCTACTGTGGGCTGTTGATGAATCAGTTGTTGGGTACGCCAAATTAAAGCAGACAACGAGCATGTTTCCAAAAAAAAAAAAAAAAAAAAAATGGCTCTGAGCACTATGGGACTTAACATCTGTGGTCATCAGTCCCCTAGAACTTAGAGCTACTTAAACCTAACTAACCCAAGGACATCACACACATCCATGCCCGAGGCAGGATTATATATATAAATTAACTTTAAATTAATTATCTGTTGCAATGTAGAAAGCTTCTTATAACGAAACTCTCGCATTTACAGTTACTGTTAACACTTTGAAAAATAAATTAATATTCGACGTGTAATGGCCGACCAGAGGCTGCATCGAAAGATGAGCTTTCCGAAGCGCAAATTACTGAAAAAAAATGCTTATTAAAAATAATTAGCCGCTGCGACCATTTGAGGTGACAACTACTACAAAGAAATGCATTTTGTGATAACAATAATTAGTTTATTTTAGCGGAATACAGAATAACTTACATAAAATATGTGTATCCGCTCAATGGCTGCCTTCCGTATCACGAAACAAAACAGTGTGTGTACCATAAAGTACGTCCGTCCTCCACGGCCGTACAATCGCGTCTCTTAGCGATCCTTTTTTATTTTCATAGACATGTTTCAAATAAAGATGCTACTTTTAAATTATCGCTACATATCAGGTTTTTTTCCCAAGAACATTAACTGTATCTTTTCTTCTTCTTCTTTATCGTCGCCTTGTCCCGCGTCACGTAGGGTCGGCGTTGCTCTTCTGGATCCTTCTCCTCCCTAGTTCTCTATCCATTGCCTCTTCCTTCTTCCAGCCTTTCTCCCTTAGGCCCCTGGACATCTTATCCTTCCACGTCATCTTCGGTCTTCCTCTCCTTCTCACTCCTTCAATCTTTATATCTTCAACTCTGTTTCCGATATACTCTTCCGCTTTTCTCTGTAAGTGTCCGTACCACCTTAGCCTGCTCTCTTGTATCTTTCTCCCCATGGCTCCCACTTTCACAGCACCTCTAACAAATTCATTTCTAATTCTGTCCTTCCTAGTTACCCCACACATCCACCTCAGCATCATCATTTCCGCCACTTCCATCTTCCTTTCCTGAGCTACTGTGATTGGCCATGTCTCTGCCCCGTATAGCATAGTTGGCCTTATCATCGATTTGTACATTTTCCCTTTCAACCCAATGCTCACCTTCTTGTCACACAACACTCCACTCATTTTCCTCCAGTTGTTCCAACCGCAATTTCTTCGGTGTTGTATCTCGCTTTCCAGTCCTCCATCCCTCTGTATCTATGATCCCAGGTATTTAAATTTGCAAACAGATTTCGGCTCATCATCCTTGATCTTGCAAGACCTCATCTGCACATCCTTAACTGTATCTTTTACACTAATTTTTAAAAAAAGCACTCTATCTTCAGGCCACGAGTGGCCTACAGGGACCATCCGACCGCCGTGTCATCATCGGTGGAGGATGCGAATGGGCCGACCGAAGTGGCCGTGCGGTTCTAGGCGCTACAGTCTGGAACCAAGCGACCGCTACAGTCGCTGGTTCGAATCCTGCCTCGAGCATGGCTGTGTGTAATGTCCTTAGGTTAGTTAGGTTTAAGTAGTTCTAGGTTCTAGGCGACTGATGACCTCAGAAGTTAAGTCGCATAGTGCTCAGAGCCATTTGAACCATTTTTGATGCGGATGGAAGGGGCGTGGGGTCAGCACACCGCTCTCCCGGTCGTAAGATGGTATTCGTGACCGAAGCCGGTACTATTCGGTCGAGTAGCTCCTCAATTGGCATCACGAGCCTGAGTGCACCCCGAAAAATGGCAACAGCGCATGGCGGCCGGGATGGTCACCCATCCAAGTGCCAACCACCCCCGACAGTGCGTAACTTCGGTGATCTCACGGGAACGGGTGTGTCCACTGCGGCAAGGCCGTTGCCCCTTTATACTAATTATGTTCATAAAATACGTTAAGTGTTTAGAAATAATTTTTAGTTCACCCTTAACACTTCACAGTATTGCTCACTGCTTACAACCGATAAAAATGTCAATATTTATGTGACGTACTGTCACAAGTGGAGTGTGCCCTGATGCGAAAGGCTCCTACGCCAGGCATGTAATCTTCATCTTACTCTTTCTGATTTCTCCGTGTCGCTTCATTAAACTGTCTATCACGTATCGAGTGTTCAAGACGAGTTTTCTCTGATAAATATGAAATTTAATTTGGAATTTCTAAACTTGTACTTTCTTATGTAAAGAGACACCCATTGCGTAAAATGAAACTTTTAGAGCGCCATTTCGTTTCAAATTCACTGTTTTTTACCGGGCCATCATATGTGAGTAGGAACAGATGCAGCGCAAACGCTTCAGAACGCGGTTCTCCAATTGCCAACCCAGGCGTCCCCCCCTGATAGCTATACTAAGTGTAGCCGCACCTGACAGATCTCGTCGGCAGAAAAACACGGCCCGGGCCGCGCACTTCAGAAATTTAATTAACTTTCGAGAGCAAGCTGTTAAAAGAAGAACTGTGCATTCAGCAGATGGAGGTCAGCCGAAACACCTTTCCACTGCAACGGATACCATTACTATCAACACTACACATGCTGTGACGTTTCCCAGTCATATTGGTCGTTTATTTTCAATAATTTATTTCGCCGTTGAGGAAGCGTATTTGTTCTCGCAGTTCTAAAGGCTGATTCACACTAGACGTTGACGGAACCGGATCGGAACAGCAGACACATAACGTCAATAGAAAAAAAAAAAAATAGTTCAAATGGCTCTAAGCACTATGGGACTTAACATCTGAGGTCATCAGTTCCCTGGACTTAGAACTACATAAACCTAACTAACCTAAGGACATCACGCAGATCCATGCCCGAGGCAGGGTTCGTACGTGCGATCGTAGCAGCCGCGTGGTTCTGGACTGAAGCGCCTAGAACCGCTCGGCCACAACCATCGGCGAACGTCAATAGAAAGTCACTTCTGTTAGCCCACTACCGAATGGTGAGTGTGGTTATGAGAAACCATTCTTGATACAAAATGTGGGAATATAGTTCGAGACTTAAGAAACTAGCAATGATAATGTTTATTAATGGTCAAAGTATGAGTCATAACGAATGTTTTTGATAAATCATAGAGTGCAAGCTTTTCACGGCCGGTATTTGCGTGACTGCTGATTACTTGTTTTATGGGCATATAGCTGTGGTCCAAGTATAATTCTCTACCCGAAGTTCCGTCTTCCAATCCTGGAGGCATCATCATGGGCTTTAACTACTCGGGAAGCAGTTCGTCACTCCGAATTCAGAAAGCCGAAACAGTTCGGCTTGTTCGAGTCTGTAACGCTTTCTGAGTCGTTAAAGCCTCTGATGATGCCTCCAGAACTGGAAGACGAAACATTAGGTGGAGAATTATACCTTGGACCACTATGCCCGTAAGACATATATCAGCAATTGCGTTCTGCAAATGGTGCAAATGGCTCTGAGCACTATGGGACTTAACATCTCAGGTCATCAGTCCCCTAGAACTTAGAACTACTTAAACCTAACTAACCTAAGGACATCAGACACGTCCATGCCCGAGGCAGGATTCGAACCTGCGATCGTAGCAGCAGCGCGGTTCCGGACTGATGAGCACAGAACCACTCGGCCACCAGCTGCCGGCAACTTAAATCATTGTTCGCTTTCAGATATCTAGCCTGTCTTGTGAAAGAACACTCAAAGAGGAAAAAATATTGAAGCCGACACTGAATAACTGCGATGTCTCACAAAAATAAAACAACAAAATAAAAAAAGAAAGCGCAAAAGAACGAAATCTCTTCAGTAACATAGGTGACCGTGCGAAAATATGTTAACTTCCTATGCTAGCAGACAACAATACCAACTCCAAGTAAATGTCGTCAAAGTCAGCTTTCTTCCTGAGGAACCTGGACTCTTGACTTCCCCTTCCGTCAGTTCCCATTCCGTTTAGTTGAATGCTGCCATTTTAAAGTTCTGTTCAACATTTTGGTGTTCCATTCCATCAAGTGGACTAAAGTCTGCATCATGCTGGAAGGCGGCCTAATTGTCAGCCGTTCTGTGCATCCCCCTAGCCACTGGCAGCCAATAATATTCATTCTCTTTCCGAGCGGCTAACAGCGAGTTACAGTAAGACAGCTAGAATCTCGTTCCTAAATCCTGCACTGTTGGCGCACTTCGCGGCGACCGAATTATTCATTTAATTGTCAGTTTAAGTGTTAATGTGTTTCTATAAATGTCAAGCGCGATTTAAAAAAAAAAAAAACAACGCCAGGTGACAGCAATAAATACGAAATGCTTCACAAGCAGGCGAGGGGGATTATTTACCGCATTTATAACTTTTTCAAATATGAATCTGAAAGCAGGTCTCCTACTGTTGACATTTCAAGACACAAAAACGGACTCCAGAACCATGTGGTATAGGCAAGAGAACTGTAAACAAAAGTGTCAGAGCTGTAGGAACCATAGTAAAATTGGCTTTCATGTCGACTAGAAAGCACCGAAATCGTAAGGAACCTGTAACGCAAATGGATGGTTTTAACAGCAATGTTTTAAAATGCTCCATGTGAATGTTGAATGCCCGACATCACAAAAATGTATTACAGTTATGCAGGAGAAAATTAGCTTCAATGGCAAGCGCTTCATCCATGTAAAGAATTTTGAAAGACATTGCTTCCTGATATGTTAAGAAGAGAGTATTTAGTTCAAAGAAGTGCCATAGGTGCAGCATGAACTACATCCCATAAAAAGATTTATACTACAAGAGAAGGAGGTAGTTCAACAGTGTATTACCTTGATGAAACATGGGTCAATTAGAATCATTGCAGGAAGATCTGCTGGAAAATGACTGATGGTACCGGCGCTTGTAAGTTTCCATAGGAACAGGTTCTCGGATATTTATTCTGCATGAAGACTCTTCTTCTGGTTTTGATTCTGAGAGTAAGGTTGTATTTATGCGTAAGAAAAACAGCAGTGACTATCACTCGGACGTGAACGCTGTCAGTTTCTGACATAATTCACAATTCATGTCATACCTTGCTTCGAAGCCGGCCATTGCGAGTTATAATTAAAAAACATCAAATATAAAACCATAAAAATAAAAATATTAAGCACAGTATAAACCAGACTCGTGCCGATTTCCTGCAGCTCGTTAATTTATACAAGTCACATGACAGAACGTACAAACTTGACTTCATTGCATGTGAACGGAGTCACACAGTTTTGTGTTAAGCCACGTGTCAGTCAGTGCAGCCCTATGCAATTAATTTGGGCAAAGGATAAGGCTACGTGCGAAGGGAAAAAAACATTTAAGATAACATTCACTGAATCGCTGGTGTATATGAGGCGATAGACAACATCCCACCAGCAGCGTGGGCACCATCTGAGCGGCATGCTGAAATGCTTCAGAAAGAATAATTTGACATGGAAGTATGATGGATACAAGCCTTGAACCTATCATCGTAAATTTAGAATCAGATTGTCCGGAAAGAGATTCAAATAGAAGTGACGGTGGTATTGAGATGTAGACTTTGGAGCAAAGTAATAAACAATATTTCTTAGATTTAAAGAATTGTGGTTTAAAAATGTGTTTGTCAACATATTAGTTGCGCACGTACTAACGAGAACTTCCTAGCATTTTGATTAGTACTTTGTATCCTTTGAGTTATGCAGACTATAATGTTCAACATACTGCCCAAGGAGAAGTTAAGTGGCTCGCACCATGTTGTGTGCTATAATAACACTCAAGAATGCAGCTGGATAAATTCGTTAAAAGTCCGATATTTCCACATGTAAACCCCTGTCATTTTCAAGGTACGAATTGGATAAGGTCCTAAAATGACAGTAACTGTTACCTGTAGAGATATCGGTGGTTTTAAATGTTATCGGTCATCATTCCCTGGAGTTACTAGCAGATGATGGTTAATTGTTTGCTGGTTCAATGGATTATTAATGCAGTCTCTCACTGTAATATGGCACGAGTTACTTTACACTCATAATGCCCATTAACAGCGAAAAATATGACAACGTACTGACCATTTTTACGTTAGTCTTTTCATTAGTCTTTTCTAACACCAATTCTTTTTTATACACAGTGATTACACTTAACTACAGTCAAACACATACACCTTATACACATTTTTAAAAATTGTACAAAGACTTCAGTACAAGCGAGGTGCCTATTTGCTTCCACTGCCCTGAGTGGAATGCATAGGTTCTAATTAATGTTCACCGACCTGCAGTCTTCTATAGTTGTTGACTCCTGCACAGACAACAGCAGGTAGCTCATCAATCCGTTATGTTTAGGAATCAATAAACTCTCAGGCACTGATATTTTAGAAATAATTAAATTTCCGATTAGTTTGTTTACAAGCAATGCCACTTGCTCTTCATTAGCACAGCGTAAAAAACTACACAATTATATTCCACTTTAGAGGCACAAATAATTTACGTTCTTCATCAAAGTAATGAAAAGCATATACAGAATTTTACATTTCTGAACACTTAAAGAAAGTTGCAAGTCTTTGCACTACTTTGAAATCTCATCAAGATCTGACAGAATATTTATGCAGCTCCTTTCAGATAGTACTTCACTATAGACAACTGCATCATCTGCAAAACCTCATGGAGACACCACCTGGTGTCTTTTGCAAACATCATTTCATTTTTTTTACAAGTTTAGTACAGTCATTTATACATATGTGATTACATATACATGATACAAATGTACCATTGTACCTAATAAAGCACAATATTTGGTGTTACAACGTACCTATTACAAAATATTCTGATTTTACACACACACACACACACACACACACACACACACACACACACACAGTTTCACTTTGAATAAGTTCCCTTTGTGGCACCTTATAGGGCTCGGTAATCTGTTGTACCATATTTGACCACTAATGCATGGACTGTGATCTGTTGTTTTTAATTTTGTTCTTTGTCTGTAGTAGCAGTCTTTATTTCTTATATTATACAATGCATATCACAGCACTTTGTTGCTTTGTTTTGTTGTGTCACAAAAAATATAATTAAATTGTAAAGATACAGTGAGTAGACTATGAGGTATTTATCACGAACAAAGATTTCCTTGCATGAATCTTTATACCCTAATCCATAGACAATTCTGATGGCTCTTTTCTGTAGGGTTAATATTCTGTTCATACGTATGTCAGCAGCTCAACCCCATATCTCTATCCCGTAATTAATCATGAAATACTGCGTTTACCTGACCGTCTTGATCCAAAGCTGTAAGAAAAGTGTAAGTTGGGTTTCACATGGCTGATGTTTTTGGAATCCATGTTGGCTGGCCTTGAGGAAGTCACTCTGTTAAAGATACCTCATTATGTTTGAGCTGAGAAAATGTTGTATGATTCTGCAACAAATCAATGTCAAGGATACTGGATCATAGTTTTGTGGATCACTTCTACTATCCTTCTTGTAAATGGGTGTGACCTGTGATTTTAGAGGTTATAGTTCGAAAAGGTGCTAACTCAGTTGTAAATTCTTTGGACCATGTTGATCGTCATGGAATCCACCAATATTGGCGCCACTGTGAATGCAGCTGGAGGTAAGATCTCACTGAGCATACATACTTGCAATTTGACCGCACGAGCTGCTGTGCATTGTCCACGTGACTTGTCGCAGACACTCAGCAGCAGTTAACCCTCTCATATGTCGTGATCTAGTGGCGCAGAGGTCATGTTGTGTTGCAATTTTTGTTAGCGCTTCATGATTGTTGAATAACGTGCTCAACTTGTGTTGTCTTAAAGATTTTTCTTCTTCTTTTGTGGTACAAAATAACTTTTGTCAAGGAAATCTTTTCAGGAGGGTTGCCCTACTGAGAATGCCATTTACATGTTTTAATCACAGTATTCTCTCATCTAAATTTACATTTTATGGGACTGATGATACAGCCATGTAATGTATAATACCATAGTTGACGAAAATAAAGCAGAGAGTCATACTTAGTAATTAAAGCAATATAGTCCAGTGACAATATTCTGACTGAGGAAAAATTGTGTGTGGAGTTCCCTAAGATTCAGTCTTAGGTGCTCACACTGTTCCTCATATATGTAAACTATCTACTGTCTAATATGCAACAAGCAAAAGTTGTTCATTTTGCAGATGAAAGTAGTATTACACTCATCCCAAGAATACATACAGACACAGAAGAAATGGCAAATAGGTTTGTTAAAAGCATCATTGACTCATTATCTGTGAATGGTCCAACCTCCCAATTTTAAAAAGACACAACGTATTAAGTTCTGCACATATAGGGATAGCACACCAATGATAAGTGTAACACAAGGTTTTCTCTTGTCTCTTAGCAAGGCATTTTATTGTTGTAGAATAGATATAAAATTTTAGCATTTCTGTCTTCCACCATTTATTAGTACAAATTTTAATCTACATAAATTTAATTAAATAAATGGAAAAAACATATTAGTCCTAAAGATAATGCAAGTTGGGAAATCAATGTATTTGTTTATAAAATTAAGGAAATTATAGAAAAGAAATTGTTTCTGTTATTATTTAGTTATTTAGCATATCATGTTTACCATATTTATTCTGCAGAATATGGAAATTTAATTAGTCCTTGTTATGTTTTGGAGATTATTATATTCGTAAATATATAGCACATTTAACTGGACTTAATTTACAATATCCAACATTAATGTTAGATTTTTTGAAGATAATAATACAATTAGTCCATAGATATTTGAAACAATTACAAGCATATGTACATAAAAAATTAAACAATACACACTAATAGTTCTTTATTCTTATTTGGTGTTGTTTTAATGTAATCTAATTTAACTTTAATCTGGTAATTTAGATCTATATTGTTATTTCTAATTTCTTCCTCAAGCCTATAATTATAACAATAACCCTCATATATTTTCGAATTTAAAAATATATCTATCTTTCCACAATAATTTTTGACTGTAATATGGGAAATAGTTAGTTCCAATTCTTCTTCTGGATATTGTAGTCATTTACAGCTTATTATTTTTATTTTTTCTAATATTTCACCCATTTTCATATTTTATATCGTTTCTTTATCTCTTTCTTTTACAATAAATTCTCTTTGTTGTCGACGATTGGCTGCATTTTTAAGTAATCTGTTGTGGGGAAAGAATTTCCATTATAGCTAGAAAAAGCCATTTGTTTTTATTTGAAAAAATGGTTCTTCCTTGGGATAGTAAAAAATTTCTAATTCTTGTCACAGACTACTATATGGAATACAAATAAATCCATCTTTTTTTAAGAATATTGCTATTATTCTTCATTTCTATAAATTTATATTTTTTGGGACCTTTAACAATATAAAAAGATTGTTTACTATTATTTTTACCCAATATGCTGACATGTGTAATCTTGTTTTTATTATTTACCATAAAAGCATTTGTTATATAAACTCATATGTAGGAAAAACTATCCATTGCCATTTAAAATAATGTTTTATTTCTTCTGCTATTTCTGTTATTGTTTGTTCCTTCTCCAAAATATTTATGTCTTCTACCTTTTAAGACTGTGTATTATCCAACTCTCTAGTTTTCTTTCTTCTGTATTCAAATTTCCTACTCGTTCTTGTAAACAGATTGTAAATATGGTTTATTATTTGGTTTTATTCTTGAATACTAAATGGAGAAAGTTTATTGGTTATATGTATTCTTTTTCTACACACTAATGCAATAATATTGCTTGTTTTAATTAGTCCCAATTCTTTGATATTTATTTACTACGGTATTGCAAAAAAACACTCTTGATTTCAGAAAAATATGTTTCACCCGATTTTATAAAATACGTTTGTTTTAAAGAATTTACATTCACTGTCTCTTTGCAGATTTCTATACAGTTAGTAGGTAGTAAGTTAAAACCAAAAACAGATAAAACAAATTTAACTAATTTTTCTCTTTTTTTCTTTATTAACTCTTTTAACTTTCACTTGTATTCCAGTAAGTTTTTTGGTATTTTTATTGCCCCAGGAGACATATTGTAAGAGATTGTTGTAAATAAGGCAACAACTATATTGTAGAGTATCTGATAATTTTTTCCACATTTTAGCGAGTGGAAAAAAATAAAAAAGAGCTTTTTCGAAATATTTGGTATTACTATATATTAATTCTAAACAATCTGTTAATGGATCAAAGTCTTGTTGTTTTTGGAAATCTGGATTAGTATGGTCATAAATGTTTGCTTCTAATCTTGTAATTCGATTTTCTTTGGCTAATTTAGAAGCAAATATTTCTTTTAATCTTTTACCTGGCCAGTTTAAAAAATCTACAATGTGGTTACCTAAACTTTTATTTAAAACTGTACTTGACAAATATGTTTTTACTCCAGAATTGGAATTAATCAAAAATAAACAATCTTTTCCAACAGAATTATTGTTGTTTGCTATTACATTACATTCTTCTTTATGTTGTCCCTGTTTTCGAAAATTAAAATTATTTGTTAAATATTCAATGATTTCTTCTTTATTAAAAATTCCTACAAAATCTTGTGTAATGTCTAAATCCAGTAAATAATAGCGTTCCTTATTAAGTTCTTATAAAATTTCTGGTAATTCTATTTAAAGTGTATCTAAGTTAACCTCTGCTGATTCTATTTTATAAGGACTAGCGATAGGATTCTTCTATTTTGGTTTAATGATTTTTATACCTTTATTAATAATTTGTTTAGTACCTTTGATTATTTGTACATTAGAATCAAATAAATATAGAATTTTTGCTTTAACTTCATATCATACCCAATTCAATTTAGAATATCTAGATATTAAAATACTACTAAAAGCACCACATGCTTCCTTTTTTCACAAGAAGTTTTCCGTTTTTCATTTCTCCTTCACAATCTACAAAATCTGTTACGTCAACAATCATAGTATTATCACAAAAGGGTTCTGTAATAGGTTTAAATTATTCTAATTCTCATTCACCTTTTGTGTACACAATATCTCCAGTATTAGTTACAAGATTATTATTATATAACTTCTCACTTAGTAGACATAATCCAAATCTTTTGTTGGTTGGTTTTACTTTATTTCTGAAAAGTTCTCAAATAGAATATTTGCTTTTATCAGTAGTAGACATTTTATTTCAATCTCCATTTACAGAGGAAAAAAACATTTGATTTTTGTAAAAGTAGTTACAACTTATAATTTAAAAACTGGATAGATGAATGTAAAGTGAAATGATTTTGTTTACCTACATGAATATCATGATCTATATCTTAAAACAGAGGTATTGTTACTGTCTGATGTTTTTGAAAACTTTAGAAAAACTTGTATATAAGCATATGATCTTGATCCATCTTGGTATTTTTAGCATATGTAGATGTGAATAATTATATGGTTATGCATGAGTAAATATTTACCAAATGGTGGATTTGAATGGGAAGAACCAAATAATTTTAATTGCATAAAAATAAATGAAATATCAGATACTGCTAAAATTGGATATATTTTTGAAGTAGATCTAGAATATAAACAACAATTATATGATTTGAATACCATCAGCTCCTGAAAATAAAATTGTACCAGGAGCTACAGAAAGCAAGTTGTTGACCACTCTGAATGACAAACATAATTATGTAGTTCACTATGGAAATCTTACATAATATCTCTGTCTTAGAATGAAAATAACAAAAATACATAGTCTTAAAATTCAATCAGACTGGTTGAAGAAATATATAAATTTAAATACAGATATGAGACCTAAGCCAATTTTCTATAAATTAATGAATAATGCAGTGTGAAAAAATTACGGCAAATATCAGAAATAGAGTGGATATAAATTTAGATTCAGATGGAAAATAGTTGTAATAAAACTTATAGCTAAACCAAACTTTAAAGAATGAACTATATTTAATGAAAATCTTGTTGCTAGTCAGATGAATAAAACAAAAATTACACTCATTAAACCAATCTATGTTGGTATTAGGGTGTTTTATCTACCTAAGGAACTGGTGTTGATTTTCACTACAGAATACTGAAAGTGAAATAAGGAGAAAATATCAAGATATGGGCAGTTACATTTACAATATTAAAACTGAAGATTTTTTAAGGATATGAAATCGATGATTGATTACATTGATACAAGTGGTTACCCAAAACATAACATTCATGGAATTCCACAAGTAAACAAGAAAGTTTATGAGAAATGAAAGACGAGTGCAGTGGAAAAGTAGTGGAATAATTGTGTGGTTTGAGAGCAAAATTGTATGCTTATAAAATTGGTGGTCAAATAGAGGAAAAATCTAAGGAAGTTGAGAAATGTAGAGTTCAGAACAGAATAAGGTTAGAAGATTATAAAGATTGTTTGTTTAACAATAGAGAACAGTACAGAAAAATTAATATGATTCGAAGGTGTGGTAAGCAACAAAGCATTGAGTTCACAGGATAAGATATGTGTTTTGGGAAATAGAATATATACATTGTCATACAGACATCACACATTGTAAAAATCTGATAAAATGTTTTCTATACAAATGGAGAGTAATCAAGAAGCTCAACAATGCAAGAGTCTTGAAAGAGATTAGAAAAATAAGTGAGTTAGAGGTAAATGTTTCTCATAACATTACTGGATGTGAATATTAAAATACTAGATATAGAGAAAAAATTTATAAGGAGCTTAATAATGAGTTTTAGATTATTTTACCAGGCAAACATCCTAAATTAATTACTGATTGGAATTTTCAATTAGTTGAAAAAGAACTGATGAAACTGAAATACAAAGGAACAAAGAAACTTAAAAATAGAAAAAATAAATTTCGTGATCTAGAATTCATTTTGTGAAATTTTTTAAATTTTATTTTTCCTATTATTTTTTATAATCTTTAAATTGATAATACTAAACAGCTAAAGCAGTGTAGTGACTGTATGGATAAAAATGATATCAATGAATTTAATAAAGATAGGTACTGAAAAGGCGGACGTCGTAATATTTGTAAAGAACGTAGTAAAAAATAACAGAAAATTTACATTACATGCAAATGTGGTAAAACTATCGATAAGTCGTGTCTGAAAAGCATTTACAATCAACAGTTGATAAAAATCTTATCACCACTCAAGAAGAAAAAATTAGAAAAATTTTGGTTATGGAACAGAACATATAAAAACAGTTTTTATTTATTCACCTTTTATAATAATAAACACTAAACTAGCGACCCAGTAAAATTTTAATATTAATTATTCTTTGTGAGAATGAATCAATTTCTTTTTCCTTCATGCACCTCTGATGAAAAAAATATTAAATTTGTTTCATTACATTCACCTTTTGTGAGAAAAAAATAATTTTTTATAATAAGTGAATGCAATAAGAAAAAATATTCATTTTTCTGAGTAATTTATTGCAAAACATGCTTTCTAATGAAATTAAATGAAGTAGCCCTGAAAATTGCACTTTAGCAGATGAAAACTGGAGGTTCTAGGTAACTTTTTTACAAGACAGCTCGATTTTTGTAGTACAAGTGTAAATTCTGTGCTATCCAAAAAATTGGCACCTACATTATTCGTTCTTGCTACATTAGAAACATCTCACTGCTACGCAGGTTAACTATCAAATGGGGCTACCTCTGTCTCTGCAGTTTGAAGCATTGAGGAGCAAAGTAGTTCCGGGTACCTTATTAGATTGCACATATGAGAGATTTTGCAAATCACAACAGGCCAACATTTTGAGGAAAACTCTATGCGTTTCTTTATTTACTTGTCGATACATATGTTTATTCAATTAATTAAACTTAATCAAAAATAGTAAGTAGTCAAATAACAAGAAATTCACTAAAACTTTATACAAATACATGTGTTCTTATAAATTATATTACCTATCAAATGTCATATAAATTAAATAATATGACCATGGTGACTTGACCACCATGGACTCTAGTGAGGCATCTACGTACAGCTACATCAGTGTCACATAATAGATGTGGAAAAATTCTCTTGTGATTTTCTCAGAATTGCCAGAGTAGTGCATTGCTTGCACATTATTTGGATTTAATGACCTTCTAAAGCTGTGTAAAGTTTGAGGTAAATCTATGATTCCTATGTCGTGGCCTCCCCTTATTAGTTGTGCCACATTTACACTTAGAATCATTGCAAATCTCGGGGCAAGATTAATCAGTACGTTGCCGTATTCTGTACATTTTCATTCAAGAATGTCACATGGAATAATATTCTGGGGTAGCTCATCTTTAAGAAAGATCTCCATTGTGCAAAAACTTGCCATAGGAATAATAGGAGGTGCTCACTCACGACCATCCTTTAAACACTTGTTTAAGTAGTTTGGCATTCTGATTATTGCTTCACAGTATATTTATTCCCTCCTACATTTGTTGTAAATACTCCACTACAGTGCAAGAGGAACAATGATGTACATAATTACAATACCAAAAGGGAAAATGGCATTCATTACTCCACATTAATGTTGTCATTAGCACAAAAGGGTGCACAATGCTGTGACAATAATTTTTGATCACTTACCCAGTGATAAAAAATTTCTAACAGACAGCAAACAGTGTTCCAGCATAACGACAAGTGCCAGCACGATGATCAATAATGGATGAGCAGAGAGGGCTGCGAGATGGCGTCAGCCAATAGTACACTGACAAACCTCTCTCTAGGATGACACCAAGACAGGAGCGGCCTCTACATGAAGAGAACATAAGCTCTGCACTAACTAGCCATGGCCGGAGTGGAAGGCGAGCCATCCTACAAACACTACAGCAGTGACTTATGAACTATGCTGTTTTGCTTGCAATGAAATTGTATATACTGAATGACATGGATTATTTGCATGTTGCTATTTGCTTGCAGCACATCTTTGTGAATACACAAAATTAAGTATTGTCAATTTAACTTACTGTAATAATATCCATTAATACGATTTGCCTGGATTGTTGTCTACCAATTCAAGAAAATTGATTCCTCGGCACCCTGTATTAGATGAATGGGCCAAACACAAAAATTGGCAATGAGGATGGGATCAACTGTCAGCTTGATGCTTCCATGAATTTCATTTCACATCCAGATGGATTGCACCAACATCACAATCATCTTCACCACTGTCATGTGCACGGTGATCCTTTTGTGTCTCTTCCCCAGATTCAGGGATCTTGAGAACACTGTGGTCACAGCAGCTGGCAGAGAGTGTCATCACAACATCGCTGGGTGACCCCATGGAGACGGATCTTCACCTCCTCTGCCTCCTCTCATCCTACCGAAGGAGCTGGACCCACCCACGTCCCAGCAGCTGACACCTTCTACATCTGGTTATTGGCCTCAGGAGGTGGACATCTACCCTTCTGGTCATTTTCCGGGGGATGTTTCTGCCAGGGCAAAGGCCGGATGGCGGGGTATGACCAGAAGCTTGACGTCCCTTGCAGCCACAGTTTCTGGTCCAGCAAAGCATCCACACGCCTGCTCCCCCACCATTGTTGTGCTCCCTACATGACAATGGTCTGTTGTTTTCGAGGGAGGAATGTTCCGGCATAACGACAAGCACCGGCATGACAATCAAGAACAGAAGAGAAGAGAGGGATGTGAAATGACATCAGCTAACAGTAGGATGACGAACCCCTCTCTAGGACGACGCCAAGAGAGGAGTGGCCTCTACACAAAGAGAATATAAGTGCTGCACTGCCTAGCCGTGACTGGAGTGGAACACAAGCCATCATACAGATGCTTCAGCAGTGACATGAGCTGTATTGTTTTGCTTTCAATGGAATTGTATATACCAACGGGCACTGATTATCTACATGTTGCCATTTGCCTGCAACATACCTTTGTGAATCCATAGAGTTAAGTGTTGTCGGTTTATAATACTGTAATAACCTTCATTAATACGATTTGCTTGAATTATTGTCTAGCAATCCAAGAATACAGCTTCCTACGCATCTTATATTAGACAAGTGGGCCGAACACAAAAAACTGAGGAAGTTCTTCCTCGACAGTTACTTATAGACCATAGAAAACTTCTATTACTGTAATGTGCAAAAGGCAGTGAGTAGGAATTACTAACTCCAGTCTTAGAAATGATCAGGGTGTAACCAAATATATAAACTAACTTGCAATGTGAATGTAAAAGACTCATTCCACATCATTACGATCTGTCAAGCAAAATGATCCATGGAATATGCAACAATAACTAATAAATATCTACCAAAGTACATAAGTACATATTATTGCTGAAAGATCATAAAATTTGATGCCTGGAAAAAGAAAAAAAAATGTTCTTTACTTCAAAAATGAAACTGCATAAAAAAAGAGTCTCATGCATATTATTTTATTTATTACTTACTATAATACATTGGCGGTTTCAATGATAACTAAGTAATCTGTCTCGTACACTCGCTTCATAGCTGCTTCCTTAAGGCATGGTACTGTGTCCATCTTCTAAACCAATTATTTCTAAAGGTTCATCCAACTTGAATCCATGTGTTTCAAGAAGAAAGTTTTGCAGAATACAGCATGCTCAAATTATTACTGCACAGAAGTCCTCTTTCACATTTTGTGCAATGAAACATTCGCTATTTTGTTGTCATTTCCTAACTAGCTCGCACAAGCACAAGGCTCTTGCCAGTTATCAGAAAACGTCAGCCGAATGGTTCAATCGGATTTCCAGTGATTCAATTGCTGAACTCAATCACACAATAGCCATGTCTTGCAACAACTGAACCACACTATTGAATCACTGTTTCTGAGTCATCATTGCAAAAGCAGCCTTAAAAAGACATGCAGTGAGCAGCACATTTGTCTCAATCAGGAGGCATATTAAAATTCAGCTGACGCATAGACAGCTCAGCTAGATAGTAGCATGTGGTGGTGCATCTCATGTGAATGCTCAAACTATAGCGTTCTAGAACAATGAAATGAGTGCGAAGTCCCCATGCAAACCACAGACTCCATAATTATTTACTGAAGTGGGACTGATGTCTCAAAAAGGTACATCCATCCAGTTTCACAAGACACCTGCTACGTGAATGAAGATAGAGGCTTCAGGTGAATTTTAACCTACACATCAAAATTAAAATTTATGTTGGCACAGTTCTAAGTTGCCAGTTCACACGGTTGTCATGGGGATCTTCCTTATGCAGCTATGTAGCTCACTCATTAACCACAGTGTGTCATGTTGAGATGGCTATCTAACATATCACCAAAAGACATTTTGCGTTCCGCATTTCAACCCATAAAATTCAGTTAAAATTATGTGGCGAGAGTCCGGCACTACGCACCATCTCAACAATGGACTGCCAGTAATAGCCCAGTCAGGGAAGATTGAAAAAGGTCAACTGAGGAAAAATTCATGTAGTCACAAATTTTTGTATAGTAGTAGGGGGGAGTGTCCACCGCTGGTGGTCTTGCGGTAGCGTTCTCGCTTCCCGAGCGCAGAAGATGATTAAGAGGTGTTTGATCTGGTGATTGATGGACATGGAACTGGCCTATGTCTACCAGTCTGTAAACTGGGGTATAGAATCCAGGTGGTGCCACACATTTGCAACACAATGTGCTAGAGTAGGAAAATTTCTATGAGAAAAATGATGTATATTGGTCCCTTTTAGATGGCATTAGATGTGCTCAATGATATTATCACACATTATCCCAGCCCGTACTTTTTGAACTACACATGTGTTGGTTACTTCTAACCATTTTTGCTCTCAGATTTTCCTGTAGCAAACACATATGATGTGAAAGTTCACAACGCTCTCTCTACTGAACATACATTCAGAGGTAAAATGTGCAAATTACAGGTCAAAAAATTGTTCTCTCCTCAAGTTTCAAACTTCTCAGTTTTATGTAATGCAGGACAGTGGGGCATGCAGTCACAGAGTTGTGAATTCTGCAGTCCAGTTGACAAAACTGCATAACAACTTGTCAAACTGGGGAAATGAGCCCACCTATTCAGTACTAGGCTGTTAAGTCATTCTATTTGCCAGTATGAATGTTGTTTCGGTAGGTATCCCACTTTCACCTAATTGAATGCTGACCATGAATTACACTTGTAATGTAGCTTTCAAAACATATTTGCCCGACTTATCACACCTGTCAGCATTAAAAAACAGTTGTCATGAAAATCAAGAATGAAAAATCCAGGATTGAATATAACAGTATTATGAAAAGGAAATTTGCTACTCACTTTCATTTCATAATACTGTAGTCATGAAATTAAAACACTAAATTCATTAACATGATTATATGTTATGTTCCCTAAACAATAAAATGTATATGACAAAAAAGTTAAATGAGTATATTTTATTTTTTGTTTCTCTATTTTGAGGAGTATCGGTCAATGGCAGTTACTGTTAAATATTTTTGTTGGTATCTAACATGACTTCCCTAATCAACCTAATTTTTCACCTGTTTAATATTTTTCCCATGGCTGCACACCTTGAATAAGCAAGTAATATTTTTCAGCGTCAATCAAACATTTATAGTATATGAATAACATTTTCTATCTTTATTCCCAAACTCATTGGAGGGAAGGATGTCTAGCACTTATCCATGGCAGAGTTATCAGATATAAATTATTTCAAAACAAATAACATGACATTAATCTTAATCAGTTTAGATAATCAAAGAAACCCTAAAGCTGCTTAGCTAGATTGAGATTTGAACCGCCATTTAGTGTCTTACCATTGCAGCACCTCACTTGGTAAGCTTGCTGGATACATTGTATTTAATTATATGAAGACATAATTTCAGATCGTTAAATCAAACAGGCAGTGTTCATATTTGGATACAAAGCATTTACGTAAGTCATCACATAATGCCAGATGATGAAACCAAAAATTTGGCATCCATATCCACAACAATAATACAGAAACATGTACTTCGTATATACTAATAAAATATGCTTACCTTTTAAATATCATCACAATCTACCTTCAAACAAATATTGAGTGGATGACTATGAAAATATATGATAAAACAATTACTTTTTGTACTTTGGTTTCAAAGTTAGTTCTTGAGATATGACACATTGATCTCACTGAATCTCTTATATCAAAAATTCAATTTGACACGTATGTCTCCTTTCTGCAAAGATTTGCATAGTCCAAGTGGGACAATAAGTAGACCAAGACTATTGTGTTCACCCCATAACGTCACTGAACTCCCATCATGCATCACAGTAGGATATGCATATTCAAAATACCAGGCTTCTGCTGACATTTTTAAAATTTAAACATGTCTATAGTTGGGAATAACAACATTCTCCCTATTGTTGTTGTATCCAGTTTGAAAGCTCATTACTCCAGTTTCATCATTTCAAGGCACTGCATGCGTCATCAATAGTTCTGGAATGTTTGGCACAGTGATTCATATTTGATAGGTTTGGTAATATAGCAACTTGTCTATGTATATTCATCTCAGATGCCATTTCTTTGTACCTCCTTCCACAATTCACTTTAAAGTCCTTATGTTTCTTTAAGTCCAAACTTCAGCCACTGTGGTGAATTATATATGATACTTTTCCTTATTTAATGTAGGCTGTCATTGCACACCACACAGTACTACTCGCAACAACGATGATGGCAGTGGCAGTTTTCATTCCTGCGGTTCAAGCAAATGGATATTCCAATTGTGCCTCTTTCTTAATCTAAAAGATAAGCCATAACGAAGTTTAATGTATTTTGCATCAAACTGCTATCACTGATACTAATAGCCTGATGTGTATGGACTCTCACTCACTAATTAGCAAGCTTCAACATGAGATGATGAGATTACACAACTGGTTTCCTTTGAGTACTGTTACTGATATTAGGGTCAGTACACATGCTGCACTCCATCCAGAAGGTTGGAATTTGATTATGACAGTGTATGAAAATTAATAAACTATAGCAATGCATTTTGCTGTTGACTGTATTTTACTACTGACAGCAGTGATGAAGGATGGATTTATATTTATTTTGATGTTACTGTAAAAACATTGCCATACAAACTGCTGTAATATTTGATACTTGGGAATGATAAGCTGATTGAAACTGATAGTTAATAAAGATTTTTTTTCACTAGCAGTTCTTGGAGTTCCTAATACATGATATTTTTCAAATGTAGGTAAGGCTGGAAAAGATTGCTTTTAAAATAAAGGCAACAGTTTACAATGTACAAAATAAATAAATCCACTAATGATGAGGTTATCTGAGTTGGAGCACTAGCTAACCCAAGACAAGGAATTGGAAGAAAAATAGCTCTGTTCCTTCCAGAAGAATTATCTACATCTTGGAATAGTAGTCACCTTCAGTGATTCTGGACATGTCATGGAAACATCCAGACTCCTGAAATAAGAATCATGAATCCACAGCAAGCTACATGTGGATCTTCAACAACATCTGAAATGGCATCCACATTACAGATATCATTAAACATAATGTTCTCATTCTTTTTCCCCAAACATGAAGAAGACATGGAAGATAAATGTTTAAAAAAAATAAAAATGATGACAAAAGAATTTTTGCTTGCGTGTACAGAAAAAATAAAATGTGTTAATCTGAAATACTTAAAAGGAAACTCTGGACTAACTGAGGAGGTAAGTTGAAATGTGTCTAAGATAAATAGTTTACTATATGAAGTGCTTACATTAACAATCAGAAAAAATGCAATGACTGATATTACATCTTTTTATAAAAACTGAAAAATGTTTATTTCAAGTCTGAGACTGCCAGAAGCTAGAAACTTTTACATATACATACAACACATATATAAATACATTCACAAAAACTGTGCTTTAATCAGCTTACAAGCTATAGGAACAAGGAAATGTTGGCAGAACATTGTAGGGAATCACAATTCACATTTACTCACTGTCATAATATTGTAAGTGGAATTATTACCTTGCTGTAGGGGAGAGAACATAAAAAGTGTCTAATCTTTGCTAACAAATTTTATCACAGTAGGTTGATTCTGGTCATGTTGCTGAGTTCCAGAATTAGAAAATCATTCACTTGTATTTTTCACCACACTCTAATAGTTACCTCCAATTTCTTTCTTCCTCTACCTCGATGCATATATACTGCACCAACAAACATTCTATAATATTCTTGAACAACTGAAAAATATTCCTTGGAGTAGCAATAGGCAATGTTTTTATTCTTCTTTCATTTTTTGTTTGCAAGCTGTGACACAAGTACATTTATTTTGTCAGATAGTGTTCTGTCAGATGTCTGGCAATGATTCTGAATGTACAAGAGACCTTGTACATCTTTCTGCTCAAACGCTATGCGTGATGCCTCTTCAAATAACCTGGTGAAATGAGGAAAAATGTATTAATTAACATTCACAGATGCACAAAAAATCAGAAAGACTGAATTATATTTGTTACAGTGAATAATTTGATAGCTATAAAAGATTTAATCTGAAAAAATTAAATGCATGTTGTTGTTGTAATACCTAATACAGGTCACTGTAAACAAAATTACTCCATGAGCTATTAATACCAAGTGTCTATTTTATCATACACATTTCTGATTTAATCCCGCTTGAAATATGCTGAAGGTCCTAACAAGGGTTCTAAAGACTGACAGTATCCTCCCACCTTTAAGATGGGTAATCTTTCTATGCTCTCTACATCCTCATGAGCTGCAACTAACTAGTTACTGGACACAGTGAATCTCGCATATAACTTAAAAAAGAAGCAAAAGTACTGGCTTTTTTAAAATATAAGGATTCTTTTTCTATTTATGAGCAAGGAAATCAAAACTCCTTCAAACTTCTTCCATCTGACACAATGCAACAGTTTCAATTAGGGATGTTCGATAATCATTGTAATTTACAAAATCAATGTTTGGCATTTTAACACTGATGTTTCAATGCTGATACCGAAGTCTTTGAAACACCATAATGTTGATGTTAAGACAAAATATAAAACCTTCAGTGTTAGGGCACCTGCTACCAATGTCAGTAATTTTTTTATTATTTAAACAAATATTTTTCTGAACATGGCCCACAATAACATCATTGGAGTGGTTAAATCAGTAGAAATAGTATTTCGAAGAAAATGTCATACTTTTGTCCATATGCTCAATTTAGTAGCAAAACATCTATAGAGAAGCCAGGCAAACTCCTGACTTGATGACTGATGTGAAAAGGATTTTAATGTGATCTAAACAAAGTACAGCAGCAAGTGATGAGCTGAAAAATGAATCAGGCTCAGACTAATTCAAGAAGTATCCACCAAATGAATACAATACTACACATGACTAAACAACTTTTCTGGCAGCTGTCAGCAATGATGAAAAATTTCATTGATATACTAGTGCACCAAGCCATTCTAACAGCCACATGTATTGTAACTATGGAAGATGATTGGCCATTTTGCAGTCTACAGAAGTGGCTACTCATGAAATTTGTATAGATAAGTATGTTGCAGGCAGTAATGTAATCCCCAAACTTTCAGTATTGATTCTCAAAATGTCTGACTTCCAACTAATTCAGACTGCTGGAGACAATCTCAAGGGGAACACCACAACAGAAATCAAAAAGCACTTACTACCAACTGAAGACATTAACATATTATCCAAATCAACAATTCTCAATCCTAAATTCAAGAAGATGCTTTGTATGTTCAAAGGCAATCAAAACCATCACAGATTTGCTTGCAGAGGTTGAAACAACTATCAGTTAGCATGTATACATCGATACATTACAGGAAAACAAATAAATAAAATTTGATTTATGGAGTGAACTTTATAAAACAGTACAAGAAAAGTATAATTTATGAACAGTGGAAGAAAAAGATCGGTTATTATCTTAAAGATCGCCTTACAGATCTTAAAACACGATCCATTAGAAGCTACAAAACCTTGCAATGAAGTATTTGAGCTGTATAGCTACATCATCAGCTTCTGAAGGCTGTTCTCAAAAACAGGATGCATGCTTTGTCAAGAATACAATAGACGTAGGGGGTAATTTCTTTCAAAAAACGTTATTTTTCCAGTCGGTATACAAAAAGCTGCAGGACGTGTAACTGCAATTATTGCTGTATTTATTGCTCAATAAACATTGTATTAGATGTATTTTTATGTTCCTTCTTTATGGCATTCTATAAATTAATCTCTTTACATCAATGTTAAAAACACTTATGTTTATTATTGCACATCTGTGGTTAGACATCAATGATGAAACTGAGATCAGCAAATTTGCCAACAATGCATGTCCCTAATCTAAATATGTTTAGCAGTTACAATGAGATAACAAAAGTCATGGGATACCTCCTAACACCATGCTGGACCTCCTTTTGTCTGGCGCAATGCAGCAACTCAACATGGAATGGACTCAACAAGTCACTAGAAGTCCCCAGTAGACATATTGAGTCTTGCTGCCTCTACAGCCATCCATAACTGCAGCAGTGTTGTCAGTGCAGGATTTTGTGCGCACACTGACCTCTTGATAATGTTCCATAAATGTTCAATGTGATTCATGCTGGGCAATCTGGGTGGCCAAATCATTCGCTTGAATTGCCCAGAATGTTCTTCAAACCAATCAAAATCAACTGTGGCCCAGTGACATGGTGCACCTTTGTTTGGGACCATGAACATAACCATTTCCAGTCAATGATTGGTTCAGTTTGACCAGAGGACCCAGCCCATTCCATGTAATCCCCCCCCCCCCCCCCCCCACAACCCACCCACCCCAGCCCCAGCTATTATGGAACCACAACCAGCTTGCATAGTGCCTTGTTGACAACTTGGGTCTTTAGCTTCTTGAGGTCCACAATACACTCGAACCCCACCATCAGCTCTTACCAGCTGAAATTCGGATTCACCTGATCAGGCCACTGTTTTCCAGTCATCTAGGGTCCAACCTGAAATTTGGTATTCTCGGCACACTCAACACATCAGATCTCTGAATACTGAATTCCCATGATTTCTGAAATGGAATGTCCCATGCTTCTAGCTCCAACAACTACCCCGGATTCAAAGTCTGGTAATTCCTATTGTGTGACCATAATGACATCAGAAATCTTTTCACATGAATCACCTGGGTACAAATGACAGCTCCGCAAATGCGCTGCCCTTTTATACACTGTGTACATGATACTATCGCATATCACTATCCCATGATTTCTGTCACCTTAGAGTATTTCTTTTAAACAGTCATAGATTTCCTCCAAGCTTATGACTTTTAATAAAGCTGCCATTTTTGTTTCTTTGTCCGTTCCATATACACAAAAATTTTCATTCAGCAATTTTTTTCCATTTGTTGGGATAAAGAGATGTCACACATAGTGAGACTGGTTGATAGCCTGAATCCTGATCTTCTTTGGTTAACAAAACAAACAAACTCTGTCTGAATAGTCCTTTAAGGCCCAACAGTACTGACCGACCACAATGTCATCCTCAGCTGTAGGCATCACTGGATGACACCTGCTGTCAGTTCTCATGACTGGCTTTTTGGTTAACAACTGATGCATAATCACAAACAGGTGCTGTGGGCTGTTGTGGTGCAACGAGCAGTACCCACTTTTGCACAAGACAATGTTTTTTTCCTCTGACTGTACCATACAAACATTTAGAATCTGTGTGAAATTGCAGTTTGTAAATAAATCTGGCAAACAAATGACTATGGTTTATTTTGAATCTTCCCACACATTCCACCTGAGTTATTTATTAAATATCTTTGTTGCAACCATCATTCTCTGCACAGGTAAACACAAACCAGCTGACCACTGACATGAATGGCCAGAATCAAATTTTTATCAACAGCGAACATGATCACAAGTTGTCAAGTTTGCTGTCCAGCACAGCACAACTGAGCCACATTTTCTCAAGCCCTTGTCCCTCTTTTTTCATCCCACCAAACACCAGCTTTTCAAAAATTGCACAGTTGGAAAAGGGTGTAGTGCTGTTGGTACACTCCATTATCTCACAACCCACCATGATAACATTTATTTTATTTTCTCATATTTTGTGAGTGTCTTTCTTTACTGTCTTATCCTCTGGAATGTGAGTACTCCCTATCTTCACTTGCAAATGGATTTCACCTTCCTCTCCCATTTCTATGCAGTTTCATTGCCACTGAACATTACTCTGCTACATTTCCTTATCCTAGTTTTCATGTCTCATCAACTTCCTTAGCCAAAACCAATGAGTGACTTTACACAACAAAAACTAAGAAATTATCTGAAATGTGTAAAGTTATTAGTTTCATTACAGATATTTTGACTTAAATAATGATTTATATTTTCCAGTTATCTATCTGTTTATCAGATATATGCAAATTTCAAACACCATATGATTATCTTTTGCATAACAGTGCCTGTATTGAGGAATCCCCAGCCTTTTTAACAATTATATTATTTCTTATGTAAACACAGCTTCCCCTTATTTTATCATCAATGAAGCTTTGGTTTTTTTAAACATTTTGTTGACTATAAAAAGCTGAAAATTTATGGAACATCCAAATCGCAACTACTATGATAGAATTTGAACAACATTCTTCACTAAATAAATTACCCTGTGCCATCTTAGTATGTACTATTTGAACAATACAAAACTATTTAGGGAAAAAAACACCATATAAAATCCAAATGACTTCTTTCCTCCTCATGGTAATCTAGCCCTGTGTTTCCCTTCCCCTGTCCCCTCCAATGATTTCATTCATTTTTCCTGAACCCCAATTGCTTTAACCCTTTGACAAAAATAAAACACTAAATTATACATTAGGTTATCAATATCTGAAGGACTTAATGTCACAGAGGCAGAAAACATACTCAAACAGAACTAAAAACTAAAACTTTTAAACAAATACTCAACATAAAACCACTGACAAGTACTGGATACTCACTTAGCCTTCACATAATACTTAACCTTCAGTTCATCCCTCACTTTTGGTAAATACTTCTGTGCTTCATGGATATTATTATGCTTCAGACAGACTTCCACAAATGGCTGAAATGGATTAATAGAAACACCCAATGAAATTAACTTTACAGATTTTTCTTAGATCAAAAACTTATGTTTTTATTAGTATGGCTAATAACAAGAAATTACTGCAAGCAAATTGAAATACATGGCTACTATGAATAATTTTTTTCACTTTCAAAGTTCTATATTTTCCAAAGTATTTTATCTACTAATATGACTCATGCATTAACACAACCATACTCTCACCCAATTTGCATTGTGCCCGCCAGATAGTATTGCAAGTGAAGTGCCTTGACAAAATGACACCCAAAGCAAGAGGATGAACATTTCACCTCCAAGCTCATATTCAGTGATGATGCAACATTCCATTTATCTGGAAAGGTTAATTGCCAAAATCTGAGCAAGTGGGACACTGAAAATCATCTTGAAATTGTAGTGCATGAATAAGATGTGCCAAAGATTAATGTTTCCTGTGCAACATAATAGAATGCCCACCAAGGAAACTGGAATGGCCACTGGTAGGTGACAGGGACCATGTTGACTACGACTGTCACAGACGAAGTTGTATGGGTCATTTTTCTTCTGTGAGAAGACTGTGAAGAGTATGTCTTGTTTTGATATGTCGCAGTTGTGTTTGTTTTCATGACTGACTGCTGATTTTGAGAATTTCATCTTTCAACAAGACAGGGCACTGCCTCACTGGAGCATCAATGTTCATCACTACCTAAATGAAGGACATCCACAATACTGGATTGTGTGTAGTGGTACAGTCGATGCAGCTCTGTCTCTAACACTTCGTTAAGTTTTTCTTTGAAGGTACATTAAGGACCATGGCTGTGTGCCACCACTGCCAAGGCTGTGCGCCCCCACTGCCAAGAACACTGGAACAGCTCAGAGAACCCATCAGTGTTGCTGTGCTGACCATTGACATGGTTTTGCTACATAAGGTAAGGAACAAACTTGACTACCATTTGGACACGTGTTGTGTAACCAGAAGGGCACTCATAGAACACCTATACAGTGCAAACGCAAACTTGGTGGGTTATCATCATCATCATCATCATTTAAGACTGATTATGCCTTTCAGCGTTCAGTCCGGAGCATAGCCCCCTTATAAAATTCCTCCACGATCCCCTATTCAGAGCTAACATTGGTGCCTCTTCTGATGTTAAACCTACTACTTCAAAATCATTCTTAACCGAATCCAGGTACCTCCTCCTTGGTCTGCCCCGACTCCTCCTACCCTCTACTGCTGAACCCATGAGTCTCTTGGGTAACCTTGTTTCTCCCATGCGTGTAACATGACCCCACCATCTAAGCCTGTTCGCCCTGACTGCTACATCTATAGAGTTCATTCCCAGTTTTTCTTTGATTTCCTCATTGTGGGCACCCTCCTGCCATTGTTTCCATCTACTAATACCTGCAATCATCCTAGCTACTTTCATATCCGTAACCTCAACCTTGTTGATAAAGTAACCTGAATCCACCCAGCTTTCGCTCCCATACAACAAAATTGGTCAAAAGACTGAACGGTGCACAGATAACTTAGTCTTGGTACTGTCTTCCTTCTTGCAGAAGATAGTAGATCATAGCTGAGCGCTCACTGCATTAGCTTTGCTACACCTCGCTTCCAGTTCTTTCACTATGTTGCCATCCTGTGAGAATATGCATACTAAGTACTTGAAACCGTCCACCTGTTCTAACTTTGTTCCTCCTATTTGGCACTCAAGCCGTTTATATTTCTTTCCCACTGACATTACTTTCGTTTTGGAGATGCTAATCTTCATACCATACTCCTTACATTTCTGATCTAGCTCTGAAATATTACTTTGCAAACTTTCAATCGAATCTGCCATCACAACTAAGTCATCCGCATATGCAAGACTGCTTATTTTGTGTTCACATATTTTAATCTCACCCAGCCAGTCTATTGTTTTCAACATATGATCCATAAATAATATGAACAAAAGTGGTGACATGTTGCAGCCTTGTCTTACCTCTGAAACTACTCTGAACCATGAACTCAACTTATCGTCAACTCTAACTGCTGCCTGACTATCCATGTAAATACCTTTAATTGCTTGCAAAAGTTGGCCTCCTATTCCATAATCACGTAGAACAGACAGTAACTTCCTCCTAGGAACCCGGTCATATGCCTTTTCTAGATCTATAAAGCATAGATACAGTTCCCTGTTCCACTCATAACACTTCTCCATTATTTGCCGTAAGCTAAATATCTGGTCCTGACAACCTCTAAGAGGCCTAAACCCACACTGATTTTCATCCAATTGGTCCTCAACTAATACTCGCACTTTCCTTTCAACAATATCTGAGAAGATTTTACTCACAATGCTGATTAAAGAGATACCTCTGTAGTTGTTACAATCTTTTCTGTTTCCATGTTTAAAGATTGGTGTGATTACTGCTTTTGTCCAGTCTGATGGAAGCTGTCCTGACTCCCAGGCCATTTCAATTATCCTGTGTAGCCATTTAAGACCTGACATTCCACTGTATTTGATGAGTTCCAACTTAATTTCATCCACCCCAGCTGCTTTATTGCACTGCAATCTATTGACCATTTTCTCCACTTCCTCAAATGTGATCCTATTTCCGTCATCATTCCTATCCCATTCTGCCTCGAAATCTGAAACATTACTGATTGTATTTTCACCTACATTGAGCAACTCTTCAAAATATTCCCTCCATCTGCTCAAGGCATCCACAGAATTCACCAGCAGTTTTCCTGACCTGTCCAAAATACTTGTCATTTCCTTCTTACCTCCCTTTCGAAGACTCCTAATTACACTCCAGAATGGTTTTCCAGCAGCTTGACCCGTAGTCTCCCACCTGGTTCTAAAGTATTCCCAAGATTTCTTCTTGGATGCTGCAATTATCTGTTTGGCTTTGTTTCTTTCTTCAACATAACTTTCTCTGTCTACCTGAGTTCTAGTATGTAGCCATTTTTGATACGCCTTCTTTTTCCTTTTACAAGCTGCCTTTACTGTGTCATTCCACCAAGCTGTTTGCTTCTTCCTGCTTTTACACACTACTGTTCCAACACATTCTTTAGCCACTTCTAGTACTGTGTCCCTGTACCTTGTCCATTCCTTTTCCAATGACTGTAATTGACTACATTCAACTACCTGGTACCTTTCTGAGATAGCTGTTATGTACTTGTTCCTGATTTCCTTATCCTGAAGTTTCTCCACTCTTATCCTCCTACATATTGACCTGACCACCTGCACTTTCGGCCTCACAATCCCAATTTCACTGCGGATTAAATAATGATCAGTGTCATCAAAGAATCCCCTGAATACAAGTGTGTCCCTCACAGCCTTCCTGAATTCCTGATCTGTTATTATATAGTCAATGACAGATCTGGTTCCCCTGCCTTCCCAAGTATACCGGTGAATGTTCTTATGTTTAAAAAAGGAGTTTGTGATTACTAATCCCATACTGGCACAGAAATCCAAGAGTTGTTTCCCATTGCTGTTGGCCTCCATATCCTCTCCAAATTTACCTATAACTTTTTCATACCCTTCTGTTCGATTTCCAATCCTGGCGTTAAAATCACCCATGAGCAGAACACTGTCCTTGTCCTTTACTCTAACAACTACATCACTGAGTGCCTCATAAAAACTATCCATCTTATCTTGATCTGTCCCTTCACAATGCTAATATACTGACACAATCCTAATTTTCTTGCTAGACACTGTCAAATCTATCCACATCAGTCGTTCATTTACATACCTTATTGCAACTACACTGGGTTCCATTTCTTTTCTGATGTAAAGCCCTACACCCCATTGTGCTATTCCTGCTTTGATTCCTGACAGGTAGACCTTGTATTCTCCCACTTCCTCTTCTTTCTCACCCCTTACCTGAATGTCACTAACAGTTAAAACGTCCAGCCCCATCTTACTTGCAGCCTCTGCCAGCTCTACCTTCTTCCCAGAGTAGCCCCCATTGATATTAATAGCTCCCCATCTCATTACCATTTGTTTGCCAGGTCGTATCTTAGGAGTCCCTGGTTTGTCAGTTAGAGGTGGGACTCTGTCACCTCCAAAGGTCCGAGGCATTTTGCTCTGATTGTTGCCAGCATCATATTTAAAGTACCAAGGAAGCAGGTTGCTAGCCTTACTTGCCCTGAGTCCCATTGGGTATTACCCCTAATGGTTGAGGGACTAACTGGTGGATTTGGTAGTCTTTGCTGTATGAGCACAAAGGTGACCACGACTCAAAATATGTCCGAGATGCTCTGCCTTATTCCAAAGTAACTGGTATCCCGACTGCTGGGACCACTTACTTGGCCACTCATACGTTGCCCTTGGTTCATGAACTAGGACATGACTACACGAACCCACACCATGAACCACTTGGTGGGTTTATAGTTCTATTCATGTATCAATAATATTTGTACATGTAATACTTTGGAAAATAAAGAACTCTGAAATGAATGAATCATTTACAGTTGCCCTGTATGTTTGACAAAAACAAATTAAGTACTCACTTCATGACCTGCTGGAGATTTCTTGACTTTTGACAACTTCTCTAACTCAGTCCAGTTACCAAGTTCAGCAAGGCTGAGTATTCGCAACCAACAATAACTGCAACAAAAAACAACACACAACTCAATTTTCCATTACTCTTCATGTTCCATGATGAAACTTATGAAATAAGTAGTGTAATATAAACACATGCCAATAGTCTGAACCACATGAATAACTCTGAGGGAACATTAGTTTCTCAAAACCATAGGTTCCAGCATCTAACAATTGAGAGGAAACAGTTGTAGAGAATGAGACCGATTAGAATTAAGCTGAACAGCAAATCTTGCCAATAGTCTAACGTAAAAACTATATGATAGGGAATACTATACTGTCACGGCATCACCTACACCGAACTACATGCTGACAGTCTTCACTGCACAAGAGAAGCTGACTCTTAGACTGACTAGAAGATTTTGGGACTGATGGATTAAGTGGCTTGACAAATATCATCAGGCCACAATTTTCTGGGTGTTTCCTTATTGTTAAAATACAGTTAGTTCCTTGACCCCTGTATATGAGCTTTGTCTACCACCCATCTTAACAGCCTCCTTACAGGTACTGTTGTTTGTAGCAACCTGCACCACGTGGAATGATTATCACTGAATGAAGAACCATCTGAATTTCTGATTCAGCCATGTCATGTACAGTTGACAAACAAAGTGAGAGGTCAATTGTGGATGATGACTCAGGGTGTGCAAAAGTTCACTTAGGCAATGTTTAAACTGCTATTGTCTTTCAGTTGAGTTCCTCAACAGCACAACTTCTATGTAGGTGTGCCTTAAGTATCGCATCATGCATTGAAAACTCCCACTATAATAAACATTAGGAGTAGTCGTTTCATTAGGTCAGTGGTCCATTCATATCAAGAATTTCATATAGCAATAAGTACACAATGATATTTAGTGAAGTGTTCATAACAGGAATAACTGCTTACAAACTAGTTATTTATAGAATGAATTTTGAATAAGATTTAATCATAAATAATGCCACTCTGGCCTTCTGACCTTCATCACTAAGGGCATATTTTCTTTGAGGAGAGTAACTTTTCAACACTAGGGTATCAGACGGCTTCAAATTAGTTTACTGCAGACATACCTACAAAGGCTTTTCACTTCCATGTGTAGCCAGATTCCATTAATTTTCCACTGAAGCAAGGAAGTCATTCTAACAATAAGTATTTCTTTCATTTATTGTTTTCTTTTCAGGATCAATTCTTCAACAGTTTCTGTAAAAGAGGAGCAACTTGGAGGTCTATACAGTACTATGTACATTTTATATTCATCCAGATAGAAGTGTAGTGTTGCACTTTTTCCCTGTTTAGAGAGATATATTTGGACCTTCAGACACAGCATTTCTGTTAACAAATGAAGCTGGAACTACCGTGGACTGCAGTTTCCTTGCTTATCAATATGGATTTCATTTTGTGGTCTTTAACTCTTGTACTTTCTTCTCTGATCACAGACTGGGCAAGTTTTGCTCCAAACTGAACATTTGACTGAGCAATTCAAGTGACACTGTAAAGGTAAGCAAGGTGATCCAGGCTCACGGTATACGTACCACAAATATAACATGGTGACTTCCCTTTACAAGGTAACATGCCATACAGCCAACTAACTGACAATGGATTTGGAAAACACAGATGGAGTTGTAACAAGGAATCCATTGAGACCAAGGTCGAAAAGGCCAATGATGTTTATGGCAGTTGATGCCCCACATACTGTCTACCTCTAGCATGCAACCACAACATTGGCTGCTCATGACAACGGGGCAGGACTGGAGGTATCCAAAGTTTAGCATAGAAAGAGGAATGGAGCATAGTTGAACTGCTTAGTTGATGAGTAACTCACAACTTTGCTACAATGCTAGTAGTGTTGATACAAATCAGAGTAATAGCAACAATAAACAAAGCAAACATTGCACTGTATTATATCTACAACATCAGTTGTCGAAGTTGACATTCCGTCAGAAAGGAATCCAATGAATGTTGCAGAGTGAGAAAGAATTGGCTGATGAAATATTAGCATTTCTGCAAGACGAGTCAGTGGAACTTGGGGTGTCGTTTACATTAAAAAAAAAAGGTTCAAATGGCTCTGAGCACTATGGGACTTAACTGTTGTGGTCATCAGTCCCCTAGAACTTAGAACTACTTAAACCTAACTAACCTAAGGAGATCACACACATCCATGTCCGAGGCAGGATTCGAACCTGCGACCGTAGCGGTCACGCGGTTCCAGACTATAGCGCCTTTAACCGCACGGCCACTTCAGCCGGCTGTCGTTTACGTTTGATGTGTGGACAGTGTACACGAGGAGTACAATGATGATGATACAGTACTTGAGCCAAACAACCCTTCTCTAGTGAAACATATTAAAGAACAATCATTGTCCAAGGAGCAGGTGCTAAACATAATTACATACATGGAAGATCATCTGCAGTACAATAAAAAACAATTATAAACAGATTTTGAGTAAGTGCAGCAATATGACCATGTTGTGGATAAGGAAAACTACAAATTTTCAAGGGGGGGGGAAAACGCGCACTTGTTACAAAATCTGGTGTATGCACATTTCAAGGATGCTCGATACAGTTTACAGGATGTGGATGATAATGACCTACTACATTGTGCATATCAAACTATGTCCAACATAGATTACACTGATTTCAAGGGAAGCAGTGGATTGTTGTATAATTTCAACCAGTGTTACAGAATTTGAACATGTAAGATAACGAAATTTCAAACAAAGTGTCAAATTGACAATGCACAGCAAACTGCAGAATCGGCCCAAAAATTTGTAGATGAGATAAACAAACTTATCCTATCATTTAGTAAGGAATTTGTTTTCAACTGTGAACAATTGGGATTTGAATAGGAAATGCATATGGAAGGAACCCTGGAAATTTGAGGTACCAAGAGAGTTGTATCAAGATTAACTAACATCAATGCCGTAATGCAGTCACATACAATTAAGTCAGCTGTTCATCTGCATGGCAAACAGGCTGGAAAGTTATTTATTGTGCTGTGACAAGCTGGAGGTGCTCTGCCCCCCTGTGATTCTTTCTCATGTGCATTATCTTGCAGGGCACTAGGAAATATTTGTGTCACAGCAAGCAAAAGTGGGAAAATCGATGTAAGAGAACTACAACTATGGTATGAGCACTGCTTTTGTCCAATAGCTGGTCAAAATAGCTTGCTTTTGCTTGATTTCTCATCTGCTATAAAAATCATACTCCGTTAAAGCAAACCATCCCTCCTGAAAAGTGTCTGACATTGCAGTTCATACCACATGGAACCATCAGACAAATTCAGCCTCTGGATGATTCTTTTTTCTGTGCCTATTAAACAAATTATCACACTATCTGCAGCTATGCCTTAACGGATAGTCAGTTTCATGATAAGCTCCGTGAAAGACTGTTTCGCATTCGGTTGCATACCATCACATTCCATCAGTTCTCATCAGTCTGTTACACCAAAATCATTCTATGAGCATTCTTTATGAGTGGATACATAGCTGAATGTCCTGCATAGTTTGTAACTCCCAAGGAGTCTACCATGCAGATGGTGTTAACCTTCTAAGCTGCAGTACTTTGCATTTGCATTTTTGTCAGTATTTTCCTGATTGCTTACAGATCAGTGTGCAGCGAGTGACTGCTTACAGGAGAAGGGGGAGATGGGGGGGGGGGGGGGGGGGGGGGAGTGATGTATGAGGAAAGTCTCCATCTGCTTCATAGTGTCAATACTGCACATATACTACACATCGCATGTAAAACGTCAGTTCAAAAGTAGAAATGATTCTCAAAGGTTAAATGTTTCATATATGTGCCTTATTGACATGTTCATTTTCAATAATGGTATTTGGTGACACTGTGGGCTGTTTTGCATGTGTGACGCAACATATCAATAAGAAAACTCCACGAATCATCTGCCAACAATGCAAGAGCATTTTGCACAGTAAGAAAATGTTCTATAGGCACATTTCACTGGGATAGTCTTAAACTGATATCAGAGAATGTGGCAGTCATTTCCCATTTTCCTACACCAAAGAATGAAAAGGACATGCAGGTTTTTATGGACAAAATTGCAATCCACAGACTGTCACCAAGCAATTATAAAACTATGTAATGTCTCCAAACCACATCTTTCCAGATATTGTATCAGCCTCATTTCCTCTTGTGTTAGCGATCGATGCATCACCATATAGCATTGGGGCCATTCTATGGCATAACTACCCAAACTGTTCAGAAAAGCCTATCATGTTTGCCTCTAAGATGCTCTCTCACCCATGCCCACCCACAGAAATTTATCCAAGAGAAGGCAAGATTCCAAAAGTCCCTCTTTTCAAACACCTGATTAGTTGGGAACGTGTCATGCCCAAAGAAATGAATTTGACAAGAAGTACATGAAACTTATTGCAGCTTAAGCATTTGACAGTTATCCAATCAAAAGTATGGAAGGTTCATTACCACTGTACTTTGCACATAACCCCATTTTATTTGTACAACTGAAGTATACATTTATAATATTGTTAACACGAATATGAATATGGATATAGATATTTGAAAATGACTATCAAACTGGTCAGTAGCACCAACTCTTAACAGCCTACAATTCAATAAAAATGATCTTTGTTTCTCTAGTTTTGTATGTTATGTGTAGACATGTCAAATGGACTTCAAACACATATTAAATGTCACATAGGATTGCACCCCATACAGTTCACGAACTGTGTAGTTTAAGAAGATCAAAACACCTCTTCAACCTTGAGATTTCACCATTTTTTCTTCTTATCGAGTGCAGAAATTGTATTTCTTTTGTATTCAGACTTGCAGACAAAGTATAGTTTACCAGCAGTAACACTTGACTGTGTTCTTCACACTCTAACACAACTGCTTGACCATGAAAACTGAATGAAGTCTCAGCAAGCCTTGATGAATCAAATTCAAAATTACTGTTGAGATTAAGATGTGCACAAGTGAATGGTCTGTTCTTGCAGGGATTGGTGACACATGTTTGGCTGGTATAATGCACCCATACTTGTACTATGGTAAGTGCTGGGACTGTCCCTTTTGGTAGCTTCTGAAGGACCATACTAAGAAATTACAGAGAATAGTTTGGGTATCCTGTTTTGGCAATGTTTTTTAAAGATTCAAAGCCCGCAAGATTTCAAAACAATGCTGATATTGTTGCCACAACAAGAAAATGGTATAATTTCCTATTAACAACCTGAAAAATAAACAATAGAGTATTTAATGAAGCCACTGTCTTGCTCATTGCATGTGGATGAGTATAATCAGAGAGTCATTTTTCTAAAGACTCAAGCATCTCGAAATTAGTAAGAAGTCTACCACAGATTCCAAAAGCAGTGAATGCCTAGTATTCTCAGTTTTCCAGCTCTCATCCATATCCCTTATGAATCTGAACCTAGATTATATGCTGGAACACCTCCACCTCCCCCCCCCCCCCCCCCCTGCCAACTCTGTGCTGTGTCTCATGTCAGATTCACAGCCTTCTCCAAAATCAACAGCAAGCCGAGAGTCTGTACCACAATTGCCTTCTGCCTTTCTGGTGCAGGACATGGGAGCAGCTCCTCTACTATCGACAGCATCTGAAGCTGCACCCCAGGCTTCATTGCAGGCTATGCTGTGTCCACTTCATCTTCTCTTGTACTAGCCAGGGTGGTTCAGACCATATAGCTGATTCAAAGGGGGCAATGATCTTGAAAACGCACTGAAGTATCAGTGGGTCATCAATATATAACTGCGCATATGTCTGCTAAAGTTGCTAGGCATGGCACAGAAGGATAAATATGCCAGTACCATGTCACTTGGAAAAGCACCTTCAGCAGATTTAAAGGCTGCCATGGACTGCCATGGTCTCACTTGTCAACTAGCTGATGTTTACATCAAGATCTCCATTACATGTATTGATGATGACCTTGTGTTATGTGGTTTTCTGCTGGACTGTGACTTGGACTTCATTGTTACATACAACCATATGGAATTACTTGTCTGCCTACTGTGGTACTGTTTTTGTACACCACTCCACTGACCACTGTTCTTTCAGTGAACAAACTGATGGCACTTGATTACACGGATAGATGGTTCATATTCGAGTGCTTCCCAGTCAAAACTACAAACAGTGTTTTAATGTACAAACTTATGAGTCATTCAACGAACATCCAGAGTACTGTATCAACCAAGAGATATATATCTTCAAAGTCTTTCTTTCCATATATTTTCAGAATAGTCAAGAACTATTAATTTCTGTGATTTGTTTGTACATAATTGGGTTTAATAAAATCTGTGTTGTTGAAAAAGACAGCTTGCAATAAAAGCCACCTTTTACAGAGCATCACATTCTCAACATATTTCTGATATTGGCATATGACAGATGTAACTGAATTAATTCTGACCTGCCCTTCAAACACTTAGCATGTTTTTGGCATAACTAGCTATGACAAAAATTTCATCCAGCAATTGAGTTTGGCTAGAAATATCTTTCATATTAAGTACAGCAACAAATAAAATTATGTCCCTCACTAAAAAAACTCACACTCTTTTGGGCATCCACAGTTTGTTGAAGTCTTATCACATGACAACAGTTTTAATGTCTACATAATATAGTATATGGCACCATTTTACGTATTTACAGAACTCTTTTAGATAGCCTGATGAGATTCAGATTAAAAATCTGAGTTCTCCAATAGTAATTACAGTAAAAATTGCCTATGAAAGACACACCTATGTAAAACCACATCAAATAGGTGAAAAACTTTGCCATCTCATAATCCGTATTTCAAGCAAACCTACAGCACCACTTGTAATGTCTGAAATGGATGGTTATGATGACAAATGAGTGTAAAGGAATATAACATCAATCGCAACGAGGTCTAGTAACATACTACCCCATTAGCTGTTCATTTCACATATAGTAGGCAAGAAGAAGAAGTGCTGTTATGGCTCTATAACATAAAACATTCTTGTGTGGTCCTTTTCCTCTTTTTAATATTTCTTAGTTGTTTTGCGATTCTGTGGAAAGTGGTTTTCTAATGGCTTGTTTTGTTTTGGTAGCTTCTTAGATTCCCTATTTTATAAACTGGGACACAGAACATTTGTTCCACTGACAGCACAGGATGGAAGCCAATCTTATGTCCTTCACACTTTATGTGAGTAATGCCTGGTCACCGGTTTCCTGGTACGTTCTTGTTTTTGAATGACTTCTTACCCATAATTGTAATTTATTGTTCCCATTGTTACAATACATGCTAGAAAATGGAACTGTATTATTCCAAAACTGGTGGCAAATAATAAAATTTAACTGATCCAACAACTGTTGCAGTTTTCTTCATTCTGTGAGAAGCTCTATAACTTGTCACATTACTCTGATTTTTCCATCATGATTATTTCACAATATGCACATGGAAGGAAGTAATATGATAACTGACTCTTCTTGGAACATATTCTCTTGGAATTCAAACAGTCATTCTCTCTGTGATGCACAACACCTCTCTTGGAGCATGTACCCCTGGAGTTTGATAAGCACCTCAATGACACTCTTTGCTTACTACTTGAATCTGCTCTTCTTTGGATCTTTATCATCCCCTCGTATGATTTTCACACTTCTGGGCAGTACTCAAGAATCAATAAAATAAATGTTTTGTAAGGCAGTTCATCTGGGACGAAAAAATTTTCTTTGGGATTATTCTAATTAATCTCAGCCTGGTATCTACAACGAAGGAAAAGACAGATTGCTACTTACCATAAAGTAGACACCTTAAGTTGCAGACAGGTACAATTAAATAACACTTACACAAAGTTTTCAGTCGCAGCCTTAAGCAGCAAAACAGAAACAGAGAAACACACACTATTCATACACACAAGCAAGCACACCTCACACATGTGACCACCAACTCCAGCAATTCCGGCCAGAATGTGGGGTGGCAGTAGCAATCTGGAGGGGGTGGGGAAGGGGAAGGGGAAGTGGAAGGGGAAGGGGAAGTGGAAGGGGAATGGGAAGGGGAAGGGGAAGGGGAAGGGGAAGGGGGAAGGGGGAAGGGGGAAGGGGGAAGGGGGAAGGGGGAAGGGGGAAGGGGAAGGGGAAGGGGAAGGGGAAGGGGAAGGGGAAGGGGAAGGAAGGGGAATCGGAAGGGGGAAGGGGGAAGGGGGAAGGGGGAAGGGGGAAGGGGGAAGGGGGAAGGGGAAGGGGAAGGGGAAGGGGTAGCAGTGTACAGGTGAGGGACAGAGGAGCACTGTCTGGCGGAGTGTGCAGGGATTTGAATGCCAATAGGCACAGTGTCAGGAGGTTGTGGGACAAGGAGTTGGAGAGAAAAGGAGAGGAGCAGGAAAAGATAGGTGGGTGTGTTGGCAGAGGGCAGCAAACAAAGAGGTTGGGAGACAAGAAGGAGGAGAAGATGATAGGTAGGACAGAGAGGGTGGAAACTGTTGGGTGGAAGATGTGGGGACAATATGTTATGGTAAGTTGAGACTGCGATAATTACAAAAGCAGAGAACGTGGTGCACGGATAACTCCCACCTGCACAGATCAGGAAAGCTGATGGTGGACGGGAGGATTCAGATGGCTCGGATAGTGAACTAGTCATTGAAATCCAGTATATTATGCTCAGCTGCATTATGTGCGACACGGGGGTAGTCTGCCTTGCTCGTGCCCACAGTTTAGCGGTGGCCGTACACCCTGGTGGCCAGCTGTGCAATGGTTGCAGCAGAGCTGGTAAATGACAAGGCTGCTTCCACAGGTGGCTGGCCCCTGATGGGGTAGGATAAACTTGTGGCTGGACTGGAACAGGAAGTGCTGGCTGGGTGGACTGGGCAGGTCTTGCACCTTGGTCTTCCACAGGGATATCATTCTTGGGTGGGCAATAGAACACCACTTTAGAAGGGGTGGGAAGGATCTCGAGTAGGATGTCCCTCATCTCAGGGCATGATGATAGGTAATCAAAGACCTGACGAGGGATGTGGTTCAATTGTTCCAGTCCAAGGTGGCACTGGGTGACAAAGGGGCAATCCTTTGTGGCCATTTCTTGGGGGTGGTGGGAGGACTGGGAGTGTGAGGAGAAATGGCACAGGAGATCTGTTTGCAGACTAGGTCTGGGGATAGTACCTGTCTGTGAAGGCCTTGGTGAGACTCTCAATATACTGAGCAAGGGAGTTCTTGTCACAGCAGATACACCATCCATGGATGGCCAGCCTGTATGGGAGAAACTTTTTTGTGTGCAAGGGATGACAGCTGTTGAAGTGCAGGTACTGTCGGAGGTTAATGGGTTTAATGTTGATAGAGGTGTGGATGGTGCCATTAGAGAGGAGGAAGTCAATGTCTATGAAGGTGGCACACTGGGTTGTAAAGGACCAGGTGAAGCAGATGGGAGAAAAGGCGTTGAGGTTGTGAAGGAACGGAGATAGGGTGTCTTGGTCCTGAGTCCAGATCATGAAGATATCATCAATGAACTTGATCTAGACAAAGGATATGGCATTTTAGATGGCTAGGAAAGTTTCCTCTAGATGACCCATAAACAGGTTGGCATACAAGGGTGCCGTAGATTTGTTTGTATACCTTTCCTGGAAAGGACAAGTGCTTGTGGGCTAGGATAAAGTTAGCAAGGTGTATGAGAATGACGTAGGGGGTTTGGAATCTGAAGCACGCTGCGAAAGGTAGCAGGGTTGCCAAAACTTTCCCCAAGTGAAGTTCCCTGATATTTCCCTGATTTCCAGACAAGTTTTAGCATTTTTCCCTGACAAATTTTGAGATCTGTAGGGCAAGTATACACACAAGTTGACAAAAAAATATAAGGACTTCTGTACTTCTAAACGTGTGAGCAAAAATCTTAAGTATTAACATCAACATCTTTTGTAATGAACAGTTTTTAGATGGAGAAAGCAAGGCAAATGATATGTCTGTTTCATTAAGGCCACTGATGTTATTTTACTTCAATAAAGCGAAACACATTTGGTGACAAAAATATGAATTTTGTTGTAGTCACAAGACAGATTTAAAATACCTTCACTGTTTTCAGAAATAATCTCAGAAAAAGGTAGGTCTCCAGAAAGAAATGTATAAGGTGAGGAAGAGTTGTGTAAACCAACACTACAAGTGACTGTCAATCAAATGTTGGTTCTACTATGTTCGTTATTGTCAGTTATTACACACTGTGTTATGTCTATTATTCTACAGGTGCTATGTGATTTTTCTTTCAAGAAACACATGAGTAAATAGCATACCAACTGCGAGTGACTGCCAAAATTTTCTTTTTCTTATTGTCCATACTTTCTAATATATAAACTACTTTCAAAGTGGCAAAATGTACTAGAATAAATAAAATGTCTATAAAATGCCACACCGTACAATGTATATTTGCTTCAGATCAGCAGGCCGATCCATTAGAGATCCCCACAGAACTGGCCTGTGGTTTTGGCCCACCCGTACCGTAGGTGCAACCACAACGGAGGGGTATCTGTTGAGAGGCCAGACAAACGTGTGGTTCCTGAAGAGGGGCAGCAGCCTTTTCAGTAGTTGCAGGGGCAACAGTCTGGATGATTGACTGATCTGGCCTTGCAACATTAACCAAAACGGCCTTGCTGTGCTGGTACTGCAAACGGCTGAAAGCAAGTGGAAACTACAGTCGTAATTTTTCCCGAGGACATGCAGCTTTACTGTATGATTAAATGATGATGGCATCCTCTTGGGTAAAATATTCCGGAGGTAAAATAGTCCCCCATTCGGATCTCCGGGCGGGGACTACTCAGGAGGATGTCGTTATCAGGAGAAAGAAAACTGGCGTTCTACGGATCGGAGCGTGGAATGTCAGATCCCTTAATCGGGCAGGTAGGTTAGAAAATTTAAAAAGGGAAATGGATAGGTTAAAGTTAGATATAGTGGGAATTAGTGAAGTTCGGTGGCAGGAGGAACAAGACTTCTGGTCAGGTGACTACAGGGTTATAAACACAAAATCAAATAGGGGTAATGCAGGAGTAGGTTTAATAATGAATAGGAAAATAGGAATGCGGGTAAGCTACTACAAACACCATAGTGAATGCATTATTGTGGCCAAGATAGATACGAAGCCCACACCTACTACAGTAGTACAAGTTTATATGCCAACTAGTTCTGCAGATGATGGAGAAATTGAAGAAATGTACGATGAAATAAAAGAAATTGTTCAGACAGTAAAGGGAGACGAAAATTTAATAGTAATGGGTGACTGGAATTCGAGTGTAGGAAAAGGGAGAGAAGGAAACATAGTAGGTGAATATGGATTGGGGCTAAGAAATGAAAGAGGAAGCCGCCTAGTAGAATTTTGCACAGAGCACAACTTAATCATAGCTAACACTTGGTTTAAGAATCATGAAAGAAGGTTGTATACGTGGAAGAACCCTGGAGATACTAAAAGGTATCAAATTGATTATATAATGGTAAGACAGAGATTTAGGAACCAGGTTTTAAGTTGTAAGACATTTCCAGGGGCAGATGTGAACTCGGACCACAATCTATTGGTTATGACCTGTAGATTAAAACTGAAGAAACTGCAAAAATGTGGGAAATTAATGAGATGGGACCTGGATAAACTGAAAGAACCAGAGGTTGTACAGAGTTTCAGGGAGAGCATAAGGGGACAATTGACAGGAATAGGGGAAAGAAATACAGTAGAAGAAGAATGGGAAGCTCTGAGGGATGAAGTAGTGAAGGCAGCAGAGGATAAAGTAGGTAAAAAGACGAGGGCTGCTAGAAATCCTTGGGTAACAGAAGAAATATTGAATTTAATTGATGAAAGGAGAAAATATAAAAATGCAGTAAATGAAGCAGGCAAAAAGGAATACAGACGTCTCAAAAATGAGATCGACAGGAAGTGCAAAATGGCTAAACAGGAATGGCTAGAGGACAAATGTAAGGATGTAGAAGCTTATCTCACTAGGGGTAAGATAGATACTGCCTACAGGAAAATTAAAGAGACCTTTGGAGAGAAGAGAACCACGTGTATGAATATCAAGAGCTCAGATGGCAACCCAGTTCTAAGCAAAGAAGGGAAGGCAGAAAGGTGGAAGGAGTATATAGAAGGTTTATACAAGGATGATGTACTTGAGGACAATATTATGGAAATGGAAGAGGATGTAGATGAAGACGAAATGGGAGATACGATACTGCGTGAAGAGTTTGACAGAGCACTGAAAGACCTGAGTCGAAACAAGGCCCCCGGAGTAGACAACATTCCATTAGAACTACTGGTGGCCTTGGGAGAGCCAGTCATGACAAAACTCTACCAGCTGGTGAGCAAGATGTATGGGACAGGCGAAATACCCTCAGACTTCAAGAAGAATATAATAATTCCAATCCCAAAGAAAGCAGGTGCTGACAGATGTGAAAATTACCGAACTATCAGTTTAATAAGTCACAGCTGCAAAATACTAACGAGAATTCTTTACAGACGAATGGAAAAACTGGTAGATGCGGACCTCGGGGAGGATCAGTTTGGAATCCGTCGAAATGTTGGAACACGTGAGGCAATACTGACCTTACGACTTATCTTAGAAGAAAGATTAAGAAAAGGCAAACCTACGTTTCTAGCATTTGTAGACTTAGAGAAAGCTTTTGACAATGTTGACTGGAATACTCTTTTTCAAATTCTAAAGGTGGCAGGGGTAAAATACAGGTAGCGAAAGGCTATTTACAATTTGTACAGAAACCAGATGGCAGTCATAAAAGTCGAGGGGCATGAAAGGGAAGCAGTGGTTGGGAAAGGAGTGAGACAGGGTTGTAGCCTCTCCCCGATGTTATTCAATCTGTATATTGAGCAATCAGTGAAGGAAACAAAAGAAAAATTTGGAGTAGGTATTAAAATTCATGGAGACGAAGTAAAAACTTTGAGGTTCGCCGATGACATTGTAATTCTGTCAGAGACGGCAAAGGACTTGGAAGAGCAGTTGAACGGAATGGACAGTGTCTTGAAAGGAGGATATAAGATGAACATCAACAGAAGCAAAATGAGGATAATGGAATGTAGTCAAATTAAATCGGGTGATGCTGAGGGAATTAGATTAGGAAATGAGACACTTAAAGTAGTAAAGGAGTTTTGCTATTTAGGAAGTAAAATAACTGATGATGGTCGAAGTAGAGAGGATATAAAATGTAGACTGGCAATGGCAAGGAAAGCGTTTCTGAAGAAGAGAAATTTGTTAACATCGAAAATAGATTTATGTATTAGGAAGTCGTTTCTGAAAGTATTTGTTTGGAGTGTAGCCATGTATGGAAGTGAAACATGGACGATAACTAGTTTGGACAAGAAGAGAATAGAAGCTTTCGAAATGTGATGCTACAGAAGAATACTGAAGATAAGGTGGATAGATCACGTAACTAATGAGGAAGTATTGAATAGGATTGGGGAGAAGAGAAGTTTGTGGCACAACTTGACTAGAAGAAGGGATCGGTTGGTAGGACATGTTTTGAGGCATAAAGGGATCACAAATTTAGCGTTGGAGGGCAGCGTGGAGGGTAAAAATCGTAGAGGGAGACCGAGAGATGAGTACACTAAGCAGATTCAGAAGGATGTAGGTTGCAGCACATACTGGGAGATGAAGCAGCTTGCACAGGATAGAGTAGCATGGAGAGCTGCATCAAACCAGTCTCAGGACTGAAGACAACAACAACAACAAACACGGAAGTCCACTCGTGTGGCCAGCTATTAATGTGTCACTGACACCATGTTGATGAAATGAGATCGCAGTGATCACCCACACAACAGTTAATGTGTGCAAATACTGAGAATCAATACTAATGAGGATAGGTAGCAACTCTCCAGAAAAAGAGAGCGCACACACATTCACATAACCACTCTAACCACTCAGACACAACTCATGCACACATGGCCGTTGTCTCCAACAGCTGCATCAACAAGCTCTGAGAATCAAATCCAAAAAAACCACTCCTCATGTCCCGCCCGCCTCTCATTGGCAGCTGCTAGGCTAGCAGCAAGCAGTGACGGGAGGGGTTGGAAGGGGAGAAGCAGTAAGAATGAGAGTAGGGAAGTGGCACATGTACTAAGCTGTGCCCAGCCAGTGACAAAGCATGACATCTCAGTAAACAAACAATTTCATGCTACTGAGACAAAAACGAGATTTTTACAGTTTTTTTTTTTCTTTTTCAAATTTCCCTGATACATCTGAAATTCTCTTATATTCCCTGATTTCCATAACTTTCAGCAACCCTGGGTAGTGTTCAACAATAGTAAGACTATGATCATGAGGGATGTTGGCGTAGAGAGAGATGGCATCAACAGTGACACTAGGGACCCAGATGGTAAAAAGGTGGGGATGGTGGAGAGTCAGTGAAGGAAGTGGTTGTATCTTTGCAGTGGGAGACTAGATTACAGGCAATTGGTTGGAGGTGTTTGTCAATGAGGGATGATATTTTTTCAGTGGGGGCACAATAACCACTGGCAATTGGTGTCCAGGATTGTGGATTTTGGGGAGCATGTATAAGGTGGGTTTGCAGTGTGTCATAGGGGTGAGGTGGGAAATCGATTCACGGGAGAGGTTCTGGGAAGGGCCTAAGGCTTTAAGCAGGGATTGGAGGTTGTGTTAGACTTCCGGGTTGGGCTCACTCTGGAAGAGTTTCTAGATGGAGGAACCAGAAAATTGCTGGAGGCCTTCTGCCAGGTAGACACTGCAGTTCATAACAACAGTGGTGAAACCTTTATCTGTAGGTAGGATGATTATGTCAGGACTTGTTTTAAGGTTGTGTATGACTAGTCTTTTTTCTGCTGAAAGACTGGTATTCTGAGGAAGGGACATGAGGAAGGATTGTGAGGCTAAGCTGGAGGTAAGGACTAGCAGGTGGTCAGATGGGAGGGAGGGTGGATAATGGTTGGATAGTGGTATGAACCAGGAGAGGCAGGGTTCACTGTTGGAATGAGGTTGGTTTTGGTTGGAAGCACAGATGTAAAGAAGTGCTTCCATTGCAGGTATTGGGAGAAGGAGAGTAGGTCTTTGACACGTCCAGCATTGTTAAATTTGATTGTAGGGCTAAAGGTGAGGTCTCTGGAGAGGACTGAAACTTCTGTTGAGCTGAAGGTTTTGGTGAAAAGGTTTCTCTGTTTCTCTTTTGCTGATGAAGGCTGTGGACAAAAGCTTTGGGTAAGTGTATTTCAACCGTGCCTGTCTGTAACTTAATGTGGATTCTTTACAGTAAGCAGCAATCTGTCTTTTCCTATATTGTTGATATTCCTACAGGGAGTTTCCATTGTTTGATTTAGGCTGTTATCTACTTCTCCTAGCACTAGCTTATCGAGGATGTTCAATGTTATAGTACTTTGGATGGTTTCTCTCATATATTTCACATTTGTTAATGTTTCCAGCAATTTATCAACAATAATGTAAAGGCAATTACACCTTTCCTTGGCTTCTAACACCTGTTGCCCCTGGGCCCGTGCCTTAAATCCCTGCAGCAGACCTGGGTGCAAGATGTGTCCCATTAAACCTCCCATTACCACTCCAGTCCTGTCACCAGCACCAATTATCCCATCAAAGGCAAGGCCACCTATGAAAGTAGCCATGTGATCTGCCAACCTCACTGCAACCACTGCACCAAGTTCTGCATGTGTTTGGCCACTAACAAGTTGCCTGTCTGTAGGAATGGCCACCAACTACACTGTGTTGCTGAGCATTCTGCCCAACATGATGTGCTTGACTGCTTCACAGACTGTGCGATTGAAAGTTTTTTTATCACCAACACCAGCTTTTTTGAATGATATACATAGGAACTCTCCCTGCAACAAATCCTTCATTCTCTTAACAACCTCCCCCTGCCCCCTCAACCTTCACTACCCCTGTCCTCCACATAGCTAATCCCTTACCAAATATCAGTCCAGACCTAAACATGCCTTCTATCCTGCCAGAGCACCTGTGTAGCCCATTTCACTTGTCCATTTATCTCCTGCCCTGCCCCCAAGCACAATCTCCTGATGCTGCAGCTAGCAACCCATATCCTGTACTCTGCATGTCCCTGCACAATCCCACATGCAGCACTAGCATCTTCACCTACCTGAACACTGCTATCCTTCCCCTCACTGCCCCACACAAGTACCCCACTACCCATCACAGTAAAGATCGCTGCTTGCCTCAGACGCAATCGCTGTTGGATGTTAGCACTCAGAGAAAACAGTAGCCATGTTTGTGTTTCAGTGGTGCATTTGTGAATCTGTGTGTGTTTTGTTTTGTCTACATGATGAAGGCCTTCACCCAGTAGCTAATAATATCTGGTAGTCTTTTTGTATGCCTGTCTGCTGTTCAATGCCTCCTGTAATGTGACAAGTAACTATCTTTTCATGTTGTTATTCCATCACACTTTTGATTATGCACAAAACCTTCATACATACGTCTCACATGCCTTACTGTCATTGCCATAGAATAACTAAGAGAAATCAACTTTGAGTCACAGATGGTAAGATGCAACACTCTGGTTATTGATAACAGAGTTATGCAGAGTAATGACTAGCAATCAAAACGTCCTGGATCCCAGGTCTGAACATAGCCACTGCTTAAATTTTGAATAAAAATAACCAGCAATGGCAGGGTAAGAAGTCACTCTCATTTTGCATACACCTTTGTCAAAGAGGTTGGAGGAGCAGACAGATGTTCAAGTTGATCTCTTGCATTTGTGATGAGAAAAGGCAGATGAATATGCAATGACCAATGGCGTGAGGGTGCAGAAGCAATGGAAACCACTATATTAAAGACAAATAAGATGTGTCCACAGGAAATGTGGCCTCTAAGTGAAATATTGTCATGTACACTGGCAAAAGACTCTGGTTTAGTCCCCAATTGGATCTGCAGGAGGGAATTTCCAAAGGGAGTGGACCATGAGAAAAAGATGGAATAACCAACAAAATGAGCAACGTTCTATGAGTTGCGACATGTGATGTCAGAAGTTTCAGTGAGCTAGGGAAGCTAGAAAATCTGAAAATGGAAATTCTAAGGCTCAATCTAGTTATAGTGGGGGTCAGTGAGCTGAAATGGAAAGAAGATAAGGATTTACAGAACGACAAATATAGGGTAATATCAGCAGCAGCAGAAAATGGTATGAGTGGAGTAAGATTTGTTGTGAATAGGAAGATGCAGGAGAGAGAATTATTGTGAACAGCTCAGTATTGGGTCATTCCTATTACAATTGAGAGCAAACCAATGCCAATAGGAATGCTGATGTTGCAAATAGAAGACAATGAGACAGAGAAAGTAAATGAGGATATTGAATGGGCACTTCAATACATAATGGGAAATGAAAATCCAATAATGATTGGGGGTTGGAAAGTGGTTGTAGGGGAAGGAGTAGCAGAAAGGGTTACAGGAGATTATGGGCTTGGTAGTAGGAATGAGAGAGGAAGAGAGGAGAAAGACTAATTGAGTTCTGCAATAAATTTCAGACAGGAAAAGCGAATACTCTGTTCACGAATCACAACAAGATGAGATATACAGTGAAAAGCCCAAAGACATAGAAAAATTCCAGCTGAATTACATCACAATCAGGCAGAGATTTTGAAATCTAATACTGGATTCCCTGCTGATATGGACTCAAATTACAATTTAGTAATGGTGAACAGTAGGCTGAAGTTTAAGAGAATCACTGTGGAAGGAAGTGGGAAATAAGTACTGAGAAAAGATGAGACACATTTGAAGTTCATGCAAGATGTTGATACTGTGATAAGGAATAAAACAGTGGACAGTTCAGCTGAAAAAGAGTGTATATATCTCAAAAGAGCTATCACAGATGTTGGAAATCCAAACATAGGCATTAGAGGGGTAACTTTGAAGAAAACTTGGGCAACAGGAGAAATACTTCAATTGATCACCAAAAGCATGAAGTAAAAAACTGTTCACAAAAGACAGGAATAGAGTGATCACTTAAAAGCAAAATAAATAGAAAATGCAGGGAAACCAAGGTGAACTGGCTGCAGAAAAAATGTGAAGAAATAGAAAAAGAAATGATTGTCGGAAAGACTGGCTCAGCATATAGAGAACTCAAAACAACATTTGATGAAATTATATGCAAGGGTGGCAAGATTAAGAGTGCAAAGAGAATTCCATTGTAAAATGCAGAGAAGAGAGTGAATATCTGGAAAGAGTACACTGAAGACCTCTATAAGTAGAAGATATTGTCCAGTGATGTGATAGAAGAAGAAACCATCGTGATGTGGAAGAGATACGGGATCCAGTATGAGAGTCTGAATTTGAAAGAGCTTTGGAAGACTTAAGATGAAATAAGGCACAAGTGATAGATAACATTCCACAGGAATTTCTAAAATCATTGGAGGGAGTGGCAACCAAACTACTGTTCTAACTGGTGATCAGAATCTATGAGACTGACAAAACAAAAAAATATTATTGACACAATTCCAAACACAGCAAAAGCTGATAAATGAAAGCACAATTGCAAAATCGGCTCAACAGTTTTTACATGCAAGTTGCTGACAATAATAATACACAGAGGAATTAAAAAGAAAATTGAAGATCTGTTAGATGAAAATCTGTTTGGCTCTAGGAAAGGTAAAGGCACCAGGGAGGCAGTCCTGCCATTTCCCTTGATAATGGAAGCAAGACCGAAGAAAAATCGAGGCACAAGCATAGGATTTGTCAATACTGATAAAGCTTTTGACAATGGAAAACAGTGCAAGATGTTTGAATTTCTCAGAAAAATAGGATAAAGCAATAAGGAAAGACAGATAATATACATGGTGTCCATAATTACAGTTCCCGTTTCAGTTTCAATATGCTGTAGAAAGAGAAAAACTGCTCAGAATAACGACAAATTTGAACAGCATATTATTGCACAGGAGAAATGCCACAGACAAAAAAATTAACAAAAAATGTTCCAATAGATGGCACTGTAAGCGTCTTCTCATAAATGGGATTGGCTACAAGTGACAGATGAATTGCAATATGACAGCTATGGTTTGAGTTGCATATTCACCAGCTATACAGTCAATGTGCATGACGGCACAAGTTTGGCAGTCAACATATGTGGCACCACTAGTCAGGTAAGCCCATCCACCACAGCAAGGTCATATGAAATTCACTGGAAAAAATAGTTTTTAATTGTCCTGAGGCCAAAAACAACATGAAAAACAAAATTTCATCTGTTTTTAATTCTTCTGGAGCCAAAAACTGCATAAAAAGCAAAATGACATTGGTTTTTAATTGTCATGTAAACAAAAACTGTGTAACAAGCAAAACGACATTGGTTTCTAATAGTCACGAGATTGGTGCAAGACATATTCAATTTGCTACCTACTGTTTTCTGCCACAAGTTGAAATTCAGAATCATCATGTTCCGTGTGTGTGTGTGTGTGTGTGTGTGTGTGTGTGTGTGTGTGTGTGTGTGTGTGGTTTGGGGATGTTATGCGATGTTATTAGCACCCTAACAATGATTAAAATAAACGAATGTTGCTAAGAACGAAAACTGGTCATTTCATATGCATGTTCCATGTCAGATCCAAGTGTCTCGAGGGACATGCTCAGAATGTGTCATGTAATGTATGCCTTCAATTCAGCTGTGTTCATAATTGGAGCACTGGAAACATCTTTAAGATAATCCCACTACCAGGAGGCACATGGATTACAATCAGGTGATATGGTTGGCCGGCCATAGAGAAATGACGGTTTATAACTCTAACATTTCTGAAATACCTCTGCAGCAGCCACTTCTCTGGCAGTGGAATGTGCAAAGAGCATCACACTGCATAAAAATGACCTGACCCATGCATTCACACTGCCGAAGTTTTGGAATAACGCTGGTGCACAAAAGACTGACTTGGACAGTGAGATGGAGTTATCACAACTATCCCAAATCAATTCATACTTTCCACCTGCACTACTGATGGCACTGTGATCTGCAAGTGTCCACCCCAAGACAAACTCCAGAAAGAAGCCATGCCCTCGAGGTGATCACTGCATCAGCTAGCAGGATACTGTGGCTGATCTAACTGATATAAGCAGATGCTCCACCAGGAACAGCAGTTCCCACTGTTGCCCTGTATGATCTGCATATTATGCTGGCCACCTTGTAACGACAATGACCACTTTGGACCAGGACTACTCTTGGACCATGAGATACTGTACATCTCGTTCATCATCTGTCTGTCTAGTGATTAAGGAACAGTGTTAGTAATAAGTGTAAACCTCAACAAGACTCTCATGGTATCTACGAGCGACAGTACAGATAAAAGGGCAGGAAGGACTTATCTCTCTGAAAAAATATGACCCCACAGAAAATGGTGCCACAACCTGCACCACAGAGTCACTTCTGCAGAATGAAGTGGTACTGGCTGATGTGCGTGCAGATTTTCCACTGCCCATATCCTGCAATTCAGCATATTGACATGTCACTGGAGATGGAAATGAGCTTTGTCTGTCCATAGGATGTTCCATGGTCATTCACTGTACACTTTCATGTGAGCAAGAAATTCCAGAGCAAATGTCTGTCTTGTTGGCAGACCAGGAGGGAGCAACTCTTGAACACAGGTGACCTTGTATGAATAGCAACATAGGATGTTTCATAGGATTTTATGCAACTTGCTCACAGGCACATCCAACATTCAGGGGATTCCTCATGTACTGCATATTTGCAAACCACCACATGGGTCCTTCTGCAAAGGCCACATCTTCAGCAGATGTTGGATCAATTGTTTGTTTATTTTGTTGCAGGGAGCAAGAACATCTAGGGTCATATGCACCCATGTCAGAACTGTGGAACACAAAGATGAAAAAGAAGTTAAAAATGACTACACGTTAAGCCCAATCAACAGAAGGAAAGGCAGCTACTAACAAGGAGGTGGAAAAAGATCTATAAATACATCATAGAGAAACATAGATCATGAACAAAACATAAAATGTCCTTCGCCGTATTGCTACGGTGGATAAAAAGTGAAAGGCGATCAACAGCCCAAGCATCATACACTAAAGTGGTCGATAACTCAGACGACAAACATAAATGAGAATTTAAGTGGTTAAAAAAAAGGGCATTCCATCAGGACATGGTGAACTGTCACAGATTGAGGGCAATGAGCACAAAGTGGTGGGGGACCACCACTCAACAAATGGCAATGGGTAAAAAGACAGTGCCCAATACGCAACCTAGTTAAAATGATCTCATGGCGAGAGGGCAGAGAGGAGGTCATTCAAGCTGCTGAGAGATGCTCAATTCCCCACCTCCCTTGAAGGGAGGACCAGTGGTGATGCCGAAGTTACACCACCTGCTGAGAGATGACAACGCAGAGATCATTGGAGCGGGCCAAGGTACGCGGACTCCAGCCTTGGCGGTAGCATCAGTGGCCTTGTTTCACATCAAACCGATGTGATCAGGAACTGACATAACATCACAGTGGCTCCATCAAGAGTGAGCAAGTGACAGCTTTCTTGGACCCGTTGCACTTAAGGGATGGATGATGTACAGCACACACAGGCAGAAACCGCACATACCTTGAAAACTTGGTCTCTTAAAAATGCCTGAAGGAAACAGGACATGCCTGAAGGAAACAGGACATGCATCCATGGGAGCCCCACATGTAAAGAGTACAGAGGATACCAGTCCTGCAGCAGGTATCTTAGGCTTTCTCCAAATCGAAAACCGCAGCCACAGTGTGATATTTCCGCAGAAAACCATTCATGACATGGGTGGACAATGTCAGTAGTTGGTCAACTGCACAATACTGCACCTGAAATCCACACTGTGCAGTGGTTAGAAAATTGCGAGACTCGATCCACCATAGCAGCTGGGCATGAATCATATGTTCCATAACCTTACAAACACAGCTGGTGAGAGAAATGAGATAGTAGCTAGAAGGAAGGTGTTTGTCCTTGCCAGGCTTAAGTAGGGGTATGACAGTGGCTTCACGCTTGCGTCTGGGAAATGTGACCTCCTCCCCCCCTCCCCCCCCCCCCCCCATGTGACTGTACGTATGAAGGAGAAAGTGCTTGCCCACAAGACAAAGGTTCTGCAACATCTGAATGTAAACAATGTACAGTCCTGGGTCAGAGCATCGTGATGAAGTGAGATCATGATATAGCTCCCTCATAGTAAAGGAAGCACTCATTTCCAATGGAGAAGGGCAAGGTGATAGTGGGAGGAGCTTGAAGTCTCTGCAAAATAGCGGCATAAGGTGCTGGAAATTGGGGAATGGACCTTGGTCCCAGAGTATCATCGGAGGCTGGCCCGAGTGACTGATGAGGGAGTGGAACTGTTAAAAGAACTACTAAGTGAAATGCAGCTAGCTTTCTTGTTATCCCAAAGAATGTGACGACACTGTGCATGCAACTGTTTATAACAAATGCAGTTTGCCATCATAGGATGACAGTTAAAAATGCGGAGAGCATGTTTCAGTGCAGGAAAAGTGACATGGCATGCCTCAGTCCACTAAGATACCAGGGCACAGTGTGGTAAAGAGGAAGTGCAAGGAATTGAACATTCTGTGGAGGTAAGGATAACGTTTGTAAGACTTTCTACCTGGTCATCACAATTGGGGAAATGTTGTTCGTCAAAGGTTGCCAGCGAGGAGAGAAGCCTCCAGTCAGCCTGAGAAAGCTGCCATTTGGGTGTGCACATAGGAGGAGTAGGAGTCAACAAACAGTTAGCACATGGAAAATGGTCACTCAAATACATGTCAGACACAACGGACCACTCATACCCCTGGGTGCTTGCATGTTAATGCAGATGAGGTTAAGTTGATTGGGAAGATCAGCCAAGAGGGCACCTCTGGGACAGGTTCTGGGAGAACCCCAATGTAGATGGTGTGCATTAAAGTCACTGAGCAGCAGAAAAGGGGTGAGGGAACTGCCCAATAAGCTGGAGAAAGTCTGCCCTGGTGTAAGGGAAAAGGTCAAGTGAAGAAGGAAAATGCCGACTGGAACAGAATGAAGCCAGTCAGTCAGAGAATGGGCTCATTATGAACGTCATTCCAGATGGGCAGCATGATTCCCTCATAACATGGAATGCCATCCTCAGGGGGAAGGCCAAAGTGGATGGGGAAGAAATGTGAGAGCTCAAAGAGGGCATGAGGATACACATTAGGTTCCTGGGGGCAGAGAACAAGTGAATGCTGTGATTCTAAGAACAGCCACGAGTCCTCTTTGTGAATCGAAGGCTGCAAACATTCCATTGGAGGTGAGTCAGGATCAGGGAAGGGGAGGAGGGAAAAACTGAAGGGGTGTCACCTCGGTGGCTGCTGAATGGCAGCCCTCAAAGACTCACTGCTACAGGGCACAGAGGCTAGAGAATCTTGCCCCATGAGATCTACAGAGGCTTTGGCATTCTCCCTCTGCCAATCTGCAGAGCCCAGGGCAGAAAAATGGTTGGCAGTACACATCAGCAGCACAGAGGTCAGCTGGGTGAGGGTATCACATGGTGACACTGCTGAAGAGGATCTCAGAGTCAGAGAAGGAGAAGACCGTTTGTCTTTGTTTGATTTCTTGGAGCCTTTCCATTTGACAGAGGAAAACCCCAGATGTTTGTTGGCTGGAGGGACATAGGAAGTCTTTGCGGGAGTATTCCTTTTGTCCTTTCCGTCCTGCCGGTTGCGTAGCTGGTGACTTTGCCCCTTGTGGTGAAAGTTTAGTGGCTTGTTGCACAGCTGGAGGAGGAGATGGGGATGCTACCATGACAGTGACCAATTTTACAACTGCAGTGCTGAATTTGAGGTCGCATGTCTGCATGGCCATGTCCTTCATGGAGCAAAATATAGCAAGAACAGTATTGTAAGTGCCAGATGGTAGAACGCAGGGTCTGCGACTAGTCAGCAACTTGCAAGCAACCGGGTAAGGCATTTTTTTCCTTCACCTGGATCTCCTGGATCTCCTAGACAACCCGCTCATCTAGATACATGAGACAATCTTGAGAGGTGGTGGCATGGTCGCCATTGCAGTTGATACTGTGGGCAGAAGGAGGCAGACAATCACCCTCATGAGCATCCCTACTACAGGTTATACATTTGGCTGGGTGTCGACAGGATATTCAAGTGTAATTCAAATGATGACACTGGTAGCAGCGCATCATGTTTGGAATGTGCAGTTGGACTGTTATAACTTCATAACTTGCTTTGATCTTTGATGGAAGCAGCACTATATCAAAAGTGAGAAAAAGAGTTCATGCGGGCATTAAGGATGCTTCTACCTTTTTCACTGCCCCATGGACTGCAATGACGTCCTGATCTGGGAAGTGGATTTCTGCCTCGGTCAGACCATTGAGCAGCCTAGTATAAATAATGCCATAGGAAGAATTCTGCATTTGATGGGCTTCTGCACAAACAGGACAGCCATAGAGGAGCAAAGCTGCAAGCAGTTGTTGTGCTTGAAAATCAGAAGCAAAATACCAATGCGTAAACAAGAGCAGGATTTCACAGAGCCAACAATTGCATCAACACCTTTCGGAATAATAAATGGGTTGACTGTAGCAAAGGTCTGACCACCTTCAGTACGTGAAACCATGAGGAACTGTGAGGTAGTTGGGAGGGTCTCTGAATCATTAGCCTCACTCCATTTACATTTTGTAGACACTGACTGTGAAGAAGGTGATTGGCTCATAGCAAGAAAATCCCTATGTCTCCGATGGCATGCTCCTTCCAACTGGGGAGGGGGGGGGGGGGGGGGCCTCAGAAGGGGGCAAACGTACCCTAGGTGACTGTTCACACCTCAGGTCAAACCTCCTGAGTATCTGACAGATAAACCACTTGGCAATTTGGTAAGTTAGCACCTCAGGCAATCAGCCCTCCCTGGGCCTGGTCTGTATGGAGAGGGTGGGAGGGGGGGGGGAGATTACGTGTGAACCCTACCTGTCAACCCAGGGCTGGGAATCACGCATTACGCAGTCATCTGTCACACATCAGATGCATGGGCTGGCCTTCAGGAGCACACAGGGAGGAAGAAGAAAAAGAGGAACCTCAAATGCCAAAGTAGAGGAAGGATAGGAGAAGGGGAATGAAGAAAGAAAAAAAGGAACAAAAAACACTAGAGAGACTGTTCTGATATTGGCTACTGAAAATGTAGAATACATTTCCTGAAACATCCCAGACATCTTCCACAAGGGAGGGGAAAAAGAAGAGTATAGACGTGCAGCATGGAAGGGAAAAGATGCTACAAAAGTTGGAGCCCCGTGGTAGTCAGGCACAAACCCACCAAAGAGCAGCGAGCCTCCTTGGGGAGGGGTTGTCAGATCAACTACTTTCCTCGCTCTGGCACACTGCACTTCAAAAGAAACTGTCTTTTTGAATTTTGTAATCATTTTCTCCACACCCTTACAGACATCACACCAAAGCCTTTTTTCATACTCTTGAGTGTCCAGAACTTCTGCAGGGCTACTGGTACACAGTCACTGTTATTGGCCACTGTTCTTGTAAAAGAACTTCATCAGCAGCATGCAACCCTTCATATAGCCAGTCACATTGTGCATCTCAGACGCAAACTGAGGAACAGCTCTGTGCCGCACATCTGTTGTTGTGCATATTCTGAACAGTGGTTTTATTTCTACTGTGTTTTGAAACTGGAAATTTAATTTTGGACACCATATACAATATGTAGAAGAAGCAATGTTCCATTGAGAAATCAAGACTAACAACGAAGTGCTCAGATTAAAACGGGTGTTATGACAGGGCTGCAGTAATCCAACCCTACTGTTGGATCTATACATCAAAGAAGCAAACCGAGCGAGGTGGCGCAGTGGTTAGACACTGGACTCACAGTCGGGAGGAATACGGTTCAATCCCGCATCCGGCCATCCTGATTTAGGTTTTCCGTGATTTCCTTAAATCGCCCCAGGCAAATGCCGGGACCTAAATCGCCCCAGGCAAATGCCAGGATGGTTCCTTTCGAAGGGCACGGCTGACTTCCTTTCCCGTCCTTCCCTAATCCGATGAGATCGATGACCTCGCTGTCTGGTCTCCTTCCCCAAACAATCCAACCCCCAAAGAAGCAATGACAGAAATAAAATAAAGGTTCAGAAGAGGTATTAAAATTCTGTGTGAAAGGATATCAATGATAAGATTTACTGATGGCATTGCTATCCTCGGTGAAGATGAAGAAGAATTACATGAACTCTTGAACAGAATGGATTGTCTAATGGATGCAGAATATGGTCTGAAAGCAAACTGAAGAAAAACAAAAGTAATGAGAAGCAGTGGAAATGAAAGTAGTGAGAAAAGTAACATCAAAATTGGTGATCATGAAGTAGACGAAGTTAAAGAATTTTGCTACTGTGCGAGTAAAATAACCAACACCAGACGGAACTACAGGACATAAAAAGCAGACTAGCGCAGGCAAAAAGGACATTCCTGCCCAGAAGAAGTCTATTAGCAACAAACATAGGCCTTAATCTGAAGAGGAAACTTCTTAGAATTTACATTTGGAGTACAGAATTGCACAGTAGTTGATTGTGGACTATGGGAAAACCAGAACAGAAGAGAATCAAAGCACCTCAGAATTGGTGCTACAGAAGAATGTTGAAAATTATGTGGTCTTATAACATGAGGAATGACAAGGTTCTCTGCAAAATTGACAAAGAAAGGAACACATGGAAAACAATGGCAAGAAGAAGGGAGAGGTAGATAGGAAATGTGTTAGGCTCAGGGAATAACTTCCATGGTACCAGAGGCAGCTGTAGAGCGTAAAAAGTGTAGAGCAAAGCAGAGACTGAAATACATGCAACAAATAGTTGAGGATGTAGAATGCAAATGCTACTCTGAGATGATAAATTTGGCATAGCAGAGGAAATTATGACAGGCTGCAGGAGTGGAAAAGGGGGGGGGGGGGGGGGGGGGAAGGATTAACAATGAAAAAAATTAGGTGTAATTAATAAATCTCACATTTCCCAATTAAGTACATCCATTGTTTTAAATCTGTGGTCACACTGAAAGAGATATTTTGACATTTTATTAGTATTACACCAGCTGTAGCTGTTGTAATGCATTGGGAATTACACTTTTGCAAGACTCCCCATTACTCTTTTGCCATTTTCCAACTTAAAAAAAAAGAATCATTTCTGGATTTTGCTAATCCATATCCCTTAGGGATGTTAAGGACTTCACATTCTTTTTGTTTTAAAAAATAAGTAAGTGCTACCCTCTCATACCTTTCCTATGGTCTTGGTGAACAAATTCAGGAGGAGTGGTGTTCAATGAAACACATACACATTGGGATGCATGTTTTCTATGATTTCACTAAAATGAATGCCAGGTTGACTCTTTGAAAAAGACATAGTCAACTTCATTCCCCATTTGCTATTCAGTCAAAGTTGTACACCATGACCTGTGAACTTTAATTAAGAAGAAATCAAACAATTTCAAATGGCATGATTAGGCATGCTGACGTTACCACTGAATCATTCTGTGGCAAAATATCAATAGCTCTCTCAGCTTTGTATTCAATCCTTGGTTGTGTTCAAGAAAGTAATTAATTTTCCTTGACACTGCACACTTTGGAATATCAGAGACAGCAAGCCGAGTTAAAAAGAGTGTCACTTAAAGCTCAGTAGTCACTGAACACGAACTATTCAAGGAAACAACTACAAAGTCCTGTCTTCATGAGAAAAGAGGTGAAGGGAGACAGAGTAAAACCTAACACTGTATTTTCATTCAATTAGTGGTATACATCATGGTGGTATAATAGTGTCTTAGGGATATAATAATGTCTTAGTGGTTGTTTGGTACAATAATGTCTTAGTGCAAACCAGTAAACCACTGATTATGTAAAGAAGATTTCACTCCCATGTATAAAACAGTTTCAAACTCCTGAGTTAATGTGTTAAATATCTGACATTAAGCTTGCAAGAGAGAAAAAGTTTAGAAAAGGTTTGAAATTATGTTTAGAGTTGATTAGAAGTGACTAAGTGCTCTCACTATCAAACACTGGTTGAATATACCTGTTTTAAGCAAAAGTTAGTTTGTCATGCATCACAATGTTTTCTGATGTCATATGTCCTGAACTAGGTGTCATACAATGATACAGTTTTCGAGGTACATATGTGGACACTGTCTGCAAAAGGAGTTAGTAGTAAAGAATTAATAACTTAAAATTTACTGTAGCCGTTTTAGTGCATGAACAGCAAAAATGTGTACGCAATAAACCCATTTCTCATCATCATTCTGTCGGGAGGTTGGGGTGGGTGGGGGGGGGGGGGGGGGGGGGTGAGAAAAAGTTTCATAAACATTTGAAATTATGTCAAGTTTACTGTAATCTGCAATTCACTAAATGCTGTCATTCTCAAGACTGAATACGACCTGAGTATTTACACATGTTGCGCTACACTCCCTCAAAACAGACACACAGTTTCTAACATAGTGTTTGTCTTAATGTGTTAAACCTTTACCAAAAGGCTGCATCTCTTAATGAGTGGATTATGCCAAAATAATTCAATAATTATGCAAAATATTGAAGATCAAATTTATGTTGTCCTTGGAATCCATTAGAAAGGCAACCAGCAGCTGTGGCTGTGCACCATCAAACAGAATCATGAACCCGGTTAGACATTAGTAGCATAGAATTATAGAGCATTGTGTCATAGTTACAGTTCCTTAGTATCTACTCTGCTGAATTTTTCAAGCATAAACCTTTGTTGCTCCATCCTTCTGGCTTTCTTCTGCAACTGTGAGTAAATACAACAACCAACAGGCACACCACTTAATGAAACAATGTTCATTTAAAATCACTCATACTCCCAGTCAATTTAACATTAGGAGTCCACTTGACGTGTAAATCACATTATACAGTACATCAAAGGTGAAAAGCTGGCCCTTGTCAATAATTTGAACATTTGGTCACAGAAAATATTCTCAAATTACAATATATATTGAGAATAGGCACCCTGTGCATTCACGTGTTCTTAAAATCAAATTCATACTCATTTTATATATTGTACAAAAAGCCCATGGATAAAAATCACAAGCAGACAAGACGTCATTATTGGACTACCGTATCATTATCAACTTGTGACACTATCTTTTGCAAGAATACTGGAGTTTGAAAAGACAACTTTACAAATCATATTAAGTGAACAATTACGGATGTAGTTTAAGCTATACAGATGCTTTTATTCAGAGAATGTGGCAAACTTTACTCAGATAACTTGGAGAATGGTGAAAAGACACTCACGGCAGTTTCAAGCACCAAGCAACAACTGAAGCTGTGACAATTAATTATATCTGTCATGTGATCAAAAGAGTGGGTAAATGGAAAAATGGAAAATCAAGTATGGCTTGCAGAGGAGACCACTCTTATCTTGAACATAATTTATAAGGGTTCTCGGCAACAGATTTCCTCAAGTATTAATGTGTTGCTGCATCAATGATGTTGTTGGACACCCAAAGTGTGTCATCTCAAGAGAGATGAAACCAAATTCTGACAGCACACTGAAAAGGGAAGACAGGTATCTTCTACATTTCAGACATTTTTATAATCATACAAAATCAAGCCATGAGAAATATATTTTGGAATACGACTTGTTTGTTTATGCCTTGTGGTTTTTCACTCTTCCCATTATTTCAGTGAAATATACTGAATCAACACCTTCGTGACATGTGGTCCCAACATTTAACATTATTTTCTGAGTTGTTCTATGTCAATGCTGCTGAAAAATTTTGACATGGCCCTTTTACATGTGTATAGGGAAATACTATTTAACCAGCACTAGAGAGCATAAAATAAAAGAATACATTGTGAACATACGTGCGATCAGAGACTTTATACTCAGTGCGTAGCTTGTCAGCCAACTTGACTTCTGACAACATCAACAACCTGTACACCGTGTCTCGAAGTGAGGCACCTGCAAACTTGGTGCCCATTTTTTCTTCCAGTTGTCGCTGATATCGAGAGAGACGCAGCTGCTCCTCACAAAGGCTGGCACCAAAGTCATTACGTGCCCTTCGGTATGCATCTTGAGCAGCTTCCAGTGATGCATCTCGTGACTGGTTCTGTAACATCAGCTATATTACTATGAATGCTGAAATTGAGAGATTGTAAGAAATGCACAGTTTACAAATACAATGTGGAATGTGCCAATTTTACAAATTTACAAACAATTTCTTGCATGGTCATGCTTCCTAGATAACTTAATTCTTTAAAGTCCTGTACTGTAATTCTCAAAACTACCACATATGCCCATGGTTATTCTCATTTCAGCTACTCATCAGCATGTCATACATTTTTATGATAACTACCCCATTAATTCATCTTAACAGCACTTTTTAAATTTTCCCTTATTTATTTTACAGTACCGACATTGGAACAGGCTAAGAGGCACAATCACCCATGAAGACAGGCATGTTATAAACAAACTCTGCTGCAGCTTGTATACGGCTTTTTATGTGGATGTTTGCTACATCTGTGCCCTGAATAGCTTGCATTATAAACTAGCAAACACTTCACCTGCATCTGACTTTTTTTTTAATAAAAAGAAAGAAAACCACTCACGAGCAATCAAATACACAGGAAATAAAACAGTTCACCTTGCCAGCACAAACTCACTCTATACTGTGCGATGCTCTAATACCTACCTCACTGGCACAGTGCACAGGTGACTCGGCAGCTTACTGGATCTCATTTGGACAACTCTTTGGATTGCGAATACAAGGATGCTTGACAAACTTGCATGACACAGACTGTCTGGAGTCTTCTCTTGGTATGTGTCTACAACTTTACGTTGACCCAACATGGACCATTTTTGTAAAATATCAGGTGATAATTGTGTATCTCCATACTATGTAATAAAGCGTGTTTGTTACACTTTAACAGGTGTAACAGGCAGTAGTTTGTGTACCCACTAAAATTGCCATGTCAGAAATAGGAATTACTGTCCAACACAACATTAGTTTCTGCAATCCCTTTGGCCACAACCTCTGCTATTCTCATACTTAAATCCATCTCTGTCTCAATCCCAGACCAATTTTCACTCCTACCCCAATATGTTTCTTGCCTTGTGGTCCACACTGCTCCACTCTAGCTATCTCACTCAATGAAGGTCAAAAAAACCGCTGCATTTAGCTGCTTAAATTTTTAAACTGAAGATTGAAATATCTTTGCTTTCTTCAAATTTAACTGCCTTCATTAATTTTTTCAGATAATAATCAAACAAAATTGCCAATGAACTGCAGTTTTGTTTCCTTGCATTCTTAATGCAAACTTTGCATCCTTGTTTATTCTCTCATATCGTTTGCTCAACAGATTTCATTTTTCTTCAGAATTTTGGACATCTTATTCAACCTTACATTATCAGAGGCTTGTGTGATTTCCCTGTCCAATCTTCTTCCCCTCTTCCATCTTTCTTTCTGGTTTTCTGTATATAATTCTATTTTGTAACTGACATGTGTGAAGCATAAGATTGATTGTCCAATAACATTGCTATAGTTCATAATGATATTAGTAACTTCAATGGTATTGTCTTTGAGGTCACGTCGCCAAATGCTCTGTTAAAGTCTTATCACATTACCACATCATTTATTTCTTCTGTATCATTATTGGCAACCATATTGTTATTTTTTCCTACAACTTTTATAGTAATGGCACTATTGTGTCTTTATTTAGTGGGTTTCCGTGAGCAAGTTGAGTCTGCATTTATAAATTTCTGGTAAGATATCCTAGAATGTTTCACGCATGTAGGTAATTGTTACTTAATTTGAATCAACACAGTACATAAGGTTTAAAATCATTTGTGCTGGAAAAATACGGGTGTCCCTCAGAAGTTTGTTTTCATGCAATACACCCCTGATCATTAAGTAAAATTAAATATTAGTCTTAAAAGTAAGGACACTACTAACCCAATTCGAGTGGTTTCAGATGTTATATTGAGAGTACAAAAGAATCAAGTGAATAAGAGCACTTTTGCTAAAGTGCATACAAAATTAATCAGATAAGACTATAATCTTGATGTATGAAATGTGGTCAAAAGGTAAGGGGAATTATTGTTTTTCTTAAGGAATCTTTATTTATTCAACAACATCAACTTTTCCCCATTCCATGTAATTACCCCCCCCCCCCCCCCAGATATATGTCAGAGCTTCTTCCAGTCTAGGAAGTACTTCTGGAACTCATTTTTCATTACGGTTTTCAGCTTCTTCAGCTATTCTGTTTTTACCTAAAAAACAGTGGCAAATCAATGTCCTTCTATGGTTCTCTTCTTTAGAAGTTCTAGATCATTGTCAACTTCATTTGGCAATTCCTGAGTGATGTCTATGCAACATCATTTCTAGTTGAAATTTGACAATTTTGGAACAAACTTTTCTTCTAGACATTTCATGGCCAGAATGCCCACAAAAAAATTGCTTGGCATAAGCCAAAGAATATGCTGGCATCGTCAGCAAACTCTCTGACAGTGATGTAATGATTTTTCCAGAACCATTTTCTTTACTTCTTTCACATTGTCATCACTAATTGATGTGCTAGGGCATCAGAGTGGTGGCTGTCTTCAACTTCTTCTTAAACCTCTTCCAAATGCTTATAGCACTCATAAGCTCTTGTCTTACTCATAGCAGATTCCTAAAAATTACAGTTTTGTTAGTGGTGGGCATGATAAGACATTCTGTGAAACATTATTAAATGCCTTCTCTGAAAACTACCTACAACAGGTAGTTAGGAACCTGACTCATGAAAACATATTGGATCTAATGGCAACAAATAGACCTGACCTTTTTGAAGATGTCTGTATCAAAACTGGTATCAGTGACCATGACATGGTTGTGGTAACAATGATTACCGAAGAAGAAAGGACAACTAAAACAAGCAGAAAGATATGTGTGTTCAGTAAAGTAGATAAAAGATCATTAGTGTCATACCTCAGTGAGGAACTTGAAATTTTCAGCACAGGGCAGAAGCATGTAGATGAACTATGATTCAGCTTTAAAAGAATAGTTGAGGAGGCATTGAACAGATACATACCCAGTAGAACAACTGATTAGGGTATGGACCCTCCATGCTACACAGTCATTGTAAATAAACTTCCATAGAAACAGAGATTATGACACAATTGATGCAAAACAAAGTTTAAGGCTATATAGGGAAAAATGCTGAAAAAATGCATTTGGCTGTCAAGACAGCAATATGTGATGCCTGTAATGACCGTTGTAGCAGAATATTGTCATCAAATGATATTTGACAAAACTCAAAGATATTCTGGTCATATGTAAAGGCTGTTAGTAGCACAAAAGTTAGTGTCCAGTCCCTATCAAATGAGACAGGAACTGAAATTGAGGGTAGCAAAGTGAAAGCTGAAATGCTGAACTCCCTTTCCAAATGTTCCTCCACAAAGGAAAACCCTGAAGAACTGCCCCTATTTAATACTTGTACCATTGAAAGGATGAATGAAGTAAGTATTAATGTCAGTGGCAATATTATGAAAGATAATTGCTATCACCATAGAAGGGGGAAACCCCCCCCCCCCTCCAAAAAAAAGAAGAAACTGAAATTGCAACATTGCCATGAGTGGAGCTTGTGCAATACACATTTCTACCACTAGGTGTATACAGCGCAGCTCATGGCCAGTTCAGTGCCGCCTGTGTTGCTGACCTGGCTTGTTCTGTTCACCTGCAGCAATTGTTTTTGCTACTGCTGTTTTGTTCCTGTTCTATTTTTTTTTTGTTATGGAAAGTTTATGTGAACAATGTGTAGCTGTGAAATTTTGTTTTCCACTCAGTAAAAATGCTGCTGAAACTGTTTTAACATTGAAAACAGCTTACCAAAACGATGCTATGGGAAAACCCAAGTGTATGGATCATTGGTGTCATTTAAAAATAGTGACATGTTGATTGATGACAAACCTCGTTCTGGACATCCATCAACTGCTCAAATCAACGAAAATAATTAAAAAAACTTCAAAAGCTTTTGCTCACAGACCACGGACAGACAATTGATCAACTGTCAAAGATTACTGGGTTATCTTCAGTCAAAAAAAAAAAGACCGATTTGTGGCTGACAGGAGACAGGATTTTTTCACCACAACAAAACACTAGCACACACAGCCATCTTTGTTAAGACAGTTTTTGGCTAAAAATGGCATGGTTCCATTACCTCACGCACCTTAATCGCCTGACCTGGCTAAGTACAGCTTTTTCTTATTTCCATGAATGAAACGGGGCATGAAAGGACACAGATTTGACAACACTGAAAAGTCAGGAAAAAAGTGAGGAGGAGCTGTCAGCCATTTCTGAAGATGATTACAAAAAGTGTTTCAAACAGTGAAAGCACCGGTGGGACAAATATATTAGAAATGAGAAGTATTTTGAAGGGGGATAAGGATGTTTAGTAAACAGTTTGAAATTATATAGCTTTTAGAAAATAATTCCTCTTTCCTTTTGTGAACAAAGCCTTTGTCACGTGCGCAGGGGGGGGGGGGGGGGGGGGGGACAAGATACCGCACACCGCACACTGCACACACACACACACACACACACACACACACACACACACGCACACACACACACACGACCACAATCTCTGGCAACTGATGCCAAACTACAAGAGCAGCACATGATGGGAGAGGCAACCGGGTGAGAGAAGGAGGAGGGACAGCAGGGTAGGAGCGGGGGATGGTGAAGTGCTGCTAGTGGGGGCATGTAGGGACAAAGTGGAGAGATTGTAGGACAGCTAGGTGCAGTTGGAAGGTTAGACAGAGGGCAAGTGGTGATGAGAAACAGCTGAAATTGTTGAAATAGAACAAAGCTACAGGGTGTGATCAAATCACTATCAGACTGTATATTGAATTTGCAACTGAGGGAGCCCCTCTTCTAACTACAAACAATCGTAGAACCGTTGAACAAAAAGCCGTGAACAGTTCTTGGAAAGAAGCACAGGTCACTCGGGTCTACAAGAAGAGTAGTAGAAGTGATCCACAGAACTACTATCCAATATCCTTGACATAAACTTGCTGCAGAATCTTAAAACATATTCTGAGCTCAAACATAATAAAGTATCTTGAACAGAATGACCTCCTCCAAACCAACTAGCATGGATTCCAAAAATATCGATCATTTGAAACCCCTCTCACGCATTCTTCACATGACATACTGAAAGCTTTGAATCAATGCAGTCAGGAAGATGCAGTATTTCTTGAGTTCCGAAATGTATTTGATTCAGTACTATACCTACGCTTGTTCTCAAAAGTATGATTATATGGGGTATCAAGTGAAATTTGGGGCTAGACTGAGGACTTTTTGGTAGGGGGGAATGCAGCATGTTATCATGGATGGAAAGTCATCATCAGAAGTAGAAGTAATAGAAGTAACTTCGGGTGTACTCCAGGGAAGTGTTTTGGGACCCCTGCTCTTCATGTTGTAGACAATATCAATAATGACATCAGTCTTAGGTGACACCATTACCTAGGATGAAGTACTGCCTGGAAGAAGTTGTATAAATATTCAACTACAAAAATAATCAATTTTTAATGATGTAATGTACAATTACATTATATTGCATAAATATTCAGTCAGATCTTGATAAGGTTTCAAAGTGGAGCAAAGATTGGCAATTTGCTTTAAATGTTCAGAAACATAAAACTGCGCACTCAACAACACAGAACAACGTGGTATCCTGTGAGTATAATATCAATGAGTCACAGTTGGAATTGGCCAACTCATGCAAATACCTGTGTGTAACACTTTGTATGGATATGACGTGGAATGATAACATACACTCAGTTGTGGATAAAGCAGGTGGTAGAAATAAGTTTATTGGAATAATACTGAGGAAATTTAAGCAGTCTGCAAAGGAGATTGCTTACAAACCACTCATTTGACCAGCTCTAGAATATTGTTTTAATGTGTGGAACCCATACCAAATAAAACTAACAGGGGATATTGAACATGTACAGAGAAGGGCAGCACAAATGGTCATAAGTTTGTCTGACGCATGGGAGAGAGTTACATTCATGTTGAAGAGACTGCATTGGCAGCCTCTTGAAGATAGACATAAAGTATCCTGAGAAAGTCTGTTAACAAAGTTTCAAGAACTGGTTTTAAATGATGACTCTAGAATATATTACAACCCACTACTTATGACTCCCAAAGGGATTGTGAGGATAAGATTAGAATAATTACTGCACGCACAGAGGCATTCAATCAGTCATTCTTCCCACACTCTATATGTGAATGGAGTGGGAAGAAACCCTAATAACTAGTACAATGGGACATACCTGCTGCCATGCACCTTATGGAACTTTGTAGATGTAGTCATAGAAAGGATATAGTCAATATTTTGAATGTGGTGCTGAATTTTATTCCATTTTTAAGCAAAATTTAATGCAGATTCTTTGATCAATATTTTTTTAAAGTAAAAATTTGCCATTCACTCGAAAACACATATAACCTTTTCAACTGTTAACAAAAAAACTCAATATTTGAAACAGCATAAACTGCAAACATATACCAAGAATTTGTGTTCCAAAAAGATAGAAATAGTTTTGAAAATCATATGTACAAAGCCAGGAAATTAAAACACTCCTTTTACTATTTTTATCACCCCTCATATAGTTAGCTTCCTATCATTCCCTTTTTTTAATTGGTTTCATACTTATGATTTACCGATATGCCATCTGTGATAGTGATCTTACGAAAAATTGCTCTTTTTTAAATACTATGCTTCAACTTCCTACAGACAGTATAAATATATTTTATAAGCAACTATTTTATAATTTCTGTGCAACTGTCTTACGTTTCCTATTTTCCTTCTTTGGATTTTACTTCAAACTGACTTCTACTGCTGACTCATCATTCTCTTATTCTCTATGTTCTTTTCACTAATATTTTTATCAATAAGATTAAGTACATCTGATGGATCAGATTACTAATGAGGAAGTATTGAATCGAACTGGAACGGAAAGAAATTTATGGCAAAACTTTGTAAAAGGATGGGATCAGTTGATAGGACAAATCCTGAGTCATCAAAGAATAGTCACTTCGGCAACTAGGACATTGTGTGGGCTCATGGGAACAGAAAGGGGGATGGTGGACACAAGAGGGACACCACAGCTTGATTACAGTAAGCAGGTTGAAATGGCTGTAAGTTACAGAACTTATGCAGAGATGAATGGGCTTGCACTGGATAGATTAGCATGGAGAACTGTATGATACCAATCTTCTGAGTCAAGATAACAACAAATGACAACAACAACGATGATGACTCTTTGTGGAATTATGCATGGTTTATATGCCCCTGCCTTTGCTGTATCAACAGTGGCCTTAGTTATTTCCTTCTTTACTATTGTTCTCTCATCTTCTTCTGGATTACCCTCCATTGCCTCAAAGCCCATATCATTCTGTCTTAATTTACCAGTATCCCACTTTCAATATTTCTTTGTTTTTGTTTCAGTACAATAACTCATTACTCAGAGGGAGTCCAGTTGATATTTCCCAGTATCACTTATGTTTTCTTTTTTCCAAGTATATCTCCTTTTCCGATTTTCACTCCTGTAATATAACTCGTAATACCCACCTCAATAACCAAAGATATTAATGTATGCTTCTACGAGTGGTGCTCAATTCTCAGTAAGTCAGTTCAAATCTTAGTGCTGCAAAATTTTCGCTGGCCATATTTGATCAGAAAGGGGAGGAGAGTTGGTGGCGTAAGGCTTCTCATCACAGTCTTTGCAAACCTCTCTGTAGTGTCTCATGAAGTGAGGGTACTTGACACTGACAATGGTGATCTGTCCATTACATTAAGCCCAATGGCTCCCTCGGGGCTATTCGACAAAAGTAGGCAATCCGCCAGTACTGGATGTCACCTTCTCCCTTCCATTCATCCTTAACAACACAAACCTAATATTACCATCTACAAACACTTTCATCAGAGTCATCCCCATGATATAGTTACACACATGACAATTTGTAACAGGTTTCAGAAGACAATGGCAAACCACCTCCACTACAACCTTGCAAAGAGTGGTGATGAAGGATTCCTGCCTCTGATCCCCTACACTCATTTCCTGAGTATGGGACCACAAAACTCTTTCAGGATTGTAACCCCTCTTGTTTGTTTCACCCAACCCATATTGCTCATTAATTCTGCCACTCCCCCCTTTGTCTTCTCATGCCACCACATTGCAACAACTCAAACTTACTAAATCATCATGACGGCCTGCATACTAAATCAGTTCGTCACATACACTATTTTATAATCTTTGACTGTTAAATGAGCAAGTAATCCTGTACAATAATACTTATTTCCTTCATTTCAGCCCTGAAAAACATAATTTCATTACTGTATCAAAAGAAAATGCACTTGAGGAAAGTGCACAATTAGTATGAGACACAATGGCTGGTCAGTTTTTACCATCATGAGGTGGAATTTCAGGTACTGTTGACAGATATATTTAGAAGTAGAAAAACCAATACCTAGCTTTTGAAATTGATAGTCCTCTGGGAGAAGAGATGAACAAGTTTGGCAAAGTTGGAAAAGAGAAGCACATCACTCAGACCCCATGTTTGGAAGTGCTGCCTTATCATGAGGAGGAGGGAGACAGATATGACATGTAAGGTGACAAAATGTAAGACAGTTCTGAAAGCGAGGTATTGCTTTTTGTGCTTTTGATTGTGTCAGTCGGCAGTTCTTAGAATTTTGCTTTCTGGATTTTATCACTGTTTTGTTCACAGTAACTCACTCTCACCCTATAATTTACTCATAACAAATCAATGCATGCTGAAAAAATTCACTAATATGCTCCTCCTCCTCCTCCTCCTCCTCCTCCTCCTCCTCCTCCTCACTTTTCTCCCCCTTCCCTCATTCATGCTCCCTACTGTGCAGTCCTCAAACAGGGCCTGAAACTAGGGACTAGCTTATCTCTGGCCTTTTTCTCTTTTTTTCATCTTTGAAGGCACCCCAAAGGTAAGTAAGTGTCTTATCTGTTCCTTTCATCACTTTTCATAATATAATCGACAGAAACATGGTTCCTCCGAACACTGAAAATATCTGAATTAAGATGTTATTTTTATATAAAAGCAATCAATGGTGGGACCCAGGACCTTCAGGTTAGTAATTACACATTAATCATGAAGGCCACAGTGATAATAGCATAATGAGATCAACAAAGAGACATTAAGAGAGGTGACATTGTATGGTTCATTCAGCATAATAGTACAGAGGAAGGAAGAGTAGGATGGGGCAGGATATTGAGAGAGTAATCATGAAGACATTGAATCAACAGAAGCTGAGGAAGAGAGAGTATCGGACTAGAGAATTTTCTGCAGAGCTGCGACCTACAACATTATGAAGGGCAAACCCAGAGAACCCCTGTGATATCATAATGCTACTTAACCCAAATCCGTCTCAGTCTGTGTCACTAGTGAAAACTATTCTTTATCTCCATCTATCATTACTATTTAGAAAAATAATCCATTCCATCATTTAACTAAATACAAAAAATATGAACTGTGACACTGGTAAGAATTCTTATGTATAAATGTTTGGGTGTCTTGAATCCCCCTTTTCTCGTGTGGACTTTGATGAACTTTTATACGAAACTCTCTTGACTTCTCTGTAACATAAGTGTTGTGTAATTATTTTCAAGCTGAGGATTTAGCAACTGCAGTCCTATTACACTACAAAAGAAGCAATAGTAAATATTAGCATATTGTTTTAATTGTACAAGTGATAGAGTCAAACCAATATTAGTTTGGATCTATCAGTAGCCTGTAACTTCATCAACCAAAATAGAACAGCATACAAAAATGTAATAAATATCTCACCTTCAAGTCATAACTTTCACGAATAAAGCAGGCAGCCTGTGCGTTGAAATCATCCTCCTGAACATATATGTCCCTCAAGGTTTCAGGATTGTGATCTCGACAATATTTAATATACAATGCTTGAGCCATGGGAAAATTTCTTACTGCCAACTGAAACACACATAATGTGTACAGTAAATACAAGGTACATAAAGTCTGTTACACTCAAATTTGTAGAAAAAAATTAAAAAAATAAACACTCTCAAACATTTTACTGACCTGAAATTCTCCTAAAGGCATATTCTCACGGAGATGGAGCAGCACAGTGAACACAAGGTCTGTATCACCACTTTCTATGGCTTTTACTAATGCTGGTTTGACTTCACCCAACCTCAACAGGAGCGGAACTTGAAGATTTGCACGAGGCTCATAATCCATTAACTGTGAACAAGAATGTCATGCATACTATAAGTGTACAAAACCATTTTGAAGAATGTTTATAGGCAACCAGAAAAAGAATTAAACAAATAGGAGGGACCTGATCACTGCTCATAAAAGAGGTGGTACTGAGCGGTGGACAGGGGCATGAAAATAGGTAAAAAAATTCTTAGATTTCATAAAAGTCCACATGCGATGAACTGGAAAACTCTGTCTACCAGCAATACAAGCACGATGGGTGGGTGGCTGAAGCTGTGGCCCCGCCAGTGACTGTATCACAGCAAGACTACACTTAAAACTATGGGTGAACACAACACAATGGTTTGTTTTCAAGTGGCACTCCAACAGATGCCACAGAAAAGGGCAGTGCCCACTTCACCACAAGCAGTACTTGCATTGACGCTGGAAGCACTACAGGCATGGTACTGTTTGCTTCCACTGAGCACATGCCCACAAGCTCACTGTGCAAATATCATTCCGCCAAAGCTGCACTTGCTACAGGGTAGGCAGTTCCAACCACAGTGCCAACCATGGTGGTTCACTATAGCATCCATCCATGAACAGCCAGAAATTGCAGGCTCCTCTGAACTCAGTCTCATTCATATTCTGTGCTCCTGGATTAGAATACGCCAGTGACTTCAGTATTATTACCTATTCACTATTGTCAATGACAGGCAACTGACCAGTATTAGAACTGTACAAATTAACTTTCAGTGGTGAATGACATTCTATAAAAGACTTAGTTAAACTCCAAGTGATTGTATTCTGTGTCAACTAACTAATCAAGTCCGAGACTATTATTTCTTATCTAAAGTGCACATCAAGAAGATTATTATTTAGTGTGTATCAGATTTAATAACTTAGGGTCCATGAGGACATTGTTTGTGAATCATTTCATTTTAGGGTTGTTGTTGTTGTTGTTGTGGTCTTCAGTCCTGAGACTGGTTTGATGCAGCTCTCCATGCTACTCTATCCTGTGCAAGCTCCTTCATCTCCCAGTACCTACTGCAGCCTACATCCTTCTGAATCTGCTTAGTGTATCCATCTCTTGGTCTCCCTCTATGATTGTTACCCTCCACGCTGCCCTCCAATGCTAGATTTGTGATCCCTTGATGCCTCAGAACATGTCCTACCAACTGATCCCTTCTTCTAGTCAAGTTGTGTCACTTTCACACACACACACACACACACACACACACACACACACACACACACACACCATGCCAAATAACCAGGGTGAGTAGAAGACTCAGATGGAACAGAAGGTGCGAAAATGAAGTTAATGGAACAGAAACAGCAAGAAAGGAAGGCTAGAAAAGACAGTACTGGGATGCAGGGGCAGCCATTCCACAAAGAATATATAAGGAGAAAAAGTATCTGAGAAAGGATGTAGAGCAGGGGAAAAAGAGGAAACAGGGAAAGAGTCTAAGAAGACAGCTGGGATGTAGTAGAAGAGAAAGAAAGTGGGGTTAGTGATGAACAGATGAGGGAGTGGAATAAGGTGGGCATGGGAGAGAGGGAAAATGTACTTGGGTGACAGGGAGTAGTGAGATTGAGGTCACAAAGATTGTAGGAACAAACATATTTTTCTCATCTACACAGTGCAGAAAATCAGGGAGAATTAAAATTTGGATTGTAAAACACCTACTGAAGTCAATCACATCATATTGCACAGCATGGTCAAAACCAATGTTATGCAGCTAGCCTGTAGTCAATTTGATAGAGTCCACTAACATGAGTAAATAGTTTCTTAGTGGTCAAACCAATGTAGAATGCTGTGCAAGGACTACAGCGAGGAGTACATAGGATTTCTCTCCTGAGAGTCGTCAGTTGCAATTCCCCTGTTGCTTCACCAGATATTTGCAAATTCGTTTGTGGGATATGCAGCTTGAGTCGTTCTAAACAAATACTGTTCATCACATCTTCCATGCGAAGCCCAATGTCAACAAAAGGCATCAATTTGTATCTGCTTATTAGCAAAATTACTTTTCAAGCTGAATTTTGCACAGCCATTCGACAGAGCAGATGCAAACTAGTCCAGTTCAATATTCATTTTATCAATATGTATTAACAAGAACAGTAAAACATGAAGCACAACTGGTGCTCCAGTCTGAGAAGCGCTCCTGCATGGCAGTAGGAGACAGCCCAGAGCAGGACAGCATGGAATATAGCACAAATTGGGCAAGGCAGACATGGTGTACAATGATTATCAATCTTCCGGTGTCTGTTGTGGTTACTGGCTGTGTTAGAGACATTAGTAACAAATGTTACTGGTATTTCCTTGTGCTTTTTCTACATTGTTCACTTTGTCACCATGCTTCATACATTATATCACAGATCTTTGTTTCTGCATAACTCACGCACCTTTGACTTTAATGCCCGATATTTCAGCAAGCATACCTGACCTTAAACCTCCCATCTTCCTCCAACCTTCTCACTTTCAGCTTTATGCACGCTTCCCTTCCCTTCCCAACCCTCTCACATTCCCCAAGGCTCCCAGCCATGCCTGTCTCCAGTACAACTGTTCTTTGTACCTGTAGGCTTATTGCAAAAGTGACTTTGATGCCTCTACACTACAATCCACACATGAAAATATGCAGTCCTTATCAGCCCACTTGGCTGAGTTTCCCTACATACTTCAGAACCTCAGCTTTCATGTCACACTCTTGTTGGAGACATGGCTGAAGCAGAGTATCCTCTCCAGCTTTTTAAGCTTCAATGGCTATGCTTTCTGGAGACACAACAGAACAGACAACAGGCCTAACATATTTTCATTGAACTTAAACCTCTCAAAAGATAAAACACTATCTGTCTAATATACAAGCCACCAAAACTTGGGCAGCTCTCTAGCTTTGAATCCACACTCTCAGGTTGTGAATCTTGGCATAAACGCATACACTACCTGATCAAAAGCATCTAGGCACTTCTACTTAATACAGAATTGACCTCAAGATGTCACAAGAGGCAAATATGCCAGTATAAATGGAGGAGGGAAATACTGTGTTGTCAGTAAAGAAGCAGTAACTGCAGAATGGGTCGGTCAGGAGAGCTCAGTGATTATGAATGTGGACTAGTCATGGATGTAACCTGGGTAATAAATCCACTAGGGACATTTCCACCTTTCTAAAGCTGTTCATTTTAACTGTTGGTGATGTAAATGTGAAGTGGAAATACGAACAACAACCATAGCAAAACCACGACGAAGCACACCTCATGGACTAATGTAAAGGGATCAACAAGAACTGTGGAAAGTGTTTGTAAAAAATTGCATGAAATCAGCACAAGGAATCCCTCATGAGTTCTGAAGAGCTACCAACAATCCAGCTACAACAATGACTGACCATAGGGAGTTAGAAGGAATGAAGTACTATGGTTGAGCAGCTTGAAGTGGTGCTGAAGAGCAATACCACTAGACAGTGGGTGACTGGAAATGAGTAATTTGGAGTGATGAAACATGTTATACCCTGTAGCAACCCAAAGGAAGAGTTTGGGTTTGGTAACTTCCTGGAGAATGTTGCCTGTCGTCTTGTATCATGTTAACAGTAAAGTATGGAAAAATGGTGTTACAGTATGCAGATGTTTCTCATGTTTAGGATGTGGTCCCCTTATGGTGCTTATGAAAATGCTAAATGTGGAAGGATAGGAATACATTTTACAGTGCTGTGTACTGTGTACAGTACAGGAACAATTTATAGAAGGCTGCTTGTATCGGGATGACAATGGACCCAGTCATACAGCACCATCTGTGAGATAATGGTTTGTGGACAATAACATTCCTAAAATGGACTGTTCTGCCCAGAGTCCCAATCTGCACCCACTGGAATACCTTTGCGATGAATTGGAACATTGGCTTCGCTCCACATCCCAGGATCCAACATCACTACCTTATCTGGTTTTGGCTCTTGAAGAAGAATGGACTGTCATTTCTCCACAGATGTTCAGATACCTCACCGAATGTGCCGCCCAGCACATTTCAAGCCATCATAAAGGTGAATGGTGGACATAACCCATAAAAACATCCACTAGTAGGAGTCCGGATACTCCACTTCAAAATTTAACCATACATTGTCGTGCAAAATCATTACACTGCCCATTTGGGCCAAATCACCATACAACAGATATTCATGTTTGCAAAAATATTTGCACTCCATATAGTAATTGGCACTGATCAGATCTCTGCAAGTAGTTTGCCTGCTGATGATGCAACATACATGGCTTACTCGCTGCAAAATTCACAGAATAAACCACAAGTAGTGACTTTTTCAGATTTTTTAAGTGCATGGATAGTTCTTCTTTACAGTTGACACCTAGGATATTTCTTGGTGAGGAACAGCAAGAAATAACAAACAATGGAAAATCCAGGATGGAATGTAACAATATTAGGGAAGAAAAGTTTCTACTCACCATATAGCAGAGCTGAGTTGCTATAGGCACAACAAAAAGATTCACACAATTATAGCTTTTGGCCATTAAGGCATTTGGTCAGCAATAGACACACACACACACACACACACACACACACACACACACACACACACACACACACACACACACGCAAACGCAACTTGCACACACGTCTGCAGTCTCAGATAACCACACTGCAAGCAGCAGCACCAGTGCATGATGGAAGTGGCAACTGGGTGGGGCTAAGGAGGAGGCTGGGGTGGGGTGGGGGACAGTATGGTAGAATATAGAATACTGCGTGTGGCAGTGAAATTACAGCTGTGTAGTGCTGGAATAGGAACAGGGATAGGGCCTAAATCAGTATGCTCGGACACGAGATTGAAACATCGTCCTCCCAAATGTGAGTGTAGTGTGCTAGCCACTGCGCCACATTGCTCGGTCACATGACTAGTTCCACAGGTAGCCCAGCCTTTGATGGGATAAGTGATGTTAGTGACCGGACTGGAGTAGGTGGTTGTAGGATGATGTATGGGACAAGTCTTGCACCTAGGTCTATTACAGGGGTATGAGGTATGAGGTAAGGGATTGGGAGCAGGGGTTGTGTAAGGATGGACGAGTATATTGTGAAGGTTCGGTGGACAGCGGAATACCACTGTAGGAGGGGTGGGAAGGATATTGGGCAGGACATTTCTCACTTCAGGGCACGACGAGAGGTAATTCAGTTGCTCCAGTCCCGGATGGTACTGAGTTACAGGGGTGAATGCTCCTCTGTGGCTGGACTGTGGGACTTTGGGAGGTGGTGGGAGACTGAAAAGACAAGGCACGGGAGATTTGTTTTTGTTCAAGGTTGGGAGGATAATCACGGTCAGTGAAGGCTTCAGTGAGACCATCGGTATATTTTGAGAGGGACTGCTCATCACTGCAGATGCGATGACCACAGGTGGCTAGGCTGTATGGAAGGGACTTCTTGGTATGGAATGGGTGGCAGCTGTCAAAATGGAGGTATTGCTGGTGGTTAGTAGGTTTGATATGAACAATGGTACTGATGGTGCTGATGCAGCCATCTCTGAGGTGGAGGTCAACATCTAGGTAGGTGGCTTGTTGGGTTGAGTAGGACCAGGTGAAGCAACTGGGGGAAAAATTAATGAGGATATGGAGGAATGTGGATATGGTGTCCTCACCTTCAATCCAGATAGCAAAGATGTCATCAATGAATCTGAACCAGGTGAGAAGTTTAGGATTCTGGATTTTTAGGAAGGATTCCTCTAGATGGCCAATGAGGAGGTTGGCATAGGATGGTGCCATGCAGGTGGCCATAGCCATACCCTGGTTTTGTTTGTAGGTAATAACTTGAAAGGAGAAGTAATTGTGGGTGAGGATATAGTTGGTCATTGCGACTAGGAAGGACGTTGTTGGTTTGGAATCCATAGGGCGTCTGGAAAGTTAGTGTTCAATAGCAGTAAGGCCATGGGCATTAGGAATGTTAGCGTACAAGGAGGTGGCATCAGCAGCGACGAGCAGGGCACCTTGTGGTAAAGGGACAGGAACGGTGGAGAGTCGGTGGAGGAAATAGTTGGTATCTTTTGTATAGGAGGGTAGGTTCCAGGTAACAGGTTGAAGGTGTTGGTCTACGAGAGCAGAGATTCAGTTGGGGCACAGTAACCGGCCACAATGGGTCATCATGGGTGGTTGAGTTTATGGATTTTAGGAAGTATGTAGAACGGGGCGGGGGGGGGGGGGGGGGGGCAATAAGTGGTAGGGGTAAGTAGAGAGATGGACTCTGGGGAGAGGTTCTGTGATGGGCCTAAGGATTTGAGTAGTGACTGGAAATCCTGATGGATTACTGGAATGGGGTCACTATGGCACGGTTTGTAGGTGGAAGTATGTGAAAGCTGACAGAGTCCTTCTATCACGTAAGCAAACTGTTAGAAAAGTGGTGGTCAATAACTGTCAGAAAAGTGATGACAGTGGGTCAGTGATGTTACATATAACATCACTGACCCACTGTCATCCAACTGTCAGAAAAGTAGCATATTTGGAAAACAAGTAACATCTGATATACATCTCCACTCTACACCTGGAAGAAAATAATAATTCCAAAACAGACAGGACATGACAGCAGCAATGTTACGTGTAAGAGCACCTGACAATGGCAATTTGCCAAAATGGGCTCATTGTGAATGAAATAAAATATAAACAACTTACATAGCAGTGTAGCTGGATATTACTCATAAAAAAGTATTTTTATTAATGATTAGTACAGTCTGTACACAGCATGCCACGCTTGCTTGCTGTACTTCTACCCAGTGGTCAGCAGAATATTTACGATGACTGTTTATGGATTTGGTCTTTAACATTTCCTATGATGTCCAGACCATTTACGTAATGACTTTAGCACAACTCAGTGAGGATTTAGCATAAGGCTGTTATCAGTGTGAGTTGCCCATTTTATTTGTTACCTAGCTGTAGCTTTAGCCTAGTTTCATTTCATTGCTGGCAACTAGAAGATGCTCAACGAATGAAACTGGTCACAACACAATAAATGATTGATAATACAGCTGAGCTGGTTTTTTATTAAATAATACATTTGAGCTGGTTTTTTAATCATTAACATTGGTGTCAGCTGTGGTGCTCAACATGATCAACAACAGTATTTGTTTGGATTGTCTCAATCTATGCATTACTAAAACAAAATGTTCCTGACGACTCTTAGGAGAAACACTATATATATGTGAAACAATTACTAACAAAGAGATAGAGGGGCTGGCCAGTACTTACCTCAGCTCAGTACAGCCGATAGAAACACAAAAAACAACCGAAAATTTAAGCTCCTAGCTTTCGGAATAAATGTTCCTTCATCAGGGAGGAGAGAGGGGAAAGAAAGGGAAGAAGGGAAAGTGGATTTAGTTACTCACAACCCAGGTTATGAAGCAACAGGGAAAGGAAAACAGGGAAGGTAGCAAGGATGGAGGCATGGTTGTCAGAGGGAAGCCAAAGATATTCTACTGCAGGTACTGTGCCAGCTTCAAACCAAAGAGGATGCATACAGAAGTAAAGAGGTGTATAGTATAAAGATGTAGGATGGAAAGATGCATGAATGGCTAAAGAGGAAAGGGAAAGAGGAGAAGACTGAAAAGTAAATGGGAGTGAGGTTGTTTAACGTAGGTTTAGTCCAGGGGGATGGCGGGATGAAAGGATGTGCTGGAGTGCAAGTTCCCATCTCCGCAGTTCAGAGGGACTGGTGTTGGGTGGGAGAAGCCAAATGGCACATACAGTGTAGCAGGTTCCTAGGTCCCTAGAATTATGCTGGAGGGCATGCTCCGCTACTGGGTATTGGACATCTCCTAGGCGGACAGTTCGTCTGTGTCCGTTCATGCGCTCAGCCAGTTTAGTTGTTGTCATACCGATGTAAAAGGCTGTGCAGTGCAGGCATGTCAGCTGATAAACGACATGTGTAGTCTCACACGTGGCCCTGCCTTGAATTGTGTATGTTTTCCTAGTAGCGGGGCTGGAGTAGGTGGTTGTGGGGGGATGCATGGGGCAGGTTTTGCAGTGGGGTCGGTTGCAGGGGTAGGAACCGCTGGGTAGAGAAGGTAGTCTGGGAATATTGCAGGGTTTAACAAGGATGTTACGGAGGTTAGGGGGACGACGAAAGGCAACTCTGGGTGGTGTGGGGAGAATTTTGTCAAGGGATGATCTCATTTCAGGGGTTGACTTGAGAAAGTCATATCCCTGGCAGAGTAATTTATTGATGTATTCGAGGCCAGGATAATATTGGGTGACAAGGGGGATGCTTCTGTGTGGTCTGAGGGTAGGAATATTGTTGTTGGACGGGGAGGAATGTATTGCTCGGGAGATCTGTTTGTGGACAAGGTCTGCAGGATAGTTGCGGGAGAGGAAAGCACTGGTCAGGTTATTGGTGTAATTGTTGAGGGATTCGTCACTGGAGCAGATACGTTTGCCACGAATACCTAGGCTGTAGGGAAGGGAGCGTTTGATGTGGAATGGATGGCAGCTATCAAAGTGAAGGTACTGTTGTTTGTTGGTGGGTTTGATATGGACAGAGGTGTGGATGTGAGCTTCAACAAGATGAAGGTCAACATCCAGGAAGGTGGCTTTGGTTTTGGAGAAGGACCAGGTGAAATTCAGATTCGAAAAGGAGTTGAGGTTATGGAGAAAATTAAGGAGTGTTTCCTCACCATGAGTCCAGACCACAAAGATGTCATCTATAAACCTATACCAGGCCAGGGGAAGCAGCTGTTGGGTCTTCAGGAAAGCCTCCTCCATGCGGCCCATGAAGAGGTTGGCATAGGATGGAGCCATCCTGGTTCCCATGACAGTTCCCCTGATTTGTTTGTAGGTCTGGCCTTCAAAAGTGAAGTAATTATGGGTGAGGATGAAGTTGGTAAGTGTGATAAGGAACGAGGTTTTTGGAAGATCTTCGGGTGGGCGTTGGGAGAGGTAGTGCTCAAGGGCAGAGAGACCATGGGTGTGTGGGATGTTTGTGTAAAGGGATGTAGCATCTATGGTGACAAGAAAGGTTTCCGGTGGGAGAGGAGTGGGAATGGATTTGAGGCGTTCTAGGAAGTGGTTTGTGTCCTTGATGTAGGATGGGAGTCTGCAGGTGATAGGTTGGAGGTGTTGGTCTACCAGAGCTGAGATACGTTCTGTTGGGGCTTTGAAGCCTGCTACAATGGGACGGCCAGGATGGTTCTCTTTGTGGATTTTGGGTAATAGGTAGAAGGTAGGGGTACGTGGCTCAGGTGAAGTGAGTAAGTCTATGGAAGCCATTGCGAGGCCTTGTGAGGGACCTTGGATTTTTAGGATTTTCTGCAGCTCAGTCTGAATGGAGGGAATGGGATCCTGGGTAACAGCTTTGTAGGTTGAGGTGTCGGAGAGTTGACGCAGTCCTTCTGCCACATACTCCACACGGTCAAGTACCACAGTTGTGGAGCCTTTATCCACCGGAAGGATTACAATAGAGCGGTCTGTTTTCAGCTGCTTAATGGCACGGAATTCAGCTGGGGTGATGTTGGGGGTTGTCGGAATGTTCTTCAAGAAGGACTGGGAGGCAACACTGGATGTGAGGAATTCCTGAAACGTCTGCAAGGGATGGTTTTGGGGGAGGGGAGGAGGATCCCATTGAGAAGGCGGTCGGAACTGTTCTAAACAAGGTTCAACACTGGGTCTAGTATTTGGGGGCTGTGTTTGGGTGGTGAAGTGATATTTCCAGTTGAGGTTCCGGGTGAAAGAGAGGAGATCTTTAACCAGGGCAGTGTGGTTGAATTTAGGTGTGGGGCTAAAGGTTAAGCCTTTTGATAGAACAGATGTCTCTTGAGGAGAGAGGGATCTGGATGAGAGGTTTAGAACTGAATTGGAGTTGGTGATATGTGGCATTTGACTGTGGTTATAGTTGAGATTTGGTCTGTGTGGGGTATGTGCTTGTATGGGGAGATTGAGTAGGGTGGCTAGGCTAGGTTTGTTGGCTATGAGGGGGGTTTGTTGACGGTTCTGTTGTGGTTGGTGTTTGTGAGGGATAGGGAGAGGGTCCCCACTTCTTAGGTGTTGCACTAGCACTGTGGATAGTTTTTTCAGGTGGTGTGTGGCATGGGACTCAAGTTTGCGGCTGGCTTCTAGGATGATGTTCCTGAGTGTGTTCTCCAAGCAAGGGTTTGAGAGGTGGAGGACTTTGAAGAGAGATAGGAGCTGTTGGGAGTGGTGGTTACATGAAGTAGTGTAGAGGTTCAGGACAAGTTGGGTAAGGGCTAAGGATTGAAGGTTCTGGAAGTCCAGGAGAGATTGGTGGAAGGAGGAATTGCACCCAGAGATGGGAACTTTTAAGGTAAGTCCTTTAGGGGTAATTCCAAAGGTTAAGCAGGAACGGAGGAAAAGTATGTGGGACTGCAGTTTGGCTACGGTAAATGCATGTTTCCGGAATGAATGTAAATAATGTGGTATAGGATTAGGGTACATAGTGGGTAACTGGTGGGTAGGGAAATTAAATAAAGTTAGAATAGTAATCACAAGAAGGAATAAAACACGGAAGGAAGGGCGAGAAAGAAAGAAATTGTGTTGGTAACGTTAAATACCAAAGAAAGACCACCGAATAAGAAAAATACGGAAAAAGTTGACCAGACCAAGCAAGTATGTCCAGATCAGGGGAAAAAGAACACACGCTGCTCAAAAACAGAGATAGCGAGTAGCGGAAAAAAGATCGCGCATGACGCAAAAAAGATCACGCGTGACGCAAAAAAGATCGCGCGTGCCGCAAAAAAGATCGTGCGTGCGCAAAAAAGATCACATGTGCCGCAAAAAGGTTCATGGGTGGCGCAGAAATGTTCCAAAAAATGTTTCCTGTGGCAGAGAAAGATAGGCAATGGCACAAAAATATCACCAGCAACACGAAATCGACGGAATTGGATGATACTGATAGGTGTGGAAGAGATTGTTGGCAGTGATTGTTGGCTGGAAAACAGCGAATAACGAACGTTAAAACTATGGAATGTTAAATAATGGAACGTTAAATAAATAAATCAATAAATAGAAAAAGAGAAGTGGACTATAAACCGAACAAGACACAAGACAATAGGAGGCAAATGAAACTAGCACAGTTGGTGACGAATATATATATATATATATATATATATATATATATATATATATATATATATATATATATATAACACTGAAGAAGAGAAAGTGTTTAGATGATAGATGTAAGTGATAGCTAACAAAAGGGACAAAACAATGAAGAATGTGGACCATATAGGTGATCTAACTAATTAATGGAAAATCTCATATAAAGATGTGAAACAATTACTAACAAAGAGATAGAGGGGCTGGCCAGTACTTACCTCAGCTCAGTACAGCCGATAGAAACACAAAAAACAACCGAAAATTTAAGCTCCTAGCTTTCGGAATAAATGTTCCTTCATCAGGGAGGAGAGAGGGGAAAGAAAGGGAAGAAGGGAAAGTGGATTTAGTTACTCACAACCCAGGTTATGAAGCAACAGGGAAAGGAAAACAGGGAAGGTAGCAAGGATGGAGGCATGGTTGTCAGAGGGAAGCCAAAGATATTCTACTGCAGGTACTGTGCCAGCTTCAAACCAAAGAGGATGCATACAGAAGTAAAGAGGTGTATAGTATAAAGATGTAGGATGGAAAGATGCATGAATGGCTAAAGAGGAAAGGGAAAGAGGAGAAGACTGAAAAGTAAATGGGAGTGAGGTTGTTTAACGTAGGTTTAGTCCAGGGGGATGGCGGGATGAAAGGATGTGCTGGAGTGCAAGTTCCCATCTCCGCAGTTCAGAGGGACTGGTGTTGGGTGGGAGAAGCCAAATGGCACATACAGTGTAGCAGGTTCCTAGGTCCCTAGAATTATGCTGGAGGGCATGCTCCGCTACTGGGTATTGGACATCTCCTAGGCGGACAGTTCGTCTGTGTCCGTTCATGCGCTCAGCCAGTTTAGTTGTTGTCATACCGATGTAAAAGGCTGTGCAGTGCAGGCATGTCAGCTGATAAACGACATGTGTAGTCCCACATGTGGCCCTGCCTTGAATTGTGTATGTTTTCCTAGTAGCGGGGCTGGAGTAGGTGGTTGTGGGGGGATGCATGGGGCAGGTTTTGCAGCGGGGTCGGTTGCAGGGGTAGGAACCGCTGGGTAGAGAAGGTAGTCTGGGAATATTGCAGGGTTTAACAAGGATGTTATGGAGGTTAGGGGGACGACGAAAGGCAACTCTGGGTGGTGTGGGGAGAATTTTGTCAAGGGATGATCTCATTTCAGGGGTTGACTTGAGAAAGTCATATCCCTGGCAGAGTAATTTATTGATGTATTCGAGGCCAGGATAATATTGGGTGACAAGGGGGATGCTTCTGTGTGGTCTGAGGGTAGGAATATTGTTGTTGGACGGGGAGGAATGTATTGCTCAGGAGATCTGTTTGTGGACAAGGTCTGCAGGATAGTTGCGGGAGAGGAAAGCACTGGTCAGGTTATTGGTGTAATTGTTGTAATTGTTGAGGGATTCGTCACTGGAGCAGATATGTTTGCCAGGAATACCTAGGCTGTAGGGAAGGGAGCGTTTGATGACGAATCCCTCAACAATTACACCAATAACCTGACCAGTGCTTTCCTCTCCCGCAACTATCCTGCAGACCTTGTCCACAAACAGCTCTCCCAAGCAATACATTCCTCCCCGTCCAACAACAATATTCCTACCCTCAGACCACACAGAAGCATCCCCCTTGTCACCCAATATTATCCTGGCCTCGAATACATCAATAAATTACTCCGCCAGGGATATGACTTTCTCAAGTCAACCCCTGAAATGAGATCATCCCTTGACAAAATTCTCCCCACACCACCCAGATTTGCCTTTCGTCGTCCCCCTAACCTCCGTAACATCCTTGTTAAACCCTGCAATATTCCCAGACTACCTTCTCTACCCAGCGGTTCCTACCCCTGCAACCGACCCCGCTACAAAACCTGCCCCATGCATCCCCCCACAACCACCTACTCCAGCCCCGCTACTAGGAAAACATACACAATTCAAGGCAGGGCCACGTGTGAGACTACACATGTCGTTTATCAGCTGACATGCCTGCACTGCACAGCCTTTTACATCGGTATGACAACAACTAAACTGGCTGAGCGCATGAACGGACACAGACGAACTGTCCGCCTAGGAGATGTCCAATACCCAGTAGCGGAGCATGCCCTCCAGCATAATTCTAGGGACCTAGGAACCTGCTACACTGTATGTGCCATTTGGCTTCTCCCACCCAACACCAGTCCCTCTGAACTGAGGAGATGGGAACTTGCACTCCAGCACATCCTTTCATCCCGCCATCCCCCTGGACTAAACCTACGTTAAACAACCTCACTCCCATTTACTTTTCAGTCTTCTCCTCTTTCCCTTTCCTCTTTAGCCATTCATGCATCTTTCCATCCTACATCTTTATACTATACACCTCTTTACTTCTGTATGCATCCTCTTTGGTTTGAAGCTGGCACAGTACCTGCAGTAGAATATCTTTGGCTTCCCTCTGACAACCATGCCTCCATCCTTGCTACCTTCCCTGTTTTCCTTTCCCTGTTGCTTCATAACCTGGGTTGTGAGTAACTAAATCCACTTTCCCTTCTTCCCTTTCTTTCCCCTCTCTCCTCCCTGATGAAGGAACATTTATTCCGAAAGCTAGGAGCTTAAATTTTCGGTTGTTTTTTGTGTTTCTATCGGCTGTACTGAGCTGAGGTAAGTACTGGCCAGCCCCTCTATCTCTTTGTTAGTAATTGTTTCACATCTTTATATGAGATTTTCCATTAATTATTTAGATACACTATATATATGATCTGACTGCTTCCACATGTGGCTCTACATTTTACGGGATAAGAAATTCAGTGCAAGGCCTTGAATACATGGTGGTGGGCTGATGTATGCAACAGGACCTGTACTTAATCCCTCAGAAGGTCATAAGCAGTGTGAGAGGGAGCTGGGAGGCAGAGGGCATATGGACAAATAGGGATGCTGCATATGTTGGGTACACAGCTGAATATAACTTTTGGAAGGGTGTGAAGGACTTTTCAGGTGATAGTCCTCTTTTCAGTGCGCTAGAGATCAATGAGACTTAGTCAAGCCTTAATGGAAATCTTATATTAACTCTTCCTTCTTAAGAGGAGGAATCATGGTTTTTGAATGCACAATACAAAGACTGCTTCACAAAAACAGTGATGGGTACTTTGCTCCTGTTTCACAAACAACTTCACCAAGTTTTCCAACAAGAGACAGTGTGTGAGACACTACGTCTGCACTACTGATTGTATCACAAACAAGGTAAGTATGTAAGTATTAAAAAGCTCCTTTCCCTATTGCTGATCACAATCTTTCTCCAGCTGCAGCCACCAGTCAGGTTGGAACTTAACCAACCTATTTTGATGTCTCTTAAAGGTCACAGATTTTCATTTTCATCTATCTTCTTCTGATGATTAGTAAGTGTTTTATTCAGTTAATAATGATTTAGAACAACACTGTTACATTTCAATTCTCACTTCATTCATATATACTGTTATTAAACACATAATGAATGATCAGCTTGCTTACAATGAAGTATACAGCTTTAACAACACAAACTGATGAACTCCATAGGCTATCTATGAAAAGTCACAAGTGTAACAGATAATTTATACACATGGTGGTTATAATTAAACTTCCACTACTTGAGCCAGTCTACACACAAAACTATTTACTATAAGGGTACCCAACATTACAGAAATGATGTTCGGACTGTGCACTGCAGGATTTGCACTGTTAGTATGTTGGCGTCTTGACATGCCATTATGTGCCAATACTGCTACAGCAACACAGGTTTGAATGCTGTTTTATAAAAAAGAAAAAAGAAAAAGAAAGGAACAGTGTTGCTGCTCTTTGTTGGTATCTATGCACTAAAGGAATATGGAGGCCCTCTTTCCACACTAGGGTTGAAGAACATGATTCAGAGGTTCAAATTAACTAGTGGTTTGGGAATTGCTCCTGGGAGAGGCTGATGGCCAATTCTACCACAAATTTTTGAAGAAGTTATTGCTAACACAGCTGATAATGCTGAAACCAACGTGTGATCTTTAAGCAGTGCACAAGCTGTCTCTCAACAGCTGGACATTCCATGGTCTACCATTCGAAAAGTGCTGTGAAAAATTGTGAAATGGTATCTCTAGTGCGGTTCCAGGCTGTTGAGGATAGAGATGGACATCACATTGAGTAACATTTTTAAACTGGAATATATATATGGTACACAATTCACATATGTTATTCTCTCGTATAGAAATTAAAATGTGTTTTTGCCAATGGTTCATTCATTATTTCTCTTTCGCATATGCTTAGAAATGTTTTCACAAAATTTCTTTGTCCTAAGATTACTCTTTTTCATGGGGGCCCTATCCAGTAGCAAAAGTTTAATTATAACTACCCCATAGAACAATGATTGTAATTCTTGGATGGAGCAATATGTAAAATAAGGGAAAGGCAAGCATTCACCTATAGCAGATCAATACATCAAGCCCAGAAACATGTAACAGAAAACAGCATCCCCACTAGCTTTCAAATACCAGATGTTTTTCTAAACAAAGTACACACATTCACATACACAACCACGTAGAAACCCAAATGCACACAGCAGGAATGGTTATTGGTACTTGATTATTAAAAGCAGTTGCCTGAGCTGATGAAGGTGGGTACAGGGAAGAGAAGAACAAGAAAAGGGAGTAAAGGAAAAAGGCATGTCTTTGGACAGATGACTCTGTGACCACACTACAAGACAAAAAGAGTATAGAGTAGAACAAAAAGATATATAGGAAGAGGGTGAGGGTGAGGGGAGAAAGGTTAAGATACAGAGGGAGAATGAAGGCTGAGGGGCTGAAAAGAGGGAGGGAGGAAGATGGAGGGGAGAGGGAGGGGGGAGGAAGGGGGAGGGAGGGAGGGAGGGAGGAGAAAGAGGGGGGAAAGAGGAGGGAGGGAGGGAGGGAGGGAGGGAGGGAGGGAGGGAGGAGAAAGAGGGGGGAAAGAGGAGGGAGGGAGGGAGGGAGGGAGGGAGGGAGGGAGGGAGGGAGGGAGGGGGAGGGGGAGGGAGAGAGAGAGAGAGAGAGAGAGAGAGAGAGAGAGAGAGAGAGAGTGCTCGCAGGGGAAAGGGTAGGGGAGAAGAGTGGTGGGAGAAGGCAGAGCTTAAAGTGATACAATAGGAACAGGTCAGTGGAGGTTTAGGGTAAAGGGACTGAAAGTGCAGGTTATTCTGGAAAGGTAATTCCCATCTGTGTAGTTCACAGAAACTTGTGCTTGTAAGAAGTATCCAAATGGCCCATGTACTGAAGTGGCTGTTAAAGTAATTTATGTTGTGGTGTGCAGCATACTTGGCAACTGGGTAGTCAAGTTTGTGGTTTGTCACAGTTTGGCAGTGGCCACTCATGTGAGTAGACAGCTGGTTACTAGTCATGCCCACATAGAATACTGTAGACAAATTGCAGCATAGCTCATACATAACATGACTGCTTTCACACGTGGCCCTAGATACGAAATGCCTGTGAAAGCAGCCATTTTATATATCAGCTATTAATCCAGTTGCTGAACATGCTGCACACCTCAACACAGAGACTTCAACAGTTGTTTCACTGTGTGGGCGATTTGGATATTGCCTTTCAGCACAATTTTCGTGGGGCTGCACAGACAGGAATTGTCTCTCCAGCTTATCATGCACTGTTGCAATCCCTCTAGTGTAAACCTCCAATACCCCTCTCCCACTGCCTCTACTTACCTTTTCTCTTCTCTTCTTTCTTTAGTCCACGGAGGAGGAGGAGAGAAGAAAAATAGTTATTAGTCTTGGGGTTAATCTGAAGACCACAAGGAATTACAAGACGTGAACCTCCTAGAACTGAAGTGACACTGCCTTCCTATGACTGACTTGCTTCCCAATTTAAGAATGAGCTGTAGTATGATTTTAAATTTACATGTGATGAAAACAAATGCATTTTGGCACTTTCCATCTGTAAATAGGTGAATGGCTGACTGAACTATACAAACCTTTATTGCAAGTTGTGTACGACCACAGTCTGCAGCCTTAATAGCAATATCACTGTATGATACACCAGGCGTATCCCCCAACTTCTCTGCGATTTCACGAGCCACCTGTTCACGATCCAGCTGTGTCTGCTTTACCTGAAAGAGATTCAAAGAATAAGTTCAACATAACTACCCAAAAGAAGAAGAAAACTGCATACCTCTATATATACATACATACTCTGCATACTAGTCCACACCAGGCATTCAGCTTTGGGTTTTCCCAAACAGAATGACACTAAGTGAATAAGCAAAACATTTAGCATACTGGCTACTCCATAATGGAGGAAGGTAACCTTATTTTGGAAATGAAATGTTTTTAATTAAGCCAGCATAAACATCATCAGCATACTGCTGCATACCATTAAAGTGGCTTTCAATGTGCAACTGTCGATGTTAATGTAGACTTCCAGAGCAAGTTTTTGTTAATGCAGCATGGCACTGAGCTCAGGTAATTGTAAAATATGAATAACCTAGTTGCACCCCTCAGTGTCACAGTTAAACATTTATTTATAAAGAAATGTTAATGCCAAAACTCATTATCCACAAATAAGTTATCTATTTGCAGACCAACATATCGCACAACATAAGAAGGGGGAGTTCGGCAAATTTTGAGACAATGAGAGAAGCCAGTAGAATGCATGTCACTCACAACTCATTTGTTTACTTAAGGAAAAAATTGAGACACAACCAAGTAGTGAATTACAAAATGTGCCAGGAAAGAGAAAGTAAATAATTTCATGACTGTTTGCAACATTCCTAGCACAGAAAGGATCATAACTGTCTTGGTGTGTATGGAGAGCCAGCTCTGTAAACAGCATTCCGTGATTTCTCATTCTCTGTGTATATGAAGAGTTTTCTGGGTCCCAATATACACGAGCAGCCAAGCAGCTGTCCAAGAGAAAAACGTGGTGTTCCAGATGAATACCTGCCACTTCTAACAACTGTCCTCGACTCTTATGTACGGTGATCGAGAAGGCCACTTTCAAAGGGAACTGCAAGCATTTGAACTGGAAAGGCAAATTTGTTGGGATGATAGGAATTCACGGTATCAATACCATCTCTCCTTTGGCTCCACTACTGATGATGATGCCCTGCATGATACACCCACTCAGCTCTATGACGTGTAACCTGGTGCCATTGCACAACTTTGGAGTATCCAGGTTATGCACCAGTGTTGTTGTTTTGTTATAGGTTGCAAGAACAACTAGGGCCATACACACCCATGTCAAAACTGTAAAACACAAACACAAAAAGAGGAATTAAAAATGACTACATGTTAATCCCAGTCACTGCAAGAGAAGACAGATAAAAACAGGGATTTGGAGAAAGGTCTATAAAATATGCTATAGAGAAACAAGAGGTCCAGATCTAAAAATTAAATGGTCTTCGCCATATTGCTATGACAGATAAAAAGAATGCATCAGTATGACAGGCACACCCGTCTTCAGATCCATCTTCAGGGATGACACCCCCAGCAGCTATAATGGAGTAGAAATTTTACAGAGTATGTAGTAGTGTCATCTCTTGTTACCACTGTATCAACTGAAATTAGGTTGTCAATTCCTCAGATATGTGATCAATAAATTTTTATTGATATTTGTCGCTGATTCATTCGTGGGCACCAATAACTCTTTGCTAAAGTTAATGAATTCATTTCACAGTTAAATTTCATGGATGACATTTTAGTCACGTTACACACCCCATGGGAACAATAATCACATTGACCATCCCACAAGTACAGTGACTTTTTTCAGAATAAAATGTAGCCTATGTGTTAATTCAGGGTGCACGCTATCTCCATTCCAAAGTTCATCCAAAACCAGAGAGATGCTTAACCCCAATGGAGTAACAAACACAATAACTTGACGAAGAAATAAAATAACCAATTTCTAGTTTGGTGCAGCACATGTGTTATAATATTTGTATGTACAACAACATTTTTGTGTGTCTGCGACTGTTACCTGCAGATATGCTTGCATATCATAATCAAATCCAGCCTCACTAAAAACCTACCACATTCTACACATAAAGGAATGTCATCTCTATGTCATGCATCGCCATTATTGTGAGTCTTCAAGCGTCTCAAAAGCTGCAAGATAGCCTGACTTTCTAAATGCTAAAATACAATAACCTTGTACCACTTTGAGGGTTAAACATTGTATTTATTATGTTGGGTTGGGTTTGGGTTGTTTGCGGAAGGAGACCACACAGTGAGTTCATCGGTCTCATCAGATTAGGGAAGGACTGGGAAGGAAGTTGGCCGTGCCCTTTCAAAGAAACCATCCTGGCATTTGCCTGGAGTGATTTAGGGAAATCACGGAAAACCTAAATCAGGATGGCCGGACGCAGGATTGAACCATCGTCCTCCCGAATGCGAGTCCAGTGCACTAGGCACTGCGCCACCTCGCTCGGTTTCATTATGTTGAATCATAATATGTAGGACATATTAAAAATAAAAGAACTTTCACAAGTATGTTACAGTTCAAAAGTCAAAGAGTAAATAGATTTTCTATGGGTAATTATTGTTCCACATTTCATGTTATATTCTTCATATCAATTAGTATCTTTTACTACACACATTTAAAAATAGCCTATGTGTGAATTTGGTGCACAAGCTAATTTCTTGCAAATTTTCTTCCAAAACAAAGATGCTGTAACTTACCAAACGAAAGTGTTGGTATGTTGATAGCAGACAATAAAAATCACACAAATACACACACAAATTTCGAGCTTTCGCAACCTAAGGTTGCTAAGTCAGGAAAGAGGGAAGGAGAGGGAAAGACGAAAGGATGTGGGTTTTAAGGGAGAGGGTAAGGAGTCATTCCAATCCCGGGAGTGGAAAGACTTACCTTAGGGGGAAAAAAGGAAAGGTATACACTCGCACACACACACATATCCATCCGCACATATAAAGACACCGGCAGACATATGTAAATAGTTGCTAGTTTTGTTTACGTTTTTTAGTCGTAAATTTTGCGTGAGTGTAGATTTTCGTTTTTGACTAGAGTTGTCACTTCAAAGTCAAATTAATTTGTGTCTGTCATACAGAGTTTAGGTAGTTAAAACTTTCGGAAGTAAGTTTCAAAGTTTGTTTACTTTAGTGTTTATTTACAGATTAGTACTGGTTACGAAACTACTGTGGTCTTGTGCCAACTTATTCTCTGCTTTTGTGTTAATTTAATCTATCAAACCATGAGTTAAAACTGTGGTGGTTGCTGTAGAAATTTGAAAGAGGGGGTGTTCTGTGTAGACTGTAAGTTATTGTTTCATTGGGGCACATATAGCGGTGAGGAAACGAGGGTAGAAAATGAGGCTCTTCGATGGCAGTGTTGCTTATGTAGAAAGGACAGAAAAATTGCTGAACAGGAGGCAAAAACCTGTGCCTTTAAGGTTGAATTAGATAACATGAACTTGGAATTACGTAGGTTAAGGTAGGAAAAAAGAGACTGGGAACTGGGAAAAGATAGCAAGCAAAGGGCAAAAAAGGCAAACACTTGAAAATACTCCAGAAATTCAAATAGTGAATCAGTTTGGCTTGCTATTTGAAGTGGAGAAACGGCCTCATCCAGATGTAGTTGAAACTAGGTTGAAGCAGAATATTAGCTTAAAGAAAAAAGACAGGTCAGGAACAAACCAGAATCGGAAAAGTAGAATTCTGCTTATAGGCAGCAGTCATGGAGGGGTGTGGACCAGCAGCTTCAGGAGAAATTAGGTGCAGGGTACCAGGTCACAAGTTTTGTGAAACTAAGTGCTAGCCTTATCCAGGTGACAGAAAACTTAGGTCAGCTATGCAGGGACATTGAGAAGGAAGATCAGGTAATTATTGTTGGGGGAGCAGGAAACAGCCTAGCTGTGAATCCAAGTTGCAGTATTAGGAGTGACCTGCATAAAATAGGGGCAGAAACTGGGTGCACAAATGTGGGGTTTGTGGAGGTCTTTGAGTGCCATGATCAGCCCTGGGTAAACACTGCTGTCAGCCATGTTAACACTGAGCTGAACAGGATGCTCCAGACACCAGCAAAATCTCACGTGTCGTTCCAGTTAATGCAATTGGTAGGTGGGGATACACTACACATGGCCTCTACCTGAATAGGAAGGGCAAAGTAGTTAGCTTCTCTATTAGTAGGAACTGTAAGGGGGCCACAGTGTCACACAGGGGGAGATCCCTATGGTTAATGGGTCCAGACAAACAGGTTTTTTAGGTTAAAGACAACAATCAAGATAAATAGAATAAAAGAAACTTCATGTACAGTAAATAGGGGCAAAGCTAAGGGCAGTATCAACTTACTTCATCACAATATCAGGGGAATAAAAAATAAAGTAGATGAGCTATTAGTGTGTTTAGATGATCTCAAAAATAAGAATGAGATTGATGTACTCTGTCTGTCTGAACACCATGTAAATGTGGGGATGGATATTGTCAGTATAAATGGGTATAATTTAGCATCTTACACTTTTAGATCTAGGCTGGATAAAGGAGGAGTTGCCATTTTCATAAAACAAGGGCAGAAATACAAAACTGTAGAAGTAAGCAAATCATGTGCTGATCAGCACTTTGAGGTTTGTGCATGTCAACTTCAGCTAGATAATGTGCTATTGATATTAGCAACAGTGTACAGGTCCCTGTTAGGAGACTGGGAGCTATTCATAAAAAAGTTTGACCCCTATTATGATATCTGTCAGACAAAAAGAAGAAGTTATCGATCTGTGGTGATTTCAATGTAAACTTTCTAAGCAGTTCTGATAGGATAAGTGAACTAGAAGTGTTATTAACAACATAAACTTAGAATCTGTGATCAATTTCCCTAAACGTATAGCTCAAGATAGTAGCACTCTAATAGATAATGTATTTGTACAGAAAGACTATGTAAAACAGTCATATGCTTTCCCTGTGGTAAGCGGATTGTCAGACTATGATGCACAAATGATTAACTTACAAAACCTAACAGGGTGTACAGTAAAAACCATTACGTAAAAGTGTGAGGTTGCTCAACCCAGTATCTATAGAGCACTTCAGAGAAAGTTTAAGAAATGTTAATTGGGGAGATGTATATAATGAGCCAAATGCAACATGAGAATAGTTCAAAAGAACAAGCCAGGCAATACAAGGAAGAGTCAATTTTGAAAAATTTTAGTCAGGTAACTTGCACCTAACAACCTGTTGTGAAATAAGTAAAATTATTAAATCTTTGAAAAATAAATGTTCCTTTGGTGTAGATGACATCTCTAATAAGATATTAAAACAATGTGGAGCAATTACAGCTGATGTTCTGAGTCACATATGTAATGCATCACAAAATCAAAGTATTTTTCCAGACAGGTTAAAACATGCCATTGACAGGCCTCTTGACAAAAAGGGGGACACCACAGATGTCAATAATTGTCAGCCAATATCCCTGCTTACAGCATTTTCAAAAATCTTCGAGAAAATAATGTACTCAAGAGTGGTTAGCCATCTCAATAGTACTGGGATACTTATTAAATCACAGTTCGGATTTCAAAAATGTTGTTCCACTGAGACAGCAATATACAATTTCACTGTCTACATTATAGAGTCTTTAAATAGTAAAATGTCACCAATAGGAATTTTCCGTAACTTGTCCAAAGCATTTGATTGTATGAACCATGACATTATGTTACAGAAATTGCAATTCTATGGCATAAATGGAACAGAGTGGTTTACGTCATACCTACAGAACAGCAAACAAAAAGTTTCTTTATATGGGTCAAGTGATTTAAATAAGTTTGCCTCTTCATCTAACTGGGGTGAAATTACAGTAGGTGTTCCACAGGGTTCAATCATGGGTCCCCTTCTCTTCTTGATATATGTGTATGATCTCCCTTCTCATCTGAAACAAGAAGCTGAACTGACACTGTTTGCTAATGATACAAGCATCATTATTAAACCAGTAAAAGAAATTCCAATTGAAAATGATACAAATAAGGTCTTTGGAAAAGTCATTGATTGGTTTTCTGCAAATGAGCTTCCTCTAAACTTTGAAAAAAAAAGGAAAAAAAACAGTACATCCAATTTTCTGCTGCAAAAAGTACAGTTCCTTCAATAAATCTAACTCATCAACAAAAGTCAGTAGGCAGGGTAGAGTATATTAAGTTTTTGGGTATACATATTGCCCCATAGAAGAAGGTGTAATTAGATGAATGATGAACACTAACTTCACTTAACAAAGGTTTATTCAGCACTTGCACATACAAGAGCGTGAAGTGAGATGCCTCTGGCCAGAACACATATGGTATATATACAGCTATAGAACATTCCAGTACAGTGATTTTTGACATTTGTGGATACTTCTAGAATGTACTCGAACCAAATATGGAAATTAAAATGGTACAGTCCAGGTGAGTTTTGAACTCATAACCCTCAACAGTTTAGTACCATAACCACCACACCACGGTACTACTCAGCTTCCTCTGTAACATTGCTCCCTCCTTAAGAGAACAGCATCACGGTGTTACAGCCTCCTAGTCCAGAACGAATCATCGGTCCTGCATACTCCAACTCCCGATGACTGAAGCTCACCCTAGTGGTGGTCTTCTTAGAACTTCTTTTGCCGCTACGCCCTTAATCACCTTTCTGCTTGTTGCCGGAGCTTCAAATTTACCCTGGGTGGTAGGATCCTTGCAGGGCTTCATTTGCAGGATGTGGACCGTATCTCTGATCTTTTGGGGTTGAAATATTCACCTTCATAAGTAACATCAGACAACTGTCTTACAACCTTATAAGGTTCAAAGTAACGCCTGAGGAGCTTCTCAGAGAGATCAACCTTCCAAAACAGTAGTGAAGATCCAGACGAGGTCACCAGGCTGGTAGACAAAAGGGCGGTGGCTGGCGTCATACCTTCGGCAATCGTTTCCTTGAGCTTGCAGCATGTGGAGTCAAGCTAACTGCCGAGCTTCCTCAGCTCTGGTTAACACCTAGCCAATGTAGTCGTCCACGTCATCAGGATGTAACGGAAACACAGTGTCCACTGTCGTACTCGCCTCATGCCCATGCACCAGGAAACATGGCATAAATCCTGTGGTGTCTTGTTTGGCGGTGTTGTAGGCAAACATCACGAAAGGTAGCACCTCATTCCAGTTGCTCTGCTCAACACTGATAGCATATCGACAAAGGTCTTATTAAGGCATTCAGAAGCCTGTTAGATTGCAGATGGTAGGCAGTAATGTTGAACCGATGGTTTATCTCGGTCATAGGATTCGATTGAAAAACTTTCCCTCAATCTGTAATTAATGACCTTGGGGCACCGTGTTTTAATACAATGTTTTCCACAATGAATTTGGGTACCTCAGATGCTTCGGCTATTTTCACAGCTTTGGTAATGGCATAGTGTGTCAGATACTCAGTGCAAACAATAATCCATCTATTGCCACTAGCAGACATTGGAAATCGTCGGAGGAGGTCAATCCCAAAACACTGGAAAGGCATTTCAGCTGGTGGAATTGGTATGAGTTGGCCATATGGTTTCTTAGGAACTGCCTTTCTCCTCTGGCACTTTTGACAGTGCGACACATAGTGACGGACAGTCTTAAATAAACCTGGACAGAAAAATGTCTTGCGGATTCTATCATAGGCCTTAATAAATCCTAAATGTCCAGCCTCAGGTGAGTCATGGAATTTTTGTAGAACATCTAAGTGCATGTGTTTAGCAATCACTGGTAGCCACCTCTTTCCAAACAGATCAAAGTTTTTATTGCAAAGTAATCCATTAACTAACTTAAGTTGTCCTTTCACATTCTCTTACTGGTTTAAGGCAAGCAAAATTTGACATATCTTAGCATCCTTCTTCTGCTCAGCAGAGAGATCCTGGAGTCCAGTGAGACAGTTACTATCTTCATCAAAGTCTTGATGGTCTGGGACTGGGTTTCTTGAGAGACACTCGGCATCTTGGTGTTTTCTTCCACTTTTGTACACTTTGGTAATGTCATACTCTTGAAAACATAGTGCCCACCTGGCGAGTGGTCCTGTTGGATCCTTAAGACCTGTCAACCAACAACGTGAATGATGGTCTGTAACAACTGTGAATGACCTTCCACAAAGATACTGTCGAAATCTGCACATGACCCAGATCACAGCAAGACATTATCTTTTCGTAGTTGAGTAGTTTCTCTCGGCTTTTGTAAGTGTCCTAGAAGTATAGGCTATAACCTTCTCTTTTCCATCCAAAATTTGCACCCGAACAGCACCGAGCCCATACCCACTGGCATCTGTGAGTAGTTCTGTAGGTGCTCTATCATCATACAGACGAAGTATAGGATCAGACAACAGAGCTTTTCACAGCACATCGAAAGAATCTCGTTATCGAAAGAAACTCGTTGAGCACCACCCCAGATAAATTTAGCATCAGCTTTTAACAACTCTTGGAGTGGCCTGGCTTTGATACAAAAGTCTTTGATAAAAGATGGTAATAAGAACAGAATCTGAGGAAGCTTCTCACATCTCTAATACTTTTAGGAATAGGAAATTCCATTATAGATCTCACCTTTTCTGGGTGTGGCCACACACCTTCGTTTGACACAAGGTGTCCTAATATTTTGATATCTTTGCTCCAAAGAGACACTTTCTTGGATTAAGTTTCAGTCCACCTTGTTGGAGACATTTAAGAAAGGCCCTCAGACTTTTTTATACCTTCATCAAATGTCTCTGAGAACACTATATGTCATCTAAACAACAAAGACACATCGTCCACTTCAGGTGATGTAGAAGATTATCCATCATCCGTTGCAAAGTTGCTGGTGCATTACACAAACCAAATGGCATTACCTTAGACTCATACAGGCCCTCCGGGGTGATGAATGTAGTTTTCTCACAATCAGCCTCATCTACTTCGATTTGCAGAATTCTGAGTACATGTCCATGGTTGAGAAAAACGTAGCCCCTTCAGACAATCTAGTGTATTGTCAATTCATGGAAAAGGGTAAACATTTTTAGTTACCTTATTAAGCTTCCTGTAATTAACACAAAACTGCCATCCTTCTTCCTGATGAGGATCACTGGTGATGACCATGGGCTCTGCGAAAGCTGAATGATGTTAATCTTCATCATTTTCTCTACCTCGTCACGAATTATTCAACGTTCTGTTGCTACACACGGTATGCTCTCTGGCTTATTGGTTGATAGTCTCCAGTGCTTCACCATCAAATCAGATAAATCGCTCTTCACCTGTGGATTGAAGCATTCAGAGACCTCCTGAAGAATGGCAAGTAGCTTCTTCTGTTGTTCCTTAGTGAGATCTGGTGATAGTCAAGCTAGAAGATCTTGTCTTGTAGTGGTAGGGCTAATTTTGCCCACAGACTTGGCATGGGAGGTTTCTATTACGCTCAGCTGTTCTTCAATTAACAGCTCAGCATTTGCTACGCACATGCATCTTGGAAGAATCTGCAGTTCTCGGCGACAGTTAACTATCCACAATTCACCGAATCCTTTCTTAAACAAGATGACAGAGGCTGGGATGACCAAGTTGTTATTCAGTGGTATGCTTCTCTTACATTCCACTACAAGATCCATGGGTTGATGCACGGCATGACACGTGACAGTTACCTTTCTAGCACTGACTGCAGGAATGATCAGTTCATCCAGCAAACATAGTCTCCACACATTCGGATGTGCGTCTTCCTGTCCACAGTACCTCATCTCGTCTAGCATAATCTTCGAGTGACAACAATCTGTAATTGCCTGAGAAGCTTTCAGAATGTCCTAACCGAAACTAAAGTCATGACTACACTCTTGTAAAATGATGAATTCTAAGGGCTGTGTATGGCCACTTACACCCACATGAATGGTACATCTTCATGTAGGCTTTACATATTTCCCATTAGTCACATCAGCAGAGATGTTTTGTTGTCGATGAATATGGTTTTCTGCAACTGGTGACAGTACTTCTCTGAAATGACTGAATATGGTGCTCCAGAGTCCACGAGAGTTTGCGCTGGTCAGCCATCCATGAGAATATCGATGTAGTTTCCTATCATATGGTTTTCTGCAACTAGTAACAGTACTTCTCTGAAATGACTGAATATGGTGCTCCAGAGTCCACAAGAGTTTACGCTGGTCAGCCATCCATGAGGATATCGATGTAGTTGCCTATCATTTTTGTAGTGATCGACGGTGGAGGATTTTTCTCTTCCTCCAAGGAAGGTCGCATCCTTTAGTTTTCCAGGTTGCAGTGGCTAGGTGATCTGCTGGAGCTTCTAAATGGCAATGGAGACCTTTATCAGTGTGTTGGGGAGCGTCCTCTCCACTGGCTAGCTTGCAGCGATGGTGACCTATGTCGTACTGCACCCACATCATCTTGTTCATCTTCGTTGTCCCGGAGTTGGCGTCAGCTAAAATCGGTCTGCTGTCTTCTGGTGCAGGTGTCATCAAATATTCGACACCTATCTCGACAACAGCACACTACATGTATTGGTCATCCGCAGTGGAAACGTACTGGTTGGTTATCCTGGGTCCTCCAGACAAGTCCTCCTTGGTGCCCAAACAGGCTCCTTATGCAGCACACTTGTGAAATCAGTTGCTCCCTCCATCACAGACATCGATACAACATTTGGAAGCCGTTCAAACTTCTTGTATGTAATTCTTTTTTGATGCATTGTCTCGATATACTGGCACCATTTTATGAAGTTGTCTGCAGTCGAAACCTCCTTCAAGAGTAAGGCTTGATACATGTTCTCAGCAACACCCTTCATGAGATGTGCAACCTTATCTTTCTAGTATCCTATTTTACACAGCTCCACGATGTCTTCAATGTAGGATGCTGTAGTTTCTCCGGGACGCTGTGCCCTGCACCTTAATTTATCTTCAGCCTTACAGTTCTGTCGTGGTGTGTGGCCAAAATACTTGTGCAGTTCCGCCTGGAATACTTCCCAGCTTGTGAACTTCTCCTCATTGTTCTCATACCATTGCTTTGCAGTGCCCTCCAAGAAGAAAAATACATTAGCCAAACACATGGCGTCATCCCATTTGTTAAATTTGGCTATACGCTCATATACCTTCAGCCACTCATTTGGATCTTGGCCATCGTCACCAGAGAACCCAGAAGGATGTCTCATGTGGTGGCACACAGTTGCTGTCATTGTAATGTCCTCTTATTCTTCTGTCTCTGGTAAATTGTGATCTGTTAAATATGGCTCGAACTCAGGTTTCTCACCCCGAAAACGGTGGCTCTGTCGTGGCCTGATTGAAGCCACTGGGTCGTCGATAATGTGCGCTATCACAAGTTCCAATACCCAGTGCCTCCACCAGAATAATGTCACACAGAAGAAGATGTAATTAGATCAATGACAAACACTAGCTTCACTTAACAAAGGTTTATTCACTACTTGTACACACAAGAGTGCAGAGCGAACTGCCTCCATCTAGAACACATTCAATATATATACAGCTACAGAACATTCCAGTACAATGATTCTTGACATTTGTGGATACTTCTAGAATGTACTGCAACCGAATATAGAAATTAAAATGGTAAAGTCCAGGTGAGTTTTGAGCTCATGACCATCCATTCAACATAACCACTACACCACAGTACTACTCAGCTTCCTCTGTGACAATATAGGTGAGAATCTTAATTGGAAAATTCATATTTTGGATCTTCTAAGGCAACTAGGTTCAGCAACTTTTGCAACCAGAATAATTGCTAATTTTGAAGATATAGAAATTAGTATGCTAACAAACTTTGCATACTTTTACTCTCTGTCATGCAGAATAATATTTTGGGGTAACTCAACACTTAGACAAAAAGTATTCACCGCTCGAAAGGAAGTGGTTAGAATAATGTGTGGGGTTCATAGTCACACTCTTGTAGGCATCTTTTTAAAAGATTGGGAATTCTTACAACACCCTCACAGTACATTTACTCACTAATGAAATTTGTTCTCAACAACATGGGCCAGTTTAAAAACAACAGTGTCATTCATTATTATAATACAAAAAAAAAGACAGACTTACACTATCCTTTACTCAACCTACCTTTGGCACAGAGAAGGGTAAAATATGCTGCTATAAAAATTTTTGAAAAATTACCAGACAAAATGAAATGTCTGACAGACCGCGGCAGTAGCTTCAAAAATTAACTGAAATCATACCTCCTTGACAACTCCTTCTATACCATAGATGAATTCTTGAAGAGGAATAAAAAATCTATAAATATGCTTGTTGTGCCATTTAAGGTAATGGGGTAGATAATAGAAATATTAATCTTTAACACTGTACTTTAAAAAATCTTTTTTCATACCGGTATGTGCATTTCTTCTGCACTTGACACGTTCCACATCATAATGGCTACTCTACCATGCAAATGATCAACGGAACACACAACCAACAAAACAAACAAACCATGACAGCAGTTGGGGACCAGTTCATCAGAGCTCACCGTCTTCTCAGTTCAACAATTCAGCTGTAACTGACAGCGACTGCTAATGTTATAGTTAATTAGGTCTGTGAGAACCAGGAAAACACACACACGCGTTCACACAAGCACAATTCGCAGGCACATGACAACTGTCTCCAGGCACTGGAGCCCGACTGTGATTGCTTCTAACATGAACAGCAATCTGCTGGATGGGTGGTGCAGGTCAGGAGGTGGTATGGGGCAGTGAGGGATAGCAGGGTAGGAGTGGGAGAAGATGCTGGGCTGCCTGTGGGAGAGTGCAGAGACACATTGGGGACAGAATAAGGATGCTAGTTGCAGTGTTGGGAGGCTCTCCTTGGAGGGTGGAGGAAAGGGAGGGGGTTGGGGGGGGGGGGAGGGATTAGAAAAGGGGGAAAGACTAGCAGGAGTACCGAGAGAACATAAAGCATGTATGGACATGGCATGTATGTATATCCACCCCTACTCCACCCTTGCTCTCAACCCCTTCACTCACAGCTCATATTCCTGCAACAGATCCAGATGCAAAACCTCTCCCATATGTCCCCACACTACCACAGTCCTATCACAAGTAACTACTATCATGTCAGAGGCAAGATACCTGTGAAAGCAGTTATGTGATCTACAAAGCAAGATGCAACCACTGTGCCACTTTCTGCGTGGGCATGATAACTAATAAGCTGTCTGTCCACATGAATGGCCACTGTCCAACTGCGGCCAGGAAACAGCTGGACCACCCAGTTACTCAACATGCTGCCCAACACGATATGCTTCACTCTAATGCTCGCTTCACAGTGTTTGTCATCTGGATTCTTGCTACCAACACCAGCTTTTCTGGACAGTGCAGGTGAGAGCTCTCCTTAAAACAATCATTCATTCCTGTAACTTTCTGGGCCTCAACTTTAGTACATGTCTTCCACCAGTCTATCCGCTTCCCTGCTCTAACTCTAGCACACCACATGCATTCTATCCCAATAATACTCCTACTATTCTTTACCCTTTCTCTACTTCACTCTTCTCCTCCTCCCTCCTCCCCCCTCCCTACTCCCCTCCCAGCACAGCCTCCTGCCACTACACCTAGCAGCCCTCTCCTGTCCTCAACATGTCCCTGTATGCTCCCACAGGCAGCATACCATTTTCTCCCACCTCTTCCCTGCTATCCCCCCCCCCCCCCCCACCCCCCAATCCCATTTCCAGTATCAGTCTCATTCCTCCTCCTTACATTATCTGCACCACACTCCTCCTCCTTACATTACTTGTACCACCTACCCCAGCAGATTGCGGCTCACATCAGACACAGTCATAGTCAGGCTCCAGCACTGGGAGACAAAGGCCATATGCGTGTGAGTTTTGCTTTTGTAAAAGTGAGTGTGTTTTCTATTTTGGAGGAAGGACTTTGTCCAACAATTTAATAATTCAGCAGTCTTTCTCATTGTGCCTGTCTGCAATTCAATGCCTCCTCTGAGTAGTGAGTAGCAGCCAATCCTTTCATATAGTTTTTATCCCAGGAATTTCCATTATTTAATACAAAATAAAATGATGATAGTTTGATTTTATGCAACTGAACCTTGTTTAGAGTTGTTTAACTCTCTGGGCCTCCATTTGTATTCAAGGCACGTGAGCTCATAATACCCCACCTCCTTTTCAAGTTGCTTTGCAAATAAACTGTCAACAAGATCTAGAAATCTCTCTCTCTCTCTCTCTCTCTCTCTCTCTCTCTCTCTCTCTCTCTCTCTCTCTCTCTCTCAGTGCATGATTTTCTATGTAAGCTATTTCTAGCTCTTTCTGTTGCCATTGGTTTCACAATTCAGCTAACTCAGCTTCCAGAACTGTTAATCTGGTCTGGAAGCTTCTTTAATCAACTGCATGTTAAACCTGCATTCTAATTCTTTCACAATGTTCATATAATTCATGAACATATCAAATTTAAGTGATATTTCTTGTTTTACTCTTTGATATTCTCCTGACTTTTTGTCAAATTTGTTCAGCTGTTTTTGCTCCATTGAGCTCACTGCAGTATCTTTAGGTCAACGTTCTGACTACTTACATTTAATGTAGAACATATCAGTAGTGGATTTTGTTATGTGATACTGACAGTCTCTGTAGTGATTATAATCAGACATACAACTGTTATCAGCAAAGGTCTACAAGCCTCTTCTTCAAATTCTGTTTGATTCATTTCCATTTCTCTAATAGTCACTCAGAGCCTCACACAATACTTCAAGCACAGTTAGATGTTCACTCTGATGATGTCTCGTTTCTACTGAAGTATCAACATCTCTTGTCGGACCAGTTTTACTGTTTCCCCTCTATATTTAAAAAATAATAATTTAATAACTTTTGCTCTGTCATCACCTCAAACCATTTCCCACTTCACAGAAACAACTTGACTACCAACTCATAACAAACATTTCACCTCTTCCTAAATTTATGAATCTTCAACATACCATTTTAAGTGTTCATGGAATGAAGTTTTCTAAATTTTTATGTGATGGTGATATATGTACCACACACCCAAACGAATGTTTCGTCATTTCTTCCTCCCCTTTTTTGGAAACCAGACTCACAGCTTCACATTTTGTAAAAATACTTCCAGTAGGAAGAACATACCACTTCAATAGTTTTCACTTTGGTTGGGGTCACATGCAAATCTTAAAAATTCAAAACTTCATTGGTTTCCTCTGAAGTATTAAAACTCATTCTACAATTGTTTACAAATATTAGGAAAAAAATATGAAAAATTACAATGAACCAAGAAAATCTTTTGAGTTGCCAAAGACTTCTTAATTTCCTAATGAATTTTGTGAATGAAAACAAGAAAAAATGCTTCACACTTTAGTGAGGAGGACTGACTTTTGTCTCACTCATTTTCTTTTGTAGATCACATAACAAATGAAAATTTTCAGGATGTGGAACAAGTAAAATTATACATTAATTATAAATTAATAGGAAGAAGTAGCTGTTACACACTATATTTGTAACTTAATATCTTTAAACTGTGTGTTCTTATCTTGGCTAAATCTAAGACAGTTCGAAAAAAGCAGCTGCTTATATTGAAGATTTGTTGCTTTATTTGCTACTGCTAGTTTAATATCTGCATGCTTACACGGCAACTTCTAGAACAATAGTCATCTAAATTTGTGAGAACAGTTTACAATAAGCAAACACACTTCTCGTGTGCAACAATGTTACATATGTTGTTATATGAGGAAAATAGTTCTGTGAATGATAAATTTTTTTGAGGCGGGGGGGGGGGGTCATTAGAGATGGAGCAAAAGCTTAGCCTAGAGAAGGATGATGAAGGAAATAGGCTGTGCCCTTTCAAAGGAACTACCTTAGCATTTGCCTGAAGCAATTTAGGGAAATCATGGAAAACCTAAATCAGGATGGCCGGACATGAGTTTTGACTATCATCCTCCCGAATGCAGTCTAGTGTGCTGCCTACTGCGCCACCTTACTAGGTTTCTGTAAATGAAGTAGGAAGAATGTTGGATAGGCTGGGATTCAACAATGACTTAAGGAGCACCTAAATATTGCAAGAAAGTTAATTCATTACAGCCTAGGATAATACTGAGTAATAAGAGGTACACTACATTATTTTTATTGTGATTAATCAGTTTAGGAGATAGCTAATATCTTAGTGGGAGAAACTGCTAATGAGTGAAGCTTGTGGAGAAATTTTAAAAAGTGTAGGCAGTAATGAAGCTGGAAATGTATTTGTTATTCATTCATTCCATGCATTCCATACATCCCGTCAACAGGAGGAACTTTTAGGGATGTCATATGAGTTAAGATATACATTAAAAAAAGACTAGGGTATCGTAGAAACTTAATTTTTATACTACACTTAACAATCAACTATTTTACTTACACCACGCAGCATTACAATGGAAACTGTGGAGCAGGTGTGACATTATTATCTACTACTACTCGTATGGCACTGATCATCAGACGCATTTTCTCATGGGTTCTTACCTAACTACAGAATATAAGCTAGACTAGGCTGATCTAAGCATTGTAACAGTGGAGTGTGTGGCATGTTGTTGTATTGGCTACTGTGTTATTCTGGTGGGCTCTAGATGTAATACACAGAGCTATGATATGGGCTGGACTGGACTTAAAACAGCTTGCACTGCATCTTGCATATATATTTCTTGTTCTGAATAAACTCCATTGTTTGTGTGAATAGGCAGGTGTTAACAAAAACTATACTGCTTAATTTTTTTCATCCTTGTGTCATCTAAATCTAATCAAGCAAATTAGTAAGAAAGCGGTTACATCGAAAAAAAAGTTGCTACCTCCTCAGTGTAATACAAAGCTGGTGTTTATCTGCTACATATAGCTTAACATTTACTTGCTTATACTGATATTTTTCACACAATATAATTTCCTGTATCTATCAATACTGAATCTTATAAACAGTAAATAACTACTTGCCATACAACTTTATAGCATACTTTACAGAATTTTTCTATCCCTAAATTAAGCTATTCAGATAATTTGTAGGAGTGGTTAAATGAAGCACGTTTTTAATATTCTTTTGAGTTGGTCAGGATTGCCAATGTCTTGTGTTATGTTAGATGGGTGCTTGCTGAATGTCTTACCAGTGAAGTACTTAACTCAATTCTAAGACAATATGCAATTTCTTCAACCATTTTCAGATGATTAAATTACTGACAATGATGAAATCTTTCACATTTTTCTTTGTATGTTGGTCTGATGTTTCTGGTTGCAGACTTTTTTCTCTATTTTTTCTGTTTTTGACATAAATCAGCAGACACACAATGTAATTGTTATGGATACCAACACTGCAAAGCAAGTAATAATAAACATGGACACCATTTTTTGACTGCATATCTGACAGAATTATGGTATTGCCATCAGCTTTAAGACATGAAATGCAGAAGTACAGCATTCTATTTCTGTCTAACAAAACTCTATTAATTAAATTGGTGGCAGTAGTTTAACAGGGAAAGGAGGGTTTCTAGTGATTTGTGAAGTATGATACTTTACCTTACTAGATTCAGTAGTAATATAATGCAGATTATAGTGCCCTGTCCTCTTGCTTTGAAATGTTCTTCACTGAGAAATGAAATAAACAAATAAATTTTGGATGGAAACATTTGAATGCAATCTTGACTAAAAAGAGCTTGCTGCAGAGTAAAAACATTACTCTCACTGTGCTGGGAAATTTCACTGTAGTTTACTCTCTGCTATAGACTGAAAGACTTACTTCAAAAATAACTCTTGAACTGTGACCAAGCCATTATCTCCATGTCCCTTCTCCCAACCCACTGCCCTGGTAACATGGAGAGGAGGGTATTTGGGGGTTTTGAAGAAAGGAGAGAGGAAGAAAAGAAGACTGCAGTTCAACAGCCCATCAAGGACATCATTAGAGATGGAGCACAAGCTCAGATTAGGTAAGTATGAGGAAGGAATTTGAGCTTATCCTTTTCAAAGACACCATTGTAATACACATCAAAGGTGAATTAGGGGAACAACATAGAGTTCTGAAATTAAAGGAGAGATAATGGAAGAACTGAAGCTTTGAAATGGGCTGTGTCACGTGTCTGCATAGCCCATATGCTAAGAACATTGCTCAAGAAAGGGAAGGGTCTGAGTGTGAACCATGTCAAGGAGTTTCATACTTCTTAGGAGTTACCATGCTTCTGTTAGCAGTTGCATTTAGGATTCGAATTGCCTTCTACCATGAAATGTATTTCAAGGAAGGAAGAAGTAAGTATAATGAGAATGATAACCCTATTCTTTCACTAACACTGATAGTTTGGTGTGGATGCTCAAACTGAATAGCCTGAAGGGTACTCAGGCATTGGAGTAGATGAAAATTTCATGGCACTATTTGTCTTCTTTCCACTATTGCCTTCAAGCAAACAAGCAACACAGTTTCATTCCCCACAATTAAGAGGTATTAAGAGCATGATAAAAAACAGACTATTTATGGATGAGTGACTGTGTCACAATGTAAAAAATCTGATTTTTAGCCACAACCATATCCAGCATTCAAACAATTTATTTTATGAAACTTCCTGGCAGATTAAAACTGTGTGCCGGACCGAGACTCGAACTCGGGACCTTTGCCTTTCGCGGGCAAGTGCTCTACCGACTGAGCTACCCAAGCACGACTCATGCCCTGTCCTCACAGCTTTACTTCTGCCAGTACCTCATCTCCTACCTCCCAAACTTAACAGAAGCTCTACTGCGAACCTATCAGAACTAGCATTCCTGAAAGAAAGGATACTGCGGAGACATGGCTTAGCCAAAGCCTGGGGGATATTTCCAGAATGAGATTTTCACTCTGCACTGGAGTGTGCACTGATATGAAACTTCCTGGAAGATTAAAACTGTGTGTCGGACCGAGACCGAGACACAGACACAGTTTTAATCTGCCAGGAAGTTTCATATCAGCGCACACTTCACTGCAGGGTAAAAATCTCATTCTGGAAACATCCCCCAGGCTGTGGCTAAGCCATTTCTCCGCAGTATCGTTTCTTTCAGGAGTGCTAGTTCTGCTAGCTTCACAGGATAGCTTCTGTTAAGTTTGGAAGGTAGGAGATGAGGTACTGGCAGAAGTAAAGCTGTCAGGACAGGCCGTGAGCTGTGCTTGGGTAGCTCAAAAAAAAAAAAAAAAAAAAAAAAAAAGGCGGTAGAGCACTTGCCCACAAAAGGCAAAGGTCCCGAGTTCTAGTCTTGGTCCGGCACACAGTTTTAATCTGCCAGGAAGTTTCATATCAGCGCACACTCTGCTGCAGAGTGAAAATCTCATTATGGAATTTATTTTATATTAAATGTTAACCCTTTTGCGGATGCATTTTGTTTTTTTTGTTTTTTTAGCAACTCAGTGAAAATAATTTTTTTGCTATCCTATTACAATTGTGATCAACTTACTATATTTACTTTTTAATAATTTTATTTTTGTGATTTAGGATCAAACACTATGGTGGTACATATATCACCACAGGACTTTTGTGCGGTATTAGATCTATGGTGGTAATCTCATTTCCCACTTCCCTTTTGTGAGCTGTCATGTGTTGCTGTTACACATAAAAAATAATGAACAGTCTTTTCTGTTTTTATTTTATGGTTTATTTTATTTGATTTCATATTCTTTTCACTGATGTTAAAGTTTACTTACAACAATGTGCAAACAACCCTAGAAATTTTGTCACGCTATAAAGGTATGAGCTGATACAAGTCAGAATAAAACATATTGCAGAAGTGAAGCAATGTGTTTTGACAACAGTTGGTCCAATGACAAATACAGGGTGTTTATAAATGAATATCGGGGTTTTAACACTTTATAATATTTATTATATTAAACTTACAGTTATAAACGATATGCCAAATGAAAGAGCAACTCAAACAGTTCTACCAAAAACCTTATAAATGTTCAATGTGAGCACCATTTGTCACATGGCACACGTCAAGTCTATAGCCGAGTTCTTTCCAAATGTTGATAAGTGTGTCTTCAGTGATTGTAGCAACATCTGCTTCAATCCAGTTTCTTAATTCAGGGAGGTCTGTTGGTAGCGGAGGCACATACACATGATTCTTGCTGAAGACCCAAAGGAAAAACTCGCATGGCATTAGCTCGGGTGAAAGTGGAAGCCTGACATTGGGCCCCTTAAGACCCATCCAGCCCTTGGGTACTGTGAAGTTCAACCAATCGTATACTACGCTATGCCAATGGCGCACCATCTTCTGGAAAATGAAGTTCTCTGGTTCATCTTCTTCCATCTGAGGGAAGAGCCATTGTGCTAGTGTATCAAGGCAAGAAGTGCCAGTTACAGTAGGTTCACCAAAAAAGAAAGGCCCATAAACTTTCCGCCGGGATACAGCACAAAAAAGTCACTTTAGGGGAATCTTGTTGCGTTTGTACCACCTCCTGAGGATTTTCTGAGCCCAAGATGCGCACATTGTGAGTGTTAACATGTCCACTAAGGTGAAAGGTTGATTCATCACTGAAGACAACATGTTACAGAAAATCTTCATCGTCATGAAACATTTTGTTTGCAAAGTTGGCATATAATCCATGGTCTGCCAGCTTTGTAAGGTACTTGGTAAAACTGTTTGAGTTGCTCTTTCATTTGACATATCATTTATAACTGTAAGTTTAATGTAATAAATATTATAAAGTGTTAAAACCCTGATATTCTATTATAAACACCCTGTAGAAATTGACTGTTGCTTACATATAGCTCATGCAGTGTAATATCACAAGATGTCAGGCACAGACAGAGGTGGTAAGATATATTCCCAAAAGCTTTAGGATGCCCCTAGTTGCTGGTAAGTATGCTTCCCTAGGACCACAAACGACAGATTAATTTTGTGGGAAGTATCCTTCCCAAGCCCCTTCCAGAAACTACTTTTGTGCAACCATTCTTCCCAAGAACAATTAAAACACAGTTGCTTGTTGGGATATATAATGCCCACAATCCTGAAGGCTATATTTAACAACAAACAGAAACTACAGCTGGTGCAGTGGACTGCTACTAAATGCCAGGAGCATATAGGCATGGTAACAGCACATATTCCCTTAAATGCTGTACAGAAATACATTTAGTGGGAAGTATATTCCCCCCAAGGCCTGCAAAAGGGTTAATAGCTGCTGAAGATATTTCTCAACATAGAATAGCTTGTTTTATTTGAAAAAGTTTGCAGAAGTTTGTGATAAGAAACAAATTGCATTTCTATACAGTCATTACTATTTTCATTTTTGTCACACAACATCCTCATGTACAATACCTTCGTTATGAAGTTAAGTCACTTTGACCTTTGTAGGAGGCCAGTGACTGTGGATTCTAAATTGTCGACTTTGCAGCACTGCTCATATTTTAATTTATTTGACAGACAACCAGTTTCAGGTTTACAGCCATCGTCATATCTTAAGAAAAGCTACAAGACAAAATAAACTCAACTATATGTCCCTTATGTTGGTGTATTGTTAAGATATGATGGCTGGTTATCTATTCAGATGAATTAAGATTTGACAAAAGGTAAGAAATCTTCATCAGTGTAAGCACAGATGAACAATTATGAATTGTCATCCCCATGGATTGTTTCAAAACATAAGTGGCACCACTCAGTGGCTAGTATGTCTATATTTTTCCATTTTTTAGCTTGTGAAGTAATCAACAGTCAAAACCCAGGATTCCAAAAACAGTTTTATGTAATGGTGATAGTTTGTAAGGCATGTTTGTTCAAATGGCACCTGAAATGACGATGCCGTCACAAATAGTACTTAATACAGTCTGCATGCAGTGAACCCATAAACAAAGTCATTGCAATCTTTTGAAGTGATAGTGACTGTGACAGTGACCTAAAAATAGCAGAGGTCATTGTAAGAAAAGTAGATTCAAAGTTCAGCAAAATGTGTAAATAAATCTGAAACAGAAAGGTCAGGAAGGCTAGTTCTAAGCAAATTAATTGTCTCAATACCACAAAAAGTGTTGCAGTGAGAGGAAAGACGGGCAAATGTTACAGTCTGCAATAAGTATAATATTCAAACAATGTACTCGCATTACACTCATTCAAAGATTCTGATTCAAACAGAGGATACAGCATCGGGCTGGCACTTGCAGCTGTTCATGCCACATTACAGTATTTACAGTAAATTTTCAAGCAAGTCTCACAACAAGTCCACCAAAGAGGAGCAAGAAAAGAAACCTGCCATTCTGTAGCTTTGTGTCAGGCAAGATTAGCCACCTGCTGAAATGACACAAGACAAAGTCAATCTTCAGGCATATGACAAAACTCCATCCTTTACCGAGACCAGTTAAAGAGGCAGCAGGTCTCAGAACACCTAGGGTATACGAGATACCTTGCAAAGGTGGCCAGTCTTATGTTGGACAAACACTATGCAGTGCAAGGTTTGTACAAAAACAAATCTCCCATGCCTTATCTCTCCAGTCTCCCACCACCTCACAAAGTCCCGCTGTCCAGCCACATAGGAGCATTCCCCTCATAACACAGTACCACCCAGGAATGGAGCAACTGAATTACATTCTCCGCCAGGGTTTCAGCTACCTCTTGTCATGCCTTGAAATGAGAAATGTCCTGCCCACTCTCCTTCCCACCCCTTCAACAGTGTTATTCCACTGTCCACCGAACCTACACAATGTACTCATCCATCCTTACACAACCCCTGCTTCCAACCCCTAACCTAATGACTCATACCCCTGAAATAGACCCAGATGCAAGACCTGTCCCATACCTCCTCCCACCACCTACTCCAGTCTGGTCACAAATATCACCTATACCATCAAAGGCTGGGCTACATGTGCAAGCTACGTTGCAATTACTGTGCTACATTCTATGTGGGTGTGACAACCGACAAGCTGTCTGTCCACATGAATGGCTACCGTCAAACTGTGGACAAGATACAAGTGGACCACCTCATTGCTGAACAAGCTGCCAAACATGACATCCTTCATTTCAACGACTGCTTCACAGCCTGTGCCATATGGATCCTTCCCACAAGACCAGCTTTCTGAATTGCACAGGTCGGAACTTTCCCTGCAATACAACCTATGTTCCTGTAACCCTCCTGGCCTCAACCTTCTTTAGTCACTGGCCTCACCCATCCAGCCCCTTCCCTGTTCCCTGTTCTCATTCCAGCACTACAAAGTCATCATTCCACCATAACATGCAGCCTGTTTACTTGTCTACTTTTCCACTATTTCCCCCTGCCCCCCCCCCCCCTTCCCACCTCTCCCCCACCTTCCGTCTAACCAGCAGCACTTCACTGTCCAACACCACTACCATACTATCCCTTCCCCTACCTGCCCCAGGCTCCTCCTGTGTGTGTGTGTGTGTGTGTGTGTGTGTGTGTGTGTGTGTGATCTATTGTTGACGAAGGCCCTACCACCCAAAAGCTTTATTTGCGACAGCCTTTTTGTTGTGCTTATCTGCGACTCAGCATCTCCATTGTATGGTGAGCACCAGCTTTCCTTTTCATAATATAGTTGTATTGTATTGTAAGCTAACCAGGGGCCTTGAAATGACGGAGAGGCTCCGTCCCCGTCACAGCCGCAGTGGTCCACTACACACGACGACTACCACAGTCCACTTCACCCCTCCGCCGCCCCACACCAAACCACTCTTGCACGGCTATTGTGAAGTTCGGCCCCTGGTGGACACCCTCCCATGCCCCCAGGGAACATCCTCACATCAAACGAGTGTAACCCTATGTTTGCATGGTAGAGTAATGGTGGTGTACACATACATGGAGAAGTTGTTTGCGCAGCAATTGCGGACGTAGTGTAGCAGAGGCGGAATAAGGGGAACCAGTCTGCATTCGCTGAGGCAGATGGAAAACCGCCTAAAAACCATCCACAGACTGGCCAGCTCAACGGACCTTGACACAAGTCCGCTGGAAAGATTCGTGCCAGGGACCAGGTACTATTTCCCAATCTGGAAAGCCATGCGTTACACCACATGGCTAACCGTGAGGGTCATAATATAATTACTACATCAATAAGTCTTCTCCATTTTCCTAACCACTAGACATGCTTATTTCTATTTATATTTCCAATATTAGTAAAATAACGAATTATGGGAATACTGCACATCCAATACTGCTCTACCCAGAGTTCACTGTGTATGGCCTACATTAATTCTACATATGGTGGGAAAATAGATATAACAACAGTAGGACAAGAGATGTAAGGGGGGGGGGGGGGGGCAGTACAATCAGATAACTGAACATATACAAGTGTGTCACTTACACATATACCTGTCCTCTCATGCATATTACAACCAGAAATTAATAATAAAGTTCATGTAAGTCATTACATACCATCAACTAATGTGATGACAAAAATAAACAATGATGTGCTCACTTTATAGCAGGCCCAATGCGCAAGAATACGACTTGATCCCTCTGTCTCTGGCAGACGCAAATATTTGGCGATGTGGATGGCCAGGCAGTAGTGGTGTCTCAGCACCAATCTGTCCAGCAATACCTGTGTAGTCAAATGCTCCAATCTTGTGAAAGTTGAGGAAGAAATATCTTACTCTCAGCTGTAATTTATACATTTATTTAACAAAAATAAAATGTAATGGGTGTTTACTTTGTACTCTTCAAAATGAAGAGAGTTCAATTCAAATTACAGTGCATTTATATTGTCCTTCTCAATTAATAAACAGCATGACACTTAATCTTCCTCTGGGAATTAAGCAAGATGTAAATACAAATAAGGGACATTGAAAAATTTATAAATTTATCTTTTTTTATTTTGCAAGTGAGAATAATCCTACTTCTCTTTTACAACTGAATTTTATGTTGCTTCTTAACCAAATATATAGAATGTTTGAAAAACATTCATCTGATTTCACATGACTACAATTTTTACTTGATAATACACAGTTGCAGTACATTATGACTTATGCATAGACCTACTATGTTGTTATTTTCAAAAGAATCATTTGATTTAAAAACACACACACACACACACACACACACACACACACACACACACACACACACACACACAGAGAGAGAGAGAGAGAGAGAGAGAGAGAGAGAGAGAGAGAGAGAGAGAGAGAGAGAGAGAGAGAGGAGCTTGGGTATTCTTCACAATTACATTTACAATCAAAATTTACCTTTCACAGATGTTCAATGCTCTCTCTACCAGAAGTATGGCAAACATCTGTTTCCCATACTTTTACAACCATGTCCCCCCTGTTGCTATGTGGTGTCACAGTTTACCCAAAAATTGATGGAATGGAGACACATAAACAACATCTTTTACAAACCTTCACAAAAAAGAACCATGTACTATGAGACCACATGACTTTAGATGACCATGGTGCAATGCAAGATCAATAAGCCCTTTACATTCAATCCACCACTGAGCAGCTCAATGTTAAGAAATTATTTTACTGGTGGGTGCAAGTGTGGTGGTGTTCTGTCCTCTTAAAAAATGAAAGTTTCAGCATGTTATAGCAGTTGTGGAAAACGCAGATGAATGAACAACTGAGTGAGAGTCCACCAGTAGGACACCTACTGGCAAACAAATGAACTGGCAACTTACAACTAGTGCCAAAGTACACTGTTAGCTACTATGTATAAGTTAAAATTTACCCTGAGTTCCTATTTTCATTGATGTAAAGGATATAGTCTTACGAAATCACATGAATCTTTTTGGAACTTCCAAGATTTTGCCTAACTGCTTTAGGCATCTTCAGTGGTTTTTCTCTCTCTTATCTTGTGCTTGTGTAGTTAGTAAGCACTACGTCAAGGCTATATGTAGTGTAGTAAATGTATAAAAGACAGTCTGATTTCATGGCAGCCATAACAATAATAATGAATAGGTCTTTGAACCTTCCTAGCCGTTACACTGTATTTCATTCTGCATCATGCTTTGCACATGCTCTCATTTCCCAAAGCAAAAAGAATCCAAATAGAATAAATCTAAGAAAAAAGATTTAAAATACAGCTGATGCAGAAAATTCATATTACAGTCACAGTCAATACCACTTGATAATGAAAGTCATATCTCCAATACAACAAACTATTTCAGAACAACAGAGATCCATGTATTAGAAAATGTAATAATTAAATTGCAGAGGTTCACAAGAAGAACACTTTATATATGCTGCACATCAATTCTTTTTATTTCATTTATGCACTCACACACATACACAGGCGCCAGGTGTGTGCGCAGGCCCATTCATGCGCTCTCTCTCTCTCTCTCTCTCTCTCTCTCTCTCTCTCTCTGTCTGTGTGTCTTTCGTCAACATACATACAAACAAAAATAGCCAAATGCAAAAACTGGGAAAGTCGATGAAACATTTTTAAATCAATAGCCAATATGTGACAACAACAAAAAATCTTGTAATATTCCAGGACATCCACAAAATATGCCTTGTTAAAATGGCATAATCTGTCTGGATGCATAAACAGAACAGAAAATTGATGTGCAGCATTCCAAAGGTGTTTTTATTGTAAACTACCACAATTTATATACAGCTTCAGTGGAAAATGGCCACCACAAGAAACTTTGTAAATAATAATTGGAAGCAAACACTACTACATTTTTATCCATGCTTATTGTTCTAGTTTCACATTCATTACATAAAAATTTTCAAGAACATTGCCCACTTTAACATTTTCGAACTCAGCGACAAATGTTAATATTTAATCCCATTGTCCCACACATCAGTACTGACCTGCACTGTTTACAGCAACAACATCCCCAAGTCCATGCACTTTATTGTCCTTTCAGAATGTTGCCACAGCAATGATAGATATTTTAACTATTAAATAGTAGTTATAAATCAACCTCCAAGCTATATGAAAGGATACTGCGTAATCGTCAATGGTATTCCAACGTGTCGATTTCGCACAGCATTAAGAACACGTAGCAGTCGACACATCCTCACATATGAATCCGAGTTCATACTGGGAACAAAGCCTTTGCCAAATTGTGCTGCCTAGAAAGGGAACAGATTTTAAAGATGTAACCATGCTGAAACAAATTAATGTTTCCAGATAAAACAGTGGTCAGAAGCTGTAGTTACAATATCCCAAATATTTTTCATATAAATTTTACTGAGCACTTTCTAAAAAGTAATTTAAAAAATGTGTTGGAAAAAGACAAATTAGAAATCTATTTGTGTACAGCAGCTAGAAAGGCATTCATGAGAACTTAAATACTAAGCCACAAAAATCTGTGCTGTACTGGAAGACAACAACAAACTGGGTTAATTTATGATGTATGAGGCAATAGTAAAACATGAGACCAATAACATAAAATCAAAAAATAACTTCAAAATGGTTTACATCTATATATTCAATGAAGATAATAAGCAAAAGAACAAAAAATACCCGAATCAGCATTTTCTGTGTGTCCGTGTCAAATTCATAGCCTGCAGCCTCAATACAATTTTTAACTGCTTCCTCTAGCTTGTCTTTAACAATTCTTATATATTCATCTGCTCGATGACTTCCTTTCTGGAACAACAGAGATACATGACATTTTTCTAACAGAGGTATACTACTTACTGCACCATTACCAAGTTTACCTCATCACAAGGATCATATTACATTTCAAGATGACACATTATGTTAGTTCTCTCTTTCAGTTATTCTTCCTAACATTTCATTCAGCTGTCAGTCGTGGTTTCATACTACAATTTAAAATAAATGTAAGCTACTACTTAATCACTGACTTCTGAACATACGACCTTTACAGGTAACTATGAAACTGTGACTATTCAGTTGTAGTGACTTCCATATTCTGCTACTTCATTAAAAGACCCTGAAAACAAATAATCTTCATTTCAAATATATGAACAATTTTATACAGCAGAAACATGACCCATCTCAGCCAACAGGTAACAGGTCATATGCAAATAGAAGCCAATAAAATAAAAAGTCACAACATGAAGTCTTTCCGTCTCATGTCCCATACTCATGATTGTGAATCACAGAACTATAAATAATCTTTTCAACAGAAAAATCTGAAGTCCCTGCTGAAAATGGACTACTGTCGATCAGGGGTGACCTACTTATTGGTGAACATTATGACAAAACAATTACAGTAACAAAGTAATCTATATGGCACCTATAACAATTTTTTTTACATTATTTAAGGTTTTGCAATGCAACTGTGACAGAGACTTCATCATAGAGCATCAAACATTCTCATACCCAATATTCACATGTTGAACAACAATGTACAGCTACATATTCTAGATAAAAAATGATTAATGTTAGACAGATATCAATGAAAAAATTTTTCCTGTGTTGTAGAATCATGACATGAACCAACAGACTGACTGTTACCCAGCCTAAGGCACCTAATTTGGATGGAAAGCATTTTTGGTACACCACAAGCAGCAGAAATGATTGAAGTACTTAAATACCTTAACAATGCAGCACTGTGTGTGTGTGCGTGCGCGCACGCATGGGCATGTGCAAAATTTATATTTCCATCACTGTTCAGCAGATGTTTTAAACAATGGTTATTACGCTTAATGTTTGTAACATGGTAATAGATATTTTTTATTTAATCATACTGCTTGAAAAATGTAGAGACATCCCTCACTGTAATTTTTGTACCTGGAACTGCTTCGAAGCTTCAAATAAATAAGATCCAGGATCATTACTATTGATTCGAAAAATTTCTTGCACCACATTTGGCACTTTCTGAATCATTTCATGAGAGAACAGAGAGAGCACACGAACACCATCCATCTCAGGCACTAAGTACACTCCAGAATCATATCCATACTTTGTGAAGTCTCCTTGCCGTCCAGCAAGTAGTAGTACACTCTCCCAATATCCAATGACCGCCTCAGTCCCACACCTGTCAAACAACAATTTAAAATTATTGAGATCTGTGGATAGGTACATACTGGAGACAATCACATATGGTAAAGAAATAATGAAACATGGTAAACATTTTTACCTTTGGTGTGAAATATGCAGAACTATGAAAAAGTTGTCCTTTCAATCTTCCTGACAATTTTTCAGCTACATTATCTATCCAAACAACCAAACTAAGGAGTATTTCAAAAAATAATTTCTTTACCAATAAACATAATGATTGTTATGAAATGGAATACAATAACAGAACACTCAAATACAACTGAGCAATCATTACCGCAGACCCTTCAGGACCACATGTACGAACAGTCTGTGGTTCCACTAAATGACAATTAAAACTTGTGAAAGACTACAGAAGCATTTACATAGTGCTGCACTCTTGCAATGTAGTCAACAATATTTTACAGTATCTATAGGTCTTGAGCATGTTTCCCTCTAACACAATATGAACAGGAGTTCAATTGAGTAAAACAAAAGAGAAAAACCTTTGTGAGCACAAAACATAAATAAGAAGGAAAAGCTTAAACTACAGAAGGAAAATATTACAGAGAAACGATGGTGTAAAGAAAAGACTGTGTAACAACACATAACATAAGTGAGAAATTAACAACAGTAATGCAATATACTGAAAGATGAATAAGATAATTTAATTTCAAAGTAATAAGTGAAATATATTTGTCTTTTATAATTAAATGAGCATATTACAAAACTAATATCTGACTGACTTAAGCTACCATACTAAAAAGCTTACATTAGCAAAAGGGTAAAATAAAATGAGATTTTTTGCAAAGATACTCACACTAACAGGTGGTAAGTGAAATGCTTTTATTTTACATTCAGTTTCAGTCTTTCAGACCATTTTCAGGTACAAAGGCATCACCCCACTGTACATACGTTCACATCTTAATTTCAAAACATGTTTATGATGTCAATCTGTGACAATAAGCTCTTTAAGTTGTGTTTCAAGAAAAACCTCACATTTACGTATCTTTAATCAGTGAAATGAACTGCTCATATACATTTGACTTAACTTTTATAATTATCTCACAGAACACATAATGTCAAAAAAACCATCTAGCCTCTTGTTGTGGGTGAACTACGTTCAGTCACTCCTCATTAAAATTCTACAACACTCTACTGCCTTGATAAACATGACTGGAAGTATAATCAAGTCAACACTGTAGTGATGTTTTTGTTCCTGAAGATGTTCTGAAATACTAAAAATGGTTGTCAAATGAAAGCAATTCACCTGGCAGCTTTTGGTATGTTAATATATTACGAGTTTCTTAAAATACATTTCAAACAGCTCCAGGAGAAGGTTACCATTTGAGAAGCTTAGTTTAATGTTCAACAATCTTCCCACTAGTATTAAGTTCATCGAAGACAACATAAAATTTAGCAAAGCCATGAAGTCATATTTGTTGTGTCATTGTTTTTATTCTGTAAATGAATACTTAGAACAGTAATCTTGCTATGTGTGCTAAATTGAAAACACTGAGTAATATAATACATTATGATACTATATGTTAATATATGTTAACAATGTTAACTGATATCTTCCTACATTTGCAACACACTGTGTACCATCAGATCACATGGAATAAATAAATAAAATAAATAGGAACCAACACTGTGAATAATTTGAAGTTAAGCATGTACATATCATTTATTCTGGTTACACCTGTGATAAATCAAATCAATTTACAGAATACCAAATTTACATCTTTCTCTGCTTGGACGCAGGGGAAGTGAAAGAAACTGAATGAGTGAATGGAAGTTTGTTATAATCATGTGACTCAAATGTTTCTGTACTTAAGTGGAAGAAGGGTCCATACACCCCAGAGATGCATCTGCGTTGTTGCACAAACAAAAGAGAGTAGAAGTAACAATTTTTTTTAATTACATACTATGCAGACATATATGTATATCTTTGATCTTGATTTATTAGAGTCAATGGAATAATTTAATTACTCTTTCATATGAAACAAAAAAAGTTCCCTTGAGTACTACTTTCTTCCCACTCTGTCACCTGCCTAGATGCAAGTAAGAATACCAGATTGTATCACTAATTGTCTATACATTTTAGCAACCTAATTCTGCTGGAAAGTGCAAGTTCGGCAGTGTTACAAAAACATGCCATCAGTGTGCTGTCAATATGCATATTTGCATCCTTCCTCTTAGAACCTATAGTCTAAATTCTTTGTTATTAGAAGTAGCTGTGCAATGTGAAATATTTCATCACGCTGTACTACATTTTAACAAGGTCAACCATCACCCATTTTATCCCTCTCCAACAGTGATCTCTTTGGCTGGTTTCATCACAGTGGGAAAAATTATGGGAACACACTCAGAATCAGCTACACTGAACATTTGTTCAAATCACAGCTTAACTGAAAATTAAATAAAATCATTTTCACTCCCACTGCGGCCTTTGGGATTTTACCACTTCAGAACAATCAGTATTCTGACACACAATGCAGTCTAGTATTCCATCTTTATACTGACTACATTTTTATGGGAAATATCACATAGGGCTGATCTAAGCTAAGCTAATGCTGTTTCTTATTTTGGAAACTGAAATGAATCGAGAAGTGGAGAATAAATGTTAATGATGGAACTGAGGAATAAAATTTTTGCAGACCTGGAAATGAACACATTTCTGCCTCTGGAAAAGTGATGCATGTGATGAAGCTCACTGAAATCAAACAACATTTTAAGAAAAATTGCCAAGCAGATAAGAAAGGTAGAAAGGTGACCTATTCCTTGTGACCTCCACAAATGATCAAAATGCTTAATCTACACATTCTCTTATGATCCACTGATGCAGAAAAGGCCTGCAAGAAAGACAGATATAAGCTCACACTACAAATATCAGTTACATTACCATTTATCTGTTATTTGACAATCGGATTTTTAAGGGAGATGACTTACAACAGATCATGTATGACATAGACAATAAATCATGTATCTAATTTTTATGATGTTCTCTAACTATATGTGAGCAAGATACGTTATAAAAGATAACACAAAGTATATGAACTTGTGTTACTGGTTTGAAAACAGAAGTTTCTAACTATGCCTTCCACACCCATGTTTTGCAATCCACAATGATGAATTGTCACTCCAGAGAAGTCATTATTTAATATTCATTCTTCCAAAGATGTCCATTTCTACTTATACTACGGTCTCCTACAGGTTGTTAAACTGAGTAAATTATAATCAGTAACTTAAGTTCTACTCACACTAGATAAGTTAACACTCACTCCCTCTGCTTACCTTTGATGTATGTAATCATTAATGAATAATCACTTGATTTGCTATTACAGTTCTTCCTCTCAATACTTTCAACTTTTACCACGACTGATACATATCCTTATAGTTGATCAACACTTCTAGCTCCCAGCACTGTCCTACTCACGTGCCCACTTGTCACTTAATGGAACAATGCCGACACAACTTGACAATGTTCCCACCGCCAAAAAAATATGTGCGTTGCGTATCAAATGTTCCAGAATGTCAGATTCACCAGCTAGCACACACTAACCAAACAGTGTGACTGTAGAAGACACAGTACACTTGCTGAGAATACAGTCTGGCAGTAAATAAACCTTTTAAATATTTTGTTAAGGATCAAAAAAGATGCAAAGCTTGCTTATTCAGGAGATCATTTTGTGGCCCTACAAGTAAATGTTTGAGAACTCTAAGAGGTGAGTAAAGTTTGAATTTAATGACACCCAATGTTACAATAAATGTCTTATGTCTTCCATTTCATTTTAAGGTAACACATCACATGGAATCTACACCTGTCAAATAATGGCACATCTCAACTATAGGATGGCTTGCAAAAAATAAATGATGTGCAATGTGCAATATTCAGAAAGAGAGAGAGAGAGAGAGAGAGAGAGAGAGAGAGAGAGAGAGAGAGAGAGAGAGGTGGGGCTGGGGTGGGGAGGAATTGGGAGGGGAAATGATACCCTAGTTTCCATAAAATTTACTTTATTTAACAACAGTGATCATAAAAACAACACCAGTGTGGAAATGTACCCATGGGCCATGTCTCACTGCCCAAAGAATTGGAACCTGGACGATGTGGGCTGGCATGTGCCTGCACTCCTCACGAGCAGCAACAATGATCTCTTGGATCACGGGAGTCATCCCTTGCAACCAGGAGAGCTGACAGATAACAGAAGAGGCAGATGCAACCATGATGCTTTCTGCAGCACCCAAGGAATTGGCAGGGTATGCCTACAGACTGGGGAGCAATGGAGTGCTTTGTAGAATGTGGCAGACAAGAACTTACACTATAAGGAAAGGATAAATTGCTACTCACCACAAAGAGGAGGCACTGAGTCACAGACAGGTACAAGTCCGTCTTCAGCGCTCTCTCTCTCTCTCTCTCTCTCTCTCTCTCTCTCTCTCTCTCTCTCTCTCTCACACACACACACACACACACACACACACACAACAGAGTCTGGCCCCAGCACCAGCCAGCAGTCGAAGACAGTGGTCACGTGTGTGACAGCTGCGTTTGTTGCATGAGAGAGAGAGAGAGAGAGAGCTGAAGACAGACTACCTGTTTTCTTCCAAGGACTCAACATTCCTCCTTGTTGTGCTTTGTCACCTACGTTGTTTGAGAAATCGGAACAGTTATGATGCAGGAAAGTACTGCTCCTTTAAACTGCGTGCAAACATAAGTGAGGTATTATAAAGATAAATGCTACTCTGAGATGGGCGCTATGCAATCATGACCAGTCCTCGTGCCTTTATGAGGTCCTGCCTCACGCACGCGCCCCAACTTCGTTCCACGGCCTCTTTTCGTCTGCCTTTCAACCGGCAGAAAGCCGATTTCGCAGAGAGAGAGAGAGAGAGAGAGAGAGAGAGAGAGAGAGAGAGAGAGAGAGAGAGAGAGAGAGAGAGAGTGTACTCTGTCTATTTCAGAAGATAGCCTTCTGGCTCAAAGCTTTGTGCTTAGTAGTCTTTTAGTTGTGCCTGGCCGCAGCTCAACATCTCCACTTAACATTTTCCATTTCTGTTGACAGAAATTCATGCAAGAATGAAAGTAGTCTTTGTTTAAATTACAGGTAATAAAACACAGGAGATTTGTTTATGTACAAAAACAAATCTCCCGTGCCAGATCTTTCCAGTCTCACACCAGCTCCGAAAGTCCCACCGTTTGGCCGCAGACGAGCATTCCCCTCGTAACTCAACACCACCCAGGACTGGAACAACTGAATTACACTCTCCGCTAGGGTTTCGATTACCTCTTGTCAATCTTTCCCACCCCTCCCCACTGTGGTATTCTGCTGTCTACCGAGCCTACACAATATACTCGACCATCCTTACACAACCCCTGCTTCCAATCCATTACCTCATAGTTCATGTCCCAGTAATAGACCTAGATGCAAGACCTGTCCCATACATCCTCCAACAACCACCTACCCCAGTCTGGTCACTAACATCACCTATCCCATCAAAGGCAGGGCTACCTGTGAAATCAGTCATGTGGTCTACAAGCTAAGCAGCAACCACTGTGCTGCATTCTATGTAGGCATGACAACCAACAAGTTATCTGTCCACATGAATAGCCAACAAGAAACAAGTGGACCACCCTGATGTTGAACATGTTGCTTCATAGCCTGTGCTACATGGATCCTTCCAACCAACATCAGCTTTTCTGAATTGCATAGGTGGGAACTTCCCCTGCAATACATCTTATGTTCCTGTAACCCTCCTGTCCTTAACCTTCGATAGTCACTGTCCTCACCCATCCAGCCCCTTCCCTGTTCCCATTCCAGCACTACACAGCCATCATTCCACCACCACACCCAGCCTTTTTATTTCTCTACTGTTCCGCTACTTCACCCCCCCCCCCCCCCCCCCTGCAACAGTTCACAGTCCACTAACCCCATCACACTACCCCTCCCACTCCCCACCCCAGCCTCCTCCTTATCTCCACCCAGTTGCCACTTTCATCATCCATTGGTGCTGCTGCTCGCAGTGTGGTTCCAGTTGCCTGAGACTGCAGTCGTGCGCGCACGTGTGTGTGTGTGTGTGTGTGTGTGTGTGTGTGTGCAGAAGTTTTAATTGTGAAAGTCTTTTTGTTGTGCCTATCTGCGACTCAGCATCTCTGTTATACAGTAACTTTAAATGTTGATTTATTCAGAACTATCCAGATTATTTTGAAAACTGTTAGTGTGAGGAAATGATTTTCTTATTGATCATTATCTCAAAGTAAACAGGAAAAATTATACATTGGGAAAGAGTTGATTCTATGAAACAGTTCTCTCATGAAACTGTTAGTGAATGAATTTAATGTACTTATTTAGATTTTGGCTTTAAAGATTGCAATTTCCCTCTTAACTAAAATAAATGTCCAATCTGAAGTGGCAATCATTTTATTACTTGTAACAGATAGTTACATCTGCCTTGTGTGGCCCGACAAAAACATTTCAAAATCAGCATTTGTGAGTTTCATAGATGAGCAAACAACTTTTACAAAATTGTTGATGGTTTTGTGACGACTTGTTGACATAATTCTTGGTGGTTTCTGTCTTGAGATCTTCGGCTGACATTTGTTTAAGGATTTTCCACATATTTTGTCAGCATGAGTGGCTTGCTTTGTCAAAGATTCAGCCTCCACTGCTGGTGGTGGATTGGAGTCAACTCCAAACAAAGCCAGAGATTATATGTACCCATCACACCAATGTTTAAGGGCTTCCCCATTATAATTACCACTGTTTTTCTCCCCTTGCTACCTGCAATGGCCATTCACTGACCTACAGAAATCCAGTATCCATTTACCTTTAGGCTCCTGGATTCCCAAGCTGGAGCTAAAGACCATTGCAGGCAGCATGAGGAGACCTAAAGCAATAATTATCAGGGAAACCCTCATATTTTGGCCAAACCCTCATATATTGGCACAACAGGTACATATAATCTCTGGTCATAGGCTTGACTACAGTCTACCAGCAGCCATGAAGGGTGAACCTTTGATGGTGGCAGCTACTTGAGCTGGAAAAGTATTAGGGAAACCATTAAACAAAAGTTGGCCAAAGGTCCTGAAACAAGAAGCCAACAGGCAATACATAAAGTAATTTTTAGTCTGATTGCCTAAATAAACCATTAGTAACACATCTAAGATCAAAATTTAGTAAAATAACTGCATAGGAAAGAGTGTATTACAGTGGGACTACATGCCTCAGATGTGTGTTGGTTTCTGTCCACCTCCACTCTCTTCAATGATGATCATCAGATGTCAGACACAAATTTTGCTCTTGTTAAAGAAGAGAACTCCACATCCACTAACCCACACTGCTCGGGGGTTTTGTACGGTTGATCATATTGGACACTTAGAGAACAAACCAATCATGTAGGGACAGTTTTGTACTATCTGGGTAGACACAGCCATCCCAGTTGCCTCCACGGACGTAGTACGCACTTACATTGCTTTGTTCTTGGAGTACCTACAAACTATAATTTCTAAGTAGCAGTCAACAACTTGTGTCGTCGGCCATGGGCAACCACTGTGACCCAGATCTACAGCCAGCCAGGGTGGCCGAGCAGTTCCAGGAGCTCAGTCTGGAACCGCCTGACTGCTACAGTCGCAGGTTCGAATCCTGCCTCGAGCATGGATGTGTGTGATGTCCTTAGGTTAGTTAGGTTTAAGTAGTTCTAAGTTCTAGGCAACTGATGACCTCAGATGTTAAGTCCCACAGTGCTCAGAGCCAGATCTACAATGTACATAATTGTCAGGACAAGGCTAATATAAAAGAAAACTTTTGGAAAATACACCAGAAAAGTTGGAAACTTGGGTGGTATTTTTGTATGTTTCACTGCAGTGTATGCTGATCCCACAATCAGCTTCCCATGCTGACAAATCTTCTTGCCATAAACTGATCATTCAAGGTATGTTCACAGACTGAACAGTACACTCAAGTCAGAGTTCTTTAATAGTAAAGAATAGTATACTAATCAATCCTTATCTTTAATATAGCACCCAATACATAGTTCATGAGAATGAAAATACTTGTAATTACTGTTAATGTTCTGACATTCATAATTTTGATGTTTTAGCAGGTTGAACTAGACTTAAAGAACATACTGTCTGAAATCATGATGTTTTGTTCTTAAAAAAATCACCAATTACAGAAGTTTCTAGATGACTCAATCTTTTGTAACCAACACAGAAATGTGTTTCCTTCTCATCCTGTACGGTAAGTCTCCCCTGACCTGCGGTTCTGGGTGACCTTCCTGATACTACCCCTTTTCCTAGACCTCTCCAGTCCTTTCCATCATCCTTCTTCCTTCCCCTTCAACCCTTCTGCCTGAAGAAAGAGCCACTGGCTCCGAAAGCTTGCCCATCACAACAATCTTTTATGTGTGTGTGTTCTGCCCCTGCTTAGTGAGTTGATTTTTAATCTAGCCAACTAAATAATTGTTTTAATGATATTCTGCTATGGTAGTCACTGAAGGCTTCATGCACTGCTCTCTTGAGAGTCAAATGTGTTTCATTCAGTAGCTCCCTATCTACGTTGTCTCTGTTTCTTTACACTGACTGAATACCATGGAGGGCTCCTCCCATCATGAACTATTCTATTATATATACATCTATCCAGTTCACAGTCAACTACTCTTTTAAATGTAAGTCTTGTTTACTCTACATGCTCCTGTTCTGAGCTAAAAGTTTCATGCTCCTCTTTTGAGATAAAAGTGTCAAGTTCCTCACTGAGACATTGTACTACTACTGCTTCTTTACCTAGTTTACTTAAAATGTAAATCTTTCTACTTGTGTTAGTTGACGTTTGTATTTTGGCAATCATTGTTGCTGCAACTGCTTCATTGTCACTGTTACTAGTTTCAATGTGGACATTATCAAAGAGGTCAGGTATATTTGTTGCCATTAGATTGATCGTATGTACATCATGAAAGCAGATTCGAACTATACGTTCTAGGTAGTTTTCTGAGAAGGCATTTTGTAATGTTTCACAAGATGTCTTGCCACAACTACCACTAACATAACTGTAATTATCTCAGCTGACTGTTTGGTGATTAAAATCTCCTGTAGTGATTACAATATGATCAGAGAATTTAAATACTAGATAAGAGGGATTTTCTCTAAAGTTTTTGGTTACATCAGGAGATAGCCTGCTGGTCAATAGAAAGATCCAGTTATAATTTTATGCCCATCCCTGACACTGATACTTGCCCATACAACATTGCCTGCAGCTTCAATTTTTATATCCACGGATTTGAGTTCTTTGTCTGCTGTGACAAGTACACTATTCCCATTTTCCATTAGCCTATACTTTCAATATGTGCTTGAATTTTCCCAAAAATCTAAGTGTTGTCAATTCCAGTTTCTAACCAGCTTTCTTAACTAGTATTATGTGAGTGTCACTGCAGTTTTAGGAGTGTTTCAGACTGTGGCACTTCGTTCTGACTGCTTTGGTAGTTAACCATAGGAATTTTAATACTCTCTCCCATGGAAGGGTTTCATGGACCTTGTACTGATACTTCCATGTCTCCTACAATTATGACAACAATGAAAAAATGTTTGCGCACATCTTCTACATGGTTAGCTAGATGGTCAGCAGCCCCTGGTGTGTAGTGCACCCTGCAGTACTATTGTCCTATCGTCTACCATGGCTACTGGGTCTCTATAGAAAGTACATGATCTATCACCTGTTGCCCAACTGACTTAGTGGCTTGTCAGTCGTAGATCTAGAGGCCCTTAAAAGAAAGTCTGGGACAAGGGATAACTCAGGGCACTACACACATCCTACTAACCAACAAGACTGAGGTGCTGTTTTCTACTGAGACTGAGCCATTGAGACACACTTCAACTGTTGGCAGGCATGCTGTAGCACATCAGGAGTAAGCAAGTGCAAACATGTACCAACCTGTCAATCAGTGGTAATCTGAATGTAGAGAAAATAATGGTGCTCCTTAGGGATATTGTAGCAAAGAATGGGAAGTCTCATCGCTTACACTCTGTTGTATGCCTGGAGACTACGTTCAACATGTTGAAGAGGCTGATGAAGTATCCACTGAGGGAACGGAATACAACTAACTGTAGATCGTGTTGCAGGTTGGTACAAATAATGCCTGTCATTTGAGCTCTAAGGTTGTACTTGATTCACACCAGAGATTGGCAGAGGAGGTCGAGAAGACTAACCACACTCATGGAGGTTTAGTGAATCTCACAATCTGCAGCACTGTCCCCAGAACCAATTGCGACCCTTTGTTTCTGAGTCAGAGAGAAGGCTTGATCTAGAGACTTTGAAGGTTCTGTGATAGTCTAGGCTATGATTTCTTGGGTGCACAACAGCTTAAAATGCTAGGATCAACCTAAACATGTCAGGAGAACACTGCTTATCTGAGACTGCTACCCCATGTGACTAACTAGCACAAAGGTTTTCTTTTAGCTTAATTGACTCTCCATTCAGTCCAAATAATGATAAACGTAGAAGTCCCAAGTACTAGTGTAACATCCAAAGAAATATGACCTACAGACAAGCCTGTTAAAACCTTTTGAGAAACTGGTAAAATAAGCCCAAAAAGCAAAGGTACCTCACTTTATACTAGGTACAGAAAGCTGGCTAAATCCAAAATATTACAGTAGCATTATTTTGGGGGTAAAGTTATGTATGAAATAAAATTATAGGCTAAAAAGGAATGGCGGCAGCATATTTGTTGCAGTAGACAAGAAACTTCAGACCACGAAAGTGGACATTGGAGTTTCATGCACGTGTTTGAACAAGACTCAGTATTAAGAATGTTCTTCTATCAACCACCAGACTCAGTCTTAGATGCAGCCAAAAACTTCACAAATTGTTAGTTTACTAATACATATGTTCCTCAATTATATAGTTCTTATTACAGCAGACTCTAAACATAACAACTGATTGGCTTCATTAAAGCTTTGTATGTGGTAAGCATGACAAGACATACTGTGAAATAATACTAAATACTTTCTCGAACTACTACTTGGAATAAATAGTTTGCTCATGAAGGACATATCTTCAATCTAATAGCAACAAATAAACTTGGTCTTTTTGAGGATGTCAATAATGAAACTATTATCGGTGACTATCAGATAGCTGTATCAATGTTAATTAATAAAGCACAAATGGCAACTGAAACAAGCTGAAACATTTGCACATTAAAAAAGCTTGATAATGAGGCAGTCAAGTCATATCTCAAAGAACAGCTCAAAACATTGATCTCTCGGCAGGAGTATGTAGAGAACAGTGACTCAGGTTTAAAAGAATAATTGACCAAGCACTGGACAGATATGTACCTATAGCAGAACAGTTAATGATGGGAGGAACCCACCATGGAATAAATTCACTTTAAAGAAACTTCTAATGAAACAGTGACTACTGCATATTAGCTGCAAAACAAAGGATATGTATAGAGACAGACAGGTGCTGAATGAAATGCCTCTGCTGTCAAAAAGACAATGTATGAAGTCCTCAATGACTGCTACAGTAAGATCTTATAGAAAAATCTCATCCAAAACTGAAGTAGTACTGGTCATATATAAAGTGCCCACATGCTCATGTATGACAAACAGAAATGGAGGGTAGCAAATAAAAGGCAGAAATACTGAAACCTAATTTCAAAAGTTGCTTTGCAATTGAAAATATGGGAGTACTGTCAGTTTAATAATCACACTACTCACTACTGCAAGGATGAGTGACATGCACTGCCTGTCAAAAAGAGTGAAGTGCCCAGAAGGGGAGGAAGAAAGAAAGCTTCTCAGGATGAGATGGATAGAGTGTGAGCCCAATGAGCAAGATGTTGCACTCCCTCTGATGCATACACTGATTCAGTTAGAGAGGGTAAAATGTAAAACGTGATTTATTAGTCTCATTATATACATTGCACAGATCATACAATCTGTTGTGCAGGAGACACTATCAAGTTTAGCAAAAATATAATGTATAATTATTTACAGAAATTATTTTTACACTATTTTAAGAATAATGCCAATAAATACAATACTACACTATTTACTATAAATTAACAGTTTACCAATTTCCTTTGTTGTACACAGACAACACTGCAATATTAGCTATAGATTTTTATGGTTCAAAGTGACAGACTGTCTTCTGTGAATTCTTCAATGGTGTAGTAACATTTCTCTATTAAAATATTTTGGAGTGAACTTTTCAGTGAACCAAGGTCCACTGTTAATATGTTTCTTCCTTTTAATTTGTTGTATATTTTTAGCCCCTTGTACAGTGGTGTCTGAGCATAAAGCTGTAAGTGAAGCTGATGTTTCCCTTGTGACGAGTACCACAGCTATGCTTAAAACATAGCTTTTCAAGATTATGTTTATTATTACATACAAAAATCAAAATTTCAAGGATGTACAATGAAGTAATTGTTAATATTTTTAATTTCTTGAACAATGGGCAACATGACTCATTTTTGTGGGCATAACATATGTTTCTAATGAATTTCTTCTGAAGAATTAGCAGCCTTGTACTGCTCCTAGAGTTTTCCCAGGAAATTATCCCATAACAGATTCAAAATAACTGTTGTAGGCTGTCTTTATTGTGTCCATATGAGTGGCACTAGATAAAATTAACATTGCAAAAGCTAGGAAATTTAATTTATTTACCAGGAAGGCCATATGTGTCTTCCAGTTTAAACTTTTATTAAGGTTTAGGCCCAAGAATGTCACATGTCTCACTTCTGTCATCAGTCAATTATTATGGGCTATTTCTACAGGACATATTGCTGACAAAATTTAGAGACAAATTGCATTATCTGGGTCTGAGTGACATTCTTATGGAATGAGGATTCCAGTTTCCCCAAACATTTTCTTTACTATTTGGAATCTTTTCTATTGTATCATTTTCTATCAGGACTGAGGTGTCATCTGCGAACAAGACTGAATGAACTTCAATATTTAATGGTAAATCATTTATACACAACAAGAACAGGTAAGGACCCAGTATTGAACCCTGTGGAACTCCTTGGGAAACTGTTTTCCATTTGGAGTGGTAGTTAACTGAATTTGATGATAAATTACTCTTTGTTTCCTTTCTGTCAGATAAAAGTTGAACCACAGTAATGCAGTATCTTCGATCCCATAGCTCTTCAGTTTGTGAAGTAATAATGAGTGGTTCACCGAGTCAAAGGCTTTCGTTAGATCACAGAATATTTCTGATACTTTTGTACCCTGGTCTAGTGATGTGCTTATTTTTTCTGGAAATTCTCTAATGGCATTTATGGTGCTTTCTTCTCTTTGAAAACCAAACTGATTTTTAAAAATAATGTCATTTACTGTAAGGAAATTTTCTAGTTGTTTTGTGACAAGCTTTTCACATGTTAAAAAACAGGAAGAAGAGAGATAGGCTGGTAGTTTCCTTATCTTCTGGTGATCCCTTTTTAAATAATGGCTTAATCTCTGCATATTTTAGGATATATGGGAAAGACCCATGTTCAAAGGACGGGTTTACAATAATAGTCAGTTGGTATGAAATAATATGGCATACTGCCTTGATTACCATGGACGGTATTCCTTTTTTAATGATAATATTGTGTCTTTCACATCTTTCTAAGTGATTTTTCAGATTTTTTTAAAACAAATGTACTGTATGTCATCTCTATGCCTGAAAATCATATTGTCCTGATGGGCTGTCATGTCTATGTCAGATTTTTCTATATTGACAAAGGAATCATTGAAGCAGTTTGACATTTGAACATGATTTACAATAATATCACCCTGAAACCTATTTTGAGAAATTTCTTGACTTTTAAAATTGACTACAAACAGACCAGACTGCATTTGTTTTATTTCTTTGTTTGTTTATGAATGTACTATTTGACAGTTTTTATGTTGCCATTATCACTTTTTTGAATTTAGTCTTATAGCACTTAATATATGTTACAAAATTAAGGTTTTTATCTTCTTTGAGCTCATTGTGCACCTGTCTTTTTCTGGCACTTGAAATTTTTATGCCTGGTGAAGTCCAATTTCGTTTATTCCTGACTCTCTTTTGAAATGATTTTGGGGGAAATGTTTCATTGAATACATCCAATAAACAATTTAGAAAATTATCAAAATTTTTGTTGCTTAAATCACAGTCATTTAAAGGCCAGCTTATAACACTCAACTTATCACAAAACAACTCTAAATTTTCTTTGCTAAAATTCCTTCTGCTATAAGATTCAGATTTTAGTTTCTCTTTTTTGGGGAGTTCTATAAACAAAGCTGAGTAATCAGAAATCCCTAGATCTAGGCAAAACTTCCTTGTATCACCAAACTGATAATTTGTAGTAATATTATCTATGCAGGTTACTGAGTGGAAGTTTTCTCTAGTGCACATAGTTTAGTTTAACTTGAAACAAGATTTTTTTTATTATTAAGTCATGAAATTTTTCAAGGTTACTGCTTTCAATAATGTATTTAAGTTGAAGTCTCCTACAATCACAAACTTTTTCCTTTTTTAATCATATCTAAGAGATACTGAAATTTTTCTAAGAATAATTCAGTAGCAGAGCTCCAAGGAATTCTGTATAAATTGATATTGTCACAGTGTTTAAATCACACACGTCTACACAATAGCTTTCAAAAATACATTCTTCATTTAGATAACTAAAATCTTCTTTCACCTTAAAGTTTACGGAGGCATGCAGTGAGATACAGGAGACCTCATGAGAGATGTTTTTTCTACAACAGCTGCTGGCAACATTGAAATTATTAATTTTATTTAGAATGTCTACACATTCTTTTGTGAGCCAGTGTTCATTTAAGCAGACTACCCGTATGTTTGTCAGGGCAGAAAGCATAACTTGCAGTTCATCAATTTTAGAGTAACATAGATTTGGATGTCTTTCTGCTAAACTGTTTGTATTTGGAAGCATCAAGATTCAGGATAGAATTTTTGAGTTTGTTGAAGAGCCTCATTTGTTCCTTTATATTTACAGCTTCCATTTTGGATCACCACTTTTGTTTTCTCAACCCTTTCAGAAGCTTTCAGTTTCCCTTGCTTTTAATAAATCTGTGAATGTCCATGATCATTTTGCTGAAAGTCACTGAACCTAATCTATTCAAGTGAAGCCCATCCTTTCGCAGACACTTACCACTTACAAATTTATATGAGTCTACAAAAATTGCATCCAGCTTATCACACTGTTCCCTGATTCCACTGTTTATCTTATTTATGTATGTATCACTTACTTACCCTGTGTAAAATTGCACTAATGACAATTTTTGAATTTGCAAACACACTTTTTGCTGAGCAGATCAAGTTCCGTGTTCAATTGATTAATTTTTCTTCACTGCAGTTCTGGATGGAATTTGTGCCGACATGAATGAAAACACCTTCATGTTTGTCCATTTTTTCATTTCCACTTTCAGTTTCACTTCATTTTGAATTTAGGATATTTTGAAAGTGTCTGCTGATCTGATGGAGTCGGATTGTGGGATGTACATCAATTTTGCAGCTTGGAGCTGTACCATTTTTCAGTATGGAGTCACCAACAACAAGAAAATCCCGTTTTTCAATCCGTTTTGCTGTGGCACTTCCACATTTGTCCTTTTTGTAGGTTACTGTTTCCCATTTATATTTCTTTACAGATAGTCTGGTGGGTGGATTTTTGGTCTCATTTCGCACACTATGTGTATTCTGAAGGTTTGTTTCGTACTTGGCTGGTGTTTTTCCGAAACCCTGGATTTCGTTTCACTTATTTCCGTTTGATGGATATCACACACACAGAAATGTTTTTCTTGAGTTAATCTATCATTTTCTTTCTTTGTAGTCAGTAATTCAGTTTTCAATGCTTCAATGTCCTTGTGTAGCTGCTTTATAATTTTGTTTTTAGTACCTTCTTTTATTTCCATTTCACATGCACTGGCCTGTTTTTCATGTATTAATCTATCTTTTTCTTTTTTTATAGTCACTATTTCAGCATTTAATGCCTCAATGTCCTTTTGCAGCAACTTTATAATTTCGTTTCTTGAATCCAGTGTACTTACAAGATCAGCTGTTTTAGCTCATAAACAAACATAGCATGTCCATGGAATAACATCATTGATGATTTTTAGGTTCACTTTCGCACACTTTTCGTGCAACCAGTAATTGCACTTGACACAGAAAATACCCTTCATCACTCACTTTTCACATTCTCTACATGAAAAACTGTTTGTTTTTTTCCTTTTTTTGATGAGAGCAAAATTTTACTACACTTTCCTATCGGCGCCATCTTGAACACCAAAATCATTGTATCCTCCCCTGAGGCAAACAGACCCAAAATTGCTGTAACTGTTCCTTGGAGTCCTGGATTCTGGCAATGGAAAGGAGTTGACATCCAAGCTGGTCCCATACATGTTCTTTTGGGGCATATGCGGAGATGTTGCTGGAAATGGGAGTACCACAACATCACACAAACAGTTCAGAGACACATGTGTCATGTGTGTATGAGGATTGTCCTGTTGTAAAATGGTATGAGATGTAACACAAGAGGATGCAGTATGTCTATGACATACCAATGTGCAGTTGAAGTCCTCTCAATCGTTACCAACTTTAATGTGGAGTCATACCCAATAGCTCCCCATACCATGATACAAGGAGTAGCTCTGCTATACCTCTACAAAGCACTGGAAAAATGAGATCTCTCTCCAGGTCACTGTCTTACTTACTGATAATGGTCCCCAGAGTAGCACATAACTGTGATTCATCGCTGAACGCAATGTGATGCCGTTCATTGGCAGTCCATGCTTTCCTATCAAATCATCATTTCAAATGCAGTTGTTTGTATTGTGGTGTTAATGGCAGCCTATGCATGGGACAGTAATTCCCTAATCCCACATCGATAGCGTGGGATGACACAGAATATTGCACGGAGTCCATTACTTATTCTTTGCTGGCAGGCAAAGATCTGAGAGGCTACGATTTGCTTGGCACTCAATATAGCGCTCCTCCTTTGTGATGGACATGTGACAAAACAAACTGCTTGGCTGATGTGTTGAGCGCTATATTGAGGTAAGCAGCGAAGAACTGTTTGTTATTGTGTATGGACAGTCTAGGTGAATCAGGAAGAATGGACAGAGCCACAGCATGAGCGAAGCAGCCGAATACTAGTTTACCTGCAGAAAAAGCACGGGCTCGGGGAAAGCCCAAAGTTAACAACCCTGGTGACAAAGTAAGTGAATGCCAGGATGGCCTAGCAGCTGAATGTGTTACATGAAAAGTATTGTATACCTATAAAAATAACCAAAACTGCCTACAGTTGATGTACAGAAAATATAAGGACCTTTCTAGAATTAGCGGAAGCCCTAGAACACAATCTATACCTATACAATGTCTATATAATGTCTTTTATAGAAGCAGTTCAATTTTAAATGTTTATTTATACCACATAATAATCATCAGCAGACATCTTATTAACACATACAACAAACCAACAAATAGATCATGACTTCATTTACAAGACAAGCAGGCTCATTGTGTGACATGCATGAAAAAAATTGTTAAATTATTTATAATTTTTAATTAAGCTGCGATAAAATAGAATTTGGCACATGAACACCATTATTTAGCTTCATCAGCATGTTGACACTGCAGTAGAGACTATGATACAATAATTTATGTAAATATGATTTGTTATGTTCATTAAAAAATTAAGAAACTTGCTTTGAGTCTTGTAGTGCCGTAGTGATGAATAGTGCATGACAAATAAACGGAATCCATCAAACTCATACAAATACCTGGGTGTGGCAATCTGTCTGAATATGAGATGTAATTATCACATACTCTCATTTGTTGGTAAGCCAGGTGTCAAATATGATTCATTGGCAGGCTACTGGGAACAGGCATCCAACCTACAAAAGGGGAGCACTTACAAAGCACTCATGTGATCCTAGAATAATGCTCAAGTGAGTTTCGTCCTTAGCAAATAGGAATAATGGGGAAGATTGAACATATTCAAAGATGGACAGCATAATTGTTCACAGGTTTATTTGACTCACAGAAGACAAAGTAAAGCTGGGAAACCTGATTTGGCAGATGAAGGGAAATGCCAGTTATCCTACGAAAGCCAACTCATTAAATTTCGAGAACCAGTACTGACTAATTAATGTGTGCACAAAGGTATTTAAGCAGTCCTTCTTCCCACACTCCATAAACACTGGCAAGAGAAGAAACTCTAACATATGATACTTTGCTAGGTATGCTATGCCATGCACTTTACAGTAATTTGCAGAATATGTATGTAGATTTAAGTGTTGAAGAAAGAGGTTCCCAGTCAGAAAAATACAAAACATACAAGTTATGGGAGTGATGCAAAAGATTTTTTCAAGCAGTTTAAAAATATTTGAAAGAAGACTGCAAGTTTACTCAGAGGGACAATGGGTTGCATTCAAAAAAGAAGAGCCTAGCTTTCAGTTCTAGGGCCCTTACTTTTCCTCTTATTTCTCCGTGATCTGCATCTGAATCTACCTAGTGCCTTACCTGCATTGTTTGCAGACAACTAACTGTCCTTTTCCAAAATCCATCTCTTCAAGTTGTAAGCATGTATAAACATAGTCTATACAAGGTTAATTCTGCGGATAACTTACACAAAAACTATTATTAAAGTAAAACTGCCCATATGCTTTTTAGGGCCTCCAAAAAGAACCCAAAGCATATAGAGCCCATACTAATTGATGATGAAACAATACAGCAAGCAAATGAGATAAAATTTCTTGGGATATTGATTGACAATAACTTATAATGGAATATTCACAGAGAAAAGTTGCTACAGAAATTAAGCAGTGTATGCTTTGTTTCCCTAATTCTTAGACAGTCCTGTGGTATCTCAAACCTAAAAACAGTTTGTCTTGCTTTAGTACACTCTTTTGACAGCCCATTTTGGATGTCAGGATTTGGAAAAATTTGTGTGATGTGAAAAAGGCTCTTAAAGGTAATGAAGTACGTGTGTCTGTATCACCACTAAGCCTACTTTCAGGGAATTCAAAATACTGACTGTTCCCTGCATTTATATCTTAAAAACTGTGGCTTTTGTTAATAAGAATTTGCATTTATTTGAGACCAACAGATCTCTTCATGATCATAATAGTGATTATAGTGCAGGCATTAACCTGAATAATCAAAGACTGATGAAAAGTTTATTTGGTGTATGAAATATGGGTAGCATGCTTTACTATTAACTATCCCTCTCGTTTAGGGAAATTAGAAATACATTTAGGAATAAAATAAAATATATCTTACTTACTATTTTTATTCTGTTGATGAATATCTAAAATCCAGTTTGTTATAACAGTTCTTGTACTTCTACTCTATAGTACTACACTATGTATAAATGTATAAGTTTTATGGAATAATATGTGGCGTCCCACATAAAACTGGTCTGCCTCACTTACTGGTTAATCACCTATAACCAAATTGCTTGTGAAATGGCAACACTGTCTTGAAAGTTGGCTGCACTACACTTTATCGGAAAGTTGAGTGCAGTTGTGTGTTCACACTTAGTGTTGTAAGAAGCTCGTACTGCTCAGGTGTTACAGAAATGGGGCAGTTTGCATAGAACAGCAAACTGATATTGTGAAGTGTTATATAAATACAGGCTCCATAGAAGAATGAAAAGAAATGTTTCAAGTGAAGTGTCCTGATAGGAACTCTCCACAACCAGCACTGTTCAAGATCTGTACAAGGAATGAGAGGCTGTTGGATCCATTCAGAATGTTGAGGGGAATAGGCAACCAACAGTGACGACCCCTGAAACTACATACAGAATTTGCCTGGACATTAAAAGAAGTGTCTGCAAGTCAATAAGGAGGTTATCGCAGCAGGTTGGTGTATCTCGTATATCATGCCATCATGTACTAAAAGATATGAAATTAAAAGCCTGTCGTGTGAGTGTGGTGCAAGAGTTGACATTTGAAGAACAGGAGAAAAAAAGTTCATTATTGTGACTGACTGTTAACATCATTTGCCAATGGTTATCCTTTGATCCCTTGCTTTACTTCGTGTCAGATGAGGCCTGGTTTCATTTGTCAGCCTATGTAAACTGATCAAGGGACAACACACGTATTCTGCACAAAGAACCTCTCTACTGATAGATGATGGTTGTTTGGTGTGCATAGTCCAGCATGTGCTTCATTTGCCCCATGTTTTTTAATTACACCTTATACTCCATGACAAAAATGAGATTACTGCATAATAGGTGTAAAACAAAGTGTAGTGCTTTAGATAGAGACATGCTGAATGAAATGTGTTTGATTGTCAAGAGAGAAATTTGTGATGCCTTCAATGGCTACCATAGCACAATACAGTCAACTGATCTTTCACAGAACCAAAGGAAGTTCTGATCATATGTAGAGGCTGTTAGTGGCTCCAAAATTGGTGTCCAGTCCCTTGCAAATGAAACAGGAACTGAAACTGAGGGTAGCAAAGCAAAAGCTGAAATGCTTAACTCCATATCGAAATGTTCCTTAACAAAGGAAAATACAGGAGAACTGCCCCAATTCAATCCTCGTACCACTGAAAAGATGAATGAATAAGTATAAGTGTCAATGGTGTTGAGAAACAGCTCAAATTGTTAAATTGCACAAATCTCCTGAGCCCCATGGAATCCCTGTCAGATGCTATACAGCATATGTGGCTGAGTTAGCCCGTTTTCCAACTATGATCTATTGTAGATCACACAAACAAAAAACTGTACTCAGTTCTTGGGAAAAAACACAGGTCACACCCATATACAAGAAGGGTATTAGAAGTGATGCACAAAACTACTGTCCAGTTTCCTTGACATTGATTTATTGGAGTAACTTAGAACATATTCTGAGCTCAAACATAATGAGATACCTTGAACAGAATGACCACCCCAATGCCAACCGACATGGATTTCAAAAACATCAATTGTGTGAACCCCAAATCACATTTTTCTCACATGACAGACTGAAAGCTTTGTATCAAGGCAACCAGGTAGTTGCAGTATTTCTTGATTTTGGAAAAACATTTGACTCAGTACCACACCTACACTTATGGTCAAAAGTACAATCGTATGGGGTATCAAGCGAAATTTGTGACTGGACTGAGGACTTTTTGGTAGGGAGGACACAGCACGTTATCTTGGATGGAGACTCATCATCAGATGTAAAAGTAACTTTGGGTGTTCCCCAGGGAAATGTGTTGGAGCCCTTGCTATTCACATTGTATATTACTGACCCCACAGATAATATTAATACTAAAATCAGGTTTTTTGCAGATGACACAGTTATCTACAATGAAATACTCTCTGGAAAAAGCTGCCTAAATATTCAGTCAGATCTTGATAAGATTTCAGAGTGGTACAGAGATTGGCATCTTGCTCTAAATGTTCAGAAATGTACAATAGTGAACTTCACAAACATAGTAACATATGATTGTAAAATCTGTGAGTTACTGTTGGACTCGGTCAACTCATACAAACACCTGGATGTAATACTTTGTAGGGGTACAAAATGGAATGTTTACATAGATTCAGTCGTGGGTAAAGCAGATGGTAGACTTTTTATAATAGGTAGAATACTGTGGAAGTACAATCAGTCTACAAAGGAGATTGCTTAAAAATCACTTGTGTGACCAGTTCTAGAATATTTCTCAAGTTTGTGGGACCCATACCAGATACGACTGATGAGGGATAACGAACGTATATGCAGAGAAGGGCAGCACAAATGGCACAGGTTTGTTAAATCCATCGTAGAGTGTGGGGGAGATACTGAAAGAACTGAACTGGAAGGCTTTTGAAGACAGACATAAACCATCCCAAAAAAATTTCTTAACAAAGTTTCTAGAACCGGTTTTAAATGATGACTATATAATAATACCAGAATGAGATTTTGACTCTGCAGCGGAGTGTGCGGTGATACGAAACTTCCTGGCAGATTAAAACTGTGCGCCCGACCGAGACTCGAACTCGAGACCTTTGCCTTTCGCGGGCAAGTGCTCTACCAACTGAGCTACCGAAGCACGACTCACGCCCCGGACTCACAGCTTTACTTCTGCCAGTATCCGTCTCCTACCTTCCAAACTTTACAGAAGCTCTTCTGCAGCAGTATCCATCTCCTACCCTCCAAACTATACAGAAGCTCTTCTGCGAACCTGCAGAAGAGCTTCTGTAAAGTTTGGAAGGTAGGAGACGGATACTGGCAGAAGTAAAGCTGTGAGTCCGGGGCGTGAGTCGTGCTTCGGTAGCTCAGTTGGTAGAGCACTTGCCCGCGAAAGGCAAAGGTCCCGAGTTCGAGTCTCGATCGGGCACACAGTTTTAATCTGCCAGGAAGTTTTATATAATAATACTTCAAACCCTTACATATCACTCACACAGGTATCATGAGGATACGATAAGAATAATTACAGCACACACAGAGGAATTCAAACAATCATTCTTTCCACACTCCATACATGAATGGAACGGGAAGAAACCCTAATATCTGGTACTGTGGGATGTACCCTCAGCCATGCAGCTCATGGTGGTTTGTGGAGTATAAATGTAGATGTACATGTAAACAGTGCCAGATTTCTAGAGATCTTTGACTACTTCTATGCACAATTAACAGATGCAGATAAGCTGTAAGCAGTATTCCAACAAGGCGGAGCAACCAGTCATACATACAACCAGGTTGATGAACTTGTCAATAGGGGCCTCTGGCCCCCAAGGTCTCCGATCATGTCATTTTTAGTCATGAGGCACTCTAAAAAGCAAACTGTATGCTGACAATCATCACACAATAGACAATCTTAAACGGAACATTAGAAGGGAAATTAACATCAAACCTGCAGAATTACATTGTGTTGCCGGTAATGTCATCACACGAAGTCAGCAATGTCTGGATGCCAATAGCACCCTCTTTCAGCTTCTCTGATAAACAAGTAACTACATGTTTTTTTTTTTTTTTTTTTTTTTTTTTTTTTAATATTACTATTACCTATTCTTTTTTAGTTAGTTTGTTGTTACTTGAATCTCGGGCGTGTACTGGTTTTATGTGGAACACACTGTATATAACTGGCCTGAGTTGTAGCATCGCGCCTTAGTACCTGAATAGTGCAAATTCGTGTAGTCGTCTGTCTTCTATCTTTGTTGTGAACGGCCAGTGTCGGTTGGTCAGTCAGTGTGCTCCCTGCCGCCTTTGGATAAGCAGCTGCAGCAGCAAGTCGCATAACCCTAGCTTACTTATTTGTTAGATAGTTTAATTAATTTCTTTGCGTGTTTTTGTGTTCTTGCATTGTTTAATTCATATATTTCGGGCGTATTATAGTATTTGAGGGTTGTAGCATCGCGCTTTAGTGTTTACTTCGTAGATTCATATTTAAATTGCGTGTGATTTTCGTATAGGAGGTGCAATTTCGAGTTTTAGTTACTGTAATCGTAAATTCAGCAGATTGTAGCGCAGTCGTTAGGCATTTGTACAGGTTAGTTGATACATTCTTTGCGTGTTCCGCTTGCGTTATCTAGGCACAGACTCGTGTTTCGGTAACTGTTGTTAAACATCGATTAGAATGGACAGGGACTGCGATTGCTGTGTTCGGATGAGGGCTGACTTGGCATCCCTTCGCTCACAGCTGCAATCGGGCGCTGACTTCGGTCGCGCAGCTTGAGGCTGTTGCCAATGGGCACCACTGTGAGGAGCCGGACTTGGGTATCACGGGGATGTCAACCTCGCCCCTTCTGTTCCCAGATCGGTCTGCCGCTGTGGTTGCCCCGGTTGCTGCCCGCAGTGGGGCTGAGCCCTCGCCTGTGGTTGATTGGGAGATCGTTCCAAAGCGTGGCAGGCAGCAAAAGGCGTCCCCGTAGGCTGATCAGAAAGCCTCCCCGGTGCGTCTGACAAACCGGTTTCAGGCACTGTCTCTGGCTGAGCCAGATGCAGCTGCCTGCCCTGTTTCAGAGGATCATTCTCAGCCTTCAAGGTCCGGGCAATCGCAGAGGGTGGGCTTACTGGTAGTTGGGAGCTCCAATGTTAGGCGTGTAATGGGGCCCCTTAGGGATACGGCGGCTAAGGAGGGGAAGAAATCCAGTGTGCACTCCATGTGCATTCCGGGAGGAGTCATTCCTGATGTGGAAAGGGTCCTTCCAGATACCATGAAGAGCACAGGGTGCAGCCAGCTGCAGGTGGTGGCACATGTCGGCACTAATGACGTGTGTCGCTTTGGATCTGAGGAAATTCTCTCTGGATTCCAGCAGCTATCTGATTTGGTGAAGGCTGCCGGTCTTGCTTACGAGATGAAGGCAGAGCTCACCATCTGCAGCATCGTTGACAGAACCAACTGCGGACCTTTGGTGCAGAGCCGGGTGGAGGGTCTGAATCAGAGGCTCAGACAGTTTTGCGACCGTATTGGCTGCAGATTCCTTGACTTGCGCCATAGGGTGGTGGGGTTTCGGGTTCCGCTGAATAGGTCAGGAGTTCACTACACTCAGCTGGCGGCTACACGGGTAGCGGAGGCTGTGTGGCGTGGACTGGGCGGTTTTTTAGGTTAGAAGGCCTCGGGAAAGAGTCGGATGGGCTGCAATGTCAAAGGGTGCTTGGCAATTACAGGACGTGCTTGGATCAAGGAACAGTCGGAATTATAGTTGTAAATTGTTGTAGTTGCATTGGAAAAGTCCCTGAGCTTCAAGTGCTAATAGAAAGCACAGAAGCTGATATCGTTATAGGTACAGAAAGCTGGCTAAAGCCTGAAATAAGTTCTGCAGAAATTTTTACGAAGTCTCAGACGGTGTTCAGGAAAGATAGATTAGGCAGAATTGGTGGTGGAGTGTTTGTGTCTGTCAGTAGTGGTTTATCTTGTAGTGAAGTCGAAGTAGATACTCCGTGCGAATTGGTGCGGGGGGAGGTTATACTTAACAGCAGAATTAAGTTAAGAATTGGTTCCTTCTACCGACCCCCAGACTCCGATGATACAGTTGCGGAACAGTTCAGAGAAAGTTTGAGTCTCGTAACAAATAAATACCCCACTCATACGGTTATAGTTGGTGGGGACTTCAACCTACCCTCGGTATGTTGGCAAAAATACTTGTTCAAAACCGGTGGTAGGCAGAAAACGTCTTCCGAGATTGTCCTAAATGCATTCTCCGAAAATTATTTCGAGCAGTTAGTCCACGAACCCACGCGAATTGTAAATGGTTGCGAAAACACACTTGACCTCTTGGCCACAAACAATCCAGAGCTGATAGAGAGCATCATGACTGATACAGGGATTAGTGATCACAAGGTCATTGTAGCTAGGCTCAATACCATTTCTTCCAAATCCATCAGAAACAAACGCAAAATAATTTTATTTAAAAAAGCAGATAAAGTGCCACTAGAAGCCTTCCTAAAAGACAATTTCCATTCCTTCCGAACTGACTATGCAAATGTAGACGAGATGTGGCTCAAATTCAAACATATAGTAGCAACAGAAATTGAGATATTCATACCTCATAAATTGGTAAGAGATGGAACGGATCCCCCGTGGTACACAAAAAAGGTCCGAACGCTGTTGCAGAGGCAACGGAAAAAGCATGCGAAGTTCAGAAGAACACGAAATCCCGAAGATGGGCTAAAATTTACAGACGCGCAAAATTTGGCACGTACTTTGATGCGAGATGCCTTTAATAGGTTCCACAACGAATCATTGTCTCGAAATTTGGTAGAAAATCCGAAGAAATTCTGGTCGTATGTAAAGTACACAAGCGGCAAGACGCAGTCAATACCTTGGCTGCGCAGTGCCGATGGTACTGTTATCGACGACTGTGCCGCTAAAGCGGAGTTATTGAACGCAGTTTTCCGAAATTCCTTCACCAGGGAAGACGAATGGAATATTCCAGAATTTGAAACACGAACAGCTGCTAGCATGAGTTTCTTAGAAGTAGATACCTTAGGGGTTGCGAAGCAACTCAAATCGCTTGATACGGCCAAGTCTTCAGGTCCAGATTGTATACCGATTAGGTTCCTTTCAGATTACGCTGATACAATAGCTCCCTACTTAGCACTCATATACAACCGCTCGCTCACCGATAGATCTGTACCTACAGATTGGAAAATTGCGCAGGTCACACCAGTGTTCAAGAAGGGTAGTAGGAGTAATCCATTTAACTACAGACCTATATCATTGACATCGGTTTGCAGTAGGGTTTTGGAGCATATACTGTATTCAAACATTATGAATCACCTCGAAGGGAACGATCTATTGACACGTAATCAGCATGGCTTCAGAAAACATCGCTCTTGTGCAACGCAGCTAGCTCTTTATTCGCACCAAGTAATGGCCGCTATCGACAGGGGATCTCAAGTTGATTCCGTATTTCTAGATTTCCGGAAAGCTTTTGACACCGTTCCTCACAAGCGACTTCTAATCAAGCTGCGGAGCTATGGAGTATCGTCTCAGTTGTGTGACTGGATTCGTGATTTCCTGTCAAGAAGGTCGTAGTTCATACTAATAGACAGCAAATCATCGAGTAAAACTGAAGTGATATCAGGTGTTCCCCAGGGAAGCGTCCTGGGACCTCTACTGTTCCTGATCTATATAAATGACCTGGGTGACAATCTGAGCAGTTCTGTTAGACTGTTCGCAGATGATGCTGTAATTTACCGTCTAGTAAGGTCATCCGAAGACCAGTATCAGCTGCAAAGCGATTTAGAAAAGATTGCTGTATGGTGTGTCAGGTGGCAGTTGACGCTAAATAACGAAAAGTGTGAGATGATCCACATGAGTTCCAAAAGAAATCCGTTGGAATTCGATTACTCGATAAATAGTACAATTCTCAAGGCTGTCAATTCAACTAAGTACCTGGGTGTTAAAATTACGAACAACTTCAGTTGGAAGGACCACATAGATAATATTGTCGGGAAGGCGAGCCAAAGGTTGCGTTTCATTGGCAGGACACTTAGAAGATGCAACAAGTCCACTAAAGAGACAGCTTACACTACACTCGTTCGTCCTCTGTTAGAATATTGCTGCGCGGTGTGGGATCCTTACCAGGTGGGATTGACGGAGGACATCGAAAGGGTGCAAAAAAGGGCAGCTCGTTTTGTATTATCGCGTTATAGGGGAGAGAGTGTGGCAGATATGATACACGAGTTGGGATGGAAGTCATTACAGCATAGACGTTTTTCGTTGCGGCGAGACCTTTTTACGAAATTTCAGTCACCAACTTTCTCTTCCGAATGTGAAAATATTTTGTTGAGCCCAACCTACATAGGTAGGAATGATCATCAAAATAAAATAAGAGAAATCAGAGCTCGAACAGAAAGGTTTAGGTGTTCGTTTTTCCCGCTCGCTGTTCGGGAGTGGAATAGTAGAGAGATAGTATGATTGTGGTTCGATGAACCCTCTGCCAAGCACTTAAATGTGAATTGCAGAGTAGTCATGTAGATGTAGATGATTTTGTATTTTATTTTAAATTTTAAGTGTTGCTATCTTGCAGTTAGTTAAGTTTTAACTGCAAATCTAGTTTGATGAATTTTGCTGTGCTCAGTTATTAACGGCTACACATGTATGACATCAAAACCAAGGCTCTATCATCACAATGGAAACTGCCTGAAGACCCAAGACAAAAAAAAAAAAGACACATTCAATCATATATGAATGATCAGTGTTTACTTTAATTACAGTGTGATAGTGCAACATAAGCTCCTGTCTTATGGTCATATGGCCCCCTTCTTTCTATTTCCAAGGCTGTCAAGAACCATGAAAAAACATTGTTTCGCTATTAGTGATGAGATAAAAACAGAATTGTTGAACACTATAACAAAAAGTGATTCCAGAAGTGCTTCCAGAGAATGGAAAAAGTGTTGGCACAAGTGTGTTACCATATATTTGAGGGGGATTACTCTGAAGAGGACAAAGATGATGATGATGATGATGAATAAATAAAGATTCTTTAAGAAAAACAAAAATTCCCATTACTTTTTGATCACACCTTCTATCCTGTACATGTAAGGTTTGGTGGACCACATAATAATTAATATGTATATATTATGCAATATTCTTTCTGTAAAAGTTTGCAGTAGGCAGATGCCCCAGTTTGTATAACACAGATGTAAGTATGCAATATTCTTCCTGTAATATAGTTGCAAAAGAAATATATTTTGTAAAAATGGAAAGAAAACTGCTGTCTGTAATGTGATTTAATCTGTCTTTTGAAACACCACATTGTAGATCACTTAAGAAGCTTGAATATGATGATATTAAATCTCTCATGAAATTCATGTCTCCTATTTATCAGATTTATATAAAAACCACACAGTAGGAGCTAAAGATACTTCTGTGTCTAACAATTGGGGGGTAGATCGTGACTCAGACCTATGACCTGATGTTAAAGAAAGATATTCATCTTATCGTTTTCTTTCTTTATAAAGACTGCTTCACATGTACTCTTCATGCAACAAAATTTATAAAAAATAATTTACAACCATAACTTCCATATGAAATGACATTTGTCCATTTACACGGGATTGATTGGTAATGTTACAATACATAATTAACAATCTCAAAATTAACTTATATTGACTTTTTGCAAACAAAAAGCTTCTTGAATTTTGTAATTCCTTTCCAAAAATGAATTATTTAATATTTAAAAAATAGAAAGAAACTTCCACAAGGGAAAAATATATTAAAAATAAAGATTCCAAGACTTACCAAGCGGGAAAGCGCCGGTAGACAGGCACAATAAAATAACACACAAACACACACACAAAATTTCTCGCTTTCGCAACCAACGGTTGCTTCTGCAGGAAAGAGGGAAGGAGAGGGAAAGACGAAAGGATGTCGATTTTAAGGGAGAGGGTAAGGAATCATTCCAATCCCGGGAGCGGAAAGACTTACCTTAGGGGGAAAAAAAGAATAGGTATATACTCGCGCGCGCGCACGCACGCACGCGCACGCGCGCGCACACACGCACACACACACACACACACACACACACACACACACACACACACACACACACACACACACACACACACACACACACATATCCATCCATACATATATATGTATATGTATATTATTTAATATTTAAATAAAATAGAAAGAAACTTCCACATGGGAAAAATATATTAAAAACAAAGATTCCAAGACTTACCAAGCGGGAAAGCGCCGGTAGATAAACACAATAAATAAAACACACAAACAAACACACACACAGAATTTCTAGCTTTCGCAACCGACGGCTGCTTCTTCAGGAAAGAGGGAAGGAGAGGGAAAGACGAAAGGATGTGGGTTTTAAGGGAGAGGGTAAGGAGTCATTCCAATCCCGGGAGCGGAAAGACTTACCTTAGGGGGAAAAAAGGACAGGTGTACACTCCCACACACACACATATCCATCTGCACATACACCTATGTATGAGAACAGAGAAACAGAGATACATACATACTGTAAACTAAGAAATTAAAAAATTAAGAATACTGACAGGTATTAATAAACTATCAACCACTAACTATGTATCTTTGGAGACATACCATACAAGTTGTCGGGGCTTACAAGGAAATTCTGTGTCCTTTTCCATGTATTTGTCACGTAAGTCAGATGAACCAAGCCATAATTTTCCATCATCAGTAATAAGTGCAACATGACGGTTGTTTTGCGACACTGCTATCTCGACCACTGAACTGTTACCATCAGTCATGTCAAGCATCTATAACAAAAGAGTCAATTAATTCACAGCTCATTAAGCATCCCTGTGGAAATTGAAACACTACCATTATTAAAAGATATTTTTATGATATTTCCTAATGATAAGATAAAAGAAAATATTCAAATAGTTAAGGGAGATGAAACTTTAATTGTGATGGGGGACTGTAAATTGATAGCAGGAACAGAAAAAGAAGGAAAAATAATAGAGGAATATAGACAGAGGGAAAGGAATGAATGACAAAACTACTGGTGCAATTCTGCACAGAGCATTCTTTAAGCACTAGGAGACACTAGGAGGTATCATACTGATTACATAAGACAGACTGTGAAACCCGACATTAAACTGTAAGACATTTCCAAGGGCAGATATGGGCTCTTACCATAATTTATTGGTTATGAACTGCGGATAAAAAAATTTTAAAAATGCTAAAAGGTAGGAAATTAAGAAGAAGAGACCTGAATAAATTGATGTAACCTGAAAGTGTTGGGAGCTGCAGAAGGAACATTAGTCAACGTTTGACTGATATGGTTGAAAGGAACACAATAAAAGACGAATAGGTAGGTTTGAGAGATGAGATAGCAAAGGCAGTAGAGGATCAAACAGGTAAAAACACAGTCTAATGGAAATTTTAGATAACATAGGAGATAATGAAATTAACTGTTGAAAGGAGAAAAGATAAAAATGCAGCAGCTGAAGCAGGTGAAAGAGAGTAAACATCTAAAAAGAAGAGATCAACAGAAAATGCAAAATTACCAAGCAGGAATGGTTAGAGGACAAATGCAAGGCTACAGAAGCATGCATGACTAGGAGAAAGATACATGCTGTCTATAGCAAAATTAAATAAAAAATAACCAATTGTATGAATATCAAGAGCTCAGATGGGAAAGCAGTACTAAGCAAATAAGGTAAAGCAAAAAGGTGTAAGGAATACACAGAATCACTGTAAATGGGAATACTGTAGACAGGGAAGAGGGGAAAAATGAAGGTAAGATGGGGGCAATTATGCTACGAGATGCAGCAAAAGACCTAAGTCGAAACAAGGCCCCAGAGCAGATGAGATTACCTCAGAATTACTGAGATCTTTGGTAGACAGAAAAACTACTACACCTGGTGTGCAAGATACATGAGAAAGGTGAAAAACCTTCAGACTTCAAGAAGAATGTAGAACTTCATACTCTACAGAAGGATTGTGCGGGTGCTGATAGGAGCAACTACTACTGAACCACTTGTTTAAGTTATAGTTGCAGGATACTGACATGAATTATTTACAGAAGATTGGAAAAACTGGTACAAGTCAATCTCAGGGAAGATCTGCCTGGGTTCCAGAGGAATGTACAAAGACACGAGGTAACTCTGAGCCAACACTAATCTGAGTAAGATAGGTTAAAAAATGGCAAACCTATATTTATAGCTGTTGTAAACTTAGAGAACATTTTTGATAGTCTGAAGGAAGCACAGATAAAATGCAGACAGCTATAAGTTACCTATAACTTGTACACAAACCAGACTGCAGTTGTAAGAGTCAAAGGAGATAAAATGGAAGAGGTGGTTGAGGAGGGAGTGAGACAGGGTTGCAGCCTCTCTCTGATGCTTTTTGGTCTGTGCACTGAGAGAGCCGTGACGAAAGCCAAGGAGAAATTTGGAAAGAGAATTAAAAATAAGGGAGAACAAACAAAAACTTTGAAACTGTCAATGAAATTTTAATTTCATTTGAGATGGTACAGTGCTTAGAAGAGCAGTTGTACAAAATGGAAAGCATCTTGGAAGAAAGCTACACGATGAACATCAAAAAAGTAAAACAAGTGTAATGGAATGTAGCTGAATTAAATTAGAGGATGCTGAGGGAATTGTGTACTTTAAAAAATGAGACACTAAAAGATAGTAGATGAGTTTTGCTATTTGGGCAGCAAAAGAACTGACAATGGCCAAAGTAGAAAGCATATGAAATGAGGAACACGTTTAGATGAATTTCAATGCTAGGAACTCCATTTAAAATATATTTTTCTGGAGTTTAGCCTTTTACAGAAGTGAAACATGGATGATGAGCAGTTCAGACACAAAGAGGATAAAAGCTTTGAAATGTGATGCTGTAGAAGAATGCTGGCGATTGGATGGGTTGGATGAATAACTAATGAGGAGGTGCTAAATCCTATTGGAGAAAAACGACATTTCTGGCAAAATTAGGCTAAAAGGGGGAATCAGTTGATAGGACTCATCCTCAAGGAACCAACAATTTTATAATGGAGGGCAGTGTGGGAGGTAACAATTGAGAGGGAGACCTAGGCATGAACACAATAAGCAGCTTGAGGTGGACATAGGTTGCTTGAGAGAAGAGGGTTGTACAGAATTAACTAGTGTGTAGTGCTGCATTAAACCAGTCTTAAAACTGAAAACAACGATGACAACAGTATAATAGCTGAAAAGTCTGAATGGAACATAACATTATGAGGAAAACAACCACTTATCACATACAAGAAGTTGTACTAAGCAATGGAGAGGCACATAAATAAGATGACAAAATATAAACTGAAGCTAAATTGTTTCTTATCATTTCTTAAAACTTGGTATGAAACCAAGGACAGAAGTCCATAAAGAAGAGACTAACATAATGGTTAAACTAAAAACTGAACAATCACCCACACGGAAAAGTATTATCTGAGAGGTTTAGGTTGGAGCCTAGACAATATTTAATGCACATGAAAAAGTCGTTTCATTATCAGCTAATACAGAGGGTAGCTCCTCATGTATACAGAAGCCTTCTGATGAGAATATAGAATAGTGTTACCATAATCATTGGGTGTCTGTGAGGTTGTGTGTGTGTGTGTGTGTGTGTGTGTGTGTGTGTGTGTGTGTGTGTGTGTGTGTGTGTGTGTGTGTCTTGTGATAGAAAAAGAGCTATTGTTCAAAAGTTAGAGTGATTGCTGTTTTCAGTAACATGTTTCTGTGCTCCACACGTCGAACTGCTATAAGAGAGTGGTTGTCTTTCCCTTACTTTATGTAAATATAGTTTTCTAATGTAGCTACCGTGATTCCAACATGTGGATAAGTTAACTGAAAAGCTCAGTTCTGTCCACTTTGCACTTAGAAAACTCTCTCATCATGTTGACCTGCAGATTGCTAGCATACTCTCAGTACTTTCATGCAATAGTCACCCTATGGCATAATCTTTTGGGGCAATACTGCCAAGGAGTAAAAAGATCAGTGGAAAAAATGTTCCTATTTGAGCACAAAAAAGGCGAATACGCTCCTGTTTACTGAAAGACTGACTGAAAAGTGGAATATCAGCTGCCTCATGCTGCCTACATGAGAACATATTTGCACTTTTTAACATGCAACTCACCCCTCACTCCCATAAGCTCCCATAACTGTGACTCACCACACCCAATAGTCGATCACTGTAAGTCGATCAGACCCATCCACTCCCACTTGCCCACTCTCTCTCATCCATTCAGGCCAACTCATTGTCATTATCTCTTCATGTGTCTCTAACTGTCACTGTCCCCCACGCCATAGCCACAGTTTCCTTTGTTCTATCCTATCAATACTGCCTCCTCTCACTGTCACTGTCTCCCTCTTCCAATTCATTCATTCATTCATCCCATGCTACTGTCTCTTTACATTGTCACTATCTCTCTTTTCCTCACAGTCACTGTCAACTTTCTCTCATTATCACTGACTCTCACTCATTTCTAAGTTCCTTTGAGTCATCAGTCTACTGACTGGTTTGATGCGGCCCACCACAAATTCCTCTCCTGTGCCAACCTTTTCATCTCAGAGGAGCACTTGCAACCTATGTCTTCAATTATTTGCTGGATGTATTCCAATCTCTGTCTTCCTCTACAGTTTTTGCCCTCTACAGTTCCCTCTAGTACCACGGAAGTCATTCCCTGATGTCTTTACCAGATGTCCTATCATTCTGTTCCTTCTCCTTGACAGTGTTTTCCACATATTCCTTTCCTCTCTGATTCTGCACAAAACCATCTCATTCCTCACCTCATCAGACCACCTAAGTCTCAATGTGCGTCTGTAGCACCACATCTCAAATGCTTCGGTTCTCTTCTGTTCCGGTTTTCCCACAGTCCATGTTTCACTACCATACAATGCTGTTCTCCAAAGGTACATTCTCAGAAATTTCTTCCTCAAAGTAAGGCCAGTGTTCAGTACCAGTAGGCTTCTCTTGGCCACAAATACCCTTTATGCCAGTGCTAGTCTACTTTTGACATCATACTAGCTCCATCTGTCATTGGCTATTTTGCTGCCTTGGTAGCACAATTCTTTAACTCCATCTACTTCGTGACCATCAATCCTAATATTAATTTTCTCGCTGTTCTCATTTCTGCTACTTCTCATTACTTTCATCGTTCTTCGATTTACTCTCAGTCCATATTCTGTACTCATTAGACTGTTCATTCTATTCAGCACATCACGTTATTCTTCTTCACTTTCACTCAGGATAGCAATGTAATCAGTGAATCATTTCATTAATATCCTTTCACGCTGTATTTCAATTCCACTTCTGAACCCTTCTTTGATTTCCATCACTGCTTCTTCAGTTTACAGATTGAAAAGTAGGGGCGAAAGACTACATCCCTGTCTTACAACCTTTTTAATCCAAGCATTTTGTTCTTGGTTGTCCACTCTTATTATTCCCTCCTTGCACTTTTACGTATTGTATATTACCCCTCTCTCCCTGAAGACAGATTACCCCTATTTTTCTCAATTTCGAACATCTTGCACCACTTTACACTGTTGAATGCTTTTTGCACGTCTAGTTTCTACTTCTCTTGATTTCTCTCCCAGTGGCATAGTCTCCTTCATTCTTATCCTAGCACAGTCAACTATGTTCCACTACCACTATGTCCCACTCTTTCTCATGCACTGCCCTTGTTTCTTTCACTCTTCCTATATCACAATCCCCAGTATTTATTACCGCAAGCTCTTTCCCACTGACGCTCTCTCTTTCTCTCTCAAAATAACAAAGGGAAAATGTTCGCATGTTAACATTTTCCGAAAATTTTTTAAAAGTGCTGAAGAACATGGAATTAGGCAGCTCGCACCCCACTTTTCAGTCAAAGTCTTTTAAACAGGGGCATATTTTCCTCTTTGTGCTCTAATAGTAGCATTTTTCTGCTGGTTCCCTTCTTTTACCTGCTACAGTAGGGCATTTCACTCATACATGAAAAGAACTTAATGGATCAGTAAAATTTTGATAGTTTACTTATGTGAAACTGAAGTAATATTGAACTATATAATTTTACACCTCAGACCAGATTTTATGTGCACAAAAATAGTGTTTAAGTGCTTCAGTACAACAACAACAACAACAACAACACGGGATTCCCAGAACCCTTCTGCTGATTATGGAGACACTTTGCAGTATATTTCTCCATGCTAAATCACTTCATAAACTACATTCTGTCCTCATACCAGATTTTATGTGCATATTTTACATGTACAAATAGGTTAACTTTTAAACTCCGTATCTCGGAAACATATAGAGATTTCAAGAAAATTTTCAAGGTTGTTCCAGATCGGGATCTAAGGAATAAATCATAAAAATTACAGCCATTCACAGAACGTAGTGATCTTGGACCCTACAGCTCAGTTTTGGTACCCAAACACCATGTTTATCACGTTTTTTCAGGAATAGCACTCGACTAAATGGTGGCCCTGTAAGTCCCTTAAGGCATACCACTGACCACATCTAAAACAAAAAGAACTAAATGATTTTCTCCATTTGCCTAATCTAGAGGCAGTGTGCAATGCTAAAACTTTGGCCCTGTATTGTAGGATAGTTAAAGTAAGACGATCCTTCAGTTGGGTACACAAATGGTCCATAAAGCAAGGGCTATCCGAAACACTTGACCCTCTATCACCAACTGAATCCAGTGTATGAACCCCAAAAAATCTCAATTTTATGCATAGTGTTTCAGTACATAGGTAGTACATACTCTCATATGAGCAGTGATACTGAAGAGACTCCGCATTTGACTCACCATGAGCCATAGGCACTCTTGCATATCACAGGTTGTTCCCCTTTTTGGACCTCTGGGCAGGGACTACTCAGGAGGACATTGTTATCAGGAGAAAGAAAACCTGTTCTATGGATTGGAGCATGGAATGTCAGGTCTCTTAAGGAAATTGATAGGTCAGAGTTAGATATAGTGGGAATTAGTGAAGCTCAGTGGCAGGAAGAACAAGACTTCTGGTCAAGTGACTAGAGGGTTATAAACACAAAATCAAATAGGAGTAATGCAGGAGTAGGTTTAATAATTAATAAAAAAAAATAGGAGTGCTAGTCAGCTATCACGAACAGCTTAGTGAACGCATTATTGTAGCTGAGAGAGACACATAGCCCACGCCTAGCACAGTAGTACAAGTTTACATGCCAACTAGCTCCGCAGATGATGAAGAGATTGAAGAGATGTATAATGAGATAAAAGAAATTATTCAGATAGCGAAGGGAGGTGAAAATTTAATAGTCATGGTGGACTGGAATTTGATAGCAGGAACTGGAAAAGTAGTAGGTGAATATGGAATGGGGGTAAGGAGTGAAAGAGGAAGTCGCCTGTTAGAATTTTACATACAGCACAACGTAATTATAGCTAACAATTGGTTTAAGAATCTTGAAAGAAGGTTGTATATGTGGAAGAGGCCTGGAGACACTGGAAGGTTTCAGACAGATTATATAATGGTAAGACAGAGATTTAGGAACCAGATTTTAAATTGTAAGACATTTCCAGGCACAAATGTGGACTCTGGCCACAATCTATTGGTTATGAACTGTAGATTAAAACTGAAGAAACTGCAAAGAGGTAGGAATTTAAGGAGATGGGACCTGGATAAACTGAAAGAACCAAAGGTTGTAGAATGTTCCAGATAGAGCATTGGGGAACAACTAACAGGAAGAGGGGAAAGAAATACAATAGAAGAATAATGGGAAGCTTTGAGAGATGAAATAGTGAAGGCAGCAGAGGACCGAGTAGGTAAAAAGATAAGGCTTAGTAGAAATCTTGGGTAAGAGAAGAGATATTGAATTTAATTGATGAACTGAGAAAATATAAAAATTCAGTAAATGAAGCAGGCAAAAAGGAATACAAACGTCTCGAAAATGAGATTGACTGGAAGCGCAAATTGGCTAAGCAGGGATGACTAGAAGTATATATCACTAGGGTTAAGGTAGATACAGCCTACAGGGAAATTAAAGAGACCTTTGGAGAACAGAGAACCACTTACATGAATATCAAATGCTCAGATGGAAAACAGGTTCTACACAAAGGAGAGAAAGCAAAAGGTGGAAGGCGTATATAGAGAGTCTATACAAGGGTGATGTGCTTGAGAGCAATATTATGGAAATGGAAGGAGACACTTATGAAGGTGAAATGTGAGATATGATACTGTATGAAGAATCCAAAAGAGCACTGAAAGACCTAAGTCGAAACAAGGCCCGGGGAGTAGACAACATTCCATTACAACTACTGATAGCCTTGGGAGAGCCAGCCCTGACAAAACTCTACCATCTGGCAGGTTGACAGGTGTGAAAATTACTGAACTATCAGCTTATTAAGTCACAGCTGCAAAATGCTGACACAAATTCTTTACAGACGAATGGAAAAACTGGTAGAAGCTGACCGGGGGGAAGATCAGTTTAGATTCTGTAGGCTTGTTGGAACACGTGAGGCAATACTGACCCTATGACTTATCTTAGAAGATAGATTAAGGAAATGTAAGCCTATGTTTCTAGCATTTGTAGACTCAGAGAATGCTTTTGACAATGTTGATTGGAATACTCTCTTTCAAATTCTAAAGGTGGCAGGGGTAAAATACAGGGAGTGAAAGGCAATTAACAATTTGTGCAGAAACCAGATGGCAGTTATAAGAGTCGAGGGACATGAAAGGGAAGCAGTGGTTGGGAAGGAAGTGAGACAGGGTAGTAGCCTCTCCCAAATGTTATTCAATCTGTATATTGAGCAAGCAGTAAAGGAAACAAAAGGAAAGTTGGGAGTAGGTATTAAAATCCATGGAGAAGAAATAAAAACTTTGCAGTTTGCCATTGACATCATAATTCCATCAGAGACAGCAAAGGACCTGGAAGAGCAGAATGGACAGTGTCTCGAAAGGAGGATAGAAGATGAACATCAACAAAAGCAAAATGAACATAGTGGAATGTAGTCGAACTAAATCGGGTGATGCTGAGGGAATTAGGTTAGGAAATGAGACATTTAAAGTAGTAGGTGAGACGTTATTTGGGGAGCAAAATAACTGATGAGGGTCAAAGTAGAGAGGATATCAAATGTAGACTGGCAATGGGAAGAAAAGTGTTTCTGAAGAAGAAAAATTTGTTAACATCGAGTATAGATTTAAGTTTCAGAAAGTCTTTTCTAAAAGTATTTGCATAGAGTGTAGCCATGTATGGATGTAAAACATGGGCGATAAACAATTTAAACAAGAAGAGAATAGAAGCTTTCAAAATAGGGTGCTACAGAAGAATGCTGAAGATTAGATGGGTAGATCACGTAACTAATGCGGAGGTACTGAACAGAATTGGGGAAAAGAGGAATTTGTGGCACAATTTGAACAGAAGAAGGGATCAGTTGGTAGGACATGTTCTGAGACATCAAGCAATCACCAATTTAGTATTGCAGGGCAGTGTGGAGGGTAAAAATCAGAGAGGGAGACTAAGAGACGAATACACTAAACAGATTCAGAAGAATGGAGGGTGCAATAGTTACTTGGAGGTGAAGTAGCGTGCACAGGATAGAGTAGTATGGACAGCTGCATCAAACCAGTCTCTGGACTGAAGACCACAACAACAACAGTAAATTCAATTTAGCATTAACATTTAGCAATGGAAAAAACAGGGTCTTGTCAATTGATGTATGGAAATGATAGAAAAAATCAGACTGATGAAATGCAAAATCTTTATAAAACATTTTAAGAGAAGAGGAAATTTGGATACACACATGAGCTGGAAACTAATCAGCATTCTTTTTGTGTTCCAATATGATGTGATATCCAAAAAAAGAAGTTCCATCCAGGAATCAATTCCAAGGAAATGGTAACTTGTTGATTCCATTTCAATCGGCATGTCACTGTCACAACCGCAGCAATAAAATATGGAAGAACAGATAATGCTGAATGTTATACAACAATATCTTTGCTACAAGTAATCAATGAAACAAGGAAAAATAGCCAAAAACTTACCCACAGTTATCATATGACAATGCCATCTGCCACACAGTGCATCAAATAATTGATTATTTTAAGGGAAAAAGCAAATTAATGTTTCATTGTGTTAATTACATAATAGTTTCTTTTCTTCCCTTATGTCAAACAAGAAATCCATAGATAGTCACTTTAATCATGCTGAGAAGCTGTTGAACCTCTGAAAATGTATTCCTGAGGCATCATCAGAGCAGAAAAAATGTTCCCATAATTGGTTTGAACCCATGCAAAACAGTATAGTTTTCAAAGATGAATATTTTCAGAAACAATAAAACAATTCGTATCAAAAATGATTTCTTTCATTGCTTTTGTACATAGTTAAGAGGCGATGCTTTTATTACATGACACTTGCACCAGAAAGCCTACAGCGCAGCCACAGTTGTGTCACACTGTTTATGATGGTACAATACTGCTGTATGATGCTACTAGTGCTCTGGCTATAGGTTAACGCAGGTGCTGCAGTGATGTTATTGAATTCTCAAACCTATGAGAGTTGGTGATGCAGGTGTTGAGAACTTGTTCAGGATGGACATATTTCAGAAATTTGGATTTTCTACCACCAACTCAGTTCACCTTTTGTCCAATAAGGTACTGTATTCTCAATTGGAAACACTGTGTGAGGAGTTTTCAGGTCTTTTTATGGAAAGTACAGGGTGTGAATTTTTCTGCTCATATTTCTTTCAAACCCAAGGCTCTGCTTAGTTTTTATTGTGTGCATCCTATTCCTGTCACCCTGAAAGATAAAGTGAAAACAGAACTGGACAGACTTCAATCTCTAGGGGCACTGCAATCTGTTATGGCTAGGTTCTCTCCAGACCAGCACATAGTTTTGGCAATTGATACCTCACAGTGCAGCCTCGGCACAGTCCTAGTGCACCAACATGCCGGTAGCTCTGAATGACCTGTTGCTTTTGCCTTTAAATCTCTCACTCTAGCCCAACAGTGTAACTTTCAGGTGGAAAAAGAGGCTCTTGCCATAGCCTATGCTCTCCAGAAATTACATGTTTTTTGTTTGGCTCCAAGTTTCACCTTATTCCTGATCATAAATCCTCTGTTTCCTTGTCCCTCACTCTTCCTTGCCTGAAAAGGCGGCACACCATCTACAATGCTGGTTCTGTTCTCTTGCCACAATTACGAAATCCACTTTAAACCTTTGCCTAGACATGCCAATGTGAACACCTTGTCCCACCTTCCTGTGGGTCTTGACCCCAACTTTGATTACAAAGAACTGCTTTGCTTCTATCTTCATATTAAAATGCAGATTGCGGTTGAGGGCTTTCCAATTACAAGCTCTCCCACAGCAGCTGTCGTTACTCTGACCTGGTTCTGCACCAGGTGGTTCGGCTTGTTCAAAGGACTGGCCACACAAACTGCCGGGTCTGTGTTTGATGGTGTTTTGTTGTTGTCCATGGAAGACCTCTCTCCCAGAGTAATCATTCCCACCACGTTATGGCGTGAGGGTCTATGCATTCTCCAACATGGCTATCAGGCAGTTTCACACACTAAACTGTTGACTAGGAGACATGTGTTTTGGACATGGATTGGTGGCGAAATTGTCCATTTTGTCACAGCTCATGAACACTGTGCCTGACAACAGGCACCTTCCAAGACATCTCTGCCCCCTGTCCAACTCCACACCAGCTACGCGAATGCACTCATATAGACTTTGCGGGTCCCTTCTTGAATTCCTGTTGGCTCTTGGTTGTGGATGCATTTGCCCAGTTTCCTTACATTCTCCAGTGTGTCTCAACATTGGTTGAGATCACAACTCATACGCTTTTGAAGGTTTCTCTATTGAGGTGTTGCCTTGCATCTTATTTCCGATACAAGGCCCCACTTCATTTCTCATACCTTTCTTCGCATCATTGCATTCATCATGTTACAGCTCTGACATTCCACCCTCAGGTGAATGGTGAGGTGGAATAAGCAGTGTGTAAGTTCAAGTCCCAAATGAAAAAGTTTGTTATGAATTCTTCACCAGATGACACCCTTCTCCATTTTGTGAGCACCTATCACTTCACATCTATGAGAGAGCAGAGCCGGGTTGAGTTGTTTCACAGCTGACAGCCATGCATGCTCCTCCAGCTTCTGCGGCATGCACCACACCCACTATGGGAAGGTTTACCCAGTCACTCTGAACTGCAATCGCTGGTGTGGGCATATTGGCTTGGTCACCAGCTCAAGAGGATACTGACCGCTTTTGTCTGCCCCCAGACGCCATCTTTGTGCCATCCTTGCAGCCAATGGGCTGGTGGAAAGCCACTTTGATCAGTTGCACTCCCCGCTAGCCACCAGAAGCTACTGGTTCAAGAGTGCAGCCCCCTTCACCGCAGCCTGCATCATTGTCTTACACTTCAAGTCCATCTTCGCCTGCTATGGAGATGCTCCCTCCCATTGGCTGCCTCCTGAACATGCGGCACCCTGGGGTTCTGGTTTTGTGGTGCCAGACACTGGTCTGTGTTCAATATCGCACCTGTTGCCGCAGCCTGCTGTTCTGATCGGACCACCTACATCGGCCCCCTTGTCATCATCATCTCAGCCATAGTTGCCAGTGGGTCCACTAGAACCTGTGTGCTGATGACAATGCAATGCAGATATAGTGATGGCACCCTACTCTGTGGTGCTGTTGTCAGGTGCCACACGGGACCATTGCCCTCGAGTGCACCCATGTCTCTGAATGTTCTGGCACTATGTTCAGTGCCCACTTGGTACATTGTCCCACCCCTACCGTAGACACCAGATACCACCACTCCATATCTGATGGATATGTCTCTTGTTGGTCTGTTGGCATATCATCTGTCACCTGGGAATCCTTTTCGCATGAGGGAGAGGTGTGCTGTATCTTGCTACTAGTGCATATGAGTGTGAGTGCACCGAGCATAGTGTCACACACTAAATCAACCACCAACTGCATCTGCTTGGACCTGACGGTAGAGGCTGCCTGTATGAAGTGTGTGCACAGCACCATCTCCACCACACCATCTACTGGTGACTCGTGCCTACATACACTTGGAGCAGCGCTAACCCACTCTCACTATGTTCTTTAAGATCATAGCGCTCCATAATGAGTTCTGTGTATTGTTTATGTTGCAACTTCTGTATTGTTATTTTGTCTTGTTACATATGGAGTCACATGAGGTTATTGTTCAGAAGTTTGTTAATAAAGCCATATTTGAGTTACTTGGATCATTTTGTGTGTTACTTGATTACCTTCTAAGCCTACACCAAAGGCGATTAAAGTGTTGCTTGTATTCAATCATCCAGACAAGGCAGTGGACGAGCATTCATTACAATGCTTTTTACATGCAGCTAGTTAGAACAATACAACAATAATTACTTGTGTAGTCTCCACTAGATATGTGGAGGGGAATGACAACAGCTTCTTCCTACAGGTCAGAAAATTGTTGTTCTTCGTAAGTTGTTGTTGTTGCTGTTCTTGTTGTTGTCATCGTCTTCATCATGAACGATGATTTCAAGCACCTTTCCACACTATTCTATCCTCTGCAAGCCCCTTCATCTCCGAATAACTACTGCAACCAACATCCACATGAACCTGCTTACTACATTCATCCCTTGGTCTGACTCTACAGTTTTTACTGCCTAAACTTCCCTCCAGTAACAACCTGATAATTCTTTAAAGTCTTGCAATATGTCCTACCAGCTGATCCCTTCTTTTAGTCAAGTTGTGCCATAAATTTGTTTTCTCCCCAGTTTGATCAGTTCCTGCACACCAGTTATGCAATCAACCCATTTAAAATTCATTATTCTTCTACAGCACTACATTTCAAAGTTTCTATTTTCTTCCTCTCTGGAATGCTTACAATCCACATTTCATTTTCGTACAATGCTACTCTCCAGATAAATACCTTCAGAAATGGCTTCCTAACACTTAACTAATTTCACTTTTTCAGAAATGCTTTCAGAAATAGCCAGTCTGCATTTTATATTCTCTCCAATTAAGCCACTATCAGCTGAACTGTCGATCAAACAGTGAAGCCCATCTACTATTTTCCATGTTCCATTTCCTGATCTGATTCCCTCAGCACACCCTAATTTAATTAAATTACATTCCATTACACTGTAACTTTGTCTTACAAGCTCTTTTCAAGACATTATTCATTACGTTCAACTGCTCTTCCAAGTCCTACAATGTCATCAGCAAAGTTTGAAGGTTTTATTTCTTCTTCCTGAACTTTAATTACTTCTCCATTCTTTTTCTTTGGTTTCCTTCGGCGTCTGCTCGATGTACAAATTGAATAACATTGGGATATAACCCCATCTAATTTCTTTCTCAACTATTCCTTCCCTTCCATATCCTTTGATTCTCCTAACTGCAGTCTGGCTTCAGTACAAGGTGTGTATAACATTTTGCTCCCTGTATTTTATCCCTGCTCCTTTCAACTCTTCAAAACGTGTAATCCAATCAATACTTTCAAAAGCTTTCTCTACATCTACAAATGCTGTAAACATTTGTTTGCCTTTCTTTAACACATCTTCCAAGGTAAGTTGTTGGTCAGTATTCCTTCACGTCTCCAGAACTGAAACTGGTCTTCCCAGTGTCAGCTACTACAAGTTTTTTCATATTTCTGTAATTAATTTGGGTAAGCATTTTGCAACAATGACTTATTAAACTGATAATTCAGTAATATGCTATACCTGTTAGCACTTGCTTTCTTAGAAGCTGGAATTATTGAACTCCTTTAAGTCTGAGGGTATTTCGCCGGTTTCGTATATCTTATACAATAGGTGGAATAGTTTTGTCATGGCTCGCTCTCCCAAAAATCTCAATAATTATGAAGGAATCTCATCTACTCCAGGGGTCCATTCTGACTTAGCTCTTTCAGTGCTCTGTCAAATTCTTGTTGCAGATCATATCTCTCATCTCATCTTCATCTACATTCTCTTCCCTTCCTATAACATGGTTTAAAACTCATTGATGTTGTAGAGCCCCACTAAATATTCCTCCCACCTCTCAGATTCCCTTCTTTGCTTCATATATGAAATTACAGATAACAGCAAAGGTTTCCTTGGTATTTGTGGAGAGGTGCAACATGCCTTTATGAATTCTGTAATGACTTTTGTGCCACGTTAAGTTTCGCACACCAAAACAAATGCAGCCCCAGCACTGACAGAGGGCATTTATATATATCACTGGCAAAACTGTGACTTTACAACAGCTCCACTCAGTGAGCCTTCAAATATAATGGAATGCTACATCCTGACTGAGGGTAGCAGTATTGCAAGTAAAAATCTGATATGCTCTGGAAAATGTCTCCTTTGCTGATCCAGACAACACAGTTCCTTGTTACAGTATTAATAGAACATGTTGCACTCTTGCTTGAAATCCTGCTGACAGTCTCTCTGACAACCATATGTTTGGTGGAACAATTTAAAGACTTTGGGAATTCTTCTCACTGTCTCACTAGCTTTTGTATATAGAAAAGTAGTACCTGTCTTGCTCTCCTCTCCAGCTGGTCTCCTTTTAGAGTGAGTGTTACTGCTCTCAGATGCCATACATATCCAACAGTGGGTGTTTTCTTCACATGAGGAACTACGAATATAAAAAGTGACTCCAGCAGAGGCCCACACTTCAAAGCAAGTCTGGTGGTGCAGCACTTGCTCAACAGACTGCCTGCCAAGAATGCTTTCATGGTGGAGCTGTCATTCTCATTGGCACATAGTGCATTATGAGGAGGAGACTACTACTGCTTCTTCATACAGTTTGCAATTATCCTCACAGACCAGACAGTTATATATAGATTGCACTATTCAAGACACAATATTTCACCATCACAAATGATATTAGTCAAGATGGCTTGTCCAAACCTTTGGTAAAACAGGATCAGTCCCCAGCAAAAGAACAGCAAGTTTGTCAAATCTGAAATTAGCCACTAGAAGCTGAGCTCCGTGAGGTCACCACCCTTTAGCAATACCCAAATGGTAACTATAGGTAATGGGATTTTATGGCTGCAGCAAATATTATCCCCTTCACACACACACACACACACACACACACACACACACACACACACACTTTGCACAGTCCTTATGGTCCCAGTTAAAAATAGTTCACTTTTTGACCAAGACCTTCAACTTATTGCCTGTGCCTGCAGCTCATCTGTCTACATCAACGACACTTTTGTTACCTCTGTCCTATTCCTGTTCTGGTGGTTACCATGAATCTGTAGTCCATTACACTTTTAGTCAACACTGTTGTCTTTCCTCATTTAATAAGTTATGTGAATGTTAGGGTAAATCAAATTACAGCTTGAAAACAACAAAAATGTTTGTTTTGTGTGTGTGTGTGTGTGTGTGTGTGTGTGTGTGAGAGAGAGAGAGAGAGAGAGAGAGAGAGAGAGAGAGAGAGAGAGAGAGAGAGAGAGAGAGGAGGGGGGGAAGAGGGGGGGGGAGGAAGCGGGGTCAGAGGGAATGGGAGCATTGCCAAAGACAAAGAAAGAATAATCTGTGTAAAGTTATGGCTTTCTGACCTTAAAGATTTTGCGTGTACAGTATCATATTGCCAAATTTTCATCATATTCTTTCATGGGATAGCCATGTACAACTTAGCATTACATACAGATAGTGCAACAATTTGTAAACACTGAATATGAAGAACAAACTGCTATAAAATGATAATCCTACAGCTCATACAGTCAACAACACCATGACTCTTCCAATCAATGTTTCCATGGACAAGTGATTAAGAAGGGACTGTGGTCTTCTCAGTCTTCTGATTTTACACCACCTGACTATTTTCTTGTGGGGATAAATTAAGGATGCTACTTGTGAAACTCACCCATACACTGTTATTGAACTGCAGAAAGAAATTCAAGATGTGTTGTTGCATTTCCTCATAAATGTTCATAGGTTACAAACTGTATTTAAGAATATGCAAATGTCATATCCTATTATGAGAATTACACCATGGTGTGCACTTTCTGCTACTTTTATAAATTAGCTACCTTCCTCTAAGTGTGCAATGCCTTTTTAACACTCTGTAAAAATTGTAAAAATTATTACAATTTGCAACAATGACAAAATTAGAGTTCCACGGTGAATCATTCACTTTATAGAAAAGAGGGCGCTGTTATCAGACTTCTTTGAGATTAAAATTTCTGCCAGAATGAAGTAAGCTAGCCGACGACAATGTTCTTACCAATTTTTCCCCTACTCTCCAAACTAAAGAAGTTCTCTCACATTTTTTCTTTGTCTAGCAGTTCTGATAGAAAGGATATCATAGAGAAATGGGTAAGCCTCAACCTAGGGTTTGTTTCCAGAATGAATTTCTACTGTGATTGGAGGTTGCGTGTAATCAATGGCTAGTTCAAACAGGAAGAGCATTTTCCAAGAAAGGCAAGGTTCTGGTTTTAGGTCAGCACAGCATGGAAGTTACTGAAAACATAATCTGCAGGCTTTTTGCATGTTATTTAATAGCCTCACTGCAAACTGATATGGAAAACGCATCATCAATCTCTCTAATTGCTACAATATGTGGCACTCAGGTGTCACCAGCTCTCACGAAGCAGTTCCATAAACCACCACGTCTGCTGTTGCCTCCCAAGTCCCAGAAGCACCCAGCAACCACTATTCGACAACTAATGACTGGCTCTTTCAATATCCCAACCGAGAAAAGTGTACTCACCTCGGGGAGCACATTGGCTAGCATTTTCTCTGCCTCCCATCTTCAAGGAATGGTTCGAAGCAAATAACACTCAACCACCTGCAACTGCAAGCCCATCCACACCACACAGTGCCAATAGCACTGTTACATTACATGCCAGGAGTCCTATTCCACATCAGCACGGCTAATTTCGTTCTATGGGCTGGTAGCAGGAGGAAGGAATTTTCTAGCACTGCAGGACATTGGCAAGTAACTACTACAGTGTTCTGCAAGCCACTAAGCATAATGTGTGTGGCTGCAAAATGTGTGAGTTAGTCACCTGGGTTGAGGGAAGGCCAGCCAAAGCCTACTGCAAGGCACTTTGGTATAAGTGTCGCAACACCTTACAGCAATACTAGTGTGCCCTTTATAATAAACTGTGTTATCCTCTGACTGTGTTTGTGTTGCTATTTGGTCTTTGCACCCATTGTCACTAGGCTCATATTTGGACTTGGACTGTGACAGGTTTCCTTACCATGAAATGCCCTCCTTGGCCTACAATGAATTTACTGCTTCATATTTATGATGCCACATTTATTTCACAACCACACAGACAACCAGTCTTTCATTTTGCCTCAGTGACACCCACTGCATATGAGAGATGGCTCAGGCTCATGTGACGGGGTAGGGATGGGGAGGAAAGGAGTATGTTTCCTGGAAGTAGGTGGGGAGGTAATGAGTAGCAAGAGAATGTCATAAAATACTGTAGGGAAAGGGAAGGTGTGGGATAGCATAGGGGGTAGGAGTTTGGGCAGGAGAGGAATGGTGTGGAAAATGATGGCAAAGGAAAGTGTGAGGAAAGGGTACAGCATTAACAGAAGTACAGAGGTTTATATTACAGATGCTGATAAACAGGGGGCATGTAGGAATAACAGTACTGACCTGCAAAGTTCACAAAAGCTGATATTGGAGGGGAAAGCATGTCCACTGCAGCAGCTGTTCAAGTCACTGGTATTGTGTGCAGTGTGTTCAGCAGCTGGATAGCAGAATTTGTATTTAGATGCTGTAAGTATCCAATTATGTTGATTGTCAGTTAATTAGTTGTAATCCCTGAACATATAGTGCTACACATTAATTTCACTACAGCTGATTTGTAATACAATTGCTTTTTGAAAGAAAAATAATCCGCACTGGCTGTGGAACACTTTTTATTAAGAGCCATGACCAGTTTCGCAGCACCTAGAAGACACATCCGAAGGTGATAAAAATTATTTTTAACAAGTCATGACCAAAAGGTACCTGTCTTAGAGCCACTCCCCCTCATTCGCAACATGTTGTAAACAATTAACACGCTAAAAGCGGTAGTCCTTATTGAAAATGAAGGAGACAGCAGAACCATGACACAAGCTGGAAGTTGACTGAGCCGCAGTAGGCAAGACAGTACTGACCACTATGTGATGGAGAACATGTTTACATTAAACTTCTTCCCCATTGCATACTGGTCACTGCTGCCTTGCCTACTGCAGCTCAATAATCTTCCTGCCTATGGCAGAATGGTTCTGCTATCCCCTTTGTCTTAAGTAAGGACTTCTGTTATTAGGGCACTATTTGTTTACAGTATGATGTGAATGATGAGGAGTGGCTCTAAGGCAGTTACTTTGGTGATGAACTGTTAAAAATAATTTTTATTACCTGAGGATGCATCTTCAAAGGGCACGAAACAGGTCATGACTTTTGATAAAAAGTATTCTACAGCTAGTGGAGATTATTTCTTTCAAAATGTGGAAGTTCGGCAGTGGTGGCCCTCAATTTAAAATAAAATGCCATTGCTGCCACATAAGTGGTCCTACCTTTTACAGGATAGAAAATACCTGTGGCTGTATGACAATACGAAGCTGTAGGTGGTTGTACAGAACAGATCTTGCTCCTGGTTTGTTCACAGGATAATGAGATGTAGGATTGGGAGCATGGTTGAGACAGGTATGGCCTAGGACACTGTGTAGATGGGTGGGAAACAGAATACTGCTTTGGGTGATGATGTCTGATATCAAGCAGGGCATGGCGGGAGGTAGATTTGTTGATAACACAGGATGAAATGACACCGGAAATATGTTTCTGGATTAGTTGAGCAGGTTTTTGACCATCTGACAAGATCATTGGCACATACGTATAATTTTTGCAACCCACTGCTAAAGTGGTTCCTTTGGGTACCTTCCTGACTGTTGTGTGTTATATGGACAGATGTTTTCATGAGGTACCTGAGATGTGGCTATCAACAGCTAGGAAGATAACTTGATGACTTGAGTAGGATCAACTGAAGTGGATTGGGAGTAGGTGATGAGTCTCTGGAAAAAAATAAAAGCAGACAGTGTCATTCCTGGATTAAACTGGACAAGGTTTGTCCAGAGTAGAGTGGGTGTGACAGATTCCTCTTGCTGTGGATTGGTTTGGAGTTATCATAAGATGGTACCAAGCTGGTAACCATGGAAGTCCTACAGACTTGTAGGTATATTAGGGCATCAACGAGGAAATAGCTACGGCTCATAATGAGGTTGGCCAACAGCATTAGGAAGAAGGTGGTGGTTTTAGTACAAGGAGGGCTCTAGAAAATAAAGTTTTCTACTACAGCGTGGTTGTGGGCACAGAGGATGTTGGTATATGAGGATCTAGCAGGAGCCTGATGGCAATGGAAAAGAGCTGTGGAAAGTCAGTGCAGGAAGACTGTCTTGAGTGCGAGAAAGGACACTGGACAACTGCTCGGAAATCAATGAGGAAAAAGAGGTTCTTTCAGTGACAGTACTGTAACTGGTCACAATGGCGCAACCACTAAGGAAACCAGTGAAATTATGTTTGTCAAGCTAAGGCTACTGCAGGTAAAATGTGAGTGTACAGGATGTTTCCAGTGAGAGGAAGAACATGGATTATTGTGACAGCTTTTGGGATGGACCTTGTGTATGAAGGAGCTGTGAGATGTCAAGTTGGACTTGTGCAATGGACTATAATGGTAAAGCTTTTATTAGCAAGGTAGCAGATACCTTCAGACAAAAAGTCATTGATGCATGAGCAAAGTGGTGAAGCCCTTGTCTGCTGAAAGAACAATATGATCATGCCTGATTTTATGAGTATGGATAGCTGTTCATTCCATTATTGTGATGTTGAGCTTACTGGGAAGGAATATGGCAAAGGAAAGTTTCAAAGTTGAACGTGAGGAATTCTTAGAAGGCTATCAGTGAGGGGCTGGGCATTAAGAATGAAAGATAATGCTTAGAATGTGATGGGACCTGTGTGAAGCTAGATTATGGTGTGCTTTTGGTTGGTCCTGGTCAGTATGATGAATGGCAAAGAAATGCATCCAGTACAGCGAACAAATGAAGGAAGGAAGGAAGGCCCTTTAGAAGTCCAGCACATGGGTTTGAGATTAATATGAGGTCTTCTTCGAAGATAGGTTGACACAGTGTTGGAAATGTGGAGAGGACATTCAAGAATATTAGTTCTTACTGAGATGGAGGTGGCGGAATGCAGGAAGTTTCTGAAAATTGTCATTCAGTCACAGGCATTTCCCATACCACAAAAGATAGAGCTACAGGTGAAAGTATCCAAGTTATCTATCAGCCTTGTTGACATTATTGAAATCTGTTCTATTTTGGGATAACAACCAAGAGACCACCAATATGAGTGACCATCACCAAACTGTTGTCTATCATGACAATGCCAGCCAATTCCTATACATGCTATACTGTAAACATCAGATACCAATGATTTAACAGCTGCTTCAGTATCCCATATCATTTGCCCCAAGCCCCCTCCAACCTCAACCCTCCAGCTCCATGATCTTTGAACTACATGGGTATAAATGATCCCTACCATATATTCTTGCAAATCCTCCTTTCCCTTCCCATTCCTGTCAGTCTGGGCACCCACTCATAAACAGTCAGTATTGACACAGGTGTGGATAGGAATGTTCATCTGTTGTCTAGTTGTCATGAGAATGAGTGCTTAAACTAGAAAAAGAGTAGCTGATCAATGTCTAGTAAAGTCTCTTTACTGTTACATGTTACTATGTGCCAACCATGGGTCATTAATATATATTTTTGTATATTCACTGATGTGTATGTGGCCCACAGGACAATAGCCAGATTAGACATTCATCCTCACTTGGTCTTTGGATGTTTTTCTCTCATTTATTGTTTTTTTTCACCTCTGCCAATGATTTGTTGATGTGACAAATGCCAAGTTTCACAATGATTTGGAGTCCACAATAAACATCAGGGCCCCCGGTAACTGGCTGCATATATCAGTTCAGGTCAGTGGAAGGTTAGGGGACACCACCTTCAGTAGGCCCACACCTAATTCAAACCAGCAGTGTTCAGAAAAGCCTTTGGGTTGAAGCCAGCTAAATCAAAATGATCTTAGAATAATATAAATGGAATTGTTTAAGTGTTAGGGTCACTTTTAGGAACCCTAGCGTACAAACATTATAATTCAGAACTCACAATGAAGATGATGTGTGAACTCTGTCTCAATTTTACTTTTACTGAAAACATAAAATATACTTACAACTGGTTTGGCTTGCAGCTCAGATCGGATAAGTATAAACAGATCTCGCCCCTTAGCAACCAGAACTCTACTCTCACGGTCTTTCACTACAATCTGCCAGCTACTTGGAGACTTGTTTGGTCCTAGATGAAAAATGTTTAAAAAAATTGATTACAATTAACAAAAAATAAGGAACTGCTTGTGAGATATTGTGTTTATAAGTAAACTAGCACTACTTTTAAAAAAATAATATGTACCAGATAAATTACACTGATGAACCAAAACATTATGACCACCTGCTTAATAGATAGTTTGTCCATTTTTGGAACAAAATACATCACTGATTCTGCACATCAGGAATCCAACAGGTACATGGCATCAGATGTTTACTTATAGGTCATGTAATTCATGTAAATAATTGGGCACTGATTTGCTTATGCAAAGGTGGCACCCAGTAGGGACCCAGATGGGTTCCATAGGATTTATGGCTGGCAAATTTGGTTGCTGAGATGTCAATGAGAGTTCACTATACTGCTTCTCAAACCACTGTAGCATGGTTCTGGCTCCAAGGAATGGAGAATTATACTGCTCAAAGATGACATCATTGTCAGGGAAGACATCAAGCATGAGGGGATTCAGGTGGCTGCGTTCCTTCAATTACTACCACAGGCCCCATGCAAGCATTGGAGAATGTCTCCCACAACATAATACTGCTCATGCATGCCTGTAGCTGTGGTGCACTGCACATTTCGAGCCACCATGCACCTCAAAGACCTAGTGCAGCATGAACATGATTCATCCAAAGAGCTGGCACATTTCCACTGATCGATGGTCGAATCCCAATGGTCCCACGCCCACTGCAATTGTAATTGACTATGCTGTTGGGCCAATCTGTGAACACACAGGGGTTGTCTAATGTGGAGCTCCCCATTCAAAAACTTGCAATGAACGGTGTACTCCAAAACACTTGTGTTTGTACCAGCATTGCTCTCTTTCGGCAGAGATGCCAAAGATCACCATCTATCCTACTTTACAGAGCAGATAAGTCTCCAAACCCCACATTGTGTGAAGACTCATGGACGTCCAACCTTTTAGCACCTAGTGGTAGTTTCACTGTCCTCCAACCTCTTCCCTTAGATAATCATAACAATAGCATGTGAACATTCAACCAGCTTACCCGTTTTGAAGATAATCATTCACAAGCTCCATGTAATAATGATTTGCGTTTTGTCGAAGTCATTTAACTCAATGGATTTCCCCATTTTAAGCCTATATCTTCACTAAAGTGATCCCTGGTCCGTGTCTGTTCCACTTACGAACCGTTGTTACCATGTCATGTATCCGCAATGCCACCAGGGGGCATCTAACGCCACTGTTGGCAGTGGTCATAATGTTTTGGCTTGTTAATATAGTATAAGTCTATCAGCATCAGAAATTTTATCAATAGTATTATGAACACTAAAAGAAAAGAATGTGTATAAATAATCGTGATGAAAATTACAAACAAAGTGCCACACATCTGTAAACAGGAACTTCTAACTTTACTTCAAATGTATTGGAACACTGTTGAGGCACTTTCCCCATGGCGACAAGGCAGTGAATGATCATCTCATAAAATTGAAATCCAGTTCTGTACATACTGCCTCACATCCTCTTCTAAGGTAAATAATTTTCCTCCCAGAGCATTCTTAAGCTCACCAAAAATGGCATAGCCAAAGCAATACAGGTCCAGAGCTTACTTAGGGTGACTGCAGTCCTCCCATTTGACTGTCGGCACGACCTCCTTAACTGTGTTTGCTGAAAGGACCTTGCATTGTCGTGGAGCAGCATGAACCTTTGGTGGAGCTGCCCCAATCATTTTGATTTGATTGGCTTGCAAAAGGCAGTCAAGGTTCGCGAGTATCGCTGAGTCTTCGTCATTGACCCATGCTGCAGAAGCCAATAAGAAGGTGTCCTTTTGGTCAAGGAATAAGATGAGAGTAATCTATCCCAAACTTGTGTGGAAGGGCTTGGATTTTTTGGTTGGTAGTGATGTTCCATAGTTCTCTTGGAGACTTCATCATTTTGACTCAGGTTTGATATCATAACACCATGACTCGTCTCCAGTGACCACTTGAGACACGAACTTATTCCCTTCCTTGAGGTAGCACCATAGATATTCAAGAGAGAGTCCCATTTGGCACTCTTCCTGTGATGGTTGAAGACTCTGAGGCAACCTTACAGCATACCTGTTTTCCATTCCCACTTAATGGTGACAACAGCACAACTCTTTTATCTCTACCGCCACTGGGGCATACACTTATGTGAGTTCAGTGGACACAATGAGGTTAGCTGTGGTGATGTGGCATGACAATGGACAGTCTGAAGGACAGGACAGGACAGCATTAGGAAGCCAGTTGTGAAGACCATCTTCTGTGGAAGACAAGCATTTGGTGCAGCATTGGGGACCAGGAATGGCATGTCAGCCAACCGCTTTTTGCATCAGCACGACAGTTCCTGTGAAATGATGCTGAGAGCACGGTGCTGGGTATTCTAAGAACTTGCGGCCACTTTCACCATCAGGTGAGGCAGGAACAGTGGAGCAGGGTTGGAAACACTGGACTGGAGCAGCAGCTTGAACTGGGAGTCTGCACTGGACCATGGGTTGTGGCTGACGAGGCTGCATTGTGGCATCAGGGACCATGCTTGGTGCACCAGTTGAACTTAATTTGCATCGATGTGGCTGTACCATGGAGTTGCCACAGTAAATACATTTCACTTTAAAGGGGGAATTGGAATCAACCAACAAAAGCAAACACGTCTGGGAGGAAGCTCAACTGTGTCACCTGGAGACGGAGCAGATAGCATGGAGACAGTAAGACAGTGGGACTGAAAATTGTCAACACAGTATGTGGCCTGCTGTTAACTGCAGACATCATTTGATTGGAGCAGCACATGGAATATGTCTCTGTATATCCAGAGGACTGAGAGTCAGGAAGTGTCTGCAGAAGAAAGCTTTCCATCATAACAAGACAAGGCTGTGCATAAAACAACTTGTGCCATTATATTGTGTTGACCTATGAGTCTATGGTGGCATTTGTGTATTGGCAAGATTCTGAATTGATGTAACATGGCAGGGCCACTATTGGACCTGTAATTTTAAGATCAGTGTCTGGCCTAAGTGTATTTTATTTTCATGATCCATGATGAGGCAGTGTGGGGCCTGAATATTCTAAAGTAATGAATTATCTACCGAAGTGTACTTTAGTGGAGCTTTTAATGATTCAAGTTGTCATTCTACATTCCTTGATAATTTATGCACATTTGGCTATTGTGTCACTATTGACTGTGTAGGTTGTCTTCATTGTCTCTCCGTGTTAGCTTAGGATGTTGGCTGTAGTGGAGTGTCCTTGTGGCGGCTTGTTGAGAAGAGAATGCCTCTTTTGATGAGTTATTTTCAGTAATGCAAAGTATTTATACTGCATATGATATATATATATATATATTAGCCTAAAATTTTGTGACTGTGTATTCATTGGTGCCTCACTAAGGCTTTATAATTATCATGGGACTAGATTTTATTTTACTGAATTTATTATTATGTCGGACACTAGGGCATTTGGAAAACTGAACACTAACTCCAGGTCTGTTTTGTCTTACGCATGTGCTCTTGGTAAATGCGTGATTTGTACTGTTAATAAAATGAAATTATAGTCATTTAAGAGCCCACACTTGCACAGCCCCCAGTTAAACATTCCCACCTAAATCCTGTCCTACAGTTCATAATTATTGAATTTCTCTAAGGGATCTGAATTATCAATTGTTGGAATGTCCACTCTATTCAGCACATTTGATATCCTCTGATTTCCACCTAGAGCCATGTCTAAAGTAAATGAAGGCTGAAAAATTGTTTGTCCTTGAAGACATTATGGCAGGTGCAGATATGTATTTTTTCACACTATCAACTCCACACTTTACAGGTGCAATTCATTCACTGGAAACTCATTGTGCACAGTGCATTGACCTAAAATGTGACTTCGGACTGTGTTTTTTACCAAAAACTCACTGCAGGCTCAGAACTTTGCACCTTCAAAATACTGTATTTTACGCACTATAAGACACTACAGATTATAAGATGCACCTTAATTTTTAAGTAGCTTCTTTTTAAAAATAATATTTTTACCATTTTTATTATTAGACTGGAAAGAAAGACTAAAAAAAATTCTTAGTTTAAAAAACCGAACTGACTTGTAAAATCCTTGAAAATTGTCATCTGAACTTTCTTCTTCTTCTTCTTCTTCCTCCTCCTCCTCTTCCTTGATGTTGACATCTTCATATATAAGATGGTCTTCACTAACACTGACAGCATTACTTATGGCACACTTCTTGAAAGATTTAACGATGAAGTCATCTCCACCCTAGACCACAACTGTTTTATCCACTGACACACTTGTTTGTTGTAGGTTGTTTTAAAGCTCCCTACGGTGTGAATTCGTGTTGGGTTTCATCCATCATCCATTTGTTCCATTCCTCTCTCATACGCACTTTAAATGGTTTATTTATTGAGACATCAATAGGTGGCAATTGTGAAGTATGTCCTCACAGAATAACAGCAAGCTCTGTATTTCCCTGTCTCAATTTCTCTTTCACAGATTTTTTCAAATAACTACTAAACTCATGAAGCACCTTTCCTTTTCTCTCACACTCTGTTAATCCATAATTTCATACCAGCCTAATCCACTCAACCCTTGTCGTCTATGTGAAAAACAACACCCGCCAGTATTTCAGAAGGTTTTGGCATTGTTTTGTACTTGAAAAAGATCACTGGATTAAGCATAATACCATCAGCACAACACAAAAAGACAATGGTGTAGGGAATTTTTTCATGTCAACTTTTTTTTTATATTTTCTGTTTTACCACGTTTCATGACAACAGTTCTGTTACTCGGCACATTAAATGTCAGAGGAGTTTTGTCAATATACGCTATTTGGCTTAGTTCCACACTGTTTTTCTTTCGATGTTGAATAATAAGGTAATGGAAAGACAATATTTTATCTTCATACTCTTGTGGCATTTTCTGAGCTATTTTGGTTTTGGTTTGCATGCTAAGTCCATGATGCTTCATGAACCTGTAGCACCATCAAACTCCACCCTTGAAGTCTTAAGTTTCACTGTAGTTGTAGCTTATATGGGTGTATTTGAATCATTTTTGTATCAGTTCAAATGCCATTTTGATAGTGTCCTTGAATCCAGTTCAATATGCCATCTTCTAGTTTTGGACATTTTGCATTCAGTCCACTATTTGCACATTTGATTTTCCTCATTTCTTTGAGTTGTTCTCTGCTAGTCCATCAGTCATGACTGGCTTTTCTGTTGGCAGAGCCGAAATCCTGCTCTGTTCCCATATTCTTTTGCGTAAGCCATTTCTTTCAATTTACAGCTCACATAATATGAATGCTTTTTATTTTATTTTTTTCCGTTATGAAACTAGCTACTAACAAAAGTACTACCTATAGTGTTACCGATAACATAAATCACTTTCAATTCATAATTTTTAATGCGATGGGGTCTGCAGCTGCAAATTTTTTTTTTAATGATTACATGATACCTTCAGCTGCCATTCCTTTTATTTCATGTAGAATTGCAGAACTGTGCCCTTAGCCTATTTTCAAGTGTTTAAAATGGAAGCATTATACATTGTATATATTAGTGACACATATGATTTTGACATACACTACATGATCAAAAGTATACGGACATCCCCAAAAACATACATTTTTCATATTAAGTACATTGTGCTGCCACCTACTGCCAGGTACTCCATATCTGTGACCTCAGCAGTCATTACACATCGTGAGGGAGCAGACTGGGGTGCTCCATGGAACTCACTGATATTGAGTGTAGTAAGGTGATTGGGTGTCACTTGTGTCATATGCCTGTACGTGAGATTTCCACATTCCTAAACATCCCTACGTCCAGTGTTTCCAACGTGACAGTGAATTGGAAACATGAAGGGACACGTACAGCACAAAAATGTACAGGCCAACTTTGTCTGTTGACTGACAGAGACTGCCCACAGTTGAAGAGGGTCGTAATGTGTAATTGGCAGACATCTATCCATACCATCACACAGGAATTCCAGACTGCATCAGGATCCACTGCAAGTACTAAGACAGTTAGGCAGAAGGTGAGAAAACTGGGATTTCAGGGTCAAGTAGTTGCTCATAAGCCATACATGCCACTAAATGCCAAACAATGCCTCACTTGGTGTAAGGAGCATAAACACTGAATGACGAATCATGGTACACAATGTGGCGATCTGATGACAGGGTGTGGGTACAGCGAATGCCCAGTGAATGTCATCTGCCAACTTGTGTAGTGCCAACAGTAAAAATCGGAGGTGGTGGTGTTAAGGTGTGGTCATGTTTTTCATGGAGGGGGCTTGCATTGCTTGTTGTTTTGCATGGCATTATCACAGCACAGGCCTACATTGATGTTTTAAGCACCTTCTTGCTTCCCACTGCTGAAGAGCAACTCGGGTATGGCAATTGTATCTTCCAAAATGATCGAACACCTGTTCATAATGCACGGCCTGCGGCACAGTGGTTACAGGACAATAACATCCCTGTAATGGATTGTCCTGCACAGAGTCCTGACCTGAATCCTATAGAACAGCTTTGGGATGTCGGAATGCTGACTTTGTGCCAGGCCTCACTGACTGACATCGATACCTCTCCTCAATGCAGCACTCCGTGAAGAATGGGTTGCCATTCCCCAAGAAACCTTCCGGCACCTGATTGAACGTATGCCTGCGAGAGTGGAAGCTGTCATCAAGGACTGATGGATGGCGCCATGAACTTGTAAGTCATTTTCAGGCAGTGTTTGGATATGGAACTGTTCCAGGCAGGGTTCAATTTGGATAGTGCCTTGGGGAGTTGGATCATTAGGAGTGGGATCAGGATTATGATCCAACTCCCCAAGACACTATCCAAATTGAACCGTACCTGGAACAGTTCCGTTCTCCATCACAGCGGGACCCACCTCCTCTTCCTCAAAATCACCCTCTCCAAACCTTCCAGGAATTTCTCACTTCCAGTCGTGCCTCTCAATCTTTCTTGAAAAACCTTAATCCTACTCCCAACATCACCACAGCCGAAGCCCAGGCTATCCGTGATCTGAAAGCTGACCGATCCATCATCATTCTTCCGGCTGACAAGGGTTCCATGACCGTGGTACTTGATCGTTGGGAGTATGTGGCTGAGGGACTGCGTCAGCTTTCAGACGACTCTACATACAAAGTTTGCCAAGGTAATCCCATTCCTGATGTCCAGGCAGAGCCTTAAGGAATCCTCAGAACCTTAGGCCCCCTACAAAACCTTTCACCTGACTCCATCAAACTCCTGACCCCACCGACACCTCGCACTCCTACCTTCTACCTACTTCCTAAAATTCACAAACCCAAACATCCTGGCCGCCCCATTGTAGCTGGTTACCAAGCCCCCACAGAACGTATCTCTGCCTACGTAGATCAACACCTTCAACCCATTACATGCAGTCTCCCATCCTTCATCAAAGACACCAACCACTTTCTCGAACGCCTGGAATCCGTACCCAGTCTGTTACCCCCGGAAACCATCCTTGTAACCATTGATGCCACTTCCCTATACACAAATATCCTGCACGTCCAGGGCCTCGCTGCAATGGAGCACTTCCTTTCACGCCGATCACCTGCCACCCTACCTAAAACCTCTTTCCTCGTCACCTTAGCCAGCTTCATCCTGACGCACAATTTCTTCACTTTTGAAGGCCAGACATACCAACAATTAAAGGGAACAGCCATGGGTACCAGGATGGCCTCCTCGTATGCCAACCTATTTATGGGTCACTTAGAGGAAGCCTTCTTGGTTACCCAAGCCTGCCAACCCAAAGTTTGGTATAGATTTATTGATGACATCTTCATGATCTGGACTCACAGTGAAGAACAACTCCAGAATTTCCTCTCCAACCTCAACTCCTTTGGTTCCATCAGATTCACCTGGTCCTACTCCAAATCCCATGCCACTTTCCTTGACGTTGACCTTCATCTGTTCAATGGCCAGCTTCACACATCCGTCCACATCAAACCCACCAACAAGCAACAGTACCTCCATTATGACAGCTGCCACCCATACCATATCAAACAGTCCCTTCCCTACAGACTAGGCCTTCATGGCAAACGAATCTGCTCCAGTCCTGAATCCCTGGACCATTACACCAACAACCTGATAACAGCTTTCGCATCCCGTTACTACCCTCCCGACCTGGTACAGAAGCAGATAACCAGAGCCACTTCCTCATCCCCTCAAACCCAGAACCTCTCACAGAAGAACCCCAAAAGTGCCCCATTTGTGACAGGATACTTCCCGGGACTGGATCAGACTCTGAATGTGGCTCTCCAGCAGGGATACGACTACCTAAAATCCTGCCCCGAAATTAGATCCATCCTTCTTGAAATCCTCCCCACTCCACCAAGAGTGTCTTTCCGCCATCCACCTAACCTTCGTAACCTCTTGGTTCATCCCTATGAAATCCCTACCCTCTGGCTCCTACCCTTGCAACTGCCCCAGGTGTAAAACCTGTCCTATGCACCCTCCCACCACCACCTACTCCAGTCCTGTAACCCGGAAGGTGTACACGATCAAAGGCAGAGCCACGTGTGAAAGCACCCACGTGATTTACCAACTGACCCGCCTACACTGTGATGCTTTCTATGTGGGAATGACCAGCAACAAACTGTCCATTCGCATGAATGGACACAGGCAAACAGTGTTTGTTGGTAATGAGGATCACCCTGTGGCTAAACATGCCTTGGTGCACGGCCAGCACATCTTGGCACAGTGTTACACCGTCCGAGTTATCTGGATACTTCCCACCAACACCAACCTATCCGAACTCCGGAGATGGGAACTTGCCCTTCAATATATCCTCTCTTCTCTACCTATCCTTTTTTCCCCCTAAGGTAAGTCTTTCCACTCCCGGGATTGGAATGACTCCTTACCCTCTCCCTTAAAACCCACATCCTTTCATCTTTCCTTCCCTCTTTCCTGACGAAGCAGCCGCCGGTTGCGAAAGCTCGAAATTCTGTGTGTGTGTTTGTGTGTTTTATTCATTGTGCCTATCTACCGGCACTTTCCTGCTTGGTAAGTCTTCGTATATATGCTTTTGATCTCAATTATATTTAATTATCGTTCACCACCAGTGTAAAACAGTAAGTATTTTCTTTAAAGAAACTCATAAATATTGTACTCTTATGGTGAGAGCATGTCATTTTTGAATAGTTGTTACAAAGATCTTATTTATAAAACTGATAACAGTACTCTAACAAAACAGTACTGAAAAATATGAGAGTCTAATAAAAACTTCTTTATGGTTGCATGACGTTTCATATTACAGTCATATTTATTAATGAATGCAGCGATAATTTTACATTCTATGGTTCTGTAATGCTTTGTAGTAGAACTGGTATGAAACTGTCTTGGAACTTCCAGTTTTGCAGGTCTTTTTGCTAATTTAAAACTCTGTCTGACTGGTCTTTTAGATGGATGTAAATTTCAATTCCTTCCATTACATCCATGATTTTTTCTTTCTGTAACATACGTAATATTTGACGTGATCCATCTATATTAGATATTTTGTGATTGGTTTCTTTCAAATGCGCAGCAAATGTGGATGGGTTATTGTCACTTACTGTCATGTATTCTCTAAATTGTGTGCTAGCTTTCCTTCCTATTTGTCTAATATAAAATTTTGAGAATTCTTTACAGTTAATGTTGTAGATGGCCATTTGCAAAAACAGCTCTGATTTCCGTGGTATCTGTCTCAATAATCATTGTAGATTGTCAGTGCTTCTGTAGATGGTGTATAATTTTGTATTTTTGAAACACTGAGTAATCGTGTCAGAAGTAATACCTAGATATGGCCTTACACGTACTTTATTTTTCTATAGTTCATTTGTGTTTCAGGTTAAAGTTATTTCATCTGTGAGATTGCATGTGTCTGGCTGGTTTTCTTTTTGAATAACATGTCCACTACATTTTTAGGATAACTGTTAAAATGACACATTTTGGAGAAATCTAGTTTTTTTCAGTTTTTTCTTTTCCAGTGATAAGTTGATAGTCTATGTATTGTACAGTAGAATGAAAATATGTGAACTTCTGTGCTCTTGAGTGGCATGATTGACTGTGAATAATTATATCTGCTGTCATTGGTTTACAAAAAATATTGAATGTGAGTTCATATTTTTTTGTTTTAAATTTTTAAATTTATGTTTTTACTTTTTTGTCTTTGCACGGTGAAGTTAATTTTTGGATGCAAACTGTTGAATTGTGAATGCGTGATGTTACTCTCTTCTAGATGCTATTGAATAGAATTAAAATGTCATCAACATATCTGTAGTAATAAAGGATTTTTTTGGCTGTTCGAATGAACTTGTTAAAACATTTTTCTTAAAAAATATCAGTTATGTATCCACTAATTTACTGGAATGTTCATGTACACATTAGAAATATTGAGAGATAAGAATGCTCCATTTTCAGTTATTTTTATATTTTTAACTTTATTGAGAATATTGCAACAATTTTTTGTAGTGTATTATTTTTCATATGTGTATCACTTTTTAAGAAGTATGTTGAGTGTTTTTACTGACAGCATTTGCTGGGCTGTTAACTATGTCAATGATTGGATAATTCAGGATTTGTTCTTTATGTATCTGGGGCTGGGCTTGCAGTGATGGTAGTGTTGTGATCATTATTATGGAATCTTTTATGTCTTTTTCTGTAATTATGAAGTTACATCCTTTCAGTGCTTTCTTTAATTGTGCGTTATATTTGTTGCCCGGATTCTGGATGACAATTTAAATATTATTTTGTCCAAAAACTCTAGTATGATTCTACTGTAATTTTCTTAGACACAATCATCAATCTATTTCCTTTACTCGATTTTACATGAATTGCATTATGTTCTTCAAACTCATTATTAATATGACATATGACATTACTGTCCTTTGCTCTTATATTGATCCTACTTTCTCATTTTACTTGTGTTTGTATTATTTTTGCTATTTTGCATGTAGTGTTGTTTTGCGCATGAGGTGGAAACTATGCCTTATCAACTTCTACTTTAGTGTTTGCAATAACATTTTCAATCAGTTTCCAAAGTGGAGTTGTATGTTAAATTTGAGGACCTTGTTTAGTACATTCATTTCTATGGCAGTGATTCTACTGTTGATCAGATATTCTACCTTGTGGGAGAACCTGAAGCTACTTTGCATGTGATGTTTATGTTCACTGAGTGTACTTATATCTTTTTCTTGCATGTGCCTTTTTAACTTTTTTTATATCTTAGTTAAATGTTTGTGTTGCAACGGTGACCAGAACGGTCGCGGGGTAGTAGTGACGGAAACGCGGCAAGGACCCGCAGTGCGGCCTGCGAACAATAACACAACAGGAGAGGACAGACACGATCAACGGAGGACATTACGACACAACAAGGACAGACAACAGAGTAAGAACCAAACAAGACAACCATGTCCACTGGAATAGAAACACGAAAATCAATACGCTGTCTGAGGCGATATGTCCTGAGATGTACGCGATGTTAGACTGCTGGCTGAGCGCGAGGCAGGTGCTTAAGTATGCTATCGGGGGGGGGATTCAAATTCCGCAGTGCTCGGTACCAGATTTTGAACCCATATAACCCATAAATTTATCAATTGCTGATAAAATGGGATTTGGCTGTAGGGATGATAGGACACTAGCAAGACTAAATGAGCTAAATATAGTTTAACATTTAAATTGTTCTTACATTTAAATTTATCACAGATTTCACTGTTCACCCAATTATGCTCACACTGTTTTCTTATAAGTTGTACCACACAAGATTTTTTTTTTTTTTTTTTTTTTTTTTTTGCCTGGCATATTTTGTTGTGATATTGTCTCATATACATTGCTTGTTTAACTTGATGGCTTCTGTGGCATTCAGTATCTTCACTTTGATGTGTTAATACTGTAGTACTTTACCCTGTGCCTGGCTAAGCATTGATTCTATAACTTTTAATGCAATAGAGTTTGCAACTGCAATGAATTTTTTGAATGTTTTCGTGATGCCTCACTGCCATTCTCTTTATCTCATGTACAGTTATACAATTTGGGCCTTAAGCTATGTTCAAGTATCTAAAATGGAAGCATTATATGTTGGATACATTAGCGATGCTCGTGATTATGACATACCCACAATTCAACAGTTTGCACCCAAAGATTAATTTCACTATGGAAAGAGGAAAAAAATAAAAGCATAAACTTCTTGGATTTAAAAAGTTCAAATGAAAAATCTGAACACATATTTGATACTTTCCATAAACAGACAGCAAATATAATTATTCACAACCAATCATACCACACGAGAGCACACAAGCTCACATATTTTCATTCTATGATACATAGTCTGATTTACATCCATTTAGCAGATCAGTCAGACAGAGTTTTAAATGAACAAAAGACCTGCGAAATTGGAAATTCCAAGGCACATTCTTACCAGTTCTACAATGAAGCATTACAGAACCAAAAATGCAAAATTATCACTACACTCATTAATAAGTATGAAACATCGTGCAACCATTAAGAAGTTTTTATTTGACTCTCATAGTTTTCAGTACAGTTTCATTAGAGTACTATGATTAGTTTTATATATAAGACCTTTGTAACAACTGTTCAAAAATTATGAGCTCGCACAGTAAGAGAACAAATACTTACAAATTACTTTAAAGAAAATACAAACTGTCCAATTTACACCATTGACAAATGATAATTAAATATAATTGATAACAAAAGCATATGTAAGTTAATAAACGAATTTCTGTAAAATAATTATAATCTTCCTATTGTTAAGCATACTGGCATAACCACAAGCTCCAGAACAAAGATGAAGAATGCAAGGGCAGAGAAGGCGGTGAAACTACGTCGACCAACGGTGCGCTGATTATGACCGCGCCACGACAGGAGTGCCCCTTTGCCGAAGAGAATACAAGTGCCACTCCTGCCAGCCTCGCCCAAACATTAGTGGACAGGATTAGCAGAGTATTAGCATGGCCTAGGAGAGAGTGCTACAATATCATATTGTAGTGGTCCATATCCACTGATTGTTTGAACACTATGTATAGCAAGGACTCGGATTTATGTTGAATGTCACCCATTGCTTGCGACACCTTTGTACAATGAAGGTAAGGATTGTCAATCTGCTTTACAGAAATTTTTCAATATGGCAAGAGCATCTAATGATATTTTTTTAAATATCGATATTTTAGCTTTCTAATTTTTTTAAAAAAATATCCGCAGTCCTAGTAGTAAGTATGAATAGTTTCATCTTCCTATGTGATACACTGGGAGTTGTCCTGTGATATGTTGACTTTTTAGAGAGTCATCTGCTTTTAAATAAACAATCAGACTCTTGGCCCTCATTAACAATTAACTAGAATGCATAAAGTTGTCGTTGATGGCTAACTACACATCATTCACAAAGTTTATTTGCACGTGTTAATGATTAGGTACACCAACAATATTCTTGGTATTACGTATAAATATGAAAAGATACAATGATAATTTCTCCAGAGAATCAATTGAAAACAATAATAGTGAGAAAAAATGAACAGAAGCATATGTTGGGTCAACAACTCATTTCATAAGCTAAAAAGGCAGCTGGCATATTAACACATGTACAAGCATTTGAAATTTCTTTAAATGTCTGTATAGTATCAGACATGAATCAGAAATACATAATGAGAATACTGACATTCCAGAAGTAATACCCTACTGAATATACACAACTGAAGGTATGAAGAAAGAAAAGCTGCCTAGAGAAGAATGTTATCAATACCAAGATGAAGCAAAATTAGTCTAAGAAAATTTCAGGATGTTGGAGCAAAAGTAATATGAAAAGATGTTGCAAAATTATTTATGGAATGCCTGCAGACAACAACTATTCCTCAAAACTGGACTGATGGTGTAATTATTTCACTTCGCAAGAAAGGAGTCAGGTAAAGTATTAAAAAGTTTAGCCTTATTTGCCTCCCCTGTGTAATGTACTGGATGTCCACTATATTATCACCTTAAAGAAGAAAAAAAGAAAAAGAAGAAACTTTACATTTTAATTAAGCATAGAGCTGAAGAACATGAAAGGGAAGCATTAGTGTAGAAGTGAATGGGAAAAGGTTATAACAAATCCACAATGTTATTCAATCTATACACTGAGCAAAACTAGCGTAAATTCATTCATTCTGTAGCTCAGTAGTTGCTCATTTGTTTTGTTTTGAAGAGAGCTGTCTGTTCATTTAGTAAGCTAGTCAGTAAAGCAGCAGCTCTCAGATGATTCACATCTACAGAGTATTTATCTTCTTCTGCGTTTTCCTCATAGTAAATTTATTAAATTTCATGTGTGTTTTTTTTGTTTGGGGGGTTCTGTTCTGGTGTAACCACAAGCACCATAATGAAGAGGAAGGAAACAAGACCAGATAAGGTGGTGTGGTGATGTCAGCCAATAGCCCGCTGATAAGGACCACACGATGACAGGAGTGACCCCTGAAAGAAGTGAATATAAGCGTCGTTCCTGCCAGCCTTGCCCAGACATTAGTGAACAGTACTGCAAAGAGTGCTATTATCTCACTTAGTAATGATCCACAAACTGTATGTCAAACTTGCTTGAACATTATAAATAGCCAAGGACTCAGTTTTATGTTGCATGCCGTCCATTGCTTGCGACACTTTTGTTATTTCAAAGTTAAGTATTGTCAATCTGCTTTATTGAAATAAAACTACTAATGTTATTTGCTAGAACTGTTTTATAGCATTCTGAGAATGCAGCATCCCTTAGGCACCCTATACGAGATGAGTGGGCAGGACGCTACATTTGGTGACGAGGACTCAACATTTTAGCGACGAGTCTTCTTGTCATTTTTGCTAATAAGTGTTTTCAGGTGGGCGTTGCAGATTTTTTTTATCTAGTTGTTGCATTTGTGTCTTCCAATAAGCCCCCCCACACCTGCCCCGCCCCTGCTTAGGTGCCACCACCGCAAGTGTTAGATGTCACACAGCTAATGCAGATGTCTCAGTTTCAGACACAGCAAATCGCTACACTGCTCAACACAGTGCAGCAGCTACTGGCCAACGCTGAGCACCCAACACAATGATCACCAGCTACTACAGCTGCTAATCACCTTTCTGGCAGTTTTGTGAACAGTTCAATGCCCATATGCTAGCTCACAATGTCTAAGGAACTGTGAAACTTCCATAGCTATTATCTACGGTAGGAAATGCAGTGTTCAGATTAATTCCAAAACTCTTTCTTAACGCCACTCCGAGTGCACTTGCTTATGACACAGTCGCACTCTCACTAACAAACTATTATGAATGACAAGTGCATGTGGTAGCAGCTAGGTATCAATTCTTTCATTGCAAAAATGGTCAGAACAAATTTATCATGAGTGGGTAACAGATTTTCAAGGAATGACAAGGAAATGAAAATTTGAATGTGCTTGTGGTCTTTATATTCAGATTTTATGTTGTGTGAAGCAATCGCGTACAATGTTCCTGATGTCAAACTCAGAGAACAGATTTTGAAACAGTCCAATCCATCATTTCAGCAGGTAGTGCAACTCTTAGATCAGTGCAATTCCGGTGCCTTGTTGGCTGTTAAATTTGAGCAGCCAGCCATTTGACAGGTTGAGTCTCTTGCTTGCGATCACCACATTCTGCATCGGTGGCGTGCGCTAGCCACGCTGGATAAACAATGTTCCACAGCCATAAGCAGTTCCCTAAACAGGTGGCTACCCAGGAAAACAGAATTAAGTCTTGCCCTAGGTGTAATTGACGGCACAAACACCAAGACTGCCCCTCCCGACAAGCCCAGCGTTACGCTTGTAGAAGGAAAGGACATGTGCAATCTGTATGTTTGCAACAGAACATACATAAGAATTCGGCCTACTACATCTTTTGCATCACTTTGACTCACAAAAATCTAGTCACAAGACCCATGTCATTAATGTAGTATATTCAAAGCCTGCAACAGGCAATAGCAAAACTAGCAAGCATTCAGTTTCTGCAATGATATGCCAGTCAAACAAACTTTATGTTCATTTACCTATTTTTGGGAAATGTGTGAAATTTCAGCTGGGCACAGCTGCCTCTGTCACATTGCTCAATCATCGTGCATATGAACTCTTAGGCTCCCCGTGCCTGCCTAAAACCAGCATGCAACTGATGGCTTACAGAGGACAAGACATTCCTGTTCTCAGAACATGTACTTTGCCTGCTATGTATTACTCGCATAAGCGAACAGTGACTTTTAGAGTGCTCAAATCATGCGACTGTGAGAACATATTTGGTCTTCATTCTTTTGATTTGTTTAGCTTTAACATTCAGGACAATGTGTTGTCAGCGTCTGCATTCAATGCCAAAGACACTGTAGCTAGCTTGCTAAAAGAATTCCTGGAACTCTTTTCTGAAAGTTTAGGCAAAGCTAACAGTTTTGTTACACATATTACCATGAAAGACAATGCTCAACTGAAATTTTGCTGGCCAGAACTGTTCCCATTGCATTACGGGGCCAAGTTACTGCTGAAATTAAAGAATTGCAACATAACGGAGTTATTGGGCCCATATCAGCTAGTCATTGGGCAAGTCCACCGGTTTTGCTCCCCAAACCTTCAGGTCACATTCACCTCTGTGTTGACCTGAAGTCTACAGTCAACCCACCAACTGTCATTGATACTTATTCATTGCCATGCCCAGAAGATCTCATTGACAAATTAGGCGCTGGATACTACTTTTCAAAAATTGATCTGTGCATTGCATATCTTCAAATACCACTCTATAATAAATCTCAAAAAGTGTGTGTAGTAAATACTCATCTGGGCTTGTTTAAATATTTGTGTTTGCCTCTTGGCAGTGCTTCAAACCCATCATTTTCCAATGATATTTGGAACAGCTGGCTGCGCAAGTGCCAAACTGTTCAAACTATTTACTGTAGTAGAAGGTCATACAACTGAAGAACATATTGCAAATTTAGGTACTTCGTTTGGTGTGTTATCTGATGCAGGACTAAAGTGTAGACTGGACAAGTGTGATTTTTTTAAACCTGAATTGCAGTATCTTGGTCATGTCATAAACAGTCAAGGTGTACATCCTCTTCAGTCACATATGTTAGCCATAAGAGACTTGCCAGTACCTCACAATACCACAGAATCACAGTCACTTGAGGGAAAATTAACTATTATATTCGGTTCATACGGAATACTGCACAAATAGCAGCTCCTTTGCATCACTTGCATTGCAAGAATGTCCCCTTTTCTTAGGCAGATGAGTGCCAAGTAGCTTTTCGAAAACTTAAAGATGCATTGCTCAGTGATTGATGCTTAGTTCACTTTGATCCTGACAAGCCAGTTGTACTGAAAGTTGACGGTTCCTCTTACAGATTCAGTGCAGACTTGGTGATAAAGACAGACCTATTGTTTTCGCATCAAAAGTGTTGTCTAAAGCTCAGTGTAATTATTCACAAATTTAGAAAGAGGCTTTGTCTATTGTGTATTGTGTGACCAAATTCCACCACTATTTGTATGGCACAAAATTCTACTTGGTAATGAATCACAAGCCTTTGCAGTCCTCGTTTCATCAGACGAAACCAGTTCCTGTACGAACTGCCCAAAAATTGCAATGATGGGCTTTGTTGTTGTCTCAATACCAGTACAAGATTGTGTATTGTCCGACAGCTCAGAATGGAAATGCAGACGCAATTTCATGCCTTCCAATTGACTATGACACAGACTTTGACACCTCTGCTGCATCTTGTTGTTATATCTATGCTCAGGATTCTGAATTGCTTCAGTCTTTTCCGCTAAACTATAAGGAAATTGCACAGGCCACGGAGGCGAATTGTGATTTAAACATTTTGCTCAATTACATTTGCACATCTTGGCCTCACTCACTGAACAGCATAAAGAACTCTGTAGTGTGCCGATACTTTGCACATCAGCATAGCCTCACTGTACAGAAAAAGGTGTGATTCTTGTTCAAAATTACAGTGGACAGTCACGTGTGTTGATACCTAAAGCTTTGCAAAAAGAAGTGTTGCAGTTACTTCATCAAGGACACTGGAGGATTGTTCGTATGAAACAGTTAGCGCATCGACACTGTACTTGGCAGGGTCTAGATGCCCCAATAGAACAGATGACGTCACAGTGTCATGCATGTGCAGAAAATCTGTTCACTTCACCATAAAAGTTCACTGCCTGACCTAAGTTGCAATCTCCATGGCAAAGTGTGCATATAGACTTTGCGGGACCTTTTTGGAAGACCTATTGGTTGATTGTGGTTGACTCACATAGCAAGTTTCCTTTTTTTGTGCCAACGAACTCGACAACACCACATAGCACAATTCAGTTTTGTCATTGATTTTTTGCCTAGGTTTACCTGAAGTAATAATGTCAGACAATTGACCTCAGTTCACGTCAAATGCATTTGAAAAATTCTGTGAGCACAATGGCATACAGCATCTGACTAGTGCACCACTCCATCCACAGTCAAACAGTGAAGCAGAATGTTTTTGTCAGAACCTTCAAGCAGCAGATGGCCAAACTTTGCTCCACACACACACTAGGGATCGAGCATTGCAACATTTCTCATCTCATATCATTCACACCCATGAGATGGACCATCACCGATGGAATTGCTTCACGGCCGTTGCCACTGCACACTGCTCCTACTGCTCCACCCTCCTCTGCATCTCCACCCTCCTCTGCATCTGGTGCCAAAGGAGGGCCACAAGTATTGCTTCACACTGCATAATATTGTGTTTTACAGGGTTTTTAGCAGCAGAACACAGTGGGCTTGAGGACAGATCATCCGTCGACTTGGCACTTGCATCTATTTTCTTTCAGGTCCAGATGGCTTGCACTGCTGCCACCAGAATCAAATTCACCTATGTCATGTACACGATGATCTTTCAGTCTCTCTTCCCCCAGATTCACCACACAGAGGACAGTGCAGCCACAGCAGCCCCCAGAGGGTGTCATCACAACACTGTGGGACGACCCCATGGAGACGGAGCCTCCAACTTCTATTGAAGTACCGCTGCAGCTGGACCTGCCCACACTGCAGCGGTTGCCGCCTGCATCATCTGGTCCATGGCAGCAGGAGGTGGATGCGAACCCTTTTGGTCATTTTCCGAGGGTGTTTCCACCAGAGCGGAGGCCGGATGGTGGGTACAGCTGGATGCTTGACATCCCCTGCAGCCACAGGTTCCAGCCCAATGTTGCGCCCACACTCCTGCATCCTCCCACTGTGGTCGCACGCACTCTCTACACAATAACGGTTCATCGCTTTGGGGGAGAGGAATGTTCTGGTGTAATCACAAATGCTGGAACAAAGATGAAGAATGCAAGACAGGAGAAGGCGGTGAAACGACGTAGGCCAATGGTGCACGGAATAAGACTGCACCACGACAGGAGCACCCTCTAGCCGAAGGAAATATAAGCACCGCTCCTGCCAGCCTCAGCCAGACATTAGTAGACAGGATTAGCAGAGTATTAGCATGGCCTAGCAGAGAACACTACAATATCATATTGTAGTGATCCATATCCATTGACTGTTTGAACATTGTGTATAGCAAGGACTTGGATTTATGATGCACGTCATCCATTGCTTGCAAAACCTTTCTACATTAAAGTTAAGTATTGTCAATATGCTTTATAGAAATAAAACTACTAATGTTACTTGTTTGAATTGTTGTATAGCATTCAGAGACTGCAGCATCCCTTAGACACTCTATACAAGACGAGTGGGAAAGACCGAACATTAAGCATGTTAAAACCTGGACCTTATATATTTGAGCTTTGCAACAACTGTTCAAAAGTAACATGGTCCTAAAATAGAGGAAAACCTGTACAATTTATTTCATGAGCATAACATGTTATAGGAGTAAGGTCATACGTGGTATAAAAGAGGGTCAAATCCAAATGAAGTGGTCCAATAAAAATTAAGTTGGTTGCTTGACCATTTTTAAATATTTTAATCTTGTATGTGGTTACCCTATAATTGAGAAGTTCAAAACAGTTTTTTAAAAAAAAATTAGCTTTCACCTTTACTGAACGGCAGCCATTTTCATTTGTAAGCACACAATGATGTTCAGTTTAGAGACCTTAGGAAAAACATGAATATCTCTGCACTGGCTTAAGTTACAACATTGCAATTGACATTATTGTTTTTAGAAAAGTGTCCTCTACAACATTGTCTATTACACAAAAAACGCTAAATTAAAAAATAACCAGTCAAAATGACCTCCAAAATTTGGTATTGAAATTTTCAAAAATCCACTTTTTAGGCCCAAAAATAACAAAGAAGGAGTGATTTATGAGAGTCTATTTTTTCCTTAAGTTTGATATCACACACTACCAGCAGCAATTAGTTATCTCAGGTGGGACTGAAGATAAAAATATGATTTTTGCACAGTTTGTACACCTATATGATAGCAACATACTGTAAAAATTTCAACATTGATATCTGACTGTGAACAAAGATATGAATTTTGGAAAATGAGGAGATAATTCACATTACTCTACAACAGACATGCCACGATGTCATTCAATGTTAAAGTCAGAGATGTAATTTTACTGACACAATGATCCTCATAAATTTCGGTTTCTGATGTTACACAGCATCGAACTAAGTTTTCAGCAATGCCAAGGAAATGTCTTGTTCCCTTTATTGCTATACAGTTTTCAAATCTGGTTTGAAGTGTTGTTTTCATATGCAGAACCACTTCTTCTTTCTTGATCAGAAAATAGGTAATGCCTTTAATATTATCCTTGCAAAAGACATACATGTCCTGTACAGTGAGAATTTGGTATGTCGTTGGTCTTTGTAGGCTGGCTTTACTTACTTCACGTTTTGTTGAGCCTCCAACGCCATCACATGCATTTTTACCATGCAAGATGCAAAAAAGTGCCTTTCAGCCTCCAACCCAAAGTCTACTTTGTGGTTGCACAGATTTGAAAAATTATTTTTGTTCTTATACTGACTACCACTTCCATCTGAAAAATATATCAGCTTCTTAACCTTGGGAAAATGTTCTTTTATGTAATTTTTTACATACTTTTGAAACACATGTACAGCCAGTGTTGAGCTCCAAGTAGTCACTTAGAATGCAAATTGAAGAACGGCGAACTTCATCGTTCTCATTTTTAAAGTAGAGAATAAATGGATGCACTCTTGCCTGGTCATTAACCCAGTGGTACCTTTCTATTGCATCCTGAATCACAAATGTGAAATTTTCTGAAAAATCAGCTAGCACTATGCATTCAGTTTCATTAAGTTGTGCTTTTTTGTCTTTCAAAAACTTACTTTGGATTTTAGAAACATAGTGGTGACTTTTGAGTTTTTATAAGTTATCAATTAAAGATTCCAAGTACTCTTACTGAGATTTAACCACTGTAATCTAGTAACTCTTTGTAGTTTATATCACTGAGTTTTGCACCCATAATCATCAATTTGACATTCTGTTGATATAAACAAACACATACGGAGTGTGTCCCTGTGAATCCAGCCAAAATACATCACTTAGGGAAGAAGTCGAAAAATTTTGATCTTCTAATTTTGCATTCAGGATGAGAATTTTTGAAAGTTACATAAAGTTCATTTAAATTTGACAGATACCTTGGATTCATGAACTTTTTTTCCTCTTGACCATGAGTCAGGGAGCAAACTTAAAATTTTAACTTTGTCCTCTTTAGTTGTCACTGAACATTTAATTTTTAATTTCTCTATTAAGCTCAAATATTCAGTGTCAGATGATGCTGGTGGTAGGCTTTCTTCTTCTTTAGAAATAATGTTGGTATCTGTCTTATTAAAGCGTAATTCCAAGTCTTTTCTAATTTAGTCTGAAATTTGTTGTACCTTATTTTCAATAGCTGCTTTTCTTTTTCTGCTACTTAATTTTATTATTTTTGAAGCAGAAAATACGTCTAACTTAGAACAAGCAAAGTCCAATATACTAACAGCTTTCTCACTAGGAATATAAATGTTATTAACAAGGTTACATGATTCTGGTTCTGGAATCACAACAAATATGTTTAGTAACAATTTGGGCACAGGGAATTTCCAGGAATCACATTACGTTTCACTTGGGAAGCTGTTTCATTCTCACATAACAAGGACAAATGTTCAAGTTTTATTTCCCTCAAACCTTTAATGGGCTTTTTATGAACTTTAAATGGATCGCAGCACTTTCTTCCAAAAATGTGGTTGTACTTTAGAATATATTTTTTCTCATGATACTTATACACTGATGTTATAAAAGAACTTACTCAAAATTTAAACACAGTTTGTCTAACTTCATCAAAGTCATTGACATTTTTCAAGTTTTTTGAAACTGAACTGTAAACTGCTTTGTGACACACTTCACTTGCTATCTGTCCAACAGAGCACTGTTCATCCATGTTACTGCATTCCAGTTAATCCCTCAAAATTAATTACAAATTACACACAGAACAAAGCACATAACACATTCTACACTCTCGATGAAGTATGTACATCCACTCTAACAGAGGTTTCAGAACAGACTGGCTACAACAATGCCACACCCAGCAATAATGTACTTCTTTATTGACAATAAACCTAAATGTCAATGGGCATTTTTATTACCACAGAACAAAAGTGAAAGCTCCTATTGTTTAATATTTAAAATAAATAGACTAAATGAATATTGGGTGATAGTGTTAACTACATATATGTCACAATTAAATTTTATTACAATGAAACAATAAACCATTTAAATAGGCAACACCTCTAAGATCAGTTGTAGAGTAATGTGAATTATTTCCTCATTTTCAAAAATTCATATCTTTGTTCACAGTCAGATATCAATGTTGAAATTTTTACTGATGCTGATATCATATAGGTGTACAAACTGTGCAAAAATCATATTTTTATATTCAGTCCCGCCTGAGACAATAACCCCAAACTTTACAAAAAATTAACATGTTCAAATTTCAAAAATTCATAAAAAATTAAGGAAACATTTGTAAGTGTTCTTGCTCTATATGAGGCTAGTAGTGTATGATATCTAACTATACGAAAAAATAGACACTCATAAATCACTCCTTGTTTGTTATATTTGTGCCTAACAAGTGGATTTTTGAAAATTTTGATACCAAACTTTCGAGGTTATTTAGACTGATTATTTTTGAGTTTAGCGTATTTTGTATAATAGACAATGATGTAGAGGACACTTTTCTAAAAACAATCACATCAATTGCAATGTTGTAACTTAACCCAGTGCAGAGATATTCAAATTTTCGCTAATGTCTGCAGACTGAAAAATCATCGCACACCTGGAAATAAAAATGGCCACCATCCAGTAAAGGTGCAAGATAAATTATTTTTAAAAACTGTTTTGAACTTCTCAAATATAGGGCAATGACATGTAAAATAATTAAAATATTTAAAAACGGTCAAGCAACCATCACTGGACCATTTCATACGGACTGACCCAATACTATGAAAGAATCATCCATAAAGTAAGTTATAATGTACCTCGTATATCTGCAGAAATGATTTGTACCTATGCCAAATCACAAGTGTCACTAACATATGCAATGTATAATGCTTCCATTTTAGATATCTGGAAATGACCTAGGGCCAAAATTGTACAATTGTACATAAAATAAAGAGAATGGCAGCTAAAGGCCACACAAAATCATTCAAAAAGCTTCCAATTCAAATTCACTGGCACTGTAGACCAGAATGACGCTACATAGTATTCTGGGTTTGTCATGGTGGGGCAAGGAGGAGACATCATTAGCAAGCTTGTGAATCCCTGCAACCTATGTTCATCATATTGGTAGACTGCTGCTGCATGTTGAACCCAATGTTGCCAGAGAGAGATAGGATTCCAGCAGTATCAACTATATGGCCATTTTTATGATTGGTAGCAATTTTAAATCAAACGCCGTACTTGTTTATACTAATTTTGAGTAAAAACGCACCTGAATTTTGGAGGCAATTTTTAAAAGAATAAAGTGTGTCTCATATTCTGCAAAATACAGTTAAGTCATTTCTTGAAACTTTTGATAACGATACAAACATTTTGGTAATAGTACATAAAACAAGACTGATAAGTATGACTGACTGACTGTAGTAAATGTAAGATGTGAAGAATTTAGATAACAATCCATACTTACAGAGCTCAAGAGTAATAAAAACTGCTTACCGCTAGTGAAAAAACGTATAACTTAGAATATTGTGAATAATAATTATATGCCAATGGTTTTAAAGCTAAGTTGCTAACTGGTCCTATGTCATAATGAAAATGTTCTGCAACAAACCTTCACAACAATCACAGTGAGTCACAGTCTTCCATCTCAAAGCAAACAAGAGATGGTTCCAGTACAATTATAAAGGAGGTACATCAAAGATATAAAGTAAATACATAAATAAAAATAGCTGAGTTCATCCTAATTCTTAAAGACAAGAAAAATCATGCAAACATAAGAATTACTGGGTGGCACTTTTCTGCTGCTTTTGTTCACAGCAACAATGTTTAAGTGACAAGTTTCCAATATACCCACATCAAATGAAGATGCATTTCATTATCATCTTTATTTTCCAGTTTTTTTCCCCTTCATTTTCTTAGCACAATCTGGACCTGCATGTATGGGGACGTGAACCTCAGTCTCCCACTGCGCCCCCCCCCCCCCCCCTCCTCTTCTCTTCTCCTCTCTCTCTCTCTCTCTCTCTCTCTCACACACACACACACACACACACACACACACACACACACACAAAAACTGCTTTCAAACACAGCAAAATGTTTCATTAGAATAAAATTATTACCAGGAATTTCTGGAAGTCTGTAGACCTTTGGTTCAAGTACACTGTTGACTAAAAATATGCGATAGGAAGATGTTAGTACAGCAACACCTGTTCCACTCTCGCTTGCAAATATTCTTGCTTCCAGAATCTTTGCGTCTTTTGCTTCCTGAAAAATTTGTGGAACACATTTAAATTTTCCTCTAATTTTAATACAAACATTAACAGTGACATTACAGTATAAGCATTATCTTGATTAACACAACTACAGTACACCTATACATAAAAAGAACTGACTCCATAGATACTGGTTTGTGCCACTGACATGAAATTCCTGAATCCTATTTTTTTATGGAACAAGCAGTGGAACTGACATACAATCAAAACAGTGTTATAAAATTAAAATGCTTGCACTAGGCTGGAAGACTTTTTCTTTCATCAAAAAAAGTATCACTGAAATAAAAGGAAAACAAAAAAAAGTTAGCAAACAAGTGCTGTTCTTGGATTAGCTATGAGTGATTATGTTTATCTCAGTTCAGTTGCAACCAAAATTGTTAAGGCTTTCATGGCCACTTGTTAACAAACTGGCTATTGGCTTACGTCTCCCATTCTTCGGCCGACATTCATGTGATGATTTTACTGACGTTTCGCCAGCACGAGTGGCTGGCATTGTCAAAGCTTCACCCATCCAGTTCACCACCGGCAATGGACGGTGAAGCTCTGACAATGCCAGCCACGTGTTGGCGAAATGTCAGTAAAATCATCAGATGAGTGTCGGCCGAAGAAGCTGAGACAGAAGCCAATAGGCAGTTCGTCAGTTGAAACCGATCATTACTGCCAGAAACAAATAACATTAAGGAGTTAATGTTTGCTGCAAACTGAGAATGAAAAAGCAGACTCATTTCATTAAATAAATTCATCAGGAAGTTAGTTTACTGAGTACACTTACATCCAGATTAAAACTTCTGAAATTATGCAATTTAACAATATTCTTAACACCCAATCACCAGCCAGTTACTCCACCTACTTCCCACAGCAGCCATAAAATGGACCACTACAGCAAGCATAGAATGTGCCAACATTCAAACGGCACACCTGCAACTACTCAAGATGGTTGTGCTTGGAGCAGCCTGTCCATCAACCACCATCCATCAGGTCCACCACGCGCGCACAGCAATACACCAGCGACACCTGACATGGATAGCATCTTTGTAAGGGCATGCACAGACCTCCACGGCCATCAGTTCGAGACATGTAAACTACTTTCTTGTATTCTTGCTGACTTCACTCCATGATCCAATAAATTGTATCTCTTTTACAACTGCGTATTTCCCCATATTTCAACTTAGAGCATAAATGTCAATCTCAAGGGTTGAAACTTTCATGTACTACAGATTCTGTAGTTTTTCTGTCATATGGCTCTTCCATGGAGGCTTTACTCCAGTCATATCTGCAACAACAGCACGCAAGCAAGCACACACAGTTGTGTTGAAATGGTTGTTGACAACACTGACCCAAGCTCACCTGCCGCTTTCCCCCCCAAGATGAATCCACGGAAGCATGGGGCATTTACAAGAAGCAGTTTCATGAACATTTCATGGTGTTCTGGGGGCCAATGCAGACGACTGTAAGGCTCTTTTCTTATCGTGAAACCCCCATTTATATATCATTCACTGTGCCAATTAGTTTCTCCACAAGAACCAATGTCACTTTACGACATGTCTAGTTTACTCTCCTCCTATCGCCAAGAGCATACACTTAAGTGTGTTGAATTCTACCAATGTCACTAACTGTCGCAGCAGTCACATCAGGCGTGAACAGTTGAGCTCCACAGCCTTACTTGAAAGTGTTGGTTGGTCACAACTAACTCTCAGGAGTTTTATGTGGACACCATGGTCAGAGATGCAATCATCTGTTCCACCACAGCTAAGGAGATGTGTCAACATGTCATTCAATTTGAGGAGCCTAAATATAAAAAGATTTTGAAATGAATACTGTGCACAGTCGTCTGATGACTCCCACGACATGTGCCACCAACTAGAGGCCTGGACTAATGTCACCACTGTTGACTGTATGCAGCCCCAGCAAATGGAGCCTAGTGTGCTGGAGGAAAGAGGACGTAGCTGCAGTACAAACAAGCCACTGGGCTGACATTGACAAACATGTTGTCAGAAGCAAGAACAGTGAACACCATTTTCTTTGTGACCCTCGTTTCATACAGCACATGTGGGCAACCTGTCCCACGCGAAGAGCCTCTCACCATAAACATTAAAAAGAAAAACAAAAGAAAGAAAGAAAAATTTACACAGCAGAGGTATGCCTATCTCTAAACCCTATCCCCTCAGGAGTCGTTGCAGGAAATCAATGTATGTTGATATTCATAACATTCCGTCAATGTGTTTGCCACATTCTGCAAGCTAGAACCAACTTTTCATGGAAGTGTGAGTGATGGGTCCAATGACCTTGCTGCAATGGTAACACTGCTTCCCGTCAGATCACTGAAGTTCAGCGCTGTCGGGCTGAGCTAGCACTTGGATGGGTGACCATCTGGTTTGCCGAGCACTGTTGGCAAGCGGGGAGCACTTAGCCCTTGTGAGGGAAACTGAGGAGCTACTTGATTGAGAAGTAGTGGCTCCAGTCTCGGAAACTGACATACGACTATTATCGACGACTGTGCCGCTAAAGCGGAGTTATTGAACGCAGTTTTCCGAAATTCCTTCGCCAGGGAAGACGAATGGAATATTCCAGAATTTGAAACACGAACATCTGCTAGCATGAGTTTCTTAGAAGTAGATACCTTAGGGGTTGCGAAGCAACTCAAATCGCTTGATACGGCCAAGTCTTCAGGTCCAGATTGTATACCGATTAGGTTCCTTTCAGATTACACTGATACTATAGCTCCCTACATAACACTCATATACAACCGCTCGCTCAACGATAGATCTGTACCTACAGATTGGAAAATTGCGCAGGTCGCACCAGTGTTCAAGAAGGGTAGTAGGAGTAATCCATTTAACTACAGACCTATATCATTGACGTCGGTTTGCAGTAGGGTTTTGGAGTATATACTGTATTAAAACATTATGAATCACCTTGAAGGGAACGATCTATTGACACGTAATCAGCATGGCTTCAGAAAACATCTCTCTTGTGCAATGCAGCTAGCTCTTTATTCGCACGAAGTAATGGCCGCTATCGACAAGGGATCTCAAGTTGATTCCGTATTTCTAGATTTCCGGGAAGCTTTTGACACCGTTCCTCACAAGCGACTTCTAATCAAGCTGCGGAGCTATGGGGTATCGTCTCAGTTGTGCGACTGGATTTGTGATTTCCTGTCAGGAAGGTCGCAGTTCAGAGTAATAGACGGCAAATCATCGAGTAAAACTGAAGTGATATCAGGTGTTCCCCAGGGAAGCGTCCTGGGACCTCTGCTGTTCCTGATCTATATAAATGACCTGGGTGACAATCTGAGCAGTTCTCTTAGATTGTTCGCAGATGATGCTGGAATTTACCGTCTAGTAAGGTCATCCGAAGACCAGTATCAGTTGCAAAGCGATTTAGAAAAGATTGCTGTATGGTGTGTCAGGTGGCAGTTGACGCTAAATAACAAAAAGTGTGAGATGATCCACATGAGTTCCAAAAGAAATCCATTGGAATTTGATTACTCGATAAATAGTACAATTCTCAAGGCTGTCAATTCAACTAAGTACCTGGATGTTAAAATTACGAACAACTTCAGTTGGAAGGACCACATAGATAGTATTGTCGGGAAGGCGAGCCAACGGTTGCGTTTCATTAGCAGGACACTTAGAAGATGCAACAAGTCCACTAAAGAGACTGCTTACACTACACTCGTTCGTCCTCTGTTAGAATATTGCTGCGCGGTGTGGGATCCTTACCAGGTGGGATTGACGGAGGACATCGAAAGGGTGCAAAAAAGGGCAGTTCGTTTTGTATTAGCACATTATAGGGGAGAGAGTGTGACAGATATGATACACGAGTTGGGATGGAAGTCATTACAGCATAGACGTTTTTCGTTGCGGCGAGACCTTTTTACGAAATTTCAGTCACCAACTTTCTCTTCCGAATGCGAAAATATTTTGTTGAGCCCAACCTACATAGGTAGGAATGATCATCAAAATAAAATAAGAGAAATCAGAGCTCGAACAGAAAGGTTTAGGTGTTCGTTTTTCCCGCTCGCTGTTCGGGAGTGGAATAGTAGAGAGATAGTATGATTGTGGTTCGATGAACCCTCTGTCAAGCACTTAAATGTGAATTGCAGAGTAGTCATGTAGATGTAGATGTAGATGTAGATGTAGATGTAGATGTAGATGTAGATGTAGATGTAGATGTAGATGTAGATGTACAGATGGGAGAGCGGTGTGATGACCACATGCCCCTCCATATCTGCATCCAGTGACACCTATGGACTCCTCATCCAGTGACGCATATGGACTGAGGATGACATGGCGGCCAGTCAGTACTGTGGGGTCTTCATGGCCTGTCCGGGTTATGGATCAGCCATTAATCCTGGAAGTTGACATAGGGGCCATGGTGTCCTACTCAACTCTCAGAATTATATCACATTATGGTTCCCACCATTGGTGCATGTTGAGTGTCAACTGGTAAGTGATAACAAACAACAGATTCCTATTCTTGGCCATTTTATGACCAACAAAGGTCACAGGTCAGTTGTACTTTCTGTTACTTAATTTGTGGTTAACAATAGCTGTTTGGATTAGAACCTTTGCTATTTTTGGTATTTCCATTTAGACGCAGTGCATCTGGTGTCAGTCCAAATGCCTTGTCACAAATTCGATTCCTTGTGTTCTGAGCTTTCAGATCTGTTTCCCCCGAGGTTAGATTGTGGAAGCAATTTTACAGCACACATCACTCTCAAACTCTCTGCCCGCCCTCATATTTTTTTCGGGTGCAGGCAGTGCCAGTAGCTTTATGTGACCATGTTAAGACAGAGTTGGAGAACTATGTATCATTGGGAGTGATTAGAGCAACTTCCTCAAGTGAATGGGCTATACCCTTAGTGATTGTAAAGAAGCTGTACGGTCTGCTCAAGCTCTGTGATAACTTCAAGGTAATTATTACTGCACTGGCACTCATCGATCGTTACTTCCTACTTTGCCCAGAGGAGCTGTTCACGAAGTTGGCTGGGGGGCAATTCTTTCAAAGATCAACTTGGCTGAAACCTATCTTTGGAGTCCATTGACATTCCAGAATGAAATTTTCACTCTGCAGTGGAGTGTACACTCATATGAAACTTTCCGGAAGATTAAAACTGTGTGTTGGACCGAGACTAGAAATCAGGATCTTTGCCTTTCACGGGCAAGTGCTCTACCATCTTAGCTATCCAAGCACGACTCACGACCCATCCTCACAGCTTTACTTCCTCAAATTTTGCAGGAGAGCTTCTGTAAAGTTTGACAGGTAGAGACAAGGTACTGGTGGAAGTAAAGCTGTGAGGACGGGCCGTGAGTCGTGCTTCAATAGCTCAGATGGTAGTACACTTACCTGTGAAAAGCCAAGGTCCTGAGTTTGGGTGTCGGTTTGGCACACAGTTTCAATCTGCCAGGAAGTTTCATCATAACAGTTGCCTGCAGTTAATACACCTTTTTGCCTCTATTAGTATCAACTGCTAATGTTTTTGTTTGCTAGTGCACCTGCCATCTTTCAACATTTTTCAGAACAAGTTACGATATTTGTCCCTCATTGTATTACTATTTGATGATATCAACGTGACAGGTAATACCACAGAGGATCACCAACGTAACCTCTGTTCTTTGTTTACTGTTATAGGCTACAGACCTCAAATGTAATACCACTGATTCTCACTTTTTCCAGTCCTCCATTGTCTATTTGGGTCATGAAATTTCTCAGCACAGCATACACCCCATGGAACAACATGTTGCTGGCTTTATTATTATGCCCGATACATCTTTACAGGAACTTAAGGCATTCCACAGGAGAGTAGCATGCTATCACAAGTTTATTCCCAGATTGGCTACTGTCACCCATCCTTGCATCTGTTGCTTTGAAAAGTGCTCCTTTCATTTGGTCTGCAGTCTGTGGGGGTACTTTTGTGCAGCTTATTGATAGTCTTCACTCAGTGCCATGTCTTGCCACATTTCAACCCAGCAAGCATCTGGTCCTGGCCACGCATGTGTCACAGTACAGGGTGGTGGTGGTCCTGGTCCATCACTATTCAGAAGGCTCCAAAGAGCCTAGTGCCTTTGCATTGAGAACACTCAGCTCGGCTCAGCAACATTATACTCAGGTGGGAAAACAAGTTGCTGCTGCTATCATCTATGCCTTAAAAAATTTCATGTGTTGTTTTATGGTGCAAAATTTCATTTTATTACTGACCATAAGCCCGAGGTTTCCCTGTTTAGCTCTTGTATGGTGCAAAATTTTATTTTGCTACTGACCATAAGCCCTTGGTTTCCCCATTTAGCCCATCAGCACCCTTACTGGATATAGTTGTTCATTGTCTTGAACATTGGCCTCCATTCTTGTCCTTGTATAATAATGAGACCCACTTTCATCCCACATTGCAGATTCTCTGTCCTGGCTCCTCACAGGCCCTGAACCATCATTTGACCAGGAGGAACTGTTCTGTTGGTTGGTTTATAAGGGGGGGGGACCAAACTGCTAGGTCATCGGTCTCTCATTCCAATTAAAATAATTCCACAAGGATGGGAGTAAAATAATCAAGACATAAAAAACACAGCTGGGAGAAAGAAAAAAACCACAAGAATGACAGAAGGGCAAACAAACACTAAAATGGACAAAATCGGACAAGAAAACCACAGAGAGACGCAATAAACATGTAGAAGAGATCAAAACAAGAGAGTAGATTACCATGGCTGGCTGACCATGAGAATAAAAAGGAGAAGCCAGCCACTCTGCAACACATTAAAAACCTCCATCTCAAAAGCATTAGGGTGGAGGCCACAGAGGGACAAAGCACATGTACTAAAACTTAGATCAAATGATAAAACCCATCCTTAAGAATACAACATAAAACTAAAGCTGCTGTTGATGCATTGTCACTCAACACTGAAGGCAGGGTGCTGGGAAAGTTAAAAATACGCCACAGAGCAGCTACATATGGGCAGTTCAGCAAGAGGTGGACAACTGTCATTGGTAAGCCCCAGCGACACTGAGGTGGGTCCTCGCGATGAAGGAGGTAACCATGCGTTAGCCACATATGGCCAATGCGGAGTCAGCAGAGGACAACAGATTCCCTGCAAGAGGATCGCGTGGAAGACTTCCACACATTCATAGTCACCTTGATAACAAACAGGTAGATGTGCATACTGTTATGTCATTCCGTCTCCCAAAGCCGAAAAATTCTGCTGTGTACGACAGAACACAGGTCAGTTTCGGAGATGCCCATCTCCAGAAGCGGTTTCAGTGTAGTCTGTTTGGCCAGCCTGTTAGCAAGTTCGTTGCCTGGGATTCCGACATGTCCTGGGGTCCACACAAATACCGCTGAACAACAGGACCATTCCAGGGCATAGATGGACTCCTGAACGGACGCTAACAAAGGATGGCGAGGGTAGCACTTTGATAGCTTGTAGGCTGCTTAAGGAACCAGTACACAGGAGAAATGACTCACCTGGGCATGAGCAGATGTGCTCAAGAGCACGAGATATGGCCGTCAGCTCTGCAGTGAAAACACTGCAGCCATCTGGTAAGGAGTGCTGTTCAATATGTCCTCCATAAACATACACAAAGCCTATGTGACCACCAGCCATCAAGCCATCAGTGTAAACCACTTTGTGGTCCTGTTACATGTCGAGAATTGAGAGGAAGTGATAGCTGAGAGCCACAGGGTTAACGGAGTCCTTAGGGCCATGCGAAAGGTCCAGAAGAATCTGCAGCATAGGTGTACAACATAGAGGTGTACATGAATGGACCTCGAGGAGAGGTGGTAACGGGAAGGACTCCAGTTCATATAGAAAGGACTGGACACTAACTGCAATCGTAAGCCCTGACCTGGGCCGTCGATGCGGGAGATGAACCACCGTGGTTGGGAAAAGGAGACGGTAATTCGGATGTTCAGGAGAACTACGAACGTGTGTGACGTAAATGGCAAGCAGTTGTGCACACCTAACCAATGGAGGGACTTCGGCATCCACCAGGACACTGGTCAACGGATTCATTCTAAAAGCTCCCGTCACTAGGTGAATGCCACTGTGGTGCACTGGGTTGAATAAATGCAATGTTGAGGGCACTGCCAACCACAAGCCAGACTCCTGTAGTCAAGGCGGGATTGAACACAGGCTCTGTAGAGCTGCAGCAGCATAGAGCGATCTGCACCCCAGTTGGTGTTGCTCAGGCAACAGAGGGTGTTGAGGTGCTGCCAGCACTTCTGCTTAAGCTGACGAAGGTGAGGTAGCCAAGTCAATCGGGTGTCGAAAACCAGTCTTAAGAATCAATACATCTCCACGACCGACGGCCCTACAGCTGCTGCTAGACCATTAATAGCAACTAAGAAAATTCAATACAGAGCCCTGTGGAACGCCATTCTCCTAAATATGGGGGGGGGGGCGAGGGGGGAACTATGGGAGGGACCGACTTAGACATGGAAAGTACAGAGCGAAAGGAAGTCTTGGATAAAAATCAGGAGTGGGCCCTGGAGACCCCACTCATACAATGTGGCAAGGATATGATGCTGCCAGGTCGTGCCATATGCTTTATATAAGTCAAAAAAAGAGGGCAACCAGATGTTGGCGTCTGGAAAAGGCTGTTCAGATGGCAGACTCGAGGGACACAAGATTATCAGTGGTAGAGCGACCCTGGCAGAAACTGCCCAGACATGGAGCCAGTAGGCCCTGTGACTCCATGGCCCAACAAAACCTCTGACACAATGTAAGTTACAGCGGTTTACAAAGAAAGTTGGTGAGGCCAATCGGCCGGTAGCTATCCATACCAAGCGGGTTTTGACCGGCTTTGAGCATCGGAATGATAGTGCTCTCCCACCATTGCAATGGAAAGACACCATCGCATCAGATCTGGTTGAAGATGATGAGAAGATGCCACTTGTAGTCAGATGAGAGATGTTTAATCATCTGATTGTGGATCCGATTTGGCCTAGGAACTATGTCGAGGCAATGTGCAAGGGTGCTGAGGAGCTCCCACTCTGTAAATGGGACATTATAGGGTTCACTGTGGCATGTAGTGAACGAGAGGACTTTCCTTTCAATCCGTCATTTGAGGGTATGAAAGGCTGGTGTGGGGGGGGGGGGGGGGGGTAGTTCTCCGACACAGAGGCTTGAGCAAAGTGCTCGGCAATTGTGTTTGAGTCGGTAGATAACACACAATTGATGTTAATGCCAGGGACACATGTTGAGGTCTGGTACCCAAAAAGACATCTGATCTTCATCCAGACTTGGGAAGGTGCTGTATGGCACCCAAATGGTCAACACATACCTCTCCCAACACTCCTGTTTTCGTCTGGCGAACGCAGGCACGAAGCCACTTAAAGGTTATTATGTGCTCTGGGGAAAGGTACTGCTTATGTCACTGTAGAGTTCGCCAATGCACTGTAATTGCCTCAGCGACTTCCAGCGACCACCAAGGGACCGTCTTTCGCCAGAAGCACCCTAAAAAACGAGGGATCACATTTTCCGCCACAGATACGATTGTTGTAGTGACCTGCTCTACAACAACATCGATGGCACCATGTGGGGGAGATTCATCAGTGACAGCAGAGGTGAAGACCTTGTTTAAAGTGCATCTGGGTAGACGTCCATGGGCATGATGCCGGGGGAGTGATAGGAAGATGGGGAAGTGGTCACTACCACACAGGTTGTCATGTTCTCTCCAGTGGATAGACGGAAGGCCAGGACTGCAAACCAAGAGATCAATGGCTGAATATGTGCCATGTGCCACACTGAAATACATGTGGGCACCTGTATTTAAGAGGCAGAGGTCGATTTGTGATAGTAAATTTTCGACCTACCTACCTCAGCCAGTAAGCATGGCAACACCCCACAAGAGGTTATGTGCATTAAAATCTCCCAAAAGTTGGAAAGGTTTATGGAGTTGATCGATCAGTACAGCAAATACATTCAGGGGTACTGGAGGATGATATACATTGCAGACAGTTATTTCCTGTGTCATCCTTATCCTTACAGCCACAACTTGAAGAAGGGTTTGAAGGGGCACAATTCACTACATACTGAGTCCAGGACACAGACGCAAACTCCACCTGACACACTATTATAGTCACTACGGTTCCTGTAATACCCCTTACAGCCACTGAGGGCACGGGGTTCACATTGCCGGGAACCAGGTTTCCTGGAGGGCAATGCAGAAAGCATGTGTAAAGCTTAACAGTTGCCGTAGCTCAGCCAGGTGGTGGAAAAAACCGCCATAATTCCACTGCAGGATTACATGATCATAAGACTGGGAAGGCATGAAACACTCAAAGTGGCAGTCTATGACTCAGGGTCACCTGCTGCAGATGAGTAACTGTGCGATCAACATCCATTGTGTCTGAGGGCCCAGCAAGATCTAGGTCCTCAGCGGACGCCAGAATCTCCACCTCATCCTCAGACACAGAGCTTGTAGGTAGTGGTGGTGTGGGTGCCACTGCAGTGCCTTGGTTCTTGGGGGACTATTTCTTTTTAGGTTTCTATGGCTGCTCCTTAGATTTTTCTGGCTGGGAGGGCTTCACTGATCCAGTCTCAGGGACTGAGGAGGACTGTGAAGACCTATGACCAGCTACCTGTGGTTGCTGTGGCCACTGGTAGGAACCTGGGAAGGGAGTAGCCCAAGGGATCCCTTCCTGGTGAGAGAAGCCAAAAACGAGTTACGCTTCTCCAGCTGAGAAGTGAGGGAGTGACGACTGACATCCCCGATGGTTGGCGGGGAAGGGGGGGGGGGGGTTTCTCCTGGCTCCTGAAATAGGTTATGCAGGAGCAACAGCGAGAAAAGTGCCCCCACCATAAAGGGGATTGGTGGAGTATGACGGCTCTGAGAGCCAACTGTGCACAGCAGAATGGAAGATGGTAGAACCGCTGTTGTAGCAGTGACGTAGGTTGACGTCATATGGACAGAACGTAGCATCTCATATTTTCTCAGAGCCTCAGTGTAGGTCAGTCGGTCCAGGTTCTTGTATTCCATTATTTTTCTTTCTTTCTGGAGAATCCACAGTCGACACAGATGGGAAGTGGGGCACAGGGAGTATTGGGATGTGAAGGACATCCACAATCCCAACAGGTGACGCTGGAAGTATAGCAGAAAGACATATAGCTGAACTTCCAGTACTTAAAGCACTGCATAGGGGGAAGGATATATGGCTTTACGTCACTGCGGTAGATCATCACCTTGACCTTCTCAGGTCATGTATCACCCTCAAAGGCCAAAAAGAAGGCATGGTGGACACCTGATTATCCCTCAGACCCAAGTTGGCGCGCCGGACGAAATGGACACCTTGCCGCTCTAAACTGGTATGCAGCTCATCGTCAGACTGCAAAAGAAGGTCCCTGTGAAATATGATATCCTGACCATACTTAAGTTCTTATGGGGCGTGATGGAAACAAAAACACCTCCAGCTTGTCACAGACAAGTAGTGCCCATGACTGGGCAGAGGATGCTGTTTTGATCAAGACCGACCCTGACTGCAGTTTGGACAAGCTCTCCACCTCCCCAAACTTGTCCTCTAAATGCTCCACAAAAAACTGAGGTTTCATTGAGAAGAAAGATTTCCCATCAACACTTGTACATATGAGGTTAGTGGTTGTATTTCTTAGCTTTGAAGTTAGACCTTGATCTCTTAGAGACTGCTGGTGTTTGACCACCAGCAAAAGATGACGTACTAAGCTTCATAGGATGTCATCCGCCCTGATGCCATCCACTCCGACCAGGGGCCCTCCCGGGCATCTACTCCTTGGCATACGTGAGGAGTTAATAGTGCAGGCATCAGCAGAGTGATTCCTGTGTGGTCAGGGGGCTACAACCAACAGGGCACATGGCGGCCCCACCACAACAGACTGGCCACCATGCTGGATGTCATGCGCAAAAGAGCAAAGAAGTCCATTATTGTCGACAGTGAAGAAAGCGATACTGCACAGAGGATGGAGGAAAATGCACCCAGGAGGGTGACCTCACCCAACAGTTGGAGAATGAGCAGAAGTGCAGATCCATGTTGACGAAGGATGCGAGAGGTCTCAGCGCATGATGGACACTATACACTATGTAAGCTCTTTGGGAAAATTTTGAAAAATGGAGGTCAAACGCTAAAGGGGACCATCATATAAAGGCTGAAACGTGTGAGACTCCTTTTAGTTGCCTCTTACGACAGGCAGGAATACCTCGGGCCTATTCTAATCCCTGGACCCACAAGGGGTAACTGTTCTATTTTCAACTGGATACAGAGGTGAGGCACACCATGGATGTGCTCCCCCTTCATTAGTTCCTGTATTGTCTCTGCTGTGGTAGTGGATCCAGTGCTCCCACAGGTCATACGGACTACACAACAAGGGTAGCCTGACCATCCACCAGGCTGGGCATTGGACCCACTTTGGCATTTTTTTGCATTGTGCCATCGCCTCTTCCTCTTGGATGTTATTATTCGCACATCAATGGAAGAATATACTCCCTGCATCATAGTTCTAGTGAGTCTGCAGTGGGAGGTCTTCTACCTCATCAGGGTCACAGGAGGGGGAGATCTCTTACACAAAACCATTGGTGCACTGCCATATGTTTTGACCAGGCATTGACTGGGAGGTGTAACTCCTCATCATGGCTGCTGCCAATGTTCAGGTCAGCTGATGGTGCCGTGCACGTTTTTTTCACAATGACCAGCCCTTACACAGCCTCAGAAAAGAGACCGCATTGATTTCACTGGTCCTTTTTAGACACTTTTTGATTATTCATGACTGGTGCTTTTTCTCATTTTCTTATGCCACTTGTCATCCATCTGCAACTGCAGAAGTGACTGGCAAGCCCATGTCACCTAGATATTCTACACAGAAGGCTTACTTGCACCCTGGTTTTGAACAATGGGCCTGAGTTCATGGCACAATCTTTCAAGGACTTTTGTATACACAATGACATTTGCTACATTAAGCACCTACCTTTCATCCACAGTTGAATGGTGAGGTGGAACACCTTTTCTGAATGTTTAACATACAAATGTGTGAGTACATGGAAGATTTCCTGACCCAGAGGGTCACACATTTTTTAAGCTCGTACAGAACAATGCCAACTGGGGTCAAGAGTCCTGCCGAGCTCCAGCATGGCTATTAGCCACAGACACTGCTCAACCTCTTGCTGCCAGACAATCCACAAGCACTACAGTTACTGCATCTTCCTAGTTCACACCAAAGACTGACTCACGGTACGCCACCAAAATCAGCTGCATCCCAGGATGCACAGGTACCCCTCCTCGCCCGACACCTCTTCATTAGTCCTGGGCACTCCAGGAGTTGAGCAGGCCTGGCTGCACTCCCCTACCCCAGTAGTCATGGCTTCGTCAGCACTGACATCAAGTTTGCTTCCTGCAGCACGTGCCGATGCCTCCCACTGCACTGAGAAAGTGCTGCAATTCGCAAGTACAGAAACCGGATCTCCATCACCAGAGCCTCTCCTCTCCAACGTGCCATCTTCACTGCCCATACCGGCACCCCTTGTCATGGACTCCAACATCCAAATGACTCTCGCTCTCATCACTTGTCCAATCCAGTGGTCACACTAGGGTTTACAGGCAGTTAGGAGTGATCCCATGCCACTCATTTTCACACATATGTGCTAGTCTGGGTAGATAAGGAACATCCCACACCTTAGGCTCCCACCCTCAGCTCTACCACAGACACCATGGACTTCTCTTCAGTCACAGCACTGTGGAATGCAACATGTAAGTCTTTCTCCCCACAAAGGAGGAGGAGTTTAGTAATCAACCTATTGCTGCACCTATCACCCACAGCGGACATAATTCGGTCACTACAGTATGTGTAATACACATTGACAGTCAAATGGTGCACTCACAACTACTCGAGGTGGCCGCCTGGGGCAGTCTATCCATTGACCACCATTAACAGGTGTGCCGTGCATGTGCAACTCTACACTGGTGACACCCAATATGGATGATGTGCTCATAAGGGCATGCACAGGCCCCTGAGGCCAGCACGGGCCTTTGAAGCACTCAATTGTTAAATGTGTCTGAGACATGTAAACCACATTCACTGCATTTTTATTAATGTCACTGTGTGAACCAATAAATTGTATCTCTTTTATGGTAACACGTTTCCTAGTTAGAAAGCCACCAATTTAAATTGTTTACATAGTAGGCCTGACACTTTCAGCAGTACATATTCAATCTCATTTGTTCCTGTTTTACACTTGTTGGTAAAATTTGTGCTGTCCAACAAAGAAGAATAAGGAATTGTTTCATCCAAGCAACAGCCCAATTGCAGTAAACTAGTAAAAATTCAGGAAAACATCATTTTTCTTTCGCTAGGTACATGTGATGTATTTTACAGTGATACGTGGACCATATGCTACAAGAAAATGTGACATGGGAGTATTGGTATGTTGAAGGGCATATTTTCTCTAATTTGTCTCCTGGACCTAATGGTCTGAGAGGTCATAGTGGTAGCTATGTTAGGATTGTATGAACTTGCGTTAACTTGCAAAAAACTGTGATGTGTGTGACAAAAGGTGTTTCCCATAGTGTCGCTTACTAGAGTTTTTTCCCATACATTTGTGTACAAAGCGGAGGAAGGATGCTTGCTTAAATGCTTCTGTGCATTGATTAGTTCAGTCTTATCTATGCAGCCCCTATGGAGGAGATACATAGTTGGTTGTAATATACTCTCAGATTCCACACTTTATGCTGATTCTTGGAACTTTGTAAGTAGGCTTTCGCAGGATAGCTGGCAACTAACTCTGTCTGCCAACTTAGCTTTTTCAATATCTGCAAGATGCCTTCCCATGCGTCAAACAAACCATTCATGCAGCCCTTCTTTGTACACTGCCTGACAAAAAACAATGATGGTAAATTTTACACATATACTCCACTGGCAGGTATGATAATGACTGGAGTTGCAACGCTCTATGATAGATACAGCAGCCACCAGTGCACATTCGCATTTTTACCAGGCCTGATAGGATACATAAGGGGTCTGAATAGCATCAGATGTTGAGCAATAACTGTGAAGGACATGGAGATGCCACATACTTGTGGAAGACAGCATCGTAAGTACCTGGCAGAGATTGCCCAGCTGGTCAAATAGTATAATATCCAGATCTGTCGGCACTCAGATGCAAAAATGGCTCGATGCTAATTATATGGAAATGTGAGGGCAGGCAACCATACCTGACCATCACATGTGAAGATGGAACCCCAACACATCAGTGCTGCCATCCAAGAACAAGTAATGGACTCCCTGTAACATTCTGTATCATCCTGCACAACTGGTGCAAGGGTGCAAGACTATCGGCAGCTAGACAAGAGAATTACCATTCCATGCATGATTGTGTTTGGATTGGTGCTGTGACCAGGTGCCATGGGCTGTCAATGAATGGTGTTGCTTTGTGTTCAGCAATGAACCACTGTTCTGCACTACCCTAGAAAACCACGTTTAGTGAGTAGAGTAGCAACCTGGGAAGAGGTGTCTTTCTTCCAATATTTTACAGAACTATGGCTGTGTTAGTCCTGATGGTCTGTGGAGCCATTCATTATGACTACAGGTAAGATATGGTAACAACTGAGGGAATTCTAACTGCACGTCGATATGTCACAGACATGTGCTAATTCACATGTAACAATAGTGTGGTGCAATTTTTCAACAGGGCAATGCTCATCCAGGCATACCACTTGTCTCTATGAACTGATTGATTGATTAATCAATCAACAGGGGTTATGGGACCAAATGGCGAGGCTATCAGTCCCACGATTCCGGAGTTACTAACAGAACAGAGGGTCCACTAAAAATGGGTTGATCCAGTCAAGGGAGTTAAATTATAACACAATGAAGTTAAAACACACACAGTAAAAGGCATAAATGTTGAAACCAAATTTAAAAAAAGAAAATGACAGATAAAAAGAGCGACCATTCCATGGGGGAGTGGTCATGGAGTCCCAGAGCGAGAAGGCATGAAGAGATGTCCCAACAACAACCATCCTGCCCCTGCTCCAGGAGGAAAGCAAAACCTTTTATCTCGAAATAAAAACTACTTTCACGGAGAAAACTGAGGACCAGTTCAGCCATTTGTAAATCATCTAAAATATTAAATTTAAGAAATCTGGAAGGCTATACTTAGCATGAAGGGCTAAAAGAAGGGGACACTCCACCAACATGTGGGATATCGTCAGTCTGGCTCCACAAACACATTATTGGGGTCGTTCATTACGCAGAAGGAAACAATGGGTGAGCCTAGTATGACCAGTGTGTAAACAGCGTAAAACAGTGAACTCCATCTGAGAGGAGCAGAATGAAAAGTGCCAAACTGCACCAGATGTCGTTTCAGTTTTGGGCAAAGAAAGCGATTTGACGGAGATCCACCCATCGGCAGCTGGAATCATGACAGGGAATGGGAGTATGTATCTGCTTCTCTAGCCAAATGGTCAGCCAGTTCATTCCCCAGGATGCCCGTGTGACTTGGGACCAAGAGAAAGACAACTGAGCAGGTGGCATGGCCACGAGCAGAGAGAAGGTCATGGGCAGCAAGGACCAAAGGGTGACAAAAGTAGCATTGGTCAATAGTGTGCAGGCTGCTCACTGAGTTGTTACAAATTAAAACATTGTGGAGAGAGAGGCCGGACGAAAAAACGTAGAAGGCTCTGTGAATGGCTGGGAGCTCTGCTGTAAACACGCTACATGATCCCAGCAATAAATGGTGTTCTAAGCCATTAGGAGAAGTGAAAATGTATCCCACCTTATCCATTGTCTAAGACAATGTGTCATCTGTGTACAAGATGGTGGCACCCTGGAGCTCTGCAAGGATGGCATGTACAAGACCCTGGAATACCTTAGGGGTGACAGAAACCTTAGAAGCCTGGAATAGGCAGCTCCTAATCCGTGATCTAGGCACCATCCAAGAGGGGGTGTGGAAGGAAATACATGGGGTGCTTTCCAGTGAGTGGAGATGGAGATCCTGACAGAAGGAAGCAAAAAGCATTCCATCTGGCAATCCCACACATGGGTGGTTGTCAGCAAAGAGGACAGGGTACACAGGATGGTCAGGGAATTGGCTAATGGCCATTTTGTAAGAAACCAAGAATTGGCTCTGGCGTATTTGTGGAGGGGGAATTCCCACTTCTGCGAGGAGACTGTCAACAGGACTAGTGCGAGAGGCACCAATAGCTAGATGCACCCACAATGGTGAACAGAGTCAAGTATTTATAGAGTGGAAGGAGCCGCTGAGCCATAAACCCAACTACCAAAATCTAGTCTGAACAAGACCAGAGCATGGTAAAGATGGAGTGTTACAGACTGCACCCCAAGATGTTTGGGCCAGGCGGAGGAGAGCTTTAAGCTTCCACATGCATGTAATCTTTAGGTGGTGAATATGGGGCAGCCATGTCAACCCTTTATCAAAAATAACACTCAAGAAACGGAACTGCGCTACAACACTGAGAAGCTGGTCGCCTAAATAGTTCTGGATCAGGGTGCACAGTTGATCAACAACAAAAATGCATAACCTGCATTTCGGAGGGATAAAACTGGAAGCCATGGAAGACAGTCCCTTTGCAGAGGCCTGTCAGATAGTGCCTTGGAGCTAGCGCTCAGCTGATGCTACCGAGTGGGAGCTGCACCAGGTGCAAAAATTGTCGATGTACAATGCCAAGGTAACCACAGGCCCAACAGAGGTTACAAGCCCATTGATGGCTATGAGGAAGAGTGTGAAACTTAACATAGAACTCTGTGGAATATCATTCTCCTGAATGAGAGAGGTGCTGAGTGACGTGCTATTTCGAACCCAGAAGAGCCGGTGAGATAAAAACTCACGGATGAAAGTCAGAAGGGGGCCACAGAAGTGTCAGTCATAGAGAATAATTAAAATGTAATGGCGCCAAGCCATGTCATATACTTTATAAAAGCCCGTCGGATTGCTGTTTCCAATCAGAGTAAATGGTCAGTTGGAGATCGTCCTTCCCAGAAGCAACAATGATACAGGGGCAAAATGCCCCAAGATTCCCCAGAAGCAACAATGATACAGGGGCAAAATGCCCCAAGATTCAAGTACCCAACATAACCTCAAGATAACTATCCTCTTGAGCAGTTTACAAAGTATATTTGTCAGGCTAATTGGGTGGTAGGTGATGAGAGTCACTGGGATCTTCCCGGGCTTCAGAACAAGGATAACTATACTATCTCATTATTGCGACGGGAAAGCACCCGAGAGCCAAATGCAGTTGAAGACTCTAAGGACATGTTGCCTCGGGGGAATGTCCAAGTGTTGAGCATCTGGTTGTGGACAGAATCTGGGCCTGCGACCATGTCAAGTGAAGAGGTAAGATCCTGCAAGAATTCCCATTCAGTGAAGGGCTTCTTACAGGGTTCAGCACGGTGTGGACTGAAACAGAATGGGTCTGTTCAACTCAGCATTTTTGCTGGAGAAAGGTAGCATGATAGGTAGAGGACGGCAAAGCCATTGTAAAGTGTATGATGAGGTGTTCTGCAATGACCAATGGATCAGTGCACGGGGCAGCTGGAAATTAAGACCCTAGACAGCTGACTGACGGTGGTGGCCCAGAAGGCTACGGAGCTTGGACCAAACTTGTGATGAAGCATACATCCCCAGGGAGAAAACTTAGTGCTCCCTGCATTCCTTTTTACTCTGCTTAATAAGGTAACAAGCCTTACAACAGAGATGCTTAAAAGTGAGAAGATTGGTCTGTAAAAGGTGTCGTTTAAATCGCTGCAGTGCCTGTTGGCAGTCCCAGACAGTAACTGCTACATTCTGTGTCCGCCAAATTACAAGTCAACTATTAGGTGTACATGTGGATAGGAGAACAGAAGTGCCAGCAACACGAAGAATAATGGCAGAGCCATCTTGCATGACCACATCAATGCAATTCGAGAGGGAGGTTCGAAGTGCACAGCAGATGTATATAAAGGCCAATTGGCCCTGTGGAATGCCCAACAAGGGGGCCGGTCTGCCTGGCAGGAGCAGGGGAATGACAGAATCACCAGAAAGTGGTCACTGTCATGAGGATTATCATGGGATGACCAATGTTGGGAAGCCTAGAGAGCATGGGAGGAGATCATGAGATTGATAGCAATAATTGTACCATGAGCGCCACTGGATTGGGTAGGGAAACCATCACAGAAGAGAGACAAATCGAAGTCTGTAATATGTTGGTCAATTAGAAGGCCCCCTACCTGTTGAAGTGGCACTCCCCCAGTGGGTGGTGAGCACTGAAGTTTCAAAGGAGGAGAAACGGAGGCATGAGTAGCTGTATTAAGGAAGTGGCCTATCAGGAGGGAAGTAGACATTGCAAGTGGTGATTGCTGGAGTCGTTTGCACTTTAATCACTATTGCTTCCAGGTTGGTATGAAGGGGGATCCAGTCACTAATAACATCGGAGCAAACCAAAGTGCAGACCCTGCCAGATGCTACCACAGGGCTGGACTGATTCCAACAGAATGCACGATAACCAAAAAATGTTGATGAGTGGTCATCACGGAAGTGCTTTTCTTGAAGATCAAGACAAAACATAGAATAGAAGGAAACAAGACTTTTTATTTCCGGCAGGAGACAATAATATCTGTTGCTATTCTGCTGGATGGTCATGTGGCGAGGGTCCAGGTTAGACACAAAGAAGCCTAGAGGAGGTCATGTCACTATCAGTGGTTGTCACTGACAAGGATGGGGTGACATCCATAAATAAGATGTCAGACTCAGGTTGCAAGGGGTAGATGGCACTGGGGGAGGAGGTGGGGGGAGCTTGTCTTGGGAGTTAAGCTTCTCCATCTTCTTCTCTTTCAGAGCTGGAGGAGAGCAGGGCACAGAGGGAGTACAGGTGTCTCCAACATCTGGAACCAAAAGAGAACAGGCGACCATGGGATGCGCAGATGGTGCATCTTGCGGCCAAGTTGTGGTAGGAGGCTTCCAGCCTGAGAGACACTGGAAAGAGGGGTCTTGGGGGGTGGGAGGGGGGGGGGCATCACCGGCAGGTGCTGAAGAAGTGAGGTGAGGCATTTCTTCAGCCGATAAGGGGGTTCGGCTCCTGGATGGGAGGTCATAGGAACTATAGGGGAGGATAGAGGAAGGGGGATGGGGCTGGGGTAATGAAGAAATAGGAGGAGGGGAGGATATAACAGACTCAAAAGTTGAAGAAAGTTACACAGGATGGAGTCTCTCATATTTCTGGCAAGCCTCAGCATAATACAGGCGATACAGGGACTTGTACTCTTGGATCCTCTTTTCTCTCTTGTACAACAGCCAATCCGGCAAGCGAGGGGAGTGGTGGTCATGACAATTGACACACACAGGTGGCAGAACACAAAGGCTTCCCTCAAGGAGTGGGTGTCCGCAGTCACCACACAGAGGGTCAGCCATACAGCAGGAAGACATATGCCCAAAATGCAAGCACCAATAGCATCTCATGGGTGGTGGGACATACAGCTTCACATCACAGAATCTTGTCCTGCTCTGGGAGGGTATCACCCTCAACAGCCAGAATGAAGATACCGGTATCAGTGTGGTTGTCTTTGCAACTCTTCTGCACACATTGAACAAAATAAATACCATGTCACTCCAGATTAGCCTAGAGTTCCTCATCAGTTTCCAGGATGAGGCCCCTATGAAAAATCACTCCCTGGACCACATTCATAGATTTATGAGGGGTAATAGACACTGGGACATTGCCAAGATGATCACACACATGAAGAGCTGCAGCCTGGGCGGCAGAAGCAGCTTTGATCAACAGGGAGACCAACCACATCTTACTGAAAGACTCCACTTCACCAAACTTGTCCTAGATATTCTCCACAAAAAACAATGGCTCTGTGGCAGTGAATGTGTCCCCATCCATCCTAGTACAGATGAAATAGTGGGGAAAGTGTTTCATCTCATACCGGCGAGCCTGGCCCTCCTCCCATGGTGTAGCCAGGGAAGGGAAGGCTGCCGGGTCATACGAAGCAGCAGTCAATGATCGTTCACCATTCGAAAAGATAACTGTTTTAAGATGGCCAGATTTTTGCAGCTTGATATGCTTCAAGCGCCAAGCATCTGCCCTGATACCACCCACTCCTATCAGCGGCTCTCCTCACGGGTGCCACCCGGCCATAGCAAGAGCCACATGGCACGGCAACCATTGCTGGGAGTTCCAATGATCCAGGAAGACAAGCAACCAACCGCTCCTTGGCATACATGGGGAGCGGACAACTCAGGTATCAGTAGTGTGATTCCTGTGTTGTCAGGGGACTCAACCTAATGGGTACATAACAGCAGCACCGTGTGAACCGGCTACACGTGCAAGTGACTTAGTAGTGGGGAAGGGGGGGGGGGAGGCTACAGTGGGAACGGAGAGGAGAAGGAAAGTGGGAAAGGAATCCACATCGTAGATGCTAGGAAGGGAGTTCACCAAATGGCTCACAATAAAAACAGAAAATTTAGAAGTTGAGGTCAAATGTCAAGCAGGCACCTAAAAACCAAAAAGGATGAAAAATAGGCAGAAGGAACAAAATTGCAAGTAATACAGGGAACCAGGTGGATAGCCAGAGAGGGGAAGGAGGGGTCAATGAGAAAGGAGCAAGGATACGGTCCCTCCGGCACAGTGAAGCAAATGCAGCCAGGGGAGGAAGAATTGGCTGTTATAGCTTGGGGTCCTGTGTGCGCCACGCATGATCTCATGAAAGAACCATGAGACCCGTGGGGGCTCTCTATAAACTGTCTGCATGTTGTTAGGGTACTACTGTGGTCACCAAGTTCCCCAGACCGATCCTTGACAGAATGTGGGGAGCACCAGCATAGACGTCTACCCCATATCAGTGTCAGTGCTCAGGACCAGTTACAACAATTGAGGGCCAGCTTGTCACAGGAGAGACTACAACAGCTTTGTAACACCCTTATCCACCAACTCGGAGCATGCATCCAGAACAGAGGGCGTGCAATGTCATATTGATATTGAGCTCATATTGTCAATTTCTTTGTAAATTTGTCTTTGTACTGTAATTACTAAAATAACATTACATAACCTTTCAACCAATGAAGTTTCAATTTATTTCTCCTCCCTTTCTGAATGCTTCAGTTTGTTTTTTCAGGGCATGTCACCTTTTAGTTGAACCAGGCATGCGTTCACACACTGGAGCATGTGGAAATCACTTTTCAATTTTATTCTATGAAGTAAAGACAGACATAGCTAATACATTATTTTTATTCAAAATAATTTAATTGGATAGATAAAAAATATACTCAACAACAGGATATTTTGTGTTGCCAGTTAATGCCCTCTGCCTATGCCATTCATCCTAGTTGATAATTTGGTAGTAGTCCTGCTGATGTAAAAGGCTAAACAGTGTTTACATAACAGCTTATATATGACATGTCATTTCACTGGTGGCTCTCCAATTTATAGTATATGTTTTGCCAGTCACGGGCTGGTGTAGGTGGTGGTAAGACAGTGCATCAACCAAGTCTTGGACTGGGGTTAGTCACAAGGATAGGAGCCACTGGGTAGCGAGACGGGTGCAGAAGCAGCATAGGGTCCAACAAGAATATTGTGGAGATTGGGGGGTGGGGGGGGGAGGGGGGGTAGGTGGGGGGGGGGGGGCAATGAAAAGCTATTCTAGGTGTGCAGGGTTGCTACACGTTTCCCCGACTGAAATTCCTTGGTATTTCCAGACAAGTTTTAACATTTTTCCCTGAGAAATTTTGAGATCTCAAGGGTAAGTAGAGATATCAGTTGACAAAAAAAAGTGTAGGGACTTCGGTATTTCTAAACATCTGAGCAAAAATCTTAAGTACTAACATCAACATTCTTTGTAATGAACTTGGTTTAGATGGAGAAAGCAAGTCATATAGTATATATGTTTCATTAAGACCACTGATGTCATTTTATTTCAATAAAACAAAAGACGTTTAGTGACAAAAGTATACACTTCCTTGGAGTCCCAAGAAAGATTTAAAATACCTTCACTGATTTCATAAATAACCTCAGAAAAAAATAGGCCGCTTGAAAGAAGTGAACAAGGCAAGGAAATATTGTGTAAACTCACTGTAGGTGACTGCCAACAAATTTTTGGTTCTACTATGTTTGTTACTGTCAGTTATTCCCCAGTGCGTTATGCCTGCTATTTTAAAGGTATTGTGTGTTGGCCTGCTTAGCTGAGTGGTAACATTTTTGTCTACCACGTAGCGAGCCTGGGTTTGATGTCCAACCAGGTTGGAGATTTTCTCCGCTCGTGGACTGAGTGTTGTATTGTCCTCATCATCACTTCACCATCAGTGACATGCAAATTGCCCAATGTGGCATCACCTGAATGAAGACTTGCAACCAAACTTCCCCAGATGGGGCCTCTCGGCCGTCAATGCCACACAATCATTTCATTTAACAGGTATTTTGTGATTTTTCTTTCGAGAAACATATGAGTACATAGCATACAAATCGCCAGCGACTGCCACAATTTTCTTCTTCTTATCATCCATACTTTCTAACATACGAACTACTTTCAAAGTGCCAAAATGTACTAGAATAAATAAAATGTCTGTAAGACTCCGCACTGTACAATGTATTTGCGGTAAGACAGTCGCAATTGCTGAAATCCATTGCCCATGGCCTCTAGTCTGCCGAGGAGCACCACAGTCCTGGGTCCATGGATAAACCACGCATATCCACCACATTATGCCACACACAGACAGACGTGGCCTGTGGGCAGGTCAGTGCAACTATATCCAAAGATCAGGGCCTGCATTACTGGGAAACAATGGGCCTCAGATTGGCAGGCATGATCCATTAGAGATCCCTGCAGAAATGGCTGAGAACCAGTACTAATGAGAATAGGTACCAACTCACCATGAAGATGATCACTGAGCCACAGTCAGGCAAGTAGAAAAAGCAATCACACTCTCACAACTAAATTTTCAGCCATAACCTTTGTCAGAAAATAAGAGCACACTTACTTTCACATAATCACTCAGACACAACTTATGTACACACACCAATGTCTCCAGCTGCTGCATCAACAGTCGCAGTGAATCAGATCCAAACAAACCACTCCCCATGCCTCCCTGCTTCTCGTTGGCAGCTGCTAGGCTATCGGCAACAAATAGTGGCAGCACTGACTACAAGCTGAGGTTCCCCCCCCCCCCCCCCTGCAACATGTTTGAAATTCTCTGATTTCCAGAACTTGTGGCAACCCTGTTATGGTAAGCCAAATCTCATTTCAGGGCATGATTTTAGGAAGTGATGGCCTTGTCAAAATAGCTGATTAACACATTTCAGACCAGGATAATATTGAGTGAACAGTGGTGTACTCCAAAGTTGTTTCTTGGAGGGATCAATAGTACCAGATTTGGATATGATGCTCCAGAAAAGCACGTTTTGCTTTTCATTCGTATTATCTCATGCACAATGTTTACGCAGTTATCTCTGTCCTGCATATTACCCTGTCTCCCAACTTTAAGCTCTCAGGTTTTCAAATCTCATCCGATGCAGTCCCCAACAGTCTGTCTTTCCTTCTCAACCTGTCCGCTAAGTCTCCCCTGATCCATGGTTCTGGGTGACTTTTCTAGACCTCTCCAGCCCTTTCCTTCACCCCTCTTCCTTCCTGTTCAACCCTTCTGTCTGAAGAAGGCTACAAAAGCTTGCCTACTTACAACCTTCTTTTCTTTTTGTGTTCTTCCACCGCTTGGTGAGTAGTTCTTTTATCTATCCAATTAAATTATTTTGTGAAAAATCAACTGTGTTCATTTCTTGAATACCTCGTCATTGCATGAGATCATCCTTCAAATAGGCAATTTCTATTTTTTCCTATCCTTGTTATTTCTAGGCTTAACTTATTTTCTTATGTGTGGGTTTTTCTCTTATATATGCAACATTTACTATGTTCCTTGGTAACAGTGATATTAAGTAGAGCTGTTGATAAAATACTGATGTATCAATATTTTTCCCAAAAAATATTAATATATATAATGGGGATATTTTTTCCCCCAATATAAATCAGTATCAAAATGGCAATAGTCAGTGCCCATATTTTTATTTTATATTATACTTTTTTCACAATTTTTGGTATATATTTGAAGCTGTTCTTTTGAAATTGTAGTAGAACATAAATGTAGTTTCACTGTGTGAAGCAGTCACTTTTTGAGCTTTCATCACAAATAGTCTTTCTCTTTGACCATGTGAAGCAAGTATAGGTGGCACAAAAGTAGAATTCCAATTCCACTGGGAGGTGGCAGAGTGAATGTAATAACAAAAATTCCAGTGTGAAAAAATAGCAGTAGCTTTAAAAGCCAATTTTTGACACAACTAGTAGATTACTTCTTCACATTGGCATTCTTCAAAACAGGTGGTGGAAATAATGAACAAAAATCTCCTCACCATATAGTGGAGATCCTCCTTTGAGGACACCACCTTACAGTACCACTGTCCGCGCTTGAGGGCTATACCCACTGTAGCTTAGCTACCAGCAGAGTCACCCATGCCGGATTGGCTAAGAGGGAGGAGCCAGACGAAGTGTGCCCCACAACAGCCCACTGGTCCTTTCCACCTATCCCAAGCCTGTCCTTACCCTGTCCTTTTCCTGCCATCTCAAATCATAATAAAGGGTAGGGGGGACTCTTAGGTTAGAGAACCAGCCACCCTAGGGGAGTAAGAAAATTGGGCAAGTCTGGATCCTCTTACGTGATAGCCCCACCACCAGACTACAGAGCTATGGGCCAATCACCAGCACTCCCAAAAACAAATGTTTAAAGAAACAGCAGAAAAGAACAGCCAAATGGACTCAAGTATGACGACCTTTGGCATGAAAAGGAGAACAAAAATAGGTTTCTGGAATATTACAACATTGAGGGAAGCCAGCAGACTGAAACAGGTTACAAATCAGATGAAGAGTTACAGGGTGGACATTCTCAGACTTAGTGAGGTGAGATGGCTAGATTTTGGAGAAAGCCAAACACAAGATGGATACACCTTTTTATACTCTGGACCCGCTGAAGAGGACGCAGAGCACAGAAACTGAGTTGGACTTTTGTTAACCAAAGAAGCAAAAAAGAGCCTTATGGAATGGAAACCGGTTTCAGAAAGACGACTGACAACACATTTTAAGACAAACATTAGAAATGTCACAGTTTTCCAATGCAATGCTCCTACAGAAACCTCAGATACTGAACAGAAAGAAAAGAGTGCTACCTCTCCTTAAGTGACACCATTAAAATTACCAGTAATAGAGACATCTTGATTATTATGGGAGACCTAAATGCGAAAGTTGGAAAGAACAATGAAGGCCTAGAGCAGTATTGGAGAAATGAATGAAAATGGAGATATGTTTTCAAATTTCTGTGACGGTCACGATTTGGTGATTGGAGGTACATTATTCCCACACATGGATTGCCATAAGGTTACGTGGGTATATCCAGATCACAAAACGGAAAACCAATAAAAAATTAGAAGGTCGCTGATGAACGTGAGAAATAAACGTGGGGCTGATGTTGGCAGTGATCACCACCTTATAGTTGCAAATTTTAGACTAAAAATCATGGCTACAAACAGAAAGTTAGAACAATGGAACAAAAACTATGATGTGGGAAAACTGAAAATAACAGCAAAACAGGAAGCTATCTGTACGGAGCTAAGGAACCACTACGAGGCACTCCAAGAAACACAGGTAAATGATGAAAACAGTATTGTTTATACATGGACTCAGATTAAGGACATATATTGCAATGTGAGAAAACAGGTCCTTGGCTTTAAAAACCATTTGGAGAAAGATTGTATGTCTGATCGTACATGGAATTTGATCAGCTGTAGAAAGGAGATTAAGGTAAAATTAAATATGAGTAAAACAAGAGAACAGAAAACTCAAATGCAAGCTAAGTATGCAGCTACTGACTCTCAAAGAAAGAGGACTGTGAGGAATGGCAAGAGAAAGTGGATGGATCAGCAAGCTCTGAGAGCAGAGACAGCCACAGCAAGGGGTGATGCAAAATAACTGTAAATAACTGTACCACATCACTAGATTGTTGTCTAAAAAAGGTTTCAATAGGAACAGACCTGTGAAAAGCTAGGAGGGTCGACTGTTGACGACAGAAGCAGACCAACTTAAAAGATGGAGAGAACATTTTTCTGAAGTCTTAAACAGAGAGCAACCTAAAGAGAGGGCTAGGCAATGGAAGTTTCCAGATGCCAGTGACAGAATCAATGTAAACACACCAACTAAGACTGAAATTAAAATAGCTCTCAAACAGATAAAGAATGGGAAGGCTCCAGGTATGGGTAATATTGCATCTGAGGTGATAAAAGCAGACACTGACACCACCGTAAATCTACTGCATTCATTGTTTGAGAAGATATGGTCAGAAGAGAAAATACTAAAGGACTGGAAAGAAGAGTTGATAATTAAGTTGCCAAAGAAAGGGGATACTACCAACTGTAGTAACTGGTGAGGCATCACCCTCCTATATGCACCAAATAAAGTATTATGTAGATTGATGCTAAATCATATCAAGGACTAAGTTGAGGCATGACTGAGAAAAGAGCAAGCTGGGTTTAGAGAGCACAGAAGTCATGTCAATCTTATCAACACACTGTGTATAATACTTGAGCAGGGTGCAGAATGGCAGAACACACTCTGCCTTACACTTATTGATTTTGAAAAGACATTTGACTCTCTTAATAGAAGAGTTGTGTGGATACCTTGGAAGAATATGGGATACCATCAAAGATAATAAATATTATTAAAGCCATGTATGATGGATATGAATGTAGGGTGCTACACAATGGGAAACTTACTGAATATATCCAAACAAATGCTGGACTGGGGCAGGGATGTATTCCGTCACCTACCTTGTTCTTGTTGGTAATGGACAGCTTAATGAAAAGAGTTGTTGATGGTAGGAGAAGAGGTATTCAGTGCGGAATGCAAGACAGGTTTGAAACCTTGACTTTGCTGGCAATATCTGTCTGCTCTTGTAAAGATTGTGTGACATGAAAGAAAAACTGAAAAGACTGAAAGAGGAAGCAGAAATTGCAGGACTTAAAATAAATGTTCAGAAAACGAAGGAAATGAGAATGCGATCTGAAAAACAAGTGAAGCTAACAGCATATGGAAAGGAAATGAAACAAGTAGGCTCCTTTGTATATCTAGGAAGTACCATCTGTAATGATGGAGAGGCCAAGGTGGATGAAAAAGAGTTGAATACAGAAGGCAAATGGAGCCTTTGTACAACTGTACCCTGTCTGGTGTAAGAAGAACATCTCGAGACGAACCAACTCTGCGCTTGTTCAATAGCAACGTAAGGTCAGTCCTCCTGTAAAGTTGAGAAACATGGAAGGTTCAAACATGATTGTAAACCAGCTGCAAGTCTTCACTAACCAGTGTCTTTGGCAAATTATAAATGTGAGTGGCCAGATGTTATATCAAGTGACGAATTGTGGGAGATGACAAACCAGCAACCAACCTGTGAACAAATAAAGAAAAGAAACTGGAGGTGGATTGGTCACACAATATGCAAACAACAAGGAGCTGTTGAAAACGCAGCATTGGATTGGAAACCACAAGGAACACATAGACATAGCTGCCCGAAAAAGGCATGGAAAAAAATGGTGGAAGAAGAAGTTCTGAAAACAGCGAAAGCATTGAGTGAAGTGAAATGTTTGGCTGCCAACAGAACCAGATGGAAGGTCTTTACTGCTGCCCTATGATCCAAGAGGAACAACAGGAATTAAGTCAAGTCAAGTCAAGTCAAGTAAGTCATATAGTGGAGATGCTGAGTTGCAGATAGGCACAACAAAAGGATGTGACTTTCACAATTGAAGTTTTCGGCCACTCGCATTAATCAACAATAGACACACACGCGCGCACACGAGTGGGTGGGTGGGTGGGTGTGTAGTTCATGGAGGCCAATCACCGAAAACTTTAATTGTGAAAGTCAAGTCCTTTTGTTGTGCCTATCTGCGACTCAGCGTCTCCGCTATAACTTACTTGACTTGACTTATTTCCTGTTGTTCCTTTTGGATCATAGGGCAGCAGTAAAGACCTTCCATCTGGTCCTGCAGCAACTTTCCTTCTCATAATATTGTTACATTCCATCCTGGATTTTCTGTTGTTTGATGAACAAAACTCTAAATGACAAGATTGGTATTTGCATTGGATGGAGACACATGAGGGGATATGCTGATATAACCAGTGCTCAGCACTACCAACAGAAACTGCAATGTTTAGCTTCACCATTCAATTTTGACACTACTACTGCTAGGTCATTGGCATTGGGGGAAAAAAAATTCAATATGAAATGTTCCGGACAAATTTGATATGTGACGAAAAAGTCCACTTACATGCAGTTACCAATGTTAGGAAAGTGGTCATTACCAATCATGAACGTGCATTATTTTCCTTTAATTCTTGCTCTAAGGGGGAAGTAGGCTGCCAGCTTGTTGATGTACAGAACATCTCATAGTAAATGAGTACTTAAATGTGCAGCTTTAAAACCAACAGTACATTTACAATGTGCAGCCAATATTTTTCTAGGCCGGTATGTCAATATTTTTTCTGTCACCATATCGATAATATTTTTCAATATGTCAAGAGCTGCTAATGATATTTTTATACATCTCGATATTTCAGATTCCTGATATTTTTTAAAAATATCAACAGTCCTGGTAATAAGTATGAATAGTTTCATCTTCCTATGTGATAGACTGGGAGTTGTCCTGTGATATGTTTACTTTTTAGAGAGTCGTCTGCTTTTAAATAAACAATCAGACTCTTGGTTCCTCATCAACAATTAACTAGAATGCATAAAGTTGTCGTTGATGGCTAACTACACATAATTCGCAAAATTTATTTGCACATGTTAATGTTCAGGTACACCAACAATATTCTTAGTCTTATGTATAGATATGAAAAGAAATAATGATAATTTCTCCAGAGAATCAATTGAAAACAATAATAGTGAGAAAAAATGAACAGAAGCATATGTTGGGTTGATAACTCATTTCATAAACTAAAAAGGCAGCTGGCATATTAACACATGTACAAGCATTTGAAATTTCTTTAAATGTCTGTGTAGTGTCAGACATGAATCAGAAATACATAATGAGAATAGTGACATTCCAGAAGTAATACCCTATTGAATATACACAACTGAAGGCATGAAGAAAGAACAGGTGCCTAGAAAAGAATGTTATCAATACCAAGATGAAGCAAAATTAAGCTAAGAAAAATACAGAATGTTGGAGCAAAAGTAATATGAAAATATGTTGCAAAATTATTTATGGAATGTCTGCAGAGAACAACTATTCCTCAAAACTGGACTGATGGTGTAATTATTTCACTTCATAAGAAAGGAGTCAGGTAAAGTATAAAAAAAATTGTAGCCTTATTTGCCTCCCCTCTGTAATGTATCGGATGTTCACTAATATTATTACCTTAAAAAAGAAAAAGAATAAACTTTACATTTTAATTACACATAGAGTTAAAGAACATGAAAGGGAAGCATTAGTGTAGAAGTGAGTGGGAAATGGTTATAGCAAATCCACAATGTCATTCAATCTATACACTGAGCAAACCTAGCATAAATTCATTCATTCTGTACCGTAGTAGTTGCTCATTTGTTTTGTTTTGATGAGAGCTGGCTGTTCGTTTAGTAAGCTAGCAGTCAAGCAGCAGCTCTCACCTGATTCACATTTACAGAGTGTTTTTCTTCTTCTGCATTCTCCTCACAGTCCATTTATTAAATTTTATGTGTGTTTTTCTGTTTAAGTGGCTCAATCTTGCATTTTTGTCAGGGTAGATTTACTCGGTCTGTAGCACAATAGTTGCTCACTCAACAGGCAGCTACATAGCTCATTAAGGCATCAGCATGCATTAGTGACACATCAGAAAGGTAGCAAGTTGCATATCTAGAATACTGTTTGGATTTATAGTTTACATCCTCAGTTAGTCTTGGCTATGATCAGTCACCTTCAGGCTGCTGCCTCGGGGCTTGGCAGTGGCAGGTGGTAACACGTGCACATCGCTATAGGTGTAGGGCCAGTGCAGAGGCTGGCTGCCTGACCTTGCCCATTTACCCTGTGAGTGTACAAGTGGCCGCTCCTTCAGCATGGTCCAAGCTGGCATGAAGAGAGAGGGTTTTACTAGTTAATGTGAGCTCCAACATTAGGCACTTAATGCATAATGGAGCGCCTTGGCAGATAGCATTCAGGGCTAGAAAGAAAGCTAATGTGTGCTTGGTATGTCTGCTGGAGGACCTCACCTGACATGTGGAAGCGTCCTTGCCTGTGGCTATCGAGTGTGCAGGCTGCGGTTTTACGCAAGTTGTGGCTCACATCTGCACCAACAATGCCTGTCGCATGGGTTGTGAGGCCATCCTCAGTTCATACAAGCAGCTGGCAGAGGTGGTGAAGACTGCCGGCCTCGTACATGGCGTGCAAGCAGAGTTTGCAATATGCAGCATTGTTCCCTGAGTTGATTCAGGTCTCTTGACTTGGTGCCAAGTCGATGGTCTCAACCAAAGGCTTCATCAACTCTGTGACAGTCTTGACTGCACATTTCTACACCTATGTTATCGTGTGAGGATTTGTAGGACTCCCCTTGACAGGTCACAAGTGCATTACACAATGTAAGCAACTACTCGAATAGCAGAGTATTTGTGGAGTGCACATGAGGTCTTTTTAGGCTAGACAGTAGTTTGAGGTGCTCTGATGAACACTTTCCAGGTGATACGTAGCAAGCAAAGTCAGACCGCATCCAGAGTAAAGACACTTTGACTGTCAAAATTTTATATCAGTAAGCTGTAGAGTATTTGTAATTAAGTTCCTAAATTTACTGTCATCCAGGAAAGTTTCCATGCTCCAATTATTCTTGGGACCAAGAGCTAGCTGAAACTGAAGTGGAAAGCTCTTAGATATTTAGCAGGTCGTTGAATGTATATCAGAAAGACAAATTAGAGGCCCTAGGAGGGGATGTTCATTGCAGCTGACAAAAATATTGTCCCTTTTGAGGTCGAAGTTGAGTGTGACAATGAACTTACCTGATCACATATAACATGAAACCAAGTAAAATGTTGGACATTTTTACTGACCACCCAATTGTGCTGTGACAGTTCTAGAGTCATTCAAAGATAGTCTACAGTCAGTAGTGTGTAAATACTCAAATTGTCGAATGCTAGTTGGAGGCAACTTCAACATACCAAGCATAGACTGGGATGTCTTTGGATTCATTGCAGGGGATGCAGACAGACAGTTGCGCGAAATACTGTTGAATATGTTTTATGAAAACTGTCTTGAGCAGCTAGCTCAGCTGCCCACATGCAATGGAAATATCTTAGACTTTGTAGCCACATATAGGCTGGACCTTATTGACAGCATCAGTACAAAAACAGGGATTAGCAATCATGATGTCATTACAGCAACTATGGTTACGAAAGTTAATAAATCATTCAAGAAGGGTAGTAGAGTGTTTCTGCTAGATAGAGCAGATAGGCTGTTGTTGGCATCTCATTTAGACAGTGAGCTGACTTCCCTCAGTTCCAATACGATGGGTGCAGAGGAATTATGGGCAAAGTTGAAGCAGATTGTAAATTGTGGTTGCACAGTTATGTGCCTTGTAAGTGGATAAAGAATGGACAAGACGCACCATGATTTAATAACGAACTTTGTAAGATGCTGTTGCACCCGTAGTTCAAAAGAGAACACACAAATAACAATAAGCAAAACATTGGTGCAGCTTTGTGCATCTGTGAAAAGATCTATGTGTGTAGCATACAACTACCACTGTCATACCTTAGTAAAAGATATGGCACAGAACCTGAAAAAATTCTGATCATATGTGAAATTGCAAAGCGGGTCTAAGGCTCCCATTCAATCCCTTGTTAACCAGTCTGGTGCAGCAGTTGTAGATAGCAAAATGAAAGCTGAAGTTTTAAATTTCATGTTAAATAAATCGTCCATGCAGGAGACTGGTACAAACATACTGCCATTTGACATCGGACAGACTCCCATATGGATGACATAGTAATAAGAATTCCTGGTGCAGAGAAGCAAATAAAAGATTTGAAAGCTAATAAATCACTAGGTGTGGATGGGAATCCCAATTCAGTTTTACAAAGAGTACTCTACAGCATTAGCCCCTTACATAATTTGCATTTACTGTTAATCTCTCACCCAGCACAAATTTCCAAGTGACCAGATAAAAGTGCAGGTGACTCCTGCATACTAGAAAGGTACAGGAACAGGCCTGCAAAATTACAGGCCAATATCACCAACTTGTTTGCTGCAGAATCCTTGAACATATTCTCAGTTTGAATATAATAAACTTTCTTGAGACTGAGAACCTTACGTCCACAAATCAGTATGGTTTTACAAAGCATCACTCGTGTGAAACTCTTTATGTGATATACTGTGAACTATGAATGAAGGGCAACAGGCAGATTCCATATTTCTGGATTTCCAGAAAGCATTTAACATGGTGCCCCATTCCAGGCTGTTAACGAAGGTATGAGCATGTGGAGTAGGTTCACAGATATGTGAGTGGCTTGAAGACTCCTTAAGTAATAGAACCCAGTTTCTTGTCCTCGATTGCAAGTGTTCATCAGAGACAGGGGTACCATCAGGAGTGCACCAGGGAAGTGTGTTAGTCCTGCTGTTGTTCTTTATATACATAAATAATTTTGTAGACGGGATGGGCAGCAATCTGCTGTTGTTTACTGATGATGCTGTGGTGTACAGTGCAATGCCAAAGTTCAGTGACTGTGGCAGGAAAGGTTTCTAGTTGGTATGATGAATGGCAACTAACTCCAAATGTGGAAAATGGCTTATGGCGCCTTGGCTGTAGAGACCTCTAGTGGTAATCGAGATGCATGCCATCTGGTGCGGATTCAAAACCTGTGCAGCTTGGTACCAGAACTACCACCAACATACTTTGTGCTTAAGGACTGAGAAGATAAGATATGAGAAATCAGATCTCATGCAGAGGCATATAGACAATTGTTTTTTTCCTCGCTCTGCTTCTGAGTGGAACAGGGGAGGTATGTGGTACCCTCCACCATGCACCGTACATGGTGGCTTGCAGAGTAGCTGTGTAGATATAGATGCAGGTGAAGGAGGAAATTTGATAAGGGAATTGAAGTTCAAAGACAAGAAACATATACCCTGGAGTTTGCTGATGACATTGTGCTTCTGTGAGGGACTGCATAAGAACAGAAAGATCAGTTACACTGTTGGATACTGTCTTGAAACGTGGTTACAAGATGAACAACAACAAAAAGTAGATGGAGGGTAATGGAAGGTAGACATATTAAATCAGACAATGCTGAGGGAATTAGATTAAGAAATTAGGTACAAAAAGTAGCAAGCGAGTTTTGCTTTATGCACAGAAAAGTAACTGATGATGACCAAAGCAGAGAGGATATAAAACACAGAGTGGCTATAACAAGTAGAGAATTTCTGAACAGAAAAAAAACTTTTTTTTTTTTTTTTTAAACTTGAGTTAAGGTCTTATGGGACCAAACAGCTGAGGTCATCAGTCCCTAAGGTTACACACTACTTAATCTAACTTACACTAAGGACAACAACAGACCCACGCCTGAGGGAGGACTCGAACCTCCGACAGGGGGAAGCCATGTGAACCATGACAAGGTGCCTTAGACTGCTCGGCTACCCGCGTGGCTGTTAACATCAAATTTCAGTTCAAGTGTTAAAATGTCATTTCTGGAGATATTTGCCTGGAGCATAGCCTTGGACAAAAGTGAAATATAGATGAAAAACACTGTGAATGAGAAGAGAATAAAGTTTACAAAATGGGGCATTACTGAAGAATCCCAAAGCTTAGATGGGTAGTAGAAATTTACAGTAGGACTTGATTAACGGAAGGAATTGAATACTGGTTGAGAGGTCATTTTGTATTGGCAATGGAGGGAGGGGAGGGAGAGAGAGAGAGAGAGAGAGAGAGAGAGAGAGAGAGAGAGAGAGTGAGTGTGTGTGTGTGTGTGGTGTGTACGGGGGTGGGCGTGGGGAGGGGGGGGGGGGGTAGGAGAACAAGGCCTGATTACTGTAAGTAGGTTCAAATCAATGTAGTCAAGTATAAAGAGGTTTGCAAAGGACAGATTAGCACGGGGAGCTGTATCAAACCAGACTGAAGACCACAACAAATTGAACAAGCCATCTAAGGCCATGCAAGGAACACCCTTTATCATGATCTTGGGAAATCAGGACTGAAAGATGAGTCCGGAAAAAGAATGTCCATATCATTAAAACTGTTCTCTGCTGACCAAGAGGAAATTCTTAAAAGTAAGTGTATAAGCGAAAGATCAAAAAGAAAATGGCACAAACTGATAATTATGTCATAGGGTCAATTGATCAGTTTCTATATTTATGATAGTTCAGCAAAGTATAAGGGGAGATAAAAAAAAGTTTCAGTTCAAAGGCCATATTGCCCAGAATTGGTAAGCCAATTAGGCAAAATTGCCATGAACATTTAGGCAAATCACCTCATCAATGCACCAAGTTGAAGAAAACCATTTGGAAAAACACAATGTCCTGCTCCGTAGAGAAATGTGTAACTACCTGCTGCATGTCCTCGTCTGACAGAAATCATTGAGCCTTCAAGACCTTTTTTTAAGGAACCAAAGGCATGATAATTGCACTGGGAAAAATTAGGACTACAGGGCTGTGCTCAAGTGTCTCCCACGTGAGTTGGCATATCTTCTGCATTATGACATTAAAGGTATGGGATGTGTGTTACCATGAAGCAGCAGTACTCTTTGGTGCACCATCCCACAATGGTGGTTTTGACAGACTTGCTGCCCTCTTCATAATGTCATCACAGTGGATGTTTCCATATTTTCTGCAAACATGTGAGAAAGATACAAATGACGCACTAATCCCTTGCCTACATGTTGGTGCTTATATACCAACATTGGGGTTGCAGTAGATTACATAAACACAACAACAAGGCCTTAAAACAGAAACTTTTTGATCAATCCTTACAAAAAAAAAGAACAGCAAAGAAAATGACATTCTAATGAAGGATCAGTAGATGACACTAGAAAATTTTGGAAAACAACATGGACACATTTAGAAAGAGATCATAGAACTGTAGATGAGGCCTTTATCTTATTGTGGGTGTGAAATGGCTTATAATAACATCAATATCAACTGACTACTGGACAATGTAATAATACTGATACATCAGTCAAAATTCTTAGGTACCTATTCTACACAAGCAATGATTTGAAAATGAAACTAATGATGAAATAAAGAATATTGTTTGAAAAAGTCTCTAGAATATCTTTTTAACCAGATTTTCAGCTTTTTTTGTCTTTCTACAGCACTTCATTAGTGTATACTGTTATAACCCATGTATGTTCGAAGCTGACTGAGAAAGTGGCAAAATATCTGTATCAAAATTGTGGAATGGCTGTGTAGGTTCCACTCTAGTAATGCTCCAAGTATGAAAGAAATGCTCATTTGCACTATACCACAAAAACCATATTAAACTGCATATTTCACTGTTAAGTGGCTCAGTGCATTAAAAATGATGATGTTACCATTTCTGACTCTGTGATGCATGGACATTTAAAATGAAAACCATTGAAAAATGAATGAGTGTACAGTAAGCAATGGATGCTGGAAATTACTACAAGAGAATGGAAAACAAAGCAGAAGATTTTGGAATACACTGGGGACCAAGATACAATTATGACTGGAGTGAAAATGAAATGAAAGCAAATGGGAAAAGTAGTTTGCAAATGGATGGCAAAGAGATCAAGAAAGTTCTTTGCTGGATCTGAAAGGTCAAGACAACCAACTAACACAAAGTTGGTAAATGACATCGAAATCGTGCAGGAACAACAATGATGATTAAGCCAAAGAGATGCACTTTACCCAACAGTGGACAACAAATGATCATTTTTGTTGGTTTTGTTGTTGTTGTTCTTGTTTATGATGATGATTATCTATTAAATGTTACAGAGCTGTTAAAATGCCCATTTCAGCATCATTTTAAGACAAGATCAGTGTAAAAGTAAAATTAAAAAGGAAGGAAGTTTAGGGTATAATTTTCTTCCGGCATCCAGGTCATTAGAGATGGAGCACAATCTTAGTATTTTTCAAGGATGGAGCAGAAACTCAGCATATCCTTTCAAAGGAACTATCCCCACATTTGCCTGGAGTGATTTAAGAAAGTCACAGAAAATATAATCTGGACAGCTGGACACAAATATGAACCGTGGTCCTTCCCAATACGAGTCCAGTTAGCTAACCACTGTGTCATTTCACTCAGTTGGTGAAAATAGTAAGTCATACCTCCGGAATATGATTTTAATTTAAGGGATCCAAAATCTACACTGAAACTGTAACAGCTATTCAAGAATTAGGAGTGTCTTGTTGGACAACACAAATCACAAATAACTGCTTCTATTTATTGTTCTAAGAAAAGGCATGTGATTATAATTTTTACCTTATTGCTATCATTTATCCGAACCATATTTTCTCCACATCTTTCCCACAAAAGCAGGCAACTAAATAATAATTTCAGTTTTTTGAGTCTGAAATTTAAGTGATTCTGAAAAGACCCAGAATGTCTGCTTCCTCTTGGCTTCTTAACTCATGCACACAAGCAAGAAGAATAGTAATGATATCTGCAAAACTCAAATATTTTAGCAGATTACAAAAAAATTATCTTGCAACTATTCTGCAGTAAACTTTCAGCCAATTCACTGTTTCCAGTTCAATGCATTTATGGCTTATCTGACTGAATAGAAAGGCCTCTATAGTTCTGGTGCCAAGAGAGACAAAACAACAGACCAAAGTTACAGCAGAATACACATTATAAGGGAAATATGCAACAAGACTACATCCTTAATGGCACGTGGGAATGTAGAACTGTGATCTTTCTGTGAGGTGCGTATTCTATTACAGTTCCTCACTTTTTTTTCGGTTTGTTGTGCTACAGCAGCAGGAAGTCTGACACCAATAAATAAAAACTCTCGCCCTCAACACTACCTTACTAAGGTGAAGGGAGTGAAACTGTGAGATAGAAACATTATGAGCACAAGGAGAGAGGTGATTTTCTGGTAATGGGTCATTCCATTTCAAACCAACCCAGAAAAAGACCAATTTCAACTGCACACTCATGTTAATTATTACAACATTACTAACACTGACATTTTCGTGAAAATCAACATGAACACTGTTGAGATAAGGATTCAAGTAAATAGTCCACAGTAAAACTAACCAATAAATAACAGGCTTTGACAACATTTTAAGTTTTAAAAGGCTTCATTCATTTGGTACACATCACTTTTAAGTAAAGTATAAGTTCTTCCAGTAGGAGTCATGGGATTTACTTTCGCCAGAACTACCATTACTGACACCCATTGAATATCAGCACTTTTGGATATGAGAAGGATGTATATGGCCCAGCTAGGTAGAGAAAAGTTATTTTTACTTCATCAAGTACTTCATTTTTCTGTAATACATATCTGAGCCCCTAGTTTGCTTAATAGACACTGGTGATAGAGCCTGATAGAGCTGCTAATTTTGGTTTATCAGGAAATTTCAACTCTTCCTTTTCACAAACTTATGAATCTAAAGAAAAATTTTTTACCAATGTTTTTGATGTAGTCTTCAGAATGAATGCATGGTATTGATGAGTTCCTTTGGTAGTTGGTACTTGTTCAAAGTGATTTATCAAGAAACATTTTGATTCAACACAGTCTTCTTGAGCGGAATATGCTCTGATAACATGGGTAATGTTTTCTACAGCCCATTCAAAAAGTTGCACTGGGGTTTGCGTTTGGTTTTCATAGGGTCTTTGCATATTGGCATCAGCTGGCAGTCTCTTTAAAGATCTCCAACACTGTCACAAGCCCCTTTGCCATGTGCTGTGGCAAAAGAAGTGCCACTCTGCTTCCACTTTAAAATCTTCCTCATGAAAACAAAAGTTTAAGAAGTTCTTTATGGTTTTGTATTGGGCAGCAGAATCATCTGAAAAAGTGTGTGTGTGTGTGTGTGTGTGTGTGTGTGTGTGTGTGTGTGTGTGTGTGTGTGTGTAGGGGTTTTGAACTTTGGCTGTCAGAAAAGTTATGAGACTTTTTTTGAAGTACGCACAGCAACTGCGTTGTGCTCTAGTGAATCAGAAACAATTACATAACTAAGAATTCAACTTTGTTTTCCTCTTTGAATTGCATTACAAATACAATGGCAGTTGTTTCATGATGGACCAAAGAGGACAACTTGGTGCACAATAAATCAATAAGTTTTTCCGAATCTTTCTCCAACGTCTCTTGATTACAGCGGACAACTGAAACCCAATGGTGAGATTGTACTTTTTCAACTGAATTTTCAGCAAAGGATTCTTCCAAAATTTTTACCCATCTCAGTTCCATATAGACAGTAAGCTAAAACACACTTTTCTTGTAATTTTGGATTTTACCTTTTGTTACAGCTTTCAATTTAGCATTTTATATAATTAGTTTCAGGTTTTGTTGTGCCACTTTGACCAGCTTACATACGATGTTTAAGTCTCAATTCAGCAAATTTGTGGAAATCTACTATTTTGCTGGAAATCTGGTCTTTAAAATGTTTGTATGCTTATTTAAGTCTTTGAAATCTTTGATGTATTTCCATCTGATTCAGTAACTGACATACTCTTCAAAAAATGGCTCTGTCCTACTAACGACATCATCTTTATATAATGAATATACAATTCCAATCGTCGCTATTGGCAAGCTTATACCTGGTTTTAAATATGGACCATCAAAAAGGCCTTTTTCTTTAAGAATTCTTTCTGACTGCCTGGCTATGTTGTTCAGTGCATTAAAGCCACGTATTACCTTTCTAATGCTCCAGTTATCTGGCAAACATGTTAGAAGCATTAGCCTTTTCATCCAATTCGTACAACTGGAAGACTTATTTTTCAATTTTTTACAACTCCACATTTCTCAAAATCACTGTCGCTTTCTGACGACAAACTTTTGGCAAAATTAGGACAAATTTTATGTTTCATGGTTGTAGAAATTTTTCTTACTTTTGATGTGCAATAATTCTTGTACTTCATTTTTCTCTTAGCAATGGGAGATTCGCCCAAGTGTTCAAGAGATACATTAAATGACTGAACAAACTGTGAAGTGGTTATAAATTCTGTATCACTGTGCAACAATGTTTCTGAGTGAGAATTATTATGTCCAACATTTATGTCATTTAGACACTGTGTATTTTTTAATTTCTTTCCTACATTAATCACAGACTTTTGAAACCCTGACTATTTGTGGATACAATACAGTCATCCATAATGTTACATTTCTGAGCTTCCCACTGTTTTTAACACATGATTTGTTTCCAGCAAAAGATTGCAACATTGTATTCTCAATATGTCTCTTTGCATCCCAAGGAACAATGTGCCACTTTCCATCTTGAGTGGAGAAAAAAACACACTCATAAATACTTAAAGTTAAAGCAGAACACTTGTTGAAAATTAGCCAGTAACTTTAACTTTACATTTTCATGATTGATTTTAAGTCGCTTTATAGCTTCCAATAACACCTTGTGGGTTCAACGGAGGTGCCCAATCCCACTCGTCGGCTTTGACTCATGACGTAAGGGTGTTGTGGTGTGTGATGTCACGAAAGCATGGAGTTTAGTTTATGAGTGTGTTGTGTTTGCATATGTCATTTTGTTGCGGTTGGTGGTGTGTTTATGGTTCGCATGTTATGTTGTGTATTACGTTCATTTTGGTGTTGCCGCTTGATTTGTTCAGGTGTGGTTTGCAACTGGTCTTCAACAGAAATTGTTTTCAGGGAGTTAAGAATTAAGTTTTTGTTGTGTCTACGTTATTGCAGTGCTGTTTGCTGTATGTCGCTTTATGAGTTGATTAATTTAATTTGTGGCTGCTTTTCTTAGGTATGGAAATGACAGATAAATATAACAGTTCTCGTTTGTGGGTGAAAATGGGGGACAATATGATGTCCCTGATAACATTCTTACAATTATTCGGGCTGTTGGCTGAAGTGGTGAAGTGCAGCTTGTGTCGGTAGAACATGCGGTTGGCCAGAGTTCCGGCCTCTCTGACCAGGGACTGCTACATATGGCGGTGCCGTAGGGACAACCTATGGCGCTCCATAAGACATGGTACCTGGTACGAGAGGTCTAGGTTGGGCATGCGAGAGATAGTGTTGATGATGTATTATTTTGTATATAAATCCTCCCATAGTTATTGTGCACATGAGACTGATGTTAGTGAGAGGATGGTTTATGACTGGTTTTCGTTTGTAGGGAAGTTTGTTCTGAATATATTAAGTACTTGGTAAGTGGGGCGGGTCTGGGGTGGTTGTGGAGGTTGACGGGTCGCAGTTAGGAAGAGGACATATGGGAGGGTTAAGTTTACGGTTCGTTTATGGGTGTGGGGGACTGTTGTATCTGGAGGTGGTTTTTCAGAGTGTGTTTTTAGGGTTTTGGAGGGGTGCACAAAAAGGGAATAGGTGGGATTAATTGGGGAGTTTATAGAGGAAGGCAGCACATTAGTTTTCAATGCTTTTCATCTTATAGGGGGTTGAGTCAGAGGAGGTATGATCATTTAGTTGTTAACCATAGTTTAGAATTCAAGAATTATGAGACTGGAGCATGTGCAAATATGACAGAGGTGGGAAGGGGAAGAGGCACTCTTTTGACCTTCAGTCTCATTTAGATGAGTATTGTTGGCAGAAGAGAATCCCTGGGGATTATTGCATTTTTCATGTCTTTTTAAGGGCTATTAGAAACATGCATAGGCCGAAGGGTTGATTAAGGATATGTTGCGATTTGAGGCGGGGCGGGGGGGGGGGGGGCCTGTTGCTCCGGTGAGTGAGTGTGGGGGGGGGGGGGGTAGCTGGTAATGTGTGTGGATGTGTGGGTGGGGGGGGGGGTTGTTTTATGATTATGTTGTGGAGGATCTGTTTTGTTGCAGATGGTTTTGGAGTTGTTGTCGGTGATTGGGATTTGTTTATTTTTTAGTTTTTATTTGTTGATGGATCTTTGATTTTTTGGGGTATGTAGTCGTATTCTTGGTGGTATTTTTTTGTGTGTTATGATGGTTGGTTGGGTATTTCTGTATTGTTTGATTGGTGGTTGATGTTTTGGTGTTGTAATATCGTGAGTTGCGTTGGTGAAGTGAAGTTACAGATTCCATTGCATCGTCGTCGCTGTGTGTGTTTTGGTATTGTGAGCTGCTGTTGACTTAACAGAAACACGGGTGTACCTAACGTCAACAACAGTCTTTCTTATTATCGTACGTTTTACACAGGCAGAAACCATACTGCAAACTAAAAGTTACTCTTACCTGGCCCATGCTGAAGGTATGTTGATACGTTCCAAAAATATCGTACTTTAGTACGGAACCATCGTCCTGCACGCAAAGAAGATCTTCTGTTGATGACCACCCCATTGCTACAATGGGGCCACTGTTCCACATGATTGAAGATATAAGTTTTCCAGCAGCAGTGTAAATTGATATTATAGGTTTAGTGCTTCCTTGTACTTTGACAATTTTTTTTCTGTCTCTGACAACTGCAACAGGGCCACCGTACGGCGCAGCTGCCAGCAGTACATTATCTAAATTTATTTCATGATGCCAGTCCATTGTATAAATTTCAAATTTTCTGCGAACAAAATAAAATATACATGGACATAACGAATAATTGTCGCTTGTTAAAAAGGAAGCAAACTGCACAAAACAGACCACGACACCTGTAATATTTATCCCGTCCCAAAGGACACCAATCCGCCGTCAACATAGCAGACATGGCTTGGCCGGTACGTATATATACGTACACAAAAACAAACACACCCACTACCGATTGACGTACAGCTGTGAAGTGTCAACAAGCATTGGGTTATGAGCTGCAAAGATGTTCTTGAACGCAAAGTGCATTGCGCGGCAGAGGGTCAATAACAGTGTCAATACCAGTGAGCTCTAGAGGTAGCATAAAATAACGTAACCGGTAGACATAACGGTTACTGAGAAGTAATGGTTACTGCGACAACTGCTCATCTGATACTGACAGATATTTCAATAACTGCCAACAGTGCCTCGCGCTATCTGTTGACTGAATATCGTACTACGCTTTCGCATCAACTCATCGGAGACCTCGCTATCAAGGAGGGGGATTGACCATTTGGAAGCCGTTCTATAGGTCATGGGGATGACTGTGAGGCTGCGCGCCATATGTTGATAAGAACTGTGTACTATTTTGTTCGTCTTCGTTACCTTTAGCAAAAACAATTAAATGAAGCTAATGTCAGACCGGTGGCTGATAGGACCTGCAGTATAGGCATAAACAAGTACGGTCGCTCCCTTGAGCCACCGCCTTATATGTCAATTTAGCTTGGACGCGTAGTACAAAGAGAGTTACCATAAGGAATTCGAGTGACTATGGAAACAACTGTGAGAGATCTGTATTTTTCTCTGCCAGTTATCTTTATTGGCTCACAGTTCTCTTTCTCTGGCAGTTATCGTACTATCGCTACAGGTAACCTGGAAGCTGGTAACGGAATGACTGTGTGTCTGTGTTCCTGGCTCGATGATATTTCCATAGAGGATAGTTACTGGAGCGAACAGATATTTTCGTACTGCTTCGGAAGTAGCTGTTAGCCATTGCGAATGACAAATAACATGCCAAAAAGCATAACATAAACCATTTGAATATAATAATTATCATCCTCATCATTTGTTGGGAGATTGTCAAAATATATGAATATATTACAGTAACTGCTAATATTTACAGAATTGGTACACTGTCAGAATAAAACATAGTTATGCACTTTTAATACATTTGTCATACACAGAATACCTGATCTTGACTGTTGGGACGAAGTGCTGTCAAAACCGAAATATAGCAGAATTTTTCCTTTTCTTGGTCTAACAATAATTGTTAAGGTATTCATCTACAGAGTAGGAGAAGGGATAAATGGAAACGTCCGATTCCACCTGTATATGGGGTTTATTTGAGACTTGGTGTTGGATGTGTGAAGTCTTTGGCGACAGTGTTTGTAATTCCAAACGTAAGATTTTGAAGTTTTTTCAATGAATTACCAAGTTTTTTTTTCTTTGTATGTTTGGCGTTTTCGTTAGGTGTTATTGGTTTGTTGTTAGTAGTGTGGTAAGACGTTTAATGTGGGGGTGTATGGGGGACGGGGTGGTTTGGGCTGGTCGATCTAGTTTGCAGCACTGGAATTTGCTGGTGGTAAGCAACCTTCTTTTTTTTCTAGTTGTGGTGGTTTGTGTATTTATGGAGTATTGAATGTGTTTTAATTTATGTAGGGATGTTTGATTTGTGGATTTTGGAGATTGTGGTTTTGGTTTAATTTTTTCGCAGTTGTAGGTGTTGGCTTTTTAGCATTAATAGTTGTGGTGGACCTTTATAGGTCACCGGAAAAAACCGATTCCCATTTTGTAGTTGTAGGTGTTTCGGTATCGTCATCTGTGGTTGACCTATATAGGTCAAGGGAAATGTCCGATTCCAATTTTCGTACTTTTAGGCATAGGTATTCGTGTTTTGGTATCCTCACCTATGTTTGACCTATATAGTTCAAGGGAAGTGGCCAATCCCTGCAGATTTTGTTGGCGTACCGGAATGTTGCAATTTTTTTCTTTTTGTTCGTCATTTTGTGTTTTTTTACTATTATATTTAGATTGTCCTCACCCTAAAGCCCCAATTTCCCATGGTTGTCCCGTTACTTTGATTGTATTTTTGGAGGGGGATGTTGTCTTATTTATATGTACCTTTGTGTTTGTTGCCGTGTGTATGTAGTGACATCATAGGAGGCACTTAGAATAGCCATTTCCGCCATATTGATGACTTCATGGGTCAAAGCAGACGGGTGGAATCGCACACTTCTGTATCAAAAAGTCTTTCCAACTCTATTTAAACCGTACTTTATCTGAAACCAACTTTTTAATGGTTGTTAACTTGCTGGCAGTTTATTGAAAATGCGTGTTCCTTAATATTGGATCCCTTTTTGGACCACGGTGATTTTAGGTCTTTATGTAGATTGCTGTTCCTATTTCTACTACTGATATTATGTATTGAGCAATTGGTTGTAAATACGTTCAACAAAATTTCATTAGGGAACAAATTTACTAGGAAGCAGTGGTTAGAATACGAAGTTCACGGAACAGGTTCCTACATGATGTTCTTGAATTTATACCACAATGGTTTTTTATTACACACTTTTACACGCTAAAAACGTTTGCTCCGTTTGTGGTATGCCCTTCCCAACCGAATTTATTATCGAGCTGTAGTCCCAGAAATGTAACAGTGTCAACCTTTTCAACCTGAATGTCTTCATATGTTATAGGCCTACACATGTTGCAGCTGGAGAAATCGAGCAGTTTTCCAAATCTCACATAAAACTTTGATTAGCGTACTCACACTTTCCCCAATATGACTATTTTGTACAGGACAGGTATAAACGAATCTGTCACATTACGTATATTTTTGTTGTTGTATTACAAGGCTGTGCACTTTTTCTATTAAGTGAGCAGCACAAGAAATTAAGCTTCGAATTTAAACTACAGTATTTAGTTTACATATTACTTGATGCTTAAAAACGCAGGTTGTTAACATTTTACTTAAACAGTGCTGTGGCGAAGTTCATCGTATTTTCTGTTGCAGCTACGAGGATAATAATTCTAATAGCGACCGATAACCTACATACATATAATATGAAACACTAATAATCGTTCTAACATCAACTGAAATGTACCCGGAGTTAATTAGCTAAGGTTATGACACGATTCATACGACAATCCTGCCATTTCGCACTACTCACAGTTATACTGGTAACTAAACTGATGGATTCCAACTATGTTTTCATTTGACTGTACAGCCCCGTCGGAGTATTCAGTAGTGAAAAATAACTTGATAGTTATTGATAAGCATTAAAAATAATTGTTATCAAAGAATAACTGGAACCGTGATTACGGTTACTCCAGAATAACCGTTTGGCCCACCTATGTGAGCTCAATGGAAACCACCTACATTAAATCAGACCCAGTGATCTACATACTAACTGGATGGCGAACTTCGGCTGTCACAGAGTGCCGTCGTCTGTTAGCGCCGCCATATTGCAGTTAGGCAAGAAACTGTATGTGATATTTTAGTTAGAAAGGTGGCACTCGTTTTCGTTCGGAAGTATCTACATTCTTGATGATAATAAAACTAACCAGATAAACATTAAAGCAACGAACTACCAATTTCGTTTTCTGCTCATGAACACTAAAGTCTACTGTAATATCGTAAATATAAAGTACCTAAAAGCGAAACAATATTTTTCCCAGGTGTAAGGAACCGTTTTATTCACATATGTCATGCACTTATCAATGGCGACCACATCTTTGGCGTCGGCAATAAACCTAATGGGGTTTATTTAAACGTGAATTTGGATATCTACAACAATATGCTAATTATTGTCAGGCACCATATGAAACAACTAAAATTACGTGTGACACTGACACGAAAATTGTTCTCTTCTTTTACTGAACTAATTCACATGTACCAACGTGGAAATTACGATGAAATCAGTTAGTTTAAAGTGCATATTTTACTGAGAACTAACGTATATAAACAGTTAAGTCAATCTGGGTAACTTTGCACCACTTTTTTCCGTCGTTTTGAAAGTACTGCACACACAATCTACATCCCATCAGACACCAAAATTTCATCCGTATTGCTAAGGTGTGCTTGGCAATGAGGAAATATTTACTAGAGACGCGCTCTTGGAGTAAAATTTCAATTTTAACATTGGTACAAAATTACTCAGTCATTCTGGGAACTTTAGTCTTAAAAACATCGTAGTTTTCCCATATCTAATGTTCTGAATAAATTTACATCCCTACATAAGGAAATCAGTTGTTAATAATAAGTAAAAACGGTGTTGATTCAGTTTCCACATGTACTTTGAAATATCAAGATATTTGTGTCTACCTGACTTTGTTCAACTCAAATCACTGTCAGAAGCTCACTTCACAATCAAAGAAATTAAAGAAAAATGACAAGGCAAGGGCTTTTAGGGAGGTGGAAAGACATTTGAATGAATCACAGAGGTAATAAAAACACATTTGGTACAAATAATACAAACAGGTGGAACACGAGCCATTTGAAACAAGAGTAGCAACTGGTACGAAGATACTATAATTAGTTAAAAGTTACCCTGATTGTAATGTTCCAAGGAACACCTTCATATGTCTATGTACTTTTTTATCATTTGTAAAATGATGAATAAACATTAAGCATGAGCAAGGGTATTTAAATGAGAACACAAAAATATATTGAAAGACGAAATGTATTTTTGCCATTTCCATACATTTTTAACCACTGCTGCAATGTTACAGGCACAACACTACACATTACTGAATAAAATGATCTTTTTGTCTTATTCTAGTTGTATTGTGAACTATTTTCTCAAGTGAAAACGTTTTCCCATATGTTTTCAGCCGCACCTGAATGTTCCTGGGTGCGATCTTATGTACAAGCTGTGTCTCATGCGAATCTTCAATTTCACTAAATGACACATATCCAAAACACAGTAAACATTGTGGTTTGAAACTGGATGAAGGGACTGAGAAGAAAAAACGTTTTGATGAAAATTAATACAGCATCCCAATGAATGAAGAGTACTTATATTTGCGTTTGTGCCATCACAAGTGACTGCCCAAATTCTGATGCCTGAATTGCTTAGCCTCTCTAGAGAAGAGTTTATTAACTTCGCCTGCACACTACCATCAAAGCCATTCACTAAAAAATACGTTACAGGACACTTAAATTTACCATTTATGGACACAAGCATAAAAACGAATACCTCTGAAGCTTCTTTCACTTCTTTTGATTGTTCAACTTTTCCTCCAAAATCTACAAAACCTGTCTACCTCTTAGTTTCCTGGTCCCACACTACCTGCTTTCTAATTGCCATACTGTCTCTTATGAGGCTAGAATCTTTAAATTCAGTGCTCACTTGATGGTTAAATTGAAAGTACCTGAACACATCACTTAAAAAGCCAGGATCACAATTCACAGTCCCTGCCCAGCGAGATTCCAGTGATTTGTGAGGCAGAGGCATTAATATCTGTAAATATTCATACACCTTAGGAGAGTAAAAATACACTGTCATTGCAAACATTTTGATTTCTGTTTTGTACCTGTTTCCCTTGGATGACACACTATTATTCAACAAATTGCGCACTAATTCCACCTGAGCTCCTGTTGTTGATTCAGGATTTCATGCAGCTTCTGTTAGATTACCCCTCTTTTTCATAGCACTTATGATGTCTTTCATTACATCGTTTTTCTTCTCTCTTCTCCTATTTTTTCCCTGCAGGTTCTTGATTTTTCTTCTCAGTGTCTCCACAACATCTGGTAAAAAACTGCATGTGTCAGTGGCCTTGTCAATCAATTCTATTTGTGTTTGAGATCCACATTCCTTAGATGTTTCACAACACTGAGAAAACTGAAACAAGAATAGAATACAAGTTGTACAGGCATGAAACAAAGTTTGGCAAGTACTTATGAGAAAACATGTTTATTTGAAAACAGAAACAAAGTTTATCTGAAGTGACTAACCTGTTCAATATAATCATGAGTTTCTACAGTAGGCTGTTCAGTTGTTATTCTGATCTGTCGCCTTGGTTGCTTTTCCTTGGGCATTAAATGCGTCGGAAACGCAAACTGTGATGGCACTGCATCAGGCTTGAGATGCCTTCTCGAAGAACCAGCCTTGCTAGATAATCTTCTTCCAAGAAGTGATCCCCACACAAGAAACTAGCCCTTGTAGGCGTGAAACCTTTGCGCTTAGTGGCAATGACCCACTTTTTCAGCAAATCGCCTTTTTGCAGAGGAAACCTGTCCAAAACAGAAGACACAATGTATTATGCAAGGCAACGACCAAGAAATTTACGAGATTGTTGTCATTTCTTGACATTCAAATATTACCTGTGGAAAGTTAAATTACGTTCCTTGTTCCGCCGGTTTGTACAGTTGTATGCAGAGCACGAAATAACCATTTTACTCTCACAACATACACTTCGTAAACACAAAGAGAAACTTCTTGCCTAACTAAAAATGGCGGAAGATATAAACAAACAGTCCTGAGGCAGCACGGATAGGCGCTATGGTCAAAGACAGAAGATGTACATCCAGTTAATCTGGGTTTACACTAGCAAGTCGCTTGCAGACGTTATTACTGCAAGTTATTGCTAGCTGCTTGCAGCTGTGTTTACACAGCAGTGCAAGAATTAAGCAAGATTCTTCTGCAAGTTCTTTAGCAAGAAATTTGCGTCAACAACTTGCTGATACTGATTACATATGCTTTCAGTGCCACTACGAGTGTCAGCAGAAGTGTAAAATGACAAGTAGGTGGGTGAGATAAGCTGCAGCTCTTGTAATTGTAATGCAAAACGTGAAAAAGAAACAGAGAAGTATTTGGGTTAGAGAGTAGATAATGAGAAGATCGCAAAATGGTGCCTGTAATAACCTTTCTCAAGAACTTAGTATCGAGAGCATGGATACATTTGAAAACATTTGCAGAATGTCCTCAAATGACCTGGAGTATTTGTTGATGTTAATAGCGTCCGTCATATCAAAATGAGACACAATCTTCGGTACTGCTATTTCAGCAAAGGAACGTTTGCTAGTCGCTCCATGATTTATAGCTACCGGTGAGCTACAAATAAAATAGGCATTTCATTTATTCATGTGAAACATACAACCAAAAAAAGTTTGAATTTTGAAATCTATTCATTATAGGAGACTCATACAAGTCCCCAATGCAGTTGTTTCATATTGCCATCAGCACGATTTCTCTGATCATACCCAGTGTATGTAGAGCCATTTTTAACGTCTTGAAAAGGGAAATTATTTGAAGGTATGTGAAAACACAACAATGAAATTAAATTTTTATTGAAATAAACTGCATTTTACAGAATGATATGCTTATAAAAATGTTTTTTTCTAATGCTGATAAAATGGAAAGTGACAAGCTAAGTAAATAGAAAATGTAATAATTACACATCGTCTTTTGCTAGACTCCCAAAATAACAAGCGAGTGGATGCAGGTGGCAAAGGGGTTGTGTCTTCAAGTTATGCTAATTTCTATGTACTTCTTTTATAGATGTGTCGAATAACGACGAGATTTCACTTAATGCGCTCATCTTCTTCACTCTATCCTTAAAGTCTCGGTTATGCACATTCCGTATTTTGGGGTAGCTCTCCACAGCTTCAATAAAATGTTCTGTATCCTGCTTCATCCATTCCCATTTCTCCACCATTTCTGAAATTTGTTTGCATATTATATGTAAGATGGTTGCATAAAATTAAGTCACCACATTAAGTAAAGTGTTAAATATGGGTGTTATCTTGCGCTACCTACTTGCAGGAAATCGTAAAAGCTGCAAGTTACTTGCAAAAACTTCTTGCGTGGTGTTCACACTGGAAGCGGAAAACGTGCAGCAAGTCACTTCAGCAATAAATTGCTACTGTCGCAAGTCGATATGTTTACACTCGCAAATCGCGCAGCAAGTTCCTCGGCGCAAGTAAATTGCTGCAATAACTTGCTATTTTAAACCGAGCATTAGTATGGAGATCACTGATCACACCTTGAGGCATATATCGATAGTTTACAACTAGACAATATGGCGGCAATCGTGGGGGAAATAAACCAGCATGCTTGTGTTTCCATAATGTGTGTGTGTGTGTGTGTGTGTGTGTGTGTGAGAGAGATAGAGAGAGAGAGAGAGAGAGAGACGTTCAAGAAAAGCGAATGCCTTTATTACTAGCTGTTATTTATGCTATAAGCTGTGAGTGTCGTCACAAGTGCTACGCTAGTATTTATTTTCTAGATTCTGTAGTAAGTTTGGCATAATTTAAATTGTGAACACTTCTTGCTATTGGTCGTAGCTGTTGTGTACCAGGATGTAAATCCAATTACGGCAAAACATACGATACCTCAACATTTAAGTTTCCGAAAGAAACACAATTGAGGAACAAATGGATTACACTAATTGATCGCGATAATTTTGAAGTGAATGATAAAACTGGTATGCGTTAAGCATTTTGAACCTAAGTTTGTGGTTAAGGAAGACATTTTTCCTGTGGAAAATAGTGAACCAATACGAGTGCCACGAAAAATACCAAAACTAACAAATGATGCAGTTCCACCTATATTTCCTAACCAACCTTCTTATCACGCAGTACCAGTTCCTAAGACAAGGAAGAATCCTGAAGATCGTGGTGAACATCTACTGGAACGTAATGAATGTAGTTTCTGTAAGTGGTGCGAAAATGACAATATAGCTGACTTTCAGCATTTTAAAAGCGAAGTGCAGAAAAGGAATGTTTGTCAATTTCCAATTTTAGTAAAGGATGATTACGTATCTTTCATTAAATTAAAGGGTAATTTCCAAGAATGATTGCCTATCGAAGTTGGAGCGCACGAAACGATACATATCGACGTTGCGATAGTAAATCGCTTATGGAGGTCACTGTTGTTGTTCTGGTCTTCATTCCTGAGACTGGTTTGATGCAGCTCTCCATGCTACTCTATCCTGTGCAAGCTTCTTCATCTCCCAGTACCTACTGCAACCTACATTCTTCTGAATCTGCTTAGTGTATTCATCTCTTGTTCTCCCTCTACGATTTTTACCCTCCACACTGCCCTCCATTACTAAATTGGTGATCCCTTGATGCCTCAGAACACGTCCTACCAACAAATCCCTTCTTCTAGTCAAGTTGTGTCACAAACTCCTCTTCTCCCCAATTCTGTTCAATACCTCCTCATTAGTTATGTGATCCACCAATCTAATCTTCAGCATTCTTCTGTAGCACCACATTTCTAAAACTTCTATTATCTTCTTCTCCAAACTATTTATCGTCTACGTTTCACTTCCATACACTGACACTTAAATCTATACTTGATTTTAACAAATCGCTCTTTTTCAGAAACGCTTTCCTTGCCATTGCCAGTCTACATTTTATATCCTCTCGACTTCGACCATCATCAGTTATTTTGCTCCCCAAATAGCAAAAGTCCTTTACTACTTTAAGTGTCTTATTTCCTAATCTAATTCCATCAGCATCACCTGACTTAATTCGACAACATTCCATTATCCTTGTTTTGCTTTTGTTGATGTTCATCTTATATCCTCCTTTCAAGACACTGTCCATTCCGTTCAACTGCTCTTCCAAGTCCTTTGCTGTGTCTGACAGAATTACAATGTCATCAGCAAACCTCAAAATTTTAATATCTTCTCTGTGGATTTTAATATCTACACCCTATTTCTCCTTTGTTTCCTTTACTGCTTGCTCAATATACAGGTTGAATAACATCGGGGAGAGGCTACAACCCTGTCTCACTCCCATTCCAACCACTGCTTCCCTTTCATGTCCCTCGACTCTTATAACTGCCATCTGGTTTCTGTACAAATTGTAAATAGCCTTTTGCTCCCTGTATTTTGCCCCTGCCACCTTTAGAATTTGAAAGGGAGTATTCCAGTCAACATTGTCAAAAGCTTTCTCTAAGTCTACAAATGCTAGAAACGTAGGTTTGCCTTTCCTTAATCTATTTTCTAAGGTAACTCGTAGGGCTTGATCACTAGTCAAACAAAAAAGTGGAACTCATGAAGACATTGCAGCAAAAATAACAAAACACAAAGTGGCCAAACTGAGCAGCAAATAAATCCAACAGGTACTCAAAATCAAATCACTTCTAGCATATTACGTAATGACAGTGACTAGAATTAACTGCATTTTGTTTAATACAATTTTGAGCTTTAGTTACCTATTTCATTTATTATTGTTATGTAGCTTCTGTTTTGCAAATTATTATTAGTGTCCAAATATGACATTTAAGTGTATTGTGTAGTAGTTGTTTGGATTTGATTTTGAATTGGCTCTCCCAAATTTACTTCGTCATAGTACTTATTACGTAATTTGTGGCTTTAGTGACAACTTTTTATTTAAGTTTGAATACAGAAAAATACATAACAATACGACATTTCTTACACAATTTAGAATCTACTTTCCATTTATGAAGTTTGTAAATAATTCGTATTAGAGTAGTGCTGAAATACTTGGACTAAGACTGGAGCCATCTTGGTTTCTGTGTTGTGGTCTGATGTATTGTAGGTGGTCTTTGGCTCAATACCAGCTCACTGATCAAAACCACAGACACATAGTCAACACCTAGAGTACAAAAATCTGTGGAGTGAGCATTTGGATACGCAGTACGAGAATGCTGTAAGCAACATCTGCAGCAGCTGAAGTTATTGTGATTTTGGATCTGCGCATTTTACCCTGAATAGTGATCAGTGTATTTTGAATGTTGTTACTGCGCTGCTAGAGACAGTTCAGCCTCAGCAGTATTGTGAAACATTGCATATGAGTTTTACGGCCATCTTAAAAGATGTTGACCAGTAGTACAATCACCGGTTAGCAGCTGGATAAGCTCTATTCTCTGTACAGCGCGAGAAACGCATTGTACGAACCCGTAATAACTCCTAACCAGAGAGTAAAGTCGAGATAACTTAACCAGTGATTTCTGGCTAGTTAGCGAGCTTAAGAGGGAATAACTTTTCCAGATGGCAGGGATAGTGACAGATGCAGCTAGCAATGACGAGATTTTGACTGAATTGTTCATAAGACTGAGGAAGGAAAAGAAAGAGTGACGACGCCGATTCTGAATTTATATCCAGATTTTGCTTATCAAAGGACGTTGTACTTCGTCCTATAAGTCTTGTACACGAGAAACTGGAGCACATGACAGACAGGTGAGATTATTTCTCTGTTTTCATAAATAATAGTGCTAATTTGTAACAATATGTATTCAATTTCAGTACCTCGTGAATTCCATCATGTTATTTCGGTAAATCAGGCACATTAAAACGACAATTGGTACAGAAATAGTTTTGTTTATCTGGTGTGTGTTACAACCGCTGCAGTAGCGAAAATGCCTATTTCGTTCTACTTAACAGACAGAGCCGTAACAAGCTTAACCAAATCGAAAAAACACCCACCAATTATGCGACAATTTGCATTAACTGCTTTTGCTGTTTTAGACAAAACATCGATTTCTCCTGTTGAAGAACGCGTTGACAAACCAATAGTGTCCCAATATCATCAATAGCAGAAAATATTGTTTCACTCTGTTTTGTATTGGGAATGCTTTTTTCAAAAATTACCACAGTAGTGTCAAAGCAACTTTCCAGCCTTTACTGAAAACATTAGGATTAGACCTACAGGACCTTTAATACTTCGGGAGGACGACGGTTCAATCCTGCGTCTGGCCATCCTGATTTAGGTTTTCCGTGATTTCCCTAGATCATTTCAGGCAAATGCCGGGATGGTTCCTTTCAAAGGGCACGGCTGATTTCCTTCCCCATCCTTCCCTAATCCGAGCTTGTGCACCGTCTCTAATGACCTCGTTGTCGACAGGACGTTAAACACTAATCTCCTCCTCCACCTTTAATACTTCACAGCAAGAAGAATGTTTCCATCTATCATTATTCACTGAAGCCAGTGAACTATTTGTTCTTACTTAGGGTAAGTTTAACACAGAAAGATTAAGAGGAAAGTAAGATTTTTTAAAGTGATGCTTCCCCAGCTGCAGAACGTAGCTGTTATTTCTCTGTTATTAGTATTATCCACATAAGCTGACATATATTTATCATAAAATAATAGCTATAGAAACAGAACACAAATCTAGTTATCTCATAGTTGTAGCATGTGGAAGAAGTGCCTGGAATGCTATGTTTTTAAATTTTCTTGAATATCAACCTATTTTCAGTGTTCTCCATTATTTCAAACTGTAACTAGTTGAATGTAACTTACATTGAAATATCTTATATTTTACTTGTGTGAAGTACCATTTTTCTGAAATTGATGGCCTGTTATAATTGTTTAATGTAACAAAAAGTTTGATAGCACACTAATGCCCCTTTCTTGTGTGTATTCAATATACGTTTAACACAGTAAAATTAATAAGAAAGTAGTTTTTTTAAAGAAATCTGTAGCAGCTAGCTACTGTATTTCTCATAGTATTATCCACATAACCACATACGTATGTATTGTAAAGTAATTATCTCTGTGTGACAAGAACATAGGTACTATTCATTCAGTTAACAGGAAGTGTTAGTTATTGGATCAACATAACCTTAGCAGTGGAAGGAGTGGCTACAAATTATGTTTTTATATTTCTCTTCAGTTGTGTCATACCATTATTTTCTTTCTTTCAGAAATGACTGTGTTCTACCAATGAACAAGCTACTACAGACGCTCAGGTATTTTGCCCCTGGTGATTTTTTTCTGTCCATTGGATACTTTACTGGTGCTGACAAAGGGATAGCCAGCATGATTATTAAAAGGATGTGTATGACACTTGACAACATGCACAAGAGACAGTTTTTTAATTACTTCAGTTCTTAGATGTAATTAAAAGAAAAGAAATAAATATGCATTGATAAATTATTTTTATTCTGAAACCATTTGTATTAATTCTTAATTTCTAATCCTTGAGCTTTATGATCCTTTTTTAACCAATACGATTCTTTTCCCTTTTCTGGTTCTTGTCAAGCCAAGGTACCTGTCAGGTATTCTGCAGGCATTCAGCCAAAAGGCCACCTCACACCAGACTTTTTGGGGATGAGGTGTAACGGTGAAGACCAGGGGCAGTCAGACGGTCGCATGATGCCCTCTATGATCATGTTATCAAACTCAGCCTCGGCTGCCTTCAAATGGTCCAGCGCCAGTGGCCATGGTCGGCAGGAGATCGGTGGCCCCTCGGTTGCCTTGATATAGTGCACCGTGTTGTCCTGACATCCTTCAGTACACCCAGTGCCTTTGTTAACGCTGGAAAGTCCTTAAATAGCATGGCATACTCATCGTCAGTGGCGGTAATCAGCCATGCAGATTGGGTGGATGACTCTGGAAAGCCTCGGCCGTCAGCCCAGTGGTCTGGTCTACAAGGCAGGTGTTGATAATATCTGGCAAAAGGTTACAGTACGCCATGAAATTCGCTTCTATTATTGGCTCTGTCACATCCGCCACCATAAAATTCCAAAGGAACACAGAGCAGAGGCCAAAATTCAGCTCTGTTCTGTGCAAGCTGTATGTTGCAATAGGTGAGTTATTCGCGACCACCAGACAGAACAATGTACGTGGTCGGCGCTGGTGTAGCGTCGTACGTAGGAAAATACATAAGTTGCAACCAGTATCAATCAAGTACTTAGAGCAGGCGTGTCGATCACTGATGAATAGGAGCTGCGATGTAGGCCAGAAATCGGACGAAGCGCCTACCTTCAACTGCCGCTGACATTTGGAAATGCACACGGTTTGGTGCAGTGCTGCGTACATTCGCCAAAATGCCGGTGGTACCAGCACACATCCTACGGTGCGTCAGATGACGACGCAGGCGAGCAGGACACGGCTCTGGTGCAGGAGCGTCTCATGTATCTTGGCCAGCTGCAATCTCCACCAACGCTGCTGCACACTACCAGCTGGCTAGTCTGTTGCGTCAGTTGATCGACCTTCACCGCTAATGCATCATACTCAGCTCGCGCTACTGTGGTGGCTGTACTCATGCACTGTGTGGCTGATACTGTGATAGACTTGGGTGAGACGGCGTCCAGCACCTTGTCGGTTAATTCTGCCATGGCGTCTAAAGAACTCCTTGACTGCGTCACAATAATCATCTTGATAGATGGAATAAGTGACTGCTCCAGACTGTACGCAGCAGATGATCTGGTATGGTACCAGTGTCAATTTTACTTCCAAGATGCCGCAGATACTATGATGGTCTTTGGTCTCCAACATCTTCTTGAGTTACTACCTGACCGATGCACTCTTCTTGTGATGCAGATACATAACAGATCGGTTCCATATTCAACCTTTCGTATGCATTCTTTTCAGGTGGCATGACAGTGATATCTTGTACTTCTGCCACGTATTGCTGCTCCAGTTGGCTTACCACCAATGCAAATTTAGATGCGTTTGCGGTAAGGCCTTTTAATTTATCGGCTCTTCCGGTCTGGTTTGTGAATATCAGCCAACAGACATAATAGATAATGACAATAGTATGTGGTCAGAGTATAAATTTCTAATGGTGCTTAATACATACTTTGGGCGCTTGACAGTGGCTTTTTCCGTAAGGTCCATTCACTGTAAGTTTGACCATGAGTGACTCTTCTGAAAGTATTTATTTACAGGACTTTGTACATTGAATAATTCCAAAGGATTGGCTCATGCTGGACCATTCATAATATTTGTTACACAGATCCTTTAGCTATGCCAAGACGCCATTTAATTGGAATAATAGCTTGCAAGATAAATTAAATGAAAAATTAAATAATATCAGTGTATTAACAAAATATTACACTATATTTAATTACATAGACACTTAAAATAATTCTGTTGCTGTGTGTAACTATGAGTACAGTTAGTCAGATTGCGACTCAATAAAATATTAATAATGGCAGTGTGCCAAATAATTACAGGCAGCGATGGCAGATATGCGTCCATACTGGAACAAAACAAGAAAAAAAGGCGCTGTCTTCTGAGATAGACAACTGAGCCTTGTAATTATTCTAATGTTTCAGCGGTTTCACGCCACAATCGATACAACTGCTTATACTAGTTAGTATCTTAAGTAATTCTTTATTTATATTCTCAACTTATATCTACGTTTTTGCAATATATCAATGCCCATCCTGCAAATGTGGCTTTAAATTGCCCCCTGAATTGGGAGGCGAAAGGACGCACCTGCAGACGAGCAATTCACCCTAAAGCACATTCAGTACATTATTTACATACATATTCAAATACAATTCATGGTATACAATATTTGAATGAGGTGCGTGAATGTTGGTATTGCAGCTGCTATGCATGTGCAGTCGTGTATATTTCAGTGTGGGAGTAAAATTTTAGATTGCTAGTTGAACTTGCAACACAGTCATCACAGTTTATATACAGTATGTATGTGGAAGTGCGCAAGACGTCACTGTGACATGACACTCCACAAAGTTTTTACAAAAAATATACACTCTAAAACAGGTATAATAACCTCAAAACTACTACATATGTTAAAGCAAAATACATTTCATTTTTGGTCATTGTCTCTCATGAACAGTATTGCATTTAAAATGTCTTTCTTTGTTTCAGATTAGCTTTCTTTGCATTATGTGTCGTCTTTTGCAGTTCATATTCATACTACGTACAAAATAACGCAAAGGTAAGCATTGTTTCCGTAATTTGTATAATGTAAATGTTATTGCATATCAGCGTCACTGTTCACGGATTTGGCAGCCGATATGTGGGAATCAGTGATGGTGGGAATATTCACTCTTGCATTGTTTATTTTCACTGATAACACTGTTTTTCCTAGGTCATGCATCATGTGATTGTAGACCAGTGGATTTCCATTCCACAATGTATGTTCTATGAAGACATGGATGTAGGACTTTGGATGGCAAAAAGCTGGCATCGATCCTCAATTTGTCCATGTGAGAGGGGCCATAGTATTTCGAGAACATTACATTCCCGGAAGACCCATCCAAAATTCCTCCACCCGTGGAATTGTCTTCAAAGCTTTTGTGCATCGAGACAGCAGGTCCAGTGGTTTACCAGTGAGTAGGCACCAATACTTGCATGCCTACCAAGAATTCGTGCTTTCCCTACTAGAGTATTATCTGTTTCTTGCACTAGCATGCTGCATCAGTGTTGTTAGTTCTTCTCTTACTTTGCAACAGCTGCTGAGATAAAAGCTTTGGCAATGGACGGCTCCATTCATTTGATTCTTTGTCGTCAAACATAAGCTCGTTAGGCGTATAGGTTGCGTCATATACAATAAGGTTTTTGTGGACATTTTCAAATAGTGACAAGTAACTCACCCAATTAGAATTCTGTATATATGTACTCGTGAAACTGTTCAGTTCTCTGAAACTTCGTTTAGTAGCATTAGATTGTGGCCTAAACTTCGAGATAAAGATGCTCTTAATGGTATTGTCCTTTAAGAATTTACGTCATTTGTGGCCTGAATCGTATGTGGCGTTGTCAGAAAAAATTGCCTTGGGTTTTCCCACACGAGGCATGTAGTCACGTGACAATCGTCTGATGATTGCGTTAGCAGTTGCAGGTTTTATGGCATACAGTGTAACTTGTTTACAAAATATGTCATAAAATACTAAAATATACTTCACACCAACACTACTTGTTGGATGGGATCACTTATGTCCATACTTAGAGTTTCCAGAGGTTTGCTGGGTAATATGGAATGTAGACCTGTCTTAGAAGATAGGTTCTGAGATTTAGATTTCTGACAAGATACACGTTTTAAGTGCATTGTGAAACTTTCGTCTCATATTACTGTGTGTTACTGTGAAGACTTTGTGATAGGCTTACTCTTATCAGAATCGAGAGCAAAGGAACACCAACAACGATAGCTCAGGTATTTATGCCGACATTGCAAGCTGAAGATGAAGAGATAGAGAAGGTGTATAAGGATATTGAAAGGGTAATACAGTATGTAAAGGGATATGAAAAGCTAATGGTAATGGGAGTCTGGAATGCAGTTGTAAGGGAAGGAGTTGAAGAAAAGGTTACAGGAGAATATGGGCTTGGGACAAGGAACGAGAGAGGAAGAAGACTAATTGAATTCTGTAACAAGTTTCAGATAGTAATAGCGAATACTCTGTTCAAGAATCACAAGAGTAGGAGGTATACTTGGGAAAGGCCGGATAATATGGGAAGATTTCAGTTAGATTATATCATGGTCAGACAGAGATTCTGAAATCAGATACTGGATTGTAAAGCATACCCAAGGAGCAGACGTATAATCAGATCACAATACAGTAGTGATGAAGAGTAGGTTGAAGTTTAAGACATTAGTCAGGAAGAATTAATACACAAAGAAGTGGTATGCAGAAGTACTAAGGAATGACGAGATACAGTTAAAGTTCTCTAAGACTATACATACAGCAATAAGGGATAGCTCAGTAGGCAGTACAGTTGAAGAGGAATGGACATCTCTAAAAAGGGCCATCACAGAATTTGGGAAGGAAGACATAGGTACAAAGAAGGTAACTGGAAAGAAACCATGGGTAACATAATACATACCTCAACTGATCAATGAAAGAAGGAAGTACGAAAATGTTCCTGGGAACTCAATAATGGAGAAATACAAGTCGCTGTGCAGCATTTGATATGACCAGAAAAATCTGCGTTCATAAACAAGGCGTGTTTTATTGGTATTTTTATATATGACCCGACAGGTATGCACTGTGTAACCCCATAATGTTCTTAAAATTTGTATATTCTGTCGGTTGGTTTTATATATCACCAGACTGTTGTTCTGTGTATAAACCTGCAGATCCCATGAAATATCTATGTATGATCGTATTTCCGACCGCAGTGGCCGAGCGGTTCTAGGCGCTACAGTCTGGAACCGCGCGACCGCTACAGTCGCAGGTTCGAATCCTGCCTCGGGCATGATGTGTGCCTCGTCCTTAGGTTAGTTACGTTTAAGTAGTTCTAAGTTCTAGGGGACTGATGACGTCAGAAGTTAAGCTCCATAGTGAGCAGAGCCATTTTTCATGATCATATCTTATTAAGTATAGGACCACACAGATGTACATTTTTGTAATTCTGCAGTTCTCATGAAATTCGCATTTGCTTTCCGATATTTCCTATATGTGACCAGGCAGATGTGCAATTGTGTAGGTCTGCGTTTTTCATAAGTTTTGTATATGTTTACGTGATACAGTAATCTCTAGAGTTATGTACAAGCCTTAATGACGTAATGTTACCAAACACACACAGAGCGTTCTGACGTGAGCTGTGACATTCATTGGCACCTCTTCTGCTATCGCCATCTCGCGATGCTGCCTGTAGTGTAAGAACAGAGCCAGAGTTGCGATAGTACCTAGATTGCGCTTGTATGTGATGGAGACACTTAACATTTATAATGTCATCTCTCTTGGACGTCTATGTGCTACTTATGACAATTTTGTAAGGCCTGCATGTTGCAGGCAACGATTAATATCATCATTGTTTGCATTTATGTTGTAACCTGTATGTGTCCTATGGTATGTAACTAAATTTACCTGTATGCATGTTATACAAGTGGAATCCAAGCCCACTTTTATGGTGTTTTCTGCCCTCCCTAGATCTGATGATGGCGGCTTTAGTTTCGCCGAAACCGGTAATAGTGGAATAAAAAGAATTCATGTGATCTTGGCTACCACTTTATTGTTTTACTAGCATCTAGATCATTCCCACTTGAGCACAACGTGCTCCCTACAAAACATTTGCATTTGTCATTTCTTGCGGTGTAGAAAGACCATTTTCTGTGTTAAACAATTTCCCAGCAGATAAACGCATGAGCCTAAATAAAGAGAATTTGGATTATTATGAATTTATCATATAGCTTTTAGTGTGGAAGTCTCCAGAGAGATGCTGGCTCATGTTTGACGCAGAGCTCTTTCCATATAAGCAGAGAGGCTGCATCTCTAAGGGAATTGAATCCTGTGAGGAAAGAAGGAGGAGGACAGTAGTGTTTAATGTCCTGTCGGCAGTGGCGTCACTAGAGACGGATCACAAGCTCGGAGTAGGGAAGGATGGGGAAGGAAATCAGCCATGCCCTTTCGAAGGAACCATCCCAGCATTTTGCCTGAAATTATTCAGGGAAATCATGGAAAACCTAAATCAGGATGGCCGGATGCGGGTTTTTACCATTGTCCTCACGAATGTGAGTCCCATGTGCTAACCACTGCGCCACCTTGCTTGGTTGTCAGGAAAGAAAGGAATGAGCTGCGGTCGATAATAAGGGACTATTCCCGGTATTTGCCTATACTGAAATAGGAAAGAGCCCAGTGAAAATCATTTTCAAGGTTGTCGGTGGTTGGATTCCAAACATCTCACCTCCTGAATACACGGATTTGTCTCATCTCAGCTCAGCATCCCAATGCGCACGGCTACCCTGTACAGGGGAGAATTTAGAAGAACTGGTTGTTGTACAATGTTCTAAAACAAAGTAAAATACATCACTACAAAAGTCGGAAATCTGATATTCCATGTTTTTCCTTTAATGGTGCACGTTTGGTCATTTGATTGTGTACGAATGCATGCACGTTTTCGATTTACTTGTGCATGGAATTCCTGGCTTAGTTATTGTAATATTATGATGGCATAACTAAATTTTAGACGAAAGTGTGGGGGTTGGAGGGAGGCTACTGCCTTTTGTGTTCTGCGCCAAGTCATTTTGTCACTGTTGTGACAAAATTTGAGCTGTTGGCCATGTTAATCGATTTGCCCGAACAAGAGGTGGTGTCTTTTGTTATTAGGGGAATGAGCGCGGCGGGTAAGTCACACTTTGTCTTCCGTAATCAGCCTTCAACTTGGGAAGAGCTCTGTACCGCGGTTGTAGCGAAATCGGCGTTGCCGCTTGGGAACGATGTATGTCATCAAGTTAAGAGGCAGGCCACTGGTGCTGGCAAGGGAAATTCTGAAGTGTCGATATCTGCTGGAGCCGTAAAAACGAAACCTTGGCGTTGTTTCGGATGCGCTAGCACGACTCATTTGGTGCGCTCTTGCGTTCGCCCTTGCGCACCCAGAGCCGATAAATGACGCAGGGCTGGGCAGCGACCTCGGTATCAAGCCTTTAGACCCTGGCGTACCCATGTTGTCGCTCCCTCATCACCGCCCTTGCCTTACGTTTGGTCTCGAGTAGGTGACGAACCGATTTGTGCTCTTTTGGATTCTGGTAGCTCCTTTTCATTATTGAACTTCGAGTGGTTTTTGGAATTTGGCCATCTTACGAAAGTTCGGTGCAGAGATGTTCGGTGGCCAATGGCCAGGTGTTGCCTCTGCATGGTTGGGTCTGAAGGATTTTCCCTAGCCCTTGTTGTTAGCCTTGATCAAGGAGCTGCCCATAGATATAATTTTAGGGTGTGATTTCATCACCAAGACGGGCTTAGTCTTGGATTATTCTCGCTCCTGCGGAGAAGTTTGGTTTCTGTGAGTGCGCTAAACGTATCATGCATCAAAAAACAGACGCATTGGCCGTTGAGGCTGTGGCTAATGTGTTTGATCTTACCTATCTCTCATCACATCAGGCTTCTCAATTGCAGGGTTTGTTACACAGTTTTCCTGAGCTTCTTAGTGATAACTTGGGCGTTACTAATGTTCTTAATTACCATATCCTTCTATCCGGCGATATTCCTGTTAGGCAGTCCTCATATCGCCTCTCACCCCCTAAGGTGAAGATACTGAAGGCGAAAACATCACAAATGCTGCAATAAGGAGTTACTAGGCCTCCTACATCTGCTTATTCTTCCCCAATATTCCTTGTTCCTAAGGATCAGGAGCGCGATTTCAGACCTATGGTTGACTACCAGCCCTTGAACACTAAGATTGGCCTGGAATCTGTGCCTCTGCCTGATCTCAATAACTCTTTTACCTGGTTTGCCGGTGCTAATTGTTTACTGTTCTTGATTTGAATCAAGCCTATTATCAGATTCCAGTAGCTGAAGAATGTAAACATGTTACCAAAATTTGTACTGATTGGAATTCGTTTGAGTTTAACAGAGTTCCCTTTGGTTTGACAACAGGTGCGGCTGTTCTTACTCGTTTAATGGATAATATCCTTGGAACTTGAAATTAGTATGTGTGTGTATAATTATTTGGACGACTTAGTCATCTATAGCCTTTCGTTTCAGGATCATTTGGATCATATCCAGCAAGTTCTTTTGAGGTCACAGGCAGCTGGGCTCACTGTTAAACCTAGTAAGATCACATTAGCCAGGCAGCAGGTGTTCTTATCAGGTCACCTAGTGTCAGGTCAGAGTATTCGCATTGAGCAAGAGCTAACTAAGGCCTTACAGGCTTTGCCTCTGCCTACCGATAACTGTGGAATTGCTAGGTTCATAGGCATGGTGAACTATTTTAGGCGTTTTCTCCCTAATTTTTCTCAGTTCACGGCGCCCTTGAACGAATTGCGTTGGAAGGGAGTGCGTTTCGAAAGGGACCTGCCCAGGCCACGTTTGAGCATATTAAGGCAGCTATTACCAATCCTGCCGTTCTCGGAGTACCAGTCTTTAATAAAAGGTTTATTGTCCAAACTGACGCATCTAACGCTGGTATTTCAGCTGTCCTACTCAAGGAGTTCGAAGGTCAGAGGCAGCCATTAGCTTACGCATCTCATCGGTTAACTTCAGTACTCCTTCTATGAAAGCGAGGCGTTGGCCGTTTTGTTGGCATTAGAGAAGTACCGCTTCTACCGCTTCAGTTAGAAACAGACAATCAGACTTTGAGCTGGGTGTTGACTAGGCCACGTAAAACTAGCCATATTGCCAGATGGGCGGTACGCATTTCCGCATTTCAATTTGAACACTTGAAAGGCACTGAAAATGTCCTTGCGGATGTCCTCAGCTGGATGTTTGCCGAATTTACACCTAGTGAGGTTACCGGGGAGACAGATGGAGGCAGTCTAGGTTGTATCGTGTTGGGTGAAATTCCTCTTTTGTTTGATGATGTCGCGCAGCATCAGTATCAGGACCCTATTAGGGGCCCGATTAAGCAACGCCTTTTGCCTGGGGAACTGTCGGTGTGTGTATTATTAAGAGTGGCATTCTGTGTAAAAGGGTGGCGCATGCGAAGCAGCTCAAGATCTGTTTACCAGTAGCTCTGGTGCACCCAGTTTTTCGTTACTTTCACGATTCATTGGCGGTGGCCTCTTAGGAACTTATAAGACTCTGCAAAAAATCAAGGAGTAATTTGACTTGGCTCTCCATGAACCGAGATGTCAGAGAGATAGTATCCCAATGTCGGTTGTGTAATGTAGCCAAACGCGAGAATGAGATTTTCAGTCTGCAGCGGTGTGTGTGCTGAGATGAAACTTCCTGGCAGATTAAAACTGTGAGCCGGACCGATACTCAATCTCGGGACCTTTGCCATTCGCAGGCAAGTGCTCTACCAACTGGGCTACCTAAGCATCACTCACGCCCCGTCCTCACAGCTTTACTTCTGCCAGTACCTCGTCTCCTTCCTTCCAGACTTAACAGAAGCTCTCCTGCAGAACTTGCAGAACTAGCACTCCTGAAAGAAAGGATATTGCAGAGACATGGCTTAGTCACAGCCTGGGGGATGTTTACAGAATGAGATTTTCACTCTGCAGCGGAGTGTGCGCTGATATGAAACTTCCTGGCAGATTAAAACTGTGTGCTGGACCAAGACTCGAGAACTTGCCCGCGAAAGGCAAACGTCCCGAGTTCAAGTCTCGGTCCAGCATACAGTTTTAATCTGCCAGGAAGTTTCAACCCAAGAATGCTCTTCAACAGGGTTTGTTGAGTTCTGAGTGTGAGTCCTGTCCTATTCACGAAGTCTATATCTATTACCTAGGACCCTTACCTCGCATTAAGAAAGGTCACCGATACATGTTAGTTAGTATTGACACATTCTCCAGATTCACTCGGCTCCTTCTGAGTGGTAACGTCACTGCTACTACCACTATTTCTCATTTACCTAATGTTTTCGGTGTTTTTGGCCCACCTAAGCAAGTTGTCAGTAATATTGCACTGGCCATTCTTTCGGCTCCCTTTAAGGCATTCTGTTTTCAGAACTGTGTCAAGCATATCACAACTACGCCATATTATCCGCAGGGATCCTTTGCGAGAAGGTTAACAGAAATATTAACTCTGCTTTGATTGTTTATCATCAGAAAATGCCTAGTAAATGGGACTCTAGTCTTCCTTGGCTTGGTTTTGCCTTTAATACCGCCAGTCATGAAGGCTTCAGAGCTACTCCCGCCTCTTTGATCTTTCCCCCTATCCTGTTAATACCCTTTTTTCGAACTTGTGGGGGATTCAAGATTTAGTTCCGGTAGTTATTACTCCTCAAGTCATCAAGGAAAACTGGAACCGTGCCAGATGTAATATACTCCCGGCTCATAATAAACAAGCTAAGCGTTACAATCGTAATCGATGAGCCTTAACAGGGAGGCCAGGAGATCCGGTCTATGTCCATAATTTCCCCAGTAGGCAGGTGCGTGTCAGAAATCTGAGTAAATTTACTCCTCGTTTTCTCAAGCGATGCACCATTGTACGAATTTTAGGCCTAGTAAATCTGATGGTTAAGTATAACCAGCTCTGGTAAGTAGTACCGGGTTCACCTTAGCCTGGTTAAATGCAGTTGGTCTGATGATTGAGTCATCCCTCCCTGGCATCGTGTTTACGGGGGGGAGGTTGAGCTGTGGCTGGCTCGCATCATGTCTTTTTTTTTTAATTATCATGGTTGCAGTCCTGTCATATCTTACTTCTTCTTCAGTTACCACCATCGTCCTAACTGCCGTCTACTTCACGTCTGCTGTGCAGCGAGCTACCTTAATTTAAGCATTAACTGTATTTTTCTTACCTGTCACTTCTTCTTCTGTGTGTTTTTGCTTTTAGGGAGGTTTAATTGTCGAGTACTATTAATAGTGTTCCATAGATTTCGTGTTTGTTTTGAATGCAGTCAGAAAGTCCCTTTGGTCAACCATAGTGCAAGTAGTGCTACTGTTTGTTTTCAATACAGTCCAGGAACAGGTAGTGCTATTTTCACTGTTTTCTACACGAACTGGCTAGGAATCACAGTTTAGTCAATAATCAGCCGCCTTTAGTGAATTAGCAGTCTTGTTAAAAGTTGATTAAGCCTCTCCAGTAAATTGATTCCTTAGGATGGATAGGATGTGTGACTGCTGCGTACGGACGCAGGAGGAGCTGGCCACTCTTCGGGAACAGCTGAGCGTCAGCCATCTTCAGGTTGCTGCCTCGGAGTGTAGCGGCAGTGGGGAGTCTGGTGCGCTGCAAGGTACATCCCAGGTGTTACTTGCTTCACCCACTGTCCCTGCTGTCGAGACATCTTCGTGGGTACCGAGCGTGGTTGGGCCACCCTCTCCCCAAGGGGAGTGGCGGGTTCAGCGGCGTTCGCGGCGCACGAGGCGGAGGGTAAATGTGGAGGCTGTCCGTGTGGCGTCGCCCGCTCTGCCTGGGAGTGGACATGTGGCTGCTCCTTCAGCAAGGTCCGAGCAGGCATACGGGGGGGGGGGGGGGGGAGGGGTTTATTAGTTATTGGGAGCTCCAACGTTAGGCGGGTGATGGAGCCCCTTAGGGAAATAGCGGAAAGGTTGGGGAAGAAGGCCAGTGTTCACTCTGTCTGCTTGCTGGGGGGGGGGGGGGGTCTCATCTGAGATGTGGAGGAGGCCCTACCAGCGGCGATAGAGAGCACTGGGTGCACCCGACTGCAAATTGTTGCTCATGTCGGCACCAATGACTCCTGCCATCTGGGTTCAGAGGTTATCTTCAGTTCATACAGGCAGTTGGCGGAATTGGTGAAGGTGGAAAGCCTCGCTCGCGGGGTGGAATCAGAGCTAACTATTTGTAGTATCGTTCCCAGAACCGATCGCGGTCCTCTGGTTTGGAGCCGAGTGGAAGGCTTAAACCAGAGGCTCAGACGATTCTGCAGAGATCTGGAGTGCAAATTTCTCGACTCTGCTATCGGGTGGAGAAATGTAGGGTCCCCCTGAATAGGTCAGGCGTGCACTACACGCCAGAAGTGGCTATGAGGGTAGCGGAGTATGTGTGGAGTGCACATGGTGGTATTTTAGGTTAGAGAATTCCCTCCCTAGGCCCGACAAGACGCCTCCTGAGACACGGCAAGGTAGGAATAGCCAAAATGCAACAGGGAATAACAATATTAATGTGTTAATAGTAAACTGCAGGAGCGTCTATAGAAAGGTCCCAGAACTGCTCTCATTAATAAACAGTCACGACGTCCATATAGTACTTGGGACAGAAAGTTGGCTGAAACCAGACGTAAACAGTAATGAAATCCTAAACTCAGATTGGAATGTATACCGCAGAGACTGGCTGGACAGTGAAGGGGGAGGCGTGTTTATAGCGATAAGAAGTGCTATAGTATCGAAGGAAATTGACGGAGATTCGAAATGTGAAATGATTTGGGTGAAGGTCACGGTTAAAGCAGGCTCAGACATAGTAATTGGATGTCTCTATAGGCTCCCCAGGCTCAGCAGCTGTTGTGGCTGAGCACCTGAAGGATAATTTGGAAAATATTTTGAGTAGATTTCCCCACCATGTTATAGTTCTGCGTGGAGATTTTAATTTGCCGGATATAGACTGGGAGACTCAAATGTTCACAACGGGTAGCAGGGACAAAGAATCCAGTGAAATATTTTTAAGTGCTTTATCTGAAAACTACCTTGAGCAGTTAAACAGAGAACTGGCTTGTGGTGATAACATATTAGACCTTCTGGTGACAAACAGACCCGAACTATTTGAAACAGTTAACGCATAACAGGGAATCAGCGATCATAAAGCGGTTACTGCATCGATGATTTCAGCCTTAAATAGAAATATTAAAAAAGGTAGGAAGATTTTTCTGTTTAGCAAAAGTGACAAAAAGCAGATTACAGAGTACCTAATGGCTCAACACAAAAGCTTTGTCTCAATTACAGATAGTGTTGAGGATCAGTGGACAAAGTTCAAAACCACCGTACAATATGCGTTAGATGAGTATGTGCCAAGCAAGATCATAAGAGATGGAAAAGAGCCACTGTGGTACAACAACCGAGTTAGAAAACTGCTGTGAAAACAAAGGGAACTTCACAGCAAACATAAACATAGCCAAAGCCTTGCAGAAAAAACAAAAATTACGTGAAGCGAAACGTAGTGTGAGGAGGGCTATGCGAGAGGCGTTCAATGAATTCGATAGTAAAGTTCTATGTACTGACTTGCCAGAAAATCCTAAGAAATTTTGGTCTTATATCAAAGCGGTATGTAGATCAAACCAAAATGTCCAGACACTCTGTGACCAAAATGGTACTGAAATAGAGGTTGACAGACTAAAGGCCGAAGTACTAAATGTCTTTTTCCAAAGCTGTTTCACAGAGGGAGACTGCACTGTAGTTCCTTCTCTAGAATGTCCCACAGATGACAAAATGGTAGATATCGAAATAGACGACAGAGGGATAGAGAAACAATTAAAATCACTCAAAAGAGGAAAGGCCGCTGGACCTGATGAGATACCAATTCGATTTTACACAGAGTACGCGAAGGAACTTGCCCCCCTTCTTGCAGCGGTGTACCGTAGGTCTCTTGAAGAGCGTAGCGTTCCAAAGGATTGGAAAAGGGCACAGGTCATCCCCGTTTTCAAGAAGGGACGCCGAACAGATGTGCAGAACTATAGACCTATATCTCGAACATCGATCAGTTGTAGAATTTTGGAACATGTATTATGTTCGAGCATCATGACTTTTCTGGAGACTAGAAATCTACGCTGTAGGAATCAGCATGGGTTTCGAAAAAGACGATCGTATGAAACCCGGCTTGCGCTATTCGTCCACAAGACTCAGAGGCCCATAGACTCAGGTTCCCAGGTAGATACCGTGTTTCTTGACTTCCGCAAGGTGTTCGATACAGTTCCACACAGTCGTTTAATGAACAAAGTAAGAGCATATGGACTATCAGACCAATTGTATGATTGGATTGAAGAGTTCCTAGATAACAGAACGCAGCATGTCATTCTCAATGGAGAGAAGTCTTCTGAAGTAAGAGTGATTTCAGGTGTGCCACAGGGGAGTGTCATAGGACCGTTGCTATTTACAATATACATAAATGACCTGGTGGATGACATCGGAAGTTCACTGAGGCTTTTTGCAGATGATGCTGTGGTGTATCGAGAGGTTGCAACAATGGAAAATTGTACTGAAATGCAGGAGGATCTGCAGCGCATTGACGCATGGTGCAGGGAATGGCAATTGAATCTCAATGTAGACAAGTGTATTGTGTTGCGAATACATAGAAAGATAGATCCCTTATCATTTAGCTACAAAATAGCAGGTCAGCAACTGGAAGCAGTTAATTCCATAAATTATCTGGGAGTACGCATTAGGAGTGATTTAAAATGAAATGATCATATAAAGTTGATCATCGGTAACGCAGATGCCAGACTGAGTTTCCTTGGAAGAATCCTAAGGAAATGCAATCCGAAAACAAAGGAAGTAGGTTACAGTACGCTTCTTCGCCCACTGCTTGAATACTGTTCAGCAGTGTGGGATCTGTACCAGATAGGGTTGAAAGAAGAGATAGAGAAGATCCAACGGAGAGCAGCGTACTTCGTTACAGGATCATTTAGTAATCGCGAAAGCATTATGGAGATGATAGATAAACTCCAGTGGAAGACTGTGCAGGAGAGATGCTCAGTAGCTCGGTACGGGCTTTTGTTAAAGTTTCGAGAACATACCTTCACCAAAGAGTCAAGCAGTATATTGCTCCCTCCTACGTATATCTCACGAAGAGACCATGAGGATAAAATCAGAGAGATTAGAGCCCACATAGAAGCATACCGACAATCCTCCTTTCCACAAACAGTGCGAGACTGGAATAGAAGGGAGAACCGATAGAGGTACTCAGGGTACCCTCCGCTACAGACCGTCAAGTGGCTTGTGGAGTATGGATGTAGATGTAGATGAACTTGCTGTCTTCTCTTCGTGAGTGGCAGCAGAATTGTGTATCAATACTGCTACTGTTGTATTATCTTTGGAGAGGCGAACATATATTTTGGGTGTGCGGTGTGTGGCAACCAGTCGGTTGGCACAGAGTAGCAAGGAGGTCCCCGTCGCGCAGAGTTGAGTAGGAATCACTGTCGCTGAGCATATGCTGGTGGGGTTGTGAGGCACTTCTTGCGAGGGTTACAAAGCTTGTCATCCACCAATCTTTGACTCTGAAGTTGAGTACTGACTTAACCTACTATCAAGCCTCAACTGCTATCAATTCTCTTCCTTTGCTCCTGGTTGTTGCTTTCTGCAAGATTCCCGCAAGCAACAATGTTTGTGCATTGAAGTCGGTTATAGTGCAGCCATTTTCTTGGATGAGATTTGACTTAAGTCACTCCTTCATTAATGAAGTGCACCAGCGGTATCTTCTGCCTTGTGGCCATTAAAGTTCTGGTTACCTGCCCTGAGCGTTGACGTAGTTTTTGGCAGTGTGTTTTCCTCGTCGTGTTGTTGCTGTCCAGCAAGGCGTGTAGTTCGACAGCTGAGGTGGAGTGATAGTTTCGGGCATTTATTCTGACTTGGCTGGATTGGGCACCAGTATCCAGAACATTGCGTTATTGACATCTTGTTGTCGTTTTGCACATTGGGTAGAGCAGAACAGATTTTGTTGGTCTGTTTGTCAGCCTGACTTCGGTTAGGTTGCCTTCTGATTAAAGGGGTTGTCGGTCTGGCTGCCTGTCTCACCTAAATGTGCATTAGTGTTACTTCGCAGGCCGACCCTTGGAACCTTTTGAGCGCCACTCCTTGGGTTTTACATAGTGATTTCCTTGTAGTGTTAAGTACTAAGTGTGACCTTCGGCTGAGTATTAGGTTATTAAAATTGTTAATTTCTTTCCTTTTTAGGCCTAAACAAGTGAAATTGTTTTCTCCATGGTGTGTGGCCTTCAGCCGAGTTTACATGAAATGTTTTAAGCTAAGGCCCTCAGCCTGTTAAATTGAAAGCCCTTCTTCCTTAAATTGTTTGGTTGATATGCAGCCCTCAGCCTATTTAGAATTAACATAAAAAAAATCTTTGTCTTGGCCTTAAGCCGTAACACTGTTCTGGCTTAATGTGTGGCCTTCAGCCTATTTTTATTGAAGTAAAAAAATGTTTTTTTGAAAGAAGTGAAACTTCTATAACAACTCCTGTACCTCAGTTCCTTGCTTAGGCCTTGGATTTTCGTATGTGGCTTTCAGCAGATTTAAATCAAATCAAATGTGCTCTTTCATTAAAACCTTGAGAGATTTTAATTCTTGCTTATGGTATTGTGCGTTTTAACTAATAAAATTTATAAATTGAGCATAACTGACAGCAATTTATTTTGGCCCCTTGCCACAAATATAACCTCACTTGCTCTGTTCTGCTAGTCCAGGGATTTCAACACTGTTCTCACCTCAGCCTTCACTGGACATAATTACACCACCAGCCTAGTTCAAAAGCAGATTTCCCAGGCCACCACATCCAATCCTGGTACTGCTGATCACTCCAAAAAAACTTAGGAGTACACCACTTTTTACCCAGTATTATACTAGTCTTCAATGTTACTTCCTAAAATCATTCCCAGAAATGAGGTTCATTCTGTCAAACATTTTGCCCACCGCACCTAGAATAGTTTGCCATCGCCCTTGCAATCTCTGCCAACTCCTCGTCAGCTCCTATGCCACTTCTGCACCCAACTTCCTACACTATGGCTCCTACCCCTTTGACTGTCCCCAATGTAAGACTTGCCCTATGCACCCTCCTACCACTGTATACACCTGTTACTGATAACACACATACTATACAACAGAGAGCTACCTGTGGATTGACACATCGTATACCAGCTATTATGTAAACACTGTTCAGTCTTTTATGTTGGCATGACCACCACAAAGTAGTAGTAGTAGTAGTAGTAGTAGTAGTAGTAGTAGTAGTAGTCGTCGTAGTCGTCGTAGTCGTCGTAGTAGTAGCAGTAGCAGTAATCTCCAGTCCAGGGACTGGTTTGATGCAGCTCTCTATACTACTTTGTCCTGTGCAAGCTGCTTCATCTCCCAGTACCTACTGCAACCTACATCCTTCTGAATCTGCTTAGTGCATTCATCTCTTTGTCTCCCTCTGCAGTGTTTACCCTCCAATACTAAATTGGTGATCCTTTGATGCCTCAGAACATGCCCTACCAACTGATTCCTTCTAGTCAAACTGTGCCACAAATTTCTTCTCTCCCAATTATATTCATTACCTCAGTCATGTGATCTACCCATCTAATCTTCAGCGTTGTTCTGTAGCACCACATTTTGATAGCTTCAAGTTTCACTTCTTCAGGAACGATTTCCTTGCCATTGCCACTCTACATTTTACATCCTCTCTACTTCGACCATCATGTTATTTTGCTCCCATAATAGCCAAACTCACCTACTACTTTAAGTGTCATTTCCTAATCTAATTCCCTTGGCATCACTTGATTTAATTCAACTACATTCCATTATCCTCGTTTTGCTTTTGTTGATGTTCATATTATATCCTCCTCTCAAGACACTGTCCATTCCATTCAACTGCTCCTTCAAGTCCTTTGCTGTCTCTGACAGAATTACAATGTCATCAGTGAACCTTAATGTTTTTGTTTCTTCTCCATGGATTTTAATTCCTACTCTGAATTTTTCTATTGTTTCCTTTGCTTCTTGCTAAATATTCAGATTGAATAGCATCGGGGATAGGCTACAACCTTGTCTCACTCCCTTCCCAACCACTGCTTCCCTTTCAGGTCCCTCGACTCTTGTAACTACCATCTGGTTTCTGTACAAATTGTAAATAGGCTTTTGCTCCCTGTATTTCACCGCTCCCACCTTTAGAATTTGAAAGAGTATTCCAGTCAACATTGTCAAAAGCTTTCTCTAAGTCTACAAATGCTAGAAATATAGGTTTGCCTTTCCTTAATCTATTTTCGAAGATAAGTCGTAGGGTCAGTATTGCCTCACGTGTTCTAACACTACTGCGGAATCCAAACTTGATCTTCGCCGAGGTCAGCTGCTACCAGTTTTTCCATTCATCTGTATAAAATTCGTGTTAGTTTTGCACCAGTGACTTATTAAACTGATAGTTCGGCAATGTTCACATCTGTGAACACCTGCTTTCTTTAGGATTGGAATTATTATATTCTTCTTGAAGTCTGAGGGTATTTCGCCTGTCTCGTACATCTTGCTCACCAGATGGTTGAGTTTTGTCAGGGCTGGGTCTCCCAAGGCTGTCAGTAGTTCTAATGGAATGTTGTGTACTCCTGGGGCCTTGTTTCAACTTAGGCCTTTCAGTGCTCTGTGAAACTCTTCACGCAGTATCCTATCTCCCAATTCATTTTCGTCTACATCCTCTTCCACTTCCATAATATTGTCCAAAAGTACATCGCCCTTGTATAGACCCTCTATATACTCCTTCCATGTTTCTGCTTTCCATTCTTTGCTTAGAACTGGGTTTCCATCTGAGCTCTTGATGTTCATACAAGTGGTTCTCTTTTCACAAAAGGTCTCTAATTTTCCTTTAGGCAGTATGTATTTATCCCTTGTGAGATAAGCCTCTACATCCTTACATTTGTCCTCTAGCCATCCCTGCTTAGCCATTTTGCACTTCCTGTCACTCATTTTTGAGACGTTTGTATTCCTTTTTGCCTGCTTCATTTTTGTTATTTTCTCCTTTCATCAATTAAATTCAATATCTCTTCTGTTACCCAAGGATTTCTACTAGCCTTCATCCTTTTACATATTTGACCCTCTGCTGCCTTCACTATTTCATCACTCAAAGCTAGCCATTTTTTCTTCCACTGCATTTCTTTCCCCCACTCCTGTCAATAATTCCCTAATACCCTCCCTGAAACACTACCACCTCTGGTTCTGTCAGTTTATCCGGGTCCCATCTCCTTAAAATTCCCACCTTTTTGCAGTTACTTCAATTTTAATCTACAGTTCATAACCAATAGATTTTGGTCAGAGTCCACATCTGCCCCTGGAAATGTCTTACAATTTAAAACCAGATTCCTAAACCTCTGTCTTACCATTACATAATCTATCTGAAACCTAGTATCTCCAGGGTTCTTCCATGTACACAACCTTCTTTCATGATTCTTCAACCAAGTGTTAGCTATGATTAAGTTATGCTCTGTGCAGAATTCTACCAGGCAGCTTCCTCTGATTCCTTACCCCTATTCCATATTCACCTGTTTCCTTTTCCTACTCTCGAATTCCAGTCACCCATTACTATTAAATTTTCATCTCCCTTCACTATCTGAATAGTTTCTTTTATCTCATAAATTTCATCTGCAGAGCTAGTTGGCATATGAACTCTTACAACTGTGTAACTTTGTCTATCTTGGCCACAATAATGCTTCCACTGTGCTGTTTGTAGTGGCTTACCTATACTGCTTTTTTATTTATTAAACCTACTCATGCATTACCTATATCTGATTTTGTATTTATAACCCTTTATTCACCTGACCAGAAGTTTTTCCTACTGCCACTAAATTTCAATTCCCACTATATCTAACTTTAACCTATCCATTTCCCTTTTTAAATTTTCTAACCTACCTGCCTGATTAAGGCATCTGACATTCCACACTCCGATCTATAGGACGTCAGTTTTCTTTCTCCACAAAGCTATCAGTTACAATGAACATGCATAGGCAGAGTGTATAAATTGGCAATACACAATTCTTTACAAAATGACAGTCGTGACCTTGATGCCTATTTCATCACACCTGCCAAGTGGATGCCCCCCCCCAGGACACCTGTGTCTCTGAACTCCATAGGTGGGAATTAGCACTACAATGTGTCCTTGGCTCTCGTCACCCTTCTTTTTCATTTTCTGATCTTTATTTTTTGCTTCCACCCTCCCACCTCTATCACATTCTATGCACTTAGTATTTGGTCCTATTAACTCTTGCATAATTTGGCAGTAATGTTTCTCGCATATTAAGCCTATCTTCCACCTTCAACTTCTCACGTTTTCCAATCCATCCAGTGCAGTCCCTGAAAGCCTTTCCTACTTGTCATGTGAAATTCAGTCCTTTTCCTTCGCCTTCAGTCCTGCCAGAAGGAACCGGTGACTCCAAAAGCTTGCAATCTTTAGTACCTTCTTCGCGTGTATTCTTCTGCCCCTACTTGCCGAGTATATTTCTTTTCAGTCCAGTTACATTACAGAACCACATTTCTGCAGCTTCAAAGTGACCTTTCTCCTGTTTGGTGATGTCACATCCATGTATCAGGACACAACTAATAGTTATCAAATCTTTTCTTACTGTGGAAGCTGATGGGTTTGTTCAACATGTTCTTACTTTGTGTGACACTGCCAGTGCTACTGTTCACTTAATTTCCTTGAAATATCCATTGCTTTCCTCCACATGCTACTTTGATAGTGAAATCCAGTTACTTTGAGCTGCTCATTGCCTGTTTAATGTCAGTCTTACCTCCACCTCATTTATCTACTTTGCTACTTCTGTCATATTGGTATTTAGTTACCTCTACATGATTTCTCTTTTCACCTGGTCTACCATTATTTCATTGTCCTCAGCAATTCTGATGTGAACATTAATTTTGATTCCAGTGTTTTTCATTATTACTGGCAGATCTGGAAATAAGGTGACAGATGGGAGCCATTGTGCCCCTTATTTTTTTGTTCCTTGCTACCATTAATATCCAATATGTAATGAAAATTAGCTGCCCATCCATCCAGGCAGGTCCTAATCTGCACATTGCTTTAAATAATAACCAACCACATCAAATGAATTTTCTAGGTCACTGAATGCTATTTATGTTTTCTGTTTACTTATCCTTCCAAAATTTGACCTGTCAATATTTATTCTGGTTCCTTTCCCTGATTGTTAGGCCCCAAACCTGTCATTCGCCAATTTCCTTTTCTTCTTCGTTTTCCTAATCTCTCACCACAGAGATGATTTTTATTCATGTGACAGAAGTAAGATTTCCTTTCACAGTAACATCAGTATTTGCCATCTCAATGTTATCTTCCAGGCCTAAACATTGGATTCCTGTTTTTGCATAACTGATGGATTGTTGCAATTACTACTTAAAAACACACGTGCACACATGAGTTACAAAGAAATGCACACTCATACAAATGGTGGGACTTGGTAGATAATAAAAACTGCCTGGTTAGTGAAGGTATGTATATATTTTTTGTTTTTTCTTATTTCAATTCACCTTCTGAGAAAACTGGTTTTGAAATTTTTCATGATTTGACAAATAAAACAAACATTTTGAGAGAAATATCAGATTTGACAAACAAAGTATTATTTGTAACAAACAGAATAAATAAAATTTTAATTAAGATGCTATTTAATATGACAATTTTTCATATTTCTTTCCACTAAAAATGCAGCCAATTGAATACCTTCACATTTTATGTATTTTAAAGTTTCTTTATGCCAATGTGCCAAAATGTAAAATTTTAAATTCCTGGCCAAAATAGTCAATTTTGTTAATTTTTTAAATGCCCTTTTTTAGTGAAACCCATTTTTACCCAATGGCCATTTAACTGAAGAAGGAAAACAATGTGATGCACATATACCGTAATCTCTGCCAAGTGATTTCTGATTCTTCTGAGGAGTTACATAATTTTTTTCTTTTCATACAAACCAAACCAATGACATGCAAAGGAAAGCTGTGGTGATAAAATCTGAAGAGGTAATTTTGGTATGTAGGCATTTGACACACAGTGTCTGAAGTATTAATCTTCAATTTTTTGTGTGCAGCTTATTGACAGAAATCCACTCCCCGGTCAGTAACTGGATTTCTAAGGCTTGCTGCACTGAAGCCTTGTGTGCTTTGGATCTCTACAGGTACTCATTACTCACTTCAAGCTTCAGTATAGAACCTCCTATTTGCTTAGAGGCTCCGAGTTTCCCTGAATTCTTGAACAGCATTTTTCTTCACATACACAAATACTCACAGCACAATCACACATTCCAAACAATGCAGTATCTGTGTCATTTCTGACACTGAAGAACTTAACCGCTTTATAATAAACTAAATGAAAGAAACTCCTTCCAGCGACATTTTCACACACATTTGCATCTCCGTAATTTCAGACTATTACTTATTTACATGTCTCACACTACACGTTTCACAACAAGAAAATACAGTAGTCCTTCAAAATTAAAGATCTTCAGAAAGTGAAAGATCTTTGTTCTACAATAAAGACAATATTGCTTGCACTATGATTTGAGTTCTGATTTTAACGGACAGATTATCCAGTCATTTCAAAATTTGCACTCAATATCTGGCTATGGAAAATGCTTCAAGTGTGCTTTCATTCAGAATGACTTTGCTGCACAGATGTTATGCATCGAGATCCAAAAGGTGTTATCGGGGTAAGATGTTAGGTTACATGCATAGCAAAAAGCAGCTGTCACCTGGTGTGCTTCATTCTCCTGAAAGACTTTCCATAGCCAATCGACAATGTATATATAAAAATAAATTTACAAAACTATTCACTCTTTGTAGTTCTGGCAGTGGATCGAATTGGAAATTCCAGAATATATTTAGTTAAAATAAAAATTATGACTCATTATTCGTTAGAATGTTCAGCAATACAACTGATCCACTGTGAGAACAAAGCAAATAACAATCTAGAAATTTCTTCGGTCACTCCACGAGTGTAGATAGCGTCATACACTATATAAATCGTATAAAAAGTCTAAACAAAAATTCACACTGTCTATTCACATTCCACAAAAAGTGGAAAATATTCAAATGAAACTGTTTCCTCCACCAGGACGCAAGTTCATTTCGGCCTGCACTATGAGGAAGTTATGATTCTGTAGTATGTACAATGGGAAAAGACGAAACGAAACAAAAACTTCACTTTGTATCTAAGTGTCCAGCACTGTTACCACATTACTGGCACCGAAAATGAAATCAAAACTGAGTCTATTTGCTCACATTTGACTCATCAATTCCCTGAGTGTCTTCAATTTTCGTTGCAACATACAGCGAGGGATCAATCACCTGCAACAATAAGTTATTTTAAAATATTTTAGATGAATACTCACTGTGACTAAATTTATATAAAATAGTGTACTCTTGTCACTAAGCTGTGATCACTGTTTTCTCACCTTGGGTATAGGTTTGATCTCTGTACCTAGTTCCTGTTCAATACGATGTAGTGCAAATCTATCTTCGTAAGTAATAAGATTTATTGCTATACCAAGATGGCCAAATCTTCCTGACCTACCGATTCGGTGCAAATAAGTTTCAGCCATCTTTGGGAAATCGAAGTTTATTACTACATTCACAGCCTGAACATCTATACCTCTTGTGAACAGATCTGTAAAAGAAAGTGGAAAATACTTAGTTTATTCCATACACCTAACACTGACAAAGTCAGTGTCAATTGACAGAATGATAGAATGATTACCTGAACACACAAGATTTCTGCACAAGCCTGCTCTGAAATCGTGGAAAACACGATTGCGATGTGCTTGCGCCATTTTAGCATGAATGTAATAACAACAATAGCCCAATTCAGTTATTTTCTTGGCAAGCAACTCTACACGTTGTGTTGAATTGCAGAAAATTATGCTCTGGTTTATCTGCAACTAAATACAACAAAAAATTATGTATCAACATCAAGTTCAAAAGCGAAAAATCTCTAAATTCTGAAAAGAGCTCTTTCACACAAGTTTTAAGTCTAATTTTTGTCAAGTAGAACTTTCTATAAAAATCTGAAAAGTTGGTATCAGAATTATGAATTTATGCAAAAGAAATAATGAATAAATGAAATTTAGAGTTACTAGAAATTTGGAACTGCCACTTATCAGTAACACTACCATTTATATATGCTGAAGTAATTAACTTCTAAAAACAGTATCTTAATTACCAAGTATCAGTCCATCAGTAAATCAGATCTTTTACCATCAGTAAACTGGTTGCCAGATTAACAACTCTGCAATATGCTGCCTTTTTATTTCATGGGAAACTTTATGAAAATAATGCCACATCTGTATAAACATCTATAACACTTCAATGAAGAAGTGAATAAAAGCATCTTCAATCAGTGGATAAAAGACTCTAATACCCATTTTAGTCACACAGAATTTGAAGGTGATATGGCTAGGACACAATGTCAAACTTAACTGGAAACGGATTGTGACCTTTGCACTTTTTGTTTTTGGGCAATTTTTGACTGCAGGGCTATCCAGTTGTTCATATGCATTCAAGATTGCATGTAGTTGACCTTTAACTAACAAAATCAGTATTACTCATTTCGTTTTAGATCTGGTAAACAATCTTCTTGTGATGGTTTACGTGGCATATGTTTTCTAATTTTTATTTTGAAACCTGGTAAGATGAATTCTGAATGTTGGAAAGGCAGTATTACTGACTCAGGAAAATTATTACTAAACTTTTTAAAAGACAGGAGAGGAGGACCAAGTGAAGGGAGCTATATATATATTAAAGGGAACAGCCATGGGTACCAGGATGGCCCCCTCGTATGCCAACCTATTTATGGGTCGCTTAGAGGAAGCCTTCTTGGTTACCCAAGCCTGCCAACCCAAAGTTTGGTACAGATTTATTGATGACATCTTCATGATCTGAACTCACAGTGAAGAACAACTCCAGAATTTCCTCTCCAACCTCAACTCCTTTGGTTCCATCAGATTCACCTGGTCCTACTCCAAATTCCATGCCACTTTCCTAGATGTCGACCTCCATCTGTCCAATGGCCAGCTGCACACATCCGTCCACATCAAACCCACCAACAAGCAACAGTACCTCCATTATGACAGCTGCCACCCATTCCATATCAAACGGTCCCTTCCCTACAGCCTAGGCCTTCGCGGCAAACGAATCTGCTCCAGTCCTGAATCCCTCGACCATTACACCAACAACCTGAAAACAGCTTTCGCATCCTGCAACTACCCTCCCAACCTGGTACAGAAGCAGATAACCAGAGCCACTTCCTCATCCCCTCAAACCCAGAACCTCTCACAGAAGAACCCCAAAAGTGCCCCATTTGTGACAGAATACTTCCCGGGACTGGATCAGACCTTGAATGTGGCTCTCCAGCAGGGATACGACTTCCTAAAATCCTGCCCCGAAATGAGATCCATCCTTCATGAAATCCTCCCCACTCCACCAAGAGTGTCTTTCCGCCGTCCACCTAACCTTCGTAACCTCTTGGTTCATCCCTATGAAATCCCCAAACCACCTCCCCTACCCTCTGGCTCCTACCCTTGCAACCGGCCCCGGTGTAAAACCTGTCCTATGCACCCTCCCACCACCACCTACTCCAGTCCTGTAACCCGGAAGGTGTACACGATCAAAGGGAGAGCCACATGTGAAAGCACCCACGTGATTTACCAACTGACCTGCCTGCACTGTGATGCTTTCTATGTGGGAATGACCAGCAACAAACTGTCCATTCGCATGAATGGACACAGGCAGACAGTGTTTGTTGGTAATGAGGATCACCCTGTGGTTAAACATGCCTTGATGCACGGCCAGCACATCTTGGCACAGTGTTACACTGTCCGAGTTATCTGGATACTTCCCACCAACACCAACCTATCCGAACTCCGGAGATGGGAACTCGCCCTTCAGTATATCCTCTCTTCTCGATATCCGCCAGGCCTCAACCTCCGCTAATTTCAAGTTGCCGCCGCTCATACCTCACCTGTCTTTCAACAACTTCTTTGCCTCTGTACTTCCACCTCGACTGACATCTCTGCCCTTAACTCTTTGCCTTTAAATATGTCTGCTTGTGTCTGTCTGTCTGTCTGTGTGCGTGTGCGTGTGCGTGTGCGTGTGCGTGTGCGTGTGCGCGTGCGCGTGCGTGTGCGTGTGCGCGTGCGCGTGCGCGTGCGTGTGCGTGTGCGTGTGCGTGTGCGTGTGCGTGTGCGTGTGCGTGTGCGCGTGCGTGTGCGTGTGCGCGTGCGTGTGCGCGTGCGTGTGCGCGTGCGTGTGCGTGTGCGTGCGTGCGCGTGTGCGTGTGTGTGCGTGTGTGTGCGTGTGTGTGCGTGTGTGCGTGTGTGCGTGTGTGCGCGTGTGTGTGCGTGTGTGTGCGTGTGTGTGCGTGTGTGTGCGTGTGTGTGCATGTGTGTGCATGTGTGTGCATGTGTGTGCATGTGCGCGCGCGCACACCTGTCCTTTTTTTTCCCCTAAGTGAAGTCTTTCCGCTCCCGGGATTGGAATGACTCCTTACCCTCTCCCTTAAAACCCACATCCTTTCATTTTTCCCTCTCCTTCCCTCTTTCCTGACGAAGCAACTGCCAGTTGCGAAAGCTCGTAATTCTGTGTGTGTGTGTTTGTGTGTTTTGTTCATGTGCCTGTCTGCCGGCGCTTTCCCGCTTGGTAAGTCTTGGAATCTTTGTTTTTATATATATATATATATATATATATATATATATATATATATATATACACACCTTTTTATGAAATAGGATATCCATTTAGTCCCATTGCACAATATTTTGAAAAACTGATTTTGTCCTCAGACCATTTTCAAATTCTATTGTTTGCATACTAAATTATGTGATCCCTCCCTATGTCTGTCTTTGGAGCTGAACTGTAACATTTCAGTTCACCATGAGGATAAAAGCAGTGATGCAAAAATATAAACAATGTGGAGCAAACTTTCCTCACATATTCACACTTACTGTTTTGATGTACTCATGTTGGTGATAAGTTTATGAATTAATTGTCTTAAGCAAGGGGTGACCATGAAGTGCTCTTTACTTGTAATGGAGTCAGCTGGACGGATGGTTAACAAATTTCACAGAATGTTTAACTATCAGGTGAACATGTTGGACAGTTAAGTTTACAAAGATCATAACTGAACAGATCTGATATCCACAATGAACACTGGGGTTGAAAGAAAATGAACATTTGGGTGAAAATCCGTCTGCATGCTCTTGCTGCAACTACTCACAGTAGAGCAATAATGGAATAGTAATAATCTGCTAACCTACTAGTTTTAAGTGACAAGTTGGTTACCTCTCCTTTAAACTAAGGTAGTTACTGAGATTTAAGCTGCAATGTGGGCATGTCCTGGCAAAGTAATAACCACTTTTTAAGGATAGTTTATAATTAACAACTTGTTCAAAATTTACTTCTATTGAACTTCAAAGACTTGCAACAAAACCTTATACAAAGCTGCAGATCAGCCATAAATGACTAATTATGAGACCTAGGATGCAAGTATTTCATGTACAAGAAATGCTGTCTCTGGTATTTTCAGAAGGCCATACTCTTGTAGGCCTCCTTCAGTGACTGCCCCATCCAGATTGTTACTCCAACATACTGGTGGGCGGCACACCAGTTGAATTAGACCAGTTAGAGGCAGCCTTGCAATAAGTCTGAGAAGTATTGCATTATTAGTACTTATTTGCGTAACATCAGTTTGCAGGAATGAGCACAAACAAGCCTTACAAAGTAATAATAGTACAGACCCATTCAGAGACCACTGCCTGGTACCAGTATTTCAACTGGCTGTAACAGTTTGTGAGATTGAGTGGGTGATGATGGGAGGCTTTCTGATGGAACATGGGTACATTTATCTGGGTACATGAACTTTTGTAATAGTCTACACAATGGAAAAATAGCATTGTGATATGAAATTAGCACAACATGAGTATTCAGACTTTCTCCACTGACAGGTATTAACATTAAACAGCAATTTTTTCACTGCACTATAACTAATGAAATTTGTTATTTCATGCAGGATGGAAAACACACTAGGTTAGCAATCCCTCTGACAGTATGAGTTTTCGATGCTGTGTACTAGTTATAGCTATTTCATAAAACTTATTCTTCAAAAATCTATCACAAGTAAAATAGTTCAAATGGCTCTGAGCACTGTGGGACTTCTGAGGTCATCAGTCACCTAGAACTTAGAACTACTAAAACCTAACTAACCTAAGGACATCACACACATCCATACCTGCGACCATAGCGGCCACACGGTTCCAGACTCTAGCACCTAGAACTGCGCGGCCACCCTGGCCGGCTATCACAATTAACTTCAAGGTTAAAGCATTAAATTCTAGCACTGTCCGAACACTTTCTTATTAAGAACCATTACACTTAACATAGTCTATGGTAGTGTGACAAAATTACCTTGGAAAACAATGTGTTGAGGCAATGAACCTTCTGTCTCTCTTGTACAAAAGCGTAGTACTGTGTGACACCCTTTAAGGTAAGTTCTTCCATTAAGTTAATCTCATATGGTTTCCGTAAGTGTTTTTCCTGGAAAATAAAGTAAAAATATATATGAGAGAGTGAGTAAGGAATGGTGGTGATTCATTTTACTCAGCTTGTCTAGAATTCAGTACATGATATGCAGTCCATGGTTTAGTAGTTTGTACCGAACATAAATAATCACAAGTTCCTGACGTAACTCTTGCCCTGTTGAGATATTTTTGGAGACATACTATGGACCTGTAGTTTTCTTCTAGTCATATCTTTATAAGTAATTTGTCTAAACATACAAGTATTACAAGCATAAACATACAACTATTACAAGCACTAACAGACAAAATTTCATTACTTACCCAAGGAACAGGCAGGAGAAAGACATACAGTTGTTACATTAAGTAAGAGTATCACTTTCACCAGAAAGAATGACAGCAGATGAGCTGTTGTGGCTTTTCCAGCACATTCAAATGAGCATCACAATTGCTGATTAAATAGAAAACATTGAATTGCCAACTGAATGTACAGCTACTTTAATAAAGGTTGCCACTGTTCTCATGGTTTTGGGGCCAAAGGTAAATTATATTCAGTTTCATTACTGGCTTCAGTACAGTTCTGTTTCTGAAAGATTACACGCGTGAAATAGACAAAGTGTTATTTGTTAAGTTTATAATCTTAATATTTTAACTTTATAGCAGTGATTAGTTGGTTTGGGGGTTAGTGATCAAACAGCAACATCATTTGTGCTATTGGATTAGGGAAGGAAGTCGGACGTGCCCTTTCAAAAGGAACCAACCTAGCATTTGCCTGAAGCAATTCAGGGAAATAAGGATGGCCAAACGCAAGTTTGAACAGTCATCATCCCTGTATGGCAGTGAGGCCAGAACTTTTAATGCTAAATCCATTAACACTATGTTTGTTCAGTGAGCAATGGGGCGATGCATATCTGTAATCACCAAGGCAGATAACTAACTGATCATGAAACAAGCTTGAGTTTAAGATACTCTGTTCACTCCAGCACAACAAAATTAAAACACCCAGGACAACACATGGAACATGTACTCTAGATGGATGACTGAATGAATAACACATTCAATGCTGGATCTCAAGAAAAGTAAAGATAATAACTATCATTTAAAGAAAGGTTGGTAGGAATCGTGTACGAGGAACATGGATGCTTACAACTGATAACTGCAATCTATTGTAAATTATGCAAGTGGCTTTCATCTAACAGCGATTGTCAAATGGCTGTTGATACCATGTCAATATTCTTATCTATTTTAACACAAGCTACCATTTGAAAATCTTAATGGTTCTGACACTAGTAATTAAATATCTACAAATATCGCAATGGAATAACTTTTTGTACAGGTTTTCTATTTTAAACTTTCTACCCTCAGCATGTCACCTCATTGCTACAGAGAGTTAATACAGTATTGAATAAAGTATCTATATGAAGATTATGGTGTGGGTTGCACAGTCCCCCCTCAGCAGTGCTTTGTGATAATAATAACAATAATAATAATAATAATTATTATTATTACCCAGTAATAGCACAGTGCAGAATCAAACTGCTGCTCCCTTTTAGCTACATCACTCCACAGGTCAAAGGAATGTAGAAGGATGACACACTGAGGCACTGTGGTGGATGACTACTCCAGTTCATTAGCAGGCCTTAAAACAGCTGCAACAATGCTGTTGAGAAGCCTGTGTAATTACCATGCAGAAGACTGAAGCATATATTAGTGATCAAGAATTGACAAGGCCCTTTCTTGTTGAAATCAGTCTGACTAGATGAGATCAGTGTATCATCCAATCAAAATGGATGAAGTATACTAAAAGGATAATAGAAAGACAGACTGATTGATCAATTGAAAGGGGTTTGTGACTGAACAGTGAAGTTGTCAGTCCCGCAATTCCAAAGTCACACTTAGAAGAGAGACAGGGTCCGCTAAAACTGGAGGAGTCAGACTAAAGTGAGGGAGTTAAAACACACAGAAGCTATAAAAGGGTAGCCCAATGCTAAAAACTGGGAAAACAGTGGGATAAAAGAGTGGTCTTTGCAAGGAGGTGTGGTCATGGATCCCAGACCAAGACAACATGAAGAGAGGCTCCAACCACAAGCAAATTGCCCCTGATCCAGGAGCAAAGCAAAACCTTGTATCTGAAAATAAAAACCACATGCCGGGAGGAAATTGAGGACCAGTTCAACCACCTGTGAATCATCTGCTAATATTAAATTTAAGCAATCTGGAACACTATACTTAATACTAAAGGCCAAAAGAATGTGACATTCCACCGATATATGGGATATCATCAGTCTGGCTCCACAACCGTATTGTGGAGGTGATTTGTTACTCAAGAGGAAACAGATTGAGCCTGGTATGACCAATATGTAGACACCATAAGACAGTGGACTTCTTCCATGAGGAGCAGAAGGGAAAGCATCAAACTGCAGTAGACACTCTGCAGAGAGTATCATTGTAAGCAGTAGCTCACCAGATGTCATTCCACTTTTGGACAAAGAGAGATTTGACATACATCTGCATCTCTGCAGTTGGAATCATGGAAGTGAATGGAGGTATGCATCTGTTTCTCTAGCCAAATAGAGAGCCAGTTCATTCCCTGGGATGGCCCCATGACTTGAGACCCAGAGAAAGACAACTGAGCATGCAACACAGCCAAGTGTAGAGAGGTCATGGATAGCAGAGACCAAAGGGCAATGAGAGCAGCATCGGTCGACAGCCTGCAGGCTGCTCACTGAATCAATACAAATTAGAACACTGTGGAGGGAGGCCTGACACACAAAATGGTGAGCTTTGAATGGCTAGAAGCCATTCTGTGAACAGACTACATGATTCTGGTAATAAATTGTGTTCTAAGCCAGTGTGAGACTTTAAAGCTTATCCTGCCTTATCTACTGTCTATGTAGACAGTGGCACCCTACAACTCTACGAGAATGGCATGTACAAGATGCCAGAAAGCTGTAAGTGCAACAGAGACCTTAGGACCCTGGAAAAGGTTGGTCCTAATCCGTGGTCTAGGCACCACCCAAGAGCGAATGTGGAAGAAATACACAGGACACATTCCAGTAAGAGAAGAGAGATCCTGATGGGGGAAGTGAGACACATTCCAACTGGCAATCCCACCCATGGGTGGTTATCAGGAGGGAGACATCCTTCCTTTGCAAAGAGGACAGGGTACATGGGATGGCCAGGGAACTGGTAAATGGCGATTGCGTGGGAAACCACGAGTTGGTTCAAATGGCTCTGAGCACTATGGGACTCAACTGCTGTGGTCATTAGTCCCCTAGAACTTAGAACTACTTAAACATAACTAACCTAAGGACATCACACACATCCATGCCCGAGGCAGGATTCAAACCTGCGACCGTAGCAGTCGCATGGTTCCGGACTGCGCGCCTAGAACCGCGGGACCACCGCGGCCGGCGAAACCACGAGTTGGCTTGTCATATTTGTAGACGGCAAATCCCCACTTCTGTGAGGAGACTTAACAGGACTAGCATGAAAGGCATCAATAGCCAGACATCCCACAATGGTAGAAGGGTCAAGTATTCGCATAGTGGAAAGAGCTGCTGAGTCACAAATCCTACAACCATAATCTAGTCTGGAAAAGACCAGAACATGGTAAAGATTGAAAGTAGCAGCATGGTCTGCATCCCAAGATGTATCAGTCAGGAGGCAGATAGCATTAAGCTTCTGTATACGTGTAGTCTTTACGTGGCGAATATGGGGTAGCCACAGCAAAGGCTGCCTGACATGGTGGCCATTGCTGGGAAGTTCAGATGCTTGAGGAAGACAAGTAACCACACCCTGGAATACTTGGGGAGGAATAGTTCAGGTATTAGTAGTGTAATGCATGTGTTGTCAGGGGGCTAAGTCTGATGGGTACATAACAGCCCCACCACACATACTGGTGACCTAGCGGGGTTAAGGGGGGCTACAGCAGGGAAGGAAGAGGGGATAGGAATCCACACCATTGATGTTAAGGAAGGAGTTCTTCCCCAAATGGCTCACACTAGAAACAAGATTTAGAAGTGGAGGCCACACCTCAAGCAGGGACCTAAATGCTGAAAAGAAAGAACAGGCAGAAGGAACAAAATTAAAGGCAATACAAGGAACCAAGTAAGTAGCCAGGTCAATATAAATCAGAACACCGAGGGGAAGGAGCGAGGCTAGAGAGGAAGGGGCAGGGTGAATGAGGAATGGGCTACAATAGTTCGAGGCCTCATAAAAGAAATGAGCCCCCTGAGGGCCAGGAAGCAAGTTGGTTATCGGGATGATGAGTCATCAGACTGACAAGACTACTGACAGCAGGAATCTTCCAAGAAGAATTCCATATTGATGACTATCTATGGCTTTACAAATGTTTTATCTGAAGACTTTGTAAATGTTATATAATTAACTAGCTGGAGCATCTGGCTTCACTCATGGAGTTTATGTGAGATTGTGTGGCAGTTGGAATAAAAGGGTAAACTTTACAGTGTAATGGGTTAATTTTTTTATTGAAAATGTTCCAGCTATTTACAATGCTTGTTTATAAACAACAGTTTTCATTTTGTTACCTGGGCTACATATGAACAAATTTTAGAATTTCCTACTCTAGAGTTATGTATAGCTGACAGTGAGATAGGAGTCAGAGGATGATAAAATATTTTGAAGTGAGTCATTGTGCCTTGTTAACTGTAGAACTGTAGGGTAATTTGATTGGAAATCAGTCTTTTCGATTGTAATGGCAGTTCAGTAGGGGTGGAGAAACTTCACCGGCCTTTTACCTTCAAAGGCATGCCCTTCAGGTAAAAATGGGACCCAGCATGGAAGGGGAGCGGGAGGAGGGGTGGGTGGGCATGTGGAGGCATTTAACTCCCCTGATCATATCGGGACTTTTCCAAGTTTTAGTGACACGCATTGTACACTTATATACTGAGTAATTATTTCACACATCCACTTGATATGGAATGCTGTGAGCTACACACACTTTATTAGTGTATGGGTATATAAAGATCTATTACCTAGTTATTTATAGATTATAAAAAACACTGATTTAAAACTAAGGACTTAATTGTTTTTCCAACACACTTATTCAATATCCATGAATACACATACTTCAACTTTACACATCCCTGCTATTTCAGTCAGTTTTCTAACTCTGTTTACTCTCCTTCCACTGCATTACTTGCTTTATCTCTTATCTGGTAAATTTGGAGTCTAGATAAATAATTACAATGTTAAAAGACATAACACCACCTTGGTTTTATGCTACAATTTAGAATGTTGCAATAATCAATTACTACAGTCTTGCTTTGAACTGGACTACAGCGAAACTGATTGCAAAAACTTAATACATATTAATTTGTGCCTCCACAAAAAGGGCTATAAAAGGAGCCTACAAGAATATTTTGTTAGATCCTAGTGTTCTATGAGAAAATCTTAGGACATTGTGATCATATGTAAAATCAATGCAAATGTCCAAACCTTCCATTCTCTCATTGGTAAGTGTTTAAACAGAAAAAAGCAAGCAGAATATTTTAAATTCTGCCTTTAAAATGTATTTATAATTGAACACCCTGAAATACCAATGTGTCACTGCTGCACAAACAAAGGTGATACTGATACAAGCAACTCAGGTATTAAGTTAAACCACTTAATGTTAGCAGGGCACGACATTACATTTCATGCATTGCCAGAGTGATCCTTCTTCACACACACACACACACACACCACTGCTACATGTTTGGAACCCACATGTTAAACATTAGATGGTTGTTGATGTTAAATATCTTTTACTGTTTACATGTTAACATTAACCCGATGAACTTGTCTGTTCCAAAACAGAAATGGTGGATGCAATTTATATGTATAAATGGCATAACTAAAAGTGGCTCGTTTCTATTTTCTTCTCTGGAATAATCAACCTGTATTTTGCACACAGTCAGTGTCTCAAAATTCCAGTTTTTTACAAAATAGCACAGACATTCCAAGTTGGAAACATGAGTCTCTCAGAATCAGAACAGATTCTTTAACACTAGCATGAAAGCTACATTGCTTCATTATTGCACAATATCTTGTGAACATTAGTCGCAAGTAAACATGTTGATTCTATTTTCCTAGATTTCCAAAATGAAACACTCACATTAACTACTAAATGCCTGAAACACTGGAAGAATGACAGCTTTCCTTAAATGTGGATAAATATCAGATTATGCCTCCAATACAGAAATAGCCATGTAGTATCTAGTTGCAAGATTACTGAGTAACATCTTGAGCAAGTCTCACCTGTACATGTTCATAATGAGAGATTACATAAAGAAATGATATGAGCCGGATTATAATTTAAGATACTTACTAGGGAAAGACCATTAGTTGACAATTATGGGGATGTGTGGAGCACCTGTATAGGAAACTGCAAACAAGATGCTACTATTGCACCTTAATAGACAATTGGATAAGTTTTGACTACCTGTGTTTGAGGAAGAAAATTAACTGTTCTGCTGCAGCAATTTTTTATCTCACAAAACGATCATGAGCATTTGATGGGAGATGACACAGTCATTCTTCTTCTGCACCCATATGTAAATGATAGAAATGGCTGCCTTAATATTCCACATTGCATTACACAGTGGCTTGTGGAGTATCTGTGGATGTAGACAACTCTAAATTACAGGTTCATCTTTCAACCATTTACCTGGCCAAAAGTCCTGGTTAACCTTTTTCCCCAACTGAAGTCACAATTATATCTTCCATTCCATTACATGATCCATCTCCTTGCCTCTCAGTAATTCCCCATATGCAAATCTCCTTGGATCACAATTTTTTTGAAAGTTTTTACACTAAAAGCTCTTTTCTCAGTGAAATAATGTGATACTAAACCTACCGTTTCAGATGCTATGGTTAGGGACAGGGAAATCTCTTTCTGACGAAGTAACATGAAATGTGATTTTTGTGATGCATCATGAAATTTGTAATGTAGCCATAAAAAAGTTAATCTGAGGACAGCAGTTTATGAATGTTCATAAACTGAAAGTTATTGAATGTTAGAAATGCATTTTCACTCCTGATCTCCTTAAGACAGATCCTTGTATAATCAAATTGACATTTTATTTCGCACATAACTAACATTGGCGTGATAATGAAAACACCGAATCGAAAGAATGATTTTTATGTCCATTTCAGAACAGTTCTATTTGTATTTTTCTCTTTCCATCCACCCAGTTGCTTTCTTCAACTGCCTTATATACAAATACTCAACTGGTTCTATGATTTACTTGAGCTGCTTTCTTTTCAATGCTTTGATTTTATGTTTAGTTCCCGTAACTACCTCTAATATTGCTGACAATTTTCATGATGTGAAATCTGAGTGACTTCCTCAAATTCTGTGTTTCTCATTATTTTCTTGAACATACTGAAAATTCTGAACAGTGTCATTTCAAAGGCCGTTAAAATAAATGCTGACAAGTCAAGAGCTTTTCCCCTTTGTATGACTACCTGACAAATTGGTAATCCATACTCTTTGGTCCATTCTAATGGGTGTATCCTTAATAGTGTGCAAAAATGTAACATGAAATAGGGAAAGCTCCACTGAACAATTTGAGGTATGGAACCCAGGGTCAGGGAAGTCAGCTTAAGGAGATATGAGAGTCAACTTTTCTACCACTTTGCTTGCATTACTGTTTTCCAGATTATTTACAACTAACATACATGCATGTTTACATTTGCTGTGCTGTTAATTCACATGTATGTCCGCAAACTACCTCAATTCGATATTTCATGGTCGCCGGCTTGGAAACGGAGTTCCTATTCCATGGTCTGCGAGGTCACCTAACATGAATCCCTTGATCATTTCTTAGGGGATATCTAAAGTCACGTGTGTAACACCCCAGTGCATATGCAGATGGAATTAATTGCCAAATTGTAGCTGCCTGTGGTGTGAATCTACACACACTAAGGATATTTGACAGGGCACATCAGAATCTTGTTCGCCGATGCCATGCTTACACTGAGGTTGATAGCCATCAATTTCACCACATTTTTTAAGATACACTACAAATGGTACGTTCATTGTGTCAACGACAGCATTTGCAATTAACTGTAACTAATGTTAATAAAAAGTACACAGTCACATGTTTATATTTCCATTCCCCTTAATCTGCCTTTTCCGAACCCAGGTTCCCTACCTCAAACTTAAGTGGAGCATCCTCTGCCCTGAATAATTTTTGAATGCTCTTACAGAAACATTGTGTGCAATTTGCCAATTACACTACAACTATAAAATGCACATTTTCTGTTTTATTAAAATCCATAGGCTTTTCTACACAGTGAATTTTGTCATGTTCATCATGGAGAGGAGGCATGCGTATCTAAACATTCTTTTTTCTGGCCCATATTATTTACTTTCCTGGTAAGTAGTGTGATTACAGCAGTGTTCCAATCAGAATTTCAACAAATTTTCATTTAATTTTCTCATATCTTCTCTAAAGCATTTACAAATAGTTTCATTTATTTAATCATATAGTAAGCACATTCCCATCATTGTTATGCATTCTTCTTGAGCGTTTCATTGTCGTCGTCGTCATCAGTCCTGAGACTTGTTTTATGCAGCTCTCCATGCTACTCTATCCTGTGCAAGCTGCTTCATCTTCCAGTACTTACTGCAACCTACATCCTTCTGAATCGGTTTAGTGTATTCATCTCTTGATCTCCTTCGATTTTACCCTCCACGCTGCCCTCCAATACTAAATTGGTGATCCCTTGATGTCTCAGAATATGTCCTACCAACTGATCTCTTCTTCTAGTCAAGTTATGCCACAGATTTCTCTTCTCCCCAATTCTATTCAATACCTCATTACTTATGTGATCTACCCATCTAATCTTCAGCATTCTTCTGTAGAACGACATTTCAAAAGCTTTATTCTCTTCTTGTCCAAACTATTTATCGTCCACATTTCACTTCCACACATGGCTACACTCCATGCAAATACTTTCAGAAACGACTTCCTGAGACTTAATACTCCCATGTTAAATTTCTCTTCTTCATAAACACTTTCCTTGCCATTGCCTGTCTACATTTTATATCCTCTACTTCGACCATCAGTTATTTTGCTCCCCAAATGTCAAAACTCCATTACTACTTTAACTGTCATTTCCTAATCCAAATCCTTAATTTTACTTATTTTCTTCACACCAGCAATACCTTATTTGCAGAGTTGCCCTCAAGTCTCTAAGCCATCATTTTCAAAGATGGATAACTTTTGTTTCATCTAGCATAAATATTCTTATTTGTAGTCTGCACCTTAGAAGTATATGGTCAGCTGAAATTTTGAAACGGTTGATAACTATTTGGTAAAGTATAGTGAACTTCATTTTTGGTTTCATTTAGTTATTTGAGAATGATTTCTCCTGAAAAAATATATCAAGACAAACTTCTCAAACACACTCCATAATTAATGACCTGTTGCCCAGTGTCAATTATAGCTCAATATGGGCTGCCTGATCCTTGAAAAAAGATGAAGTCACATACTGGAGGTTTACTTGGTCTGGCACATTTTTAATCTGCCAGGAAGTTTCGAGCACATTGCTGCATCTGCATGTAACGAACTGGGTTAACAAGGAACACAGTTATTACTGTCTCAAGTATTGATCAGAACTTTCACCCTGAAGTGAACTGTTCTTGACTGTACAAATACTTTAGAGGAAGTCAGTATGCAATTACTACTATAAACCAGAGTGACAGAATCAAGAGCAGAACATATAACACAGAACTTTTAAAATTCACAGACATTGGAAAGCAGTGCCCCTGGCAGCTGGCAAAGAAGCTGCTTGACAGCTGCAATTCACTTCTTACCGTGAACACACTACACTCCCCAACTTGACACACGAGCCTTACTGGTTGGTGTCTGTGTCGACAGTTGACAACAACAATGGCACACAACTGCGTGGCAAACACTACATCAGCCCCTACAATGGAATTTTAGCTTTGTCACAGAATTGGGCAGGAAATGAATTTGGAGGCTAGACTGGGTTGTGCACACTTATGTCAGCATTGGCCAATTGTTGACCCAGTGGTCAAGATTGTGGTGCTGGTACTAGAGGATGCTGAGGTCTTGGTGCAGTGGATGTTAGTTCTTCCTGGAAAGTGTATGCAGCCTTGACAGTTGGTGGCAATAGTTGTGGGCTTTCTGTTACCACGACATCCATTGTCTGTGTCATTCTTCATAGGGTCATGCTATGGGCCAGACTACAGCAATTTCAGTGGTGACTTAACAGTGCCCATTCAGAGAATCATGTGCAAGTAGTTTTAAGTCACAGGGCACGTAAGTGATTGGCGTACTGTCTTGAGGTTGAGGAAGGTCATATTCTAGTGACATGGTCCCTTAATTGCCACAGGAGTTCCAGTTGAACTTGCTTTGCAAGGAGCTCACCTCAACAAATTTCTGTTTCTGTGGTGATATTCTCCACTTGTGTTGCCTCCATCCAGTACATAAAACAATATTATTGTGATCAGATGTCACTGGCTGTTCAATAGAAGAAATGCTTCTGTAATGTTTCAGTGCACATTGGAGAAACAAGATATTGCATCTAGAAAATCATATACTAGTGTACGCACATGACATGACACTTTACACCACTGACATTGGAGGCATGTGGGGTCCACTCTTGGCAACCTCTCCACCTGTGGCCAGACGAAACTGTGACAAGACTGAAAACTGCCAAAGACTTAGTGCTGACATGAAGTCAGCAGGGGCGGTCATGGCCTGACCTGTGGAAAGTCAATACAATTCAGCCTCTTTTCCAGGAATGTTGACCAAGTGCAGCTTGAATGCCAAAGTGATTGTCGATCAAAGTCTGTAATTCTGCCTTTCTGCTGTGCCTTGGCCAGTACTGTACAGTCTATTGGTTGTAAAACACTGCTGATGTGTCAAAGGTGTCAACCACCACCCTGTCAATGCTGGAAATGTGCTTTATGTCCACGTCAAACTGGCTTATAAATCCTCTTCTGTACTAGTGGGGAGTGCAGCTGATGATATTCCACTTGAATGGCTTGTGAGCCTTTTAGATAGCGAATTTCCTTTCAAATGTGTGGCCGGAGTTATTTAACTATACAACACTGCCAGGAGCTCATGGCCATATGTGCTCCACATCCATAGCAACAAAATATGCAAGTGGTTGCCACACATCATTTAACCATTGTTGTAGTGACTTGTCGAACTGAGGGTGCACGAGTAGTGCTCCATTTGCCAAACTATCTTGCGGCCTTAAGTGTGTGTATGCATTGGCACAGTCCAAACCACTGAATACTGTTCAGTCGTGCAGTGCACGATTTTGGTAAGTCAACAAAGGTGCAGGATCACCATCAGGTACAGCTCTGGCATTGAAGGCACGATGATCACCGCACAGGCACCAGGCTCTTTCATCAGGGTGAGGTGCAGTGCAGATGGACTATGGGCTACATGATGGCTGGATTATTTCTTCAAGCATCATGTCAAATTCTGTTTTAGGAATGGCCAAATGACCAGTCCAAATGCCTGGGTCTACAAGATATCAGAGGACCACCTGCAGTTTTAATATAATGCACCATATTGGGTGTCTTACACACATGTGCAGTCAGAGGTCTGCTCAAAGTCAGAAATTGTCACAGAAGCACACACTGTCACCTGTATCATCAAAGCACTGCCCACCAATTTATCATGGTGAAAGCCCACTGCCATGTCTGACAATGCTGTTTACCAGCCAAGAATTTACTACATCCAATAAGAAACTAATGTTCCAAGAGGTTGGTTCCTGTAACTGGCCCCCAACATCAGTGACCATGAACACAAACGCGAACAGATGACAATCCCAAATTCAACTATCCACTTTGTTCCATATGTAGAGATGGAAATGAGTTACTAGCAGCACTGGATAAATGGAATGTCCTCAGCAGTTTACAGCTGGGCAGTTAAGTTCTTTGTACGATGCTTCAATCTGAGCCAGTGCCTATAATGATGATTGGCTTCAGGATCTCCAGAGGTGGCACTATTCTGCATGCATAATTTCTGCACTTTTGCTGATTGCCTCTAATCTGATTGTGGCATCATTAATGAAATGTTAAACATAGTGGCAGAGCTCGCCAATCACTGACCTGCAGCAGTAATCTGCTCCTCTGGAGTATTCTTAGTGTATCATCAGGAACAGTAACTGCATCCACCTTGCTGCACAAATTATGCAGATATTCCAACAGCTTACAATCACCTGTGTTGTCTTGTGTCAACACTTGCCAGATTTACTCCTTGCCAAACACTGCAACTTTCTGGTTTAATTCCGATTTATGGCTTCCATGTGAATTCTCTTCAGGCAGCACAGTAACTACATCTCTTACTCCCACGGCATTGTGGCAGTCAAGTTGACTCACTATGAGGATGAATTTCATCACGTTGGGTGTAATCCCTGTCTACTATTGATCATCTTGCATAACAAATCCAGTGGTGCTTTTCAACCTCCTTAAGCTCAGATTGCTTCAGGGCCACCACTTGTCTACGACAGCTCTATTTGGACTGCCCAACTTTTGCAAACTTAACACACAGGCTGTATGTTAACTGGAACACAATCCATGACTGCAGCAACTCTTTAACAAACATGGTGAACCGAGATCACAGCAGTCATCATTGTCAAGTATTGACAAACTTTAACTCCGAGGTAAATCATTCATGAATGTACAAATAGTCTAGTGGAAGTCTAAACAATTACCACCATAACACAGAGTGACAGAATCAAGAATAGAATATGAATCATACATCACACAAAAATTCACTGCAAGGAATAAACAATACACAGACATGCAAGAACTTGTTAAGAACATAGCACACACTGGCAGCTGGCATAGAAGCTGCAGTTCATTTACCACACACAACACCACACCACTAAGCAAAGGAGTATCACAGGTGGCATGAAATTTACAATTGGCCACAATGGAAACATTTCACTGCATCCAAGAAGCACACCAGTAAACCCTCAACTGATTCTTTGTAAGGAATTAAATTCCCACGTGTATAAAATAGCTTCAAACATCTGGTTACTTTACAAATGAGGTAACATGAAACCTCCTGGCAGATTAAAACTGTGTGCCGGACCGAGACTCGAACGTGGGACCTTTGCCTTTCCGAGTTCGAGTCTCGGTCCGGCACACAGATTTAATCTGCCAGAAAGTTTCTTATCAGCACACACTCCGCTGCAGGGTGAAAATCTCATTCTGAATTAACATGTTAAAAGTTTGATGTGAAGCATCTAAGTGCGAGAAAGCTTAGGAAAGGTTTGAAATTATGTATAATGTCTGCTGGATGTTGCAAAGTGCTCATTCTGAAATAATGGATGAATGAAGTACAGGTATTTGCATGCCATCAGTTACATTTCCTGAAGAAAAATACACAGTTTAACTGTAATATCTTTCTTGCTGTCTTAAACTTAAGATTATACCTTTCAGTGAGTAGATGGCATTTTACATTTCTAACTCCTGTCAATAATATAATGAAAACCAAAATTTCATTGCTCCTGGAAGCCATCACATAGGCAATATGCAACTGGTACTGGGTTCCAGAACAGTCATTTAAGTGACTGACTTTCAGTCTAATGAACATTCTTCTCTTTCATCCTACTTTTGCATTAGCATGTTTTAGCAATGCTCCATCTCTTCTTAGAACTATTCTACCTCAGCAGAAGTTTACAATTTCTAATTATTTCCACGTAACTTTCATACAAGTCTTCCTATTATGTTCAATGTGTATTTTTTATTTTCTTGTATAAATTAGCAAGGAAATTTTCAGTGAACTAGTCTTGGTGGTAGTGGCGGCAGTGGCAGCAGCATCCTGCCACAACACCCAATGGAATAATTTAGCTGGGTGACCTATTTGGCCAAAGACTTCCTCAGGCAGAAAGGAAGATTCACACATTCTTATCTTCTCATGCACACATTACCGCTATGTCTGGTTGCTCTTGCCAGATTGCAACTGTTATATTGGAAGAAACCAGCAATCCTGAATGAAGCAGGGACAGGGGAGGATGACAATGGGGTATGGGTAGGCACACAGAAGAGCACTCTGTGGCTGATTGTGCAAAGACAAGAAGGCAGCAGGACTAACGTGCCAGGCACAGCACAAAGAAGCTGTGGGGGAGGGGAAAGGAAGGTGGGTTACGGGAGGAGGGGTGCACGAATGGAAACAGGTGAGCAGAGAGAAGGTACTGGTGAGTGTGTTGGCAGAGAGTGACTCAATACGTGTGAATGGATGTGAATGTGAATTGGGAGGGGGGATATGATAAAACAGAGCAGAAACTATTTGGCAGATGGTGTGGGGACAGTAGGTATCAACTACTAAGCTCTACACACCTTCCAAACAGTTTCTGCCCCCTTTGTCCTATCACAGCCTCCCAATTCACATTATCCAACAATGTGTGCATCACACACTTCCAACATGCCCACCAATGTTTTCTCCTCTCTGCTATCTCATGTCCCCATTTCCTGTCCCTACGGCTTCGACACTACCTGGCAAGCCTGTCCTGTCACTTAATACTCTGCAATCTCTCCCCCCTCTCTTCTCTGCCTCACTCATGATGGCTGCTTTTGTTCTATCTTACAGTCGCAGTCCATGGAACACAGAAAACTAACACAGCACTGGATACTGAAGTGTTCAGCCCAACAAGATTTAAGAAAAATATTCTACCCCATCAGTAATACTTGTCTTTGAATCCCAAACCTACTCATTTGGCAGTAATATAATCACTGGAAAAATAAGCGTCCATTTATACAAAATGTTAACAATTGCAATGAAGGCATTAATACAGTAAACCTAAAACCATTGACATGTGACATTTAAAATAAGCACTTCTCTTTGAAATAAGCAGATTTTAAATTCAGTTACCAATTAACTGGATTAGGTGCTTACTGCTTACGGTCTTACCATGAACTGCTTCACTGAGAGGGGGAAAGTAGCGGAGTACAGCAGTATCTGCCTTTCTGATGGTAACTGTGCAATGACATGATCCAGCATGCCTTTGAAGTCTTGTGAGAGTAGTTTGTCAGCCTAAAAATCAAAGCAAAAAATTTAAGAATTATTACTACTTCTCTCTCTCTCTCTCTCCACACACACACACACACACACACACACACACACACACACACACACAGCAATAATATTTCTAATTTAAATTATAATTTGGAAAGCCCTGCAAAATTTAAAAAGATTTTCTGTTTGTGAGGAGATTTCGAGTAATGTAAAGTCTATTGTAAATGTGGCAAAAAGATTTAAACCACCCTTCACAGAATGTAATACTTACTAAAAAATCAAAGTTGTTATGCTCACTTTGGACAATTTTATGTGAGACTAGTACAAGCAGCCCAATTCTTGACAATTTCGATTATGCATGCTTGTGCAAATATTCAAGCATATGCATGCTTGTGTATGTATGAAGAATGAGGAGGCTAGTGGAAGCCTTTGTCAGTAATTGGATTTGATTTCCATTTTTAATTTGGTCATGTTAAATTACATTTTGTACATAAGTTTTATTGTAATGTAGGCTAAGTCAAAGAATACAATATTATATGGAGAAAGAGACAAGAAAAAGAGCAATACTGTGAATGTTTCCATAGCGTAACTCCCATGATTAGTTAATCTGGGAATAATATTTTCGTTTCTTTAACCACTATTCCCAGAATAAGTTTTTTCCGTAATGGCAAAAAGGTTTTCAAAGCCAGTGCATCATCACCTGGGCTAAACCGTTTCTGATAAAATGATGCTTGTATAAGCATCCTTGCATCATGTGGAGATGTGCAGAACTGGTGTGTGATTGCACAAGCATGCTTGCCCATGGTTCTTGTCAAGCATGCAGTTACGTGTGTAGCCACCATAAGAGATCACATCTCAGGACTACAGAATAGGTAAATGATATACTACATTTGTTCAAAAAATTCAGAACATTCTTAATTTTGTGGCAATGGTGTGATGGTGTTGGCATCCCTGCACATGCCTGTGTTTAATGTGTTTTACATCTGTGGGTTATTGTTCAAGGCTGCATTGAGTGGAATGTTGAGCCACACAGTTTGCAAATTTCGAGATGCAAGCATTAGAGGAGCAGTGTATCTGCATTAAATTCTGTGTGAAACTCAATAATACCATTACAGATACACACTACATGATGCTTGAAGCTTATAGTGATGAGTGCTTAATTTGTACTTGGTGTTACAATTTGTTCTCATGGTTTAAAAATGGCCCGACAAAGATGCTCTGTCAGCATGTACTTCGACTTCTACTGATGAAACTAATGTCTGGATCATCATCAAAATTAGGTACGCCAATCTAAGACAGACTGACTGACTGAAATATACAGAAGAATGTAACATTTCATTCGGTTCGTGGCATAAAATCCTGACAGCATCTTGGAATGCATCGTGTTGCCACCCATGTTGTCCCACACCTCACGAGTCAACACCAGAAAGACCTTTGCTTCACAATCAGAAGAGCTTCCAGATCACACAAACAACTAGATGTTTGTTAAGAGAACCATAACTGGCAATGAGATGTGGCTCTGGGATTATGATGTTGAGAACAAGATTCAATCTTCACAATGGGTCAGACTAAAAAAAAGCTCATCAGGTCAAATGTCAAAGCCATGCTAATTGTTTCCTTTGACTTTGAAGGATTAATTCATCATGATTTTGTGCCACAGGGATGAACTTAATGGTATTTTCGGGATGCATTGTGACACCTGCAAGAAACTGTGAGAAAGAAAGAGCTTGAAACATGAGACAATTCAAGGCTCTTGCATCATGATAATGCACCCACAAATCATCCCTGTTAGTGTGTGACTATTGCACAAAAAACTAAATCACTGTGCTGCCTCCCACACTACTCTCCAGAGCTCACTGCAGTGGGCTTACTTACAAAGGATGAAGATTTGCAATGATAGACAAGATAAAAGAAAATTCACAGTGCTTCACACGATCCAGCGGGAGGCGTACCTAGACTGCTTAAGGGTTTGGGAGTGGCGTACCTATAGTGTAGGAGAGTATTTCGAAGTAGGCCATGCACAGTACATAAGAGGTACACAAAGAAAAATTGTGGCCTAATTTATGGAATTTTTTGAGCTTACCTCATACTTCAATCCATGGTTGCTACAGCCTGCACTGCATAAATTCTTTGCCTCCAATATTTACTGAATTAATAGAGAAACACAGTATATGCAATGTGGAAAGTTCCAGAATCACTCCTACATTCTGTCCAGTTACAGGAGGGTCATACAGGTTGTGCAAAAATGGTTGTCCTGCTTGAATATGAGAAATTCCACAAACCATGCACCTAACAACAGTTAGGTGGGTGTATGCCTAAAAAAGAGAAAATCCATACCACACACACAACCATGCTGGAAGGATATCTGAAGATGCAAGATAAACAATGTTACTGAGAAAGTGCAGCATTCTTGCCAGTGGTTGCAGGAGCAATGAACTGGACAACTGACAGATCTAGCTTTGTAACACTGGCCAATATGGCCTTGCTATCTTCCTACTGTGTATGGATGAAAGCAAGAGGAAATTACAGCCATTATTTTTCAAAATGCATTCATATTTACTGTACAGCTCAGTGACGGCATCCTCTTATTTGAATCAATCTTTAGGTAAAACAGACAATCCTTAGGCAAAATAGGGGGCAGGGCACTATTTGAATCTCAAAATAAGCAAGTTATCAGCAAAAACGAAACTGGGATTCTACATTTTGCAACATAGAATGTTAGCTTCCTTTATAGGTTAAATAATTTAAGAAAATTTATAGGTCTTAGTTGTAGTGGGAATTAGGGATATGTGGGGGCAGGAAGACCAACACTCCCCATTAGGTGAATAGAAGTTTATCCACACAAATACAATGAGAACTAATAATGAACATTAAGGAAAGTGCTCCATTAAATTCCAGGCTTGAAGCTGAATAAACTACATTTATAATACATCAGTTTAGGCCATCTTCAGATTAATTCAGTCTTCAAGCTCACTCTGAATATGGGCGAATGGTACATGGCTGAAAAATAGATTAAGTGGAATATTTGTAGCTGCACTCTTGAAATTTAATGAACAGACATTGTGCCATAAAAAAATGTGATTAAGATATTCTAGCCAACATAATGATGGCTTTATTACAGCCAAGATAGATACAAAGCCAATATTCAATTAATTTACCTACTAGCTCTGCAAATGAAAAAAGGATGTATGATAGAAATTATACCAATGGTTAAGGGAGATGAAAATTTAACAGTACAGGAATTTAACAGTATGAAATGGAAGAGAATGAACAGCAGGAGAACACTGACATTAGAAAAGGAATTAATGGGGGAAGCCTCCTGGTAGATTACTACACATAACAGGTTTTTTACTAATATTTAAATTAACAATCATGAGAGGGGGCCAAACATGTGGAATAACCCAGAGATACCAGAGGGTTTTAGATTTTTATCACAGTATGACATTTTGAAACCAAGTTTTAAATAACAAAATTTTTGGAGGCAGCTGCTGACTAATTTACTGATTATAAAAACGGAAGACATTGCAAAAAATTAAGAAACTGAGGAATCTAAAGAAACAGGTTGTTTAGTATGTCAGAGGGAGCATTAGGGGCCAATTGGTGGAAACAGAAAAGCAATACAATCTAAGACTAACATTTTTGAGAGATTAAACAATGAAGCAGCAGGGGATCAAGAAAGACAAAGCCTAGGCCCAGTAGAAATCACTGGATAACAGGGGATATTTCATTTCACTGACCAGAAAAAGGAAATACAGAAATAGGCATCAACAAAGAGGCAACATATCTAAAAATTGAGACTAAGCGTAAAACTGAGAATCATCAGCATGAGCCACATTTATGAACCTTTCTTCCCTGGGGGCACACTGACACCCTTACATATATTTCCCTAGATGCACAAAAGCAGACATGAAAGTACATAGATTTTTATTATTATGGAATTACAAGTACAAATTTATTATGTACAACTGTTTGATAGAAACATATGAACATAAGACCTAAAAAATGATCCCAGAAGCAGAGACATGAGATTTAAAACTAGTGTGACTTGTCCAGCAATTTTTGCAATGCAGATCTATGTGTGAACAAACTCTTGACAGACACTCTTCTCACTGTCCACAACTAGGAGACGAAACCTGCAGTCATGTTATATTCTTGAATGTAGAAATCCAGACTTGTGTCAGATGTTGAAAATGGTAGTAAGAGATTTGCTTTATTTGTGTTATCTGGGTATTCAACTTTTAGATCCAAAACACATCAGCAAAACATTTTCTTTAAATTTCAGTCCTGGGACTGTATCTGATGATATTTCTCTAACATGCTATTTTTTCTGAGCTGTTTAACTCCTATCTGGACAGCTTATCCTCATCAGGTGCAATCAATCACTCATGGCCAGTAGTCAAGATCAAGGGAACACATTTGGATATTCCTTCTTGTAGCTCTGATAGATGCACTTTTTGTGTTCCTTTATCTAATTTTTTTTCTGTATTCAATTCACTTGACATGATGGCCACAGCTGGTAAAGTAGATCATTCTTGTTGCATAGATCCAAAGATCAAGTTTTTTGATGCTGTGTTGATTTTATAACTTAACTTTATGATTGTTTCAAGCCACTCATACTTGAATTCAAAGCATTAAGTTTGTTGAAAGTTTCTGAAAGGTAAGCCAGCTCACCACTTGGAACAATGTTTTTTTTTTATAAAGACATTCACAGTAATTCAAACTTAACAATAGTTTCAGAAAAGCAAGTAGTTTAAATTGTATAGCTCTGGTAAATAGTTTTCCTTATGATCTACACATTTCTTTTCTTAAACAAGAGCAATTTTATGTAAGTCTTTACACAGTTGAACACTGGAACAACCAAATAATTTCCATGTGTAATCTTTACCATTAAAGCATCTATGTAACAAGCAATGTAATCATTACTAATGGGTTTTTGTTCCACACAAGTCAGAAACCCCTTTATATTTCCCATCATTGCAGAAGCACCAACAGTATATACAACAATGCTATCACTCCACTTTATTATCTTGAAAGAAACTCAAGAGCAGTAAATACACTGACTGCAGTGCTTGCCATTTCCAGTTCTAAACAAAACTGGTTTTTACTCAATTTCTGACCCCCAAACAAATTTCACAAAAGATGATAATGAGCTTTTCTGGAAGTGTCAGTGCTTTCATCCAACTGTAGATTAAATTGCTCAATTTTTTAGTTTTGATAAATTACTTTGGATATCAATGTGTCAAACTACCATTTGACAGATATGTTTGAAGTATCAACCATTTGTGTGTTGGCCAAATTGGCTCTTTGTCCATGTGTGGGGCTTCGGTTTCTTGGAAATCATTTCAGTAATTCTGAATGATAAAATTGCTTTATCAGAGCTTCATTTGTTTTTTCATTATGAAAGTATACAAACACTGAAAATACTCTTTTTAGAGAAGCTGCAGTAGTGTAGCTCCAAATAACTTTTCTGCCTGTTACGTACCACAGACTTATTTGATAACGCTGAACTCCACACCAAATGTTTTTGTCTAAGCTTATCCCACTCAGCTGTTTACACACATCCGAAATTTATGTATTATTCTTCATAGTGGCTGTTATGTTGGATCTTGCCTGATCCTGGTTTTAGACACTTCAGAAATCCCATGTGTGGCCTCTAGAATTTACGATCATCAGAACACCAAGTCATCCTCATCAACTAGCATTCTCAGTAGAGCAGACTAGTAACAACATTTTACCTATGCAGTTACTCCTTGGTCCACTGGTGCATAATGGCAGTCACAATATGAGGTGAAAGACAATGAGACCATCACATACAAGAATCCTTTCATCAGGATGTGAAGGAGCATTATCACGCAAGGAAACAGCCATCTGTGGCAATCCTTTCCTCTTCTAGAAATGCCGAACACCTTGGAGAAAAGCGTGAAACCGTTTTTGAAAATTTCACTATCCACCCATGCTCCTTTTTGGTTGTGATGATACACAGGAAGATCCTTAGCTGCAATCTCCTTGAATGCTCATGTTGTATTTCTCCACCAGTAGTTTCAGAAGCATTAGTGGTGCACAAAATTATGATGCATTCTTTTGATGACTTGGGCAGTATCCAGGAGCATGAACTTTGCTCTTAAAATCAAGGGTTCTATTTGGTAGGCATTTCCGATACATACCACTCATCCACACTGTACATTTGGTCTGGTGTGAAATTCTGTTCTTCCAAATACCGGGTGCTTATAATGAAAGTTTCCCTATATAACACATTACAGCATGGAAACAAACTACCATACAAGTACCAAACTTTGTAGCATTAACGTACAGAGGATGGGGGTGCACAATTTCTATGCATCTTAATGCCACCATTCAGTTCCAACCATGGCCACATGGTACTGCACTCAATCATGATTCAGTCTCACATCTGACCAGTTACAGTGCACTTTTTACGTGTCAACATGAGCTTTGACAAAATAAGTAGGGCATTACTGGTAAAGCTCTATTATCAAAATAACAAGAATGCTGTAGCTGCACTTCGAGAATATCACCGGCTGAAAGGATTATGGAAGGCTCCTTTCTCCATCTGCTGTATGGAGCATGAAGAAGTTCGAATCAACTGGAGAACTGGGTGTCGCTCTGAGAAGAGGCCATCGACATGCTGCACCACAGGTGGTTGATGATATCGCTGTTGCTATGGCAGACAATGCTGCACCCAATTCCTGATTGTCAGGCAGTGCACATGCTGTGTCATGACAGTAACACCCTGTGGTCCACTGTACAGAAAGTCTTCGACCCATTCTCAAATGGGACCTGCACATATCTCAGAGCAGCCTGCACCACAGGAGACAATGACTTGACTTCACCCTCCACTTTCTCGTAAGGACTGAAGTTGATTAGGGCTGGCCCTGGATCATCCTCTGGACAGGTGAAGCTCATTTCTATCTGACAGGTGAGGTGAAAACAACTGCAGAGTGTGGGGATTTTCATCTCTAGTCACTGAAGTTCCTCTGTATACTGAACATGTCACAATATGTTATGGCTTTCCAGATACATTCATCTTTGGTCCATTCTTTGATAAATGGTTGGCACTCAAGGACGAAAGACATGCAGTGAAACAGGCCTGTGTTACTGCAATATGCTTTGCCAGCATGTCATACCCACCCTACAGGAGACACATTAAAGTGGCCCCATTCTACATCAGTCATGATGAAGTTTACCGGCTTCTCCAAAACATTTGGGAATGGTCAAATTAACAATCGATTATTTCCAAATACTTGGCTGGCATGATCACCTGATCTCTCACCTTGTGATCTGGTTGTGGGGCTACCTGCAAGACAGGGTTTACGAGGGGAACATTAACACATGTGCTGATATGAAGTGCAGCATATGAAGAGAGGTAGCCAGCATACCTACAGATTTGCTTCGTTGTTCTGTGCAAACTGCAATGTTGCACTTTCAGACCCTTTTGGATACTGCAGAGCACTATACTGAGCCCCTTTTGTAGCTGTAACAGTACTGGTGTGTAATGGTATGCTGTACCATAGCAGCACATTTAAAGTGTTAATTTAATTGATTCTGCATTATTTCTCTTCCTCATGTCCCTGACATTAATGCTATCAAGTGTGGTTCTCATTCATCAATTAGGTTCTGTGGTAAATGGAGAAAGTTTACTTATAACCACCTGGTATTTCTGAAACTTACTGGAATTGATAAATTGCAGCAATATTTGAATTACGCTTCTCACTTTACACAGTAAGTCCACAAATCCTATGTCAAGCCATCACAGCCTTTGTTATCCTGCTGGCCATTTCCCATTTCCATTTAGGTTGAAACTAGTCTTTGTCACTGTTGTCTCGTCTGCTCTAAGGACGTGTCCATACCAACGTACGCGGCTTTCACTTTACCCACTACTGGTGCAATGCCGTATAGCCTGTGAGCTTCATTATTTGTGACATGGTCATGCAATATTAATCCCATGTCCACCTAAGCATTATTTGTCTCCATAAGAGCAAGTCTTTGCTTTACTTCTTTTGTTGAAGGCCAGCATTCAACCCCATACAACACAACTGGACAGATTACCAATTGGTATGCTTTTGATTTGAGCCTGTTTGGAATTTTCTTGTCACACAGTACTCCACTAGCTGAACATCATTTGAGCCATGCACTGCTAAGGCGGCAGATGGAGATTTCTGCAGTGAGATTTCCATCGGCAGCGATTGTCGGACCCAGTTACTTGAAAGTTCTTCCTGTTAGGAGGTCAACACCATTGATTCTGATACTTACAGAGTTATTTAAATCTGTGGAAAGGTAATATGTTTTCAACACACTGAGCTGTAGTCCTACATCTGAAAGCCAGTCATTCCAGGCTTGGCCTAAGTTTTAGATCATTCTTATCTTCACTGGCCAGCAGCACATCAAAAACATACAGTAACATTAAGGGTGAGGTTTTCTGCAGGTTTCTTGTGATGGTACCCCGATAGTGAAACAGGAGCAGTGGGAGAGCAGATCCCTGATTAACTCCCACAGAAATAGGGAAGTCGTCTTAGTCCGGCAGCTGACTGTATCCGGCTTTTCGGGTTCTGGTAGAGCAGCCTGACGCAGCTGATGAGCTCTTCGGGTACTCTATGTTCTCACAGGGCAAGCCAAATTAACTTGTGTGGCACTCTGTCAAAGGCCTTTTTGAGGTCAAGAAAAGCAAAGTGTAGCCGTTTTGACTCTTCAATAAGCAGGTGAGCTGCATGGATAACATCTGTCGTCCCACAACCCTTCATGAATCCACACTGATTGCTGGAGAGAATTTCTCAGATCCTTTTATCAATGATGTGCTCAAATACTTTCATGGTGCGTGAAAGAAGGTTTATTGGATGTTGGTAGTTACATTCAGCTGGACTTCCCTTCTGCTTCCAAATTGGAACTGTTGTGCTACATGTCCAGTCATCTGGAATCCTACCCTCCTCAATGATCTGTAATCAACCATTCAGCTGAATCCCAGTGTTTTAATTTCCACAAGTCTGCAGAATATGATATGGCCCCGTTGCATTTCCGTTTTTCATTTTCTGTAATGCTTTGACAACCTCATCCTTGGTGACTGATGTAATGGGTCCCTCTAATGGAGTTGACACTAGAATTGGAGCATGTGGAAACTCCTCAAAGTATTTCCTCCATCACTCTGCTACTTTCTTTCTGATGGTGGCTAGTTTGCCTTCATCACTGATTCCCCAGAATCTTTCAATGTCTGCAGTTTGTTTATAGTACTGCTTCGCCAGTTGAAGTTCTTGTTCTTCATTAGGTTTTTCTAGTTTATTGCAGACTTAGCTGAAGTGGGCTGATTTGGCTGCTGCAACTGCCTTCTTTGCTGCATTTATAGCTTCATAGTAATCCTTCCAGTTTTCATATCTCTTGGAGGAGATGAAAATTTTATATAGCTGCTTTTTAAAGAGCCATGTTTGGCTATCTTTAAGGGCATCCCATGTTCCTATGTCAGTAATAGGGGGAAGTGTGAGGGATGAAATAATGTCTCTCTCTGCTTCTTTGAGTCGCCACCATTTAGTACGTGCTGGGCCATTGCATTCTCTCTTCCTTTGATTTGGATATTTTATGCACAATTTGAAAATAGCAGGCAGTGTTGTATAGCAACTGTTTCATACGGAATAGACTTTGCATCCAAAACAGTTTAGGTCACGTCGCTGTACAAGAATGAAATCTATCTGGCACATGTTACCACTGTAATAAGTCCAAAGGTGGGCCATCATCATCTTGAAGGTGTTTGTGATGACTAATTTGTCTGTTTCTGCAAAGTTCAATATTCCCTCCCCATCTACATTTCTATGTCCAGCCCCATTACTACCGAGGCATCTGTACCCATCTGCATTTGAATCAACATGACCATTGAGATCACCAGATATGACAGTATCTTCAGGTGGCACTTCTAAGATCTTATATCAAGCAACATCCAACAGTCATCTTTTGTCTTGTGTGCAGCCTGTTTGCAGAGCATAACACACAAATCTCTGGATGTTCCTCTCATCTGTAGCCAAGACCACTTTCATCAAACTGTCATCAATCACTCTACTTTTGCTACAGAGTGATAAAATTTCAAGCTAACAATCATCCCAACCCCTTTGATTTCTGAGAAATTGGGAAAGCACAACATAACTGAAAAGTCACTGGTTCACAGGGCACATCCTAAGGGATCGAAGAATTAACAATTTGGGAATGGAAATTGACTGTGGGAGGCAAGGGAGTGAGAGAGATGGTCTTCAATTTTTACAAAGGCTTAACAACAGTAAATGGTTCAAAATACTGTAATCTGTTAGCCAGAGGATTACATACTGTTCTGCAGAAGAAAACTGTGGAAAGAGAATAACTGGCAGACTGTGATTAACACTTGGGTTAACACAAAGCTTGGAGTATGACTCCATACACTGTATGAATGTAGAATGTCTTATGTTCAGGAGACAAAATGGCTGGGGAATTAAGTATACTGTTTCTCGGTATTTCCTTATCTGCTTTATAAGGAAAATTCCTAATTTATAGCACAAGCCTAAATCAAATTACCATGAATTCTTGTGCAGTTCAATATATCTTTCACAACTTTTCACATAGCATCATGAAAGAACTACTGATCATTACTATAGCACAAAGTATCTGCCTGATCCAAAATCTATGATCTTTTCAATTTTAGAAGAGTGTTTCAGGGGATGCACAGGAAGGTACAAATTGACAGGCTTCAACATTATACACTGATTGTCACCACTGATATCGTGTGTAGTGTCTTACCTAAATGAACCAACAGATAGTTTAGTCATAGAACACCATAAAAAATGTCAGTCTTTCAGTTAGGTTGTATAATCACCTGTATCTACTTGTTTGTTGTGACAACTTTCTGTTAAGCAAGGTCCGTCTGTATCAAAAAAGTTGTCAAATTTTGGGAAGTTGGTGTTTTACAGTGTACTTCAGACAGTTACCCACAGACGAAATGTACACTAATCTTCCATTTCAGCACTCTGCATTCCTATATTGGTTAACAGGTAACTGATCATTAGCAGTAAGTAATGACACTTATCCACCAATTCATATTGGTTTTTGTATTTATTCTACAAAACAACAATACTATCTAATCACATCTAAAAACAAAGATGATGTGACTAATCAAACAAAAGCACTGGCAGGTCGATAGACACACAAACACAAAATTCAAGCTTTCGCAACCAACGGTTGCTTCTTCAGGAAAGAGGGAAAGACGAAAGGATGTGGGTTTTAAGGGAGAGGGTAAGGAGTCATTCCAATCCCGAGAGCAGAAAGACTTACCTTAAGGGGAAAAAAGGACAGGTGTACACACTGTGTGTGTGTGCGCGTGCGAGTGTACACCTGTCCTTTTTTCCCCTTAAGGTAAGTCTTTCTGCTCCCGGGATTGGAATGACTCCTTACCCTCTCCCTTAAAACCCACATCCTTTCATCTTTCCCTCTCCTTCTCTCTTTCCTGAAGAAGCAACCGTTTGTTGCTAAAGCTAGAATATTGTGTGTATGTTTCTGTGTCTATCGACCTGCCAGGGCTTTTGTTTGGTAAGTCCATCATCTTTGTTTTTAGATATATTTTCTCACGTGGAATGTTTCCCTCTATTATGCTATCTAATCATATAGTTGGACTTTTTCCCTGGAATTTCCAGAAGTATAGCTGGGTTTGTCAAGGAATACAAACAACAAAGTTTTACAATGAAGGGAAATATTAACTAACTAAACCTTAGTTAAGCACAAAATGTTTCAGAAATTTTGCAATAGCCTTTTTTCTGGGAGCAGGACGGGGTAATGAAAAACATGTCATCTGTATTTCCATTAAAAACAGATGTATTCACATGTACCCAAAATTTCTAAATCTTCCCATGCTTAGAAGTGGATACAATTGTTGAAGAGATCTGCATAATGCTTTTAGATGATACTTTCTAATCAAAAGGGAGCAATATACTAAAACCTCATTTATCAATTCCTCATTAAGCTGGGTTCCCTATATCTGGATTCATTTTTGTTCCTTTTTCCTGTAATAGAAAAATGCATACTGGAGAACATGAAACAGGCATACAGAAGACACCTACTGTGTAGTTTCTGTGCTGCAACCAGTAAATAGAAAAAAGGGTTTTTTAAGGTTGCAGCTTATTGGGCTCAAGTAACGTAACTACTGATTCTGAAGTTGTGGAAAACAGTATGGCCCATCATTTGCAATTCCATCACTAAAGTATTCAATACCTCACTCCTTAGAAATGTTAGAAAATATTCCTGGTTGTTCGGATATAGATGATAGTGATGAAGGTGCCTAGTTGCAGACTGACAGTGATTCTGCCTTATGGTATGATGAATTCTTTACTGCAACATGTTGAACTGCAGAGAATGGCAGTGGTGGTGAAGTGGGCAATGGAAGTAGCATTTCAAGGGAAGAAATAATGCCTCATGTGGAGGCCACAATACAGATGGAAAAAATTATGGTTTACTTAGGATGTCACCTGAAAACTTCAACTGAACACTTTAGTGAAAAGTCGAAATGACTGTACTGTTCACCATGCCACCCAAGTATCAGAAAAGGGTGTTTGTTACACTTTCAGTAAATAAATATGAATTCACTACAGTAACTTAAAAGAGTTTATGTGCCAAAAAAGCGTCTTTTCAGTAACAAAATGGAAGGTTTGTATGCTGCAGTATACATTCTTTGGAATATTTCCATATTATCTGGGGTTTTCTTAATATGGATTACAGTTGATTCTGAATAAATGAAGTTCTTATGTGTTGGTAAGTATGAACATCAGGTAACACACTGACCTCATCCAATACGAGCATACGGCAGTGTTCCATGTTGGCGACGTGTTTATCCATTAGGTCCAATATTCGACCAGGCGTCGCAATTACAACGTGCACTGGAAAATTTACAGGTTGATGTTATTTAGGCTACATTCAGATAACATATCCAAGTCTTATTTCAGAAATAAGATTTGTAACTTATTACCTGTCTGGTAAATCCTCATAATATCATCTCTCAGATTTGTACCACCAGTAGTTACCATAATTTTAACTTTCATGTGTTTTGCAAGTTCTATGCATATTTGACTAGTTTGAAGGGCCAACTCTCGGGTTGGCACAATTATAAGTGCTGTGAATAAAGAAAGAATGGATGTCACATGAAATACATGAAGTGAAACATCAAATTACTAAAATCTTTCAACTGAGGATGAAAGCATTATTTTGAAAAATTTTGATTTTAATAATAATTGTTAAAAGTATACAGACACATTTTGTTACACATTTTCTCTATACTGAAAACTGATTTTATCCCAATACAGAACACCTTCGGACTATAGTTTTAGTGCTGTGTGCAGAATTCATATATCACTAAATTTCTCAACATAAAAGTGTGACACTGTATTAACAGACATTTCACTAATGCAGGTGACCTGAGTTCCTTCACATGACAGTACGTAAAGTCTTCTCCGAACAACATAATATGATTATCCTTTCACCTTGCCCCAACCTAAGATATGTAGAATTTTTAATTCCTTAAATTCTTTGTCCTGCATACAATGAATGTCACGCAACAGACAAACAAAAAGCAGGCGTGTCTTGCCTACCTTTACATGATAATTACAAAATGTGTCACTTTGGGAGTAAATATTCAACCCAAAATCTCCACTCACTTCCCCAGCCCAAAAGCAAACTGAATAATTTAAGACTTTAAATAAAGGCTGTAAGTGCCATAGTAAGGAATCTTATGGTTGTGTGTGGAATTGGAGCTACATGCCAAACCCAATAACATAAAAGGCTTTAACTGCCCAAAAATGTAACGCCAAAAGCCATCAAAATATAGTATGTGATTTAACAGCCACAGCTGTTAACTTAGGAAAGGTTCTATTTTCGGCACGGTTTCTCCTCAGTGTTAGATAAAATGGCAGAGGCAGTAGATTTTTGTAACAGTTTAAAGTGGAAGGAAATGAGTAAAGGAGAAGGTACTGAGGCAGCAATGAGGAAAAACCTGAAAATGGAATGAACGAATACTTATGTTATGCAATAAATGTATTCCTGCAAAAAATCACCCAGAACAGGATTTAAGTCTTATTACTGATCCCTAAAATACACCATAAATGGGCATAGTGTTTATTCTTGAGTTACAAAATGTACTGTTCCAGAAAATGGAAAGGACATGGTGCAACATATCTAGATAAAAAGCCATTTACTGTAAGTCCCATGAATGCATCACACCTCTTAGATTTCATGAAAGCAGCAGATCATAATACAAACTTAGCACATCTAAACAAATCCAGAGTACAGTGGCTGTGGTTGCACAAACTTTAGCCTCAAATAGCAAAGACCAATAGAAGCTCAGATGAAACTGAGGCCTGGGAAGGTATCCCCATTCTGAGAAAATGTGTACAAGTTCAGGCTGTCAAAAAATCCTACCCTGGATGTTAGAAGCCACATCCTTTAGGAAAAGAGGAAGTATTTGATTGAAATGGCACAGTACCTGACATATGACAGCATACACACTTGCAAAATCAGAATGAGCATTTACCATCTTTCTGCTGAGCACTGAACTACAGCACTTAGAACTTTTCACTGCATTTGCACTTCCAGGAAGTTTTTCAAGCTTGGAAACTAAATCCATACTATGCTTAGCTTTTAAATAGAACATATGAACAAAGCAATTATGAATGTTAATTATCTTGCATACTCAAAATCATTTTCCTCTAATTCATAATTTTCGCACTTAAGAAGTTTTTGTATTTCAAGTCTTCAATTTGTGATGCAGACTAACTTCTTGCAAACAGGTTTTCAGTTAGTTCATTGTGATAGTTATTGCTTCACACCCCTCTTAACAAAAAGCCCAGGTGAAAAATTAAGAATTAGATATATACAGATAACTACATATGACCCATATTGTTAAACAGACTAGTTCTAGAAAATCTTTAATGATTACAACTTAGAAACAGTAACTAGATAGTAGTTGGTTTGCTGGTTACTATTTTTTATTTTGTATATCTCCATGAATTTTCATGCACTTACGTTACTATCATCAATCAATAATATAAGAAGGTATAAAATTATTTAAATGAAATTAATATTTATGAAACAAATAGGTCTTCTGTGACCTCAAACAGTCACAGTAAGGTGCTAGCTAAACTATGCTGTGGAGTATATAATAATGAAATTTAACAACAAAAATAATTGACAATATAATGTAAATGGATAGACAGAAAAACTATCCAACCAGTGGCAGCAGGGACACATGGACACACAGTATCAATGAGCGTGCTTGTCCGTGTACAGCAGGGAGGAGGCACATGATCTGAGTGACCAAGGACAAACTGTGATGATCCAGAGGCTTGGCATGAGCATTCATTTCAGAAACTGCACGACTTCTCAGTTTTTCAAGTTCTGTATCGAGTGTCTTCGACATGTGGCAAAAATCAAGGTGAAACCACTTCAGACATTGTGGGGCAGGGCAGCCACCCCTCACTACAGATATCTGACATCACAGGCTGGGCATATTGGTGAAATGGGACAGATGATGAACTGTGACAGAACTAACATCAGAGTTGCTGAGCAGAGTACATGTGCATCTGAACATAGTGCATTGAACACTCCTAACAATGGGCTTCCGCAACCAATGACCCGCACATGTGCTAACACAATGACATTGGCAAATATAACTGACATGAAAACACGATCATCAGCACTGGACACTGGCACATTGGCAGACTTGTTTCTGTTCATACCTATGGCAGGGCATGAATGTCTTCTAGGGGAATAGCTCATTGACACCTGTACTATGAGGCATTTGATTACTACGTTTCCCAATGGCAGTGGGATTTTGTAACAAGATAATATGCCGTGTCACAAGACTAAGAGTGTGATGGAGTGGTCAGGAACATAGTGGCAAGTCTCAATTGAGGAGCTGCTCCCCTCCCCAACCCACCAGACCTGAACATGACAGAGCTCATTGCTGCTTCCCAGAAATTACAGGAATTGGATGACTTGTGCATCCAAATATGGTGCAACTATCTCCAGCGAACTACCAAGACTTCATTGTTTCCACATCACTGCTGTTATCTGTGCCAGAAGTTGACATACTGGCTATTAGTAGGTGGTCACATCTGGCTGATTAGTGTATTCTACATGCACTCATGGCAATATGCATCAATTCATCATTGGATTTAATTCAATATTACGAAAAGCTTGTGAATTATAGAGAATAACAAATGGAAACAGACCATGGTAGTCCAGCAGAACTAATTGGTAACTAGAAAAATTATGGGACTCAAAATTTACAGTAAACAAAAGTTTACAACCAAAGAATGTTAGTATAACAGTTTTTAATAAAACTTCAAAAAGATTGCAATGGTGAAATTACTTTCTGGAAGAACTGGAAATTGTTCTTTGACATAGTGGAAAGAATCTGATTTAGGGAGTCTATGTTCGGTCTACATCTGCAACTATACTCTGAAAAACACCAAACCACCATGAGGTGCATGCATGGCAGAGGGTACGTACTGTTTTACCAGTTATTAGGGTTTATTCCTGTTACGTTCATGTGCTGAGTGCAGGAAGAATGATTGACGTAATGCCTCTGTGCATGCAGCGATTAGAATAATCTTATCCTCACTATCCATATGTCAGCAATACGTAAGGGGTTGTAGTATACTCGTGGTGTTGTCATTTAAAGGAGGTATTGAAACTTCGTTAATACACTTTCTCAGAATAGTTTAAGCCCTATCTTCGAGAGTCTTCTAGTTTAGTTCCTTCAATATATGACATTCTCCCACAAATTAAACCTGGTACAATCTATGCTGCACTGCTCTGTGTACTTTCAATATCGTCATTAGTCTCGTTTGGTATGGGTCCCAGAATTCTAGGATGGTTTGTGTGTTTTTTGTAAGTGATCTTTGTAGACTGATTGCACTTCCACAGTATATTACAAATAAACGGGAGTCTAGCTGGCTGATTCCATATGTGACTCATTAATATTGACTGATATTATACAATAAAACATTTTTCCGTTTTGTGAAATGCACAATTTTACATTTCTGAACATTTACAGAAGTTGCCAGTCTGCACAACTTTGAAATCTTATCAAGATCTGAGAATATTTATGCGTCTTTCAGACTATACATTATAGACAACTGAATTTGGAAAAGTGATTTTACTATTAATATTGCCTGTGGGGTCATTAATATAAAATATGAACAGCAAGGGTCCCATCATACTTCCCTGGGGCACGCCCAAAGTTACTTCTAAATCTGACTACTCTCCATCCACATTAACATGCTCTGTCCTTCCTATCACAAAGTCCTCAATTCAGTCACAGATTCCACTTGATAATCCATATGTTCATACTTTTGACAATAAATGTAGGTGTGGTACTGAGTCAAACGCTTTTCTGAAATAAAGAAATACTGTATCTACCTGGCTGCCTCGATACAAAGCTTTCAGTATGTTAAACGAGAAGTGAGAGTTGGTTTCACATGATCAATGTAAACCCGTGCTGGTTGGCTAAAAAAATGGCTCTAAACACCACAGGACTTAACATCGGAGGTCATCAGTCCCGTGCTGGTTGCTCACCGAGCTCAAAATGTGTTATAAGATTCTACAATAAATCTATGTCAAGGATAATGGATGTTAGTTTTGTGGATCACTTCTACTACCCTTCTTGTAGCTCCGTGTGAGCTATGCCTTTTCCAAGAACTGGGCACAGTTTTCTGTTTGAGGGATCTACAATAGATTACAAGAGTCATAAGAGGGGGCTATAACACAGCTGTAAATTCAGTACACAATCTAAGATTTCATTGGGGCCTAGAGCTTTGTTCAATTTTAACGATTTCAGCTGTTTCTAAACACCACTGACGCTAATACTTATCGCATTGATCTTCAGTGTTTTAAGGATTGAATTGCGGCAGTTATCCTGAGGTTTCCTTTATGGACATTTGAAAACACGAGTTACCCATTTCAGCTTTTGCTTCGCTACCCTGAATTTCAGTTCCTGTCTCATTAGCTAGGTGCTGGACACTAATGTTTGAGCCAATAGCAGCCTTTCTGATAAGAGAAATGGACACAGCAACTTTGAATGGAATCTTCTACAATCTGATAAATGTACAAATAGTGAAGAAGCTATGGCATGTTTTTGCTGCAGTTCCTAATTTTACATGTGATTTTGCATGAAAATCAGTCATTACCAGACTGGTAATCTTAGTATCATGTAAACTGAGCAGCACTAAAATGTAAGAATGTGCTTTCAAATGCCCAAAATAAGACAGACGAAAAATAGTACTGAGTTACTGAAGGGAGTTCTATGTGGCTGGCTAATGTATCACCCTCAAATTGTTTCCCTAATAGCTTTTAATTTTAATTTAATATTTAAAGAGTTAGTCTAACATTCCCAAAACAAGTTTTGCTTATTTCAACCACTCCCTACCTGCCAGGGTTACTTTTTGCCTTAAAATTTTGTCCTTTTAATTGACTTTTCATCTTATTGATTGAACTGTTACTCTTTATTTATCCACAATATTGGACCCACAATTCAGAAGACACCCATTTATATGCAAACAGATTACCACCTCTTATAACCATGCACCATAAGTGACAAAATTCCCTAACATTAGAAACCACTCACCATCTTAAATGCTAAAAGTTCCTGTGTAGTTTGTCTTCCAAGTTAAATCACTTTCATTTCTTACTGTTACATGGAGTATTATTAACAAAAACAAATGTCAGGCTACAAAAGACTATAGTCCTTATTACCTGAAACACCTGATTTTTAGCAATTCATTTCTTTCTGAGGTTCAATGTTGCAAACCAACTCACCTACCATTGTTTAATAGGCTGAATATTATTAAAGGGCTATTACTGAGTGAAATGAACTTTTGTCCTGCATCATTACTGTGAGAGCTGATCACTAACGTTTGCCAGTTACATTCTGAGAACAGCAACTGCTGATATTTGAAGTGTGAGTATGTTATTAACATATAGTACTTTTGATTTGTCCACAGCTCATGGTCTTAGGGTAGTGTTCTCACTTCCCACACATGGGGTCCCAGGTTCGACTACTGGCAGGGTCAGGGATTTTTTCCCTGCCTTGAGATGACTGGGAGTTGTGTTTTAACAACCACCACCACCGTTGGTATCCTTGTATATTAACAGCTTGTTACCTCTAATGAAAATTTGTTGATTACCGAGATTTTAGATACAATAAGATAAAAATAATGGGTAAAGATAAACATTTGATAACACAATCATGGATGTAAGAGCACTGACTGGCACATATATGTATTCATATCGTGAGATTTCTCGAAGATTGGGTGTATCAATCATTGTCAGGCTATAAAGAAGGAAACTTATTTTCGTGAGGAATTAGTTCCTCAGAAGAAAAGGTGTGGCACATCAGAGCACTCCTTGGAAAAGATACACCATGAGAACTAATTATGCTTTTACAAAAGAAATTAAAATGAAACTGCAACACAGTGGCATCACTGCATCTGAAAGAACTAAGACAAGCTTTCACAAATGAACAAAGCTTGTACACCTCAGCTGAAAGCCAAAATAACTGTTACTGTGATAAAATGTCCTGCATGAGGGAAGGACACAAGTATTAAGATTTGGTCTTCCATAATTCTGTTAGCTTCATTAGATAGTATTTGCCTTAGTACAGTAGCGATGAATTTTATAAGTTCAGGGCTAATCCTAGAGCAAATCTCTATGGCTTTTTCATTTAGTTTCTGGCTTGCTGTAACGACAAGTCAACAGTTGAAATTTTTGTAAATAAATTTCTGTTTGTACAAAGATGCACTGGTGAGAAGTACCATCCTCACTATTTCATTGATTTAAATTTGCTGCACCATTTTGTGCAATAGGTATGGTCTACCTAGCCATGCCTAACTGTATGTCAAAGTTAAGGTCTGCAGACGAACATCTCACCTAAGTCATGATATAGTCATCGGTGCCATAGGCACTGGACATGTGTACTTTTGACGGCAGGAAGATAGGTACAAGGAGCAATTAAGGAGAAGGTTACTACCTCAAAAGAATGGCTTCCTAAAAGAGAACTATTTGTGCAGGCCGTAGTTCCACACCCCATAGCACACTGAGTAAAACCTTTTTGCAGGAAGAAAATTTCCTTTTGTTGCTCTGGCCAGGAAATTCGCCCATAATGAATCTAACTGAAAGTTTGAGAGCTGGTGAAAAGAGAAGCAAAGGAAACAATCACCACAAAATTGTCTAGTTGGAAACTAGATTCAAATCTGGTATCATCCAACAATGCAGGACACTGTACAAGCCCATATTAACAGTATATGCAGGTGAACTGGAGAATTAATAGCTGCTAAAGGTGGTGTGACAACAGGTTTTGTTCCACTTATTGGACTTTTTTAAAAACCACAAATAAAACTGTCTGGTTTGGTGGTTGTTAATCTGTAATGTTTACAAAATTAAATCACTTCATTTAGACTGATTAAAATAATCTTAGCAGCTTTTTGTATCTCGTAACTTTGTTAAAAACTCAATACGGCCAGGGAGCGTATGTGGCATGAATTCCTTCAGACTACTATTCAAGTGAATAGGTGTACACACTGCACATTTGCTCTTCCTAAATGGTATCCACAAATGGCCACAGTCTTGAGAAATGTGTGAAATAACAGGAATGCAAATTCATGGCAATCTTTCAATCACGAGAAGAAACAAATCAGTCATTAATATCCTTCCACTATCACTTTTTAGTTAATGAAAATGCAAAAGTGAATTCAGTAAACATAATGTGTAACCATAGTAAGAGTTTAGTGAATGTTCCACGTTAATTCTGAATATGACCTGGGGGACCTACAATTAGTAGTTATAGGATAAATAACAAAAAATGAATTGCTTATAAGTGGCCAACAGTCTTGTGTGCAAAAAAAAAAAATTGTTCAAAGACTCAGTCTCTCAGTAGTCACAGCATCGCCAATACAAAGTTCAGGAAAAACACAGTTCTTGCTCCCACAAAAATAACGATAATATTAGTTTTCTGAAAGTATCTCAGGTTTCAGCAAAGCTTCTGATTTGGCTATTATGCCATTTGTGAACACACACTACTCACCTTGAATGCAATCTTTCTTGGGATCAACTTGCTCAAGAACAGGTATTGAATATGCACCTGTTTTTCCTGTTCCATTTTTGGCACGTGCCAAAACATCTTTACCAGACAGTGCAATAGGAATACTGGCTTCTTGTATTGGAGAGGGCTTTTCCCACCCTTTTTCAAATATTCCCATCAGCAATTCTCGTTTAAGACAGAATTCTTCAAATTCATTCCCTCTCGTGTCCGTAACATCCTACACAAATAAAAATTCATTACATTTTCACATAAAACAAGTTGCAACTGTTTTTAAATCATTAATTCTTACACTTGTCTGAATCCGCCTGTCCTTTGGTGGAATTTTAAGCTTTGACTTCCATCCTTTATCATCTGTCACATCCATGTCCCTGTAACAATTGTTAATTTCACTCATAACAAATAGTTTAAATTGTGAAATGCTTAAATTTCTTTGTCATTCGAACACAAGTGAAACACATGCTTTCAGCTGTTTCAATTTGTTGCAATATTTCGTGTAATAGATGTGGACTACTTATCTGAGCGTAACTTTACATCAAAATCACAATGAAATTGATACACACCTACTGTGGACAATTATGTTCCGAAGAAGGTAATCAGCTCCAAATGCAACGAGTTAACTAGCACAACTGCTACAACATCTCAACTCTTAGGAACTTCAGTTTTTTGGAGGCAATAGCTTGTAAAGGATTAGTGACTACCAGTAGCAGTAGGCATTTAAGACTAAACACATACTTACATTTTTTGATTATTTATGCTGTTTATCGGTGGTAACAGCGAGACATGATTGGAATTCACATGCGTTTCTGTCATCATGATGACTTCTTGTGGCCTCAACGTGTATTTAAAGCCTCTATGGAATACGGATCCTTTGGTCGTGTTAACGATCTAAAACGCTGATCCTCTTCTGCAACAAAACGTGAGTATACACGTCACCGAGAATTAATAAATTAAATTACATAGGGTATTCAGGTACAACATTCACAAAGTGGGTTTCAGTGTTATAATGAAGTTGCACTACTTTATTGAAATGGTACCTGTCGTGGTGTTTTCTGGGTTATTTGTGCACAAAATATTACAACTTTCAACGTTACTACGCCGACCTGAAAACTAATCTGACAGACCTACTTAACTATCAATACGAAAAAAAGTTATTTTCACATTCCTTGTAAGTTACTGTACTTAACACTCCTAGCACTCACACTGCGGGCATATTCTCTGTACAGAATAACGCCCCCCGAGTGAAACTAATTGAAGAAATCTAACCACATACTTGCCCGCTTTGTGTAATCATGTTAAACTTTTATTTAATGTAGTGATTAAAACACTTTGAAAGATCTATTAACATTGTGACAAGACACTCTCACAAATTTAAACGAAAATATGGAACGTAAAAGATGGCCTCTACGTCAAACTTACGTCTACTCAGTTGCAAACTATCCAGACTATGTTGTAGCTTATTACCTTAACACGTAGAGCTCAACACACGCTACACTTCCCAATCTTCTCTCATTCAACACCAATACACCAGTAAACATATCTCATTCCCTTATTCAACCGCTAAAGCAGCTTCTGCCAGCAACGAACGTGCTTGCACACATCTAGCGGACAGTATTAGAAACACTCGACCCAAAAGGATATCAATGATGTGCTTTCTCAAAACTTTGAGATCATTTTTAAAATTCCTTCAATTCTCAGTTTTTTTTAAATTAAATTATAGGCACTTTCATACTGAAATCGTGGAGAAAATATTGGTTTCTTCAACTCTTGTGTCAATGACGCCTGGAAATGTTAACCAAAGAGTGTTGGAATAACACTGGAATAACCTTGATTTAGATGCGTTCGCAAAACAAGATGAAACTGATTGGGGTAAGTTATTTTAAGGGAAGGAAATGTATTAATTTCCTTTACTGTCGCAACAGCAATACTTCTAGAAAGTCTATGCCTCTTTTGGGAATTCTTTACTCGCAGCTCAATACTAGCATCTGCGATTACGTTACGATTGGATTAATTATAACATTGAACCTAAGTTGCTTATTGTATAATTGAGATGAGTAGTAGTAACAGTTGGTCTAATCTTGAGCTATCAATCAAAATCATTTACTGTATACTATCTGTACGTAAAATCTTATGCCAACAAAGTGCTATCAGTACTCTCTACACAGTAAAACTTCAAAAATCTCTATTTTTCAGTTTTAAACTATTGAGCCGCTGATAACCTGCGACTTCGTACTTTATGTTTTTGCATTTATATGGATATTCAATTGGTTCAGTTTTAACCCTTAAAGTTCTGGGTGCGATCTCTCATCTCCCTAGCGCTTATTGTTACTCTGTTGCTAATCCTTAAGGGTAGGGTATGATATTACAGCGTTATCTAGTTGTTCTTTCCCGAAGCCATCGTGGTTTCCTTCGTCAGCAGCCACTTGAACGTGACGTGGACTTAAACTATTACTGCGTCTTTCGAACTAGTGGGCTCTGAGACCGCACATAGGACTTTGCATTAAGGATTCAGCAACGAGGTCTTCGTATGCGAATCATCTTACAGATCCTGACTTTGAGTATACTGTTTTAACGTGATTTAGGGCAGTTGAAGTGATGTTGGATCAGATAAAGACAACGAAATTGAAAGTGAACATAATTCAGAATAGGAACAGTGTAAATGTGAACACGAATTTGTTTTACCATCTGTAAATTCGTAGAACGAAACAAATGATCAAAGTGATGAAGAAAGAAGTGTAGAAATCGAATCTTTAGTTAAAGGATCTGCTTGAAATAGATCTGGTCGAAAACATATCGCTGGTCGTCGAAGCCTCTTCCAACAATGGGTACTTACATTGTTTCTCAGCATGTTGGGCATAAGTGGGGTGAATTCGTTTGTGCTTCACAATTCCTGCAAAGACAGTACACAGATGAATCTCTTTAATTTTCTGAAGCAGCTTACAACTCGTTGGTGACACCCGAGACTGAAAGTGAATAAACAACTATCACGTAATTCGTGAGCTTTGTGCATCCATTCACAGTGTTTTGGGTGTAGCAGAACCAAGAGTTGAAGTCGTTGTAGGACGATTGGGAAAACGCTAAACATGCTTGTCCAATGACCCAGAAAAGGAGAGGAAGACGCCTTATATTTGCCATTGTTACAAGAAGCCAATCTAACTTTAATTCTGTACAAAAAGTTGTAACTAGTGGAAAGAAAACCTCTAAGAAGAAAACTAAAAACCTAAAAAGTACTAGTGTCATTATCGTTTTCGAATGTTTTATGGAAGTTTTTCGTGTTTTTATTATTACATCTATAATAACGATAAAAATATAGCAGATGTTAAATTTAGAATACAGAATATTTTAGAGCTTATAGCGTTAATATTATCTAGTAGTATTATATTAATTTTGTGCAATTTTCTGTTTAAATACGGTTTTTCCTAAAAATAAACTTAAAAACGTTTTTGAATGTATTTTTTCTGTCCTAATAATGTAACCTTTCACATAAAAACCAAACTGTTTCATTGAAATTGCGAATTAAATTTTTGTGGGTAATCAAATACACTGGTCTATCAGACCACACCTGGAACAGAGTGTCACAAAAAAATGATTCGGCAAGCTAAAGGTTAACAAGATTTTGTTGTTGTTGTTGTTGTGGTCTTCAGTTCAAAGACTGGTTTGATGCAGCTGGCCATGCCACTCCATTCTGCACAAGCCTCTTCATCTCTGAGAAACTACTTCAAACCACATCCTTATGAATCTGCTTACTGTTTTCATCTCTTGGTCTCTCTCGACGATTTTTAGCCTCTATACTTCCCTCCAGTACGAAATTAGTGATCTCTTGATGTCTCAGAATGTGTCTTACCAACAGATCGCTTCTTCTAGTCATGTTGTGCCACAATTTTCTTTTCTCCCCAGTTTCGTTCAGTACCTCCTCATTAGTTGTGTGATATACCCATCTTCTCTTCAGCATTCTTCTGTAGCACCACATTTGAAAGATTCTATTCTCTTCTCGTCTGAACTGTTGATCATCCATGTTTCACTTGCAGACAAATACAACTTTCAGAAAAGTCCTCCTGACACCTCAAACCGCTGCGATGTTAGAAAATTTCTCTTCTTCAGAAACAATTTGCTTGCCATTGACAGTCTACATTTCATATCCTCTCTACTTCGACCATCATCAGTTATTTTGCTGCTCAAATGGCAAAACTTGTCCACTGCTTTAAGTGTCTCATTTCCTAATCTAATTCCCTCAGCATCAACTGATTTAATTCGACTACATTCCATTATCCTAATTTTACTTTTGTTGATGTTCATTTATATCCTCCTTTCAAGACACTGTCCATTCTGTTTAATTGCTCTTCTAACTCCTTTCTGGTGTCTGACAGAATACCAGTGTCATCAGCAAACATCAAAGTTTTTATTTCTTCTCTATGCACTTTAATTCCCACTCCAATTTTTTTGTTTCTTTTATTGATTGCTCAGTCTACAGATTGAATGACATTGGAGATGGGCTACAGCCCTGTCTCACTCCCTTCTCAACCACTGCTTTCTTATCATGCCCCTTGCCTTATAACTATCATCTGGTATCTGCACAAATTCTAAACAGCCTTTCACTCCCTTTATTTTATCTCTGTCACCCTTAGAATTTGAATGAAAGTATTACAGCCAACATTCTCAATAGCTTACTCTAAGCCTACAAATGCTACAAATGTAGGGTTGCCTTTCCTTAACCTATCTTTTATAAGAAGTTGTAGGGTTAGTATTGCATTGTGTGTTCCTACAGTTCTTTGGAATCCGAACTGATCTTCCCTTCTTCGGCTTCTACCAGTTTTTCCATTTTCCTGTAAAGAATTCATGTTAGTATTTTACAACTGTGACTTATTAAACTGCTAATTTTCAAATCTGTCAGCTCATGCTTTCTTAGGAACTTTAACTATTATAGATATTTGTCTTGAAGTCTGAGGGTATTTCACCTCTTTCATACATCTAGCTCACCAGATGGCAGGGTTTGTCATGGCTGGCTCTTCCAAGACCATTAGTAGTTTTAACTGAATGTTTCTACTCCTGAGGCCTTGTCTTGTCTTTCAGTGCTCTGTCAGATTCTTCATACAATATCATATCTCCTATCTCATCTTCATCTATGTCCTCTTCCATCTCTATAATACTGCCATCAGTGTATAGAGCCTCTATATACTCCTTCTACCTTTCTGCTTTCCCTTCTTTGCTTAGGACCAGTTTTCCATCTGGGTTCTTGATATTCATACAGGTGGTTCTCTTTCCTTCAAAAGTCTCTTTATTTTTCCTGTGGGCAGTATCTGTCTTTCCACTGGTGATACAAACTTCAAAAGCTTTACATTTTTGTCCTCTAATCATTCTCACTTAGCCATTTTGCACTTCAAGCCATTCTCAGATTTTTGACATTTGCGTTTCCTTTTGCCTGCTTCATTTACTGTAGTTTTATATTTTCTCCTTTTTTCAATTAAAATCAGTATTTCTTGTGTTACCCAGGTATTTATAACAGCCCTTGTCTTTTTACCTATGTGATCCTCTCAAAGCTATTCATTCTTTTTCTACTGTATCCCCTTCCCGTGCTCTTGTCAATTGTTCCCTAATGCTACTTCTGAAGCTCTATACAACCTTTGGTTCTTTCCGTTTATCCAGGTCCCATCTCCTTAAATTTCTATATTTTTTTCAGTTTCTTCAGTTTTAATCTACAGTTCATAACCAATCAACTGGGCCGGCCAGAGTGGCCGTGCGGTTCTGGGCGCTACAGTCTGGAACCGAGCGACCGCTACGGATGCAGGTTCGAATCCTGCCTTGGGCATGGATGTGTGTGATGTCATTAGGTTAGTTAGGTTTAATTAGTTCTAAGTTCTAGGCGACTGATGACCTCAGAAGTTAAGTCGCATAGTACTCAGAGCCATTTGAACCATTTTGAACCAATAAATTGGGGTCAGAGTCCACATCTGCCCCTGGAAATGTCTTACAATTTAAAACAATAGCTATCTGAAACCTTCCAGTATCTCCAGGCCTCTTCCATGTGTACAACCTTCTTTCACAATTCTTAAACCAAGTGTTACCCATGATAAAGTTATGCTCTGTACAAAATTCTGTCAGGCAGCTTCCCCTTTCATTCCTTAACCCGAGTCCGTACTCATCTACTACTTTTCCTTCTCTTCCTTTTCCTACAGTCGTATTCCAGTCCCTTATCGACTATTAAATTTTTGTTTCCCTTAACTATCTCAATAATTTGTTTCATCGCATCAAACATTTCATCAATCTGTTCATCATCTGCCGAGTTAGCTGGCATATAACCTTGTGGACATGGGCTTGATGTCTCTGTTGCCTACAATAATGCATTCACTATGCTGTTTTTAGTACCTGACCTGTGTTCCCATTTTTTAAATTCTTTATTGAACTTACTCCTCCATTCGCCTATTTGATTTTGTATTTATAACTCTGTATTCACCTGACTAGAAGTCCTGTTCTTTCGGCCACCAAACTTCAATAACTCCCACTATACCAAATTTTAACATATCCATTTCCCTTCTTAAATTCTCTAACCACATGCCTGATTAACAGAGCTGACATTCCACACTCCAATGCGTCAAACGCCAGTTCTGTTTCTCCTGATAATGACATCCTCCTGAGTTGTCCTAGCTCCAAGATCCAAATGGGGGACTATTTTATCTCCATAATATTTTACCCAAGAGGATGCCATCATCATTTAACCATATACTAGAGCTGCATGCTTTCAGAAGAAATTATAGCTGTAGCTTCCTCTGTTTTCAGCCATTTTCAGTACCAGTACAGCAACGCCATTTTGGTTGTGTTACATGGCCAGATCAGTCAATCACCCAAACTGCTGCCCCTGCAACTACTGAAAAGGCTGCTGTCCCTCTTCAGGAACCACATGTTTGAGTGGCCTCTCAGCAGACACCCCTACATCATGGTTGCACCTATGGTATGGCTATACATATCACTGAGGCACGCCATCCTCCCCACCAATGGCGAGGTCTGTGGTTCATGGGGGGAGCAGGATTTTACAGTCCACACATTAAGATAATTACTAGAAAGTACTAGTGAGAAACTGCACTTTTATTATTGAACTTTAGGGATTCCTAACCTCTACCAAATGCATGTGGACAAGTGTAGAATACCGAACTCTACTCTGGACTCTAGACATGGATGAAAAATCTATGTGGACAGTATTTGCACATTTTGTCTGTGATTCAGAACATCAGATATTGTTGCCAATAAAATTCTTCTGGCCTGCTGATCATATTGCCAGTGTATAAAATATACCAATGTTTCAGCCACTTGCAAGAGTGGCTGACATGTTGAACAGTTTTATAGATGGACAGTGCAGTCAACAGACCAGAAGAATTTTATGGGCAGTGAAAATGGCCATGGAAGCTTATGCTTACATCACATATTATGTGCAATACCTTATGGTTAATTAGTCACAAGACTCTTTAAATGGGTAAATGTTTTACCATGAATGTAAGACTACAATTGACGTTTCTGTGTGTCTGGTTTCCTTTTGGGTGTAATATTCCAATCTCTCGTCTTTGCAATATAATACATTACAATTTTTGCTGTATTAAGTGAGATGATGCGCTCTTATCTCTTACCTCTTGATGTGATTTTCTGTTAACATATGCTATGAGATGGAGTCTCAGGGACCCCACTAAATCATTCAAAAATTTTAATTTTAGTTGTGTGACAAATTTTGACAATTATTTAAGTGCTGTTTAAATTCCTCTTGTTGATTTTACTGCACTAAATAAAGCCTGCTGTATTTTATTTGTTGTTTTATAAAATCACATACTTTTGTGCACTTATTTAAATAGTATTGTTAGAAAAAACGGTATTTTACATTCCGAAAAAGTATAACAACTTTGTAGCAAATTGATGTTCACACAAATCCTAATTCCAGTGATTAACTTGCACATAAAAATTGCACTTGATAGGTGCAAGGAGAAAGTCTGCAATATTGACTGTCATTGCTTATATCTACATTTCTCTTTACCAACAGTCTGAACACATGTGATTTTAAGTAACACTCTAGGTGTTTTATTGCAGAAACAGGAAAATGCCAATCACCATTGTTCTGGAATCTTCCTCTGAATGATCCTCTTGTTTGAAAGCAAAACTCTTGTCATTGGCTATTGTAAATCGTCGCCTTTTGCGTCTTCTTCTTCTTCATCTGTATCATTGGCATCGTCCTCCATCCAACAACCACCAATTTTATCAAGCTTAGGATCCTTAAAATCGACACATTCCTGCCAACCTATTTTGTACTATACTGAAGAAAACTGGTACCTAGTTCACATGGCATGGTCTAGGAAACCACAGTACATGTTAAGGAAGTGCATCAACAAGAAGGTGATAATACAATCAACAATAAAATTTTATTGGTTTGGCGATTTTAGGAAGCTAGGGGCATATACAGTGTGATTTTTTCCACCATGTACAAACTCTAGTTATTGATCGATGAGAATATATGGAACAAAAATGGACTAATGAACTTATGGCCGAAAATACATGGTTTCCATGCTAAATCATTTATTCAGTCATTCATTGTTACAGAGATTGCAGTCTTGTATGCACTGCTCCATGCAGCCGCAATTAGAGTATGTATTGTTTCCTCCTAGAAGGTGGTATTGTTCCTCATACATCGTGTCCTGGCACGCTCTCCTGCTGTAGTAATTGGTAATGTTGTGTCCAATTCACTTCTCTTGCTGACTCACTATGTAGTAGATGTGATACAGCATTGTACACAATGGTTCCATATTTGAATTGAGAGCTTGCTGAATTCATGTTAGTTACGGAAAGGCGTAAGGCAACAGACAGCGGGCAGCAAGGCAATATCAGGAGACCTATCCCTGCCATCAACAACCACAGCATTCAATGTTCGCAACAGTGATTCGCCATTTGTATGAGACAGAGTCGTTTCAGAAAGGAGGAAATCATGAAGAATGTATGCAAGATGTTCAGAAACCAGACTTGGAGGAAAATGTGATTAACACTGTAGAAGGCAACTGCCGTGTCAGTACCAAGCATTGGAGCCGCCAGCACAGGGTAATCCAGATGGCCATGTAGAACATTCTCTATGACTATTGTTACTACTCTTATCACTTACATCAAGTGCAGGGCTTACTAGTGACAGAATTTCCACATACGGAGCAGTTTTGTCACTGGTTTCTTTACCAGGCAACCACAATTCTGTGATTTTTGCCATCCATCCTACTCACAGACGGAGCCACCTTTATGCAGAATGAAATCTTCAACTTTCATAACAGTCATCTATAGGATAGTATGCAGAACCACACTGATATGGTAACAGTGAATCATCAGCATCGGTGCAGCCGGAATGTGTGGGCTGGGATAAATGGTGACTGTATTTTGGGACCAGTCTTCCTTCCACGTCGGCAAGCAGACTGGAAACTGTCGTTTCTTGTGAGTGACTTTGCCTCCCCTGCTGGAAGAAGTGCCATTGGTGACACGGAGGGTTATGAGGCTGCTGCATGATGGTGTTCCAGTCCACTTTGCCATTAACATCCGATGCGTCTCAGTTGTGTTTTCCCTGGTCAGTGGATCAGATGAGAGAGTCGAGTTGCATGGCCTGCTAGTTCAACAGATCTTGCTCCATACAATTTCTGGTTATGGGGCCATCTCAAAAGTACCGTGTATGTAGAGCCCATTCCAGATGTGGGGACATTGGAGCAGTATATTCATGCTGCCTTTGTCACTGTTCAGATGCAGCCTGGCTGATGTGAACATGAGGACAGAACATGCTATGGCATGTATACACATGTGTTGAGGCACATGGGAACCATTTTGAACACATACTCTAACTGTGGCTGCTTATAATACTGTAGTCTCTGTAACACCATATGACTGAATAAATTGTCTCTAGCCCAGAAACCATACATTTCTGGACAAAAGTTAATTAGCCCTTTTTTCCTCCATATCCTCTGATGGAAGAATCAAAATGTAGATGCATTCCAGTAGAACTGACCTTGGAAAATGACGTCGAAAATTCATACAGTCTGAGAGACCACACCTTGTGAGTGAAGGTTTAATCTAACATATCTTGCAAATATGAGAGTTTACTAACATTTTTGTTTGCATTGCAGTAAAATAAAATATAGCCTACATTTAATAAAAAAGAAAGATGGACAAAGGTTCTTAATACATTCAAATATGTAACACTTTGCTTGCTATCAGTCACTTAGTGATGGTACACTTAATGTTGAAGAACTGATTACAGAAACCGTTTCAAACTCGAATTATAATTTGTTGTTAATAAAGCACTTAATACTAGAAGAAAACTTTGAAATATTTTGTAAGCCACAGGTTTTGCAATGGTGTTTGCTCTGTACTGATGTAAAAGTACCCCACTTATAAGTCTGGTACCATTCTCAGATATACCGGTCGCATAATGCAGAGTAACTCATTATGACAAAACCACAAAGTTTCAGACATATTTACGAGTCACAGATGGGCTCCCCATATAATCAATAAATATTAATTTCCAACTAACTGTGTCACATTATGTAATCCAAAGAAGTAAGTGGCCAAGTACAAAACATAGCATGAAAACTATCAGTATACTGCATAATAAAAGGGGGTGTAATGAAAAGGTATGGAGAAACTTCCAGAAAGCTTTCCTCACACATAAAGGTATAAAATTTGTTATCTGGACATGGAACCAGAAATGCTTTATTTTCACGTTAGAGCTCATTTTCTACTTCTCTTCACAAACAAATTAATGATGGAAAACACTATTAGTACGAATCATTTTTAACAAACAGAATGCAAATACATAATTCAAACAATTTTGGAAGGAGAAAAAATCTTGGTGACAAGGGAGAATTCACGAAGTGGGTTACAGAACGTTCCGTTTTGGACCCTCTCCTATTCCTTATTAGGGAATGTCGAGAATCCTCATAAAATTTTGCAATGACATCATCAACAAAGATCTTCTACCAAAGACCCAGTTGGTATAGTAGGTGCCTCTTTGTTAGGACCTCATATTCCTTCACCCAGGTGCAATGGAGAAACTTACCATACTTTACCTACTGGAACTTGTCTCTTCAAAAAATTTATACTTAGTGGATAATGGATCTCCCCCTCATTTCAGTGTTAATGTTCAGAGGCTTCTGAATAACATGTTTTGTGGCAGATGATTAGGCATAGGAGGACTGATTGCTTTGCCTTCACTCTCTCCAGACCTAACCCATTAGACTTTTATTTGTGGGGGCATCTGGAACCTCCTCTAAGTGGAACCCCAGTACAAGATGTGCAGAGTCTTCATGCCCTTTTTGTGAAAGGCTGTGAATCAACATGCAATTCTCCAAAGATGTCAGCACACCAGGGATTCACATTGATGGCAGGTTGATGCATGTATCCTTGTGAATGAAGGGTATTTTGAATATTTCATTTAGGAAAGTGTTTCACACTGCACGGATACGTTCTTTTCCTGTGTGTTTCCATTGATTAATGTGTTGAAGAGTGATAGAAACTGAGCTATAACATGGAAATAAAGCGCTTCTGGATCCTTGTCCCTATAACATATTTTCTTCCTTCATGTGTGAGAACCCTATTTGCTGAAAGTTTATCCATACCCTTTTTGTTGCATCTTTCATTAAAGCCAGCTAAATGTGGTCATAATAAATTACAAGCAAAGTCACTAATTTGAAGGCAGCTACTGCTCTCTCAGAACAAATAATGGTCTTTTATTTTCTCTTAGTAGCATACTTGGTCGTACTACATCTGTATTGTTCAAATAAGACAGTCACCTAGATGATAGTTTATGATACACTACTACTTGTCATTTAGCTTTACAGTGAACAGAGTTATTGGCCATGTACCTAATAGGATTTTGCTATTCTTAAATCTAGATAATCAGATAATCTGTAGAAGGAGTGGCTGCAGAGGTATTTTCTTTCAGTTGGCTGGGAAGTTTGGAGTTAGATACGAAAGAACAAAACTTCGCTCTGAACTGTGGGCAAAGAGGCGACGTGTACATGAAAATTAATTTTCTTTCTTAGATCTTACAATAGAAATTTCAGTACAGCTGGTCTTGTGATTATACAAACTACAGTTCAGTGAAAATCTATTTTATTATTAGTAACAAAAACATTAAGGAGTAGGTTTACAGCAATATTCTTAATGAGATATTTGCAAGATGTGCAGTTATGTATTTTATAAAATTTGTGATACATACAAAACTCCCTCACTAGTTATGTAAGACCACAGGGAGTGAAAATATACCACATGAGGTAAACATTTGACTTAAGGTCAAGACAATATCTTTTAAGAGCAAAACATGGGAAAATGAGCTTTCTGATTAGTTCCAATATGTGTTGACTGCTTTTAACTTGTTATCCTACTGAAGCCCTTCTGCTGGTCTCCTATAAACCGTTGTGGTTCGTCCTGTGGCGCAACAGAGCAGTGAACCCCCGTAGAAATATTCGCATCTGAAATACTTTTACAGTGCATAAAGATTTTAAATTTAAAATCATCCAGTCTCCTGCCTCTGTGAGAAATGATTATTTAGTAATATATATGGAACTCCCCACCAATATCTATAGTCATGTTTGAAATTGGCGGTCAGCTCTCACGCACTCACCTCGACATGTGCGCAAAGTCATGTTCTGCACCCCTGAAGACCACATTTCAGCGCTAGCGAGGTGTGGAGAGGGAGCCAGAGCAGCAAGTGTCTCTTACTTGTACTTAGGAGCAACGCTCTGTTATGTATTCACGAGGAGGCCAATGTGTCTCATAAATAACAGATTTTGAATCTATTTCATATCTACACTATTCTGTAACTGATGATATCCGTTGTGTCATTGATCTATGTGAGAAATTATATTTCTGAAACACAAATAATATCAGGATTCAAGTCAGCAACAACAGAGAGTTTTCTCTTGTTTGTCGTAGTTAAGTTACCAAAAATATGACAAGCTTTTACCATTTCTCAAGTCAGAAGATTCGATAGAGAGTTGTAAGTTTGAAGATTTGATTTCTCAGATGTGCAGTGTCTATAATAATAAGTCCATATGTGTGATACTTCAGTGCAGAAGTTTAGGGAAACAGATTTGTTTTGCCTGTCACTTGAAGATAAGCTCCACATCAAGGAGTTATGCAGATTGGCAGCACAAAACAAGTTGGTCTAGAAAATTAAAAATAAAAGTAAAGAAATTGTAAGAATTTTCAGACCAGAAATTTACAAGAAATCAGATTTGATATGTGGTTATGATACTACAAACATGGTGTAGTGTTTTCCATGTTTGTTGTTTGCAAAAGAAATTTATGGGCGCGAAGCGACTTTGATCCCAAGATGTGTTGACGATCTCGGACATTATCCACAGAAGATAAAAGAGCATGAGTGGTCCAGATCATATGTAAGTACAAGGCCAGGGTTCGATATAATAGGGAAACAGGGTATTAGACAACAGTCAGAGAGTACTTATGGCAGTCAGTTGAAAAACAATGATCACACTCGCAAATATCGTTACATAGTCTCTAAAACTGTGTGTTGAATTAAAGTTTGTGGTGTTTCTGAGCTCACACTTGATGGCCATTATGGACGCAGTGACTCATCAAATCTGGGAATTTTCTAGTGTTGTAGATTTCACTGTTGGGCTTGAGGCTGTACTTTGTTTCCAAAGGCACTTGTAAAGATACTGAAACTCATTTACTTTCCTGTGCACTGGAGGTAAAACTTGAAAGGGTAAGAAAGAAATTTCTGCCACTCATATTTTTATCAGTTTTCGCAGATTGGACAACGCCACTCATATTGTTATCAGTTTTTGCAGATCGGACAATGACATTTCAACAATTTCACAGATTGTCATAGTAATCATACATGGTTTCTCTGAGGGTAAATCTGTAAAAAGGTTTTATACTTTCGCCATTCCTCTTGAACACAGTCCAAAAACGTTAGCACAGTCGCTCAAAGAAACTCTACTGGATATTGTGTGTAATCCAAATAAAGTAAATTTTCAAAGTATGAGGGTCCATCTGCTTGATTTTTCTTTCTGCAGGAGTACAGACTCTTCTGAACTAACATTTTAAAGATGTCTATTTTGTTCATTGTTATGCCCACAAATTGTGTCTGATTTTAACCTAAGCAACGATTCAAAATACAGATGTTAGAATGTTTTTAGCTGATGTTAGTGAGATTATTAGTGCCTACCATTGTTCTCCACAGCGAATAGTACTTCTAATATTGACATAGTGAACAGGAAAGTTCTTCATGCTTCCAACATGAGGTGGAATCGTAAACCAAGAATTGAGCAAGTTGTGTAAGAAAACAGAGTATCACTTGCAGAACGCATGGGGCAAACATAGCTTTGTCTTGACAAAACACTCCAGTTACTCAAGCAACAGGGCTACAGCTGAAATTAAGGCACCGAGCATTTCAGCTTTGGTTCTCTGTATTTCATGATACTGTGCTGATCGCTGCAATATTGTATAGTCAATTACAAAAATGAGTAGTGCATCAACTGACTGAGCAACAAGAGATGGAAAATTTCAAAAATGTAACACAGATATCATCGCTGACATGATTTCCACATGCAGAGACTGCTGCATCATGCAAAGAGACAGAGACAAGGAAATGAATTCCAAAAACGGTTGTTGCAAAAGAAGAGCGAGATAAAATTATCGCTTAAGTTGCGAAATGTTTTGTCTTTCCAGGGTATGTCGTCACTGAAAATTTATTTAATTACGAAAAATTTGCTTTGTATTCAAGTCAGTTTCTGCAAATGTTACTGCAGAGGTCTTGCAAAATACATTCCACCCTTAACGCAATAAGCTGAGAACAGAACCTTAAATACTATAGCGACGAGTAAGTTTAAAACTCTCCCAGATGCTGTTACACTTCTGCAATTCCCGTTCGAAAATAAGTTGCAGAAGCCTTTTAGAAAAACAGTGGAACTCCCAAATGTGATGGCTACTATACCAGTGACATCGTATGAGACAGAGTGATCTCTTTCTACCCTGAAGAAAGCTTTTCTGCGAAGTGCTATAAGAGGCTAGTAGCAGTAGTAGCGCTCTTAATCGAGAAGGACTTCATAGCAGCATTGTACGCTTGAATGAACTTTTCATTGACATAATTTCTGCTTTTAATGAGTGCGTTTTCTGTGCAAACATTCATCAGAAGATAAGTATATTTCCATACAGCAATTATTTTTATATTCATTATTAGTCCTTTTATGTTAATTACATGAAATTTTGTAGACCATCTTCTAGTGAGCCCCCTACAAAAACTCCATGAACCGCCATTGCTTATAAAATATTTTTAAAAATTTATCCAAATTTATCAAAACAGATCTAAGTAGACAACTAAATGAATATCAAAGTGGATTTAAAAAAGGAAGATACTGCTCAGAGCAGATATTTAATATGAAATCTACAGAATGCCACAGACAACTGAATTCATAAATACAGCAGTAACATTTACAGATTTCAGGAATGCATCTGGCTGAATTAATGGAGAAATTCTAGAAACACTAGTGCATGAATCTGATCCTGCATATTTCAACAGTAAATTGTCTGTTATAATCTGTGTACTTCATAGATTCTTTGATTATACATGTTATATTTGAACTTCAAATAAATGAATGATATATAGATGTTCTTAGCAGGTTACTCTTACATGAAGTAATTATCCATTGTATGTTGTGTTGAATAAATACTATTTTCATATGACATTTGGTGATCCTGAGCTGCTGAATTATTCACTGGGTTGGTGGCACTGTATATCAGAACATTTGAGTTAAAGGATAGAATGATAAAATTATCCATACATAAGGTTTAGTATCAACTACAGGAAGCAGCCCTACTCTGAAACTGTGTCACATAATCTACATCTCCCAAGACAGATATAACAAATTCTGCATTCCCTGACTTACCAATAACAGATGTGATCCTCCGATTGGAGTGAAATCTTTGTCCTCCTGAGCAGACAATTGTGTTTTGCATAACTTGAAAGCCAATTTGTCTTATCCTACTTCATCTCGTCAGAAATACTGGTAGGTGGTGGCTGCTCTCTAAACAAAACGGAACAAAACGGCTACAAAAGTGTAAGACATCCTTTCTATGCCACCAAATAACATTCACATGCTTATAACTTACTTCTACAGTTAGATGCTAAGCCACCCATAACACTGCTGACACCGAAGAACTTGACAACTGGCTACAGCAACGATTACTACCATAGGAGAAGTCACAGTAGCTTGTAGGTATGTCAGGTGACGCCAGCGCTGCACCTGAAGCTGACCACATCGTCCCACTTACCACTCCAATGATGAGATGGCATTTCTTTGCCAATAGGAATTCTCCACTTTTTTGTGCATGCGTACAAGGCACTTTCCTCTTATGCTGCTCCTCTCACTCCTATGACAGGAGACATCTTGTGGCATGACCTCTGTAGTTCTCCACCTTCACAGAATTGCAAGCAACGCAGTTGATGGCGACATCCTGCAAGACACATTACAGTCACGCTTGCTTGCAGGTGCTTAGAAGATGGTAACAGTTTGTGCTTGTGACCTCAACTTCATCACTCAAACTGCTGACAGAGAAGTTGATCCATTCATAGGTGTCACAACAATCTACCCTTGGACAGACAATTCTCTGGAAGAGCTGCAAAATCTAGTAAACATCTAAGCAAGTTGCAGCGCTTCAAATATGGTACTCCACTAGTGTTTCGCAATGTAAATGCTATTACATTGCTAACAATCGCCTGCCCACAACTGAGACTATCTTCCATGATTTCCCTAAATTGCTTCAGGCAAATGTCAGGATGGTTCTTTTGAAAGGGCACAGCCGATTTCCTTCCCCTCCTTTCCCTAATCTGAGCTTGTCTCCATATCTAACGACCTCATTGTCGACTAGACATTAAACACAAATCTCCTATTCACTATCACTTACTTGCTATACCTGATTGTTACAGTATACCTTAAAGATTTTTGTCATTGATGGATTGATCGGAAATACAGTTGTCTAATCACAACTAGACCATGTTGGCATCAAAGTAATTACTGGTGAGTCACCATATGACAATCATGTTCATAAGTTCCCTGAATTTCTCTCATCTGCAGTTATATAAAACTGAACAGTGTATCATATTGTCATCACGTTGAAACGAGCAGTCATTACACCTCTTTCATGCCAGCAGAAGTGATCTATCACCCTTTAGATGGTAGTTGGGCCTCACCTCTTCTTATTGTCCCTAAAAATAGGAACAGGTGAGCCACTGTGGTGCTTATCATCATCTGTATGCCAGAACTATACCTGATTGTTACCTTGTTCCACGTATCGAGGCCTCTTTAATATGCACATTTACGAGTAGACTCTTTTGTCCGTGATAAGACTGGTCTGTGAATTTTACTGCCTACCCATTGCATCAGAAGAGATACTCTAAACAGTTGTTTACCCTCCATTCAGACACTATAAATTTCTTCAGATGCCATTTAGACAGCGAAATGGTGCCTGGACTTTTCATCACTTCATGTGTGATATAACTGGAATGTTAACTTCTGCTGTATCTCTGTCGATGACCTATTTGTAGATCGTCCACAGAGGCACAGCTTCTAACCCACCTTCAGTAGCTATTCACTAGCCTGTGAGAAAGAAGGTTAGTGGTTAAACAGTCAGAACGTGCTTTTGGGGCCGCAGAAGCAAAATTCGTAAGTTAAAGAGAATTGTATCAACTGAAGTTAAAGTGAAAGCTGATTCTCAGTATCCATACTGCACAACAACAAATAAATTACGCCGTTTGTTAGGACTGACTAATTTTTATCAACATTTTGTACACAACAATTCATTGTTGGCAGCTCCTCTTAACTAATTCTAAAAAAGTATTGGCCAAATCATGAGAAGTATTACAGTGAACTTAAGGTGTAGAGCCAGGATCCTGTTCTGGTAGGAGGGGGGGTCACTCGTTGTTACTGCTGGCTTCCGACCCTCCCCTCCCCCCTTCCTCCAATTATACCTTGCTATCAAACTCTCAGATGCCTCCGATTTTAATAATGATAATTTTAATAATAATAATAATAATAATAACAGTTGAATACTTAAACAATGATAACTTTTTTTAAATCAGTGCTTAGTACGTTGCTTTAACATAATTCCCAAATAATTGCAGCTCAGAAAAGTGTGTAGTTTGAAAAGAATTCACTTGAACATCTGGAAAGGGTAAAACAAAGCATAGGGCTATAGATAGAGAGATGTTGAATGAAACGCATTTGGCTGTCAAGAGAGCAATGCATGAAGCCATCAATGACTACTGTAGCAGAATACTGTCAAATGATCTTTCACAAAACAGAAAGAAATTCTGGTCATATGTAAAGGTTGTTAGTGGCACCAAAGTTAGTGTCCTATCCCTAGTGAATGAGACAGGAACCGACATTGAGGGTAGCAAAGCAAAAGCTGACATGCTTAGTTCCACTTTCAAATATTCCTTTACAGCGGAAAACCCAGGAGAACTGCCCCAATTTAATCCTCTTGCCTCTGAAAAGATGAGTCAAATCAGTATCGGTGTCAGATGTCTTGTGAAACAGCTGAAACCATTAAAACTGAACAGAGCTCTGGGGCCTTATTGAATTCCTGTCACATTGTACAACGAATTTACGGCCGATTTAGCCCCTCTTCTACCTATGATATGTCTTAGATCCCTCAAACAAAAAACCCATGTCCAATTCTTGGTAAAAAGCGCAGGTCACACTTGTCTACAAGAAGAATAGTGGAAGTGATCCACAAAACTACTGTCCAATATCCTGATATCGATTCGTTGTAGGACCGTAGAACATATTCTGTACTCAAATAAAATGTGGTATCCCGAACAGAATGACCTCCTCCATGCTAACCAGTAAGGATTCTGAAAACATCGATCATGTGAAACCCAATAAGCGTTTGGCTCAGTTCACATCTGCACCTATTGTCAAAAGAACCATGACATGTGAACTCAAGGTGGAATTTCTGTCTGGATTGAGGATTTTTTGATAGGTAGGACATAGAACATTATCTTGGATGGCGACTTATTGTCAGATGTAGAAGTATCTTTGGAAGTGCTGTAGGGATGTGTGTTGGGACCCTTGCTGTTTGTGTTGTCTAGTAATGACCTGCATACAACATTAATAGCAAGCTCAGACTTTTTGCTGATGATGCATTTATCTTCTGAAAGAAGCTGTATAAATATTCCGTCAGATCTTGATAAGGTTTTGAAGTGTTGCAAAGATTGGTAATTTGCTTGAAATTTTCAAACATCTAAATTTGTGCACTTCATAAAACGAAAAAAGTAGTATCCTCTGGGTATAATATCAGTGAGTCACTGCTGGAATCGGCCAACTCATACGAATACCTGGGAGCAACACTCTGTAGGGATATGAAATGGAATGATCACATACACTCAGCCCTGGGTAAAGCAAGTGACTGACTTTGATTTATTGGTAGAATACTGGGGAAGTGCAATCAATCTACAAAGAAGATCACTTACAAATCACTCATGCAACCAGTTCTAGAATATTGATGTAGTATGTGGGACCCATATCACATAGGACTACATCTACGTGATTACTCTGCTATTCACAATAAAGTGCCTGGCAGATGGTTCAATGAACCACTTTTACATGATCAGATCGGAAGGAGTGAAGACTGTCTCTTAAAAGACGTGAAGAGCATTTTTATCAGCTTTTTCGAAATAGATGTACTTTGCGTTTCTTTTTGATGGTTGTAGGTGTTACAACGTCGCAGCAACTGCCTTGTGGTTGCTAATTCCTGTATTCGTCACAACACTCACTATTTGTCCAGGATTATTTGTTGCTAAAAGGTTAAGTATGCTTTCGCAATCATGTTTGCTTCGAGTGGGCTCATGAACTAATTATTCAAATTAATTTTCTGAGAAATCATTCAGTACAATTTTGGATGATGTTTTATGCCTGCCGCCGGCTTTAAACGTATAATTTTTCCAGCATATCGTGGGTAGATTGAAGTCACCACCGCCTATAATTGTATGAGCGGGGTACTTATTTGAAATGAGACTCAAGTTTTCTTTGAACTGTTCAGCAACTATGTCTTCTGAGTCTGGGGGGAGGGGGGGGGTCGGTAAAACGATTCAATTAATAGTTTAGTCCGATTTTCTGGTATTCAGGTATAACCTCTACCCATACTATTTCACTTGAACTATCTACTTCAATTTCGCTACAAAGCAAACTACCTCTGACGGCAATAAAAACTCCATCACCAACTGTATTTAATCTATCTTTTCTGAACACTGTTAGAGCGTTTGAAAAAATTTCGGCTAAACTTATTTCCAGCTTTAACCAGCTCTCTGTACCTACAACTATTTAAGCTTCAGTGCTTTCTATTCGGGCTTGGAGCTCTGGTTCTTTCCCAACGAAGCTACGACAATTTACAACTACAATACCAATTGTTTCTACAACTACTTTACTGTGTTTCACCTACCAACTTTTAGACAGATGCCCCTTCTGTGGTTCCCTGAGACCCTCTAACCTAAAAAACCACCCATCCCCTTCCACACAGCCCCCACTACCCCTGCAACCGCCTCCTGTGAGTAGTGGATTCCTGACTTATTAATTGGAACCCGGAAACCCACCACCCGATGACGCAAGTCAAAGAATCTGCAGCCTACACAGTCACAGAACCGCCTGAGCCTCTGATTCAGACCCTCCACTCGGCTATGCACCAAAGGACCACAGTCGGTTCTGTCGACGATGCTGCAGGTGGTGAGCCCCGCCTTAATCTTGGAAGCAAGACTGGCAGTATTAACCATTTCCGCAAGCTTCCCGAAACCAGACAGAATCTGCTCCGATCCAAAGCGACACACGTCATTGGCACCTACATGAGTCACCACCTGCAGTTGGCAGCACCCTGCGCTCTTCATGGCATCCGGAAGCACCCTTTCCACATCCAGAATGACTCCCCCCTCCTGGAATGCACATGGAATGCACACTGGCTTCCTTCCCCTCCTCGGCAACCATGTTCCTAAGGGCCCCATTACGCGCCTAACGTTGGAGCTTCCAACTACCAGCCAAACCACCCTTTGTGAATGCCCAGACCTTACGGGCCGAGAAGCTTCCTCTGGAACAGGGTGGACGACTGAATCTGGCTCAGAGACTAACAAGGGGATGTTGAACATGCATGGAGAAGGACAGCACAAATGGTCACTGGTTTGTTCGATCACTGGGAGATTGTCATGCAGAGACTGAAGAAATTGAACTTGTAGACTCCTGAATATAGATGTAAGCTATCCTGAGAAAAATAACATATTGTCAAGAACTGGCTGTTAATGATGACTGTAGGAATATACTATAATTGCCTACGAATCGCTCCCCTAGAGATTGTGAGAATAAGATTAGAATAATTACAACACACACAGAGTTATTCAAACGATTACTTTTCTTGTGCTCCATACATGAATGGAACAGGGAGAATCCCTAGTAACTGTTACAGTAAGATGTACTTTCTGTCATCCACTTCACAGTGGTTTGCGGATTGTAGATGTAGAATTTGCGTGTGTCAAACAACTGATTTAATAATTACATTGACAACAATGTCTTACAACTTTCAAGTCATCATAATTTACAGAATCTAAAATCGACGTACACCCTCACCTTTACAGGACACAAATGACAGAAATGGTGTTTCTTTGAGTCGTTTCTGCCCATATTTGCGAAAGTCAGTTTTTGCATTTTTTCTGTTGGAAGTTATTTTCCTTTCTGTCTTGCCTAATTCGGCTCCCTGTGGTTTGTTAGATCAGCTTGTGGACTCTAGAAGCATGTTGCGTTTCTTATCAGCCTGTAATGTGTATCTTTACCTGGATGTTCTCTGGAGGCAGTCAGGCTGCAAGCCCATCCACATGAGGTGGCCCACAGGAAAGCAACTGGAAAGTAGCTAGTAATTTTCTAGAATCCTTGTCATTCTGAGACTCTTAGTTTCATGCTATTTTATTCTCAGAAAGGTGGGTCATAAATGTGGAACTCATAGTAAAATGACCTTGATGACAGCCTAACCCCATTGGATCGGCACATGGTGGACTGATGAGAAAAAAGCGCCCTTCACCAGAGCAATAGCTGTTGTGACTCCTCTTCCTGACATTCTCAATAGAGTCGCTATAAATCCACAGAGTTCTGTGGATCTAATTGGCAGTGTTAGCAGCTTACTTAGGAATGAGATCAGAAGAGAGCTGTAGTAGTGTGATAAAAGATGCACAAAATCTTGCTGAAAATTTCAGATCTTATTAAGACTTTGAAAGAGAAAATAAAACTCGTCTCAGGAGAATGAAGGAGTAATTTGTTTATGTGTCTAGCGACGAACCTGTTGCTGAAAGTGAGGTAGACTGCTTCTTTAATGTAATTTTTTCTACCTTATTATTGATGCAACTCATAATGACGGTCAGTTTAGTGTCACAATTTACTATGAAGTTTTATTGTTGAAGTGACTATTTGACACTGTGCGATGTGCAAGAGTGTCAAAGACGCTGTGGTCTCGAAGAGAGATGTAAACAATGCCGTCGTCTCTGATTTATATATGGTTTTGGTTGTTATTTGGAATAGTAATTCTTCCAGCTATTGTACTCGTTATGATTATGATGAAACTACCACAGCTGTATAGACGCATTATATTGTACCAGAAGAAATAAAAGAGTTCATCTTAACTGATTAATAGTTGAGACACCAAATTAATTATTCTTTTATAATCATATTCTCATAAATATCTAGGGAGTTCCAGATATCTACGTTGACGTGCATTTGCAGAGACGCTAGAGACTTGGCAAACGAACCTGCAATCACACAGCGATTCTTTACAGACTCAAGAACTCGCAATTAAGTGCGTTAACAGCGCTTTACCAAGATTTCATCACCCAACATATTACGCAAACGACGAATTTAGTTAACAGTACATCACTTGAAAGCCAAGAATACAAACCAAGATCAGTATTCCAACACGACGTAAAACAATATAAAACACCGCAACAAATAAAATGATATAACATTATCATCATCAGTTTTCTGCTACATTAGAAGTTCCTTTGCATCTCCATTTCCTGCTGGCCATTGCGTCCTCCAGGATCTGTAATCTCTTCTTTCCTTGCATTCTCTTCCCTTACGCATAACCTTCTAAGATATTTTTTACAAGTCAGTCCTTCTTTATCAGTACAACGGTGTTTAAAGAAAGTGCCACATATCCCTGTAGGAGGAATATGTCCAGAGACCAACACCTGTCGAGATATGGAGCAATCATTCTTGTCATTCCCATCTGCCCTTTGTCTGTTATATAGAATGCTGAATGTGATTACCACACAAACCGATGCATCTGTCAGTCCTTCTCTACCAGAATCACGCACTCTCTCAAATACACTTGGCTCCATTCAAACTGTGTCATACTTTTTGGTAACATGCTCCTGCAGTGTCTGTAGTTTGCCGTTGGATTGTGCATACACCAGTGCCTTTAAATGTCCAGATAGCTATAAATCCAACGGATCAAGGTCAGATTAATGGGGAGGCTGTGCTACTGGACCTCTCTGACGAATCCATCACCCACAAAACGTTGCAGTGAGGTACTGTTGCACGATTCGTCAGAAATGAAATCATACCCCGTCGTGCATAAGCTGCAGTCGTCATCTTTGCACAGGGATAACGTTCTCCAATTGCACTGGCAAATCATCGATGATACGCAGCACCTGCTAATCTATTTGATAAAGTATGTGGACCTGTGAGTCTGCCGTCGACAATTCTTGCCCTTATGTCGATACTGAAGCGATCCTGATGCTTGTCCTCCTTGACTGCTCGAAGATTTGCATTTGTCCACACTTGTATATTGTATGCCATCTCTTATGAATCCTGCCCACACCACTGAATTCTACAAATTACTAGTCACAAGTAAAATGTGTCATATGTCAACAAATATTGGTTTTGGGACACACAATTATGCGGACTATTCTTCTCGCTTTGATCAATACTCTCTTCTATAGAGATATGTGACACAACTTGTAAACAGCCTGTACATCCAGTCCAGTTTGTTTTCCTTCTTTTTATTGTATTCTGTAATTAGCTTTGCAGGGCCAGTTCAAGAACATGTTTCCACACAAGCTACTAATTTGGCGACCCCTGCCCCATTTTCCATTGTACATTATCACCAATGTTTCCGCCACTAATTACAATTTATCTGGTACACAAACCTCGTATATGGGCGCTCTGGAGCCGCTCTGGGCCTGTTGTCCCAAGTGACCGCTACCAGCTGTGTTTTATGTCCTCTATAGAAAACTTAACCCATGTGGCTTGTCTGGCGCCCCTTTCAGCTTTGTTTCCCAAGTGGGTTCTAAACTGGTCCTGTCTTCATCTCGAAAGCCACCAGCCTTGTTCGGTTTTTCTTAATAATTATCCATCTTTCAACACAATACAGAAGAACGCTGCATATGAGACATTTTATTAGTCTTTTTCTCAAATCTGTGTCCATCTTGCTACAGAAAGCTCCCCTTCTCTTACAAAACGTCTCTTTAGTCATTGATATCGTGGTTTTAACTTCTGCACTGATCTTCCACTGGTTTTCTACCCTGCTTCCTAGCCATTTCAAGCTTTGCACTTGTCCTAATACTTCTCTGTTCAGCATTCTCTTCACACTTTTATTTCCTCCAAATTTCGTTACATTTCTTTTCTTTGTATTGATTTTTAACCCACAAATCTTTTTTTTACCTTCAGTGGTGTCCACCATATCCACAGCATTCTTCTTCCTCCAATTTTTGCCTCCTTGTCATCTTGTGGAGAGTGGTCAGTCATATTTTCCAAATATAAATTGAAGAGGGTTGGAGACACAGCTGACTTTTCTTGTTGCTTTTCCTGGTTGTTTCCTGTTAGTACTTTCTCCTCTCACTTTCACCGACACTTTTTTTTTAAGTATAATGAGTCAATAAGTTGTTTAGTTTTCCAGTCCACTCTCTTTTCTTCGTTCTAGTTGCAAGCTTACCCCAAGCCAAATTATCAAATGCCTTTTCTGGGTCCATAAAACACATATCTAGGTCTCTTGTACCTCTTGTGCTTATATTACGCCTAAAACCAGATTACTCCTAATTCAAATTCTCTTCCATTATCTTTCCTAGTCTTTTATTAATGGTTATTAACATAACTTTGGCTGTATGTAAAATGAGGCTAACTGAAGTCTGCTGACTTATTTCTTGGTTCCCTATTTCTTTGGTACTGAAATTATTACTGTTGTCAGAAATCAACACTGTGATATATGTTGCTATGTGACCTCAATATTTCTCCTACTTCTTCTTAGTTCAAGCATTTAAATATTTCTCCTGTTTTCATATTTATGACTTCTGCTATCACGTTTTACATTGAGCTATTGCGCTCTTTACTTGTTCCATTCTAATTGGTGGTCCTCTCTCATCATAATGCACACTGTTCATTGATTCAAGTCCCAGTCTTGCATTTTGTGATCTGCGTCATATAGCTCTTTTCAGTTATTTTACTCCTCTCTGGAAGACATCCTCTCCATTTACGAGCACTATATTTTTGTCTTTATCAAGGATTTCGACAGCAGCATTTCTGGGTCTGTTTTTATTTCATATTGCATTCTTTACTCTGTTGCACAATAGATCATATGTTTCCCTTTCTATCTACGTCTTCAGTTGCACTGCAGTCCTGTTTTAGTCAGGTTTTCCTAGATTGCCCTATTATTCAACCTCTGGTGCATATTTCTTGCACTTTACGCATTGGAGCTGTTTTCATCCAATCAGAGCACTCAACATCATGCCAAACAGTCCGCCTTTGCCAGACTGCCACAACAACCTGCCACTTCACTTTCAGTTACTTACCCATCATTCTTTCTTGACATGTTTGGACTCTGGATAATAGGTCTGGTACTTTTATTTCTGATTTCACCATAAATGATAACCACACATATACAAAAAACGATGCTAATAAAATGCACACGTTTCACGCACAGCACCAACCAAACACTGCTGGATACTTATGCACAAGATTCGATTCGGCGTCACATTTAGTTATCACAATCATAGAGGTTGGCTTTCACTACATAAGCTTTGCAGAACATTGTGTGAAGCTGAATTTTTTAAGGCTGCAATTCATCATTGCGACTGGGTGATCACTGTCATAAATATACCTATTTAAGTCAGTGATGTGGCCCAGCATGGTGGTTAGTATATAAACATGATGTACACAAAGTTGTACGTTCGAATGTAGCAAATTTTTTATTTATTGACCTATTCAAAAGAGTTTGATTATTATTTCTATTCAATTATTTGATTTAAATGTAATTTTTTATTTGAAATTCTTTGCCACAACATTTTTCATCATTATATTGACTTTTTTATTTGACCTTATTTTTCCTCCTATAATTCGTTTTTCGTCTGCAATGTGCCTGCATTGCCTATAATCTGCAACGAGGAGCCAAGAAGGATTTCTCATTGGTTGGTAACACGGCAGCATGTGTAGCCAGCGTGAGGGTATCTTCAGGTAACCAATGATAGTGAGGAATTACAGTTTCATTTTAGCATGGAAACTGATTTTTTCTGATTGAGTTTGCTTATAGAGGTTAGCTTCAATCAAAAGCGATTGTGATTTTAGATCTGCCACAGACTGTTCAGATACATTCCACATCATGGGTTTGTGGTTAGCTTAGGGCTTGAGTTTAAATTCAGGTCTACAAAATGTATTGTCTACCACAGTTCCGTCACTGGTCACTTAAAAATCAGCTATTGGCAGAGAATCTCACATTTCTGACATACTTCACAGTGCCCACATCCTATATTGCTCCGCATTACATATTAACAGCATCTGTGAAGTGACCAACTTTGTTTATGAGTCACCTATAAATGAATTGAAGCCAGCAGCCAATGTGGCAACACTGTAGCAGCAAGTGATAGACATTATCAATCAAGTAATTTTAATCGGACAGTAGCTGTCTTTCTCAGCAGAAATCAATAAGCCATTCCTCTCTGTCACTCCTCCTTCCAAGAACATGGTTGCCTACTGTGTTTCACTCCTTCCATTCTTTAACACTGGCATTCCAATCACCCATTACTATTTTGCACCAGCCTTCATTATCCTCTGTTATTTTCCTTTACGATCTGGTCATCAGTTTCTGAAGGTGGTTTATAGATGTGGATAATCAATACATCTTTTTGTACTCCTTTCAGCTTTATGTCTCGTCACTTGTGTAGTCTACATTTTCCACATGCTTTGCCATTTTATTTATCATTCCTGAAGAGCACATTATGTATTCATCTACTGTATTGCTTTACATACATCCTATCTTACCTCAGTGACTCCTACCAGCTTTATGTTTTTTTCCTATCACTTTTTAGTTTTCTTGCTTGTAGCAGTGTCCTGACATTCCAGGTACCGATTTGTGCTTCCCCCAAGTGGGAGACTATATATACTGGTGTACAAAAGTATAGGATGAGAGTAGCATATGCTTGCTGTGCGATTGCCAAGTAACATAGTTCGATGAAACTTGGACCACACATAAAAAAGAACTGCTGCAATATAGCCTAGATGCTCCCACGCTGGTCACAAGGTTGGTGAGGAGTTATTGTGGTAGGAAGTTCCATTCTTCCATCAGTGTGCTTGACAACTGCTGGATGGACGTTGATGCATATGGATATGCTTCAATGCATCTCAAACAAGCTCAGTAGGATTTAAGTTGAGGGAATCGGCAGGCCAAAGCATTTGCTGAAAATCTTCTCATACCAAGAGCTCCTCCACCTGTGCTATTTGATGATGTAACGCTGTGTCGTCCATAAAAATGAAAGAAAAATGAATATTTTATTGAAAACTGTTTTATTCCAAACTTTGTAATGCATATAGACCACAGAGAATTATGTTCAATAATGTTTGTTCATGAAAGTATTTCTCAAATGAAAAGGAAGTGGTTCTATGATACCCAGTTTAAAACACAGACCGAAAATAACATTATCAAATGCATTGAAGTTGCGCTGAGAGTGTTATAAGAATGGTCACAGAATCCTCAAGCTAAATAATTATCCATGACTTGTGAAAACTAAGTGCATTTCATGATTACAGTACATCAGATATTCAACATGATGATTTACAAATGAAAACATGTGAGACAATGAGCAGAAACACATGCTCTGTCTATTCTTAATTTCGTAATGCAATAGGAAAAAGTTACAGTATGGTAAAGGCCGTTCATTGCCCATGATTAATCACCCACATGACTGAATAACACACTATATTACGGCCAGTTTAAAATTTCACATAAAGAGAAGGCAAATATGCAGTGGAAACGAGTTGTCTAATGGTTTAAATGCACTGATATGTAAGATATGGTTAGGTGTGAGAAAGAAAACGGAACTACACATTTCCACAACACAGCATTGTTTCCTCACAGTTGGTTTTGACAAAAACTTTGTACATTGATGTTCAAAAAAGTATTTGTCTGTCTCAATGTTAGCAGACTATTTTGGAACAGTTTGAAGTAAAAAAGTCAAGAGATTTTTGTTAAAGGCATTCAACCTTTATGAATTACATACATATTTATTTACATATATATTTAAAACATATGTAGCCTATGTCTGTCCAAATGTTTACTAAAGTATCATGCAAATATAGGAAAAAATGATCAAAAACTTTTCGAGATTTTTACTAACAATTGTTCTTATATATGTATTACATACATATATATGTACCATATATGATAATATATGTAACCTATGTCTGTCTACATGTTTATTAAAGTACCAACTGAAATTTTGAATTAAATTGGTCAAGAACGTTTTAAGATTTTTAATAACAATGTTTCCACTTTATGTATAATATACATCAATGCACATATTCAAGAAATATGTAGTCTTTGTTCATCCAAAAGTGTATTCGAGTGTAATGTAAAAATCTGAACTAAACAGGAAAATTTTTTCGCTAATTTTGCTAACACTGTATCCTCTTCAAGTATTATATATTTATTGATAGGGAATATATATTGAAAATGTAGCTTATTAGCATCAGAGGATTTATTAGAGTATCACCTAAAATTCGATGTAAATAGACAAGAAACATATCGAGTTTTACGTAACTAGTTTCTTCTTTATGTATTATATTTTGTATACTGCATATATTAAAGATATGTACCTTGTGTCTGATTGAAAGTGTGTTAGAGTATTCCATAAAAATTTGAAGTAAATATGCCAGTTTGCTAATGATGTTTCTCTCTTACATATATCAGTAGTAAATTTCCTCCTGTATGTTAATTAGAGTATCATGTAAAATTCTAAGTACTTTCTTCAGAATTTTTCGAAGTTTCTGGTCTGAACGTTTATAACAGTATTTTATAAAAATTTTAAGTAAAACTTTAACCTTGAGATTTCTACTAATATTTCCTTTATATATATATATATATATATATATATATATATATATATATATATATATATATATATACCATACAAATTTAAAAAAATATGCAGCTTATGTGTGTCTGAACATTTATTAGAGTATTGTGTAAAAATCTGAAGTAAACAAGCAATGATTTTTGGTAACAATGTTAAATTTATATATATATATATATATATATATATATATATATATATATATATATATATATATATATATATATATCCTTGCTCGTTTAGGATTTTACGAGATTTTTGGTAACAATGTTAAATTATATAAATATGAATTTTTTAGTTGGACCACTTTTTTTGCTTTGTGATAAATGGCGCTTTAATAGTCACAAACTTATGGCTCACAATATTAGACGAACATTTGGTAATAGGTAGGTTTTTCTTTAAATTAAAATACAGAACACAGGTACGTTTGAACATTTTATTTCAGTAGTTCCAATGTGAAACATGTACCTTTGTGAACTCATCATTTCTGAGAATGCATGCTGTTACAGCGTGATTACCTGTAAATATCACATTATTGCAATAAATGTTCAATGATATCTGTCAACCTCAATGCATTTGGCAATACGTGTAACGACATTCCTCTCAACAGCGAGTAGTCGCCTTCTGTAATGTTCGCACATGCATTGACAATATGCTAATGGATGTTGTCAGGCGTTGTCGGTGGATCACGGTAGCAAATATCTTCCAACTTTCCCAACATAAAGAAATCTGGGGACGTCAGATCCGGTGAACGTGCGGACCATGGTATGGTGCTTCGGCGACCAATCCACCTGTCATGAAATATGCTATTCAGTACCGCTTCAGCTGCACACGAGCTTTGTGCCGGACATCCATCATGTTGGAAGTACATCGCCATTCTGTCGTGCCATGAAACATCTTGTAGTAACATCAGTAGAACATTACGTAGGAAATCAGCATACTTTGCACCATTTAGATTGCCATCGATAAAATGGGGGCCAAGTATCCTTCCTCCCATAATGCCGTACCATACATTAACCCGCCAAGGTCGCTGATGTTCCACTTGTCGCAGCCATCGTGGATTTTCCGTTGTCCAATAGTGCATATTATGCCAGTTTACGTTACCACTGTTGGTGAATGACACTTCGTCGCTAAATAGAACGCGTGCAAAAAGATCTGTCATCATCCCGTAATTTCTCTTGTGCCCAGTGACAGAACTGTACGCGACAAGTCAAAGTCGTCGACGTGCAATTCCTGCTGCATAGAAATATGGTACGGGTGCAATCGATGTTGAGTAGCATTCTCAATACCAACGTTTTTGAGAATCCCGATTCTCGCGCAATTTGTCTGCTACTGATGTGCGGATTAGCGGCGACAGCAACTAAAACACCTACTTGGCTATCATCGTTTGTTGTAGGTTGTGGTTGACGTTTCACATGTGGCTGAGCACTTCTGTTTCCTTAAATAACGTAACTATCTGGCGGATGGTCGTCCAGGATACCTAGCAGCATACATGGCACACGCTCGTTGGGCATTTTGATCACAATAGCCACACATCAACATGATATTGACCTTTACCGCAATTGGTAAACAGTCAATTTTAACACGGGTAATGTATCACGAAGCAAATACCGTCCACACTGGCGGAATTTTACGTGATACCATGTACTTGTACGTTTGTGACTATTACAGCGCCATCTATCACAAAGCGAAAAAAGTGGCCAAACTAAAACATTCATATTTTTGTAGGTAGTACATGAATATATAACAAAAATGGGGGTTACTATTTAAAAAAACGCTATTGATATACGTTTGACTTATAGCCGCGACATCTAGTTGGCCAACCATAGCACCATCTGGTTTCCCCCTTCAAGCTAGACGAGTTTCGTTCTTTGTAGCTTTTATGTATGATGCTTATTTCGTGAGATATTTGGCCCAGTCACTATCAATGGACCACCATATATATATATATATATATATATATATATAAGAAATTAAAAGCACTGTATCACAGGCAGGTCTGCCCTCTTCCAGAAGTGTCGTCTTCAAGGTGAAAATGCACTGTGCCCAGATTCACTCCCTTGAGTGCACCATTCAAGAAACATCTGTTCCACTTGACTTGAACAGTGTTCTACCGCTGTCTGCTCCTCCATTGGCTGAAGGCAGTCCCCATCGTCCTGAAGTTATACAGAAATGATTTGACTCAACTTGACCAGTTACCAGACAAAGCTATTACATTAAACACTGTATAAATAAAGAAATGTAAACATTGTCACACTTCGACCATGCACAAGAAATGTGATAAATGTTAGTTCATAAATAAATAAGCCAGCATTTTTGCACAAGTGTGGTCATGTTAAATGACAACAGATTGCTTATTGACATTAAATCTTGTTGAAAGAAATATTTATATCTTTTGTTTCTCTTTACACTAGAGGTGTCAGCTAACACATGCAAATGACTACTTCTTAAATTCCCTGTGGGCACCCCTATAGCATCGACTGCACAACGGCCAGCGCAGTGCCGCTAAATGCCTTCAAGAAGGCGCTGACCCCTGCATCAATGGAAAGAATGGGCAGCGCCACACCTCCAGGAAGACAGAGTTCAGCGCCTCTGTTAGTGCTGATTTAACCACCCATCCATTGCTGTTTGGTCCCACTTCAGTCTCACTTTGAGAGCATCAGTACTGAGTAATAGGAAGACAATACTTAGACTGCATTCTGCCAGTATTAATAGAGAAAAAGTACTTTTATGTAGGAGGCACAGGAAGCATAGGAACCATGTTAAGTTATATTTATCTTTATTTTAGAAGTAAATTGTTATATTGATCAGCATGTGACATGTACAGATCATTTTGAATTTCGTCCACCGGACCATGCAACTTCCCTCCTTCCTTGGATGCATTGGCGCTGACTTTCACAGTAGCTAACACAACATCATGATTTCATTGGATCATTAATTAAATATCAGACTAAATTCGTATCATACTCTTTAAAGAAACACACAAGTATGGCAATATATGAGGTATTCATGCCACATTCAGTTGCTGTGTAATTGTGGAGAATATGAAATTTGAAGCGTCCCCTTAGAAAAATTATAAATGACTACTTTCAATAATCCCTACAAAACAATGCCCCTGACTAACATTAAACTACACCTTTCACAAATCACCTCACAAAAATCTTCGTTACTCGAACTACTTCAATACAGCGAGTGCCACTACTGCCAGCTAAATAAAAGAGTCAACCTACTGAAGGAACTAACTACTGATAGGCATAGTTAGCAAATGAAAGATTTTGATAGAGAACAAACAATATATTTACCGTAATAGTGTTCAAAAGTCGTAATATATAGCAGTTCATGACATCCAGTCTTAAAAATTTACTGTCTCTGATGGATAAACGTCCAGATCATCTGCACTCAAAACCCCGCTATTTCTCTTCACAAATCCACCGTTGCTGGCGGCTCACCTCCAACTGCACAACGCTATGCGCTGTTAACAGCCAGCTGCCCAACACTAGAATGGCAAATATTCCAACAACAATGCCAACCAGCCACAGACTGCACACAGCACAGCCAGCGATTTTCATACAGAGCGCTACATGGCGTTACCAATATAAAAACCTAAACAGCCTACTTACATAGCCCCCATTCTCCCCACAAAAAATTTTACAAATTGTTTTGGGCCATGGCCAATACAGATTTGAATTTTTTTTTATAATTGCAATAAGAAAGATATCAAATGCACATACTTATTGATAAAATGTTCAAAAGCTAAAATTTTCTTACAGTCCACAAAGACAGTCCTGATCGTTCATCACAGTAAAATTGCAGTGTTTTTTTTTCCCTCAAAGTCTGAGCAGTAAAAGAAAATGCACACGGAAGTAGTGGATTTCCATGCAGTCTTGAACAAGTAGTGTTGTCCTTCTAACAGAAAGGCAGTGCTGACTCTTGACATACAGACAGGTAATAGGCCACAACAGAGCAAACCCACAGAAGTGTCAGTCGAAGTTTTGAAGAATATTGTTAGCCAGACCCACTGTAGTCCTGGTAGAGATTATGATAAATGGTGGGCCACCAGAGGTGCAGACCCACTGCAGTCCTTGTAGAAATAATGGTATTGGTGGGCCATCCAAGGTGCAGACCCCTTCAGTCCTTGTAGACACAGCCAGCATCCATCTGTTGCGACTGTACAGGTGCACAATCACCATCAAAGAGTCTTATACTATATAGCAAGTCCATAAACCACGACTTGTACACTCACAAAGTTTTTGGAGTTGACATTAGAACCAGCAATGCTGTTAATCAGTCCCTTGCTGAATTATTAACACACGTGCAAACACTAAAAGTCCCCCTTTTTTGTTTTACATATTGTGCATATACTATGACCAACAGAAACGTGTGCACTGAAATCAAACTTAATTTGAAAAACTGGTGTCTATACAATTTTATAACATGAGAATACAATTACAAAAGTACAGAATACATCATTAAAGAACATAAAAATACATATAACATTTGTATTAGTACAGGCTTTACAAAAGAATAGAAATAAACAGATACGTCAGTGTTGCAGGAATTATGACATAGTAAATAAATAAAATAATGAGAATAGTTTTCTAAACATTAATTTCACATATGAGCATTGAAACAGAACAGCATAAACAATGTCTAACATGTTTAAAAAGTAAATAACATAGTATTAGAAAAACAACATAAGACTTATCAGATAAACATATAAAGACAGGAAGAACACAAATACACAAGGGTACACAAACACATAGCGGAATATTACAAAAGGAAAGAACAGGGTTTGTTTTACTGCAGTATTTTGCAAACAACACTTTCTTTACTTCTTGGAGATCTCCATTTGTTCATCATTTTTCCCAGAAAGTCCTATCTATACCTGCTTTCTGTACATTTTTGATATAACTTCTCAATTCATTTCTCCCAATTCATCGCGACTCATTCTCTTATATAGTCTACCCCTCTTAAGCTAACTTAAATCTACTGAGCTCAGATATACATATTACGGAACGAGGCAAGGGAGCAGCACATAAATTAGCACAAACAGCAATGACAAAAAATGCAAATTGGCAAAGCAAGCAGGAATATATATAAATATACAAAGAAAATGCAATATTATCACTAGTATGAGCCAATGTGCAGCAAAAATAAAAATAAATCAGTAGTAAAACTGGCTTAACAGAGTAATACAAAGTGAAATTCAGTAGCACTATGCCTGGCAAACAGCAGCAGCAAATGCAATAACTTATACCTAAATATGACAAAGCTCAAGCAAAAAAAAAAAAAAAATAGCACACTAAAGACAAAAATGCAGATAAGGGAAATGTCTATTCACATCTCAGTGTCTATGTAATTAAAGTGCTGCAGCACAAAAACTTATTCTACAAAAAATTACCATTTACTTGAAAAGAAAATTATATATATAGTTACTGTTATTAGTCCCTTCTTATTGGTCTTTCCTTTTCATGTGCTCCGTTTTGAAGAATGTGGATCATAAAATTATTATTTAATAGATCTGTTGACAGAAAGTGTTCGCATTAGCAAATGCATTTAATTTTATTTTATAAAACCAATGCTGCAACACAGCTGGAAACCAGATGTCAAATGAAATAAGCAACTATGTACAAAGTAAAGCATAGAAATAGCGTTCAATAGTCATGTGGCATTTCATAAGTTAGTTTAAATTCTCTCAACTCTCGTAGAAAGACGCTTGTCATAATCAGTTGTGCATATGTAAGTATCTTTCCAAGTAATGAGCGTGTCGTATTTGCGATGCTCTCTAGAAAGGAATGCCAATAGTGAGGTTAATGGCCTCTGCTTTTTTTTGTTGTGCCTCTGACAGGCACAGCCTTTTTTTTCCCAGGTGACTGTCACATAGCTTGGCGCCTACAGCGCATTACATCAAGGTCACTTAGCTTTCTTACCGAAATATTTACGACACCAGTTTGCACTACAGTGACAGTCTCATATAAAAAATTTCACAGGTCAAGAATTTGTGTTACAAATGTGTAGAAACAAAATCCTATCAACATAACAGTGCCCAAAAAATTTTCGCCGGCATTATGAAACATTCACGCATGTACACACATTTCATAACTCTTAAAGTACGATTCTTGATTTCCAACATCCGTTTTCACAAATCCGAGTCCCTAACCACTACTCATTATTCCTTACCTTATTACACATATACATATTCGTCGACACTTCTTCAATATTTCATCATAACAGACACATAGCATAATCAAATTCCTCATACAGCATCAGCTTATTGATCATAAACATACCTCAGCAGCATAATACACATCGTCGTCGCAATAATAACATGATAACACCTCAGTCAAATCTCAAAAACGTTGTAGCTTTCTGCAATAATTTCAAAACCTAAAAAATTCTCTGCTCATTTCAATAGTGTCATCTACCTCAAATGTACTTTAAAAATCATGATCCCATACCGAATACATCAAACCTCTCTTAGTATCACAGTGGTTCCAAAAAAATATTAACAGTTCACAAAGAAAGACAAAATAGAATTTCATAAGTGTGAAGTTATCCAACTGTGTAATTGTGTAAACATGTATCACTGATGTAGTAAAAAAATGTTTGTCTCTCAGTTAAATGATCAGATAGCTGTGTAATTTATGTGTTAGAGAAATATGGCACCAATGTGTAAAGTTGTATAAGCAAATACCATATTAGCTAAGGCTCCTTGTGCTCGCCAAACACATGGTACACAAAGTAGTCGTGTACTCCCTTGAGGATTGATGTAATTACACCCTCAGGTGTTATAGATTACAGCAATGGAATGAAATGTATCACAGAAAACCGTTCTATCTTTGTAATTCAAAAATCTTTAAAAGTAAATGTTTTAAGTACAAAAGTAATCACTCAAATACCTGTACTGTAGCGCTAAACTGTGCATGTTGTTGTAAGGTAATCTCTGTCATTACTGAAGGGTAAAAATATGCCAAATGTCGTAATTATCGTCGTCCATAAGCAAAGTTCTGTAGAAGTCAATCTACTTACCTCGTAATAAACAAAAGTGAAATGCTATGCGTATAGATATCGTAGTTATTACGTTTATTGCCGTGATCAAGAAAGTACTATACTCTAATGTATTGTTGTGCTACAGAAAAGGCTGTCTCATTGTAGCTATACCACAAAGTTACTACTAAAACATGTTTTCCTTTCCAGAAGAATTCAGAAAAACTGTGCAGATATAAAACAGATACACAGCAAAAGTTACAATGTAAATTGTGTAACACATTAGTAGCATTGTGATATAGTCGTGTAGCTGTCAAATAAACTAACCACTGTGTCAGCTGGTATCTCTCAGAAAGCACTTTAAATCCATAATGTATTTTCAAGTAAACCAAAATGTTGCATTAAAATCTCATTAGCGGTACCAGTATACCTTTTAAGTATGTAAGCTTGATAGTCGTTACGTAATCGTGCAACTAACAAGTAAGAATGTACAACTAACAAGACTGTGTCATCTGTTCACTATAACAATGGATTCGTAATTTCTGTTTAAAAATGTTCCCTTGGTTCTAGACTGGATAGTTAACTTCAAAACATTGTTGCATGTTAACAGTTTCTCAGTGTGACAAATTGTACTAGTAGCGTGAAGTGAAAAGTTTTATGGCAAAGACTAAGTTAAAAAACAGACTATCTTTCAATAAACGGTTTTACATGTGGAATGTGGTGTAAACCTTTACTCTTCCTAGTACGCAGAGTTTCAACTTCAACGCAATTATCATGTTGTATACATCGGCAAGGAATGCTAAAATTTTTCTCAAGGTTATCGACTATGTTATTTTTCTCTGAGCCAGCCGGCGCACGTGGCTGCCTGCGGTGCGAGTCATTGTCTGTCTCTTTGCAGGCGCGCGTCGTTATTAGGATTAGGGGACCTAACTTCTACAAATTCATCTTGTCAAGCGAGAGTGCCCTGCTCTATTTGAATCTCGCCAATTCTGATGCAATTCAAGTCTGTCGTTACGATTATATCGTCTGTCGTCGTGTCGGTAGTTCCTGTAGTTTCTTTGTTGTCGGTGAAGTGGTGGAGAATTTCTCCCTGAAGTATTACTGCAGGGTGGACCGTTGCGTCTGAAGTTATTCTGCCTCCCGTGATAATAATAGTTCTGGTTGCCATATTGACTGTTTCTCTGATTGTCTCTGTGATAGTCATTATTGCGGAGAGGTGATCTTTCCCTGTAATTACTACTACTCTACCAATGGTTGTCATACGGGTGGTGTCTGTTTTGGTAACGATTTACGTTGTAAGAATAGCCTTGTCCTATCCAGTTCTTATTTTTTTCATCGCGGAATTGTGACGGATGTGACCTGTAATTGTTGTGCTTCTGTTTTCGCGTCAAGCGATTGTCAGTGTCAATTTCCAATTCTTGTAATAGTCCCTGAAAAGCTTCAATGTCGTCTTTGCAACGTCCTGCCAAAATAATATGTCGTAAATGTTCAGGCAATTTGATTAAGCAAATGCGGATGAGTTCTGAGGGGCTATATGGGTTTGAAAGGTACTAATTCTTGTGCAACATGTCTTCAAAATATTTCACCAGACTGGAAAATTCAGATCGTTCGAAATGTTTCATCATTATGATGCTATGTTTTACTCGGTCTTCTGTAACGTGAGACCAATATGCTGAGAGGAAGGCATGATAAAATTTTCCTTCACTATGACAATCGTGAATGACCGATCGCATTCTTACAGCTGGTTCATTCTCTAAATAGCCACACACAAAATCTAATCTGTGCTCTAATGATCAGTTTGGAGGAAAACAATGAGAGAATTGATGAAGCCAACCTTGTGGATGAATGTCGTTGCCTGAATTCTTGAATTTTTTGAATTTACATGTTGTAATAAATATCTTATAGTCAAAATCATCATGTCGGCGAGTCACATGTCGGTCATTGTTACATCGTTTCGGCGCTTCCATCTCAAAATTCGGTGTACCTTGATAATTTCTTTCATAATTTCCGAAGTGCCCTGTGTTATTATTTGTGGCTGTTCCGTATTTCTATGTCCCTCTTCTCATATTGGAGCTCGAGTGTGTTGTTGCATTACCTGTGTCAACTGATCTTGTACTTCCCGGATTTCTCTTTGGTATTGAGAATTAATTTGATTCTGATTTTATTTGAATTTCCTAATTTGTTCATACTCTTATGTTTCATTAAAGACTACCGGTCTTGTCTCACTCAGTATCATCTACCTTCGTAGATAAATTATTTAGCTGATCCGAAAGTTCGGCTACTTTCTCTGAAAATGAACTAATTTCCTCCATGTGTCTTTGTGAACCAATTTTCAAAGTATCTACTGTGTCTAAGTTTTCCTGAGTTTTGCAAGTAGCGTAACCGAATCGGTAGGTGCAACTGAGTCAATTTTAGCCTGCAAGGTCTCGTGATTTTCATGAGCAATAGTTTGCAGTTCTTTGATGGCTGCTTTGTGATTCTGTAATGCATTTTCATGCCGCGAAAAAATAGGTTGAAAATGCTCTCAAATTTGTGTTTTTACGTCATTACAGACTTTTTGACATTTCGATTCGATGTTATGTAATTAAATCTTCACGTGTTTGTTCAAGTGTGGTGTCTAACGTTTGAAGCTGTTGTTGTGTTTGTCTCTGATTTTGTTCCATCATGTCTAACTTTTGAAGGTTTTGTTCCATTGTGTCTAACTTTTGAAGCTTTTGTCCCATTTGTTGTATTAATTGTAATAACAATGCACTTGTGTGAAACATGTTCCTCAGTGCTTTTTGGCAGTGAATTTGCACCGGCAACGTTCACATTATGACAAGCAGAAAATGTGTCTTGACTTATTTGAGAAAATGGTGAGGGCCCAAAACCTGAATCTACAGTATTTGCCAGATTGTGTCCTGTCCTTTCGGATTCCTGAGGCGAGCTGTTGCCGACCGATCGATCGATAATGCTTCCCTGTTCACTAATTGTTTCACTATCTACACCATTATTTGCAGCCCACTCCATTTCCCTATGCACAATTACCAAATTACTTCTTTGAATGTCTGTTAATTCATTACACAGTGGTGCTGTTAAGCTATGCTCGTCATCACTATTATTTCTCAGTTTACTTCGCAGTCTAGTGCTACGTTTTCAACACGCCATTATTGTCACAATGTTTCACATGACAACACAGAAAAGCACAATTTGAAGGGCAAAATAAGAAAACGCATTAACACAGCAATGAAAATAATGTCTAGTTAATTGCAAGCGCAGCTGTGAAATACTTGGTGCAAATCTACATGCATGCCACAACTGTTTTACTGTACAACAATGAAAACAACTAAAAAGGAAATTCTCTCTGTAATTATGCGCTAGTAATAAACAATAGCTACACCAATTAAAGAAACTACAAGAAAAAATCAGAAGATTCCAGTGAGGTATCCTCGGCTAAGGGTCGACATATGAAACGTCCCCTTGTAAAAATTATAAATGACTGTGCTTAAACTGACACACAATATTTTTTTGCGCAACGCAATCTGACTTTCAATAATCACTACAAAAGAATGGCCCTGACTAACATTAAACTATACCTTTCACAAATCACTTATCTCACAAAAATCTTCGTTACTCGAACTACTTCAATACAGCGAGCGCCACTACTGCCAGCTAAATAAAAGGTTCAAACTACTGAAGTCACTAACTACTGATAGGAATAGTTAGCAAATGAAAGATTTTGATAGAGAACAAACAATGTATTTACCTAAACAGTGTTCAAAAGTCATAATATATAGCAGTTCATGACATCCAGTCTTACAAATTTACTGTCTCTGATCACCCGCACTCAAAACGCCGCCATTTCTCTTCCCACATCCACCACTGGTGGCGGCTCACCTCCAACTGCGCAACGCTATGCGCTGTTAACAGCCCACTGCCCAACACTACAATGGCGAACATTCCAACAACAATGTCAACCAGCCACAGACTGCACACAGCACAACCAGTGATTTTCATACAGAGCGCTACATGGTGTTACCAATATAAAAAACTAAACAGCCTACTTCCACATTCTGACAGATATTTGCATAATGAAAAGCTATAAAAATGTAATAAACCAAGAATTAAATTAGACAGAGATATATAGGTTTCAAGAATGACAGCTGTAGAGCAACATTATCATTTGAGATAACGTTTCTTGAAACTGCATGAAGCAATTAATTCAGAGGTTCATTTTGAAACTGTTTAATCACTGTAAAATATTACTTATATAGTTTTAAAGATATTGAAAATAATAGTGTGTCATTGGGTCCACCTTAGTTTTCTGAGATCATAGATTATTGAGATTTGCTCTAATATTTGACTGCGAATTATTACAGATTTTCTAAGAATTGTAACTTAGTTATCTTTCAGATTGTATAATTGTTTGCCTTTGTTGATGCACTCCACATTCTGGTAAGCAAGTGGCCACTGTCCATCTCCCCTCTTCCAGGATTTTCCCCGTTTTTGGACACTCTTCTTATATTCATACCAGGCTGGCCAATATCAGTTGCTTAGCTGGATCAGCCAGAGCGCACACTCGGCCCTGGAGCCTCTGGCTAGCGCTTAGTTCTACAAGCAAATCCTCCTCACCTCTTATGAACTCTAGGTGGCCATATAACTCGCCTAAATACATGTAACATTATACAGCTCCACTTAATGGTGTACATTAGCCCACTAACTTAGGGCATTAATTCACACCAAATCTGATATACTTGCATGGTAAAAAGAGTACCCAACTTGCATGTCAGAACAATAGTGTAATGACCTTTCTGGTTGTATATGAAACAGCATGTACCTTGTAGGATATGCCGTAACATCTATTATCAGAATAAATTTTAATAATCCACCAGAAATTATAAAAATTATGGAACATTAATTAAACGTCCAAATGAACATATAAATTTCAAGAAACTTTAGAGTCAACTCGGTTACTATAAAAGGCTTAGGAGTGTTGCGCTCTTTTAATAGCACCTCATGCCTTGAACACATCAAAGCACTTCACTACCACAAAAATAGCACACGATCGTTTAAGTTTAGATCGTTCACCGTCCAGTCACCTCTGCAGAAATCCATGACCCGCTAGGTCATGAATCACGTCAAAACATGTGTCAATCTACAGGCACCGTCAATGTAGGAGAATGATAACTGTCGAAATGCGACTGTGGTGCAGTTACCAATAATCACATGACTGCCCAAATTCCCACAGATCAGGCACTGAACGACCTCCCCAGCGTAATCGAAATGTTTACAAACAGGATAGCAAAGCACTTCACTATCACAAAAATAGCACACGATCGTTTAAGTTTAGATCGTTCACCGTCCAGTCACCTCTGCAGAAATCCATGACCCGCTAGGTCATGAATCACGTCAAAACATGTGTCAATCTACAGGCACCGTCAGTGTAGGAGAATGGTAACTGTCGAAATGCGACTGTGGTGCAGTTACCAATAATCACATGACTGCCCAAATTCCCACAGATCGGGCACTGAACGACCTCCCCAGCGTAATCGAAATGTTTACAAACAGGATAGCAAAGTAAAAAAAAAGTGATTTATAGCACTGGCAAAATACATAGCACTCAGCTGATTCTTCAAACATTCTGTCCATGTTTCCACTCGTAAACATGTCTTTTGTGCTAGCAGATTCTTTCAACACCACAATCCAGTTAAAGTTTTATCATTCTTTTGATACCATGCTAATCAGATTCTCTAAAGAAAACTGAAACTTTTCTGGGCAGAATTCTCTCGATTAACGTTCATTTTAAGCCAGTGAATAGCTAGATCATAAATTCAGCAAATGTTCGCGCATATTTGCACTAAAGTAACATTTTCCGTAGAATTTTACTCTCACAAACTTATTATGACATTTACTTACGCAAATGTACTCAAAACTCACGCAAAATCATATTGAATGGCTAACGCAGCAATACTTTGCCATTGCTTAATATGTATGGAAATTCAGGAAATTCAATATATGCCCTGATCTCTTTCTCCTTCCTCTCTCTGTTCATCTCCACTTCCCTCTCATTGTCTGTCTGCTCCTCTTCCACGTCTCATTGTTCATCCCCTTCTTCTCCCTCTCTCAATGTTCTCATATATATATATATATATATATATATATATATATATATATATATATATATATAAGGGTGAGTCACTAGTAATTGCCACCTAGTCCGAAAGTATGATAGCAGCTGAAAAGTTTGTAGGATAAATGTTGTATGGAACAACGGGACCCTAATATGACGTTAGATTTTTGTTGCTAGATGGGGTCGCATCAGAGATACGAAGGTCAACCTTTTTTTTTAATGGGATGCTTTAGATTGGTACTTATTTTCTGATAGCGGCTACTGAGACGACTCCAATGATGTGTAACAGCAAGATCTTTGAAGGTCAACAAAGGTCAAAAAGGTAGCATGAACGTGCATTTACAGAAGGCGTTCGAAATGTTGAGCATTGGTATCAAGGCAGTGCTGCAATCTTCTTATCATGGATTGAGTGGTATTCCTTATCACTTTGGCACTTTTCGAAGCACATGCTCTGACAATTCTCTCTCGTATATCGTGCAAATAGTAAACATTCGCCGAATACGGCGTTTCCATCTAACATGCCATTGACATGTAAACACCATTCGATGGCTTCGCAATACAATACTAATAGGCTCGGTGAGACTAGTATCATCGAATCAAGCGAATGTGAATGATGCATTCCTTCAAAGAACTTATGCTTCTCATTTACAGAGAATGCCAAGGAAATTCAGTGAGAGCTAGAGAGATATATGCTGAAAGATATCCTCAATGTACTCACCCTACGTCGTACGTTTAAATATGAGAATGATAAATTGAGAACAACTGGAGCTTTAACGCGTCAGAAACATATCTGGCAAAGGAAAGTTACTAACGAGGAAATGGAAATTGTTACTCTTGCCACTGTGGTTCTAGGTCCTTGTGTTAGTTCATGTCAAATCGCAAGGGAATCCAGCATGAGCCACAGTAGTGTTGTTCATCTTCTCCATCGCCATAAATATGATCCTTACCATATCAATCTCCACCAAGAATTAACTGGTTCAGATTGTATGTGTCGCATTGAGTTTTGCCGATGGGCTCAACTTCAGATTCGGAGGGATGACATTTATTAATTTGATTTTATTTACTGACAAGGCTACATTCACGAACTATGGAAAAGTTGATTTAAATAACATGCATTATTGGGCGACTGAAATCCATGTTGGCTGCGTCAAATTGCACACCAAAAACTGAGATTGGTGAATGTATGGTGTAGGATTCTGGAGGACGGAATTATAGGCCCCTATTTCATCGAAGGAAATATTAATGGTAGGTATTACAACACATTCCAGCAAGAAACATTAGGTCTGTTATTGGAAGAAATTCCTTCAGGAACAGGGAACAGAATGTGGTATCAACACGATGGTTGTCCCGCACATTTTTCGCCGATGGCTAGAAGTGAATTGCAGAGACAATTCCCAAATCGTTGGATTGGATGCGGGGGAGATGTGTCGTGGCTGAGTCGTTCGCCAGACTTGATGCCTCTGGAATTTTTCTTGTGGGAGATTTGTAAAAGACATTGTTTATGAAGACATTCTAACTACATTGGACGCGGAGGAGATGTGTCATGCTGGGCTCGTTCGCCAGACTTCATACGTCTGGAATTTTTATTGTGGTGATTCGTAAAAAACATTGTTTATAATGGCATTCCCACTACACGAGATATACGAGAGACAACTGTCAGAGCATAAGCTTCGATAAGTGCTGGTGTGATAAGGAATACCACTCAATCCATGATAAGAAAATTGCAGCAATGCATTGATACTAATGGTCATCACTTCGAACACCTTCTGTAAATGGACGTTCATGCCACCTAATATGTGCATGTGCATGTTTATTAAAGTGTCATGTAAAAATATTCACTAATTTCTTCAAGGATTTTTCGAGATGTTTTTGACAACCTTCTCCATTTATACAGTATATATATACTTAAATACCATTTATGTTTCAAAATATGTAACATAGAGATGTCCAGACTTTTATCACAGTATCATGTAAAAATCTGAGATAAATCGGCCAAGAACTTTTCGAGGTTTTTGGTGACAACTTAAAGCTACTTGTATAACTTGCCTTCATCCGACCGGGTGGGTAAATCCGGCCGCCCCTATTTGTGATAAACGACAGAGTGGAGTGATTTCGCATTAGTCTTACCATATAGAGCATTTGAAATAACAAATATGTCACCTTGACATTTAGACACTCAAACAACAACAATTGTGTTTTCAAATTGTTTCAATTTAATTTTTGTGCAAATTGCATCACTAGCTTTACCTTATTAAATAAAACGATCGCAAAACAAACGGTAAGTGATTTTTGCAGTACATTTAGTGACCTATTCAGTGTATGTACCATTTTTGTTGGAAATTGTTTCTGTGGGTGTCAAATGAAAAATGGCATGTGGGGTAAATCGACTTCTAAATGGTGGGATAAATCCGACCGCATATTTTTTATCATTTATGTGTTTGGGAGTATTTATTTATGTAAACAAAGAGAATTTTTGTTAATTTTTAGGAAAATGGTACGAAATTACAAAGGAAAAACGACAAAAGCAATCAAAACAATATTTGCCGTGTAATTGCTGCAATGCAGATGGGAATGTCTCTACGACCTGTTGCTCGTGATTTTAACATTCTGAGATCGACATTGCTGTTGCACCACCATAGTAATGAAGTGAATATGCAACGTACTAAAGTCAATTTGAATGATATTGTTGCTTCTGCAGGCCATAGCACAGTAAGATTGCAAACGTTTTTGACTTTCGTCTTATTGGTTTTATTATAAAAAGCAAATTTTGTACCTTTTTTATTGCATTTTTATTTACTTTTTTGATTTCTTTTTTCATAGGTGCTCACTGCAGAAGAAGAAAATGCTTTAGAAGAATATTTGAAGCATGCGTCTGATGTTTTCCTTGGTTTGACGAGCAACCAGTCAAGATCATTAGCATTCGAATTCGCCACATAAGTAAAAGCAAAGGTCTGCGATTCATGAAAAAGGGAATCGAAAGCAGGACAAGATTGGTTCCGCGGATTTATGCAACGGCATCTGACACTTTCGCTTCGAATGCCAGAAGCAACCAATTTGGCAAGATCAAGTGTGTTCAATCGACATAATGTGGCCGAATTTTTTGAAAACTATAGATGTGTGATGAACACACATTCATTTGGTCCACACAATATTCGAAATATCTATGAAACGTGCTTCACAACGACGCATCAGTTTGTTCGAGTGATTGCTCGTTGCGGCAACCGACATGTTGGACAAATCACTTCAGCCGAGAAGGGGAAACTGGTGACAGTGATTTTGCCTCTCTCAGCCATCGGAATGCGGAGGCCACCGTATTTCGTGTTTCCCCAAGCCCGTTTCCAACCACATTTTTTGAATGGCGGCCCAACAGGTTGCGTTGGTGGGGCACATCCATCAGTATGGATCATGAACAAACTATTTCTGGATTTTTTAAAAGGCATTTCCACTCCTTTACGCGTTGCTCGTCAGGCCAGCCGGTGTTGCTATTCATGGATAACCATGAAAGCCACTCGTCATTGGCAGCGTTGCAATACTGCCGAACGAATGGGATTAATGCGGTGTCGTTTCCGCCCATTGCTCCCATCGATTGCAAGCGCTCGATGTTGCAGTATTTGGTCGAGTCAAAATAGCGATGAACCAGCAGTACCTCAACTTTCTACAGATGCATCCCGGGTGGATGATCCAAATTTTCGATTTACCCACAATGGTGAACCGAGCGCCGGAAATCGGTGTCACGGAAACCAACATTAAAGCTGGATTCCGTGCAAGTAGCATTTGGTCGGTCGACCTACATATTTTCGAGGACATCGACGCTATGCTGAGCGAAACAACCGATCGCCACTGTAAAAAGTCGCTACGGATGTCCATGATGGCGATGGTAATGAATAAGAGAATGACATTCCACTGAATTCACGACTCGCCACTTCAACACCAACATCGACATCCAGTTTGAACGAGACGTTGCAATCGATTCGGCTGCTCCTGTGAGCGCAAGCCTCACCAAGGAACAAAACGTGGCCATAAGCCTGGCCATTATTACCTCAGATGAAACCATTTCTGAAGTTTCAGAAGCTGATCGAAACCAGTTCACGAAGCAAACAAATAAGGTCAGCAATAAAGCCAAGAAGGCAAAAGAAGGTTACTGAAAAAAAGTGTAATACTTGAATAGATACCAAACAACCATCAATGTCACAACCAACCATATGTTCAAATCGAACATAAAATAAGCTATTTTGATAGCCAATCAGATTCGGATTAATTTATTCTTCTCTTTCAATGAAATCTTCTTTTTCCAATTGAAATTTACATTCATTTAACTTTCAGTACCTTTAGTACTCTAAACATTGTTATTTTTTGAATACATTTTCTTCATTTATGTAAAAAACATAATTGCTTATCATTATTTCCCAAAAAACCGTTCATTTAGAACTATTTCTGTGCAATATCAGCCAAACAAATAGGGGATCGGATTCACCCCAACACTTTTGCAAATGGCAAAAATGGAAGTTTCTTAAAATACGGATATCTCAAAAACTATTGATGGTACAACAAAAATATTTTGCAAAAAGTTGCTCCTGTATAATACCTATAATTTAATGTACATAACGTTAAGATCCGACCTTGGATAAGTGTTTTATAGCCACAAGAAATTACGAGGTATATATTAAAAATATGTATTCTGTGTCATGCTTTTTTATTAGAGTATCGTGTAAGAATCTGAATTAAGTCGATTAAGAACTTTTTAAGTTTACTACTAAACTTTCCTTTATACATATGTATATACACCACATGAATTTAAATTTATCTGACCATATATTACAGTATTACGTAAAAATTTGAAATAAATCAGCCAGGCATTCTTTTATATACTCCAACAAGCAATTAAAGTTTTGATGAGGTCTGATGAACTCTATGTACCAGATTTTGTATGTGCAATAATTACAATTAACAGTATCTAGTACATAAGACATGAAATATTAAACACAATGATTTACAAATGAACACATATGAGATAACGATTAGAAACTCATACTCTGTCTTGATATCAATTCTGTAATGCAACAGGAAAAATTTGGAGTATGGCAATGCCCATTCATCACCTAGGATCAATCACCCAAATGACTGAATAATGCACAATATCACAGGAAGCTCTGCCTTCTTCCAGAACAAAAATGAAAGTGTCTTCTTCAAGATCTAACCGAAATCTGCCTAGAATCGCTCCCTTGAATGCACAACTCAAAAAGTATCTTTTTCCACTTCACTTGAGCAGCGTTCCACCACTGTCTGCTTCTTCATTTGCTTAAAGTCACCCCTATTGTTCTGAAGTTCTACAGAAATGATCTGACTCAACTTGACCACTTCCCAGATGGAGCTGAGACATTACAACAATATTTGGCTAAAGAAATGTGCCCATGTTAAATGACAACACATTGCTTATTTCCATTAAAATTTATTTGAACAGTTATTTACGTCTTTTGTCACTCTTTGCGATACTGGTGTCAGCTAACACATGCAATTGGCCACTTCTTAAATTATCATTATTTTGTATTAGCAATTTTAATCAATCATTAGAGAAAAATCTGGTCAAAATATAAACAGACATTTGCGTAATGAAAATCTATAAAAACGTAACAAACTAGGAAATGAAATAGATACAGATACTTAACTTTCAGGGATAATAGCTATAGTACAATGCTATTATCTGAGATATTGTTTCTTGAGATCGCATGAAGCATTTTAAACTTGCTAATTCAGAGGCTCAGTGCGAAAATGTTTTGTTACTGGAAAATATTACTTGTATAGTTTTAAAGGTATTGAAAATAATTTTGTGTCATTGGATGCATCACACATTCTCTGAGATGGCAGATGTGTTCAGATTCATTCTAATATTTGACCGAGAATTATTACAGATTTCCTAAGCATTACAACTTAGCCATCATTCAGATTGTCTCAAAGTATGCCATTTCTGGTGCATTCCGCATTGTGAAAAGCAAGCAACCACTGTCCAGCTCTGCTCTTCTCAGATTTTCCCCATTTCTGGCCATGCTGGTTATCTTCATACCTGGTTGGCCCATACTGGTTGCTTAGCTGGACTATCTGCATCACACCCTCTGTCCTGTGACCTCCAGGTAGCGTTTAGCTGTACAAGCAAATTCAGTTCACCTCATAGCAGCTCCAGGTGGCCTATTAACGTGTCTACATACAATATCGTTTCATCTGATAGTCCAACCAGTAGAAGAGTTACAAAATAGACCAATATTCTAGGAAGGGTCACACAAGTGTTTTTCAGTCAGTCTCCTTTGTAGACTGCTTTTCTCCACTGTTCAGTCAATGAATCAAAGTCTCCCATCTGCTCTACATGTGAGTAAGCTTATGACATTGTTCCATTGCAAACTACTCCCTACTGTTACACACAGGTATTTGTGTGACTTGATCAACTCGGTTTGTGAATAATTGATACTTTCATTGTAAAACATTACGTCTTTTCGTTTCGTACAACGCAAAATTGTACATTTTTCGAACATTTGAAGTAAAGTATCAATATCTCTGTAACACTTTGAAGTCTTATAAAAATCTGTCTGAGAATGTGTGCAATTTTTCAGACAGTACTTCATTATAGACAACCAAATGATTTTCAAAAATGTGAGGCTAATATAATTATTGTGTGGAAGATCATTAATACACAATGTGATCAACAAGAGGTCTACTATACTCTCATGCAGCACACCTGACATTTCTTCCACATTTGTCTATGCCTCTCCTCTCAAGATACCACCTGAGTTCCAGCTACCAATGAATTCTAGTCCAGTCACAAATTTCTTTTGATAACCTGCCTGTGGTCTAGGGATAGGTTCTTTGACTAGTAATCAAAACATACTGGGTTTGGACTGCACCAGAGCTTAAAATTTGAATAAAAATCAGCATTGGCAGTTGAAGGCTTGCGGCATAAGAAATCACGCTCATTCTGCCAACGGCCTTGCCAAACAGGGTGAAAGAGTATACAAATGTTCAGGACACCCTCTTGTCCTTTGGTTGGGAAACAGCTCCTACAGGCAGAAGAACCACCAATGCTCAACAACAGGAGGATGAAGAAGGCAGTGGAAACCGTTGCATTAAATACACATAACGTGTATCCACAGGACATTTGGTCCACAATCGAAAAAGTGTCACTATGATCTCTCCATTGCCAAAAGACTCCGGAATAGTCCCCCATTCGGATATCCGGGAGGGGACAGCCAAGGGGGAGGTGACCATGAGAAAAAATTGAATAACCAACGAAATGACAACGTTCTACAGGTCGGGGCAAGGAATGTCACAAGTTTGAACATTGTAGGGAAGCCAGAAAATCTCAAAAGGGAAATACAAAGGTTCAATCAAGATATAGTGGGGGTCAGCGAAGTGAAATGAAAAGAAGACAAGGATTTCTGGTCAGATGAGTATAGGGTAATATCAACAGCAGCAGAAAATGTTATAACAGGAGTAGGATTCGTTATGGATATGGTGGTATAGGAGAGAGTGTGTTACTGTGAACAGTTCAGTGATAGGGGTGCTCTTATCAGAATAGACAGCAAACAAACACGGACAACGATAGTTCAAGTATACATGCTGATGTCGCAAGCTGAACATGAAGATATAGAAAAGATTATGAGGACATTGAAAGAGGAACACAGTACATATAGGGAGATGAAAGTCTGATAGTCATGGGTGACTGGAATGCAGTTGTAGAGGAAGGAGTAAAAGAAAAGGTTACAGGAAACTATGGGCTTGGGACAAGGAATGAGAGAGGAGAAAGACTATTTTAGTTCTGTAATAAATTTCAGCTAGTAATAGCAAATACTCTGTTCAAGAATCACAAAAGGAGGAGGTACACTTCGAAAAGGCTATGTGATGTGGGAAGATTTCAGTTAGATTACATCATGGTCAGGAAGAGATTCCGGAATAAGGTACTGGATTATAAGGTGTACCCAGGAGCAGATATAGACACACATCACAATGAAGTAGCGATGAAGAGTGAGCTGAAGTTTAAGAGATTAGTTAGGAAGAATCAATACACAGAGAAGTGGGATACGGAAGTACTAAAGAATGAGGAGATATGCTTGAAGTTCTCTAAGGCTATAGATAACAGCAGTAAGGAATAGCTCAGTAGGGAGTACAGTTGAAGAGGATTGGACATCTCTAAAAAGGGCCATCACAGAAGTTTGAAAGAATAGGTAGAAAGAAGGTAACTGCGAAGAAACCATGTATTACACAAGAAATACTTCAGTTGATCGATGAAAGAAGGAAGTGCAAAAACGTTCAGTGAAATTCAGGACTACAGAAATACAAGTCGCTGAGGAACGAAATAAATAGGAAGTGCAGGGAAGCTTAGACGAAATGGCTGTATGAAAAATGTGACGAAATCGAAAAAGAAATTATTGTCGGATGGACTGACTCAAAATACAGGAAAGTCAAAACAACCTTCGGTGAAATTAAAAGCAAGGATGATAACATAAAGAATGCAGTGGAAATCCCACTGTTAAATGCAGCTGAGAGAGCGGATAGGTCTAAAGAGTACATTGAAGGGGGAAGATTTGTTTGATGTAATAGAAGAAGAAGCAGGAGTTGATTTAGAAGAGATACGGGATCCAGTATTAGAATCAGAATTTAAGAGAGCTTTGGAGGACTTAAGATCAAATAAGGCAGAAGGGATAGATCACAGTTCACAAGAATTTCTAATATCATTGGGGGAAGTGGCAACAAAACGACTATTCATGTTTGTGTGTAGCATGTGTGAGTCTAGCAACACACCATCTGACTTTTGGAAAAATATCATCTACACAATTCCGAAGACTGAAAGAGCTGAGAAGTGCGAAAATTATCGCTCAATCAGCTTAAAAGCTCATGCAATCAAGTTGCTGACAAAAATAATGTACAGAAGAACAGAAAAGAAAACTGAGGGTGTGGTAAATGGTGATCAGTTTGACTTTATGAAAGGTAAAGGGACGAGAGAGGCAATTCTGACGTTGCCAAAAGAGATTAATAAGAGTGAATGACAAAGAATGAAGTGATCGGATTGAAAAGTGTGTAACATAAGGTTGCAGTCTTTCGCCCCTATTTTGCAATCTGTACATCGAAGAAACAGTGTTGGAAATAAAAGAAAGGTTAAGGAGTGGAATTAAAATTCAAGGTGAACGAATATGATTCGATGGTAACATTGCAATTCTGAGTGAAAGCGAAGAAAAATTACATGGTCTGCTGAATGGAATGAGCAGTCTAATGGGTACAGAATATGGACTGAGAGTAAATTGAAGAGTGTCGAGAGTAATGAGAAGTAGCAGGAATGAGAACAGCATGAAACTTAACATTAGGATTGATGGTCATGAAGTAGATGAAAGTAAGGAATTCTGCTGCCTAGGCAGCGAAATAACCAATTACAAAGGGATCAAGACATCAAAAGCAGACTAGCTCTGGCAAAAAGGGTATTCCTGGCCAAGAGAAGTCCACTAGCATCAAACATAGGCCTTGATTTGAGGAAGCAATTTCTGAGAATGTTCGTTTGGAGACAGAGTTGTATGGTAGTGATGGTAGTGTAACATGGCCTGTGGGGAAACCAGAACAGAAGATAATCGAAGAATTTGAGATATGGTGTTACAGACAAATGTTGAAAATTAGGTGGAGTGATAAGGTAAGGAATGAGGAAGTTCTGCACAGTTCCTGTCTCGTTCTTGATTGTCTGGATAGTATCTTTGGTGTCACTAACAGCTGTGACATTGACCAAAATATGTTTGGCTTTTGGGAGAAATCTTCTGAAAATATTCTGTGACAGTAGTATTTGAATGCTTCAGGCATAGTCCTATGGAAATCCAAATACATTTCATTAAGCTGGTGGTAGGCAATCTTATCATATTATAGTGCTAAATGTATCTCAAACTCAGCAATATGTTCAGGTGACTGGTGAACTAACTGAAACTGCTGTTTGCAAGCATAAGATGTTGTCAGTGCCAGTGAAATTGTGTACTTTGGTAATACTCATCGACAAGCACTCTTTAAGCTGTAAGTAAGGTCAAAAGTGTTGCCCATATGTGTTATTCATTGCTATAAGACAATTTCTATGCATTTTGAGGAATTTGATGGTTGATAAAAAGATCGAACTATTGTCATTGACTAACGGATAGTTAATGTCACCACTGTGAATGAGCAAGTTGCATGTATTTTAGTAAGTACTACAGACAGTTTAAATTTAGAGCATGTTGTTAGTTGAGGATCCATTGTACCTGTTAAGTTTGGTACAGTAGTCAAAATTTTGGTCATCAACAAGAACTGCTTTAACATAAAGGGTGATTTTTTCCACCATGTACAACCTCTAGGGATTGATCGATCAGAGGATATGGAATGAAAAAGGTCTAATGAACTTGTCCCTAAATGCATGGTTTCAATGCCAGAGACCATTTATGCAGCCATACATTATTACAGAGACTGCAGTCTAATACAGGCTGTACCATGCAGCCACAGTTACTATATGAGTGGTTTCCAACTAGAGGGTGGTACTGTTCCTGATACACCACACCCTAGCGCCCTCTCTTGCTGTACTAATTGGTAATGTTGTGTCCAATTCACTCTCTTGCTGACTCATCTTGTAGTGGATGTGATACAGCATTCTACACAATGGTTCCGTATTCAGATCGAAAACTTGCAACTTGGTGTTTATGTACAGAAAGGCAAATGTCAATGGGAAGTAGGCAGCAAGGTTCTATCATAGGACCTGTCCCTGCCAACAACCACCACAGAATTCATTGTTTGCAACAGGTTTTCGTCGTTTTTCTGAGACAGGGTCGGTTCAGGAAGCAGGAAATCATGGATATTCCCAAAATGTTCAGACACCAGCCTTGGATAAAAATGTGGTTAATACTGTGGAAGGCGACTGTCGCAACTGTACCAGGCAGTTGGCCCACCAGTACGAGGTAAGCCAGGTGACTTTGTGAATCATTCTCCCTGAAAATTGTTACTACCTTTATCACTTACAGCGTTTGCAGGGCTTACTAGCGACAGATTTTGCACATTGGGAGCAATTTGGTTTCTTCACCAGGCCACCACGATTCCGGAATTTGCGTCATCCACCCTATTCAAAGATGAGGCCACCTTTGTGTGTAGTGGTATCTTCAAATTTCATAACAGTTATCTGTGGGATAATATGCATATTGTATGATGACAACAAATCATCAACATTGGTGGAGCAGGAATATATGGGCTAGGGTAATTGGCCCAGTCTTCCTTCCCCATCGCCAAACAGGCCGGAACTATCGGCTTTTTCTGCACTGGTGGTAGGAGTGCCACTGATGATTTGAAGAGTTTTGTGCCTGCTATAACCTGGTGCTCCAGCCCACTTTGCCATTATCGTCCAGACATATCTCAATCGTGTCTTCCTTGGTTGATGGATTGAACAAAGGGGTCCAGTTGCAGTGCCTGCTCATTGACAAGACCTCAGTCTGTGACATATCTGGTTATGGGGCCATCTCAAAAGTACTGTGTATGCAGAGCCCATTCCAGACATGGAGACTGGAGCAGAATATTTATGCTGCCTTTGACGCTGATCAGATTCATCCTGGCTGATGTGAATGTGTGAGACAAAACACTCTACTGCTCATATGCAGATGCGTTGAGGCACATGGAAAGCATTTTCGATACATACTGTAACTGTGGTTGCATGGTACTGCACATATTAGACCATAGTCTCTGTAACAATGCATGACTGAATAAATGGTCTCTAGCATAGGAACCACACATTTCCAGACATAAGTTCATTAGATCTTTTTGTTCCACATCCTTTCATTGATTAGTCCTCAGAGTTTGTACACAGTGGAAGAAGTCACTCTGTATAAGTTTTATCAGTTATGCCAATATGAAAGAAATATCTATTTTTTAGTATTATTGGACAGTTAAGATATAACATGGGTCTTGTACTCAAAACCACATGTGTTTTGAGAAGTATGACTATTTTATTTTTGTGTAAAGTATTGTATATTACAATAATGACTGTTATGTATGAATGTGTGTGTGTGTGTGTGTGTGTGTGTGTGTGTGTGTGTGTGTGTGTGTGTGTGTGTGTGTGTAATTGGAATTGTTACTTGTTGTTGTTGTGGTCTTCACTCCTGAGACTGGTTTGATGCAGCTCTCCATGCTACATGAATTCTGTGCAAGCTTCTTCATCTCCCAGTACCTACTGCAAACTACATCCTTCTGAATTTGCTTATTGTATTCATCTCTTTGTCTCCCTGTACGATTTTTACCCTACGCTCTGCCCTCCACTACTAAATTGGTGATCCCTTGATGACTCAACACATGTCCTATGTCCTACCAACCGATCCCTTCTTCTAGTCAAGTTAAATCGTTACTTATTTTGATAATTTTTTTTTCTTTGGGAAAGAGTGTATTTTCGGTGGATATAAACTTTTCTGTGTTATTCTTCAATTATCTTTGGCCACATTTCATCTCTGCTTTGTTTCACTACTATCTTTGGTCATGCTGAGTAGTATGTAAACATTTCATGTCATTAAGTTCTCCCTGTGTGTCATGAGAAAGACAGTTTATTGAAGTATCACTTTAAAAATCTCATCAAAACATCTTTTCCTATCTCATACTGGTGCTTGCTCAGTTTGTTTGTCTTTTGGCTATATTGTGTTATTTTTAACATGTCATATTTTGGAGCATTACAGTTAGATTTCAGCATCCTTTAATAGGTGGTAATGGGAAATGAGTCTGTAAACATTTAAGAGATCTTTGGCACTATAGCTCTGACTGATAAAAACTGCAGTTTTTGTCAGAAGCAGCTTTTGTACATAAGCTCTAGTAGACCACATCGTTTGTAAAAAAAAGTAATAACGGCCAACCAGTGTCATCACTTATATTTTTGCTGTGTACAACACCATGCATTAACTACTTCCATCCCAAAACTGTGCTTGCTAAGGGGGAACATGTGGTACAGCATTGTACACAATGATTCTGTATTCAAAACTCCCTTACTGAAAAACTTGTAAAAATATCAGCTGATGATACTTTGCTCTATGAAACATGTGCAACACAGCCTCATATTGAAGTTCCTATATCCTTTATGTATTTTAGAAGTGGAGATACTATTGTAACACTTAACAAGCGCGATAGGTGTGTAAACATTCAAACTGAGAGTTCAGTGTGTCATTCAAGAAATTTGGTAGAAAGATTGACCTATGTAGGTTCACAAGTGCTATTTTCTGTTGGCAATGACAAGTAATAGAAACATAACGCAGCAGTTGATTTTATTTCACGTTTTAAGGTTTTGCACTTGAACTAAGATTCATGTTTGAAAACTATGTAATTCTGATTTGTTAGTTACACTGGATGAGTAAATTTTGGTTTTCAACCATTTAAGGTCAGTATATGTTATATTCATTCCCACAGTCAGCAAACGCCATGTGGTTTCCAATGAAAGTCACACACACCAAATGAAATTTACTAATGAGGTAATACAGTAGTTGACATAAATAATTTCTTTGAGTGTAATATAAAAACAGAAAGACAGAGAGAGAGAGAGATACATTAAATGTGTGTGCATGTGTACTTATATATTTAGTGCATTGTAAATAATGCTACACTATAACTGTAGTCATGAACGATGTCAGTTGAGTTTAGGCTTGTTCTGCATATCTACGTCATGGGTTCAGAAGTGTTCTGAGCAATGTGCTGTGAATAGCCTAGTGAATGCGGGCATTAAACTCTATCATAGAGGACTGTTTAGTGAGTTTCTATTTCATTTGTTATGTGTTGTCATTGTTGATGGTGTGGTAAGTGATAAATTCTGCTTAAAGAACTAAGAGACACAATTTGCAGAATATATGCTTTCTTTGAGTGGGAAGCACGTGAATGCGCATATCGCAACTGTGGCTTGGAATCTCTAACAATCGTTTGTGGAGCGGAGTATTGTACTGTGAATACTGCACATTCTTTAATATGACGCAAAATATAAATAATTTGAGTACTTTTGAACATGGTGCAAAATACGTGTGTGTGTGTGTGTGTGTGTTTTATGCTGACGTATTTTAGGTGTGGAAATACTACAAGTTGCAGAAATTAAGAGACAAAATTTGCAGAATATATGCTTTCTTTGAGTGGGAAGCACGTGAATGCGCATATCGCAACTGTGGCTTGGAATCGCCAACAATCGTTCGTGGAGCGGAGTATTGTACTGTGAATACTGCACATTCTTTAATATGACGCAAAATATAAATAATTTGAGTACTTTTGAACATGGTGCAAAATACGTGTGTGTGTGTGTGTGTGTGTGTGTGTGTGTGTGTGTGTGTGTGTGTGTGTGTGTGTGTGTTATGCTGACGTATTTTAGGTGTGGAAATACTACAAGTTGCAGAAATTATGTAATTTTTTGGATAAATACTTCCGAATGTGATGCACGAAATTCAGGCTGCTTGGATACTTTTGAGCACAGCTAAGACGACTTCTCTGGGACTACATTGTGAATGGCTGTGTCGTTTTAATGTCCACAAAAATACTATGATATGATTGACTGTTTTTTTAAATATTATGCTGTTGGATGGAGAGAGGAGACAGTGGGGAGAATATATCTTGTCCCATGTTGAAGATATCATTGATAAAGGTGATGACATTATTGATCAGGGTAATAATTTCATTGATAAGGTGGATGGGCTTGTGACATCATGGCTAGGGCACTGAGCTGCTCACATGACACCACAAATGTAAACGAAGTGGGATGCTGTACTGCTTCCATGTATTTATAAATATGAGGATAGTTAGAGAATTTCTTTGAATGGGATATAAAGAAAAGATTTATCCCAGTGAAACTTTTCTGGTTTTTGATGTAGTCTTCCCATACCCTAAACCATTTGGTCCAGCGATAATCTAATGGCTTGATCCCATCTCTGAAGCTGGATTCCTCCAGGCCTGCAAAATACACACCAAGTTTGGCTGTCAGTGCTTTGTTTGAAGAGAATCTCTGTCTACTGAGAAAATTTTGAACTTGGATGAGATACAGAACTTTGATGGAGTCAACTCAGGCTACTAAGTCGGGCCTGACTGAAATTCGTCTCTTATTTCATGCCTTTTTGCTATGGTAACGACACTTTGGTATGCGCTAGCTCTGACTTGATGAAAGATGACTTTCTTCCTTCAACTTGGCCTTTTTTGGCTGTAGTTGGTCCAGGAGGTTAGAGTAGTGGTGTCCCTTAATCGCTTGACCAGTGGGAAGATAATTTATCAGCAGAATCCCTTTTACATCCCAGAAAACTGACATAATGAGCTTTCCAGCCGACTGTATTGCCTTTGCTTTCTTTCGTGGTAGTGAATCAACATGTTTCCACTGCTTATCTGTTGTTTTGTCTCTGGTGCATAGTAGTCGACCTAACTTTCATCTCTGGTCACAAACGGGCGCAAAAAATCTTGTTATTTGCTCTGAAAACGCGTGAAATACTGTTCAGACATTTCCATTCTGATATGTTTCCAATCCTGCGTTAAGAGTCGTGGCACCCATTTAGCAGATAATTGTCTCATGTGCAATTCCACTGATCAAAAGCTATATTCTTTTTCAGATGACATCCCTACAGCTTCAGTACGCACTTTCAGACAGTGATGCTCTATGATCATTTCATGCACTTGGGCAATAATTTCTGGTGTAGTGACACATCCACTAGGTGGATCATCGTTACAGGTGAACAACATCAAAGTGACGTCCGTGTTAAAGATTTATCCAGAGCACTGATGTGTCACGTGTTTACTTATAAAGGATGACCTATTATAACAAGGCAACTTCATTGCATTGGCACTAACACCTGGTTGTGATTCAGAGAAATTTTCAAGTTACCCTCGTAAATGCACACCTATGTGATATGTAATGATAATCTATAACTTTTTTGTGTAAAATGTACCTCAGTTCATATAATATTATGCTTGTGTGAACTTAGAACCAACAATTACATATCATGCTTATCCCCACACAGGGATTAAGTCTGTACAATGTAATAACACATCATTTTGGATACTCATTTAATAAAATTCTTAGATGTCTATCTGTTTTCCATTTCTGTCTTTTGAATAGAAGCTTAACAGTGCATAACTGCACTTAGTCAAGGTTTTCTGACATTATGTATCGTTTAGAACTGGCGACCAGGCATACAAAATTTATTGAAGAAACAAAGTTCAGAAAACCATAGTCTCATACAAAGTCACTGAAATTCACCACAGTCCTCTAGTTTATGATTAAACTGATATAACCACTTCCTACGCTTTCTGGAGGAAGGTACAAATTAAAGTAACAATTGCTTGTCCTCTTGTTCACCGCACAACAGCTGTGTCCCTCGTAAAGACCACCATGCAACAACTGTACCGATCACACTCTGTTTTGCCACAGCCAACTAGTGTGGGCAGCCCCATCCCTGTTTCTCTCTTAAACCTGCACAAGGAAGAAGAAATCTCCTACGAAGTTATGCCTATACAGAGTAACAGCACACTAGTATACAATCGTTTTGGTACAGACAAAGTAAATATTAAAGTTGATTCTATATCATAATAACATTAACACCATTCAAGGGTTCAGCCTTAACCCTGTCTGACTTTCTGACTGCTGCCTACATTGCAGTACAAGGTAGCAGAAATCAGTGTGCCCATCAGGTAAAGTTTAAAAGTTGTGAGATGCAAGTGATGTAACCGTTGTGAGATTCATTGTATAATTTTAAGTGCAGAAAGCTACACTCATGGAAATGGAAAAAAGAACACATTGACACCGATGTGTCAGACCCACCATACTTGCTCCGGAGACTGCGAGAGGGCTGTACAAGCAATGATCACACGCACGGCACAGCGGAAACACCAGGAACCGCGGTGTTGGCCGTCGAATGCCGCTAGCTGCGCAGCATTTGTGCACCGCCGCCGTCAGTGTCAGCCAGTTTGCCGTGGCATACGGAGCTCCATCGCAGTCTTTAACACTGGTAGCATGCCGCGACAGCGTGGACGAGAACCGTATGTGCAGTTGACAGACTTTGAGCGAGGGCGTATAGTGGGCATGCGGGAGGCCGGGTGGACGTACCGCCGAAATGCTCAACACGTGGGGCGTGAGGTCTCCACAGTACATCGATGTTGTCGTCAGTGGTCGGCGGAAGGTGCACGTGCCCGTCGACCTGGGACCGGACCGCAGCGACGCACCGATGCACGCCAAGACCGTAGGATCCTACGCAGTGCCGTAGGGGACCGCACCGCCACTTCCCACCAAATTAGGGGACACTGTTGCTCCTGGGGTATCGGCGAGGACCATTCGCAACCGTCTCCATCATGGTGTGTGGAGCGATCTCCTACACTGGCCGTACACCTCTGGTGATCGTCGAGGGGACACTGAATAGTGCACGGTACATCCAAACCGCCATCGAACCCATCGTTCTACCATTCCTAGACCGGCAAGGGAACTTGCTGTTCCAACAGGACAATGCACGTTCACATGTATCCCGTGCCACCCAAAGTGCTCTAGAAGGTGTAAGTCAACTACCCTGGCCAGCAAGATCTCCGGATCTGTCCCCCATTGAGCATGTTTGGGACTGGATGAAGCGTCGTCTCAAGCGGTCTGCACGTCCAGCACGAACGCTGGTCCAACTGAGGCGCCAGGTGGAAATGGCATGGCAAGCCGTTCCACAGGACTACATCCAGCATCTCTACGATCGTCTCCATGGGAGAACAGCAGCCTGAATTGCTGCGAAAGGTGGATATACACTGTACTAGTGCCGACATTGTGCATGCTCTGTTGCCTGTGTCTATGTGCCTGTGGTTCTGTCAGTGTGATCATGTGATGTATCTGACCCCAGGAATGTGTCAATAAAGTTTCCCCTTCCTGGGACAATGAATTCACGGTGTTCTTATTTCAATTTCCAGGAGTGTATTTTCGAATAATGATATAAATTTACCATGGAAGAACAGATTAAATTTTATGTTAGCATTTGGTTCATTATAAAATACATCCCATGTCATCTAGTGTAAACTATTCTTTGTCCTGGAGCCATTAATTATTCTGATTTCCAGACAGGAGTATCCATACGGTAAGGTGCTATATTATTTATCCTAACTAACTGCGCATCATGACCATTTATTACTGGGTAAACAGATATTTTCTTAGAGTTTCATCAAGGAAAACACCATAAATTAGGATCCTACTGTCTTTATCCACCTGTGTTGCATCACTGAGACCAAATTGTAGGACACAAATAAGGTTTCTATTTTATTTTTCCTATCGGAATTCTTTAGAAAATCTATCCTGAAGTCACCACAGACTATTGACTGCTTGCTGCTGTCTGACACATAGCAGTGTAAGGAATCCACATCCCAGTGGGGATGTATATACAGCTACAATTAAAGGTGAACTATTTTTCAGAATTAATTTGTAAGCACACACTCCTATGTGCTGATCACTAAAAAAAATCTATCTGATCCTATGTCTTTGAAATTGTGCTCTGTCTTAAAGAATGTAACAACTCCTCCTTTTCCTAGGTTACTTCTGCATCAGTAAGTTGCAATAGTGAAACCTTTGATATCTAACTCATCTAAACTTCTGGTTACATGGCAGTCAGACAGGCACTGGATGTCAGTCTTTTCAGAGCATTTTCTGAACAGACAAGGAGCTAGCTTCTACTTACTACTCAGTCCAATAATATTTTGATGAAATAAGCTACCCTTAATTTTCTAAGCATTGTAAAGCATCTTATAGGGATCTACTGTTATTTCCACTTACTTCAAAAGAGGGTGCCTGAATCCTGCGTCTAACCGAAGAAACATGCCTCTCTGGCACCAATTACCACAGGGATCTTGCTATGTTTGATGGTGGCTCCAGCATATTAAGTGGAAGAAGCTCAACAATATTTTCCTTTCCTGTTCAGGAGAGTAGATAATATTTCGTCAGAATCGTTAATAGCCTTGGGAGAACTAGCCATGACAAAACCCCTCTATCCATTGTGCAAGATGTATGCGACAATCGAAATACCCTCAGACTGGAAGAAGAATGTAATAATTCCAATTCCAAAGAGAGCAATTGCTGGCATGTGTTAAAATTATGGAAGTACCAGTTTAATAAGTCATAGCTGCAAAATACTAACACGAATTCTGTACTGAAGAACAGAAAAACTGGTAGAAGCCAAACTCAAGGAACATGACTTCGGATTCTGAAGAAATGTAGGAAAATGTGCGAGGCAATACTGACCTTATGACTTACCTTAGAGTACTGGTTAAGGAAAGGCAAACCTACGTTTATAGTATTTGTAGACTTAGAGCAAGCTTTTGAAAATGTTGGCTGCAATGCTCTCTTTGACATTCTGAAGCAGCAGGTGTAAAGTACAGGGAGCAAAAGGCAATTTACAATTTGTACACAAACCAGACAGCAGTTATAAGCGAATAGGGAAATGAAAGCGAAGGAGTGGTTGAGAAAGGAGTGAACGGAGTTGTAGCTTATCTCCGACATTAGTCAATCCATTTGCTGAATGAGCAGTAAAGAAAACCAAAGAAAAATATAGAGTAGTTATTAAAATTCAGGGAAAGAAATGAAAACTTTGAGCCTTGATGATGACATCATAACTCTGTAAGAGACAGCAAAGGGCTTTCAAAAGCAGTTGAGCGGAATAGACAGTGTCAGTGAGGATATAAGATGAACATCAAGAAAAGCAAGACAAGGATAACTGAATGTCGTTGAATTAAATCAGGCGATGCTAGGGGATTCAGATTATGATACGAGATGCTTAATAGCTGAGTTTTGCTATTTGGGCAGCGAAGTAACTGATGATCTCTGAAGTAGAGAGAATATAGAACATAGACTAGCAATGGCAAGAAAAGCATTTCTGAAGGACAGAAATTTGTTAACATCGAATATGCTTATAGATTTAAGTGTTATAAGTCTTTTCAGAAGGGTCTGTCTGTAGTGTAGCCATGTATGGAAGGGAAACACAGATGACAAACAGTTTATACAAAAAGAGAAGAGAAGCTTTCGAAATGCGATACTACAGAAGAATATTGAAGACTAGATGGGCACATCGCATAAGGTAATGAATAGAACTGGGGAGGTACGAAATTTGTGGCATTACTTGACCAAATGAAGAGGGAGGTTGATAGGACACATTCGACATCAAAGGCTCATAAATTTAGTGGAGGGCAGTGTGTGGGATAAAACTCATAGACAGAGACCAAGAGATGAATACAGTAAGTAAATCCAAAAGGATATAGGTTGAAGCAGTTATACAAAGATAAAGAGGTTCATATGGGATAGAGTACTGAGGAGAGCTGCAACAAATCAGTCTTCAGACTGAAGACCACACTAACAAGAAGTAATGATTAAATATGGCACACGTTGTGTATTTATGTGCCTCATCCAATTAGCACCATCTTTTGCTTATCTTATTATTGTAGGGCGTCTATTAAATTGTATATACGACTTCTTTCAAAAATCAATAAGGCCGAAATTAATATGACTTTTCTCACACTTGGCTGTAGAGACATTCATACTTATATAGCGCAATTGAACGTTTTGTTTCATTTAATAGATTCTAGGTTAGCAGGAGAGATACTGAAATTTATGCTTTCATGTATAATTTGTTATGTTCCATCGAAATCACCTCACGTCAGAACATCACAAAAAAAAAAATGTCGAGTAGCTACTGTCACTAAGCTCTCGAAGTGACTTACTTTATATGACCTAAAAATAATTTGCTAATCCAAAAAGATGTTCTTTGTGAGCAACTGCTATGAGCGAACTGGGTGTTTTGATTAAAAGAAAACGACTTGGATTAGGTATGAGAATATGTATTTAAGTACTTCCACGTATGCATCGGGCTAACCCTAAAACTTTCTTATATTACCTGATAAATCTGATGTTCCACTTGATTAAGTTTACGAAAGGAGCTAAACTGAAACAAATATATGATTTGTGCTAACTTAATAATTATTATTGACCTTATAATTTACAGAAGCGTTGTACAATTACACTGATTAAGGTACAATCATCAGCTGCTCTCCACATAGTCATACAAAGATCGGTTCCTTAATACAGGTTTGAAAATGCCATGAAAAGTGCAAGATCTACTTGGCGCATGAAGCACCATCTTATTACATCTAATCGAGACTTAAATTCAGTTCAGAAACACAACATCTGCCGCACATTGATTGTAGCCATTACTGCCAATCTGCTACCACATTCAATGAGAAGAACTAATTAAGCAAGCTGCTTGAATGCGACACGCCAAGCCGTTAAGAAAAAGTATAAAGTTTCTGTTGTTGTTTTGCAAACAAATAGAGAGGAGCAGTATATGTTTGTTGTTCTCACGTCCTCAATAAGAACTCTTTATTCCACTCACGCATAGCTCTGTCTGTCCCTTTCGGTGCATCTTATTATAGTGACACTGATTACCATTTCATACCAATGTCACTCCCTCTACTGACAGCAGTATCAAATGAGAATACATCAGACAACTGTCTGGCCATCACATACAATTTCTAGCGTCCATGTCCTGGTCCGTGCTATTTGTCTCCTCGCCACAACAGCGACAAACACATTCCGACGGAGTGCCACAGTCCAACTGCCACTTTCTCGTTTCGAAAACTACCCAGCCAAAATAAGGTGACCACAACCTCACTATTCATTGGCTGAGACAAATTCGTTCAAAGACCACAGGCAAATACCTAACTGTATCGATGTAGCAGAGAAAGTGCGGAAATCGATCAGTTAGTTACTGATACAAAAGCAAAGGTGCATGCCAGTAATCCACGTGTAAATAAATGGAACCTATGAAAGATGGCTGATTAAAGCAGACACCTTTCATACTTACATATTACATAAGGTCAAATGCACTTTTGTTTTATATTTCAGGAATCGATTTGGTAACTTGCATTTGCTTGAGAGTGTTTTGCATGTATAGAATATAAACGTCAAAGAAATAAAGACATGCAGGTAAAAACCATCCAAATACATTTTCTTACATACACTGTAAATTCACGAGAAGGAAACAAAGACATCCAATTTCTAATCTATTCAAGTCGTCATAACTTTTATACTTCAAACGCCAACTGCGAGATCGATATAAAGATTGGATACCTCATCTAATGTGCACTAGGTCTAAGTTTAATCTAATACACTATTTGAGAGGCAATAAAGAGCACTTGCCATGCGACATACCAATGACCTGTCTAGTGCCTCAAAACCATGTTGATGATAGATACTTCTATTTGACCAATATGAACGTCTCTTTACCAAAGAATAAAAAGAATACTGAGTATTCTGGCCTATCCTCAGTGATTAGATCTGTCCTCCATGTTGAAGGCCCACCAGTGCTAGTCCCTCCACCCATATGGGGAGAAGTTCCTGATTCAGACACTAATTCAACAGACACAGAGGAAATGCAGTCAGTTAAGTGGACACTTTCCAGAAAATGATCACATTTAATAAGACGGGTAGGTGTGAATGATTTAGTTCATCATTTATACTTATCCAAGGAGTATACACAAATTTTTTATCTTCACATCTTAAGGAGCGAAATATATTAAAAATTACTCACTTCATACAATGCAACAAGAATCTGGTGCTTTACTACTATATGGTGGGCAAGTTTTGTGCTCATAGAATTGTAATGGTTTTATTGATACACATCACATCATGCTACAGATTGGCAGTTGTGTACAGACATACCAAGACAAGTCTGATGTCTGTGCTATTAGAGTGGTGGCTCGAGCAAAGGTATACCAATGTGCTATAGTGTGGTGGTCTATAGCCTTTTGACTTACAAGGGTAATAATCGTAACTAAATTAAATATATTATTTCATGTTTATAAATTTACTGTTTAAATATATTTATGTTTTGTAATTTATCGTTAACACTGCAAAGAATAAAATGAAATGCAAAAAATTATTATAGCAGCAGTAAGCAAAACTGAACCAACGAACTGCCAATCAGTGCATTTGATCAGTGGGCTACTAGCCAATACGTGAACTGCTGATAAAAATTCTTCATACTCTATGCATAAATCTTTGGAAAGCATTTTACCTTTTCCTATAGTTCATCCAGGTGAAATATTTTAGGAACTTGAAATGGGCATCTACCTGCTTCTACTCACATAGTATGAGCCAACAGGAGGGTGTGGGATGAAGCTCACCAATTTGGTGAGCGTCAGCTCACACACTCCTGCTTTTATTCTTACATATGGAGAAGATACACCTAAATCTTTAAATCTTATTTTCTCCTCCAAAGATCTCCTGGAGAAGGCTCACTTTAACATACTGTCCATAGAAAACACTTTTGTACTAAATTTACTCGTATACTCATATTTTTTAAGTTCATCCATATCGTTTTGACATAACAAGGGTAGTATTCATAACTAAACTGAATACAGTAATTTTACGTTTGTAAATTAAACTGTTGAAATATCTTAAAATTTTATAATGAATAGTTTAATTTTGTGATGAATAAACAAAATGAAAAAAAAATGATGAAGGCAGCGGGGATCTAACCCTTGCTCACGAACTGTCCATTCAGTGCACTTGACCACTTGGCCACAGGTGTGCTCCAGGGAAGTGTGTTGAGGTTATTGTTGTTGATGTTGTGCATGGATGACCTCACACACCATGTTAATAGACATAACCGACTTTTTGCAGATGATGCAGTTATCTACCGTTAAGTATTTTCTGAGAAAAGCTGCACAAATATTCAATCAGATCTTGATTGTATTTCAAATTGGTGTAGCGATTACAAATCACTTGAAGGCTTCAGAAGTGTGAAACAGCGCACTTCACAAATCGAAAAACCATGGCATCCTATGACTACAGACTCTGTCAACTGAGACAAATACATTATATATAGATATTAAATGGAATGATCACATACTTTCAGCCATAGACAAGACAGGTGGCAGAATAAGTAGATGAAATCAGTCTACAAAGGATATTGCATACAAAACACTCTCGCGATCCTTCCTAGAATACTGCCCAAATGTGTGAGACGTACACTAGATAGCACTAATAGGCGATACTGAAAGGATACAAAGAAGGGATGCACGAATGGCCTCAGGTTTGTGTGATGCATGGAAGAGCACCAACTGGCAGACACTGGAAGATAGATGCAAACTATTCTGTGGAAACCTGCTTAGAAAATTTCTAGAGCAAACGTTAAATGGTGACCCTAGGAATATACCACAGCACCCTGTATATCGCTCTCACAGGGATCACAAAGATTAGACTTATTGTAGTGCGTGCAGAGGTGTTAAAGCAATAGTTCTACCCATTCACCATATGTGAATGGGACAGGAAAAAGGCGTAATAAATAGTTCTGTCAGATGTGCCCTTCGCCTTTCCATAGTCGTCTGCAGAGTACAGAGGTAGATGTAGATGTAAATATGAGTGCATTGTTGGATTTCCTTTGTCTCTGGGACAACCGTGGATCAGACTAATATTGTACTAATAAACAGAGGCCACCATGAGAAGAACTGGCCCAGGGAAAGAAAATACGAAATATGTGCTTTAGTGGACACTCAAAATGTCTTACTTCCACCAGACTTACCAAGAATATTGTAAAGGGGATGGACAAAAGTAGTAACGGTTTCATGCATCTACATCAAGTATTACCTGAATTAAAAGGTGCAAAACTAAAGACAAGATTTTTATAATGCCACAGATTAGGAAGTTAACGCGCCATGACAATTTTGAAGAAAAATTAAGTCAGTCAGAGCTTGCAGCCTGGTGTTCTGTTAAGTAGATCGTTGAAAGATTACTACAGAATACGAGAGCAGGGAACAAAGACACCATGGTCTGGCAATATCTCCTTTACTACTCTAGGGAAAGCTTATAGAGAACTATAAATCTTTGGCTGCAGAACGTCACTAAAAATGCACTTTCTTCGTTCTTACTTAGATATCTTCCATGCCAATCAGGGACCGGTTAGTGACGAGTACAGACATATTGCAGTTGGAAAACTGCTTTACGGGTATGTCGAACCCTCCAGTGTTAAGCAACTCCTATTGTCTTTTGAAGTGTGCAGCAAATGGTTCAAATGGCTCCGAGCACTATCGAACTTAACTTCTGAGGTCATCAGTCCCCTAGAACTTAGAGTTACTTAAACCTAACTAACCTAAGGACATCACACACATCCATGCCCAAGGCAGGATTCGAACCTGCGACCGTAGCGGTCGCGCGGTTCCAGATTGCAGCACCCAGAACCGCTCGGCCACCCCGGCCTGCTGTGTCAATCATCTAGGCCATGGAGAAGAGAACTGTAATCAACAGGACTCAACTATCCGCCTACAATGTCATCAACCAGCAAATGAATGCTGCTGTTTGATGTTAAAAATCGACACAGTAACATACTTTTATGACGGTAAGTACGTTATAATTGTACAGAGGTAATGTAAGAATTATGTAGATCACTGTAGCGTCTACTTTTAGGCATGGCTATTTGAAAACCTCCCTAACTAGAAATAAGTGGCTGGTGGCGAAAAACTAAGTACATTTTCGGAATCAGCAGGTCCAATTTAGTTAGTCCGCCATGTTTTATGTCTGTACCTGATTTTTTAAAATGTTGATTAGTATTATCAGCAGTTAAATGATTGTTCAAGAATCTATATGGAAAACGAGTAAGAATTGCAACTGTTTGATAACTTGTTGACATATGTAATCCTGCCGAAGTATAAGGAGTAACAAATCGATTTACTTTATGAGACGAGACCTTGTCTTGCCTTCTAAGAGTACATGAAGTTTGAGTGATCCATGAAGATTTCTATAGATTTTGCAGTGAGGTGACATAACCTGCTGAAGTGGAATTTGTTTAATATGGTGACGTGTTGCATGCTATATACAATAGCAACTAAGGTTTCCACAATGAATTACTATGGATATAGACTTCATTATTTGTAGAATTGGACATTCCAAATGCTCATCATAGTTATCGATCACCAGTAGCGGAAGACTCATTCATGTATGATGGCAGCAGTGAGTGGAGTAGAGTGCCCCACCATAGTCTGTGAAATGTGCCTTTTGTTGGTCTAGATAACAGCAGTCGTCGCCATATGTTAACAGAGAATCTTTTTCCCTTCCCTGAAATTCTCCCTGTGACATCCAAACTACTTGTTGGTTTAGCGGAATGACTGGCAGATTTCAGAAACTGCTACCACAATCTCTTTTTTCTCGCTTTAATAAGAAGACGCTGAGTGAACTCGACAATCTGAAATGTTGCAAAGTCCTGAGGACATCAAACGAAAAATGAGTTACCACCAGGAGAAAAGACGCTGTTTCTATCTAACACCACCACTAGCGTTGGTAACAGACTCAATCCGGTGATGGAGAGAGCCCACAAGTTTCTTTAGGTAAGCCATATCCAATAAAAGTTACATTAAACCATTCTCTGTGTCCATTACTCTTATTATTTCACGCCACGACGCATTTTTAAAGTTTACAATCTCATCTTCAGGTGTAACAGTGATATTATGCTACAGTTTTGCTAGCTAGATGCTGCCAGCTTTTTGTTGTGGTTTCATTTTTCTACAAAAACCTATAAAAGGCTCTTATTAGCGTAATATGGCACTAAGGTATAAATTTTAAACGGTCGTTGAATTACTTAAATCTCTTCCAGTGCACAGAGTTCTGTGGTTCGTCATAAACATACATTTTGAACTTAATTTGTCTTGCAGAACGTAAACCAATAAAACAAACCAAAGAATGTAATGATGTAATGATAAAGTACCTTGCCTCTGAGATAATTCTTTACTTGAGTCCTATTAATGGTAATATGATTCCTTTTCTACTCGGGATTTTTGTGAGTGTGAATCTGATTATATTTATCTATCGTAATATTCAATTATTTGAAAATTCTGATCTATTTGTTAAAAGACAAAAGAAGAAATAAGCTATTTATACAACTGTGCAATGGTGTGAAAAATCTATTTTTCGTTACAATAGGTGCAATTGGTAATCGCCATAGAAAAGTTTCAAACATAGCCTGAACTCTTATTGCACTATGGACAAAATAATGCAGATGAAGATATAAATGAAAGAAAAGTTTGTAAGTAAAAGGAAATTCAAACAAAATGAGGAATAGATATAATGAACCCAATAACCAGGAGAAAAAAGAGAGTGATAAAAAGAAAAGAAATAATATCGAAATTAATACATAAAATTAATTAAAAACATATGAACAAAGAAATCAAGTGGAAAAAGAATGATAGAAAGAAAAACGATATTATGATTAAAATGATGTGGCAAAGGAATGGAAATAAAAAATTACATTTAAATCAATTAACTGAATAAAAAGGATGATCAAAGTCAGTTTGATAAACATTTAAAAATGAAAAGGAATTAATGCAAGTGACAGATTCGAACACACATGTGAAACCCTCACTATATCCATTACTCCACACAACCAGTCGATGTAATACAACTTTTTTGACTGCATTAAGCATCACGCAAAATTCCGATTTTTTTGGTCAATTACTCACAAATGAAGGCCCACCACAGTGAACGTGTAATACCTGGGATCTTAACTTACATAACCGTATAGATGGTTTCAAATAATCGATCTCACCACTGGAGACCTCTCCTTGTTAAAACATCCAGTAACTATACACCTGATTTTTCAGCCTTCCTCGTTGCACGCAAATGTTGCACAATTTTGGAATGACTGCAGTTCATGACATTTGCATTTCTGTAGTACAGTGACATGAATCACTGTGGATTAACGCATTTAGACGATCTTCATTAAACCCCAGAGGTCTTCCCGAAAGTGGAGAGTAACTGGTGTCAAAACGATTCTCCTTAAAACGAAAAAATTATTTTATTACTGTGCTGTGACCAATGGCATTATACTCATACATGGTGTAAATGTTTCTGGCTGGCTCCTCGGCTTTCACCCCTACACTGAACGCAAATAGAATTATTCGCTTTGTATGTTCTTCACAGTCCTTTATCTTTATTTTAAGTCGACTGTGAAATGTTTTCTTCCAAGGTAAATAATCATTGATGTCTCGAAATAATGGCTGCCATTAGAGAAATGTACTTGCTTGCTCACCTGCGTCTTCGGAGGTAGCTGACTATCGCAGATGTTCATGGTGGTCCACAGAGAGATGAGAGTCAGCTAACTCGTAAATGAACAAATAAATTTAGGAAAATACTATTAATTCTCATTATCACCCTGATGCGCCATCTTGCTTTGTAGACTTCAATGATAAAACTTCTATAACTTTGTAGAAAGGAAACTAGAACATGATGTGCTAGGATAATATATGAACACTTTTTTAAAGCACAATAATAGATGCTCATGTGACTGTGTATTTGAGTGATGTGCTGTCACTTTATTAATGATTCACTGTGAAGTTTGGAGCCGGCTTTGGTCATCACACTGAATGCCTTTTAATGTTAGTTTGATCTGTTTTCTCAGTCCACCTTGCCTTGTAAAATGCTGATCAATAAATTGTCACCTCTTGTAACACATTCCATTTTACCGCAGGAGTTCAAAGTGTCTCCTCTTTTCTTATCAAAATAAAGTCTTTATCCACTTAGTACACAGTATATGTTAGTTCTTTCTGTCTGTCTTTACATAGCCAAGTCCCAGCTTCAAATAACTCACTTTCATTTATTGCTTCCATCTTAACAAAATTTGCACAGTATAAATTTATCATATTGGGCCAAAGCATTCCCTTTTTCTTATAAATTGCATACATTGGAAGTTACACAGAGTATAACAAGATATTTACAGAACTTATATTTAAATAAAAACTAATACCATTCAAAATATATAAAATAATCAGTACATACATTACCTATCATTGATAATGCACTACAATAGTTTGTGTGGAGAAAATCTCCACCATATGTTAAAATTATTAATACTGCACATGGGACATTTTTGTATCAGAATTTGAATGCTGTATTTGGATTTTAATTTAAAAGTTCAATGATATTTTTCCCCTTTGAAATAAAAATGTAAAATTTCATTATTTATTGATGCCCATGAATAATTATGCAAATATATTGGACAACACATTGTCTTACTTTGCTTTTGATTCAATGACTAGACTTTCAGTTTTACATTAACAAAGAGAAGTGTTGGCTATTCATGGAACAAGACAATAACATGTATTTTGGCATATGGTCTATGAAAGTGGCATTTTTTGTGTGTAATAGAAGATATGGGTACGTACTTTTCCTAGATCAAGGAGTGTTCCCTCTGTAGTTGATCTCTTATATTTTCATCTCAAAAATTATTACTGAATTTTTAAATTTTCAGCAAAACTATTTTAGATACCAGGAAAACATAATTTGTTTTAGAATTAGGAAAATATTTTCAGTCATTTGAAAACTGAGCTTGTTAAACAAGATAGCTCTAATTTATTTCTTGAAATGTACTGAAAGACACAAAACTATTATGACGGTTTATTCAGAGGCTGGGTGGAGAAAAGCGAAATAGCATGACAGCTGCTGTGAGGACTGCAGCCTGTTTGTCGACCTACTTGCTAATTTTTTTCTGAATGGAATTGGTGCAGATCACAGGAAGAAAAATAGGTAAGTAGTGAATCTTCTTTTTCCGGCCTAGCTTTGTCTGTGAAAGATTCAATGAGTGCATTGCAAATTAAATAATCTGCCACTGATCACATCTCATCTTTGCAAATATCTTTTCAACTGTGTTTTAATTTTAATTGTTTTGAAAGAGTTTCTGTGTGAAATGGAATACAGTGCTTGCTTTATTCAGAGCTGGTAAATAACTTAGCCCTAGAACTTGAGCAGAGCAATCGAGTTGTCTGACAGCAATGACAACCAATATAATGTATTTCTGGTTTTTATTGAATGGTAGGTTATATTTTGTTTTCAAGGAGAAAAAAGTTTTATAGTTAGTGCATTGATGCATGTTATATTGTGTTCAGTGCTTTTTGTTTAAATTCATAAAGTCTTCAAACCCGGAATTTTTCTACTCACTTTTGGTTGCTACTAACAGATACTCCTAAATATTTTACAGCTGCAGTTTTTCCCAGTGATTTGTCACCCATGGTGTAATCGAACAGTTGTGAGTCTTTCGGCCTGTTTACATGCAACTATATCCATTGACAGAGCAACATCTCGTAACTGGCAGTGTATTCAATCTGCAGTAGCAGCCTCAAGGCATCATTATGTAATTGGAGGGCTTTATATTTTTAGAGGCTCACGCTTCGACATCTTTTGTTGGAAAATGTTTTTGGTAATAGCAAGCGGCTTCTTATTGCTATAGTTACTCGTCCACAAATTTGACATGGTGGACCCAAAACTTCATTGACAGAAAATTCAATGCCGCCGCGGTGGTCTAGCGGTTCTAGGCGCTCAGTCTGGACCGCGCTACTGCTACGGTCGCAGGTTCGAATCCTGCCTCGGGCATGAATGTGTGTGATGTCCTTTGGTTAGTTAGGCTTAAGTAGTTGTAAGTTCTAGGGGACAGACGACCACATATGTTAAGTCTCATAGTGCTCAGAGCCATTTGAATCATTTGAGCCATAGAAAATTCAATACTTGGCTTAGGTTTGGGATAACAAAGAAAACTGGATTATTATGGAGTGTGCCTTACGAAGTAATCTGCACAGACAAACCATTTGAAATCTTTAATTTCCCTAATTCCTTTAGGTCTGTGACAACCGAAGTCAGTATGGTATTACCTGGCCTGCAGCTTCCCTGCTCTAAGTTCACATTTTAAATGTTTGGATATTTTTGCCCCTCAATCAGTTAGGTAGTTCCAGTGATTTCGAACTATTCTTTTGTCGAAATGTGGGGGAACGAGTTAATTTACAGGTTGTGAACACTTGGTTAGTATTAAAATTAATGAACACATTGTCATTTTATTTCTTCTCAAGCAACTACACCTAAAAACAAGTTTATTTTTTATACTTGCTATCAGATTTTATGAAGAAACTCGTTAGTGGAATAGAAGGAGTTGTCCAGGTGAAATGATTTTAAATTATATTTAAACCTCGCTTCGCTGCCTGTCAGACGTTTTTATGTTATTGGTCAAATGACCAAACTTTTTTATTGTTGCATGCTGAACTACTCACCGAGCCACTGCAGCTTTAACAATGGGTAACAAAGGTCATTTTTCCCTCTGGTGTTGAGGGTATGTACGTCACTTTTCTTCTCAAATTGCGATGGATTATTTATGAGGAATGTCGTTAGTGAAAATACGTATTCCGACGGAGCAATTTAAATGCTTAGCTCCTTGAAGAGGTGCCTCCGTGATATCTGTACATAAATACCACATATTAATCTTACTGCTCGATTTTGTGCAGTCAGTACTTTCTTTCTAAGTTATAATAAGTTACCTCAGGAAATTATTCAGTGACAAATTATTGAGCGGAGTTATGCAAAATGTGTCAGGACGTTGATACGTTTCTTTCCAAGATTAGTAGTTATACAAAGAGCAGAAATAACTGAACTTAATTATTTGAGAAGCTCAATATTCTTCTTCCAGTTAAGTTTTTCATCAGTATACACACCAAAAAATTTGGAGCGTTCTACCCTCTTAATGTAGTGTTTTTTTTCAAAATTTAGGGAGAGTCCATTTTCAGAGAAACACGTAACGATTCTTTGGAAAATATAATTTAGTAACTCTTCTGCTACTTTCTCTCATATCTCTCATGTTCCCACCCCGCCATCCAGATCTAGCCGGAATATCGGGTGTTTTCTTTAAAAAGACCTTTTCCTTTCCTCATCCTTCTCCAACTGACAAACTTTCTCTCTCTGATAACCTCGCTGTATATGGAAAGCTAAACGGAGCCTTCATTCCTTCCTTTCGCACACAGAATACGTTCGACGTACGAGACTGTCGCAAGCATCTCAGTATTTTTGTGGCTTAAAGAGCGAGCTGTGACGCGCCTCTCGGCAGCTGACTACTACAGGTTTTGGGCGTAGCCCGGTAAAACCCACTCAGGTCTCTCCTTTAAAACGTTTGTCCTTGACCGCCGCGAGCCCGGGGGCCGATAGGTCACGCAGAAACGGCTTGCCACCTCGCTCATCACTTCCCAGGAAGTGTAATGACTGCCGCTGCTTAACTCATAGACTTAACAGACCGGTAGCAGCCGGTAACACTTGCCTGGATCGTTTATTGTCTGCCAGTATTCTTACAATTGATCCCTCAGAATAGATTCATGCTTACTGAGACTCTCAAATGCTAATGATCTGTATAGCACATACTTAAAATGCTCATTATTCAACTCATGGGAAAAGTAATTACAGATAATGACTACCGCAAAGTATTTCGCAAGAACGCAGGTTTTACTCCAGACTTTTACAAACCGTAAAACGGATTTTCTTGAGTTCAGTACTGGTAGTTTTCCAGAGGATTTTACAGAGACGTTCATCGTGTTACATGATCCAATTGCACAGATTCTGCAGTCTAGAGTTGTGGTTGTAAGTCCTCCCACTTTAGCGCCTTTCTTTTGCTTGGAATAGGGGCCAGCGACCCAACCCCCCCCCTTCCCCTCCCTCTTCCTTCCGCACCCCTTCTCTGTTGACAGCCATTGCCACCTCAAGTTTTACTAGTTTGAACATAGTCAGTTTCCCCTGTGGACATAGTTCTCCCACTATAAACGATGGAAAAATGGAAAAGTATTTACAGATAATAATTTCATATTAACATAAGTGTAGCTATATCCAAAAAACTCTTTTTATAATTTCAATGAAATTTCTGTAAGTTTACTTGACAGAACTAATCGTAAATTTCAGACATCAAACACATTCTGATAAGATTTGGTATCACCAGATAAGCAATAATTCTGAAAACAACCGAAGAGGTTTTTCAACATAAGCTTTATGCTTTCTGTCGTTTCTTAGCTGCTTCTATACTATTATTATTGTTATAATTAATATCTTTTGGAGATGAGGTCCTTCTGTGCAACTAAATAAAAGGCTGCTTTCCTGCGCACACCAGGATGTCTGTGTCTACAGAACAAATAAAGAAGTATCAGTGTGCAGGCACCAAACACAAACAAAAGACGAACGAAAAACGCACAGCGACGATTGGCAGCTTTTTAAACAGCAAACACGCACAATAAACAAACTATTTCTTTCTCTTTTTTCTTAAAAAAACGTACTCAGTGAAAAGGAAGGGTTTACGTGAAATGTATTCATAAAAGCCGAAAATCGGACATCCTGGACATCCTCGTGTGCGCAGGAAAAGAGGTACAGTACGGATCTGTAACAAGACCCCAAAAACTGTAAGCAGAGTCAAACAGTAATTTAACTTTACAAAACTTGTGCTCCAAATAACTGTTCTTTTTTACCTGACAATAAGAGAATAACAAAACAGCTATAATATAATTACATATCGAGAAAGACTTTTGTTATACGCATACAAAAAAAAGTTTATTACGGGCCAATGTGAATGCTTCTAAAGTAAAGTGAAGAAAAAGGCGTAGGGCCTAGAAACAAACAGCCTTTTAACCAAAAGAATGAGTATGATCGCAGAGAATTTCTCAAGTCTCAAACATCTATGGCGTATCGATACAGACTGAAGTGATGATTTTGTAGCAAGGCTGCGATTCGAACCTAAGTCTTGCGCTCGCAAAGCACATAAGCTAAGCACTACGCCATCGTGGGACGAGGCTTTGCGCAGACTAACCTAGAGCATCTCTTTCCTCAATCCAAATTCCCATTCACGCCCCAGCCTACTTGTGAGGTAGGCACGCTAGGTAGGCCATGCTGCTTTGTTATAGTGATCAACGCATCTGCTTACTGAGCGGAAGACCTGGGTTCGAATCCCAGTCTCAATACAAATTATCGTTCCCCACTCCAGTCGCCGGCCGCTGTGAGCGACCGGTTCTAGGCGCTACAGTCCGGAACCGCGCTTCTGCTATGGTCGCAGGTTCGAATGCTGGCTTGGGCATGAATGTATGTGGGCATGAATGTGTGTGATGTCCTTAGGCTAGTTAGATTTAAGTAGTTGTAAGTCCCATAGTGCTTAGAGCCATTTTTGAACCCACTTCAGTCTGCACAAATTCATCATAGATGTTTGAGACTTGAAAAGGTCTGTGGAACCAAATACGTTCATTTGATTAAAGCACCTATGCCTGGGTTTCAGGCAGGATACCTACTTTTCGTTCGATACTAGGTGCTATTCCAGTACAGTTAAAGAGCCTCTGCAATACTTTTCTAATTTAGGGAGAATATCAAGTGGACTGAGGCGTGTATGAGAATCTGGATTGAAGAGTGAGGCGTCCAAACCCACTGCGGCAGGGTGGCATTATAGTCAGTGCATCTGTCTAGCGAGAAGAAGACCAAGGTTCGAACGCTGGCCTTGGAACAAATTTTAATTGAGCACTTCTGCCTGCATAAATACAAAATAGTCTTTCAGTTAGCAACATAGATGGATCACATATTCAAGAAGATATTATTATTAATAATAAAGTATTTTAACACCACCAATAAACAAAAATAAATAAATTGTGATTCAAATAAGCAGTTCTGACGACTGCCACATCTTTTTTGTGTTCAAAGAATGAATAATTCAAATTTTAATTGCTATCTGATAGAAAAAGGAAAACAGAATGCGCACATTAATATTTAATGCCCAAAAGATTAATATAAATGGCAAATGCAATGAAATTTAAATAGAAATAATAATAATTTGTTACAACAGTCATATCGACCCATGTCATTAGCGGCACACTTCGTAGCGACACAAAATGTGTGAATTTGTAAGGGACCAAATTGCTGGGGTCATCGGTCCCTGGACTTACACACTTCTTAAATTAACTTATGCTAAGAACAACACGCACACCCATGCCCAAGGGATGACTCGAACTTCCGGCGGGAGGGGTCTCGCAATCCCTGTCATGGCGCCTCAAACTGCACGCCACTCCACGCGGCTACAGCGACACAGAATTTGTGGTGTACCTCCTAGGTCGTTGCTGCCTACAGGATATATGGTAAGGTGCAGTATATTGTACAATATGTAGGTTGAAGAAAAATTCACGCACTCGGACTTCGCAGCGCGATTCCTCACATACTTGCAATACAAAAACGTCTCTCACAAAATTTCGTTATGAACATATTTCTGGCAGTAAATGGACTTTACAGACTGGAAATCTGGCAACACTGCAATCACATGTATGGTAACAACATCTGTCAGCCTATATCAGTAGTGCTGTGCAGCTGGTGTAGTGAATAGCGTTTTGGGTCAGCATGCAGCAGGTCGAAGGTTCGATTCTGGGTGGAGGCGTATTTGTTCTCATTTGTGAATTTCATTCTTCCATGTAATAGTGTAGCATACGCCGTTTTCTAAGCCACACGTATCCGACATTTATGTAGTACAGCTTTTTGTAACGATGAACGTAACAAAAACGTGATGAGACAAGTCAGAAATAGAGTTTTGAAACAAATGACCTGTCATATGACAGATTAACTACAAAAACAACATTAATTTCAAGACGTTAAAGATAAATGCACAGTTAAGTAACCCAACATAAACACATCTGCTCAGTTATAACAGCACCGAGCGAGGTGGCGCAGTGGTTAGCACACTGGACTCGCATTCGGGAGGACGACGGTTCAATCCTGTCTCCAGCCATCCTGATTTAGGTTTTCCGTGACTTCCCTAGATCACTTCAGGCAAATGCCGGGATGGTTCCTTTGAAAGGGCACGGCCGATTTCCTTCACCATCCTTCCCTAATCCGAGCTTGTTCTCCATCTCTAATGACCTCGTTGTCGACGGGACGTTAAACACTAATCTCCTCCTCCTCCTCAGTTATAACACATTAGCAACCAGTGAAAATAATAATTTACATATTAATGACCACATGACGGCTACAAAAGAATACTTTGTCCTCAGAAAAGAGGTTCAAAGCACCCCCTGCATGTCAAACATGGCGCAACCCGCTGGATCATACAGCTCCGGACTCTTGGCAACATGGCTGCACCACAGATATAAGAACGGCATGAAAACGCGTTATCAGTTTTTCCACATGTGTCGACGGAATAGAATACACGTAATCCATTAAGTGTCCACACAGGAAGAAATCTAGAAGATTTAGGTCAGGTGAATGCCGAGGCCATACAACTGGATCTTACCATCTGAGCCATTTCCCTGGAATTGTTCTGTCTGTAACAGCGAAGCTGCAGGATGCTTGGCACCTGCTACCGATATATAATTTTTATTCTGAATTGTATGTAAATATTTGTAATTTAAATGCTTTCTTTTAACAAGTAAGCGCATTGCTTCACTGTATGTGTACGTTTAGGCAGAAGTCTGTTGACGTTTCATTGTGTTTATCTGTGTTTTACTGTGAAACTTATAAGCTCTGAGAAAAAGCCAAAGGAATTGTTATTTGCATCGACTAGTAACGATAATAGCAGTGCTTGTGCTTTTTAAAATATTTGGGTAGGGAGTTGCGCAGAGCGCGCGGAGAGAGGAGAGACGGGTTCCACCGCTTGTAGTTTGCGGAAGTGTGGTGTTAACGTTCTCACAGTAGAGAGTACCATTTTCGGCGGCATCTGTACACGCGCTGGCCAGATTTCTAGAGCAGCAGTATAGACAGTGGACTGGCGGAAGAGGCTGTTTTAATTACGATTGCCCGTTCCTATAATTAGCTGTGGCTCCACAATATGCTACCATCTTCACCAACAGCAGCAGTTCCAGCAACACAGTTTCGTCGTCGGCTCCGAGTTCCGTCGTATTCACAGCACTGACGTAAGACTGTTCATTGGTAGAAAGTATTAACAGCTAACCCAGCAGCACGACTGAATGTGATTTGATTGACAAAATTTATTTAAATAATAATCAGTTAAACTCAAGGCGATTGTGTCCTCATTGCCCCCAGACATTGTTAGCAAGCAGGATCGTTGTTCCATTTTTTTCCTAATATGTTAACTGAGTATCATAAGAAACAAATTGAATAGTTACAGCCAGTTTACTAATGAATAATTTCTCTTTTAAATGAATAATTTCTCTTTAGCCTCAGTCTACTTTCAATTAACTGTTGTACAACACAGGCTTCAGTATATGACTAAAGTAAAGCGATTTCATTTTTCAAGTTTGAGAATCAATCACTGGAAAAAATGCAAATCTAAAGAATTGCACAAATTAAGAGTGCGGAAGTTCTATTTATTTTACATATAGGTTGGAGCACATGGCTGTTTGGTTTGGTACATATTCTAGAAATAAAAATTTAATTCTGTTCAAGTCAGTAAAAAAAGGCTCAGTTGTTCAGACAATAATGTGAAATCCAATTTGCAAAATAAGTAATGGCAAAGTAAAAAGTGCTTGCGTTTTTTCGAAATTTCTTTGATGACGTTATGCTTAGGTCACTGAAAGTCATTGTTCCGAAGTTCAGTACTAACATACAGTTTAATTGTATATTTTCAAATTATTACTGGATTGCCTTTTTCAAAAGTTAATGCCAAACATAACGTAAGAGTGAGATCTCAGTTTTCTTTATCATTACATACTCACTTAAAATTAGTGTAAAAAAATACATGTTTTGCTTTCCCATCAACTTGTACAGGATTTTGGATGTAAATTGCCATAGTGGGCTGGCGACTGTTAATTACTTCTTTTTCGTTCATTAGTGTAACTTTTGGATTCATGATCAGTGGTACCCCTTTCTGTCCAGAGTTGTTCGTGAGTGAATACACAAAATAACTTTCATTTTCCAAATTATAGCCCTGTTCGGTTTAATTACTTTTATTTTTAGTAGACTTTCCATCAGAAGGGTCGGTTGTACGCTTTCCTCCTACTTATCGGTATTACTTCTTCGGGAAAGATAGCGTTATACAGTTAGAAAAAATCCAATAGGCATACACGCGATCCACGGTCTTATTTTACATCGCTAGCAGGCTAGGCCGATTAGTAAGAGGGAGTTTGCATATCTAAATACTGTTGTCCATTAATTCCGAAGTGTGGGGGTGCACCATCTTGTTGGAGTCATAACCTCTGCCAAAGATGAAGTGGAACTTCTTTTAGTGGATTAGGTAAACAGACGAATGCATGATACCTTCGTGCAGTCAACTGCTCAAGCAACAAGTAGGGACCCAGACTCCTGTCTTCCAATATTCTGGCCCAGATGTTGATGCCAAAGCGAACCCTCGGTTGTGAGTGTTAACGCCAGACCAGTGGTGGGCATTGTGCATCTTGAAGACACCCTCAATATTACAATGTATATGAAGTCGTCATTGGCTTCCCACTATTGCTGGAACCATTAAAAAAAAATGCATCCACAGACGGCGAACTGCAGGATGCAGGTGTTGCATTAAAGAAAAATGACATGGGTGGAGTCCATGCTCATGTCACATGTCAACAACCATGCATTGCGAGATACGCAGTTGACTTGCTGCGTTACGTGTACTTTGCTGGGGTTCTTGGTATATGACCAGAATGGCTTCCTCAGTAGCTGGAGCACGGCGAGTCCGTGGACGACCTGTCACGCGATGGTAGAAGGAAATAACCTGTCTCCTGAAGGCCAAGCTCCAGACCATGAAAAACATTTTTATCTGGATGAGGTCGAACAGGAAATCTAGGCGCGTCAACACCAGCCCAGTTATCAGATGCACCAAGGACCAGAAGCATATCCACATATTCAACGTTTGTGCACGTCATACGCCTGCCATCCTGTTTTAGAATAACACAAGGAAAAAATGTGATATGTGTCACGGGCGAGTTAATCTGCTAGCAACTAAAGCCCGCGTCTCCTAGGACGGCGGAGTGGAAATGTGTGAGTATGTGTGTGTGTTGGGGGGAGGGGGGAGGGGGGAGGGGGGATGAGAACTGCTCATGTGCGAGGCGAGAACAGCTGATACAGCTTGGTGAAGACGTGAAGTACTATATTTCTCTCAAAATGACAATGATATAGCGACATTGTCATTGAAACTGCTCGGAATAATTACCATTTATTGCGATTAGAGCTGCACCATAAGTAAAAATTTAATACAGAATAAAATTAACTTCAAACACAAACTGAAATCATTATATTTGCTTGGCAGCTGGTTCTACTCAACATAATTTTTAAAAATGTGTAAGGTGTGTGTATGTGTGGATGTGTTTGACTATAGTTAAGTGCAATCACTGCATGTAAAAATGAATTGGTGGTAGAAAAACCTGATGAAAAAGACTGTCGTATAAATGGTCAGTAAGTTAACATATTTTTTGCTGTTATTGGGCATTATGAGTGTAAACTAACGCGTTCGACATTACAATGATAGGCCGCATTTATAATCCATTGAACAAGCAAGAAATTAAATATCATCTCCGACAACTCCAGGGAATGCTGACCGATAACACCGAAAATCACTGGTATCTCGGCAAGTAACTGTTACTGTCATTTTAGGGCCTTATCCAGTTCGTGCCTCGAAAAGGACAAATGTTTATTTGTGGAAATATCGGACTTCTGACGAATTTATCCAGCTGCATTCTCGTGCGTTATTAGAGCACACAACATGGTGGGAGAAGCTAAACTTCTCCTTGGGCAATATGCATAATAAAAAAGATACGAAGTCCTAATCAGAAAGGATAGGAAGTTTTCATTATTATGGATGCAACTGATATCTACATCTACATCTACATGACTACTCTGCAATTCACATTTAAGTGCTTGGCAGAGGGTTCATCGAACCACACTCATACTATCTCTCTACCATTCCACTCCCTAACAACGCGCGGGAAAAACGAACACCTAAACCTTTCTGTTCGAGCTCTGATTTCTCGTATTTTATTTTGATGATCATTCCTACCTATGTAGGTTGGGCTCAACAAAATATTTTCGCATTCGGAAGAGAAAGTTGGTGACTGAAATTTCGTAAAAAGATCTCGCCGCGACGAAAAACGCTTTGCCGTAATGACTTCCATCCCAATTCGCGTATCATATCTGCCACACTCTCTCGCCTATTACGTGATAATACAAAACGAGCTACCATTTTTTGCACCCTTTCTTTGTTCTCCGTCAATCCCACCTGGTAAGGATCCCACACCGCGCAGCAATATTCTAACAGAGGACGAACGAGTGTAGTGTAAGCTGTCTCTTTAGTGGACTTGTTGCATCTTCTAAGTGTCCTGCCAATGAAACGCAACCTTTGGCTCGCCTTCCCGACAATATTATCTATGTGGTCTTTCCAACTGAAGTTGTTCGTAATTTTAACACCCAGGTACTTAGTTGAATTGACAGCTTTGAGAATTGTACTATTTATCGAGTAATCGAATTCCAACGGATTTCTTTTGGAACTCATGTGGATCACCTCACACTTTTCGTTATTTAGCGTCAACTGCCACCTGCCACACCATACAGCAATCTTTTTTAAATCGCTTTGCAACTGATACTGGTCTTCGGAAGACCTTACTAGACGGAAAATTACAGCATCATCTGCGAACAACCTAAGAGAACTGCTCAGATTGTCACCCACGTCATTTATGTAGATCAGGAACAGCAGAGGTCCCAGGACGCTTCCCTCGGGAACACCTGATATCACTTCAGTTTTACTCGCTGATTTGTCGTCTATTACTACGAACTGCGACCTTCCCGACAGGAAATCACGAATCCAGTCGCACAACTGAGACGATACCCAATAGTCCCGCAGCTTGATTAGAAGTCGCTTGTGAGGAACGGTGTCAAAAGCTTTCCGGAAATCTAGAAATACGGAATCAACTTGAGATCCCCTGTCGATAGCGGCCATTACTTCGTGCGAATAAAGAGCTAGCTGCGTTGCACAAGAGCGATGTTTTCTGAAACCATGCTGATTACGTATCAATAGATACAACACATTTTTTAAATCATGGGTCTTTAAAACTAAGAAAGATTATTACTTTGTTCCAAAGTCTACAATATAATACCACCGTCACTTCTATTTGAGTCTGTTTCTGAACAATCTGATTGTAAATTTACGATGATAGGTTCAAAGTTTACATCCATCATCGCTTTCCTGACAAGTTCTTCTTTCTGAAGCTTTTCAGCAAGTCGCACAGACTGTGCCTACGCTAAAGTTAGGCTGTTGTCTGTTGCCTCATGCACAAGCGATTCAGTGTATGTTATCTTGAATGATTTTTTTTCTCCCACATAACCTTAAAACCCTTTGCCCAAATTATTTCCTTGGGGCTACACTGGCAGTGACAACATTGACGTGCAATGAGGTCATGTTTGTACGTTCTATCATGTGATTTGTATAAATTAACGAGCTGCAGGAGATCGCCACGCGTCTGGATTGTATTGTACTTAAGATTTTTATTTTTACGCCGGAAAAAATATCCGATTTTCTGGTGTTTGTACTAGGTGTTTTCTCTGTAACAGTTGAATTATAACCGGTAATGACCGACTCGAAGCAAAATATGACAAGAATTGTGGAATACGTCACGAGACTCACAGCGTTTATTTCCGAATGATAGTCAATGCTGTTTTTCTTACACGTAAATACAAGTTTATCCTTAAAAAACAAAACTAGAAGAAGAGTCAGCATGCATAATAATTATCCGAGAACCTATTCCTATGAGAACTTTAAAATCGCCAGTACCATCACTCATTTTCCAGCAGATCTTCCTGGAATGATTCTAACTGACCCATATCTCATCAAGGTAATACACTATTGAGCTACCTCCTTCTCTTGTACCGTGAATCTTTGTGTGGGATATAGTTCATGCTGCATGTATGGCACTTCTTTGAACTAAAGACTCTCTTCTTAACATATCTTTAAAAATTCATTACATTGACAAAGCGCTTGCCACTGAAGCCTGCATAATAGCAATACGTTTATGTGATGTCGGGCATTCATCACTCACATGAATCACTTTAAACATCGTTGTTAAAACTATCAATTTATGTTACAGGTTCCTTGCGATTTCGATGCTTTCCAGGCGACATGAAACCAACTTTTTCTACAGTCCCTGTATCTCTGAGACTTTCGTTTACAGTTCTCTTGCCCACACCACATGGTTGTGGGATCTATTCTTGTGTTTTCAGATGTCAACAGAAGGAGACCTGCTTTCAAATTGACGTTTGAAAAAGTTATAAATGAAGTAAATAATCCGCCTCGCCTGCTTGTGAAGCACTTAACATTTATTGCCGTCACCTGGCTTTCTGTTAATTGCACTTAAAACATTTACATCTACACATTCACAGCTATACTGCCGCAAGAAATGAAAGGAAACAAAAAAAAAATTGACAGTTGAATGAATAATTCGGTTGTCGCGAAGTACGGCAACAGTGCAGCGTGCGATCGAGATTCTCGCTCTCTAGCTGTTACTCTGTGCTAGCCCCCCGGAAAAAGAATGAATATTATTGGTTATCAGTAGCTAGTGGAGGGGGATGGGTAGAATGGCTGAAAATTGGTCCGCCTTCTTACATGACGAGAACAATAGTCCCTAGTTTGGAAGTTATTTGTCAAGCATGTCGCTAGGCGTATTGGTGGCGCAAGGCCCAACGTAATGTAATGGACCGGGACCTGACACGAGTAATGGTTGGTACTAATCGATGGGAACATTGGGGTAGTGTACAGAGAAAATAGGTCTGGAATCTAGTAGCTGCAATGGTGCGAAACAATTCGCGTCCATGGTATGCAAAAGGCTTTCTTAAAAGCTGACCAATGAAAAGGATTATGGCTCCATTTCTGTGTCAGTAGTACGTAAGTGCAAATGTTTTGTAGAAGAATCACTATAATCGTTGTATGACGATTAAGACGCCAGATACCGTACCGTGCAGACTATATTTAGCAAATAGAAACAAATACACCCCGATCCAGAATCGATCCCTCGGCCTCCTGAAGGCTAAGCCGAAATGCTATCAACTACCCCAACTACACAGTGCTACTTCCACGTACTGACGGAAGTAGCTACCTTACACGTGATTACTGTGCTCACAAACGGCCAATCTTTGACATCCATTTACTGCCGGGAATATGTGCAGGATGAAATTTTGTGACTGGCATTTTTGTATTGCTAGTATTTGAGGAATCGCGTTGCGAAGCCCGAGTGCTCGAATTTTTTTTCGCTCTGTATAACAAAGTTAATGGTTTATCACAGTAATAGTTATTTAGTAATAATTTAACAGTGTTTGTTTGTTTTTCCTTTGCTCCATGAGCGTCACTGAGGTTGGGCGAGGTGAAAGGCTATTCTACGCGCAGCATGGAAATTTCATGTCACTGGACTCAGTATTTACCTGGTCGACGACTGCCCAACATGAGAAGAATTCTGAAACTGCATCATATCTCCTGCGGCGATTATGACTGTACAATGAAAAAAAAAGGATTATTGGAAAATGTCTGAATATCGTTAATGTTCATCATCATCATCATCATCATCATTTAAGACTGATTATGCCTTTGAGCGTTCAGTGTGGAACATAGCCCCCTTATAAAATTCCTCCACGAACCCCTATTCAGTGCTAACATTGGTGCCTCTTCTGATGTTAAACCTATTACTTCAAAATCATTCTTAACCGAATCCAGGTACCTTCTCCTTGGTCTGCCCCGACTCCTCCTACCCTCTACTGCTGAAGCCATGAGTCTCTTGGGTAACCTTGCTTCTTCCATGCGTGTAACATGACCCCACCATCTAAGCCTGTTCGCCCTGTCTGCTACATCTATAGAGTTCACTCCCAGTTCTTCTTTGATTTCCTCATTGTGGGCACCCTCCTGCCATTGTTCCCATCTACTAGTACCTGTAATCATCCTAGCTACTTTCATATCCGTAACCTCAACCTTGTTGATAAGGTAAGCTGAATCCACCCAGCTTTCGCTCCCATACAACAAAATTGGTCGAAAGATTGAACGGTGCACAGATAACTTAGTCTTTGTACTGAGTTCCTTCTTGCAGAAGAGAGTAGATCGTAGCTGAGCGCTCCACCTCGCTTCCAGTTCTTTCACTATGTTGCCATCCTGTGAGAATATGCATCCTAAGTACTTGAAACCGTCCACCTGTTCTAACTTTGTTCCTCCTATTTGGCACTCAATCCGTTTATATTTCTTTCCCACTGACATTACTTTCGTTTTGGAGATGCTAATCTTCATACCATAGTCCTTACATTTCTGATCTAGCTCTGAAATATTACTTTGCAAACTTTCAATCGAATCTGCCATCACAACTAAGTCATCCGCATATGCAAGACTGCTTATTTTGTGTTCACATATTTTAATCTCACCCAGCCAGTCTATTGTTTTCAACATATGATCCATAAATAATATGAGCAACAGTGGCGACAGGTTGCAGCCATGTCTTACCCCTGAAACTACTCTGAACCATGAACTCAATTTACCGTCAACTCTAACTGCTGCCTGACTATCCATGTAAAGACCTTTAATTGCTTGCAAAAGTTTGCCTCCTATTCCATAATCTCCTAGAACAGACAATAACTTCCTCCTACGAACCCGGTCACATGCCTTTTCTAGATCTATAAAGCATAGATACAATTCCCTGTTCCACTCATAACACTTCTCCATTATTTGCCGTAAGCTAAAGATCTGGTCCTGACAACCTCTAAGAGGCCTAAACCCACACTGATTTTCATCCAATTGGTCCAATGTTCTAAGACAATTTTGAGTTTGATGTGCTGCAATATATGTTAATCAGATAAACTCAGTCACTTGAAAATGGCATAAAAGACCGAAAGCAGGTCGTAATTAAATAAACAAAAATACAGTCAAATGGAGGTGTGTTCATTGAAAAATTATTGTATGACTGTTGCTCAGCAACATCAAATACTGTTCTAAAATTCTTGCTGCCTACAATCAAGCCGACTTCCACTTTACAGCAGGTTCTTTTAATATGGGATGACAGTACTATCCTCAATGAAATTGAGTTAAGAATTATAGGAGATCTTGGATGAAATGAACAGTCTACCAAATACAGAATACTGATTTTGAGTAAACCAAAGATGCCCACCAGGTTAGCCGTGTGGTCTGACGTACTGCTTTCGGGGCGGTAAGGCGTGCCGGTACCCGGCACGAATCCTCTCGACGGATTAGTGTCGAGGTCCGGTGTGTCGGCCAGTTTGTGGATGGTTTTTAAGGCAGTTTCCCATCTGCATCGGCGAATGCGGGGTGATTCCCTTATTCCGCCTCCGTTACACTATGTTAGCGATTGCTGAGCAAACACTTTCTCCACATACGCGTACACCATAATTACTCTACCACGCAACCATTGGGATTACACTCGTCTAGTGTGAGACGTTCTCAGGGGGCCGAACCGCACAGTAACCCCGGGTTCGGTGTGGGGCGGCGGTGAGGTGAGTGGACTGCTGCAGCCTGTTGTGGGATTGTGAACCACTGAGGGCTACGGCGGGGATGAAGCCTCTCCGTCGTTTCTAGGTCTCCGGTTCCTTACAGTAGAATACAATACAAACCAAAGACGAAATTAGTAGTAGGAGCAAAATAACTTTAACGACAAGCAACATCAACACTGGGGACCCCTTAGCAGACGAAGAAGACTGTATAGCACAGGCGTAAGAGACTAATCCTCGTCAGAAGAGGGGTCCTAGTATCAAATATAAGCCTTAATCTGAGAAAGAAGATTCTGAGAATATTCATATGCAGCACAGAATTGCATGTAATAAAAATGGAAGAGAAGAGAATCGACACATTGAGATTTGGTACAGAGGAACGCTGAAAAGTGAATGAACTGATACGGAATGAGGAGGTTCTTCTCAGATTCGGCAAGGAAAGCAACATACCGACAACGTGGAACGAACGGTGTTATGAAATCACACAACAGCTTCCACATATGGTCGGGTCGAGAGAATTTTTCCACACAAGCGAAATTTGACACCTCCTTCCCCCGTCTAAACACATTAGTTGGTTATCTTTAGGCTGTTGGTAACACTTTGAAAATGAATATGAATTTAGTGATCCTAGAATTAAGTTTTTTTAATAAATAACTATCTGTAACAGAAATAAATTTCTGGGGCTTGTTCCAGGTCTAACTAATAAAAGAAAAAATAATTCATCAAAATTCAAGCTAACTGCTCAGGTCTTTAAAGGCATTTGCTGAAAGTAGAAAATTTGATAATGAAACTTTTCAATTCTGTAACTGGTTCACTTTCCATTCGTAAAAATGGAACAGGGATACAAAAAAAATCGTGTAACCTTAAGTTGATGCATTAAACATACAGACACTGTTTAACTGGATGATTAGCATGTAACATGTATAGAAAACTCACTAGTAGGTAGACAAATTTTAGAAAGTTTGCCACGAAAGTATTAAAATTTGATGAAACCGGCCAAAAATTTTATGTTTGCAAATAGAACGGAAGACGCAAAATTTTGAATGATGCCAAAGAAAAATAACTCTAGCAGTTGTTCAGTATATCTACTGACAAGATTTTCCTTGGATAAAAACAGAATATTGCAATTTTTCTAGTCTTTTATATAAAAAAATCTTTCAAAATAGAAACTGGCTTCAAGACTTCACATCCAGTGGCTAAAGCTAATAGTCAGTACTATCACTCATAACAAAATGTGACCTAAGGTATGTGTTTATCAACTTGAGCTCTCAAAAATTCATTTCACCACCAGGTACGTAAGGTAAGGTATTCGATGGGGACATCGACAGGTGTAAATTCCAACTACATTTTTACTGACTTTGACAATATTTGATGCTGAAGTTAGAGGCGATTCGGAGATTCGTGTCCTCCCCTCGCGCCCGAGTGTGTGTGTTTGTCCTTAGGATAGTTTAAGGACTGTTGACCTTAGCAGTGAAGTCCCATAAGACTTCACACACATTTGAATTTTTTTTTTTTTTTTTTTGGGTAGTGACACAGGACAGGAAATCATGGCTGCTACAGACAAGTTATAGGACTGACGACCTCCACCGCCATCCAAAAGATCCCAAAGTGTTATTCTTAAACAATAAATAAATAAATTTTATCGAAGTGATAAAATTTTGAGTAAATTTCTTATTAAAGTCACTATAGCCTCTTGAACACTGCGTGTCCGTGTAATTTCCCGTCTTCTTTGACATTTACACCTACACTCTTCAAGCCCTGGAAACAATAACCGAAAGGGACAGGGGTAAATGAACACTTATTTTATCAGGACTGCTGCAAGACAGAAATCTGAATACACACCTCACGGTTAACAGTGAGATAACAGTCAACAACGCGACCACCTAACAATGCCTGACAGTAACCGAAACGTGCACAACCACTTAAGTGCATAGTGCACTATTCATTCTGAGTTTCGATGTATGCGAACTTGGTACGAAGTCACAGATGCGAAAACCATATTCTGTGAATGTGAAAAATGGTGATAAAAAGTTAAGTTTAGCGCGTTTGTGTCGGTTACCTGAAGAAGCAATCTACGGCCGTGTGACAGAAACAGACAGAAGTTTTGTAAATAAAGCTGAAAGTGATGTGGGAGTGGACAGAAAAACGACGAAATTAATAAAAGACAGTGAACCTGACAAATGTCTTTATAATAAGTGGTTTTTAATGAAGTGAAGTGAGGATGTGTCATTTTGCTGGCCAGTTATTACAAACTTTCTTTGTTAATCGCACTCTGATGATACTACACCTCACCTCCGGAATATCGTCAGTAGTGTACGAAAGATAGCTACGGACTCTGCAGACACTGCAGACAGAAAACCGACAATAGGGTGTTCTGTTGGGTTGTAACGCGACAGTCGAATCGCCACAACATTGGGTAGTTAACAGTCTAATAATATGGTTTTAGGAACTTTATTCTGAGTAATCTGAACCTGTTTCTTCGTGTAATGTGGATATAATCTCTCAGAACAGTTTACGGTGTAGAGACTTTGCTTGCCCAGCTCAAAGAAAAATTTAAATGGTTTCCCATAGACTTCCTTCTTAAAAGTTATCTGTACCCGCTTCATGACGTAGCGAGATAGCTTACGAGATGGAGTTGTGCCGTCTCTAATGACAGTTCACCGCTGAGTATGACTGCTGTTCGCCGCGGTAGCTGGGAGGCTAGCGTGGACGGATGCCGGCCGGACGGGCCCTGGTTCAGTTTCTGGTCGCTGTGACGTAGCTACGAGGGTCAGTCAAAAAGTAATGCCTCCTATTTTTTTTTCTACGTTTAATTGTCAGGAAATTTAAATGCAATTACATAGGTTGAAAACCACAACATTGAGGATCATTTTGTCATTTTTCAATGTAATCTCCGCCCATCTCTACAGTTTTGGTCCATCTTTGAACAAGGGGATGTATCCCAGCACGGTAAAAATCACAGCTCTGCTTCCTAAGCCATTGACGCACGGATGTTTTAACGGCCTCCTCATCTTCAAAATGAATCCTACGATGAGCTTCTTTTAGTGGCCCGAACAGATGGAAGTCTGATGGTGCCAGGTCAGGGCTGTATGGGGGATGAGGCAAAACTTCCCATCCAATTTTGACAATCTCGTCAGAGGTGTGACGACTGGTGTGTGGTCTTGCATTGTCATGCAAAAGAAGAACATCTGCCATTGATTTTGTTGGGCGAACTCGCTGAAGACGTGCTTTAAGTTTTTTGAGGGTTGTGACGTATTGAACAGAATTTATTGTGCATCCCTGCTCCAAAAAATCAACCAGAATCACACCCTCTGTATCCCAGAAAACTGTTGCCATAACTTTCCCTGCCGATCGCACAGTTTTGAATTTTTTCTTTCTCGGCGAGCTTGTGTGACACCACTCCATTGACTGCCTCTTTGATTCGGGTTCAAAAAATGCACCCATGTTTCGTCCCCGGTCACAATTTTTGTCAGAAACTCATCTCCCTCCAAACGGAAGCGCTGCAAGTGTTGGGAGGCTATTGTTTTCCTTGCCTCTTTATTCTGATCGGTTAACATTCTAGGAACCCACCGTGCACAAACTTTTGAGTACCCCAATTGTTTAATAATCGTGATCACACTGCCTTTACTAGAGAAATAATGCGACACACTTCATCTGCAGTCACCCGACGGTCACCACGAATGATGTCATCAACTTGCTGAATGTTGTGTGGAGTCACTGCACTCACCGGCCTGCCGCTCCGCTTTTCGTCAGTCAACGGTGTTTGCCCTTCAGCTTCCTTACAACGACGAACCCATCGTCTAACAGTGCTGACATCCACTGTCACAACACCATACACCTTCTTCAGTCTTTCATGAATGCGTATGGGCGTTTCACCTTCTGCATTCAAGAATTCAATCACACAACGCTGTCTCAAACGAACATCGATGTCGGCCATCTTACAAATTTCTGCTGTGCTGCCACCTGTTGACACAGAAAGTTACTACTGTAGTGGATTGCAGAAGAAGGTTTGAGGAATGGCGCCAAATTCAAATTTTTCACTTAACTTAATTTTTTTAAGTAGAAAAAAAATGGGATGCATTACTTTTTGACCGACCCTCGTAATTACTACGAGGTGTAATCTTGCATTGAAAGCATAGCTTGCCGTGGAGCCGCGAGGTGAGCAGATCTGGGTTCTCACGCTGTCACAGCTAACGCTGGCTACTGGGCCGAGCGGGCCGTCTACTTCGTCTAACGCTGCGTGCAGTACGTTACACATACTGTCTTCTAACCTGAAGAAGTACTATTAAATATTAATCGACTTTTTCATACTTAGTGTACCAAATTCTGTGGATAACACAACCATACTGTTAAAATTTTAACCCTTTCAGACCCTCTGGCTACGATTGTGTACATTAACTTTTACAATCTGTTAGCTGCAACATAAGTATTTCTTCCCTAGGCGAACCTGAGCTACACACTTTTAATTGTTCAACCTTTTCATTATGCGCAAGTGCTGCCAACCGTTGGGTACTACTATAAAAATATGAGCAAGTCAATATAGCAGTGCGCAGCAACTCGTGACCACCAGAATACATGGTTTGCTATATTCCAATGTATAATTGAATATTGTTGTAATTATTTTACATGGAAATTATTCAATAATCTTTTTACTATTTATTATAATAGAGAATACTTCATAATTAGTTATTTTAGTCCTTAAAGTGAAGCCAAGTGAACAAAGTACGTTTTGGAAACGGGTACATATTTTTGTATATATCTTGCTCCTAAAATCATTAAAAAATCACCTAAGACCACTATTACATAAAGAAAATTTTTTCTTCCTCCAGAAAAATTTTGGGTCTGAAAGGGCGAAAACAATAACTTCCATACTTTTTGGAACACAAATTCTTATCTAAAACATTTAATAACCGTACTGGCATTTTGAAACTGAGTTAGGGACTGTAATGTATTCATTCACAGTATCAACTGAAACTACAACTAAGAGGATAGGTTCATATAATCTAATTTTCTGGAATTTCCCTTAGTTTCGTTGCCACAGATTTTTGACGTAATTAAATGTGTTTTGGAAATTATTACTTCATCGTGTGAGTGTTTTGGAGACACCATAGAGTGAATGGAGGACATACATAAAGTGAGAATGTGACATTATATAAAAACTATTTAAATGTACGCGTGAGAAAGCTGTACTGCAGTACGGCAGTTTGTGACGTTACGTCCAAGAGAGCCTGATTTTGTAAAAGGCAGCCAGAAGGGGCGCTGAGTATTAAATTTATCAGTAATTTATTTCGTGGAAAGAAAAAGTATTTTGTTTTCGTTAAATTTTATTTAGTTTCGGAATTACGAGATTTCTAGTCTAAATTACTTGTAGTCATCTGATTGGCTGAAATTAGAAGTATCGCTAGTATAGAAGTGCTCTAGATGACTGATTGGCTACTTCATATACAAGCCAATCGGAATTCAGCATTTCCGCGCGTTTGAGTAGGGCTTTGTGCTTACACATCTATGACTCGGGATAGTCGCTCGGGGACCTTCTTCTGGAAAACGCCTATGTTAAATCGCGCTGATCAAATTTGAAATTTACGCGTTTGATCGGTCTTCCTGTCGCTGACGAAAAGCGACTGCTGTGTTGAGTATTTTGTGCAAGTTTGAGCTTTTTGAATGATTTATTTTAGGAGATATTCGCGTGTGAACATTTCATGTCTTACATGAACTCCGCTTGGTGTGTTTCGTGCTGATAACGGGATACCATGGTGAGCACTCATTTACAAGAAGCCTACAGAACGACTAAATGTGTTAACTCGCAAGTAGTCGTGGGTCAGTGACTATTTAGGACGTTCGAAATATTGGGTGGGAAGAATTATCTTCTGGCTGCTTTCGGGTGTGAACTTGTGATAGAGACAGTCAGTAACATTGCATAATTGATGTCGGCATATTAAAAACAGACTTGATAGCCATTATCATTGTTTCAAAGACAATACTACATCTTTAAGGAAATTTTGACATTTTTTCAAACGACTCATGCAAGAATCCCGATCGCACGAAAGTTTAACTAACTTTCAGATGCTGCCGATGGACTGGAGTTACGTGGCATTCACGTGGTAGGTATTTACTCGAATTTTCGTCAACGCTGCTTTCGTTGGCTAAGCCAGTATCTACCAAGGCAGAACGGAGGGGCAGACAATCTGAAACCTATTCAGGTAGGTGGACTGATCGCTTAAAGATTAGTGAGCGACCTGCCCGCCCCGCTGCATCGGGTTGGGGATTCTTTCCGGTGGAGGACTGGGTGTTGTGTTGTCCTCAGCATCATTTCGTCGCATGTGGCTTGAATGGCGTCAACTAAAAATACTTGCACCCGGCGCCGAGCCGCTACACGAGAGAAACAGAGGCGGGGGACCCAGACAGCTCCATGTTAAAACCTGCTCTGTTGCTCTGCAACAGATAACCGAACAATTACAGCAACAAAAACAAAGTATTGTCAACTAGCTTTGTATCACGTTTTTCGCTTGGAACTGATGTTTATGACGCTATAAACAATTTTTTAGTTATAACAAAAGTACTTTTTATGTCATGGAAACTAATTTTTTGTATTAAGCGCAATAAATGGCTGCATACATAGCTTTAAGGAGGGTTATAAAGGAGCTACGAAACCTTAACGGTAATAAAGACTGAACTACGGAGGATTTGGCATAATCTCACAAAAAGTCCAGGATGGATAATAAAAGGGCTGGATAGTTCTGTGAATGGTCGCTTCTTGCCCTATCATTAAAAACACCCTTACTTGTACAGGCTATCCCAGGATGAATGACAATGTTCAGGAATATGACAGAAACGATCATTCTAAGCAAAAAGTCTAGTAAGCATAAGCTCTGAAATGCATACTTTAAGAGCTATGAGCACTTCTTCGTCTTCTACTGTAAGCTCTTTGCTTTCTATACCTTGAGGGGTGGTAGTACGTAGTAAAAGAAAAAATAATGTCTAGTAAACATGGGTTCTAAAGGGCATAGCCTAAGAGCCAAGAGCACCTGTTGTATTCATTTCACTACTGTGGAACACATCTCTTCTACCGAACTGATGCGCATGATAACACATTTTAGAACCCATATTTACTACACAATTTTTTCTTGTTTTAGTGCATACTGCCTCCTCCCAAAATATGGAAAGTAAAGAGCTTGCAGTAGAAGAGATTTCTTTATGAGTGTCTAAAATGAAGGAGTGTTCTTAGCCCTCAAGGTACCGGCATGCATTTTGGAGCCCACGATTATTAGACTGTTTTGCTTCGAGTGGTCGGCCCTGTCTTGCCCCTAAATACTCACCATCCCTGCTGGGATACACTGTATAAAATCTTAGCAGATTTCTAGGTAGTTCGTTTCTTAGAAAAAGGATATCGTCGACAGTTTCCTTACGTTTTGCTGGCATCCGCGATCAGCATTGTTGAAGGTACGAAGGGTAATATTATTAATGTCGACACTACGAAAGGTGCGAAAGGAAATACTGAAGATGGTGCTGACTACAAAGTTGGCGAAACGTCTGAAGGAAACCGTACTGTCGAAGGTAACCAGAGAAACGAAACTACGGGTGATACACACGTTTTTATTCAACGAAAAATACTCGAATCAATATTTTTCTGATCTTTTAATACAGGTCAGTACCTCTATTAAACTGCAGCGTACTTTTGAAAAGTAACTGAAAGAAAAGAAAGCAAAGAAGAAATGTTGTATTTATTTAAAGATAAATGTTATAATAAACTTCCGGAAGAAAAAATTTGTATACTTGGAAAGACGAGGTCGATTTTGATCGAATGATGGCATATGTCATCTGTGCAATAGTAGACGTGCAGATAATAGTTTCAACGCCGTCCGCCAACAGATGGCGTAGTGACGTAACTACCAGGGCGAGACTTGTGCGTATTCTACACTACTGGCCATTAAAATTGCTAGACCAAGAAGAAATGCAGATAATAAACGGGTATTCATTTGACAAATATTTTCATGCAATATGGGTGCATAGATCCTGAGAAATCAGTACCCAGAACAACCACCTCTGGCCGTAATAACGACTTTGATAGCCTGGGCATTGAGTCAAACAGAGCTTGGATGGCGTGTACAGGTACAGCTGCCCATGCAGCTTCAACAAATACCACAGTTCGTCAAGAGTAGTGACTGGCGTATTGTGACGAGCCAGTTATTCGGCCACCACAGACCACACGTTTTCAATTGGTGAGAGATCTGGAGAATGTGCTGGCCAGGGCAGCAGTCGAACATTTTCTGCATCCAGAAAGGCACGTACAGGACCTGCCACATGCGGACGTGCATTATCCTGCTCAAATGTAGGGCTTCGCAGGGATGGAATGAAGGGTAGAGCCACGGGTCGTAACACATCAGAAACGTAACGTCCACTGTTCAAAGTGCCGTCAGTGCGAACAAGAGGTGACCGAGACGTGTGCCCCTCATACCATCACGCCGGGAGATACGCCAGTATGGCGAATACGAATACACACTTCCAATGTGCGTTCACCGCGATGTCGTCAAACACGGATGTAAACAGAACCTGATTTCATCCTAAAAAATGACGTTTTGCCATTCGTGCACCCAGGTTCGCCGTTGAGTACAACATCGCAGGCCCTCCTGTCTGTGATGTAGCGTCAAGGGTAACCGCAACCATGGTCTCCGAGCTGATAGTCCATGCTGCTGCAAATGTCGTCGAACTGTTCGTGCAGTGCTAGTGATACGAGGCCGTTGAGATCCAGCACGGCGTTCCATATTACCCTCCTGAACCCATCGATTCCATATTTTGCTAACAGTCATTGGATCTTGACCAAGACGAGCAGCAACGTCGCGATACGATAAACCGCAATCGCGATAGGCTACAATCGGACCTTTATCAAAGTCGGAAACGTGATGGTACGCATTTCTCCTCCTTACACGAGGCATCAGAACAACGTTTCACCAGGTAAAGCCGGTCAACTGCTGTTTGTGTATGAGAAATCGGTTGGAAACTTTCCTCATGTCAGCACGTTGTAGGTGTCGCCACCGGCGGCAACCTTGTGTGAATGCCCTGAAAAGCTAATCATTTGCACATCACAGCATCTTCCTCTGTCGGTTAAATTTCGCGTCTGTAGCACGTCATCTTCGTGGTGCTGCTATTTTAATGGTCAGTAGTGTATTACAGAGAATGCTCACAGGCAGAAGGCTCAGTGCGGTGTAGACGTGTGAAGCAAGCAGGAACGCATGCCATGGAGACGCACTTGTTTTACGTACAGCCTGAGCGAGTTTGAAATGGGTCAAATTGTGGCGGTATGGTCCATTCGGAGAACAGCCACACAAGTCGGACCTGCTGCGTCAGCTGTGCGGCGAGGCTTGTATCAATGGTTACGTGAAAATTGTCAGACCGTAGACGAGGTTCTGGACGTCTACGCAGCACTGACGTTCGCCCGGTTCGTCGCATTGTGAGGGCAACAGTGCAGGTGTTACAGCTACTACAGCATAGATAAAAGGCCTCGTGAACCAAGACTTGTCAACACTTTTGTTGCCAACCGGTTATTAGCAGCGGGATTACGGGCGCACACACCCCTAGCCCGTCTTCCACTCACGTCACAATATCGACGTGCACGGCTCTACAGGAATCTTCAGAAGATCGCTTGGAAGCGATGAAAGCAGATTCTGTCTGCACGCAGTTGATGGATGTTAGCGCATGCGAGTGAATTTGTCCAACACACCTGCCGCGACCCCAGGCCTGATGGTGTGGAGTGCAGTGAATTACAACTCTCGTTCACCTTTGGTGTTTCTGGAGGGTACACTAACCATTTAGTACGTGCAGTATGTTGTCAGACCAATTATTTTGCCAACATTACGACAGGAAGGTGATGTGTTACTCCAATAGGACACTGCTTGCCCAAACAACTCAACGTGGTCTGCATGACGTGCAGCAAATTCCCTGGCTAGCACAATCTCCGGACTTGTCTCTGTTCTAGCATATGTGGGATATGATAGAACGTGAAGTGACTCCTGCGACTCATCAATCAACAACTCTCACAGAACTACGTGAACAGGCCGAGCAGGTGTCGCATAACGTATGCCAGGACAGTATTCGCCATCTGTAATATCTATTGGACGCCAGAGTCAGCACTTGCATTGCCGCCTGTGGAGGCTACACCACGAACTAATATGGCTGTTTCAGCATCGGCCGACACCTGGTACCTCAGAACCACTTGTGCTATTGATCTGTAAATGCAATCATTTCATGTACTCCATATGCACTGTTACAACAAGAAATTCTGCGTGAATTAGAGACCTCTAAAAGGGCGTACTGTTTTTACCGACAGTGTATTTAACTTAAACATACGAAAAGTGAAATGATGCACATGGTGCACAAGAAAATCCGCAGTTTCCATGATATAGTAGAGATTTACTCACGGTACTTACGGAAATCGAGACATACGCACGCTTGAAATGCATACTCGAAGCTGTGCAGGTGAAACTCGTGCAGTACATCGGGCTGGACAGTAGTAACCAGATAGTCTAGACTCTTATTATGTTCCTCTTTTTGTTACATATCATCTGACTTTCACTTCTTTGATTACAAACCTGTCTACTGATTGTAAAAATGAAGAACTACACTAATAAAATCAATTTTTAATATTAATTCGCAGTTTTTTAGAAACAAAATGCTAAGTTTGGAAACAAATAAATAAAATAAGCTCTTACCTGCACCAGCCATGGTTCGACTCCGAAGACACGACGGTTGTAGATGTAGGGAAGTCATCACCTAAACTCGCATCATTTCCATCTTGAGAAACAACAATATTACAAGATTTTTCATTGCTTATAGACGCCGACGTAGAAAAAAAAGTTCATAGCCTTAGCTTCTTTATAGTTTCCCTTCCTTTCTTATACTTTTCACTTTCTATGATATGTGCCAGAAACTTTCTCTTTTTCAAGCATATTTTTACCGTTTGTCATGCCTGTCACTGAACTGGTGTCAGATGAAAATTTTTCTGCCAGGCTCACAGCCGCAATGGATTTATACAGGGCGCATAATAATTAATTGTGTTACGACAACAGCAGAAAAAACGGTATAAAAAACAATCTAGCTGAAGCTTTATTAACGCGTTTCATATTGTTTAGGCATCTGCAGAATTCCTACTTGGAAGAAGTACATATAAATAAGGTAGGGGTATCGTGCTATTGTAAGTAGACTGTTTAGGTTTTTGTGTTGGTAACGCCACGTAGCGCTCTGTATGAAAATCACTGGCTGTGCTGTGTGCAGTCTGTGGCTGGTTGGCATTGTTGGAATACTCGCTGGTGTAGTGTGGGGCAGTTGGATGTGAACAGCGCATAGCGTTGGACAGTAGGAGGTGAGCCGCCAGCAGTGGTGGATGTGGGGAGAGAGATGACAGAGTTGTGAGCGGACGATCTGGACGTGTGTCCGCCAGAAAAAGTAAATTTGTTTAATTGGATGTCATATATATATATATATATATATATATATATATATATATATATATATATATATATATATATATATATATATATATATATTACGACTTTTGAACGCTATTAAGGTAAATACATTGTTTATTCTCCATCAAAATCTTTCATTTGCTAACTATGCCTATCAGTAGTTAGAATCTTTTATTTAGCTGGCAGTATTGGCGCTCGCTATACTGCAGAAGTTCTTGTAACGATGATTTTTGTGAGGTAAGTGATTCATAAAGGGTATAAGTTTTTGTTAGTCAGGGCCATTCTTTTGTAGGGATTATTGAAAGTCAGATTGCATTGCGCTAAAAATATTGTGTTTTAGTTTAGTGATGATCGGGATAAGTAAAGAGAAAACTGTCTGAGTACGTTGAGTTTTGCTCAGCTGTTTGGAAATCAAATAACTTAAGAGTTTTGCGGCACAATCATTTTTAATTTTCAAAGGAGACGTTTCACTATCTAGCAAGAGAAGATGGTAAAAATTTCTTAAATATACTAAAAAGAACATATAATTAAAGAGGGACTTACGTTAAGGAACTGCGGGTAACGCCTTAGTCATAAGGCTTTTGGTCTGCTCCTAAAACAGAAAAGTAAAGGAATTTTTAAAAAACCGTTGCCCTAGACTAGCAACGAAGAGCCAAATTGGTAGTGGAACCGTGAAAGAGACTATGCTTAGATAGAATCACTCTTCTAATCTTGATACAAATATTGGTATACAAATTGTAGTGGCCGTGAATACATGACAGCATGTCACATGAAACTGACAAGCAGGACGTTGGGAACGGAAACTCCGCTAGGTGGCCTTTGATGTTTGAAAGTACAGTACTGTTTGAAAGTACAGTGCATTGAGCCCCCATCTAATTGAGGTCAAATTTCACCCACGAGTCTACAGGAGTTGCACAAAAATATGGAAACACTGCGAGGAATGCATGCTTGAACATAAATGCAGATGCTGGACAAGCCTGGAGTCCGTGTTGTATTGGACCACGAACGACAATTATGCATTGCCCTCAATATGCAGCACATGTCAGTCGTTGTCAGAACTAGAACTGTTGATTTATTAAAAATATCGAGAATCCGATACATCGATATTTGAAAAAACATCATTGTCGGGCCCTCAATAAATCGGAAAAAGGTTGGTTGGTTGGTTGGTTTGGGGAAGGAGACCAGACAGCGTGGTCATCGGTCTCATCGGATTAGGGAAGGAAGTCGGCCGAGCCCTTTCACAGCAACCATCCCGGCATTTGCCTGCAGTGATTTAGGGAAATCATGGAAAACCTAAATCAGGATGTCCGGACGCGGGATTGAACCGTCGTCCTCCCGAATGCGAGTCCAGTGTGCTAGCCACTGCGCCACCTCGCTCGGTCGGAAAAAGGTAAAAATGTAAATGACCGTAAAGCATCGTTTGCCGGGAGGCCCCAACTGGGGAACTTCGGCCCCCAAATGCAAGCCTTACTTCAGTCGACGTCACATTGGGCGACTTGCGAGCCGTTAATGAAGGTGAAATGATGATGAGTACAACACAACAGCGGAAAAAATCTCCAATCCGGCCGGGAATTGAACCCGGGCCCGCTAGCGTGGTAGGCACGTTACCACTGAGCTAAGCAGGCGGACATCGAAAAAAAGGTATTGATATATCTGTGGAGAAAGTACCGACGTACCGGTCTATAAAAATATCGGCTGGACACTATTAATATACTGCCAGTTTTGGAGCTGTGTATTTAGGTATCGATTTAGTATTAGGTATTCTGCACATTCTATATATCGAGGGGCTAGCAGTCGTCCTTTCCCCCTTAGAGCAAGAATTGAAAGGATAACAATGCACTTTCACACTTGGCGATAACCACTTCTCTAACAATGACAACTGCATGTAAGTGTCACAATGACAGGTGTCGGATGGGTTCGTCGCTCGGTTTCATCACATTCGACTTCTGTTCTTTTTTTAAAAAAAATTTTTATTTATGTCAACGCCAGCGACCTCGCCCATAGCGAAAACCATTCTTGTCATTTATATTTTTGTTTATCATTTTTGGCAATTGTTTTTGAAGAATGCCCATGTGAAGAAATAGCACACCAATTGCGCAAATTTTTTTAACGCAACTGGTGTGCTGTTGCTTCACATAGGAAATCTTATTCCATTCACACCGCCACCGCCCAGTGTAATTGGTCTCCTTTGTGCCACCTACACCTGCTTCACACAGTCAAAGAGAAAGGCTGCATGCCATGAAAGCTCAAACAGTAGTAAGACTTCTTCAAACAATGAAAGTAAAATTATGTTCTACTAAAATTTTCGAGAGAACAAACCTTTACCGAAATTCCGAAAAAAATGTCGGCACTCGATATTGCTATTTCGATATCGAAATATCGGAGAGGATGATACTGCCGATGTATATCGATATTTTTGTAATGAAGTCGTTGTACAGATATTTAATCAAAGCCCTAGTAAGAACAGTGTCCCGTGTGGTAGTGAAAACACTATATCGGTGCTAAGTGAATTCGAAAGTGCGCAGATTGTTGGTGGGTGCTTGAGTAACCATGTTAACCACATGTCTGGTGTTTCAAGAGGCACTGTATCGAAGATGTGTACTGCATACAGGTCAAGTTAAAAACATCGACCGCCATGTCACAATACGGACGAGTGTGTGTGTTGAGTGGTCTTGATGGACGTCGTCATTGAAGAGGATTGCGACGAAAAATAAATAGGACGACAGCTACAAAAGTAGGGTGACCAGATACAGGCGTACAAGAAAGAGGATAAATAGCTTCAAAACGGAGGGCAAAGTCAGAGAAAAGAGGAGGCACAGAAACATGTGCTCAAATTTAACAAATGAATTATTCAATAAACATAACATACATTCCTTGCCTTGCATTGGTACTTCTCTGAATATCGAATATTCTTAGAAATGTGGGCTTGGTTAACAGATAATTGCAAAAAGGTGTAGCGGAAAATTTGAAATTATACTCTACCATCAAAATACTTTTAGCAGATTCAAGGTTGCGCCTCTTCCTGTCATCTGCCCACTGTATTGTAATTAGCTAAAATACTCGTTCTACATTTGCATTGTGTCCTGATAAACTGAAAAGTATTCGGCAAGTTTTAACGATTCTGAGTGACAATTAATAGACTTTTTTTTTCACAAAAATACTTGGTCTATTTTTTACTACAAGATAAACCACTAAATTCAGTTTTGTTACTATTCTGTTTCAGAAATTGCGTAAAATTACAGAATTGGTCGAAGCATTTTACGTCTACAATTTCAAAAGTCTTACATTTAACTTGTAAATACAAAAGGCTTTTCTCAACGTGCATGTGGTTAACATCTTTATTAAAAGACATCCGTTTGAAACAGGAAAAGTCGTCAACATACAGAGCCAAAGTTTTAAATGTTCATGGCACGATTGATACAGCAACATTTGGTTACTTCTCAAAAAGTTTAACTTTTTATCAAAGCCTTCTTCTGTTGTAATCTCCAGCTTCTGTTTAACTTTTAGGCAAATGAATTTTTCATTTAAGCGGTTCTGAAGCACCTTACATACAGAATCTAAAATTTCAGTCACTTCAAGCACAGAATTGGGTTCCTTTTCTACTTACAGATTATTTGAACTGGACACAGACATCAATGAAAGCAAATCCTATACGTAGGCTTCAATTAAAGTATTCTCAAAAAACTGAAACAACACCTTTGGTTTCTTGCTGTCAGACAGAAAGTAAGGTGTCCGAGCACGAAACATTTCCAGTACCCTTTCAATGGCTGGGAAAGGAAACAGCCACCTAGTTTTCACATGTTGTTCCTATCTAACACTGTCAATAGAAAAATAATTATGAATTTTCGAGATGCCAGATATTTTATAGAATTTACTCGGTCACAATAAACAACAAGTCACACTCACACAGGAGTACTGAGTAAATGATATGAAACCTACTCTGAAGCGCCAAGGAAACTGGTATAGGCATGCGTATTCAAATAAAGAGAGATATGTAAACAGGCAGAGTAAGGCGCTGCAGTCGGCAACACCTATATCAGGCAGGTGTTTGGCGCAGTTGTTAGATTCGTTACTGCTGCTACAACGATGGGTTATCACGATTTAAGTGTGTTTGAACGCACGAGGAATGGGTACAGCATCTCCGAGGAAGCGATAAATTGGGGAGTTTCCCATTCAACCATTTCATGAGTGTATCGTGAATATCAGGAATCCGGTTAAACATCAAATCTCCGACATAGCTGCGGCCGGAAAAAAGACGCTGCAGGAACGGGACCAACGACGACTGAAGAGAATCGTTCAAGGTGACAGAAGTGCAACCCTTCAGCAAATTGCTGCAGATTTAAATGCTGGGCTAGCAACCAGTGTCAGTGTATGAATTATTCAATGAAGCATCATCGATATGGGCTTTCGGAGCTGAAGGCCCACTCGTGTACCCTTGATGACCGCACGACACAAAGCTTTACGCCTCGCCTGGGCCCGTCAACTACGACATTGAACTGCTGGTGATTGGAAACATGTTGCCTGGTCGGATGAGTCTCGTTTCAAATTGTATCGAGCGGTTGGACGTGCACTGGAGTGGAGACAACCACATGAATCTATCGACCATGCATGTCATCAGGGGACTGTACAAGCTGGTGGAGGCTCTGTAATAGTCTTGGGCGATGTAATTGGAGTGATATAGGACCCCTGCACTTCTAGATACGACTCTGACAGGTGACACGTACGTAAGCATCCTGTCTGATCATCTGCATCCTCTCATGTCCATTGTGCATTCCGACGGAATTGAGAAATTCCAGCAGGTCAATGCGACACCCCAGCCGTCCAGAATATTGCTACAGAGTGGCTCCAGGAAGTCTCTTCTGAGTTTAAACACTTCCGCTGGTCACCGTACTACCCAGACAAGAACATTATAGAGTTTATCTGGGATGCCTTGCAACGTGCTATTCGGAAGAGATTTCCACCCCCTCGTACTCTTGCAGACTTATGGACAGCCCTGCAGTATTCATGGTGTCACTTCACTCCAGCACTACTTAAGACATTAGTCGAGTCCATGCTACGTCGTGCTGCGGCACTTCGGCGTGCTCTTTAGCTCTTCAGTGCATAATGCCAAGCCAAGAAAATTTGAATCCGTAATTCAAAATATGGCACAGAAATTTCAAATAAATGATATTTGCACTTACTTATCGATAGATCCATTATCAGTAGTGAAAAATAGATACAACTGACAATCGTGCTGCCGGCTGTAGATAAGGTATTTGAGAATAGAGCAATAGAATGAGAATAATTTCAAATATACTTTTGTTACTGTCAACTCCGTGAAAAAGGAGGATCCCAGAGAAAGAGATAGCAAGGAGGACATGTCCGAGTTCATCCGGACGTTTGATCACCCTGTGCAAAAGTCACTGCAGAAGCGGATGTCGCACTCACGAAACGAGTCAGCAGCAAAAAAATGATTCAAATGGCTCTGTGCACTACGGGACTTAACAGCTGAGGTCATCAGTCCCCTAGAACTTAGAACTAATTAAACCTAACTAACCTAAGGACAACACACACATCCATGCCCGAGGCAGGATTCGAACCTGCGACAGTAGCGGTCGCACGGTTCCACACTGAGGCGCCCAGAACCGCTCGTCCACCACGGACGGCTGTCAGCAGCCGAACAACATGAAGCAGGGACTGCAGGCCGTGCTGGAATTCCAGAACCATTCTTCAGTGACGCAGATGGCCATAACAGGAAGAAGTGGTGCAGGAGCCGTAAAAACTGGACTACCTAGCAATGGAAAAAAGTACTTTGGTCGGATGAGTCTTGTCTCAAACTGTTTCCAACTTCTAGCCGGATTCATGTCCCAAGAGGGAAACATGGTGTTCGGCTACGATCTGGGCAGCCAAATCGTGGTATTACTCTACAAGACCGCGTTACTGCCAAGGATTACGTGACCATTTTGGCTGATCAGGTACATACCATGCACAATGTTTGTTCCCCAATGGGGATGCTGCGTCCCAAGAAGACAGGATCTCTGCTCACTCAGTTTGAATCGTCCAAGACAGGTTTTGTGACCACGAGGGTATATTGTGACATCTCCCACAGCCACGACAGTCACCTGATCTCAATATTATCTAGCCACAGTATTCTACTTTGGAGAGGAGGATGCATGTTCGCTATCCACCTCTGTCATCGTTATTTTGCAGAAAGAATGGTACATGATTCGAGTGAAAACGTTACAGAAGTTGTATTTATATTCTGAGATGAGTTTAAGCTGCCAAAGGGGTTTCCTGTACCATGTTAGGCACATTTTCATCCAACCCCCTGTAATATACGTTTGGCCATTACACTGTGGACTCCTGAGAATGGATAGAAAAATGCGTAACAAGCATAAATGATGAAGGAGACCGGAGTATGTTATAGAGTTTGTGAATGTAAAGCTGTCCGCTCATTTGGCTGTCGGCCGCAGTCCTTGCTGGCAACGAAACACATCTGTGCACGTAAGCTATGAAAGCGGCGAAGTGCAAGGCGCTGCAGTTGCCAACTGGCCTCAGCTCAGGGTATCAGAAGCGTTGTCAGGTGGTCGTTCCATCTGCATCGTTGGCGGTGTGCAGGAACACGCTGCAGCGGGTAACAAGGGGGCCCATGAATTGAGGCCGCTAGAATCTGCGTGTGTGCTGCTGGCCTCATGTTCAATCTAACGAGTTAGAAACAGTTTGCCTTACGGAAGGTCGGCCGGGGTGGCCGAGCGGTTCTGGGTTCTACAGTCTGGAACTGCGCGACCGCTACGGTCGCAGGTTCGAATCCTGTCTCGGGCATGGATGTGTGTGATGTCCTTAGGTTAGTTAGGTTTAAGTAGTTCTAAGTTCTAGGGGACTGATGACCTCAGAAGTTAAGTCCCATTGTGCTCAGAGCCATTTGAACCTTTCGGAAGATTACCTTTGAAACTTGCTGTGGCAGGTGTACGCCTAGTTAGTGTTACTACCTCAATGTTATTATCCATTCTCTGGAATGAGCGTCGGATGGACTGGAATAGTGAGGGAATGTTTTCCCTCCTACGTTCAGTGTAATGTTCCACGACGATAATTATGGTTCAAATGGCTCTGAGCACTATGGGACTTAACATCTAGGTCATCAGTCCCCTAGAACTTAGAACTACTTAAACCTAACTAACCTAAGGACATCACACAACACCCAGCCATCACGAGGCAGAGAAAATCCCTGACCCCGCCGGGAATCGAGCCCGGGAACCCGGGCGTGGGAAGCGAGAACGCTACCACACGACCACGAGATGCGGGCTGATAATTATGATTAGTGTGTCTGAGGTGTGGTATTATGTTTGTGTACCATGGATAAATGCTAATCGAATGATGGGAGAGGGTGTAAACTCGGTGCTGGCGAACGAACTTTTCCTTTCGAATAGCACTAACGACACTGCTGAGTCACCATGCAGAACGCGCTCTGAAAGTGACCTAGAGATGTTTGGGACTGACCATAGGAATATGATTGTCAGAAACACCATTTTGCTTTTCCGGGTGTGAAACTGCTGAAGGTGCCGTTATCCTTGTCTTCTGAGAGCAGATAATTTGACTAACAGCCGTACTAACTTGTGAAGAGTATTGCTGTTTGCAAAGAGTGAAAAAGCGATTACGAAACCTTCGGTGGAAATAAACAAATAAACATTCTTGTTATTGCTGTCATTTTGAGATAACTGTCATAAAATGCATATACACTACGAAATTAAATATAGTTGTTTGCGTCACTGTCACTGCGTGACATACCAGAATATATAAACATGAGACACTTCAGAGCAATCAAGGCAACGACCTTACCGCAATGGATACACCGGTTCCTGTCAAATCCCGGAAGTTAAGCGCTGTCGGGCGTGGGTGACCTTCCGGGTCGCCATGCGCTGCTTCCATTTTTCGCTGTGCTTTCAGCCTCCTGATGCCAACTGAGGAGCTACTCGACCGAATAGTAGAGCCTCCGCTTAAAGGAAACCACCATAACGACCGGGAGAGCGGTGCGTCGACTACAACCCCCTCCTCTCCACATCCTCAGCTGAGGATGACACCGGTCGGATGGTCCCGATGGGCCACTTGTGGTCTGAAGTCGGAGTGCTTTTTAGGGGAAGCAAAGCGAATAACTTAAGCGGCTATCGGTTACTGTACAATAAACAATAGCTTTATGGGTGCAGTTGTTAGTATTTATCTCTGATTATCTTCACAGGCAAGAAACATATCTACCGCTTGCTGGAATTCTATGCTTGAACAGTGTTGCACGGTTCATTTACGGACCACGACTTCGCAATGATGGCTCAAATGGCTCTGAGCACTATGGGACTTAACATCTGTGGTCATCAGTCCCCTAGAACTTAGAACTACTTAAACCTAACTAACCTAAGGACATCACACACATCCATGCCCGAGGCAGGATTCGAACGTGCGACCGTAGCAGTTGCGCGGTTCCGGACTGAGCGCCTGAACCGCTAGATCACCGCGGCCGGCTCTTCGCAATGAGCCAAGAAGTTTATACACAGCAACTTCATCAGTCTACAACAACATTATTCTAGTAAATCCATCGTCATTCATAACCATAATCGTTCTGAATGAGGGACTTCCACTTGTCAACGAAACAGAGGTGTTGAAATTTGTTTTAGATCCCACTCCAATAAACTGTATGCCCTAGGGTCAGACGGCAACTCAACGGCGTCAGTTTGCGTATTCAGGTGCAGAGAAATAGGAAAACTTGAAGGAAGAAATAGTACTTATTAAACAACACTTTCGCTGAGGTTTATAATTTTCTTTGATTTGCTACATACGTTTAATACCGTACTGAAATCATAAAAAATTCACACAGGTAACAATTAAAGTATGAAAGTTATGTAAGAAATATGTCAAGTACACGTAATAAAAGAATGAACAGCAGTGCAGTTGATAAAGACGGCGTTTAATAACTTCATGATCACTGGAAGTTGGGATCATGCAAGTACATGCTGAAAAAAGGAATAGAATGGGAAAGCTCAATTAATGTTAAAAAGGAAAACACTTAATATTATTGTCATGTCCCACCAAGCAACGACGGAAAATTCAATTAATCTTACTAAGTTCTCAAATGTCCTTTATTTTCTTCTCATTGGTGGATTTTAAATTAAGATATGAGATGGATATTAGACATATACCCTAAATGAAAATGCTAGCACTAATTCCTGCCAACATCGGACACAACATTTTAAATCTTAAAAGGATTATTCTCACGCATAATTCTGTATTCTCTTACAACCAAATTCACTAATCGCGACCTTTTGACTTATAGTTGGCCAGGATTTCCAACAGGCTACTGTTTAGAGCATCTCTTGCCAAAACGACATGAAACGATGTATGAAGATCTACATCTACATCTACATCTACATCTACATTTATTCTCCGCAAGCCACCCAACGGTGTGTGGTGCAGGGCACTTTACGTGCCACTGTCATTACCTCCCTTTTCTGTTCCAGTCGCGTATGGTTCGCGGGGAGAACGATTGTCTGAAAGTCTCCGTGCGCGCTCGAATCTCTCTAATTTTACATTCGTGATCTCCTCGGGAGGTATAAGTAGGGAGAGGCAATATATTCGATACCTCATCCAGAAACGCACCCTCTCGAAACCTGGCGAGCAAGCTACACCTCGATGCAGAGCGCCTCTCTTGTAGAGTCTGCCACTTGAGTTTGCTAAACATCTCCGTAACGCTATCACGGTTACCAAATAACCCTGTGACGAAACACGCCGCTTTTCTTTGGATCTTCTCTATCTCCTCCGTCAACCCGATATGGTGCGGATCCCACACTGATGAGTAATACTCAAGTATAGATCGAACGAGTGTTTTGTAAGCCACCTCCTTTGTTGATGGACTACATTTTTTAAGGACTCTCCCAATGAATCTCAACCTGGTACCCACCTTACCAACAATTAATTTTATATGATCATTCCACTTCAAATCGTTCCGCACGCATACTCCCAGATATTATACAGAAGTAACTGCTACCAGTGTTTGTTCCGCTATCATATAATCATACAATAAAGGATCCTTCTTTCTATGTATTTGCAATACATTACATTTGTCTATGTTAAGGGTCAGTTGCCACTCCCTGCACCAAGGGCCTATCCGCTGCAGATCTTCCTGCATTTCACTACAATTTTCTAATGCTGCAACTTCTCTGTGTACTACAGCATCATCCGCGAAAAGCCGCATGGAACTTCCGAGACTATCTACTATGTCATTTATATATATTGTGAAAAGCAATGGTCCCATAACACTCCTCTGTGGGCACGCCAGAGGTTGCCTTAACGTCTGTAGACGTCTCTCCATTGATAACAACATGTTGTGTTCTGTTTGCTAAAAAGTCTTCAATCTATCCACACAGCTGGTCTGATATTCCGTAGGCTCTTACTTTGTTTATCAGGCGACAGTGCGGAACTGTATCGAACGCCTTCCGGAAGTCAAGAAAAATGGCATCTACCTGGGAGCCTGTATCTAATATTTTCTGGGTCTCATGAACAAATAAAGCGAGTTGGGTCTCACACGATTGCTGAACCCATGTTGATTCCTACAGAGTAGATTCTGGGTTTCCAAAAACGACATGATACGCGAGCAAAAAACATGTTCTAAAATTCTACAACAGATGTCAGAGATATAGGTCATAGTTTTGCGCATCTGCTCGTCGACCCTTCTTCAAGACTGGGACTACCTGTGCTCTTTTCCAATCATTTGGAACCTTACGTTCCTCTAGAGACTTGAGGCACATGGCTGCTAAAAGGAGGGCAAGTTCTTTCGCGTACTCTGTGTAGAATCGAACTGGTATGCCGTCAGGTCCAGTGGACTTTCCTCTGTTGAGTGAGTTCAGTTGCTTTTCTATTCCTTGGACACTTATTTCGATTTCAGCCATTTTTTCGTTTGTGCGAGGATTTAGAGAAGGAACTGCAGTGCGGTCTTCCTCTGCGAAACACCTTTGGAAAAAGGTGTTTAGTATTTCAGCTTTACGCGTGTCATGCTCTGTTTCAATGCCATCATCCATCCGGAGTGTCTGGATATGCTGTTTCGAGCCACCTACTGATTTAACGTAAGATCAGAATTTCCTAGGATTTTCTGTCAAGTCGGTACATAGAATTTTACTTTCGAATTCACTGAACGCTTCACGCATAGCCCTTCTTACGCTAACTTTGACATCGTTTAGCTCTGTTTGTCTGAGAGGTTTTGGCTGGGTTTAAACTTGGAGTGAAGCTCTCTTTGCTTTCGCAGTAGTTTCCTAACTTTGTTGTTCAACCACGGTGGGTTTTTCCCGTCCCTCACAGTTTTAATCAGCACGTACCTATCTAAAACGCATTTTACAATTGCCTTAAACTTTTTCCATAAACACTCAACATTGTCAGTGTCGGAACAGAAATTTTCGTTTTGATCTGTTTGGTAGTCTGAAATCTGCCTTCTATTACTCTTGCTAAGCAGATAAACTTTCCTCCCTTTTTTTATATTCCTATTAACTTCCATATTTAGGGATGCTGCAACGACCATATGATCACTGACTCCCTCTTCTGCACTTATAGAGTACTCTCGATGTACGGGACAGCGGTTCGTGGCTGACGCTACAGGTCAGTCTTTTCAATAAAATATATACTTAAAACTATCAGGAAAAGGGGGTATTAAAGGAAACACATTATGATGTTCTTCACACTTTAATGTTTATAATAATGAGTTACATCACCAATCAGTTTAACTTCTGAATACCTGGCGCGCCAAGTGTGTGTTTGTTATCAGTAGGTCCAAGATGTTATCTCCACGAGTCGGTTCTATGTTTAATTGCTTGAGGTAATTTTCGGATAGTGTACTCAGTATAATGTCACTCGATGCTCTGTCCCTACCATCCGTCCTAAACATCTGAGTGTCCCAGTCTATATCTCGTAAACTGAAATCTCCACCTAAGACTATAATATGCTGAGAAAATTTATGTGAAATGTATTCCAAATTTTCTCTCAGTTGTTCTGCCACTAATGCTGCTGAGTCTGGAGGTCGGTAAAAGGAGCCAATTATTAACCTAGATCGGTTGTAACCTCCACCCATAATAATTCACAGGAACAATCCACTTCTACTTCACTACAGGATAAACTACTACTAACAGCGACAAACACGCCACCACCGGTTGCATGCACTCTATCCTTTCTAAACACCGTCTGTGCCTTTGTAAAAATTTCTGCTGAATTTATCTCTGGCTTCAGCCAGCTTTCTGTACCTATAACGATTTCAGCTTCGGTGCTTTCTATCAGCGCTTGAAGTTCCGGTACTTTACCAATGCAGCTTCGACAGTTTACAATTACAATACCGATTGCTGCTTGGTTCCCGCATGTCCTGACTTTGCCCCGCACCCTTTGAGGCTGTTGCCCTTTCTGTACTTGCCCGAGGCCATCTAACCTAAAAAACCGCCCAGTCCAAGCCACACAACCCCTGCTACCCGTGTAGCTGATTGCTGCGTCTAGTGGGCTCCTGACCTATCCAGCGGAACCCGAAACCACACCACCCTTTGGCGCAAGTCGAGGAATCTGCAGCTCACACGGTCGCAGAACCGTCTCAGCCTCTGTTTCAGACCCTCCCCTCGGCTCTGTACCAAAGGTCCGCAGTCAGTCCTGTCGACGATGCTGCAGATGGTGAGCTCTGATTTCATCCCGCTAACGAGACTGGCGGTCTTCACTAAATCAGATAGCAGCCGGAAGCCAGAGAGGATTTACTCCGATCCATAGCGACACACATCATTGGTGCCGACATGAGCGACCACCTGCAGATGGGTGCACCCTGTACCCTTCATGTCATCCGGAAGGACCCTTTCCAGATCTGGAATGACTCCCCCCGGTATGCACACGGAGTGCACATTGGTTTTCTTCGCCTCTCTTACGTTACAAGTGAAATGTGAACTTTAATGATGATCGAGTTCCATGTGGCATGGACTAAATCATGTATTGTTGACAGATACATACAGTTTTCCTCAGTTGATTGTTAAATGCTGTTTATTTTGTAGAAAAGATTTACTCGTCTTTTGTAGGTGAATTTTATTTTTGTTCTGACCATTTTGGTGTTTACAAGGAATTCGTCTTTTGCAACTGAATATTCTTTGTAGCTACTAAAATGGTCAGAACAAAAACAAAAAGCTGCAAAAAACGAGTAATTCTTATCTACAATTTTCATTTTAACCACTAAAATGGCCAGAACAAAAATAAAACGGTGGAGAGGCAATACTGAGGCCACTACTGTAGTTATTTAATTATGAAAATATTTTATCGTTTCATTGTGGAGAAGCTAATTGTACGTCATAGTTTACATTAATCGACTGCCTACTTGTTGCAATTTACGTCTACGTTTATACCCCGCAACCAGCGTTACGGTTTATTCCATTTGCTTCCTTTTTCCGATATTTTGGCTTATAACCTACAAGTCATTTCCAAGGAGAGACGCTGGCAGAATTAAAACCGCTTGACACAGTACTGTAGAGTAAAAGCGTGCGAGATAACGCTGTCAACAACAAGAGCGTCAGTCATAGATAAAAATGTATGCGTTTAAGAGTAAGGTTATCAGCCGAAATATCGGATGAAGAGATAATACTATCCCGGATATACTACCGAAAGATAATAGGGTATTCTGTCAAGCAACTAAACGTTATTGTGTGTCTCGAAAGTCATGCAGGTACTAATATCATTTCGCCCCTCTTCCTATTCCCGAGGAAGGAATATTCTTTCTGACTCTTCACTGAATATACCTTTCTGTGATGCGCACCAACTCTCTTGAGTTCCTTTTCAGTGGAATTTGAGACGCTTTTTCCGTGACGATCTGGTATTTGCAAATGGATTCGTAATGCTTTCGATCTTCACTATCTTACCCATTATTCCAACCTGGCAAGGGCTGCAGATTAAAGAACAATACCAAAGAAATGGTAAAACAGTTATTGTAGACTACCTCGTGGATGGGTTACTTATTCCTAGTATTCTTCTAACAGATCTGGTTGGCTTCTCCTTTTCTAATAGTTGGTTTTGTCTTAGTAAAAGGTTGATGAAAACATATGTTTGGGATACGACTCTTCAAGGTTGCGAATGCAAACAATGTAGAATACAGAAATGAAACGATTTGTCTACAAAATAAGTCGATGAGCCAAAACATTCTGACTTCTTTAATACAGTGGTGGTCCACCTTTGCAACGCAACACAGCGGCGATTCTTCGTGGCATGGATTAGACAGGTCCCCAGTAGGATTCTGCATGCATGTGACATCGATTGCCTCCGCTCAGATCAAGTAATTCACGCAAAATGCGGGTCATTGCTTCATGAGCTCGGAGCTGGCGTCCCAGATATGTCCCATCGGATTCAGATTAGGCGAATTTGGTAGCCAAGTTTTCAACGTAAGTTCACTATTTTGCTCCTCATACTAAAAAAACAAAAAGTCAGTAGGGTTAGACAACGTACCAATGTGTCTACTAAAACAATGCATAGAGATTATACAAGGCCTATTAACAAATGTAATAAATGAATCCTTCACATCAGGGACATTTCCAGAGGAGTTAAAACAGGCAAGAGTTGTATCTTTACTTAAGAAAGATAAAGCAGAAGACACAGAAAACTAGCGGCCCATTTCCCTGCTGTCACCATTCTCAAAAATAATAGAAGCAATTATGAAAGACAGGTTAATGAATTACCTGAATAAATAAAATATTTTAAGTGGATCACAGTTTGGTTACCGAAGTGGCAAAAATATGGAGTCAGCCATAAAAGAATTCATAAAAGTTGTACTTGATGCTCTTGATAAAGTGTGTCACAGGCATATTTTTGAATGTTTCTAAGGCATTTGATAGTGTCGACCACAAGATTATATTAAATAAATTAGAAGCATTAGGAATAAGAGGGGTAGCTAATGACTGGTTTCGGCCATACCTAGCAGATAGGGCACAAAGAGTAGAGACAAATAGATCCAAACATTTAGTAAACGCTTACCAGAACCAAGATACATTAATATAGTGGTTCTGCAAGGTAGCAGATCAGGACCAATACTATTCCTGATATACATCAATGACTTTCCCAGTAGTTTTACTCATGGTGAAAAAATTCTCTTCCCTGATGACAGCAGTATTATAGTCACTAATAAAACAAGAAAACTCCTTGGTGAGAAAGCAAATGAAACTCTCAAGGAAGTTTACGATTGGTCAATAAGCAACAAAGTGACATTGAACATAAAGAAAACTAATGCCATGAATTTCAGTTTGAAGAGGAAAAATGACAACGTTAAATTAAATATAGATGGCACTTCTATAGACTGTGTAACAAATGCAGAATTTCTAGGACTGAATATTGATTCTACGTTGAAGTGGTATGAACATACAAAGGTACTTGCAAACAGAATGTCATCAGCATGTTATGCCCTTGGAATCCTATCATCCGTGTGTAACATGCGGGGTGTTTTAGTTACATACTATTCACATGTACACTTAATTCTCTGTAGCATTCGTTTTTGGGGAACAAACGCACAATTTTCAAACTCCAGAAAAGAGCCATAAGAATAATAACCAAAAGCAGTTGTAAAGCTCATTGTAAAGATCTGTTCAAAACACTGAGGATTTTAACCGCACCATGTGAATACATTTACCAGTCAGTTGCACACATCAAAAATAACGTTGGTAATTACTGCACAAACAGCTCTGTCCATGACCATGGAACAAGAGATAGACTCAACTTACATTTTCCAAGAAAAAATAAACATAAAACTCAAAACAACATTTTCTACCAAGGAATAAAACAGTACAATAAATTACCAAAAGAGATTAAAGAAATTACAAAAATACACTTATTTAAAAAGGCAACTAAGAAGTACGCATTATGCAATACATTTTATATATTGAAGTATTACTTAGATAAAACGGAGTAGGGGTTTGGTAAAAAGAAGTTATACAAATAAATAATAATAATGATTATAAAACATCCAACATTCTGCATAACACCTTCACACTACGTTTATTTCCCTTCTTTTTCACTTTTCTATAAATACTTACCCCCAAGCTATGTGTAGCACGACACTAACACCTCTACCTCCTTCTGAGCTCAACAAGTCACTCATAATAGAGGTATGTTGACTCAGTTTTTCAGGATAGCAAATGGGAAACTATGGCACGGAAAATGGTCCCAGATATCACCGGTGTGTGTGTGTGTGTGTGTGTGTGTGTGTGTGTGTGTGTGTGTGTGTGCGTGTGTGTGCGTGTGTGTTTGTGTGTGTAGTGAGTGAAGTGTTACGAAACAATGTGTGTATAGTATGTGCAGTGATTCATAGTGAGATATGAGTGAACAGTTTGGCATTACATTATTAAAGAAGTTGTTTGCAAAAAAAGTATTCTATACCAGGAGTAAATTTAATGATTGTCTCTAACTAGAACTCTGTAAATGTATGTATATACGAATTAGCTTATTTTAAATTGGTCTAAACTTGTAAATACTTTGGCATGTCCTATATCCTTGTAAAAAGCAAGCTACAGATGAATGAAGCTACTACTAGACCCTACTACTAAACCACTTTAGTACGATTCTGGCCTTGTGGGATGGGCAGTTATCCTATTGGAAGATGCCGTCACCGTCGGGGGAGACATCAGGCATGCAGGGATGCAAGTGGTCCACAATAATGTTCACGCGGTTTGCAGCTGTCATGGTGCTTTCTATTACTATCACAGATCTCATGGAAACTCAGGTGGGTATTCCTCATAGCATTATAATGCCTGCCGGTCTGCGTCGGTGGCGCGTCGCATATTTGGACCAGCTGTTCGCCTGCAGGACGGGGTACCGCGAAACAGCCATCGACTTTGTGTAGCAAGAAACGTGATTCACGTTACACGGTTCCATTGATCCGCGGCCCATTGCGACGATCCCGCGCCCGCTACAATCATAGCTGAAGATGTTGTTGGTTCGCCATGGGAACACGTAGTGGTCGGCGCCTGCGGAGTCCCATGTTCAACAGCGTGCCCTGAACGGCGAACTCCGAAACACTTGCTACGGCACCGCCATTGTTCTTTGTCGTCAGACCTGCCACAGATCGCCGGCTTGACAGAGCGGGCATGCATCCGACTTCAGCGTTCTGTGGTGAGGCGTGGACGTCCAACTACTTGTCGTCTAGTCATCGTTCCATCGTCCTTCAACTATTTCCCATAGATGCTTACGACAGTAGCACGTGAGCAGCCAAACAGCTAAGCCGGTTCCTAGATAGCCGTCACTAGGCGCTGGGTCATAACAATCTGCCCTTTGTCAAAGCGCTTGTCAGTAGATTTCCACATGTACGGCCCGTATCGTCACTAGCATGATCACCCATTTGTCTGTGCTCCGTGTAGAGATTTCCCTTATCGCTTCACAATCCTGCAGTGCTACAAGGCAGCATTCTGTCTCGCGGTGGACACAGCAGATGGTGTATAGCAAGGCTGCTAGCACAACATATACACTACTGGCCATTAAAATTGCTACACCACGAATATGACGTGCTACAGTCCCGAAATTTAACCAACAGGAAGAAGATGCTGTAATATGCAAATGATTAGCTTTTCAGGGCATTCACACAAGGTTGCCGCCGGTGGCGACACCTACAACATGCTGACATGAGGAAAGTTTCCAACCGATTTCGCATACACAAACAGCAGTTGATCGGCGTTGCCTGGTGAAACGTTGTTGTGATGCCTGGTGTAAGGAGAAGAAATGCGTACCATCACGTTTCCGACTTTGATAAAGGTCGGATTGCAGCCTATTGCGATTGCGGTTCATCGTATCGCGACATTGCTGCTCGCGTTGGTCGAGATCCAATGACTGTTAGCAGAATATGGAATCGGTGGGTTCAGGAGGGTAATACGGAACGCCGTGCTGGATCCCAACGGTCTCGTATCGATGACAGGCATCTTATCTGCATGGCTGTAATGGATCGTGCAGCAACGTCTCGATCCCTCAGTCAACAGATGGGGACGCTTGAAAGACAACAACCATTTGCCCGAACAGATCGACGACGTTTGCAGCAGCATGGACTATCAGCTCGGAGACCATGGCTGCGGTTACCCTTGACGCTGCATCACAAACAGGAGCGCCTGCGATGGTGTACTCAACGACGAAATTGGGTGCACGAATGGCAAAACGTCATTTTTTCGGATGAATCCAGGTTCTGTTTACAGCATCATGATGGTCGCATCCGTGTTCGGCGACATCGCAGTGAACCGCATTGAAAGTGTGTATTCGTCATCGCCATGCTGGCGTATCACCCGGCGTGATAGGTATGGGGTGTTATTGGTTTCACATTTCGGTCACCTCTTGTTCGCACTGACGGCACTTTGAACAGTGGACGTTACATTTAAGATGTGTTACGACCCGTGGCTCTACCCTTCATTCGATTCCTGCGAAACCCTGCATTTCTGCAGGATAATGTACGACCGCATGTTGCAGGTCCTGTACGGGCCTTTCTGGATACAGAAAATGTTCGACTGCTGCCCTAGCCAGCACACATCTCCACATCTCTCACCAATTGAAACCGTTAGGTCAATGGTGGTCGAGCAACTGGCTCGTCACAATACCCCAGTCACTACTCTCGATTAAATGTGGTATCATGTTGAAGCTGCATGGGCAGCTGTAGCTGTACACGCCATCCAAGCTCTGTTTGACTCAAGGCCGTTATTACGACCAGAGGTGATTGTTGTGAGTACTGATTTCTCAGGATCTATGCACCTAAAATGCGTGAAAATGTAATCACATGTCAGTTCTAATATAATATATTTGTCCAATGAATACCCGTTTATCGTCTTCATTTCTTCATGGTGTAGCAATTTTAATGGGCAGTAGTGTACATAGATGTGATTCAGTTTAAATAAATTGTCAAACACTGTTTAAAATAATCACTTACAGCATGTAAATTTCAGAATACGAGGTGCCATTATCCTTCTTTAAAGAAGATATTGACTGTCTGCTAAACTAAACTTCTGAAGACAAATTAATTTGTCTAAACCTGAAAAGCATAGTAAAATCTTTTGCAACTGATAGCTGGAATTTATCCCGAAAAAATAATAGTACTGTTGCTGAAAATTACAGCCATGAAAAAAATAATAAATCTTACTGTTTTGGTTTAAAAGCAGATGTTGTTTCTAGTGAGTGTCAAATACCAGAATGACGCAGTAAGGAAGGAAGACATCCTGCAGGTAGAAAAATTTCTGGACAACGGACATAACGATTCAGAGACAATAGTTCGCCACATATTACGGCATGAATCGTAGCTATAAACCGAAGTTGAAGAAATGGAAACAGTGATTTCTTCCAGCGTGTACAAACTGTAATTTGATCGATCAGATGATACGGAACAAAAAAGGCCTAATGATCTTATGTCCGGAAATGCATGGTGTCCATGTTAAACACCATTTATTCAGTGACACATTGTTACAGAGACTACAGTCTAACACGTCGTTGAACCGTGGATTTATTTTCAAAGAATATTCTTAAGAATTTATTTTATTTACTAGCGATTCATCAAGAACATTAACACATTTAATCACACTATGTAAGCATGGAAGTAGTTGCCAGGGAGTAACTGATGAAATCATAAACAAATTCCTTTGAACAAATGGGAATTTTATTCACTTTAATTTAAATGAAACAGATTAAAAATTATAATCAGAAAGCACCCTCTAAATTTATTTACAATTTATTCAGAGGCAGAAGGAAACAAGTTTTGACTGTATGAGCTTTCGGGTAGAGAACCTTGCTGCTCCATTTTGACACGCCCATAGTTACGACCGCTCACGACAGCCTCTGAAAGATTACACTGGGGTAAATCTGCAATTCCCAAGATTACTTTAAACTAAAGGTTTTAACAATTTACACAAGCACACAAACTATGGAAATGGTACAAAACACTAAAAATTAAAATATTAATATTGCCATAGAAGGTGTAATTTGAATTTAACTTCTAAGAAAAATCTTATGGCGAAAGGGTGGTAACTTTATATACTAAAATGATCCTTTAAATAAAAGCCCATAAAATGCAATCTTATACAAAATTCTACAAGGTTGGCCAAACAAGTTAAGATGCTCTACAGTACACAGTTACCGCCTCTCAAGATGATAGGCAAGATCAAAACGTATTTCAGTAACTAGGGCGTTACACTCCAAACAACAAATTCGTTAACACACCAAATCCGACAAATATGACAGAGGCAGCTCCGAACGACAGACTGACACTAACTGCCTAACAAATGCGGACGAGAGACAGACGAGCAAGCTGCGGACGTGAGACTGACCAAGAAACAAGTAAAAAATGAAACAACATATCGCCAATCACTTAACTTCTAATAAACTGCGATTTCTCGAGAAGACCTGGCGTAGCACCGCCAAATCGCTCTCCCGATCGGTCCACTGCCAGCCACTTGAACGGGCGCAGAAAGGCGCGCCGATTTCCCGTCTCACGGCGTCGCAGCTCGCACCGGCCAGACTGATGTCGTGGGTTGACTCCTGTTTCTCTCGTGTCGACCGCGAAGCCACTACCCCTCGCTATACGGCGCGGCCCACTGGACTCACGTCGCGGCCTCACATGCGCCGACGCTCAGTGCGCGACCGACCAACCGATCGATCCAACCGCCAATGACCATTACCTGAGCAAACTCGAGCAGACTGGCGGCCTAACGCGCAGACTCAGATGCAGCAAATAAGCCCCGACCGGGCGACCACTCGCTGAGTTCTCTTACTGGGGGATTGGAAAGACTCTCATTTTGCCAGCCTTCAAGGTTGATCGGAACGACACACATACTAGCACTCCGACCGACAGACAGCCACTAACTGCCTAACAAAATGTGGACGAGAGACAGACCCAGACTGACTCCAGACTGACGACTGGCGAGTTCATAGAGCCTCTTAAATGCACGTGAACAGGCAACCTTTCCCCTTTCCCACCAGAGGGGGACACCAAAGCTGTGATTGGCACAGCGACGTCACCGCCAGAAACGGAGGGCGACTGCTTCACACTACGCGCTGCGGCGCGCTCTTTAAAACGGCAGCTTTACTACGGCCCAGTCGTGTATCATGCAGCCACAGTTACAGTATGCATTAAAAATGGTTTCCTTGTGTCTCAACGCATGCGTGTACTCGCCGTAGCATGTTCTGTGTCACAGGTTCACACGGGCCAGGCTGCACCCGAACAGTGTCAAAGGCAACATGAATACGCTGCTCCAGTGTCTACACACCTGGAAAGGGCTCTGCGTACGCGATACTTTCGAGAAGGCACCATAACCAGAAATAGCACGGATTGCGATCCGGTGAACGGGCAGGTCATGCAACTGGACCCTCTCGTCCGATACGATTGAAGTGCGTCCGGACGTTAACGGCGAAGTGGGCTGGAGCACCATCATGTAGCAGCCACACAACCCTTCGAATCATCAATGCACTTTTTCCAGTAGGGGAGGCGATCTACCCGCAATAAACGCCGGTAGTTGAAAGGAAGATTGGCCTCAAAATACGGTCGCCAATTATCCCGGGCCACACATTCCGGCTGCACCGATGCTCCTGTTTCACTGTCAGTACACCATACTATCCCGCAGATGGCTGTTAATGAAAGTTGAAGATATCACTCTCTGTAAGCTGGACGCTGTGGCCGAGCGGTTCTAGGCACTTCAGTCTGGAAACGCGCGACCTCTATGGTCGCAGGTTCGAATCATGCCTCGGGCTTAGATGTGTGTGATGTTCTTAGGTTAGTTAGCTTTAAGTAGTTCTAAGTTATAGGGGACTGATGACCTCAGATGTTAAGTTCCATAGTGCTCAGAGCCCTTTGAACCATTTTGAACTCTCCGTAAATGTGGTCTCACCTGTGAGTAGGATGGATGACACAAATACCGGAATAGTTGTTGCTTGCTGAAGAAACCAGTGATGAAATTGCTCCCGATGTGGCAAGTCTGTCGCTTGAAGCCTTGCATATGCTCTAAGTGTTAAGGGTAGTAACACTTGTAATGGAGAATGCTCCACATGATCGTATGGCTTACCTTGTACTGGCAGGCCAACTGCCTGGTACTGAGACGGAGGTCGCCTTCCACAGTGAATATTTCAGTTGATCGATGAAACGGGGAAGCACAAAAATCTTTCGGGAAACTTAGGAATACAGAAATGCAAGTCGCTGAGGAATGAAATAAATAGGAAGTGCAGGGAAGCTAAGATGAAATGGATGCAGGAAAAATGTGAAGACATCGAAAAAGAAATGATTGCCGGAAAGACAGACTCAGCATACAGGAAAGTCAAAACAACCTTCGGCGACATTAAAAGCAAGGTTCAAATGGTTCAAATGGCTCTGAGGACTATGGGACTTAACTTCTGAGGTCATTAGTCCCCTAGACCTTAGAACTACTGAAACCTAAATAACCTAAGGACATCACACACAACCATGCCCGAGGCAGGATTCGAACCTGCGACCGGAGCGGTCGCGCGGCTCCAGACTGTAGCTCCTAGAACCGCTCGGTCACTCCGGCCGGCCAAAAGCAAGGGTGATAACATTAAGAGTGCAACGGGAATTCCACTGTTAAATGCAGAGGAGAGGGTGGATAGGTGGAAAGAGTACATTGAAAGCCTCTATGAGGAGGAAGATTCGTCTGATGTGATAGAAGAAGAAACAGGAGTCGATTTAGAAGAGATAGAGGGTCCCGTATTAGAGTCAGAATTTAAAAGACCTTTGGAAGACTTAAGATCAAATAAGACAGAAGGGATAGATTACATTCTAGCAGAATTTCGAAAATAATTGGGGAGGTGGCAACAAAACGACTATTCACGTTGGTGTGCAGAATGTATGAGTCTGGCGACATACCATCTGACTTTCGGAAAAGCATCATCCACCCAATTCCGAAGACGGGAAGAGCTGACAAGTTCGAGAAGTGTCGCACAATCAACTTAACAGCTCATGCATCGAAGCTGCTTACAAGAATAATGTACAGAAGAATGGAAAAGAAAATTGAGAATGCGCTAGGTGACGATCAGTTGGGCTTTAGGAAAAGTAAAGGCACGAGAGAGGCAATTCTGACGTTGCGGTTAATATTGCAAGCAAGACTTAATAAATATCAAGACCCGTTAATAGGATTTGTCGACCTGGAAAAAGCGTTCGACAATATAAAATGGTGCAAGATGTTCGGTATGAAAATAGTAGGGGTAAGCTATAGGGAGAGACGGGTCATGTACAGTAAGTACAATTGCCAAGACGGAATACCAAGAGTGGACGATCATGAACGAAGTGCTCGTAGTAAGAAGGGTGTAAAACAAGGATGTAGCTTTTAGGCCCTACTGTTCAATCTGTACATCGAGGAAGCAGTGATGGAAATAAATGAAAGTTTCAGGAGTGGAATTAAAATTCAAGGTGAAAGGATATCAATGATACAATTCGCTGATGACATAGCTGTCTTGAATGAAAGTGAAGAAGGATTACATGATCTGCTGAACGGAATGAACAGTGTAATGAGTACAGAGTGTGGATTGAGAGTAAATCGAAGAAAGACGAAAGTAATGAGAAGTAGTAGAAATGGGAACATCGAGAAGCTTAACATCAGGATTTATGAAGTCAAGGAATTCTGCTGCCTAGGCAGTAAAATAGCCAATGACGGACGGAGCAAGGAGAACATGAAAAGCAGACCTGTAATGGAAAAAATAGCATACATGGCCAAGCGAAGTCTACTAGTATCAAACATTGGCTTTAATTTGAGGAAGAAATTTCTGAGAACTTATATCTGGAGTGCAGCATGGAGTGTGAGAAAACCATAATAGAAGAGAACTGAAGCATTTGAGATGAGGTGCTACAGTCTAATGTAGAAAATTAGGTGGACTGATAAGGTAAGGAATGAGGATGTCCTGCGCAGAATCGGAGAGGAAAGGAACATGTGGAAAACACTGATAAGGAGAAAGGACAGGATGATAGGACATCTGTTAATAGATGAGGTATTGAGTACTTTGGTACTAGCGGGAGGTGTAGAGGGCAAAAACAGTAGAGGAAGACAAATATTGGAATACATCCAGCAAATAATTGAGGATGTAGGTAGCAAGTGCTACTCTGAGATGAAGAGGTTATCTCAGGAGAGGAATCCGTGGCGGGCCGCATCAAACCAGTCAGAAGACTGATGACCAAACAACAAGAAAAGAATGTAAGTCAACAGCACGTCAGCAAGCTCTCGATTCGCATACGGAACCATTGTGTACAACGCTGTATCACATCCATTACAAGGTGAGTCAGCAAGAGAAGTGATTCGCACTCAACGTTACCTATTATTACTGGAGAAGAGGGCTCTAGGGCATTACGTATGAGGAACAGTACCACCCTCTAGGAGGAACCCATACGTATTGTAACTGTGGCTGCATGTACAGCGCGTATTTGATCTCAGCCTCTGCAACAGAGGAAACAATGCATTTCCGGACATAACTTCATTAGACCTTTATTGTTCCCTAGAGATTGTACACGGTGGATGAATTTGATAATATAAAGTCGGTCTGGACGCATGTTACTAGATATTTCATGTAAGTGACTGTTTCCACTGACTAATCGCTAACAGAGTAATCTAACAATAATGGGTTTTTACGGATAATTATGAGAATACTTTACACATGTTTATATTGAAGGACAACACCAGAACCAGGTGATGATGATGATGATGAGGTTCCGTGCTCCGAGGAGCGTAGGGGACGATGCGGGAGACTCGCACCGCCGACTGGCAAGGTCTTAGCGGAGGTGGTTTGCCATTGCCTTCCTCCAACAGTAATGGGGATGAATGATGATGATGAAGGCGATACAACACCACCCAGTCATCTCGAGGCAACCTCAATCCTCTGCAAGTGATAATGTATTTTTGTTCCCCATTACTTTCGCCTTTCTTCGGTTTAGCTTCAGTCCATAGTCTGTGCTTATTGGAGTGTTCACTTTGTTCAACAGTTCGTGCGGTTCTTCCTCACTTGGATAAAAATGATATCAGCGTATCTTATCATTGATATCTTGAATCTTTATTCTATTCCCGTCACTGCTTCTTCGAAGTATAGACTGAAAAGTAGGGGCGAGTCATTCTCACCTTTCAGAGCCTAGCCGAGTTCACCATTGTTTCTCTTTCATTTTTATTGTTCCCTGATGGTTCTTGTACATATTGTTAATTCTTACCCGTCTTTTCCTATAGCTAACACCTGCTTTATAGAAAATTTGGAATATCTTACACAATTTGGCATTGAAGAACACTTTTTGTAGGTCTTTCTTAAGCGTTGCTTAAATTATCAAGTGCAGCGTCAGAACTGCCTGTATTGTGCTTTGACATTTCTTAAGGCCAATCTAATCGTCGCCCAACAGATCCTCAGTTTTCTTTTCCATTCTTCTGTATATTATTCTTGTCAGCAACTTGGAAGGATGAGATGTTGAACAGATTGTTCAGTAGTTCTCGAACTTATCTGCCATTCTTCCCAAGGAGTGTTATCGCTGCCTTCCACAACTGCTCTAAAACTCTGCTTAACTCTTGATTTTAATACTGAATCTCCTTACCTTCCATATCGACTCCCATTTTTTCTATCACTTTATCGGATAGTCTTTGACCCCTATCTGCTTTCTCATCTGCGTCTGACAGTGTAATCCCTCTTGCACTGGAACCTTAACCTCTTGCACTTTTTTGTGTGTGCAGAATCAGCTGTTCTGAGTACTGTTGCTTTTTGACATAGGTCTTGTAGTTGTTGTGCGGTACACTTACGCTTAGTTAAATTATGGATAACCACTGTCGCCATGGCGAAACTAGTAGTTCGGTTTGTCACACATCTGTGAAATCAGCAAACCTTGCACTGGCCGTTGGAATGATAGTAAAGCACAGAATAGACAAATGTGTCCAGATGAGTAGGTACCCACAACGCATCGTACACTCGGACGTCGTGCACACGCTAGGATTTTCTGACGCTTCGATGTCCAGGGTGTATTGTAAGAATCTCAATTCGGAGGTAAACATCATCCATAAGTGTCAACTTGCAAGAGTAACAACGTGTTGACGCGAGTGCTTGCAGCCGCAGATACACAGGTCAAAGTGCAATAAATCACTCATCAATGAAATACTGCAGAAAGTAACTTGCAAGGGACTAACATCCAGAATCAGGTGCACTTTAACGGCTGTAATGAGTCTAGGGCAGCTGTTGCTCTGGCGACTGGCGTGTCACTGTGCTACATGGAGTTAAATGAGCAGACGTGTGTCTACTGCTGGTGACGGGGCCCGGCCACTGCTCTGGACACACAGAAGGGCCCAAAATAGAAAGAGCATTGCATTAAATGGAATTAATAAGTCACGGGCGACTAGTGGCGCCACTAAAAGATCACTAGTGTGCCGCCCACATATGATACGGCAATTTGTAATGTGCTCTCAGCCCTACAATCCTTTAACAGCGTATTTAATACAATACAGAGTACATTGTTGTTGTAGTACATTATGATAGTATTGGTTCTGAAAAATATACGTTGAACATTTACTGTTTGTTTTCACGTTACTTGTCTTTCGTTCTTTGAGGCTACTTTTTGTGCTCCAGCTTTATTCTCAAGCTGCCGATCTTGCCACTAGCCAAAGCCTGGCTCATCTCTAGCCACCACTTAATGTGACGAGTAGTGATGCTGGATTCCAGCCTGATGGCTTTACTGATGGCAAAAATGATTGGTTGAGGATGGCGCTGTGAATCTGAAACTAGCAGCAAAGAACGAAAGTTAAATAAACATAATATAAACAAAGAGTAAACGTGCAGCGTTTATTTCCAAAACCAATACTTCATGACCTACCAGTAAAACCTCATTCAAAAGTAATGGACTTGATCTAAAATACACATTATGAGAGTGTTAATTTTCTTAAAATCATCAAGAAAATACCAAATAATGTTGTGAATTTTAAATTTAAAGATCCACTTTTTCCTGCTTTATGAATACATACATCTAAATACATTCTAAGACAAAAGAAAAAGAGAATAGGAAGAGCCGACGAACATTGAAGGAATTATCCAAATAGGGCGAAAATCGGTAGATGTGATGTATATGTACAGCCAAACAAATGATCACAATTTCAGAAACACTGGATTATATATTCAAGAGACATGGTTTCACAAATTGAGTAAGTCATTAACGTGCTGGTCCTGCTCCGCCCTTTATACAAACAGTTATTTGGCTTGGCATTGATTGAGAGAGTCGTTGGATGTCCTCCTGAGGGATATCGTGCCAAGTTCTGTCCAATTAGTGCGTTACTTCGTCAAAATCCCGATCCCAGCGACGTTGTTGGCGCACGTAGGGTTTGGCAAGCACTAAGAGAAGCAGTAGAAACTCTCGCGTGTACGGACGGTCATTATCCCACTGAAATGTAAGCCTAGGATGGCTTGTCATGAAGGACAACAATAGTGGGCGTGAATGTCGTGGTGGTGCCGCTGTGCTCTAAGAGTGACGCAGGTGACAACCAAAAACATCCTGCTATGAAATGAAAAATGGCACGCCAGACCATCACTACTTGATGTAGGGCTATATGGTGGGCGACAGTCAGTTTGGTATCCCACCACCCCCTGGGGCGTCTCCAGACACGTCTTCACTGGTCATCGGGGCTCAGATCGAAACGGGACTCATCACTGAAGACAATTCAATGGGATTGCAGGCTGAATGTGCCCGGCACCACCGCAACCCGTCTTGTTTACGTACAGAGGTCGACGCAAAGGTCGCGGTGAGCTGAGCTCATTTTCTGTGAGGCACCTACTAATGGTCCTCGTTGTGACTAAAGCACAATTTTTTTTATTAGGATGGGGCCCCTCCATGCCCACACCAACGTGGTGACCAAACCAAACCGTATAACATGTTAGTTTTTGAATCAGGAGTCACAGGATGAGGGGCTGTGATGTTATCCATGCATCTGGGTAATAATACTCGTTTACATAGTCCATAAGCAGATAGAAAGTGGACGAAACCGTTCAAAGTGTAGCGGTTGTAAGGGCAGAGGAAAAAAAGTGCCAAGGCAAGCGCCAAGGGAAAAAAAAATCTCTGCGACAGTAGGACGGGTAAAAGGGCAGTAGCGGCTTGCTAGCTGCGACAGTGCATGCAAGGTGTGGTTATGTTAGTGCGAGGTATCGTGCATCGTTACCTTTGTCGTTACGGAAGCTGGTTTTAGGGCTTGTTGCAGTTGCTGCGTCTCTGTAACAGTTCAAGGTCGTCATATATTACTGGACGATCGGCCATAGATCGGCTCACAGTGTAGGGGGGGGGGGGGGGGGTGTGGCTAGTTTGCGTGCTGTGTGCAGTACCGTATCCCTGCGATTGCCTGTTTTTCGGCGGGTCGAGCATCTGGGGTTGCCAGTAGTAGCTGTGTTGCAGGTGCTCGCCAGTACTGTCATGTCAGCGTGCTATGGACCATAGATATTTAGTTCCTTGCCAATAGCGTCTTTGGTCTATTATGTTTCCATCTATGGTTGTGGTCGTAGTTACCCAGAGAAAGGATAAACGGGTGTCTCGTGTTATTGTACAGTCGTGTAGAGAGTTTTTGGAATACCTGCAAGATGGTATCTAGCCGATATTCCCAGTGAAGGTCCGCGGTGCGTGTGTAGCGCGGAGCGTTGCTTATGATTCTGAGTACTTCGTTCTGTACGAGCCCCAGACGGCGCAGGCGTGTGGGCTCAGCGTATCCCCAGGCAGGGGCTGCGTACGTCATCAGAGGTCGAATAAGTGTCACGTACATGGACCTAGACACCCTCCTGTTCAGTGTGCTACGCCTGTTAAGCATAGGGTAGAGTTGTCTGAGCCTCGCGTTTGCTTTGTTGGTCACTTGTTGAATGTGGTCCCTCCAGCGAGGTATTTGACCTTCTCGCGGAAACGTATTGGGCGTGCATATGGTGTTATTGGGTTGCAGTGCTAATGCTTGCGCAGTAGTTTCGGTCTTCTAGTGAACAGAACGGCTTCGCACTTCTCGACATTAACTCTAACACGCCATTTCACCAGCCAAGGCTCTGCCGTTCTGAGTGCAATCTGTAGTCGTGAGTTATTTTAAGACGGCTTCCAATCTTGCGCAAGGATGCCAGTGTCATCCACGTAGATTGCCACCGTCGTGTTGCGTGTAGCTGGAAGGCCGTTAATGTAGAGGTTAAACAGTAAGGGCCATAGGTGGCTTCCTTGGGGTACTCCTGCCTGAATACCATGTCGTTTCGATTGTATGCCATGCACGTCGGTGTTGAAACTCCTGTTCATGAGATATGAGTGTATGAGACGTACGAGCCCTTCGGGGAACCCTGCGTCGCTGAGTTTGCGTATGAGGCCGTTGTGCCACAGACGATCGAAAACCTTTTCGATGTTCAGGAACGCCGACCCAGTTGCTTTGTTTTTGTTGTATCCGTGTGTTACGTATTCAACGATGCGAAGGAGTTGTTGTGTTGTCGAGTGGTGGTTGCACATCGGATCGATGATAAAGAGTCCGAGGGTCTGAGTGCCTCTCTGAGGATTGCTGGTCCTCTCGGCTGTCTCTCTATAAACCGAACGCTTCCTTCTTGACGCTGTGTACGGCCATGGTTCACCCAATTCCTGCCAATATAGTCGAATAGTGGCATCGCTCCTATTCAAATGCCAAGCAATTCGATCATTAATCCAGCCGGCTTTTTTGAGCCCAATCACGCGTCCTCTCTCAAATGGTGACTCTGCGTATGTTATTCACACGCCTGTCTACGAGTCACAGTTACTTTCCAACGGGATACACGGAATGAAATGCGCAAAGATTTTACGCCCTAATACAGGCATTGCATATGCCTGAGTTAGACTGGAATGTGTGTCGTTATAATTGCGTTCAGTCTATATGACTGCTTATAACACATTCTTGATAGCTGCGCTGTCAGTTTAAACCTAAATCTGCAATGTAATAAAAAAAAGACAAACGACATTTCGACCGATGCTGACTTTCTTTCTGCCCTGGATTACAACGAGTTCGTGGGGCACAGTCATTCCTATGGAATCGAACGTGACCAACGACGATCGTTGCACAGTTTGATGCTCCCCGTCGCGAATGGTCAAGACTTATTCGCATTCGAACGGAACAAGCGATCTGTGGCCACATCTTGAAGATGAGGGACTCTTGTGGAAGTATGCCTGTGACGGTGGTGCGTAGGAACAGACAAGCAGACATACTGTACAGAACAGGCCACTGCATGCCTTTAAATGAGGTCGAAAGATTTGTTACTGAATGCTGCGATCTGGTTGTCAGGTTTGAATACTAACCTATAAGAATAATATGTACTGATATGTGTTCTATAAAAAAACTAAAAACTACTTCCGAACAGGCCATGAAGGCCCAACGGTACCGACCGGACGCCGTGTCATCCTCGGCCCAGTAGTAAAAAGTCATGTTCAAAGTGATAGATGACTAAAAACGCCGGCCGGTGTGGCCGTGAAGTTCTAGGCACTTCAATCTGGAACCGCGTGACCGCTACGGTCGCAGGTTCGAATCCTGCCTCGGGCATGGATGTGTGTGATGTCCTTAGGTTAGTTAGGGTTAAGTAGTTCTAAGTTCTAGGGGACTGATGACCTCAGATGTTAAGTCCCATAGTGCTCAGAGCCATTTGAACCATTTTTTTTGACTGAAAACATGAGAAATAAAATAAATAAGACTATGGCACTGCGAGGACCACTTTTGGGTACATTCCCGCTACATATTCTTTTATGTAGCCTCATAGCTCGTAGAACGATAATTGCGATATTCGAAGTTAGCTGAAAAATTTACTGTCTTATGCACATACCGGGTGATCAAATAGCGTGCAACTGTAGACAGTCGATTAGCATACATTGGATATTTACGCATTTTCAAACTCACGATCGTTTCTTTTTTAATAGAATAGCAAGGAGATGTTCTTCATAGCATGACATTGTCTCATATTACTATAGCCCCTATGAGAAGTGAGACCATTTCAAATGTCTGTCTACCAGTTGAGGGGGGTCAAGAATCCTATGGCAAATAGGAGCGCCTCTAGCGATAGGTGGACGATCATTAATAAAGTGAGAGTTTCTTTTTTACTCTGGACCCCAGTCCCCCCCCCCCCCCCCCCCCCCTGCCTTGCCCGTATCCCCTAAATACGATGCCTCTTAAAGGTAGCTATCATCTTCAGCCCTAATTTCATAGAAAAAGTGTAGCACCTATATTTAGAAAATGTATTAAACGGTATTTTTAAGATGTGATTAAAAACTCTGTTTTAAAAATACCAATCGTGATTACTATTCAGACAGACAGACAGACAGATGGCCGCAATGACAAAATAGCCGTGATCATCGACGCAACCATTCCACAACACACCATGTTAAAGTTACCCGTCTGGCAAAACATGGTGCATGAAGAAGTGTGTGAAACTCCTGCTGCGCATTCTCGTCCGACGGTATCCGTCTACACTACAATCCCCTTTTCCAGGGACCGAAGGCGTGATAAACGCCTGATTCAAGTTCGGGACTATAGGGCAAGTGCTCGAGTTGGTGTCCCAGGTCATCGACGTCTTGTGTTGAATCGCGACCAGCTCGCAACTTTGCGCACCATTCCGCAACGGCAGTTTTCGTCAGGCCTGCTGCCCTATACCTGTTCACCGAGCGAGGTGGCGCGGTGGTTAGCACACTGGGCTCTCATTCGGGAGGACGACGGTTCAAACCCGAGTCCGGTAATCCTGATTTATGTTTTCAGTGATTTCCCTAAATCGCTTCAGGCAAATGCCGGGATGGTTCTTTTGAAAGGGCACGGCCGACTTCCTTCCCCGTCCTTCCCTAATCCGATGAGACCGACGACCTCGTTGTTTGGTCCCCTCCCCCAAATAAACCAAACCAACCATACCTGTTCTTGATTCTCTGATGGATGTCAACCGGTGTTTGTCCTTCGGCAGTTAAGAAAATAATAACATCACGTCGGTCTTGTTTGGACACATTTGGTAGTAACTTCGCCATAGTCCACTTTTTCGCATTTACCGAACGCACGAATACTACACTAATTATTTGCCTACATGTCGGTTCTTATGTACGCGCATCGGACTCATACTGTGTTGCATATACACTGCAGCAACCCTCTCAGAAGGAAACTTTTTAATCGCCCCGTACACATTAAATGTCATTGAACTATTACTTCTTCGCAGTTCAAAGACAACATTGTTTGTACCTTTCTTGGAACCTCATGTTTCCGTAGCTTTTCAATCTCTTGCTTTACATGATCATTAAGAAAATTCTTGCCGGTGAATTTCTCCTTAGCATCCTTCCACGAACGACTAACTTCATGCTTCGTGTTGTTTCAAGTAGTCAAATTGCTGCTTAGCACATGCGTTGTTAAAGTTTTGATAGAAATTCATTTTGTTCAGAATAACGTCGACCTTACGAGCGTTGCAGAATACTACAACTGACTCACTGACTAACGCGAGATAATTCGTACCAGAGTGGTGCAAATCTGATGCGGCACTTATTTCTAGTCGCCGAATCCCAGACTCACACACACATGTGCGAAGCATTCAGTTTACAGACTGGTGGCACTTTAATATTGTCTACGCTTGGGATTAGTTTCATAAAGGAGAATGTTATCCGTTATAATAATGTACACTACAGGAAAACATTAGTACACTTCGAAACACGAGGTCGATTTCGATCCGATGACGGCATTTGCTACCAGGGGGTAATACATGTTTCAACTTCGTCCATCAATAAGTAATGTAGTGGCATAGCTACCAGAGTGCCATCTATGTTTACCCTTTAATAGGGAATGCTCAAAGCCAAAAGGCTCCGAGCGGTGCAAAATTGTGAGGCAAGCAGCCAACCAATGCCACGGAGACACACTCGTGCCTCCTACAGCCAAATGAGCAAGTTTCTAAGGGGTCAAATTGTGTCATTCCGACTCCTTTCGGGGAACTTCCGCACATGTTGAACGTGCTGCGTCAGTTATGCAACGATCCTGGTAACAGTGGTCAAGCGAACATTCTCCCATTTGTAGACAAGGTTGTGGACGTCTGCGCAGCACTGAGGCCCACCATGATCGAGGTATTGTAGGGGCAGCATTGGCAGCTCGTGCAGCTACCACAGCACAGATAAGACGGCTTGTGAGCCCAGACGTGTCAACATGAACTGTCGCGAACTCGTTATTAGCAGCAGGACTAAGGGCCCGTCTTCCATTCACGTCACAGCATCGCTCTGCACTGCTTGATTGGTGTCGTCGGAGGATGCAGATTCTGCATGCACCCAAGTTAGGGTCGTTTACGTGTACGGACTGGTAAGCACTGATTAATAGAGTGAATTCGTCCAAGACACACTGACACCCACCCCAGGCCTTATGGACCAGGGTGCGAGGAGCCACAAGTCTCATTGACCTTTGGTGTTTCTGGAGGGGACGCTAACCAGCACCTGGTAAGTGCAGAATGTTGTTAGACCCATTCTTCTGCCACTCTTGCAAAAGTGAGCTGATACGTTGTTCTAACAGGATAATACTCGCTCACACACTGGCCTTTGAGCCATGAATGGTTCGTGTTCCCACCATCATGTATTGTACACCCTGTTTTTAATGTACTCCTCCCTCACCTCACTACGTTAATTTAAATTACTACTGTCGCTGAGTTGCTGCTTTGCTTGACCATGACCGGCTCTAGCAGCGCCTATTGATATATTCCCACTCATAGTATCTTTGCTCGACTGCTATTACTTCCTGGTCGTTGTCTGTCGTAAGGGAGTTCGGGTTGCGAGTTCGGGTCTGCCAGTCAGTTGGAAAGTGTGTGGAGTGCAGTTCGGACCTGCCAGTCGAGAGTTGCAATGCGGCACTAGTGCAGTCTGGTTGGAGCAGCAGTGAGGTCTGCGTCGATATGGCTCGCCCGACCATTGCCGCCACGCATCACTTGAGCAGATCCACGGTCTTGGTGGATCGTCAGTCGGTCGTCATACCGGACGAAGCGTTTTGGCTCGCCAGTCGTTCATGAGTCGGTGGTGGTGGTGGTGTGTTGGGGCTTATGGGCGCTCAACATCGAGGTCATCAGCGCCCTGACACACATTAAAAGGAACGAATGTAGACAGACCTAAGAAAACTAAAGCACACACTCAAAGAAAGCAGGAAAAGAAGGAAAATGTTACATAAGAAAGTAAAACCTAAGGAAAGGGGAAACATAGCAACAAGAATGTCACAGGAAATTGTTATTGGCTGGCCACTTACATAAAATAAGGGCGAGCTTGTCACACAGTGAGCAAATTAAAATCCTCTCCTTAAAATCTTTGTAAAAAACATTTGACATGGCACAGAACTTTAAAACTTTAGCCACATTCGTCCGAGTGTTGCCTAAAAGAGATGGCAGGTCCGCTGGCAAGTCAGCCGCGGCCCGCTGGTCAGAAAATAAAACGCAATCCAATAAAACGTGGCGCACAGTGACCTGGACGCCGCAAGCACCATACATTGGAGAGTCCTCTCGCCGGAGCAGGAAGCCATGCGTCATAGGGCTGTGGCCTATTCGAAGCCGAGTGAGGAGAACCTCGTCCCGTCGATGGGGCTGAAAGGAAGTACACCACAGACGCGTTGTGGGCTTGACTATACGGAGCTTATTGTCAGTCACTTCCACCCACTCATCCTCCCACCGACGCATGACCCGTGAGCTCAACAGCGAGGTGAGTGCGTGCAAGGGGATAGCACACTGAGATACTTGTGGGGCGAGACACGCCTCCTTGGCTGCGAGATCTGCCCTTTCATTCCCAGCAATGCCGACATGTCCCGGAACCCAGCAGAAAGCTACAACCTTCCCCAGTCGCTGTAGTCGGAGGAGGGCATCCTGGATGGTCTGGACAATTTTGTCTGCCGGATACAAACGTTGCAGTAAAAGAAGGGCACTGAGTGAATCGGAACAGACGAGAAATTTAGGAGAGGAATAATGTCTCATGTGCTCCAGTGCCCGCAAGATTGCAGAAAATTCTGCATCAAAGACAGTAAAAGTCTGAGGCAGTCGGACCTTGAGGACACGATCCGGAAAAACAACTGAGCAACCAACAGAATCCCCTTGTTTCGACCCATCCCTGTGTGTGTGTGTGTGTGTGTGTGTGTGTGTGTTTGTGTGTGTGTGTGTGTGTGTGTGTGTGCGTGTGTGTGTGCTCATCGACTCCCTATTTGTCTCCGTGTGTGCTTCGTGCAAGTGTTTGTCACCTTGTGTGTGTTGTTGGCTTTGTCTCCACTGGTGACTATTTTAGATGTTGTCGGCAGTCTGCAGGCAATCGGTCGGTTTTGCAGACGAGGGAAGTTATCTCCGCGCGGTGCAGTTGGCTGGGTCTGCTGGTGGTCCCTACACAGTGTCGGAGTGTGTGTGGAGCTGTCCGATTGCTTCGAGTTTCGTGGTTCACCGACCCAGGATGTCAAAGTTGAGTAATGATTTCAACTGCCCAAGCCACGTCCATTCATATTGTGGTGATTCGTTTAGGCTTTGCTGTTGGAGAGGTTTTTCTGTGAGCCACACCGCATGTTTCTACTGCTGAATTTTAGCCGCCATGCGGTGCAATTTACTATTTTGGTTGACTGCAATTCGCACCAGCGGAATTTTCTGCCTAGTGGTCGTTCCGGTTACCTGCCCTGGCCACTAACGTAATTTCAGGCAGCGTCCTTGCCTCACCTGTTGTCGCTGTCCAGCATGGTGTGTAATTTTGACAGCTAATACATATTCCATTGTGAATTATGACGTTTGTATCCTTTTATGTTTGAGTTATCATGTACTGATTGATGGGAAGCAAGTCCTGGTTGGGTTCCGACGGATCAAGTGTAGTTGGGCTCATCACCTGTCTCGCCTAAGTGAACGAGGGCAGACTGGCCTCCCTGGAGGCTTCTCAGTGCCGTTGTCTTTATTGTCTTTCTCACTGGTGTTTAATTATCTGTTTTCAGCTACTTAAAATTTAAGTCTTACGGTCTTTTTTTCCTTAAAAATTTTGCAAAATTAATTGTGGGCTTTCAGCCTTGTAACTTTATTCTTAAAATTATCTTTCAAGCTGAAACATTGGTTCCTTCTGCCTTTTCAAAGCCTATGGTAATATATTTTAAAATTTTGAAACTTAATTGTGCGTTTCAGCCATTTGTATGGCACCTTGCATGTGTTTCTTCTATCTGCTTTTCTTTGAGGCTTTCCACCTAGCTGTGATAGATGTTTTTTTTAAAAAAAATTATTGCTATTTTAATTGGATTTTTATCTTGTTGGTTTTTAAGATTTCTTGTTTGGAGGCCTTCAGCCGTGAAAGAGTGGCATTTGGTAAAGGTTCGGTATGTACCGCTTTGGTTGTAAATGTGTTATTAAATTACAATAAATTACAATTAGAAGGTGAAACTGACCCCAACATTATTTGGCCCTTTCCACAATCCTAATTACCAGTTCTGCCCAGCGGGTTTAGCGGGCGTTTCAGCCTTGAAACTCGGCGTGCTCTGCAGGACCTGCAGCAAATTCCTCGGCCAGCATAATCTCCAATCGAGCAGGTTTGAGACATGTTGGGACGAGAAGTAACTCGTGTGACTCGTCAACCAACAACTCTTACAGAACTACGTGAACAGGTCTAGCAAAGGTAACATAACGTATCCCAGGACAGCATTATTCGCCATCTGTACGACAGACTGGATGTCCTGCACTGCCACACGTGGAGGCTACACCACATATTAGTATGGGTGTTTCAGCATGGGCCCGAGACCTGGTACCTCAGAACAGCTTGTGCTATTTATCTGTAAATGTAATCTTTTCATGTACAGCAGATGCATTGTAGCAATAATAAATCTTGAGTGAACTGAAAAATTTAAAAGGGCATATTTTTTCCGGCATATTTTCATTGGTCCCCGCCATCTCCTTAAATGAGATTTGAGGAAATTTTGCTCCCTCCCCCCTCTCCCCCATTTTGAGTCACATAGTTAATGGGCGTCCCCTAAGTTCGCTGCAAGTTGTCCCCAGCTAATAGCAGCCTAACTGTCTACAGCTGGCGACAGTGACTGTTTCGAAGCCTTAATGAAACTTATTTTTTTCCCCTATTTCAAACGCGCAAATAAACTGTCGCTCAAGCTCTCTATTTCCATCAAAGCACATATCGTTTGGTGACACAGAGTTGAGGAACGGATACATCCGGTATTATTTTGGGTGAGATAAGGTAAAGCTGCAATCTTTTCGACATCCAACTTGAAACTGGAGTCATTTTCTGGATCCGATTTCGTGGCAGACTTGATGACTGTTGAAACCAGAGGAGGATGTTACGCAGCAAGAAGACTGTTTAAACCAGAAGACGTTACCCAGAAAGATGAGAATGTACTATCAAGGCTACAGATGTTTATCAGGGGCTTTATAACGTCACTTGAGATATTTATCAGAGGATTTATAACGTCATTTCGAAGCATCATTGCTGTGTGGCGGTGGTGGGACTCACGGCAATGACCCCAGTACCGCACAGCCATGAGATCGCAGCAACGCGCAGCTATCTTATCGCAGAACGTCAGGTTTGCTACGCTCAAAGTTACGACACCGCTCACGGAACGAAACCCAGAGAAATCCATAAGGTGGCAAGTTTTGAAGCAGATGGTTCATAAAACAAAGAATTTACTCCTTTATGAAGCAGGAACTTGACGGGTTTGAATCAAAAAATAAAGGCTCGAGAGAGAGAGAGAGAGAGAGAGAGAGAGAGAGAGAGAGAGACTATCTCGAAGGAATACGTTAGGCGTGTAATGGGTACTTACGTTGATAATAGTATGTAATTGTTATTCGCACCTCTTGCCCATCGCTGTTTCTCTGGAAGACTTGGAGCTGAGCGAGCCTTCACAGGCATTTTCTTTGCCATTTCGTCCTGCAATGCCCAAGCGCTATTGTTTACGCTGCATTAAGCGAGGCGAGGTCAGTTATTGCTCACGTTTCCCGTGGAAGTTGTAATACTTTTGTCGTTAGTCGATACTATAATATCTGTTTTATGTTCATTCTTTAACCTGAAATGCACGTAAGTATTTCTTCTCATTATGTAATTTAGTGTAATCTGGAAGTATTTTGTAAATGTCTTTTCTGAAACTATATCATTTTATGTTCTGAATGTAATAAAATACTGGTTCCTGCTTAAGGCATGAAGGATTGTATACGATAGAAAAGCTGGAGGAAAGTCTCTCCACAATGAAGAAGCTTAAGCGGGAATGTAACAGGTGGAAGGGCGCGATTTGGCGCGAGAGATCTTTGTGGTAGATATAGTTAGTGGTTACCTCTCAACGAGTCAACATCCCGAGTGACCAATGAGGCAGAAATTTCTGCAAAACTGGTGTAATTATGCATCAGATGTGGATTTTTATTTGTCAGTGTATCATGGCATTTAGTGGGCTGCTATAAAATCTGGATTTACTACGCCAAGAAGATTTTTAAAGAGCATATTGCATCAAGAGACACTATTACGTCACTATTACGTCATACCTCCATTTGATTTGAATGTTATTTAATGACGAGCCAGTTTCGGCCTCTTATGCCATTTTCAACTGACTGAGTTTATGTCATTGACATATACTGCAGGACATGCTGTGTTCGTTTAAAAATTATTGTATGACTGTTGCTCAGCAACATCAAAAACTGTCATACGGCTTCTTCTATCGCCGGGTCAATTCTAGTGTCCGATACCACCCGTCGGCTTTGACCAATGACGTAATGTGTGATGTTATTTTGTTTGTGCTGCAGATTGCTGTCGATGAACGTTTATTGATTTCTCTGGATTTCCTCGTTACGCACGTATATTAAAAATTCGATGTAGATTGTTTTGTTTTCATCTCGTAATTTGTTTTGGGCATCTTTTGTTAATGAAAGTAGTCATGATTTATAAGATCTTGATTTCTCTCGCTGTTCGTTAGGGATGAGTCAATTGTTTTTACTGCGAGAATTCTGCTTCAGAAAATGAGTGACCGTAAATCAACTACAAAATTTTTGCAATCATTGGGAGTCATTGCTGAATTTTGCAAGTGCAGTGTCTGTGGAAATTACATGATTTTGACTAAGGTTGCGTTATCACGAACTTCCGACGAATACATGTGGACGTGCAGAAAAAATAACATATGGAGATCCATACACTAGGGGACGTGGTTCAAAAGATCGAGGCTGAATTTAGAAGTAATTCTCACGATGACCTACTATTTTTGCTATGAATATTCTTGCAAATCTGTCATGCACGAAGTAGGGGTTTCCTGTGGCACTGTAGTCGACTGGTTCTCGTTTTGTAGAGAAGTCTGCGGGGAATGTATAAAGCATAGGGGGTCATTGGGGGGAGCCAGGGTTTATAGTTGAAGTAGATGAGTCACATTTTAGAAAGAGAAAGTACGAAATGGGGCACGAGGTTGTTGAGCTTTTGAGTTTTTGGAGTAGTAGTTTCTGAAGTAGATTGTGCTGATGTTGTATTTAGGGATGTACCAAATCGGACAAAGGAAGTCTTGACATCTTTAAAAGAAGAATATGTGGAAGAAGGTTCTGTAGTAATGTCGGATGGGTTTGCTTCGTACAAGAGGTTATCATCATTTGGTTCGAATCCTGCCTCGGGCATGGATGTGTGTGGTGTCCTTAGGTTGGTTAGGTTTAATTAGTTCTAAGTTCTAGGCGACTGATGACCTCAGAAGTTAAGTCGCATAATGCTCAGAGCCATTTGAACAATTTTTTTTAGATCGGTTACTGCTGCTACAATGGCAGGTTATCAAGAACGTGGTGTTATAGTCAGCGCACGAGCGATGGGACACAGCAGGTAGCGATTTTCCCGTACGGCCATTTCACGATTGTACCCTGAATAACCGGTAAAAGATCAAATCTCCGACATCGCTGTGACCTGAAAAAGATCCTGCAAGAGCGGGAGCAACGACGACTGAAGAGAATCGTTTCACCTGACAGAAGAGCAACTCTTTTATAGATTTCAATGCTGGGCCATCAACAAGTGTCAACGTGTGAACCATTCAACGAAACATTATCGACATTGGCTTTCGGAGCAGAAGGCTCACTCGTGTACCCTTGATGACTGCACGACACAAAGCTTTACGCCTCGCCTGGGCTCGATAACACCGACATTGGACTGTTGATGACTGAAAACATGTTGCCTGGTCGGACGAGTCTCGTTTCAAATTGTATCGAGTGGATGGACGTGTACGGGTATGGAGACAACCTCATCACTCCTTGTCAGCAGGGGCCTGTTCAAGCTGGTCAAGGCTCTGTATTGGTGTGGGGCGTGTGCAATTGGAGTGATATGGGACCCTTGCCACATCTAGATACGACTCTGACAGGTGACACGTCCGTAAGCATCCAGTCAGATCAACTGCATCGTTTCATGTCCATTGCGCATTCCGACGGAATTGAGCAATTCCAGCAGGACAATGCGACACCCGGCACGTCCAGAATATTGCTACAAAGTGGCTCCTGGAACACTCTTCTGAGTTTAAACACCTTCGCTGGCCACCAAACTCCGCACACACGAACATTATTGAGCAAATCTGGGATGCCTCGCACTGTGCTGTTCGGAAGAGATCTCCACCTCCTCGTACTCTTACAGACATATGGACAGCCCTGCATTATTCATGGTCTCAGTTCTCTCTAATGTTACTTCAGACGTTAGTCAAGCACGCGACGTGGTTCTGCGGCACTTCTACGTGCTCGCGGGGGCCCCACGCGATAATATACAGGGTACCAGTTTCTTTGGCTCTTCAGTGCATAAATGCAGGCATTGATAAGTGTTTGGTGAAGTGTTCGACTAGTAAGACTGTCTTTGTATCACGAACCGATCGTAAGTCTCTCTCCTCGATGGGATCCTGTTCCTGTTACAAGAAGGTTCTGAGTTTTCCTCTCAGTATCAAGTGAAAATGCTTTAATGATTAATCACCATAATTAAAAATATTGCTAAATTTTGGGGAGCAGTAGGATTTAGCTTTGTAAATATTCTTTTCAGTGAATTACCCCACGCGGTAGTTATAAAGTTCTTAAGTTCAGACAGCAGTAAAAGGATTTTCAATGACAAGACATTCTGAAGTGGAGCTTTTAAAAATAATTAAAATAATTTTTCTATAGATAAAATTTACTAGGGAACAGTTATTACAGAAAGTCTAGACCATAATAATCTGAAGGCTTGCTACGATCATATTGACACAATGGGTTTGTAACAGTGATTTTGTGTGTATATTTCTTTTTGTGTGTGTTATTACTACGGTAGAACGTCGTTAACATGAATCCGAAGAGACCAAAAAGTCAAGAGTTCGTGTTAAAAAAAATCAAGTTAAGTGAAAAAGCAGATTTTAATACGTATACATGTACAGTAGTATAGTAATGCGTAATACACTACAGTATCTACCACTTTTACATTACTATAGATTTATAACACTATAAAGTTACTGTATAAGTACTCGAAAATTTCAATACTTTCATGGAAAAAATGTAAGCATGTTTCGCTGACGTCCACGGGAAGGAAACTGTCTTGTAATTTCACAACCAATTGTCCGTAGACGCTATAGGTACAATTGTCTGTGAAATTACGTGATGTCGGATGCTGAAGAAAATCGTTCTGGACTGTCCAGGGCTATAAACATCTCTTGATAAGGGGGTGGAATGGTATCTGTATTCTCTTCCTCCTCCTCCTCACTCTGTTCTGATGACCCTTATTGCACATCGGTCACAGCTTTTGGCAGCTGAGATTCCACAGAAGCACATCCGGCAACACCATCTCCTGCACTATTGAATTCCTCAAAATTAATCCCAGGGTTCGTAAAGTCTTGCAAAACTGTCCGTCCATCAGGTGAAGTGGTATCGTCTAACGTGTGGACATCTTTAGTGCTGCTGTTTCTCCAGGGTCTGTTAAAACACTTCTGTATATGATGTGGCGTCACCGAGTCAAGAATGTTACGATGACTTTTACTGCGTCAAGCAGATTCCAATTTGGGGCTGCAGTATTCTTTTTAGCTGTACGAATTGCAACTCTTACAAGACGCTTGCGATAAATTTTCTTGATGAGAGAAATGATGCCTTGGTGCAAGGGCTCAGGGCGGCTTATCGCGCTTGGAGGAAAAAAACTGCACCTTTATGTTGGTTAGGTTCAGATCCTGTATGTTAGCAGCAGTACGTATGTCCATTGTAACAGGGACATGTCTGCTTTGAGCAACATTTCTACTGCTGAAACGAAGTAGCCATTTGCGAAATTATGTCCCATCGATCCAAGCTTTCTTATGGTGAGAGTAGATGCAAGGTAAAGTGTCCTTGTTTAGGATTTCAAAACAAACCGGTTTCTCGGGTTTACCGATAACTTAGGGACGAAACTTCTCACTGCCGTCTTCATTACATACAAAGGCAACAATTACACGTTGTTTGCTGCATGCTCCATCGTGACACTTATTACCTTTAATCCCCAGGGTGCGATTCGGAATACGTTTGTAGAGAAGTCCAGTTTCACCAATACTGAACGCATCACACGAGGCAAACTTTTCCCTCACTCGGTCAGATTCATGAAACCAGCTGTCGCTCTTTCTAGATCAACTTTATTTGCTTCACCACAAATTTGTACATATGAAACAGAATGTCTCTTTTGGAACCGATATAGCCATCCAGCAGAACAACAGAAATCTTCGATGCCTATATCTTTGGCCATCTCATTTGCTCTTGACTGAAGAGACATGTTAGATGCTCGTATATGGTTAAACTATTCTACCAGTAACGTCTTTTAGATTTGCTTCCAGAACCTGATGCATGAGCATTAATGATTTTTTTTTATCGATTCTTAACTATCGTAGATAAAGTAGACTTACGTATTCCAAACTCCTCTGCAATTGTTGTTTTCTTAATACTTCGGTTCACTTCATCTAGAAACTGAAGCTCTACCTGTACATTTAGAGCTGTTTTTAGTTCAGTATTCTGACTCGACTTGGCAACTATTAAACCAACACCTGGCATCGAATACGTTTCTAAATGTTAATGCACATATTATTGAATTTATTTAAATGTACCGTGCACGTTGATTGTCGAGGTGATGGTGGCTGGCGACCGACAATACATTAGAAACGAGTCAGCTAAACGAATAGCTAGCTTTGTAATTACATTTCGTACGTCCATTTCGGCAAAAATTGACACTTAAAAACACTCTAACATCGAAAGATTGTGTTACAATGAAGTTTAATTACGCTAGGGACTGAAGAAGAGTTCGTAATTCGCCTTAACAGAAATTCGTGTTAACCGCCAAAATTTCCCATAACAATTATTGTATTCCTATCGAGGACAATATTTTTTTTTTCGCATTAACCGAGAGTTCATCTTCAATGAATTCGCGCCAACGCGGTTATACTTGCTTTTTAGCGGGAGATTTAATCAAGAGATCTGCTGTAAGACATATCACTGCCGTATGTTAGCCAGTTACTCAGTAAGCCACAGCGAAAGCTGATGCAAAACTTAATTAATTATTAGTGAACTATTTGTGGTATTTAAATCATGAAATACATTATATTACGGAAGCTGTAACGGATTGGCTGGCCAGGGTGGTCGAGCGGTTCTAGGCGCTACAGTCTGGTACCGCATGACCGCTACGGTCGCAGGTTCGAATCCTGCCTCGGGCATTGATGTGTGTGATGTCCTTAGGTTAGTTACGTTTAAGTAGTTCTTAGTTCTAGGGGACTGATGACCTTAGAAGTTAAGTCCTATAGTGCTCAGAGCCGTTTGAACCATTTTTTTGTAACGGATTCAGGGTCTCCTTGTACAAATCATGTTCTGTGCTATGCAAAAGTTTACGTACAATCTTTGAAAGTTATTAGTGTTTATGTAAGTTAAAATAAAAACTTGGTAACTATTTTAAAAGCGCTGTTCTACAGAGGTGAAGTTTTAGACCTACCTCATGTCCAAATTATCAGCACACTTCCTCTGTTGAGTAGCACATTGTTGTTAACATTATCCTTTTCCCAGTGAAGCAGGCAGCGTACGTTAGTGTCAAGCAGTTTGGCGCCACTTACACACGTAGCAGCTTTATTTGTCACTGGCTAGATCGATAATACATACTAGTGTTGTTTATCATATCCAATTTCCAAATCTCTGAGTGAAGTGTAGTTTAATATAGCTTTTAGTTTACTTTGTTTGCTGTACATTTACTTGAAATTACTTCTGCCTAATTATGTTGGCGACCAGAGTTATTTGCATGACCACAGCTTTCTTTTTAAACAATATACCGTAGGTTTGGTTCTCGTTGGGTGGTAATGCCACAACAGACAAAGATCGAAAGTGCTGGCACAGCCTAACGCGTTAATTGCCGCGATGACATTATGACATATTTTCCGAATAATCATATACGTATAAAAGGAGAATCCCGGTGTATTTTCAAATGGATAGTTGCTTGCTCTGCATGGGGGGAAACTGTTGAAAGCGTGACTTTTTATTCAAATATGACACGGCAGCAGAAGCAAGAACGTTTCTTCATACAAGTGAGCGGGGACCAGATGGCCGTCTTAAGCGGTCTACGTGACGGAAAGTGCTTCCGACCTACATAATCGACAGATCGAAACTGAGCGCGAAATCGATGCGCTTCGCAGTGCAACCGCTTTCCACATCGCGGAATTCACCTTTATTTATCACCTTTTTGGCACAATTACTCGAGTAACAGAAACAACTGACAAACGTCTGGCTTAGTTGTAAGACCTGTAATACGAGGCACACATGTACCCTAAAATACTATGTGTGCACTGAGGAAGAAGCGGTTGCAATTCATGGTCTAAATTTTTGTCTCCACATTTTCTGTAGCAACTGAAATCATTCTGTTCAAAAATCTAACGGTTCGATCGGTTCGTTTCGTAGTCCTTGTCTAATTTCAGTTAGTTTCTAATTGTGCCATTGTGTTTGAAGCTAAAGAGATCATTCTAGTACGCAGCTGTCAAAGCAGTGTTTACTTAATCAAGAACACTTGAGCCAGGATAATTTTTCACTGTGCTTTGGCGTGTGCACAAGTTTCAAACTTCCTAGTAGATTAAAGCTGTATGCAGGACTGGGATTCGGAGGGAAGACGACTTTGTTTTCGCGATACGTTTTTAAGAAGCTTTAAAGAACTGGCTTTTGCGACTTAACTGCAGTACAGTTCTTTTGCCACCAACGCACACCTCGCGTATGGTCGACTAAGACAAGAAAAGAGACATTAGGACTGGCACAGAGGCATATAGACAATCGTTTTTCCCTCGCGCTATCAGCGAGTGGGACAAAAAGGAAATGCTTATCTGTGGCACACAGTACCCTCCATTATATACCGTATGGTGACCTGTGGAGTATGTATGTAGATGTCGAAATGCCTCCACTGCAGTCAATCAAAATACTCACGAAGTCTCATGCAAACCCTATTGATTTCACAGCCTCTGTTATTTTTCCACTAGTCAATGTTAAGCACCTCCTAAGAAATTGTGCTTATCCTTATCTCTGAATCCCAATTTAAATGGCTAGGTGCGTGTAACTTTGATATACTGTACATCGTTGTGGTTGGATGCAGTACCAAAAGTTAACAGTCAACGCTTTTAATCCGTTCTTGAGGAACCTCGTAAAAATTTTATAGTCAGCAATTAGTAATGCTACCGAGCGGTACTCTTTTACTGTCACTAGTTTTGCTATCTTTGGATAGAAAACTGTCAATTCCTCCTGGAGTTTGTTAGTTACGTTTTTTTCTGCTAATAGCTCATTATAAATTTCGACAAATTTGTTTCCAGTTATTCTCCAACAATTTTTATATAATTGCCAAAGGCAGCTAAAACAGAGCTCCTTCGTATTTGTCGTCCATGAGGGAACTTTTTAAAACTTGCATGAGATTGGCTTTGAGCAACTGTATCCATCAACCAATGATATTGTTAAGTTATGTCTCCATTCTTTTGTAGACTTAGCCGCAGTGTATGGAATTCTATCTCAGCTTGGCCTCCAACAAGTCACAATTTAAGTTCCATGGACCCCTGCTTTGAAAGCCTTTTGCGGACAGTTGTTTAAAGAACTACGGTACACCGAATGATCAGAAAATTATAGTGGCCAAAATTCGCTATTTGATACTTTTGCAATGAAGTTGGCTTGAACATATACGTTGTATAGTCTGCTAGCTGCTAAGTGAGTCACATTTCTTTTTTATCAGTCTTCCGATTGGTTTGATGTGACCCGCTACGAATTACTCTACTGTGCGAACCTTTCGTCTCAGAGTAGCACTTACGCTACGTCCTTAGTTATTTTCTGGATGTATTCCAATCTCCGTTTTCCCCTATAGTTTTTACTCTCTAAAGCTCCCTCTAGTACCATGAAAGTGATTCTCTGATGCCTTAACAGATGTCGTATTACCCTGCCCCTTCCTCTTGTCAGTGTTTTCCATATATTCCTTTCATCTCTGATTCTGCGGAAATCCCCCTCATTCCTTACCTTATCAGTCTACCTAATTTTCAACATTCATCTGTAGTACCACATCTCAAGCGCTTCCATTCTCTTTCTTCATCAAACTGAGACCTATGTTTGATACTAGAAGATTTATCTTGGCCAGGAATACCGTTTTTGCTAGCGCTAATTTGCTTTTTATGTCCTCCTTGCTCCGTCAGTCACGGGCTATTTTGCTGCCTAGGTAGCAGAATTCCTTAACTTCATCTGCTTCCTGATCTCCAACCCTAACGTTAAGCATCTCGGTATCCTCATCTCTGCTACTTCCCATTGTAGGTAGGATGTTTAGGTTTTTTTTATTGGTTACGCCGCCGCCACGTAGCGCTCTGTATGAAAATCACTGGCTGTGCCATGTGCAGTCTGTGGCTGGTTTGCATTGTTGTCTGCCATTGTAGTGTTTGGCAGCGGAAGCTGGATGCTAACAGCGCGTAGCGTTGCGCAGTTGGAGGTGAGCCGTCAGCAGTGGTGGACGTGGGGAGAGAGATGGCGGAGTTTTGAGATTTGTAAGAATTGGTGTCATGAACTGATATATAAACTCCTGGAAATTGAAATAAGAACACCGTGAATTCATTGTCCCAGGAAGGGGAAACTTTATTGACACATTCCTGGGGTCAGATACATCACATGATCACAATGACAGAACCACAGGCACATAGACACAGGCAACAGAGCATGCACAATGTCGGCACTATTACAGTGTATATCCACCTTTCGCAGCAATGCAGGCTCCTATTCTCCCATGGGGACGATCGTAGAGATGCTGGATGTAGTCCTGTGGAACGGCTTGCCATGCCATTTCCACCTGGCGCCTCAGTTGGACCAGCGTTCGTGCTGGACGTGCAGACCGCGTGAGACGACGCTTCATCCAGTCCCAAACATGCTCAATGGGGGACAGATCCGGAGATCTTGCTGGCCAGGGTAGTTGAATTACACCTTCTAGAGCACGTTCGGTGGCATGGGATACATGCGGACGTGCATTGTCCTGTTGGAACAGCAAGTTCCCTTGCCGGTGTAGAAATGGTAGAACGATGGGTTCGATGACGGTTTGGATGTACCGTGCACTATTAAGTGTCCCCTCGACGATCACCAGAGGTGTACGGCCAGTGTAGGAGATCGCTCCCCACACCATGATGCCGGGTGTTGGCCCTGTGTGCCTCGGTCGTATGCAGTCCTGATTGTGGCGCTCACCTGCACGGCGCCAAACACACATACGACCATCATTGGCACCAAGGCAGAAGCGACTCTCATCGCTGAAGCCGACACGTCTCCCTTCGTCCCTCCATTCACGCCTGTCGCGACACCACTGGAGGCGGGCTGCACGATGTTGGGGCGTGAGCGGAAGACGGCCTAACGGTGTGCGGCACCGTAGCCCAGCTTCATGGAGACGGTTGCGAATGGTCCCCGCCGATACCCCAGGAGCAACAGTGTCCCTAATTTGCTGGGAAGTGGCGGTGCGGTCCCCTACGGCACTGCGTAGGATCCTACGGTCTTGACGTGCATCCGTGCGTCGCTGCGGTCCGGTCTCAGGTCGACGGGCACGTGCACCTTCCGCCGACCACTGGCGACAACATCGATGTACTGTGGAGACCTCACGCCCCACGTGTTGAGCAATTCGGCGGTACATACACCCGGCCTCCCGCATGCCCACTATACGCCCTCGCTCAAAGTCCGTCAACTGCACATACGGTTCACGTCCACGCTGTCGCGGCATGCTACCAGTGTTAAAGACTGCGATGGAGCTCCGTATGCCACGGCAAACTGGCTGACACTGACGGCGGCGGTGCACAAATGCTGCGCAGCTACCGCCATTCGACGGCCAACACCGTGGTTCCTGGTGTGTCCGCTGTGCCGTGCATGTGATCATTGCTTGTACAGCCCTCTCGCAGTGTCCGGAGCAAGTATAGTGGGTCTGACACACCGGTGTCAATGTGTTCTTTTTTCCATTTCCAGGAGTGTATATTATGACTATACAGGTAAATACATTGTTTGTTCTCTATGAAAATCTTTCATTTGCTAACTGTGCCTATCAGTAGTTAGTGACTTCCGTAGTTTGAATCTTTTAGTTAGCTGGCAGTAGTGGCGCTCGCTGTATTGCAGTAGTTCGAGTAACGAAGATTTTTGTGAGGTAAGTGATTTGTGAAACATATAGGTTAATGTTAGTCAGGGCCATTCTCTTGTAGGGATTATTGAAAGTCAGATTGCGTTGCGCTAAAAACTATTGTATGTCAGTTTAAGCACAGTCGTGTAGAATTGTTCAAAGGGGACGTTTCATATGTCGACCCTTAGCCGAGCATACCTCACTGGAATCTTCTGATTTTTTTTCTTGTAGTTTGTGTAATAAGTGTAGACTTTGTTTATTGCTAGCGCGTAATTGTAGAGAGAATCTCCTTTGTAGTTGTAGTCTTTCATTGTTGTACAGTAAAACAGTTGTGGCACGCATGTAGATTTGCACCAAGTATTTCGCAGCTGCGCTTGCAATTAACTAGATATTATTTTCAGTGCTATGTTAATGTATTCTCTTATTTTTGCTCTTCAAATTGTGTTTTTCTATGTTGTCGTGTGAAATATTGTGACAATAATGGCGTGTGAAAAACGTAATACTAGGCTCCAAAGTAAACTGAGAAATGACAGTGAAGACGAAAGCAGTATGTTAGCGCCACCATGTAATGAATTAACTAATGTTGAAAGTAGTAATTTGGTAATAGTGCATAGGGAAATGGGGCGGGCTGCAAATAATGGTGTAGACAGTGAAACAATTAGTGAACAGGGAAGCATTATCGATCGATCGGTTGGCAACAGCTCGCGTCAGGAATCCGAAACGACAGGACACAATCTAGGAAATACTGTACATTCAGATTTTGCGTCCTCGCCGTTTTCTCAAATAAGTCAAGACACATTTTCTGCTTGTCAAAATGTGAATGTTGCCGGCGCAAATGCATTGCCGAAAAGCATGGAGGAACAGATTCCAGACACTAATACATTATTATTGCAATTAATGCAGCAAATGAAACAAAATCAGAGACAAACACAGCATCAGTTAGACACAATGGAACAAAATCTTCAAAAGTTAGACACAATGGAACAAAAGCTTCAAAAGTTAGACACAATGGAACAAAAGCTTCAATAGTTAGACACCACACTTGAACAAACACGTGAAGATTTAACTAATGAGTTACATAACATCGAATCGAAATGTCAAAAAGTCTGTAATGACGTAAAAACACATATTTGTAAGCATTTCCAACCTATTTTTTCGCGGCATGGAAATGCATTACAGAATCACGAAGCAGCCATAAAAGAACTGCAAACTATTGTTCATGAAAATCATGAGACCTTGCAAGCTAAAATTGACTCAGTTGCATCTACCGATTCGGTTATGCAACTTGCAAAAATCAAGCAAACTTAAAGGACACAGTAGATACTCTGAAAATTGGTTCAGAAAGACACACAGAGGAAATAATTTCACTATTGGATAAAGTAGCCGAACTTTCAGATCAGTTCACTAACTTATCTACAAAGGTAGATGATGATCTGAATGACACAAAACCTGTAGCCTTCACTGACACTGAAGAGTATGAACAAATTAGAAAATTCAAACAGAATCAAAATCAAATCAACACACAGTACAAAAGAGAAATGCGGGAAGTACAAGATCATTTGGCTCAAGTAATACAAGAATTACATATTTCAAGGACATTCGCACCCCAGTACGGGAAGAGGGACATAGCAATACAGAACAACCACAAAATAATAACACAGGGCATTTCGGAAATCATGAAAGAAATTGGCAAGGTACACTGAATTTTGAGATGGAACCGTCGAAACGATGTAACAATGACCGACATGTGACTCGCCGACATGATGATTTTGACTATAAGCTGTTCATTACTACACGTAAATTCAAAACATTTAAGAATTCTGGCAACGACATTCATCCACAGGCGTGGCTTCATCAATTCTCTCATTGTTTTCCTCCCAACTGGTCAGTGGAACACAGATGAGAATTTATGTGTGGCTACTTGGAGGATGAACCAGCTGTAAGAATGCGATCGGTCTCAAGCTACACAAGACCGAGTAAAACATGGCATCATAATGACGAAACATTTCGAACAATCTGAATTTTCCAGTCTTGTGAAATATTTTGAAAACATGTTGCACAAGAATCAGTACCTGTCAAACCCATACAGCCCCTCAGAACTCATCCGAATTTGCTTAATCAAATTGCCTGAACATTTACAGCATATTATTTTGGCAGGACGTTGCAAAGACGACACTGAAGCATTTCAGGGACTCTTACAAGAACTAGAAATTGACACTGACAATCGCGGAACGCGAAAACAGGAACACAACAATTACAGGTCACATCCGTCGCAATTCCGCGATGAAAGAAATAATAACTGGACACGACAAGGCTATTCTCACAACACAAATCGTGACCAAAACAGACACCACCCATATAACAACCACTGGGAGAGTAATAGTTACAGAGAAAGATCGCATTTCCGTAGTAATGAATATTACAGAGATAACCATAGAAACAGACAATATGGGAACCAAAACAATTATTATCAAGGGAGACAGAATAACGTCAGACGCAACGGTTCAGCGCGCAGTTACGATTCAGGGAGAAATTCTCCACCACTTAACCGACAAGAAAGAAACTACAGGAACTACTGACATGACGACAGACGATATAATCATAACGACAGACCGGAATTCCATCAGAACTGGCGGGATTCAAACAGAGCTGGGCCCTCTCGGCAAGGTGAATTTGTAGAAGTTAGGTCTCCTAATCCCAATAACGACGGGTGCCAACAAAGAGACAGACAATGACTCGCACCGCAGGCAGTCACGTGCGCCGGCTGGCTCGGTGAAAAATAACATAGACGCTAACCTTGAGAAAAATTCCAGTATTCTCTACCGGCGTATACCACATGATAATTACGTTCAAGTTGAAACTCTGAGTACTATGAAGAGTAAAGGAATGCACCACACTTCACAAGTAAACCGCTTTTTGAGAGATAATCTGCTTTTTAACTTAGTCTTTGCCATAAAATTTTTTACTTCAATCTACTAGTACAATTTGTCACACTGAGAATCTGTTAACATACAACAATGTTTGAAGTTAAATATCCAGTCAAGAACCAACAGAACTTATTTAAACAGAAATTATGAATGCAGTGTTATAGTGAACAGAGGACACGGTGTTATTGTGTAAAGACTATAAGGCCTACATACTTAGAATATATACTGTTTATGAGGTTTTAATGCAACATTTTGGTTCAGTTGAAAGGCATTCTTTATTTGAAGTACTTTCTGTGAGATTAAAGATGACTTAGCATTTGGTTTCTTTGATAGCTACACGATTATATCACGACGCTACTAATAATGTGTGACACAATTTACATTGTGCTTTTGCGGTGTATCTGTTTTATATCTGCACAGTTTTTCTGAATTCTTCTGGAAAGGAAAACATGTTTTAGTAGTAACTTTGTGATATAGCTACAATGAGACAGCCTTTTCTGTAGCACAACAATACGTTACAGTACAGTACTTACTTCATCACAGCAATAAGCGTAGTAACTACGATATCTATACGCATAGCATTTCACTTTTGTTTATCATCAGGTAAGTACATTGGCTTCTGCAGAACTTAGCTTTCGGAGGACGATAACTACGACACTTCCACAGAGATTATTTTACAACAAGACGCACAGTTTAGCGCTACAGTAGACGTATTTGAGTGATTAATTTTGTCTTAAAACATCTATTTTTAAAGATATTTGAAGTACAATGATACAAAGGTTTTCCGTGATACATTTCATTTCATTGCTGTAATCTGTAACACCTGAGGATATAATTACATTAATCCTCAGGGGGGTACACACTTACTTTGTGTACCATGTGTATGGCAAGCACAAGGAGCCCTAGCTAATATGGTATTTGCTTATACAACTTTACACATCGGTACCATATTTCTCTAACACAGAATTACACAGCTATCTGATCATTTAACTGAGAGAGAGAGACAAATATTTATTTTACTACATCAATGACAGATGTTTACGTAATTACACAGTTGGATAACTTCACACTTATGAAAGTATTTTGTCTGTACTTTGTGAAATGTTCATATTTTTTCAGAACCATTGTGATACTATGAGAGCTTTGAATGATGTATTTGGTATGGGATCACGATTTTTAAAGTATGTTTGAGGTAGATGACACTTTTGACATAAGCAAAGAATTTTTTTAGGTTTTGAAATTATTGGAGGAAGCTACGACGATTTTTGAGATTTGACTGAGGTGTTATGATATTATTACGACGACGATGTGAATTATGCTGCTGAGGTACGTTTAAGCTGATGCTATATGAGTTATTTGGTTATGCTACAAATCTGTTATGATGAAATATTGAAGAAGTGTCGACGAATATGTATATGTGTAATAAGGTAAGGAATAATGAGTAGTGGTTAGGGACTCTGATTTGTGAAAAAGGATGTTGGAAACCGAGAATCGTACTTTAAGAGTTATGAAATGTATGCAAATGCGTGAATGTATTACAATGCCGACGAAAATTTTTTGGACACTTATATTTATAGGATTTTATTTTCTATACATTTGTAACGCCAATTTTCAACCTGTGAAAATAATTTTATATGAGACTGTTACTGTAGCGGAAACTGCTGTAGTAAATATTTCGGTATGAAAGGTAAGTGACCGTGACGTAATGCGTTGTGAGCGTCCAGGTGTGCCAGCCGCCTTGAGAAAAAGTCATTAGTGTGTGCCTTTCGGAGGCACAGGTGGAGAAAAAAATAAAGAGGCCACTATCCTCGCTATTGACATTCCTTTGTAGAAAGCATCGCAAAAACGACACGCTCATTACTTGGAAAGATACTTTCTCACATCTGCACACCTGATAATGACAAGCGTCTTTCTACGATGGTTGAGAGAATTTGTACTAACTTATGAAATGTCACATGACTATTGAATGATATTTTTATGCTTTGCCTTTCATAGTTGCTTGTTTCATTTGATATCTGTTTTCCAGCTGTGTTGCAGCATTAGTTATATAAAATAAAATTAAATGCATTTGCTAATGTAAACACTTTCTGTCAACAGGTATGTTAAATAATAATTTTATGATCCACATTCTTCAAAAAAAGGAGCACTTGGAAAGGAAAGAACAATAAGAAGGGACTAGTAACAGTAACTGAATATATAATTTTCTTTTCCAGTACTTGGTAATTTTTTTTAGGATTAGTTTTTGTAGTGTGCCAGTTTAATTCCATAGGCATTAAGATGTGAATATACATTTCCCTTATCTGCATTGATGTCTTTAGTGTACTATTTTTTTCTGCTTGTGGGTTTGTCATGTTTAGGTATAAGTTATTACATTTATTGCTGCTTGCTTATCTTACTTGCATTTTTTGTCATTGTTGTTTGTACTAATTGTTTTGTCCTGCTGCATTGCCTCGTCCCTTAGTTAAGAAACTGAGCTCAGTAGATTTAAGTTAGCTTAAGATGGGGTAGGCTGTAAAAGAGAAGGAGTTGTGATGAATTGGAAGAAATGCATTGAGAAGCTATAAGAAAATGGTTTGGCCAAAAAAAGTAGTGTACAGTGGAGAAAAACTATTTTTGAAAGAGGATGTGAGCAAAATATAGAAAGCATGCTTGGATAGGATATTTTTGGAGGAAACAAATGTTGAGATACGATGAAAGATCTACAGAATGAAGTTTTGGGTTGGACTGCAGTACCAAATGTTACCCTGAAAACAAACCCTGTCCTTTCCTTTTGTGTTATCCCACTATGTGTTTGTGTACCCTTGTGTATTTATTTTCTTCCTGTCTCTGTGCACTGTTTCATAGAATTTTTTCTCTTCTAATACTAAGCTATATTCACTATGATGAGGAATACTGATATCCTCAAATATAATTTGCATTAAATATATGTTATTTACTTCGTAAAAATGTTTACACATTATTTATTCTGTTTTGTTCTAATGCTCATGTGTGAAGTTGATGTTTCAAAAGTTATTCTGATCTTTTATGTATGTACTTATGTCATAATTTTTGTAACACTGATGTATTTGTTATTTCGATTCTTTTGAAAGCCTGTATTACTGCAAATGTTATCTGTACTATTATGTTCTTTAATGGTATATTTTCTACCTTTGTGATTGTATTCTCATGTTATAAAATTGTATTTGACACCAGTTTGTCAAATTAAGTAACTTGTAAGTTACATTTCACTGCACACATTTCTGTTGGTCATAGTATATGGACAATATGTGAGAAGTAGGGACTGATAGTGTTTGCAAGTGTGTTGATAATTGAGCAAGGGACTGGTTAACAGCATTGCTGGTTCTAAGGACAATTCCAAAAACTTTGTGAGTGGACAAGTGGTGGGTTATGGACTTGCTATATTATCCACAAGACTCTTCAATGGTGATTGTGCGCCTGCACAGTCAAACAGATGGCTGCTGGCCATCTCTACAAGGACTACAGTGAGTCTGCACCTTTTGTGACCCACCAATACCATCATCTCTACAAGGACTACAGTGGGTCTGCATGTTTGATGGCCCACCAATACCATTATTTCTACAAGGACTGCAGTGGGTCTGCACCTCTGGTGGCCCACCAATACCGTAATCTCTACCAGGACTACAATGGGTCTACTCTGTGACGACCTACCTGCCAATATTATTTAAAACTTCGACTGACTCTGCTGTGGGTTTGCTCTGTTGTGGCCCATTACCTGTCAGCATGTCAAGAGTCAGCACTATCTTTCCGTTGGAAGGACAACACTACTTCTTGAAGACTGCATGGAAATCCACTACTTCCGTGTGCATTTTCTTTTACTGCTCAGACACTGAGCAAAAACACTGCTATTTTACTGTGATGAACGATCAGGACTGTCTTTACGGACTGTGAGAAAATTTTAGCTTTTGACCAACATTGTATCGGTAAGTGTGTGGATTTCATTTCTTTGTTATTGTAATTATGAAAAAAAATTTTCAAATCTGTATTGGCCACTGCCCAAAACAATTAGTAAATTTTTCTGTGGGGAACATGGGGGCTATGTAAGTAGGATGTTTAGGTTTTTTTTTATTGGTAACGCCGCCGCCACGTAGCGCTCTGTATGAAAATCACTGGCTGTGCCATGTGCAGTCTGTGGCTGGTTTGCATTGTTGTCTGCCATTGTAGTGTTTGGCAGCGGAAGCTGGATGCTAACAGCGCGTAGCGTTGCGCAGTTGGAGGTGAGCCGTCAGCAGTGGTGGACGTGGGGAGAGAGATGGCGGAGTTTTGAGATTTGTAAGAATTGGTGTCATGAACTGATATATATATTATGACTATACAGGTAAATACATTGTTTGTTCTCTATGAAAATCTTTCATTTGCTAACTGTGCCTATCAGTAGTTAGTGACTTCCGTAGTTTGAATCTTTTAGTTAGCTGGCAGTAGTGGCGCTTGCTGTATTGCAGTAATTCGAGTAACGAAGATTTTTGTGAGGTAAGTGATTTGTGAAACATATAGGTTAATGTTAGTCAGGGCCATTCTCTTGTAGGGATTATTGAAAGTCAGATTGCGTTGCGCTAAAAACTATTGTATGTCAGTTTAAGCACAGTCGTGTAGAATTGTTCAGAGGGGACGTTTCACCATTACTTTCGTCTTTCCTAGAATTACTCTCAGTCCATATTCTGTACTCATTAGACTGTTCATTACTTTCACTGAGGATACAAAACAATTAGGAGGGGGAGAATGTTTAGGTGACAGATTTGAATGCTCCCTGAAAGACATAGAATTAATTTGGTCTGCAGTACCCGTATGTGGTTTGGAGATGCACTGCACTGTAGTAGCAAAATACTCATCCCTACTCGATTACCTGTATGATGTGGAGTCTTCCTAATTTTCCTGATAAGAAACTCCACAGTAACTTCTTGTACTATCTTTCATACTACCGCATGTTGCAAGAGAAAGCTTCGTTTGGTGCTGGTATTACACATTGCGCGCAGTTAGTGGAGCTACAACAACATGTTGCCATTTTGAACAAGTGTTCAAAACACAGTCCTGTCACATTATCTCACCTAACCGGCTGGTTCTCCACAAGATGAAGAAGCTCTTATATATAGCACTCTCTCACGCCCATTCAGTTCTGATTTAAACTAGAATGATCATATGGCCAAATCTGCAGGGAGCAGAGACTGAGAAACATTTTCAAGATGCTGAGGGACTGTCTACAAAACCACACTGGAGTTTTTCTGTATAGGATACTTAGGAGATAGGTTCGAAAAAGGTGACTCGTCTTGAGATATGAGCGTGGCACAAATATGATTCACCAGTGGCTGTACTCATTAAAAGATATCTCCATAGGATATAACGCAAGTATGTGGCTGAATGCATAGACTTGATTCCAAATCGTGGACTGCATTTCTACCAGAAAGCATTACACTATCAGCGACTCTTGTGTGTGCCTACAGAACTAATACCACTTTTTATGCAGGGTGACAGTAACATAGTCGTTGTGGTTGAGGTTGTGGTTGTGGTTGTGGTTGTGTGTTTAACAGTGCAGTCCTTATGCAAGACGTTTGTTGCCAGGGATAGAACAGTTAGATTCAAATGTCAGTTCTCAGTAGTATTCCTCAAAAAGAACATCGCCATCCCTCCAGTGACTCCTATTTGAGCTATCTAGTGAGTGTAGTTCAAATGGCTCTGAGCACTATGGGACTTAACATCTATGGTCATCAGTCCCCTAGAACTTAGAACTACTTAAACCTAACTAACCTAAGGACATCACACAACACCCAGTCATCAGAAGGCAGAGGAAATCCCTGACCCCGCCGGGAATCGAACCCGGGAACCCGGGCACGGGAAGCGAGAACGCTATGTGAGTGGAGTCCGAAAGCTGAAAAAACTTACTCACCATGCAATGTTGGTGAAGTCAACAACTCGGCCGTGGCGTTCCTCCTGCCGGTTGCTCAGGCGGGAAGAAGTGACCCTCACGCGTCTTCAGGTTGGGCACTGTCCTCTCACACATACCTTTCTATTATGGCAGGAGGATCCCCCGTTCTGTGATGCTTGTGGTGTGCACATATCCGTTCGCCACATTTTAACAGACTGAATTTTATACCGTGATACAAGGGCAGACGCACAAGTTGATGGGGATCTGCCTGGGTTTTAGTTAATGATGAGACGTATGTGTCTAGGGTTTTAAGGTTTTGTGATGTGTCTGGACTCTGGCCTAAACTCTTAGGCAGGAGGTTTTAGTGTATTGCAAAGTGGCTGGCTCCTCCCTTTATTCCTTTCAGTCAGCCAGCCACTTCCATCTGCTATATTATTTTAGCTCCCTCTACCACTTTCTTCCTGTGTTGTCCATGTTTTACTGCTGGCGACATGCTTCGTCCCACACTTTGGTGTGGGTAGGCACATATTTTTCCAATCTTGTTACCTGTGCTTTACGTTCTGACTGTTCTGAGTCTTTTCTTGACACCCGTCTCAATCCGTTACTGAGCGGGCGCTGAAGACCTTGCCGTCGTGCGCCCATACAACACTCTCCATCCATCCATCCATCTCATGATCAGTTTAATTAATTAGCCTATCAGTTTGTTTTCAACGCCGTGTCACCTGTCGGGTGGAAGTGATGGCTAGGGTACCACGGATATGATTATTGAGTTGGAGTGCTGATTAGGCACTGTTTTCATTGTGGCGCCATCTTTTAATGGAATTTCTGTCCCCCAACTACACAGGAAGAGACGACCATCGTAATAAAAATCAGATGGATTACCGAATTCATGAAGTGATATGTGGTATAAACCTTATATTTACAACCTCCCTGTTATGTTACCTTAAGAGACTTTATATGTGGCGAGGGATATGGTTACTTTAAGGGACTTCGAAAGTGAGGAGGCGTCCTGTAACAGAGATAGCTCTCAGCAAAAATGATTTTAATATTCTAATACTGTGATGCATGACGTAACGGATATGCAGCTGATTAGAACAGCTTTTTTTTCTACCTGATGAGAAAATACTTAGAAGAAATGTAGCCTAAGCAATACCGTTACAGGATTTTCACAAGTAAAGATACTTTAGCGATGTGAAGACGCATGTATGGCTCGATTTCTTCTGTCTTTGAAAATAACCTGTCTAAAAGGGAGAAATCTACATTTCGCCTGAGAAATTCGAGGATATGGTCAACAACATCGCTGTCTCGGGTTGGGTAAGAGGAATTTTTAAAGTATGTGGGGGGTCTATGTCTGTGTCATATTGGTTAGAACTACAGTATACATTCAAGTCACAGGTATTTGTCTTGCAGTGCACAGTGGAGTAACAGATTAGCTCATTAGCTCAGCCTGTGATGAGCCGTTAGGTACAAAGAATGCAACGACCTGCCTGCTCTTGACTGCAGCAGCGATGTGACTAGTGTGGTGGATGAGGGTTCATAGAAGTGGATGTGTGTGTTGTGAGTATAATCCGTGGAAAATTGAGCTATTCAGTATCGAATCCGGACAAGTGTTGGCGCTGAGGATATTGACAGCATTCGAATTCCTACCACCCCGCGCTTTCTGGAGACCCTTCTCAGCTGTTGGTCCTGTTCCTCACTCTCTCTCTGGCTCACACATAGGCTGTGCCATGGGCCGCGTTTACGCCTACGGTTTCTCCTGCCTCTGTGAGTTGGCGTTGGCGCATGGGCGCATTGCATGTGGATGTCCAGAAGGTCAATATGTGGCATGTACGAGTGTTCTCGGCTATCTCAGGCATCTAACCGTGAATGGACCGTGTTTTTCAATACATCGCAGCAGTATTTGTTGTTGTTGTTGTTACTATCCTGTCATGCGATAGACCCTTTCCTCCCTCTTTTTTCGTCCTGGTGTAACTGAGAGAACCAGTCAACTTAGGAATTCCACAGTACTTTGAAAAAAAAAAAAAAAAACACTTAGCAGATCTGTAGCAGTCGGAAAACCTGAAATCCCACACTTCCAGTTGCGACGTCAAATAACAACAGTTTTGGATTGTTTTAAGAAATTTATCGACAAAAACATAACAGTATTGTTTATGCGTGCAAACTACTGTGCGGTGTCGATCTTGTGTGTGTGTGTGTGTGTGTGTGAAGTAAATTGTTGTAACCCCTATATTAACGATTTAATTAATATTTCCTGTGGCACATCTTTTGAAGCAACGTTTGCAGATTTTTGTGACATCTTCAAGATGTGCAGCGAAATTGAAGTAAATAGTTCCTGTGAGTTAGTATGGGCAGACGTCATTGTAACCGGAATAGAATAATAATTGGATCCTTTTACCAACGTCCCATTTCAGATGATTCAGTTGCTGAAAGCTCAAAGCCAAATTGAGTTTGATTTCAAACACGTACCCGACTCCTACGATTATAGTTGGTGATGACCTTAGTGTACCTTCGATATGTTGACCAAAATACATGTTTAATTCCGGAGGTACGCATAAAACAGCATCCGAAATTGTGCTAAGCACTCTCTGAAAGTTATTTCGAGAAGTTAGTTCATGAGTCCACGCGGGTAGTAAACAGTTGTGAAAAAACGCTCGACCTCTTAGTAACAAATAATCCTGAGTTAATAACGAGCATCAAAGCGGATACAGGGATAAGTGAACAAAGGGTTCTCGTAGCAAGACTGAATATAGTAACCCCCAAAGCCTTCAAAAATAAACGAAAAAAATATCTATTCAAAGTAGCAGACAAAAATTCACTTGACGCCTTCCTGAGAGGCAATCTCCACTCCCAAATTAATAACATAAGTGTAGACCAGATGTGGCCTGAATTCAAAGAAACAGTATTGGCAGCAATTGAGAGATTTATATCTAATAAATTATCAAACGACGAAGCTGATCCTCCTTGGTACACAAAACGGGTCAGAACACTGTTACAGAAACAACGAAACAAACATGCCAAATTTAAACAGACGCAAAATCCCCAAGATTGGGGATCTATTATAAAAGCTCGAAATTTAACGCGGGCCTCAATGCAATGTGCTTAAAGTAGTTTCCACAACGAAACTTTGTCTCGAAACCTGACAGAAAATCCAAAGAGATTCTGGTCGTATGTGAAGTATGTTAGTGGCAAGAAACAATCAATGCCTTCTTTGCGCGATATACTGTAATTGGAGATACTATCGAAGACAGTGCTGCCAAAGCAGAGTTACTAAACACAGTGTTCCGAAATTCCTTCACAAAAGAAGAAGTAGTAAATATTCCAGAATTCGAACCAAAAACAGCTGCCAACATGAGTAACGTAGAAGTAAATATCCTCTGGGTAGTGAAGCAACTCACATCACTTAATAAAAGGAAGTCTTTTGGTGCAGACCATATACCAATTAGGTTCCTTTCGGAGTATGCTGATGCATTAGCTCCATACTTAACAATCATATACAACCGTTCGCTCGACGATATACACACATCAAAAAAAGTTTTGGATCGCCTTAAAACCGAGAGTTCCGGAAACTGTACAGAAAATTGGAATAGTGATCAACATAAACATCTTTTCCGCCCTTTTTATTGCTCATGAAAACCACACATGGTATGTTGTACCACCATACAGTAAGACCTTCAGAGGTGGTGGTCCAGACTGCTGTACACACAGGTACCTCTAATACCCAGTAGCACTTCCTCTTGCATACTATCCACAAGTTCATCAAGGCACTGTTGGTCCAGATTCTCCCACTCCCCAACGGCGATTCGCGTAGATTCCTTGGAGAGGTTGGTGGGTCACGTCGTCCATAAAAAGCCCTTTTCAATCTATCTCAGACATGTTCGATAGGGTTTATATCTGCAGAAAAAGCTGGCCACTCTAGTCGAGCGATGTCGTTATCCTGAAGGAAGTCATTCACAAGATGTGCACGATGGGGGCGCGAATTGTCGTCCATGAAGACGAATGCCTCGCCATTATACTGCCGATATGGTTGCACTATCGGTTGGAGGATGGTATTCACGTATCGTACAGCGGTTACGACGCCTTCCATGACTACCAGCAGTGTACGTCGGCCCCACACAATGCCACCCCAAAACAGTAGGGAACCTGCACCTTGCTGCACTCCCTGGACATTGTGTCTAAGGTGTTCAGCCTGACCGGATTGCCTCCAAACACGTCTCAGACGATTGTCTGGTTGAAGGCATATAGGACACTCACCGGTGAAGAGAACGTGATGCCAATTCTGAGCGGTCCATTCGGTAAGTTGTTGGGCGCATCTGTATCGAGCTGCATGGTGTCGTGGCTCCAAAGGTGGACCTCGCCATGGACGTCGGGAGTGAAGTTGCGCATCATGCAGCCTATTGAGCACAGTTTGAGTTGTAACACGACGTCCTGTGGCTGCACGACAAGCATTATACAACATGGTGGCGTTGCTGTCAGGATTCCTCCCAGCCATAATCCGTAGATAATGGTCATTCATTGCAGTAGTAGCCCTTGAGCGAACTGAGCGAGGCATGTCGTCGACAGTTCCTGTCTGTCTGTATCTCCTCCATGTCCGAACAACATCGCTTTGGTTCACTTCGAGTCGCCTGGACACTTCCCTTGTTGAGAGCCCTTCCTGGCAGAAAGTAACAATGCGGACGCCATCGAACGGCGGTATTGAGCGTGTAGGCATGGTTGAACTACAGACAACACGAGCAGTGTACCTTCTTCCTGGTGGAATGACTGGAACTGACCGGCTGTAGGACCCCCCCCCCCCCCCCCCCCCCCGTCTAATAGGCGCTGCTCATGCGTGGTTGATGGTTGTTTACATCGTTGGGCGGGTTTAGTGACATCTCTGAACAGTCAAAGGGACTGTGTCTGTGATATAGTATCCACAGTTAAAGTCTATCTTCATGAGTTCTGGAAACCGAGGTGATGCAAAACTTTTTTTGATGTGTGTACAACCGTTCGCTCGACGAAAGATCCGTACCCAAAGAGTGGATAGTTGCACTGGTCATACCAACATTCAAGAAAGGTTGTAGGAGTAATCCACTAAATTACAGACCCACATCATTAACGTCGATATGCAGCAGGGCTTTGGAACATATATTGTGTTCGAACATTATGAATTACCTCAAAGAAAACGGTCTATTGACACTCAGTCAACATGGGTTTAGAAAACATCGTTCTTGTGATACACAACTAGCTCTTTATTCGCATGAAGTGTTGAGTGCTATTGACAAGGGATATCAGATCGATTCCGTATTTCTGGATTTCCAGAATGCTTTTGACACTGCACCCCACAAGCAGCTTATAGTGAAATTGTGTGCTTATGGAATATCGTCTCAGTTATGTGACTGGATTTGTGACTTCCTGTCAGAGAGGTCACCGTTCGTAGTAACTGACGGAAAATCATCGAGTAAAACAGAAGTGATTTCTGACGTTCCCCAACGTAGATTATATGCCCTTTTCTGTTCCTTATCTATATAAACGATTTGGGAGACAATCTGAGCAGCAGTCTTAGGTTGTTTGCAGATCACGCTGTCGTTTATCGACTAATAAAGTCATCAGAAGACCAAGACAAATTGCAAAACGATTAAAAAAAGATATCTGAATGGTGCGAAAATTCGCACTTGACCCTAAATAACGAAAAGTGTGAGTTCATCCACATGAGTACTAAAAAGAATCCCTTAAACTGCGGTTACATGATAAATCAGTCAAATTCTAAGGACGTAAATTCAATTAAATACCTGTTGTTGTTGTGGTCTTCAGTCCTAAGACTGGTTTGATGCAGCTCTCCATGCTACTCTATCCTGTGCAAGCTTCTTCATCTCCCAGTACCTACTGCAACCTGCATCCTTGTGAATCTGCTTAGTGTATTCATCTCTTGGTCTCCATCTACGATTTTTACCCTCCACGCTGGCCCTACAATGCAAAATTGGTGATCCCTTGATGCCTCAGAACATGTCCTACCAACCGGTCCCTTCTTCTGGTCAAGTTGTGCCACAAACTTCTCTTCTGCCCAATCCTATTCAATACTTCCTCATTAGTTATGTGATCCACGCATCTAATCTCCAGCATTCTTCTGTAGCACCACATTTCTAAAGCTTCTATTCTCTTCTTGTCCAAACTATTTATCGTCCATGTTTCACTTCCATACATGGCTACACTCCATACAAATACTTTCAGAAACGACTTCCTGGAACTTATATCCATACTCGATCTTAACAAATTTCTCTTCTTCAGAAACGCTTTCCTTGCCATTGCCATCCTACATTTTATATCCTCTCTACTTCGACCATCATCAGTTATTTTGCTCCCCAAATAGCAAAACTCCTTTAGTACTTTAAGTGTCTCATTTCCTAATGTATTTCCCTCAGCATCACCCGATTTAATTTGACTACATTCCATTATCCTCGTTTTGCTTTTGTTGATGTTCATCTTATACCCTCCTTTCAAGACACTGTCCTTTCCGTTCAACTGCTCTTCCAAGTCCTTTGCTGTCTCTGACAGAATTATGATGTCATCGGCAAACCTGAAAGTTTTTATTTCTTCTCCATGGATTTTAATACCTACTCCTATTTTTTCTTTTGTTTCCTTCACTGCTTACGCAATATACAGATTGAATAACACCGGGGAGAGGCTACAACCCTGTCTCACTCCCTTCCCAACCACTGCTTCCCTTTCATGTCCCTCGACTCTTATAACTGCCATCTGGTTTCTGTACAAATTGTAAATAGCCTTTCGCTGCGTGTATTTTACCCCTGCCACCTTTAGAATTTGAAACAGAGTATTCCAGTCAACGTTGTCAAAAGCTTTCTCTAAGTCTACAAATGCTAGAAATGTAGGTTTGCCCTTCCTTAATCTAGCTTCTAAGATAAGTCGTAGGGTCAGTATTGCCTCACGTGTTCCGTATTTCTACCGAATCCAAAGTGATCTTCCCCGAGGTCGGCTTCTACTAGTTTTTTCCATTCGTCTGTAAAGAATTCGCGTTATTATTTTGCAGCCGTGGCTTATTAAACTGATAGTTCGGTAATTTTCACATCTATCAACACCTGCTTTCTTTGGGATTGGAATTATTATATTGATCTTGAAGTCTGAGGGATTTTCGCCTGTCTCATACATCTTGCTCACCAGATGGTAGAGTTTTGCTAGGACTGGCTCCTCCAAGGCTGTCAGTAGTTGTAATGGAATGTTGTCTACTCCGGGGGCCTTGTTTCGACTCAAGTCTTTCAGTGCTCTCTCAAACTCTTCACGCAGTATCATATCTCCCATTTCATCTTCATCTACATCCTCTTCCATTTCCATAATATTGTCCTCAAATACATCGCTCTTGTATAGACCCTCTACATACTCCTTCCACCTTTCTGCTTTCCCTTCTTTGCTCAGTACTCGGCTTCCATCTGAGCTCTTGATATTCATACAAGTGGTTCTCTTTTCTCCAAAGGTCTCTTTAATTTTCCTGTAGGCAGTATCTATCTTACCCCTAGTGAGATATGCCTCTACATAATTATATTTGTTCTCTAACCATCCCTGCTTAGCCATTTTGCACTTTTTGTCGTTCTCTTTTTTGAGACGCTTGTATTATTTTTTGCCTGCTTCATTTACTGCATTTTATATTTTCCCCTTTCATCAATTAAATTCATTGTATCTTCTGTTACCCAAGGATTCCTACTAGCCTTCGTCGTTTTATCTGCTTGATCCTCTGCTGCCACACTATTTCATCCCCCAAAGCTACCCATTCTTCTTCTACTGTATTTCTTTACCCACTCCTGTCAATCGTTCCTTAATGCTCTCCCTGAAACTCTCTACAGCTTCTAGGTCTGTCAGTTTATCCAGGTCCTATCTTCTTAAATTCCCACCTTTTTGCAGTTTCTTCAGTTTTAATCTACAGTTCATAACCAATAGATTGTGGTGAGCTGCCCCTGGAAATGTCTTATAATTGAAAACCATGTTCCTAAATCTCTGGCCGGCCGCGGTGGTCTAGCGGTTCTAGGCGCGCAGTCCGGAACCGTGCGAATACCACGGTCGCAGGTTCGAATCCTGCCTCGGGCATGGATGTGTGTGATGTCCTTAGGTTGGTTAGGTTTAAGTAGTTCTAAGTTCTAGGGGACTGATGACCACATATGTTAAGTCCCATAGTGCTCAGAGCCATTCGAACCATTTTTTTAGTATTTCTGGATCGATTCCCAGTCAGGCATTTGCTTTGGAAGGCAATAGTCTTGCATGCCGTGATATCTGACAGGTTGGTTCATGCATTGAGAAACAGGACGTGACCACTTGGGATGGCAGTGGTCGGCAACATGACGTGCCCAGGTATAAGCGCTGTACTTCACGGTGCTGTGAGGCAGTTGACAGGCGACAGGTGTGTGGTGAGCCTGCTGGCACTTCCATGTTCCCAACTCTGGGCAGCCTGTTTGCGTGGAAAGATGAGAGAAAGTTTTCAGATATGTTTAAGCAATCTGTAACAGTGTAATTACATGATTCATTACGTGATCACAATGAAAAAGCGCCACAGTTGTTTAAATATTCCACATGCTGGAATAGATTTCCTGAAAGATTCTTTAAATAAACTATATTCCATACACCACCCCCTATCCTGTAAATTGTTTAAATAAACAAGACGTTTCTGGAGAGGCCCCGGACAACTGTGGGATATTACCTTCACTGTCGTCCGGCATATTGGCTGACAAGCAGGAGTGGTGGTATGGGGTGTTTAAACAATATTCCATACACTGCAGCCGATTTACACCAATCAATCAATGTTTCCTGAAGGGAGGGGCAAGGAAAACCGAAGGACATTTAAATAATTAATCAATCAAACCGGTACAGTGATAGGGGGGAGGCTATTTGAATAACCTGCAGCAACTTGTGAATAACGAAAGTGGCACAACCCAGCTATTTCCCCACCAAATCTTTTCCATCAATTTAATTAATTAGTCAATTACTTTGATATGAGAAAGGGTGAGAGAGAGGGGTGACAAGGAAAACCACTTAACCAAACAATAGGTTAAGGGCGGTTTATTCCCAAAGGACTTTAACAGAACAATAGGCTGAGGAACTGTCAATCAACAAAGAACAATTGGCCGGCCGGAGTGGCCGTGCGGTTCTGGGCGCTACAGTCTGGAACCGAGCGACCGCTACGGTCGCAGGTTCGAATCCTGCCTCGGGCATGGATGTGTGTGGTGTCCTTAGGTTAGTTAGGTTTAACTAGTTCTAAGTTCTAGGCGACTGATGACCTCAGAAGTTAAGTCGCATAGTGCTCACAGCCATTTTTAGAGGACAATTGGTTGCCCTTGTGTGGGAAACGTGCAATGTGGGATGATGCCCACTTTGCCCCCCTATTATCATAATGTTACTCAGTGTGGTCTTAACCAAAGCAATATTCTTTTATCTAATTTTTGCCTCTTTAATCACAACAGCTTGCTGCTCTAGTTCCTGCCTGGCGTAGTATTACACCGTGTACACTTCCGACAGACTGCTTTTCTTTTGCCTTGCTATCACAGTCCACCCAAAAACCATCTGTTTCGTCTCTGAAATCATTCTCCACCATACTAATTTGGTCTGCCGATTTCTTTTCCACATTCCCAACCTTTGTGTTGGTCCCACCTAAAACCGTTTTCGTTTATATGTTGTGATCACTGAAATCTTTTCTAAATGCTGCAAAATTCCTGTTAACTCAGTCATTTTGACTTTATTTCATCCATCCTCTTAATATGACTCTTAATGTCGTCTATCCTTTATTCTGAGTTTCTATTGCCAGGTTTTTGCATGATAAATAGCAACTGCACTTAAAAACTTCCAGCTTTCAAAATTTCATCTATTTCTCCCACATATCTACTCAGACGTTCCATAGTAGTACCTGTTTGATTGGACCGACACTGACTAGGCAACTGCTTGATGCCATCAGCCATGGCGAATAAGCTGCAACGACAAAGCTAATACAACATTCTACTCCTGTGAACGAGATTTAAGACCGAAGACGTTTCTGGAGACTTCCTGGACAACAGTGGGATCAACCTGATTGTTGCCCGCCACATTACCTGATAACGAGGAGTAATGGTACGGGGTTCTACTTCTTTTCATAGCAGGAACATTTCTGTTGTCATCCAAGGCATCATACCAGCACAGAGCTTCGTCGAGGATATTCTAGCCCCGTTTCGTTACCAAGCTTTCCTGGCCTCACGTTTCAGCAAGATAATGCCCGCCCGCAGGCGGCGATAGTTCCCATTACTTATGTGTAACATAGGATGATGTAACGGGTTCGAAGGTGCTCCAGAAAAGATGAAGAATGCTTGAAATGTCGATAAATATCAGGTGAAAAAGGAAGCTCGTTACTTAGTGTGAATCTGGTCGTTGCCAGAGCGATAGATCAGTCTGCGGAGCACTTTTATTTTACGACTTCCGGGAACGGCATGCCGCACCAGTTCGTGACCCGCGGAAGGGGGGGGGGGGGGTGGCGACGATGCCGGCGCTATTCCGCGGACTGCCGCCGCTGGCCGGGTCGTTTGTAACAGCTTCCCTTCTGCTCATTCCGGTTATAGTTCCTCTGCAGCGCTGCCCGGTTCTGGGAATGTTCCCGGCTGCTTCTGGGTACCTGCCATCCGAATAGCGGTCTCTGCAGAGCCCGCATATTTATGTTTCACACCATTTACGTACTCCGAACAACTATGATTGGAGAGCGAAATTTGAGAGATGCAGTATTTGTCTAATGCCAATGTTTTACATATAGTGCCTCTAAATACGCCTTTCCTGTGAATGAAACCTCCGAGATTGCTTAATACACTACTGGCCATTAAAATTGCTGCACGACGAAGATGACGTGCTACAGACGCGAAATTTAACCGACAGGAAGAAGATGCTTTGATATGCAAATGATTAGCTATTCAGAGCATTCGCACAAGGTTGGCGTCGGTGGCGGTACCTACAATGTGCTGACATGAGGAAAGTTTCCAACCGATTTCGCATACAAAAACAGCAGTTGACCGGCGTTGCCTGGTGAAACGTTGTTGTGATGCCTCGTGTAAGGAGGAGAAATGTGTACCATCATGTTTCCGACTTTGACAAAGGTCGGATTGTAGCCTATCGTGATTATGGTTTATCGTGTCGCGACACTGCTGCTCGCGTTGGTCGAGATCCAATGACTGTTAGCAGAATATGGAATCGGTGGGTTCAGGAGGGTAATACGGAACGCCGTGTTGGATCCCAAAGGCCTCGTATCACTAGCACTTAAGATGACAGGCATCTTATCCACATGGCTGTAACGGATCGTGCAGCCACGTCTCGATCCCTGAGTCAACAGATGGGGACGTTTGCAAGACAGTAACCATCTGCACGAACAGTTCGACGACGTTTGCAGCAGCATGGACTATCAGCTCGGAGACCATTGCTGCGGTTATCCTTGTCGCTGCATCACAGACAGGACCACCTGCGATGGTGTATTCAACGACGAACCTGGGTGCTCGAATGGCAAAACGTCATTTTTTCGGATGACTCCAGGTTCTGTGCACAGCATCATGATGGTCGCATCCGTGTTTGGCGACATCGTGGTGAACGCACATTGGAAGCGTGTATTTGTCATCGCCATACTGGCGTATCACCCGGCGTGATGGTATGGGGTGCCATCGCTTACACGTCTCGGTCACCTCTTGTTGGCATTGACAGTACTTAGAACAGTGGACGTTACATTTCAGATGTGTTACGACCCGTGGCTCTACCCTTCATTCGATCCCTGAGAAATCCTACATTTCAGCAGGTTAATGCACGACCGCGTGTTGCAGGTCCTGTACGGGCCTCTCTGGATACAGAAAATGTTCGACTGCTGCCCTGGCCAGCACATTCTCCACATCTCTGACCAATTGAAAACGTCTGGTCAATGGTGGCCGAGCAACTGGCTCGTCACAATACGCCAGTCACTACTCTTGATGAACTGTGGTATCGTGTTGAAGCTGCATGGGCAGCTGTACCTGTACACGCCATCCAAGCTCTGTTTGACTCAATGCCCAGGCGTATCAAGGCCGCTATTACGGCCAGAGGTGGTTGTTATTCTGGGTACTGATTTCTCAGGATCTATGCACCCAAATTGCGTGAAAATGTAATCACATGTCAGTTCTAGTATATTTGTCCAATGAATACCGTTTATCATCTCCATTTCTTCTAGGTGTAGCAATTTTAATGGCCAGTAGTGTATATTACTTCGTTTCTTATACCTTCTCGGCTACTGATATCACCAGATCAGAATTAGAGCTTGCACAACAAAAGTCAGTTTAGTATATAAGGTGATTCAGTACTGATGTTACAAACTTTTAGGGACGATGGAGAAGTGCAAATGTATCAGTTCGAGGTAACGGACCCTGGTCTGGAAGCGACCACCTAGAAAGTTATAAGTGAAAATCGTTCTGAGACCTCTGACACTGGGATACCTGAACCGATACTGTTGTTATTGAGACTGTGGGGTAGGCAAGTTTCAGCAAAATTCTCGGATAATGGGCTCTAAAATGCCTACCTCAAGATCTATGACCTCTTGTTCATCTTTGCTACTGTGAAACAAATCTCTTCTGCTGAACAAGTGCTTATAGATCTTATGGATATTTTTGTTGTTGTACTACCTCCTCCCAAGATACGGAAAGCAAAGAGCTTACAGTAGAAGAGATGCACTGTCAGAGGTATCATAACGATTTTTGCTCATAAATTTCTACTCAGTTGTTTCCAGACCGGGGTCTATTGCTTCAAATTGATACATTAATTCTTTACCATCACCCCAAAAGTTTATAACATCATCATGGAGCCACCCTGCATAAAACGTATGTCTTATCACAGAGTGACCTGACCCCCTATCAGGCATTGGTTTTATAAACTGACACTAAACGCCGGCCAGAGTGGCCGAGTGGTTCTAGGCGCTACAGTCTGGACCCGCGCGACTGCTACGGTTGTAGGTTCGAATCCTGCCTCAGGCATGGATGTTTGTGATGTCCTTAGGTTAGTTAGATTTAAGTAGTTCTAAGTTCTAGGTGACTGATGACCTCAGATGTTAAGTCCCATAGTGCTTAGAGACATTTGAACCATTTTTTTGACATTAAACCTTGTTTTGCTAGTCAAAGATTTGATCTGATGGTAACAGCAGCCGAAATGGCGTGATATATAAAGCAATATACTATGAAGTCTAGATGATTTATTCACAAAAAAATACAATGATCATGGTTTCATACAGGAAAATTACTTACTTTGGGGATGAGCGTTTTACATCGGGACACTTTTCACACTTTCACCTCTTGCCAGGTGTAATAGAGATTTAATATATTTTCTTGTTCCATTTTTAAATGATGGCATTCAATCTTTATATGCTGCAGGCTTCTTCTGTAAGTACAACAATTACTCTGGAAGATTAAGGTTTTTCGAGATCTGAAAATACAGGGTGATTCAAAAAGAATACCACAACTTTAGGAATTTAAAACTCTGCAACGACAAAAGGCAGAGCTAAACACTATCTGTCGGCGAATTAAGGGAGCTATAAAGTTTCATGTAGTTGTACATTTGTTCGCTTGAGGCGCTGTTGACTAGGCGTCAGCGTCAGTTGATGCTAAGATGGCGACCGCTCAACAGAAAGCTTTTTGTGTTATTGAGTATGGCAGAAGTGAATCGACGACAGTTGTTCAGCGTGCATTTCGAACGAAGTATGGAGTTAACCTCCCGATAGGTGGTGTATTAAACTTTGGTATAAACAGTTTACAGAGAATGGGTGTTTGTGCAAAGGGAAAAGTTCTGGACGGCCGAGAACGAGTGATGAAAATGTAGCACGCATCCAGCAAGCATTTGTTCGCAGCCCAGGAAAAGCGACTCGCAGAGCTAGCAGAGAGCTGCAAATTCCACAATCAACTGTATGGAGAGTTACTTAAAAACCGTCTTGATTGCAAATATTTTTATTCATATGACCGGTTTCGGTTCATTCAGAACCATCTTCAGATCTGTAAAAATAATGATACTAATTTACTATTTCACGGAAGCAAATCTTTTTCATCCTATCTAATCAACATCAAATGTACCAGAGCGTACCTGATATTTCAGTTACAGGAGTAACCCGTCCAAATCCAACAGTTTTCACATGCTACGTCACATAAAATTGGTTGGCAGAGTGCACATCATTTATATTAATTATAACACTATTACCGACAGGTGGCGTCTGGTACATTTGTTACATTCCATTTGCACATACTATATTCAGTAGATCTTTTTTTCATTAATTAAAAATACTTAATTAAAGTATGTAGATGTCAAGGTTAAAATCTTTACTTGACAGCATTAATAAAAAACAGTAAAATTATCATTTTTATACGATCTAAAAAACATAGGGCGATTTATATATCTATGGTGATGGTGTGAACTTGTTTTCTTCTACGGTCTGCTTCCGTATTTCCCGCCATTTCGGTGTTGTGCCGCGGTCCGCTCAGTCGTCTGATGTCCATCGCCGCGGGCAAGAGGGCCGCACAGGAGGGCCCCGTCAACGACGCCATGCACTGCACGCGTCTTCCGGCTTCTCCACCGCGCACCATCTCTCATCCCTTGGGCTGAATCTCCACACGCAACAGTTGTCATCTTAGTAGGTCGTCATAAATGCTAAAATAGGCGTTATGATTGAATTCGCTTTGCTCGTTGAGGATTAAATCCGGATCTTTATTTTTGTGGGTGTATATTTCAATTTCTTCCAAAATGTTAAGAAACCGTCCCGTATGGGGTCTATGCAGGATGTCTAAATTGTGTTCAATGTTCGTGACTGAGTGATTTGTCGCAGCCATATGCGCCCCAAAAGCTGTTTTGTTTTGAGAGTAGGTGTGCTCCCTGAATCTGGTTTCAAAGTTCCTACCAGTCTGCCCTATATATTGTTTACGGCAGTCATTACATTTGATCTTATATACACCTGAATCCTGAAATTTATTCCTACTATTACATATTCTATGCCGGAGCTTCAATTTTAACGTGTTATTTGTTCGGAACCCTATTTTAACGTCGGATTTACGAAAGCATCTTTCAATTTTATCTGTAATTCTTCCATTGTAAGTGAGAGCTACATATTTTTTTTTTTCTTGTTGTTCCTCTTAACTGCTACTTGACTTCCTTTTATTTGTTCCATTTGCCTCTTCTTTATCTTCCTATAAATATTCATCACCTGCTTATACGTATATCCGTTCACTACGGCCACTTGTTTTAAAACACTTAACTCCTTTTCTACTACGTGTTGGCTTAGTGGCAATCTTAGTAGCCTGTATACCATCGAAGTAAAATATGCCCATTTGTACTGCGGTGGGTGACAAGAGCTCTCATTGATAACGAGATCTGTACACATAGGTTTTCTGAATATGCTAAATTCATGCTTGCCATCTTTCTTTATTAGTGTTAAATCTACGTAATCTATACAGTTGTTTTCTTCAAATTCCATGGTGAATCTAATTTTCGGGTGTTGAGAGCTCATTTTTTGTGCTAAGTTTTCGATATCATTTTTATCTCCTTTGTATAATAAAATGGAGTCGTCAACATATGTCCTGTAATATACAATTTTCTCAGCGATATTAGGATTGTCATCAATGAATTTGTTTTCTAAGTGATTTACAAATATGTCAGCCAGCGTCCCAGCTAAACTGTTCCCAATTGCCAGCCCGTCTTCCTGTTGATAAATTTTACCATTGAAAGTAAAGTAATGGAACGACAAGACTTGTTCCAACATTTCCACTAGTTCAATCACTTCCCCCAGTGCCAATTTACCATGAGTGAGGAGATTGTCCTTAATGATCTCAATCGTTTCTTTTACGGGAATTTTTTTGTACAGATTGGTGATATCCAATGAAGCAAATGACGCATTCTGAGGTATAAGTATGTCTTTAATTTGCTCGGCAAATTCGTAACTGTTGCTAATGTTGAAAGTCCGTAACTGAAATATCAGGTACACTCTGGTACATTTGATGTTGATTAGATAGGATGAAAAAGATTTGCTTCCGTGAAATAGTAAATTAGTATCATTATTTTTACAGATCTGAAGATGGTTCTGAATGAACCAAAACCGGTCATATGAATAGAAATATTTGCAATCAAGACTGTTTTTAAGTAACATTATAATTTCATTGATTGCTGTTGTCCCATAAGACATTATGTCTGTTTTTGCAAAAAAATGTATGGAGAATCCTACGAAAAAGGTTAGTTATGAAACCTTATCGTCTGAAATTGGTTCAAGCACTGTCTGCAGCTGATAAGATTAAAAGAATCGATTTCTGTGATTTTATCCTTGCTCAAATGGAAACAGATGAATCTTTCGTTTCAAAGATTGTGTTTAGTGATGAAGTAATATTCCACACTAACGGGAAAGTCAACCGTCACAATGTCTGTATATGGGGCACTGAGAATCCGCGGGAAACAACTCTGTATGAACGTGACTCGCCTAAGGTGAACGTTTTCTGTGCCATTTCAGCCAATAAAGTTTTTGGTCCCTTTTTCTTCGAAGGTGCTACTGTAACTGGACTACAGTATCTGGAGATGTTAGAGAATTGGCTGTTCCCTCAGCTCGAACAAGAAGCACAACAATTCATATATCAGCAGGATGGAGCGCCACCATATTGGCACTTATCTGTCTGTAAGTACCTGAACGTCAACTACCTGAGCCGATAGATCTGCCGCCAGGCAGCCCGTGACAGAGCACTTCATCACTGGGCTCCAAGAAGCCCTGATCTTACCCCCTGCGATTTTTTCTTATGCCGGTATGTTAAGGTTATGGTGTTTCGGCCACCTCTCCCAGCCACCATTGATGATTTGAAACGAGAAATAACAGCAGCTATCCAAACTGTTACGTCTGATACGCTACAGAGAGTGTGGAACGAGTTTGAGTATCTGGTTGATATTGCTCGAGTGTCTGGAGGGGGCCATATTGAACATCTCTGAACTTGTTTTTGAGTGAAAAAAACCTTTTTAAATACTGTTTGTAATGACGTATAACAGAAGGTTATATTATGTTTCTTTCATGAAATACACATTTTTTAAAGTTGTGGTATTCTTTTTGAATCATCCTGTATATTCCAAGGTACAATGCGATCATGCAGATGGGAACAAATATGCTGTTGAAATGTGAAAGCGTTGCTATTGAGAAATTCTTGTCAATGTATTTATTTTTCTATCTGTTACATTATTACTCTACTACACACTAATAATTAGTAAGTGAAATCAAATTACGAAGAAATACTATCAAGAATCAGTTAAAAGTTAAATACGTTTTGAAACTGAACTATTGAAGGCTAACAGATTTCCATTTTCACGACAGGTAAACTTGTTACGACGTTAACGAAACTGTTAATTCGCAAATATTCCATGTTTCATCGTACCAAACCTTCTTTTGTTTGAAGCTACAAGATGATGCTCGACCAACGAAGTATGGTTTTACTGTTCACAAGTCATATAACTAAGTTTTAAAATGTATAAATTGTTACTTGTCATAATTTCTGTAATTGAAGAATTAAAAATATATTCCAAATAGCTTTAACAAATTATGGAGCACTTAAATTTGTAAAACTTGAAAAAATTACAAATGCTGCACAAAACACAACAAAAATGTAAAAAATGGCAAATGCTTCAACTCTATGGCGATCAATTGTAGAGGGTGGCAGGTGACGATGTCTCAGTCACTTGGCGACTAATAGCCAGATGTGTTTAGTGTGTGAGAGCAACAATGGAACACCCTCTGTGTCGAAGTAGGTGAATAGTAGAGTCAACACATTGTTATATGTTATCTTGTTGAAAGATACCATCTTGGAGTCCACGAAAGTAGGACACAGCCACCGCCTTTCACAAGTCAGGACTGTAATGCGTGCTGTCTAAATTACTGGCTACGCAGACCAGAAGTCATCGTGTATCGAATGGCACTTCCTACGATCATGCCAGTTGCGATACGCATCTGAAGACAATGCTGTCTCTCAATATTCTTTATATTTTTTATCCCCAGAGCCTCCACACATGTATACATGTATTGGGCATGCAGAACCGGAACTCGCCTGAAATACCGCTCCTGTGTGCAGTGTTGTCGATGGTCTCACGAAAGTCGGTGCATCTCTTCTGCCATTACAGAAAAAGCTGCAACAACAGTCCAGGGCAGACACTCCATGGCACACCAGACATCCGAGTGGATCCTTGTCAGTAATGGGACTATCTTTGTATAAGCACAGTCTGCATTGTTGCCAAATTTATTCAATCTATTCACAATGACGTCAGTAGATATGGCACCATCACACTGATGACAGCACCAGAAGATGACAAGAGCTTTTCCCCCTTCCCCTCCCCATTACCCCACCCACATCTGTCCCTCCCCCTCACCATCCCCGCCCAGCAATTGATGGGAAAAGCTGTGTGTGCACAGCTGTTCATGCAGAGCCAATTTCTTTTATTAGTCATTTTTGCGAATGTGCAGATGTTATCCTGTTGAAAGAAGAATTCAAAATATCACCCACAACCCCCGGTTTCTGCTTCCCTCTGCTCCCACCTTTTTCCATTCCGATGTGTTCTCCTTGATATGTGGTGGCCGCCTGGCCAAGTTCACGATGCCGCCACCAGAAGGCACTTGAAATTGTGATGTCATGGGTTTTCCCCCTTCCGCACCTGAGAGAGGCCAGTTGGCAGTTCAGGCCATTTGGGCTGTTTATACAATAGTGTGAAAATCCAGCCGAGACTTGAGTGGGGGTCGACTGGTCTAGTTCATAATACCACCCCTGCCATGACTTCCCATTACCTCCACTTGGAAATTGGCGGGAAATGTTCAATTTGTGCTGTGGGAGAACATACGTAAGTATCCTCTTGGGGAAGCCCTAATTACGTGTAGACAATAAAAATCTCATAAACATGTGTATGCGCAGCTACAGTACAAACAGATTTCAAATATTGTGAAAAACCTTCTCTAAACTTCACCTACCGATCGTGCAAAAGATCCAGTACACACCACAAAGATAATGAAAAAACACATCTAAAAAAACTCGCCTAGACACTCCTAACCCTTACATACCGAGCGGTCTAAGGCGCTGCAGTGCGGCTGGTCTCGGCGGAGGTTCGAGTTCTCCCTCGGGCATGGGCGTGTGTGTTTGTCCTTCGGTTAATTTAGGTTAACTGGTGTGTAAGCTTAGGGACTGATGACCTTAGCAGTTAAGTCCCATAGGATTTCACACACATTTGAACATTTGAACCGTTACACACAGATCATAAACAAGCACCATACATACCGAAAATTGCATGCTACAAAGCGTCTGGCTCAGAACTGTCCTTGAAGTAATAGATTTTGAACGGTTCGTTGTGTCAGGTACTTACATGCTGGAAGCGGCTCCACGATCGGGGTGGGGCTGTGCAATCACTGGCCACTAGCAGCGCCAAGCGGAAACACCATTACTGCACTGCACCATAACAGCTGACAGGTTACCGAAGGTCTGTCCGCCAACTGCGGTAATCACTGGAAGTCTGGTGGCGCAAGAGACGATTGCCACCGATCCGGCAGGTAGGTAATGTTAATTGTAGTGCTACACTGTGTGGTGGACAGTGCACCAATGGCAGTAATATGCTGAACGAACAATAGTTCTCCCTGCATCCAAACATACGGGGTTGTAGTGACCTGTCTAAATGATTGCGAGATAGGTAGTTCACGCCATTTGTGCTGGGACACAATCTTTGACGTGAAGGGGATGTGGCACGTTTTCTGCGAATACCACTGACGCAGCGAGTGAAGCAACGCTGACAACACAGGTTTGGGGGCCAATGGGTCGGCTGTTTGTTCTACTGGCCTTGTGACTTCCAAGTTAGTCTGGCTGAGCATCATTCAGATACAAGGGATGTGCACACTAATCAGGAGCGGTTTCGTATTCCCTTCGCCGACCAGTTCTGGCATCCACATATCTCCTGGCGGCTCCAAGCTTTCCCATTGTCTGTCATCGCACAGCAGCTTTGTGTGCTCGTTGAGCTACTTTCAGTTAATTTCTTCAGTGCCGAGACACGCAGCTTTTGTAAGGACCGATCTTGCTCCTCCCCTCTATGAGCATTGATAATTTTGACTGGTTCGCTTCCAGCTCGAGTTTGTGCCCTGCTGCTTTTATATTACACGCGGTTCAGCCTCCTGATGTTGTTGTCACCTGTTACTGTTTGTGGGCAGGGGATCTGAAGAGCATGTCGCTTGTGTCAAAACATAATAGTTTCCGTTTGGTAATTGTCACAGAGTTGTGAGTTGACTGTGTTTTTTAAATTATTTGGGTTTTGTCCTTTTTTATGTTAAATGTGTCATTAATCAAGATGTCGAAAACATCTTTCTCGTCTGGTACACTGTGCACTAAATCGCCAATTTACTTTCTCTAGTTGTTTGGAGCCCTCAAGCTTTTGCGCCTTACCAAGGCAAATCTTGTTGCTTGTATTGTGGTGGGCTATACTTCCAGGCTAAGCTTGTGTTTATGTAGGTGAGTTTCATCAGCCAACAGTTCATGTCTTCCTTCCACTTATGTTTTCCATCCTGTAGCGAGATTTGAAGCTGAATCTCGGTTGGCCTCTGAAATTCTTTAATATCAGGTGCAAGTGGGAAATTTTGGAAATTTTATGGTAAGTTCCAATGGGTCCAAACTGCTAAGGTCATTGGTACCTAGGCTTACACACTACTTGTTGTTGTTGTTGTCCTGAGACTGGTTTGATGCAGCTCTCCATGCTACTCTGTCCTGTGCTAGCTTCTTCATCTCCCGGTACCTACTGCAACCTACATCCTTCTGAATCTGCTTAGTGTATTCATCTCTTGATCTCCCTCTACGATTTTTACCCTCCACGCTGCCCTCCAATGCTAAATTTGTGATCCCTTGATGCCTCAGGACATGTCCTACCAACCGATCCCTTCTTTTAGTCAAGTTGTGCCACAAACTTCTCTTCTCTCCAATTCTATTCAATACCTCCTCATTAATTACGTGATCTATCCACCTTATCTTCAGCATTCTTCTGTAGCACCACATTTCGAAAGCTTCTATTCTCTTCTTGTATAAACTAATTATAGTCCATGTTTCACTTCCACACATGGCTACACTCCATACAAATACTTTCAGAAACGACTTCCTGATACATAAATCTATATTCGATGTTAACAAATTTCTCTTCTTGCCATTGCCAGTCTACATTTTATATCCTCTCTACTTCGACCATCATCAGTTATTTTGCTCCCCAAATAGCAAAACTCCTTTACTACTTTAAGTGTTTCATTTCCTAATGTATTTCCCTCCGCACCACCCGATTTAATTTGACTACATTCCATTATCCTCGTTTTGCTTTTGTTGATGTTCATCTTATATCCTCCTTTCAAGACACTGTCCATTCCGTTCAACTGCTCTTCCAGGTCTGTCTGTGACAGAATTACAATGTCATCGGCGAACCTCAAAGTTTTTATCTCTTCTCCATGAATTTCAATACCTACTCAGAATCTTTCTTTTGTTTCCTTTACTGCTTGGTCAATATACAGATTGAATAACATCGGGGAGAGGCTACAACCCTGTCTCACTCCTTTCCCAACCACTGCTTCTCTTTCATGCCCCTCGACTCTTATGACTGCCATCTGGTTTCTGTACAAATTGTAAATAGCCTTTCGCTCCCTGTATTTTACCCCTGCCACCTTCAGAATTTGAAAGTGAGTATTCCAGTCAACATTGTCGACACTACTTAATCTAACTTAAATTAACTTACATTAACGACAACACACACACACACACACACACACACACACACACACACACACACACACCCGTGCCCCAGGGAGGACTCGAAACTCCGATGTGTGATCCTCGCGAACCGTGGCAAGGCGCTCTAGAGCGCACGGCTACAACGCGCGGCGGTGCAAGTGGGGGTGGGTACTTTGGTGAGTTACCTTTTTATCTTTTAGTGACATTTTACAACTGTTTAGTCTATGAGGCCATTCTGTAATCTGATGACTTAAGTTTTTACTCGTTTTACTTGAAGATTACTCCTCTGTTTATCAGGCTATCATTGTATGTTTGTGCCTTGGGGCATGTTCCCACTGGTTACTTACATAAGGAGAAGTGTGATGAACTGCGTATTGGGGCTGCCCTAAGTAATTCTGGGTCGTTCGTGCGCCCCACGTTGCCCAGTGCATGGTGGTTTCTTATCAAGCAGCTTTAACTGTTTTCATTTCCTTCTAATGAATTCTTTTTTAGATAAACTTAAATTATTTATTGTATTTTAGTCATATTCTAAAGCGTTTGTTTCCTACCTGTTTTGAAGACTGTTTCCTTAGAACCTTTGAAGAACTTGTTATGTAACTTCAATTGGTAAATATTATCTCGCTCCTCTTATCGACGTTTGCTGTAAATATTTGTCAATAGTAAACAGAGGCACACCAAATTTTCATATTTTTGGAAAGAGAATAACATTTGTTGTAAACTTAAGCTTCCCTACTCCACGTTCCGATGAATGCCTTTTGGAGAGTTGAGGGCAAGTATTTGAATTAACACTATAGCGTTTCTGTTATTTGTTGATTATCAGTAATTGTTCTTAAATTAATTTTATCTAAGTTAAGAGTTTTATCTTAATATGCCAAGCACCTATTGACGTAATTGGTAAAGCTATTTTTCCTGAGGGCTATTAATAAAAATCTTGATGTGAATGATGTTCAGTCCTTATTTGGTCTGGTCCTTCCACTCCGATACATCTGCAATGCATACCACTGTCATCTTCCACAACGCAACACTGACTGAGCAAGTTCGCAATACCACCTTCAGAGGGTGCTCGAAATTATGATGGCACGGGTTTTTCCTACCTCCACTCCCCCTCCTTGCCCCTCCCAGAAAAAAAATTGGTGGAAGACATAATAATATATTTTTTATTTATGTAAAACATTCAATTTTCATATTCTTTCTTTAATAAATTTACAGGCGACAAAGCAGGAATTGGACTGGAAGGATGTGTGTAATGTATAAATTCATCTTTATTATTAATTTTGGAACATTTTGTGTGCATGTGCAATACTGCAATGAAACGTCAAAAATAGCTTTAAGCACTATGGGACTTAACATCTGTGGTCATCAGTCCACGAGACTTAGAATCACTTAAACTTAACTAACATAAGGACATGACACACATCCATGCCCAAGGCAGGATTCGAACCTGCGACCGTAGACGCAGAGCGGTTCCAGACTGAAGCGCCTAGAACCGCTCGGCCACAGCTGCCGGCGCCATGAAAAGTTCAATGTGTTTACACGACTGCCGACCACCAACATAAACATCTAGATCCAAGAACTTATTGCAAACAAGTAATGCAAATAGACTGTGGAATACTCACACATAATTACACTGTTACACATCATCAGCATAAACATCTGTTATGTAGTTGTACGTTTCATGTCACTCGACAACAGCTTCAAATTTATCCAGTTTATCCTTTATACCGCAAACGGATTCTCATGTAATAAGTCTAAATCAGCTGTCTTGTATTTTTTCCGATATATTTCTCCTGTGTGCTGGACTTGTCTGCCATGTCCACCACATGAGCTCTACTAACAATTCCGCCAAACACTACTCAATCATTCCACTGCATACCACTGTCGCAGTACGTAAGAATCTGCAGGGACACTTGTGCATGGGCTATATGTCTTGGGGTGCTAACTGCGAAGCACAAGCCACAAGCCAGCACAGATATCCCGACGCTGCAGCTGCCCGCACTTGAGTGCTGCAAGTCATGGGCAATAAATGACAGGGACTGTGGTATCATTTGCCCATAGCTGCGCTGCACCGCTTAGCTGGGGTCGCTTCACGGATCTTGCATGTGTCCACTCATATGTCTATCATCAAATGTGGTCATACTTAATGCAAGTGTCAGTCACCATCATTCCACACTGACCATCATTCCGCATCGAACATCATCAGTCACAAACCATCACACACCATCATACACCGTTGACCGTCATTCAGTTATCACTCCACCCCTCTGACACCACACTTTAAACAAGTTTACGAATACTATCTAGGATTCAGTATGCATCCTCCTAGTTTCCAACTTCATAAGCTGTCAGAGAAATAACTGAAAAAAGCGACATTGTGTCATTACATGCCATTCAGTTTGTTCGATCCCACACACAACTGACGTGTTTATCAGTGATCATCACGTATCTGTAGCAGTGGTATGGCTGCTGCCAGAAAAATGATGTAATGCCAACCTCATGATGTCCATACTCTTATCCGTCTTTATAATTTACGCATCTACTTAGATTAGGTCATGATGAAAGCTCATAGCAGGATATTAGTTGACTTTGAAACATTTCATTATATCTATCAGTGGTCACTTCATCCCTGAGACCCTATACCTATACCTTACAGGGGAGGGGGGAGGGTGAGGGGAGCAAATAATGTACCATACCACCTCCTAACTGAACCAATATCTCAGACAAAGCAGGTACACTCTCTATGAAAATATTCACCATCTATGGCACCCACCATCATCACCATCATCACCACCAATCTCATAATCACAGGATCATGTCATACTCATACAGCGTTAAATGCTAGTCTGTAAATCCCACCAACACAGCAGCCTCTTATAGTCGAGTGGCCAACAATTACTGTTAGTTATACAAGAAACAAGACAACTTTATTGCTCAAACCAATGCACAGTTTTCTCTTCAAAACAACAAAGATCAATTCACGGCTGAGGGCCCAAGTAACTTCTCCAGAATAAGTTTGAATGATTGATTTTAAATTACCAGGATTTAAAGTAACGGCTGAAGGCCTTACTTAAGCAAAATTACAATATCTTCTCGGATAAAGGCCGAAATAATATTTCTGATCAGCTAACGAATTCCTTAAAAGCCAAGCATTTACAAATTCCGGCTAAACGCCATATTAAGGAAAATTCAAGTTAATTCTTCGGCTGAAGACCCAATAAATTTTTTTTTCTTTACATAATAAAACAGAGGCTTTAAAAAGACAACCTTAAGATAAACATTTACAGAAAACGGCTGAAGGTCGTTTCAAGAATTAAAAATAACTAAAGGGAAACCTATTTCCTAAAGGGAAATATTTGCACTAGGCTGTGTAAAGTTTATGGCTACAATAGTTTGTCATCACTGCTAAGTCTGCTTCATGTGACAGGACGCACAATTCATTCTCAATAATTGTAATCATGGTAACATTTGTAACCTGCTGAAATTTGAAAGAAGTGCATTGGCATGACAGTTTGCCACTGAATTATCGCAATGAAAGTTCAAGGAAAATATGATATCGAATATGAGCTGCAAACTGAGCGATTCAGTCTATGTCTAAATGAATAAAAGTATATCATATGTGATGGTATACACTACTGTCTCGACTCAGTGTTACACATGACGAGAATGTTGCTGATGGTAATGATGCGATTCGGTTTTGTCACACAAAAAATAGTGTGATATTTTTATAACCCACTGGACACACTCTGAAGTACTGCTAACACAGCTTGTTTGACAGTAGAACAACCCCTGATTTTTACTGTATCACCTACTGATTGAAATGCATATACCCCATGCCGTGAATATTGTTGCATTACAGCTGTAGGGTCGAATGTGTTTATCAGTCTCAGAAGAGCCTGATGATACATCTCTAATTCCTTGCATAAACTTCTAACTTAGCGGTTGAGAGCCGGAATTTTACCAGAAGTCCAGCTAGCATAATAACTGTGCACAGATAGCTGATAACAGTGGGGTACAATAGTCAAGCAGCTCCTCATAAGGCACACATTTCTGTAGGAAATGCTAAACGATGCTTGAGATGGTGCAGAGCGATGCCAACGGGCAGTGTATGGCGAGAAATGGCTCATTTGGAGTGATGAATCACCATACCGGGCGATTAAAAAGTCAGTATAAGTTTGAAAACTGAATAAATCACGGAATAATGTAGACAGAGAGATACAAATTGACACATATACTTGGAATAACATGGGGTTTTATTAGAACCAAAAATATACAAACGTTCAATAAATGTCCCACAGATGGCGCTTCATCTTATCAGAATAGCAATAATTAGCAAAACAAAGTAAGAAAAAGCACAGATGATTTTCTTTACAGGAAATGCTCAATACGTCCACCATCATTCCCAACGATAGCTGTAGTCGAGGAATAATGTGAACAACACTATAATGCATGTCCGGAGTTATGGTGAGGCACTGGCGTCAGATGTTGTCTTTCAGCATCCCTAGAGATGTCGGTCGATCACGATACACTTGCGACTTCAGGTAACCCCAAAGCCAATAATCGCACGGACTGACGTCTGGGGACCTGGGTGACCAAGCATGACGAAAGTGGCGGCTGAGCACAGATCATCACCAAACGACGCGCGCAAGAGATCTTTCAAGCGTCTAGCAATATGGGGTGGAGCGCCATCCTGCATAACATCGTACGTTCCAGCAGGAGTTTATAAGCCAGGCTGGGGATGGTGCGATTCTGTAACATATCTGCGTACCTCTCACCCGTCACGGTAGCAGTTACAAAACCAGAATCACGATTTCCTCGAAGAAAAAAGGCCCGATAACGGTAGATGTGGGAAATCCAACCCATACTGTGACTTTCTCGTCGTGCAGCGGAGTTTTCACGACAGTTGTAGGATTTTCGGTAGCCCAAATTCTGCAGTTGTGGGCGTTGACAGACCCTCGGAGCATGAAATGAGCTTCGTCTCTCCACAACACGTTACTCAATCAATCGTCATCTTCCGCCATCTTTTGAAACGCCCACACCGCAAATGCCCTCCGCTTCACTAAATCGCCAGGTAACAGTTCATGATGCCGATGGATTTTGTACAGACAGCATCGGAGGGTATGCCTCAGTGCCAACCAAACAGTAGTGTATGGAATGCCGGTGCGACGTGCGACTGCACGAGCGGTGACTTCCCCGTGCATAGACGAACCCGCTACAGTCTCCATTTCTTCCTGAACTGTGTCAGCAGCATTACTTGTCCTCGGTCGGCCACTATGGAGTCTATCGTCTAAACAACCCGTGGCTTCGAACTTCGATATCATTCTCGCCACAGCTGAATTTGTCAACGGATCTTTACCAGTTCGAATCCCTTTCCTATGGCGATAGGATCGTAACGCTGAACTAGCACATTCCCCATTCTGACAATACAGCACACTAAAAGCGCCTTCTCAGGTAACGTCTACATGCTGCGACTGCTGGCGCATCTGATTCTCTCTCTCATTACAGCTCTTTTTACACACGATTGTCATGCGCAGTCACTGACGTTTTGCTGTCCAGCGCCATCTGTAGGACATTTTTTGAACTTTGTTTTTTCGGTTCTAATAAAACCCCATATCATTCCAAGCATGTGTCAATTTTTACCTCTCTATCTACATTATTCTGTGGTTTATTAAGTTTTCAAATTTATACTGACTTTTTGATCACTCGGTATAACAGATGATTTGGAGAGATCAATCAAGCTATACTGAATGATAGAGAGCGATGAATCACGCTATACTGTGTGATTACAAAAAAATCTGATAACGCAAGATAATCCAGGACCAGAGACCTGGAATCCATTGCAAGCATTAACTACACCACATTACACAGATAAAATCCAAATGTTCGATGAGTGGCGTACTATGTGGGGCAGGTGCTCAGACTTTGTATGCTTACTGGCCTGAAATTTAGCTAACACTGCAATACACAAGTGGCTAAGTATGGATGTAAGAAACAGAATTTTTTCCTGCTGACTGATTGCCCATATTCTTTTCTTTTCTATGTCGCAAGGTCACTAAGTTAAAGCAGTAAATATGCAAACGAACTTTTAAGAGAGTCAATGATGATTACAGTGCATGTATCTCAAAATCCGATCTCACTACCCAGTGCCATTAAGTCTGCCTCCCTCCCACAGACACCTTGCACTCAAAATAGCGCAAATGGACTTGGTGATTAGATACGACTGGATTGCAGGTACAACCAAACTTACAATGTATAACTGAAGAGTCACATGACCGGAAGTGTCGCAGTCTTGGATTTTTTGAGTAAAAAAGGAGGACTGACAACTGCAACACTGATCGAGGTGGCGCAGTGGTTAGCACGCAGGGGGACGACGGTTCAAATCAGCGTCCAGCCATCCTGATTTAGGTTTTACGTCATTTCCCTAAATCGCTTCAGGAAATGCTAAAATTGATCCTTTGAAAGGGCACGGCCGACATCCTTCCCCATCCTTCTCCAATCTGATGGGACAGATGACCTCACTGTTTGGCCCCCTCCCTCCAAACTAACCAACCAAAATTGGCAACTGATCCTCCTCCTGTGGTAGTAAATGTCGACATGAATTTCTCCAAAGCTTTTAACATACCTTAGCTATTAGGGAGTAGGAAGAGACCAATTGACGAACGCTTTGGTTTATTGTTATTAATAGAGAACCTGGACAATCTTATTTCTGACATTGGCAACATAAATCTCACCGAAAATTGTAGGCTCCTTAGCAACACGAATTTAAATGTGCTTACTCCCACGGCAGAACCTTTTCGTGATAACATTATGGCAGATAAAATCTGTGACCAACTGGACTGTCAGGATCAATTACAGCTGGGACGATATATATTGTTGAAGAACGAGATGTGTGGCTTATCTATCTATTGTCTACGTAGTAAATTCACCAAGTTCGTCACTGCAAGACATGGTGTCAAGGTGAAGCTACCATTTCTCCTACATAGTAACGTCAGCGTGACAGCAAGAGGAACATTTGATAAAATCAGCAACGAAGCACAGGAAACCAGTTTGAAGAAATGTAAAAGTCCTGTGGCTATATGATGTAAAGTGGAATTACGTGACATTAAAAACGGATGCTCTAATGGAAGAGTTTCCTGGAATAGTGCAGCTACATGTAGATGACTATTACCTTTTGGGTTTATGCATAAAGTAAGATTTATCTAGCATTTTTAATAAAATAAAGTTTTGCTACTGTCTAAAATCAGGCCACAACTTCTACATGGAAGGATATCACCAGGAAGCAGTAATGTGATTGTGGACAACAATAAGAAAATTAGAATAGCCTGCTTAACGTGGAGAATATAGGTATATAATAAATTTGTTTATCAGCTCACGAGTATAAGAGTAAACAAAGTTAATTGTAACAACCTTTAGATTTCATAAAGTGTCAAGAGTATAAGAGTAAAGAAAGTTAACTGTAACGACCTTTAGATTTCATGAAGTATCCAGACACATGGCCAAAAGAAACTTTTTCATCTTCATTGGCTAATGAGTATGGAATTACCAGGTTGGTGGGTATAACATACAATTACAAAGTGGATAATATGCTCGACCCTATGCAAGACAGTTTGAGTGTATCAGACTCTAACAAACAGTATGTACAATGTGCTCCACTGTATTCTGTGGCAAACACATCCATGTGGTATCAGTTAACTAATAACTTACAAGACAATTGCTTTGAGGTGTTTACAAACGTTCGGTAGTTTGTCTATTGGAGTAATAAGAATACCTAAAAAATAACTGGTGTGTAAGCTAGTCTTCCAGACTCTCAATACCAAGAAAAGCTTATAAGTTATGCTCTGTCTGCATTCAGTTTTAATTATCTACCTGTAAACTACATGGAGATTCTTAACACAACTTCAACAAAGACAATAAAACTATTACACAGAACATATTTCTCTCAGTCTAGGACAATGTTCTCAAAATACCGGCGGATATAGATACTGCTGAATTAGGATTGGTATCAACAAACGATGTTATTTCACAAATTATAAGATAAAGGGTAAATGTCTCACAAATAAATAAGCCATTCACCATTAAAGAAATTTTGCATTAAAGCATCATATTGTGTAGTATGTGCAAAAAAAAACTGGAAATGGAAGAGATCAAATCCAAAAACGAAGTCTGAAGTAAATGCCAAAGAGAACTACTGTAAAGGAGGGATACAAACTGCAACTTGAAAAAGAAGCTGTCGCAAATATCCAGGCAAGACTTAAATGTCAATTTAAGCCCAGTGTGGCGATATATGGCTACCTCTGGGAAATATAAAATATCTGAATTTACTGGTAACAGCACTGATAAGTGACCATATGTTGAGTCCTAGCCAAAATCGATGCGACAGATGTGTGAGGGTAAGAGAGAGGGGAGAAACCTATGACATCAGCTACGATATCATCAATGTGACATTGCCACACTATCTCGGTGCCAACTCCAATAAACTTGGCAACAATGCAGACTGCGCCTCTATTGGCTTGGACTCGCTGCTCTTGTCTTGCTGCAAACATACCTACTTCCTGACTCAAGGTGACGTGGCTGACCTCAATTTCTGCAGAGGCGAACAAACTGTCCTCCCTGGTGGGGCCATTGTGTGACGTTCGGTATGGTATTCCTGCATCTGGGAGTGTGATATTACATGGATGTTACAGGCATGGTTAGAAATGAGGAATGAGTGCTATAGCACAAGCTGAATTTGCTGACAGTCAAAGTATCAGCTTATATGCTGCAAGCCAACATGGTTGAGAGACAACCAAGAAGACATCATACACCAAGACAACGACATGCACTATGGGGAAAGAGGGGAGACATCCATCTACAACAACCTTCCAAGAACTACATGTGGATGAGTCTCTGGGAGGACCAGGAAAGACTTCTTGAGACTCTCACAGCCGTCTCCCAATCTCTGCACCCAGGATGGAGCAGCAGCACAGCCCTTGTGAATCTTGAGCTGTGCCTCAGTGCGCCAGGGGCCAGCTATCCAGACAAATAAGGAAATATAACTTGCTTATGATACCAACTACAGAAGTGCAGTGTAGTGAAGCACAGTAGTGTAGTCCAGAATTATAAATTATAAAATTTGTGATGTAACAACTCACCATAGGACAGTCGACCAGTAGTATGAGCCTTCTGGATTCCTTATGAATATACCTTGACACTAGATGGCCAAAGGCTACTATGTAGGTTTTTTTAATTATTATTTTTTCATGTAAATTTTTTTGTAGATTTTTCTCATAACACTACAGTGCTTGGCAACATAACACATGGTAAAATTTTGCATACTATTTTCATGCTAATTCATTTGCAATATTGTTCTGCACTTACTTGTGAATGATGGACTAAAAGAAAATAGCAAAAAATAGATAACCTCCTGAGCCTATCGATTCTGTATTCGCTTAACGGTCGGGGGATCCTGAACTACGCGAGCAGCAATGCTGCGGAACGTCAATGTGCAATTTCGATAGGCCACTGTCCTGCTGCATCGGCTTTCCAATCTTGCCGGTAAATGTTTCTCCTTTTTATACGAAGGATAAGGGGTGATCATCTCACAATACAACCGCCATTCAAGTCCGATTTATGAATTAGAAACCGACTGCGTACTCTTTCATTATACACAGGATAAAGATGGAGTTAGTACTGATTACCTTGTGTGATTGCACTGAAAACGTCAATCATTTACACATCGAAGGATGCAGTAAATACATGCCAGTTTCATGTATATTTCTTGCTACCTTCATGGTACTGACATTTTAATGGCCAGCAGTTCAATTCTGTAAATAAGAAGTGGTACATACAGCAAAGCAGCGCGACTCCGATGCGGGAATACAAGGATCGACATGCAGGCAAGGGATTAGCGTGGTATTCGTATCTTTCCGACATGCCTGCGGTAAATGCGGAAACGTGACCTACGACGATGGTATTACCAAGTGTGTCCTAACAGTAGTAACCCGCTGTTATTCTTTTCTTGGCTGCCAAAGGACAAACACTAAGACGTCCATCGCTGAATGAAGAATGTTTGTCAAAAATCACCATTGTGCTGTGGTGCTGTTGCTTCGTGATAACGCACGTCCACATATCCTAAATCTCGTAGCGCAGAAGGTACAGAACTCAAGTGAGAGGCACATTCGAGCACGCACCCTGCAGTCCTGATCGCTCCTCACTCGATTATCATACACTTGGCCCCTTAAAAGAGGGCGCTGAAGGGCCAACGATTCCAGTCGGACGAGGATGTGCAGTTATGGACTTCTCTACGCACCAGGAGAAAGTGTTTCACCAAGCGGGGTATTTTAAGCCCGGTGCGTCGGTGGGAGATCGCCTGAATGCACCTGGCGATTTTGTCTGATTGAGAAATCCACGGAAACGTTTTGATCTCCCCTTATACAGGGTAGCACAGAATAACGGGAATGTTTGAAATGAGTAGTGGCAGCCATGGGTAGGTGGCAGCACTGCGAGTTCGTGACAGTTAGCCAGTAAACAGTCCGCCATTTCAGTAATCAGGGATCAGTGGAACGGACAACAGCGTGCATTAGCCATAAAATTTTTTTGTAAAGCAATGATAGTTTGGTAGCGGCGCAGAGGGAGTCTCGACGTTTTCATGATTTAGGACGTCACGATGCCGTTCCGTCGAAACATGCGATAAAATGTTGGATTAATAACTTTGGATAGACTGGATCTGCCCTCAAGAAGAAACCAACAGGACGACCAAGAAGTGTGTGTTCTCCAGCGAACACTGATGTACGCGCGTCTATCGTACGGAGCCCACGGCGTTCAGTTCGTAATCAAGCAACAGTGGTTGGCATGTCCCTGGAGAGCGTTCGCAGAATTCTTCATATTGATTTAAAATTTCATCCATACGAACTACAGTTGGTGCAACAATTGAAGGACAACGATTACCGGTTACAGGAGAGATCGCTTAAAGTTGACCAATGAGTTTGATATGTACCATTACTCAATCTTCCCCTTACATTTATTTCATAAACAAGCTACAGTTACATGAAACTAATACTACTATTTTACTCCATCGAAATATATGAGTATCGTATCTTTATCTATCGCGATCAAGTTTTATGCCAGTAACCAATAACTGAAATCTCCCACCCAGACGCAGATCATTCATGAAATTTATAGTGAATGCGAACAACACGTTCGTGTGAAGGAGAGGAAAGCTTGACACTATCTTCTGGAAAAAATGCTCCCTGACTGTCGCTGGGGACATGTTGACCTTCGCTTTACCGTCCTTTGTTTCCTGGAGTAAAACTGTCACTTGATTCTCATTTCGGTACACTTGTCTTTATTAACTGATGCAGGCGGTGTAATTGCATCAGTTTCTAGATTTGCCCTTCCTCTCTACAAAGTTTTACTTAGTATGATATCTATTAAAAGTGATGCATTTTCGCCATCGTTGAGCATAGCTTTCGAATCTTCTTTGAAGGAAAGAAAAGCCGCGCGGGATTAGCCGAGCGGTCTCGGGGCTGCAGTCGTGAACTGTGCGGCTGGTCCCGGCGGAGGTTCGAGTCCTTCCTCGGGCTTGGGTGTGTGTGTTTGTCCGTAGAATAATTTAGGTTAAGTAGGTTGTAAGCTTAGGGACTGATAACCTTAGCAGTTAAGTCCCATAAGATTTCATACACATTTGGACATTTGAAGGAAAGAAAGAAAATTATTGCTTTGTATCTGTTTGATCATTTGTTTACTAGCCTTTTCCTTGTGTTTTCATTCGAAAAGTATACTGAACATACTGCCTCCTACCTCTCTCTGTGTCCACCTCTTCCTGCCTCTGTCTATCCACTTCATCCTCCTACCTTTGTCTGTCTCCTCCTCTCCACTCTCTCCGTCTATGTCTCTCCATCTCCTGTTCCTCATTTCTTTGTCCATTTTCTGCATCCCCTCCCTCTGACCATACCCTATTCCCTCTCCCTCTTTCCCACTTGCTCACTAACCTTCTATACCTTGTACTTGCCTCACACTGTTTCCACACAATATGCCTTTCATGCATAGCTGCCTATATGCCATAGCTTGAAAAAATAAGACGTTTTTGCCCATATTTCTGCCCCTATTGGGGCTAGGAGGTTATAAATCCCATAGAGCTATAACTCGCGAGGCGTGCTGTTTCTGTGTGGAAATTTGTTGAAATTGTTTCAGGGGTTTGGGAGGAGATCTCAGACACACACACCACACACACACACACACACACACACACACACACACACACACACTGCTTTGTGTATATAACAGATTTATTTTATTTATTTGTGCTGAGATACAACAGCGCGATTTGGAGGCTTGACTACCATCTGCACTTACGTTCAGGCATTCATTCCTTGCAGCGTTTCCATATTTTTGTCCATAATATGTATTTATGCAGATACTTGCCGCTTCGGTTTTATGCAACATGTAATGTTTTATTGATACAAAATACAGCAGGTAGTGACGGCGGCTTTTTGGATACTCTAACGAATCCCACGAGGTCGCACATGAGGTCAGCCTGGAACCGCGTGACCGTTCCGGTCGCAGGTTCGAATCCTGCCTCGGGCATGGATGTGTGTGATATCCTTAGGTTAGTTAGGTTTAAGTAGTACTAAGTTCTAGGGGACTGATGACCACAGATGTTAAGTCCCATAGTGCTCAGAACCATTGGAACAATTTTTTGAACCTAATTTTATGTCCACGTATTATGTGAGAGTGAAACTCTAGGATTATGGATTCCTGAGGCAGAGGACTTGTGAAACTCAGCTCACTCTGATCTTTCAAGAGATCAATAGGACAGATCGTAAGGGAGACCAAGTTGATGCTTTGACTTCCGGAATACATTTGATACAGTTCCACATTGTCATGTAACGAACAAAATACGAGATTACCGAACTTCGCTTGCCTTCTTGGATCTTGAATTCAGAGCTTTCCAGTGAAGATCTACACATTGTCCATAACTGGGCGAAATTACAAGGTGTAAAAGTTATTTCAAGAGCACCACAGAGGAATATCACTAGGCCATAGCTGTTCGTGAAACACAACGTTATTCGTAGGTATCTTTTAGGTATCAGAAGACTATTGTGTGGAAACTACATCTAGAAAATGACACATATCAGCAGAGAGAGCATCTCTTCAAGTTACTGTTCTTAATACACGCTACGGTATCTTCAAGTTTTGTAGTCCTGTCTTCCTCAGTTGCATGTAATGTTACGGTATATTGATAATTTTACTTATGGACCGTCTGACAGCAACTGAATAAAACACAATTTTAGTGCCATACGCGTTTCGCCTTTATTTTCTGCAATGCCTGGAGTATGTACATATGTTTGCTATTTAATTTACATTTTTGTTCAAAAATGTTCAAATGTGTGTGAAATCTTATAGGACTTAACTGCTAAGGTCATCAGTCCCTAAGCTTACACACTTCTGAATACACACACCCATGCCTGAGGGAGGACTCGAACCTCCGCCAGGACTAGCCGCACAGCCAATGACTGCAGCGCCTCAGACCGCTCGGCTAATTCCGCGCGGCTACATTTTTGTCACTGTACCTATAGGTTATAAACAGTTCTGGTGGTTGGATTTTCCTATTAAGTAGTAATGTTTTGAACTCTACTTACAGGCTGTGTGGTCAATTTCTTACATATTACGCTCCTGTTGCATTTTTGGTGTTGTTCTTCTTATGAATGCCAATTTGCGGTTTTTTCCCACATTTCCCACATTCCACAGCACTATGAACTGAACGCTTGTTTGGAAGTATTAAACAAACCATTCCACATTTGCGGAACATTTAAAAAACCATAACCACCATCCTACAAACATGGAACAAGAAATGAAAATAATGACAATAAGCAACCATGACAAACATCGTATACAAACGCAAGAAAACTTCCACATCCAGAAAGCCATAGCAGAAAACAAACATGTCATAAATGAACAAACACACCTCAGCACAGGCTCCCTACTACATTTAATAAAGGAAATGATAAGATAAAACAAATAAACTCTTCCCCCTTCACCTTCTGGACACACACACACACACACACACACACACACACACACACACACAAACGCATACACGAACAGATCACAGGTACTTCAATAATTACACTCGAAAGTTTGGCAATAACATTCGATCTTTGCCAAAAACATTTGACAGTCGGCAACAGAAACCAAAACATTGCATTGAAACAAGCGTTCAGTTCATAGTGCCGTGGAATGTGGGGAAAAAACCGCAAATTGGCATTCATAAGAAGAACAATTCCAAAAAAGCAACAGGAGCGTAATATGTAAGAAACTGCCCACACAACCTGTAAGTACAGTTCAAAACATTACTATTTAATAGGAAATACCAGCCGGCTGGGGTGGCCGAGCGGTTCTAGGCGCTACAGTCTGGAACCGCGTGACTGCTATCGTCACAGGTTCGAATCCTGCCTCTGGCATGGATTTGTGTGATGTCCTTAGGTTAGTTAGATTTAAGTAGGTCTAAGTTCTAGGGGACTGATGACCTCAGAAGTTAAGTCCCATAGTGCTCAGAGCCATTTGAACCATTTTTTAGGGAATACCAATCACCAGAACTGTTTATAACCTATACGTACAGTGACAAAAATGTAAATTAAATAGCAAACATATGTCCATATTCCAGGCCACTGATGATGCCTTGCAGAAAATAAAGACGAAACGCCTATGGCACTAAAATTGTGTTTTATTCAGTTGCTGTCAGGCGCTCCATAAGTAAAATTATCAATATACCGTAATACGCCACGGTATAGTTACAGAGCGCAGTACTAGGGGGCAGACGTGTCACATGTCTTACAGTATTAGGAGGGCTATTCGGAAAGTAAGTTCCGATCGGTTGCCAAATGGAAACCGCAGTGAAAATGTTTTACTTGCGACTGTTTGCTACACCTTCCAGCTACTTCTCTGTATAGTCGCTGCTTCGAATAAGACATTTGTCGTAGCGTTTCGGATACGCTAATTCTAGAAGGCAGTCACCTGTGATTTCCGTCACTTCTCTACGCTGGTCTGGAGTCCGTTGTGTGCGCCAGAATGTTGTCTTCGTAGTTAGTGGTTCATGCGAGCAGAGATGAACATTAGAGAGAGCCAAGTCCGAGCTGTATGGTGGGTGATCGAACAGTTCCCACTGGAAACACTGCAGGGGCGTCCTCATTGTCCCTACAGTGTGCGACCCAGAGTAATTGTCATGAACGGAGAAACGCATGGCAGGAACGTTATGTGGAGTTGCATGAAATCAGAGGAAACCTCGCTATGGGGTACCCGCACTTGGCGGGATACACGTTACTGGCCATTAAAATTACTACAGCAAGAAGAAATGCAGATGATAAACGGGTATTCAATGAACAAACATATTATACTAGAACTGACATGTGATTACATTTTCAGGCAATTTGGATGCATAGATCCTGATAAATCAGTACACAGAACAACAACCACCTCTGGCCGTAATAACGGCCTTGATACGTCTGGGCATTGAGTCAAACAGCTTGGATGGCGTGTGGAGGTACAGCTGCCCATGGAAGCTCCAACACGATGCCACAGTTCACCAAGAGTAGTGGCTGGAGTATTCTGACGAGCCGGTTGCTCGGCCACCATTGACCAGACGTTTTCAATTGGTGAGAGATCTGGAGAATGTGCTGGCCAGGGCAGCAGTCGAACATTTTCTGCATCCAGAAAGACCCATACAAGACCTGCAACATGCAGTCGTGCATTTTCCTGCTGAAATGTAGGGTTTCGCAGGGATAGAATGAAGGGTAGAGCCACGCGTTGTAACACATCTGAAATGTAACGTCCACTGTTCAAAGTGCAGTCAATGCGAAGACGTCTAACCAATGGCACCCCTTACCATCACGCCCGGTGATACGCCAGTACGGCGATGACGAATACATGCTTCCAATATGCGTTTGCCACGATTGTCGCCAAACACGTATGCGACCATCATGATGCTGTGCACAGAACCTGGAGTCATCCGAAAAAATGATGTTTCGTCATTCGTGCACCCAGGTTCATCATTGAGTACACCATCGTAGGTGCTCCTGTCTGTGATGCAGCATGAAGGGTAACCGCAGCCATGATCTCCGAGCTGATAGTCCATGCTGCTGCAAACGTCGTCGAACTGTTCGTGCAGATGGTTGTTGTCTTGCAAACGTCCCCATCTGATAACTCAGGGACCGGGACGTGGCTGCACGATCCGTTACAGCCATGCGGATAAGACGCCTGTCATCTCGACTGTTAGTGATACGAGGCCGTTGATATCCAGCACGGCGTCCCGTATTACCCTCCTGAACCCACCGATTCGCTATTCTGCTAACAGTCATTGGATCTCGATCAACGCGAGCAGCAGTGTCGCGATACTATAAACCGCAATCGCCATAGCCTACAATCCGACCTTTATCAAAGTTTGAAACGTGATGGTACGCATCTCCTTACACGAGGCATCACAACAACGTTTCACCAGGCAACGCCGGTCAACTGCTTTTTTTTTTGTATGAGAAATCGGTTGGAAACTTTCCTCATGTCAGCACGTTGTAGGTGTCGCCACCGGCGCCAACCTTGTGTGATTGCTCTGAAGAGATAATCATTTGCATATCACAGCATCTTCTACCTGTCGGTTAAATTTCGCGTCTGTAGCACGTCATCTTCGTGGTGTAGCGGTTTTAATGGCCTGTAGTGTACTATTGTTCTTGGCATCTGTACGTCCTCACTATGTGCTCAGAACTGAAAAGAGCGACGTGACGCGATCGACAGTGATGCCAGAGACACTCTCAAACATATCTGTGCACAGCTCCATCGGATTTTCACTGTGGTTTCCATTTTGCCACCTATCAATCCTTACTTTCTGAGTAGCCCACGTAGTCAGTGTCTGAACCAACACAATTAACGGATTTCCAAGGTCGGTTGCTGTCACGCCTTCCAGGGGAGCAAGCAGCAGTGACATAAATGAAAATCACGCACGTATTGATGTTTGGCGTATTACAAATGTTGTCCCTACGTGTCTGCAAGTCCATAGGGAACTGTGGGTCACCCTATAGTACGCTACGTAATTCAGTTCAGCACAAGGTGGAAGGTAAGAACGAGCTACCTCCTTCGGTATGAGGACAGAATTACCTTTACTTGTAGCTTTTTGGGGAACCCGCTCCTGTGGCAGCGGTCGCTGATACCGGCTTCGAATACCAGTGGGAAGGAAATTTCGACCGCGTTTCTGGCGTTTAAAGTGAGAAGGGGTGGTGGTGTTAAGTTACTTATCATTAAACTATCACCAGAGTCCTCATGGAATGCGGGGACTTGTTGACAGTGGTTAGGTCGACGGTTTAGGGGGGGGGGGACATTAAAAATCTACGGCCACCTTGATGCTATGTGCTGTCATCGAGATTCAGCCCTCCCTTTCGTTGGCAATAATACGAAGACGTCCTGAAAAGTAACGCCTCCGAATTTTTTGTGTGAAATCTCATAAAGCTTTTTAAATAAAACAAATGTTATTAACACTCTGCAACTTTATTCTTCATGCCTAAATATTTGCAGCACCCTGCCGCTAGAGGACTGCGAATTTTAGCGCGGAAAACAGCTGTGTGTGACGTAACTATGTCGGTGCGTCGGAAACGTGATGGTACGCATTTCTCCTCCTTACACGAGGCATCACAACAACGTTTCTCCATGCAACGACGGTCAACGGCTTTTTTTTTTTTGTATGAGAAATCGGTTGGAAACTTTCCTCATGTCAGCACGTTATAAGTGTCGCCATCGGCACCATGCTTGTGTGAATGCTTTGAAAAGCTAATCATTTGTATATCACAGCATCTTCTTCCTGTCGGTTAAATTTCGCGTCTGTAGCACGTCCTCTTCGTGGTGTAGCAATTTTAATGGCCAGTATTGTAGTCACTCTGTGAACGAAAACATTTATCTCAACGAGAAACTGGTTTGTTCACACAATCGCTGTAGAATGTTTGGCTTGTTGACGGAGCCACACCCTCACCTCTGCTTGCACTGCTTCATCACTATCAAAGCGACGTCCGCGAAGGTGTTTTTAAGTTTTGCAGACAGATTAAAATCGGATTGTAGCCTATCGCGATTGCAGTTTGTCGTATCGCGACATTGCTGCTCGCTTTGGACGAGATCCAATGACTGTTAGCAGAATATGGAATCGGTGGGTTCAGGAGGGTGATACGGAACGCCGTACTGGATCCCAACGGCCTCGTATCACTAGCAGTCGAGATGACAGGCATCTTATCCGCATGGCTGTAACGGATCGTGCAGCCACGTCTCGGTTCCTGAGTCAACAGATGGGGACGTTTGCAAGACGACAAGCATCTGCACGAAAAGTTCGACGACGCTTGCAGCAGCATGGGCTATCAGCTCGGAGACCATGGCTGCGGTTACCCTTGACGCTGCATCAGAGATATGAGCGCTTGCGATGGTGTACTCAGCGACGAACGTGGGTGCACGAATGGCAAAACGTAATTTTTTCGGATGAATCCAGATTCTGATTACAGCATCAAATTGGTCGCATCCGTGTTTGGCGAGATCGCGGTGGGACGTTACATTTAAAATGTGTTACGACCCGTGGCTCAACCCTTCATTCGATCCCTGCGAAACCCTACATTTCAGCAGGCTAAGGCACGACCGCATGTTGCAGGTCTTGTACGGGCCTTTCTGGATACAGGAAATGTTCGACTGCTGCCCTGGCCAGCACGTTCTCCAGATCGCTCACCAATTGAAAACGTCTGGTCAATGGTGGCCGAGCAACTGGCTCGTCACAATACGCCAGTCACTACTCTTGATGAACTGTGGTATCGTGTTGAAGCTGCATGTGCAGCTGTACCTGTACACGCCATCCAAGCTCTGTTCGACTCAATGCCCAGGCGTATCAAGGCCGTTATTACGCCAGAGGTGGTTGTTCTGGGTAGTGATTTCTCAGGATCTATGCACCCAAATTGCGTGAAAACGTAATCACATGTCAGCTCTAGTATAATATATTTGTCCAAAGAATACCCATTTATCATCTGCATTTCTTCTTGGTGTAGCAATTTTAATGGCTAATAGTGTATTATCCTCCTTACAGTGCCGACTTGGTCCCATCCGATTTTAAACTGTCTGCAAAACTTAAAATCACATTCGCGGACGTCGGTTTGATAGTGATGAAGCGGTGCTAGCATAGGTGACGGTGTGGCTCCGTCAACGAAGCCAAACATTCTACAGAGATTGTGTGAACAATCTAAATATGTGAAATAAATATGTAGCCCCATAGAATAAAGACATATAACGTTAATAAAGTTTGTATAATTTAAAAAGCTTTACGAGTTTTGAGATAAAAAAGTCGGAGGTATAACTTTACAGCATGCCCTCTTAGGAACATAACACCAGGATTCCACAGGAGTTCTTCATGATCATCTACACTTAACAGTGTTTCAGGCACGGCTTTCATAGTCCGCGAAGGAGAGTTTCCATCACATTTTCAATCACGTGGGTGAATCAACAATACCGTACGACTTTAGACTGCTGAATCAGGAATACCGTAATACTTTACTTTTGAATATATAGGGAGTAAGAAACGGCGACCGTGTGGTTTGTATATTAGCAGCGCTCTCCTTCAGTTAACGTACCACTATTTTTACTTGAAGTTTCGTGGATGTGACACTACTTTCCCGCAAGAAACTTCCGAGACGTGACTGTTAGGGACACGTAACTGCTACACTCTCAGGTATGTATCAAATTATAAAATACTTAGTGGATGTGCACTTCAAATATTGCCATGTCAGAGTATTAACGCGTATTTAGACAGAATTGGACTTCCTGAATAACGTTTATCGTTTTATGCAGAGTGAGAGAAAGAAGATTCGGCTACTCTTAATATTTCGGCACTGATTTTGTAACTCGAAGAATCGTCACCACGACGAGCATCCTGGCTGGAAATTTCACGTCACATTATGTCGACTACTGCTCCACACAAAGCAATGAAACGAAATTTGTCGATTTGTAGCACGGAGAAGATCCTTTCAGACCCCTGGAATTTGTAGGTTTTAAGGCGTTCCAAGGACAAATTTTTGCAGGAACGTAAACTAAATGTGTCTGCTAGAGTTGAGTTTGGCATTTAAACTGGTGCGAAACAGAGTAAGAAAAGAAATGTACACAGAAAGATGGAAATTTTATATCACGCACTGCTACTTTTTTATGGCAAAGACAAACCATTAAGGACAAATGACGCGTAAAGTTAGTAAAGATCTTGCAAGTCATGATAAAAGCTGACGCGAAGCTGACCGAAACGCCCTTAAACCCAGGTGCAAAAATACTGTGGTGGTCGACTCAAACGCTCATCGACAAAAGCTTCTCCCTTGGCGTTAATACTTGCGGGCCATTCCTGCCAGCATCGTGTTCCCACTATCGAGATATGAACACCATCGACTTACTCAGGTGTAACATTTTGCTTGCACGTTGCGTCATCTTGTTGCCGAGCACTGTGATTCCTTTCTCTTCGACAATGTCAACCAAATCAATGACGTTAACAGCAAGCCGTTACGGCTGCTACTGACGACATTTTCCCCGATCGTTTTCCGTGCTTGCACGGACATTCCCTCAGATAAAGGTGCATTTACACGTCTGCGCCTTGCACGTAGTCCTACACACACACAATAGAGGCACGCTTTTACGTGCCTGTTTCTCAAACTGTACGCGTGAGCGATTCCTTTTGCACCTAGAAAGAAGGACGCATGTTACACCAGTCATCAAGCTGCAGCTGCAGGTTAAATGCGCGTCTGTGTCAGGGCAGTGGGTTTGTTTATCAGAGTCGGCCAAGTGTGCTGGCGAGGCTGCAGCATTAATGTGCCATCTAAAAGCAGGCTGATGACCGCCTAACAGTACTTACAAGGCTTCTGCCGAGAACAAAACACACGTTAGATCCTTAACATTTACGGTGAGGAGATCAAGAGTATGGAGAACATGTATTTTACTCATCTCGCAAAACGTGTAATCCTAATGAATTCTAAACACAAGAAAACTTTATTTTAACTAAAAAAGTAACAATCATCAACCAATATGCTTGTGAAGTCCTTCAGTTGATATTATGTATGCATATTTTTCCACCGAGAGTTCGCAGACTGAAGCATTAGAAAAGTGTGAAATGTCTGGACATTCCATTGTTTCTTTCATGATTCCGACTGCTGAATCCGATTACGAGTGGAAATTTGTGCACATATGGGAAAAGTTTTTGCAGCACATAGATCTGCAACATATGAGGGCCCATTGGGGGCTAATGATGGAATACTAGACATTAGATGTTGGGTTTCCTATTCACTTTACAAATGTAACGGTTCAAATGGCTCTGAGCCCTATGGGACTCAACTGCTGTGGTCATTAGTCCCCTAGAACTTAGAACTACTTAAACCTAACTAACCTAAGCACATCGCACACATCCATGCCCGAGGCAGGATTCGAACTTGCGACCGTAGCAGTCGCTCGGTTCCGGACTGCGCGCCTAGAACCGCGAGACCACCGCGGTCGGCTTTACAAATGTAAAATTTCTTAACAGACACGGATTTCTGCTAGAAGTGTACTGTTCTTTTATTTGCTCCCGTCGAAGCAAACTGTTTATGAACCAAACCATATTGTAAAGGAACCAGGACAGCAACGACACTTCTAGAGAACCATGGTCGTTCCTCTCTTTCAATATGTATTCTTCAAAAGTGCAAACAAAGGCTCCAGTTTACTCTTATTTGTGAAGAACTGTAGCCAGTTATTTAATTTCACTCTGGCTCTATAATCCATAGAATTAACCATCCTGGAAAAAGGAAACAAGACGATAATGCTGTTCGGTTTCTATGTGTTTATTGTTAGACCGCTAGTCAAAAGTGCTGACGCAAAGACAAATTTTAAAGCGTGCTAAAAACCGAATCTTTCAACAAAGTACCAAAAGGAGAGAGAAGCACGGACAGTTGCAACTATGCACGGTAACCCATGCGCAGAATCATAGGCAGGCGTGACTTTGCTCCGACGCATCGGCCTTGATTCTTCGTGCAACGGCCGCATTTACCTAGAGCGGACGCAAAGTTGCACAGGTCTAAACGCACCTTTGGAACGTGGTTGTTCAAATGGTTCAAATGGCTCTGAGCACTATGGGTCTTAACATCTCAGGTCATCAGTCCTGTAGAACCTAGAACTACTTAAACCTAACTAATCTAAGGACATCACACACATCCATGCCCGAGGCAGGATTCGAACCTACGAACGTAGCGGTCACTCCGTTCCAGACTGAAGCGCCTAGAACCGCTCGGCCACACCGGCCGGCGGAACGTGATTGTACCTAGTCACGCGACTAAGTTACTTCTCGCTACCGCCGGTTTTTGTGTTTACTGTTTCGGGTAGTACCTACAAGCTTGCCGCTGTGCTGAAGAGGAATAAACATGAAGAACACGGGTCGACATCTTGCGGTTGTCAGCCACCGTAGAACTGCTAATTAAAGATACCGCGTAGAAGCTATGATACGTACGTAGCGGCAGTGTTCCGTTCCGACTGCGGCAGGGCGCTCCCGCGCGCCAACGGCCGTGCGGCCACAGCTGAGGTTTATTAAAACGCGCGTCCGCTGCCAACGAGTCTGGCGCCGTGCCCGTTCGGTCGGCAGAGCCAAACACGACCCGCAGCGTCAACACCTGCAGTAGCAGGCGACAGGCAGCGCCGCACGCTAGGAGCGGCGACTGCCCAAACTACCAAGGCGACGCACCGCGGTGCTCTCTCTGTTGGCTGTTACTCATCCATCTGTCAACGGCCTTGTTTTGAGTTGTTAATGGCCACAGAAGTGGTTCAGCGCCAACTACGAAACTAGTATCGTGCGGAAACAAGCCTCCCGAACAAGAATACATTCACAAGACATCTTAGTTGCCACGGAGGCTTGTTTCCGTGTCTGTGTTCAGACAAAGTCAGACCTCAAGAATTTTTTACGAAACTTATATAAAACCAAAAGTCACCTATTTCAGATCGATATGGAAAGGCATAAGAGCATTATTGTACTGCAATGCTTATGTTGTAGATGTAGTAAGTGCAGTATTGTCCATCTAGATACGCGTTTTCGACAATTTCTTTGGAACACTGACGTTCTGATTTCCTTCTAACTGTGATGCAATGAGGTGCTGGTAGAAAACGCTATACCATACTGACTCGTGGATTAACGACAATATATTTTATTTCGCTTGGGTTACTGCACAGCAGGATTGTATAACTGGATATTTGAGGACAAATGGACCTTTGGACGTATTTTGAGTCATTATATTTTGTCTTCCTAATTTCACTTATGGGTACTCTACCGTCAATTTCTACAGAATATTTGTAAAAACGAAGAAACTCGAATGATTAACTTAATGATGAAACTATACGAATACTATCAAAAATGGTTCAAATGGCTCTGAGCAGTATGGGACTTAACTTCTGAGGTCATCAGTCCCCTAGAACTTAGAACTACTTAAACCTAACTAACCTAAGGACATCACACACATCCATGCCCGAGGCAGGATTCGAACCTGCGACCGTAGCGGTCGCGCGGTTCCAGACTGTAGCGACTAGAACCGCTAGGCCATCACGACCGGCCCGAATAGTATCTTATGGATACTGGATGATGCCGTGATGACGTTACAAACTTTCAAGGATGATGGGTAAATGTATCATTTTGAGTTAGGGACCCTGGTCCAGATTACCGAGTCGAAAATTATAAGCGAAAATCGTTCCGATAACTGTGACTGTAGAATACATGTAGCGGTGCTGTTGTTGCTAAGGTTGTAGGGTGGGCAACATTTCGAAGATAATAGTACGCAGCAAATCAAGAAATACAGTCTAGTAAACATTTGCTCTAAAATGCATACTTTAAGAGCTATGAGCACTTGTTCTGAAGGCTAAACTTACAATCATATTAACAGTTAATATTGCATTTAAGTTAAACTTAATTAGATTTAAATGTGATAGTGTTTTGGAAGTAATTTATACAATAAACTAAACACTACTGAGAGTGATTTTGTGTTATTTGTTACATTCGTGTTACACGTATTCGTGGCCTCCTTCGCTTGCATGTCACTCCACTACGCCACTTCTCACATTATTGCTTTTAGTAAACTTTCATACTCCTGTTGCTACACCCACTTCTTGCAAATTTATACCTTCTACTGGTTTTCCATATGCATTCTTACTACCTCTGTTACATTAATATTTCTATGTTAGGCACCTGCCATTGTTGTTATTATCTATTATAGACTTGATTTGTTCATTCTTGGATATTATGTCACAAGGTTCAGTAACATAAAAGTCTCTGTATACCTAATAAAAAATTAAATTTCGTCATGTTAGGGTTTACACATCTTAATTTTCTATTAGTGAGCACAACAAAACACTATTTAATGGATAGTTCTACATTTCATACCTTTCGTGACAACGGCATGGCATCTTTCAGACAACAAAAAATGGATGACACGTATGGTGATGAGTAGAAGTCCTTGAAACAAGTTGTGTACAGACATTTCATTAAACTGTGCCCTCCTGGGTTATACAAGACGGTTTTCGGAATTGTCTCATTTCAGGAGATTTTTCGTTCAGTTCAATTGCGTAACAGCCCCGGTTGAAAGCAGTCACGAAGAACATGCTTATTAACATCTTATATCTACATCTATATCTACATGGACACTCTGCAAATCATATTTAAGTGCCTGGCAGAGGGTCATCGAATCACCTTCACAATTCCTGTATCATTTCTGTGACAATTTCTCCCATATTTCACGATAATGTAAAACGTGCTGCCTTTCTTTGAACTTTTTCGATGTACTCCGTCAGTTCTAACTGGTAGGGACCCCACACCGCGCAGCAGTATTCTAAAAGAGGACGGACAAGCGTAGTGTAGGCAGTCTCCTTAGCACGTCTGTTACATTTTCTAAGTGTCCTGCCAATAAAACGCAGTCATTGGTTAGCTTTCCCCACAACAGTTTCTATGAGTTCCTTACCATTTAAGTTGTTCGTAATTGTAATACCTACGTATTTAATTGAATTTACGGCTTTTAGATTAGACTGATTTATCATGTAAACGAAGTTTAACGAGTTCCTTTTAGCACTCATGTGGATGACCTCATTCTTTTCGTTATTTAAGGTCAACTGCCACTTCTCGCACCATACAGATATCTTTTCTTTGTTTTGATCTTCTAATGATTTTATTAGTCGATAAACGATAGCTTCATCTGAAAACAACGAAGACGGCTGCTCAGATTGGCTCCCAAATCGATTATATAGATAAGGAACAGCAGAGGACCTATAACACTACATTGAGGAACGCCAGAAATCACTTCTGTTTTACTCGATGACTTTCCGTCAATTACCACGAACTGTGACCTCTCTGACAGGAAATCACAAATCCAGTCACATAACTGAGACGATATTCCATAAGCACGCAATTTCACTACGAGCTGCTTGTGTGGTACAGTGTCAAAAGCCTTCCGGAAATCCAGAAATACGGAATCGATCTGAAATCCCTTGTTAATAGCACTCAACACTTCATGTGAATAAAGAGCTAGTTGTGTTCCGACAGGAACGATGTTTCCTAAGCCCATGTTGACTGTGTGGCAATAGACCGTTTTCTTCGAGGTAATTTATAATGTTCGAACGCAATATATTTTCTGAAACCTGCTGCATATCGACGTTAACGATATGGGCCTGTAATTTAGTGAATTACTCCTACTACCTTTCTTGAATATCTGTTAAGCCAATTGTGAATGAATTCGTATATGTTTTGCGGTGATTGTATGATAATGCTTTTTCTATGTAAATTGGGAACAGGAACACAAAATTTTCCGAAACTGCGGCTGCATATATATTGCAAATAATAATACAAATTTTAACTTCCGCCTAGACATATCTGACTTCCTCAATAAAACATGGTGGAGTCGATCGAGCGCCGTTCGCGTGAGGAGAGAAAATCGACTGCATCTATATTATTTCCACTCGCCTAGGCGCAAACTGATTCCCTGACACAAGACTCTCCAATTCTGCACTACATGAAATTTTCATGTTCCTGTCCGTCCGGTGCTTACAGCTGACTGCACATTGTTATTTCTCATCCAAACGTCGACTTTTATTTGGCATAAATTCCTTGTGTCCGTATAACGTGAACGTGGGAAAAGGTGTAAATACATCAGGCCGGTACTGTGAACGCTGAATCTTCATGTGATGTACTGTATAGATACGGAACTGAAATACCATTTCGCAGGTTTGTAAGAAAAAGAGGAAATATTTTAGAGTTTCTTAGGTGGAATAAGGCACTGTGTGATGGATCGCGCTCTGGAATAATTTTGTACGACACCGCTGAGTTATGGCCTTACTCATCTATTTTTCTGAACTGTCTGAGCAATCGAAAGGCAACAGTGCGTGTGGAACTTTATTTGTACTTACTGTTTACAGTAAGATTTTCTTAGTAAAAGACTACGGTTTGCCTTTCTAAATTGTTCAAGAGGCTCGTATGTTAATAAAATTGGCATTGCAATATGACAACAGCAGACAGTAGTGCGTTATTATTATGTACTGCGAAAATGCGTGAAACGGTTGCTGCGGTCGGTGATCGTTATATGGGGTGAAAATTATTTAAACAGACAATCTATGGGAGATTGTACGGGACACCAAAACAAACATTTTTCTCTGATGTCATAATTACCTATGAGTATTTTTGAATCTGGCAGAAGGCGTAATCACTCTCCGTGCTCGTGCAGTTGTGCGTAACGTGGGGACGAAGCAGACGATAGCAAACTTCCTTCATGAGCACTTGTTAATCGATTTCACTTACAGCGTGTACACAACCTGGAACAAAATGATTATCCACTCAAAGCACAGTTTTCGCAGTGGTACCTGGAACAGAGTCAGCTGCATCCTACCCTTTGTGCTGTTTACAGATGAAGCAACGTTCAGGCGTGATGGGGTGTTCAACATACACACTCGCATGTTCTCAATGAGGTTAATCGGCACTGGCAGATAAACTCGCGATCATCTGTTGCGGCTCTTCAAATGGTTCAAATTGCTCTAAGCACTGTGGGGGGTAACATCTGAGATCATCAGTCCCGTAGAACTTAGAACTACTTAAACCTAACTGACCAAAGGAAATCACACACATCCATGCCCGAGGCAGGATTCGAACCTGCGACCGTAGCAGCAGCGCGGTTCCGGACTGAAGCGCCAGAACCGCTCGGCCACAACGGCCGGCTAGTTGCGGTTCTACGGGAATGTGTCGGCAGGTGTTATCGGTGACTGTTTAACTTGGCCACATTTTCTACATAGGCCATTAAATGACAGGCAGTATTACAATTTCCTCGCCAGAGCATTGCCAGAATTGCTCGATGACGTACCGTTCGCTACAAGCCAGTGCAGGATTGGCAGCAGTGGTCCTGTACCACGGCCTACTCGATTCCCTGATTTGAGCTTTCTGGACATTTGTGTATGACGAGAGTTTTGGAACCTTTTTTTTGCAAAACCTGTATTGAATCAGAAGAGGATCTGGATGCCCAGATAGTAGCAGCAGCAGTACGAATTAAGGACACTCCTGCAGTCACTGACCACGTCAGTCTGAACATGACCCACAGGTGTAGCCTCTTTTGCAACTCAGTGCGGGCATTTTTGAATCTCTCCTGTAACTGAAGTAACTGTGTTGGGTTAATGTTGTTGTCTCTTGAAAGTAAAGAATTAAAATTTGTTTATGTTACTTTTTGACCTCAGAGAAAAATGTATTAAAAAAATGTTTTCTTTGCCCCCTGCAACCTCCCAGAGTTTATTAGTTTCGTTAATTTTCAACCTGAGAAAGCTCCCCTTACCGCTTTGAAAAAATCTTCACAGGGAAGTATGGCGTTAGAAGAAAGTATTTGTTTCAGTGTCCGCCTGCTTAGATGCGCGGTAACGTGCTCGCCTCCCATGCAAGCGGGCCCGGGTTCCAATTTCGGCTGGATTGGAGATTTGCTCCGTTCGGGGACTGGGTGTTGTGTTGTCCACATCATCATTGCAAGTATTGCAGTGCGCCGTCGAATGAAATAAGACACACACTTAGCCGCCGAACTTCCCCGAATAGGGGCCTCCTGGCCAACGGTGCCATACGCTCCTTTCAATTCCATTTGTTTTAGTATGCCGCGCAAGCTTCTAGAATTTGTCGGTTTAAATAATTTTCATCCTGCACAGCGAGGTGGGCCAGTGGTTTGGAGCACTCGTGAGGAGCAGGTTTCGAATCAAAGTCCAGGCTAGTGTCAGAGCGTGTTAGAGAAGTCACTACAACAAGATCACAACTGATTTACCGCCCTCATCGTTGACCAACTGAGCTAGTGCTCGATTACTAACGGCTTTGACATCTAAGAGAGATTAAAATTTGAATTTTCCTACTCTTTTTTGCTCAAGGAGACCAGTAAGTAAGTAACTTGATTGTAGTGGCCTGAACGTGTATTAGCGCAGAGTGCTACATACGAATTCGAAAGTGCTCAGCACATACAATAATTTAGGGTGTTGTTAATAAGTAAGACACAACGTTTAATAATCCTTAATCACTAGTTAAATACTGTTTATGCTGTAGATAATACCCATAATTTGGAAATTACTTTTTTACAAAACATGTGTCCTTTAATACACTGATGCGCAAAACGTAAGGACGAAAATAACTTTCGCATGATGTGTCACTGCCAAGTAATTTAGCTCGATGGAACTTGGACCATACACAGAAAGAGCTGCTGTAGTGTAGTACAGAAGTTAAATCGATCAAGCTCAGATAGTTCGCACGCCTTCCCCATTATATACACGGACAGCACACTCACTGTTACTAAAGGCACCTGGGGTATGTCTGACTAGCAGTCATTCCACGACAGGTGACGCTGCTATCGCCTGGACAGGTTTATATCCATAGTAAATCAGTGGTCATTATGTTCTGGTTGGTCAGCATATATACCGGTACTGCTGTTACGATTATAGGGTAGGCAGCTTTTCAAAGGTGATATTACGGACCAAAACGAGAAAAGCACGTGTATGGCTGACATGGGCTCTCAAATGCATACCTTCAGAGCTGCGAGCACTTGCTCATTTTCGCTACTGTCAAATGCATCTGCTGAAATGCTGCCCGTAGCTCTATGCACTATAGAGTCTACATTGACTGAACGTTTCTTATTTTGCTCCATACGACCTCCTGTGAAAGTTTACTACCCGTATAACAGTAGCAATAACGGTACCGGTACGTGTATTCTACTGTCAGAGGTATCTGAACGATTTACGATTATACCTTTCGACTCTGTCGTTTCCGGCCCAGGGTTCTTTACCTCAAATTAATGTATTTACCATTCTTTATGATCCCTGAAAGATTGTAAAATCATCACGGAATCAGCCTGTATAAATATAAAACTTCCTGGTAGATTAAAACTGTGTGCCGGACCGAGACTCGAACTCGGGACCTTTGCCTTTCGCGGACAGAAGCTCTACCAGTGCCCGGAATATCCTTGTTACAGAAGTGCTTGTTCTGCAAGGTTGGCAGAAGAGCTTCTGTGAAGTTTGGAAGGTAGGAGACAAGGTACTGGCACAATTGAAGCTGTGACAACTGGTCGTGAGTCGTGCTTGGGTAGCTCAGTTGGTACAGCAATTGCCCACAAAAGGCAAAGGTCCCGAGTTCGAGTCTCGATACGGCACACAGTTTTAATCTGCCAGGAAGTTTCATTTCAGCGCACACTCCGCCGCAGAGTGAAAATCTCATTCTGTATAAATATAAATTGCGAGCGCCCCACTAGTCAGGCTTTTGGACTGTGTTACCGCCTCCCCTCCGTGTTTCTCGGGCGTAAACACGACATTGCTGCCACCCGGGTCAGGTCTTCAGCTCGCTTTGCAAGCCTCATACACATTTCTTCGTTATTTATTTACTGCTAAGCAGATACTGATTTTACTTCCTTTTTAGACCAACTAAGCCGGCCCCTGTGGCCGAGCGGTTCTAGGCGCTTCAGTCTGGAACCGCGCGACCGCTACGGTCGCACGTTCGAATCCTGCCTCGGGCATGGATGTGTGTGATGTCCTTAAGTTAGTTAGGTTAAAGTAGTTCTAAGTTCTAGGGGACTGATGACCTCAAATGTTAAGTACCACAGTGCTCAGAGCCATTTGAACCATTTAGACCAACTAAATCGACTGAAAATACACTGGTGTGTAAAACATAAGGACGAAAGTAACTTTCGCATGATGCGTTACTCCCAAGTAACTCTATGAAACTTGGTCCGTACGTCGAGTGTGTGTAAAATCTTATGGGACTTAACTGCTAAGGCCATCAGTCCCTAAGGTTACACACTACTTAACCTAAATTATCCTAAGGACAAACACACACACCCATGCCCAAGGGAGGACTCGAACCTCCGCCGGGACCAGCCGCATAGTCCATGAATGCAGCGCCTGAGACCGCTCGGCTAATCCCGCGCGACCCGTACTTTGAAAGAACTGTTATAGTGTAGCAGAGGAGGTAACTGGAAGACAGGGAAGAAATACGTAATGAGGCGAACAGATTTGGCTTGTTGAGAGACAGTAATTTCACTGAGGTTACTGCGATTTATGATGGTCCCCACAACATTACAAAAGGCAGTACATGGTTCTCCATAGGGTGTGTGATCACGGAGGACGACAATGCATGGTCTGCAGTGTGCTTCCATGAAAGCCACAAAGTTGCTGAGGAGTTCTTGTGGTAGGACGTTCCACTCCTTCACCAGCGCGGTTGGCAACTTCAAAACGGTTCAAATGGCTCTGAGCACTATGGGACTTCACATCTGAGGTCATCAGTCCCCTAGAACTTAGAACTACTTAAACCTAACTAACTTAAGGACATCACACATATCCATGCCCGAGGCGGGATTCGAACCTGCGACCGTAGCAGCAGCGTGGTTCCAGACCGAAGTGCCTAGAACCGCTATGCCACAGCGGGCTAATTTTGGAACCAGCAGATGTTCCCCATCGAATATAACTTTGGATTCTACACATTGTTCCGTATGCTGCTTGTTTTTCGAGTTATTCTGGGTTGTCAACTTAAAATTTACACCCTGTAATGTAGATTCTAACGTTCCGTTTCTGCTCCAGGTACACGAAATAACAGTTGTCTGTTTTGAAGTTAATACAGTTTGAGGGAGTATGTATGATACAAAGTTGGTCTCAGACTTGTATACCTCGCACCGTTGGTCGGGACGACAATTGGTGATCGAGCAGGAGAAGTGGCCTTCGCCCACGCTGCCTGTTGTGTACGGCGTTCGTGTCTGTACCTGGGTGGCATCTGAAGCTCAGATATGTTTATAAGATAAGTGTCGTTTACTGCTCCAAGATTCACAAACTTATAAGGAACTTCTATATATGTAATTATAGCCTGTCCTTTTCAAGATTTACCTAAGTTGTGTTTCAGATGAAAAAGTATGGCATATTTAAAGTTTCTTATTCTATTTATTCAGTTACTAATGCGTTTGACAGGCGCGCCATTTATTGTCTGTAAGTTAATTTTGCCACTGTTCAGTTTGCCTTCTGTTTAGTCCTCGAGATTTTAACACTGAAAACATTTAATTGCAAATTTGCATTAACATAAATTGGCTTCTGCTGTTTGATCTATAACGATTGACCCCTACCATTCTACCGTTAATCATAGTACAATAATCCCATGAAAGTTGCAATAGCATAAGTAGACAGCTGCCGTCTAATGTATAACTAGTAATCACTCCAATGACAAGCTGCTCAGGAAATTGCTATTCAGTCCTAGTTTGTTTCTTTTACTGGTTATATCTGTATCATAATTATTGTCTCAAAAGCAAACCTGTGCCTGGTTAGATATCTGGTATCCACACATTTGACAAAATTTTTCATTATAATTCTTATTAGAATTAATTGTTTACGTGAATAAAACTTCGTGTGCAATAAAAAGTGAATAAGTTCTCCCTCCTCCAGAGTCCAGTCCTTACACTTAGTCCTTGTGGGTGCTTTATTAGAAGCCGATATATCCTCTATCATTGAACGTTTGCAGCACGTGACGAAAACAAAGTGAAGCGACGTCCAGACGTCGTGAGTTGGGTGGCCACCCCTCATTTGTGATATCGGACGTTGTAGGATGGACAGACTGGTAAAACAGGTCACGCAGAGAAACTTGTTGGAACTACATTACTGGCCATTAAAATTGCTACAACACTAAAATGACGCGCTACAGACGCGAAATTTAACCGACAGGAAGAAGATGCTGTGATATGCAAATGATTAGCTTTTCAGAGCATTCACACAAGGTTGGCGCCGGTGCGACACCTACAAGGTGCCGATATGAGGAAAGTTTCCAACCGATTTCTCATTCACAGACAGCAGTTGACAAGCGTTGCCTGGTGAAACGTTGTTGTGATGCCTCGTGTAGGGAGCAGAAATGCGTACCATCACGTTTCCGACTTTCATAAAGGTCGGATTGTAGCCTGTCACGATTGCTGTTTATCGTATCGCGACATTGCTACTCGCGTTGGTCGAGATGCAATGACTGTTAGCAGAATATGGAATCGGTGAGTACAGGAGGGTAATACGGAACGCCGTGCTGGATCCCAACGGCTTCGAATCACTAGCAGTCGACATGACAGGCATCATATCCGCATGGCTGTAACGGATCGTGCAGCCACGTCTCGAACCTGAGTCAACAGATGGGGACGTTTGGAAGACAGCAACCATCTGCACGAACAGTTCGACGACGTTTGCAGCAGCATGGACTAGCAGCTCGGAGACCATGTGCCAATCTTAACACCATGACATCGGCTGTTACGGCTAAAATGGAACTGGACGTTGGCGCAGTGACAGAGCGTTGCATGGTCTGATGAATCCTGGTACCTTCTTCATCATGACGATAGGATGGCGTCTTCCAGAAGAGCAGCTCCTTGACACCTGTACTGCGGGATAAAGACAAGGTGGTGGCGGCTCCCTTGAGCTCTTGGGAACATTCACTTGGGAACCCATGGGTCCAGTGAAGATCGTCCAAGGCATCTTGATACTGGTTAGATAACGTGTACAGCATTTCAGGATGATCATGTTTCCTGATGTCAGTGAAATTTTTCAACAATATAATGCACCATGTCACAATGCCAGGAGTGTGATGGAGTGGTTCGAGGTAGACGGTGGCGATTTCCCGTTGATGTGCTGGCCCCTCACCTCGCCATATCTGAATCCAATAGAACACATGTGGGATGTGATTGAACGTGGCGTCATATCTCATTGTCCCCCTCCCCGGAATTTACAGGAATTAGGTGACTTGTGTCTGCAGATTACGTGTCAACTCTTTCCAGCGACCTACCAAGGCCGCACTGCTTCTAAGCCACGGTGCGTCGCCGCTGTTGTCCTTGCCGAGGTGGACATACTGGCTATTAGGTAGTTGGTTAGTTGATTGATTCTGGGGAGGGTACCAAACGGTGAGATCATGCGTTGGAGAAGGATGGGGAAGGAAGTAATTGTGCACTTTCAAAGGAACCATCCCGGCATTGCCTGAAGCGATTTTAGGGAAATCACGGAAAACTTAAATCAGGATGGCCGGACGCGGGTCTCGTCGTCCTCCCAAATAGGTAGGTGGTAATAATGTTCTGGCTGATCAGAATACTCTAGCATAGATGCATCAGAACGACTTTAGCTTGTAATTTTCGACTCGATCGTTTCTGGAACAGGATCCCTTACCTCAAACCGATACACATACCCTTCTCCATCATCCATGAAAGTTTGTAACATCACTGTAGCACCCTGTAGAATGAGACGCATTTCATTGAAGCAGCTGCATTTGAGAATAACCAGAGGCCGAAACTGGCCAGCAATTTGATACATGATTTAATAAAGTTCCCCTGCATAAAGTCCGCGGGTCGTGGTCTTGCGGTAGCGTTCTCGCTTCCCGCTCACAGGGTGCCGGGTTCGATTCCCGGCAGGGTCAGGGGTTTTTCTCTGCCTCGAGATCACTGGGTGTTATGTGTCTTTCATCATCACTTCATCCTCATTGACTCGCAAGTCGCCGTAGTGGCGTTAAAGAACTTGTGGAGCGGCGACCGAATCGCCCAGCGATGGGTCTCCCGGCCACAAATGCCATACGTTCATTATTATTCATTACCTGCATAAAAACCTGTGCAGCTAGCGGTTGACATAAAAATGGTTTTCTAGCATCTAGATATGGTAAGAAATGAACAACTTCTCAGCAGACTTGGCGAGGAGAAGAATATGTGGGTTCGCAGCTCGTGGTCGTGCGGTAGCGTTCTCGCTTCCCGCGCCCGAGTTCCCGGGTTCGATTCCCGGCGGGGTCAGGGATTTTCTCTGCCTCGCAATGACTAGCTGTTGTGTGATGTCCTTAGGTTAGTTAGGTTTAAGTAGTTCTAAGTCCTAGGGGACTGATGTTAAGTCCCGTAGTGCTCAGAGCCATTTTTGAACCAAGAACATGTGGAAACGAACGACAACAAGAAAGGACAGATGATAGGACACACGTTAAAACATCAAGGAATGACATACATAATACATGAGGGGACCGTTGAGAGTAAAAACTGTAGGGAAGAGATTGGAATACATCTAAGAGATAATAGAGTGCGAAATTTGTTTAGCCGTGTGCACATCACTGACTATCTCCGTGAATAAATAAGCATCGTATCGCCAAGTAAGACGCCGAGCCACAGTGGCTTGCTTCGCACGTGAGATACTTATTTATACGAAAGAGGAAAACACTTGCTTATGTTCTGTAAAATTGTATTTATTTGCTCACGAACCAGTTTTCGGCTCCTGAGGCCATATTCAGGTGACAACTGAACGTCGCAAACGCAGATAAACGTGATGTGCGACTTACAAGGATATTATTTGTACAGAAAATACAAAAATGACGAAGTGTTTACATAGTATACCTAAGATAAATATTACAATAATTTCATTAACAAGAAAAAGGGGGAAACAAAGAAAGTCTTTGTGTGGACTATATATGTAACAAATGATGAGAAATGAAATAAATCTGCAGCTTGAAGCTAGTATTTGGAACGAAAACTTAATTTAACAAGGGAGAAAACGGAAACTGAGTAGGATCGTTTAGTACTTCGCTGGCATTCTGTGTCATGTGTTTGTTGGTTCCCATTATTTCCAGTAGTGTTATTATTTTTTTTTTACATAATATGAAAGTTCACATTCTACACCATATGGATGGTTCTCTGCTAGAAGAAGATCAGCAGAGGTCGAATTTTCTTCTTCAATCGCCAGCTTCTCTCATGTCACGTAGCTATAGCTCTGTCTGACTGACCAATACACCGTATACTTTTTTACAATGACCGCAAGTGATTTTATATATACCACTCTTTTACAAGCGTTCCACTTGGCCTTTTATACTGAATAACAATTTTGATACCTGTATGTTGTTGGTGTCATAAAATGCAGGTATGTAGTTGCACAGAGTGGTATACATTAAATCACTTGCAGGAATTGTAAAAAGGTGTCCAGTGTACTGATTAGTCAGGTATAGCTGTGACAATTAGGCTACGTGGACGTGAGAGAAGTTGCCGACTAAAGAAGAGAGATTCGATGTTAGCTGATCTTCTTCTAGCAGAGAACCATACATATGATGGAGAATGTGAACTTTTACTTTCTGTCAAAAGAGGAAAGATGACACTTCTGAAAATAATGGAAATCAACAAACACATAACACAGAATGCCAGCGAAGTACTAAATGACCCTACTCAGTTTCCATTTTCTCCCTTGTTAAATTAAGTTTTCGTTGCAAATACTAGATTCAAGCTGAAATTTTATTTCATTTTCATCGTTTGTTACATGTATACTCCACACAAAAACTTTCTTTGTTTTCCCCGCTTTTCTAGTTAATGTAATTATTGCAATATTTTTCTAAGGTATGCTATGTAAACACTTTGTCACTTTTGTATTTTCTGTACAAATAATATCCATCTAAGTCGCACATCATGTTTATCTGTGTCTGCGACATTCAGTTGTCACCTGAAGGTGGCATGAGAAGCCGAAAGCCGGTTCGGGAGAAAATAAATACAATTTTGTAAAACATTAGCAATTGTTTATTATCATGCTATGCCAAGAACCGACGAAAAATTTAGTAAATGCTATATTCATTTATTATATTTTGGAAAGAAATGTCGGCCTGAAGCTCAGAGAAATATGGCTAGAAAAATGGAATTAAAGGGAGCCATGTTACGTGATGGATTCAAGTAGGCTCCTAAAATAAATCCAAACTGCAACAACCGCAAGCGGAGTTCAGTGCGCTTCAAATACGTCCCTCGTATCTAAAACAGGATCGATGGGCAGGATACTGCCGTTATCTAGAGCCTGATAACTTATCTCCACTTAAAGTATATTGCGCGAGCCCGGCGGATGTGGGAGAAATTCGTTCTGTCCTTCCTCTCGTTTCTTATACAATTTGTTTACAATACATCGAAATCTAATCGAACTGTTGATACTTATCTGTTCAAGGTCTTTCGAATATGACACCAAGGAAACATTTCTTCCGTTTTTCTAGAAACCTATAGGTGCCCTTCTGTCGCGTGAATCGTATCTTGAACCAAAAACCTTCTGAGTTCGCCAGTTTAACGCAAATTACAATGTTCGTAATCAAAATGAACTATAGGTAAATATAGTCTAGGGACGCGCACTAAGCATTGAGAACTGTATGGTAAAGAGACCACATTTTGTGAATTACTTACAACACTAACTTTGCTACCTGACCGTCCATCGTTTTTACGAACGGAAGTAATTTGATAAAAACTGCGAGCGCTCAGTACTTGTACAAAAATAGCTGTTGCAGGGCGCAGAATATGATTGTAATGCAATTGGGCCGACATATAACGATTTGGGTAGATGGTGTCTAAATACAGTGCATGTTCAAAACTACGTATTCCAATTAAATGTGTTCGCAACTCAAAGGTTGATATGAACGTTACCTTCCTTTGTCCCTTGAACACTTTTTATGCAGGGGACTTACAAGTAAAGTGGAATCTGAAACACGATCCAACAATTTTTTCCATGTACGTAAGTTATTAATGAAGGTGAATGAGCACTAAATAGCTTAGAAAAGTCCTACAACCGAATATTGATGGGCTCTAAGGTTTTAATTTTGTAGCTCGACACTTACAGGCAAAATTGTGTTTAAAAATTGTAACACTTCACACAACTACGATATAAAGAACACTAATTCGATTTATAAATAATTGTGTACATTACAGCATATGCATACTTTCGTTTTCAGCAATGAAATTTTAGGGATACGCCTTCTACTTATTATGCAGCTTGAATGTCGGTTTTGGGTTCGGAGCGTACAAACACTGTTTCTTTGCAGCATCTACATGTTTGTATTCTCTCCTTTAAGCTGTGGCTGTAATTTTTCTCTTTTGCTGCCTTTGTTAATAATTTGACAACGTAACGTGGCATAATCACTGTCAAGAAACTTGTGAATTTTTCATTGTGCTTCTGTTATATCTGTAACTTTTTTCATGTTCCATGGTGACGCATCACCAGTAATTCTCCCGGCCTGTATTGGTTTTCCTCGGATAAGCTGTAGCAGCACTGATACAGATACCTGTATAGAAGCAAGAGAAATAAAGAGGATTACAGAAGTGGTGCAATCCGACGCCTCGAGGGCTCGGAGCGTACAAACACTGTTTCTTTGCAGCATCTACATGTTTGTATTCTCTCCTTTAAGCTGTGGCTGTAATTTTTCTCTTTTGCTGCCTTTGTTAATAATTTGACAACGTAACGTGGCATAATCACTGTCAAGAAACTTGTGAATTTTTCATTGTGCTTCTGTTATATCTGTAACTTTTTTCATGTTCCATGGTGACGCATCACCAGTAATTCTCCCGGCCTGTATTGGTTTTCCTCGGATAAGCTGTAGCAGCACTGATACAGATACCTGTATAGAAGCAAGAGAAATAAAGAGGATTACAGAAGTGGTGCAATCCGACGCCTCGAGGGCTCGAGGCTCATGCCTGATCGACATCCGCATACGTCAAGCTATGGGCTGTTAGCAATGTAAGAGAAAAGCAAATTAAACTATGCAATTATGGGTTGCGAGATGCAGAAGGATTTTTGAATCACCTGTATGGAAAGGCTCTCTACATTCGAGCCCATTAGCACCTGTTCTTTGCGATACGTCAGCGTTGGTTTGAATGTACCTGTTTTGACTGCAGTGATGAACGCGAGTGAAAGTTGAAACCGAAGGATGTTAGAAAGTTTCTTGAAGCTGCCTAAGAAGACAGAGTTTCTTTTAAATATGTTGAAGGGCCCAAGAAACTGCTGCACCTGCCTAATATCGTATAGGGCCCCCATGGGCACGCAGAAGTGCTCAACACGACGTGGAATGGACTCGACTAATGTCTGAAGTAGTACTGGAGGGAATTGACACCATGAATACTGCAAGGCTGTCCATAAATCCGTAAGAGTACAAGGGGTGGAGATCTCTTGTGAACAGCACGTTGTAAGGAATCCCAGATATGCTCATTGATGTTCATGCATGGGGAGTTTGGTGGTCAGCAGAAGTGTTTAAACTCAGAAGAGTGTTCCTGGAGCCACTCTCTAGCAATTCTGAAGGTGTGAGCTGTCCAAGTCCGTCGGAATGCACAATGGACATGAATGGATGCAGGTGATCAGACAGGATGCTTACGTATGTGACACCTCTCGGAATCGTATCTAGAAGTATCAAGGGCCCTATATGACTCCAATTGCATACGCCCCACACCATTACAGAGCCTTCACCAGCTTGAACAATCGCCTGCTGACATGCAGGGTCCATGGATCGATGAGGTTGTCTCCATCCGCTCGATACAATTTGACAGGAGACTCGTCCTACCATTTTCTTTGCCTCGTGATGACTGGGTGTTGTGTGATGTCCTTAGGTTAGTTAGGTTTAAGTAGTTCTAAGTTCTAGGGGACTGATGCCCATAGATATTAAGTCCCATTTGCTCAGAGCCATTTGAAACATTTGAATAGTCCGACCAGGCAACATATTTTCAGTCATCAACAGTCCAATGTCGAAGTTGACGAGGCCTGGCCAAGGCGTAAAGCTTTGTGCCGTGCAGTCATCAAGGGTACACGAGTGAGCCCAGATCGATGGTGTTTCTTTGAATGGTTTGCACGCTCTCACTTCATGGCCCAGCACTAAAATCTGCAGCTACTTTAAACGATTCTCTTCAGTTGACGTTGGTCCCGCTGTAGAAGGATCTTTTTCCGGCCGCACCGATGTCGGAGATTTGATGTTTTATTGGATTCCTGATATTCACGGTAAACTCGGGATTAGGTGGTACGGGAAAATCATCACTTCATCGCTAGCTCGGAGATGCTGTGTCCCAACGCTCTTGCGCCGATAATAATATCACGTTCAGTATTACTTAAATCTTGGTAACTTGCCATTGTAACAGCAGTAAGCGATCTTACAACTGCGTCAAACACTTGTTGTCTTATATAGACGTAGCCGACTGCATGGCAATATTCTTCCTGTTTACATATCTCTGAATTTGAGTATGCATGCCTATACTAGTTTCTTTGGAGCTTCAGTGTATTTACGTTGTTAATATACAGGATGGGTCGATGGTGTTACAGACTTCCAGACATGATGGAGAAGGGTAAATGTATCAATTTGAAGTAAGGGACCCTCTTCCGGAAACGATCGAATCGAATGGTACAAGCGAAAATCGTTCTGACACCTCTGACAGTGGTCCTTTTCTATTGAAAGCTCTTTGCCTTTTTTTTCTAGTAAACATGAGATCTAAAATGCATACCTTAAGAGGAATGAGCATTTTTACAGTAGGAGAGATGTGTTTCACTGTAGGAAGGATGAATAAGTGTTCGTAGCTCTTAAAGTATGGATTTTAGAGCTCATGTTTACCGGACTTTTTTGGTTGTGTTACTCCGTACTTCCTCCTCCCAAAATATCGACAGGAATGAGGTTGCAGTAGAAGAGATGATTTTCGCTTATAACTTTCTACTGGGTCGTTTCCGGACCAGGGTCTTTCACCTGAAATTGATACAGTTACCTTTCCTTATAATATTATCACGCCTACCAAACAACCATTATAATCAAATCAAATGGTTCAAACGGCTCTGAGCACTATGGGACATAACTTCTGAGGTCATCAGTCCCCTAGAACTTAGAACTACTTAAACCTAACTAACCTAAGGACATTACACACGTCCACGCCCGAGGCAGGACTCGAACCTGCGACCGTAGCGGTCGTTCGGTTCCAGACTGTAGCGCCTAGAACCGCTCGGCCACCCCGGCCGGCCCATCATAATCTAACGTTGCGTTGCTGTTCAGTGAGATCTTCAATAGCTGCAATGAAGCGCAGGAAATTTAATCATGATTTCCGTCAAGTGGTAGATATGCCGAATGTGATGGACAATGATAACGCCGCGTTGTTCCTCGCCAATTGTAATGCAAACAGCACGTATCTCTGCACGGCTATACCTTTGCCCTCAAACTCGTATTTACAGCTGTTCAAAGGAAAGTACGTGTCCGGCACTGAGTTTGGCTTTGTGCTTCTTTGTAGAAGAGGTAGAGGAAGGAATTTTTCGTTTACTCAGAGCAAATGAGAAACTGAGCAAAGAGTGGAATATAAGCGCGTTGTCAATTTCGAGGAGTTGCAATGATACAAACTTGTCGGCTTTCCAGTCGTGTATTACGTTCACCAATCGTCAACTCCACTCCGGTCGACTATGACGCACCGTTCATTATTCCGTCATCCGCCTCTCTGACTGTCCGAGAACTTTTTCTTCTTTCGTCCTGCATCATTTCTCCGTGGTAAATTGCCGTTTCCTATAACCAGCACGTTGTGCAACTGTACTTGTCAAGCGAAATCAAACACAGCCTGGAGTTCTCTAACTCTCATCTCCCTTATCCCTTCGCAGTTCATCCATTCCTGATATATGTATCAGCTTCTGCATCGCCTTCACAGTGAACGACAGGGGGAACAACTTCGACAAGGTCAGCTCATACACCAGACAGGGCACCATTCATTGAATTAGTGCCATCTGTCTCGACATCAACAAAAGCAGCATCAACATCATCATCACCGCCAGTATCAGCAAGAAGGTAACATTTTCATTAAAAATCGTTACCAGAATCAATAGACACCATTTACCTTCCGCTGTTCCCATCACATCATCCATTACCGCTGACCCTAAGCATACTCTACGAATTGACGATAGTATGGGACAAATGACTACGAATCGAATTAAACCTAAGACACACAATCCCTGGGTACCTTCCTCCATTCCCTAACAAATCCAAAATTCCTAAATATGACAATCCTTCTACCTGAAGCTCTCAAATATATACCTTCCGACATCATCAACCAGATCACTCTACGTAAAGGCCCCAGGCCCGACTTTCTCATGAAAATGCTGCCAGAAATTTCTCTTCCAACAATTGGCAGCATGAAAACCGAAGCTCTTCTCTACAGATACCTGAATCGAGTAACCCCAACCTGAATGTCATCCAGTCAACCTTACCCCAGTGGTCAAAGGGGTTGATCCTGAAATGGCAGCGAAGGAGGTGGATTCATTTTCCACCCAGACCGCTAACCTCGGAATCCTCAGCTACCGTGTATCACCTAATCACCAGTAGACCCTTGCTATTTTACACAAAGATGAAATCGTATTATCGAAGCCGTCCATCCTACCTGCCCACACTGTAAATACAACAATTTCCTTAAGAAATGTCCAAATCTCACCTCCTCTCCTACGTGTAGCAACTATAACGAGGCTTATACTAGTTTTTGCCAGAAGTATAAGGCCATGGGCCGACTAACGACACCAGTTAGCACAGTCTCCATTAGTAGAGTTGACATACCTCTTCATCCACACAACCTCAGCACTGCCCCAGTCCTGCACAATAATCACCCTTTCCAGATAATTTACGCTAACCACTATGAACCCTACCTCTGATTCAGTTTGATCACTCCTTATTCCTCACAGTGCACGAACCAATCGGTATCGTTGCTCCAACTCTCGGTCCCAATTCAGTGACCAAAAACAGAAATTAATAGACCAATCCCAGCACTCGATATCAGACAAATTCTCTGCGCCAATATTGTCTGTCATCACCTGAAGGAATGCATCCACACCTTCCTAGAAATCCTTGCCAATTACAATGTGAGCCTTCACACGGGTTACTATCCCGTCTTCCCATATCCTTTCAATAAATATATGCAGCCAACCAGACGCATAAAGTTTATTGTAATAAACCTTGACCAGGTTTCAGTACCACTAAGAGTATCTTCTTCAGAATGAATAAACCCACACAACTTACATTACGTTAAAATTGTAAGCATGCATTATAAGCTACAACGCTAAAATCAAACAACAGAAATTATGGATGAAATTTTCCATGTAAAACATGTACAGTTTGTTATAAGAAAAGGGTTAACACAATGACCTTTATGCAACCGGTTGGGTATATGTATCATTTACTGAAAGTTATACACTGTTGCTGCTGTCAGTCACGTTTACAATTGTGGACTTCACATACCTTATTTTTCATTAAACTTAACAGACGTACAGTGACAACTCCTCCTGTTGATCCATCAGCCTCTCTTCCGTGATCCGCTAGGTCTGAGAACCCATCCTCAGCGAACGCATTCATAAATTACTCAATTAACCATCTCTATCAACCAGTACGGATTTCATCTACATTCTCCTTTTCCGACCGGTACCTGTACGTTATGCCCTTCTTGCCCCACTTACTCACCTCCTGTCTTTTTGCCCCTGATCTTGAGAATGCATATGAATGTGCATCATATTCCAGCCTCCCTTTCAGACAGATTTTTTATTTTATTTTATTATAGACACAATGGGATACATCATAAATGTTGAAACAGTCATTTGGGATCTACACCTCGCACCGTCGTTTTGGTCCACCGCCTGTCAATGTTGATTTGCCAAGACAACAACCAGTAAATACCGTGTAAATCGTAATTTCGTGCCAAGCGAGTTGCTTACTTCATCAAATTTACCATAGTAAAGGGTTATTCGAACAAAACTATATTTGGACTTGATGCCTTCCAAGTTCTCGGGTTGTAATACGTGCCTCGAGTTTGCCAAAACATTTTTTCAGAATTAGGTTGTACGGCAGGTTACAAAACGTACATTAAAAGAGGCGACTCTTCAAAAAATACGTGTAATCATCTCGTACCGATCGTATTAAAATCAGATGTAGAGAAAGAACCTGGCGGACTGCAGACACTGGACAGTAAAAAACGAGCTGCCCTTCTTTGGACTTCCTCGATGTCCTCCGTCAGTCCCATGATATGGATCCCGCAGGCGCAGCAATACTCCAAAAGAAGGACGACAGGGTTTAGTGTAAGCAGTCACTTTACTAGATATGTTCCAGTTTCTAAGTGTTCCGCCAACAAACCACAGTCTTTAGTTTCCTTTCTCCACAACATTATCTATGTGATCGCTCCAGTTTAAAGTTGTAACTGTAATCCCGAAGTACTTAGTTGAAATTACAGTCTTATTTGCGAGATTTCTTTCTGTAACCGAAACTTAGCTGATTTCTTTTAGTACAGTCAACTGCCACTTTTCGCATCGTACAGATATCTTGTCTAAATTCTTTTGCAGTTGGCTTTTATAGCCTGATAACTTTACAATATGGTAAATGACAGCTACCACAAGAATTCAAAAAACTTAGTAGCAATCCACATGCTTTCAAATCGAAGCTGAAAAGTTTCCTCTTGGGTCACTCCTTGTATTCTGTCGAGGACTTTCTTAAAAAATTAAGCTGATTCCTATGTTATATTGTTGATTGCTTTTACTTATATTTATGGCTTGTCTTTTTTTGGTCCATAAGCATTTTATTTTATCTGTTATTACTTTTGTATTGTAATTTTATGTACTGACACATTCCATGACCTTGGAGATTTGCTCTTCCACGGAACTAGACGTGAAAAATAAAATATAACAGTAAAATAAAATCATGTCGTTTATGAACATCAGGAACAGCAGAGAGCCTATAACATTACGTTGGGGAAAGCGAGATGTTGCTTCTCTTTTACTCGATGGCTTTCCGTCAATTACTGCGAAATGTGTCCTTTCTGACAGTAAATCACGAATCCAGTCCCACAGCTGGAGCGATACTCCATAGGTACGCAGTTTGATTTAAACCTTCTGGAAATTTAAGAATATTGAATCAATTTGACACCCTATTTCGATACCACTCATTACTCCGTGGGAATAAAGAGCTAGCTGCGTTTCACAAGAACGGTATTTTCTGAATCCGTGTTGACTATTTGTCAATAAATCGTTTTCTTCTAGGTAATTCATAATTTTCCAACACACTATGTGTTCCGAAATCCTGCAAATCGATGTTAATGATACAGGTATGTACTTTAACGGATTACACTTCTTTCCTTTCCTGGGTATTGGTGTGACTTTGTAAGGTGTCAGGCAAATCCAACACCTTACATGAAAACCCTGACATGATAAGCAAATCCAGTAGTATGTCACATAGCTCCGAATAAATCGTGACATTAAATTAACCAAAGTAATACGAGTAACGAGTGAGCAAATGGAATACCACAGACTAACACAAGAATGCCTAAATGCAGGTCGTACCTTCCCACCGTGAGGCAGACGCAGTTCTGAGGGGAGAAATGAGGAAAGAAGCCGAGAGCAGAACCGTGTTAAGCTAGAAGGCCCTACGATAAGGGACGGACACCCACGTGTCCAGCTAACCACTAGGGCTCACCACTCGCATGTTTTAGCGTAAGACTTTTTCGCGTCTCAGGTACGTCAAGGACCACCCCCCCAGCCCATGTTAAAAGATAGAGCCCTCCAAAAGAACAGTATAGATCTTACGACAACGCTAAAAGGACCACACCAGCTGCAGGTTTTAGCGTAACGTCTCTGTTACGTTGCAAACTTTAAAAAACATTGCCCCACCACGGAAAGTATAACGTTTCTCATTGGATAGACAGAATTTTTGTAGGCGGAGCTTAAGGTTAACATTGAGACTCTGATTGGTCAGATGAAAACATAGCCAGATAGTTTTTTTAAACTAACTTCGGTAAATTGTAGTTAGGAGAAGTTAGAGAAGAGTTGGTTCCGAGACGGCGAGTTGGATGGCTGGTGCGCCGGCCGCTGTCGCCCTGACGCTGCCTAAACACCGACAAGGTAATGAACGCACGCGATGCCGCATCTTTGAGCGCATAAGGCTTCACTCAGAACTGCAGAAGACTCATCCGTTACACCCCTTTTTTGCGTAATACTAATGTAGATCGTTAATTAAAACTCATGGTGTTCACATTTGCCACTTGAAGAACAGATCTGAAACGCGATGATTTTTCTGTTATATAGTTATTGAGAAGCCACATCAGCCACTGTAATTTACAAGTTAGATAAGTAATTAAAGATAATTGAGGATCACTGTAGACCATTTTGATAGCTTTCTCTTTTGTGAAACTTAAATTAAACCTAGATTATAGATGTGATATGGCATAGGTCATCCTTCGATCGATTGTAGAACTTGGAAACCCACAGGGAATATTCGTTCACATTTTTGTTGAACGCAGTTGGTTTTTACCATCCTGTATTAAAACATTTCCTTTTATCAATAGTGCAATTTATAAACGATGTTTTGTGAGTAGAATAAAATTTCCAATGGTAAACTTAACTGCTTTTTCGACGTTATTTTACCAGCTAACTAAAAATAGGAAAGCCTTGAACCCTTTCCACTAAATTTAGTTAGTATTAAGATTCTTTTACAGGGAGTGTAGTGGAGCTGACGCTGAGATCATTAAGTATTTGGTTATATCATCGCTAGTCTCACTGAACTCTTCTGAATTCTACATGTCATGTGTGGTCTGGCGTCTCCTTACCAGCAACAGGTCCCAGGTTCAAACTAGTTAATTCCCTAAAAAACACACTCAGACCGTCGTTGCGCGAAAGTGGTAGGGAGACACGATATAGAACAATCAGACACCACCATGAATGTTTAGAACTTGTGCAACTTTCCAATCTTTAGGTAGGGATCTTTCGACGAGCGAGCGATAGTATACATATGATTGGAAAATGGTGCTATTGTATCAGCATAGTATGAAAGGAACCTGAATAGTATATTGCCTTAACCGGAGACTCTGCAATTATTTATAAATTGAAGCTGCTTCGCTACACAGAGGATATCCACTACTCAGTTACACATATTGGCAGTTGTTATCGATTCGAAATCTGGAATATTTACTTCACCATCTTTGGTGAAGGAATTTCGGAAAACCGAGTTTAGCAACTCTCCTTTAGTGGCACTGTCACACCATCGCGCAGTGGAGTTATTGATGGCGTCTTGCCGCTGGTGTACTTTGCACACGACCATAATCTCTGTGGGTTTTCCGCCAGATTTTGAGACGGAGTTTCGTTTTGGAAACTATTAAAAGCACAGAAAGTCGCCCTGAATTTCGAGTTTCTGCAGAACTGCCAATCTTGAGTATTTGCGTTCTTTCAAATTTGGTATGCTTACATTCGGAAACCATTCGCAAAGCTTCGTTTATGATCGATTTCAAGTCCACTATCAATGAGCAATCCATCACGGTTTCCAACCATGTTCTGTAGCCCGAAGAACTGCTATCAAAACTAGATGGAGGCGCGTGTTCACCCATTATCGATACGGCCTAAGCAGTTTTGTAGATGTCGGCCACTTTAGCAAGCACGTAACTTTTGGTCTAGACAGCGCACGAACGATTCTTCAGACAAATTTAGAAGAGTTCGCGCATTCCGTACCGTCCTCTGGAAATTACCTTAATGTTGCCGTAGGAAGAAGCTGACTTTTTTTTGAGGGGGGGGGGGGCGGATACAGATAGAATCCAGCTGTCCCTCTTCAAAGCAGCCATATTAGAATGAGATTTTTACTCTGCAGCGGAGTGTGCGCTGATGTGAAACTTCCTGACAGATTAAAACTGTGTGCTGGACCGAGACTCGAACTCGGGACCTTTTTCAGGAGTGCTAGTTCTGCAAGGTTCGCAGGAAAGCTTCTGTAAAGTTTGGAAGGTAGGAGGCGAGATACTGGCGGAAGTAAAGCTGTGAGGACAAGGCGTGAGTCGTGCTTGGGTAGCTCAGTTGGTAGAGCACTTGCCCGCTAAAGGCAAAGGTCATGAGTTCGAGTCTCGGTCCGGCACACAGTTTTAATCTGCCAGGAAGTTTCAGCCGTATTAGAGTTTGACTGACCTGGTATGGTGAAATAACGGAAAATGTAAATATGGTTGCGTAGTGGCCTGACGAATATTTGAACCTACAGCTTCCCGTCCATTCCTAAGGAATTACGAGGGGCGTTCAATAACACTTTTTTCTGATACTAGGTTGTTCTTACAGGATTCAAATTCAAAATATTATTCCCCACGCTTTTGCCTACAAAACTATTTTTTCCAATATAATCTCTGTTCAATGTGACGGCCTTACGCCACCTTTGTGGGAGAGCACCTGTGCCATCATAGTAACACTCTACTGCAGCCAACGTCTTGCTGCATCAATAACCTCCCCATTAACGATGTACTCTTCTTGCGCAGTGCGTCCTTCCTTCATTGGGCCAGACAGATGGAAGTCGCAAGTTGCGAGATCCGGACTGTAAGGTGGATGAGGAAGAACAGTCCAGTGAAGTTTGGTGAGCTCCTTTCGTGTGTGCAGACTTGTGTGAGGCGTTTCGTCGTCATGGTTAAACAGAAGTTCGTTTGCATTTTTGTGGCGACGAATACGCTTAAATCATTTCTTCAGTTTCCTGAGGGTGGCACGATACACTTCAGGGTAGAGTGTTACACCTTCAGGGCTAACATCAAACAGATTAGCCCCTTCAGAGTCCGAGGAGACCGTCGCCATGACCTTACCAGCTGAGGGTACGGCTTTGAAATTTTTCATTTAAGTAAGTCGTTAACTAATATTTGATGCTGAAAAGCAGCGTCCTGCTCTCTCTCTGGCTTTTCCCATGGCCAATGAAGTGGGGCTTTGACAGCACAGCCGAGTTTCTCTCTCGACCTGTTGATTTCTTTGTGTTAGAAAGTTCCGGCGGTTTTTGCAGTTTGGGTCATGGTGGTATCTCTTGCTCACCAAAGTGGCCAGTCTTGGGTTCCGACTACATGTTTCGATCGTGTGTCCTCAGGTGGTGTATTTTTTAGAAGGTCCTGTTTTTTTTATCTTCTGCTCACAAAACCTTTCTCTCCAGACTTTGCTGAAAACAGAATTTCTCCTGCTTCCATATTCAAGTTGTAAAAAAGTCTCCGCTGGTGGCCCCAAGGGATATGCTGCAGTGGCTACAGTGACCGGCGGTCTGTGGGAGCTCCGTAAAGGAAAGTTGGTCAGCCAAGAACAGTTGACCAGTGAGAGTGCCCACTCGTCCCTTCCGGGAGCTCGTCGAGGGGATGGTCTCTCCTATCTATCTACGCGGCCTGATTACGCCTGCTCTCTTTCAGTTCAAGACAATACGTTTCCAAACTGGCGTTTTACTTAGATGAACTATGCAATATAGCCTAAAAATGTAAACTACATTCATTAGGCTAATTGAAATCAATGGTACTGGTATACATCTCATTAGTTGGATTGGGATAAATTATTCTGTTATAATTAGACTTTTTAACTATGATTTCATATTCGTTATGGAATAATTTTGGGGAAATAGGTCGTATAACACTCACTTCTGTCCAAAGTAAGCCACAAAACGTTGAGATGTGGTGACTGTAGCGGCCATGGAAGATGCTATGATTCATCCCCATGCTCAAAAAACCAGTCCTGGATAATCCGAGCGTTGTAGACAGGACGTCTCGGAACGCAGTGTCACCACTGAGAAACAAATGCTGATTTGCCATAATGGTCACATAATCCTTGGCAGTAATGTGACCTTGCAGAGTGACCATAGAGCCCATGGAATACCACGATATGGCTGACCAAACTATCACCGAAACCCCCCCCCCCCCCCCCCCCCGCCATGTTCCACTCTTGGGACATAGTAGCAAACACTCCATTAACTAAACACTTCCTGTTAAACATAATTCTGATTTGACCATAGCACTTTCTTACCCCAACCTTGTTTGAATCTTTAGCTTCGAATGAAAACATTATGAACACTTATACGCAAAAAGTGAGACCCGCTTGGCATATAAATCCTAGCATTACGCCGAAGTAATAGATATCTGATAATGGAAATAAATCCGAAACGCTCAAGTGAGCAGTTTGAGTAATAAAGTCACTCTTCACCTGCTGTATGAGTTTTTTGCGGCGACCTATTTATCTCCCGTACAGTACTACATTGTAGTATAATCATGGTCGCCTGCGTCCTTCGAGATTTCGTGTCTCAACTACATACCATCAAGAGTGTCACATGTCCACACTTTAGGATAAATTGTGGAGAAGTTTGGGATGTAATCCAGAACATTGGCACACAGACTGATAGTTAGGAACTTTAGGCTATACCTCCAACTTTCCTCCCCTTGCCGGCCAAACATTTCAGACTGAATTTTCAGCCATCACCAGGATTCGAATAGACTTACCTCTGAATAGGCTACCACCGCAGAAGCTTGCATTGTCGACTTCGACTAAGGAGATGAATACATCTGAAGTGTATAACGTGGGATGCCGCATGGATTTCCATAACATTTTGGTAGTACGATTCCTTCATGGTATTTTAGTAATCTGAAATGGTATAAGTTTTACATTTGTGTACCTTTTAGAATAAAATGTTATCCTGTTTTCACTTTTTGTGGCGCAAAAATTGAAACCAATGGTGGGGTGTGTTACACAGACACACACACACACACACAGACACACACACACCCACACACACACACACACACACACACACACATACACATACACATACATACACACACACACACACACACACACACACACACACACACACACACACACACACACACACACATACCTTCATTATTAATGTTTGTTAATTTAATGTACAAATTAATTACCAACACTATCAGGTGGTAGTCAGAATATGAGGTAAATTGGAAAACATAGTTCTATAAATATTTGTATGTATTCGGAGTTGGGAATATGGAAAATCGTCGGCTTTATAATGGAATGACGACAGTGAAAATTTGCGCGAGGCGGGACTCGAACCCGTATTTCCCACTTACCGCGAGCGGCCGCCATACCATTATGCTATCCGGGCACGCTTCATGGCCAGACCTGTATGTCGTCAACCACGAGTCTACAGTCTGCACTCGTATATCCATTATGTATATTCCTGTTCAGAAGAGACATTGTAATTGAACGTCGCTTGCTTGTTTTCGGTGGATAAATACGATGCTGCTGTGCTTGTTCATAAATACGATGAAATGTTCCTTCAGATATGGATGCAACCTACTGTCCATTACTGTAAAATGTCTCCCCAGAACGTGAATGTATATAATGAATGTATGAGTGCAGGTTGTAGACACATGGTTGACAGCTTATGGAGGTTTGGGTGTGCCCATGAAACGTGCTCGGTTAACCTAATGGTAGCCGGCAGGGTAGCTCAGCTTGTTGGGTCAGACGGCCGATCGTCCTCTGTAATAAAAAAAACTGAGCAAAGGAATCAACGATCAACTTGAACGGATGCCATGTGACGTAGACCAAGACCAAACGTAACGAACTATGCTGAACAAAATGATAAAAATGGTAAGATGACCGCTCAAAATAAGCGGGAAATCCGGGTTGGAGGCCTCGTCCGGCATTAATTTTTACTGGCGTAATTCTATTATACAGCTGTCCGTATTCGCAACTGTAAATATATTTCAATCAATTTTCTCGTTAAGAGAGTATTCAAGAGCGATCTGTTTAACTGTTAACAGCCATTCAAAAGTCAAATTCACAAGCAATATATTTTTTTTTGTTATTCAAGACAATCGGTTTCAACAGTCTTAGCTGTCATCTTCAGGTATTAAACTTTTTTTTGTAATCAAACATGTTCATTTTACAATGAACCTCACGCACAAGGGGTTTAGTAGACAAAAACCAAGCACATTATAAAAGTTTGTGTTTTTAAATATTTTCGGGAATACATTTCATATACTTCATAACGACTGTAGTCGCTGCAGGACCTGTTTCTTCGAACATGCATGCTTGTCTGGAGGAACAACACAATACGTTTCTGAACAAAAAAGGGACTGCAATGTCGAATGTATTAATATTTACGTAGGACTAAACAAACTGCAATTTTATGTACATTCCGACTTGACGATGAGGGCAGTATTAATCTTATGACCGAAGGTGGGCAAAGAAGCTGATAACACACAATTAATAAGTAATGTAGTTGCACTGCGTATGCATCGTTTTTTTAAAATTCTCTTATGAGAACAGTTGCGTCAGAAGACGACGGAAGGATCCCCAAAATCGATCAAGTTACAGTAAAATTGGAGGCCATTTAATTACAGTGTGAGGTGAGTTTATTACTCTCAGAAAATACGAGGGCAATCCCAAAAGTAAGGTCTCCTATTTTTTTAGAAGTACATAAATATGTTTATTTCTACAATGGTTTACATCAGTTTACAGCTTGAACATTAGTTATTTTTCCACTTAATCACCTTTTCTGTCGATGCATTTTTCTAGACGCTGTGGCAATTTTTCAATGCCCATGTCATACCACCTCACCGCCACGCTGTTCAGAAAGTTATGAACCTCTTCTTTCACCTCGTCGTCGGAGCTGAATCGCTGGGACCACAATTAACGCTGACAGGTACTGTGAGACTCTGAGAAAACTCGAACGGGAAATTCAAAACCGGAGAAGAGGAATGTAGAGCAAGGGCGTATACATTCTCCATGACAACACTCGCCCACACATCGCTCGGCAAACCGTTGCTCTCCTGCAACACTTTCAGTGGAACATAATTACCCAGCCGGCCGGAGTGGCCGTGCGGCTCTAGGCGCTACAGTCTGGAGCCGAGCGACCGCTATGGTCGCAGATTCGAATCCTACCTCGGGCATGGATGTATGTGATGTCCTTAAGTTAGTTAGGTTCAATTAGTTCTAAGTTCTAGGCGACTGATGACCTCAGAAAATAAGTCGCATAGTGCTCAGAGCCATAATTACCCACCCACCCTATAGTTCTGACTTGACGCCCAGTGAATATAACCTGCTCCCTGCGTTTAAAAAAAAAAAAAAAAAAAAAAAAAAAAAAAAAAAAAAAAAAAAAAAATTGGCCGGTAAGCGATTGAGCTCCGACGACGAGGTGAAATAAGAGGTTCAAAACTTTCTGAACCGCATGCCGGCGAGTTGGTATGACATGAGCATGCAAAAACTGTCACAACGTCTACAAAAATGCAACGACAGAAATGGTGATTATGTCGAAAAATAGCAAAATGTTCAAGCTGTAAGCTGATGTAACTCATTGTAGAAATAAACAGGTCTATGTGCTTATAAAAAAATAGGAGACCTTACTTTTGGGATTACCCTCGTAATAAGAAATACTGTAATTCAGCGGCAGAGTATATGCTAAGCACGCATGTGTTAGCAGATGAAGGGCCTGTGTCAGTCTGGCGGCTCGGCGGCTGGGGCGGTGCAGGTAAAGAGGAACTTCCGAGGACGCCCTGTCCGGAGCCAGATTCTCGCACTTATCTCGATTGTTATCGCTCCGGACCCGCCCGAGTCGAAGGTCGGCTCAGTAGCGACCCAGTTAGTCAGCTCCGGCGTCGCCGTTAGGAGAGGGCAGAACAGAGATGGAAGCGGTCGGGACCAGAAAAAGACCAGGGCGACGGCGTACTGCGGGCCGGGTCGTTACCGGATCGACAACGCTGCTCACTGCACGCTTTCTGAGTAACTTACGTGGCGCTGTTTTTGCGGTTCGAAGTACGGACCCCGGTCTGTTGTTGTGGCTGCAGCGCAAGGGGCCCGGGTTGCAGTTCCTGGGATGGACGAGGTGTGTCACTCCGCGTTCTGAGAAATCGAGCCAGCGCGGCTCCCCGTAACTTTATCGTTCCGATTCGTCTTGTTTTCTCCGGCAACCGCGGGACTCCGTCTGATAAACAAGGTGAATGTACTGTGTGGACGCCCGCGGCATGGCAAGGACGGAACATTTTTATCGTTTCTTTCTGTCAACGCGTGCTTCCACATAACAAATATTCTGGAGATGTAGAAAGTTGTGGCGTTAAAAACGGGGGAAATTCCTCTACATCCATATGTGCATATACAGGGTGTTACAAAAAGGTACGCCCAAACTTTCAGGAAACATTCCTCACACACAAAGAAATAAAATATGTTATGTGGACATGTGTCCGGAAACGCTTACTTTCCATGTTAAAGCTCATTTTATTACTTCTCTTCAAATCACATTAATCATCGAATGGAAACACGCAGCAACAGAACGTACCAGCGTGACTTCAAACACTTTGTTACAGAAAATGTTCAAGATGTCCTCCGTTAGCGAGGATACATGCAACCACCCTCCGTCGCATGGAATCCCTGATGCGCTGATGCAACCCTGGAGGATGGCGTATTGTATCACAGCCGTCCACAATACGAGCACGAAGAGTCTCTACATTTGGTACCGGGGTTGCGTAGACAAGAGCTTTCAAATACCCCCATAAATGAAAGTGAAGAGGGTTGAGGTCAGGAGAGCGTGGAGGCCATGGAATTGGTCCGCCTCTACCAATCCATCGGTCACCGAATCTGTTGTTGAGAAGCGTACGAACACTTCGACTTGAAATGTGCAAGAGCTCCATCGTGCATGAACCACATGTTGTGTCGTACTTGTAAAGGCACATGTTCTAGCAGCACAGGTAGAGTATCCCGTATGAAATCATGATAACGTGCTCCATTGAGCGTACATACTGACGAAACTAAAATGAGCTCTAACATGGAAATCAAGCGTTTCCGGACAATGTCCACATAACATCTTTTCTTTATTTGTGTGTGAGGAATGTTTCCTGAAAGTTTGGCTGTACCTTTTTGTAACACCCTGTATAACCTGAAAACCACTATGAAATGGAAGTTGCTTGACACTGTAACACGTTTTAGCGTTTCCTCTCGTTCCAATTGTGTGTGTAGTGCGTGGACAGTGATTATTTAAACGCCTTAGTGCGTCCCTACGGGAACTATAAGTAGGGAGTTGAAGTACAATCGTAGATCCTTCAATTAATACCGATGCTTGGAACATCGTAAGCATACTTTCGCTGGATAACTGACGTCTATCTTTAGGCATCTGCCAGTTCAGGTTTTTCGTCATTCCGGTGGCTGATATTTGAGTACGTTAATTTCCCCTTTTACTCTTGTTTGATTCGAAGCTCACACACTTGTCGGTATTCTGAGATGCTAAGCACATGGCGATAAACTTGTTCACTCGACACGGAAGACGGTAGATACGGACGAGCAGGAAGATCCCGTATTATTTGACGTCCGTGAGGCATTGGATACAGTTCTGCACTGCCACCTGTTAAATTAAACAGGAGCGTACAGGAACATCATATCAAGAGTGTGATTGGACTGAAGAGTTTCTAGCAAACAAAACACAACATGTCATTCTCAATGGAGAGAAGTCTTCAGAAGTAAAAATAGCATCGGGCGTACCCCAAGGAAATGTTATAGGTCCATTACTGTTCACAATCTACACATTGTGAGCGAGGAGGAAAGATGTTAATTTGAGGAAGAAATTTCTGAGAATGTACGTTTGGAGCACAGCATTGTGAAACATGGACTGTGGGAAAACCGAAAAGGAAGGGAATCGAAGCGTTTGAGATCTTGTGCTAAAGAAGAATGCTGAAAAATAAGGGAACTGATAAGGTAAGGAATGTGGAGGTTTCCCAGAGAATCGACGAGGAAAGAAATATATGGTAAACACTGATAAGAAGAAAGGACAGGATCGTAGGACATTTCTGAAGACATAAGGGAACAACTTCCGTGGTGCTGGAGGGAGCTGTAGGGGGTAAAAACTTTAGAAGAAGACAGAGACTGGGAAATACCAAGAAAATAACTGAAGAAGCAGGTTGCAAGTGCTACTATGAGATGAAGAGGTTGGCGCAGGAGAGGAATTCCTGGCGGGCCGCATATAACCTGTCAGGAGACTGATGAACCGTTTGTGGAGTTGGCTTAAGAGCGAAGTCTACAAGCGCAAAGTGGACACAAAGAAGGAACTTGTCACTAATATTTTACAAGCCTGCTGTCAAATAAAGGACCGTACAAATGTATCAGCAGCTGCTTACAAGGGGTGCAAAATACACTGCAGTTTATTTACTTATTTTTATTTTAAGTGTTTAGTTCCATAGGACCAAATTAAGGAGCAAATCTCCATGCTCATGGTACGAGTGTATATTTTTTGTGACGGAATGTCACAATGAAACAAAACGTTAGATGACATGGAACTTGTGAATATGTTTTGTGAGGAAATGTAAACAATTAAACAAAACAGTAGATCACAATGTTTCACTTTGCCATCACGGATATTTGTCCATTTCACCATTGCTTTCATTAGTTTCGTCGGAAACTGTGAAGAGAGGGACATTTGTGCATATGACGTTTTTTGTGAGAATCAGTAATACTATCGCCCTTTAAAGCATGTACTCGCACATTTCCTGCTGATTCACCGTGTGTAAATGACAAAGTAGACAGAATTCAAGTTCCATGGGGCTTTTCGTGGATAATGCTGTTTTACACAAAGAAGTCAAAGTGTGTTAATACGATTGCAAAACAACCGCTGGAAGCATCTGGCTCCATAAAATATAGAGGAGCAGGCGTATGGAGAGATTTAAAGTGGAACGACCACGTGAATCTAATCGCAGGAAAGGCAGATGCCAGACACAGTCATCGGAAGAATTCTGAGGAAATGTAGTCTGCCAACAAAGAAGGTAGCTCACAAAATCCTGTTTCGACCAATCTTTGAATACCACTCGTCAGTATGGGATTCGTACCAGATGCAACTGACATGGGAAACAGAGAAGATCTAAAGAACAGCAGCGTGTTTTGTTTCATTTATTAAGCACGAAAACATCACTTAGATGATCAATCAACTCCATTGGCAGGCGCTGAAAGAGAGGCGCTCTGCATTACAATGTTGTTTGCTGTTTAAGTTCCGATAGTGTACGTTCCTAGAAGAGTCAACAAATATATTGCTACCTCCTCAGTGTATCTCCAGAAAAGGCCATAAGAGTCTGCACGGAGGATTACCAGCAATCGTGTTTCCTGGGAACCATTTGTGGCTGGAACAGGAGAGGGGGGAAGTGCCATGGTACACGAAGTACTCTAGCCACGTACTGCAAGGTGACTGTGGGATATGGATAATAAATGCACAAATGTATTTCTGCTGTATGTCTTTTAACAGAACTGATGTATATATTTGTTAAGATTACTGGGTACTACATGCCGCGTGCAGTACCAGACGGTACACACTGTAAGGAAAAAAGGAAAGAAAAACGCATCACGGAAGAATTATCCGAATGCGACGCTAATCTGTAGGTGCATACATGTACATTCAAACAAATGATTACAGTTTCAGAAAAATTTGATGATTTATTCAAGATGAAGCATTTCACAAACTGGGCAAGTCAGTAACGCATTGGTCAACCTCTGGCCATTTGCAATCAGTTATTCGGCTTGTAGCTGATTGATAGAGGAATATCATGACCAATTCTGTTCAACTGGCACGTTAAATTGTCAGAATCCGGAGCTGGTTGGTGGGCGCTGCCCATAATGCTCCAAGCGTTCGCAACTGCGGAGAGATCCGGAAACCTTGCTGGCCAAAGTAGGGTAGAAACCCACATTGTGTGCGTGTGGGCATTATCTTGCTGAAATGCAAGCCAAGGAGGGCTTGCCGTGAAGGGCAACAAAACGGATGTAGAACATCACTGACATACTGCTGTGCTGTAAGGACGCCGCAGATCATTACCAAAGGGGTCGTGCTATGAAAAGAAATGACACTCTGGACCATCACTTCTGACTGTCGAGCCATATGACGGGCAACATTAGGTTGATGTCCCACCGCTGTCCAAGATGTCTCCAGAGGTATATTGGAACTTTACTCTCATTGACTGTCTTTAGTCATGAGTTCTGCTTTGAACTGAGCCCCCATGGCCAGCAAAGATGTGTCTGGAGACGCCACGGATGCCAACATGACTGTCACCTGCGACATAGCCCAACAACCAAGGGTGATGGTCTGGGGTGCCGTTTCATAGCAAGATCCTCTCGATTGCCATCCACATGGCACTTACAGCACAGCAGTACATCGACGATAATGTACACTCAGTTTTGTTGGCCTTCATGGCAGGCCATACTGTACACGAAATTCAGCAAGATAATGCCTGCACACGGCAGTAGCAGGGAGATGGGGTTCTGAGCGCAATTTCGATATCACACTGATATGCAAATTATTAAACTGATGAGTTAAATATCTCCCTCCCACCCCTAACCCCGGATGTCATCATGTGGTTTCCCAGTCTCCTCCTGGTCCCCACCCACCTCCCCCCACCCCACCTACACTATTGCTGGGAATTTCAAATTTTGGCGGGAGTTTCGAATTTTGGTGGCAATTTTTTTTGTCCTAAGGTTGTGCCGAAATCCCACCCCACCCTTCACCATGGAATCGGCGGGAGATTAAAAATGGCGGTGCCCTTTCTGGGGCTTCAACCCTGATCCTTGTGGACAGAAACGCCAAGTGCACCACCCCAAAACATGGAAACTAACCAGGTGTAGGAGAGGGACTTCATTTATTTTCGTTGGGACACTTTAGTAGAGATCAACCCTAATTACATAATTAATCATAAAGATCGGTCGTAATTACATAACTGTATACATAGAGCTACACAAGGAGAGCCTAAAATAGCAATACAAGTCAAAAATTGACGATGCCATACAACTGGTGTTGTCCTGTTGGGATAAAGTTTCACAATATGACTCGAAACTAGTGGCAGACACAAATGGTTCAAATGGCTCTGCGCACTATGGAACTTAACATCTGAGGTCATCAGTCCCCTAGAACTTAGAACTACTTAAACCTAACTAAACTAAGGACGTCACACACATTCATGCCCGAGGCAGGAATCGAACCTGCGACTGTAGCGGTCGCGCGGTTCCAGACTGAAGCGCCTAGAACCACTCGGCCACACCGGCCGGCAGGCAGACACACTCAAACTCTACTCTTCATCTTCAAACTGGGGGAAAAAAGGCCGAAGTGGGGGGTATTATCTTTATGTTTTTGATGAGAAATATATTCAACTGATGAGTTGCTGGTGTTGTTGGACAGAGAGGAGTTTAATAAACGTTTTACCATTAAGTATACAGCTGATGATTGCATCTATTACCGTTTGACATCAGAGTTCGCATGCAGACACCTGCTCGACAATCACCGTGTAGCACAGATAATAGAAGCCAATATACACTACCACAACGAATGGAGAATGCTTCACTGCTCTAATTACACATCGAAATTATTGTAAAAAAAATCAGCACTCATAACGAATGGGTCATGATGCAATATATGTACTGGGGATAATTGTTGTCTCCAATGATTGCAGAGGGGGCAGTAGTTGAATGTGCATTCTCCTAGATGTAGGAGATGCCAAAATTAGAGATCCTCTTACCGTCCCTCATCCCTCCCCCTCCCTCGCTCCCTCGCTCACTCCACCTACGGGGGCACGCAGGCTTTCTCATACGGTCAGCGTGCAGTGCATATATCTGTGGCATACCACCATCCCAGTGCGGTTGCTAATTGCACCCGGTCCAGCCATCGGCCTTTCGCCAGCACAAAAGGATTTAAAGCCAACAATGGATCTTGTTTATTCATCTAAAATATAGTGGTACAAATCGTCCAGTGGCTAGGGTACAGCTGCCTTGGGCGACCACACATGCACGAGACTGCCCCACACTGCTCCTGCAAGTGTCCATCATTCTGAATGTGAAAACACTACACTGTAACAATTGTATTTAACGTCAATGCCTCTCTTATTATCAAGAAACTCTTAAAAAGGAAAACAAAATCGCAACGATAATAAATGTCCTCTTTCCATGAAAACAGGTGCAGTCCATTTTCTTTTAGATTCATGAGCTCGTTCGTTATAGTTTTTGCATTTGACTGCAGGATGTAATTCGCTTCTCATTATTTTGTGAAATGAAGTGAAATAAAGAACAGTGTCGCCACCAATTGCAGATGATCAGTCTGCTGAGGCCTATACATGTCTAGTATGTGTAACATTGGGAAAAAAAGACTTGCATTATTTTGCTGCAAAATCTACAGATCACCGCGGAATGTCCTCATTATTTCGAAACCGTGATTGGAGAAAAGGAAAAGGGAGAATTTAAACTCTGAAGACAAAACATCTATGTTAAGCGCTTTCGTTCATCTTGATGGACAAATTACATGACCTGAGAGCGTCTCTCGCATTCAAATCAGTGTCTACAAATCTACAAATAAACTGTCATGCACGTGTATGTTACAGATATTTTAGGCACATGAAATAACGTCACAGAAAACAGCCTTTCACGGCATTTGGTCATATATCGTAAAAAAACACCATCGTTTTAAGTTTGATGACAACAAGCCTTAATTCAAGAGTACATTGCTGTTTTGTGTATGTTACAGATATTTTAGGCACATGAAATAACGTCACAGAAAACAGCCTTTCACGCCATTTGGTCATATATCGTAAAAAAACACCATCGTTTTACGTTTGATGACAACAAGCCTTAATTCAAGAGTACATTGCTGTTTTGTGCACTATAGGCAGATCTCGTTTCACCAGTGCGATGCTATATCACACTGGCGTTTATGAAACGAATCATTTATCTTGTAAGAGAATCTCCTATAACATTTTACCATATCTCTCTTTTCCATATGTAGAAACCAAATACTGTCTGCTTGCTTACGTTTCACGTTTTTGCTCCATAATTCGCCTCTACTGACCAGTCGGCAAAGTTTCTATCATACAGAAGGCAATGAATCGTAATAGCAGCAGATTATTGCGTTCTAGTTTCGTAAGCAATTTGGTCTTCAGAACATGTTTCAGACAATCTACTCACATGTTGGGAAAAACTCTAGCATTTAGAGGTTAAAAAAAAAGTTCAAATGTGTGTGAAATCTTATGGGACTTAACTGCTAAGGTCATCAGTCCCTAAGCTTACTCACTACTTAACCCTAAATTATCCTAAGGACAAACACAAACACCCATGCCCGAGGGAGAACTCGAACCTCCGCCGGGATCAGCCGCACAGTTTATGACTGCAGCGCCCAAGACCGCTCGGCTACTCCCGCGCGGCCTTCTAGGTTCCAAAATGAGTTATAATTCATATGGTGTCTACTTTATAGATAGAGGTTATGAAGTAACACAGGACTCATAGTAATATCTATTGGCAAACACGCAATCGTGATGACAGTTATAATCCCATCAGAACAGACATAGCCGATTTCTATTAGTGTTATGATTAAAATCATTATAGTTTTGAGAGAACTATCTGCACCCAAAAGTTAACAAGTTATACCATCCCTTGTAATAGAACCTCTAAAATTTTACTGCATCTCTCTCTTCCAGTATATCGAAAAACAAATACTGTCTGCATTCTGACATCGAGAACATTACATACACACATATCGCTGCACTGGAGCAGCTGACCAGTGGTCAAAGTCGCTTGCACAAGCCTGCATAAAGTTTGTCGACTGTACTGGAGGAAGACTATATCCAACAGACTGTCAATCACAACAGAGGGTTCCTGTATTGTTCCTTCATAAGCAGTTTAATATATTGTTTTTTTCTGCTGTAACACATCCAAGCAGTGTATATCAATAACTGTGTAACGAATAATTTATTACTAGGATAAAAAAATACCAGAAATTACAGTTTGTAGATGTCCTGACATGGTTGTGGGGACGTATTAGAGCTGGAAGGTTTAAAAAAAAGTAGCGAAGCTCATCTGGTAAGCAATAAGAGCACATAAAGCACTCAGGGGGAAAAATATCAGAGCCTTAGCAGAAATCTACTCTGTACACATGCCAACCCTCTATTGCAGACACCAACACGGTAGAATGGAAGTCAGAGAAAGTGTAAAACCGTGCCAGACTTTGAGTTTTCATCACGTGCTTTGCTATATGAGTCTGCAGACAAGCTCTCTGATGTGCCATAGTAGTACATGGATTTGTTTCCACACTAAAAGTTTCCAATCTGCCCCACTCGTCGAGTAAAAGTAGGGAAAAAGTATTACGAAATGCGAAGAACAGAGATGGGTTGGGCGTACCCAGACGCTCAAAACCGGAAAGCTCTGGCTGCATCCACTTTTAACTCTCCCTCTCCCCCCTGTAAACTACGTGGGTTTCGGTAATACATACGTCAACAAAAGGCAACATAAGTGTTATACAGGGGCACTATATTAAAGGAGGCAAAACATTTGAATCTCAATCCATAACTGTGTTTTCATAGATGCCAACGAATACAGATATTACTTCCACAAATGACGTTATTCCCTAAGAATTAAGGAGAAGAATGATTAAGTTTATCACATTTAAGCCATTATCTAGAGTGTTCTGTAGGAGGGTGGACCAATGTCACATATATCACCTTTAATAGTGTGAGGCGGTTGTACTCAAGAAACATGGTGTTAGGACGAAATTGCTGTATTTTCCTACACATGAGTAAAACTATTTAACATCACTCCAGGACTTCTTTGTGTAAGAGGAATGCTACAAGAGCTGTGTTGACGCTACTGCTAACAGCAATAAGACTGTTACATCTCTTTTGGCTACTGATTGTGGTGCTTACTTCTTCATAAGAAGTTGCCGCTTCTTCGTGTGCATTTTGTGCAGCAGGGCGTGGGTGGCATCTCAACGTATCAGCTATCGAAAATATTCATGTCGGTTTTTTCTCGCTCATTTCCTAGTGAGACATAGCCACATCCGTCAAAATCGATACTACTAATAATGATAAGTACCTCAGACGTGAGAAGTACACTCCTGGAAATTAAAATAAGAACACCGTGAATTCATTGTCCCAGGAAGGGGAAACTTTATTGATACATTCCTGGGGTCAGATACATCACATGATCACACTGACAGAACCACAGGCACATAGACACAGGCAACAGAGCATGCACAATGTCGGCACTAGTACAGTGTATATCCACCTTTCGCAGCAATGCAGGCTGCTATTCTCCCATGGAGACGATCGTAGAGATGCTGGATGTAGTCCTGTGGAACGGCTTGCCATGCCATTTCCACCTGGCGCCTCAGTTGGACCAGCGTTCGTGCTGGACGTGCAGACCGCGTGAGACGACGCTTCATCCAGTCCCAAACATGGTCAATGGGGGACAGATCCGGAGATCTTGCTGGCCAGGGTAGTTGACTTACACCTTCTAGAGCACGTTGGGTGGCACGGGATACATGCGGACGTGCATTGTCCTGTTGGAACAGCAAGTTCCCTTGCTGGTCTAGGAATGGTAGAACGATGGGTTCGATGACGGTTTGGATGTACCGTGCACTATTCAGTGTCCCCTCGACGATCACCAGAGGTGTACGGCCAGTGTAGGAGATCGCTCCCCACACCATGATGCCGGGTGTTGGCCCTGTGTGCCTCGGTCGTATGCAGTCCTGATTGTGGCGCTCACCTGCACGGCGCCAAACACGAATACGACCATCATTGGCACCAAGGCAGAAGCGACTCTCATCGCTGAAGACGACACGTCTCCATTCGTCTCTCCATTCACGCCTGTCGCGACAGCACTGGAGGCGGGCTGCACGATGTTGGGGTGTGAGCGGAAGACGGCCTAACGGTGTGCGGGACCGTAGCCCAGCTTCATGGAGACGGTTGCGAATGGTCCTCGCCGATACCCCAGGAGCAACAGTGTCCCTAATTTGCTGGGAAGTGGCGGTGCGGTCCCCTACGGCACTGCGTAGGATCCTACGGTCTTGGCGTGCATCCGTGCATCGCTGCGGTCCGGTCCCAGGTCGACGAGCAGGTGCACCTTCCGCCGACCACTGGCGACAACATCGATGTACTGTGGAGACCTCACGCCCCACGTGTTGAGCAATTCGGCGGTACGTCCACCCGGCCTCCCGCATGCCCACTATACGCCCTCGCTCAAAGTCCGTCAACTGCACATACGGTTCACGTCCACGCTGTCGCGGCATGCTACCAGTGTTAAAGACTGCGATGGAGCTCCGTATGCCACGGCAGATTGGCTGACACTGACGGCGGCGGTGCACAAATGCTGCGCAGCTAGCGCCATTCGACAGCCAACACCGCGGTTCCTGGTGTGTCCGCTGTGCCGTGCGTGTGATCATTGCTTGTACAGCCCTCTCGCAGTGTCCGGAGCAAGTATGGTGGGTCTGACACACCGGTGTCAATGTGTTCTTTTTTCCATTTCCAGGAGTGTATGATTGAGGATAGGCTATGTATGTTTCCGACTTAAAACATCGTATAAAATCCATTAACTTCCTAAGAGACAGAACAGTGATCTCCTTACTTCATTCTCTTTGGATTATAATCCGCTCGAGCAGCAGATATACAGTGACGATGCCTTTCTAGGAACGCAGAATTGTGTGGAAGGAAGTAGTTTTATTATTTTAAAGTTTCTCACCTCAGTGATTGGGGTAGGTAACTTGCAATGTGGTTGTATGTTTGATGTTGAACAAATGTATCCTACATTAAAGTATTAAAAGCATTGCATTCCTTATGACCAATACTTCAGAAACCATATGGCTTTAACAATATAACGTTTTGAGGTGCAGAACCATGTAGCCAGAGGAGTGTGTGTTTATGCTCTGCAATCATTTCTCTCATGCCGGTACCTTTCTGGTACTGATTCTAAACAGTGAAAAATACTTCAGAACTGATAGCACGGCAGATTGACGTGTTTCATCCGTCTGGAGCTCCATCGTGCATAAACCACACGTTTCTACTTAACTATCTGTTATATTACCTCAACACTGATAAGCTGTGCTACCCTCTTCAATATGCATGCATGTAGAGAGATATCAAGCATTTGTATGGATGCTGTGGGTAAGAGTGGTGCAGAACAGTCATCACTGAACAGCAGTTAAGAGCACAACAAGACGTGGAATTTAGTGGGTATAGGACCCTTACACTTCTGGCCATTTCAGAATAAGTTGGCTATCGTGTTGCAGGCAGGATAGGTCAAAGACAACGTGGGAGGGATCTGTCAATCTCTGACTTTATGCTATGAATGCGAGAATACTGTGTGACGCCAATTCACACAGGAAAAGATGACCAGTCGCAATTGGAAATTCTGCACTATGATCGATATGCTGGGAATACAAAAATAACCTAATTGCATCGGTATATGATGCTGTCTGATATACATTGGTGTATATGGCCGAATGGACATATTGCAGAGTCATCTATCTGCATTCACCACCTGGTACGTGGCATTTGCAAAAGGGGGATGAATGGTTCAGCGATGATACAGAAATTGGGAAGCAATCTGCTGTGTCACTGACTGACATTGAAATTACAGAACAACTGGTAAAATTGCTGAAACCAATCGTGTTATCAACTGCAGTGCATATTACAGTACAATGTCTATGCAGTGTCTTTCCTATCCCATACATTCACTGGTATGCTGTCGATTACCACATAATGATTGACTGACACCATTCAGTTGAAATGGAGAGAGCCTTGGCGGAACACTGGATATCTGCTACTTGTCGCTGTGGAGCAAAGGATTAAATGTAGAGGTCAGCATCTTCACGCAGTACATGTCTTGAATTATGATCTGTTCATTGAGAGTGATAGTTTTTTACAACAGTTTCGATGTGTAATTAGAGCAGTGACGTTTTTTTCATCAATTGTGGTAGTGCATATTGGCTTCGATTACCAGGCCGCAGGGTGATTGTCGAGCAGGTGTCTGTAGTGAACTCTAACATCAAACAGTACTATATACAGTCCTCAGCTGTATACCTACAGGTAATACACTTATTAAACTCCTCTCTGTCCAACACCGGCAACTCATCAGATGAATATATTTTCTACCAAAGAAAAAAAAATATATATGGTACCTCCCACTGCAGCCTTTTTTCGCGCCAACTTGTAGGTGAAGGGTAGAGTTTGAGTGAATCTGCCACTACCTTCGAGTGGTATTGTGAAATTTTTACCTAGCCGGATAACACCATTTGTATGTCATTGTCAAATCAGTGTCTACAAATAAACTGTCATGCACGTGTATTTTGATTTTAGGCACTCCTTGTGTAGCACTATGCATATAGTTGTGTAATTATGACCAATCTCTATCATTAATTACGTAAGTATAACCGATCTTTACTTCAGTTTCCCAACAAAAATAAATAAAGTCCTCTAACCTAACCTTCCTTTCCTGCATCTGGACGTTTTTCCATGTGCCGGGGCTGCGCTTGGCCTTTCTGTCAAGAAGGGCCAGGGTTTGAGTCCCAGAAAGGACGCCGCCATTTCTAATTTCCGGCCAGTTCCGGTGTGGAGGTGAGGGTGGACGTTACCACAACCCTGGGACGAAGAAATTCTCATCAAAATTCGAAATACGTACCAAAATTCGAAATTCCCGCCAAAATTCGAAATTACTGCCAATAGTATTGGTTGGGTGGGGAAGGGGGAGGGGAGGGAGAGGGGGGTGGGCAGGTGAGGGAAATGGATAATGTCATTGGGGGTGGGTTTTGGTGTTGGGGGAATTAAATAATCAATTTAATTAATTTACATTTCAATTTGATAACAGAATTGCGCTCAGGGCCCCATCTCCCCATTACTCAAGGCTTGTCCTCGTGCTTGCCAAACCCTACATTGGCCAGCAAGGTCGCCTTGCATACTGACCAATGGTGGAACAATGTATTATTGAGCTACTCAATTTGTGATGCTTTCTCTCTTGAATACATTGTGCAATTTTTCTGAAACTGTCATTAGTTGTTTCTCTGTATGCGTAAATCACATATACCGATTTCCATCCCATTCTGATAATTCCCTCGCGGTGCGTTGTTTTTTCATCTTAGAGTGTATAATATGTTACCGTATGAAGTATTAGTCACGTCACGGAAACACCACAGCGAACCCTTCAGGCGCTTAAGCTGTTGTAGAACCTGGCACTAGCCTATCATGTGACTGCCCATCACTGACGTGTATCACGACAGAGAACTGGTGTGAGTTGTAAGGATCGAATACAGTAATATGGGTGAACGTAGAAACAATTGCAGAAAGGAACTGCGATGTGTGGACATAGCTTTGACACACCATGAATGAAGTCGTCCGATTTATTGGTGTATCAACGAGCACCGCCAAATGCTTGTAGATGGAATCGTGCATCAGTCGCCGCCTTACATAGCGGCTTAAGAACAGTGTTCGGAGACAAGCGTTACGCTTTGTCAATGGAAATAAGTTTCAAACCTGACGTAAAGTGCTGCTGTCAGTTCCCGAGCTCTCATTCGAAGGTAAGTGCATGCTATGATAAGCTGAGTACCTCGAAAAGGCCATTCCACACACATTCAGAGACCCAAACAATGTACTCATAGAAACTGGGCAGAAGCTAGTCTGGTTCATATGGTTCAAATGGCTCTGAGCACTATGGGACTCAACTGCTGTGGTCATCAGTCCCCTAGAACTTAGAACTACTTAAACCTAAGTAACCTAAGGACATCACACACATCCATGCCCGAGGCAGGATTCGAACCTGCGACCGTAGCAGTCGCACGGTTCCGGACTGCGCCTAGAACCGTGAGACCACCGCGGCCGGCGCTAGTCTGGTCCGATGATCACAATTTTGCCTCTCCTCAAATGACACGAGGCATGAGGGCATCAACGGCGCAATGCGTAAGGGGTGTAGGTCCGACCAGAGGCGGCTGTGCGGTGTAGTGGGTAAATTTTCGTACCACGATTTAGCACCACTCATCCATATTACCATGAACATGTACCAGCATATTTATTTCAGCATTCGCAGTAATCAAGGGCTGCCCTTTCTGTTTGACGAGTATGCTGTGGGCATTCCCATTTTCCCATATGATAGTCGCTTTGTATACAGGTTTGTACGCACGTGCTGCTAACTCGACTTCCGCCTGCTTAGCTGGGTAGTAGAGTACTTGCATCTCATGAGCTGGGCCCGAATTCGATTCCCGGCCGGGTTGGAGATTTTTCTCCTCTCAGGGACTGGGCGTTGTGTTGTCCTCATCATCATTTCCTCATCATCGGCCGAAAGCCGCCCAATGTGGCGCCGACTGAAATAAGACTTGCACTTGGCGGCCGAACCCGACTAGGACAACCCGGCCAACAAAGCCATCCGATCATTTCATTTATTTGCTAACTCGATGTACACCGAGGAAGATATCGCAACTCTACTGACCCCCTAAATCACCTGACCTTAAACGCGTAGAAAGTTTTTTTGACTATTTAAACAGCAGCTGAAAATTCAAATGAATATCCCCAAAAATTGGAAGCTCTACAACTATCTAATCATGAAGCTTCAGGTAAGTACGTCATTCCTGAAGAATCTTTCTTGTCGAACTAAGGCTATTATAGTTGCTAAAGGCGGTGTTAAAAGGTGTTAGCGCTATGTACCCAGGGAGTGACAAATAGTTTGTGTGGTTTGCTTACATGGGTTCTTGTTCCCGCAACAGGTAACAGTTATCAGTCACAAATTAAAAACTGCAAACAGACGCACCCTTCACCGCGAAGACACAACAGGCAAAGGTGCATCGTTTTCCATGGTATCGGCATCGCTAGGCAGGCAGTGAACTGGTATGAAACGTAAGATTTTCACAAATGCATGTTCCATACGAATTGCTTGTTCAAGACCTTTTATCACCTGAAATGTTGATCTTCGACCAGGATTCTTTGTCATCTGAATTACGTTTGATGTAAAAGTTCGCCACACACACACACACACACACACACACACAGACAGACACACGCGCACGCACAAAACGAAGTGGTGCTGCATCGTTTATTGCAAGTATTGGGAGACTGCTACATTACTCTCTTTTAGATATTTGTACTCGGCATATATTCTGACGGTTGGATATCCTGCGTAATTTTTACCTGTTTAAATCACTTAGTTGCTGTTTTTTAAGATTCCGAAATACTAACCGTAGCCGACACACTAAACAAATGGCCAACGGAACTCCTACAGACTGTAGTAACTTCTAATACTTATCATAATATTACAGCGTGAGCCGTTATAAATGCAAGCAAAGATTAAGAAACTTCGATATGTAATTCAAAACATGGATTGTGTTATTATAATTATTATTTCATCTTGACCCTTAAAGGAACTAGGTAGAGATTCCGGTGCCCAGTAGCTGCGAGAACGCGCTGGTCAAATCAGTCTATAAGAAGAACAGCAGAAGCAAACGAAAAATAAATGACGTCTACCTGTTGTTGAATCCTATGTTACCCTCTGAACCGAAACATCATGAGTTATCTCTAACAGGATGACTTCCTCGATGGCCTCTGAAAAGATGGGTCAAGCAAAAGGAAATTCCCTTTTTCCCTTTTTGTCACATGATAAACTGAAAGGTACATATGGTGGCAGTCAGGTAGATGTGGCGTTTCTCGTTTCTTAACTTGCAGAAAGCATTTAAACTGGCACTGCATAAACGTTTATTAACATAAATACAATCATAAGGAGCATTTGTGACTCGGCTGAGTATTGCTCGTTACAGAGAACGCAGTATGTTATCTTGGATGAGAAGTCATCGGTAGAAGTAACTTCGAACCCCTGAGACATGTTTTGCAACCTTTGCTGTATATGTTGTGTATTAAAGACCTGACAGACGGTATTAATAGTAACGTCACACATTTTATAGATAACACAGTTATCTATAATTAAGTGTTACTGATAAAGGCTACACAAATATTCAGTCATATATTCACAATATTTCAAATGTTACAGAACTTGGAAATTTTCTTTAAGTCTTCGGAATATAAAATTGTGCATTTCACAAAGTGACAAAACGTAGTATCTTATTACTACAAACTCAATGACTCACTTCTGGAACTAGGCAACCGGGCGTAACTATTAGTAAGGATATCAAATGAAATGATCACATAGGTTCAGTCGTGCATAAAGCAGGTGACAGTCCTTGGTTCACTGTCAGACAGAAACCTTATATATACACTATTGGCCATTAAAATTGCTGCACCAAGAAGAAATGCAGATGGTAAACGGGTATTAATTGGACAAGTATATTATACTAGAACTGACATATGATTACATTTACACGCAATTTGGGTGCATAGATCCTGAGAAATCACTACCCTGAACAACCACCTCTGGCCGTAATAACGGCCTTGATACGCCTGGGCATTGAGCCAAACGGAGGTTCGATGGCGTGTACAGGTACAGCTGCCCATGGAAACTTCAACAAGATGCCACATTTCACCAAGAGTAGTGGCTGGAGTATTGTGACGAGCCGGTTGCTCGGCCACCATTGACCAGACGTTTTTAATTGGTGAGAGATCTGGAGAATGTGCTGGCCAGGGCAGCAGTCGAACATTTTCTGCATCCAGAAAGGCCCATACAAGACCTGCAACATGCAGTCGTGCATTATCCTGCTGAAATGTAGGGTTTTGCAGGGATCGAATGAAGGGTAGAGCCACGGGTTGTAACACATCTGAAATGTAACGTCCACTGTTCAAAGTGCAGTCAATGCGAAGACGTCTGACCAATGGCACCCCTTACCATCACGCCGGGTGATACGCCAGTATGGCGATGACGGATACACTCTTCCAATGTGCGTTCACCGCAGTGTCGCCAAACAGGGATGTGACCACCATGATGTTGTAAACAGAACCTGGATTCATCCGAAAAAATGACGTTTTGCCATTCGTGCTCCCAGGTTCGTCATTGAGTACACCATCGCAGGCGCTCCTGTCTGGGATGCAGCGTCAAGGGTAACCGCAACCGTGGTCTCTGAGCTGACAATCCATGCTGCTGAAAACGTCGTCGAACTGTTCATGTAGATGGATGTTGCCTTGCAAACGTCCCCATCTGTTAACTCAGGGATCGAGACGTGGCTGCCCGATCCTTTACAGCCATGCGGATAAGATGCCTGTCATCTCGAGTGCTAGTGATACGAGGCCGTTGGGATCCAGCACGGCGTTCCGTATTATCCTCGTGAACCCATCCATTCCATATTCTGCTAACAGTCATTGCATCTCGACCAACGCGAGTAGCAATGTCGCGATACGATAAACCGCAATCGTGACAGGCTACAATCCGACCTTTATGAAAGTCGGAAAGGTACGCATTTCTCCTCTCTACACGAGGCATCACAACAGCGTTTCACCAGGCATTGCCGGTCAGCTGCTGTTTGTGTATGAGAAATCGGTTGGAAACTTTCCTCATGTCAGGACGATGTAGGTGTCGCCACCGGCGTCAACTTTGTGTGAATGCTCTGAAAAGCTAATCATTTGCATATCACATTTCTCGTCTGTAGCACGTCATCTTCGTGGTATAGCAATATATATATATATATATATATATATATATATATATATATATATATATATATATATATAAACCGATTCGTTCAAGCCACGTAAAACTATTAGGACAGAATTCCAGATGGAACTGGATTGCTGGAGAAGACTTTTCAGCAAGCACCCGTGAACTACCAACGAAATTAACACTTCCTAGAATACAGTAAGGAGATTATTGTTGGTGCATATACATTATGTGCAACAATGGGAGCAAGGAATTGCGAGCCAGAGTTTAGTTCTATCAGTGGTTACGTTGCAACACATACACTGAGACCAGTGGGAGCCACATTGAACGGCTGCTGTGACTTTAACTTATTGCCAGAAGGTAGAATTTGTTTTTTTTTGTCAATAAGAAATTAAATATTCATGTCCGACCATTAGTTCCACATATCCAAACCTTCAATGTAAGGGAGTTTCAATTAATATAATTTTGACTGTAATGGAACTTCGCCGGCCGCTGTGGTCTCGCGGTTCTAGGCGTGCAGTCCGGAACCGTGCGACTGCTACGGTCGCAGGTTCGAATCCTAACTCGGGCATGGATGTGTATGATGTCCTTAGGTTAGTTAGGTTTAAGTAGTTCTAAGTTCTAGGGGACTAATGACCACAGCAGTTGAGTCCCTTAGTGCTCCTAGCCATTTTTTTGTAATGGAACTTCGTGGCAGATTAAAATTGTTTGAGGTACTGGCGGAAGCAAAGTCTCGATGCCGTATCGTGAAACATGCTCGGACAGCTGACTCAGAGTGCAGCACTCGACCGACGGTTACAGGAAGAACCATTCTTGGACAGAACTGATTAAATTTCAACCTGTAACAGTTGACTAAAAGTTTGTGCCGGACTGGGTCTCGACCGTTGATCTTTGTCTTTCGCGGGCGAGTGCTGTACTGATTCAGCTGTCCTGGCGTGACCCAGCACCCGCTATCGAGGCTTTACATCCACCAGTGCCTCGCACAATTTAAATACGCCAGCATGTTTACAATCAGCATACGCTCTGCTGCACAGTGAGAATTCAGTCTTGGCCTTAATGTTTTCGAACTCCCTGTGTACCGATACGACAAAGAAATGGGAAGAAAATGTTACCATTATCCTCCCCTTCTTCTTTATTCTCATTTTTCTCTATGTGGTCGTGGGCATAGTTCTCATCCATTTCAGTCATGATGTGGTACATGCAGAGGTAGGCACTGAGATACTCCTCCAGCTAGTGCGGAACTGTGCTGGTCCCTGCCGGGTAATTCCTGTTCTTGTCAGATCTATCTGGTGCCTCTCTCCACATACGTGCTTCTTCTGTCTCTTGGAGACCATCGTAGTGCCGGCCGCGGTGGTCTCGCTGATCTAGGCGCGCAGTCCGGAACCGTGCGACTGCTACGGTCGCAGGTTCGAATCCTGCCTCGGGCATGGATGTGTGTGATGTCCTTAGGTTAGTTAGGTTTAAGTAGTTCTAAGTTCTAGGGGACTGATGACCACAGCATTTGAGTCCTATAGTGCTCAGAGCCATTTGAACCACCATCGTAGTACTACTTTCGTACACCCGTCATCTTCCTTACGGCAATGCCCAGTGTCGTCAATACGTTGGAAATGTCAATCTTGCTCAGAACAGTGGTCTGTGAAGATGAGAGTGCATTATGACGGGCCTAAGTGAATTCGAACTGGAGAAATTGTTTGTGCTCTTGTGGTGGGTATTCTGTAACCAAGGGAGCCTAAGTGTTAAGTGTTTCAAGAGGAATCATGTCTGAGGTTTATACCGTATTTAGGGAAAGTGGAAAAACATCATCAGCTAAGTCACAACTGTGACGCCCCTTCTCTCCTTCTACACTCGCCGGGAGGATACGAGACTCGTAACGACGTTCGTCCCCGTCGGTATGACGTGGAGCAGCACCTGTAACTCTCGCAAGAACACAACTCCTCGCATGGTTTAGAAATATTCTGTTACCTGTCCGCAACAGTCTTCTCAGCTTGTCCGAACTGGTAAACTGCAATCGTTTATTTTTATTTTTATGTCCGGTTAGTTCCTTGATGAAATAAAATCTTGATTCTTGATTTCATCATTACGGTCGTTTTACACATCATACATAGCGAGGATGAAATTTTGCTGTCTACCATTCCTTTGCTACGCTGTTGCTACGACAAGTTATTAACAACGGTCCGACGTAACTCCTGAGACAACTTACATTGGAGTAATTTTTTTTTTAATACGCCGTAATACTGGTTTAAACTAATCACTTTTCGCTGTCCATTATTCATGTACTCACTTAGTCACTTAAAATGTTTAAAGAGTTAATCAACTTGCATTAATACACATTGTATTGCCCGTTTAATGAGTTAGGCGACACGTAAGATTCATCTTTTGACTCAGATTTTATACCTCTCTCTGTAATTAATTGTTTGTCCCTACAACACACGCACATCGATATGTCATTCAAGATTAACTTCCGTTACCTAATCGGCGTACCTGTCTTTGTTCGTGTCTTCATTTCATTATGTCCTACTCAAGACTACCAATTGTTTTTCTGTCGTTGATCCATTGCTCTGAAGGTTTGTAACTGTTCATCAGTACGAAGGCTAAGTCAGATAAACCAATATCACTCAGTTTAAGTCTAACACTCGTCTTACTATACCGTCACGTTGAGAACGGTAAAGATTAACTTTCTTCAGCCCAATGTCTGAGCAATACTTCAATTTCTATCTCACGAATTATCAAACTTCCAAAACTGAAACACTCTAATAGCGTTTGCATCCAGATAACTACCGCAAAAGTACTCTAGAGCGACTGAAGAGCAACTAACTAACTGAACATTTCCATATCCGAGTTGCATTGTAGTCGCATAGAATTTTCTTGTCGATGCGGCTACAACTTTCTTTCATGGTAAATGTTATCTTTGTATTACTTTCTTGGATTTATCCTTTTTTCTTATGATTTTGAATTTATTATATAGTTGTTTGATAAAGAATCTATGATAATCTTTTCCTTTTATCCCCCCTTTTTGTATGCTATTCTCAGTATTTGAATTGTATAGGTGTTAATCAAAATATTAGTGGTGTACATTTTATCGTCAATAGTTACCGTCACTGTCAAGATGACTCACTTCCCTATTTTAAGTTTCCACAAAGTCTGTTAATTGGGGTTTTCTGTCCTTGAGGCGTTACACAACGCAGACGAAAGTGTTTGATGAGTGATGATGATGGGCGGTCATTGGAAATTAATTTGGTCGAATGAGTCTTGTTTCTCAGTGTTTCCAACTTCTGGCCTAGTTTACGTCCCAGGAACGAAACACGATGGGGATTCGGTAATGATTTGGGCATACATATCGTGGTAGTCCATGGACAAGATCGCCTTACTGTCAAGGATTATGTGACCGTTTAGTCTGATCAGGCTCATCCCACAATGCAATGTTTGTTCCCCAATGGTGATGCAGTGTTCCCAGACGACAGCGTCTTTATTCACACAAGCCTCGTCGTCCACGACTGGTTTTGTGGACACGAGGATACATTGTCACATCTCCGCGAGCCACCTGTCACCAGATCTCAATATTGTTGAGCCTTTGAGGTCTACTTTGGAGAGAAGGGAGAGCGATCGCTATATACCTCCATCACCTTTACGAGAACTTGCTACTATTTTGCAGAAAGACCGGTTGAAAAACACACTGGACGAGCATTTATCCGTTCCGAGATGACTGGAAGCTATTTTGAATGCCAACGGTTTTCCTGTACCGTGTTAGGATAATAAGGTGTTGTACTTGTGATGTTCCCGTATTTTGTCCATCGCTCGGCTAATGTATAAGGAAATATGGTAGTGTACAATATGTACAAGACCCAAGAAGGAAAACTAAGACTGGAAGAACGATGAGCTCAGATTAGAAAGCGTATAGGGCTACTCACTCTACAAATCGGAGAAGCAATGTTGGCAATAAAAGAATGGTTCAGAAGTGGGATTACAGTTCAAGGCGAAAATGTATCAATGACAAGATTCGCTGACGCTGCTATATTCAGTAAATGTGAAAAATACTTACAGGACTTGTCGAGTGGTATCTGAAGCGACAAATGTGCGGGACACGTGGCTTCCACCATAGTGGACGCAGGATCGCAGGCTGCTCTGATCTACACGAAAGGAGAGCGTCTGGTATGCAAATCAAGAGGACGTTGTCATGCAAACTGTTATTTAGCTAGTCGTCACCTCAGCCCTATCACAGGTAAACCGATTAACATGTAAATGAGTAGCTATATTTTATGGAATCGCCATTTACATTCAGTTTTATGATAAGTATTCCGAAAATGCAAGATACCTTGCGAAAGTCGCCTCTAACACACTGTCTTCGTTTCAGTCTCGTGCTGGCTATGATGTAACCAGAAAGACAGAACATTTCTCTATTACCAAACACAATTCGCACTACAGAAGTTATATATGGCATTCAACATGAACTATGGGGTTAGGAAATCATACATTTTGTAAGTTTTGTGTTCACCAAATAAGCTTGAACTCCAACATAAATATGTCGAGAAGTGAGTCCCCTACCATCGAAAGCAGCTGCCGTTTCTTAGGTGGCTTGCTTGCACATAGAAACTGATACGCCGTGGTATGGGAAAACTTAACCAAAACGTAAGGCAAGCAGAGCTCAAAGGCTGCAGGGAGTGAAAGCGTAGACCCAAATGAGGTTACAGTTTCAAACACAATTTAATTTTATTAAACATAAAAAAACAGTTGTTCACTGATACAAAACACAATAAAAAATTTTAAATTCCAGGCCTGAAGGGCCGCTGAACATTTACAACTGTAATGTCAGAATGACAACATTAAGATTCAACATAAGGAAATAATCATGGTCTGAAGGACCCAACACCTTTGATTAATTATTGACCAATACAATAAGTTACTGAAAGGAATGACTTTAATCAATCGGCCATAGGGGCCAATCAAATATAACCACAAATGCTGTTTTGATAATGCTACAAGAATGCAAAACCAACAGTTAATTTACTTCTTCCGAAGGAGCAGTAAAGACCAAGAGACAAATTCATATGCCAAAAGCTTTTTTTAATGAAACAAGGGGTATTGACGTCACAACCCGGCCTAAAGGGCCTAAACGTCAGTGGTAATAAATATTTGAGAATGGTTGAAGTTAGTGAGTTAGCACTTAAAACCAGCTCGTGCTCCTCACCACTAGGAAAAATTTACAATCAGCTGTGGTAGGTCTGCCTGCTTTAGCAATATGGCACAGACCAGCAGAACAACTAGAAACTTCATCAACGTGGCGAATCGGCGAATCGTCCACACAGGGCATGACAGCAACTCTCTATAACACATAAAATAAAAATTACTTAACCTTGAAACACATGGTTCAAAATATAACGCATATCTGGCCAGGAACTGTTAATGACGCCCACTGGCCTTCATAAATCTTCGACTTAGTAAATGTGACGGCCAGCACTAAATAATAATACCACTCAACAAATTGTAAAATACAAGATCGTTGTTGCACTTGGGTCAGAATAAAATTTCAACCACAGATAATATTTTGGGTTCAATTATTAAGGCACAGAGAGTTAACACTCTTTTCTAGTGACAGTTACACTTGACAATAGAACAGCAGATCATTGAATCGGGATTTCGGGCACGCCTGAGCCTAATAAAATTGCGAAACACCATGGCACACGACCTTAGAGCAAAACACACCCGACGACACGGGCAGAAATTGAGTGAGACACATCAAGTCAAGAAATTCTCACCGTTAGTCCAGAAGGAAGACAACCATTCGGCGACAGGCTGCAACCAGCACCAACTCGAGTTATGTCAATCGACCCAGTTCCGCCATATCAACAGTTGCCACGCCGACCTTCCTTATCACGCAGCCCGTCCCGTGTACACACGCTCGTAGCAATCACGTGCGTTCACAGGAAGTTATACCACCTTTCCCGCAACATCGCGCTGCCACACAACCGGAAACTAAACTCCCCGTCTCACTCCGGCAGCAACACTCGATACTCTCGTCGTCAGCAGGTCTCTCCACAGGACGCAGCGCCCTCCGAAATTTAAAAGCAAACGCACCAATCGTGGCAGAGCAAAGCCAAGGCTCCGGAAGACGACACACCACACCTAAGCAAAGATGAAGATGATACGGTTCAGCAACTATACAGCCTTGATATATAGTGCAAACAACAGATCACAGAGGAATTATCCGATTGATACGGAAATCGGTAGATGTAATGTCCACGGACTGACAGATAGATGATTAATATCTTAGGAAAACTGGATGACTTATTCAAGCGAAAGAGCTTCATAAACTGAACAAATAGATGAAGCGTTGGTCCACCTTTGGGCACTATGCAAGCAATTATTTAGTTTGTTATTGATTGTCAGAGTTGATGGTCCTCCATGCCAAATTCTGTGCAATTGGCACGGCAGATCGTCAAAATCCCGAGCTGGTTGGAGGGTCTGCCCATAATGTTCGATACGTTCTCAGTTGCCGAGAGATCCGGCGACCTTGCTTTCCAAGGCCGGGTTTGGCAAACAGGAAGACAAGCACTAGACACTCCCGCCGTGTGCTGACGGGCATTATCTTACTCAAATGTCAGCCAAGGATGGCCCGCCATGAAGGCCAATAAAACGGGGCAAGAATATCGTCGATGTACCGCTCTGCTGTAAGGGTGTCGCCGATGGCAACCAAAGGCCGTAAAACGAAATGACATCCGAGACCTTCACTCGTTGTTGTTGTGTGGCGGGCGAAAGTCAGGTTGGATTAACAGCTGTCTGTGGCATCACCAGACAAGTCTTCGCTGCTCATCGGGGCTCGCTTCGAAGTGGGACGCATCACTGAAGACAATTCTACAACAGTCAATGAGATTCCAGGCCGAAGACGTGTCTGGCGACGCCCCAGACAGCGGTGGAATACCAACCTGACTGTCCTCCTCCATGTGGAGGCGACAACCCAGAGTGATAGTCTGGGGCGCCATTTCTTTTCATACAAGGACCCCTTTGGTTGTCATCCGCGGCCTTCTAACAGCACAGTTGTATGACGATATTCTACGCTCCGTTTATTGTTCTGCACGGCAAACCACCCTGGGCTTACATTTCAGGAAGATAAGGCCCTCCCGTAACGGGCGAGTCTTTCTGCTGCTTGTTTCCATGCGTATCTGGGCCAGTACGATCGCCGGATCTCTCCACAACTGAGTACGTTCGAAGCCTTAAGGGGGGGGGGGGGGGCGAGAAAGGCTCCAAGCAACTGGGGATTTTGACGATTTAATGCACCAGTTCTACAGAATTCGGCACAATATTCTTCAGAAGGACATCTAACAACTACACACATCAAAAAAAGTTTTGCATCACCTCGGTTCTGAGAGTTCCGTAACTGCACAGAAAATTGGAAGAGAGATCAACATAAATATCATTTCTGCCTTTTTATTGCTCATGAAAACCGCACATTGCATTTTGTAGCACCATACAGCGAGACCTTCAGAGGTGGAGGTCCAGACTGCTGTACATACCAGTACCCCTAATACCCAGTAGTACATCCTCTTGTATTGTGCATGCCTGTATTCGTCGTGGCATACTATCCACAAGTTCATCAAGGCACTGTTGGTTCAGATTGTCCCACTCCTCAAATGCGATTCGGGGTCGATCCCTTAGAGTGGTTGCTGCGTCACGTCGTCCATAAACAGCCCTCTTCAATCTATCCCAGGCATGTTGGATAGGGTTCATGTCTGGAGAACATGCTGGGCACTCTAGTTAAGCGATGTCGTTATCCTGAAGAATTTCATTCACAAGATGTGCATGATGCGGGCGGGAATTTTCGTCCATGAAGACGAATACCTCGGCAATATGCTGCCGATATGGTAGCCCTATCGGTCGGAGGATGGCATTCACGTATCATATAGCCATTACGGCACCACCAATGACCACAGCGGCGTACGTCGGCCCCACATAATGCCACCCCAGAACAGCAGGGAATCTCCACCTTGCTACACACGCTGGAGAGTGTGTCTAATGCGTTCAGCCTGACCGGATTGCCTCCAAACACGTCTCTGACGATTGTCTGGTTGAAGGCGTACGCGACACTCATCGGCGAAGAGAACGTGATGCCAATCCTGAGCTGTCCATTCGGCATTTTGTTGGGCCCATCTGTACTCTGGTGCATGGTGTCGTAGTTGCGAAGATGGACCTCTCCATGGACGTCGGGAGTGAAGCTGCCCATCATGCAGCTTATTTCGCACAGTTTGAGTTGTAACACGACGTCCTATGGCAGCACGAAAAGCATTATTCAACATGGTGGTGTTGGTGTCAGGGTTCCTTCGAGCCATAGTCCGTAGATAACTGCCATTCACTGCAGTAGTAGCCCTTGGGCTATCCCCTCCATGTCCGAACAACATCGCTTTGGTTCACTCCAAGACTTGTTGAGAGCCCTTCCTGGCACAAAGTATCAATGCCGGCGCGATCGAAGCGCGTAGTGACCGTCTGAGCATGTTTGAACTACAGACAACACGAGCCGTGTACCTCCTCTCTGGCGGAATGACTGGAGCTCATTGGCTGTCGGACCCCCTCCGTCTAATAGGCGCTGCTCGTGCTGGGTTGTTTAAATCATTGAGCGGGTTTAGTGATATCTCTGAACAGTGAAAGGGACTATATCTATGATACAATATCCACAGTTAACGTCTATCTGCAGGAGTTCTGGAAACCGAGGTGATGCAATACTTAGCCCGCATCTCGTGGTCGTGCGATAGCGTTCTCGCTTCCCGGGTTCCCGGGTTCGATTCCCGGCTGGGTCAGGGATTTTCTCTGGCTCGTGATGGCTGGGTGTTGTTTGATGTTCTTAGGTTAGTTAGGTTTAACTAGTTCTAAGTTCTATGGGACTGATAACCATAGATGTTAAGTCTCATAGTGCTCAGAGCCATTTGAACCATTTTTTTGATGCAATAGGCATCAAGGGATCACCAATTTAGTATTGGAGGGCAGCGTAGAGGGTAAAAATCGTAGAGGGAGACCAAGAGATGAATACACTAAGCAGATTCAGAAGGATGTAGGGTGCAGTAGGTACTGGGAGATGAAGAAGCTTGCACAGGATAGAGTAGCATGGAGAGCTGCATCAAACCGGTCTCAGGACTGAAGACCACAACAACAACAACTTATTTTGATGTGTGTATATCAAACAATGCCAAGCCGAAAAACTGCTACTGAGAAGCCAGCGGGGGGTACCGCGTAACTGAATTGCTCAAGCTGTGAAGCTCTTTGTCTTGAAAAATCATCCAATTTTTCTGAAATATAATCTTTTTTCTTTTTGTTCTTACTCTTAATGTACACTGCCTATCTTAAGGGAGAAGGTGATGCCTGTTAATTTTATTAGTATTTCACTTGCTCTGATCTGATTTTGAACACTGTCTACTACTAAATCATCAATGACTGATGTAACTTGTAGAATGTCCTGTTGTACTCTTCTGGGAGGCAACCGTAGGTACGTCTTGATGCTGATTTTAGCCACAGTGTTGATACACACTGCCTGAGTGGGCCCAAACATCTACTTACATCAACTTGAGAAACATCTTTAATTGTTTTGTAAATCAAAAGCATTTTTTTTGCAGTGGTAATGCTAGCGGAATGCAGCCAAAATGTCTGAGGAAGAAGGTCGTACAACAAAAATATTATTACGCATTGTTCCTTGCACCTTTCCGACGAAAACGAGGCTCGCTGAAAGAATAATTTGTGTCTAGGTAGCATGAGCCAGGTTTTGATTTTTCAGATAAGAACACCATGTGGTGGAAATGCACCCATCTGTTGATTTAACACCTTCATTTCTTATACAATAGTTTTCATGTTTCCATTTTGTCTTCAGATTTAGAACTTTTTCATTGTAATTACCCGCAACAGAACCACAAATAAAAAATTACACTTTATTTTCAAAAGAAGGTTTACGTAACTAAAACAATACATCAGTGAGTAATTGAAAATGGTTCAAATGGCCCTGAGCACTATGCGACTTAACCTCTGAACTCACCAGTCGCCTAGAACTTAGAACTAACTAAACCTAATGAACCTAGCACACATCCATGTCCGAGGCAGGATTCGAATCTGCGACCGTAGCGGTCGCTCGGTTCCAGACTGTCGCGCCTAGAACGGCACGGCCATCCGGCCGGCTCAGTGAGTAATTACACACCCAATTCTCATCATACAGAATCATTTGAATTAACTTCAGTTACATAATCAAGAAATGTTAACAGTTCAAAAAGGCAGCATGCAACTACATCTCTTTGCCGCCAACATATGAATTCCAACTGGTAACCAAGAAAGAGAAGCATTATACATGTATCAAAGAAATTCTTTTACGTAACAAATGAGTTATTTACAGATGATTTTTTTCTTTGAAGTTATTTTAGAGATTTAACAATTTTAATGTTGATGGTTTCAAATAGAAATAAAATGGATTAAGTAAATTTCGGAATAAATATAATATACAGGGTGAAAATTTTAAATTGATATCAGAATAACTCGAAAAATAAGCTTCACGCGAAAAAATGTGTAGGATCCAAAGTTCATTATTTTCGAGGGGGACATCTGCTGGTGCTAAAATTAGTCCGCCACCCCAGCCCCCTGGGGAACCCCATTTTTTTATAGCAGAATCAGATTCTACATAAAAAACGAAGTACATTTTATCTTAAACATTTGTCTTGATTCTTGGTAGTTGGCGTTGTAATTCAAGAAAATCCATTTTCTCATTTTTGCCTGAAAAATGGGTACAGATATAAACAATACTTATTTACTTCGTAAATTTTGATTTGCTAAAACTAAAACTCTCCCTCTCTCCCCATAGGGTGGGGTTTGACAGAGAGGAATTAGAGTTTTACAAATGTTGTTTGTTTCGTGATCATGAGGCCACACAACTTTTAATTATCAAACAGATCACCTGAATAGCTAACTAACTAACCAAACATCCTACGTACTAAAGAGTGAACTCATTAACTAAGAGAGTAAACAACGTAAAAGACTAACTGAGGAAAAGACTAACCCACTCGCTAACTAAAGATGAACGTATTCTCGTTTAAGAGTTAGTGGTCCTGAAAAGGAACGATTGGTTTCGTTTTGTTGTTGATTATTTGCAAATACTTGCAAGTAAATGAATTTAGGGGTGCTTGTTTACACCGAGTCCCCTCGCCTCTCACTTTCGGCCTGCTTGTTGTCCGTAAATCCCTTGCGTCTCACCGTTTTATGAAATCAAATGTTCAAAGTGATGACCTCCAACTTTGATGCATTTATTGACGAATCTGCCTCTGTGTTGTCCATTTCTTTTCAGTGAGGTGGTATTTATCTTAGACTACCGAAAGAATTTAGGGTTGGTTTATTCGCCTCATTTATATTTTACCTACATTCCAACCCCAGTAGCGCCACAGTCGCGTAATTTTCTCTTATGCAGGGATCAGTTTCTAGTTTCTCAGTTACTCCCGATTGCTTGGTTTGTGTTTTTTGAGTACGATATGGATAAGGATGTTCCCATGGCCTAGGCCTGCCGGCACGGTAGCTCAACGTGTTCGGTCAGAGGGTTCGCTGACCTCTGTAATAAAAAAAAAAAGAGTCAATGGATCCACGATGAACTGAAACAAATGCTGTTAGACGTCCGCCCCGAACAAATACAACAACCAATAACGAACAAAATGAGATTAAAAAAAGGGGTAGCGTCTTTGTTCGTATTGAAAAAGTCTCCTGTCCTGGGTTCGAATCTCGGAGCTGCTTAAATTTTCATTAATAATCAGCATTGGCGGCAGTCAACCTTTTTCTGCCAACGGCCTTGTCAAAGAGAGCGGAGGAGCGGACAGAGGTTCAGGGCACTCTCTTTGCCTAGTGGTGGGAAACTGCCCCTAAAGTCGGAAGAATCAGATTGATCAACGGCAAGAGGATGCAAAAGGCAGTGGAAACCACTGCTTTAAAGACACGTAACTTGTATCCACAGGACATGTGGCTTCCAATTGAAAAAGTGTCGTGATGATCTCTCCTTTGGCAAAAGATTCCGGAATAGCACCTCATCCCGATATCCGTGAGGGGACTGCCATGAGAAAAAGATTGAGTAACCAACGGAAGGATAAAGTTCTACGAGTCGGGACGTGGAATGTCAGAAGCTTGAACGTGGGAGGAAAAGTAGAAAATCTGAAAAGGGAAATGAAAAGGCTCAATGTAGAGGTAGCAGGCGTCAGTGAAGTGAAGTGGAAAGAAGACAAGGATTTCTGGTCAGATCAGTATAGGGTAATATCAACAGCAGCAGAGAATGGCATAATAGGAGTAGGAATCGTTACGAACGGGAAGGTAGGGTAGAGAACGTGTTTCTGTGAACAGTTCAGTGACAGGGTCGTTCTTATCAGAATCGACAGCAAACCAACACCGACAACGATAGTTCAAGTATACACGCCGACGTCGCAAGCTGAAGACGAAGAGATAGAAGAAGTATATGAGGATATTGAAAGGACAATACAGTATGTAAAGAGGGTTGAAAATCTAATAGTCTTTGAGGACTGGAATGCAGTTGTAGGGGAAGAAGTAGAAGAAAAGGTTACAGGCGAATATGGTCTTGGGACAAGGAATGAGAGAGGAGGAAGACTAATTGAGTTCTGAAGTAAGTTTCAGCTAGTAATGGCGAGTGCCCTGTTCAAGAATCACAAGAGGAGGAGGTATACTTCGAAAAGGCCGGGTGATACGTGAAGATTCTAGTTAGATTACATCATGGTCAGACAGAGATACCGAAATCAGATACTGGATTGTAGGGTGTACTCAGGAGCAGATATAGATTCAGATCACAATATAGCAGTGATAAAGAATAGGCTAAGGTTTAAGACATTAGTCGGGAAGAATCAATAAGCAAAGAAGTGGGATACTGAAGTACTTAGGGATAACGAGATGCGGTTGAAGTTCTCTAAGGCTATAGATACCGCAATAAGGAATAGCTCAGTAGCCAGTATAGTTGAAGAGCAATAGACATCTCTAAAAAGGGCCATCACAGAAGTTGAGAGGGAAAACATAGGTACAAAGAAGGTAACTGCGAAGAAACCATGGGTAAGAGAAAAATACTTCAGTTGATTGATGAAAGGTGAACGTACAAAAATGTTCCGGGAAACCCAGCAACAGAGAAATACAAGTTGCTGAGGAATGAAATAAATAGGAAGTGCAGGGAAGCTAAGACAAAATGGCTGCAGGAAAAATGTGCGGAAATCGAAAAAGAAATGATTGTCGGAAGCACAGACTCAGCACACAGAAAAGTTAAAACAACCTTCGGGGACATTAAAAGGAAGCGTGAGAGTGCAACGGGGATTCCACTGCAGAGGAGAGAGCGGATAGGTGCAAAGAATACATTGAAAGCCTCTGTGAGGGGGAAGATTTGCCTGATGTGATAGAAGAAGAAACAGGAGTCCATTTGGAAAAGATAAGGGATCCAGTATTAGAATGAGAATTTAAAAGAGCTTTGGAGGACTTAAGGTCAAATAAGGCAGAAGGGATAGACTACATTCCATCAGAATTTCTAAAATCATTGTGGGAAGTGGCAACGAAACGACTGTTTATGTTGATCTGTAGAATGTATGAGTCTGGCGACATAACATCTGACTTTCGGAAAAGCATCATCCACACAATTCCGAAGACGGCAAGAGCTGACAAGTGCGAGAATTATCGCACTATCAGCTTAACAGCTTACAAGAATAACATACAGAAGAATGGAGAAGAAAATTGAGGTTGCACTAGGTAACGATCAGTTTGGCTTTAGGAAAGGTAAAGGCACTAGAGAGGCAATTCTGACGTTTCGATTAATAATGGAAACAAGACTAAATATAACTCAAGACACGTTCATAGGAACTGTCGACCTGGAAAAAGTGTTCGAAAATATAAAATAGTGCAAGATGTCCGAAATTCTGAAAAAAGTAGGGGTACGCCACAGGGGAGACAGGTCATATGCAATATGTACAACAGGGAATAATAAGAATGGACGACCAAGAACGATGTGCTCGTATTAAAAAGGGTGTAAGACAAGGATTTAGCCTTTCGCCCCTACTGTTCAATCTGTACTTCGAGGAAGCAATGATGGAAATAAATGAAAGATTCAAGAGTGGAATTATAACTCAAGATGAAAGGATATCAATGATACGATTCGCAGATGACATTGCTATCCTGATTGAAAGTGAAGAGCAATTACATGATTTGCTGAATGAAATGAAGATGTACAGAATATGGACTGAGAGTAAATCGAAGAAAGACGGCAGTAATGAGAAGTAGCAGAATAGAGAACAGCGAGAAACTTAACATCATGTCTGATGGTCATCAAGTAGATGATGTTAAGGAATTCTGCTACCTAGGCAGAACAATCCTAATGCCGGCGGAGCAAGGAGGACATCAAAAGTAGACTAACACTGGTTAAAAGGACATTCCTGGCCAAGAGAAGTCTACTAGTTTGAAACATAGGCCTTAATTTGAGAAAGAAATTTCTATGAATGTTCTTTGAGCACAGCTCTAAATTGTAGTGAAAGATGAACTGTGCGAAAACCAGAACAGAAAAGAATCGAAATATTTGAGATGCGGTGCTACAGACGAATGTTGAAAATTAGGTGGACTGATAAGGTAAGGAATGAGGAGGTTCTGCACAGAATCGGAGAGGAAATGAATATGTGGAAAACACTGACAAGGAGAAGGGACAGTATGGTAGTATATCTGTCAAGAGATCAGGGAGTGCCTTCTAAGTTATTAGAGGGAGTTGTAGAGTGCAGGAATTGTAGAGGAAGACAGAGCATGGAATACATCCAGCAAATAATTGAGGATATAGGTTGCAAGTGCTAGTCTCAGATGAAGAGCTTGCTGCAGGAGAGAAATTCGTGCGGGCCGTATCAAACTAGTCAGAAGACTCATGGCTCAAAAAAGAAAACGCTTGCGTGTTCCTCGACAACCGACTTATCCCCTGTCACTGATTGCACCCGAGGTGTTTATACGTTATACGCTAAGTAGAGTAGTTCTGCAAGTAATTGTGTTGGAATTTCGTCTACTCTAGCATTCTTGCTGTTCTTTCCTCTTTCCCTACTCTGTCATATTCTTCTCGCAATATCGTATCCCCTATCTCATCTTCATCTGTTTCCTCTTCTCTCTCTCTCTACAGGGTGACCATTAAGATAACCGACAAACGACAGGGACGGGCTCGTGACTGGAAATGGAGGAAAAGAAAAGTCCTATGAACATGTCTAAGGAATTGCGTCGTTGCCACGGTAGATGGTGCTGACGAATGAAAATTCTGCTGAAGAAGTGCCGTCTATGTCGCCCACAGGTGACGATTACGCAGACTGATGATGTCAGTTCTAGCAAAAATTGCTTTGTCGATAAAGAGGACTGAGGACATAAATCCCATAATTATGATCGTCTGGTGCAAAAACCTTCGACAAAATCCCTCCCGTGCAGGGAAATTCACTGCTGACAATCCTTGCACTCATCGCAGGTGATAGGGGTAGTAGTTGCTATGCAGGATACACATAATCATATTTTGGCTTGTACGATGTTGGGACCACTTTTCTGAAGCCGGCCGAGGTGGGCGAGCGGTTCAAGCCGCTACAGTCTGGAACCAGACGAGCGCTACGGTCGCAGGTTCGAATCCTGCCTCGGGCATGGATGTATGTGATGTCCTTAGGTTAGTTAGGTAGTTCTCAGAGCCATTTAAACCATTTGTCTGAAGCTAGTATTAGCATTCGCCTAAATGTCCTGTAGAACCTAGTCTTCCAAATATGGTTTACCACAGTCTGCCGACTCCCTGTATGTTCGTCTGTCTGAAAGGATCCATCACCACGTAAACGGCCCGAAAGGGCTTGAAATGTTGTGTGATAGGTTGGTGTCTGTGAAGGTAGTCTTTTTGGTATAGCCACGCTGCCTCTTGACCGTTTCCATCTGCTTGGCTGTACACAAAAACCAAGAAATATCACCTTTCAAGGGTGAGGTTTAACCAAAATTGTAGTAGAATTTTAGAATCGACAAAAATAACAAATATGAAATGTGAGAACTAGGCGTCTCTTACCTGCAGCTAGAAACAAATTCGTGCGCCGTAGCTAACCCTAGGATTCAATGAGTGAAGAAACAAATGTCACATTTGGTGCTGCGGCCTTTTCTCCCGCCCCCCCCCCCTGCCCCCCTCAAATTTTTTTTAAAGAAATGTTCAATATCAAGGAGTTAACAATGCCCGGCCAGAATGTTCAGTAGAGATAAATTCTTTAAGCGCGAGGTAAGCCATGCAGTGTAGTTTATATAGTTTTCCTCTTTACAACAGGATTAGTTTCCCATAGTAATTAAAAAAACCTTGGCCAAGTTTAGAAACTTATTACACCGTTAAAAAAAAGGGGTACCAAACTGGCATAGAATAACTGACTGCTCAGGCCCTCAGAATGAGAAAAACAGCAGTTATCCTCAAAGAGTTACTTGATTACCATTAGGTAACTTGGGGAGCGGCGACCTCTACTGACTGCTTAGGTCTTTAGAAGAATGAAAATAACAAATACTGATTACAATTACATAACTGGGTGAGCGGCGACCTCTTCGGCGAAGATGGTGCACAGCAGCGTGGCGTGTAGAAGCAAGCCTGTGAAGCCATTATGGACCAAGAGTTCCATGAGGCGGCATATGACACTGTCCACGACGCTTGAACGAGCTAAAGGCGCGTTTATTTCCAGGCCACCACTACACACTCAACAGTGCTGCAATTATAGGGCTCAGCGAGAAGGCTAAAGTCAAGTAATCTTATAATAAACGCACCGTGGGTATCACAAGTGGTAGAAGAGAAAAATAATTTCAGAAGTACTGCCGAGCATGGACTAAGAAACTTAAATAGCTGCAAATTGGCTACTGGGCTCTGATCTCTCCGATTCACAAGGCACCGGGAACAAGACAGGTGGGGCAGTGAGAGTCTTACACTGCCGCAACAGCCATGCTCGCTTTCAGAAGATCTCAGAGCCACAATTCACACTAGGCGAACAGGCAACAAAGGAGCTTAATTCAGCTAGAGTCCGGGCAAGATAAGGTGTTTGAAGCCATTTTGACTATTTTTCGACCGTGACTCTCATAATAAATATGTAAAAGTTTTTTTAAATTACCGCTACCAGTCACAAACTTTCTTTACTATTGTATTACTTATTTATTTAGCGACATGTTTCGAGGGAATACCTCATCTTCAGGTTCATGATGATGTACCCATCATGTCATTAGTGGTCATAGTTTTTGTGATATTTACGTGGAAGTAAGACACTGCGCGAAATTCGTAAAAGTTTTCAGCGAAAAGTAGGGATCGATATGATTCTGAGTATGGTGCATATTACATAAGATGTTGCTGTGTATGAAATTTAGCTAACAGACTGAATGTATCTTTAGACTTGGCTGGAGATCTCTGTCACCAATCTCGAGAAAACTGGTCTAATGTAGCACACTCATTTGCGATCGCGCCGCGCTAGCGATAAAGCCAACTTGAAATATCCACAACATTCCTCATTTTTCATAAACGGTTTGAGATATCGAAAGATATGTTGTCAAATGATAGAACGCAAAGAGGAGAGTATTTTGCCATGGAAACGAATACGTTGGTAGAAATAATGATGTAACACCATATTAATGTCAAAGGGTCCGCCTGCTTAATTGGGTGGTCACGTGCTCGCCTCCCATGCAAGCGGGCACTGGTTCAATTCCTCGTCGGTGTGGAGATTTTCTCCGTTCGGGGACTAGGTGTTGCGTTGTCCTCATCACCGGCGCCCAAGTCGCCCAATGTGGCGTCGACTGAAATGAGATTTGCACTTGGCGCCCGAACTTCTGCGGATGGGGCCTCCCCGCCACCAATGCTATTCACTCATTTAAGTTTTCAATGCCATAGCACTATCGGTTTAGAACCAAAAACACTGTATGTATGACAAATACCCCACCACGGTAGATAAGCCCCCTCGTAAGCCACTGCAAGGTTACTACGAGTAGCTGTCGGACGGTATGCTGCCGGTTGATGCGTCATAACTGTAAGATTTGCACATTAATCACCTACTATCTAACAAATCTATATTTGTTTAAGTTTCTCTACTGGTGTCGTGATACATTCTGACTGTTAGCGACGGGAGTTTATGAAACACGTTTATCTCGGTTATTGCATTGATAAGTTGGAGGCCAAAGCCAAAATGTTGAATAAGCTGATAACGAGCCCCACACTGCTGCATGACGATAAGAAAATGCTGCAGATTCTTTGACAAGCAAAATGTATGCATTCCTGCTAGAAATTATAAGAATGAAAATGAAACTTGAGCACTCCAAACGAGGAAGAACAGTATCATTAGTATTTAACATCCTGTCAGTGAGGAAATAACTAGAGATGAAGCAAAGGTTGAGGTCGAGGAAGGATAGAAACGGAAGTAGGTAACATGAACATATGTCATATAATCGAAGAATTGGCACATTTAAATAAAAACGCCAAAGGAGTATATTTTACACAGGAGGAAATATTTCCTGACTCATACTCACAGAATAACTGCAGAAACAATGATAGTTCGATGCGGGGTCACTTAGGTGTAACATACGATGAAAATGCAGATAATGCATGTATGCAAAATTCTTTAACATGTGTGTATTAAGCTCAGAGACATTTAGGAAACAAGTAAAGTACATAACAATATATCCAGATCAGATGAACGGGAAAAATAAAGATATGGAAGATGAATTAACACATCAGAGCAATGCAGAAACATGGTAGCAAATTATGAATAGCAAAAGATTGTAGAACATGTAGAACGTCAATGATTGAAGGATTACAATTTGGCATATTTTAGAACAAAAACCATCATTATTACTGTATATCATTCACAGAAAATGAATAAAAACTGCATTCCAAAGCTACAGCAGCTTGGCCCGTTTAACTTTCCAACGGTGCCAACTATTTCATTGTAAACATTATTGTCCTTAGACGGAAGCTCTTGCTGATGAGATGATAGGGAAACATTTGTTAGAGAGTGACCTAAAGTAACAAGTGATAATAAAGACTAGATCAGACTGTAAAACGGGCGCAGAGGCTTTGAAGTAGATAGCGTGAGATAAACTGCCGCTCTGAATGCCAGGATTAATGAGGCAGTATTTCATCGGGAGGAAAGTTATAGGACATGCTTTGTCACAGCACGTCACCGTTATACATGGTAGCCTTAAGTACACGATTTTAGCTTCTAGAAAGCATAAACGCTTTGTTATGTAGGAAGTATTATTTCAGTTTGGCACAAGCTGGACATATTCTAAACAGTGAAACGGATTTTGAAGTGTATTGTCACTGTTTAGAATATATCTAGCTTATGTAAACAGATGCACTACTGTGGTCTGTGGACAAGGGCTTTTGCACAAGCTGCTTTATGTTTTTAGTATTTCATTTCCAACAAACCTTTAAAATGTGCTGATTTTAGCCGGCTGTTGTGGCCGAACGGTTCTAGGCGCTTGAGTCTGGAACCGCGTGACTGCTACGGTCGCAGGCTCGAATCCTGCCTCGGGCATGGACATGTGTGATGTCCTTAGGTTAGTTAGGTTTAAGTAGTTCTAGGGGACTGATGACCTCAGATGTTAAGTCCCATAGCGCTCAGAGCCATTTGTGCTGATTTTTATCCACTTGACAACTAGGCATGATGTTTGTAAGTGGACTGCTTCTGTGTTGGCAGCGCTGTGTAGTGCTTTGTATTGGGTCTCTGACTGCGTTTTCTTTGTAAGAGACTCTGTGGCTGGTTGGAAGCGATGTTAATCAGCAGTAGTGTTGGGCAGTTGGAAGTTAGTCGCCAACAGTGATGGAAGTACTGTTGGGCAGTTGGAGGTGAACAGTCAGCAGTGATGGATGTTAAATATGAGAAGTTAGCACTGATAGGGGGTTGAAGTCTGAAATGTTAGCGTAGGCTAACGATCTGGAGGTATCCGACTTGGACATTGAAAATTATTCTTGATTATATATCTTTGTACTGGATATCAGTGACGATTTATATTCGCGTTTGAACACATTATTAACGTTAAAAATATGTTATTTGGTTTGCAACAAAATCTTTCCTTTGCTGACCACATGCCTATTAGTAGTTAGTGGCTTTAGTAGATATAATCTTTTATTTAGGTGGCAGTATTTACGCTCGCTGTATTGCAGTAGATCGCGTAATGGTGATTTTTGTGAGGTAAGTGCTTAATGAAATGTATAGGTTTTTGTCAGGATTGCCTCTAATTCAGGGCCATTCTTTTGTATTAATTAAGTCAGGTTGTAATTTTTTTTCAGGAGTCAGATTGCGTTGCGCTAGAATATTGTAGGTCAGTGTTGACTTGATAAGAAAAAGTACAGGAAAAGTAGGCATAGTACGTTCAGTTTTACTCAGCTGTTTCAAAAAATGGTTCAAATGGCTCTGAGCACTACGGGACTTAACTTCTGGGGTCATCAGTCCCCTAGAACTGAGAACTACGTAAACCTAACTAACCTAAGAACATCACACACATCCATGCCCGAGGCAGGTTTCGAACGTGCGACCGTAGCGGTCGCGCGGCTCCAGACTACAGCGCCTAGAACCGACGGCCACTCCGGCCGGCAGCTGTTTCAGAATCAAATAACGTAGAAGTTTCATCATCTCAGTCATTCAGCAATCTAAGTAAATATTCACACATTTAAATAAAGAAGTTTCATGTTCAAAGCAAAATGATCTGAAGATAACAGGTAAGCCTGTCGAAACCGATTGTTTTAAATAAAGAAATATGTTATGCGATCTAGGCTGTTGAATGATTTTTAGCTAGTAACACAGATGGAACCTTCAGTACTTTAAAAACGAGATAATTATCAGTCGCACAGTATATATGAGTTTTAGGTGTGTTTTATCTTTCGTTTAAGTTCCGCTCACCGTAAACAAGCAGCTGGTAACTACCACACTTTCTTTCCTTACAGTGCAAGAGAGTGAGGATGTATCGGATGGAGGGTTATTGCGGAGGCCATTTCCCGAAACAATGGAAGATGTTTCTTGGCTCCTTTAACTTAACTTTCCGATATTATTGGATCACATAGGTACCCAATGGCGCGAAAAATATCTCAAAAATATACTTCAACTTGATGTTTCTCGATAGCTGTGTAACGCGTCTAGACGGCCGGAAAGCGCACAAACAAACACGCAGACAAAAAGGAGAGCGATGTGCGGCCGGCAGGGGGCCATCGATCACATCTCGTCAGCCCGGAGGGAAGTCGTTGGCTGGCGGAAGCGCCGAAATGTTGCCGGTCAGGCTCTGCAGACGCTGCTTGTGGCGAAACACGAGTACGTACAGCTACACTGTAACCAGAAGCTCCCACCGGGACTTGGAACACGCTGTTACAGAACGGTGTAAAAAGTCTGCTGTTTCGTTGGTCTTCGTAACGAAATTTTGCTATCACAGCAGTTCTAATAACGAGTTTGCGGGTGTGATAGACCCGAAAAGCGTCAGCTGAGCATGCTCTTCGCTGTGTCACAATTATCGGTGAAAACTGAGCCAGGTGAAAGTACTGGGTGATCAAAAAGTCAGTAGAAATTTGAAAACTTAATAAACCACGGAATAATGTAGATAGAGAGGTAAAAATTGACACAGATGCTTGGAATGACATGGGGTTTTATTAGAACCACTCCATATTACTAGACGCGTGCGTCGTTTGGTGATTCTCGTGTGCTCAGCTGCCACTTTCGTCATGCTTTGCCTCCCAGGTCCCCAGACCTCAGTCCGTGCGATTATTGGCTTTGGGGTTACCTGAAGTCGCAAGTGTATCGTGATCGACCGACATATCTAGGGATGGTGAAAGACAACATCCGACGCCAATGCCTCACCATAATTCCGGGCATACTTTACAGTGCTGTTCACAACATGATTCCTCGACTACAGCTATTGTTGAGGAATGATGGTGGACATATTGAGCATTTTCTGTAAAGAACATCATCTTTGCTTTGTCTTACTTTGTTATGTTAATTATTGCTATTCTGATCAGATGAAGTGCTATCTGTTGGACATTTTTTGAACTTTTGTATTTTTTTGGTTCTAATAAAACCCCATGTCATTCCAAGCATGTGTGTCAATTTGTACCTCTCTATCTACATTATTCCGTGATTTACTTAGTTTTCAAATTTATACTGACTTTTTGATCACCTGCTATATAAAGGAAGCAAAAACATTCAAGCAAACATAGATCTGCAAACGAACAGTTTACGAGAGAATTACAGTGTGGAATATTGTCGGTGCTACTACAAATGCGTGTGGAATGCGGAATTTTCAACTGGGTGTGTTACTGGGCTCAAATTTCATCCATGGCCCAAGGTTTCGGAAAGGGTTGGACCCTGATGGGGCACCAGCTCAGTCTGCTTTTCTTCTTCTTCTCCTCGACATGGGCTTCTTATGGACCACATAAACAAAAAGAGTTACTTACGCTTTAACTTTAGATTTTTCCTATACTTATTCATTCGGTCAGACCTTCGTTGTTTTCAAACTTCTGAGCAAAATGGTTCAAATGGCTCTGAGCACTATGGGACTTAACATCTGAGGTCATCTGTCCTCTAGAACTTAGAACTAATTAAACCTAACATAAGGACATCACACACATCCATGCTAGAGGCAGGATTCGAACCTGCGACCGTAGCAGCAGCGCGGTTTCGGACTGAAGCGCCTAGAACCGCTCTGCCACACCAGCCGGCTGTCAATTTCCTCCAGCAGTACTTCAGAAATTAGTCGAGTCGATTCCACGTCGTGTTGCGGGACTTCTGCGTGCTTACGGCTGCCCTACACGACATTAGGCAGGTGTACCAGTTTCTTTGGATCTTAAGTGTATAACCTTCTGGAAGATGTTATATTATGCTAGATTATATATTCTCTCATTTCATACCTTTTCTAAACTGATTTACTGGGGTCTGATTTCGGCAATCATTTTGCAAACTTGCTAGGTGTAAGGTTTTTGAAAATAACTTTTTTTCTTATTAATTTTTAATGGTACTTTCTAAGAGTAAAATGTAAATGGTACATAACATTGTAAGAATGTATTACTGGTTCTAGAACATAATTTTTTACCATCTTCAATTTATTAAAAATAAAATCAAAGTGTGGGTCGGGTTTTTGGCATTTCCCTCCAATATCGATTCCATATGACTGAATGGCCTGATGGAAGTTTTTCAACTGGACGCCACTTCGGAGATTTGTGTGGTTCCTGACCTACATTAGTAATTCTACTGGGGTAAGGGTACCGGCCGTCGTGCGGTAGCGTTCTCACTTCCCACGCCCGGGTTCCCGGGTTCGATTCTCGGCGGGGTCAGGGATTTTCACTGCCTCGTGATGGCTGGGTGTTGTGTGATGTCCTTAGGTTAGTTAGGTTTAAGTAGTTCTAAGTTATAGGGGACTTATGACAATAGATGTTAAGTCCCATGGTGCTCAGAGCCATTTTTTTGGTACCGGCCGTTTAAAGTAGAATCCGACAAACGGGTCGATCGTGGCAAAGTTTTCACGTCTTTTGAAGGTGAAGGACCTCGCGACCTCAGTTTCGAGGCACACGCAATACAAGCAGGCCCACCATTTTGTGGTTGATAGTGCATATTGGGCCGGTGCCCTCCAGAATGTAAGTCCACTGTGTTAACTACTGCGCCATATCTTTCTTTGATGGCAGATGGTCCTGTGGAAAGCTCTGACAGTACGACACTATTGTCTTTGATCGACGGCAGAACGGAAGAACTTCCGTGTCGAAATTGCCCCCAAGAAGCATAACATACAGCAATAATATTTAATCTATGGCTTAATAAAAAAAAACACAGTCTAACAATACTGAAGTCTTTACCCATGCTGAAGCTTTGTAACTGCAGTTTATTTTATTACATCATTGCAACTAACAGTGGCGGAGAAGGCCGGGCTGTCAACATCTTCGCACTCCTCAAGCCGTCGTTTGGTATATGGCAGACGATGATGATGATGAAGATGATGTTTGGTTTGTGGGGTTCCCAACTGCGCGGTCATCAGCGCCCGTACAGAGTCCCGATTTTGACACAGTTCAAATTTTACACAGTCCAAATTTTACACATTTCAATCTAGCCACTGTCACGAATGCTGGTGATGAAATGATGAGGACAACACAAACACCCAGTCCTCGTGCAGAGAAAAAAATCTCCATCCCGGTAGGGAATCGAACCCGCGACCCCGCGATCCAGAGGGAGCAACGCTAGCCATTTTTTTTACAAATTATTTGAATAACATTAAATACAACAAAATATAACATATCCTGTTTTCTTTTTCTTTTTTTGTTTCTTTTTTTAAATCTGTATTGAACAAACTAAAAGTATAAATATATTCACTATCCAAGAGTTCTTCAAGGTAACATTCCATTTAAACTTATGCAAATGACTGTTAGTTAAGCAAAAAAATAAAATAAAAAGAAAAACATTAAATACAACAAAAATATAACATATTCTGTCTTCTTCCTTTTTTCCATTTTTTTTTGTCGATGCATGGGAACGTGGATATGGGTGTTGCATCATGTGACAGGTAGGCATGGTACACAGCAACTTTGAGGGGGTCAAGGAAGACGCTGCGGAGATAACCGGCAAAAGTTTGTCGGTAAGATGGTTTTCGGGTGAGGGTGCTATGCGCGGTCACAACTTTGTACCAGAAGTCAAGGACTGTATGCGGACCACTTTGAAAGAGGTATTCTAAAGTCTGCCCTCGAAACCAGATGAGGGTATGGTGCTTAGCAAGAGGGTAGTGAAATGTCTGGGGCAACAACAGGAAATCCGGGGTTACCGTCGTTGGCGGGGCACGGAGGTAAAAGCCCACGATTCATTGGATGAGGAGCCATACGTTTTGTTTCAGGGGGCACGTAAGACGGTGCTCGTCGGTGTCTTCGAGCTGACAGTCAGGGCAGAGTGGGGAGGTGGCCAGTCCTATGCGATAAAGTCGACTATTAGTCGGGAATTTTCCATAGGCCCCCAAACCGTGCGCCAGTTAATGTCAGGATGCTGTAGCACCATGGGGTCGCAAGGGTTGGACAGCATAAACAAACGATAATAATCTTTTGTACGGGGAGGACGGGTGACTGGAAGATCGGCCCGAAAGTAGCTGAGTTCTATGAAACAATTGGCGACGTGGTACAATAATGGAGAAATAGATGCCACATTGATCGGTGGCTCGAGAGAAGCTGGTCGGAGGATATCTGCGTGTTAAGGACGGAACCGTGCCCTGCCAGTGCCGCAACAGAGTGTGGACAAAGAGTGCAGAAGATCGTGCCCGCACGTTGACGAGTCCGAGGCCACCTTTTGCAGGAGGCAATGTTAGAGTGTTTTAGCGGAGTTTGAAAAGTGCCCCTGCTGACACGAAATATCCAAAGGCTGATTGGATGCGGCGGCCAAGGAGTAATGGCAATGGGAAGATCTGGGCGACGTGTACCAGTTTAGGGGCTACATACATGTTGACATAGATACTACGAGCTGCGGACGGTACTTAGCGGAGGGTACATTGGTCCATTACTAATCATTTCCTTTCCTGTTCCACTCGCAAAGAGAGCGAGGGCAAAAACTGCTGTCCATATGCCCTTGTAAGAGCTCTAATTTCTCTTATCTTCATGGTCCTTATGTGAAATGTTCCTTGGTGGCAGCAGAAATGTGCTGCAGTCAACACCAAATGGCAATGCTTTAGATTTTCTCAATAGTGTTTCGCGAAAAGAACGTCGTCTTCCCTCCGGGGATTCCCATTTGAGTTCACTAAGCATCTCCGTTGCTAGATAGTCGACTCACTGCCAAGTGGGATTGATTGTGTTATACTACCAGTGACGCTTCCTTATTTCACTTGGACGAATAAATAAGGTGGTATCCTTGTTTTTAGAGACTTTGAACATTATTGTTATGATTGTAGTAGCAATTCACTGTCAAAAATAGCAATGTAGAAGCCGTGACCCGCAGAGAAGAGTTCCAATGGGGACAACGACACAGCTTTAAAACATACTAGCTTGGCGCACGCCACTTCGCTCGCGTAGATTGTGTGGAGTGCATAGATTTGTTTCTTTTCCTTTAATCGATTTTTTATGTTGCTTACAAACTGCAGTAACTTCCAGACTTTTCTCGCTAATGAACGTGATAGAAACATGTACTTCTCACGAAACTGCGATTCTGGTAACTGGAGTCCAAGGTTTTTGTTAATCATGCCTTTTGCGTTCTTGGGGTGATGCTTCCATTGAAAGTTTCATTCCCTAACACATGTTTGTTTATATGTAACTGAGCAGTGAAATACCAAATCTCATACTTTTAAATTTTTTATGGTAACAGAATATTTCCTTAAAACTTTTCATTCCCTATTCCGCACTCTTAGCAGCTGAATTTCCAAAAACAGAAAAAAATATTTTTTAATTTCTGAAGAGAATACAAGTTATAAATTTCTGTAGATATAGGTCTGAAAATGATTTCATAATGAAAGAGTTTCTTAAAACTTTTCCTCCACTATTTCACTCCCTTAAAAGTTAGAATTTTCAAAAACACTGAAACACGTCTTTATTATTTGTAAATAAAGTCAAATACCAGTTTTCATATATGTAGGTTTAAAAATGTTACAGTATTTGTTTAACAGCGATTTATCTGTAAAAAAAATAACATTTACCCACTGTTTCATCCCCTTAGTGGTTGACTTTCCAAAAATGCTGAAGCACATATTTCTTTATTTATTACTGAAAAACCGAATACCAATTCTAGTAGTTCTGGCTCCAAAATTGCTCTAATACCGATAAGGTTTCAAAAAGCCCTTTATCCCCTATTTCACCACCTTAGAAGTGGAATTTCGAACGACCCCTTCTTAAACGAAGCCTACAGTATGAAGCGACACTCTCCCCAAATTTCAAGTTTCTATCGTTAAATGTTTGGACAGGGCGATGGTGAGTCAGCGAATAAGTCTGGACCTATTTTATCCCCTTTAGGATTGACTTTCTTTTACATTTCTGCCAGAGAAGCCAAATACCAACTTTCAATTATATGGCTTTAAAATTATTTCAGAGTGAAATATTTTCGTAAACCATTCCACTCTCGGTTTCAATCTCTTAGAGGCTAAATTTCCAAAAACAGTGAAATGCGCATTTTTATTCCTAACACAGCAGCCAATCCAAATGTTCATAGAATTAGCCTCAAAAATGCTTGCATAATGAAACAGTTCCATAAAACTTTCATCTCCTGTTTCATCCGCATTACGACTGAATCCCCGAAAAGAGTAAAAGTATTTTTTCACTTCCAACCGAGAACCCAAATTCAGTTTTCATAGATTTAGCTTTAAAAATGATTTCATGATGACATATTTTCGTGAAACATTTCATTCCTTATTCGCCCCCCCCCCCTCTGCCCTTAGGTACTAAATTTCCAAAAATACCGAAAGTAAAATTTTTTGTTTCTATCCGAGAATTCAGTTTACTAGTTTTGAAAGTACTTTAGTAGTTCTTCAATAAAGATTTATTAAAAAAGTTTCAGCCACTATTTCGCCCCTATGGGGGTTAAATTTCCAAAAGTGCTGAAACATGTATTTATATGTTTCTTACCGAAAATCAAAGTTTCGTAATTATAACTACAAAATTGCCTCAATAGCGACATATTTTCATAAACCTTTCATTCCGTATTTCACCTCCTTAAGAGTGGAATTTCGGAAAGTCCCTACTTAAACGACGCCTACAGCATAAGATCAATATCCTCTCCAAATTTCAAGTTTCTGTCTTAGCCGGCCTGGGCGGTGACAGTTTATGTTTATAGATTAGGCAAGTCTCTTCCCTTTTTTCGAAAAGCCAGCGAAACACCGAGTGCTTGACGGACGGATGTACACTTGCAGTTTATCCAACGCGCCCCTCCATAGGCAACTTCACATAAGGAACAATTTACGGTATTAGCATATTTAGACGCAGTGATGTATCGCGGAAGGCAGATTTTCCACATCGATCATTTCCAATAGAAGAGATGGGAACCGCTACAACGTCCTTGTAGATTGCACCTTCTGTCAACAACGTATTGCTCTATCACTGACCTAAAATTCAAAGCGACAAGAAACAATTGCTTTCTTTACCGTGTCCCTGAATCACGTAAAGGAAATGTCGGGATGACTGTTTTGAAATGGACACTGCAAACCTGCTTCCAAATGCTTCCCTAATTCGAGCTTCTGTTCCGTCTCTAATTACATCGTTCTCCGTTCTCGACGCGACGTTAAATCCTAATCTTCTCTGTCTCCTTTTGTGACGCCTGAGGTGTTTTAAGTTCTGCTCTGCGTTTCTCAGATCCGTTATACTCATGGTTTCCTTACGCATAAGATGTCAAAGTTTGCAACAGAATATGATCTAATTTTGTAGCTGACGGAATAGAACCTTCTCGCCATACTCTCCGCAAGAGTGTTATTAGTACATCGGGGAATTCCCTTCCACTGGCCTGCTGTGATAAATGTGTCTGCTTGCACGGAAAGTTTCGAAAACAAGCTCATATAGTATAGCTTAACAGCGACAGCGGTAATAAAGTCATTTACGGTCAGGCGAATTTACCGACTTTTCTTTTTAGAGGTTCCCATGAGAACTTTCGCTACGAGAACGTTACTTCTATCGTTTACAGATCTTGTGACGAGCAAACTAGATTGTTTTAATGGCCACGCAGCCACTCTGGCGATTCGCATAAATGAAAGCAAGATTAAGTAAAAGAAAGAAAGGCTGTAGCAAATATTTCACTGTCTTATAAACGACGTCATGAAAATTGCTACTTGTTAGTTCTCAATTTACGATCGATCGCTTGTGACGAACGATTTATACTGTACAGCTCAGCTACACAGTACATACTCAGTTTATTGTCTGTTGTTTTATTTCCGTTTTTAGAATCCCAAAGTCAAGGTATCTTTACTCTGACATGACAACTGAAAATGATATTCACTCGAAAGTTTTTGAGTATAGAATGTACTTTTTGTTCAGGTGGTTTCTTTCCTGGGTTTTTCTAATGACGCCTTACTTACCTAAAAGCCTCTGTGCAAAAAAACTCGCTAGGTTTCTCGGCTTATGTAATTTTCTCGTTTGCGTGTGTGCGTGTGTGTGTGTGTGTGTGTGTGTGTGTGTGTATGTATTATCAGCTAATCTGTAATGGTATCTGCCAGGTAGCGTGAGATACCATTATTAATTATGCTTGGAAACACTCACATTAGTACCCTCAGAATTACGCACTGAGCAGTTACTATTAGTATCCTGTTTATAACTTGCCAAATTCCTAGTTTTGATACATCTTGGAAGAATAACACGTAACATCCATGTTACGCCAAGAACAGTCCTGAGCAGTCTGCAATCGCTTTTTCAACAAATTTTTATGTTTTATATTTATTAGACACGTTTCTATTTTTTATGTTCGTTATGTTGATTCCACCATTGAAAAAAGTCAGGGAAGTTATTTTCCTGCGCAGCGTGAAAGAAGTTACGTCTACGGTATTAGTAATCTAGTTGATAAAACACCAGCCTTTTTGCTGCATAATGGTAGACGTACTTTCTTATCCAGTAGCTGTTATTCACGCTGGACAACGCGCTCTCTTGACTGTCTGTAGTGAATCGTTTGGCAGCGATTCAATTGCATTAAGTTGCTACGAATAATCGTTTCATTCGTGACGGTGTACTGAAGTCACTACAGTGCTCTGGCATAACGGATCAAGCTCGGCCTTAGATATCCTCGTTTCAGGCCTGTGCATTCAAAGGAGCAGGGGGGGGGGGGTTGGTGATTTAAGGTATTCAGCATATCTTTCGATACTCAAACAAAGATAAAATGTGATCAACGCACCCACGTCACTAACGCGTCACTTTTGAGTTGGTCACTAGTAAGTTTGTTTCTTGGTGAAGCACCGCGCAAACGGACTCTTTAGTAAAACACTGAACTAGCATCTGGAAGGACAGCGGTTCAAATCCCCGTCCTATCATCCAGATTTATGTTATCCGCGGTTTCCCGCTATCGCAAATTCTGAGATTGTTTCTTTGAGATGGACGCCGGAGATTAATTTCTCCATTCTGTTCCAAACTAAAGTGTTCTCTGTCCGTAATGACCTCGTCGTCGACTTTTCGTTAAACTTCAGTCGCCCTTTCGTGTGCAAGTTTTCCGTTTCCGAGGAATGTCGTCCAAACATCAGTCAACCTCGCAATGCAGTGGTGTATGATTGGTTGCCGTCGAACAGGCGTACTATCCTTTCTCGCAGTGAGTGCTTTACAGGTAAGAAGCGCTTACAGTACGTTATACTAGGCCCCATTGCTTTTGACCACATAGATATCCGTATATTACCCTATTGATCTAACGGTCGAAGAACAACAGAACAATGGACTTGTAATTCGATGCACTTAGTTAGCTAACGGAGAACAGTCAGCCACCCGTTTCTGACTAGGAGGAAATCAAACTGTAACTGATCAGTGTAATTTTGTGCTAGAAGGCTTGGGTTTGAGCACCAGTTAATCATAGGATTGTTACTTCTGGAGCACGACGTTTTGTGGAAGCCTAAAACAAAGAAAATCGAAGCGCCTGAGATACGTTGTTTGAGATGTGTTGTTAAAGAAGTGTCCAAGAAGCTGACAAGCAAAAGATTATGTCTAAAACAATAGGTGGAAGAAGCTGCGGGATGATAGGACATGCATTAACACACAATGGAGAAACTTCTACGGTACTAAAATGAGTCGTAGTGTGCAAACATTGAAAGGAAAGACACACAATGTAAAGAAAATTCAGAAAGTCGTTCAAACGGCTCTGAGCACTATGGGACTTAACATCTGAGGTCATCAGTCCCCTATAACTTAGAACTACTTAAACCTAACTGACGTAAGGACATCAAACACATCTATGCCCGAGGCAGGATTCGAACCTGCGGCCGTAGCGGTCGTGCGGTTCCAGACTGAAGCGCCTAGAAAGACAATTTAATTAAGGTATTTGGACGCAGGTGCTGCTCTGCAACGCAGAGGTTGAGGCAAGACAGGAAATCGTGGCGGACTACATCCAAACAGTTGGAATATTGATGACGCATTATAAATAAATAAATTTAAATTACTACTAATTCATGACATATTCAGGGAGGACACAAAGGACTTAAAATGTTTTTATAAAGGTAGAAACCCTTTAACAATATCTTTTTATAGTAAAGATCGCAATCACGTAAGTTTAAATGATTACTAGTTTCAGCTGATTATCCAGCTATGTTTAGATTTGGTATGACAACAGAAAATAACACTAATGAGACGTACTAAAAGTAACTAATACTTTGACACAATAAACAAAGTTCAGTTATGTACCGAGCATCCGTAGTAGCTGTTAGTAACGTAAGTTAAAGCCACAACGTTTGCATCACACTAATATCTCATACAGGAGGGGGGACGCAATAAAATAATGGCATGTACCATGTACGAAAATCGTTAGGCATCTAGGACATAAAAATGTAAACAGTGATGTTAGTGCAAGAGAGAATACACAATGGAATAATTCAAGCACTAGTACGTAAAGTACAAATCGTTCTTACAAGACTTCGTTGATATATAGTAATTTCTATACAGTCTCGTTACAACTTACAGTATGTGGCCCGTTCAGAGAAGAAGCACACACGGAAAGGCAAAGTGCCGATAGGTGTCGCGCGTGAGTACACAAAATAACAAAAACTACGAGCAAATAATATAAGTAGTAAATAATAATAAGTGAAGGAAATATAAAAGAATTAATTAAATAATAAATACCTAACAAAGTGTGCAAGAATGTAAGCTCTTAAAATGTTTTTCAGGTTCTTATGTAACATAAATTCATAAAAAGGAAGAAAAAAGGGTTTCTACACCAACGACATAAAGAGACTACATCGAAGACATGGCAATAAGATGAGTACAAAGGCTACATACATCCCACTGGTAAGCATGTCGTGGCCCTATGTGTATGTATTCCGTATGTAAGTGCAGTGTAGTCCTCATATGCGTTAATGGATAGGCAAAGTTGAAGAGATGACTGCGGCAAATATCCAGCCCACACGTATCGTAGACTGACGTCTACGTACTCCATTGGTATGTGTCTCGTGGCACGACGCTGGAGCACACTAAGTGTCAAAAGCGCAACACATTATTGAATAAGTAAACGGATTGTAGCTGGATGTCTAAAGCTGTGAGCTGGGCGAAGCAGAAGAGATGTGAAGACGGCCGAGATGTCTAGTCAGGATGAACGATATCCAGTCATAAGAATAACGGAAAATTCCAAAGCACAGTATAAATGACGAAAGAAATTTCTAACTTCCACTACAACGATGCATTTTAATAATTCAGTGGTTACAGTTGAAATTTTGCGGAATTCGAATCAGGATCTCCCGCTTGACGCGAGCGGTCGTCTTAATCGTTTATTTTTGTCTTTTTTTTATTCGCTTGTAGCGCTTGTAGATAGCGGTCGCCATAACCCGTTTTCAAAAAAAATGCTTTATACAGGCTATAAGTAAGAACAAGAAAATTAAAGTTAAAAAAGGAGGTCAATGACATCTGGTACCATAACAATGTTTTTCTTAAAAATTGTGTAGAAACAAAAGAAAAACAGAAGAGCCCCTCACGTAAAAGCAAAACATTTTCGATGTCCGCATTATAATGAGAGGAATAACCGAGTAGCAGATCCGCTGCGTATGACTGGAGCGCCGAAGGGCACGTTTCCTCCGCTGGGAAAGACCCACCAAAGAGTCATGTCGTTCCTGTAAGAATGCCTAGTAGTTGAGCACAACCTTTGTACCATCTCGGAAAAGACAGTAAACTAATGGGCCTTTGATCCATGTCAGAGTGTGGGCGTTCGTAGGTGGAAAATACGTGTCTTCCGCTCAGAGTAACATCCGTGGCTCGATCACAAGTGGCGAAGTTCGAAGATGTGATGATCCGTACCAGCCAGACGTCTGCTGGGAACCACGCTCTGGACGATGTTCGTCGGTATCCATGAGGCGACACTGCTAGCAGAATGGGTAGTCGACCATACCGATATTGTGCAGTCGAATCCGCGTCTAGTATTTTTCGTTAACGACAAGATAGCAGGAGGAGCACAGTGCCGTACCAAGGTAGCCACGGTGGATGGCGCACCACCCGACGGGCCATAGAGCCGAGGGACGGCGACTCTCAGTCACATTCCGGGAATGGTTCCTCAGCATCAGACGATATTTCTGGCGCTGGGGAAGTCAGCACACACAGCTACATTCAAGGGAAAAGGTAGTGATATGCGATAGAGATGGCGCGATGTGTGGAACAGCAGTGGACAGAAGGTGGGACGCAGGCGTCAGCGTTTCAATCATACCAGTGACATTATTGCAGCGATGTGTCCATAGCTTAACCATTGTGCTGACATAGTGTCGCTGCCCTCGCATAGAAGTCGAGTAGCACCAACCCAACGTCACGTGTCGGAAGAGTGAGGGTTTCATACTGCATCTTGAGGGTAGCCGTTGTGGCATCACGGCTGTCATCGGAAAAACATGACCCAGATACCGTATTCCGAACGCTATGTGAGTGATGATGGAGGTGACACGTTGGGCATATCCAATGCTCGTAACAAGTACCTCCTGACGCCAGTTCTGACTGCCTCTAGAAGGTGTTTATAATTAGCGGGTACAGAAAATGCCCAGGCATTTAAGAGTGTTCGTCGATTGCAGGGCCGCTACACCTTTCTCCGGGAGGTCTCTACAATGTTCATAGCCCCTGACGTGTCCAAGTTCATACATCTACCTACCGCCGTCCCGTATCGCGCGATCCATTCCAGTTTCAACACCAGCTCGTCGCCCGATTGGGCCAGAAAAACTAGATCATCTCCACATTCCCCGCAACGAAATGTCTGCCTTCGCAGCGTCATCCCTGACGTACAACGCTTCAGTCTGTAGATAAGTGGTTCAAGAGCGACTGCATATAAGATCACTGAGAATGAGCAATCCTGGCGAACCGATCACGAAACTGACAGGGGCCCCTGCACTGTTAACCAGCACTTTGGATAATGCGCCACAGAGAAGTCGCAGGAAGACACTGATAAAGGCTGAGGTGGGGGAATGCCAAGCGGTCCATCACCACCGCAAGGAAATCGTGGCTCTCTCTGTCAAAAGAATGGTCAAAGACCACTGTGATCAGGACACCTCGAAGGCAACAAGCCGCTCCAGCGGCTATCACACCCCTACAATCACTATGCTGTGCATATTATTAGCTTTTCCCACGGACGTTTGTTCCGTAAAAAGTATTTGGTGCAAGTCGTTCTTAAGGCCCGCCGCCAGAAGATTTGTGAAAATTTTAAAGTTGCTCTTCAGCAAAGTCAGTGGGTGGTAATGCTCAATCCCTCGTCCACCTGTTGTCTTGGGGCTCCGTATAATCGATCCTTCAACAACGGGCAGATGGAGTGGGACAGTAGTGTCACCAATTCCTGAAACGTAGATATGCATCTAAGAATCATCAGATCTTGAAAAGGCCAGTAGAACTCCAAGGGGCTACAGTCGGAATCGGAGGCCTTGTTGCTTGCACCCTTTGCCATATCTTCCTCGAAGTCTGTGCAGTAATTAACATGATAAGAGATTCTGCTGCTGGGCTGTCGAGGATTCCTGATACCAACTGTGTCCCTTCAGGAAAAGCTGCCCCATTGCAATGCTCCTCATGGTAAAACAGTCGTTAGTGGTCAACGAATGCATTCACAATGTCGGACTGTGCAGGCAAACTGTCGCCACCTAGCATGTCAAGAACATGTGTCATCGTTCGTCGTCGCTGTTGACGTTCACGAAGACTATGATTCATAGATGGAGATTCACTGGCACTGCGCTCGCACCACGACACCTTCGAGACGAAGAAGCGTATGTGGAGATGATCGTCGCCTTGATGCGACGAATCTCCGCCTGTCGGTCGGGGAACTGTGGTGTTATCATGAGCTGTCGGAACAATGTAGCATAATATTCAGTCGTGTGGCGATTGTAAAGGGACAGTTAGCTACAATATTGCATCATAGCGTGCCGGTCTGACGCATTCGAGACACCATTTCAGCGTGGAGGATTATCTCAGCAGTCGATCTTCATAGGCAGTCCAAGTGTCTACTACGAGTCGACGATATTCCGGCTCCTGAAGGTGCGCTACATTCGTTTTCCAACAGTCACGACTTCTCCATACCTCCTGACGACTGGGGGAGACGGTGCAGATATATGAGTTATGGTCGGAAAAGTCTACTAGCCACATTTCTGAATATACAGACGCTGGTGCTAAATAAGGGGAGACAGAAATGCGATCAAGGCGACCCACCTAGTGACCGACGCTGTTTGTGTCTCCTGGGCAGTCGCCTTGCACCCATTCCCAAAGTGTCTAGAAGACGTAATTCTTGCACCAGTAGACGGAGTTCAGGATGTGTGGTGTAATTGGGGTACTGAGCTTTCGAATGAAGCATGCTGTTGAAGTCACCATCAAGGATGCCGTTGGTATTGCTTCCCACAAAGATAGGCGTAATCTCCTCCAGAATGGAATGTCACCAGTCGCGTCTCTTGTGTGTGCCAGAGGGTGCACATGTTTACAATATGTGTAAATTGTGTTGTTATCGCCAACCCTCTGGCCGACGTCATCAGCCTCTATGCAGTCTTGCACCAGCGTAACAATACCTACCGGCATCATCAGCAGGCGTAATTTACGACGCATAAACGTAGAAGTCTGGAAAGGTCGAAATGAAATTCTTGCGTGAGCGTAATGTCCACATGTGACATCGCGTAGCAATTGAAGCTTCGCTTTCGAACAGATAGCGCCGAGAGATCGCCCAGGCCTCAGGTGCCGGTACCTCGGACGTCGTCGTCATCATCCGTTCACAGAGAACGTTCCATCAGTCTTTAAAACCTCAGAGGGGCTCACCATCGGCGTTGGAGCTGCCGTGCCCGGTGATTTCATCAGACTGTGCCACTTTTGACAAGGGCGCCACAGTGTTCAGTTCAGTACGTGGGCATGGGATACGTGTTTCCATGGCTTCTATCAGCGCATTACCATCTGGGTGAGGTGCAGTCAGCGGAACCTGTGACAGTGTTGCACGGTCATCAGATGGAATCCTCCTTCTCCTCTTGCACTTCTTCGATGATCACTGTTCAAGTGAGTGGGCTTCTATGTCGGACAATGGCAAAGAGTCTCGATGGTCAAGCATGAACGCTGTTGCGGTGTCAACATTTATTCCTCCATCAGCATTTTCATTATCCGGCGACATATCTGTCGGAGCAGGAGCGGGCGCTGTGGTGGAGATGGGGGTCACTTTGATGTGAGGCATTTTTTTCTTGTGTACTGCCTCAGTCATTTGCGGAAGCTCACTAGGTCTCTTGAGAGGCGGCAACGTCCCGACATCGTTCTTGAATGTTGCCGTATATGTCGCAGGTAGGGAAGTCAGCAACAGGGGAAGGATTGGGTCCGCAGGTGCCAGTTGTGCTATCCTCCTCTGCAGACATTCTTTGCGGTATCCTGAGTACTTCAGCTGCCCATCGTAAATGATGATTGCTCTGCATCCTGCAAAAGAATGTGACGTGTTTATTTAAAGTAATGCACATCTGATGCACGCCATTAAGGACGGTGTATGTGCTGAGATGAGGTCACTTCTCCGCAACACCTCCAGGGACCGTCGTCTAAGGGCGAAGCAACTTGAAAGGAAATTCGAATATTATTATCGTCCGCAATATCAGCCCAGCATGGTCGATCTCCAAAGTACCTGAGTCTTGGTAAAAACTGCTGTTTTGAAGAGAGCGCCGCAGCGCGTTGTGTGAAGCAGTCGCCCTCCGTTTCTGGCGTTGGCGCCGCTGTGGCATTCGCAGCTTCGGTGTCTTTCTCTGGTGGGAAAGGTTGCCTGTTCACGTGCATTTAAGGGGCGTTATGGGCTCGGCAGGAGGTCAGTTGGTCAGTCCGAGTGAGGCTGGGTCAGTCTCGCGTCACCAGTTGCTGTTCTGTCTCTCGTTCGCATTGAGTGTTTGTCTGCCGTCTGAGTGCTAATGAGTCTGCGTGTTATGCCGACAGTCTGCTCGAGTTGCTTGAGCATCGGTCATTATCGGTTGGTTCGGTCGGTAGGGCACTGAGACACAAGATGACTGGTCCGCCTTGAGCGTTGGCGCGTGTGAGGTCCCCAAGTGAATCCAATGGGCCGCCACGTACAGAAAGGGGTAGTGGTTTCGCGGTCGACACGAGAGCAACAGGAGAAAATCTCGACATAGGGCTGGCCGGGGCGAGCTGCGACGCCGTGAGACGGGAGATCGGCGAGCCTTTCTGCGACCGTTGAAGTGGCTGGCAGCGGACGGTTCGAGAGACCGTTGGGGGTGCTGCGCCAGGTCTTCTCCAGAAATCGCAGTTTATTAGAAGTGATTGAAGATATGTTGTTTCATTTACTTGTTAAATTCTACTTGTTTTGTTGGTGAGGTCACCAGCCGCTTTGTTTTGGGGTTGTCTCACCGTTTTCTCCGTTTGTCCACCCGCGAGAAGGTGGTTATTTATGAATTGGGTGGTCCATTTTCCCTTGTGGAGTTGGGGCGGGTTAGAGCAGTCTACGGTTCGGGTTGTTCAGTAATCCCCCTGTGAATCTGCCATACGTTAATAGCTGCCTCTGTCATGTTTGTCGGATTCGGTGTTAACGAATTTATTGCTTAAGGTGTGAAGGCCGAATTCCTGAAATATGTTTTTATCTTGCCTATCATCTTGCGAGGTGGTATGTAATGTAGAGCATGTTGGTACATTTTACGTAAAACTGCATTTCATCGATTTTATTTAAATGGCCTTTTTAGTATATAAAGTTGCCACCCTTCCACCGTAAGAGTTCTTTTAAAAACAAGTTGCACTCTCAGCGGCAAATAACTTTTTAATGTGAGTGCTTTGAACCATTTCCACCCCTCTTACAGGGTGCATTGTTTATGTGTGTGTGTGAGTTGTTAAAATTTTTAGTTTAAAGTAATCTGGTCTGTTACAGATTTGCACCAGTGTAGTCTTTCAGAGGTTGTCGTGAACGGTCGTGACTGCTGCCGTGTTAAAAGGGAGCGGCAAGGTTCTCAGCCCGAAAGCTCAGTTTGCCTCTGAATAAACTGTAACTTGATATTTACAGGTTGCTTTCTGATTATAATTTTTAAATCTGTTAAGAAAAGGGTTTTAGGAATAAAATTTCCATTTATTAAAAAATATAATTTGTGTCATCAGTTACCCATTGGCAACTACTTCCACGCTCATAGAGTGTGATTAACTGTGTTAATGTTCTTGATGAATCGCTAGTAAATAAAGTAAATTCTTATGAAAAGGTTTTGAAAGTATTCACGGTTCAGTACCCACATTGTCATCTGGCAGAATTTGAGCTAGTTTTTAATCTTTCGAAGGGTCCTCTCACAGATTGCGTCGTTGAGAAGCTTGACATAAACCACATTGCTGACTACAGAAAGGATCTTTACTTCCTCTCGGAGAAAAATTTCTACTTCCAGAGTTTTTGTGGGAGGAATTTCACTCCTGAACCTAAATTTCGCGTTTATTTTCTAATCGAAGAAAACCCTAGCACGCGCGAAATGGCCGAAGTAAGTAGACAAACACCGCGCGTGTGCTTTGCGGGGAGGACACGCACAGCATGTCCGCGCCGGACGGCTCCTAGAGCCAAGACGTCTGCTTCAGCTATCCGGGCTATTCTCCCGTCCGACCGAAATTTCCACATGCCACACACTGCAGAGTAGTGACCCCTGTCCATTATTACAGCTCTACTGTCCTCCCTCGAGAGGTCAGAAATTACAGTGCATCTGTACTGCATGATCAATATGCCATCAGGCGCATATACACTCCTGGAAATTGAAATAAGAACACCGTGAATTTATTGTCCCAGGAAGGGGAAACTTTATTGACACATTCCTGGGGTCAGATACATCACATGATCACACTGACAGAACCACAGGCACATAGACACAGGCAACAGAGCATGCACAATGTCGGCACTAGTACAGTGTATATCCACCTTTCGCAGCAATGCAGGCTGCTATTCTCCCATGGAGACGATCGTAGAGATGCTGGATGTAGTCCTGTGGAACGGCTTGCCATGCCATTTCCACCTGGCGCCTCAGTTGGACCAGCGTTCGTGCTGGACGTGCAGACCGCGAGAGACGACGCTTCATCCAGTCCCAAACATGCTCAATGGGGGACAGATCCGGAGATCTTGCTGGCCAGGGTAGTTGACTTACACCTTCTAGAGCACGTTGGGTGGCACGGGATACATGCGGACGTGCATTGTCCTGTTGGAACAGCAAGTTCCCTTGCCGGTCTAGGAATGGTAGAACGATGGGTTCGATGACGGTTTGGATGTACCGTGCACTATTCAGTGTCCCCTCGACGATCACCAGAGGTGTACGGCCAGTGTAGGAGATCGCTCCCCACACCATGATGCCGGGTGTTGGCCCTGTGTGCCTCGGTCGTATGCAGTCCTGATTGTGGCGCTCACCTGCACGGCGCCAAACACGCATACGACCATCATTGGCACCAAGGCAGAAGCGACTCTCATCGCTGAAGACGACACGTCTCCATTCGTCCCTCCATTCACGCCTGTCGCGACACCACTGGAGGAGGGCTGCACGATGTTGGGGCGTGAGCGGAAGACGGCCTAACGGTGTGCGGGACCGTAGCCCAGCTTCATGGAGACGGTTGCGAATGGTCTTCGCCGATACCCCAGGAGCAACAGTGTCCCTAATTTGCTGGGAAGTGGCGGTGTGGTCCCCTACGGCACTGCGTAGGATCCAACGGTGTTGGCGTGCATCCGTGCGTCGCTGCGGTCCGGTCCCAGGTCGACGGGCACGTGCACCTTCCGCCGACCACTGGCGACAACATCGATGTACTGTGGAGACCTCACGCCCCACGTGTTGAGCAATTCGGCGGTACGTCCACCCGGCCTCCCGCATGCCCACTATACGCCCTCGCTCAAAGTCCGTCAACTGCACATACGGTTCACGTCCAGGCTGTCGCGGCATGCTACCAGTGTTAAAGACTGCGATGGAGCTCCGTATGCCACGGCAAACTGGCTGACACTGACGGCGGCGGTGCACAAATGCTGCGCAGCTAGCGCCATTCGACGGCCAACACCGCGGTTCCTGGTGTGTCCGCTGTGCCGTGCGTGTGATCATTGCTTGTACAGCCCTCTCGCAGTGTCCGGAGGAAGTACGGTGTGTCTGACACACCGGTGTCAATGTGTTCTTTTTCCCATTTCCAGGAGTGTATAATATGGGTATTGTGTCTATTCTTCCGGACATGAAAGGATCTGTTATATGACCATCAGTTTGGCTTTAGGAAAATTATAGGCACCAGAGAGACTGATCTGACTTCGCGAGTGATAATAGAAGCAAAACGCAAGAAATATCAAAAAATTCATAAGGAATATCAACCTGGAAAATACGTTGGATAATGTGAAATGGTGCAATATATTCGAAAGTTCGAGAAGAACAGAAGTAAGTTGTAGGGAAAGACGGTAATTTACAATACGTACAGGAACAAAGAGGGAAGAATAAGAATGGAAGGCTTAGCTGTAAGACATTGAGACAATCTCTCTTTCGTTTCTAGTGCCCAGTCTGTAAATGAAAGAAGCAAATTGTGGAAATACAAAAAAATTTCAACAATGGGATCAAAATTTAGGCATATGCTCACACTGATATCCTCAACGAGAGTGCCTAAGATTTACGGGACATATTAAATGGAATGAGCAACGCTGAGTGGCCGCGCGGTTAGAGGCGCCATGACACGTATTACGCGGCCCCTCCCGCCGGAGGTTCGAGTCCTCCTTGGGCATGCGAGTCTGTGTTGTTCTTAGCGTGAGTCAGTTTAAGTAGTGTGTAAGTCCAGGAATCGATGACCTCAGCAGTTTGATCTCTTAGGAATTCACACACATTTGAACATTTTTTTGAAATAGAAAGAACAGTTTAAAGAGGTCACACTACGGATTTAGTGCAATCACAGTAGCATCAAAATAATGAGGAGTAGAAAATACAAGAATAGCGAGAAACTTAGCATCGAAATTGGTGACCATGAAGTAGATAATGTGAAAGAATTTTACTGCCTTTGAAGCAAAATGACCGTCGAAATGGAGGGGACATAAAAAGCATACTACACTACTGGTCATTAAAATTGCTACACCAAGAAGAAGTGCAGATGATAAACGGGTACTCATTGGACAAATATATTATACTAGAAATGACATGTGATTACATTTTCACGGAATTTGGGTGCATAGATCCTGAGAAATCACTACCCAGTACAACCGCCTCTGGCCGTAATAAAGGCCTTGGTACACCTGGACATTGAGTCGAACAGAGCTTGGATGGCGTGTACAGGTACAGCTGCCCATGAAGCTTCAACACGATACCACAGTTCATCAAGAGTAGTGACTGGCGTATTGTGACGAGCCAGTTGCTCGGCCACCATGGACCAGACGTTTTCAGTTGGTCAGCGATATGGAGAATGTGCTGGCCAGGGCAGCAGTCGAACATTTTCTGTATACAGAAGGCCCGTACAGGGCTTGAACATGCGGTCGTGCATTATCCTGCTGAAATGTAGGGTTTCGCAGGGATCGAATGAAGGGTAGAGCCATGGATCGTAAAACATCTGAAATGTAACGTACGCTGTTCAAAGTGCCATCAGTGCGAACAAGAGGTGACCGAGACTTGTTACCATTGGCACTCCATACCATCACGCCAGGTGATACGCCAATATGGCGATGACGAATATACGCTTCCAATGTGCGTTCACCGCGATGTCGCCAAACACGGCTGCGACCATCATGATGCTGTAAAGAGAACCTGGATTCATCCGAAAAAATGACGTTTTGCCATTCGTGCTCCCAGGTTCGTCGTTGAGTACACCATCGCAGGCTCCCCTGTCTGTGATGCAGCGTCAAGTGTAACCGCAGCCGTGGTCTCCGAGCTGATAGTCCATGCTACTGCAAACGTCGTCGAACTGTTCGAGCAGATGGTTGTTGTCTTGCAACCGTCCCCATCTGTTGACTCAGGGATCGAGACCTGGCTGCACGATCAGTTACGGCTATGCAGATAAGATGCCTCTCATCTGCTAGTGATACGAGGCCGTTGGGATCCAGCACGGCGTTCCGTATTACCCACCGATTCCATATTTTGCTAACAGTCATTGGATGTGGACCAACGCGAGCAGCAATGTCGCGATACAACAAACCGCAATATTGATAGGCTACAATCCGACCTTCATCAAAGTGGAAATCGCGATGGTAAGCATTTCTCCTTCTTAAACGAGGCATCACAACAACGTTTCACCAGACAACGCCGGTCAACTGCTGTTTGTGTATGAGAAATCGGTTGGAAACTTTCTTCATCTCAGCACGTTGTAGGTGTCGCCACCGGCACCAACCTTGTGTGAATGCTCTGAAAAGCTAATCATTTGCATATCAGAGCATCGTCTCCTGTCGGTTAAATTTCGCGTCTGTAGCACGTCATCTTCGTGGTGTAGAAATTTTAATGGCCAGTAGTGTAGGTTACTGGCAAAGAGGGCATTCGTGTCTAAATGAAGTGTACTTGTATGAAACATAAAACTTAACTTGAGGAAGCTACTACTGAGAATGTACGTTTTGAGAATTTCATCATATGGAATTGAATGATGGTCTGTGGAAATATCGTAAAAGAAGAAATAGAAGTATTTGACATGCTGTGCTATAGAAGGCTGGTTAAATTTTGGTCGACTGATACGATGAGAAATGAGGAGGATCTCTGCCGGACTGCCTGGAAGTAGGAACCCCTAGAAAACACTGGCAAGAAGATGGGAGAGGGTGATTTGACATGTGTTAAGAGCTCCACGGTACCAGAAGGATATATAAGGACTGAAAGCTGTAATAGAAGACAGAGATTGGAAATTATCCAACAAATATTTTATGATATATGGTGCTACTCTAAGGTGAAGCGGTTCTACATCTACATCTACTTTTATACTCCGCAAGCCACCCAACGGTGTGTGGCGGAGAGCACTTTACGTGCCACTGTCATTACCTCCCTTTCCTGTTCCACTCGCGTATGGTTCGCGGGAAGAACGACTCCGGAAAGCCTCCGTGCGCGCTCGAATCTCTCTAATTTTGCATTCGTTGTCTCCTCGGGAGGTATAAGTATGGGGAAGCAATATATTCGCTACCTCATCCTGAAACGCACCCTCTCGAAACCTGGATAGCCAGCTACACCACGATGCAGAGTGCCTCTCTTGCAGTCTGCCACTTGAGTTTGCTAAACATCTGCGTAACGCTATCACGCTTACCAAATAACCCTGTGACGAAACGCGCCGCTCTTCTTTGGATCTTCTCCGTCAACCCGATATGGTGCGGATCCCACACTGATGAGCAATACTCCAGTATAGGTCGAACGAGTGTTTTGTAAGCCACGTCCTTTGTTGATAGATTACATTTTTTAAGGACTCTCCCAATGAATCTCAACCTGGTACCCACCTTATTAACAATTAATTTTATATGATCATTCCACTTCAAATCGTTCCGCACGTATACTCCCAGATATTATAGAGAAGTAACTGCTACCAGTGTTTGTTCCGCTATCATATAATTATACAATAAAGGATCCTTCTTTCTATGTATTCGCAATACTTTACATTTGTCTATGTTAAGGGTCAGTTGCCACTCCCTGCACCAAGTGCCTATCCGCTGCAGATCTTCCTCCAATTCTCTGCAATTTCCTAATGCTGCAACTTCTCTGATTACTACATAGCATCATACGCGAAAAGCCGCATGGAACTTCCTAGACTATCTACTATGTCATTTATATATACTATGAAAATCAATGGTTCCATAGCACTCCCCTGTGGTACGCCAGAGGTTACTTTAACGTCTGTAGACGTCTCTCCATTGAGAACAACATGCTGTGTTCTGTTTGCTGAAAACTCTTTCAATCCAGCCACACAGCTCGTCTCATATTCCGTAGGCTCTTACTTTGTTTATCAGGCGACAGTGAGGAACTGTATCGAACGCCTTCCGGAAGTCAACAAAATAGCATCTACCTGGGAGCCTGTATCTAATATTTTCTGGGTCTCATGAACAAATAAAGCGAGTTGGGTCTCACACGATCGCTGTTACCGGAATCCATGTTGAATTCTACAGAGTAGATTATGGGTTTCCAGAAATGACATGATACGCGAGCAAAAAACATGTTCTAAAATTCTACAACAGAACGATGTCAGAGACATAGGCCTATAGTTCTGCGCATCTGCTCGGCGACCCTTCTTGAAAACAGAGACCACCTGTGCTCTTTTAGCACATGGTAGGAAATCGTAACGGGCCACAACAGACCATACTGAAGAGTGGTGTTGAACTACATCCTGAAAAATGGATGGGAGTAACGTAGATGGCTTTAATGTCAACGACCTAGAAGAAGCCAATATTTCGCCAGAAGGCGCGCCGCACTCTGTCCCCACCGCTGGTACCTTCCAGCACGCCCCACCCCTGCGGCACAGACGGGCGAACTCCAGCCGGCAGCAGCCGAGCTTTCCCACGGGCGGCCTGAGCAAACACAGAGTCGAGGTCGCTGCCCGCCGCCGAAGAATATTTTGGCAGCGGTGGCGTCGCCATGCGGACAAAGGGCCGTGGAGAGGGCTGAGGCCCTTAGCGGCCCTCCTCCTGTGTCTGCAGACGCGACGGCGGCGGCGCCAATCGATGACTGCAATCTCGCCTCCTCAGGTGTCCCGAGCCGGCTCTCGTCTTACAGACGCAGTCTCAGTTATTTCCGGAGGGCGACAGTTGCCAACGAATATTGGTAAACTGTGAGTGTTGCTTTCAGGCATAATAAGGCAGTTAGCACGTGTAGTATTGAGCCCTCCTCCTCACTCTTGATTGTTTAAAAAATCGAACTGCTATGAATAAAACGTCTGCAAAATACTAACGCGAATTCTTTACAGACGAATGGAAAAACTTGTAGAAGCCGACCTAGAGGAAGATAAGTTTGGATTCCGTAGAAATATTGGAACACGTGAGGCAATACTGACCCTACGACTTATCTTAGAAGCTACATTAAGAAAAGGCAAACCTACGTTTCTAGCATTTGTAGACTTAGAGAAAGCTTTTGACAATGTTGACTGGAATACTCTCTTTCAAATTCTGAAGGTGACAGGGGTAAAATACAGGGAGCGAAAGGCTATTTACAATTAGTATAGAAACCAAATGGCAGTTATAAGAGTTGAAGGGCATGAGAGTGAGGCAGTGGTTGGGAAGGGAGTGAGACAGGGTTGTAGACTCTCCCCAATGCTATTCAATCTGTGTATTGAGCAAGCAGTGAGGGAAACAAAAGAAAAATTCTGAGTAGGTAATAAAATCCATGGAGAAGAAATAAAAACTTTGAGGTTCGTCGATGACATTGTAATTCTGTCAGAGACACCAAAGGACTTGGTAGAGCAGTTGAACGGAATAGTCTGTGTCTTGAAAGGAGGATATAAGATGAACATCAACAAAAGCAAAACAAGGATAATGGAATGTAGTCGAATTAAGACGGGTGATGCTGAGGGAATTAGATAAGAAATGAGACACTTAAAGTAGTAAAGGAGTTTTGCTATTTGGGGAGCAAAATAACTGATGATGGTCGAAGTAGAGATGATATAAAATGTAGACTGGCAATGGGAAGGAAAGCTTTTCTGAAGAAGAGAAATTTGTTAACATCGAGTATAGATTTAAGTGTCTGGAAGTCGTTTCTGAAAGTATTTGTATGGAGTGTAGCCATGTATGGAAGTGAAACATGGGCGATAAATAGTTTATACAAGAAGAGAATATAAGCTTTCGAAATGTGGTGCTACAGAAGAATGCTGAAGATTAGACTGGTAGATCACATAACTAATGAGGAGCTGTTGAATAGGACTGGGGAGAAGAGAGGTTTTTGGCACAACTTGACTAGAAGAAGGGATCGGTTGGTAGGACATGTGTTGAGGCATCAAGGGATCACCAGTTTAGTATTGGAGGGCAGCGTGGAGAGTAAAAATCATAGAGGGAGACCAAGAGATGAATACACCAAGCAGATTCAGAAGGATGTAGGCTGCAGTAGGTACTGGAAGATGGAGAAGCTTGCACAGGATAGAGTAACATGGAGAGCTGCATCAAACCAGTGTCAGGACTGAAGACCACTACAAACAACATGAATAAAACACCTTCAACCACACAACTACAGTACAAATGAGTTAATATGTTAAACACATGACGTTAAGCACCTAAAAATTTAAAGCTGAAAACACACACCCTGTTTGTTGTTGATTTTATTAGTTTCGCATTAAACTCATCAAAAAGCCAAAATCAAAACTATATCATATAAAGATATAATTTTCTAGGTAAATTCAGTTGTGTATGTGAATGCTGCTGCAAAATACCAGGTGATCAAAAAGTCAGTATAAATTTGAAAACTGTGCAAATCACGGAATAATGTAGATAGAGAGGTACAAATTGACACACATGTCTGGAATGACATGGGGTTTTATTAGAACCAAAAAAATACAAAAGTTCAAAAAATGTCCGACAGATGACCCTTCATCTGATCAGAATAGCAATAATTAACATAAGAAAGTAAGACAAAGCAAAGATGATGTTCTTTACAGGAAATGCTCAATGTGTCCACCATCATTCCTTAACAATAGCTGTAGTCGAGGAATAATGTTGTGAACAGCACTGTAAAGTATGTCCGGAGCTATGGTGAGGCATTGGCGTCGGATGTTGTCTTTCAGCATCCCTAGAGATGTCGGTCGATCACGATACACTTGCGACTTCAGGTAACCCCAAAGCCAATAATCGCACGGACTGACGTCTGCGGACCTGGGAGGCCAAGCATGACGAAAGTGGCGGCTGGGCACACGATCATCACCAGACGACGCACATCTGTCGGACATTTTGTGAACTTTTTTTACCTCTCTATCTTCATTATTCCGTGGTTTATTAAGTTTTCAAATTTCTACTGACTTTTTGATCACCCGGTATATTGCGAACTGAGTTAGTAGTAAAGATGCAATAAATTAGAAGGTCATGTCGGATGCCGAAGTTTTACTGCATGAACATCTAAAATGTAGGAAGCGATAAACATTTTTTCTTTTCTTGATGTCCACTCCGAAACCGCGCTGCTTCTACCTTCGCAGGTTTGAATCCTGCCTTGACCATGGATGTGTGTGATGTCCAATTGAACCATTTTTTCGTAATGATGTGTGTGTGTGAAGGAAGGGTGGGGACACCGAAAAAAACCTTAGAAAACATTTTAAATTGTATTTGGGAGTCTCAAATTATGGATGAATGTTTTTTGTCGTCAGTCATATGACTGGTTCGATGTGAGCCGCCACGAATTCCTCTTCTGTACCAACGTATTATTCTCAGAGTACCACTGCCAACCCAAGTCCTCAATTATTTGCTGGATGTATTCCACTCTCTGTCTTCCTCTACAGCTCCCTCCAGTACCACAGATGTCTTAACACACATCCTACCAACCTGTCCCTTTTTTTTTCAGTGTTTTCCGTTATTCCTTTCCTCTGTGATTCTCTGGAGAACGTCCTCATTTGTCACCTAACCAGTCCACCTAATTTTCAACATTCTTCTGCAGCACCACATCACAAATTCTTCGGTTCTCTTCTGTTCCAGTTTCCCCACAGTCCATGTTTCACTACCACACAATGCTGTTCTTCCGACAATGATTTTGAAAGCTGGACGTTCTGGACGTTCATACCATTTTTGTTTTTTTTTTGTCTTTTTGGAAAGTTGGCTGTCGATTCCGCTATTGCGTGCATACAGAAACTCGGAGTCTGAGATATTACACACCTGGAAATTGAAATAAGAACACCGTGAATTCATTGTCCCAGGAAGGGGAAACTTTATTGACACATTCCTGGGGTCAGATACATCACATGATCACACTGACAGAACCACAGGCACATAGACACAGGCATCAGAGCATGCACAATGTCGGCACTAGTACAGTGTATATCCACCTTTCGCAGCAATGCAGGCTGCTATTCTCCCATGGAGATGATCGTAGAGATGCTGGATGTAGTCCTGTGGAACGGCTTGCCATGCCGTTTCCACCTGGCGCCTCAGTTGGACCAGCGTTCGTGCTGGACGTGCAGACCGCGAGAGACGACGCTTCATCCAGTCCCAAACATGCTCAATGGGGGACAGATCCGGAGATCTTGCTGGCCAGGGTAGTTGACTTACACCTTCTAGAGCACGTTGGGTGGCACGGGATACATGCGGACGTGCATTGTCCTGTTGGAACAGCAAGTTCCCTTGCCGGTCTAGGAATGGTAGAACGATGGGTTCGATGACGGTTTGGATGTACCGTGCACTATTCAGTGTCCCCTCGACGATCACCAGAGGTGTACGGCCAGTGTAGGAGATCGCTCCCCACACCATGATGCCGGGTGTTGGCCCTGTGTGCCTCGGTCGTATGCAGTCCTGATTGTGGCGCTCACCTGCACGGCGCCAAACACGCATACGACCATCATTGGCACCAAGGCAGAAGCGACTCTCATCGCTGAAGACGACACGTCTCCATTCGACCCTCCATTCACGCCTGTCGCGACACCACTGGAGGCGGGCCTGCACGATGTTGGGGCGTGAGCGGAAGACGGCCTAACGGTGTGCTGGACCGTAGCCCAGCTTCATATAGAAGGTTGCGAATGGTCACGTCCACGCTGTCGCGGCATGCTACCAGTGTTAAAGACTGCGATGGAGCTCCGTATGCCACGGCAAACTGGCTGACACTGACGGCGGTGGTGCACAAATGCTGCGCAGCTAGCGCCATTCGACGGCCAACACCGCGGTTCCTGGTGTGTCCGCTGTGCCGTGCGTGTGATCATTGCTTGTACAGCCCTCTCGCAGTGTCCGGAGCAAGTATGGTGGGTCTGACACACCGGTGTCAATGTGTTCTTTTTTCCATTTCCAGGAGTATATTATCGCGAGTAGCAGCGAGTGACCAGTTGTTGAGAGTAGTTGGACGCAGCATGGCGTGGAGGGAAGTCGCTCGTCAGGAAAGGTCGCATCCTGCCCTGACCGTGCTGGTGACACCAGAGGAAATATTTGTATTAACCGAGGATTTCTGGTAATTTGCCTTGTTGCTTGCCTGCGCACTGGAGGGATTTTGTCAGATTTGTGTATGCCTACATTGAAAGTAAGATTCGTATTTTTGTTGTGACCAGATACGTGATTACTGATTAAAGATTTAGTTATTTATTCAGCGTATGGCTCATAACATCACAGTAAAAATTACAGAAACAATACGATTTTTTAAAAAAAAGTAGTAATCACATAAGTGATGATGATTGGTATATGTGGCGCTCAACTGCGCGGTTATCAGCGCCCGTACAATTTCCCAGCCTTTGTTCAGCCCAATTTCCTGGATGATGATGAAATGATGAGCACAACACAAACATCCAGTCATCTCAAGGCAGGTGAAAATCCCTGACCCCGCCGGGAATCGAACCCGGGACCCCGTGCTCGGGAAGACAGAACGCAACCGCGAGGCCACGAGCTGCGGACAATCACAGACGTATAAACAGAGGAATAAATAACAGTTTGTTTATAAGGACACCACCAACTGTAAATTTACACTCGCAGAAGAGCAATCACAAACAAACGTCCAACTTAGATAGTATATAATCTATTGCCTCTTGAGTTGCCATTAGGAAATCCTGTGGGTCACCCTCATATGCCCATAGTGGGCATTCCTGCACGATGTGTTTGACCGTCTGTCTCTCAGCGCCACAATCGCAAACGGCCGAAGGAAGTTTACACCATCTGTGTTTCCCTGATTAAAGATGTTATGGAATAATTTAAGTTTTTGCCACTCAAACCGTCCAAGGAAAAGAAAGGTCTGAGTAAAGGTGGTCAGTGTGGGAATCGTCAATTTTGAGAATATAGTAAAGCAAAAACTTTCATTGGTTACTTTCATTTCCTATAAAAAATAAAAAAATAAAAAGGGGAGTAGTTGCATCAGTAGGTGTGACCATGCACTGTGCATGGAGTGCAGTATTTCTTTTGAATTATTTTAGAAGGTTGCTGGATGCAAAATTTTCGTAACTGCGAGACGAGGGAGGTTGAGTGTTGCGTGCAGGAGCATTACAGTATAAATTTTAGGAGATTTTAGAGAATATTTTAAAAATCGCAATCAGATACAAGAGAATTCACTTTCCATGATTTATAAGAAGAGCAAGTATTTTGTTCTCTGTCAAAATAGTAACATATCCGACAGTAGGAAGTGCCAGAAGATGTTTGAGTACTGGCATGTCGGAATATGGTTTTCGTAGTACTAGTTGTACGGCTACATATCGGATTACGTGATAACGATAGTAAAATCTCACTAGATAGTTTAGCAATTTTTAGAGAAAAAGTGTAAATGACTTCTATTGTCAGAGAAGAGCTTTACAGATTCTCGCACGTCTATTGCCATAATAATAACTTTTGATAATACGAGTAAAACTGTCAATTTCTTTTTCGACTTCTTAACATTTTTCTGCAGATATTTCACCTTAGCTTCCCTGCACTTTGCACTTATTTCATTCCTAAGTGACTTGTATTTCTGTATTCCTGAATTTCCCTGAACGTTTTTGGACTTGTGCTTCTTTTCTTCATAGATCAAATGAAGTATTTGTGCTGTTACACATGGTTTCTTTGCTGCTACCTTTTTCCTACTTACGTTTTTCTTCCCATCCTCCGTGAGTCACCTTTTCAGAGATGTCCATTCCTCTTCAAATGATGTGGCTACTGAACTTCTCCTTTCACACTATCTATAGCCTCAGAGAACTTCAAGCGCATCTCTTCACCCTTGGTAACTACCATATGAATACAGTCTGGATAATTACGCGCCGTAAGGTACACTGCCTCAAGACAAATATGAAGTTTCTAACTGTAACACTTATTGTATTAAATCCTTAACGTAGATTAAAACAGTATTTTAAATTTTTAAATTCGGTCAAAATTATCTGCAATACTGAAAATAGTTTTTTCCCCTTGGAAACAGTTTGATAAGCAACGTGCAACCGCGCCCACGTGATGGTTCTAGCGACGTAGTAATATAGATTCTCTATACTTCAATGAACAGTGTGCAAAGATACAAGGAAGCATGATACATACGTTGATGTCCAAAGATTAAAAGGAAGACATCGTCGATTCCCAAAACTCCTCACCAGCCGAACTGGGGGGACTACCTTTCGTACTTCGTGACATCTTCCTTTTGGACAACCCCGTACAAACACTTGTTAACACACGCAGGGCGTACAGCAATCGATTTAATTAATAATCACTTATATTAGACGTAGGTCCCACACAGTTTGATTCACTACTGCCGGTTTCGCTTTTCAGACGCAGTCGGTCAGATCTGAGGAAATTACAGAATTTATCTTCATCAAATATTCTAATTTTCTGAATGATTTTATATCGTCTACAGAGGTCATTTCTATTTTGTTTGTATACTATTGTACAATTTCGATCTTAGACCATTTCCAAGTATCCTGATAAACTGATGAAACACAAACGCAGTGCATTAACAACCGGTTAAAAGTCAAACCAGTGAAAAATCTGATGGTAAAATAAGCGAGGATAAACTGATGAAACACAAACGCAGTGCATTAACAACCGGTTAAAAGTCAAACCAGTGAAAAATCTGATGGTAAAATAAGCGAGGATTAATAAAAAGTTACTGGTCATAAATTCAACAATGGAGCATTGCACCATAGTTGCACTTGTTCAATTTGAATGGCGTCCGCTGTAATTGTGCTTGTGTGTGCAAAGGTCGCCGTTGTCATAAAACCAGCTTCGCCAGAGCCGTTAATAAGGGTGCACATCACACATTAATAATTGTATTTGTTTCCACGTAAACTGATGAAACACAAAAGCAGTGCATTAACAACCGGTTAAAAGTCAAACACAGTGAAAAATCTGATGGTAAAATAAGCGAGGATTAATAAAAAGTTACTGGTTACGACTCACTGGGGTGGGAAAAATACGGAAACACCAAAAATACAACACATTAACATGCCTAATGCGATGTAGGAAACCAGTTGCCATTCTAAACAGCTTCCATCGTCTCTAAATGGATGAATATAGGCCCTGTATGATTTTGAAAAGGATCTTATAGCACTGTTCGTGCAAAATAGTGACAAGTTTAGGTAACGGTCGTATGACTAGGGGCTCGCGTCGGGTAGACCGTTCGCCGGGTGCAAGTCTTTAGGTTCGACTTGCGCGTCGATGGGGATGAAATGTTGAACATTTTTTTTTCTTTTTTTTGTCATCAGTCTACTGACTGCCACGAATTCCTTTCCTGTGCTAACCTCTTCATCTCAGAGTAGCTCTTGCAACCTACGTCCTCAATTATTTGCTTGACGTATTCCAATCTCTGTTTTCCTCTACAGTTTTTGCCCTCTACAGCTCCCTCTAGTACCATGGAAGTCATTCCCTCATGTCTTAGCAGATGTCCTATCATCCTGTCCCTTCTCCTTATCAGTGTTTTCCACATATTCCTTTCCTCTCCGATTCCTTACCTTATCAGTCCACCTAATTTTCAACATTCGTCTATAGCATCACATCTCAAATGCTTCGATTCTCTTCTGTTCCGGTTTTCCCACAGTCCATGTTTCACTACCATACAATGCTGTACTCCAGACGTACATCCTCAGAAATTTCTTCCTCAAATTAAGGCCGGTATTTGATATTAGTAGACTTCTCTTGGCCAGAAATGCCTTTTTTGCCATAGCGAGTCTGCTTTTGATGTCCTCCTTGAACCGTCCGTCGTTGGTTATTTTACTGCCTAGGTAGCAGAATTTTTTAACTTCATTGACTTCGTGACCATCAATCCTGATGTTAAGTTTCCCGCTGTTCTCATTTCTACTACTTCTCATTACCTTCGTCTTTCCCCGATTTACTCTCAAACCATACTGTGTACTCATTAGGCTGTTCATTCCATTCAGCAGATCATTTAATTCCTCTTCACTTTCACTCAGGATAGCAATGTCATCAGCGAATCGTATCATTGATATCCTTTCACCTTGTATTTTAATTCCACGCCTGAACCTTTCTTTTATTTCCATCATTGCTTCCTCGATGTACAGATTGAAAAGTAGGGGCGAAAGGCTACAGCCTTGTCTTACAACCTTCTTAATACGAGCACTTCGTTCTTGATCGTCCACTCTTATTATTCCCTCTTGGTTGTTGTACATATTGTATATGACCCGTCTCTCCCTATAGCTTACCCCTACTTTTTTAAGAATCTCGAACAGCTTGCACCATTTTATACTGTGGAACGCTTTTTCCAGGTCGACAAATCCTATGAACGTGTCTTGATTTTTCTTAAGCCTTGCTTCCATTACGTCAAAATTGCCTCTCTCGTGCCTTTACTTTTCCTAAAGCCAAACTGATCGTCACCTAGCGCATTATCAATTTTCTTTTCCATTCTTCTGTATATTATTCTTGTGAGCAGCTTCGATGCGTGAGCTGTTAAGCTGATTGTGCGATAATTCTCGCACTTGTCAGCTCTTGCCGTCTTCGGAATTGTGTGGATGATGCTTTTCCGGAAGTCAAATGGTATGTCGCCAGACTCATATATTCTACACACCAACGTGAATAGTCGTTTTGTTGCCACTTCCCCTATTATTTTAGAAATTCTGATGGAATGTTATCTATCCCTTCTGCCTTATTTGACCGTAAGTCCTCCAAAGCTCTTTTAAATTCCGATTCTAATACTGGATCCCCAATCTCTTCTAAATCGACTCCTGTTTCTTCTTCTATCACATCAGACAAATCTTCACCCTCATAGAGGCTTTCAATGTATTCTTTCCACCTATCTGCTCTCTCCTCTGCATTTAACAGTGGAATTCCCGTTGCACTCTTAATGTTACCACCGTTGCTTTTAATGTCACAAAAGGTTGTTTTGACTTTCCTGTATGCTGAGTCTGTCCTTCCGACAATCATATCTTTTTCGATGTCTTCACACTTTTGATGCAGCCATTTTGTCTTAGCTTCCCTGCACTTCCTATTTATTTCATTCCTTAGCGACTTGTATTTCTGTATTCCTGATTTCCCCGGAACATGTTTGTACTTCCTCCTTTCATCAATCAACTGAAGTATTTCTTCTATTACCCACGGTTTCTTCGCAGCTACCTTCTTTGTACCTGTTTTCCTTCCCAACTTCTGTGATGGCCCTTTTTAGAGATGTCCATTCCTCTTCAACTGTGCTGCCTACTGCGCTATTCCTTATTGCTGTATTTATAGCGTTAGAGAACCTCAAACGTATCTCGTCATTCCTTAGAACTTCCCACTTCTTTGCGTATGGATTCTTCCTGGCTAATGTCTTGAACTTCAGCCTACTCTTCATCACTACTATATTGTGATCTGAGTCTATATCTGCTCCTGGGTACGCCTTACAATCCAGTATCTGATTTCGGAATCTCTGTCTGACCATGATGTAATCTAATTGAAATCTTCCCGTATCTCCCGGCCTTTTCCAAGTATACCTCCTCCTCTTGTGATTCTTGAACAGGGTATTATTAGGACAACACAACACGCAGTCCCTGAGCGGAGAAAATCTCCGACCCAGCTGGGAATCGAACCCAGGCCGTTATGATTGACATTCTGTCACGCTGACCACTCAGCTGCCGTGGCGGACCATGTAGCGGTGATGGATATGGATAGTGATCAGGCAAACTTCTCTACAAAGTGAACCATAAAGTTTTTTTTGTGGACTACATGGTTATGGAGAGAAGCAGCGATTAGTATGATTAATCAATTCAAAACCAGTCTTAATCGCATTTAATATTATTATTAAACCTCCAACCGGTTTCAACCCGACGTAGGGGCTATCTTCCATTGGTCGACTGCTGGTGGTGTCACTCCTGTCTACGTAAAGGCAGAAAACATAGTTTTCTGCCGTTATGTAGACAGGAGTGACACCACCAGCAGTCGACCAACGCTGTAAACGCCCAGAAGATGACCCCTACGTCGGATTGAAACCGGTTGGCGGTATAATAATAATAATAATAATAATAATAATAATAATAATAATAATAATAATAATAATAAATGCGATTAAGACTGTTTTTGAATTATTGATAAACCATAAAGGCTCAATAATATTGAGATGTGCTGATTGTGGTGGCCAGAGGACATGCGACAATTCATTGTCGTGATCACAAAGGAAGTCCTGGACGAACTGGGGCCCCGTCTTCTAGGAAAACACCATTGCCGTTGGGGAACAAACATTGTATCATGGGATGGAACTAATATGCTATAATGGTAACATAATCCTTGACAGAGTAACCATGGGGTCCATGGAATACCACGATATGGCTGCCCGAATCATCACTGAACCCCAGCCATGTTTCACTCTTAGTATCTAAACGCGGCCAGAAATTGGAAACCGTATGAAACAAGACTCCCCCCTAACCAAATGACTTTCTTTATTTGCTCCATAGTCCACATTTTATGGCTTCGACACAGCATTCCCCTGTTATGGGCGTTTGCGTCACTGATGGATGATTTTGGAATTCTAGCTCAACCTGAAATTCCCTGCTTATGGAGCACCCTTTGTATTGTAATGGTGCTGACATTGTTCGCGGGTGCAACATTTAGTTCTGCAGTGTCTTTTGCGTCTGTCGTGCCCTTATTTTTTGTGACAGTGCTCTTCAGTGACTGTCTGTCCTATCAGTCAACACACACATCCGTGCACGTTGTGTTTTAGCTGACGATGTTTTCCTAGTGTGCCTGTATGTAGTGTAAATCTTCGGTGTATTGCCTGTACTGAGGTCATTGCACAGGTGCCGTTCGTGATGAAGTACAGCAGCGTAATCTGCAGACTTGTATAGCATCTACATTTATGTTCTCGCGGTGTTTCCTTATTTTGTCTACTTTCCATATTTTTGTCCACCACCTGCACATGTTACGGCCGCACATTGGTTAACATCGGCATGAAACTAAGGAAAACGTTACAGACATCTTATGACATACAGAGATGATACAGTTGACAAATGAGATGATGGTCGCAGGTCACACGAATAGTTTATGTTTCTCAGTTTCTTACATGTAGAGTTAGAGGGACGGGATAGGTTAAATAAAATTGTCAACTTTTTAATTTACCATCCGAGTAAAATTAAATACAATAAATGATTACTCTTATAGCTATATAATAAAACAGAACCACCAACACTTTTGATTACATGGCACTATGGTGGCCCATCTTGTCTGTCCCCATAGCAATGACTGCGCTGTCGTAGAAGCAGTGCAAAGTTGTCCAGAAATTTCTATTTCGCATGTCTTTCTGTTCATCCACAACTATCAGATTGGCCCCTTAGATGGGTATAGACTTCCATCTTTTCTGTTACGTCCATTACTTTACCTTTGTGTACCTTAGACAAAACCTGCAACGGTTCAGTAATACTAGATACTTTGGCCTTGGTGTTCTTCGAATGTGAACTAGAGGCAGAGGGATTACAAATTGTCGTTTGCTCTTTTTACCTGGGCCTGACTTTCTTTCCAGTTTGACTAACATAAAACTTAAAAAAATATTCGCAATTAATTTTATTTGTTTCTGGTTGTGTTTAACTTTTAAGCGGCTGTTAATGTGCTGATTTCCTATTGCTTCCTTTTACTGTAGTGCACAAATATAGAAGAAAATGATAGCTGCAGGAGGTATAAAATCATTAAATCAATTAATCGCAGCTGGGGAGTCAAGCTAAGTGACGAACATCAAATACAGTTAAACACTAAAAATCGACTTGCAGCATGGTATCTTATATTACTTTCCCTGGTCACAACACGTTAGGGAGTTTTCCCTTAGATATTGACCTGTAATGTAGATTGGTTGTTCACGAGTGTTTGTATAGTTCTTTTTGTATACTGGTGAACTGCAATGGCAGTGGTACTAAATGGCAAGGAACGATGCAGTGTCCGCAGTCAGCGGGAGCGAACTTTCTGCTAAAGGTTACACAGAGAGACAAAGTTCACAAGCGACACCCGCAGCAGGAACCGCACTGTCTGACACAGTGAACCCAGTACCTCCCACTCGGTGCACCTAAATGCCCCAAAACGATACTACTCATCGAAAATGAATCTTCTCAACGTTTGAGTGCTATGGATTCATATCTGTATTTGCGTGAAATATTCACAATGAAGTCCTCAAAGAGACATTTTTCTCACTTTAATAATTTTCTCTGCTGTTATTGCCTAAGTACTTATTCAATACCCCGTGAGTGGCCAAAAGTCACGGGATTCAATTGTCTGACTGACAGATGAGCAGTATACGATATTAGCCAGATGCGGCCTGTAGCGAGGATATAGACATGATATCTAAGCAGTCTGTTAAATACAGTGCAAATAGCAAGATACTGCGTGTTACCGACTTTGAACGTGAAATGATAATCGGCGCAAGACGCATCGGTCGTGAGTAGAGCTCAGATTTTGTTACAAAATCATATCTTAAAAAAAAAAAGATGCGTCCATATATTATTCTACGACTAAAGAATGAGCCAGCAAAGCAATAAAAAGATGCGATCTCGAATTTCAGGTGTATGTTGATGTCTATTTTCTTCTAAAACAATACACAATCAAATTCTTCAAAGTTTATTCGCTTAGGCCCATGCGTTTATCTGGTAAAATATTTTTGACATATAAAATGGTCCTTCAAAGGCAAAAGAAGTGACAAGCGCATATTTAAGTGAAGAAATTTCACATCAAGTCAGATCAGGTTGAAAGTCTTTTGCATTTTCGCCACAATACATTTGGTTCTGCCAACTTCATAAATTCAGAATAAATATCTGATCAAATAAATGTATTCAATTTATCCTTCACTGCATCGCACACTTCTCCACAGGATGATTGCAATAATTTTTCAACCTCTTCAGTAATTATCAAAGTGTCCACAAGCAGTAGACCTATTGCTTCCAAGTTATTTGTTGCCGCAGGTAAATGCAAAAAAATTGACTAGTGTAACACAGGTCTTGCTTTAAGTATTTTTTCTTGAATCCAGCTTGCGCTTCCTTAATGCAACATGGGTAAGTATCTTCAAAAGTGTCTATCACCTAAAACCGAAGAAAAGTCGGTAACTTTCGGCATTTCAATAGAACGAGGCAGAGAGATGTTAACTTCAAAAAATTTGCGGAAATTTACGGTCTGTTACCGACTTAACTTCATCAAAATTGCCACAGTAAAATATGGCAATATTTATCCAGGTACTAATTAGGATAAAATAGGTTATGGTGGCAAAGCTAAATGTGGAGTTATGTCTCTAAGTATGCCAACCGGGGCTGGTGTCTTCAAGAATACTTTTAACAGGGAAAAATCGGTATATGATTTAATGAATGCTGTCAGAATGCTCAAACCTTTGTATTTTACGCGTCTGTTTGTCCTGTTTGTGGAATGTATCAGCGTATGCGTCTGTTTATCCATTTGTGGAGGACATCAGCGTATTCTACAGTCAAATTTTAGACATGCTGTTTTAATTACACGATGCAGCGCACGGGCAAAACAAGTAACGAGCTTTAGGTTGAGACAAAATGTTTTAATTGCTTTCCCACCCTTCATCGTATACAGTGTGTCCCATTTATCTTGCTCACACAAAATAAGTTTTTTTCTGATACGTTAAATGAAAAACTGTTTAAATCAATGATTTTTAACATCATTGGGTAGTTCTTGCTGAGAGTACACATTTTATATATCCCCACAGATGTAGGACATATCTGGTAGAAATTAAATTTTTCAAATGGAGCCATGTACTTTTTATTCAAGAATAAACTTACACTCTCCAAGAGCTATTTAAGAATGTATAACTCAGTACCATTTTTGTCAATAAAAAGTAGATATGCAAACAATCAGGAGGACACAGGTTGTGAAGAAACCGAGCTGCTTATTGCCTTGATTGTACACATTACATAACCAGTGTACTGCTGTAGTAGAGGGGCGCGTTTTGTTTATGGTTTCCGACTCACGTAAACACAGGTACTCCTCAACCTGCCGCGCACCTCATTTGTTGTTGCTTTAGTGTACAGTACACTGCGTACCAGTGTAGGCATGCATCAGAGAAACTTAGTAGTTGCATTGAGGTAGTACACCTCGTGAATACAGTTTTTGTAGTGTAACGATAAGGTAGAAATACTGCTGATCTACGGAGAAACCACGTTGACAGAAGGTAATTTAATAACTTGTACTTTTATGTTCAATACTGTCAAAGAAAACTATAGTTATCATGTCTATCTTATACTGTGTGTTTATACCTGTACTGTAATTTGCTGTAGACAGGCGAATTTCCGTTCAGGCACAACTACTGTACAGCCGACGATTGCCTGACAATCCATCGCCTTTTCCCTGGATCTTTGTCGTCTCATTTCTCGTCTGTGTGAAACGGGGAGTTTAAATATAAGACCTCGAAATCGTCGATGGAGCTGCTGAGGTCGTAGCCGTGAATTCTCAAGTCAGCACACGACGAATTCAATATGAAGTTGGCGTCTTGAAGATAAGTGCACATACGTTCTGGAACGTCATAAATTCCATCCTTACCATTCACACCAAGAACTTCATGGAAATGACATCAACTATAGGGTCCAATTATGTCAATGGGCTCAGAAAAACGTATGACTAATCTTAATTTCTTCTCAGATGTTCTTTTTGCCGACTAGGCATCATTCTCCAACAAAGGAACTGTCAATATGAGGAATATGAATTATTGGTCCATCAACAATTCATGTTGGCTCAGACAGGTACAGCATCAACGTCCACGAAATGTTAATTGGATATACCATCAATGGGCCTACCTTTGTAAATGGCAGACAATATGCCCAACTTTTAAGGCACACTCTTGCTGTTCTCTTGGACGTAGTACCTCTGAATCAGAGGACGGTCATGTGTTACCAGTCTGCAAACAACACCTTCGAACACGAAGAATTCTGGAAAGTAAGTACACTGGTAGGTGGATTGGACCCGGTGGACCAGTTAGTTGGCTTGCGCGCTCTCCGGACCTTACACCGCTCGATTTTTTTTCTTTGCGGAGCAGTCAAGGATGCTCTCTAGAAAAATCTTCCAGCAACCCCAGAGGACATGCAGCAACGCATTATTGATGCTTGTACAGTCCTCACAGAGGAAGCAGTAGCAAGAAGTAGGGGCGGCCTTCATCCACTTGGAGATCCTATATATGAATGCCAATGGTCACCATTTTGAGAATGTGATGTAAAACTTCCGTTTTTCGTGTAGTGGTAGTATAACAGTAAAAGTTACTACAAAGAGCCATGTTACTTCTGCATTGTCATAAGTACTGTAATACGTTACTGCACCATAACAAGATCCAGTTGCTGTACAGTGCAGAAGTGTTGCATTGGATGTTTATTGGTATTTGTAAAATGTCCAAAGGTGCCTTGAAGATGTTAAATGATTTAGTTAATGAAACGCACTGATGTGATATTCAAATTAGAGAAGTTATGTATTACTTATCATTTCCATAGCTACTAGTTTCGTGGATATAATGGTACAGTGTGATACATTTTTGAATAGCTCTTGGAGAGGGTGAGTGTATTCCTGAATGAAATGTACATGGTTCCATTTTAAAAAATTAACCTCTACTGCGTATCTCGTACATATTTGGGGATATAAAAAAACGTACATCTTCAGCAACAGCTACCGAATGTCGTTAAAAAACAATGGCTGAAACAATTTTTCATTTAATGCAGCAGATAAAAGTTATATTTGATGAGCAAGGTAAATAGGACATACTGCATATCGGGCAGCGTCACCTACAACAATAGGACACGCAAGCTCATGAGACGGACAGTATAAATTAAGTTACTGCAGGTACGATATTTCTGAAATCTGACATATAGATGGATTTTTGTAGTTGACGGTGCTTCGTTTCACATGCATCAATGTTAATGAAATATAATAAAAATATCAGATTTACGCTCCAGTTTAAATCACTACGTACAGCCCTATTAGCAAACCACCTCCCTTCGTTTGCGGGGAAGGAGCTTAGTGACTTTGAAAAAAAGTGAAGGATTGTGCGAGGAGAATCAGTTTCGTGAGAAGTATTTCATTGTCAACCGACTCCGTACACAAACGCGGGAAAGAAATGGTTTAACGACGTGTTGTTGCCGTATTTTACACACAATTCTATGAAGCAAGATCCGGGACGTAATTGATTAAATTGTGAACATTATCAGTAGTTCCTACACGTACGAACAGGTTCTTCGGTCGATAATTTTTCTGTGCTGCATCCTCCATCCGCAATTCAGTTCAACAAAATGCAAGGAGACGATGACACAGATGATATAAGTTAGGTTGGGAGTCATTGTTCCGTGTCAGAGTTGGCCGAAGGACGTTGACAGAAATGCTTCCAGGATCGGAAGCTGTGTGAGAATTGTGCTGACTTGCACATTTGAAAAAAGTCTTTAAAAACGCGTTTGGTCATTACTTGTCTCAAATAATTTTATCGCTGGGCAGTGAGGCTGCTAGTGTTGATCATCGAACGGAAAGGGGAAGGAGGTGGGGTTGGGTGGGGGTGGGAAAGTACAAAATGCGTTCTTTGTACTGAGAAATTATTAGTGTAACATCGCTTGTTTTTATGTAGTATTACATACCGATTATTCTCATTTATTAGTACTCTGCTCAGACTTTACTTCTGTATTGACCCTTAAGCTTGAAAATAGTCGTTTTGATCAGCCGTATAAATTGATTCCGTTGTCATATCGGTAGAACATCACCAATACTGTAAAACATCGGTGTTGTGCTCAGTTTCTTCGCCACTGCTTTCAAATCAAACGTGTGTCACAACATTTTCCAGTTCCTTGCGCGCCAAAACGTCAAGGCGTCAACATTCTTTTAACCTAATGTAGTTGATCATGCGCACATATTTCTCCCACTTTTCCACCGTTACTTGTTTTATCAAGCTTCTTGTGGTCAAGTGCAAACTTTTCAACGAAAGATTTGTATACCTTTCTCGCAGATACATTTTCTTTAACTATGTTCCAAATCAGTTGTATTAAATTTAGGTCGCAATGACTGGGACGTAACCACTGAATAGAAAACCCGTTTTCTTCAAGCACGACAGCGCATTTCCTTGAAAGCGAGGTTAGTGGTTTCATTTTCTTGTTCTATGTGAAATGAAGCACTGTTAACTACAAAAATCCATCTATATCGGACGTTTGAAAAATATCGTACCTGCAAGCAATATACACGGTGAGTCACCTACCATTACCGATGGATATATTTCGTAAACCACATCAAATACTGACGAATCGATTCCACAGACCGAACGTGAGGAGAGGGGCTAGTGTAATTGGTTAACACAAACCATAAAAAACTGCACGGAAGTATGTTTTTCAACACAAACCTACGTTTTTAAAAAAATGGAACCCCGTTAGTTTTGTTAGCACATCTGAACATATAAACAAATACGTAATCAGTGCCGTTTGTTGCATTGTAAAATGTTAATTACATCCGGAGATATTGTAACCTCAAGTTGACGATTGAGTACCACTCCTCCGCTGTTCGATCGTGTGTATCGGAGAGCACCGAATTACGTAGGGGTCCAGAGGGAACTGTGATGGACCTTAGGTGCAGAAGAGACTGGAACAGCACATTACGTCCACATGCTAACACCTGTTTGTTGGTCTTTTTCACTGATGCAAATGTACATTACCATAAGGGGTGAGGTACACGTACACACGGGGTTTCCGTTTTCAATTACGGAGTAGAATAGAGTGTGTCCCGACATGTGAGGCCAATAGGTGTTCAATGTGGTGGCCATCATTTGCTGCACACAATTGCAATCTCTGGCGTAATGAATGTCGTACACGCCGTAGTACATCTGGTGTAATGTCGCCGGAGGCTGCCACAATACGTTGTTTCATATCCTCTGGGGTTGTAGGCACATCACGGTACACATTCTCCTTTAACGTACCCCACAGAAAGAAGTCCAGAGGTGTAAGATCAGGAGAACGGACTGGCCAATTTATGCGTCCTCCACGTCCTATGAAACGCCCGTCGAACATCCTGTCAAGGGTCATCCTAGTGTTAATTGCGGAATGTGCAGGTGCACCATCATGCTGATACCACATACGACGACGCGTTTCAAGTGGGACATTTTCGAGCAACGTTGGCAGATCATTCTGTAGAAACGCGATGTATGTTGCAGCTGTTTGGGCCCCTGCAATGAAGTGAGGACCAATGAGGTGGTCGCCAATGATTCCGCACCGTACATTTACAGTCCACGGTCGCTGTCGCTCTACCTGTCTGAGCCAGCGAGGATTGTCCACGGACCAGTAATGCATGTTCCGTAGATTCACTGCCCCGTGGCTTGTGAAACCCGCTTCATCGGTAAACAGATAGAACTGCAACGCATTCTCTGTTAATGCCCATTGACAGAACTGGACTCGATGATTAAAGTCATCACCATGTAATTGCTGATGTAGCGACACATGAAACGCGTGAAAGCGGTGACGATGAAGTATGCGCATGACACTACTTTGACTCAGTCCACCGGCTCTCGCAATGTCCCGTGTACCCATGTGTGGGGTCATGGCAACAGCAGCTAACACACCAACTGCAACCGCTTCTCCTGTGACCGGCCTGTTACGGACCCGTTTGCGTGCTACGACCATACCTGTTGCATACAGTTGGCGGTAGATGTTTTGCAATGTGCGGCACGTTGGATGCTCTCTGTCCGGGTACGGTTCTGCATACAACCTGCAGGCTTCAGCTGCATTTTGTCGACGCCATAGATGAGTATCATCTCTGCCTTTTCAGAGTTCGAATACACCATGGTCACAGTTCCTACAACACTACGCTATCACAGACGTCTGGTAACACGGTGTACTAAAGTTGGTCTGCGTTCGGAGACGAATGCAGAATAACAATAGCAGCAAGCGCTACATGCGGACACTGCGACAGCTAGACCAAACAACAACAGTGCACTACAGCCACATTCGTAAAAACGGTCGTCATCGTAAACATGTCCCTGCAGATGCTGTTCGCCGACCGTGGCCCGTGTTTGTTACAACACGCAACTGAACGTCGGAGGTTTCAAGCGTCAACTTTAGGTTACAATATCTCCGGATGTAATTAACATTTTACAATGCAACAAACGGCACCGATAACCTATTTGTTTATATGTTCAGTTGTGCTAACAAAACTAACGTGGTTCCAGTTTAAAAAACATAGGTTTGTGTTAAAAAACATACTTCCGTGCATTTTTGTATGGTTTGTATTAAACAATTACAGTAGCCCCTCTCCTCACGTTCGGTCTGTGGAATCGGTTCGTCAGTATTTGATGTGGTTTACGAAATATATCCAGCGGTAACGTTAGGTGACTCACCCAGTATACTAGTTCTCTCGTAACTTTTTTCTAACGGAATAATGAGCCCTTTTAGCTATTGCACAGAAGACCATTGTTTATCCCTGAGATCTGCCACTAGCGGAGGTATCTTTTGAGGCGTCTGCAGTCTGTTTTTGTCAAGAAAAAATGCAAGAGACATTTTACAGCGCACACGAACTGCAGCTGCATTACATACTGTACCTATCACTAGCTTGATGAGACTCCGTAATTCTCGACAGCTCACATGATTCTTTTCTAGTATCTCCCAGCGGTAAATGTATTTTAGACTTATAATAATAATAACGCGAGAAATGCGTGCGTGGGAGCTGCTTTGTGCTGGGATAACACTTCTCCCTGGCGTTGTAGGAATGACATGGCCGACTGGATGTTAATCTGGATATGTCCTACAGTGTTGGATGCCAAATTCTTCCCTTGAAGTACTATTAGAGTACGGTAGGCTACGACAATGTGCTGTGAACCGATTCCTCGTTATTCTTAAGCGACCTACTTCTTGTCAGGTGGATCTTCACCTGGCACAACCCACCGTTAATCGTGTTGCTAATCGTGTCTCGGCAACATGGGATAGTAGTAGTAGTAGTAGTAGTAGTAGCATTATTCGTCCATAGATCTCTTTTTACAAGGATATAGGACATGTCAAAGTATTTACAAGTTTACACCAATTTAAAATAAGCTAATTCGTATACACATATATTTGCAGACTTCTAGTTAGAGACAATTATTAGATTTACTCCTGGTATACAATACTTTTTTTACAAATAACTTATTAAATAATGTAATGCCACACCGTTCACTCATATCTCACTATCAGTCACTGCACACACTATACACATGTTGTTTCATAGCACTTCACTCACTACACACAAACACACTCACAAAAACACAAACACAAACACAAAAACACAAACACAAACACAAAAACACAAACACTCGTGACCTCTGGGCCATTTTCTGTGCTGATGAACAGCTGTGACGGAAGTGTGACTCTGCTGGCTTCTGGTTGGAAATGGTTTGGTACAGAAACGCAGCTTCCCGTCCATTACTATCCGTGTCACTGTGAAGAGCTGTTCATTAGTACAACCAGGGCTCAGAAGACGACTGCGAACATTACAAAGCATGTAGAAAACAGTTGCATATCTACATCTACATTTATACTCCGCAAGCCACCCAACGGTGTGTGGCGGAGGGCAGTAGAGAGATTTTCACTCTGCAGCAGTAAAGCTGTGAGTACCGGGCGTGAGTCGTACTTCGGTAGCTCAGATGGTAGAGCACTTGCCCGCGAAAGGCAAAGGTCCCGAGTTCGAGTCTCGGTCGGGCACACAGTTATAATCTGCCAGGAAGTTTCACTAGCAGAGTTCTTTTCGCCAGAAATTCGCTGTTTACCTGTGCTAATCTGCACTTTTTATGTTCTTCTTGCTTCGTCAGTCGTGTGTTACGTTGCTTCAAAAGTAGTAAACTTCTGCACTTTTAGTGTTCCGTGATCCACAATTTTGAAGGTATGTCTCTCACAAGTCTCATTTTTGCCACTCGTTATTACTTCACTTTTCCTTTTGTTTACTCTCAGCTCAGAAGACCTTTACTTCCATACAGAATGTCCTGAAATTGTTCATCGCTCTCACTGAGGAGAGCATCACACCGAACACAATTGTCGTTATTCATTCACACTTTCACACTCCTGAACATTGGGGCGTATTTTTCCTTCTTCTCCTGCTGTTGTTTACTTTGTAAGATTTGTGGAGGGTCTTATACCAGCACAAGTGGGAAGTTGCGTCCCTGGCCGTTATAACAGGACAATATTTTGCCGGCGCCAATACACCGCCAGATAAAAGAAGTATTACCTTTATCCTCTCTTCTCAGAGTAGTATTTTCTTTTTTGTTCGTAAGGATCCTTCCGTGCCACCTCCCTGACGATCCAACTGAGGCGAAGATTCCTGGAATGCTTCCGCAAGTTCTCTCTATTGCGCTACTAAATAAACAGCCACACTTCTCGCAAACAGGGGTATATTTTGCCTAACATTTTCATTATTACTTTTCACAACACAACTAACAATTGCTACGGTAAAACCAGTCTCTTGAGTACATTCAAACGTCCGTACATGCACACTGTAAGACCTCCGAGAAAAAACAAGAAAAACGACTATCACTCTTCAATTGTTCATTACGCCGTTGTTGGCGCGTCATTTACTCCATGGCTCTCGGATTCAGGAATTTGATGCACCACGGCACAAATGACTCCCAGACGACCAGTGGTTGTATAACCATTTTTACTGATCCCATTTTCGCCGACTCCACCACTGCTGCAGATTCACTGCGCATACACTCCTGGAAATGGAAAAAAGAACACATTGACACCGGTGTGTCAGACCCACCATACTTGCTCCGGACACTGCGAGAGGGCTGTACAAGCAATGATCACACGCACGGCACAGCGGACACACCAGGAACCGCGGTGTTGGCCGTCGAATGGCGCTAGCTGCGCAGCATTTGTGCACCGCCGCCGTCAGTGTCAGCCAGTTTGCCGTGGCATACGGAGCTCCATCGCAGTCTTTAACACTGGTAGCATGCCGCGACAGCGTGGACGTGAACCGTATGTGCAGTTGACGGACTTTGAGCGAGGGCGTATAGTGGGCATGCGGGAGGCCGGGTGGACGTACCGCCGAATTGTTCAACACGTGGGGCGTGAGGTCTCCACAGTACATCGATGTTGTCGCCAGTGGTCGGCGGAAGGTGCACGTGCCCGTCGACCTGGGACCGGACCGCAGCGATGCACGGATGCACGCCAAGACCGTAGGATCCTATGCAGTGCCGTAGGGGACCGCACTTCCACTTCCCAGCAAATTAGGGACACTGTTGCTCCTGGGGTATCGGCGAGGACCATTCGCAACCGTCTATATGAAGCTGGGCTACGGTCCCACACACCGTTAGGCCGTCTTCCGCTCACGCCCCAACATCGTGCAGCCCGCCTCCAGTGGTGTCGCGACAGGCGTGAATGGAGGGACGAATGGAGTCGTGTCGTCTTCAGCGATGAGAGTCGCTTCTGCCTTGGTGCCAATGATGGTCGTATGCGTGTTTGGCGCCGTGCAGGTGAGCGCCACAATCAGGACTGCATACGACCGAGGCACACAGGGCTAACACCCGGCATCATGGTGTGGGGAGCGATCTCCTACACTGGCCGTACACCTCTGGTGATCGTCGAGGGGACACTGAATAGTGCACGGTACATCCAAACCGTCAACGAACCCATCGTTCTACCATTCCTAGACTGGCAAGGGAACTTGCTGTTCCAACAGGACAATGCACGTCCGCATGTATCCCGTGCCACCCAACGTGCTCTAGAAGGTGTAATTCAACTACCCCGGCAGCAAGATCTCCGGATCTGTCCCCCATTGAGCATGTTTGGGACTGGATGAAGCGTCGTCTCTCGCGGTCTGCACGTCCAGCACGAACGCTGGTCCAACTGAGGCGCCAGGTGGAAGTGGCATGGCAAGCCGTTCCACAGGACTACATCCAGCATCTCTACGATCGTCTCCATGGGAGAATAGCAGCCTGCATTGCTGCGAAAGGTGGATATACACTGTACTAGTGCCGACATTGTGCATGGTCTGTTGCCTGTGTCTATGTGCCTGTGGTTCTGTCAGTGTGATCATGTGATGTATCTGACCCCAGGAATGTGTCAATAAAGTTTCCCCTTCCTGGGACAATGAATTCACGGTGTTCTTATTTCAATTTCCAGGAGTGTATTTACCCTTATTCAATCTACTCACGAGCGTCTCTTGTCGACGGCTTTGCAATGGTGTGTTGGGATGTTTACAAATATCCTTAGACACTACAACCCAACCATTGTTTCCGTCGTTTCTTCTTCGATGTACAGATTAAACACTAAGGGAAAAAAGACTGCATGCCTGCCTTACACCCTTTTTAATCCGAGAATTCGTTCATGGTTTTCCATTCTCTATGTAACTTCTTGCCTCTCAAACATATTGTGTGTTAGTCTTCTTTACCTACAGTTTAGACCTACTATTTTGAGAATTTGTAAAAGCTTGCACCATTTGACACTCTACAACACATTTTTAACTCAGCAAGTCCTATGATAGTGTTTTGATACATTTTAAGTCTCGTTTCACTTTTGCTAACGTCAAACTGATCGTCACCTAACAGATGATCAATTTCCTTTTCCATTCTTCTCTGTGTTATTCTTGTCAACAACGTGGATGCAGGAACTGTTTAGATGATTGTGCCATAATTATAACTCTCGCACCTGTCTGCCCTTGGTGTCTTCAGAATTACATGGATGGTACTTTTTTTGAAAGTCTGATGGCATTTCTAGTGTCTTACAGGTTCTTCACGCCATCTTGAACAGTATATTGGTCGACCCTCCCTCCAATGAGTTGAGAAATAGCAAAAAACGTTATCTACGCATTCTGCCTTATTTTTTCTCAAGTCTTGTAAAGCTCTGTCAAACTCTCACAGTGATAGTACATCCACAGTGTGTTCAAAATACACTTCCATTTCTTCTTCTATCTGTAGAGGCCGTCAGTGTATTCCTTCCACCAGTCTGCTCTCTTCTCAACGTTTACCAGTAGAATTCCTCTTGCATTCTCAATGTTGACACCTTTGCTTTTAATTTCAGCGAAGATGCTTTTCACTTTTCTATACTCTCAATTTGACTTTTTTATATCTATTTCTTCACGTTTTTCCTGCAGCCATTCGGCTTTAATCACCCTGCACTTGCTATTTATTCATTCCTAAGTAATCTATGTTTTTGGTCTGTTCCTCAGTATTTTTCCTCCTTTCCATCAATTTAAGTATTTATTTTGTTTTTCGTGGTAGTTTGTGCGTCAAGGCTATTCCGACTATGCTTCAGAAGTTTCCTTGGGAATTCCCTACACATCCTGATCTCTTCCCACGCGGTTTCCATGTTTTGGAGCCCTGGCCGTCGATTTGCTTCGGACGAAGCCGTGGACGCCCTGCTACTATCGCATTTCCGTAGACAATTTCCACGACGGCACTGACCGTCTTGTCTCACATGTATTAACAGTTATGGAGATTGCTTTTGAAATATTAGACAGTTGACTTACTTTTTTCCCAACTGCCTAGTTTTCATTTGTCTGGCCCTTACATGCTCTGATTCACAGAACGTCACCCTTTCGCTGATTTTTAAATCTTTTGGTCACGGCTATCTTCCGCTTGGTAGTCGCCTTTCAGATATCCGAATGCGGGCTAATCAGCGAATCTTTTTCCAGTGTTGAAATCATCATGACATTTTTCTAGTATAAACCGTATGTCCTGTGGATTCACATTAAGTGTCTTTTATGCAGTGATTTCCATTGACTTCTGCATCCTCATCCCGTTCACCACTGCCGTTTCTATCGCGTTTTAAGGGTAGTGCAAGTGGGTGCCCCGAATCTCTGTCTGCTCCTCTGTCCCCTTTGACAAGGCCGTTGGCAGATAGAGTGTGTTCTCATGCCGGCAGTCTTCGATGCCGTTCCTGATTCTTTCTATTTAAAATATAAGCATGGTTAGGATAGATGCCGAGAGTAACGTAGTTTTCTAATAGTAGTCACAGACGGTACCCCTAAACCATGGAGACACTTCCAGTGTGTCGATCCTAAAATGAGTTGAGTACCGGCTCTGGAGCGATTTGTTCAGAGTCGACATTGCTCCGCGCACGACCAAGTGGGTCAAAGAACTGCGCTCATCACGTTTTTCGTGTTAGTGGTGTTATGGTTACGCTACAGATTGTGCGCCATTGCATAAGTTCGTGAAGTGAGAAAATGCTGTGGTAGTTACAGTTAATATTTTCGCTGTGGTTGTTTGAAGACACTGTGGGAGCAATATCTTTAGGAAGCATGTACACTCCTGGAAATTGAAATAAGAACACCGTGAATTCATTGTCCCAGGAAGGGGAAACTTTATTGACACATTCCTGGGGTCAGATACATCACATGATCACACTGACAGAACACAGGCACATAGACACAGGCAACAGACCATGCACAATGTCGGCACTAGTACAGTGTATATCCACCTTTCGCAGCAATGCAGGCTGCTATTCTCCCATGGAGACGATCGTAGAGATGCTGGATGTAGTCGGGTGGAACGGCTTGCCATGCCATTTCCACCTGGCGCCTCAGTTGGACCAGCGTTCGTGCTGGACGTGCAGACCGCGAGAGACGACGCTTCATCCAGTCCCAAACATGCTCAATGGGGTACAGATCCGGAGATCTTGCTGCCAGGGTAGTTGACTTACACCTTCTAGAGCACGTTGGGTGGCACGGGATACATGCGGACGTGCATTGTCCTGTTGGAACAGCAAGTTCCCTTGCCGGTCTAGGAATGGTAGAACGATGGGTTCGATGACGGTTTGGATGTACCGTGCACTATTCAGTGTCCCCTCGACGATCACCAGAGGTGTACGGCCAATGTAGGAGATCGCTCCCCACACCATGATGTCGGGTGTTGGCCCTGTGTGCCTCGGTCGTATGCAGTCCTGATTGTGGCGCTCACCTGCACTTCGCCAAACACGCATACGACCATCATTGGCACCAAGGTAGAAGCGACTCTCATCGCTGACGACCACACGTCTCCATTCGTCCCTCCATTCACGCCTGTCGCGACGCCACTGGAGGCGGGCTGCACGATGTTGGGGCGTGAGCGGAAGACGGCCTAACGGTGTGTGGGACCGTAGCCCAGCTTCATGGAGACGGTTGCGAATGGTCCTCGCCGATACCCCAGGAGCAACAGTGTCCCTAATTTGCTGGGAAGTGGCGGTGCGGTCCCCTACGGCACTGCGTAGGATCCTACGGTCTTGGCGTGCATCCGTGCGTCGCTGCGGTCCGGTCCCAGGTCGACGGGCACGTGCACCTTCCGCCGACCATTGGCGACAACATCGATGTACTGTGGAGACTTCACGCCCCACGTGTTGAGCAATTCGGCGGTACGTCCACCCGGCCTCCCGCATGCCCACTATACGCCCTCCCTCAAAGTCCGTCAACTGCACATACGGTTCACGTCCACGCTGTCGCGGCATGCTACCAGTGTTAAAGACTGCGATGGAGCTCCGTATGCCACGGCAAAGTGGCTGACACTGACGGCGGCGGTGCACAAATGCTGCGCAGCTAGCGCCATTCGACGGCCAACACCGCGGTTCCTGGTGTGTCCGCTGTGCCATGCGTGTGATCGTTGCTTGTACAGCCCTCTCGCGGTGTCCAGAGCAAGTATGGTGGGTCTGACACACCGGTGCCAGTGTGTTCTTTTTTCCATTTCCAGGAGTGTATCTCCGAGAGCGAGAAGGGCTTAGATCTGCAACAATTCTACATGGGTTGTGTTAGTGCATATTGTGTATTGTTTTGTCTGTACGATTCACCGTGTTGGCTCTTCATGCGTACTGTTTTGTCTATATGATTCACCGTGTTTGCTCTTTATAGTAAGGCGCCAGGTATACAAATCTCTTTCTTGTGACAGACAAGGTTTCTGCCACCGCATCTCAGAAATAAATTGTGTTCGGACAGCAGTTGTTTCGGCTATTGCTTGTAGCATTGCCATAACTCTTTTAAGTTTTATTTGTCTTGGATATTTCCAGGACTTCGAGAGTGTCCCTACAAAAGACATAGTGTAGATTGACAAGGAACCGTGCCTCAGAAATGTAGAGCCTGCAGTATACCAAGATGAATGCCTCTGGCACTGAATTCGCCCTTGATTCCAGTCTGCGACATCAACAGTGAAAAAGAGCCCACTGAGATCATCACTCAAAACGTTTCCTGCTCCTGTGTATATCATCCCTCCACTACGGAAGAAAAAGTTCCGGACATATGTTTCTCTGGATTGTCAAATGGTTGAGAACCTAACAAATTAAAAATGAATATGTAGTGACATAGTGCTTAATCGTAAGATCTTTGTTGTCAGCCGGCCGCCGTGGCCGAGCGGTTCTAGGCGCTTCAGTTCGGAACCGCGCTGCTGCTACAGTCGCAAGTTCGAATCCTGCCTCGGGCATGGATGTGTGTGATGTCCTTAGGTTAGTTAGGTTTAAGTAGTTGTAAGTCTAGGGGACTGATGACCTCAGATAGTGCTTAGAGCCATTTGAACCATTTCTTGTTATCAGTTGAAACGTTGGGTTTAATTGTAATATTTATACTGCATCAAAAATTTACTTCCTTCGCAGCAGAGTGCTCAGTCAAGTAAAGTTATGCAACAGATCTGTTTAAATGACTACTCTAGATCCGCCTTTCGGTGAATACTGCAACTGACAGTAAATATTTTATTACTTATAAATTGGCAAAATATGAAAACTTCTCGTAGGAAACGCCGGAACGGGAAATACAAAAACTGTACATGCGCACAACCAACAAGTTTTGAAACAATATAAGTATCATAGAGCAGTACGTTATGAGGACTGTAACTTACGAAGAAAATACAGGCGGTAAACTACGCAGCAATTTCACAAATGCACGTAAACAATGGAAGTTAGACAAGCTATATCACTGTGGCGCCTTGCAATTCACTTTCTCTGAAATCGATACGGTTGTCGCGAAGAGACTGCCCAACGCCTTAATGCCGCCCTGTGAGAAATTGCCGCAAAGAAGTGAAGGCGCGACAAAGCGAGGCCGACTGCTACGTCCCTGGCTAATCCCCGTAATAAGGTGGTGGTAAACAGGAGCATCACTCCGGCCAGCGGGCGTGTTTTGACGCCTGCGGGCGGCTGCGCCACCAGCCAATTACAAGAGTCCGCCGACCCGATGCCAGAAAATATGTTTACCAGCGGTGGAGGGAGGGCACCATCCCCGAGGCAGCTACACCCTGAAGGTCTGGGCTCACCAGCAGTTTAGTGGGATGAACGTTCGGAGACGGCCAAAGTCCACGGGGTAACTATTGAAAACACGTTGAGTTTATTAGTAGAAGGAATGTGATAGAGGGAAATGGAAAATGACACCTTCAAGCAATGCTCTACACAATGTTTTATTTAGTTATCACACAGACTGCACGGTAGTCTAAATGTGTAGTACTCTGAGGTGACAAAGGTCATGGGATATCTTCTCACCTCATGTCTAACCTACTTTCGCTATGTCTAGTGCAACAGTTTGACGTGGCATGGACTCAACAAGTATTTGGCAGCACCCTGAAAAAATATTGAGCCCTGCTGTCTCTATAAGCGTCCATAATTGAGGAGGTGTTACCAGTGCAGTATTTTGTGCGACGAACTGGCCTCTCGATTATGTCCCCTAAGTGTTGAATGTGATTAATGTCGAGCGCTAGAATTGTTGAGAATGTTCTTCAGATCCGTCGGGAACAATTGTGGCCTCCTAACAGGAAGCATTGTCATCCAAGCATTGTCGTGAAGGCTAAGCTCTGTATTTTTAGCATCGTAACCAGGGTTGATCGCGGTCCTCTGGTTTGAAGCTGAGTGGAAAGTCTAAACCAGAGGCTCAGACGACTCTGAGACTGTATCGGTCGCGAATTTCTCTCCCTCCGTTATCAGGTGAAGAATTGTAGAGTTCACCTTAATAGGTCAGGTGTGCACTACACGCAGGAAGCGGCTATTAGTGTAGCAGAGTACGTGTGGCTTGTACGTGGAGCTTTTTTAAGTTAGAGAACCTCCCCCCCCCCCTTTGGGATCAAAGACGATTTGCTTCTTAAATCAGCCACAGCGACCTCAGAGAATCTTGGTCTTCGCAGGTCAGAGATAGAAAAGATTAATATGATTTTAGTAAACTGGTGGAGCATCCAAGGAAAGGTTCCAGAATTAGTATCGCTTACTGAAGGTTATAGAATTGGGGAATTGGGGAGGCGAGGAGTTTGTGGCACAACTTGACCAGAGAAAGGGATCGATTGGTAGGACGTGTTCTGAGGCATCAAGGCATCACCAGTTTAGTATTGGACGGCAGCGTGGAGAGTAAAAATTGCAGAGGGAGACCAAGAGATGAATACACTGAGCAGATTCAGAAGGATGTAGGTTGCAGTAGGTACTGGGAGATGAAGAAGCTTGCACAGGATAGAGTAGCATGGAGAGCTGCATCAAACCAGTCTCAGGACTGAAGACCACAACAACAACAACTGAAGGTTATAATGCACAGATAGTATTGGGAACAGAAAGCTGGTTGAAACCAGGCGTCAATGACAACCTAATCCTAAGTTCGGAATGGAATGGAAAGGTTAATCGCCAATGCTGGCGGCGCGTTTATTGCAGTAAAAAATTCCATAAAATCTAGCTAGGTTATCACGGATCCCGAATGCGAATTAATCTGGGTGAAACTGAGTATCAAAGAACGGTCAAAAATGGTGCTCGGATGCTTTTATATACCACTTGGGCCAGGATTTGTAGTTGTAGAGCGCTTCAGACGGAGTCACTAGTAATTTTCCTGACTATGCCGTTGTAATTGGGCGTGACTTCAACTTGACAGGTATAGATTGCGATTGTTATGCTATCAAGACTGGTGCCAGAGACAGGGCTTCGTGGAGGCATTGTTTTGGATGTCTTCTCCGAAAATTACCTTGAGCAGATAGTTAGAGAACCAACTCGTGAGGGTAACGTCTTAGATCTCCTGGCAACAAACAGACCTGAACTTATCGAATCAGTTAACGTAGAGGAAGGAATCAGTGATCATAACGCTGTGACAGCATCTATGACGATGGGTCTAAAAGGAATGATAAGAAAGGTTGGGAAGATATATTTGCTCAGGAAGGGTGACAGGATACAAATTTCAGAATGTCTCAGTAGTCAGCATCAAATATTCGGTGACAAGGACGAAGATATGGAGAACAAATGGAAAAAATTCAAAGGCATCGTTCAATATGCCCTAGACAAGTACATACCGAGGTAAGGTTTTAAGGGATCGGAAAGATCCATCATGGTTTAACAGCCGTGTTAGAAAAGCGCTACTTAAACAAAGAGCACTTCATCTCAGATTCAAGAGAAGTAAAAACCTAGTTGACAAACAAAAGCTGAACGAAGCGAAATTAGCATAAGGAGAGCAATGAGAGTATCGCTCAATGCTTTTGAAAGTAAGACGTTGTCAGCTGACCTGAGTAAAAACGCTAAGAGATTTTGGTGGTACGTAAAATCAGTAAGTGGCTCAAAATCATCTATTCATTCTCTCGGTGACCATGCGGCCACGGAAACGGAAGATAACAGAGAGAAAGCCGAAATGCCGAATTCGATCTTTCGAAGTTCTTTCACGGCGGAAGATCGTAAAACTGTACCTCCTTGCAATCGTCGTAAGAACGTTGAAATGCCAGATATTGAGATTAACCTATCGCGGAATTGAAAAGCAACTACCATCGCTTAGTCGTCGAAAGGCGTCAGGACCAGATGAGATACCTATAAGATTCTATAAAGATTATACGAAAGAACTTGCTCCCCTTATAGAGTAACTTATCGTAGATTGCTTGAGCAACTAACAACTGAAAAAGGCGCAGGTCATTCCCGCTTTTAAGAAAGGCCGTTATAGATCTATATCGTTGACGTTAATCTGTTGTACACTCCTGGAAATTGAAATAAGAACACCGTGAATTCATTGTCCCAGGAAGGGGAAACTTTATTGACACATTCCTGGGGTCAGATACATCACATGATCACACTGACAGAACCACAGGCACATAGACACAGGCAACAGAGCATGCACAATGTCGGCACTAGTACAGTGTATATCCACCTTTCGCAGCAATGCAGGCTCCTATTCTCCCATGCAGACGATCGTAGAGATGCTGGATGTAGTCCTGTGGAACGGCTTGCCATGCCATTTCCACCTGGCGCCTCAGTTGGACCAGCGTTAGTGATGGACGTGCAGACCGCGTGAGACGACGCTTCATCCAGTCCCAAACATGCTCAATGGGGTACAGATCCGGAGATCTTGCTGGCCAGGGTAGTTGACTTACACCTTCTAGAGCACGTTGGGTGGCACGGGATACATGCGGACGTGCATTGTCCTGTTGGAACAGCAAGTTCCCTTGCCGGTCTAGGAATGGTAGAACGATGGGTTCGATGACGGTTTGGATGTACCGTGCACTATTCAGTGTCCCCTCGACGATCACCAGAGGTGTACGGCCAGTGTAGGAGATCGCTCCCCACACCATGATGCCGGGTGTTAGCCCTGTGTGCCTCGGTCGTATGCAGTCCTGATTGTGGCGCTCACCTGCACGGCGCCAAACACGCATACGACCATCATTGGCACCAAGGCAGAAGCGACTCTCATCGCTGAAGACGACACGACTCCATTCGTCCCTCCATTCTCGCCTGTCGCGACACCACTGGAGGCGGGCTGCACGATGTTGGGGCGTGAGCGGAAGACGGCCTAACAGTGTGTGGGACCGTAGCCCAGCTTCATGGAGACGGTTGCGAATGGTCCTCACCGATACCCCAGGAGCAACAGTGTCCCTAAATTGCTGGGAAGTGGCGGTGCGGTCCACTACGGCACTGTGTAGGATCCTACGGGCTAGGCGTGCATCCGTGCGTCGCTGGGGTCCGGTCCCAGGTCGACGGGCACGTGCACCTTCCGCCGACCACTGGCGACATCATCGATGTACTGTGGAGACTTCACGCCCCGCGTGTTGAGCAATTCGGCGGTACGTCCACCCGGCCTCCCGCATGCCCACTATACGCCCTCGCTCAAAGTCTGTCAACTGCACATACGGTTCACGTCCACGTTGTCGCGGCATGCTACCAGTGTTAAAGACTGCGATGGAGCTCCGTATGCCACGGAAAACTGGCTGACACTGACGGCGGCGGTGCACAAATGCTGCGCAGCTAGCGCCATTCGACGGCCAACACCGCGGTTCCTGGCGTGTCCGCTGTTCCGTGCGTGTGATCATTGCTTGTACAGCCATCTCGCAGTGTCCGGAGCAAGTGTGGTGGGTCTGACACACCGGTGTCAATGTGTTCTTTTTTCCATTTTCAGGAGTGTAGAATTATGGAACATGTTTTACGCTCGAGAATTATGACATTTTTGGAAACTGAACCATCCTATATAAAAATCAACATGGATTCCGCGAACAGAGATCCTGCGAACTCAGCTCGCTCTATTCCTCCATGAGATCCACAGCGCAGTGGACAACGGACTCAGGTTGATGGCGTGTTCCTTTATTTGACTGAGGCATTTGACAACGTCCCGCATTGCCGTTCTCAAAATTGTTGAGAAACAGCCGAGTTTGTTGTTGTTTGGTGTGGTTGCAGTCCTGGGCAACGTTGCACACCTTTACCAGGCGTTATTTTGTGTTGTGTTGAAATTGACTGTCGAACCCTGATACTCTGCTGAGCCTCTCGATTGATAAGCCTCATAATATAGCGTTAAGTAGCCTCTAAATAGTAAAGAATGCCAATGTGGACAACTTATCTTCGCTGTTTAAGTTGGATCTGGAATTTTCTGAATTGTTTTCTCTCTCAGGGGCCCAATTGACAGTTTGTTTTAATTTGTTATTTTCATTAACGGTTTTCTGATATACTTTCTTTGTGTGTTGTGGATTGAAAGGCTGTCATTATGGAGAAATGGTTTGGTTCTTTGGACGCACTGTGAAGCAAATTTTAAAGGAGATGTTGGCTTGTGCCATTTGTCTGAAGCAGCAGATGTGTGATTTAAACTGAAGTGGGAACTAAAGAAATCCTTTAGTCTTGTAATTAATATGTGCTTTGTATTTATTATATTTGCACTTGCGTTATATATATATATATATATATATATATATATATATATATATATATATATATATATATATATATATATATATATGGTGTTTCAAAAATGACCGGTATATTTGAAACGGCGATAAAAACTAAACGAGCAGCGATAGAAATATACCGTTTGTTGCAATATGCTTGGGACAACAGTACATTTTCAGGCGGACAAACTTTCGAAATTACAGTAGTTACAATTTTCAACAACAGATGGCGCTGCAAGTGATGTGAAAGATATTGAAGACAACGCAGTCTGTGGGTGCGCCATTCTGTACGTCGTCTTTCTGCTGTAAGCGTGTGCTGTTCACAACGTGCAAGTGTGCTGTGGACAACATGGTTTATTCCTTACAACAGAGGATTTTTCTGGTGTTGGAATTCCACCGCCTAGAACACAGTGTTGTTGCAACAAGACGAAGTTTTCAACGGAGGTTTAATGTAACCAAAGGACCGAAAAGCGATAAAATAAAGGATCTGTTTGAAAAATTTCAACGGACTGGGAACGTGACGGATGAACGTGCTGGAAAGGTAGGGCGACCGCGTACGGCGACCACAGAGGGCAACGCGCAGCTGGTGCAGCAGGTGATCCAACAGCGGCCTTGGGTTTCCGTTCGCCATGTTGCAGCTGCGGTCCAAATGACGCCAACGTCCACGTATCATCTCATGCACCAGAGTTTACACCTCTATCCATAAAAAATTCAAACGCGGCAACCCCTTAGCGCCGCTACCATTGCTGCGCGAGAGACATTCGCTAACGATATAGTGCACAGGATTGATGACGGCGATATGCATGTGGGCAGCATTTGGTTTATTGACGAAGCTTATTTTTACCTGGACGGCTTCGTCAATAAACAGAACTGGCGCATATGGGGAACCGAAAAGCCCCATGTTGCAGTCCCATCGTTCCTGCATCCTCAAAAAGTACTGGTCTGGGCCGCCATTTCTTCCAAAGGAATCATTGGCCCATTTTTCAGATCCGAAACGATTACTGCATCACGCTATCTGGACATTCTTCGTGAATTTGTGGCGGTACAAACTGCCTTAGACGACAATGCGAACACCTCGTGGTTTATGCAAGATGGTGCCCGGACACATCGCACGGCCGACGTCTTTAATTTCCTGAATGAATATTTCGATGATCGTGTGATGGCTTTGGGCTATCCGAAACATACAGGAGGCGGCGTGGATTGGCCTCCCTATTCGCCAGACATGAACCCCTGTGACTTCTTTCTGTGGGGACACTTGAAAGACCAGGTGTACCGCCAGAATCCAGAAACAATTGAACAGCTGAAGCAGTACATCTCATCTGCATGTGAAGCCATTCCGCCAGACACGTTGTCAAAGATTTCGGGTAATTTCATTCAGAGACTACGCCATATTATTGCTACGCATGGTGGATATGTGGAAAATATCGTACTATAGAGTTTCCCAGACCGCAGCGCCATCTGTTGTTGACAATTGTAACTACTGTAATTTCGAAAGTTTGTCTGCCTGAAAATGTACTGTTGTCCCAAGCATATTGCAACAAACGGTGTATTTCTATCGCTGCTCGTTTAGTTTGTATTGCCGTTTCAAATATACCGGTCATTTTTGAAACACCCTGTATATTACTGTGTGTTGTAAGAGTATTTCATCTGTTCTTTTAAGAAAAGAAGAGAAGGGTCACAAAGAAAATCAGCCAATTGCTTGGATCCAAAATTGCTTTCTCAAATGTTTAAAGTCAATATAATCATTTTCTTATTTCAATCAGCTGTAAGGTAATAAGAAAATTGAATAATTGTTTATATGTGTAATCGTTAACACTGATGTTCACTCCATTAATGCCCCATCCTGAACAATCAAAATGCAAGTAGTGCATTACGAAATGGGAGCAGAGTGAGGTTGGCTTTGGGTGTAGAGATTACATGGAGTTTGTATCGGACATCACTGTTCATGCATACCGTTTATGGTATTTTTATTGTGTAATTTGTTTTGCTAGAATCTATTACCATTCCACCTGTTTCAGGTATATTTGGTGGGCTCACTGCCCAGAAAGGTTACTGGAATGAGTTACCTAAAGAGGGACAAGCTGAGGTATTAGTTAAAGATCTATGGGGAATCGGCAGAAGGGGATGTGACAGAAGTGGCATTGCGGCTATGCATAGAGCTAGAGACTACAGTGGGCATTAATGCAGCTCAGGTGAGTTCTCTCAGGGATATTGTGAAAGATTTACTCTTTTCGTAAGGTAGTGAACCTTTGCTTGTGCAGGTGTACCATGTCGAATTTCAGGTCACAAATTGGTTCAATCAGATAAATAATTTGAATAGCAGAACTCCTTTACTACTTTAAGTGTCTCATTTCCTAATCTAATTCCCTCAGCATCACCCGACTTAATTCGACTACATTCCATTATCCGCGTTTTGCTTTTGTTGATGTTCATCTTATATCCTCCTTTCAAGACACTATCCATTCCGTTCAACTGCTCTTCCAAGTCCTTTGCTGTCTCTGACAGAATTACTATGTCATCGGCGAACCTTAAAGTTTTTATTTCTTCTCCATGGATTTTAATACCTACTCCGAATTTTTCTTTTCTGTAAGGCCATAAATGGTCAGGTGTTTAGCTGGATCGTTGCACATTTTTGTGTTATAAGAAAATTTTCTTGGTCTTTAGATATTGTTGTGAGGAAGAGGTTGTGTACTAATTTAATACTGGGCTGCGATTTTATGAAATGTATGGGGTTAATTTTGTGTTTTGCTAGAGGGGGGTGTTACTTTAAATTCAATCCCACTTTTAAGTTGTGTCTTTGCTAACATGGTAGGATTCCGTGTGCAATACTGTACCTACTGTGTCCGCAACATTTGCTGTGGGCTATTTTCTGTTGGAGGATGCCCAAGGTTAAGGGTTTTAGAAGACTTTCCGAAAATGATCGGATCAGATCCCAGCCGGATGGGCGCTCTATAAATTGATCAGATCCCAATCAGACAGGCCCTCTATAAATTATCACCAAGATGAAATCCTTGCAGCAATTGGCGGAAGATACGTTGAAAGGTGGGCTGATGAAATCCCCTGCATTTCCTTATGACTCGCCGCATTTTCTAGTAGCTAAAGTTAATGGGGGAGGGTTTCGGCCTGTAGTGGATTATTGTGCATTGACCAGTAATAGTTGCTTTACATGGCTTGCCGGAGCCCACTACTTCACCAAGTTGGATCTTAATTAGTTATACTATCAGATTCCTTTAGCGGAGGAATCCAAGCTAGTGACTGACTTTCCCACGAACTGAAAAGTGTATAAATTCAACAGGGTACCTTTTGGTCTGTCTACAGGTTGCGGCAGTGCTGTCCAGACTAATTGACTCTGATTTGGTAGACTTTACGCTTATATTAGTTAACAATTATCTTATAATGTGGTCATTTACTGTAGAGCCTCTCCAGAACACTTGGAGCATATTAAAAAGGTCCTGCAACGGTTGAGGGAAGTGGGGTTGACCGTAAGGCCTTCAAAGGCTAAGGCATGCGCTATCCGGAACGGTTAATTTTTTTTCGTAAGTTTGTGCGCAGGTTCGCCGAACTTACTGCCCATTTAAATCACTTCTGTAATAAAGGGAGACCTTTTAAACCCAGCAGGCAGTTTTGATGCTTTAAACGTCACTTTGACCAACGCTTCCATGTTAGCGATTCCTGATTCTGAACAGGGCTTTGTCATGTGGACAGGTGCTTCTAATTCAGGGATGGTTGCCATCTTGTTACAATAACAGAACGTTGAGCGAAGACCAGTTGCATATGCATCCAGGGCTGTTACTCCAGTTGAATGTCGCTATTCTACCTTCGAGTTAGAAGCCCTTGCGGTCTTGTTTGCACTTAGGTTTTACCTGGAGCACAAGGAATTCTGTCTTGAGAACAGCAATGGGTTGATTTAATGGATTGATTCTTACCAGGCTTGGAGGAAGGAGGCAGGCCTGGGTATGCCTTGTTTACTGAGTTGACTGTGTGGCACCGGTAGTGGGGCTCGGAAGTCCGTTGTGGAGTCGAGGCGTATTGGGCCATGCCTTTGGTACTCACGGAAAGCTACCTCGCGGGACTGTAATACTCGCACCTTCAAAGTGGGGTTTTCAGTCGTCTTCCGCTGTGGCTTTTTGTTTTCAACCATGCCTACCTAGTTCTTCAGTCCATTGTGGCTGCAGCATGGATCTGCCCTGGCTCGTGTGCCTGAGCGTTGTCACAGCCTCTTATTATCTGGTTAGCGAATTTTAATGTACTGCTTGGTGACTTTCAAGCTACTAAACTTCCTCAAAATTTTTGGGGAACCCACCAGTTCGTTGATGTTTGGAGTGGTTTTAGTGCTGAGTTATCTTGCCTCATAATTTGGCATTAAGGTGCCTTCAAGTAGTAAAAGGTGCTAATGTTTATAGGTTGTCCTCGCTGTTAAACTTGGACCTGGCAGTTTCTGAATTGTTTCGTCTCGTCGGGGCCCAGTTGATGTTTTGCTCTAATAAGTTATTTTCATTAACAATTTTTGATGTACTTCCTTTGTGTGGATTGAAAGTCTGTTGTCATTACGGGGGAATTGGCTTTGTTCTTTGGGCCCACAGTGAAGCAAGTTTTAAAGAGGCCGTTGGTTATGTCACTTATCTGATGCAATAGTTGTGTAGTTTAAATTAAAGTGGGAACTAAAGAGATCCTTTAGCCTTGTAATTAACATATGCTTTATATTTCTTACATTTCCAGTGACATTTTATATTTAAAGGATATTTTACTGTGTGTTGTAGCAATGGGAGCTGCCAGTTCTTCCACATTGCCCTTGTTGTAAGGTGTTGATTACGTCAATGGTATTTCAAAAGGCTGAAAAATTTCTAAGCTTACAAATTTCCACTTAACTTGTGAAACTTTAAGCGTTTGCAAAATTTCTGTTTAACCCATTTTTTAAGAATAGGAAAGGAGGGGCACAAAGAAAGCTAGTGATTTGCTTGGGATTTCAAATTCCTTTCTGAATGGTTTAAAATTAATATTCCTATTTTGCTTAATTATTTTCTTTATTCAGTCAGTTGTAAAGTAATAGGAAAATTGAAATGGTATGAATAAATGCTTACATGTAAAATCGTTACCAGTGATGTTTAATTCGTTAAGGTGTGGTCGTTCCTTCCAGATCAACCAAAGCACTACTGCTTCCTTCCTGACCCAACAAAACGTAGTAGCGCATTACATCTGTAGCTATTCGAATTAAAAAAAAAATTACAAAATATCACCCTGGCCATACTGGAACTAGCGAGCCACTGATTGTGCATTTATCATTTTACAACGCTACCGACTTTTTTTTTTTTTTTTTTTTTTTATTATCAGATTGACTTGGTATATTTCACGAGAATTCAGACAACCATAGTCAAATCATCATTTAATATTAGCTGCAAAAAGAAAATCAACAAATTAGGTGAAACACAAATAAAACATTTCTTCTGAAGGGGAAGACCAACCCGTTACCCCACCCGTATGAATTTTGGGTGTATATATATACATGCAAAAGAGAGAGAGAAAAAAAAATTACGAAAAAATACAACAAGGGAGGGGACTCGAGCTCAGGGAAGAAACAGGAATCACAGGGGAACTTAACCAACCCCTTGACGGTTGAACACAAGAAAAAGCATATTCGCAAAAAGCGTTCGGTATTGTGGTAACCGCTGCCATTTCCAATGCGCAGTTGACAGATAATGGTGAAAAACGCGGGGATCTGGGTCATTACCGCCTTCAATGACGTAATGGACATAGTAACCCAAGAGCCAGACAATCGTGTTCGTTTTCGTCTGAGGAAAATAAGAGATGTCCGGATGTAAGAAGATGTCGTCTGGGAATGCGGTTTCAGGCCCTCTAGTAAGAAAAGCTAATTGACGGCGGACCCAGAGCCAATGATCCCGTCCGCAAGCAACTAGCCTGTGAAGTAAGGTGTCAGTTTGATGACATTCCTCACACTGATCAGTCGGACGAAGGCCAATACGAAAAAGACGATCACCAGTAGGTATCAGACGGTAAATGACCTTATACCACGTTGAAACAATCTCCATCGGCAAAATGGGAAGACTAAGATGAGACCAGACCGTTTTCCATGACGTTGACGGGGAAGCCAGTTCAACAGAAGAAGGGAAACATGCTGTACCCCAACGGATTTGTAGCATGTTGGTAGTAATATGCGTCATAGAAAGTATATCAGCACCCAGAATACCGACAAGTACAAAGTATTCACGAATGTGCCGCAATTTAGGATTAATCCGTCCAACATCAACAGGAGGGGTCAGACTGGCCGGCCGGAGGCGGGAAAGTAAACGAGAGGTGACTGAATGCGGAGCCCGCGTACAGGTTAAAACATTGCGGCGGGCAAATAAGATGGACGTCTTCACTTTGATATCTGAAAGACCCAATCCTCCAAGCTTCCGAGGCGTGGCCACAACTTCATACCGGACACGGAAGACATGGCGGCGCCACAGAAATCGACTAGACAGCTGTTTCAGCCTGCGAGCCATCATCGCGGGAAGCGGGAAGACCTGCGCAACGTAGTATATTTTACTGAAGACATAGGTCTCTAAAACCCGTGCCTTGTGAAGGAGGCTAAGGGAACGGCGGTCATGTTCAAGGATCGCCCCGTGAACACGACTCGTAACCTCACGCCAATTTAGTGCCGCCATTTTGATCGGATTACGATCCACTATGATCCCCAAGGTCTTATGGCGATCGACAACCGTCGCCCAAGGAATGACGACATGATCAAAGCCTCTCAACGGCAGGAACGTGCATTTGCGATCATTAATGCGAGCACCAGCAAGACCACAAAATGAATCCAAGGTATCCTTAAGCCGCGGTATATCCTCGGCATGTCGTACTAAAACCATGACGTCATCGGCGTATGCACGGACTGCAAAAATTTCCCCCAATATATTCCAGCCACGTAAGTGCATGGTGAGATGGCGAAGTAAGGGCTCTAAGGATAGAACAAAAAGTGACATGGATAAGGGGCTTCCCTGGGGTAACCCCCGTCTGATCGATATCCGGGGGGTAGGGTGACCGTTCACAATCACCGAGACACTGATACCGGTAAAAAGATTAGTTAAGACTTGTCGAGCATCATTATTAAAGCCGACAGCGGTGAGCACTCTCGATAAAAAATCATGGCTGACGCGATCGAACGCTTTTTGGAAATCAAGAAAAAGCAAAGCCCCTGGGATATTAGCGGCAGCCGCCACCGAGATTACATCGCGACATTCGAGAACGGAAGTCAGTATCGTGCGTCCAGGCACACAGCTTTGGTGGGCGGCAATAATGGTATCGAGCAGCTTAGAGAGACGGATATTAATTGCTCGAGCGACAAGTTTATAATCAAAGTTAAGGAGAGTAATAGGACGGAGGGAATCAATTGCAGGTCGACCTGTGGATTTCGGGAGGAGGACCATTCTGCCTTCCTGAAAAGGAACAGGAAGTGAGACTCCCCGCATCACTTCATTTACCATTGACGTTAAGGTGTCACCAATGAGCGGCCAAAATTGAACATAGAACTCCTTAGGAATACCATCTAATCCAGGCGACTTGCGGGACTGCGATCCTGCAACAACATCATATATGTCATCCTTCTGAAAGGGACGCAGAAAGGCGTCGTTTAATTGAGGAGTGACGACGCGAGGCAGCAAGGAGGTAAAGTCGTCAAGAGAGGTTTCCGCCGGGACATGAGTATCGTACAGATCAGTAAAATAGGTGTAAACGAAGTCAGAAATGTCACGGTGAGAGGTGAACACGCGGCCGTCAGCGGTTGTGAGGGAGGCAAGGCACCCACGTTTCCGGCGCGACCGTAAACGGACTAGATGGTAGAGTGACGTCAGTTCCTCTTGTAGAAGGGAACGTGGTTGAGACCTCGTCCGCAGGCCCTCCATTTGAATGCGTTTGAGCTGCAGCAATTTGGCTTTGATGCGCTGTATATCAGTAACCCGGAGGGGAGCATGCGTAGCACTATCGTACAGTTGACGTAAGACAGAATAGTAAAATTCTTGCGTTCGTCGATCTTCTGCCACCTTCGCAGCCCCAAAACGCATGAGAGCCCTACGGATGTGTGGTTTTGCATACAGTGTCCACCATGCCACGATAGACGGGTACCGGTCCATAGTACGAGAACAACGAGTCCAAATGTCCTCCAGGACGATACCAAGGGAGGTATCTTGCAAATACGCGATATTGAGCATCCAAGGAGGACGAAACAATTTTACCGGTTGTCGCTCGTAATTAAACGTAACGGCTACAGCGCAATGATCAGTAAAACAGGCTGGTATCACATCAACAGCCAGAAGTTGCCCACACAAGGAATCGGAAAGGTAAAAGCGATCGAGGCGACTGCTAGACGTGGGAGTAAAGTAGGTATGTCGCACAAGTGTAGGATAGCGAGAAACCCACACGTCACGCAGGTGCAAGGAGCGCACAAGGTCGTCGAGTTCTTTACTGAAATTAAAATTAGGAGACTGATCTACCGGCCGTAGAACACAATTGAAGTCCCCACCTAAAATTATCTTTGACGGGGATTTACGAAGCAGGTAAATGACTTCTTCTTTATAGAAACTCGAGCGTGCGGTAGTACAACCCGAACCAGAAGGGGCATAAAGAAGGAGTAAACTGAGATCATAAAACGTGCACCCGATCCCCCTTCCACTGTCGAGTACTTCGAAATTCATCAACGGAATGCCTTCTCTATAAAACAAAGCAGTGCCCGTAGAAAGTTCGGAAGCGACATTAAAAAACGTCGAGAACCCAGGAATGGAAAACTGGTCGAATAGGACTTCCTGTAAAAAAACAACATCTGCCCCAGACTGATAGATAAACTGTCGCAAAGCGGCGAGCCGAAGCTCAGAACATATTCTGTTAATATTCAGAGTAAGAAATGTATATGCTTGCATGGAACTTCAACCTAGAAAGAAAAACAAAGATCGGTAGAGAGCCGTCAGCTGACGGAGCAGCATACAAGTAATCATACCAGAAACAAGCGCTGAACCACAGAGAGAAAAACTACGAAACAGAACCCTCATCTTCCCACTGCTTTTTCTTCGGCCGTGACGCGGCTCTCCGTGGCTGTTTACGGATTCGACTGCGGCTCCGCGGTGCCGACGCTGCAGCGTTCGGCTGCGTAGGAGCATCATGTAGACATTCCGTGTCAGATTGCGAGAGAGAGGCCTCTACATCCCACTCGTCCGCAGACATGGGTTCACGGTGGGACAGTTGGTGAATAACAACGGGATCCACTGGCTCTGGAGAATCAATCAGTTGTTTGATGGGAGGAGGCTGTGACCCAGAGGGGGCGACAGAAATTCCAGAAGGGGGATGCGAAACAGAGTCAATAGGAGAAGTGTCAGAGAGCACCGGAGAAGACACGTGGCAACCAGAAGCAGGTTCCGTCACGGGGGTCTCCGAAGAGGCTGCCGCGGTAGCAGGAACAACGTCAGATAAGGTGTCAGGGAGCTTCTGCAAAGGCGTGATAGCACCTGTGGCTTCCTCATCCACGATTTCCGACTGAGAAAGAGAGTCCTTTACCGGAGGCCCATCGGAAGGGCGAGCCAATAAGGAAGATTCATCAGCCGCATCATCCTGTGTTCGCCGACGCTTGTTGTGAGAAATCAGCGCGGGAACATCGGAATTAAGGGCAGCAACATCCCTACTCAAGGACAACGGGGGAAAATCACGGCCGTTGTCGGACAACGGATCACTGCGTCCCTCAGTAACAGTGAGCGATTCAGTCCGAGATCCTTGCGGGAGAAGATCAGCTAAAGTCAATTTTTTACGCTGTTCGTATGTAGGTTTTAATACCACCACACGCCGCGGACAATTAGTACGGAAATGACCAGTTTCATTACAATAATAACATGTTCCTTCCTGGCCACTGTACGTGATATGGACCCTATAACCACATACCTGTAGGTGAGAAGGAATAGGTTTTTTGACCACCATTTCCACCGACCGAATACCACTATATACCTGTAAGCGGTGCTGAGCAGACCAGCGTTCCTTTCGAATATGGCGTACGTCCCCATAAGGAAGCAAAACGGACTTCAGAAAAGAGTCGTCAACCTCGGGCGGAAGGTTAAATACCCGAACATTCGTATATATCACTTCTGCATTTGCCAAGAGAACCATACTAGTGGAACCATCACGGTGCGTAAAGGGTACCTGAGAACCATGACGAGAAAGTAGCCTATCAACCTGGAGCGGGTCAAGAAACTTAACAAAAAACACATATAATTCGCTGTCGAAATATGCGGTATGCACCTGATCAGTAGTGACCTTAACTGTATCGACTAACCAGTCATGTATCTCCAAAGAACCGGGCTGGACGTGACGCGTGGATTTGTCAAAGGTAAAACTGACTGTACCTGTACGCGGAACTTTCGTGGGAACCATGGTGGACATCACGGCGAGAGACGACGCCGCGACAGGAAGGGCCGCACGAACACCAAACACCAGCCGACAACCAGCGATGCGACGCGCACGGAGACCAACACGGCACTAAACTGACAGGAGGAAAACACGCTGCGCTACGGTAGAGGCGGAACTAAGAGCACGACCTAGTCGCCCGACGCGCGAAGCGAGAATGTTGAATCATTTTACAACGCTACCGACTGAGCCACACTGCCTGTCATATGAAGCTTTTTCGTAGTTTGCGTTTGATACCTATTTATTGGGAACTGTACACAATCATTCCTCTTAATTTTGTCTTTATGGTTCAAATGGCTCTAAGCACTATGGGACCTAACATCTGAGGTCATCAGACCCCCTAGACTTACAAATGCTTAAACCGAACTAACCTAAGGACACCATACACATCCATGCCCGAGGCAGGATTCGAACCTGCGATCTTAGCGGCAGCGCTGTTCAGGACTGAAGCTCCTAGAACTGCTCGACCACAGCGGCCGCTTTATCTTTATAGGTGGGTGAGTTGATGCACCACAAACAAGGAAAGGATCGAAAATCCTTCACAAATCCTCCAGACAGCCCAATCAGCCATGGTGCTAACCCAAACCCATGCAAGAAACTGAATCTTTCGATTATCAGTTACAGTCAAACAAACCAATAAATACGAGGTGCATTCAAGTTCTAAGGCCTCTGATTTTTTTTCTCCGGACTGAAAAGAGATAGAAACATGAGCATTGTTTTAAAATGAGGCCACGTTCATTGTCAATACGTCCGAGAGATGACAGCACCGTACGGCAGATGGAATTTTACCGCCAGCGCCGAGAATGAGAACTGTTTTAAATACTTCAAATGGCGACGTTTTTCTTACTTGAACAGCGTGCAATCATTCGTTTTCTGTATTGGCGTGGTGTGAAACCAATTGAAATTCATCGACAGTTGAAGGAGACATGTGGTGATGGAGTTATGGATGTGTCGAAAGGTTTGTGGGTGCGACAGTTTAATGAAGGCAGAACATCGTGTGACAACAAACCGAAACAACTGCGGGCTCACACAAGCCGGTCTGACGACATGATCGAGAAAGTGAAGAGAATTGTTTTGGGGGATCACCGAATGACTGTTGAACAGATCGCCTCCAGAGTTGGCATTTCTGTGGGTTCTGTGCACACAATCCTGCATGACGACCTGAAAATGCAAAAAGTGTCATTCAGGTGGGTGCCACAAATGCTGACGGACGACCACATGGCTGTCCGTGTGGCATGTTGCCAAGCAATGTCGACGCGCAACGACGACATGAATGGGACTTTCTTTCCGTCGGTTGTGACAATGGATGAGACGTGGATGCCATTTTTAAATCCAGAAACAAAGCGCCAGTCAGCTCAATGGAAGCACGCAGATTCCCCGCCACCAAAAAAAATTTCGGGTAACCGCCAGTGCTGAAAAAATGATGGTGTCCATGTTCTGGTACAGAGAGGGCGTAATCCTTACCCATTGCGTTCCAAAATTCACTAGGGTAACAGGTGCATCCTACGAAATTGTTTTGAAGAACAAATTCCTTTCTGCACTGCAACCAAAACGTCCGGGAAGGGCTGCGCGTGTGCTGTTTCACCAAGACAACGCACCCGCACATCGAGCTAACGTTACGCAACAGTTTCTTCGTGATAACAACTTTGAAGTGATTCCTCATGCTCCCTACTCACCTGACCTGCCTCCTAGTGACTTTTTGCTTTTTCCAACAATGAAAGACACTCTCCGTGGCCGCACATTCACCAGCCGTGCTGTTATTGCCTCAGCGATTTTCCAGTGGTCAAAACAGACTCCTAAAGATGCCTTCGCCACTGCCATGGAATCATGGCGTCAGCGTTGTGAAAAATGTGTACGTCTGCAGGGCGATTACGTCGAGAAGTAACGCCAATTTCATCGATTTCGGGTGAGTAGTTAATTAGAAAAAAAATCGGAGGCCTTAGAACTTGAATGCACCTCGTACAGAGAACGGTAGGCATTCGTACGACTGTTGCAAGTACCTCCCCCACCACTGCGCCAGCACACGGTGGCCCGAAAGCACACATTAGAGGTGTGCGTAACTTTGCACTGCTGTATGTGCTTCCTTGCCTCTACGCGCAACGGCCACTAGTGTGCATGAAAAGTGGCACAGGTGTAAACTAACCTTTATGGTTAGACGCAATAGAGAGCGCACACAACCTAAATAGTTCCTGGAGGACACGTCACCACCAAACCTTGCCTAAACCTTTTCGACCCTGTGACAAGATTGTATAGTTCCACGTGCAAGCAAGCCACCTCAATAAAAGCCGTTGCATTCGGTGGTAGGGGATTCTCTCCCTCCTGCCACATAAATGTGTTGATACTAAGTGTGTCTTTCGAATACAACACATTCCAATGGTTAGTATACACTGAGGTGAAAAAAATGTGGGAAAATGGTATGCACATGTGCAGATTGCCACAGTATCGCGTACACAAAGTATGAAAGGGCAGTGCATTGGTAGAGCTGTCATTTGTACTCATATGTTTCATGTGAAAACTGACTGCAAGACGAGAATTAACAGGCTTTGAGCAGGCTGTGGATTGGTAGTTGGACCTAGACTCATGGAAAGTTTCATTTCGGAAATCGTTAGGGAATTCAACATTCAGGGTGCCACAGTGTCAAGAGCGTGCGGAGAATACCAAATTTCAGGAATTATCACTCACCACAGACAACTCAGTGGCCGACCGCTTTCACTAAACGACCGAGAGCAGCGGTGTTTGTTTAGAGTTGGCTCCTCTGGTCCAACAGAACCGATAATTGGCTGGAAATGATTATGTTCGGCTACTTGGAGACCATATGCTGCCATTCATGGACCTCATGTTCCCAAACAACTATGGTTTTGTTATGGATGATAATACGTCAATTGAGAAGACCACAGTTGTTGGCGATTGGTTTGACAAACATTCGGGACAGTTCGAGCGATTGATTGCGCCTCCAGATCGCCCAACAAGAGTCCCTCCGAACGTTTATCGGACATAATCGTGAGATCGGTTTGTGCACAAAATCCTGCACTGGCAACACGTTCACCATTGTGGTTTATCCTGTAGTGAAATAGAAGTGGATAGTTCCTGTGAATTATTACAGGTGGAGGTTATACGCAACAACCGAGCTAGGTTCATAATTGGCTCCTTTTACCGACCTCCAGACTCAGCAGCATTAGTGGCAGAACAACTGAGAGAAAATCTGGAATTTCCTCAGAATGTTATAGTCTTCATTTTACAAGATATAGACTGGGACACTCAGATGTTTAGAACGGGTGGTAGGGCATCGAGTGCCATTATACTGAGCGCACTATCCAAAAATTACCTCGAGCAATTAAACAGAGAACCGACTCATGGAGATAACATCTTGGACCTACTGATAACAAACAGACCCGAAATTTTCGACTCTGTAAGCGCAGAAAAGGGAATCAGTGATCATAAGTCCGTTGCAGCATCTCTGAATATGGAAGTAAATAGGAATATAAAAAAGGGAGGAAGGTTTATCTGTTTAGCAAGAGTAATGGGAGGCAGATTTCAGACTATCTAACAGACCAATACGAAAATTTCTGTTCCGACTCTGACAATGTTGAGTGTTTATGAAAAAAGTTCAAGGCAATCGTAAAATGCGTTTTAGACAGGTACGTGCCGAGTAAAACTGTGAGGGACGGGAAAAACCCACCGTGGTTCAACAACAAAGTTAGGAAACTACTGCGAAAGCAAAGAGAGCTTCACTACAAGTTTAAATGCAGCCAAAACCTCTTAGACAAACAGAAGCTAAACGATGTCAAAGTTAGCGTAAGGAGGGCTGTGCGTGAAGCGTTCAGTGAATTCGAAAGTAAAATTCTATGTCCCAACGTGACAGAAAATCCTAGGAAGTTCTGGTCTTACGTTAAATCAGTAAGTGGATCGATACAGCATATACATACACTCTGGGATGACGATGGCATTGGACCAGAGGATGACAAGCGTAAAGCTGAAATACTAAACACCTTTTTCCAAAGCTGCTTCACAGAGGAAGACCACACTACAGTTCCTTCTCTAAATCCTAACACGAACGAAAAAATGGCTCATATCGAAATACGTGTCCAAGGAATAGAAAAGCTACTGAAATCACTCAACAGAGGAAAGTCCACTGGACCTGACGGGATACCAATTCGATTCTACATAGAGTACGCGAAAGAACTTCCCACCCTTCTAACAGCCGTGTACCGCAATTCTCTAGAGGGAAGGAAGGTTTCCAATGACTGGAAAAGAGCACAGATAGTCCCAGTTTTCAAGTAGGATCGTCGAGCAGATGCGCAAAACTGTGGCCCTATATCCCTGACATCGATCTGTTGTAGAATTTTAGAACATGTTTTTTGCTCGCGTATCGTGTCATTTCTGGAAACACACAGAATCTACTCTGTAGGAATCAAAATGGATTCCGGAAACAGCGATCATGTGGGACCCAACTCGCTATATTTGTGCAGGAGTCCCAGAAAATATTAGATACAGGCTCCCAGGTAGATGCCATTTTCCTTGACTTCCGGAAGGCGTTCGATACAGTTCCGCAATGTCGCCTGATAAACAAAGTAAGAGCCTACGGAATATCAAACCAGCTGTGCGGCTGGATTGAAGAGTTTTTAGCAGACAGAACACAGCATGTTGCTATCAACGGAGAGACGTCAACAGACGTTAAAGTAACCTCTGGCGTGCCACAGGAGAGTGTTATGGGACCATTGCTTTTCACAATATATATAAATGACTTAGTAGATAGTGTCGGAAGTTCCATGCGGCTTTTCGCGGATGATGCTGTAGTATACAGAGAAGTTGCAGCATTAGAAAATTGCAGCGAAATGCAGGAAGGTCTGCAGCGGATAGGCACTTGGTGCAGCGAGTGGCAACTGACCCTTACCATAGAGAAATGTAATGTATTGCGATTACATAGAAAGAAGCATCCTTTATTTTATGATTATCTGATAGCGGAACAAACACTGGTAGCAGTTACTTCTGTAAATTATCTGGGAGTATGCGTACGGAATGATTTGAAGTGGAATGATAATATAAAATTAATTGTTGTTAAGGCGGGTGACAGGTTGAGATTCACTGGGAGAGTCCTTAGAAAATGTAGTTCATCAACAAATGAGGTTGCTTACAAAACACTCGTTCGACCTATACTTGATTATTGCTCATCAGTGTGGGATCCGTACCAGGTCGGGTTGATACAGGAGATAGAGAAGACCCAAAGCAGAGCAACGCGTTTCGTCACAAGGTTATTTGGTAAGCGTGTTAGTGTTACGGAGATGTTTAGCGAACTCAAGTGGCAGACTGCAAGAGAAGCGCTCTGCATCGCGGTGTAGCTTGCTCGCCAGGTTTCGAGAGGGTGCGTTTCTGGATGAGGTATCGAATATATTGCTTCTCCCTACTTATACCTCCCGAGGAGATCACGAATGTAAAATTAGAGAGATTCGAGGGCGCACGGAGGCTTTCCGACAATCGTTCTTCCCGCGAACCATACGCGACTGGAATAGGAAAGCGAGTTAATGCAGTGGCATGTAAGGTGCCTTCCGCCACACACCGTTGGGTGGCTTGCGGGGTATAAATGTAGATGTAGACAGCTATTGAGACACCGTGACTCACCCTGCAGTACACTTCCAGCGACTTGTTGAGCCCATGGTACGTCGAGCTGGGCTTCGCTGGGCAGATGGAGGTCCGACGCGATCTTGAAAGGTATTCCCTGACTTTTGTAGTATGGAACGGCTAGCGCCTACAGTTATACTACCCGTCACGAAGCTGTGTATCGCAAGTAGCCTGGTTTTTCCTCGATCGCTGCACAGACACTGACAGTCCGAAGGAAAACAACCCGACGTGAACATTAATCTGCGGGATTGTTTTTCTCCCAGTCTCCAGCAATCGTCACGCGTCCTCGGGGGTTTCTGCCAGTGCTGCCACTACATTGCTGCCGCAGTCAAGTTGCTTGAAGCGCAGGTGGCAGTACGGATCCGCAACCCACCAATAAAGATAGTGACTCGGGCGAGGTACGGCAGTTGCACATCGGGGCAGTTCAGTGTCCAGGCGCCGATCATTTGCGGTTCTACAGTACGGAGTTCTCCTCACCGAACGCAGGCGTAGCTCACCAGGAGTAACGCCGAGGCCCTCTCGCCGCGGTTCGTCAGTACGGAGCGATGTGAGCTCCGTACTCAGCGCACCAGACTCTCCTGACTGGCGCTAGCCCGCATTCGCAGTTATAGAAGGACATCGCCTGCCGCGTCCAGACTACTGGCTCTCACCAAGTGTCTCTCTGTGCCACACCGCGAGACATCACCTCCGATATTGCCTTCGAGTTCTTCGCCTCGTGGCACATCATCTACAACGATCCAAGAACATTACAATGACGGATTGTAGCCCTGTACCAAGTTACGCATCTGTAGCCTTCCGTTATGTTGTCCATTGTGCATCTAGTTACGCACTAGAAGATGTTCTTTAAATTTTTAAATTTTTTGCTTTACTTTATTTTTTTAATCATCAGACTGTTTGGTGCTGCCCGCCATGAATTCCTCTCCTGTGCCAACCTCTTCATCTAAGAGTATATATTGCAACCTGCAACCTCAGTTATTTGCTAGATGTATTCTAATCGCTATTTTTACCCTCTGCAGCTCCCCCCCAGTACCATGGAACTTATTCCGTGATTTATTAACATGTCTGCCATCCTGTCCCTTCTTCTTGTTCGTGTTTTCCAAATATTCATTTTCTTATCGATTCTCTGGATAACCTCCTCATTCCTTGCCTTATCAGTACAGCTAGGTTTCAACATTATTCTGTACACCACATCTCAAATATATCAATTGTCTTCTGTTCCGGTTTTGCCACAGTTCATGTTTAACTATCATACAGTAATGAGCTCCAGACGTACATTCTCAGAAATTTATTCCTCAAATTAAGGTCTATGCTTGATACTAGTAGATTTCTCTTGGACAGGAACGCCGTTTTGCCACCCCCTTTAATTTTACTAAAAACATTGTATAGCCTAGATCGCATAAATGTTTCTTTATTTAAGACAGCGGGTTTAGACAGGATTTGCAGCCTTCTTCAGGTCTTAAAAAATCTTTTTGCTATGATACACATTAATTTTATTTCGAACCTCACGCCGAGTTGTCATATGCATAAAGATGAGCACATTGTAAAAGGTTTGTCGTTTAAAAATATAAAGCACCTTGTGAAGATGGCGATATATATATGACAGATGCTTGTTACATCACAAAAACACAGTACACCGTGGCACATCCGTGTACTGTTTTTATTTTTAACATGCAACTGACCTCTAACTCCCACAGACTCCCCTAACTGTAACTCACATCCACCAGTCCATCGTAAGTCGCTCAATCTATCCCCAGTTGCCTTTTCTCACTTAGCTATTGAGCCCAATTTGTTGTCATTACATTTTTGTATCTCTCTGTCACTGACTCCTACATAACCGACACCGTATCCTTCTTTCTGTCGTTCTACTACAGACTCCTTTCATTGTCACTGTCCCCCTCTTGCTCTCTCTTACTGCTAATATCTCATTCCTTCCTTCCCACTGCTCCTGTCTCTTCTTACTGTCTCTTACTCTCTCTTCCACATTGTCATTGTAATGTAATCCTCCTTTCATTATCACTGGCTCTCACGTTCTTCCGCTCTCTCTTTCTCTTTATTTCCCCACTACGGCACTGTCTTTTCCCAGCACTGTTCTGTCATTGTGAACTACGTTCTACTGCCACTGTGTCCCTCTCTTTCTCTCACACTGTCTTTGCCTCCTTCCCTCTTTATATAACACCACCACTGTCCACTACCTTCTAGTATTTATTACTTTTCCCCCTCTTTACTACTGCCACTCTGTTCTCTGTCAGCATAAACATACACTAGTATGTTCGCATGCCAAAATTTTTGGGCAAATATTTAATGGTTTTCAACATTTCGTGGCCCTGTCAGCAACTGTATAAATATTAATTTTAATTTTAATAACCAACAACCTCAGTTGCACCGTTTACATAGAATTTACCTAGGTTTCAGCCGGGATACGTTTTTACACTCTGACGATAATTTATGGATTTGTAGCTTTAGCTTGAGGATGTACATTATGGGCAAACGGTAGTTACTGTTATTCTGAAGAATGTTGGGTTATACCGACTGAAACCTAGGTAAATTCTAGGTAAACGGTGCAACTGAGGCTGTTGGTTATGAAAATTAAAATAAATATTTGAAGGTGCTGAGGAAGGTATGAAACATCTTGTACCCCACTTTTCAGTGAGAGTCTTTTAAATAAACAGGAATAAATTCACATTTTTTGTGCTACGATAGTAGCTTTTTTCCGCTGCATTCATTCTATTCCCTACTGCAGCAGGGCATGTAAGTTATATGAATGTAGAGGTCAATAAAATTTAGATAGTTTACTGATGTGAAACTGAAATAACGCAAAACCAGTTTACACCCCAGACCGAATTTTACGTGCAAAATTTTTTGTATGTGCTTCAGTACTACGGCATGGCATCCCTAGATGATAATGGAGACAATTTACAGCATTTTTTGTGCTACGTCACTTTATGAACTACACTTTCGCCCCACACTCGAATTTACGTAACTTTTAACCTCTGTAACGTAGAAATGGAAAAAAAATTAAAAAAAAAACTTTCAAGGTTGTTCGAGATAGGGAGCTTAGGAATACATCTTAAAAAGTTTAGGTATTTGGGGCATTTGCAGTACCTTGCCGTCTCGGAAGTCGCGAGTGGTTTTTGGAGGCCAGAAAACTTTTTGGGCTATTTCTCGATAACGAAGTAGCCCTCTCGTTATCTTTCCTTTTCGAGAAACGGATGAAGATTGAAAACGGGGAAATCGAAATGATCGTATGGCTTCAGGGCCGGGAGTTGTTGTGCTGGAAGGCGTTACTACTAACGATGGATGCGTTGAAATTACACACTGATTTCTTAGAAACGGAAAAATATCTCAAGGAAATTTTCCGGGTTGTTCGAGATAGGAGTCTTAGGAACATATCGTAAAAATTTCCAGCATTTGCTGTGCGTAGCAGTGTGGGAATCCTCGGCGGGGTTTCGGTCCGGTGGTGACGGCGAAAACAGAGCAGAAAGCCTTTTTGTTGGGCTTTCCGAGGAACCGCTAATGATTTTCTCCATTTGTCTAAGCAGGAGGAAGTGCGTAATATTCATACTTCGACCCTGTACCGTAGGATACTGACACAGACGATTCTTCTGTTGGCTATACAAATGGTCCCTAGCCCAAGGACTATCCACAACACTTGAGTCTCCCTTTCTATCACCGAAAGAACTCGAGGAGCACCGGAATATCCCGTTTCTTTGTTCTGCGATTTGGGGCATATTAAGCACACTTGCTGTAAATGCATACCGGTTTGGAAGCTTGTCGTCTGCATAGGATTTGTGTGATTTTTATTTTACTTCTTATTAATTTTGTGATGTAAATTGATGTAATAGGTCGTTCACTAATCATGGAGACTGGCTGCTGCATTTGGTTCCACAGAATAGACGCGGAAATAAATAACTAATTAAGGGAATACGGAATCGGATTTTGGGTTAAAAATCGACTTTAGTTTTATTGACGTATTATATTCCACCAAGTTTTCTCTTTAAAATAACGTATCATACATAGCTGTACTAGACTTAAAATTATTTTATTTTTATAGATTTGTGAGATCGGGTATTGCGCTTTGTTATACACGTCTCTCATGGCTGACCATAAACTTTTTGGTAGTACATTTAAGTGACATGAATTCAAATATCCCGCTTCCCAGCGACTCTTTGAACACTATTTGTCCGAAAATGTTTCCCTCTGGTTTCCTCAAGTCACTCTTTGACTTTGTGACGGGATTGTTTTTAAACATTGTGCAATATGAAAGTTGTTGTTGTCGAGTTATTTCGTATTTAGTGCTTCATTTTTCGCAGTGAAAGTGGCGAAAGCTAGAGCAAAAGTGTTTAAAAAGCGTGTGAACTGGCAAAAGAAAAGATGATTCATTAGTAAAGCAAAGCAGTTTTCATCATCACTGTTGGAAAATGTGAGTCCACTTACTCTGATTTGCCGAACGAACTTACTCCAAATGAAAACAGTGCTTCTTATAAAAAATTAGAGATTTGAAAGAGAAATATAATTTATATGATAAAGGGAAAGAAGTTTTGAACTCATTGATACTAGTATATTGTGCGAAGCTCTTGAAAACAGTGTGTGCTGCAAAAAATGTCAAGGAAACGTTTCTCTGAAAGTAGAATCCCATGTTGGCCTGGCTGCCCAGTTTAATTTAATATGCAGTGTTTGTAAGTACAGCTGGAAGTTTCCAAGTTCTGTTTCAGTAGCTGTAAATAATGGATACAAGAAAACTGAACTTTATTGTTTAAATATTAGGTTAGTTTATGGATTGCGGTCAATTGGTAAGGGCAAAGCAGCTGGTGATATGCTATGTTGTGTTCAAAATCTTCCAAGTGTACCTTGAAAGTTTGATGCTTACAACTATGTACTAGGATCAGCAGTTGAAGATGTAGCACAAAAGTCAGTGCAGGTAACTGTGGAAGAAGCAGCGAAAGAAAATGACGGCAGTCGTGACCTCACAGTAGCTTTTGATGGCACGTGGCAAAAAAGGGGTCACACCTCCAACAATGGTGTTGTAACAGCAACTAGTGTTGACACTGAGAAGGTTACTAAAGTTGCAATAATATGTAAATACTGTAGATGCATAGACAGGCTGAAAAATGAACATAGTGATGACTGTGTTGCTAATCATTATGGTAGTAGTGGTGGCATTTAGGTTGCTGGGGTGAAAAAAAATTTTCATCGCTCTTCAGAGTGGTATAATGTTCGCTATGTCGAATATCTGGGACATGGTGACTCTAAAGCATTAAAAGAAGTTTTGGAAAGCAAACAATATGGGAACAGTACAAATACATGCAAACTTGAATCTATAGGACATGTGCAGAAGAGAATGCGTGCCAGACTGAGAAGGTTAAAATCAGTTACGAAAGGGAAAAAACTATATGATGGGAAAACCTTGCATGCCAAAGGAAGATTGACTGATTCCATAATAGACCACATTTAGAATTGCTATGGGGTAATGCAGGAGTAGGTTTAATAATGAATAGGAAAATAGGAATGCGGGTAAGCTACTACAAACAGCATAGTGAACGCATTATGGTGGCCAAGACAGATACGAAGCCCACACCTACTACAGTAGTACAAGTTTATATGCCAACTAGCTTTGCAGATGATGAAGAAATTGAAGAAATGTACGATGAAATAAAAGAAATTATTCAGATAGTGAAGGGAGACGAAAATTTAATAGTAATGGGTGACTGGAATTCGAGTGTAGGAAAAGGGAGAGAAGGAAACATAGTAGGTGAATATGGATTGGGGCTAAGAAATGAAAGAGGAAGCCGCCTAGTAGAATTTTGCACAGAGCACAACTTAATCATAGCTAACACTTGGTTTAAGAATCATGAAAGAAGGTTGTATACGTGGAAGAACCCTGGAGATACTAAAAGGTATCAGATAGATTATATAATGGTAAGACAGAGATTTAGGAACCAGGTTTTAAGTTGTAAGACATTTCCAGGGGCAGATGTGGACTCTGACCACAATCTATTGGTTATGACCTGTAGATTAAAACTGAAGAAACTGCAAAAATGTGAGAAATTAAGGAGATGGGACCTGGATAAACTGAAAGAACCAGAGGTTGTACAGAGTTTCAGAGAGAGCATAAGGGAACAATTGACAGGAATAGGGGAAAGAAATACAGTAGAAGAAGAATGGGTAGCTCTGAGGGATGTAGTAGTGAAGGCAGCAGAGGATAAAGTAGGGACAAAGACGAGGGCTGCTAGAAATCCTTGGGTAACAGAAGAAATATTGAATTTAATTGATGAAAGGAGAAAATATAAAAATGCAGTAAATGAAGCAGGCAAAAAGGAATACAAACGTCTCAAAAATGAGATCGACAGGAAGTGCAAAATGGCTAAACAGGGATGGCTAGAGGACAAATGTAAGGATGTAGAAGCTTATCTCACTAGGGGTAAGATAGATACTGCCTACAGGAAAATTAAAGAGACCTTTGGAGAGAAGAGAACCACGTGTATGAATATCAAGAGCTCAGATGGCAGCCCAGTTCTAAGCAAAGAAGGGAAGGCAGAAAGGTGGAAGGAGTATATAGAAGGCTTATACAAGGGCGATGTACTTGAGGACAATATTATGGAAATAGAAGAGGATGTAGATGAAGACGAAATGGGAGATACGATACTGCGTGAAGAGTTTGACAGAGCACTGAAAGACCTGAGTCGAAACAAGGCCCCCGGAGTAGACCACATTCCATTAGAACTACTGACGGCCTTGGGAGAGCCAGTCATGACAAAACTCTACCAGCTGGTGAGCAAGATGTATGAGACAGGCGAAATACCCTCAGACTTCAAGAAGAATATAATAATTCCAATCCCAAAGAAAGCAGGTGCTGACAGATGTGAAAATTACCGAACTATCAGTTTAATAAGCCACGGCTGCAAAATACTAACGCGAATTCTTTACAGACGAATGGAAAAACTGGTAGATGCAGACCTCGGGGAGGATCAGTTTGGATTCCGTCGAAATGTTGGAACACGTGAGGCAATACTGACCTTACGACTTATCTTAGAAGAAAGATTAAGAAAAGGCAAACCTACGTTTCTAGCATTTGTAGACTTAGAGAAAGCTTTTGACAATGTTGACTGGAATACTCTTTTTCAAATTCTAAAGGTGGCAGGGGTAAAATACAGGGAGCGAAAGGCTATTTATAATTTGTACAGAAACCAGATGGCAGTAATAAGAGTCGAGGGGCATGAAAGGGAAGCAGTGGTTGGGAAAGGAGTGAGACAGGGTTGTAGCCTCTCCCCGATGTTATTCAATCTGTATATTGAGCAAGCAGTAAAGGAAACAAAAGAAAAATTCGGAGTAGGTATTAAAATTCATGGAGACAAAGTAAAAACTTTGAGGTTCGCCGATGACATTGTAATTCTGTCAGAGACGGCAAAGGACTTGGAAGAGCAGTTGAACGGAATGGACAGTGTCTTGAAAGGAGGATATAAGATGAACATTAACAAAAGCAAAACGAGGATAATGGAATGTAGTCAAATTAAATCGGGTGATGCTGAGGGAATTAGATTAGGAAATGAGACACTTAAAGTAGTAAAGGAGTTTTGCTATTTAGGAAGTAAAATAACTGATGATGGTCGAAGTAGAGAGGATATAAAATGTAGACTGGCAATGGCAAGGAAAGCGTTTCTGAAGAAGAGAAATTTGTTAACATCGAATATAGATTTATGTATCAGGAAGTCGTTTCTGAAAGTATTTGTTTGGAGTGTAGCCATGTATGGAAGTGAAACATGGACGATAACTAGTTTGGACAAGAAGAGAATAGAAGCTTTCGAAATGTGGTGCTATAGAAGAATACTGAAGATAAGGTGGATAGATCACGTAACTAATGAGGAGGTATTGAATAGGATTGGGGAGAAGAGAAGTTTGTGGCACAACTTGACTAGAAGAAGGGATCGGTTGGTAGGACATGTTTTGAGGCATCAAGGGATCACAAATTTAGCATTGGAGGGCAGCGTGGAGGGTAAAAATCGTAGAGGGAGACCGAGAGATGAGTACACTAAGCAGATTCAGAAGGATGTAGGTTGCAGTAGGTACTGGGAGATGAAGCAGCTTGCACAGGATAGAGTAGCATGGAGAGCTGCATCAAACCAGTCTCAGGACTGAAGACAACAACAACAACAACAACAACAATGGCCTTGCAATCAGGCAAAATACAGGCAATCTTGAAGATATAAGGAAACTTATATGGGCTTTGTATTTTCACACTGCATCCACAGATGAGCATCCAGAACATGGTTTGTGCACCCAAGGTGAAAAGAGCTGGTGTAAATACAATGGGGGACTAACAACTGGAGAGAAATATATTCACCACCACAGTCTACCATTAGCCATCATGGTAGAAATAAGCCCATTTTTCAGAGATCTGGCTGACATAAGTCTTCTGATGAAATGTCTTCATGAAAAAAGCAAAACCCCAACGAGTGCATGAACAGTGTGATATGGCATCGTCTCCCAAAAACAGTGTTTGTCGGAATTAATACACTACATTTTGATGTGTATGATGCTGTGGTAACCTTCAATCTTGGGAATATAACTAAATGCCAAAAAGCTTCAAAACTCGGGTTTGCGTGTTGGTCCCCGCACAGTACATGCTATGTTGACTTTAGATCAGCAAAGAGTAAGGCATGCTGACAATATAATCAAGACATTAGTGAAAAAAGCAAGACAGGTGCAGAGGGGTGCCAAAACAAGACTTGAATATGATTATGAAGACTGTGAAGCGAGTGTTAACTATGGATCAGGAATGTTTTAATCTTCTTTCGCCGTTTCCCTTAATTTTGTTTTTTACTTCTTCTAGGAACATCATCTTAGGTACTGATGAACCTAAAAGTGACTTAGTCACATTACTTGATTTACAAAAGACTTAGGGGCGATAATCTAGTAAAAAGTGATGGAAAAAATTTACTTAAAAATAAATGTAAAATATCTCTGTAAGAAAATACGTTGACAATAAACTGTTGTTTCAGTATTGTTATAACATATCAATGCACATACAGTAAAAATTTTCTCTCTCTGCCTGCAGTAGTTTGTGAGAAAATGTTCCCTATAGTAGGGATATTTTTAAAATTGCCGCAATAGGCGATTCCGCATCCCCTTAAATCAAATTGCGATCGATACCCGACAATGGGAGGCACATCTGGGTGAAAGGACTGCTATTGAGCACAACTGGGAGTATTCTTGAAGAAGTGACGAAGTATCATATACGATTCTATACTCCGTTATTAGTGGGAGGAAGAAACTGTGTAAACCACACGCTCCCACATGCAGGTTACTCAGTGCACCAGATACAGCATTTCACTGTACACGCATGGCACGCAGAATCTGAATGTGACATATTTTGTGGACTTCAGTTCCGGAACAACTGCGAGTGTGAGCAGCAGAAGAAGTTGTGTCACATTTTCCACACATACAGTGAAAGGCGGACTATACAGTGTAAACTCACCCTTTTACGTTACATATGGGATCCAAAAGTGTCATATAGGAATACACCTTTCTGGATCCAAAGTTTGGCAGTGGTATCTTTTTGTATTACAACAATTCGCGGCGTTGAGAGCCAGGTCTGGGACCGGGGCAAGAGGTGTGACAGGACCTCATCTCCAAATGTAGCAAACTAGTTCTGCTGTTATTTTAAAGGAGGTTTGGCATAATTTGAAATTAACATAATTATCGGTACACTGGACATACACACACAAAAATATGCTCTAGGAAGAAATGAAAAATAAATACAATTTCCAAAAAGCCGCACGCGAAAAAGAAGTTTTTCAAGGGTTCATATCTCAGGTTCTATTGACACAGAGATAAGGGGTCAACTATTCCTTTGAAATCATTTTCTGTATCATTATCCTTTACCAAGATACAAGATTAGAAGTAGCAGTACTTACGCGGTAAAATATGCGGTATATACCGTCTGGGGTGTAAGTGTAATTTTATCCTCCGTTGTAACACGTAGCAAGGGTTCATGGGCCATCGAAAGGGTTCTGACTTCACCAAACTATGTTGTTCATCTGTTCACCAGTAGCACTTTATCGAGCACTGTCTTTGAACAATGGACAGTTCACTCCTATACAAATATGACTAAAGTGGTAGTGCAGTAACAAAAAATTGGCAGAAAAGGGTCTTAACATGCCTGAAAAGAACTTAAAATGTCAAAAATCATGTTAAACTGGAAAGACTGCATATCTAATAACATTTCTAATCTTTGGTGATACAAATCACAAGCAAGGCGTTTTCGATCTATTGTGATCGAAGAACGAAGTATTGAAAAAAAGTGAAGCAAACGATTTTGTTTTAACCTCATATTATGCGTACTTATTTGTTGTTAGTAAGTGCCAAAGTGTATAAAAGTGTCGAAGTGTATAAACTGTATAACTTATCTGACCTACATTATTCGTTTTAGATAAGCTGCATGCACTGCTACTGTAGGCAAAAGAAGGGAACCGGTGGCAAAATGTTGCTGCTGGAGCACAAAAAAAGGTAAACATGTTCCCCTTCAAAAGACTCTGACAGATAAATCGGGAACCAGCTACCCCAGTCCTCGCCAAAAAATTCTGGCATTCGATTATGTTCGCGGTTTTTTCTACAGAAAGACAATGGAAAAGAAAGGTGACAGTGCCAGCAGGAGCGAAGGAGAGAGGAGGCAATGAAGGTGGGAGACAGAAAATGTCAATGAAAAAGAGAGTGAGATGGAGAAAGACAATAACATTGGCAACCAAAGAGAGAGGAGATACTGATGATCAGTGAGAGACACTGCAAACAAAAGAGAAATATAGGAGTATGGGGAGGAAACAGAAGGAGACAGTGGAAATGAAAAAGAGAGATGAGGCTGCGGGGGTCTGGGCCTTTCAGACCAGCGTGCTTTAACACTAAGGTATAGGGGAGAGTGCATTTTGGACCTTAATTTTAAACACTTGGATATAGGGGCAAAATTTAGTTGGACCCCACTAAATGAAAGTACGCTCCATTTGATTTTATTTTTTAAATTGGTTTAATTTAATTTCATTTCATTTTTTTAAAAAAGGCTAAGTATTATACGGATTTGTGCTTTAACGAAATGTGTGGTACCAGTAACGCTGCGATAGGGAGTGTTCTGTCCCTGTTCGCTCACTGGTGCCCGCATGTTTCAGTGCGCAAACAGCACGTCGCATGTACACGGCGTTCCCTGGCATGCTCACACGTTTCAGTAAGCAGACGTCAGCAGTCTCGCATGTAAAAGGCAGTGTGCCGTGCAACGGTCTTGCCTATAACACTGTCACTCATGCTTTGCGAGCCATTTGTTCAGCAGATGTTTGAATCACAGCATCAAGTCTAGCTACCTTGCCAAATTGTATTCAGTTATCAAGGTCCCCAAAACTGTGAGACGTTGTTGATGCATAGTTGGTCTGAGACAGTTTCTACAGGAGCCAGTTTGCTGAATAACCTCTCTGCTTCAACTATAATCAGGTGTAAAAGATGGGCAAAGCTAAACACACATTCGGAAATTAACTTAAAATTTTAAGCTCATACATCTTATTCTAGAGGTATAATGGTCCCAAAGCTATGGATTCAATGTTTTAAATATGAACTATTTTCAAATACTTAATTTCACCATTCTAAGTCTGTTTTAACATCAATACGGCATTCACTGATAAATAATTCGCATGCCTCAGCGACCTGATCGTCAGTCATCTTTGAGTATTTCCATGAAACCCAAATGTTTCAGCTAAAATCTTCGAAGTTTCATACTAGATTTTCAAGATAGACACTAGATCGTCAATAATAACATAAAATACAATTTTCTTGAATAACTCTTCTCAATTCCCATCTGTCACTACTGGTTACATCACGAAATGAATGCCTTTCTTTAGTGGGCACCTCTCGAAATGCCGACTCGATATTACTTGCACTGTCAACAACTTTAGATCAGGGAGAATGAAGTTTCAGTTTTCGCGAAGATATTTTGAGCCATTTAATAAGCTCTCAAAGTATCTTTACATCAGTTGTATATCGATTTGCGTCTCTGGTCATTTAGTATCAAAAGCTTTAGCTACATTGATGCCACGATTAAACACCTGGACGATCCTTCACAACCAAAACATCCCATACCACAGAACGTATTTCAGATGACAAATTTAACTTACTGAGAGTTTCAACAGCAAAGACAATTTCATCCAAGTGAGTTGAAGTTCGTATTGCAGCGTCAACCTAAGCATTCCAGCGGATATCAGACATGGAATGTAAAGAACTTCCAACACATTATTTAAGAATTTCCCATCACTGTGGTTTGCTACTGAACAGGTTGTAAGGAATTTTGAATCACTCCGAAAAAAGTTTATGCTTCATGATAAGTCTCAGTTGCATACATTCCACGTAAGCCTATGACAACCCATAGAGAAAATTTTGCAATAGGATTTCCTGAAGAGAAGAAAATGTGAGCTCCTTTATAAGACACTCCAATATTATTTCCGTTATCATAACCTTGCCCGCGGCATTCACTGATAGGTTTTGAGTGTTTTGTAAGTCTTGATCGAATTAAATGTGCAATACCAACTCTCGTTTTATAATTACAATTTGCGAATTCCAAAAACTGTTCACTTATTTCCTATTTATCCGTTTTCTTCTTGAAGTAAATATATGCAGGATAAATGTTGTTTGTTCAGCATGACTTGAATCAGGAGTTTCATCAAAAGTAATTGAATAATACTTCTCATTTTCTCTCATTTCGAAGATGGCACCCGTGACCTAATAGACACAACTAGAAATAAATTAATTTTGACAAGATTAAGCACATAGAAACTCTTTGCAGCTTCTTGTCTGTGTCTGACCTTGCTAATGTGTTTTTCAAGAAGCGGGCCATAGCGAATCAAGAACTCTTGTATTCCGACGAAATTTCCACCATTTGTATCTCCAAGTGTCTGAGCTGAACCTTTGAAGGCCAAGCCCCTTTGGCCAAGAAATAAAGTCACATCAAGCAACTAGAGAGTTCCCGTATAAGTTGGATGTTCTACGGAAGAACAAATAGGAACATTACCTGTTTATTTCGAAGCACCAGCGTGGCCAGTGTACCACTTGCGAGTCATTTCATTTCTTCACTTTTACGTTTCTTACAGGACAACTATATAGAAACAACAATATTTTATTTTGTGTTTATTATTGAATGTGAAATATTTTCTGTATACTCATTTTTCGTGTAAAAACACCTTGTGATGAAACCAGAAGTGTATTATCTTTGAATGTTATTGACAAACCTACCAAATTACAACCATGTTTCACAGCTGTGGCCGTGTACATTTGTTGGAGAATGTTTTGTGGTTCTAGTGCACGGTATCTAAAGAAAATTTTATGCGTTCAAGGTTAAACATGGAATAAAGTTGCATGCAATTATCAGATGGTTCAAATGGCTCTGATCACTATGGTGCTTAACTTCTGAGGTCATCAGTCCCTTAGAACTTATAACTACTTAAACCTAACTAACACATCCATGCCCGAGGCAGGATTCGAACCTGCGACCGTAGCAGTCTCGCGGTTCCAGACTGAAGCGCCTAGAACCGCTCGGCCACTCCGGCCGGCTTGCAATTATCCTATATGATTCATAAAACTGAAGAACTAAAGGGGAAACGAAGAGCTAGTCTGGTTATGCTGGTGCTGAGGTAATGTTCTTTTATTTATTATATGATACAAAATTTGTTTTACAGTAGCAGTCAGATATTCGTCAACTTATCATCGTGGCGAATCCGAATCTTGACAGACTTGGGGCCTTTATGAGGCTTGGACCCCGATGATTTTGCCCCTGCCTCGCTCCCTCTCCTCACCACCATTACAAAGGGTCTAGAATTACCGTACTATGAAAAGATGCCATTGAAATGCTACCGAAAACAGTCTGTTTTGGTACTGTTTGTTGCGATACACTACCGGAAAATGGTACGTCGTTAGTTATAATCCATCATCTGATTGTGAATGCAAAACTGTGGACCAACCGTTGGCTATGAGCATTTCCATCTGTTATGTGCAACTGAATTTGTTTATTATACGCTAGGAATATATGCTGGGAGACAGGTGGCTGAAACGAACTTTCATTGTTTACCGGCTGATTGCCCGAATAATGTATTTGAGAGTGTGCTGCAATCAAAGCTTTACCATTTGTGATAAATTTTCAGGCGGCCATATTTTTTTGACATGTCACAGAATTAAGCGAAAACCTTGATTGCTTTTACTGAAGTCTCTTTTTTTTGGAATGGGAGGCGGAATATAGTTTTTTAAGTCGTTAAGCAGTCTTGAATTCGCTGACACATCAAGAATTTTCTGTGGAAGTTTCTTCGACAAATGCTGATAAAATTAATAAAACCGTCTCATAATACCAGTATGAAATTTTCACTCTGTCGCACAGTGTGCGCTGAGATGAAACTTCCTGGCAGTTTCAAACTGTATGCCGGACCGAGACTGTGTGCGGGACCTTTGTCTTTCGCGGGAAGTTCTCTTCAGACGGAGCTACCCAATCACGACTCACGACCAATCCTCACAGGTACTGGCGGAAGTAAAGATATGGGGTGAAGTTATGAATCATGCTTGAGCAACTCAGTCGGTAGAGGTAGAACACTTGGCCGCGAACGACAAAGGTCTCGAGTTCGACTCTCGGTCCGACACACAGTTTTAATCTGTCAGGAAGTTTTATTTGATAACATTTTGAAAGAGCTGTTGATCCACAGCTGTTGGATACTAACTGAAAGCCCTGCTGTGAAAACCGACAGCTGCTCAGATAATTCATATTATTATATTGTTATAATCAGTTTAGATGATAAACTTTGATCCTCAAACACAGGTATCATGAGATTAACATTTCTGTAATGTCGTATATGACCATTCTGTGTCGCGTTAGTTGCTATGAAGCCAAATCTGAAACATAATCACAAATCAGAACTGTTCTACCGGCTTTAAATCGAACCAAGAAACTTTCCTTTCTCAGATAATACTATTACCGACAGACAAGTGAATGAGAGATTCAGCGCCGTACGCATTTTTTTCTCTTCTTTCTCAACATTATAGTGCAACATTAGTACAACTGTAGTACAAAAATAGCAGCAACAAATGGCCGGCCGCGGTGATCTCGCGGTTTTAGGCGCGCAGTCCGGAACCGTGCGACTGCTACGGTCGCAGGTTCGAATCCTGCCTCGGGCATGGATGTGTGTGATGTCCTTAGGTTAGTTAGGTTTAAGTAGTTCTATGTTCTAGGGGACTGATGACCACAGCAGTTGAGTCCCATAGTGCTCAGAGCCATTTTTTTTTTTTTTGCAGCAACAAATGCTACTCTGTCACGACGCCCATCTCAAGCATTTTCGACAAATTGAGTTTAAAAGTTTCATTAGCGTACTGACTAGCACACGACACAGACAGCCGTCGACCAACGGCATTAATGCAGTCGGTTAAGATAGCAGACTCTGTTAGCGCAGCGTTCGAGTTTCGTACATTTTTTTTCTCCCGCCAAGCACTTGTACTGTTACAACGAATGATGGTTCTTCAGAGAAGATCGGTAATAACGATGATAATCGTAGGGAGGGATATAATCGAGACTTAAAAAGGAATCGTAATGAAATCGACATATATTTTCATCTATACATTCATTGGAGCAATAAAAAGCCATCGCAGCGAAGCCATTGCACTTATAATTCTTTGTCGCCATTGGTAGGACGATAGCATTTGAGGTGTTGTGTATCATAAATGCATGAGGAAAAAGGGTTCAAATAGCTTTGAACACTATGGGACTTAACGTCTATTAGTCCCCTAGAACTTAGAACTATTTAAACCTAACTAACCTAAGGACTACACACACATCCATGCCCGAGGCAGGATTCGAACCTGCGACCGTAGCGGTCGCGCGGTTCCAGACTATAGCGCCTAGAACCGCTCGGTTACTCAGGCCGGCCACAACGTACATCTCTGCCTCCTTTCATGTATTTCTCCCTGCGATAGTGAAAGAAGAGAAGCATTATCAATCTTCATCAGCTGTCTGTAGAGTGAGTGTGTAGTGAGAGTTGTGTTCCACAGTTAGGCAGAAGCATACGCAAGTGTTCTAAGGCTATCATTTACTGAAGTTAGCCGATCCAACAGACATAATTAAAAATGAATATGTTACACGCCACATGCTCGAATATTTTGTATGAGTCTACAAAAGTAAGACAAAGATCAAAGGTATAGTGAATACTTTATTATTATTGCATAAACCATACCGATCCTATAGGAAGGTAGGAAATTAAGGAGATGAGACCTGGATAAGTTGAAAGAATCAGATGTGTTTGAGAGTTTCAGGAGGAGCATTAGGCACCGGTTGACTTGAACGCAGGAAATGAAAACATTAGAAGAAGAATGGGTAGCTTTAAGAGATGAAATAATGGAGGCAGCAGAGGGTCAAATAGGTAAAAAGACAAGGCTTAGTAGAAATCCTTGGACAGCACAGGATATAGTGAAATTAACTGATGAAAGGATAAAATGTAAAAATGCAGCAAATGAAGCATTTGAAAGTGAATACAAACGTCTGAAAAATGATACTAACAGGAAGTGCAAAATGACTACACAAGAATGGCAAGAGGCCAAATGTAAGGATTTAGAAGCATATTTCACTAAGGAAAAGATAGATACCGCCTATAAGAAAATTACAGAGGCTTTTGGGGGAAAGAGTAGCAGCTGTATAATATCAAGAACTTAGATGGTAAACGAATCATAAGCAAGATGGGAAAGCTGAAAGATGTAAGGAGTATATAGAGGCTCTATACAGGGGACATGAAAGCAATATTATAGAAAGGGAAGTGAACTTAGATGAAGATGAGATGGGAGAGAAATTTGACAGAGCTCTGAAGCATGTGAGTCAAAACAAGACCCTGGGAGTAGACGATATTTTGTCAGAACTACTGATAGCTTTGGGAGTGCCAGACATGAAAAAATTCTTCCGTTTGGTGTGTATGAGGTATGAGACAGGCGAAATACCCTCAGTTTTCAAGAAGAATGCAGTAATTTCAGTTCAAAAGAAAGCAGTTGTTGCCAAGTGTGAAAATTTCCGAACTATCAATAAGCCACAGTTGCAAAATACCAACACTTATTCTTTACAGATTAATGGAAATAATAGTAGAGGCCGACCTTGGGGAAGACCGGTTTGGATTTCGGAGAAATTTAGGCACACACGAAGCAATACTGACCCTATGACGTACTTTAGAAGATAGATTAAGGAAAGGTAAACCTACGTTTGTAACACATAGAAAAAGCTTTTCGCAATGTTGACTGGAATACTATCTTTGAAAGTCTGAAGGTATCTGGGATAAACTACAGGCAACAAAATGATACTTACAACTTGAACGGAAGCCAGGCTGCAGTTATGAAGATTCGAGGGGCATGAAAGGGAAGCAGTGGTTCAAATGGTTCAAATGGCTCTGAGCACTATGCGACTTAACTTCTGAGGTGATCAGTCGCCTAGAACTCAGAACTAATGAAACCTAACTAACCTAAGGACATCACACACATCCATGCCCGAGGCAGGATTCGAACCTGCTACCGTAGCGGTCTCGCGGTTCCGGACTGTAGCGCTCAGAATCGCACGGCCACTGCGGCCGGCGGGAAGCAGTGGTTGAGAAAGGAGCGAGACAGGGTTGCAGACTATCCCCGATGTTATTCAATCTGTACGTTGAGCAAGCAGTGCTGCCCTGGACAGCACATTATCCAGATCTCTCATCAATTGAAAACGTCTGGTCAATGGTGGCCGAGTAACTGGCTCGTCACAATACGCCTGTCTCTACTCTTGATGAACTGGGGTATCGTGTTGAGGCTGCATGGGCAGCTGTACCTGTACACCCCATCCAAGCTCTGTTTGACTCAATGCCCAGGCGTATCAAGGCCGTTATTACGGCCAGAGGTGGTTGTTCTGGGTACTGATTTCTCAGGATCTATGCACCCAAATTGCGTGAAAGTGTAATCACATGTCAGTTCTAGTATAATATATTTGACCAATGAATACCCGTTTATCATCTACATTTTTTCTTAGTGTAGCAATTTTAATGGCCAGTAGTGCATATAGATTGTGCCGAAGTGGAGTTAAAAATGGTCGAGTACGCTGCACAGTGCTCATGCATAGAAACGGGGATCTTTGGCGACGTGTGCTAACGTCAATGGTTAACCCATTCTGGCCCAGCTCACTCCTATTGTAGAAATCGATCTTGCGCTTTCGCGTCCTCTTAATCGTTATTACGTTGTTTGTTTTGTTGTTTTCGTTTCCGTGACACACTCAAATGTTACACAAGGTTCTGGTATTTTTTCTTACCAGTGTTGTCATTCAAGAGAGACGAAATATTTGAAAACAAAAAAAGTATTTACGTTTTACAGAGAAAAATCGTGAACAATGGATAAATAAGCACAAAGAAATAAACGTGTTTTATTGAAAACTATTTCGACTGTGAAAGGGTCAGAATTATTTGACGGGAAAACTAATTTTCGATGTCATTTGGCATTTAGCAAGATAATGAGGTACAAAGGATTAAGAAAAAAAGAAAAATTGACGGTGTTTTAGATATTGTTTGATGTGTTTGCAAGTATACGTATATCTCCCAACGTAGAAAATTCACAACTCGACCTTTCAGAAGAAAATCCCCTACGAATCCTGATTTGGTCATTAATAAACTCTATTATCATTGCTTAGTCTTACATTTTGTTACTACATTTAGATTGTTTTCGTAAAAAAGGGTAGCCCTCGTAACATCACTTTCACCGTTCACATGCCAAACTGCACTGTTGACAGATCACAGAACACACGCAGCTTTGGCGCTGACGTGTAACCGAAAATGATAAATCGAGACAGATGAGACTCGGTACAGGAATAAAATCCTTGAGTGCTGCAGTAGACTAACTTTTCTCGAGTAGTCAATCGAGACAAGAAAGTCCATCGTATAAAAGGGGCTTTAGGGCTTAATACTACCTCCCTCGTACCTGTGTGTTTTTTAAATATTTAAATAAGAAAATAAAATGTTCACGAAGGAAGGTTGCATCACATTGATGCCAGCAAGAACACATTGGAACGTAGGCTTTACTGTTCTTAATGAGCTGAGACTATCGAAAATCTTCCTCTGCGTGCACCACTTTAAATTAGTTAAGTACTTTCGCTCTTCGTGAAGCTAAAGCATCAGGCTTAGAAATCGTTGAACAATGGGGAGTTTTGTGACACAAGACCACGTCTTACGTAAGGTTTCAGTGCAGAGAAATGTTTGACTTACAAATCTTGAAATGTGAAAACGATTGCATGCTTATGGTGTGCAATCGTTGCGTCATCAAACCGACAATTTGCAATCAATATAACAGGATGAAAAATGCAGCAATTGATCTACCGTTTAAAGGATCAACTGTTGCAAAAGCATATTAAAAGCGTGCAGATTAAATGACACGATAGTCGAGTGGCTCCAGAAAGAAAGGTGAAGAAGAGGACTACGTGTAATTCACATCGTTTTAAATATAGCTTATAATCAAAAATAGGAAAAAGATATTAATTTGTTACAGAGATAGAAACTCTACTACAAGCAGAAGGGTTCTATCGGTGACACAGCGAAGTAGAAAAGTTTGTTTCAAGGTCCCCGTAAATGATCATGTAATTTGTCAAACATTACTGTGTTTGTCAAATATTTGACAATGTACAGTGCTTTTCGACTTGTTTGTTAAAAATGGTTGGCGTTTTGACAGAAATTTGCATTGACAAATAATTTTACGACCTGCTGGATGATGTTTGTGTTGACGTTTCACGGAATATGTTTAGTGAGAAAGCTCTTGATCTCGTTTTATCTCATTGAATCGTGAGTTCCAACAACTATGGAAACTACGAACAAGGATAAAAACGAAATAGCGTGGGCAGTTATCAAAATGGCAGATGTGTGTCATCTTTCCCAGCCATACATTTCGAAGGAACAGATTAAGAAGAACGTCTTTCTTCTACACATATCATAAAAGCTGGAGAGCAATAGAAAAAAAGTCGTTCTCTTTTTGTCCCACGGACGATGTAGGCTGCAGGTTTCGACGCCGTTTTATTTTAATGAACTGTAATTAGAGGACCAAGTAGAAGAGAATTATATCCTAAATCCGTCTTCTTTTCTAATATAAGGGTGAAATAACTCTAAGAAAGCTATTAAAAGATTCAGTGTCCATTCGGAAAAAGTTGATGTAATAATCATGTTCCGGGAGTAATATTTCTTTTAACAGGTATTAATGTGTGTATTTCTTCCTCATTTTAAACGATTTCCTGGAGCAGCATCTTGTTTTCTTCTTCTTCTTCTTTATACACAGTGGTAGAGTCAACGTTAGAAATGTTTATCTGCATTTATAGCTATTCCCTCTAGTGTCAAAACACAGCATACAGGAACAGCATCTGCCTCAAAAGTAAGGTTAAATCGACACACTATGTTGGTACATGTATGGGCTTGTTTGACAAATGCGTGAGTAGATAAGAGTTAATTTAACAAACTGCGACATCGTCGCGAAAAAACACAGTGACCCGTATATGTAATAAGTTTCCTTTAATTTACGTCTATGGTCACAATCTTTTCTGTTTAACAGATTACCGGTTTCGGTCTTTACTGACCATCATCAGATATGCAGCAAAAATGGGAAAAATATAAATACACTCGCAAACTGTATACAGCTTAAGAACAATACATAGAGCATATAGAGAAGTAGTACTGACAAAATTTACATTTGTGCGCTTTAAATATGAAGAGGCACACCTGTTTCATATAAGCAAAGTCCTAATGTACTGCAGCCATAGTGGCATCGTCAAATGTTAAATGCGGAATCAGCACCAGTAGTTTTACTGGCAACATGACTCGTGCATTTGATGTCATTTATATGTATTTGACGATGCTGATTCCGCATTTAACATTTGACTATGCCACTATTGCTGCAGTACATTACGACTTTGTTTTTATGAAACAGGTATGCCTGTTCATATTTAAAGCCACAAGTGTAAATTTTGTCAGTACTACTTTTCAATATGCTCTGTTTATTGTTCTTAAGCTGTACACAGTTTGCCAGTGTATTTATATTTTTCCCGAATATCTCCCTGCGTATTTGATAATCAAAATATCCACGGGTGTACTGCCGGTCTACAGTGTCCAATGGGCAGCCATAGCGTACAGATCTCCGTGCCGGCACGTTCACAGGAGCTCAGTCCGTCAGTTCACCTGATGATGGCGACATGTATGATCGCCGAAATATTGTGCCCGTTGGACACTGTAGACCGGCAGTACACCCGTGGATATTTTGATTATATTTTTCCCATTTTTGCTGCAGATCTGATGATGCTCATTAAAGACCGAAACCGGTCATCTGTGAAACAGAAAAGATTGTGACCATAGACGTAAATTAAAGGAAGCTTAAGAGCTAATTTGACAAACAAGTTTAAACATTTACGAGGGCCTTAAGAAAGGAGTGTGCAGCGTGCAGGAATCCAAGGCACGTTGGCACCCGTTAGCTGGCCGCAACCGCGCATCTGCGCGCGCAGTTCGACGGCGTGCGGGCCCGCATGTCCCACTCGGTCCCGGCGCGGCGCGGCGCGGCGCGTCACGTCGCCCTGGCGTCACAGCCGCTGTCCCAGTGCGTCACCAGGGCAGAGCGGCTGGCACGCCTTCCCGGGAAGGCGCTTCTCGAAACGGAAAGCGTCGCCGCGCGCGGTAAACTTCCGCTCAGTATCCTTTCAGTTAGACGCCGAGCGCTCCCAAAAATACAGCTGACCTGCACTCCGTAGCGGCCACGTTTACTTTCAGTCGCAGCCACGTCATACGTTTAACACACTGAGTACGTCAACGGTGTACAGAAACGACGGAACCGCAATCTGCGTTAATTCCCAAATTGTTCGTACGAAATATGCTATGTCTGTAAGAGACGAACAGCGTTCAAACTATACTGGCAAGTTTTCCATACTTTTACACTACTGGCCATTAAAATTCCTACAACAAGAAGAAATGCAGATGATAAACGGGTATTCATTGGACAAATATAATATACTAGAACTGACATTTTCACGCAGTTTGGATGCATAGGTCCTGAGAAATCAGTGCCCTGAACAACCATCTCTCGCTGTAATAATGGCCTTGATACGCCCACGCAATGAGTCAAACAGAGCTTCGATGGCGTGTACAGGTACAGCTGCCCATGCACCTTCAACACGATACCACAGTTCATCAAGAGTAGTGACTGGCGTATTGTGACGAGCCAGTTGCTTGGCCACCATTGACCAGACGTTTTCAATTGGTGGGAGATCTCGAGAATGTGCTGGCCGGGGCAGCAGTCGAACATTTTCTGTATCCAGAAAGGCCCGTACAGGACCTGCAATATGCGGTCGTGCATTATCCTGCTAAAATGTAAGGTTTCGCAGGGATCGAATGAAGGGAAGAGCCACGGATCGTAGCACATCTGAAATGTAACGTCCACTGTTCAAAGTGCGGTCAGTGCGAAGAAGATGGCACCCCATACCATCACGCCGGGTGATACGCCAGTATGGCAATGATCAGTACACGCTTCCAATGAGCGTTCACCGCGATGTCGCCAAACACGGATGCGACCATCATGATGCTGTAAACAAAACCTGGATTCATCCGAAAAAATGACGTTTTGCCATTCGTGCACCCAGGTTCGTCGTTGAGTACACCATCGCAGGCGCTCCTGTCTGTGATGCAGCGTCAAGGGTAACCGCAGCCATGGTCTTCCAGATGATAGTCCATGCTGCTGCAAACGTCGTCGAACTGTTCGTGCAGATGGTTGTTGTATTACAGACGTCCCCATCTGTTGACTCATGGAACGAGACGTGGCTGCACGATCCGTTACAGCCATGCGGATAAGATGCCCGTCATCTCTACTGCCGTTGGGATCCAGCACGGCGTTCCGTATTACCCTCCGGAACCCACTGATTCCATATTCTGCCAACAGTCACTGGATCTCGACCAATGCGAGCAGCAATGTTGTGATGCGATAAAAGGCGATCGCAATAGGCTACAATCCGACCTTTATCAAAGTCGGAAACTTGATGGCACGCATTTATCCTCCTTACACTAGGCATCACAACAACGTTTCACCAGCCAACGCCGGTCAACTGCTGTTTGTGTATGAGAAATCGGTTGGAAATTTTCCTCATGTCAGCACGTTGCAGGTGTCGCCACCGGCGCCAGCCTTGTGTGAATGCTCTAGCAAGCTAATTATTTGCATATCACAGCATCTTCTTCCTGTCGGTTAAATTTTGCGTCTATAGCACGTCATCTTCGTGGTGTAGTACTTTCAATGGCCAGCAGTGTATTTATTTTCATTATTTTCTATTAGGCTGGGACACAAATCGTAGTGTTTTTGTTTTTCGTTTTGGTATTCCTATGTGTTTATTTACCGATTTTCATTTTTTACTTGTAGTTCACTGTTGCTATTTGAGGTTACGTATTGTTATGTTGTCATTTGGCGTACCGTTTTCCCATAGTTTTAATAAACACAACAGATACAGAGGAACAGAGGCTTTAGTCATCAATAACACATTCTCCATCACGATTTACAACGGAGCCGTGGAAGCTAGAAAATAGAGGAGAGCCAAGTGGGGAAATCGGAACATTTGCGACATGTTCTTCCGTTTGAGTTCAATAGAGGGGTGACAGCATCGTGTATGGGGGTAACACCATTGGAGAGAGCACGGCAAGAAAATGGTTTTCTCGTTTTAATTAGGACCCTTATGAGACTAGTGACTCTCCACATTCAAGGAGACCTTCCGAGTGTGCTGAAGGCCGTTTAAAAGCATTAATCCACAATTATCCAAGTGTTTGTACTCTAGAACTGGCAAATATGATGAACTGTGATCAATACTCCATCTTGTGGCATTCCACAATTGGCTCGTGAACAACAGTGATCATTCCTATCCTGTGTTGTTACTGGCGACGAGAAATGGTATCTTTATGCTAACATTAGTTAAAGAAATGAATGGCTGATCCCAAACAAAGTAACAATTCCACGTACAAAGACCTATGCGCATCCACAAACGCATGTGGTGAGATACCGACTGTGTGGTGTACTTCAAATTGCTTCCCCGAGATGTAACCATCACTGCTGATATTTTTTCGATATACTGCGAAGTATTGCAGACGCATTGCGACGAAAAATACCAGAAAAACTGCATGAAGTGATGCTACTCCACGAAAACGCTCGGCTGCATTCTGCTAGACAGAAAAAAGGAAAAAAAAGCTTTTCAGGAATTGAGTTGGGAAATCATTCCGCACCGTGCTTATTCGCCTGGCTTTGCTCCCTCAGATTTTCACTTTTACCGCTCTCTATTGAACAGTTCTTCATGAAAAACCAAGTGATCTTACAGTTGCGGAAACGAGAAGTTACCACAGCGGTGGTAGACAGTTGTAAATCGTGATGGAGAATGTGTTATTGATGACTAAAGCCTCTGTTCATCTGTATCTGCATCTGTTGCGTTTATTAAAACTATGGGAAAACGGTACGAATTTGTGCACCAACCCAATAATTATGGCAGCCGTACTTGGCGTGCCGGCATTGCCATATTTACCTGAATAGTCTCAATCCGATGACAAAAAAAAAAAAATCTTTGAAGATTCATGCCGCACATAGTATACGCAGAAATACACTATTATGCCAAAACTTTGTGATCAGTGCCCACCGCAAGACTGCTATCTTGCTGCACTATTGACACGTACTGTGGTAATAAAAGTATGTAGGTCGAACGGAACTGTCTAGGCGTCGATGATACGATCCGCAAATGAGGAATTCCACTGACATAAGCGACCGTGATAAATGACATATCTCTATGACTAAACGCCTGCGAACGAACACGCTACTGCCGTGAGCATCTATGCAAAGTGGTTGGTAAGTGGTGGATCCACAAGTAGGAGACTTGATGTTGGACTTCCACTCCTCATCAAACCTACATCTACATCTACATCTACACCTATACTCCGTAAGCCATCTTATGACGTGTAGCGGAGAGAGCGTTCCACTACCTTCGCCCCCCCCCCCTCCCCCCGACCCACTTTCCTGTTCCATTCAGGAAAGGCGTGCAGGGAGGATGGCTGTTGATGAAGCTCTGTATGCACTCTGTTTAATTTACTCGCCGCAATGTGATGACGAGATGTATGTGAGAGGAAGCAACATAATTAATAAATATCTCAATCACATTTAAAGTAGGAAGTAATATGTTGAAAAACTCTTCGTTGACTGTACGCTTTGGAAATTGTAGCAGTAAACCTCTTTGTGGCACGCAACACCTTCTTCTGTTGTAGCGTCTAGCACGGGAATCTGTTGAGCATTTCTGTAATGCTGCCGAGCCGTTTTTCATTGGGTCTTCTCTGTCTCTACCATTGATCCAACTTGGTAAGGGACCCGGACTGGGAAACAATACTAAAAAATCGGTCGAACAAGTGTTTTGCAGGTCACTTCTTTCAAGAATGGATAACATTTCCTTAAGATTCTCCCAATATATCTAAATCTGGCATTTGCTTTTCCTGCTGTTTCTTTATGTGCTCATTCCACTTTAGGTTGCTCCAAATGGTTACTCATAGGTATTTTAGGATAGTTACCATTCCCAGTGATTTTTCACCGATGGGGTAATCGAACAGTAATGGATGACTTCGCCTACTTCTGCTCAATGCGTTACATTTATTCCAGTTGAGTAAAACCACCGTTGCAACTGTATGGTTACTTTATTTGAAAAGTAAGTGCTGTTTCGTAACGTTCGTTACACCGTCAGGTGATGTCCTGAATAGATAAACCGTGAAATATTACCATGAAGTGACAGTCCTAGATAAAAAGAACGTCAGATCTTTGACAAAAGTGGCTGAATGCAAGTAATATAAAATATGGCTGTGACGAATACTTACAATTACAACATGACGCTAGAATAAATTTGATATTACACTTTTCCCTTATTCCTGGGTTTTTAGTCCATTATAAAAGACATGTTGCACCCCACGATAAAACAACGTAGAAAGGAGCCAATAGCCAGAACTTAAAAAAGGGAATATAAATAAACCGTTACAATATGCTAAATAGACTCTGTTGTCTACTTTGATGAGAAAGATGCTTGAACTCTATAGAAATGTGCTTGAATGCTTTCTACCTCCATCTTGATTACATTGAACTTGCCACTCCTATACAAGAAAAATGGTATAATTCTCTTGAAAATCCGCAGGACCTGTATTTACCCATTCCGAGACGACTGGAGGCAGTTTAGCAAGCCAATAGTTTTCGTGCACTGCGTTAGGTATTAATGTGTTGTGCTTTTGGTCCACTCCCTGTTCATATTTAGGGGCAATTATTTACAAGTATAATCAGAAGTACAACTGTTTTTCGAAATGACGCCAGTGGCACCATTCGAATAAACAAAATCAAACTCAAATTATCCTGGTAAAGTCGAATCCGGCTGTGACATTTAGCAAACTAAGAAATGTATAAAAAAGATGGCAATATTCAAACCGGCCTCACAGTGAAACGTGTAATGGTTATCGAAGCTTCGATAGAAGGAAGCGTCTTCACATCCTGCCGACAAAGGATGATCATAAATTCCGTCTGAAAAATGTACTTAAATTTAAAGTTTACTGTTCACTAAGCGGCTAATTTGTAAGCAGTTTTTAAAGCTACTGCCAAACACTTAATAGCAACTTCTTACTAGATACTGCATAAAAATCTATTTTGCCGCTTAGTTGCATGAGATACAAAATGTAATGGAAGATGTGATGATAATGCCCTGAATTGTCGGACTTCAAGATGTGCGTGGCAGTCGAAAGGAGGAAATGAGTCGTAGAGGCAGTTGGTAAAGGGTGATGCTGTCTAATAATATTACACCAGAACAAGGAAATTAAGTGTGTGGAGCATTTAGCAATTGAGAACCAAGGTGTCACAATTCTCATGTAGCCTGAGGAGTCCTCCACTAGGGCAAAATCATGAACTAATCAAATGTGACCATAAATGGTTTGGTTGATTTTTGCTTGCTTCATATGGTGAAGGTGTAGATTTAGTTCTCACTATTTTAACAGGCATGAGTAAACGTTCTTCATTTCCGGTAACACTAAGTGAATAAAGCTGGGCTGCGTCGTGAATTGAGCGGCAGAGTAAGCATACGGTTATCAGTTAGTAAGAAGTATGTCACTAATAAGAATTGCTTGCACAAGAAATTCTATTTCATTTTATGAACTGCTGGACACTAATCTAAACTTGAGATGAAAATTTTGGTGTCGGAATTGGATTTGAGCCAGGGTTTCGAAATTCGCCGGAATTTCCCCCCCCAGGACGAGACAGTTCCATATTTCGTTGTTTTTCTCAACTTTAGTAACTTTTCAACATATTTAGAGAAAGTTCCTATTTGGGTTCGAATCCCGGAGCGGAGCAGTACAAAAAATTTCATCGTGTAATTTCAAGTTAAAAGATGAGTAAACCTTGACAATGAGCTGGCAGTGACTGTAAGTGGTGGGCTTGAATGCAGGTACAGAACAGAAAATTTCGCCTATGAAAGATAACAAGCGCGATAGATGAATATCGAACTGCACACAGATCCACTTGCCGTCATGAGCAAAGTCAGTTAGTGGCGAAACCGTCGTCCTATCTTATGAACAGCAAAGAAAGTAACATCTGCGCGTGAACACCGCTTCTATAACTGCTCGAAAAAACTTGTGTCCGAAACTGCTCATAAAATCTGTTAATGAGCAGCTAATAATGTGGCTTTCAGAAAAAACTTGAAGTCAATTCATTAACTAGTTTATGAAAAACCGCTCGCTACGCGAACTACGTTTGATAGGAGGCCGATGAACCTCTTAAAGTGTAAGAATTCTTCGCATTACCGCAGAATTTCGGTAGTTTAGATATTCACGCAAAATCCCACTTTATTATGTGGAAGAGTTACGGCTATTAACTGTCTCATATACTTCAGCTGATCGTAATTAAAGTGGTAACGTATGTTAAATGTCTTTTTTTTCCCCAAGATCAAGTTTACAAGTGATAATACCTGTCTCATACCGGGCTTCCTGTCTTTAAACATGGCATGTCTACCCCACCACTCCTGCAGGAAGTGGTTACCCACGTCACATGACCTATTTGGCACTGTCTGGTCAGTGTCGGAGTACGCCCGCATCAATCTACAGTGTCTGAGCATCGAAGTGAAAAGGCGGGCCAAGGCGCCGCAAACACTGCATAGCAGGCGCTATGCAGGGGCAAGCAATCGACTAAACGAGAAAGTAAGGCGGTTCTTACCCACACGATTCGTTTGAACATCGTTGTTTCGCACTGGGCTGGGCATGATCTTACACCCCAGCCAAAGACAAAGGTATATGACGATTAACAGTGCAAACTGGCGTTTTTAGATTGATAATCGTCTGCAGCACTGGTTGTAGTTCATTCCATTAAAATGTCCGTTTATCCTGTAAACAACATTACTTTTGCAATTTCGGCCGTGAAGCCATTTTCTAGTGAGTGTAGTATAACCCGTGGAAAAGACAAAATTGGTTTACAGTCTAACCATTCGTCTCTTAAAATGCAGGGCTTTTGATGGACTTTAAAATAAAAAAACTACGAACATTTTCAAAGTCTATATACTACAATAAAGAGTAAACTATAATTGCGCGACTCTCGCACTCTAGGAACTGGAAAACAAGTCTGCTCGAAGGTAACAATACATTAGACCCAGCGGGAATTCCTATTTGAGTTCGCAACGAGTATGCTGCGCCATTATCTCCTTTCCCATCTCATGGTTGTAGGGAATCTCTTCGCAGCGAACAGATCTACATGAATGAAAAAGAAAGTAGGTCACTTATGTGTACAAAGAAGGTAAAAGGATGGATGCTCAGGGTTAAGGAATAACACTGCCGGGGTCCGCCTGTTGCAGGATCATATAGCATTTTTTAAGCTGGAACACTAAGACGTCGCTAGAGGAAAGAAAGTATCTCTTACAGAACTAGCACAGACTGAGGAAAACCCTCTTGTTTTACTTACATCTGGTAATATGTAAACAGTAGGTGAATGAGTAGGTTCCGTGTTTTCGGGCTACGCAAAGTTGAGCGCTCTTCTACATTGTCGATTAACAACTGAGTCACGATCATCTTCATACAGACGCGATTAGCAAATTCTAAACAACTGACACATTGCCAAACTATCTTATGATACCTTATAAATGTTTATTTAATACGTCATTACGTAAAATCGGTTAATAAATATAGTGTTCACGTTACCATTTTCGCCAACTGATTGTCACCTTCAGATGTGATTAATCTGCCAGCAGCTTCATTATGAGATATAAGAATTGCAGTTATACATTCAGAGCAGAACGAAGTCGTATAAAATATGTCAATTAGTCAGGTCTTCTGTAAGAAAAAAAGCGTCTCTTTTATTATGGAACGATAAGCTATATAATTCACTGGAATATTTTAAACATCGTTATTTTCAGAATGCACACCGTAAAATAGGGTGAATAGAAACAATGAGGTGAATGGAAACGATAGCACCAGTTAAAGTTCTATGTCATCGCGTCGGAAGAGAATTAATGGGAATATCATGCAAATATTTATTTGCCTGTATTGCTAGTGAGCAAATATAAAAGGAAAATTATGACTTTCGAAGTTTACGACGCCGTTAGTTTATGTTTCGTTCACTCAGTGACAAACATCGGATGGGGCGCTGAATTTTATTACTTCAAGCTGTATTTATAAGTGCTAGTCTAAATTTAATTTAAGTACATAGTAAGCAAATTTGCAATGACGTTTCATCAACCAAAAGTTCAGTTATAAAGTATACTTTAATCTGACTTGTGTTTCGGCTATCTGCAAATGTAAGGCTGTGTTTTTGGAATTTATGAGATGAACAGAAAATGACTTCGTCAGTGTTTCTTCGGAAAAAACACAAAGAATTTCATGAAATGAACCACCCGACAATCTCCTCAACCCAGGATATAATACTGTGATTTAAGTACACGGAAAAAACAAGCAGTCGTTTATATTACATGCAAGTAAAATTTGTTATTTAGAAGGCGAAAGCTATGAGGATGCTGTTTTGAAAAAAAAAAAAACCAAGGGCGATTAAACACGTTTCTTTTAACACGTGAGGAGTCACTCTGTAGTCAAGAAGGGTTGGAAAGCTCTTCCTTTCTTCTGAGGGTACGAACTGTAGTTTCAAAGACTTCATTTTTAAACATGATGTCTATGACTTAATGCATTAATAAACAAGTTCATCAATTTAATGTTGCAATTAGGGAACTTGAGAGATAACAATTTTTATTTCTGAACCAGAATTTAAAGAATACACAATGCACTCAATATTTTTAGGTTTCGTAGTGAATAAAACTTTTTTTGAACTAGATAAATTTTTTTTCTTACTGTCCTACATCATGAACCGATTCTGAATTTTCCTAATCACTTCAGAGGCTAATAAACAGATAAAATAATACGATTAGTTCCTCTGTTTCTATTCATTTGTCTGCAGGGTGAAGAGAAACACAAAGTTTCTATTTTCTTTGTAAGAGCATGAACTATATCTAAAACCTAATTATAAGTTTAAAGTTAGGTACAAGTCCTATAATACCATATAATTTGGATTTTCAAATTTATTTTTAAAATTGCCAGTTTTTATATTTCTTTTGAGGATAAAACCATTTCTGTTCACCCTACTTGAAAGTAGTACTCATAAGACAAAGTATTAAGATCTCCCATTTCATCCGAATTTGCAGCTAAGGCGCTCTGCTGTATTGATGTGTTACATATGCACTACAAATGAAGATAGTAGTTGACATCATGAATGCTTAATAAAACAAAATGTAAGTAAAATGCGTCAAAGTATTCAGAAGGCAAATACACCGACATAATGTACATGGCCTGCTATTACTTCTATCAGAAACCTCTCTTCAGGTACGCATTTAAAATAAATGTGGCCTAATTTCTAGTTACATAACATACTTCATACGTGGAAAAATTTTAAGCAGCCTGACGCTTGCTGTAAACCAGAAGTCACCGTTCCCTTTACGTTGATGTAAACTTTTACGGTCTCCGAAGGTTTAAAAATTTCCTCCAAAACGCAACGTGCTGGCTGGGTTTTCTGCGGCCGGGCAGACGTCACGTAGCGGGCTCCCTTATCGCAAGGCTGTCCGCCCTTCATTCCTGTCGTTCTTAGCCTCCGATCGATCGGGCGCCAAAAACATATTCCACAGGCGAGCCGCTGCCCTTCTCTTCAAGCTTTTTATTTTTTCCATCTACCTTGACACTGTCTTCCATATTGCGAATTCTGCGCACTAGAGAAACACGAGATAGCAGTAGATGAGTGAATCGATTGGTTCATAAAAACAGTCTGAGATAACTGCATATTTCTATAACTGCCGCTGTTCATAAAAAACATTGGAATAGAATATTGTTTCAAGTTTAAAGAGGTAAGTGACGTTGCAGAAACTTTGCTGCTTTTAGCCTTCCAATTTTACTAAGTATGAGCTTGAGTTTTAATTTATCCGAGAATTAGTAAAAGCAGTTTGCTAGTTAATGAAGTCAATATTTTATGCTGCTCTTGTTCTCATAACTAAATATCTAAACCTATACGCTCTCTCTTGATTCATTGCCAGCCACTGTGGCCGAGCGTTTCTAGGCATTTCAGTCCGGAACCGTGCTGCTGCTGCGGTCGCAGGTTCGAATTCTGCCTCGGGCATGGATGTGTCTTTAGGTTAGTTACGTTTAAGTAGTTCTAAGTTACTGGGACTGATGACCTCAGATATTAAGTTCCATAGTGCTTATAGCCATTTGAACCATCTTGATCCATTGTGGACATGGGACAGCCTCTGGTCAAATATTTAACAAAGATGTTCGACAAACAACCGTTCAATTGAGAAGTTATTTTATTCTCGTTACCAGTTTCGCCAATTCATTTGGCATCTCCAGGCCCCGCATAATATACATGTAGTGTATATTAAGGTGTGCCACAGCAATGGACAATAATAAAAATAATTAAAGCTACAAAATACAAGCAGCAGCATTAAGTGTGCGGCGGTTTTACGGTTCTGGTTGGAATACGTGACTTGCTGTCACTGGTTACGCTACGGTCATTTCTTTGACGAATCATATTTGCCGATACTAGGCTTTATAGCAGATTTACCATGGTGTAGTCGGTTCTGTGAGCGAAGTATGTAGTTTGTTCGCTACTTAATACATTATGTAATTTCCTGGGGCGTTCTCTGTCCTTGTGACTATACTAGTGATTATGTGTGAGTGCCTGACCTTTGATAATTGTCTGAAAATAAAAAATTAAACTTCTGACTCGAGGGAAGACTTGAACCAAGGACCTATCGTTCCGCATCCGCTCACGCTAACCAGAGGACCACTGCGCTCACGCTCTCCTTGATGTTGTCTATCTTGCGCGTGGACTACTCAGTTTGTATATGTTGCTTATTTTTTTCATAGTTCCACAAATCTTCTTCCTGTTTTCTCGATTTATCTGCGTTCAGTTTTTCAAGGCCTATCCACTGTGCCAACTTGTAACAAAATCTGAGGTGGGTGTAATGGGGGGGGGGGGGGGTTCCCTTGTTAGTATGCATGCACTTTTTTATCTTTACTGTAATGCATTGATTTCTTTGGCTGTGACATACGCTGGGTCCCGTTACTGTGAGTATTGGGGTAAATCATAGATCTTGGTTGTTTCCGTAACTCTCTGTATTTCGCTTTGTAACACTCCAATCTGTTGGTATGTAGCACGTTTTTATTACTGACCGTGTTTTGTTTTTTGTTGTTTGTTAGCTTGTACTTTTCTGTTAATGAATCTTCTTGGTGCTTAGGACGGTGAAGTTTTTACTGGTTCCCTATGGTGTGATTGGGTTTTCGTTGGCATACCACTTTGTGGCCAAGATAGATACGAAGCCCACACCTACTACAGTAGTACAAGTTTATATGCCAACTAGCTCTGCAGATGATGAAGAAATTGAAGAAATGTACGATGAAATAAAAGAAATTATTCAGATAGTGAAGGGAGACGAAAATTTAATAGTAATGGGTGACTGGAATTCGAGTGTAGGAAAAGGGAGAGAAGGAAACATAGTAGGTGAATATGGATTGGGGCTAAGAAATGAAAGAGGAAGCCGCCTAGTAGAATTTTGCACAGAGCACAACTTAATCATAGCTAACACTTGGTTTAAGAATCATGAAAGAAGGTTGTATACGTGGAAGAACCCTGGAGATACTAAAAGGTATCAGATAGATTATATAATGGTAAGACAGAGATTTAGGAACCAGGTTTTAAGTTGTAAGACATTTCCAGGGGCAGATGTGGACTCTGACCACAATCTATTGGTTATGACCTGTAGATTAAAACTGAAGAAACTGCAAAAATGTGGGAAATTAAGGAGATGGGACCTGGATAAACTGAAAGAACCAGAGGTTGTACAGAGTTTCAGAGAGAGCATAAGGGAACAATTGACAGGAATAGGGGAAAGAAATACAATAGAAGAAGAATGGGTAGCTCTGAGGGATGTAGTAGTGAAGGCAGCGGAGGATAAAGTAGGTACAAAGACGAGGGCTGCTAGAAATCCTTGGGTAACAGAAGAAATATTGAATTTAATTGATGAAAGGAGAAAATATAAAAATGCAGTAAATGAAGCAGGCAAAAAGGAATACAAACGTCTCAAAAATGAGATCGACAGGAAGTGCAAAATGGCTAAACAGGGATGGCTAGAGAACAAATGTAAGGATGTAGAAGCTTATCTCACTAGGGGTAAGATAGATACTGCCTACAGGAAAATTAAAGAGACCTTTGGAGAGAAGAGAACCACGTGTATGAATATCAAGAGTTCAGATGGCAGCCCAGTTCTAAGCAACGAAGGGAAGGCAGAAAGGTGGAAGGAGTATATAGAAGGTTTATACAAGGGCGATGTACTTGAGGACAATATTATGGAAATAGAAGAGGATGTAGATGAAGACGAAATGGGAGATACGATACTGCGTGAAGAGTTTGACAGAGCACTGAAAGACCTGAGTCGAAACAAGGCCCCCGGAGTAGACAACATTCCATTAGAACTACTGACGGCCTTGGGAGAGCCAGTCATGACAAAACTCTACCAGCTGGTGAGCAAGATGTATGAGACAGGCGAAATACCCTCAGACTTCAAGAAGAATATCATAATTCCAATCCCAAAGAAAGCAGGTGCTGACAGATGTGAAAATTACCGAACTATCAGTTTAATAAGCCACGGCTGCAAAATACTAACGCGAATTCTTTACAGACGAATGGAAAAACTGGTAGATGCAGACCTCGGGGAGGATCAGTTTGGATTCCGTCGAAATGTTGGAACTCGTGAGGCAATACTGACCTTACGACTTATCTTAGAAGAAAGATTAAGAAAAGGCAAACCTACGTTTCTAGCATTTGTAGACTTAGAGAAAGCTTTTGACAATGTTGACTGGAATACTCTTTTTCAAATTCTAAAGGTGGCAGGGGTAAAATACAGGGAGCGAAAGGCTATTTATAATTTGTACAGAAACCAGATGGCAGTAATAAGAGTCGAGGGGCATGAAAGGGAAGCAGTGGTTGGGAAAGGAGTGAGACAGGGTTGTAGCCTCTCCCCGATGTTATTCAATCTGTATATTGAGCAAGCAGTAAAGGAAACAAAAGAAAAATTTGGAGTAGGTATTAAAATTCATGGAGAAGAAGTAAAAACTTTGAGGTTCGCCGATGACATTGTAATTCTGTCAGAGACGGCAAAGGACTTGGAAGAGCAGTTGAACGGAATGGACAGTGTCTTGAAAGGAGGATATAAGATGAACATTAACAAAAGCAAAACGAGGATAATGGAATGTAGTCAAATTAAATCGGGTGATGCTGAGGGAATTAGATTAGGAAATGAGACACTTAAAGTAGTAAAGGAGTTTTGCTATTTAGGAAGTAAAATAACTGATGATGGTCGAAGTAGAGAGGATATAAAATGTAGACTGGCAATGGCAAGGAAAGCGTTTCTGAAGAAGAGAAATTTGTTAACATCGAATATAGATTTATGTATCAGGAAGTCGTTTCTGAAAGTATTTGTTTGGAGTGTAGCCATGAATGGAAGTGAAACATGGACGATAACTAGTTTGGACAAGAAGAGAATAGAAGCTTTCGAAATGTGGTGCTACAGAAGAATACTGAAGATAAGGTGGATAGATCACGTAACTAATGAGGAGGCATTGAATAGGATTGGGGAGAAGAGAAGTTTGTGGCACAACTTGACTAGAAGAAGGGATCGGTTGGTAGGACATGTTTTGAGGCATCAAGGGATCACAAATTTAGCATTGGAGGGCCTCGTGGAGGGTAAAAATCGTAGAGGGAGACCGAGAGATGAGTACACTAAGCAGATTCAGAAGGATGTAGGTTGCAGTAGGTACTGGGAGATGAAGCAGCTTGCACAGGATAGAGTAGCATGGAGAGCTGCATCAAACCAGTCTCAGGACTGAAGACAACAACAACAACAACCACTTTTTGGCAGGTTATATTTTTACACCCAGACTGCTACATTGCCAGTTCACGTGTGGGATGTTTGGTACTTCTTGACTGCATCTCATGACTAGGGATTCGGTTAGTTTATCAATGTTTCACTTTTGTCTTTTACTTCTCCATGCAGCTCATGGGGAATGCTATGATCTTCGTACCAGATACGTGTTCTATGGTGTTTATGGATTACTTATTGATGTCGAACTGATGTTAATTATGAGTTTTGAGTTTATGGGCTACTGTCGTGGGACACAAGCTTCTTGAGATTCTGTGCATCTTTAGACATGTACCAGCACATTCTTTCATCGCCTTGGGTTTCTCCTTCAGTTACTATATTTGAGTAGAATTATTCGCTCCATGATTGCTTTATAATGTGATGCCAGTTAATAACCTCTTTTTTGCTCACAGTCGTTGCCTCTCTTTGGTGCGTAAGTATGTTACTTAATTAATGGGCTTATACTTTGGTGTTTTGTTGGTCTTTGCCAATTACCTGCCTTAAAACTTGCTATCTGTCAGTTCCTATTTAGATGGGCTTGTCATTTAATAGACAGGTCGTTAGTGTGATACCTTTTACTCCCAGGGAATTATTATGATGTCGGGTGCGATTTTGGAGAACTCCCTATAGTTAAATTGCATTTGAGGTCCTTGATTGTTTCATTGTTGTATTTCCCGCCTGTTAAATGATGTAAGGGATGCCAAGTCATATCGTTTTACTCCGATTTGGTAAATAACGTATGTTCGCAAGGTATTTTTTGAATATTTTTCACGTGTTCTTTGTATTCCGCGATTTTGCTTAATGTGTTGTCTTCTGTTGGGCTTTGCCTCAGGTTGCATTTTGAATACTGTGACTAGTAATTATGATTTATCTCCGATAGTGATAATAATTATGGCATAGATATGCACATTATTATGTACTTAGTAGATTATAGTTCTAATATGTGTGAGACGGGTTCTGATCTATGTTCCTACCACAGTTGCCCAAGGATGCTCTGTGAGTGTTTAAGGAATCTGTGTTCAACCTACGGCCTGCAAGGTAGAAAGACACCAGCTCACCATGCAGTGTTAAGAAGAGTGTAGCAGTACAGTGATGTAATCAGACAATGATCTCAATATCAGTCCCACTACACTCCATGTAAAGAAAACGTTATCGCTAACAGAAATTAGTGCACAGGTTCAGGCATTGCTATTTTTTTCTTTTTTTTTTGTCATCAGTCTACTGACTGGTTTGATGCGGCCCGCCACGTATTCCTTTCCTGTGCTAACCTCTTCATTTCAGAGTAGCACTTGCAACCAAAGTCCTCAATTATTTGCTTGACGTATTCCAATCTCTGTCTTCCTCTACAGTTTTTGCCCTCTACAGCTCCCTCTAGTACCATGGAAGTCATTCCCTCATGTCTTAGCAGATGTCCTATTATCCTGTCCCTTCTCCTTATCAGTGTTTTCCACATATTCCTTTCCTCTCCGATTCTGCGTAGAATCTCCTCATTCCTTACCTTATCAATCCACCTAATTTTCAACAGCACATCTCAAATATGTTTGCTATATGTTAGCAAAAATTGAAAATCTTAGATTTTCGTTATTAAGATTTTTTTTTCTAAATATGACTTTATGACATGTTGTTGTGGTCTTCAGTCCAGAGACTGGTTTGATGCAGCTCTCCATGCTACTCTATCCTGGGCAAGCTTCTTCATCTCCCAGTACCTACTGCAGCCTACATCCTTCTGAATCTGCTTAGTGTATTCATCTCTTGGTCTTCCTCTACGATTTTTACCCTCCTCGCTGCCCTCCAATACTAAATTGGCTATCCCTTGATGCCTCAGACCATGTCCTACCAACCGATCCCTTCTTCTTGTCAAGTTGTACCACAACTCCTCTTCTCCCCAATTCTTTTCAATACCTCCTCATTAGTTATGTGATCTACCCATCTAATCTTCAGCATTCTTCTGTAGCACCACATTTCGAAAGCTTCTATTCTTTTCTCGTCCAAACTATTTATCGTCCATGTATCACTTCCATACATAGCTGCACTCCATACAAATACTTTCAGAAACGACTTTCTGACGCTTAAATCTATACTCAGTGTTAACGAATTTCTCTTCTTCAGACACGCTTTCCTTGCCATTGCCAGTCTATATTTTATATCGTCTCTGAGTGTCGGTTGGTCACAGTCATTGTGCTCCCTGCCGCCGTTGGATAAGCAGCTGCAGCAGCAAGTCGTATAACCCTAGCTTACTTATTTGTTAGATAGTTTAATTAATTTCTTTGCGTGTTTTTGGGTACTTGCATTGTTTAATTCATATATTTCGGGCGTATTATAGTATTTGAGGGTTGTAGCATCGCGCCTTAGTACCTGAATAGTGCAAATTTTTGTTTTGAACAGCCAGTGTCGGTTGGTCACAGTCATTGTGCTCCCTGCCGCCGTTGGATAAGCAGCTGCAGCAGCAAGTCGTATAACCCTAGCTTACTTATTTGTTAGATAGTTTAATTAATTTCTTTCCGTGTTTTTGGGTACTTGCATATTCATATATTTCGGGCGTATTATAGTATTTGACAGTTGTACATCGCGCTTTAGTGTTTACTTCGTAGATTCTTATTTAAATTGCGTGTGAGTTTCGTATAGGAGGTGCAATTTCGAGTTTTAGTTACTGTAATCGTAAATTCAGCAGATTGTAGCGCAGTCGTTAGGCATTTGTACAGGTTAGTTGATACATTCTTTGCGTGTTCCGCTTGCGTTATCTAGGCACGGACTCGTGTTTCGGTAACTGTTGTTAAACATCGATTACAATGGACAGGGACTGCGATTGCTGTGTTCGGATGAGGGCTGACTTGGCATCCCTTCGCTCACAGCTGCAAACGGCGCTGACTTCGGTCGCGCAGCTTGAGGCTGTTGCCAATGGGCACCACTGTGGGGAGCCGGACTCGGGTATCACGGGGATGTCAACCTCGTCCCGTCTGTCCCCAGATCGGTCTGCCGCTGTGGTTGCCCCGGTTGCTGCCCGCAGTGGGGCTGAGCCCTCGCCTGTGGTTGATTGGGAGGTCGTTCCAAGGCGTGGCAGGCAGCGAAAGGCGTCCCCGGAGGCTGATCAGAAAGCCTCCCCGGTGCGTCTGACAAACAGGTAAGCGATATGTTTGTGACTATTACAGCGCCATCTATCACAACTCACAACGCGAAAAAAGTGGTCCAACTGAAACAGCCATATTTCTTTACGTATTACACGAATATGTACTAAAACATGGGGGTTCCCATTTTTTAAAAAACGCAGTTCATATCCATTTGACCTATGGCAGCGCCATCTAGCGGGCCAACTATAACGCCATCTGGTTTCCCCCTTCAAGCTAGAAGAGTTTAGTTCTTTGTAGTTTTTTCGTTTGATCCTTATTTCGTGAGATATTTTGCCCGGTCACGATCAATGGACCACTCTGTATATCTAGAGTTCAGATGGTAAACCAGTCCAAAGCAGATTAGGGGAAAAGCAGAAGATGGAATGAGTATATAAAGTGCCCATACGAGGGAGGTGAACTTGAAAGCAATATTATAGAAAGGTAAGTGGACGTAGATGAAGATGAAATGGGGGATATGATACTGCGAGAAGAATTTGATAGAGCTCTGAAGGATCTGAGTCGAAACAAGGCCCTGGGAATACAGCATATTCTGTCAAAACTAGTGATACCCTTGGAAGCGCCAGCCATGACAAAACTCTTTCATCTGGTTGCAAGATGTATGAGACAGGCGAGATACCTTCTGACTTCAAGAGTAACGTAGTAATTTGAATTCCTAGGAAATCAGTTGCTGACAGGTGTGAGAATTACCGAACTATCAGTTTATTAAGTCATGGCTGCAGAATTCTAACACGAATTCTTTGCAAAAGACTGTAAAAACTAGTAGAGGCCTAATAAGGAAGTACTGAATAGAATGGGCGAGAAAAGGGAATTTGTGGCGCAACTAGACTAAAGGGAGGGATCGGTTGATAGGACACATTTTAAGATATCAAGGGTTCACCAATTTAGTGCTGGAGGGTAGTATGGGGGATAAAAATTGTAGATGGAGACCAAGAGATGAATATAGTAAACGGGTTCAAAAAGATGTAGATTCCAATAGTTATTCGGAGATGTAGAGGCTCGCACAGGATAGAGTGACATGGAGAGGTGCGTGAAATCCATATTCGGACTGAAGACTACCGAAATAACAACATCAAGGATATAAATTGATAGTCACCAGAAACTAATACACGCTATAAAAGCCATAAATGATCTTCCTCTCTCGATAATGATTAGAGGACATTAAAAAACTTTCCTTAAACCTTTGACACAGTTGTCTTTCTGTTCTGTTCGTAGTAGCATCGTGCATCTTTCTGTATTGGAAGCATTCAGCCATCTTCATTCGTCATTTCCATACACTGCCACCCATGAACAATAGGTGGTTAATTTAGCTTTATTGGCATTTATACGACTTATCAGTCACCCATCCTTATTGCAGCGGCTGAAATCGAAGCCTTGAGTGTCCATTGAATCTTGGCTGAGTTCTGAGATCTGCTCGTTATATACGCAATCACCTTGCATCACTGCAGTATCATTGTATCTGCTAGTGCAACGATGTCACTGTAAGTAACGTCCGACTGCCTTGTAATCGAAGTGTTCAGAATATTCGTTCGTGAATTTAAGATAAACATTATTCATAACTTTAGTCTTCTCTGGCGCACTATATGAAAACAAAACTGTAGGAGACATTTCAGTTGGTTAACAATTTAAACTAAAGGAGCAAAGTATTTAATGAAGCAAGACGTCTATTACATTTTCATGAAAAATTTGGTTTTGCTTAACCCAAGTTTTCATGACACAATTTAAATAACTTTTATTACAATCTGTAAGCGTAACAGCTCTTCTATAACATGTTTAACTGTTTCTAAATTTATGTGTCGTTCATTATAAAACTATGTAATATAGAATTTTTTCTATCTGAGTACTTAGTTTCATGTTCCATCGATAATTTGTACGATAATTGTAATAAGTTTAACATTCCCATTACATATTCATATGTGAATATTGCTACATCTTTTATTTCTTTATTTTAAATACAGTTGCGAAAGTATAGTTCCTACCCATCACCTTTCACACGTTACAAAAGTAATAATTCCTCTATGGAACTGACCGAGTTGTAGAGGAGAAACTTTTTCATTTTGTTTTAAAAATTAACTTTGATGTCTGTCAGTCATTTTATATCGTTGGGTAAATGATCTAAGTGATCAAAAACGTTGATGACACTCCTGTTCACCACTTTTTGTGCTAAAGACAATCTTAATGTAAAATAATGAATATCATGTATTCTTCTTGTATTGGACTTATGTGCATCATTGTTTCTTTCGAAATGCAGTGGATTATTACAACAAAATTTATGAGGCAACAACTGTATTGTGAGACAGTAGCCAAAATCTCTAACTCCTTAAACAGGTGTCTACAAGATTTTCGTGGGTGAGCACCAGACATTATTCTTACAGTACGCTACTGAGCAATGAACACTTTTCACTCTTAAAGGTGATCTACCCCAGAACATTATTCCATATGACATTTTTGAATGAAAGTACACAAAATATGTCAGCTTGCTTTGCAATGATTCGAATTACAAATGTACCTAAACTAAGCTGTTTTATGAGTTCCAAGATGTGTTTTTCCCAATTTAAATTCTCATAAATGTAGACATCTAAGTTTTCACCCTAGTTATTATTCGTCACCGTATGTTACACTTATCAATGGTGTAGCAGTTTTTTATGTGCAGAACTCAATATTTTTTTTTAAGTTTAAAGTAAGGGTATTCGCAAAAAACAATTCAGTAATACTTTTGAGAACTTATTTACCATTTAGTATGTTGCTGCATGTGTGTTTGGATTGATTGTAGTACTAGTATCATCTACAAAAATAACTAATTATGCTTGTTGTATATTTGACAGAAGGTCGTTTACTACATGAGAAACAAACGCTGTGAGTGATTTCTCCTTAGTCAGAACAATCTCCCTTCCTTACATCGCTTGAATTATTAAGTGTAAATTTCTTCAATCTTCTGATTAAATGTGACATCATCCACTGGGTGGCTATACCATAAATTTCATAAAACTCTCTTTATCTGGGATAATTGTGTTATTCACACAGTCAAATGCCTTAGATAAGTCACAGAAAGTGCCACCTGGTTCTGTTTTCTTAGTTATAGCCTGTAAAATTTGCTGAGTAATTCTTCTGAAATCTGTATTGAGGATATTATTGTTGCTCATGTGGGACACTATTCGAAAATGCATGTCCTCAAAAATTTCGGAAAACGATGTTAATAATGGAATAGGTCAGTAGTCTTTCTTGTCACCTTTGTTATAAAGTAATTTAATAATAGAATATTTCAGTCTCTCTGTAAAAATGTTCTGCGTCAGTGATGTATGACGTATTTTAGAAAAGACAGTGCTTATTTTGTGGGAACAAGATTTTAATTCTCTGTTGGGAATTAGATCAAATCTAGATGAAATTTTATTTTCGAGGTACTATATAATTTTCTTAATTTCAGAAGGAGAAGTGTGTGAGGCATCCATATGAGTGAATTTTATGTAAGTTACTTGTCCAACATAATAGAGCGATTTTTTTCAGCTCTTCATCCCTACATTTTCTACTACATTTTAAGAAACGATTATTAAACATATATCCTGCCTGTGACTGGTCATTTATAGCCTTTCAATTTAAATCAATAGCGATGTTCTCCTGGCCTGTAACTTGTCTTTTTTATAACTACATACCATACAGTTGATGGATGTTCTGAGTTGTGACATAATGTGCATGTTCCTTGATTTTTTAATAACTTTTTTCAGTAACTTCGAATAGTTTATGTAGAATGCAACTACTACTTGATGTTTATTTGTTCTTGCCAACAGATACATTTCCAAAATCTTAAAATTTTATCCATGGCTGGAGCAGCAACCACAGCAACTTTGGAAGAATCCTAAGGAAATGTAGTCCGAAAACAAAGGCAGTAGGTTACACTACACTTGTTCGCCCACTGCTTGAATACTGCTCACCAGTGCGGGATCCGTACCAGATAGGGTTGATAGAAGAGATAGAGAAGATCCAACGGAGAGCAGCGCGCTTCGTTACAGGATCATTTAGTATTCGCGAAAGCGTTACGGAGATGATAGATAAACTCCAGTGGAAGACTCTGCAGGAGAGACGCTCAGTAGCTCGGTACGGGCTTTTGTTGAAGTTTCGAGAACATACCTTCACCGAAGAGTCAAGCAGTATATTGCTCCCTCCTAGATATATCTAGCGAAGAGACCATGAGGATAAAATCAGAGAGATTAGAGCCCACACAGAGGCATACCGACAATCCTTGTTTCCACGAACAATACGAGACTGGAATAGAAGGGAGAACGGATAGAGGTACTCAAGGGTACCCTCCGCCACACACCGTCAGTTGGCTTGCGGAGTACGTATGTAGATGTAGATGTAGAATTCATTGTGAAGAAATAATAAACAGCCAATCTGTTGCAAAATGGAAGGTTTATGGAAACCATTTGACCATGATTTCAACGTTTATGAAAACTGCTTCTGAAGACTGGAAGTAGTGAAACTGAGTTACATGTTTTAGTGGAGGTACGTTAAAAATAGCCATAAGCATTCCATAAAATATAAAATTTCACCTCTCTAGAAAGATGCACATCATGGTGGTCGTCATTGAGTAGTACCTCACCAGTGTACAGCTCATGCATTAAGGTGCCTCCGCTACAACATGTAACCGATTTGTCACTGTTTTCCTTCTGAAGAAGAATTTTTATAGTCCTTGAACGATGGCATTTTGCTACTGGTTGACTGTTTCTTATTTACATGAATAGTTGTGTGTGTGTGTGTGTGGGGAGGGGGGGCGAGGGGAGGAATGAAAATAAAACGGGATGGTAAAGTGACAAAAGGGAAATAATGACTTTTAGCTGCAAAAGGGCATTGCGCCAGTACAAATGTGCAGTTCTAAAGTACCGACCAGCGCAGCACCGTGCAACGGCATCAAGACCGGCATTGACCAGCATGCCGATGGAAAGAGCAGGCAGTGCCCCACCTCCAGGAAGTCAGAGTGCGGCGCCCCCTGTCAACGCTGGTTTAACCAGCCACCCATCACTGGTAGGTCACCCGATCGGCCACATACTTCGAGAGCACCAGAACTGAATGATACTTAGACTGCATTCTGTGAGTAGTAACAGTGTGTAAAAGTATTCGCATGTAGGAAGTCCAGGAAGCACATCAAGCCACCACATAGTGAGAGGTTGTCTTTCTTTCCTTTTTAGACATAAACTGTAATATTAATCTGCAAGTGTTATATACAATCATTCTAGATTCCAGGCACCCGCCATCGCAAATTCTCTCCTTCCTTGTTTGTGTTGGTGCTGACTCCCACAGCAGCCGACACAATAGTAACGACGCGAGTTGAAAATTTGTGCTGGCCCTGGAATCGAATATGGATACTCCACTTTTTTGGAGCGGTTGTCTTAACCTCCTTGTTCATACGGAGATGCTGTTATTCAGACGCAAACTCCCAACTTGCCCCATCATCCAACAGCCATCGCGCCTATAGAATTACAGATATAAGTGGTGTCTGTTTTATTGGACAGGTCACGGAAATCGTGTATCGATGGCCGAGACAGTAAAGGCAACTGTTCAACATAAGTGGCACATCTGGGCTCGTGTCCCAGTCCAGTACAAATTTTCACCTCTCGCTGTTGCTTTGCCACAACGCCATGTGCGGCAGGAGGTCATTATTTCCTTCTTATTTCTTTCCCTTCCTGTTTCGTTACCATTACTTTTACCTCAATTATTCATGTATATGTCGCTACTACTTCATCGCTACTGGTGAATACACTCGCTGGTCACAGCTGTTTCCCTATAAAATCAAAACTGACGTAGTTAGTAGTTTGAGGTGAAAGGAAAAGATGGAGCACACTAAACCACACGATGAGGATTTATTCAAAAAATTACGAAGCAGGCTGGTGTAGTGATTAAGATGTCACAAGCAGAAGCCGAAGATATAGAGAAAGTGTGTGAGAATATTAAACCTCTAATTCAGTGTACAAACGGAAACGAAAATTTCGTATTCATGGGCGGTTTGAATATCTAAAGAGAGAAGAAATATTAATCATAGTGACTGGGACGTTGTAGTAGGGGCAGAGGCGTAACGTTACTTCCTGAAGCGTGTGCAATGCGGGTGTGCCCATCACTGAAGAGTCCCGCAGAAAAACAGATGAAATGTTATTATTATTCTTAAGGCTAAAAGTGAATATAAAAAACTAAAATTTTTACAAATAGAAATATGTAAAAGATATAGAAATCTGTAAAAGATAAATAGTCTAGTCGAATGCCAGTCTGCACAGAAATGGTCAGATCAAAACGGTTTCGCAGAATCTGTGAACGTTGAGCTTAGCACAACTGTAAGAATATGTAAACAATGCTAGCCCTTGCCGTCTCTTGTAACAACTGGTTTGCAGCATGTTCCTCGGTCGTATAATAGAGCGGCACATATTAGATATCACAAAACAATTACAACAATGAAAGTTGATACCAACACATCACATTTAGGTAGAAAATTATTCTTTCTTGATCTCTACTGTATCTGAGGTAGTGTGATGCTCATTTTTTTCTAAACATTGTCTTGTTTCACACGTTTATTCGTCAACAATGTCAGTTTCCGTATCCAATAAGATGTTGTAACGATCAGACAACAGCCAACTCAGTTTCAGAGAAGCGGGAAGTTAATAATAGGTTTATCGTTAAGCGGTATGATATCACTCAAAGTTGCCTTGAATAGTTTACCAAAAAAAGGTTAAAATTTTGAAATTGAGTACGAACATCTAAATTTTGCACAAACGAGAAAGAAGAAGTGAGAATTGGAGGACAAAAATTGTCGTCAGCTTGGAGGGAAGGCATTCGTGACTGGAAGTGGCTAAAGAAAAGTATAGTGTTACACTAAACTAGTTATGCACATTTGAACGCATGCGTTACTGAGGTTCTTGGAGTAAGAGAAATATAGTTGACTTTTCTTTCGTGCTATGTCCAAAAGTGAGAACGTATGGAAACAGGTTCTTGAGCGCGTTGTGAATGAGACGTTAAAACTGCATCCAATATTATAACTTTTCTGGGACACAGGGATGACGTTTTTTGGTAGCTACGCGATCTAAGCCGGCTGCTGTGGCTGAACGGTTCTAGGCTCTTCAGTCTGGAACTGCGCTGTTGTTACGGTCGCAGGTTGTAATCCTGCCTCTGGCGTGGATGTGTGTGATGTCCTTATGTTAGTTATGTTTAAGTAGTTCTAATGAACCAAAGTATACACAAAGTATCTTAGCCCTTCACTTCAAGATGAGTTAATAATGTCCTGTCCCGTATAGTCGAAACAGTAATTATTAATCACATTAAAACTGCCCCCTTCTTTCCTGTTAGTGCAGATACAATACCGGACATTACGAAAATAGATCAATTAACTCAGACATTTAGGTATGTTCCAGTTTTACATGACGCCACTGGAAAGTCTTGTAACGTGAACATAAATATAGCTTTTTAGGTTTTCTTGAAATAAAAGCTCAAAGTGCGTTAGGAATACAACAGGAAACAACTAACAGACGGAAAGGAACGCTTGTTAACTAAATACCATGGTCAGAGCAGGCCTGTCTCCAGGTATTTTTCCACCTCATGCGAAAATTTCGAGCGACACCTCCACTCCTCCTCCTCGCATTTTCAGACATACTCTACATTTTTCACCACATCATTCATCCATTACGTTTTACTTTCACGAATAACACTTACTCGATACATCTCTTAGACGCGAATACATGTTTAACATCTGTCAATGAAAAAGAAGTGAAATACTTACAGTGTAATACATTTTGACGTATAGCTCCAAAATTGCTTATGCCAACCAGAATTAAGATATGTCACCCACAGAGTATACAACTAAAACATGTTCATTTTTTATAATTCCCTGAGTGAGCGTGCGGCGCCCAGGGAGGAACACAATGAGAGAGTGACAAACAGGGAATAGACGTGAGTAGGGTTTTCGAAGTGCTTCCAATGCGCACGGTTTGCGCTTCATACCAATTACTTACTGTAGTGGAAATGACGCGCGGCAGAGACGGTTTTCGTGAAACAGCATGCTGCATTTACACAGATGTTTATCTTCACATGCTGCGCATATTCGTAGCACTCCACAGAGACAAGGAAACGAATGCAAAACTGTTGATTGGCCACTCGACGCCAGTTCATGTGTTCAGCACTGAACAATGGTAGACAGCATTCGTTACAAAATGCACTAAACGTTCTGAATAATGCCAGAGCAGAAGACTGGGTCTCTGGGAACAAGGAAAAGTAAACAGACTATAGTATGTGAAACAACACCTGGCCGCGTGTGGTAGCCGCGTGGTTTTGGGCGCTTTGTCACGGTTCGTGTCGCTTCCCCCGTAGGAGGTTCGAGTCCTCCCTCGGGCATGGGTGTGTGTGTATTGTCCTTAACGTAAGTTAGGTTAAGTTAGATTAAGTAGTGTGGAAGCCTAGGGACCGATGACCTCAGCAGTTTGGTCCCACAGTTCTTACCACAAATTTCCAGTTTGAAGCAGCATCAACTAGTTTCGACAGACGGATAACATTTGACTACTTATTTTGCTTTTAGACAAAACAAATGTACGATATTGTAGTGTCTGTGTTATTCAGATATTTTATATTGCATATGCACAATGTACAAAGGAACAGACACTGTGACTGTTACAACCGTTATGAAATACATTAAATGTTTTCGCAGTCGCGAATATGCACAACCGTCCAGGAGCAGAATGGAATAACGACAATGAAAATTTGTGCAGGAATAGGACCCGAACCAGGATTTCCCGCTTATTCGCGACCGTTCGCCTTACCATTTGGCTATTTGTGTACACAAACGTCCATATGTAGTCAACCAAGCGTCTGTAACCCGTGCTCGCACATGAATTATGTACACTCATGCTCATAAATTAAGGATAATGCTGATACATGGTGAAACAGCGCTCTGGTGGGCGGTTTGCGTTTAAATCGCCTCGGGGTTATGACCATGCGGTGCATATGACCTGCGGTTGTCGCACGGTGGCGCTGGCAGCAGTCCACATACACAGAGGTGTGTTGGTGCACGTCAGAGTAAGCTGCAGCGAGTAAGTGTACAGACGTTTTCAGACGTGCTAATGGTGACTGTGTGCTGATTGATGACGTTATGAGGGGTAGAATACTAGGGCGACTGGAGGCTGGTCAAACACAGCAGGTCGTAGTACGGGCCCCCCGTGTGCCACAAAGTGTGATCTCAAGATTATTGCAACGATTCCAGCAACAGGAAATATGTCCAGGAGCTACAGTACGGGAAATCCACATTGTACAACACCACAAGAAGACCGATATCTCATCATCAGTGCCCGCAGGTGGCCACGGAGCACTGCATGTAGCCTTTCTCGGGACCTTACCGCAGCCACTGGAACAGTTGTCTCCAGACACACAGTCTACAGACGACTGAACGGACACGGTTTATTCGCCCGGAGACCTGCAAGGTGCATTCCACTGACCCCTGGCCACAGGAGAGCCCGTAAAGCTTGGTGTCAAAAACAAAGTACGTGGTCATTGGAACAGTGGTCCCAGGTTATATTCACTGACGATTCCAGGTATAGCCTGAACTGTGAATTCTTGCCAGGTTTTCATCTGACATGAACCTGGAACCAGATACCAACCCCTTAATGTCCTTGAAAGGGACCTGTATGGAGCTCGTGACTTGATGGTGTGGGGTGGGATAATGATTGGGGCACGTACACCCCTGCATGTCTTTGGCAGAGGAACTGTATGTAACAGGTCAGGTGTATCAGGACGTCATTTTGCACCAGTATGTCCGCCTTTTCAAGGGTGCAGTGGGAACCATCTTCCGCCTGATGTATGATAACGCACGGCCCCACCGATCTGCCATCGTGGAGGAGTACCTTGAAACAGAAGATATCAGGCGAATGGAGTGGCCTGCCTGTTATCCAGACCTAAAACACATCGAGCGCATCTGGGATGCTCTCGGTCGACGTATCGCTGCACTTCTTCAAACCCTATGGCACTTCAGGAGCTCCGACAGGCACTGCTGCAAGAATGGGAGGCTATACCCGAGCAGCTGCTCGACCACCTGATCCAGAGTATGCCAACCCGTTGCGCGGCCTGAGAACGTGTGCATGGTGATCACATCCCATCTTGATGTCGGGGTACATGCGCAGGAAATAGCGGCGTCTTGTAGCACATGTGTTTCGTAACGGTTTTCTCAACTTATCACCAATACCGTGGAATTACAGATCTGTGTCCTGTGTGTTCCCTACGTGCCTATGCTATTAGCGCCAGTTTTGTGTAGTGCCACCTTGTATGGCACCGCATTCTGTAATTATCCTTAATTTATGACCATGAGTGTATATTTCTATACAGATAAAAGTCGCTTGCCCTGTGTCGGTGGATAAAAACGGTATTGCAGTGCCATTATCAGCTGACCTCCGCTATCGGGTGGAGAAATGTAGGGTCCCCCTGAATAGGTCAGGCGTGCACTACACGCCGGAAGCGGCTACGAGGGTAGCGGAGTACGTGTGGAGTGCACATGGGGTTTTTTTAGGTTAGAGAATTCCCTCCCTAGGCCCGACAAGACGCCTCCTGAGACGCGGCAAGGCAGTAGGCAAAATGCAACAAGGAATAACAATATTAATGTGCTTATAGTAAACTGCAGGAGCGTCTATAGAAAGGTCCCAGAACTGCTCTCATTAATAAACGGTCACAACGCCCATATAGTACTAGGAACAGAAAGTTGGCTGAAACCAGACGTAAACAGTAATGAAATGCTAAACTCGGATTGGAATGTATACCGCAGAGATAGGCTGGACAGTGAAGGGGGAGGCGTGTTTATAGCGATAAGAAGTGCAATAGTATCGAAGGAAATTGACGGAGATTCGAATTGTGAAATGATTTGGGTGAAGGTCACGGTTAAAGCAGGCTCAGACATGGTAATTGGATGTCTCTATAGGCCCCCGGGCTCAGCAGCTGTTGTGGCTCAGCACCTGAAGAATAATTTGGAAAGTATTTCGAGTAGATTTCCCCACCATGTTATAGTTCTGGGTGGAGATTTTAATTTGCCGGATATAGACTGGGAGACTCAGACGTTCATAACGGGTGGCAGGGACAAAGAATCTAGTGAAATATTTTTAAGTGCTTTATCTGAAAACTACCTTGAGCAGTTAAACAGAAAACCGACTCGTGGCGATAACATATTAGACCTTCTGGTGACAAACAGACCCGAACTATTTGAATCAGTTAATGCAGAACAGGGAATCAGCGATCATAAAGCGGTTACTGCATCGATGATTTCAGCCGTAAATAGAAATATTAAAAAAGGTAGGAAGATTTTTCTGTTTAGCAAAAGTGACAAAAAGCAGATTTCAGAGTACTTGGTGGCTCAACACAAAAGTTTTGTCTCAAGTACAGACAGTGTTGAGGATCAGTGGACAAAGTTCAAAACCATGGTACAATATGCGTTAGATGAGTATGTGCCAAGCAGGATCGTAAGAGATGGGAAAGAGCCACCGTAGTACAACAACCGAGTTAGAAAACTGCTGCGGAAGCAAAGGGAACTTCACAGCAAACATAAACATAGCCAAAGCCTTGCAGACAAACAAAAATTACGCGAAGCGAAATGCAGTGTGAGGAGGGCTATGCGAGAGGCTTTCAATGAATTCGAAAGTAAAGTTCTATGTACTGACTTGGCAGAAAATCCTAAGAAATTTTGGTCCTATGTCAAAGCGGTAGGTGGATCAAAACAAAATGTCCAGACACTCTGTGACCAAAATGGTACTGAAACAGAGGATGACAGACTAAAGGCCGAATTACTAAATGTCTTCTTCCAAAGCTGTTTCACAGAGGAAGACTGCACTGTAGTTCCTTCTCTAGATTGTCGCACAGTTGACAAAATGGTAGATATCGAAATAGACGACAGAGGGATAGAGAAACAATTAAAATCGCTCAAAAGAGGAAAGGCCGCTGGTCCTGATGGAATACCAGTTCGATTTTACACAGAGTACGCGAAGGAACTTGCCCCCCTTCTTGCAGCGGTGTACCGTAGGTCTCTAGAAGAGCGAAGCGTTCCAAAGGATTGGAAAAGGGCACAGGTCATCCCCGTTTTCAAGAAGGGACGTCAAACAGATGTGCAGAACTATAGACCTATATCTCTAACGTCGATCAGTTGTAGAATTTTGGAACACGTATTATGTTCGAGTATAATGTCTTTTCTGGAGGCTAGAAATCTACTCTGTAGGAATCAGCATGGGTTTCGAAAAAGACGGTCGTGTGAAACCCAGCTCTCGCTATTCGTCCACGAGACTCAGAGGGCCTTAGACACGGGTTCACAGGTAGATGCCGTGTTTCTTGACTTCCGCAAGGCGTTTGACACAGTTCCCCACAGTCGTTTAATGAACAAAGTAAGAGCATACGGACTATCAGATCAATTGTGTGATTGGATTGAGGAGTTCCTAGATAACAGAACTCAGCATGTCATTCTCAATGGAGAGAAGTCTTCCGAAGTAAGAGTGATTTCAGGTGTGCCGCAGGGGAGTGTCATAGGACCGTTGCTATTCACAATATACATAAATGACCTGGTGGATGACATCGGAAGTTCACTGAGGCTTTTTGCAGATGATGCTGTGGTGTATCGAGAGGTTGCAACAATGGAAAATTGTACTGAAATGCAGGAGGATCTGCAGCGAATTGACGCATGGTGCAGGGAATGGCAATTGAATCTCAATGTAGACAAGTGTAATGTGATGCGAATACATAGAAAGATAGGTCCCTTATCATTTAGCTACAAAATAGCAGGTCAGCAACTGGAAGTAGTTAATTCCATAAATTATCTGGGAGTACTCATTAGGAGTGATTTAAAATGGAATGATCATATAAAGTTGATCGTCGGTAAAGCAGATGCCAGACTGAGATTCATTGGAAGAATCTTAAGGAAATGCAATCCGACAACAAAGGAAGTAGGTTACAGTACGCTTGTTCGTCCAATGCTTGAATACTGCTCAGCAGTGTGGGATCCGCACCAGGTAGGGTTGATAGAAGAGATAGAGAAGATCCAACGGAGAGCAGCGCGCTTCGTTACAGGATCATTTAGTAATTGCGAAAGCGTTACGGAGATGATAGATAAACTCCAGTGGAAGACTCTGCAGGAGAGACGCTCAGTAGCTCGGTACGGGCTTTTGTTAAAGTTTCGAGAACATACCTTCACCGAAGAGTCAAGCAGTATATTGCTCCCTCCTACGTATATCTCGCGAAGAGACCATGAGGATAAAATCAGAGAGATTAGAGCCCACACAGAAGCATACCGACAATCCTTCTTTCCACGTACAATACGAGACTGGAATAGAAGGGAGAACCGATAGAGGTACTCAGGGTACCCTCCGCCACACACCGTCAGGTGGCTTGCGGAGTATGGATGTAGATGTAGATGTAGATGTAGATGATGGTTTTACCATGTATTCGCAACTGTGAATGTATTTCATGTACTTCATAACGGCTGTAATCTGCTTTGTTTACTTCTCGCCGCGGTTGCGTGTATTGATTTCGTCTTACGAGTGAGCCTTGGCACATTCATACCGCTGGACAACGATCATGATCGCATCCTAAGCAGAATATGCACGACCAAGACATTACGAACTTGAGAGCTTTATATGGGATGATCTTCACCCAGATTCGCAGGACATTACTGGCAATCACTTTTACATCAATGGAAACGTTATATATGTCAAGATGCGAACCGAAGAACTGTGTACAGAAACTGTGAGCCGACAGGCGCGACACCTCAAGCTTAAGTGCCTCGACGGACTCACAGGTGGTGTAGTGATTGACAAGGCGGCTTTCGACCTGCTTCCGATCAGGGTTTTCGAACTCCGGTTCGAGGTCTCGTCGGACGTCGTTATGTCGGCTTTTAAGCCGTATGGTAATGTACTCAGTCACCTGACGAAGAAATGGGAAGCCTTTCAGGCCTACCTTGCACTCAACGGCGTCCATCAAGTGAAAACTGAATTGGTGAAGCACGTGCCGACTTGCTTGGTTATAGGAGGATGCATTACCATCATTATGTATGGCGGACTGCCCGGTACCTGCGCTGGCTCCGGCCAGGAAGGGCATGTCTTCCAAAACTATCTGCAGCGCCGGCTTGTGCAGACAAAATCAACGACGCCACCTCCATTGCGCCGTCCACGGTTCTTCTTGTTACCTACCACCGCACCAACTACCGCTCTTCCGCACGACCCATGCGATCCGGTTCAGGTGACGTAGAGACATTTCACATCATTGAAACCAGAGACACTATCGGGAGGAGACACTGCCCTGCCTCGTATCGCTGACTGCGGCACGGAGATGGATCTGACGCCTGGCGTTGTACCGACTTCTGCCTTCCTTCTATCTGGTAAGGAGGCGATGCACAACCACTATCACTCCGGCACAGAACAGCAGGCACGTAAACAAAAGGCTCCACGGAAGCGCTAGATGCGGCACCGTGCGCTCTCAGATAGGGCCACAAGATGAGAGCATGTCTGATGACGCAGATGACGAACAGTGATGTTCCGCCACCCCACCCCACGACAGCTTCGCGCAAGCGTCCTGTATGGCGCGCCCCCGGCCGTGCCAACTCCACATGCGAGCACAGCGGACGACTCATCGAGGGAAACCACATTTTTACTGACAAGCTCCTGGCTGATGACGTCGAGAATGACACGGTACTGCTGCCTGGTGCCGCGGAATGGCGTGTCCCGATGGAGGTGTTGGGACAGGTACGACACAGTGACCGACATTGTGCAGTTGCCAAGAACCCAAAATACCAACAATATTTCTTTTTTCTTCTTTCTTCGGAGCACTTTCCATAGCTCCCTTCGCAGCTGGATCATCCATACAAGGATCGGCTGACGTATGTCCCTACTTCCATTCTACAGATTCTGTCGCCTTAACGGTTATTCATACACGCTTCCGGGAAGACGTGCATCGATGATCTACTGCCGGCCGCGGTGGTCTCGCGGTTCTAGGCGCGCAGTCCGGAACCGTGCGACTGCTACGGTCGCAGGTTCGAATCCTGCCTCGGGCATGGATGTGTGTGATGTCCTTAGGTTAGTTAGGTTTAAGTAGTTCTAAGTGCTAGGGGACTAATGACCACAGCAGTTGAGTCCCATAGTGCTCAGAGCCATTTGAACCATTTGATGGTGATATGGCGCCACCAGGACGTGCTGGTGCGACGGAGGTGGACTCAAAAGACAAAAAAGTAAATAAATATTATTAAAAATAGAGAAAAGAAAGGAACCTTACTTGTATCCTCCTTTTTTTTGTAAACGTTATTGGGGTCTTTCTTGATAGGGGCCAACTCCTGAAGTGGTGGAGCTTTTCTTTTGAGACTTCTTGAAAATTTAGGGTAAAAGTGACAGTGGCATAAGCTTCTCTGTTTTGTGGTTTTAGGTAATTTCAGAAATGCGACATAGCCAAATGCTAAGGAGACCGCTCACTATAAATGGGAAATCCAGGTTCGAGTCCGGGTCGGGCACAAATTTTCATTGCCGTCATTCCATTCTACACCATATTCCATTCTACACCATATTCGCGATTGCGAATACATTTAATGTACGGTAAAACAAATGTAGGCCTACCATATAACAAATCTTTATTAAGAAAAGAATAAAAAAGCATGACATACCTAAATAAGTCAAAACTAAAAGTAATGATAAATATAAACTTACCATATATTGCAGATATTTTCTTGCTTGGCCGTCAGCGAACTCCTGTATTGTTTCATTGAAACCCAAAAATGGAGCTATCTCATTTTAGATTGGCACAATTAGCAGCGCACGCATTCGTGCCTGGAACAAAGTCTTGTTTTAAAAAACCAGTTACAGAAATTTGTATTCATTTTTCAGATAATTCAGCAATCAAAGATTCTAGAAAGTACTAATTTAGCATCTCAAACTATGCAATCGTAAAATATAAAGCTCGACAAATCGTGTTCTCTTGTTCAGAATGAAGCTGATAATTTATCTTGCTGTCGATAAAATTTCGAAGAAACACTGTCATCAGTTACATCTTTGATAGGAATTTGGCCATTTCCTCACAATTTGAACTTAAAAGAATTCGTAAAGTGAAAAAATTGATGAATTGTGTCGAACCGAGGGACTAGTGAATCAAAATGTGTATTTCAGAACCATTATTTGGACGTTATTGTAGCCAATTTAAGAAGCTGATTTGGGCGTATGCATAATGTAAGCACTTCTTCAAAATTATTTTCCCATAATTTCTTGCCTCTGTTTCCGACGAAGAGATTCACGACGAACTAATAATTCTTCGAATCGAGTAAGAGGAGAAATTATACAGTGATTTCCCAGACCAGGTAATAGGTTTAAAAAACGCTATTAAAAGAGAAATAGCCTCATCAATTCAAGACATGAAGTCTGTATATGAGTTCGCGATCATTTTATTTTTAGCACTTTTATTTTCACATGTCCGTCTTGATCACATAGATTTCTTTACACTTTATTACCGGTTTCGGCTTACTGCCACCTTCAGATCGTTTAACTTGACGATGATTTATATCAGTATATGTTAACGATCTGAAGATGGAGATAAGCCGGAAACTGTCATAAAGTGTAAAGAAATCTATGTGATCAAGACGGACTTATGAAAATAAAAGAAATAGCCTCATTAAACTAACCTAACGAAACTATAATAGAGATTTCAATCGTAGCTGCTAGCGTTCATGACTTATGCACAGCATTTTGCCTATTTTTAACTTTTCTTGATACTGTTTCTTCGTCTGAATTTTCATTTTCAAAGCTAAAACTTCCAAAGTAACTATCTGCATAATTCTGTTACCTAAGACAGACGTAGTATACTCAGCTGCCTCAGTATGGAAAGTGAGAGAGTCTGAGCCTTTGATGTCGGTGAAATCATCAATACCTTCGCGTCACAAAAAGAACGCCGCATGATTCTGTTTCACTGGAGATCAAGTGCGAATACAACGAGGTTTCATAGGTATATCAGACAACAGACAGGATTAAGGGCTTGACGATATTGGGTGTCAATCACTATAATGTATTTAATTTTAATAGACAACAGACAGGATTAAGGGCTTGACGATTTGGGTGTCAATCAATATAATGTATTTAATTTTAATAATATTTACCGCATTAATAGTTGTACTTAATACTTTGCGAAAATTGAATGAATATCCCATTTGTGTATATTACACGTGATTATACAACCCATTAAATACCTGCTGTAACTAAAGTGATGTTAATTATCGGTTTATTGGCCTCGCATTTTTATTTTTGCAGACGGTCCAGTGACATGCCTTTATGTAGGAGGAAAAACAGAAGATGATTTCGCTACATTTTTAGTTGCATCTTCTGGTGCGTCTATTGCTGTTACCTGTAGCTGCTGTATTTTACGATTGACAAGGGGGAAAGGTCGACTCCGACCCACGATATCCTCAGCAATTGTGAAAATTAAAACTTCCGTGAGCATCTTTGGTGTGTGTCGTACCGGCAAGACTCCCTTAAAATCAACACCTTTTAATGTCAAATGTGTAGATACCCTGTGAAAACACAGCATTACTGTTGAAACTTGGAAATGTTTCGCCCGGGTAACGTGAATGGCCTGATGACTGGTGCTGTGGTGAGAGCCTGTTATACCTCCTTAACTGATGAAAGCGGCTGCGAGGACTCTCCCATAATATCTACATGAAGACCATGTCAAATAAGCGGCTTCTAGTGTGGGGACAGCGTCGTGTACCAGCCGTGAGAACTGAGCAGACTGGGCGTTTTGACTTTATGGTACATCGCAATTTCCGCGAAGTGTCTTAATAGCGCTGCGCATTTGTGGTTCCGTGCTATAAGAACTCGAAGAGCAGAAGGCCGCTGCAGTCGAAGAAGGAGATCACCATGACTTGTGTGAACAGTTTTGGATATCTTTAGCGGGGGGAGTACTAAGGAATGACGAGATACGTTTGAAGTTCTCTAACGTTATAGATACAGCAATAAGGAATAGCGCAGTAGGCATTACAGTTGAAGAGGAATGGATATCTCTAAAAAGGGTCATCACAGAAGTTGGGAAGGAAAACATAGGTACAAAGAAGGTAGCTGCGAAGAAACCATGGGTAACAGAAGAAATACTTCAGTTGATTGATGAAAGGAGGAAGTACAAACATGTTCCGGGAAAATCAGGAATACAGAAATACAAGTCGCTGAGGAATGAAATAAATAAGAAGTGCAGGGAAGCTAAGACGAAATGGCTGCAGGAAAATTGTGAAGACATCGAGAAAGATATGATTGTCGGAATGACAGACTCAGCATACAGGAAAGTCAAAACAACCTTTGGTGACATTAAAAGCAACGGTGGTAACATTAAGAGTGCAACGGGAATTCCACTGTTAAATGCAGAGGAGAGAGCAGATAGGTGGAAAGAATACACTGAAAGCCTCTATGAGGGTGAAGATTTGTCTGATGTGATAGGAGAAGAAACAAGAGTCGATTTAGAAGAGATAGGGGATCCAGTATTAGAATCGGAATTTAAAAGAGCTTTGGAGGCAGAAGGGATAGATAACATTCCATCAGAATTTCTAAAATCATTGAGGGAAGTGGCAACAAAACGACTATTCACGTTGGTGTGTAAAATATATGAGTCTGGCGACATACCATCTGACTTTCGGAAAAAGCATCATCCACACAATTACGGAGACGGCAAGAGCTGACAAGTGCGAAAATTATCGCACAATCAGCTTAACAGCTCATGCATCGAAGCTGCTTACAAGAATAATATACAGAAGAATGGAAAAGAAAATTGAGAATGCGCTAGGTGACGATCAGTTTGGCTTTAGGAAAAGTAAAGGCACGAGAGAGGCAATTCTGACGTTACGGCTAATAATGGAAGCAAGGCTAAATAAAAATCAAGACACGTTCATAAGGTTTGTCGACCTGGAAAAACCGTTCGACAATGTAAATTGGTGCAAGCTATTCGAGATTCTGAAAAAAAGTAGGGGTAAGCTATAGGGAGAGACGGGTCATATACAATATGTACAACAACCAAGAGGGAATAATAAGAGTGGACGATCAAGAACGAAGTGCTCGTATTAAAAAGGGTGTTAGACAAGGCTGTAGCCTTTCGCCCCTACTCTTCAATCTGTACATCGAGGAAGCAATGATAGAAATAACGGAAAGGTTCAGAAGTGGAATTAAAATACAAGGTGAAAGGATATCAATGATACGATTCGCTGATGACATTGCTATCCTGAGTGAAAGTGAAGAAGAATTAAATGATCTGCTGAACGGAATGAACAGTCTAATGAGTACACAGTACGGTTTGAGAGTAAATCGGAGAAAGACGAAGGTAATGAGAAGTAGTAGAAATGAGAACAGCGGGAAACTTAACATCAGGATTGATGGTCACGAAGTCAATGAAGTTAAGGAATTCTTCTACCTAGGCAGTAAAATAACCTATGACGGACGGAGGAAGGAGGACATCAAAAGCAGACTCGCTATGGCAAAAAAGGCATTTCTGGCCAAGAGAAGTCTACTGATATCAAATACTGGCCTTAATTTTAGGAAGAAATTTCTGAGGATGTACGTCTGGAGTACAGCATTGTATGGTAGTGAAACATGGACTGTGGGGAAACCGGAACAGAAGAGAATAGAAGCATTTGAGATGTGGTGCTATAGGCGAATGTTGAAAATTAGGTGGACTGATAAGATAAGGAATGAGGAGGTTCTACCCAGAATCAGAGAGGAAAGGAATATGTGGAAAACACTGATAAGGAGAAGGGACATGATGATAGGACATATGCTAAGACATGAGGGAATGACTTCCATGGTACTAGAGGGAGCCGTAGAGGGCAAAAACTGTAGAGGAAGACAGCGATTGGAATACGTCAAGCAAATAATTGAGGACGTAGGTTGCAAGTGCTACTCTGAGATGAAGAGGTTAGCACAGGAAAGAAATTCGTGGCGGGCCGCATCAAACCAGTCAGTAGACTGATGACCAAAAAAGCGGGGGGAGATGTGGGATGTTTCCACTGTTGGCTTTGCCGTTCGCCCTCGGTCTGTCGCAGTACTGGAGGGAGGAAAAATCCAGTTGGGCGACAACGCCATACCCCAAACTGCCAAAGAACGAAAGCTACACTGCAGCGATTTGTTTGTGAAACACCGACAATTTCGCCTGTACAGCCCGGAGCTTCAACTGTGTGATTTTCTCATTTTTGGCGACACTCGCGTGGACGTCGATTTTAGTCCGACGATGAAGTGCAAGAGTGGGTGAACTGTGGATCCGTCAGTTGCGGACTGCTTTCTACGGATCAGGGGTTGATTGTTTCGTTTCTCAGTGGGGTAAATGTCTTAACGAGTGTTTCCGTTACTGTTGAATGAAAGCATTAGATGGCCCTATTATGGTGAATCTTCGGTTATCAGATTATTACCCCTTATACAATACACAGAAGAATGGGAAAATGAGTTGAGAATGTGACTGAGGACGAAGAAATTGGTTTTATGAAAGGTAGAACCATCAGAGAGGTAGTTGCTGTTGCAATTTATAATGAAAGTAAAACTGGAGTTTCGACCCAGGAAAAACGTTCTGCAATATAAGATCGTGGAATAACTTTAAAATCCTTTGGAAAATTGGTGTCAGGTACTGGGAAAAACGGGTAATATTAATATACTGTAGGCACAAGAACGCAGAGGGAATATATGAATGGGAAACAAAGAAACAAGGTTTCCGATTGGAAAGGGTGTAAAGCAGGTTCAAATGGCTCTAAGCTCTATGGGACTTTACATCTGAAGTCATCAGTCCCCTAGGCTTAGAACTACTTAAACCTAACTAATCTAAGGACATCACACATATCCATGCCCGAGGCAGGATTCGAACCTGCGACCGTAGCAGCTGCGTGGTTCCGGACTGAAGCGCCTAGAACCTCTCGGCCACAGCGGCCAGCTGTAAAGCAAGGATGAAGTCTTTCATTCGTATTATTAAATCTATGTACTGAAAAATCAATAACGGAAATAAAGAAAGGTTTAGATGAGGAATTAAATTTCAAAGTGCAGTTACATTAATGATAAGATTCGTTGAGACATTGCTGTGCTCAATGAAAGCAAGGGCGAATTACAGGATTTGTTGAATGGAATGAACATTCTGATGAGTATCGCATACGATTTGAGGGTAAACTGGAAAATTGATGAAAGAAATGAAGAGCAGCATAAAAGAGATTTCTTATAAACTTGGCGTGAAAATCACCTACCATGGAGTAGACGAAGTGAAGAAATTTCTTGGGAGAACGTTTAAACGAAGCAAAGAAGAGAGTAAGAGCATTTTATCACAGGTAAACAGGGTATTGCTGGTGAAAAGAAGTCTAGTGGAATCAAACATCGGTCTTGATGAAGAAATTTCTGAGAAAATTCAAAATGTGTGAGAAGTCTAACTAGATAGACAACACTGCGGGTGATCTGACAGCACTGTGTTGCTCACTTCAGTAAACTGGTGTGTTTTTTGTATCAGATGCGTAGTTTGAATTTCAGCTCCGTGCTGATATCACATGGTTTTTTATTGAAACATCAGAGAAGCCGTGTTTTTGTTGTGTGTAACGAAAATGGAACAGCGGAATTTAGAGTAATGTATGGTAGCAAATTTTGTGTTAAACATGTCCGCTCGAATAGCTGAACGGTCCCGGGTTCGATTCCCGGCAGGGCACTGGGTGTTGTGTGTCCTTCATCATCATTTTCAAACCAGCACTGTAGCTCCGCGTGTTCGGTCAGAGAGCTGGCTGGTCTCTGTAATAAAAAAAAAAAAATGAGTAAGGGGATCAACAACGAACTTCAACGGATGTCCTGTGACGTCCCCTACGACCAAATACAACGAGCCACAACGAGAGAAATGAAAAAAAAAGAAGAGAAAACGGTTAGCGCTCCGGAATGCCACGCAGGGGTTCCCGGTTTCTGTTCCCGGCTGGGGTGGGAGATTTTCTCCCCTCAGGGACTGGGTGTTGTGCTGTCCTCATTATCATTTCATCTCCACTGTCGACACGCAAGTCGCCCAACGTGGCATCGCACTCAGTAAGACTTGCACTTGGCGGCCGAATTCCCGCCTGGGAATTTCCGGCCACTGATGCCATACGATCATTTCTATTTTTTTGTGTTAAACTTGGAGAATAAATGAATGTGATCTTTGAAAAGTTGAAATAGGGCTACGGAGAGCACAAGTTTCTCATTTTCAGAAATCGTTTTTGCAAGGCCGAGAATATGTTGAAGATGAACCTGGCTCAGGAGGCCTTCAACTTCTAAAACCGATGAAAACGTCGAACGTGTGCGTGCTCTTGTGACATTGTTCCTCAGAGACAAGTCAACCAGGTGTTTTACAAAGGTGTCCCTGAAAGGCTCAGCAAAAGCGTGACTCAAGTGAGTGCTGCATCAAGACTACGTGGCCACTTCCATCACGGAATGTTTGACCTCAAAGAGCATTCCTGTTGTGACTTCTGAAATTTTCCCTGGGTATTTGTTCTTCTAATAATTTCCGGGTATGCAGCCGGACCAAGTCGACATTCTGCCACAATTCTGCAGAATGTCGACGGGATCCGGCTGCATACCCGGAAATTATTAGAAGCATTCCTGTTGTTCTGCAATCCCGGTATTAAACTGATATCAGACCTCTTGACTTTTCTTCTTTCGCAATTGAAAAATGTCTTTGAAGGACATCATTTTGGAACTCTGGAGAGAACTCTGAAAAGAACACTGGTTCTACCACTTGAAGCCTTTTAGATCTGCTATTAAGACTGTGAACAACGTCTCCGCCTGTGTATAGCGGCTGAAGGGTACTACTTTGCAGGAGACGATATCATTGTCTGGAAAAAAGAAAACTTTGTTAGACATTAAATCAGTATGCTTACTTTCCTCACACACCCTATATGTTTCGGGCACAGCAGTGTTTGGAAGGGAATCGTGGAAAAATTGGAGAAGTACAAAATGGAATAATTTGATATAAAAGGATGTTGACATTAGGTGGACTACTAAGAAATCAAGAGTTTCTCCGCGGTATCGGCGAAAAGAGGAACATGTGAAAAACATTGAGAAGAATAAGGGACAGACATCAAGGAAAAGCTTCCATGTTACTTGAGAGAAGAAACTGTAGGTGAAGACTGTGATGGGATTACAGAGTGTTAGAGGTGTAATTGCAGATATTATGATCATTGGTCCCTTAATATGTACTCACTTCAATGTGTTAGTTGTTTTTTTTTTGCACGGTCGTAACTGCACCACCAAGTGGAATACGTCTATCATTCTAGACTACCGTTTTACATCTATACATCGACAATTCAACATATGACCTGCTGCCCAGCGGAAAATAAGCATTAACGGCTTGCTCTTGCCGAATAAACGTGGACACACTAACAGACCAAAAGACATACTACTAATAATTGTAGTTGTTAGTTTGTAAATGGAGGTAAGTACTGGCGTAATGTTGTTCAAAATACTGTCGTCAGTCGCCAATAAGAATATCTGTGCTTATATCCCTAACATCCGATATTTCGAACAAATTGTTAGGAGTTGGTGCACAGGTTCTTCACTGAGATAAAGAGGTTAGCAAAGGAGAGAAATTCGTAGCAAATAAAAAAATACAAGAAAAAAAACTGTGAGAAGACTGGTGACACCATAAAAAATGAAGAAGTTCACGTCTCTACTGACCTTCTTGATTTGCATTTCGCGTTACTGAAATGACAACACCGTAAATGCTACATATAAGAAACTTTAAACTGATTTGAAAGGTAGTATACACTTGTATACGAAAATGATTACCATTTTAGTGTTAGCGCAGAAAGTAGGTGGGAATACGACCATGTATTTCTCCATATAAGAGAAGATAAAGCACTGGGTTTCTCATTCATAAATCACATTAGTTTGAAATGAGTATGAGGAGTTCCTGTTTTGTCTCTTAAGTCTAGAATCATGTTCGTTGCTCACATTAGGTTGGTGCGAAGCACCTAGCGTTATTGTTTTGCGTGTTAGTATTCTTATTGCTACAGGTTTATTTATCGATTGTCATTTTTTTGTTTGTGGTTCACTGCTGCTATTTGGGTTTACATATTGTCATTTTGTCATTTGGAGATAGCGAGTTGAGCAGTGGACGCTAGAAAATGGGCTGGCAAGTGGAGAAATTGTAATATTTCCGGAGTATTCTTCTGTCTGAGTTCGGTAGAGGGGTGAGAGCAACGGAGGCAGCCGGGAACATTTACGCCGTGTACGGGGATAATGCCATTGGACAGAGCACTGCAAGAACAAGGCTTTCTCGGTTAAGGAGTAGGCTACTGTTTTGCCAATAGTGACTCTCCACGTCCGGGAAGATTTTCGTAGTTTTATGGAGATCGTTTAAATGCATTAATCTAACTCCTGGAAATGGAAAAAAGAACACATTGACACTGGTGTGTTAGACCCACCATACTTGCTCCGGACACTGCGAGAGGGCTGTACAAGCAATGATCACACCACAGCACAGCGGACACACCAGGAACCGCGGTGTTGGCCGTCGAATGGCGCTAGCTGCGCAGCATTTGTGCACCACCGCCGTCAGTGTCAGCCAGTTTGCCGTGGTATACGGAGCTCCATCGCAGTCTTTAACACTGGTAGCATGCCGCGACAGCGTGGACGTAAACCGTATGTGCAGTTGACGGACTTTGAGCGAGGGCGTACAGTGGGCATGCGGGCGGGAGGCCGGGTGGACGTACCGCCGAATTGCTCAACACGTGGGGCGTGAGGTCTCCACAGTACATCGATGTTGTCGCCAGTGGTTTGCGGAAGGTGCACGTGCCCGTCGACCTGGGACCGGACCGCAGCGACGCACGGATGCACGCCAAGACCGTAGGATCCTACGCAGTGCCGTAGGGGACCGCACCGCCACTTCCCAGCAAATTAGGGACACTGTTGCTCCTGGGGTATCGGCGAGGACCATTCGCAACCGTCTCCATGAAGCTGGGCTACGGTCCCGCACACCGTTAGGCCGACTGCCGCTCACGCCCCAACATCGTGCAGCCCGCCTCCAGTGGTGTCGCGACAGGCGTGAATGGAGGGACGAATGGAGACGTGTCGTCTTCAGCGATGAGAGTCGCTTCTGCCTTGGTGCCAAAGATGGTCGTATGCGTGTTTGGCGCCGTGCAGGTGAGCGCCACAATCAGGACTGCATATGACCGAGGCACACAGGGCCAACACCCGGCATCATGGTGTGGGGAGCGATCTCCTACACTGGCCGTACACCTCTGGTGATCGTCGAGGGGACACTGAATAGTGCACGGTACATCCAAACCGTCATCGAACCCATCGTTCTACCATTCCTAGACCGGCAAGGGAACTTGCTGTTCCAACAGGACAATGCACGTCCGCATGTATCCCATGCCACCCAACGTGCTCTAGAAGGTGTAAGTCAACTACCCTGGCCAGCAAGATCTCCGGATCTGTCCCCCATTGAGCATGTTTGGGACTGGATGAAGCGTCGTCTCACGCGGTCTGCACGTCCAGCACGAACGCTGGTCCAACTGAGGCGCCAGGTGGAAATGGCATGGCAAGCCGTTCCACAGGACTACATCCAGCATCTCAACGATCGTCTCCATGGGAGACTAGCAACCTGCATTGCTGCGAAAGGTGGATATACACTGTACTAGTGCCGACATTGTGCATGCTCTGTTGCCTGTGTCTATGTGCCTGTGGTTCTGTCAGTGTGATCATGTGATGTATCTGACCCCAGGAATGTGCCAATAAAGTTTCCCCTTCCTGGGACAATGAATTGACGGTGTTCTTATTTCAATTTCCAGGAGTGTACAATGACCTACGTCAGTGTACTCGAAACTGACAAATGTGATGAAATGTTACCATTCCAGCACGCAATAAGGAAGAGGTTCTAAACTCGGGAGTGTGGGTACCGCACACTCTAAGCCAAAGCCACAAAAATCGGCCGGTCGCCATACGTACGTCTCTGCTTTCTCGTCATCATATGGCTCATGAACAACACTGACCATTCCTATCCTGTATCGTTACTGGTGACGAAAAAGCTTTACGCTAACGTAAGGAAAAGAAAGAAATCGTTGAGCCCAAACGAAGCAGCTGCTCCCCGTACAAAGAACTGCGCGCATCCACAAAAGATGATGTCATGCAAGTATGAATGAAGAAGGAAGGTATGGACGAAAAACGGCTGTTAAGGAAATGCTGAAAGAGCAACATAGGGCTGCCAGATTCAATTTCACACTGGTCTATAGAAGGAAGCCACTTTCGTACTGGGACCGAGTTATACGAGGGTGAGTAAAATGAAAACCTTAAATTTGTAATAACAAATCGAAATTTCGCGCCATTGTCCTGTACCTTGGTAAGTGTGCTACAAACAGCGTGCAGAATGGCCTGTAGGTGGCAGCACAGTGCAGATGCACACATACCGTCGCAGTATAAGTATAAAGATGGCCGCCCCAGTCGCGACTTGCGCCATGGAAGAACAGGGTTCTGTTATTCGGTTTTTGCATAGTGAAGGTGTGAAACTATTGAAATTCATCGACGGTTGAATTGCTTCCCATAGCAATGATAACCATTACTGACATTTAATGTCAACAACTGAGACGTCTTGCAGACGCAATCCAAGAAAAACGACGAGCAAGACTGTCCCACTGAAGGCCGTTAACGAAGTTTCGACCATACGGAATAGAATCTTCGAGTAGCAAAAATATTTATAAAGCAATAAAACGCAGTGCGTTGCCATGGACAAGGGAAGTGGAATAGGAACCGCTCTTGTTTTCGGTACACATGAACGATCCTGCAGGTAGATTGAGCAGCAATCTGCGGCTGTTTGCTGATGACGCTGTAGTGTACGGAAAATATTGTCGTTGAACGGCTGTAGGAGGGTAGAGGTTGACTTAGTGAATATTTCGAGTTGGTGTGATAAATGGCAGCCGCCTCTAAATATACAAAAGTGTACGTTAACGTGGATGAATTGATTAAACAATGCTGTGATGTTCTTATAAGTATTAGTGGTCTGCTGCTTGACACAGCCATGTCCGTTATATATCTAATCGTTACATTTCTAAGCGATATGAAATGGAAGTAGTTTGTATGGTAGGCAGTTGGGAAGGCGAGTGGTCGATCTCTATTTATTTGGAGAGTTCTAAGGAAGTTCACATATGAAAGGAGATCATGATCAGAAGGCTTTTGTGATCCATTCTTGAGTAAAACTCGAGTTATTGGGATCCCCACAACGTCGGATTAAATGGAAGACATCGAAGCAATTCAGATACTTACTGCTAAATTTGTTACCAGCGGGTTCGATCAAGACGTGCATATTATGAAGTTGCTTTGGGAACTCAAATCGGAATCCCTGGATGAAAAACGAGGTTCTTTTTGTGAAACACTATTGAGGAGATTTACAGAACCAGAGTTTGCGGCTGACTGCAGAGCGTACATTACGTGTAGGGACCGCGAAGAGAAGGTAAGAGACGTTACGGCTCGTTCGGAGGCGTATATAAAGTCGTCTTTTCTTCACTACATTTGGAAGTGGAAGTGGAACAGGAAAGGAAATGTTCAGTAGTGACACAAGGTGCCCTCCACCATTCACCACATGGTTGCTTGTATAGTATATACATATACGTAGTTGTAGCGAGGTGACCAAGTTAGTTCGCATTGAGGCCGTGTGTATAGATCACTTTCTTGTGTAGCAGATACAAACTTCGTTGTCCAGTGTGAGCTGCTGCTCTGTCTCGTGGCATTACGAGTACGGGACGTCGACGTAATTATGTGCTTCCTCCATTAAGCGGCCTCTAGACGGTCGGTAATATTGCGAAATATTTCCCGGTGCTATTGAGGGGTTGCGCAATACTTTTGAATGATATTGTGCTGTCTGGAAATATTGTCCTGTCTGTGGGCACTTTCGACAATATCCTTGACAGTTGCTTGCCTTGCAGAGAAGGAAATTTAATTTAGGTTGGATTTAGAAGTAATTCAAAAGCCAAGATCGCTTAAATATTGTTTACTGGATAACTGGTTTCAACACACTAAAGGTGCCATCATCGCTTGTGAATGATGGCACCTTTAGTGTGTTGAAACCGGTTATCCAGTAAATAGTATTTGAGCGATCTTGGTTTTTGAATTATTTCTACAACAGAATGATCGCCCCACTACGCACTATGTGTTCACTGCAAAGTAGGTTGTTGTTAGATGGAAAATGAGTTCGACATAAAACGGAAGAACGCTAGTATTATGTATAAATCATTGCCGGCATTGTGGGATATTAGGACGGATGAGTACAGAAGTTAAGAATGATGAATTTGTCTGATTTGTTGCTCAAAAAATATAAAGGACAGCCATGAAAGAAGATGTGTTTTAAAATTTAATTAATGCAAATGCAATATAAGTATGTACAGAGTGGTCTGAATCACTACGAAAAGCTTGTAAGGTAGGCTGTACTGAGAAACAACTGTTAAGAAAAGAATTCGATATGATGCGCCATTTCCGAGCTAATTAGCATTGAAATTAACCAATCAAGCGGTTGCGCGCTAATTCTAGCGGCACGCCAGAGACGGTGTCGCCAGATGTATCCATCGTTTGATGGACACATCTTGCCCCTTTTAGGCACATATAGACCATATACCTTTTAGTGTGTGTAAAAAACATGCAATATGAAACCTTGTTACATATTGGAAAGTTGGACTGATGGTTTACTAATTTTTCTGTGTTTTTTTGTTTTTTTTGTTTTTTGTTTTGTTTGGGTATCTCTCATTTGACTGGTTTGATGCCGCACGCTACGAATTCCTCTCCTGTGCCAACCTCTTCATCTCACTTGCAACCTTTGTCCTCAATCACTTGCTGGCTGTATTCCAATCTCCGTCTTCCTCTACAGTTTCTGCCCTCTATAGTTCCCTCTCGTAACACGAAAGCCATTGTCTGGCGTCTTAACAGATGTCCTGTCGTCATGTCCCTTGTCCCTGTCGTTGTTTTCCACATATTCCCTCCCTCCCCGATTCCGCCCAGAACCTCCTCATTTTTTACCCTATCAGTCCACCTAATTTTCAACAGTAGTCTGAAGCACCACATCTCATATGCTTCGAGTCTCTTCTGTTCCACAGTCCATGTTTCACTACCATACAAACCTACATTCTCAGAAATTTCTTTCTCAACTTAAGGCCTAAGTATGATACTAGTACACTTGTCTTCGTTAGGAATGCTCTTTTCGCCAGTGCTAGTCTGCTTTTGATGTCTTTTGATTAGTAGTCAAAGACGCTACGCCTAGGCCACAGGTGATCATCAGTTTATCTTTAGTATCCTTTTAAAGAATCTGAATTTTCAGTAACAATGCACAAAGCTCAATGTCAGAGAGGAGGGGGGGGGGGGAAGAGGAGATGGACAAAGGGATGGGAGAAAATGAACATAAAAACAGGAAGGAGGAGATGTACAGAGAGAGGGGTGAAGAGGAGATAGAGAAGGGAGGAGAAAAATTATGGAAGAAGGGGGGAGGAGGTGATGGACTGACAGAGGGGGAGAGAAAGTGGGCGAGACGAGAGGAACATAGAGAAGGGGAGGAGATGGGCACAGAGAGGGAGAGGTGGTGATGGACAGAGAGAGGTGGAAGGAGGAGTTGGACAGAGAAAGGGATGAGGGCGGGTGATGGACTGACAGAGGGGAAGAGAGCGGGGTCAGAAGGAGATGGACAGAGAGAGGGGGAGGAGAAGATGGACAGAGAGAGGGAAGGAGGTGATAGAGAGAGGTTGAAGAAGGTGATGGACAGAGAGAGGTTGAAGGAGGAGATGGACAGAGAAAGGTATGAGGAGGTGATGCACTGACAGAGGGGGGAGAGAGGTTGAAGAATGTGATGGACAGAGAGAGGTTGAAGGAGGAGACAGAGAGAGAAAGGTATGAGGAGGTGATGGACTGAGAGTGAGAGAGAGTAGGGCAAGAGCAGAAAGAGAGGAGAGATGAAGATGGACAGAGACAGAGGGAGGAGGCGTGGACAGAAGGAGGAGGATATAGACAAAGAAAGGGGCAGGGGAGATAGATGAGATGGGGAGAGAAGGAGATCAGGACATGTATCCAACTGCCATACATATTAGGAACGTGTGATTTCTCTGTTCTTTCTTTTCCAGTTAAGCAGACTGAGGCACAGCAAAGCGTGGCCGGGTTGACAGAATGACAATAATATTGCACAATATTATTGACCCTCTAGGAGCTGCTTTACAGTTTACATGGCGTGCCCGAGCGGACGCGCTCCCTGTGCCGTGGCAGACAGAATAGGGACACGGTTCCGCCGCCGCCGCCGCCGCCGCCGCCGCCCTCGGCAGGCGACCTTGAGGGCGGCGCCAGAGCCAGAGCCAGGGCCAGGTGTGTCTGGGGGCGGGGCTGGCGCGGCCGCTAGGGGCGCCTCCACCGCGACGCCGCCGCCGCCGCCGCCGCCGGCCTGGCTGCCACTGTCTCCACGCCCGCCGCCGCGGACACACGCCCAGACGTCAGACGCCAGACGGCTGCTCGCGCTGCCGGCACGCCGCTACCAGCGACTCCACAGTGAGTACCCTCCGGCGCCCTGTCTGCCTAAACGCAACGCCAGCTCTAGGCCGCTTCGCGATCTCTAGTTTTTGGTAGGTGCCGCTGAGATTTGTTAAACCTTTCAGAGCATGCGTTGTGTGCGTCGTGAATGCTTCATCAGAAAGCATCCAGCAGTTAAAGTTACAGTGTAGGTCTTTCGAGTGTGTGTTAACCTATATCCAATTCTATAACCCGAGAGCCTGTGAGGGCAGGTTGTGTACAATTGTCACTTCCATTGCCGGCCGTGGTGGCCGAGTGGTTCTAGGCGCTACAGTCTGGATCCACGCGACCGCTACGGTCGCAGGTCCGAATCCTGCCTCGGGCATGGATGTTTGTGATGTCCTGAGTTTAGTTCGGTTTAAGTAGCTCTAAGTCCTAGGAGACTGATGACCTTGGAAGTTAAGTCCCATAGTGCTCAGAGCCATTTGAACCATTTTGTCACTTCCATATTTACCGAGTTGTTGGCCGACAACACCAATCAGCCTTTTATTTAGGCTACCAGCCTCGAAATCTTAATAGACATCATCAGACCTTGTAGTATGAACGACAAAAAAACATCGGTTAGAATAAGTATGTAACAGGGAACCAATATGTGCGCCTAGTTTCCGCAGAAGACTGCAGGAGAATTGTGTGCTCTTCACTAACTACAGCTTTCCACTGTTGTCACATGTGTGAAGATGAAGTGATGCAGTCTTCTACGGAAACCAGGTGCAGATATTTGTTCCGTGTTACATGTTTTTTCGACTCGAGGGTTTTCACTGGTTTCAGTACAGGGCATGAAGGTGACTACATTGAGGAGTCGGAACTGGTAGCCAACTGAACAGCTATAAAAATAACGACTGCTACAATACTATTTTTACAATTTGGCTACAAGGTTTATTTCAGTCAGTAAAATAATTTAGTGGATTTACAAGTTTCTGATTTTTTGACATCGTCAAGAGCTGATAAACACCGCTTGGTCGAATAGTACGTCAAAACATGTTCTCGAGTAGGAGCCGCAATGTAGTACAGGGTGCATCACGAGAAGTGGCCAGTGTTCAAGGTATGACAGGAACGATTATTCGAGACCATAAGTCTAATAAACATGGGCTCTAAAATGCATACCTGAAGAGCTATAAGCACTTCTCAACCTTCGATACCGTGAAACAAAACTCTTCTACTGCAAGCTCTTTGCTTTCGATATTTTAGGAGGAGGTACTGTAGGCGAAAACAAGAAAAATTGTCTAGTAGACATGGCGCGTAAAATGTATGAACATTTGTTCAGTAGAACCGGTGTGTTTCAAAGTAACGAAGATGAATAAGTGCACGTAGCTCCAAAGGTATGCACTGTAGACACAATGTCAACCGGACACTTTTTTCTTGTTTTGGTCCATACTATCAGATCTCAAATTATGGAAGGCAAAGAGCTTGCAGTACAAGACGTTTGTTTCATGGTGTCGATAATGCAGAAGTGCTCATAGCTCTTAAATTTTACAATATAGGTTCCATGATTACAGGACTATCTTGTTCGACTAACGGTTCCTGTCATATCCCTGAACACCGACCGTTCCTCCTGGGACGCTGTGCATTGGTTACCATCATATTTTGACGCAGTTAACGGTCTATAAATATTTGTGGCCTGTTTTTACTGACCATTAAGTTTGATCTGCTACAGCTACTAAATAATTCCTAGAGCAGTGACTGAAATAAACTTTACACTGTCGCCTCCTCCCTGCCGGTTCCAGACGTAAATGGTCCTCGCAGAGAACGATTATTGGTAGGCCTCCGTGTGACCTCGAATCACCGCAATTTTATACTAATGTTCTTTTCGCGAGTTACACTTTGGAGAAGCAAAATATTGCTTCACTCTTATAGAAACGTACGCTCTCGGAATTTAAATACCGTAGGTTACATATTCTTGAAGTATCAAGTTTGACCGAGCGAGGTGGCGCAGTGGTTAGACACTGGACTCGCATTCGGGCCATCCTAATTTAGGTTTTCCGTGATTTCCCTAAATCGGTCTAGGTAAATGCCGGGATGGTTCCATCGAAAGGGCACGGCCGACTTCCTTTCCCATCCTTCCATAATCCGATGAGACCGATGACCTCGCTGTCTGGCCTCCTTCCCTAAACAACCCAACCCTATCAAGTTTGCCGCGATCGCTAGTAATTCTTTTTATTACTGTAAGGTTTCGACATATTTACGCTGTCGTCATCGCATGTACATTAACATTAGATGTGCAAATACTGGGAGAATGGGAATTCTCCCCCGATCGCCAACATACTTGCTGAAAGTGGTCATCCGGAGTAGTGCAGAGCCGTGATCCATCGCTGACGACATTCATCAGCACTCAAAGCTTTCAGGTCACGGCAGAGCTCCAAATCCAGACGTGCGTGTGTTGTGGTGTTAACGGCAGCCTCCGCATGGGACGCTGGTGTCCTTGTCCGCATGCTGCGAGTCTCGTGGATGGCACAAAAGTTTGCGTGGTCTTTGTGCTCGGATAGGAAGCCCATACGTGAAAGGGTTACGTGTACAACACGAGGATCATCCCTTTTGATGATCAGCGGAACTTTGACGGTGACTATACCCGTTCTCAATGTTCTTAGGCATGCCAACATCGAACCAGTGTCACATCTGAGTGCCCCAGAAATCTGGATATTTCGCGACTGGACCAGACAGCCAAGTGGGGCCCACAGATAACCCCTTCCAAACTCTGTCAGGTGATGAAAACGCTGTCTCACCCATGTATACGGAATTCTGTCGTTCTTGACTGTGATCACAGAATATCTGACGCTGTTGACGTTCCTTTATAAACCTTAACAGCTGTGATAACACCAATAAACACAAACAACACTAATATTCTCTGTTGGATGTTCTATCTGTCACATAGAATTGTAACTCTAATCCATTACAAATCCCCCAATGGGGTGTAAGTGTGTGTACTTACATTGACATCCGACCGTGTCTTTTCGGTGTTTCAGTATTTTGGTCAACGTTTCTGCCCATGTTCAAGTTACCTTCATCAAGATGGTGCGTTTACAGCAGGGCCAGTAACAAGTTCAGGTCTTGTAAACCGATGCTTGAGTCAGGTCAGGTGCGACGTCTGGACGGAATCCTTGACGATCAGCTAAATGCGAACTACCGGATTCCGCAGCTTCTGGGCTAATTTTCAGCGGTGGTATTCGCTGAAACGATACGAATAAGGGACTTTCTAAAGTAAGATTCCTTGCGTAGCTGGGAAACCGCATATACCAAGAATGCCGATGGAATCTTTGGCTCGGGCTGAGCAGAAGCCCTCCCCAACGTCTTCTCTCTCTCTCTTTTCCTGCAGATTTTTCGCCATTTCTGGATGTTTTAGGCATCGTATCTTCCCTATGTTCCTTATGCAAGGGTCGCTGAGTAAGTCATGTATACATTAGTTGTACCAACGAACGTTATTTATTAGTATTACGAAAGGACTCCGTTATTCGTTTGTGATGTCGGCTTCGGCTTTTAGAGACTTTGCGCGAGTGAAGATTCTCGTCCAGGAGAGCCATTAAACCCTACGGTTTTGCATGTGATGTAATGAAACTTCAAATTATTCAATAACCATCAAGTAACGTCTGGCTCAGCAGTAAATGCATCGCTCTGATGAAAGGTCGTTTTCAAAAGCGGCCAAAACGTTGGACTAAATAATATGACTGTGCAGTCAAATTCCCGAAAACGTTTGGTGAATGTATACACTCTGCAGAACGAGATTACAAGAGCAGAATAGGTGGAGAAATAAAGAGAATGACTTCAGTAGTACGGGAGCACTATTAATTTAGGTTTTTATTTCCGTATTCTGTAACACATTCTAACGTTACTCTTTAAAAGTCGTTAATTTAAATAATACTTTTCCAAAGGAATTAACGATTTGGCAAAAAGCTTAAATTTCAAGTAGAGCTGAAGAATCCCCAATAAATGCAATACAAAACAGTGTAGCTTACTAATTGCATGATCTAACTTGAAGCTGTCTATATTTAATAAGAGGAAGCTGTGAGTATGATCCATTAACAACAGTGCATATTTCCTGAAATATGAAATTTTCTGTATCTGTAAAGCATGGAGACGAGCCGCATCTTTAAGACACCTTACAATTCCGGCTGGTCAAAGCAACTTGGGCCACACTTCCATCCAGAAACCAACGTGCATTTGCATCATTACAGTAATGACTTTTTCAGGATATTGGTCCCCTCTGAACTTACATACAACTTCTGATTAGCTGGGCTATGATCTAACATTGATCGCTTTGCTTTGGGTCAAGTACTGCAGCTGTAGGCCTTGGAGAAATTGTGTCATCTTGTAAACAAACTGCACATTCTAACAGAAGGTTGCCTCGGAGTCAGTCACAGTATGTTTAAGTACATTGATATTGAGCGTCGATGTTATCTAGCTTTAACCAATTGTAGCGCAGTTTGTTCCTTGGAGTGTTACCAGGGTCGTTTTGCGATAGTTCAATTTCCAGCCTAAATTATGCTCGAGTAGGCGCAATGTTTCTTCAGAGTTGAAAGACAATTTTTATTAGGTACCATCGAGAGTACTTAACCAAAAACTCGTGAACACTTTGTGGCTGTTGCTCAAAAATTGAGATGAATAAGGCTGCAAAAACCGTTGTCAGCAGCTAAAACTAGTTAGTTAGCTAATCGTGTATTCATCCAAAAATCGATTGCCCAATGATTTTAGTCGTAGTAGTACAAGATCTAATCGTAATTAAAAGTTTACAAAAAGCAGGCGCGTAATTACTAACAGGGCTCGTGTATTTCAAAACTATATTGCACGATATGTTCACCTCGCGTTACGACTGAATGCAGACATTTTACTCGCATAATGCACTACACACACATTTATCCGCTGAACAAAGGGCGTGATGATACTGCTTCTTCTACATCAAATTCTTTGTGCATTCGTATCTTTCTAGCTAAAAGAAACTGAAGAAACTGAGCGTTCCTGAGCTCTGTATGAGGCAAGAAAGTTACCGTTATGCGTTGCAGACACCGGGCATACAGTTTTCGAGTGAAGTACATTTTCCTCTGAATGTATATTGAGAAATTTTTGCTAACCCCAATTCTTTTTACCAGTCTATGTTTTGATTTATTTAAGTAATACTTTCGTGTAAAGTGAGTTTTTTAAGCGTAAAATGTAATGACGTTTTTTAATATGTGGATTTTTAGTTGTTTTTTCGATTCCCTGGGCACTTCTTGGTAAAGTTTGATTCTTTGGTCGAAAATACCGTTTAGACATTCTTTTTTAATTTTTCACTTTACTTGCAAGTAAAGTCTGGCTACTCTTCCATCATCATAAATGCATTTGTTGTTAGGATAAAAATTACGATTTTTTCTCTTAATTAACGTACCGGGTTGGCAGATGTACTCAGGCTGTGCCGTTAGAATCCCTTAGTGTCTGCATAAATTTTTCAAATGAACCTGATTGTTATTCTTGCTGCACTTTTCTGTCGTCTGAAGATTGTGGCCGTATTTTGTGCTTTAATACAGCAGGTACTGACTAACTGCACATTGAAATAACATGTAAGTACGAGACACTTATTTTTACACCCAGAACTCCAATGGTATAACGTGCTGCTGACCTTCCCTTTGCTAATAATCTTGTGGCGCTCTTATCAGTTCAACTGACTGTAAACATTCATCCCTGCAAATTTTGTGTTAGTCACGCAATCTGTGGAATTATCATCAGCGGATCGAAGGATTCTACCCAGCCATTGACCATTCTGGTTCGCAATAGCAGTTAGTAAAAGGAAAGCTGAAGTTTTAAATTACGCTTATAAGAAATTGTTCACGCAGGAGGCTCATACAAAGATACCATCGTTTGACAATCGCACAGTCTCCAGTATGTAGGACATAGAAACAGGCATCATTGAAAGAGTTGAAAACTAATAAGCTGTCAGGTCCGCATGGAGTCCTTTCCGGTTTTACAAAGAGTGCTGTACGGCTTGGCCCCTTACTGGATTTATCGCGAATCTCTCGCCCAGCGCTGGGATAAAGCGCAGATGACTCCTATATACAAGAACGCTAAAAAATCGGAGCCGCAGAATTCTGAAATATTGGTTTATGGTAAAGTTCTTGAATATATTGTGAGTACGAATATAATAAATTACCTTGAGACGGAAAAGCTTCTTCCCACAAATCAGCACAGTTTTAGAAAGCGTCGCTCTTGCGAAACTCAGCTTGCCGTCTTCTCACATGATATCCTGCAACGCTGTGGATGAAGGGCTACAGGCTATTTCCCAGATTTCCAAAAGGCGTTTGACACGGTGCCTCATTGCAGACTGTTAACGAAGGACTAGCATACGGAATAGTTTCGCAGATATGTGAGTGGCTCGAAGACTTAGAAGCCAGGGTGTCGTCTTCGATGGCGAGTGTTCATCAGAGACAAGGGCATTGTCAAGAGTGCCCCAGGGAAGTGTGATAGGACCGCTGTTGCTTTCTGTATACATAAGTGATCTGACGGGCAGCGCAGGTGAGTAGGAAAAACAGTCCCATAATATTCGAATACAGCGTTAGTAGTCTGCTACTTGAGACAGTCACGTCGGTTAAATATCTAGACGTCACGTTGGAAAGCGATAGGACATGGAACGAACTTGTAAGGACGGCGGTAGGGTGGGCTAATGGGCGGACACTATTCTTTTCGCATAACGACCACGATGGTAAGAAAATTTAGGGGCCCATATGGAGGCATGTAGACTTGTTTTTCTCTCGCTCTGTTTGGGAGTCGATTAGTATGACGTTGTACCCCCTCTGGCCTAGATGCATGCAGCGATTTGATTGGGAATAGTGTCATAAGGCCATTGTATCCTAGAAATGGTTCAAATGGCTCTGAGCACTATGAGACTTATCATCTCAGGTTGTCAGTCCCCTACAACTACTTAAACCTAACTAACCTAAGGACATCACACACATCCATGCCAGAGGCAGGATTAGAACCTGCGACAGTAGCAGTCGCGCGGTTCCGGACTGAAGCGCCTAGAACCGCTCGGCCACTGCGGCCGGCGACCTCTCCTCAGGTTGCCGCCATACTCGCCTACAATGATGATCCGAGGAAATGCAAAACAGCGATTCATAGCAGAACACAAAGCGACGGCATTCCTCAGCAATCCGTACTTCCTGCATACGAGCCACTCCAAACGCAGCCGCTTATGTTGTGGTGTTAACGCTGCTTTAGACTGGTATGTGGTATCTCTGTGTTCTTCACAGTGATCGTTCAACATCCGATGCTGTTCAAACCCCTTCTATGGTATACCTGACCTGGCAACGACACTACACACGAACCAGTGCACTCTGGTGCCATTTTATGTGTCACAGTGATCTGCAGGTCTAATCATTTCCATAACCGCTGTAGGTGTACGTCGTTACATTGACATCTGATCATGTGTTCTGGGTGTTTCACATACGGTATCTTATCAGGAACCGTGTTAATCCACCATATAACGTACCCAGACAGCTTGCTGACTTGTCATCATGCATGTCAGCTTCCCTTTAAAAATGGTATATAAGCTAACATTGGCCAATAGGTGATAATACAGAACAATTAAAGTTGAGGGAGGAAACGTTATTATACGGGGGTAATCCCAAAAGTAAAGTCTCCTATTTTTTTATAAGTAAATAGACCAGTTTATTTCTACAATGGTTTACATCAGTTAACAGCTTGAACATTTAGCTATTTTTCGACGTAATCAACATTTTTGTCGATGCATTTTTGTAGACGCTATGGCAGTTTCTGTATGCCCATGTCATATCAGCTTGCCGCCATACTGTTCAGAAAGTTATGAACCTCTTCTTTCACGACGTCGTCGGAGCTGAAACGCTGGGGCCGCAATTAACTCTGACAGGCACTGCGAGACTCCGAAAAAACTCAAACGGACAATTCAGAACCGGAGAAGAGGAATGTTGAGCAAGGGCGTACACATTCTCCATGACAACGCTCGCCCGCACATCGCTCGGCAAACCGTTGCTCTCCTGCAACAGTTTCAGTGAAACATAATCGCCCACCCACCATATAGTCCTGACTTTGCGCCCAGTGACTATCGCCTGTTCCCTAGGTTAAAACAATATTTGGCTGGAAAGCGATTCAGCTCCAACGAGGGGGGCGAGGTGAAAGAAGAGGTTCATAACTTTCTGAACAGCATGGCGGCGAGCTGATGTGACATGGGCATACAAAAACTGCCACATCATCTACAAAAATGCATCGGCAGAAATGGTGATTATGTCGAAAAATAGCTGAATGTTCAAGCTGTAAACTGATGTAATCATTGAAGAAATAAACAAGTCTATGTACTTATAAAAAATGGGAGACTTTACCTTTGGGATTACCCTCGTATCAGTAATCCGAAGAACAATGAAGAGTGTGGATCTACATGTCTAAGATTGCAACCAATTCAAAAAAGAACCAAACCAGGTAGTTGTTACAAATCTGAACTTCGTTATTTATGTTTTGGAGAGGAAACGCTAAATCATTTGGGACAAAGTATACTCAAATCTAATATCTTCACGATGTACTACAACATGTTCAAAATGCGTTCTTCTCTCCATAAACGATTTTTTTCATTCAGTTTTCATAATGTTATTGTTGTTGAAGGACTACAGTGCGCTATTCCGTATGTGAAACTGTTGCCGTTATTGTAATTTTGTCTTGCCAGACTCTCGGTGCCCCTTTAGCGACATCTTTTTTATGAAACAGATTTTATGGAGCTAACGAAACTGCTTTTGCGCAAAATCTTTTTCTGCACTGTTACGAAGAAGAGATTATTCCGCTTTCTCGAGTTGTATTATGCATCTTGGAATGAGGCTTAAGTACACTTTTATTTGCTGTTTCTATTCATTCTTCTACCTGATGAAATTCAGTGGAAGGCTGATAATTTCCAAATTATACTCACATGGTATACAGCGACATGCCTTGTGCATCCATTCATACCATTCACTGAGACACATGTGTGCCTTACAGTCGCAAGCTGTGAGAGTAGTGGCGTGAAACTGTTAGGAAGTTGGAATACGCTAGCTGCGACAAGAAGCACGCTTTTTCGAAATTGGGCAGAACACATTTTACAAGAATGTCGTAGACTCTAGCCATTTCAGACGTGCATAAATATCCGACGAATTTCTCTTGTTATGCAATACAACAAGACGATAATTTCCAGCCTGTTTTTGGAAGCTGAGCGATGGTATTATCAAATATCTCTCTCTCTCTCTCTCTCTTTTCCTTTAGTGAAAGGAATCAGTGTATTACTTCAGAGAAGAGCCCAAAACTCCATTAAGTAACTTACTTTCTAGAAAAAGATTATCGCACAAATCATCTCTTTCTATTATGGTTTAAAATATGTTTAGGTGCTCCTTTACGCTCTGTGGCATTGAATTTGATAAAAAGCATGACGTGTTTTTGGTAAACAAACCGCCTGTAAACACCAGAACACTGTCACCGCTGCATAAGTGTGATCTCTATAAAGGCTCAAATGAGAGCCTGAGTACTTGCTTTTAGAATAAAATGTTAGTGTCTTCCAGTTAGCTTCCATTAGTTATTTCTTTCAAACCCGCAAAACAACGTTGGAGACATGTGGGTGGGGCTTATCTTGCAACTTAATGATGCTTTCTTTCATTATACTAGTCGTCTGGACTTCATGGCTCCCTGCAGTTTTTACAAAGTGTCCACGTGCCGCTGAGCATTAATTGTGCGCTGTGTTCCAGAAAGTCAACGATCAACGGACCCTTGCAGTCAAAGGAGGTCGTCTTGACTTTCCCGGATCTGGCATGCCTTTGTTTCGACTACGCTGCTGAAGTTTCGTTGAGAAGCCCTTACACGAGCTCCATACAGCTTCGATTTCTCCCAATGCGATTTAGATATTTTTTGCAGCCCTGAAGAAATGTGTGGTCGTCGATTTGCTTCGGACGGAGACCTCCACGCCTGAGTACAATCATGGTTCCGCAGGAAACTGCAAATATTTTTCCGTGAAGGCATTGACTCACAGTGAGACAAATGTATTACAGTTACGGCGATTACCTTTGATTAATGTTCGGAATCGAAGGCATTTCTGATATTTAATGGACTGCGTATATCAGATTGGAAATGGACATCGGAAATCGTGAATTAATCTTTGCGGTCTCTTGTGGAGTGACATATTTCTTGGCGTCAGGTGCACTAATGTACAATATGACTCATCGTTTTTATTGCAATAGTGGAGCAGAAAATAAAATCTCTATATTCGAATATAAACGGAAATGTCCTGATTGATTTACCGACTCCTCGTCATTCCGCCCAGACCCCAGAGGATAGAATCTTGCGAGGATATTGATCTTATGCTGTTGGCATCGTTAAGGCACCGATTTTTTGAAATTTCACCCATGAGGGGTTGAAATAAGGAATTAATTTTTTTTTGAAAATATGTCGCTATTAAGGCAATTTTGAAGCTAGAACTACGGAAATTGGTATTTGTTTTCTCAATCAGAAATAAAATAAAATTAGTGTTTCAGCATTTTTGGAAAGGGTGTGAAACAGTATGCAAAAAATATTTTTTAAAATAAATCATTATTAAAGAAAGCAGAATCGCTTTTCGGTCGGACGTTAGGCTTTCATTAGCGTGAAAAATTTAGGTGTTGGAAGTTGCTAACTCAATCAAAGATTGGCTTTGTCAAAATTGAAACGGATCTTAATTGTCGGCACGTTTAACTGCAATTCCTTGTACAGGAATATCCGTTTGTGTGTTGTGTGTGTGTGTGTGTGTGTGTGTGTGTGTGTGTGTGTGTGTGTGTGAGAGAGAGAGAGAGAGAGAGAGAGAGAGGAGAGAGAGAGAGAGAGTGAGACGCTAGTAACTACAATTTCACTAATGCGATTTGTCTTTGTTAACCCGCTTTATGCAATTAAATGAAACTGATTATAACGCTTTAATCACGCAAAGACTGGCAGACACGTAAAGGACCACTAACGCTTTTATAATGTGTGTATTTACACATGAGTAATGGGTGTAACAACGTACCAATTCTATCAAAGAAAAAAATCTGTGCAGACCGTACAATTTACGCGAGTGAAGCTGTAGGCGTTGAGCTAGTCTGCTTATAGGTGAGATGTTGTGTTGTTTACTTCTTCCTCTCTCTTCCTACGTACCTAGATATATCACGTATTGTATGCCAAGTCCGTCCCCGGTAGCTGAGTGGTCAGCGCGACAGACTGTCAATCCTAAAGGCCCTGGTTCGATTCCCGGCTGGGTCGGAGATGCCCTTCACTCAGTGGCTGCTTGTTGTGTTGTCTTAATCATCATAATTTCATCCCCATCGATCGACTCGCAAGTCGTCGAAGTGGTGTCAAATCGAAAGACTTGCACCCGGCGAGCGGTCTACCCGACGGGAGGCCCTAGTCACGCGACATTTACATTGTATAACAGGATTTTCTACGTTGCTTTTTGATACCTTTCAAGCTGCGTTGCTACATATAAGCATTTCACGGTCAGCTTCGAAGACGTATCTCTTTGGTGACAGCTGCTTCCTTAGTATTTGGGCAGAATGTTTCCTGACAGGGCACCGGCTGTCGGTTTGGTGCAGGCAATTCGAAGTACCATTGTCAATAGCTACAGTGCCTGAAGATAACACATGTGTAATGAAGCGTCCATGCTTACCGTATTGATGTCAACTAGTTCGCAATATTTGAAGTTATTAGCCCATATCCTTACCGGAATCCTGGATAGATTCTCAATCAATGTCCTGATGTGCACTGTATTCTGTAGCGTTGACGTGCATACTTGAGTATAATTCACACGGTTTGAATCAGTGCTGTGTTTTCTTGGTCTGTTGGTGTCGATTTCATTGAAACTGAGTCGCTAGTTTTCTAAAAAACCTAGAAATCCCATAAAAGCGTTACTTCATATTTGTTACTTCATTTTATAATTTCGTCCCCGAACTGCAAACTGTCCATCGGAATGCACCAACATCTGTAGCCAGCTACTTCCTCTATTATTATTCTCATAATTCATAGTACTTGATTATAATTAGGATAAATGTATACAAACATCGGAAAAAGTGTTGAATCACCCGGGTATTTTGCGCAGGTGGGTTACTATCGTGATTGTTCCAGTACTGATCGAAAGATCTCCCCTCACGTTGTTTGTAAACATACACAGAGTTCAAATGGTTCAAATGGCTCTGAGCACTATGGGACTTAACATCTGTGGTCATCAGTCCCCTAGAACTTAGAACTACTTAAACCTAACTAACCTAAGGACATCACACACATCCATGCCCGAGGCATGATTCGAACCTGCGACCGTATCGGTTACGCGGTTCCAGACTGAAGCGCCTAGAACCGCTCGGCCACCCCGGCCGGCGGAGTCCAAGAGATGAATACAGTAAGCAGATTTAGAAGGATGTCGGCTGCATTACCTACTGGGATATGAAGCAGCTTGCACAGGATAGAGCAGCATGGAGAGCTGCATCAAACCAGTCTCAGGACTGAAGACCACAACAACAACAACAACATTTGTTTAGGCACTAAATCATCCATTTGAATCTGGCCGCAAAGTGGAATGAACAGTTACGGCTAGTGAAGTTAAACTGACGGTCCAATGCGATTATAATGACGACAAAAATGCAGTCGTGGCTTCATTAAATGTAAAGTTGGTTAATTCTTACAAGGTTTTGGTATATCTCTCCGGAATGTCTCAGTAATTTGTTCAAAAATGCGAATGGTTCACGACTACATCGAAATGAATGTGCCCACTTAACTTGGTTATCTCGCCAGAAATATAGCAGTATCGCAGAGAGAGCCAAAACGAAAGAGATTCTGTTTTGGTCTGGTGCAGAGTAATCTTGAGGCGAATATCTGAAGAAAGCCAGGAGATAAAAAAATTAAATCATGTATTCTCGTGATAGCGGCAAGTTGTTACTTCCTGAGAATAGGTGACCCAAAAGGCGGAGTAGGGAGGGAGGAATGGTTTTTGTGTCGCTGTCGCGCCATCCGGCGAGGCGCTCCAATTGGTCGTGGTGCGGTGCGCAGCGCGGGCGAGCGCGCCGATAAATCAGCAGTCCGGAAGGCGAAGGGGAAGAACCTGCCCCGCTGTTCTGCCCGCCAGACTGTCTGCCCCAGCGAGCAGCTCGAGGTACCGTGCTCGCTGTATGCGGGAATTGTCTTCTGGACAGCGGAGCTAAGTATAAAAATCTTAGCGGTTTACACTTCACGCTTGCTCGGGATCTAGATCACAGAATGCTTCAATAGCTCTGCTTTGAGACTATACACAACCTATCGATGGGTGTAAAGGAAGCCAAGGGGAAATTTGAGGAGGGAATTAAAGTTCCTTATCGTGTTATTTGTCAAATCACTTCATAATTTACTTATGGAGTTCTACTGAGTGATCAAAAAGTCAGTATAAATTTGAAAACTTAATAAACCACTGAATAATGTAGATAGAGAGGTAAAAATTGACACACATGTTTGGAATTACATGAGGTTTTATTAGAACCAAAAAAAGTTCAGAAAATATCTGACAGATGGCGCTGGACAGCAAAACGTCAGTGACTGTGCATAACAATCGTGTATAAAAGGAGCTGTAATGAGAGAGAGAATCCCCCCCCCAAATTCTATAAGTCCCTCCAGATCCTTGAGCGTCATGCACTCCACCTCGCCTTCCATATACGCCTCTTGTCCCCCATGTGGATCCTCTATGATCTTATTTCTTTCCTCCATCTGCTCCTATTCCTCGAACATTCCCGCCTCCTCTACACCTCCCGCCACATTGATCCCCCTCACCCCATGGTTGCTCCTCTCCTCTCCCATCCCCACCCCCTGCCATGTCTTCACTGTTGTGTCCCGCCTGCCCTCCATCTCTACACCCTTCACTTCCTTTCCCAAGGTGGCTTCCAAAATTCTCCCTCCCGGATGATGCTCTCTCTCTCCATTTATCTCTCCTATCAACTCTGATCCTCACTCCCCCTCCTTTCCTCTGTCCTTTACTCGGGCTCCCTCTGCCCCCTTCCATCCTCTTTTTTCCCCACTTCCCCTCTCTCTGTCCCCTTCTCTCCCCTGAGTCCTTTTGCATTTCCTTCCTCTCATTCCCTCTCGCATCTGCCCTGCCCCTCTCCCCCCTTATGAGTCCTCTCCCTCCTTGGTTTCCCCCCCTTTCGTTTCTTCCTCTCCTCCTTCCTTGTTTACCCCCTCCTCCAGATTCCCCCCCCCCCCATCTGCCTTTGTCTCAGGAGTGTCATCTTTGTGCCGCCATTTTCGTGCAGTGTTTTACTGTGAGTGTTCCGTGTTGTGTATTTTGGGAAGTGTTGCAAACAGACATCATACTGTTGCTGGGTGTGATTTTTTATCTCTTGTGAACAGAAACCAGACTGTCGCCATGTTTTTTAATTGTGTGGCTACTACGTTACTTGTCTGATTCCTGTGAATTTTATTAACATTGATAACCCCTTTGCTTTCTGTTTTGACATTACGCATTTTTCCGCCATTTTACACTTTAAGTCACCGTTTTATCGCCTGTTTTTCTTGTTTCTTTTTTTCTTCCGTTTTTAAAAAAGTCTGTAGGCTGTAGAGCAGCGTACTAAGCTGCTGCCAGCCCGCCCCCTTCGGGGGGAATTGAAAATAAATAAAGGAAAAAAGAGAGAGACAGAGAGAGAATCAGATGCGCCAGCAGTCGCAGCATGTTGACGTTACCTGAAAAGGCGCTTTTAGTGAAACTGTATTATCAGAATGGGGAATGTGCTAGCTCAGCGTTACGATCCTATCGCCATAGGAAGGGGATTCGAATGGGTAAAGGTCCGTTGACAAATGCAGCTGTGGCGAGAATGATTTCGAAGTTCGAAGCCACGGGTTGTTTAGACGATAGACCCTGTAGTGGCTGACCGAACACAAGGCGTAATGCTGCTGAAACAGTTCAGGAAGAACTGTAGCGGGTTCGTCTATGCACGGGGAGGTCAGCGCTCGTGTAGTCGCACGTCGCACCGACATTCCATACACTACTGTTTGGTTGGCACTGAGGCGTACCCTCCGATGCTATCTGTACAAAATCCATCGGCATCATGAACTAATACCTGGCGATTTAATGAAGCGTAGGGCATTTGCGGTGTGGGCGTTTCAAAAGATGACGATTGGTTGAGTAACGTGTTGTGGACCGACGAAGCTCATTTCACGCTCCGAAGGTCTGTCAATGCCCACAACTGCAGAATTTGGGCTACCGAAACTCCTAGAACTGTCGTGGAAACTCCATTGCACGACGAGAAAGTCACGCTTTGGGTTGGGTTTACCACATATACCGTTAACGGGCCTTTTTTCTTCAAGGAAATGCGTGATTCTGGTTTTGTAACTGCTACCGTGACGGGTGAGAAGTACGCCGATATGTTACAGAATCGCATCATCCCCAGCCTGGCTGATAAACACCTGCTGGAACGTATGATGTTTATGCAGGATGGCGCTCCACCCCATATTGCTAGACGCGTGAAAGATCTCTTGCGCGCGTCGTTTGGTGATGATCGTGTACTCAGCCGCCACTTTCGTCTTGCTTGCCCTCCCAGGTCCCCAGACCTCAGTACGTGCGATTATTGGCTTTGGGGTTATCTGAAGTCGCAAGTCTATCGTGATGGACCGACATCTCTAGGAACAGTGAAAGACAACATCTGACGCCAGTGCCTCACCGTAACTCCTGAGATGCTTTACAGCTATTGTTTAGGATTGCTGGTGGACATATTGAGCATTTCCTGTAAAGAACATCATCTTCGCTTTGTCTTACTTTGTTATGCTAATTATTGCTATTCTGATCAGATAAAGCGCCATCTGTAGGACATTTTTTGAACTTTTGTACTTTTTTTGGTTCTAATAAAACCCCATGTCCTTCCAAGCATGTGCGTCAATTTGTACCTCTCTATCTACATTATTCCGTGATTTATTCAGTTTTAAAATTTATACTGACTTTTTGATCACTCTGTATATTAACATATAATCTTCCCACATTTCAGTATTATCACTTGTGGAATTCTTTTATTACCTTCATTTAAACTGCCAATATTCTTTCCGTATTTATTTTGTTAAATTTTGTTTTTCTATACCATAAATTTAATCAAGTTAGTGTGCACGCTGTTGAGTCCCCTGGTAGATTTTGTTTGTTTTCTTAACGGTACCATCACACAATACACATTAGTTTTCATGACGGTACGTGTTTGTACGACATGCGACGAGCTACTCACTGTAACAATATTTGAATGGTATGTTCTCTGTCACTATCTTCTCTTTTTACACAGTACACATTGCATGTAGGTTGAACTTCTTTTACGTACAGTATTTTCTTGAATAATATAGAGGCGATGATTATTACTTGAGCAATCAAAACCGATTATAATATTATAAAGATGCGAGCAAGACAAAATTTATATAGCCGGCCACGTGGACGGTCGCAGGTTCGAATCCTGCCTCGGGCATGGATGTGTGCGATGTCCTTAGGTTAGGTAGGTGTAAGTAGTTCTAAGTTCTAGGGGACTGATGACCCATAGCGCTCAGAGCCATTTGCACCATTTTTGAGCCAAATTTTATGTAGAAGAAACAACTACTTTGAATTTTTCTGATGGGACGTATAGTGAGTCATGGTTGGTTGGCTGGTTGATTTGCGGGAGGGCGTCAGACAGCGAGGTCATCGGTCCCAGCGTATTAGGGATGGATGGGGAAGGACGTGGCGGTGCCCTTTCAAAGGAACCGTCTCGGCATTTGCCTGAAGCGATTTAGAAAACTGGCGAAAAACTAAATGAGGACGACCGAACGTGGGTTTGAACCGTCGTCCTCCCGAATACTGAGGCATGAAGGAATCGCCAGTCTGATAGTGGAATTAAGTATGGTGGTAAAAACTGTAGATCGCGACAATGGGATGAGTACAGAAACAGGTTCCAAATGATGTAGATTGCAGTATTTACTTTTTAGATTAAGAGGCTTGTACATGGTAGAGTAGCATGGAGAGCTGCATCAAACCAGTATTCGGGCTCAGGATAACAACAGCAATAATAAGAGAATCTTGTTATTATGGGTGGCCTTGGGAAACTCGTTAATTGCCTAGGATACAGCACGTATAGCTGTAAGTTAGCTCAATTATTACATTGAAAAAATATCAGGAAAGTGGTGTTAATAATGAAAAAATTGATCTCAAACACGCTGTTTAACTTGTTCAACCAATGAGTGTTAAAAAACACAAAGCGAATAAGAATTGCTAAAAAAAGTTTTCCACCACTATCTTGACTGCACAGTTTGAGTTTTTTTCGAAAACCTTTTGTTTTCTTTATAGCTGTCCGTCTTGAAAACCGTATATATTGCCACTTGCTGTGTATATCGCCACTTCCACGATTATACCTTATTTCTCCATTTTGTCATTTTCAAATGGAAGTGTATAGGTCCTACGGACCGCTAATCTAAAATGGGCACATTTATATCTACGTGGATGGCTAGAGTCGACGTTTATAATTGTATCTGAACGCTATAAATAAATGTTTGCCACCTTTCTTGACCAATACTAGATCGAGAATATTGATGTTACTCTGTCTTTCGAGCTTTATTGTAAATTTAATTTTTGGGTGCATTTCACTCATCTTTTCGCCTAGACATCCTTATCACCTTTAAAGAGCAGTATGAGGTTGTCAACATTTCTTCTATAGTAGATAAGTCTGTGAATTATGGATTTCACTCAGAAAGGTTGTTCTGTAGTTCGTTAATAAACATATCGGCCGAAGTTCTTGCTAAACTTTTTCCCATAACGTACCCATATTTGTTTTAGCTGACAAGTTCAGTAGCATTTAACGTCACCTAACGACCACACACAATTATTTAAGGCATACTGCCTCGTTAAAGAGCATTAGTAACGGACAAGGGTACATGTGAACTGACGAATTACTGTTATCTAAATTTTAAATGAGGTATGTCTTCGTCATATTCTATACAATGTATACTTTGTATCCCGTCTGGAAAGTGGCGAGTGCGTCTGTTCCTGAAATCTTAAAGGTTGGCCGAATGAAGGAAGCGAGTAGGAGCAGGGGAGATAAAAACACGTCGGTACTGCAACTAAGTAAAAGGGGTTTACTAGTGTATAAACATAGGCAAACAGCTTACATAACTTTAGGTGATGAGCACGTTGGTGTGCAGCCAAAGTCTAGATAAGAAAGTCTCAATAGCAAGTTAAGCCAAAGCGATGGTTCTCGGCCGTCTGCTCTTCATGAAGTGGGCGAAAGTGGAGCGGCGCTCGTAGAGCTGCACATCGTCGGCTAGAGGGCGCTGTGGTCGGCGAAGATCTTCCGCTCTCGTACTGCCAACCTACGCTGTGACATCGAAACTATCCATACCACAGTAATATTGTATTTTTGATGTAAATATTACTCCTTATTTTTTCTGTTTATCTAACAAATTGTGATACTGGCTGTGGCCGAAACGCGTTCAGGAAGATATTAAAAAAATATCAAAATATAAATAGCGGTCAAGATGGACAATTTTACTCTTTTTCATTGCTCTTTAGTTCACACGAAATCCAATGAGCAATGGGAGAAAAAATGAACCCGCACTCTCAAAAAAGTGTGCCTTCACGGTCAGTGCGATTCAGATTGACGTGCTTTGTCTCCGACAATGAATAGCACAATACGAAAAATATTAGAGATTAGCGCGCGGTCGATAACGTTGTCATTAGAGACAGAGCAGAAGTTCGATCTGCTTTACTGACAGCGAACGATATCGGACGTGCCCTTTCTAACGAACCATCCCGCTATTTGCCAGGAGCGATTTAGGGAAACAACAGAAAACCTAAATCAGGATGGACAAACGCGGATTTGAACCGTCGTCCTCGCAAACGAGAGTCGGTTATGGTAACCACTATGCCACTTCGCTTGCTGAAATATTACGAGTTCCATACAGGAAAGATTAAGGAAAGGCAAACCTACGTTCCTAGCTTTTGTAGACTTAGAAAAAGCTTTTGACAATGTTGACTGGAATACTCTCTTTCAAATTCTAAAGGTGGCAGGGGTAAAATACAGGGAGCGAAAAGCTATTTACAATTTGTACAGAAACCAGATGGCAGTTATAAGAGTCGAGGGACATGAAAGGGAAGCAGTGGTTGGGAAGGGAGTGAGACAGGGTTGTAGCCTCTCCCCGATGTTATTCAATCTGTATATTGAGCAAGCGGTAAAGAAAACAAAAGAAAAATTCGGAGTAGGTATTAAAATCCATGGAGAAGAAATAAAAGCTTTGAAGTTCGCCGATGACATTGTAAATCTGTCAGAGACGGCAAAGGACTTGGAAGAGCAGTAAAATGGAGTGGACACTGTCTTGAAAGGAGGATATAACATGAATGTCAACAAAAGCAAAACGAGGATAATGGAATGTAGTCGAATTATGTACGGTGATGCTGAGGTAATTACATTAGGATATAAGACACTTAAAGTAGTAAAGGAGTTTTGCTATTTGGGGAGCAAAATAACTGATGATGGTCGAAGTAGAGAGGATATAAAATGTAGACTGGCAATGGCAAGGAAAGCGTTTCTGAAGAAGAGAAATTTGTTAACATCGAGTATAGATTTAAGTGTCAGGAAGTCATTTCTGAAAGTATTTGTATGGAGTGTAGCCATGTATGGAAGTGAAACGTGGACGATAAATAGTTTGGACAAGAAGAGAATAGAAGCTTTCGAAATGTGATGCTACAGAAGAATGCTGAAGATTAGATGGGTAGATCTCATAACTAATGAGGAAGTGTTGAATAGGGTTGGGGAGAAGAGAAGTTTGTGGCACAACTTGACCAGAAGAAGGGATCGGTTTGTAGGACATGTTCTGAGGCATCAAGGGATCACCAATTTAGTATTGGAGGGCAGTGTGGAGGCCAAAAATCGTAGAGGGAGACCAAGAGATGAATACACTAAGCAGATTCAGAAGGATGTAGGTTGCAGTAGGTACTGGGAGATGAAGAAGCTTGCACAGGATAGAGTAGCATGGAGAGCTGCATCAAACCAGTCTCTGGACAGAAGACCACAACAACAACAACAACAGTGTTTGGTGTGCCAACATTCTACGAAGAGTCATTCCAAGCTATGACCACATTATCACTTTACGGTAAGAAATATTGTCAACTCGAGACGTTTGCCGCCGAATTGGCGAGGGCCATGTCGAAGTAATTCGTAAATTCGATTGCTATCATGAGACACGAAATTGAAAATTTCGAGTGTTTTGTTGGTAATCAAGAGATATGTTCGTAACTTGTTTACTGTGACAATTTCCTTAAAGTCTGAAAGTGGAATTAAGGAACCATGGGTGATGTGGGAAGTTGTGTTGGATATATGAGCGGCAAATTCCCGTACAGTTAGTATCCTCGTTACGTAAAGTTAACCGGAAAAAAATATCGATATTTGTGACAGTCAAGAAGGAATATTACAGTTGCTGTGAGTTGTACACTTTTCGTATGCTGGCCATTAACTTCGCTGCACGTTACGTTCTTGTGGAAGGATACTGACTCGAAGCATATAGTTTCTTATAAATCATTCGGGTTATTAAGAACCGTAGGCTATCCTGCTTTAGATTGCTTGCAGTTTTTCCGTCAATTTGCGTTCTTAAGGAACAATAGGGTACGTATCAGTATTCTGCCAGCTGCTAGTTCGTTTGCATGCAGCATAGTATCTGAGGTAACAAGTAACTCAGCTGTTAAGATGGTGGTTTCTATGAGCAGCAAGAAGGTTAAGTTATCGGAGTATGCAGTTCCCACAGAGTTATTTGGTATTTTAGAGCTTTCTGTAAACACTTTTTCCAAGCAAATCCAAAAGCAGTCTATTTTAGGCTGGGTTCTGACTGTTCAGTCCCTCCATGACACCGCTGCTTTGCTAACTTGATTATCTCTGGTGCTGATATTCGTGACAAATCGGTTCTTGTTATATCGACGATTTATTTTCATTTACAAGTTATTACTCGACAAAGCAACGTTTTGACGCGCCCGTAACAGGATCTATCTTGGTCACGTGACTGCGTGCAATGTTGTAAATCGGAGTAGACGTGTGCCACCATAATAACTGTAAATAAGAAGTGAATAAAAATGCTGGTAAGTCGCATAAATAACACAGATCCAGATGATATTGAATCCTTTATTCTACTTACGACGAGTTCCACGCTTAGCCCATAATTAGATGACCTGGTGACAAATAATAAAGACAAGTGCAAATAATGATATCACAAAATGCAGCGCAACCAAATAAATGAGATTATATGAACCTCAGATGAAATTAGTTGTATACAATTTCGAAGAATACAAGTACACACCATTTAAGTTCATTCCAAGCATTGACAAGGACGTTGAATAATGTCCGTACAAATGTCAAGCAAAACATGTGTACAGAGAGTAGACCTAACCAGTATCTGAATGCAGTTACAATGTCAAGGCACCGCTAACGGATCCATAACGTAAACTCTTATCGCTAGAGAGCAGATAGAGTACTGGATATTCTAGAAGAAATGAAATAAGTGTGAGTAATGAGGTAGGGCCAGAACTTGAAATGTATGGGCAGATCTCGAGCAATTGTAGGTGGTTCTTTGATTTCTTCAAAGCTTCACTTGAGAATAGGAAAAAAAACAATGAGTCGCCATCCGGCTACTTTCGTTTAACTTTCGCTACGTTTTGTGGACTTTTTAATGACGACGTGTAATTTTATCAGTGAACTGCAGACGTAAAGATGGCATGTAACAGTGCTTTTGTTCTACGAAATCTGTAGTACTGCATTGTATTTTACTTGATTTTCTTTCACAACTCTGCTGGTAAGAATGAAATAATGTTAATTGAGCTTGCCTTATTTGGAATTCAAGATTTAAAAAAAATTTGCATCTCATATTATTTCCCTTACTGAAATTATCACCAAATCAGAAAATGTGATTCTATATCTGTTATTGTAAATGGAACACCTTGTACTACTATACTATATTTTACAACTGACCTTCCTGCACATTAATGCTGACTGAACTTTTATTATTTCATTTCAATATTTCTGTTTTACACGTCATCAGAAGTACTGCCCTAAATGGTGGCACACGTGAGGCGATACAGACCCTACGACTTATCTTAGATTAAGGTAAGACAAACCTACGTTTCTAGCATTTGTAGACTTGGAGAAAGCTTTTGACAATGTTGTCTGGAATATTCTCTTTCAAATTATGAAGGTCAAATACAGAGAACGAAGGACTATTTACAATTTGTACAGAAACCAGATGGCAGTTATAAGAGTCGAGGGCATGAAAGTGGAAGCAGTGGTTGGGAAGGGAGTGAGACAGGGTTGCAGCCTATCCCCAATGTTATTCAATTTGTATATTCAGCAAGCAGTGAAGGAAACAAAATAATATTTTGGAGTGGGAATTAAAATCCATGGAGAAGAAATAACCGATGACTTTGTAATTCTGGCAGAGACATCAAAGGGCCAGGAAGAGCTCAATTGGCTCTAAGTACTATGAGACTTAACATCTGAGGTCATCAGTCCCCCTAGACTTAGAACTATTTAAACCTAACTAACCTAAGGACATCACACACATCCACGCCCGTAGCAGGATTCGAACATGCGACCGTATCAGCAGCGCGGTTCCGGACTGAAGCACCTACAACCGCTCGGCCGCAGCGGCCGGCTCGCTCGAAATGTGTCATGAGCACAATGGAGGACCCAATACTGTCTGTATCAGTTTTACTTATGCCATTTACCAGCATTTTTAAATTCATTTTCATAATTATGTACAATGTATTGTGTGTTGTCACGAGACGACTTGTCGGCAGTTCGTGGTCTCGCGGTCGCGTTGTCGCTTCACGAGCACTGGGTCCCGGGTTCGATTCCCGGTGGGGTCAGGTATTTTCACCTGGCTCGAGATGACTGGGTGATTGTGTTGTCCTCATCATTTCATCATCATTCATGAAAGTGGCGAGTTTGGACTGAGCAAAGGTTGGGAATCTGTCCGGGCGCTGCTAACCGCGCCGTCTGGTGTGACCGTGCGGTTCTAGGCGATGCAGTCTGGAACCGCGTGACCGCTACGATCGCAGGTTCGAATCCTGCCTCGGGCATGGATGTGTGTCATGTCCTTAGGTTAGTTAGGTTTAAGTAGTTCTAAGTTCTAGGGGACTGATGACCACAGATGTTAAGTCCCATAGTGATCAGAGCCATTTTTTTGCTAAGCGCGCAGTTGAGCGCCCCACAAACCAAACATCATCATCATCACGAGATGACTTGTAGTAAGTTACGCGTTATTGTGGGAAGCAAAGAAATTTTTATTGAATTCGGCACTACCCTACAAAGTGACAGAGAGACTCTATATACAACGGTTGAGACGATTTTCCAGTCGTCCAATTCCACGACGAAAAATATACAAACTCTGATGATACAGCCGTACAAGGAACGCCGTGTGAACGCCTTCATCGTCGGAAAATCTCTTTGCCTTTACCGCAAACAAGAAAAGCAGATGGTGCAATATCTTCCTTCCTTACTGATCAGAATCACCTATGTGTGTGCGGCCTTGTTCAAATGTTTGACATCATTTTACTACGACTGTACGCGACATTGCGTTTGGTCCGTATACAGCCAGAATTTCGTGGTGGATCTGTTTGCAATTTAGACGTTTTGCCCAGAATGACCGTACTATCCAGAGAACTTCAAGTACGTTTCGAGCTGCCGCGTCATACTACTCCCACACTGCGATGCTCAGTTTATCTGTACCTCAGAAACCCGAAACAGATACACTCCGTTGACACTGTAAGTGCGCTATGTTCTTGGCGTGGGACGACATGTGTAACCTAATTTCTGAAGTCGCTATGTACCTCCCAGTGCGAGCATGGAAAGTGATTGTGCAGAATGCGGCTCCTCCAACTAACTTTGAAAGCAATAAAATTTATTTTCGATGAGAAGGCGAAATGCCCTACTTTGATTAAATCAGGTACCGATTTGTAGGAACACAGCAATCAGTTGCAATCCCATTGTCTTTTATTCGTCTTGCATATTCGGATTTTATGGAGAAATAGCCATCTTCAGTGCATTCGGCTTTACTGTGAGTTACCGTTTAAAAACTCGCAGTGGTACGTGCCACAATGTGACTTTACTGGTTTATATGCAGAAGGAAAATGAATTCAGTTGCGTCGGAGGCATTCCCAGAATGACGACGGGTAATTTCGAACTGACATGTTTTCTAAACAACCCAGATGCAGACTCCTAAAACCAAAGTCTCTATCAAGTCGTCTGTCGTTAGTAAAAGTGTGTCGCATTGAATGGTGAATATGTAGAGAGGGATTAAAACCATCCCCAAGTGGCCCGCCGGCTAGACGCGCGATCTAAGGCACTGTTTCCCGAGCGGGAAGGTGTGACGGTCTCCGGCACGAATCCGCCAGGCTCATTAGTGTCGATTTCCGGTGTGCCGTCCAGCCTGTGGATGGTTTTTAAGCGGTTTTCCATCTGCCTCGGCGAATGCGGGCTGGTTCCCCTTATTTCGCATTAGTTACACTACGTCGGCGATTGCTGCACAAACACTGTCTCCACGTACGTGTACGCAATAATTACTGTACCACGCAAATATTTGGGGTTACACTCGTCTCGAATGAAACGTTCCCGGAAAGGAGGGACGGAGGGGAAGGGGCACTGGTGGCCGAACTTCACAATAAACCTGAGTTCGGTGTGGGGCGGCGGTGGGGTGGGTGGACTGCTGTGGCCTGTTATGGGGTTGTGTACCACGGAGGCCTACGGCGGGACGAAGTCTCTCCGTCGTTTCTAGGTCCCGGTTCAATACACACACAATCCCCAAGTTTAGCAGTCGTAGCTTGACTTGTTGTTGCGGTCTTCAGTCCTGAGACTGGTTTGATGCAGCTCTTCCTTCCTACTCTATCCTGTGCAAGCTGCTTCATCTCCCAATACGTACTGCAGCCTACATCCTTCTGAATCTGCTTATTGTATTCATCTCTTGGTCTCCCTCCACGCTGCCCTCCAATGCTAAATTGGTGATCCCTTGATGCCTCAGAACATGTCCTACCAACCGATCCCTTCTTCTTGTCAAGTTGTACCACAAACTTCTTTTCTCCCCAATCCTATTCAATACTTCCACATTAGTTATGTGATCCACCCATCTAATCTTCAGCATTCTTTTGGCGGAGTTTGCGTTCGGTGCACGCAGTCCCAGTCGCACGATGCAGACTGCTTGCTGTAAAACATGGATGCCACATCGTGGCATCGTGATTACACTAGAGGTCGCACTACTGTCAGGAGTTATGGGACCACTTGGGCTGATTATGTCCACCCCACGGTACAGTAGTTGTTCCTCAGTGGCGATGCTGTGTTCCAAGAATATAGGACCCATGTTCACACAGCTCGCATTGTACAGGGCTGGTTTTGTGAGTGTTGTTGTTGGTGTAGTCTTTAGTCCTGACACTAGTTTAATGCAGCTCTCCATGCTATTCTATCCTGTGCAAACTGCTTCATCTCCCAGTACCTACTGCAACCTACATCCCTCTGAATCTGTTTAGTGTATTCATCTCTTGGTCTCCCTCTACGATTTTTACCCTCCATGCTGCCCTCCAATGCTAAATTTGTGATCCCTTGATGCCTCAGAACATGTCCTACCAACCGATCCCTTCTTCTGGTCAAGTTGTGCCACAAACTTCTCTTCTCCCCAACCCTATTCAACACCTAGTTATGTGATCTACCCATATAATCTTCAACATTCTTCTGTAGCACCACATTTCGAAAACTTCTATTCTCTTCTTATCCTAACTATTTATCGTCCATGTTTCACTTCGATACATGGCTACACTCCATACAAATACTTTCAGAAAAGACTTCCTGGCATTTAAATCTATACTCGATGTTAACAAATTTCTCTTCTTCAGAAACGCTTTCCTTGCCATTGCCAGTCTACATTTTATATCCTCTCTACTTCGGCCATCATCAGTTATTTTGCTCCCCAAATAGCAAAACTCCTTTACTTCTTTAACAGTCTCATTTCCTAATCTAATTCCCTCAGCATCACCGTACATAATTCGACTACATTCCATTATCCTCGTTTTGCTTTTATTGATGATCATCTTATATCCTCCTTTCAAGACACTGTCCATTGCGTTCAACTGCTCTTCCAAGCCCTTTGCTGTCTCTGACAGAATTACAATTTCATCGGCGAACCTCAAAGTTTTTATTTCTTCGCCATGGATTTTAGTACCTACTCCGAATGTTTATTTTGTTTCCTTTTCTGCTTGCTCAATATACAGATTGAATAACATCGGGGAGAGGCTACAAGCCTGTATCACTCCCTTTCCAACCAGTGCTTCCCTTTCATGTCCCTCTACTCTTATAACTGCCTCTGATTTCTGCAAAAATTGTAAATAGCCATTCGCTCCCTGTATTTTAGCTCTGTCACCTTCAGAATGTGAAAGAGATTATTCCAGTCAACATTGTCAAAAGCTTTCTCTAAGTTTACAAATGCTAGAAACGTAGGTCTGCTTTTTCTTAATCTTGCTTCTAAGATAAGTAGTAAGTTCAGTATTACCTCAGGGAGGTGTTCCAATATTTCTACGGAATCCAAACTGATCTTCCCCGAGGTTGGCTTCTACCAGTTTTTCCATTCGTCTGTAAAGAATTCGCGTTATTATTTTGCAGCCGTGACTTATTAAACTTATAGTTCGGTAATTGTCACATCTGTCAACACCTGCTCTCTTTGGGATTGGAATTATTATATTCTTCTTGAGGGTATTTCGCCTGTCTCATACATATTGCTCACCAGATGGTCGGTTTTTGTCAGGCATGGCTCTCCCAAGGCTGTTAGTAGTTCTAATGGAATGTTGACTAATATTGGGGCCTTGTTTCGACTTAGGTCTTTCAGTGTCAAACTCTTCACGCAGTATCATGTCTCCCATTTCGTCTTCATCTACATCGTCTTCCATTTCCATAATACTGCCCTAAAGTATATCGCCCTTGTATTGACCCTCTACAGGGTGTTACAAAAAGGTACGGCCAATCTTTCAGGAAACATTCCTCACACACAAATAAAGAAAAGATGTTATGTGGACATGTGTCCGGAAACGCTTAATTCCCATGTTAGAGCTCATTTTAGTTTCGTCAGTATGTACTGTACTTTCTCGATTCACCTCCAGTTGGCCCAATTGAAGGAAGGTAATGTTGACTTCGGTGCTTGTGTTAACATGCGACTCATTGGTCTACAGTACTAGCATCAAGCACATCAGTATGTAGCATCAACAGGTTAGTGTTCATCACGAACGTGGTTTTGCAATCAGTGCAGTGTTTACAAATGCGGAGTTGGCAGATGCCCATTTGGTGTATGGATTAGCACGTGGCAATAGCTGTGGCGCGGTACGTTTGTATCGAGACAGATTTCCAGAACGAAGGTGTCCCGACAGGAAGACGTTCAAAGCAATTGATCGGCGTCTTAGGGAGCACGGAATATTCCAGCCTATGACTCGCGACTGGGGAAGACCTAGAACGACGAGGAAACGACGAGGACACCTGCAATTGACGAGGCAATTCTTCGTGCAGTTGACGATAACCCTAATGTGAGCGTCAGAAAAGTTGCTGCTGTACAAGGTAACGTTGACCACGTCACTGTATGGTGAGTGCTGCGGGAGAACCAGTTGTTTCCGTACCATGTACAGGGTGCAGGCACTATCAGCAGCTGATTGGCCTCCACGGGTACACTTCTGCGAATGGTTCATCCAGCAATGTGTCAATCCTCATTTCAGTGCAAATGTTCTCTCGACGGACGAGGCTTCATTCCAACGTGATCAAATTGTAAATTTTCACAATCAGCATGTGTGGGCTGACGAGAATCCGCACGCAATTGTGCAATCACGTCATCAACACAGATTTTTTGTGAAACATTTGGGCAGGCATTGTTGGTGATGTCTTGAATGGGCCCCATGTTCTTCCACCTACGCTCAATGGAGCACGTTATCATGATTTCATACGGGATACTCTACTTGTGCTGCTAGAACATGTGCCTTTACAAATACGGCGCAACATGTGGTACATGCACGATGGAGCTCCTGCACATTTCAGTCGAAGTGTTCGTACACTTCTCAACAACAGATTCGGTGACCGATAGATTGGTAGAGGCAGACCAAATCCATGGCCTCCACACTCTCCTGACCTCAACCCTCTTCACTTTCATTTATGGGGGAATTTGAAAGCTCTTGTCTACGCAACCCCAGTACCAAATGTAGCGACTCTTAGTGCTCGTATTGTGGACGGCTGTGATACAATACGCCATTCTCCAGGGCTGCATCAGCACATCAGGAACTCCATGCGACGGAGGGTGGATGTATGTATCCTCGCTAACGGAGGACATCTTGAACATTTCCTGTAACAAAGTGTTTGAAGTCACGCTGGTGCGTTCTGTTGCTGTGTGTTTCCATTCCATGATTAATGTGATTTGAAGAGAAGTATTAAAATGAGCTCCAACATGGAAGGTAAGCGTTTCCGGACACATGTCCACATAAGATATTTTCTTTCTTTGTGTATGAGGAATGTTTCCTGAAAGTTTGGCCGTACCTTCTTGTAACACCCTGTATACTCCTTCCACCTTCCTGCTTTCCCTTCCTTGCTTAGAACTGGGTCTCCATCTGAGCTCTTGATATTCATACAAGTGGTTTTCTTGACTTATTCGAAGCGATAATGGAAATTTTATGAATACACCCTGTTACTACCCGACACCCCCCCTCCCTGTTCTTAGGAGTAAACAAGACGGTGCTGCCTCCCTGGACAGGTCTACAGTTCGCTTAGCCGTGTAGTATTAAATTACCAGCGGGTACAAGTATGGCACTTCTTCATCATGCACCGACGCGGAAACCGTGGCGCCGCCGCGCGTGCTGCAGGAGCGGCGCTGTCCTGGCAGGATGAGTCTGCAGCTGACGCGTGCTGCCCGAGAGGCGACGCGCCCTGCTGACGTCACACGGTGGGCGAGGTGTCACGGCCAGGGCCGGCTGTCCATTCATGCTGCTCGGCCCTCCGCGCCCGCCCCGGCCGTCACGTCCCGACGCAACACAAATAACAATCGCTCCGTCTCCCAAATGGGCGTCTTACTCATCTGTCCCCGGCCGCGTGACGTTCACAATGGAGCCATTTCGGTAAATATACGTCCTATCCGCCATTACGGCGCTTCCATTCACACTGCGTTAGCAGCTGTACGTTCGTGTGAAAGGTTAACTGGCGCCATATATTTCACTTCCTCTTCTGTCCCATTTACTGGTACAGCTGGAGAGATGAAAATATGTTTACATCTCTCTACACGTTCCTCCCTTCCTTAACATCATGATATCATAAGATGTCGAAGGCGATAGTGGCTCTGGAATCCTCGTTGCAGTGTGCCTCTTTTATGATACTGACTTCTTTTCACATTATTACTCTGATTTATCGTACCTGCGTCCAAACTGAGGGTCTTCGCTGTGAGAACTGGTTTTTAATATTCCACTACACGCCCTACAATTGGACATACGTAATAAGATTTACGATGACGGTGCTTCCCTCTTTTTATTGTTGTTGTGGACTCTAGTTATTTGAAGCACCTCTCCACGCAGGTCCATCATGCGGAAGCCTCTTCACAACTACTCAAACCCACATCCGTCTCAACCTCCATTCCGTGTTGATGAAATCTTGGTTACCCTCTACAGTTTTTACGCTTCCTTCCATTACAAAATTGACAGTTTCTTGATATTTACAATCGTGTCCAGTCAACCGATATTTATTTTTAGTCAGCATGTGCCGTATTTTCCCCCATTAGTTATTCAATCTACACAGCTAATCTCTAGCATTCGCCGGCCGGTGTGGCCGTGCGGTTCTAGGCGCTTCAGCCTGGATCCGCGTGACCGCTACGGTCACAGGTTCGAATCCTGCCTCGGGCATGAATGTGTGTGATGTCCTTAGGTTAGTTAGGTTTAAGTAGTTCTAAGTTCTAGGGAACTGATGACCACAGATGTTAAGTCCCATAGTGCTCAGAGCCATTTGAACCATTTGAATTCTGTGTATGTTTACAAACAACGTGAGGGGAGAGCTTTCGATCAGTACTGGAACAACTTTCACCTGCAGCACTACAACCAGAGTCTCGGTGGAGGTTCGAGTCCTCCCTCGGTCATGAGTGTGTGTGTTTGTCCTTAGGATAATTTAGGTTAAGTAGTGTGTAAGGTTAGGGATTGATGACATTAGTCCCATAAGATTTCACACAAATTAGAACTACAACCAGAATCTTCTGTTATACTTTTGCCTATTTACCATCCACAGAACACTCACTTCAGACTTATTTATCTATTAAAGAAATAATTTTCTTGTTACTGCCAGTCTGCATTTTCGATGCTGTGTACTTTGGTCATTGTAGCTATTTTGTGCCTTGTTGACTAATCTAATCCTATCAGCATCGCCTTTTAGTTCAATCAGAACTACTGATAACCAAAGGAGACCAAGTTTATGACAAAACTATCTTATCTGGAGTGCTAAAACTATGTCGCAGGCGAAATAACCTCAGACTTAATGAAGAATATGATAATTCCAATCCAAAGAAAGCAGGTGCTGACAATGTGAATGTTACCAAACTATCAGTTTAAGTCATTGTTGCAAAATGTTAATACGAATTCTTTGCAGAAGAGTGGAAAAAAAACTGGTAGCAGCCGACCTTAGGGGAGATCATTTTGGATTCCGCAGAAATGTAGGAATACGAGAGGCAGTATTTGCCTTACAACTTTTCATAGAAGATAGTCAGGCAAACCTACATTTGTAGACTTAGAGAAACCTTTTGACAGTACTGACTGGAATACTTTCTTTGAAATTATGAAGGTTAAAAGGGCAAAAATACAGGAAACGAAAGGATATTTACAAGTGGTGTAGAAACCAGATGGTAGTAATAAGGGTTGAAGGGTATGAAATGGCAGCAGTGGCTGAGAAGGGAATGAGACAGGGTTGTAGCCTATCGCCGATGTTATTCAATCTGTACACTGAGAAAGCAGTAAAACAAATCAAAGAAAAATTTTGAGGGTGAATTTAAGTTCAGAGAAAGGAAATAAAAATTTTGAGGTTTGCCGATGACATTGTAGTTCTGTCAGAGACAGAAAAGGTCTCAGAAGAGCAGTTGAGTGGAACTAACAGTGTCTTGATAGCAGAATATAGGATGAATATCAACAGAAACAGAACAATTGTAATGGAATAATCGAATTAAGTCTGGTGATGCTGTGGGTATTGGATTAGGAAACGAGTCGCTTATAGTTGTAGATGGGTTTTTCCGGTTCGGGCAGCAAAATAACTGATGGCGGCCGAAGTAGATGTTAACGTTGAATATAGATGTAAGTGTTAGGAAGTTTTCTGAAGGTGTCTGTATGTAGCGTAGCCATATGTGGAAGTGAAACATGGTGAGGGGATAATCAGTTAACAGTTTAGACAAAGAGAGAGTAAAAATGGCTCTGAGCACTATGGGACTTAACTTCTATGGACCTAAGGACATCACACAACACCCAGCCATCACGAGGCAGAGAAAATCCCTGACCCCGCCGGGAATCAAAGAGAGAGTAGAAGCTTTAGTAATGTGGTTCTACAGAAGAATGCTCTAGATCAGATGGGTAGATCGCGTAACTAATGAGGAGGTACTGGATAGGATTGGGGAGAAAATAAATTTGTTGCACAACTTGAGTAAAAGAAGGAAGCAATTGATAGGACACATTCTGAGCCATCAAGGGATCACCAGTTTGAGGGAAGCGTAGAGAGAGACTTAGAGATGAATACAGGAAGCAGATTCAGAAAGATATGCTTACTGTATTGATCTCTTGGTCTCCCTCTATGATGTGTACCCCTCACATTTGCAGGTTGCAGTAGTTACTCCGAGGTGAAGAGACTTGCACGGCATAGAGAAGTGCGGAGAGCTGCTTCATACCAGTCTTCGGACTGAAGACCACAACAACAACAACATCATCAACGATGACAAGAAAGTCCCTTTGCCTTTATTTATATTCAACCTAATACCCTTTTCAGATAATATCCATTTACTGCAATTGCTCTTCTAAGTACACTCCTGGAAATTGAAATAAGAACACCGTGAATTCATTGTACCAGGAAGGGGAAACTTTATTGGCACATTCCTGGGGTCAGATACATCACATGATCACACTGACAGAACCACAGGCACATAGACACAGGCAACAGAGCATGCACAATGTCGGCACTAGTACAGAGTATATCCACCTTTCGCAGCAATGCAGGCTTCTATTCTCCCATGGAGACGATCGTAGAGATGCTGGATGTAGTCCTGTGGAACGGATTGCCATGCCATTTCCACCTGGCGCCTCAGTTGGACCAGCGTTCGTGCTGGACGTGCAGACCGCGTGAGACGACGCTTCATCCAGTCCCAAACGTGCTAAATGGGGGACAGATCCGGAGATCTAGCTGGCCAGGATAGTTGACTTACACCTTCTAGAGCACGTTGGGTGGCACGGGATACATGCGGACGTGCATTGTCCTGTTGGAACAGCAAGTTCCCTTGCCGGTCTAGGAATGGTAGAACGATGGGTTCGATGACGGTTTGGATGTACCGTGCACTATTCAGTGTCCCCTCGACGATCACCAGAGGTGTACGGCCAGTGTAGGAGATCGCTCCCCACACCATGATGCCGGGTGTTGTCCCTGTGTGCCTCGGTCGTATGCAGTCCTGATTGTGGCGCTCACCTGCACGGCGCCAAACACGCATACGACCATCATTGGCACCAAGGCCGAAGCGACTCTCATCGTTGAAGACGACACGTCTCCATTCGTCCCTCCATTCACGCCTGTCGCGACACCACTGGAGGCGGGCTGCACGATGTTGGGGCGTGAGCGGAAGACGGCCTAACGGTGTGCGGGACCGTAGCTCAGCTTCATGGAGATGGTTGCGGATGGTCCTCGCCGATACCCCAGGAGCAACAGTGTCCCTAATTTGCTGGGAAGTGGCGGTGCGGTCCCCTACGGCACTGCGTAGGATCCTACGGTCTTGGCGTGCATACGTGCGTCGCTGCGGTCCGGTCCCAGGTCGACGGGCACGTGCACCTTCCGCCGACCACTGGCGACAACATCGATGTACTATGGAGACCTCATGCCCCACGTGTTGAGCAATTCGGCGGTACGTCCACCCAGCCTCCCGCATGCCCACTATACGCCCTCGCTCAAAGTCCGCCAACTGCACATACGGTTCACGTCCACGCTGTCGCGGCATGCTACCAGTGTTAAAGACTGCGATGGAGCTCCGTATGCCACAGCAAACTGGCTGACACTGACGGCGGCGGTGCACAAATGCTGCGCAGCTAGCGCCATTCGACGGCCAACACCGCGGTTCCTGGTGTGTCCGCTGTGCCGTGCGTGTGATCATTGCTTGTACAGCCCTCTCGCAGTGTCCGGAGCAAGTATGGTGGGTCTGACACACCGGTGTCAATGTGTTCTTTTTTCCATTTCCAGAAATGTATTTTGCGATCTCTGACACAATTACAAAGCGACTGGCAAACTTCAAAGTTTGTTCCCTCTCCCTTTGCAAATTTCTCCTTGATTTCCATTAAAGCTTACTCAATCTACATACTAAATATATGCAATAATCTACAAGAGTTTCTCACTCCATTTGTTGCTTCCGTTTCAGGTTCTACGAGTCTTATAACTGCCACCTGGTTTCTGTAGAAGTTGTAATTATGCTACTTTATCAATGCTGAAGATTACGAGTCGACCTCACAATGTGCCATTAGTGGGTGCTATTGAGTATTTTACATTCCCTACGATTGCAGCCTCAGATATAATGGGTGTTTCAGGATTTCGTCCATCCTTTACTTCCTGTGTCTGTCCAGCAGACGTTTTCCGTCAGTTCCTCCCATGAGTACTGATTTTGGCCGTAAGGCATTCAAACATGCCAGCTGCACGTCCAGCCCATTTTTCGTACAATATTTAGTTGCAGCATGAGCAATACAGTTTCTATATATATGAAGATAGTAATTGTTCTCGAAAGAACAGATATCATTGATGACCGTGCACCTTCTCTAGAATAAATGAGAATTAATTGAAACACTCAGTTATCGACAGGTGTTGTTGCTATACCTCCATGGGGACAGCTGAAAATGTGTGACCCGACAGGGTCTCGAACCCGGGATCTCCTGCTTACATGGCAGAAGCTCTTTCCGTCTGAGCCACCGAGAACACAGATGAATAGCGCAACTGCACGGTCATCAATGGTATCTGTTCTTTCGCGAACAGTTACTATGAGCGGATGGGCAAATATCTATTAGGTACATTACATATGTGGATTGTGGACAGCTGGGAATGTGGGTCTCACGGTAAGCTTGCAAGGGATAAATTAGATTAGGTTAGGTTAGGTTAGGTTGACTATTCATCTGTGTCCTCGGTGGCTCAGATGGATAGAGCGTCTGCCATATAGGCAGGAGATCCCGGGTTCGTGTCCCGAACGGGGCACACATTTTCAGCTGTCCCCATCGAGGTATATCAGCAACACCTGTCGGCAGCTGAGGGTTTCTATTACTTATCATTTAATACAGTTTTTTCTCCTTCCGCCGGCCTCGGTGGCCGACCGGTTCTAGGTGCATCAGTTCGGAACCGCGCTGCTGCTACGGTGACAGGTTCGAATCCTGCCTCGGGCATGGATGTGTGTGATTTCCTTAGCTTAGTTAGGTTTACGTAGTTCTAAGTCTAGGGGACTGATGGCCTCAAATGTTAATTCCCATAGTGCTTAGAGCCATCTGATTTTTTTTCTTCTCCTTCCCTTTTCTCCAGGCAGCGGTACCTCACACAGAACATGAGGATCACCCACAAGATTTCTTGTTGAAATACTTTTGATAGTCTATCTCTAATCGTCGGTCAAAAAATTTCCGTTCCAGCATCGGTATGCCAATGAGGCAAAATGGCCGTGAGCATTGAGTCAATAACCCAACTGATGCACCAGGCTGAAGACAGCCGTTTGGTAAAACACTGTGTCCGGTTGCGTGAAGGAATCGTCCACACTTCAAGGACCTTTTTAAAATACCGAAGATGTGAGAATCGCATGGGGAGAGGTCAGTACTATAGGGCGGGAGCTCCAGTGTGTCTCACTTTAGCTGGCGTAACTTCTGCGTTACGACGTTTGCGATATCATGAAGCAGCAATATCCCTTACGCCACCATTCCACAATGGTGGTTTTCGAGAAACACATTCTTCTTTCTCCGATGGTTGTCTACCAGTGTTTGTGGTTTGGCAGCCAACAAAAGTTTAACAGGACGTTGGTGCTGTTTGGACGCCTTTGGTGATAACGTCATCATAGTCCGTTTCCTCTTTTGCCACGAGCACGTCGTAAAGACATGAATTCCACACTGATACTTCCCTGCATGTCGGTACTTACATACCCGCATCTGATTTGCGTTACGTTGCAAATACACTGCAGTAACGCCCTCAAACTGGAACTTTCAGGACGTCCATTGTATCTCTGTATTTGAATACGCATGCCTATACTAGTATCTTTGGCACTTCAGTGAATGTTGCCGCTATAACCCAACATGGGCCCTGACGCGGCGGAAGTGTTGCCACACTGTGCGACACGCCTGTACACGACGATAATGCCCGATGTGGGGCTTGGCCATATTCAGTGCGAACAGTTTCGTTTTGTCGACTGTACGCTTGGTACATGACATTAGCAGTGAATCACTCATCCCTATAAATGGTTTACCTATGGGTGCCGTTCTTTCTGTAAATGGAAAATTTCACAAATTCATCTTGATCTCAGTCCTATGCAGTCACTAGTGCATTTTTCTGTATGCAATAGCATTTTCAGCATTTTCTGTACTAATGCTATGCTGCCTTGTATTTGGCTGAGATAACGAGAGAGAGGTTACATATTCTGTATTGTTTGCTATTTCATTTTATAGTGTGCCGAAGAGAGTATGTATATAATGGGATTTACCTTACGTGCTTGTGACCTCAGATGTTACATACCAAGTAAAGTGACATTTTGGTTGAAGAAAATAGGCTCGAATTCTAAAAAGGCAGGACTGAAATCATCGCTGGCCACAACCTTTTAAATTTTTTGTGCTTTCCTAATAAACATCAGGTGGAACCCCGTATATTTGTTTTTCTCTCCGTTCCTCAACTAAACTGGTGCGTGATTTAATGATCACGACGATGTCTGATCGCTCAATTTAACCTTCTATACTTAATAAATTCTAAATAACTTGGTGAGCTCGATGAACCACAGCTGACGATTGGAAATTTACATATTTACGACCGACTTGTATTCAGAATCTTGTTGCTGGTCTAAAATAAAGGGAAATAGTAAAACGATAAATGGTACTCCTATATTCCGTTTCTGGTATTTTAAAATGTCTGTGTCTTACTCTTTTGTCTTACATCGAAGCATTTCGAAGAGATGTGATGTTTGTATTTCAGTTGTCTGATTCCTTTGCTGTTAAGTTGTTACAACTGAATATTTTACAGTGATTAACAACATCACAATTGAAATCAAATTTACGTTGGAAAGACGTGGAAGGATTAAGAAAAATGTGTTTCAGTTCTTGTAGTTGACGTCTCTAACCATCTTGCAAAAACAATTTCATTTTATTTTATTTCATGTAACTTTGCATTCTCTCCAGATATAATGATCAGTTTCTGTGCTAAAGGTAGTGTGCAGTTCACATTTTTGTTAAGTGTGAATTTTTTGTTATTGTATACAGAAATAAATAAACCTCTAGAATATCACTATCATAGTTCAGTACACCACTGACAGAATTCACAACCCGAGTTGCAGTAATTAATAAAAATATTCGAACAACGACTCACGTGTGATGCATACTATAACTGTGTGAACACGACATGCAATATCTTTTCACTTTCTGTGTTGAAACACCTTCTTTATTTCTGTGTCTTCATACTTAATTCAAAAGTTCTGTAAGTGCTGAATAATCGAGTTTTACTGTGCTTTTTTAAGTATTTTAGTGTAAAGTGATTGAAAATCACTTTAGGGTATGACATCAAGTCATTTTGATAATACTATGTTTTCAGTTTTCTATCTCTTCATTTACCTTGGAGTAAGTCGTGAAAGGCTCCAGTAACAGAAGTGTAATTAGTTCTGGTTTACCTTTATGGCTGCTGCATTCATGACATTTTCTTTTCAAGTATTCTGTTAGTAAACTGAACATGCTTTTATGTCCACCTGTCTTGGTTTAATCTATGTATTTTCGTTATAGTATTCTCTTAATAAATTGAACATGCTTTTAACTTCACCAGTCTTTGTTGAATATATGTGATAATTCTACGATTCTCTATTATGAGTAAAATATCTTCTTTGTGTTTCAGTAGTATCATCTGTCTCGCTAGACTGGTGAATTATTTCTTTACCCCTCAAGGCGAAAAGGAGAGCACTTGTTTAGCTGCTCGATTTGAAACTTACTGTTAGAGTAGCAAAAATTTGTATATGAGTGGATTGCCTTCAAAGTCTTTTCACTGTGTAGCTACAGATTGTTCACAGACTGATGTTTTTGACATGACATTGTTTCACTTCTACAGAGTTGGCGTGCCTGACTACAAAATGGGCGACTCATCCACGGCATGTTTCGGTTGGCTGGCTCTGGTGCTGGTATTACTTACATTGGCTCCAGGGACCAGCGCTCGCAGGGCTGTCAATCGCACGGAGCTCATGCGCCTAATGGCGCAATACTACGGCTACGGAGACGCTTTCCTCAAGACAGATGACCGCGCAATGCCCATTACGAACAAGGAGCGCCTGAAGAAGGTAACGACGTAAGAACGTTAATGGTTTGAAAGTTGACATGACATTCATCTCCTTCCTAGGTTTCTGTGAGCAAAAGGCTAACACAAAAGAAGGACCAGGAAGAAGAAGTGTCAGTGTTAGATTATGTGACAACAAGCAACGGTCATATTCATCTCCTTCCTAGGTTTCTGTGAGCAAAAGGCTAACACAAAAGAAGGACCAGGAAGAAGAAGTGACAGTGTTAGATTATGTGACAACAAGCAACGGTCATATTCACTAATGATTACATATGGATTCCATAATACTGATACAATATTGGATAACAAAACACTATAGTTTTTCACCTCACGAAGGCATGTCATATCGGTATATTTTAAGGAGATGGGACCCTACAGCACTTCAGTATTTAAAAACAAAGTCATGATTACTGGCACGAGCTGCCGATATAATTCTTTACTTAACAACCAGTTTCGTCGACAGACTATCATGAGGTTGTTAAAAGCATTTACAGCACCATATTAGCATAAAATAAAACTTCAGATAATAAAACTATGAATTTGTCACTGTTGACCCATCACAACATAAATTACATCGACAATTACTGTAACACGTGAGCCATCAACAAGCTTTGCTGTTTCCCAGATGCTCGTCATTCATGTCATTCATGTCAGCGGACTTCCTCATTTTCGGCTCCTATACACGGTATCGCGATTCCTCGTTTGGCTTTGCCCCTCTTATGTACTGTGTGTTTCAAAATGAATATCAGGCGTCTATGACTTTGTAACATTTACTGCATACTACTTACAATTATAAATTATACATCACATGAAATAGCAACTCAAACAGTTTAACTCACAGGTGTTCAACGAGAACACCATTCTTCACATGGGACACATAGCGAAGACAGGTAAGGTCTTCTCAATGTGTCTTAAGTAATTGCTGCAACTGCTGCTCCAGGCCTATTTCTTAAGTCGGATGGTTCAGCTGGTAGCAGAGACGTACACACACACACATCACACACACATGATCCTTTATGAACCCCCAAAGGCAGAAATCGCTTGCCATCAGATCAAGTGAATGTGGAGACCATTTGCAAGAAGCTCTGTCTTCTGGCTCCTTGCGACCAATCTGGCAGACAGGTACAATGTCTTTTAACCCATCACTGACTGATCTATATTAGTGAGGCGGCGCACAATCTTGCTGCCAAATAAAGTTCAAGGTACGAAACACCAATTACAGTTGCTTCTCCGAAAAAGAAAGGTACGTTGTCCCACGATATGATAAAAAAATATTCAATTTAGGGGAGTCTTGCTGCAACTGTACCATCTCGTGGGGATTAGCTGACCCCCAATATGCGCAAATAACGTGTGTTCAAATTTATGTTCAGGTGAAATGTCGACTCTTCGCTGAAGACATGATGCACATAATCTTCTTCGTCATATAGTAAAATTTCGTTTGCAAAGGTGCTACATAAACTGCAGCTATAGACAATGGCATGCCCACAACTATACAAACAAAACTATTTGACTTGCTCTTTCATTTAATATATTGTTCACAATCGTAAGTTTAACGTAATCAATGCTACAAAGCCTTAAGGTTAAAATATCTCAGTGATTAAGCAAGAACCCAAGATCAGTAACTCCTGCAAGTATGAATAGAAAATGATTACTGAGTTAAAGGTCAGCAAACTGCAAGGTAAATGCTGATTTTTGGCAAGAATAGGCAGCAAAACGTTGTGCTCAATAATTCAAACACTATTAGAAAGGCAGAAAATTTTAGTGACTGAGAAGTAGTCAAAGGGAGCCCCACACGTCTCATTTTTTGGTCCACTCCTGTTCCTTATATATTTGAATGATGGAATGATCTTCCATCACTTAATGTTCAACAGACAGAACTGGTACTTTTTGCAGATGATACTAGTGTTATAATAAATCCCATTAGAGAGAAAGGAACAGAATAGGTTGTTAATTATGTTTCTCAAACAATTATTAAGTGGTTTCATGAAAAGGTTTCATGAAACCATAGTTTTGAGAAAACGCACTACATTCAGCCCTGCACAACAGAAACGGAGTAGCACACGAACAAGAGCCGGTAAACAGGATAAATGTTCCAAATTTTTGGGTGTACATATTGATGAAAACCTCAGCTGGAAGAAGCCTCTGAAACAATTAAGTTTAGCTATTTTGCATCATATATTTGCTAGTATTGGAAACTAACGAATCAACATTCTGATATATTTTGTGTATTTCCACTCAGTACTGTCATATAGAATAATTTTCTGGAGTAACTCATCAATTAGAAAGTACTGATTGCACAAAAGCGAGCAGTAAAAATAATAACTTGTGTTTTCCCATGGTCGCCCCCAGGTTCCTCTTCAAGGAGTTAGGTATTTTATTTACACCATCACAGTATACTTATTCTCTAGTCAATTTCGTCATAAATAATCTACAACAATTTGAGAAAAGTGCCTTCCATACGTACTACCCCAGAGAAAAAAAGCGACGTTTATTACACATTACTGTAGAAGTCACTGGCTCCGAAACGAGTTCACTACATGGCATCAAAAATGTAAGATAATTCGTCCAGTAACATAAAATGCAAAGCAATTTTAAATCTAACCTAAAATCATTTCTCCTGGTCAACTACTTCTATTCCATGGACTATTTTCTGTTCGAAAACTGACAGCCTGTTAAGAAAATAAAAAAACTTGTTTATATGTGTCAATACGTGAGTAGGACTACAAAATTATGTGTTCATTACTATGTGTACATATCCTATAAAGTGACTCATATGACATTATTTCTATAAGATAATCATTCAAATGATCTATGGAAAATGTAACTAACTAACCAACTGGCACATGGGGTTCCCATTACAGTAGGACTATTTATACCATGTTTCTTGAGAATGGTATTAGCTTTTAAAATTTTGTGAAAGAATGCTTCCCTTTTTAATCTTTTTCTGTGATTGTGGCCATTATTAAGTGTATATACGTGGTGCCTGTTCGTTTGGACATGTCCGAAGAAACACACACATACACACACACACACACACACACACACACACACACACAAACACACACACACACACACATATATATATATATATATATATATATATATATATATATATATATATATATATATATATATATACGAGGGTTGTCCACAAAGTAAGTTCCGATCACTGGCGAAATGGACACTGCAGTGAAAATCGGATGAAGCTTTGCACACATGTGTTGGGTAGTGCCTGTAGTATGACTGTCGATCGCATCAAGACGCTCTTTTAAGCTGTGAGCGCAGTGTGAGCGAGTAAAGGTGCCTAGAACAACGATGCCTCCCGCCAAGTAGGAGGGCCCACTGAGACGCTTCGCCTTAATGAATGCAGCCCACCTAACATAACTGCCACACACTTCCATCTTCATGGCAATTCTCAGCCGCACTCTGCAGGAGCAGTGAAGACGCTCCTGCAGACTTTTCGATAGGAAGTGTTCGATCGCCCACAACACAGCCCTAACTGGCTCGTCCTGAGTATCATCTCTGTTCACATGAAACGCTGGGTACGAAGACAACACTTGAGCGCAGGCTACGCGCTATAGACCAGCGTAGAGAATTTTCGGATACCACAGGCGGCTGCCTTCTATGGTGATGGTATTGGAAATTTGGTATATCGCTCCGAAAAATGACTACGTCGGAGCAGCTACTATGTAGAGAAGTATGTGGAAGTGTAGCTAACTCCTGCAAATAAAATGTTTATGATTTTCACTGTGGTTTCAGTTTAGCGACCGATCGGAACTTACTTTCTGGACAACCATAGTATACATGTATACTGTGTGGTCCACTGATAGTGATCGTGCGAAATATCTCACGAAATAAGCATCAAACGAAAAAACTACAAATAACGAAACTCGTCTAGCTTGAAGGGGGAAACCAGATGGCACTATGATTGGCCAGCTAGATGGCGCTGCCATAGTTCAAAAGGATATCAACTGGGTCTTTTTTAAATAGGAACCCCCATTTTTTATTACATATTCGTGTAGTACATAAAGAAGTATGAATGTTTTAGTTGGACCACTTTTTTCGCTTTGTGATACATGGCGCTGTAATAGTTACAAGTGTATAAGTACATGGTACCACGTAACATTCCGCCAGTACGGACAGTATTTGCGTCGTCATACATTACCCGTGTTGAAATGGACCGTTTACCAATTGCGGAAAAGGTCGATATCGTGTTGATGTATGGCTATTGTGACCAAAATGCCCAACGGGCGTGTGCTATGTTTGCTGCTCGGTATCCTGGACGACATCATCCAAGTGTCCGGACCGTTCGCCGGATAATTAGGTTATTTAAGGAAACGGGAAGTGTTCAGCCATATGTGAAACGTCAACCACGACCTGCAACAAATGATGATGCCCAAGTAGATGTTCTAGCTGCTGTCGCGGCTAATCCGCACATCAGTAGCAGACAAACTGCTCGAGAATCGGGAATCTCAAAAACGTCGGTGTTGAGAATGCTACATTAGCATCGATTGCACCCGTACCATATTTCTATGCACCAGGAATTGCATGGCGACGACTTTGAACGGCGTGTACAGTTCTGCCACTGGGCACTAGAGAAATTACGGGACGATGACAGATTTTTTGCACGCGTTCTATTTAGTGACGAAGCGTCACTCACCAACAGTGGTAACGTAAACCGGCGTAATATGCACTATTGGGCAACGGAAAATCCACGATGGCTGCGACAAGTGGAACATCAGCGATCTTTGCGGGTTAATGTATGGTGCGGCATTATGTGAGGAAGGATAATTGGTCCCAATTTTATCGATGGCAATGTATACTGTTATCCCACGTAATGTTCTACCTATGTTACTACAAGATGTTTCACTGCATGACAGAATGGCGATGTCCTTCCAGCCTGATGGATGTCAGGCACATACTTCTCGTACCGTTACAGCGATATTAAATAACATATTTCATGACAGGTGGATTGGTCGTCGAAGCACCATACAATGGCCCGCACGTTCACCGGATCTGACGTCCCCGGATTTCTTCCTGTGGGAAAGTTGAAGGATATTTGCTATCGTGATCCACCGATAACGCCTGAAAACATGCGTCAGCGCATTGTCAGTGCATGTGCGAACATTACGGAAGGCGAACTACTCGCTGTTGAGAGGAATGTCGTTATACGAATTGCCAAATGTATTGAGGTTGACTGACATCATTTTGAGCATTTATTGCATTAATGTGGTATTTACAGATAATCACGCTGTAACAGCATGAGTTCTCAGAAATGATAAGTTCACAAAGGTACATGTATCACATTGGAACAACCGAAATAAAATGTTCAAACTTACCTACGTCCTGTATTTTAATTTAAAAACCTACCTCTTACTAACTGTTCGTCTAAAATTGTAAACGATATGTTTGTGACTAATACAGAGCCATCTATCACAACTCATAACGCGAAAAAAGTTGTCCAACTGAAACATTCACATTTCTTTATAAACTACACGAATATGTACTGAAAGATGGTGGTTCCCATTTAAAAAAAAAAAAACGCACTTTATATCCGTTTGACCTATGGCAGCGCCATCTACCGGGCCAACCATAGCGCCATCTGGTTTCCCTCTTCAAGCTAGACAAGTTTTGTTCTTTGTAGGATTTTCGTTTGACGCTTATTTCGTGAGATATTTTCCCCGGCACGATCAATGGACCACCCTGTGTATAGTGGTGAAATTTCCATAATGTAGATTAAATGAGATCTTGATTGACAATGGGATATCTGCCTTTGTCGGATTAACTCAAGCTTGCGATACCGCTTCGCCAACCCAAAAACAACGTCACCTTTCGACCAAACTCAACCTACGCTACATCGATTGCACCCGTACCATATTTCTATGCACCAGAAATTGCATGGCGACAAATTTGAACGTCGTGTAAGTTTCTGCCACTGGGCACAAGAGAAATTACGGGACGATGACAGATTTTTTGCACGCGTTCTATTTAGCGACGAAGCGTAATTCACCATCAGCGGTAACGTACCACCGGCATAATATGCAGTATTGGTCAACGGAAAATCCACGATTGCTGCGACAAGTGGAACATCAGCGACCTTGGCGGGTTAATGTATGGTGCGGCATTATGGGAGGAAGGATCATTGGCCCCCATTTTATCGGTGGCAATATACATGGTGCAGTGTGTGCTGATTTCCTACGTAATGTTCTACCGATGTTGCTACAAGATGTGTCACTGTATGACAGAATGGCGTTGTACTTCCAACATGATGGATGTCCGGCACTTAGTTCGAGTGCGCTTGAAGCGGTATTGAATAGCATATTTCATGACAGGTGGATTGGTCGTCGAAGCACCATACAATGGCCCACACGTTCACCGGATCTGACGTCCCCGGATTTCTTTCTGTGGGAAAGTTGAAGAATATTTGCTATCGTGATCCACCGATAATGCCTGAAAACATGCGTCAGCGCATTGTCAATGTATGTGCGAACATTATGGAATGCGAACTACTCGCTGTTGAGAGGAATGTTGTTACACGTATTGGCAAATGAATTGAGGTTGACGGACTCATTTTGAGCAATTATTGCATTATCAAAACTAGACATGATTGTCTCAGTTCGAATTCCGCGATCGTTCATTAAATAAAATATGGCGTTTCAGTCTTCCATCCCTATTCTTTATTTTCAGTTACCGGTTTCGGGCTAGCTGCCCATCTTCAGATCATATATTGTAGTCACAGAGTAACTTGTCCGTACAGAACACTCGGTTCGCTGTTATAAGTAAAGTGAAGGAATTTACTTACGACAGCGAACCGAGTTTGCTGTACGGACAAGTTACTCTGTAACTACAATATATGATCTGAAGATGGGCAGATAGCCCGAAACAGGTAACTGAAAATAAAAGATAGTGATCGAAGACTGAAACGCCATATTTTGTTTATTGCATTAATGCGGTATTTACAGGTAATCACGCTGTAGCACCATGCGTTCTCAGAAATAAGTTCACAAAGGTATATGTATCACACTGGAACAACCTAAATTAAATGTTCAAACGTACCTACGTTCTGTATTTTAATTTAAAGAAACGTACCTGTTACAACTGTTCATCTAAAATTGTGAGCCATATGTTTCTGACTATTACAGCGCCCTGTACTACAAAGCGAAAAAAGTGGTCCAACTAAAACATTCATTTTTCTTTACATACTACACGAATATGTAATAAAAAATGGGGGTTCCTGTTTTAAAAAATGTAGTTGATATCCGTTTGACCTGTGGCAGCGCCATCTAGGGGGCCAATCATAGCGCCATCTGGTTTCACCCTTCAAGCTAGACGAGTTTCGTTCTTTGTAGTTTTTTCGTTTGATCCTTATTTCGTGAGATATTATGCCGGGTCACGATCAATGGACCACCCTGTATAACATTAAGGCAAGGCCAGCCAATGTTTCAGTGCATTTGCACACCAAGCTCTAACTCTTTTGGGAATCGGCAACATGCCTCAAGTAATCAGGCTAATGAGCAAGGCGCACTACACTTGTAGTGTATGTGGAAACGTACCTACGCTCTCTACTTTTATTTACAAAACCTACGTGTTGACAACTGTTCTTCTAAAATTGTGAGGCATATGTTTGTGACTATTACAGCGCTATCTATCACAATGTGAAAAAAGTGGTCCAACTAAAACATTCATATTCTCTTACGTACTACACGGATATGTAATAAAAGATGGGGGTTCCTATATAAAGAAACGCGGTTGATATCCGTTTGACCTATGGCAGCGCCATCTAGCGGGCCAATCATAGCGCCATCTGGTTTCACCCTTCAAGCTAGACAGGTTTCGTTCTTCGTAGTTTTTTCGTTGATGCTTATTTCGTGAGATATTTGGCCCGGTCACTATCAATGGACCACCCTGTATAGCATTAAGGCAAGGACAGGCAATGCTTCAGTGCAATTGCACACCAAGCTAGAACTCTTTTGGGTGTTGGTGGTGGTGGTGGTTGTGTTCAACGTCACGTCGACAACGAAGTCATTAGAGACGGAGTTCAAGCTCGGGTTAGGGAAGGATTGGGAAGGAAATCGGCCGTGCCCTTTCAAAGGAACCATCCCGGCATTTGCCTGAAACGATTTAGGGAAATCACGGAAAACCTAAATCAGGATGGCTGGAGACGGGATTGAACCGTCGTCCTCCCGAATGCGAGTCCAATGTGCTAACCACTGCGCCACCTCGCTCGGTGAACTCTTTTGGGAATCGGCGAAATGCTGCAAGTAATCAGGTTAACGAGCAAGTCCCACTACAATAGTGGTGTGTGGATGAGTTGAGAATTTGGCGTTGACCGGAGGCGTGATAGAGTAGTCTGTGCAGTTGCGATGACCATTGTGTCCAGGAGGTGCAATGTTCAGCGCATCTGCATACTAAGCAGGAGACCGGGTTCGAATCCAGGTCCGGCACAAATTTTCAACTTTCCATGTTGATTTAAGCCTACATCCACTGGCAGCCAATGTCTGTGATATCTTTGTGTATTATTAATTAATCAAAAATACAAGTTCAACGTGCACAACTGCCTGAGTAACACGGTAGCACGAGCAAAAAACTGTGTGCGCTCGTGTGTGACGAAGCGACCCGTGGCGTTGCAGGACTGGTGCCGGACGGAGCCGCTGGTGCAGAAGGTGCGCGACGAGGGCTGCGTGTCCAAGTCGGTGGTGACGAGCTTCTGCTACGGCCAGTGCAACTCGTTCTACGTGCCCAAGGTGCACGCGTGGCGCGCCGGCCGCCGGCCACACGACTACCCCCCGGACGAGGCGGCTTTCGCCTCCTGCGCGCAGTGCCGTCCCAAGAGGGCTGCCTGGCTCTCCGTCACGCTGCACTGCCCCTCCTACACCACCCCCACGCCAGGTACGGTCGCTGCCCTCCCGCACGCCTGCTGCGCCTCCTATTAAAACACGAACAGCTGCTAGCATGAGTTTCTTAGAAGTAGATACCTTAGGGGTTGCGAAGCAACTCAAATCGCTTGATAGGACAAGTCCTCAGGTCCAGATTGTATACCGATTAGGTTCCTTTCAGATTACGCTGATACAATAGCTCCCTACTTAGCACTCATATACAACCGCTCGCTCACCGATAGATCTGTACCTACGGATTGGACAATTGCGCAGGTCGCACCAGTGTTCAAGAAGGGTAGTAGGAGTAATACATTTAACTACAGACCTATATCATTGACGTCGCTTTGCAGTAGGGTTTTGGAGCATATACTGTATTCAAACATTATGAATCACCTCGAAGGGAACGATCTATTGATACGTAATCAACATGATTTCAGAAAACATCGCTCTTGTGCAACGCAGCTAGCTCTTTATTCGCACGAAGTAATGGCCGCTATCGACAGGGGATCTCAAGTTGATTCCGTATTTCTAGATTTCCGGAAAGCTTTTGACACCGTTCCTCACAAGCGACTTCAAATCAAGCTGCGGGCCTATGGGGTATCGTCTCAGTTGTGCGACTGGATTCGTGATTTCCTGTCAGGAAGGTCACAGTTCGTAGTAATAGACGGAAAATCATCGAGTAAAACTGCAGTTATGTCGGGTGTTTCCCAGGGAAGCGTCCTGGGACCTCTGCTGTTCCTGATCTATATAAATGACCTGGGTGATAATCTGAGCAGTTCTCTTAGGTTGTTCGCAGATGATGCCGTAATTTACTGAAAAAAAAGTGAAGAAATCCGTTGGAATTCTATTACTCGATAAGTAGTGCAATTCTCAAGGCTGTCAATTCAACTAAGTACCTGGGTGTTAAAATTACGAACAACTTCAGTTGGAAGGACCACATAGATAATATTGTCGGGAAGGCGAGCCAAAGGTTGCGTTTCATTGGCAGGACACTTAGAAGATGCAACGAGTTCACTAAAGAGACAGCTTACACTACATTCGTTCGTCCTCTGTTAGAATATTGCTGTGAGGTGTGGGATCCTTACCAGGTGGGATTGAAGGAGGACATCGAAAGGGTGCAAAAAAGGGCAGCTCGTTTTGTATTATCTCGTAATAGGGGAGAGAGTGTGGCAGATATGATACGCGAATTGGGATGGAAGTCATTACAGCAAAGACGTTTTTCGTCGCGGCGAGATCTTTTAACGAAATTTCAGTCACCAACTTTCTCTTCCGAATGCGAATATATTTTGTTGAGCCCAACCTACTACATAGGTAGGAATGATCATCAAAATAATATAAGAGAAATCAGAGCTCGAACAGAAAGGTTTAGGTGTTCGTTTTTCCCGCGCGCTGTTCAGGAATGGAATGGTAGAGAGATAGTATGATTGTGGTTCGATAAACCCTCTGCCAAGCACTTAAATGTGAATTGCAGAGTATTCATGTAGATGTAGATGTGTAGATGTACCAGGTGCACCGCTATGAAATGAGCGTTAACATACAAATGTGTCGACAGGGAACATTTGTTGTGAATGAGCCTTAATTTTTGTTTGTTTGGTTGGTATGACATCTGTCAAAGATATTTCTACATATACATCCATACTCCGCAAGCCACCTGACGATGTGTGGCAGAGGGTACCTTGAGTACCTCTATCAGTTCACCCTTCTATTCCAGTCTCGTATTGTTCGTGGAAAGAAGGACTGTCGGTACGCCTCTGTGTGGGCTCTAATCTCTCTGATTTTATCCTCATCCTTTGCGAGATATACGCAGGAGGGAGCAATATTCACAAGACTTGGCCCCTTCCGCCACAAATTGCCAGAAAGGTGGTTAAAATGTATAGAAAGCAATGGTCAGTACTTTGAAAAAACGTTTTTACTTTTCAATTCAAAATTAGTGTTTTATTTTCACAAAAAGACGCTCGTTTCATATCGGTACACCTGGTACAGCCAGAGAGGCAGTGGTCGATGCGTGAACCTATTCATTGAAGGTGCGTTTAGACGGGCACCATCTTACGTTATTTATGGCCGTGATAGCGTTGCCGCCATTGATACTATGTGGCTACACTGGATGGCAATTCTGCGGTATGGCTGGGCACTATTGCTGCTGCTGTAAGCTTTTTTAGGTAATTACCGACAGATTGCTGAGGGGGTGCCTGTGTTATCCGCCAAGGGTAGAGAATATTTCGTATTGCAAAGCAATTTCCATCTCTGTCCCTGTCTGTAAATGCTTCTGTCAGGCTCTCACTTTTGTTTTCGATTGCTCTCACCGACAGAAACGCAATCACATGTCTGACCCAAAACAATATTGTTTTACTTGAGCTCGAAAATTTTCTCGTGTGCAAATATCCACATTGTAGCAAATTTTGTATGGCGGACATCCACTGCTATGTAACAGTACTAAAATGGAAAAGACCATTTCAGCTGTATGATAAATCTTTATTTGTGATTCAATTAGTTTTTTTGCTTTAGAGCCACATATTCAGGGATACATGTTTAATAAATAGTTTATTTCAAACGATAACCAGCAATGACCCAAAATTCTTTGTCCAGTGGTGACAAACCGTCAAGAGGTCGGCCATTTAAAATACGGCAGAATGCAGGGAACCTCTCCCGATAGAGGAAATCAAATACGTAGCATCGTTGTGACAACATGAGGCCCGCAGTGAACACTTTGTCATCTAGGTGGTTACAGCGGGCCTCAGCTGGCCGAGGTGGCCGAGCGGTTCTAGACGCTACAGTCTGGAGCCGCGCGACCGCTACGGTAGCAGGTTCGAATCCTGCCTCGGGCATGGATGTGTGTGATGTCTTTAGGTTAGTTAGGTTTAAGTAGTTCTAAGTTCTAGGGGACTGATGACCTTAGCAGTTAAGTCCCATAGTGCTCAGAGCCATTTGAACAGCGGGCCTCATGTTGTCGCAAGGATGCTACTCATTTGATTGCCCGTATCGGGATGATGTTCCCTCATTCCTGCCGTATTTTAAACTGCACTATCGTCCTCCGGACGGCTGAAGATTTTTAGCACAACTGGACAAAGAATCTTGGGTCATCTACTAGTTATAGTTTGAAATAAATTGTGAAATCATGTGCCTTCCTGAAGATGTGGCTCTAGTGCCGCGAAACTAGTTGGATCACAAATAAAAATTTATATTCTACATCTACATCTACATTCACACTCCGCAAGCCACCCACCGGTGTGTGGCGAAGGGCACTTTACGTGCCACTGTCACTACCTCCCTTTCCTGTTCCACTCGCGTATGGTTCGCGGGAAGAACGACTGCCGGAAAGCCTCCGTGGGCACTCGAATCTCTCTGATTTTACATTCGTGATCTCCTCGGGAGGTGTAAGTAGGGGGGAAGCAATATATTCGATACCTCATCCAGAAACGCACCCTCTCGAAACCTGGACAGCAACCTACACCGCGATGCGGAGCGCCTCTCTTGCAGAGTCTGCCACTTGAGTTTGCTAAACATCTCCGTAACGATATCACGCTTAGCAGATAACCCTGTGATGAAACGCGCCGTTCTTCTTTCGATATTCCTTATCTCTTCTGTCAACCCGACCTGGTACGAATCCCACACTGATGAGCAATACTCAAGTATAGGTCGAACGAGTGTTTTGTAAGCCACCTCCTTTATTGATGGACTAAATTTTCTAAGGCCTCTCCCAATAAATCTAAACCTGGCACCCGCCTTACCAACAATTAATTTTATATGATCATTCCACTTAAAATAATTCCGTACGCATACTACCAGATATTTTACAGAAGTAACTGCTGCCAGTGTTTGTTCCGCTATCATATAATCATACAATAAAGGATCCTTCTTTCTATGTATTCGCAATACATTACGTTTGTCTGTGTTAAGGGACAGTTGCCACTCCCTGCACCAAGTGCCTATACGCTGCAGATCTTCGTGCATTTCGCTGATACATTCTAATGCTGCATCTTCTCTGTATACTACAGCATCATCCCCGAAAAGCCGCATGGAACTTCCGACACTATCTACTATGTCATTTATATATATTATGAAAAGCAATGGTCCCATAACACTCCCCCCTGTGCACGCCAGAGGTTACTTTAACGTCTGTAGACGTCTCTCCATCGATAACAACATGCTGTGTTCTGTTTGCTAAAAACTCTTCAATCCAGACACACAGCCGGTCTGATATTCCGTAGGCTCTTACTGTGTTTATCAGGCGACAGTGCGGAACTGTATCGATCGCCTCCCGAAAGTTGAGGAAAATGGCATCTACTTGGTAGCCTGTATTCAATATTTTCTGGGACTCATGAACAAATAAAGCGAGTTGGGTCATCGCTGTTTCCGGAATCCATGTTGATTCCTACAGAGTAGATTCTGGGTTTCCAGAAACGACACGCTACGCGAGCAAAAAAACATGTTCTAAAATTCTACAACAGATCTGTGTCAGAGATATAGGGCTATGGTTTTGACATTTGCTCGACGACCCTTCTTGAAAACTGGGACTACCTGTGCTCTTTTCCAATCATTTGGAACCTTCCGTTCCTCTAGAGACTTGCGGTACACAACTGATAGGTATTTTTCATCGTGGTATATGGCCACATGTTTTATAGTTGTCTGCTGTTGTGAGCTTGTTGTGTGCAACAGTGGAAAAGACAAACGAGAGAACTATGAATTACATAAATGCCATTCATCTACGACCAGAGCTAACGGACTTCGAAGAGGTTGCAACCTGAAAAAAAAGAAAAAAGGGAAAGAAAAAAGAGACAGAGACAGAGCTGCCAAGTGGTTGCCGACGAACTCAGATTCACGATTAATGAGCATACAAAAATTTCGAAGTCTTTAAATCTATACCAAATCCGCGGCAAAATTGTTGCAAACGGAGAGTGGAAGTTGTCATGAACCCGCTCTACTGTGCAGGAAAAGTTATATCCATAAGGACACCGTTACGGTGTGGTTAATGACCCATTAGTAGAGCTGGCCATGATGTCTCCTTTGTTGATGTTGTTGAGTCTGCTTTGTCCATGTGGCTTCTCGTTGTCTAGGCGATGATTCCTCTGCTGCTCTGGGTCCAAGTAAAGGTGCGGGTTTTTTAATTATCACTGGACTATCGAAAAATGACGCAGTATTCCACGGTTTCTTTGTATCAAAAACACACATTTATTGCAAAAACTAAATACACAACTACACTGAACCGCGGCCTACACTCAGGCGCCCGAAAACCCATTGTAGAACAAAGATCGCGGTCATAAGCTACAAAGAACATACAATTCGAATATCGACTGTTGATCGCAACACCTAACTTAGTATTATCTTAAGCAAAAGCTTTTTTAACACGACTTTAGTGTATAATAAAATAAAATGATTTTTATTTGTCATTTCCATTACAATAGCCCCCCAAGAATTTTGTAACGTTGAAAATGCGAACAAAATTCTGATACCAGAATAATGGAACTGCCAAGAATATGATGTTAACTAAATTAAATTTTTTTTAGTAGGACTCTTTCCTTTGAATTATGCTAACACTGAAATTGTTATACTAAGTAAAGGAAAACATACAATTTTTAACCTTAGAGTTAATGAAATGCAAAAGAAGATCCACAATTTTCACTTAAAAGAGTCCATAATGTTGTAGCACTTCACATGAAACCATTGAAAGTCTGTAACTTTTAACTGCAGGCTTGTTTTATTTTCTTTTGTTGCCCACTTTTCACACTACTCACAGTCTGTCCCACATTGTGCATCTGCACATAGGTGACTTCCGTTAAAAGGTCTGATTTCTGCTTGTCCTGCAGTGCACCTGTTTCCAAAGCTTAGCTGTTTGTATCACTTCCTTGACTGTAATGCCATGTTATCTAAAAATCACATACAGAGATCACCTTTTGGTTACTTGATGTTTATATGTAAGTACATGGTTAGTATACATAGTTAGATTCTTTAAATAATAATAAATTCAATAAACATGTAACACAAATGCATTAACATATTGGGTGTAAAATATCTTGTCACAAAGACATTACTCCATTATAACAAAATTAAATTGTTTTCAAAAGTAAAGTTACAGGCAGTTTGTTACAAGGGTTCATATTCACAGTAAAAGGGCAAAGGTAGAATCATGGATGAAAGTTTTGGAATAGTATGTATCTATCAAAATTAAAAAATATTACTGCCTATGCATTTGCAGTGGTTGAGAAAGAAATATACAGTAATTCATGTGTTTTACTAAAAATGATTGTCTTCTTGTAGAGTTAGACATTTCAAGCACTTAAGTGTGTAGTAATTAGGATTCTGCCTTTAAGAGCAAAAATTTAAAAAACTTAATTGTTGCAAGACAGATTTAGTGCTGATTAGTGGCTTGCATTTTAAATAATGTCTCAACAAGTGTGGTGTGAGAAAGTTACACAAAGTTAAATTACACAAATTATCAAATATCAATCAAACTGCATAAACATACAGAAATATCAAAAACTAACATGGCTAGCATATTACACAGAAAATTCATTGCAAACACTTCATACAGTGAATACATATTAAATAATAAACATTTTCAAGGACACAAAATTGTATCAAAATGACAATTTTTTATTTACAAAATTTCAAAATTTCCAGTGAAAAACTTTTGTTGTCACCTTTTCACTTTCTCATACTAGTCTTATCCCTTTTGTTTATACAATTTTAACTAACCAATATTCCTTAGCCCAAGAACTTTCCTGGATTTAGGATACACCAACCGGTATGCATTCATGTGTGGATGCTCTACAATCTCGAATGGACCTATGTATATATCAAAGAATTTCTTTATTTCAGAAGTTAGAATTTTTGATTTCTCATGTGATTTTACTAAAACATAATCTCCAACTTTAAACTTGGTTGCTTTGATCTTGCCATCATGTCGTCTTTTTCTCATTTCCCCCTGTTTTATCATGGTTTATTTGACTATGGCTTCATATTCACGCATAGTCATTATTGTGCATGGTGGAAATTCTAGGAGTTCATTGATAATGTTGTTGGTTTTAGATGAAACATAATTTCATGAGGTGAAAATCCTGTGGAAGTGTGCTGCAAGCTATTCGTAACATCTTCAAAATCTCGTACATGGTCCTATCATGTAGGATGTTTATGACTGCAATATGTACGACATAAACGACCAATCTGGAGCACATACCTCTCAGCTGGGTTTGACGACGGATTATATACAGATATTTGAACATGTTTGATTCCTGATTTATCAACAAAGGCTTTCCAAACTTTTGACAAAAACTGAGAACCGTTATCTGACAAGATTGCTTTTGGTTTCCCCACGTATAGGAAATAGTCTTATTCAACTTTTGTAACTATCTCTTTACCTGTGGTTTTTCTGACAGGATACAACTTGATTAGTTTAGAAGATACATCCACCATGACAAAAAATGTAGCAGTGGTCACTCCTACTCCTTGGAAGAGGCCCATAGAAATCAACAGCGACTAAGTCTAGAGGTCGTGGAGGAATAATGTTTTGCATTTCACCATGACATTTTCTGTTACTTACTTTGACTCGTTGGCACTTATCACAAGTTGATAATTTTTTTCTAACTTTCTTGGCCATGTTGTAGATGTTTTCTTATACTTTCTGCATACACTTCTGTATGCCACAATGCCCATAGCTCTCATGAGTATACCTAATTAACCTCTCCGCTTCCTCCTCAGGTCAGCATAGTTTCCAATTGTCCGAGTCTTCGTCAGTTCTCTTAAACAGAGTACCTTTAAACACCTTATAGTACTTGTCTAATTTTTCATAGTTCTTTTTCCCTAAACAGCTCTTTACTAATTTCCAGTTTGCGTCACGGTTCTGGCTCCTCCTGATTTTATCACACAATGATGTAACAACTTTTTCATCTTTGACCGCTTTAATATACGTCATTTTAAACTGTTTTTCTTCATTCTGATCAAAAATTTCTGTTTCCCCTCCTACTGGTAGCGCTGATAGAGCATCTGCAACTATGTTGTCATTGCCTTTAATATACTTAATTTAAAAGTTGAATTGTTGTAAATAGAAGCCCATCTTGTAAGCCTATCATGATAGAGCTTGCATTCTTGTATATAGCTTAAGGGTTTATGATCAGAGTACACTATTACCTTATGTCCAAGTAAATAGGTCCTGTATGGTTAATAGCTCTTTTTCTGTTACTGTATAGTTCTTTTCATGCTTCAATAACATTGTGCTTGCAAATGCAATTGTAGCATGAACTGTCTCCCCTTTGACTTCTTTTACTTGAGATAATTCAGCACCTAGCCCATAATCACTACTGACAGTATGTAAACAGAAAGGTAAATTGAAATCTGGTCTGTGTAACAGGTTCTGGTTATTCTGTTCCTTTTTTATTCTGTCGAAAGCCTCTTGACAATCTTTACTCAGTATCCAAACAGCGTCCTTCTTTAACAAGTTACTTAGACAGGGTGTCTTTAAGCTTTGTTTACTTACAAATTTTCTGATTTTCTGTAGAAGCCACATAGCCCATAAAATGATTTCAGTTGTTTTCTGTTATGGGGTATAGGAAAATCTGCAATAGCTTTAATTTTGTCTGGATCAACCAAAATTCCTTTTTCTGTTATGACATGTCCCAAAAATTTTAACTCAGGTACTGCAGATTTGCAAGTTTCCAGTTTTAATGTAATTCCCCCTCTTCTAAGTTTCTCACATGCCTGTCTTAAATACCCCAACATTCTCATTCCAATCTTGTCCAGTTACTAAAATGTCATCTACATAAATCACTAATTTGGATGCAAGTTGCTGCCCAAGCACATGGTCTAAAGCTCTAATGAATTCTGCTACTGATGAGCTCAAGCCAAAAGGTGCTACACAATACTGATAGCAACGACCATTGTAAAGAAAAGCAGTGTTTTTCCTAGATTTGGGTGCCAGGGGTACTTGGTGAAAGCCTGAGGTTAAGTCTAGACATTAATTTTATGTCCATGAACTTGTGCAATAGCTCGTCGATGTTTTCAGGGTGATCTGTTTCCCTGTATAAGATCTTGTTTAAAGGCCTGGAGTCAAGAACTATTGTCACTCCCCCTTCCTTCTTTGACACAACTAACAGTGGGTTATTATAAGCACTGATACTCCTTTCAATAATGCCACACACTTCCATCTTATGTAATTCTTTCTCAAATGCTGTACGTTTTGCTATGGGCACACCATATGCTTTTATGAAAAATGGGTCATGTGGTCTTACTCGCAAAGCGCATTTGTAACCCCTAACTTTCCCTGCAATGTTGATCATCATTTAGACCACTAGCTTCTGAAATCTTAGTGTTTACCAGTGTGTGAAATCTACTTCACTTCAATCTAGCTCTGTTATGTGTTTTTCAACGTATCTTTTCTCCTTTACCAGATTTATAGTGTTAAATTCATCATTACACAAAACTGTATTTGATCTGACAAACTTGGTGGAGATACATCCCCCATTTGGTGTTGTTATGATAAGTTTTTGTCCTCCCCAGTCAAATCTTGCGTCTACATTCCGAATCCGTGACATCCCGAGAATACAGTCCTCACTGAGGCCTGGTATAATTAGGCATCCATGTGTAAATGTGACTCCCTCAATTGTAATAGATAACAAAGTTTGAATTTCACAGTTTTACGATGTTTTCCTGTAGCCACTCATATTTTCACCCCAATGACTGGCATTTCAATGTAATCTTTCTCGCACTTCAGCTTTTTGCTTAGTATTTCAGATATTCCTGGCACCTGACTCCCTATGTCTATAAGGCACTAGCCTTCCCAGGTACCAACTTTAGCTCTAATGAATGGACTACCTAAGACATCACTTTTTTAGGCTGAACTTATTCATACATAAATCATTTTCAATTTCTCTTTGTGTTTGATTGAAATAGTTTTTGGGTTCCCCACTGTGTCTATAATTCTGTCAAGTTTGTCCATGTAGTTTACAAATTGTTCAGTGTTGTCATCTGGTCCATACACTAGGTCCCATTGCACATCTGTTGGCAACCTTCTCTTTGAAGCGTCTATCTGTGTGAGCTCATCAAAGTGTTTGCTCAAATGTACAAGCTTCTTCAATTGATTTTTACAGAACTATTTCATAGTCCCCTGTGTTTCTGTATAATCTGGTCCATTCAGAAACTCGCTCTTTATCCTGGCTTGTTCAGTTTCAGACCAGAACCGTTTTAAGAACTCAATTTCAAATTCTGCATAAGACATGTCCATAGAAAAAATTTGATTGGCCCATGACAAAGATTCCCCCTCCAAAAGTTTTTTGACAAACTTAATTTTAAAACTTTCACTCATAGTGTGCAAAAAATTGTCTCTACAACTCTGCAGAAAGTCAACAGGATGCAAACTACACTCATTAGAAAAGTTTTTAACTGGAATATTGGATAATAAGGTACATGTAGTCATAGAAAATTTTTTGTTAGATACATCGTTGCTAAATATTACAGACCTCTGGTTTAACTCTGATACTGTACTTTCTAATTCACTAACGTCTGTCTTAGTTACAATCTCGTGGAGGTTTACTGTGTTACTGACTGTTTCTACTTTATCATTCAGGGTAACATCGAATCTACTCTACTTTCAAGATCTACTGCCATAACTTTTACATTTACACAAACTATTAACATTAACAAAACACTTTGCATTTTTCTCTCTGTCTGTAACCAGTTCATTTTTTACAGACTGAATTTTGTTACTCAGACTAGATTTCACTTCTCCCACTTCATATTCTACCGCCAAAATCTTTGTTTCTGCCCTGCTAAGTTTCTTGTCTATCTTTGATATATCGTTGCGAAGTTTATTACCCCAAAGTAAGACATTATTAATTTTTTCTTCATAGCTCCCTCTAGACGCGACACTTTCTGATTTATGATCTGAAAACTGTCCACGACCGTCTGATTCATGTTTTGCAATTGTTCTTCATTAGCTTGTAAGCTGTCTGCAACTGTTCAATTCATAGCTAACGATTGCTCCATCATTTGTAACAGTGATTTAATGTCCGACATCTCACGTTCTGCTGAATTAAGACTTTGATCCGCTTCTTTAACTGATTCATCTTCCGTTTTTATCGGCATGTCTATGGCCCCAAAGACTAACAAATTTTCACTATCCTGCTCTCATTCAACACCACATTCCTCTTTCACAATGGTCATTTTCGTAAAATTTCACACACAAAATAATAAAAAGAATAAACAGCACTACACCGATGTACCTATCTTTCCAGTCTGGGTCCTCACTCGTGTGGTCAGTCCACTTTACTGTTTCGTTTCGTCTCCCTTGACTTCCATGTATAACACTTCTTTGTACCACGTGGTCTTAGACTTCTGCAAAACAGATTTCGTCGATCCAGTACATATAAATGTCTTAATCCCGGCAACGACCCCCCCTGTTGTCATTAACCCGCTCTACTGTGCAGGGAAAGTTATCTCCATAAGGACACCGTTACGGTGTGGCTAATGGCTGTATAGTACTTTAGTAGAGCTGGCCATTATGTCTCCTTTGTTGATGCTGCTGAGTCTGTGTTGTCCATGTGGCTTCTCGTTGTCTAGGCGATGATTCCCCCGCTGCTCTGGGTCCAAGAAAAGGTACGGGTTTTTTAATTATCACTGGACTATCGAAAAATGACGCAGTATTCCACGGTTTCTTTGTATCAAAAACACACATTTATTGCCAAAACTAAATACACAACTACACTTAACCGCGGCCTACACTCAAGCGCCCGAAAACCCGTTGTAGACCAAAGATCACGGTCATAAGCTACAAAGAACATACAGTTCGAATATCGATTATTGATCGCAACACCTAACAGTATTACCTCAAGCACTTTCGTGTATAATAAAATCAAATGATGTCTATTTGTCAGTTCAATTACAAAGTGCAGGTGCTCCTTTGTCCGCATGGTTTGCGTTAGATGCCAAGAGATTTATACTATCTCGTGATGCATCTGAACCAGAAAAAGAAATATGTCTGTGGCTTTTCTGGATGAGAGTTCTCTTCTGGGTAGTTCGGCCATCGGGAGCGAGTCTTTAACTCATACCACAACCTGCTCGTCGTTGATTATAACACGATGAGGAGGACAACACGCAAACCTCCAGTCCCTAGTAGAGAAAATCCCCGAGCTGGCCGGGGAGAGAACCCGGTGCCACATGCTTGTGAGTCAGCAACGCTAACCATAGCACTATGAGCTGCTGACACCTGAAATAGGAGGTAACAGTGTAAGCAATTGTATGTGTTTGTGAAAAAAGTGTTCTTATTTTAAACTTTCTTAATGAAATCAATTATTTTCCCAAACCACAGCATACTTCTGGTACCATGAGGCTTTAATCACGAGTAGGTAAAAACCGAAAGGTGGTTGCCAGTCGGATTGTAACTGATATACACGTTTTGTATATTTGTATCGATTTTACCAGCTGTGTCTATGAGATAGTCCAAATAGTGTTGCGCAATTCTGTTACAGGCATGTATCCAGCACCAGCCATAAAGAAACGCAATCACATGTACTTTCCAATGTTACTACAAGTCACTGGTTTCTCATGACATATTAAGTTTCTCTATGATAGACCCTCCCTTACGTGATGTAAATGCAGTAGTGTCACACTCACTTCCACTTCCTCGTGTTCGTCCATTCAGTGGCAGTAGTGTGTCTCCTCCAAAAACTTCTGGCCCAAAAACATATCGCCGAAAACATTTCTGGGCAGTAGCGTCTAGCATGATGTACTACTAGTGGCTCCAATTGGTGTGGCCAAAATGTTCCTGGACAACATGGTCATGATATATTGTCGACAATATGCAAATTTTATGGCTCAATATAAACATATCTCAACGTTCGTTTCCAATCTGTGGTGGACTTCCGCGGCGAAACACAGGCAAAAGCCATACATGAAGATGTGTTCTACAGGGGGACCCAAACGTTAGTGAGTGCTTTCATGCACCGATTACTGCCTATCAGCCCGGAGGTTTCGAGAGAACTAAACGCCGCTCGGAAAAAAAAAAATTTTTTTCAAATGGCTCTGAGCACTATGGTACCTAACATCTGAGATCATCAGTTCCCGAGAACTTAGAACTACTTAAACCTAACTAACCTTAAGGACATCACGCACATCCATGTTCGAGGCAGGATTCGAACCTGCGGCCGTAGCAGTCCCGCGGTTCCGGACTGAAGCGCCTAGAAACGCTCGGCCACCGCGGCCAGCACCGCTCGAAAAACCTACGGTGTATTACTTTTTGAGCCTATGAATAACATAACCTGTTCCTGTGCTACCTGCAACAAGTCTTATGACAACTGCAGTATATTACGATTGCCACAGCAAAACCGCAATAAAGTTCAAACCTGAATGCAGGGACGTCGGTGAAGCACATTACATGCAACTCAAAGAATGTTTATTACTGACCCAAATGCGTAGTTGGAACACAATTGACTTGATGGACGGAGACTGCCGCTGTTTGTACAAACTTCGAAACAGTAAAAAGTAATGTATTAAAGACCCATTTCTTTGTCTATGCATTTTTAACAAAGCCGATTTGTCGTGACGACTATTAAATACTTTCCTTTGAATGAATTCACAAATTGCAACACCTTCTAAAATTTTCACGCTAAGTTAACCATAGATGCAATGTCTTTCCGAATGTACTTCTGACCAAAACGCGAAGGTTTTCGTTAATTCTGCCTTTTGAGTTCTTGTGGAGATAGTTCCTTAAAAACTTTCGTATCCTAGTATACATTCCTTTGTTTCTAACCGAGAAGTCAATTATCAGTTTTTATAGATTTAGGTTTAAAAATGTTTTAATATAAAGAAATATTTCGAAAACATTTATGCCGGACTGCATCCCCTTCTGGGTTGACATTCCACGGAAATACGTATTTTTTATTTTTAACAGAGAACAAAAATACAAATTTTCATGGACTTAGCTTTAAAAATGCTTTCATATTATTTTTATGAACCGTGATATCTCCTTTTTCTCTTACTTAGGGTTTGAATTTGCAAAACTGCTGAAACACGTTTTTTTAATTTCTGACCGAGAAACGAAAAACCAATTTTCGTGGTTCTAGTTGGAGAACCTTTAACACTCTGTTTCACCCTTTCAGGACTGGATTTTTGGAAATTCCCTACTTAAACGATACCTGCAGTGTAAAATGAATACTCACACCAGATTTCAAGTTTCTGTCTTAAGTGTTTAGGCTGAGTGAGGATGAGTTGTTTTATATACAGAGATTGCAATGACATTTCAAGAAACTTCGAGGTTTGAACTGGTGGCGGGCAGCATACTAGGCAGTGACGCTAATCACTACCCACACTATGTGCTCCACAGTTCGGGGCATTGCTCCCTGTCCTAGTGAAACAGCGACCCACTATTTAAGAAATTCTGAGAGGAGTCGATTACAGCATCTTGGATCAAGATCTCGTAATTGGTCTCTGTGTGACAGTGGCAGATCCTCACATTCTGGTCATGTTCTTACATTGTCTTCCCTCTGTTGAAGACAACCCCTCCACACAAAGCTTTGTAATCGTCAAGTGAGTCTTCAGTTTCCTTGTGCCTCCCATCATCTTTGGAAGACATGGACTATGTCTCTGCATTTTAAAATAATAATAATAATAATCTACATATATTCTATCTATCTAAACATATGCATACTATAGTCCCACACTACAGATTCTGACTATATGTTCAAGCTGATGTCAGGAACTACTGTAACGAGTTAAATACAATTCATATGTATAAAGTTCAGTGTAGGTATGTGTGTATGTCTGGGATCTCCTCCAAAATCCCTGGATCGATTACAACCAAATTTGGCACAGAAACAGCAGGTCTCATGAGTATCAGCATTGTGGTACGCATAACCTCCTAGCTCGAATAATGTTGGAGATGGTGATAAAAACGTATTTTTACAGCCCCTGGTTGTCCTACACAACAGGCATATTGTTTGGGAATAGTGTTGGCCTGCCAAATCAACCTACTTTGCAGGTCAGCTTACATGTTAGGGACAAGAAACAGTTTTCTTGTCCCCTGAAATTAGACGGCCCTGCATGAAGGGCATGTCACACTGGAATAGTATTGGCGTGCTTTATGACCTGCTTTGCACTGTGGTCTGTATAAGGGGTAAACAAATGATTTTGAAACTCCTGATATGTAGCCTGCCCTGCATAATAAACAAGTTGTGAGTGCTTTATTGAACCATGTTGCAGGGGTTACACATGCTGATGAGCATGACTGGGTACATGTTGACATAGATGGAGGAGGGTATGGACAGAGTGAGAGAGAGTACGAAATGGACAGAGAGGGGGCAGGAGGGGGAGATGCATGAGGGAGGTAGAAGTTGTAGTGTGCAGGTGGAAATAGAGATGGAAAATGAGAGACAGAGAAGGTCAGACAGAGAGGGGAGGAAGATATGGTCAGGGAGAAAGTTTGTAGGAAGTGGGGAAAGACAGGAAGAAATAAAAAGAGTGGGGAGGAGGAATGAGGCAGATAGAGGTGGGAGGATGAGATGGAGAGACAGAGGAATGAAGAGGTGGACATGGAGAGAGGGAGCAGGAGGTGTATTCAATATATATATATCAAATGCATACACAGTCAGAGATATGGGAAAAATACCAGTAATTATAAATGTTCTGTAGAAACTGACTGAACGATGATAAATTAAAATCACCCAATACTTTGAAAACGATCCGATCTCCATATGGTGCTGAATTGTAGAACTCCTTCGAATCAATCATTCAGGCTGATGTTGAAGTCCCCCCCTCCCATGTTTTCCTGTCTGTGTATGAAGACTACTCTCAGTAACTACTGTAGGGATTTTGATACTGTTTTCACTTATATATTGACTGATTCACGAGGAAAGTTGGTGGGCACAGGAGATAGGCATAAACTGGGCTGCTGGCAAGTGTCTTCAACCTGCACAGAGCTCTATTGTCACAGTTCACGTTTCCTTCAAGTATCTTGAACGTTAAATCTGTGCCAAAAAATATGTTCTTATACATTAATATCTGAAATGTCCTGCATCGCAGTTCGATTAGGATGCCCATGATATGTCGTGTTGGCCTGCTGGTAGTCGTAACTCGTGCTGGCTGGCACTGCAGCTGGATGTACCGTGCCGTAGTGGCACTGCAGTCGAGCAGCCAGCTTCAGGGAGGGGTGGGGGGGGGGGGGGGGGGGGGAGTCGTTCAGGCTTGGCGGCACGATAGCTCTAACCACCCGGCACTGTCATGAGAGGTCACTCCAAATGCCAGTTAAATATGCACCAGAAAACATTTCTAGTGTGCGTTACATAAATCTGAACGTTATTTTCTATATGTGTGTTAAAACTTACTGCATGTTTAGATCTTCATTCACAGCAGCCGCGAAAGTTGTACAAAGTATGGCAACCATCATCCTAAGTCAGCTGTTAAAAGGCTATTCTACGAGAGGAAGGTCGCTGCAGGTTAACAAATATTACAGAGCTTCACTAAAAGCTCTTTAGAACTTTCTACATTTTCGTACCAAATATACAATAATAAATCGCCCCATATAAAATGACTATATCCTTGAGAAAGAAATGACTTGTGGTATTTGCTTTGTGGTATTTGCTTCTGTCGGTCATTTCTCATACCGAATACTTACAGAGCGCAAGTTCTCTGAAACACTGAAGAGAAGGCGCATATTGTTCTGTGTTACCATATCCTATGTTACGCAAATAATTATTATGCAGTAATTAAAGCACCTTCTGTTGCCTGTCCCTCAAATAATCTTGTGTATGACCTTCGGTTCAAAATGGTTAAAGTGTGTGCACTACGAACAGCAATATTTCGAGCAAGCTGTAACTGCTAATAGCATGTGAGCGGACATGCAATAAATAACTGTTCTAGTTCACCTACGAAAAAAAAAAAACTCTGAAATGTTGAAGCATGACTCCACCAGTCGCAATAAGGGAAAGCACTAACAGTAATATTTCGTGCAAAATGTAGCTTCTAATGGCCTATTAGCAACATCGCGAAAATAGTATTTCTAGTTCACCTGCAAAAGAAATCTCTGATGAGTAATGGGCTGCAGCAAGTCTTATTTTCGCAGCGAAGTGGCGCCAGCACCAGCGCCAAAGAATTGCACGTCTAGCAGCCCTCTAGTTGTGTGTGTGTGTGTGTGTGTGTGTGTGTGTGTGTGTGTGTGTGTGTGTGTGTGTGAATGTGTGTGCGTGGTCAGGGGGAGAGGGTGGCTTCATATATCTCTGGCTCCGTCGTTTCTGCCTCTGAGAGCAACCAGACACCATATTTTCTGTTTCCACAAATGTGGAAAGACGCGCGCACACACACACACACACACACACACACACACACACACACACACACACACACACACACACATATATATATATATATATATATATATATATATATATATATATATATATAGAGAGAGAGAGAGAGAGAGAGAGAGAGAGAGATATTGAGTAGAGTATTTCATTGCACTCTGATTGCAGAGTAAAGAAATAATGTGTCCTCCACTGACATAGGAGGAATTTTGCTGGGGTAGACGGCTTCAGGGGAGACCAGGGCGAAACTGCCCGCCTAACGTTTGGAGAAAATCTTGAACAACATTTTTGTAATAACATTTCCAAATGAAGATAACAAAGAATAACATGTGGGCACCGTCTTTATTTTATTTATTTATTTATTCGATGACAGCATCCGTTTCGTTCTGGGAGTTTATATACTAATCTTCGCTGTTGGTTGGTTGATAGTCAAGATGTTTGACATGTGCTAACTCTTGCTCCGTATTGAAAACAAACAGGTGTTTTCCGAATTTTTTTCAGTTGTTGAAACAAGACTGTACTTATTCGTTTTTACATATCGTTTTAAAGTAGTCAAAGACACGACAAAATGTTTCTAAGCTTTTTCGTGGGTCATCTTTTATTAATTTCGGATTCAACAGCTTTTTCCGTGTTTCTCGTGGACCAATTTCGTCTCGCCGTTTTTCGCACGTATGACGTACCATCTGCAAACGAGAATGGCAAAGCGTAGGGCAGAATTCGTCAAATGAAGAATAAAAGGCGAATGGAGTATGCCAGTAGACCATTTCACCCCGTACTTGTATCTACTGAATACATATTCGGTAAACCCAGTAAACAATTTTTTTCCAGCTGCGCTGTATACAAAGGTAGCTAAGAACATGCTGATTTAAGTGGGCTAAACATTGATTCTGAAGAAAAAATACAGATTTTTCAACAGTTGCAACCTTACTAAACCATTGAAGACATTGATTTGCTAAACGTCTGTCAGTCTGAGCGCATCCTAGGGAATCAAGAGGAGATTAAACAACCGAGACAGTTCTTTCCCGGTAGTCCATTCCAGCTCGGCCTCCTCTACATGGAACTGGTCGGTAAAAGAATAGAAAGAGTAACTTGTCATGACTTTACTGCAATACACTAAACACTTTAAAAAACTTTTTCAGTATTCACAAACATTGAAGTTAAACTGAAACATTAATGAGTTACCACTTTTTCATACTATTTCAGATTCCAAAAAATGTATTTAACATGAAAAATGGAAGACTCACGAAGACAATTTTCCAGACACTCTTTTCCACCACAAAGCATATCAACACGACAAAATATAAGCATAAAACAAATAATAATGATAACAATAATAGTAATAATAATGATAATAGTAAAATACATTCATGTGCACAAGCACTCAATGTACATTATTAATAATGCATGGGCAATGGCGTTACTAGATACTGTGGAGCTAAAGAAATCTACTATTTGATTGCAATGACTAAATGTTTTCCAGAAGCTACTTTGAACGTCTGTACTGCCAAATCCGCTACTGATTTACAGCTGTACTCAGAAAGAAAATAACAGTGTTTATGCAGACAGTTCTCCATGCTACTGTAAGATGGCTTTACTTTTAACACTTAAACATTTTTGGCCCAAAATCAAAGTACTTCACACTAAAACATTAAATGAAATCCAAAATCAAGACAAAAGAATATGCTTTGTCTTTATATTTTGAAAGGTGATGTTTTAAATGAACCCTGTCATTATGCATACACCTCTGGCTTAGAACTAATTTTCGAGACAAACTGTTGTCATAACTGCCTCAGGCATTGTATAAGTGTTTCAGATGTTACAGATGCTCCTGTAAATGGGTGTTACAATTTTCTTTAACAAATAAATAGTGGATTTACCTTCTGATGTCGTAAAATTCAGATGACTCAGATGTTTGACAGATTATATTCAGTTGAAAAATTCCAGTTAATAATATAATACTGCAATACTAAATTCAGTGTGATTAAAGGAGTGAACACCAGCTGAAGATAATTAGCATTGATATTTCAATGTTTTCTTGGCAGTCCTAGAAATGTGTATTTGTTGTGTTGTGTGGCAAGTTTTAAACCTAATATTACATAGCAAAATAAGTACAAAAAATATCAAATGATGGAACTGAATGGCAATCATACAACTTTACATGTTATCAAAATTAATGCATGTTAATAGGAGCAAATTATTCAAAATCCAAATCTATATTCGAAAGAACATCACTACATGCATCTCATTATGTATTATCACATCAATATTTACATGGAAATATTTGTTTATAACATTAATTACCAAAAAATAATAATAAACACCAGTTAATCTAAAGGTTTGAAATAAGAAAATTTGTTTGTTATTTTTACACCAAAGTATTTGACTAATGACTATCATTTCACAGACAATAACATTTACATAAATATTGCTGGAGTCTCTTAACACTACTTCATGTGAAAACTAGTGTATAAGTGTGATTCATGTATTTGAAATGAAATGAGTCACGTATTTGCAAATTGTTAATACCATATTCGGATGTGAATTGAATTGAGTATATTTTGAAAAAAGTTAATACAAAACATGGTGGTGTGTCAGCCTCCATATACTGAACAAATGATAACATTTTTACAACTCTTTCTTATCTAATACTATTCATGAGAACTGTACACAAAATTATGTATTTAAGTTTCTGAAATAGGAAATACTTGTCAGTTAGTTTCAATTGCTACTGCTAATTCTCAGACCTTTAGTCTACTCTTTTTTTTTCATGTATCACAATAGACAGTTCTTTCACTCTCCTGTGGAGTTAACTGAAATTATCCTCTATATTTCCAAATCACTTTTGGGCCATTTACTAATTGCTCAATATGCTAGAAAAGCCCAACATTGCTTTCTGATGCCTCCAGGCTATGGCCTCTCTCAGCTCCTCCTTTTCGCACTTGTCAGCCACTTTGTCCTTTACTGCAAATCATTCTTCTTATGCCAATTGTTTCAAATAATATTTGATCTTATTTGAAAGTAGTTGGTATCAGTCCTTGTTGACACAATTAGAGTACCTATAATTGCTATTTTGTATAACTTTGTCAATTCAGCTATTTACCCTACTTTGAATAGGAATTCCAGTGACCAATATTCCAGCCATTTAGTTTATATACAGGTTTACGATATTAAAAACGATTCAGTTAACATTATTTCTCATTTATACCATTATTTACACTTATCTTAATCCTATGTGTTTACAAAAAAGTAACCATCTTGTTAACGTCTGTTGGCATAATCATATCAGCAATGCACAGCACTTTTATGTTGACATATCACACTATATAAAGTGTGTTTACTACAAAATGTACTTTGAATCAAATGAAATCACTCTGATCAAGAACGTATCCGATTTTTCTACTTTCCTCTTCTCCTTTATATTCAGAAACATAGTCTCTTCTAAAATGCAATGTTATAGTTCGTAATCAAATATTGTACACAGGTAATTTATGTACAATTAATCATTAACTTTTCTTCTGCCACCTTGGCCTCATCGTATCTCATATAATGACTTCATTTATAAAATATATAATGATTTTGTGAGTAAACATTTCCATGCTCATTTAAAGTGTGTACTTAAAGGTACAGGTACAAAATAACAGCATCTTACATCTAGAACTATATGTATGAACAAAAGGAATTAATACCCTTTCCTATTGACAAATTTGAATCAGACTGAAAATTCAGTGACATAAAAGACCTCCATTATCCTCTGGTAACACTTTAAAAACACCATCTGCACAATTAATCACATACTACACTGCCATCAAATGCTACTTGCAAGAGAGTGATGATACTGAAATATAATTTCAAGAGACTGAAATGATAGTAGAAGGAAAACACAGTACAAATGTATAGAACTGTAAAGGAACACTGCATGGCTTGGAGCCCTGTGATTGCCAAGCATATGGTTCACAAAGTCTGTGAATCCTTCTGAGATCAACTGCCACACTCAGCCTTCTGTTTGTACCATTTTAATCCATTCTGTTTCCTATAAAAATGAAACTTGTGGTTCTATATTTAGTTCACATTCGACATTCTTCAATCTCCCTAGTTCATAAGAAAATAGTTTGTCATTGTTAATTGATATATTATAGAACTCACAATTCTAATGTTCACTTTCTAGTTGAATAATTTAATCTTTTCAACATATGACTTAGTATAGTCTTCATAACACTCTACTACATAATAATCATTACAGGTACTTACATCGTAGTAATTTGTTCATCCAAATCCATTACGCTGGTGCTTCGACAACACTGTACTAAAATTTTGTCATCTCTTTTCATAATCAATTTTGACATTATACATGTTCATGAAGTCCATTACTAAAATCATATTTCAACACAAGTCAAGTACAACTAAAAACTGGTGCTTTACTTCACATCCTTCAATCTCAATTGTCAGGTAATCTTGAGTCAATTTCCCTGTAGTAATGACCAACCTTACATTGAGTACCGGCATCTACAGAATTTCATTCTCTTTAAACGTTCCCATAATGCTTCTGGCAATGCTGCGATTTCACTTCTGGTGCCAGGCAAAATCCTTTCTGGTAAGTCATAACTACCAATCGTTATTGTGGATTCCCCTTTTTATATGATTCTCCTTGAGTTTCCTCCATTAACGTATTCCTGTTTAATTGCCACTGCTGTCCAGTTACATGTCGCTACACTGATAATTTCTGTGATATTATTTACACTTCATTGTAAATTGCATTTATATTCTCCTTGTCTTGGTTCATGTCCTCCTTCCTCCTTTTACACTGCCCATCATAAGGTAATCTGAACTTCTTCTGTGTTTACTGTATTTTGTCTTTCATTTCCATCACTAGCGTCAACATAACATTCTACTTCACTGTTTTACGTACCTTCTTCTTCAATGTCTACTTCAGATTCTTCGTTACTATCACTAAATTCATCACATCCTACTATTTCTACTTTATTGTTTTCGGTTTCTTAAATATTATCAACCACACATCTTCAAACCTGCCTCCTTTTACTTCTCCCCTTTGTTATGAATATTCCTTAAGACCATCAATTAACATATACATTTCTTGCACACACTCATTACACATCATCATACAAGAGGAGAGATTTACTCTGGTATTAACAGCATTTATAATCACTATTTATTTCATCTAGATTTTAAGCCAGTTCACCTTTGTACTCACTTTTTCTATTGCTGCAGACCACTCTATTCTCCCTTTTGCTACTCACCTGAAGATAATCCCTCTCATTAAATTAGCAACCTCTGTTCTTATATCTGTTTTCGTCTTCCCTTCTTGGAGACTGAACTTTCTTTGAACAACAATTTGTCTGTCCCTTACTCCACTTAGTCCACAACATCCATCTTTATCCCCACAATTTTCCATAGCTGTGTTCATACCCGTCACAGTGAGGTTCATTACTGTTGTGGTTCGTTGTTTTCCTGATCACTTCTATGATGTATCGCTTCCTCGCCTTCTCCTCCTATTTACTCCTCAAAATTATAATCCCCAACACGATATACCTCTTTGCTTTTCATAGTAACTTTCTATGCATTATCACTGTCAAATGTTCCCCAGGAACTGGTATATTAACTTGCTCTAATTTCCTACATAGATCTTCACAATACACTTTCATTGCTCTATTATCCATAACCTATGTGTAGATGCGGCTAAACATTCATTATAAAGTTCTATCTGTCTATACTGTGACGTACTTATTACTATAATTTTTTCCTAATGTTCTTCCAAAGCATTAAGTCCCACAACAGCTCCAGTAGTTCAGCTTCATTCGTCTCCTGTAAGCCTCTGTTCTGCAGTTCTGATTTTGTCAGCTTCAGAATATGCTTGTGGAATCATCTTCCTACACGAATCCACGAAAACTACTGGTTGAGAGATTCCTTTGGGTCAAATTTTCCGGTATCGATTCCTATAACATGCCACTCTAGTCGTAAAAATATTCCGCATTTGACGACAGTTTTCTAAGTTTTCTATTGTCTCTCAAATTTTTGAAGTGTTTCTAACTTTTATACCTCGTGGACCTTCAATTCGAAAAGCAAAATGATGATGAAAGTCTCCAATTATTTATTTCTTTCATCTACATCTGTTTTAATTTCATACACCTTGCTGCCCACCTTTTCATCAACTCGTTTTTCGCCAGTATTACTCTCCGCCAGGTGTCTGTTCCTGAAGTTTGTTTACTGTCTGAGGAAGTGCTATAAGAACTTCGCTTTTATGCCCTTTAAGTTTTTCATCTACTGCTTTCATTTCGCGATCGGCTTTGTTCTCTAATGAATCCACATTTTCGTTTCCAGTATCAGTATTATTCATGCAATGTACCTGTCTCCCCATGTAAAATTACCAACTTTTTACTTAAGAAATATACTAAATTACTGTTCGTTGCGTGTATTTCCGATCTCTGTACGTCTATTTTACAGTTTGAAGATTGGATATTTCCACTCAACATTCTGTTTGAGGTTTGCATTTCGTACTTCATTGCTAATGCTACCTTCGAAAGTTTTATTAATTTCACTGTTTTGCGTAGTTTCTGTTTCTCTTTTTACGTCCATCAATAAAACTTTACTCCTCCTCGATTAAAATACTCTCCAGTTCTGATTTTACTTGCTTCGTAATTGCCGTCGTTACAGTTTTATGTTTCACTAGAAACTTCTAGTTTTATTTCATTAGCTATTATTTTGCATCTGCACCTAGCTGTTTCATTCCCGCTATGGCCGTGGCTATCCCATTGTCTATAGCCAGTTACTATTGTCGCGATCAGTTCAAATATTCGGCCTCCCGCCAACCCCATCAATTTATTATAATTATTATTGCAATTATTGTTATAATTAATAACTGTCCTGTCCCATATGGTCGGTATGTATAATGACACTGTCGAGTTTTTCTGTTACATTGTCATGTTTAATAAAATGTGATGGTGAGTGCATCAGCCTACCCCACACCGTGTTACAACGATATTGCTCAAGCACGCAGAGATAAGGAATCATATTTTTGCGTGTGTGTAGAAATTTGAAATTAAAATTTAAAAGTAGAGAGAAACTGAATTTTGTTAACAAGATAAATGGAAGGTTGACGAAAGCAGTTTTCCTGACACACTTTTCTACCACAAAGCATAACAACATTGCAAAATAAGCATATGGTAAATGATAATAATAATAATCTATTCATGCACGTACGCATCCGAAGTGCATCAGTTAATCATGCATAGGCAACAATGCTACTATAGTCAAATATATTGTGCTGCTAATGAAATCTACTACTTTATTACAATGGCTATATACTTTCCTGAAGCCATTTTGATCGTCTGTAAACGCCAAATGTACTACTCCTTTATGGTGGCAGGTTGTAGAATAAAAGAAAACGAGTTCATTGCAATTATTTTATTTGAATTTATGATGAAAGAGATACGGAAATAATCAGCTTGCAATATTTCTTGACAAACATAACTGGTTCGATGCAGTGTTGACGTGGACGTAGTGTAACTTTAGCGTCATCTCTGTGGCACATTTACATCTCGTCATCCAGACCAATAAATTTCTGCAATTACGACAATTATTCGTTTTCATTCAACCGCACTTCAAACAATGTATATCATCGCATTGTCTGCAGATTGCAGACATACTACTGGACAATGTTTCAATAAACTACAATAAATAAAGTATTTGTTTACCATTAAAGTTCTTTTACAGACATATTAAATTGTCTGCATATTTCGGATTATTTTATTATACATTTTACTCTTTCTGTGTATGACGATACGGTCCGCTACTGATGAAATTCGGTGACGAAAGCGACTTTGGGAGTAGGCAGAATGTTACTACGTGACACCTGAGAACAAGAGCCTCAGAAATGGTTAAGCTAGTCTACTGTTCGTATTTTAATGTCGCAAGCACCTACAGAAAGAGACAGATTGACGATGAAAATACGAGGAAGCGACTGATATTGGATATCAACGCCTCATCACGGAAGCAGGAAAGGGACAGTGTATGGCAGTCTGACGGCACAATTCAAAGTTCGAGCAGACACGACTGTGCACCACATTCAGGTGCTTCGCAGCAGATGATCCCTACGTGACTTCAGGTTGACCCAACGACATCGTCAATTACGACTGCAGTGAGCACGACATAATTTAGTATGGACAATGAATCAATGGAAACGTTTTGCCTGGTTGGATGAATAACGTGTCTTGTTCATATGGATACGGCATCATTCAGGTGAAGGCCTAATTGAAAGATGAGCCGAGCCTTGGACGCAGAGTGGTGGGGCCAGCATGCTTTGGAGGACATTCACATGACTTCCATGAGATCTGTTCTAGTAATCAAAGGCACAATGGCAGTTTCTGATTACGTGAACATGACTGCGGATCACCAGCATCCCCTCAAGCGATGCCATCTTCCAGCAGCATGACTGTCTGTGTCACAAAGCCAGAATCGCACTACAGTGGTCTGAGGAGCGTGACAGTAAACTGACGTTGATCTCTTGGTCACCAAATACGCCTGATATGATCCAGACAGAACACATCTGGGGCGCTATTGGGCGCCAGTTTCACACCAACAATCAACTGGCACGGAGTTTACGGGAATTGCTAGACCTCTGCTACAAGGCTGCCCCACATTGCCCCTGAAATTCCCCAAGGACTTATCGAATGATTGCTGAGCAGAAACGTTGCTGTGTTGTGTTCTAAATGGTAGCAACCACGCTATAAAAGGGTGATCGTCATCATGTGGCTCATCAGCCTCTGTGCTAGTAGTCATCTACTTCATACAGTATCCAAGAGGGATACAAGCTATTCAAACAACATTAGGCTGCGGGATACATAAGTTCAAGTGCAGATAATAGTTAAAAAAAGCACTCTGGTCGCTTTGCAGTTTTGTGGATGATGTGCCAGTGGTACTAGGCAGTCATGGGACCCACCGCCCCTGACGTGTGTCACGGCAATGAAGTAGTATGTATGTGAGAGTCGCTTGTGTGGAGTCAATGCAGTAGTATAACTTGGAAGCGTGACGAAGGGACAGAGAGGGGCGTTAGTGTTCGGATGTAAACATCATACCGTCAATGAAGTTACTCGATGTATTGGTGTTTCAGCGCTTACTGTTCATCATGTCTGCAGGGTCTTTCCTACAATTCGTGTGGCCACTCATTTAGGTTACCGCGAATATGAAACTTCTCGTCAACCAAACGTAGTGTCAGCAGCATTTTTGTGGGATTTGAAACTTACTCGTACTGTTTCTGGAATGCCATCTTGTGTAAATGGACAGGGACTGCAGCTGGTTGAAGACTTGAAGAAAATATTGCACGGTTATAATTAAAATTTCCCTATTTAACATGTTATAACACGGAAACTAACTACCGTATGAGTACTACGTTGGTAGCATTAATGTCCAGAGTATGTGGTGTGTGGTTTCCATACGTCACAGTGCCACCGTCCAGTTCTAACTACGGCCGCGATCAGTCATCGTGATTCATAGTTTCACTCATCTGGCCAGTCTTACAAGGGGAAGGCCTCAGAGACGGCCAACCGATTCGACTGAGATTTGGCAATCTAAGATATTTTGTGTCAACACCCCCACATTTTTCAGAAAATCACGCATAAAGGTTATGACGAGCGATCGACTCAAAATTGGCGAGATCCATAGATAATTGTAAATAGAGCGTTTTTCATCATCAGGTATGGGGTCCGAAAAGGCATACTTTTCCAGAAATCGAGGTAAGAAACTCTTGTTCCAAGACGCTTTCTATGCGACTTAGCGTCAGGCGTTCCAATATCTTAAAACAGTGACATAAAAGAGACACAGGTCGGAAGTTTTTTGGATCATCGGAGTCCTTACCTGGTTTCAGAAGTGCAACCACTCGAGCTTTCCTCCACATCTTTGGAATATGGAACCTTTCTACACATGCGTTTATCAAATCTAGCAGCCACTGTATGGTATTACTGCCAAAGTTTTTTAATTTGCTCGACTCTAAGTTCATCGATACCAGGAGCTCTGTTAATCTTAAAGTTGGAAATGGCTGCAGTAAGTTCTGACATTGTAAATGGTGCCTTGAGGTGATGATTTTCCTCTGCCGGATCACGTGCTAATGGTTCTTGGTACTTTCTGCCGTGGGTTTTGCCATTCATAAGGAGTGTTGTGGCGACTTGGTCTGCCGTGACGTTAGTAAATTAATCATTTGACTTTGTGGCGTCACCGTTAAGGTTCTTTAACAGTTTCCAAGCCCGCCTACTGTTCACTTTCATGTCTAGGTTCTCCAAGAGGTCACACCATTTGGCTTTGCGGTTCTCAGCTATGACTGACATGAGTTCATGGCGTGCTAGAAGTGTCTCATCATCAAATGGGTCGTTATCGAAGAGCTTCTGGTATCTTTCCAGAAGTGGCTTTACGTCCTCAGACAGTTCCGTAACATACTGTGTTCTGCATCCTCGCGGTATTGTTTACCTAGACACCTTCTGAACGAGTTTGACAAAAGAGTGGTACATCTCAGGTTGTGGGGGGATTTTTGTTATTTCTGCATCAATGACCTCTCTAAATTTCTTCCAATTGGCCTTTTTAAAATTGAACCTTCTTTTGAAAGGAACTTGTTCAGGCTTAACAACTGCGTTGACCGTGCAAATTATGGGCCGATGCTGCGTATGGGGAATTGGGTCCCCAACGACTAGCGAGTTTATTGCTAACAAAGATGTTATCGGTATTGTACCCTTTATTCCATTTGCAACTATTAAAGGAGCTTGGCAGTTTCGGGTCATGTATGAGCAGTAGATCGTGTACCTCAGCCCAGGTCTCTAGTTCCACTCCACTGCTGTTAGTTTCTTTATAGCCCCATGTAGTGCTCTGACAGTTTAAATCGCCCAATACAAAATTAAAGTCTTGGTAACTAAAATTGCCAGGCTCAGTGAAGACAAAATCTGATTCTTGGGGTTTGTACACAGAGGGAAAGTTATACTGCTCAATGTTCTGTGATGTGGAAGTGACTCTAATTCCTGGCCTGGCGAAGATGGCACTACCGTACCGTTCATGTGATCTCTCGAAGATCATCTGCATTCCATCTATTTTGGGTGTGGGTGTTGTACTGCCCGACGAATGTCTTGAATCAGGAGGAAATCACATTGATATTCTTTACCCAAGTCAGATAATAAAACTTCCTTGTCTCTCGATATTCCTTCACTGTTTATCGACATCGTCACAAAGGGCCTTAGAAAAGACCGTTTGGGTAGGGTGTTAATGGTCTTCATTTTCTCTGAAGTCCGTGCCGGTTCCTGATTACTGAGGATCACCTGCATCCTTTCATGCTTCATGTCTTCTCCGACAGCGACGCCATCTTTCAGCAGTATAATTGTCCGCGTCTCGGAGCCAGAATCGTGCTTCGTGGGTTGAGGAGCATTATAGTGAACTCACATTGATGTCTCGGCGACCAAATTCGCCTACGGGTTGCTATCATGTGCCACCACTGCATACGCAAATCAGCTGCCCGTTATTTACGCGAATTACGTGACCTGTGCGTAACCATCTAATGCCATGTACCTCCATAAACCTACCAACAAGCTATAGGATCCCTCATTCACAGAATCGATGATGTATTTCGTCTCAGAGACGGACAGACACACTAGTAAACAGGTGGTCATAATGATTTGGCTCATCGGTGTATGAAGTTTTGGCTGATAATGATACACTCAGGTGCTGTCTCTTTCTTCAGGCAAGGTTTACTAAATGCACCGAAAGTCTGAAGGGCTAAAGGCAAGTAAAATGAACTTAAATCTTAGTCAAAAATTATGAAATGGCTCATATAAAGACTTTTCGCTATCAGTCAGCGCTGAAGATTAACATGTTCGACCGTTTGATACCGGTACCAGTTGTATACCATCTACAGCCTCCAAAGCTACTAATTTGTTCTTCCAAGGGGGTGATTAATATTTTGTAAGGTGAGGTTAATTTTGTACGTTGTGTTTCGATTTTAGATAACATGTGTTCGAGGCAAACAATAGGAAAATGTTTCGTACGCCAAACCGCTCCTGGAATAAACAGAGCTTTATATCCGATGTAGTCGTCTGGCAAAATTGGTGCAATTTCACAAATGATGCGTTTTCTTAGATGATGTGAAATGCTACCTCAGAGTCGAGTTCCACTGCGTAAGCGTGCGTTAACATCTTCAGTTATGGTGGTGTTTTCTCGCTTGGAGGTGATCGCTGGAGGGCCTGAAGTGCAGTGAGTGAGATACGGTGCCATCGGTCAAATATACACGTCTACATGTACATCTACACTTCATTTGCCGTTGAGCACCCGTAAGCACCAAGTAGCATCTATACTTCACAAATGCCGGGGGATATTTCTGGTGCAATTATCAATTCTACCCTTCCCTGTTCCTTTCCTTGGTAAGAAAGACCGTCGAACTCTAATTGCTCTGATTTTTTCGTCATGTCATTTTGCAGTATAATATGTCGGAAGAAGCAATGTACTGTCGACTCTTCTTCCGATCTAAACTCTCGGAATTTCAGCAGCGTGCTCCACAATGCTCTCTTGTAGTGTGTCCCAGGTGAGTTTTTGTTGAGCATCTTCGTAACTTTCTTGCGCTTTCTAAACATCCCGTGATGACACAAGTCGTTCTTCTTTGGATCATCTCTCTTCCGTTAATACAATCTGCTGACAGTCTCAGACTAAGGAGCAGTATTCAAAAATGGGTCTCGCTAGTGTTTTGTAGGCCGCTGCTTTAGTAAACGAAAATCACCTCAACATCGTACAAAATAATTGATGCGAGCACCTTCGGCCTTTAAGACGACTTTAACTCCGATGGGGACACTTTCAATGAGGGGTGTGAATGTCTGTTCCAGTGGAGCTATTATTATGCTTGGGAGTCATTCTCCTTGCATTGGACCTGTGTTAGGGATAGAAGACACACTGATTTCTGGGGAAACCAGAGAAGGTGCCGGGTATGGAGCGAAGGCAACTATCTAACTTATCCCAAAGATATTCCATCAGGTTCAAATTTAGGAGTCTGGGCAGCCCAGTCCACTTCAGGAATAGTACTGTCCGCAAACCATTATCTCACACATGATGCTTCATGAGAGGATGCATTGTCATGCTGAAACAAACAATAATCGTGTCCAAATTGTTCCTCAACTGTACACAATACACAGAGTTGTAAAATTCCTTCACATTCTTCTACATTTAGCGTTCTCTTAAGCGGTATAAGGCGGTCACTAGTCAACCATGATAAACGCTTCATCTGTGCTTTAGTGTTGGGACATGATGGCAGGTAACGTTCGCTCTCTACACGACCACACGTGTCGCTTGGCAGTGTGTGGCTTATGAGGAGCTCCTCGACCACTGTACCACATTCTTCTTAACTGCCTACACACAGACGTTGTACTAGCTTGACTGATGGTGGCACTTTGGAGCTAACGAGTAACTCCTTCCACTGTCTTCATGAATTTTTATACAACATCCTTCTGTAATGAGGTCCCGAGTTCGAGTCTCGGTCCGGCACACAGTTTTAATCTGCCAGGAAGTTTCATATCAGCGCACACTCTGCTGCAGAGTGAAAATCTCATTCTGGAAACATCCCCCAGGCTGTGGCTAAGCCATGTCTTCGCAATATCCTTTCTTTCAGGAGTGCTAGTTGTGCAAGTTTCGCAGGAGAGAGCTTCTGTAAAGTTTGGAAGGTAGGAGACGAGGTACTGGCAGAAGTGAAGCTGTGCGGACGGGGCGTGAGTCGTGCTTGGGTAGCTCAGTTGGTAGAGCACAAGCCCGCGAAAAGCAAAGGTTCCGAGTTCGAGTCTCGGTCCGGCACACAGTTTTAATCAGCCAGGAAGTTTCATCCTTCTGTAATGTTCGACAGTCCCTATCCGTCAGCATATGAGTCCTGCCTGGTCTTGAATTAGCTGCGATTGCTTCTTTGCGTTTCCGCTTCACAATCACAACCGCCCACTTGGACAGGTTGAGAGGGGCTGAATTGTTCCCACTGAATTTGTTATTCAGGGGCCGTGACTAGAGTATGTTTTGAGTCACTGAAGTTTCCTCAATGATCCATTCTGCTTTTAATGGTTCTCTACCGGCAGCAAAATGGTCGCTGCCTCCTTTTGTACAGGAGAGTCTGCCTCTCGTTACATATTGTGATCGACTCCACTTTAGGTACGGATGTCAGGATACTACTGAACAGATCGTGCAATTTTGCACAAGTTGACTGGTGGGAATAAAAATTAGATGTGGAACTTGGCAGAGACTACTGCACAGCCATATAACTGAAATGTTTTCCTGGCCTGACCGGAACTTGGAGCCAGACCTTTGACTGAGCTATTCAGGCGCAATTCACTTTACTTGCACTACTACCTGGCTGCCACTTAAGTTCTCCAGCATACCTTGCGGGACTAACTCTTCTGGAAAAGCAATTGCCCACAAAAAGCAAAGCTTCTGGAACCGCGTCCTGGTCTGGTAGACAGGTTCAATCGGTGAGCGCACACTCTGCTGCAGACTGTACATTTATTGCTGTAAATGGAATGTTCCGCACCACTGACTTTGCCTCTCGCTGTCGACAGGTGAGGGCGGCGCTCCGGCGAGGATTTCGAGAAGGCGCGTGCAGCGAGTGAAGCAGTGCCGGTGTATGGCTTCGCCGTGAAGGAGGTGTCGGCAGCTTCGCGAAGTTGGTCCTGCTTCGCCAGCACAGCAAGCCTGGAGGTCTCGTCCACAGAGCAGCCAAACAACCAACGCCTGACTCACCAGCCCTAACAGTCCTCCTGGCGGCAGAGCTTCCACTGGCTTCGGAGTACACCGTCTACGTTCGAGATGTGCAGATGATTCGTAGAGGCACCGTATACTGTGGTCCCTGCTTTAGCGCTACAAAAATACGTAATACGCTTGCCCGTACGCTTATTGTATTCGTGCCTTTCTGCGTTTGACATGTTTAATGTTTGTGTATAGTTAGCCACTTCTCGTTCTTGTGCGTACGCAGATATACATAAGATGTCATCCAACCTTCGGTTCTGCAGTTACAAAGTATTGTGTTGACCTACGCGACGCGTCAGCGTACACGACAGTATGGCAAATGGAACCACAACCTATATTGTCAGCTGAAATATCCGCGCCGGACCAGGACTAACATGATCTGTAAAATTCATGAACAACGCTGTCTGATCTGAGCTTTTTGATCAGTCATTCACGAAACCAGTACATCTCTCTGCTCTGGTACCGTAAGAATCTGAGCTGATTGTGAGTAATTGTGTAACAAAGTGACATATTTGTCTCAAAATGAAAAAGCTTGTAAAGAAGATTTCTGGTGGTATTAATTCTATACATTCCATTGGAGACTATTAAATTTTCTCTGCTGCTGGTCAGTGAAGCAAAATAATCACTCGTTACACTTGAATATTGACAGTGAACAGCCGCTAGGAATGGTACGGTGTAGAAGCTGTCACAAATAACTTTTTGAACCGGATGCAAATTTAAAAAAAATGTTAAGCAGGTGTTGTTTACTTACCGGAGGTAGGCGTGTGTGGGTGTGTGTGGGGGGGGGGGGGGGATAGTGCGCATTAACTAGCATAGTTGACTTACTTGACTTATGTTCCAATAATTGGAACACCGGTGTTCGATGAAGGGTCAACAGTGGACTCGATTTTGCCTAATGATGCGACTATTCCGTACGATTGCCACTTGTTTTCCATTTCCCCCCTTATTTAATCAATATTATTTGTGACGCTTTAGCATAAATCCGTTTTAAAATCTTCTTGCTGCTCTTCTGTTCTTCAATGAAGTGTGACTATGAAATTTTTATGTATTTTTTAACGAATGATATGTTTAGGTACAGAGGTTTTTGATCACGTCTATTTTTCGACAAAACGCAGTAGAAGCCGAATCTCCTTCAAGAAAAACTATTCTGGAGAGTATTAATCATCATATTTTCATCTCGATTTCCTCAAATCTCCTGGCACCGGCATCCAAAGCACTACTTCCAATCTTTTTCCGTTCTTGTAGAGTAATGGTTAACTATGGCAAGTCCATTGAAATCTGTTCTGTGGTTGAAGTAAGTGTGTAATGTTACAATATCATAAAAAAAGTAAGCCTTTATCTTAATTTCAGGAAACTTATTTGATACCAATGCGTGTTTTTTAGAAAGAACACTTATGATGCAACTAGTAGTACCTACTGCCATTTTATATTTACTGAGCGTTGTAAATTAATTATCTTATAAGAATGAGTGCGTAACTGTCGGAATGAAACCTTCAAACTGTGCCGAGCACTAGGTAAGTTTTTCGTCCTATAAAATACAACGATTATGCTTCGATGTAGCGTAATGAAACAACGTAATTCGTATTTATAATAACGTAATTTTACTAATTTTATGTACTCGTTCGTATAAAAGGCTGTGAAACTACAAATTTTGTGGTTATAAATATTGTAGTTGTAGATACATTCCAAACACAAACTGTCGCTGTAAGGGAAACGCATTTTAAGAGTTATTAGACTACTGGTAAAAGACTAGTCTCGCGGTGTTGTAACTATTGATGTTTCTCTGCTGTAATAAGAGAATAAGATGTTTTTATGAATGTTATTGTTTGCTACAATCAGCATGAAGACTGAGCACACAAAAATGCTCTTAGATTAATGGAAGCTTACACTTAAATACGTAAAAATATATTGTTGCAATTTGTATGTAAGTGTAGTAGTAGCGAGCATACAATTACAGACTGAGCTGGTGAGATGCCACACACAATAATTGCACGCGCTGTCGGATTGTATTCATAATGTTTTACATAATGGCATTAAAAAAGAACATTGTCACTCATCTCTTGTATTAATTGAATAAATAAAGAAACAAATGTCTTGAACTCAACTAAATAATTTACTATGAAGTCAGAGCAGCTTTTCCTTCTTGTAGTGTAGCACCTGAGTGCAACCTGGAAGAGTTATCAACACCATAATGTTTTAACTTGAGGTTGAGATCACTGATATGAGAAAGACAGAAAGAGAGTGTCACAATTTAACAGTTAACTAATTGGGTGAAAATCAGTTACTGGAGAACTACGAAAAAATAAAAAAAAAGGAAATACTAAAATATTGCAAATAAAATGAGTCAGCCAAGATTGCTTATGAAAGCCTAGTAATAATGGTACTAGTTTCATTCATTCGAGATCAGTTTCATAGGGATATTGGCCATGTCATCGTATTACAGCTCAAGAACAACAAAAAAATAACAATTCACATACACTTCTTAAGTAATAGAACCCAGTACGTTTTCCTTGATGGTGAGTGTTCATTGGAGCCGAGGGCACCATCTGGAGTGCCCCAGAGAAGTGTGGTAGGTACGCTGTTGTTTTCTATCTACATAAACGATCTTTTGGATAGGGTGGATAGCAATGTGCTGCTGTTTGCTGATGATGCTGTGGTGTACGGGAAGGTGTCGTCGTTGAGTGACGGTAGGAGGATACAAGATGACTTGGACAGGATTTGTGATTGGTGTAAAGAATGACAGCTCTCTCTAAATATAGATAAATGTAAATTAATGCAGAAGAATAGGAAAAAGAATTCTGTAATATCTGAATACTCCATTAGTAGTGTAGCGCTTGATATAGTCACGTCGATTAAATATTTGGGCGTAGCACTGCAGAGCGATATGAAGTGGGACAAGCTTGTAATGGCAGTTGTGGGGAAGGCGGATAGTCGTCTTCGGCTCACTGGTAGAATTTTGGGAAGATGTGGCTCATCTGTAAAGGAGATCGCTTATAAAACACTAATAGACCTATTCTTAAGTACTGCTCGAGCGTTTGGGATCCCTATCAGGTCGGATTGAAGGAGGGCATAGAAGCAATTCAGAGACGGACTGGTAGATTTGTTACTGGTAGGATTGATCATCACGCGAGTGTTACGAAAATGCTTCAGGAACTCGGGTGGGAGTCTCTAGAGGAAAGCAGGCGTTCTTTTCGTGAATCGCCACTGCGGAAATTTAGAGAACCATCTTTGACGCTGACTGCAGTACAATTTTACTGCCGCCAACTTATATTTCGCGGAAAGACCACAAAGATAAGATAAAAGAGATTAGGACTCGTACAGAGGCATATAGGCGGTCATTTTTTTCCTCGTTCTGTTTGGCAGTGGAACAGGGAGAGAAGATGCTAGTTGTGGTACGAGGTACCCTCCGCCACGCACCGTATGGTCGATTGCAGAGTATGTATGTAGATGTAGACATTGGAAATTACTGACACTGAATTTGCACGGGAGGATCAGGAAACAACAGCACGAGCACCACTGTCGTACTAGCCGTCAAGCAACTTGCTGCGGCGTCACTTTTTTGGGTGTGGAAACCCGGCTCCCATAGTTCTAAACGTCCGCCACCTAAAACTGCCCACAACTCGGCGTCACCTCTTTCGGGCGGGCAGCGGCACAGAAAGGGCCCGCCCGCTGGGGCGGCCGGTTCTCGGGGCAGGACGACAGGTATTCGGGGACAAGAGCGCGGCTACCGCTGTTAACTGCAGATGGTATCGGGCGGCGAGTTACAACTTGACCCCGCGTCGCTGCCGCGCTTCTGGCGCCCGTCGCCCGCCGATGGCGCCGCGCCCTCCCCCCTGGAATAAAAGCCCGACCCGTGAATAACTGGGGGCCAGCCGCGTGGAATGCCGCCCGGCGTGCGTGTTTTATTCACGAGGTGGCCGCTGGCGCCAGCTGCAGATGGCCGCCGGATAGCGGCGGTAAAAAAGCGCCACCGAGACAGCCCGTATAAATGGGCCCCGGGCTGTCTTCGCCACGTCGCGCCGCCTCGCGTCCCCTCCGCGCCGGGATTCTCGACTCCGGGGCGTCTGAGGCGCTGGGCGGGCCCCCAGATTCTACATTTGTGCGGAAGAAGCTCACTTCCGCTACGGACAGATCAGGGTGCGCGTAGTTGTTTGTGGGGCTGTTCTCCGTGGAGGCAGTAAGTGTTCTGCGTCCAGACTGATCACCCGAGATTTATGAGTACCTCTGGAAATCAATACAGCAGCGATTCTGAAGAAAACTGGAAATTTGTGGTAAGACCTTACGGGACCAAACTGCTAAGGTCATCAGTCCCTAAGGTTATACACTACTTAACCTAACTTAAACTAACTTTCGCTAATGGCAACACAAACACCCATGCCCGAGGGAGGACTCGAACTTCCGTCAGTGCCGGTGAAGCGAGGGGGAGAACGATTCAGAGCATCATGCACCCGAAAATTGTGTGTTGGTGCTTTTATTTCAGCTAGGACAAACTTCCGGAAACATTTCTGTCGGCACAAACAACAGACAAAACCCTGACCTCTTCCTACAGAGCACTTGACGACACACAAATCAAAGGCTCTTGAGCGGGAAGGACTTCCTGAAATACCGTTGATTGGTTCAAATGGCTCTGAGCGCTATGGGACTCAACTGCTGAGGTCATAAGTCCCCTAGAACTTACAACTACTTAAACCTAACTAACCCAAGGACACTACACACATCCACGCCCGAGGCAGGATTCGAACCTGCGACCGTAGCAGTCGCGCAATACCGTTGAGGCGAGATGAAGAAAGAAAACTACTAAATTATCCATCCAGTATAACAACCAGTGTAATGGTCAACTAACTAACTCCACCTGGCATACGTTACTGAAGGCAGTGCCACCATGGGTCGCTGTACTCGAATGTTTCGAGCTATAATTCTCTTCCCCCACCCCTCTTACCCCATCCCAAACGTACACCACAATAGCAACATGATGCTGCTACAAAATATATTATACTTTTTGCAAAATATCGTCAAAACACCTATTCACTGACATAAACACTAAATCATACCTGCGATAAAAATTGTTCAAATGGCTCTGAGCACTATGGGACTTAACTTCTGTGGTCATCAGTCCCCTAGAACTACTTAAACCTAACTAATCTATGGACATCACACACATCCATGCCCGAGGCAGGATTCGAAAATGCCACCGTAGCGATTGCGAGGTTCCAGACTGTATCACGCACACGCTGCCGACTGATACCGATCCCGCCACCGTACCACTATCGCGACACAACAGGGACATCACCAGGGGAAGGAGACACAAGAAAAGGAGAAACCAAATCCGCAAATGAACAGACAAGGGAAAAGGTGGTTGCAAGGGGGGGGGGGGGGGGGGAGAGAAATGTGTCAGCGTGGAGGCAGGCCACGCAGTAATGTTCGACAAGTCTTTCGTATGACACATCCTGGCAGTTTAAAACAGTGTGCCTGACCGAGACTCGAACTCGGGACCATTTCCTTTCGCGGGCAAGTGCTCTACCATCTGAGCTATCCAGTTTGGAAGGTAGGAGACGAAGTATTGGCAGAAGTAAAGATGCGAGGACGGGGCGTGAGTCGTGCTTGGGTATCTCAGATGGTAGAGCACTTGCCCGCGAAAGGCAATGGTCCCAAGTTCGAGTCTCGGCCCAGTACACAATTTTAATCTGCCAGGAATTTTCATATCAGCGCACACTCTGCTGCAGAGTGAAATCTCATTCAAGTCTTTGGTAGGTTTCTCGAAGCATGTGGCACCAGACGTCCACGCTAAGCTCAGGAAATTCCAGTAAATTATGGGCCGGTTGGTTTTGGTCTTAGAGCTTGCGCCCGATAGTGTCTTAGACGCCTTCCGTAGGGTGCAGACAGCGGCAATTTTCCTGCTGAAAGATGTCACTGCCATTGGAAAAGATATTGAGAATTAACGGACACTAATGGTCGCAAATAATGTGCACGTAATCCAGAGCTGTCATGCCACCTTCGATTACTACAGGTTCCATCTACACCCATGTGGATGTCTCCCATAATATACTACCCCTGCTATCGTAACTGTCCATGTCGTCTGGTCAACAAATCAACACGTAATTCAACATGTCATATATGTCACATATTACTATGTTCTTTTTTTTCTGAATCATTAGTCTTCTGACTGGTTTGATGCGGAACGCTACGAATTCCTCTCCTGCGCCAACCTCTTCATCTCACAGTACCAGTGGCTACGTGTGTCCTGAATTATTTTCTTGATGTACTCAAATATCTTTCTCCCTATTCAATTTTTACCCTGTATAGTTTTCTCTAGTACCATCACGTTATTACTTGATACAGTAACACATGTGCCACCATCGTGCCCCTTCTTCTTGTCAATCTTTTCGATATGTTCCTTTCTTCGCCGATTCTGTGGAGAACTCCTTCATTCCTTACGTTATCACTTCACCTAATTTTCAACATTCTTCTGTATCACCACATATCAAATGATTCGATTCTCTTCTGTTGAGCTCTTCAAACTGTCCGTGATGCTATGATCTGAACGTACGTACTCAGAAATTTCTTCGGCAGGTTAAGGCCTCTACTTGATACCAGTAGATTTTTGTGTCTCCTTGCTTCATCCGTCATGGGTAATTTCGCTTCCAAAGCAGCGGAATTCCTTAACTTCGTGATTCCCAATTTTAATGTTAACTTTCTCGCTACTCTCTTTTCTGTTGCTTCTCATTACTTTTTTCCCGGTTTACTCTCAATCAATATCCTGTATTAATAAGACTAATCATTCCATTCAACAGACTCCGTAATTCTTCTTCACTTTCACTGAGGTTAACAACGCCATCAGTGACTCTTATCGTTTATATTCTTTCACCCTCAATTTTAATCCCAGCCTTCAACCTTTCTTTTATTTCGAAGAAAAATAACAATGAAACGGATCAAATCTTTTATACAGTAATATTCATTCATCTATATTCTTCACTTGCAATTCTGAAAAATTCATGATCTATTAGCATTTCAAAATTTCATAATTGACGCAATTAATTTAAGAACTAGAATAGCGATTAACTCCACATTTGACAACATCATAATAAATCGATGTCTTCATTAACCCGTATCTGTATTTCACTTAGCGATACGATTGTGGACATATATGTAGGTCTTTATCTTTTGCGTTACTTGACTCCATTCACTGTGGTATGTTGATTCTCTGGTCTCACGAACCCTACTGGATTTGTTGTTGATATCTGGTGAGATCAGGCGATGATTGGTCACCTTTTGCTTGTTGTAATTTGTTCTACATCCCGTCAGACTGCTCGCCCATCCATATAAACAAGAGCTCTGGCAGGTGACTGAAAATATTCCTAAGTTACGCAACTTTTTAGAATTCCTTGCTGTTTTCATGCCACACTGTGCTCCGGAAGTTAGGTGAGAAATCAGGGAAATTTGTACGTGAGTGAACGCACTGATTGACAACTCCTAAAGAACAACACACACTTGCAAAGTAACAATGGACAACAGACAATTGTCACGGAACACCGGATCAATGACAGCAAAAGAAAACATAAATGGCGCGAGTGTTAACTTCAGCGAAGCCCGTGCACGAACACACTGCATACATTTGACAGATCATACGGTACGGTATTTAATGCAGTTGGTTTTGAAACCGATTATTGCGACATTCGATGTGGTACGGCAACATGTCTGCAATACGACACTTGTGTTCTTACCGTCGTGGATGAGGAGTTGGATGGCTTGAAGCTGGTCAGAGTGTCACTACTGTGGCTACAGCAATGGATGTGTACAATAGTGCAGTGGTCGTAGATGGACCATCACACCGCCAGATGCTCGATACGTAGTCTCAGTGGCGAAAAGAAACAGGCATATCAGTTACAGGCAGACTGCTGCGGACTTTGCAACCGCTACTAGTATAAGTGTCTCTGCGAGAACCATTTTGCGGTGATTAAATCAGATTGGTTCCATTATCGGAAGCCTATTAAATGCATTCCATACGACCACACCATTATCTAAAAATAGTTCGTTGTTGTACGGAGTACGTTGTTTAGGATCAGCAACATTGGTCCAGAGAGATGACCTCTGGCGAATACTGCTTCATTGTGGCAAGACAGAGAGAGAGAGAGAGAGAGAAAGGAATACGTTACATACATGTCCGTGTGTGTCGTCGGTATGGTGTAGATGTTATGGTGTGGGCAGGTATTATGCACAATGGCCTAACACAGCAGCATATATTTGAGCGAGGTACCGTTATAGCACAGCCGTATTTCAGGGAGATTGTTCTGGATCATATCCGTCTGTTTAGGGGTACGGTGGGCCCCGACGTTTTATTTATAGACGACAATGCCCGTCTACGCAAGACCACTGAGGTCTTGGACATACTTTCTGTTTATTGACGGCAAAGTGAGACCACAGAAGACCACTGAGGTGTTGGACACTGGTAGGTGAAGATGCTGAACATGTGGAATGGCTTGCTTACTCCTTGGACTGAAACCCTGCACAGCATGAATGGGATGATCTACCAAAAGTGTTTCTCAACGAACACCCCATCCTCAGATCGCGGAAGAGCTGAAAACAACCTTAAGGGAAGAGTGGTACATTTTGCTTCATCTACTACTCAACACTTTAGTAGATAGCATTGATAACAAGTGCAAAATATGCATTAGTGCATATTCTCTACTGAGAGTCCGGTGTCGACTTTGTATGTTGGCAGTCTGATCCGTGTCAAACATGAACGATTATTTATGTCTGCTATCCTGCTTACCATTTTTCGTTACAAGTAGACCACTCCGCCTCTACTGCATATGTAATGTGTTTCATGTCGTCTGTCATTGCCTGTGATTATTTCTGTCTTACAATATCTCTGTTCCTTAGCAGTTGTCAAGCAGTTTGTAAACGGATTTTGTTAAACGCTCTGTGGGGATCATAGCCCCCATGACGTCTTCTTCTTTTGGACAATACCTGCTTTTTCTTGGGATCTTCTCTATTTCCTCTATCAATACCAACCAGAAAGTGTATCAGACAGAGCAACAATGTTCAAGTCTCGGGCAAACTAATGTTATGGAGCTAACTCCATCATGGGTGGACTGTGCTTCGTTAGGACTCTTTCAATGAATCTCACTCTGGGATCAGACATTTCACAGTTAGTTTTATATGGTTGTTCCAGTTTAAATTGCTCTGTATGCATACTTCCAAAGATTTAATGGATGCGACTGCTTCCAGTGATTTATCGACAGTCGCATAATCAAACAATAACGAGTATTTCCGTCCACTTATGCTCAATACGTTACACTTGTTTATGTTATGCTCCAACAGCAATTAAGGCTGATACTCTGCAGGTTTGCCAGCACTATATTACAATTTTCTAGCGTTGCAATTATTGTTTGTACATGAATGAGTACAATCTGTGGGCAACCTCAAGTAGCCATCGAAGTCCGTTACGATGTTTAAAGGTGGTGTAACTAGAAATGATCTTATAACATGCAATTAGGCCCTGCCAAGGTTACCTTTACGTCTGAAGATTTCTCGCCGTTCAGAATGACATTGTAATTTTTGCCCTCAAGTGGTGGATCGTGGCTGTGAGAGTGGTGTGCTGGGGCTCGATACTGAAAAGTGCTGGCTGCCTACCACATTTACGTGATCAGCACACAAACGACCTGCAAACTAGTGTACTCCCAATACTGCATGAACCCAGCAACTATGTAATCTCAAAACTTTATTGAACGCACTTGAGAGTAATTCTCATTAATCATTCGTCATGAAATTTAATTAAATTTCCCACCACACACATAGTGTTCTGTATAGGGGCCCCCATTTTCCGCCGGCCAGAGTGACAGAGCGGTTCTAGGCGCTACAGTCTGGAACAAATGGTTCAAATGGCTTTGGGCACTATGCGACTTAACATCTGTGGTCATCAGTCGCCAAGAACTTAGAAGTAATTAAACCTAACTAACCTAAGGACATCACACACATCCATGCCCGAGGAAGGATTCGAACCTGCGACCGTAGCAGTCGCGCGGCTCCGGACTGAGCGCCTAGAACCGCGAGACCACCGCGGCCAGCTACAGTCTGGAACAGCCCGTCGCTACGGTCGCAGGTTCGAATCCTGCCTCGAGCATGGATGTGTGTGATGACCTTATGTTTAGGTAGTTCTAAGTTCTAGGGGACTGATGACCTGAGATGTTAAGTCCCATAGTGCTCAGAGCCATTTAAACCATTTTGAACCCACTTTCCAACAGAACGTTGGCACAGTAATAGCACAATTCAGTTATGCAGAAAAAACCATCATATCCATATCTTCATCTACATCTACATCCATACTCCGCAAGCCACCTGACGGTGTGTGGCGGAGGGTACCTTGAGTACCACTATCGGTTCTCCCTTCTATTCCAGTATCGTATTGTTCGTGGGAAGAAGGATTGTCGGTATTCTTCTGTGTGGGCTCTAATCTCTCTGATTTTATCCTCATGGTCTCTTCGCAAGATATACGTAGGAGGGAGCAATATACTGCTTGACTCTTCGGTGAAGGTATGTTCTCGAAACTTTAACAAAAGCCCGTACCGAGCTACTGAGCGTCTCTCCTGCAAAGTTTTCCACTGGAGTTTATCTGTCATCTCCGTAACGCTTTCGAGATTACTAAATGAAACACCGGAACTGACCAAGATAGACCGGGAATGGGAGGAGTTGGAATAATTTTGAGGAAAAACTATGGCTCACGTGTCAAGGGATATGTGCAATATAGCTCTCGAATAATACTAGTCAAACTTGAAACTAAACCAAAGGACACTGTGATAATACAAATATACATGCCAACATCCAAAGAAGAAGATGCAGTCATTGACGAAATATACGAAGAAATAAGTGATGCGATGAGAAATGTTAAGGGGGACTGGAACGCGATTGTGGGTGAAGTCCCGGAGGAAGGAATTGTAGGCAAATATGGACTTGGAAGAAAAAATGAAAGAGGTGATCGACTGATCGAGTTCTGCTCAAAGCACCAATTAGTTGTTGCAAACACACTTTTCCAACACCACAAACGAAGAAGATATACATGGAAGGCCCCTGGAGACCTGAGGAGACAACAGATTGACTACATTCTAGTGAAAGCACGTTTTAGGAACCAGATAAAAGATTGCAGGAGCTATCCATCTGCAGACATAGGCAGTGATCATAACCTGGTCATGATGAAAAGTTCACTGAGATTCAAACGTTTGAAGAAGAAGCCAGTAAAACTTAAATGGGAACTAGAAAAACTGAAAACTGAGGGACTGACAAAGCACTATGCTCATGAAACAGACAACATAATTAAAAATTTTCAACATGGTGGAGTAAATGAAGACTGGAATCAGATTAAATCTGGTATATACAAAGCAGCAGAAAAGATAGTTGGAAGAACTGAACCCAAAAACAAGAGGAAATGGATTACAGCAGATATGATTCAGCTTATAGAAAACAGAAGATTATACAAAAATGCAACTGAGGAACAAGGAAAAGCTGAATACAGAAGACTAAGGAATTTAGTTAATAGAGAAGCTAGGAAAGCAAAAGAAAATTTTCTTGGAGAAATGTGCAGGAAAGTAGAAGAAAATATGCAAAACGGAAGAACTGATTTAGCCTACAGAACAGCAAATCAATTTTTTTTAACAAACGTAAAACAGTACTCTCAGGCACAATAGAAAATAAAGAGGGGAAAATGCTGTTTGGTGAAGACATGCTGAAGAGATGGAAAGAATACATAGAGGAGTTGTATGCTGGAACACCTCTTTCGGAGGAAGTAATAGGAAGAGAAGAGGAAGTAGACGAAGATGACAAGGGAGATGACATTCTGCAAGAAGAATTTGACAGAGCTCTAAAAGAACTACAGGACAACAAAGCAACGGGTATTGATGACATCCCTGCAGAACTAATAAAGAATACTGGTGACGGCATGAAAATGATGCTGCTTAAACTTATTAGGTCCATCTATAACACAGGAGAGATACCGACAGACTTCCAGAAATGTATCATTGTTCCTATACCAAAGAAGGCAGCAGCTACAAAATGTGAACAGCACCGAACTCTTAGCCTAATATCACATGCATCAAAAATTCTCATAAAAATAGTTCTGAAGAGAATTGAAGAGAAGGTGGAGGATATGCTGAGTGAAGATCAGTTTGGTTTCAGAAGGGGATTGGGAACAAGAGAGGCGATTCTGGCACTAAGACTCATTATCGAAAAGCAATTACAGAAAAATAAACCAACTTATATTGCCTTTATAGACATGGAAAAGGCATTTGATAACGTTATCTGGCAAGAGATGTTCAGAGTGCTGAGGAAAATTGGAATAAAGTACAAAGACATCCGCGTGATACTCAGTTTCTATAAGAATGAGGTGGCAGTGATTAGGAACTGTCACCAGGAACAACAAGCAAATATTAGAAAAGGGGTAAGACAAGGATGTGCTCTCTCTCCTCTTATATTCAATGCTTACATCCAGGAAGCTATAGACCAAGTTCGAGAAACTACTGAGGTGGGGATCAAAATTAATGGGCAGAAGATAGACATGGTACGTTATGCAGATGATATTGCTATAGTCACGGAGACAGAAGAAGATCTAGAGGAAGTCCTCAGAACAACGGAAAAAATTCTATACAATCAGTATGGAATGAGAATAAACAAGAAAAAGACTAAAGTGATGGTATGCAGTACAGGATCAGAATATGAACCTCCGAGAATTAGAATTGGAAGAGAGGAGCTGGAAGTGATACAGGAATTTACTTACCTGGGAAGCAAAATCACAAGGGACGGTAGAAGCCGGAAAGAAATTGCGACCAGAATACAAAAGGCCAAAATTGCATTTAATCGGAGAAGGAACTTACTCACCAGCAACAACATCAGTCTGAAAATAAGGAAACGCATCATGAAAGGTTTCGTTTGGAGTGTGGCCCTATATGGATGTGAAACTTGGACAGTTGGAAGAGCAGAGAGAAGACGGCTAGAGGCCCTGGAGATGTGGTGCTATAGAAGGATGATGAAGATCAGCTGGACAGACAAAGTAACAAATGAAGAGGTGCTTAGAAGAGTACAGGAAACCAGATCTCTGTGGAGGCACATCCAAACAAGAAGAGACAAACTTGTAGGGCACATCCTACGACACAACAATATCATTGGAACAATAGCAGAAGGAGTTATTGAGGGAAGGAATCGACGGGGGCGACCAAGGATATCATACATGCAACAGATCATGAATGACGTTGGATGTAACACATATGTGGAAATGAAGAGGAAAGCAGACAGAAGAGAGGAATGGCGCTCTGCTGCAAACCAACCTCAGGGTTGAACACTAAAAGAAAGAAATGATCCTGTAACGAAGCGCGCTGCTCTCCGTTGGATCTTCTCTATCTCTTCTATCAACCCTATCTGGTACGGATCGCACACTACTGACCTGACCTGTTGTAGGACAATAAAAAGGGGGAAAAATAACTGAGTTCTCTTAAACGCTGGACTCATTTCCTCTAAATTGCTCCGCTATTAAACGAATTTTTTTTCGTAACTGAGACAAACATGACTGCTTACTTGGTAGCTGAATGAAAGACACATTGACTGTAAAAAAAAGGTCTAACACATTATATTCTAAAATAGAAGTCAAGTTAATGTGCTCAAATGTGCAACAAATGATTGCTTGAGCGAAGTTTACCTGCTATAGACTGGTTTGGTAGCAAGTGACGTGTGTCTCTAATTAAACAAAACATTGCTATATAATCGTGACTGGCTTTCCAAAATCCGAGCAGTTCGCAAATGCTAGTTAAAACTAAATCGATGATTTAAAATACGTAACAACACTAAAAAAGGAACGTAAGTTGCGAAATTGACCTCAAAAATTTATAGCTGCTCAGAGCAAATGCAGCGCTAGCGCTAAAATGCGACACTTACACCAACGATGCAGTGACGCAGCCAGTACGCGACAAAACTCACTGGTCATCGGCGCTCAATTAGAAGCGGAACACATCACTGAAGACAGTTCTACTGTTGCCAGTGAGATTCCAGGGCGAAGACGAGTCTGGTGACTGCAGGATACCAACCTGACTGTCACCCGCCATACATCCCGACAACGAGGATTGATGGTCTGAGATGCAATTTCTTTTCATGGAGAGACCCCTTTGATCGTTATTCGCGGCATCCTCACAGCGCAGCGGTAGGGCGACGATGTAGTGGTTAGAGTTTGTACTGCGCATTTTGTGCGTTCCATACCTTACCTTGGGCAGCAAGGTCGCCGGATATCTCTCCAGCTGAGAACGTTTGCAGCATTAAGGGCAGCCCACCCGTTCCCCGTCCCTCCGTCCCCCCAACCAGCACGGGATATTAACCATCTGACCCGCAAATTAGACAATTTTTGGCGGGATACGCCTACGGAGAACATCAAACAACTCTATTACCCAACGTCAAACCGAATAACTGCTTGTATAAGCGACAGAGGTGGATCACCGCGTTACTGACTAGCTCAAATTGTGTAGCTCTTCCTCTTGAATAAATCATCCAGTTTCTCTAAAACTCTTTTATGATAATTTGAATGTACGTGTACATCACAGCCACCGATTCCGTCCCATTCAGATAATTTCTTCGTGATGCATCGCTTTTTTTTGTCTTAGAATGTATTTTGGCAGACTACTAACTGTGTGTAACATTCACATTCTCGCCAACGTTACTCTGAATAGACGCATAAAACAAAATTAAAGTCGTCAATACCACAGTTTCCGTTAGCGCGGAGAGCCATATGAGATTAAGTAATTTTCGGTACCCTTCAGTAATCGCACTCTTCAAGTCTCTTTCCTGGTATTCCTCAGTCCATGTTTCACATTCACACGATGCTCCACGTCAGACAAACATTCTGAGAAATATCATTATCAAGTTAAGGTTTATGTTTGATTCTAATGTACTTATTTTGAACGGGAAGTACTCTCTCTGTCTTGACCATCTGCTTCTTACGGTCTTCACGGTGCGTCCTCCATGTATTCATCAGACCGTTCAATCCATTCGTCACGTCCTGCAATACTTCCCACTATTAGTTCTGATAGCAATGGAATCCAGCGAATCTTGTCATTCATATATTCAGTCAAAATGTTGATCTGACTTCTTAACCGCCGGCCGCTGTGGCCGAGCGATTCTAGGTGCTTCAGTCTGGAACCGCGAGAGCGCTGCGATCGCAGGTTCGGATCCTGCCTCGGGCATGGATGTGTGTGATGTCCTTAGGTTAGTCAGATTTTCGTAGTTCTTTGTCTAGGGGACTGATGACTTCAGATGTTAAGTCCCATAGTGCTTAGAGCCATTTGAACTTCTTAACCATTCGTCGATTTCCTCAGCTGTTTTATCGATACACACGTTAAACAGTGAAGATGAAAGACCGCATCATGAAAGTTGTCCCTCCATTTGTAACTCTCATTGCTGAAACTATTCCGTGTTTTATTAACTCGTAGGTACACTGCAATGATTCATTCCTTACAGAGCTATCGATTTCTGCAATTTCTTCAAGCACGGCTGTCGTTGGCTCGTTCAGAAAGGTAATCTGAGGACACTATTAGAATTTCCAGTCCTATGGACCAATCAGATTCGATCGTGCATTGTGGCTGTCGGTGGACGTTATGTTTGAAAGGAAAAGATTCAGCCTAGTCTGAATTGTCTGCTGGTGTCTGAAGGTTAAGGCGAGTGAGTCGCTGTGGCGTGGTATGACGCTGCACTCAAGTTAACGGCTTTACATCCACGACTAATGAGCATAATTCAATATTTTTTCTATTGTTTCAACATTTCACATGTTGTAACTTTTTGTACCACACGTTTCGTGCAATACAACTACATCTTCAACACTAGTCTGTTATTCACACTTTAGTGCCTGACAAGGGGCTCATCGATCGACCTTCACACTATTTCTCTACCATTCAACTCCCGATCAGCGTGTGAAAAAACGAACACATAAGCCAGACACGGGCAACCTTTGGTGACCCGCACGCCTGATTGGCACACTTTAGCTCGAGGGCAGCCTCGTCACGAGATGCTGCAGCAGCGCTCCTAGCGTATGAAACCGAAACCATAGCGTCCATAACGTGAAGTGGATTAACGCACCGATGTGAATGCACCCTTTTACAATACGCGGATTTTTGGCAGTACATTCATTTTTGTTCACTCCACCTTCAGAAGTTTTCACTTATTTATGCGTCTTGAACATTGTTTATTTACTAACGACGGTCTACAGTAGCTGCCTTAAAAACTTCCACTTCGAAATTCTGCCACGCCTTTAATAAAGAAACAAATTACACGACACATCAGTAGATGTAAAAATCTGAAGATGGGGTGCCAGGCATCTTGAACTGTCATGGAAAAATAAACTCCTATAAAAGCTACTGGATGCAGCTAATTCATTATAAATTACCTTGAGTTTCTACTCTTGTAGTCTTCTGATACACTCACACATAGAAAATGACTCGGACATTACAATTATGTACGTAAGTTACTTGCTAAATGCAGTTTATTTCCTCTTCATGTAAGCTATGTCTGCATTAATATAATACATATTGCTGGTTTATCACGCATGGGCTGCTTTTGGATGTTTGAATAATGTCAAAACCATAATGTCTAGAAAAAAGTCTTATTTACGTAAGTAGTGCTCAAAAGGGAAAGTTAAAAGTCTGTCGAGACGAAGAAGTTGAAAAAGGAAATGATGAGAGATACAATCTTCCAGCGATCAGTTTCACTTCTAGAACAGATATGACAGTGGAAATGGAGAAAAGTATGACGATTTAAAAGTTGATACTGGGAGTCAATACAGCTGCAAACTCGAAACGGAGGAAGTATCTGAGAGTAGCAAGTACACAGTGGATGCCATACCAGCTACAGAAAAGAATCAGGCATAAATTCTGGAGATGCACAATCTGAAAAAGAGCCAACAGCAATAGATGAAGATTCACCACCAGCAGATTGTTTTTCTCAGGTTAAAGATAATCAGCAAACTGCACTTTTAGCACTGACAGACGGTAATTCCAAGGTTAACTCACTCGAGCAACTGAACTAAAAATTATAAATAACAGGTTAAGCAAGTCTGAGAGCTGTAAAACTATTGAAGGCTGGCATAGGCTATAATAAGTAAGCGTAGAATGTAGCAGTTTTCCTTGTTGCTTTGATACTTAACGTCCTACTCATGCTACATCTATGCTAGGCGTATTGCATACCTATCAGTCGTTACCTCATTACGATTGCTTTGTTTATATATACGATCAGTTCAAATGGTTCAAATGGCCCTGAGCACTCTGGGACTTAACTTCTGAGGTCATCAGTCTCCTAGAACTTAGAACTACGTAAACCTAACTAACCTAAGGACATCACACACATCCATGCCCGAGACAGGATTCGAACCTACGACCGTGGCGGTCGCGCGGTTCCAGACTGTAGCGCCTAAACCGATCGGCCACTCCGGCCGGCTATACGATTAGTGTCTTGCTAGATTCCCCTAAAAAACCAGAAGTGGTGAATCATCTAGAAACTGAGTGAGTATAAGGTGCCGCATAACCTATGGAATATTTTCGTTCTGCTTAGTTGTCCTCTTGTCTGTTACGTAAATGTAAACAGTATTTACAGAAAAATTGAAACTATCGATGTGTAATTCAAGTTCCATTGGAAAATTCTTGATTTGCAGCGTGAAACAGAGGAATGTTGTAGTAATAATAAAGAAAACAATACAGATTTATCACATAGCACTAGAAAACACAGTTTCCTCTACAAAAAGCTGAAATAAAAAACCGCAAGATTAAAAGTATATCAAAAATCGCTTCAGTAAATCGTCGAACTTATATAAAACCTGTTTCTGTTATTCATAAACAATTTTCGCATTTATCAATAGTAACTGGGAGCTCTTGGCTTTGATCACGACTTTCGATTGAGTGCAAAACAACAATGATGAAATTTATTGTTTTATGATTGTGCATGTAAACTTTACTTGTATCGGAAGTAATTAATTGCTTTGGTTACATAAAAGCCCAGAAGTTGAATCTTCTAATTTTTATTACTTCTGAAATGCAATTTATATTTTGTAAGGATATAAAGTGCAGAATGGACTAATGATGTGCGGTTCTAATTATGTGAAAAAAAAGCAAAGAGCAACGGTTGGCACCCAGTTTCTCTCTTACCAATTCAGTTACGTTTATTTTCCAGCCAGTCCCACCAATACCTCTGGTAATCTTACCATTTACTGTGTCATTGAAGTAGTGTACCTAAAATGCCTGTCCGTAAAGACATTAAGGCCAAATGATCCTTTAGCTGCGATTTTTATTATATTTATGCTAAAATAGGTCAGTAAATTGACAATGCCACAAATTCTGAGTGTTGTGTAACGTACTGGTCATTCGGAGGAGGGGAAAATGCATGGCTCGATGGATAAAGTAATGAGTACACCAGTAGATGAGTTTATTTCAATCTTAATCAGAATTATAGTGTGTGAGTGCCTAATGTTTCCGTATTTTTGTTCTATGAACGTTTATCAGTAAACAAGGCCACCAGATTTTATTTGCGAGGGCTGTGTGCACAGAACATCTAGATAATTTAAGCTTCGTTCCGAAGATTTGATCGGCAACTTTAGTGTCGACTGTGTCTTGTCTACGACTACTAGCAGCCTTAGAGGCCTACAGTATGATCAAAGTTGTGATCGGTAGATATCAACTTTGAGGTTTCGTTGTTGTCATTATAAGAAAATTGTTTAAAAAACCTATATTTCACAACAGTATTTCGTAAAAAAAAATCTTTTCATTATAAGTTTAATGACAAATTTGAAATTCGGGCGAGGTGGCGCAGTGGTTAGCACACTGCACTCGCATTCGGGAGGACGACGGTTCAATCCCGTCTCCGGCCATCCTGATTTGGGTTTTCCGTGATTTCCCTAAATCGTTTCAGGCAAATGCCGGGATGGTTCCTTTGACAGGGCACGGCCGATTTCCTTCCTAATCCTTCCCTAACCCGAGCGTGCGCTCGGTCTCTAATGACCTCGTTGTCGACGGGACGTTAAACACTAACAACCACCACCACAAATTTTAAAACATCGGAACTCGTGGTTATTATGGGAGGGGAGGGGTGAGGGGTTGTTTGCTTGAGGAGTTGATTTCCGCCGACTAAAATTTTAGACATTAGGCACTGCATTGTAAAGAAATATCTCCTGTAATTGACGACGTTAAGCACATACTATTTCCTTCTTCAAGCCAGACTTTTTCCTAATAATTACTGTAAATACTGAAATAAATCCAAGAAAGTAACAAACAAGTAGTGCAGGACTTAACACATGAACAGACAATAGATAACAAGTTTATTCACCAAGTTACAGTCCCAGCTGTCTTTGTTCAAATCGGCCCATTTCGTGAGTAACCGGGAATTTTCGTGCCATTCTCTCCAGTTTATAGAACAGACGTTGTAGGTGGCAAGCAGTAAATAGTAATATTGTGTGTTTGCGTGTGTGTGTTGTTAGCATTGATTCAGGGGCGAAAATACATCCGTCCACACCCACACCCCTTCAAGGTAGTGAGCTGTTTCCCCTGCTCTACACACGCAAATCAGCACATGGACCGTAACTTTGTGGCCATACTGGTAACGTGTTCTCTTTGTTATTCAAATATAACGGTGGCGAAATGTCATTGTGCTTACATGGAATGGGCAAAACATTGAGTGGTCTGCGAAATGAGCTGCAAATCCGAGGCGAGCCGAGCGTTGGCGGAAATACAATATAACGCTTCCGGTATGGAGAACGATGCCAGCGCCTCGCTCTGTCCGATTCGAATTTCTTCAACGTGGCTGATTGAAACCTATCGTGTACCGCATCCGGCCCGCGGACCGCCAGTTGTTCAACCATGACTTAAATCTTTCCGTGCCACCTCTGAGTTTTCTTATTTTATAACGATTGCTAGGTGGCAGAATAAATGGTCAGATTCGCGCCTTACGTGAGACCTTTATACATCGCAACAAGAAGGTGAAGACACCCAACGTAATTCGGCTGTTATGAGAACATTTGCCTATCAGTATGTAATGCAAAATGGAATGAAAGTCAATCGATGGTAATTTACACACCGTTCCTATACGATGCATGTCTTTGAGTGGAAGGTGGAACAGGCAATGCGAGTCGCCTTTAGTTTTGAAAAGCCAACCGTAAAACGGTGTAGCGAAGCCGTACTGCGGGGGTTACGACGGAATCAATTTGAAGGGGTGGCAGGAGGAAGGTCAGCGACCCCGGGCCAGGTGATTCAGGCTGGAGGACGCATGTATCGGCACATTTGCACAAGGGACAGTAAAAAAGCTTTAGAAAGCTGCGTTTTGGAATTCCAAAAGATTACGAAAAAAAGGCAGTGACGCAGTTCGTGCAGCAGGCCAATGTACTTTAGGCATCTAGAATGGGCGCAAAACGTCCGATTGGCGGAAACGCAATAGGAAGGAGAAAAATACTGAAGGTTCGACGCAGTTTGATAGAAGGCACATTGCTATTGGTAGAGTGTCTACAAAGTAAGAGGAACGCTCCTATTGGTCGAAAAAAGCCATGACGTGAAAAAGGAACCCAAGTGGAGGGAGGCAGTTCTGCCATGAGTAGGACAAGAGATACATTTTCTGGGCTCTTCTCTAAACTGGCGTCAAGTGCAGAACGGAGTGCTTAACGCTCTGTTCGACGTAGAGAAGAGATTTGTGTGGACACTGCGTTCGTAGCGGTTGCATTTCAGCTAGAAATTACCTGTAGCAACGTTTAGCTCCAACTGTGAAGAAACGAACCAGCCAAATTAGTTAATTGTTCTTTCAAGAACTGAGAGGGCACTATAACATGCACGGTGGCCATGCGCATGAATAGCGCCACATAATAAGACTATGGCTTAGTACATGTTCTCTCACATATCGAAAAGCTTAGGAAATGTTTCTGCTGGAAAGTTCAGCAAAGGCCAGAATAGTTTTATAGGAATTTCAGTGGGAGAGAGCAGCCTTGCAGTTGGCAGCTCGTCGCAACTTAAGGTAAATACCGAGTGCAGAGGCGTAAACTTTGTTGGTTCACCAGCTTGCGTCCACTGTAAACTCGAGTGGCCTTGGGTAATCTTGCGCTCAAATTTCTCACTTAACTAACCATCCACTGTACACTTGATTGTCATTCTAAATAGTACCGAACTTTGAGCCGAAATCGGACGATTTTCGTAGTACTGACCAACACCATAAAGTACGTATAGGAACAATTTTGTAAAGAAATTCCCAATTGAACTTTCATAATATTGCGTTTATGATTAATGTTCTGTCAGAGAGTTGGTATTTAACATTTTTGGGTATAAAATTATTTCACTTTTTGATGTTGGCAAGATGCGTTATCCATTGGGCTGTTTTTATGTTGTCGAGTTTAAAACTGTGTAAAATCGTGTAATTTCTTGAGAAAAATTGGGACATTAAACTTGTCATTTCACCTTACACAGTTCTCAATTCTAGAATAAGCATAACCGCACCTTACACGATGATCATTTCTCCCTATGTAGGTGGCTGTCATAAAAATATTTTAGTATTCGAAGGAGAAAGACGATCAATAAAATTTCTTGAAAAGATCTCGCTGCAACGAAAAACAGCTTTGTTTTAACGGTTGCCACAAGTCACGTATCGTATGTGCTGTCCTTGCAGCCACGCGCCTTCTACACCGCAACAAGTTGCACACCTGTGACCGGTGGGTGGCCATGCGTCAGGCGTCCTCCTCAGCAACCAGTTAACAGGCCGGCAAGCCTATTCCTTGTCTCACGTGTTAGGAAATATCGCGCACAACAATCAAAATGGCTTGTGTATTGTCCATAGATTCTTCGGCACTGCCACGAGAGGCGCCAGGCTCGCCAACAGCAGCGCGAGCATCTACGACACGTGCTCTGCTATCGCAGTCATTATTTCACCACCACGTGTCATGTGCCCACTAATAGGTCGCACTACATCTGTGCGCCGTGACCATTTCATATCGACACACAGCCACGAAATTCCCATGGAAACTCCGGAAGCTGTCCCCCTCCACTATAGTGGAGGTCCACCGGATCTACGATCCACTGTGTCCTTTGCTTGAAGAACTTCGCTTGCAGAAGAATTGCTCGCGTGAACAGTGGCATCAGATGAGAAACCCGGTTTATCACCAAGAACAGTAACACAGACTGGAATGGTGACTCCGACGTCGGTTTCTGGAATGGCGAATGGAGTCATGGAAGGACGATAAGTCTACCTCACTCTTACAGCCAGAGGAGAATGAAGTTGGTCAAGGATTTGAGGACTGACCGAACTCCTAAGCTACCGCCGCACGTCCTTCTAGGGCTCAGAGATGACCCTGTCTCTGTGACGAAAATGTTTGTTATTGCCTTTGCGAAAATCGCTTAGTGTTGCACAGAGAGAGTATAAACTTACCTTCCAAATCGTAGACAGGATCATTACAGAAGACGACTATCTGCGACCTCGTTTAACGATGCCCATCGAAGTGAGGGCTATTACCAGAAAACTTAATGGGAATAAGGAGTCCGGTGTGCACAAGGTTACCCTCCTTCATCTGAAGCACTTGCCTCGTAAACCCTTGCTAACGTGGTCTCTATCCCAAGTCGAGGGAAGATTTGACACATAAAGCCAATTATCGATTTATCAGTCTTCTTAACGGATTGGGCAAAACGATTGAGAGCGTCATACTCGCCCACATTTTGGAGTGCCTTATCGCAGAAAGCATTAATCGAGCTGAGTACTATGGGTTACAAAGTAAGCTCTCTGCGAAGTTACAATTTCTGCGTTTGCCGGAAATCGTGACACGGAGCTGAACGTGACTGAAGCCACTGTTGCAGTTTTTTTAGATATCGCTAAAGCCTCCTACAGTGTTAGGAGGGAGCAACTGAAACGCAATAAGTCAATTCCAGACTGTTACGTGAAGCTTATTGTTAGTTTTCTTATGGACAGGAAGATGTTTGTCACTATAGAGGATCAATCATCTGATTATCGAATGACGAGGGAAGGGATGCGTCAGGGTTCCGTGTTGCCTACGATTCTTCAGGGATCCAAAAAACGCAATTTGCTGATGACAAATACTTTGTCACCAACCGAAGGTGTGTACAGGCCAATGTCGGACGCCTCTAGACACAAATGGATCCCTCGCTTGATGTACGACTAGCAAAGTGCAACTTAACCCGACTAAGATGGCGCCTTCCTATTTTAGTAGGAAACGGCCTTTACTTCCTGCTAATTCAAGGTTGCATTGGGAAAATATCCCTTGGAGTCCGATCGCAAAGTATCTGGGATCACCTTGGGTAAGAAATTTGTTCTCCATAAACACAATGAGGCACTTCGACAGAAGGCGTATAGCATGGTCAAACAACTCGACTCATTTTTTACGAATATTGAATTAAGCACCAAAGAGAAACTTCGACTGTACAAAGCGAAGGTATTCTCCTGAATCCTATGTGCCAGTTAGGTCTGGGGGTTAGCCAGCGCAACTAGAATCGGCCAACTGCAGGATTTCCAAAATAAACTCCTTGGGTGGATATTGGGTGCCAGTCGGTACGCTCGCATCATAGAAATATGTGCAGAACTCATCCTGGACAGTATCATGGAAGCAGTACGTAAATGGATGACGAAATTGCACCACAAGATTGTTGCTCTGCTAGACTTCGTACATAAGATACAAACTCTAGGCTGGACTGTTACCCTCCCATGGCAAAGGTCTGAGGTGCCACGTTCTTTGGTACAATAACAATATGACGCTTATGCCGGTGATTGGAGGTATCTTACGGACGGACATGTGGGCCCTGATCAGTTGACTCAAAGAGTGTTAATGAAGTGATTCCCTACATCTCCTCATCTCCTCACCTTACACTTTAAAGTCGCAATCGTCATCGACGATGAAACTTCGACATACGTCGTGAAAAAAATAAAAAGTCCGCTGCTGCTGTCCATCCATGAAAGTCTCTCCTGGAACCTCCTACAGCGTACTTTCCAACGCCAGCCACTCTACCGAACTCTGTCCTTAGACTCCAGTGCTTTATGGAGCTGACACCAGTCTTCGTCGTGCGACAGACCGAGACTTTACCGCAGCGGACTTCGAGGACTTTACTATTACGGCGCGTTGTAGTGCCAATGCAATCAGAGACAATTAGGGTACAGTGAGAGACACTAACTGTGACGTTGGTAGTTGTAATTCATTTTCTCGTGGCTGACAGGACACTGGATTTACTCTCACCTTCTTCAAGAAAAGGACTTATTTGAGAACTGTGTATTGCATTTGTGTAATTAAACTCCAAAACAGGAGAAAATTTCATATTTCATAAGTAAACTTCTTAGTCACAGCCTACTTGGTCATGTATTTTGACATGTCTAACACGAATTGCACTTTGATTTGAAGCCACTGGAGAGAAACGGTATCAAAACGTTTCTGGAAATCTAGAGATATGGAATAAATTCCTGTCGATAGCGATCATTACTCCGTGAATAAAGAGCCAGTTGTTTTCACAAGAAAGATATTTTCTGAATCTGAGCTGTGTGTAAATAGATCGTTTTCTTCGACTTATACGTCCCAGAATCCTACTGCAAATTGACGTCAGTGACATCGGCCTGACATTCCGTGGATTAGTCCTATTTCCTGTCTTGATTATTGGTGTGACCTTTGTAATTCCCAGTCTTTAGGCACGGATCTTTCGTCAAGCCATGGTAGTATACGATTGCTAAATATGGAGCTCTTATATCAACACATTATGAAAGGAGCATCTTTAGTATACAGTCTGGACTGGAAGATACGCTTTATTAAATTATTTAAGTTGCCTCGCTACACCGAGAACACAATTTTGTAAGTTTCTTATGTTTTCAACTGTTCTTCTTTCGAATTTCTGAATATTTACTGCGTCTTCTTTGGTGTATGAATCTCGGAGAGTGGGTTTAGTAACCCCACTTTAGTGTCAGTGAAGGTAGTGATTGCGTCTTGCCCTAAGTGTACTTTACAAGCGACCAGAATCTTTCTGAATTTTCTGCCAGATTTGGAAACAGAGTTTCATTGTGGACACTACGAAAATCATCTCACATTGAAGTGGGCGATAAACTTCGAGCTTCAGTGGAGATTGTGTGTGTGCAATCGTGGTTTAATTATTTTTTGAAGTAATTACTCATATATGTTTCTATACGAGCATGCCTCCGTAACCAAGGTTGCTAACGCGCTTCTGTGTGGGAGTGCTCGAGTCGGGGATAAGCCGGATCGATTCCTGGTGGTGGAGGCAATTGTTTGTGGCAGTGTTTGGCCGGTGTAAAATTTCTGATCACCATTCTTTGCTGCAACAATGTCCTGGACTAGATTCCAAACCTCTTGCAGTGTCTCCTGCAGTGATGGCACGTGACACTGCTGACAGTGATCCATCCTTCGGATGGGGACTCAAGCTCGGCCGTCCCCTTGGTGCTAATAGAAAGGATTGAGCTACGTGTCGGCACCGCAGTTCACGCTCTCCCTTCTTTTCATCCATAACAACACAAACTGATTCAAGCAGCAGTAGCCGGCCGAGACAGACGCAGCAACAGGGAAGTAACCGCTTTTGTGTCATTTACGAGTTCCTAACCAGGAGCAAATTTTTTGTATCATCTGTGTGCTTTAATAGTTTAGTTTCTTGAGTTTCTGCGTGTAAATTTAATATCTAATAGCCACAGTTGTCGCGTTTTCGTTTGCGTCGGAAAGTAAACCTATCTGTGATATACTACAAGTTCCCAAACAGGAGCAAATTATTTAGTTTCACCTGAGTGCTTCGGTAGAAGGTTTTTGAATATCTGCGTATTATTAGACACAGTTCGTGCGTTTTTGTCAGGGTCTACAGCAGAGTTGCACAGCACGTGCAGCTAGTCCGTTTAGTCGCATAGTTTAGTTTTCCTTGGTCTTCAGTATTGACAGGGACTGCGATTGTTGTGTGCTGATCCGAGCCGAGTTGGTGACACTTCGCTCTCAGCTTCAGGCTGTGATGGATTCGTTTACACAGCTTGAGGCTGAGGTGGATGGGCACCACAGTTGTGGGCCAACCGTGGGAATCCAACGAACGTCCAGCACGTCAGAGTCCTCTGATCGGTCCTCATCGGTGGACAACCCAGTTGCTGCTCGCACTGAGGCTGATCGCTCATCTGTGGTCGAGTGGGAAGTCGCCACAGGCCGAAGCAGGCGGCGAAAGACTTCCCAGGCGGCCGCACGTAAGGCCTCCTCGGTTTGTCTCACAAACAGGTTCCAGGTGCTGTCTGTGGCTGACACTGTAGCTGAGCCAGATGCAGTCGCTGAGCCAGATTCAGAGGAAACCATTCAGCCTGCAAGATCCGGGCAATCGCAGAGGGTGGGATTATTGGTAGTTGGGAGCTCTAACGTCAGGCGCGGTATGGGGCCCCTTTGGGGCTTGGCTGACAAGAAGTGTAAGAAAACCAATGTGCACTCCGTGTACATACTGGGTGGAGTCATTCCAGATGTGGAAAGGGTCCTCCCGGATGGCATGAAGAGCACAGCGTGCAGCCAACTGCAGGTGGTTGCTCACGTCTGTACCAATGATGTGTGTCAATTTGGATCAGAAGAGATTATCTCTGGTTTCGAGAGGCTAACAGAAGTGGTAAAGGCTGTCAGTCTTGCTTGCGAGATGAAAGCAGAGCTGATCATTTGCAGCATAGTCGACAGGACCGACTGCGGACCTCTGGTACAGAGCCGAGTGGAGGGTCTGAATCAGAGATTGAGACGGTTCTGTCACCGAGTAGGCAGCAGATTCCTCGACTTGCGCCAAAGGGTGGTAGGGTTTAGGGTTCCGCTGAATAGGTCAGCTGCCCACTATACGCAGGAGGCGGCTTCGCGGGTAGCATGGGCTGTGAGGCTAGGACTGGGCGGTTTTTCAGGTTAGAGGGTCTCGGGAAAACACAAAAAGGGCTTCAGTCACAAAGGGTGCAGGCTGAACACAGGAAGAACGTATATACAGGAACTATTGGTATAACAGTTGCAAATTGTCGTAGCTGTGTTGGGAAAGTACCAGAGCTCCAATCGCTGATTGATAGCACTGATGCTCAAATAGTTATAGGCACTGAAAACTGGCTATAGCCGGATATAAGCTCAGACGAAATTTTTGCGAAGAACCTAATGGTGTTCCGAAAGAATAGGCTAAACACGGTTGGGTTTGGCGTGTTTGTTGCTGTCAGTAGTTTAAATTGTCGCGAAATTGAAGTAGGTACTCCCTCTGATTTAATATGGGCAGAGGTCATTGCTGGCAACCAGAATAAAATAATAATGGGATCCTTTTACTGACCTCCCAATTCAGATGATACAGTTGCTGAAAGGTTCAAATAAAACTTGAGTGGATTTCAAACACTTACCTGGCTCATGCGACGATAGTTGGTGGTGACTTTAATTTACCGTCGATATGTTGGCGAAAACACATGTTTAATTCCGGAGGTACGCATAAAATTGTGCTAAACGAATTCTCTGAACATTATTTCGAGCAGATAGTTCATGAGCCCACACGAATAGTAAACGGTTGTGAAAATACACTTGACCTCTTAGCAACAAATAATCCTGAGTTAATAACGAGCATCTAAACCGATTCAGGGATTAGTGAACAAAGGTTGTCGTAGCGATACTGAATATTGTAATCCCCAAACGCTCTAAAAATAAGCGAAAAATATACCTATTCAAAAAAGCAGATAAAAATTCACAAGACGTCTTCCAGACAGACAATCTCCACTAATTCCAAATTAATAATATAAGTGTAGACCGTAAGTGACTTAAATTCAAAGAAATAGTAAAGGCAGCAATTGAGAGATTTACACCAAATAAATTAACAAATGACGGAGCTGATCCTCCTTGGTACACAAACAGGGTTAGAACAACGCAACAAACATGCCAAATTTAAACAGATTCAAAATCCCCAAGATTGGCGATCCTTTACAGAAGCTCGAAATTTAGCGCTGACTTCAATTCGAGATGCCTATTACAGTTTCCACAGCGAAACTTTGTCTCCAAACCTGGCAGAAAATCTAAAGAGATTCTGGTCGTATGTGAACTATGTTAGAGGCAAGAAACAATCAATGCCTTCTCTGCGAGATATCAGTGGAGATACTATCGAAGACAGTGCTGCCAAAGCAGAGTTACTAAACACAGCCTTCCAAAATGGCTTCACAAAAGAAGACGAAGTAAATATTCCAGAATGCCAATCGAGAACAGCTGCCAACATGACTAACGTAGAAGTAAATATCCTCGGAGTAGAGAAGCAACTTAAATAACTTAATAAAAGCAAGCCTTCTGGTCCAGACTGTATACCAATTAGGTTCCTTTCAGAGTATGCTGATGCATTAGCTCCGTACTTAACAATCATATACAACCGTTAGATCGACGAAAGATCCGTACCCAAAAACTGGAAAGTTACACAGGTCACACCAATATTCAAGGAAGGTAATAGGAGTAATCCACTAAATTACAGGCTCACATCGTTAACGTCGATATGCAGTAAGATTTTAGACATATATTATGTTCAAAAATGAAGAATTACCTCGAAGGCAATGGTCTAACCTCGAAGACAACGGTCTATTGACACACAGTCAACATGAGTTTAGAAAATATCGTTGCTGTGAAACACAACTAGCTCTTTATTCACATGAAGTGTTGAGTGCTACTGACAAGGGATTTCAGATCGATTATGTATTTCTGTATTTCCGGAAGGCTTTTGACACTGTACCACACAAGCGGCTCGTAGTGAAATTGCGTGCTTATGGAATATCGTCTCAGTTATATGACTGGATTTGTGATTTCCTGTCAGAGAGGTCAGAGTTCGTAGTAATTGACGGAAAGTCATCAAGTAAAACAGAAGTGATTTCTGGTGTTCCCCAAGGTACTATTATAGGCCCTTTGCTGTTCCTGATCTATACAAACGACTTGGGAGAAAATTTGAGCAGCTATCCTCATTTGTTTATCCAAGACGCCGGCGATGAAGTCATCCAAGATGGAGGCGATGACGTCATCCAAGATGGCGGCCGTGACGTAATTCAAGATGGCGTATTTTGGCGGGAATTTTTTAATTCTGGCATGAGAAGTTCAATTTACAATATGATAATTCGTCACACCTAGGAAAATGGCGGGAAAAATGCACTTGTCTTTATTATTTAACCAATTTCAAGCACGTGTGTTCGCCACTGAGTCTGGACTCCAACTGGGTTAGTTGATATCGTCACCACCAGAGAGCACCACTGTGATGTCAGATTATGATGCAAGTACAATCATTCAAGATGGCTGCATGTGCTGTGTTCACCATGAGTTCCAGACCCCAACTGGCTTAGTTCACATCAGTGCCACCAGAGGGCGCTCTCCTGAAGTCAAATCATGACAGAAGTTCAGTTATTCAATATGGCTGCACCCAATGTATCCACCACGAACTCCAGAGCTCAAGTGGTTTAGTTCATATCGTCAACACCAGAGCACCACAGGACGCCACTGCGATGTCGGGTGATGATACATGATCATCTGCTCTCTCTCACATGTGCGTTATAATCAAACATGTGCCTCGCCACTGACTCGCTGGCGTCCCAACGGTTATGTCATGCACCTTTGGCCACCACCTCCATACATGTGCCAGACAATGCCTTTTGTAAATATGCTAACTAAAGTAACACCCATATTGCGCATCTAACCTATCAATTACCTTAGTACTTAATTAGATTTCAATTTTAATCATATTCAATAATTAAATTTACAGTTTCACTATTCAATGATTGGCAACAGCCTTGCCGCAGTGGATACACTGGTTCCCGTGAGATCACCGAAGTTACGCACTGTCAGCCATGGTCGGAACTTGGATGGGTGACCATCCAGGCCGCCATGTGCTGTTACCATTTTTCGGGGTGCACTCAGCCTCATGATGCCAATTGAGGAGCTACTCAGCCAAATAGTAGCGGATTTGATCAAGAATACCATCATAATGACCGGGAGAGCGCTGTGCTGGCCCCTCGCCCCTCCTATCCACATTCTTCACTGAGGATGAGACGATGGTCGGATGGTCCCGGTAGGCCATTCGTGACCTGACGACGAAGTGCTACTATTCAATGATCAAATAAGAAGTTCCACATTTTCCCACTATCAGCGCTGTGTACATTCATGATCTAGCACCCCTCACTCCTAGAACGCGGCACTCTTATTGGCAACGTGATTCGTCTTCATATAGGTATGAAAACGTATCAACTACCTAGTTTCAACTACTTTTCAAGGTCCATACCGCCACCTCTTCCTAGTAACTGGCACTGAGTTTGAATTCTGGCAGTAATGAAAGTTCACTTGCGCTTTAGCTACCAACCTAAGAAAATTGGGGGCGGGGGGGGGGGGGGGGTGTTAAAGAACACTTGTACTAACCTCAGCCACCCGACCTCCACTTCCTCCTAGGAACCCCTACGAAGTGTGAATTCTGACAGTAAACAAAGCTCACTTGCGTTTTCGCTACCAACATAAGAAAATTGCTGTAAACGAAACTCACCACCACCACTAACCTAAGCAGCCCGACTGCCACCTCTTCCTAGGGGCGTGTGGTAAAAGGACTCAGCCCACACTAGGCTGATGTAGAGAGGAAGGAGTGTACTTTATTTATTTGGGAGCAATTTATTTCGGGATGGATAATATGTATAACTGAACACATACTATGACATGCCCCATACAGACCTGCAAACTACTCCTACATAACTCATGTATAAAGCTCTACACACACACACACCCTTGCTAATTGTAAACTGTCAAAAATAATACTTTGCACAACCTACAGACATGCGAACCACTCATTAACAATGCAGAGAATTTACGTCCAGACAGCCAAACAACTACTAAATTGTCAAAATAATAATCCATCTAAAAACCTTGTTTGCTAATCGTCAGCTGTCGAAATCATACAGCAGTCTTCATTTAAACGATCCGAAGCACCACCACCACCAAGTGTATTCGCAACAGAGTCCATAGCCCAACTGAATTAGTTCATATCGATGACACTATAGGATGTTGTAGTGACCTCAGTGCCGTAATCTAACCTAGTGTGTTCACCACAAGCTCCAGACTCCGTTTAGCACACTGGACTCGCATTCGGGAGGACGACGGTTCAATCCCGTCTCCTGCCATCATGATTTAGGTTTTCCGTGATTTCCCTAAATCGTTTCAGGCAAATGCCGGGATAGTTCCTTTGAAAGGGCACGGCCGATTTCCTTCCCAATCCTTCCCTAACCCGAGCTGGCGCTCCGTCTCTAATGACCTCGTTGTCGACGGGACGTTAAACACTAACCACCACCACCACCAGACTCCGTCTTAGCACGTTTCGCACCGCCAGAGGACGCCACCGTGACACCAGAGTCTGGAAATGTGCATAGAAAAGTGAGCAAGCCAAGAAGCAGGTTCAGAGCAGAGAAAGTAAGGCGATTGTGCCGAGGGGAAACGGGTGCACGTTAGTACACGTTAGTGCACATTAGTACACGTTTATGTACATTAATGTATGTTACACTCTTCACTTGAAATATACCACTTGGAGTTCATTCTATAGTGTAGCTGTTGTAGCTCAATATTCAAGCTCCTGTCCTCAGTGGGAGGGCAGTGTAATTGAGTAAGAGTCTTTCAGTATTGGAAGGTATGTATCGCACTTTACGAGGTTTAGATGTCGGTGGAATATGGTGATCAGTGTAAAATAACCGCCAGAAGTCTCGTCTGCAGAAGGAAAAAAGGCAGACAGTGCTTCGATATCGGAGGTATCAGTAATTCACTGGGGAAATTCGATAAGAGTGAATAATAATGCTCGATTGATTGTGGTGGGATATAGGAGCAATGAGAAAATTTGCATATGTTGAGAGCAGGAAGGCTGTCACGTTATGTCCGCGAAGAAGACCGGATTCGGTGATATTTTGGTAAACAGGTTCTGTTAGGGCACGAAATTTGCTGAGACAACAAGAAAGTGAGCGTAACTATTTCTGGGGCATTATAAAATTAGGGAGAGCTGGAGTTGGCTGTTATTTTTCACAAAGCCATGTGATATAAGAATAAGAATTGGAACATTTTAGATGATGATGTGTCAGTTAAGGTGGGGGTGTGTAGGTGCAGTTGAATGCATGTGTCAACAGGCTTAGTTCTAGTCTGCCGGGATGGTTCCTTTGCAAGGGCACGGCCGATTTCCTTCCCCATCCTTCCCTAACCCGAGCTTGTGCTCCTTTTCTAATGACCTCGTTGTCGACGGGACATTAAAAAACCCTAACCTAACCTAACAACCTAGTCTGCCTTCAATGGTAAAGACAAGTGTCGCCTGAAGATGCACAGAATATGTGACTGGTGTGAACTTGCTCTGGAATGTTATGGCAGTATAACGGTGGCTGTACAGAGGCAAGCATCTTTCACCGGTGTTTGAGGGCGCTGCTGGACCTGAGCTGCCTCTGCCTCACTTTGCGGGTGTTGTGGAGCGTACGGCCCTAATTGGATGTCTGTGATTGCTTTGATAGCTGATGGCCACGGCGACCGTACGTGCGATCGCGTCGTCATCGGTGTCTAGCAGATGAGAATTTCTCTTGAGTTACTTATGAATGGTGGGGCCGTCACCTCATGCTTATGGAAGCTGAGCTGCACGGTTTGACATCTGATGGATGCGTCACTTATCGCCACCTTCTGGGTACTCTGCTGGACAGGGGGCGGTGGACTGTGTTTGTGCGTGTTGATTGTAGTATTTGGCAAGCGGCTTTCTAGGCTGTGCCATGTGCTATTTGGGCATTTTACGAGTACTGAGCATGTCTTCGCATGAGAGTAAAGAATTATTTAGGAGCAGTTTGCTATTGTGTACTAAAATTACGAATTGGTTGGCTGTCTGGGTGGACGTTTTGTATGAGTGTGATAGATATACTCTACCATCAGATAAGTTATTTGAAAATAAATAGCTTGCAGTCAATCGTTGCTGTCCCCAGCAACCCAGAGCAGGATGAGTCGTTTTCCCTCACCTTCTTGGTTTACATCACGAAAAGGACGATAGCGTCCTCTTCTGGTGGTACTGGGTACTAGACCATGTGGAGAACACACTGTTTGCCGCCATCATGGATAAATATACTTGCGTCATCAGCTGGTGTCACAGTGGCGCCCTCAGGCAGCGACAAAATGTACTAAGACAGTTGGGGGTCTGAAGCTCATGGTGAACACACCAGGTGACGCCATCTTAGATTACGGTACTCAGTGGTGAATAAACTTGGTGGTGATGATGCCTCTAATTGTTTAAATAAAGACTGCTGTATGATTTCGACAGTTGACGATTAGCAAGCAAAGTTGTTTTACATGGATTATTATTTTGACAATTTAGGAGTTGTTTGGCTGTCTGGACGTAAATGCTCTGCATTGTTAATGAGTGGTTCGCATGTCTGTAGGTTGTGCAGTGTGTTACTTTTGACGGTTTACAATTAGCAAGCGTGTGTGTGTAGAGCTTTACACATGAGTTATGTAGGAGTAGTTTGCAGGTCTGTATGCTGTGGGGCATGTCAGAGCACGTCTTCTGTGATACATATTCTCCATCCCTAAATAAATTGCTCCCAAATAAATACAGTCCTTTCTCTCTCCATCAGCCTACTGTGGGCTGAGTTCTTTTAGCACCCGTCTCTAGGAAGAGGTGGCAGACTGGCGACTTAGGATAGAGGTGGTGATGAGCTTTGTTTGCAGCAATTTTCTAATGTTGTTCACACTTGGAACGGGTTCCTAGGAGGAAGTGTCAGTTGGGTGGCTGAGGTTAGTACAAGTGTCCTTTATTCCCCCCCCCCCCCCCCCCCCCCCCAATTTTCTTAGGTTTGTGGCCAAAGCGCAAGTGAACTTTCTTTACTGCCAGAATTCAAACTTGGCGCCTGTTCCTAGGAAGAGGTGGCGGTCTGGACCTTGAAAAGTAGTTGAAATCAGGTAGTTGAACACGTTTTCATACCTGTATGAAGTCAAATCAAGTGGCTAATAAGGGTTCCGCATTCTAGGGGTGAGGGGTGATAACTCATGAATGAACACTGCGCTGATAGTGGGAAAATGTGGAACTTATCACTTGATCATTGAATAGTGAAATTGTAATATTAATTATTGAATATGATTAAAATTTAAATCTAATAAATGCTTAAGTAATTGTTAGATGCGCAGTGTGGGTGTTACTTTAGTTAGCATATTTACAAAAGACTATGTGCGGCGCGTGTGGTGGTCAAGGGTGTGTGACGTAAGCGGTAGGATGCCCACAGGCCAGTGTCGTGGCGCATGTCCTGTTATAACGTGTGCACGTGCGAGAGAGCAGACGATCTTGCGTCATCAACCGACATCGCAGTGGCATCCTTTGGTGTTGACGATATTAACTAAACCACTTGAGCCCTGGAGCTCATGGTGGATACATTGGGTGTAGCCATGTTGAATAACTGTACTTGTGTCATGATATGACATCAGGAAAGCACCCTCTGGTGGCACCGATATGAACTAAGCCAATTGGGGTCTGGAGCTCGTGGTGAACACACCACGTGCAGCCATCTTGAATGACTAGTCTTGTGTCATGATCTGATGTCACAGTGGCACTCTCTGGTGGTGACGATATCAACTAAGCCAGTTGGAGTCCAGACTCAGTGGCGAACACACGTGCTTGAAACTGGTTAAATAATAAAGACAAGTGCATTTTTCCCGACATTTTCCTAGGTGTGACGGATTATCACGTTAGAATTTGAACTTCTCACCGTTTTTTCTGGGGCAGGGGCGTCATCGCCGTCATCTTGGATAACGGTACTTTGGGATAGAAATGATGTAGTTCCAATACTCATGTCCTCCTGAGACCTGATGACCAAAGTGATGGACATAGAGTTTTCTGTCCTGTTATCAAATAGTCAGCATTTGCCGTCACTATACTTGTGGTCCATTTGATTGGACAGCATGGTGCAGCCATATGGCGATCTCTCACTGCCAAGCTGTTTACGACGTGTTACAATGGAAGGTTAGTACTCCTTCGCTATTGTGTTTTTTTCGAAAGTTATTTCATGAAAATATGAATATGCGTGTTTCTTTACTTATGTTTACGAAATAGTAATGCCCACTGTAACGGACGCTGGGACTTATTTCTACATTGTAGGGATCAGTGGGGATTATAGTCGCAAATATACATTTCTTGTGTTGATTGTTGCTAAATGGCATTATCTGACGCTTTAATATTTCTTTTTTGCAAGAGAAGTAGGTACTGTTTTAATACAGTCATTTTCCATAACAATAATGAAGTAATGATTACCAAGAGCAGTCCATCTGATAGCAGACAAAGCACTTGCAAATCATGAACGTGGATTGTTGACCAGATGGTAAGACTAATTTCTGTTGTAAGAGATGGTCAGAGAAAGATGAGGGATTCCTTCAGGTTCCCCATCCAGAAGTAATCAACTACTACAATAAAAAAAGATGGTAGAATGAAGCAAAACCAGTCCAAAGTTCCAAATGTTACGTTTTCATTCACTTGGTGACTAGTATATACATGTACCCGCTGTAACTGTTCGTTCCACGTTTTTCATATCTTCCTCAATGCAATTTTTGACTATGTTTCGATGATCTGAAAATAGGTCTCGCCGCGCAACTAGGCATCGAGTGAATAAAACAGGAAAATTTGCAACTTTGGGCTGTTTTTTCGTTCTACTGATTAACGGAAGTTGCTGATCCACAGCTACTCCAGCATGCTGAAAAATAGTAAATATGAAATTGGGTGCCATTGTCCTGATTGACAGGCTCATGAGTTGTTAAAGTATCTGCACTGGAAACAGAAACTGGGCTGTAAAACTGTTTTCCTTTTATAGATCTGGGAATTCTGAGTCAAAGAAAAGTATCCTTCAGTATGTCGATTTCAAACTAAGAATCGCAGAGTGTTTGCTAAGTTGCCAGGAGGAACAACGTTCCAATGAAGAAGATGAGGACTGGACTCCTGAAAGGCGAAGACTGTTGTCCTGATAATCACGTTCAAATACTGTTGCCCACTTGTCAGAAATATTTGAGCTGAAAAATAGCATGAGATTCAGAACGCTGGCTGCACGAAGAAATCAAAATAAAGTGCCAAAGATGTTCAGCTTTCCTCTAACATCACAAGAGATCTGTTTTTCAACCATTAGAAATAAAATTGGAAAAACCGTAAGCGGATTATGATACAAGTGATATCTGACTAACAAGACTGTACTCGTATTTTGTTAAGTAAACTATCAATAAAGTACTTTTTTACATTTTTCGTTTTCTTTCTAATGCTTACTTATAGGTCATCATGACCCAGCGCCCATTCTGTGGACACTCCTGAATAGCATGACTGTTTTTTTTTAAATTCTAAGATTTTTGTGGTTTCCCTGCCCCTATCTCCTGTTTGACGGTACGTAAGATCAGTTTAAAACAAATTCTTGATAACTGCCGCCAGGCTTCAGGCGGCTACAGAGTTGTTCCCGTTATGTTTGGCTTCCGAGGACAGTGCCAGTTATCAAGAACTCGAGAACTTGGTGTGAAGTAATGCAATCCGCAAAGCTAAAAGAACTTTCTACACAAAGAATATTTGATTATCTCATCCCAGAAGGTGTGTGGTACTCTCGAGACAGAAACTATATTGTAGAGTCTCACCTCTCACGTATTTTCACTGAATATTCGAGAGTATATTTTTGATGTGTATACACATAATAAGAATTAAACTTGATAAATGATGTGTAACTCGATCAAAGAATATATGAAGTGAATGGTGGTTTGCTTGTACATTCTATTGAATCACCCCTAGCGGCTCATATTTTCTCTGAAAATGGAAATACGTAGTTGCAAGTACTTCTAACGACAACGTTGCACATGTGGCGCTACACCTTTCCATGTTTGTCGTACACACACACACACACACACACACACACATATATATATATATATATATATATATATATAAACACGCACACATTATAAGGTGAAAGGGTAATTTTTAACACCTAACTTAATTTTTATGTCGAGAACTCGGTTCTGCTCTTCAACCCGATGAATTTGATACCCCAAAAGCCATACTTTGCTTACAGACAAGTTATTTGCATAGTGCAGAGAATAATTAATTAATGCATGGCTCATGTGAACTCGATACTAACAAAATCAACCTAATTTGGGTGCTGATAGAGAAGTGGCGCTTGTGTAGTAGTGGGCTGAAGTGTAAGCGAGGCTTCGCAGCCCACCCGGGCACAGCGACACGGAACTCAAATCAGGAAAGCCAAGAACCAGTGAATCATCGCCAAGGGAGATCACATGGGGAAGCGACGCATGGGCCGCAAGTGGCATTTTTGGCGGAAACAACCGCACAATGCTGAGTCACCGTGGGACGAGTCTTCTGATGCACACCTGAGCTGAAGTAAACACCTTAAAGTAGCATGGGATTCGTTTGGATGGCCTCAAAGGAGAACATATCCCTCCCATTTACACGGAAACGTAAGAACACAGAAAGCTCGTCATCAGATTTGACATAAAAAATATTCACGTGACAGTCACATGTACAGGTCGCGAGACCCACACCTACTCTGCAAAACAAAAAGGTGCCCAAGGGTCGATACATCCGCTGCCGACACACTATCACGGCCGCCCTTATCGCCGCACTCGGCACAACGTGAATACTGCGTTGTTCAGGCCCTAAGTGTGGGAGTCACGAGAGTGCTTTCACTTCAGATGTGTTATAGATTGGAGATTATTTGCTTAGTTTTTTTCATTACCTCGTGTCCATGTTAGCCACATACTGCGCTTGTGTTCTCGGGACATTCGGCAGATAGACGATACTGTCCAACCACAATAGAATAGTCAGTGTCAAGTCAATTGTGTGGTTTTATAACACTATAATATAACATTTTTTGGGCTGTTTTTTGTGTTCGGAGTGCTTGAAATTAAATTAGTATTTGTTTTTCTCTCGAGGTTATGCTACTGTAGAATTGTTTTGGTAAATTTTCTTGGTTTTTATCTTGCTTGATGTTAGGTTCATCAAGATTTTCTTGTGTTAATTACGGGATCTTCCTAACTACAGGACTGATGACCATATATGTTAAGTCAAATAGTGCTCAGAGCCATTTGAACGAATCCTAACTACATATGATTTTCCTTTAGCGCCAAAAAAAGCAACCTGAACACACTGTGTACCGTGAATATCATAATAAAAATATTTAATACAAATAGTAGTTTGTTTGATTGCTCTAAAGTAGAGGTTCCCACTTCCTCTTTTAGATATTTTACGCAATGTATAACAGCTATTATTCTGCTGTCTAAACGTAACTGTGTTTGGGATCTCCTTACCTGGCAGTGCCGGGGTTCACAGGCACTTTGAACTTGTCAGAGCTATCTGTGCGTGGTAAGTGGTAAGAACAGGTAATGTCAAACGGGGCGAGTACGTTAGAACACACACAAACACACGGATAATTATTGATTGGTGAATCCATAGAGTGTTGAGTTATTGTGATCGTTTCATATCTTTGGTTACTGATAATAACTTGACACCAGTGCCTGTGAGTTTAATTTGTACACCACAGCACTGAAGATGATCACTATGTGATTGAAAATCGATTTTGCTGTTAATAAACCGTCAATATTACGGCCAACGCTGACCTTTTTCTAATAAACGCACGGATAATCTCTTGTTCCCTATGCAGAACACTGCAGCCGCCATCAGCAAATCGGATGGAGTAAAATGAAGTCAAATAGAGAACAATAGTGTCGACGATGTTCGTATATATTTTTTTGCGATTTAAAAAGAACTCAAGTGAGTGCACTGCAAAGAGTGCTTTTACGTGGCAAGATAATGAAAGAGTGGTATTTCAGAAATCAAAACAAAAATAGCTCTTTCTCTTAGACAGAATGCATTTGTTTGTACTGCACTCATATCGATCGAAGTCTTCTCCAATTTTTTTGTACAGTCCGTATGGCATTGGACAGAAAACTGGAACAAGGGATGACGGTTTTGTACCCTTGATAGGCGGCTGTACATCTGTTAGTGTGCGACTGTATAGTTAATCATCCTTAAATCTCAACGCCATAGTCTAACGAAATCCAGAATAATTTCGCGCTTCTTTGTTCAGTAAGCTACAGGAGATGTGTCTATGTCTGTATCAAAATCGAAGGTATTTTGTTTCACGTAATTGCCTTGTTGACGAAACATGCGGTCGTTCCCCATGCCAAAAAACTATGTGGTACTACAGAAAATTTCTTTCTCTTCTATGTAACTGTAATAACAATAGTGGAAGTATTAACATGAAAGTCAAACGGGTGCAATGGCGTTATAATACCTTCTTGTTATTCAGATAACTATATTAAGATAAATGTACATTAATCGTGAAATTTATAGGTCTTCTAAGAATGATGCACTGGCAAGTTACTTACTGTTCGTTACCTACGGTTCGTTTGGGTATGATGGTGCTTTGAAGAAGTGCAAGACATACCGACAGACAAGTTACTTAAATTAAATTTCCTTACGAAAGTGTCTTAAATGTTTTTCGCGAAACTTTCTTATCCTCAATGCCGTCCATAAATTTTACGAAAAGTGTGACATACGGGTGTAACGGAAATTAACGTTGATATATCCTACATGACCGTGGATTTCAAACGCCGCATGAAAGGAATTTCAGACACCATACAGAATTTTGAAAAGAGAATATACCACTACACAAATTTCGTTTAAATGACTGCAAACAGAGACAAGTTTCACTCAATGAAAGATTTTAAATCAACACACACACACATACACACAAACACACACACACACACACACACACACACACACACACACGCACACGTATGCACACTATCATAATCACACTTATTTCCTGTGCTATGGTGTCAGGGATTAACAGAAGCGTCCAGAATGTGAAAGTACAAAGTATGTGTAGCTGACGCTGCACACAGAACCCTTGAAACGTGCAACACAAGATTCTGGAAGCAACAATACGGCTGCTGATTTTTATGGAGTATATTTCTTTATGTGTTACTTAGATAAGAGTGTGAATCATTATCTCTTTGTCTAGTGATGAAGCCCCTACATATTCTATTACAGAAAATAACTACAAACAAATTATTTGCTTATCACTGAAACGAAAATTGATATGTTAGTGTGTCTTTATCATTCCCGTGAAGGGTGAGTAGATTTTCCTACAATGTGATTTTGTGAAGGTCAATAACAATCGAGATGTAGAGCCCATCGAAAGAGTTGATTTGCAGTACTGAGTTCTGCTGTTTAGAAAGTGAATTTCCAGTATATAACGCCCAGTTAGATGTTACACAATGGCGTCTACATAAATAATGAAAACTAATTCCTTTTCCTCTGAGAAAATATCCCACAGATTAGTTAGTTGCACAGCCCATGTTCCATACGTCTTTTGAACGATTGTTTTCATTAAAATGATGTGGAACGAGTCAATCTGCAGGAGATATATGCATGATTACTATTAACAATAATTATTTATTCCTACTCATGCAGCAGGAAACATGTATCCCCATTATGTGTTTCCGGATCGCAAACATTTATGAAATAATTTCTCATGAAGCACCAAAAAGGCTATCAGATCAGGTAGAACTCCATTTTGTATCACAGTTTTCTTAATGTTACAGCCAAGGAAATAGTCACACCACTGACAATAATCGAGAATAGTTAGGAAGCAAATAGCCGCTGAACGAAACACCAACATGTTTATAGTAGGACTTCAGACAAAAAAAAAGGAAAAGTACTCGTCTCGTTTCTAAATAACTGTACACGAACATCGCCTACAAACAAGGAAATAAAACAGGGATGCCTGATACGGTCCTCTCGCCGTACGAGAGAAATTTGTTCGCTCGTTTTTTTTATCATCTTATTTAATAATTCCGAATGGTTTGATGCCGTACCTTATCTCTCACGCTAAAACAATTGATTGCTGGATAAAGGGATTTGTGGAAATGGAAAGAAGAGTTATTATTGTCATGCAAGGAAATTAATTATTTGTTTACTTATTATTTGTTTGCTTTTCTGTTTTAAAAAAACAATAACCTCCACTTTTCAGAAGTGTCTGATGCAGCTGCAAAGTATCATAACAAATTTAAATATGGAGAAATATTGCATTACCTTCTCTGTCTACATGTATCAGCCTTGTATACAGTGCAAAATTTAAATTTTTGTACCAAGGAACTGAGTCGAACCATCAGATTGTTAGTGATAGCGAAAGCGGACCCTTATATAGACATACAATAACGAATTAGCGAAAGGGCGCTTTCCATAACTTCCAAATCACAGAGGGACTAGCATGATAATTTCTACACTATTATTCTTTAAGGTAGAAATTCTAAATTTCACCTTATCCTCAGGAGTCCTTCTCGACTTCGGCCTAGCATTATCAGGAGACGAAAGAGTTCTCTTTCGTTTGGGGAAAACATCATGACCTGATTGTTATAGCCAGAAGCACTACCAAGAATACACCGGAACTTCTTATGCACAATACATATAAGTGAGCTCTGGAAGTCGGAACGTCAGACGACACCCTCAAGAATGTTATCCTGCTTCAGCCAAGAGAATTTCAGAAATACCTGGTGTATATTTTGTTGCAGCTTCTCTAGTTCTTACTATTCTGTGTAACTGGGTTCTTGGTGTGTGTCACGTATATATATTATCCAAAACTATGTCCTGGGTTCGACGTCACTTTCACAATCTCATACACAGTCTCACACACACACACACACATAAAATTTCATGTCTTTTCTTACTCTTTCTATCTTCAACATTTGGCATATTCGTCGTCTTGTATCACATAAGTAAAATTAAATTTTTTATACGTTTGCAAGAAATTTTTTTTCCGTTTACTTACACTTTTATGACTGTCCTTCCCTGTTATACATATCCTCAATTACACATATTTGTTGTGTTTTTAGATTGCCTTAGTGTTTTATGCAAATTACATTTTAATCATATCTTACGTTTCCGTTGCATTATTCTGTATCTCTGTCTGTATCTTACTCTCGTCCTATATCTTCTCGCATATATTACCAATCCAGGTTTGTTCTAATTTTGAATACAAATTCATTTGTGTTTGTCTCAGGTTTACAATTCACTCTCTTTAACACATCTGTCTGCTCATACCACGTTCATTCATTCAGTTATTCATAGTTATTTTATGAAGACGCCAAAGTAACATGCCCGATAAGAAATTGCATTTGTATGCACGAACATAACAATTTGAGTTTTCTTAGGCAGATATCCCATGTGTTAATCTCTCTCCTCCCCGTTTCCATCACATTCGCAATTATAAGTTCATTACAGTGACGTGAAGCACCTAATTTTTATGTGGACTCTCTCCCTCTCCTCCCCCTCTTTCTCTCTCTCCCATACACAAATGCTCATCACACATGGAAGTATTTTTCCAACCATCCACTCTTCCTTTCAGTTCAATAGAACTTCATTATTAAGAATTTCCACCAGTTTCTCTCGTCCTGTTTCATTCGCTACTTCCCATTCTTAAGGAATTTTCGCATATTTACACTGTACAAGCTAAAAGTGTGCGTCAAACCCATTATAGGTTTCTCGTTCTCGCCTTTTTCTCAGGTGACTACTAAATACCACATATTTACTCACAGTATGTGTATCTCACGTAACGTGTATCCACAGGACATGTGGCCTGTAGTTGAAGAAGTGTCATGATGATCTCTCCATTGTCAAAAGATTCCGGAATAGTCCCCCATTCGGATCTCCGGGAGGGGACTGCCAAGGGGTAGGTTACCATGAGAAAAAGATTGAATAATCAAGGAAATGATAACGTTCTACGAGTCGGGGCGTGGAATGTCAGAAGCTTGAACGTGGTAGGGAAACTAGAAAATCTGAAAAGGGAAATGCAAAGGCTCAATCTAGATATAGTGAAGTGAAGTGGAAGGAAGACAAGGATTTCTGGTCAGATAACTATCGGGTAATATCAACAGCAGCAGAAAATGGTATAAGAGGTGTAGGATTCGTTTTGAATAGGAAGGTAGGGCAGAGGGTGTGTTACTGTAAACAGTACAGTTCAGTGACCGGGTTGTTCTAATCAGGATCGACAGCAGACCAACACCGACAACGATAGTTCAGGTATACATACCGACGTCGCAAGATGAAGATGAACAGATAGAGAAAGTGTATGAGGATATTGAAAGGGTAATGCAGTATGTAAAGGGGAACGAAAATCTAATAGCCATGGGCGACTGGAATGCAGTTGTAGGGGTACGAGTAGAAGAAAAGGTTACAGGAGAATATGGGCTTGGGACAAGGAATGAAAGAGGAGAAAGACTAATTGAGTTCTGTAACAAGTTTCAGGTAGTAATACCGAATACCCTGTTCACGAATCACAAGAGGAGGAGGTATACTTGGAAAAGACCGGGAGATACGGGAAGATTTCAGTTAGATTACATCATGGTCAGACAGAGATTCCGAAATCAGATACTGGACTGTAAGGCGTACCCAGGAGCAGATATAGACTCAGATCACAATATAGCAGTGATGAAGAGTAGGCTGAAGTTCAAGACATTAGTCAGGAAGAATCAATACGCAAAGAAGTGGGATACGGAAGTTCTAAGGAATGACGAGATACATTTGAAGTTATCTAACGCTATAGATACAGCAATAAGGATTAGCGCAATAGGCAGCACAGTTAAAGAGGAATGGACGTCTCTAAAAAGAGCCATCACAGAAGTTGGGAAGGAAAACATAGGTACAAAGAAGGTAGCTACGAAGAAACCATGGGTAACAGAAGAAATACCTCAGTTGATTGATGAAAGGAGGAAGTACAAACATGTTCCGGGAAAATCAGCAATACAGAATTACAAGTCGCTGAGGAATGAAATGAATAGGAAGTGCAGGGAAGCTAAGACGAAATGGCTGCAGGAAAAATGTGAAGACATTGAGAAAGATATGTTTGTCGGAAGGACAGACTCAGCATACAGGAAAGTCAAAACAACCTTTGGTGACATTAGAACCAAAGGTGGTAACATTAAGAGTGCAACGGGAATTCCACTGTTAAATGCAGAGGAGAGAGCAGATAGGTGGAAATAATACACTCCTAGAAATGGAAAAAAGAACACATTGACACCGGTGTGTCAGACCCACCATACTTGCTCCGGACACTGCGAGGAGGCTGTACAAGCAATGATCACACGCACGGCTCAGCGGACACACCAGGAACCGCGGTGTTGGCCTTCGAATGGCGCTAGCTGCGCAACATTTGTGCACCGCCGCCGTCAGTGTCAGCCAGTTTGCCGTGGCATACGGAGCTCCATCGCAGTCTTTAACACTGGTAGCATGCCGCAACAGCGTGGACGTGAACCGTATGTGCAGTTGACGGACTTTGAGCGAGGGCGTATAGTGGGCATGCGGGAGGCCGGGTGGACGTACCGCCGAATTGCTCAACACGTGGGGCGTGAGGTCTCCACAGTACATCGATGTTGTCGCCAGTGGTCGGCGGAAGGTGCACGTGCCCGTCGACCTGGGACCGGACCGCAGGGACGCACGGATGCACGCCAAGACCGTAGGATCCTACGCAGTGCCGTAGGGGACCGCACCGCCACTTCCCAGCAAATTAGGGACACTGTTGCTCCTGGGGTATCGGCGAGGACCATTCGCAACCGTCTCCATGAAGCTGGGCTACGGTCCCGCACACCGTTAGGCCGTCTTCCGCTCACGCCCCAACATCGTGCAGCCCGCCTCCAGTGGTGTCGCGACAGGCGTGAATGGAGAGACGAATGGAGACGTGTCGTCTTCAGCGATGAGATTCGCTTCTGCCTTGGTGCCAATGATGGTCATATGGGTGTTTGGCGCCGTGCAGATGAGCGCCACAATCAGGACTGCAAACGACCGAGGCACACAGGGCCAACACCCGGCATCATGGTGTGGGGAGCGATCTCCTACACTGGCCGTACACCTCTGGTGATCGTCGAGGGGACACTGAATAGTGCACGGTACATCCAAACCGTCATCGAACCCATCGTTCTACCATTCCTAGACCGGCAAGGGAATTTGCTGTTCCAACAGGACAATGAACGTCCGCATGTATCCCGTGCCACCCAACGTGCTCTAGAAGGTGTAAGTCAACTACCCTGGCCAGCAAGATCTCCGGATCTGTCCCCCATTGAGCATGTTTGGGACTGGATGAAGCGTCGTCTCACGCGGTCTGCACGTCCAGCACGAACGCTGGTCCAACTGAGGCGCCAGGTGGAAATGGCATGGCAAGCCGTTCCACAGGACTACATCCAGCATCTCTACGATCGTCTCCATGGTAGAATAGCAGCCTGCATTGCTGCGAAAGGTGGATATACACTGTACTAGTGCCGACATTGTGCATGCTCTGTTGCCTGTGTCTATGTGCCTGTGGTTCTGTCAGTGTGATCGTGTGATGTATCTGACCCCAGGAATGTGTCAATAAAGTTTCCCCTAACTGGGACAATGAATTCATGGTGTTGTTATTTCAATTTCCAGGAGTGTACATTGAAAGCCTCTATGAGGGTGAAAATTTGCCTGATGTGATAGAAGAAGAAACAGGAGTCGATTTAGAAGAGATAGGGGATCCAGTATTAGAATCGGAATTTAAAAGAGCTTTGGAGGACTTACGGTCAAATAAGGCAGAAGGGATAGATAACATTCCATCAGAATTTCAAAAATCATTAGGGGAAGTGGCAACAAGACGACTATTCACGTTGGTGTGTAGAATATATAATTCTGGCGACGTACCATCTGACTTTCGGAAAAGCATCAACCACACAATTCCGAAGACGGCAAGAGCTGACAAGTGCGAGAATTATCGCACAATCAGCTTAACAGCTCATGCATTGAAGCTGCTTACAAGAATAATATACAGAAGAATGGAAAAGAAAATTGAGAATGCGATATGTGACGACCAGTTTGGCTTTAGGAAAAGTAAAGGCACGAGAGAGGCAAATCTCACGTTACGGCTAATAATGGAAGCAAGGCTAAAGGAAAATCAAGACACGTCCATAGGAATTGTCGACCTGGAAAAAGCGTTCGACAATATAAAATGGTGCAAGCTGTTCGAGATTCTGAAAAAAGTAGGGGTAAGCTATAGGGAGAGACGGGTCATATACAATATGTACAACAACGAAGAGGGAATAATAAGAGTGGACGATCAAGAACGAAGTGCTCGTATTAAGAATGGTGTAAGACAACGCTGTAGCCTTTCGCCCCTACTCTTCAATCTGTACATCCAGGAAGCAATGATGGAAATAAAAGAAAGGTTCAGGAGTGGAATTAAAATGCAAGGTGAGAGGATATCAATGATACGATTCGCTGATGACATTGCTATCCTGAGTGAAAGTGAAGAAGAATTAAATGATCTGCTGAACGGAATGAACAGTCTACTGAGTACACAGTATGTTTTGAGAGTAAATCAGAGAAAGACGAAGGTAATGAGAAGTAGTAGAAATGAGAACAGCGAGAAACTTAACATCAGGATTGATGGTCACGAAGTCAATGAAGTTAAGGAATTTTGCTACCTAGGCAGTAAAATAACCAATGACGGACGGAGCAAGGAGGACATCAAAAGCAGACTCGCTATGGCAAAAAAGTCATTTCTGGCCAAGAGAAGTCTACTAATATCAAACACCGGCCTTAATTTGAGGAAGAAATTTCTGAGGATGTACGTCTGGAGTACAGCATTGTATGGTAGTGAAACATGGACTGTGGGAAAACCGGAACAGAAGAGAATCGAAGCATTTGAGATGTGGTGCTGTGGACGAATGTTGAAAATTAGGTGGACTGATAAGGAAAGGAATGAGGAGGTTCTACACAGAATCGGAGAGGAAAACACTGATAAGGAGAAGGGACAGGACGATAGGACATCTGCTAAGACATCAGGGAATGACTTCCATGGTACTAGAGGGAGCTGTAGAGGGCAAAAACTGTAGAGGAAGACAGAGATTCGAATACGTCAAGCAAATAATCGAGGACGTTCGGTTGCAAGTGCTACTCTGAGGTGAAGAGGTTAGCACAGGAAAGGAATTCGTGGTGGGCCGCATCAAACCAGTCAGTAGACCGATGACAAAAAAAAGTGATTTTCATGACGTACTTCGTTTCCATGAAGTCGCAGTCTCCCTTTTTATCGTGTGAATATACGCACATTTATCTTCTATCGGAGTAACTCCTTTAATACACAGTTTCTTTGATGTTGAGTCGGTCATTTTAGTTCTGTTGTTTTCTGAGTGTCATTCCTCACAAGGGTGCATTTGTTTTGCCGCTGATATTTCACAATTCGCCTCCACGTTAATACCACACCATGTTAGTGACAAAACTGAAAATTTAGTTAAAATATGAATATTAAGAATTTAACATTGAACAATGCTTTTTAAGAGAGTTTAGTAACTCAGATAAAAGTCGTATGAGCCTGAAAAAGTGTAAAGTTGATGCACATGACTGTCTAAAGCATTATCATTTTCTGACATTGGACTGCATAGTGTTTACTTGTACGAACTTCAGTATTTGTTGAACATTGAGACAGTAGTTCTCGTAGGATCCCCAAAATTCCTAAAGCGTTTATGTGAATAAATTCACTATTATTCCTAAGAACCCCTATCTGAGGCAGATGATCACCTGGCAACAAAGTATTAGCAGGCCATATGAGAATACTTACTCTGTGCTAAGGAATGTATAACTGCTGTAGAGAAGACTAAATTGCATGGAACCAGTTCACGAAGAAAATCCCTGAGAGCACCTGAGAGTCATGTCAAGTCCTCAAACTTACAGGTCCATAACAGCCACATAAAGATACATGAGTAGCTACAGTTTTGTGCAGGCTCTGTTTTCAACTAAATTTCTAGAATTTATCTATCTGATGCTTGCCACAGAAATTACTTAATCACTAGCATTGGCTTTGATGCAACTTTTGTGACTGCCTCTTCTGTCATCTCCGTTGTGAATTTAAGTGTCATTGTATTTCTCTTTTATTGCATTTCTACATCTGCTCTCCCCCACTCACTTATTCGCTCATTCACTCACAGATCCAGTATCTCTATCCCTCTCACTCCCTTATCATGTAGTAGCATTCTTGACGTTGAAATGAACCCTTGCAGACTATATGCACCGATTTTGTGCACTCTGTTTCTCTCTGAGCCTACTTCTACTGTGCACAATTTGTAACTTTTGGCCCAGTTCTTCTTCACTCTTATATTCGGTCAGTATCCAAGAATAATTTTTTTGCTTCTAGGATGAAAGTTTTTTTTGTGAGTTTTCGCTTTGAGATTACACTTTTTATCTTCCATCCATCTAAGTCTATCTACTAAATTGTTTCGTTTGAACATATGTTCTTAACATTTATGTTGCATTTCATTCTTTATATGTTTACCTCCACAGTGACACTTTAAATTAAGTTATTCCTTTCCTCTCATTTGAGAGATGGTATAAAAATCAAAAGAAGTTTGCAGATGAGTCGACGTAAGTCGATCCCTGACAGGTGCTGGGTTTGGCAACTTTGCGGGCCTATATCAGCCAATAACGTAACGTGTTTTCGTAAACGTCTCTATAGAACAGAGTTGTCACAGCTCTATAGACGGTTACTGTTTTATCATGCAACCTTTAGGGCTTAGCAGTTGAAAGTTCGCAACAGCGCTGAGAACTGTCAGGAACCTTGTTACTCCACTTCGGCTAAGGTAGGTACTTCATGTAAAATGCGGTTGTGTCTGAATGACAGAAGTGTACTTATTCAAATACAGCAGAGGACAGTAACGATTTCTGGCGTAGTAAAATATCTGTCATACCATATTTAACCGGCACATTCTCAAGCGGGATATTAATGAACTGCAGCGAGACTTCCGAAATATGGTGCCATAAATTCAGTAGAAGATAATCGAAGCTTGGAAAAATGGTCTGCAGTACGCTATATTTCAAGGTTCGAATTTCAATATGATTCACTGAATGTTAGCTGGGAAAAATGCGACGTGTTATTTACGAGCTGCACAGAGTTTGTCATATGACAGAATGCGACCACACTTCATAGGAGATGATATTTTGTGTGTTAATTTGTTGTATCAATATACCATATTTGTGATTATAATGTAACAAATTAGGAGTGGAACTGTTGCACGTCATCCATTCGGAGTTTTATTCTGTGGTTCTTTATGGTATTGGCTATTTGGAACTCATTGTTGCAGATCATCTTAGATGTCAGGAATTGAAAATCCTTGGACTCGGCTTAATAATTACTTTTGTATTGAGAAACGCCATTTTCTTGATTTATAGTTCTAAACGTAGTACTTGCACGTACTTACTACTAACTCGCTCTGGTTTCGTATGGGTAGCCCTAAGTATCTATGATTGGACGACTTCTCTGGCATAGAGGCAATAAATTATAAGCACAAACTTTTTTCGTGAATCAGTATAGCTCTTAGTACAAACCATATCAGGATCTGTACAGTAGTTCCTGAGAGCAGCCTCCACGTTTAGACAGAAAAACTCAGCGTGGGACTTTATGTTTATAAGAGTTTTCAAATTGGGAATCATGTTAGGATACGCGATTGTGTTGATGAATCTCTAGTCGCGACTGTAATTCCCCAAGTGTTTTCATTTTCAGATGCATTGCGCACCGATATTTCGCAGTCTGATCAGTAGCAGATTTGCAATTGATAATGAAATAAATATTGCCAGCAAGTAATGTTGTGTCATTAGCTATCGTGCCATGCGTATATCTCGGTGGCATCAGTAAACAAAGGCTAATATTTATAACACCGATTTTGAGATACAATGCAGTTAGTGGTAGCGATACACGTGACAACAACAGCAAAGAACCACTATATTGGTGACGTATGTGCTAGGAAAGAATCGTGGTATAGCACGAAAAATTTTACAAATTGTGCTAACAGTAACAAAATTAGAGAGTAATACTGTCCTTACCAGGAAATACACGCGTTTCTCCTTTTTTAACACTCTCCAGTCGAGCCTCAGTGGCTGGTGCAGACCCCCAGCATTCATACACTTTTCCGACTTCTTTATGTGGCTCCTGTTTATAAGACGGAGGATTCAAGCAGATCACCGTGCGTTTCAGAAATACTGGCATTGATTTCAAAATCTTTATCGTCAATTTTGGAGCCAGATTCTTCAAGCAGCCTTAGAAGTTCTTCATCAGCCACACTGAGTCCCATCTTACGATAAACTTTTGCTGTCGAGATAACTACGCAAGCTCGCTGCAACAACGAATGTTCTGGAAGTGAATCCGCCTGTAACATGTTTTTCAATTTACGCGCTTTGTAGAAGCAGGGACGTCCATTTAGCGGCTCTCCAAAGTACTAAAAGAGCGAACAACTGATTTCAAGCCATCAGTACTCCAAAATACTGCATCTCTAAGTAACAACTAGGATATATGCTCTCGGAAACTCTTCGAGCGCCAACACTCAGCTAAGTCACAAAGCACATATAGTCTCTTCGAGCAGCCACAAAAATGTATTAATCATGTTAGGAGCATAAAGGTAAAAAAAGAACATATTCAGTGCAGATCTCCAGCGCATTCCGTTCTGAGCTGATAGTAAAGAATGCCATGGCGGTACCTCGTGGCAGACTTTCGGTAGCGGTACCTAGCACCAGTCTGGTGCTTGAGCTTTGTGTTCATTCTCCACTAGATGGTAATGTCATCGTTTTTGCAGCGCCAGGTCACTTTAATTCGTTATAATACGGCCAATTTACATAAACTATTTATGAACTGTGTACACAAACCTTCCTCATGAATCAGTCTATCTCTTGTTGATAACCGTATCGAAGCGCCTACAGTAGTTTCTGAGATTAGCCCAAACATACAGAAAGCAGCCATGTGGTGGACTTTAATTTATATAACTATCTATAATAGACAGAACAAGTCCTTTCCCAAGGTGGCTTCCGTCAACTCCCCCTCCCGGATGATGCCCTCTCTCCCTCCATTTATCCCTCCTATCAACTCTGATCCTCATCTCCCTCTCCATTCCTATGTCCTTTCCCTGGGCTTGATCTCCCCCTCACCCCTTACATCTTGTTTTTCCCCACTTACTCTCTCTCTGCCTACCTTCTACCCCCTCTCCCCTGAGTCCTTTTGCATTCCCCTCCTCTGCTTTCCTCACTCAGTCTCACGTCTGCCTAGCCCCCCCCCCCCCTCTTATGAGTCCTTGTCCTCTGTCAGCTCCTTCCGCCCTTTTCTTTCCCATCATCTGTCCAGGTTCTCCCCTGCCTGCCCTCAGCTGTGGTGTGTCACATTTATACCAACTTTTTAGTGCAGTGTTCAAGTGAGGGTTCAGTGTTGTGCATCTTTCCGAAGTCTTGCGAACAGAAATCATGCTGTCGCTGGGTGTGATTTTTATATCCCTTGCGAACAGAAACCAGAATGTCGTCATGTTTTTTAATTGTCTGTCTATTATTTTACCTGTCTGCTTCCTGTGTATTTTATTTGCATCACGAAACCTTTGTTTTATGTTTTATGTTCCACAATTTTCCGCCATTTTACCATTTAAGTCACAGAGTTTATCGCCTGCTTTTTGTATTTATTGTCTACATTTTTTCTGTAGGCTGAAGAGCGGCGTACTAAGGTGCTGCCAGCCCGCCCCCTTTGGCGGGTATCGAAACTCAATAAAGGAAAAAAACGGAAGAAAGAGAATAAGAAGAAGAAGGAGAAGAAGAAGACGAAGAAGAAGAGGAAGCTGCTATGGTCCCAGGTTCGAATCCTGCCTCGGCCATGGATGTGTGTGATGTCCTTAGGTTAGTTAGGTTTATGTAGTTCTAAGTTCTAGGGGACTGATGACCACAGAAGTTAAGTCCTATAGTGCTCAGAGCCCTTTGGATTTTCAAGAAGAAGAAGAGGAGGAACACGTATGTGTATCCGAAGGAACATTGCATCGAAATATATAGACACTGTAAAAATACCGACACTGCCCTACCGTATTTCATGCCAAAGCAAGGCACCAAGTGGCAATAGTACGAATTGTATGCGAACACTATGGGCCGTAGACGCTGGAACATACGGAAGTTTGAGTCTGGCCGTGAGTCTTGCAAGGATAGCCAAAGTGGTTAAGACGAGCGTTCGCGTAAGGCGCGAATACCGTGTTCGAGTCCGTGTCAGGTACAAATTTTCATATATTGCTAGTAAATTGTACAGCCAGAGTACAACCGAATTCTGAATTTTGCGAATGCATTTCACAATTTAATACGACTGTCAATCGTTAACAGTGTGTGTTCCTTCTGACATGCATGTATGTCTGAAGGAACATTGCATCGATCTGTACATACACTATAAAAGACGAAACTGTTCCACCGTAATTTACATACGGTACATGAACTATTATACCGTGTATAATGACAGTAAATATACACACTGCACAATGAACAGTTTTCTATAGTAATTTCATGTCGGACGCGTTTCCTGACAGGGAACCATCCCCGGCGTTCTTTAACAGCTTAAACTAATGGTTATGTTTCTCTATGCTCCGTCCTTTCCACAACATTCGTTACAGGGTGTCACGCTTCCTGGGCATCCCTGCAGCAGTGGTACCTTACCTAGCTTCTCCAGCTTGAACATACAACTCTCAACGGCAGCCGCGGCTCCCTTTCTAGCCTTATGATTTTACATTGGACAGACGTGTCTCCTCTCCCTCGCCTTAAGGAGGGTAGGACGTCAAACGCGCCGACTTGGAGCAGGAGAGGCACCACAGGACATTTCAATTTCCAGTGTCTATACTTTTCCAAATAAATTCATAAAACTTTGTCAGCATGACCAGGAAAGATTCAGAATTCACATTCATAGCAGTGGAAGTCCTAAAACATAACGAAGTAATTTTTTTTACGTGTGAAATTTCATCATTTTTTTCATTTACTAATGGCGGCGTTTGTTGCAATAGGTACACTTTTCTTCATAAGTGAGAGAGATTCTTCGATGAATTTTGCACACCATACAAACCATACTTAAAGGTGTATGAAACTCTAGAATTTTTCAAATCTATTAAAAACTGTGGTAAAATTGAGGTGATTAACTATAAAATTTGTGTTTTGTTATAAACATAAATTAAATAAATTCTAGGGTTTGATACACATGTGAGTGTGGTATGTATGCTGTGCAAAATTCATCGAAGAATCTCTCTAGCTTATGAAGAAAAGTGTACCTATAGCAACAAATGCAGCCATTAGTAAGTGAAAAATTGATGAAATTTCACACGTAGAAAAATTTATTTTGTTATATTTTCGAACTTCCACTGCAATGGGTGTGAATCATGAATCATTCCTGGTGATGCTGTCAAAGTTTTACGAATTTATTTGTAATCGTATAGACACTGGAAATTAAAATGTCCTGAGATGCCTCTCCTGCTCCAAGTCGGCCCTTTTGACGTCCTACTCCCCCCCCCCCCCCACCCTTAAACATCCCGCGAATAGGCTGCCACTGGTCGTCATTCTATTATAAAATAATTAGTACTTAGTACACTACTGGAAATTGAAATAAAAACACCGTGAATTCATTGTCCCAGGAAGGGGAAACTTTATTGACACATTCCTGGGGTCAGATACATCACATGATCACACTGACAGAACCACAGGCACATAGACACAGGCAACAGAGCATGCACAATGTCGGCACTAGTACAGTGTATATCCACCTTTCGCAGCAATGCAGGCTGCTATTCTCCCATGGAGACGATCGTAGAGATGCTGGATGTAGTTCTGTGGAACGGCTTGCCATGCCATTTCCACTTGGCGCCTCAGTTGGACCAGCGTTCGTGCTGGACGTGCAGACCGCGTGAGACGACGCTTCATCCACTCCCAAACATGCTCAATGGGGGACAGATCCGGAGATCATGTTGGCCAGGGTAGTTGACTTACACCTTCTAGAGCACGTTGGGTGGCACGGGATACATGCGGATGTGCATTGTCCTGTTGGAACAGCAAGTTGCCTTGCCGGTCTAGGAATGGTAGAACGATGGGTTCGATGACGGTTTGGATGTACCGTGCACTATTCAGTGTCCCCTCGACGATCACCAGAGGTGTACGGCCAGTGTAGGAGATCGCTCCCCACACCATGATGCCGGGTGTTGGCCCTGTGTGCCTCGGTCGCATGCAGTCCTGATTGTGGCGCTCACCTGCACGGCGCCAAACACGCATACGACCATCATTGGCACCAAGGCAGAAGCGACTCTCATCGCTGAAGACGACACGTCTCCATTCGTCCCTCCATTCAGGCCTGTCGCGACACCACTGGAGGCGGGCTGCACGATGTTGGGGCGTGAGCGGAAGACGGCCTAACGGTGTGCGGGACCGTAGCCCAGCTTCATGGAGACGGTTGCGAATGGTCCTCGCCGATACCCCAGGAGCAACAGTGTCCCTAATTTGCTGGGAAGTGGCGGTGCGGCCCCCTACGGCACTGCGTAGGATCCTACGGTCTTGGCGTGCATCCGTGTGTCGCTGCGGTCCGGTCCCAGGTCGACGGGCACGTGCACCTTCCGCCGACCACTGGCGACAACATCGATGTACTGTGGAGACCTCACGCCCCACGTGTTGAGCAATTCGGCGGTACGTCCACCTGGCCTCCCGCATGCCCACTATATGCCCTCGCTCAAAGTCCGTCAACTGCACATACGGTTCACGTCCACGCTGTCGCGGCATGCTACCAGTGTTAAAGACTGCGCTGGAGCTCCGTATGCCACGGCAAACTGGCTGACACTGACGGCGACGGTGCACAAATGCTGCGCAGCTAGCGCCATTCGACGGCCAACACCGCCGTTCCTGGTGTGTCCGCTGTGCCGTGCGTGTGATCATTGCTTGTACAGCCCTCTCGCAGTGTCCGGAGCAAGTATGGTGGGTCTGACACACCGGTGTCAATGTGTTCTTTTTTCCATTTCCAGGAGTGTAGAAAGCGGATGCAGTGGGGAGAAGTGAATAATAAACAATCATTGCGCACGCAGATTTAAAAGCTGATCATTCAGAATGTCATGACTGTATATGTAAGAACGTTCCTTTTGTTTGGTCTTCGGAATGTGACACTGCTTTTTTTAAGCTAAAATTTGCTTTGTTGAGTGATTTCTGTTTGATTCCTTTTGATCCCTCCAAACCAATTTTGGCTGTCGATGCATCTTCTCACGGCATCAGAGCCGTCCTCTCGCACCGCATTTATTCTGTCGATCGCCCGATCGCTTTCGCATCTAAGTTACTCAATTCTGCCCAGCAAAACTATTCTCAAATCGAGAAAGAAGTTTTAGCTATTGTATATGGAGCGACAGTTTCATGATTTTTTTGTACGGCCGCAAGTTCTATTTGGTCACCGAACATAAGCCTTTGACGTCGTTGTTCCACCCGTCAAAGCCAGTTCCAGCTCGTACAGTACAAAAGTTGCCTCGTTGGTCTTTGTTTCGTCTAACTAAAATTACGAAATTTTAGTTTTGGCCTACAACCCAGCATGGCAATGCTGATGCTTTGTCTCGTCTACCTATGGGTCCTGACGAAGTGTTTGATTCTTCCGAATTGTCATTCATATTTATTGATTGGCAAGATAAGGAATTAGCTGATGGTTTTCCGGTGGGTTTTCGTCGCTTTGCTGCTGCGACAGCCGCCGATGCTTCCCTGCAGATTCTTTTTCAGTATATTCGTACTCAATGGCCTCCATGTGCTATGCAGATTCGTGATCCACTTGTTCGACGTTACTTTGCGCAACGTCACAACTTGTCTGTACACCACGGTGTTACCTCGTTAGGAACTGACAATGATCAGTCTCGTGTGGTTGTACCTCGTTCGTTACAGTCGGAAATCCTCCGATTGCTGCACGCTGGTCATTGGGGTATAGTGCGGACGAAGCAATTAGCGCATTGTCACTGCACTTGGGTCTGCATTGATAAACACATTGAGAATTTGCTTGCTAATTGTCGCTCTTGCGCGGAGCATCAATCTGCTCCCCGCCAGCGCTTCTTTGCGTGGCCGACTCCTACTGCGCCTTGGCAGTGCATTCATGTTGATTTTGCGGGTCCTTTCTGGGACACCCGCTGGTTGACGGTTATTGATGCGTACAACAACTTTTGTTGTGCTATGTCTTCTACTAATCTGCCAGTACTGTTCGGCCTTTCACATCTATGTTCTACATTGAGGGCCTTCCTGAAGTTATTGTTTCCTACAACGGCCCCCAATTTGTGTCCTCAGTTTGAAGCGTTCTGTTCTGCTAATGGCATTTACCATCTGATCTCAGCCCCGTTCCACCCCCAGTCGAACGGTGAGGCTGAATGCTTTGTGCGTACATTTAAATCGCAGATGAGCTAGTTGCGTTCCACACACTCACGAGCGCGCACTATGGACTTTCCTTGCTTCACATCGCTCCCAGCTGCGCGGCACCTGTTCCCCAGTGGAATTGCTACATGGCTGTGCCCATCGGTCGCTCCTGTAGCTATTGCACCCACTACAGCGCGCTCCCACTGCTTCGCATTGGTCTGGCTTGGCGCCGCAGGATTTGGCGTTGTATCGCGTTTTCTCTGGCAGGCAGCGCTGGGAACAGAGGCGCATTCTTCGTCGTCTTGCCTGTCTTATTTGTCATTTCTGGTCCCCCCAGCACTGTCAAGAGACACCACTGGAACCAGATCCATTTGTGCTTTCCTCGGTTTTCTGCCGATGGTTGTTTTCCGGCAGGTTTGGAAGCTTCGTGGCTCCACTGCTTCAGCCCACAACTCCACCGACGGCGCCTCCGCCGCTCTCGCCTCCTCCGCGGGCGCTCCTGCCGTCGCCGTCGCTGCCGGTCCAGTCTCCTGCACTGGACGGGCGCCTCTCGCCAGCGCCACAGCCCCACCTCCGGCCACCGCCATCGCCGTCGTCGCCACCGTGTTCCTCCGCGGTGCCAGAACCGATGGACGCTGAGGCTGCCGTCACGCCATCGCCGGCGCCACCGCCGTCACCCATGGAGATCGTTGCTCCACCTCCTCATCCGAGCATACACAGTGGCGGTGCGCGGCCCTGATTAGGTTTTGCGTGGTGCGTTTTCTTTTTCCCCTCGGGAGCAATTCGGGGTTGCGGATGGGCAGCAATCCCTGGCAGTTCTGCTGCCCCCACCTCCCCCCTCAGTTGTTCCGCCCCTGAGTCACTCCACCCGCCGTCGGAAGCACTACTCGAGGATGGTGCGCCGTTTCAGGTGGGAGTTGTGTGGTATCGATAGCTACGATGCCATGACGTAGGTACAAGTTCTTAGGTTGGCCTTTCGCGGGCAAGTGCTCTACCAACTGAGCTACCCACGCACTACTCACTTGAATACCGTTAATATTCCAGGAGCCTTTATTAGGCTTAAAGTTATAAAATCTGCTTCCACTTAGCTTGTTGCTTAGCTGCGTCTTCTCCATTTACCAATTCCGCTAAATCACACTTTACATCACCATGACAAAATATTGTTATAACCGCGATACATTGAACTAAGTAGAAGTTTGGGATCCTCTAGTGAGGTGTTCTGAGGCTATAGCGTCGATAATGATTCAGCAGATACCTCATGGGCTTGTGTTATCTAGTATCTTATTCTCTGATTTGATCCATTATAAATTGTTATGAAAGCCGGTGTCTGTGAAAACAATAGGTTTGTTTATAAGTAACTCATCTGATTGATACCAGTCACGATTTTCTTTATTTTATTTTTTGCACGACGCGTTTTGGTAAGTGATACCCGTTTTCAAGTGCGTTTTTTGTGTTTGTTATGTCATTCCTATGTGATGTTGTCGATGTGTGAGATTTTGCTTCATTTTGTTGACTGTTTCCTTATGGTCCTTTTGTGCAGAGTACCACACACACTTAACATCACACACAACTTTTGCACTTTAAAACTTCGAAAACTTTTTCATAAACAAAACAGTGATACAGGTGTTCTTACAAGTAATCAACAGAGATGACATTATAGGTCTTCCACAGAATATATGTTTTTGAACAGAGGTTATTTACCTTAACAATTTGGATCATAATTTACTGATGTCAATTTTACAATTGTGCTTATTTCTATGTGTTACTATTTTTATTTAAGTATACTATCGGAACATGTGAAGAAATTCACCGATTCGCTTTCAAGTTGTCATTTAATATTTTCTGTAATGTGAATATATCTGTAGTTCTTCTAGTAAATCCATTTTATGTCCTTTATTTGGTAAGTGGAGTACTTTGACATTTTGCTCTATTTTTCCAATTGGGTGTTCTGTATTATGTACATGTGTTTGTGTGGCTGATGTAGAGAATGTGTGTGTGTGTGTGTGTGTGTGTGTGTGTGTGTGTGTGTGTGTGTGTGTGCGTGTGTGTGTGCGTGCGTGTAGGCTTTCGTCAGCTCTGTGTACCTGGTGTTGAAATTTCGGATTGTTTGTCCTAGGTAGAACATGGAGCATGTGACCTTGTATATTCCAGAGTCTGAGTATGGATCATGCTTACACTTTATATTGTGAATTAGTTTTTGTTGTGGTTTATTAAATGTAGAAAACCCAATTCTTACTTCATGATTTTTAAAATATTTGCAATCTTCTGAGGTACATTGCACAATGTATGGGATACTAGGTATACATTTTTTCTCGTTTCCTTCTGTGGTGCAGTTTGTACCTATGCCTTTCTTCACTGTCTCTAGAATTGTGTCAACCATGGAAGCATTGTACCCATTGGCAACTGCAATCTTCTTCACTGTGTTTATTTCTTGTTGCACGTTTTCTTGGTTCAGTGGTATTTGAGTTGCCCTATTTGGCATTGACCTGTATGCTGCCTGTTTATGGATATTTGGGTGACATGTGGTTGCAGGGATTGTGGTGTCTTAGGTCCAGAAAGTTGATGCTTTTATTTTGCTCATGTTCCACTGTAAATTTAACTTTTTCGTGTAGATTACTGAAGTAATTTAGAATGTCTGATGTCTTTGGCATCCCCTTTCACTAACGGTTGTGTGTCATCTACATATCTCCTATAAAATGGAATTTTCTTTTGCCAAGGTTCTTGGCTGTTAAATAATTTTTGTTCTAAGTGATTTATGTATGTCAGCTATCGTACCAGATATACATGATCCTACTGCTAGGCCGCCTGTTTGTTTATATATGTTGCTATTAAAAGTAAAGTTGTTGAACTTAGGGTTAGCTGAAGGACTTCCATGAATTCAACAATTTCTGTGTATGAAAGTTTCTTGTGTTTCCTAAGGTTCTTTTGTATTACAGTTACAGCTTCTCGTATGGGTATGTTTGAGTAAAGTTCGGCGATGTCAAGTGATATAAATTGAGCATCATGGGAGAGCTTTCTGGTTTTTGGTTGCTTAGCTAGTATCATGCTGTTTTTTAATGGAATATGTCGCTTCATATGTATAATTTTTCATCGGTATGTTATTCAGTTTTGCTAACCGTCTGAATGGCGAGCTATTTATAGAGTTGACCGTAGGAGATATCCGATTTCAACCCTTGTGTATTTTTGGCTGTGCTCTTAGGCTTGGTGCTTTTGGATTCAAGCATGTAAGGTATTTCTTTTCAGTTTCTGTCAGTAGGAAATGCGTATTCTTTAGCTATCCCCTAATTTTATATATATAATGTCTGCGTGTGTGTGTAGAATCGAGTTTATGCTTAAGTTTAAGTTTTATTTCTTACCTGACTGCAGCATTAGCAGAACAACCAGTGGGAACTTTCATACTTAAGGAATCGGGGAACATATCGCAGAGTTGTCTTCTATGGCAATGAATGGAGTACTTTTATGAGCTCTTTCACTGTATACAATTCCTCAGGAAGGCGATAATTGATATCTGCGTTTTTATTGTATGAGGTTTATGAATGTCTTAAAGAATTATTGTGTGAGTGTTAAACGGAGAAGTTATTTTCTGACAAGTTGGGCCGTTTCACAGTCAGAAAGTGTGCGAGGGCAAATATAAGCTCCACGTTCTGGTTCTGATGAGCCAGTTGGGACTGACAGACAGTCGTGTCATTCTCCGCCAATGGCGTCATTGGGTGCGGTACGAGGCCCACGAGGTATACGAGTCCTGCAACGAACTAGTGGTACCACACTAGTGGCTTGTCAGCCGCACCTCTGGAACGTTCCGCTCCATCCAGGGTCCATGGGAAATCAATATGTAATTGAAAAGGCGTGAAGGGCTCACGGGAAATCCGTCAGTAACTGAAAAGCTGTGCTGACGAGAGCTTGTGTGTATTTAAATGCGCGATCAAGAATTATTTAACGCGTCTGAAATAGTTAAACCCCACCGGAGACGACTGCTGGAACTATTTAAGACCTACGGTGTTATGTACTGTGACGTGCGCGCCGTGGCCTGTTTTACTCGTGGGCCTTGGTGTGATAAGAAGGAGCGTGTGTCGCCACACCACCCTCCCGGCCGGAGACACCTTTCTAGACCTTGAAGGTGCTGCTTCTCACTCAAGTAGCTCCTCAGCTGGTTTCATGAGGCTGAGTGCAGCCAGTTCCAGTCCTCCCACCAAGGATTAGAGATTAGATTAGATTAATACATGTTCCATAGATCATGAATACGACACTTAGTAATGATGTGGAACATGTCAGGTTAATAAAAGATGTCTGTACAAGATTTTACATTACACAAAATATTGCATGACACTAATGTTTAAGTTGTTGTTTTTTCCCTTAATTTATATCTAAAAATTCAGCCAATGAGTAGGAGTTGTCACTTAGAAATTCTTTCAATTTATTTTTAAATGTTAGTTGGCTATCTGCCAGGCTTTTGATGCTGTTTGGTAGGTGACCAAAGACTTTTGTGGCAGCATAATTTACCCCTTTCTGTGCCAAAGTCAGATTTAACCCTGCATAGTGAAGATAATCCTTTCTCCTGGTGTTATATCTATGCACATTGCTATTACTTTTGAACTTGGTTGGATTATTAACAACAAATTTCATAAGTGAATATATATACTGTGAGGTTACTGTGGGCTCCAGCAATTATTGTGATTACGTTTTTGAGCAATGAATACTTTTATACTAAATGATGATTTACCCCAGAATATGATGCCATACGAAGGCAGTGAATGAAAGTAGGCATAGTAAGCTAATTTACTGAGATTCTTATCACTAAAATTTGCAATAACCCTGTTAACATACGTAGCTGAACTCAGACGTTTCAGCAGACCATCAATGTGTTGCTTATAGTTTACCCTTTCATCAATGGACACGCCTAAAAATTTTGAAAATTCTACCTTAGCTACAGACTTCTATTCAAAGTCTACATTTATTAGTGGAGTTGTGCCATTTTCTGTATGGAACTGTATATACTGTGTTTTATCAAAATTTAAAGAGTGTCCGTTTGCTGAGAACCACTTAATAATTTTATGAAAAACATCATTTACAATTACATCACTTAGTTCTTGATTTTTGGATGTTATGACTATACTTCTATCATCAGCAAAAAGAACTAACTTTGCATCTTCATCACTGTGGACTGGTAAGTCATTAAAGTATATCAAGAACAGTAAAGGACCTAATACCGAACCCTGTGGGACTCTGTACTTGATAGCCCCCCGGTTCGAGGAATCATCTGTTGTTTTAACATTACATGAACCACTTATTTCAACTTTCTGCATTCTTCCAGTTACATATGAATTAAAACATTTGTGCAGAGCCCCCCTCAAATGATAATGATTTAGCTTATCTAAAAGAATTCCATGATTTACACATATATCCCTAACAGTACCGCGAATCGAGTCTCGGTCCTCCACACAGCAGCCAGCTACATTGGCCGCCGACCTTCGAAGGCGGAGAGAAAGCGAGGATTATCTTAATTTGTTTGCAGGAAAATCTAACTCTGTGAACTGATGCAGCATAGTACACTTTTCCAGATCCGGAGAGGAAATTATTTCAACGTACAACGAATGCATTCCTGTGTCCAATGACGTAAAGGCAGTGAAAAGAACTGCAAATGAACTGCTTGGTACTTACTCTGATCATTACGACGTAGACATCTTAAGCAACATTATCTTCGACGAAACAGATAAATTGATTGACGAGTGTGATGTGTTCAGAATTTTGAACAGAACATTGCTCTCTATGAGTGAGTAACAAAAAGTGAGGTGACAAAAGTCTTTGGATAGCGCTATGCAGTACCGCGTGCAGAAGGTATAAATGATGGTGCTTTGGCGAAGCTGTCATTTGTAACTAAGGTGATTCATGTGAAAAGGTTTCCGATGTGATTATCGGCACACGACGGGAATTAAGACTAGGACGCGAAATGGTACATGAAACTAGTTGCATGGGAATTCAATATTCCGATATCCGTAACGTCAATTCGGACAAAGCATTCGCTGACGGCCTTCACTCAACTACAGATCGTTTGCGTAGTGCTGTCGCTGCGAAGAGACAAGCAACACTGCGCCAAATAACCACATAAATCAATGTGGGACGTACGATGAACGTGTCAGGACGGTGCGGTGAAATATAGCGTTCATGTGCTACGGCAGCAGACGACTGACGCGAGTTCTTTTGCTGACAGTATGAAATCACATACAGCGCCTCTCCTAGGCTCGTGACCGTATCAGTTGGACCATAGACGACTGGAAAACCGTGGCTTGATCAGATGAATCTGGATTTCAATTGGTAAGAGCTGATGGTATGGTCGGAGTATGGCGCAGACCCTACGAACCCATGGACCCAAGTTGTCAACAATGCGCTGTGAATGCTGATGGTGGCTCCATAATACTATGGTCTAGGTTTACGTGGAATCGACTGGGTGCTCTGGTGCAACTTAACCGATCATTGACTGGAAACTTATATTCGGCTACTGAGATGCCATTCATGGTCTTCATGTGCCCAAGCAACGATGTCATGTCACCCATCCACAACTGTTCGCAACTTGCTTGAAGAACATTCTGGACAATTCGAGGGAGTGATTTCTCCTCTAGATCGCCCGCCATGAATCGCATCGAGCATTTATGTGACATGATCGAGAGGCCAGTTCATGCACAACATCCTTCACTGCAACACTTTCCTAGTTATGTACGGCTATAGAGACAGCATGGCTCAATATTTCTTCATAAGACTTCCAACGACTTGAGACCATCTGGTTGCTGCACGACGCCATAAGAGGCCCGAGCACAGTATTAGGATGTAACCCAAGACTCTTGTCACGTCATTGTAGTTACACAAAAATGAGTAACTAAAAATGAAATATGTCTCTTACTGTGTTCTTTTTGAAGTTCACTTAACGTTGCACGTTTTTTCCACATAAAATCCTTTAACCATATCGCACCGACAAGGCACAGGCTCGTTTAGGAGTTTCCTGAAATTCCGTAAACTGTTGCTATAATCACCGTTCTGCCAGACAGTGGAAAGACAGTTGACAGAATAGTTGCAGATTTACTGCAGGTGCCGGCCGCTGTGGCCGAGCGATTCTAGGCGCTTCAGTCTGGAACCGCGCAACCGCTAAGGTCGCAGTTTCGAATCCTGCCTCGGGCATGGATGTGTGTGATGTCCTTAGGTTGGTTAGGTTTAAGTAGTTCTAAGTTTTAGGGGCCTGATGACCTCAGATGTTAAGTCCCATAGTGCTCAGAGCCATTTGAACAATTTTTATCGCAGGTATGATTTACAGTTTATGTCAGTACACAGGTGTTATGACGATAGTTTACAAAAAGTATATATTTTGCAGCCGCACAATGTTGCTATTGTGGTGTACGTTTGGGATGGGGTCAGAGGGGTGGGGGAAGAGAAAGATAGCTCGCAACATTCGAGTACAGCTATCTATGGTAGCACTGTCTTCAGTAATGTATGCCAGGTGGAGTTAGTTGATCATTACACTGGTTGCTCTACTAGATGGATAATTTAGCATTTTTTGTCTTTCTTCATCTCACATCGACGGTGTTCCAGGAAGTCCTTCCTGCTCAACAGCCTTCGATTCCTGTTTGGTCAAATGCTGTATAGGAAGAGATCAGGGTTTTGTCTACTGTTTCTGCCGACAGAAATGTTTCCTGAAATTTGTCCTAACTGAAATAAATGCACCAACGTTTACACACTGTGACACTGTGAATAGGAAAATGAACCCTAGAGCTCATGATAATGGTGGATTAAACTTGAATTTAGTACCATATAATGTGGCTAATCATGTGAATACCTTAGTTCCTGTAGGTACAGCAATAATTATTGTTGCTGATGTGAAGTATGCTCGTGTGTCAACATCCAATTCTCTCTCTACAATAAACCTAGAGAACAAACTTTTCGTTTTGGTTGTAACTGATAGTGACGTCTAAATTTCTCTTGTCTTTGTCCATTATATCAATTTCCATGGATCTAAGCAATGGGTACTGTAATGGATGTAGTACTGTGTGGTCTTGTAGCCTTATGTACAAATATTTTACGTCTTTGGTAATCAGGAACCGAATAGGTAGGAACTAGATAAAGGAAAACTGATAAGTAAATGGAAAGGGACATTAAAGGACTAAATAATTGAAGAAATTATTAATGTTAACTTTTGTAACACTCACTACACTTATTTCTTTTTTTGGAATGAATACGTTGGCCTGTGCCTTTTCTTTGTTAGGTACATAGTTTATGAAGTTCCTAATACAGGATTATGTGAAATTTATGTGATAACAGGCCAAACTGCTGAGTCGTAGTGTGTATATGTAAGTTAAAACAGCTAAAAACTATGGAAACTCCAGACTGGAATATCAGCATCGCAAGGAAATGATAGATTGCTAAGTACTGTAAAGATGACACCTTCTGGTCCGAGCTGCCGGAGATGATGGTCATGTGTTGGTGACACGTGGTTGCTTGTGTGAATGAATGTGTGCGTATTTCTCTTTCTTTTTCTGAAGAATGCTGAGGCCGAAAGTTAATGTGTAAGTGTCTTTTAACTGTGCCTGTCTGCAACTTAACGTGTCATCTTTACGGTAAGTAGCAATCTGTCTTTTCCTTAAACTGTTAAGAAAAAGCTACAGGGGGCAATAACATCTTTCCAGATAAATATAACAATTCTGTAGGGATTCCAGTTGATATGTGACGGTTCACTAGCTTTTATGTCACTGAAAATGACTGATAATACAACACGGTCATGATGGTTGAACGACTGATAAAATATGGTAATCGGGGAGTTCATGAAGTGCAGATATGTATCGTTGGCAAAAGGTTTGTTGTGTTACTGATGGATCAGCAGGTTTCATGTTGGACCCCAGCCATGGTGGACTCTTGGAATCTTGAAAGGCCTAGATTTTGGCGCTGAATGAGGTTGGAGTATGAATGTGTGAAGGATACTGTTACTATGCGTCTGAGCACGCAGCTTTTGCGCGTTCGCCTAGGAATGTACGTATTCAATTCCGGATAAAAATAGCAGTGGTTGAGCGTACAAGTGTGACTCATGTAAGATTTGTCGGTGTGAGAAGTTTCCTCTGGGCGGTCGCTCGGCCTCAGAACCGCACAACTCGCCCCCTGACGCGGCCCTGTCAGCTCTGAGATGCGACTAGCTCGGGAGAGTAGCGCGGATCTGCTACGGACCGCATGCTATTCCAGTCTGTGGTGCAGGTCATCAGTAAAGGACGTTGTTCCCCTTTTTCGCAGCCACAGGCAGCCGCTCTCCATGCAGAAATGGATTCTCGTCCTGTAAAAGTAAAAAAAAAAAAAAAAAAAAAAAGTGCCAATTAACGACTACAGAGTACACTGAAAAGACCACAAACTAGTTGGTGGAGTGCACAACCAGATGCGTTCGCCACTCGTGAAGAACCCGGTCACAACGTGGGCAGAATATTACATTTACCTTGATCAGTGTAATTGAAGTAAAGTGTATGCGGATTCTAAAGACTGTGTTCCAAAGACGTACCTCCAATGTATACAACAGTTTCAAACATCAGCCTACCTAAAAAAAATTACGCTACTGGCCATTAACACCGCTTCACCACTAAGATGACGTGCTACAGAAGAAAAATTTAACCGACAGGAAGAGGATGCTGTGATATGCAAATGATTAGCTTTTCAGAGAATTCACACAAGGCTGGCGCCGGTGGCGACACCGACAACGTGCTGACATGAGGAAAGTTTCCAACCGATTTCTCATACACAAACAGCAGTTGACCGGCGTTTCCTGGTGAAACGTTGTTGTGATGCCTCGTGTAAGGAGGAGAAATGCGTACCATCACGTTTCCGAGTTTGATAAAGGTCGGATTGTAGTCTATCGTGATTGTGGTTTATCGTATCGCGACACTGCTGCTCGCATTGGTCGAGATCCAATGACTGTTAGCAGAATATGGAATTGGTGGGTTCAGGAGGGTAATACGGAACGCCGTGCTGGATCCCAACGGCCTCGTATCACTAGCAGTCGGGACGACAGGCATCTTATCCGCATGGCTGTAACGGATCATGCAGCCACGTCTCGATCCCTGAGTCAACAGATGGGGACGTTTGCAAGACAACAACCATCTGGAAGCGCGTTTTCGCCATCGCCATACTGGCGTATCACCCGGCGTGATGGTATGGGGTGCCACTGGTTACACGTCTCGGTCACCTCTTGTTCACATTGACGGCACTTTGAACAGTGGACGTTACATTTCAGATATGTTACGACCCGTGGCTCTACCCTTCATTCGATCCCTGCGAACCCCTAGATTCCAGCAGGATAATACACGACCGCATGTTGCAGGTCCTGTAAGGGCCTTTTTGGATACAGAAAATGTTCGACTGCTGGCTTGGCCAGCACATTCTCCAGATCTCTAACCAATTGGAAACGTCTGGTCAATGGTGGCCGAGCAACTGGCTCGTCACAATACGCCCGTCACTACTCTTGATGAACTGTGGCATTGTGTTGGGGCTGCATGGGCAGCTGTACCTGTACACGCCATCCAAGCTCTCTTTGACTTATTGCCCAGGCGTATCAAGGCCGTTATTACGGCCAGAGGTGGTTGTTCTGGGTACTGATTTCTCAGGATCTTTTATTTTTTTTTTTTTGGTCGTCAGTCTACTGACTGGTTTGATGCGGCCCGCCACGAATTCCTTTCCTGTGCTAACCTCTTTATCTTAGAGTAGCACTTGCAACCTACGTCCTCAATTATTTGCTTGACGTATTCCAATCTTTGTCATCCTCTACAGTTTTTGCCCTCTACAGCTCCCTCTAGTACCATAGAAGTCATTCCCTCATGTCTTTGCAAATGTCCTATCATCCTGTCCCTTCTCCTTATCAGTGGTTTCCACATATTCCTTTCCTCTCCGATTCTGCGTAGAACCTCCTCATTCCTTACCTTAGCAGTCCACCTAATTTTCAACATTCGTCTGTAGCACCACATCTCAAATGCTTCGATTCTCCTCTGTTCCGGTTTTCCCACAGTCCATGTTTCACTACCATACAATGCTGTACTCCAGACGTACATCCTCAGTAATTTCTTCCTCAAATTAAGGTCGGTATTTGATATTAGTGAACTTCTCTTGGCCAGAAATGTTCTTTTTGCCATAGCGAGTATGCTTTTGATGTCGAACGCTTCTTCCAGGTCGACAAATCCTATGAACGTGTCTTGATTTTTCTCTAGCCTTGCTTCCATTATTAGCCGTAACGTCAGAATTGCCTCTATCGTGCCTTTACCTTTCCTAAAGCCAAACTGATCGTCACCTAGCTCATTATCAATTTTCTTTTCCATTCTTCTGTATATTATTCTTGTAAGCAGCTTCAATGCATGAGCTGTTAAGCTGATTGTGCGATAATTCTCGCACTTGTCAGCTCTTGCGGTCTTCGGAGTTGTGTGGTTGATGATTTTCCGAAAGTCAGATGGTATGTCGCCAGACACATATATTCTACCCACCAACGTGAATAGTCGTTTTGTTGCCACTTCCCCTAATGATTTTAGAAATTCTGATGCAATGTTGTCTATCCCTTCTGCCTTATTTGACCGTAAGTCCTCCAAAGCTCTTTTAAATTCCGATTCTAATACTGGATCCCCAATCTCTTCTAAATCGTCTCCTGTTTCTTCCTCTATCACATCAGACAAATCTTCACCCTCATAGAGGCTTTCAGTGTATTCTTTCCACCTATCTGCTCTCTCCTCTGCATTTAACAGTGGAATTTCCGTTGAACTCTTAATGTTACCACCGTTGCTTTTAATGTCACCAAAGGTTGTTTTTACTTTCCTGTATGCTGAGTCTGTCCTTCCGAAAATCATATCTTTTTCGATGTCTTCACATTTTTCCTGCAGCCACTTTGTCTTAGCTTCCCTGCACTTCCTATTTATTTCATTCCTCAGGGACTTGTATTTCTGTATTCCTGATTTTCCCGGAACATGTTTGTACTTCCTCCTTTCATCAATCAACTGAAGTATTTCTTCAGTTACCCATGGTTTCTTCGCAGCTACCTTCTTTGTACCTATGTTTTCCTTCGCAACTACTGTGATGGCCCTTTTTAGAGATGTCCATTCCTCTTCAACTGTGCTGCCTACTGCGCTATTTCTTATTGCTGTATCTATAGCGTTAGAGAACTACAAACGTATCTCGTCATTCATTAGAACTTCCGTATCACACTTCTTTGCGTATTGATTCTTCCTTACTAATGTCTTGAACTTCAGCCTACTCTTCATCACTGCTATATTGTGATCTGAGTCTATATCTGCTCCTGGGTACGCCTTACAGTCCAGTATCTGATTTCGGAATCTCTGTCTGACCATGATGTAATCTAACTGAAATCTTCCCGTATCTCCCGGTCTTTTCCAAGTATACCTCCTCCTCTTGTGATTCGTGAACAGGGTATTCGGTATTACTACCTGAAACTTGTTACAGAACTCAATTAGTCTTTCTCCTCTTTCATTCCTTGTCCCAAGCCCATATTCTCCTGTAACCTTTTCTTCTACTCGTACCCCTACAACTGCATTCCAGTCGCCCATGGCTATTAGATTTTCGTTCCCCTTTACATACTGCATTACCCTTTCAGTATCCTCATACACTTTCTCTATCTGTTCATCTTCATCTTGCGACGTCGGTATGTATACCTGAACTATCGTTGTCGGTGTTGGTCTGCTGTCGATCCTGATTAGAACAACCCGGTCACTGAACTGTACTGTTTACAGTAACACACCCTCTGCCCTACCTTCCTATTCAAAACGAATCCTACACCTCTTATACCATTTTCTGCTGCTGTTGATATTACCCGATAGTTATCTGACCAGAAATCCTTGTCTTCCTTCCACTTCACTTCACTATATCTAGATTGAGCCTTTGCATTTCCCTTTTCAGATTTTCTAGTTTCCCTACCACGTTCAAGCTTCTGACACTCCAAGCCCCGACTCGTATAACATCTATGCACCCAAATTACGTGAAAATGTAATCACATGTCAGTTCCAGTGTAATATATTTGTCCAATGAATACCCGTTTGTCATCTGCATTTCTTCTTGGTGTAGGAATTTTAATGGTCAGTAGTGTAATACGTTATTTCTTGAAGAAATTAGGCAAGAAAAAGTTTCGTAAGTCTTTGAATTTGTGCTTAAAGTTTGTTGCAAGTCGCTAAGGTCTCTCATTATGAAACTCTGGATGAATATAAACTGGTGAATTAGAGCTGCATTTTAAGTAACAGAGAGTTATTCACACACCTCAATGTTTATAACCTCACGTCTCCTGAAGTATCTTTCACTCAATGACATAATTTTGCAGGTAGATTTAGTGATACACAGGGCGCACCAGGAGGAATGGCCACTGTTGAGGATTTGACAGGAACGATCAACCAAAACAATGAAGTCTAGTAAACATAGGTTCTAAAATGGTTACCATAAAAGCTATGACCACTTCTTTATTTTCGATACCATGGAACAAATCTCTTTCACTGCAGGCTCATTACTTTTCACATTTTGAGGTGTTGGTTTGGACCAAAACAAGAAAAAAATATCGCGTAAACATCGGCTCTAAAGGACATATATTAAGAGCTATGAGCACTTGTTTATCTTCGCTACTGTGAAACTCACCTGTTTTTCTGAGTAAATGCCCATAGCTCTTAGGTATGCATTTTACAGCCTATGTTTACTAGACTATTACTTCTTGTTTTAGTCCATCCTACTTTATCTCAAAATATGGAAAGAAAATAGCTTGCAGTAGAAAAGAATTGTTTCACAAAATCGAAGATGAAATGCTCTTAACTCTAAAGGTATGCGTTAGACTCCATGTTTAGTACACATTTTACTTCGAACGGTTTGTTTCTGTCATATACTTGATTACTGACCATTCCTCCTGGCACACCCTGTATGTGGACACTGTCTGAAAACTATGTTGCAAATAGATTTAGCAGCAAAGAAGCAGAAAATTAAAACGTCATACTTGATGTTGAAATTTGACAACAGGGACAGCGAAAAATAATAAGCGATAAACTTGTTTGCCTCATAATTTTGCAGGGGGGTGTCAGCTAGAAAAAGTTCTGTAAGGGCTTGAAATTATGTGTATAGTTTGTTGTAAGTCGCTAAGTACTCTCTTTCTCAAATACTGGATGAATGAAGTCCAACATCTGTGTGCTGCCAGTTGTGGTGCATGTAGATTAAAACAGATTTTTCTAAGTGTAATACTTATTGCGTTAATACTTTTAACATGAGATTATACCTCTAAAAGATTAGGTTATGACAGAATTTTTAATTTTTAAATTCGATCAATAATCACGCGAAATATTGAAAATCAAATTTTTGTTGCCCCTAAGATGCAACTGGTACCGGGTTCTGGGTGCAAGGTTTTGAGGATTCAAGTATGTCGCCGTCTGTGACCATATCGGCTTACAGCTCAACGTGTGCGTCCTGCAGGAAACCTGCCCTTGTCGCGCAGGACCCTTCCTCGGAGATTGTTTACGCACCTCGCTAGTACATCATATGTTGTTGACAAGGTACTGTTTACAGACTGTCTGTTGACAACTTGACAAGCGAAATGCTAGCAGACGTCACCAGGGGCAGTCTCATCTTTCGTACAACGACGGCACTGCTATCAAGGGAACTAGATTGCATCCGCGGGTTCACTTGTCCATCAAGATCACGCAGGTATTCCTTCACCTGCTGCTTATTCGAGTCGTGGCTGGAGTCCCAGCAGGCTGCTGCAGTTGCAGTTCAGCTCTTCGCTCATCTCTGGACCAGGTATCGGCCATGTCCGGCAGCTCATTAATCGGAACTTACGCCGAGCCAAGACCGGAGCTCCCATCTGCACCAAAGGCACTACCGATGTCCCTACACCCATGATGGTACTTCACCATGGGGCTGGTACTGCTACAAGCAACTTTCTGTTAATACCACAACAAAATGGCGGCATTACGAGTTGTACATGGACTGCTGATGAATGACGACGCAGTATGTATAGCGATGAGTCACGTGTCTTTACTACCCCTGATAGGTAGGCTGTTTGTGGCTGAGGGAACTCTGACGGCAAAACCGCCCTTCACATAAATCCATTGGCCTCAGGTGTTAACTCTCATGTGGCAGTACACTGAAGCCATTTTCAACATAACAATATTCGTCCACACATGGCACGTTGTCTCCTTGAAATATCTGCACAATTTTCGGGTACTTCAGTGGCTGCAAAGATCGCCATGTCCCAGACAGAACATGTCTGGGACCAGCTCGGACGTCAACTCTGCCCCAGGATATTAAGGATCAATTACAGCAGGTGTGGATCAGTTTGCTTCAGGATACAACGGCTTTGTGACACCCTTCCCAGCCGAGTCACTGCGTGAATCCAGGACAGAGGGGATGCAACGTCATATTGATAAGTGGACTCATACGGCTGAGTTCTTAGTAAATTCGACTCGATTTTGTGATCACTGAAATAATGTCACATACCGTGTCAACTCGTCAAGTTTGATTTAGCTTCTAACCCTCCTTCAGCTGCTTCAATTTTTGTTACACACTATACATACGTGTCTTCTTCAATCATCTGTTGTCAGACTGGTTTGAATTGGACCGCCATTAGTCTCTCTATCTAGAGCCAATCTCTTCATCTCAGTACTTGCACTCTAACTCGTCACTTATACGTATTCTAATATGTGTCTTAACCTACATTTTTTGGCCTCTGTGTATCATTCTGTATACAAGGAAAGATTAGGAACTTAATTTCTCATTTTGAAATCACATTCCAGCATTTTTATTTATTATTTATTTTTTTATTTTTATTTTTTTAGTTCATCGTGTTGTGTCTCAGCTAAGAGAAGATACGTCTATCAGCATATGGTGGAACGCTACAGCAGACCGATGTCAGTCGAAACTGTAGTTTTTAGTTGTCGACTAATGCACACTAAATCATGCAGAGGGCATTCTACATCCTTGGCAGGACTGCCAAAGCTGCATCCTACTCTGCTCCCACTGGAACTATCTTTTCGCAATTTTTTCTGCATTTTTTACAATTCGGTAAATAAGTTTACATAAATACGAAGATTTAAAAGATGAACTATACTGACGAAAAGTTTTGTACATAACAAACTAAACGTATCATTGTATTAAATAATATACAAACCGTATAATTTAGCAGTTACAAAAATTTGAGTTGTTGTTCATAAAAGCTACTGTTCATTTGTTTTCTATAATCCACAATAAACAAGATTTTATTTGCTTCTTGCAAATTACGAGCAGTGCATAAATAATCAGGAATTTCTCTCGATTTTTCTGCCACGAAAATATTGACGGTGATGAGATCTTTCTGGGAAGAGATCATTAAAAATTCTATGAAAATTAGTAGCCTCGCATGCTTAGAAAAGGTTTTTGTTTGTCGTTATGGTGGCTTCAATCTGGATAAGACATGGGAAGTCTCTTCACAAACATTAACGTCTAGTAAGTCAGTTTTTCTCTATATTTTCTGACCTTGCCTCTGTAAGCAAACCGCGCTTTTCGATTAGTGAGCCACTGAAGAATCGGAATTTTCAGCCGAATGCTAGGCGAGCCCCGGTAGTGAGGCAAAGTGAGCACGAATTCAGAATATTTGGCAGGGTATTTCCAGTGACAGCATTTACTCTACAACCAAAGAAGACTTCCCAGAAACTTTAGTCAAAACCGGATTTGGATCTGGGAAAATAAATACCAAACAAAGAATATGAAAGCCTACACTAGCGAAACTGGCAGTGCTTTGAAATTGCTATACTTCCCCTCCTTCCCCCTCTCTGTGTATGAGCTGCTACTCTCCCTCCCTCTCTCTCTCTCTCTCTCTCTCTCTCTCTCTCTCTCTGTTTCCACCTCACCTCTCTTTCTCTATCTCCTCCTTCCCCTCCTCTCAGTCCATTTCCCACCACCACATACGTTCATTTTCTTCACCTCTTCCTCTCTCTCCATCTCCTCTTGTCCACTCTCTCTGACCTTGAGCTTTTTTTTAATTTCACTGACAAAGGAAACCTTGACTGGTAAGGCCGGTATTACACTATCAAATTTCTTTGTCAAAGATTTGATCAAAGAAGTGATCAAATATTCCGTCAGATATATTTGACAAAGATCTTTGACGTAACGCTAGAAGGGGTATTACACTGTCATCATATTTTTCGTCAAAGTTCGAGGTGGCTGACAACAACAACTTATTATTAACCGCAGCAGTTGCATGTACCACAATTACACTGTGTGCATATGCGGAAGAGAAGCGGGGAAAAAAAGGAAACAAACCTGGGTGAAGCAGTGGGTTTTACGACGACATAATAAAATCAATCAACAAAATTTGTTACGTGAGCTTACGGTGGCGAACGTCAAGTCGTACATCAATTACTTAAGAATAGATGAGCATACGTTTCTGTATGTGCTCAATGAAGTGTATCCTCATATCACAAAGCACAATATTCACTTACAAAATGCTACATCTGTAGAAGACAGGCTCACTATAACACTCAGATTCCATGCTACAGGAGAGGTTACATTAGGTTAGGTTAGGCCACATCTCCAACCTTCGTAATCTGTTTTTGTATTCAGTGTGCCACACGTTGTATAGCGCCTCATCAGCTTCATACAGCTCTATTAATTTTGTAGTTGTCGGCACACACCAATTGTATATACCCGCAATGTTTATAAAAACACTACAGACGACAGAATGCAGCGATGCTAGCGCTCCATGTGGTAACATGTCACATTACAGTGAACAGAAGACAAGAGACTTCTTTGATCAAATCTACAGCGAGACCCTAGATTTGATCAAATATTTGACGACATTTGACAAATTTCCCTATTACACCATCAAATATCTTTGACAAAGATACTGGACAATGATATCTGACAAAGAAATTTGATAGTGCAATACCGGCCTAAGCGAAGTCTCTTAAAATAAATGGATAAGTCCGTTGGGTTCGTTTGTATGTCATGTAGGAGGGAGAGATCCGGAACTCCTGGATCGGGGGGGGGGGGGGGGGGGGACAGTAACTTAAGTAAAAGATTTCGACTAGTTTTAATCTGCGAAAGGATAGGGGTCTGAATGGTCACACAATTCAGATTCCATAGTAATACTCTAATCATAAATTGGTAAATCATAAATACAGCTCCCTCGTTTTCTGTAAAGCCGGCTGTGAGGAAGAAGAGGAACAGGTGATTGTAGTGTATACAGTTCTTTTTTAAATTATACACTCCTGGAAATTGAAATAAGAACACCGTGAATTCATTGTCCTGATTGACACATTCCTGGGGTCAGATACATCACATGATCACACTGACAGAACCACAAGCACATAGACGCAGGCAACAGAGCATGCAAAATGTCGGCACTTGTACAGTGTATATCCACCTTTCGCAGCAATGCAGGCTGCTATTCTACCATGGAGACGATCGTAGAGATGCTGGATGTAGTCCTGCGGAACGGCTTGCCATGCCATTTCCACCTGGCGCCTCAGTTGGACCAACGTTCGTGCTGGACGTGCAGACCGCGTGAGACGACGCTTCATCCAGTCCCAAACATGCTCAATGGGGGACAGATCCGGAGATCTTGCTGGCCAGGGTAGTTGACTTACACCTTCTAGAGCACGTTGGGTGGCACGGGATACAAGCGGACGTGCATTGTCCTGTTGGAACAGCAAGTTCCCTAGCCGGTCTAGGAATGGTAGAACGATGGGTTCGATGACGGTTTGGATGTACCGTGCACTATTCAGTGTCCCCTCGACGATCACCAGAGGTGTACGGCCAGTGTAGGAGATCGCTCCCCACACCATGATGCCGGGTGTTGGCCCTGTGTGCCTCGGTCGTATGCAGTCCTGATTGTGGCGCTCACCTGCACGGCGCCAAACACGCATACGACCATCATTGGCACCAAGGCAGAAGCGACTCTCATCGCTGAAGACGACACGTCTCCATTCGTCCCTCCATTCACGCCTGTCGCGACACCACTGGAGGCTGGCTGCACGATGTTGGGGCGTGAGCGGAAGACGGCCTAACGGTGTGCGGGACCGTAGCCCAGATTCATGGAGACGGTTGCGAATGGTCCTCGCCGATACCCCAGGAGCAACAGTGTCCCTAATTTGCTGGGAAGTGGCGGTGCGGTCCCCTACGGCACTGCGTAGGATCCTACGGTCTTGGCGTGCATCCGTGTGTCGCTGCGGTCCGGTTCCAGGTAGACGGGCACGTGGACCTTCCACCGACCACTGGCGACAACATCGATGTACTGTGGAGACCTCACGCCCCACGTGTTGAGCAATTCGGCGGTACGTCCACCCGGCCTCCCGCATGCCCACTATACGCCCTCGCTCAAAGTCCGTCAGCTGCACATACGGTTCACGTCCACGCTGTCGAGGCATGCTACCAGTGTTTAAGACTGCGATGGAGCTCCGTATGCCACGGCAAACTGGCTGACACTGACGGCGGCGGTGCACAAATGCTGCGCAGCTAGCGCCATTCGACGGCCAACACCGCGGTTCCTGGTGTGTCCGCTGTGCCGTGCGTGTGATCATTGCTTGTACAGCCCTCTCGCAGTGTCCGGAGCAAGTATGGTGGGTCTGACACACCGGTGTCAATGTGTTCTTTTTTCCATTTCCAGGAGTGTATATGGTGGAAAAGAACGTATATAGGAGAAACAATTCACCTAATGGTTTACCTAATGGTTTATGGTCTCGCGTTTCTAGGCGCGCAGTCCGGAACCGTGCGACTGCTATGGTCGCAGGTTTGAATCCTGCCTCGGGCATGGATGTGTGTGATGTCCTTAGGTTAGTTAGGTTTAAGTAGTTCTAAGTCATAGGGGACTGATGACCACTGCTGTTGAGTCCAATAGTGGTCAGAGCCATTTGGACCATTTTTTTTATTGTAGTTACAACCGTTATTTATTAACGTATCGTGTAAAAATTTAAAGTAAATCGATCAAGAACTTTCAGATTTTTGTTAACAGATTTTTCACAAATTGCAACAGTTTCTGAGCTTTCAATGGTAATGAAGGCCCTATAAGCATTGTCTTGTCCGAATGCACTTCTGGCCAAAAAGCGATTCTGGCAGCTGGAGTCCAAAGTTTTTGTTAACTATGCCTTTGCATTCTAGTGGAGAACTTTCATCCTCTAACCAATTTTCATAACTTTAACTTCAACAATTATTTAATTTAATGAAATATTTACTTAAAAACTCCTAAAACTGAACAATATTCAACAAAGGCCACTGGCGCCCCCGTCCTAATATTTGACGCAAACATAGTGACGTGCAATCTACAGTCCAAAAGCTCACTTACAGATGCCTGCCTTCTTTTCAGCCAAAATATCGTGGCAAGAATTCGACAACACCAGTCTGCCATCCGAAATGTCATGGAATACTTATAACACTGGTTACTTCAGGATACCTCTATTCCATTGCCACGGAACGTTACAGGTATTGCAAGTTTAGCGAGCGTTTCTATAAAATTGGAAGTTATATGCAGAATTTTGAAACATGTTCGAAAAGGAGGAGAAGACTTTGGACACAAACAAGTTGTGTAGTAAAACTATCCGATCTAGCTATGAAGACTACTGAAAGCTGATTGATCGCCGTGTAACGACCTGTCAAAGGAGTCACTGGTCGCTGCATGGAGGGAGATGTGGTCGGCACGCCGCCCTTCCAGCCACTGTCGGCTTTTCGTTCCTGAAGCCCTACTTTTGATTAGAGTAGCTCCGTAAGTGGCGCCTTCAGGCTGAGAGCACCTAGCCCAATCCTTTCACCAAGAAAAAAAATCACTGTCACTAGAGGGAATCGAACGGATGTCCCCCGCCTTACAGACACACTGGCTGCTAATCTATGGAGGACTAAACATGGGAAGTGATAAAGTAATAATTCCGTAAGAATGTTAATTCCTTAAAATTTCGCTTTGTTCAATCTGCAGCATTAGTTACATTTGTCGATTCCCATGATTCAGAATAAAACCGTAGTTAAATTACACGGCGTGCTTACCTTTTCAATGTGGTACTTCTTAGCGACCAGCGTCGGATGACGGTCTTCCACCCCCTGAAAAAACGTAAACAGCGAGTCAGCTTACAAATCTCTTAAGTAATTAAAGGAGGATGGTACAAGATCGCCATATGTCGGGTTATCTTGCAGAAGAACAAAGAACAGATTTTCAAATGTTCTAGCATCTTCACTATTAACTCCGAAAATAATTTTTATTTGTATGTGTCCTCTTAAGAGGAAAACATACATACCATGAACGTAAGACGCAAAAACGAGCCTCTGACTGTTTTGGAGAAGTTAGATGCATGCCACTCTCAGACGAACTCGATGCAGTCTACTTTCTCCAAGTTGTGGTAAATACACTACTGGCCATTAAAATTGTTACACCACGAAGATGACGTGCTACAGAAGCGAAATTTAGCCGACAGGAAGATGATGCTGTGATATGCAAATGATTAGCTTTTCAGAACATTCACACAAAGTTGGTGGCACCTACAACGTGATGACATGAGGAAAGTTTCCATCTGATATCTCATACACAAACAACAGTTGACCGACGTTACCTGGTGAAACGTTGTTGTGATGCCTCGTGTAAAGAGGAGAAATGCGTACCATCACGTTTCCGACCTTGATAAAGGTCGGAGTGTAGCCTATCGTGATTGCGGTTTAACGTATCTCGACATTGCTGATCGCGTTGGTCGAGATCCAATGACTGTTAGCAGAATACGGAATCGGTGGATTCAGGAGGGTAATACGAAACGCCGTGCTGGATCCCAACGGTCTCATATAACTAACAGTCGATATGGCAGGCATCTTATCCGCATGGCTGTAACGGTCGGGCAGACATGTCTCGATCCCTGAGTCAACAGATGGGGACGTTTGCAAGACAACAACCATCTGCACGAACAGTTAGACGACGTTTGCAGTAGCATGGACTATCAGCTCGGAGACCATGGCTGCGGTTACCCTTGACGCTGTATCAGACAGGAGCGCCTGCGATGGTGTACTCAACGACGAACCTGGGTGCACGAATGGCAAAACGTCATTTTTTCGGATGAATCCAGGTCCTGTTTACAGCATCATGATGATCGCATCCGGGTTTGGCGACATCGCGGTGAACGCACGTTGGAAGCGTCTATTCGTCATCGCCATACTGGCGTATCACCCGACGTGATAGTATGGGGTGCCATTGGGTACACGTCTCGGTCACCTCTTGTTCGGATTGGCGGCAGTTTGAACAGTGGACGTTACATTTCAGATGTGTTACGACTCGTGGCTCGTCACAATACGCCAGTCACTACTCTTGATGAACTTTGGTATCGTGTTGAAGTTGTGTGGGCAGCTGTACCTGTACACGCTATAAAAGCTCTGTTGGACTCAATGACCATGCGTATCAAGGCCGTTATTATGGCCAGAGGTGGTTGTTCTGGGTACTGATTTCTCAGGATCTATGCACCCAAATTGCGCAAAATGTAATCACATGTTAGTTCTAGTATAATATATTTGTCCAATGAATACCCGTTCATCATCTGCATTTGTTCTTGGTGAAGCAATTGTAATGGCCAGTAGTGTACCTTTGGCGTCAGGTATTAAAAACATCGTACAGCAAAGACTGCGTAACTATGTCTTTATTTAAAACCACCTGATTTGGCAGACTTTTCTGTCACCTTCAGGTCTTACAAAATCTTTGTGTTGTGAAACGTGTTCACGGAGCGAGGTGGCGCAGTGGTCAGCTCCCTGAACTCCCATTCTGGAGGACGACGGTTCAAGCTGCCGTCCCAACTTCCTAATTTACGTTTTCCGTGATTTGTCTAAACAGTTGCAGTCATGGTTCCCATGAAACGAAACTGCCGATATCATTCCCCATCCTTCTCTAACTCGACTGTACCAAGGACTTCGTTGTTTGGTCGTCTTCCCCAAGTGAGTCAAGCAACCAACCGTGTTTATTATAAGTTCGCCCTCACGCCAAGTTGTCATGAGGATAAAAATACAGCACTGACAACTTGGCGTCTGGTCCAACGTAAAATGAACACGTTTCATAGTAAAAAAATGAGACCTAAGGACGACAGCAAAGTCTCTCGAAAGCGATTGTTTTAAGTAAAGAAATATTTATGCGTTCTTAGTTTTAAATTGTTTTTAGCAAGTAAAACAGATGCTCGTTCTGTCTTCTCAAAACGAGAAATTGCAATGGTAGTAGGTACTCATAAATCATGGCAGTGACTGTCGCAAATCATGACAGTGAAGTGATGTGTATGTGCCAGCAGGTTGCATGAAGTCAGATGACAGATGGATGACAGAATCGCAGAAAGAGCCATACTGCTTGGACGTTCCCATGACAACATTGTGAATGAATTGGTGCGATTCGTTGCTCTATCCACTTGAAAGTTTCGTCGTATCTACAAAGAATGCTGTACTAGCCGCCGCCAAGTAACACGGCGTAAGAACACTGGAAGTAAAAAGATGCTAAACTATAAATACCAAAGGCGAATATAAAGGGTTGTCAGTGGCAGTTGGATTCAAACGGCTTTAGTGGATGAATGTCTACTTCAACCAGTTTTGAACAAGAACTGCATGCAGTGGAAACGTGGAGGCGTCTGCCTCCCAAGAGTCCATTTCTCAAAGCGAAACATACAGAGATACAAGAGTTGGAACAAAAATGGGAACACCAAGAGAAATGCACTATTGAACATAAATTTAGATGCTGGCAAAGTCTGGATGTTGCGCTGTTGTGCCTCACTACGAAATACACCGATGAAAAGTTCTCAATACCTTACAAATGTCAAAAGTGGTCAGTACAGTTTCTGTATAGTTCTGAGTGCATTATGTTGACGCTACTTGGAGTCGAACGTGGGCAAATTGCTGGTACTCGTGTGGTGGGCGCTTCCGTAACCAAGGCAACCAAAGTGTTTGGTGTTCAAAGAGGCAGCGTATCACAGATTTATTTCGCATACACGGAAAACAGAAAAAAATATCCGCCGCTACGTCACAACGCGGGCGAAAGCATTTGTTGAGGCATCGTGATGGTCGTTAGAGAGGATTGCGACAAAAAATGAGAGGAAGAAAAGTACAAAAGGAAATGCACACTAGCGACCTCTGGTAGGACCCAAACGTCACGAGAGGAGCTCCCCAAGCAGAGATTTGCAGAACGAGGTGGAATTACAAAACCAGTCAGTCACGCAAATGCCTCTAAAAGGAAAACTTGGTGTCGAGGGTATAAAGCCTGGACTCTGGAGTACTGAAAGAGAGTCATTTGATCGATTGATTTTTATTTCACATTGGTTCCAACTTCTGACCGAGTTTACATCCCAAGAGTGAAACACGGTGGGTAGTTCGGTGATGAACTGGGTAGCCATATCGTGGTATTCCACGGGCTCTATAAGCACTATGCAAAAAGGACAAGAAGTGATATACGTTGTACTGAGACTACTGAATTTTGTTGTGACAGTGTAACTTGATGATCAAGTTCATGCATTTCCTGAATATTGAATTACTTTGATACCATAGCGACGTGAGTGAATTGCTTACTAATTCCTGTGCCTAATATTAAACACGCCAGAGTGATGTGTGACTTTACATGTGCGTGCAACACTTAATTATCATGTGCAGTATTGTGTATGAAATATTCAGGCTAGTCAACAGTTGTTTAACTACCTTCGTATTAGTCGATAAATATTTTACCTAAGGACTGTGTTCAATGGCTTTTCAAGGGAATTTAGGGGGCAATACTAGTTGATTAAGGATGCTGACACGAGAGTGATTGCGACCAGAGAAGTATCATACCTCAGGAAGCAGCTGGTGTACTGTGCAAGAAAAAATGAAAACTTTTGTAACACGACTTTCACATATTGCTCAAGATTTTGTTTCCTCTGCTACGATTACTTGCTATCGTATATTGTGTGAGCTTGCTGCTTTCACTTGGAACGGAGAATTATTGGATTCTTCGCAGGAAGGGAGTGAGTCTGGAATGCTCAGCAGTGTACTGTTTGGTCAGGAAAAGGCTTTCACAGCGACTCAAAATCAAGTAGTGGCGGCCTTCTAGGAGGCGCCCAGTTATCGTAGAAAGGTCCTGTTCCCCAGCATGTCATTGTGGCCAGTTCTTGCTGCCTGTTGCAACAGACATGGTTCCGCCGGTCGTCACAGTATTCCCCTGTGAGTACTTGAGCATGAAATTTGCTTTTTTGTCTGCACATAAAAAAGAGCCGCCTATTGGCAATATCATGGGTGCTCATTGCTTTCCGTACGATTTAAGGACTTATAAATCAAGACCCTAGGCTGTCGACAGGCGTTGATATACATCAACGGGGACAGTTGAAAATGTATGCCACGACCGGGACTCGCACCTGGGATCTCCTGCTTACATGGCAGACGCTCTACCCATCTTTTCTTTCTTTTTCGATATAGTTCGTTGCATTCGGTCTGAGCGGACGTCACAAGACTTCCGTTCAAGTTATTGTTGACTGTTCTACTCATGATTTTTTTTTTAATTATGAGGGCAAACAGCCCTCTGACCGAACATGCTGAGCTACTGTGCCGGCATCCATCTGAGCCACCGAGGGCACAGAGGATAGATAGTGCGACTGCAGGGATTTATCCCTTGCACGCTCCCCGTAAGACACGCATTCCCATAGATTTTAGGACTGTCGAATCGCTACAGTGATCAAATGTGATGTGAACAATGCTAATAGGGAGAGACAGTTCGGTAGCAACAAAATGAATCGTAATACACTCTCTATACGGCTTGACTGGGAAGTTTTTGTTGAACTGCCCTGTATTCATATGGGTAAAAGCACAGTCTCGTTCGTCACATTGACAGCAGCATGCAGTAAACCCTCTAAGTGGAGTTCGACAATTGTGGAGAGTCCAGGAGAGAATTTGGGTTTGGTATCTTTTCGCTTCCCAGTTCTTGTGTACTCCTGAATGGCACTCACTGTACTTGGAAAATATGTCTTGCTCAGGCTATAGCGTAATACATCCTCTGAGCAAAATGGCTCTGAGGACTATGGGACTTAACATCTGTGGTCATTAGTCCCCTAGAACTTAGAACTACTTAAACCTAACTAACCTAAGGACATACATCCATACCCGAGGCAGGATTCGAACCTGCGACCGTAGCGGTCGCGCGGCTCCGGACTGAGCGCCTACAACCGCTAGACCACCGCGACCGGCCATCCTCTCAGCACATCATAGTAAACGACTTCTGTAAAACATCTTGTATGCTCGTTTCCTTGTATTTAATATTTGCTTTATTTATCTTTATTTTGGAAGCTGCCGAGGCGTGAAAGCCTAATTGTATTTTCTTCCTGTAGTCTTCCAGTTACATGCAAATCCCATAGTGCTTAGCGCCTTTTTGAGTTTAGCTTACTCAAATTTAGAAACATTTCTCTGAGCTATTTTGTTGTTAACTAGACTAGTGCAGATAAAAGTTTTGTTTTCACAATTTTGAGTTACATTTTGAGATCCCTAATTTCTAACACTTCCCCATGTTTGTGTGATTCTTAAATAAGGCATTTAAATAGCTGTAATTTTAGGATGTTGCTTCAAGGTGATTAGTTTCCGTTGTGAGTGAAGGCGAAGCACATGGTGAATGCAGAGGTGATAACGAGTGACTTGTGGTCACTTGTCCTATAGCAGGATTAATTTGTGGACAATCTGTCTAGCCTTATTTCGACCTCTTCTACGTCTGTTGTTATTCCATTATTAATGTTAACTGCTTCATGCAACGTGTGATGGAAAATTTTCATACGTTTCCTTGAATTTCAGCATGAACTTAACCACAGCTTATTATGTTTCGTTTCACTGGTGATGATCCTGCATAACTTGTTTCTCTTTATGAGAGGCGCTCAATGTTTCATTGAGAAGCCTTTCCAGGTAATATTTATGGTAAGCCCTTTTTCTAGTATAAACTTACAAACAAACACGTCATTTTAACATCATTTAGTAGTAATGTGGGGACGGGTGAAGAACTGGTGCTCACAGGCGGTGAAACAGATATGAAGAAGTGTAGGCGGAAAGTGAGCAAGTGTATAGTATTCACACGCATATGGAAGGGCACTAAGTCAGTGTGTGCCAGCCAAGTACAGAAGGACAGTGCGGTTATTCGCACATGGACAACCTGAATTATTGATTTTGCAGGGACAGAAACTGTCAAGAGCAACACTTTAGAGTACAGAGAGAAATACGTGTGAAGTTAAAACGTAGATTAAGTGAGTTATCACACGAGAATTTGCGCGTATTTGAATACAGAAATAATACACTGGAAAAGTGTTGTGCAAGGGAAAGTTATGTTTTTATTAGATTTGTGTCACGTAGGTCAGAGGATAGAAAAATAAGGTTTGCAGCATCATGAGATCCCTAACTATTTTAGATACAGGATACTACATTGTAAGTTAATTCGCAGAATATTATGTTTCCTGATCGAATCGAATTTTTGCTGATGATGATTGCACAGGACAGCAGATTCTCTTCCCTGTAAAGTCCATCACTGCCAAGGTCATGAGCTTGTGCCATGATCTTCCCATTCGGCCACCGTCCTTCGATGCTGCAGCATGACAATACGCTTGTGAACTGCGGGATTATGCCATCATGGTTCTGGTTTTCCCGTCCGGTTCTTTTACTGCATGTAGCAGTGAAATCAATTGGGGAGAAATTCTGGTACTGGATATTCAGTCACCTACAGTACCAGCTCCCCTTCAGCTTAACAAAGCAGTGAGATGTTGTTGTTATTGTTGTTGTGTTCTTCAGTCCTCAGACTGGTTTGATGAAGCTCTCCATGCTACTCTATCCTGTGGAAGCTTCTTCATCTCCCAGTACTTACTGCAACCTACATCCTTCTGAATCTGCTTAGTGTATTCATCTCTTGGTCTCCCTCAACGATTTTTACCCTCCTCGCTGCCCTCCAATGCTAAATTAGTGATTCCTTGATGCCTCAGAACATGTCCTACCAACCGGTCCCTTCGTCTTGTCAAGTTGTACCACACACTCCTCTTCTACCCGATTCTATTCAATACCTCCTCATTAGTTACGTGATCTACCCATCTAATCTTAAGCATTCTTCTGTAGCACCACATTTCGAAAGCTTCTATTCTCTTCTTGTCCAAACTATTTATCGTCCATGTTTCACTTCCATGCATGGCTACACTCTATACTAATACTTTCAGAAAAGACTTCCTGACGCTTAAATCTATACTCGATGTTAACAAATTTCTCTTCTTCAGAAACGCTTTCTTTACCATTGCCAGTCTACATTTTATATCCTCTCTACTTCGACCATCATCAGTTATTTTGCTCCCCAAATAGCAAAACTCCTTTAGTACTTTAAGTATCTCATTTCCTAATCAAATTCCTTCAGCATCACTCGACTTAATTTGACTACATTCCATTATCCTCGTTTTGCTTCTGTTGATGTTCATTTATATCCTCCTTTCAAGACACTGTCCATTCCGTTCAACTGCTCTTCCAAGTCCTTTGCTGTCTCTGACAGAATTACAATGTCATCGGCGAACCTCAAAGTTTTTATTTCTTTTCCATTGATTTTAATACCTACTCCGATTTTTTCTTCTGTTTCCTGTACTGCTTGCTCAATATACAGATTGAATAACATCGGAGAGAGGCTACAAACCTGTCTCATTCCCTTCCCAACCACTGCTACCCTTTCATGTCTCTCGACTCTTATAACTGCCATCTGCTTTCTGTACAAATTGTAAATAGTCTTTCGCTCCCCCTATTTTACCCCTGATACCTTTAGAATTTGAAAGAGAGTATTCCAGTCAACATTGTCAAAAGCTGCCTCTAAGTCTACAAATGCTAGAAACGTAGGTTTGCCTTTCCTTAATCTGTCTTCTAAGATAAGTCGTAAGGGCAGTATTGCCTCACGTGGTCCAACATTTCTACGGAATCTAAACTGATCTTCCTCGAGGTCGGCTTCTACCAGTTTTTCCATTCGTCTGTAAATAACTCGCGTTAGTATTTTGCAGCTGTGACTTATTAAACTGATAATTTTCACATCTGTCAACACCTGCTTTCTATGGGATTGGAATTAATATATTCTTCTTGAAGTCTGAGGGTATTTCGCTGGTCCCATACATCTTGCTCAGCAGATGGTAGAGTTTTGTCAGGACTGGCTCTCCCAAGGCTGTCAGTAGTTCTGATATTGTCTACTCCCGGGGCCTTGTTTCGACTTAGGTCTGTCAGTGCTCTGTCAAACTCTTCACGCAGTATTGTATCTCCCATTTCATCTTCATCTACATCCTCTTCCATTTCCATAATATTGTCCTCAAGTACATCGCCCTTGTATAGATCCTCTATGTACTCCTTCCACCTTTCTGCTTTCCCTTCTTTGCTTAGAACTGGGTTTCCATCTGAGCTCTTGATATTCATACAAGTGGCTCTCTTTTCTCCTAAGGTCTCTTTAATTTTCCTGTAGGCAGTATGTATGTTACCCCTAGTGAGATAAGCCTCTACATCCTTACATTGTCCTCTAGCCATCCCTACTTAGCCAAGAACAATGATTCACCAGAAAAAAAGAAATCTTTCGTCTCACTATCTCTGAGGGCAGTGTAACGTCCCCAGGTTGTGAAAGTTTAAATTATACGGTGATATCAAGAAAATACTGGAGCAGCCTTCAGCTCCGACGTTAATTGTGTTCAACGATGGTTGAAAATTTCTCAGTTAACATTTTTTAGAGGAAATGACGTTTTTAATACACAACTATCTGGTATTTTGCTTGTTATAGTAATTGCTGTCGTAAACAGAGTGATACGTATGTTTTAGCACTTGTCGATATACTGTTATTGTTAAGAAGCAGTTATCATGTTTCATACGAACTAGGCGATTGTATAAACATTTTATTTATCAATTACAAATAAAACGGATCAAGACCTGAATCAAATCCTGTAGTTATTTTTAGCACCAACAAAGAGGATAGACTGATAGAATGTTAGGCGCCAAGAATGAAGTGACGTCAAGGAGACAAGAGGTTAAACATTAATTAATTACAGTTAATAAAATATTCCGGGCCAGGGTGTGAATCGGACATTCAACAAAGCTACGAACCCCCATGAAAAGTCTTCCGCAGATGGCAACGAAACGTCGGGTTTTGAAGCGAAGTCCCTTAGACCACGGCATAATAGTCCGAATATTTTATTAATTGTGACCATTCTGGCCGTAAAAGTTCACATTTTACAATAATTAATTTCCATCGAAGTTCGATCTTCCTCACGCAGAATAGGAATCCAGTGCCCCAACAGCGAGAAACACGACACATGTTTGGCAGTAAGAACCGAGTGATTTGGGACACCGCGTGTAACACGTTCTAGTGAGGCCGACCGACGCCGTAGCGAGCACTCACCGCGAACTGCTGCACGAAGCGGTCGAGATCGGAGCCGTCGCGGCTGCCGCGCTGGTCGCCGCCCCTGTTGCCACCCCCGCCGCCGCCCCCGGAGCTCGACGAGGAGGACGGGCAGTCGAACATGTGCTCCGTGTCGCACATGCAGTCCTGCTCGGCCTGGAAGCGGCGCGAGAAGCCGGCCGTGTTCTCGAAGGAGGAGATGCAGCCGTCCTCAGCGCCGTGGCCCACCGGGCACGGGTTGGGCGGGTTGCAGTACGACGGCAGCGCCGCGTCCGTCTTCACCTGCGGTGGCCTCCCGGACTCGGCGGCCTCACCAGAGCCTCCTGCCGGCAGGAGGTGCGGCACTGTCAGCCCGCGAGAGATAGGTCTGGTGGAGGACCACAGAGGTTCGACGAAAAGACTGCACTCCAACCCCAGTTCTAGATACCAGTAATATCGAACTACTTTCCTGCGAAGTAACAGACATATTTTTCTGACAAAATATACATTTGGTTTTATTAATGTATAGGTACTCCGATGTATCGATATATTACAGTGAAATGGTTCTTGGGTTTATGCATTTCTGTGAGACTGTCATAACCTTTGACTTACTTGTATACCTTTTGGTGCGAATGCGCACAGAGCAGTCTCTGTTTCACTTTGCAGAAGTTATGTTGTTATTTCGCTTTGTAAAAGAACAGTTAAGTCTTGTGTTTAGTTAAAGTGGAAATTAAATATTTGAAGATTGATAAAAAACTGTTTTCTTGATTATGTGATAATTAAGTAGAAGTATATGTGAATTTAAAAGAAGTTTATTAAATATGTGGATCGTGAACATCAAGTCAAAAATTTTCTATCATGCCATTTGTTCCGATCTGAGATTGTTTGGAAAACCGCGTTTGTTAGGTCTTCAAATATTGCTAAAATACTGGTTTGGACCTTCTGGCAGCCAAAGTGGAATCACCCTTGAATCAACAAGATGAGCCATAACGACTTCGACGAAATATCCGTGGTAATCCATTCAAGATAAGTGACCTCATTATTTCGATTCCGACGATACCATACACAGTCAATAGTTTTGTTGCTGCCCGATAAAGCGAAAATATGCTGCGTGAGCAACATTATTAATCTGATTTATATTTTGCTTTGCAAGTGGTGGTATTGTTAGACGGTACATAAACGCCTTTTCTGCGCAATAACAATGGAAGTACTGTCGATGACAGTGCTGCCAAAGCAGAGATACTAAACACAGCCTTCCGAAATTCCTTCACCAAAGAAGATGAAGTAAATATTAAAGAATTCGAGTGAAGAACAGCTGCAAACATGAGTAACATAGAAATAGATATCCTCAGAGTAGTGAAACAACTTGAATCACTTAACAAAAGCAAGTCTTTCGATCCAGACTGTATACCAGTTAGGTTCATTTCAGAGTACGTTAATACTATAGCTCCATACTTAACAATCATACACAACCGTTCGCTCGACGAAAGGTCCGTACCAAAGACTGGAAAACTGCCCAGTTCACACCAACATTCAAGAAAGGTAGAAAGAGTCAGCCACTATATTACAGTCCCATATCATTAACGTCGTAGTTTTAAGATAAGTAGACGGGTAATAATATTATGTAATGTATTTTAAATGGTGATTAAGTGAATGACATTTACTAGACACAGACAACGTTTCCCACATTGACTATAGATAATGTGATTTTACAGTCTACATTTTCTACAGAAGACAGTTCTAAAGCCGTCGAAACCATGATCAAATTTAAGAAACCTGTATTGTGCAACTGGTTGACTTTTTTTTTTAATCTACTGAAGCACCCTCAAAATTTTGAACTTTCTGGTATGTTTTGGAGTGTCTGACTGCTGTCCATCTTCATCATCATTACCTGAAATTGCAGGAAGAATGGTGTAAGATTCCCTTAAAAACCACACAGAACCTGTATTAATCCATTCCGAGGAGACTGGAAGCTGCTTTGCCAACAGTCTTTCTGAACCCTAGTAGGTATGGTAATCTGTTGTGTTTTTGTTGTTTTCATATTTTTATCAACCCCTGTACGTCAAAAATACAGAATAATATTCTGACTTTTATCAAACTTCAAGGAGTTATTCATCATATGATGACTCTTAAAAAATAAACTACCATTCCATTGGAACTGATGACCATCAACATTAGTATGAAATGTGAAAACAAGATCACGAACGCAGTCTTTTATTCATTGTGACACGGAAGAAAATACCCTCCAAATGTCATCTAGAAGACTTTCTTTCCACACCTGAAGCACATGTTGTGCCAGTTAGTAAAGAATACTGCCTGGAGACCGGTATGAAAGTATGCATCTTCCCAGCACAAGACAGACTTGGTCGATGGGTGACAAATCAGAGCAACAGACAGATCAATTTAGAATCTTTACATTTCTCAAGGTATTTGTAGTGTGATCTGAAGTGCAAAGTCTTGCATTATCCTGCTGAAATGTCCCATTTGGTTCAAATGGCTCTAAGCATTATGGGACTTAACATCTGAGGTCATCAGTCCCCTGGACTTAGAACTACTTAAACCTAACTAACCTAAAGACAAGACACATATCGATGCCCGAGGCAAGATTCGAACCTGCGACCGTAGCAGCAACGCGGTTCCTTACTGAAGTGCCTAGAACCGCTCGACCACAACGGCCGGCTATCCCATTTGCTATCCTGGGTGCATTATCATGCTGGAATATGCCACTTGGCACCCTGGTCATGACACGACAGCAGCATTTCCGCACTGGCAAACATTTAGCTGCCTTTCAGAAATTGCCGAACCAGTCTTGTTGGCATGTCCAATGACTTCAATGACTCCAGGTGTAGATAACGTGTGAGTCTCGAGAATTGATGCTTCCTGTGACCTTTCACCAGTTGGGGCATGTTGTCGTTGATCTGACCTCTACAAACAGTATGGACACTCATCGCTCAGCGTCTCAGAAGGCTATACAATCTCCCAATGGACTCTGGCCTTAGGCCACGCAAGTTCGCTGTGTATGTGGTATGGTGGCAGTGGCAAACTGTCAGAGCTAAGTGTCTTTACTTATGGCACATTGGGAATGCGTTGTGCATCGATGGAAAGTTATTGTATGTCGCTGAACAGAATTCAGCTTTGCATTTTCATGTTACAGGTGATCATATGCAAGTTTGTAAAACTTCATTCATTGCCCATACTTTAATCATTTAGAGTGTTTCGGCCTCCTCCTAAAAGTGGTGAGTTTTAGTAGGCTTATATTAATTTGGTACGTTACTGAGCTGGTTGCTGTTCAAAAAATAAGTTTTATTTTCATAAATGTGTGACGCTCCTTTTAAAGCTTTTGTGTGTTTTCCATGTTATCAAGTTATCTTAAGTGGCCTGAATTGATCGAAATTACACCCTTGTTTAATAACCGTAAATTTGAAGTCGTTGGCTCATTAACTTATCGCAGCAAACGTTGACTTATCATTTGCTATTGAACGATTATTGTTAGAGTGTGCATTGACTTTTCAAGTAAGATAAATGCTGATTAATTTTATGGTGCTATTAAGTGGCTCCATGTATATTTTATTTGAAGTTAGATTATAAAGTTTTCTTATTCATGAAAATATTTTATTAGTTATAGTTATTGCCATTGTTTGTTTGTTTGTTTGTTTTTACATGTACTTTCGTTTCTTGTTTTGGAAGTTTCGCGCACCAACCTGTGGTCGGACTGTTCAAGATAAGGCTGGCAGCCACTGTTGGCATAATGTGGGACCTGGGCCGTGTTAAGCCCATTTGTAATAGCCCTTGTAACGAACTATGATTTGTGATCACAACTATTTACTTGATGTAAAATATTGTAATAAAATATAGTGAATTTGAAATTGTTGCCTCTAGTTTATGTTCTTCCTATGGACTCCAGAAATTAGACGTAATATTGACCTTTCTCTGGTGTTTATGATTGTTCTTGGGCTGTATTTAATTTGTCTGAAAGTTAACCCTACATTAATATATACAGGGTAATTCATCTGCTCCTACTCCTGGGTTTTATGCAACCCACAAAGCCTTCAAATGCCATGTAAACTATTATTTCCACAGAATAAGCGACCATGATTTCTTTGCAGGAAATTTAATGTAGTCATATTTTGTTCTGGGTTACAGTTTCGCTAAAGGCCGTGGTTTTCGAATTATGCAAGAAAAACGCACAAAAGTGGCCTTTAAATGCATTTTTCTAGAGTAACTAGAAAACCGTAGCCTACAGTGAAACCATATCACAGTACAAGATTTAACTAAATTAAATTTCGTACAAAACGGTGCTATTCATATTTTCTGTAAGACTTATAGTCTGCGCATAGCAAGCAAGAGAATATGGAAATCTCACATGTGGCTTTTGAAAGCGTTGTAGGTTGCATACAACCCAGCGGTAGGAGCGGTTGACTCACCCAGTATGTATATACAGGTCTGTCTCAAAGAAGTTTCACATTTTTATATTCAATTTTTGCTAATGAAACAGAGGGACACTTCACCCAGCTTCCACAAACCTCTTTCCAATGGTTCGTGCTGACACGATTACTTGTAATCTCTGTCTTGATTTCAGTTGTTGACTATTTGTCAGGATAATTCGATCAACTGTGTGGTCTTATCATGATGTACTCCTTCTGGAAGAACCCATGCTTTCCTTGGCACACTGTTGTCCTGACTCCAGTTCGTCACATTCATTCTTCAGTCACAGCATTGTAGCCAACTAACTGAGAGATCTGTCAGCATGATGCTCTCATGAGCCACTTGCTAATGTGACAAGTCCGAAAAATGTCTAAAACCCGGATTGGTATCTTCAGAGCATGCTGTGTTGGCATCTCCACCTGAAAAGTTCGAAACACGTTAGACACACCCAAAAGCCTCCCATCTTTCTTCATTTGCAGGAATGACATTTTCTCTAGTTGAAATAAGAGTCCATAGAGATTTAATTTGAATATGCATATCCTGCAATCTTGCAATTACTGGAATATCACTTTGGTAGTGTTCGGTCAAGGCGTCCATGGTGTAACACACTCTAGTGACGTCAGTGTACTTATCTAGGCATTAAGGCGTTTTTTCTTTGATTAATTTGACCTCGGTAATTGTACCTTTTAAGCTACTCACTTCCTATTTTCTATTGCTGTATGGATTTCAAAGCAAAAATTCCGCATATATTTACCTCCATGCAAATGCCGCCTTTACTACCTTATTACTCCTACAGTATCTGCAAAATCCACTATTCGTTTGTTGCCCCTTCAAGTTCAAATCCCAGATTGCCACTGGGACAACACCGACAAATTTCATCACTATACACTGATACACCTCTTCTAACAAAACATTACCGATGCCCCTCTCCGAGAACGTCTAATCTGCGTGAAATCCGCCCTATTAGCTCTTTTTCGTCCCTATCCCACCACAAATTAAGGCTTCCCTTCCCTTCCCTTCCCTTCCCTTCTCCCTTCCCTTCCCTTCCCTTCCCTTCCCTTCCCTTCCCTTCCCTTCCCTTCCCTTCCCTTCCCTTCCCTTCCCTTCCCTTCCCTTCCCTTCCCTTCCCTTCCCTTCCCTTCCCTTCCCTTCCCTTCCCTTCCCTTCCCTTCCCTTCCCTTCCCTTCCCTTCCCTTCCCTTCCCTTCCCTTCCCTTCCCTTCCCTTCCCTTCCCTTCCCTTCCCTTCCCTTCCCTTCCCTTCCCTTCCCTTCCCTTCCCTTCCCTTCCCTTCCCTTCCCTTCCCTTCCCTTCCCTTCCCTTCCCTTCCCTTCCCTTCCCTTCCCTTCCCTTCCCTTCCCTTCCCTTCCCTTCCCTTCCCTTCCCTTCCCTTCCCTTCCCTTCCCTTCCCTTCCCTTCCCTTCCCTTCCCTTCCCTTCCTCCTTCCCTTCCCTTCCCTTCCCTTCCCTTCCCTTCCCTTCCCTTCCCTTCCCTTCCCTTCCCTTCCCTTCCCTTCCCTTCCCTTCCCTTCCCTTCCCTTCCCTTCCCTTCCCTTCCCTTCCCTTCCCTTCCCTTCCCTTCCCTTCCCTTCCCTTCCCTTCCCTTCCCTTCCCTTCCCTTCCCTTCCCTTCCCTTCCCTTCCCTTCCCTTCCCTTCCCTTCCCTTCCCTTCCCTTCCCTTCCCTTCCCTTCCCTTCCCTTCCCTTTCCTTTCCTTTCCTTCCCTTCCCTTCCCTTCCCTTCCCTTCCCTCACCAACTTTCCCATATTCCTTACCTTTTTTCATAATGGCCTAGTAGTCAACGCAGCTCTATTTTATTCTGCTTCCTTATTATCCACCCCACACCTCCTCTCATCTGAAACCAGGACTCTACTGATCCACTTTGCGAAATCCATACTATTAATTTTCGCAGCCTCTAATCATCCCTCTAATCATCCGTTCTCCTAGGTAGATTCTCTCTTTATCATTGAATATAGTGCTTCATTTCAATGTCTTCCCGTTTTATGCGTCATATTTTTAATATGAAGAGGAGAGAAAGTCGCTAGTTATATTTTTACCCTGACCATGAAAGCAAAATTTTAATATTTCCATTCATGTAAATTATTTACCTTTATAACAGTTTTGTAACTATTTACGTGTGTTAACACCAGTAAGTCGAACAGAAGACTGTGTTTACTACTGACAATCCACCCCGCTGAGCATATGGAGTGAGGGAATGATACAATAAATAAAAAAGTATGATTGCACCATCAGGTTATTCCTTTGTATCCTTAGAGTTATGCTGATATCTCTCTCACAATTAAAACCTCCATATTCCACTGTGTGATAAATCTTCTGATTACAGCCCGTCCTTTGTTAACAAACAGTTACCTTGCAGAAAAAGTAAGTAGTGTTCCATACTGTGACTACAACATAAAAGAACAATAATGATGTTCCTGACAGCTAAGTACAACGAATCAAATATTCACAGTTAGATGACACGACTGTGGTGGTACTTCATGATGATTAAATATAGGGAAAAAGCTATCGCGTTCGCTATTTTCATAACGAATTAATATACTGTGCAACCTTTTGGTCAATCATAATGCTGACATGTCCACATAACTTTCACATCCCCAAACAATGCGCAAGATTAAACTAAAACCATCAGAAGAACGAATCTAAAAGCAAAATGAAATATTGAGTGAAATGCAATCTTGTGATTCAGTTGCCACATCTAGTACATGGTCTCAGGAACACTTAATAAATATCGCAGTTTAGTACGCCAATGGATGCTGCTCACCTGCGACGTACTGGTGTCCCCAAAGTGTACTGTGCTGCAGGTACTCCTGGTCACGGATGCTGGGGCTGGGGTTATTGGCCAGATCTGCGAAGTGCTCGTAGTCCAGCGGGAACTGCGCCTCCTCACCGTCCAGGTCCTTGACCGCGCGCCCCGACATCAGCGCCCCCAGAGACATCCTATAGAGTGAAGCTTTGTAGTGTTTTATATGGTGCTAACACAAAACTACCGAACTATCAGTTTAATAAGTCACAGCTGCAAAATACTAACGCGAATTCTTTACTGACGAATGGAAAAACTGGTAGAAGCCGACATCGGGGGAGGTCAGTTTGGATTCCGCAGAAATGTTGAAACACGTAAGGCAATACTGACCTTACCACTTACCTTAGAAAATATATTAAGGAAAGGCAAACCTACGTTTCTAGCATTTGTAGACTTAGACAAAGCCTTTGACAATGTTGACTGGAATATTCTCTTTCGAATTCTAAAGGTGGCAGGGGTAAAATACAGGGAACGAAAGGCTATTTACAATTTGTACAGAAACCAGATGGCAGTTAAAAGAGTCGAGAGGCATGAAAGGGAAGGGAGTGAGTCAGAGTTGTAGCCTCTCCTCGATGTTATTCAATCTGTATATTGAGCAAGCAGTAAACTAAACAAAAGAAAAATTCGGAGTAGGTATTAAAATCCATGGAAAGAAATGAAAATTTTGAGGTTCGCCGATGACACTGCCAGAAACAGCAAAGGACTTGGAAGACCGCCTGAACGGAATGGGAAGTGTCTTGCAAGGAGGATATAAGATGAGCTTCAACAAAAGCAAAACGAGGATAATGGAAAGCAGTCGAATTAAGTCGGGTGATGCTGAGGGAATTGGATTAGGAAATGAGACACTTAAAGTAGTAAAGGAGTATTGCAATTTTGGGAGCAAAATGACTGAAGATGGGTCCGCACCTCGTGGTCGTGCGGTAGCGTTCTCGCTTCCCACGCTCGGGTTCCTGGGTTCGTTTCCCGGCGGGGTCAGGGATTTTCTCAGCCACGTGTTGACTGGGTGTAGTTCTAGTTCTAGGGGAATGATGACCATATATGTTAGGTCCCATAGTCCTCAGAGCCATTTTTTTTTGACATGATGGTCGAAGTAGAGAGGATATAAAATGTAGACAGGAAAATGGCAATGGAAGATAAATAGTTTGGTCAAGAAGTAAATAGAAGCTTCAGAAATGTGGTACTACAGAAGAATGCTGAAGGTTAGATGGGTAGATCACGTAACTAATGAGGAGGTATTGAATATTATTGGGGAGAAGAGGAGTTTGTGGCACAACCTCATTAGAAGAAGGGATCGGTTGGTACGACTTATTCTGAGGCATCAAGGGATCCCCAATTTAGCATTTGAGGGGCAGCGTGGAGGGTAAAAATCGTAGTTGGAGACATAGAGATGAATACACGGAGCAGATTTAGAAGGGTGTAGGTTGCTTTAGGTTCTGTGAGATGAAGAAGCTTGGACAGGATAGAGTAGCATGAAGAGCTGCATCAAACCATTCTCTGGACTGAAGACCACAATTACAACACAAAACTTTAACCGTGGTAGTTTGGGGGGGGGGGGGGGGGGTAACGTCTTCGACTTTTAATCGGGTCATATGGTGGGCGGCAATCTCGTTCGCACCTCACCATTTCCCAGGGTATCTCCAGACAGCTCTTCAGTCTGGAATGTCATTGACTGGAGTAGAATTCAGCGATGAGTCGTGCTTCGAACTGACCATCGATGACTAGCGAAGACTTGTCTGGAGACGCCCCATACAGCGGTGGGATACCAACCTGACTATCCCCCGCCATACGAGACGACATCTGGGAGTGATGGTTTGGGGTGTCATTTTATTTCGAAGTAGAACCCCTGTTTGTTGTCAAGCCCGGCACCTTTGCTGCACAGAGATGCATCGACCCTAATCTACGCCACGTATTGTTGGCCTTCATAGCTAAGCCATACTGGACTTAACATTTCAGAAAGCTAATGCTCGCCCGCACACGGTGAGAATTTCTATTGCTGGTCTTCACCTATGCCAAACCACTCCTTGGCCAGTAAAATCGCCGAATCACTCCCGAATCGAGAACGTTGGGAGCATTGTGGCAGGGGCTACAACTAGCTCTGCATTTTGGCGAACTGACGTGACAGTTTTTTACAACTTGGCACAGCATCCTTCAGGAGGATTGTTGCAGGATTCTCGAACATAATGAATTTCATTGAGACAGAGAAGTTGCTGTCCATGCATCAGCACGGCTTTAGAAAGCATCGCTCCTGCGAAACGCACCTCACCCTTTTTTCACATGACATCTTGCGAACCATGGATGAAGGGTATCAGACGGATGCCATATCCCTTGACTTCCGGAAAGAGTTTGACTCGGTGCCCCACTGCAGACTTCTAACTAAGGTACGGGCACATGGGATTGGTTCCCAAGTATGTGACTGGCTCGAAGACTTCTTAAGTAATACAACCCAGTACGTTGTCCTTGACGGTGAGTGTTCATCGGAGGTGAGGGTATCATCTGGAGTGCCCCATGGAAGTGTGGTAGGTCCACTGTTGTTTTCTATCTACATAAATGATCTTTTGTATAGGGTGGATAGCAATGTGCGGCTGTTTGCTGATGATGCTGTGGTGTATGGGAAGGTGTCGTCGTTGAGTGACGGTAGGAGGATACAAGATGACTTGGAAAGGATTTGTGATTGGTGTAAAGAATGGCAGCTAACTCTAAATATAGATAAATGTAAATGAATGCAGATGAATAGGAAAAAGAATCACGCAATGTTCGAATACTCCATTAGTAGTGTAGCGCTTGACACAGTAACGTCGATTAAATATTTAGGTGCGACATTGCAGAGCGATATGAAGTGGGACAAGCTTGTAATGGCAGTTGTGGGGAAGGCGGATAGTCGTCTTCGGTTTGTTGGTAAAATTTTGGGAAGATGTGGTTCATCTGTAAAGGAGAACGCTTATAAAACACTAATACGACCTATTCTTGAGTACTGCTCGAGCGTTTGGGACTCCTATCAGGTCGGATTGAGGAAGGACATAGAAGCAATTCAGAGACGGTTGCTAGATTTGTTACTGGTAGGTTTGATCATCACGCGAGTGTTACGGAAATGCTTCAGGGATTCGGGTGGGAGTATCTGGAGGAAAGAAGGCGTTCTTTTCGTGAATCGCTACTGAGGAAATTTAGAGAACCAGCATTTGAGGCTGACTGCAGTTAATTTTACTGCCGTCAACTTATATTTCGCGGAAAGACAACAAAGATAAGATAAATGAGATTACGGCTCGTACAGAGGCATATAGGCAGTCATTTTTCCCTCGTTCGGTTTGGGAGTGGTACAGGGACTGAAGATGCTAGTTGTGGCACAAGGTATCCTCCGCCACGCACCGTATGGTGGATTGCGGAGTATGTATGTAGATGTAGATCCAACAACTACTTACACAAGAGCCAGAGATGGACCGTCACGGTGTCGACTCGCTGAATTTGTGAAGCTCTTTTCCTTGAATAAATCATCCAATCTTACTGAAATGTGTATATCACATCTGCAAGTTTCCATTCCATTCTAATGATTCCTTCGTGGTGCGTCGCTTTTTGCCTTAGAGTGTATTCGATGTAAGCAGTCCCCTCATTCTGCCGGTGGTTTCCTCAGACTGGAGGAGCTTATTGAATTAAATGTACCATCATGCCTTTTGAGCGCAAAGTGCCCTTAAAGGCAGAAAAAGCATCACTAATCAAGGCCATGCTGATGCAGAAGTCAATGAAAATCACTGCAGTAAAGGCACTTGTGTAACCATAAAAAGTGGTCTGTAAGTGAAAAAAAGTTGGAGTTTATCCCGCCATTGCTAAAAGATTCCTGTTTAGCCCCTATTCGCATCTCTAGGAGAAGACTGCTTAGGGAGAGATGTCTGAATGCGAGCTCGATCGTGGAACATCAGAATACGAGTTGCATACATGAAATATTAACTTACACTGTGTAGAGTCGTGTAATACATTATGCTGTATAGCCACAAAACATGTGCAAGCATGATAGATAGTCCCACCTTCTGATTAAGGGAGAGGACCCATTAAATTTTAATTAATTCTTTTATTTATTTATTTACACGTCAAGTTCCATAGGAGCAAGTTGAGGAGAGAATCTCCAAGGCATGGATCGTGTCAGTACATGAAATTACGATGTAAAAGTAGTAACAGATAAAAATAAAATTTTTATGAACCCAAAAAAGTCAATCCATAAGCTAAATAAACGCAATCAACAGTACAACAAGAATCACCTTAATTTTTTAAGGAACTCCTCGACAGAATAGGAGTGACCCATGAGGAAACACTCCAGTTTCGATTTGAAAGGGCGTGGATAACTGCTAAGATTTTTGAATTCGAGTGGTAGCTTATTGAAAATGGATGCAGCAGTATACTGGACACCTTTCTGAACAAGAGTGAGGGAGTCCGATCCAAATGCAGGTTTGATTTCTGCAGGGTATTAACTGAGTGAAAGCTGCTTATTCTTGGGAATAAGCTAATATTGTAAGGAATATATATATATATATATATATATATATATATATATATATATATATATATATATATATATATATATATTGAGAGGCCAATGTCAAAATACCCAGACTCATGAACAGGGGTCGACAAGAGGTTCGTGAACTTACACCACTTATTTCCCGAGCCAAAAATTATACTTTTAGACTGGGAAGAGTTACCCCAAAATATAATACCATACAACATAAGTGAATAAAAATAAGCAAAGTAGACTAATTTTCGTGTCGAACGAATACCGTCCAAATATTAAAAATTGCAGTATTAAGTCTTTGAACAAGATGCTGAAAGTGAGCTTTCCACGACAATTTACTATCTGAACACCTAGAAATTTGAAATATTTAGTTTCACTAATAATATGCCCATTATTCCTACAAGCCATGAAGTTAGGTCATGAACTGCACTATTTGAAACCGACCCAATGTTTTACACAACATCCTTTACCACCAAGCTAGTGTCATCGGCAGACAGAAATATTTTAGATTTACTCATAATGTGAGAGGGCATTTCATTTACATAAATAAGGAACAGGAGTGGCCCCAACACTGAGCCCTGGGGCACTCCTCCACGTGACTGTACCCCACTCAGATCCCACATTACAGGCATTCTCAAAAATGTGAATAATGACCTTGTGCTGTCTGTTGCTAAAGTAAGAGGTGACCCAATTGTGAGCTACACAATCAAATGCCTTAATTAAATCAAATAATATACCTAGCGTTTGAAACCTTTTGTTTTACCCATCGAGTACCTCACAGAGAAAAGAGAATATAGCATATTCGTTTGTTAAACGACTACTAAAACCGAACTGTACATCTGATAGCAAATCGTGTGATATAAAATGATCAATTATTCTTACATACACAGCCTTTTCAGTAACTTTAGCAAACAATGATGGCATAGAAATAGGTCTAAAATTATCTCCATTATCCCTTTCTCCCTTTTTATAAAGATGGTTTACTACTGAGTGGTTTAATCCTTCAGGGAAGTGACCATTCCTTAAGGAAAAATTAAAAATGTGGCTAAATATAGGGCGAACATGTACAGCACAGTACTTTAATAGTCTGCTAGCTACTCCATTGTAACCATGAGAGTCCTTAGTGTTCAGTGATTCAATTATTAACTCAGTCTCCCCCTTGTGTGTATCACATAGGAGAATTTCAGACATCAATCTCGGAAAGGCATTTGTGAAGAAAGTTATATGATTCCATGTAGAAACCACATTTTTATTTGATTCAACAGCAATGCTCAGGAAATAATTGTTAAATACAGTACATGTATCTTATTTATCACTAACAGAAATACTCTTACTACGAATTGACTTTATGTCGACGACTTTGTGCTTCTGACCTGATACTTCCTTCACAACTGACCATATGGTTTTAATGTTATCCTGTGAATTAGCTATACTATTTGCATACCAAACACTCTTTGCCTTCCTAATAACATTTTCAGCTACTGTAGCTTGATTGTGACTACTTCTAACATTTTGATATAATTCCCACTTTGATATACATTATTTCTTTATCACACTAGTCAGCCACTCAGGCTGCCTGCTACTGCTATTGCTCCTTGTAGAACTTTCTAATGCAAAGCTACTCTTAAAGAGCATGAGAAATGTGTTAAGGAAAGCATTATATTTATCATCTATGTTATCGGCACTATAAACATTTTGCCAATCTTGTTCCTTGACAGGGTTTAAAAAAACTCTCTATTCCTGTTGGATCAACTTTCCTACATAGTTTGTGACATTTTTTGACTACAAAAGTCTTTTAGAGTAAAAATTTTTGGCCGCCCGGTGTGGCCGTGCGGTTATATGTGCTTCAGTCTGGAACCGCGTGACCGCTACGGTCGCAAGTTTGAATCCTGCCTCGGGCATGGATGTGTGTGGTGTCCTTAGGTTAGTTAGGTTTAAGTAGTTCTAAGTTCTAGGGGACTGATGACCACAGATGTTAAGTCCCATAGTGCTCAGAGCCATTTCAACAATTTTTTTTTTGAAAATTTATCCATCATGGTCTGAAAGGCCATTCACCCTTTTAATAACAGAATGCCCATCTAATAAAGAAGGACGAATAAAAATATTGTCTGTCGCTGTGCTACAGTTTCCTGCATCCTAGTTGGAAGAAACACAGTCTGCATCAGATCATATGAATTTGGGAGATCTACCTATATCCTTTTTCTTGCACCATCATATACAAAATTTATATTGAAGTCACCACATATAACTAACTTCTGGTTCCTCCTACAAAGTGAATCAAGAACTCTCTCTAGTTTGAGCAGAAATGCTCTGAGTTCAGAGTTTGGGGACCTATAAACAAGAACAATTAGAAGTTTAGTTTCACTAAATTCATCTGCCCTGCACAACATTCAAATATCTGTTCAGCGCAATGCAGTGATACGTTTATGGACTCAAATGGAATACTGTTTCAGCTTTGACTTCAAATTACGCGTTGTCTGATATAGGTCAAGTGGTAATTGGCCCAGCACTTCAAAAGTCGATTTAATTAAAGGTTGATTAAATCATATCAAATGAATTTTCCGCGACATTTAGAGACCTCCACAGGCTTGCTCGATTACAGCACTCGTGGCTTCGGAAGAGATTATAATATTCTTATGACTGATTCAATTAATATAGAATTTTAATAATGCGGCATATTCCTGACAGTCAAGGAATTTTAGTCCTTCTTCACCAACGAAATATTTATGTCAATACGGACATGAAAGGTTATGACTGTATTGAAATAAATACAAAAATATGTGGTAAGATAGGAGTGGAGAAAAAGCAAGATCAGTGTAGGATGTGTATTCAAAAAGTAACGGCAATTTCGTAATTTACCGTGTATTATTACTCAGATTCACGAGATTTTTCATTGTATCTGTGCAGTGTTACCTATTCCGATGTATCGTCTGCTCTTCAGTGTTACCTATATCGGATATTTAGTCTGTTCTTAGCTATCAAAAAGTGACAGTGTTCAGGTGCAGTGCACGACATTTTATTCTGTACAGTGACTTCAAAAATAATCTGAAAAGCCTGTAAAGCTGCTGTAGGGTAGGTTGCGTTGAGAAATAAGGCAAAAAAATTGACACGTTGCGCCGTTTCTGATTTACTTAGCACTGAAGTTATCCAAAAGGCCATTTCACGCGCAATTTCATTTGACCCACCAGTTAGATTCAGTGTCCGTTGTTCTCATTCTCATAGCGTAGATGATAGGGCACGGGATTGCTCAGCCTTTGGCTACCGTTCTACATAGATTTTTTGTATCGCTATCTATTTCGGTTTTAGGAAACCAAACGATGAACACGTTCGGGAGCACAGTCTCTACCGGACTACTTGAATTTGAGCGCGCAAAGTCCACATTGGCTAACTTCGATGCTAATCAACTGGGCAACGGCGCAACGTATTGCTTTCTTTTTTAAAGTAATCATTTATCAGCACAAACTACCCTGTACCATGCTTACAAGCTTGTCAGTCTGTTTCTGGCCATTCTGTATAAATGTTAATCACGCAGTTAGTATAAAATTGTTCTATAAGAAGGGAATATCGAGGAACGAAGTTTTAGAAACGCAAAATATTGCTTTTGGTGACCCTGCAATACATGAACACATGGCTTACGAGTGGTAGGAGAGTTTATAAACAGGTGCTTGAAGATGAAGAGCGGCCTGATGGTCCCAGCACATGTCAACCAACTAAATTGAGGAAAAACGGAAAGAAATGATTATGAAAGATCGGAAAATCAGAGTCGGGGAAGTCGTCGATCGTGCTGGCATATATATGTATATATTAAGAATGTTTGGGTATTCAACATTTGGGTATTCAAATTGTTCCGAAACTGATTAATTTCGAACAAAAGTAGCGGTGAATGCAAACTGTTCAAGAGTTGCAGTGTGCAAAACGATGCAGAACTACTGAAAAGTGTCACAACAGCTGATGAAACGTCGTTTTACGAATTTGATTTCGAAACTAAGGCTCACGCCCACCAATGAAAGCATTCTTGATCGACAAGACAGGAAAAACTTGACAAGTACCGTCAAATATGAAAGTAATGCACATTTTTTTCTTTAATTTTAACGGTATAGTGCAGAAACTGCTCTTACCACAACCTTGAAAGATCAATAAGGAGTACCACTTACACATTCAAGGCCGCCTGCATGAAACAATGCGAAAAAAACCACCTGGATTTGTATCGAAAAAATCATTGGTTCTGCCCCACTATAATACCCATGCTTACAAATCATTCGTTGTTCGTAACGCTTTGTTGGAAGTAATGAAGTCTTATCCCATTGTTCATATTCACGGAAATGGCCCTGTGTCATTTTTTTCTGTTCCAAATCATAAAAAGTCTCAAATTACCATCATTTTGTAAACATTTTTTACACTCTTGAACTCCCTCTAGTACAATGGAAGTTATTCATTGATGTCTTAATAGACGTCCTATCATTCTGTTCCTTCTTCTCTTAAGCATTTTCCATAGTCTCTTCTCCTTGCCGATTCTGTGGAGAACTTCCTCATTGCATACCTTACCTGTTAATCTTATTTTCAACATTCTTCGGTGGCACCACATCTCAAATATTGGTATTCTCTTGTGTTCCGGTTTTGCCACAGTGCATGTTTCACTACCATGCAGTACTGTGTTCCAAACGTACGTTCTCAGAAATTTCTTCCTCAAATTAAGGCCTATGTTTGATGTTAACAGACTTCTCTTGGCCGGAAACGCCCTCTTTGCTAGTGCTACTCTGCTTTTGATGTCCTTCTTGCTCTGTCGGTCATGGGTTATTTTGCTGCCTAGATACCAGAATTCCTTAACTTCATCTACTTTATGGTCCCCAATCCTGATGTTCAGTTATTCTCATTTCTTCTACTTCTTATTACTCTTGTCTTTCTTCGATTTACTCACAGTCCATATTCTGTACTAGACTGTATTAGACTCTACATTCCATTCAGCATATACTGTAATTTTTCTTCACATTCACTGAGAATAGCAACGTCATCAGCGAATCTTATCTTCCACTTTTGAAACTTTCTTTTATTTCCCTCATTCCTTCTTCGATGTATAGACTGAACAGTAAGGGTGAAAGATTACAACCCTGTCTTATGCCTTTTTTTTTTTAATGCGAGAGTTTCGTTCTCGGTCTTCCGGTCTTATTATTCCCTCTTGGTTATTGTAGAGGTTGTAAATTACACGTCTTTCCATGTAACTTACATCCATGTTTCTCAGAATTTCGAACATCTTTAACAATGTGACATTATCGAACTCTTTATCCAGGTCGACAAATCCTATAAACGGTTCTTGGTGCCATTATTAACCGCAACGTCAGAAGTGCCTCTCTGGCGCCTTTAACTGTCCAATAAAGCCAAACAGATCGTCATCTAACACATTCTCAATTTTCTTTTCCATTCTTTTATAAATTATTCTTGTCAGCAGCTTCGATGCATGAGCTATCAAGCTGATTGTGCGATAATTCTCGCACTTGACAGCTCTCGCAGTCTTCGGAATTGTGTGGGTGATATCCTTCCGAAAGATAATTGGCTCAAATGGCTCTGAGAACTATGGAAATTAACTTCTGAGGTTATCAGTCCCCTAGAACTTAGAACTACTTTAACCTAACGAACCTAAGGATATCACACACATCCATGCCCGAGACAGGATTCGAACCTGCGACCGTAGTGATAGCGCGGTTCCAAACAGTAGCGCCTAGAACCGCACGGCCACTCCAGCAAGTTCCGAAAGTCAGATGGTATATCGCAGTCCCATACATTCTGAACACCAACTTGGAATGTTATCTATCCCTTCTGCCTTATTTGGTCCTGTCTTTCAACGCTCTTTTAAATTCAGATTCTAATACTAGATCCCCCAGCTCTTCTGTTCCTTCCTCTCCTGTTTCTTCTTCTATCAAATCGGACATATTTTCCCCCTAATAGAGGCTTTCAATGTGTTCTTCCCACCAACCAACTCTCTCCTCTGTATTTAACAGTGGAATTCCCATTGCTCTCTTAATGTTACCATACTTGCTTTTAATTTCACCGAAGACTGTTCTCACTTTGCTTTTTCAGTCGTTTAGACATTCATTCCTTCACATTTTTCACGCAGCCGTTACGGTTTAGCTTCCTCGTACTTCCCTTTACTTAATTCCTATGTGGCTTGTATTTCTGTATTCCTGAATTTCCATGAATATTTTCGTTTCCTTCTTTCATCGACCAGTTGAAGTATTTCTTGTTACGCATGATTTCTTCGCAGTTACCTTCTTTGTACGTAGGTTTTTTTATAACTTCTGTGATAGCCTTTTTTAGAGATTTCCTCTGGTTTTCAACTGAACTGCGTACTGAACTGTTCCTTACCGCAGTATCTATAGCATCAGAGAACTTCAAGTATATTTCAACATCCCATTTCTTTGTGCATTTGTTATGCCTGTCTAGTGTCTTCTGTCAGCTCTTCATCAATACTAAATTGTAACCTGAGACTATACCTGCTCCTTGGTACTTGTTACAATCCAGTATCTGATGACGGGATCTCTGTCTGACCATGATGTAATCTATCTGTAACCTTCCTGTATGTCCCGACTTTATCCAAGTACACTATTTCCTCTTGCGATTGTTGAACAGAGTATTCGTTAACAGTAGCTGAAATTTATCGCTGAACTCAATTAGTCTTTCTGCTCTCTCTCATTCCTGCTACCAAGCGCACATTATCCCGTAACCCCTTCTTGTACTCCTTTCGCTACAAACGCATTCCAATCCTCACTTTGCGTACTCAACTACCCGTTCGATATCCTCATATACTTTCTCTATCTCTTCATCTTCAGTTTGCGTCGTCAGAGTGTACAGCTGAACGATCATTGCCGGTAGTGAGTTTCCGTCGATTCGGATGAGAACGGACTTATCACTGAAGTGGTCACAGTACCTCATTCTCTGCCCCACCCCTATTTATAACGAATCCTACTCCCGTTGTATCATTTTCTGCTACTGTTGACATTACGCTATACTCATTTGGGGAGAAATCCTGTTCGTCTTTCCATTTCATCTCGCTGATCCATACTATATCTAGATTGAGCCTTAGCATTTCCCTCTACAGATTTTGTAGCTTCCCTACCACGTTAAAACTTAGGACATTCCATACCCCGACACGTACAAAATTATCATTTCGCTGGTTACTCAGAGTTTTCCTAGTGGTCATCTCCCCCTTCAGAGCCCTCTCCCGAAGATCAGAATGTGGGACTAGTCTGCAATCTTTTGCCAGTGGAGAGATCATCAAACCATTTGTTCAATTACAGGCCACATATCCTTTAGGTACACAATACGTGTCTTGCAATGGTTTCCACTACTTTTTGATACTTCATGCCGTTGATCATTACTTTTTATTTTGCCTTTATTGACAGTTTCCCATCCCAAGAACAACAGAGTGCCCTGAAACTGTTTGCTCCTTCACCCTGTTTGACAACGCCATCGACTGAATGGTGGTGAATTCTCATGCCGGAAGTCTTCGGCCGCCATTGCTAATGATTGTCATGCAAAGTTTGAGCAATGGCGGGATTTGAGCAGGGGGGACGGTTGGACTTTTTATTACTAATCAAAGAGACTTCCCCTAGACCACAGATAAACATAAGATTAAAACCGCATCGTTAAGAGAGCTAAAAGCTGCCCCAGAGATGGAATTCCAGAAGTGTTTCTGGGTTTGGTGGACGAGTCAGCATGGTTCAAAATGGTTCAAATGGCTCTAAGCAGTATGGGACTTAACATCTGAGGTCATTAGTCTCCTAGACTTAGAACTACATAAACCTGACTAACTTGAGGACATCACACACATCCATGCCCGAGGCTGGATTCGAACCTGCGACCGTAGCAGCCGAGTGGTTCTCGACTGAAGCACCTAGAACCGCTCGGTCACAGCGGCCGGCTAGTTAGCTTGGATTTATAATATTCAATGGTGACTATTTCGAAGAGGACAACGTTGATGCAGATGAATAAATAAATTATTTTCAGCAAACAAAAATTCCCGTTATATCTTAGAGATCATCTCGTTTATGCCTTGTTGGACAAATGGATACTCACCTGTTGGTATCGGGGAAGTCGATGTAGGCAGCGTCTGCCGCGTCAGCGAGATCCTTACCCATGCGATCCACCACCTCCCTCAGAAGCACATCAGGGAGGAGTGCCTCCTGCGAACAAACAGAAAACACTCTGTGGTGGACATCGCTCAACGTAGAGGGGTGTTTATTTTGACCAGTGAAGAAACACACTTTGCAGACGATCTAGAAGCTGTAGTAAATTTATGAAATATAATCGCAGTGTCGGAATCCTTCTGGAATTAACTGAATTAAGTGTGAAGATATTATCTACTGTTAAGAATGACTGGGACTCGAATCCATATTTCCCGATCGTCGCGAACGATCGCTTCAACCGCTTTGGCTACCGGAGCCAGAACTGACAGAAACTTCCATATGTCATAACGTCAACGATCCCATAGATCGCAACTTCACTTGGAATTCCGCCACATTCTCTCAAGAAGACAAACGTATTCAACCTTAGTATTACGATTACTGTTTTTCTTTAGTATTACGATTATTGTTTTGCCTATCGAGGTTTGTGAAGCTTGTTTTTAACAATGTCTGAAGAAAAAGACATTAGTGACGATCTTGAAACTGTACTAAATTGCAGATGTTAGTGTTTCGTGTCCCACGCCGCCACAAATTCTCATATGGCACCAACTAGTGCCAGCCGGAGTGGCCGAGCGGTTCTAGGGGCTACAGTCTGGAACCGCGCGACCGCTACGGTCGCAGGTTCGAATCTTGCCTCGGGCATGGGTGTGTGTGATGTCCTTAGGTTAGTTAGGTTTCAGTAGTTCTAAGTTCTAGGGAACTGATGACCTCAGAAGTTAAGTCCCATAGTGTTCAGAGCCATTTAAACCATTTGAACCAACTGGTCATATCAGGAAGATTCCACAACTGCGAATTAATACCACAAATTAAATGTGTTATATATTACCCACCAGAGGAAAATAAAAATTTAGTATCATGAAGCAATGGCTTTACATGGATTAACTTTTATTCACACAGATAAGCTTGACATTGGCGGCCGAAGACTTCCGGCATAGGAAGTCACCCTCGTTCTGCCAACGGTGCTGTCAAAGAGGGCGGAGAAGCGGACAGATTTTCAGCGGCACTCTGTTGCGCTTGGGGTGGGGAACAGCTCCTAAAGGAGGAAGAATCAGCAATGATCAATGGCATGAAGATGCAGAAGGCAATGGAAACCACTGCATTAAAGACACGTAACGTATATCCACAGGACATGTGGCCTGTAATTGTAAAAGTGTCATGATGATCACTCCGTTGGCAAAAGATTCCGGAATACTCCCCTATTCGGATATCTGGGAGAAGGTGAGCATGAGAAAAAGGATGAACAACCAATGAAAGGACAACGTTTTACGACTCGGGACGTGAAATGTAAGATGCTTGAACGCTGTAGGGATGCTAGAAAATCTGAAAAAGGAAATGCAAAGGCTCAGTCTAGATATAGTAGAGGTCAGTGAGGTGAAATGGCAAGAAGACCAGGAATTCTGGTCAGATGAGTATACGGTAATATCAGCAGAATTCATTATGAAGAGGAAGGTAGGGCAAAGAGTGTGTTACTGTGAACAGTTCAGTGTTAGGCTTATTCTGATCAGAATCGAAATTAAACCAAAACCGACGTCGATAGTTCAGATATACATGCCGACGTCGCAAGCTGAATATAAAGAGATAGAGAAATTATCTGAGAATGTTGAAAGGTTAATATAATACGCAAAGGGAGATGAAAATCTAATTGTCATGGATGATTGGAATGCCGTTGTAGTGGAAGGAGTAGAGAGAAAGGTTACAGGAGAATGTAGGCTTGGGATTAGAAATGAGAGGAGAAAGACTAATTGATTTCTGTAATAAATTTAAGCTAGAAATACCGAATACTCTACTGAAGAATCACAAGAGGAGAGGGGTATACTTGGAAAAGACGGGGTGATACAGGATAACGAAATAGTCAGACTACTTTCGAAATCAGATACTGGATTGTAAGGCGTACCTAGGATCAGATATAGTCTCAGATCACAATCTACTAGTGACGAAGAGTAGGCTGAAGTTTAAGAGATAGGTCAGGAAGATTCAGTATGCAAAGAAGTGGGATACGGAAGTACTAAGGAATGAAGAGATACACTTAAAGTTCTCTAAGGCTGTAGAAAAAGGAATAAACAGTTTTTCAATGGGTAGTATAGTTGAAGACGAATGGACATTATTAAAAAGGACAATCACAGAAGTTGAAAACAAAACACATAGTTATAATGAAGGTAACTGTAAAGAAACCAAGGGTAACAGAAGAAATACTTTAGCTGATCGACGAAAGAAAGAAGTACAAAAATGTTCAGGGAAATTCAGGAATGCAGCAATAAAAGTCGCTGAGCAATGAAATAAATAAGAAGTGCAGGGAAGCTAAGACAAAATGGCTACATGAAAAGTGTGGGCAAACCGAAAAAGAAATGGTAGTCGGGAGAACTGACTCAGAATATAGGAAAGTCAAATAAACGTTCTGTGAAATTAAAAGCAAGGGTGGTAACATAAAGAGTGCAATGGGAGTTCCATTGCTTTATGCAGAGGAGAGAGCAGATAGGTTAAAAGCGTACACTGAAGACCTCTACGAGGGGAAGATTTGTCTGATGTGTCAGAAGAAGAAACAGAAGTCGATTTAGAAGAGACTGGGGATTCAGTATTAGAATCAGAATTTAAGAGACCTTTGGAAGACTTAATATAAAATAAAGAAGAAGGGATCGATAACATTCCACCAAAACTTCTAAAACCATTAGGGGAAGTGGGAACAAAACGACTATTCGCGTTGGTGTGTAGAATGTTTGAGTCTGGCAGTATACCGTCTGATTTCGCAAAAATATCATCCACACAATTCCGGAGACTGCAAAAGCTGACAAGTACGAGAATTATCGCACAATCTGCTTAACATCTCATGCATCCAAGTTGCTGACAAGAATAATATACAGAAGAATGGAAACGAAATCTGAAGATGAAGAGGTGTTAGATGACGATCAGTTTGGATTTAAGAAACGTAAAGGCAACTGCGAGGCAATTCTAACGTTGCGGTTGATAATGGAAGCAAACTAAAGTGATATCAAGACAGGGTCCTAGGATTTGCGACCTAGCAAAAGCATTCGACAATGGTGCAAGATGTTCGAAATTCTGAGAAAAATAGGGGTAAGCTACAGGGAGAGACGAGTAATAAGGAATATATACAAGAACCGAGACGGAATAATGAGAGTGGACGAGGAAGAACGAAGTGTTCGGATTAAAATGCGTGTATGTAGACTTTCGCCCCTATTGTTCAGTCTGTACAACAAGAAGCAGTGATGGAAATGAAAGAAACATTCAGGAGTGGAATTAAAATTCAAGGTGAAAGGGTATCAATGATATGATTGGCTGATGACATTGCTATCGTGAGCGAAGAAAGTGAAGTAGAATTACATGATCTGCTGAATGGAATGGACAGTCTAATGTGCCCAGAATACGGACTGAGTGTAAATCGAAGAAAGACGAAAGTAATGAGAAGTAGCAGAAATGAGAACAGCAAGAGAGTTAACATCAGGATTGAGGGTCACGAAATAGATGAAGTTAAAGAAGTCTGCTACCTATGCAGCAAAATAACCAATGATGGCCGGAGCAAGGAGCACATCAAAAGCGGACTAGCACTAGCGAAAAGGGCATTCCTGGCCGAGAGAAGTTAGTAGTATCAAAAGTAGGCCTTAATTGGAGGAAGAATTTCTACCAATGTACATCTGGAGCACAGCATTCTATGGTAGTGAAACGTGAACTGTGGGAAAATCGGAACAGGGCAGAATTGAAGCATTTGAGATGTGGTGATACAGACAAATACTGAAAATTACGTGGGCTGATAAGGTAAGGAAAGTGGAGGTAAGGAAAGTGGAGGTTCTGCACAGAACTGGAGAGGAAAGGAATATGTGGAAATCACTGGCAAGGAGAAGGGACAGGATGACAGGACATCTGTTAAGACATCAGGGACTGACCTCCATGGCACTAGAGGCAGCTGTAGAGAGCAAATACGCTTCCGCGACCGTTGTAATATGTACTGTTATTTCATCTTACTTCCAGAGTAAGTTATCAAGTACGAGAGTGACAGTAAATTTTGATGTGACGAAGAATTGGGGACAAGGGAATGTGCGTTTGCTGGTACTGATAAATTGCGAGCAGGTTGCTGTAATTACGTAGTTATTTTCCCGCGGCTGCGACGATGCAGTGTTCTATGTGTCTTTGGTCGGTGACTGCTAATGGCCAAGACGATCTCAGCCGGTATGTGTTGTCGTGAGTCGCGTCAGCAGGCTGCTTCATAATTTTGAATAAATTCTCATAATAGGAAATGGCTGCCTAGATGTAGTGTCATCGATTTATTTGTGGCACTCGTTTTCCACAACTGCCGACGTATTGCGTATTCGACACAATTTATTCAAGTTCCATATTATGTTATGAAATATATGCATTTACCTTATGTGCCACAGAAGTTGTATTTTTATCTTTTCATGTAACGTCTGATAACAGGCAGTATGTGTGACGCCTTTCAAGACAGATCGAGCTGTGAAATATCTGGTCACAACTGTAATGTGTGGAAGGTCATCGCCCCTCAGAGCAACAGTCACGTACAGCATGGAGGTGACATACCTACCTTGTTTTTTTATGACTTTGATCGTGAACTTGTGGCAAACGGTATTTTCTCCCGATTCTTGCTGAAAAGTGACGTCAAAATAATGTGTTTTCCGTACACCTCGCAGCGAGAGTGAAGCTCGACAGCAGTCAACAGATGGAGAACTTTAGAGACGCCAGAAAGCGTTTTCGTTTGTATTAGGTATAATTTGCCTATTATGACAGTACTCTCTTTCAAGGCAATAGCGAATTACAAATATCTAGCCGCTTTTCTCCGAACATGTCGCGGTTTACAGAGGGCCAAGCGCTGAGGCATTCTGTTGGGCGTAATGGTGGATTGTGACGTGCTGGTATCTGTCTCGTTGTTTTAAACAGTTGAATAAAGCACTGAAATTGGAAATTTGCAGTAAGTTCCTGTACGACCAAATTTCTGAGGTCATAGGTCGCTAGGCTTACACACTAAGTTAGATTAAGTAAACTAACTAGCGCTAAGGACAACACACACTCACCCATGCCCGAGGGAGGACTCTAAAACTCCAAGGGGGGAGAGGGGAGGGAGGGGGGACCGCACAAACCGTGGAAAGGCGCTTATGACCGCGTGGGTACCCCGCGTGGCGTAATGCATGGTCTGTACACTTCCTCGTCGAGGAATGATAGCATGCCGTTATTACATCGTATGGAGACACCTAACAAACATTTTTTCACTTACTGTAAATATCAAACGCTGTATTATGACACAAGCAGAAGGTTATGTACTAACAAAAAGATTCTCTCTAACAGCCATTGCAGTATCTTCTTTAGGCTCCTCCATCAGCTATTGTTCCGGATGGTTTCTTGTTTTGCCTCCTCTGCCTACTATGCAGCCCGCAAATTGTGCTCAAAGTCGACAATAGACATGCCTGTGCCACATTTACAGTTTAAGTTCTACATTACGAAATACATTCAAATAGCCAATGAAAATAAAGATTAGGGGTTTATATATTGTCCACAACGAGATGTTTAGTGATGAGGCGCATTTTCGGATTGGACATGAATAGGGCAGAAAATGGACAGTTTCCTTACAAAACAACCTACTTCACATTTTCTTGATTTAGGGAAAAGAAGAACTTACTCTATCTTCAGCCCACGAGTGGCCTACCGGGACCATCCGACCGCCATGTCATCCTCAGTGGATGATGCGGATAGGAGGGGCGTGGGGTCAGCACATCGCTCTCCCGGCCGTTGTGATGGTATTCTTGACCGAAACCGCTACTATTCGGTCGAGTAGCTCCTCAGTTGGTATCACGAGGCTGAGTGCACCCCAAAAAATGGCAACAGCGCATGGTCACCTATCCAAGTGCCGACCATGCCTAGCAGCGCTTAACTTCGGTAATCTCACGGGAACCGGTGTAACCACTGCCTTAGGGAAAAGAAGAAAAACGTTTATTTCCGTAAAGTGGAAATGACCCATGATCATTTCGACTGCACATCGAGTGTCATACCACTGCCCCACCCCTTGGGTTAAATGGTCCAGAATCGTTAACCCTGACGCTTAATGAACGACTTTACCACTGCCATTGAGCATCATGGAGAGATTGCTGGGCAATGTGAGAAAAATTCGTGGATTGTTCAACTGCGATAGCTCGTCTTACAGGCATTGCTGGATCACTATCAGTTGGATGATGCTCTTGATCCATCCTACACTATACATGTTCCCCCACGCGCCACGAGGTCTAGGGTTAAGGCAGTGCACGACACCTCAATACCTCCAGTAGTTGACATTCTCCTCAGCATTGTGAAACTCATAAACGAACATTACTGACGTCAACACCGCACGTGTTCCATCACTCGACTCAGTGGTGATGGTCCTAACTGCTGGTCTGTGTGCAACGTATGTACTGATACGTGAAGCAGCTGATTTACGATCCATAATAGCTATGAATCCTTAAACCGCTTAGTAAAGAGACTAGAGAGATTCAGTGTAATAACTTATGACCCCTGTCCCCCACCCCCTCTCCCGGTCACAGCCAGGTTCACTCCCCTCCCAATCGCCACCCCAGTCAATAAATAACCTCTTACCTATGACGGAATAACTAAAGAAAGAGGAGTAAGTTCTGTTCTCCACTTCACCCATATTACAGATAACTTTGCGACGCGTTCTCTATTCCCCATAATGTGCAAACGATGCTTCTCGTTGCGCAGTTCTTACGGCGACTGACTGGCTAGTTATGATAAAAAACGTAGGGATGCGGTTAGAACACACGCCCTAACGCTGGTAGCGGATGCAAATATTGTGCCCCCGCTGTCTATCTCCTTGGTCTACAGAAACTCTCCACACTGAGTCAGTTGAGGTCCAGACACTGAGTCTGTCCTCTACCGGATCTACACAATGAATAATTTTTAGTGAGAGTGACCAGGTAGAATGAAAGCTGCGAAGTTCGGACCAAGTTCGAAGTGTGCTATCACGATGACTAAGTAGAAATTAAAAACTGCCACAGTCTTGCTGCCGAATGACCAATTTTGGCTCTCTGTGGCTCACCACCTGTGCTCGGAGCATTGTACCCGTTCCTCCCCTATGACTGATCGCTGGGCAAACACGAGACGCCGCTTACAAGAAAATAATTTGCAGTTAAGTTTAACCTCATACTAGCATAGAATGATATTTTCACTCTACAGCGGAGTGTGCGCTGATATGAAACTTCCTGGCCGATTAAAACTGTGTGCCGGACCGAGACTCGATCTCGGGACCTTTGCCTTTCGCGAGCAATTGCTCTACCAACTGAGATACCCAAGCACGGCTCAGGCCCCGTCCTCACAGCTTTAATTCCGAAGGTAGCAGACGAGGTACTGGTGGAATTAAAGCTGTGAGGACGGGGCGTGAGACGTGCTTGGGTAGCTCAGTTGGTAGAGCACTTGCCCGCGAAAGGCAAAGAACCCGAGTTCGAGTCTCGGTCGGGCACATAGTTTTAACCTGCCAGGAAGTTTCTCATACTATCATGTCCAAGGGGAAAGACTCAATAACATTCGCCCTCGCCTAAGGCAGGAAGAGGAAACCGAAAAACAACCCCTCCAGTAACACCCTGGTTTCAAGTTCCCTATTCCAAAAGACTGCAGCCAAATACCAAGCACGCTATTCTGTGTTGCTTACCTGATCTCCAGATTCTGGAGAAGATGCCATCAGGCCTGAAACCTCTTCTTCCGACAAGGGTTAGACTAAAAAACAACCTTAATTGGCACCTACTCGTCCGATCTCCATTACTGAAACCTAGCTTCACCCCTGTGCATTGTGGGTGATTACGTCTAAGAGAAGGGATGAGCTGTCGGTGTCACTGTGCACAAACAGGACCATCACCTGTGCTGCCTTCGTGGTGCGGTCGTCCACTCCCACAGTTACTTAACCCGACTTCACGGCACCGAGCAGTGTACCTGCTTGGCATTACTTCAAATCCGATTGCTAGACAGGTGTATTATGAAGTGTATGTATTAAACAGGGGTCCGAGAAACGATGGAGAGGCTTCGTCCTGCCGTAACCCTCAGTGGTTCAGAATCCCACAACAGGCCGGGGCCATCCATCCTCCGCCCCACCGCCGCCCCACACTGTACCTAGGGTTATTGTGCCGTTCGGCCCTCAGTGGAGAACCCCCCCTCCCCCCCCCCCCCCCCGTCTCATACCAGACGAGTGTAACCCCAAATGTTTGCGTTGTAGAATAATTATGATGTACACACACGTGGAAACGGTGTTTGCCCAGCAATCGCCGACACAGTGTAACTGAGGCGGAGTAAGGGGAACCAGCTCGCATTCGCCGAGGTAGATGGAAAACAACCTTAAAAACCATCCACAGGCTGGCCGGCACACCGGACCTCGACACTAATCCGCCGAGCAGATGGCTGCTGGGGACCGGCACGCCTTCCCGCTCGGGGAGCAGCGCGTTAGAGCGCGCGGCTAGCCAGGTGGGCTGCTAGAGATTAACCAGTTCACCAGTTCAGTTCTGCTTGCATTATCTTCGGCTGAGAAGATACAGTTTCTTAGTATCCTGCCAACAACCGCAGCCATTTGTTTGGTCAAATCTTTTCCATACCCTTTTTCTGTCACGGAGTACCTTCATTTACTGAAAGAATCTTGGTAAATTATGCTAAATTAACTATGGTAAAATGCGTCGGAAATTCACTCGCAAATTGTCTAAAGAACTCGACAGATTATCCATCTGGCTTGTTTAACACGACTGGCAATTATTACCATATCGCTTATCTTAGCAGCTGTACGGCAACATTTCTTGATCTTCTCTTTCTAAGAAACATTTGACGACAGACTCCATTATATGGCTCTTCTGTGGCTGTTTTTAATTGCATGTCCTGTCTCATGTTAAGAGTCTGCACACGGAATTTTATCCTTACGCCTATTACCGTATTTCTTAACATAGTAGCTCCACGGACTTTTTGGCTTGTAGTTAAACTACTTCTTCCTCTGCTTTTATGAGCTCATTGGACCATATCAGTCAATCATTTTCTGGTCATCTGCCTCAATATGTTTTCTTTACGAATTTCCCAGTACCTTTTTATTTGTTCTGATCTTCTTTGTCGTTCATCATCTGAAATACCTTTCTTTTCTTTCTCACTTGCCTATTTTTGGTTGAAATGTTGTATTTATGTTTATTCAGTTAAGATTTCTGTTTTGTTTTGCAAATTCTAGCTTATTCATATCCTCTCTGATTCCATTTATCCATCCTGATTTTTGCTTTATGTTGCAAAGTTTCTCTATAGTTTCTCTTGATAATGTGGTTTGTGATGACGTCCGAATGTGACAAAAAAGTAGAGAACCTTTTTTCCATATGATACCTGCAATGAGCTCCACTTCGCTGTATACCACTTCTTTGGCACTATCCGCCATTGTCCACCTTCTAGATATTTCGTATTTAAGCATGTTGTAGCTACTCTTCTCACTGCTTTCAGGATTATTTCGATTCGGTTTTTCTCAATAATTTGAAAAGAATTTCACTGCAGTATGTCACTTGTGGTTGAATCACTGTATTGTAATGTTTTAATTTAGTTTTGAATGACAGAAATTTTTTGTAGTATGTAGACTATGTTTATTTTTGAGCTTTTGGTGTCATTTTGATACTTCTTTCGTGGCATGCAGGTTTCTCGTCCAAGCTGTACATTACAATTTCTCTTAGGTGTTTAAACTGTTTCACTATTTCTACTTTCCTGTTATTTAGTGTTATCTGCTTGATTAGTAGTGAATCTGGTACAATTATTTCAATCTTTTCGAATGATATTTGGATTGGTATTTCTGTGCTATATTTTGTATGCTTGTTGGTTGATTTATGGCTTGCTCAATTTATTAGCTGTCAACGTTAAACATTATAAAAAGAATAAGTTGTTCTCGGGTTTCCAGCGGCATCAGTGGTTAAAATACAAATAGCTTTCGAACAAGCACCCCTTAGCCATTATCAGGTGAGATGACATAACCAAGATGTCCTTAGTCGAAAGCTTATGCCACTTAAACATTTGATGCTGCTGGAAACTCGAGAACATTTTACTCGATGTTACCACCGCGAGAGCCTGCGTTCTCACACATAAAAAAGAACTACAAATAGGGATCTACTTTCCACCACACTGTGCACTGTAGACGTACCTTGGGAGGGTGTTGTATGAAGGCGTTTGTACTGCCAAAAGCGAAAAGCGCTGCTCCCAGGAACAGCGGAAGCGTTTCACGTAACATGGCTGTGATGATCTGAAACACACACAAACGGTTGTGAAAGCCGTGGATAGGACTGCACAAGTTGTGTACATCTCTCTACCTTATTACACAATATTTCACAGTGTGGAAGGGGACTATGAGGGGTAATCAAAAGAAAGAGAGACAGATGGGGGAAAATCCAAGTAAACTGTTCATTATTGAAAAGTGATAGCCACAACCTTTAATACATTTATCACGTCTGAGACAAGACGGTCAATTCTTCATGGGAAAATGTTTGCGGTTGCGTACGGAATCATGGTTGTGTCCCCATGCAAATCGAGGACCACGAATGTCTTTCTCGAGAGCTCAAAAAGTATGAGAACCTCGTGGGAAGAGATGGGGACTGTATGCAGTATATGTACGGACTTCTGAACCAAACTTTTGCAACTTAATCGAAATAACAGGGACGACAGTTCCGGCAAAGTCACAATGATCTTTTTCCTTGACAGCGAAAACACGCTGTTCTTTGGCTTTTAGGAACACGACGTCACAGTTAGTGCAAGTGGAACCTGGACTCTTTGCAAAAATTGAAGCGTGCCCTGAAGTCCAAACGACCGGGAATGTTGACGGGCGGCATCATTCTGTTGCAGGATATTGTCTGCCGACATGTGACCTAGGAGCTTTCGATTACGCTGCAGGAGGGTTGCTGAGGCACCCTTACACATTCTCCGTACCGTCCTTGTCTCTCCCCATGCGATTTCCATCCTTTTGGAGCCCCGAAGAAAGACATTCTTGGCTGTATATTTGTTTCAAGTGCACGCCTGGGTACAATCATGATTTCGTTGTGTAACGAACCAGATTAATGCGGATCTTTTATCAATAGTAGATTACGATACCTACACTGTTTGACGAAACTTACGTCTCTATCCTTTTTTTACATATTATTTACTTAAATTGTAAATATGAAGCACAAGAAGCGATCCTATGGGACCGGTGTATTGTATGGAAATATTATTAAAACTTCACACTTTTCCAACTTTATTTTTCTTTTACATTTTAAAGAAGTTAATTATCCTATAATTTACATTTGTTGTATTTGATCATAAATGACATACATTTTCCACTTTACAGCATTTGGTTACGAAAGTTCTTATAACATTTTATTATCGATTAAATCAAAAACTGTTATAATTTTCCGAACGGCAGTTCATTTTTTCATAAAAAAGAGTCATATAAAAGAAAATATACAATTTTTATTATTTTGGCGACGAGGCTTACACCGTAATTTTCACAAGAATCTATTTAAAAATTATATACGACAATGTATAATGTTTTTGTTTTGTAAATTTTACTAATTTTAAGAGGTGTGACCGTTTGTAACTATTCACGCATGTATGCCAAAAAATATGTATGAAAGCTAATTTGCCGCTGCCTGCGTCAGAGGTTCGTGTCCTCCCTCGGGCATAGGTGTGTGTATTGTACTTAGTGTAAGTTAGTTTAAGTTAGATTAAGTAGTGTGTAATCTCAGGGACCGATGACCTCAGCAGTTTGGTCCCATAAGATCTTAAAACAAATTTTCAAACTTTTCCAAATGTCAATTTGACCAAGTACTGGTTCTGGAACAGTCTAGAACTTATTGCTGTAATATATCGTTTGTCATATTCTCCAAAAGCAATTTATTCTTTTCACGGGCTCATGTGAGACATTCTTTGTTTGGACACGGATTTGGAAATGGTTCAAGTAGTTCAAATGGCTCTAAGCACAATGGGACTTATCATCTGGGGTCATCAGTCCCCTAAGACGTAGAACAACTTAAACCGAACTAAGCTAGAACCGCTCGGTCACAGAGGCCGGATGGATGTGGATGTTAGTCTTTGTGCTGCGGACAGAAAGTGAGCCAAGTGCGACTTTTTACGGTGAAACAGTAATTTGTTTTGAAAATGCATTCGGAACGTTTTACGAATTTCACAGAAACGACGTTTTCTTAATTCACGTTGAATGTGTGTCAATAGACCGTTTTCTTCGCGGTAATTCATAAGGTTCGAACACAATGTACGTTCCTAAATTCTGCTGCCTATCGACGTTAATGGTATACGCCTGTAATTTAGTGGATTACTCCTACAACGTTTCTTGAATATTGGTGTGACCTGTGCAAATTTCCAGTCTTTGGATACGGATCTTTCGTCGAGTGAACGGTTGTATATGATTGTTAAGTAAGCCCATGGAGCTATTGCATCAGCATACTCTGAAAGTAACCTAATTGATATACAGTCTGGACCAGAAGACTCGTTTTTATTAAGTGATTTTAGTTGCTTGAATACGCCGAGGATATTTACTTCTACGTTACTGATGTTGGCAGCTGTTCTTGATTCAGATTCTGGAATATTACTTCGTCTTAGTAACTCTGCTTTGGCAGCACTGTCTTCAATAGTATTTCCATTACTGTCCCGCAGAGAAGGCATTGATTGTGTCTTGCCGCTAACATACTTCACATACGACCAGAATCTCTGGATTTTCTGCCAGGTTTCGAGACAATTTTTCGTTGTGGAAACTATTATAAGCATCTCGCACTGAAGTCAGCGCTAAATTTAGAGCTTATGGAAAAGATCGCCATTCTTGGAGATTTTGCGTCTGTTTAAATGTAGCATGTTTTTTTTTCGTTGTTTCTGTAACGTGTTTTGACGCGTTTTGTGTACTAAGGAGGATCGCTACGTCGTTTGTTAATTTATTTGGTATAAACCGTCAATTGCTGCCGATACTATTTCTTTGAATTCAAGCCACATCTGAGCTTCACTTATATTGTTGATTTAGAAGTAGTGGAGATTGCCCCTCAGCTGGCGTCAAGTGAATTTTTATCTGCTTTTTTGAAGAGGTGTATTTTTTGTTTATTTACGTAGGATTTGGGGATTACAGCATTCAGTGTCGCTACTACAACCCAGGGTTCACTAATCGTTGTATCCATTTTGATGCTCGTTATTAACTTAGGATAATTTGTTCCTAAGAGGCAAGTGTGTTTTCACAACCTTTTACAATTCGCGTGGGATCATGAAATAAATGCTCGAAATAATTTTCAGAGAATGTGTTCAGCACAATTTTGGATAATGTTTTATGCGTACCTTCAGAATTAAACATGCATTTTCGCCAACATATCGAGGGCAAATTAAAGTTACTACCAAATACAATCTTATGTGGCGGGTACGTGTTTGAAGCCAAACTTAATTTTTTTCAACCTTTCAGAAATTGTATCATCTGAATTGAGAGGTCGGTAAAAGGATCCAATTATTATTTTATTCCGGTTGCCAATAGTGACAGGAACTATCTACTTCAATTTCGAGAGAAGATAAACTTCTTCTAACAGCAACAAACACGCCACCACCAACCGTGTTTAGCCTATCCTTTCAGAACACAGGTTCTTCGCAAAAATTTCGGCTGAGCTTATCACCGGCTTTAGCCAGGTTTTAGTGCCTACAACGATTTGAGTATCTGTGCTTTCTATTAGGTCTTAGAGCTCTGGTACTTTCCCAAGACAGCTACGACAATTTACAACTGTTATACCGATATTCCCTGTATCTACGTTCTTCCTGCGTTCGACCTGCACCCTTTGTGACTGAAACCCTTTTTGTGTTTTCCCGAGACCCTCTAAGCTAAAAAACCGCCCACTCCAAGGCACACAGCCCTTGCTACACGTGTAGCCGCCTCCTGTGTCTAGCGGGCTCCTGACCTATTCAGCGTAATCTGAAATCAAACCAACAAGTCGAGGAATCTGCAGCCTACATGGTCGCAGAACCGTCTAAGCCTCTAATTCAGACCCTCCACCCTGCTCTGTACCAGAGGTCCGCAATCGGTCATGTCAACTGCGCTGCAAATGGTCAGCTCTGCTTTCATCTCGCAATCGGGACTGGCAGCTTTTACCACTTCTGTTATCCGCTCGAAACAAGTGAGAATCTCTTCTGATCCAAAGTGACACAGATCATTGGCGCCGACTCGAGCTACCACATGCAGTTGGCTGCACCCTGTGCTCATCGTGGCATCCAGGAGGACCCTTTCCAAGTAGGCAATGGCTCCACCCGGTATATACACGGAGTGCACATTGGTTTTCTTCTCCTTCTTGGCAGCCATGTCCCTAAGGGGCCCCATAACACTCCTGAAGTTTGAGCTCCCAAATATAAATAATCCCACCCACTGATTGTCCGGATGTTGCAAGTTGAGAGGTTCCTTCTGAAACAGGACAGGCGACAGCATCTGTCTCGCCGACAGTGTCTGCCACTGACAGCACCTGGAACTTGTTTGTCAGGTTAACTGGGGAGGCCTTATATGTGGCCACCTGGGAAATCTTTTGCTACCTACTATGGTCCAGGACGATCTCCCACTCGATCTTAGGTGAGGGGTCAACCTTAGTGCGAGCAGTAACTGGGCTGCCCACCAGTACAGACTGATCGGAGGACTTGAACGTGCTGGACGCCCATTGGATCTCCACAGCCGGCCCACAACAGTGGTGCCCATGCACCCAGTCTGTGTAACCGAAGCCATCACAGCCTGTAGCTGGGAGAGAAGTGTCACAAACTCGGCTCGCATCTGTGCATAACAATCACAGTCCCTATCAGTACTAAAGAGTGGAGAACTGAACTATCCAAATAAACGGACTATCGGCACATACTACGGAACTCTACTGTAGACTCTGGTGAAGACGTGGGAACTGTGTCTAAAAGATGCAGAGTTTCAGAAACCTAAGTACCGAAGCACTTGGGTGAAACTAAATAATTCGCCCCTAATTAGGAACTTGTAATATGACACAAAATCGGTTTATTTTCCGACGCAAACGAAAACGCGAGAACTGTGGATATCAGATATTAAATTAACTCAAGAAACTAAACTATTAAAGCAAACAGCCGATATTATAAACTTTGCTCCTGGTTAGGAACTCGTAAAAGTCACAGATTCGGTTACTTCCCTGTTGCTGCGTCTGTCTCAGACAGCTGTTGCTGCTTGACTAACTTGGCTTTGTGTTGTTTCATGATATTATAAGATGTCTGAAAGTACCATCGAACTGTTTTTGATCTACAATTAACAAAATGTAGCAACAATGTATACAGTGTGTTGCGAAATTACCGTTACAAATTTCTGGAACTTGTTTGTATTTCATTTACGAGGCTCCTGTAGAGATAGAGGAGGGTCTGCTGGCGCGAGCTCTGGGCACTCCACCAGAAACTGAAGAGACACCAAATGCGATGGAGAGTGAGTACCAGAACATTGTTCATAGGTACAATGTCTGTAGTATCGTTGGTGGTCACCATATCGAGGTGCTGTTGCAGTGCATCATTACTGTTCTGTACGTACAGTACGCTGGGTTCCTTTTTGTTTTGGAATAATGTGAGCACTTTATGTTTCAGTGTTTATAGAAACAAATATATTTAAGTGGTAAATTGATGAGTCGTTACGTTTTCTTTCGAATTATTACCTGATAATTGTACTGCGTCACACCTAATTCAGTTCAAGGAGAAATAGATGCGTTGAACATCTGAGCTGAAACCGTAGTAGAACTGACACGGTGCTTTTCCAGACATTGGTGGGTTTCTATTTAAAATAGTGTGTACTCACTCCCCTGTACGAGTCCTAGAAGTTCGTAACGGGAATTTCCGAACACCCTTTAGAAACTCCTCAAAGGCTGAAGGTAAAGCCCCGTCCGCTGGCCTTGTCAGGCGATTCAGTACTGCCCGGAACCTATACCATGCCCTGCCAGTGGCGTTGTTCAGATTTGCTATGGAGAAGTATGAGGTCAACGGACCATTGTCGCGGGCGTTCCCAGCTTCCGAAGCTTCGACCTGCTGCTGCTCGTTTCTCAAACAGCTCTTCAGTTGTCATCAAGAGGCTGGGGTCAGCCCGTTCCATCCCTTCCACCAAGAAAAAGTCCCTGGTGGTACCGGAAACTGAACGTCAGCTTATGGGTCAGAACCAAAACGCTCTTACAGATCGACTAAAAACTAGGGCCACCGCGTAAACTGAGGTAGAAACATGACAAATATCTTAGTGAGCGAGTTTACTGTGTTGACGGGTACAAGGAGGCAAGTGTCAGATGGCATGCTATCCTACTTCTGTATTTTTAGATTGCATTCGGGAGAACTACTGTTCAAATCCGAGTCCGAACATCGTGATTTACATTTTATGTGGTCTCACTTAATTGTTCCAGGAATGCCGGGATAGTTCCTTTGAAAGGGAACGGCCAGTTTACTTCCCCATCCTTGCAACAATCCAAGTCTGTGCTCTAAAGGCCTCTCCGTCGATGGGACGTTAAACCCTAATCTTCCTTCCTTCCTTTCCTTGCTTTGTATTGTTACAGTGACAGTTATATAGATACTGAATAAATCAGGTGCAAATTATCGGAAATGAGTGTTAAGCCTTACGTGACAAACAACTTACGTGTCTTAAGTTTCATCTCAGAAAGTTTATTAGAGCTAGGAAATTCAAGTGTTGGAAGACTCACTGCTGACAGGCTCACATCGTTAACAGTGTTTACATCTCACATTGTTCAAACATTCGTCGAAATCACAGAAAATCGATTTCGAAATCACAGTGCTTTTCTACACAAAAATTAGTCCGTTACTACACATACGAATTAAGCTCAACAATAACTCAGTGCTGGAGGGAACTGACACAATGAATCCTGCAGGGCTGTACATAAATCCGTAAGAGTACGAGTGGGTGGAGATTTCTTCTGAACAGCATGTTGCAAGGCATCCGAGATATGCTTAATAATGTTCATGTCTAGGGAATCTGGTGGCCAGCGGAAGTGTTTACTCAGAAGAATGTTGCAGGGTGCATGGATTCATGAGGTTGTCGCGATACCCTTACACGTCCATCCGCTTGATACAGTTTGAAACGATGCTCGTCCGACCAGGCAGCATGTTTCCATTCATGAACACAACAATGTCGGTGTTGACACCGTCTAATCTGGCCAATTATAATCATTAAGAAAATAAGGAACATAGATTTACCATACAGTGACATCTGGGCAGGTGAATAAATGGAAGCTACGACTAATGGATCACGCAGTCTAGTCGTAACAAGACTTGATTTCGTCCTTTTGGCTGTAAAGACAGCAAAGGTCAATTCAAGGCGAAGGTGTGCAGTGGTTCTGTACCTATCAGCGCTGACGCTTTGACGCTATGTTCTGATGAGTGGGGTCGTGGTACATACACAAGAAAACGAGCTATTGACAAACACTATTTACAAAACATCGTTCTTGTGAAGCACTTGAAACACAACTTGCTCTGCATTCCCTCGAAGTAATGAGTGTTATCGACAGGGGATCACAAACTGCTTCCATACTTTTAGACTTCTATAAGGCTTTTCAAACCGTTCTACGCAAATGACTTCTAATGAAACTAAGTGCTTAGGAGGTATCGTCTAAATTTTGCAACTGAATTTTTGATTTACTGTCAGAGAGATCACAGAAACTCAACGAGTATAAGAGAAGTGATTCTGGCGTTCCCACAGGAAGATTTATAGGCCCTCTGTTGTTCCTAATCTACCACATTTAAACCAATTATGAGACAACCTGAGCAGTCCTTTGGGATTGTTTGCGTGTGTTGCTGTCATTTACTGTCTGAGGAGATCAAAAGGCAAAACGATTTAGACAAGATATCTGTATGATCCGAAAAGTGGCAACTGACTGACTAATGAAAAGTACCAAAAATAATACGTTAAATCACAATCTAAAGACTGACAATTCAATTAAATACTTAGGGATTAAAGTTAAGAATAACTTAAACTGGAACGATAACATAGAAGTTGTTACACTGAAAGCGAAGCAAAGACGGCGTTTTATTGGCAGAACACTTACAAGATGCAACACGTCTACGCTTGTTAGCCCTCTTCTGGAGTATTTCTGCCTGGTATGGGATCCGCTTCAGATAGGAATGGAGGAGATAGAGAAAGTCAATACAAGGGCAGCTCGTTTTGCATTATCGCAAAACAGGGGAGGAAGTGTGTCACGGATATGACATGGTTGTTAGGGTCGCAATCACTAAAACATAGGCTTTTTCATTGCATGATTGTATCACAATTTTGTCCTTCGAATGTGAAAACATTTTATTGGCTGCCACGCATATAGGGAGAAATTATCATTGTAATAAAGTAAGAGAAATAAGTGCTTGAACGGAGAGATTTGTGTGTTCGTTTCTCCCGCACGCTATTGACGAGTGGAAGGATAGAGACATAACTTGAAGGTGGTTCCTTGAACCTTCTGCCATGAATTTAACTGTGAATTACAGGGTACATCGGATTTCGGCGTACAAAAGAGCAAAAACTGCTCTAGGCTGCAAGTGGCACGACAAAGCCGTCGGACTGCAGTGGCTTAGATCACTGTTTTCAGACCTCTCTTGTTTCGCCCATCCTACACTGTTGCCTACGTACGTGTTAGACGCTACTGCGTGCTGCATTCTGGCAGTCCAGTCGTACTGCGAAGCGTCACAGCGGTCAAACACCACGTGTAAGTGGCTTGGTACGCCGGTGGATATCGCACCTCGAGTCCTCAGGACAGAGGACAATATTGACAACTGGGACGTCAGGAATATTTCAGAGATAGATTTGCTGCTCCTCATTCAAACAGTTTCATCTGGATTCATCCATCAGCACAATTCCCGGTCACATGTAAAGCTGTATGTTCAAGCCGTCCCCGAAGAGCTCCGATGTACAGCTAATGAAACTCTTGTTTAATACGTTTGGACGGCGACTTGCTCATCATCTTTAACAAACACTATCAGTAACTTGGATGACTCATGCAAGTCCCCTAAGTGGAGGTTCTCTAAGTACATACCCAGAATCACTCTGATTCCGTGCTGCAGAGTTTAGAGACTCTTACTGCACACTTCTAGACTTCAAGGGATACTTTATTCTCTGAGCTATAAATCATACACTGTTTTCTAAGCATGAATCACATTTATCAGCAGCTACTTAAACTATACGTAAAGAATCCTGAGGTAAAGGCATATGCAGTAGCTGGGAGTACTTGTCGGCTAAGTTTAAAACTATAAACTTGAAGAGATGGATTAATTTGCTATCCTCGAAGTAGGACAGATATACAAGGTAGATGCAAGAAAGACTTAGTACCAAAGTTTCCTATAAAGAGAATCACCTACTATCATACAGAAATCTGAATACTGAGGACGGAAATAAGATTCCTGAAAAGTTACTTTTAGAGCACAGTTTTGAATGTGCCCGAAATTTTGATAATGGGAAACAGAAAAGTGAAACGCGGTGTCACGGGAGAATGTCGAAGATTCAATGGTTGGCTGGAGTGAGTAATGAAGATCTCTTGGATTAAATCAACGAAGAAAAAAATGGAGAAAGTCTATTAAAGAACGAATGAAACGAAGGCATGTAATGGTTGGGCACAAATTACTAAATGAGTTGTTTATGAAAACAATAGCTGAAGCGGCGAGAGAATGTTTAAATTTGACGGGAAGATGGACGACCAAGTGGGATGCAACAGCTATACTGGAGCGAATGCTGGGAAGCAACAGGAATGGTGGGCTGTATCAAACCAGCCTTAGCGTTTATGACCAAAATATAGATCTAATCTATAATATAAACTTCATTTTAGTCATATGTTTACGTGTATGACAAATCATTATTGACTTTCCGGGAGTGAAAGAGTGGAGCTGAAAGTCTTATCGCTGCCTCTGTACTTGCTAGATTTTATACTATAGGAAAACTGCTTGCAATAACCTCCTGGTGCAATGAAATGGCGTATTCCCCACCTAGTTTTCCCGTCGACATCTGTCCAACTTGAATGGTGTACTGGTCGATGCACTAACACTGGCGTAGTTCCGTAGAAACGATAGCATGTCCTGGAACAGATAATCTTGTTTGTAAAACTCTCTTGATCGTGATGTGTAAGTCGTCAAATTGTGAGAAAATAATTGTGACGAGTCAGGATTCCTAGGTGTCATAGAAAAGGTTTGGTTACTTTGATGGTCGCCACGATATTCTCATCCTCGCAGCTGTGAAAAAGAGGCTGGCTCGCAGCAGGAAAAAGAGCACTGGCTGAAAGCAACATGAATTTGATAGTCACAACCATTTTACAACGTACGCTTACATTTGATATTTGGACAAGTAATTGTTTTGCAAATGACATCTCTGTATCGTCTTAGAAATAGTAACACGAGTATATAAGTCTAAATATAACATCTTCACATTTGGATATTCTCTGATTTGCTTGAACTTTGTTTTCAGATGTGCTGTCAGACGAAAAGTGTCTAAACACGTTTGCTCACACAGTTCTTAAAATTAAGTAATCACTACAGGAAACAGGAAGTAATTTATGTGTTTTTTGTCTTGATTTTCTAAAAATTGTAGACACAATGTGCCTCCTTGTAAATACACCTATGCTATCTTAACATGACGACCATCTAAAAATGATGTAGACCGATGAAGCATAAGAGGAGCTCCCAGTGCTCGAAATGCATAATGTCATCATCATCATCATCATCATTATCATCACAGGCACAATTGCCACCTTTGAGCCTCTGCAGAAGATTATTAAATTCTTCCCTGATTAGTGCACACATTTGGAATTCCAATTTTACTTATGTCCACTTTGACATCACTGACACTTTGATACATTAGCTTTGGTCATCCGACTCTCCTGATTTCTTCAGGAACTGCGCTAAATATCTTCTTAATCATTCAGTCGTTTGCTCTCAGTACATGTTCTAACTATTTAATCCCAATGTAGCTGATAATATCTAGTTCAGTTAACAGATTGCATAATTCATAGGTAAATCTCGTCCTCTAGACACCAGTTTCGTCCACTAGCCCAAGAATTTATTGTAAGATCTTTCTTTAAAATATACCCATTTGCTTTTCATCAATTATTTTATGTTCATGTTTCAGAACGGTGTGTTAGCACCGGATTTAACGAAATTTTATCTATCATAACTTTAATTAATTTAAAAATGAACACTAACAGTCTCGACAGCAAAAGACATTTATTTTGTGGTAACAGGTTTCTGTCAGTGTTCGACCATTTTCCGAACAGCTCTGAAATCTTCTTCTGCTGGATGGCGGGTACCGATATGACTAGAATGTGTCAATGGCAATCATTAGCGTCACTTAACCATCATCTCTACTGTGGTGCAATCTAAGAGTTTGCGATAGATCCCTACAGATGGCTGTTGGGGTTCTCACAACCGATTATGATTGATTTTCTCTTATACATATATTTTTGTCACAGATTGCCGAAATAATGTTTGTAGCAGTTACTTTACATAATGTAATGCAACTATTTATTTATTTGTTGTTAGCTTTCATGTGACCATTCTGTAATACACTCCTGGAAATTGAAATAAGAACACCGTGAATTCATTGTCCCAGGAAGGGGAAACTATTGACACATTCCTGGGGTCACATACATCACATGATCACACTGACAGAACCACAGGCACATAGACACAGGCAACAGAGCATGCACAATTTCGGCACTAGTACAGTGTATATCCACCTTTCGCAGCAATGCAGGCTGCTATTCTCCCATGGAGACGATCGTAGAGATGCTGGATGTAGTCCTGTGGAACGGCTTGCCATGCCATTTCCACCTGGCGCCTCAGTTGGACCAGCGTTTGTGCTGGACGTGCAGACCACGTGAGACGACGCTTCATCCAGTCCCAAACATGCTCAATGGGAGACAGATCCGGAGATCTTTCTGGCCAGGGTAGTTGACTTACAACTTCTAGAGCACGTTGGGTGGAACGGGATACATGCGGACGTGCATTGTCCTGTTGGAACAGCAAGTTCCCTTGCCGGTCTAGGAATGGTAGAACGATGGGTTCGATGACGGTTTGGATGTACCGTGCACTATTCAGTGTCCCCTCGACGATCACCAGAGGTGTACGGCCAGTGTAGGAGATCGCTCCCCACACCATGATGCCGGGTGTTGGCCCTGTGTGCCTCGGTCGTATGCAGTCCTGATTGTGGCGCTCACCTGCACGGCGCCAAACACGCATACGACCATCATTGGCACCAAGGCAGAAGCGAATCTCATCGCTGAATACGACACGTCTCCATTCGTCTCTCCATTCACGCCTGTCGCGACACCACTGGAGGCGGGCTGCACGATGTTGGGGCGCGAGCGGAAGACGGCCTAACGGTGTGCGGGACCGTAGCCCAGCTTCATGGAGACGGTTGCGAATGGTCCTCGCCGATACCCCAGGAGCAACAGTGTCCCTAATTTGCTTGGAAGTGGCGGTGCGGTCCCCTACGGCACTGCGTAGGATCCTACGGTCTTGGCGTGCATCCGTGCGTCGCTGCGGTCCGATCCCAGGTCGACGGGCACGTGCACCTTCCGCCGACCACTGGCGACAACATCGAGGTACTGTGCAGACCTCACGCCCCACGTGTTGAGCAATTCGGCGGTACGTCCACCCGGCCTTCCGCATGCCCACTATACGCCCTCGCTCAAAGTCCGTCAACTGCACATACGGTTCACGTCCACGCTGTCGCGGCATGCTACCAGTGTTAAAGACTGCGATGGAGTTCCGTATGCCACGGCAAACTGGCTGGCACTGACGGCGGCGGTGCACAAATGCTGCGCAGCTAGCGCCATTCGACGGCCAACACCGCGGTTCCTGGTGTATCCGCTGTGCCGTGCGTGTGATCATTGCTTGTACAGCCCTCTCGCAGTGTCCGGAGCAAGTATGGTGGGTCTGACGCAATGTGTTCTTTTTTCCATTTCCAGGAGTGTATATCTTATTGCAATAACTGTTTTATGTGCTGTATGCCTGTCGCTGATGTAATTAGGTATGCAGTTGGCTGAGCATCGAGTATTTAAGCAACAGCTCCATTACTCTTTTTAGCAGTTGACGTTCGTAGAGTCATAACAGGCGCTCCATTCACAGGAACCGACTATCATCATGTGGATGACTTCTCATTTTAATATTTATCTGTATTTTATGCGTTCTGCTATTTCCAGGCATCTCTCTAAATCTGTTATATGTTCATATTTCAGTATTAGGTCTAAAATGGTCAAAAACTAACCGAACCGGTTATCACAATTTTTTTGCGTTCGAGACTTTGTGCTGGTATTTAAAGTACTTATTTCCTGGCCGCTGTTCTCCAGGAGAAAGTCTATATTAAACAGAAGGCAGGATAATGCGTCTCCTTGCCTTACTCAATATTTTGCGGTCGCAGCATCTGATATAATATTCTGTATTTTGATTCCGGATGTTTTACACGTAGTTTTTACTAAGACAGTCAGTTTATCAGGAATGTCTAACTCTTCCACTGCTGTATATAGGTCCCTTCTGTCAATACTGTCGTAGGTGATCTGAAGTCGATAAAGAGGTGAATTGTAGCAATCCCAAATCCTTTGTATGTTTTTCATATTTACCGTATCGTGAAGGTCCGATAAACAGATCTTCCTTGATGAAACTCACATTGAAAGTCACCAATAGCATTTTCTACATAAGGTGTAAGCTTTCAACAAAGGATGTTGTACAATTTTTATATGCTGTAAATAATTGGTAAATAGCAAAGGATGTTGAAGAATTTTTTATATGCTGTAAATAATAGGTAAATAACCCTGCAGTTAGAACACCCCATAATATTGTGTTTTTCTGTTGAGCGTACGATTCCTAAGTCTCTATCGTCAGTGATACTTTCATTAATCCAAATCTTAATCATAACTTTGTAGAAACATATTACAAATTCCTTTCCTAAATTATCAATAAGTGCTACTTCTATGAGATCCGTTTCTGCATCCTTATTATTCTTCTTGATGGCTGCCTTCACTTCCGCCGGCCAGGGTGGCCGAGCGGTTCTAGGTGCTACAGTCTGGAACCGCGCGACCGTTACAGTCGCAGGTTCGAATCCTGCCTCGGGCATTGATGTGTGTGATGTCCTTAGGTTGGTTAGGTTTAAGTATTTCTAAGTTCTAGGGGACTGATGGCCACTGCAGTTAAGTCCCATAGTGCTCAAAGCCATTTGAACCATTTTCCTTAGCAGTTCTACTGGTTCCTGTGTTTATGAGATCCTTGTGTTTACAGAGGGTAAGATTTCTTGGTTCTAAGCCGTACAATGATTCAACTGTTGGTCAGAATGCATAGTGCACTGAAATAAAAATAGCGACATGTGACTGAAGATGCTTATCTTCTTTTTTTACGAAAGTAATAAAGTCGTGGCAACAGCTGTAACTGCAGCTGATAATTTAAAATTGGCCTTCACTCCTTTCATCGTTACAAAGGGTGTGGGGCTGATGAGTGCTAATATTCTTCTGTTTATCACGTTTGACAATGTAGAAGGCATTTATTCACCTTGACATGGAATTGAGGTCATTTGACACACAGACACTTAGAGAACTGCGCTAGAAATACAAGACTACTTTTAATCTGAACATGTTATAACTGACGTTTCTTCTTTACAGGCAACGTTAAAGCTGATAGCGTTAATACAAGCCGAACGCATTAGGGTCGTCCTTTTATCAGGAGAGAGGAACACTCGTGTTATCGAGGAAGATTCCAGTCAACGTCAACCAAACATATTACTCATCCCCTACAGTGCGTTGGCGGCACCAAACGCCAAATTCTATGCTTTCTATGTTTGAGACAAGCTGAAAGCTGGACAGTCGAAATGGATAGGGCCGAAGTAACATTAACTGCTGCTCTGTCATCGTCCAGAGCCCCCAGAAATGCGTAGTGTACTGAAATAAAACTCACGATTTGTGACTGGAGGAGTTTTTTCTTTTTTGCGAAAATAGTGCAGTCGTGGTACGAACACTGACAGCAGTGGACAAACTTAAGTATAGCTTTACAACTTCCGTGATTACCCAGAGGGGAGAATTCGCTGCATCTCGCAGGTAACTGGGGTCAGCCGTTCACCAATAATGGGAATTTTGGCCATTCATAAATGTCATATTTACAAAATGAAAATTTTATAATACATAACTGAGGAGGATACAGATCATCTGGCTTGCAGAATGGGTGACCCGCAAGCGGGATGAAATCCGTAGTTTCTCCCAAGACGTACAGATAAAGGTAGTTCTAATGTGAACAGAAAAGTAAATCAAGAAAAACACAGGTACTCGTCAGAAAAAGTCAACCGTCACTGGATGGAATCATGGAAAGCAGCTGGAGCATCTACAATAATGGTTAGATGTTGAACATGGGGTTCTCGTATTGTTGGACCCTTCTTCATTCGGTGCACACCAACAGCAGCCTGTTATCTGCAATTGTTACAAGATGTGTTGCCATGACTGCTATCTAAGACAGGACATCTCCTTCCTCCAGAATAATGGTCCCCCCCCCCCACCGCCCCCCTCTACCCCGCCACCTCATCACGAACTACTTGTTCAATCATACGTGGATTGTGTTGTATAGGTCCAGTGGAATGACTGCCACATTCCCCCGATTTAATTCCATTATGTATCTATGTGGGACTATGTGGAATCAGGGAGCTGACTGTTGATGCATATGATCGAATTGCAGTGTTGGTTAAAGTCCATGTGGAATTGCTGAAGCTGATAACTATCTTATATGCAGCACATCCAGTAACGTTTATGTTTGCCTTGTTATGTACAAAATGTGCCATCACTTGATAATACAACGAAGAAGCTACGATCAAATGAAATATGCCATTATTTTTCTCATGTAATCTTATATCTGACACGTCAGGTGGTCCTCTTCTATTTGAAAATCGTCCTAGATGGCGGATTTGAAGATGGGCACGATGTTGGTGACATAGCCTCACAGACATCCTGCTTCCCTCTCTCGCCTCACTCCCCTCCTCCTGCGCCCTCATCTCATATTACTTGACTTAAAATTGATTTTGATCCGACTGCCTTTTGTTTCGAAGGGAGGTTACGCTCCTTTGAAGCTAATTTGGAACATCATTCCGTGATGGTGCTACAAACTTCCAGGTATGATGGAGAAGGGCAAGTCTATTAATCTAAGAGAGAGGCGGAAGTTATAAGAGAACATCATTACGATACCTGACAGTGTAATACGTCTACCGGTAGTGTTATTGCTAAGACTGTAGGGTAAGAAACTTCCAGAGGTGGTAGTAAGGACAAAAACATGGAAAAAAGTCTAGTAAACAAGGGCTCCAAAATGCATACCTTAAGAACTATAAACACTCGTTCGTCTTCGACATTGTGGAAAACATATCTGCTACTGAGCAAGTCTCCACAATTCTTAAGGTATGCACTCTACAGCCCATATTTACATCAAATTTTTTCTTGTTTTGGAAACTAAAGAGAGATTTATGTTTTAATCCAAACTATCATCTCTGAAAGTCGCCTGCACTACAGTCTTAGCAGTCAGTACATGTATATCACTGTTAGAGGTATGAGAATGATTTTAGCTTAGAATTTTCGACACAGACGTTTTCGGACTAGTCGCTTTTGGACCACGGTCCCTTAACTCAGCCCGCATCTCGCGGTCGCGCGATAGCGTTCTCGCTTCCCGCGCCCGGGTTCCCGGGTTCGATTCCCGGCGAGGTCAGGGATTTTCTCTGCCTAGTTATGGCTGGGTGTTGTGTGTTGTCCTTAGGTTAGTTAGGTTTCAGTAGTTCTAAGTTCTAGGAGGCTGATGACTATAGATTTTAAGTCCCATAGTGCTCAGAGCCATTTTAACCATTTTTTTCCCCTTAACTCACATTGATACTCTCACCCTTCTCCCTCATTCCTGAAGTTAGTAAGAATATCACGTTATCATACTGTATATGGTATCTGTCTTAGTATATTTTGTTAAAGTCAATAATTATACGTTTCCTGGTGCTAAAAGCTATTAGATCCTTTGTTTGAGCCTGAAGTAGACGTCGACTGCGAACCGACACTCACATCAATTGTTTAACTGTAGAGTAAAATTTATTTTCTTACAATGCATATTGCGCGTGGGGCGAGGGGGGGGGGGGGTGGAAGGAGAAAACTGCCTTTAATAGCCTGTAGGATCGGCCAAAATCAACGTGATGAGAAAGCTGAAGGCAAAGGAAATCAGTGCATTAAAGACAAATAATGTGCATCAGTAGGACATTTGGCCTGAACTGAAATAAAAGTGTTATTATGATCTCTCCATTGCCAAAAGATTCAAATTAGTTCCTCATTCGGATCTCCAGAACGGGTCTGCAAGTGGGAGGTGGCCACATGAAAAGATGGAATAACAAGCAACGCGATCTTGACATCAAATAAGGCGGAAGGGATGAATAACACTGCCATCGGAATTTCGAAAATCGTTGAGGGAAGTCGCAGCCAAATGTATATGTAAGTACGTGTGTAGCATTTATGAGACAAGCGACAAGGCGTGAGACTTGCGGAAAAATATCATCTACATAATTCCGAAACTATCGTACAATCACCTTAACAGCTCATGCATCTCAACTGCTGACAATAATACACAGAAGAATTAAAACGAAATTTGAGGATTTATTAGATGACGATGTTTGTCTTTAGAAAAGGTAAAGACAGCTTTGACGTTGCGCTTGATAATCGAAACAAGGTAGAAGAAAAATCTAAGGGAACCGTGCAACAACTTATTTGGAGTGACTGTACCACGTCTAATACAGATTTATAAGTGCGTTATAGTTTCCTAAACGAATGCGCGTTTAAAAGAAAAGACATTGCTAGAACTGAAGGAATGATGTAAAACTTGCCAACTGAGCGGTAACAAGACAATAAAAGAAGAGTTACACTTGCTGGATGTTGAAACTTGAATGTAATGTAGACCCTGAAACGTTATTTAAACATACCATAAAATATATGCAAACTTTGCAACAGAGGTAGCTGCCTGACTATCGTTGTTGCAAACGGACTTGCTAGGAAAATATTAAATTTTAGTGTACAATTCCAACTGTTCCGAGTATCAGTTACACATTCATACCGAGCGAGGTGGCGCAGTGGTTAGACACTGGACTCGCATTCGGGAGGACGACGGTTCAATCCCGCGTCCGGCCTTCCTGATTTAGGTTTTCCGTGATTTCCCTAAATCACTCCAGGCAAATGGCGGGATGGTTCCTCTCAAAGGGCACGGCCGACTTCCTTCCCCATCCTTCCCTAATCCGATGAGACCGATGACCTTGCTGTCTGGTCTCCTTCCCCAAACAACCCCCCAACCCCAAAACATTCATACTACTGTCCTTTCGAACGAAGAATTTTATATCGGCGTTATACGTGACAATCGTCCAGCCAACATAGTCAACTTTGAACTGTCTCATTTTGTAGGTAAGTACAGTATGATTCAAAAGATAGGAACAGTGGCTACAAAAAGCTGTTTAAAAGACGAGAAATCTGCAGAATACATGCTCTATGTCTTTTTGCTTCCCAAGTGGCGTCTGCTTACTCCCTCTTCCCTCTCCCATCTCTCCCCCCACTCCGGTCCACCGCCTACTGTCGCCCTTAATTCTCTCATCCTTTCTGAACCCTGAGTTATAATATGTTATTCAGATTGATGTTTCAACAATTCTTGAGGAATAGAATGACAGATTAGTGACAAATTAAGAAAGTGATGCATTAGTTAGAAGTAGAGAAAATAATTATAAATAATAAGTTACTTTTGCATGCCGTCAGAAAGTATAGTAGTAAGGCTCATAGTCGGATTGACATTTTATCAAGACTGAAAAATTCATTTATAGGTTGTAAAGTTTTATGACTCTGGGTTTGCTTAACTTTTCAGTCAAAATAAAATAAAAATGGAGTAGGGTTTGACCCTATGAACGTGGCTGCGAGAAAATCATATCCTAACTATTTAGCCATCGGCAATTGCAAATAACCATATGATCACTAATTCAGTTTTCTAGAAATTTATACTAAACTAGTGAACCTGGCAATGCTTCGTAATTGCTAAAAATGTGTGGGAATCGACTATACATCATAATCTGCTTCTCGTCACCCCTTCCCTCCTCTTCTCACTTCTCTCCGCCTCTCTTCGCTAACCACCCACTCTGTCCATCCCCTCCTAACCCCTCTCTCTGTACTTCTCCTCCTTCTCTGTACTTCTCCTCCTCCCCTAACTACATCCGTTTCCTGTCCTCCCACCTCTGTCTATATCTTCTACCTTCTCTATTACCTTGACCTTTGTTTGTTGTTATTGCCAACGAATTCCTGACTGGGAATTGAAGTCGCATAAAATGGAAAGGCATACCATATACGGGGTATGACAGACGTTCCTCGCTGCTGGATCTGTGAGGATAGTAGCTTCAGTGACAATATTTCGCATAGTTTTAATTTGTGAACGAGTAGGTTTCAGGTACCGTAGTAGTATTATAATCATAAGCCGAAAAGCCACAAACACAATTTTCCCAGCTGCCCCATATGGCCGAGCGGTTCTAGGCGCTCCAGTCTGGAACCGCGTGACCGCTACGGTCGCAGGTTCCAATCCTGCCTCGGGCATGGATGTGTGTGATGTCCTTAGGTGAATTAGGTTTAAGTAGTTCTAAGTTCTACTGGACTGTTGACCTCAGATGTTAAGTCCCATAGTGCTCAGAGCCATTTGAACCATTTTTGAACAAATTTTCGCATTTCCTATTACAACCAACAGCAAGAAAGAAAACAAAACAGTGCATAGGCGTGTATACAATTTTTGTTTAAAATTTTATATGAAGAGAACAGTATGTGTAGTAGAAACAATCTAAATAGCCTATACGCAAAAAAAACCTTTGGAACGTTTGTTAAAGTATCGTGTAAGAGTTTGAAGCAAATTGGGCAAGAAATTTTAATGAATTTTGGTTGTAACGTTTAACAACGTTTTACTTGAAATGCAAATTAAGATCGCTACTTTGGAGCAAAAAAAAAGTATTAATTGCTTTCAGTATGTACAGTACATTCAATATGTATTTGGTATTTTTTTGTTTTTAATGGGAACATTCTCCTAATGTAAGATGATCCGCTGGTGCTTTGGTGCTTAGGTGGGCACAAGAAAAATAAATTTTTATTGTACTGGAAGGGACCAAAAAAAAAGTAAGGCAAGAAAACAATAATGTGAAAATTAGCAGAATTTTTGACCCAAATTTCAAGCTATGTCCATGTCCACTACCTCACACCTCACCCCCCACACCTCAACCCCCCCCCCCCCCCCCCCCCCACCGAATTTCGGGTCCGTAGACGGCTGCCTGGGTACAGTTAAATTTTCACTAGGCTGAGAAGTAGAAACTTTCTAGGAGTTGATATTGACTACGATCAGCAAACCAGATTAAGCCTGACGTTGGCTGTAACGGAAGGGAAGAGATGAAAACACTGGCACAACACAGGAAGCAAAGACCACTCGTAAGACTCATGAGAAAAGAACGACGAAAGGAAAAAGGGGGGGAAGAAAAGTTATTTCTTGGTGATAATAAGCGAACACAAAACATTAATTTGCAATACACTATTACAACAGACATTCCCATGTCTATGACGTTAGATGGGACGTGGACTACGTACATCCACCCCTGCCCGCCCCCCCCCCCCCCCCCGCCCTCTCGCTCTTCCACCCACCCACACCCACACCTACCCACACACCCACACACACACACACACACACACACACACACACGACAGAGGCCAGCTTGGCAACAGCAGAACAGACAGCGATCAATAGGCGGATGGACCCACCCAGCTGCTGCCTTGTATAAAGCACCTGGCGCACAGCAGTTGAGGTGGACACGACTATCGTAAACTTTAATTAATTATTTTCCATTGAAAATGTGAGATCACAGAATAATAGTTTGGAGTTATAGAATTTATAGATAAACTGTAACACATGCTTTGAAAACACAGGCGTGACAAATTAATTGTTACATGTACAATCATATTAATACGATTATAACACAACCATAAAAGAAAAAGGTGTTCTACAACATGTAGCGTTATTGAAACTGTTCAATACATGACAAACTTATGGCATATTTCTGAGGTAATTTTTATGTCCTTTTACAGCGGAAAGTAATAATATTTATTTGTTTTCTTACAATGGGCTGCATAACACTATTACCGTTTTGCAGTAACAACAGACAGGCTCCCGATAAACTTATTTTGTGCAACGTAGTTGCTATAGGCAAACAGAAGAGTTTCATTTGTTGTGAGATACCTGTTAAAAAGTTTGCGAAAAACTATTCTCTAACAACGTGTCTGACACAGCATAATTTAAATAAAATATTACGAGTGAAATACTGAATGCAAATATCACACAATGCTGGAAGTATATAAATAACTTTCTATGTCCCTTAGCTATTAGTCCAAGTAGATCATCATTCAATCGATATACTGATGATCCAAGTTTTTCATACAAGTAATGAGACGCTAACTTCCCATTCCACAGTAAGTGGGAAATCTTTTCTCAGTAATTCCTTTTATATGTTATTTTCATTTAACCCACCCCATTAGAGTGTGAATTACTTCTTCAAAACTACATAGTACGAAATTATTTTGAAAACTGACTTTTTTTATTTTAAAATTAGCAATCACACATTATCATTAACACGCATTCCGACTGCAAAATGTCGTCGGCTCTCAATGAAGTCCTGTACGTCCCTGCTTGGTGGAAGACAAATCATAGAAAGTGACAGTTTTCTAAGGAGGCGAGTTCAGTAAAAGTGGAAATATCAAGGAGAAGGTACACCAATACACCTGGCTGTTCACCACGAAAGCCTCAACAGGTTTGTCCCTGTATAACATCTGGCTATACCCTTCAACTTGTGTCATAAAATATCTAGTAAAGAGTCACAACAATAGAATTCACACAGCTTCATAGTTGGCACTCCCACATATAAATTTTGATACTTTTATTTATTAGCTATAGCTTTCACGCAACTCTTAAGATTCCTTTTTTTATGTGACACCTGTAAGTTCCCTTTAATTGTGCTGCGATTTACAACTTGAATAGCTTTACATCTTTTTTATATTGAGTAATGTCTACTGATCTTCATTATATGCACTCAAGTCGCTTCTGCCTCGGATAACGAAATATTTGTGCGATGGGATGCCAGCCGTTCGGAAAAGACACACAATATTCACGGGACCTTCACTCCAGCAAACATAAAATATACTTGGAATGTGCCAATATCTCACGTCAACAACAAAGTGGAAACAGTTAGAATAAAACAGTCACAATTGAAAACAATAAACACTCTATTTACAATGAAGAATGTAAGTAGTAGTGGTTGCTTATTTTAATGTCAGAAAGTCAGCGAGAGCCTATGACCATCAACGTAAGTATGATGTGAATACACAGATAGTAAGATAAATTTAAAAAAATATATATATAAAAATTCTATGAAAAGAAAGAATTTAAGTAATATCCTAGTATACAATATCTACAACACAAAATTCCGAATTCAAGCTCGATATGTCTCCAGTGAAATTCCGTGCGCCCTCTATTCAACTGTCAACTGACCCAGCTTCTGGCACTCCCTCTCCCATGCCCCCTCTCCCCCCTCCCCCCACCCCCTTCCACGCCTGTTCCCGTTGCCAATTCACAGATTTGTCACCGATCGTGACCCATCTTAGCAAATTGCTCCCCGCTCTGTTAATTGCAACGAACGAACAGTAGTATCAACATAATGCACTCCACATGTCGAACGGAACGTCAAAATTGTCCACTAGAGATGCTATTCATTGGACAGCACATGAAGAAGACCTTGAACACAGCCGCGTATCGATTTCACCAGTGACAATACGTACGAACGACCTGAGACAGAGCGCTGTGCGAGTTGCAAAGCTACCAGCGGAGGTTCTACGTGGAGACGGCTGTCTCCAGTCCGCGCAACGCACGGCAACGTACCTGTGAGAGAGCCTTTCTGCAGTCGGGCCACCCGGGAGATGTATTCGCCGGCGCAACCAGTGGCAGAAAGAGGGTTCACTCGCTGCCAACACGACGGGCCTCTGGTATTGATCGGCTTCGTCCGAAGCCACTGCGCATGCCCGGCACCTGATGTCGCTCTCTCCACTCCTCTTTCGCCTATAGTTTAGTTCCCTTCTGTTCCCCCTACACCGCATTTCCTTTCTCGCTCATTCGCTCACCAACTCGAATCTGTGACCCGGATCTAGGACAAGTATCTTATCGCCTGCGCAGTGGGTTAGCGCGTTATGGACAGATCAGTACCGCCGTACTTCTTCCTCCACCGTTGTGTAGTGCGACTTATGGCGCTATACTTTTTTGTGGTAGTGTTCTGATATAAAGTGAGGAACGACTTGTACGTACGTGACAAAGCAAGCGATAGCTCCACCGAGGTGGTATCACAGTCTCAATACTGTCCGAGAAGATACAAACGAGACTTCTATGGCTTTGATTACAAATGGAACGCGACCACCCGCTTGTCGATTGTACACGAATTGGTATATAGTCAAAAATGTATGAAAAATATACGGAGATTGTCATTTAATACTCAGTCAGGGACTGCTTCTAGTCATTTTCGTTGTCAAATGGGGACATATTATTATACTACCCTTTCGTTTTTCTCGTAAAAATCGCTTTTATAGTTATGAATCTGAATTATGTACTTGAATAGCATTACACACTGCTAACACAATACATGCTTAATATGACAGGAATCAGAATAATGATAACGTGTGTGAAATTTTTACTTATCTTTGTTGCAGTGGCAATTTTAGGCTTGTCGTCCTTTTTTTCTGAAGGTAAATCAGACGTCCTAAGTTTTTGATTTCATCGTTAAGACGCTTCTTCGCCGTATCACAGCACATTTCAGTTTGTTGCCGTAACAGAGAAAATGTGCAGCAAACACTGTTTCATGCTGTAGAGAGCTGCGTCGCTTGCTTGCCTTTTTCATGATAGCAAAAGCTCACAGAGAACTAGTGCAAAGTAAAACCAATAAGCGCGAATACTCACTACCAACTACAGGCTGAGAGAAGGAACATGTGCTTGGCACGCAGCCTACGAAAGGTTATAGGCTCAACGACAAATAAACAGCGACTGATTTGGCGCGGATTCATATATGAACATGGTACACTCTAGGCGCGGTAATTTGTGAAATTAATAATTATATTAACTTCCAGTTTTTAAGCAGCGAACAATTTAAACAAAACTGGGTCTTCTGATGTTTATGGAAATATAAGGATAAAGATAGTGACGTAGACTGCTTTAAATAATAATGAAACACAAATTTTACAATTTTAATCATGCCACGTGTAAAAGACAGTAGATATTTAGCTTTTCTACAATGTGAATGAATTTATGAAAAGTTAAGTATGGTTTTGAAACATAACAATAATTTTCGTTTTTTATTAAATTATGGAAAAATTTTGAATGATAAAATATTTCGCAAATGCACCATCGTGTAGCGTAACTATTTCAGAAACATGAATTTTATAGCAAAAAATCAGAGTAAAAATCACCAAGATGGTATAGGAAAACTCAGGAAGTGGCTATTACTCGTTGTAATTGCGCACGAAAATTGTTTGAATTAGTAGAACTCTTAAATAACAAAGCGCCATTGAATGTTTCTAAAATGGTAATAAACATGCCTTTGTAAGCAACTAATTTGCAATGGTTGTAAAGGAATGAATCTATAGTATTTGGTTACATAAGAGCATGACTTCAGAGGTACCTTGTATAAATGCGTGTTGTGTACGGTTAGATACGGCCTGATTCTCCACGTCGGCTCTCGTGTCACTGTTGTGTCCTGTCGCGTGACCTACAAAGGTAACATGGGACGCAAGAAAACTTACATGACGTTCGAGCACCGACAACTTGTCATCTTTCACCATGCGAAGGATTGCAGTATGTTATATTTCCTGATGAAACCAAATTAAACGTTTTTTCAACAGTCAAAAGAAATGATGTGACGAAAAATATGCTTAACGTTTGCAACCTACAGTACAATATGTCGAGCAGGGTGGGGGGGGGGGGGGTTAGGTGAGGAGGGCTTCTTTTGTATGGGATTGTATTTCGTCCTCCGATCTGCAGGAGATTACTTATATTAACAGCACATTAAACAAACAGGGATGTTTCACAATCTCAACAATTTGCTCATGGGTGCAAGGAAATGGGGATCAGATGTATTTTTTCCGAGACACACTTATTATATGTTGTAGAAGAACCACTTCAATCGCCATACCACTTCAATCGCCATTTCTGAACCAACTAGAAAATTTATGGTAATTACTCGATAAAAATGTGAGAAAAACTACAATCGATTCGAAAGAAAATCAGAATCGGGAACGCGGGTAAGCTACTACGAACAGCATAGTGAACCCATTATTGTAGCCAATATAGACACAAAGCAGCGCCTACCATAGTAGTACAGGGTATATGCCCATTAGCTCCGCAGATGACGAAGAGATTACAGAAATGTATGACAAGATAAAAGAGATCATTCAGATAGTGAAGGGAGATAAAAATTCAATAGTCATGGGGGACTAGAATTCGATAGTAGGAAAAGAAAGAGAAGGAAAAGTAGTAGGTGAATATGGAATGGGGGTAAGGAATGAAAGAGAAAGCCCCCAGGTAGAGTTTTGCATAGACCATAACTTAATCATAGCTAACACTCGGTTTAAGAATGATAGAGGAAGGTTATATATGTGGAAGAGCCCTGGAGACACTGGAAGGTTTCAGATAGATTATATAATGGTGCGACAGAGATTTAGGAACCAGGTTTCAAGTTGTAAGACATTTCCAGGGTCAGATGTGGACTCAGATCACAATCTATTGATGGTGAACTGTAGATCAAAATTGAAGAAACTGCAAAAATGTGGGAATTTAAGGGGATGGAACCTAGATAAACTGAAAGAACCAGGGTTGTAGAGAGTTTCAGAGAGAGGGTATTAGGGAATGATTGACAAGAATAGGGAAATGAAATACAGTAGAAGAAGAATGGGTAGCTTTGAGGCACTGAGAGATGAAATAGTGAAGGCAGCAGAGGATCAAGTAGTTAAAAAGACGATGGCTAGTAGAAATCCTTGGGTAACATCTACATCTACATCCATACTCCGCAAGCCACCTACGGTGTGTGGCGGAGGGCACCTTGAGTACCTCTATCGGTTCTCCCTTCTATTACAGTCTCGTATTGTTCGTGGAAAGGAGGATTGTCGGTATGCCTCTGTGTGGGCTCTAATCTCTCTGATTTTATCCTCATGGTCTCTTCGCGAGATATACGTAGGAGGGAGCAATATACTGCTTGACTCCTCGGTGAAGGTATGTTCTCGAAACTTCAACAAAAGCCCGTACCGAGCTACTGAGCGTCTCTCCTGCAGAGTCTTCCACTGGAGTTAACCAATCATCTCCGTAACGCTTTCGCAATTAATAATGATCCTGTAACGAAGCGCGCTGCTCTTCGTTGTATCTTCTCTATCTCTTCTATCACCCCTATCTGGTACGGATCCCACACTGCTGAGCAGTGGGCGAACAAGTGTACAGTAACCTACATCCTTTGTTTTCGGATTGCATTTCCTTAGGATTCTTCCAATGAATGTCAGCCTGGCATCTGCTTTACCGACGATCAACTTTATATGATCATTCCATTTTAAATCACTCCTAATGCGTACTCCCAGATAATTTATGGAATTCTAGTTGCTGACCTGCTATATTGTAGCTAAATGATAAGGGATCTTTTTTCTATGTATTCGCAGCACATTACACTGGTCTACATTGAGATTCAATTGCCATTCCTTGCAACATGCGTCAATTCGCTGCAGATCCTCCTGCATTTCAGTAAAATTTTCCATTGTTGCAACCTCTTGATATACCACAGCATCATCTGCAAAAAGCCTCAGTGAACTTCCGATGTCATCCACAAGGTCATTTATGTGTATTGTAAATAGCAACGGTCCTACGACACTCCCCTGCGGCACACCTGAAATAACTCTTACTTCGAAAGACTTCTCTCCATTGAGAATGACATGCTGCGTTCTGTTATCTAGGAACTCTTCAATCCAATCACACAATTGGTCTGATAGTCCATATGCTCTTACTTTGTTCATTAAACGACTGTGTAGAACTGTATCGAACGCCTTGCGGAAGTCAAGAAACACGGCATCTACCTGGGAACCTGTGTCTATGGCCCTCTCAATCTCGTGGACGAATAGCGCGAGCTGGGTTTCATACGATCGTCTTTTTCGAAACCCATGCTGATTCCTATAGAGTAGATTTCTAGTCTCCAGAAAAGTCATTACACTCGAACATAATACGTGTTCCAAAATTCTACAACTGATCGACATTAGAGATATAGGTCTATAGTTCTCCACATCTGTTTGACGTACCTTTTTGAAAACGTGGATGACCTGTGCCCTTTTCCAAACCTTTGGAACTCTATGCTCTTCTAGAGACCTACGGTACACTATCTGTGCTATAGACAAAAGAGATACTGAATGTAACTGATGAAAGGAGAAACATAAAAATGAAATAAATGAAGCAAGCCAAAAGGCATACAAACATCTCAAAAATGAGATCGACAGGAAGTGCAAAATGGCTAAGCAGGGATTGCTAGAGGACAAATGTAAGGATGTACAGACATATCTCACTAGGGGTAAGATAGATGCTGCTTACAGGAAAATTAAAGAGACCTTTGGAGAGAAGAGAACCACGTGTATGAATATCAAGAGCTCAGATGGAAAACTAGTCCTAAGCAAAGAAGGGAAAGCAGAAAGGTGGTAGGAGTATGTAGAGGGTCTACAGAAGGGCGATGTACTTGAGGGCAAAATTATGGAAATGGAGGAGGACATAGATGAAGATGAAATGGGAGCTATGATACGGAGTGAAGAGTTTGACAGAGCACCGAAAGACCTAAGTCGAAACAAGGCCCTGGGAGTAGACAACATTCCACTAGAACTAATGATAGCCTTGGGAGAACCAGCCTAGACAAAAGTGTACGGTTTGGTTAGCAAGACGTATGAGACAGGTGAAATACTCTCAGACTTCAAGAAGAATATAATAATTCCAATCCCAAAGAAAGCAGGTCTTGACTGGTGCAAAAATTACCCGACTATCAGGTTAATAAGCCACGGCTGCAAAATACTAACACGAATTCTTTACAGACGAATGGAAAAACTGGTGGAAGCCGACCTCGAGGAAGATTAGTTTGGATTCCACAGAAATGTTGGAACACGTGAGGCAATACTGACCCCACGACTTATCTTAGAAGATAGATTAAGGAAATGGAAACCTACGTCTCTAGCATTTGTAGACTTACAGAAAGCTTTTAATAATGTTGACTGCAATACACGTTTTCAAATTATGAAGGTGACAGGGGTAAAATACAGGGAGCGAAAGGCTATTTACAATTTGTACAGAAATCAGACGGCAGTTATATGAGTTGAGGGGCATGAAAGGGAAGCAATCGTTGGGAAGGGAGTGTGATAGGGATGTAGCCTATCCCCGATATTATTCAATCTGTATATTGAGCAAGCAGTAAACAAAAGAAAAATTCGGAGTAGTAGAAATAAAGATTTTGAGGTTTGCCGATGACATTGTAATTCTGTCAAAGATAGCAAAGGACCTGGAAGAACAGTTGAGCGGAATGGACAGTGTCTTGAAAGGAGGATATACCTGTAAGATGAACACCAGCAAAAGCAAAATGTGGATAACGGACTGTAGTCAAATTAAATCAGGTGATGCGGAGGGAATTAGATTAGGGAATGAGACACTTATAGTAGTAGATACGTTTCACAGTTTGGGGAGCAAAATAATTGATGATGGTCGCAGTAGAGGGGATAAAAAATGTAGACTGGCAATGGCAAGGAAAGCGTTTCTGAAGAACAGAAATTTGTTAACATCGAATATGGATTTAAGTGCTATTCCTGAAATTATTTGTATGTAAGTAAAACATGGACGATAAATAGTTTAGACAGGGATAGAACAGAAGTTTTCGAAATATGATGCTACAGAAAAATGCTGAAGATTAGATGGGTAAATCATGTAACTAATGAGGAGGTATTGAATAGATTTGGGGAGAAGTGGAGTTTGTGACGCAACTTGACAAGAAGAAGGGACCGGATGGTAGGACATGTTCTGAGGCATCAAGGGATCACTAATTTAGCATTGGAGGGCAGCGAGGAGGGTAAAAATCGTTGAGGGAGACCAAGAGATGAATACACTAAGCAGATTCAGAAGGATGTAGGTTGCAGTAAGTACTGGGAGATGAAGAAGCTTCCACAGGATAGAGTAGCATGGAGAGTTGCATCAAATCAGTCTCTGGACTGAAGACCACAGCAAAAACAACAGAAAAAACAAGCTGGAGGAAGGGTAGTAATTTTCCTGAATGCAAAGCAAAATTCGTTCGTAATATGTAACATGTAACCGCGCGACTGCTACGGTCGCAGGTTCGAATCCTGCCTCAGGCGTGGATGTGTGTGATGTACTTAGGTTCGTTAGGTTTACGTAGTTCTGGGTTCTAGGGGACCGATGACCTCAGAAGTTAAGTCCCATAGTGATCAGAGCCATTTAGTTCGGTTATAGGTTTGTTCTCAGCAGAATGACAGCAAACCAACACCGACAACGATAGTTCAGGTCTACATGCCGACGTCTTGAGCTGATGATGAAAGGGCAGAGAGGTTACTGAAAGGGTAATATAGTACGTAAAGAGAGATGAAAATCTAATAGTCATGCGGGACTGCAATGCGGTTGTAGGGGAAGAAGTAGAATAAATGGTTACATGAGAATACGGACTTGGTACAAGAATGAGACAGGAGAAAAACAAATTGAGTTCTGTATTAAATTTCAGATAATGATAGCGAATACTCTTTTCAATATTCACAAAAGAGGTATACTTGGAAGATGTCAAATGATACGTGGCGATTTCAGTTACATGACGTCATCGTAAAACAGACATTCCGAAATCAGATACTGGATTGTAAGGCGAACCCAGGAGCAGATATTGACTCAGATCTCAGTGTAGTAGAGATGAAGTGCAGGCTGACGTTTAAGAGATTAGTCAGGAAGAATCAATACACAAAGAAGTGGGTTTCGGAAGTACTAAGCAAAGACAAGATGCACTTGAAGTTCTCTGTGGCTAAAGATACAGTATAAGGAACAGCTCATTAGGCAGTACAGTTGAAGTGGAATGGACATCTCTAAAAAGGGTAATCATAGATGTTGGAAAGGAAGACATTGGTAGAATGAAGATAACTGCGAAGAAACCGAGCGTAACATAAGAAATAATTCAATTGATCGATGACAGAAGGCAATACAAAAACAGTTCAGGGAAATTCAGGAACATAAGTAGCTGAGGAATGAAATAAACAGGAAGTGCAGGGAAGCTAAGACGAAATGGCTGCATGAAAAATGCGAAGAAATCTAAATAGGAATGATTATCGAAAGGACTGAGTCTGCATACAGGAAAGTCAAAACCTCTGGTGAAATTAAAAGCATGGGTAGTAACATTAAGAGTGCAACAGGAATTCCACTGTTAAGTCCAGAGAAGAGAGCGGATAGGTGGAAAGAGTACTTTGCAAGCCTCTATGAAGAGGGAAGATTTGCCTGATAGAAGGAGAAACGGGAGTCGATTTTGAAGAGGTAGGGAATCCAGTATTAGAATTTAAGTGAGCTTCGGAAGACTTAAGAACAAATAGTGCTCAGAGCCATTTAAAACTTGTCGCTTTACCTATTGAGCGCCCTCGTAGTAGCTAGTGAACACAATCCTCAGGTTGTCAGTCATAAAAGAGTGACTACTGTCCCAAAACAAAGCTTTCTAACGTGAGAAAGTCCATCCCAAACCCTTTGTTGTGAGCCCTGCACATTTACATGAAGACAGTTGTTTTGCTGTGAATCCAGGAGACCGTTTTACTGTTCAACACAGCAGCAACAATAATCTTATTTATAATATTTAAATCGTGCTTTAGCCAAAGGGCCTTTTTACAGTTATGTGCACTTTACATCCGTAGTTAGGAAATTAGAAAATGAGAGCATCAACACTAGCAGCTAGCGCCCGCAAAGTTCCCAGCTGATCAGTTTATTCTTTCAGTTGTCGCTTTCATAAATTGATCGCCTACCTATCTCTTTTATCTTTACATCATGGAAACATCACGCCGAGGCTCGTCTTTGTCTCCATCCTGGTCCGTAGCCAATGCTACTCAGACGTATTGCCTCCCTCCAGAACTAGTCCACGAATATACCCAGAAAAAGACTCTTCGTTAAACGCAACATAATTTTCTCACTGATCAAATCCCTTTTCCTCCTAACCCACAACATTAATTATTAAAGCTTCCGATTCAGAAAATCTCTTACAAAATCACTAAATCCAGCCGGTAGACGCCGCCAGCTACTTCAAGATCGCCTTAGCAAGCACACGCCACTTCCCCTCTCGCCATTCCGCTATTTCACCTCCTGCAAGACGTGTGTTAAGCCAAAGATAATACCCCCTCCATCACCCAGTAGAGAGAAGCGCCATAAAGAGCTTGTCGACGTCACATTCCCCCGCCGGATAAGCCACATGCTCTTCTCCCGTCAGTCGAAACTTTGTTTACAAACAATGCGTGCTCCTCCGATGCACAGAACCACATTCTAGTTGTGAATATTTTCGTATTTTGTTAACTGATTATAAACTCACTGTTTCCTTTCCTTCCTTTATGTGAAGTTATATGAATAGGACGAGAATATTGTTAACTTTTTTGTCACTCTGGACACACCTTTTAATTATATTTCGTAGAGTTTTGCCTGTGTGTTCTCCATGCCTATAACTTTGTTTTGCAAGCTTAGTTTATGTCGTATGACAGTCCCTTGATTTCATCCTTAATTCCAGTGTTTTGCCAGTATAAGAAAAGGCTTTGTACTTTGTATTTTAACATGGGTTAATATACAGGGTGAGTCACCTAACATTAACGCTGGATATATTTCGTAAACCACATCAAATACTGACGAATCGATTCCACAGACCGAACGTGAGGAGAGGGGCTAGTGTAATTGGTTAATACAAATCATAAAAAAATGCACGGAAGTATGTTTTTTAACACAAACCTACGATTTTTTAAATGGAACCCCTTGAGTTTTGTTAGCACATCAGAACACATAAACAAATACGTAATCAGTGCCGTTTGTTGCATTGTAAAATGTTAATTTCATCCGGAGATATTGTAACCTAAAGTTGACGCTTGAGTACCACTCCTCCGTTGTTCGATCGTGTGTATCGGAGAGCACCGAATTACGTAGGGATCCAAAGGGGACGGTGATGGACTTTAGGTACAGAAGAGACATTACGTCCATATGCTAACACCTTTTTATTGGTCTTTTTCACTGACGCACATGTACTTTACCATGAGGGGTGAGGTACACGTACATGTCAGGCCAATAGATGTTCAATGTGGTGACCATAATTTGCTACACACAATTCCGATCTCTGGCGTAATGAATGTCGTACACGCCGCAGTACATCTGGTGTAATGTCGCCGCAGGCTGTCACAACACGTTGTTTCATATCCTCTGGCGTTGTAGGCACATCACGGTTCACACGGTACATGATGGCCACCACATTGAACATCTATTGGCCTGACATGTCGGGACACACTCTATTCCACTCCGTAATTGAAAACGGAAACCACGTGTGTACGTGTACCTCACCCCACATGGTAATGTACATGTGCGTCAGTGAAAAAGACCAATAAAAAGGTGTTAGCATGTGGACGTAATGTGCTGTTCCAGTCTCTTCTGTACCTAAGGTCCATCACCGTTCCCTTTGGATCCCTACGTAATTCGGTGCTCTCCGATACACACGATCGAACAGTGGAGGAGCGGTACTCAAGCGTCAGCTTTAGGTTAAATATCTCCGGATGCAATTAATATTTTACAATGCAACAAACGGCACTGATTACGTATTTGTTTATATGATCAGATGTGCTAACAAAACTAAAGTGGTTCCATTTAAAAAACGTAAGTTTGTGTTAAAAAACATACTTCCGTGCATTTTTGTAATGTTTGTATTAAACAATTACACTAGCCCTTCTCCTCACTTTCGGTCTGTGGAATCGGTTCGTCAGCGTTTGATGTGGTTTACGAAATATATTCAGCGGTAACGTTAGGTGACTCACCCTGTATATAAGGTTTTTATTATGTGTGTTTTATGGTACCCCATCTGTTGGACTTTGTACTTGAATCCTCCATTCTACTGAAATGCGTTAATATTTTGTAGCCTGTGAAACTTTGTGCAACTATTACCTGTAACTAATATGTTGAGGATATAGCACAATTTTACGTTTGTGATCACTCTTTTTAAATACACTTCACGCAGTTATTATCCAATTCAGACGATTGAACTAAGTTGATTTATTATGATATTTTTACCCAAATATTTTTATTACAATAGAATTAAATATTTTGTTATAATTTCAGATTTTTCCCTCAGAATAACAGAAACCATGATAGTTCATTCCTATTTTGTGAAGCGTTATGGCAAGATTTTAACATCATATGCTTTAAGATCTGATTATACTGGCAGTGACGATTTCAACTATTACAGGAAGCGTTATGGCAAGATTTTAACATCATATGCTTTAAGATCTGATTATACTGGCAGTGACGATTTCAACTATTACAGGAAATATTGTATTGTAATTTGAACAGTTAGCATTTTACTATTTTCTTAACTCATTAAATTTGATATACTTCACTATATGTTAGTCCCTTCCCACTTACACTAAATAAAATATTGTAACAGATCCCTCCTATAGTATTAAGCCCCTTACTAGGGCAAACTGTCTTTCCGGGGAGTGACTGACGCCATTTTGTAAACAATGTTCGCCACCATTTCTCTCAAGGGTGAAGGAATGTACATGGTGGCAGCCAGTCAAGGACTATTTTAAGGAATTGGTTTAAAGAATTTATTTCAAAGGCCTAGTCAAATCTTTACAAGTGTTCTCCCTGACTAATTTGCCTACGTGACACAAGGCGCTTGTCTTTCAAAACCGAGGCAGTTCTGTCCACCTGGATAAGTACGCATCTGAACACGACCATCGTTCCTGTCAGCAAGTTACGTAATAAACCCGTCCTGGTTACACGTTTCCAGTTATTCATAGTCCAAACTCGATGATCCGATGTTCACTGCAGTTGTAATTGACGATGTCGCTGGGTCCACAAGGGAAGAGGTGCAGGTCGTCTGCCGCAGAGCCTCATGTCCAACGATGTGCCCAGAGAAAAGTTCTCTGGAACAGTTGTCCCTGCAGCAACATTGTACTCTGTCGTCAGATTTGCCTCTGAATGCTGTATGTACAGCTTTACAGAACATGGAAACCTCTGACCTCCACATTCTGTGATGACGCTTAGACGTTCATTACCTGTGGCTTCAGGCGCAGTGGTTAGACACTGGACTCGCATGCGGGAGGACGACGGTTAAATCCCGCGTCCGGCCATCCTGATTTAGGGTTTCCGTGATTTCCCTAAATAGCTCCAGGCAAATGCCGGGATGGTTCCTTTCAAAGTGCACGGCCGACATCCTTCCCCGTCCTTCGCTAATCCGATGAGACCGATGACCTCGCTGTCTGGTCTCCTTCCCCAAACAAACCAACCAACCAAGCAACCTGTGGCTTCATCGTCTTTCACTCCCAAAGATGCTGATGACAGTGGTACATGAACAACCGACCATCTTCGCCGTTTTCTACATGCTGGCTTCCTTTGTCGATGTCGCTCACGTCAGTGGATTTCTTCATCTGCGTTCCATATCGTCGCTAGACTTGTAAACACGGTCCAGTGGCATTAATTCGACCACCACCTACGTTCGACGCCAATTACAATAAAAGCTCACAGACGCAGGTTGCAGCACTAGCACTGAACAATACATGAATCGTGTGGACCCGGTAAACAGCGCACTCATTGTAATGCGGAAACGGAGTGATTTATCTGACGTCCACAAGAGCATTATCATTGGCTTTCCAGCCAAGCTTGGAAGCATTTCCGAAACGGCTCAGTTTGTAAACTGTTCGCTGGTCACCGTGGTTAAAATATACCGTGCATGGCAAAATGGCGCTATCCAAAGCCGGCGTCTTGGAGACAATAGTGCAGCACGGAGAAGAGACGACCGGGGTGAACGACGGCTTCAGAGATGTGTAGAGGCGAACAGACGTACAACTATTGAGTAACTGACCACCCAGATGAACCAAGTGGCTACCAACCTAGCAGCTTATGCAGGAGCCTTGCTCATACACCCTTGCTGATTGATGTTCATCTGCGATGAAGGCTGGATTTCACATTTCTCTACCGCAACTGGACATCCGCTCAAAAGGGTAGGCCACGACTTTCGGAACGCAGATTTACTGTGACCTTCGTACACTCGTAGTACTCCATGAGGACAACAAAATGTGTAAGCAGTAGCGCGTACTTCTCAAGCGTTACTGAGACAATCGCAAGATAATTTCGGTCTTCAAATATATATCTGTGCGTGGCTATTTTAACCATAAAGCGGCTGCAGATGAGTGGTGCCAGCACGGCAGCTCAGCGTGTTCGGTCAGAGCGCTAGCTATCCTTTCGAATAAAAAATTGAGCGAACGGATGAACGAAAAAACTGAACGGGTGTCATCGGACATCCACCCTGAACAAATTCGACGAGCAACATAGAACATGATGCTTTCTTGTTTTCTCTAAAAAAAAAAAAAAAAAAAAAAAAAGGTGGTTGGCGTTCAAGCCACTAGATCGCTGGATCGAGTTCCGTTCGTCAGTTTTTTTTTTAATTTTCAACGCAGTCTTTTTCTTTACTATTTATATTACAACTGATATAATGGGAAATAGAGTGTAATCGGATGGACTTTTATTAAATTTACAATGTTATTTGGCAGTCTACTAATTTTTATTATTACAAATAATATAATATTCATAACTATCTACTAGTAAACGACCAAACGCATAAAGCGATACTGAAAATGTATGCGTGTTCATGTCTTCAAAACTGCTTCTTGGAAGACGCTATTAAAATACACTCGATACTGCACAACCAATTATCAGCGCCGAGTTTTAAGGAAATATTGCGTTATGCATGGTTTACTTCCAACCTATCGTCTGAAAGAGAGGTTTTAGAAAATATTAACGAGGTTTGTTTTCCACGGAAAACCTCAAAAGACTTTGCGTATGAAGAAACATAGCGTTTATTCACCTGGTGCCGTTTAACTTTATGTTTTGCATGTTTTTACGGAAAATATCATCTTGCAACTTGTACTCGTAAAATCGAAAGCGAGGATTAATTGTACATCTTTTGAAAGCCGTCTGTGCCGGTTAAAACTTAGAGGTAACAAGTCGTTTCGGGCTCCTTCCAGGTATAAAGGATTTCGCAAATCACGGACAAGCATACATTTTCAGTATCACATTATGCGTTTGGCCGTTTACTAGTCGATACATATGAATATTACATTATTTGTGATAAACAATTTGTAGACCGCCACATTACATTGTAAATTTAATAAAAGTTCATCCGATTACGTGTATTTTCCCCATTATATAAATTGTAATATAAATAATAAAAGAAATGACTGTGCTGAAAATAAAAAAAATTGACTTACGGAACTCGATCCAGCGATCCATCGAATTGAACGCCAACCACTTTTTTTTCTTTTTTAAATATTTTGTTCTCTATTATTCGTTGAATTTGTTCAGGGTGGACGTCCGATGATACCCGTTCAGTTTGTTCGATGGCCCGTTCGCTCAGTTCTTTTATTAGAAAGTAATCTCTGACCGAACACGCTTAGCTACCGTGCCGCCACCACACGGCGACAGCTGCTTCATGGTTAAAATGGCCACGCACAGATATATACACTCCTGGAAATTGAAATAAGAACACCGTGAATTCATTGTCCCAGGAAGGGGAAATTTTATTGACACATTCCTGGGGTCAGATACATCACATGATCACACTGACAGAACCACAGGCACATAGACACAGGCAACAGAGCATGCACAATGTCGGCACTAGTACAGTGTATATCCACCTTTCGCAGCAATGTAGGCTGCTATTCTCCCATGGAGACGATCGTAGAGATGCTGGATGTAGTCCTGTGGAACGGCTTGCCATGCCATTTCCACCTGGCGCCTCAGTTGGACCAGCGTTCGTGCTGAACGTGCAGACCGCGTGAGACGACGCTTCATCCAGTCCCAAACATGCTCAATGGGGGACAGATCCGGAGATCTTGCTGGCCAGGGTAGTTGACTTACACCTTCTAGAGCACGTTGGGGGGCACGGGATACATGCGGACATGCATTGTCCTGTTGGAACAGAAAGTTCCCTTGCCGGTCTAGGAATGGTAGAACGATGGGTTCGATGACGGTTTGGATGTACCGTGCACTATTCAGTGTCCCTCGACGATCACCAGAGGTGTACGGCCAGTGTAGGAGATCGCTCCCCACACCATGATGCCGGGTGTTGGCCCTGTGTGCCTCGGTCTTATGCAGTCCAGATTGTGGCGCTCACCTGCACGGCGCTAAACACGCATACTACCATCATTGGCACCAAGGCAGAAGCGACTCTCATCGCTGAAGACGACACGTCTCCATTCGTCCCTCCATTCACGCCTGTCGCGACACCACTGGAGGCGGGCTGCACGATGTTGGGGCGTGAGCGGAAGACGGCCTAACGGTGTGCGGGACCGTAGCCCAGCTTCATGGAGACGGTTGCGAATGGTCCTCGCCGATACCCCAGGAGCAACAGTGTCTCTAATTTGCTGGGAAGTGGCGGTGCGGTCCCCTACGGCACTGCGTAGGATCCTACGGTCTTGGCGTGCATCCGTGCGTCGCTGCGGTCCGGTCCCAGGTCGACGGGCACGTGCACCTTCCGCCGACCACTGGCGACAACATCGATGTACTGTGGAGACCTCACGCCCCACGTGTTGAGCAATTCGGCGGTACGGCCACCCGGCCTCCCGCATTCCCACTATACGCCCTCGCTCAAAGTCCGTCAACTGCACATACGGTTCACGTCCACGCTGTTGCGGCATGCTACCAGTGTTAAAGACTGCGATGGAGCTCCGTATGCCACGGCAAACTGGCTGACACTGACGGCGGCGGTGCACAAATGCTGCGCAGCTAGCGCCATTCGACGGCCAACACCGCGGTTCCTGGTGTGTCCGCTGTGCCGTGCGTGTGATCATTGCTTGTACAGCCCTCTCGCAGTGTCCGGAGCAAGTATGGTGGGTCTGACACACCGGTGTCAATGTGTTCTTTTTTCCATTTCCAGGAGTGTATTTGACGACCGAAATTATCTTGCGATCTTCTCAATAACGCTTGAGAAGTACGCGCTACTGCTTACACATTTTGTTGTCCTGGTGGAGTACTACGAGTGTACGAAGTTTGCAGTAAATCCGCGTTCCGAACGTCGTGGCCTCCCTTTGTTAGAGGCGACAGGTGGCCTTCAAGATGAATCAAGTTTTATGATCTTATGCTCCGTCGATCAGGTGGTCGTTGGGGCGTGTGCAGTGTGAAATGTCTGAAAGCAAACGCCTCCCAACAATCGGCGGAAGGGTACAGGACGGAGGAGGGAGCCTGATGGTCTAAAGAATGTTTTAGTGCCATTCCCTGTGTACTCTCGTCATTATGGAAGGCACAAAAGATCAACACAAGTAAGCATCTACCCTTCAGAATCTTGTACACCCCTACTTGCTGTCTGTTTTACCTCGGCACGATGGCATCTACCAGCAGGGCAGTGAATACAACGTGTCACACAGCTCGCTGAGTACGTGGGTGGTTCAGAGAGCAAGAGAACGAGTTGACCAGTAAACTCTTCGGGTTAAAACCCAGTAGAGAATCTGTGGGGCCACCTCGATCGGGCTATTCACATCATTGATCCTCGAGGGAGAAACGCTGCGCAGCTGGTCTCGGCACCAGATTCGGTATAGCACTACACTCCTGTCGCTACTTCACAGAAACTCAGTGACTCTTTCCTGCATGTCTCGCAGTGGTTCGCACTACAAAAGTGGGTTATTCAGGAATTTGAGGGATGGTCACGTTAATGGGACAGGACAGTCTAGCAAGTTTAATACGTCACCTGCCAGATACGTCACCAGGCGGCATTGTGCCTCGCAGTGCGCAGTGATGATAATGTTTTACGTCATCAATGTAGATTACTTCAAGAATGCGTTTAAGTTTTGGTAAATAGCAAATCGTTTAAAACTTGCCAGTCTACTGGTTACACAGTGTTGATTATTCAGAGACTTGTGGATCTATAGTCTTTAGATTCGTTAAGCTTGAAACACTGATTGCATAGAATGTGAAACTACTGTCACTTTACTTATTTTTATCACAGAATGTTCCCTGACAAAGACAACTCAAACTTAACCTATTTATTTATTACTCACAATTTTCAAGCCCAACGCAATCTGACTGCTATACAGTGACAATATGGCTACAAATAATGAACACAGAAGAATGGTCGTGAGTTTCAAGAAATCCTAACAATAAACCATACTTTTTCATAAGTCATTTACCACACAGAAAATCTTCATAACACGAATTACAGCAATTACAGCAAACGGCAACTACAGCCAGCTAAGTGAAAAGATTCTAACTACTATAGACTCTAACAACTAGGAGGTATATGGTTAGGAAAAGAAAGATTTTGTTGAAGAGCAAAGAATGTATTTAGAGTACTTTACTTGATTAATGCGACATCCAGTTCCAAAAATTATATTGTTGTCAATAATTCCACTACCCAAACATTACCAACTACATCCATTCTCCTCTTACAATGCATGTCCTACCAACACAGAGTCTCCACTAAGATAATCATGTCCGTACACATCTCTATCCACTTGCTAACTGCTAGTCTGTCCAACCACAGAATCTCTTGTCGAGGGCGCAGTGCGCTGTCACCGATATTAATACAGTCTATAGCGCTGCTAACATACAGAAAGGCTATTTACAAATGCCATAGTTTTCTGTAAAACTATGCCTTTATGTGCAATCGATGTGATATGACATTATCAACATGGGTATCATAGATATCTCCGTACTGAAAAAAATATTCTCGGATTATTAGCGGTGTCCTGGAGTGGTGTTTCCGCAACGGTTCGACGATTTTCTGACTCGTCATCTTCAGGAAGAGTCTCTGATTTATGTCCAGTCCATTCCTTTAAAGCTTTTGGGGTGTAGATTTCCCTGCTGAGGATCCAACAAGTGCGCCAGTAGCATGCTTTCGGACGAGAATTCGCTGCTAATGGTGACACCCCTTGCACTTCCCCATTCGCATCGGGGTGGGATCCAATCCGAGCGTCGAGTCACGTCTGTTCCACCCGCAGCTTCCTCCACTTTCACATCAGAGTGTCCCTGACGTATTTTTTGCTTACACCACATCCCATATATAACTTGCTTGGATACTGCAATCCAAGGTGACAATATTATCCTTTACTCTTGTCTCTCTGCCTCTTTTATGACCGAATCCGACAGTAATTCTAAACATTCTTGTAGCACATCTCTGTGGGGAGAACGTCCACAGTGCCAGCTGCCATCTGACTCCTGGCGGGAGCAGCACGGTAGTATTCACGTGTCTCTGCGATAGCGACTGGCAGATCTAAGGGACTCGTCCCACATGTCGTCACCGAGCCGAAGTGCCCCTTCTGACGTCACGATCGTGGCTTACAAAGGCCACTGACCATTCATGGGGCTACAGTGAGCACGGCGGGGCGCCTCTCAGCTGAAAAGAAGCTACTGTCTGTACGTCAGTGACAAACAAGGCCAACTGAGACGTATTTTGCCTTGCTCTCCAATGACAAAACATGTACCAAGATTGAACAAAAGCCGTCGTTATAGTCAGCAGAGTTCCCTTTGGCCCATCAACACCACCACCAATCAGCCCTCCAAGTAGGCAACCGGACATATGTATTTGGAAAAATATCATGATGATCTCTCCATTGGCAAAAGATTCCGGAATAGCCCCCATTCCGATCTCCGGGAGGGGCCTGACAAAGGGGAGGTGACGATGAGAAAAATACTGAATAACCAACGAAAGGATAACGTTCTACGAGTCGGGGTTTGGACTGTTATAAACTTGAACGCGACAGGGAAGCTATAAAATCCATAAAGGGAAATTAAAAGGATCATTCTAGGTGTAGTAGGGGTCAGTGAAGTGAAATGGAAAGAAGACAAGGATTTATGACCAGATGAGTATAGGGTAATATCACTACCAGCAGAAAACGGTATAACGGGAGAAGATTCTGTATGAATAGGAAGGCAGGACAGAGAGTCAGTTATTGCGAACAGTTCACACAACACTGACAACGATAGTTCAGGTCTACACCCCGACGTCATAAGCTGAAGATGAAAGAACAGAAAAAGTATATGAGGTTATTGAAAGCATAATATAGTACGTAAAGGGAGATAAAAATCTAATAGTCATGGGGGACTGGAATGCGGTTGTAGGGGAAGGAGTAGAAGAAATGTTTACTGGAGAATATTGGCTTGGTACAAGAATGAGAGAGGAGAAACCAATTGAGTACTGTAGTAAATTTCAGCTAATGATAATGAATACTCTGTTCAAGAATCACAAGAGAAAGGGGTATACTTGTAAGAGGCCGAGTGATACTTGAAGATGTCAGTTACATTACGTCATCGTAAAACAGAGATTACGAAATCAGATACTGGATTGTAAGGCGAACCCAGGAGCGAATATAGAGTCAGATCAAAATGTAGTAGTGATGAAGAGCAGGCTGAAGTTTAAGAGATTACTCAGGAAGAATCAACACGAAAAGAAGTGGGATATGAAAGTACTAAGGAATGACGAAATACGCTTGAAGTTCTCTAAGGCTATAGATACAGCAATAAGGAATAGTTCAGCAGGTAGTACAGTTGAAAGGGAATTGACACCTTTAAAAAGGGTAATAACAGAAGTTGGAAAGAAAAACATTGGTACAAAGAAGTCAACTGCGAAGAAACGCGTGACTAACAGAAGTAACAGAAGTAATTCAATTGATCCATGACAGGAGAAAATATAAAAAAGTTCAGGGAAATTCAGGAATACAGAAATACAAGTAGCTGAGGAATGAAATAAATAGAAAGTGCAGGGAAGCTAAGACGAAATGGCTGCATTAAAAATGCGAAGAAATCTAAAAAGTAATTATTATCGAAGGAACTGAGCAAGTATATGGCTCAAATGGCTCTGACCACTATGGGACTTAACATCTGAGGTCATCAGTCCCCTAGAACCTAGAACTTCTTAAACCTAACTAACCTAAGGACATCACACACATCCATGCCCGAGGCAGGATTCGAACCTGAGACCGTAGCAGTCGCGCGGTTCCAGACTGAAGCGACTAGAACCTCTCGGCCACATCGGCCGGCTGAGTAAGTTTATAGGAAAGTCAAAACCTTTGGGGAAATTAAAGCATGCTTGGTAACATTAAGAGTGCAACGGGAATTCCACTGTTAAATCCAGAGAAGAGAGCGGACAGGTGGAAAGAGTACCTTGCAGGCCTCTATGAAGATGGAAGATTTGTCTGATGTGATAGAAGAAGAAACTGGGGTCGATTTTGAAGAGGTAGGGAATCCAGTATTAGAATCATAATTTAAGAGAGCTTTGGAGGACTTAATAACAAGTAACACAAAGGAGAACATTCTATCAGAATTTCTAAAATCATTGAGGGAAGTGGCAGCAAAATTAGCTATTCACATTGGTGTGTAGAATGTATGAATCTGGCAACATACCATCTGACTTTCGGAAAGATATCATCCACATAGTTCCGAAGACTGCAAGAGCCGATAATTGCGAGAATTATCGTAGAATCAGAATATTAGCTCATGCATCCAAATTGCCGACAAGAATAACGTACAGAAGAATGAAAAAAAATGAAGAGGTGTTGCCTATTACAATCAGTTTGGATTTAGGAAAGATATAGGCACCAGAGAGGCAATCCTGAAATTGTGGTTGATAATGGAACAAGACTAAAGAAAATTCGAGACACGTTTATAGTATATGTCGACCTGGAAAAAGCGTTCAGCAGTATCAAATGTTTCAAGGTGTTCGAATTTCTGAGAATAATAGTGGCAAGCTATAGGGAGAGATGGGTAATATAATATGTGTACAAGAGCCACAAGGGAATAAAAAGAGTGGGAGACCAAGAACGAAGTGCTCGGATTAAAAGGAAGTAAGACAGCAATGTAGTCTTTTGCCCCTATTGTTCAATCTCTACATCAGAGAAGCAGTGATGAAATAAAAGAATGATTCAGGAGTAGAATTAAAATTTTAGGTGTAAGGATGTCAATATACCATTCGCTGGTGACTTTGCTATCCTTAGTGGAAGTGAAGAAGAATTACATGATCTGCTAAATGGGATGAACAATTTAATGAGTACAGAATATGAACTGAGAGGAATCCGAAGAAAGATCAATGATAATTAACAGAAAAGAGAAGAGCTAGGAACTTACCATCAGGATCGATGGTTACGAAGTAGATGAAGTTCAGGAATTCTGGTGCCTAGGCAGCAAAATGACGAATGACGGCAGAGCAAGGAGGACCTCAAAAGCAGACTAGCACTGGCAAAAAGGGGATTCCTGGACAATAGAAGTCTACTAGTATCAAACGTAGGCCTTAATTCGAGAAAGAAATTTCTGAGAATGTACGTTTTGAGTACAGTATTGTATGGTAGTGAAACATGGACTGTGGGAAAACCGGAACACAAGAGAATTGAAGCATTTGAGATGTGGTGCTACAGACGAATGTTGAAAATTAGATGAACTGGTAAGGTAAGGAATGAGGAGCTTCTTCGAAGAATCGGAGAGGAAAGGAATATGTGGAAAACACGGACAAAAAGAAGCGGCAGGATGATAGCACATCTGTTAAGACATAAGGAAATTAATTCCATGGTACCAGAAGGAGCTGTAGAGGGCAAAAACTATAGAGGAAGACAGACACCAGAGTACATCTGCAAATAACTGAGACCGTAGGTTGCAGGTGCTACGCTGAGATGAAGAGGTTGGCACAGCGGGCCGCAACAAACCAGTCAGAAGACAAAAAGAATGAAGAAACAGAAGTGTTGAGTCGGAAGCCATAGGAGCCGATCTCCCTTTTCTGCTCGGTCGTATGAGGACGTCTTGGCGTTTGGAGGACCTCAGGTCATCAGCTGAAGCAGAGGCTTGGTCAGCTAAGCACTTATTACAGATATACTTCTGGCCATTAAAATTGCTACACCACGAACAAGACGTGCTACAGACGCTAAATTTAACCGACAGGAAGAAGATGTTGTGTTATGCAAATGATTAGCTTTTCAGAGCATTCACACAAGGTTGGCGCCGGTGATGACACCTACAACGTGTTGACATGAGGAAAGTTTCCAACCGATTTCGCATACACAAACAGCGGTTGACCGGCGTTGCCTGGTGAAACGTTGTTGTGATGCCTGGTGTAAGGAGAAGAAATGCGTACCATCACGTTTCGGACTTTGATAAAGATCGGATTGTAGCCTATCGCGATTGCGGTTTATCGTATCGCTACATTGCTGCTCGCGTTGGTCGAGATCCAATGACTGAGAGCAAGTTATTATTATCGAAACACAAATATCGATGTAATGAACAAAACACAGTTTTTTGGTATAATCTCTGTGTAACATATGACATGAAGATCAGAGACAATGCTTTGATTGAACTATCTCTCCTGTTTTTGTTTCGTCTAGCGGTAGGCCGCCATTGTAGTGCTGTCTGATAATTAACGACTTCGTAGTGCAGGGAGCTCATCTTCCCTAGCAGGATTTAGTCAGCCATTACGCTGACGATTCATGTTATTAAATGTAAATGCGAAAGGCTCCTAAATTTTGATCTTTAATTAATTTCGAATTAAAATTAATTTCAGTTACCAAAATTCACAGCACTGAATGAGTTCAGTATGTTTCATTTTGGCCGCCTAGCGGCAGACGAGATTCTCTCCAGTTTTGCCTTGCAAATAATGAACAAGAAATATTGAAAATCATCCCATTTCGCAATATCTCAGTTAATCTTTATGTAATTTGGTACATAAATAACCAGTAACACCTGATACCCATAGTAATAATTACAGTTTGCGTAAGAATACGCATATTTTCTTTTCTAAATAGCAGCGCTCACGTAAACTATTTATTAGAAGGCGGTGAGTGGCGCGTTGTGTTTAAAAAATATTATATCATACGTAACTCGGGGAAGCCGTACGAGTGTTATCGCGGTGTAAGTGAATTAAAAGTCTCATTCTAGCCCACAATATTTGAAGCCACACCAACCAAAATCATAAAATATATTATTATAAAAACAAAAATATACACTTATACCGTGATAAGTGTCGCCCAGCGTGGGGCTGAATGTTTATGTACCAACACTATATACAGAAATATTGAGTACATAAAATTAACCGGGGTATAGTCGTATTTATAAAAAAAATTACAAAAATAGTAGTAAATATTTACATGTATGTAATGATGTGTATGATGCAAGAACTAGTACCATATATGTAACATTGTTCCATGTACCAAATATGAAAACTTGCACCTGTACGAGACTTAGGCAGTGAAGATTTGTGGACTGAAGCTGAATCAATACATAAAATTCTCTCAACCAAGATATATTCAGCAGCAAGCAATACTAATTACCATAGGTAAGGGCATTACAGCATGTGCTTCTGGGCTGGAACCGAGAAGAGGAAAGAATCCGGATACCATGCCCTGTGCTAACCTTCTTGCCACAAATTTGTCATAATTGTGAATTACGTTCTTTTACCACAGTGAAAAGTTGGTCAGATTCATTTAATATAAATTAGTACTAGTGAGAGAACCAGTGATAGAATTTGCTGGACAGCGAATTGTATTTGAAGTAGAGGTCAAACAGCTGTGCGATTTCAGATAAACTCAAGTGTAATTGACGATAGGTTCACTTGTGTGTGTACTCACACCAAAACAATATTTCTGTAGAGATAGATATTTGAAGGACACAAGTATTGGAAAGGATTACGTCATAAAGTGAGTGCAAAAGGATAGGTGATAGATTCATTTGTAGTAATTAGTAAGATTTCATTAGATTATGTCAGTATTTTCTATGTGTTTTGTATATTTTGTGTATTTCTTGTGTGTTGTTGTTGTTGTGGTCTTCAGTTCTGAGACTGGTTTGATGCAGCTGCCCATGCTACTCTATCCTGTGCAAGCTTCTTTATCTCCCAGTACCTAATGCAGCCTACATCCTTCTGAATCTGCTTAGTGTATTCATCTCTTGGTCTACCTCTACGATTTTTACCCTCCACGCTGCTCTCCAGTACTAAATGGTGATCCCTTGATGACTCAGAACATGTCCTACCAACCGGTCCCTTCTTCTAGTCAAGTTGTGCCACAAACTCCTCTTCTCCCCAATTCTATTCAATACCTCATCATTAGTTATGTGATCTACCCATCTAATCTTCAGCATTCTTCTGTAGCACCGCATTTCGAAAGCTTCTATTCTATACTTGTCTAAACTATTTATAGTTCATGCTCCACTTCCATACATGGCTACACTCCATACAAATACATTCAGAAAAGACTTCCTGACACTTAAATCAATACTGGATGTTAACAAATTTCTCTTCTTCAGAAACGCTTTCCTTGCCATTGCCAGTCTACATTTTAAATCCTCTCTACTTCGACCATCATCAGTTATTTTGCTCCCCAAATAGCAAAACTCCTTTTCTACTTTAAGTGTCTCATTTCCTAATCTAGTTCCCTCAGCATCCCCCGACTTAATCCGACTACATTCCATTGTCCTCGTTTTGCTTTTGTTGATCTTCATCTTATACCCTCCTTTCAAGACACTGTCCATTCCGTCCAGCTGCTCTTCCAACTCCTTTGCTGTCTCTGACAGAATTACAATTTCATCGGCGAACCTCATATTTCTTCTCCATGGATTTTAATACCTACTCCGAACTTTTCATTTGTTTCCTTTACTGCTTACTCAATATACAGACTGAATAACATCGGGGAGAGGCTACAACCCTGTCTTACTCCCTTCCCAACAACTGCTTCCCTTTCATGTCCCTCGACTCTTGTAACTGCCATCTGGTTTCTGTACAAATTGTAAATAGCCCTTCTCTCCCTGTATTTTACCCCTGTCACCTTCAGAATTTGAAAGAGAGTATTTCAGTCAACATTGTCAAAAGCTTTCCCTAAGTCTACAAATGCTAGAAACGTAGGTTTACCTTTCCTTAATCTTTCTCCTAAGGTAAGACGTAGCGTTAGTACTGCCTCACGTGTTCCAGCATTTCTACCCAATCCAAACTGATCTTCGCCGAGGTCGGCTTCTTCCAGTTTTTCCATTCGTCTGTAAAGAATTCGCGTTAGTATTTTCAGCTGTGAATTATTACACTGATAGTCCGGTAATTTTAACATCTGTCAACACCTGCTTTCTTTGGGAACGGGATTATTATATTCTTCTTGAAGTCTGAGGGAATTTCGCCTGTTTCATACATCTTGCTCACCAGATGGTAGAGTTTTGTCAGGACTTGCTCTCCCAAGGCTGTCAGTAGTTCTAATGTAATGTTGTCTACTTCTGGGGCCTGGTTTGGACTTAGTTCTTTCAGTTCTCTGTCAAACTCTTCACGCAGTATCATATCTACCATTTCAACGTCATCTACCTCCTCTTCCATTTCCATAATATTGTCCTCAAGAGCATCGCCCTTGTATAGACCCTCTATATACTCCTTCCACCTTTCTGCTTTTTTGCTTAGAACTGGGTTTCCAACTGAGCTCTTGATATTCATGCAAGTGGTTGTCTTTTCTCCAAAGGTCTCTTTAATTTTCATGTAGGCAGTATCTATCTTACCCCTCGTGAGATAAGCCTCTACATCCTTACATTTGTCCTCTAGCCATCCCTGCTTAGCCATTTTACACTTCCAGTCTATCTCGTTTTTGAGACGTTTGTATTCCTTTTTGCCTCCTTCACTTACTGCATTTTTGTATTTTCTCCTTTCATCAATTAAATTCAGTATTTCGTCTCTTACCTAAGGATTTCTACTAGTCCTCGTCTTGTTACCTACTTGATCCTCTGCTGCCTTCACTATTTCATTCCTCAAAGCTACCCATACTTCTTCTGCTGTATTTATTTCCCCCATTCCTGTCAATTGTTCCCTTATGCTCTCCGTGAAACTCTGTACAACCTCGGGTTCTTTCAGTTTATCCAGGTCCCATCTCCTTAAATTCCGACCTTTTTGCAGTTTCTTCATTTTTAATCTGCATTTCATAACCAATAGATTGTGGTCAGAGTCCACATCTGCCTCTGGAAATGTCCTACAATTGACAATCTGGTTCCTAAATCTCTGTCTTACCATTATATAATCTGTCTGAAACCTTTTAGTATCTCCAGGGTTCTTCCATGTATACAACTTACTTTCATGATTCTTGAACCAAGTGTTAGCTATGGTTAAGTTATGCTCTGTGCAAAATTCTACCAGGTGGCTTCCTCTTTCATTTCTTAGCCCCATTCCATATTTACCTACTACGTTTCCTTCTCTTCCTTTTCCTACTGTCGAATTCCAGTCACCCATGACTATTGAATTTTCGTCTCCCTTTACTACCTGAATCATTTCTTTTATCTCCTTATACATTTCAACAATGTCTTCGTCATCTGCAGAGCTTGTTCGCATATAAACTTGTAGTGTTGTAGTAGGTTTGGGCTTCGTGTCTATCTTGGCCACAATAATGTGTTCATTGTGCTGTTTGTAGTAGCTTACCACACTCCTGTTTTTTTATGCATTATGCACCTGCTCCTGCATTACCCCTATGTGATTTTGTATTTATAACCCTATATTCACCTGACCAAAAGTCTTCTTCCTCCTGCCACCGAACTTCACTAATTCCCACTATATCTAATTTTAACTTATCCATTTCCCTTTTTAAATTTTCTAACCTACCTGCTCGATTAACGGATCTGACATTCCACGCTCCGACCCGTGGAACGCCAGTTTTCTTTCTCCTGATGACGACATCCTCTTGAGTAGTCCCCGCCCGGAGATCCGAATGGGGGACTATTTTACCTCCGGAATATTTTACCCCAGAGGACGCCATCATCATTTAACCATACAGTAAAGCTGCATGCCCTCGGGAAAAATTACGGCTGTAGTTTCCCCTTGCTTTCAGCCGTTCGCAGTACCACAACAGCAATGCCGTTTTGGTTATTGTTACAGGGCCAAGACAGTCAATCATTGAGACTTTTGCCCCTGCAACTACTGAAAAGGCAGCTGCCCCTCTTCAGGGACCACACGTTTGTCTGGCCTCTAAACGGATACCCCTCCGTTGTGGTTGCACCTACGGTACGGCTATCTGTATCGTTGAGGCACGCAAGCCTCCCCACCAACGGCAAGGTCCATGGTTCATGTGCGTGTGACATTTTGGGGGAAACAAGTTTCTGTGTATATTTGTGTCCAGTTAGTGAGTGTACATTTATGCAAACATGGTTAAGACACGGAAGGAAAAACTGATAGAGAGCGAGAATATGTCTGGGCATGATAAAAATGATAATGTAGTTTCCAGTAAATAATCCACTCGAAATGCCAATCTCTCAAATTTCTAGAAAGGAAGGTGAGCAGCCTGTGAAAGATAACTTATCAGGCAATGCTGAGGATCATGCTCAGATGAGCAGAGTAGTTCACTCAGCTGCTGGGACAGGGAAAGATGATGCTACTGCATCAACAGTTAATGTTGTTCAAGTACCTGTGCCAACAGCTGATTTCTTGACTACTTATGGCACAATTAGATTTAAGGGAGAAGCAACGTGTGGAAAAAGAAAGACAGGAACGCCTTGAACGAGAACGCAGGGAACAGGAGCGTGACGCTCAGTTCCTGGCATAAATGAATGAAATGTTTGAATAACGTGACAAGTAGACTTGGCCACTGTTTCTATGCTTCGATACAGTGTATCGACACGTGGAACTGTTTCAGTGTTTCGGAACGGCTGTGGTTCACTGTTTCGAAACAGTGGTGTTTCATTCCGCTCCTGTCTCGGATAACCCCACCAGATTCGATCCCGAGCCAGACACAGAAACTGTATCGTTGTTTCAAAATAAGGCTGTTTCAGTCCACCTGCGCTTGGAACGGACTAATTGTATCGAAACAGTTATGTTTCATTCCGCTCTGTGTCGTACGAGATTCGGGATCGGCACAGATACTGAAACACAACATAACACTTCATGAAACACTTTCAAGAGTGTCGAAATCTTTTTGACAAGCAATGGAATGAAGCTTAAGATATCCGAAAATAAAGCTTCGTTTCTAGCTAACTGTGTTATTACGAAATGGCGTAACATCTGCTTTATAAACACAGTGCACAATGAAACAACGCATACTATTCACATTCAAAATAATAAATATGTGAAAATCATTCGATTAAATTACTCTTTTTTTATAACATACGATTCTCTTTTCATGTACAGTAATCGCATTAAGAAACGCAAGTAAGCCTACAACATTTTGAATAAAAAAGGCGTAGAGTGACAGTTATTGAACATATACATAAATTTGATCTAGGTATAGTTGCAAGCAATCTGTTTGACATATCACTGATAGTGTAATGGTGAACGGGAAGGGCTGGGAAGCATGGTGACTTTATAGTAATGGTTCGAAACACCTTGAAAGACAAAATTTTTTTCTGTTATATTTTGTTATTTATTCGAATTATTTAGCGTTATTTGTGAGTCTATAGTCACTGTGCCTATTATCCACAATTATTCCCTTTGTGTGCATGGAAATTAGTAGGATGGGTATATTACCCATATTAACGGAATGTGGGAATCCCAGTAGCATATTCGTAGTTTCTGCAATTTGCTCCCATCTCCAGTTCCATTCGTGGTGGTTCTTCTGTCTTCAGCTATGGCTGTCCTCAGCCAATTGAAAAGTATGAAAGTCACACGACACGAAAGCAGCGTATTTGCTGCAGGAAATACGAAACTGCCAAGACGCCCAAGTGTTAGTTTCATACTTTCTGCGAAATGATTAGCGTTCTCGCGCCTCATTTGTGTTTATATCGACATATTTATACAGAAGACATTCAAGATGATAAAATGTGTAGGTCTATTAGATTACAAAAGACAAACTGTTTCACTGTTTCGAAACAGCGTATCGAAACATTACATTGTACTGTTTCATTTGTTTCGAAACAGTTAAGGGTTTCAGTTTGCCCATCTCTGGTGACAAGGCGCTAGTGTCATATTTGTCACAGGAGATCGATGTGGTAAAACAACAAGTCACAGAATTGTTTGAACAAAACAGAGACATTCCGCAAAAGGTAACACAGTTAAACGAACGCGTAGATCAAATAATAAAAGCGCATAGCGTCTTAGAAATTCAAGTGAAAGATGTTGTTAAAATAGGGGACGAAATTTCAAGCAATTTAGATCATAAGATTGACGATTGTGTCACGCAAATTATGGTTCAACTGGAGCTCGAGGACCGTGATTGGTGCGACACCGTATAATAACACACATTATGGAAATACACCACATAATATATGTGGGGTAGGAAAATCAGACTGCGAAAGAATGAAACCGCTCTCGCCAATGAATTATACAGGTATTACGCTGCAAACGAGGCTGGAATACTACCAACCGCAGCACAAGTAAAACATGAAGAATCGTTAAACAAACACCGGCAATTTCAAACATTTAACGATGAAAAGAAAAGCGTAGATCCAGTGATTTTCGTAAAGAGTTTTAGAAACGTGTTACCTGTGTCATGGACTGAACATCAAAATGTTCAGTTAGTGATTTCATTTATTACTGGAGACGCAACACTGTGGCCGAAGGAGTGTGTGTGTGTGTGTGTGTGTATGTTGGGGCTTATGGTCGCTCAACATCGAGTTCATCAGCGCCCTGACACACATTAAGAGGAACGAATGTGGACAGACTGATGAAAACTGAAAAACACACTCAAAGAAAGCAGGAAAAGAAGGAAAATACTACATAAGAAAGTAAAACCGAAGGAAAGGGAAAACATAGCAACAAGAATGCCACACTAAATTGTCATTGGCTGGCCACTTACATAAAATATGGGCGAGCTTGTCACACAGTGAGCAAATTAAAATCCTCCCCCTAAAATCTTTGTAAAAACATTTGACATGGCACAGAACTTCAAAACTTTAGCCACATTCGTCCGAGTGTTGCCTAAAAGAGATGGCAGGTCCGCCGGCAAGTCAGCCGCAGCCCGCTGGTCAGAAAATAAAACGCAATCCAATAAAACGTGTCGCACAGTGACCTGGACGCCGCAAGCACCACACATTGGAGGGTCCTCCCGCCGGAGCATGAAGCCATGCGTCATAGGGCTGTGGCCTATTCGAAGCGGAGTGAGGAGAACCTCGTCCCGTCGATGGAGCTGAAAGGAAGTACACCACACACGCGTAGTGGGCTTGACTATACGGAGATTATTGTCAGTCACTTCTAGCCACTCATCCTCACACCGACGCATGACCCGTGAGCTCAACAGCGAGGTGAGTGCGTGCAGGGGGATAGCACAATGAGATACTTGTGGGGCGAGACGCGCCTCCTTGGCTGCGAGATCTGTCCTTTCATTCCCAGCAATGCCGGCGTGCTCCGAAACTCAGCAGAAAGTTACAACCTTGCCCAGTCGCTGTAGTCGGAGGAGGGCATCCTGGATGGTCTGGACGATTTTATCTGCCGGATACAAACGGTGCAATGAGTGAAGGGCACTGAGTGAATCGGAACAGACAAGAAATTTCGAAGAGGAAGAATGTCTCATCTGCTCCAGAGCCCGCAAGACCGCAGACAATTCTGCATTAAAGACAGTAAAAGTCTGAGGCAGTCGGACCTTGAGTACACGATCCGGAAAAACAACTGAGCAACCAACGGAATCCCCTTGTTTCGACCCATCCGTAAAAATAGCTACATAGTCGTGGTGCTCAGATAAAATGGCAGAAAATGCTGCATTAAAAACGATGGCAGGACTGCAATCTCTCTTGTACTGCAATAAATATAAAATCACTCCGGGCCGCTTCAGTAATCAGGGGGTCAGGGGGTTAAAACCCGGGATTTGGGGTTGTACAGACTCAACACCAAGTGACTCTAGCACACGTTGTATACGGATCCCAAACGGCAACGTAGCCCTGGGGCGGCGGGAAAAAAGGCGGTCTAGAGGTGGATGGGCAACAAGATGGTGAGCAGGCGAGCTTGGAGTTGCAAGAAACTTAGAAGCCTGGCGCACCAGCAGGAGCTGCCGCCGGATGGTACGTGGCGGTTCCCCAGCCTCAGCACAGAAGCTGGGTACGGGACTGGTCCGATAAGCACCCGTGGCCGATGGAGACGGCGGAACAGTGTCCGACGTTCTCGGAATTTGAAAGCAAATTTCTAGCCAGGTACTGGTATAGATCTCTACAGGAGAGGCTACGTGAACAGGTGTACAACCCTGAACCCTTTAATCCTCGCTGTGGTAACCTAAGGAAATACTTTGAACGATACTTGGACAAGACAAGGTATTAGGAGGAACACATGTCGCGAGAGATGTTTTACGAATACTGAAAGGCAAATTACCAATAGCGATTAGGGAAAAAATTAGTGCACGTACCAGATACCTACCTGGAACTGTTCATGGCAACAATAGATTCTTTGGACTTAATACATGAGGATTCCCGGCAGAATAACGGTCAAGGTAATAATAAAGCAAGAAATCAGAGTAATGATAGCCCTAGTAAAAATGGTTATGGCAAAAATAACGAATATTTGCATGGAGAGAACCTCTATAAGAAAGCGAACTCAGTGAATAATGGGCCGCATGCTAATAACTGGAATAGCAATGGTTATAATGCCAACCAGTGTACCAGCATGAAACTGTCTCCATCAAAAAAAGGGGGGGGGGGGAGACAATTATAACCGAAAGGGGCGGAGCGAAGGGGACGAAACTCCTACTTCGTAAACAAAAATATGAGAACAAACAATGAGCAGTGGCAACGGACAGGGCCAGCGAATTGGCAGGCACAACAAGCCATGCCAACAGGTCATGTGCCTGTCAATCATATTAACGTCATTCCGATGCCACCGCCCCAACCTCAGCCACCGAATAGTTAGCCAAATCAGTATGTCACGCATGGTACATCGCAAACTGTGACAGACCGAGTATTGGCACGGTGCGACAGACCGTCAAACTCTGGCCGACCTCTGTAAGCTCTTCCCAGACGGTAGGCAAGGTTAAAGAGGGGGGAAGGCTGAATGTGGATGTGCATTTACTCCGTTATAATGACGGATGCTATATGAGGGAAGAATTAACAGTTGATCCGCGATCTGTGGAGTAACAGGAGGTAGAACATGTACAGGCTGCATTCAGAGCAAAAATAAATGTTATAGAAGTGACAGTAATACTTGATACAGGGGCGAGTGCCTCTTGCATAGATGAGCAGTTATTTAAATGTACAGATCGTGTAGAGAAGTTTGCCAGGGAAAAATTGTAAGGTCGTAGGTGCTCTACGGGGCAGAGTGCAAGTGATAAGGAATCAGATGCAGGCTGACATTGCCATGGAAAAAGAAGCCATATTATGCTCATTCCTTGTGGTTAAGAATCTTACAGTGCTTGCATCCTGGGACTTGGTGCGCTGCGGGAAATGAAGGCTATAATTGACCTCTCCCAGGCCAACTGCACATTATCCTATCGCAACCGAAAAGTTGACCTGGCACTGATAAGCACTCCGGACGTGTATCTAAACTACTGCCGGAATGTCCGAATAACTGCAAATGAGCCATATACATTGAATATCAATCACTGTATCAGTAATCAAAACACTAATGAACAGGAACCCGATTGGGAGTCGGAAGCTGTCACCATCAAACAACAAATTGAAGAAAAAGTAGCCGAATCATCTTACTTAAGCCTGTAACAACAAGCTGACTTAGGTCAACTATTAAATCAATTTGTAAAAGTGTTCTCAGAGAAACCAGGAATCATCAAGGGATATGAATTTGATATGCAGCGTGATCTGAGGGAGCGCTCTGAAATTGTTGTCTTACCGGCTGACAAAGGCAATGCTACAGCTGTTGTCTCCCATAAGGGCTACACCGATAACATGCAGTGTCTGCTTAATGACGATTCCTACCGGAAGATCAGCGTTGACCCTACAAAGAAGGTGGAGAACAAGACGAGATCGCTTCTCAAGGACGCAGATTTAACGGAGAGTGACGCTAAGAAATTGTTACTCCATGGTCCGGTACCGCCTAGACAATATGGACTCCCGAAGGTTCACAAAGAGAGGGTACCTTTACACCCCATTGTCAGCAACATCAGGACACCTACATATTTGTTGGCCAAATCCCTGACGGCAGAATTAAGTCCTTATGTGGTTAAATGACAACATCACATCCGTAATTCCTTAGACTTTGTTAAACGCCTTGATAGCTTCAGGTTGAATGAGTCAGATATCATGGTGAGTTTTGACGTCGTTTCCTTCTTTACTAGGGTACCCTTGCGAGAGTCACTAGAATTGATTAGTCAGAAGTTTGACGAGAAGACCACTGAACTTTTTAGGCATGTCTTGACTTCCACGTATTTTCTTTTTAATGGAGAATACTACGAACAAATGGAGGGAGTCGCCATGGGTAGCCCACTAACGCCGGTGGTAGCGAATTTGTACATGGAGAACTTCGAGGAGGAAGCCCTGTCGTCATCCGAATGGAAACCTACTTGCTTTTACCGTTACGTGGAAGACACGTTCGTCATCTGGCCACATGGTATGGATAAACTCCTTGACTTCCTTACACATCTAAACTCCACACACCCTAACATCAAATACACTACGGAGACTGAAACAGAGGGGAAATTACCTTTCGTTGACGTCTTGGTCAAGAGAAGGGCTGACGGTCATGGGGTGTATCGGAAGACAACGCACACTGATCTGTATTTGCACGCAGACAGCTGCCACCACCCTTCACAGAGGAATGGGGTACTTAAAACTGTAATACATAGGCTGCGCAATATCTCTGACGCAAAGAGTCTTCCCCTAGGAATTGGAACATCTGAGAACTGTTTTTCGAAAAAATGGGTACTCAGAGTGACAGATTCAACATGCTCTCCACCCAACCACTACAGCACAACCTGTGGAGATGGATGAAATCACGAGGGAGGAGGTAGGCACTGCGTTTATTCCATATACAGGCGCACTCTCGGGGAAAATCGCCCGAATTTTGAAGAAACATCGGGTCGGAACTGTGTTTTGTCCTCCGAATAAAACTCGTGCACTGGTGGGGAGCGCCAAAGATGACCTCGGTTTGAGGATGGCCGGCGTGTATCAGATTCCGTGTGAATGTGGCAAGTCGTATATTGGTCAGACGATACGTACCGTCGAGGATCGATGCCGTGAACACCAGAGGCACACTCGACTGATGTATCCGAGCAAGTCGGCGGTCTCTGAACATTGTTTGTCGTAAAATCACGCTATGGAGTATGAACGCACGAGGATTCTGGTACAGACGTCGAGATACTGGGACAGCGTTGTTAGAGAGGCCATCGAAATTCGCACCAATGACGATCTCATAAACCGTGACTGTGGCTATAATCTTAGCAAGGTTAGTGATCCAGCGATTAAGTTAATCAAGAGTAAATCGAGCAAACGTATAGTTGTGACCACCACGGCGGACAGAGCCATCACTCCGACGTCATATCAGACGCCGTCGCAGTCTGTTCCACCGCGCGACCGTGGCGCGGGGCGCGGACAGAGGAGGGAGCGCGCCGCGGGCGGAGGGTATTTAAATCGGCCGCCGCCGCGACCGAACCCAGTCCCCTCTGAGCAGCCATAGCTTACGGATCTCCGTGACGGCACGTTCATAGGAGCTCAGTCCGTCAGCTTACCTGATGATGGCGACATGTACGATCGCCGAAATATTTTGCCCGTTGGACACTTAGACCGGCAGTACACCCGTGGATATTTTGATTATCAAATACGACGGGATAAACTCAAGAATCACATATATGTGGTACTTTTTAAGAATATGTGTACGAGTGAATTGCTTATGAACGAATGTCATGCATTTAAATGAGTGCAATCAAACAAATTATTAGTAAACGAATCCGCGTAATGGCACTTTGCACAAAGGTAGAAATGAGAGAGAAGCATTGTGCATGGTTGTCGGAAACGAATACTAGCAGCGAATCGTTGAACGAATGCGAGAAATAGAATGATTTATATTCTAAACAGTATAATACCTGAAAGTATGACAGATAATTAACATCTGCACAGATTCCAGCTTGGAAGCGCTTGCAGTTACATCCGTACAAGCAAGGCAATTGGAAACGTAGCAACAATAAAAGCAATGAATCAGTGTTAAATGAATATAAAGAACATATGTAAAAAGCTACTGAACTCACGAGTCCAGAAAGACCAATTGGTCGACACTTTAAATAAGAGGTGCCAACTTGATCAATCACTTAGCACAGAGTGATAAGACATATCTAGAAGGGACTCTGATTTGTGTCGCGTACGAAATACGATTGTGTAAAGTGAGAGCCATATTTCTTATGTAGCTCAAGTAATCGGTGTTAAAATATGTTCCAATTTGCAAGTGAGACTAACGGGACCCTTAGTGCAATATGGATAAACTGAATCACTAATTGGAATGTAATGGAAAAAGTGAACAGTAAACTGTGGCCGGCCGCGGTGGTCTCGCGGTTCTAGGCGCGCAGTCCGGAACCGTGCGACTGCTACGGTCGCAGGTTCGAATCCTGCCTAGGGCATGGATGTGTGTGGTGTCCTTAGGTTAGTTAGGTTTAAGTAGTTGTACGTTCTAGGGGACTAATGACCACAGCAGTTGAGTCCCATAGTGCTCAGAGCCATTTGAACCATTTTTAGTAAACTGTGTGATAACACACTGAGTGTTGACTGTATTCAGCAGTAAAAAACTGTTGTTTGAGTACAGTGAACTAAGATAAATAAAATTAACAGTATACATGCTGGTGCCTTCCGCAAGAAACAAGTTAACATGCGAAGTAATACTGACATCCATAGTGTGGAAAAATGTTTCTGTGGACGGAATACTCCAAGTGGACTGTGAATGGACGCTAAGGGTAGCGAACTGCGGATTCTGGGGCTGACAAACGCACGTTAGAAGTGACACAGGCCAAATATAGTGAAGTGAAAAGTGTCACAGCAAGGTACTAGCACGAACATTCACCACAATGACAGTGTGTAGTGCTGAGTAGTGATCACTTAGCAAAAAAACTATGATTAAATCCGAGTAGTGAAATGTGAGAGTTCGAGCCACAATATTTAAAGAACTGGATCTCGTACGTTCGCCTGTTATATAAGTGCATACAAAAACAGTAAACACGAATGACTGTGGAGTGCTTGAAAACCAGTAACATTTCTTTCAGCACTAGCGATATGTGTATTTGTCTTATTTTGCTGATGAACTGATACGCGGTCGAATATTTGCATGTTGCGTTAGGCGAGCAGCCGGCAGATGTTCCTGACTGCACAGCTGATGCGCCGCGCCTGTCGACTGATCGTCAGCTGTTTGCGCGGACGTCACAGCGGAGGTCAACGAACTGTCGCACACGCTTCTGTCGTCGCCAACAACGATCCGCCGACAGCTCAACAATACACCGGCGTCGACAACTCTTATTTCGATGACATTTCGAATTGTATTTATGGTTGATGACGTATTAATAAACACCGACTAGAATGTAAATTTGTAACAGACATAATGTGCAGAGGACACAGAAATTGAGAAACCGATTGCTTATGTCAGATCAAACGTATTGTACATGTAAAAGCAGTGACTATATGTTTCTTATTGTGATGTATATGTGTACGTGAAAGCACAGATAGACATTTTGCGCAAAGGTGACTTAATAGTTCAAGACAAACGTACTGTGTACGTAATTTCAATTAACATCTATTTCTTGTTGTATGTATATATAGATATATATTTTTTTCTTTGTTGATTAATTGAATGGACATGTTATCAGCATAAATAATATAAAGAGAGACTGAATGTCAACAATCCGAAGGCTCCGGGCAATGTTTTTGACCCGTTTTTCCTTACGCCTGTGATTCAAATGGGGGAGCGTAAGCAAATTTGTACCGGGTCTGTAGGATTCCGGATTGTTCACATTCCTGATAAAAAATAGAGTTGGAATTAGTAGATGAACTCACCTGTAATAGTGAGATCGAAACATAAACACATGAACTATGTATGACTTATATAATTGTGTACTGAATTAAATGTACCTATCTTAAACATGTAAACTAAACACTTAAATAATGATGTAAGACGGTAGCGAGTCTGTACATAAAGTAGTAAACCACATTAAATACACCCTCACGAGGGGGCCCATCTGACGGTACGTCACATAAATGGACATTTGGAGAAAGGGAAAGGAAGTTTTTGTTATGAGACGTGTGAATTATAAATTATTTCAAGACTCTGTACGTGTGCGCGATGTGTAACAAATAGTAAAGAACGCAAGTTATTATTACCAAAACACAAATATCGATGTAATGAACAAAACATAGTTTTTTGGTATAATCTCTGTGTAACATAGGACATGAAGATCAGAGACAATGCTTGGATTGAACTCTCTCTCCTGTTTTTGTTTCGTCTAGCGGTAGGCCGCCATTGTAGTGCTGTCTGATAATTAACGACTTCGTAGAGCAGGGAGCTCATCTCCCCTAGCAGGATTTAGTCAGCCATTACGCTGACGTTTCATGTTATTAAATGTAAATGCGAAAGGCTTCTCAATTTTGAACCTTCATTAATTTCGAAGTTAAAATTAATTTCAGTTACCAAAATTCACAGCACTGAATGAGTTCAGTATGTTTCATTTTGGCCGCCTAGCGGCAGACTTCTCTCCAGTTTTGCCTTGCAAATAATGAACAAGAAATATTGAAAATCATCCAATTTCGCAATATCTCAGTTAATCTGTATGTAATTTGGTACGTAAATAACCATAGCCCCTGAGACCCATATTAATAATTACAGTTTGCGTAAGAATACGCATATTTTCTTTTCTAAATAGCAGCACTCACGTAAACTATTTATTAGAAGGCGGTGAGTCGTGCACTGTGTTTAAAAAATATTATATCGTACGTACTTCGGGGCAGCCGTTGTCCGTACGAGTGTTATCGCGGTATAAGTTAATTAAAAGTCTCATGCTAGGCAACAATATTTAAAGCCACCCCAACCAAAATCATAAAATGTATAATTATAAAAATAAAAACTTACACTTAAGTTGATGCTTGATGATCATAGCTTCAATGCTACTAGAGTTTGCTTTTTACAGAACACTGATGTTAGTGAGCCGATCTTGCCATTCCACCTTTGGGATCCTGCCCAGGCAGCGGAGGTGGTTCTTTTCGAGACATCATACGTACCTCATTGTAGTTCATGCTTCGCTAAGAGATTGGCCTTAGAACTGATGTTATGGTTATCAAAGACCCTTACCTGAAGATGACCAGAAGCTAAACGCCAATTTGAAGCACTGTTGTCTTTCAGCGACAATATTTTAATTTTCTGAAAGATTGCTGCCAAGATAGGGGGAGTGTTTTATGTTCTCCAGCATTTATATTATGATTCTTGGGGGGGAAATGGTTGGGTGCATGGTAAAAAGGATCTGCATCTTCCGTATGTTAAGGCTTAGTGCAATACTGTATATGCTTCATCAAATGCATTTATGATTGCGTGTACATCTTCTTCTGTTTTTGCAGAACGACGTTACTAACTGCATATAGAAGTTCAATGATGCTGGTAGTGGATTCTTTCTTTAGTCTCGGCCCATAGTCTACCGAGATTGAACAAACCACCATCAGTCCTGTATACTCTTCCTATGCCGTTTGGAAGCTTCTCGTCGACAAGAGGAAATATAGTGCCAACAAATATTCAAAACAAAGTGGGAGCTATCAGACAGTCTTGATTCTCTCCGCGAGAAACAAGAACGATATCATTCATGTTATCGTTCAGCAGTCTGGATTTTTCTGGAACGGAAAATCATAGCTGATACTGCGCTTATGTCGAAATCCACGCTTTGTTTCAGGCAAACAGTCTTCAGCGGGAGGAATTAGGTGGTTGGATAGAATTCGAACAAGTATTATTCCAGCACCATACAGAAGGGATATTCCGCGGTAGTTACCACAGTCAATTCTGTCTTGTTTCTTGAAGATGGTAACCATCAGTGTATCTCTTAAATCAAGAAGAATGGTTTCAGATCTCCATGTTTTGAAATTGAGAATTAATATATATTCAGTGAGGATACATCCAACTTCCTTCAAAATTTAACTGTGATTCCATCTGAACGGGCGGCTTTGTTGTTTTTGAGTTGATTAATAGCTTCCTCAGCTTCTTGTAGACAAGAGACTTCGCCAAATGAGCTTTTGTAGATTCTTGCAGAATTGTGCAAAGTGTTGTTTCATTGATCTCTGGATCTTTATTTAAGAGTTCGTGGAAATGGTTTTTTCATCTTGTGTTAAGGGAAAAACTGTCCTTCAAGAGGTAGGAGTCATTCATAGATCTCCGCGGGCTTAGAGGTTGAGTTTCTGGACCATATATAGTTTTTGTCATGCTGAAGAAAGCTTGAGCGTTGTTAGAGTGTGCTAGATGTTGCGTTTCTTGGTATATCACCGTCCACTATTTGTTTCTGAGAGCACGAATTTCCCTCTGCACTTCCCCCTTCGCTTTTAGTGATTGACTTTTCTCTGTGAAATCTGGTGCGCCTTTCTCTTTTTGTTTACTAGTGTCTAGTGCCTAGTCCCTCGTCAATATTGTCAAACTAGTCTTGGTGTTTGGTCTTGCAGCATCTAACTGACTCTTCAGCAGCTGACATTATTGCAGCATTCAGTGTCGCCCAGTGTTCTACAGCGCTTTTAAGATATTTATGAGGTAGCCTTTCATGCAAGAGTTTCTGGAAGTTTTATTTACTGTCTCTATCATTAAGATGGTCTGTATATATTATACAGGGCGGTTCATTGATCGTGACCGGGCCAAATATCTCACAAAGTAAACGTCAAACGAAAAAACAACAAATAACGAAACTTATCTAGCTTGAAGGGGGAAACCAGATGGCGCTATGGTGGGTAGGGTCGTATCCTGCAACTCGTTGGTTATTGGTGAGTCTTAGTCTCATAAGTCTTTCGTTTACTTCAGTAGGTAGTTCATCAACGTGAGAAACAAGTTAGTTTGGTGTAAAACTTTGTTCTTTGATTTGTCTTTCGCTTGTTTTTCTGGTTTTACTCAGTGTTGCAATATCGATATAAAGTCTTTTAAGTTGACGGTAGTCGACAGCTGTTCGATTTCCATTATTCATTAGAGTTCGGCTGTTCCAAATAGCAAAGTTTATTTTTATTTTCTGTTGATCGCATGTGGTGTACCCTCTGTGTACGACTTCCCAATCGGGTTAAAACTTAGACTGAGAATGTTCAGGTTAAATTTTACGGCCCCCTCCGCATTCGAGGTGAGGAGTGTGGTTTCTCAATAGACCTGCTCAGTCAGGAACGCAGCACACGAGTTGCTTTATAGCCTCTCCTCATGTAAAGCGGCGATTACATATTCGTCGTCTACATGCCTGTTTGTCAATAGGAGATTCCAATCTGTACGATCCTACTCCCGTCACAAAGGATTTAGTGTGTTCCGCTACGTTCTTCAGGTGTCTGTGCTTGATATCGTTCTATCTGGAAATGCCGCAACAGTCACACATTCCTTCACAGGCACCCACTCACATAGTAGTTACCACCCCTGGAGATTCCGAATGTGCTGCATCCTTCGTCTGCCTTCCCACCGTCGACGAAACTGGCTGTCCGTGCGCCTAGCGTTCCATTATGAACTTTAAGCCACTCCCAGCTCAGCCGCCTTCCTAGGAAGCCGTCGATGTAATAGAGGAGACTATACCGAGAGTATATCGAGGACTTTCTGTCAGCGTTTACTCCCTCAGTCTTCCAGGATCCGTCCTCCTTTCACAAAGCAGTGGGCTCCATCTATATTATCCTCATAAAGATAAAGTCACCGTTCCTCCAGCTCCACCATTCTGAATTCCACATTCTCCACCTTGGCCGCCACTGAGGTCCTCAGTGTACCCTGGAAAGGGGTCTTCATGAGATATTATGAGCTGCGCCAGTTGAACCAAAGTTTTTTTTAATGAGGTGTTATTTCTCCCTCCTTTTCTGTCTAAACCGAGCTTTGGACCTGCTATGGTGAAGTTACAATAACATACACATGAGGGAATTGTGAGACGAGAAAGCTGGACTCAGCGGAAAACTGCACCACGCAGCAGTAATGACTACAACGGTCAGGTCGATGTCGCCACGCCAGGGCAGGTCTCTTCCTATGGGCGACGTGACTAGATACCAGATTTTAGTGAAGCGAATGCACCTAGAAGCGATATTAATATGTCTGAATTTTGAGGCGGAAGCACTTCTCATCTCTGTAGTCCAGCAGCACCTGTCAGGGCCGTGACAGATACTGAGAGGACTGGCCATCACCAGCAGCAGCCATGAGTCGGAGCCAATTCTGCACATGTTGCCGCCCCAGATATTGAGAGGGTATCACCAGCAGTAGCCATGAGTTGGAGCTAATTCTGCCCCTGCCTTCACCAGCATGAAGTTCCTCGTGGGGCAAAGTGGCACAGCACTGCCCACCTGCCATCTATGTAAGTGTGTGTGTGTTTGTATTGAACTGGGGACCTAAAAACGAACTAGACGATTTGTTCCCGCCACAGCTCGCAGTGGTACACAACACCACAACAGTCTACAGCAGTCCACTCACCCGACCGCCATCCCACACTGAACTCAGGATTACTGTCCCGTTCGGCCTCCTGTGGACCCCCTGGGAACGTCTCATTCCTGACGAGTGTAGCCCCAATGTTTTTCGTGGTAGAGTAATTATGGTGCACGAGTAAATGGAGACAGTATTTGTGCAGCAATCGCCGAAATAGCGTAACTGAGGTGGAATAAGTGGAACCAGCCTGCATTCACCGAGGCAGATGGAAAACCGCCTTAGAAACCATCCACAGGCCTCCCGGCAAACCAGACGTCGACACTAGTCCGCTGAGCTGATTCGTGACAGGGACCAGCACACCTTCCCACTCGTGAGGTCGGGAAGCAGTGCGTTAGACCGTGTGGCTAGCCTGGCGGGCTGCCATCCGTGCCAGCACTGAGTTTCCCCCTCAGGACGCAGTACCACAGTGCCAGTCACCGTTGGACCACTGCCAGCAGTGGGTTGAACTCTATGCACAACAGTCTCCACACAACCTTCGCTGGTCACGTGCGGATCCAAAGGCTCGTCCTAGGCGCCATCGCCGACAGAGTATTTGTGCAGCACTGCTGTCACGACTGTCGTCTATACAGGCCACCGACCATCGACGGGAGTGCAGTCAGCATTGCGTGGCCCCTACGTAGCATCCTCTTACCACTGCACTCTTCAAATTATAAGATTCGAAGATGACTGCTATAGTTAGTGAATATGAAGAATACTAGCAAAATATTTTGAATATAATGAAGAGACTGAGTAGTACAAAGTGTGAATTGAGAGTAAACTGGAAAAAAGGCAAATGTAATGAGAAGTAGCAGAAATGAGAATAGAAACTTAATGTCAAAATTGGTGGTTACGAAGTACACGAACTTAAGTTCTGCTACCTTGGAAGCAAAATATCACTTGACGGTCGAGCAAGCACAGGTAGAGAGAGCAGTCCTGGCAAAGAGAAGTCTACTGGTAACAAACATAAGCGTTGATGTGAAGAAGGATTTTTGAGAATTTGTGTTTGGAGCACAGCAGTGAAGCGTGCACAGTGGGAAAACCGGAGCGGAGGAGAATCAAAGCGTTTGAGGTGTAGCACTACAGAGGGATGCTCAAAATCAGATGGACCGGTAAGGAAAGAGAAGTTTTTCCTCAGAATAGTCGAAGAAAGGAACATATAGAAAATAGTGACATGAAACAGGGATGACAGGTGTTCAGGAGTCCGGGAATAATCGACATGGCACTGGAGGGAACTATGGAGAGTAAAATCTGAAGGTTAAGACATAGACTGAATACATTCCGCAAATAATTGGAGGTATGATGTGTGCTACTCTGGGATGAGAGGTTTGGCGGAGGAGAGAAATTCGTGTCGGGCGCATCGAAGTAGTCGGAAGCCTAACGACTAAAAAAAATCGCAGTTCGAACTGTGATTCTCCTCTACAAATTTTTTCCCCACGTAACAGCAATACTTTGCCACCGTACAAACTAAACAACTCTCGAAAGCGAGGAAGTGGTTTATTTCATTGTCACAGCGTCTGTATTACCGCTAATTTTGTTACTGGGTGTTACCTAGGTATTTGGATAAAGAAGTGGGACACTGAAAGGAGAAATGAAAGGAATGAGGTTTATTGCTATGTAGTAAATTCACCTAACAAACCGTGTCATTACGTACGATGGTAGCTGACGTTGCTGTTGGTGTTAGTGTTAGCTGTTGACGTACCCAACAGCGAGAAGAATGGTTTGATGTAATTCGCTATGCAAGTCTACCGCGTGCAAGCCACGTCTCTATGTAACTTCTGCTTCCATTTCACAGAAGCTACATACTGTACCCAGGTCTTGGTCTCTCTCAGAAGTCACCCCCTGTATCCAACACACACACACACACACACACACACACACACACACACACACACACACACACACACTGCGCATTACCAAATTCTGTACTTATATGCACCTCAGTATACTCCCAGTCAACTTATCCTATATTACTCAAATTGCTATAAAGCTCTTTTCTCCGCACTTCACATATGGAGTATTGTTTCCACTACCTTTAACACACTTGGGGAAAATTTTCGCATATACTATTTCGCTTTTTGGTTACTACTCTAGGAATAAGAAGCAGAGCAGTGAACTACCTACCCATTGAGAAGAAATAAAAACTTTGAGGTTTGCCGACGACATTTTAATTCTGTCAGAGACAGGAAAGGATCTGGAAGAGCAGTTGAATGGAGTGGACAGTGTCTTGAAAGGAGGATATAAGATGAACATCAACAAAAGCAGCACGAGGATAATAGAATGTAGTCGAATTAAATCAGGTAACGCTGAGGGAATTACATTAGGAAATAAGACACTTAAAGTAGCAGATGAGTTTTGCTATTTAGGTAGCAAAATAACTGATGATGGTCTAAGTAGAGAGGATATAAAATGTAGGCTAGCTATGCCAAGGAAAACGTATTTGAAGAAGAGGGATTTGTTAACATCGAATATAGATTTAAATGTCAGGAAGACTTTTCTGAAAGTATTTGCATGGAGTGTAGCCATATATGGAAGTGAAACATGGACGACAAATAGTTTAGACAAGAAGAGAATAGAAGCTTTTGAAATGTGATGCTACAGAAGAATGCTGTAGATTAGATGGGTAGATCGTGTAACTAATGAGGAGGTACTGAATAGAATTGGGGAAAAGAGGAAATTGTGGCACACCTTGAGTAGTCGAAGGGATCGGTTAGTAGGACATGTTCTGAGGCATCAAGACATCACCAATTGGGTATCGGAGGGCAGTGTGAAGGGTAAAAATCGTAGAAGGAGACCATGAATACAATAAGCAGATTCAGAAGGATGTAGGTTGCAGTAGGTACTTGGAGATGGAGAAGCTTGCACAGGATAGGGTAGTATGGAGAGCTACATAAAATCAGTCTCTGGACTGATGGTCACAACCACAACATCTTGGAATATGGCTGGAAGCATATAATGTTTCGTTATTTATATTTTGTGGACAGTGATCCACCGGAGATTTCACGATTAGGTTGTCAGAGACCGAACCAACATAACGGGTTTCTAGTGAGGCTAGTATTACATAGAATAAAGGGTTTTCAATATTCAGGCTGCAAACTGATTAATATAAGGGGTGATCAAAAAGTTTCCGTTTGAGTGTGTTGCGAAGCGCAACTCCGGTGCAGGTATGTAAGCACTAAGTGATCAGTATTGCAAATCGTGTCTTTCCGACGCACGTTCTCTAACTGATGAAAAGCGTCAAACAATAGCAACGTGCTGTTATTCTTTTTTTTTGCTGCCGATAGACTAACACCAGTAGACATCCATCAGGGAGTGAAGAATGAGTATTGGGCTGCGTGTTTATCGAAAACATTGTGGAATGATGTGACAAGTTCCGGACTGGTCACGGTTCGACAGTCTGATCGATCTGGGAGGCTATCCTCGTTCTTTAGGGACAAGTGGGAGGCACTGAAGCTAGCACCCTGCACTCCCTGTCTCCTCATGCGATTATCACGCCTTTGGTCCCTTAAAAGTGCCTTGAAGAATCGAAGATTCCTGTCGGACAAAGATGTGACGCTGGCTGTTAAAGACTTCCTCACTACAGTTCAGAAAAGATTATGTTGCTTTATATCTTATTTCATCCTTTTCGATATGCGGGCACAGGGAGCGGATCATTAACTATCTCGGCTTGAGATTGTACACTGGTTTCTGCAACAGATTAATGACAATCCTCTGTTTCTGATTCTTCGTGTTGTCTCCTTGACTTAGATGGCTAACGTACAGACTGTTTTCTGAACGCTGAGACTATTCAAAAATCTTACATAGGCTGTCATATTATTTACACAAGAAGACGTACTTACCAGTTTGAGCATGTGACTATTTTCAAATGCTTTGCAGATTGTAAATGTTGTTACAATACTTGCAGTTGCCTTGGTGACGTATGTGTTATGTTTAAGAACTATTCAGTGCTACATGGGAATACAAAATTTTTCGACACAAACTTTTTTTAAAATCATTGATATTTCATTGCCCTCGCCCCATATGAGATGGTGGCGTGTTGGAAGTCGAATTCCACTCTACAACCAAATGGTTTAAAAACATAAACTAATATGATTGAAAGATGACAAGCTTACAAATAGTCTTAACCCTGATTTTCTAATCACTTTTACTGTAGACATGTCGTAATCGGGTCGGTATGACCCGATATGAAAATACTAAAAGAAAAACAACTACTATCAACACACAATTTTTGTACAGTTGTTGACCTTATTACATATCAATATGTTGTCGATAATAATAGTAATTACTAGTAATTGTAATAATAATAATAATAATAATAATAATACACAGGACCCCTTTTAAAACTGTTATAAAAACAATAATAATAATAACAAAATATAGAAGTTTATTTGAGACTATTTCTGATTTTAATAAGCACTTAGGGTACATTTGAAACAATAGACAGTATTCCATAAGGCATCATTTTGAGAAAGGATTACATTGTTTTTCTGTTCATACAATTGGGGGAAGTGGCAACAAAACGACTGTTCACGTTGGTATGTAGAATATAAGAGTCTGGCGATCTACAATCTGACTTTCAGAAAAATATCATCTACACAATTCCGAAGAGCTGACAAGTGCGAGAATTATCAGCTTAATAGGTCATACATCCAAGTTGATGACATGAAGAAAGTACAGAAAAACGTAGAAGAAAATTGATGGCTTTAGGAAAGGTAAAAAAATGAAATGAAATGTCGTGTGACGATGGCCTCCCTTCGGGTAGACCGTTCGCCTGGTGCAAGTCTTTCGATTTGACGCCACTTCAGCGACTTGCGCGTCGATTTAGGAAAGGTAAAGGCAACAGAGAGGCAATTCTGACGTTGCGGTTGATAATGGAAGCAACACTAAAGAAAAATCAAGACACGGTCATAGGATTTGTAGACCTGGAAAAAAGTTCGACAATGTAAAATTGTGCAAGGTGTTCGGAATTCTGAGGAAAATAGAGGTAAGCTATAGGGAGAGACGGGTAATATACAATACATACAAGAATAAAGAGGGAATAATAGGAGTGGGCAGCAAAGAATTAATTGCTCGGATTAAAAAGGGGGTAGGAGTATTCTTTCGCCCCTAGCGTTCAGTCTGTACATCAAAGATGCAATGACAGAAATGAAAGAAAGAATCAGTAGTAGAATTAAAATTCATAGTTAAAGGATATCAATGATACGATTCGCTGGTGACATAGCTGAGTGAAAGTGAAGAAGAATTACAGGATCTTCTGAATGAAATGAACAGTCCAATGAGTATAGAATATGGACTGAGAGTAAATCGAAGAAAGGCGAAAGTAACGAGAAGTAGTAGAAACGAGAAAAGCGAGAAACTTAACATCTGGATTTATGGTCACGAAGTAGATGAAGTTAAGGAATTCTTCTACCTAGGCAGCAAAATAACCAAGACGGACGAAGCAAGGAGGACATCAAAAGCAGACTAGCACTGGCAAAAAGGACATTCCTGGCCAAGAGAAGTCTACTAGTGTCAAACATTGGCCTTAATTTGTGGACGAAATTTCTGAGAATATACCTTTGGAGGACAGCACTGTACGACAGTGAAACAAGGACTGTGGGAAAACCGGAACACAAGAGAATCGAAGCATTTGAGACTGGTGCTAAAGATAAATATTAGGAATGAAGAGGTTCTGCACATAATCGGAAAAGAATATGTGGAAAACATTGACAAGGAAAAGGGGCAGGATGACAGAATAACGGGACATCTGTTGAGATATCAGGGAATGAATCAGAGGTAAGCCTTCCCGGCACGATTGCGGATTGATAGTGGCGAGTAGCCGGAAGAGCAGTGGACGTCGTGTGCAGCTTAGTTGGCAAGTTCCTGACTACTCTGCAAGCTTAAATTTGACGGCACCTCGAACACCACCTTTATGGTTTGAAGCGCAATAACAGTCCTTCTTGTAATCCTGGAAGTCACCACTCCTTCACACCCGGGTGGAGTTAAGTGTTGTTTTCTGTTTGGTACTTGTTACCGTAATGCCACGTCTGTGTTAATGTGGAACTGGACCTGTTATATTAACACGCCTCCGAGTGATTGTGTGTATGGTCATCGTTCGGTGTAACATGGTAATTTGTTGTTCCAGGCCATATTTCAAGCAAGTGTACGAGTATTCTCTGTTATAAATTGAGTTGATGAAATTCAAATTGTAACATAGTCTGTGAAAGCCAAACGAATGCAGTGGGCCGGCCATGTAGCCCGGATGGAGGATCACAGATGGCCTCGGAAGCTCCTGGATTTCACACCTACACGAAAGAGACCGCCAGGGAGACCCAAGAAGCGTTGGTGGGATGGACTCCATGAAGATTTAAAACAAATGTCAATAGATGTGGACGAATGGCGGATAGCAGCAATGGACAGAATACAGTGGAGGAGGAAACTTGTAGATTCGTGCGTTCCACTGGGCCTGATCACGTAGTAGTAGTAGTAGTAGTAGTAACATAGTCTGTGGCGAAGGTAAGGCACTCTTTGTAGATGAGTATGCCCTGGCCATTGCTTCAGCAGGCGCTGATGTTTTACCTTGTAATCTTCAAGTAATTTTAGGGGGTGTTAGACTTGTAACTTACAGTTGTTGTCGCTTTCACAATAAGGTAATATTCCCTACATCTTAGCTATTCTCGTCTGTAGCCTTATTTGGGAAGATTACTGTTCCCTTACGACGTGTACTGGCCGACTAGTTTTGAAAATGGACGACGCGTTCCTGTTTCCTGGGCCCAGAGAAGGGACGCGTTTTCTTTCTGCTCCGTCACTTCCGTCGTCGCGTGAGGTCTGGATTCGCCCACAATCTGATGCCTCTACCAGCCGCATCGTGTTGGCTCAAGTTGAGTAAATTTGGTCGTTTGATGTGCCACAGCAGAGTGGCGCCACATAACCTTGGACTCTTATTGCTACTTCTGGAGCATGTTAAGTTTTAAAGACTTTAACTTACGCATACAAACTGTTGAGTTTTTTCCTTTGTATCCTTGGTCATTCGCTAATTCCACTAACAGTAAAACTTGTGTGCTTGTTGCTTGTTGGCTGTTACAGCCAACTCTTGCATTTGCCAACTTATTTTATTTTTTGCAAGATTGTGTATTTATTTAAGAACAACGTTTCTGCTCCTGTGCACCAGCTGGGAGTCACATTTTAAATTGTATGTCTTTCCAGCTGTGCCTGTATTTTGGGGGATTGAGTATTTTATTGCTTAAGGGATTTTATTAAGGCTTATACATTGTTAAGGGCTTCCAGCAGCCAAAATCAGTGGCGTGACTAGTTATCCATTCTGTATTTACGGTGGGTGGTGTTTATTTGTTTATCCATACATGGAAATTGTCCGTGCATTTAGTGGAAGTCATTTGTAATTCATTTTACTGATAAAAATCAATCCGTTGAACTCGCTTGCAGACACACATGGTTGGTGTGACTTCTTGCTTATATTTAGGAACTTTAGATTCGTAGTTTCAAGCCCTGTTCTGAACGGTATAAATTGCTAAAGTTTGTAATTAATTAGTAGATCCTGTTCTGTTCTTTAAATTACTGTGAGCGTTGTCATTCTTTTAGCACAATTTTCAAATTGTGATTATAATAATTCTTGTTAAGGAATAAAGTGTATTCCGCGAAACAACAAATGACGAAATGTGTGGCTCCACCTTCCATGTGTTTTTCCTCAAAATTATCCCAATCCTAGCTGTGAGGTACCAAAAAGGCTACACAGCTTCTTGGTAAAAGCAAGAAACATGCGCATTGTTGTAAATCCAGAGGATTTGTTGACTGTTCTGAGTAACTTGGAACGGCAAGAATCATCGTTACCATTAAGTATAACAGAAAAGTAAAACATTTTTGACAGTAGAGTAATAGAAACGGAAATGAACGTGTGGCATCGTTGGCCGGGTGGCTCCATCCGGGGAAGTTCGGCCGCCAAGTGCCAGTCTTATTGCAGTCGACGCTATACTGGGCGACTTGCTCGTCGGGATGAGGATGAAATGATGACGAGGACAACACAACACTCAGTACCCGAGTTGAGAAAATCTCCGACCCGGCCGGCAATAGAACCCGGGCAGCTTTTGGGCTAGCACGTTACCCATGCAAGCTGCCCGTGTTCGATTCCTGTGAGGTCATTGTCACTCGAACATTACATATGTCACTATTAAAGTCTATGACAAGCTGCTTAAAATATTTTAAAATATTTTCATACACATATTGCTTATGCGTTTTCTGACTAAGTCACCAAATTTCATAAAGGTATCTTGGTAGTTAAATAACGAGAAACGAAATTTATAACTGTGTCGGTTCATATAGACCTGCACTAACAGCAGGTTTGAAACCGATGAAAGGGATGAATTTTGTTGGCGTTTGCCTAAATCATTAATGCTGATTTTCTTTGTTGTTTAAATTAAAACTGATGGGCTAAAAGATGAAAACAAAAATTTGTACTTGAAACACAGTGTGGAAGTGGTGACGTACTTCTATAAAAGAGCACGGCATTTTGATTGGAAATCTGAAGGAGCTTCTCTGGCAGAAAAGGATTTGTGGAAGGGAAATGTATCATATACGGTTGAAATGCGTGGGTAAAAAACTGCTGGAGTCTGTTGGACAGTAACTGCAGAGGTAAGGTGGGCGGGGCTGTGGTATCAAGGGAAGAAGGAATGGGGACGGATGGAAAGAGAAAAGCGAAAGGGAAGTCCTAATGTTGAGTGGATAATGGGGCAGTTGTCAAAACTGGTAGGATGGATAAATACATCTACATCTACGTGATTACTCTGCTATTCAGAATAAAGTGCCTGGCAGAGGGTTCAATGAACCACCTTCATGCTGTCTCCCTACCGTTCCACTTTCGAACAGCACACGGGAGCACTTACATTTTTCCGTGCGAGCCCTGATTTCTCTTATTTCATGAGAAGATCCCGTCGCAACGAAAACCGCTTTTGTTTTAATGATTGCCACTCCAACTCACGTATCATGTCTGTGACACTATCTTCCGTATCTCGCGATAATACAAAACGAGCTGCCCTTCTTTGTACTTTTTCGATGTCATCCGTCAGTCCCACCAGATGCAGATCTCCCACCGCACAGCAGTACTCCAGAATAGGGCAGACAAGCGTAGAGTAAGCAGCCTCTTTGGTAGACCGGTTGCACCTTCTAAGTGTTCTGCCTATGAATCGCAGTCTTTGGTTTGCTCTACCCACAATATCATCTATATGATCGTTCTAATTTTGGTTATTTGTAATTGTAATCCCTAAGTATTTAGTTGAATTTACACCCCTCAGATTTGTGTGACTTATCGCGTAATCGAAATTTAGCTGTTTTCTTTTAGTACTCATGTGAATAACTTCGCACTTTTCTTTATTCAGGGTGAATTGTCACTAGTCGCACCTTACAGATATCTTATCTAAATCATTTTTCAAGTCGTTTTGATCATCTGATGACTTGGTAAATGACAGCATCATCTGCGAACAATCTAAGACGGCTACTCAGATTGTCTCCTATGTTGTTAATATAGATCAGGAACAATACAAGGCCTATAACACTTCCTTGGGGAACGCCGGATATTACCTCTGTTTTACTCGGTGACTTTCCGTCTATTACTACGAACTACGACCTTTCTGACAAGAAACCACGAATCCAGTCGCACAACTGAGGCGATACTCCGTAGGCATGCAGTTTGATTAGAGGACGCTTGTGAGGAAAAGTGCCGAAAGCCTTCTGGAAATCTAAAAATATGGAATCAATTTGACATCCCCTCTCATTACTTCATGAGCATAAAGAACTAGCTGTGTTTCACAAGAACGATATTTTCTGAATCCGTGCTGACTATATGTCAATAAATCGTTTTCTTAGAGGTACTTCATAATGTTGGAATACAGTATATGTTCTAAAACCCTACTGCAAATTGACGTTAGTGATATAGACCTGTAATTCAGCGGATTACTTCTACTTCCCTTTTTGGGTATTGGGGCGGATTTCATTGACTGGGAGGAGTCGGTGGAGTTGCTTTAGCATAGGGTAAGGAGTGTCTGCAGGTGTAACGATGGTGCGATATGTTAATAAAGGCACGGGTGCATGACACGGTTGGGGATAAGAGAGGAAACAATGAGGTTATTGGAATGAAATTTGAGGACAGTGCAGAGTATACGAACGTGTTCCGTGTGGCATAGACGGTCGAGTGGATGGGGAGTAGGGGGGAGGAGTAAATAGATAGATCAAACAAGGCGATGTGCAGTGGTTTCAAGGATTTGAAGGTACCGATAGAATTTAGGAGGAGTGTGTTTCCATGTAGTATTTGCATAGGACGTCTCGGATCAGTATTTTGTATCTGCGGAGGATAATAGAGGGATGCAGCCTATTGCACGTAAAAGAGCGTTCTACAAATCCTTGTTGAACCACTTTATGAATCTCCCATTAGAAAATGATGAAGTTGTTAACGACCTACGAATATCAGAAGCCGTACTGACAAAAGACTACGATTTAAATATGATTAATAAATGTACCAGAAGAATCTGAAGACGAAACAGTTATAAATGACGGAAAGGTGTTAACTAGAGAAAAAAAGAAAACTAAAAATACTCTATAATACTATACACAGGAATTATTTCAGATGAAGTGAAGCACATCTTCCAAAGACAAACGTTTGTGTTAGTTTTCCTACCGACAACGCGCTAAATAGCATCATCCGCCATAAAATACAGAAAGGGCAGCTGTTCAGTAAGTCTGGCATCTATAAAATAAATTTTGAAGACTGCAAGAAGGTTTAAATTGGAAAAACGTGGAGAAATTTAAATACACGTTTTAGGGAAGATAATAATCCGTCCACATTCGGCACACTTCTCAATGTAAACAACCACTCCATGTTAGATACAAATAAAATTAAAATTGTTTTACACTGGGCTAATGTGGAGAAAACAATGAACATTTTGGAGGAGATAGAACTATACGAGCCTCTTGAAAAGTAACCACCGCAAATATTAAATGAGAAAACAGATTTGAGAAACAGAATGTCTTGAGACAACTTTATTGTGTTTTTAGTACCATATGAAACAACGATGGTAGGGACTACTTTTACTGTCATGATATCTGGTAATGAAACAAAACAACATTACATAATATGTTTTAATATATTAGTGACGTTTCTACGAATTTTTAAGTACCATAATAGTAGAATTTTAACAAAACGACAATTTGGTTTGTGTAGTAATAACGAATGAAATTGATTGTATTATTGAAGTTATTGTAAGCAGTTTTTACTTACATTAAATAATGGTTTTCATTAAGAACAATTGCAAGACATAGAAGGCATGCAATACTCAGGTCAGACTCCCGAAGCTTACTCTGCTAGTATACATTGACTCATTAGAAAATGTCACTGCATAAACATATTCTGTTTGTGTTGCCTGTTCCTGCGTTTTTATAACGACTCTCTTTACGCCCATGTGAGTGAAGGGACACCTTGTGCCGCTAAATACTTTAAGCAAGGACGCCGAAGCCGTTTATCAACAACATTTCAGTTATACAACTTTTTATACAATACGCTACTGTATGAAGACATTGCGATGTGCAGCCGCTGACTTGGTTTTATCTCGCTGGGAACGTGCACTCATTTTGTGGTCTCTTGTTTCTGTTTGACAGCAGAAGGCAGTCAGTGAGTCTCATTAGACGGGATGAGCATCCCCAGGGAGTTGAGCGTCTCGATGCTCGAGGCAGAGACCACCATACCACGACTGCTTTCCCCGCAGAGTAACTGAGCGTGGCTTTTTGCCTGTTGTGTATGGACGTCAGAGGACAGGACGCTGTGGCGCCGCCCGAGCAATATGAGAGAATCAACTGATTTGACTCCAAATTTTTGGTGCATCCAATGGAACGCCAAGCCACCTTATTTTACACAAAGATGTAGATCAGTCGGTGGGACACTGCTCCAGACCAGTACCAACCTTATGTTTGAGAATCAGCGTTTTCTACTCCAAGGGTGAGAAGTTTTTGCTGTGTTCCCTCATTCATCGTGAAATACGCGATATTCTAATTTGTCACATCGGTAACAGCACAGGGGCGTCTCCTTTTAGTGAAGTCTTAAGAAGATGAATCTGAGCCACTGATACATGTACATTTTCTTGTAGGTGTGCGACTACTCACAATACTGGCCACAGGTTCAGAACCAGAAGTTAGGACTGATTTGTCTAACGAGTTTCAACGTCAGCGGAAGGTGGAAGTATCTGATCCTGTTTAAAAACTTCATGAAACACATCAACCATGGACAGGATTAGGAAGACTCCAGTTGTCGTTCTACTACAGGAGGATATCCGTCCATCCCACATGTGGAGTAAGGTGCGAATAGAAGGCTCCTTGAGAAAAGAGAAGAGAAGATACGAGCTGTAGCCTTACGAATTTTGGAAGGGTCCATAATTTTTCACCTCATTCAACTGGTCATTCCTCTATAAATAGACCACCGTGGGAAGGATGCCGCAGATTGATACTGGTAATTATGGACATTCTGACAAAACTGATTATGCATGGCTTAATGTGTTGTACATTCTGTGATGCACGTTCATTTGTAAGAAACAATGACAAATCGAAAATTGAAATCACTGTGCTGTGTGTCCCTACTAGAGGTAGTATGGACACCCTAATGTAACCATAAGGGGAGTTACAGTAAATCGTGTCCATATGAAGAAAAGGAAGATGAAAAACTAAAGAATTTAATGTTTTATAAAGCTGATGAAGCTATGACAGCTGACAGGTATTTGGACGAGAGACGGATCAAATGGAAAAGGACCAAAATCTAGGAACTGGGAGCAACTGAAAATAATATCTTGCAGGAAATATACACGAGGTGCATTCAAGTTCTAAGGCCTCCGATCTTTTTTTTCTAATTAACTACTCACCCGAAATCGATGAAACTGGCTTTACTTCTTGACGTAATCGCCCTGCAGAAGTACACATTTTTCACAACGCTGACGCCATGATTCCATGGCAGGGGCGAAAGCTTCTTTAGGAGTTTGTTTTGACCACTGGAAAATAGCTGAGGCAATAGCAGCACGTTGTTGAATGTGCGGCCACGGAGAGTGTCTTTCATTGTTGGAAAAAGCCAAAAGTCACTAGGAGCCAGGTCAGGTGAGTAGGGAGCACGAGGAAATCACTTCAAAGTTGTTATCACGAAGAAACTCTTTCGAAACGTTAGCTCGATGTGCGGGTGCGTTGTCTTGGTGAAACAGCACACGCGCAGCCCTTCCCGGACGTTTTTGTTGCAGTGCAGCAAGGAATTTGTTCTTCAAAACATTTTCGTAGGATGCACCTGTTACCGTAGTGCCCTTTGGAACGCAATGGATAAGGATTACGCCCTCGCTGTCCCAGAACATGGACACCATCATTTTTTCAGCACTGGCGGTTACCCGAATTTTTTTTGGTGGCGGTGAATCTGTGTGCTTCCATTGAGCTGACGGGTGCTTTGTTTCTGGATTGAAAAATGGCATCCACGTCTCATCCATTGTCACAACCGACGAAAAGAAAGTCCCATGCATGCTGTCGTTGCGCGTCAACACTGCTTGGCAACATGCCACACGCGCAGCCATGTGGTCGTCCGTCAGCATTCGTGGCATCCACCTGGATGACACTTTTCGCTTTTTCAGGTCGTCATGCAGGATTGTGTGCACAGAACCCACAGAAATGCCAACTCTGGAGGCGATCTGTTCAACAGTCATTCGGTGATCCCCCAAAACAATTCTCTCCATTTTCTCGATCATGTCGTCAGACCGGCTTGTGCGGGCCCGAGGTTGTTTCGGTTTGTTGTCAGATGATGTTCTGCCTTCATTAAACTGTCGCGCCCACGAACGCACTTTCGACACATCCATAACTCCATCACCACATGTCTCCATCAACTGTAGATGAATTTGAATTGGTTTCACACCATGCAAATTCAGGAAACAAATGATTGCACGCTGTTCAAGTAAGGAAAACGTCGCCATTTTAAGTATTTAAAACACTTCTCTTTCTCGCCGCTGGCGGTAAAATTCCATCTGCCGTACGGTGCTACCATCTCTGAGACGTTTTTACAATGAACGCGGCCTCATTTTAAAACAATGCGCATGTTTCTATCTCTTTCCAGTCCGGAGAAAAAAAAATCGGAGGCCTTACAACTTGAATGCACCTCGTAGTATGGGAATTGGCAGTAAGTTGGAATATTTGTTTGTTATATAAACAGACATATGGGGTAAACGAAAGGTCATTGTTGATGACTGACGCCAGAGTAGTACCATCTCAGAATCCTTTTATCGACAGACAAACAAAAAGATCAAATGTGTGAAAGCCTGTATGTGGATTAAAAGCCGTGGGTGCTACAGGCAAGTTAAGCCAAATTGTCAAGAAAATAATTGTAATAGTTGTGAAAGCCACCACCAGTCTAGGAACGAGCGATTTGACACAGTGATTAGTACAATGGACTCGGATTCAGTAGGAAGACGGTTCAAATCCGCGTCCAGCCATCCACATTTAGGTTTTCTGTGATTTCCTTAAATCCCTCCAGGCAAATGCGTCTCTAATGAAACACGATGTCGAAGGGACATTAAACCCTAATGTTCCTTTCTTCATTTCTCCAGTCTAGGAGGGTATAGGGACTATTGGGTTAATGATTCAAAAATTTTTCTTCACATTTAAATTATTTCTTTACTTCCTCTCGTGTCCCATGCACCGGATGAAATCACCATTTCACCATAAAAGCGGTTTGTTCTGATTAGAGATGCTGACAGACAAAGCTCCTTGACGTGCCTGAAAAGCCAATGAGCTTAGTGCGGGAGATATTAAGTAATGGCCTCAGGGATGCCAGCAGAGCTTGAATTGAGAAGGTGTCCCTTAGCTCTCAGCCTTGCATCCTGTATTCTTTTCCCTCTTGTTCCCTTTCTACTGATTTCTGGAATCTATTCCGTCAGTGATTGACCACAGCGACCCCTCTGATTGGCTGGTGGTTTCTTTACCGACTCTAGGGAGCGCTCAATTTTACTAATTACAGGATATTGACCACTTTTACGTATCAAACCATCTGTTTTTTTTTCTACACTTCCCAGATATCTACACACCCTTACCACCCTGCTATTATCAGGACGTAGGATTTCAAACTGGAGAATTCAGAGTAGTGCATAACTTTTTATGACTATAGACATAAATCTGCACTTAATTACGTGGATGCTTCTCTCCAGAATGTGGAGCTCTAGCATTTGAAAAAGCGCAAGCCATTTGTTTCTTTAGAACGATTATCGGACACGTTCAAGTAACTGTAGGCATATCTCATTGAAGTCAATCGGTTCTGGAACTACTGAGCAAAATTCATGCTCACGCATTTCGACGTTTTTAGAGAATGATAATCTATAATTGCGTGGACTTTCGCGGCCAGAGTTGAACTAGAAGTTTTCTGAGTATCGTACTGCGTCATAATGTACAAATCTATACTGGAGAAACCAACGTTTCGGACAGGGTTACAATGGTCTTTTGAGTCAGTCAGTGTAGCCGTGACCGAAACGTTAGTTTCCTCAATGTAGTTTATTATACGATGACTCGGTACAATAGCCAGAAAACATGGTCAATGGTAATCTATTCTAGGAAGATGAAGGATTCTGGAAATGAAACTTCCTGCAGATTAAAGCTGTGTGCCCGACCGAGACTCGAACTCGGGACCTTTGCCTTTCGCGAGCAAGTGCTCTACCATCTGCCAGGAAGTTTCATATTAGCGCACACTCCGCTGCAGGGTGAAAATCTCATTCTGGATTCTGGAAATATTCTGTGAAGCTCAGTTCGCTCTGGTCGTGAATGAGATCCAAAGAACCGCACAGAAAGGCAAAGACTACTTGTTCCGTGCCTTCCGGAAGACCGAGGTTACCGAGTGCTAGACCAGATTTGTGATTCGAGTCAGCACTTCCTTGCAGATAGAGCTCAGTATGTCGTCACTGACGGAACAAAATGAATATAACTTAGGGAATTCCCTAAGGGAGAGAGATACTACTGTTATTATTTAGATTGTATATTAATGATGAAGTGAATGACGGTACAGGCTGCGTCAGACAAGTCACAGACGTTACTGTTGTCTATCGGAAGGTTGCAATTGCAGAGGAATAGCGAAGCGCAAGGAGATTTCTAGAGGATCGACGTTTGTAGCGGGGACAGGCAGTTAACCCTGGACGTTGCACAGAAATAGACGAAGGGAACCATAACTGTAGAATTACATGATCGACGATAAACACTGGAAACAATAAGAACTGTAGAATACCTTGGAGTACACATCCAGAGGGATCCGAAGTAATTCACCACGCAACTGTAGCAAAAGCGGATGCTTGGTTGACATTCACTAGCATTATGGGGTTGTTATACTTAAAGTGCAGCTACTAAGGAAGGTCCAGTGTGGGCTGTAATTATGGTAGCGAAACTTGGTAGACATGCCGATGCGTTAATGCGGAATCGATTTACAATGGAAAACAAATGAACCCACCACCAGGTGTAGATCGCCGATCTACATTGTTTGTATAACGGTATCACATCCACACTGTCATTTGACAAGCCATAAAGTGAGTGAATAGCATGTCTATCGGGAAGAGAGACCGTGCGCCTTTAGTGGAACTGTTTCATGTGAACGGCAGCAGATTACAGTGCTGCACTGAGAGAGTATCACCGATTGATGACCTGAGAAGAGGCCCAACGTCATTAAATGTTTTAAAGATGATTATAACGAAAGTCTAAAACATGGGTCAGGTTGGTGTGGAATCTTGAAGAGTACGGCGTCCTACACCGGTGAAAGTTATGGAAGAATAAGCTGATGCGGTAATTGATCATGCAGCACATGTTCTACACTATGTGATCAAAAGTATCCGCACACCTGGCTGAAAATGTCTTACAAGTTCATGGTGCCCTCCATCGGTAATGCTGGAGTTCAGTGTGGTGTTGGCCCACCCTTAGCCCTGATGACAGCTTCCACTCTCGCAGGCATACGTTCAGTCAGGTACTGGAAGGTTTCTCGGGGAATGACAGCCCATTCTTCACGGAGTGCCGCACTGAGGAGAGGTATCGATGTCGGTCGGTGAGGCCTGGCACGATGTCGGCGTTCTAAAACATCCCAAAGGTATTTTGTAGGATTCAGGTCAGGACTCTATGCAGACCAGTCCATTACAGGCATGTTATTGTTGTGTAACCAGCCGCCACAGGCGGTGCATTATGAACAGGTGCTCGATCGTGTTGAAAGAGGCAATCACCATCCCTGAATTGCTCCTCAACAGAGGGAAGCAGGAAGGTGCTTAAAACATCATTGTAGGCCTGTGCTGTGATAGTGCCACGTAAAACAACATAGCCCCCTCCATGAAAACCACAACCACACCATACGACCACCATCTCTGACTTTTATTATTGGCATTACTCACGATGGTAAATGACATTCACCGGGCGTTGGCCATACAGACACCCTGCCATAAGATTGCCATATTGTGTACCGTGATTCGGCACCCTTACAACGTTTTTCACTCCTTAATCGTCCAATGTTTACGCTCCTTACACCAAGCGAGTCGTCGTTTGACATTTACCGGCATGAAGCGTGGCTTATGAGCAGCTGCTCGACCATGAAATCAAAGTTATCTCACCTCTCACCTAATTGTCATAGTCCTTGCAGAGGATCCTGATGCAGTTTGTAATTCCTGTGTGATGGTCTGGATAGATTTCTGCCTATTACACGTTAAGACCCCTGAGCCGTGCACAGCTCGCGTTTATCTCATTTATTGTTTGTCATATTCTATTACAGTACTGCCGCCTCGTTTTCTTATTCCATTTACTGGCGTCACTAACTTCCTGTCTTACTTGCCCGTGAGCGGCAGCCACAGCGCGTATCGATAAGTGCACTGTCGTACCATCTCTGGAGTGACTGATAGTATTTCCGGGTCGTCGTCTGTATGGCAGTCAATTCGGAGGCGACAGCCGGTGCTCGCCGACCGCTGGCGACACACATGAACTGTCCGACAGAGGGAGGTTGGTGCGGGACGACAGTTGGTTGGTCGTCTCATCGGCCGACGTATACTTGGTCCTTTCACCGTTTCCGGGCCTGGTAAGTTGGTCGGTTGGCGTGGAGCAGCGAGGAAATCTCCACGGCGTATAGTTTGGCCGGGTCTGCTGGCGGCCTCTATACCGTGTCTCAGTGTGTGGTGTTGTTCCCATTGTTACTAGGATCGTGGTTCACCGATCCTGGACATAAAAATTGAGTTTTGATTTAATCTACCAGCAAGTCAGAACTGTTCACATTGTGTCGTTAAGAGTTCGTTGTCAATTGTTGGAATATTCCCGCGAGCAACAACGTGTGTTTTCAAGCTGACAAATTTTAGTTACCCTCTGGTGGAGTTTAACTGTGCTTTGTTATTAGAATTGAAGTGCAGCAGCGGAATCCTGTGCCTTGTGGCTGTTAACGTTCCAGTTACCTGCCAGGTCCATTGACGTAAATTCAGGCAGTGTATTTTCCTCATTGTGTTGTAGCTGTCCAGCACTGTTTGTAGTTTGACAGCTCAGTGTATAATTGGTTGTTCCATTGAACTCCCTGTTGTGTGCTGGTTGGGTGAAGCGGAGGTTAGCTTGTCGGTAGGTCCGTGGACTGTCTGTCGGTTGGGTTGTCGTCAGATCCACAGTGGTTTGGCCGACTGCCAGTCCCACCTAAGCGAGCATTAGTGTCTGAATTCCAGGCCGACCCTCGGAAGTTCTGAGTGCCCTTGGGTGTATTGCCTTTTCTTGTTGTTTGTACTTTTAGATTAAAGTTGTTTTGATCTTGAAGTTTCAGATTATTTGGCCCTTCAGTCGATTTTGAATTAAAGTTGTTCTGCTCTTAAGCTGTGAGATGGTTTGGGCATTCAGCCTAATTTAAGAACTATTTTATGTAAAGCCTTTGCATTTTTAAAATTAATGTTATAGAGTGTTATCTGTTGGGCCTTCAGCCGATTTTGAATTGAAGTTGTTTGCTCTTAAAGTGTCAGATTCTTGGAGCCTCCAGCCTAATTAAGGAACTATTTTAAGATAAGGCACTGCTTTTTAAATTTCTGGTTTTGGTTGAGCTTTAAGTTATTGGCTTTCAGCGGTTTCTAAATTAACGTAGTATTGGCCTTATGGCATGAGATTGTATGGCGCATTCAGCTGCTAATTAAGTTCCAAAACTAAAGCGTTTTTTTTTTTAAGTTTTGTTTTTGGATCTTGTAATTTTGACCAAATAAAAGGTTGTATGTTCGAGTGTAACTGACACCCGCTTATTTTGGCCCCTTTCCACAATTTAAACTACCTGTCCTGTCCTGCGGGTTCAGCAGGGCGAATCAACCCTCTTCAACTGTCGGTGGTCTCTGTCAGTTAACAGACAGGTCGGCCTGTACGCATTTGTGCTGTCCCTTCACGTTACCACTTCACTATCACATCGGAAACAGGGGACCTAGGGATGTTTAGGAGTGTGGAAATCTCGGGTACTGACGTTCGAAGTCCATGAGTTCCGCGGATCGCCCATTCTGCTCTCTCGCGATGTCTAATGACTACTGAGGTCACTGATGAGGAGTACCTGGCAGTATGTGGCAGCACAGTGCACCTAATAAGAAAAACGTATGGTTTTGGGGGTGTCCGGAAACTTTTGGTCACATAGTTTATGTAGCATTTGTGTTCGTGCAATGTCACGAGAACTGTCCATCCGACGGTCAACAGTACGGAAAATTTTGCGCTCTATTTTACTCTGGTACCCGTACAAGATCTATATGGTGCAGCAACTGAAACCTCACGATCCACAGCAACAGTCTGAATTTTTTTCTGGCGCGGATCTAGTTTGATGAGAGACTGTGGAGTGACGAGGCACATTTTTTACTACAGAGTAGTAGGGTTGTGTACAAAGAGCCATTGCATTCGCCGTATGTGACTGTATGGTGTGGATTCAAAAGCATCTTTATCTTCGCTCCGTTCTTCTTTGAAGAGAATACACCCAGAGGGATTGTCAGAGGTACCGTGACATCTGCGCGTTAGCGAGACCTTTTACAGCCTGTCATTCCTGCTTTGCAAAAGTGCAGTTTTGTTGAAATCACTGTTTTCTTCCGAGATACGGCAACACCTCGTGTCGCTTGCCCAGTGAAAGACCTTTTTAATGCAGCTGTACTGCAATGTGCTGTCTCCGGATGTTTACCAGGTGCATGGGATACAAGACCACCTGATCTGACTCCATGCTACTATTGGCTCTGGGGATATCTAAAAGAATGCATTTGTCAGCCAGGAACACATCCAGTCTCTACCTGATCCGAAGGCCAGTATACAGGAACACGTTTCTCAGATCTCACCGGAACTGTTGATCAAGTCGTTTTACCGATGCAACATCTCGCCGACTTCTCTGGTGCTCTTGTCAAGTAACTAAGCCACATTTAATAATGAAATCAACATCATGCCTTTCTCACCTGATTGACGATTTCTGCTCATGGCCCTTTCCTAATCGATTATATATGGAAACACTTCTATACGTCTTTCTTCCATTCACAGCGCCAGATTTGCACCTAGTGGCTAAAACAGAAAGTAATTTTTTCCAGCATAAATTGGTTCCGCATTCACGCATTAGGGTATCTTCTAAATTTTACTGTCATACGAGAATTACAGCCCATAACGGACCTTTGTGGGTAGCCGCACTTTAATTACAACCGCCCGGTATATTAAAAAACTATAATTCACTCACGGTAAAAGTGTCTTACAAAAAACTTGTTCAACCGATTCTTGCGCATCGCTCATTAGCGTGGAACTTATCCAGAGTTGGTTTAATAAAATAGATAGTGTGGAGCGTTTCGTGACGAGTTCAATTAGTCGTAGCGTAAGCGCTATCGATATACTCTGCAGACTCCAATGGTAGACACTTAAAAAAGAGGCGTTGTGCATGACTAGTAGGCTTGATGTTGAAATTCCAAGAGCCCAGTTTCCAAGAAGGACCGGACAACCTATTCCTTCTTCCATGTACGTCTAGCGAAATGAGTTCTACTAGAAAATCAGAGAAACTAGTGGTCATACGGAGATTTATCGAGAATCTTTCTTGCCATACACCAATCACGAATGGAAAAAAGAAGGTGGCTTAAATATATAACACGGTTTGTGACAAATTTAAAGCGAATTTGAGGTGGGAAGGAGAAAAGTTCAGATTAACATTTGCTAGAGTATTCACGACTGCAAATGATAGAGAAAGTAAATGTAGTAGCGAAAACTGGAGGATCAGGAATGGAAGTGGAATTGATAATTATGACTGTGGGCCATTTGATGGAAGTCAATCAATTTGTCTCGTGGGAGATGTCACCGCTCCTCTCACGAAAACGATTTCGACTTCTTAGGAGTCGTCCTATAATGGTGAGTACTACCCACGACAGACGGAAATCGAATCTCGTAGCGAACTGCGCAGAAATTGGGTTCCAACTTTCCAGTTGTCAAATGAGACGATCAAAGGATTAAATCATATGGAATAAAGATTGCTGATTACTGGTTGGTTATAATTAAACTTTCGGCTACTTGCGAGGGTCTCCTTGAGAAACGAATGATCATAGGACAACAATAATTGATCGAATCATTGATAAGGACATGCGAAAGAGAAATAAGGATCAAATCATTGAATGAAATGCATTTTAGTTTCCACATGATTGGGAAAAACTTTTCATTGCCTAAATTGTTTACGTTGCAAGTTAGAAACGTTGCTCAATGTGATCTGCACTGGAACCGCACTAGAGATTGCTCTACTGCTCATCGGAACAACGATGGACCAAGCATGGAATGTTGTGCTGTTGTGACATAGTTCGTTCACTGCATGAAGGTCGTATATTGCGTCCAGCACCCTCAATCATAGCAACATTTGTGGTGCAATCGGCCATAGACCTCTCCCAAGAGCAATTCCAAAATCACCAAGTGATTCGAACTACTGTCTCATGTTCTTCAACTCCGATGCAGAAGGAGAACCTCTCCGTATTTTTCTAACGCGTCGATACTCAGGAAGATGAGCAGCACTATTGCTATTGTTTTGAGTAACCAGCGTTACGAGTACACTTCTGCTGACCTTGTCCAGACGAGCGCTGTCTGTCTGCAGCTGTAGTTCACCCTGATGGTAGTGTTTCAGCCCTAAGTCGCCATACCAGTAGCGGTGCCTAACGGCAAGTTATGACATTAACGCTACTAAGAACGCAAATGTCTCAGCTCAGGCTGAACATCACTCCTATAATGTTGGGTACCCATACGGCAAATGTTTTTTTCCGTTTACACTGGTTCAGGAAGCGGAAGTTTGAATATATCCAATCTGTACATTTTCTCAAAAAGTTCCTACGAACAACAGGAGAACCGACTCATGAAGGACACAATTTAGATCGGCTAGAGTAAGTAACAGACGTGAACTTCTCGAATCGGTTAACACAGGGGTGGTAATCAGTAACAATAAGGTTGTTATGGTGCAGTGACAGCGAGTGTTAAAGGGGAACGTAATTGAATGTGAGAAAATATTCTTTCTTACCAAGTATAAGAAAAACAGATTATAGATAATCTGATCATTCAACATTAACCTTCCTTCGTGTGTGTGAAGACTTGGAGCTACAATGGATAAAATTTAAAGATGTTCTGCAACATGATTCATTCATGTGACGAGCAACATTTCAGAAGCATAGACGTTGATAAGCCGCGTTGAAAAGTTGTTACGAAAACGAAGATAGCTTCATTATAGGATGTAGTGATACCAGACGAAAGCAAACTGAGCAATACGAAAAGTGTTTATTGAGTTAAAAAATGAAGTTTTGACTACCGAGGTGACGAAACTTTCAAAGCAATATTGATCTTATATACAGTAAACAGATCGATTTCATCTTATTTCTCAGTAATAACACTGGCTTCTAAAGAGAAAATTTCAGTCAAGAGGCCAAATACTAACTCGGTCTTCTGCAATTGTTTCACTGTGAAAGAACTAAACAGAGTCACTCTTTCACTCACTGCACAATTGCTGATGTGGCAGACATTGAAATAAGCAACTGTGGAATAAAATATGTAACCAGAGGAAAGAAATGGATCTGATGAGACTTTTTCTCATTCCTTCAATATTATGTATATAAAATTGTTCGCCATCTAATAGCAATGTATCGAAGGAAATTGGAGGAATGAGTGGTTCCAATGGACTGGAAAAATTCTCTGGTCATTTCTGTTCTCAAGAAGGAACATAGGACAGATACACTTAATCAAACGGCTATATCGCTGACGTCAATGTCTTGTACAATTACCGAACACGTTTATAATAACATATTTTGTCCCTTTTGAAGAAAGAAAACTTCCTATACAGAAATAATAACCGATTCTGCAAGAAAGAGACAGCGAGAAACTAATTTGGATCTGTTCGCTCACGAGCTAAGGCGGTCGTGTGTATAATATCTGCCAGGTTGATGCAATGTTCTTCGACTTCCTGAAGGCATTCACATGGGAGTTCAGAGTGGCCTAGGGCTATACGAGCGAAAGCTAGACTCAGGTTGGTTGGAAGTATTCTAAAAGAGTGTAATTAATCTATGAAAGAATTAGCTTACAAAACACTCGCTTCATGGGATTGTGTTACTCGTCTCTCTGGGACCATTAGTAGGTAGGACTAATAGAGAAAATCGATAAGACCCAAAGGAAAGCAGTGTGTTTCGTCACGGACTGATTTCGTAAGAACGAGAATGTCAGTAGTGATATTTTCATTGTTTTCTACAAGAAGTGGGTAGCAATCACAGTTTAGTCAATAATCAGCCGTCTTTAGTGAATTAGCAGTCTAGTTAAAAGTTGATTAAGTCTCTTCAGTAAATTGATTCCTTAGGATGGATAGGATGTGTGACTGCTGTGTACGGACGCAGGAGGAGCTGGCCACTCTTCGCGAACAGCTGAGCATGTTGATGGCCGCGGTCAGCCGTCTTCAGGCTGTTGCCTCGGAGTGTAGCGGCAGTGGGGAGTCTGGTGCGTCGCAAGGTACACCCCAGGTGTTACGTGCTTCACCCACTGTCCCTGCTGTCGAGACATCTTCGCGGGTACCGGGCGCGGTTGGGCCACCCTCTCCCCAAGGGGAGTGGCGGGTTCAGCGGCGTTCGCGGCGCACGAGGCGGAGGGTCAATGTGGAGGCTGGCCGTGTGGCATCGCCCGCTCTGCCTGTGAGTGGACATGTGGCCGCTCCTTCAGCAAGGTCCGAGCAAGCACACGGGGGGAGGGGTTTATTAGTTATTGGGAGCTCCAACGTTAGGCGGGTGATGGAGCCCCTTAGGGAAATAGCGGAAAGGTCGGGGAAGAAGGCCAGTGTTCACTCTGTCTGCTTGCCGGGGGGTCTCATCCGAGATGTGGAGGAGGCCCTACCGGCGGCGATAGAGAGCACTGGGTGCACCCGACTGCAAATTGTTGCTCATGTCGGCACCAATGACTCCTGCCGTCTGGGTTCAGAGGTCATCCTCAGTTAGTACAGGCGGTTGGCGGAGTTGGTGAAGGCGGAAAGCCTCGCTCACAGGGTGGAATCAGAGCTAACTATTTGTAGTATCGTTCCCAGAACCGATCACGGTCCTCTGGTTTGGAGCCGAGTGGAAGGCTTAAACCAAAGGCTCAGAAGATTCTGCCGAGAGCTGGGGTGCAAATTTCTCGACCTCCGTTATCGGGTGGAGAAATGTAGGGTCCCCTGAATAGGTCAGGCGTGCACTACACGCCGGAAGCGGCTACAAGGGCAGCGGAGTACGTGTGGAGTGCACATGGTTTTTTTTTAGGTTAGAGAATTCCCTAGTCATCAGTCCCCTAGAACTTAGAACTACTTAAACCTAACTAACCTAAGGACATCAAACAACACCCAGTCATCACGGGGCAGAGAAAATCCCTGACTCCGCCGGGAATCGAACCCGGAAACCCGAGCGCGGGAAGCGTACTAAATGAAAGAGGAAACAGATTAAAGATGCGTTCCAAGAGGGTGTAGGCAGTATAGAACTTACACACGGATACTGTCAAATGCCCACGGCGGGAGAATGGGTGCTATTGGAGCACGTTCGCTGGCTTCTTGCTGGTCAGCTGTCCCAAACACGATTCGTGAATGGAACAAAACAACGCGGAAGTGACGTTGTTACCAGATATACTCTTCTCCGTAGCTTCTTCATACCTTTCGGGATCTTGTGGAATAAGGATGTAGATCTCACTCTTTATCCATTGACCCGTTGTTGATAGCCACTGTTCTCAGTGTATAGGAATGTACGTACCCAGAACAATGAAGAATGAAGATACTAATGTCTAGCGGTAGTATTAGTGTGTACACTCTTTCGATAACAATTAAAAATGAAACTGATTTAATCAATTTTGAACCATGCAAAGAATTAAAATCACTCCATTGTGATTAACATCTATTTTATAGTACATTAGACACGTAGGAAATTAATTTGCAGTATTGAGGGAAGTTGGTTGATGGCAACAGTAATTTAAGCGAATGATTGGTGTGACACACCCACAGTTAAGTACAGGAATCAAAAATTCTCTAACTTATTGCAAAAATGATAATCACATTGTAAAAAGAACATAAAGCAAACAAATCTGTGACATGATAGACCAAAAGTACATAGACCTAAGAGTTTTAGCTGGTTTACAAAAAAAGCCAAAAAGGAAAATATTGAAGGTATATGCCAATTTTTTACAGAGATAGTAGCAAGATTTTAGGAAGAAATTGTATCACTGCAAGAAATGGATAGGCAGAAAGTTTAATGGGAATGGGAACAAAGTGTAAAGGTGAAGTACATTGTAAGTTTGTAAAGTGGATGTAAAAACAATAAAACACTGTAAAGTGAAAAGACGGCAGTAACGAGGTAAGTTTTATTGAAGTTTCATTAACCAAGAAGTTTTTTCAGTGGTAAAAGGCTGCAATAAACAGAGTGAGAAAATTTTATTTCTCTCAGCCAGAATGATAAAAAATTTCACACGAAGGTTCCGGTGAGCATTATGAGCTTTTGATATATTAAGCAAAGGATCGAGAGTAGCTTTTTATGTTGGCAATGATGATGAAAATATGGAACAGCAGAATTTACTGAAGTCGCTATAATAGCTTCTCAGCTGTGTGTTAACGTTCTTTTGTATTACAGGCCAGTGTAATCACTGAGAATGGAAAAAAAGATCATCGGAATACTTGTTATTTACTCTTGCAAGATTACGTAGATAAAGCACATATCCCATACAGTCTCGTATACAAAAATCGATGTCTCCGTAGCATCATAGCTTGCTTCAACGAAATGAATTAAGTAGTATGAAACTAAGCATTAGATTCATTAAAATAATTATGGCTATATTGCAACGAGGTTCGAGTGACATGTTCTAGTACTCCTTATGAAGCAGGGCCTAAGTATGACAATTGGCATCAAACGAGTTCACAGACGCACTGGTCGCAACAGGTCGGTATAGGCTACAGGAAAATATTAAAGAAACGTTCAGTGAATTTGAATGGGAACCTTACTAGAGATTATGCAACACACAAAGAGATATATCCATTTTTCCGTTGGTCAATTCTCGGATGTAAAAGGAAATACAATAGATAATATTGCTACAAAGTATCTTCCGCCACGAACTGTACAGAAGCTTCGGGGTACACATGTAGTTGTAGATGTAAGAGATTCCGAGAGATGGGGAAGAGTACATGGTAATACGCAAACATCTTTTGTGAATATTATGCAAGCGTTGATAATCTGCGTTTTCGATGAAACCAACGAAGTAATGAAAGATTTATACGCTAAATTCGTTCGTTGGACATACTACATCAAACAAATAGCAGATAAACGCAGCCATTTGCCTTTGATCAGGAAACAGACGGACCAATCATGTATTTATGCAAAGCACCGTTTGCTCTGTTTTTACAGGAGACGCACATTTCGGTGACCAATCGATTGCGAACGATAACAGCGACATCTGATATCCGGTACGTTAACTACATTCCGGTTGGTGCTGCGAGAGCGGAGAGCTTCCACCTATCGTTGCTAGATGGCAGAAGATGTGCGACTGTGGCCATACACCAGTGGCATCGATCGTGGCTTTGTTGACACTTCAGTGACGGAATTCGCGCCGAGTAAACAGCTGTTGTAATTGACGAGCCCTTAGGTGAGGCGCAAATCTGTTGACTAGAATGAGAAAGCTCACACAAAACGCTTTTCCCAGGAGGACATACACAAACACACATGCGCTACAGTTGAGAAGTTACAGTTTAAGATCAAGCTCACACGGCTACCCAGTTCCAAGTATCTCATTTGTTTGCAAATCTGGCATTTCAGATGGTCAAATAGTTTATATTTTTCTTCGATTGTACTTGTCACATTGTAGGAGAAAGTTGGCTGGATCTGCTAATTTGTCCAGTTGGTTTGTTCGTGAACCACTCTATAACTCTAGCTGCCTTTCCTATTGTGATACTGTAGATTATGTAAGACTTCGATTTGTAAATTGAAAAATTTCGCTAATTCTACGGCTCCCTACTATGGTAAAGAACTCAATCCCCCCGAAAAAATTCCCCAGGTTGTTCAGCATCTACGGTGACTGGCTGCAGAATGATTGTATTTCATCTGATTTCTTACCAGTATTTGTCTTTGTATCTGCACTGGATTGAAAACACTGGCACAACAATGCAAATGTCGACGGTATGCTAGGAAATGAACTTGCTCCATTCACTCACAGTACTATCTTTTAGCAGCAGTAACGTCTACATTACTCTTGGTCTTCAAGCTTGGATTAACCTTTTCACTCCCGTGGGAAAAAAAACACAAAACGAAAAAACCACAGGAAATTTTTGTTTTCAAGTTTTCTAGCGTATTAATCAACAAGCATGACGCAAATGCAAATGAAATATTTTTTGGTGATTCGCAAAGCATGGTATTGTATTGTATTGTATGTTAACAGGGGGCCTAGAAACGCAAAGGCATTAATGGAGGCTCACATATGTAGACCACACGTCTCACTTGTCGTGGAAACGTTCTGGCCTTTGCTTTGTATTTTCTTTCCCTTTTTTGCAATAAAACATTTTATTCCATTATACATGTATTTTATTTGAAACAGTAAGTTGTGTATACCAATACACATAGAAAATAAGATTCTTAATGCTAATCTATTTGAAATATATCGTTTCCAGTACAGGTTTTTGTTGATGGTCTAAAGCAACTTCATAAATGCAATAAAATATAATAATCATTCACTAATTTCTGCCAAGTAACGATTACAGTTAGTTTAGTGATAATCTTCAACTGAATTATTATCCTGAGTGCATTTGACGCACATGTCTCTTTATCCCGGAATTGCATGCAGGTTTCCTGCATTTTGAGAATTCCTTGTCTGAACAAATTTTGATAGTTGGCCAACATTGTAAAATCTTTCTTCTGAAACTAGTTGAGCACAGCTTTTCTTGGTTTTTTACTCAAATTTTCTACGTCTTCATTGTCAGAGGAATTCACTGTAAAAGCCCATCCTTTTCCGGTTGCTACCAACACGATATCTTAACATTCTTATTGTTTACTAATCAGTTCCATCAGACTAAACAGAACAATCTTCACATAAAAATGAGAATTCGTGTATCATCCGAATCAGATAATTGCGCATTGCTGTCACTAAGAGGAGCTTGTAATTGGTCGTCAGTTAATGTTTCATGCATTGCTCTAGTGTGCAGAAACAACGGTTCCTTCTGTATTTCATGATAAAGGACCAAACTGAAATTAGTAAAAATGCATGCGACTTTAGGTCCACTTACAAGGACTTTCAGAAAACTGCCTATTTTAAAGTAACGAACAAAATTTATTTATATCTGAACTAATTCTCAACATCTAGGACAATCAGCGAACTCAAGACAAAAAACACAAATTCTCAGCTTAATACTTAGACAGAATAATATTTACACACCTCTTGTAGTTTTAGAAGTAACTAAACTAAGACATGAATCTGTTCGTGCAAGGTGCTGCGCCCTAGTTTTAAAACGAAGAACTAGAGGTTCCACACTCGCGGACCATCGGTTTGTAAGCAGAAAAATACGCCTGTTTAAGGGGAAAAAATATGTACGAAAGTCCACATGTGTGGATGGAGGGAACGTAGAGCTTAAGTACTGCTCGCTTCCGAAGTCGAGTTTGTGTTTTCGATATCATCAACTAACTGTACGTTAACGGCGATATATCGCAGAGTGGATAGGTTTACTGATGAAAAGTCGGCCTGTATGCACCTCGTGGTAAGAGCTAAGTGAATATCATTGAAGAAAGGCACCACGGCGATAAGCTACACTGTTCACGAACCGGCTGCAACCGCATCACATTACTTTTGCGCTGTGTAAGGGTTGTTGCATACTATACATTTCATGTCGTACGTTTTCGTGGTTTCATAGGCTTCTTCACTATTCTGATACTCTCAGAAACAGGTGTAATCAGGGTGACAAACAGAAGGAACCAACTTCGAGTCAAGCCCATGGAGAACAGGTTCCTGAATGAAAATAGAAGACGATTGAATAACCTTAGAAATTTTGTCGTTGGATTTGTGAGTATATATTAAAAGGTTAATTAGTTAGATATGCAAGGACACTGTAAAGAATACAAAGGTGTACAAATTAAAACTTGTTGAGAGCTGTTTTACATCTGGAAGGTGATTCGTAATATTTAAATACCACTGATTCGCTTTTCTCCATAAGGCGTTTCGAAGAATCGAGAATGAAACATTCACATATTTTTTGTCTCAAAAACATTATTCAACCATTATTTATATAAGAGTTACATACGAACCTGTGTGACTTTTAGTACCAAATTTCACATTTCCATTCACTTTATAAACAGCACGTCAGTAAAATCTTGTTCGTTTCGTAACAAATATTTGCCTTTCGGATTTGCTCGTGTGTGGTTTTCCATAGGATTCCTACACAGCAATCGGCAGTAAGCTGTAATCGCGGATGTTTTGCAGCGTTCTTGGTACTTCCGCTCCGTTACACGATTATCCTGCCGGAACCTCTCACGTTGTTCTTCACTCACTGCCCCCGAGTTGTCAGTAAATACGTCCAAATGTAAAAACATGAAATATAATTCATGACTCATGTTTCACCCAATGTTCTCAACTTTGTGTCACCTGTGAGACATAGTCAGGATGTTTATTGTTTCCTTTAAAACTCTCCATAATTCTTTCTTCAGCTAGCACTGATTTGAGCACTCACAAAAATACCTTCTTTAATTTTGGCTTCAGACAGGGCAGGAAACTTGTCGCTGTAACATTTAGAACAATCACCATCTTGGTCAAGAGATTTCACAGATTGTCTTAGTACACCAAGTTTATTTGAAGAGTTGGCAAAATAATATTGTTAGGATCCATCAAAAACATGGTCTCTTGAAAAAATGGTTAAGGCTTTCTTGGCCACTTGTGTCGGGTTCTTGGGCCGGCGTTCGTTTGATGATTTTACGGACGTTTCGCCAGCACCAGTTGCTGGCATTTTAGAAGCTTCACCCTCCACCGCCGGTGGTGAACTGGAGACGACCTCGTGGCCGCAGACTAGATGTACCTGGCGCATTACGTCGGAGGGCTTCACCGGTGCGGTTCTCCTCTTACTACCTGCGACGGTCATTCGCTGCAGCACGGGAAGCCAGGATTCGTTTACCTTAAGGCTTTCTTCTTTCTTGATGAAGGTATTCCCGTATTTTTGTATTTCTATCGCCGCTCTCAACAAGCTGGTGTGATAGTGCTTCTCCACAGCCTTAACTTCCGTGTCGGCGAAATTTGCTACGTGGTCGGTCTCACACAGTGCTTGCTCCGCCACGGACGATTTCTCCACCTGCCCCACCTGCAATATCGCTTATGTTCTTTAATCCTGTTGTTGATTGATCATCCAGTCATTCCGACATAAACTGTTCCGCATGTGCACGGAATGCGGTATATTCCGGACATTCCAAGTCGGTCCTTTGCCAATCTAAGGCACTTTGATCTTCTTAGGCGGTTTATAAATCGTCTTTACAGAGTGTTTGCACAATATGTGGCTGATTCTGTCTGTCGCTCTGGGAATGTATGGCAGAAATGCCGAACCCGACATTTATTTTCCTGATTTGTCATTTCCCCGAGTGTTTGACTCTGTTACACTTCTAATATAACTTGTAGAGTACCCATTGTTACAGCATACTTTCCAAGTGTTGCATTTCGTGTCTGAGGTGCTGCGGCTCGCTTTACGAGAATATTGATCATGTCTCTTTTCTGGTTCGGGTGGTGCTTAGATGTTTGTGCAGGTATCAGTCCGTGTGTGTCGGTTTTATATACACGCTGTGTCCCAGGTCTTCGCCATCCCTTGTGACCAGCACGTCTAGAAATGTTAGTTTTTTTGTCCTTTTCTACTTCCATGGTAAATTTTATGTTGGCATGCAGGCTGTTCAAGTGTGTTAGGAAGTCACCGAGTGTTCTTCACCATGGCTTCACACACCGAACGTATCAACGACGTATCCGTACCACACCTTAGTTTTACAAGTCGCGAAGTCCAGTGCCTCTGTTTCGAAATGTTCCATGAATAAGTTGGCCACCACTGGAATGAGAGGACTACCCATGCCGACACCTTCCAGCTGTTGGTAGAAATTGGTATTCAACGTGAAATAGCTCGTGGTGAGACATACATGACATAGCTTTGTGATGTCTTGCGGGAAAATGAAACCGATGTGCTACAGAGAGTCACTGAGTGGCACTTTCGTAAACTAGGAAACAATATCATAGCTGACCAGAATGTCGTTTGGTGCAAGTTTAGTTTCTTCAGCCCGTTAATGAAATTTCCCGAGTCCTTTATGTATGCGTCAGTTTTCCCCATGTGCGGCAGCAGCAAGGAGGATAAGTGTTTTGCCAGTTTATACGTCGGTGAGCCAGGAGCGCAAACAATCGGTCTTAGTGGAATGGATCTAAGGCAATCGAGGACGGAAGAAAAAGTGTGAAAGATGCCGGAAGCAGACTGACAAGGCAATTTCCGACCTGTCACGCGCAGTGCTCAACCTCATTGAACGACAGTTGACCGAAGAGGAAGAGTCTTTTCTTCAAAAAGGAGGGAATTTCGCTATCATCCGGATAACTATACCTATGGAGGACATCATTGCTAATACCGAAACGGCCATGCCGACCCTTCCTTGTGAAAGATCAGAGGGAGCACGCACTGGAACAACCAGGATACTGTGCCGAGCAAAACAACCAGCTTGCAATCTGAAGAAAGAAGAGCTACAAGCTATTAAGAATCTAACGCCGAGAAGAGTATATTGGTACCGCCTGCCGATAAGGGAAATGCTACCGTCATAATGAAAACCGAAGATTATGAGCAAAATATCCGGAACCTATTAGATCCGACGACGTACCGGAAACTAAGCGCACATCCGACGCAGCATATCACACTGGATACGAATCGGTTAATCAAGGCATCTTCTCTGCCGGCGGATATACAGAGGAACCTGCGCAACACAGAAGCCATACCATCACGGCCGTATGGATTATCTAAGATCCATAAGAACAACGTTCTCAGTCCAGTGGTGGAAAACTTCTTCATGGAACATTTCGAGCATAGGCACTAGACTTGGTGACATCCAAGCGTAAGGTGTCGTACAGATACGTCGATGATACTTTCGATGTGTGGCGCAATGGTGAAGAAAAGCTCAGTGACTTCCTAAGACACTTGAACAGCCTCCATACCAACATTTACTATGGAAGTAGAAAAGAACAACAAACTACCATTTATAGATGCGCTGGTCACAAGGGATGGCGAAAACCTGGGATAGAGAGTGTATCGAAAACCGAAACGCAAGAACCGATACCTGCACAAACTATCAAACCACCACCCGAGCCAAAAAAGAGGCGTGATTCATAGAAGCAGGACGCGAGCATGACGGATATGTGAGCCGCAGCACCTCAGAAGAGAAATGCAACACCTGGAAAGTGTTCTGAGGAGCAATAGGTACTCCACGAGTTACATTAGAAGCATAACAGAGCCAAACACTCGGCGAAGCGGCAAATCAGACAAAGAAATGTCGGGTACGGCATTTCTGCCATACATTCTCAGAGTGACGAACAGAATCGGCCGTATATTGCGCAGACATGGCGTGAAGACGATTTTCAAACCGATAAAGACGGTCAAAGAGTGTTTTAGGTCGGCAGAGGAGAAGAGGGACCCACTTGCAATGTTGGGAATATACCGCAACAAGAACATGCGGTAAAGTTTATGTCGGAATGATTGGACGATCAATCAACACCAGGATCAAAGAACATAGACGACACTGCAGGTTGGGGCAGGTGGAGGGCGCGCAGTGTGTGAGACCGACCACGTAGTAAAATTCACCGACACGGAAGTTAAGGCTATAGAGAAGCACTTTCACACCCGCTTGTTCAAAGTGGCGATAGAAATACAAAAGTACGGAAATACCTTCAGCAATAAAGAAGAAAGCCTTAAGGAGGAGAACCGCACCGGAGATGACCGCGGAGAAGACCTCGGATGTTAGCGCGCCAGGAACATATAGTCTGCAGCCGCGATTCGGCTCCAGTTCACCATCAGCAATGGAGGCTGAAGCTTTGACAATGCCAGCTGCTCGTGCTGGCGAAACGTCAGCAAAATCATCAGACGAACGTCGGCCGAAGAAACCGAGACAGAAGCCAATAGGCATTTTGTCATTGTTCTTGTTCTAAATCCCACTTACGAATATAATACTAATGTTTTATGAATCCCTGTCGTTGGCCTAATATCATATAAATTGTTTTAGACTACTGATGTTCAACATACTGAATTTTCTGCAAAACATACTTAACTTTCGTAATTATCCTTCAGCTACAATGAGTGGGAAGACATTACCATTGTTTACCAGCACACCCTTAAGAGTTCTTTTGCTTTCTTTTCCGTTATCGGTCGTCTGCCTGGTTTGTTGCTGCCTGCAACGCTCTCGTGTGCCAACCCCTTCAACTCAGAATAGTACTTGCAACCTAAGTCCTCAATAAGCGATGGATGTATTTCAATTTCTGTCTCTCTCTGCAGTTTTTAGCACGCAAAACTCCTTCTAGTATCACATAAGTTATTTCCTGACGTCGTAACAGATGTCCTATCCTTCTGTCCCTTCTTCTTGTCGTTGTTTTCCACTTGTTCCTTTTCCTAGACTCTATTAAAACAGTCCAGTAACCTGGATAACATGTAACAGAATGCAATTTGTTTATTACGTTTGGACTGTTATTATAGTAAATTAGATTCTCTCCGTCACTGAAGTGCTGCTAAAAATCTTTTCCTCTGTTCTTGTGGAAAGACAGTGGCGTATCAGCTGCATATAAATTGTTTCCCTGTAGTCTGGAACCTAATAATGACATCCTCGGGTAGCTTTAAATCCTTTAGTATGTCTCTTACCTTGGCTTGCACTAATGGCTGTCGTGCGTGTTATGTTTTAGGAAAGAAGTCATCGGGTACAAGTGATGATGATGAACAAATTGTTACTGGTTGTATTTGAGATAAGATCAGTATTGTCTGTAGGTGGCTTAGGTAGCATACCAGAGCGATGTGTCACTGGTCCCGACACAGATCGCAAGTTTAGATATAATTTCTATTTTTTTTTTTTTTTTTGTATTAAAGCCCTTCACACTGCATGCAGAAAAGTGATAGAACGGTGATTTTAAGGTATACGCCACACCGTATGTATTCCAAAACTTAGAGATTGTTTCTTCTCCTTCGTCCAGTTTAGTAAGTATTCAACAGCAACACTGTACACAGTATGAGCAGCCCAAGTCGTCGACTCATTTACTAGTGTGATTCCTAAATAAGCATCGTAAAAATTATCCACAAAATGACGTCATGTTTCATTCTCTGCTTCTTCACAATAAAACTACCACAAATATGGAGAACTGAAATTGGATTATTTACACAACACCCCCTATCCATTATAATGTACTGAATTGCATATGTTAAAGATAACAAAATGACAGCGTCCATGCGTTAATTTCTTGCTTTATAGAATAATTATTACGGCCTGTATAGATTAATTCACAATAGAAAATTGTGTAAGCAACTTTTGATGTGCTTCCATCTGCCTTTAACCATCCAACTAGTTTATTTAAGTAGAATTATTCCAATGGATTGGATTGTTGTAATGGTGTAATGGTTCATGGTCACATAAAATGTAAACAAAATACACTCGTTTCTCTTGACGGGACTTACACACTGTTGATATTTATCATGAGTGATAAAATCCCCTACAACTGAAAAAATTATTTCTTTCTAAAAAGGAAAGCACAACCCAGTTTCGGGACCAGTGTCCCATCTTCAGGTGCATCTACAAAAATATAAATCAATGCTAACATGTCTCTACATTGTTAAGATAAGAAAAGCTAAATGGAACCAACAAAAATTCTTACAAAACACTCCTGCACCTACATTAAAATGTGACTCCATGACGGATGCATAACTGAGGTAAAACAGGTTAAAATATGCTAAAATAGTGCAACATGGTACATGGCATTAAACAGAATATCCTCTTCAACCCCAGGCGTGCCAGAAAGCCTGTCGCGGAAGACCTAAATAAACAGGCAAAGGCCCCTAATGAAAAGAGCGGAACTACCGTTAAATTGAATTAACAACGCGTTGTGCCAAATCCCCATTACGAAACTTACAACGGTCCAAGTCCAAGGGCGTTTTACACATGGATACGCATGAAAGTAGAATGGCGGTCATTTGATCACTGAAACGTTCACAGAAAGGGGGTTATACAGACTATGCACCTGCAACTATGTGCGGAAACACAATGAAACCCGTTGTGTAAAATTTGCGGCTCGCCATAGTTGAATTCACGTCATCGTGAGAAGTTATATTCATATTTATAACATTTCTTCATGACATCACTATGAGGTGAACATGCCCAGTTTCGACCGTCACTGGTGTGTATCATCTTTCCTGATCGTATCGAGTATGAGCGCGTTGAGCCTCCCGCAGCATGAAGCTCACATCTGCTATAACTGATGCTGTAACTTAATGATTCTAGAAATAATGTGACTCGCTGCTGTTTCCAATATCTAATTACTTCAAAGCCTGAAAATGCTTGGGATTTTTTCATTTCAAAAATGGTCTGCAAATGCAAAATCATTGTGTGTGCCTCCTAAATAGTAATAAATGGGAACGTTTTTATCGGTCGCGCACCAGTGGATAAATCACATCTTGCTTCACCTTATTCGATTTGGCCTGTTTATTAACTTCGTCGTCTAGTTACGTGTACAAAATTAAACGTTCCTTGCCCAAGAGAATAATAAAGGTGATATTACCATAATACTTGCACACCAGAATAATGAAGGTGGTATTCCCATAATATTCTTCTGAAACCGTAAAAAAAACTGTAAATATGGAGTTTGATTGTGACTGCGACAGCCATTCGCGTAAAACAGCAACTAATTATCAGCATTTGGACATTCCTTGTAATTTTGGACTGGTAAACGTAAATCATTTGAGAAAAGATTGAAATCCTGAGAGTTTCAGGAACAAGAGACACTGTGTTATTCTTGCATCTAGCGAGTACACCACGAGAGAGGCCATTTCAGAGGAACAACCTTAATCGTAACATCGTCACATATTTGCGTTCAGCTGAGGTGAAATTTGTTTTGAAACTGTTTTTTTTTTTTATGTGCAGGAGCTATTGACGATGAATTTCTTGATGATCAGAAGAGAAAAACCTTAACAACTACGGTGAAAGATTTGCTCGTTTTCGATCTGTCAGTTAGGACAACACTATTGCAGTTCGAGTAAAGGAGGAGAGTGGAGAGACGCCATGTGCTCTGTTTGATATTACACGCTGTGGATGCAACGTATCACGAAGATTGCTGGAAAAAAAGGAAATAAACTGTTATAGGCTCGGCACCTACATCGAGAACGAGAGGGCGATTTGAAGATGAACGAATTTCTGTACCAGTGGAGCAGGTATTGTGGCACACAGAGCGAAATGTCGAGCGACAGCCCCCATTAGACGAATATTTGGAGCAAGTTGCGGGGAAAAAGACCTCATATAAAGTAAAAGACAGTATGAGGGAAATGTAGACGGGTTGTAACAACCAAAATTCGCAACGGAAAAACTTTTACGTGCTTTGTTAGTTCAGGTGATACGTTATGATATGTGTGTGGTATTCTTCAAAGCGCTAAGACAAACAAGTATAGCTGGAGAGAATCGTAAAAGCAGCTGTCATAAAAATCTTGGAAGATATTTGGTCAATTGCGTATCAACTGTTCTTCCATCTTATGATAAAGTCTGTAGTGTGGGTGAGAGATAGGTGCGTTGTATACTTCATGTCTTTGAGAACTGCATTTCAGTGAAGAAATGTCGAACCAGGAAACGGAAAAGATGATATTTGTAGCGTATGCATTCATTGCTGGCTTTCGCACTCAGCCGCTCACGTCTGTTATCTTACATGGTGCGGTTCTCTTCATTCGCAGGAACTTGGGATCAAAAACTTCGATTAATCTACTTTCTGACTTGGGATACAGTACTTATCACGAAGCTTGACAGCTGATCTGTGCGCTGTTTGCCACACTGTAGAACCCATGTGAAGTGTAACGTTCTGTGTTGGGAAATGTCGATTTCATTGTCTTCACTATCAATGGCTGGGATACTTTTCTCAGCAGGGGAGGCAACAAACGCGTCACTCCAACAACGCCTCCTCCACCGTCAGAAATGTGTGTGCAATAAGTGATAGTTCAACTCGAAAATTAGTCTACTTCTGATTTTCAATCACTTATGACATCTTCAAATTTTTCTTGTGCCTTTCTCCCTCATCGGCGCAGGCTGTTGACGAATTTGGCATGATTAATTTAAAGGGTGCCCTTCCTGCGCCACCTACAGCTTGTTTTCTAGAAATTCCAACATCTAGGGATATTACTTGTACTGTATGCATTTACAACACCCAAATAACGTTCGAATATCAATATCAACCGTTAGAACGAATATGTCTACATTCACTTTGTTCAGATGCGTCGGTTCTTAATTGGAAAACGGCGCGCTTTTGTTTATTACAGAGCCATCTAGCACGAATGGGAAACAATGGTTTGATTGGACTGTACGTATTTTGTGGCCTAGACTCCGATTATGCAATAAAATGGGGTGGTTCCGATTTGAAAACACAAATGCATGTGAGATGCTTAGGAGGAAGCTAGCTGCAGCACGGATAAATGTCGTCTTTATTAATATCAGTTTTTCACCTAGAACATTATTTTCGTCCGATACGTTGTTTTCGAAATATTTAATTGCCTCAAGTTCAAAACAATACTTGTACATGTTTCAACATGCATATAAAGCTGCCAAAAAAATAAGACCATCTACATCTTCGACGATAACTATTTTGGAATCAAATGTTGATATGTTGATTTTCGTATCTGATTATTAGCGTATACGCATCTTCCGTGGTTTGCTCGACTATGAAGTTCTCAGCTTCGAATTTTGTCTACAATAGTCCAATGAGGCGATTCTTGTTTTTAACGGTACCCGGAAATTTATCTTGGGAGACATTTGGGATCATAGTCTCGTCAAAAAGTGTGTCTACTGAAACAAGTTTCCTTTACCGTCAGAGTTACTCCGCATATTTTTTTCTAGGTTGTGATACTCTTCCGAATATCCGTCAGATACGATGACTGCATTGGATGTTCAGTTCGATCGAACGAATGTGACGTAGTTAATGCAAATAGATGACAACTATTCACTGCGATACCAAACGACACGGCGCAATGAGTATCCGCCATCGCTGGCATATATAGCGTCGCCAAAATATATCTTTCCAGTATATTGCATAGACGCCTTGTAAATAGAAGATTTAACGCCCTTCCTTAGAAACCACGGATATAAAAACATATACGACGCTGTAGAACGACAGACTAGTACTGACAATTCAGATATAATATTTGAGCTCTGACGTTTGATGTTCAGTAGATAAAAAAAAAAAAGAAAGAGAAAAGCCCTTGTGTATGGCGCCGTTTTCCAATATGGCAGCACGAGCAGGCAATGATTCAAGGCGTTAAAGTGAAAATTCGAAAAGAGTGTTTCGAAATCAATAAAAATACTAATTCGCTTTTGTTGGGCAGAACACGCAGTTGCCATATAGGAAGATAAAGAATCAAAATTGCGTTTAGTTGTGCAAGGGCTTACGTAGATTTGGCTCATTTACATTAGTATTATAAATAATATTTGTATTCCATGTAGTGTTAGCATATTTTGCGTAAAATAAACACCGCCGAGTTTGTCAGTGCAGTGTGTCGCCACTGATTTGCAACGCGCACTGCGAGAGGGTCTGTGTAACTGAGAAACTGCATGTTGCAGCTTGTTGTGACACAGTGGTGTAGAGAGTAGCATACTCGCTGTGCGCTTGGCAGACACACAGAAGGGGGAAGAACATGACCACATTTCGGCGACCTACCTTTTCTCATGCTTCTAAACTGTGCTCCCTCCTCTTCACTCCGTTACACCCCCAGAACACAATTTACCCCTTAATATGGCACAATTGTGCTTAGGTCATACATGTAATATTTGGTCTTAATTCAATTAACAACAAATATTAATCTTGTACCTATTTTTGAGCCCCATGCATCGGGAAAACTATCGTAAAATGGGATGAATACAAGCAGTGAGCTGAAGGGAAACGGAACTTACAGAACAAGCTCTGCGCTATCGAGCTGGAAGAAAAAGGGAGTGTTATTCAAACATCTGTTTGCGTAGGCAGTGAACCAATCTAACAGGTAAAATTATTAACTTCAAAGCTGGCGACAATGTTAGTTGATGTTTGGTTCATTTGATGACAAACATTGTAAGTCGTGTTGAATTTGCTTACTTTGAACTTTATTTTTAAGTACCCCTCCGAATTGTATTATATAAAGTTCATGAAAAACAAATCAGTTGCCCTGTTTGGTTAACCATAAGTTCAGTTTTAAAGTATACGCTAATCTGACCTGAGCTTCAGATAACTGAAGACAGAGAGTTGTACTTTCCGTATTTTTGAAATGAACAGAAACAGTAATTGTCAGGGCTACTTCAGAAGAAGATCAAGAATTTGAAGGAAACGAAGAACCACCGAGCAGTGCCCTCGACTGAGGAGATTATGGTGCGATTAAAGTATTTGAAAAAAGTAAGGAGTTATTTACACGAATATAAAATATTTTATTTAGAAGATAAAGGTTACGTTACCTTTTTTAAAGAAAACAAGGCAGTTAAACAGATGAGGTGCCATATTTTAGTCGTGGAGTTTTTAATCGGAAGCTCTACATTGCTTCTCGGCATACTACTTTCAGATTGAAAGACGGAATTTTTAAACATGATTTCAGTGACTTAATGTACCTGTATTAATATGCAAACCGAGTTCATCACCTTGATGTTACAAGAAAGTAATCACAACGAACAATTTTCTTTGGAAAACAGAGTAAAAAATCACAATTCATACAAAATGTTTAATTTCATTTCTTGTTCTCCTAAATCCAAAATACATTTTGATGTGTCCCTATTCACCCTAGAAAATAAATAGTAAAAATAATAATATTAACACTGCTGTCTCCATTCACGCCTCTCTGTGGGGTGAGAAACACAAACTTTATATTCTTTTATGCTGTAAAAACATGAGCTGGCTCTCAAATCGAGTTATAAGTTTAAAGATGGGCACAAGTCCTATAACCCATGTAATTTCGATTCTCATATTCATTTTTAAAATGGAGAGTTGAAAGGTTCCTATTCATTCCATTTTACGGTATTAATAGGAATAGGACATTTTTGTAGAAAATTTAATGCATTTTAAATTTGTACTGGGACACTTTTTCACTAGAGACCGCGATTTTTGAGTTACCCAGGAAAGATTTTAAAAAGTGTCCTTCGAAGCTGCTGTAGTGTTTCGGGATATTTGTAAACATCCGTCGACAAGAGATGCTCGTGAATAAATTGAATAAGGATAAATGTAATGCGAAAGGGAAACTGTATGCAGTGAATGTGGATAAGTGGTTGAGCCGGCGAGAAGGGGACCAGTAAAAATGGTGATACAATCACTGGTCATTTGTTCGTGGTGCAGCAAGTGCCTCAATCCGAGAGCCATGGAGTAAACGACGCACCAACAAGAGCGTAATGAACAACTGAAGAGTGGTAGCTGTTTTCATAGCTTTTCTCGCAGGTCCTGCAGTATGCATGTATTGACGTTTGAGTGTACTCAAGACAGTGACATTACCGTAGCAATTGTTAGCTGTGTTGTGAAAATAATAATGAAAATGTTGGGCAAAATGTACCCCTGTTTGTGAGAAGTGTGGTTATTTACTTAGTAGCACAATTGAGGGAACTTGCAGAAGCATTCCAGGGATCTTCACCGCAGTTGGATCGACAGGGAGGTGGCACGGAAGGATCCGTACTACCAAAAAAGAAAAAGAATCCTCTGAGAAGGGAAGATAAAGGGAATACTACTTTTATCTGGCTGTGTATTGGTGTCGGCAAAATATTGTCCTGTTATATCGGCCAGGGACGCAACTTCCCGCTTGTGTTGGTATAAGACCCACCACAAATCTTACAAAATAAACAACAGCAGGAAAAGAAGGAAAAACACGTCCCACTGCAATCCCCTCCCACCATCCCCTGCACTCACTATCTCCAAATGACAACATGGTAACTCAAAAAGCAACAGTGAACTAGAAATTAAAAATGACGATAAATAAACCCACATCAATCTGAATACCAACACGGAAAACAAAAACGCTACAAACTTATGCAACAAACTAATATGTTGGTCATAGCACTCCGTTCTGCTGTGCAAAAATTTGCAACTGCACGAATTATTTCTCCTCTTTATGCCTTCGTTGGCTGAGCTAAACTAACAACCAACACAACAATAATAAAGGACAAAATTTGTATAAATTATCCTACAGCATGCCCGTGCGTGCCCTTTCGCATCGACGAAACAATCCAGTACATTCTCACCGCAAGCAATCGAAGCTCACCGTAGCCCAACTCGCGGATTCCACACAGCTAACGCAGCGGGCCACCGCGTCGTCGATCGCCCCCTGGTGCAATGCCGTATAGCCTAACAGCACGCCCTAGTCGATCCTTCTCGTCTAGGCCTTTCATCACACAACCGCCAAGGTGACGCAAACTGCAGGCATTTTTAGTACAATGTCGCCAGTTCGCAGGTTCTTGGGACGTGGACGCTGTGCTGCGTTCCTCAACGGCGTCACCTGCAGGGTTATCGGGAAACGAAGTCTTTGTCACACTCTTCAAGGCAAACTACTGCCTCCTTTTATACTTTCTTCCTTTTCCCATATCTGAAGCCGCATTTACGATTATGTTTTACCCATTATTTCGTAACTTTCTGTAGTTCTTTAGCATACCTATGTTTTTCTCTCTCTGTTTCTCAGTCATTATTTTTTGTTTTGTTTCAACAAAACCCCTCTCAAATACATTTTCCTTTTGAGCGACCAGTTCCTGTAGCCCCCCAGTCAAGCACGATAGTTCGCAGGGCGATGAGCAACAGGAAGACGCTCTTGACAACCTTCGACATTACTCACAATCTTCTTCCTCTTTCAATCCTCCTCTAAGGACATTGTTACCACGATATCAAAATTCGATTACTTCCTCAAGTCTCAAGTCTATTCTCACGTTATCTTTCCTCCACTTCCCTTCGTGTCTACAATCATTACTTATATCTTCTTGGAACTTCTTTGTTGTGAGTTTCTTTTGACTTAGCACCGAAGCATTTTATTTAGTTGCTTCTCTGGCTCTGGCATTACTGCAATGTCATCAACAAATCTGATGCAATGAATGTGTGAAAAGTTAATTTTTATTCCAATGTCTTTTCTTTCCTCGTTGTTATTGCCTCCTCCGAACATATTTAAAAAAAAAAAAAAAAAAAAAAACGTGATAGAGAACACCCTTGTGTATCTGTCCTAATTTTTGCTTGTTTCTTGCTACCATTGAAATCCAGTTCAGTAGTTTGACTTTAGTATAAAGTCAAAATAAGTAGCCTGTTCCTTCAATCAACTGCTACTTTGCGCATTGCTTTAAATAATAACTTACAATCAACCACATCAGCCGGCTGGAGTGGCCGAGCGGTTGTAGGCGCTACAGTCTGGAACCGCGCGCCCTCTACGGTCGCAGGTTCGAATCCTGCCTCGGGCATGGACGTGTGTGATGTCCTTAGGTTGGTTAGGTTTAAGTAGTTCTAAGTTCTAGGGGACTGATGACCTGAGATGTTAAGTCCCATAGTGCTCAGAGCCATTTGAACCATTTTGAACCACATCAAATGTCTTTTAGAGATGTTTACTTCTCATCTTCTTTCCAAAATTCGATATAGTGCCGATATTGCTTCCCTCGCTCATCTGGCGGCTCTGAAACTACACTGATAATTGACTAAGTTCCAGTTTACTTTCTTTTTAATCCTGTCTTTAATTTCTATTATTTGTACATTTCTTTGTATTTGACCTCAACAGTTCTACTTTTTGTGAAGTCAGGTGATGTGATAACGTTTTCATAGTATTTTCGCGAATAAAATGTCTGTTGTGTTAATAATTATCTCAGGTCACTTACATAAGTTTTAGTTGTTAGTAACGACCAAATTATATGTCGTAGTGTGTTGGTACTGAATGACTGCACATGAGAATCAGTAGATATTATTTTGGCAGTGGCTTGTCGTGTGTGTGAAGATGGCAGCTGCAGTGTGCGACAAGGGCTTGTACTGACGTCTACCGACTAGGACACTACCTGTTTGTGAAATGAGACAATCTTTTTGGAGCATTTTATCTCTCTCTCTCTCTCTCTCTCTCTCTCTCTCTCTCTCTCTCTCTGACTTACTTTAGATGTGTTGAGATGAAATACACCTTTGGGTCTTCTCACAAGCGATCTATGTTGTGCTGGGATGTCCTTAGTAGCTGAGCTGAGATACTTGGCCTGTTTAGTTTTGTCCGTAAGCAAGGTAGGTAACGTCAATTCCTCTGAACTCTGTTGAGGAAAAAATTGTCACGAGAGCGTCAGATGGACCGTCAGCTGGTATTGCCATAAAGCTTGAGAAAGGCCTTCATCCAGGCTGTCGCTTAGTAGGAACCAAAGGTTGCTTTACACGCTATATTAACTTACGGTCACTCAAGACTTACTCTAGGCACTTGACGAAAGGCATGTGGGACCATATTGTGGAACTAGTACATATTATGCTGGCCAAGTATCTTCATAACTATTGTTGTTCCTCGGCTGGTTATCGAGTGAAGTTAAAACCACTTATCCTTTGCAGGATTTCCATACGTTGGTGCTCGCGAATTCCTTATCTGAATAGTAATTTTTGTTAAGGTAGATTGTTCATTCAGCATGTATTTATGCTCATAGAAATATCCTTGTTATCCTACTATTTGTTTAGAATGCGTTATAAATTCGCTACAGGTGATTTTTCAGTGCATTTTATAACTATGTTTGATTTTAATAACCTTGCGTAGTGTTTGTAGGAACATGTGGCCGCACATTGGTCAGCAATTGACCACACTGCTGTCTGTAATTGGAATTTACTATTCTTTTTCACTTAAATACGCATAATTAATTTAATTGATGAATAACGTTTCCTGCAACCCACAGTATAATTTCCCGTAACTTCAGTACCATCATTCATTCCCATTTCACAATCTCGCCTTCTTGGAAGGCGACAGATTCAACACAGAATGTTCTTTGGGATAGTTGCAGATCAGGCAAGAATGTTGTCATAATTCACAGATCAACACATCTAGATCGTCGTCTACCATCCAGGAATTTGCCCTGGAGCGACTTGGGGAAATCACGAAAAACGCTAAAACAGTCATTGCCTTCAGTACCAAGTCAGTACCAAGTGTTTCACATCAGGTCTAACCGGAAAGTATCCCACACTAGGGGTGTTACACCTTGTTGTTGTGCTTGTGTTCTTCGTCTTATTTATCGTGCTATTTGCTAACAACTTTTGTTGATAATTCTCTCCTTTCCCTCGCTGAAAGAAATGCATACTAGTCAAGAACGTACCTGTCTAAAATCATTCCTTTGTACGCTTTGTCATTGCCGACTGCTGCAAAACTCTGCCTTGTTGGTTCATAAATATCATCAGGTCAATTCGACCTCCACCATAGTACTATTGTCTGGATGTAGGTCATCCGCTGGGTTCCTATCCTGATGGCTCTTGGGGGTTCTTCTAGACTGGAATTATTCAGCTATTTTCTATGCTTGCCTGGGCAGAGACTGGAATCTCCTCACACAAACCTCACACTTTGATAGTGATCTTCAAAGGTTCAGAGCTGACGATTGTGATAAGGGAGTACATCGGCACTTCATAAAAAGCACGTAAACGACTAAGTGGAAGGACTGGACCTTAGAGATCGGAGAGCTGCATTCACCTTTTATTGCACACAATGTTTTCTTCGACTGAACAGTTAATTCAAATAACAATGATAATGAAAAGTTTTGCCAAATGAGTAGTTACCAGATATCTAAACAGGCAAACGTTTGCCCTTAAGACAATAATTATGATGCAGATACAATCAGTAAAAGCAAGAAACTACGTTGAAATACAATTGTATAAACAGCTCAGCGTTATACCGACTATTAGTTACATATCAGACTGCAGCTGCCGATTTATGCTAATGCAACTTTCATGGGATTATTGTATCATGATTAACAGTATAATGATACGGATAAATCGTTACAGTTCGAACGGCAGAATCCCATTTTACGTTAACGCAAATTTCATGTGATTACAATAATGCGATTACAATAAAATGCTTTCGATATTAGGTATCTCGAGGACAGACTAAAGACAAGCTGAACATTGGCAAAATTTAGTTACAGATAATAAATGACACGCTTGGAAAATGCTTTACCTGAATAAACAGAATAAGCAGCTTTAAACATGCAATTCTTTCATCTGAAACACAACTTAGTTACTTGCTGAAAAGGACAGGCAATAGTTATATATACAGAAATTCTTTTAAAGTTTGGACCTTGGACCTGTTAATGACATTTATCTTATAAATATACCTGAGCTCCAGGTACCAACCAGGTACAGACACGAACGCCATACGCAACAGGCAGCGTGGACAACGGACATTTATCCTGCTCGACCAATAGTGAGAGGTATAGAAGTCTCAGTCAGACTTCGTCCCACATATACTCGCTAAAACAGGTTTAATTTCAAAGCAGGCAACTGTTACATGGTTTAAGTGGAGCTTAAGCGGAACGTAAGAATCTATTAAAAAGAAAGACACATAAGGGGGCTGAAGGCGTAAGTCAGACCCACAACCCAGACTCAGAGACACAACAAATCGTAAGAAATTATGATCCAATAAAACGCGCGTCCCAATACGATAACGAACAAGCTACAACTTAAACTCCTTAAATTAATAATCCCATCCTAATGAACCCAAGACAGTGCACTTAGAATAATGTTAGATAAAACAACATCAAATTAATACCTGAACATGTGGAACAAATTGTCACTACATTTAAGCATTAACCAAATCACACTCAAACCCCAAGTATCTTAAACAAGCAACTGAAAACATATTAACATAAGATTACCTCAAAGAAACGTGTAAAATGATATATTTTCCTTACAATAATTACACGTCCTAGATGGAGCCAAACATTCAAGACTCCGCAGAAAGATGTGGTGGTATGACCTACATTGGTGCAGTGGTCTATTCAGTGATACACTAAATATTAACAGACTAAATACTAAGATTAAATTATAATACCCAGTAAGCCCCAAGTTTTAAATGATAAACCAGAATATTGATTTAATCAGATGCCAACACGAATAACTACAGTCAAAATGGCACAACAAGTTTCGTAGGGGCGAACCACAAGATAAATTGTGCACTTAGTTTCGTGACTGAGATTCAACCAGTAATCTGTGTCAGGCTTGTCACACTTGCATTACGGAGGGCAGAAAATGTGTCTCCAACGAATGACATAAATACAACGATATCACCTTATTACGTCAGTTGAAGTCCATGTCCAGCAGCATCGGGAAGGTGGGTCGCGAGTGAGGATCCGCAACAATCGGCTAACAACCACCAAACTTTTTAGTTATGCAGTTCGTCTCAAAACACGCCCAATACAGCAGGCGGTAAACCTATTGGAGGTTTTCATAGCGACAGTATTCGCCGCCGAGATTGCCTCTCATGTCTACTGTTAACTACAAGCCGTTGCTAACTACTTCTCACTCCGCACGTTCGCTCGGCCGATCCTCTCTCGTGCGTGCCGAACGCTGAAAGGGTACGATCTCTGGAGGAGAATCGATAGAACGAATGCCTGTGGGGCTCAAATTGGATATGATTATGAAAATGTTGATACTTCTGTAAGAAATACTCGAACATTCAGTTCTGTACAGCGTAGTTATGTTATGGCAAGGAATCGAATTTTGCAACACGTTCACGTTCCCAGCCTACGATGTTCTTCGCACAAGTGTGCATCTACTGCACACGAATCGCCGGAGGGGGTGCGTGTCGACGAGATCACAGACACAACGCCACCCAAAAGTCTGCTCTGGTGGTGTGACACAATGGCGGGCAGTCGGCAGAACCGGAACCAAGTGGCAACAACGACATGAGGCAGCGTTGGAGGTGGCAGTGGGCAGCGTCTGACAAGTAGTGGGATGGTGCGGCGACCTTGCATGGTACTCTGGCCAAACTTGTTTTGAATTGGTGTGGTTGGCTCCGAGTAGTCACCGTGTGAGGCAGTCAGCAGTAACAAGAAGAGCACTGACGGTGTTTTGTGCCATTACCAGAGGCCACTGTCCAAAGTGGCAGGCAAGTCATAGGCTGGGGTCGGGGCCTTGTTGGCACCCCAGCCTGACTTGTCTCAGCATTGAAGTGTCTGGTTGCAGTGATCCGCTGAAGGTGTACAAATGTGTGTGAATTCCTAAGGGACCAAACTGCTGAGGTCATCAAAAAAATGTGCGAATGGCTCTGAGCACTATGGGACTCAACTGCTGTGGTCATAAGTCCCCTAGAACTTAGAACTACTTAAACCTAACTAACCTAAGGACATCACACAGATCCATGCCCGAGGCAGGATTCGAACCTGCGACCGTAGCAGTCGCGCGCTTCCGGACTGAGGTCATCAATCCCTAGACTTACACACTACTTAAGCTAACTCAAACTAGCTTTTGCTAAGATCAACACACACACCCATGCCCGAGGGAGGACTCGAACGTACGGCGGGAGAGGCCGCGCAATCCATGACATGGCGCCTCAAACCGCTCGGCCACTCCGCGCGGCCTCAAGTTGTCGCAGTGGAGGCCCCGAGCAGGCTGGGTAGTTCCCAAGTTGTCTACGAAACAAGAGAAAACACGGAGAGAAGATTATTTTTGAGGCTTGAGCAGCGTGACAACAGCAGCAGGGTACAGGAGTGATCAGCACAAGGCGTGGCCAGCCGAAATGAGGACATGTCGAACTGGGGTAGTGGATGGCGTCTTCTTGTATGTATCCAGGAGAGGATTGCAGTTCTTAGTCAATGAGCTGTAACGTGAAATAAGTTGCTTAATGCAAGACAGCCCAAAGCGCAAAGTGATGTGTGCTTGTGTGGGCCACATTCACTAATGGTAGGCAGTGGCAGCCGTCTGAGTTTGGACGACTAGGTTGCAGTACGGCAGACTCAACCACGACAGGTGAAGTCGGCAGGCTTATGAAAACAGGGTGAGGCTGGGAGGAATTTGATGGTGCTAAAATTATTGTCAAGGGTTTTTCATGGCGTGACCATGGTGGCACAGCGTGTAACGTTTTAATTGTGAAATTATTGTTCAATAATAGTGTACTAACGATAAGTTAAAGTAATTTCTGCTTACCTGCATTCTCTGTTATTGATTCTTTGCTTATCCATTTCATTGTGGTCGATGCAAAAGCTGTAGTTCTATGGTCGTGTTGTTTGGGGGGGGGGGGGGGGGGGGGGAAGGAGGAGGCGTTATAGTAGTAGGGTGTAGATAATTGTAGTGCGTCTGTTGCTTGTCCTGTCCTTCATAAACATATTAATGACCAGAAGCTGGGTTTTACTTTTGTTTTCTGCCCGTTTTTAATGTAAATCAATAGCAGAAACAAGCTGTCATTTTAATTTGGAGCTTTCATGGGTAACCACTAAGGTACAAAGCAAGACTACTTTATAGAGATGTATTTCTCCACAAGTTTTCTTGTGTTTCTCAGTTACTTTGGGGCAGCATATTGTTTTGATCTCTTGTTTAATTAGATTGAAATTATTATTATTGTATTGGAATCTAGTGCAACGGCTTACTACTCATATGCGCTGTGGTGTTGTGATATATTGTTTAAAGGAGGAAAATGGTTCAAATGGCTCTGAGTACTATGGGACTTAACATCTGTGGTCACCAGTCCCCCAGAATTTAGAACTACTTAAACCTAACTAACCTAAGGACATCACACACATCCATGCCCGAGGCAGGATTCGAACCTGCAATCGGAGCGGTCACGTGGTTCCAAACTGAAGCGCCTAGACCGCACGGCCACGCCGGCTGGCTTAAAGGAGGAAATATTAACCTTGAGTTAGAAATATGCACCTTGTCTTGCCGTTGCAGAGGTAGGGTGCAGTGCGCCTCAATGCCTTAAATTATTCTTCCACATTTATTTTTAGTATGACTTTTAATACTTTTTATATCTTTTCTGCTTTTTTTACACTTTACTTTACCTTTATAACATTTTGTAAGGAACAAATTACTGCTTACATAATAAACCCAACTTGCAACAAAAATTGCAATCTATATATTTCTACCTTTGTTTATCATTCCCAAAGCCCTTTGATTCATTTGGTAGATGCTTCAGAGACACCGTGGTGACAAAGGGAAGTTGAATGCTCGAGGAGACAGATGAAGTAACAGCAGGCTTTGCATTGATTGTCATCCTGTCTGCTTGCGGCCGCACTTCTCGCACATTGGATTCTTCTTCACCTTCTTCGCTGCATGATGTGTCGTGGCTTGGCTGCAGCATCTAGGAGCGAAGTTCCTGAGGCGCTGCTGCAAGGATTTGGGACTGGCGCTTGCGAAGTTGATTTTGAAGAAGAATGAGGGCGAGGGTTTTCAGGAGTTGTGGACGTGTCAGGATTGCCCTTGCACATTCATTTCAGTCACGTTGCGTAGCGAGAAGAAGATACCGAGCTGCCATCTTCTATAGGTGATCCTATTACTGAACCAAACGCGCTGTTGCAGGCGCTGCGGTCAGTGGTCGCAGTGAATTCCTGAGCGAGTTCCTTTTTGTTTCTCTGGACTGTTGCAGCCACGGTCACCTTGTGCTTGAGTGGGAGCGTAGTGGCCAGCAGATTGTTTGCCGTTAGGTTTGTTCCCTATCCAGACATCTTTCTTATGAGACATTCAACCACTCAAACTGAGGAGTTGCTCTCATGGAAAGCACCGCCCCGTTGCTTCCACCTCATGGTGGAAGTGTACAACAACTCGGAGTTGCACGTGGCGAAGATCATTATGCCGTACTTGGCTGGTTTTGACGGTATATACTGAATGAAAGAGCACCAGCCACCTAATCTCTCCAGTTTCACGTCGATCGTGACTTTGCTACTGTGGATGTAACTGTCTGGGCAGTTCCTATGGAACAGGCTGAAAATTTTACGGATTGAAGTGAGTTTATACTGTGCACACCGCAAACTGTCGAGTACTGAGATCGTCAAAACCGAGACAGCGCAGGAGGAACCCAAGTCGAGTGATCGTCATCGTCAAGAGGAAGATCTCAACACCTGTCCCGGCAGTAGTCCAGAGGCTTCCCACATTCCTTTTTCCTGCTTTGAACCTTCCCATTAGATAGAGAAGCTTGAAGAGGTACATGTCTACAGGTTTGTTCTCCTTCCCATACAGGGTTTCCGTCTTGGTCTTATAGTTTTCAATACACTTCTCGCTCTTCTAGTTGGCACAGGCGACGATCTGGACATTGGCGAGAGTAATGGAAAGACCGAGGGTTTCCTCGGGAGTCTTTGCATTCTTGGCGTTCCCCTATAACTTAGAACTACTTTAACCTAACCAACCTAAGGACATCACATACATTCATGCCCGAGGCAGGATTCGAACGTGTGAGCGTAGCAGTCGCGCGGTTCCGGACTGAAGCGCCTAGAACCGCTCGGCCACCGCGGCCGGCCATTGCGTTTCTCTTCGTTCCAGAAGCAGCTATGATGATGCTCCACAATGTGATCTGGACCATCTGCGGCCATGGAGATTTCTTCTTTCACTTGATAACCCCATCCTTTCCGAGGAAGAAATCTCGATATGTGATTTGGCTGTAGGTTTCTTTGTCGCTGGCATTCCTGCTTGAGTCAATGTCGTGTTCGCTCTCTGAAATTTGACAGTCACGGTCCTCGCCAGCATCATCATCAGACAGCGGTTCTTTCCCTTGGCCTTCCTCTAAATTTTCGGCAGTCCCCTTTCTTGCTCCATTCCTTGCAGCAGCTCCATTAGCCTACCTGTTTCCTATTCATACAACCACATTTGAAATATAATATAATATACGTAATACATAAGTACTAGAAGCTCAGATACATAACTGTTATTTATATCAGAAATTAGCACGTGTGGCAGATGTCAGATAATACGTTTATTTTTAGCTTTTTTTGTCGTAGAGGCTTATAAATCGTACAGTATTGTTATGCGCGATGATTTTCGGCTGGTGTTAATCTTGTTGTGAAATGTGCTGATCCTGCTGTACAGTTCCTGTATTGACAACCATGGAAATGTAGTAGAAGAAGAGCAGGAATTCTGCTACATAAGATCAGCTTACTCCAAAAATGTGTCAACTTGTCACACAAAAATAAAGTAATTAATCAAAAAACGTATTAACTTTCCCCAAAACTTTCACATTGTAAATTCACAATGGCTGCTGGAAATAAAGTGAAAGACTCCGTAGTAACTTGAATATGAGAAAATTATGTCTTACCTAGATAAATGGAGTGCTTAGATAAGGAGGGCTGAGCTGAATCCATCGAGCCATATCATTATAGATTTAACTAAGACTAGTTAAGATGACGAGGGAATTCGCACGACCTTTCAAGAGGATCTGCTGTATCAACAAAATGCATTTGCATTCTGCTGACATTGCTTTGAGTTCCATGCTATACGGATACTGCTCTTTGGTAGCAAAAAATGCTAGTTTGCTAATACACAGTGCACATTCAGTTGTCAGTTAGAACGGCACTAGGTATGTGATTTGCAATGGGAGTTTCTGCCATATCAGCAAAGGGTATTTGCATTGCGATCTTGTGATCAAATGGCTATGCATTCTAAGATATATGAATGATGTTACTTGTGAGTACAAGTTGTTGTCAGTGTGTACATTGCTAATTTCGGTGAACAGTAGACTGCAAGTTATGTCAGCACTACTGCTCATGTATGTTTTGCAACAAGTTTTCTGTGTACAGATGAATTTAATGTTATGAGCAAGTTATACAGAGAATTCACAAGTGGAAATTTTTAATTTCAAGGTCCATTATGCTTGCAAAATTTTGTAGGAAACCAAACATAAGTTTTAGAGTTCCTTTGGGCATAGTATTGTTTAATTTGGTAAGTCTCGTGGACGAGTGCAATTTAAGCTGTAAGTTAGATTTGCAGTGGTGCACATGTTCTGCAGGTAGGCATTCTGATCACATTGCTAAGCTAAATGCATTCAAAGATGTGTGGTGAATTACTTTTTTTCGAGCATAAGATGTTTTCAGTGTTTAGTTTATTAATTCTCCGTTCAGTTTAAGCTGTAACATCTGCAGGAGTGTTCGTGTGTGTGTGTGTGTGTGTGTGTGTGTTCAGCAACCAATTTTTACGTATTTAGATGAAATTAATTCGTGATATGGGTATCGAACTACGGTCATCTACTAAATTATAATTTATTTAACTAATTTCGATAAGTCAGCTGTGTGTATTTTAATAACGCATAAAAATTTATATGCAGAAGTATTTAATTTGAGGCTCTGTAAAGCTTGCAAAGTGTGGTACATGAATCAAATTACTGTTATTAACAAATTCTGCTTAACCTAAAAACTGTTATCAGTAGTGCCAGTCTGCAACGTGCATATATTTTAATAAGAACAAGAGACAATTTAGATATGAAAAAAAAAAATTGCAGGTCCCTTGTGCTTGCAAAGGGTATTTGGTGTTCTAAATATTACAGTTTTATTTTGGTGCAACGTTTGAACTTTTGAGACCTGTAATTATATAGCTGTGTTAATATAAGGAGTCTACATGTGTTTTTGAACTCGATAAATGATAGATAATTTTAACAAAGGTTTTACTTTTGACATATTGACTTCATTATTTCTTTGGAGGTATTACATCTCTGTCGGCATCTTTACTCATGTTGTGCGTGAGTATGGAATAAGTTGTCTAATTTAAGTGATACAGGGCAATATAAACATCGCCTTCCTACCTTCCTAAAATGATATTTGCGTCGTTGTGTTTATGCTGTTTTGCATCAATTTTTTTAGATATTGGCGTTATTTAGTAGCAGATTATAGGAAATATATTCTGTGAACACTTTAGAGAGCCTTGGCATTGTAATTCTCATTAGTAAATATTACACCAGTTCGTTTTGTGTTAATAAATTTGGACGTGGTCGAACGAGTACTGATGACGAACGCGCTATGGGCGTCCATTTGGAGTCACCACAAAATCCATTTATATTAATGCAAGAATGCCGAATAAAAATTCGTGAGATTGCTGAGACTCTGTGCTCTGTGCACGATATCTTGCATGGAGAACTGGCTGTGAAGTAGCTGTGTGAGAGGTGGGTGTCGCAATTACAGCCGGCACACCATTTCAACACCACGCCTGGCACTGTTCACGTGCGATCTGCAATAGTTTTTGCGCCGAATTCTGACTGTTGATGGAAACTAGATCCATCATTACACATCAAAGTTAAAACGGTTGTCAAAACAATAAACAAATGGGTGGTGAAAGTGCGCTGAAGAGGTCGAAGGCTATTTTGTCAGCTAGTAAGGTGATGGCCATTATTGTTTGGAATTCACAAGGAATAATGTTCATAGTTTACTTGGAAAAAGGCAGAACCGTAACTAGACGTTATTATGCTTTGTAACTTCTGTTGGCTAATGAGACCAAGACTGGCGTGCAAAAATATGCACTTCACCAAAATAATGCAACATCTCTCACATGGCGAAACTGATTGCATGAACTGGGCTTTGAACTGAATCCTCATCGGCCGTAATCGTCAGAATTAACCTAAAGTCACTTCTTCCTATTCTCTAACTTGAAACTTTTACTTCCTGGGAAGAAAGTCTCATCAAATGAGGGAGTGATAGTTGCAGTCAACGAGCATTCGGCAGAGTTTGGCAGATCTAATTTTTCCCATGGGATTTAAAAGCTGGACGATCGCTGGGCAAAGTGCACATCCCTCAAAGGAGACTAACGAGGAGTAAGTAACATTTTTTCTTGCTTTTTAGCAGACTTACCATACCGCCCTATTTGCAGTTCTGCGATAAGAAAAATCCTTTATTCGCGAAGACTTGTTTCGGGAGTAACGTCCATTACCAAACCATCACCTTCGTGGTTAAATTCTGACAAGAAACACAACCAGTACTTTTGCAAATAGACAGAATCGTCAATCATGACCAACATATGCAAATTTAGCTACAGAGTATCACTATTGCTTCCTTCTAAACAGGACCAGGGCTGCGTAGTCTAAACAACATTGACAACATGTGGGGTGAGGAGGAGGGGGATAGGGGGAGTACATGCAGAAATTTCACTGGGAAGCCTTTACACATCCTCCATACAGTCCTGATCTCTCCTCATGCGATTTCCACATTTTTTGAAGCCCTGAAGCAAGATAGTCGTGGCCCATGATTTTCTTGTGAATAACAGGTTACATATTTCCGTAGGCAACAGCAAACGTTTTTTCATGAAGGTATTGACAATCGTGTCTCAAAATGGAGGAAATGTACTAGGGGCGGTCAATAAGCAATGCAACACATTTTTCTCTCGGTCAATTTCACTTGAAAGAAATGCATAGTTCGTTGTGGGACATCGTGGAATATTCTCGGTTCAGCTCCTATAGTTCTATGAAGTTAAGTGGTAGCGCTATACGTAGGATTCAAAATAGCGTCTTTAACGGAAGTGCATTCCAACCAGAGAACTGCATTGAATCTCTTTTGGCTGCGGAGACCCGGCAGTGAACAAAAACACGGTGAATCGTTGGAAGAATCATCTATCATCACCGCAACAAGGTCGTACAAATCTGTCATATCTTACGCGACCCGGCCGGCCGCAAACAGCTTTCTCTACTGCAGTATTGCAGCGTACGGACACTCTCATTCGACGTGATCGACGGATCTTAATCAGACACCTCGCTACACAACTGGACGTCTCTGTCAGTGGTGCTGATACACTTATCAACCAAAATCAGTGTGGGTTTAGGCCTCTTAGAGGTTGCCAGGACCAGATCTTTAGCTTACGGCAAATAATGGAGAAGTGTTGTATCTATGCGTTGTAGATCTAGAAAAGGCATATGACCGGGTTCCTAGGAGGAAGTAATTGTCTGTTCTACGCGATTATGGTTTGGAGGCAAACTTTTGCAAGCAATTAAAGGTCTTTACATGGATAGTCAGGCAGCAGTTAGAGTTGACGGTAAACTGAGTTCATGGTTCAGAGTAGTTTCAGGGGTAAGACAAGGCTGCAACCTGTCTCCACTATTGTTCATATTATTTATGGATCATATGTTGAAAACAATAGACTGGCTGGGTGAGATTAAGATATGTGAACACAAAATAAGCAGTCTTGCATATGCAGATGACTTAGTTGTGATGGCAGATTCGATTGAAAGTTTGCAAAGTAATATTTCAGAGCTAGATCAGAAATGTAAGGACTATGGTATGAAGATTAGCATCTCCAAGACGAAAGTAATGTCAGTGGGAAAGAAATATAAACGGACTGAGTGCCAAATAGGAGGAACAAAGAACGGGTGGACGGTTTCAACTACTTAGGATGCATATTCTCACAGGATGGCCACATAGAGAAAGAACTGGAATCAAGATGTAGCAAAGCCAATGCAGTGAGCGCTCAGCTACGATCTACTCTCTTCTGCAAGAAGGAAGTCAGTACCAAGACTAAGTTATCTGTGCACCATTCAATCTTTCGACCAACTTTGTTGTACGGGAGCTAAAGCTGGGTGGATTCAGGTTACCTTATCAACAAGGTTGAGGTTACGGATATGAAAGTAGCTAGGATGATTGCAGGTTCTAGTAGATGGGAACAATGGCAGGAGGGTGTCCACAGTGAGGAAATAAAAGAAAAATTGGGAATTAACTCTATAGATGTAGCAGTCAGGGCGAACAGGCTTAGATGGTGGGGTCATGTTACACGCATGGGAGAAGCAAGGATACCCAAGAGACTTATGGGCTCAACAGTAGAGGGTAGGAGGAGTCGGGGCAGACCAAGGAGAAGGTATCTGGATACGGTTAAGAATGATTTTGAAGTAATAGGTTTAACATCAGAAGAGGCACCAATGTCGGCACTGAATAGGGAAAAAATGGAGGAATTTTATAAGGGGGCTATGCCCCAAACTGAACGCTGAAAGGCATAATAAGTCTTAAATGATGATGAAGATGAATAGTAGTGAATAATAGGGTGTTTTGGAATCCAGAATAAATCCAACTCGCTTCCAGAAAAATAGTATTCCGTTAGTTACTGAATGCTCCTCGTAACTTCATGGGGCAAATGAAGTAGCACAAAGTATTTCGAGCAGCTCATACGAATGGTGGTAAAAGAAAAAAGGAAGAAGAAACAAATTCTACAGAGAGTAAGGCTAGAATACAGCAAGAAAGTACATATGAATGTTGGTTGCCGTAGTCAAGCAGAGATAAAGAGTCTTGCACAGGGCTGACTGGCGGAGAGAGCTGCTTTAAACCAGTTTTCGAAAAGAGCAGTAAGAACAATATAGTATAACCTCGTCTCTTGGCGAAACAAGAGGTAAGGTGTGGGCGAGTGTGAGGAGGCTTACCCCAGTTCACTGCTACCAGCGTCACATCATAACGCGTCGGTGCTTAACATTCAAAGGACTGCACCATTTTCTAAGAGTGAAACTACAAATTAAAGGAACTTTCCCGAACTTTGGCACTGTATGCTCCAGTATATAGATGTTAACTTTGTGAGGTCTCAGAATGATCAAATGAAAGTGGCAGGCAGAATATACGATCTTAAGAAAAATAAGACTGTATATAACACTACTAAGCTAAAAACATCTACGTCTACGTGATTACTCTGCTATTCACAATAAAGTGCCTGGAAGGGAATTCAGTGAACCACCTTCAAGCTGTCTACCTTTCCACTCTCGAACTGCACGTAGGAAAAATGAGCACTTAAATTGTTCCGTGCGAGCCAATATTTCTCTTATTTTATCGTGATGATCATTTCTCCCTATGTAGGTGGGTGCCAACAGAGTGTTTTCACAATCGGAGGAGAAAACTGGTGATTGAAATTTCATGAGGAGATCTGGTCGCAACGAAAAACGCCTTTGTTTTAATGATTGCCACTCCATTTCACATATCATGTCTCTGACACTATCTCCCCTATTTGGCGATAATAGAAAACGAGCTGTCCGTATTTGTACTTTTTCGATGTCATCCGTCAAACTCACCTGATGCGGACCCCACACCGCACAGCAGTACTCCGGAATAGGACCGACAAGTGTGGTATAAGCAGTGTCTTTAGTAGACCTGTTTCACCTTCTAAGTGTTCTGCCAATGAATCGCAGTCTTTGGTTTGCTCCACCCACAATATTATCTACGTGATCATTCCAGTTTAGGTTGTTTGTAATAGTAATCCTTAAGCATTTAGTTGAATTTGCAGCCTTCAGATTTGTGTGACTTACCGCGTAATCTAAATTTAGCTGATTTCTTTTAGTACTCATGTGACTAACTTCACACTTTTCCTCATCCAGGGTCAATTGCCTCTTTTCGCACCATACAGATACATTACCTAAATCATTTTGCAAGTCGTTTTGATCATCTGATGACTTTAAAAGACGGTAAATGACAGCATCATCTGCAAAAAGTCTAACACGGGTACTCAGATTGCCTCCTATGTCGTTAATATAGATCAGGAACAATAGAAAACTGTTCAGAATTTGCATATCTATGTCAGTATAAAAGATACAAATCTCAACTTGATCAGAATAATATTTTGACCAAAATCGGCGTTTCACCAAAAATTTAAGGTCGTAATATTTGACTCAGAAAGATGAAAATTCGTATGTAGCCTGAGTTTGATATGAAAATGTGAACTTTGTGACACCAATACGCTACCTCTATTGGTTTTCAACTTCTTTACCAAGACACAAAATCTGGGATGAAAACATCCTTAATCAAGAAAGATCAAGTCATTTGTATTTGTAATAGAAAGTCTTCTTACAACACTCGATTACGTTCATGAAATAATACAGCTGTGCCAAGTTTCAAGACTGTATTGCATATAATAATTATTATTGCAAGGAATCTGAAAGAGCTGGTTCAGCGATCATCTTCTATTGTTGCCTCCAAATTAAAAATTCTAGCCGGCAAAGTTTAAATGCAGTCGAGCTAAAACTTTTTCTGTAGCTAAAGCAGACTTAACTCTATTTTGCACAAAAATTAAGAAGATTGTAAAGTGTTTAACGACAAAGATATTAATTAATACGTATCCGAGAAAGGGGACATTTAGATATTGCTGACTGTGCCTAGGGCGATTGATTCCAGATGTGAACTCGTGAGGATTGTACGTCGTCCTGGATCGCTTGGATTTCACGGAAGTAAGTGTGTGCTACCCTTAATGTTGATAAAACTGCGTGGCAAGTGCGATATTACTTTCCACTTTTGAAGCAAGCAATTAAGTTTTGGTGATTAGAAGTCAGACCATTTTCTTTGAAACTTCACATAGAGATCGCCTCTGAACTGTTAACAGCCTTTTCCGATAGGTGTGTTAGACAGAATACTAAGACATGTTTTGCGCATGTGAAATTTTACTCAATGTATTAACACTACAACCGCCGGAACTAGTACTATGCTTAGAACCGCCCATTTGGTCTAAGTGACCACTTTCTTTGTAAGTACATGCTGTGCTGTTTAATGTAAATATTAGTGACCTTGTTAACAATGTATCACTTTAATTATGTTTAATAACAGTATCATTGTATTTTACAACTACAATGGGAACATAATATTACTAGTATTAAAGAACATAGTTCACAATATCTATCTGCAACCATACTAATTGTATTGCAGTAGTTTTAAAATTCATAGAAATTAATCTTACTGGAGAAACTAAGTACCCATGAATATGTTAAGAGCAAGACCAATCATAAAATATGACCATGATAGTACCTAATCCTACTTACAAGCATTACAAACTGCAGTTTTTATCACGTGTGGGATCGCTCTCTAAGTTTTTATATATTTTTAGGTTTCATGTACATATTTTAACGGTTTTTGTGATAATATTTACTATATAAGTGACTTATTAGTGGTTTCTTCATTCGCCTCTGCCTTTCTTGTGTTGTGACGTGATATTTGTGAGTGTTTCGTATCGAGCAACGTAACCTCTTAGCTGTGTTTAATTCCGCGCTGACTAGTTGCAGCTGTAGCGGCGCATCGAAAGCTAAGTACTAATTAATTGTTTGCGTATAGTGGTTTATTTAGGAACGTTAGTAGTCTTCAACCGTTTTTTTTTTGTATTTTCTGGTGAAATAATTTCAGAAGAACCTTTTGGGAGCTGTTTTCATCTTCGTTACTGTGTCATTAGACGTTTGATTCTCTTTCTCTATTAGTCTTTTGTTATACTCACATTTGTTGTTTATTAATACTGTTAATAATAGTAGTTACTTCCCTTGTATAGTAAGTTTGTGAGTATTGTAGTCAGGTTTTAACATATTTTTATTGTAGTAGCGGAACTTAAAAAAAGTAAAATTTTACCATGAGTGAGAAGTGTGGGCTTTGCCGTAGCTTCGTGAGTAGTGGATTGCGGTGTGAGACTTGTTCGAAGTATTTTCACTGGGGGGGGGGGGGGGGGGGGGGGATGCAGTGCGGAAGCCAGTGGGCATTCAGGTGAGATCCTCTCCTGGAACTGTAGGTTATGTAGCAAGAGTAAGTTGATAGAGGAGCGGGAGCGTAAGGTCTGTGACCTCTACGTGCAGTTGAAGAACGCACAGGAGGAAGGAATGGGAGCTGGCTGTTGGCAAGAGATCATCTAGGAGAAGAAGATTTTCAGATAGTTTTACTACTGGTGTTTACAATAGATATGACCAACTGTCAGAGTCTAGTGGAGAGGAATCTCTAGTAGCTGTAGATGTGGGAAGTATGCAGCAGACCTCAGTAGTTACGGTGGCTAGAACAGTTGCAAAGTCGAAGAGGAAAAATAAGGTTCTGCTGTTAGGTAGTTCTCATGGCAGAGGTGTAGGCCAGCAGTTGTAGGAAGTGCCGGGAGTGAGTACCAGGTCACCAGCATTGTGAAACCTAATGCAGGATTGGCTCAGGTGGCTGTTAACATAGGGGGGCTATGTAGGGATTTTACTAAAGAGGATCAGGTAGTGATTGTGGGTGGGGAGTATGACATAGATGGTGACCTGGAAAAGATAGCCACTCACACTGGCAACACGAATGTGCATTTCGTGGAACTGTTTCAGCGTCACGATCGGCCTCATCTTAATACAGCCGTCAGACTGGGGGTACGCTGATGACAGAAAGCATGGGTCACATTTCAATGGTGTCGGTGGAGTCTATCAGCAGGACGGGTTTCACTTGACATGGCCTGCACCTCAACAGTTATGGGAAGGGAAGGTTAGCAAAGCTTACATGTGACAGCATAGGTGGGGTTGGTGGGATCACTCATGGGAAAATTCCTGCAGTAGTGGGTGTTAGAGCTGCACCTTTTTTAGATTGAAGTAAGCTGGTAGGTATTCCTGCTTAAGGGAAGTCTCTCTAACAAAGGAACCACTTTTGACAAACCTTAGGTATACGAGTAATGAGGGAATTAGAATATTTCATCACAATATACAAGGTATTATATATAAAGCTAGTGAATTGCTTATAGATGTTGACTCTGAAATTCCTTACCAGGATACAGGTTTGCTGGCAGCTTTTCGAGGAGCTCTTTGTGATGTGGGGGATTAGCCATGTATGTGAAAAACGGAATCCCATTTCAGTCAATTGATGTTTCAAAGTACTGCACTGAAAAGGTGTTTGAATGTTGTGCAGGTGTGGTTAAATTTAATGGAGCTAAATTTCTAACTATTGTTATTTATAGATCCCCAGACTCTGATTTCACAACATTTTTGCTAAAGCTAGAGGAGGTTCTTGGTTCACTTTATAGGAAATACTAAAAGTTAGTTATATGTGGTGACTTCAATATTAATTGTATAAGTGATTGTGCAAGGAAGAGGATGCTGGTAGACCTCCTTAATTCATATAATCTTATGCAAACCGTATTCTTTCCAACGAGAGTGCAAGGGAACAGTAGAACAACCATAGACAACATTTTTGTTCATTCCTCATTACTTGAAGGGCATTCTCTTAGCAAAAAGGTGAATGGCCTTTCAGATCATGACGCACAAATTTTAACTCTAAAAGATTTTTGTGCTGCAACACGTGTTAAATATAGTCATCAGCTGTTTAGGAAAGCTGATCCAGTTGCTGTAGAGTCCTTTGTAAACCTTATCTAGGAACAAGAGTGTCAAGATGTTTATAGCGCTGATACAGCAGACGGTAAATATAATGCTTTTCTCAAGACTTTTCTCTTGCTCTTTGAAAGTTGCTTTCCGTTAGAACGTTCAAAACAGGGTACTAGCACAAACAGGCAGCCTGGGTGGCTGACTAGAGGGATAAGAATATCTTGTAGAACAAAGTGGCAATTATATCAATACGTTAGAAACAGTCAGAATCTAAATGCAGCAGCCCATTACAAACAGTATTGTAAGGTGCTTAAAAATGTTATTAGGAAGGCAAAAAGTATGTGGTATGCAGATAGAATAGCTAAGTCTGAGGATAAAATTAAAAACATATGGTCAGACGTAAAGGAAGTGGCTAGTCTGCAGAGACAGGTCGAGGATATAGAATCAGTGCGTAGTGGGAATGTCCGTGTTACTGATAAGTTGCATATATGGACAGTATTTAATAAACACTTTCTGAATATAGCAGGTGAACTAAATAGAAACCTAGTCCCAACAGGGAATCATATAGCGCTCTTAGAAAAAAGGGTTCCGAGACTGTTACCTGAAATGCTCCTCCATAATACTGACAAGAGGGAGATTGAGTTAATAATTAAATCACTAAAGACCATGAACTCTCATGGATATGACGGGGTATCTAGCAGAATACTGAAGTATTGTTCTATGTATGTTAGCCCAGTACTTAGCCATATCTGTAATTTTTCCTTTAGGAGTGGTTGGTTTCCTGACCGATTAAAGTACTCGGTAGTAAAGCCACATTATAAAAATGGAGACAGGGATAATATTGACAATTATAGACCTATTTCTATGGCATCGGTGTTTGCTAAAGTTATCGAGAAGGTTGAATATAGAAGGTTACTGGAGCATTTAAATTCACATAATTTGCTGTCAAATGTTCAGTTTGGTTTTAGAAATGGTTTAACAACTGAAAATGCTATATTCTCTTTTCTCTGTGAGGTTTTGGACGGATTAAATAAAAGGTTGCGAACGCTAGGTGTTTTCGTGGTTTAACGAAGGCTTTTGACTGTGTTGACCACAAAATGTTACTGCAGAAGTTGGACCATTATGGTGTGAGGGGAGTAGCTTACAATTGGTTTGCCTCTTACTTTAAGAACAGAAAGCAGAAGGTAATTCTCCGCAATATTGAGAGTGGTAGTGATGTTCAGTCTCAATGGGGCACTGTTAAGTGGGGAGTTCCCCAAGTGTCGGTGCTGGGGCCACTGCTGTTTCTTATTTATTTAAGTGGTATGCCTTCTAGTATTACAAGTGATTAAAAAAAAATTCTGTTTGCTGATGACAGCAGCTTGGTAGTGAAGGATCCTGTGTGTAATATTGAAACAGTATCAAATAATGTAGTTCATGAAATAAGTTCGTGGCTTGTGGAAAATAATTTGATGTTAAATCACAGTAAGACTCAGTTTTTACAGTTTCTAACTCACAATTCAACAAGAACCGATATTTTGATCAGACAGAATGGGCATATTGTAAGCGAGACGGAACAGTTCAAGTTCCTAGGCCTTCGGTTAGATAGTAAGCTGTTGTGGAAAGCCCATGTCCAGGATCTTGTTCAGAAACTAAATGCTGCTTTATTTACCGTTAGAAGAGTATCTGAAATAAGTGACACTTCAACACGAAAAGTAGTCTACTTCGCTATTTTCATACCCTTATATCGTATGGTATTATTTTTTGGGGTAATTCTTCTGATTCAAAAAGGGTATTTTTGGCTGAAAAACGGGCTGTTCGAGCTATATGTGGTGTAAGTTCGAGAACGTCTTGTCGACCCCTATTCAATAGTCTGGGAATTCTGACATTGCCCTCACAGTAGACATTTTCTTTAATGTCGTTTGTTGTTTGCAATATTAGCCTATTCCCAAGAGTTTAGCAGCTTTCACTCAGTTAATACTAGGCAGAAATCCAATCTGCATGTGGAATGCACTTCCTTGACTCTTGTGCAGAGAGGAGTGCAGTATTCTGCTGCAGCCATTTTCAATAAGCTACAACAAGAACCCAAAAATCGTAGCAGTAGCCCAAACTCTTTTAAGTCTAAACTGAAGAATTTCCTCATGGCTCACTCCTTCTATTCTGTCGAGGAGCTCCTGGAAGATCTAAAAAATTAAGCAAATTCCAGTGTTACATTGCTCATTTTCTTTATTTAAACTTGCTTGTCACTTGAATATGTTTCTTATATTTCATTTTATCTGTTTCTAATATCGTGTTATAATTTCATGTATTGACTTGTTCCATGACCATGGAGACTTCTCCTTCATTTGGTCCCACTGAACAATAAATAAATAAATAAATAAAATAAAAAAAATTATATCTACACGGTCCACGAACGTATCTCTTGCATCTCTTGCACATTTCATTTGTCTTGTTTCTGCATTTCCTCATTTGGCTTCTTCTCTTTCTTCATCACTATCGTCCTTTTCTTGTCCATCCATTGGCATCCTTTCCTGATTTCTGGTTTCCATACAGGCTCTACCTAATTGTTCTACTAGACTTAGGATGAAATTCCTCCTACTTATTTTGATCTCTGTCACTAGCTTGAAAATGATCCATGTGTTGATGGCTGCTAAATCAAGGATATTGTGAAATACACTCCTGGAAATGGAAAAAAGAACACTTTGACACCGGTGTGTCAGACCAACCATACTTGCTCCAGACACTGCGAGAGGGCTGTACAAGCAATGATCACACGCACGGCACAGCGGAAACACCAGGAACCACGGTGTTGGCCTTCGAATGGCGCTAGCTGCGCAGCATTTGTGCACCGCCGCCGTCAGTGTCAGCCAGCTTGCCGTGGCATACGGAGTTCCATCGCAGTCTTTAACACTGGTAGCATGCCGCGACAGCGTGGACGTGAACCGTATGTGCAGTTGACGGACTTTGAGCGAGGGCGTATAGTGGGCATGCGGGAGGCCGAGTGGACGTACCGCCGAATTGCGCAACACGTGGGGCGTGAGGTCTCCACAGTACATCGATGTTGTCGCCAGTGGTCGGCGGAAGGTGCACGTGCCCGTCGACCTGGGACCGGACCGCAGTGACGCACGGATGCACGCCAAGATCGTAGGATCCTACACAGTGCCGTAGGGGACCGCACCGCCACTTCCCAGCAAATTAGGGACACTGTTGCTCCTGAGGTATCGGCGAGGACCATTCGCAACCGTCTCCATGAAGCTGGGCTACGGTCCCGCACGCCGTTAGGCCGTCTTCCGCTCACGCCCCAACAACGTGCAGCCCGCCTCCAGTGGTGTCGCGACAGGCGTGAATGGAGACGTGTCGTCTTTAGCGATGAGAGTCGCTTCTGCCTTGGTGCCAAAGATGGTCATATGCGTGTTTGGCGCCTTGCAGGTGAGCGCCACAATCAGGACTGCATACGACCGAGGCACACAGGGCCAACACCCGGGATCATGGTGTGGGGAGCGATCTCTTACACTGGCCGTACACCTCTGGTGATCGTCGAGGGGACACTGAATAGTGCACGGTACATCCAAACCGTAATCGAACCCATCGTTCTACCATTCCTAGACCGGCAAGGGAACTTGCTGTTCCAACAGGACAATGCACGTCCGCATGTATCCCGTGCCACCCAACGTGCTCTAGAAGGTGTAAGTCAACTACCCTGGCCAGAAAGATCTCCGGATCTGTCCCCCATTGAGCATGTTTGGGACTGGATGAAGCGTCGTCTCACGCGGTCTGCACGTCCAGCACGAACGCTAGTCCAACTGAGGCGCGAGGTGGAAATGGCATGGCAAGCCGTTCCACAGGACTACATCCATCATCTCTACTATCGTCCCCATGGGAGAATAGCAGCCTGCATTGCTGCGAAAGGTGGATATACACTGTACTAGTGCCGACATTGTGCATGCTCTGTTGCCTGTGTCTATGTGCCTGTGGTTCTGTCAGTGTGATCATGTGATGTATCTGACGCCAGGAATGTGTCAATAAAGTTTCCCCTTCCTGGGACAATGAATTCACGGTGTTCTTATTTCAATTTCCAGGAGTGTACGTGTACAGGCCTTCGACTATTACCAGAGTGGACAGAATATTTGTTCGTCATATGGTCCAAGACATCTACAGCAAATTTTGCGCTACCCTAGAAGCTCACTATTTCGGGAAGGTGTTTCGAATTATTTTGTATTTCAACATCTGTGTGCATGGTGCTATACGTAAGAAAATTTTTGTTCTTTTTCTTTGGTAAACAGAGTACCACCTTCCTTTTCAAGAGTTTATAGTGTTCGGCATTTCTTTTCATGCGTGGTTGACAGTGCCGACAAGACTAGTTTTCTCTTTTTCCAGTCCCTCCCCAAGTGTGAACGTCGTGAAAAAATTATCAGTAGTCACGTTTCGCCCTTTATTGTTATGAAGAGGTAACTGAAGTTGAAGTCAAAAAAGAAAAAAAAAGTTGAATGAATAGAGGTATCAGATAATGAAACTGGATTCAATATTTCTGAAATTAAATCAAGACAGGAAATACTAGACACTGCTTTAAAACCGGTTGAAATGTCAAGTGGCAAGGTGAAGGCAACAAAGTAGATGCAATGACCGTTTTCTAAACTCGAATCGCATCATAAAGAACGGATCAATAAGATGAAACCCAGTAGTATACAGTTAAAAGAAATAGTTCAAATGGCTCTGAGCACTATGGGACTTAATTTCTGAGGTCATCAGTCCCCTAGAACATAGAACTACTTAAACCTAACTAACCTAAGGACATCACACACATCTATGCCCGAGGCAGGATTCGAACCTGCGACCGTTGCAGTCGCGAAGTTCCAGACTGTAGATACAGTTAAAACATGAGATTGAATCTGGCAGTAAGGAAATAACTAAAGGATGGAATGACCTCAAAACTGAACAGCTTAAAATATAAAACTGGTTCTAAAACCATGACCTGCAAGTAAAAGAATGGCAACAACTAACTAAATTGCCTATATTTTCAAAAGCGATGTTGATGAAGTTCGTAAAGATTTCAAAGAGGCAGATGATCTTACTGAAGTGAGGTGATCAGAAGGAAGGGCAATGAATCCAAGCTGTAATCGGTTTGAGGAAGTAACTAATAGAGTAAACGCTTATGAGGAGAATATTAAGAAAGTAAAATCTGACTGTGTAAAATTATGTGTGAACATTAATAGAAAATTTTCTGACAGGATCGAGGATGTAGAACTTCAAGTAGAACTAAATACTAGTACAACCAACATAGAAAAAAGAGTAACCTATGGTAGCTCTTGTGATACTACCGTACAGCATGTTACTTCAGTTGACGCCGCTTTCATTGGATATCGTCATTTTTACATTTTGATTCAGACAAACACATTTACCCATTGGAGTTCTGGAATGATTTTGAGGATCTTTCTCCAAATGCATGGCGAGAACGTGAGAGAGGAGAAGTTTTGTCAGGGGACACTTTGCGATGGTTAGCTCACGTAATGATTAGATGCAAGACTCAGTCTGAATTTAACACTGCATTGCTTAATGAATAACGGTCACACAACAAGCAAAAAAATGTTTCGAGGGAACTTGGGGGTGGTAAAATGTTTACTCCAAGTCGTGAATCAGTTAAATAGTTTCCTAGAAAGTGGATTTCACGGCATCTGACAGAAAATATGAAACCGGAAATGATGATCAAGGGACTAGACGGTAAGCTGCCTCGGTGTTAGCAGAAAAGTATCACTTCCACACCTAGACATAGTCTGAATGTGTTCATTGAGTATCTGGAGCAGGTGCAGAACACTGTTAGATTCTTTAACAGTCCTGTGAACGACCGAAATAATTATAGTAGGAATGGGATAGTTAGAAGTATGGATGTTCAGAAAACACTATCTATCACATGTTATGTGGAGAACATATCGTCCTATTAGACAGCGTGCTGGAAGATGTAGCAAAAGGAAGGTATGGAATTAAAGTTAGAGAAGCCTGATATAAAATTCTTGGGCCATGAAATTGGTAGGGAAGGTACATTAAGATTTTTCCACATAATCACTGAAAAGTCTGAAACGCCCAGAAATAGAAAGAAGCTCAGGTAAATGTTCGGATTATTTGGGTTCTACTACCATTTTCTGAAAGATCACTTATTTAACGCAAGTCGTCTACTCCACTTGTTGAAGAAGACTACCCCATCGGTTTGTACTGAAGAGTGCCAGTCTGCTTTTGAAGAATTAAAAAAGTGCTTGATGAGTAGTTCGCTCTTACACTATGTAGATTTTTCAAAACCGTTTTGCATATCATTTGACACAAGTGGTGATGGGATCTCAATAGAGGTGTTTCAGATGGAAACAGAAGGCGACCAAAAGGTATATAAAACAATCGCGTTTGCGAGTTGTTCACTACAATCTGCCGAGAAAAATTATGAAATTTCGGAATTATGGATGTTTGGTGCACAGATGTTTGAGCATTATTTATCAGATCACATGGTGATAATAAATAGTAATCACGATGCCCTTACGTTCTTAAAAACTTCCTAATTGAGACACCCTGGACTAACAAGGTAGACTGTTTTGCTTCAGCAGTTCGACTTTGAGATTAAATACAAACAAGGGAAGAACAATCTGGTAGCAGATAGACAATCAAGAAGTGCTGGGTTATGCAGAGAATCAAGAATTCCTCTAGCAGATAAGAATAAGGTGTGCATGTTGCCTGTACATGAGGTCAAAGAGGAAAGTGCCCTGAAGAAAGTATGTAAAACTTAAAAAGGGATCAAAATGGTGATGATGAGTTAAAGTTAATCAACCGCCATTATAAGTTCCCAATTATCCAAAGCGGCACAGTACTTATGCCTCCACAAAGGAATTTTATTCCAAAGAAGGAAGTTAGATTCGGCGGAATAGAAGATATGTTTTCCTTTTCAACAAGTGGTTCTTTTATAGATTATATTTATCTACGATATGGCCGTAATTGGTCCAAGAAATGCATTGCTAAATTAAGTCAGAAGGTGGCTTTAGACAACATGCATGGCAGAGTAGTGTGTTGTATGTTGTATGCACAATGTAGACTCTAGTGAATCCTTCCTCATGATTGACTGACTTTAGGAAGTACACTAAATTATGTCAAATAAAGAGAGATAATGCCAAATCGCTGTTACAGAAGGTGGAGAAGGACTATTTTGTAAAGACTGGAAAGCCTAAGAGTCTGTTATCGGATAATGGCAGGCAATTTGTATCTGAAAAATTTAAAGTATGTCTAGCATAGACCGGAAGTCTCCACATCTCCACAGGAAAATATGAGCGAGAGGTTTAAATAAGCAGTGTGGAACGTATTGTGCCAGTAAGCATTCAGCTTTGGCCGATGATATTAAAAACTTTGAAGAAATCATCAACAACATTAAACATGATGTAACATGCTTTGCTCCTTCTGAACTAATGTTTAACCACGAACAACATACCATTATTTGAAACATGGTTGACCCTCCAGTACTATATCAGTACTCTACTGATGAAAAGAAACACAGGCTAGGGAAAACATACGTTCAAGAGCCTTGGACAGAAAAAGACGGCAAGACGCAAAATGAGTCCCCACTAGTTTTAACATAGATGACTGGTGTGACACAAAACGAAAGAAAAATCTAACAAAATTTCGGTGGAAACAAAGAATTTTACATATGTTTATCAAGACCAATCAGGATAATAGGTAAGCCTCATGCAAATGCATACCGACTGGATACCCAAAAAGTATGAGAGAACTAGGTCTACGAACCATTGCAGATTTGAAGCCTTACAAAATTGACAGTAATTGAATTCTGCTATTCTTTGGTACATACACAGTATGGAGCACTGTTCTACCTGTAGTAAGTAAGGAATGTACGACTTCATGTTGTACATATGCTATTAGATTGTAAAATCTTCCTCGCAAGTAAGAATGATTCCCCGAAATAACTATACCTGAATGATGAGCCACAAGAGAATATGAAAGCTAGATTGCAATAGTAAATACTAAATGTTGAAATATCAATGGGTAATGGGTAATATCAGAAAAATAATGAAAAAAGTTAAAAATAATAAATAAGATCAATAAAAAGGTTTAGTAACAACAAAATACAGATACTTTGCACTAAGAGAAGTAATTGAAGCTGAAAATTCCTAAATTTTGACAGATTAAACTGCATAAATTAATAGTTTTCGTGCTGGAAGTAAGGCAGTCTGTAGATAAGAGAGAGTAATAATATGGAACCAATAGAGGCAAGCCAAAGCGTTTTGATCTTAATTGAGGGAGATGTGTGAAAATAGATCATACCAAAAATACGTGAAAATAATGAGGTCAGTCGGCTGATAAAGAAAAAAAGGGAGAAAGAAGTGTCGAAATATATAAAAAGAGAAGTATATTGATAAATGAAAATAAGTTAGTAGGCTGACATATAAGGTAAAATTATGGAAAACTGATATGTAATTCCGTCACGCCTCGTGAAAAGGGTCGAGAAACGTGTTACATTCCTTGAGACGATACTCAATTAACAGTTAAATATTGGTAGTCATTTGACAACAATGCAGATAAACTAATGCGCTAAGAAATGCAGATTGTAGAATATTGGTATGTTATAATAAAAACCGATTTATGATTATTTGGGTAGCAAAGTAAAGTAACGTTGTCAAACAAATGTCTTGTTTAACATACTCATGTGTGTGATAAACGAGCCATATGAAGACAGAGCTTACAAAAGTTACTCGGTTTTCTAAGTAAAGCAACAGCTAAGATAATGAAGTAAACTGCAAACTAGCCCGAAATGTGACTACTTAAAAAACATATGTTACCTTTCAGAGCATGAAATCTATGGTTTATAAAAAAAATTGCGGAGTTAGTGATTCAAGCTTAATAATGAAGTTAGTAGAGTAATATCACGATTTTATGAAATGGCGTGATGCCAATAATCATTTTGAAAATATTAATAATAGTTTTCCAGATAATAAATTTTAAAAAGAAACTTCTTTCTGGTAAATTCTCAATTAATTACTTAAATTATAGAAGGGAAGCAGAGTACAGATTGTGTTTTGTCCCACCTTAGATATAAGTTGCAAGCAGAAGCTTTTGCTATGTTATCAGTTTCTCAGAGATACGGAGGCCTCATGAAAGGCAACCTACAAGCTATATGGAGAGAAAAGTGAGAAGGACACCAACCAACGTGAATCCTCTCCTTCTCGTTTTTGTAAAGAAAGTCGAAAAAAACAAGGCTTTTGTCAAACATACCTTTTACATTCTTGTGGTAATATTCCCTACCACGTATCTCTTTATATGTAACTGAGGCATGAGTTACCAATTTTCATAGCTTTATCTTTTAAACTGCTTTCATGATGAAATAATATTATGAGAGTTTTCATCTCCTGTTTCACTCACTTTGTGGGATGAATTTCCAAGAACAGTGAAACTTTTTTTAAATTTCTGACCTAGGTGTCAAATACCAATTTTCATAGAAGTAGCTTTAAAAATACTTAATCACATCTTTATTAATGATTTATTTTCAAAAATACCTCCACCCCTTAGCAGTGGAATTTCCAAAAATGCTGAAACACATATTTTGCAACATTTGATTCAGAGTCCATGGACCAATGTTTGTACAGTTCTAGCTTTACAATTGCCTTAACAGCGACATATTTTCAAAAACCCTTCGATTCCCTATTTCAGCCCCTTAGCAGCGGAATTTCCAACAATCCCTTCTTCAACGACATCTACAGTATGAATTGTATGCCCTCTTCAAATTAATGGTTTCTATCGTTAGCAGTTTGGGCTTGGCGATTATGACTCATGAATCAGTCTGGCCCTATTTCACTCTCTTAGAGGTTGAACCAACTACAGATTTTCATAGATTTAGCTTAACAAATGCCTGCATAATGAAATATTTCCATGAGAACTTTCATCCCCTATTTCATCCACTTAGCAGTTGTATTTCCAAAAATATATTTTTAATTTGTAGCAGAGAAGCAAGATTATAATTTTCAAAGATTTAGCTCTGAAAATACTTTGATAATGAAATATTTCATAAGACATTTCATCCAGTATTTCATCCGCATAGGGGTTGAATTTCCAGAAACACTGAAACGTGTTTTTTCTAATTTGCAACCGAGGAACCAAATTAATAGTTTCATAGATTTAGATCTGAAAATGCTTTCATAATTAAATATTTTATAAACCATGTCATCCTCTATTTCACCGACTTAGGGGTTTTATTTTCAAAACAATACTGAAATGTATTTTTTTTAATTTGTAATCTGGAAGCCAAATTAAAGTTTAGAGAGATTTAGCTTTGAAAATGATTTCATAATGAAATATTACATAAAATATTTCATTCCCTATTTCACTCACTAAAGCGTAACATTTCCAAAAATAATGATACGTATTTCTTTCATTTGTAACCGAGAAGTCAAATACCAGTTTTCATTGACAAAGCTTTAAAATTACTTTAGCAATTGTTTGATAACGAGTTTTTTCAGCAAAACTTTCACCCAATATTTCACCCCTATGGAGGCTAAATTTCAAAAAATGCTGAAACATGTAGTTTTTCATTTCTGATCTAGAAACAAAATAACAACTTTAGTAGTTCTAGCTTCAAAACTGCCTTACTACCGACATATTTTCAAAATATGTTTCATCCTCTATTTCACCCCCATACAGATAAAATTTCGAAAAAAAACCTTCTTAAACCATGCCTACAGTATAATGTCAGCACCATCTCCCAATTTCAGTCTTATATTCTTTGCGGTTAGGGCATCGCGATGATGAATCTGTGAGTCAGGACACTGGCTTTCGTATATATAGATAGGATCCTTGAGAATTTAACAGATGGCAGTCGTACGGGGAAGACGGTTGCTGTAGAGCGAGCGTGGGCGGGATCTGCCAGTCCCGGACGGACAGCGGATCAGAAAGACGGAAAGGATGAGATGCACGCGGTGGGGGGGGAGATGCTGGAAGATCAGACGGCCGTCCTCGTGCCCTGAATCAGTAAATAGCGTTGCGTCGTGCCGGAGTAGGCGAACGACCTAGCGGCGCGTCCTGCATACTGATGCGCCGATACGTCCTCAATGAAAAGCCCCGTCCGCAGCTGGCAGGACCGCCTGTCCAATACTGGGGGAGAGAGTGGCTTGCGTTTATTCGTTCCGGGGCGCATTGCTTTCGGAAATGTCCCGCTGTAGCTGAGAGCGACTCGTCGTATAGAAAGGCGTCCACTGTTGCTGCAGGAACCTCGAAAAGATTGGACCAGTAATGAAAAAGTATTACGTGCACTCTCATCTCTCTCGGCTCCCACTGTTGTATCACTCCGCGACAAATACTTGGAGGCGAACTACTACAATGAAGTTTATCGGCCGACATTTAATATTTAATTCAATAGAAGAACTTTTATAAAACGGAAGACAATGTGTGGGCACTGACACAGTATTTCACTTCGTTCGTACCTCTGTTGATAAACTGCACCTTGCGGTGCTAGACCTGAAGATGAGCTGGAAGGCAGATCGAAACCAGCAGTAGTCATTAAAGTAAATGATAATTCACATTTTGTTTTTTCATTTATGAAACTTACATTAGTTGGTTGGTTCGTTGATTCGGGGGAGGGGACCAAACAGCGAGATCATCGGTTCCTTCGGATTAAGGCAGAAAGTTGGCTGTGCCGTTCCAAAGTAAAAATCCCGGCATTTGTCTTACAAGATTTATGGAAATCACGGAGAGCCTAAATCAGGATGGTCGGACGCGGGTTCGAACCATCGTTCCATCTGGATACGAGTCCAATGTGTTAACCACTGCGCCATCTCGCTAGGTAAGCCTACATTAGTTCAGTTGGTTAGTGATGCAGGACCGTCCGCACTGGAGACAGTAATAATCAGTTCCACTCAGCATATGTGGGTCCACCAGACAGGACGGCCCGACGTCACAATCTACTCATGTACACATCAAGCCTAATAATTGTGGGTATACTAAATGCAACGCAATGGATAGCGATATCGACATATACGTACGGCGGTAGCGTCGCGCTCACAATGTATAAATGGGAAGTGCATTAGCCGAATTAACTGGTCGCTGTGACCGAGCGGTTCTAGGCGCTTCAGTCTGAAACCGCGCGACCGCTACGGCCGCAGGTTATAATCCTGCCTCGGGCATGGATGTGTGTGATGTCGTTAGGTTAGTTGGGTTTAAGTAGTTCTAAGTTCTAGGGGCTGATGACCTCAGATGTTAAGTCCCATAGTGCTCAGAGCCATTTGAACCATTAGACGAGTTGTAATTTTTACTCAGGTGATTCATTTGAAAAGGTTTCCGATGTTATTATGTCCAGACGACGGGAATTAGCAGACTTTAAACGCGGAACGGTAACTGCGGCTAGATGCATGGGACATTCCATATCGGAAATCTTATATTCACAGTTACAAGAGTGTGGCGAGAATATAAAATTTCAGGTATTACCTCTCGCCGCGGACAACGCAGCGACCAACGGCCTTCACTTAACAGCCGGGAGCAGCGGGTTTTGCGTTGAGCTTCAGTGCTAACAGACAGACGACCCTGTTAGAAATAACCGCAAAACTCAATGTGGAACGTACGAGGAACGTGTCCGTTAAGGCAGTGAGGCGAAATTTGGCGTTAATGGGCTGTGGCAGCAGACGACCTACGCGAGTGCCATTGCTAACAGCGCGACATCTCTTGCAGCGCCTCTCTTGTGTTCGTGACCTTATCGATTGGACCCAAGACTACTGGTAAAACGCGGCCTGGTCCGATGAATCTCCATTTAAGTTGGCAAGAGCTAATGGTAGGGTTCGAGTGTGGTGGAGACACCACGAGGCCAGGGACCTAAATTGTCAACAAGGCACTATGGTGGTTCCATAGTGGTATGAGTTGTGTTTAGATGGAATAGATTGGGTCCTCTGGTCGAACTATACCGATCATTGGCTGAAAGTGGTTATTTTAGACTACTTGTGGACCATTTCCAGCCATTCATGCCTTTCACGTTCCCAAATAAAGACAGAATTTTTATGGATGGCATTGCACCATATCACTGGGCCAGAATGGTTCGCGATTGATTTGAAGAGCATTTGGCACAGTTCGAGCGAATGATTCATTCAGATGGACCGGAAATTTATGGTACATAATCAAGAGGTCAATTCGTGCACAAAGTCATGCACCGAGAACACTTTCGCATTTATGGGCGGCTGCAGAGGAGCATGGCTCTGCATCTCAAAATGGTTCAAATGGCTCTCAGCAGTATGGGACTCAACATCTGAGCTCATCAGTTCCCTAGAACTTAGAACAACTTAAACCTAACTAACCTAAGGACGTTACACACATCCATGCCCGAGGCAGGTTCGAACTTGCGACCGTAGCGGTCCCGCAGGTCCAGACTGAAGCGCCTAGAACCGCTTGTCTGCATTTCTGAAGGGAACTTCCAATGACTTGTTGAGTCCAGCCCACGTCGATGTGCTGCACTATGCCGGGTAAAAGGAGCTTCGACACGATATTAGGAGGTATCCCATGGCTTTTGTCACCTCAGTGTGTATTCGACGGGCACGAATTGAGTCTGACGGCTAACCAGAGTGTTGTATAAAGTGATGATCCGTTGTGGCGACACCTTTAGTCGAGTCTTCGTTCGCCTCTGCAAAGCAATAAAGCGGTGATACTGTGAAAGGATTCGAACAGTCGTTGGAAGGTTACCAGAAGGAGATGTCTACTCACAGCCCACATATTTCCTGTAAGTTAAAAGACGATTGTTCGCGGGCACAGAGCATAGGCCCGATAGTGTCTCAGACGTGTTCCATCACGTTCAAATCTGGTGGATTTGGTAGTCAAGACATCAACGTGAGTTGACTATCACGCGCCTCAAACCACGCTCCATGATCGACCGTCACAGTTTTTGCGTTGCAAGAAGGACATTTATTCTGCTAGAAGATTCCATCGCCGTCAGGAAAGGAATACAAATGGTTCCCATTAACGTTCCTATAGTCCACAGCAACCATGGTTCATCGATTACTACCACAGGTACCATTGACGCACAACTGAATAGCCCTCTTAGCAATATACCGGCCTACGCCCTGCACCATGATTCAGTGCCAGTTTCGAAAAGCATTCTTCTGGATTGCGGGGTAAAATGTCTAGAAGAAAAAATGGTTTGCAATTTATCTGGATTCAGTACTCTCGCAGTGTCAAAATAATGTCTTAGCTATTACCGAGAATCAAAACTGCATACATATAATATTTGTTACATGTAGCAGTGTGCTTATTAAGTAGCACGCCTCTCTGGTATTGGAAGTTACTCTCAAGATATCTGCAGCTCTGTGAAATGAGTCTTCATCTGCTAGATGTCTCGTTTCTAAGGTCGTCGTAGGTTACAGCAAATGAATAGATTAACTGCCCGTAACAGGCGGTTCGGAATTTGTCCATACAAAGACAAGATTCTAGATTCGAGTCTGTTAAGCATTATCTGTTCTACGAAAATCTAGATGTTCCCGCCATCATGTATTTTATACCCTGTTTTTAACGTACTTCCACCTCACTACGTTAATTTAAATTACTGCTGTCACTGAGTTGCTGTTTTACCTGACCGTGTGCGGCGTTAGCAGCGCGTATCGATATATCCCCTCTCGTAGTATCTTTGCTCTACTGCTGTTACTTCCCGCTCGCTGTCTGATGTCAGTGAGTTGGTCGCGAATTCGGGTCTGCCAGTCACTTGGAACGTGTCTGGAACGCAGTCAGGACCTGGCAGTGGTGGAGTTGGGGCAGCACTAAGGCCTGCGTCAACATGACTCGCCCGACCATTGCCGCCACGCATCACTGGAGCCGGGCCACGGTCTTGGTGGATCGTCGGTCGGTCGTCCAACAAGACGATGCGCTGTGGCTCGCCGATCATTACTGAGTCGGCTGTGTACGTGTTTAAGAACTTCCGATTTGTCTTCGTGCGCGCTTAATTACCGTTGGCTATCGTTCAGGTCTTCGTGCAAGTGTTTGTCAGGTTGTGAGTGTAGTTGGAGTTATTTCCTTTGACAACTTATTTTAAATGTTGTCGGCCTCTGAGAGCTCGGTTGTCTCATCGGGCTACGTGTAACTGGTCCTCTGAGTGCTTCAGGGCCCCTTCAATTACCATCTTGTGGAATTTGGGTCGGTCCCTTCCTGGTGCAGGAATGTCGTTTAGCGAGTGGGCTTGTGTCCTCTGCGTGGCTGTGTCGGAGCCAGTATTTCCGCCATCGTGTGTCTGGAGGTGAGTGGGAGACGCACCAGCAGTGCAGTCGCGATGGGGCAGCAGTCGCGGACGGACCAGCAGGCAGTCGGTCGGTTGGTGCGAACCAGGGAGGATCTCCGTGTGGTGCAGTCGGCTGGGTACGCAGGCAGTCCCTGCGCACTGTCGGAGCGTGTTTGGAGCTGTCCGATCGCTACGAGCTTCGTGGTTCGCCGACCCAGGACGTCGAAATTGAGTAGTGGTTCCAACTAACTAAGCCACGTTTACTCATCTTGTGGTAGTTCGCTTCAGTGGTTTGCTGTTGGGAAGGTTTTCTGGTGAGCAACACAGAATGGTTCTACTGCTGTGATTTAGCGGCCATGCAGTGCAATTAACTATTTTGGTCGAGTACGATTTGAGTGCACCAGTGGAATTTTCTGCCTAGTGGCCGTTAGTGTTCCGGTTACCTGCCCTCGTCGCTAATGTAATTTCAGGCAGCGACCTGTTGTCGCTGTCAAACATGTTGCGTAACTTTGACAGCTAAAACATACTCCATTGTGGATTTCCACGTTTGTAAAATTGCCGATTTGAGTTCTCATGTACTGACTGACGGGAAGCAAGTAGTTGTGTCGGTCAGTCCATGGCTGTCCCCTGGTTTGGTTCCGACGGATCAAGTAGAGTTGAGCTCACCACCTGTCTCACATAAGTGAAGAAGAGCAGACCGACCTCCCTGTGGGCTTTCTGAGGGCCACCAATATTTATCTGTTGTCACCTATTTAAAATTTTTGGCTTATGGTTATTTGTCTTTTTTTTAATTTTGCAGAATTAATTTTTTAATTTATCTTTCAAGGCCTTCTGCCTTTAAAGATTCTGGTAATATATTTTAAGAATTTTGAAGTTTAATTGTGGCCCTCAGCCATTTGTATTGCACCTCGCGTGTGCTGTTTTTGAATTATTTTATTGCTATCTTAATTGGATTTTTACCTTGTTAACATTTCTTGTTGGAGGCCTTCAGCCGTGAAAGAGTTGCATTCTCTAAAGATTCGTTATGTGCCGCTTTGGTTGTAAAGGTTATTAAATTACAATAAATGACAACTGCAAGCAGACACTGACATTAACCCTTTGACCTTTCCACAATTCTATTACCTGTTCTGCCCAGCGGATTTAGAGGGCTTCTCATCGATAAAACGAATAAAATACTTTTGCGATGAATAAAACTCTCCCAGGAAAGTTATCACCATCCGCCGGCTCTTGAATTGCTACCAAAGGCCATCTGTCCGAAGGTCTATTCCAGTGAGTGACACATCGGTATTAATGTATACTGTGTGACTTGAAATAAAATTTGTAGTTACCATTTCTCATTAACAAATGACGTTTTTACTTATATTCTTCTTATGCAAGAACAAATCACTTATTACCCCTATATCATTACGACTTATGATTAAACTTTCTGGATTCCAAATTTAACAAGGTAGCTGACTTGTAACGATACATCTAACTAGATTCAGATAAGAACTTATTTCACGTGAAACCAATTGTAGAACTAGTACCAGAGTGTCCTTTGATAATTAGTTCATCAGTTATTAACAAAGTGTAGAGAGAAACAGGGTGTACCACAGAGCGCGCAGCTTCTCTCTGGCACTCATGAATCAGAAATTGTTCACTATGTAAAAAGCTTAGTAAATTTACACGACTTTCATGTAAGCAGCACGTATTACATTGTTTAAAAACCTATAGCGTCTCATTGGTATTACATTCATAGAAACGCAAAGACTGGTACCCTAAATGGAGTAGATATTAAACTAGCCATGTTTACCAGACACTTACATCGGAACAATTAACACGCTTCCATTGGTCCTCGTTCCTGTGTCTGCTGGGGGCCGAACCGCACAATAACCCTGGGTTCGGTGTTGGACGGTGGTGGGGTGGACTGCTGTGGCCTGTTGTGGGGTTATGTACCACTGAGGGCTACGGCGGGGACGACGCCCCTCCATCATTTCTAGGTCCCGGGTTCAATACACAATAAAATACACAATGTCTAATGCCCGTTGGCAATGTAAAAGGTTTTGAGTCAATCAAATGATTCGCCCATTAATGTCAGATATTTTGATACCCAAAAACTCACTCTTCAAAGCCATTGGGTACTTTCCATTGATCTAGCGTCATGAAAAATTTGGCTAGAAGCAAGGTTTCACTGTACAAGTAAAGGAAGGAAATGCGAAAATTGTTGAACTCTGATTATTTCAGATAAAAATATCATGTTGTCGTTGGTACTTACACTCTACTGATCATCTGTCAAAAGCTCAACAGAAAAATATTACTGCATGCAAACATAAAATGTAAGTTGCTGTGATGTTTGTAAGACGTGCACTTCATTCAGCATTCAGTGCTCGCATTTCATATTTCTTATCCATGCGTCCTGGTATTCGGTAAACCAATAATTTAAGTAATATTAATAATTTCTATGGGTTGCCTGATTTATTTGACGATTTTTACACCTTGTCTCACACTAATCTATGAGAGGAGCTTGGCGCCAGGAATTTTCTTTATTTATGGTCGAGGGCAGCGGTCTTCCTAACAGCCATGATGGCTCCCCGTTTCCTATCCTTTTTCCGATCGCCAGGGTAGCACGTGGTGGCGTTTGAAAGTTCAGTAGTGGCCAAAGTTTCTCCTGCTCTCAGTTCCCCAACGTGCCTTACCAACCTTGTAACTGAGATTTCTTCTCAACTTTAACGTCGCGAGGTCGCCTCCCTGTGAAATTCCGGCCCTATGATTGGCCAGTTCAGGTGAGCGCCCGTTTTTCGCGGGCGGGCGCCAACCGCCCTCCGCGGATGGATAGCCGACAAAGGGGCAGTAGTGAGTTCTAGTGTGACCGTGCCTGAGGCCGGAGGTGCTGCTTCCAGGAGATGAAGTTCGGTAAGCATGAGCGCCGACGTGCACTGTAGATTCGCGCTCTGCGGCCCAGAGGGAATCTTATAGGTCATTGTACTGATGTGAGCTCCTAGAATTACGGTTTATGCAATGTGTTCCGTGTTATAAGACTGTAGGGTTTTCCTTATACAGTCGGGCATAATGTGCGAGACGTGTTGGTTAGTCACAGAAGCTTGCAGTACGGCACTAAAGTTCATACATTCATGCTCACTTTTCCACTTCGTCCGACAGTAGCTCTTTCAGTTCTCCTGTGTAAAATTCGACTCAGAATGTCTGTCTTCCTAGCTTGAAAACTTGTGCCTTTTGTCCTACGCCACGTGGTGCGTGTCTGGCGTCTTGCTGGTCGTATTCCTTTAGTACAGGAGGCTCCCTAGCGATTCACCCACAGTAGCATCTTTCTTAGTCTTCGGCTGATTCATGGTGGTGGTCGTTGCATGCCTGCAACCCCTTCCTTTAGTAAATTGGATCCCATTTGATAATACGGCGATCGTCCCTAAAATTCCTTGTCTCCTGCTATCGTGGCTTATGAACGAGCGTTGGGGCAGCTGCTGAACTCAATTCTTTCTTCCCCCACCCCCATTTGATTGCATAATTGTTCAGTATTGAACTGTTAAATAAATGAGTCCTTTAATCTGTAAATTCTCCCTTTCATTGCGTGAAACCATCCTTAGTGTCACAGTAGAATAATGATGAACTATAACGGTTGCTACAAGGTCGTGCAGGTCTCGCGCCATTAATGATAGGATCAAGATTCAATATCGCGCGTCTGGCACCACCACTGCACGCATGGCACCGATAATAGTAATAATAATTTTCAATTATTCCCCATTGATAGTCTGGGAAGTGTTCACGGCTCAGTGTGAGTACGTGAGCACTAAATACACTTGATTTGGTGGAAGTAGTGGCCTCTGTTTTGCCTTGCCGGTTCAAAAAAAATATCAAAAATTACAGCCCCTACACAGAGGGATAGTAACCTGTAAAAATAAAACGAGCCAGCGCTTCACATGTTTTAGATAACAGGTTCTAGATTCCTGATAGATGAACTATATACACTCCTGGAAATGGAAAAAAGAACATATTGACACCGGTGTGTCAGACCCACCATACTTGCTCCGGACACTGCGAGAGGGCTGTACAAGCAATGATCACACGCACGGCACAGCGGACACACCAGGAACGGCGGTGTTGGCCGTCGAATGGCGCTAGCTGCGCAGCATTTGTGCACCGCCGCCGTCAGTGTCAGCCAGTTTGCCGTGGCATACGGAGCTCCATCGCAGTCTTTAACACTGGTAGCATGCTGCGACAGCGTGGACGTGAACCGTATGTGCAGTTGACGGACTTTGAGCGATGGCGTATAGTGGGCATGCGGGAGGCCGGGTGGACGGACCGCCGAATTGCTCAACACGTGGGGCGTGAGGTCTCCACAGTACATCGATGTTGTTGCCAGTGGTTGGCGGAAGGTGCACGTGCCCGTCGACCTGGGACCGGACCGCAGCGACGCACGGATGCACGCCAAGACCGTAGGATCCTACGCAGTGCTGTAGGGGACCGCACCGCCACTTCCCAGCAAATTAGGGACACTGTTGCTCCTGGGTTATCGGCGAGGACCATTCGCAGCCGTCTCCATGAAGCTGGGCTACGGTCCCGCACACCGTTAGGCCGTATTCCGCTCACGCCCCAACATCGTGCAGCCCGCCTCCAGTGGTGTCGCGACAGGCGTGAATGGAGGGACGAATGGAGACGTGTCGTCTTCAGCGATGAGAGTCGCTTCTCTCTTGGTGCCAATGATGGTCGTATGCGTGTTTGGCGCCGTGCAGGTGAGCGCCACTATCAGGACTGCATACGACCGAGGCACACAGGGCCAACACCCGGCATCATGGTGTGGGGAACGATCTCCTACACTGGCCGTACACCTCTTTTCATCATCGAGGGGACACTGAATAGTGCACGGTACATCCAAACCGTCATCGAACCCATCGTTCTACCATTCCTAGACCGGCAAGGGAACTTGCTGTTCCAACAGGACAATGCACGTCCGCATGTATCCCGTGCCACCCAACGTGCTCTAGAACGTGTGAGTCAACTACCCTGGCCAGCAAGATCTCCGGATCTGTCCCCCATTGAGCATGTTTGGGACTGGATGAAGCGTCGTCTCACGCGGTCTGCACGTCCAGCACGAACGCTGGTCCAACTGAGGCGCCAGGTGGAAATGGCTTGGCAAGCCGTTCCACAGGACTACATCCAACATCTCTACGATCGTCTCCATGGGAGAATAGCAGCCTGCATTGCTGGGAAAGGTGGATATACACTGTACTAGTGCGGACATTGTGCATGCTCTGTTGCCTGTGTCTATGTGCCTGTGGTTCTGTCAGTGTGATCATGTGATGTATCTGACCCCAGGAATGTGTCAATAAAGTTTTCCCTTCCTGGGACAATGAATTCAAGGTGTTCTTATTTCAATTTCCAGGAGTGTACATACATAGGTAAGTTTGTATGCAACCCTCAGTTCGCGAGCCCCATTGTCACTTCGCCAAGCGATGCTATGTATGGACCACTGAGGACGTCTCTTTGAAATTCCTTCGATTCAAGTTCTATCGGGCAACCTGGAGGATCCGACTAACATCGGTGGACATTTCCCCCTCCGGAAAAACTGCTAAGTAGCTAGTAGTAGTCCAGAGATGTTACACCATTTTCCCTTGATTTTCTGAAGAACATCCGTAAACTGCACACTATTTACGGCGGTAATGTGGCAGAAGCGTAGCTAGGACATTAACACGCCGGTGCTTGTTCCTGTTAGCGAGAAGGCAGCCAGTGTGGAGTTGTGTGCAGCAGCGCTGGCGCCGCTCCAGCGGCGAGCGGACAGGGTCTAGGACAGGGCGGCCGTGGCTGGCGGCCAGAGCGCCAAAACATGACCCTGGCAGCCAGGCGGGCCGCCATCCGTTCTAGGACGCTGCGCCCCTCCTCTACGCTGCCCAGACGTCGCTTCAGTGACGCGCGCGTGAAATATACCTCGCTTCCAGTAGAGCGCGCACACTGCGGTGGGCTTGGATACTTTACTGCGCGGCTCCGGACGACAGAAAGGGCTACGAGCCAACAGTGGAGACATACAGTTTGTGAAGGAAAAAGTGAAACGTCGATCTAGAGACAAATAAGTCATCATAAACGGTATTTGTAAAGCCTAACACTATCAATATGCACCGTACAGTCAAATGTAAACATAGGCTTCTGCTCTGTTGTCACAATCAATAAAATTCTTCTCGGTTTGTGATCGCACTGTCAACTATAAAATTCCGACGTTAGCAATACACCCTGAGTAAGGCGTCTTGCAATAGTCGCCAAAACTTCGCAGTTTTTGCGGTCACAAGCCCAGAATTTTATTGACTGTACACTTACATTAATGTGACCACCTGCCAAAAGCCTAAATAATCATCTATTGCACTGTGGACTGCTGCAAGACATGTGAGAAGAGAGTCAATGGGGTTCAGGAAGGTACCGTCAGTGATGTGGAGTTATGCCGCCTCCAGTACCTTGACAAGCTTTTCTCAGTTGTGAGTCCATGATAGGAACAGCACAATGTGGGTGGGCTCACAGATTATCGACTGGAATTAAATACAGCGAGTTTGTTGGCCAGGAGAGTACTGTAAACTTATCCGGGTGCACTTTGAACCATGCGTGCACGCTGCAAGGAGTGTTAGATGTGGCACTGAGGTGATGCCATCGTGGAGAAGAAAAACTGAATGTAGGGATGGAAGTTGCCCCAAGGATAGATGCAAACTTGTATTGATCCAATATGGTTTTCAGAATGACGAGATCATCCAGAGAATGTCACCAAAATATTCCTAAGACCATAATGGTCTTTCCTCTGGCATAGAACATTCTGATGATCCAACGACCTTTTGTCTGATGGTGCACGAAATATAATACCGGGTGATCAAGAAGTCAGTATGAACTTGAAAACTTAATAAACCACAGAATAATGTAGATAGAGACGTAAAAATTGACACACATGCTTGGAATGACATGGGGTTTTATTAGAACCACCCCAAATCACTAGACGCGTGAAAGATCCCTTGCGCGCGTCGTTTGGTGATGATCGTGTGCTCAGCCGCCACTTTCGTCGTGCTTGGCGTCCCAGGTCCTCCGACGTTAGTCCGGGCGATTATTGCCTTTGGGGTTACCTGAAGTCGCAAGTGTATCGTGATCGACCGACATCTCTAGGGATGCTTAAAGACAACAACAGACGCCAATGCCTCACCATAACTCTTGACATGCTTTACCGTACTGTTCACAGCATTATTCGTCGACTACAGCTAATGTTGAGGAATGATGGTGGACATATCGAGCATTTCCTGCAAGGAACATCATCTTTGCTTTGTCTTACCTTATTATGCTAATTATTGCTATTCTGATCAGATGAAGCGCCATTTGTCGGACATTTTTTGAACTTTTGTATTTGTTCTAATAAAACCCCATATCATTCCAAGCATGTGTGTCAATTTGTACCTCTCTATCTACATTATTGCGTGATTTATTCAGTTTCCTAATTTATACTGACTCTTTGATCACCCAGTGCATCTGCAGAGGCCAACTGTAACCAGTCGGCGAACGTTCAGTTGCTACCTTTGTCGTCAATGAACAGCAGTCACATGGCTGCATGTACCAGGCTTCTGACGAGAAGGTCCAGGCTCGGCAATGTTCACCGAATGGTTGTCGAGGACACTTTGTTGGCAGCCCCTTGGTTCATATGGGTGGTGAGCTGCTAAACAGTTGCACTTGTTTTCTCCCATGCATATCTGCAGGTGGCACCTATGGCCTATGGTACACCACAGTTGCCTCGGCGCCAATTTTGGATAGCACCATTTTGCCGTGCACTGTGTACTTCAACCACGGCGGCATGGGGACAGCTTACAAATATAGGTTTGTCGGAAATGCTGCCACCCTTGCCCCGGAAACCAATGCCCCTGTCTTCTTCGACAGCAGATAAATCGCTCTGTTATTTCATTACAACGGCTGAACTGTTTACCATGTCCCCCTTCTTTCCACAAAAAGTTTTATATGCCCTCCATGGCTAATGCTGCCATGGAACAGAGGTTATGATCATATTAATGTGTCAGGGGGGGGGGGTGTACGTTTAGTCCAACAAAAAACAGAAAAGCACCAAGAACAGAAGGAGGAAACTGATTTACACTTCTTGGGTTAAGAGGGTATTTGGTATTTTTCAGAGATTACAAAAGCGAATAAAACTTACAAGGAACTTGGCAATGTGAGCCAACTCTGGGCTGGAAGGATGCTTTTGTTCGGTTGGGAAGGGTGTCATAAAGCTGAAGAAATCTGACCCACAACTGTTGGTCTTTGGTATCCTGGATACTGGCACTGTGGTTTAGTTGACATTCGAGCTAGTCCCATACATTTCTATGAGAGACAGATCTGGGAACCCTGCTGGTCATAGGAGAATGTTTACTTCATGCCGACAGTTCACAGACACATGCCATTGTGGTAGAGGCTTGTCCTGTTCCTGATTTGCACCATGATGTTGTCGAAAGGATCGAAGCAGGATGATAGTGACCTAACGTTGCGTGACGGAGTATCCTCAATAAATACCAGCCATGACCTGAAGTCATATCTAATGGCTCCCCACAACAAAAACATTGGAAGCATGAGACCTCTCTCCACTTCGCTGCCATACTCGTTAATGATGGGCAGAAACATGACTCATCATTCAGCACAACGTGACGCCATTCAGTTACTTCTGGTAACGACATCACCTCGTCACAGGTCTTTGTGATGTGATGTTAATGGCAGCCTACACGTGGGACAGTACTGTTCTAATCCACCTGCTGTTAGTCTCAAACCAACGGTACGGCATGATACAGAATGTTACAAGGCATACTTAACTTGTTCTCGACGGGGGCGGATATGAAGGGCTTACGATGTGTTTGGTGCACAATAAGGCGATCCTGAGGCGATCCTGCCAGGTGGTGGTGAAACGTGGTTGACCAGAACTTTGACGACGGGTAGGCCCACTATCATGTTCCTATTCCGTCCAACATCGGGCCATGCCGTCCAACATCGGGCCACTTGCACATCCACATGGCCCTCAGATCTGAATAGTGGCCCTCAACGAGGCCCATTTGAAACTTTGTCACTTGGTGATAACGCTGTCTCACAGGTGTACGCTGTACACACCCCTTATAAAGCCTACCAAGTCTAGTAACAACACTTAATAGGAATAACACTAACACATTCTGTTGACTGAGAATTACAGGTATAGCTCTAATTATTTACATTACTCACCAGTAGTGTGTATATATACGAAGTTACTTTGACATCCAACCTAATCTTCTGGGCGCTTCACTTTGTCTTACCAGGTAGTGTACATGTAGAAATGTACGCGACTGACTACAAAACTGCCCACTGCCTGTCCGTGATATTTGTCACTGGTGCTACCCTTATTTAATGTGTTGTGCATTATAGTGGTTTGCAGTAGTGCTGTTGTGATTGTGCAGATATGGATGAAATGTTGGCCATCACATTGTGATGGCCACCAGGACATCATCTCGCTTCACTGTAAATTTCCATGGAAAAAATGAGGCTGTTGACACAACTTACTGGAATGCATGTAGATGATGTCTTTGACAACTGCTGGTTTCTCAGAATTCGTTTAAGGATTTTATAATCCGAGAGAAAGACAAATTTCACAGTATTCTGTAATGTCCTTGATCTTTTATAAACATTCATGAATTTTAAGGAATATTTTCGTATGTTCTGGAATACTGCCGAGAAAGAATGTTGTGAAGTGAATATAAACATTTCGTTTTTCATGCATGGACAACAACAGGAAGGTTTCACAGTTTCTATTATAATAATCGGGGTTTGCGACTTAAATCTATCTTATTGTGACGGCGATGTTGATCTCTTTGTCTAGAGAATGAGACCCAACAACGATTACTGCCGCTTTAATTAATTAAAATAATAAAACTGCTTCTGCTGTGTTAGATTTAAATAATGTTAGATTGAATGAAGAGTAGCAATCTAAATCCATCTACGCGCTGTCGAAGTTCAATAATAAATTCTATTCTCCTTTTACAAACACACTGAGTGTAGGGGAGACAGGGGCGGAACGGCCAATCTACCGTTTGGAGCAAATTTTGGAGGTCTGAATGACGAAAAAAAATTTAGAAAAACTAGGAACCGTTTATTCAAACATTTTTCTCACAAAATGTGCTAATGAATATAACAGAAATAACACATTTCGTCTCTTACATTAATAAACTAAATAAGTATATACAAGCCCGATCCACACAGTGCGTCAGCGCACTTGTTATGAACCAACTTCTTGCACTGCTTCCTGTAACTTCAGTCAGGTTGGAGAACCAGTGCAGTTCTTTCACAGTCATATAAAAACGTCGCTTTTGCACATCTTTAAGCTATCTGAGAAGTTCTGTTTCATGCTTCTTATTCAAAATACACTGATATTTTCCGCAGGTTTTGTCATCAGTTGAAAGGGATTGTCCTTTTTAATTTTCACTTACCGTTTTAAAGTGCTCAAAGGCACGAAAAATTGTTTCAGTGCTTTTTTGTTTGTCATCGTTTTATTTATTACCGATTCAACAACTTGTCCCATATTTTTCGTTGATCAACTTTGACTCGCCGTTTTCCATTATACAAATGATGCGCCATCTGCAGACGAGAAGGCAAACCATGCGGTAGAAGTCGTCAAATGAAGAATAAACGGTGACCGAGGAGGAACGAACTAACCAGTAGCCCATCCCGCCCCAAACGCAAATCTATAGAGAAAATATTCAGTAACCATCGTAAACAAGTTTTTCCAACTGCATTATATGCAGAGATAGATAAGAATGTGCTGATTTAAGTGGACTAGACGTCGATTGTGAAGAAAAAAGTATGACAGATTTACCTTAGTTAGAACTGGGCCGGAAAGTTATAATAGAACGACGAATTCACGCACATTTATAGGCAGACTAAGCAACTCGCTCGACAACAATTACAACCTTACTAAACCGTAACAGTCATTGTTTCGTTAAACACTTGTCAGTATGAGTGCACTGTAACGCCTCTAGACGAAATTAGACGACAGAGGCCACTCTTCCATGATATTCCATTGTGTTCACTTCTCTCCCGGTCTACGAGGCTGTTGTTGTTGTGGTCTTCAGTCCTGAGACTGGTTTGATGCAGCTCTCCATGCTACTATATCCTGTGCAAGCTTCTTCATCTCCCAGTACCTAGAGCAACCTACATCCTTATGAATGTGCTTGGTGTATTGATCTCTTGGTCTCATTCTACGATTTTTACCCTCTAATACTAAATTGATGCCTACCATGTCCTACCAACCGATCCCTGATTCTTGTCAAGTTGTGCCACAAACTTCTCTTCTCCATAATCCTATTCAATACCTCCTCATTAGTCATGTAATCTACCCATCTAATCTTCAGCATTCTTCTGTAGCACCACATTTTGAAAGCTTCTATTCTCTTCTCGTCCAAACTATTTATCGTCCATGTTTCACTTCCACACATGGCTACACTCCATATAAATACTTTCAGAAACGACTTCCTGACACTTAAATCTATACTCGATGTTAACAAATTTCTCTTCTTCAGAAACACTTTCCTTGCCATTGCCAGTCTACATTTTATATCCTCTCTACTTCCACCATTAGCATTTATTTTACTCTCCAAATAGCAAAATTCATTTACTACTTTAAGTATCTCATTTCCTAATCTAACTCCCTCAGCGTCACCCGACTTAATTCGTCTAAATTCGATTTACCTCGTTTTGCTTTTGTTGATGTTCATCTTATATCCTCCCTTCAAGACACAATCCATTCCGTTCAAGTGCTCTTCCAAGTCCTTTGCTGTCTATGACAGAATTACAATGTCATCGGTGAACCTCAAAGTTTTTATTTCTTCTCCATGGATTTTAATAAATGCTCCGAATTTTTCTTTTCTTTCCTTTGCTGCTTGCTCAATGTACATACTGAATAACTTCTGGGAGAGTCTACAACCCTGTCTGAAACCCTTCCCAACCACTGCTTCCCTTACATGCCCCTCGACTCCTATAACTGCCATCTGATTTCTGTACAAATTGTATTTCCAATAATTTTACGGAATCCAAACAGAGCTTCCCCGAGGTCGGCTTCTACTAGTTTTTCCATTCATCTGTAAAGAATTCGCGGTAGTATTTTGCAGCAGTGACTTATTAAACTGATTGTTCGGTAATTTTCACATCTGTCAACTCCTGTTTTCTTTGGGATTGGAATTATTACATTCTTCTTGAAGTCTGAGGGTATTTCACCTGTCTCATACATCTTGCTCATCAGATGGTAGAGTATTGTCAGGACTGGCTTTCCCAAGGCCGTCAGTAGTTCTAAGGGAATGTTGTCTACTCCTAGGGCTTTGTTTCTCCTTCCACGTTTCTGCTTTCCCTTCTTTGCTTAGAACTGGGTTTCCATCTGAGCTCTTGATATTCATACAAGTGGTTCTCTTTTCACAAAAGGTCTCTTTAATTTTCCTGTAGGCAGTATCTATCTTACCCCCAGTGAGATCTGCCTCTACATCCTTACATTTGTCCTCTAGCCGTCTGCTTAGCCATTTTGCACTTCCTGTCGATCTCGTTTTTGAGACTTTTGTATTCCTTTTTGCCTACTTCATTTACTGCATTTTTATATTTTCTCCTTTCATCAATTAAATTCAGTATTTCTTCTGTTACCCAAGGGTTTCTACTAGCCCTCGTCTTTTTACCTACTAAGTCCTGTGCTGCTTTCACTATTTCATTCCTTAAAGCTACCCATTCTTCTTCTACTGTATTTCTTTCCCCCATTCCTGTCAGTTGCTTCCTTATGCTCTCCCATAAACTCTGTACAAACACTGGTTCAGTCAGTTTATCCAGGTCCCATCTCCATAAATTCCCACCTTTTTGCAGTTTCTTCAGTTTTAATCTACAGTTCATAACTAAGAGATTGTGGTCAGAGTCCACATCTGCTCCTGGAAATGTCTTACAATTTAAAATCTGGTTCCTAAATCTCTGTCTTACCATTATATAATCTATCTGAAACCTGTCAGTATCTCCAGGCTTCTTCCATTTATACAACTTTCTTCTGTGATTCTTGAATCAAGTGTTAGCTATGATTAAGTTGTGCTCTGTGCAAAATTCTACCAGGCGCCTACCTCTTTCATTTCTTACCCCCAATCCATAGTCACCTACTACGTTTCCTTCTCTCCCTTTTCCTACTACCGAATTCCAGTCACCCACGACTATTAAATTTTCGTCTCCCTTCACTATCTGAATAATTTCTTTTATTTCATCATACGTTTTTCCAATTTCTTTGGCATCGGCAGAGCTAGTTGGCATATAAACTTGTACTACTGTTGTAGGCGTGAGCTTCTTCTCTATCTTGGCCACAATAATGCGTTCACTATGCTGTTTGTAGTAGCTTACCCGCACTCCTGGTTCCTGTTGACTCACTCTATAGGTGGGACTATACAAGACATGGCGTACACCTCAACAAGAAAGGGAAGGGTAAACTGGGTGGGCTGATAGCAGGAAATTTAACGGGGGGACGAACTACATCTCATGGTGGAAACTCTTTCTTAGTGTAAGATCTGTGTCCAGTGGAAACTCAGCCAGGCAAGTACTAAAGATGTTAAAAAAGTTCAAGATACTCACAAAAGTAAAGTGCAAAATAATGTTAGTATATTTCATCAAAATATTGTGGCACTGAAGAATAAAACTGATGAGCTTCTGCTTTGTTTAGAAGATATAGAAACTGAGAAAGTCATAGATGTACTGATATGCAAAAGTTTAGCACCAATGGGTACAAATTAGCTGCACATGTAAGTAGAGATAATATAATGAGAGGAGGAGTTGCCATATATGTCAAAAGCTTCCACAGTGTAAAAAAATTAGAAACTAAAAAATTTTGTGTAGAGAAACATATGGAAGCATGTGCCATTGAACTTAAACTAAATGATGGCACTTTCATAATTATAACAGTGTATAGGTCCCCCCTCAGGGAATTTCCAGGTATTTCTAGAAAACATGGATGCTTTGTTGTGCTATCTGTCACACAGGGGGAAGCAAATTATCATTTGTGGGGATTTCGATGTTGATTCCCTGAAAGAGTGTAATAGGAAGAAAGACCTTGTAGTATTACTCAGTTCTTTCAATTTGAGCCTCGTCATTGACTTTCCTAATCTGATAACAAAGAACAGCAGTATATTGATGGATAACTTTTTTATAGACCAAGATAAGTTTAAGGAAATAAATGCTTATCCTGTTGAGAATGGTCTTTCAGATCATACTGCACTTCTAGTTACAGTACATGACATAGCTCCATGCAGTATATCAAATCAGACTTTCAAAGCAGTGCGTTCAATTAACAATATAAACATTGCAAACTTTAGGGAAAGCCCACAGCAGCTAGAATGGTATGAAGTGTATAAGGAACCCGATGCAAACTTGAAATATAACTTATTTGACAATACATTTTTAAAGGTATTTGAAAATTGTTTTCACAAGAAAATAGTTAAACGTAATTCCAAGAAAACATATAAAAACCTTGGCTAACTAAAGGAGTAAGAATATCTTGCAACCGTAAAAGAGAACTGTATCTAACAGCAAGAGGGAGTACTGACCCTGAAATTGCTCAATATTATAAAAACTATTGTGCGGCACTAAGAAAAGTCATTAAAAAGTCCAGAAGCATGTGTATCATGTCTGATATCAGTAACTGTGATAATAAAATTAAAGCAATTTGGAATATTATCAAAAGGGAAACAGGGCAACCAAGAGAACAGGAAGACTTTAGTACTATAAAACTGAATGACAAGTGTACTAACAATCTATCAGAAATTGAAAATATTTTCAATAATCATTTTTTAAATGTTGTGGAGAAAATAGGATCTAGAACTTCACTATAAGAGGCAAGGCTACTACTAGAAGAGGACATACCTGTGCATTTTGAAACAACTGTAATTCCACCAACCTTTCCCTCTGAAATCAGTAAAATAATAAACTCACTGAAAAGTAAAAGCTCTTACGGAATTGATGGCATTTCCAGCAAGGTACTTAAAGCTTGTTCCACACAGATAAGAAGGGTTCTCAGCCACATATGTAATAGCTCTTTGCAGCAGGGTGTTTTCCCTGATAGACTGAAATATGCCATTGTAAAACCATTGCATAAAAATGGGGATACGTCGGATGTCAACAACTACTGCCCAATCTCTCAGCTCCATCAAAAGGTTTTTGAGAAAGTAATGTATCCAAGGGTAGCCTCCCACATTTGTAAAAATAAAGTACTAACAAAATGTCAGTTTGGTTTTCAGAAAGGATTTTCAACAGAATATGCTATATACGCTTTCACTGATCAAATATTAAATGCTCTGAATAACTGGACATTACCCATTGCTATTTTTTGTGATCTCTCAAAGGCCTTTGATTGTGTAAATCAAGGAATTCTTTTAGATAAGCTAATTGATTATGGTTGGAGGGGGCAGTGCACAAATGGTTTAGTTCACACTTAACTGGAAGAAAGCAGAAAGTTGAAATACGTGGTTCATGTAATGTTAAAAGAACAGCTGATTCCTCAAACTGGCGGGCTATCAAGTACATGGTCCCACAGGGTTCGGTCTTAGGTCCATTACTGTTCTTGATATACATTAATGACTTACCATTCCACATTGATGAAGATGCAAAGTTAGTTCTTTTTGCTGATGATACAAGTATAGTAATAACATACAAAAACCAAGAACTAAGTGATGTAATTGTAAATGATGTTTTCCACAAAATTATTAAGTGGTTCTCAGCAGACGGACTCTCTTCAAATTTTGATAAAAAAACAGAATATACAGTTCCTTACAGTAAATGGCACAACTCCAGTAATAAATATAGACTTTGAACAGAAGTCTGTAGCTAAGGTACAATTTTCAAAATTTTTAGGTGTGTCCATTGACGAGAGGTTCAACTGGAAGCAACACATTGATGGTCTGCTGAATCGTCTGAGTTCAGCTACGTATGCTATTAGGGTTATTGCAAATTTTAGTGATAAGAATCTCAGTAAATTGGCTTACTATGCCTACTTTCATTCACTGCTTTAGTATGGCATCATATTCTGGGGTAATTCATCGCTGAGTAGAAAAGTATTCATTGGACAAAAACATGTAATCAGATTAATTGCAGAAGCCCCCCCCATGGTCATCCTACAGACATCTATTTAAGGATCTAGTAATCCTCACAGTAACGTCACAGTATATATATATATATATATATATATATATATATATATATATATATATATATATTCACTTCTGAAATTTGTTGTTAATAATGCAACACAGTTCAAAAGTAATAGCAGTGTGCATAACTATAACACCAGGAGAAAGGATAATCTTCACTATGCAGGGTTAAATATAACTTCGGCACAAAAAGGGGTAAATTATGTTGCCACAAACATTTTTGGTCGCCTACCAAACAGCATAAAAGCCTGACAGATAGCCAACTAACATTTAAAAACAAATTAAAAGAATTTTTAGATGACAACTCCTTCTACTCATTGGCTGAATTTTTAGATATAAATTAAGGGAAAAAACAACAACTCAAACATTAGTGTCATGCAATATTTTGTGTAATGTAATATCTTGTACAGACATCTTTTATTAACCTGACACGTTCCACATCATTACGAAGTGTTGTATTCATGATCTATGCAACAAGTATTAATCTAATCTAATCTCCTATTTTTTTCATTATTAAACCAACTCCTCCATTACCCCTATTTGATTTTGTCTTTATAACCCTGTATTCATCTGACCAAAAGTCTTGTTCCTCCCGTCACCGAACTTCACTAATTCCTACTTTATCTAACTTTAACCTATCCATTTCCTTTTTTAAATTTTCTAACCTACCTGCCCGATTAAAGGATTTGACATTCTACGCTCCGATCCGTAGAACGCCAGTTTTCTTTCTCATGATAACGACGTCCTCTTGAGTAGTCCCCGCCCGGAGATCCGGATGGGGGACTATTTTACCTCCGAAATATTTTACCCAAGAGGACGCCATCATCATTTAACCATACAGTAAAGCTGCATGCCCTCGGGAAAAATTACAGCTGTGGTCTTCCCTTGCTTTCAACCATTCGCAGTACCAGCTCAGCAAATCCAAATCAGTCAATCATCCAGAGTGTTGCCCCTGCAACTACTGAAAAGGCTGGTGCCCCTCTTTAGGAACCACACGTTTGTCTGGCCTCTCAACAGATACCCCTCCGTTGTTCTTGCACCTACGGTACGGCTATCTGTATCGCTGAGGCACGCAAGCCTCCCCACCAACGGCAAGGTCCATGGTTCATGAGGGGGCTAAGGCTAAGCGAATTTAAAATACCTCGAGAAATACCACAAACCCGCAATATAGTGGTTAGCAAAGACACTATTTAATTAAAATAATTGGGAAAAATAGCTCTAATTGTTCAAAGTCATATCAACTCTAGCACAATGACATGCAAGTCAGGTTGACCCACGATTCAATGACCGTAAGTGTCGATCAGCATTGAAAAAGCTGTCCCCACACTAGTAAACTTGAGCTATACTGAGTACATATTAACTACAACTCCGACCTGTCTTAACTTGCCAGCCGGCCGGCGTGGCCGTGCGGTTCTATGCGCTTCAGTCTGGAACCGCGCGTCCCCTACGATCGCAGGTTCGAATCTTGCCTCGTGCATGGATGCGTGTGATATCATTAGGTTAGTTAGGTTTAAGCAGTTCTAAGTTATAGGGGACTGATGACATCCGATGTTAAGTTCCATAGTCCTCAGAGCCATTTTAACTCGCGAGAAACAGGTTCCACAGAATTACTGCCAGTCCAGACCAATGCGAATTTCTCTTATTTCCCACTGAAATATAGCGAAAAATTTCGAAGTATAGTAATTGTCACGGAAAACTCTTATATCTAAATATGTGCAACCAGACCACCATCTAAACCGACATAGGTTTTGCTTCTAAAACCCCTCATGTTCCAACTACTCTCAACGCAAGATGTCCATAGCCTTTTGTAAATTTAACGCCCCTTTCCCTGACATTCTAATAATCTACAACGGCTTATACCCTTCTTCAGAGTTTTTTATACAATAATGCAGTCTTTCGACGTACTCTTAGATGTGCGCTAAAAATCTGAATAAAATGGCATATCACACTTGAGTCTTTGTAAAATAATTTACCCACAAATTAAAGTTAAGCAAACGCATATTTTAAATGCAGTGATCAAATTCAGTTTTCTGCTCTATGTGTCTTTAATAATTATCGTACAAGTGTCAATACGACATCTCTGTCTCTTTGGAATTGCTCTCTTCTGCAGCAGTCAGAAGTAATGTTACTGTAATCATTTTTAAATTAAATGAAAAGCTCTGAAAATAATAAATAAATAATTAAAATAACAAATAAGCACATGAATCCTATAAAATAACTGTTGTCCGAGATGTGTTTACACGTCTGCCAACACGTACTACCTTGCTGGTAGGGTAATTGTTTTTGTCTATAACAGTGGTGGTCAGAAGAGGAGGAAACTGCGAACGCACCGCATTTAAATGGCAATGCAGTCGCACCTCATACGACGTAGTATCATATTTCACAGTTATCGACAAACAGATTAAAGACGAAACAACTATTCAGTGTTATTTAATTATTTTTGGAGGGATGAAGACATCATGTAATTTTTGTCTGCTGCCATCTGTTGATATACGGACAGATGCATACAACTGCACAGATTATTCTACTCAGATTGCCATATAATAGTTACTAATTTAATTTCATAATAGAAAAAGTTCCTTTCGGGCACATATGTTAGTCGAAATATTGTAGCACTTTCGCAGCATTATTATGGAGACATGGGAACCCTGCCTAAGGAAAACAATGCTGAAGTTCAGGACAGTTTTAGCCTTACAGGTATTTGTCTTTAAAACAGGAATTTTCTTGCAGGTTAGTCAGTTACATCTGTACGTGCACGGCGGCAAACGGCCTCGAAAACAGCTCGAAAACAAATCTGAGATTGGAAATGTCCTCTAAACCGTTTAGGAAACTATCTTTGTGATTCTTTCAATGCCACAATGAATTCTTCAAACCTCTTTTGTAATTTAATGACTGTGTTTGCCAGAATGTATGCCTTGTGCAGTGCAGTTTTCTTTGTAAATGCATCTCTATCAATCAGAAAGAAGTTCTTTCTCAAGTCCGCCTAAAACTCGAGTTCTGAAATTCACACGATATTTTCTAAACTTCGTTCTTGCAATCCTTTTTGCTTCATATGACCAACAAAAGCGAGTTTTAAATCTAAAAAGCGTTCCAGGCATGGCCGCTGACTTAACCAACATAATTTGCAGTAATGTATAAAGCCTCCACAATCTTCTCCCAGTTTCACCGAAAACTGTTGGAATTGACAGTGTAATAATGCGTACCACCTCAGAAATTTTACTACCAGTACCATCAGCTTTGTACGCTCTCAGTGCCTGAAAATAAAGCATAAAGTGGTTCTTGATATACAGAAACGTGAATCCCGTCTCTCGATAGAGGTAATTTTTTCCTCTTTCACTGTTAACTAAATCTTTCAATTCTTTGTAAATCTGCAGTCCCAGTCGATTATACGATTGCGTAACTTATATTGAGAATTCTCATCTCTGTAATGTTATTCTCATCCTGTTTTAAAGGTTTGTAATGACAGATCGCTGGACCTCTACTCTGCCGCTCTTTGTGAAAATAGCGACAGAATCTGTGAACGTCCTTTATAACACGAACAATTAGCGATAGCTAAAAAACGCTGACTCAACGATTCTGCCAAAATGAAGAGAGTTGTGGCGACCCAAAAACGCCACACTATAATACTCAAAGAAATGTCGCGCTGTTGTGGATACTTTCGGTTTGGCCGGTCAGCGGCTTGCACACAGTGCACGCATAATAAAGTTAGGCAAGCCGGACCACCCTGGTCTGTAAAATACCCTGATTGTTAATGAAATGTTCAATTAAAATGTCTCTCACAGGTAATTTATTTAAGCAATAGGACACATATACTAATGGCTATTAAAACTGCTACACCTCGAAGTAAAGCAGATAATAAACGGGTATTCATTAGATAAATCTATTATACTATAACTGACATGTGATTACATTTTCACCCAATTTGGGTGTATAAAGCCGGAGAAATCATTACCCAGGACAACCACCTCTGGCCATAATAACGGCCTTGATACACCTGGACATTGAGTCAGAGCTTGGATGGCGTGTACAGCTTCAACAAGATACCACACTTCATCAAGAGTAGTGACTGGTGTATTGTGACGAGTCAGTTGCTCGGCCACCATTGACCAGACGTTTTCAATTGGATCTGGAGAATGTGCTGGCCAGGACAGCTGTCGAACATTTTCTGTGTCCAGAAAGGCCCGTACAGAAACTGCAACATGCGGTAGTGCATTATCCTGCTGAAATGTAGGGTTTCGCAATCGCAATAGGCTACAATCTGGCCTTTATCAAAGTCGGAAACGTGACGGTACGCATTTCTCCTCCTTACACGAGGCATCACAACAACGTTTCATCAGGCAACGCCGGTCAACTGCTGTTTGTGTATGAGAAATCGGTTGGAAACTTCCCTCATGTCAGCACGTTGTAGGTGTCGCCACCGGCGCCAACCTTGTGTGAATGCTCTGAAAAGCTATTCATTTGCATATCACAGCATCTTCTTCCTGTCAGCTAAATTTCGCTTCTGTAGCACGTCATCTTCGTGGTGTAGCAATTTTAATGGCCAGTAGTGTATCTGCTTCCGTCAGTATGGTGTCACGACTGTCAGCACAACAGGCCAAGTGTCCCCCATCCTTTCTTTTACTATCCAAATTACAGTTCCACTACGGGTTCCTATTGCACACTTCCACTGATGGTGGATTGTTTATAATGCTATAAACCGAAAGGTCATGTGATATCTTCATTCTCGTCAGATAACGTTAAGCGTAAAGACCGACAGCGTTATTGATTCTTCTGTCAGACATAGTAGTCTGAGTATTAACAAAGCACTACAATTCATTTATTACTTAAACTACCGTTAAGTGTCAAAAGCAACCGATGGTGTGTGTCTCTGCTAATACCAGTTAAACTGTGAAGTCTAAGAAGAAAACCCATTCGTTACTGTCTGACTGTAGTGAAACGAGAAAGAGATTAAATAGGGAAAATGTAAAAACAGTTAAAGAGAAATAGTTCCTGATACAGAATTAAATGATCGTTTGATCAATACGTATAACAACAGTACGTCATAACGCTGTAAACAAATTATAATTTCCGTAGAGGTGCAGAGTACACAAAGTCAAATTTTGATAAACACTGGCGGTGAAATAGCACTATTTCTGAAGATTATTATAATTACATTACTTTAGACAGCATGCAGAATGTGGGTGGCAAAGTACACGGGTTGAGTGGGTGACGTTATTTGGAAGGGTTTTACCAGGGGGAAGGTAAAGGCAAGCACAAGGGCTGCGGTGTGCACGAGGAACCTAAGGATAATACAACAGCAATACAATCCACAGTTAAAAATGTTTAACAATTGGCAAGCTTAATTAAATATAGCAACCTTAAATAATTGCGTGTATTTATGATAATGAAATCTTAAGCGCCGGCCAGGGTGGCCGAGCGGTTATAGGCGCTACAGTCTAGAACCGCGCTACCGCTACGGTCGCAGGTTCGAATCCTGCCTCGGGCATGGATGTGTGTGATGTCTTTAGGTTAGTTAGGTTTGAGTAGTTCTAAGTTCTAGGGGACTGTTGACCTCAGACGTTAATTCCCATAGAGCTCAGAGCCATTTGAACCATTTTTGAAACCTTAAGCGGATTTTTGTTTTCAGTTCTCACTCAGTTTGGTTTTTAGAACACTGTGTCACAGATAGATTTAACAAATCCAAAGAAAATTCAGAGTAAAGGTATTTTAAGTAAGATGTTTGCTTTACATATTTAACAATTAAGACAGTGAACGTCTTGAAATACTACCAATTTCCTGAATTCGTGCCAAAACTTAAGGCTAACGAGTATTGACGTTAAGAAAATGACTGATTAAATTTATAACATCAAGAAAATAAGACCGTTAGTCACTTCTTTTGTTAAAAAAATCATTTCTGAAGGCACACAACTGGTTAAAATCGTAAAACCAACATTCATTAACTGGCTAGTAATAATTTACAGAGATTATAACCCTATTAAATACATTTCGTTCACTCGCACAGAATGTAAGAAAATACTGCTAGCCAGACACTTAAATGCAGTTCAATCGCCAGATGGAAGGCAAATTAAGTGAGACACTTTAACAGAAACCTTTAAACATAAAAACTTTAACGCAGTTGTTATGTACAAGTCCACAATGATCCAAGGCCAAGGCGCTGAACCCTTCTCCTTTGTTCAAATGGTTCAAATGACTCTAACCACTATGGGCCTTAACATCTGAGATCGTCAGTCTCCTAGACTTAGAATTACTTAAACCTCACTATCCTAAGGACATCACACATTCAAGCCCGAGGCAGGGTTCGAACCTGCGACCGTAGCAGCAGCTGGACTGAAACGCCTAGAACCATTCGGCCACAGTAGCCGGCTTCTCTTTTTTCACAGCAATAATACAAATAAGGTTACCGCATTGGACAGTTTCCTTCCTCCATCAACTGATCGCCTCAGACCACTTGGACCGACAGCTTTAATTGCTTACCCAACAACATTAAATTAAAGGCGACTGCACTAAAACAGACTAAGTCTATAACATTATTAAGGAGCAATAGTTGGCAGCAATAGTTGGCCACACCGAAAGATTTTATTGCTTAAAAGGGTGTTTGACGTATTAGCATTGAAACAAGTTTAAACTCCGTCATCTGAGAAGAATGAAACCTGCATGTACCAAGTTACTGCCAGACTGCACTAAAGAGGTTCAATGTATGTATTTACAGCAAACAGAACACGACAAGCGAGCGTTTACAGTTGTGAACCTTAACAGATTAGCTCATGTAATTCAGCTGACGAAGATAAACTACAAAGTCACATGTAGACGTTTGCTTGAGGCTACTACACTTGTGACACATTTCACCAGCGTACTCAATTCCAAGCATTAAGCTCGATTCGAGAGAAACACTGCCAACTAGCTTCAGATGCAGCTCGCTACTTCACGAACATTCGTTACACTCAGATTTCTCCGAAGCGCAGTAGGCCTCACCGTTTCAGTCTCCGGAACTGGTTCCATCAGGCAGCGTACACAGTTGTATCAATAGACACGAGGTCACTTTACAGCTCTACGGACCACCTCAGAGAAAGACAGTCGTAGCGAACTACAGCAGCAGCACCCGACTGACTGCGGGCTGGTCTCCACACCCTGTCCGGGCCCACAGCACTCCTCCAAATCCGTTCTCACGACCGCCTACCGCACGCGTCTCTCCGTTCGCGCCACAACCCCCCCCCCCCCCCCCATCTCTTGCAGCTACTTTCTCTACTCGGCCTTTTGAAATTCTCGCAAAGGCCTTCTTGCCGAATGAAAGAGTATCCTCGTATTGAGGGACACGGCTCAGTTATTTCAGTGGTTAAACAATCGAGTCAAATTTACAAAGAACTTGGCAGTAAGGGCACACTTACCAGTACAGCATTACAGCCCTTCTGGCCTGGATACATGCAGTGATTCGGTTGAGAATGTGTTACGATGTTGTATCGTTTCCAGAAGTATAGAGCTCCAAAACTGTTGTAAATGGTCTTTCATTGCATGGACACTGACACTGGGATGGAATTGGCAGCCGAGCTGGTCTCACACATGCTGTACTAGGATCTTGCTTGGGAGCACCCCGAAATCACGAAGACAGTTCATAGAGACTAGTGCCATTGGCGGACGAGGATTGCCATGTTGAAAAATGAGAGGTAACATAAGAGGACGCGCCGTTGTACTATCAGAGTTCCCTCATTCACTACCAGCCGTGATAAGAAGTCGTACCCGATTACACTATTACGGCAGCAGTAACGCATTGGAAGAATAGGACTTTTGCCAGGTCACCATCATAGTCACTGGCGAAGGTAATTCGCGGCAGTGCAAAAACATGATTCATTGCTGAACACAATGCGATGCCATTCATCTATGATTCCCAGTAACGGCACTACTCCAAGCGCAGCTATTTGTGTTGTGGTGTTAATGGCAGCCTACACGCGGGATCATAATTTCTTAGTCCCGCTGTAGCTATTCTCCAAAAATGGTGCTCGATGACGCAGAACAGTATTGGGAGTGCACTATTTATTCTTGGACGGCAGCTGCACATGTGAGGGTGTGCTATTAGGTGTGACGACGTGCCTGAAGTACATTACGGCGACCCTCCATTGTGTGGGTGAAACCAGAACCTTGAGGACATGTACGCCTGCCCTCATATTCCCATGCTGTCTAACGTCGCGCCGCTGTCACACCCAGTGCCCCAAAATCTGGATATTACGTTATTCGACTAGCCGATGAAATGCCCGACGAAATGAAGATCCGCAGTGAGGCTACTTTGAGGCTTAATGAGATGGTGGTGACGCTGTCTCATACTACTATGCGGCTCCTCCGTGTACTTCACAGTGATCACTCATTTGATTTCGTTCGCCCCTCTTATATCTTCCCAGGACAGGTAACAACATTAAAAACGAACTGGACAATTGCACTAATGCAACGTTCTACCTGCCACAGACAAATGTAACTCTAAACCATTTGAATGCCTGCAGGTGGTTCGTACGTGAATGAAGTAACATTGACATCCGATCATGTCATCTGGTGTTTCACTTCTTTTTCTCAGGCATTATATATCAAAATGTATACGGTAATAATGGTAGTTGTATGTACCTTAGTGGTGTGTATACATACTGAAAGGAATATTATCAAACGAATTAAAATTTACTGAGGTGTTGGAATTCTGCTAAAATTGGTTGAGAGTCCAATTTTCCGCGTTATCTGCTTTATTGTAGTCCCTCAGAGACTTTTACAAACGTTTCGTAGCATGCTGGTACATCCTCAGGTGTATTTCTGTGTAAAACAAATTATAGCTGACTTTAGAAGAACACTACTGCTGACTTGCTATGTAAATCCATGGAATGCGAATTAATAACAAGAAATGAGCTGCTATAACAAAATTACTTTTATGGTCTAATTTCCTTTGTTATTTAAAGTTCTTAATGCGTGTTCAAAGGTGTAATGAGGAGCAATGCTGACGCAACCACCAAAGAAAGTCAATAAAGTCAGTGTTCACAGATAATTTACGCTCCAAGAGCGCCAGACGTCCCTAAAATAAAAGTGTTGTAAAATTAATACTGAAGAAGGTCTATCAGCGGGTGTAAGTAGACCCAAATGAAAGAATAATTGAAACAAAACTCTTGGACTCATATGTGGTAATGTGAAACGGTCTAGAGTGTTCACATCTGAGTACTGATATGACATCGGAACGCTGTAGTGTTGACTGTTAAACATACTGAGATGACATTGGAGAATACACCAGCGTCCAAACACAACATGTGAGTCAAATATTATTGTTTTAATTATTCTTACATTTAGGTCTACTAAAGTCCCTGTTGGACCGCTTCAGCATTACTTTTACAACACTTTTATTTTAGGGAATTCTGGTTCTCTCTGAACATAAATTATCAGTGACAACTCGCTGTATTAAGTTTAATTCCGTTGGTTGTTGCACCTTGGAACACGCATTGAGTCATTTAGATAACATGGGATATTAGACCTTGTAAGTAATTGTATGATAGCGGCTGATGCCCCCCCCCCCCCCAAGAACCATGGACTTTGGCGTTGGTGGGGAGGCTTGCATGCCTCAGCGAAACAGATAGCCGTACCGTAGGTGCAACCACAATGGTGGGGTATCTGTTGAGATGCCAGACAAACGTGTGGTTCCTGAAGAGGGGCAGCAGCCTTTTCAGTAGTTGCACGGGCAAGAGTCTGGATGATTGACTGATCTGACCTTGTAACACCTAACCAAAACAGCCTTGCTGTGCTGGTACTGCGAACGGCTGAAAGCAAGGGAAAACTAGGGCCGCAATTTTTCCCGTGGGCATGCAGCTTTACTGTATGAGTAAATGATGATGGCGTCCTCTTGGGTAAAATATTCCGGAGGTAAAATAGTTCCCCATTCGGATCTCCGGGCGGGGATTACTCAGGAGGACGTCGTTATCAGGAGAAAGAAAACAGGCTTTCTGCGGATCGGAGCGTGGAATGTCAGATCCCTTAATCGGGCAGGTAGGTTAGAAAATTTAAAAAGGCAAACGGATAGGTTAAAGTTAGATATAGTGGGAATTAGTGGAGTTCGGTGGCAGGAGGAACAAGACTTTTGATCAGGCGAATACGGTGTTATAAGTACAAAGTCAAATAGGGGTAATGCAGGAGTGGGTTTAATAATGAATAAAAAAAATAGGAGTGCGGGTAAGCTACTACAAACAGCATAGAGAACGAATTTTTGTGGCCAAGATAGACATGACGCCCACGCCTGCTACAGTAGTACAAGTTTATATGCCAACTAGCTCTGCAGATAGCGAAGAAATTGAAGAAATGTATGATGAAATAAATGAAATTATTCATATAGTGAAGGGGGACGACAATTTAATAGTCATCGGTGACTGGAATTCGGTAGTAGGAAAAAGGAGAGAAGGAAACGTAGTAGGTGACTATCGGTTGGGGGTTAGAAATGAAAGAGGAAGCCACCTGGTAGAATTTTTCACAGAGCACAACTTAATCATAGGAAACACTTGGTTCAAGAATCATAAAAGAAGGTTGTATACATGAAAGAAGCCTGGAGCTACTGACAGGTTTCAGATAGATTACATAATGGTAAGCCAGCGATTTAGGAACCAGGTTTTAAATTGTAAGACATTTCCAGGGGCAGAAATGGACTCTGATCACATTCTATTGGTAATAAACTTTAGATTAAAACTGAAGAAACTGCAAAAAGGTGGGAATTTAAGGCGATGGGACCTAGATAAACTGAAAGAACCAGAGGTTGTACAGAGTTTCAGGGAGAGCATAAGGAAACAATTGACAGGAATGGGGGAAAGAAATACAGTAGAAGAAGAATGGGTAGCTCTGAGAGATGAGTAGTGAAGGCAGCAGAGGACTTAGTAGGTAAAAAGACGAGAGCTAGTAGAAATCCTTGGGTAACAGAAGATGAAATTAATTGATGAAAGAAGAAAATATATAAATGCAGTAAATGAAGTAGGCAAAAAGGAATACAAACGTCTCAAAAACGAGATCGACAGGGAGTGCAAAATGGCTAAGCAGGGAACGGTAGAAAACAAGTATAAGGATGTAGAGGCTTATCTAACTAGGGGTAAGATAGATACTGCCTACAGGAAAATTAAAGAGACCTTTGGAGAAAAGAGAACCACTTGTGTGAATATCAAGAGCTCAGATGAAAGCCCAGTTCTAAGCAAAGAAGGGAAAGCAGAAAGGTGGAAGGAGTATATAGAGGGTCTATACAAGGGCTATGTACTTGGGGACAATATTATGGAAATGGAAGAGGATGCAGATGAAGATGAAATGGGAGATACGATACTTCGTGGAGAGTTTGACAGAGCACTGAAAGACCTGAGTCGAAACAAGGCCCGAGGAGTAGACAACATTCCATTAGAACTACTGACGGCCTTGGGAGAGCCAGTCCTGACAAAACTCTACCATCTGGTGATAAGATGTATGAGACAGGGGAAATACCCTCAGACTTCAAGAAGAATATAATAATTCCAATCCCAAAGAAAGCAGGTGTTGACAGATGTGAACATTGCCGAACTATCAGTTTAATAAGTCACAGCTGCAAAATACTAACGCAGATTCTTTACAGACGAATGGAAAAACTGGTAGAAGTCGACTTCGGCGAAGATCATTTTTGATTCCGCAGAAATGTTGGAACACGCGAGGCAATACTGACCCTACGACTTATCTTAGAAGCTAGATTAAGGAAAGGCAAACCTACGTTTCTAGCATTTGTAGACTTAGAGAAAGCTTTTGACAATATTGACTGGAATACTCTCTTTTAAATTCTGAAGGTGGCAGGGTAAAATACAATGAGCGAAAGGCTATTTACAATTTGTACAGAAACCAGATGGCAGTTATAAGAGTTGAGGGGCACGAAAGGGAAGCAGTGGTTGGGAAGGGAGTGAGACAGGGTTGTAGCCTATTCTCGATGTTATTCAATCTGTATATTGAGCAAGCAGTGAAGGAAACAAAAGAAAAATTTGGAGTAGGTATTAAAATCCATGGAGAAGAAATAAAAACTTGAGGTTCGCCGATGACATTGTAATTCTGTCAGAGACAGCAAAGGACGTGGAAGAGCAGTTGAACGGAATGGACAGTGTCATGAAAGGAGGGTAGAAGATGAACATCAACAAAAGCAAAACGAGGATAATTTAGTGTAGTCGAATTAAGTCGGGTGATGCTGAGGGAATTAGATTAGGAAATGAGACACTTAAAGTAGTAAAGGAGTTTTGCTATTTGGGGGAGCTAAATAACTCATCGTGGTCGAAGTAGAGAGGATATAAAATATAGACTGGCAATGATAAGGACAGCGTTTCTGAAGAAGAGAAATATGTTAACATCGGGTATTGATGCAAGTGTCAGGAAGTCGTTTCTGAAAGTATTTGTATGGAGCGTAGCCATGTATGGAAGTGAAATATGGACGATAACTAGTTTGGACAAGAAGAGAATAGAAGCTTTCGAAATGTTGTGTTACAGAAGAATGCTGATTATTAGATGGTTAGATCATATAACTAATGAGGATGTATTGAATAGGATTGGGGAGAAGAGAAGTTTCTGGCACAACTTAGCTAGAAGAAGGAATCGGTTGGTAGGACATATTCTGAGGCATCAAGGGATCACCAATTACATATTGGAGGGCAACGTGGAAGGTAAAAATCGTAGAGGGAGACCAAGAGATGAATACACTAAACAGATTCAGAAGGATGTAGATTGCAGTAGGTACTGGGAGATGAATAAGCTTGCACAGGATAGAGTAGCATGGAGAGCTGCATCAAACCAGTCTCAGGACTGAAGACCACAACAACAGCGGCTGACGACTTTCGTCATTAATTTGCATGCCAGAAGTTTCACTTTTAATGTTACGATTTCCGTATTTAGAAGGTCATTAATAGGGTTCTTGGGACGTTTTTAATACATTTTTCTTGTGCAGAAATTCACCTGAGGATGTATCTGCAGTGTACGAAACGGGTTGCACCAGTCTCTGATTGACTACAACAAACAGCTAAAGTACCACATTAGACTCTCAATCATTTTAGCAACATTTCAACACCCCAGTATATTTGAAATTGTTTTAGTGTTTCTTCTCGTATGTATAATTAATTTAGCTGTGGACGCCCTTTTTATAAGATTTTTGCAGTGGTGATTAGTGCTACATGAAAGATTAGCGTGACTACATATAAAAAAGCCAATTTGATTTGAAGCTCTTTGGCATTTTAGATCTGAGTGCTCGATGGTAGGGACTCGAACCCAGAACATTGGCAATGCTGCTTTGGACTAAACGTATCAGCTATGAGTCTCGAACCGCCCTCGCAGCTTTGAGTCCATCAGTATCTTTCTCATACCTTCCAAACTTCACAGAAGTTGTTCTGCTTCCATTGCTGGACTGAAAATCCTGGAAGAATAGATGTTGTCGTCAAGTGGCTTCGCCAAAGCCTTGATGACTGCTCCCAAAAGTTTCACTCCGCAGCAAGAAGTGCATTGTTTCGATTCTTCACGTGAGATTTAAACTGTGTACGGGACCGGGATTCAAACCCAGAACCTTGCTCTACGCCGGCAATGTCTTACCTGTTCAACTATCATGGCATGGCGCTCGACCCATTCTCACAGTTTTATTCACAACATTGTCAAATGGGTATTCTGGTGATGACAACAGAGAATGTCACTTTATGAGTGGTGCTGTGGACCATGGTTTGACAGTACAGGCTGCTGCAGGGAATTTGTTGGCAGCAAGACGTGGTCCATCGATTTGATGTTTATGTATCAGGTAAATCTGAAGATGAAGCTGGCAGCAGCGAAATCGATCATGTTACAATGAAAAAACTGAAGATCGTACCACTACGTTAGAGCGGCTTGGTCGACAATAGAAAGTTTAAGAAACTGTCACGGTACGACTAGGACTTAAGCGCTGCGGGTTTCGTAAAAACTTAATTATGTTTATCAGACAGTTCAACAGATCCGGGAACAGAGAATCGATCATTTGTGCCTGTTACCGATAGTGATACTAGCAAGATATTGGTCCAAGAGATTCCACGGTTTTCGAGAATGGAATCAAATAATAAACCGCTTCAGTTGTTCTTGTTTCACCTGAAGATGGGCTTGTAACCACCAGAAACCGGTCGCAATTGAACGAAAAGATCGTTTACAACTGAAGCGATTTATCATCTGACTCCACTGCGGACGTCCTGTCGACCACATTTTCGAGGATGTTTTAATTTCAAGAATTAGTTGAAAACAGTTGAAACGTCCCCTTAGAAAAATTATACACGACTGTGCTTAAACTGACACACAATAGTTTTTAGTGCAACGCAATCTGACTTTCAATAATCCCTACAAGAGAATGGCCCTGACTAACATTAACCTATATGTTTCACAAATCACTTACCTCACAAAAATCTTCGTTACTCGAACTACTGCAATACAGCGAGCGCCACTACTGCCAGCTAACTAAAAGAGTCAAACTACGGAAGTCACTAACTACTGATAGGCACAGTTAGCAAATGAAAGAATTTAATAGAGAACAAACAGTGTATTTACCTTTACAGTCATAATATATATATATATATATATATATATATATATATATATATATATATATATATATATATCAGTTCATGACACCAATTCTTACAAATTTCAAACCTCCGCCATCTCTCTCCCCACGTCCACCACTGCTGGCGGCTCACCTCCAACTGCGCAACGTTACGTGCTGTTAGCAACCAGCTACCGCTGCCCAACACTACAATGGCAGACAACAATGCAAACCAGCCACAGACTGCACATGGCACAGCCAGTGATTTTCATACAGAGCGCTACGTGACGGCGGCGTTACCAATAAAAAAACCTAAACAGCCTACTTACATAGCCCCCACGCTCCCCACAAAAAATTTTACACATTGTTTTGGACAGTGGCCAATACAGATTTGAAAAAATTTTTCATAATTACAATAACAAAGATCTGAAATGCACACACTTATTGATACAATGTTGGTCAAAAGCTAAAATTTCCTCACAGTCTATAAAGACAGTCCTGATCGTTCATCACAATAAAATAGCAGTGTTTTTTCTCAATGTCTGAGCAGTAAAAGAAAATGTACACGGAAGTAGTGGATTTCCATGCAGTCTTGAAGAAGTAGTGTTGTCCTTCCAACGGAAAGACAGTGCTCACTCTTGACATGCAGACAGGTAATGGGCCACAACAGAGCAAACCCACAGCAGAGTCAGTCGAAGTTTTGAAGAATATTGGTAGGTTGGTCATCACAGAGCAGACCCACTGTAGTCCTGGTAGAGATTATGGTATTGGTGGGCCACTAGAGGTACAGACCCACTGCAGTCCTATCTGTTGCAACTGTGCAGGTGCACAATCACCATTGAAAAGTCTTGCAGAGAATGCAGCAAGTCCATAAACCACCAGTTGTCCACTCACAAAGAATTTGTTGGAAATGTCCTTAGAACCAGCAATGCTGTTATCCAGTCCCTTGCTGAATTATCAACACACTTGCAAACACTATCAGTCCCTACTTCTCATATATTGTTCATATACTATGGCCAACAGAAACGTGTGCAGTGAAATGTAACTTACAAGTTACTTAATTTGATGAACTGGTGTCAATTACAATTTTATAATATAAGAATACAATCACAAAGGTAGAAAATCTACCATTAAAGAACATAATAGTACAGATAACATTTGCAGTAATACAGGCTTTACAAAAGAATCGAAATAACAAATACATCAGTGATACAAAAATTATGACATAAGTACATACATAAAAGATCAGAATAACTTTTGAAACATCAACTTCACACATGAGCATTTAAAACAGAACAGATAAATTATGTCTAGACATCTATACAAAGTAAATAACATATTATCAGAAAAATTCTACTACGTAACTCTCGTCAGATAAACACATAAAGACAGGAAGAACACAAATACCCAAGGGTACACAAACACATAGTGGGATAACACAAGAGGAAAGGGCAGGGTTTGTTTTCAGTGTAACATTTGGTACTGCAGTCCACCCCAAAACTTCATTCCATAGATCGTCCCTCTTATTCCAGCATTTGCTCCAGCAAAAAAAAAAAAAAAAAAAAAAAAAAAAAAAAAAAAAAAAAAAAAAAAAAAAAAAAAATCCTATCCAAGCATGCTTTTTGTATTTATATGTTCACGTATTTCTTACCTCATTATTTATTTTCCAGTATCTTACCTCATCATTTATTTCCAAGAAAATCCTACCTACACCAGCTTTCTGTATATTTTTTGTATAACCTCTCAGTGCATTTCTTCCAATTCATCGCAACTCATTCTTTTATATAGGCTACCCCCTCTTAAGCTAACTTAAACCAACTGAGCTCAGATGCTAAACTAAGGGACGACGCAATGCAGCAGCACAAAACCATGAACACAAACAGCAATGACAAAAAAAATGACAGTGGGCAAAGCAAGCTACAGTAAATCTAAATTACCAAGCAATGCAACATTACAACTGATATGAACCAATGTGCAGCAACAAGAAAAATAAATCAGTAGTAAAACTAGCTTAACAGAGTAATACAAAGTGAAATTTAGTAGCACTATGCCTGGCAAACAGCAGCAGCAACCACAATAACTTATATCTAAACATGACAAAGCTCAAGCAGAAAAAAATATTACATTAAAGACAACAATGCAGATAAGGGAAATGTATATTCACATCTTAATGTCTATATAATTAAAATGGTGCACCACAAGTTATTCTACGAGAAATATTACCAAGTAGTTGAAAAGAAAATTATGTATGCAGTTACTGTTATTAATCCCTTCTTATTGTTCTTTCCTTTCCAAGTGTTCCTTTTTCGAAGAACGTGGATCATAAAATTATTATTTAATAGATCTGTTGACAGAAAGTTTTCACATTAGCAAATGCATTTAATTTTATTTTATAAAACCAATGCTGCAACACAGCTGGAAAACAAATATCAAATGAAATAAGCATCTATGTACAAAGCATAAAAATATCATTCAATAGTGATGTGGCATTTCATAAGTTAGGAGAAATTCTCTCAATTCTCATAGAAAGACGCTTGTCATTACCAGGTGTGCAGATGTAAGAAAGTATCTTTCCAAGAAATGAGCGTGTCGGTTTTGCGATACTTTCTACAAAGGAATGTCAATAGCGAGGATAATGGCCTCTCTTTTTTTTTCTTGTGCCTCTGAAAGGCACACACTAATGGCTTGTTTCCAGATGGCTGTTACGCAGCTGCATTACGTGCAGGTGGTCACTTAACTTTCTTACCGAAATATTACGACACCTGTTTCCGCTACAGTGGCAGTCTCATATAAAAAATTTCACAGGCCAAGAACTGGCGTTACAAATCTGTAGAAACAAAATCCTATTGATATAACAGTGTCCAAAAAATTTTCGTCGTCATTGTAATACATTCACGCATTTACATACATTTCATCTCTTAAAGTACTATTCTTGGTTTCCAACCACCTTTTTCACAAACCAGAGTCCCTAACCACTACTCATTATTCCTTACCTTATTACACATATACATATTCGTCGACACTTCTTCAATATTTCATCATAACAAATAAGTAGCATAATCAAATTCCTCATATAGCATCAGCTTATTGATCATAAACATACCTCAGCAGCATAATACACATAGTCATCGTAATAATAACATCATAGCACCTCAGTCAACTCTCAAAATCGTCGTAGCTTCCTCCAATAATTTCAAAACCTAAAAAAAATTCTTTGCTCATGTCAAAAGTGTCATCTGCCTCAAACGTACTTTAAAAATCATGATCCCATTACAAATACATCATTCAAAGCTCTCATAGTATCACAATGGTTCCGAAAAAATATGAACAGTTCACAAAGTACCGACAAAATACAATTTCGTAAGTGTGAAGTTATCCAACCGTGTAATTGCGTATACATCTGTCACTGATGTAGTAAAATAAATGTTTGTCTCTCACAGTTAAATGATCAGATATCTGTGTAAATTGTGTGTTAGAGAAATATGGTACCGATGTGTAAAGTTGTATAAGCAAATACCATATTAGCTAGGGCTCCTTGTGCTTGCCAAACACATGGTACACAAAGTAAGCGTATACCCCCCTGAGGATTAATGTAATTATACCCTCAGGTGTTGCAGATTACAGCAATGGAATGAAATTTATCACGAAATCTTTCTTTGTAATTCAACAATCTTGAAAAATAAATGGATTATGTACGAAATTATCCCTCCAATGCGTGCCCTGTAGTGCTAAATGGGCACAAAAAAAAGGAAGGCCATTATCCTCGCTATTGACATTCCTTTGTAGAAAGCATCGCAAAAACGACACGCTCATTACTTGGAAAGATATTTTCTTACATCTGCATACCTGACAATGACAAGCGTCTTTCTACGAGAGTTGAGAGAATTTGTACTAACTTATGAAGTGTCACATGACTATTGAATGATATTTTTATGCTTTGCCTTTCATAGTTGCTTGTTTCATTTGATATCTGTTTTCCAGCTGTGTTACAGCATTGATTATATAAAATAAAATTAAATGCATTTGCTAATGTGAAAACTTTCTGTCAATAGATATGTTAAATAATAATTTTATGATCCACATTCTTCAAAAAAATGAGCACTTGGAAAGGAAAGAACAATAAGAAGGGACTAGTAACAGTAACTGCATATATAATTTTCTTTTCCAGTACTTGGTGATTTTTTTAGAATTAGTTTTTGCAGTGTGCCACTTTAATTATATAGACATTAAGATGTGATTATAACTTTTCCTTATCTGCATTGATGTCTTTAATATACTATTTTTTCTGCTTTGTGGGTTTGTCATGTTTAGATATAAGTTAGTACATTTACTGCTGCTTGCTTTGCAAATCTGCATTTTTTTGGGTCATTGCTGTTTGTGTTAATTTGTTTTGTGCTGCTGCATTGCGTCGCCCCTTAGTTAAGAATCTGAGCTCAGTTGATTTAAGTTAGCTTAAGATGGGGTAGGCTATAAAAGAGAACGAGTTGTGATGAATTGGAAGAAATGCATTGAGAAGCTATAAGAAAATGATTGGCCAAGAAAGTAGTGTACAGTGGAGAAAAACTATTTTTGAAATAGGATGTGAACAAAATACAGAAAGCATGCTTGGATAGGATATTTTTGGTGGAAACAAATGTTGAGATATGACGAAAGATCTACAGAATGAAGTTTTGGGTTGGACTGCAGTATCAAATGTTACACTGAAAACAAACCCTGCCCTTTCCTCTTGTGTTATCAAACTATGCGTTTGTGTACCCTTGTGTATTTGTTTTCTTCCTGTCTCTGTGTACTGTTCATAGAATTTTTTCTCTTCTAATACTAAGCTACATTCACTATGAAAAGGAATACTGTTATCCTCAAATATAATTTGCATTAATAACATGTTATTTACTTGGTAAAGATGTTTACACGTTATTTATTCTGTTTTGTTCTAATGCTCGTGTGTGAAGTTGATGTTTCATAAGTTATTCTGATCTTTTATGTATTTACTTATGTCATAATTCGTCTAACACTGATGTATTTGTTATTTCGATTCTTTTGTAAAGCCTGTATTACTACAAATGTTATCTGTATTGTTATGTTCTTCAATGATGTAAGATCCTAATGGAGAACAAACAATATATTTACCTTTATAGTCATAATATACACTCCTGGAAATGGAAAAAAGAACACATTGACACCGGTGTGTCAGACCCACCATACTTGCTCCGGACACTGCGAGAGGGCTGTACAAGCAATGATCACACGCACGGCACAGCGGACACACCAGGAACCGCGGTGTTGGCCGTCGAATGGCGCTAGCTGCTCAGCATTTGTGCACCGCCGCCGTCAGTGTCAGCCAGTTTGCCGTGACATACGGAGCTCCATCGCAGTCTTTAACACTGGTAGCATGCCGCGACAGCGTGGACGTGAACCGTATGTGCAGTTGACGGACTTTGAGCGAGGGCGTATAGTGGGCATGCGGGAGGCCGGGTGGATGTACCGCCGAATTGCTCAACACGTGGGGCGTGAGGTCTCCACAGTACATCGATGTTGTCGCCAGTGGTCGGCGGAAGGTGCACGTGCCCGTCGACATGGGACCGGACCGCAGCGACGCACGGATGCACGCCAAGACCGTAGGATCCTACGCAGTGCCGTAGGGGACCGCATCGCCACTTCCCAGAAAAAAAGGGACACTGTGGCTCCTGGGGTATCGGCGAGGACCATTCGCAACCGTCTCCATGAAGCTGGGCTACGGTCCCGCACACCGTTCGGCCGTCTTCCGCTCACGCCCCAACATCGTGCAGCCCGCCTCCAGTGGTATCACGACAGGCGTGAATGGAGGGACGAATGGAGACGTGTCGTCTTCAGCGATGAGAGTCGCTTCTGCCTTGGTGCCAATGATGGTCTTATGCGTGTTTGGCGCCGTGAAGGTGAGCGCCACAATCAGGACTGCAAACGACCGAGGCACACAGGGCCAACACCCGGCATCATGGTGTGGGGAGCGATCTCCTACACTGGCCGTACACCTCTGGTGACCGTCGAGGGGACACTGAATAGTGCACGGTACATCCAAACCGTCATCGAACCCATCGTTCTACCATTCCTAGACCGGCAAGGGAACTTGCTGTTCCAACAGGACAATGCACGTCCGCATGTATCCCGTGCCACCCAACGTGCTCTAGAAGGTGTAAGTCAACTACCCTGGCCAGCAAGATCTTCGGATCTGTCCCCCATTGAGCATGTTTGGGACTGGATGAAGCGTCGTCTCACGCGGTCTGCACGTCCAGCACGAACGCTGGTCCAACTGAGGCGCCAGGTGGAAATGGCATGGCAAGCCGTTCCACAGGACTACATCCAGCATCTCTACGATCGTCTCCATGGGAGAATAGCAGCCTGCATTGTCGCGAAAGGTGGATATACACTGTAGTAATGCCGACATTGTGCATGCTCTATTGCCTGTGTCTATGTGCCTGTGGTTCTGTCAGTGTGATCATGTGATGTATCTGACCCCAGGAATGTGTCAATAAAGTTTCCCCTTCCTGGGACAATGAATTCACAGTGTTCTTATTTCAATTTCCAGGAGTGTATATATCAGTTCATGACACCAATTCTTACAAATTTCAAAACTCCGCCATCTCTCTCCCCACGTCCACCACTGCTGGCGGCTCACCTCCAACTGCGCAACGTTACGTGCTGTTAGCATCCAGCTACCGCTGCCCAACACTACAATTGCAGACAACAATGCAAACCAGCCACAGACTGCATATGGCACAGCCAGTGTATTTCGTACAGAGCGCTACACGGCGGCGGCGTTACCAATAAAAAAACCTAAACAGCCTACTTACACAGTCTTGGGTTAAATTTTAGTTTTTTTTTTTATTTATCAACTACGCGTTTCATCTTACTTAGGCATCTTCAAGCTGATATTAATTTGGTATTTCTTAGGACGACCCTTTAGACAGTGTAGCTAAAGGGCATCGTCGAGTATATCAGGCCAACATCGCCTTCGTTAACCTCAGTAAATACTTTATAGATGGGCATGAGTGACTCCAAGACCTGCATAACGCTTACACGTTCACAGGATAGGCATTATGCTAACTACTAAAGCCCCATATTATTCTATAATTTGCTCCTGTGAACGTATACGCGCTATGCAGGTCTTGGAGTTACTCACGTCCATCTAGAAAGTGTTTACTAAGGTTAACGAAGGCGTTGTTAGCCTGATGTACTCGACGATACCCTTTAGCTACACTGTCTAAAGGATCGTCCTAAGAAATACCAAAGTAAGATCAGACTCAAGATGCCTAAATAAGGTGAAACGCGTAGTTGATAAATAAAAAGATTTAAAATTGCAACCAAGACAGTTTTCAACTAATACTACTAAACACTGGTTTGCTGATTCATGCCACAGATAGATAGGAAGAATTTTTAATTTGAAAGGTGACGTTGGATAAGAAACGAGATATAAGTACAAATTAACAATTTTGGAATTTTTCTCATTTACTTGTAGTGTGAAACCTTGCTTGTTGTCAGATTTCATACTTCCACGCCAACGGTGAGTGCCCTATAGTTCGTGATGGGTGAGTTTGCGAGTATCAAAATATGCGATATAAATAGCCGTATCTTTTAACTGCACTGACTTAGAAGCTGCTATGTTTTACATCGCCAAGAGACCTTAGGCCTTAGGATGTTATATAATCTTCAACTTCATACGTGTAGACATTTCCGAGAAGAAGGGTTTTTAACAGTCGGACAAACAGACCGACAGTCAGACAGATGGACAAGAAAATGATGCTATAAGGGTTCCGTTTCTACCGATTGATGTACGGAAAAATAAACAGTAATGATTCCGTATTACGTAGATTGTACAAGGAAAGTAACTAGTGTTGATGGTGCTGTAGAAGTCGCAAATCTTTAATCTACTCTCCAACTGGGCCGCTACCAGTGGGACACGGCGCTAATGTCGTCTTCGCAGAGGGGCCGCTGGTGTCCTGAAGGGGCATCGGTCAGCGTTTGGCTGACGTCTTCTCACAGCCCTCTCTGCTCTATCGTTCCCGACTGGCCAGCCGGTGCTTGTCTTTACAACGTAACATACACTACTGTCCATTAAAATTCCTACACCAAGAAGATGACGCGCTACAGACGCGAAATTTAACCGACAGGAAGAAAATGCTGTGATTCGCAAACGATTAGCTTTTCAGAGAATTCACACAAGGTTGGCGCTGGTGGCGACACCTACAGCGTGCTGACATGAGGAAAGTTTCCATCCGATTTCACATACACAAACAGCAGTTGACCTGCGTTGCCTGGTGAAATGCTGTTGTGATGTCTCGTGTAAGGAGGAGAAATGCGTACCATCAGATTGTATCCTATCACGATTTCGGTTTTTCGTTTCGCGACATAGCTGCTCGCGTTGGTCGAGATCCAATGACTGTCAGCAAAATATGGAATCGGTGGGTTCAGGAGGGTAATACGGGACGCCGTGCTGGGTCCCAAGGGCCTCGTATCACTAGCAGTCGAGATGACAGGCGTCTTATCCGCATGGCTGTAACGGATCGTGCAGCCACGTCTCGATCCCTGAGTCAACAGATGAGGACGTTTGCAAGACAACAACCATCTGAACGAATAGTTCGACGACGTTTGCAGGTTGCATGGACTATCAGGTCGAAGACCATGGCTGTGGTTACGCTTGACGCTGCATCACAGACAGTGGCGCCTGCGATGGTGTACTCAACGACGAACCTAGGTGCACGAATGGCAAAACGTCGTTTTTTCGGTTGAATCCAAGTTCTGTTTACAGCGTCATGAAGGTGGCATCCGTGTGTGGCGACTTCACTGTGAACGCACATTGGAAGCGTATATTCGTCATCGCCATACTGGCGTATCACCCACCGTGATGGAATGGGATGCCATTGGTTACACATCTGGGTCACCTATTGGTCGCATTTACGGAACTTTGAACAGTGGACGTAACATTTCGGATGTGTTACGACCCGTGGTTCTACCCTTCATTCGATCCCTGTGAAACCCTACATTTCAGCAGGATAAAGCACGACCGCATGTTGCAGGTTCTGTACGGACCTTCCTGGATACAGAAAATGTTCGACTGCTGCCCCGGCCAGCACATTCTCCAGATCTCTCACCAATTGAAAACGTGTGGTCAATGGTGGCCGAGCAACTGGCTCGTCACAATACACCAGTTACTGCTCTTGATTAACTGTGGTATCGTGTTGAAGTTGCATGGGTAGTTGTACCTGTTCACACCATCCAAGTTCTGTGTGACTCAATGACCAGGCGTACCAAGGCCGTTATTACGGCCAGGGGTGGTTGTTCTGGGTACTGATTTCTCAGGATCTATGCCCCCAAATTGCGTGTAATCACATGTCAGTTCTAGCATAATATATTGGTCCAACGAATACCTGTTTATCACTACATTTCTACTTGGTGTATCAGTTTTAATGGTCAGTAGAGTAAATTACTGCCAATGTATTGTTATGAGTTGTTATTTTGACGAAATAACAAAATGCGACGTAATGGCTGACTGCCGGAAACTAGGAGACTAATGGTTTCCCTACTGAACACCTGTTCTAAAAGAATTCAGTCGCTGTTTCATTTAATGTATCGTTTATCAGTGTACGTTGTTACACAAATTTCAATCTTTCATGTTGTTTCCGATACATATAGTGCTTTTCTGACAGTTAAACTGTTAAAATCTGCTTCATGTTTCTGAAAACTTTATACCCGAAGAAGAAAAAATCGTCTTCTTAATGAAACGCTCGAGGCAGGAACGCGATTCTACGCGCAAAGAGACGAACTACCCACAGAGAGCGGCTGGGTGAAAAGGTGAATCGCCGTTTTGTCGCCAGCCCAGGGAGCGCACAGTAGCCTTGGGCTCCGCTGTACCATTCATAAGTCGGTTGCAAACACGGTTTTACACGCTCCAGCAGTGAGCTCGGATTCAACAGGTGGTGGGGTTGGCGCTGACGTACGGCGCAGCCAGCCACTGAATGGACACGCGTGGTGTGTTTGTGTGTGTGCGCGTGTGTGTGTGTGGGTAGGTGGGTGTGTGTGGGAGAGGGCCTGCTCAATGGTATTTCTAGGCGCCTGCACGCTAGGAGGGAAAAATTTGTAAACTACACGTGTCGAGGAAAATGCTGCGTTATGATATTTAAAAGGGTTGTTTAATGGTGCAAACGGGGTGTGCGAGTAGAGTAGTAAACAGCACAAGATATGTAAATACGTTTTTGTATTTATAATTTTGTTCTGATAAACAATTTTCCTCTAAAAATTATTAAGGAAATAAGTGAAAGGAATGTTTATTTACATAAGTATGATTTGGGAATGTTACTATTTCTGGACATTATGAAAGTAGTTTTTGTTATTTCATAGAGAATTACAGCAACTAGATTCAATTTTTATGTTTTTTTTATAAAATGTATTTATAGTATATTTAAAACAAACTGCACACAAACCAATATAAATCAACTAGAAACTGTGGAAGTTTTAGAGGTAGATGCAACAGGCTGTAAATGACTGTGTTTAGGAGGATGCTTAACGTCTTCCAATTCTGTAGCACTACTTGAAGTTTTGCAGCTATCCACTTCTTCTCTTGAGATCACTGTAATCAGTATGCACGCAATTTGATGTGCATATTGTAGTAGGTTAATAACATGCACATCCTGTAAATTGGTTCAAATGGCTGTGAGCACTATGGGACTTAACTTCTGAGGTCATCAGTCCCCTAGACCGTAGCGGTCGCGCGGTTCCAGACTGTAGCGCCTAGAACCGCTCAGCCATCCAGGTCGGCTCCTGTAAATTGTATCGAGTATTCTTGAAGCAAGGAAACACCAATTATTGTATCAAGTTCACCTCGTCCTCCCTTGCAAATCTGTAGTTTGTCTTATGCACTACACGGTCATATTGCTGCGGACTTATTCGAAATCTGTTCATATTACACACATCAAAAAAACGTTTTGCACCACCTCGGTTCTTAGAGTTTCGTGACCTGTACAGAAAATTGGAATAGAGATCAATATAAACATCACTTCCGCTCTTTTCATTCCTATTGAAAACCATAAGTTGCATGTTGTACCACCATACAGCGAGTCCTTCAGAGGTGGTGGTCCATATTTCTGTATACACCGGTACCTCTGATACCCAGTATCGCGTCCCCTTGCATTGATGCATGCCTGTTTACGTCGTGGCATATTATCCATAAGTTCAAGGCACTGTTAGTTGTGATTGCCCCACTCCTCAACGGCGATTCGCTGTAGATCCCTCAGAGCGGTTGGCGGGTCACGTCGTCCATAAACAACCCATTCCAATCTATCCCAGGCATGTGCGATAGGGTTCGTGTCTGGAGAATATGTTGGCCTCTGTAGTCGAGCGAAGTCGTTATCCTGAAGGAAGTCATTCTCAAAATGGGAGCGCGATATGTCGTCCATTAAGACGAATCCATTGCCAAAATGCTGTCAATATGGTTGCACTATCGGTCGGAGGATAGTAGTCACGTGTTGTACAGCCGTTGAGGCCCCTTCAATGACCACCAGCGGCGTACGTCAGCCCCACATAATGTCACCCTAAAACGGCAGGGAACTTCACCTTGTGGCACTCGCTGGACAGTGTGTGTAAGGCGTTCAGCCTGACCGGGTTTCCTCCAAACACCATCTCCGAGAATTGTCTGGTTGAAGGCAAATGCGACACTCACCGGTGAAGAGAACGTGATGCCAAACCAGAGCGGTCCATTCGGCGTGTTGTTGGGCCCATCTGTAACGCGCTGCATGGTGTCGTGTGTGCTCGCCATGGACATCGGGAGTGAAGTTGCGCATCATGCAGCCTATTGTGCACAGTTTGAGTCGTACCACGATGTCCTGTAGCTGCACGTAAAGCACCATTCAACCTGGTGGCGTTGCTGTTAGGGTTATCCACTGCAGTAGTATACCTCGGGTGGCGTGAAGGAGGCATATCATCGACAGTTCCTGTCTATCTGTGTCTCCTCCTTGTCCGAACAACACCTCTTTGGTTCACTCCGAGACGCCTGGACACTTCCCTTGTTGAGAGCCCTTCCTGGCATAAAGTAGCAATGCGGACACTATTGAACCACGGTATTGACCGTCTAGGCATGGTTGAACTACAGACAACACGAGCCGTGTGAACAGTCAAAGGAATTGTGTCTGTGATACAATATCCACAGTCGGCGAATGTATTCAGTTGTTCTGGGAACCGGGTGATGCAAAACTTTTTTCGATGTATGTAATTGTATTTTACTATGCTGCAGATAATTTTCCTCATACACTAGTTGTGTTTGGTACCCGCTCCTTGGACAACGATTGTATTTTACTACATTTCTATGGAGACGGTGCCGCGCGGTGTAGCGGGTAAGCTACTACAAATAGCATAGTGAACGTATTGTAGTGGCCAAGATAGACACGAAGCCTGTGCCTACTACAGTAGTACAAGTTTATATGACAACTAACTCTGCACATGACGAAGAAATTGAAGAAATGTATGATGAGATAAAAGAAATTATTCAGGTAGTGATGGGCGACGAAAATTTAATAGTCATGGGTGACTGGAATTCGACACTAGGAAAAAGGAGAGACGGAAACATAGTAGGTCAATATGGTTTGGGGCTAAGAAATGAAAGAGGAAGCCGTTTGGTAGAATTTTGCACAGAGCATAACTTAATCGTAGCTAACACTTGGTTCAAGAATCATAAAAGAAGGCTGTATACATGGAAGAAGCCTGGAGGTACTGACAGGTTTCAGATAGATTATAATATGGTAAGACAGAGATTTAGGAACCAGGTTTTAAATTGTAAGACATTTCCAGGGGCAGATGTGGACTCTGACCACAATCTATTGGTTACGGACTGTAGATTAAAACTGAAGAAACTGCAAAAAGGTGGGAATTTAAGGAGATGGGACATAGATAAACTGAAAGAACAAGAGGCTGTATAGAGTTTCAAGGAGAGCGTAAGGGAACAATTGACAGGAATGGGGGAAAGAAATACAGTAGAAGACGTATGGGTAGCTCTGAGGGATGAAGTAGTGCAGGCAGCAGAGGATCAAGTAGGTAAAAAGACGAGGGCTAGTAAAAATCCTTGGGCAACAGAGGAAATTTTGAATTTAATTGATGAAAGGAGAAATTATAAAAATGCAGTAAATGAAGCAGGCAAAAAGGAATGCAAACTTCTCAAAAATGAGATCGACAGAAAGTGCAAAATGGCTAAGCAGGGATGGCTAAAGGACAAACGTAAGGATGTAGAGGCTTATCTCACTAGGGGTAAGATAGATACTGCCTACAGAAAAATTAAAGAGACCTTTGGAGAAAAGAGAGCCACTTGTATGAATATCAAGAGCTCAGATGGAAACCCAATTCTAAGCAAAGACGGGAAAGAAGAAAGGTGGAAGGAGTATATAGAGAGTCTATACAAGGGCGATGTACTTGAGGACAATATTATGGAAATAAAAGAGGATGTAGATGAAGATGAAATGGGAGATACGATACTGCGTGAAGAGTTTCACAGAGCACTGAAAGACCTAAGTCTAAACAAGGTCCCGGGAGTAGACAACATTCCATTAGAACTACTGACGGCCTTGGGAGAACCAGTCCTGGCAAAACTCTACCATCTGGTGAGCAAGATGTATGAGACAGGCGAAATACCATCAGACTTCAAGAATATAATAATTCCAATCCCAAAGAAAGCAGGTGTTGACAGATGTGAAAATTATCAGTTTAATAAGTCAGTTTAATAAGTCACAGCTGCAAAATACTAACGCGAATTATTTGCAGACGAATGGAAAAACTGGTAGAAGCCGACCTCGGGAAAGATCAGTTTGGATTCCGTAGAAATGTTGGAATACGTGAGGCAATACTGACCTTACGACTTATCTTAGAAGTAAGATTAAAGAAAGGCAAACCTACGTTTCTAGCATTTGTAGACGTAGAGAAAGCTTTTGACAATGTTGACTGGAATACTCTCTTTCAAATTCTGAAGGTGGCAGGGGTAAAATACAGGGAGCGAAAGGCTATTTACAATTTGTACAGAAACCAGATGGCATGAAAGAAATGGTTGGGAAGGGAGTGAGACAGAGTTGTATTCGATCTGTATATTGTGCAGCCAGTAAAGGAAACAAAAGAAAAATTTGGAGTAGGTATTAAAATCCAAGGAGAAGAAATAAAAATTTTGAGGTTCGCCGATGACATTGTAATTCTGTCAGAGACAACAAAGTACTTGGAAGAGCAGTTGAACGGAATGGATAGTGTCTTGTAAGGAGGATAAAAGATGAACATCAACAAAAGCAAAACGAGGATAATGGAATGTAGTCGAATTAAGTCGGGTGATGCTGGGGGAATTAGATTAGGAAATGAGATACTTAAAGTAGTAAAGGAGTTTTGCTATTTGGGGAGCAAAATAACTGATGATGGGGCGAAGTAGAGAGGATATAAAATGTAGACTGGCAATGGAAAGGAAAGCGTTTCTGAAGAAGAGAAATTTGTTAACATAGGGTATTGATTTAAGTGTGAGGAAGTCATTTCTGAAAGTATTCATATGGAGTGTAGTCATGTATGGAAGTGAAACGTGGACGACAAAGAGTTTGGACAAGAAGAGAATAGTAGCTTTCCAAATGTTGTGCTACAGAAGAATGCTGGGTAGATCATATAACTTATGAGGAGATATTGAATAGGATTGGTGAGAAGTTTGTGGCACAACTTAGCTAGAAGATGGGATCGGTTGGTAGGACATGTTCTGAGGCATCAAGGGATCACCAATTTAGTATTGGAGGGCAGCGTGGAGCGTAAAAATCGTAGAGGAAGACCAAGAGATGAATACACTAAACAGCTTCATAAGGATGTAGGTTGCAGTATGCACTGGGAGGTGAAGGAGCTTGCATAGGATAGATTAGCGTGGAGAGCTGCATCAAACCAGTCTCAGGACTGAAGACCACAACAACAACAACAACAACAGGGCGTTAGGAATATAAGCGGAGATATTTTTACTGATGATTGAGGACAGCATACCGAAAACATTGCATCCGAATTTACTTCATTTGTAGACTGATGATTATAACTATTATGGGTAATATATTTTAGGTTGGGTAGGACTTCCAAGTGACGCAGGTCAGCCATTAATATTTTCCCCTACGCAGCAAGTCTGGTAAAGAAGTGCTTATGCGTGGACGCAAAACGGATGGTCTATACTGACAGATGTACTCCACTTCATGGCGCATTTACGATTATGTAGAAAACATCAGGTAGTAAATTACGTCATGTGATTTTGGGGAAACAAAGACAGGGAAAAAACAAGTAACATAATGAAGTGGGTACATATCAAGGTACCAATGATCGCATCCTGTATACTTTCCTTACTGTTAATGTGCCCTCAGCGCCACCAAGAGGCATTAAATCTCGAACTGGATAGTGACCAAATGTTTTGGCTCAACTGTATATATCAGCCGCATTGCTGATGTTTGCAGTTCACAGCGTCCGTGAGAAAAAGACGATGGTGATGAGCCCGAAACTGGCACTTTGCGTTAAATGCCCAGAAACGCAAAATTGTGAACTTCATAACAGGAGAAACAGTGCATCTTACGGCTAAATTATCAATGATTTACATGTGGAATTGACCAACTCATCCGACATCTGATTATAACATTTTCTTGGGAAATGAAATGGAAACACCACATGGGCCCGTAGTAGGTAAAGCAGGTGGGATCACTGGTAAAATACTAGGTTAACCTAATTGATCTACGGAGGAGATTGTTTACAAAACACATGTGTCATCCACCGTAGAATATTGTTAAAGTATGTGGGACCCGTACTACATAAAACTAAGAGGCAATGCTGAACACGTTGAGAGAAGGAATGGACGAATTGTCAGCTATTTGTTTGGCCCATGGAAGAGTGCCTCAGAGATGCTGCAGTATCTGAACTGGCAGAAGGTGGAATAAAAGGAAACTATCCCGAGAAAGCCCATTAACAAATCAAGAAATATACTACTGCACGCTACCAATCGCTTCTGTAGGGATCACGAGGTCTAGATTAGATTAATTACAGGGTTTCATAAAAGAATGAAACGGGAAGAAGCAGTAACAACTGGTACAGTGAGTACTCTCTGTCACGCACTTCACAGAGGTTTACAGAGCATGGATGCAAATGTAGATCTAAATGTAGAAGCCGATGACGTAGATCTATATCTAGAGGATCTCGCACACTGATGTAGTACAGTGATCTACGTCAAGCGAAACTGCAATTACTGATCCACTTATTGATCGGACTATCAGTGTTAGAGCCTTTACAGTGATGGTAATACAAACGTGATACATAAGAATAAAATTGTTATATGTCTCCTTTAATATGCCATGGCAACATTCTAGTGATTTGATACTTATTTAGGAATTTCGTAGTTTATTTATGCTAGCAGCTTATCATTTGGCCTCTCTGAGGCAAGTGGACACCATTCCTCACCTTCTCAACACAGAAAAATCTAAGGTGATCACCAGGAATAAAGACCATGGTCTATATACTAGTAGTCAGGAACGGTAACCACTGAAAAAAGGTGTTCCACAATGCCTACCTTTGGAGACGCTGATCACGTATCAACATTATTACTACTCTGCGTCAGAATAATTTCATTGTTCTTGCATTTGAAAGCATGCTAACGGCTCCGGCCAACCAAGTCGTCACCATGATATCATTCATACAACTGCAACCAGGGCATCATATTATTGTGTTTCTAGCAAACTACAAAACTCTAAGAGGTACCACGCCGTAGGATCTATCAATGGCGGTGATTTCTTTAGGAGATGATTTCTGTAGCTATCGTGGACGAAAAATGCCGGCAGCGAATCGGCAAGTATATACACTATCGCTCATTAATTTCAATGTACCCTGGCATTCCAGATATAGAGCACTAATCAAACATTAGTTCTCACAAAATTTAATTATACTAACTTACACACACACACACACACACACACACACACACACACGCACACACACACACACACACACACACACACACACACACACACACCATAATAGAATCTCCAGGGTGTTTAACTGTAGGTAGAACACACTGCTGGGCTACCCCTTCCCTCACATATCGGCGAACAAATATTCTCCTTCTGGTTCCCAAAAATCTCGAACTTCGATTCATCGGTGAATAACACATTCGTCCACTCTTCTGATGCCCAGTTACGATGTTTTCTAGCCCATTCAAGTCTTTTCTGTTTATTTATGGGCCTTAGAAGCTGTTTTCTTGCTGTGACACATCCTTTCTTTTTACTGTTGCAACAGATATTGTTGTCGTATTCATTTCTGCCAATTCTGCACGAATTTGATGCACTGTTTTGAATCTATATCTCTTACTTGTAATTCTGGTATATTTATCATCACTTTAAGTTGTTTTAGGAGATCGTCCTGGTCATGGCATGTCCTTATTATTACCTGTTGTCTCCTGGCCGTGAAGGGTGTATTGCACTCCCACTATAGACACACCACACTATGTCGCAATTTGGCGAATAGATAAACCTGCTTGGCTAAGTGCTACAATTGCAGCACGTTGTTCTATGGAAATCTTCACTACTGGAGCCATAATTCAATGTCACGAAGGAATTGATACGTGGGGACGATATGTTATGCATCGTAGCAATGCTTGCCGTTCGCTGTGGACATCACTTCACTACCGGGAAAGACACAGGTGCACCAAATGCGGGGTCGTAGGCAAGTAGGTAAACAAACATATCGGTTAGGTACATAAATTTTATGAACACGACATTGTTAGTTGGAATACTACTGTATCTCGATGACCGCAAACATAAATCATGACATGTCTACAACTGTTGTACTATTCCTTCGCTTCTTTAACCGTACCCACGGTATTAGACCTCATCTACAGAGAACTAGATTTCACTGAAATTAATGAACGGTTGAGCAATGTAGAAAAAATCACATATAATAAGGTGATATGGGATCGAATAACATTTGCCAGACTACCACTAGTCATTAATGTACCGTTTTAGGTCTACAGACATAATTCGGTGCCCAATCAGTAGTAAGAGCGCTGTAGGCTGTCTTGTAAGCCAACGGGACTGGGTACGTGACTAGCAGTGTGAGTTTGTTCGATTAAGCTGTTACGGTGATAAACAGTGAGTGTTTATACTCAAATCGGATCTCCAGCCGGAACATAACGTCGTCTTGACGTTATTTTCCGCATTCACGGTGGACCTACAGGCGGTGTACGAAGGATCCGCCGCCGCGGTTTTATTTCAGTTCCGGCTTACTCACATGAAGAAGCGGCCACGTGGACCACCGAAATATTGTGTCAAGGTGAAGTTATGTTCCGGCTGGAGGTCCGATATGAATATCATGAGTTACTGCTCCTGGAAAGTTTACAGAGCCACACAGTGCGTGTTGTTCTGCACTACACTCGTCGTCTGCTGCATCACGCTGATGTCACGGTGAACAGGCACACAAACTACTAGGCAGGTGACATTCAGAGCTCTCACAAAGCTGCAGTCTGCTGTGAGTTAAGTGTGAGCCGATAGCGTGCTGAACATTTCCCAAACAGAATACTGTTAGAAGCTGACGCCTTAGGACTAAGGATCAGCGCCTCAGAGAGCGCGGCATGTTTGTACCTAACGTGGTCAATACCGAACGGCGACGAATAGTACAGACTACGGAGTATTTTGGAAAGCTTCAAAAACCAAAATGTTCAAATGTGTGTGAAATCTTATGGGACTTAAGTGCTAAGGTCATCAGTCCCTAAACTTACACACTACTTAACCTGAATTATCCTAAGGACAAACACACACATCCATGCCCGAGGAAGGACTCGAACCTCCGCCGGGACCAGCCGCACAGTCCATGACTGCAGCGACCAAGACCGCTCGGCTAATCCCGCGCGGCTGGAAAGCTACCCCCGCGTTGTAACCGCTTCAACCACTACACGAGCGACAGCTCACGAATTCAACGTCACTCATCGGCTTGCTTGTAATGACAAAAATGGGAATGGTTTGCATGCTGCCCGGGATTTTGCCGCAGAAAATTATCAAGTCGATAAAATGTTTGTGATTGGCGCTTCAGGAACAGCCAGCGTCTAAAATATATGAATAATTCTCTATTACATTCTGTTTACGGTGAGGCTGCTTTTACTAGGTAAGCAATATTTAACGTTTATAATCTTAAATAATGGGTGTACCTCAATTTCCGCACGCTAAAAATTTTCGGGATATATCTGGGTAGGAGTTGTCAATTACAAGACTAAAGCTTCCGTTATACGTCTCTGATTAATTGGGAAGAATTGTTTACATTTTTAAAAGTATGTGTTCGATATTACAACACACATGCTTGTGGAAAGTGTACCAAAAGCATGGTGCTTTGCTTCATTGCACATAACAACACCAAGACACTTGAAGAAATTTTGAGGCAGAAAAAGGTATTCGTAATACGCCAGGATTTTTCTACACTGTGCGTCACTCGTTTCTTCCACGACATCTGCTTTTCTGTGACGTTGGTGGCAGAATTTTCAATCATTTACTGTAAACAAAGCGATTTGACACACGAGAGCCTAGTTTTCAATGTCTACTTCCTTTCTCATCAACACCTTAGTCTATAGTTACTGATATTACTTGTGAGAATAAAGATTTACTCTCGGCGTGCATGAATACATGGGCCCTTACATTCCATTAAAACGTACAGCATTGTACGTCGGCCATATTATGTCCGCGTCTGATGATTACTGGTGCAGTGGTAAGACAGCAGACACGCGTTTAATAAGATAGCATTGAAAATTTCAGTTTAAATCGCCATACATTTATCCAAATTTAATTTTTCGTTGCTTTCTAAGTGACAGAAGGCAAATGCGAGGAAGGTTCCTTTGTAAAGGACACGACCGCAATTCCTTCCCCAAATCAAACTTTTTCTCCGCCTTTAGTGATCTTACAGTCGACGGGAAGTAAAATTAATATTCCTTCCAATCTTTCTCGTAATTTGCCATGAAAAAGTAAAGCAAATACGATGCTGCTTGCGTAACTTCACAATAGTACATTTGGGATCTATGATTTTACTGGCAGTTTTGCTGGTTATTTGTCTCCCACCATGCTCCTTTCTTATCATTGGTTTGTTTTGATATCGTTTAAACCGTGAAATTCACAAAATATTGCCCGAGACGGTGTGTATAGAAGTCCCAGTCACTCGTGGCCTTCTTTATCGAGGAGAAATGTCGCTAGGACGATGGTTTCCACTGTTGTTGTTTACGATTGTTGTTTGCATTACATTGCGAGAAACAATACTGATCAGTTATAACTACTCTACGTGCTGAACCCGGTTTTGCCCTGAAAATTTGACGTTAGTTGATAGTGTGTGCTACCAACGAAATAATATGAACCTGAGATTCGACCTCCTCGTTATCAGATGTTCAAATGTTTGTCTCCCAACTGAGACGCTACTTAAAAATGAGTTACAAAGGCATGAAAACAAAAGCAAGCCGGCGGCACCACATAACACGAAAAATGTTAGCAAGAAATGTCGAGAGACTGACGGTGTATGCCCTGTTTTGAGAGCTATTTTCAGCTAAATCATATCAACCTCAAAATAAGACGAAGTCACACCCAGTTGGGAATATTTGGGAGAGGGCTATCAGCTACAGCATTTTCCTGATAATCAAGGACAGCCACTCAAAAGTCTCGGTTGAAATGGGGGTTTGTGACAGAGTAGGGGTAATGCAGATATAATAACGAATAAGAAAACAGGAATTCAGTCGACCTACTGCGAACAATCAAGTGAACTTATTATCGTAGTCAAGACAGAGACAGCGCCAACACAGACCACTGTAGCGCAAGTTTTTATGGTACAAGTAAGTGCGCTTACTAGTTCTGAAGATAGTGAAGAGATTGAAAATAAATGTATGATCAGATAAAATAAATGATTCAGCACATTAGGAAATATTACTATTTAATTGTGATGAGTGACTTGAATACTTTAGTGGGAAAAAGTAAAAAAATCCGAATCGTAGTAAGTGGCTGTGGACTGAGGAATAGTGAGGAAACGTGAACCAGAGCGCAGAATAACATTTAGCCATTACCATCACATGGTTTGGTAATCATAGAGTTGTGCAGGTGGAAGAGAGCTCAATACATCGCAATATTGTAGATTATGTCTGCGAGACAGAGATTTACAAAGCAGATTTTAAAATGTAAAACATTTGAAGGAAAAGATGAATAACCTGTTGGTTAAAACTGAAGAAGCTGCAGAGAGGTTATGAATGAAAGAGGTGAAACCTTGATAATATGAAAGAAGTTATTTGGAGTTTCAGAGAGTATTAGCTAATTATTAACAGAACTTAGTGAGTACCATGTGAGTAGCGCTCGCGTACATCACTCGCTATGCACACGCAGGCGGAATCACGCGGCTGGCACTTCTCTCAGTCGGTATCGCGCGGCGCTCACTCACTGGATGACGGGCAACAGCTGTGTGCTTTGGCCACGCGGGTAACGAAACTTATGCTCTCCCTATACATCTCCGAAACGACTTAGCGGCACTAAAAGACCCGGAGAGTGATCCGATAAATTTAGAACTAGAATTTACTTTAGCTAAGGATATTCCAATTTTTCTATGGAGAAGGTTTGTGCTACACATCTGAGATTCACCAAGTGTTACCACTGTATAACGAAAATTAAACTGATAACCGAATTTTTAATACTGTTGAAGATAATAGTTTATGTGGAACTGTGTGTTTCCACGAAACAATAGTTGATGAATTAGTGCTCACTTGCAATCAGCTGCTAAAATTGCACTGGCATTTAGTCTTATTTTGGACAGAACAAATTGAAAAGAATAGTTAGGTAGTTAGTTATTTTCAGGTTCCATGGATCATTTTGCAGAATAAATTGTCATGATGTGGAACTAGTCATTTTACGATCATATTGCAAATTAATATGTACATCTATTTGTACTCTAAACATCACCATATTATTATTATTATTATTATTATAAAACAAGATATACAGATTGAGTTAGCAATTCCTATCCACCACCTTCTACACATTACAAACATATAAATTCTTCCATGGAATAGAAGGAGTTGTCAAGGAGAAAATTTTTCCATTTATTTGTATTGTAGTTATATACCTCATTCTTCCATCTCAACTGTAGTGGATTATTTACAACAAACTTCACAAGGGAATAAATATACTGTGAAGCAGCAGAAGGAATGCCCAACTCCTTAAACAGATGTCTACAAGATGATCACAGGTGAGCACAACATATTATTCGTACAGCACGTTTTTTGGCAATGAAGACATTCTTCATATGACATATGACACTACTGAATGAAAACAAAAAGAATATGTCAGCTTACTGACTTCTCTCTCTCAAAAATTTGCTATGATTCTAAGTGCAAATGTGGCTGAACTAAGTTGTTTTAGGAGTTCCAAAATGTGTTTTTTCCAATTTAAATTCTCATAAATACGGACACCTAAGAATTTTGAAGTTTCCACCCTATGTATTATTTCATCACCATGTCTCACAAGCCGGCCGGAGTGGCCGAGCGGTTCTAGGCGCTACAGTCTGGAACCGCGTGACCACTACGGTCGCAGGTTCGAATCCTGCCTCGGGTATGGATGTGTGTGATGTCCTTAGGTTAGTTAGGTTTAAGTAGTTCTAAGTTCTAGGGGACTAATAACCACAGCAGTTAAGTCCCATAGTGCTAAGAGCCATTTTTTTTGTCTCACACTTACCGCTGGTGCAGTACCCCTAGAGGTGCAGAACTGAATACGTTGTGTCTTTGTGAAATTCAGGGTGAGACCATTCGCAGAACACCAGTCAATGATACTTTTGAGAACTCACCATTCCTTCCATTTCTCTAAGTATACTGGTAGTGATACAATACTGGTGTCATCTAAAATAAAGAACTAATTCTGCTTGTTGCACATTAGACGGTAGATCATTTACATGTATGAGAAACAGCAGTTGACCTAAATTTGAGCCTTGGGCAATCCAATACGTGATTTCTCATGTCAGAATTATGTCCTTGATTTTGTTTGTTGAATTACTAGTAAGTACAATTTTCTGCATTCTTTTGGTCAGATATGACATGATCCATTGCTTGGCTGTACCATCAGTCCGATAAAACTTCAGTTTGTCTACAAGTATACTGCAATTCACACAACCAAATGTCTCTGATAGGTGACAGAAAATACCTACCAGTGCTATTTTGTTATTTAGTGCTTGTAATGTCTGGTGTGTGAACACGTAAATGGTATTCTCTGTACAGCAATCCTTCTGAAACCCTAACTGTGAATTGCTGTTGATGTTATTGTTGCCAAAGTGAGATGCTATTTTAGAATGCCTCACCTCCTCAGAAATTTTGGAAAATGATGTCAACAGTGAAATAGGTTGCTAATTACTGACGTCTCTCTTATCACCTTTCTTAAAGAGATGTTTAACAATGGCATATTTTACATCTCTGGAAAAATGCATTGAGTTAGTGATACATTACATATTTCGGACAATACCGAACTTATTATATGGGAATAAATCTTAAGTATTTAAGCAGAGAATATATGACCCTCTTAATTTCAGAAGTAGAAGTTGGTGGTACATTCATAAGATGTTGATGAGTTACTTTTCTAAGATACAGCTGCGATCTTTCTCTTGAACTGTTGGTCCCTATGCTTTCTGCAATGTTTAAGAAATGATTCTTAAATACATTTGTTACCTGTGACTTGTCATTTTAACACTCTGATTCAATTCACTAGTGATGTAATCCTCTTCCGTAGTTGGTTGTCCTGTCTCTTGATTCACTATGTTCCATATTGCCTTAACTCTGTTGTCAGACATACTGATATCTGACATTATGCGCGTGTTTCTTGATTTTTAATAACGTTTCTTAGTAATTTTGAATAGTTTTTATAGTCTGCAACTACTGCAGGGTCTCTACTTGTTCTTAGAAAAAGATACATTTCCTTTTTCCTTTCATAAGATACTTTAATTCCCTTAGAGATCCATGGTTTTCTACGTGGGTGTTTAATGTCGCTCCTGATTAGCTTTTGCGGAAAGTTATTTTCAAGTCCTGATCTGACTTTATCATGGAATAGATTAAATTTTATGATAGCATTTGGTTCTTTATACATTTCATCCCACGGTATTTCTCGTTAACTACTCTTAAAAACATTTGCCCTGTAGTCATCAACTTTTGTACCTGATTACCACTGAGGTGTATCCACACTGTATGGCACTACGTCATTTATCCTGAATAACTGTGAATGAGGATCAGAGAGAGCATTTGTTACTGGGTAAACAATTATTTTCTTGCTTTGTGCCTCACCAAAGGAAACATTATCCATTAGGGACATACTGTCTTTATCCACCTGTGTTGGAAAGAACTGCTGTGAGCAGCTGAGGATTGTGACAACAGACTATAACTGTCAAATTTGCTTATATTTAACACTTAAGCTCGGTCCGGTACTACGTAGGTTTCAGTGAATAAATCGAGCAAATGAAGTAATATGATCCACATTTGACAATATGAACAGAATGAGTAAGGAAGGACAAGGTGTAGTAGTAAAAAGAGTTGGGTATTATTGGAATGGATTCCTGTTTGGATAATTATTCAGATAAGTATTTCATTCAAACAAACAAATTTATTCGCCAATAAATTATTTCTAAATTTGAAAAAAAAACAATGACCCATAATGGCACTGTAATTTCTCTGTTTCCTTCTTGTACAGGGTTAGTATTTGTTCTCTTGCCTCAGAGCAGTTTCTGTTTGATAACTAACGTATTAATGGTTTGCCCATAGATGTGGATTTGTGGCTCAGTGGCTTACGTTCCAGACTAGAAAACTTAGTCTTAGGATCCAATCCCTGGTTGGTCTTAGGACCTTCTCTGTTCTTATCACTTCTTTCAACTATAACAATGAAAATAAGAAAATAATACCAAGTCAAACTGCACTGTACTTCGGAGTACATGGTGAAATGTTGATCCCCCTTTAACTGGCTGTATAATTCTGTTCAAAGGCATGGGGGATATCAAGCGCACTCCACCATGTCTAGTAAAGCACTGCAGTTCTGAAACAACCCTACAAGCTGAGCACAGCTTTACTTGATTTACAGGGTAACAGATGAAATAAAAAATACTTACAGGAGGTCAGCTTCATCAGATTAGGCACTAACCAGCCAAAACGTTGAGCAGCCACTTCAGCCAGCCAGCTGATGGTCAGTCGGACTGATCAGCCGAGCGAGATGGACGTGGAATATATTATGCCTTTTCCCTCGTTACACTAATATTACAAACGTACTTTACTACAACTATAAAAATTATTTTTCCGCCGTTTTATTTGACGTATACACTGTGGGTTGTAAGTTATACAAATGTTGGAGCATACGGAAAATATAGTGACGGATGTGTTTTTACGCAATAAACTTTGCGCGAAAATCTCGTTTGCGAAAAGGAGCACAGATGCTGTGCTTCATTGCCGGAGGCGAGGAATTTGGTATGTCTGAAAATTTAATGCATCCTCGTGGAGGAAAGCGTTTAACAAACAATAAAAGAACCTTTTAAACCCGATTATCTCGGAATAGGTGCATTATACACTACTGGCCATTAAAATTGCTACACCACGAAGATGACGTGCTACAGACGCAAAATTTGTCCGACAGGAAGATGATGCTGTGACATGCAAATGATTAGCTTTTCAGAGAATTCACACAAGATTGGCTCCGGTGGCAACAACTACAACGTGCTGACATGAGGAAAGTTTCCAACCGATTTCTCACACAAAAACAGCAGTTGACCGGCGTCGTTTGGTCCAACGTTGTTGTGATGCCGCGTGTAAGGAGGCGAAATGCGTAGCATCAGATTGTATCCTATCACGATTGCGGTTTTTCGTTTCGCGACATTGCTGCTCGCGTTGGTCGAGATCCAATGACTGTCAGCAAAATATGGAATCGGTGGGTTCAGGAGGGTAATACGGACGCCGTGCTGGGTTCCAACGGCCTCGTATCACTAGCAGTCGAGATGACAGGCAACTTATCCGCATGGCTGTAACGGATCGTGCAGCCACGTCTCGATCCCTGAGTCAGCAGATGAGGACGTTTGCAAGACAACAACCATCTGCACTAACAGTTCGATGACGTTTGCAGCAGAATGGACTATCAGCTCGGAGACCATGGCTGCGGTTACCCTTGACGTTGCATCACAGACAGTAGCGCCTGCGATGGCGTACTCAACGACGAATCTGGGTGCACGAATGGCAAAACGTCATTTTTTCGGATGAATCCAGGTTCTGTTTACAGCATCATGATGGTCACATCCGTGTTTGGCGACATCGCGGTGAACGCAAATTGGAAGCGTGTATTCGTCATCGCCATACGGGCATATCACCCGGCGTGATGGTATGGAGTGCCATTGGTGACAAGTCCCTCTCACCTCTTGATCGCGTTGACGGCACTTTGAACAGTGGGTGTTACATTTCAGATTTGTTTCTACCCGTGGATCTACCATTCATTCGATCCCTGCAAAACCCTATATTTCAGCAGGATAATGCACGACGGCATGTTGCGTGTCATGTACGGGCCTTCCTGGATACAGAAATTGTTCGACTGGTGCCCTGGTCAGCACATGCTCCAGATTTCTTACCAACTGAAAAGCCTGGTCAGTGGTGGCGGAGCAACTGGCTCGTCACAATACGCCAGTCACTACGCTTGATGAATTGTGGTTTCGTGTTGAAGGAGCATGGGAAGCTGTACCTGTACACGACATCCAAGCTCTGTTTGACTGAATGCCCAGGCGTATAAAGGCTGTTATTACGGCCAGACGTGGTTGTTCTGCGTACTAATTTCTGAGAATCTATGCACCCAACTTGCATGAAAATGTAATCACGTCAGTTCTAGTATAATATATTTGTCCAATGATTACCCGTTTACCATCTGCATGTCTTCTTGGAGTAGGAATTTTAATGGCCAGTAGTGTAGAATGCAGTTTTGGCACTGGCACATAAATGGAGAACGGAGAATTTTTCATCGTCCGTTGGACGTTTGAGAAGATTTTGCAATTTCCATAATAAATGCATGCTGTGTTTTACAAAATAATGCACCACAGAGAGATGGCTATAAATTTGAAGACACATCGTAAATCCCGTCAGGACTTGAAATTCCCTCAGGTCATACAAGCTGTGGAAATTCATCACGAAATTTGTTTCAGTGTGCAAAGCAAGATCTGCCAGCTTCGACAGGTGCAAGGAGACAGTACGCAGCCACATGGGTTCTTCACGAGACAGCCTGCTCACAACCGACAGCACGGAGGCAGGTGGCTGCCGCCAAGGCCCAATGCGCGGGCTACAATGCACACCATATTTTTGCTGGCTACCACAGCCTGGCTGCCGCAGACGACGTGCGTAGTTCTTTACAGCCTTTACTACCGATCCGGCCCTCTTCAGCTCTCTGTGCACCTGCCAATTTTATCTCGCCCTCCCACTGCTAACATGGCGCAAGAACTCTACGTAAGCAGCAAACGATAAGAATGCAGCCGACAAAAGCTCTTAATCTTCAGCACCTTCCTTACATTTCTAACACTATCGGAAATACGTGTCTCCTTGATATAGTTATGTATTTTGTGGTCGTAGAGTTACAAAATGAGAGAACAAAGCAAGAACTCATTGGTTCCTAACGATTAACATCAGCAGAATTTTAATCTACAATGTTCTAAAACGTTTATGGGATGCTGCTGGACGTCGAAAGTCAGCCAAGTGTTTTAGGATCATCTCTGAGTAAGCTTGCCGTTAGAATACGGAATAGTTTTTTTGATACGACAACCGTCTATGCAATTACGTAGAGCTCTGAGATTCAAAAATTTAGGAAGTGACATTGGGTTCGAGTATATACGAGGGTTGGAACTTAAATAGTGGCAACTATTTATTCACAACCGATACAAAAGAGTTACATGTTTGCACCTGTTACTGTCCTTCAAAGTAGTCACCATCGTTGTGTAGAACCCATTGCCGCTACTCGCTAATAACAGTATTTTGTTATTTCGATAAACATCCCGAGTGATTGATAGTCACATAAGCGGTGACATAAAGGTCTATGCAACAGAAACTGCAGATCATTTTGTCATTTTCATTGTGAAATTGCCGGCTGATTCATGTCTGGGGTAATAATAGAGGGCTGTTTGACTGGGTTGTCTGCTATCGTAGTGAAATATGTTTGCTACTGCAAGGGAGGTCTGATTTGTTTTCGGTTCTAATCTAGATGGAGGCAGACCAGAGCCCGTTGCCAGCCAGCGATGTGGAAGGCGAGTATACCATTAGCAGAGCCTGTTCTGTTGATGGTGCGAATGGAGCGGTCGAGGTGAAGAAGCTTGCACAGGATGGAGTAGCATGGAGAGCTGCATCAAACCAGTCTCAGGACTGAAGACAACAACAACAACAACACTGCCTGTCGAATCTCTGAACTGTTCTGAAGCAAATGCCACCAAGTGGTTCCTTCATCTTTGCATCAAATCAAATCTAAGTTCAAATGTACAAATGGCTCTGAGCACTATGGGACTTAACATCTGACGTCATCAGTCCCCTAGAACTTAGAACTACTTAAACCTTACTAACCTAAAAACAGCACACACAGCCGTGCCCGAGGCAGGATTCGAACCTGCGACCTTAGCGGTCACTAAAGCGCCTAGAACCGCTCGGCCACACCGGCCGCCTTCAAATCTATGTTACAAGGACTGAAGTCCCGGAAGTTTGTTGGATGGTACAATACTTCCCAGTCCCATCGACCGAACAGAACAGCCACAGCTTGCGCTGTATGCACGCGCGCTTTATCGTGAAAAATGATGGGTGGGTTGCGCAGAAAGGTTCGCCGCTTCTTTTGCAAAGCTGGTCCCAGGTGATGCTCCAAAAACGAACAGCAATGCTGCGCATTGACTGCCTGCCGTGGAGGAAGGTAATGCGTTAGGATAATACCATCACAGTCATACACGAGAATCACCGTATCTTTCACCGTACTATGGTTCTGACACACTTTCGACTTTCGTGTTGACCCATAATGATGCCATTCGTTGGATTGGCTTTTCAGTTGTGGCTCGTACTATGTGGGCCTTGTCTAACCTAGTGTTACGATACGGCGTAAGAAAGCCTGTCCGTAACGCTCAGAGCGCTCCAAGTTCGTCTGAGCAGCGTCGTAACGCATCCATTTCTGCATTTCCGTCAAGTCATGTGGAAGCCATCGTGATGCAATTTCTCGCATGCCGAGGCGTTCCCTCAGGATGCAAAGCACAGTAGTATGTGCTAATCCGGTTTCGTGGGCGAGCACACGAATCGTATGGCGTCGATCACTGTCCACTAACGCGGCAACAGCATGCACTTCTTCTTCAGAGGCGCCAGGACGACTTGTCCGATGCATGTTTGCCAGTTTGCCGCCCTTCGTTGAATGCTTTTACCCAACATACCACTGTTCAGTACGGCATTGATGATTTCCAGTAAGCCTCTTGAATGCCTTGATGACTCTGTCGTGCTGTACGACCTCTGGCATATTCATCTTGACCAGCTCCGTTGTTCCTGTTTCGAAAACATAGTGACCACGTTACGTTAGACCGTTCGCTCACAAGTGACTGTATTTCCCTCGATTGTACGCAGGCTGGTGACTTGGGACGGGTGAGTCCGTTTCCTCGGAAGTAAGGTAGGTATATCAACAACGTGTGCAAGCACCGACAATAGTAGATTCCATTGCACTGTGTCTCCACAGCAGTGTTGCCTCTATCTAAGTTCCAACCTACGTAAAAGAATTGATAATGTGGCAGCATACTAGCAACGTGTGTACTGTGAAAGTATCAAGAGACGATTCGAGGACGTTATTCGGCTTTCACAACCAACTGAAGTTATTGCAGCAGAGTGTTACCCACGATTTAAAAACAAGTACGAGGGTCGGTCAAAAAGTAATGCCTCCCATTTTTTTTCTACTTAAAAAAATTAAGTTAAGTGAAAAATTTGAATTTGGCGCCATTCCTCAAACCTTCTTCTGCAATCCACAGCAGTAGTAACTTTCTGTGTCAACAGGTGGCAGCACAGCAGAAGTTTGTAAGATGGCCGACATCGATGTTCGTTTGAGACAGCGTTGTGTGATTGAATTCTTGAATGCAGAAGGTGAAATGCCCATACGCATTCATGAAAGACTGAAGAAGGTGTATGGTGTTGTGACAGTGGATGTCAGCACTGTTAGACGATGGGTTCGTCGTTGTAAGGAAGCTGAAGGTCAAACACCGTTGTCTGACGAAAAGCGGAGCGGCAGGCCGGTGAGTGCAGTGACTCCACACAACATTCAGGAAGTTGATGACATCATTCGTGGTGACCGTCGGGTGACTGCAGATGAAGTGTGTCGCATTATTTCTCTTAGTAAAGGCAGTGTGATCACGATTATTAAACAATTGGGGTACTCAAAAGTTTGTGCACGGTGGGTTCCAAGAATGTTAACCGATCAGAATAAAGAGGCAAGGAAAACAATAGCCTCCCAACACTTGCAGCGCTTCCGTTTGGAGGGAGATGAGTTTCTGAAAAAAATTGTGACCGGGGACGAAACATGGGTGCATTTTTTTGAACCCGAATCAAAGAGGCAGTCAATGGAGTGGCGTCACACAAGCTCGCCGAGGAAGAAAAAATTCAAAACTGTGCGATCGGCAGGGAAGTTATGGCAACAGTTTTCTGGGATACAGAGGGTGTGATTCTGGTTGATTTTTTGGAGCAGGGATGCACAATAAATTCTGTTCAATACGTCACAACCCTCAAGAAACTTAAAGCACGTCTTCAGCGAGTTCGCCCAACAAAATCAATGGCAGATGTTCTTCTTTTGCATGACAATGCAAGACCACACACCAGTCGTCACACCTCTGACGAGATTGTCAAAATTGGATGGGAAGCTTTGCCTCATCCCCCATACAGCCCTGACCTGGCACCATCAGACTTCCATCTGTTCGGGCCACTAAAAGAAGCTCATCGTGGGATTCATTTTGAAGATGAGGAGGCCGTCAAAACATCCGTGCGTCAATGGCTTAGGAAGCAGAGCTGTGATTTTTACCGTGCTGGGATACATGCTCTTGTTCAAAGATGGACCAAAACTGTAGAGATGGGCGGAGATTACATTGAAAAATGACAAAATGATCCTCAATGTTGTGGTTTTCAACCTATGTAATTGCATTTAAATTTCCTGACAATTAAACGTAGAAAAAAAATAGGAGGCATTACTTTTTGACTGACCCTCGTAGTTCACCTGTAATGCAGTCCATGACCAAGGTAGGCTTGCAACAAACTTCAGAAATGTAATAGCCAAAGAAATGTCAAAGAAATCGGGTCATGAGTTTCGAATGATATTATGACGTAAAAATACTTTATTTGGAATGTGATTGGGGGAGTGAAGTTAAAATGGAATCACAATGAATTATTTTCCAAAAACAATAACGGAATTCATGACTTTTCCTGAAGTAGTTAGTGGGCTGAATGTCAAACAGGCAAGCCATGATTAAAGACGAATTCAGGAGTGCATTGGATGTGTAGATCACATTTTATTTAGTATAACGACTGTAAATCTCCGTAAATCAAATTAAGTGTGTGATGAGACCTTTTTAAAAAAAGAATGTTTTGGCAAATGATTTAAAAGAAAGGAAAAGTTCATCCGTTTAATAAATGACAAAGAACTGGAAAATAAATGCAACTGGATTTCAGATTTATCAATTATTGTTAACAATTTTGACTCAGAGATGACGATTAAGTGTTTTTATTCGTGGAAGTGAATAATGTTCCGAATAACACTTGTTATTCAGAAATAACGAAGAGTAATTTATATATTTATTCGTTATTCGTCTTTCGCGTAAATTTCGCCTGGCTGTGGTGCTAAGCGAAGCACATTGACGTTGCAAATTCGCATCCTATGTGCATCTGAGTGCAGGTGCGTGAAATCCGCGAACTGTCATTGACAATCGAATGTTGCAGTATTAACTGGGACCAATGATGCAACCATACCGTCTAGTATGTGTCACTGGTCGCGTCGTTGGTCCACGGAATGCGCAGATGCTCCAGGCACCTGCTCCAGACCGCAGCGACCCCTACAGTAGTGCCTAGAGCCCCATGTCAAACGAACAGTTGTTGTCAGTCGAATGTATGTTGCAGTATTAAGTGGGACCAACCACGCAATTAAATCGTGTACTGTGTGTCATTGTTGGTGTCGTTAACCCAATTAAGGCATTAGTACTCCAGCCTCCTGGTTCAGACTACAGTGACCCATGCAATCGTCTCAAGAGCCCCAAGTTTAGCCCCAGGTATAAAGAACTGTCTTGTCAATCGAAGCAACTTAAATCACTTAATAAAAGCAAGCCTTCTGGTCCAGACTGTATACCAATTAGGCTCCTTTCGGAGTATGCTGATGCATTAGCTCCATACTTAAAAATCATTTACAACCTTTCGCTCCACGAAACATCCATACGCAAAGACTGGAAAGTTGCAAAGGTCACACCAATATTCACCAAAGGTAGTAGAAGTAATCGATTAAATCACAGACCCATATCGTTAACGTCGATATGCAGCAGGATTTTAGAACATATACTGTATTCGATCAATATGAATTATCTCAAAGAAAACGGTGTATTGACACACAGTCAACATGCGTTTAGAAAATATCGTTCCTTTGAAACACAACTAGCTCTTTATTCACATTAAGTGTTGAGTGCTATTGACAGGGTATTTCAGATGGATTCCGTACTTCTGGATTTCCGGAAGGCTTTTGACACTGTACCACACAAGCGGCTCGTAGTGAAATTGCATGCTTATGAAATATCGTCTCAGTTATGTGACTGGATTTGTGATTTCCTGCCAGAGAGGTCACAATAGTTGGCGGTAATTGACGGAAAGTCATCGAGTAAAACAGAAGTGATTTCTCGCGTTCCTGAAGGTAGTTTTATAGGCCCTTTGCTGTTCCTTACCTATATAAAAGATTTGGGAGACGATCTGAGGAGCCGTCTCCGGTTGTTTGCAGATGACACTGTCGTTTATCGACTAATAAAACCATCAGCAGAAGCAAAATAAAAAAAGAATAATAATAAAATAAAAAACTAATTAATTAAAAAAATAAAAATAAAAATAAAACTGCAAAACGATTTAGAAAAGATATCTGAATTTTGCGAAAAGTGGCAGGTGACCCTAAATAACGAAAAGTGTGAGGTCATCCACATGAGTGCTAAAAGGAACTCGTTAAACTTCGGTTACACGATAAATCAGTCTAATTTAAAAGCTGTAAATTCAACTAAATACCTATGTATTACAATTATGAACAACTTAAATTGGTAGGAACACACAGAAAATGTTGTGGGGAAGGCTAAACAAAGACTGCGTTTCATTGGCAGGACACTTAGAAAATGTAACAGATGTGCTAAGGAGACTGCCTACACTACGCTTGTCCGTCCTCTTTTAGAATACTGCTGCGCGGTGTGGGATCCTCACTAGACAAGACTAACGGAGTTCATCGAAAAAGTTCAAACAAAGTCAGCACGTTTTGTATTATCGCGAAATATGGGAGAGTGTGTCGCATAAATGATACAGGATTTGGGCGGGACATCATTAAATGAAAGGCGTTTTTCGTTGCAACGGAATTTTCTCAAGAAATTCCAACTTTCTCCTTCGAATGTGAAAATATTTTGTTGTTACCGACCTACATAGAGAGGATTACCACGATAAAATAAGGGAAATCAGAGCTCTTACAGAAAGATATAGATGTTCATTCTTTCTGCACGCTGTACGAGATTGGAATAGTAGAGAATTGTGAAGATGATTCGATGAACCCTTTGCCAGGCACATAAATGTGATTTGCAGGGTATCCATGTAGATGTAGATGTAGACTCCACCTCCCCTTTCCCCCACTCCTCCTTCCACCAGACACATGCATGAACACGTATCCCTCAACTACTGAATTAACTATTCTTTCAAGCTATAGAACATGTCCTATCAACGGAGAGCTTCGTTTAGTCAAGTTTTGTCATAAATTTCCTTTCGTTCATATTCGATGCAGTATAAGTATCTCTCCACCACTTGTACCATTTACGCATCTAATTTTCAGCATTCCTCTATAAAACATAACCACTGGAGGGGGGGGGGGGGCAAAAATTTGGCAGCGATGGTGAGTCAATTGGACTTGCCATGAGTAACAAATTTTTCTATAATCTATTTAGTTTACTAAGGCTACAGCACAGAGTGTACACATTATTGATAAGTGCAGAACATATCAAGAAAAGGCAAAATGTATACGCAATGAGTACAAAATATATTAACAAATATCATAAAGTGCACATGTACTGTATAACTCTTTAGCATTTTTGCATGAATTAGACATATGAAAGTGCACACGCACTGTATAAGTCTTTAGCATTTTTTACAAGAACTAGGAAAGGGATGGGAAGGATAGCATCATGGTTGTAGCACAGTGGGTTGCACGTGGCTGCCCTGAAAGTCCATATCTTTCTACAGAAGCATAACACCAAGTGAGACAATCTGAAGTTCTCTTCCCTGAAGTACTTATCAGTGTAGCCAAGACACTGAAATGGTGCATTAATATTGTATGTTATCATTTTAGTAGTACATCAGGTACACCAAACACTAGAACCATAATAACATCTCCGTCGTTCAAGGTGGTGGACAGCTTGATATGTCAACATCATATTCTTGTAGAATCCATACTCTCACGTCAACAGAAAATTAGTGCAAAAACAAAATATAGTGCTCCATGATCATGAGGATGGACAGGACATATGGATATTCCAGTACTTGCTGGTAATTAGCTCAGAAGGTGAAGGATACATTACGTCTTATGCTAGTCATCATAGAATTACACTAGTGTAAAAACCGATCTAAATAATTATTGGCATTCATTGGCTACTTACACAGCATTTAATTAGCGTGTATGGAGTATTACAGAACATTATTCACAAGTCCTCTCAATACAGTAACTATTGGCACTCACTGACCAGTTACAAAGCACTTTTTATGCATTATTCAGAAGTCATCATTCAAAATGAGTTAACTATTGGCATATCATTTACGTATAAGTCATCTAGTTATAGTAATCATTAGCATCATAAGATATCTCATTACAGTAATCAGTGGCATTCATTGGCCAGTTACTAAACATGTAGCAAGTATTTAGTATTACAAAACACTATTCGTAACTCATCTGACTGCAGTAATTATTGGCACTCATTGGCCACTTACAAAGTATTCATATACACTCCTAGAAATTGAAATAAGAATACCGTGAATTCATTGTCCCAGGAAGGGGAAACTTTATTGACACATTCCTGGGGTCAGATACATCACATGATCACACTGACAGAACCACAGGCACATAGACACAGGCAACAGAGAATGCACAATGTTGGCACTAGTACAATGTATATCCACCTTTCGCAGCAATGCAGGCTGCTATTCTCCCATGGAGACGACCGTGGAGATGCTGGATGTAGTCCTGTGGAACGGCTTGCCATGCCATTTCCACCTGGCGCCTCAGTTGGACCAGCGATCGTGCTGGACGTGCAGACCGCGTGAGACGACGCTTCATCCAGTCCCAAACATGCTCAATGGGGGACAGATCCGGAGATCTTGCTGGCCAGGGTAGTTGACTTACACCTTCTAGAGCACGTTGGGTGGCACGGGATACATGCGGACGTCCTGTTGGAACAGCAAGTTCCCTTGCCGGTCTAGGAATGGTAGAACGATGGGTTCGATGACGGTTTGGATGTACCGTGCACTATTCAGTGTCCCCTCGACGATCACCAGAGGTGTACGGCCAGTGTAAGAGATCGCTCCCCACACCATGATGCCGGGTGTTGGCCCTGTGTGCCTCGATCGTATGCAGTCCTGATCGTGGCGCTCACCTGCACGGCGCCAAACACGCATACGACCATCATTGGCACCAAGGCAGAAGCGACTCTCATCGCTGAAGACGACACGTCTCCATTCGTCCCTCCATTCACGCCTGTCGCGACTCCACTGGAGGCGGGCTGCACGATGTTGGGGCGTGAGCGGAAGACGGCCTAACGGTGTGCGGGACCGTAGCCCAGCTTCATGGAGACGGTTGCGAATGGTCCTCGCCGATACCCCAGGAGCAACAGTGTCCCTAATTTGCTGGGAAGTGGCGGTGCGGTCCCGTACGGCACTGCGTAGGATCCTACGGTCTTGGCGTGCATCCATGCGTCGCTGCGGTCCGGTCCCAGGTCGACGGGCACGTGCACCTTCCGCCGACCACTGGCGACAACATCGATGTACTGTGGAGACCTCACGCGCCACGTGTTTCCTGGTGAGTCTGCTGTGCCGTGCGTGTGATCATTGCTTGTACAGCCCTCTCGCAGTGTCCGGAGCAAGTATGGTGGGTCTGACACACCGGTGTCAATGTGTTCTTTTTTCCATTTCCAGGAATGTAGTTTTACAATTCATTATTCACTATTATTCACAAGTCATCATTCAAAACAAGAGTTCTTGCATGTAGCATCAAACTGCTAGTGTTTATATATGATATCATGTAAGTGACATAAGACATATTTAAAATGTAAGACATTGTAATTATTACTCAAGGTCTGTAGTACAATAATACATACACATAATGGAATCAATACATCAGAAAAATTTGCGTTATATTTAGGACTAGAAATATATCTTAAACTGGTATCATTATGTACTTGTTTGCCAGTAATAGTTGGGACTGGTAATAATTGTTTTTTGCTAGAAGTGCATTGCGTTGGGATCGATAATTAATTGCTGGGGCATAAAAATATTTGCTTTTGACTTATTGCTGGAAATAAGTATTAATAACGTCCAGAATGAGATTTTCACTCTGCAGCGGAGTGTGCGCTGATATGAAACTTCCTGGCAGATTAAAACTGTGTGCCCGACCGAGACTCGAACTCGGGACCTTTGCCTTTCGCGGGCAAGTATAGCGCTTGCCCGCGAAAGGCAAAGGTCCCGAGTTCGAGTCTCGGTCGGGCACACAGTTTTAATCTGCCAGGAAGTTTCATATCAGCGCACACTCCGCTGCAGAGTGAAAATCTCATTCTGGAAACATCCCCCAGGCTGTGGCTAAGCCATTGTCTCCGCAATATCCTTTCTTTCAAGGTTCGCAGGAGAGCTTCTGTAAAGTTTGGAAGGTAGGAGACGGATACTGGCAGAAGTAAAGCTGTGAGTACCGGGCGTGGGTCGTGCTTCGGTAGCTCAGATGGTAGCTCGCTGGCCCGCGAAAGGCAAAGGTCCCGAGTCCGAGTCTCGGTCGGGCACACAGTTTTAATCTGCCAGGAATTTCATTAATAACGTCATTTGTCATGAGTCAGCTGTAGCAAGATTATGAAACAAGTACAGTATATGTGATCACATTCATAAATGATAGACACAACTGTTTAAAAAATGCAAGTACTAGAACAGGTTTAATAACGAACTGCTTATAGCATATTTATATCATGAAAAGCTTCTCCTACAAAAATTACAAAATGGATTATTGAGCTGAAAGAAAAAATGTATATTATGCTGAAAAGTAGTAAACTTCGAATTAACAGGTAATGAAACGTGTACTTAATATGTATGTACTCTAGCTGTCTTTCCCAAAACATTCAATCATTATACTATGCGACATAAGACATGCTGTCAAAAGGAACTGCAACAAATACTTAAAGTAACTACATAGCATTTCTTAACTAACAGTAAATATAATCATCATCTGCAAAGAAAAACTTCATTATTCATATCACCATAAATTCACCACTATAATCACCTGCAAAGAAAAACTTCATTATTCGAATAAGCATATTCTTCATATAACTATTCATCATCATTTATTATCATCTGCAAAAAATAGACACTTCATTATGCATATTCATATTACCATTTACTTCATACAACTATTCATTATGATTCATTACTTCATATAGTATAGAGTTTCTTACTTCTAGCATATTTCATCACTAAAATTAACATCTGTAGTTCTGTCTGACAGTCTGCATCAATCGCCTTGTATTCTGAAAGAAAAATAATTAGTCAAGACTGCTATCATACGATGTGTACAGTATATTGTGGTTAATGCCTGCTAATTCTGATCCATTTGCTCTTCATGACAAGATATTGCATTTTCTTTCCTTCATTCTGATGGTAAAATTTCCATTTCATAGTAAACCACTGTGGTTGTTTAATTCATTTCTTTTACACGGTATTGCTTTCTGAAAAATGATGAATAAGGATTAATATCTTCCATTTAATCACATACTCATTAAATGTAAATTTGTTTCTAGTGATATAATTAAGCATACAGCATAGCATGACAGAAAACATATTAGGTCAAAAACATAGACAGTTTTTAAGTGCATAAAATATACACAGTATCATAATGTAGTAGCATAAAATGTAGAATAGTCAAGATGTTGAGATATCATAAGGCAAAATGTCAAAGTCAACTGGTGTTTGTTACATCTTAAACATTTCATAGTGCATACAGACAAAATTCTACTTTCGAGAGGAAAAGAGTCATACATACACAAAAAACGAAAAATGTGCACGATCTGATGTCTAACGACAAGAAAAGCGGCCTGCTAACCTTAACTTGCCGGGCACTTGCCAGGAAAAAATACGATAACCATCAGTAAGTGTTCATATCAATAACCGGAAAAGGCATTACAATGTGATAAATCAGAAAGTATGTTCATTCAATAAAGGGTTTAATATTGGAGACATGGTGATTACTTTTGCTTTTTCTGGTTCTCAAAGTTTCCACATGTACTACATTGGGGTAAGGAATGCTGCGAATTCTATATGGACCTGCGTATAGAAGCTCAAATTTACTGCATCTACTCTTTCCTCTGTTGGATAAATAGTGTGTGCGTACTAATATCTTCTGTCCTGTGTGAAAGTCACCGCGTGTAATAACTTGTTTTTGCTTTCTTCTCCGGCGCTCTGCGGCATGTTTGATGTTGTTGAGCGCAATCTCAATTATTTTATGGTGGCGTAGTCGACGAGATGTAGGAAAGGATACTAATTCTTTAATTTTGTTAGGTGGTTCAACATTTTTCAATATAACAGTCGGAGATAGCATAGTAGATTCATTTGGTATGGAGTTAATTACATCCTGGAATGAGAGTATGTGTGTATCCCAATCAATATGTCTTTTATGGCAGTACATTCTACACAGTTTACCAATTTCTTTCATCAGTCGTTCACAAGGGTTCGAAGAAGCGTGATACTTGGATATATAGATCGGAGAAATGTTTCTAGCTCGTAATATACGTGTCCATATCGCAGATCGAAATTGTGGTCCATTGTCGGAAATTACTTTCAATACATGCTCTACATGAAATAAAAAATGTTTACAAATGCATTCGAAATAGATTTAGCAGTAGCTTTGCGCAACGGAGTGAAGGTAACAAATTTCGAATTGAGTTCAACAGCGACAAAGATGTAGCAAAAACCTCTATTAGATCTGGGAATCGGTCCAAAAATGTCGACACCGGCCATGTGTCTCAATTTAACAGGTAAAATGGGATGTATCGGAGGAATATGTGAAGTCGTGTCTGAATTAGCTTTCTGGCAGATTTTACATGACGCAAAAAATCGTCGAATACGTTTCTCCATGTTGGCAAAATAACAGTTCTGTCTCAGTATAAGAAAACATTTTCTGGCTCCATAATGTGCGTAACTCAAATGAGTATACCAAATTAATTTGTTAACAAGTTCGTCAGGAATGCATAATAACCAGTTGGTGCCGTCAGGGTGAGAGAGTCGGAACAGAATGTTATTGCGTACCGTGTAATGGTTTCTAATGGTAACATTCTTATCTTGCCAAAAGTGCTTAATTTCTTTCCATACGTTGTCTTTACTCTGCTCTTGTGCTATGTCTCGTAATGACGATGTAATGAAATTTTCAAATGTGACATGTTGAATATACATGACGCTAGAATTTGCTTGGCAGAAGTTGGTTTCAATGTCTTTCTGATTGTTGCAGAGAGAACGGGATAGTGCGTCTGCTACAATATTTTGTGTGCCGGGAATGTGAACAATTGTAAAATTGAATTCCTGTAAGTAAAGTTTCCATCTGCGTAATCTGTCATGTGTAAATTTAGCGGAAAGTAAAAACTGGATAGCTCTATGGTCTATGTAAACGTTAGTATGTCTTCCATAAAGAAAATGCCTAAATCGGGTAAATGCCCATACAACACATAATGTTTCAAGTTCTGTAACAGAATAATTGCGTTCAGCAGGTGACAGAATGCGACTTGCAAAGGCGATGTTTTTAATTACTGTATTACCGTCTTCTTCAATTTCCTGAAAAATGTGCACGCCTAAAGCTGTGTTAGAACTGTCGGTGGCAATGGAAAAATTTCTAGTGAGATCTGTGTGATAAAAGTGGTGCGTTCAACAAAGCTTGTTTCAGATTGACAAATTCAGACTGCGCTTGGCTATCCCAGGACCAAATAGTGTTTTTACCCGTCAGTTGGCATAATATAGGGGTGTCTAAAGCACAGTAATGAATAAATTTACGAAAAAAAGTTAATTAAACTCAGAAAGCTACGTAGTTGTTTCTTCGTCGTTGGAACAGTAATGTCACGTAAAGCTTGAAGTTTTTCCGGGTCAGGCGCAATGCCTTCTGCTGAAATTACATGTCCAAGAAATTTTATGGAAGTTCTGCCAAAGTGCGATTTGTTAAGATTAACTGTGAGTCCTTGTGCACGAAAAGTTTGCAACAGTTGTTCCAGAATCAGATTATGTTCAGACCAGTTAGCTTCTGCAATAAGAATGTCGACTACATACGTTGTGATTCTGTTTTTTAATTCTGTCGGAAGTATAGTATTGAAACCGCGAATAAATGCTGCTGAAGAAATTGTTAAACCGAACGGTAATTTGCAAAATTGATAACAGTCACCAAAACAGAGAAATGCTGTGTACTTTCTGCAGTTCGGATGCAGCTAAATTTGCCAAAATCCCGATTTCAAATCCAATGTGGAATAAACAGCAGTACCATGAAATTTCTGTAGAAGTTCTTCTAGTGGGCGATCTGTTTCATTAATAATAATGGCGTTGACATGACGCGAATCAAGTACGAGTCGAAGTGATCCATCCTTTTTCTTAACAATATGGAGCGGGTATATGTACGGACTAACTGCCGGTTCAATAATACCTTGGTCAAGCATAGCTTGCAATTTTTTCTTAACTTGTTCTCTGTGAATATACGGAATGGGATAATGTTTGGCTTTAAACATGTCGTGCTGTTTAACTTGAAATTCATACATGAAACCGGACATAGTACCAGGGATGTTGTCAAAAACTGGAGCTTGCTGTAAAAGGATATTGCATAGTTGAGCACGTTCAACGTCGGTATTTGCACTGCTTTGTTTTACTTTCTCAGAAATCATTTGCATAACGTCGTAGTCGGCTTCGTCTGGTGTATTGTAGTTGTGTACGAACGTATCTGTGAACAATGTGGAATGACTGTGTTACGTGATACAGAAATGACCTCTGTCCGATTAATTGTTTGTTCTTCTGCAGATAAAGAGTGCTGAAATTCTAATGCCAGTTGTATATTTTCATCCTTGAACATTAAATAAGAAGTTTGAAAGTCAATAATTGCGTCGCGTTGTACCAGAAAATTCGTGCCTAAAATAACGTCTGTTGTCAATAAGGGAACAATCCAAAAATTTGAGTGGAACGTATGACCTGCAATACAAAATGATAAGTGTGTCTGTAATTTTACATCTACTCCTTTACCAGATACTGCTCCTTTTACTTTAGTTTTGCCTAATGGTAACGTAGAATAGATATTCTCTTTGTTGCATTCGTTGAAGGTTTCTTCATTTATAACTGACATAGGTGATCCAGAATCGATTACTGCTGAAAATTTGGATGATCCAGTCTTTACTTCAATGACAGGGAGAGAAATGGTTTTTTTGAATAACTGGGTTTTCATACAAAAGAGTGTCTCGGATGTTGTCAAAACTAATAACATTTTCGTAAACAAGATTCTGTGTGTCAAAAATATTGCTTGCGTTGCTGGAAGATGCAACCTGTACTGTATCTAGTCAAATTCTTTCTGACGTGCTGTTATTTGCGGGAGGATGCTGTGGCATCTCGACTATTTGTACTGTTCTGTTATTTCTTCCTGATGTATTAGGTTCGGGATGATATCGATTGTCTGGTTCGTTCATGATAATCTGTTGTTGCGGATGATTCTGCTGCTGATAAGACCTATTGCTATTAAATGTACGCTGAAAATTGTGCTCATTACTCTTACGTCTGTCATGATAGTCATTGCTATACGGCGCGTTGCGATAGGAGTTGAAATGATGTGTTTTCTGTACGCAATGATTTCCTTGTTGCGGTGCGTTACTATTTGTGTGGCCGACGCTATACGTGTTCGCGGCGAAACATTAAAGCTTGGTTGCCCTTGCAAACCACATTGTTGGTTAGGTATGCTAACCGGCTGGTTTTGTTGCTGTTGTGGGGAAAAGCCTCTATTGTTACCAAAATGCGTTTGCTCTTACTGATAATTTTGACGGTACTGATAATTAAAATATTGTCACTTATTAAAATTATGCTGGTAGTTTTGCCATTTCGGAAGTGTCTAATGAAAACTGTCACTTTCGGTAAAACTTGTCATATCAGTTTTTCTTTACTCATTCTTAATCCTAGATAGATCGATAGCTGAAGAGTTGTTTTGATAGATATAAAGGATAGTAAAAGAGAAGGCAGCAGTGCAGAAAACTAAAGATGAAATAGCACTACTACGGCTCGGGCCCTGTGCACGCTACGACACATATTCATCGAAGTGTAATGAATCACCTGAGGTCCCTTATGCGCTGCAAATAAATTTTAGTTTCTGCGTTACAGGCAATGCCGGTGCAAATTCAAAAACAAATTGTTGTATCCAGGCCAATTCTAGTTTCTGCATTGCTGGCCAAGCTGATGAAAATACAAAAGCAAATTGCCGTATCCAGTCCAAAGCATGTATTTATGTTATGTCATTTTTAAATACCTTAGATTTTCTCACGGATAGAAAGTGCTTGTAATCAAAATTATCGTCTCTGAATGTCTGAACAGGTTCAGGATTGTATGAGAATCTATTTGTCTGTGTCTGTTCAGATTCTAAGTCACGTACTCTCGGTAAATTGCCTAAATTATATTGGTTGTGTGAATGTGACAAATGTTCAAGATGTGGCATATGCCATGACGCGTTAGAGACTGAAACATTTTTCATTTCTGTCACTTTAAACGTTCGTCAATTTGGCTGTTCTGTTGTTCAAAATTCTTATCGACTTCCGCATCCAGAGTGCGTGATAGTTCTGCTGACATTAATTTAAACACGTCGTGTAACTGTGTTGCGCTTTCAGAACATTGTTTACTGACTGCATTAATTTCATCTATAAGTAATTTCGTTGTGGCTACATGTGTATTACTTAATTCTTGTGCAACAGATCTAATTTCTTCACTACTGTTCCTAGCACAAACCTTAATTTCCTCGCGTAATTGTTCTCTAGTATTGTGACATTGCACGACAACGGCTGTAATCTGTTCACTAAGTTGTTTGTTCTGTTCATTAAGGTTGTCGTGTTTTTCATTCGACTGTTTGAAACTTACTTTAAGTTGTTTGCAGGATTCAGTAAGTTGTTTGAAATGGTTGTCGTATTTTTCATTGAGTTGTTTGAAATTGTTGTCGAAACTTTCATTAAGTTGTTTGTACAATTCATTTATTTGTAGTAATAATGCCATAACTTGATCAATGCCAACATTAGCGACTCTATTTTCTGTGTTGTGTGATCGAGTATCTGCATTTGTCACATATTGTGTAACCATTTGGTCATTATCTGATTCACGAAAAGATTTGATAATTGGATGTGCACTGTTGGTCACTACATCAGAATCAAATAAATCTGACGTACTTTGAGTACATTCTTCACCTTCGTTAGAAACAATTATCTGTTCGCTACGTAAATTTTGCAAACCAGGCGTGTCAAACTGGACAGCGTTCATTGTAACGGTAAGTGCCGCGTCATCAATTGTCGTTAAATTTACAGTGGACACAGTTGATTTTGTCTGCTCATCATTTAGATTAGAATCAATGCTGGTGGTCGGTACGCACTGATTGTCTGTAAATGGAGGATTATCATTAAGACACTGAGTGTCGCTAGTATTATCAGTCAAATTATTCAAATCGGTTTTTTCACTCATTATGGATCGCGATGTACTGTTAGCAGTTCTTCGGGGGATATTCACAAGTCAAAGATAAGCACTAAATCAAACAAAGACAAAGTAAAAATGGAACAAATACAATAACAATAAAGAACAATAAACTGCCGATGATCTGTGAAAGAAAGAGTAACAAATTATTAAATGGGTTGCACCAGATGCAAACTACCTTTAACAATAGTGTAAATAAGAGCAGATATATAACTGACTACTACTCAGAAACTCACAATGAAATACGATCCTGGCCGGTTGTCGACAAGTGTAACCTCCCCACAAAATTATTTCCGTAACCTCCCAACAGTAAAAACAATAATTATTTATATCATTCACGTTTAGTGTAAGCTTCCAACAGATTTATTCCGTAACATCCCAACAGCAAAAAATAATATAAATAATATTCTCATTTAGCGTAACTACCCAACAGTGAAAATATGTATAGCATTGGCATTTAGCGTAACCTACTAACAGATAAATTGCGTAACCTATCAATAATAAAATGCGACTAATCTCTCAATAAAATTGCGACTCACTTATAACCTTTCAACAATTGACTGTCAATTTAACCAGGTAAATTTTGGACGTTATCAGTTCTGCGTCATGGCCCTGATACATCATTCTGAATAAACTGAAAAATATTGCCTTAATTAGGTCGCCGGATAACGCGTATATATCTGCTCAATAAGAAATTTTTCTGGCGCAGCTAAGTGCAATGCTGGCCGATAGATTTGTCTTATATAAAAGGAAAGAACTGATTTTTCTTTTCAATAATCGGGATGACCAAGGATCGGAGAAATTAGTAAATTTTTTAAATTGAAATGAATGATTGTCAAAAGTTACTTTTTATGAGAAAGATTATTATAAAGAGATTTACATGGGACTTGATGTAACAATACTACATATGCGCGAGGCTGCTTTTACCTTATACTACAACGCTCAGGCTCTGCTATCGCTCGACACGACCGGCCCAGCCAACACGATACACCACACTACTCGCTAGCAACTAGTTACTGCTACTAACACACAGTTCCTACTGCAGTCAACACTGCTCTTTGGTCTGACATTCTCTTATAGCTCACATATCGCAGGCAGCGCATGAGCAATCAATCGAAATTACATCTGCTCGACTGCGCTAACAAGAAATTCCTTAATCATGGACCTCTTACAACTTGTTGTAAAAGTAGTGATGCTCGTTACTGGTTTTAGGGTCTCATTTCCTTACCTAATTCCTCAGAATCGGCTGATTTCATTTCAATACATGCCAGTGTCTGTTTTAACTGATGTTAATTAAACCAACTATTTCGAGACACTACTTTTTCCGTATAAAGGATCTTCTCCTGCAGCATCAGCAATTGAAATGTCATTAGCAAACTTCAATGTTTTAATTTTCTCTACCTGAACATAATTTTGCTTTCCAAAATTTTCCTTGGTTTCCACACAGGCTGCGTATCTCCAAAGTTTGATGAGCCGGTAGAATGCTGAAACTGCAAGAAGTCTTGCAGCATGTTAGACTCGCAGTCTTTGTGCTCAGTGGTTTCACAATTATTGTACTGTTACTCCATCTACAATATGGTTCAGCGAATCGTTACTGTTACTATCGTGTATCAGAACAGCACACAAAAAATTTTCGTCAACTCGTCTTTGCTTGTATTCATATTTCGCTATCATATTTGAAATACAATACACTCCAGGACATTAAAATGGTGGTTTAGAGCTGCTGTAACTGTGTTTAGTATCAGAGAATACGATCATACCGAATGTATTCACAGATACGTGATTTTTTGTTACGTTACATTTATCGTTTTCCATCGATCCCTTGGAGAGGAGTCTGGGATGCGGAAAGAGGGAAAGCCTTTTTTTTCTTTTTTTACACAGGTATTTGGATATTGTACAATTATAATGCAGAAGGATTTATGAGACATAATTTTTTTTAATCTTATGCGAACTAACTGCTAAGGTCATCAGTCCCTAAGCTTACACACTACTTAGCCTAACTTATCCTAAGGAAAAACTCACACACACCCATGCGCGAGGGAGGACTCGAACCTCCGCCGGGACCAGAAGCACAGTCGATGGCTGCAGTGCCTGAGACCGCTCGGCTAATCACGCGCGGCGATCTATAATCCATGTGAAGATATTCATCGATGGAGTGGAAGGAGTTGGCCAACGAGAAGTTCTTTAATTCACTCTGAAACCGATCTTATCACTTACAAGACCTTTGATATGCTCTTGTAAGTTATTGAATTTATAAGTACCCATGTATTTGACTCCTTTTTGTACTAATGTTAAGCTTTAATAGTCCTAATACAGATTGTTTTTTCTGGTATTATAATCATGTTTTGCACTATTTGTGTAAAAAGAGAAACGTTGGAAATGACAAAGAACATCAATGAGTAAATGCACTGAGAAGTAGTAGTTAGAATACCAAGTTTCTTAAAGAGGTCTCTGCACGATGATCTAGGACTGTCACCAGATATAATTCTAATGATTCATTTCTGAGTTGTGAAAATGATCTCTTTGTCAGATGAATTATATATTTGAATACTCCTAGACGAATTATATATTTAAACTGAATAGCGAGTGTTCAACAGAAACGAAATAATTGCTTGCCTCAGTCATGCGAAATAGGACCAACAATGTTTCCAAAATACATAAACGATTTATTAGACTGGGTCTCCACTACTAACGTTTTATTTGGTGACATGCTGTTATTTACAAAAAAGTTTCGTTGGGAGATCGTAAAGAAATTCGGAAAAACTCGGTCAGAAATTAATTATACTTGATACCATGTATCACAGTTGTCTTTCAGTGTCGACAAATGCAAGAAATTGTCATGACAAAAGATTGTTGATGCGGTATGTAAAGGGATGAACGATAGAATATACAGTAGGGAAGATGAGTGAAAGACTTATATTTGGTGCAAGCGGTCTGGGAATTAGTTGTGCTCTTGTAAAGGGAAGCGTATACAAGTCGGAGCAGTGCTACGCCAGTGTGTGGAGTTCTTACCAAGCAGCTATAACAGAAAATCCACTTGCAGACAGTCGCTGCTGCGATCATAACACGTCAGTATTGCAGAAGTGATTGGGTAACTCCCTGGCAATACTTACAAGAAATCCGATGTTGGTCTCGGGGAACAATATTGGACCAATTTATTAGGACCAGTATCGAACGAAGATTATGCGAAACGAAACTTCCTGGCAGATTAAAACTGTGTCTCCGACCGAGACTCGAACTCGGGACCTTTGCCTTTCGCTGGCAAGTGCTCTACCATTTGAGCTACCGAAGCACGACTCACGCCCGGCCTCACAGCTTTACTTCTGCCAGTATCTCGTGTCCTACCTGGATTATGCGGAACGTCTGCTACCGGTATCGTATAGTTCACGGAGAGATTACCATGCATGGCATATACACAGTCTTTTATGCGCTCATCCAGTGCGTGTTTGCTACAGGACAGAAACCTGTTGATTTTAGTAAGAAGTTAGAATACTGTACAAAATTTAAGGACCACTGTAACTGCCGTATTATGTGCGGCTGCCATGTAATGTAGTTCGACGAAACTTGGATCATACGTAAAAAGAACTACTAGAGTGTGGTACCCGAAGGTAAATGGAACAACTACTCAGTGGGACGAACAGAAATGACACTTTTATTCAACAACAGTATAATTATACTAGAGTCTCCGCGATGCTCGGCGATCTCCTGGGCGCTATGAAAGGCGGGAAGTGCTTCTTAGTAAGGTGTGCAGCCATCACGGCAGTTTATGCTCTGGAACTTGCGCGCATACTGTCCACAAGGTTCATAAGAACTTTTTTTGTAGCAGGGCGTTCCATTCCTCCACTATCACGATTGGCAAACTGTTGGATGGTCGTTGCTGCATGTGTTCGTGCTACGATACGTCTTTCCAATGCGTTCCACATTTTCTCGATTGGATTTATGTCTGGTGAACAGGGAGGTGAGTCTGTTCGCCGCACATCCTCGCATTCGAAAACCTCCTCCACCTGCGCAGTTCGATGTGGTCGCGTGTTGTCATCCACGTAAATGAAGTGAGGTTCGAACGCACCGCTGAAAATACCATCTTCCGGAAGGAGTACGTTCTCACAGTAATGTTGCAATAACACTGACTGGTGAATGTAGCATGATCAAAGTTTTGATATTTTGCCTTCTCACAACTGAACCATCAAAGGAACACGTCGGACAGCGCTCCTGCCTTTATCACATGATCCCACCTCTCACTGTAGGACGGTACGTCCAGGATAACTACTTCGACTGAATCTGCTGTCATCTGAGAAGAACAACGCGTCCCCACTCCTCGTTGGTACAGCCCGTATGCTCTTGCCACCATCTCAAACGGTCTTTGAGAAAAGTACCACCTCGTGCAGTCTCGTGCCACTGTGGAGGGTGAGACTGAGTGCCTGCAGTCCTATTAAATGTGATGAATGTGGTTTTAATTTCACCTGCCATTTACTTATATCCCCTTTTTGAATGTTCCGTAATGTAACGCTCATCTGCTGCTGTAGTTGACCGTTGTCAGACACCTCCTTTCCTTTACGCTCCCCATGAACGTGCCACAACGCTCCGAGCAATACCAAGCTCCTGGGTCACACGCGTCACACTTTGTACTACTTCCAGTTTACCGATGATTCTTCACCGTGTGATGTCATCCGATGTGTTCTTCTGGTTATGCTGTAATGGAGAACAGCACCAGAGTGCACCGTAACAGCTCCGTAATTGTTACAGACTATGTTTTCTCACGTTCCATCAAATGCCTTTTGTTGCGGGCTAGTCCCATTTGGTGGCATAGTCATGCTGACCTCATGCGTCTGGAAGTGAACATTAGCTGTCATGGAAGACGAATACGTCAAGATAAGAACTTGGTGGAGAGTATTGTGTCAGTAAAGAAGCAGCAAGATATCCAAAAGGGCGGTCAGGAGTCCTCAGGGGCTTCTAACGTAGACTACTCAATTGATGTCACCTGGGTACCACATCAGTTAGGGACATTTCAATCCTTCTAAAGCTGCTTGACTGTTGGTGATGTGATTACAAACGGTAATATGAAGGTACAACCACAACAGACCCTAAGACTAAGCAGACCATATGTGCTGACGCACAGGGACCATTGCCAAAGGTGGTTAAGAAAATCGCATGAAATCAGTGGAAGAAGTCAGTTGTGAGTCCGAAGCGCTACCAGCATCCCAGCTACCTGAGCTAAAAAGGATAGCGTAGAGTGCTCGACCAACTCCTCACAAGCCAGTGTAAAGAGACGTTTGAGATGATGTAAAGAGCGGCATAAATGAACAGAGGAGGGGCTGGAAACGAGTGATGTGGAGTGATGAACTACGCTGTACTTTATGGAAGGGGTTGTTTTGGCAAGTGCCTGGAGAGTGTTAGCTGCCATCATGTGTAGGGCCAAAAAATGAAGTGCTTTACAGTTATAGTATGGAGGTATTTTTCGTGGTTGGGGTGTAGATCGTCTCAGCATGACAGTGCACCCTGACGTAGGGCAGTATCTACGAGACAATGGTTTGAGGATCGTAATATTCCGTATATGGACAGGCCTTCCCAGAGTCCTGAGGGAACACCTCTGGGTTCAGTTATGTCCTCTGGAGATCCCAGAGTCTAGCTTTCTCTGGTTTTGCCTCTTGAAGAAAAAATGGTTGCCATTCGTCCATGGAAATTCATACAGCTCACAGTAAGCATCCCTAACAGAGTTGAAGCCATCACAAACGCGAAATGTGGACACACCTCTTGTTAATGTACGGTGATAGGTAATCGGATATTTTTGGTTAGGTAACATTTGTAAACATAACGCGCGTGACACCCAAAACCCCTATATTCCAAGAACTGTTCGAGATATTGAAATAAAGATTTCGGTATATTTCAAGAACTGTTCGGGATATTGAAACGAAGATTTCGGTTATGGCAGTACGCAGAGGGGTGCATAAAACTGTAGTGTTAACGGAGATGTAACAACTACGTCTTTTTAAAATGTAGTTACAAATTTATTACTGAGACGGTAAGAACCACACATAATATACTACACAGACATGAAAGTAAATCTCCTGGGCCACTTCTGCTTTGTTAAGTGGGTAGGACGTCAAACGGGTCGACTTGACGCGGGAGAGGCACCACAGGACATTTTATTTTCCACTGTCTATACTTTTACAAATAAATTCATAAAAGTTTGTCGGCATGACCAGGGAGGATTCAGGATCCACACTCATAGCAGTGGAAGTGCAAAAACATAACAAAATAATTTTTTTTGAGATATGATATTTCATCATTTTTTCACTTTCTGTTGGCTGCATTTGTTGCTATAGGTACATTTTTCTTCACAAGTAAGAGAGATTATTTGATGAATTTTGCACAGCACACAAACCATTCTTACCGGTGTATGAAACTCTTAAATTTTCCAAATCTATTAAAAACTGTAGTAAAAATTGAGATAATTAACTACAAAATTGCCTTTTTTTCAAAACAAAGTTTAAAACCTAACATTTCATTCATTTTTTCATAAATTAAATAGATTCTAGAGTTTTAGGTACTTGAAAGTATGGTTTGTATGCTGTGCAAAATTCATCGAACAGTCTCTCTTAATTATGAAGAAAAGTGTACCTATAGCAACAAATGCAGCCAATAGTAAGTGAAAAAGTGATGAAATTGTACATGTAAAAGAAATTATTTTTTTATGTTTTTGAGCTTCCGCTGCTACGAGTGTGAATTCTGAATCCTTCCTGGTCATGCTGACAAAGTTTTATGAATTTACTTGTAAAAATATAGACAGTTTAAATTAAAATGTCCTGTGGTGCCTCTCCTGCTCCAAGTCGGCCCGTTTGACGTCCTACCTCCCTTAATGCAAGTACATCTCCAACAAAATACGTAAGAGACGTTCGAGTGTCATTCTGTATTTTCTAATAGACTGTAAGCATCCAGTTTATTCTACTACTGCAAGATAATTCCAATAAATTTCGACCCGTGCTTGAAATCCCAACCCTTCTCTGAAACTGTAATAGCTTTGTGCTTTCATGGCTGCTATGCACAGTTCGCGCTAATCTGAGTGCCTTTTGAATAAGGAAACGAGCACGGCCGATTGTGAGTAATGCAAATCTCTGAGAGGTTCCAATTAGCGGCGGAGCCCGTCCCCGCCTTCTGTGGGCTTAGCGGGGCACGAAGGGCGCCCTTATCGAGGTTCTTGACCCCTACTCACTGCTCTTGACCAAGATAACCAAGTCAATGGCACACGGAGGGCCCTCAAGTCGTCCCCCTCACCGAATCTACGTAGATCTCATCCGTGTCAGTTATCTGTCACCCCTTCGATACTAAGAGACGACAAAATAAGCGTCCGGTAGAATTGCACTAAGTTATAACAAACGCAAACCTGTTTAACTTTAGGTTCTAAACAATACTAGACGGGAAAATAACGTAAAGTTTAATTAGAATTAATTTTACATTCACTCTCAGAAAGAAAAGGAAATATCCGAATGGCACGGAAATTGCTAGGTGTGTACAGTCGTGGACAAAACGAGCGAAACCCCTCGCCTTTTCGTTATGCTAATCCGCACAGCTTTAAAGTCTGCTACACAGCATAACAGGCAAGGCGACGAAGTGCTACTAACATACTAGCCACAGGCGTGAAATTGACGAACTATACAAAACTTTGTCAGACTGTTTTCAATCATATGTAAGACTACACTAGGGTTGAAACTTAAATAGTGACAACTATTTATTCACAACCGATACAAAAGAGTTACATGTTTGCACCTGTTACTGTCCTTCAAAGTAGTCACCATCGTTGTGTAGAACCCATTGCCGTTACTCGCTAATAATAGTATTTTGTTATTTCGATAAACATCCCGAATGATTGATAGTCACATAAGCGGTGACATAAAGGTAGAAAGCTCTATGCAACAGAAACTGCAGATCATTTTGTCATTTTCATTGTGAAATTGCCTGCTTATTCATGTCTGGGGTAATAATAGAGGGCTGTTTGACTGGGTTGTCTGCTATCGTAGTGAAAGATGTTTGCTACTGCAAGGGAGGTCTGGTTTGTTTTCGGTTCTAATCTCGATCGAGGCAGACAGACTATCAGTAAAGCAATTTTAAGAAATTCTCGCGCCCCCAATACGTTTTATTGCTACATTTATTCTGTACTGGCGCCCTGTGGATGTCAATATGAAACTCTTTTAGAATTTCATACTTGTTACTGCCTTCCTTTTACCGCTTCTGTCAACAATTGAATTGACTTACGTGTGGCACTGTACGATTTTTAACTGAATTCTGTTATGAATCTTCACGCGTTGCTAAATTTGCACACTTTCATGGTAGGTCAGCAACGGTAATCCACTATGACTGGCCTGAAAGCCGACACAAACCGTTTCGCGGCCGAATGCGCATAATAATTTGCTGATTGGTAACGATCTGGGCTACTTTGTTGGGTTATCTCGATAAGCTGAAATTCATTTTTATTAGTACAGTTCATACTAATTAGCGTTCCTTCTTTCATTTATATCTTATATTTACGTGTTGTGTTTAACACACTAATCAGCATTAACATAGCCTTACACATGATTGAAAACAGTTCGGATAGTTTGTCAACTTCACGCCTGTGCATAGTATTTTGGTAGAACTTCGTCGCCTCGCCTGTTATGCTGTGTAGCAGGCTTTAAGCTGTGTGGATCAGCATAACGAAAAGGCGAGGGGTCTCGCTCGTTTTGTCCACGACTGTACATGTACAAAAAGACAAATGATTAAAATTTCAGAAAAGTGGATGATTTATTCACAAACTGAGGAAGTCAATAACGCGTTATTCCACGTCTGGATCTTGACCAAGCAGTTATTCGGCTTGGCACCGGTTGATAGAGTTGTTGGTTGTCTTTCTGAGAGATATTGTCGCAAATTCTGTCCAACTGATGCTTTAGATCATCAATATCCCGAATGGTTGGTGGGTCCTGGGCATAATGCTCCAAACGTTCTCAATTGGGGAGAGATCTTGCGAACTTGCTGGCCAAAGCACGGTATGGCAAGCAGGCAGACAAGCAGTAGAGACTCTCGTCGGGTGCGGACGGGTATTGTCTTACTGAAACGTATGCCCAGGTTCGGTTGCCACGAGGGGCGGCAAAACGGGGCGTAGAACGTCGCCGACGTACGCTGTGCTGTAAAGGTGGCACAGATGACAACCAAAGTTGTCCTGTTATGAAAAGAGGTGACAACCTACACCACCTCTCCTGGTTGTCGGGCAGTATGGCGGCCGATAGTGAGTTTGGTACCCCTCTCCTGTCTGGGACACCTCCAGGCACGTCTTTGCTGGTCTTTCGGAGCTCATTTCGAAGCGGGAATCACGACTAAGGACAATGCTATTCCACCGAATGGGATTCCAGGGCGAAACATGCCTGGAGACGCCCTGGACAGCAGTGGGATTACTACCTGACTGCCGCCCGACAAACAGGGGTTACCGTCTGGGGTGCATTTCTTTTCATAGCAGCACCCTTCGCTTGTCACCCGCGGCACCCTTTCGTCACAACGCTACATCAGTGATATTCTATTCCCTCTTTATCCATCAAGGCAAACCATCCAGAGCATATATTTCAGCAGGATAATGCAAGGGCGCACACGTTGAGAGATTCTACTGCTTGTCTTCGTGTTTGCTAAATACAGCCTGGCCAGCTCGCGGGATCTCTACCCGTTGTGAATGTTTGGAACGTCATGTACAGGGTCTTCCAAACAGTTCGGGATTTTGACATTCTAAAGCGCCAATTGGGCAGAATTTGCCAATATTTCAAAAATGGTTCAAATGGCTCTGAGCACTATGGGACTTAAAATCGGAGGTAATCAGTCCCCTATAACTTAGAACTTCTTAAACCTAACTAACCTAAAGACATCACACACATCCATGCCCTAGGCAGGATTCGAACCTGCGACCGTAGCGGTCGTACGGTTCCAGACTGGAGCGCCTAGAACCGCTCGGGCACAGCAGCCGGCAATATATCTCTCAGGAAGAAATCAACGGTCTAGCAATTAATGCCAAGCCGTATAACTGCTTGCATTATTGACTTGCTCAGCGTGCGAAGCCCTTTCTGTTGAATAAAGCATCCAATATTTCTGAAATTGTAATGATTTGTTTGTACGTACATGTAAATCACATCTACCTGTTTACCTTTCCATTTTGATAATTCTCCGTGGAGTATTTCTTTTTTCTCTTAGAGTGCACTAGTTAACGAAGAAACGTACAGATATTATTATTTCTTTAGGAGTAATTATTAATTTTTAAGTAATGTAATTATTTCTTTTTTGCATATTTACAAGTACACTTCCCGCGCCACTGAAACGTAACACGTAGGTAGAAGAGTCCTAACGAATGCAAGAACATCAAAGCAAAAACGTGCACCAATCGCTAAAGTGCTGTGATTCGCTTTCGGCATCAGATGAAGCGTAGTGGCTGTTCAGGTCGATCGAGACTGCTAAATAAATCTACGCTGATCTGACACAGCCACTACATTTCCGCTGTTGCAAAAGTGAAATCAGAGCACTTTAGTGATGGGCTGATCCATTTTGTTTTGTCTCCTCTAGCGACGTATTACGTTAATGTGGCGTGGGGTTTTCAATATGTCCTAGAAATGATGACTTGTGCTCTTAAGCACGCCAAAAGTTAATTACTTCACGCTATCGAGGTAATAGTTCCCCATGTACAAAGTTGTGCAACATATAAGGACGAAAGTAGCTTTCGCATGATGTATCATTACCGGGTAACATCGCTCGATGAAATTTTGACCATGCAAGGAAAGAACTGGTACAGTATACTATACAACGTAACTCAGTCAGATATGCAAGGAAAATAACAGAAATTACACTTTAATTAAAAGAAGATAGTCACACACAAATCACCGCGATTCATAACAGTACCCCTACCACTGTCAAAGGTGGTACAGGGTTCTTTATAATGTGTGTGAAAACGACATGGACGGCAGCGCCTGCTGTGCAACCTGCTAACACGCTGGCCACAACACTGGTAACAATGTTTTGTGGTAGGGCGGTCCATTCCTCAACCAGAGTGGTTGACAATTGTACCATGGTGACTGGTGCATGTCGATGTGCTTAAGAACGTCTCCTCAAAGGGTCTCATACGTGCACGACGGGATTTAAATTAGGGGAAGAGGTAGGGCCGTTTTCTCCCGGAATATCCCCTTGTTGCAGCAGCTCTTCCACCTGAAATGATGGGCATTGGAAAGGAGTAGAGATCATCATAGCGTTTACTGGTGAATGTATAGTGTTCAACGATATAGAGGTCAGTATGCCTTTGCAACAGTATGCCTCCTCACACCACATAACTTGGCCATCAAAACTATGACGTTAGACAGCGCTGGACGCACTCGTATATGGCAAGGGGTGGGAACACTTTGTGCACCCATGGACATTGTCAAACATGATCGTCTTCATGCTCTATGTATTACGGTTAGGAGAGCTATGATGTCACATGACCCTACTGACTTCCAAATCTTTGAACACCGTAAACTCACCGGTCAATATTATCGTGACTGTGTACTCCTTCCCCTTATGCATGGGTGCATTCGACCCTGACCCTCTAATACTCGTTTCTGTATAACCACTCTCTTAAGAGAAGTTACAACGGAACAATCAAGAATGGCAGTGACTTAAAGGTAATTATTGCCTTTGAAGAATGTCATTTCTGTTCGTCTCATTACGTATTTATTACAGGTACCTTCTATACTATACTGTAGCAGTTCTTTATGTATGGCCCAAGTTTCATAGACCAATGTCACTTGTCAGTGACACGGCACGCGTAGGGTAGTCTCGCCCTGAAGTTTTGCTGGCCAGTGTTTTAAAGTATAGCTCAATAAGTTTTCCATTTTAACGAATTTCCTGTGTTACATAGTGTCTTGTCTCTCCAGTGCTCTGTTATTTTCTAAACTTTTCTTCCTTATGGTAATACAGTTCCACATTTCTTCCCATGTATTGGTGTCCGTCTGAACTCACTGTTTGTTGATAGGAAATTACTCCCCATATTTTTGATTCTTAGATATTGTTTCGAGGTGGTTATAGTTTCTCATAAATAAAGTGATTGTTGAAATCTTTCTCTTAAGAAATTAGACTGCTTGTTTGGTCAACGTCTTCTCACTTATTCCGTAAAGAATATGAGAAGTAGCAACTTCAGCTTTGACACATCTGCCAATATTTGGTCCTCTAGCCCCGAAAATATTGAAGAAGGATTAGGATCCAGCGCGGCCTTAACGTCGAGATCCTAAAAACCGACTGACGGATAGTATCTGGCTCTGAAACAACCTCCCAGCATTCGCCACAAACAGCGCTGGGAAAATGTAGTCCTTGCTCGACGAGAATTACAGTTGCAAGGTTGTTTTGTCCAAGTTTCCGCCAATGAAACAGCGTCGCTTTACTACTACCATATTTTATAACGTTTTAACAATGAAGCTCATACTGCTTTCAAGATATGTATCCGGCACTGATGTCAAGGTCCACTTACGGCCCCATGCGTCTTCATGATAACTTACCACGCATCTGGCGTAGTTTTAAATATGTAACGTGTCTTAGAGCTGTATGATGTTACATTAATTCTTGAACGCTTCTAGTTATAATTATTCGTCCTTCTTTAAAAATGAGGTGACTTTGTATTAACCGACAACGAATTTTCACTCTGCAGTAGAGTGTGCGCAGATATGAAACTTCCTGGCAGATTAAAATAATATGCTTGATCGAGACTCGATCTCGGGACTTTTGCCTTTCTCGGGCAACTTGGTTGCCCAAATACGACTCACAACCCCTCCTCACAGTTTTACCACCACCAGTACCGCATCGTCCACCTTCCAAACTTCATAGAACTAAACACATAATTTTCTGAGTGTCGTTCTGCGTCATAATACACTCGTGGAAATTGAAATCAGAACACCGTGAATTCATTGTCCCAGGAAGGGGAAACTTTATTGACACATTCCTGGGGTCACATACATCACATGATCACACTGACAGAACCACAGGCACATAGACACAGGCAACAGAGCATGCACAATGTCGGCACTAGTACAGTGTATATCCACCTTTCGCAGCAATGCAGGCAGCTATTCTCCCATGGAGACGATCGTAGAGATGCTGGATGTAGTCCTGTGGAACGGCTTGCCATGCCATTTCCACCTGGCGCCTCAGTTGGACCAGCGTTCGTGCTGGACGTGCAGACCGCGTGAGACGACGCTTCATCCAGTCCCAAACATGCTCAATGGGGGACAGATCCGGAGATCTTGATGGCCAGGGTAGTTGACTTACACCTTCTAGAGCACGTTGGGTGGCACGGGATACATGCGGACATGCATTGTCCTGCAGGAACAGCAAGTTCCCTTGCCGGTCTAGGAATGGTAGAACGATGGGTTCGATGACGGTTTGGATGTACCGTGCACTATTCAGTGTCCCCTCGACGATCACCAGAGGTGTACGGCCAGTGTAAGAGATCGCTCCCCACACCATGATGCCGGGTGTTGACCCTGTGTGCCTCGGTCGTATGCAGTCCTGATTGTGGCGCTCACCTGCACGGCGCCAAACACGCATACGAACATCATTGGCACCAAGGCAGAAGCGACTGTCATCGCTGAAGACGACACGTCTCCATTCGTCCCTCCATTCACGCCTGTCGCGACACCACTGGAGGCGGGCTGCACGATGTTGGGTCGTGAGCGGAAGACGGCATAACGGTGTGCGGGACCGTAGCCCAGGTTCATGGAGACGGTTGCGAATGGTCCTCGCCGATACCCCATGAGCAACAGTGTCCCTAATTTGCTGGGAAGTGGCGGTGCGGTCCCGTACGGCACTGCGTAGGATCCTACGGTCTTGGCGTGCATCCGTGCGTCGCTGCGGTCCGGTCCCAGGTCGACGGGCACGTGCACCTTCCGCCGACCACTGGCGATAACATCGATGTACTGTGGAGACCTCACAGCCCACGTGTTGAGCAATTCGGCGGTACGTCCACCCGGCCTCCCGCATGCCCACTATACGCCCTCGCTCAAAGTCCGTCAACTGCACATACGGTTCACGTCCACGCTGTCGCGGCATGCTACCAATGTTAAAGACTGCGATGGAGCTCCGTATGTCACGGCAAACTGGCTGACACTGACGGCGGCGGTGCACAAATGCTGCGCAGCTAGCGCCATTCGACGGCCAACACCGCGGTTCCTGGTGTGTCCGCTGTGCCGTGCGTGTGATCATTGCTTGTACAGCCCTCTCGCAGTGTCCGGAGCAAGTATGGTGGGTCTGACACACCGGTGTCAATGTGTTCTTTTTTCCATTTCCAGGAGTGTATAAATGGTTTCCTCGATATAGTTCTCGTTTTTTGCCAACTGACTGTGGTTGCGGAAGCCTACAAAATTATATTCACAGAAGTTCTCCTGCGAACGTTGCGGGACTAACAGTGCTGGAAGAAACGATATTGCGGAGGTATGGCTTAGCCACACCCTGGGGGATATTTCCAGAGTGAATTTTCACTCTGCAGTGCGCGATGACACGAAACTTCCTGGCAGATTAAAAATGTATGCCGGAACGAGACACGAACTCTAAACTTTTGCGTTTCGCGGCAAGCCCTCTACCAAGCGATAATTAACCATAATTTTATGGTACGGTAAATACCAAAACAGTGAACAGGCCCCACTAAATATGTTGTATTGAACACATCCCCTAAATAAATGTAAACTAAATGGAATGATCAAGGCTACCTAGACTTAAATAGCACTGCACAGTCTTACTTACCTACATGGTATGGACGGTCCGGATATCTGAGCACCGTAAAACGCCTCTTCCGTGATTAATGGAGTAGCTCCAGCCGCGAATCGAATTCGACGAGTGCTGCCACAGATTGCCAATTATACATTAACAAGCCGACCCCGTGACGATATGTGTAAGGGAAGAAAAAGATTAACATGCAGGTCGTCCGAAATATGTAAGGTGAAAATTATGCAGACTTGGAAGATCCTAAACTGAACCTGCACAACAGATACTCTCATCCTCAGATTGAGAGTAGAGATCCTGCCCCATTGACAGGGCTATGGCCAGACCTCCCTACAAGAGTATCTTATTCTAAGGCGTTAAATGAAGATGATGCTGTATGAAGTAAGTGGAGAAGAATTGGTCTGTTTCAGTTCAAGGGATAGTAGAAAGAATGAAATATTTGGCCAAACATTTCTGAATACTGCTCAATTGTTTGTGACCCCCAGCTGGTCATATTAAAGGAAGATATCGCAGCAATTCAAACTCGTGCTGCCATATTTGATACCTGTAGCTTCGATTGACAGGTGAGTGCTACGTAAACGCTACTTGAAGTCAAATGGGGATCCTTGGAGGGAAGATAGTGCCCTCTTTGGGAATCACTTTTGAGAAAGTTTAGACAACCTCCATTAGCGACATACTACAGAACGATCCTGCTGTCAACGTATGTTTCGGGGCAGCTTTTATTCTGTTCAAGGATGCATTACGGGATCCCACCTCTCGCTATACGAGGCAACGTACAGCATTGCCAAACACTATCGTGTTGGTGGTACAGGTGTGGTGGGGAAGCATAGTGTTGCGTGGACGTATTGACCTCCGAATCTGTGAACACGGAACACGCATCGGTCAACGTTATCGTGATACTGTATTCCTTCCCTATGTCCGTTTTTTAAGGAGAACATTCGGCTCTGACTGCATTGTCATGGATGATAATGTGTGATAACACCGAACAGAGCAGGTGGAGAGATCGTGGAAGGAGAGGACATCCGGCGAATGGACTAAGCTTCCTCCCACCTCCGACTTAAATGAAATGACACGAGCACATGTGGGACGCGACAGAGAGCTTGCCATGCACCAGTGACCATCCAGCATTTGGCAATCGCGCAGGTGAAGGAATGGAGCTTGGAATACCCTACCACAAGAGCGCCTTATATACATCTGGCCAGCGTTGGAGCACATTGCAGAACTTGCATTGCCGTCCGTGGTGATCAAACACCCTATTAAGAATCATGTCACACCTTTTGTAATGGGACCATCACGAATCACTGTGTCTTTGGTGTAAACATTATCTTTCAACGAAAATCTCACTTCTTTTCGTCTCATTACGTATTCCCTTCAGTTGCTTTTGAATTACGCTGCTGTAGCTTTTTCAGTAAATCGTCGAAGTTTCATGAGATACGCTACTTGGTGGTACTGCATCACACAAATGTTGTTACTGTCAGGTTTTGTACACAATTGTTGATTATCATGGGTCACAGGTATAATGAAAAACAGCAAGCGAATGAAGAAAGCACAGGTCATTCCTTTTCCCAAGAAGGGTAGTTGAACGGCTGCACATAATTATAAGGCGGTATCACTGACGTGAACGTGTTGTAGAAGTTTGGGAAGTGTTCTGTGTTCATGCATTATGACGTTTACGTAGAGTGAAAGTCTCATCAATAACTACCAATAACAATTCGATTAAAGGAAATCTTCCAAAACCCACCTCACCCTGTTCGTCCCCAAACTCCAAAACGCCCTAGGGAAATATTTTTTGTAGGCATTCGATACAATTCTGCACTGTCTTGTAACGAAAAAATAAAAAATGAGCTAACCGAGAATCGGATTTGGTTTGTACAGAGATCCCATCAAGGGGATAACACTGTCTGAATCTTAATAACTGACGATATATTATTCATAACCTGATCCAGTTGTGATTAGATAGTGCTCTCATTACTTGTGTGGATAGCCTTAAGTGTTATTAGCCATTCATTTATTTTTGTTTATTTCCAGTTGGCGGTAACTAAACGTAAATACCAACATGCCTGGGAACTTGTCCTTGGAGCAAAGAAACGGGATTTTAAAGTGTCACTGGAAATCCGAAAACATGAAAGAAGTGCAGGGGCGATGGGGGATAGCATCCTGACGAAATAGGAGTGCTGGTAGTGGTAAAGGTTTTCACAATACTCCCGAAGAAGATCATAAGACTAGCTGTGTGTATGTCAGTTGTAAGAAAAATCAGGTGTTCATCTATTTTTAGCAAGAAAAGTATAAACCCTTCATTCGAGTTGCTTCACGGTGTGGGGTGGGTGGAATAATAGAATAAATGTTTCTATTATTTATTTAGTGCTGTTGTTTGCCGTTCTCAACACTGGCTCTCTAACTACAATATTGGCAACCAGAAAGTGATTAGCAAAACGTGAAGCCTGTAATTAGAATTCCTAGTGCCCACTTCATCTGAGAAATACATTTATAGCTACAGCTTATAGCTCTGAGGAATCAGGAGATTGTCTGGGATTCATAATCAAAAACCATTCTCTCTAAAATGTTCACTATATTCTGAAAGTCACAGACTCTAAAGAATCCACACAATCCAACTACCAGTGCAGTTCAGGGTCTAATGCGCTGATGCCACTATAACTGTTCAAATTAAATGTTTAAGTGAATGCTCGCCATAATTTGATTATAATGTTCACCTGCGGCGGCACGTGAAAATACGACATACACAAACTAAAGATAGATCATTAACGTCATCCCAAAATTAACACTTCATTCGAAAACGATTTCATGGTTACGCGTATCCCGAGTAACTTATTATTGCATCCGAGGCTGTTTAGATCAACGATACCGACGTGAGGCGACTCCCGGCACAGGTGGTGCGCTAATCAGCGTCTGGAGAGAACTGGGGCCTTCCTTCCTCATGCAGCTTTCTTACATATAAAGCCGCGATGCGGACGGCTAAGGGAACGGCTGATCAAATCTGCTCTCCCGACTAGCTGCTGGGCTAGTAATGCACCACTTTAAGTTATCGAATAAATCATTTCTTCCTTTGCTGATGGCCAATGAAGCTTTCAATTTGTTGTACAATCAGCACCAAAGTAAGTAATAATAATAAAAGTCTGATGTGTCTAAGTCAAATACTTTGGGCGAGAGAATTAATTTAATTACACTACATGCAGTAGATGAGCTCTGAACTTGCTCTTTGGAGATACTCATTAGCTATAGTTTTATAGTTATTCTGTTGAAACTTCTCACATTTTTATGATTATAGCGGACCTCCCTTCTACGTAAATTTAAACATCGTAGCTTTATTTATTCACCTACTTAATCTATCTTGCTTCCTTAATTTCTAAGACAAAAACCAGAAAATCATAAATTTCAACTAAGCTTTTAATTTGTGAGATCCAGAACACTGTTTCTACTAAATTATTATGCAAAAGGAATCTAAACATAAATTTTTAAGTTTCTAGCACTTTTCTGTTGCGCCAATGGTTTTTCCAGAAAAACATCAAAATTTCGAAAATGGTTAAAGTTATTGAACTGATATCCAACACTTATTGATTTTGTATTACTCCTGACATGCCAGAAACGTTTCAGGTTATTTACTTCTTTTTAAAGTATTGCGCAATATTTTTATGACGTCAGAGATAGTTACAGCGGACTAGGCTGGCACACAATGGAAAGACTGATGTGAATTTTATAAGGTGTGAGTATGCTGCTTCCGCACAACGAGATGACTGAAGAGGATTCGGACAGACGTTTCGAATTTTGTGAATGCATTTGCGATAAAGAACAGCTGAGTGATATCATTGTTTGGTCGGATGAGGCGACGTTTAAACTGAATGGAACCATCAGTCTTCATGATGTGTATAGTGCGTAAGAGAGAATCCCTATATTATGGAAGAACTAGCTGTACATCTTCCTGAGTTATCAGTGTGATATAGTGTGTCTGTCAGCAAACTTTCCATTGGTTTTTGAAGAAACAGGGGCAGGTTTGAAGTACCTTACAATGTTGCATGAACAATTTGTATCTGATGTACAGAAACTGTACGAGCTGTGGATTGTCTTTATTTCAACAAACCTGTGCAACGTCGCATTACAACATGAGCAGCAATTCCTGGACGAAGCATTTGCTGAGAGGTGGATAGGTCGACGAACAAGTGTTCTGTTTTCTCCCAGATATCTCGATCTAACGCCGTTCGACTTATTTCTGCATGGAACGCAGTTCACGCAACATGGCAACGTACACTGAATGACATGAGAGAGGCTATTGTGACTGCCCCTGGGTCCATTCCTTTAACAACAGTAACACATGTGTGGATCTGTTCTGGAGCGTGTCAGACGCTGTATTGCTGCCGATGGAAGACGTTTTGAACATTTTCAAAATGAAACATCTATGTGACTTAAAAATACATAATTTTTGTTATTTTTGTTCGCGTTATTAACGTTCACCGTATACCTCTTTGTGAGACACTCACAGATAAACAAAACAGCCTTGCTGTGCTGATACTGCAAATGGCTGAAAGCAAGGGGAAACTAGGGCCGCAATTTTTCCCGAGGGCATTCAGCTTTACTGTATGGATAAATGATGATGGCGTCCCCTTGGGTAAAATATTCCAGAGGTAAAATAGTCCCCCATTCGGATCTCCGGGAGGGGACTACTCAAGAGGATGTCGTTATCAGGAGAAAGAAAACTGGCATTCTACGGATCGGAGCGTGAAATGTCGGATCCCTTAATAGGGCAGATTAGTTAGAAAATTTCAAAAGGGAAAAGGATAGGTTAAAGTTGGATATAGTGGGAATTAGTGAAGTTCGGTGATAGGAGGAACAAGACTTTTGGTCAGGTGAATAGAGGGTTATAAATGCAAAACCAAATAGAGGTAATGCCGGAGTAGGTTTAATAATGAATAGGAAAATAGGAATGCGGGTAAGCTACTACAAACAGCACAGCGAACGCATTGTTGTGGCCAAGACAGACACGAAGCCCACGCCTACAAGAGCAGTACATGTCTATATGCCAACTAGCTCTGCAGATGACGAAGAAATTGAAGACATGTATGATGAGATAAAAGGAATTATTCAGATAGTGAAGGGAGACGAAAATTTAATAGTTATGGGTGACTGGAATTCGCTAGTAGGAAAAGGAAGAGACGGAAACATAGTAGGTGAATATGGATTGGGGGTAAGAAATGAAAGAGGAAGCCGCCTCGTGGGATTTTGCGCAGAGCACAACTTAATCATAGCTAACACTTGGTTCAAGAATCATAAGAGGAGGTTGTATATATGGAAGAATCCGGGAGATACTGACAGGTTTCAGATAGATTATACAATGGTAAGACAGAGATTTAGGAACCAGGTTTTAAATTGTAAGACATTTCCAGGGGCATATGTGGACTCTTACCACAATCTATTGGTTATGAACTGTAGATTAAAACTGAAGAAACTGCAAAAAGCTGGGGATTTAAGGAGATGGGACCTCAATAAACAGACTAAACCAGAGGTTGTACAAAGTTTCGGGGAGGGCATAAGGGAACAATTGACAAGAATAGGGGAAAGAAATACAGCAGAAAAAGAATGTGTAGCTTTTAGGAATGAAGTAGTGAAGGCAGAATAGGATCAAGTATGTAAACAGACGAGGGCTAGTAGAGATCCTTGGGCTGTTGTTGTTGTGGTCTGCAGTCCTGAGACTGGTTTGATGCAGCTCTCCATGCTACTCTATCCTGTGCAAGCTTCTTCATCTCCCAGTACCTACTGCAACCTACATCCTTCTGAATCTGCTTAGTGTATTCATCTCTTGGTCTCCCTCTACGACTTTTATCCTCCACGCTGCCCTCCAATAGGAAATTGGTGATCCCTTGATGTCTCAGAACATGTCCTACCAACCGATCCCTTCTTCTGGTCTAGTTGTGCCACAATCTTCTCTTCTCCCCAATCCGATTCAATACTTCCTCATTAGTTATGTGATCTACCCATCTAATCTTCAGCATTCTTCTGTAACACCAGATTTCGAAAGCTTCTATTCTCTTCTTGTCCAAACTATTTATCGTCCATGATTCACTTCCATACAAATACTTTCAGAAATGACTTCCTGACACTTAAATCTATACTCAATGTTAACAAATTTCTCTTTTTCAGAAACGCTTTCCTTGCCATTGCCAGTCTACATTTTATATCCTCTCTACTTCGACCATCATCAGTTATTTTGTTCCCCAAATAGCAAATCTCCTTTACTACTTTAAGTGTCTCATTTCCTAATCTAATTCCCTCAGCATCATCCGACTTAATTCGACTACTTTCCATTATCCTCGTTTTGCTTTGGTTGATGATCATCTTATATCCTCCTTTCAAGACACTATCCATTCCGTTCAACTGCTCTTCCAAGTCCTTTGCTGTCTCTGACAGAATTACAATGTCATCGGCGAACCTCAAAGTTTTTATTTCGTTTCCATGGACTTAAATACCTACTCCGAATTTTTCTTTTGTTTCCTTCACTGCTTGCTCAATATACAGATTGAATAACATCGGGGAGAGACTACAGCCCTGTCTCACTCTCTTACCAACCACTGCTTCCCTTTCATGCCCCTCGACTCGTATAACTGCCATCTGGTTTCTGAACAAATTGTAAATACCCTTTCGCTCCCTGTATTTTACCCCTGCCACCTTTAGAATCCTTGGGTAGCAAAAGAAATATTGAATTTAATTGACGAAAGGAGAAAATACAAGGGCGATGTACTTGAGGGCAACGTTATAGAAATAGAAGAGGATGTAGATGAAGATGAAATGGGAGATACTATACTTCGTGAAGAGTTTGACAGAGCACTCAAAGACCTAAGTCGAAACAAGTCCCCGGGAGTAGATAACATTCCATTAGAACTACTCACAGCCTTGGGAGAGCCAGTCTTGATAAAACTCTACCACCTGGAGAGTTAAATGTATGAGACAGGCGAAATACCCTCAGACTTCAAGAAAAATATAATAATTCCAATCTCAAAGACGGCAGGAATTGACAGATGTGAAAATTACCGAACTATCAGTTTGTTTAGTCACGGCTGCAAATACTAACACGAATTCTTTACAGGCGAATGGAAAAACTGGTAGAAGCCGACATCGGGGAAGATCAGTTCGGATTCCATAGAAATATAGGAACACGCGAGGCAATACTGATCCTACGACTTATCCTAGAAGATATATTAAGGAAAGGTAAACCTACGTTTATGTCATTTGTAGACTTAGAGAAAGCTTTTGACAATTTTGATTGGAATACTCTCTTTCAAATTCTCTAGGTGGCAAGGGTAAAATACAGGGAGCGAAAGGCTATTTACAATCTGTACAGAAACCAGATGGCAGTTATAAGGGTCGAAGGACATGAAAGGTAAGCAGTGGTTGGGAAGGGAGTGAGATAGGATTGTAGCCACTCCGCGATGCTATTCAATCTGTATATTGAGCAAGCAGTAAACGAAAGAAAAGAAAAATTCTGAGTAGGAATTAAAATCCATAGAGAAGAAATAAAAACTTTGAGGTACGCCGACGACATTGTAATTCTATCAGAGACAGCATAGGACCTGGAAGAACAGTTGAACGGTATGGACAGTGTCTTGAAACAAGGATCTAAAATAAAAATCAACAAAAGAAAAACGAGGGTAATTTGATGTAGTCGAATTAAGTCGGATGATGCTGAGGGAATTAGATTAGGGAATGAGACACTTAAAGTAGTAAAGGAGTTTTGCTATTTGGGGAGCAAAATTACTGATGATGGTCGAAGTAGAGAGTATATGAAATGTAGACTGGCAATGGCAAGGAAAGCGTTTCTGAAGAAGAGAAATTTGTTAACATCGAGTATAGATTTAAGTGTCAGGAACTCGTTTCTGAATGTATTTGTATGGAGTGTGGCCATGTATGGAAGTGAAACATGAACGATAAATAGTTTGGACAGGAAGAGAATAGAACCTTTCGAAATGTGGTGCTATAGAAGAATGCTGAAGATTATATGGGTAGATAACATAACTAATGAGGAGGTAATGAATAGGATTGGGAAGAAGAGGAGCTTGTGGCCCAACTTGACAGGAAGAAGGGTTCAGGTGGTAGAACATGTTCTGAAGCATCAAGGGATCACCAATTTAGTATTGAAGGGCAGTGTTGAGGGTAAAAATCGTAGAGGGAGACCAAGAGATGAATACACTAAGCAGACTCAGAAGGATGTAGGCTGCAGTAAGTACTGGGAGATGACGGAGCTTGCACAGGATAGAGTAGCATGGAGAGCTGCATCAAACGAGTCTCAAGACTGAAGACCACAACATCAATAACAGCAACTATTTATTTCCTGATCAGCATATTTAACAGTAATTTCAGGAGCACCTCAAGGGAGTGTAACAGGGCTGTTATTGTTCAAAAATAATTCAAATGGCTCTATCCACTATGGGACTTTACATGTGAGGTCATCAGTCCCCTAGACTTAGAACTACTTAATCCTAACTTACATAAGGACATTACACACAGTCATGCCCAAGGCAGGATTCGAACATGTGACCGCAGCAGCAGCACGGTTCCGGATTGAATCTCCCAGAACCGCTCTGCCACAGCGGCCGGCTGTTCACAAAATACATACATCATTCAGTAGATGCCTCCAAGACGCTTTCCCAAGATGGTGCTGTTGTCTGCACTTACATGATAAGTCCAGATCTATAGTGAAATGCCGGAAGATCTGTGGAGGATCTATGACAAGTGTAGGCACAGGCTGTTGACCCTAAACATGGATAGCACCACATTTCCAAAGCTTCTATTTTATTCTTGTCCGAAGTATTTATAGTCCACTTTTCACTTCCATACTTGGCCACACTCAATACAAATACTTTCAGAAACGAATTCGTGACACTTAAATCTTTACTCGATGTTAACAAATTTCTCTTCTTCAGAAACACTTTCCTTGCCATTGCCAGTCTACATTTCATACACTCTCTACTTCGCCCATCATCAGTTATTTTCCTCCCCAAATAGCAAATCTCTTTTACTACTATAAGTGTCTCATTTCCTAATCTAATTCCGGCGGCATGACCCGATTTAATTCGACTACATTGCATTATCCTCGTTTTGCTTTTGTTGATGTTCATCTTATATTCTCCTTTCAAGACACTGTCCATTCTGTTCAACTTCTCTTCCAAGTCATTTGCTGTCTCTGATAGAATTACAATGTCGTCGGCGAACCTCAAAGTTTTTATTTCTTCTCCATGGATTTTAATTCCTACTCCGAATTTTCTTTTCTTTCCTTTACTGCTTGCTCAGTATACAGCTTGAATAACATCAGGGATAGGCTACAACCCTGTCTCACTTCCTTCCCAACCACTGCTTCCCTTTCATGCCCCTCGATTCTTATAACTGCCATCTGATTTCTGTACAGATTGTAAATAGCCTTTCGCTCCCTGTATTTTACCCTTGCCACCCTCAGAATTTGAAAGAGGGTATTCCAGTAAACATTGTCAAAAGCTTTCTAGTACAAAAGCTAGATACATAGGTTTTCCTTTTCTTAATCTAGCTTCTAAAATAAGTCACATGTTCCAATATTAAATGGAATCCAAACTGATCTTTCCCGAGGTCGGCTTCTACCAGTTTTTCCATTCGTCTGTAAAGATTTTGTGATAGAATTTTCCAGTCGTGGCTTATTAAACTGATAGTTCGCTAATTTTCAAATCTGTCCACACCTGCTTTATTTGTTTATTTTCAGTCCGTTTTTTGTTCTCCGTGAATTTAACAAGTCCGCAAATTTTTCCTCATTGCAATGTCACCATCGGATCTTATCATTGATCTTATCATTGTTAACTTTTCACCCTGAATTTTAATGCCACCCAAGAAACATTCTTTTATTTCCATTATTATTTCGGCGATGTACAGGTTGAACAGTAGGAGCAATAGTGTGAAAGACTTTCTAATTCAAGCACTAATGTCTTCTTCCTACACGGCATTGTTACATCTTGGTTATTGTATATATTGTATATTACCCGTTTACCAATAGCTTACAGCTACCAATTTTTATCACAATTTCAAACAACTTTTACAGATGCATTTTATATGTTGACAAATTCTATGAATATGTTTCGTTTTTTCTCACGTCTAGATTCCATTATCAAGCGATACGTCAGAAAAGCTTCCCTGGTGCCTAAACTAATTGTCACCTAAAAAATTTTGAAATTTCTATCATTCTGTTGACCTTTCTTCAGATTCGCCTCAAGATGACGAGTAGGAAACTTCCCGAACTATTCCCGGAGATCGACGATTTGAGTCGGCCGATAAACGACAAGACTTCATCATCAAAATTTGCCGAGAATGCCTGAATTCCCACATGCTACCACATATTCACGTTCGAGATGATTGCTTACGTTCAATAAAGAAAGTAAAGAAAAATTGCTTCACAGTGTTAATTTGAATGAAATTTCGAAAATATCATCTATTCATCACAAAATCAGTTATGTGTATTATTTTAATTACTATTATTGCTATTACTGCTATAATAATAATAATAATAATAATAATAATAATAATAATAGTAATAATAATAATAATAATAATAATAATAACTCCCGTGGAGGCCTGGGAAAAGAATAGGCCTCCGGTATGTTCTGCAGGCTGTAAAAGGCGACGAAAAGAACAAACCACTAATAGGGCTAACCCCCCTTTTAGTGTGATTAGTTGGTTCAGGACACAACTGAAGAAGCCTCGGACAAGCGCCGTCATGGTCGGGGACAACGCTTAAACCCTATGCCCGCCCACAATGGTAACGACACTGCTAGCCAACTGTAAAATGATTTAAATCCAAATAGAGGTGTTTTGCAGGATATGCTTCCTGCAATCACCCTAGAAGGAAAACAAAGACAGAGGATGAGATGGTCAGAAGAAGTTAATCGACACCTCATGTTCTGTTATTACCAAGCAACAAACCTAGTGACCAACATAACTGGATACAGATTACAAGTATACACAACATTTATTACCAGATACTGAGAATTAAAATTTTTAACAGAACAACGACTAGCTGATCAGATCCGTACAATAATCAACAATAACAGGGTACCCCAGTCAGTATTAGAAAACATCAAACAACAGGTACAACAAATACTGGAACAAAAAATGTGCAATCAGAAGAAGAAGAAAATACAGTAATGGACTCAAACATCCCAGAGCAAACAAACAAAGAACCACATGCGTGAATTAAACAATCAGAGAAAAACGAAATCTTAAGACTACCACCAGAACAAGTACAAATAGAACACGAAGTGACACACATGTTAGATATAGAAGAAAAATTTCAGCTGACATATATAGAATACAAAGACACAGATACAGACATTAGACCATTCTTGCATAGACCGCGAAATAACTCACAAGTCAAAACAACAATAAAAACTATCAACACAATCATACACAACAAAATAAATGAAAACACAACTATGGAAGAGTTACAACTACTGGTTTATATAGGAGCACTCACTACACTAAATATACACACTAGGCAGAGATCAGAACCAACCAACACACAGAAGAAATCCACAACACCAGCATTGGCAACACAGGCTACAGATCAGAATAGAATAACTGTGAAAAGACATTGGACAGCTAACACAATTTATAAGACATCAAATGTCAGAAAAAAACGAGAAAGGTTAGGTAAAATCTCACAACAAGAAGCGATATAGCAATTAGATGAAAAGAAGCAGAAATTACAGGCAACTGCCAAACGACTTAGAAGATACAAAAAAAGTGAAAAAAGAAGGAAACAAAACCAAACATTCAACACAAACTAAAAGAAATTTTACCAGACAATAGATAACACACACATTAAAATAGACAATCCACCAAACATAACAGACATGGAACACTTCTGGAGCAACATATGGTCAAACCTGTAAAACATATCAGGCATGCACGGTGGATAGAAGCAGAAACAGACACATACAAGATGATACCACAAATGCCTGAAGTGATAATTTTGCAACATGAAGTGACCAAAGCAATTAATTCTACTCACAATTGGAAAGCCCCTGGAAAAGATAAAACAGCAAATTTCTGGCTAAAGAAGTTCACCTCAACACATTCACATCTAACTAAATTATTTAATAGTTACATTGTTGACCCATACACATTCCCTGATACACTTACACATGGAATTTATTTACTCGATCGGCATTTACAATGGGAAATATTAAATTTGAACATTACAGCATTAAAAATGAGACATTCAGCTTTACCTAATTACATAATACAAAATACAAAATTTTATACTATATGACTTATTTTTTTTAGCCATTCAATGGCATTGTCCATGAGATTATGTATATCCTCCAGTTCACCATTAAAACCATTGAGATGGCATATACATAATCTCTTAATGTCCCGCTTGTTCCCGCCAGGGCGGGCTCTCCTACTTCTCGTTCACCTTTGCTTGGACCGGTAGGCACTCGTGCGTTCGGTCGCCGTTTTTGTGTAGATTCTTCGCCGCTGAGTCATGACGCAGCGTTGCCCAGGGTGCAGCATCGGGGAGGTGATCTACACTTCGCACCCCTACACATGGAATAACTTATATGAAACATAAAGATCAAGCATGCACAGCAAACCCAGCTAAATACCGCCCCATAACATGCCTACCAACAATATACAAAATATTAACTTCAGTCATTACACAGAAATTAATGACACATACAACACAGAACAGAATTATAAATGAAGAACAAAAAGGGTTTTGCAAAGGAGCATGAGGATGTGAAGAGCAACTGATAATAGATGCAGAGGTGACATATCAAGCTAAAACTAAACAAAGGTCGCTACACTATGCATACAGTGATTACCGAAAAGCTTCTGATAGTATACCCCACTCATGGTTACTACAAATATTGGAAATATACAAAGTAGATCCTAAATTGATACATTTCCTAAACATAGTAATGAAAAATTGGGAAACCACACTTAATAACTAAAAAATTCAAATAATATCACATCACAGCGAATATATATTAAGTGTGGAATATACCAAGGAGACTCATTAAGTCCCTTCTAGTTCTGCCTTGCTCAGAATCTATTATCCAACATGCTAAATAATACAAATTATGGATACAATATTACTGGAGCATACCCACACAAAATCACACATTTGCTATACATGGATGATCTAAAACTACTGGCAGGAACAAATCAACAACTCAACCAATTACTAAAGATAACAGAAGTATTCAGCAATGATATAAATATGGATTTTGGAACAGACAAATGTAAGAAAAATAGGACAGTCAAGGGAAAACACACTAAAGAAGAAGATTACATATTGGAAAACTACAGCGACTGCATAGAAGCGATGGAAAAAACAGATGCCTATAAATATCTAGAATACAGACAAAAAAATAGGAATAGATAATACAAATATTGAAGAAGAACTAAAAGAAAAATATAGACAAAGATTAACAAAAAGACTGAAAACAGAATTGACAGCAAGAAACAAGACAAAAGCTGTAAATGCTTATGCTATACCAATATTGACCTACTCATTTGGTGTAGTGAAATGGAGTAACAGAGACCTAGAAGCACTCAATACGCTTACACATTCACAATGCCACAAACATAGAATACATCACATACATTCAGCAACAGAGAGATTCACATTAAGTATAAAGGAAGGAGGAAGGGAATTTATCGACATAAAAAAACCTACATTATGGACAGATAGACAATTTAAGAAAATTCTTTCTAGAACGATCAGAAACTAGCAAAATACACAAAGCAATCAGTCATATAAATACATGGGCTACATCATTGCAGTTTCATAACCACTTCTACAACCCTGCTACCGAGCGAGGTGGCGCAGTGGTTAGCACACTGGACTCGCATTCGGGAGGACGACGGTTCGATCCCCTCTCTAGCCATCCTGATTTAGGTTTTCTGTGATTTCCCTAAATCGTTTCAGGCAAATGCCGGGATGGTTCCTTTGAAAGGGCACGGCCGATTTCCTTCCCAATCCTTCCCTAATCCGAACTTGGGCTCTGTCTCTAATGACCTCGCTGTTGACAGGACGTTAAACACTAACCACTACCACCATCTATAACCCTTTAGATCACATAACATCAACAGATACGAAGAAAGTAAATTGGAAAAAGAAAACACTACATGGTAAGCACCCGTATCATCTAACACAGCCACACATCGATCAAGACGCATCCAACACATGGCTAAGAAAAGGCAATATATACAGTTAGACGGAAGGATTCATGATTGCAATACAGGATCAAACAATAAACACCAAATATTACAGCAAGCATATTATTAAAGATCCGAATACCACAACAGATAAATGCAGACTTTGCAAACAACAAATAGAAACAGTAGATCACATCACAAGCGGATATACAGTACTAGCAAATACAGAATACCCCAGAAGACATGACAATGTAGCAAAAACAATACATGAACTGCTTGCCATACAACATAAACTAGTAAAACAACACATTCCCACATAGAAGTATGCACCACAAAATGTACTGGAGATTGATGAATACAAATTATACTGGAATAGAACCATGATAACAGACAAAACAACACCACATAACAAACCTGACATCATACTCACCAATAAAAAGAAGAAATCAACACAACTAATCGAAATATCCATACTAAAAACAGCAAATATCCAGAAGAAAACAGGAGAAAAAATTGAAAAATACATCCAACTGGCTGAGGAAGTCAAGGATAAAGTTGACATTATACCAATTATACTATCAACTACAGGAGTCATACCACACAATATCCACCAGTACATCAACACATTACAGCTACATCCAAACTGATATATACAACCACAGAAATCTGTAATTATTGACACATGTTCAATTATCCAAAAGTTCCTAAATGCAGTGTAACATATACCGTACAGTTAAAAGGAAGTCAAGCTTGATCAAGGTCCGCGCCATTTTCCATTTTTAACCAGACATAACGCCTGAGTAAGTAAAGAAATAATAATAATAATAATAATAATAATAATAATAATAATAATTATTATTATTACTATTACTCTTATACGCTATGCACTAATCATTTTCCAATGTTGACTTATTAAAGACGTCTGATTACCTGTAAAAGAGAACCTAAAGGAGAATAATCGTGCCAGATGACATAAACTACTAAATTAACAAATTGAGTTTAGTTAAAAAAAGATATAGGTTCAGCATTACATATGAAAATACTAAAAGAAAACATTCATTGGAACGCCACCAACGACAAAATCGACGAGATGCCTTTGCGAGATAAAACGCATTCGATCACAGCTTCGGTGATCATAGTTACTGTATTTAAATAAAAAATAAATCTATGGGGTAACTGACTTCGTATAGACATGGAACATTTTTCGTGAGTCGAGGCTGTAATTTGTAGACATGACTAGGTTTTGTTCAGGAACTGAAACACTTTACTGATATCGATTCATTTTTCACATTGTTCTTCCTTCTTTTTGGTTGATGTTGTCACCTACCGATACGATACTCCTTTCTTGTCGCAGGATTCTGGAACTTTCGAACTTTCGAAACCGAGCGCGCCACTTCTCACTTGTTTTCCTATGACAACAATGACCAGCACTAGTTATCACGCACCGTTTTAGTGAGAGCAAGAGAGCCTTTGTCGGGCTTACGCATGTAGTTGTGTGTAGCCACGTCATAGATACACAGTCTAACGAATTTTATACAAAGATAATAATCTAGATATGAAAATGTTACATTGCACCATACAAGAAAAGTGCTTTAGTAATTTAGTTATTTTGCGGAAAGGAGCAAGGGATTAGTTGTGAGATATTTGGTTGAAACAGTGTTATGTTTTTGTGAATCAATAACTGGAAGAACGTACTCACAGTAGAAAACAGATGCAAAGGCATCTGTGATCAATGATTACATGAAGAAGAGAATGGATGATCTTAGATATTTAGGGAGGGCTGTTACGTGCTAAAGAGTCAATTTAAAAAAAAAAAAAATTGGACTTGTACTGTTATTACTTTAAAATGGCATTTTTCAATTTCCAAAGGAATAACTTCAATATCTGAAGTGTATAAGAGACACGTGTTCGTATTAGGCACGTGGCCATGTTTTTTTCATAACGTAGAGTGTTCTGTATGTAACGCTTCTATACTCGAGTCCGACAGTCCTGTAGCCGCAAAAAATTAATCTAAAAGAAACTGGAAAGACATTATTGGAGCTTTACAAACTTTCACTACAATTTTCCATTATTCACTAAACAAATTAATACAATGCCCTATTGGAATTCGAACAATGAGTACATTAACAACATTAAACCAAAATTCAACGAAATGAAAACAAATTTATTTGTCAATGAGCAGACGTTGACATAAAGTGACGAGGTTGAACTGGCTCCATTCATGTAACTCAAATTAGATGCTCTAATTCAGATGCAGGATAAATATTAATGTGACACAGCCACAGAGTGACAACCACAGAATTTAAATACAGATCACACGCTAAAGGATCTCGTAAGACCCTTTCATGCTTCAACTATGATCAGTATGTTTTTATGCTTCGGCTCAGTAATGTTGAAAATAATTGTTACAGTTTAACACATGAGAATGTAAAATGGAAGAAAAGATTTAAAATAAATACTAAGTCGCAACATTTTAACACTTGGGACTTTCTAAGGAAACACACTGATTGAATTTTGAAGTCTAGCCGTGACCACACCATTTATAAAAGAGTTTCAGTTTGGCGAGGTATTGCTTTTCATAAGTTGTCTTCGGACTAACACGGTTGCGTTCTTGTAACTCGTAATGCTGGTACACACCATATACTAAAATATGAGTCTCTACTCAACGCTAGACAGCGTTATACGCCAGAACCCTAATTAAATTTCTATAACAAGGCCTTGGTTAAAAGACAGGGGTTTTCGCGAGTCACAGCCAGTACTTTAGCGACACATAAGAGGCATTCACCGTTCTGTTTCTATGCCGGTCCTTAGCAGAACAGTAAACGGTGGCAGCTCGGCACCCACAAACCGAGTGTGTAGAAATTAGAAACATGCCGACTCTGCATCAGTGACCATGAAGGCTGTGGGAAACAGTAATTCTTCGATTGTCGTCACCTTTCGCAGCTTCGGAACAGCATGCATAACACAACGAACCATACCTCAGTCCTGGGTGAACAATGCAGAACAGCAAGCAAACATGCAGAACAGAAGATAGCATGTGCGGAGTTATCCCTGCTCGGCGAACAGCTCTGGTGGTACGTCAGGGAACTCATCGCTGTGATACGAAGTACAGAGAAATTTTATGAGAGGCAGGGATCGATACTGAAGCAGGCACGGCTCAAGTATGTGTAATGGCAGAAATAGATTCGTGCATAACACTGTGCCACAATTATTTTCCTTCTGCCGAACGGGAACCAATATTTCTGATATTTTTGAAACTAGCCGTGCTTTCCTCATCTCTGTCTACTTTACTCTTTTTCCCATCATCTCAGCTCCTACACTGCACACTACTGTTACATGCTCTTCTCCAGACTAGTCAGGTTCTTCTCCAAATTGTAATTTTTTTTTACTTCAGCTATAAATTTGTGTTCGGTGTTCCTACTTGCATTCGAAAAAAGGCTATTATGCAGACTTCCAAAGAGAATTTCCTTGACGACATCCCACTTTCGTATCAGATCATTCCTGACTTATTGTAATCTGGCTCTCTTATTTCCACTGCCTCTTTGATGACGACCTGCCAGAGCTCATGGGCGCGGCACAGCATCTTTGTCTGTTCAAAAACAAAAGTATGTCCTTCGCTGATGCAACGCTCTGCCACTGCAGACTTGGCAGTTTCGCAGACAATTTATGAACTGAACAGCGCCTTGACAAGCATCTTTGCGACCTGCCGATGCTATGTTCCCAGCTGATGCTGTTGACGTCAGGTGTTCGTAGCCCTTATTAGTCGCTGACTAACTAGAGCATATTCTTGATTTTAAATGTTACCCAGCACGAAGGAATTAACCGAGTAGGATGGAAGTCGGTAGGTACCATTGTGCCGTGCGGGCGCCTTTTGATATCGACAGCTGCAGCTCGTTAGCAGCCTCTCTGGCTGCAACAGCTTCTTGAGAGGTTTGTTGCCTGCAGGGGACAGGTCTGTTGGCCAGCATTTAAACGCAGACCGCAGACGAGGCCAGGAAGAGCTCTCAAATTGACGGGCGGCTGCGCGGCACGTTTCACAGCTGCTGGAGAGAACGCCGTGACATCGTGACCGACAGTAGCCCCGGCCGGCGATTAGAAGCTGCGTTTTTGGTCACTGTGATTCGGCGGGACTGAGTGACTCCTGAGGACGTCAAGACTGATCTTTTTTTTTTTTTAAAAAAAAAAAAAATCCAGCACTATCTCCGCGTAATGCAGAGAACCCCATTCGTTTTAGAGATTTGAATTGGCAAGAAACCTGTGTCCACTGTGGTGCCTGGTTGGGTTCCTGTCTACAAGATTCAAGAAACAGGTGCAGGGGCTGCTCGATAGTATCTCTTGGTTCCTGATCCTTATTAAACTCGTCATGATACCTACTTGATGGCAACCCTTGGTCGAGCGTTTCTCAACTTACACTTCGACGTGTAAGAAATTATGGTGAACAACCGAATACCTTGTGTATGAGTATGTCTTGTTGCGCAGTGGTTATTCTAAATCGCCATCCTGGTCGTCCATCGTGACACTTAAACTTCTTCATTCACAAATATCTGAAGTGACTCCATTCAATTTACGTTTCTCTTATGTTTGTCACTAAAACTAATGGTACTCCATCTGTGTGACTAAGTTTGGCAGAACCTATAATTAGAATTTGTTGTTTATTTTGGAGTCAGATGTTTCATGTCCAACCTTCGCCTTTTTCAATTGTATTTACAGTGTATATTTGTGTTGTAAATGCAGATAGTTAATTAGTGGTACGAAAATGCCTTTACTGAGAGTGTCTGTCTCTCTATTGGCGATCGCCATCCGCAATTAAGTGAAGAAAGAGAAACTGCTCGGCTCTGGAACTCCATCTTGTATTATACTTTGAATTTCATGTTATCAGGCTATTCCGCTTGCTTGGAAACATTGGTCTTCCTCTTAATCATTTGAAATCGGTCACGTAATACGGATGGCTGACGTTAATGACCTTTAACTATTTGCGATATGTTTTTGAAAATTGTTATGTGAACTAGTCAATTTATAGATTTATGATGTGATTAGACATCTGTTCTAGACATCTATAAACTTTTTTAACCTAACGTTGTTCTCAAAAAACACTTTTTAAAAAAATTTCATTCTGTAATTCCTGAAAGTTATGTAGATCTAACAACAGTTGTGCTGTTGGAAACTGACTTCACTAATTCCAAGGCAGCTGCTCAGATAGTCTTGCATAATCTACTGTGTTTTAATAAATTGGTTTGTGCATTTAATAAATATGTTAATAAATTTGTGGTCCAATATCCTTCCACTAAACACTAGCTCGCCACCACATTGCATCTATGTACATGTAGAGGCAACAAAATTTTACAGCTATCTTGGGCCTATATTTCAGCAATATAATGCCCACCCACACATGGTGAGAGTTTCTACTATTTGCTCCAACCAGCTTGGGATTTTGATGATGGGTGCCAACTGGAAAGATTTAGGCACGATATCGTTCAGCTGGACGACCAACAACTCTGTGAATCAATGCCAAGGCAAATGATTCTTTGCCTGATGGCCAGAGGTGGATCAACACATTACTGTCTCGCTTAGTTTGTGAAGCTCTTTTTCTCGATTACATCATGAAATCTTTGTGAAATTGTAGTCGTTCATCAGTCTGACCACGTTCATCACACCTACCGATTACCGTCGCATTCGCATAATTGCTTCATGGTGCGCCTATTTTTTGTCGTATAGTGTTTATTCATCGCTACATTTATTATTATTACTATTATTATTTTATCGTTTTGGCCAGCTTTGGAGCTCAACTGAACCTATATCGTTGGTGTGCTTGCTTGCTTCTACTCCTTAAATCTCGTCATTATCTCACGTTGGTATTTCTTACTTCGTTCTGTCCATGCTCTCTTCGAAGTTACAGTTGATTTATCTTTAAAATGGTACTTGTCAAACATGTGAATACGGCTCAATCCTGTAGACCTTTGTTCGTAATACCTGTTTCATTAAGTTTTTTTTCAGTTCCAGTTATCCACTTGTTTTTCACTTTTATCGAGAGGGCAAGGTATAGAATCCTCCTGGTCAGTCTAATATCGTTCATCCTGAGAAAGTGGCCATAAAATTTCGATCTACTTTCCCTGAAAATGTCAGAGATACTCTCCATGTTTTGATATAACTCAGGAGATTTTCGTCTAAGCCAGATTTCTTCAACATAAACTTGATCAAAAATTTTCCTTAGTCTTTTCCTTTCTACTATTACTGTGGCTTTAATTGATGGTCTATTCCAGTGATTGCCGTTTCTGAGGTACGCAACGCTTCAGGTTTGCCTAATATGAGAAATGTTTAATTTTACTTTATGGGAAGTTAATTTTTAATTGTGCCTATTACATGTATATCCAAGAGATTCTCGTAATTTAATGAATCTCTCTTCCTTTTCTTCATGACTGAATGAGGGAGGTTGGGTGGTTCCTGCTAGATGTTTGGATTGTTTAAATATTTTGAGAAACTATATGTACATAGATTGTCCATCTAGGTATCCAGGAGAATCTTACATGTATTGGGTTCTTTCATATGGAATTTTCAGTCTGCTTTTAGCTGCTGTTTCACAGAGTTTTTCAAGGGACTTACTAGCCTCTTCCTTTTGCTGAAAAGACCGATAGATCACATGCATAAGCCAAATTAAATGAATTTTAGTTTTATGTAATATGCGCTTGGTTATTGCTTTTCCTTATTTTCCCCATGTCCTAATTGCTTTTTGTAGTATAAGACTGAACAGCAAGGAAGATAAGCTGTTTTCCTGCCAGTCACCTCTTTTTATATCGAAAGTGTCGGACATGTCGCCAAGGAATTTAACATTTCAGCTGTTATCAGTAATGTTTGTCCCATCAAGTGTGTTTTTATCCAGTTTAAACGCTAGTATTAAACACTGTGCGTCTACATATTGAATCATATGCTTTTTTGAAGTCTACGAAAGTGATCACCATTTTTCTGCCCTTGCACATATGTAATAAAATCTTGATGTTGAGAATTTAGTCCATAGAGGCTCTCCCATTCCTAAAACGTGTTGAGTATTACCTAGTAAAATGGTCCATTTGTGATTCATACTTTTTAAGTACGATTTTTGAAAGAATTTTGGAAGTATCTGCCAGTAATGGAAATCCTCTGTAGTTATTTATGAGCTCTATTCCCTTTCGTGTATTATGGTTGTGGATTATGGGACACTGCCATGGACTGTTTCCTCCAGCGAGATGTGTAAGGACTTTATGAATATTCTGTGTGAGGCTTTTACAACCAATTCTTCACATTTCTGCTATCATAGCACCTGCCCCTAGTCTTTCAAGTTCTTCTATTGTTGGGGATTCTAATTGCTTGTTTGGCTCAAGTTTTTCCAATGTAAATTTGGTTGTGGGATATTCAAAGTTCAAAAGGTCATTAAAGTAGTTAGCTAAGAGTTTACATTCTCTTCATTACTTCTAATCAGAGTTACATCTGGTCATCCAAGAAAAACTGAATGCCTGTCATGCAGACATTCCTTCTCTAAAAATTCTTTATGAATTCCATCTCTAATTTGTTTGTAACTGCTCTGGTTCTATCGTAATACCATTTTACAGAGAGAATGATATTTGAAGTCTGTTTCTAGACTATGGTGGATTCTTGCCACTTTTGCAAGTATTTCCAGGATTTAATCCTCTTTGCTCTATGGCCTTGTTACAGATATTATTCCACCACCTACATTTAAGTTTGTTAGTGGATATACCAATACCTGTAAGATTATCTTTAACTTCTGACCAGCTGGAAGATTCTTACCTGAGAATGCTAGCAAGAAAAACGTTTACATTTTGTTAAAGATATTCTGAATTAGTTCTTGGATTTATACTTATTATAAGTTTGATTCTATTAGTGTGGAATGTAACTCTAATTAATTACTAATTGCGAGAGGATCTGAGTCCTATTATTGTATTCACATTAAAAAAATTATTTCTTAGTTTTTCTTTGAGATGGCTATTTCAATTTCTCCAACATAAAGATGTGTCCTCTCCAAATCTTCTTCATGGCTCGATATGCCAAAAATGTGTTGACATCAATTTCAGTTCATGAGCTTCACAAAAGATGACAAGTCTCTCTCCATACAAGGTATAGTTCCACAGTATTGTTTAGCACCCCAGTTTGTGTTAAAGCTTCCTATCAAAATTTTAATATTGTCATGGTGAATAATGGCTTTAGTTTATTCCGATATTTTCTTGAATTTCTCCACTTTATATGACTCTTTTCAGTTACACTTGAGGCATAGACGTTAATTAATGAATAAACGAATAAGCTTTGTTGCCTAATTTAATTTACAGTGACATTCTTTCAGAAGGTGAAGTAAAGTTCAATACTGCTTTATGATATTTCATTTGTCTACAAATATAGTTCTAAATTGTAGTGATTTATTAAGTTCCAAGACACCTAGTTTGTGTTTGTAAATTCTGAAGTTTCCTGAATCAAAGTAGAATTCATGAATACATGTCGTTCCTTGTTGAGTTTGACTGGTAACCAGTAAGTTGTTTTAATTTTGCCACTTATAGAAGCTTGTTGATATTTATAGCACCAATAAAATTTTTGCCTTTTGGACTAAATGATCTGGCAATGTCCAATACTTCTCTGTGTGATGTTCTCAGCCTCCCAGAATCTGGTGACAAAGAAAACATCGTAAATGTACTAGTCTGAGGCAGTTGCATGGTGCTAAAAATTTAAAAGTAATGTAAAAATCAATTGTTTTCGATCTCATTATTACAACTAAGGCATTGAGCCTCAGAATTTGTATGACGCTATTTTATGGCAGCGGTTTCACGGTTTTTCCATATATGCATATGTGTCTTCACCATCTGGGGTTAGGACGAAAAACAGCAGAATTCTCTAATGATGTCCCAAACGACCTGCCCACATTACATGTTAAAAGTCTGTTAATTCCCATTTTGTGGTCATAATCACGTCAAACCCATTTGACAGAGATCACCTGAGTAGATTTGGCAACTCCAAAAGTGTACTGCCCTTCTATACCTTGTGTATGTGATACCACCACCATCTGTATATGTGTATATCTCCCACAGAAGGCACCACATTAGTATAGCAAAGTATAGTATAGAGTTTGTGAGCTCCAGTGAAGCTGGATGCTATGCCAGTGCTAGCATAACATCTGGCAGGTCCAATCTAGCTGGACAGATCACATAGAGTAGCCAGGCTAAGTGTGCCTTAGAATGACCCATTTTTCTTTCCTCTCCTTACATATCTGTCCTTCCTTCTACCACAACCTCTCTCAGGGGCCCAAAAAGCCTCTGAAGGTTTTGTGTCACCAGTCGTTGTAGTCACTATGCCACTGGGTAAAGATCACAAAGCTGTTGTTGTGCAGAAATGTTTACACTTTTTTGTAATTTTTCCCTCAGAATCCGTATATACATGTGGATTTCCCTCTTTATTAATAAATAAATGATATTGTTCACCTACAAAATATTTTCCCATTATCTAAAAACTACATTTGTAAGATCAATGGAATATTTCGTCTATATACTTTAGCGATTTGTCTAGGGTATTCTTTTATCATTTCAAAGAATTTCTTGCTGCATAATTACTAGTAGAAGTAACTGGATTTTTACAATCTACATTAGAACATTTAACACAATAACTGAGTGAAATTGGTAAATGTTTTCGTTATTTGATAATATAAGATTTATCAAGATTTGGTGCATACATTTTTAATATACATTCAAAACCTGCAAAAATATTGAAATATACCATAGAAGAATGGTTATAAATTTGAAATTCAATTATTTCATCTTTTATGTGCATATGTATTTTTACTTTCTTACGTTCTTTACACTCGTTTTCATGACTGCCTAATTTTTCTTGTGAATCAAAATATCTTAAACATCCATCACAAAGATAATTTTTTCTATTGTGTTTGCTTGTTTGTGAACAAATTAATCTAATTAGATTTCTCGTCCAACAACAGTGTGCATTATTTTCTTCTTGAATTAAAAGAACATTAATACTGTTTTGATGATTTTTCTTATTGAAAAGAAGATATAACAAATTTTTCTCCTTCACTGCATTTATATGCATAAACATTAAATGTAATATATGATTTCTTTTAAAATTTTGGAATATCTGTTAACAGAAAATGAAAATTAATTTTCTCTGATTCAAAAATTTCACCTCATTGAAACGAATATTTTTATAATTACTAACTCTTTCTACATGAGGCATTTTCTGAGTAAGATTAGGATTTTATTTAATAAAGAAAACAATAACTACAACATTTTCATCTTTAAGTAGTGTTCGTAAATTGATATAAGAAAAACCAAGAACTGGTTTGTGATCATGAACATTTAATTCTGAACTATTGATATAAAATAAATAACAACCAGAATTTTTCCTTTGCATTTATTCCATTTCAGTTAGTAATGTATTCATTGGTTTTTGATAATAATCTTCTAAATCTGTTGTTCTTAATAAAAATTGATTATCTGTTTTAAATAAAATTCTTGTTTTTTTAAAATAAAATATCATCCACACCTCATTCATTCTTCTTTGTATTAAAATATTCTTCAATTTGATAATTACTTCTTCTTTAATTTGATTAAAAATTCTTGGGGCTCAACAATATTACCATTATTATTACTTTTTAAGGTATTAGTCTTGATTTAAAAGCTGATACTTTCTATAAATTCGTTTATGTGATTTGAGAAGTTTTTATCTGGCAGAAAATTGAAACTTGTTAAATTTTTTGATAATTTATTTGTGTACTTTCTTGATATTTATCTACTAGAAATTTTTGTAAATGATTCTACTTATATTACGAATTAGTTGTCATTTATTAAGATTAGAACAATTTTTAAAATATTTCACGAAGATCACTTAAAGATTTTTACAAAAATCATTATCGTTATTATCTTTACCTTCAGTTTCATTGGTAAGATCGATTAACTGGTTTTTTCTAAGTTTAGAATAAATTTTATTGTTTCGTTTTACATATTTAATGTAGATGCTTTAAAGATTTTTTTATTAAATTCATTATCGTTATTATAGGTGTTGTTACTGTCAATCGGATTTACAAAGAGATTGATTAATTTTGTTTTATTATGTTTCAAATAATTATGCAAATTTTCTGTTTTACAAATTGAATGAAGTTCTTTTTTAGTTTTATATTTTTGATCTCTCTTCTTCATTTTTTTCTTATTAAAATAATCAATAAATTCCATCAGACCTGATTTAGTTACATTTGAATAGCCATTTTATTTACAATAATTTGTTTTCGTTTCTAAATAGCTTTACTGTGATGTTCATTTTATTTCGGTTGTAATTTTACACAATGATATTTGACTTTTATTTAATTAATATGTTTATGTTTAAAATGTACCTTTGAGATTTTTAATTTAAATTTTTATGAGTTGTATAGATAACAATAATTTGATGGTCCTTATTTATAAAGAATGAGGTTTATTGCAGTTGAAAATTTTTAATTGAAAAAATGTAAATTTCATTTTTTGAACACAGGCATATAAGGTTTGATGGTTCTTATTTACAAAGAATAATATTTAGTAGATTCTGAATTTTTAATTGAGAATATGAGTATTTGGATTATTGAGTATAGGGATATGAGATCTGGTGGGAAATACTAAAAAATTAGAAACTTGGTTTACATCCTGGAATTTTTAATCCAATATGTTATGTACAGAGGTTATGTTATGTACAGAGGTTCAGAGAGAGCATAAGGGAACAATTGACAGGAATAGGGGAAAGAAATACAGTAGAAGAAGAATGGGTAGCTCTGAGGGATGTAGTAGTGAAGGCAGCAGAGGATAAAGTAGGTACAAAGACGAGGGCTGCTAGAAATCCTTGGGTAACAGAAGAAATATTGAATTTAATTGATGAAAGGAGAAAATATAAAAATGCAGTAAATGAAGCAGGCAAAAAGGAATACAAACGTCTCAAAAATGAGATCGACAGGATGTGCAAAATGGCTAAACAGGGATGGCTAGAGGACAAATGTAAGGATGTAGAAGCTTATCTCACTAGGGGTAAGATAGATACTGCCTACAGGAAAATTAAAGAGACCTTTGGAGAGAAGACAACCACGTGTATGAATATCAAGAGCTCAGATGGCAGCCCAGTTCTAAGCAAATAAGGGAAGGCAGAAAGGTGGAAGGAGTATATAGAAGGTTTATACAAGGGCGATGAACTTGAGGACAATATTATGGAAATGGAAGAGGATGTAGATGAAGACGAAATGGGAGATACGATACTGCGTGAAGAGTTTGACAGAGCACTGAAAGACCTGAGTCGAAACAAGGCCCCCGGAGTAGACAACATTCCATTAGAACTACTGACGGCCTTGGGACAACCAGTCCTGACAAAACTCTACCAGCTGGTGAGCAAGATGTATGAGACAGGCGAAATACCCTCAGACTTCAAGAAGAATATAATAATTCCAATCCCAAAGAAAGCAGGTGCTGACAGACGTGAAAATTACCGAACTATCAGTTTAATAAGCCACGGCTGCAAAATACTAACGCGAATTCTTTACAGACGAATGGATTAAGAAAAGGCAAACCTACGTTTCTAGCATTTGTAGACTTAGAGAAAGCTTTTGACAATGTTGACTGGAATACTCTTTTTCAAATTCTAAAGGTGGCAGGGGTAAAATACAGGGAGCGAAGGGCTATTTATAATTTGTACAGAAACCAGATGGCAGTCATAAGAGTCGAGGGGCATGAAAGGGAAGCAGTGGTTGGGAAAGGAGTGAGACAGGGTTGTTGCCTCTCCCCGATGTTATTCAATCTGTATATTGAGCAAGCAGTAAAGGAAACAAAAGAAAAATTTGGAGTAGGTATTAAAATTCATGGAGACGAAGTAAAAACTTTGAGGTTCGCCGATGACATTGTAATTCTGTCAGAGACGGCAAAGGACTTGGAAGAGCAGTTGAACGGAATGGACAGTGTCTTGAAAGGAGGATATAAGATGAACATTAACAAAAGCAAAACGAGGATAATGGAATGTAGTCAAATTAAATCGGGTGATGCTGAGGGAATTAGATTAGGAAATGAGACACTTAAAGTAGTAAAGGAGTTTTGCTATTTAGGAAGTAAAATAACTGATGATGGTCGAAGTAGAGAGGATATAAAATGTAGACTGGCAATGGCAAGGAAAGCGTTTCTGAAGAAGAGAAATTTGTTAACATCGAATATAGATTTATGTATCAGGAAGTCGTTTCTGAAAGTATTTGTTTGGAGTGTAGCCATGTATGGAAATGAAACATGGACGATAACTAGTTTGGACAAGAAGAGAATAGAAGCTTTCGAAATGTGGTGCTACAGAAGAATACTGAAGATAAGGTGGATAGATCACGTAACTAATGAGGAGGTATTGAATAGGATTGGGGAGAAGAGAAGTTTGTGGCACAACTTGACTAGAAGAAGGGATCGGTTGGTAGGACATGTTTTGAGGCATCAAGGGATCACAAATTTAGCATTGGAGGGCAGCGTGGAGGGTAAAAATCGTAGAGGGAGACCGAGAAATGAGTACACTAAGCAGATTCAGAAGGATGTAGGTTGCAGTAGGTACTGGGAGATGAAGCAGCTTGCACAGGATAGAGTAGCATGGAGAGCTGCATCAAACCAGTCTCAGGACTGAAGACAACAACAACAATGTTATGTAGTCCATAACTCTCATCCACAATCAACTATTGACTCAGACAAAAGCAACTGACCACAATGAAGAACAGCTACTGTGACATATGAACTAAATAGACATAATGAGCAATTCAGATGCCTTTGGCAACTGCACAGTATCGCCTATAGTGCCTCTTCTGAGCTCTTGACGATGTGGGCTGGATGCTAGATAACTGGAAAATTGTAATCTGATGAGATGAGTCCCAATTACAGCAGATGGTAGGCTTTGGGTCTGGTGTAGATCCCATGAAGTCACAAACCCAAGTTGTTAACAAGGCAATGTGGCATTGGTGGCTCTATAAGGATGTGGGCTGCATTTACATGGAATGGACTTAGTTCTAAGTGCTGACTTCAGTGAAACGAGATTTTTGGGCTAGGGTCAACAAGAAGAACAACATGCTGGTTGCAGTTCCTACTGGAAAGGGGAAGATGAAAACGAGCCTTATGTACATGGGGTATAGTTTGCTGTGAGGAATCAACTTGTCGATGGTCTAGACAAACTACAGTCTGGAATCATTGAAAAACTTCTTCCATCTCAAACTCCTGAAAGACTAAAGGCTACTGTAATTAGTGCATATGCACCAACTCTACACTTAGAGGATGATAAGAAAGAAGAGAAAAAAGTGATTTCAATGCACAAGTTGGCAGAGTCTGTATCCTATAGAAAGGCATTATTGGTAAGGAGGGTATAGGCAATGGAAATTCCAACGAAACCTTTCTTATGTCTAAACACTCTGAATACGATCTCTTCACTACATTCATTCTCTTTCGACAGAAAAATAAGTTCAAAATCACATGGAAACATCCCAGATCAAAACACTGGCATCTCATAAATTATGTCATTGCAAGGTGTAGAGATCTACGTGGTCCGAGGATCACAGAACTGTAGCTCAGTCTGAACATTGCATGGTCCATTCAGTAACGGCTCTACAAGGGCCACCAAAACGGTGGAAGCAAAAGAAACAAGCAAAAATCTGCTAAAGATGTTCAAAAGAATTTTCAGAACATTGTGAAGCGAAAGTTGCCTGTAGAGTATTCAGACAATGTTGAACAACACTGGTCAATACTGAAAACCATCATGCTTTCGGATTCCCAAGAGTCAACTGGATTCATAGAAAGAAAACATCGAGGCAGGTTTGACGAAAATAATGATGAAAATCAAAGCATATTAGGTACAAAAGGAAAGTCCTACAGCACCTGGCAAAATGATCCAAAGTCAGTCCACTAGAAGCAAGCGTATCTCCATGGGAAAGTTCATGTTCAAAGGAAAACCACAGCTCTCAAAGCCCAATTGTGGTCTATAAAATCAACCGAAATCGAAAATTTAGCAGCAGCCAAGAACTCCAGAGCCTTCTTCACTGCCACGAAAGTGACCTATGGCCCCTCCAAAAAAGGCCTAAGCCCCCTTCGATCTAAAGGCGATACAAAACTATTTATGGACTCCACATCTATATGTTCTTCGTGGCAGGGGCACTGAAGAACTTCTGAACTGAGATTCAGAGGTGCTCAAGGACGTTTTTATAAAAATACCACAAAAACCCATTGACGACCAAATGAGTGAAGCCCCTTCGCTTCAAGAGGTTGAAGAAGGTATCGACCAATTGAGGAGGGACATAGCCCCTAGACTGGATGGAATAACAGCTGACTTTCATATCTTTGTTACCAAGCTACGGAACACTGAGAAAATACCTTCAGATCTGCATCTCGCCGCTATTATTACTATATTAAAAAGGGGCGTTAAGACTCATTGTAGAAACTACTGAGGTATCTACATCTACATCCATACTCCACAAGACACCTGACGATGTGTGTCGAAAGTACCTTGAGTACCTGTATCGGTTCTCCCTTCTATTCCAGTCTCGTATTGTTCGTGGAAAGAAAGATTCTCGGTATGCCTTTGTGTGGGCTCTAATTTCTCTGATTTTGTCTTCATGGTCTCTTCGCGAGATATATGTAGGAGGGAGCAATATACTGCTTGACTCCTCGGTGAAGGTATGGTCCCGAAACTTCAACAAAAGCCCATACCGAGCTACTGAGCGTTCCTCTTGCAGAGTCTTCCACTGGAATTTATCTATCATCTCCATAACGCTTTCGCGGTTACTAAACGATCCTGTAACGAAGCGCGCTGCTCTCTGTTGGATCTTCTCTATCTCTTCTATCAACCCTATCTGGTGTGGATCTCACACTAGGGAGCAGTATTCAATCAGTGGGTGAACAAGTATACCGTAACCTACTTCCTTTGTTTTCGGACTGCAGTTCCTTAGGATTCTTCCAATGAATTTCAGTCTGGCACCTGCTTTAAAGACAATTAATGTTATGTGGTCATTCCATTTTAAATTACTCCTAAAGCCTACTCCCAGTTAATTTATGGAATTAACTGCTTTCAGTTGCTGACCTACTATATTGTATCTAAATGATAAGGGATCTTTCTTTCTATGTATTCGCAGCACATTACGCTTCTCTACATTGAGATTCAACTGCCATTCCATACACCATGCGTCAATTTGCTGCAGATCCTCCTGCATTTCAGTAAAATTTTCCATTGTTACAACCTCTCGAAATTCTACAGCATCATCCGCAAATAGCCTCAGTGAACTTCCGGTGTTATCTTTAAGGTCATTTATGTATATTGTGAATAGTAACGGTCCTATGACACACCCTTGTGGCACTCCTTAAATCACTCTTACCTCGGAAGACTTCTCTCCAATGAGAATGACATTGTGCGTTCTGTTATCGATTAACTCTTCCAATCAATCGCACAACTGGTCTGATAGTCCATATGCTCTTACTTTGTCCATTAAACGAATGTGGGGAACTGTATCAGACGCCTTGCGGAAGTCAAGAAACACGACATCTACCTGGGAACCCGTGTCTATGGCCCTCTGAGCATCGTGGATGAAAAGTGCGAGCTAGGTTTTATACGATTATCTTTTATAATACGCGTTCCAAAATTCTACAACTGATCGACGTTAGATACATAGGTCTATAGTTCTGCACATCTGTTCGACGTCCCTTCTTGAAAACGGGGATGAGCCTTTTCCAATCTTTTGGAACGCTACGCTCTTCTAGAGACCTACGGTACACCGCTGCAAGAAGGAGGGGGGAGGGGGGGCGGAGAAGTTCCTTCGTGTACTCTGTGTAAAATCGAACTGGTATCCCATCAGATCCAGCGGCCTTTCCTCTTTTAGTGATTTTTTAATTGTTTTTCCATCTATTTCGATGTCTACCATTTTGCCATATGTGGAACAATCTAGAGAAGTAACTACAGTACAGTTTCCTCTGTGAAACAGCTTTGGAAAAAGTCATTAGTATTTCGGCCATTAGTCTGTCATCCTCTGTTTCAGTACTATTTTGGTCACTGAGTGCCTGTGTTTGTTTCGCTCCACCTACTGCTTTGACATAAGACCAAAATGTCTTAAGATTTTCTGGCAAGTCAGCAGAAAGAACTTTACTTTCGAATTCTCTCACACAGCCCTCCTCACACTACATTACGCTTCGTGTAATTTTGTTTTGTCTGTAAGGCTTTAGCTATGTTTATGTTTGCTGTGAAATTCCCTTTGCTTCAGTAGCAGTTTTCTATCTTGGTTGTTGTACCACTGTGGCTCCTTTCCATCTCTTACGATCTTGCTTGTCACATACCCGTCTAATGTACGATGGTTTGAACTTTGTCCACTGATCCTCATCACTATCTGTACGTGAGATAAAAATGTTGTGTTATGCCGTCAGTTACTCTGTAATCTGCTTCTCGTCACTTTTGCTAAATAGAAAAATCTTCCTACCTTTTTTTAATATTTATTTTTACGGCTGAAATCGATGCAGTAGCCGCTTTATGGTTGCTGATTCCCTGTTCTGCGTTAACTGTTTCAAATAGTTCTGGGTCTGTTTGTCACCAGAAGGTCTAATATGTTATCGCCAGCAGTCGGTTCTCTGTTTAACTGCTCAAGGCCATTTTCAGATAATTTATTCGAAAAAATTTCACAGGATTCTTTGTCCCTGCCACTCGTTATAAACGTTTGAGTCTCCCAGTCTATATCTGAATATCCCTACTCTCAACAGCTGGAAAGATCCTTGCTAGGATTCTCTCCAAGCGACTGCTTCCTCTGGCTGAAAAAACCCTATCTGAAACTAAGTGCGGCTTTAGACGTAATCGAGGCACTGTGGATATGGTTTTCAATGCAAGGCAAATGCAAGAAAAATGTAAATAAAGTAACCAACCACTATACATGGTATTCATCGACCTTATTCAAGCTTTCGACTCTGTTAAACGAGAAGCACTCTGAAAATTCTGATATCAATCACATGTCCTGTAAAATACATAAAAATATTTCGGCTTCTACATGACAACACGAACAACGCTGTCCTTGCCAGTAATGGAGCTGAAGAAACGTTTACGGTGACCACAGGAGCCAAGGAGGGATGCGTTTTGACCTGGCCTATTCTAGATATTTTTGGGAACCATGCTTCGCCTTTATAAGGCAAATATACAGTTGGGTGTTGAAATAACTTATAGGACTGATGGTAAGCTACTCAAGCTTAGCAGACACCGAGCTAAAAGCAAAATAATCACAACAGTTGTCATCGAAATTCAGTAGGCTTATGATAACGTCATCTTTGAAGACACAGAGGAGGATCTACAAACTACCCTAAATGCATTCAGTCTGGCATACATATTCATTGGTCTTAACACAGCCAGCGCCAAATTCCACTGCAGCAGCTCCACTTATCACCGTTGATGGAATACCTCTAGAGATTGTAGAATACTTTCCATACCTGGGAAGCCATCTTTCTGCAAATTTAAACATGAATGCAAAAATTCAACACCGACTCAAGTGTGCAAGTACTGCATATGGTCATCTTTTGAAAAGAGCGTCTGATAACCGTAATTTGAGTGTTAAATTAAGCTTACAGTCTACAATGAGATTATCGTACAAACACTTCTTTATAGATGTGAAAACTGGACCACCTAAAGGCTTCACTTAAAGTCCTTAGAAAAATATCACCAACACTGCCTAAGGAGAATATTGTAAGTATAGTGGCAGGATTGGCAAACAAACAAGAGCATTCTGGAAGAAACCAAATTCACCAGCATTGAAGCAAAAATTGTCGTACACCAACTTCGCTGGGCTGGTAGTGTCATCCGCATGCCGAGCTCCAATCTCCCTAGCAAATCATATTCTCCCAATTGAAGAATGGCCAACCCAATCAGGGAGGGCAAACGAAATGATATAAGGACGTTCTCAAGTCATGTATGACAAAATGTCAAATAAACACAAATGCTTAGGAAACTGCATCCCTAGATAGATCCAGATGGCGACAAATTGTTCAACAAGGAACATTTAGTTTTGAAAAGCACAGATAATTCCAGGGGAATAGGAAGAGCGGTCGATGAAGATAACAAGAGCTCTTGAGAGGAACTAACCTGTTATACCATTATGTCTACACCGAGTGGGTATGCTATTATTGCGGGAGAATCTGTGGCTTCATAATACGACTATTTAGTCCACAAAGAATCCACAAATAATGCTACTGGAAGACATTTCATACTCGTCAACGAGTATACCTGGTACGGTGAAACAAGTTATTTGACAGCTCGCGTGTGGTTGGCTACACGCCCACAACAGCGAAGTACGTTTTGTAACTGTAATCTATAATCAATGTCTACAGGTAAGTTCAACAAAGTACGTTTATCTAACAGTGGAGAGAACGACGACGGAGACTAAGGATTAGATAGTATATTAAACCGGGAAAAAACACCTAAAGTCAATGACAATATATACGAAATGTACTTCCAAATTGTTACAGTAATAGCTGCATGTAAAACGTCGTATAATAATGCAAATCTAAGCATACCAGATAACACGATATCCACACTTATAGAAAGAAATAAAGAAAAACATGCATAGCCTACCCACTTGCAGAGAGAAAAAGAATTAATTCTGTATACAATTACACACACCAATTTACGATGTCAATGGCGCAATTCCATCCAGTTCTCCTTCAGTGTCATCGGAATCGGCGCCGTTGTCTTCGTCATCAAAAAATGGCTCTGAGCACTATGCGACTTAACTTCTGAGGTCATCAGTCCCCTAGAACTTAGAACTACTTAAACCTAAGTAACCTAAGGACATCACATACATCCATGCCCGAGGCAGGATTCGAACCTGCGACCGTAGCGGTCGCTCACTTCGTCATCATCATCATCATCATCATTAACAGAAATTTACATATAAAGTGGAGCATTGGGCAACACATCAGGCATTACCGCTTCAAATTAATCCAAGTTCCTTGTTTTTATTTGTAAACCTCCTCCTTAGCCCATCCTAGAGAAAAAATCGCCAGGGCGTTAAATCAGGGTTGCGGGCAGGCCATTCACGTGTCATAAGTGTAATGTGCTGCGAATACATAGAAAGATAGATCCCTTATCATTTAGCTACAAAATAGCAGGTCAGCAACTGGAAGCAGTTAATTCCATAAATTAGCTGGGAGTATGCATTAGGAGTGATTTAAAATGGAATGATCACATAAAGTTGATCGTCGGTGAAGCAGATGCCAGACTGAGATTCATCGGAAGAATCGTAAGGAAATGCAATCCGAAAACAAAGGAAGTAGGTTACAGTACACTTGTTCGCCCACTTCTTGAATACTGCTCAGCAGTGTGGGATCCGTACCAGATAGGGTTGGTAGTGAAGGTCGAACGGAGAGCAGCTCGCTTCGTTACAGGATCATTTAGTAATCGCGAAAGCGTTACGGAGATGATAAACTCCAGTGGAAGACTCTGCAGGTGAGACGCTCAGTAGCTCGTTACGGGCTTTTGTTAATGTTCCAGAACATACCTTCACCGAAGAGTCAAGCTGTATATTGCTCCCTCGTGCGTATATCTCGCGAAGAGACCATGAAGATAAAATCAGAGAGATTAGAGCCCACATAGAAGCATACCACAATCCTTCTTTCCACGAACAATACGAGACTGGAATAGAAGGGAGAACCGATAGAGGTACTCAAGGTACCCTCCGCCACACACCGTCAGGTGGCTTGCGGAGTATGGATGTAGAAATCATTAACTGTTCGTTTTCATTTATAATGCCATCTATATTCTGTGTTTCTCTTATCAGTTTACCAACATGGTCTACTTTTTTTTATTCATGAGGTAGCGTCTACGGTTGCAAGACCTTCACGTAGCAGTCTTCTTCTGTTATAGTAGAAGTCTTGTTCTTACTTTTAATGTACGCCTTGACTTCACTCCAAACCAATTAAATTGGACTAAAATGACAGTGATAAGGCGGTAGCCTAATTACCAAGTGACCCAGTTCGATTGCAATTTCATCTACATCGTATCTAGGCGTCACTGGCTTATTTTGTTTCTCGAACGAGTATAACAGCAGTTTTGTCATGTTCATGTCCTCAGCATTGTCTCTCACCTGCAACCACTGCACCATAGTTTCTTTACGGTCACTAGTAGTGGGAGTTTTATCTAAAATCACGGAATGGTATTGTGCATTGCCCATCACAAAAGCTGTCGGAACACTAAACTGGAGTTACAAATTTTTAAACACTGTAGAAACCGTGGGTGGTCCGTATCCTCATGATAGTCATCGTTTTTTTTTTCGATCGAAAAACTGGAAGTCCTTCAGGCACAAAGCCGTTTGAAGATCCTGCATGGGCCACAATTAATCGTGATCCTCTTCCTGTTGGCTGATGACTTTTGCTATTTAGAGTATCATCTGTCCAGCATTTCTCAACTGCATCTCCAGCGTTGACCCAGTTTTCGTCTAACCATATGTCTGAGTGTATATACTTTCCTATAATTTCGTGTAAGAAAATGGCAAGAGCTGCAACGACATGAGCTTTTTATAGAAACAGTTTTCGTCCATCTATCTTTTTAAAACGGAAGCCCATACTTTTTCATATCGTCTTAGGTGACGTTTTCCTCCTGAGAAAAGTTCACTTTCTTTTAAAGAAATTAGCAACTTCGCTATTCTGGGGTATTCTTTCCTTTTATAGTATCCGTATATGTGTCGACGAACTGCATCGGATTGGAAAGAATCAATATCTGTAATAGGACGAGGATGCTTCTTTTCCTTGCCCGGAGTACTTAAAGACACACCGTTTCTTCCACAGGGGCCTTCTTCCACACTGTTTACTTCACTGTCCTGTAAGTCTTGAAGTAGCTCCTCTTTCCTTATAACTGTTCTTTCACTGAGTCCTACAGTTTTCGAGGTCCACTCTAAAACTTTATCGGCAGGAATCGACGCATGTCCATGAACAGAAACAAATTCTTTTTCTTGCTCGTAAAAGTCACGCGTCCTCTGTAGTAATTCCAAAGCCTGACTATTTAATGGCACTCCACGGAGCAACGGAATGTCGCCTGGTGAACGATATAGTTTTGGTGCCATTGTTTAACAAACAAAAACTGTAGTCGAGGTTGTAACACAACACAAGAGCAGGCGCTCGAGCACCAACATACAATGTTTACACGGAAGCCCGCAACGTGGTAGCGTCGACGCCGGAACAGGTTTTTGTTCGGTGCTGTTATTGGTTCAGTCGACGCGGCGCCTCCCGCCCCTCACTTGTTTGCTAGTTATACTACCAACTCTACGGCGCTTGGGGAGTCATCTTGAAGTGACATGTTTCAGCGGCCCGGGTATAAATGCTTATGATGTGTATATCACTGTCCCACGACTTTGTCATATCAATATAAATACATGCCTTACTATGAAAGTCCCTCACATATCAAAATCAAATAGACTTAAAACTAAACATATATATAACTAAGCAAATAGTTATTATGATAAACATTTTCTTTGTTGACCACTGAAGATCTACTAGGTGATCAAAAAGTCAGTATAAATTTGAAAACTGAATCAACAAAATAATAATGTAGAAGAGAGGTAAAACTTGACACACATGCTTGGAATGACATGAGGTTTTATTAGAGCCAAAACAAATCAAAGTTCACAAAATGTCCGACAGATGGCGCTGGACAGCAAAACGTCAGTGACTGTGCATGACAATCGTGTATAAAAGGAGCTGTAATGTAAGAGAGAATCAGATACGCCAGCAGTCGCAGCATGTTGACGTTACCTGAAAAGGCGCTTTTAGTGAAGCTGTATTATCAGAATGGAGAATGTGCTAGTTCAGCGTTACGATCCTATCGCCACAGGAAGGGGATTCGACAGGGTAAAGGTTCATTGACAAATGCAGCTGTGGCGTGAATGATTTCGCAGTTCGAAGCCACGGGTTGTTTGGACGATAGACCCCGTAGTGGCCGACCGAGCACAAGGCGTAATGCTGTTGAGATAGTTCAGGAAGAAATGGAGACTGTAACGGGTTCGTCTATGCCCGGGGAAGTCAGCGCTCGTGCTGTCGCATGTCGCACCGGCATTCCATACACTACTGTTTGGTTGGCAATTAGGCGTACCCTCCGATGCTATCCGTACAAAATCCATCGACATCATGAAATGTTACCTGGCGATTTGGTGAAGCGGAGGGCATTTGAGATGTGGGCGTTTCAAAAGATGGCGGATGACGACGATTGGTTGAGTAAAGTGTTGTGCATCGACGAAGCTCATTTCACGCTCAGATGGTCTGTCAACGCCCACAACTGCAGAATTTGGGCTACCGAAAATTCTAGAACTGTCGTGGAAACTCCATTGCACCATTAGAAAGTCACGTTATGGGTTGGATTTATCACATCTACCGTTATCGGGCCTTTTTTCTTCGAGGAAATGCGTGATTCTGGTTATGTAACTGCTACCGTGACGGGTGAGAGGTACGCCGATATGTTACAGAATCTCATCATCCCCAGCCTGGCTGATAAACACCTGCTAGAACGTACGCGTGAAAGATCTCTTGCGCGCGTCGTTTGGTGATGATCGTGTGCTCAGCCGCCACTTTCGTCATGCTTGGCCTTACAAGTCCCCAGACCGCAGTCCGTGCGATTATTGGCTTTGGACTTACCTGAAGTCGCAAGTGTATCGTGATAGACCGACATCTCTAGGAAGGCTGAAAGACAACATCCGACGCCAATGCCTCATCATAACACCGGATATGCTTTACAGTGCTGTTCACAACATTATTCCTCGACTAAAGCTATTGTTGAGGAATGATGGTGGAGATATTGAGCATTTTCTGTAAAGAACATCATCTTTGCTTTGTCTCACTTTGTTATGCTAATTATTGCTATTCTCATCAGATGAAGCGCCATCTGTCGGACATATTTTGAACTTTTCTATTTTTTGGTTCTAATAAAATTTCATGTCATTTCAAGCAGGTGTGTCAATTGTACCACTCTATCTACATTATTCCGGGATTTATTCAGTTTTCAAATTTATACTGACTTTTTGATCACCCGGTATAAAAGTGACATCAAGCGTGATTTGTTAAAAAAGATAAAAAAAATTATTTGCAAAGGAGAAGTAACAGTTATAATGTACAGGATAAACGTACCAAGTTATCCGAAATTTCTTAAATCACTTTCAGGCTTTTGAAGAATGGAAAGGGAAAAGGGGAGGGAAGAGCGCTGGAAGACTGGTGCAGAGCATGGAACTCCGAAGAAATAAATGGTAGAGATGGCGAGAGACGTAAATGTTTATAGCGACGAAGTGCTTCTAGATGAACCCGAAGTTCAACCGTTTGCTCGTATATCGAATACCAATCAGTGCTGTACTCACCTGTTCAAATTGTTTCCCCCCTTTCTGAAGACGTAGGTCAATGTATTCCTCTATCGAGCTAAATAGAACTTCGTCTCCTTGTACTCCCAAGCACTTCTGCGAGTAGTTTGCGGTAGTCGGCATTTACCTCTCCTTCTGCAGCCTGAATCTCTATTTGTCTGAAGTAATAAACAACGACGTTCATTCAACCGCGGCCGCAGACGCGGTAATTGTGGACGTGCTCTGATTAAAAGCGACGCGTCGCCGTCACTGCAAATGGCTTTCCAGGAATTCTAATTAGAGCGCTTCTCCCGAGAACTCCCGGGGCGGATGAAAACAAACTGCGAAGCAAGTCTTCATTGTCTCATCGCATACGTTTCTGTTTGTTTCAAGTTTTGGAGACACCAGTAGTCGTGCATGTCTCCTTTACTCAAACACACATACATGTAACATAGTAATCTAACCTTTAATTATTGCACAAGTTTTCACTTGGAATCGCTAACCAGAGACAGACACATAAGCTCATCCTCACTCATCCGCCAACTAAGTAAACTCACTTCCGTACCTGAGCTCGTTAAAACCCTAGTGACCGGTGTTCCTCGAGCCGACGATAGACTGTTCGCAGCCTGGAAAGTCAATGTATGTCCGTTGCTCCATTGATGCAGGACACCAGGTTGCTTCGGTGATTGTAGACTTTCGAAAAGCTTTAGATTTATAGCCACATCGAAGCTTTCTAAAACTCATTCTTGTGGAGTACAGAACCAGGCTTGGGACTGGACCGAAAATTTCCTCAGACCTAAACCGCGGCACATTGTCACGGATTCAGAATCATCTGATGTGGTATCTGGTCTACAACAAGGTAGTGCAACAGAATCATTGCTGTCATTGTGACAGGGTGGTAAAAATAAATCTGACCAGAGAAATATGTACATGAAAACATTGATCCAAACAGTAATTCACCTGAAATTTTTATCTTTAATAATATCTCATACATTCTCTTATAAAATTGGATGAATAGCACCTGATTTCATAATCATATCACTACGAATACTGTACCTTCGTGTCACAGCTTTTAGAACGCTTCAGCACTGAGAAGTTTTACCTTCCATGGAGCAAATAATACCATGTAACTGGGAAGTATACGTACTTACATAAGTTACTGTTTGGAATATGCAGTTGAACTTTCATCAGTCACAGTACCAGACAATAAGTCTGTTCCACTTGGAGACGATATAAGCATTGTGGCAAAAATTCGGTAAAGCTTTAGAGATCAATGATAAAATTTTCATGGACATCGATAAAGGCTTTAAAGCCAATTGATTGTCACTAAAATTTATGCCATCTAGCTGTATGCAGCATATCTAAATCACAAAAGGTGACAGGAAGCTGCAGCCATGGTCCAGTGGTAGTGTCTTCAATTGACGTGAAAGCATTCTGGTTTCGAAACATACCACCGAAAAATTTTTGACTGACAATCGGCACTGGCGGCCGAAGACTTCCGGCATGAGAAGTCACCTTCATTCTGACAACAGCCTTGTCAAAGAGGGCGGAGGAGGGGACAGAGGTTCAGGGAACACTCTTGTCCTTGGTGTGGGAAACTGCCCCTAAAGGCGGAATAATCAGCAATGGTCAACGGCATGAGGATCTAGAAGACAATGGAAATCACAGCATTAAAGACATATAACGTGTATCCATAGGACATATGGCCTGTAATAGAACAAGTGTCATGATGATCTCTTCGTTGAGATAGTGCCCCATTCGAATCTCTAGGAGGGGACTTCCAAGGGGAATGTTACCACGAGAAAAAACATGAATAACCAACGAAAGGATAATGTTCTATGAGTTGGGGAGTGGAATGTCAGAAGCTTGAACGTGATAGGGAAGCTAGAAAATCTGAAAAGGGAAATGCAGAGGCTGAATCTAGATATAGCTGAGGTCACTGAAGTGAAAGGAAAAGAAGACAGAGATAGTATAACGGGAATTCGATTTGTTATGCCTAGGAAGGTAAGGCAGAGAATGTGCTACTGTGAACAGTTCAATGACAGCGTTGTTCTTATCAGGATCAACAACAAACCAACGATGACAACGATAGCTTAGGTATACAAGCCGACGATGAGCGCTGAAGAGGAAGAGAGAGAGAGAAAATGCATGAGGATATTGGAAGAGTTCTACAGTATGTAAAGGGAGATGAAAATCACGGGGGATTGGAATGCAGATAAAAAAGGAAAAAGAATCCTGTAACGTTTGAATACTCGATTAGTAGTGTGGCGCTTGACACAGTCACGTCGATTAAATATTTGGGCGTAACATTGCAGAGTGATATGAAGTGGGACAAGCATGTAATGGCAGTTGTGGGGAAGTCGGATAGTCGTCTTTGGGTCGTTGGTAGAATTTGGGAAGATGTGGTTCATCTGTAAAGGAGACCGCTTATAAAACACTAATACGGCCTATTCTTGAGTACTGCTCGAGCGTTTGGAATCCCTATCAGGTCGGATTGAGGGAGGACATAGAAACAATTCTGGGCGGGCTGCTAAATTTGTTACTGGTAGGTTTGATCATCTCGCGAATGTTACGGAAATGCTTCGGGAACTCGGGTGGGAGTCTCTAGAGGAAAGGAGGCGTTCTTTTCTTAAATCGCTGCGGAAGAAATTTAGAGAACCAGCATTTGAGACTGACTGCAGTACAATTTTACTGCCGCCAACTTACATTTCGCGGAAAGACCACAAAGATAAGATAAGAGAGATTAGGGCTCGTGCAGAGGCATAAAGGCAGTCATTTTTCCCTCGTTCTATTTGGGAGTGGAACAGGGAGAGAAGACTGTAGTTGTGGTACGAGGTACCCTCCGCCACACACCGTATGGTGGATTGCGGAATATGTATGTAGATGTAGATGTAGAAAAAGTAGAAGAAGGAGAGTATGGGATTGGGACAAGGAATGAGAGAGGAGAGAGACTAAAAAATTTCTGTAATAAATTTCAGCGCACACTCTGTTGCAGAGTGAAAATCTCATTCTGGAAACATCCCCCAGGCTGTGGCTAAGATATGTCTCCACTATATCCTTTCTTTCAGGAGTGCTAGTTCTGCAAGGTTCGTAGAGGAGCTTCTGTAAAGTTTGGAAGGTAGGAGACGAGATACTGGCAGAAGTAAAGCTGTGAGGACGGGGAGTGAGTCGTGCTTGGGAGCTCAGTCGGTAGAGCAGTTGCCTGCGAAAGGCAAAGGTCGCGAGTTCGAGTCTCTGTCCGGCACAAGGTTTCAATCTGGCAGGAAGTTGCAAGTACAATCAGTTTTTGCAAGTCGTTCTTAGTGCACAAGTTAATTGAGTCTGACTGTCCATTTACATAGCATCTTCTATAGGCTCGTTCATCCGAGGCAGCCGTCGCTCTTTGGAACTCCCGAACTCGGCCTTGCTTAGCGTTCAATGTGTTGAGGCTGATATTATTGGTAACATGTGCAATTAGTGTGAAAGAAGCGGATTCTCAATGCGTGTGACCTCTTAATGGACTGAAAAGGGTCTTTCACTGTGTGCCTCCAGCTACGTTACAAGGCTGTAAGTAGGCTGTTTAGGTTTTTATACTGGTAACGCCACGTAGCGCTCTGCATGAAAATCACTGGCTATGCTGTGTGCAGTCTGTGGCTAGTTTGCATTGTTGTCTGCCATTGTAGTGTTGGGCAGCTGGATGTTAACAGCGCGTAGCGTTGTGCAGTTGGAGGTGAGCCGCCAGCAGTGGTGGATGTGGGGAGAGAAATGGCGGGATTTTGAAATTTGTAAGACTAAATGTCAGGAATTGCTATATATATTATGCCTACTGAACATTAGTAAGGTAAATACATAGTTTGTTCTGTATCAAAATCTTTCATTTGCTAACTGTGCCTATCAGTAGTTAGTGCCTTCAGTAGTTTGAATCTTTTATTTAGCTGGCAGTAGTGGCGCTCGCTGTATTGCAGTAGTTCGAGTAACGAAGATTTTTGGTGAGGTAAGTGATTAGTGAAAGGTATAGGTTAATGTTAGTCAGGGCCATTGTTTTGTAGGGATTTTTGAAAGTCTGATTGAGTTGCGCCAAAAATATTGTGTGTCAGTTTAAACACAGTCATGTATAATATTTCTAAGGGGACGTTTCATATGACGACCCTTAGCCAAGGATACCTCACTGTAATCTTCTGATTTTTTCTTGTAGTTTGTGCAATTAGTGCTGCCTTTGTTTATTGCTAGCGCGTAATTGTAGAGAGAATTTTCTTTGTAGTTGTAGTTTTTCATTCTTGTGCAGTAAAACAGTTGTGGCATGCATATAGATTTGCACCAAGTATTTCGCAGCTGCGCTTGCAATTAACGAGATATTATTTTCAATGTTATGTTAATGTGTTTTCTTATTTTGCTCTTCAAATTGTGTTTTTCTGTGTTGTCGTGTGAAATATTGTGACAATAATGGCGTGTGATAAACGTAATACTAGGCTCCAAAGTAAACTAAGAAATGACAGTGAAGACGAAAGCATTGTGTTAGCGCTGCCGAGTAATGAATTAACTAATATTCAAAGTAGCAATTTGGTAATTGTGCATAGGGAAATGGAGCGGGCTGCAAATAATGGTGTAGTCAGTGAAACAATAAGTGAACAGGGAAGCATTATCAATCGATCGGTCGGCAACAGCTAGCCTCAGGAAACCGAAATGACAGGACACAATCTTGTAAATACTGTAGATTCAGGTTATGAGTCCTCGCTGTTTTCTCAAATAAGTCAAGACACATTTTCTGCTTTTCAAAATGCGAATATTGCCGGTTCAAACGCACTGCCGAATAGCACTGAGGAACATGTTTCAGACACCATTGCATTGATATTACAATTAACACAACATATGGGGCAAAAGCTTCAAAAGTTAGACACAATGGAACAAAATCTTCAAAAGTTAGACACAATAGAACAACAACAGAGACAAACACAGCAACATTTATACACAATGGAACAAAATATTCGGAAGTTAGACACCGCACTTCAACAAACACGTGAAGATGTAACTACTGAGTTACATAACAGTGATTCGAAATGTCAGAAAGTCTGTAATGACTTAAAAACACAAATTTGTGAGCATTTTCAACCTGTTTCTTCGCGGCATGAAAATGCATTACAGAATCACGAATCAGCCATAAAAGAACTGCGAACTATTGTTTATAGAAATCACGACACCTTGCAAGCTAAAATTAACTCAGCTGAATCTACCGATTCGGTTACGCAACTTGCAAAAACTCAGGAAAACTTAAAGGACACAGCAGATTCGATTTCAACACAAATGGACACTCTGAAACTTTGTTCAGAAAAACACACTGAGGAAAGTAGCCGAACTTTCGGATCACTTCACTAACTTATCTACAAAGGTAGATGATGATCTGAATGACACAAGACTCGTAGCGTTCACTGACACAGAAGAGTATGAACAAATTAGAAAATTCAAACAAAATCAAAATCAAATCAATACGCAGTACAAAAGAGAAATCCGGGAAGTACAAGATCAGTTGACACAGGTAATACAAGAATTACGTATTTCAGAGGACACTCGCGCTCCAATACGGGAATAGGGACATAGAAATACGGAAAAGCCACAAAATAATAATACGAGACACTTCGGAAATTATGAAAGAAATTGGCAAGGTACACCGAATTTTGAGATGGAACCGCCGAAATGACGTAACAATGACCGATATGCGACTTGCCGCAATGATGATTTAGACTCTAAGCTGTTCATCACTACACGTAAATCCAAAACATTTAACTATTCCGGCAACAACATTCATCCACAAGCATGGCTTCTTCAATTCTCTCATTGTTTTCCTCCCAACTGGTCATTAGAGCACAGATTAGAATTCATTTGTGGCTACTTAGAGAATGAACCAGTTGTAAGAATGTGATCGGTCATTCACGATTGTCGCAGGGAAGGAGTATTTTATTGTGCCTTCCTCTCAGCATATTGGTCTCAAGCTAAACAAGACCGAGTAAAACATAGCATCATAAGGATGAAACATTTCGAACAATCTGAATTTTCCAGTCCTGTGAAATATTTTGAAGACAAATGTTGCACAAGAATCAGTACCTGTCAAACCCATACAGCCCCTCAGAGCACATCCGCATTTGCTTAATCAAATTGCCTGAACATTTACGACATATTATTTTGGCAGGAAGTTACAAGGACGACATTGAAGCTTCTCAGGGACTGTTACAAGAATTGGAAATTGACACTGTCAATGGCGGAACGCGAAAACACGAACACAACAATTGCAGGTCACATCCGTCACAATTCCGTGATGACAGAAATAATAACTGGATACGACAAGGCTATTCTCACAACACAAATCGTGACCAAAACAGACACCAACCGTAAGAAAACCGTTGGCAGAGTAGTAATAATTATAGGGAAAGATCATCTTTCCGCGGTAGTGACTATCACAGGGATAATCAGAGAAACAGACAATATGGGAACCAAAATAAATATTGTCAAGGGAGACAGCGTAACTTTAGACGTAACGGTCCAGCGCGCAGTTACGATTCAGGGAGAAACTCTCCACCACATAACCGATATGATCGTAAGGACAGAACTGAATTGCAGCAGAACTGGCGGGATTCAAACAGGGCGGGGCCCTCTCGAAAAGGTGAATTTGTCGAAGTTAGGTCTCCAAATCCCAATAACGACGCGCGCCAACAAAGAGACAATAAGCAATGACTCATACCGCTGACAGCCACAAAACGTACTTCTGAAACAGACGACGCAGTTGCCGTAGCTAGTAATTACGTAAAAATAGAAGACATTAGGGACATCTTACTCCAGGAACACGACGTAAAACATAACAACATTACATATCTTGTGATTCATATTACAGTAAATGACGTAAAATTTATGGCAGTACTTGACTCTCGCAGTCCCTTTTCAGTAATTAATGAAACAGCATTTAGCAAATGCAACAAATCGAACGATTGCCCCACATTCCTTTACGTAAGATTAAATTAGAAGGTCCAATTTTTGGGAAAAGAGTAGATGTACGTAAACAAACCAACTTAGAATTCTTTTGTCAAAGCCACAGCTTCTCTATGAACTTTATTATTGTTCCATTATCGTCGACGGAAATTATATTGGGAGTAGAATATTTCAATGAATACAAAGCAATCTGAAACTTTCAAGATGCCAAAGTAAGTTTAGACAAAGAAGGTAAGTCAATAGCTTTGAAATTTGAAGACGAGGAAATTAATCGGCTTTACCTTCTGTTAGACAACAATTCGGAATTTTCTACCGAACTACACACTAACAATCACTCTGCAAGTACTAACAAGGATGATATCGACACCATGTTTGATACTAATGAGTTAATTCAGAATAAAATTCAAACAATTGAGAATTGTAATGACACTGATAGGAAGGACCTTTTTGAGATTTTACAAGCACATTCCACAGTTTTTACTCACAAAACAGGAACAATCAAGGAATTTCAATACAAATTTCGCGTTCGTGAGCATACTAAATTTTGTGTTAGACCATACGTAATTCCAGCACATTATAGGGACCGTGTCAGAACAGAAATACAATCTATGCTTGACGAGGGCATTATTGAGCCTGCAGTAAGCTCATACAACAATCCATTACATGTTGTTGAGAAGAAAAATGGATCGATCAGGCTTGTCTTAGATTCGAGACAAATGAATACCATCATTATTCCTGAAACAGACAGGCCGCAAACGTTGGAAGAACTTCTTCAAAATTGTAATGGTGTAAAAGTGTTGTCTTCCATTGATCTCAGATCCAGCTTTTATCAGATCGAACTTCATCCAGAATGTAGAAAATACACAGCTTTCCTTTGTTTCGGCGTTTGTTATCAGTTTCGGAAACTTCCTTTTGGTTTGAACATTTCCTTGGCAGCATTCCTTCGCGGGCTAAATTCCATATTACCTGAGCTCTTAAAACGTCACATCACCTTATATGTGGACGTTATTCTGATAGCAGAAGCCTCATGGGAACAACATAATCGCATCTTCAACAGCGTGTTTCATATTTTTGCAGAATCTGGAATTACAGTTCACTTGGAAAAGTCTTAATTCAGTAGGACAAAGGTGAAGTTTTTGGGACATATTATTTCTTCTGAAGGCGTTCAGCCAGATCCTGAAAAATTAGAAGCAATCAGAGCCATTCCAGTTCCATCCACAAAAAAACAAGTCCGCAGTTGTCTAGGCCTTGTAAATTTTTACCGTCGTTTTCTCAATATGCAAATTATAGTTACACCAAAACTTTGTTGTCTCACTGAAAAAATTATTCCGTTACTGAATTAGAAGCTTTAGCTATCGTTTGGGCATTCTTTCTTTCTGGTAAGCACGTAAAAGTATACAGTGATCATCGTGCATTACAATTTCTTATGTCTTCAAAATTAAATCATGACAGGTTAAAACGTTGGGCATTGTTTCTGCAAGAATTCCACTTCACAATAGTCTACATTCCCGGCAAGGAGAACGTTGATGCGGACGCACTGTCACGCCCACCGGCTGGGCTTGAGAAAAGTAACACAGAAGGCAACCTCGAGAAAAATTTCAGTAGTCTTTACATTCAGAAAGTCGCCTTTGAAAAGTACATCACCACATCTTTAAAGGACATTTCTCATGAACAAGATAAAGATCCGATTTGGAAAGACATCAAAAGTAAATGGCATGAAAAGCTGCACACAAAGATTCAGCATTATTACCTGGCTAGAAACAACATACTCTTCAAACGCTGCACAGTTGATGACAAGCTATGGGTACTTTGCACTCCAGACTATTTTGTTAATAAGGTCATTTGGTACATTCATTTCAGCTACGCGCATTTCGGTCCACGAAAATGTTATGATATTCTTCGAACGACTTGTTATTTTAACAATATGGAAAAGAGAAGTCGAAGATTCTTGTCTATTTGTAAACATTGTCAAAAGGCGAAACCATCTACTGTCTCACATCGTGCTCCGTTGTTTCCTATCATTCCTTCTAAATTAAAGAATTTGCTGCTGTTGATCTCTTGGGACCCCTTGTCAGAACATCGAATGGATTTTCGTACTTTCTAGTCGCTGTTGAACTTACTTCAAAATTTGTTTCTTTCACTCCGTTACGTAAAGCCACTGGACGGTCTGTATCCAACGTCTTTGCTAAAAATTTCTTACGTGAAGTTGGACTCGTTAGTAAAGTCATTTCAGATAACGGACCGCAATTCAGATCTAGTGATTAGTCACGCATGCTTCGGAACCATAAAGTCAAACCTGTTTTTATTTCGTTGTACTCACCAGAATGTAACCCGTCTGACCGGATTATGAAAGAAATCAATAAGCTTTGCAGACTTTATTGTCACAGAAAGCATCAGCATTGGGACAGATATTTACACTTATTTCAAAACGTGCTGAATGAAATGCCTCATGGCTCCACTGCTTTACTAACTATTCTTGTACTGAAGAATGAAGAACCACCAAACAGAATCAGAGAGCTTATACCTTTTCCGAATACACGTAAACTTCGACACAAAGACATAATTGATTTGGCTATTAAAAATATAAATTCTGCTGCAGACAAAAGGAGAAAACTACACGGTAAAGCAAATGCAAAGAAATTATATATTGGTCAGAAAGTTCTAATTAAAGCTCATTCATTGTCACGTAAGAAGAAACACTGGAGTCACAAATTATTTCAAGTTTGCAATGGACCTTACAGAATCCGACGTATACAACATGATAATTCCGTTGAAGTTGAAACTCTGCGTACTAGGAAGAGTAAAGGTTTACACCACATTTCACATGTAAAACCGTTTATTATAAGATAATCTGCTTTTTAACTTTGTCTTTACCATATAACTTTTCACTTTACATTACTAGTATGCCTTGCCAGACTTAGAATCTGTTAACATGTAACAATGTTTGAAGTTAAACATCCAGTCAAGAATCAAGAAAACTTATTTAAACAGAAATTACGAATGCATTGTTATTGTGAACAGACGACACAGTGTTATTGTGTGTGTACATTCTTGCTTCTTAGTTGCACGATTACGTAACGACTATAAGGCTCACATACTTGAACATTTACCAGTACTGCTAATGAGATTTTAATGCAACATTTTAGATTACATGAAAATACATTCTGGATTTAAAGTACTTTCTGTGAGATACCAGATGACACAGTGGCTAGTTTATGTGACATCTACACAATTTTATCACGACGCTACTAATGAGTGACAATTTACTATGTTGCTTTGGCGGTGTATCTGTTTTATATCTGCACAGTTTTTCTGAATTCTTCTGGATAGTAAAACATGTTTTAGTAGTAACTTTTGTGGTATAGCTACTATGACACAGCCTTTTCTATAGCGCAACAATACGTTACAGCACAGTACTATCTTCATCATAGCAATAAGCGTAATAACTAAGATATCTATACGCAAAGCATTTCACTTTTGTTTATCATGAGGTAAGTACATTGACTTCTGCAGAACTTAGCTTTTGGAGGACGATAACTACGACACTTCCACAGAGATTATCTTACAACAAGACGCACAGTTTAGCGCTTCAGTACACGTATTTGAGTGATTAATTTTTTACTTAAAACATTTATTTTTAAAGATATTTGAAGTAAAATGATACAAAGGTTTTCCGTGATACATTTCATTCCACTGCTGTAATCTGTAACACCTAAGGGTATAATTACATTAATCCTGAGGGGGTGCACGCTTACTTTGTGTACCATGTGTTTGTCAAGCACAAGGAGCCCTAGCTAATATGGTATTTACTTATACAACTTTACACATCGGTACAATGTTTCCCTAACACAGAATTAGACAGCTATCTGATTATTTATCTGAGAGAGACAAACATTCATTTTACTACATCAGTGACAGATGTTTATGTAATTACACCGTTGGATAACTTCACACTTATGAACTTGTATTTTGTCTATACTTTGTGAACTGTTCATATTTCTTCGGAACCATTGTGATACTATGAGAGCTTCGAATGTTGTGTTTGGTATGGGATCATGATTTTTAAAGTACGTTTGAGGTAGGTGACACTTTTGAAATGAGCGTAGAATTTTTTTTTTAGGTTTTAAAATATTCAGAAAGCTATGACGATTTTGAGATGTGATTGATCTGTTATGATGTTATTATTACGACGACGATGTGTATTATGCTGTTGATGTATGTTTATGATCAATGAGATGATGCTATATGAGGAATCTGATTATGCTATGTATTTATTATGATGAAATATTGAAGACGTGTTGATGAATATGTATACGTGTAATAAGGTAAGGAATAATGAGTAGTGGTTAAAGACTCTGATTTATGAAAAGGATGTTGGAAACCAAGAATCGTACTTTAAGAGTTGAACACTGTTATATTCATAGGATTTTGTTTCTACACATTTGCAACGCAAATTCTCGACCTGTGAAATTTTTTATATGCGTCTGTCACTGTAGTGCAAACTGGTGTCGTAAATATTTCGGTAAGAAAGTTAAGTGACCTTCAAGCAATCAGTCGTCGGCACCCAGCTGTGCGACAGTCGCCTTTCAGAGGCACAGGTGGAGTAAAAAGGAGGCCATTATCCTTGCTATTGACATTTCTTTGTAGAAAGCATCGCAAATACGACGCGCTCAAACTTGAAAACATGATTACACTGTAGAGTTCTTCATTTATGATATTTACTGAAATGAAATGATGAGAAACATTTCATGTCTATTGTCTTCATAGTTGAAAGATTGCTTACTGCATTATGAAATGCCATATGGCTAGTGAATGACGTTTCACGCCTTGCTTCACCTATTTTATTTAATATCTAGTTTCTAGCTGCACTGCAACATTGGTTAAAATAAAATTTTATAGATGTACTAATATAAATATTATATACCTACAGATCCCGTAAATAATAACTTTATAATCTACTTCAAAAAAAACGAGGGAGCACAAAAAGACATTTCCCTTCACAGGAATTGCATATATAATTTTTGTCAATGACTGGGTAACTTATTTAGTAGTGTAAGTTCAGATGATGCATCACCCTAGTGTGATGATGTGATAGGTATTAAACATGGCCATTTTCAATGTAATAATTTTTCTTCTTGAGCTTTGTCATGTTTAGATATAAGTTATTGCATTTGCTGCTGCTGTTTGCCAGAAATAATGTTACTGGATTTGACTTTGCATTACTCTGTTAGGCCAGTTTTAGTACAGATTTATTTTTCTTGTTTGCTGCGCATTGCCTTATATTAATTGTAATATTGCATTTGCTTTGCTAATTTATGCTGCCTGCTTTGCCAGTTAGCATTTTTGATCATTGCTGTTTGTGAAACTTCCTGGCAGATTAAAACTGTGTGCCCGACTGAGACTCGAACTAGGGATGTTTGCCTTCCGCAGGCAAGTGCTCTACCATCTGAGCTACCAAAGCACGACTCACGCCCGGTCCTCACAGCTTTACTTCTGTCAGTATCTCGTCTCCTACCTTACAAACTTTACAGAAGCTATCCTGCGACTATGTCAATTTGTATTTTTCCTGTCTGCATGCATCTAGCTAATATGATTGATGTTGTTGACTTTTTCTGATAATATGTTATTTACTTTGTAAAGATGTTTAGACATTATTTATTCTGTTCTGTTTTAATGCTCATGTGTGAAATTAATGTTTCGAAAACTATTCTCATTATTTTATATATTTACTTATGTCATAATTCCTGTAACACTGATGTATATGTTTATTTCTATTCTTTTGTAAAGCCTGTATTACTACAAATGTTATCTATACTATTATGTTCTTTAATGACGTATTTTGTACATTTGTTATTCTATTCTAATGTTATAAAATTGTAATTGACACCAGTTCATCAAATTAAATAACTTGTAAGTTACATTGCACTACACACGTTTCTGTTGGTCATAGTATATGGGCAATATGTGAGAAGTAAGGACTGTTAGTGTTTGGACGTGTATTAATAACTCAGCTTGGGACTGGTTAACAGCATTGCTAGTTCTAAGGACAATTGCAAAAACTTTGTGAGTGCACAAGTGGTGGTTATGGGCTTGCTATATTATCCGCGAGACTCTTCGATGGTGATTGTGCACCTGCACAGTCGCAACAGATGGCTACTGGCCGTCTCTACAATGACTACAGTGGGTCTGCACTTTTGCTGACTCAGCAGTACCATTATTTCTACAAGGACTGCAGTGGGTCTGCGCCTCTGGTGTCTCACCAATACCACAATCTCTACCAGGACTACAGTGGGTCTACTCTGTGACGACCTACCTACCAATATTTTTAAAAACTTCGACTAACTCTGCTGTGGGTTTGCGCTGTTGTGGCCCATTACCTGTCTGCATGTCAAGAGTCAGCACTGTCTTTCCGTTGGAAGGACAACACTACTTCTTCAAGACTGCATGAAAATCCACTACTTCCGTGTGCATTTTCTTTTACTGCTCAGACTTTGAGGAAAAAAAAAAACACTGCAAATTTTACTGTGTTGAATCATCAGGATTGTCTTTATGGACTGTGAGAAAATTTTAGCTTTTGACCAACATAGTATCAATAAGTGTGTGCATTTGATTTCTTTGTTATTGTAATTATGAAAATTTTTTTCAAATTTGTATTGGCCACTGTCCAAAACAATTTGCAAAATTTTTTGTGGGCAGCATGGAGGCTATGTAAGCAGGCTGTTTAGGTTTCTATATTGGTAACATCACGTAGCGCTCTGTATGAAAATCACTGGCTTTCATTTGCTAACTATGCCTATCAGTAGTTAGTGCCTTCAGTAGCTTGAATCTTGAATTTGCTGGCAGTAGTGGCGCTCGCTGTATTGCAGTAGTTCGAGTAACGAAGATTTTTGGTGAGGTAAGTGATTAGTGAAAGGTATAGGTTAATGTTAGTCAGGGCCATCCTTTTGTAGGGATTATTGAAAGTCAGATTGCGTTGCGCTAAAAGTATTGTGTGTCAGTTTAAACACAGTCATGCATAATATGTCTAAGGGGACGTTTCATAAGGCTTACAGCCAATATTCATATTTGGATGATTTTTTTGTTTTCTGGCAATCTTTCGTGACTGGGCATAACAGTGGATTCAAAAATGTTCTACAGAAACGTGTCCAAACAAATCGACACAGTAACTACTGCTTCTCAGTATATTTACTCATTAATTAAATTTGTAGTAAAAATATATTCTTTTTTCCATATGTTGATCAAGATTTAATATTTATGCTCTATAACCCATTAATAAGCATATAGTGTTCAGCTACTCGAATGGTGTGCACGTTATAAGGCGAACGATGGGTCAATATGCAGTTTACCATGTGACACTGCAGCTAAGAGTTTTATTCTGTCTCATTTTGTTTGCAGAACACACTTTAGACAGCATATAGAAAATTCAGCACTCATTTCTGTGTTAATTTTGTTGTGTCTTTAGTCGAATGAAGTGCTGCGAAACACAACCAACATTATAAATGAATAAAATATTAGATTTATTTACACTGTCTACGGAATAAAGAATTTAAAAAAGTAAATTTTGATCACTTGAGTCTTTGATTCAGGCACTAGCTTGCTGTTACAGTATACGATCAACTGCTCCTCATAGAGTTTTCCATACCTTATGGTCTTCAGGCTACATATTGCTCATGCACTTCCCAAAATTTTAACTATTAGGGTCATCATGTACTTTAATATGGAACTAGTACGATATTCTTGAAATTTAGTCAAAATCTTTCTTAAAAATCTACGAAACCCACTTGTAGTATTCGTCCATACTAATGGTTCCATTCTACATGTCCATTCATAGCTTGCAAGTGATCTGCTGTCCCAAATTTACTTCTGAAACCAGACTAATATTTCGCCTGATTAAAAGTGCGTTGTCTTTGCTGTTCATCGATAGTAATAAATATCTGTTGCATTACCTATATCTTGTCTGTCTCTTTTCTTTTAAAGCAGACCTTTTTTGGGCCTCTTCCAGATTTCGGGAATTGTCGTACTTTACCTTTCTTTGATCGTTAATCGTTTCTAGCTAGTTTGGCGAATGTATCATCGATCATTTTCATAAACTTTGTCGAAATGAAATTATATCATTATTCTCACAGTGTAGTATGTTATTGGAAAATAGAAATTTTTTGTTACATCTTGGGTTGTCGGGTGTTCTTCCTGATGTCAGCGTCGTGCTTGCACGATAGGGGCGGCAACGTAGCTCGTACCTTCATCAGGTGCTACCTGAGACTACTCCTCGAGTGTGTTTTGTTAGTTGGCTTTTTTTTTTGGTAGGAGAAATTATTATTGTTGTGAACACTGTGTACTGCCAAGTGCAGCAAGCGCTGGCCCGAGCACGAACGGTCAGGTGACTTCGCACTTGGAACACCACTATGTATCACTCCGCGCCAGTATTCCATAGGCGCGTCCTTAACCTTCCTGCCCCGTATTTTACATCTTTCTTTCTTGAAGTTATGATTTGACATCTTTTCTTTGGGCCCAAAACCGGTATCCGCGTGAATCCGGCCCGTAACACACGCGGTTTTCAGTTTTCCATAACGTCTCTATTTTGGAAATTCCGCGCCATGTATCCTCTGCCGCGCGTCGTATAATTTCCCCTACCTCCCGCACGACCTCTTTGAATCGTGTTCACACGATATCTATCGTTTTCAGGTCGTTCGTTTTGCTCATTACTGTCTCGCAAATAATTGTTGTTATTGCAGGGACGATGGTTCAAATGGCTCTGAGCACTATGGGACTCAACTGCTGTGGTCATTAGTCCCCTAGAACTTAGAACTACTTAAACCTAACTAACCTAAGGACATCACACACATCCATGCCCGAGACAGGATTCGAACCTACGACCGTAGCAGTCGCACGGTTCCGGACTGCAGGCCTAGAACCGCGAGACCACCTCGGCCAGTAATGTGGGGACGGGTCTCGGGATTTCTTCGCCAGTGATCTTCATCCTCTACCCTTTCCAAGAATGCAGAAAAACATTTGTGGGTACTCCCAACATATCTTTTAGAATCCTCAGGCAGTTTCTGCCAAAGAACCCAAACGATCTCGGCTTCAGTCCTTCTTGCTTTTAGGTGTATCAGTTTTCTATACCACGATTCGCAAAAATCTTCCATGGTGAGTCCACCCCTGGCATCATACAGCCTGGCCATTAGGAACTCACGCCACAACTGGTCTTGCTTTTGTTCCGACCAGTATTCGTCAATAAATTTTTGCTTAAAGTTTTCAAAAGACATCTGGTTTGTATCCAGATTCAACCCCCACCTTTTTGCTTCTTCCGTTAATGCACTGATTACAACATTATTTTTTTTCTGGTCAGTCAAATATTCAGTAAAATTTCTTTCGCAATTCTTTACAAAATCAAGGGGGTGCCATCCGTTATGCCTCTTTGCACGGTCGAATTTTTCCTCGCCCTCTAAGATTTTACTGAAAGGCACTTTTTCCTGTCCATATTAGCTATTATTAAGTATTGATACCTTTTATTTTCAGTTTAAACTGAACTTTCACTATCCGTTCTATCAAATAAGGTACAGGTTCGTGCCGCTGGACGTTTTATGTTCACTCTATGTTTGCAAAATGCTAACTACTTATAATTTTTTCCGTCCGTAGATGCAAATTGAACAACGTCCTGCACGCGGCGCCACGTATATAACACTACCGTCTGCTACCGCTGTACCATAACCTTAAAGCTGGAAGCAGGTTGTGTGATAATACTATTTTATTATAGCAATTATAGTACAACGCAACAGAACAGTGTTACCCTCTGAGAGGAATTTTGTTGTGTTGACCGTGTTGCGCGTAACGGAGGTGGCTTATCGGAAGTGAAAGTCAGAATAACGGAAATATTTGAACAGTAACAAACAAAATTTTGCCTATCTGCACTGTTTAACGGGTAAAGAAAACGGTCGTCAGCCTAACTAGGCAACAGAATGATTAACATTCTCGTTCAAGAAAATAGTTATTAGTAACTTGAATGGATAAACACAACCTATACTTCGTCACACGCGAGTGAAGTGAACTCTTGACACATACATATGTGTATGGTAAAATTGAAACTAACAGTTAAAGCAGCTCAAACTATTTGCAAAATTATAACAGGTACCGAAGCACACTATTACTTTCAGGGCTTACACAAACTGGATGGTCTTTGTAACTTTATTATTACTATTCACTGTTGTTGTTGTCTTCAGTCCTGAGACTGGTTTGATGCAGCTCTCCATGCTACTCTATCCTGTGCAAGCTGCTTCATCTCCCAGTACCTACTGCAACCTACATCCTTCTGAATCTGCTTAGTGTACTCATCTCTCGGTCTCCCTCTACGATTTTTACCCTCCACGCTGCCCTCCAATGCTAAATTTGTGATCCCTTGATGCCTCAAAACGTGTCCTACCAACCGATCCCTTCTTCTAGTCAAGTTGTGCCACAAACTTCTCTTCTCCCCAATCCTATTCAATACCTCCTCATTAGTTACGTGATCTATCCACCTTATCTTCAGTATTCTTCTGTAGCACCACATTTCGAAAGCTTCTATTCTCTTCTTGTCCAAACTAGTTATTGTCCATGTTTGACTTCCATACATGGCTACACTCCAAACAAATACTTTCAGAAACGACTTCCTGATACATAAATCTATATTCGATGTTAACAAATTTCTCTTCTTCAGAAACGCTTTCCTTGCCATTGCCAGTCTACATTTTATATCCTCTCTACTTCGACCATCATCAGTTATTTTACTTCCTAAATAGCAAAACGCCTTTACTACTTTAAGTGTCTCATTTCCTAATCTAATTCCCTCAGCATCACCCGATTTAATTTGACTACATTCCATTATCCTCGTTTTGCTTTTGTTAATGTTCATCTTCTATTCACTACAGAATCATTAACTGGATATAGGTTAAGTCTCAGTTAAATACTTTACTATTTAAATGAAAGTTAATTGGAATCCACTAACAGGTTGCTTCTCACTATCATTTAAATAAAGCAATAATGTTTTTCATAATTAGTGGTTTTCCCATTACTTGTTACCTAGCATTATCACAATAGGCAAACTATGGATCCTGTTATATTATTAATATGCACTTCCAATACACAAGAGAGACAAACACTTAGCAAACATGACTATATGATGTTTCACACTGCAGTTTTCCACTTTTACTACATTGAGAGACAAAATTAACATATATGTAAGATACTGACTCACCTTCTGCGATTTACTACAGGCAGTAATGTGATCATTTACTAAGCAAAACTTTATAAGCCTCAGTCTTACGAACTCTTAATTTGAAGTTGGCAACAACACATTAATAAGCAGTTTTACTAGGAAAATTATGTTTATCAAGCATCATTAACTCACTCTCTTGCCACCTTAACTTTCTTTTTACTATGTTCAAGAGGCATTAATTAGTAAAAACACTGGGGTTTAATGTTCTTTCAGTAGGGACACTCGGAAATCACTTTAGTTCAAACGGAGAGGAACCTGAGAGGTGTTATGATAAGGAGAAAAATCAAGGTAAGTACATGAACTCAGTTATAAATTACCTTATATTTGAGCACACTTACACATCCATTAAGCTGATCCTTCACTGTACATTGTTATAGTGCTCCATTACAGTGATTGCTTAATGTGATGGCGATTGCATGTCGGTAGGTGGAATTACAGGTAGAATTGCTGGACTCTGTCATTTCTTGGTGGCGATGACAGATACAAATTCCAGAATAGTTCCAGCTATTTATCCATCCATCCGAGGCATTGGAAAGTAGCAGAAAAAGCCTCTCTCGGAACCAGGACAATGTGCAACTATTACATGGCAGTGCACAGTTTGGTAGCTCGTCCCCGACTCGTAGCTCATCCCCGACTCGTAGCTCATCCCCGACTGATTCTTGTTCCATCTTCTCCACCTAGGCCAACCACAATTTGCGCGCGCTACACAGTTCCGTTCCCGAGGGGAACCACAACAACTTATACATACAGAATAACTAAGAACCCTAAGTGAAGATCAGCAGTTTACATAACAGCAACCAAATTCATTAAACAAAACAGAACATTTGCACATATTGACATTTCTACAAAAAATTATTCACACAAAAATTACTATTATATACAATAAGTTTTGTTCCCTCCAAATGGGACAAAGAATTTAAATGACAGCCATAGTACATTGCATAGAATCATATCATGAATCGAAGTTCTTACAAAGAAATGAGTATACAATTTTATGTTATCGAGTCAATGAAACACATTTACAGAAGCTTAACGATGTAATATTAAACGAAACAAAAGCAAAATAAATCATTGGAGTATTAGAGCTATGGTGTTACACTCTGATAACAAAAACTTCCTATTACTCACGTCGAGTACATCAGATCAACGGCAAATGAACACAACTCAAGGCAATGGCAAAAGTGAACAAAACGAATAGAACCCCCAGGGATAATTTTACCCATGATTCTGTATATTAAATGATGGCGACCAGCAGTTACATGTGGGCTTCTTCCACACACATCCTTCTCATAGTCTTTAGAAATTATAAAATAAGTATTTAGTAAATGTGCATAATTACAGACTTCATCACTGTTTTTGGTATTAGAATAAGATTTAATTTTTAGTAAAAATCCATGTATTTTGTATTTAGTTGTCAGAAGTATCCATAGGGACATAATAACAGTATACCTGAATGTGATTTGTTTGAATGGCTATATGTTACTCGTTTGTAGACTACTAAATAACACACTAGCTTACATTTGGTAAGAATATATATGCTGTCTTCCTACAGTTATTAGTATTACACTTAAATTTTTTTTTCTCTTTCCAACTACAGATGATATCAGCTCTGAATGAACAGTTTCGCCATGGAGTAATAGAACTTACTCAGAAAAAAATGTTTTTAGTCTACATTTAAAATTAGCTTTTCTAGCAGTCATAAATTTTATGCATCGGCAAATGATCGGAGATTGTTATAGATTAGCACTGGGGTTCTTCCTGAGCTGTTAACAAATAATAAAACACATACCTGTGAACTTCACCGTTCTTACCAAACTGTAATGCATTATTTATGAATAATTTTACTAGCGAACGTGTTTTACCTGTGAACTTCACCGTTCTTACCAAACTGTAATGCATTATTTATGAATAATTTTACTAGCGAACGTGATCGTCATCTAGCATCTTCCCCTTCTTCTTAACACTTCATCTGGCAGGATTTCTACCATTTCTTTACAAAAGTTTGTTGCTTTTTGTTCATCTTTTGAATAGAAAAAAGTTGGAAGAAGTACTGAGAGAAGGAGCATAATGCCTCAGGGAAATTCTTAATTTTATACGTCAGGGTCAGTTCACACAAGTTGTATCAATACATTTTATCATACTGGGTGCCACAGCCATCAATTTAATGAGAGGCAATTCTGTTTTTCCATATAGTTTCTATTACGATCAGTTTTATGTATTTAGCAGGATCAACTGATATCGCCAATGTTGTATTTCCATACTCATCAATGATTGAAATAATACTATTGCCAAAATGGAATAAGTATGTAAACATATGTTTACATACCTACGGCAGTAGTGTTGTTTCAATCACTGTGGGAATGTTCTCATTCGACTCTTAAAAGACAGTTATACAAAGCTGAAGTTATACATAGAGGCAGTTATACAGTCTGAAGTAGAACTCCATCGATAAGCTTTCAGAGGTAAGGACCCAAATAAAAAAATAAAAAACCTAGTAAACACAGACGAGGCTGCGAATGTCAGCGGTGGAAGTGTTTTTGCGGGAGAAGGCTTCGTTTGAACTGGGAGCGAATGGAGGCTGGTGCCTGGGGGGCGGTGGGTCGCGCTGTCCGCGTGGGGCGGCGCGTGGGCGGCGGTCGCCGGCGGCGGCGGCGGATCGATGCAGCCTGCAGCCCGTCCATCCGGCCCAGCCCGGCCTGCAACAAGTGTCAGCTGCTCCTCCACCGGTCCTATGGATCAGTCCGACACATGAAGGCGGCGCGCACGGACAGGCTCCCACGTGCCGGACCACCAGTTTCACACCACATTGTTGTGGTCTGAGGACTCGCTTGATGCAAAGCTGCGCTTGTCTATGACGTACAAGCCTGATATCTTCGCATCTATTGAAATCTATATCCATTTGACTCCACTTTGTGTACACGCACATTGGTCTCCCCGTAATTGTATTAGACTCTTACCTCGTTCTTTTCTTTTACTTTCACACTAATGAGAATGCTATCAAGTACATGCTTCGGAAACTTGTACAGTGAATATCGGGAAGTGGGGTTTGTCTTTTTCTGTTATTTACTTCCATACGAATCAGGATGACACGAACTACACGATTTGGGAAGATGCACGGAGAAATAGGACTAAATCACTACTTCAGGGAATAAGTATGTTTTAGTTGCTGGAAGTGTGAGCCAAGATATGTGCAACATGGAGTTTATGTGCAAACCGGTGACAAGTGAAATAATAACAAGTACAGAGGACTTGCAAGATACAACTAATTTACTACTGATCAACAGTTTAACGCTAAGGGCACAGTATTTACCAAAAATTTTCTACAAAAATCTCTTATTCACAAGTCAGAAAAATACATTACACAATAACTTTGTAATTGAATTACGTGCAAACAAGAACTTCTTATAGCTTCTATACTAACTGTAAGCACTTGAATAATAAAAGGTAAAATCAGTTTCATTTAACTAGTACGCTTGAATAACAAAGGTGAAATAGGTTTCTTTTAAATAGGTCACCTGGGCAAGCGCAATAGGACAATTCACATAATTTCCAATTTCCGCTACCCATTAAGTATTTATCTTTAACATGTACGTAAGTTCCACTCCCGCTGCACGTAAGGTATAATTCAGAACACTAGTCTCCTTCCTTTATGGTTTTGAAGGTAAATATACATAAGCAGTATAGCAAACGGAACAGACGCCTTGGCGTCCCAATGCAGAGGAAACTTAACTTAATGTAAAATCGCCACTCACTGCAACCCGAAGAATTCAGTGGCCGCCGTATCGGTTGCCGTTTTCCCCGCTGCCAAAAGAACCTCCCCTTCCCTCTGGTACTAATCGGCCAAGGCTTCGTACTCCGGACATCGATTTAGACATGGACTAGGTTCCCGCTGCAGTGCTGCTACATAAAGGCACAAACACACAGCCACAGCCAAAATAAACCATGTTAACAGCCACAGAATATAGTAAAATAAAATTCGGCAAAGATAGATCACATCAAGACAAAGGCAAATCAAAATTGGTTAAAAGCATTAACTGTGGACTTCAAATTTCAAAATATGTAAAATTGCCCCAGCACAAAGAGACTAGTTTTAAAAGGGCAACGATAAGACAAAGCATAATATTATTACACCAGTACGTCGCAGTTCCAATACAGTATTGACACTCATAAGAAGAGGTAGCAGGTAGTGATAACACGGGTAGCCCGAGTGCAAAACTAGAAAGCTTGAATTTCTTCAATAGACAGCTGCTTGTGGTACATAGTTGAACTCCACTAGCCAAAATGAATAACACATTGATCAGGGTCCTGTGTAGAAGACTATGGCCCAGCCACGCCTCAACCGGTCAAATCCAGCTAACTCCACGCAAACACAAGTTTCACTCTCTGAGCAGCGACACGTACCGGCCATTCCGAAGCCAAAACCCAGTCTGCCCGCCAGCGCACCAGCACCACCACCGGCCAACGAGGTGAAGATAAGCGACGCCAGATCCGGGTGAATCGAACGGAGAAAGCGACTGGCGCCAGCGCCTCCCCACGTGTCAATATGATTTTAGCTTTTGGGGCGTAAGGTCTATCGTCACTTATAAATACACTGACGGAAAAAATCGTATCATAAAAAAATGATTAATGTAGAAGAATAAATGTTGATTAATCGGGTTTCTGCCTGTTATTCGCGTCTTTCCTGCACGATATTTCAACTGCGTGACTCTTTCGGTGCTGTCTGATACTGATTCCACTGTGAAACGAGTCCGGTATTTACGCCTACGTTGTGCTGGCGGTTCCCTCTGCGGTCAGCGCCGAGTCCGGCGCTCTGTCAGTGGTGTGCCCCGACCAATACCAACGACTGTAGCGTTTTCTTCTATCGGCGGCTCTTCCGAACACTGTGCGCATACTTTGTGGCTATTACCCGTTGTCAGTGCAGCTGAATTAAGTTGTAAACGGCGTCCAAGCTGTGCTAAACGTTTTATCTTCGGATTGTCGTCATTTGAGTCCTGTGAATTAGGACGTCCTGTTACCGTCTGCGTCGTGTTAGGCGCTCCGTCCGAAGTTCTTGTACACCAGGAGACGCTGCAGTGCTGTTTTCAGGCCGATTGTGTTCAGATTGTCGCTCGACACTTGGAAGAATGTCCTCAGATACTTTGTCTGTTGTCTGAGGTGCCATTTCACGTACGTCCTTAGTTACTTGTACTGGACTGTTATCTCTAATTCCATCTGCATACTTGGGTCCATTGGGGCCTGCATATTGAGAGAATGCTCCCAAAATGTTCAAAGATGAAATGTAAGCCTTCACTCTATACATTGGGTGCATATATAAATTCTTGTGACACTTTGAATGAACACGCGGCTCTGTTTATTTTAGATATTCTTTAACTGTTTGTTATCTGTGGTAAAGGACCTACGTCATTATGTATGAGGAAGACAAATGAAGCTACAATATCCGTTATATCTAGTATGTCGACTCCTCTTAAATATTAAGTCATTCAGCATTAGAATTATAGATAAAGTAAATGCTTGATGGATCAATCAAACGTCTGACGGATAGCTATAATAAAGCAGTTTCTGGAAATACAATAGAAGTAAAACCTATTTGGTGGGATGTTCACGCATGATGTAGATAAATGTTGACAGAGACCGGTTTCATTGCTGTAGGATTGCACGCTCAGTTTGCATTTAAGCAAACGGAAGAGTGTTTCTTCGTTATCAACCAAAAATAATTATCTGAACTATCCCCACACTGTTTATAGAGAGAACCTTCCAAGTCTTAATTTTTTCTCTTAATAAGTGTAACACTTCATAAAACAAACTCTGTGTCAGTTAGTTTTAAACATTACTACTCGACCTATGAGTGTCTGCTCGCTCTCTTTGCACGACCTTTCACACCAATAATTAATTGTTTGTGTTATTTAATACAAATTTTGTATTTTTTGCTCCTTGTACCGTCAACTATTCCTGTGAAACACCATTACTTTTCTCTCACCGCTCCACTGTCCGCTCCTCTGGAGACAGTATTCATAGAAAAAAAAATATAAATCTACTACACTTACATACATGCAAACTTACGTATTTAGTTTAACACATATAATATTAATTAATTAAAAAGAAAGGAAACCGTACATTTAAATAATATTAATTAATTGTAATGAAAGAAAACCGGACATTTAAATATAGGTGCCAGAAAACTTTCGTCAGATCCCTCTACAATTACTAACTCGCAACACTTACCACCATTACCTAATTAAATATTCTTTGATGTTCCAGGCTCAATCCCATCAAGCGACGAGTTCTTTGACTCAAGTTGTACCATTAATTTCGTTTCTCCCTAATTTCATACACTACCTCTTAATTAGCTACTTTGTCTACCCACGTAATTTTTGCCGTTCTCCTGTAGCATCACATATCAACTACTTCTATTCTCTTTTTATCTGAATCCTTTACCACCCTTCTTTGACATCCGTACAAGGCTACACTCTAGAAAAATACGTTCAAGAAAGACTTCCTAATACTTATTTTCAATCAGTATTAATAAATGTTGCTTTTTCAGAAACGGTTTCCTTGCAGATTGACAGTCTGCATTTTGTATCTCTTATTACGGACACATATCATAATATGTTGGCTAATATACGTTACTTATTTTTCACAGTGGATTGTATACTACAAAGTATAAAACACAGAGATCAGATCGCAGGTAATAAATATCGTCAGAGTGTGTTTAATTAAGGCATTAAAATGCAAGATCCTTGACGTTCTGGTCAACCTCCAAAGTTATGACCAATTGAATCTGTAGTTTAAGGCAATAGACCCTTCTGACGTTCGTAAGGTTAAAGCTAGTATCTTCCCACCTCTTCCCTCATGGCGATCTTCTGTCCATTCCTTCTGCTACACGTGGGGTGGACAGATATTCTCCTATTGATGAACGACATCACCCAAACAGTGCCATCGCGAACTTGTCCTTGGTCAGAGAACATGTCGGAAATTTTCTAACAGGATCAGCTATTCTTTCTTCAACTTTTTACATGAATCTTCTACCCTCCTCTGATGTCGTTCACACACCTTGGTCATATTCCTTGTTATCTGATGGTTGTGAATCTGGTGGCAATGTTTTGATCCCATCATGTACAAAGAAATGTGCAGACGTCGATGTTTCAGGATCCTCTTCCTTTTGAGTTATTGGTCTTGAGTTTAGTGTTTAGTCCTGTGCTGAAGAAGGCTGTGTTGAGATTTCTTCGTCAGTAGTGTCATCTGAAACAAATAAAAAATAATGGATACTTTGGGCTGGACAGGCAGCTAAATATGAGCTATACTGCTGCCTGCCTTTGCGCGGGCTCACTTTTCTCAACGACGGAGGCTCCATTAACCTGCAGTATGAGCCTTACCATTGGCCTCATTTTATGTTAACAGTCGTCTTTATTGATGAGAAGGATACCCTACTCAGAAGTCATATGTTCACGTATACGACTACACGCGCCCTGCGCCTTAAACTGTGTTCAGATATATCAGCTAACAGGGTTTTCCAATAGGATAATACTCGTCCACAAAGCGCTGTTGTAACCAGACGTGGTCTACAGCGTGTCGACATGTTGTCTTGGCCTGCTCGATCACCAGATCTGTCTCCAATTGGTCACATGTGGAACATCATGTGACGACAAACAGCATTAACCATCCCTGTATTGACTGACCAAGTGCAACAGGCATGGAACTCCATGCTACAAACTAACATCCGTCACGTGTACAACACAATGCACGAACGTCTACATGCTTGCACTTACTATACTGGCGGCTACACCGGTTATTGAAGTACCGACATTTCACATTTGCAGTTGCTTATTTCATGCGTACATTAAGTTGTGATATTGTAATGTTAATCACTTGAATATGTTACCTAGATGAAAGTATTTCCGAAATTTCATTACTTTACATTAATTGATTTTTAGTTTTGTGATTTTTTTCCGTCAGTGTATTTGTAAATGCGCATAGAGGTTTACTCTTGAGCTACAGAGCTGTAATGTATCTTCGACACCTCCGTCGGTGTCTTTACCGTCAATACATCTTTCTTCGTACTATTTTCCAACACTAGCTCTCATTTATTGACGATAACTTTTTTTAAGTTCTAGTGTTTATTTTGGTTTCCACTACAACTGTTTTCTCGATACTCTACTCTGGTTCTTTCCACGTTATTAAGCAGGAACTTATTAAGCTGTGTTCGACTATTCGATTTTCTACTGAAAAGAGTATATCTTCGAAACATCGTATCACAATTTCTTGTTAACACATACGTATGATTTGTATTTTGCGATACTAGAAACATTTTATTTGCGACCAATATTTCATTTTAGTTCGTAATGTTTGTCGTGATGTCCGTTGCGTCTGTAAATCTAGTTTTTTCGATGATGATTAGCTTTCTTTCCAAGAAATGTTTCTCTTATTTCTGGTTCTCTCATATGTGGTTAACCATAGTATTTGTAATTGGAAGTACTTGTTTCGCGATCCAGTAAACTCTCGTAAACGAATCCGTATGTTTTTCTCGTGTTTCATAATGTCGTCACTGATATGGTGCTATATTTGCCATGTTGTTTTCAAAGTTTGTCACATGTTATGTCACTGGCCAAAGCTAACGATTAGTATCGCAAATTCCTCTTTATGCAAACTAGGTAGCCTGTCAGAAACGGCAGAAACGCATACCTTTTGACACGTATCCCGAGGAAAGATTTACGGTCCACTGTTCTTTGCGGAAAACACTTTTACAGCAGCCATGTATCCTTACTGACATTATGCGAAGGTTTAAGTGTTGGGTTGGGTTGGGTTCTTTGGGTAAGGAGACCAGACAGCGAGGTCATTTGTCTCATCGGATTAGGGAAGGACGGGGAAGGAAGTCGGCCGTGCCCTTTCAAAGGAACCATCCCGGCATTTGCCTGGAGCGATTTAGGGAAATCACGGAAAACCTAAATCAGAATGGCCGGACGCGGGATTGAACTGTCGTCCTCCCGAATGCGAGTCCAGTGTCTAACCACTGCACCACCTCGCTCAGTATTTGTTTTACAGGACGGAGGACCACATTGATGTCTGCATGTAATAGCATTTATTAACATGGGGCTCTACAATTGATGCATTTTCCGTAAGGGGGCACGTATCTCGCATCACACCCCTCGCCTCCAATGTCGCCTGTTCTTCCCATCCAACAACTTTGGGTGGACGGACACGTCGCTTAGCAACAGTGATTGTAGTAACTCCAGACATGCTCCCCAAAGTACTGGACGAATCTTACGATCGTTTGGATGTTTGTTAGTGGCCATCGGTCACTGGAGGACTCATTGACCAGTTCTGAAAGCTAAATGGAAACGATGATCACTACCCAATTAGTAAGAAGGACCTCGACTTTGTATTTGCATAAATGTGAGAAATACAATCTTACAAAATTGGATGGTTATTGGAATTAAATCTTTGTAGTGTTATGAAATCGGATGAACGTTTTTCAGACACTCTTTACATTATTTGGACATTGATATGAAAACGATTTATTTCCATAATAGCTTAATACCCTGGGTTGCCGGGTGGGTATTTATTTAAATTGTAGCAGTCTATCTCCTCCTTGTCCCTCTTTCTGTCCACCTCTTCTCCCCTCACTTTGTTCATTTCCCCCCCCCCCCTCCCACCCTCCTCTCTGTGCCCACCTGATCCACCCCCATTCTCTGTCCACCGCCTCTTTCCTTTCCATGTCAACATCCTCTTTCCCACCTCTCTTTGCACATCTCCTCCTCTTGCCTTTCTCTATTCTCCTCCACCACTCTCTGTGTCTCGTACAGTGATATCATTTTGTAGGTACAATCAGCGGCATATGCGGATACTGTTTGCTAAATGTTTTGCGCAGAGAGTTAGTAGCAATGAAGTAATAAATTTAAGCGTCCCGTAGTCATGCTTGATTCGACATTGTTACTGCATGAACAATGAAAATATAGTAAGTGATAAACTTTTCCCTTCCATTATTTTGTAAGAGTTAAAAGCGAGAAATAATGTGTAAAGACTGTTGCAGGTCAGTAAGTGCTCTAATTCTCAAATATTGGACAGCGCGCATAGAAGGGCCGGAACGTCCTCGAACTGCTTCCCGGTACCTCCCAGGGAATCTTTTCTACGCTCACTAGAACAAGTCGACTTCGGAGATTTAAAATAGTACACGCATGTTAAATCGTAACGCAGCTGTAATTTGCCGCAGCGCCGAGGCCATTGAACGTGACAGTGGGTGACCAAAGTGTTTCAAGAGGCGAAGTACTGTATGTGTGTACAGCATACCAAGATCTTTATGGCTGTGGCGAGGGAGGAAGGAGGGGAGTTTTATGGTTGTAAAGATGCGTTCCGATCCCTCAAATTTTAGAAATTCAGTACTAGCAACTGTTAGCTATACTGTATGGAACGTGTACATTATGAATAAATCAGTTTAAATGTGGACTGAACACTTTGAGGATTGTATAAGCATTGTATTCCTTACTTTCAATAGTATGTCGTACACGTATCAACCAATAAAAGAATTTCTTCAAATATGGTAAAGTTCAAAAGTCAAAGAGTAAAAAGAGTCAAAGAGTTCAAAGAGAAAGTATTTTCTGTTATTCGCTTTGTGTACATGGAGGTAAAAGAAACCAACGTATGCCATCTTACACAGCTCAAAACATTAGGTTTATCGCATTTGTACATTCATGGTTCATCACGGTGATAATTCCCCGTGACGTCACTCTGACGTGCCCGAGCGCAGTTTCGACCGTTGAGAATATTATTGACTTTCGTGGCCATCCCCAAATAGCATCTTGTGCTTTGATTATGTGTAGAAGTAGTTGCTCATCAAAAATGACAGCTTGCATCGTATACGGGTACACTAATGGATTCGACCTTAACGTAAATCTTAAAGAAATCACTCTGTTGATCCGCACAAGATGCAGTAGCATACCTTGTTTCGTTCCTAGTTGTACACGTTTATGGGCTAGCAAAAAAAGCACAGGTAATTTTTTTTTTTGCAGACGTGAACGTTACGAATGAAGTAGCACCAGAAAGCAAACCAGCATTTGTTTCGGAGATCTAGTTTCATTTGCTATCGACGCAAATACAGTAAAAGTGAAAATGAGCGGATTACGAAAGCATGCTTTTCACATCACGTCCTTTTCTTCTTGGTTATTCGAAAGATATCAACAAAAAACTTTTTACATTAATGGGGCCAGATGTGTCATATTACTAGTGCAAATACGCATTGAAGAACGTTAGAAATTGCCTCCCTGACGCTCTCTTATTCATATAAGCTCTGTAATTTTTAGTACATAAACAACTGTTGCGTGCACACCACAGAAATAATGAGCAAAAAGCAATCGTGAACAGCAGTCTGGTAATGTTCTGTGCTATTTAAGACGGCAGCAGACTCCGCCAACTCTGGCTTCAAAACAACGTACAGCGTAACTTTACACCGCTATCTGCCTTCTCTTTTTGTCTTTACGGTAATATAACAGTCTGTAACGTACCAGTCGCGATTAGAGAGCCTACATACTGACAGAGACAGTGGCTAATGTTGGTTAGACTGTAGATAATATGCACAGCGGGCCCCCATTTCTTTTACCAGAATAATTGCCAGAGATACCGTCGATTGTTGACTATCACAAGACATGTATTTGAGTCACGCTGTCGCAGAACTTCTAACACGTTATTTAGCATATGACTCCTATAATGTAATGTGGGGTAGATTAAAACACAGTGTGATGTAGTGTTTTAGCCATTTATTACAACGTTCTGGAGAAAACAACACGGACAAGGAAAACGAAGAGTTTTATTGTACAACTTTAGACACTCTGGATCAATTTCAGAGTTTCCTGCCCGAATATTTATTGTTTAATTTAAGCTTTACATAGTTATTTTCCTTGCTAGCTAATATATTTATGATGAGACCAAGATGGTTCTACAAACTCTCTTATACCGGTAAAATCCATACGACATGCTTTTGTAATAATGTTTTAGTATCGCTACAGAATGAATGTCACAGTAGCTGATTTTCGGAAAAGAAAGCTCTTGTCATGAATAGGCCTATTCGCATATTCATATGATTCGTAACTGTACATAAAAAGATTTTCATCCAGGATTTGTTAATTGACGTTGCAGTTCGATAAATGCATTTCCGATACAAGTAAAAATAAACAATTTAGTGACAGCGAGAATCGAATTGCCGATAGCACTATTTATGATCTTCAATGCTGCTTACTGATTTACACGCGACATTACGAGTCAGGCGAAATGTTTTGTAGACAACAGTGACCAGAAATTTTCGAATTTGTTTTTTTCTTCTTCCCAAGGTAAGAAATCTGTAGACATGGTATGCCAAAGACAGAAACAGTCTTCCAAAAGTCTTCAAAACCACAATCCAACTTCAGAAAGCACTTTGAACATAGGAATCAAGAGAGACCAGTGAAAAAACAAATAACTAAAATAAAATAAATAAAAATGGCGCCTCAGATGATCAGGCAGTCACGTGTGATTTCACCAGTGGGCACACACTGTGCCGAAATGTAACAGCTGTTCCATTAATTTAGTAGAGAAACAATTTAAAACAAGCATTATCTTGTGACTGTCTGCTCCCACATCGCTTGGAACGCTAGCGTCGCTACAACTGTCAAACGGCAACAAACTTCGAAGCAGAGAGCGTCATGGCTGTGTGTGTGTTAGACACTGTCTAACGTTGCCTATGTTGCATCACAGGATTCAAACTATCCCGTCACCAAATTCCATCGATATCGATTCAGTGGGTTATTAATAATAACCTTTAACGTCTGGCGTGGTGCGGCAGTTTTTCACGCATCTCATTGTTTATGACATCATATATCCTGCACTATGTGTCGTACAGTGACATAATTTTGCGGTTACAGTCAGTTGTGTTTATTAACAGTGCCTGGGAAATCTGTTGCGAATACCCTTGGTAGTAAGTAAGTAAATAAATTGAAACATCATGACTGATGAGAAAAAAGTCGAGAGATAAACTTTTTCCTTTCTTCATTTTATGAGGAGGTGTCCGCAAGCAAAGGTTTCGTAAAGGTTTCAAATTATATATAAAGTTTGTTGCAAGTCGCTAAGGGTTCTCGTACTGGATGAATAAAATCTGGGTATTCGCATTTCGTGTCCTACACTTCTTTTTCGCTCCCGGCACTTTGACAGATAGGGGGTTCTTATCCCCATAGCGACACATCGATTCTATCCAGGCGGTAAATGAAATAGTTCCAGTGGTTTCGGAGATGTGGAACATACATACGTACATGCACGTGTACATTTTTATGAAAAGCATAGATGATCCAATTCTGATGAATTAAAGCCTGTACGGTTCCCAAAGCTATACTAAAGTTACCTGCGAGAAAACCCTTGAAAATTCGTCTAGAAGATTTAGAGATTAGCGTGTTCAGACAGTCAGACCAGTAAGAATACTTTAGTAAAACATCAAATTACGATATTTTCTCCTGTGATCCGATTTGCATGAAATAAAGTTTGTACGTTGCCCCAAGATACGCTTAAATTTCCAATGAAATTCCATAGAATTATTTCCAGTGGTTTTGGAGATGAACTTGTTGAAAGGCAGACACGACGGCTTTACAGTTTTATGGTTAGTATGGATTAGAGATAATTTTAATATCAGGGCAGTCACAGCTAAAGTAATAATACATCATTGATCAACCAATTCATGCAGTATAACAGGTGTTTAAATGCGGGTCTTAAAACTATTAACAGATTTTTTAAATAAATTACTAGTTTGATAATAATAAAATGCATTTATCTGAGATATTTTGAAGTACTGAGTGACTAGATTTAAATAAGGATGAAATCTTAGACATTTAGTTAGGAAACTAGGTACTGATCACATAGCCCCACAAAGAATGGGCCTATACATTTGTAATAAATAAGTTTTGTAATTCCATACCAAAATGGTTCAAATGGCTGAGCACTATGCGACTTAACTTCTGAGGTCATCAGTCGCCTAGAACTTAGAACTACTTTTTTTAAACCTAACTAACCTAAGGACATCACACACATCCATGACCGAGGCAGGATTCGAAGCTGCAACCGTAGTGGTCGCTCGGTTCCAGACTGTAGCGTCTAGTACCGCACGGCCATTCTGGCCGGCCCATACCAAAAGATGGGTACTTACAATGCTAAGTCATAAGGTATAGGGAGTTGTTACAGCATGCTGCAGGGCAACAGTTGGCGTGGCTAGGCAAAGTTCTCAGCCGTCTTCTGTTAGTACAACCATAATCAATGATGAATGTCCAATCTATAAAAGCGAATTAATGGAATTACAAATCATAAAGTAATCCCTGACTAAAAGACAGTGAAGTGATATGCACAGTCCCAATATAATATGGAACAGCTGCAAAAAACGGACTGACCCGTATTGAGATCATGAACTGTCATCATTTTACCGATTAAAAAATGTTCATGTGGACATATGTTAAGCAACGGACAACGCCCCTCGTAAATGTTAGCCAGGAACTTCTTTGATCCTGGAGTGACTGAAGAATAAAAATGAAGTTAACGATGAAAACTAATAAAATAAATTTATAGAAGTACAATGAAAAAATTATATTTAATATGTTCTGTTGCCACCAATGATCGAAAGGAAGAAGATTATGTTGCAGGTCAAACATAACGGAAGCCGATACGCTTTTGTGTGTTTGTCACGAACATAATAGTACCAATAGTGGCTGACAAGGGAAGCTAAGAAGTGTCACGTTTGTTGCCGGAGCGTGTTCGGTGGTTTCCGTCGGTTGCTGAGAGGGTACATAAATCAAACTAATGCGGGCAACAAATCAGATAAAAGAAGCGCCCTACTATTGTTCTGCTAAGGAATTACGGTCGCCAAGCGAAGTATTAGTCTCGGTCACCCTTATTACATAAGAATAGAAAGGGAATGATATACATGTAATAATTTGTCTAAACTGAAAAAAATTGAAAAATTAGTTCTTATTTTTATAACATTAAAACAGAGTACACATTAAATGGACCAGATGACCTACATGCGAACAGGTCGTGAGAGTAAACTTGGACAGAAACCTAAAAAAACCGTATTAAACGAAGTAAATAGTTAAAAGCTGAGAGCTTTCGAAGCGTCCCCTTAGAAAAATTATTGAATTACTGTGCTGATAAATCTCTTACATTATTTCATTTTCAAACAGCTGAGCAAAACTGAACGTACTCAGACATTTCGCTCTTTACCTATTCTGATCAACACTAAACTGATGCACAATATTTTTTGGCGCAACGCAATCTGACTTTCAATAATCCCTACACAAGAATGGCCCTGACTAACATTAACCTATACCTTTCACAAATCACCTACCTCACAAAAATCTTCGTTACTCGAACTACTGCAATACAGCGAGCTCCACTACTGCCAGCTAAACAAAAGATTCAAACTACTGAAGGCACTAACTACTGACAGGCATAGTTAGCAAATGAAAGATTTTGATAGAGAACAAACAATGTATTTACCTTACTAGTGTTCAAAAGTCATAATATATATAGCAGTTCCTGACATCCGATCTTACAAATTTCAAAACTCCGCCATTTCTCTCCCCACATCCACCACTGCTGGCGATTCACCTCCAACTGCGCAACGCTACGCGCTGTTAACATCCAGCTGCCCAAAACTACAATACCAGACAACAATGCAAACTAGCCACAGACTGCACACAGCACAGCCAGTGATTTTCATACAGAGTGCTACATTGCGTTACCAATGTTATTGTTGTTGTGGTCTTCAGTCCTGAGAATGGTTTGATGCAGCTCTCCATGCTACTCTATCCTGTGGAAGCCTCTTCATCTCCCAGTACCCACTGCAACCTACATCCTTCTGAATCTGCGTAGTGTAGTCATCTCTTGGTCTCCCTTTACGATTTTTACCCTCCACGCTGCCCTCCAATACTAAATTGGCGATCCCTTGATGCCTCAGGACATGTCCTACCAACCGATCCCTTCTTCTGGTCAAGTTGTGTCACAAACTTCTCTTCTCCCCAACCCTATTCAATACTTCCTCATTAGTTATGTGATCTACCCATCTAATCTTCAGCATTCTTCTGTAGCACCACATTTCGAAAGCTTCTATTCTCTTCTTGTCTAAACTATTTATCGTCCATGTTTCACTTCCATACATGGTTACACTCCATACTAATACTTTCAGAAATGTCTTCCTGACACTTAAATCTATACTCGATGTTAACAAATTTCTCTTCTTCAGAAACGCTTTCCTTGCTATTGCCAGTCTACATTTTACATCCTCTCTACTTCGACAGTCGTAAGTTATTTTGCTGCCCAAATAGCAAAACTCCTTTAGTACTTTAAGTGTCTCATTTCCTAATCTAATACCCTCAACATCACCCGGCTTAATTCCACTACATTCCATTATCCTCGTTTTGCTTTTGTTGATGTTCATCTTATATCCTCCTTTCAAGGCACTATCCATTCCGTTCAACTGCTCTTCCAAGTTCTTTGCTGTCTGACAGAATTACAATGTCGTCGGCGAACCTCAAAGTTTTTACTTCGTCTCCATGAATTCTCCATGGATTTTAATGCCTTCTCCGAACTTTTCTTTCGTTTCCTTCACTTCTTGCTCAATATACAGCTTGAATAACATCGGGGAGAGGCTACAACCCTGTCTCACTCCCTTCCCACCAACTGCTTCCCTTTCATGTCCCTCGACTCTTATAACTGCCATCTGGTTTCTGTACAAATTGTAAATAGCCTTTCGCTTCCTGTATTTTACTCCTGCCACCTTCAGAATTTGAAAGAGAGTATTCCAGTCAACATTGGCAAAAGCATTCTCTAAGTCTACAAATGCTAGAAACGTAGGTTTGCCCTTCCTTAATCTAGCTTCTAAGATTAGTCGTAGGGTCAGTAAAGAATTCGAGTTAGTATTTTGCAGCTGTGACTTATTAAACTGATAGTTCGGTAATTTTCACATCTGTCAAAACCTGCTTTCTTTGGGATTGGAATTATTATATACTTCTTGAAGTCTGAGGGTATTTCACCTGTCTCATACATCTTGCTCACCAGATGGTAGAGTTTTGTCAGAACTGGCTCTCCCAAGGCCGTCAGTAGTTCCAATGGAATGTTGTCTACTCCGGGGGCCTTGTTTCGACTCAGGTCTTTCAGTGCTCTGTCAAACTCTTCACGCAGTATCGTATCTCCCATTTCATCTTCGTCTACATCCTCTTCCATTTCATAATATTGTCCTCAAGTACATTGCCCTTGTATAGACCCTCTATATACTGCTTCCACCTTTCTGCTTTCCCTTCTTTGCTTAGAACTGGGTTTCCATCTGAGCTCTTGATGTTCATACAAGTGGTTCTCTTATCTCCAAAGGTCTTTTTAACTTTCCTGCAGGCAGTATCTATCTTACCCCTAGTGAGATAAGCCTCCTTACACTTGTCGTCTAGCCATCCCTGCTTAGCCATTTTGCACTTTCTGTCGATCTCATTTTTGAGACGGTGGTATTCCTTTTTGCCTGCTTCATTTACTGCATTTTTATATTTTCTCCTTTCATCAATTAAATTCAATATTTCTTCTGTTACCCAAGGATTTCTACTAGCCCTCGTCTTTTTACCTACTTGATCCTCTGCTGCCTTCACTACTTCCTCCCTCAAAGCTACCCATTCTTCTTCTACTGTATTTCTTTCCCCCATTCCTGTCAATTGCTCCCTTATGCTCTCCCTGAAACTCTGTAAAACCTCTGGTTCTTTCAGTTTATCCAGGTCCCATCTCCTTAAATTCCCTCCTTTTTGCAGTTTCTTCAGTTTAAATCTACAGGCTATAACCAATAGATTGTGGTCAGAGCCCACATCTGCCCCTGGAAATGACTTACAATTTAAGACCAGGTTCCTAAATCTCTGTCTTACCATTATATAATCTATCTGAAACGTGTCAGTATCTCCAGGCTTCTCCCATGTATACAGCCTTCTTTCATGATTCTTGAACCAAGTGTTACCTATGATTAAGTTGTGCTCTGTGCAAAATTCTACCAGGCGGCTTCCTCTTTCATTTCTTTGCCCCAGTCCATATTCACCTACTATGTTTCCTTCTCTCAAATTTCCTACTACCGAATTCCAGTCACCTACGACTATTAAATTTTCGTCTCCCTTCACTATCTGAATAATTTCTTTGATTTGATCATACATTTCATCAATTTCTTCGCTATCTGCAGAGCTAGTTGGCATATAAACTTGTACTATTGTAGTAGGTGTGGGCTTCGTATCTATCTTGGTCACAATAATGCATTCACTATGCTGTTTGTAGTAGCTTACCCGCATTCCTATTTTCCTATTCATTATTAAACCTACTCCTGCATTAGCCCTATTTGATTTTGTGTTTATAACCCTGTATTCACCTGACCAAAAGTCTTGTTCCTCCTGCCACCGAACTTCACTAATTCTCACTATATCTAACTTTAACCTATCCATTTCCCTTTTTAAATTTTCTAACCTACCTGCCAGATTAAAGGATCTGACATTCCACGCTCCGATCCGTAGAATGTCACTTTTCTTTCTCCTGAAAACGACATCCTCTTGAGTAGTACCCGCCAGGAGATCCGAATGGGGGACTATTTTACCTCCGGAATATTTTACCCAAGAGGACGCCATCATCATTTAATCAGACAGTAAAGCTGCATGCCCTCCGGAAAAATTAAGGTTGTAGTTTCCCCTTGCTTTCAGCCGTTCGCAGTACCAGCACAGCAAGGCCGTTTTGGTTATTGTTACAAGGCCAGATCAGTCAATCATCCAGACTGTTGCCTCTGCAACTACTGAAAAGGCTGCTGCCCCTCTTCAGGAACCACACGTTTGTCTGGCCTCTCCACAGATACCCCTCCGTTGTGGTTGAACCTTCGGTACGGCTATCTGTATCGCTGAGGCACGCAACCCTCCCCACCAACGGCAAGGTCCATGGTTCATGGGGGGTTACCAATAAGAAAACCTAAACAGCCTACTTAAACTCTTGCTTCAAAAATTGAAATAGTCAAAACTGGCCAGTAAAGCCCTGTGTCTTCATTCCTTTTGCTTGTTGAGAGTATTGCCATGGGACCGTCTTTTGGACTTTATTATATATATATTTCCTTAGAACATCTAAAACACCACCCTTTTCTCTCTTTATGTAGTGCCTCCAGGTTACTGCGGAGAGCTGAAACAGAATGTTGATTATCATGTATGTGAGTGTTAGTGCGCATTTCGAACTTCTCACACTGGTATGTTCTTTAAAGCGAATTTGGAACGTCTGCCAGGTTGCCAAATGTACTTCTGAGACTACTCATTGTAGGTTGCTGAGTGACTATGTGGGGCACCTACATTTTGAGAGGTAAACAAAGCAGGATTCATGTTTATTCTTTTTTAAATGTATACCGATTCTTTCTGAAAAACGGAGGTAGTAAGAAATGCGGTGGTAGTTTTTGTTTTTACTGTTCTGCCTGCACTTAATTTATAAAATCGTTCTGTACAGATAAAAACCAGAAGAGCAACTTAAATGTTGCGAAACCGGTTGTGTTAGCATCTAATCGACTTCCATAAATACATTTACTGCGGACTACTGGCTTTTTCATTCAGTTTTATATTTCAATACTTTTAGTACCTGTACGTAAACACTTGTTATACTGTGTGACTTGGTCAGTCAATTATTTTTAGTGTAGATGAGTACTCGATATATACAAATATTCATAATACGTTAATAACTAGAAATACACAAGGACAGAATGTACAAGATAAATGCCCTCTATTAGAACTGACACATCGACCCACGCATTAAACCCCATTTGTGATACATCCCCTAGAATACAGCAGACGATTCCACAGCCATTACGGGTGTATCTTGTATTTGGATTAGATATACAAGAGGTATCTAATGGGCGCATGAAGTAACTTGTTGGTTTTAGATTCGGAAAACAAGGAGTTCACTTCCATTGCACCAAAATGGAAACGAAGTCTGAGATGAACACTAGAATTCAGTTACATGTTCATACTGATTGAAGCAGGCAATGACAGAACTAAAAAGGCAGAATTATGTTTATATTAGAGATACTGAGACAAGAGTCAGTGATGGATTTAACCTTTGGTGAAACACAACGCAAACACTGGCGAAGATCTTAAGAATAGTAACTTAACCAGACGTTACCAAGAGATCAAGTTTAACATCTAAGTATGAAAACGTTTCATGTGATATGCTAATACATGACCTTTAGTTTCAGTATATTTCCCATGCATATACTACGAACAGTCATAGAAGCTGACTTCTAACCAGCAAATAAAGCACTCGATAACACACTTTTTCTCCTGAGTGCGAGGTAAGTTTCATGAAGTTTTAACCGCTTCTTTTTGTAATGTAATGGTTAAAATGACATATAACAGTATTAGGACATATTACGGAGCAATGAGGACGCAGAGCAATACTACATTCCCGGAAATTGAAATAAGAACACCGTGAATTCATTGTCCCAGGAAGGGGAAACTTTATTGACACATTCCTGGGGTCAGATACATCACATGATCACACTGACAGAACCACAGGCACATAGACACAGGCAACAGAGCATGCACAATTTCGGCACCAGTACAGTGTATATCCACCTTTCGCAGCAATGCAGGCTGCCATTCTCCCATGGAGACGATCGTAGAGATGCTGGATGTAGTCCTGTGGAAGGGCTTGCCATGCCATTTCCACCTGGCGCCTCAGTTGGACCAGCGTTCGTGCTGGACGTGCAGACCGCGTGAGACGACGCTTCATCCAGTCCCAAACATGCTCAATGGGGGACAGATCCGGAGACAGATCCGGAGATCTTGCTGACCAGGGTAGTTGACTTACACCTTCTGGAGCACGTTGGGTGGCACGGGATACATGCGGACGTGCATTGTCCTGTTGGAACAGCAAGTTCCCTTGCCGGTCTAGGAATGGTAGAACGATGGGTGCGATGACGGTTTGGCTGTACCGTGCACTATTCAGTGTCCCCTCGACGATCACCAGAGGTGTACGGCCAGTGTAGGAAATCGTTCCCCACACCATGATGCCGGGTGTTGGCCCTGTGTGCCTCGGTCGTATGCAGTCCTGATTGTGGCGCTCACCTGCACGGCGCCAAACACGCATACGACCATTATTGGCACCAAGGAAGAAGCGACTCTCATCGCTGAAGGCAACACGTCTCCATTCGTCCCTCCATTCACGCCTGTCGCGACACCACTGGAGGCGGGCTGCACGATGTTGGGGAGTGAGCGGAAGACGGCCTAACGGTGTGCGGGACCGCAGCCCAGCTTCATGGAGACGGTTGCGAATGGTCCTCGCCGATACCCCAGGAGCAACAGTGTTCCTAATTTGCTGGGAAGTGGCGGTGCGGTCCCGTACGGCACTTCGTAGGATCCTACGGTCTTGGCGTGCATCCGTGCGTCGCTGCGGTCCGGTCCCAGGTCGACGGGCACGTGCACCTTCCGCCGACCACTGGCGACAACATCGATGTATTGTGGAGACCTCACGCCCCACGTGTTGAGCAATTCGGCGGTACGTCCATCCGGCCTCCCGCATGCCCACTATACGCCCTCGCTCAAAGTCCGTCAACTGCACATACGGTTCACGTCCACGCTGTCGCGGCATGCTACCAGTGTTAAAGACTGCGATGGAGCTCCGTATGCCACGGCAAATTGCTGACACTGACGGAGGCGGTGCACAAATGCTGCGCAGCTAGCGCCATTCAACGGCCAACACCGCGGTTCGTGGTGTTTCCGCTGTGCCGTGCGTGTGATCATTGCTTGTACAGCCCTCTCGCAGTGTCCGGAGCAAGTATGGTGGGTCTGACACACGAGTGTCAATGTGTTCTTTTTTCCATTTCCAGGAGTGTATATGCCTAGGTACATACGTTGATTACAAGCAACCTGAATAATGTCATATTTACAGTTAAATACATTGATCCCAGGTATACGAAAAACGTTTATGGAACACAGTTTAGGATTGACCCACACATGTTTGGACACCTATGTGTCATCTTCTGTGGGTCGCATTTTTTTGTGTAAAGTATAATATGACATCTATAATAATAGAACTGTTGTAGGCCTAAGAATTACAATATGTGCAATTTGCTTTGTTTTGTTTTAGTCACTCACTTATAAAATTTGTTTGTAATAACCTATCCCATTTCAAAAATAATAGCTACAACACTGGAAGAAGGGATTACCTTGGGATTATTACATTCACTCTTTGGCACAGGAAGGGGTGAATTATGCTGGCACAAGAATCTTTGGTCGTTTACCAAACAGTCTTCACAGATTACAAGCCAATAAGACCGCGTTGGGGCATGACAGATGGGCGGTGTTTTGCTACATGACAGGACGTGGCGTGCGCGAGTTCCGAGACTGGCGAGCCTTTTGGTTACGAGACGGTAGCGAGTAGAGTCGTCTGTTAATTTTAGCAGACGATACTTCGCTCTGTAATTGGCGAAGAAATGCGCCCTGAAATGCGCCGGCTTATAAGGACAACAGGTTGCCTAGGGAGTTTATGTCAGTCGTTTTTCCTGCGCGCTTGATTGCTGCAGGACGCTGGTGGAGTGAGGTGTCACCACGGTGAGGACTCAGAGTAGGAAATAATCAGTTCACAGCACAAAACACAAGCGACGTTCAATAACATGCAAAATATTTCTTCTAGGTCAATTTCAGCTGAAAAAATGTGGAAATTTTTTATGGGACATTGTTGAATATTTACGCTTCATCTCCTAAAGTTTCATGAAGTTCCGATAGGTGCTGGCGCTATACATAACCTTCATAGTGGCGTCTGTTAAGGAGGTGCGTTCCAAGCAGAGAGTTGAGATTGATTTTCTATCGGTGGAAAACCAGTACATAGAAAATATTCTTGGTCGCTTGAAGAATGCCTATAGAGACCTAGCATTGAACAAAAGTACAGTGATTCGTTGTGCGAGGCCTTTAATCATCGTAACAAGCTCGCGGAAACTTGTTCGGTCTCCCGAGTGTCGGCTGCTAGCACATAGCTGTGAATCCTGAAATGTTGGAAAGTGTGGACTCTCTCATTCGAGGTGGTCTATGGGTCTCAGTCAGACACCTCGCTGCACAAATGTACATCTCAGCTGGTATTGCTGACACACTCGTCCACCAGTTGGAGTACTCAAAGGTGTGGGCCCAATGGGTTCCTCACCACCTAGCAGAAGAACGTAACGAGCAACGAAGGACAATCCGTGCGGAGCTGCTTGTGCGTTACGAGGCTGCTCGTGAAATTTTTTTCTCGAACATCGTCACTGGGTATGAAACATGGGTTCATCACTTCGAACCGGAAAGCAAACGGTTCTTCTCCACCGGAGAAAAAGTCCAAAGCTGCGCCCTCAGCAGGAAATATGATGACGCTCTTCTGGGACTCTAAAGGCGTTATTCGTTTGATGCCCTCCCTTAAGGTGCAACGATAAAGTCGCTAGAATATTGTGGTAACCTCAGGAAACGGAAGAAATGACTTCAGTGTGTTCGTTGCCAAAAAAGTGCCTACGAACTTCTCATCGTCCGTGAGAACGCAAGGCCTCAGACAAGTCCTCCCATCTGAGAGGAGGTAACAGAATTTCATTGAAACTTCGTTGCACATTAAAACTCGAGACCTTTGCCTTTCGCGGTCAAGTGCTCTACCAACCGAGCTACCCAACCACGACTCACGCCCCGTCCTCACAGCTTTAATTCCGCCAGTACCTCGTCTCCTACATTCCAAACTTCACAGAAGCTCTCCTGCGAACCTTGCAGAACTACGACCCCTGGAAGAAAGGATATTGCTGAGACATGGCTTAGCCAAAGCCTGGGGGATGTTTGTAGAATGAAATTTTCACTATACAGCGCAGTGTGCGCTGATATGAAACTTCCTGGCAGAAGTTTGGAACGTAGGAGACGTGGTACTGGCGGAATTAAAGCTGTGAGGACGAGGCGTGAGTCGTGTTTGGGTAAGTCAGTCGGTAGAGCACTTGCCCGCGAAAGGCAAAGGTTCCGAGTTCGAGTCTCGGTCCGGCACACAGTTTTAATCTGCCAGGAAGTTTCATATCAGCGCTCACTCCGCTGTAGAGTGAAAATTTCGTTCTAGAATTTTATAGGATTTTTCATCCTCATCCAACCCACAGCCCGGATCTTGCGCCGTAGGAGTTCCGTGTGTGCGGCCAACCGAAGGATGCAGTCCGCGGGAAGCGGTATGTGGATGATGGAGAGGTTATTGATGCAGCGAGACGTTGACTCAGACGTCGACCAGTAGAGTGGTACCAGGCGGGCATACAGGCGTCGCGTTAAACGGAGATATGTTAAGAAATAGGCTTTTGCAACCAAAACAAGGGGGAATAACATTGTGTATTGGAATCCTGAATAAAACCAACCTGATTAAAAAAAGTATTACATTATTTATCGAGTAGCCGGAGTGGTACTTAATTGAGCACTGCTAGGTAGTTTCGAACTTCTGACATTTCCATCGCATCTGTCAAGATAATAAGTTTGTGACTGAAATTTTATGAGAATATTCTCCTGCAACGATAAACGCCTTTGTCTTAATGATTGACACTCTAGTTCTCATATCATGTCCGTGGCACTCTCTCCTCTGTTTCACGACAACACAAAAACCATCTGTGCAGCATTGAACGATTTCGATGTTCTGCGTCAGTCCCATCTGATGCGGATTTCATGCCGCACAGCAAGACTCCAGAAGAGGGCAGAGAAGAGGGGTCTAAGCAGTTTCTTTGGTAGACCTTCTGCATCTTTTACGTGTTCTGCCGATGAAACGCAGTCTTAGGTTAGCCTTCCCCACTACATTGTCTTTGTATTGTTTCAGTTTAAGTTATTCGTAACTGTAGTCTCTAAGCATTTACTTGAGTTTACAGCCCTTAGATTTGTGTGATTTATTGCGTACCTGAAAGGTAGCGGATTCCTTTTAGTACTCAGTGGGTGCCTTCACACTTTTCATTACTTGGAGTCAATTGCCACATTTCACATCATACAGATATCTTGTCTAAATTCGTTTTGCAGTTTCTTTGGATCATTTTATGACATTATAAAAAGGTAAATGGCAGCAAACAATCTATTGGGGCTGCTCGTATTGTCTCCTAAATCGTTAATGTGCATCAGGAACAGCGGAGGATCTCTCTGAAGAACGCCAGATATTACTTCTGTTTTAGTCGATGACTTTCCGTTAGCTATTACGAATTGCGACTTTTCTGGCGAGAGATCACGAATCCAGTTGCACAACTGAGACAATACTTAATAGGCATGCAATCTGATTAGAAGTCTCTTGTGAGGAATTGTGTCAAAATCCTTCCGGAAGTCTAAAACTATGAAATCAATTTGACGTGCCCAGTCCATAGCACTCATTAATTTTTTAAAATGTAGACTTAGGTATGTTTAATATGAACCATATTTTCTGATTCCGGGTTGGCTATTTGTTAATAAATCGATTTCTTCTAGGTAATTCATAATGTTCTATCACAGTATACGTTCCAAAATCCTGCTGCAAGTAAGTTAGTGGTATGGGTCTGTAATTTAGTGGATTACTGTTGTCTTTCTTGGATATTAGATACATTAGACACAAAAACAAGCAGAGAGGGGCGACAGGAAGGACCGAAAGAAGTCATTAGAGATGGAACACAAAGTTGGACTGGGGAAGGCAGTCGGCCGTGCCCTTTTCAAAGGAATCATCCAGGCATTTCCTGTAGCGATTTAGGTAAATTACGGAAAAACTAAATCTGGATGGCCGGATGCGAGCTATCTCTCTCGGTGGAGGGGGACATATGGTGATGGGAGGAGTGGCGGGGTGGGGGCGTAGGGGGGGGGGGGTGGCCGAAGGTCCATAACTTTAATATTTCCTTCACAGGACGTGTCACAATTAGTAGTGGCCGCTTGAGGCGCCTTGCCTTAAGTGCAAGATTTGTATACAGTACGTATCAGAAATAGTACCGAAAACTGACACGGGAGAAAGTATACAAAAGGCGAGAAGAAGAGGCGCCAAATAATAAATGAATTTTGTGGAAACATTTTTTCGAACCGGTGCTGGTAATATATCTGGCAGGAATAAGTCACATGTGAATTTGAAAGTTTCACAAAGACAGAGTCCGTTTAAGGTCGGCGGTCGTACTGACAATGGACAACTCGCTTTGAGAGTTGGACGAGATCGGACGTGTGGTTGAATGAATGGCGTGTCGGTCGTGAGTTTAAGTGGTCAAAAAAAAAATTTCTGGCACATTTTGGTAGACTTTTTCACAGGATTCTGAAAACTCTGAAAAGCTTCGAACAGTTTGTCCAAGGACTCTTAATGCATTTAGACTTGCTAATATTTCGATAGATATCTAATAAGTTCAACTTATAATCTGATGAAATTGCGGTTGCAAAATATTACGACAGCTGTCTTGGTGAGTATTACCTTTAAAAAGATCCAGGAGAACCATACGAAGATTTCGCAGTTCTTATAATTTAGATAATGACGCTATTTGGAATACGTATAATCGTTGGGTAGCTGTGGGAACGAATTTTTGGAAATGAACTGAAAGACGTGAAATATTAATCATGACTTTATGATACATCCTAGTACATATATTTCTACGTGTCAAAAATTGTCTTTTGCATTAGGAATGTTTGTCACGGCTTGCATGACAGAGAAAAGGCACTCTCAATAGGGCCACATAACCTATAACATTAACTGGGCAAACATGTACAATTATAGGAAGCACATTAGGTCGAAGCAGCGGTAGGTAAATCACAATTAGAGGCGACAATGACATATATGTTTGTCGTTTAGAAAAGTATATTCGTTTAGAGAAGACAGCTTGTATGACGGACAGAGATAATGGACTATCGCAGTGATCGCGTTTATTATCTACGACCGTACTATAGGCAAATTATTTAGTTAATGTATACTTTACACCAAATAAAATGGTATTTGTAATAAGATAATTTGAGAAGTAAATCGAAGAAAGACGAATATAATGAGAAGTAGTAGAAATGAGAACATTGAGAAACTTAACATCAGGATTGATGGTGACGAAGTAGATAAAGTTAAGGGGTTCTGATACCTAGGCAGTAAAGTAACCAATGACGGACGGAACAAGGAGGACAACAAAAGCAGACTAGCAATGGTGAAGAGGGCATTCCTGGCCAAGAGAAGTCTACTAACATCAAATGTCAGCCTTAATTTGCGATAGGAATTCCTGAGAATGTATGTCTGCAGTACAGAATTCTATAGTAGTGAAATATGGACTGTCGGAAAACCGGAACAGAGGAGAAACGAAGCATTTGAGATGTGATGCTACGGACGAATGTTGAAAATTAGGTCGACTGATAAGTTTAGGAACGAGGAGGTTCTGCACAGAATCGGAGAGAAAAGGAATATGTGGAGAACATTGCTAACGAGAAGGGACAGTCTGATGGTGCGTCTGTTAAGACATGAGGGAATGACTTCCATGGTACTAGAGGTAGAGGCAGAGGGGGAAAACTGTGGAGGAAGACAGAGAGAAGAATTCACGGCAGGCCGCATCAAACCAGTCAGAAGACTGATAACAGAAAAAAAGGACGAAAAAATGAGAAGGGAATCTCGTAAGACAGATTTGTAAAAAATTGGCATGAAGCTAGGCATTCATATTGCTTTTTGGAAAATTTGGAAGTATGTAGTAAGCTCTTATGGGACCAAACTCCTGAGGTCATCGGTCCCTAGGCTTACACACTACTTTATCTAGCTGAAGTTATCTTACGCTAGGGGCAATATGCACACCCATGCAAGAGGGAGGACTCGATCCTCCGACGGGGGAGCCGCGCGAACCGTGACAAGGCGCCCAAGACAGCGCGGCTAGCTCACGCGGTCATGCGTCTTGGCATCTCATCTTCATGTTGAAATTTTCCACAAATAGTAAGTTTTGGTGCAAAATCGTTGTGCAATGTCGTAAGATGGTTAAAAAAATTCCTGCTAACGATACCTCATTTGTCCCTGTATGAGTATTATCTGTTGGGAAAAAGGGATGTTCACTTGAGATGTAATATATGTAACTGGGTTTGGACTTGAAATTTTCCAATAATTAGCCACAGGAAATTTAACACTGCACTTAATACCTTAGTAACAACGGGTGACTATACGTCGTGTTGCTTACGTGAGGTTAAAAGTTTGATAAGCGCTTTAAGTCTAAATTTTAACGAGGTGGAAACACTGATAACAAATAATACGTTAACCGGGTGTGCTAGAGCCTGTTTATTTATACAACCTTCAATTATTAAGAAACGTTAGACGCATGAACTATTGTTTGAGTAATGTGACAGGTGGTTATTGCCCCCCTGGACACCAACCTAGATAACGATAATTAAATTCGTGGAAGCATTAATTAAGTCATACGCTAACTTTTTTTCCTACTGAAGGTATTCTTCAAACAACCAGTCCGTGTTGCAGCATTTACAGATATATTGTGAGATTGAACTTTGCCACCACAACCTATTTTAACAAGACGAGGTATCTGGATAAATGCTACCATCCAATACTGTGATAATTTTGATGCAGTTAAGTCGGTACGTGACCGTAAACTACCGTAAATTTATTGCAGCTGCCTTTTGTTTCCTTCATTAAAGTGAAAAACCCAACGTTATTGTCCCCTTCTTCTCGGTTTTGGGTCGTAGACGCTTTCGAAGGCACTAATGCACATTACATTAGAGATTGAAGTAGCAGTCAAGAAAGGAGATTTGAAGCAAGACGTGATGTACATCAAATAAAATTCTGCGCACTTGTCTGCAGTCATAACAAAGCTGGAAGCGTTAGGTTACTGGTGGAGTCTCTGACAATTATTGATGAGGCTGAACAATGGATTTGAGTTTATGGAGTTGACAAAAAAAGAAATGTTGTGGCGCAAAAAATAAGTGAAAGCTATATACATACAGTAAAATTTTCAAGGAAATGGTCAAATGTAGTATCGATTGTGTAGGTTGCAACCTTTGTCCACAGTACGAGCAGCGCTTAGCGGCTCGCCATCTCACAAGTCGCCTTTCCGGTTTAGATTTTTTTAATATGTGACTTGTACGTACTGCATCTTTTCGAGTCAGAACAAACTTTAATTTTATTAATGTACTATATACCTAATGTTTTAGTACAGTTAGTCTAATTTTGAAGACCAGGTCAACTTTGATTTAATATTTGTGACCGAGGGCTTATTTGTTACAATATACCAACAGACAGCTTGCAAAGAGCGTTACCATAGAGGAGATAAAGGTAAGAAATTTTATCAATTCAGGGATAGCATTTATTTAGCACAGGGACCATTATTTTCTAATTGATCTAGTTCGTTCTATCACCAATGCCAATTTTAAATCAGTAGTTTTGCATCAGATTCAGTATTTACGTTACGTAAATTCATGCAGTTTTGCTTTGGTTTAAAGTTATTGGCAGTTTACATTCTCGCAGTCAGAAAAGATCAGTACAAGGCAAAGCATGTATTAAGCGAACAGACAAAATACACGTTCACATGTGATTCTCATTCTAATAGTTGTGTTGAAGGCTACTGTCAGTTACATTACTTCAAACGGATATGTTTCACTTGACGACAACTTCGTGCAGATCGAAATTCTTTTTCGAACCTTTTGAAATAAGACAGTCAGGCATGCGAACTGTTCTTTGTTACTTAATTAGTAAGTGTAGTTAGCAATTTTGCGTTGCTCATTTATTGATCTGTGTCAATTATTCCTAAGTGGTCAAAGGCGAATTGATCTTTATTTCTTGTCTATTTGTTTCTTTTTTTGATTGTATCTTTGCATTAGGCCGTGTAAAACCATTAATAAAGCGACGCGTAGCTCAGTCATGGACAATGTCGAAAATATTCATTTGCCAAATAACTCTGTTGCAATGAATACCAATTCAGACAATACTGCATTGACGAGAAGGTATCACACGATGGTCAATGAAAGTGCACCTTCAATGCCAAACAGTCAAACTACTTTGAATTTTGCTTTACCTACCGATGTCGTAATTAATCAGACGCACATTCCGCAAATGTGGAATCCTCTGACACACATACTTCCCACTTACACAATTTGCACTGATGATACAATGTAGGCCTTCACGGCCGGTATTGTCTTTACTTAAGACTTCCGGCTGATAGAGCGTGGTCGACGTATAAAGCTCTCCTCCGACGTTTCGTCTCCGACTGCGGGAGACATCCTCCGAGGTAAAGGGGTCAACTGCCTCTCACAGCTATCACTTCGCAATTCGCCTCTTTACGTCGGAGGAAGTCTCTCACAGTCAGAGACGAAACATCAGGGAGACCGACCACGGCCTATCAGCCCGGAAATTTTAAGTGTTGCACTCTGATCATTTACCTTTAGAATACAATCAAAATGACGATACCCACACCTCAACAGACACGTTAAATGCTAATACTATTGACCAGTTAACTAAAAATACTTTGAACACTTATGGTCAATTATGGAATAACACGATCGAACAGATACGCGGAACTGTCGTTCACGAGCAAAATGAAATCAGCATAGCTCACGTAGAAAAATACATAGACAATTGCTAGAGAAAAGTTTTCGGTGATCTAAAAAGCGTGCAAGACATGAACACACAGCTTTTACGGAGCATAAAACACAAGCAGAAAGTCGTTTGAGTCAACAGCACAAAAAACACCAAGAAGACATACAAACTGTCACCAGTAGACTTGAACACTTAGAACTTGATACTGATTCTACTGTAGTCAAATCTGACCTTCGCAAACTTAATAAGAGTACAAAGGAACTGTAGAATCAGATCGACGAAAATGACACCTACAATACTGCTCAAATTTCATCACTTACAGAGAAACTCGATGAACTTTCGAAGAGAGTAGAAATTGTAAAAAAGTAATACCAATACTGAATCTGAAGACACATTGCCTTCTCCTTTCATTGAGTCTGAACAATTTTAATCTATGAATCGCACTATTAATGAGCTGAACTCATAAAGCTATCCACTGAATCGTGAAATTAACAGATTCCACCATGAAACTGCCACGTTAAAGGATCAAACATCATACAATCAAATGCATAGTAACCTCCAATATAAACAGGCAGCACAATTTCACACTACACCACTAAAGCACAATCTTCGCAGATTACGACGTGTGAGAGAATTATAGGCGGAACAACGTCCGCAAAACACATTTCTTAACAATAACGAACCGACACAAAGTGGTTTCGATTTGCAAGCGTTTCTTGTCAGTTCGTAAGATCAGAGTATTCTTCAATAACATAACAAATCTCCATCCCTAGTACTGGGTGCCACAGTTTACATTCTTGTTACCACCTAATTAGTCATTTGCAGCTTTCCGGAGGGTGAGCCCGCCACCAGGATGTGCCCCATTGAAAGACAATGTTACTCATTAGAAAAATTTCAAAATGCCTTTTTGCCGGCTTATTGGTCAGAAACTACACAACGAGGAATTAAAGATCAGATAATCAATTTACCGTCCTTTGAAAATTGTAACTACCCAACCATTACGCAGTTTTATTAACACATGGTTCAATAAAATTAGCACCTTACCGAGTCCTGTAATCAATCAACATTAATACAGTTATGCATCTCTAAATTACCACGTTCATTACGAATCTCCCTGTTAAGGGGACAACAAAAAGAAAGCAGTATTGCATTTCGTGATCTTCAACAGCTTTTGGAAGTACAACATTCTGGCTACTCCTTTGTCAATAAAAATTTCTCCCAAAACGGCAACAGTAACAACACATATGGATATCAAAACTCATCAAATAAGTTTGATGACAGCGTAATAATAGGTTTAGGGATGGTAACAACTTTCAGAATAATTTTCACAGACTTTAAAATTTTAATAATCAGTATTCACAAAAAACAACAACAGAACCATCAGTTTGGTAGCAACAACCAGAATTTTCGACAACGAAACCATGAAGTTGGAAATTCCGGACAACAATATTCTCCATTAGGTCAACCCAACTTTAATGGTTCGCTGCAAACTTTCGTGAGCACGCAACAGCATAGCAATAAGACTACACCACAAGGCAATAATATCGTGTATAGAAACCAGATATCGAATTTCAACCGAAATGTCCCATTTCAGACTAATTACAGCAACAAACGAAGAGGTCATGGACAGAATTTTCAGCGTAATTATGTCAATTACCATTTTTTCTAGAATCACGGACAATTTCAACAAAAACTTCCACTTATGTCGATTGAACCCGACGTACGTTTACACCCACCCCAAAACCCTAATGACCACAATAGCAGAACTGTACAAGTTATTGAGATACCACAGCAAGCTGCGACACGTAATCAAATTCCGAATACCTCTTGACTAGGAGACAACCCCGTTGCTTTAGCCTGAAACGACGATGAGCAATTAGAACTTCACGAAACAGTAACTGGAATTTCGACGACATTGGAGAAACGCTTTTACAAAAAAAGAATCAACCGAAGAAGACAGCTTGAAACCCACCACTGAAATACAAATAGGTACTCATAAATTTATAGCTGTGATAGAGTCAGATTCGCTCATTACTGTGATAAGTGATGCTGCATTTTATAAGTGTAACCACCATAATTCCTGCCCGACTTTTTCACTGAGCAAAACAAAAGTACGTGGTGCTGATTTTAGTAAAGACGTCGACGTAAAACTTCAAACATATCTACATTTCTCTGTACATGGTCACACATTTTATTCAAATTTTTTGATTGTCCCCTCACTCATGTTAAATGAAAGTAAACACCAGATTGATTTGGAATTTTATCATCTGGGTAACAAAACGTCAATAAAATTAAGCTTACTTCCGTTACCTAAAATACGCATTTGTGTAGATCCTTTTGCACACACACTTATTTTCATTACACTAATGTACCAGACGATAAGGAATACGACGATGAACAAACAGTTACCAACAAGATCAGCGAAAGCCAAGCAACAAATGATGAGGAACGGCGACAACTACATGAGATTTTACTGTAGCATTCAACAGTTTTGACGAAAGTTGTTTCTGATGATGGACCACAGTTCAGATCAGCTATATGCACACATATAATCTAAGAAGATTACTCCTATATACACAGCCGGTCCCCATTTTTCATCAAACCGATCTGAACGCATTATGAAAGAAATTGTTAAGCTTTGTCGTCTATACTGTCATAAGAGACACACCGATTGGGATAAATAATCTACACATTTCAAGAAATTATTAACTCCATTTCAAATGATTCTGTATTTTTGCCTCTGTGCATGGTATTAAAGAACGTTGCACCGCTGAAGAAAATTAAAGGATTAGTAGCATTTCCTGATTCACGGCCACTACGACACCATGAAGTCGTCGACACTACAATCGACAATATTAAGCATGCAGGTCAACGAGGAAAGAAACAACAGAAACAGGTAATTCATCACCGATGATTTAAAATCGGACCAAAAGTATTAGTACACACCCATCATCTTTCCAACTAAACCAAAAACAGGTGCAACAAGTTCGAGTTGCTGTGAGGAGTCTGTACAGAGTAATACATGTTGTTCATCCAAATGTTGTTCATGTAGAAACTTTGCGTACTAAAAGTAACGAGGAAACCATTATGTCAGTAACGTAAAATATTTTATGGAATGAAACCACGTTTTTTCCTGATTGAGACGATATATAATAGCAAACAGTCACCGCATGACATAATAATTCCTTTTGCATTTTTCTCTAGTTTTAGCACTTTTATTTCCACTATGGACTATGTATTTGTTATTTGTCTCATAACTTACTACCTTTTATGCTCTACTATGTTTTTACAGGTAGCTCCTTTTAGGAAAAGGTAACTTTTCACATGCGTACAGTATATTATCATTACTATTTACTCATTGTGCTAATTCAGAGCAAGTTGTAACCATGTAAAGTAAAATAAACCGAAGTAATATACATTTTGAACCATCGAGGATATGCAACACGGTAATGAAAAATGAAAGAAACAAATGCAACAAAGGTCGCTCTTTGTCACATACCAACTAATTTTTTCTTGCAGGTTTTACAGAAGACAAAGCATTAACTTAGGGATAACATCTGTATACCACAAAGTCATTTATATGCTTTCACTAATGAATTTTTTTATAGGAATACCAAGAATGACATGTACTAATGATTTTTCTATCTACACTAGATATAAGTTTCAATTTCATTATGGTAGTACTCCACAGATAATAATGAAGACACAATGATGTTCTACCAATGATAATAATCATTATATTAATGATAATAATCATTATATGTGAATGACTAGGTAAATAAAAGTGATGACATAGAGGTCACACTGTTACAATGAGAAACGTTTTATGATAATTTGAAGTTAATGAAAATACAATAATAGGCTAATGGAGATACAGCTACTATTTTTTTTTACTATTGTAGAAGAACATGCAATTACTTGGTACACAGATATAATGGATGTCTCACTTGATACACCGCATTTCTCTGAACTAATGATGCTTTTAAATAATATGTACACTGGTAATTAGCACCTGCTGATATTACTTTTTTGCATTAACCATGACATTAACATTTCCAGCATAATAATTTCCTCATTTACAGGTACAATGAGCCATTTATTATCACCCATTTTCTTTCTTTTGTATGCTTTGCAACTTATGCTTATACTAATTTATTTGTTATTTGTCTCGTAACTTACTACCTTTTATGCTCTACTATGTTTTTACAGGTAGCTCCTTGTAGGAAGAGGTAAGTTTTCACATGGTCTTTAGTTGTTAAGTGATGCTAATTTCTTTAACATTTTATGTCTATGCTTAGAATAGTCTTGTAATCACAAATTTTTATGTTGCTTTACTTTCACTGACGAATTTGATGACCATGGACGATAATTTTCTTTTGCAGCATAAGTGCACTTTCCTTTGCCATATTCCTACTTTTCGCAGTAGTTACACACATTCCTTACATCTGCTATTATTAATTTTTCACTTTTCCATACGAGATATATTACATATGTGTAGTCAATATTTGCAACAAATACTATTTTCAAATCTCATGTACTGTAAATGTTGTTGTTGTCTTCAGTCCTGAGACTGGTTTGATGCAGCTCTCCATGCTACTCTATCCTGTGCAAGCTGCTTCATCTCCCAGTACCTACTGCAACCTACATCCTTCTGAATCTGCTTAGTGTACTCATCTCTCGGTCTCCCTCTACGATTTTTACCCTCCACGCTGCCCTCCAATGCTAAATTTGTGATCCCTTGATGCCTCAAAACATGTCCTACCAACCGATCCCTTCTTCTAGTCAAGTTGTGCCACAAACTTCTCTTCTCCCCAATCCTATTCAATACCTCCTCATTAGTTACGTGATCTATCCACCTTATCTTCAGTATTCTTCTGTAGCACCACATTTCGAAAGCTTCTATTCTCTTCTTGTCCAAACTAGTTATCGTCCATGTTTCACTTCCATACATGGCTACACTCCAAACAAATACTTTCAGAAACGACTTCCTGATACATAAATCTATATTCGATGTTAACAAATTTCTCTTCTTCAGAAACGCTTTCCTTGCCATTGCCAGTCTACATTTTATATCCTCTCTACTTCGACCATCATCAGTTATTTTACTTCCTAAATAGCAAAACTCCTTTACTACTTTAAGTGTCTCATTTCCTCATCTAATTCCCTCAGCATCACCCGATTTAATTTGACTACATTCCATTATCCTCGTTTTGCTTTTGTTAATGTTCATCTTATATCCTCTTTTCAAGACACTGTCCATTCCGTTCAACTGCTTTTCCAAGTCCTTTGCCGTCTCTGACAGAATTACAATGTCATCGGCGAACCTCAAAGTTTTTACTTCGTCTCCATGAATTTTAATACCTACTCCAAATTTTTCTTTTGTTTCCTTTACTGCTTGCTCAATATACAGATTGAATAACATTGGGGAAAGGCTACAACCCTGTCTCACTCCTTTCCCAACCACTGCTTCCCTTTCATGCCCCTCGACTCTTATTACTGCCATCTGGTTTCTGTACAAATTATAAATAGCCTTTCGCTCCCTGTATTTTACCCCTGCCACCTTTAGAATTTGAAAAAGAGTATTCCAGTCAACATTGTCAAAAGCTTTCTCTAAGTCTACAAATGCTAGAAACGTAGGTTTGCCTTTTCTTAATCTTTCTTCTAAGATAAGTCGTAAGGTCAGTATTGCCTCACGTGTTCCAACATTTCGACGGAATCCAAACTGATCCTCCCCGAGGTCTGCATCTACCAGTTTTTCCACTCGTCTGTAAAGAATTCGCGTTAGTATTTTGCAGCCGTGGCTTATTAAACTGATAGTTCGATAATTTTCACATCTGTCAGCACCTGCTTTCTTTGGGATTGGAATTATTATATTCTTCTTGAAGTCTGAGGGTATTTCGCCTGTCTCATACATCTTGCTCACCAGCTGGTAGAGTTTTGTCATGACTGGCTCTCCCAAGGCCGTCAGTAGTTCTAATGGAATCTTGTCTACTCCGGGGGCCTTGTTTCGACTCAGGTCTTTCAGTGCTCTGTCAAACTCTTCATGCAGTATCGTATCTCCCATTTCGTCTTCATCTACATCCTTTTCTATTTCCATAATATTGTCCTCAAGTACATCGCCCTTGTATAAACCTTCTATATACTCCTTCCACCTTTCTGCCTTCCCTTCTTTGCTTAGAACTGGGCTGCCATCTGAGCTCTTGATATTCATACACGTGGTTCTCTTCTCTCCAAAGGTCTCCTTAATTTTCCTGAAGGCAGTATCTATCTTACCCCTAGTGAGATAAGCTTCTACATCCTTACATTTGTCCTGTAGCCATCCCTGTTTAGCCATTTTGCACTTCCTGTCGATCTCATTTTTGAGACGTTTGTATTCCTTTTCGCCTGCTTCATTTACTGCATTTTTATATTTTCTCCTTTCATCAATTAAATTCAATATTTCTTCTGTTACCCAAGGATTTCTAGCACCCCTCGTCTTTGTACCTACTTTATCCTCTGCTTCCTTCACTACTACATCCCTCAGAGCTACCCATTCTTCTTCTACTGTATTTCTTTCCCCTATTCCTGTCAATTGTTCCCTTATGCTCTCTCTGAATCTCTGTACAACCTCTGGTTCTTTCAGTTTATCCAGGTCCCATCTCCTTAATTTCCCACATTTTTGCAGTTTCTTCAGTTTTAATCTACAGGTCATAACCAATAGATTGTGGTCAGAGTCCACATCTGCCCCTGGAAATGTCTTACAACTTAAAACCTGGTTCCTAAATCTCTGTCTTACCATTATATAATCTATCTGATACCTTTTAGTATCTCCAGGGTTCTTCCACGTATACAACCTTCTTTCATGATTCTTAAACCAAGTGTTAGCTATGATTAAGTTGTGCTCTGTGCCAAAATTCTACTAGGCGGCTTCCTCTTTCATTTCTTAGCCCCAATCCATATTCACCTACTATGTTTCGTTCTCTCCCTTTTCCTACACTCGAATTCCAGTCACCCATTACTATTAAATTTTCGTCTCCCTTCACTATCTGAATAATTTCTTTTATTTCATCGTACATTTCTTCAATTTCTTCATCATCTGCAGAGCTAGTTGGCATATAAACTTGTACTACTGTAGTAGGTGTGGGCTTTGTATCCATCTTGGCCACAATAATGCGTTCACTATGCTGTTTGTAGTAGCTTACCCGCATTCCTATTTTCCTATTCATTATTAAACCTACTCCTGCATTACCCCTATTTGATTTTGTGTTTATAACCCTGTAGTCACCTGACCAAAAGTCTTCTTCCTCCTGCCACCGAACTTCACTAATTCCCATTATATCTAACATTAACCTATCCCTTTCCCTTTTTAAATTTTCTAACCTAGCTGCCCGATTAAGGGATCTGACATTCCACGCTCCGATCCGTAGAACGCCAGTTTTCTTTCTCCTGATAATGACATCCTCCTGAGTAGTCCCCGCCCGGAGATCCGAATGGGGGACTATTTTACCTCCGGAATATTTTACCCAAGAGGATGCCATCATCATTTAATCATACAGTAAAGCTGCATGTCCTCGGGAAAAATTACGGCTGTAGTTTCCCTTTGCTTTCAGCCGTTCGCAGTACCAGCACAGCAAGGCCGTTTTGGTTAATGTTGCAAGGCCAGATCAGTCAATCATCCAGACTGTTGCCCCTGCAACTACTGAAAAGGCTGCTGCCCCTCTTCAGGAACCACACGTTTGTCTGGCCTCTCAACAGATACCACTCCGTTGTGGTTGCACCTACGGTACAGCCATCTGTATCGCTGAGGCACGCAAGCCTCCCCACCGACGGCAAGGTCCATGGTTCATGGTGCTATATTGAAATTTCTTATGAGCTCTGTCAGCATGTACACTGGATTATTATGAACTATGTATTTTGTCATTTATTACTGTCAATCTTCATTTACTTTTTTCTAGAATTATGGCCTGTATAAATTTACTTTTCGTCTACTTACTGGGACAGTCACAGTTATTCTATATGTAACCACCACTGTGCAACAGTCACTACCAGTAAATGTATTTATCACTAGCTTACTGTTAGAATACCTCAACTATGAGACTAAAACGTACTCTATGTACCATATTGTTAGATACTGAACTATGAACACAGTTTCTAACTTATATATTGATGGCGTTGCCACATGTAGTGCAGTTGTTACTTGCTTACGTTTAGGATTTTGAATTATTATCCACCATTGTCATACTTTGTAATATTAAAAGCATGTAATGCCTCTTTAGGTCCCACTTTCTCTTTATGCTCTTGACCTTCTCTGCCTTATCCACTGAGATGGCTATGAAACATACAGTTGTTTAGTTGTCTGCAACAATATAATTATACGCACGCTTGCTGATGTCAGTGATAATACGCTACAAATGAGAGAGCAGGAATGCCACCATTCATAGTGCTCACCATTGTACTAGGCAGCAGTTAATATATAATTCGATGAGTGGTCATTGGGTGCCGTATCTACTGCTACCCCAAAGAGTTTGCTCACTACCAATTCTCAATACTTGGACATAGCTAGTGTTGTTAAAAAAAGGATATTCGTGATAGTATGACTTAAAGATATTATGCTCTGGTGAAGAAACATGAACCAATGTCTATGGATCGTTGATTTGCAAACCATCCAAACTGTAACTTTATCTCAACCATGACTTTGTCCTTGCCTTTTTCCCTCTTTACTTTATTTTACACTCATGATGCTTTGTGCAACAAAGCCTACAATAAGTCACAACAGTGCAAATGAGAGCTATAAATGGACACTTAACCTCACATATTAGTGCAAATAACAACTACACATCTTAACAAGTTTGTAAATACTTAATAACAATCTTTTATAACTCTGTATTGTACAAGTAAGGTGGTTTTAATTCCCATTAACTTTGTAAAGAATAGGTTGCTCATACTGTTGAATTTTTCTTAGATATTAGGCTACATTTTAACGTTTCGTAGGGCACATGAGCACTGTCATACCTGACTATTTGTACATTAATGATTCCTAAACACAGATGTTAGATGGTTAAAGAAAATGCTTCACAAGTTAACCATGACATGTTTATGTTATTCAAAGAGGCAGATGCTCACGAAGATTTCTGTTTCTTTATTAATTTTCTCTTTTATGTTACATTTCTGAACTTCTTTAATGTTAGAATTTGTTGTGTTATTATGGGCAGCTGCCATAACAACCTTGCCAAATTCTTCAGAAGGAGGCAGCAGGTTTATGAAACGTACAGACACAGGGTTAAATTTTGTAGAAAAGTGTTATATTGAACCAGAGATGGTCATATGTAGTACCGATTGGGTAGTAGCATTGCTGCTTAACAGGTTCAATGTGTTTTGGGTAATGTGTTAGAGTAATTTTAGATAGCGAGATGTATGGAGGACTCTCAAGTGTAAATATGTATCACACATAATGTGTGCTGGATATATACTTACTCGATACAGGCAGTAAAGATTTGATAATTGCAAGATACCATGCTGGAAATAATTAAGATATAGAAAGTTATTTTGTTATCAATGCAATGCACATATCCATAAATAACGATTGAGACAATGTGTACTATTCACATTCAATGGTTTTTAAAGCTAATTGGTAGCATATAATCTGTTTAAATTGAGATAATTTTGAGCATTATTAATTTTCAAAGAGTCAAAATACAAGCTTTCAAGTTACTGCCATGTTTTTTCTTATCACAAATTAATACCAGCTCACAGATCCATGTCGTTTTTGATAAACTATTTTGCTCAATAACTTTGTAACACCATAAATAATTCTGTAAATATTTGGTACTGATTAATTCTGTTTAATGTCAAGTATGTATTTCTTTACTATGTAATATCTTTGACCTATTGTCATGAAGTGAATAGTTTTGTTAAATGTTTTCTCTTGACCATTTAAATTCTTTGTATTAGTTAGAGAAAAGTAGTAATTAATTATGTTTATTTTATTTTGACTTATTAATGTGTTTAAATGTTGGGATTTTATTAAAAATGTTTGTTTACAACTATGTACACGGTGGTTCATACCTAGAGACTTGCACTGTATAAAATGAAAAGCAACAGCAATTCCCATCGGTAGGGCAAGTGAGATGGCAGGCACAAAATGTGGTTGGGGTGGGCTAAAAGGTGACTGTGGCACTCAGTCTGTGCGCCAAGTGGGAGAACACATTCATTCGGCAGATAGCTACTGGAAAGTCTGGTTTGAGCAGCAAGTGAGTGAACAGCACAAGTGCCATGTGAGGCATTCAGTACCTGGATTAATATGGAAAGGCCTCAGATGATTGTATGACTCTAAAATGGTGCCATATTATTGGAAAAGGCTCTAAAGTTGGCAAATTCGTCGCTAAGAAGAAAATAACTGAACAAATTACATCCAGAGGAAAGAGCCGAGAGCCACTATATACTCGCCACCAATATTGAGCCATCACTTCAGCAAATCTAAGAGGTCAGAATTATGTCAAAATATGGACCAGTACATTTAGTTAGCAATAATAAGGCAAATTATGTTAAACTGTGTGTTCAACCCTTGAATTGGTTCGTCTCATCATGCCTCTTAGGATACACTCCACGTAAATAGCAACTTCTGAGTAGCCTGTGTGTTAAAATCTAATGAAAATAAATGGTCTATTATTTGCACAATCCTGAATGCAACAAGAGATATAGAAGTACTGTGTGTTTCACTGAAATCGAGGTAGGTAGTTAGTATTGCGTTTATGAAAACCTTAATAATGTTTGATTTGTTTTAATTCAAAGTATTTATGCTTCAAAGTTTAACTGAATTTAATTCCGACAGTGAAAATTACTGGTTGTGCTAATGACAAAAGAAGCACATTATTTTGAGGTTAGTTAGAGTAAACTGCATTTAAGGACCTATATAAAAGTCCACTGACAGTAAGTGTTTTAAAAGTCCTGCAAGGTGAGTGAAACTAGTGAAAGAATAATACCAAAGTTTGCATCTCACAAGTTGTCTCTGAATAGTGTGTTCAGTTTGCTTTATGGTAATGGACAGTTTGAGGGTCCTCAATTTGGATTTGGTTAAAATGAATAAACCTAGTTGAACAATTCATACATTAATTTCAGTTGAAGTAAATTTTGAGTGTTGTGTGCTTTGTGTAGTAAAAATTGGAAAGACGGTTTGAGGACCCCACCTAAGTCTTTGCCTATGAAAGGTAAAGTTACAGTAATTGCTTTTATTCATAAAAATAGAAACAACATTGCTTCATAGCATAAAAATCCTATTGCCAGTGACTTTTAATTATATTTATACTATATGACAAGTAACTATTGAACCAGGATTATATCCAAATCCATTTTTGGTTTAGCAGTGCCTTTCACTTGATGAGGAGATAATTTATACAGGGTGTCGCAGCTATCTTGTCCACCCAAATAATCTCTGGAACAATAACAGCTATTGGAAAACGACTTTCACTGGTATCAATGTGGGGCTGGGGTCCATGAATGTACATATTTGGTAACATTCTAAAACTAAAGCATGTGTGTTTTTTAACACAAACTTACGTTTTTTTTAAAAATGGACCTCCTATATTTTTTCTTCAGCAATCCATAGCATGACAAAGCACATACACAATGGTGTTGAATGCATCGCAATATTCCCATTACATCCCGAGATATTGAGACGCGAAGTTGACGCTTGAAACACCCGACATGTGCTGCTAGCGCACGTCCTGAGGCTCAGGCGTGAACCCCATGCTGCCCGTAATCGCGATGTGATTGACATGTGTAATCAGACCTCCATAATTATCAAGAGGTCTGAAACGAATAATACGGTCTGCTGCCATCAACTCTCATAAGCACATAATGGTTTCCCTCTTGCACGATTTACGTATCTACGTACACAATATGAACCAGTACTGATCGGTGTACACCCGTCAGGTTGTCTCATTTATCCTGCACACCTAAAATGAGGTTTATCTAATGCGTTATATGACCGATTGTGCCTGTCGCGCAGGGCCTGGCTCTACCTAGTCAAGTGTCCAACGTAGTTCCCACTACTGCCACAGTTACCACTTCGCCTTGTTTATGATTTGCGACCCATGCAATCTCCTGTACTCCACCACCCTCCGAGCATCCCATTTGTTGTTGCTTTGGCGTGCAGTACACCGCTTGCCAGTGTAGTTGTGCATAAGAGTAATCTAGTGACGGCACGGAGGTAGTACACATTGTGAATAAACGTTGTGTTGTGGAACTTATATTGTACAGTATAATGTACACACCTGAAGATATGGTAGAAATGCCTCTAATCTATGGAGAATGTACGTTGACGGGAAACACGTTATGAAATTGCTTGTTTGTTGATAGTACTGTTAGCGAACATTATGATTATAAAGTTAGTATGTCTGTTTTATACCCTACTCTACATACCTGTACTGTACCCTGTTGTAGGTGGACGAAATACTGTTCAGGCAGAACGGCTGTAAGAAGACGATTCCCTGACAAGCCATCGCCCTCGCGCCGGGTGTTTGGTCGTCTCACATCCGGTCTACGTGAAACGGGAAGCTTAAATCCAAGACCTCGACATCTTCTTAGAACACGCACAGATGAACGTGCTGAAGTTGCTGTGCTCGCTACCATAGCTGTGAATCCTCAAATCAGCACACGTCAAATTGAACGTGAAGTTGGTGTGTCGAAATCAAGTGCACAGCGTATTCTTAAACGTCATAAACTTCATCCTTACCATGTTCATTTACACCAGGATCTTCATGGAAATGACTTACGCAATAGGAAAACATTTTGTCGGTGGGCTCAGCAAAAACTTCTGACTAATCCAATTTTTTTTGCAGATGTTCTCTTTACCGACGAGGCATCATTCTCCAACAAAGCAATTGTCAATATGAGGAATATGCATTATTGGTCCGCAGACAATCCAAAATGGCTCCGTCAGGTAGATCATCAACGTCCGTGGAAAGTTAATGTTTGGTGTGGCTTTATTGGAGATACCATTATCGGACATTTCTTTATAAATGGCATCCAAAATGGCAGACAATACTCCAGATTTATACGACACAATCTTCCTGTTCTCTTAGACACCGTACCTCTGAACCGGAGTATGGTAATGTGGTATCAGCATGACGGAAGCCCTGCACATAACGCCTTACGAGCACGACGACTTCTGAACCGTAAGTTCCCTGGTAGGTGGATTGGACGGAGTGGCCCAGTTAGGAGGCCTGCCCGATCTCCGGACCTTTTACCGTTGGATTGTTTTCTTTGGGGAGCAGTGAAGGATGCTGTTTACCAACATGAACCAACAACACCAGAGGACATGAAGCAACGCATTATTGATGCTTTTACAGCCACCAAAGAGGAAACAGTAGCACGAAGTAGGGCATCCTTCATCCGCAGAGTGACCCTATGTATGCAAGCCAATGGGCATCACTTTGAGAATGAGATCTCATCCTCAAAGTGATGCCCATTGGCTTGCATACATAGGGTCGTACCAAATATCATGGGACCTTTTAGTGGAAATTCTTCGTCATTGGGACAGTCGTAAGCCTGGGTTCTTTAGAATATACTTACCATTTAAAGGGGGCCAAGAGCTCGTATTGTATACTATTTCAGATTCTGAACGCCATGTTTAGTATGTAGTGCTGGTATCACAGTGGAAGTTTCTACAAAGGGCCATTTTACGCAGTGATGTTAAGAAACATTTGTTTGCAACATTTTGTCATTTAACGCATTAGATAAACACAACATTGATAATTATGTGATAATAAAACTAATTGGTTAAACATGTTTACATTCATCTTCTATGATCTACCTGAAATTCCCAAATCAAAACATTTTTACCTAAACAACGGTAAAACTTTTAGTCCACTTGCTCGTTTCACTAAAACCATCAACGTGAATATTAACTATTACTATTACTATTAACTGTCACTATTAACTATTACTACTAACTGTCACTTGCGCTAGATCTACAGTAAAGTAAAGTTTTAACGTTGAACGGCATAACCTTTTCAGTAACGGATTAACGATAAGCGAAGTTAACTTTGTGACTAACGTTGCGGTACACAGATATGTTACAGAACCGCATCACCCCTAGCCTATGGGATAAATACCTGCTGCAATGTACGACGTTAATGCAGGATGGCAGCAGACCGTGTTATTCGTTTCGGATCTCTTGATAAGTATGGAACTGTGATTACGCATGTCAATCACATCGCGATTACGGGCAGCATGGGGTTCACGCCTGAGCCTCAGGACGTGCGCTAGCAACGCATGTCGGGTGTTTCAAGCGTCAACTTCGCGTCTTAATATCTCGGAATGTAATGGGAATATTGCGATGCATTCAACACCATTGTGTATGTGCTTTGTCATGCTATTGATAGACGAACAAATATAGGAGGTCCATTTAAAACAACATAAGTTTGTGTTAAAAAACACGTATGCTTTCGTTTTAGAATGTCACCAAATATGTACATTCATGGGCCTCCACCCTACATTGATACCGGTGAAAGTTGTTTGCCAATAGTTGTTATTGTTTCAGAGATATTTTGGGTGGACAAGATAGCTGGGACACCCTGTATATGACGAAGTATTACTGCTGAGAAGAGATAAGGTTTCAGTTGTTCCTGTGAGTGCTTGCACCTACTGTTTACGACTTTTAGTATTCACTGTATCACTTACCTTATTATATATATATATATATATATATATATATATATATATATATATATATATATATATATATATAAAATACAGTTTCATTGCATTTCTCTGGGAACAAAGTAATGATACATTCTTTTAACCAAAATTCAATACAGATTCTTTAAAAGTACGGTTTCATATTACTCTGCCTAATTAGGCTGCCGGCCATATTTTATTTCATTTAAGTAAGCTTGGTTACTTAAAACATTTTCCAAATCTCAATCTTTAGCTTTCTGGTTTCTACTGTTGTATTAAATTCAGGTTCGAGTATTGAAATCCATTAGGTAACTCACGGTAAATTTACTTAAATCCTTCCAGAGGTTAACATTTACTGCTACATAATACCATATTTGGTAATACATACTGTATATTGTTATAATTCGCGACACATTATAGTTCTATTAATTATAGTATCAGTCATTACGATTTAATTAAAACGTATGTTAATCAACAGCCTTGCATAGTAGGTGTACACTGACAGACAGAGAGCAGTGCGAACAGTGTTACTATTGCGCAGATAAAGGAACGAAATTTTATTTCAGGTATAGCATTCATTAACCACAGGGATTATTATTTTCAAATTGATCAAATTTTGTTTTATTACCAGGGCAAATTTTAAATCAATAGTGTTGCATCAGATTCAGTTTTTGTGTTACGTAAACCCATGCATTTTGGTTTGGTTTACGGTTTTTGAAAGTTAACATTCTCGCAGTCAGGAAAGTTCAATACAGGCAAAAGTGCATAAGCGAAGGGATAAAATACACGTTCGAATGCCATTCCCATTCTAACACTGTGTTGCAGGCTACTGTCACTTAAGTTACTTTAAACGTATAAGTTTGATAAGAATTTCAACTTGATCTGACTTTGTCCAAATTTTCGTCACTTAAGTATACGCCTCTTACCTCATCTGACGTAGAAACGTCATTTTCCATGTACGTATACGTTATGTCTGATAAACCTACGTGTCTAAGTAAAGAAGATTTGGCGAAATTAGTTGTTTTGAACGGCTTTAGAGAGTATATAAACACATATAGAACTGAATTTTGACATCGCACACTTTTATTGTTTTTCTGTCTCATTGGAGGTGTTTAACGATATGATACTGCATGAATACATGCATGTTTTACGATTTGCTACTGCATGAAACTCTGGGCTCTAGTAATAACTTTTTAGCCACCTCTTAAGGTGTTCTGGACAAGGGCGTGTATTTCCGTGATGAAATCGACGTGCAATAGTGACGCAGACGTTCTCCGACCGTTTAATCCATGAGGCGGTTTACCAACGAGATGAATTTTATGGGAATTTATTGTGAACGTGGGAAGCTGCAAATTTATTTCATGCCATTATTCATTCCCTGATTGTACAGGATATAACGGTTGCAGATATTTGTCTGTGTGGTACCTTAACATGTATACAAGTCAATGTGGTAGTTATTATTTCTCTGCGACAAACAGTCTTGCCGCAAACATGTTACATATCTACATCTACATCTACATGTACATCCATACTCCGCGAGCCACCTGACGGTGTGTGGCGGAAGGTACCCTGAGTACCTCTATCGGTTCTCCCTTCTATTCCAGTGTCGTATTGTTCGTGGAAAGAAGGATTGTCGGTATGCTTCTGTGTGTACTCTAATCTCTCTGATATTATCCTCATGGTCTCTTCACCAGATATACGTAGGAGGGAGCAATATTCTGCTTGACTCTTCGGTGAAGGTATGTTCTCGAAACTTTAACAAAAGCCCGTACCGAGCTACTGAGCGTCTCTCTTGCAGTGTCTTCCAGTGGAGTTTATCTATCATCTCCGTAACGCTTTCGGGATCACTAAATGATCCTGTAACGAAGCGCGCTGCTCTCCGTTGGATGTTCTCTATCTCTTCTATCAACCCTATCTGGTACGGATCCCACACTGCTGAGCACTATTCAAGCATTGGGCGAACAAGCATACTGTAACCTACATCCTTTGTTTTCGGATTGCATTTCCTTAGGATTCTTCCAATGAATCTCAGTCTGGCATCAGCTTTACCGACGATCAACTTTATATGATCATTCCATTTTAAATCACTCCTAATGCTTACTCCCAGATAATTTATGGAATTAGCTGCTTCCAGTTGCTGACCTGCTATTTTGTAGCTAAATGATAAGGGAACTATCTCTCTATGTATTCGCAGCACATTACACTTATCTACATTGAGATTCAATTGCCATTCCCTGCACCATGCGTCAATTCGCTGCAGATCCTCCTGCATTTCAGTACAATTTTCCAATGTTACAACCTGTCGATACACCACAGCATCATCCTCAAAAAGCCTCAGTGAACTTCTGATGTCATCCACAAGCTCATTTATGTAATTCACCACCTGGTGTCTTCTGCACGGTGGTAACTACACAACTCAGTGGAATATGCCTTTCAGTAAAGATTAACCGTTCTGCGTCCCCGTGTTACACTACAATAGCTCACCTGCTGCCTAGGGGAAAATAAGTATTAGTAATTTGCTCTTGGCACATTTGCTTTGAAATACTAACCAGCCTAAAACATAGTACTAATAGATATAATTATTAGACGGCAAATGTCGTAAATACTGATGTAATGTTGTTAAGATCAGAATCCCCAGTCACAATAGAATTATCTGCACTTTCACTCATAACACCTTCTATTTTTGTTTCTGTCGTAACACCTGCGCAGTCAGAATAATCACCTGCGCATTACATGATTACCACTGTATTACACTGGTTAAGTGCTGTTAATTAACCAGCCCTGAGTCAAGAGGTGAACGAGAGACACCGCGCTTGGCGAGAAGTAGGAGCGAGCAGCGCCGTCCAACTTTTACGCAGCCTGGCTCGTGGGCTGGGGGCGGCGGTTGTCTGGCCGGCGGCGTTGCTCGAGTTGCAGAGTGCGGTCGCCGGACGCGGGGGCGGTAATGCCTCCGGATTACGGCCTGAGCTGCCGCCCCCGCCACCGAGATGAGGCCAGCCGATATTGCCCTCGTCCAGATCCGCCCGCGCTGCTTCCGCCCTCAAAAGAGCTCCGCCAGGTGGAAGTCCTATGAGAGCGCCGCACATAGAGAGGTGGTCAGTTGTTAATTTACTTCCTTTTCGGCGAAGCTCCCAGGAGAACAGTACTAGGCGTTACATAGGGGCGCTGTGACCTGTGGAACAAATGGCAGTTTCGAGTGGTTAGTAGAGGCTAAATTCACATGTTAAACGGATGGCTAGAGCCGTAGTCAAAATACAGAAGGATCGTCCGAAACATACAAGTTTAGTCCAGAATCATCTGTCTTGTAACTTGTTTGATGCTGCCCGTTTCAAATTCCTCTCCTGTGCGAACCTTCTCGTCTCAGAGTTGCAATGTGCAACCTATGCCCTCAGTTATTTGCTGGAAGCAATGCAGTCCTTTTCTACAGTTTTTATTCTTTAGTACCATAAAAGTTATCCCCTGATGTCTCAACCAAAGTCAAGCCATTCTGTTCTTCCTCCTTGTCAGTGTTTCCCCTCGACGATTCTGCGGAGAACCTCTTCACTCCGTACCTTGTCATCCCACCTTGTTTTCAACATTCGTCTGCAGGGCGGTATTGCAAGTGCTTCGATTCTCACCTGTGCCAGTTTTCCCAAGCTTCGGGATTCACTATCGTAGAATGCTCTACTCTAGAAATTTCTTCCTCAAGGCCTGTGTTTGATATAAATAGGCTTCTCTTACGCCGTTTTTGCTAGTGATTGTCTGCTCTATGTCCTCCTTGCACTGTTCTTCACGGTTATTTTGCTGCCTAGGTAGTAGAATTCCTTAACTTCAACTACTTCACAACCATCAACCCTGATGTTAAATTTTTCACTGTTCTCAATTCTGTTAATTCTCATTAATTTCGTATTTCATCGATTTAGTCTCAGTCCGTATTCTGTACCCGTAGATTTTTCATTTCATTAACAGATCCTACAATTCTTCTTCACTTTCACCGAGGATAGCGAATCTTGTCATTGATATCCTTTCACTTTGAATTTTAATCTCACTCTTGTACCTTCATCTTATATCCTTCATCGCTTCATCAATGTATACGTTGGATAGTAGGAGCGAAAGAGTACATCTCTGTTTTACAGCCTTGTTAATCCGAGCACTCCGTTGGAATTCCACTCTTATTTTACCCTCATGTTTCTTGTACATACTGTGCATTCCCTATCTTTCCCTATAGTTTACGCCGATTATTCTAAAGACTGCAAAGGTCTTGCATAATTTGACATTGTCGAAATTATTTTCCAGGCCGACAAATCGTATGGACGTGTCCTAATTTTTTTCAATCCTGATTCCATTATCAACCGCAATGTTAGAACTACGTTTCTGAAGCCTTTACTTTACAACAAACAGCACCCAAAAACTATAAAAAAACCATGCGGTCTGAAGGCTTCAAGAGATGACAATAAATAGTGGTACATGACAGCACGCGCTCCTTAAAGCGCGAAGTTTAGCCATTGAGTGCCCCCGATGAACCCTCTAGTTCACTTGTGTACGGAGTCATGAGAACCTGTCACTATTTGCTCACCGCCGTATATCGATACTGTGGATTGGCGGGAATCTGAAATACACTCCTGGAAATGGAAAAAAGAACACATTGACACCGGTATGTCAGACCCACCATACTTGCTCCGGACACTGCGAGAGGGCTGTACAAGCAATGATCACACGCACGGCACAGCGGACACACCAGGAACCTCAGTGTTGGCCGTCGAATGGTGCTAGCTGCGCAGCATTTGTGCACCGCCGCCGTCAGTGTCAGCCAGTTTGCCGTGACATACGGAGCTCCATCGCAGTCTTTAACACTGGTAACATGCCGTGACAGCGTGGACGTGAACCGTATGTGCAGTTGACGGACTTTGAGCGAGGGCGTATAGTGGGCATGCGGGAGGCCGGGTGGACGTACCGCCGAATTGCTCAACACGTGGGGCGTGAGGTCTCCACAGTACATCGATGTTGTCGCCAGTGGTCGGCGGAAGGTGCACGTGCCCGTCGACCTGGGACCGGAACGCAGCGACGCACGGAAGCACGCCAAGAACGTAGGATCCTACGCAGTGCCGTAGGGGACCGCACCGCCACTTTACAGCAAATTAGGGACACTGTTGCTCCTGGGGTATCGGCGAGGACCATTCGCAACCGTCTCCCTGAAGCTGGGCTACGGTCCCGCACACTGTTAGGCCGTCTTCCGCTCACGCCCCAACATCGTGCAGCCCGCCTCCAGTGGTGTCGCGACAGGCGTGAAGGGAGGGACGAATGGAGACGTGTCGTCTTCAGCGATGAGAGTCGCTTCTGCCTTGGTGCCAATGATGGTCGTATGCGTGTTTGGCGCCGTGCAGGTGAGCGCCACAATCAGGACTGCATACGACCGAGGCACACAGGGCCAACACCCGGCGTCATGGTGTGGGGAGCGATCTCCTACACTGGCCGTACACCTCTGGTGATCGTCGAGGGGACACTGAATAGTGCACGGTACATCCAAACCGTCATCTAACCCATCGTTCTACCATTCCTAGACCGGCAAGGGAACTTGCTGTTCCAACAGGACAATGCACGTCCGCATGTATCCCGTGCCACCCAACGTGCTCTAGAAGGTGTAAGTCAACTACCCTGGCCAGCAAGATCTCCGGATCTGTCCCCCATTGAGCGTGTTTGGGACTGGATGAAGCGTCGTCTCACGCGGTCTGCACGTCCAGCATGAACGCTGGTCCAACTGAGGCGCCAGGTGGAAATGGCATGGCAAGCCGTTCCACAGGACTACATCCAGCATCTCTACGATCGTTTCCATGGGAGAATAGCAGCCTGCATTGCTACGAAAGGTGGATGTACACTGTACTAGTGCCGACATTGTGCATGCTCTGTTGCCTGTGTCTATGTGCCTGTGGTTCTGTCAGTGTGATCATGTGATGTATCTGACCCCAGGAATGTGTCAATAAAATTTCCCCTTCCTGGGACAATGAATTCACGGTGTTCTTATTTCAATTTCCAGGAGTGTAGTATACAATACGAGCGCTCGGCCCCCTTTAAATGATAAGCAGATTCTAAAGAACCCAGGCTTACGACTGTCCCAATGACGAAGAATTTCCACTAAAAGGTCCCATGATATTTGGTACGAATATTTGCAATGCACTGGTCCCGTCATAGAGCCTGGGCGGGCCCATAAGGGAGTGTGTTGTTAGTGGTCTGCTTTGTGTATAGCTAGTGTCCAAACATATGTGTGTCCTCAATAACAGCTAACATACTTTCGTATAATGATACGTCTCGATGATCTATGAAACCACTACCATATATGCGGATGAACATTTATCTTCGACCTACAGCAGGAGTCTAAAATTATGAGACACTGCAGATAAGTTGTGTGGTTAGGTGGGAATATTGGTCAGCCAAGGAGCATGCAGAGATAGGACAGGGATTTGCAAATAGCACTGTGTCCAGGTTGTGCAGGCTAATAAGAAGGAGGTCCTGGGTTTGAGTTATAGTCCAGTAGAAATTTTCATTTATCGCCGCTTATTTCGTATAATATCCTGATACAGCTGATTTAATCAATTCCTCCACTCTATTCTACTCTCCATTCCTTTCCTTTCCAACAGGGAACAATAAGAGTGGACGACCAAGAAAGAATTGTGCGGATTAAAAAGAGTGGAAGACAGGGATGTAGCCTTTTGCCAAACTGTTATTTCTGTATATCGAAGAAACAATAATGGAAATAAAAGAAAGGTCCAGGAGTAGGGTTAAAATTCAAGGTGAAAGGATATCAAAGATACAATTCGCTGATAACATTGCTTTCTTGAGTGAAAGTGAAGAAGAGTTACTTGATTTGCGCCGGCCTGTGTGGCCGACCGGTACTAGGCCCTTCAGTCTGAAGCTACGTTCGCAGGTCCAAATCCTGCCTCCTGCATGGACCAGTGTGATGTCCTTAGGTTAGTTAGGTTTAATCTAAGTTCTAGGGGACTGATGACCTCAGATGTTAAGTCCCATACTGCTCAGAGCCATTTGAACCATTTGAATCTGCTGCATGGAATGAACAGTCTCATGGGTGCAGAATATGGATTGAGAGTAAACCGAAGAAAGACGAAAGTAATGAGAGGAAGCAGAAATGAGAACAGCGAGAAACTTAACATCGGAATTGATGGTCATGAAGTAGATGAAGTATAGGAATTTTACTACCTAGATAGCAAAATAACCAATCACTGATGGAGCAAGGAGGACATAAAATGCAGACTGGCGCTGACCAAAAGGGCATTCCTAGCGAAGAGAAGTCTACTATTATCATAGATCTTAATTTGAGGAAGAAATTTCTGAGAATGTACGTTTGGAGCACAACATTGTGTGGTAAGAAACATGGACTTTGCGAAAATCGGAACAGAAGAGAATCGAAGGATTGAAATGTGGTGGTACAGACGAGTGTTGAAAATTAGGTGGACTGATAAGGTAAGGAATGAGGTGGTTCTGCACAGAACCGAAGAGGAAAGAAATATGTGGAAAACATTGAGAAGGAGATGGAACAGGATGGTAAGACGTCTGTTAAGACAACAGAGAATGACTTCCATGGCTCTAGAGAGAACGATAGAGGGAAAAAACTGTAGAGGAAGACAAATTGGAATACATCCAGCAAATAATTTTGGACGTACGTTGCAAGTGTCACTCCGAGATGAAGAGTTTGGTACAGGAGAGGAGTTCATGACAGGCCGTATCAAACCCATCGGAAAACTAATGTCTCAAAAAAACAAAAAAAGGCTATTGAGTATGTGTGTTAGGGATTGTGGGACATGGTTGTAGAGGTGCAGCAGCGTACCAGGGTTAGTGATCAGAGGGAAGACAGTGGGATTACTGGAATCTGGTTTACGGATAGTATAGGAGATATGGAGGTGTTCGATGTGGGTGAGGAGAGGTGAGATTATAATAAGATGATAAAGAATCCATGTGGAGGAAGGAAAACGGATGCAGAAAGCAAGACGTAGTGCAGGGCTTTCCAGGATTTGGAGGAACTTACAGAACTTTGGTGGGGCAGGGATCCATGCAACATTTGCAGAGCAGAGGATGGATTATGAAGGGGTGTAATCCTCCAGTTTGGATTGTTTAGAAATTTTAATCTATTGTGGGTTTTCTGTTGTAAGGCTAGTACGTGAGGTTTCCACGTTAGTTGACGGTCGAGGGTTACTTCAAGACTTTTTAGCGTGGTAGGTAACTGGATGGGAAGGTCACAAATGATAAGGCAGAAATGGAGGTGAGGGGTGTGGGTGGTCTGCCCTCTAGTTATTGCCAGGGGTTTGGAAGCACTGACCTTGAGAAGCCATTGGTTACACCAGAAGGTAAACTGAATGAGGTGGATTTGGGATACCTGGAGTGTAGGGCAGAGGGCGAGGAAATCGGTGTCATCGACATACTAAAGATGACCGACTGGAGGGGGGGGGGGGGGGTTGGGTATATCAGCAGTCTGACTGTACAAATGAACAGTGTTGTATAATAGATGTAATAAACAAGATCTATAATGAGAATGAAATGTCACACTGCATGCAACCCATTGCATCTAAAAAAAAAGGAGAAAAAGTTGAAATCACTATATCCTCTGTTTCAGTGCTGAGCCTTGCAATCACTGAATCGCTAACATAGACGACTAGCTACAGTTTCTCTCGCATCTAGTTTGGTGGCGCCATTGCGGCACCTCGAGTGGGATTTAAGTGCCATAGCATCTGGCGGCACAGGTGGGGGTTGACTGCCTGGGGACGAGTAACTGGATTGCGGCCTGAGGTTGCTAGATTTGGAAGCCCTCTCGCAGCGCTGGATGACGGATATTTACTTTGATGGGTGAGCGTACGCCTACTAGAGAGCCGCCGATTCCCTCTGTCCATGCGGTTGCAGGCCACACTCTGAAGTACGACTAGACGTGTTGCCTGCTGCTTTGTTTGGTGGACGTGTGCGCATACACCTTCCGAAGCCCTTAACATGCATCATCAATCTGGTAATAAGGATGCCCGAGTTACTTAATCGATCGTAATACAGCTTAAATTTTATAATGTTCTGTTTATGGAAGAACTGCTTCCCCTGCACCAGTGATGCGTGTGTTCTCTAGGTGTAGGTACATTTAATGTTTTCCATTGCCTGCACAGGTGTGTTCACTAGGTTTACGTGTCTTTAAAATAGTGCACTTGCGATTGACCTTGATCAAAAAAGAAAACGTTTGCTGCACCGATGCGTGCAGCCTACAGGCTTACATATATATTTATTTCCTTTCATTGCCAGATATGGTTAAAAGGCCCATGTGTGTGTTGTAATTTATTTAGTTTTGTAAATCGTACTCTGTTAAACACAGGTACTTGTGGATAAAACGGACTCAGCTGTCTCTCCTAATTTCCGCAGTCATGGTTGGGAGCCCGTGTGCCGTTTACCATTTGTTTCTTACGTAAATTTCACGTATTTTCTGTGTGTATGCTTAAGATCCGTGTTGATTTGAGGGACCACTCGGATCGTGGGCCGAGCTCCTGGTGTTTACCGTGCGTTCGCTAATCCATGCGTTTCAGCTCCTTTATTTGCTCTGGGTTAGCGCTGGTTCCTCTTGTGAACAGATCCTTGTGCTTATTGACTTGCTAATGCTGATTTCCTGCTTTTGAAGCGTATATAGGGGTATCTATTATCTTGCATACTGCGTTAACTTCGAAGATTTTTTGAATGGTTTAAGTCTGCGTGTTTGTAATATCGATTTCTCAGTAGACGAAAATAAATGTAAAGACCAATAAGTACCTCTGAGACGATTATTTAAAATTGTCTGCACTATTATAGAAACTGTAATTTTAAATTTAGCTTCTGCAGTCTATAAATAAATACGTTTAACTATTATTTTATTTACGCTCAGCACCTTGCCACTCCCAGATCCTAGTTCCTTATGTAAGTAGGCTGTTTAGGTGTTTCTATTGGTAACGCCGCCGCCACGTAGCGCTCTGTATGAAAATCACTGGCTGTGCCATGTGCAGTCTGTGGCTGGTTGGCATTGTTGTAATACTCGCCATTGTAGTGTTGGGCAGCGGCAGCTGGATGCTAATAGCGCGTAGCGTTGCGCAGTTGGAGGTGAGCCCCCAGCAGTGGTGGATGTGGGGAGAGAGTTGGCGGAGTTTTGAAATTTGTAAGACTGGATGTCATGAAGTGATACATACATTATGACTATTAAGGTAAATACATTGTTTGTTCTGTATTAAAATCTTTCATTTGCTAACTGTGCCTATCAGTAGTTAGTGTCTTCAGTAGTTTGAATCTTTTATTTAGCTCTCAGTAGTGGCGCTCGCTGTATTGCAGTAGCTTGAGTAACGAAGATTTTTGTGAGGTAAGGGATTTGTGAAACGTATAGGTTAATGTTAGTCAGGGCAATTCTTTCGTAGGGATTTTTGGAAGTCAGATTGCGTTGCGCTAAAAAAATTTGTGTGTCAGTTTAAGCACAGTCTTGTATAATTTTGTTCTAAGGGGACGTTTCACTTATCGTTTCAAGCGCTACATTTCTTCTGTACCAAACGTCTTGTATCACCACTATCTGCTGCTGAGAACACAACATGTATCCCTTCTCTCGTACACTTCCTTTTCTGATGAAGTACGATTTCCTTGTTGAACGACTTATATTCAAAGCACAGAACATTACTACAACACGAAATATAAGCATATGTTTTTGCTTAAGTGAATCTTATCCATAATAGATGCTGTTGAATTCCGTGACTGTTACTCTATAGGGTGCAGAAAAATTTCCGGCACTAGACACAGCAAAAGGTTATTTATTCGTCACACAACCGGTTTCGCGTTTGTGCCCATTCTCAGGTGTTTATACATTCAGGTACATGTTTATATTGCTGGGGATCACATTATTTGCTGGCGACTAAACAGATACAAGTGGAACAATTGTAAGTGGCAAGGCAGCGTTTGTTGAACATATAGCTGTGCTTACACAAAGATGAAACATCATTATTATAATTACGCTGTGGTGACAGTTTTTCCACTTAGTTGCACTTTTGTTATCATTTTCATGTCCCTATTTCTGTTTTATAAAGTTTAGGTCCACATTTCGCTATTAGAGTGCACTCGTGAAATACACTGTGTTTACATACGAACACGTAGGCTATGGTCAAAGAACTTAGAGCTGTGGATATAAATTTCTAGCACTAACAACAAGCTACAACAGCACATAATCCACAACAGTAAGACAAATAACCAATGCCACTAGAAATCAGTAATTTACAAACTTTTAAGTGAGAATTGCCCACAGTCCTACATAGGTCAAACTGGAAGGAGTTTCACTGTAATATACTGTGAGCGTATGGATGCCTTCCGGCTAAATAACTTTGATAAATCCATCTTTGCAATGTGTCTAAAAGACCATGGTCACTCAGCCACAGCCATTGCAGACAACCTACAATTACTACACACTGTCAACAATGGAAAAAAGTGAATCTGCTCGAAGAGCTAGAAATTTACATCCACAGCTCTAACTCACCACACCTTATTCTCAACGAACAAGTGGAGCTTGCAAATAAATCTTATCTCCACATATTTCATGAGATATTCAAAAACAAAAGCCCATTATCCTATAATATAACAACAAAGTAATATGCTATGAAAATCCGATGTAGTAATCAAACAACAGTTCAAGTGTCATTATTGTAATTTGTAAAAGTCGTATTGTAAACACTAGTTTTAACTGTCATTTTCTAGTTTGTAATAGCTTTCAAAATTTCATGTATATAACATCATTGCACTTCCTAGATCTAAGTTATCAGACAAAAACGTGGTTCAAAAAATTTCATAATATGGATAAAAAAGTTCGTAGTTTATAATAGCTTTTTAAGTTTCTATACCTGCAACATGCTTGAACGTCCTATGGCTAAGTTCTTTGACCATAACCTACGTGTTTCTGTATGAACAACATCTTTATACCTCCTACGTCAAAGTTCTTTGACCATAGCCTACATGTGTGTATTAAACACTGCGTATTTCAAATGGTTCAAATGGCTCTGAGCACTATGGGACTTAATATCTACAGTCATCAGTCCCCTAAAACTTAGAACTACTTAAACCTAACTAACCTAAGGACATCACACAACACCCAGTCATCACGAGGCAGAGAAAATCCCTGACCCCACCGGGAATCGAACCCGGGAACCCAGGCGTGGGAAGTGAGAACGCTATTGCACGACCACGAACTGCGGACTCAGCGTATTTAACAAGTGCATATTGTAATAGTGAAATATGCAGCTAAACTTTATAAAACTGAAATATGGACATGAAAATGATAACAAAAGTGCAACTAAGTGGAGAAACTGTCAGCACAGCGTAATTATAACAATGATGCTTCATCTTTATGTAAGTACAGATATATTTTCGACAAACGCACGTATTTCATGAAATATTAAACAACAAATTACAATAGATCCACTTGTATCTGTTTAGTCACTAGCAAATAATTTTTTTGTATGTATACAGTGACCTCCAGCAATATAAACATGTAAATTAATGTATAAACACCTGAGGATGGGCACAAGCCGGAAACCTATTTGCTTAAATTTGTATTTTACGATGATAGTTCTTCCCTCGAATATGCTCCACCTGTGTGTAAAACTTGAATAGCGCACAAAATTAAAACGTTGTGGCAGTTATTCGCCATTACTTCTAAGTCTGAAAAGTATTCATTATTCAATAACATCATATTTTCCTCTCGCACGTGTTTTCTAAAATGAGCTCTTGACCGAAATAGTCGTCGTGTTGAATTAGGCTCTGTCTGACCCTGTGCTATGTCACGCAGACTTTCCAGGTTGTAATCCTTTACTTATGTAATGCCATCGATCCAACTCGTACTTAGCCACACTCTTCTTCTTGTGCCTCCGGCCTTCCCCAGTGTTAAGATGTTTTCCAGCAAACCATGGCTTCTCATGATGTGGCAAAAGTAGGTCAGTTTTTGTTCTACTATCAGACCTTCAGTGAGCAATATGCTTTTTTTTTTGCTGTAAGGGTGACCTATTTCTTCTCTTTACAGTCCATTTAAGTCATAAGGCAAGTTCCTCCACCACTACAATTAAAGTTGTTCTATGCTGTTAAGGCTAACTTATGGTACAATTCTCAGACCTGTATGTCACAACTGGGAAGAGAGTGAAGCTATGTCTTGTGCCATAAAACTTTTCAATGCTGAACATTGCCTTTCTACTAAGTAACCTTGGTTGCACGGTTGCAATCGCTATTAGCAGAAATCTGGGAGCCGAGCTAAGTGAGCATAGAAATTACTTCCGCTGATTATCTTCCTATATGCCAAGAATTGATAAACGTAGTTGGCATAATTTTCGTTTTCTTGACACTCGGCATTAGGCCACCTTCTGCACTTTCTTCCTTTACCTTCAGTAAGAAGATCTTTAACACTTCTTAACTTCTTCACAGGTATCACCTGCATATTTAAGGTTATTTATAATTATACGAACTATTTTCAGTTCTGTTTCTCCCACATCTAACCCGGCACTCCTCATAATTTACTCTGCATACAGACTGGATTAATAAGGTGGCAATACCCAACTTCGCCGCACAGCTTCCTGAATTTGACCCTTTTGATTGCCCCATGTAGGGTGCCCACACTGGCTTCTTGGTCAAGTATAAATTTCATACGAGATAAATGAGGTGATCTGGTACTACTATGTTTTCAAGTACTTCCCCAATTCATTTTCAGCAGCCAGAGGCTTTAGCGTAATCAATAAAGCAATAATCTTTCTGGAATTCTCTTGGCTTCTCCATTATCCATCGGATGTTGGAAATTAGATCTCTGGTCCACCTTCGTTTATGAAAATCAGTTTGTTGTTCAGGTAGGTTTTTGTAGTGGTGAAGTCTACTTTGTAAGATTTTAAGAGTGGCTTTGGAAGCATGAGAAGTGCGCTTGTTAGCCAATTCGAACACTTTAGAAATTCCCTTCTTTGAAACCGAGATGAATACTGAACTTTTCCAGTCTTTTGGACACTGTTGGATTTTCCGTATTTTCTGTTGTATTGAAAGCAACACTTTCACCGAATTCACTCAAATAAATTTGAACAATTCTGCTTGAATTCCATCGCGTTCATTAGCCTTGCGTTTAGAAATACTTCCTGTGGCCCTTTTAATTTCACTTTCTATAACGTCCGGTTCAGATTATAAAATTGCATGGCCTTCACAGTTCCTTGTCTTCCCCCAATCCGTTATTTTCTTCAGCTTCTTTGCGCTGTTTGTTTAAGAAGATATTATTCTCTTTTCTAGCTAATTTCCGAAACTCTACACTTAATTTTGACATTGCTGATCACTCCTTTTTCGTTTTCTGTTTCCTTCGTCCTTTTGCAATTTGAAATGCTTCAGCCGCTAACCATTTGGGGCCTTCTTGTCATTATTTTCCTTGGAATGTGTTTTTATACGGTCTCCTTGGCAGCATAGGTTACTTCTGTCCACAGTCCTTGTGGGATTTTGTTTTGTAACTGTAATGCATTAAATCAGTCTCTGACTTCTCCTGAACAACCCTATGGTATGCTCTTAAGTCGCATCCCTAAGACAGTATAGCTTTGGATATTTTCCTCAGTTTCAGCTGGAGTTTTACAGTAAACAGCCGGTAATCTGATCCACAATCCGCACCGTCTTGTTACAGTTGACTGGATAACGCTCTTCCATTGCTGATTACAAATTATGTAATAAGTCTGATTCCGATCTTGGCCGTCTGGAGAAGTCTATGTGTATAATCGTCGTGTAGGTAGTTGGGACAGCGTGTTTTCAGCAACCATCGAATTCTCTTGGCAGACTTCTGAGAGTCTGTGTCGTGCTTCGTTTGTTGTACCTACAACGAATTTGATGTCTCATTTTGGCGTTCCAGTCTCCAACTACAAAGAGGATATTCTTTTTTGATGATAACCGCAGTAATTCTGGCAAATCTCCGTACAACTGGTCAGAAAAATCCTCTGAACCATCGGTGGTGTGCCTGTGAACTTCAATGACTGTGACATTAAGACGTCGACCTTAATATCTGATAGTTCTTGTTGTATCACTTCTATAATTAAAACCCATTGCAGTTGTTTTTACTCTAACTCTGAAGGCTACGCAAAGGCTACTGTTGTTCTGTTCTACAGAATAGTACACAGTCAGAGCAAAATATCGAATACGAGTCCACCACATTTCACTTATTCCTAATATGTCGATGCTAATTCTCTGAATTTTTCTTTTGACTACGTCCAGTTTTCGTTGACGGATGGATCTTACATTCCACGTATCTACGATACTTCTCCTTGGTGCATCATATAGTATCGAAGCCATCTCTCAACCACAGATGCAAATGGGGAACTTGAAACTCTGGAAGATTTTAAACCGAGTTTACTTGGCATAATGTCAGTAATTACCTTCATGAACCATGGACCTTGCCGTCGGTGGAGTGACATGCGTGCCTCAGTGATACAGATAGACGAATGACTGGTGCGACCACTACAGAAGGGTATCTGTTGAGAGGACAGACAAACGTGTGGTTCCTGAAGACGGGCAGCAGCCTTTACAGTAGTTATACTGGCAACAGTCTGGATGATTGAAACATCAGCCAAAACGACACCTCGGTGTTGGTACTGCAAACGGCTGAAAGCAAGGGGAAAGCACAGCCGTCATTTTCCCGAGGGAATGCTGCTTTATCATTAAATGATGACGGAATAATCTTGGATAACATATTCCGGAGGTAAAAATAATGCCCTTTTCGAATCTCTGAGCGAGGACTACTCAGGAGGATGTCGTAATCAGGAGAAAGAAAACTTGTGTTCTACGGATCGGAGCGTCGTATGTTAGATCCCTTAATCGTGCAGATTACAAAATTTAAAAAGGGAAATGGTTACGTTGACCTTAGAATAATGGGAATTAGTGAAGCTAGGTGGAAGGAGGAACAGCACTTCTTGTCATGTGAATATAGAATTATGAATACAAAATCAAATATGGGTAATTCAGGGGTGGGTTTAATAATGAATAAGAGAAAAAGAAGGCGCGTAAGTTACTGTCGCTGGGGCGCAAGTTCATATGCCAACTAACTCCACAGATGATAACGAGATGTATGTTGAGATAAAAGAAAGCATTCGGTTAGTTACGAACATTTATTTGTGATGGGTCTGGCTCTGAGCACTATGCGACTTAACTTCTGAGGTCATCAGTCGCCTACAACTTAGAACTACTTAAACCTAACTAACCTAAGGACATCACACACATCCATGCCCGAGGCAGGATTCGAACCCGCGACCGTAGCGGTCGCTCTGTTCCAGACTGCAGCGCCTAGAAGCGCACGGCCACACCGGCCGGGGTTGTTAGTGATGGGGGACTGGAATTCGATAGTAGGAAAATGAAGACAAAGAACAATAGTAGGTGAATATGGACTGAGGAGACAGGAATGAAAGAGGAAGCCACCTGGTAGAATTTTGCAAAGAGCGTAATTTAATAATAATTAACAATGGCTTAAGAATCATGAAATAAGGCTGTGTACTTGGAAGAGACCTGGAGACACCGGAGATGGTAAGATAGAGATTTATGAACCAGGTTTTAAACTGTACCACATTTCCAGGGCGAATGTGGACTCTGCCCATAAGTTATCGGTCATGAACTGTAGATTAAAACTAAAGAAACTGCAAAAATGAAGGAAGTTAAGGAGATGGAACATGGATAGGTTGAAAGAACCAGTGCTTGTCGAGAGTTTCAAAGGGAGCATTAGGCAGCAACTGACTACAACAGGGGAGTGGAATACAGGAGAAGACGCATGGGTAGTTTTGAGAGATGAAACACTGAAGATAGCAAATATGGTGTGTCGGCTAATGTGGAAGTCAGCACCGACACAAACAAGGAAGGAGAGAAGTTGCCATGGTCAGTGCCAGGAATCCAAAATAATCTGTACTAAACACTCTCCATTAACAGAAAACTTTTTATTTCTATTGAAGGAAGAAAGATAACATGCCTATGAGGTGGCTTGAGGTGATATTTGTGCATCCTGTGCATCCTGTGCGTCCTATATGCCATTATACTGATACACCATTAATACTCGCCGAACTGGATGTGTGGCGCTCTCTGTTCTTTCCATTGGGGCGTCGGTCAGTGCCTTCTTGATGCCGATTCGCGGCGTTGCGCTGATCGATGAGTAGTCGATGCTTTAGGACTGCACAAAATAGCTAAAAGGACAGGGCATAATAGAAATCATTGCATGACACGGGAGATATTGAGTTTAATTGGTGAAAGGAGAAAATCTAAAAATAGGGCAAATGAAGGAGCGAAAGTGTATACGAACGTCTAAAAAATGAGATTGTAGGGAAGTGCAAAACGACTAAACAGGAATGGCTAGAGAACAAACATAAGATTTTAGAAGCGTTGTGAAAATTACCGAACTATCTGTTCAATAAGTCACAGCTGCAAAATGCTAACACGAATTCTTTACAGACGAATGGAAAAACTGATAGAAGCCGACCTCTGGGAAGATCAGTTTGAGTTCCGTAGAAATGTTGGAACACGACTTACCTTAGAAGAAAGATTAAGGAAAGGCAAACCTACGTTTCTAGCATTTGTAGACTTAGAGAAAGGTTTTGACAATGTTGACAGGATTCTCTCTTTCAAGTTCTGAAGGTGGCAGGGGTAAAATACAGAGAGCGAAACACTATTTACAATTTGTACAGAAGCCAGATGGCAGTTATAAGAGTCGAGGGGTATGAAAGGGAAGCAGTGGTTGGGAAGGGAATGAGACAGGGTTGTAGCCTCTCCACGATGTTATTCAATCTGTATATTGAGCAAGCAATAAAGGAAACAAAAGAAAAGTTTGGAGTAGGTATTAAAATCCATGGAGAAGAAATAGAACCTTGAGGTTCGCCGATGACATTGTAATTCTATCAGAGACAGCAAATGACTTGGAAGAGAAGTTGAACAGAATGGACAGTGTCTTGAAAGGAGAATATAAGATGAACATCAACAAAAGCAAAACGAGGATAATGCAGTGTAGTCGAATTAAATCGGGTCATGCCGCCGGAATTAGATTAGGAAATGAGATACTTAAAGTACTAAAGGAGTTTTGCTATTTGGGGAGCAAAATAACTGATGATGGTCGAAGTAGAGAGGATATAAAATGTAGACTGGCAATGGTAAAGAAAGCGTTTCTGAAGAAGAGAAACTTGTTAACATCGAGTATTGATTTAAGTGTCAGAAAGTCATTTCTGAAAGTATTTGTATGGAGTGTAGCCATGTATGGAAGTGAAACATGGACGATAAATAGCTTGGACAAGAAGAGAATAGAAGCTTTCGAAATGTGGTGCTACAGAAGAATGCTGAAGATTAGCTGGGTTGATCATATAAGTAATGAGGAGGTATTGAGTAGAAATGGGGAGAACAGGAGCTAGTGGCACAACTTGACTAGAAGAAGGGATCGATTGGTAGTACATGTTCTGAGACATCGAGGGATCACCAATTTAGTATTGGAGGGCAGCGTGGAGGGTAAAAATCGTAGAGGGAGACCAAGAGATGAATACACTAAACAGATTCCGAAGGATGTAGGTTGCAGTAGGTACTGGGAGATGAAGAAGCTTGCACAGGATAGAGTAGCATGGAGAGCTGCATCAAACCAGTCTCAGGACTGAAAACCACAACAACAACAACATAGAACTAGGGGGAAGACAGACTCCGCAAAATGATATTGTGAGAAGAATATGACGGAGAACTGAAAGACCTAAGTCAAAACAAATCTGTGGGAAAAGACGACCTTCCGTTCGAACTACTGACAGCCTTGAGAGAGTCAGCCATTCAAAAATTTCTCCATGTGATATTCAAGATGTATGAGACAGGCGACATCAAATATTATGTAATAATTGCAATTCCAAAGAAAGCAGGCGCTGACAGGTGTGAAAATTAGCGATATTAGTTTAATAAATCGTGGTTGCAAACTACTAACACGAATCCTTCATTGAAGCATAGAAAAAATTGGTAGAAGTCGACCTCGGAGAAGAACTGTTTGGATTCTGGAGGAATGTAGGAACACGAGATGCTGTAGAAACACGCGATGGAATAGTGACCCTGCGACTTCTCATAGAAGATAGATTAAGGAAAGGCAAACCTACGATTGGAGCATTTGTAGACATAGAGAAAGCTTTTGACAATATTGAGTGGAATACCCTCTTTCAAATTCTAAAGATGGTAGAGGTAAAACACAGGGAGCGAAAGGCTATTTACAATTTGTACAGTAACCAGACAGTAGTTATAAGACTCAAGGGAATGAAAGGGAAGCAGTGGTTGGGAAGGGGGTATGAAACGGTTGTAAATTATTGCCAATGTTATTCACACTGTACACTGGGCAAGCAGTAAGTGAATCCAAAGAAATCTTTGAGATAAGGATTAACGTTCAGAGAGAAGAAATAACAAGTTTGAAGTTTGCCAATGACATAGTAATTCAGCGAGAGGCAGCAAAGGACTTGGAAGAACAGCTGAACGGCATGGACAGAGTCTCAAAGGATGATATAAGGTAAACATCATCAAAAGCCATACAAGAGTAATAGAATTTTGTGGGATTAAATCGAGTGATCCTGACGGAACAAAATTTGGAAATGAGATATTTATAGCTGTAGATAAGTACTGTTATTTGGGCAGCTGAATAACCGATGGCGGCCGAAGTAGGGAGGATATAAAATGTAGACTGGAAATGGCATGAAAAGCGTTTCTGAAGAAAAATTATGTTAACATCGAATATAGACTTAAGTGTCAGGTAGTCTTTTCTGAATGTATTTGTATAAAGTGTAGCCATGGATGGAAGTGAAACATATATGATAAACAGTTTAAACAAGGAGAGAATAGAAGCTTTTGAAATGTGGTGCTACAGAATAATACTGATTAAGTGGGTAGATCACGGGACTAATGAGAAGGTAGTGAATAGACCTGAGGAGGAAAGAAATTTGTGGCACTGCCTGGCTAGATGAAGGGATTGATTGGTAGGATACATTCATAGACATCAAGAAATCACCAATTTAGTGTTGCAGGGAAGTGTGTGAGGTGGTGGAGGGGAGGGGTTAAAATTGTTCAAAAGGTGCAAATGGCTCTGAGCACTATGGAACTTAACATCTGAGGTCATCAGTCCCCTAGAACTTGGAACTACTTAAACCTAACCTAAGGACATCACACACATCCAAGCCCGAGGCAGGATTCGAACCTTCGATCGTAGCGGTAGCGCGGTTCCAGACCAGAGCGCCTAGAACCGCTCGGTCACTGCGGTCGTCGGTAAAACTGTAGTTGGAGACAAAGAGATAAGTATAGTACGAAGATTCAGAAGGCTGTATGTTGTAGCAGTTATGAAGGATATTGCACAGAATAGAGTAACACAGAGATCTGCATGAAGTCAGTCTTCGGACTGATGTCCTCAACAACAACAATTTCAGTAGTAGTTCTCCATTTTCGTTGATTGACCTTCAAATCCTGTCTGCCCAATGACCCACTTTCCTGCTGCGGTTCGTTACCCAAACTTTCACTGAGTTGTTCAGTTAACAGGAGCACCACATGTAGGTAGGAAGTTGGAGAACTGAGATGACACAGGCTAAGAGAACTCTCTTCCTGTAATCAGATATGACCTCCATTTTTTATTATTACACCTCTCAACCACTCGTTTGTATTGCAAATAGTCACATCAACTGAAATAGAATAAATTAATTCAGTAACCTAAAAATAAAGTGAAGGTCTCTATGATCTAGGCATTATAAAATGATTCCTCAGTTAGAGATAAACACAATGAGAAACAGAAAAATGACTATGTAAGGGCATGGAACAAATAAATAGTGCCAGAATCAAATAAGGAGTCCCACTGAGAGCACATGCACTAATACAGTACACAAAATGTTCACTTGAATTAGGCAGCTCACTGAAAAGAACAGCAAAACACCAAATTTCAGTCATGAAGTATGTATCACAATAGGATAACCAGGCAGCTAGAACGAAAAAGAACATCATTATCGTAACATCATTGATCTGAGCACAGAGAAATCATGAAAATTTTGTCATTATATTTACGTTAAAAACTATCTACGACTGGAGAATAACACTTTAACACACACAGCCAGACGTGCTTAGGCTCTCTAATTACCTTCAATCTCATTAATGAGATAGTAATAATCATAGCAATGTAATCCCATAACTCATTTACAATTCATGTCATCACATAGTGACACGCAGTCCACTTCATAACTGAGAATATTCGTAAAATGTTGTACAAACACTCAGAATATGTCACAGCAGACGTTTATCATCAAAACACATTCACCTTACTTTCAAAGGTCACCATGGTGGACACTTACCAAAAATTTTTTAGAGGGAAGGACTGTAATTGTATATACTTATAAACGTTCCTTTGCTTTTCCATTACTTTCTTTTAAATAGCCATTACACGAAGGTGGTAGTTGTAAATGTCCCACATTGATTCTCAGTCCTTGAATAAACTATGAAATCTGGCTTCACGCTGAAAATCATGCATTATTTACTGATTGAATTATAAATATGCATGATTCAGAATCTCCTCTAATTCTACGTGAAGAAGAAAGTTTCTTCAGAATTTAAATTTTCCGGTATCTTCTTTGTTTACCTGAAGTAGCTATAATGCACCTGGAAACCGGTAATTCGAATACAGAAACCTCACTGTTAGACACAATCCTACCACTTGAGGCTGACAAACTAGTCATACATTACCAAAAATTACTCTCAGGGGGCCAATCCTCCCACTTTTGGACTAGCAATCATCAATTCTAACACATGATAACCTATGGAACAAGGTATACTCCCTCCTGAATACTGCCCATCTATACTCACTAACCGTGGATTGTAAAAAGATTCTATGTAACTTCTGCCTGAAGAAAACTAGCCCAATATCACTCCCTCTTCATCAAGTCACTAAAGCTTCAACGCAGCCATCAGAAATCACAATATCATCCGCACATAGGCAGAATCAATAAAACACAAATAAAAACTCACCTTTAAAACCTTTTTGCAAATACTCAATCATTGTAACAAAACAGCCTGCTTAAAATCACTCATGACACATCAGAACCATCTCACTGGAGAAGGGTTTACTTCATCTGATTTCATGAACCATTGCTTCACTGTCATTTCATTGTAAATCCAAGCGGAATGAACATTTAAAACAAGAAATCACTTTCAAATTTACAATCATCTATCAAACTCATAAGAAAACTAAAATCCTTTATAGATTCTTAAAATGCACATGGATGCACGCCTATTCTCAGATAATACACTATACAACTTGCCCATCGAACACATCGTTAGTAGAAGATACACACTCCTATAGATATAGAACAGAGCAAGAGTGGGAAAAACCACAGAAAATGTAGATAAAGTATGTACTGTTTCAGTTGTGGGTCCAGTGCTAACAAAGCAGATCACATATATGGAATATTATTCCCTTCTGAGTGAAAATATCAACCTCACCTCAGACTATCTTCACATTTACACTCGGAGTGCAGTCAAAGTTATTCTTTAATAATAAGAGCGCCAGAACAACCTTATTATCATAAGAACATGTTACAAAAGAGAATCACCTTGCACAACTGAAAATCGATACAATGAGAATAAACAATTGGAATCAGTAACCCTTCATAACATGTCAATCCATGCTTATACATCATTCACACAAAGTACTGAGCCATACTGTGTAGAAATACGCACATGAAAAAAAGTTTCGCATCACCCCGGTTCCTAGAACTCCTGAAGGTGCACGTTGACTGTGGATATTGATCACAGACACAATCCCTTTGACAGTTCAGCGATGTCATTAAACCCGCCTAAAGCTGTAAGCAACCATGCATAAACAGCACCTATTAGACGGAGGGGTCCGACAGCCGATCAGTTTCAGTCATTACACCAGGAAGGACGTACACGGCTCGTGTTGTCTGTAGTTTAACTGTGCCTAGTCGGTCAGTACTGCTGTTCGATCGATTCCGCATTGTTACTTTGTGCCAGGAAGGCCTCTCACCAAGGGGAAGTGTCCAGGTGTTTTGTAGTTGTTCGGACATAGAGGAGATACAGGCAGGAACTGTCGATGACATGCATCGCTCAGGTCGCCCAAGGGCTACTACTGCAGTGGATGACCGCTGCCTAAGGATTATGGCTCCGTGGAACCCTGACAGCAACGCCACCATGTTGAATAATGCTTTTCGTGCAGCCACAGGACGTTGTGTTACGACTCAAACTGTGCGCAATAGGCTGCATGATGAGCAATTTCACTCCTGACGTCGATGGCGAGGTCCACCTTTGCAATCACGACACCATTCAGCGAGGTACAGATGGGCCCCACAACATGCTGAATGGACCGTTAAGGATTGGCATTAGTTCTCTTCACCGATGAATGTCGCATATACCTTCCACCAGACAATCGTCGCAGACATGTTTGGAGGAAACCCGGCCAGGCTGAATATTTTAGACACACTGTCCAGCGAGTACAGCAAGGTGAAGGTTCCCTGATGTTTTGGGGTGGCATTATGTGGGCCGCTGGTGGTCATGAAAGAGCTGTACGATGCGTGAATGCCATCCTCCGACCGATAGTGCAACCATATCGGCAACATATTGGCAAGGCATTCGTCTTCTTGGACGACAATTCGCGTCCCCATCGTGCACATCTTGTGAATGACTTCCTTCAGAATAACGACATTGCGTGACTAGAGTGGTCAGCATGTTCTCCAGACATTAACCCTATCGAACTTTCCTGGAATAGACTGAAAAGAGCTGTTTATGCGTTACCCATCAATCACTCTGAAGGATCTACTCCGAATAGCCGTTAAGAAGTGGGACAATCTGGACCAACAGTGCCTTGATGAACTTGTGGACAGTATGCCACGACGAATACAGGAATGCATGAATGCAAGAGGACGTGCTACTGGGTATTAGAGGTAACGGTATGTACAGCAGTCTGGACCACCACCTATGAAGGTCTTGATGTATGGTGGTACAACACGCAATGTGTTGTTTTCATGAGCAATAAAAAGGACAGAAATGGGAAATGATGCTTATGTTGACGTCTGTTCCAATTTTCTGTAAACATTCCGGAAAGCTCTAACCGAGGTGATGCGTAACTTTTTTGATGTGTGTATATTTTCTTGTGACCACAAATCACAGTTCAAAACCCATACCAAAAAATTACCATTCTATAACTCTTCAACACTCACTCAATATTCACAAATATCGAATACCGATGTTTCATATCTCAGAAAATGTTATCACTCAAAGAACATAAAACAATGTGCACATGGGAAAACTGACTGGTACCTCATATAAAAGAATAATTAATTAGAAACAACAACGAAACCGCATTCTAGCTGCCTAATTATACATAGGAAACTATTAATTAATGTACGAATAGGGAACACTGGATACTTCCCTCTGAGCACAACATAAGAAGAGTAGTCATGCAGTACACTTCCACACTATGGCTTAATCTCTCCTCAGAGTGAAGAACATGAATCTTGTATGTTACATTCCTTCAGCTGGGTTGTGTATCATCACAGCAGAAAGCCACTATGGATAAATCATCAAGTTTTTAGTAATGACATGATCCCTCTAGACACTTTATTACCTGTTGATATTACACCACAGGATTACACTAACTTTTTCAGAAAATTGCGTCATGTAACTGCTGATTTTATGTAATATTGTTCACTACACCCCTACGTCTAATTCTACCAGCGATTACCTCTGAGTCTAAGTTTTGAACAGCTTACTTTAAATCTCACAACTTTTCTGGTGTTATATTTGACCTTTCAACACCAGTAACTACAACTATTACATTTAAACAATCTTCCTCACCACATTTTGATTTTCCAAGACCAATTTGTTCCTCAATGCCTACTGAAGGGTACTTTGTTCTACTGTAATGATCTTGAGCTACTGCAGTGAACTGTACTATAGCTTCAAGCCTCAGTTCTTGTCTGGCCTGTACTGGACGGTCTACAGATAGAGCTACACGTTCTTTCTAAACAGCTATGACATTATCTCTCACCTCTATTCTTTTTCACTGTTACAAGTAGCAGGCGTTTACTTGGTTTTACTAGCCTTAATTCGCTCACCTAATTATTACATAATAAATAAAAAATTCTACAGAAGACTTATTCTTGCATTTTGAATAAACACACGACACAGGCACTTGCACGTCCAGCATTTTGTAATGCCAAAGACTCAACAATCTCCTTAAAGTGACACACTAAAATACACAAATTCTGAAAAAAATAGCACAAGCTCTACCATCTGACAAAAGTGCAATATCCTTCCAATAAATATCCACCAAATCTGTATAAAGTACCACTCTAGCATGATATAAGACAATTACGCTCAAACGTCTATCTATGTAGCCCACAGAATCAGGAAAAAAAAAAAAAAAACGTAGCAGATGATGCTTAAAATGAAAAATACCCGAAGTTCACTGTAAATATGTCTTAAAAATTACATAATCACCCCACAAATGTCTGTCATTCGTCTACAAAGGTATTGGAATAGTTATAGAAGCAGACGTTTCCTCAACTCACAGCCAAAAATGTTCACTACTACATCAAGGCAATTCCAGACACAAAATTTTTCAAAGCTCTGGAAGCACACATTAATCTCAGTTCCATAAATTACAAAAAGAGCTTAATGTCATTGAAACCAGTGTATTCAGCTCCATTCAAATACCTGACAAAGTCTCCGACAAAAGTCTCTTCCAAATTAATTCTGTCCGATCATACGGGTGCATAATGCAACACACTTTTTTCTCTGCCAATTTTGGCTGAAAATGGTAAATTTGTTGTAGATCATAGTGGAATATTTCTACTTCAGTCTCTATAGTTTCATGAACTTCTTATAGGTAGTGCTGTTAAACGTAGCTTCCAAAGCGTCGTCGACGACGGAAATGCATTCCAAGCAGAGAGCAATCATTAAGTTCCAATCACCGAGTTTCTTTGGTGGAAAACCGGAACGTTGCAGATATTCATAGGCACTTGCAGAATGCTACGGAGACCTGACAGTGAACAAATACTCGTTGAGACGTCGGACGAAGCGTGTGTCATCATCGCAACGAGGTTGCACAAATCTGTCCGATCTCCCGCCTGTCAGCTGGTCGCACACTGCTGTGACTCCTGCAGTGTTGGAACGTGCGGACACTCTCGTTAGAGGTGATCGACGTAAAGAGTCAGTCACCTTACTGCACAACCGGACGACTCGTCCACCAGTTGGGGCGATGAAACTTGGGTTCATTACATCGAACCATAAACAAAAAGGCAATCCATGGAGAGGCGTCGGACCACCTCTCTTCCGAAGCAAAGTTCAAAATCGCACTCTCAGCCGGTAAAACCTAGCGCCGGACTTCTGGAACTCTGAAACGGTTTGATGTTCTTCCTCGTAGTGTGAGTACGAATATCAGATAACTGAAAATTATGAATCGTTTACGACTAAACACTGAAATGGTGTCACCAAATAATCTCCAAAACTGTAGACATCACCTCCGAACTGCTCCACCATCACCAATTCGACTTGCGGAATGACATAAGAATTCAAATGCTTATAGCCACATGGCCTAGTGGACTGTGCTTTATTCTCATTGGCTGATAGACGCTACCACAGCAGTGGCTCACATAGAGATAACTAAAAGACAATGCCTGCCGATTACCGATTACATGATGTCATTGAAAAAAATCGGCAAAGACTATTTCGCAAAAGAAAAAAAAAGAACTGTGTACAACATTTGCGGTGTCTACGTTTTAACTGTGCTAAGCAGTGTCTTTCAATCATGCGTGAGTATCTGAAGGAGCAGACACTGCTGCGATCCACAGCTGCACCAAATACAAGAAATGCTTTCGCAATTGGGAATACTATGAGACTTCAACTTTACAATTTATTCGCGAATATGAAAGTTTGTGTCGGATCGGGACTCTAACCCGCATTTATTGCTTTAAGTGAGAGGTCACCCTAACCACTCAGGATATCCAAGCACACTTCGCGAACAAACCCAGTTCTCAATATGCCATCCTGTGTCCACTTCCAGAACTAGCACATCCTCTGAGTCCAGCGCAGGAAGAGACTAGCTTATTTTTCTCGCAGGGTATTTAAATGCTATTTACAGCGTCCCTGTTTTATCAGGCTACCATGAAAGGTCTCTTAGACTTGAATTCATGCTAACGCTGTAGCAATAATAAATATGCGTCTTCTTACGTGGAGCCAGCCAGAGTGGCCGTGCGGTTCTAGGCGCTACAGTCTGGAACCGAGCGACCGCTACGGTCGCAGGTTCGAATCCTTCCTCGGCCATGGATGTGTGTGATGTCCTTAGGTTAGTTAGGTTTAATTAGTTCTAAGTTCTAGGCGACTGATGACCTCAGAGGTCGCGTAGTGCACAGAGCCATTTGAACCATTTTGAACCTACGTGGAAATCATAGCGAATGTGAGAATCCAGGACGTGGACAAATATGTTGGTTCCAGAAGCGTGTCCAGATAGTTGAAGTGGTTAAGGTGACTGCTCATATAAGGTGGAAAATCAGGGTTTGAGTCCTGGTGTGGCCCAAATTTTCAAATGTTGCCAATAAATTCTGCAACTGGAGTATGACCGTATTCGCAACTAATGACACATTTCTCGTAAACTGTAATTAACTGAAAGAGTCGCTTAACATTTATGTTTAAAGGTATACAGAAATGCCGAGTTTCCAGCTGTGAGAGATAACTTATTCTGTGATGCTCCTAGCAGAACGTATTCTGATATATTTGGGTATAACATACATTGAAATATTATCATTAACATGTTACTGCTGTACGTCACTGTGAAGAACAAGAATAGTTCGGATTTTAATCACTTGTTATTGTAGCGATAGCAATTTCTGAAGAAGACTGCTGACCACTGGCTTGGCACATGTTTCATTTTAGTGGGAAGCCAATGGTACGGTGATGAACAATATTATAGTTCAATAAATTATCTAACCAGTTACAAAGACTCTGACTATTGATTCTCCACAGTGACATCCAGCTGAAATTCCTGTGCAGTGCTTTAGAAGAGATATTTTAATACGGTACTCTCGCTTGATTCATGTCTCAAAATTTCGATTTCAACAATAGATGCTCATGTAATAATTTATTTCAGTGGCAGGGAGTCTATTTATTAAAACTTTCTTTTACAGAAAAATCAGTGATTGGCCCTAACAATAAATGACTGATTCTTAATATACTATTCCACGTCCGTTTCGGTAGCTCAAAATATTGCTTATCTGCTTTCACTGTGATTCACTCTCAGTAAAATAAATATCTCTTATGTTCTCAGTCACTGCTATCGTTCCATACATTCAAGCTTCTGTTATGAGAACCCACACAATTCTCGTTCGCATGCTGTCTTTAATTCTACATTCTTCTGTCATCTTCTGCTTTGATCATCTTTATAAATCTTCTGTCCTCTTCTCTTCTTTTGTCTTCTGTATTTTCCATCGTTAGACTCATTTCTCTGTCGAAACTTTAAAATTTCGAATTCTAGTCGTAGATTTTAATGACATTACGTCAATGATACTACCACTCATCTCTGGCTACTTCTTCTTCCACTCGTTGCTTAACTTCTGGAAACTACTTCTACCCTCTCAATCATTCCCAATCCACAGTTCTCTATGCAATCATTACCGCAAATAAAACAACATCCCTATCACAAAAAAACAAGTTACTTCTCCAGTAATATACTGCTATGTCCTCTCTGCCCATCTTGTTACGCGAGAGTCCTCTCGTCAACCCTCTGCTACGTCTTACAAAATTACAGAGGTAACTTTTACCTACCGAATAAATACACATCTGCAGTCTGCAGATTCCTCGACTTGCACCGACGGGTGGTTTGGTTTCGGTTTCTGCTGAATAGGTCAGGTGTACACTATACGCAGGAGGCGGCTACACGGGTAGCAGGGGCTGTGTGGCGTGGACTGGGCGGTTTTTTAGGTTAGCGGGTCTCAACAAAACACAAGATGGGCTTGAAGAACATAGATACAGGAACTATTGGTATAACAGTTGTAAATTGTCGTACCAGAGCTCCAAGAGCTAATAGAAAGCACTGATGCTCAAATCGTTATAGGCACTGAAAGCTGGCTAAAGCTGGATATAAGCTCAGCCGAAATTTTTGCCGAGAACCAAACGGTGTTCCGGAAGAGATAGGCTAAACACGGTTGGCGGTGGTGTGTTTGTTTCTGTTAGGAGTAGTTGAACTTGTCGCGAAATTGAAGTAACTACTGTGAAGTAGATACTGTGAGTTAGTATGGGCAGATGTCATTGTTGGCAACCGGAATAAAATAATAATTGGATCCTTTTACCGACCTCCCAGTTCAGATGATAGAGTTGCTGAAAGATTCAGAGAAAACTTGGATTGATTTCAAACACCTACTCCACTCATACGATAATAATTGGTGGTAACTTTAATTTACCCTCGATATGTTGGCGAAAATACATGTTTAATTCCGGAGGTACGCATAAAATATCATCCGAAATTGTGCTAAACGCATTCTCTGAAAATTATTTCGAGCAGTTAGGTCATGAGCCCACGCGAATAGTAAACGGTTGTGAAAACACACTTGACCTCTTAGCAACAAATAATTCTGAGTTAATAACCATCATCAAATCCGATATAGGAATTAGTGAACACAGGGTTGTCTTAGCGAGACTGAATATTGTAATCCCCAAATCCTCGAAAAATAAGTGAAAAATATACCTATTCAAAAATACCAAATAAACTAACAAATGACGGAGCTGATCCTCCTTGGTACCCAAAACGGGTTAGAACAATGTTGCAGAAAAAAGCGAAACAAACGTGCCAAATTTAAACAGACGCAAAATCGCCAAGATTTACGATCGTTTACAGAAGTTCGAAACTTAGCGTGGAGTTCAATGCGAGACGCCTGTAACAGTTTCCACAACGAAACTTTGTCTCGAAACCTGGCAGAAAATCCAAAGAGATTCTGGTCGTATGTGAAGTATGTTATCGGTAAGAAACAATCAGTGCCTTCTCTGCTCGATAACAATGGAGATGCTATAGAAGACAGTGCTGCCAAAGCAGATTTACCCAACACAGCCTTCCGAAATGCCTTCACAAAAGAAAACGAATTAAATATTCCAGAATTCGAATAGATAACAGCTGCGAACATGAGTAACGTAGAAGTAAATACCCTCGGAGTAGTGAAGCAACTCAAATCACTTAATAAAAGGAAGTCTTCTGGTCCAGACTGTATACCAATTAGGTTCCTTCCGCAGTACGCTGATGCATTAGCTCCATACTTAACAACCATATACAACCGTTCGCTCGATGAAAGATCCGTACCCAAAGACTGGAAAGCTGCACAGATCACACAAATATTCAAGAAAGGTAGTAGGAGTAATCCACTAAATTACAGGCCCATATCGTTAACATCTATATGCAGCAGTATTTTAGAACGTATATTGTGTTCTAACATTATGAATTACCTCGAACGAAACGGTCTATTGACACACAGTCAACAGGGGTTAGAAAACATCGTCCCTGTGACACACAACTAGCTCTTTATTCACATTAAGATCTGAGTGCTATTGACGATGGATTTCAGATCGATTCCGTATTCCTAGATTTCCGGAAGACTACCACAGAAGCGGTTCGTAGTTAAATTTCGTGCCTATGGAATATCGTCTCATTTATGTGACTGGATTTGCGATTTCCTGTCAGAGAGGTCACAGTTCGTAGTAATTGACGAAAAGTCATCCACTAAAACAGAAGTGATTTCTGGCGTTCCCCAAGGTGGTGTTATAGGCCCTTTGCTGTTCCTTATCTACATTAACGGTTTGGGAGACAATCTGAGCAGTCGTCTTCGGTTGTTTGCAGATGGCGCTGTCGTTTATAGACTAATAAAGTCATCAGAAGATCAAAACAAATTGCAAAACGATTTATAAAAAATATATGAATGGTGCAAAAAGTGGCAGTTGACCCCAAATAACGAAAACTTTGAGATCATCCACATGCTAAAAGGAACTCGTTAAACTTCGTTTACACCAAAAATCAGTCTAATCTAAAAGCCGTAAATTCAACTAAATACCTAGGTATTACAATAACGAACAACTTAAATTGGAAAGAACACATGGAAAATGCTGTGGGGAACGCTAACCAAAGGCTGCATTTTTTGAAGGACACTTAGAAAATGTAACAGACCTACTACGTTTGTCCGTCGTCTTTTAGAATACTGCTGCGCGGTGTGGGATCCTTTCCAGGTAGGACTGACGGAGTACATCGAAAAAGTTCAAAGAAAAGCAGCACGTTTTGTATTATCGCGAAATATGGGAGAGAGTGTCACAGAAATGACACAGTATTTGGGCGCGACATCATTAAATGAAAGGCGTTTTTATCAAGAAATTCCAACTTTCTCCTCCGAATGTGAAAATATTTTGTTGATACAGACCTACATAGGATTACCACGATAAAATAAGGGAAATCAGAGCTAGTACGGAAAGATATAGGTGTTCATTCTTTTCGCGTGCTATACGAGATTTTAATAATAGAGAATTGTGAAGGTGGTTCGATGATCCCTCTGCCAGCCATTTAAATGTTATTTGCAGAGTATCCATGTAGATGTAGATGTAGATATAAAACATTTAAAGTTCTGTTAACATCTTGAAGCAAGCATGAAAGATATTGCACTAATTACAATGGAGGAAATTTCTGTAGCCAAATCCTTCCATTCAATTTTTCTATTTGATTGTAAAAGAGTATTCATGACTTCAGTCATTCAGTGCATTATCCATTTTTCAGTAGTTTCTCATGCAGTAAATAAATAGTTTTCGGAAGTGAACAGATCTGCAGTCTGCCATTATACCCGCAAATCTATTAAAAAATGCTTTATTCTGAATTTCCGAGAACCGCAGTTTGCACGCTATTTAAAATTGACAGCTGACGTACATGTGTTCGTGGCTGGCTTGTTTTCAACATTATTCGAGATGCGTGGGTTGGGCATGACAGTGTATTTCAGTTAAATGATTGCGTTTGTGGGTGCTTGCATAATTATTATTCAACAAAATTGGTACTGTTACTTGTGAGAGATTTATTTAATGCCAGAGAATGACGTTTATTAGTTTTTAGCCTGCTTTTTTGTCTGTTTCAGCAATCGTAAGGGCAAATATATGATTAGAACTTTACTATTTTTGAGTTGCAGAGTAATTATAATTTTGTTTCACTTCCCTCCACACGTGGAATTAATCCCTATTAACTAAAACAGTTAAGTTCATTAGGGGTAACATAACGAAATTAGGTCATCGCTTGATTACAAGGTCATTTAGGTTATTAAAATTAAGTTTCAACATTTCCGTTGTGTTATAAACGGTATCGTACCGACAGTTGGTTGGAAGATCTGCACGTGCTCATTTTTTCCTTTTACCATGTTCTCGAAGTGTACTACATAGTCGGCTTAATGTCAGGATCAACGACTGTTCGAAGTTCTTCACAAATTTTCTTGCATTTGTGCCGCCAAAGCTTCGAGATATTTCTACTAGTTATTTCTAGTGATAACAGGCAAGCTCATAGCGTAGCCTGAGATTCGGGTCAGTGTGAAAGGTGATAGTTTGGTTGTGAATTTTCGGAACCAACAAATATGGTATTACTACAAGAAGCGTGGCTACGTTTACGGAACAGTTAAGCACTCCATGAGTAAAAACTGCATACTTTTCGCTATCGTGTTGACTATATATCAATTGGGTGAAATTTAATTTCATTGTGGCGGTGTTTATCTTGGTAATTTTTGTGATTGCGACCTTCGTTCGAATCATTTCGAAGTCAGTATTCTTATTTTCGTAAGGATTTGACACAACTGTTTGCACCCATTGCTAAGAAACACACTGCCTGCGCTCTCGGTGGCTTTTTACAAGCACCTGGTGACACTGTCCTTCTTTCCCAATACTCGTTATTTCTTTCCCAACATTTGACATGGTGAGAAGAGTCAATATTGCTCCTCTAAATTCATACTAAACGGCACTACCCTGATATGGAGTCTTACCAACAGTAGTAGATAATTATCGAGCTCTTCCTACAGGACGGCCTTAGAGACCATGACGTTGTCAGGACGAACTGCATCTTAAGGGACTTCTGTGTCAGCAGCTCCAAATATTCCGGGAAAATTGAGAGAACATTGGCACCGCGGAATAGCAACGTATTATGTTGATATTGCTATAATGGTTTGTTTAATAACACAGAAACTTTGATTCTGTAACCAAAGGTAGCAGCTGCGTATGTGTCAACAAATTAGCAGCAGCACCTATAGCTAAATATTATACTGCGCAACGCAATTAAATGATCGCTTTTCGAAATCCTTAATAGTATCCCTTTACGACATAGAATTTTTAAATTTGTCTCGAAGGTGCCTTCAACTTTCCTCTGTAATATAGGAACATGGTGTCTGTTCTTTTGGTAAACATGCAGCTCTCCAGAATGAAATGATAATTAAATCAAGACACTAAGATGCCGACAGGAGTTGATATACACCAACGGGGACGGTTGAAAACGTGTGCCCCGACCAGGACTCGAACCGAGGATCTCCTGCTTACATGGCAGACGCTCTATCCAGCTGAGCCACCGAGAAGACAGAGGACAGTGCGGCTGCAGGTATTTATCCCTTGCACGCTCCCTGTGAGACTCATATGCCCAACCTAATGTCCACGCACTATATTCGTAGTGCCCCTGCCGATTACACTCATTGCGCGCGGCAGACAATCTTACCGAGACCCGTAAGAGTTTGGGCAATTCGAGTGCATCCGCACAGAAGAAGGCCAATGTTCGAAAGAACAGATACCATCTTCATATAGTTAAGACTAACCGGTGGCTCAGTTGGATAGAGCGTCTGCCACGAAAGTAGGAGATCCCAGGCTCGAGTCCCGGTCGGGGCACACATTTTCAACTGTCCCCGTTGATGTATATCAACGCCTGTCGGCAGCTCACGGGCTTGACTTAGTTGCCATTTCGTTCCTGTATAATAGTGCAAAATCGTGGCTCGGTGACGCTTCAAACAGCAACTTGTCGACTCACGTCAAAGAAAGACCAGGACTCAGAAATTCATGTGATATGTAAGGCGGGTTAATGAAGCCACATTGGCACCAGATTTCATCACAATTTTTCGCAACGGCACCGTGGGCGTGTCACACTTTGGTAAGTTCGTCACACCCCCTCTCTACCACATTTCACCCCTTCTTCAACCCCTCTGCGATGGAGATCAGAACAGGGGAGCCCTGCGTTGAAATGAAGCAGGCCGCCTTCGGTGGCCGAGCCGTTCTAGGCGCTTCAGTCTGGAACAACGCGACTGCTACGGTCGCAGGTTCGAATCCTGCCTCGGTCATGGATGTGTGTGATGTCCTTAGATTAGTTAGGTTTAAGTAGTTCTGAGTTCTAGGGGAGTGATGACCTCAGATGATAAGTCCCATAATGCTCAGAGCATCAATCAGTTTGCTTACAGGTGGCCGAGGAAACACTTCAGACACGCTGTGGCTCAGAATCGACACGAAAAGGCCTCAGGGGTGACATAAATTACGTCAATTAACAACTCCTTTTCTTGGGGCGTTGGTTCTCAAACGTTTCGCCGTCGGAAACGGCAGTTCACAGTGCGGTGAGCAACAGAACGACATTCTTGACAGTCTTTGATGGCTGACAGCCCATGGACGATTCAACCCTTCTCTAAGATCATCGTGTGGCAGCAACCCAACTGAATGTAATCGCATCCCTTTGGAGTGTAGTGTGACTAGCACTTTTTCTCTGGTTTACAGGGCGGATTCAGTGAGGACCTTTCAAAACCATTCGACGAAATTCGAAACAGCCCTCATATCTAGCCGTCCTTTAGTGACGTGATCAGGTCGTAGCGGTTACTCTTGTCAGATTGACACATGCGTGAGTAAATCGGCAGACGGTCCGTCTGCCAGCCCGCTCGCAGGGTCTGAAGCAGCAGTGTCGGCTGCCTGCAGGTGCTTAGGACTCTGTCATGCCTTGTCTCTCTAAAGGCACATTTTTCAAAGTGCTCAACGATGTTGTGCAGGATAGAACAAGGGCGTTTCTGAACAGGGGAACCCAGGAGGTCCCTTTGCCGTTGCATTGACGCATCTGTCAGTGTCATACCCTGTGTGATAACGCTGCAAGAGCATGTGGAACAGGAGGGCTGAAAAAGTGGAAGCAACCTTTGCTACTTTAAATCACGTACATATTTTGTCGAGTGGTTCCGCTCTGTACAACAGACCGAAATTGCGGTCGCATGGCATTCCAAATTACATTCAGCGAGGTTGCTGGCCCACGATGTCCTTAGATATGAGTTGATTCACCCAGGGGCTGAAAGAGGGGTCAGACGTTGTCAAGAAAGTGGTCCTGGCTACACATCGCAATGCGAACTATCGTGTTTGACCGCGAAATGTATGGTAATCAATGCCCTAAGGAAAGCGCAGTTTCATTGACGCACTCTATGCCACCCAGTGAGGCCTTTTCGTTTCGCATCTGAGCGTTGACGTGTCTGAAAAGTTATAGCCGGTCACCCATAAGAAAATCGCGTAATTTCAACGCTGGGCGTCGCATCGCTTCGAAGAGAGGTCAAAAGAAGCTGTGAAATGTATCAAATTAGGTGCGTGACGAACTTTCCATTGTGACACAATAACTTTGGCGTTGGAAAGAATTGTAATGACATTTGGTGCCGTTGTACCATCATTAACCCACCTTACGTGTAACACTAACTTCTGAGCTGTGGGCTTTTCATGGCACCTGTCGACACCCTGCAGTTTGGAGCATCGCCGAATGACTGACGACGCCGGGCGCCACGCTTTTTCACTATTACAAAACAAGGTTTTTAGGCACCTTGGAGCAAAAATTCAAACGTAAGTGTCGCAGTGGAAGAAAATTACGGGGTTTCGAAAAAGCGATCCTTTACTTGTGTTGCGCAGTGTTTTCTGGAATACAACGGCACGCCTTTCATTTTTTTGTATGCCGAATCAGTAATAATGGAAGTTAAATTCTACATTGATAGATGAATTTCAGTCGGCAGAATTTTTTATCTTGCCGCCATGCGCTTGCATCCCCTCCGTGATCGTAGACTTGTACGCAGTTGTTCTGTGTAAAGGGCATGGTTCAGCGTTAACTCTACATATCAAAAATGTTTTGTAGCACCTCGGTTGCGAGAGTTCTGGAACCTGCACAGAAAATTGGAATAGAGGTCAACATAAACATCATTTCCGCCGTTTTTACTGCTCATGAAAACAACACATTGCATGTTGTACCATCATACAGCAAGACCTTCATAGGTGGTGGTCCAGATTGCTGTACACACCGGTACCTCTAATCCCAGTAGCACGTCGTCTTGCATTGATCCATCCCCATAATCGTAGTGGCATACTATCCACAAGCTCATTAAGGCACTGTTGGTCCAATTTGTGCCACTCCGAAAAGGCGATTCGTCGTAGATCCCTTAGAGTGGTTGGAGGGGCACGTCGTCCATAAACAGCCCTTTGCAATCCATCCCAGGCATGTTCAATAGGGTTCATGTCTGGAGACCATTCTGGCCTCCCTAGTCGAGCCATGTCGTTATCCTGAAGAAGGTCATTCACAAAATGTGCACGATGGGGGCACGAATTGTCGTCCATCGAGAATGTCTCATCAATATGGTTGCACTATCGGTCGGAGGGTGGTATTCAAGTATCGTAAAGCCATTATGGTGCCTTCCGTGTAATGCCACCACGAAACAGCAGGGAATCTCCACCTCGCTGGACAGTATGTCTAAGGCGTTCAGCCTGAGCGGGTTGCCTCCAAACACTTCTGCGACGATTGTCTGGTTGAAGGCATATGCAACATTCTTCGGTGAAGAGAACGAAATGCCAATCCTGAGCGGTCCATTCGGCATGTTGTTGGGTCCATGTGTACCGCGCTGCACGGTGTCATAATTGCAGAGATGGACCTCGCCATGGACGTCGGGAGAGAAATTACGCATCATGTAGCCTATTGTGCACAGTTTGAGTCGTAACACGACATCCTGTGGCTACACGAAAATCATTATTCAACATGGTGGCGTTGCTGTTAGGGTTCTTCCGAGCCATAATCCGTAGGTAGCTGTCATCTACTGCAGTAGTAGCCCTTGTGTGGCCTGAGCGAGGCATGTCATCGACAGTTTCTGTCTCTCTGTATCTCCTCTATGTCCGAGACACGTGGACACTTCCCTTAGTGAGAGTCCTTCCTCTCACAAAGTAACAATGCAGACGCGATCGAACCGAGGCATTGACCGTCTAGTCATAGTTGAACTACAGACAACACGAGCCATGTACCTTCTTCCTGGTGGAATGACTGGAGATGATCGGCTGTAGGATTCCCTCCGCCTACTAGGTGTTGTTCATGCGTGGTTGTTTACAAATCAAATGTGTGTGAATTCATAAGGGACCAAACAGTTGAAGTCATCGATCCCTAGACTTACACACTACATAAACTGACTTACGCTAAGAACGACACACACACCCATGCCCTATGGAGGACTCTAACCTCTGGCGGGAGGTGGCCGCGCAATAGGTGACAAGGCGCCTCAAACCTCGCAGCCAGTCCGCGCGACGGTTGTTTACATCTTTGGGCGGGTTTAGTGACATGTCTGAACAGCCATAGGTACTGTGTCTGTGATACATTATCAACAGTCAATGTCTATCTTCAGAAGTTCTGGGAACCGGGGTGATGAAAAACTTTTTTGATGTGTGTACTTCCTTCTGAGAAAAAGACCCAAGCTGTCCTGGGAACAAATGAAAAATAGTTATAAAAAGACTATGAGCCTGATGTTAAGCACTGCATCATGGTCTCATTAAAGTTTACGGAATTACTTTTTGCTCATTGAGTCTAAGTCCCTGAATCGCATGCTGGTGCAGTATTAATTGCATCGGTATATGAAAACTTAGGTTAGAAAAGTTGTTCAATCCAAAAGCGTGAAGGTGACGCAGCTACTGTAATTGTGTTCGGTCTATGTGCCTGTATTTTAATTGAATTAATCTTTGATTTGACGTTTTAAGTAATAGGTAATTGCTGTAGCCAAAGGCCTTGCCGCAGTGGTAGCACCAGTTTCAGTCGGATTACAAAACTGAAGTGCTGCAGTACGGATGGGTGATTGTCCGTGTGCACAGAGAGTTGTTGGCAAGTGGGTTGAACTCGGGCATTGTGAGGTCTATTGAGTAGCTACTTGACTGACAAGCAGTGGCTCTGTTCACGAAAACTGACGACAACCGGGACAACGGTGTGCCGATCGAATGCCCCTCCATATCCGTGTCAAATGTCGCCTGTCGGCAGAGGATGAAACGGCGGCCTGTCGGTACCGCCGGGCCTTCGGAAACCTGTTCGGATAGAATTTAGTTGCTGTACGCTACCCCACGACGTTTACTGTTAAAGCTGATAAGCAAATGTGTTTCAGTTTTTGTTAAGGATAGTGAAGGTCGTACGTCTACGCGGAAGTCCATTTCAGTTTTGTTGATGACGAATGAGGTCATCAGGTTGATTTAAGGTTTGCTATCGGCTACAGCCACTGATGCGAAGGATTCGTTCGGCTGTTACAAACTGCGGCTATAGTCCCACACATTTTACGGACAGAGATGTTTAACAACAACTTATTCTCGGATTTCATAACTCTTAATTCGCAGAGATTCAGAAGAAGAAAATGCATGTTGCCTTCCGAAACATTGTGGACACACTGCAAACTAACGGAGCAATAAATCGGAGAAGATTATGTCAACTGAGAGACAGGAAATTCTTCATTTAGTTAGAAGACTTGGCTTTTATGTGTGCCCATCTGTGACTACAGAAACACTCTGTGTAATATCCGTGTTTTCACTTGTTTTGTGAACTACAAAGCGGTTCCGATATAGCATACTGTGCTGCACTTTTAGTTTAACCAACGTTTACATACTTCGTTGTCGACCGAGATGGATGCACTTTTACATATAACACGTGGTAACTTATGATGATTACGTTGTCCTGTTATCTGTAGGAGTGTGCAAACAATATTGGAGAATTCGTCTTTCTAAGACTAAGTCAACCTGGGAGATGCACATTTGCCGAAATTTCAGCAGAATGAAAAATGTCGAAATTCTTATATTAGCCCAAGCGTCTTGGTTTGATGTTAGACGTAAAACCAACTCACGAACTGAAGACTCAGCAGTGGAAGAGATATACTGTGAGCACTCAACGTAGCACTGACGGTTAAGGGCGCAAGGGGTAGGGGTGAGGGCGTTAGACGCAGAAATGAAGTGGGGGAAAAAAGGAAAGAAAAAGTGGAAAGAAAGAAAATACGATACGCTTCGATGTATGTTCACAAACGTTGATAGCATATTGTTGGTAAACAGTTCTATTCTGGAGCTTTTATTTTGAAAGCGATCTGACTGGATTTTGGTCCTTCACGACCGTGCCAGTAGCTCACAGATAGCTGGTAAGTATACGACTATCGCTAGCAATGTACACAAGAAAACAGCAGATGCGAGAGAAGAATTACGCTACACTCATTGGTCCGGAAGAAGCTACTACCCGGAGCTATAAGGAATTTCTTGTAAAGCAGACAACTGTGTAGAGGCGAGTGACAAGAGCTGTATGAACGGAGGGAGGAAGTAACACACGCAAGTTATAGAGCCACTATATTTGGCCACTGGAGTTGCAAATCACACGAAAGATGCGAAACAGAAGTCATTTCATTAACGTATCGGTATGGATGCGACAACAAGCGCTCCAAGTATCTCCTAAAAAGCCGCGCACAAAAACGGGATTCTTCGAGTGCTCATACGTCGAGGTATCTTCGTGAAAGTGAGATAGGGTCAAATGTTTTGGATAGACCTAGCGCTAGTGACCATTTGTAGACCCAACAAAAGTATTGTCTGTAACTATTGTACAGTATAGGGCCAAAAACTGATTATCACATGCTTCCTCCACTACTTAGGCTAATGGATCAAATCTGTTTGCTCTTTTTCCATAATATGTGGTGAGCGGTGCGCCTTATGGGGCTTATGGAGGAACCGTTTAGTTCATGGGCGATTCCTCAGAAAACGTGACAAAACTTTTTTCACCATTTCTTCGCAGTCATCAGCAGATATTTAAAAAACTGAGCCCAGTAAATTGCTCAAACTTTAACGGTATATTCTCGAAGTATTTATCTAGAAGTACCAGCCTCCAATTTTCAAACATCTTTATCCGTTATTGAGGAACACCCCAAAAACTTGGGTTTTGTGAATCAAAATGAAGCTACAGGTTCCGAAGTGGCTATATATTGCATGATACTTGGTTTCCGCAAAGCCTTGGCAGGCATCCTCAATTTGAAACTAGCCTTTGGCCGTTTGCATGAGCAAATATCACTACAAAATTTCTGATTATTGATTAACTTTAAGTTGAAAGTTTGAATAACATAACTGTAATGGTAACGGAAATAAGACGTTGCTGTGAAACCAAGTTCAAAATTTTATGTAACAACAACATTTTATTTAATAAAATCATGAAAATAGATCCTAGATCACTCACTTTACTTAATTGAACAGTTATATGGAATTATGGCCCGTCGTCAGTGATACAAAAAAATAGAATTTTATCCAATCTGCCAATCTCTCCTAACGAAGACGACTGTAGGAGCCATCACACAGAGCATCCGTACTCATCAGAGTCTCAGCAGGAAATGCCTAACCATCTCCGTTCTTCTGGGGTCGACACACGGTGGCCGGAAGGGCTCAGAGAGTCTGCACAGCGACTGGTTGCCAACCTAAGTGGGCCTGCTAACACGCGGGGAACTTACGTCTCTCTGCTCCAGTGCAGTCGCACTCTGCTTAATACAATGGTTGTCTAAACTGCATCTCCACATTCACAGAACCCACAGCAGAGAGCCCACGCACACGTCAGCAGACGACCCGCGTTCACATTTGCAGACTATAGTAAGAGTGATAATATAACGTAATTCCGGATAAAAATTCCCTGAGTATCGGAAGGGCACTCAGGTGTGTTTTGAGCGTGTGACTGTTGTATCAAGCCATGTAGCGGCTCACATGGAGCCGTTACAATATAGCAAAAATTTTTGCGGTTTGTTTCTAAGACCCCTATCTCCAATAACCTTGAAAATTTTCAAGGTACCGTATTCCCTTTTTGAGATACAGTGATTCAAAGTTACTAACCTATTTGCACGCGTAAAATATGCAGGTAAAATCAAGTGTGAGGCGAAAACGTAGTTCATAAGACGACATACTGTAAGAGAGACACGAAGAGATACTGACAATGAGTTGTGCTGAATGAGTGAGTGGCAATGGGGAAGTTGAAGTGGACGGGTATGAGCGACTTATAGCGATGGGCTAGTGTGTGAGTTACACGTACAGGAACTTTACAGAGTGGGAGGTGAGTTGCATGTTGATAAGAGCGCGAATATGCTCGCATGTAAAAAATGTTGGGTAAAATATTGAAGGTACTGAAGAAGGTAGAATGAAGCAGCTGGTACCGAACTTCTCTGCCAGAGTCTTTTAAACAATAGAATATTCGCCTTTTTTGTCCTTAGATAGGAGCACTTCTCCACTGCCACTTTATTACTTCTGGCTCCTGTGCCCCCGTTTTGAGAGGTGCGTTCCGTTCTCCCTGCATTGTCGACAAGCGTTAGCTTACGTGGCGCCAGCATTCTCGCTTTCGGGGCTTCCAGATACTAAATATTTTATATTTTACACATATATGTTTTTCACTATAGCTCATTATTGAAATTCAGAAGTATGAAAAGAATATGTCAAGAGGATTTACGCCTATTCAAAGGAATCAGGTCAGCATTTACCTTATGTTATTTAGAGAAAACAAAACGAAACTCGAAGAAAAGTTGTAAATGTCACAGAAACGTTCTTATTCGTTATCAACGTAACTGACTCAACGGACAGAAATGTTCACATCGTTGACCAACAGTACTACACACACAGTTAAAAATTTCACTGATGCCTATTGCGAGACTCAGTGCCTTATGGTGTGCAAAGGGTACATGACGCAGCGAGGAAATGCTGTCGTTGGTCAATTCTCGGTTCTCTGGTGCTGCACAATGTGATCAAAAGTATCCGGACACCTGGATGAAAATGAATTACAAGTTCGTGGCGCCCTCCATCGGTAATGCTGGAATTCAATTAGCCTTGATGACAGCTTCCACTCTCGCAGGCGCAGGCTTACGTTCAGACAGGTCATGGAAGGTTTATTGAGGAATGGCAGCTCATTCTTCACGGAGTGCTGCACTGAGGATAGGTATCGATGTCGGTCGGTGAGGCCTGGCACGAAGTCGGCGTTCCCTAAATATCCCAAAGCTGTTCTGTAGGATTCAGGTCAGTACCCTGTGCAAGCCAATCCATTATAGAGATGTTATTGTCGTGTAACCACTCCGCCATAGGCCGTGCATTATGAATAGGTGCTTGCTCGTGTTGAAAGACGCAATCGACATCCCCGAATTTCTCTTCAACAGTGGGAAACAAGAAAGTGCATAAAACATCAATGGCCGCGCGGGATTAGCCGAGCGGTCTCAGGCGCTGCAGTCCTGGACTGTGCGGCTGGTCCCGGTGGAGGTTCGAGTCCTCCCTCGGGCATGGGTGTGTGTGTTTGTCCTTAGCATAATTTCAGTTAAGTAGTGTGTAAACTTAGGGACTGATGACCTTAGCGGTTAAATCTTGTAAGACTTCACACACATTTGAACATTTTGATACATCAATGTAGGCCTCTGCTGTGATAGCGCCACTCATAACAACAAGAGGTGCAAGCCCCTTACATGAAATACACTACCACATCATAACACCACCGCGTCCGAATTGTACTGTTGGCACTACACAAGCTGTCAGATGTCGTTCACAGGGCATTCGCCATACCCACACCCTGCCATCGGGTCGCCATATTGTGTACCGTGATCCGTCACTCCACGCAACGTTTTCCACTGTACGCTCCTTACACCAAGCGAGGCGTCGTTTGGCATTTACCGGCGTGATGAGTGGCTTATGAGCAGCCACTCGACCATGAAATCCAAGTTTTCTCACCTCCCGTCTAGTTGTCATAGTTCTTGCAGTGGATCCTGATGCAGTTTGGAATTCCTGTGTGATGGTCTGGATAGAAGTCTGCCTATTAGATATTACGACCCTCTTCAACTGTCGGTGGTCTCTGTCAGTCTACAGACGAGGTCGGCCGATACGCTTTTGTGCTGAACGTGTCCCTTCACTGTCACATCGGAAACGTAGGACCCAGGGTGCTTAGGAGTGTAGAAATCTCGCGTACAGACGTGTGATACAAGTGACAACCAATCACCTGACCACGTTCGATGTCCGTGACTAATGTCTAATGACTACTGACGTCGCTGATATGAAGTACCTGACAGTAGGTGGCAGCACAATGCACCTAATATGAAAAACATATGGTTTTGGGGGTGTTCGGGTACTTTTGATCACACAGTGTACTTCCAATTGATGACATCCGCTCTTTACATCCACTGTGAAGAAATAGGTATACTGACCCAAGTGGTCGAGAGTATCTGTTATGTTTAATATCGGACATGCGTTGGTGATACTTCATCCACTGATGTACTTTTATTCAAAGCAAAGTCTGTACTTTTCTAGTGTCATCTGGTGCCTTCTTAAGGACCAGACTTAGTAGTGTTCCCAGACTATGCTTAACAATACCGTCATCTAGCTGCTGGCCCATAATTTCTTCTGTTATCGGCTGCATACATTTTACACTGGCTCATTATTCCCAGTTGGGATTCTGTGTTATATGAGTGGCGTTGCTGGTAACAGATGACAGATTAAACAAATCCATGAAGTATAACAACAAAGCATCCATTACTTCGGTATCATTTCCATGTAAAGGTTTTATTTTCTGACGTAACTCAGATGAATTGACGGTGTGCTTGTTGCAAATGTCCTCACTTGACGTTTCCATGTCATCTTCGTATGAGACATCAATTACAAATTAGTAGATACTTTGGTAGTCTCACTTCGATCCTCCCAAAATTATACAGACTGACTGGAACTATAATATCTCCATTCATTCCACTGGCGAATACTGTATGTGTCCGTACAAAGGAGCGTAATTTATCCAATTCATCGTTACTTTCCAATGGCTCTGCAATACGTTGACAGGTCTGCACATATATTAACCCACATCAACTTCCTGTACCTTGGAGTATCATATGCTGTGAACTGATCTTTAGTGCCTGTGTCTGCAGTTTGTTGGGCATACCCTCTTCGTGATTGATGAACCTTGAGACAGTGCAATAGTTGCAGCTGTTACCGCTAGCGGAAACAATGTCTCAAAAACTTCAATCGTAGGCTGCAGAGGGGCAACTTTTGTGTGATGTTCAGCAAAAATGTCGGTTACCAGGATGGCACAATACCCCTGAACAACATATGGCAATTCTCCTACGTCCTCTCGAAAACACTCATTTCGCACATTAAAACTGAACAGCGTTGTCCCCAACGACTTCACGTCGTTGTTACCTACTCCACATAACGTATTTAGCGTATTTAGTGGAGACCTCAGTCTCTTTCTGCCTAAGAGACTCAGACTGACTACTGATGCGAGAGTGCACACCAGAAATTTATATTCCGTACCATTTGCTTTGCCTAGCAAGCACCATTTCGTCTCTGCAAACATTCCTGCAGTCTTGCGTTCCACTGGGAATGCCGTCCGACGGATGAGGAACCCCTGTTCCCATTTAGTGACCCATAATTAGAAAGTTGTCTATTCCGTGTTTTCTTCCGACAGTCACCCTCCTTATCGCCAACCTCCCCACATCCATAATATTCGGGCTGATGATATTGTTTCCTGATGTGGCCCATACGCATACAACCAAAACACTTCCCTTCTGAAGAAAGAATCAGTGCGATCACTCTGACTACGTGTAGCAATGTCGATTTCCTCCAGTTGTGTAACAGTCCTAATGGCAGCAGAAGTCGCTTGTGTACTCCGTACTGAACCTCCTTGATGTATCAACAGAAATACCTCTTAGAAATAAGCAGAGTGGCTCTGAGCACTATGGGACTTGACATCTATGGCCATCAGTCCCCTACACCTTAGAACTACTTAAACCTAACTAACCTAAGGACATCACACAACACCCAGACATCACATAGAAATAAGCAGAAATACCTGTTAGAAACACATTCAGAGCTCTATTCCCTGTCTCACGCAGAATTACTGTATTGGCCTCCACATTCTGCATTAGTTCATACGTTTGAGAGTTCATTTTTCTAATCCTGTCAGAGAAGGATTCCACTGACACGTCCTGCTCCTTCGAAAGCCCATTGAGTTTCTCCCTAAACAACCTCTAGCTGTTCTGCTTCCGACAGCGCTGTAATAGACCGTTAGACAGTTCATCAAATGTTTAGGCCTCACTGAGGATCTTGTGGTACATAACGTACGTTTTCACGTGCCCCACTTCCCCTCAATCTAGCCATATTCAAGGATATCTCTCCCTACCAATTTCCCAAGTTGGCGGCAGCTTTTGCGTTAGTAATAAAAGTAGATACATCCTCGGTTGTTTTCCCTGAAAATAACACTAAGAGGTTAGATGTTGTGGGGTAGATGGAATGGGCGGGTGTATTCAACACGGCCTTATTCTCCCCTGAATCAAGGAATCCTTGCCGCCCAAGGGAATCCCACTGCCTTATTCTGCTACACAATGCTATATTATTCATCCTGTTCCACTGTAGTTTCCAGCAACGCTGCTGTCTGTCCCTTCGAAGCTTCCACCGTTTCCTTCAGAGTCACTACTCGTGTGTCTGGCATTTGTGTACACTCCATCTGCCTTTATTCCAGACAAGAAGGAAACAGCACACACACGACGAAAAAAAAAAAAACTAAATTACGCTTAATCTTTATGCCGTATCACAGCCCAACGACATTTTGTGTACTGGTGTGCCCCATGACCAACCCTTCTACACATGCTACAGGTAACTGACTCCACTTGAACATATGGCAAGGCATGGTCCAATACATAACAATACGGACATCTCACTGGCTGAACGTAAACATCTCTAGTGTTCCCATGGAACTGTGACAAGTCAGCATGTTCCTGTGGTCTAACAGACGACCCTTTAACATACTGTGAAGTTCCCTATTGCTCAACATGACCACAAAAAAAACCGCAAGAGAGCAAACAAATATCAGTCAATCATCACATCACATTGTTACAAACTACACTTCGTAGCTGTTGATCTCATGTCAGAGCTGCGCAGATGGTCAGTTGTTGTTGTCCTTCATGTGTGGATGTGGAACCAGGTGCAGACATGTCAACCACCGGTTGCTGATACTACACTACTGGTCATTAAAATTGCTACACCACGAAGATGACGTGCTACAGATGCGAAACTTAACCGACAGGAAGAAGATGCTGTGATATGCAAATGATTAGCTTTTCAGAGCATTCACACAAGGCTGATGTCAGTGGCGACCCCTACAACATGCTGACATGAGGAAATTTCCAACCGATTTCTCATACACAAACACCAGTTGACCGGCGATTCTTGGTGAAACGTTGTTGTGACGGCTCGTGTAAGGAGGAGAAATACGTACCACCACGTTTTCGAGTTTGATAAAGGTCGGAGTGTAACCTATCGCGATTGCCGTTTATCGTATCGTGACATTGCTGCTCTCCTAAGTCGAGATCCAATGACTGTTAGCAGAATATGGAATCGGTGGGTTCAGGAGGGTAATACGGAACGCCGTGCAGGATCCCAACGGCCTCGTATCACTAGCACTCGAGATGACAAACATCTTATTCGAAGGCTGAGACGTATCGTGCAGCCAGATGGGGACGTTTGCAAGACAACAACCATCTGCACGAACAGTTCGGCGACGTTTGCAGCAGCATGGACTATCAGCTCGGAGACCATGTCTGCGGTTATTATTGACGCTGCATCACAGACAGGAGCGCCTGCGATGGTGTACTCAACGATGAACCTGGGTGCACGAATGGCAAAACGTCATTTTTTCGGATGAATCCAGGTTCTATTTACAGGATCATGATGGTCGCATCCGTGTTTGGCGACATCGCGGTGAACGCACATTCGTATTCATCATCGCCATACTGGCGTATCACCTGGCTTGGTGGTATGAGGTGCCATTGGTTACACGTCTCTGTCACCTCTGGTTCACATTGACGGTACTTTGAACAGTGGACGTTACATTTCAGATGTGTTACGACCCGTGGCTCTACCCTTCATTCGATTCCTGCGAAACCCTGCATTTCAGCAGGATAATGTACGACTTCATGTTGAAGGTCCTGTACGGGCCTTTCTGGATACAGAAAATGTTCGACTGCTGCCCTGGCCAGCACATTCTCCAGATCTCTCAACAACTGAAAACGTCTGGTCAATGATGGCCGAGAAACTGGCTCGTCACAATACGCCAGTCACTCCTGTTGATGAACTGTGGTATGGTGCTGAAGCTGCATGGTCAGCTGTTCCTGTACAGGCCATTCAAGCTCTGACTTAATGCCCTGGCGTGTCAAGGCCGTTATTACGGCCAGAGGTGGTGATGCTGAGGGTACTGATTTCTCAGGGTCTATGCGCCCAAATTGCGTGAAAATGTGATTACATGTTAGTTATAGTATAATATATTTGTCCAATGAATACTCGTTTTTCATCTGCATTTTTCATTAGTGTAGCAATTTTAATGGCCAGTAGTGTAGATGTAGGGGTCAGTCACAGGACCCTACAGTCTCAGGATGCGGTGCTGCGTACGCTCCAAAGTGCCTGGGAAACATTATTGGCAATAACGCATTTATTGAGAAGTAGTACAGGTTCTTAGTACAGGTTCTCTTCCAATATGCCACAGTTGTGGTGCCCTCATCACAGGGCGAGGCCGGCATGTACTTGACTTGCAGTTCTGCCCGTGCAGTGAGGAGGTGCCACGTGGCGGGGTTATGTCACAGAGCAGCTGGCGACCCGTGGGTGCCGGTGGCCTCCGGCTCTATGTATTGATCTCCAGAGTACTTTCGTTGACGGAGAAGATTTGCACTCAGGAGACACGCCACCCCGCACCCCTTTCTCCAGGTCCACTTGGGGTACTTGGTGTCAGCCCTAAGCTGGCAGGCAGCATTGATGTTTTGCTGTAGGGATGGGATGAACAACAACAGTCACTCTCCGTTTCAAAGGTCGGTCCTGGTCATGTAGGTCAAGCCTCCAGAAGGGTTGCAGAGCAATGGCAGTCTCTGCGGCCCATTTTCCGCTATATGACAACGACTGTTTACCGCGTCCCGCGACACGCGTTCTATATGCTCCATTGCTAATGCTGCCACCTGCCGTCTGGGAGTGATTATTGCACGTTGGCACTGAATATAGGCGGTGGTCTCATTAGTGTGACTGGAACGCGTAGCTATATTGTAAATTCCAGCTGCAGCTATATAAGCTAGTTGTATACTCATGCATGGTATGTTGTTGTTGTGGTCTTCGGTCCTGAGACTGGTCTGATGCAGCTCTCCATGCTACTCTATCCTGTGCAAGCTTCTTCATCTCCCAGTACCTACTGCAACCTACATCCTTCTGAAACTGTTTAGTGTACTCATCTCTTGGTCTCTTTCTATAATTTTTACCCTCCACGCTGCCCTCCATTACTAAATTGATGATCTCTTGATGCCTCAGAACATGTCCTACCAACCGATCCCTTCTTCTAGTCAAGTTGTGCCACAAAATTCTCTTCTCCCCAATCCTATTCAGTACCTCCTCATTAGTTATATGATCTACCCAGGTCATCTTCAGCATTCTTCTGTAGCACCACATTTCGGAAGCTTCTATTCTCTTCGTGTCGAAACTAGTTATCGTCCATGTTTCACTTCCATACACGTCTACGCTCCATACAAATACTTTCAGAAACGACTTCCTGAAACTTAAATCTATACTCGATGTTAACAAATTTCTCTTCTTCAGAAACGCTTTCTTTGCCATTGCCTGTATATATTCGATATCATCTCTACTTCGACCATCATCAGTTATTTTGCTCGCCAAATAGCAAAATTCCTTGACTACTTTAAGTGTCTCATTTCCTAATCTAATTTGCTCAGCATCATCCGGCTTATTTCGACTACATTCCATTATTCTCGTTTAGCTTTTGTTGATGTTCATCTTATACCCTCCTTTCAAGACACTGTCCGTTCCGTTCAACTGCTCTTCCAAGTCCTTTGCTGCCTCTGACAGAATTACAATGTCATCGGTGAACCTCAAGGTTTTTATTTCTTCTCCATGGATTTTAATTCCTACTCCGATTTTTTTTTATTTCCTTTACTGCTAGCTACATGGTAAAGACTTACGAAATATTCCAAGAATCTAATGATTATATTTGTTTTTTAAATCAAGAAACTATTAAATATGTTGAGAATAAAAAGATTTATGATGTTATTGCTGAAAGGCCCTCATTTCAATTGAAAAAGAAAAGTGGGCGTACTGAGGCCAAGAGATTGACCCTTTTCTCGAAAGCGTGAATGCATATATATGGTTACTCATAGAAAAACAGCATTTTCAAATCCTGTCCGACATATGAGTGTATATGACTCTGAATGTCATATATGGCTTCTCTGATACATATTTTATTTACTCTTATAAATTGTTACTGATTTTGTATCATTACGCACTTACTGTAAAGATACCTATTGTCTTTAACGTGTTTCAACGAAGTGAAGCCCTTGTAGAAGCTAATTACCGGCCTTGTCCTCGTCCTTTCTCATACGCCTGTATAAGAATTTTTTTTTTCTATCAGGCCCCTTGCGTGTTTCGCGACGTATCCGTTTTGATACAGTCTACCGGTTCCCACTATAATTATTGAATCAAGTATAGATGATACCAGGCAGTGTATTATTAACGATCGATAGCTAGGTCACAAGAAGTCGCTCGGATTGTCCTCAGTTAGTAATGAAGGGAAGAGGTATAATTTTCCTTTGTCGTCTGCTCTATTCATACTCAAAATTTATGGCTTGGTACAAAAATAGGAAACCTACCTTCCGTCGAACAGAGTAAGCGAGATCACAAACTTAGATATTATCGATGATTGTCGTTGCACTTTCAGAGGCAGTCTTTAGGCTATATTCATCTCCTCCACATAATGAAAAAATATACACTGGTGGAAATGAGACGTGTTAAATATCCTACTGTTGCGTTATAGTTATCAAACCTCATTGAGAGTTTCACCTCGTAACAGGTATTAAATGATTAAACTCTCATTGTATTAGGAACTGATGAAGTTTTGTCTTGTCAATATCAATAGCAGTATGACGTGTGGCCCCCACGGGTATGAATTCATTCTTGTATTCGTGGTGATGTGGTGACGCGAAACAAACCGCCCACGAATGTCATACTGAGGAATTTATTGCCAACCCCCAAACACATGCTGGGGCAACTCATGAAGATGTCTAGTTGAAGTCTCGCATAAAACTATAAGTCTTCCCATCACGTCCCAGACATGCTTCGTTATGTCAAAAGAAAGGACTGGTCGTCCAAGTCAGGGATCTGTACATTCATCAAGGCTTTTCTGGCGTGAACTGAAGTGTGGTATCTTCCATTATTCTATTGGTATATGTCATTTGGTGCCCTAGGGTATGACCAAACGATTTACCATTCTTAACATATGCTGGCGAGCAATACCTATCAAAATACTTTTGTTGCTGTACCATGATATCAGGAGTTGGAAAGGCATGATTCTCCACAATCGCTGACCTCCATCAAGTCGCGTACCTACGTATTAGCATCAACTTGACTGTCACAAACACAAGCGCCATCGATGAACATCACAGGATGCCACGCAATGCCCAGCTTCACTGTTAATTTACACCATGGAAGTCTCTCTCGTCTGTGTTGCTATGTTGCTGTGTTGCTAATCGAGATCTCAACCTAGCTTTCAGTTATTTCTTTCCGACGGTTAGACACAACATTCCGCTTGTAGCCTATACCTGGGTTTCAACTGTTGTCATCCGTCTGCTCGTCAGACCTAATCCGAAAACCCGCCAATCTGCTTGTGTTGTAGCCCTTACTACAACACTGTTGTGCTGAGTCACCAATCGTTCTCGGGTAATTGCACTACTGTACACGCTATCCGTAGACAGCGAGCATTAAGTACCAAAATACGTATCTCAAATCGATTACTCGAGCTTGCTGAGAGTCTGAAAGATGTCGGCAAGGGGTAGGAACATGTCCAGTGGCTATTACGTATTGTTACCTCCATCTGAAAAGTTTCAGTAACGTTGGGACACACCCAGAAGGCACCATGTATTTACATCATTCATCTGCTTTCTCCATGCATTAAACATACTGAAAATAACTTTCTATAACGATGGAACTTTAATCATCAGGGGTAAGATTGTCATCAATGGACCAGTGAACTTTTGTCTCGAATTGAAGGAAATCCATTCTTTCAAATGTTGTGAAACAATGTCAGGATACAACACTGCAATGTATAACGGTTATTCATGAAAAATTTTTTTAACATCACTAGGAAAAAATGCTGAATTGTTGCCCGCAAACGTCCATTCGTTGATATCCGTTTCCGTCAATGGACTAGCTGAATTCCATGAATGGAACGTTAGATGTATATCCGAACTTTCTCAGTATACAAATGCTGAAAATAAAAGGTGTTGGTGCTGAAATTAATTTTACTATGAACGGAGAATGTTCATTCTGAACATAAGAACTAAATTAGAGCAATACTGAAGTGCAGTGGAATTATAAATTAATATTATTAAGAAATTACGTCAAATTTAAGCTGTTTTATAAAATAATCAACAATGTGACATGGACTGTGCGGCTGGTCCCGGCGGAGGCTCGAGTCCTCCCTTGGGCATGGTTGTGTGTGTTTGTCCTTAGGATAATTTAGGTTAAGTATTGTGTAAGCTTACGGACTGATGACCTTAGCAATTACGTCCCACAAAATTTCACACACATTTTAACATTTGAATCAATGTGTATAATTGTAGTCAGAGTATGAGGCAGTTCTTACTCTTTTCCATAACACAGGTATACAGTCCATCTGAAATTAAAACAAAAGTATCTATTAGTATTCTCCCCAAATCCAGAGCAGTTTTCATAAACCCACTTCCTAGATTCCATGCGTTGAATCACGTCTTTCACTGATCGATTTTGACATAGCTCACAAAACCAGTCATTGGTGTTGGTACTTTTAACTTGTTTCGTTTGACTCACTAAAGGCAGCTTTCTCTTCAAATTAGCGGGAGGTTTAGCTTTACTTCCTTACTGACCCTTCTATGGAGATCTCGTCAGTACTGAATGTGATGTGACCGTTTTTGAACTGGCCTTCACTGACATGGCAGGTTTGGGAATAGGAGAAACGTCTGCTAAGGCAATAGCCATACAACTGCATCTAGCACTAATTATTTGATGCCCTGTGCGGTTGTTGGTGGTCTTGCTGAGGTTTCTAAGCATGATGCTGAAAGTAACGCCCTTTCCATCACTTGTGGTGATTGTGGTGATGTCTCTCTAACTGCTGGTTAACTCTTCATTTTGTGGATCGGAGTGATCCGCATTACAAAAGAGGGGGGCACGTGATAGCAGTATTGTAGTATTAACCAATGTTTTTTTGCTCAACTTACTAGAAAAATTTCGACTTGCTACAATAGTTTAATAACATTTGTTAAATATTTAATTGCACTTACTGTTTATAGTACTCAATACTTGTACTTGAAAGTATATTGATGCATCTATGAGATGTACGGGAGTGGCCTCTTGCATGTATTTCTTGCCAGTACAATAAATGCATCCTAATACCGTTTGTACAGATGATACCCTTAAGTAATTTTACGGTGTTTCCATGAATGGGTCAGTGGTTAATCAATAGGAGCTAGCAGTGGTTCAATGGTGGCAACACCGTAAGATCTGGTATACACGCCATTAGAAGGAACTTGCTGCAAATAATAGAAATCTAAATAAAACCTTGAAAAACAGATGCGATTCATTTACCGATGTTATACGCCACGTACTCTATGTTATCACCATACATAATACTATTTGAACCGCACACTAAACCAAATAACTATTTTTTCATTTATTTATATCAGGTCTTCATTATAATTTTTTTATTTTAGTTTTGAGTCATCAGTCTTTGATGGTTTGATGCGGCCCGCCACCAATTCCTCTCCTGAGCCAATCTCTTCATCTCGGAATACTATTTGTAACCTAAGTCCTCATTTATTTGCTACAGCTCCATCTGATACAATAGGAGTTATTCCCTGATGTCTTACCACTCTGTCCCTTCTTCTTGTCAATGTTTTTCAAATATTCCTTTCCTCAACGATTCTGCAGAGAACCGCCTCATTTCTTACCTAATTTTTAACATTCTTCTGTAGCACCACATCTCAACTGCTTCGAGTCTGTTCTTTTCCTGTTTTGCCACGGTCCATTATTATTTTACAACCTGGGCAGCAGAATTAATTAGGGAGTTATAGACTACACCTTTTTTTACATCCATTTTAATCCGAGCGCTTCGTACGTAGACTTGAACTTAGTCTCCATGTGACTTACAGCTTTCAAACTAAGATGGTGGCATGTTTCTCAAATGCTGAATCGGTTCAGTATAACCAGGTGGCAGTAGCTATTGCCCAAACAAATATATAGCGATGGTCCATCCTTGGAACCGGCCCATTGGTGGCATCCCAAAGGCATGGAACACCAGAGTATCGATTTAGTAGCGTCCAGTAAAGGTGTTCATAGTGTACCATTTTCATTCCATCTCTGCATATGATGTTTTCGAAAGGAACTGAGTTTATCTTACCGTACTTTTAAAAGCATTCGATACTGTATCACATTGCTATCTGATAAGCAACACACAATTACATGAATAATATTTACAGAGAAATAACTAGCTGAAACAATATACTATCGATATAGTAAGAGCTCGATATGGCCTCGAAGTAAATAGTAAAATAATATCGCTAATGTTCTCGGTACATGTTCTAAAGATAACGTGAACAGTATTCGCAGATTGTCCGCTGATTATGGTGTTATCTACTAAAGTATGCTCTTTGGCGTAATGTGAAATGATAACGAAATTTGAAATCTGTCTTTTTACTTTTGTAGATCATTAGTACAACCCGTAGGTCTAGTATTCATCCTAATAATAAATAAAGTTTTTTTTTCATTTAAGTCAACGAATACGTGGATCCATAGCCGGATTTGCGTGAGCTGAATCTTATCAATATTACTATGAATGTTGACGGACTGAATTTGAAGTTATCGTCCAGATACAATAGGACCGTACTTTATACCCTATTCAGATATTTGATGATGCTGGCAGCGAAGGCGCAGACACACTGGAATTTGTTGGAATTATTAGAATCTAGTTTCCGGTCTTCTCCTGACCTATCTGTAATAATAGTGCTTGGTAATGTACAAATCTTATGTACCCGCCTCCTGTGGCTTCTTGTTAGTTGATACAAATGCTTGAGTGATGCGAGTGTCAGAGCTTATTGCATTCACAATAACTTCATTGCACTGTCTCCTCTGCGATCACTGTAGAAAAGACCGCTGCCTAGGGAATAAAAAGTAAATGTTTGATAAAGTCCATTCCCTGGAACGTCGTGCTAGAGTCAGTATTAGTTTCCGTTGCACTTTTCGAATAATTTATTGGGTCAGGAACGCGTCAGATCTTATAACGACTTCACACGGCTTTCCCTACTCTTAACAAGAAGCATGGAAATTTAGATTTCGTGGAATATGGAAGAAGGTGCATTCCGCGATACGAAAGAGGATCAGGATTAGTAATGGAAGGATAGACTATTAACCCCCAACGGAAATCCTTTAACTCAATAAAAATATACGTTTATATTTTTTAAAAATAAACCGATACCAAAGAGACTATTATGCTGTGGCCTCTGCCATTCCAGTTTAACACTGCCGATATGCTTGAGTAGCACACACCTCTTATCGATTCGGAATTTGCGCAGTCCGTACAACGCTATAAGGGGGAGTTAAATGAAAACGAGACACATGAGCAAAGTAATTAAATTGTTTATTATTTCGAAAGTAATCGCCATAACTGTAAATAAATTTATTTCACTGTAAGACAAACCGGTCAATGCCTTCATGGAAAAATGTCTAAAATGCGTTCACCTCTACATCCGAATCAAATCAGTGGCCACAAATATCTTTCTTCAGGACTCCAACAACATGGAAATCGCATGGGAAGAGATCGGAAATACATGGCAGATGTGTAAAGGCTTCCCAGCGAAACTTCTGCAGCGCATTCGCGACGGGCTTGGCAACATGGGGCTGGCATTAGATTGAAATAGAATGAGGACGTCCGTCAAGATTACTGAGCATTTGGACAAGAGAGTCCATTACCGAGGTGCGGTATTGTCGCGCCATGTTTCAGAGAGTCAAAGAAAAGCTTGCCTTTGCAGTCAAAGAAAAATGTCATCATGAATTTTCCCAGAGCTTGCGTATCTGTTGTTTCGTCTAACCAACAGAAGTTACCTCCCGTCACCAAATTCACAGTTTCTTGTTGCGCCAGGACGTGTCTCACCAACCAATCCCATCTCTTAGTCAAGTTTGTCATAAACTTCTTTTTTCCCCAATCCGGTTTAGTACCTCCTTATTTGTTACTCGATTTAGTCATGAACTCATCAGAATTCTTCTATAGTCCACATTTCAAAAGTTTCTGTTCAGTTTTGGTCTGAATTACTTATCGTCCATTTTTTCACATTCGTGCTGTGATACACTCCAGGCAAAACGGCTCAGAAAAGACTTAGTGACGCATCTACTTTAGATGTTGACAAATTTCTCTTTTACAGAAACATTTTTCTTGCAATTGCCAGTGTCCATTTTATATCTTCTCTTCTTTGACCGTAATAGGAATTTTTCTGCCCAGATAGCACAATTAATCTACTACTTAAATGCCTCATATCCTAATCTAATTTACTACTCCTGCTTTAATTCGTTGATGTTCATCTTATAACCACTTTTCATGACAGTATACATTCCGCTCATCTCCTCTTCCACATCCTTTGCTGTCTGAAAGAATTACAATCTCATCGACAAAAAAAAAGGTTTTTATATTTGCCCTATAAACTTTAATACTTTTTTTCCAAATTGCTCCTAGATTTTCTTCAGGGCTTACTCATTGTACAGAGTCAATAACACTGGTGATAGGCTACAACCCGCGCACTCCATTCCAACTACGGCTTTCATTTCATGTTCTTCCACTTTTATAACCGCAGTCTGATTTCTGTACAAGCTCAAAACAGTCTTTCACTCGCCGTATTTAATTCCTATTACCTATTTCTCTGAATCTACAGATGTTATAAATGTTGGTTTCTGTTTCTTCTATCTGTCCTCTTGGGTAGGTTAAGTAGGTGAGTATTGCCTTGTGTGTTCCTACATTTCTCCGGAACGCAAATGGTCTTTGCTGAAGTAGGCTTCTGTAAGTTTTTTCATTCTTCTGTAAATAATTCGTGACAATATTTCTCGACTACGAATTATGAAACGGATGGTTCGATGGTATTCACATCTGTCAGTACCTGTCTTCTTTGGAACTGCCATTATTTAATTCTTTCTAAAGTCTGAGGATATTTTGCCCGCCTTGCATATCTTGCAGATTCATTGTGTTATCGATGACTCTCCCAAGGATTTCAGCAATTATGAGAGGATAGTGTCATTCCAGGGTTCTTGTTTCTACTTGCATCTTTCAATGCACTGTTAAAATCGTCTCACAATATCATATCTCCCATGTCATCTCCACACACTTCCTCTTCTGCTTCTATAATATTGTCGTCGAGTTTGTTTCCCTTCTACAGACCCTCTACATGCTCCTTGCACTTTTCAGTTTTCCCTTCTTTGTTTAGTATTGGCTTAGCAAGAGAGACATTCTTTCCGCTACTTCTCTCTTCTCCAAAGATCTCTTTAACTGTCCTGTAGGTGGCAGCTGTCCTTCCACTAGATATAAATGCTTCTACAGTTTTGAATTTGTTGTCAAGACAATCCTACTTATCCATTTTGCACTTTCTTTCAACCTGATTTTTAGATATCTGTATACCCTTTCGCCCAGTGCTTAATATGTTGCAGTTTTTATATCTTCTCCTTTCGTAGTTAAGTTCAATATATATTGTGTAATACATGGATTTTTTACTAGTTCTTGTCTTTTTACCTACGGCATCTCTCCTGCCTTCCCTGTTTCATATCTCAATGCTTCCCATTCGTCTTGTATTGTATTTCTTTCCCCTGGTTCAGTCCAGTGTCACATAATGCACTGTCTGAAACACTTGAAAAGTGGCAAGCTCTTACGCTTGTCTCTTTTCATTTATTTATCTTTAACAATGTGACTCGAGGGAAGTTACTTTAACAGTGTTAATGAGGCTACAGTGGTTAATGAGCTCATTAATTACATCTTTTTAACGTTCTGTAATGTAATAGGGTTCTGGCTATATCGATATGCTTATCACCTACTGACAGTGTTCGGTCCTCCGGAATTAATCATTTTAGAATGAATCATTTTACCTCGGCTGTCAATAGAAGTACTTCAGTAGACAAACATGTACTGGCTTTTAAAACAAAAATCTCTCACCTGCTACAGGTGCAGAAGTTGCAGCAGAATTGGCGACTAACCTAATGGATAATTTTGTAACATTTTTCAGGACATGTAACGCGAGGCTAGCTGGTGGTCGTGTCAGTACCAACTCGTGTGACAGAAATAACGTCGTTTGGACGTAACAGTTAGTGGGACGTTACGTCTGGAGGACGTAACATTCAACGCGAAGTTTTATACAGCGCGAGAAATTGAATTCTTTGGCGTGTCGATTTTTCACCTTTTCTTGGCGGAATATTTTGTTAAAGAAACAAGTCAGTGGCGGGCTGTAGTAACTTAAAGAATTGTAAGAAAATGAAAGACCTGCAGCCATTCTTATGATGTCAATTATGTATGGCAACCAGTCCTCAGGCCTTAGCTGATGAGTGGGATAACACCATCTGTATACACGATGCACCAGTGGCCAACATCTATGGTTGGTTTTCGCAGATTTCCTGTAAACGCGATGTTGTCTCTCCATCCATCAACTAGCTGATGGTTGGATCGGCACTGTTTCACGATTAATTCTGATTCAGTTCAATTGACTTACACAAAAAGGGTTCTGCACACTTAACAACCCCTGATTCCTTCAATTTATATAGGTCCCATGGATTAATTTCATATGTTTTTCTAATTGTTCCAAATTTTAGCTGCAGTTCAGAACCAGTAAATTATGATAAAGGTGCATATATCCTCCTCGAAACGTTTTAACGCTTAAAACATGATTTCTAAGACTCTCTCTTAGAATTACATAATCAATATGAAACCTGCCATTTTCTGCAGGGCTCTTCCACGTACACAACCTTATCTCTTGATTCTTAAATCAAGCTATGGAATAAATTTTGGTCTGTGCAAAATTCTACCATAGGGCTTCCTCCTTCATTCCTATGCCAGAGTCCATTTTCCATCTCTTCCTTTTTCTACCACTCCATTCCAGCCAGCATCAGAATTAAATTTCTCGTCTCACTAACTATTTGAATAATGTCCTTCATCTCATCATACACTCTTTCAATCTCTTCGCGATTTATGGAGCTAATTGGCATGTAGAATTACACTACTGTGATTGGTGTTGGCTTTGTATCTATCTTCTCTACGATAATGTGTTTTGGATACTGTTCATAGAAAATTATCCATATTCTGATTTCCTTAGCCATGATTAATTCTTCTATTGCGTTATCCCCTAACAGATTTTTTTGTTAGTAATCTTGCACTGTCATGATTGGGTGTCCTGTTCTTCCTGCCACTGTACTGCAGTAAGTCACATTATACCTAACGTCCACCTATCAATTTCCTTTTTAAATTGTCCAGCCTGCCTACTTGCTCAAACACCGTCCAAGCATGCGTCAAAGGCCCAGCGGTATTGACCGCCTGCCGTGCCATTCTGAGCCCTTAGGCACCACTGGATACCGGTAAGGAGGGGCATACAGTCAGCACACCGCTCTCCCGTCCGGTGACACTACTTCTCAGTCAAGTAGCTCCTCAATCGGCCTGACCAGGGCTGAGAACATCCCACTCGCCAACAGCACTCGGAAGACCCAGAGAAGTGGTAGCCAAGGCCGACAGCTCTTAACTCCGGTGATCTGACATGAACCTGTGTCATCACTGCGGCAAGGCCGTTGGCACCTACCTGATTAAGGGATATGATATTCCGCGGCCAGACATGTAGAATGTGCATATTGTTTTTCCCAATGACGATGTCCTCCTGAGCAGTTAAAAACTGGAGATCCAGTTGGCGGAGTATTTTACCTAACGAAAATTTTACTCAAATTGAGGCCATAATCATGAAACCATACAGTAGAGCTACATGATATCCGGAAAAAATGACAGCTATAATTTGCCCTTGCTTTCAGCTGTCACAGTATCAGCATTGCACTGTTGGTTCAGTGGGTCATGCAGACCGTCGCCCTGCAACTACTTAAAAGTCCGTTGCCTGTTTTCAGGAGTCACAACTTAGACGGTCTCTCCTCAGATACCCCTCCGTTGTAGTTGCAGCTACGGTACAACCAAGTGTTGCCCTTCTACTATTTCTTTGTGGTGATATTCTGTGGATATCGAAATAACTTATGGGAGTGCAACCGGGTGACGTTGTCGGCAACCGCTGACATTTCAACAGGTGATCACCCTGTAGTTTTCAAGCCACAACTGAAGCAAGTAAGCGCTGTGAAAGTGAATTTAAGGCCTCGGTTTGCAGATAAATCCCGGAAAGATAACACACACACACACACACACACACACACACACACACACACACACACACACACGCAGAAAACACTAGCGCCACCACACAACCAAACATGACCGACGCCAAAAGGTATCGATAGCGAAAATTGTTAAACAATGCTTGAGGCAGCATTAACTTTGTCCCTCTGTTTTTTGAAAAGGGAGAGAGCAGGATTCCACGAAGAATTTAAGCAAAGACCTCCATCTCTATCTACAACGTTATTTGCTAATTTAGTGTCATCTCGTCACTTAATAACGCTGTCCTAGTAGCTGGAAATGTGCTATTGTCTCGGTGTTGTTACATCCGTAGGATGACTGGTGCCGAATTTCTCGGCTGTTGTAAGCGTGTGTGACGCTTATGCTCCGTACACCGGTCCTCCACAATCCTGACAGTCTGATTAACACATGAGATGCCGCAGCTACAAGGAATATGACAGACACCCATCTTAACAAACCGATATCACACTTAACGGAACCTAAAAGAACCCTAATCCTAGATGGAGATCGAAAAAGACTTCCACAAAATACCACAAATTTTATTGGAGATTTACAATACATGAGGCAGAAAAGCAGTTCATCTTGATGGCAACGTGGTATTATCATCATCACGTGGTTCACAGTTGTTCGGTAGCGCAACGCATGTCTGATCTGTATTTCCCTATATCCTTTCTGAAGGAAGATGACTTCAAGATGGGCTTACGCAGCTGACAAACTCTCAGGGACCGAGATGAATGGGGCTGTGAACCAAGGTATGAGGCAGATGATGATAGCTATCAGCCTGTTGATAAAAGTCAGTGCCAACTTACTGTCAACCCTCCTCCTGACCAACACATCAAAGAAGTGAAGGCATCCATCCCTTTTCTATCTTCATCGTGAAATAAATATTCTGGTCGATTCAACTGAGGTCTTTCAAACAGTTGTTCAAATTCTCACTGCCATGAGGCCAAATAATAAAAGTATCAATATAATTTATTGGATGTTAGTAAAGCTGAGTAGTCGTAAACAAACAGATATTAGCTGTTTTTTGGTGTCTAATATTCGAAACGATATTTCGGGTTCTGCCCATCATCAGATTTCCTGGTCTAACTATATAACAAATAATTAGTTATACATTTTTTAAACAACAAATGTTGACAAGAAAGTGGAACATCAGACTAAGGGTCAGAACCAATAATACTATTTCACAGCAAAAATAACTTTGACAGCTTGTTCCTTACTCATACATTCACGAACCAAAAGCTGTTACACGTAATTTACACTTGGAGAATGGGAATGTTGGGCGTTAGAAAGACTATAAAAGACAGCTGCTTCAAAGCACTCGCACTTGCTAGGTAAACCATTTGGGAAGAGGGCAACACCTTTGGGCACTGCGTCACAGTAACTAGTAACAACTAAACGTATGTGTTGTGTGCCTGTACATGGGAGCGTTAAAATACACATCGCAGTAGTACAAAATACAAGAAAGAACATTACAAAATTATAAAGAAATATTTTGTCTTGGAAAGACATGACTTGTCGAAGATTACAAAAGGATTTGTTAGATTTGCAATTACACTTCCATACTATTCGTCAAAGATAAAATCTTAAGACATTTTCCCATCCGTAATTTATTAGTGCGGCTATCCATATGGCAAAATGTTTACTGCCCGTTAAAACAATAAAATACAACAAAAGAACATGTAATGTGCCTGCACGTAGCCACAATAAAAGAAGCATCACTGTAGCACATGGACATGAGATTGTATAGCACCTTTCAACATAGTAAAATATTTATTTAACTTAAAAAGATAACTTATCAAAACTACAGAAACAATTATCTTGATTCGCTGATTACAATAGTACGTAGGGAAAGGGATTTACATTTCCACGTACAAATTTCTTTAATTTTTTTCTTTTGTGTTGAAAAGACAACATGTCGTAGTTACAAAAGGACTTGTTTTAATTGTCCAGTGCACTTCCTGACTAAATGCCAAACGTGGAAACCGAAGACGTTTTCCTCCTGAACCAATGATGAACCTAACTAACGTGGTATTCACTAACCACCATAGGGCGCGAACAAAAGTAATGGGAAAGGTGGTTGTGTATGAAACCAGTTTTAGGAAAGCGGCTACGAAAGTTAGTTTTTACGTGCCTCTGACAACAAATCATCAAAAATACTAAAAAACCATTTCCTATTATTACTGATTTGTTCGTTGATTAGCAGTTCTGACGGCACTTCGCTGAATGCATGTATTTCCAATTCCTCCTAGATGTCCATATTCTTTCCCTTCCTCTCTGTGTGCAGAATTGTCATGCTACTTTCTAATGCAGCCAGCGTACGGATTTTATCTTTTAAATGGAAAGCTAATGAATTATTGCTGCTCGCATTTTAAACTCAAGCCCCGTTTGTCCCACGTAAAAAACTTACACATGATTCCCACTTCATTTTATTCACTCCTATCTTATAACACTCATTTCGCACTGGTTCCAGACAATGCCTCAACGAGTAACCCAAATTGTTAACCGTTCGAGATCCTACCTGAACGTTAAACTTTTTGTACAAGTTCGCAATCTTTTGTGAAGATGGTCCAAATAGCGTTAACGGAATGTGTTTCACTTCATCTCTACGTTCCATTTTGCCTGCGGCAGCCTTAGCGAAAACCTTTTCACGTGAACTCCTAGTATCTGCTTCATCGTAACCATTGGATCGAACGATCTGAATAATTATTCCGATTTCCTTATTTATCGCATCCATATCCAAAGCAGACTTTGCTAACATGTGGCCACTGATACAAAAAACGACTTTTTAGGTTTCCAGGATGGCAAGAATCTGTCGGGATGAGAAGATCTGTTGCTGTTTGTTTCCGAAGAATACCTTCTGTGAGATCTGAATTTCGCCTGTATATTTTCAATCTAATGGTCCTGTACTTTTCAAATTCAGTCGTAAACTTAATGTTTTCATGCATGGAATTTAATTTCTGGGCTAAATGTTCTTCTTTTCCACCATTACCCGCAAAGACAATGAAAATGTCATCCACATATCTGTAATCCATAATGATTTTTTTTTCACACAATTCCCTATTGACATCAAAAAACTTATTTTCCAGATCATTAACAATTATTTCCAATAATATCCCAGAGACTCGAAGACACAGCCTGACCATCCTTCTGAAAGAAAGTTTTTCTGTTGAACATGAAATAATTAAAGGAAAATGCAAGCCTTGTAATTCTACCAGCTGTGTTGTATAAAGGTGTTCAGCTTTCTCGTACTTAACGATATTTGCATAAACAATCTCGAATGGTCGCTATACTTGTGACAAATCTTTTATATCAAGGGGCATAAGAATGGGCTTTGGCCAGAGTCTCAAAAAATTAGAATCAATAGCAGGAGGCTAGAGATTTTTGTAGTATTCAACCACCTATCACTTTTAGAGAAAATCAGCAGAATGAGGACGGACTAAGTTTTCTTTCGTTTGCCTATTGAATTTAATATTTTGATTCTGTGTACCTTGACACTGAGGGAGCCAAAATTTTTCAAACTTCGTTCGATATCTACGTTTAACACGAAATAACAGGAATTTCTAAAACCGATTGTTCTTAGCGGTTTCAAATGCCAGGTTAAAGTGGCACGGGGCCGGCCCGAGTGGCCAAGCGGTTCTAGGCGCTACAGTCTGGAACCGCGCTACCGCTACTGTCGCAGGTTCGAATCCTGCCTCGGGCATCGATGTGTGTGATGTCCTTAGGTTAGTTAGGTTCAATTAGTTCTAAGTTCTAGGGGACTGATGACCTTAGAAGTTGAGTCCCATAGTGCTCAGACCCATTTGAACCATTTTTAAAATGGCAATGGAAAAAGAGATACAACCGCTTGTTTCAGCGATAACCGACCCCTTTGTCTTGAACGTGCGTCACATAATTAAAGTTTCTACACTCTTGGATGTCTTCTTCTACATCTATATCTACATCTATGTGGATACTCTGCAAATCAAATTTAAGTGCCTGGCAGAGTGTACATCGAATCATCTTCACAATTATCTCTTATTCCCATCTCGTATAGCGTACGAGCTCTTATGTCCCTTACACACGGAGCGCTAAAGGGCTAAGATTGCTCCGTGATTGACATTGTAAAAGAGTAATGAATGGGGATAAAGGCTGAAAGGGAAACACCTGATTTAACGTGGTCCAGAGACGTAGAAAACGTAAAGAAGAGAAAGAGTTTGCAACAACTAAAGTGGAGATGAAATGGGGTGGATATTTTTTTTTTTTTCTGAGAACAGCCGTGTCGGAATGCCTCGGGGAGATATTTGCGCTAGACAGAGCAGATTTCATTTGAGACACGTGCGCCAGTTAACTGGCAACACGGTTCGCTAGGCCGTGCCGCGCCACGGCGAGCGGCTGTAGGTGGTGCGAGCGGAGCACGCCCGGTAAACAGGGAGGGCTGAGCTAAGCTCCCGAAATAGTTGCGAAGGCGCGGCGCGGTGCGGCGCCGCGAGAGGTGGAGCGCCCGCCACAGCCAGGGGGTTGTGTCAGTAAGGTGTGCGGGGTGAACGGCCGCCCCGCCGGGCCCTGGCACGTGGGCATATCGACCCGCGTCTCTGCACGTGGCCGGCCCCAGGATGTAGGCCAGGCGACAACAGGTGGCGGCCGCGCCGCCGGACACCTGGGCCCACCGGAGGCCGCGCCCCTGCCCACCCCTCAGCCAGGGTCGGTCGCACCGTAGGCGTGGTCGACGGCTCGCTACTGGTTTCACCCGCACGCTGCCACGTCTATTTACTCCGGCGCAGGTGCACTTAGTTAGAGCAGCTCAGGAGCTCGTTTAATACCCCAAGAGCTCTACCGCACTGGGATACCACGGCAGGTGTTCTGGCAGAGACGCTAGACAGTGACATACATGGGACGCAGTGGAGCCTGCCGCACCTGGTATCCACTAAAGCAGGGCCGGCCAAACGCTGCACAGTGTGCAGACGTGCGGAAGTGCTCCACATGTGCGCACGTGTGCGACAGCGAGCAACAGCGACATCTGTTATTAGACATGTGTCCTAAAAGAACGGCGGCGGCTCCACTTCCCTGTTTATGTGGTACATGCAAGAGCTTGTTTGTGAAAGATTTTTCTCGGTGATGAAAATGAATAAATCAAGGTTTCGATCAAGCATAAGTGATGAAAATTTTCGCAACTGCTTGCGTTTGTCAATGAGCCGTGCTTTTGCGCCCGATTTTAACTATATCATTTCTCATGATGAGTGATAAACGTGTTCGGATTTATTCCTTTCATAATTAAAAATTGTGCATTATTGCCTCATTCTCCTCCATGTTACATTATTATCAGGAAAATTGGTCATTAAACCGATTGTTCCAATGTATACTTACATTTAGGAGTTTTTATTAATGTGAGGAGGGCTACGCTCAGCTGAAGTCGATAAAACATAACATTCATCTAATTGTCGGTTACTATGGAGATTTCAGACGGAACTTATTAAAGATATAGCAATATGGGTATTGAAATAACAGGTGATGATCGAGAGATCTGCGGTCATCATTCTGCTCAGAGGTCAGTGAGACAGAAATTATGGGGGTGTAACTGAGGGCACCGAGAATCAGTTATAAGAAACCTTGCATTAGTTTAATGTTACTTGAAATCATGAACAAGGTTCGTTGGAAGTCGCTAAGTGTTCTCGTTCTTAAATACTAGATCAAAAACATTACGCGTATTTACGTGCCGTCAGTCAAGCTGCCTTAATAAAAACCCACGGTTGTTAACTGTATTGATAGTCTTACTGGGTTAAACTGTTAACATAAAAGTAGACGTCTCAATGAGTAGACTGTGACAGTAATGTTTAATACGCGAAATACCTTACTATGGTTGGCTTGTAAGCTGTGGAAAGAGCACTAGAATTCGCCGCTACAGAGTATCCCAGCAAGTGGATGAAACGACATCTGTGCGTAGAAACATGCACTACATGAACGCTGACAGCTGCGGCGTGCACGCTGTGACCCGGAAGTTGCACATGTGCAGGAGCACCGCACGCGTGAAGAATTTCTGGTCGGCCCTGCACTAAAGTGTGACGGCTCTACCGGCAGAGTGGTCGCCGCGAGGTTGTGTTGGTTGGCCTGGCAGTGGAACACACACAGGCTTGTTTTTCCCATAGCCTAATTAAAAGTGTCCGCAGCTCGTGGTCTCGCGGTAACGTTATCGCTTGTCGAGCTCGGGGTCCCGGGTTCGATTCCCGGCGGGGTCACGGATTTTTCCTGCCTCGTGATGACTGCGTGTTGTTGTGTCGTCATCATCATTCATCCCCATTACGGCCGGAGGAAGGCAATGGCAAACCACCTCCACTAGGACCTTGCCTAGTAAGGCGGCGCGGGTCTCCCGCGTCGCTCCCCTATGCTCTGTAAAGAATTATGGGACTCATCATCATCTATTAAAAGTACTCGATAGTTGACACTTCACGTGTTGGTGGTGTCTTATTCCAATCAGAGAACTTGAAATCGCGCCCAAGGTGTTGGTCGTTGGCAAACTATAGTAACAAACTATTAGTTCACTTCCAATTCCCTTGTCTGGCTTTTTTTCTTGTTATGTCTGGGTTCCGAATCCTGCGTCCGACCCCATTATTTCGTATTTCATTACACATGATAAGCACACCCAAACAAAACGTATAAAAAAAAGGCAGCAACGAAATAACGCCTGTTTCGTACATACCATTAGCGATAGACTACTGAATTCTTTCGCCCAAGACGCGATTCGGCTTCACATATTCAGTTATTATCACAGAGATCGGCTTGCAGTAGACAAACTTCATACAACATGGCATGACTTTTCGAAAGCAGTAAGTGATCGTTGCAACTGGTTCCATACATTAATAAATGCACTGAAGCGCCAAAGAAACTGGTATAGTCATGAGTATTCAAATACGGAGATATATAAAGAGGCAGAAATTGGCGCTGCGGTCGGCAACGTGTATTTAAGACACCAAGTGTCTGGCGCAGTTCTTAGATCGGTTACCTCTGCTACAATGGCAGGTCATTGCGATTTAAATGTCTAGAAACATTGCCCAGGCTATGGGTAAGCCATGTTTCCGCAATATACTTTCTTCCAGGAGTGCTAGTTTTGCAAGTTTCGCAGGAGAGCTTCTGTGAAGTTTGGAAGGCAGGACACAAGGTACTGGCGGAATTAAAGCTGTGAGGACGGGGCGTGAGTCGTGCTTGGGCAGCTCAGTTGGTAGAGCACTTGCCCCCGAAAGACAAAGGTCCCGAGTTCGAGTCTCGGTCCGGCACACAGTTTTAATCTGCCAGGAAGTTTCAAGATTTAAGTGAGTTTGAACGTTGTCTTATAGTCGGCACACGAGCGATGGGACACAGCATATCCGAGGTAGTGAGGACTTTCCCGTATGACGATTTCAGGAGTGTACCGTGAATATAAGGAATCAGGTAAAACATAAAATCTCTGACATCGCTGCGACCTGAAAAGATCCTGCAAGATCGGGACCAGCGACGACTAGAATATTAACAATTGTCAACGTGCGACCCATTCAAAGAAACATAATCGATATGGGCTTTCGAAGTCGAAGGCCCACTCGTGTATCGCTGATGACTGCACGACACAAAGCCTTACGCCTCGCCCGAGCCCGAAAACATCGACATTGGAGTGTTGATTGGAAACATGTTGGGTGGTGGCTCGAGTCTCGTTTCAAATTGTATCGAGTGCATGGACGTGTACGGGTATGGAGACAACCTCGTGAATCCATGGACGCTGTATGTCAGGAGGGGACTGTTCAAGCTCTGTAATGGTGTGGGTCATATGCAGTTGGAGTAATGTGGGACCCCTGGTAAGTCTACATACGACTGACGTAAGCATCCTGTCTGATCTCCTGTATCCACTCATGTCCCTTGTCCATTCCAACGGACTTGGGAAATTTTAGCAGAACAATGCGACACCCCACAGGTCCAGAATTGCTACGGATTGACTCCAGAAACACTCTTCTAAGCTTAAACGCTTCTGCTGGCAACCAAACTCCCCAGACATGAACATTATTGAGCATATGTCCGATGTCTAGCAACTTAATGTTCAGAAGAGATTTCCATCCCCCCTTACTCTTGCGGATTTATGGACAACCCAGCAGGATTCATGCTGTCAGTTCCGCCTACATTAGTCGAGTCCATGCCATGTTGTGTTGCGGCACTTCTGTCTGCTCACGGCGGCCCTCGCGACTTTAGGGAGATGTACCAATTTCTTTTGCTCTTCAGTGTACAAGAACATGAGGCGCAACTGATGGTCGGTTCGAACGCCGTCGGAAGATAATATTCTTATTGCTAAATCTTTATCACAATCAGTCTGTCTTTATTTTCATTGAACTGGTTTCAATGTAACTTTTTTATATTTTTAATCGCTAGCTGCCTCATTTTCATAATCCTTTTCACTTTTTTATTTCACTTATTTTTCTTAGTATCATTCTTTTTTCGTTTGTGAGTGCCAACCAGGACTGCTCATCGGTCGGTATCGTGTCATCTCGCCTAACGAAAGTGAGACGTTACAGTTCGCTTTCAGCAATGAAAATGCATTCTTTCTGTCTTCAGTTTTTCTCATACAGGTCAGCTTTAATCGCCGTTAGCAAAGTGAGTGTGATTAACAGTTCTACCAAAGGTTGCTGACCAACGTTTTCCCAGATACATTCCATATCAAGACGTTGTGGTTACGTCAGGGCATGAGCGTAAATTGAGGGCTACAAAAGGCGTTGTCTGCCGCAATTCAGTCAATGGTCGTTTAAAATCAGCTGTGGCCAGAGCATTTTGAGTTCCCGCCAGACCTGACGGCAGCAGCTTCCAACATCGCTATCCGTTAGATGAACAGCATTTCAATACTAGTGAAATGATCCGCCGGGTTTGTGAGTCACCTTTAACTTAGCGGCAGCCGAGATGGCAACACTGCAGCATCAAGAGGCAGACTTCAACTACCAAGTGATTTTAAAAGGACTATAGGGGCAGGAATTTCCCGCAACGTGCTTCCGACTCGCACAGTTCCAATGCACCAGACCGTTTTCCTAGGCTGCAGGCAATGCAGTAGCGTTGGGATAATCGGCTGCTTTTAGCAATCAATTGGTCAGTCGAGTGTTTCATCGTTCATTCGGTTTTTGCAATCGAATGAAAGAACTGAATGAAACTAATCTTAACGGGCATGTCAGCTATCTAAATGTTTTCAATCACTCACCATGAGTGAGTGGTTTCATTTAATGAAGGACAACCGATTGAAACAAATCTCCATCGGTTTCGGCCGTTAAATGAAATTTTAACACACTCGCTGGGATTGAGTGGTTTTACTTACATAATTTTTCTGCCTTTACTTTTATACATGAAACATGACTAGGCTTCACAACATTTTCACAGAAAAATAAAGTATCTTATTGCAAGGAGATGTGAATAAAAAGTATATTTCTGAACATAAAGTACATTCAAAATGTACGTATTTACTTACCGAAATACGAATTTTCGTACTTGTGGCGTTAACATCAATTTGCAGTTGGTTTTACAAGTTTAACATCTGGTGCTGAACCGTAAATTTATGTATATATGGATGAACAGTCACTTTCTAACACGTTTTTATTAGGTCGGTTGCTTGTCTGTTTTCGGTACCATTTTGCGATTGATTTTAAACAAGTTTCCCGGTAAGCTATAGACTTGAAACTTTCAACTTGTCTCAGAACTGGATGCCAATGCAGTATTAACTCGCTTCTCTCAGAACTGGATGCCAATGCAATGCAGTATTAACTCGCTTTTTTTGTGGTGTGTAACGGTGAGTAGGTACTTCGTGTACCAACGCCATTTTCCTGTTCTCTTGTTGTAGTCGCGAATGTTTCACATTTAAGAATGTTTGCTGCTAAGCTTCCCTGTCAGCTCGGTTCTCTATAGTTGTTACATTCGCCGTCTTCTCGCGATGTATGCCTATAAGGATGCAATGTATTGGATGACCCACTTGAAGAGAAACTGAAATAAACCTGAAGTTTATCACCTCATCAATATATTTGAAATGAACTGAACAATTTCACACACACCAGACTCAAAATCAGGAAATAGTTATTTAAACTTTATAGTATAACTTGGTTTTAAAACGGACTAATAAACGCCATACAGGTAGTCCTGAGACTTTGTCTGTTTGAAATTTTAGTAGCTATGGCACTCTGTAAAGCTGAAAACGTGGTGCGTGAATATGCAGCTGGTGAAATAGTTTTCTGTTCAAAGTACTCAGCTTCCACACAAATTCCTGACTATTCAAATGGGTTTGCATTTCTGGACATCGTCACACATTGCCTATAAAGGAGAATGCAAACTGTCGCTAAAACGAGGTAAGGTTCCTTTCTTCTTCATACATCCTTAAGAGAGCCATTGCGTTCACCTTTGCACCGCCAACTACGGCAGCAGTACGTTCGGATTTCCCCGGAATTGTCCTATTTTGAGGGCACACAGAGGAGTGCTGGAGGGATGTTTATACAAATGTCCAGTGTAAATAGCGACCGTTTTGCTTGCCTGTGGAAATTCTATTAATTGGAAGTAGATTGTAATAAACCTTAGTTAAAATTAACTGAAGGAGTACCTACCTATAGAAAGTTTCTTCGTTGTAGTCTATTAAAAACGCAGTGGCAAGTACGCTTACCCTCTCTCCTATGTGCGTACAGTATGTTTCAAAATTGTCTTTACAACTTTGATCACGTATATTTCAGAAATTGGAGCATGAAGAAAGGCCAGGTTCTCGGCGTAATGTTCGCAAACACCTAAAACAGTTTTTTTTTTAATTTTTGTTATTTTCCCATCGGACAACTTATTGTCAGCAGATTGTTTGTGTCCGTCAAAATAATCCGATTTGAGTTACGTGTCCTGGATTTTCGAAGTTTTCGTCTGGGGTCGGCAGTTTACGTGATGGCGGCCTCCAAAGTGAGACACTGGTATTAGTTAAGCGTTAATGGCACCTGGAACATTTTAGTCCACAACAGTGTATGAATAAGTTCTAATGATGAAAGGAAAACTGTTCCATTCAGTTCATAATTAAATGAATATGTATACTGCTGATGTTAACTTTCACATATCCCTGAGATATGACTTCACTTACGGCAACTCTCTGACAGTATAGTGTAGCACTGCTTTAGTTTAGCTAATTAAAGTGTTTCAAGCTGTTGTAGCTCAGAAGAATGAATGGGCAGCTCGGTCAGCTAAAATACTTAAGAGCGATTTCAATTTAAAGAATAAATAAATAGTTCAAACGGCTTTTTTTTAAAGAAAGAATGAATAATTCAGTCAATATTAAAAGATACAACGGTGTCGAATCTTTTCATTCGATTGCTCCAACTGACTGCTTTCACTAAAAAAGTAAATGAATAATAATCCAACCGTCAGGAAAAACCACAACTGACTAACACGACTGTTTTCATTCGGTTGCTCCCACAGACTAGTTTCAATCAAAAGAATGAATCAATAATTCAATCGATACGTATAGTTACAAGTGAATGAGTCGATCGTACACCAAAGACCGAATGAAACGATTGTTTTCATTCGGTTGTTCCCATCACTACAACGCAGTGCCAACGAGAAACGTTTGCGTCCTTTGAGAGGAAGACATCGCGCAGCTTCAAGCGATTTAGTTGGTTGAAGGAGTGGAAGTCCAACTGAGCAACATCTACCTACTAGTTGATAGCTGCAGGATTTGTTTCAAGTGCTTGGGCAGCATCAGAGAAGAAGATTCTTCCGATCTAACTATTGAAACATTCACCAGAAATGTCGGCTGACCGTTTCTCTGCCTCAGAGGATGAGCAGCTTACGGAGTTGGTTCCGAACAGCATACTTTGTGGAACATGGCGGACGCCTGGTTGAAAAATTAAATTAAAAAGAAGTTAATGTGGGCATAAATCGGAAGAAAAATGAATGACACATGTAAGAGGAAATGTATTTGATTATGTCCAGCGTAATACGCTTGTGTATGCATTTGAAGTGAACTTTTAACCACCCAAGTAAGAGCATATCTCCAGTGCAATACGCTTGTATACGCATTTGAACTGAATGTTTAACCATCAAAGTAAGAGCATGTGGACTATCAGACCAATTGTGTGACTGGATTGAAGAGTTCCTAGATAACAGAACGCAGCATGTCATTCTCAATGGAGAGAAGCCTTCCGAAGTAAGAGTGATTACAGGTGTGCCCCAGTGGAGTGTCGTAGGACCGTTGCTGTACCCAATATACATAAATGACCTTGTGGATCAGATCAGTTCACTGACGCTTTCTGCGAATGATGCTGTAGTATGTAGTATATCGGAGGGCTGTAACAATGGAAAATTGTACAGAAATGCAGGTGGATCTGCAACGAATTGAAGCGTGGTGCAGGGACTGGCAATTGAATGTAGACTAGTGTAATGTGCTGCGAATACACAGAAAGAAAGATCATTTATCATTTAGCTACAATATAGTAGGTCAGCGACTGGAAGCAGTTAATTCCATAAATTATCTGGGAGTAGGCATTAGGAGTGATCTAAAATGGAAAGACCATATATAATTAATCGTCGGCAAAGCAGATACCAGACTGAGATTCATTGGAAGAATCCTAAGGAAATGCAGTCCGAAAACAAAGGAAGTAGGTTACAGTACACTTATTCGCCCACTGCTTAAGTACTGCTCTTCGGTGTGGGATCCGTGCCAGATAGGGTTCATAGAACAGATAGAGAAGATCCAACAGAGAGCAGCGCGCTTCGTTACAGGATCATTTAGTAATCGCGAAAGCGTTACGGAGATGATAGACAGACTCCAGTGTAAAACTCTGCAAGAGAGACTCTCGGTAGCTCACTACGGGCTTTTGTTGAAGTTTCTAGAACATACCTTCACCGAATAGTCAATCAGTACATTGCCCCCACCTACGTATATCTGGCGAAGAGACCATGAGGATAAAATCAGAGAGATTAGAGCCCTCATAGAGGCATAGCGACAGTCTTTCTTTCCGCGAACAATACTAGACTGCAATAGAAGGGAGAACCGATACTCAAGGTACCCTCCGCCACACACCGTCAGGTGGCTTGCGGAGTACAGATGTAGATGTAGATGTAGAGTTATATTGTCTATGTTGATCCGTTGTGGACGTGAGACAGCAGCTCCTGAAATACTTAACATCGAAATTTGCCAAACAGCCGTGCAAATTGAGAAGTCATTTTATTTTGTTTTTGCTACCAGTTTCGGCAATTTAGTATGCCACCTTCAGGCCCCTGGATAATAAAAAAGGAGTATATATATGTCAGTGTACCACAGCAAGCCTTACGGAAAGCGATAATTGTTGTTGTGCTCTTCAGTCCTGAGACTGGTTTGATGCAGCTCTCTATGCTGCCCTATCCTGTGCAAGCTTCTTCATCTCCCAGTATTTACTGCAACCCACATCCTTCTGAATCTGCTTAGTGTATTCATCTCTTGGTCTCCCTCTGCGATTTTGACCCTCCACGCTGCCCTCCAATGCTAAATTTGTGATCCTTTGATGTCTCAGAACATGTACTACCAATCGATCCCTTCTTCTAGTCAAGTTGTGCCACAAGCTCCTCTTCTCCCCATTTATACTCAATACCTCCTCATTACTTATGTGATCAACCCAGCTAATCTTCAGCATTCTTCTGTAGCACCACATTTCGAAGGCTTCTATTCTCTTCTTGTCCAAACTATTTATCGTCCACCTTTCACTTCCATACATGGCTACACTCCATACAAATACTTTCAGAAACGAGTTCCTGGAACTTATATCTATACTCGACCTTAACAAATTTCTCTTCTTCAGAAACGTTTTCCTTGCCATTGCCAGTCTACATTTTATATCCTGTATACTTTGACCATCATCAGTTACTTTGCTCCCCAAGCAGCAAAACTCCTTTACTACTTTAAATGTCTCATTTCGTAATCTAATTCCCTGAACATCACCCGACTTAATTCGATTACATTCCATTATCCTCGTTTTGTTTTTGTTGATGTTCATCTTATATCCTCCTTTCAAGACACTGTCCATTCCGTTCAACTGCTCTACCAAGTCCTTTGCTGTCTCTGATAGAATTACAATGTAATCGGCGAACCTCAAAGTTTTTGATTTCTTCTCCATGGATTTTAATACCTACTCCGAATTTATCTTTTGTTTCCTTTACTGCTTGCTCAATATACAGATTGAATAACATCGGCGAGATGCTACAACCCTGTCTCACTCCCTTCCCAACCACTGCTTCCCTTTCATGCCCCTCGACTCTTATAACTGCCATCTGGTTTCTGTACAAATTGTAAATAGCCTTTCGCTCCCTGTATTTTACCCCTGCCACCTTTAGAATTTGAAAGTGAGTATTCCCGTCAACATTGTCAAAAACTTATTTAATCTTTCTTCTAAGATAAGTCGTAAGGTCAGTATTGCCTCACGTGTTCCAATATTTCTACGGAATCCAAACTGATCTTCCCCGATATCGGCTTCTACCAGTTTTTCCATTCGTCTGTAAAGAATTCGCGTTAGTATTTTGCAGCTGTGACTCATTAAACTGATAGTTCAGTAATTTTCACATCTGTCAGTACCTACTTTCTTTCGGATTGGAATTATTATATTCTTCTTGAAGTCTGAGGGTATTTCGACTGTCTCACCATATGGTTACGTTTTGTCAGGACTGGCTCTCCCAAGGCCATCAGTAGTTCTAATGGAATGTTATCTACTCCCGTGGCCTTGTTTCGACTCAGGTCTTTCAGTGCTCTGTCAAACTCTTCACGCAGGATCGTATTTCCCATTTCATCTTCATCTACATCCTCTTCCATTTCCATAATATTGTCCTCAAGTACATCGCCCTTGTATAGACCCTCTATATACTCCTTCCACCCTTCTGCTTTCCCTTCTTTGCTTAGAACTGGGTTTCAATCTGAGCTCTTGATATACATACAAGTGGTTCTCTTTTCTCCAAAGGTCTCTTTAATTTTCCTGTAGGCAGCATCATTCTAACCCCTCTACATCCTTACATTTGTCCTCTAGCCATCCCTGCTCAGCCATTTTGCACTTCCTGTCGATCTCATTTTTGAGACGTCTGTATTCCTTTTTGCCTGCTTCATTTACTGCATTTTTGTATTTTCTCCTTTAGTCAGTTAAGTTCAATATTTGATCTGTTACTCAAGGATTTCTATTAGCCCTCGTATTTTTACTTATTTGATCCTCTTCCGTCTTCACTATTTCGTCTCTCAGAGCTATCCATTCTTCTTCTACTGTATTTCTTTCCTCCATTCTTGTCAATCGTTCCCTAATGCTCTCCCTGAAACTCTATGCAACCTCTTGTTCTTACAGTTTATCCAGGTCCCATCTCCTTAAATTACCACCTTTTTGCAGTTTCTTGAGTTTTAATGTACAGTTCATGACCAATAGATTGTGGTCAGAGTCCACATCTGCCCCTGGAACTGTCTTACAATTTAAAACCTGGGTCCTAAATCTCTGTCTTACCATTATATAATCTATCTGATACCTTCTAGTATCTCCAGGATTCTTCCATGTATACAACCTTCGTTCATTATTCTTGAACCAAGTGTTAGCTATGATTAAGCGCACTTATAATGTACAAAAAACAAGTAGCAGCGTTAGGACAAATGCCTGTGTACATACAGAGCTAAAAAATAGAATATGGTTACATACTCATACAGTGCAGGCTTTCACGGCCGGAATAGTCTTCAGTTAAAACTTCCGGGCTGAGAGGCCGTGGTCGATGTATAAAATTTCCACCTGACGTTTCGTCTCCAGCTGCGGGAGACATCTTCCGAGGTCGTCCGGCTACTGCCACTGAGGCTCCAGGTACTCTCGCATTTATAGAGCGCATAGAGGGCACCACCATTCGTCACGTGATGCCGACAGTATGCCTATCTTTGGAGGCGTCATTATTCTCGATTACGAGTAATCGATTGTCATTCTCCTTGCGCAACGTCGACATCCATATTTTGTCCAATTTTAAAACTTCCTCTTTTCTATTAAAATTGTTGTGGTGTTTGTGGATCTCTATTGCTTCCCTATACATGCGTGCATGATAATTGGATGTTCGTGCTAGAACGCTAGTCTCATTAAATTTAATTTCGTGGTTCCCATCTCGAAAAACATGCTCAGCTACGGCCGATTTTTCGATGTGTCCTAAGCGACAGTTTCTCTTATGTTCGGCTAAGCGGGTGTTTACACTTCTTTTTGTTGTACCAATGTATACTTGTCCACAACTGCATGGAATTTTGTATACCCCAGGTGTTGCTAGGGGGTGTCGAGCGTCTTTTGCAGTTCTTAAATTTTCCTTAATCTTCTTGGTGGGTCTGAAGATAGTTTCGATCCCATGTTTAGCCAAAACTTTGCCGATGCGGTCCGTGACTTTATTAATGAACGGTAAGAAAACTTTTCCAATAGGTGACCGTTGTTGCTCTGGAATTCTGGCTTCTTTTCTTCTTTGATGGAGGGCTCGATCAATTTCCTTGCTGGTATATCCGTTTTTCATGAAGGCCGAACGTAAGTGATATAATTCGTCTTGCAAGTAAGCCGGCTCGCAGATTTTGTTGGCTCTGTCCACCAAGGTTTTCATGACACCTCTCTTTTGCCTAGGATGATGGTTTGATTCCTTGTGGAGGTATCGATCCGTGTGAGTGTTCTTTCTATATACCTTGTGGCCCAGCGTCCCATCCACCCGTTTAATTACCGACACATCCAGGAAATTGAGTTGACCGTTGCTCTCTTTCTCCATCGTAAACTGTATCTTCGGGTTAATACTGTTCAGGTGCACCAAGAAGACATCCAGCTCTTCTTCACCATGAGTCCACACTACAAATGTGTCATCAACATAGCGGTACCATTTAGCTGGCTTTTTACTGGCAGTCTGCAGCGCTCGCTGTTCGAAGATCTCCATAAATAAATTGGCAACTGCTGGGCTGAGAGGGCTTCCCATCGCCACCCCGTCGATCTGTTCGTAAAACTCGTTGTTGTACTGGAAATAAGTTGTCGTCAGGCAGTGTCTAAATAAAGCCACTAAGTCAGTCGGGAAAATATCTGCTATATATGAAATAGCTTCGTTTACAGGCACCATGGTGAACAATGACACTACATCGAAGCTCACAAGAATATCACTTGAGCTAACGTTAATCTCCCTCAGTTTTTCAATAAAATGTGCCGAGTTTTTAATATAACTGTCAGTTCTGCCAATGTATGGTTGCAGCAAGCAGGCGAGATATCTGGCCACCTCTTGTGTTGGAGATCCTATAGCACTCACAATCGGTCTTAACGGTACCTGTGCTTTATGTACCTTCGGGAGTCCATATAGCCTGGGCGGATAAGCTTCCGTTTTGCAGAGTTGTTTTTTATCATCCGAAGAAAGAGAAGATTGTTTTACCAGTTGATTGGTATTTCTCAAAATTTTGTTTGTAGGATCCTTCTGAAGCTTTTTATACGTAGTGGGATCCAAAAGGTCACTAATCTTCTTGTGATAATCTTCGGTGTTCAACAAAACCGTAGCATTTCCTTTATCAGCTGCAAGTACTATAATGCTCTTGTCCGCATTGATCTCCCTCAATGCCCTCCTTTCCGGTTGGGACAAATTGCTGGTAGGTGGTTTCGCTTGGCGAAATATTCTGGCTGTTTCAGTCCTGATTTCATCCGCGGAATGCGATGATAACAAACGGATTCCCGCCTCCACATTTGCTATAATGTCCTCCGTCGGAACCTTTAGTGGCGTGACTGCAAAGTTGCCTCCTTTCGATAGAACTGAATGTTCCTCTTTTGTTAATTCTCTCCCAGATATGTTAATCACAGTTCGAGAGTTGCCAGCGACTGATATTTCACTCCTACCTTTCTGTAGGCCATCGAATTTCTTCTTCTGCCTGTTAGTTGCCATTTCTGCACTGAGCTCCATAGTCCTGAACGTTAGACAGTCTACCTTATTCCAGTCATAACACTGCATTATGTTACTGATATACAAATGGAGATATAACAGCTTACTGCTAGTTGCCGCTAGTTCCCGCCGCGTCTGGTGAATTCGTTCCCGTAGCATCGCTAGTTCCATGCGGTTGTAAATACGATTCGCTTGCGCCGAGTGAAACATTCTCCTCGCCTTCAGAAACTTCGGCACTGTCGCGGTGTCCCGGCAGCGTAGCAGGAAAGTAAGAGTACACAGTTGTTGTGCTTTCCTCTTGCGCAGTCCCTCCAGTGACCGAACCGAAACTGACATTTCCTCCCCGTAGAGGCGTTTAATCATACAGTGCAGGCTTTCACGGCCGGAATAGTCTTCAGTTAAAACTTCCGGGCTGAGAGGCCGTGGTCGATGTATAAAATTTCCACCTGACGTTTCGTCTCCAGCTGCGGGAGACATCTTCCGAGGTCGTCCGGCTACTGCCACTGAGGCTCCAGGTACTCTCGCATTTATAGAGCGCATAGAGGGCACCACCATTCGTCACGTGATGCCGACAGTATGCCTATCTTTGGAGGCGTCATTATTCTCGATTACGAGTAATCGATTGTCATTCTCCTTGCGCAACGTCGACATCCATATTTTGTCCAATTTTAAAACTTCCTCTTTTCTATTAAAATTGTTGTGGTGTTTGTGGATCTCTATTGCTTCCCTATACATGCGTGCATGATAATTGGATGTTCGTGCTAGAACGCTAGTCTCATTAAATTTAATTTCGTGGTTCCCATCTCGAAAAACATGCTTAGCTACGGCCGATTTTTCGATGTGTCCTAAGCGACAGTTTCTCTTATGTTCGGCTAAGCGGGTGTTTACACTTCTTTTTGTTGTTCCAATGTATACTTGTCCACAACTGCATGGAATTTTGTATACCCCAGGTGTTGCTAGGGGGTGTCGAGCGTCTTTTGCAGTTCTTAAATATTCCTTAATCTTCTTGGTGGGTCTGAAGATAGTTTCGATCCCATGTTTAGCCAAAACTTTGCCGATGCGGTCCGTGACTTTATTAATGAACGGTAAGAAAACTTTTCCAATAGGTGACCGTTGTTGCTCTGGAATTCTGGCTTCTTTTCTTCTTTGATGGAGGGCTCGATCAATTTCCTTGCTGGTATATCCGTTTTTCATGAAGGCCGAACGTAAGTGATATAATTCGTCTTGCAAGTAAGCCGGCTCGCAGATTTTGTTGGCTCTGTCCACCAAGGTTTTCATGACACCTCTCTTTTGCCTAGGATGATGGTTTGATTCCTTGTGGAGGTACCAGCAAGGAAATTGATCGAGCCCTCCATCAAAGAAGAAAAGAAGCCAGAATTCCAGAGCAACAACGGTCACCTATTGGAAAAGTTTTCTTACCGTTCATTAATAAATTCACGGACCGCATCGGCAAAGTTTTGGCTAAACATGGGATCGAAACTATCTTCAGACCCACCAAGAAGATTAAGGAATATTTAAGAACTGCAAAAGACGCTCGACACCCCCTAGCAACACCTGGGGTATACAAAATTCCATGCAGTTGTGGACAAGTATACATTGGAACAACAAAAAGAAGCTTAAACACCCGCTTAGCCGAACATAAGAGAAACTGTCGCTTAGGACACATCGAAAAATCGGCCGTAGCTGAGCATGTTTTTCGAGATGGGAACCACGAAATTAAATTTAATGAGACTAGCGTTCTAGCACGAACATCCAATTATCATGCACGCATGTATAGGGAAGCAATAGAGATCCACAAACACCACAACAATTTTAATAGAAAAGAGGAAGTTTTAAAATTGGACAAAATATGGATGTCGACGTTGCGCAAGGAGAATGACAATCGATTACTCGTAATCGAGAATAATGACGCCTCCAAAGATAGGCATACTGTCGGCATCACGTGACGAATGGTGGTGCCCTCTATGCGCTCTATAAATGCGAGAGTACCTGGAGCCTCAGTGGCAGTAGCCGGACGACCTCGGAAGATGTCTCCCGCAGCTGGAGACGAAACGTCAGGTGGAAATTTTATACATCGACCACGGCCTCTCAGCCCGGAAGTTTTAACTGAAGACTATTCCGGCCGTGAAAGCCTGCACTGTATGATTAAACGCCTCTACGGGGAGGAAATGTCAGTTTCGGTTCGGTCACTGGAGGGACTGCGCAAGAGGAAAGCACAACAACTGTGTACTCTTACTTTCCTGCTACGCTGCCGGGACACCGCGACAGTGCCGAAGTTTCTGAAGGCGAGGAGAATGTTTCACTCGGCGCAAGCGAATCGTATTTACAACCGCATGGAACTAGCGATGCTACGGGAACGAATTCACCAGACGCGGCGGGAACTAGCGGCAACTAGCAGTAAGCTGTTATATCTCCATTTGTATATCAGTAACATAATGCAGTGTTATGACTGGAATAAGGTAGACTGTCTAACGTTCAGGACTATGGAGCTCAGTGCAGAAATGGCAACTAACAGGCAGAAGAGGAAATTCGATGGCCTACAGAAAGGTAGGAGTGAAATATCAGTCGCTGGCAACTCTCGAACTGTGATTAACATATCTGGGAGAGAATTAACAAAAGAGGAACATTCAGTTCTATCGAAAGGAGGCAACTTTGCAGTCACGCCACTAAAGGTTCCGACGGAGGACATTATAGCAAATGTGGAGGCGGGAATCCGTTTGTTATCATCGCATTCCGCGGATGAAATCAGGACTGAAACAGCCAGAATATTACGCCAAGCGAAACCACCTACCAGCAATTTGTCCCAACCGGAAAGGAGGGCATTGAGGGAGATCAATGCGGACAAGAGCATTATAGTACTTGCAGCTGATAAAGGAAATGCTACGGTTTTGTTGAACACCGAAGATTATCACAAGAAGATTAGTGACCTTTTGGATCCCACTACGTATAAAAAGCTTCAGAAGGATCCTACAAACAAAATTTTGAGAAATACCAATCAACTGGTAAAACAATCTTCTCTTTCTTCGGATGATAAAAAACAACTCTGCAAAACGGAAGCTTATCCGCCCAGGCTATATGGACTCCCGAAGGTACATAAAGCACAGGTACCGTTAAGACCGATTGTGAGTGCTATAGGATCTCCAACACAAGAGGTGGCCAGATATCTCGCCTGCTTGCTGCAACCATACATTGGCAGAACTGACAGTTATATTAAAAACTCGGCACATTTTATTGAAAAACTGAGGGAGATTAACGTTAGCTCAAGTGATATTCTTGTGAGCTTCGATGTAGTGTCATTGTTCACCATGGTGCCTGTAAACGATGCTATTTCATATATAGCAGATATTTTCCCGACTGACTTAGTGGCTTTATTTAGACACTGCCTGACGACAACTTATTTCCAGTACAACAACGAGTTTTACGAACAGATCGACGGAGTGGCGATGGGAAGCCCTCTCAGCCCAGCAGTTGCCAATTTATTTATGGAGATCTTCGAACAGCGAGCGCTGCAGACTGCCAGTAAAAAGCCAGCTAAATGGTACCGCTATGTTGATGACACATTTGTAGTGTGGACTCATGGTGAAGAAGAGCTGGATGTCTTCTTGGTGCACCTGAACAGTATTAACCCGAAGATACAGTTTACGATGGAGAAAGAGAGCAACGGTCAACTCAATTTCCTGGATGTGTCGGTAATTAAACGGGTGGATGGGACGCTGGGCCACAAGGTATATAGAAAGAACACTCACACGGATCGATACCTCCACAAGGAATCAAACCATCATCCTAGGCAAAAGAGAGGTGTCATGAAAACCTTGGTGGACAGAGCCAACAAAATCTGCGAGCCGGCTTACTTGCAAGACGAATTATATCACTTACGTTCGGCCTTCATGAAAAACGGATATACCAGCAAGGAAATTGATCGAGCCCTCCATCAAAGAAGAAAAGAAGCCAGAATTCCAGAGCAACAACGGTCACCTATTGGAAAAGTTTTCTTACCGTTCATTAATAAAGTCACGGACCGCATCGGCAAAGTTTTGGCTAAACATGGGATCGAAACTATCTTCAGACCCACCAAGAAGATTAAGGAAAATTTAAGAACTGCAAAAGACGCTCGACACCCCCTAGCAACACCTGGGGTATACAAAATTCCATGCAGTTGTGGACAAGTATACATTGGTACAACAAAAAGAAGTGTAAACACCCGCTTAGCCGAACATAAGAGAAACTGTCGCTTAGGACACATCGAAAAATCGGCCGTAGCTGAGCATGTTTTTCGAGATGGGAACCACGAAATTAAATTTAATGAGACTAGCGTTCTAGCACGAACATCCAATTATCATGCACGCATGTATAGGGAAGCAATAGAGATCCACAAACACCACAACAATTTTAATAGAAAAGAGGAAGTTTTAAAATTGGACAAAATATGGATGTCGACGTTGCGCAAGGAGAATGACAATCGATTACTCGTAATCGAGAATAATGACGCCTCCAAAGATAGGCATACTGTCGGCATCACGTGACGAATGGTGGTGCCCTCTATGCGCTCTATAAATGCGAGAGTACCTGGAGCCTCAGTGGCAGTAGCCGGACGACCTCGGAAGATGTCTCCCGCAGCTGGAGACGAAACGTCAGGTGGAAATTTTATACATCGACCACGGCCTCTCAGCCCGGAAGTTTTAACTGAAGACTATTCCGGCCGTGAAAGCCTGCACTGTATGATTAAACGCCTCTACGGGGAGGAAATGTCAGTTTCGGTTCGGTCACTGGAGGGACTGCGCAAGAGGAAAGCACAACAACTGTGTACTCTTACTTTCCTGCTACGCTGCCGGGACACCGCGACAGTGCCGAAGTTTCTGAAGGCGAGGAGAATGTTTCACTCGGCGCAAGCGAATCGTATTTACAACCGCATGGAACTAGCGATGCTACGGGAACGAATTCACCAGACGCGGCGGGAACTAGCGGCAACTAGCAGTAAGCTGTTATATCTCCATTTGTATATCAGTAACATAATGCAGTGTTATGACTGGAATAAGGTAGACTGTCTAACGTTCAGGACTATGGAGCTCAGTGCAGAAATGGCAACTAACAGGCAGAAGAGGAAATTCGATGGCCTACAGAAAGGTAGGAGTGAAATATCAGTCGCTGGCAACTCTCGAACTGTGATTAACATATCTGGGAGAGAATTAACAAAAGAGGAACATTCAGTTCTATCGAAAGGAGGCAACTTTGCAGTCACGCCACTAAAGGTTCCGACGGAGGACATTATAGCAAATGTGGAGGCGGGAATCCGTTTGTTATCATCGCATTCCGCGGATGAAATCAGGACTGAAACAGCCAGAATATTACGCCAAGCGAAACCACCTACCAGCAATTTGTCCCAACCGGAAAGGAGGGCATTGAGGGAGATCAATGCGGACAAGAGCATTATAGTACTTGCAGCTGATAAAGGAAATGCTACGGTTTTGTTGAACACCGAAGATTATCACAAGAAGATTAGTGACCTTTTGGATCCCACTACGTATAAAAAGCTTCAGAAGGATCCTACAAACAAAATTTTGAGAAATACCAATCAACTGGTAAAACAATCTTCTCTTTCTTCGGATGATAAAAAACAACTCTGCAAAACGGAAGCTTATCCGCCCAGGCTATATGGACTCCCGAAGGTTCATAAAGCACAGGTACCGTTAAGACCGATTGTGAGTGCTATAGGATCTCCAACACAAGAGGTGGCCAGATATCTCGCCTGCTTGCTGCAACCATACATTGGCAGAACTGACAGTTATATTAAAAACTCGGCACATTTTATTGAAAAACTGAGGGAGATTAACGTTAGCTCAAGTGATATTCTTGTGAGCTTCGATGTAGTGTCATTGTTCACCATGGTGCCTGTAAACGAAGCTATTTCATATATAGCAGATATTTTCCCGACTGACTTAGTGGCTATATTTAGACACTGCCTGACGACAACTTATTTCCAGTACAACAACGAGTTTTACGAACAGATCGACGGGGTGGCGATGGGAAGCCCTCTCAGCCCAGCAGTTGCCAATTTATTTATGGAGATCTTCGAACAGCGAGCGCTGCAGACTGCCAGTAAAAAGCCAGCTAAATGGTACCGCTATGTTGATGACACATTTGTAGTGTGGACTCATGGTGAAGAAGAGCTGGATGTCTTCTTGGTGCACCTGAACAGTATTAACCCGAAGATACAGTTTACGATGGAGAAAGAGAGCAACGGTCAACTCAATTTCCTGGATGTGTCGGTAATTAAACGGGTGGATGGGACGCTGGGCCACAAGGTATATAGAAAGAACACTCACACGGATCGATACCTCCACAAGGAATCAAACCATCATCCTAGGCAAAAGAGAGGTGTCATGAAAACCTTGGTGGACAGAGCCAACAAAATCTGCGAGCCGGCTTACTTGCAAGACGAATTATATCACTTACGTTCGGCCTTCATGAAAAACGGATATACCAGCAAGGAAATTGATCGAGCCCTCCATCAAAGAAGAAAAGAAGCCAGAATTCCAGAGCAACAACGGTCACCTATTGGAAAAGTTTTCTTACCGTTCATTAATAAAGTCACGGACCGCATCGGCAAAGTTTTGGCTAAACATGGGATCGAAACTATCTTCAGACCCACCAAGAAGATTAAGGAATATTTAAGAACTGCAAAAGACGCTCGACACCCCCTAGCAACACCTGGGGTATACAAAATTCCATGCAGTTGTGGACAAGTATACATTGGAACAACAAAAAGAAGTGTAAACACCCGCTTAGCCGAACATAAGAGAAACTGTCGCTTAGGACACATCGAAAAATCGGCCGTAGCTGAGCATGTTTTTCGAGATGGGAACCACGAAATTAAATTTAATGAGACTAGCGTTCTAGCACGAACATCCAATTATCATGCACGCATGTATAGGGAAGCAATAGAGATCCACAAACACCACAACAATTTTAATAGAAAAGAGGAAGTTTTAAAATTGGACAAAATATGGATGTCGACGTTGCGCAAGGAGAATGACAATCGATTACTCGTAATCGAGAATAATGACGCCTCCAAAGATAGGCATACTGTCGGCATCACGTGACGAATGGTGGTGCCCTCTATGCGCTCTATAAATGCGAGAGTACCTGGAGCCTCAGTGGCAGTAGCCAGACGACCTCAGAAGATGTCTCCCGCAGCTGGAGACGAAACGTCAGGTGGAAATTTTATACATCGACCACGGCCTCTCAGCCCGGAAGTTTTAACTGAAGACTATTCCGGCCGTGAAAGCCTGCACTGTATGATTAAACGCCTCTACGGGGAGGAAATGTCAGTTTCGATTCGGTCACTGGAGGGACTGCGCAAGAGGAAAGCACAACAACTGTGTACTCTTACTTTCCTGCTACGCTGCCGGGACACCGCGACAGTGCCGAAGTTTCTGAAGGCGAGGAGAATGTTTCACTCGGCGCAAGCGAATCGTATTTACAACCGCATGGAACTAGCGATGCTACGGGAACGAATTCACCAGACGCGGCGGTAACTAGCGGCAACTAGCAGTAAGCTGTTATATCTCCATTTGTATATCAGTAACATAATGCAGTGTTATGACTGGAATAAGGTAGACTGTCTAACGTTCAGGACTATGGAGCTCAGTGCAGAAATGGCAACTAACAGGCAGAAGAGGAAATTCGATGGCCTACAGAAAGGTAGGAGTGAAATATCAGTCGCTGGCAACTCTCGAACTGTGATTAACATATCTGGGAGAGAATTAACAAAAGAGGAACATTCAGTTCTATCGAAAGGAGGCAACTTTGCAGTCACGCCACTAAAGGTTCCGACGGAGGACATTATAGCAAATGTGGAGGCGGGAATCCGTTTGTTATCATCGCATTCCGCGGATGAAATCAGGACTGAAACAGCCAGAATATTACGCCAAGCGAAACCACCTACCAGCAATTTGTCCCAACCGGAAAGGAGGGCATTGAGGGAGATCAATGCGGACAAGAGCATTATAGTACTTGCAGCTGATAAAGGAAATGCTACGGTTTTGTTGAACACCGAAGATTATCACAAGAAGATTAGTGACCTTTTGGATCCCACTACGTATAAAAAGCTTCAGAAGGATCCTACAAACAAAATTTTGAGAAATACCAATCAACTGGTAAAACAATCTTCTCTTTCTTCGGATGATAAAAAACAACTCTGCAAAACGGAAGCTTATCCGCCCAGGCTATATGGACTCCCGAAGGTACATAAAGCACAGGTACCGTTAAGACCGATTGTGAGTGCTATAGGATCTCCAACACAAGAGGTGGCCAGATATCTCGCCTGCTTGCTGCAACCATACATTGGCAGAACTGACAGTTATATTAAAAACTCGGCACATTTTATTGAAAAACTGAGGGAGATTAACGTTAGCTCAAGTGATATTCTTGTGAGCTTCGATGTAGTGTCATTGTTCACCATGGTGCCTGTAAACGAAGCTATTTCATATATAGCAGATATTTTCCCGACTGACTTAGTGGCTATATTTAGACACTGCCTGACGACAACTTATTTCCAGTACAACAACGAGTTTTACGAACAGATCGACGGGGTGGCGATGGGAAGCCCTCTCAGCCCAGCAGTTGCCAATTTATTTATGGAGATCTTCGAACAGCGAGCGCTGCAGACTGCCAGTAAAAAGCCAGCTAAATGGTACCGCTATGTTGATGACACATTTGTAGTGTGGACTCATGGTGAAGAAGAGCTGGATGTCTTCTTGGTGCACCTGAACAGTATTAACCCGAAGATACAGTTTACGATGGAGAAAGAGAGCAACGGTCAACTCAATTTCCTGGATGTGTCGGTAATTAAACGGGTGGATGGGACGCTGGGCCACAAGGTATATAGAAAGAACACTCACACGGATCGATACCTCCACAAGGAATCAAACCATCATCCTAGGCAAAAGAGAGGTGTCATGAAAACCTTGGTGGACAGAGCCAACAAAATCTGCGAGCCGGCTTACTTGCAAGACGAATTATATCACTTACGTTCGGCCTTCATGAAAAACGGATATACCAGCAAGGAAATTGATCGAGCCCTCCATCAAAGAAGAAAAGAAGCCAGAATTCCAGAGCAACAACGGTCACCTATTGGAAAAGTTTTCTTACCGTTCATTAATAAAGTCACGGACCGCATCGGCAAAGTTTTGGCTAAACATGGGATCGAAACTATCTTCAGACCCACCAAGAAGATTAAGGAATATTTAAGAACTGCAAAAGACGCTCGACACCCCCTAGCAACACCTGGGGTATACAAAATTCCATGCAGTTGTGGACAAGTATACATTGGAACAACAAAAAGAAGTGTAAACACCCGCTTAGCCGAACATAAGAGAAACTGTCGCTTAGGACACATCGAAAAATCGGCCGTAGCTGAGCATGTTTTTCGAGATGGGAACCACGAAATTAAATTTAATGAGACTAGCGTTCTAGCACGAACATCCAATTATCATGCACGCATGTATAGGGAAGCAATAGAGATCCACAAACACCACAACAATTTTAATAGAAAAGAGGAAGTTTTAAAATTGGACAAAATATGGATGTCGACGTTGCGCAAGGAGAATGACAATCGATTACTCGTAATCGAGAATAATGACGCCTCCAAAGATAGGCATACTGTCGGCATCACGTGACGAATGGTGGTGCCCTCTATGCGCTCTATAAATGCGAGAGTACCTGGAGCCTCAGTGGCAGTAGCCGGACGACCTCGGAAGATGTCTCCCGCAGCTGGAGACGAAACGTCAGGTGGAAATTTTATACATCGACCACGGCCTCTCAGCCCGGAAGTTTTAACTGAAGACTATTCCGGCCGTGAAAGCCTGCACTGTATGATTAAACGCCTCTACGGGGAGGAAATGTCAGTTTCGGTTCGGTCACTGGAGGGACTGCGCAAGAGGAAAGCACAACAACTGTGTACTCTTACTTTCCTGCTACGCTGCCGGGACACCGCGACAGTGCCGAAGTTTCTGAAGGCGAGGAGAATGTTTCACTCGGCGCAAGCGAATCGTATTTACAACCGCATGGAACTAGCGATGCTACGGGAACGAATTCACCAGACGCGGCGGGAACTAGCGGCAACTAGCAGTAAGCTGTTATATCTCCATTTGTATATCAGTAACATAATGCAGTGTTATGACTGGAATAAGGTAGACTGTCTGACGTTCAGGACTATGGAGCTCAGTGCAGAAATGGCAACTAACAGGCAGAAGAGGAAATTCGATGGCCTACAGAAAGGTAGGAGTGAAATATCAGTCGCTGGCAACTCTCGAACTGTGATTAACATATCTGGGAGAGAATTAACAAAAGAGGAACATTCAGTTCTATCGAAAGGAGGCAACTTTGCAGTCACGCCACTAAAGGTTCCGACGGAGGACATTATAGCAAATGTGGAGGCGGGAATCCGTTTGTTATCATCGCATTCCGCGGATGAAATCAGGACTGAAACAGCCAGAATATTACGCCAAGCGAAACCACCTACCAGCAATTTGTCCCAACCGGAAAGGAGGGCATTGAGGGAGATCAATGCGGACAAGAGCATTATAGTACTTGCAGCTGATAAAGGAAATGCTACGGTTTTGTTGAACACCGAAGATTATCACAAGAAGATTAGTGACCTTTTGGATCCCACTACGTATAAAAAGCTTCAGAAGGATCCTACAAACAAAATTTTGAGAAATACCAATCAACTGGTAAAACAATCTTCTCTTTCTTCGGATGATAAAAAACAACTCTGCAAAACGGAAGCTTATCCGCCCAGGCTATATGGACTCCCGAAGGTACATAAAGCACAGGTACCGTTAAGACCGATTGTGAGTGCTATAGGATCTCCAACACAAGAGGTGGCCAGATATCTCGCCTGCTTGCTGCAACCATACATTGGCAGAACTGACAGTTATATTAAAAACTCGGCACATTTTATTGAAAAACTGAGGGAGATTAACGTTAGCTCAAGTGATATTCTTGTGAGCTTCGATGTAGTGTCATTGTTCACCATGGTGCCTGTAAACGAAGCTATTTCATATATAGCAGATATTTTCCCGACTGACTTAGTGGCTATATTTAGACACTGCCTGACGACAACTTATTTCCAGTACAACAACGAGTTTTACGAACAGATCGACGGGGTGGCGATGGGAAGCCCTCTCAGCCCAGCAGTTGCCAATTTATTTATGGAGATCTTCGAACAGCGAGCGCTGCAGACTGCCAGTAAAAAGCCAGCTAAATGGTACCGCTATGTTGATGACACATTTGTAGTGTGGACTCATGGTGAAGAAGAGCTGGATGTCTTCTTGGTGCACCTGAACAGTATTAACCCGAAGATACAGTTTACGATGGAGAAAGAGAGCAACGGTCAACTCAATTTCCTGGATGTGTCGGTAATTAAACGGGTGGATGGGACGCTGGGCCACAAGGTATATAGAAAGAACACTCACACGGATCGATACCTCCACAAGGAATCAAACCATCATCCTAGGCAAAAGAGAGGTGTCATGAAAACCTTGGTGGACAGAGCCAACAAAATCTGCGAGCCGGCTTACTTGCAAGACGAATTATATCACTTACGTTCGGCCTTCATGAAAAACGGATATACCAGCAAGGAAATTGATCGAGCCCTCCATCAAAGAAGAAAAGAAGCCAGAATTCCAGAGCAACAACGGTCACCTATTGGAAAAGTTTTCTTACCGTTCATTAATAAAGTCACGGACCGCATCGGCAAAGTTTTGGCTAAACATGGGATCGAAACTATCTTCAGACCCACCAAGAAGATTAAGGAATATTTAAGAACTGCAAAAGACGCTCGACACCCCCTAGCAACACCTGGGGTATACAAAATTCCATGCAGTTGTGGACAAGTATACATTGGAACAACAAAAAGAAGTGTAAACACCCGCTTAGCCGAACATAAGAGAAACTGTCGCTTAGGACACATCGAAAAATCGGCCGTAGCTGAGCATGTTTTTCGAGATGGGAACCACGAAATTAAATTTAATGAGACTAGCGTTCTAGCACGAACATCCAATTATCATGCACGCATGTATAGGGAAGCAATAGAGATCCACAAACACCACAACAATTTTAATAGAAAAGAGGAAGTTTTAAAATTGGACAAAATATGGATGTCGACGTTGCGCAAGGAGAATGACAATCGATTACTCGTAATCGAGAATAATGACGCCTCCAAAGATAGGCATACTGTCGGCATCACGTGACGAATGGTGGTGCCCTCTATGCGCTCTATAAATGCGAGAGTACCTGGAGCCTCAGTGGCAGTAGCCGGACGACCTCGGAAGATGTCTCCCGCAGCTGGAGACGAAACGTCAGGTGGAAATTTTATACATCGACCACGGCCTCTCAGCCCGGAAGTTTTAACTGAAGATGGTTACATACTGGTTAGCACTGAAGCTTTTTAATCTTAAAGAGCTATAAGAAAACTTGCCAAATACAAAAAAGATAAAAGAATAGATAATCAGAAGCTCAACTGGAGAAAGCTAGTCATTTTTTTGTTTTGTTAAACAATTATAATGAGTTGGATGCTGTTATTGTGATCAGTACTGCGAACGTCGATTAAAATTGGGTCTCAACGGGCACGTTGAGGTAATCAGTGAATCCGCTTTTCACAGTGAACCACGCAGTTTTTGCGTAGCCGCCTACACCTTCCAGAGGTTCATGAATTTCACAAAATTTTGAAATAGAGCAAGGTCTTACTCGCACAAGCGTATTAAGCGTAACGGGTTTCAAAATTGCATGATAAGACTGAAGCTGCGGAATAAAGAGTACAAGAAAAGTATGCGTCTTAGTATCCGAATAATATAAATTTTAGTTAATATCGTGTTTACATTTAAGTCAGACTTTAGTAAGTGACTGAATATAATACAGATCTCATTTCGTGTAGGCATATTTGACACTTCCTTCGTCTATCCGAAGAGAACCAGAGTCAAACTGAGTGTGGCGATTAAGCTACACTCCTGGAAATTGAAATAAGAACACCGTGAATTCATTGTCCCAGGAAGGGTAAACTTTATTGACACATTCCTGGGGTCAGATACATCACATGATCACACTGACAGAACCACAGGCACATAGACACAGGCAACAGAGCATGCACAATGTCGGCACTAGTATATTGTATATCCACCTTTCGCAGCAATGGAAGGCTGCTATTCTCCCATGGAGACGATCGTAGAGATGCTGGATGTAGTCCTGTGGAACGGCTTGCCATGCCATTTCCACCTGGCGCCTCAGTTGGACCAGCGTTCGTGCTGGACGTGCAGACCGCGTGAGACGACGCTTCATCCAGTCCCAAACATGCTCAATGGGGGACAGATCCGGAGATCTTGCTGGCCAGGGTAGTTGACTTACACCTTCTAGAGCACGTTGGGTGGCACGGGATACATGCTGACGTGCATTGTCCTGTTGGAACAGCAAGTTCCCTTGCCGGTCTAGGAATGGTAGAACGATGGGTTCGATGACGGTTTGGATGTACCGTGCACTATTCAGTGTCCCCTCGACGATCACCAGAGGGGTACGGCCAGTGTAGGAGATCGCTCCCCACACCATGATGCCGGGTGTTGGCCCTGTGTGCCTCGGGCGTATGCAGTCCTGATTGTGGCGCTCACCTGCACGGCGCCAAACACGCATACGACCATCATTGGCACCAAGGCAAAAGCGACTCTCATCGCTGAAGACGACACGTCTCCATTCGTCCCTCCATTCACGCCTGTCGCGACACCACTGGAGGCGGGCTACACGATGTTGGGGCGTGAGCGGAAGACGGCCTAACGGTGTGCGGGACCGTAGCCCAGCTTCATGGAGACGGTTGCGAATGGTCCTCGCCGATACCCCAGGAGCAACAGTGTCCCTAATTTGCTGGGAAGTGGCGGTGCGCTCCCCTACGGCACTGCGTAGGATCCTACGGTCTTGGCGTGCATCCGTGCGTCGCTGCGGTCCGGTCCCAGGTCGACGGGCACGTGCACCTTCCGCCGACCAATGGCGACAACATCGATGTACTGTGGAGACCTCACGCCCCACGTGTTGAGCAATTCGGCGGTACGTCCACCCGGCCTCCCACATGCCCACTATACGCCCTCGCTCAAAGTCCGTCAACTGCACATACGGTTCACGTCCACGCTATCGCGGAATGCTACCAGTGTTAAAGACTGCGATGGAGCTCCGTATGCCACGGCAAACTGGCTGACACTGACGGCGGCGGTGCACAAATGCTGCGCAGCTAGCGCCATTCGACGGCCAACACCGCGGTTCCTGGTGTGTCCGCTGTGCCGTGCGTGTGATCATTGCTTGTACAGCCCTCTCGCAGTGTCCGGAGCAAGTATGGTGGGTCTGACACACCGGTGTCAATGTGTTCTTTTTTCCATTTCCAGGAGTGTATTAAAGAAGTAAACGAAGGTCTGTAGGTGGAGCTAGCATTGATGGTAGAAAGGAAGACAACTTATGTTATTAAATATTTCTTACCGTTAATTTTATAGTACACTTTATTCCACAGCTTCAGTCTGATGATGAAATTTTGCAACGGGTAACGCTTAATAAAGGATGGTGCGCTCAAGACATTTCTATATTTCATAGTTTTGCCAAATGTGAATGATCGCCTGCATCTACAATAAGTAGTGGGTTCAATAATTTCTGATATGTCTGCGTTATAAGGCAATGGTGACTGCCACGCCTCCGCATCGTCGAACAACTGTTTTCTTACTAAAATGTTATAGCCTCGTTCTTTTGTACGATGTAAGAACACTTGAGTGATTGATTTGCGCTTCCTGATTACTGTTCCCAATAATGTACAATCTTCCTCCATTTTCCTAAATGCCATGTACTTGCGTAGTGTCAAAATTAACAGGCTTTTACATCGCTCTTGGCGTTGCCGGTTTTGCCTTTGCTGTCTCCGCTACGGCTGTCGCGACGCACTGCAACTCCCCTATTGTAGAAAAAAGTTCCTCGCCGCGCTGGGGAAACCGCGTCGCGCCATTGAACGACACAGTACTGCTCTCTTCTAGGGGGAAGTGTAGCACCGACTTCCAGCAAACTGTAAAAGTAAACTCAACCTTTCATAAATATTTTCTCAGATTGATTATCCCACAAAAAATGTAATAGGAAAAAGATTGTCACTAGTGATATTTCGGATGTTGGCTTGCTAAAAGTTCCGCATCCAACGTGATATTTTAATTTATTACTCCACTTTACTGACCTGATTGGTCAGAAAGTTTTCAAGGGTATCGTTAGGTGTGCTCCAGGAAAGTGTGATATGACCGCTGTTGCTCTCTATGTAGATAAATGATTTGCGGACAGGATGGGCAGCAATCTGTGGTTGTTTTCTGATGATGTCGTGGTGTACAGTAAGGTGCTGAAGTCGAGTAACTGTAAGAAGATACAAGACGACTCAAACAAAATTTCCAGTTGGTATGATGAATGGCAGCTGGTTCTAAATGTGGAAAACGCGGATGAGTAGGAAGAACAAACTTTTAATGTTATGTTACAGTATTACTAGTATCCTGCTTGGCACAACCAAGTAGTTTCAATATCTGGGCGTAACGTTGCAAACCGATATGAAGTGGATAGAGCATATGAGAACTGAACTGTTGTAGGGAAGGCAAATGGTCGACTTACGTTTATTGTGAGAATTTTAGGCAAGGAGACCGCATATAGGACGCTGGTGCGACCTATTCATACGTACTGCTCTAGTGTTTGGAATCCGTACCAGGTCGAACTGAAGAAAAATATCGAAGCAAATCAGAGGCGGGCTGCTAGATTTGTTAACGGTCTTTCAAACAACAATTTTAGTCGAGTTTGTGCTCACCGAATTACTCGTTCACTATGTAAGTGTTAAGAAGATACTTTGGGAACTCAAATGGGGATCACTGGAAGGAAGACGACGGTCTTTTAGAAAAAAAAAACTATTGGAAAAATTTAGAGAACCGGCGTTTGAAGGTGATAGCCGAACGATTCTGCTGCCAACGACATAAATTATGCGTAATGACCACGAAGATAAGATACGAGCAATTAGGGCTCATACGGACGCATATAGGCAGTTATTTTTCCCTCGCTCTGTTTGCGAGTGGAACAGGAAAGGAAATGTGTAGTAGTAGTACGGTCATGCTCAAAAGTGTCCGAACGACCTGAATTGCATTTCGCCTGATTCGCATGCAACTCACATAACGCAGCTGTCTAGCAGGTCCTCTAATCGGTCCTTGGTACAGTCGTTTTACTATTGAAAATGGTTCCAACAAGTCACCACTAGAAAACATTGCACTGTGTCGCAATAACTCAATATGTAAAGTAGCGCTAAGATACTACAAATATCAGGGAACACCTTATCACAGGTAAGTTTGTCCTTAAGGCTTGTAAAATCACATTTATTACAATAAATTACAATACCTAAAATGTTACCGCTCTCATTATTACGTCAGATGGGTTCTGCACGTAGTATGTTCGTCGTATTCGTGATTTCCTCTTCAAAGTAACATACCGTACTTATTATTTATCACAAAATGACATTAAAAATTTAAGTTATTCACGAGCAGCTAGTTGAGAATATGTATGAGCTACAACTGACACGACGAACCGTCTCGTTCTGCATATAATTTCAAACCCAGGTCATGCAGACTAACCAAAAATATCGTGACTGATGGAAACGAACAGTCATTCCTGATTAGGCATACACAGAGTGATATAACTCGATTTTAGACAGTATCAGTTAGCAAATATCAACTTTAAATTACATAACGCAAACATTTTTAACGGACGCGAATTCCTACCCACCACCTATTGTCGCTGTTAACGAACTACGAGAGATGTTAAATATTGCTTCTTAACAACTAACTAACATGAAGTGCCGTGAAGTAAAGCTTAGTGTTGGACAGGGATTCGAACCTAGAACCTAATAAGATAAATATCGAAGCACAATCAACTGAGACATATCGTATTTCGTCGGCAGTAGCTATATGTTTTAACTGAAATGACGAGACGAAACATTAATGTTTTCCTTCCCAGGACTCCAACCCAGCACCTATCGCTATTTTATTCTAGAGAAAACGAACGTTAAATGTGGGTTTGTTGCAGCAGCAGCGACACGTGAGCTTGTTTGAACTAGAAATAATATGACGAAGAGTTCAGTGCTGACTGGGAATAGGGCTCCAGACGTATCGTTGTTGACTACACTCAAAGAGGCGTCAGCTACCGAATGTTTCTCCACCAGCAGCTCGGAATAACGTCTTCAACTTACAGTGACCACGCAAATATTTCTGTGTCTCACTGGGAGTCAAAAACGTCAAATGTCGTTAGTGCTGACAGTGAATGAAAATACATTAAAAATCGAAATTATTATCCACCAGTAGACAGGTGTTCTCATGCTAGATCTTGATAATACATAATGAAATCTTTATTGCCGCGCCAGGATTCGAATCCATTCACGCGCAATATGTGAAGATGTAGAGGAATCTGCAGTTTTGATCGAACAACAAATTGTAGCCGAGCTGTAATGTCACGAAGGGATCAAATTCCGCGTTAAGGGCGGTCTGAGTTGTATTCCCAGATCAGAACCAATTTTATCGATATACATAAGCTCAGATAAAAGATGGAATAAGTGTCCTGTCATTTTACATAGCGTTTGTTTCGTCACTAGAAATAAATAACTAGTATAAGAAAGGTCACTGGTGATAGAGTTTATACATGTCGCCACTCCAGACTTCATTGTGGCTCAACCTAACGTCTACTTGGTAGAGAAGGAATATAATCACTCTCCGTATGCCTAATCAGGAATGACTGTTCGTTTCCGTCAGTCACGAAATCTTTGCTTAGTCTGCATGATCTGGGTTTGAATCAATATGCGGAACGAGACGGTTCGTCGTGTCAGTTGTAGCTCATACATATTCTCAACTAGCTGCTCGTGAATAACTTAAATTTTTATTGTCATTTTGTGTTAAATAATAACTACGGTAAGTTACTTTGAAGAGGAAATCATGAATACGACGAACTTACTACGTGCAGAACCCATCTGACGTAATAATGAGGGTGGCAACATTTCAGGTATTGTCATTTATTGTAAAAATGTGTGCTTACAAGCCTTAAGGACAGTCTTACCTGTGATAAGGTGTTCCCTGATATTTTGAAACGTCCCCTTAGAAAAATTGTGCATCACTGTACTTAAGCTGACACACAATATTTTTAGCGCAACGCAGTCTGACTTTCAAAAATCCCTACAAAAGAATGGCCCTGACTAACATTAACCTATACCTTTCACAAATCACTTACCTCACAAAAATCTTCGTTACTCAAGCTACTGCAATACAGCGAGCGCCACTACTGCCAGCTAAATAAAAGATTCAAACTACTGAAGGCACTAACTACTGATAGGTATAGTTAGCAAATGAAAGATTTTAATACAGAACAAACAATGTATTTACCTTAATAGTCATAATATATATAGCAGTTCACGACATCCAGTCTTACAAATTTCAAAACTCCACAATCTCTCTCCCCACATCCACCACTGCTGGCGGCTCACCTCCAACTGCGCAACGCTATGCGCTGTTAACATCCAGCCGCACAACACTACAATGGCGAGTATTACAACAATGCCAACCAGCCACTGACTGCACACAGCACAGCCAGTGATTTTTCATACAGAGCGCTATGTGGTGTTACCAATAAAAAAATCTAAACAGCCTACTTACAATTTGTAGTATCTTAGTATTACTTTACATCTTGAGTCATTGCGATACAGAGTAGTGTTTTCTAGTTTTGACTTGTTGGAACCATTTTCAATAGTCAAACGACTGTACCAAGGAGCGATTAGAGGACCTGCTAGACAGCTGCGTTATGTGAGTTGCATGCGAATCAGGCGAAATGCAATACAGGTCGTTCGGACACTTCTGAGCATGACTGTACAATGTTCCCTCCGCCACGCACAGTACGGTAGCTTGCGCAATATCTATGTGGATGATGTAGACGTAGATGTAGACATGCACTGCTGAAGCCGACCCTAGAAGATTGGCGTGAAAAGTATTGAGCAGCGCGAGAAACCAACTTTCGTTAAAAGCTTAAATATTTCTCTGTTTTATTAGCACAAATTTTTCATTGAATTAAAAAAACGGTATCATGTACAGTTCTCATTTTTTACGTTCTCATGCTCACACTCCCCCACCCCCCTAGGAAACTTATCACTGCGGCCTAACTGGGACATCGAAAGGTACAAGCGTTCTCCGGAGCACGCTGCGATGAATCTCCGGACATAGGAAAACGTAGTTACAGTCGCCCCCGCATCTGGACTCCAGCACACCTGCCAAGGACTCGCCACCTGCCGCTCACCCTTAACTACTTTTTTGCCCATGTGAGCCCTATGTATAGTTTTGACATCGAATCTTTTATATGGGATATTCAGACTAGATCAGCAACTTCGGACGCTTCCACTTAGGAGTATTCAAAACATGAACTCAAAAAAAGGTTTTTATGAGCGTCTTAAATGTAGCCCATTTCGAAGACTAAGCACCTTCACGCTACAACCACATTCAAACGGCTTCTAATAACGCACTTACTGGAGTGTGACTGGCTGGAGATCGTGGAAGTTATCGATCCTCAGTTTCCTCATAGCCTGTTCCTAATGCATGAAACCAGTCACACGTGAAGCTTGAAGATACAGGTTGGGATAGGAAAAGAATCAGATGGGAGGAGGGGCTCAGAATTCTTGCAACATTTATCCTTCAAATGATGACATCTATTTACAATGCACACAATAGAACCAAATAAAATACAATAATCACCAAGTATCTCTGAACATAAGAGGCTGTTAAATGACAATAAGCCTCTAAATTTTAACTGTAGACTGAAATAACTAGAATTTCAATTCATACCACCCCAAAAAATTATTTCCACTAACAAATAAAAAAACAAATCATAATAAAACGTCTCTTAAACAATACGTAAGAAAAAGTCAACTTCGGAACAGTCTTCTTAGACAGTCACAGTTCTTAAGTTAAGAACTGGTAACATAAACACACATGCATTGCAGATCTGACAAATTTTATTACATCTGTAGAATGGAAACAATAACAAATCAAGCAAGAATAATGAGTTATACTTAAAAATAGAAATCTAAGGAGACGGAAATTACCTTAAAACTTTCAACACACCAAGTATAAGCGCGAATATTTGAACAGGGAAAGGAACCACCTCAAACTTTAATTACAACAGAAGCCTTAGAAGTTAAAGCAAATTCATCAGAGCCTTAAGGAGTGAAAGGCGAAACTTAATGAAAGCAAGCCGTCAAGGTGAACAGTTCCGCTGTATCAACAACTGGCACGCCTCGAGCACAGCCGGAAGATACGTGCTGGAGCACAACAGGAAAAGGTCTCGTGGCTGGGAGCCGCCGAAATATCGGGTTGTCGCTTCACAAGGCTAAGAGGCGCTGCCAACAAACACAACATAGGCGAGATATAGGCTACGGAAATAAAAATTACATGACCTTAAGAGGTCAGGGTTATGAGCCCAAAATTCCACAAGAAAGTAAGGTAGCAAATATTAACACCCCCCCCCCCCCCCAAAAAAAAACCGCCTTAAGGAAGTAGATCGTAAATCACTGGTAAAAGAGTATAAAAATTTGATACGAGGGGTGTCCAGAAAGTAAGTTTCGATCGGTCGCGACATGGAAACGACTATTAAAGTCCGATAAAGCTTTGCACAGATGTGTTGGGCAGTGTCTCTAGTATGACTCCAGATAGCATCACGTTGCTCTTCCCATTCTTGAGCTCACAGTAAGCCCGTAAAGATGTCTAGAAAATACTGTCTGCCACCAAGTACGATGGCCTGGTGAGAAATTTCGCCTGAAGCTATGCATACATTACATAACTGTCATGCTGTTTCTTCTTCAAGACAATTCTCAGGTGCATTCTGCAGGCGCAATGAAGATGCTCCTGCATCGTTTTCAGTTGGAAAAGTTTGATTACCCACACTACTAATTCTCTCCCTCTGAGTTTCATCTCTGCTCACATGAACCGCTGTCTATGAAGGACAACATTTTGGCACGGACAACGAGCTGCAGGCCAGCCTGGAGAATTGGCGGAAAGCTCTGGCGGCTGCCTTCTATCATGAGGGTATTTAAAAGTTGGTACAACGCTACGACAAATGTCTAAGTTAGAACGGCGGCTACGTAGAGAAGTAGCTGGAATGTGTAGCTGTTACAAATAATACATTTCTGATATTCACTGTGGTTTTCATTTCGCGATCAATCGAAACTTACTTTCTGGACACCCCTCGTATTTAACGTCTACCTGAACAATGTCGGAAAACTTAACATCAAAATTACACGGCCAGGTGCCTACTTGAATCAAACAAGTAGAATAAATAAATGAAGTAATTTTACCTCTTCAAGCGAATACCTGCCAACGGCCTTGCCGCAGTGGTAACACAGGTGCCGTCAGAGCATGGAAGTTAAGTGCTGTCGGGCTGGGCTAGCACTTAGTTGGGTGACTATCCGGTTTGCCGACCGCTGTTGTCAAGCGGCGTACACTCAGCCCTAGTGAGGCAAACTGAGGAATAACTTGATTGAGAAGTAGCGGCTCCGGTCTCGGAAACTGGCATACGGCCAGGAGAGCGGTGTGCTGACCACATGTCCTCCATACAGGCATCCGGTGACGCCTGTGGATTGAGGATGACACGGCGTCCGGTCGGTGCCGTTGGACCTTCATGGCCTGTTCGAGTGGAGAATAGTTTAGTTTTAAGGGAATGCCTACGGACTAGACATAACGAAACCGTGTCTCCTTGAATCAGTCCTCAGGCTTGATAGCCATCTACAACCTTGTTTCAATATATATTGCGACTTGTGGCTGTTTTCAATAACTTGACCGTATGTAAGTCTACACCGTCCCATTAAATGCATTTAGTTTTTCACTAAAATCTTTCCTTTCTTTTAGAAAAAGAAAATGCCTACTTTTCATATTGCGTGATTTTTTTAGTTTCGCAACGTTCCTCAGTTAATTTTGGAGGAAATATTCATTTAATGTGTAGTGCGGAATATGAGCTTCTTAGTAAACTATATATCTTTCCATAATTCGAAACAATCATTCTGAAATGTTGATATTTGTCAGCTAGAGAACTTTATTTACATGCATTGCACTGAAAAAGTGTGACAAAGTGTAGCTTAGCGTTTGGTACGTTTTACACCATACATTTTTGTTGTTGTGGTCTTCAGTCGTGAGACTGGTTTGATACAGCTCTCCATGCTACTCTATCCTGTGCAAGCTTCTTCGTCTCCCAGTACTTACTGCATCCTTCTGAATCCGCTTAGTGTATTCATCTCTTGGTCTCCCTCTACGATTTATACCCTCCAAGCTGCCGTCCAATGCTAAATTTGTGATCCCCTGATGCCTCAGAACATGTCCTACCAACCAGTCCCTTCTTCTTGTCAAGTCGAGCCACAAACTCCTCTTCTCCCCAATTCTATTCAATACCTCCTCATTAGTTATGTGATCTACCAATCTAATCTTCAGCATTCTTCTGTAGCACCACATTTCGAAAGCTTCTATTCTCTTCTTGTCAAAACTATTTATCGTCCATGTTTCACTTCCATACATTGCTACAATCCATACAAATACTTTCAGAAACGACTTCCTGACACTTAAATCTACAATCGATGTTAACAAATTTCTCTTCTTCAGAAACGTTTTCCTTGCCATTGCCAGTCTACATTTTATATCTCCTCCACTCCGACCATCCTCAATTATTTTACTAATCCAAATATCAAAACTCATTTACTACTTTAAGCATCTCATTTAGTAATCTAATACCCTCAGCATGACTACATTCCATTATCCTCGTTTTATTTTACATGATGTTCATCTTATATCCCCCTTTCAAGACACTGTTCATTCCGTTCAACTGCTCTTAAAAAACCTTTGCTGTCCCTGACAGAATGACAATGTCATCGACGAACCTTAAAGTTTTTATTTCTTCTCCTTTGCTTTTAATACCTACTCCGAATTTTTCTTTTGTTTCCTTTGTTTCTTGCTGAATATACAGATTGAATAACATCGGGAGAGGCTACAACCCTGTTCCACTCCCTTCCCAACCACGGCTTCCCTTTCATGTCCCTCGACTCGTATAGCTGCAATCTGGTTTCTGCACAAATTGTAAATAGCCTTTCGCTCCCTCTATTTTACCCCTGCACCCTTAAGAATTTGAAAGAGAGTATTCCAGTCAACATTGTCAAAAGCTTTCTCTAAGTCTACAAACGCTAGAAACGTTGGTTTGCCTTTTCTTAATCTAGCTTCTAAGATACGTCGTAGGGTCAATACTGCCTCACGTTTTCCAATATTTCTACGGAATCCAAACTGATCTTCCCCGAGGTCGACTTCCACCAGTTTCTCCTTTCATCTGTACAGAATTCGCGTTAGTATTTTACAGCCATGACTTCTTAAGCTGATAGTTCGGTATTTTTCACATCTGTCAACAGCTGCTTTCTTTGGAAGTGGAATTCTTATATTTTTCTTGAAGTCTGAGGGTATTACGCCTGTCTCATACATATTGATCACCAGATGGTAGATTTTTGTCAGGACTGGCTCTCCCAAGGCTGTCAGTAGTTCTAATGGTATGTTGTCTATTCCCGGGGTCTTGGTTCGACTCAGGTCTTTCAGTGCTCTTTCAAACTCTTCACGCATCATCATATCTCCCACTTCATCTTCGCCTACATCCTCTTCCAATTACACAATCTTTCCCTCAAGTACCTCGCCCTTGTATAGACCCTCTACATACTCCTACCTTTCTGCTTTCCCTTCTCTGCTTAGAACTGGGTTTCTCTCTTTGAGCTCTTGATATTAGTATAAGTATTTCTCTTTTCTCAAAAGTTCTCTCTAATTTTTCTGTAGGCAGTATCTATCTTACCCCTAGTGAGATAAGCTTCTACATCCTTACATCTGTCCTCTAGCCATTACTGCTTAGCCATTTTGCACTTCCTGTCGATCTCACTTTTGAGACGTTTGTATTCCTTTGTGGCTTCTTCATTTACTGCATTTTTATATTTTCTCCTTTCATCAATTAAATTCAACATCTCTTCTGTCACCCAAGGATTTCTACTAGCCCTTGTCTTTTTACCTATTTGATCCTCTGCTGCCTTCACTACTTCATCCCTCAAAGCTACCCATTCTTTTTCTACTGTATTTCTTTTCCCTATTGTTGTCAATTATTCCCTTTTGCTCTTCCTGAAACTCTGTACAACCTCTGATTTAGTCAGTTTATCCAGGTCCCATCTCCTTAAATTCCCACCTTTTTGCAGTTTCTTCAGTTTTAGTCTACAGTTCATAACCAATAGATTGTGATCAGAGTCCACATCTGCCCCTGGAAATGTCTTACAATTTAAAACCTGGTTCCTAAATCTCTGTCTTATAATTATATAATCTATCTGAAACCTGTCAGTATATCCAGGCTTCTTCCGTGTATACAACCTTCTTTCATGATTCTTGAACCAAGTGTTAGCTATGATTAAGATATGCTCTGTGCAAAATTCTACCAGGTGGTGGCTTCCTCTTTCATTACTTAACCCCATTCCATATTCACCTACTTTGTTACCTTTTGCTACTATCGAATTCCAGTCACCCATGACTTTTAAATTTTCGTCTCCCTTCACTATCTGAATAACTTCTTTTATCTCATCAAACATTTCTTCAATTTCTTCGTGATCTTCAGAGCTAATTGGCATATAAACTTGTACTACATTAATAGGCGTGGGCTTAGTTTCTATCTTGGCCACAATAATGCGTTCACTATGCTGTTTATGCCCAGTAGGTACTGGGAGATGAAGAAGCTTGCACAGGATAGAGTAGCATGGAGGGCTGCATCAAACCAGTCTCAGGACTGAAGACCACAACAACAACAACATGCTGCTTGTAGTAGTTTACCCGCACTCCTATTTTTTTAAATTCATTATTAAACCTGCTCCTGAGTTATCCGTATTTGATTTTGTATTTATAACCCTGTATTCACCTGACCGAAAGTTTTATTTCACCTGCCACCAAACTTCACTAATTCTCACTATATCTAATTTTAACTTGTCCATTTTCCTTTTTAAATTTTTTAACCTACCTACCCGATTAAGGGATCTGACATTCCACCTTCCGATCCGTATAATGCCAGTTTTTCTTCTCCTGGTAACGACGTACTCTTGAGCAGACCCTGCCCGGAGATCCGAATGGGGGACTATTTTACCAAAGAGGACGCCATCATCATTTAAACATATAGTAAAGCTGCATGCTTTACTACAGCTGTAGTTTCCCCTTGCTTTCAGCCGTTCGCAGTACCAGCACAGCAAGGCCGTTTTGGTTAACGTTACAAGGCCAGATCAGTCAATCATCCAGACTGTTGTCCCTGAAAAAACTGAAAAGGCTGCTGGCCCTCTTCAGGATCCACACGTTTGTATGGTCTCACAACAGGTACCTATCCGTTGTGGTTGCACCCACGCTACGGCTATCTGTATCGCTGAGGCACGCAAGCCTCCCTCACCAACGGCAAGGTATATGGTTCATGGGGAGGGGGAGCGAATCTTATCGTTGACATACTTTCAGGTTGAATTTTAATTCCACTTCTGAACCTTCCTTTTATTTCCGTCATTGTTTCTTCGATGTAGAGAATTAACAGTATGGGTGAAAGACTACATCTCTGTCTGAAACCTATTTTAATGATAACACTGCGTTATTGGTCCTTCACTCTCATTATTCCCTTTTGGCTCTTGTCGTATATTACCAATTTATCCCTATAGCTTACCCTTTTTTCCTCTGAGTTTTATACAATCGAACTTTTTTTCCACGTCGTCAAATCCTATGAAAGAGTCTTGATTTTTCCTTAATCTTACTCCCATTATCAATCGCAGTGTCAGAACCGCCTCTCTGGTGCCTTCATCTTTCCTAAATCCAAAATGATGGTCACTTAACACACCTTCAATTTTCTTTTCCATTCTAGTGTGTATTATTTTTGTCAGCAATGTGGATTTGTGAGCTGTTAAGCTTATTGCGCGATAATTCTCGTACTTGGCAGTTCTTGGAGTCTTCGATATTATGTGGATGATATTTTTACGAATGTTAGATCATATATCGGCAGACTCATACATTCTGCACACCAAAGTGAATAATTACTTTGTTTCCACGTCTACCAATGATTTTTAAAATTCTGATGGAATGTTATCTATCCTTTCTGCCATATTTGATCTTAAGTCTTCCAAAGTTTATTTTTTTAAAAAATTCTGATTCTAATACCGGATTTCCTGTCTCCTCTATATCAGCTCCTGTTGTTCTTCTGCCCCGTTATTAGACAGGTCTTCCCACTCATACAGACCTTCACAGTCCACTGTCCACCCGTCTGTCCTCTACGTGTAACAGTGGAATTCCAGTTGCATTCTTAATGTTGACACGGACTCAGTACTTCTGTCAATCATTTCTTTTTCGATTTCGTCTCTTTTTTTTCATGAAGCCATTTCGTGTTATCTTCCCTGCTCTTCGTATTTATTTCATCCCTCAGCGATCTGTATTTCTGTATTCTTGAATTTCTCTGAAGATGTTTGTACTTCCTTCTGCAGTATTTCTTCTGATATCCGTTGTTTTTTTTTTCACAGTTACTTACTTTGTACCTATTTTTTTTCCAATTTCTGTGTTTACCTTTTTCAGAGATGTCCATTCCTCTTCAGCCGATCTGCCTAATGAGGTGTCTGCCGTGGTGGCCGAGCGGTTCTAGGCGCATCAGTCCGGAACCGCGCGACTGCTGCGGTCGCAGGTTCGAATCCTGCCTGGGGCGTGGATGTGTGTGATGTCCTTAGGTTAGTTAGATTTAAGTAGTTCTAAGTTCTAGGGGACTGATGACCTCAGATGTTAAGTCCCATAGTGCTCAGAGCCATTTGAACCTAATGAGGTATTGCTTATCGCAGTATCTATAGCGTCAGAGAACTTCAAACGTGTCTCCTTGTTCCTTGGTACTTGCGTATCTCGCTTCATTGAGCACTGGTTAGTTTCAAACTTCAGACTGCTCTTCATCAGTACTGAATAGTGATCTGAGGGTGTCTCCGCTCTTGGGTACGCGTTACAGTTTAGTATCTGTCTGACCATGACGTAATATAACTGGAATCTTCCAATATCTTCCGGCCACTTCCAAGTATAGCTCCTCCTCTTGTGTTCTTGAACGAAGTGTTCACTATTACTAGACGAAATTTGTGCAAAAGTCAGCCGTTCTCGTATCTCATTCCTATTACCGAGCCCATATTGTCCATTCACTCTTTCATCTACTCCTTCCCCTACAACTTAATTCTAGTCTGCCGTGACTATTAAGTTTTCATCTCCCTTAAGCGCTCGTCATACTCAAATACTTCCTTTATCTCTTCATATTAAGCTTGCGACGTCGGCCTGTATACCTGAACTATCACTGTCGATGCAGGTTTCCTATCAGTTCTGATGAGAACAACCTTATCAATGAGCTGTTCACACTAACATACTCTCTGTCCTATTCACAGCTAACCGTACTTCTGTTATACTACTTTCTGCTGCTGTTGACACTATCCTTTTCTTATCTGCTTTTATAGCTTCTCTACCACTCCAGACTCGTAGAAAGTTATCCTTTCATTGGTTACTCAGTCTTTCCTCATGGTCACCTCCCCCTTGGCAGGTCATTCCCGAGATCCGAATGGGGGACTATTCCGAAATCTTTTGCCAATGGAGAGATCATCGTAACACTTTTACAGATGCCGACCACATGTCTTGTGAATACACATTGTGTATCTTTAATCCAGTGTTTTCGATTGCCTCCTGCATCCTCATGCCATTGATGACTGCTGATTCTTCTGCCTTAAGGGGCAATTTCCCACCCTAAGGGCAAGAGAATGCTCTGAAAATCTGTCCGCTCTTCCTCCCTCTTTGTCAAGGCCGCTGGCAGAATGAGGGTGACTTCTTGTGCCGGAAGTCTTCGCCGCCAGTGTTCATGAATTTCATTCTGAATTTAAGCAGATTCATGGTCCGAACCCGGGACCGAAGTTGTTTCGATTATAATCAAAGACGCTATCCGTAGACCACGAAAATTGCAAAACCAAAAGGAATGTCAAACTACAGTAGAATGAACAAGCCGATGCCATGCCTTGCTGTGCCTGACAGCCGTCAAGTTGCCAATGTTTACTGTGCCCCAACCAACACGTCCTTCAGTGAGAGAACAACATGGTAGCGTTCACAACAATTGGAGTGCCCGGTTGCACCTCGGCTGCCTTCTTCCGTTGAGACGACAACGGCGCGTGCAGCATGGATGTGAAATATGCCTTTTGGCTCTCCGTACCATGGCCCTGCACACCTGTCATATAGACGGTTGCCGGGGAAGTGTGAAATACACCAATCGTCCGGAAACTAGAGCTGTGATTGGCTGCTTTAAGTCCTCTCCAATAGAGCACTTATTAGAAGACTGCTTTCCGTTTGTGCGGTTCCTCAGACATTATACACCTGAATGTATATGCACACTATGGAAACCACTGCGAGATGCATATCAGAGGGCACCTTTCTTCCGAAAAATGTAATATATCTACGTTTTCTTCGATGCTTGTTCTGAGTTTCCATGTAGGGTCAAGAGACCAGAGAAAATTGGTTTCTTAAGAGTTTCAACGACGATACCGTGAGCATATGAATGCTCTCAGGTTCAACAACCTAAATAAATCCATGAGCCAAGCATCGAAGAAACGTCAGAGACATCACATTTTGAGGAAAAAGGAGTGCAAATGATTTTGTTAAAAGAATTAGAAATATACAACCACATTCAAAGACAATCTGACTGCATTCCGAATGACCAAAATAATTAAAAACTACATGTATCTCCAAAATATCATGCAACTATTATAATTTGAAATCAAAGAAATAAGAACAGAAAGAACATTCTTCAGTGACCATTACAGGCAGTTTTCAAACCTAAGTATTTAAATTCATAACACAATAATGTCATCCGTACTAGGAAAAAGTTTGTTTTGATATAACTGCAGAAACATTCATATCTCTACATATAACATGTTCTTTGGCATATCAGATCAGCAGCCAATATAAACAAATGTATCCACCATTCCTATTTAAGTTAAATTATAGCTCAGCATGGACCGATAAAGAAAATCAAACCTCTGCCTTACACTATGTCAAGAAGAGCTTTTCATGAACCAGGTACAAAGTATAGAGCTTATGTACAGTGTAAAACCTTTTGCGCACTATGTAATGATGAAAGTTTTGTTACATTTCAAAATAAAAATGTAAAACTTTATAAGAAATCGAAACAACCGTCTGCTGATGGGTTCACAGCTAAAACCACTAACGGGAAAATCAAATCATTTTTAAAAGCTGGTTGCGGTATTTCCTATAGTGTAATTTACGAAAGCAGCTGTAGTGTTCTCTAAACTAGTGGATAAAACAACACGTTACTTCGAGAAACTATTAAAAAGGAAAATTAGTATAAGTATTTCAGCTTAGAGAACGTAAATAATATAGCTGCAGTATATACGCTACCTACACATGCAGTTTACGTGCTACTGGCACGTAATAATGAAGTAATTAATTTTCTAGTTCTCCGATGCGAACATGAAGTGACTTGACAAGCGCTTTGGGAGTTGAGTTCTGTGCAAAATGAGGTCAATAGATGTAATTGTTTAACTGATTTTTTGATCCGGTATTTGTATTCAAATACAGATAATTAATTTGGCTGACACATTTGTGTTCCAATATCGACGGATGCACTGCGTCACAGGCAGGTGAATATGGTTCCAACAGTGAAATCATACGGAGGAATACGAAAATCTGTAAATGTGTTTCAACAATCATTTGGAATAATTTTGTAAGTAGCCATGCATTGAGACAATTAGACATGCATATGTAAGACATACTATTGTCTACCTTTTGTTGCTATCTGCTTAAAGTTAAGTGAAAATATTGATTAGTCGTACCATGCCAAGAATTTGTTGCTTTTGCGGATATAATAGATCGTTTTATTTCGAGTCCTTTTCTCGTGATTTCCGTTTCTTCCATTAATTGTCGATCGATTAAGATTCCATAGACACGCTCGTGGCTCAAACAGCGCTGCAGTAATTTTCGTTCTACTCTTAAGCACTCCGTCTTCAGGTCACGAGTAGCCTACCGGGACCATCCGACCGCCGTGTCACCCTCAGTGGAGGATGCGGATTGGAGGGGCGTGGGGTCAGCACACCGCTCTCCCGGTCGCTATGACGGTATTCTTGACCGAAGCCGCTACTATTCGGTCGAGTAGCTCCTCAATTGGCATCACGAGACTGAGTGCACCCCGAAATATGGCAACAGCGCATGGCGGCCTGGATGGTCACCCATCCAAGTGCCGACCACGCCCGGCAGCGCTTAACTTCGGTGATCTCACGGGAACCGGCAAGGCCGTTGCCTCGTTCTACTCTTAGACTACTAGAAATTATAAAGGGCGTAGTGGCTATTTTATAATTCCCATTTCTGAGATAGCTCACTACTGCGAGAGGTCTTGTTAAGGGTTCCCTTTAGCAGTATCGCTTAGTGAGCCGATTTATTATGGTAAATAATGGGGAGAATTATTTCACTATAAAGTTTCAACTTCTCAATGTCAACATTATTATGCAGAATGCATTGTAAGGTAGTGTAACTGTGAAATGAGTAAAAAATCGCTAGTGTAAATTTATTTATAAATGTGAATTATTATACAGATCAGATTGAAGCACTTAAGAAATACTAATAGTCGCCCAACCGTGATTAATTCAAAATATAAGTATAAATTCAGTGGTCTTATTTGGAAGGTTAGAATTGCAGAGTGGTTATTCAGACTAGTTTTTAATTTGTAGATCGATGAACTTGCCGCACATGTCAAATTAAAGCAAACATGTTATTCAGGTTAAGGCCTACAATAATTAGGAAGTTTGTCCAATGGCAATTGCCGCTGTTATTGTCGTACTGAATACTAGCACTCGGAAAACAAAGCGCAATTACCGCTACTCTCTTAGCAGCCTTTATGTCGTATAATAATGCCTAGCAAGCACTATTATACAATGAGGTGATAAAAGCCATGGGAAAGCAAATGCAGACACAGGTTGGCGGTAGCACCGCGAACACATGGTGCACAAGGACAGTGCACTGGCGGAACTATCATTTGTACTTAGGTAATTTATGTGGAAAGATGTCCGACATGGTTAAGGCTGCACAATGGGAATTAACAGACTTTTGACGTGCGATGGTAGTTGGACCTAGACGAATGGGACACTCCGTTTCGGAAATCATTAGGGAATTCGGTATTCTCAGATCCCCAACGCCAAAAGTGTGCCGAAATACTAAATCTGAGGTAATACCACGCACAACAGACAACGCAGTGGCCGACGGCCTTCACTTAACGGTCGAGAGCAGCGGCGTTTGCTTGGTATGTCAGTGTTAACAACAAGCAACACTGAGTGACATAACTGCAGAAGTCAATGTAGGGCGTACGGCGTACATATCCATTAGGACAATGATGCGAAATTTAGCGTTAAAGGGCTTTGGCAGCAGACGACAGGCTCGAGTGCCTTTGGTGACACCACGGCATCTCCTGCAGCGCCTCTACCTGACTATATCGGTCGGCCCAGTCATATAGTTCTCGAGTTCAGCTGGAGAGAGCTAATGGAAGGGTTCGAGTGTAGCGGAGACTTCACGAAGCCATGGAGCCACGCTGACAACAAGGCAGTGTGCAAGATGGTGGTGGGTAAGTTTACATGGAGTGGACTGGGTCCTCTGGTGAATCTGAACTGATCCTTAACTAGAAATGGTTATGTTAGGGTGCTTGTAGAAAATTTGCAGTCAGGCATCGACTCTATTTTATGGATGACATGGCGCCATGTCACTGGGAAACAAGTGTTCGCGGCTGGTTTGAAGAACATTCTGGACAGTCTCCCGAAATGAAACCCATCGACCATCTACAGGACATACTCGAGAGGTACGTTCGTGCACAAAATCCTCCACCGGCAGCACTTTCGTGATTATGGACAAATTTTCGAGTCATCATTGCACAGTATGTCTGAAGGGGACTTCCAATGACTAGTTGAGTCCAGGCCATGTCAAGTTGATACACTACGCCTGGCGGAATGGACTCCGACACGATGTTAGGAGCTATACCATGACTTTTATCACCTGTGTACATGGAACTGATACACTGCTGCAATTGCATACAGTCTGTCCTTTTCATTTGCAGAACCCCAAAATTTACTCCTGCGGATGTGAGAAACTACGGGATGTAAATATGTAAACAGCGCGTCGGAGGACGTTTTGAATGCGAAGAGAAATGGAGGAGAGGATCACAAGGATTAACGATTTGAAATATGAAGAAGATCTAGTCCGCCGGTAAACTCAAGAGCGAGCGAGCAGTCCCCATCCTGCCTACACAGCTGCTTCAGAAGGCGCTTCTACAGGCTGTTTCGCAACGCGTACCGGCCATGTCGCGGCGGGCCCTTCTAGTCTGTGGCGACGCCATGTACGTCCTGCCAGTGTTTCTTTTTAGTCGGCCGCTGTGGCCGAGCAGTGCTATGCGCCTCACTCCAGAACCGCGCTGCTGCTACGGTCGCAGCTTCGAATCCTGCCTCGGGCAAGGATGTGTGTGATGTCCTTAGGTTAGTTAGGTAAAAGTAGTTCTAAGTTCTAGGGGACTGATGACCACAGATGTTAAGTCTCATTCTGTTCAGAGCCATTTGAACCATTTTTAGGATACAATGGCCTTATGACACTATTCCCAATCAAATCGGGGCTTGCATCTAGGCCAGAGAGGTACAACGTCATACTGATCGACTCCCAAACAGAGCGAGAGGAAAACAAGTCTACATGCCACCATATGGGCCCCTAAATTTTCTTACCATCGTGGTCCTTATGCGAAAAGAATAGTGTCCGCCCATTAGCCCACCCTACCTCCGATGTGAAGTCCCATAGTGCTTAGAGCCATTTTGAACCATTTGTTTCTTTTTAGACAATCGCGTTAAGAACATAAGGAATACAAAAGGCGATACCTTCTTGCGGAACACAACATTATATAGTAAATAATATTAACATAGGTACGGAGGTCAGGAATCAACCACAAACGCAGAACGGAATGCCTTTCCATGTGGATGTTCCTCTATTGCCGGTCGTAAAACGAATCTCACATAGTGCAATCAATCTGTAGAATTTAAGGCTTGTTCTCACTCTGTGTTTCTACTGAAAGGTAGAAATTTTCTTTAAGGGTTGCTTTGAAACACAAAGAGTGTTTTAAAAAATAACTATAAATTTATAATTTCTCGTGTTGTGTTAGTTCGATTCACACTATTTTTTTGGTCAATGTCTTCGTAAACATGTCTGAAAAGTATGTGTAGAATGTTATGGATATTAGATATTTAATCTATTGTTAGCTGTCACGAAGGTTACACGTGTTTCGGTAGTATCAACGATTATCTGTTTTGAATGTAACTACATTACTCGCCATTAAAGTTGATACACCACGAAGATGACGTGCTACAGACGCGAAATTTAACCCACACGAAGAAGAAGGTGTGATATGCTTTACAGAGCATTCACAAAAGGCTGGCGCCGGTGGCGACACCTAGAATGTGCTGACATGACGAAAGTTTCCAACCGATTTCTCATATACAAAAAGCAGTTGACTGGCGTTGCCTGGTGAAACGTTGTTGTGATGCCTCGTGTAAGGAGGGGAAATGCGTACCATCATGTTTCCTAATTTGATAAAGGTCGGATTGTAGCCTATCGCGGCCTATCGTATCGCGACAATGCTGCTCGCGTTGGTCGAGATCAAATGACTGTTACCAGAAAATGGAACCGGTGGGTTCAGGAGGGTAATACGGAACACCGTGCTGGATCCCAACGGTCTCGTATCACTAGCAGTCAAGATGACAGCATCCATCTGCAGGTGGTCGCTCATGTAGGCACCAATGATGTGTCTCGCTATGGATCGGAGGAAATCCTCTCTGGCTTCCGGCGGCTATCTGATTTAGTGAAGACTGTCAGTCTCGGTAGCTGGATGAATGCAGAGCTCACCATCTGCAGTATCGTCGACAGGATTGACTGCGGACCTTTGGTACAGACCCGAGTGGAGGGTCTGAATCAGAGGCTGAGACGGATCTGCGACCGTGTGGGCTGCAGATTCCTCGACTTGCGCCATAGCGTGGTGAGGTTTCGGGTTCCGCTGGATAGGTCAGGAGTCCACTATACGCAGCAAGCGGCTGCATGGGTAGCAGGGCTTGTGTGGCGTGGACTGAGCGGTTTTTTAGACTAGATGGCATCGGGAAAGTACAGAAAGGGCAACAGCCTCAAAAGGGTGCGGGGCAAAGTCAGGACATGCGGGGACCAAGCAGCAATCGGTATTGTAACTGTAAACTGTCGAAGCTGCATTGGTAAATTACCGGAACTTAAAGTGCTGATAGAAAGCACCGAAGCTGACATTGTTATAGGTACGGAAAGCTGGCTGAAGCCAAAGATAAATTTTGCCGAAATTTTTACAAAGGCACAGACGGTGTTTAGAAAGGATAGATTGCATGCAACCGGAGGTGGCGTGTTTGTCGCTATTAGTAGTGGTTTATCCTGTAGTAAAGTAGAAGTGGATAGTTCCTGTGAATTATTATGGGTATAGGTTACACTCAAAAACCGAGCTAGGTTAATAATTGGCTCCTTTTATCGACCTCCAGACTCAGCAGAATTAGTGGCAGAGCAACTGAGAGAAAATCTGGAATACATTTCACATAAATTTCCTCAGCATGTTATAGTCTTAGGTGGAGATTTCAATTTACCAGATATCGACTGGGACAATCAGATGTTTAGGACAGGTAGTAGGGACAGAGCATCGAGTAACATTATACTGAGTGCACTATCCGAAAATTACCTCGGGAACCCACTCGAGATAACATCTTGGACGACTGATAACAAACAGACCCGAACTTTTCGACTCTGTAAGCGCAGACCAGGGAATCACTGATCATTAGGTCGTTGCAGCATCCCTAAATATGGAAGTAAACAGGTATATAAAAAAAATGGAGGAAGGTTTATCTGTTTAGCAAGACTAATAGAAGGCAAATTTCAGAGTACCTAACAGATCAAAACGAAAATTTCGGTTCCGACACTGAAAATATTGAGTGTTTATGGAAAAAGTTCAAGGCAATCTTAAAATGCGTTTTAGACAGGTACGTGCCGAGCAAAACTCTGAGAGACGGAAAAAACCCACGGTGGTTCAACAACAAAGTTAGGAAACTACTGCGAAAGCAGAGAGAGCTTCACTGCAAGTTTATAACCAGCCAAAACCTCTCAGATAAACAGAAGCTAAACAATGTCAAAGTTAGCGGAATGAGGGCTATGTGTGAAGCGTTCAGTGAATTCGAAAGTTAAATTCTATGTACCGACTTGACAGAAAATCCTAGGAAGTTCTGGTCTTACGTTACATCAGTAAGTGGCTCGAAACAGCATATCCAGACACTCTCGGATGATGGCGGCATTGAAACAGAGGATGACACGCGTAAAGCTGAAATACTAAACACCCTTTTCCAAAGTTTTTTTTACAGAGGAAGACAGCACTGCAGTTCCTTTTCTAAATCCTCGCACAAACGAAAAAATGGCTTACATCAAAATAAGTGTCCAAGGAATAGAACAGCAACTGAAATCACTCAACAGAGGAAAGTCCACTGGACCTGACGGGGTACCAAATCGATTCTACACCGAGTGCGCGAAAGAACTTGCCCCTCTTGTAACAGTCGTGTACTGCAAGACTCTAGAGGAACGGAAGGTTCCAAATGCATGGAAAAGAGCACAGGTAGTCCCAGTCTTCAAGAAGGGTCGTCGAGCAGATGCGCAAAACTATAGACCTATATCTTTGACGTCGATCTGCCGTAGAATTTTAGAACATGTTTTTTGCTCGCGTATCATCTACTCTGTAGGAATCAACATGGATTCCGGAAACAACGATCGTGTGAGACCCAACTCGCTTTATTTGTTCATGAGACCCAGAAAATATTAGATACAGGCTCCCAGGTAGATGCCATTTTCCTTGTCTTCCGGAAGGCGTTCGATACAGTTCCGCACTGTCGCCTGATAAACAAAGTAAGATCCTACGGGATATCAGACTAGCTGTGTGGCTGGATTGAAGAGTTTCTAGCAAACAGAACACAGCATGTTGTTATCAATGGAGAGACGTCTACTGACCTTAAATTAACCTCTGGCATGGCACAGGGGAGTGTTATGGGACCATTGATTTTCACAATATATAAAAATAACCTAGTAGATAGTGACGGAAGTTCCATGCGGCTTTTCGCGGATGATGCTGTAGTATACAGAGAAGTTGCAGCATTAGAAAATTGTAGAGAAATGCAGGAAGATCTGCAGCGGATAGGCACTGGGTGCAGGGAGTGGCAACTGACCCCTAACATAGACAAATGTAATGTATTACGAATACATAGTGGAATGATCATATAATATTAATTGTTGGTAAGGCGGGTACCAAGTTGAGATTAATTGGGAGAGTCCTTAGAAACTGTAGTCCATCAACAAAGGAGGTGGCTTAAAAAACACTCGTTCGACCTATACTTGAGTATTGCTCATCAGTGTGAGATTCGTACTAGGACGGGTTGACGGAGGAGATAGAGAAGATCCAAAGAAGAGCGGCGAGTTTCGTCACAGGGTTATTTGGTAAGCGTGATAGTGTTACAGAGATGTTTAGCAAACTAAAGTGGCAGACTCTGCAAGAGAGGCGCTTTGCATCGCGGTGTAGCTTGCTGTCCAGGTTTCGAGAGGGTACGTTTCTGGATGAGGTATCGAATATATTGCTTCCCCCTACTAATACCTCCCGAGGAGATCACGAATGTAAAATTAGAGAGATTATGTAAGATCGGTTGTCTGTGATTATTCTATTGAGCATTCGTTGTAGTATATCAATTCGAGCTAGTTTTTTGGGGCATAAACAATCATGAATGAGATTTTCACTCTGCAGCGGAGTCTGCGCTGATATGAAACTTCCTAGCAGAGTGAAAATCTCATTCTGGAAACATCCCCCAGGCGGTGGCTAGGCCATGTCTCTGCAATATCCTTTCTTTCAGGAGTGCTACTTCTGCAAGGCTCGCAGGAGAGCTTCTGTAAAATTTGGAAGGTAGGAGACGAGGTACTGGCAGAATTAAATCTGTGAGGACGGGGCGTGAGCCGGGCTTGGGTAGCTCAGATGGTAGAGCACTTGCCCGCGGAAGGCAAAGATCCCGAGTTCCAGTTTCGGTCGGTCACACAGTTTTAATCTGTCAGCAAGAAGTTTCATAAAGATTCATGTTTGGCTGCATAACTTAATCGTTCATGGTTTCAAAGTGCTTGGGATAGTGTTTCAGCTTCCTCCACACACACACACACACACACACACACACACACACACACACACACACACACACAGGCACAAGACTTGCAGTCTTTTCCTGAGGGAAGCGTTCTCAAAAATTATAAAGACTTAGTTAATTTTCAAACGAAAACTATTTTAGGTACACGAAACTACCTTTCAGTATATCTCCTCAAGAAGAGCTGAAGAATACTTTAGGCTTGACAGCAACCTAATATCTATAAAACCAATCCAATAGTGATATAAGTACCAGAAGTGCAGCCTGTATTACAGGAGCTTCCACGATGATCCTATTGTGGTTACCTCTTTACTTTTGAGATAAATCTAATACGTCAATTAAAACGTCATTAGCAGAGTAAGTTCGACATCCGCTGAATGACGCATTTCGGAACTGACCTTACCGCAGACTGCGTGATGCTGGACGTCACAGGCTGCGTGCAGTCGCCGGCCTTCCTGAGAAGCAGTATACGCCATGTTGCACACGGAGCGCTAATCGCGGCTTTCCCGGAATCTGCTTATCTGCGGTCGCGAGCCTTCCCGGTAGCCGGCGGCGCGGCCCCGTCACGCCACTGACGCAGCTAATTGAATGGCGAGTCACATATGGACTTGGGGTATCCACTGTGCGGGCTGCCAGCTCCGTCTACAGCACGGGTAGCCAGTCACTAACTTCACCTATGGGTGCGACAGATCAGAGATTTAAGGAACTAAGAGAGCCGAATAGTTTATGGACTAACAGCTAGAGAATCACTGAAGTAAAATACAACCAACTAAAAGTTTTAACAAACGATTGATCTCGTTAAGGATAGAAGCTGAAGTAATGAATTGAGTTGAACGCACGTCTTCGGCTTGCCAGATACATGTAGTACCCAGAACGGCAACCTGACAGTTGTGCCGAATAACTTACTCCAATGCCCTTACTAATACGAAAGTCAATTCGTAACTCAGCTCATCTTGATTTTCCCCTTGTTAAATCGTCAGTACTGCGGAGCCTCTCTGATGCTAAAATAGCACCCCAGTTGGGCAGAGGTGAGATCTGCACTTTGTATTAGCAAGGGCATTAGACTAGGTCAGTCCATGCAGCCGCGTCAACCGCACAGCCAGAGTGGGGTTATGGATAGCATATTTGCCTAGTAAGCAGGAAAAGTGGCTTTTACGCTCGGTCTCTGCACAACTTTTAATTCATTACTTCAGCTTCTATTCTTATCGGAGATAACGGTGAAACTCAGAATGTCTCCATTAGCCGTGCGGGATTAGCCGAGCGGTATGAGGCGCTGCAGTCGTGGGCTGTGCTGCTGGTCCCGGCGGAAGTTCGAATTCTCCTTCGGGCATGGGTGTGTGTGTTTGTCCTTAGGATAATTTAAGTAGTGTGTAAGCTTAGGGACTGATGACCTTAGCAATTAAGTCCCATAAGATTTCACACAAATTTGAACATTTTGTCTCCAGGAAAATGTAAATTCATCAGATCAATATGTTTATTTTGCCATAACTAGAGTGGAGCCTGATCTCATTGTCAGACGACAGCGAAAATTTACTGAATGAATTTTGTCCCCTAACATAACAGAAAAATTATGATTTTCTCGTTCACAAAAGTATAGACGTGATTTAGAACGTCTTTTACATTTAATTTAGTGGAGGAAAATGCATTTCATCACATTACATCGTAGAGGTCTGCATCAAAGGTAAGAAGTATGCTGAACATCTGACCGACTAAAGGCAAACTGGGTGACACACATGTTGTTCAAATGTTCCAATGTGTGTGAATTCCTAAGGGACCAAACTTCTGAGGTCATCGGTCCCTAGACTTACACATTACTCAAACTGACAAACTAAGTTATGCTAAGAACAACACACACACATGTCCGAGGGAGGTCACGAACATCTGGCGGAGGGGGCCCCTCAATCCATGACATCAGGCCAAAAACCACTGGTCCAATCTGCTCGACACACATGTTTTTATCTGATTTCATGTAAGACAGCGGTTTCATTGCTTCTACCGAACAACAAGGTGGTGCTGTAACGACAGACTTCTAAAGCTATGCCTGTATCATTGCAAAGATTTTTTCTTCGCACGCATCGTGATACGAAGCTGAACATTTTACAAGAAACACCGGGCAAGCGCGACTAGTACTTGCGCTTTGAGGGTTGTCTACAAACTTAATTATGGCCGTGCGGTTCTAGGCGCTTCAGTCTGGTAGCGCGTGACCGCTACGGTCGCAGGTTCGCATCCTGCCTCGGGCATGGATGTGTGTGATGTCCTTAGGTTAGTTAGGTTTAAGTAGTTTTCAGTTCTAGGGGACTGATGACCTCAGATGTTAAGTCCCATAGTGCTCAGAGCCATTTGAATCATTTTACAAACGTAATTACGTCTGGATAGTTCATCTACAGGTTTTTACGGGTTAGTTTAAATCAAAATATATTGCACAAATTTGCGTATCTTTTGACTGCATTAGTACAGAACTTCAAATGTTTTACACTGCTATGGGATTGTAGATGGTATTTGACATAATATTCAGTTTTATACCTCTAACCGTTCTTGAGAAAAAGTAGTCTTATCAGGGGGGCAGACGGACAAAAAAAGTGACATAGTTACAAATTAACAATTTCTGGATTTACCCTTTTTTGCACTGTGAAATATAGCTTCTTGCTAAATTGCAAGATTTTAAGGCTACGGCAAGTATCCGATATGTTGTGATGTGTGAGTTTGAGACTGTCAAAGTATCTGACATAAATGGCCGTATCTCTTGATAGCATTGACTTAGAAGCTAAACTATTTTACACCTTAAGCAGTCGGCACACGGTATGAGACAGCTAACGTTGATGTACTCGCCGACGGGTAATCAACGTCACGAGACACAGAGCGGTCGGCACATGAAACAATCTGGCTAACGTGATTTTGCGCTCTTAGCGCTCTACAGTGACAGTGTCGGCTTTATGTGAGTTGCAAACAGTACAGTTCGTTCACGGCAATATCTAAGTTAGCTCTATTTAAACGCACGTTTTCTACCATGTTTATTTGTTAGTCGATTTCTTCTGTCTGCAATGTACATACATACGAAAGTTAATATCCGTTAACATTTAACGCCTGTGGGCCAGTGGTAAACCAGGGGTAGCGTCTTTTATCAGTAATAGAAACGTCCTCAGTCCCGCGTACGAAACCTGCACCACTTAATCCTGAAAAACAAAGAAAATAAAAAAAAATACCTAGCAATAGCAGCCGAAGACTTTCTTCATAGGACGTCACCATTATTCAGCCAACGGCTTCGTCAAACAGTGCGGAGGAGCGGACAGAGATCCAAGGCACTCTTTTGCCCTTGGAGTTAGAAAATACCTCTAAACGCCGAAGAACCGGCAATTATAAACGCATAAAGATGCAGAAAGCAATGGAAATCACTACATTAAATACGCTTAATGTGTAATAACAGGACATGTGATCTGTAACTGAAAAGTGGCACTGTGATATCTCTTTTTGGCAAAATATTCCAGACTAGTGCCCCATTCGGATCTCTGAAGGGCTGCAAAGGGTAAAGTGACCATGAGGAAAAAGTTGACCAACGAGCGAAAGGGTAACATTCTACGAATCCGGGCGTGGAATGCCAAAAGTTTGAATGTGATAGGGAAGCTATAAAATCTGAAACGGGAGGTGCAAAGACTCAATCTACATATATTAGGGCTAAGTGGAGTGCAGTGGAAGGAAGACAAGGACTTCTAGTCATTTAGGGTCATAGCAACAGCAGCAGAAAATGATATAACGGAAGTTGGACTCGTTATGACTAGGAAGGTAGGACAGAGACTACGTTACAGTGAACAATTGACAGAATTGTTCTCACCAGAATCAACAGCAAACCATCACCGACAACGATAGTCGCAAGCTGAAGACGAAGAGATAGAGAAAGTGTGTGAGGATATTGAACGAGGAATTCCGTATGAAAATCTAATGGTCATGGGGGACTGGAATCCGGTTGCAGGTGAAAGAATAGAGGAAAAGGTTTCAGAGGAATAAGAGCTTGGTACTAGAAATGAGAGAGGAGGTAGACTAATTGAGTTCTGCAGCAAATGTCAGCTAGTATAGCGAATTTTCGAATACTCTGTTAAAAAATCACGAAAGAGGGAGGTAGATTTTGCAAAGGCCGGAAGATATGGGAAGATTTCAGTTACATTACATTACGGAAGAGCAGAGGTTTCGAAATCTGGATAGTAAGGCGAACCCAGGAGCAGATATAGACTCAGACCACACTCAAGTAGCAATGAAGAGTAGGATGAAGTTAAACTAGTCAGCAAGAATCAGTGCGCAAAAAAGGGGAAGTACTAAGGAAAGAAAGTCTACGCTAGAATTTCTTTAAGACCGTAGTTTCTGCTATAAGGAATAGCTCAGGAGGCAGTTAAGTTGAAAAAGTATCGACATCTCTGAAAAGGCATCAAAACAGCTGGAAAGAATCCGTAGGTACAGGGAAGGAAACTGCAAGGAATGTATGGGTAACATAAGAATAACTTCAGTTGATCGATGTAAGAAATAAGTACAAAAATCTGTAGGGAGATTCAAGAATACGAAGTCACTTAGGAATGAAATAAGAAAGAAAAGGCTGCTTAAAAATGGGAAGCAATAGAAAAAAAAAATGGTTGTTGGGAGGACTTACTTATGTAGTAAAATTAAACAATTATAGGTGAAACTAAAAGCGAATATGTTAACATTAAGAGTGCAATGGGAACTCGACAATGCAGATCAGAGAGCGGATATGTGAAAAGAGTTCATTGAAAGCCTCAATGAGGGGAAGACTTGTCTGATGACGTGACAGAAGAAGAAAAAAGAGTCAATATCGAAGGGATAGGGGACCCAGTATTAGAATCAGAATTTCTAAAATCACTGGCGAAGTGGCAAGGAAATGACTATTCACTTTGGTGTGTAGAATGTAAGAGTTTGGCGATATACCATCTGAATTTCGAAAAAACATCACACACAAAGAGCTAAAAATTGCAAGAAATGACAATTGCGAGAATAATCGTACAATCAGCTTAATAGTTCTTGCATGCAACGTACTAACAAGAATAATATACAGGAGGGTGTGTTATATAACGATCTGTTTGGCTTTATGAAAGGTATAGACACCAGAAGGAAGTTATGGCATTGATCTTGATAATGGAAGCAATACTAAAGAAAAAAAAGCCACATTCAGAGGATTTTTTCTGGAAAAACCATTCGATAGTGTCAAGTGCTGTAAGATGTACGAAATTATTAGTAAAATAGGGTAAATTATAGAGCAATATAGTTAATATACAATATGTACGAGATCAGAGCGGAATATAAGAGTGGAAGACCAAGAACGAAGTGCTCGGTTGTGAGGTGTAATCCCTCGCTCCTACTCTGCAATCTATATATTGAAAAACCAATGGCGGAATTAAGGGAAAGATTCTAGAGTGGAATAAATTCAAGGAGAAAGCTTAGCAATGTTACTATTTGATGACGACATTGAAATCCTGAGCGAAGAGGAAGAAGAATCACAGGATCTGATGAAAGGAATGAACAGTGTATTGAGTACAGAATATGGATTGAGGGTAAATCGAGGTAATGAGAAGTAGCAGAAATGAGAACCACGATAAAATTAACATCAGGATTGGTAATCACAAAGTAGATGAAGTTAAGGCCTTCTGCCACCAAGGCAGCAAAATGACCCTTCATTGTCGAAGGCAGCAGGATATCAAATGCACGTTAGCAGTGGCAAAAAGAACATTGGTGTCCAAGAGACGCCAATTAGTGTCAACCTTGGGCTTTAATTTGAGGAAAACATTTTGAGAACGTACAACTGGAGCACAGCATTGTTGGGTAGTGAAACATGGATTGTAGGAGAACCGGAAGAAAACCGAATCGAAGCATTTGGGATGCGATGCTACAAAAGAACGTTGAAAATTAGAAGGACTGATAAGACGAGGAATGAGGACGTTCTCCGGATATTCGGCGAGGGAAGGAATATATGGAAAACAGAATATATTCAGACGGTGTAAGGTATAACCTAAAACCCATCCAATATGGACTTCTAACGAACATAAAAAATATTATGTGGTGTCTTGCATTCTGCAGGCCTCAAGCTTTCTGCTTGAGACGTAAGTAGCATTATTGCTTCCTAGTGGTTCTCCTGTACAAGGCACGCCACAAAAATATCGAGAGCTTATTTTATGTTTCACTTCACAAAATCACTCCTGAACGTGAAATAGTAACAAGCGACGTCACAAAACTCGTAGAGCGCCACATCAACGTTAGCTAGCTCGTCGCGTGTGTCGACAGCTTCAGTATTTGAGATAAATTTCAACATGAGGAAAATGAGTCCTAACAGACGGCTGTACCTTATGATTGCATTGAAGTAAAATCTTAAATTCATTGACTATACTGCCTTCGGTTTTGGACTTGATTGTGGATTCAATGTGGGCCTAAAATGCACCGATAAATATTCAGAGGTGATGGTATGGATTAAAACAGGAAAAAGTATTGTAAATATGGGCTGTAAAATACATATCTTGAGAGGTATGAGCACTTGTTCATGTACTTCACTGTCAAACACATCCCTTCTACTGAGAAAGTGCTCACAGCTCACAAGTTACGTACGTCAAAGACAATATTTGCTGAACGTCTTTTTCATGTTTTGGTCCATAGTAACATATCTGAAAGTTTGTCTGTAGAGTTCCTAAAACGTGCACCACAAATATTGCTGAAATGGTACGTGCTATTGACAAGCGATTTTCACAGAATGGATTCGTGGCAGGGGTTTGTATTTTTACCCAAAAAAGAGATTGTAACAATGCTTGGAAAATGCACTTTTGGTGAAAATATACAGTTTTAGAAATGGAACAATACCTAACAAAATAAAAGTAGGGTAAAGAAAAATGGCAGTGGTGTTTGTTGCAGTATTCTAGTGCGAGTCGTTTTACGAGATACCGTTTTTTGAAAAGTTTCCTCACCGACACTGTTTGTGTCATTCAACCTGCGAAGATGTGCTCCTCAATTTGGTCCTATGGAACTTGGCATGTAAATAAGAATAAAATAAATTAACGGAATCTTTCCAATAATTTACATCATAGCTATAGAAGTATGCAATTACTCCACCAGCTGATTTTTTGTTATAACCACTGAAAGCAGTGGCTGACGTGACGTGAAATGTAAACGCATGGCTCCACTATCTCGTCCTTAGTAAAGCATATTTATCACGCTCCATATCAATGGTGAGTATCACTAAGATGTAATGTGTAGAAGATGAACCTTTTCCTCGCGTATGTAAAATGTAAAAGACCTTGTATATGATACAGAGGCTTTTGTGAACTACCGAATAATTAATATTGTGTAGTATTACAGGACGAAAAAGTGAAATTTGTAAACGAAATCCTCCCTCTCGTCTGGAAATGATCTCAACCCCATACCAATTATGGAGAAATAAATCATTTGTTCAATAAATGTGGCTGCTCGAAGTTATTTTCCTCTGTGATTCTTACGAAAATGGTGACGGTGTTCTCTAACCATCTTGGATAAAATAAGCCAGAGAACTGTCTCTAAAAAGAGAATCAGAGATAAATATAAACCCAAGGAAGGTTACGACGAAGAAACCCACGGCAATAAAGAAGACAGTCAAATAAATTTCAGGAAAAGAAATTCGCTAGTGACTGAAATAAACAGGATTTACAGGGAAGCGTAGGTAAAACAGCTGCATGACAAATGCGGAGAACTCGAATGAGAAGGACGTAGTGAGTACACAGAAATGTTAGAAGAGCCATCTGTGAAATTAAACATTAAGAGTGGAAGAATGAAGTCAATTACTAAAAACATGCGAGAGAGTGGATAGACAAAATAGTACATTTAAGGCCTGTAAGAGTGGGAGGAAGTGGCGGGTTGATAGAAGAATAAATGGGAGTCGGTAGGTAAGAAATAGAAGATCCACCATTACAGTCAAAGACTGTTTAATACGAACAACTTTCTGGTCAAAATCGACTACTCGTAGAGCGTGCACATTTCATGCCCCCGTGTACCATCAACAGCGACCACGCCACGAGTATCTCTATGACGTAAATGATCTACGAATGTGCAAAGCGTAGATTACTAAATTTCCGAATATATTGCACACTGCGCATTCGTAGAAACCAGGAACTGTGACGGCATCTGATAACACCGGAAATTAAACGTATTTTGGTCGAGCTCGCTCCTATTGAAGAAATAGATTTTGTGCTTTCGTGTCTTCTTCATATTTGTTGTTTGGTTGACATTGTTTTAATAACATCATGATAATGTTGCACGAGGTCCTGGTATTTTTCCAGCTAGTGTTCTCCTACGTGGGAGAAGAAATTTGCGGAAGCAAAAAGATATTGACATTTTACAGCGAAAAATCCTTCACTGGTCTTAAAGAGGAACGTAAATAGATAAACATGTTTTAATCAAAATTATTTCAGCAGTAAAATACTTAGTATTATTTGTCGAGAAAAATAATTTTCTACTTCCATTTTTCCTTAGCAAGAGTGAGAGACAAAGAATAAAATAAAAAGGCGGTATTTACTGCGTACTAGAAATTGTTTAATGTGTTTGCATTTATATATTTTATCCAGAAAATAAATGTATTTGTTCTGAAATATCTGGACGATACTTTTCCTACTCTTTCAGTTCTCAGGATTGTAGAAAATGTATCCCATACCTGACCTTTGACTAGAAAATCTACTATTAAATTTATTTTAGTCATTAATAACCTTTTTTATCATTGCCTGTTAATACATTTTGCTAATATATATTTAGTTCTTTTCGTAAAAAAATGACCGCACTTTCGCCGTTCAGGTGCAAAACTACACAGTAGGGCAGCTCTCACAACACAAGCGTAAAAGAAAATGAAGACTGGAGACAGACGAGATTAGTACAGAAATAAAACGCCAGGGGTGCTGCAGCAGCGTCAGTTGTCTCGAGTAGGTATTTGAGACTAGAAAGCCGATCGTGTGAAAGGAGTTTAACAGAGCTTTGGATGAGTTAAACAGTTAAGCGGTAGGAACAAGCAGCATTCCTCCGTAATTTCTAGAAACTCTGGGGGAAGTAGCAACAAAACTATTCAAGTTAGTTTTCATAGACATACATCGGACATTAGCAAAAATAGAAAGCCAAGATAAATGCAAGAACTATCGCATACCCAGTTTAACCCCTGTCATTCAGATTGCTGACAAGAATAATATACGGCAGAATGGAAATAAAAATTGGGGATCAGTTAGATGACGTTCAGTTGGACTTTAACTTTAGAACATTAAAGAGGGAAAAATGTTACGCTGTTACTGAACCAGCGTAAATTTTAATACGCCATATTATTTTCTAAGGAGGTCATATTTTATAGTTTATGCACTAGTTAATTACGGTTACAAGGTCTTCATTGGCATCTCACGTACAAAGTAAGTACAAAATGTCCTATCTTACACTCTATGCTGACAATACCAGATCGGTAGTAACCGCGAATTGCTACCATCAACAATCCTAAACTTCATGAGGGTTTAGTAACCCGCGTTTAAGGAAAAAATCACCAAAGGGGCAGGACTGGCGTTATACTTGGCAATGGTAGTAAGATTTAAGAAAAAATCAGAACGCTTTCACAAGATCTGTCAGCCTTGAATAAGCATTTGAAATCGTAAAGTGGCGCAAGATGTTCGAAATTCTAAGAAAAATATGGGTAAGTTATAGGAAGAGTCTTGTAATACAAGTATGTGCTAAAACGTGGCGGGAAAAGTAAGAATTCAAATACTAGAACGAAATACTCTGGTTTAAAGTGGACGTAAGAGACTTGCAGTCGTTCTCGCTTGCTTTTCAGTCTGTACATGTAAGAGGCAAAGACGAAAGTAAAAGATGGTTTCAAGGTTTGATTAAAATTCAGGGTAAAATAATATCAATAATAATATTCGTTAATGACGTTTCTATCTACAATGCAAGTGAGGAAGAATTACTGGAATGAACAGTCTAATGAGCGAAGGTGAAAGTAATGAGAAGTAGCAGAAATAAGAATAGCGTTAAACTTAACACCGTAACTGGGAATCACGAAATACACGAAGTGGGGGGGGGGGGGGGGGAGTCTCCTACTTTGTAAGAAATATAACACGTGATGGAACAAGGAGCCTATAAAAACTCAAAAGACGTTCACTGTTTTTGATGACTTACGTTTGGAGCACAACATTGTTGGGTAGTGAATGATGGAGTTTGTGGAAACCAGAAAAGAAGACAACTAAAACGTTGGCGATGCGGTGCTGTAGAAGGATGTTGAAAATCAGGCAGAAACTGTTGACTCTTTCCAGAATCGTAGCTGATAGGAATAGTTAAAAAATATTGGCAACAAGAAGGAACAGAGTGTCAGGACATGTGTTAAGAAACCTAAAAATAATGAGGAGCCATGTACATTTTATTAATGAAGAATTTTTATAGAGATTTTAAAACTAACTTCGAGTAATTTTTCACTGAACGGCAAGAGGGAAGACGCTGTTTTTTGATCTGAGTGGTCTTCCTTGCTGTGAACTGTTCGAAACTTGCTTGATAAGTGATGTGTTCAGCTTGTGGAGGTTCACTTAAATGTTGATCGGATAGTTTTTATTTTATTTAAAGAACTTGAGTACAACATTTCACAAAGATCAGAGATTCCAAAACCTGCGATCAGTCTATTCATATACTCTTTTGTTACTAAGTTATCATTCGTCTGGAACATTTTTAGAAAATTCAGTAGCTGAACAACCAATTACTTTCTGTCTTTTCCCTTCTTGCAGTTCTAACTCCATGAAACGGGACATACATGCTAAGACTTAAACTAAAATTGATTCGAAATGTCTAATTTATAACTTAGAATAATTTTCACTCCTGTTATCAACGTTAGCAATCTGTTGGAGGCTGCTGTTACATGGCAGGTTTTCCCTTAACATGTCATGCAACGTATTTAAGAATATTTTATGCGCCTTCCCTTGATCATGGCAGATATTGTCTCTGTTTCGTAAGTGCGAACCACATTCAGTACCACCTTTGACTCTCCAATTTACTGCCATCTTTTCGCTTCTCTTTTATTAAGGAGAGGGTCCTGCAGGGTTGAAATATGTAGAGCTGGTTGGCAAAAAATAAGAGGTTTTTAAAGGTACAACTGAATAGTGGATTATTAGTTATTAGTCTAGGGCTCAGTTACAAGCTCAGATAACCGAAACATCATTCCTCAGCTCCCACACTATGGAATAATGTACTGTTTAAATTCCTGAAACAAGCGTTTCTGTTGGTCTACAGTGTTATTTTCCGTAGAGTATAGGTTTGTGTGTGTGTGTGTGTGTGTGTGTGGCTACATACAAGTTTACCTGTTAGTCATTTTCAGAATCGTATCATGAAGTAGAAGAAGTTTCCTAGCTTCCTCTTGATGCCACATCACTATTGGTCTAGAGTAACGAAATTGGAAGGAACCCGCAATGTCTGCTTTTATCGCCCGGCGAGAGTCCTGCACTGACAGAAACAGCCAATTCTCGGAGCGTTACGATAGAGAACACTTGCTGCTCAACTACAGAAGAGGACACTCGCAGCTCGGATAAGGAAAAGTAAAGACGACTGATGAGATGAGCTTTGCTGTTGTACAGAAGAATGTCTCCGCTTGAGCACTTAGTACAGACAGATTGCTGAACTCAGAAGCCCCTGCAGCTGTTGCTGCCGCCTTCCATATTCCTGCGGTAGTAGTTTGGTAAGCTCGTTCCGTATTACAAACAGCAATGAGATGGGAACACTTAATTCACTCCGATCAGGAGCCACTCATATAGATTGAATACGTCACAGTCAACTAGTTGCACTCATAACGCAATTTAGAGATCCTACTGGTGTTCCTACCTATTTTTCCATTTATTTCTGTAACATACTAACACTTTATAGTCACAGGTCATATCTGCGAATCACTTCCTTATTTACACTTTTATCATCTCACCCACCTTCGTCGAGGTTGGATGTTACAACTATAACCCTTTGTCCAATCATAAAACGTTCATTCAGCTGTGTTAGAGGTTAACTCGTATGTTGTTGTTTAGGATAGCCTGATTGTTATAGTGATCACTTGTTTCCATTATACACGGAGTCCCTCCTCAAACCAACGAAGGTATAAACACGGTGTGGTAACCACATTTTCATGCTTGATTGAATACCCCTAAGAATTATCACTTCAGTAAGATGTTTCCGTTTCTGCAAGTTTATCATCACCTTTAAACTAATTTGCATGATTTTGTGGAATGCTTCCCTTCGCTGTAGGGCGACAGGCATAGCATCATAGCAACTATTGATATGCCGAACAGCACGAGTGACACCTCACTCTGCGTTAGCCGCCTTCAGTGACGAGTATTTCCTACTAGTTTCGACAAATTACCCCGAAAATAAATAGTAAAATTGGTGTGCCTTGCACACAGCACAGCCTTTTACCAACCATCGAACTGTTCACTTGGCCACTTGCATTTGCATGTGATTTTTCTTATAAGTAATTCGTCTTTAGTCACTCAGTTAATTTTTCCAAAGTAGACATACTCTTGGACATGTGTTTCATCTGAGTTCTTTACACCATGTCCTGTTTTTGATGAAAATAAACATAATCCAGAGTCTTACTGACGTAAATCTAATCCGGTATCTCTGTAAACTTTCTACTTCGTGGAACATTGAAATCTTAGGGTGCAAAGCGTAATTGGTTTACAGAAAGCGCTGCAGACTATTTATGTCATCTCTTGCCCATTTAGTCATAATCAAATACCCTAAAAATAAAAACTGGTGTGAAGTTGCTAAGCCTTCCATGTTAACCTATACAGTTGTTTTTCGATGTGTTCGTTATCCATTCAATACAGTAAAAACGACGTCACTAAGGAACTTTCTGAATGGGACGGAAATTGGTAGACCTGATATACATACACAGACAAAATAAAGATAACAGTTTCAGAAAAATTTGATGATTTATTCTAAAGAAAGAGCTTCAAAAATTAATAGAGTCAATAAAGCGTTGGTTCGCTTCTGGTTCTTATGCAAGCAGTTATTTTGTTGGAACTGATTGATGGAATTTCTGGATGTCCTCATGAGGGATATCGTGCTAAATTCTGCCCAATTGGAGTGAGAGACGGTAAAAGTCGCCAGTTGGTTGGAGAACGGGACCCTCCCACCAGTTCGAAAGTTTCACGATCCAACTCGTCAGCTGGACTGAATTTGGCTCGATATTCCTCTGGAGGATATGCAACGAACTCTATCAATCAATGCCCAGCAGAATTAGTGCTTGCATAAGGGCCAGAGGTGGACCAACGAGTTATTGACTTGCGTTTATGAAGCTATTTCTCTTGAATAAATCATACAGCTTTTCATAAATTTTAATAATTTTTTTGTCTGTACATGCACATTGCATCTACCGTTTCAGTCCCACTTGGATATTTCCTTCGCAGTGCGTAGTTCTTTTTGTGTTGAGTGTATGGTATTTCTTACTTATTGTTCACTGCCGGTCTCTAAAACAGCAGCACGATGAACACAGCTTGCAATAAGCAACAAATTAGGACGAAATATACTACGTGTTCGATATGCAGCACAAAGTAGGAAGGACTAACGATAACCAAAGGGTTATTCAAAAATGTCTTGTGGTTTCAATGGTGACTGTATGAAAACTGAAGGACGTACAGAAAATAGACATATGATAGCGGACAGAGGATCTCTCCACATATTTAGCTATTACAAGTGGTCAACAGGGACACTGTTTTTTACATGACGAAGTCGATACGTTCCTGCACTCGCTAAGATGAAATGTCCAGGAGGACGCCATATCAGCTTGCTTTTAAATGTTGTTCACTGTATAGCTTATTCTCAAATGCGAACTAGTTCGATGAGACAATAAGATACACGTACAAAAAAATTTAATTTATTAGTTTCTAAAATAAGAATCAGATGACTTCTCTTCGTGTCTCTGTACGGCTGCAACCACCCCACTCCCTTCAACCAAGTAAAATTTCGCCACAGTGTGCTGGTGTTACGGATCAAGACTTAGACAGACCATCTTTCCACTGATTTGTGGCGTTTTTCAGTACGTCTCGTACATCCCACATAGAAGTCCTCTGAAACCCCCAGGGATAATTATCAACAACTCTGTATATTCTGTATATGGGAAAAGATTAAGCAGCGAGAGTGCAATACAGGCGCTTCATTTGTTGCTTGTTTGTGAGAAGATCGCGTTATGGCTGGTGTAAGAGTGAGTACCTGTCACGTTCGGAAACAGTAGGGCTGGAGGCTATCTTGACAGTATTTTTTCGTTCTGCAATATTCCCTTTCTTATTTCTCGTGGTCCCATGACTGTCACGCAAACATGAAATAATCAGAGTCATACGCAACGTCATGCAGGATCTCAGCAGCTCCATGCGTCTGGCACCCGAGAGGACAGCCACATTGCTCTCTTGGGCTCGTAGCGTTATACAACCACGAGAGAGGAAATGCAGTTGTTAGCAGCAGGCCAAGCACCTAAGCGGACGGCACAACGACAGATTGAGGACAATGCACTGTCAGTACGATGGCCACCGTCACAATATCCCCTGAGGCGGCAGCATTGACGAAATGAGTGGTGCCTCACTGCGTTTACGGCCGAGTCACAGATCTGGGTATACCATCACGTTTGGTGTGTGAAGGATTCAAAGCATACCTATGCTCGTCTGTGTCATACTGAATATGATTTTACTGTTTGATCATCCACACTTTAGTCACATGACATAAATATTTAAAAAGAAAACAAACTATTAAAACCTTCTAAAAATGTAGTGGTAGCAGCGTCAGCTGTTACATTTTCTTTATCGCATGATCACACACAACTGGTTTCGATGGGATTTGCTCGCATCCTCAAGTGTATTCACCTACGAAAAATATAATGAGAATTGGACAGTAGGAAAATACACTACTGGCCATTAAAATTGCTACACCACGAAGATGATGTGCTACAAACGCGAAATTTAACCGACAGGAAGAAGATGCTGTGATACGAAAACGATTACCTTTTCAGAGCATTCACACAAGGCTGGAGTCGCTGGCGACACCTACAATGTGCTGCCATGAGGAAAATTTCCAACCGATTTCTCATACACAAACAGCAGTTAAACGGCGTTGCCTGGTGAAACGATGTTGTGATGCCTCATGTAAGGAGGAGAAATGCGTACCATCACGTTTCCGATTTTGATAAAGGTCGGAATGTAGCCTATCAAGATTGTGCTTTATCGTATCGCGACATAGCTGCTCGCGTTGGTCGAGATCCATTGACTGTTAGCAGATTATGGAATCGGTGGTTTCAGGAGGATAATACGGAACGCCGTGCTGTATCCCAACGGCCTTATATCACTAGCAGTCGAGGTGAGAGGCTTCTTATCCGCTTGGCTGTAACGGAACGTGCAGCCACGTCTCGATCCCTGAGTCAACAGATGGGGACGACTACAAGACAACAACCATCTGCACGAACAGTTCGTCGACGTTTGCAGCAGCATGGACTATTAGCTCGGAGACCATGCCTGAGGTTACCCTTGACGCTTCATCACACACAGGAGCATCTGTGATGGTGTACTCAACGATGAACCTGCGTGCACGAATGGCAAAACGCCATTTTTTGGGAAGAATCCAGGTTCTGTTTACAGCATCATGATGGTCGCATCCGTGTTTGGCGACATCGCGGTGAATGCACATTGGAAGCATGTATTCGTCATCACCATACTAGCGTATCACCCGGCGTGATGGTATGGGGTGCCATTGGTTACACGTCTCGGTCACCTCTTGTACGCATTGACGGCACTTTGAACAGTGGATGTTACATTCCAGATGTGTTACGACCCGTGGCTCTACCCTACATTCGATCCGTGCAAAACCCTACATTTCTGCAGGATAATGCACGACCATATGTTGCAGGTCCTGTACGGGCCTTTCTGGATACAGAAAATGTTCGACTGCTGCCCTGGCCAGCACATTCTCCAGATCTCTCGCCAATTGAAAACGATTGGTCATTGGTGGCCGAGCAGCTGGCTCGTCACAATACGCCAGTCACTATTCTTGATGAACTGTGGTATCGTGTTGAAGCTGCTTGGGCAGCTCTACCTGTTCACGCCATCCAAGCTCTGTTTGACTCAATGACAGGCGTATCAAGGCCGTTATTACGGCCAGAGGTGGTTGTTCTGGGCACTGATTAGTCAGAATCTATGCACCCAAACTGCGTGAAAATGTAATCACAAGTCAGCTCTGGTATAATATATTTGTCCAATGAATACCCGTATATCATCTGCATTTATTCTTGGTGTAGCAATTTTATTGGCCAGTAGTGTGCAATTATGGTAAAAAATAAGGCGGTTAAAACAAGAAGGTAGCGGAAGAAACGCGTAAGTAATTTAACAGTGGGTCATTAAAGTGAAACGGTCTCCCAGTGTTCGGATTTGTCAGAACTTCTTAAATTGCATCGGTGCAAGATGAAGCATCCAAAATTCCATTGGGTAGCAGGCGCAGGCGGTGTACTGAGCACTGGGAGCCGCAGGTATCTATATGTAAAGGAGATCAGATAAGACTCCAGCAGAAAACTACACTGAATGAACTTGAATTTGGATCGAAAAATATGAAGATTCGTTAGTGATGGTAAATCATAGATAAACACAAAGGCCACATGTTGGAGATGTGACTATGCCTAAAGGAGGAAGACGTGGCCACCAATCAGCTCAGTATGACGTAGTGTTACTGAAAGTACTGGCCCGCCGTGTGCAAGACAGAAGCGGCCTACAAGACGTATGTATATATGCCGGCAGACGGAGCAAAGATAGAGACGGATGAGACACTATTACGCACCGGCCGAAGGCTGGGAACAGTCACAAAATAAATTAAAGAGGAGAAAGACAGTAATATAAGAAATACTCTTATGGGGATTACAGGGTTCACGGTAAGAGCAGCTTAGTTAAAGTTAAAAGTACCCTACAAAAACTTCGTATGAAACAAAAATTAGCAACATAAAAAGATTCCTGAGCTATCCGTTAAAAATGGTTAAAATTGCAACAAAACCACCTACGTAATCATATTACATGAGGACAAGTAAAAGTCCCATAGTCGTAAAACAATAATAGACATAGGTAGTACAAATACAAACAGAGGTGGGCTGATAAGGGGGTCATAAACTGTCAGAACCACTATGCAAAAAGACAAAGATAAACGGCACCTGATGGGAAATTAGGACAGAGAGGAGGGTAGAGGTAATCGAAATTTGAGAGTCTGGCATAATGCAAGAGTTCTAACTGGTCATTCAAAGTATGGTCGGCAAACTGTTTTCAGTTATGCACCCCACCATAACGTTAAGGATATTGGCTTTGTTAGCATTACATAAAATCTTTAAAATGGTGGCAAGATCGGAAGTAGTACGTCCAGTTTCACACAGGTGAATGGAGAGCGGATTCAGGACCCTTGAGGCCCTAATGTTCTTTAAACTGAATTTGGATACTACGTCCTGTTTGAACAATGTAGGGGACTGGACATAATAAAAAATTGGTGTACTTGTAGAATCAAATTTATTGAAATTGCGCTGCTCATTATGAAGAACTTTCGAAGCAATACTGTTCTGAATGAAAAGGCCGGGAAATGCCTTTTGCTTTTAATTATTTACCTATCTTTTCGCAAATATTCGCGTAATAGGATATCCTACGGAAAGATGGTTTTCATTAGACTGTTTTACCTGCTAGAGCGTAATTTGCTGCCAGGCACGAGAGAGCGGGGTTGACGTTCTTCTGGATGTCCTTGTTAATCTTAATAACGTAATCAGAGGTGTAGCCGTTATCCTAAGCAATATACTTAATAGAGTTCAGTTCTCGGTTAAAGGCTTCTTCTGAGAGAGGAACTGCGTGGACTCTGTAAAGGAGGGACCTGAAAGCAACCTTTTTATGGTTGAGAGCGTTTGATGGATCTCTACATCTTTGGTAGCAGTAGCAGATGTCCTTTTTATTAAGGGTTACCAGACCAGATATTTTTCTACCGCTAAGCTTCCACAAAATCTATGAATGCCAGGGACAGTCCTAATACTTATGTATTACTCCTTTCTATTACACACACTACCTAAATATGGTCAACTATGTTGCTTTTTTTTGGACTTTTTTTGAATTCTTAATCTCCTGACAGGTTTGATTCAGCACGAAACGAATTACTACCTTGTGCTAACCTCTTCACTAAGAGTAGCACACGTAACAGACGACCTAAATAATTTGATGGATGCCATCATATTGGTGATCTGAGCTCAGTTCCGGTGCTTGCAGAAAATAATAATGAATAAAGGATGGGTTCGCCTTTTCGCAGGTACATAAACTATTGTTTTGCTATAACACAAAAACATGTTTCACCACAATTGTTGCATCCTGCGCGGCTTTTTTGCTTTTATTTTTCTGAAATATATACATACAGATTTAACTAGGTTAGGAACTATGTTACATTGTATTTTTTTGTTAATTAAATTATATATGCAAGTTAATTTTACGTTGGTTGTGTCCTGCGGCTGACAACCGAAATAAATCACAGATCTAAATTAACAAATTAATACGCCATGTCATCATGATACGGTGTATTAATTTAGACCTGTGACTCATTTCGGTTGGCTGCTACAGGACACATAGAACATAAAATAAAAGGTAAAGTCCATATACAACATAAACACAACAACATCTGATGTTACATTTTTCCTGACCTAAACATCATCTGTATGTATGTCTTTCAGAAAAATAAAACGGATACAACACACTGAGGATGCCACAACTGTGGTGAAAGACGTTTGATTCTTAAGGCAAAACATTACTCATGTACTTGCAAAAAGTAAGACCCATCTTTAATACATTATCTTTTGATGGATGTATTGCAATTCTGTCTTCCCCTACAGTTTTCATCCACTGCACCTCTTTCTAGGGTACCATGGAAGACATTCCCCTTCGTCTTAACACACACCCTATCAACTTACCTCTTTTTTGTGGTCAGTTCTTTCGATATGCTCCTCTCTTCACTGTTTCTGTGGACAAGCTCCTCATTTCTTATCCATTCACCTAATTTTCAACATTCTTTTATAGCACCATATCTCACACGCGATCCCCTTCTTTTCCATGCGACATTGCGTTACGATGCTGTGCTGAATCGTACGTTCTGAGACGTTTCTTTCTGAAATCAAGGCATGTGTTTGATACTAGAAGATATCTTTTGGACGGGAACGCTCTATTCGCCTGTGCTAATATGCTTTTTATTTCTTTCTTGCTTTGTGCGTCAAGTATTACTTTCTTGACGTCGTCTACAGCATGGTCACCAAATTCGGTATTTTCTGCTACTCCTCGTTACTTTCGTCTTTCTTGGGTTTCATCTGAATCCATATTCTGTACTCATTAGACTGTTCGTTTCAGGCCCTGTAAGTATTCTTCACTTTCACTGAGGATAACATCGTCTTTGACATCTCTTCACTATTGTGCAGTATCACTTCTGGAGACACACTATTACATATCTAAGCATCACGTCATGCTATCAGAGCAAGGAACACGCAAACCTAGAGCGACGCACTTCTTTCTATGCATCTCCGACGCGCTGCTGCCTCGATATGATGCAACCTAAAATAATCTTTAAGGTGACTTTAACAATCTGCAAAACATAAGAGTGTGGCATCAGTTAGTTTCTTGGGACACGAGTGAATTGTCAAGTTACAGATGATCAAGAAGACCTTTCCCTTTCGTACTTACGAAAATATAATTTAGTGGTGGAAATGAAAAAAGTGCTAAATGCATCGCGATTGGTATGTAGCGTTTAACAGAAGGTACCCAAAGTAAGTATCACGTTAAGAAGATTCGGTATACGGACGCAGGAAAAGGCATATGTCCTACAATCGACCTTGCCTAGTAAAAAACTATGGTTCTTAAACCAGCCCTTCCTGTTGAGGTAAACTTCAAATTAAGTAAAGTTGTATCAACTCAATGGTTGGTTTGAACGCCACAACGGTCGTAAAGGAAGTAGTGCGGTGTTGTCTTTCTCCGACTTGCGAAGTGACTTAGTGATTTACACAAGAAGTTATAGTGGGACTTATTGTTCGAATCGCGTTACAGCTTGTCCTTTACCACATTGCAAAGACTGCCCGCAGTGGAATGAGTGAAAAGTTATAGATGAAAATTCTGGGACTGACTGGGGATCGACCTATAGACCTCTGGATTCGCGTTTTGGCACATTACAACCTTTTTTTTGTTTCATAGTAAATTTCCTGATATAATAGCTTATTTTACCAACACTATAGCCTTCTGATTTACAAAGGTACTAATCGTAAGTAATTCGAATATATTAATCTTACGTCTATAGTTGGAACTGTTTAAACATATATACATTTCGTAATTAGAAGTTAAACAGTGCGTGAAAAAAACAAGTAAAAAAAGACATTAGAAACAGCAGAGACCGAACTCAAGTCAGCAAATTACCAGTCTGTTGCTCAGGCAATTATTTTTCGCGACCAAGAATCGAACGTGGACCAACAGCTTGGCAGCTTAACGACTTTACCGCTTTATTTATTTATTTACTTTTATGATACAGAAAATGCTTGTACCGGCAGGAAAGAACGGACACAACCAGCTTCAGGGTGGGTGAAAACAATGTGGGCAGGGGTGGAATTCCGACGACAAGATCTGGCCGAGATGACTACACCCCTCCCCCCCCCCCCCCCCCTCCCCGTCACCACCGGCTGTCCTGTGCTGGACCCTCACATGGTTCTGGCCTTGTTTTAATCTGTTATTTTTTATTGTTTTTGAAACCTTACAAATTGCTACTATAATAATAAAAAAGAAGAAAAAAATCAGAGTTAATGCTACAAGGCTCCCGTGACTTAAAATAGAAAAAAAGTCAATTTCCAGTCAATGCCTACACCATTTTTTTCTTTTTTTTCTTTTTATTAACTAAGAAAAGCAGAACAGGGCCACACGAATGAAATAAACTGTGTAAAACAGTGCCTGAAATGGGAGCATGACGAGAATTCTTCGAGGATTGGTTTACTCAACCGGTACCTTGGTGACGAAATACAAGGTTTAACATATTGGCGAATACGTCACGATATCGTGGCAGCCGAAAATACTTCCAGTATGTAGTGGCTATATGCTAGTCGAAAGGGTGGCTCAAATTAACCACCGAACCGGATATTTTACGCAATCGAAAATCTGAGTAGTCGTGTTGCTGTGTAATTCCTACGTTAGACTTGTCGTGCATAATACAGCGCGCGTGTTCGCAGATTACGATGTTGGAAAGGCTACCTCCCTGGAATCGTTACAGTTCCTGAAATATAACTGTACAGTGTCCGGGTCAGCGCTATTATTGTCGCTGTCAGCGTCATGGCGGTTGGAGAGACAGCACGGCCCGTTCACAGGTCAGTGCGCGCGATGCGATTATTTTGGCCGGTAATCCGGCGGAACTCGCCGTTTATCTTCCGTAATGGTTTATCGACTAGTGGCAGCTGCCAGTTGTGGCTATTTCCAGACTCAGTCGGCCCTAGCCTTACCGCGCCCATTACGGCGAGCAGCCAGCCGGTATGGCAAGTAACAGGTGAAGCCTGCCGGCAGCCGCAGCGATTAACCCGAGCCGGCCGGGAATTCCCCTGTGTAAATGGGCGGCCGAGCCGCGGGGGAAAGTTACTGCGGAGCGATTCACACCAGTAGCTGCAGTAATGGAGCTGCGGAAGAGTACTCAGCGGGCAAATTACGTTTACGGCCTAAAGTTTCTACTTGAATAGAAGGATGTCACTGTTATACACTTACGGAAAAGAAAACATCGCAGCAACGCAAAATAATTAACGTAGAATAATGAAATTTGGGTGATATATTTGTCTAGGAAGTCTATTTAAGTGATTAAAATTGCAAGACCACTCGTCAATGTAAGCGCGAGATAAGCCATTGCAAATGTGAAATGCTGGTCCATTACTAACTAGTGTAATCGCCAGAATGTTGAATGCAAGCATGCAAACGCGCATGCATTGTGCTGCACAGGTACCGGATGTCAGTTTGTGGGATGGAGTTCCATGCCCGTTGCACTTGATTGGTAACTACAGGGATGGCTAATACTGTTTGTGGATGAAGCTCGATTTGTTGTCAGATGATGTTCCAAGAGTGCTCTATTGGAGACAGATCTGGTAATCTGTAGAGCATGTTGGGTTACAACAGAGGCATCTGGGTGAGCGTTATCCTGCTTGAAAACATCCCTTGTAATTCTGTTCATGAATGGCAGCACAACAGATTTTTGTTTTCGTTCCATTTGTTTTTGTTTTAGGGCGCAAAGGCAACTAGGGGCATAAGTGCCATTGTCAAAACTGTAAAACATAAACACAAAAAAGTAGTTAAAATGACTGCACGTTACTTCTAATCGACAGAAGAGCAGACAGCTAAAAACAGGAACGTGGAGAAACGTTTATAAAATACTCCATAGAGAAACGGAGTTCCGGAACTACGAGGGTAACTCAAATGAAACCCTTAAATATTTTCTTAAATATAATTTATTGTGCAGAAGTGGTACAAAGCTGTATCACTTTTCAACATAATCTCCCCCATGCTCAATGCAAGTCCTCCAACGCTTACAAAGTACATAAATCCCTTTAGAAAAAAAAAATTCTTTTGGTAGTCCGCGCAAGCACTCATGCACCCCATGGCGTACCTCTTCATAAGAACGGAACTTCTTCCCTCCCATTGCGTCTTTGAGTGGTCCAGACATATGGAAATCACTTGGGGAAAGGTCTGGCGAGTATGGTGGATGAGGAAGACTCTCAAAATCAGGTCTGTGATTGCTGCAACTGTTGTATGGGCAGTGTGGGGCTTTGCATTGTCATGTTGCAAAAGGGCACCTGCTGACAGCTATCCACGTCGCTTTGATTTCATTGCAGGCCGCAGATCATTTTTTAGGAGATCTGTGTATGATGCACTGGTGACAGTGGTCCCTCTAGATATGTAATTCTCAAATATGACCCTTTTTTTCGTTCCAAAAGAGAGTCAGCATAACCTTCCCTGCTGATGGTTCTGTTCGAGACTTCTTTAGTTTCGGTGATCAGTAATGGCGCCATTCCTAGGTCGCTCTCTTAGTTTCCGGTTGGTGGAAGTGAATCCACGTTTCGTCCCCAGTAACGATTCTTCCAAGGAAACCATCATCTTCTCATTGAAAGAGGCGAAGAAGTTCTTCACAAACATCAACAGGTCGTTCTCTCATTTTAGGAGCCAGCTGCTGTGGCTCCCATCTTGCAGACACTTTGTTAAACTGGAGCACATCATGCAAATGTGGTGTGCTGACCTATGACTAATCTGTAAACATGCTGCAATGTCATTCAGGGTCACTCGGCGGTTTTCCTTCACTATGGCTTCAACTGCAGCAGTGATGTGTTGAGTCACAACTCGTTGTGCCTGACCTAGACGAGGAGCATCTTCCACTAAAGTCACACTATTTGCCAACTTCCTACTCCATTCGTAGACTTGCTGTTGTGACCAACAATGCATCACCGTACTGAACCTCCATTCGTCGATGAATTTCAATAGGTTTCACACCTCCACTACACAAAAAGCGAATAACAGAACGCTGTTCTTCCCTGGTGCAAGTAGCAAGTGGGGCGGCCATCTTTATACTGATACTGCGATGGTACGTGCGCATCTGCACTATGCTACCACCTACAGGTTATTCTGCACACTGTTTGTAGCACGCTTACCAACTTACAGGATAAGGGCGCGAAATTTCGATCTGTTGTTAAAAAATTTAAGGTTTTCACTTGATTTACCCTCGTAAAATCTGGCCTTCGTCCTTCTGCTACCACGCGCCGCGCGTCCTCAACCAACATGCTCGATAACTCAGACGGAAACATAAACGATTAAAAATCGCTTAAAAAAAAGGCTCTCCGCCAGGAAATGGCGGACAGTTAAAACTTGGGCTCAATGTGCCCAATAAGCAAACAAGTTAAAATGACTTCCTTGCGGCGAGAGGGCCGAGAGGAGGTCGTCGAAGCCGTCGGAAGAGGCTTAATAACCCGGAGGTTGTTCCCATGAAGGAAGGAACACAACTTGCTGACAGACGGTGTCACACTGGCGTCACCAGTCGAATCATCAGACTGAAGTACAAATTTACACCAAAGGTGCGTGGGATGTCTGCGACAGTGTTCCCGCTGTCTTACAAATTCGCACCCCAGACCATAAACTAGGGGTTTAGGTGCAATGCATCTGCCATGCATACTGGTTGCCTGCAGACCCTCAACTGACGTCCTTCTAACCAACATAAAGCCATAACTAGTACCGAGGCAGAACCATCTTTCGTCATAAAATATAACAGACATCCATCCTGTCCTCGAATGAGCTCTCGTTTGACACAGCTCAAGTCGCAAATGGCGGCAGGCTTGGAATCGGTGGAAAGCACGCTACACGCCGTCTGGCTCGGAGTTGTCCTTGACGTAATTGATTTGCAACAGTTCGTTGTGACACTCTGTTGCCAAATGCTGCTCAGATGCTACCCCAGATGCAGTACGATGCGCCAGAGCCCTATGGAGAACACGATGGTCTTCCCTCTCAGTAGTACCACGTGACCGCCCGGAGCCCGGTCTTCTTGCGACTGTACATTCTCGTGACCGCTGTCAGTAATTATGTCTACGGCCCTATTCCTGCCAAAGGTTGAGGTAATTAATGATCATGGCACTTACAACGTGTGTTTAAAGGATATCATATTTGCTTCATCATAGCGTGACAGGTGCGAAATTTGATTGGAAGTTATCTTTCAGATGTAGATACACGCCCATCAAGTATCATTTGTGTAACACAACTCCTTCTTGGTACTGCGACCTTTTTCCGTCAGTGTGTAAACATTGCTGGCAAGTAAAATTCCACAGCCAGTAGGGATAGGAATTAACAAAATATTTAAGCTTATCGAGCGTAGTAGAAAACGTACATGATTAAATCTGTAGATGATTTTTAGTAGTACAGGTCGAGAAGTTTGGTACACAGAATTGCCATTTCTTCAGCAACAATAGATCCAATCAAGCTGGGCACTGAGCAGAAGTAAGACTGGATGCTTCTTGAATTGTATGCCAGAGTTCACCAATAGCGGACATTGACATTAATGACTGGCTCCTAGTCAGTTGTCATTAAAATATGAAAACTCACACCCCACACTGTTCAGAAATCGAAAGAGGTTTCCAATCAGTATGTGCCTAAAATATGATGACAAGCAGATAGAAGAAGTGGTGTGAAAAACTAGCGGCCAGAAGTTTACATGCGGTCCTGAGGCCACTGAAGTAATTGAGGCGTCTTTAAAGGCAATAGTTCCTTACCTGCTCCGGTTCCCTTAGCACCCTGTTATTCGATGTTTTTCTCATGGTCACCTCCCCTCTGGCTGTCCCCTTCAGTAGAACCGAATACGGAACTAATCCGTAATATTTTGCCAATGCAGAGACCAGCATGCTTGTTTCCTTTTTTAATACAGGCCTCATTCCCTGCGAGTACACATATATAACTTTAATGCTTTGGTTTCCGTTGGCTTCTGCATCCTCATGCCGTTGGTCATTGCTGATTTTTCCGCCTTTAGAGGCAGATTCCCACGCCAAGGGCAAGAAAGTGCCCTGAACCTTTGTCCGCTCTTCTGACCTCTTTGCCAAGGTATTTCGCAGAACGACGGTGACTTCTTATGCCGGAAGTCTTCGACCGCTTTTGCTGATGATTGTTATTCAGAATTTAAGCAGTGGCGGGTTTTGAACCTGTAGTGATGACGTTTGTGTTACTACTCAAAGACGCTACCTCTAGATCACAATTAGTGGTATATGCGTAGCATAAACTACATTTTAACCGAAGATGTTTTATATTTTTATGGGAGAAAAGAAGCTAATCTAAGTATAGCTGCGCTCTCTTAGAAAATGTCGAAGCAAGTTTGGTAAAATTGTTTAATTTAATTAAGGAATATATTTCAATCGAGTGTGTTGTAAAGTTGCGGAAATCTTTTGTTAGTCCAGTGCTCTACTACTCACAATTAGGTGTGAACTGTTAATTTATCGAAAAAGTTATTTCCCCCGATGGTGGCGGATATGTTCACGCCAAACATTTTGCCATTCTTCAGCCTTGATTTCGTAGGTCAGAGTGAAATAACAATAATGATCTGCGAGGTTCAAGGCGATAGAAATTCCCTTAGAGTTATTCTGTTCAAAGGGGTTAAGGTAAGGTGGAACATGTCGTCAGAGACGCGGCAGCAAGTTAAGGTTGTCAAGGATGGGGTGAACCAGGGGGAGGTTGGACTTTTGTGGACGAAAGATGTAGCAGACGGGTAGTTCTAAGTTTTGGAGACGTGGAAATTTGATTAAGTGGTAAAGGAGACAGTTAGGGAGTGGTAGAAGGACATGAAAGGCAAGGTGGACTGCATGGCAATGCAGTATTTGGAGTAATTGGAACATTTTGAAAGAGGGTGGTGGTGGTGGGGGGGGGGGGGGGGGAGCCAAAGAACTCTGACATAGATCAGAATCGGACGTATAATTTTCGGGGTAGATATAATGGATCGTTGATGAATTTAGTTCAAATTTCGACATTTCAGTAGTTTTAGTCTGTTGTGGAGTTTATTTTGGATAGTCAGTAGATTTCGATTGAAGACTAATTGCGGAACCAGGGATAGTCTAAGGTATTAAGCTAGTAAGGTTAGTGGACAGTTGTGGAGTTTGAGGTAAAGGTCTCGGGATTGGTCTTGTATTAAGATCTTGGCTTTTTTAGCCTTGGTATTGAGATTAAGGACAGACACACGATTTTAGTACTGTCCAAAGGCCTGCAGCTCAAGAAGTGTCAGACATCATATTACTTAATCTTGTGAAATGACCATGATGGGAAAATGAGACAAATCAGAAGTTATACGGAATTTTAGTAGTAGTTTTTTTTGTAAGTACAATGAAACAGATTTTTTTCTGGCCACGATTTTCCAAACTAAATCATTTGAGCGTTGTGGTACGACATCTGTACGTAATTGTTGAATTACCTCTTTCTGAATGAATCTGTGTAATTGTGAAATATCCTGACAGAATAAAAGTGTGTACCCGAATGAGAGACTAATCCCATTTTTGACCAATTTTGCCCTCTCCGGGTAAGATTCTTATCAGTTTTGCTACATTTGTTTTTCTGGCCTCCTTGATCCCCCTTGTTTCTTACAAAGTAATAACCGCCTTCTTCGGGGTGAACTAATGTTAACAGAACAACTGTCCTCTGTTTACGTTCTTTTCAGTTTCTATTTTAAGTTCTTAATTCGTTCTCTAAATTGCGTTCACGGCGTTTTGTTTGGTTTCGGAAGTTCCGGCTCGTATGCTGTTAGTGGTGTTGCTCTATTTTGGTTCCGTCAATAAAAGTTAGTTTTATGTACATAGTTCTTCCGTGTCCTTGCTGTGTGACTCTTCATGTTATTTATGTGCATCTTTTTCCTTTTTCCTGCACTTTATTACCTTCTGTCAGAACACATGAAGGAATTTGACTGATTTTGTCTATCAGGTACTTCATAACTGTTCGCCACTTCAGGGAGCACGCTGTTGCTCACAATTATCATTGTTCTTTACTTTTGTTTGTCGTCTTTTTTCCACGTGACCAGCGAAAACAGCTTCAGCCACGGATTTCTATGCTCTTGGTTCTTCACTTGGCGTAGTGTCTTTGCTTAGTGGAACCCCAGTCCCGAGGAAAGTATACGTGCACATCCTGTGTCCACGGATTTGAAATACCCATGTACAACATGCTTTCGTTGTGGTTGTTATCTGCCTGTAGCAATTTTGACATAGTTTAGTGAAGTATTTTGTACGTCGTTTCAGATGGGTAAATTCCGGAGTAGGTATACTACCGTTTCTTTATTTTGCAAGCATACTGCCTTCAAATTATCGATGGACCCGCACGTCGCACGTGCAAGTGGAAGACACATATTGCTCAGCTGCGGAAACAGTTACGTTCAGCTACTTTTGCTCTTCGTCCGATTGTTGTGCCTGTGTGTCCCGTGAACACATTGCAGTGTGTTAGTGTGTGATAATACAAGCAGTAGGGTGTGAGCGGACGATGGGATTTACCAATGCAGCGAAAGCTGACTTGCTCAAGGTGTATGGAACTTGTGGGAAGAATGCAGTTCGTTCCTGTACGGTGTATATGGTAAGACATGTCAATAGACGTCAAACATCTGGGCAACTATTTATCAACTTCTTCAACCAGTTACGTGAAAGTGGGAGTATAACACCTAGACAACGTAACAGAAGGAAACAAGTGATGACAGACGTGGGGGAGATTAATGTTCTTGTTTCTGTTGCAGCTGATCCGCCCGTTAGCTCCCGCGCAATCGCACGAGTCAGGCCCATGCCGACATGGAAAGTATCGTCGCACTACAAAGTTTTTTATGCTATTTAATGAGTGAAGCGAAAATTTGTAAATATAAAACGTTCAAATCTGAATCAGCTCCCGTGGCCTGCTCAATTTTCTTCTAGTTCAGCGGAAAAGACTGAAGCAATTCAGCATCCTGGGCGTGGATTTGACAACAAGATGCAGGAGAAGCGTGCAAGTCTGTATCTGGGCCAATCGGAAGGCGTGATAGTGCACTCGAAGTACGATGTTGAGCTGTCGGTCGTTACACTATCTCATACTGGTATTGAGGCAACAACAAAGCCCATCTTTGCAATTTTTGGGCAGTTCGTACAGGAACCGGTTTAGTCGGATTAAAGAAGGACTGTAAAGGCTTGTGATCCGTTACTAAGTAGAATTTTCTGCCACACAAATAGTGTTAGGATTTGGAGACACCATACCTCTTTTCAGTTTGTGAATTGTTACACTGAGCTTTGGACAACACTTCTGATGAGAAAGCAATAGGCCTGTCTTAATCACCAATTCTGGGCAAACGGACTGCAACGATTTCGTAAGAGGAGGCGTCAACTTGCAATACAACTGGTTTGTTGGGATCAAAGTAAACTAAGCATCGATCACTGAGCAATGCATCTTTAAGCTTTTGAAAAGCTACCTGGCACTCATCTGTCCAAGCAAAGAAGACATTCTTGCGACGCTAGCGATGCAATGGAGCCTCTATGTGCGCAGCATTCGGTATGAACCGAATATAATAGTTCTTTTTCCCAAAGACTCAACGCAGTTCCGTGATATTGCTAGGAACTGACAAGTCTCGTATTGGTAACAAGTGAGACTGAAGAGAATGTACACCTTCACTGTTTATGACATGACCAAGATACTGTCACACAGGGTTAAAAAAGAAATCACACTTGTACAGTCTACACTTTAGTCCTACATCAGATAACACACGAAACAAAGTCCATAAATTTGCAATATGTTCTTCAGCTTACGACCTGCTACGACCATATCGTACTGATAGTTCGAACAGTTTGGCACTTGTGCAGTCAGCTGTTTCATATACCATTTGAAAATGGCGGGTTGAGAAGCACTGCCAAAAGGCAAACGCAAATATTTAATCAATCCCAAATGAGTATTTACTACACACAATATTTGAGATTCTTCGTCGAGCGGTATTTGAAGATATGTATTGCGCAAACTTATTTTTGAACAGTAGCGTCCAGTGCTTGATTTGTCCATTAGATCCTTCGGGCTCGGCAATGGGTAAGTATCAGTTAAAGTTTGTGGGTTAACTGTAGACTTAAAGTCGACACAGAGGCGAATTCAACCTGAAGGGTTCGGGAACAAAACCAGTGGACTTGCCCATTGACTAGCTGATATAGGCGCAATGACTTCGTTATCTTGCAAGTCTGAAAGTTCAGCTGCGACGTTGTGCCGTAACACAAAATGGCTCTGAGCACTATGGGACTTAACATCTGAGGCCGTCAGTCCACTAGAACTTAGAACTACTTAAACCTAACTAACCTAAGGACATCACACACATCCATGCCCGAGGCAGGATTCCAACCTGCGACCGTAGTGATCGCGTGGCTCCAGACTGAAGCAACTAGAACCGCTCGGCTATACAGGCCGGCGTCCCGTAATGCAATGGGAACAGTTCCGCCCCAGAAAAATTTCGGCTGAGCATTGTCACAAGTTTCACAGTATCTGGTACATTGTGGGCGATGACGTGCGCCTCCAACTGTGGGAACTACTCGAGCCATTCGTTTTCTTGGTCACAAAACTGTCGAAAAGGTGGGATAGCAGCTGTAGTATGCGGTGCTTGTTCCGTAGGGCGCGCAGAGTTCACAAGTAACTGCTGCACCGTATTGAGCAAGATTGAAATCTGTTTCGTCTGAAACTGAATCATCTGTATTAGATGTGTGGCATCTAATTCTTGCGGCTGTGGCACCTGAGCAAGGGCCGGAACAGGTGGAGTGGCCATATTGGAAGACACATATGCAAAAAATATACTAGGCAGGAATTCTAAATAACGAAAAAAATCAAAGAAAAGTTCTGCAACACCCACCTGAAAACACTTATTAGCAAAAACGACAAGAAACTGTTAAAGCAAAGCGAGCACCGCTGCAAAGTAAAGGCACGCGGATTGCTTCTAGCACCTTGTCGCCAGTTGTGTCTTGCCCGCTCGTCGGTAATAGGGTGCCTACAGCACGCAGCGTGCTCGGAATGCTAAGCAGCAATTTAAACAAATAACATCAGTAGTTTTATTGTTAGAAAGCAGCTTGACAATACATAACTTTGATAACAGCAAATGTCGCTAGCGAGAGGCGACATGAGAATAGTAAAGTTCTTGCTACACACAAAGTCAAAGTAAGCAGTTGACACGGATCACGACAGTCTGACAGCGTATCACTTATCCCGTTGCAGACTGGGCCGATCTGAGCGCCGAGACTCGCAGGAGCAGCGCTTATATTCACTTCTTGCAGGTGTCGCTCTTGGGGCGGCTTGATCAATTTCTGACGTTTCCTTCTCTGGCGTTCTGTTCGTCTTAGTTCCGAAGCTTGTGGTTACGCCAGAACAATGTACACCCTCCAAGTAGTCGAATGCATTAGTATGTCGCTTCCAGGATTCGGGGATACACCATTGTATACAATGAAAAACTAAAAGATCTAACTCATTGTATACGAATGTATATATTGGCCCATTCTGACGTGTCCAATATTATTATCCACGTTATAGCAGTTTCTGTGTGCCAATTGTCCACCTGTATATGCAAAACATCTCCATGTGAAGGATGTATTGTGTATTATTCTGACCTAATTTCATGGAAACTTCGAATACATAATTTGTAGTCCTAAGCCCACACGGATAATGATGAGTCGCGATTTCTCCCCTAGATATTACACTGTGACTTGTTCCAGCCGGCATCCGGATAAAATTTGTGCAAACGCATTTATCTTAGTCTTTAACATAAAAGTGCATTACCAGTTCAGTCCTGCCATAATCAAGAAGCTGTGCGATAACTCGAAGGTAACTTCCCTTATAATCAGGTATCTACGGCAGCTACTTTAGGTCGTTACCTTTCACAGCGAATATCAAACTTTAACAATGATTGCTCTGTGATGAATCAAACACACTCCTCTAAATTGAAATAAGAACACCGTGAATTCATTGTCCCAGGAAGGGGAAACTTTATTGACACATTCCTGGGGTCAGATACATTACATGATCACACTGACAGAACCACAGGCACATAGACACAGGCAGCAGAGCATGCACAATGTCGGCACTAGTACAGTGTATATCCACCTTTCGCAGCAATGCAGGCTGCTATTCTCCCATGGAGACGATCGTAGAGATGCTGGATGTAGTCCTGTGGAACGGCTTGCCATACCATTTCCACCTGGCGCCTCAGTTGGACCAGCGTTCGTGCTGGACGTGCAGACCGCGTGAGACGACACTTCATCGTGTCCCAAACATGCTCAATGGGGAACAGATCCGGAGATCTTGCTGGCCAGGGTAGTTGACTTACACCTTCTAGAGCACGTTGGGTGGCACGGGATACATGCGGACGTGCATTGTCCTGTTGGAACAGCAAGTACCCTTGCCGGTCTAGGAATGGTAGAACGATGGGTTCGATGACGGTTTGGATGTACCGTGCACTATTCAGTGTCCCCTCGACAATCACCAGAGGTGTACGGCCAGTGTAGGAGATCGCTCCCCACACCATGATGCCGGGTGTTGGCCCTGTGTGCCTCGGTCGTATGCAGTCCTGATTGTGGCGCTCACCTGCACGGCGCCAAACACGCATACGACCATCATTGGCACCAAGGCAGAAGCGACTCTCATCGCTGAAGACGACACGTCTCCATTCGTCCCTCCACCCGCGCCTGTCGCGACACCACTGGAGGCGGGCTGCACGATGTTGGGGCGTGAGCGGAAGACGGCCTAACGGTGTGCGGGACCGTAGCCCAGCTTCATGGAGACGGTTGCGAATGGTCCTCGCCGAAACCCCAGGAGCAACAGTGTCTCTAATTTGCTGGGAAGTGGCGGTGCGGTCCCCTACGGCACTGCGTAGGATCCTACGGTCTTGGCGTGCATCCGTGCGTCGCTGCGGTCCGGTCCCAGGTCGACGGGCACGTGCACCTTCCGCCGACCACTGGCGACAACATCGATGTACTGTGGAGACCTCACGCCCCACGTGTTGAGCAATTCGGCGGTACGTCCAGCCGGCCTCCCGCATGCCCACTATACGCCCTCGCTCAGAGTCCGTCAACTGCACATACGGTTCACGTCCACGCTGTCGCGGCATGCTACCAGTGTTAAAGACTGCGATGGAGCTCCGTATGCCACGGCAAACTGGCTGACACTGACGGCGACGGTGCACAAATGCTGCGCAGCTAGCGCCATTCGACGGCCAACACCGCGGTTCCTGGTGTGGCCGCTGTGCCGTGCGTGTGATCATTGCATGTACAGCCCTCTCGCAGTGTCCGGAGCAAGTATGGTGGGTCTGACACACCGGTGTCAATGTGTTCTTTTTTCCATTTCCAGGAGTGTATTTTCATTAAAGCACCACAGACCCCGTCAGCGTGCAGCAGTCATTATCCATGGGAGTGAACGCAGCAGCAAATGTGCTGAGTTTGTGGCCGGATCGGAACTAAACTGTACAGTCACTTCCTACGGGCTTCCGTCAGCAGGAGAAAAGTACGGGCGGGACTGATGCTACGAGTCATGGGTCTGAAGAGCATTGTCCACGGAAGACAAGATGGTAGATTAAAATTCAGCGTTTATACAGAGTGAAAAGTATTTAAACCGACAAACTCTGGGAGGTTGTAGGGGGCATCAAAACAAATATTTTTCCTAATGTCATTTTTCCTACGAGGATTATTTAAACCGGTGGAGGCCATATTACTCTCTTTAGTCGTTAGAGGCCATATGACGATCTTCAGTTGTTAGATGGCGTATTACACTCTTCGGTTGTAGTAGTGCATTGTCTCTCTTTAATAATGGAGCGACACACCTGGAATGAGCACACTGGTATGGTTGTGAGTGCTACGTAGCGCACTACAACGGACGAGCTGAACAGCGGGTTTATCAACAAAAATATCCTAATCGCCGTATCCCGCGTCACACGACCTTCGCTGCTGGGTACAAACGCCTGTGTGAGACCGGGTCACTTAGTAGATTACCTGGACAGGGACGCCGTCGCTCGGTAAGAACGCTGCAATTTGAGGAAGCTGTGGAGCTGGATCCTTCAATCAGCACTCGTGCAATTGTACGTAACATGGAGACGAATCAGACGAATGTAGGAACAGTCCTTCGAGAGCAATTATTACGTCCATTTGACTTAGAGCGTGTCCACAACCTGGAACCAGCTGATTATCTACCCAGAGCACAGTTTTCGCAGTGGTACCTGGAACAGTGTGAAATGAATCCTACATTTACAGCCTCTGTGTTGTTTACCAATGAAGCATCGTTTGGGCGTGATGGAATGTTCAACATGCACATTTCGCATCTTTGGAGTGAGGATAACTCATATGCCACAGTTACTGGCGCTCATCAAGTGCGGTTCTTAGTTAATATGCGGGTCTGTGTTGTTGAGGACTGTTTAATTGGGCCGTATCTTCTACCTAGGCCATTAAATGGCAGGCACTATTACATTTTTCTCGCCAGAGCATTGCCAGAATTGCTAGAAGACGTCCCGCTCCCTACAAGAAAACTCATGTAGTTCCAACATGGCGGGGCACCGGCACATTTCAGTTGTCGTGTGCGTCGATTCCTGTACCGACGGTTCTCAAAAACGTTGGCTGGCAGTGGTGATCCTGTAGCATGCCCTGCTCGATACCCAGATATGTCCCCTCTGGACTTTTTTGCGTGGAGAGGGATGCGCAACCTTGTTTTCGCAACGCCTATTGCATCAGAAGATGACCTGGTTGCCCGGATAGTAGCAGCAGCAGGAACAATTCAGGATACTCCTGGGGTTTTGCCCATGTCAGACATAGAACATGATCCGACGGTGTAACCTTTGTTTACGTGTCCATAGAGGCATTTTTGAAAATTTACTGTAATTGAAATTGGGTTGTGTTAATGTGTTGTCTCTTGGTCATAAAAAATGGGAAAGTGTTTGTTTGTTGCCACCAGAGAAATCTTCCTCTACCAGCTAAAATAGTCCTCATAGGAAAAAATGACACAAGGGAAAAATATTTGTTTTGATGTCCCCTACAACCTCCCAGAGTTTGTCGGTTTAAATACTTTTCACCCTGTATACAGTTTAAAACTGTCAAAATGTTTTTTTTTTATATATGTTGTTCGGTTTTACAATTTTTCTATGTACAGAAACTCCAGCCCCGATGTGCCAGGCTTGACCTTTATGAGATACCACTTTGATCTGTGGATCTCAGTGGTTTGTTTTCTGTCTTTGGGTAGCTGAATCTTTCAAAATTTCGAACCATTGATTAACGATATTTTTCTATGAGGAGCTGTGTAAATGACAAAATTGTATACTCTAATACAGCCGTTCCCAACACGTGTCGCGGCCCACCTATTGGCTGCGGGCAGCATGGCAGTGGGCCGCGAGCGCTGGTCGACAACCAAGATCAGATGGCATTTATCGGGAGCATCATGCATTCCACTCCTTAGTCTTCAAGGTCAGTCAGTAGGGAATGATATAAGAGTTGAAAAGCTCACCAGTATTTTGTTTTGAATGTTGGAAATGACGAATATCATGTACCATTGGGCTGCTGGAAGTCTATACCCCCCCCCCCCCCCCCCCCGACATCACTACCTCGCTGGCGCGTGGCATCGGCAGGCTGCTCACGACGCAAGCACATAACATGCCACAATCTGATTATAATTTGTGGAGTTAGCAACTGTTCACAAGAACGATTCGTTTTAATTACGCTAATTTAATATTCTGACACAGGAAGAAGGAAGAATGGTTGGTGTTTTACGTACCGTTCACAGCTAAGATTAAGATAGGCTTTGAATTCTAACCATGGAAGGAGACAACAATCCCGGCTGTTACGCGGAAACGAAATGATCGTATGGTATTGTTGGCGAGTTCACTCTTTAGCTCCTACTGTTCAGTCTACACTTCCAAGAAGTCATCACGGAAGTAAAACACAGGCTCAAGAGTGGAATTAAATTTCAGGGTGAAAAGATATAAATGACAAGATTCGCAGATAAAATTGCTATCTTCAGTGAAAGTGAAGAAGAATTACAGGATGTGCTGAATGGAATGAACAGTCTAATGAATATAGAACATAATAGGAATAAATTGAAGAAAGACGAAAGTAATGAGACGGTACAGAAATGAGATCAGCGCGAAACTTATCAGAATTTGGGATCACGAAGTAGACGAAGTTAAGAAATTGTGATTCCTAAGTTGCAAAATAACTCATGATGGGCGGAGTAAGCACATCGAAAGCAGGCTAGCACTGACAAAAAGAGCGTTCATTCCAAGGGAAGTCTTCTAGTATTAAACATAGACCTTAATTCGAGGGCAAATTTCTGAGAATGCATGTTTGTGGTACATCATTGTGTAGTAATAAAACATTGACTGTGGGAAAATTAGAAAAGAAGAGAATAGAAGCATTTGAGATGCTACAGAATAAAGTTGAAAATTAGTGAAAAGGTAAGGAATCAGCACGTTCTTCTTAGAGTCGGCGAGGAAAGGAAAACCACTGACAAGAAAAAGGGACAAGATGATAGGACATGTGTTAAGACATCAGGGAATGTCTTCCATGGTACGAGAGGGAGCTATAGAGGGTAAAAACTGTAGAGGATAGCAGAGATTGGAGTATGTCCAGCGAATAATTGAGGATGTAGGTTGAAATTGCTATATTGAGATGAAAAGATTGACGCAGGAGAGGAATTCGTGGTGGGCCACATCAAACCAGTCAACAGACTGATGTCTCAGAGAGAGAGAGAGAGAGAGGGAAAACAGAACACCATCTCTCGATGTTAAAATAAGAAAAATAAACTTTAAATGGGCGCTAAAAATGAAGATTGTAATCTTAAGTCTTCTGAAAAGAATCGAAACATTACCTTTTGTCGTGTTCATAAGTGAGATTATTCATAAGATTTAAGCCTGATCACATAAGGTGACAAGGTACAGCGTATATTAGGTTCTGGTTCTGTATCTTACATTACGTCAGTGATGTGAAGGAGATTGCATCAGATTTTGAAATGTGTGTTTGAGTAGAAAATGTATTCAATTTTTTTTTTTAATTGAGGTGTACGATTGCAAGAGCCGCCTAGGGTTATCCTTGATTTTTGTTTTATTCCTTCTCAGTAGTAAGTGTAGTCAAGAGCGCCAAAATAATAGTTTATGGGGGGGGGGGGGGCTAGACCTTGCAGTGTGGTGCAGTTTCAATATTCTGGAAGATGAGTGCCGACATGTAAGTAGCCAAAAAAAGGTTCCAGTTAAAACACTGATAACAACCTGCGTAATGTTCACTTTTAAATAAATTCCCTGAAAGAAAAACACCTGAGTCCTGTCCCTTAGAGCTAAGGGGACTGCGCCCTCCCCTCATCCCCCCCCCCAACCATTGTCCCACAGGTGTGGGCACCCTTGATTTGAGGTTGGAGATGGCAAGGGAATTTGTAGAATTTCGAGATTTTTCTATGACTAAACTGCCCATCAAACAGTTTACGAAATTTGAAGATTGAATAAGTGTTGGTACACCTTTCTTGTAGTAAATTTTGCCGGCCGCGGTGGCCGTGCGGTTCTAGATGCTGCAGTCCGGAACCGCTGGACTGCTACTGTCGCAGGTTCGAATCCTGCCTCGGGCATGGATGTGTGTGAGGTCCTTAGGTTAGGAAGGTTTAAGTAGTTCTAAGTTCTAAGGTTCTGATGACCTAAGATGTCCCATGGTGCTCAGAGCCATTTGAACCATTTTTTGTGGTAAATTTTGTGCCTGCATCTAAAATGCTTAACTTAAAATATGATCAAGAGACGTCAGTAATTCACAGCAGACAGAATCAAATCCATTTTAAAATATAAAGTAAGAGATGTAATGTTACATTCCTTCTAGTAAATGAATAAGAAAACGTACTCCTTCGTGTGCAAATCACTGAAGCAAGGACACTGCTATAGCAGCTAGGAAATGAAATAAAAAGGTCGAAAAGTCGCAACCCACAGTCGGATGAAGTATTACTCAAGTTAAATCTATAATCTGTTCACCTTTACTGATGGTATTCAATGGTGTCAGTGATTATTATACAAAAGTATCAGTTTAATCTACTACGAACATGTTCGTCTCCAATACCTATCTGACACCAGGGTGTGGCAAATAAACGATAAAATTTAATAAAACTACTGCTACGTAAGTAATAATTGTAGTCACTGCCACATTACATACCTGGTATAACAGCACAAATAAACAGTGTCTTATATCAGGACCTTCTCGTAGGCCAGCCACACAATTGCGATTGAATAATCCTTCGCTAGGCCTCGGCTACATTTTACCCGGGGGCTACAGTAGCAGCCTTGTTTCGCACGAAGCCTACCCATCGAGGCGACGTGGAGGCATGCGACGTTCGTCTGTAGCTGCAATTTTGCCTCGTCGACCTCCCTCTACTCACATATGAGATGCCAGAGGCAAGGGCTATAATAGACGCCGAGATGCCCTCGATAACAACAGCAATGTTCTTGCGGACGCGGCTGGGGAAGTAAGTGCTGCCATATCATGTGCGCTAAAGGCACAAGGCTCTTGCAACCTCTCTGTGGGATAGGGGACTGAACAAAGGAGTGCAGCATAAAGGACGATACACCTGAAAAACGTGCAGTTTGTCCCACACGTGGCTGATGATGACGAAAACGAGCGATTAATGTTTCAAGCTAAATGCGCTACTTTGAAATATTAATAGTAACCTCAATCTGGGCCACGGAAATTTAATTTTAACATTACTACATAAAATTATAGAAGTACTTTTGCCTGATCTTTCTGTATTTGTATTTTGGTACTCGTTTCTTGTATATTGATGCGAGGTGTGAAATATTGTTATGAACATGCAATGACTTCGACAGACAACGAGGAACGTGCAATAAGGACTTTCTGAAGATGAATGTCAATAAACTCTTCCTGAACAAATGGACTCATATTTCTATGTTTTCTTTCTTTGGACAATGAAATTCAGTGTCTCGTGTCATGTTGATGGATTTGTATAGTGTCTTACCTTTCTATCTGATCTCCATTAGTCGGCGTCAAGAGTACAATCTATATGGAAGTGTGAGAAAGTTTTCCAAATATTTGCGTATCGTGTATTTTAGATGGGACATCGGCAGCAGCGTGGTATTCATCTAATGGAATGTGAAAAGCCACCTAAAAGCCACGTCCAGGCTGGCTAGTACACTGGGGCTCGTTAATCCATCGGAGCTACCCATTAGTCCTCTCTTTTATTCTTTTCCCCTATTTCAGCTAATCGTTACCTAAAGCTACTTTTGAAACTCTCAACAATCTCTGAATCTTTCAGTTCATCCAGGCACCGTCATAATTTCGTGCCATTCACAATTTCTTCAGTTTTAATCTGCCGTTCATAACCAATAAATTATGATCAGAATTCTAATAAGCCTCTGAAAATGTTTTGCAGTTTAAAATGTGATTTCTAAACCTGTCTTACCAAAAAATAATCTACGCGAAAGGAATGTATTCTTTCGGTGTGTCCAGGTCACATCCGCGAAATTGTCCTGAGCGTTCCTTTTCATATACGTCAAGGTGTAGTGGCAGTGACAGGGATTGAATTTGTTACTCTGAGAACAATGAGTGCCATCTGAAATATTTATTTCTGACCGCTGGTTCCTTATCTCAAATGACGCAGTTCGGAATTATCTACGACCTGTATAATTTTGACCCTAACCTTTGGGTACCCTATCAACTGTACTGTTCCTAACAACTGAACCACCTTGTATAAATTGTAACTTATTGCATCTGCTAAATACGTACATGACAGCCACTATTTCCTTGGGTACTTTGGTCATTCATTACTTTCATTTTTCATGTTCTGGGGAGGTTTCAATTGTGGTTGTCCATTGATTACAGTTATATGTACACGTTTCTGAGCGCAACGATAAGGTCCTGCTCTGGCGAGCAGTAATTAGTTAACTGGTCATTTCTCACATATATCATTATCATGAAGTGTTCTGTATAGAATGCAGGATAGCTTCTGCGAAGTGCAGATGAGATATACTGACAGACTGAAACTGTGCTGAATGGTCTTGACTAGTGCCTGGAAATCTAAGTCGGTAAAGGCATTGCGCGCCGAATGAAAGAAGACGGATTCGTATCCAGTTCCAAAGACTTTTTTTAATAAGCCAGTACAGCTCAAAACTGCACAAAATCGGCTGCATTTAATTTTTAATTTAGTAAGATGGTCAACTTTTTGTGTATGTTTTGTGTTTCTAACACTATACCATACTCACGGCAAGTCAGTTCAATCAGTGCGTTTCCAATGCGCGTTGAGCTGGAACTTTCAGATGGACTTTTTTTTCACTGTGAATCACTGAACAGTAAAGTAGATTGGCCGTCACCCGAAATTGTGATCTGAGAGATTTCTTTATAATACACAGCGCCCCTATGAAGGCACAAGGCACAAGTTTGAATGTAGTTACCTCTACTCATGTGGAAACAATATGTATGAATTAAAGGTAGAGCGTCATGTGTACCGATTATATTGTTTGTCTAGCTTATCTAGTAGCTGGTGTGTTCCTGTAAGCATCAAAATTGTACGTGGAATAGCAGGACAGGTCAAAGACTTACGGTTTCATGAAGTGGAAGCGTACCGGTGTAAAGCATGTGTAGACTGTCAAAGTTGCTTTTAAAACTAACGATCTGAATGAGCATTAGAGATGATTAAAGCGAATCGTGTAACAATAAAAACTATGCTTGGATAAAACACAGATAATCTTTCTTCAACGTTCTTTATTATGGTTTGTGTAAGTGAGAGTTTCTTGTTGATAGCCAATATCAACCAAAGAATCTATCTCAGTTTGGGAGTGATACATGAAAAAACATGTGATACAAAAATTTATCAGTTTACTTGCTTGTCGAACATAGGAAAAAAGAAAATCCTCACGACTTTAGTGGAAGACGTGAACCTCAGTCTCTACTATTGACATAGATCTAAACCGATAAAGTAAACTGCCTGAAAAAGATAGATTTTTTAATACGAACTTAGCTAAATATGTAGGTATATGTATCTGTTAAGCAAAATACGAGAGTTATTTGGGAAGTAAGTTCCGATCAGTCACGAAATGGAAACCGTATTAAATATCGAAAATGTTTTATTTGTACCGGTCACGGTGGCCGAGCGGTTCAAGGCGCTTCAGTATGGATCCGCGCGACCGCTACGGTCGCAGGTTCGAGTCCTGCTTCGGGCATGGATGGTGTAATGCCCTTAGGTTAGTTAGATTTAAGTAGTTCTAAGTTTTAGGGGACTGATGACCTCAGAAGTTAAGTCCCATAGTGCTCAGAGCCATTTTTTTTCTTTTATTTGAAACAGTTTGCTACGCTTTCCAGATACTTCTCGGCTCCCCAACTTAGAGATTTGTCGTAGCGGTGTACGAACTTCCGAAATACGCTCGTCATAGAAGGCAGATGCATGTGTTTTCCACCACTTCTCTGCCCCGGTCTACAGTTCGTTGTCTGTACCAAAATTTTGTCTTCATAGCCAGCTGTTCCTGTGAACAGAGATGAACGTCAGAGGGAGCCAAGTTCGGGCAGTAAGGTGGATGGTCAAACAATTCCCATCGACAAAGCTACAGGGTCGTCTTCACTACCCTACGGTGTGCTGCCAAGAACTGTTATAAACAAGGAAATGAGTGACATGTAGGATACGTGGGGTTTCATGAAATCAGCGGACACCCTTACTTGCTAAGAGACAGTATCGTTCTAGACATCTTTAAGTGCTCACTGTGTGCTCAGAACTGAAAACAAAGACATGAAGTGATCGACAGGCATCCTAGAGACATTGCTCAACACATCTGTGGAAATCTTCATGGGATTTTCACTGTCGTTTCCATTTCGCGACCTATCGAACTTTATTTTCCGAATAACTCTTGTGTTCTGTACAGCAAAGGATTCATAAAGAAAACGCATTACAGTTAAACTAGAATAGAAAAACGGTGTTGTTCCACGTCACACTATAATACTAGAGTGTTTACTTTTCTTTCAGATACTATTATCTTGTTTTCTTTCTTAGCTTTATATCTCACTATCAGATAGTTTTTGAAGCAAACGCTTAAGAAGCTACAGTATACAAAACTGAAAAAAGTCTACGTCATGGTGATGATGCTAGCGGACAACAGTGGGTATTGTGTCTGTAGAAACTGCAGCGACTGAGAATGAGAAACGAATGAGCTTCTAAACTTTCATGGTGGTGTCTGTTTGTTCTATATCGTGTCTCCCTTCCACTTTCGCGCAACGACGCTCTGAGCGTATTTTTTAAGGAATTGACTAGTTTGAACCTGGGACCTGTTGCTGGTAAGGAGACGCCAGACCACACATGACATGTAAAATTCAGAAGAGTTCAGTGAGACTAGCGATAATATAACCAAATACTAAATGATCTCAGCGTCAGCTCCACTGCAGTCCCTGTAAAAGAATCTTAATACTAACTAAATTTAGTGGGAGGGGTTCAAGGCTTTCCTATTTTTAGTTAGCTGGTAAAATAACGTCGAAAAATCAGTTACGTTTACCATTGGATATTTTATTCTACTCACAAAACATTGTTTATAAATTGCACTATTGATAAAAGGAAGTGTTTTAATACAGGATGGTAAAACCAACTGCGTTCAACAAAAATGTGAACGAATATTCCCTGAATGGGTTTCCAAGTTCTACAATGTATCGAACGATGACCTATGCCATATCGCATCTATAATCTAGGTTTAAATTAAATTTCACAAGAGAGAAAACTATCAAAATGGTCTACAGTGACCCTCAATTATCTTTAATTACTTATCTAACTTGTAAATTACAGTGGCTGATGTGGCTTCTCAATAACAATATAACAGAAAAATCATCGCGTTTCAGATTTTTACTTCAAGTGGCAAATGTGAACACCATGAGTTTTAATTTACGATCGACACTAGTATTACGCAGAAATGGGGCGTAACAGATGAGACTTCAGCAGTTCTGAGTGAAGCCTTCTGCGCTCAAAAATGCGGCATCGCGTGCGTTCATTACCTTGTCAGTGTTTAGACAGCGTCAGAGCGGCAGGGGCCGACGCAGCAGCCATCCAGCTCGCCGTCTCAGAACTAAGTCACTCTCACTTCTCCTTAGTACAATTTACCGAAGTTGGTTTGAAAAAAAATATTTGGCTGTGTTTTCATCTGACCAATCAGGGTCTCAATATTATCCTTAAGGTCCGCCTACAACAATTCTGTCTATCCAATGAGAAACGTTATACTTTTCGTGGTGGGGCAATGTTTTTAAAGTTTGCAACGTAACAGAGACGCGAAAAAGTCTCACGCTAAAACTTGCAGCTGGTGTTGTCCTTTTAGCGTTATCGTAAGATCTATACTGTTCTTCTGGAGGGCTCTGTCTTTCAACATGGGCTGGGGGGTGGTCCTAACGTAACAGAGACGCGAAAAAGTCTCACGCTAAAACTTGCGGGTGGAGTGGTCTTAGCGGTTAGCTGGCGACGTGGGTGTCCGTCCATCCCTTATCGTAGGGGCTTCCAGCTTAACACGGTTCTGCTCTCGGTTTCTGTTCTCGTTTCTCCCCTCGGAACTGCGTCTGGCTCACGGTGGGAAGGTATGACATGCATTTAGGCATTCTTGTGTTAGTCTGTGGTACTCCATTTGTTCTCTCGTTACTCGTATTACTTTGGTTAATTTAATGTCACGATTTATTGGGAGCTATCTGATATACTACTGGATTTGCTTATCATGTCAAGGTTTTCATGGAAAGTGTTGGATTTGCCTGACACCTTACAAGCTGTTTAGTGAAAGCTTTATAAATTATGAAATAACTTCTTTGGAATCATAAATATAAACAGAAAAGTATCGCAAACTAAGGAAAACCGCTTTATTGAAGAGACTGGCCTTATATACAGAAGGATGCGGTTTCAATCTCCTTACGTACAGTCTGATTTAGTATATCCGTGATTTCGCTTAATTACTTGAGATTGAGGCGAATAACGGGATATATATATATATAAGTGAGCCACTGATGAACAAGAATACTAGTACAAAACAGTACATACATTGAAATGTGATCCATGTTTGTCGCATCATAATCGAGTCTGTCACGCGAAATTTTACCCTGGGCAACACTACACTAAACCTTTGGGGAGGAGGTGTTTTATTTCATTTATTCCTAAGAATGCTATTGTTGGCCAGCTCAACTGAGCTGTCGGCGCGTGTGACTTTCATACAGCGGATCTTGGCTCGATTCCCAGTCGGGTCGGAGATTTTCTTCGTGCGGGAACTGGTTGTTGTCACCATCATATCTTAATCATCGACACGCAAGTTGCTGATTCTGGTGTCAAGAGAAAAGACTTGTAACCGGCGGCCGTACTTCCCCAGTTGAGGACTCACAGCCATTAGTGCCATACGATAATTTGATTTTCATTTCAATGCTACTTTAATTTCTTGTATCCTGTATGCCCCTGAGTGATGATTGTGCGGGTGTTTGAAAATTAATGCAGCATGGAGACAAAGAAGGGAACAGCCAATGACAGGCATGGGGTGAGATATTTGGTCGGGAATTCCACGAATCTCTCGCCTTCTCTTCTCTCTCTACATTTAACCAGAGGAACCCTTCTCTAGAGAACGTTGTTTCACTTACAGCAGATAACAGAAAAGCCCATGAGAAGGATGAAAATGTGAAGCCTACAGGAGGACATGAGGTTGTACATTTTAAAGCCAACGAACCGTCCTTTGGATAGTGTGGTTGTAGAAACAACAGAGATGGATACAGTCTCGGACAAGGATGAGAAACCAAGGATGGGAGCGAGACAGTTTGGTTGGCCACTTCAGAATCAACGAACTTCTCTCCCAACTCTTAAGAACGGAGGAGTCGTTTAGCTGGATGGGCCAAAGCACCCCATCCAGCGAAGCGAAATGAAATGGGTAAGTGAGCAGATGCCCAATGGCATCTGGTCTCTGGAAAAAGTTATCAGAACGTTTTGGTTTTGTGTTTTATCGTTTTCGAATATATTTACTTTAGCCCACGTAGGACAGTGATGCGTTTTGTATTGTCATCCCATTTCACACTGATTCCTGGATGTAGTAATAATTTCGCAGGTTAGATTAGATTAGATTAGATTAATACTTGTTCCATAGATCATGAATACGACACTTCGTAATGATGTGGAACGTGTCAGGTTAATAAAAGATGTCTGTACAAGAAATTACATTACACAAAATATTGCATGACACTAATGATTAAGTTTTTTTTTTTTTTTTTTTTTTTACTTACTTTATATCTAAAAATTCAGCCAATGAGTAGAAGGAGTTGTCATCTAGAAATTCTTTTAATTTATTTTTAAATGTTAGTTGGCTATCTGTCAGGCTTTTGATGCTGTTTGGTAGGTGCCCAAAGACTTTTGTGGCAGCATAATTTACCCCTTTCTGTGCCAAAGTCAGATTTAACCCTGCATAGTGAAGATCATCCTTTCTCCTGGTGTTATAGGTATGCACACTGCTATTACTTTTGAATTGGGTTGGATTATTATCAACAAATTTCATAAGGGAATATATATACTGTGAGGTTACTGTGAGGATCCCTAGATCCTTAAATAGATGTCTGCAGGATGACCGTGGGTGGGCTCCAGCAATTATTCTGATTACACGTTTTTGTGCAATGAATACTTTTCTACTCAACGATGAATTACCCCAGAATATGATGCCATACGAAAGCAGTGAATGAAAGTAGGCATAGTAAGCTAATTTACTGAGATTCTTATCACCAAAATTTGCAATAACCCTAATAGCATACGTAGCTGAACTCAGACGTTTCAGCAGACCATCAATGTGTTGCTTCCAGTTTAACCTCTCATCAATGGACACACCTAAAAATTTTGAAAATTCTACCTTAGCTACAGACTTCTGTTCAAATTCTATATTTATTACTGGAGTTTTGCCATTTACTGTACGGAACTGTATATACTGTGTTTTATCAAAATTTAAAGAGAGTCCGTTTGCTGAGAACCACTTAATAATTTTGTGAAAAACATCATTTACAATTACATCACTTAGTTCTTGGTTTTTGGATGTTATTACTATACTTGTATCATCAGCAAAAAGAACTAACTTTGCATCTTCATCAATGTGGAATGGTAAGTCATTAATGTATATCAAGAACAGTAAAGGACCTAAGACCGAACCCTGTGGGACCCCGTGCTTGATAGCACCCCAGTTTGAGGAATCAGCTGTTTTAACATTACACGAACCACTTATTTCAACTTTCTGCATTCTTCCAGTTAAGTATGAATTAAACCATTTGTGCACTGCCCCACTCAAACCATAATGATTTAGCTTATCTAAAAGAATTCCATGATTTACACAATCAAAGGCCTTTGAGAGATCACAAAAAATACCAATGGGTGATGTCCGGTTATTCAGAGCATTTAATATTTGATCAGTGAAAGCATATATAGCATTTTCTGTTGAAAAGCCTTTCTGAAAACCAAACTGACATTTTGTTAGTACTTTATTTTTACAAATATGGGAGGCTACTCTTGAATACATTACTTTCTCAAAAATTTTTGATAGAGCTGTAAGAAGAGAGATTGGGCGGTAGTTGTTGACATCCGACATATCCCCCTTTTTATGCAATGGTTTTACAATGGCATATTTCAGTCTATCAGGGAAAACACCCTGCTCCAAAGAGCTATTACATACGTGGCTGAGAATTCTACTTATCTGTGGGGAACAAGCTTTAAGTACTTTGCTGGAAATGCCATCAATTCCGTAAGAGCTTTTACTTTTCAGTGAGTTTATTATTTTACTGATTTCAGAGGGAGAGGTTGGTGGAATTACAGCTGTTTCAAACTGTGCAGGTATGGCCTCTTCTATTAATAGCCTTGCCTCTTCTAGTGAAGATCTAGATCCTATTTTCTCCACAACATTTAAAAAATGATTATTCAAAATATTTTCAATTTCTGATTGTTTGTTAGTGCACTTGTCATTCAATTTTATTGCACTAAAGTCTTCCTGTGCTCTTGGTTGCCCTGTTTCCCTTTCAATAATATTCCAAATTGCTTTAATTTTATTATCAGAGTTACTGATCTCAGACATGATACACATGCTTCTGGACTTTTTAATAACTTTTCTTAGTACCGCACAATAGTTTTTATAATATTGAACAATTTCGGGGTCAGTACTCCATCTTGCTGTTAGATACAGTTCTCTTTTGCGGTTGCAAGATATTCTTATTCCTTTAGTTAGCCAAGGTTTTTTATATGTTTTCTTGGAATTATGTTTAACTATTTTCTTGGGAAAACAATTTTCAAATAACCTTTAAAAATGTATTGTGAAATGAGTTATATTTCAAGTTTGCATCGGTTTCCTTATACACTTCATCCCAGTCTAGCTGCTGTAGGCTTTCCCTAAAGTTTGCAATATTTATATTGTTAATTGAACGCACTGCTTTGAAAGTCTGATTTATTATACTGCATGGAGCTATGTCATGTACTGTAACAAGCTGTGCACTATGATCTGAAAGACCATTCTCAACAGGATAAGCATTTATGTCCTTAAACTTATCTTGGTCTATAAAAAAGTTATCTATCAATGTACTGCTGTTCTTTGTTATCCGAGTAGGAAAATCAATGACGGAGCTCAAATTGAAAGAACTGAGTAATACTAAAAGGTCATTCTTCCTATTACACTCTTTCAGGGAATCAACATTGAAATCCCCACAAATGATAATTTGCTTCCCCCTGTCTGACAGATAGCACAACAAAGCATCCAAGTTTTCCAGAAATAGCTGGAAATTCCCTGAGGGGGACCTATACACTGTTACAATTATGAAAGTGCCATCCTTTAGTTTAAGTTCAGTGGCACATGCTTCCATATGTTGCTCTACACAAAATTTTTTAGTTTCTAAATTTTTTGCACTGTGGAAGCTTTTGACATATATGGCAACTCCTCCTCTCATCATATTATCTCTACTTACATGTGCAGCTAATTTGTACCCATTGATGCTAACCTTTTGCATATCAGTGACAATGTGATGCTCAGACAGGCATAGTACATCTATTACATTCTCAGTTTCTATATCTTCTAAACAAAGCAGAAGCTCATCAATTTTATTGTTCAATCCCCCAATATTTTGATGAAATATACTAACATTTTTCATTTTACTTTTGCAACTATCTTGAACTTTTTTGACATCTTTAGTACTTGCATGGCTGAGTTTCCCACTGGACACTGATCTTACACTAAAAAAGAGTTTCCACCATGAGATGTAGTTCCTCCCCCCTTTAAATTTCCTGCTATCAGCCCAGCCAGTTTACCCTTCCCTTTCCTGTTGAGGTGTAGGCCATGTCTAGTATAGTCCCACCTACAGAGTGAATCAACACGAACCACACCAATGTGTGACCCCGCATCAGATCCAAGTAGCCGTTCCAACTCCAAATTAACTCTCCTGACAGAAGAGGTCAAATGAGGTCGGTCGTGGCGCTCCAGAACCGACACAAACCCAACACTGGTATGATTCGATGCCGATGAAATATTTGCCAGGTCACACTCTATGCTGTACCCCGGATCTCTGTCAATACTGTTGCCCGGCCCACCCACAATAACCACGGTGTCTTCCTTAGTAAAACCTTTACATAGTGAACCTAAATCCTCTGTAACCTGCCCAAGTTCAGCACTAGGTTTGAAAAAACTTGTGACCTGGTAATCCAACCCTAATTCATCCTGCAGAAGTTGGCCCACACCCCTAGCATGCGAACTACCTAGCAACAAGACTTTCTTTCTCTTTGCAGACTTCCCTACATTCTTAATCAATTTGCTGCTGAAAGCTTGTTGAGCCCTGTGTACATCTACTTCTGTGAGAGGCTCATCAGTTTCTGACTGAGGCAACAGGTCAAACCTATTTTGTACATTAATAACAAAGCGGTCAGAAGAATTTCTTGGCCTGTTCCTCATGCCTGTTGCCACTTCCCACCCCTGTTTACCCTTCTCCCCCCTTAACCTGCCCAGTTCTCGCCTAGCCTCATCTAACTCAGCCTGAAGGGCAGCAATTTTCCCCTCCTGTTCCACAATCTTCCTATCTCTACTGCATAGCCTACAGAACCACTGATGAGTCTCGCTCATTTTCCCAATTCCCACGCCACTACAGTCGCCCCAATGAAAAAAGTTACTACATCCATCACACCAGACCCCGGAGCTAACGATCCTATGGCACGTCAGGCACTTTACACTCATGGTACAAATCTATTTTAGTGACAGAAAGACAATTAAGTTACCGGAAAACAATGAAAATACGTGTACTAAAAATTAGGCCTACTCGCGACTATGTAAACAGTGGTTCAGAAGTTTTTTTTACTGGAAATTACTTAAGAGATGACGATACTCTACAGATATAAATGGGCAGCAAACGTATTTAGCACACTAAACTATCAGTAAATGCACTTAAGATTGCGGTATGAAGTTTAATCTGAAAACTCAAAAGTTCGGCCTGGCCGCGATATGTAAACAAAATGAACTTTACGTGATTACTGTGAAAATACGCGAGTAAGACAAAAACCTTTAATGGTATGCTTGCAGAGCACTATAATTAACGTAATAAATTAGTTTAAAGTGTTAAAAAACAGTTTATTACTACTTAAATTACTTATCTTGTACAAGAGCTGTGACTCAGACGTCCGTGTAGCAGGCTTTCAGTTTCATGTTACTCAGTGGTATTTCCCCAATCTGCAACCATTGTTGTACCATAATTAACAGTAATTAACAGAAAGGTATGCTTTCCATGAGTATCTGCGTTGAATGAAGAGAGTAATACCGTTTTTCATCACGAAATATTACCTCAGTTCTTCTCCATCAGTGCATTTTTTGAAATTTTAACTGAACTTTAAACCACTGCGTGTTAGAGAACCATTCAGTTGCTATTATAAATGTGCGGTGAACCAATTGTGATTGTAAAGTACGGAGGACTTCCTCCATTTATTCGCAAAGTTCAGAACATTTCCGAGATTTTCTTCACATCACAACTTGTTAAACGAAAAAAATATGTGTGAGGTTGCATAGTAAGTCATGTTGCAAGTGAATTATGTGCAACATGTCAGAATGCCACATGCCCTCCAATAAGTTACTTCCCAATACCTGTTTGCCTATAAGTTGCCATTCCATTGCGAGAAGATTACCGTTTTCATTGGTTCATAATGTAATTGTTTCGTCCTAATCACTGAAGCAATGTTCAGGGAAGCTCTCTTGAGGGAGTAAAGGAAAAGTAAATAGACAGTTCCAAGTTAACAAAAGTGTTTCTGCATGCTCAGGGACTCATGAGACATGCCAATAAGTACACTATAATCATTCGGTAGACCTCAGGTTGTAATACATAACCATAAATAAACATCTTCGGCATACATCATAGTCCATGATCATACTACTGCAGGAATATAATAGGCTTAAAATTTTTGGTACAGTCTATGGACAATAGAGTAACGAGTACATAAGCAGCTGGCTGAGTCTGAGTGTCTTTCAGTCGGCTATTTGATTAGGTAGGCAGTTACATGACCATAGCTCATCTGAACGGTTGTTATATCGAAATGATGTGGAATGACATGTATAAGTGATCTTAAAAACTAAGTTTTTACAGGCAACCTGTTTCTAGATAAAGTACACATATGAAATAGTAGGAATTATCCAGAAGAAGTTTATAACTTTCCGTAGAAAATGGACTGACGAATAATGCCTGGATGCCATTCATAGTAGATGTTAATCGAATTGTCGCGGTAGCAGCGTTCTTTAGCTGTCAGTCAGCCAGTCGTCTTTTACGAATATATATCGCAAAGTCCTAAGTCGTTGGTTTATACGTGCTGGTCCCCTGTAGTAACAGCACACTAAGCTCTTATTTAGTGATTTCATTTTTCCGCAGTTATTGCTGTTTGTTAATGAGTTCTTATTTGAGAAAATCAGTACTGCATTGGAACGAAAAGAAATGACACCAGTAACTGGCTGTGTAAATAATGTACAGTATTCCGAATTTCGCGCAGATGCTAACCTACATTAATTTTGCTTTAAACGACTGAATACCGACGACACGCAAACCTATAGATTGATTAACCGTGCTTCAATACGCGGGGCGACGTATACATGTAATTAACGTATGTGGAAAGAGAACATCAAATGGGCAGAGGTGAGAGCAGTGCCATATTAAATGTAACATCGGATTTTAGCGTCCTGTATTTCAGTTAAATTGAGTGAGATGTAATCTCGTAAACAGAGCAAGCTCGTGAATTCGAGAGATACGCAGAACAATTGTGTTATCTGGTAAATTTCGCCGACATCAGGACACTGATTGAGTGCATTTTTACCGTTTTTTTTAGCTGCTCTCACCATGAGCAGGAGTGAACATTGTTTCACAGTTGTAATTAATAAGGATTTCAATCAGATGCTGTTATATTTGAAATGGCCCAACTGTCGCGTAAGAGGAATAACTATGTAAATATGAACCAATTGTCGTATAAATTCCTAAATTCCTCGTATTGATCAAATTTCCTTCAGTGATGGTTTATGGCTTTCACAGCAAGAATCAAAATTATTGACATACATATCATCCTAAGAAAACAGTGATTCAACGGGTTACTGCCGCGTTTCTGGCGTTTCGCCTGAAGCTGTGTCAATCATTTTCACAGGTCTGACATTCCTCAGGCAAACTGTGTTGTCATACTGCTGTTCACCTCCACGTGAGAAATCAGAGGCGACACGTCAACTTGCTGTAAGAGGGTCTAATAGTCTGATAAATCTGTATTAATCTCACGGTACCTTACAATTAATGTCCTTACCACTGTAAACTATTAGCCATCATACTTATGTATAGACGATATTTAGCTTAATCTGCAGTGAGTGAACACATTTCAGAATGACAGTGACAAATAACATACGAGTGGTAGTTTGAAAAAGTAACAAGATGCATTATTCTTGGACAGAGTCCATATAATGCATGTAACGGACGTACAATTACCAAGAAGACGAAAATAGAGATTATCTATTTACAAACATCGGTTTCAGTTCCGTCGCTCTGCCGGATGGATGTGCGAGGTGTTTAACACTTTCTTTCTGAGGTCGACATTTCTGAAGTGATGTCATTAGTATTGTCTTTGCTGATTAGTAGAACAGCAAAGCTAATATAGGAACAATGGGGCCGCTTAATGACTGAGCCCATGTTTCAGTACCACACAGTGCTGTACTCCACATGTACATTCCCATAAATTTCTTTCTCACATTAAGGCCCATGTTTGATACTAGAAGACTTTTCTTGGTCATAAATGCCCATTTAGCCATTTCTAGTCTTCTTTTTATGTCCTCGTTGCTCCATCCATCATAGACTTTCTTGCTGACCAGACTGCTGAATTTCTTAGCCTCACAAATAAATTCCGTTTCTCACCGTTGTTATTGCTGCTACTGCTGATTACTTTCGTCTTTCTTCGATTTACTCTTAGTACATATCCTATACTCACTGGATTCGCATTCGGGAGGACGACGGTTCAATCCCGCGTCCGGCCATCCTGATTTAGGTTTTCCGTGATTTCCCTAAATCGCTCCAGGCAAATGCCGGGATGGTTCCTTTCAAAGCGCACGGCCGACTTCCTTCCCCGTCCTTCCCTAATCCGATGAGACCGATGACCTCGCTGTCTGGTCTCCTTCCCCGAAACAACCAACCAACCAACATATTCTATACTCATTGTGCTGTTCTTATCATTCAACAAATCTTGCAACTCTTCTTCGCTTTCACTGAGGATAGCAATATCATCAGCGAATCTTAGCATTGATAACCTTTCACCATGAATTTTAACCCTTGCGTCAAATTTCTTTTACATATTTTGAAAAAGAAGAATTTGTTTTCAAATTAATTAGTTTGTTCGTAATAGGAGGCAGCTAGTGGACCTATTACATAGACGTTCTTTTCCAGAATGTTCCTCTCTTTTATATCTGGACATAAAGAATCTATACACAAATGTGCCTTTAGAGGAAACTATTTCAATTATTCAAGAAAATTTTTTGACGCATGACCGCCTCGATAAAAATTAAATCATTTAAATTTTTATGTTACTTCTTATAATTGTTTCTCTTTCAATAACTCTCTTTACAAACAAGACGACGGATTAGCAATGACGAGTTGCCTCCCAGGTAGGTGTTTTCGTCAATACATTGAACAAAATTATTTCAGGAGTACTTCAACCCTGTGCAAGAAACGTTTTGTTTCCAAACTTTACATTGACGACACATTCACTGTTTTCTGTTGCAGCTCTTCTACAGCCACTTGACAATGAATTTAGTGAACTACACCTGAAAATGTCTTTTATGTCTGAGGTCGTGGATGAGTCGGGTAAACTAAATTACTTATGTGACAAATTAGAGCGGATTAATAATCAAGTTACTTTTTATGTCTACAGAGAGCCCACCACTAGCTATTCAATCACACTGCCCCATCTTGTCGACCACAGATTTATAAATTGCGTTTCTTCAGCCCCATGTCTGATGGCATCCTTGGTCTATCTGTCGATAAAGATGCCTTATGGCATGAATAACTGGAAAACTTAGAATTGATTGCAAGCAGAAACGGCTACAATATTTCTAGACCAAGAAGTTGCATAAAGAAAAGAAATTGAAACTGAGTGCTTCGTCTACAACTGAACACCTTAAAACTGAGGTAAAGTGGACTACCCTCTTTTCCTAGACACTGTGTCTTATGAACCAGACAAGCTTTTTCGGCTTAAAAAAGCAGCTATAGCTTTCAGTGGCGGTTCCAGTGTACATCAACTCCTTCATAACAAACAGGCACAGAAATGCATTTATGATGTTAGGGGTTTACAGATTAGAATGCACCTAATACAGTGCTGAATATATTGGGAAAACGGGAAGAATGTTTAAAACCACATGTTTCAGGAACACCTGCTCGCAAAAAAGGGCAGATAAAACAACACTTGCCATTGGCAGAAGATTTGAAGGACTCTGGCTATTGTCAGCCTACTATCAGTAATACGCAAATTATACATTTTGCGCATGTGGGACGGAAACTCAGTTTACTTTCGGAACTTGAGACCGCTAGGCGCACGTTTTTTGGTGTTGATGGCCTCTTCAGTGATTAGTTGGTCAGCAAAAGTCAATCATTTTTTGATAGAATGATGTCAGTTCTTAAAGAAACTGTATCTTCTTTGTTATTTGTTTTACTCCCTTATTTTTTTAGGCATAATTTAATTATTGTTATTTTATATTTGTGACAATCTTTTCATGAGGTATACTTATCGGATAGGTAATAGTTAATTTTACTCATATTTTTGGGCTGTCATTTTAGAAATTATGTACGTTTTGATTTATAAGGTTGTTTCATGTTCTGTGTGTGAATACGGTCTTGGGCAGTGGATAACGTACGGACTAACCAACGCCATCGGTCTAATACCACTGCACTACTTGCACTCCAAGGCCGATTACTATACTTCTCGGCGTTCCATGTTTGTCCGTGGGCCCGCCCACACATGTGCTCTCCATGAAGGTCTGCTGCGCATTGGTTCCTAACTTACCCAGCGTCCCTTACGCATCGCAACGAGAAAGATAATCAAAGGATTTTTCGGCACTTATTTTCACACTCTGATTAGCCAACATTTTCAAATTTGATTAATCCCAGTATATCAAATCTTAAAACTTTTTCGCTGAAATCTTTCATCATGCCGGTCCTTACCAGGAATCCACTTGCCAGGCATTCGTGATTTTGCACTTTTTGATATCCGAACCGGATTTTGCTAATGTATTCGCATCTTGTAGGTTTCTTTATGGACGGTGTGCGGTGTGACCAGCTGTAAGTTTGGATAAAAACTTTACCCGCAGAGTTCGTTCTCACACATGATAAGATCTGGTCCTTTCCTGATATCTATTTTTGTAATTTTTTGGATTGTAGATAATCTAGAGATGCCTTGCACAGGAGAAACGCGTCATTTAAATTTGAAAAAGAAACCTCCGCAACCAAGACTGTATTTTTATTTGAAATTTTACGTTGGGTACTGTATCAACTGTAACGACGGAACGGAAGAAATTTTATTCTTATTACTATCCAATGGCTCACTTATGAGGTATCAACATTTTACGAGAAACTGAGGAAATACTCTGCAGGAGATCAACACAACAGTATTCTGTTGTTTTAGGTCCCATAGGCTTTTGTCAGTCTTCTTCGTTATAATGCCTGTGTCGGATTTAGCCATAGGCACGAAGTGCGTAGATTTTTGTAATGCAAGGTCCAGGCACATTGATGTGACCACTCCTATGTTCTATATCAAAGTAAAATAGCCACGCACAGGCAGTCTGTGGTAGTACTAGCAGTGGAGGATATATAAAGCATTTCGTGTGACGCGGAAGAATGTGCAGTTGTTGTCGTAATGCGGGACAATGACGTCCAAATGGCGACGACCATTCGCTTTTGAGCTAAGGGTGCAAGCGTATCCAATACGTTAAGTTTTTAACCTGTTCAAGTGTCGCTGTCGTTAAGGTGAACGGCGCTTGGCAAAATGGCGCTATCCAATACTAGCACCAAGGAGCACGTTTTGTACTATCGCGAAATATGGGAGAGAGTGTCACTGATATGATACAGGATTTGGGCTGGAAGTCATTACAAGAAAGGCGTTGTTCGTTGCGACGGAATCTTGTCACGAAACTCCAATCACCAGTTTTCTCCTCCGAATGCGAAAATATTTTGCTGACACCGACCTACATAGGGAGGAACGATCACCACGATAAAATGAGGGAAATCAGAGCTCGTGCGGAAAGATATAGGGGTTCATTCTTTCCGCGCACTGTACGAGATTGGAGTGGTAGAGAATTGTGAAGGTGGTTCGATGAACCCTCTGCCAAACACTTAAATGTGATTTGCAGAGCATCCATGTAGATGAAGATGTAGATGTAGATGTAGAAGGTAACTGTGGTCATCCTCGGACCATAGACGACATGGGTGAACGACGACTGTGGACATGTGTACAGCTGAACAGTCATGTACCTGTTGTGCAACTTACCGCCTAGATGAACCAAAGGCCTACCAACAGTGTCTCCTCAGTGATTGTTCAGCCAACGTTGCTGTGTCTGGACCACCGCAGGAGGCGAGTGGGTGATGCACCCATGCTGACTGCTGTCCATCAACGACAAACGCTGAAATTTTCACCCCAGTACCGCAACCGGACGTCCATTGTGTGACGATCGAGTGGCTTTTTTACACGACTCACGTTCTATGCTCTCTCATACAGATGGCCGTTGGCGTGTACAGCGGGAAATGTCCGAAAGCAAACAACCTATAATCAAGAGGGGCTTCATGGTCTGGAAAATGTTTTCGTGACCTCGTCATCCTGGAAGGCACAAAATATCAACACAAGTGTGCATGTATATCACTGACGTCGATTTGCAGTAGGTTTTGGAGCTTATACTGTATTCAAACATTATGAATCACCTTGAAGGAAACCATCTAGTGATACGTAATGATTTCAGAAAACATCGTTCTTCTGCAACGCAGCTACCTCTTTGTTCGCACGAAGTAATGGCCGCCAACGACAGGGGATCTCAAGTTGATTCCGTATTTCTAGATTTCCGGAAAGTTTTTGACACTGCTCCTCACAAGCGACTTATAATCAAGCTTCGGGCCTATGGGGTATCATCTCAGTTGTGCGACTGGATTCGTGATTTCCTGTCAGGATTGTCGCAGTTCCTAGTAATAGACGGCAAATCATCGAGTAAAACGTTTTTGCTACTTTACTATCGTCTCTATTCGCAATCATCGAGTAAAACTGAAGATATCAGGTGTTCCCCAGGGAAGCGTCCTGGGACCTCTGCTGTTCCTGATCTATATAAATGACCTAGGTGACAATCTGAGCAGTTCTCTTAGGTTGTTCGCAGATTATGCTGTAATTTAACGTCTAGTAAGGTCATCCGAAGACCAGTATCAGTTGCAAAGCGATTTATAAAAGATTGCTGTATGGTGTGTCAGGTGGCAGTTGACGCTAAATAACGAAAAGTGTGAGGTGATCCACAAGAGTTCCAAAAGAAATTCGTTGGAATTCCATTACTCGATAAGTAGTACAATTCTCAAGGCTGTCAATTCAACTAAGTAGCTGGGTGTTAAAATTACGAACAACTTCAGTTGGAAGGACCACATAGATAATATTGTGGGGAAGGCGAGCCAAAGGTTGCGTTTAATTGGCAGGACATTTAGAAGATGCAACAAGTCCACTAAAGAGACAACTTACACTACACTCGTTCGTCCTCTGTTTGAATATTGCTGCGCGTTGTGGGATCCTTACCAGGTGAGATTGACGGAGGACATCGAAAGGGTGCAAAAAAGGGCAGCTCGTTTTGTATTATGACGTAGTAGGGGAGAGAGTGTGGCAGATATGATACGCGAGTTGGGATAGAAGTCATTAAATGAAAGACCTTTTTCGTCGCGGCGAGATCTACTTACGAAATTTCAGTCACCAATTTTCTCTTCCGAATGCGAAAATATTTTGTTGAGCCCAACCTACATAGGTAGGAATGATCATCAAAGTAAAATAAGAGAAATCAGAGCTCGAACATAAAGGTTTTTCCCGCGCGCTGTTCGGTGTTGGAGTGGTAGAGAGATAGTATGATTGTGGTTCGATGAACCCTCTGCCAAGCACTGATATGTGAATTGCAGAGTAATCATGTAGATGTAAATGTATTCTTGGGTCCAAATCCACCCCTACATGTATTTCTTTTCCTCGATATGGTGGCATCTACGAGCAGGGTAATATAATGTTTGACACAGCTCGCGATGTTCGTGCGTGGTTCGAAGAGCACCATGCTGTGGTTACCGTACTCCCTTTGCCACCAAAATTTCAGGATTTAAATCAGATCGAGAATCTGTGAGGCCACCTCGATCAGCGAGGCCACGCCATGGAACCTCTACAGAGAAACCTATCGCAGCTGACCACGACGCTGGAGTCGACAAGGCTCGACATTCCAGTCGGTACATTCCAGAACCTCACTGACTCTCTTCCTGCACGTCCCTCAGCGGTCCACGGTACAAACGCTTAGAGCCTCCAGCAGCCTGGAGCTTCTGTAGTTTACACACAATGTCACCAAAGTTCGAGTCACTTCTTATTATTCGGCGTAAAGAAATAGTTTTCACTTTTACGAGATTCCTTCAGGTATGGCATTTTTTTCGTTTTTTTTATTTTAGAAAGGGAGGGGCAAATAAAAGAGCCCTACAGAACGGAGTTCCACGGTACAACGAAACAAAGTAGAGGAAAAGAAATCAGTGCTAACCAGATTATAGATGACGTTGAAAGTAACCACCATTCATCTCTTGGCACTTTTGGGTCCTGGTCAGCAAGTTTCTGAACGTGGGTCGGAACTGGTCTGCTTGAATTACTGTAATCTCATGTGCTGCAGATATTGAAGACTATGGGTTTTGTTGCGATATACCTTAGCACTGAGAGCTCCCCGCACAGTGTGTTGTTCTTCAATATTCCACCGGTTATATGGTCAGTACCTGCATCCTGTTGGAAGTAACTGTAGGGGTGTAGTTATATGCTGGCATTCACCTACAATCCTGTCCACTTGTCCAGGCCACTTTTATTCGGTGCATCCTGTAGTAACCAAGTGCCGACACGGAATCTGTCTGTGCAGCGTGTTCACTTTCTCCACTACATAATCATCTGTTTTGATATCTTCATTGAGGAATGTGAATATATCGTGCGCTTCATCACGACTATAGAAAGCAGTGTCATTCTCTCTGTCATCCAACTCAACTTGCATTTCTGCATCAGAGTCACCACTTCCAAAAGCAAGCTGCTTTTCGAATCAGGCTGTTTGTTTCGCAGTTGCCTTTACTTTCTCTTGATTTTGTTCTAAAAGTTCTTGTTTTTCTGGGATGCCTATTAATATTCCTATTTTGCCTCTTTTCCTTCTGGCAGTTGTTCTTTTCTTTGGTGATGTCTCTGGGAAGGAACTGATTTCTTGAGGGGTGACAGACAACTATGACGCTCTACTGGTATCTTCTCTTGAAGGAGTGGGTGCAATATTTTCTTGCAATTTCCTGGTCACATATTCTTTAGATGCTGCAAGCACAATATAACCATCTTTCAGGACAACTTGGACAGCCTCTTTCATCCTGCCGTCAAATGTCATGCCGATATTTCATCTACATGACTACTCTGCAATTCACATTTAAGTGCTTGGCAGAGGGTTCATCGAACCACAATCATACTATCTCTCTACTATTCCACTCCCGAACAGCGAGCGGGAAAAACGAACACCTAAACCTTTCTGTTCGAGCTCTGATTTCTCTTATTTTATTTTGATGATCATTCCTACCTATGTAGGTTGGGCTCAACAAAATATTTTCGCATTCGGAAGAGAAAGTTGGTGACTGAAATTTCGTAAAAAGGTCTCGCCGCGACGAAAAACGTCTATGCTGTAATGACTTCCATCCCAACTCGTGTATCATATCTGCCACACTCTCTCCTCTATAACGCGATAATACAAAACGAGCTGCCCTTCTTTGCACCCTCTCGATGTCCTCCGTCAATCCCACCTGGTAAGGATCCCACACCGCGCAGCAATATTCTAACAGAGGACGAACGAGTGTAGTGTAAGCTGTCTCTTTAGTGGACTTGTTGCATCTTCTAAGTGTCCTGCCAATGAAACGCAACCTTTGGCTCGCCTTCCCGACAATATTATCTATGTGGTCCTTCCAACTGAAGTTGTTCGTAATTTTAACACCCAGGTACTTAGTTGAATTGACAGCCTTGAGAATTGTACCATTTATCGAGTAATCGAATTCCAACGGAGTTCTTTTGGAACTCATGTGGATCATCTCACACTTTTCGTTATTTAGCGTCAACTGCCACCTGACACACCATACAGCAATCTTTTCTAAATCGCTTTGCAGCTGATACTGGTCTTCGGATGACCTTACTAGACGGTAAATTACAGCATCATCTGCGAACAACCTAAGAGAACTGCTCAGATTGTCACCCAGGTCATTTATATAGATCAGGAACAGTAGAGGTCCCAGGACGCTTCCCTGGGGAACACCTGATATCACTTCAGTTTTACTCGATGATTTGCCGTCTATTACTACGAACTGCGACCTTCCTGACAGGAAATCACGAATCCAGTCGCACAACTCAGACGATACCCCATAGCTCCGCAGCTTGATTAGAAGTCGCTTGTGAGGAACGGTGTCAAAAGCTTTCCGGAAATCTAGAAATACGGAATCAACTTGAGATCCCCTGGCGATAGCGGCCATTACTTCGTGCGAATAAAGAGCTAGCTGCGTTGCACAAGAGCGATGTTTTCTGAAGCCATGCTGATTACGTGTCAATAGATCGTTCTCTTCGAGGTGATTCATAATGTTTGAATACAGTATATGCTCCAAAACCCTACTGCAAACCGACGTCAATGATATAGGTCTGTAGTTAAATGGATTACTCCTACTACCCTTCTTGAACACTGGTGCGACCTGCGCAATTTTCCAATCTGTAGGTACAGATCTATCGGTGAGCGAGCGGTTGTATATGAGTGCTAAGTAGGGAGCTATAGTATCAGCGTAATCTGAAAGGAACCTAATCGGTATACAATCTGGACCTGAAGACTTGCCCGTATCAAGTGATTTGAGTTGCTTCGCAACCCCTAAGGTATCTACTTCTAAGAAACTCATGCTAGCAGATGTTCGTGTTTCAAATTCTGGAATATTCCATTCGTCTTCCCTGGTGAAGGAATTTCGGAAAACTGCGTTCAATAACTCCGCTTTAGCGGCACAGTCGTCGATAACAGTACCATCGGCACTGCGCAGCGTAGGTATTGACTGCGTCTTGCCGCTTGTGTACTTTACATACGACCAGAATTTCTTCGGATTTTCTACCAAATTTCGAGACAATGTTTCGTTGTGGAACCTATTAAAGGCATCTCGCATCGAAGTACGTGCCAAATTTCGCGCGTCTGTAAATTTTAGCCCATCTTCAGGATTTCACATTCTTCTGAACTTCGCATGCTTTTTCCGTTGCCTCTGCAACAGCGTTTGGACCTTTTTTGTGTACCACGGGGGATCGGTTCCATCTCTTACCAATTTATGAGGTATGAATATCTCAATTGCTGTTGCTACTATATCTTTGAATTTGAGCCACATCTCGTCTACATTCGCATAGTCAGTTCGGAAGGAATGGAAATTGTCTTTTAGGAAGGCTTCTAGTGGCACTTTATCCGCTTTTTTAAATAAAATTATTTTGCGTTTGTTTCTGATGGATTTGGAAGAAATGGTATTGAGCCTAGCTACAATGACCTTGTGATCACTAATCCCTGTATCAGTCATGATGCTCTCTATCAGCTCTGGATTGTTTGTGGCCAAGAGGTCAAGTGTGTTTTCGCAACCATTTACAATTCGCGTGGGTTCGTGGACTAACTGCTCGAAATAATTTTCGGAGAATGCATTTAGGACAATCTCGGAAGACGTTTTCTGCCTACCACCGGTTTTGAACAAGTATTTTTGCCAACATACCGAGGGTAGGTTGAAGTCCCCACCAACTATAACCGTATGAGTGGGGTATTTATTTGTTACGAGACTCAAACTTTCTCTGAACTGTTCCGCAACTGTATCATCGGAATCTGGGGTTCGGTAGAAGGAGCCAATTATTAACTTAATTCGGCTGTTAAGTATAACCTCCACCCACACCAATTCGCACGGAGTATCTACTTCGACTTCACTACAAGATAAACCACTACTGACAGACACCAACACTCCACCACCAATTCTGCCTAATCTATCTTTCCTGAACACCGTCTGAGACTTCGTAAAAATTTCTGCAGAATTTATTTCAGGCTTTAGCCAGCTTTCTGTACCTATAACGATATCAGCTTCTGTGCTTTCTATTAGCGCTTGAAGCTCAGGGACTTTTCCAGCGCAACTACAACAGTTTACAACTATAATTCCGACTGTTCCTTGATCCAAGCACGTCCTGTAATTGCCAAGCACCCTTTGACATTGCAGCCCATCCCGCACTTTCCCGAGGCCTTCTAACCTAAAAAACCGCCCAGTCCACGCCACACAGCCTCCGCTACCCGTGTAGCCGCCAGCTGAGTGTAGTGAACTCCTTTGTTTTCCTTTTCCTTTTCCGAACGATATTTCTTGAAACTTGAGAGAGAAAACAGGATATGACTACAGAACAATAATTGTAATGATAGCGGAACACATTGGGAATAATGCCCACTGTGCCCCTATCATCCATTGGCCAGTGTGCCCCCTTACATATATGCAAAACGTAAAACATAATTTACTTACAAGTACATGTATGATCAATGTCAATGCTTCAATACCATTTCTAAACTTCCTACATTCATACTTATAGCTTTTGACTTCCCTGGACAATATGTGGTACCAGCAGAAATGTTTTCATTTCATGGAAATATTGGAACAAACGAGGTTCAAACACACATGCTGTGCTCTGCCGGAAGTGTGACTAGCCGCGAGCTTGAAAATTCAGTTGGCTCTACCAACATATGAATTCCTCCTCTTGGTGAAATACGTTACTATTCTTTTAAATATATATTTATTTATAACGAATTACCCACTTTGCTCCTATACTCACTGCACGCAGGTCTTCATCTAAGTCCAACTGAAGATACGGAACACAACTACACGCAAAAGAGAGCCGAGCTGCCCGTTACTCAGGTTGAGATATGGCTAGCCTGCAATAAAGCCACACAAGGTAAGACCTGGTTTAGGTTCCCACCTTACGTCACACACACAGCCCCACTAGTGAACGTCCATCCACCAAACGTGGATCAAAACGACACACGGCTGTACCTGAGACACTGTCAAAACAGTATCAGCAGGTCATCAACACAGCATCGTGTCTAAAGTAGTAGCCAAGAAGAGCCAACTGGACAGGCTGGAAGCGTTCGTGGTTGTCATTTACTGGATTCGGGACTAGACCGGAGATAGATCAGTGCAGGTGAACACTGAACCATTGCCACACACTGTCGTCATACCACAGCTAAATATTATGGAGTTTCTATCAATAAATTATTGTAAACTGTTGCTAAGCGCGTTTCCATCGATTTGCCAAATCTGTTGCCTAATCCCATTTAGTCATGTGACGAAGTTGTACAGTTGCTGCTTGCAAGCAAACTACGTCATAACACCAAGTACTTTCGATGGTAGGGGTTTCTCTTCCTGCCACACTTATATGTTTGAGACAAGATGTATTTGGTGGTCACCACAACTGTTTCTATTAGTAGTACGAATATTGTTAAAATACAGATGGCTAACTATAAATTTGCAGTTTAACCACCGGGTCTTATAACTTTTAGTTTAGCCATCTCGCGATAAAGAGTGTGAATATTAAATAGGTACATAATTCCCTCTCTGCCATCTATGGAAATATGTATCATCACCACAGACATGCCACAGCTACAGTATAAGATTTTGGAATAAGTGTTCGAAAGCATGTGCGGCTCGTTGCACAAGCATTTTGGTCCCAGTGCGCCAGATGTCAAGGATCTGTTGAATGTAAGTGTTTAAGGTGTTCTTTATCAGGAGATATAAGCAGTTTATAAACATGTGTAATTTGGAAATTTTTTGGGGGGAATTTGTGTTAAGATCCTTTCGGACCAAACTGCTGAGGTCATCGGTCCCTAAGTTTACACACTACTTAATCTAACTTAAACTAACTTATTCTAAGGACAAAACACACATCCATGCCCGAGGGAGGACTCCAACCTCCGAAGGGGGGACGACCGCAGACTGTGACAAGGTCTTAGTAGATTATTATTTAACAATCTGACAGCAACTAAGCAAAAAGAGTGAAACTGGTTTCTCGTGTATCTTACAGAGATCACTTTATTTAGAGCCGCACATTAGCGTGTACATAGTGTACTAATGCGTTATGCTAAACTCGATATACGTTCGTTTCGTTTATTAAAAATATGTTTTAAATTATAAAATAAATTCCAGGCAGGAATGGTTATTAATATGTCTTGTCACTTTTTATTTCATATACTCTAAGTTTTATCACATCTGCCAAAATTTGTTTGTTTCAACACATGGAAACAGTTGTAATATCATATTCAGCAAAAAGGAGGAAAGCAAGTTCGAAACATTGCATGAGATTTCAGAGATAAGTAATAATTTCTTTCTACTGTGTCCGTCTTACTGACAAAGAGTCTGCGAAATCATCTTATTATCTATAAATTAGAGTATTTCAGTGATTTCTTAAACATCTCCAATGACAAGATCTTGCGATATTCAGTCAACAATCTTTATTATGGTTGCCCGTCATTTCTTAATTTTCTATGTCCCCTGCAACTATAGTTTTTTTTATGTTTACATCATTCACTTTACTCATCTGTAATGCCTTATGTTGTGCATGTTGGACTGTGCTTTGGAAACTGCGAAAGTTTATGTCATAAAGAAAATTAAAGAATTATTGTCTTGGTCACCTTTTAATTTCTCTAACGGGGTGTTTAGAGAGCTGATACCATCTTCTTTAGGCGGATCGTCGGATTAAATTACATTTTTGTTTGCTGGATGTAGCCAGTTGTCTGTTTTGAGTTGATAGTTCTAACAAATTTAAGAAGGTGTGGCACAAAGTACAATTCGTTGTGAATTAGCTGTCACTACAACTTTAAATATTTGTTGTATCTTTCTGGTTATCAGTAGTCACTTTCGTTGTCACCTTTGTTGAACGACTGTGTCCTGATAGCATACAGGGTGAGTCACGTAAGACGTAACACCCCTTTTATTTCGTGAACGGTTACACATACCGAAATGAGGTTTTCGCAAATGATAGAGAGCTGAAGAGCATGCATTTTTGTGTTTGATGAATGTTTATAGCACTGGTATCAATTGAGTTATAGAAACAAGTACTTTTTTTAAAACGGAACCGTAGATATTTTATAATTGCATTCGACAGCTCTTGATAATAGAAATTATTAGGGTTCAGGTTGAAATCTGTCGTAAAAATTCGAGAAATGTCCTAGAAAGTGAGAAGACGGTGGCCGGAAATTGCATTTGCGGTGCAAACAGGCGTCTCGAACCAGGCTGCGTAGTTGTATACCGTTAAGGTAGGCCTGAGCTACGAGAATAAAGATTTATGTCCCCTTGAATCATCTTACGACCTAGATGCAGTTTCACCTACTAATGTTGTTTGTGGAAATACGACATAGGCTAAAATCTAGTGTATTTCAAAGGGCGTAGAAAACTATTTCACTTTTGTGTATCCTTCCAGATTTACATGAGATGAAACAGAGAAATCAGCTGTTCCTTCTTCAAAAATAAAGAGGTGTTATACACTGCAAGAACCAATTGATGTATTAAACACCGAAATTTTAAAAAGAAGATTTGACTTATCTTCTCCTGTACGTGGCTGTCTGCTCCTCAGAGGTAAAATACACTCCTGGAAATTGAAATAAGAACACCGTGAATTCATTGTCCCAGGTGAGGGGAAACTTTATTGACACATTCCTGGGGTCAGATACATCACATGATCACACTGACAGAACCACAGGCACATAGACACAGGCAACAGAGCATGCACAATGTCGGCACTAGTACAGTGTATATCCACCTTTCGCAGCAATGCAGGCTCCTATTCTCCCATGGAAACGATCGTAGAGATGCTGGATGTAGTCCTGTGGAACGGCTTACCATGCCATTTCCACCTGGCGCCTCAGTTGGACCAGCGTTCGTGCTGGACGTGCAGACCGCGTGAGACGACGCTTCATCCAGTCCAAAACATGCTCAATGGGGGACAGATCCCGAGATCTTGCTGGCCAGGGTAGTTGACTTACACCTTCTAGAGCACGTTGGGTGGCACGGGATACATGCGGACGTGCATTGTCCTGTTGGAACAGCAAGTTCCCTTGCCGGTCTAGGAATGGTAGAACGATGGGTTCGATGACGGTTTGGATGTACCGTGCACTATTCAGTGTCCCCTCGATGATCACCAGAGGTGTACGGCCAGTGTAGGAGATCGCTCCCCACACCATGATGCCGGGTGTTGGCCCTGTGTGCCTCGGTCGTATGCAGTCCTGATTGTGGCGCTCACCTGCACGGCGCCAAACACGCATACGACCATCATTGGCAAACTGGCTGACACTAACGGCGGCGGTGCACAAATGCTGCGCAGCTAGCGCCATTCGACGACCAACACCGCGGTTCCTGGTGTGTCCGCTGTGCCGTGCGTGTGATCATTGCTTGTACAGCCTTCTCGCAGTGTCCAGAGCAAGTATGGTGGGTCTGACACACCGGTGTCAATGTGTTCTTTTTTCCATTTCCAGGAGTGTACATGCTGTCGGACAACCGTCTCTGCATACACTGCTATGAATTATGTCATATAGGATACATTCGTTGAACTAAACATTTTAGTAAAAATACATTGGTGACCATCTGTACACTGCAAAATAAATATTGCGCTTAATGAAACGTTGTTTCATGCTGAACGTAAACCCGTAATGGCAGTGGTACAAGCAATGTGCAATACGCGCCATTGACTTATTTGACACTACAATGCAATTTCGTGTCTATGTAAATGAAGTAATTGGTTTACTAACAATGATTTGGTAACCGTTCAAATCACTTAATATAAATTTTACCTTGTAAAAAAATAACTTTAACTTTTCTTTAAATATGTGTTCAAACTGTTGACTATGGAGTGACAGCCACATTTGCAATCGCCGTTCGAAAGGACGACGAACAAATTAAAGTCAATGTTGATATAGAGCCTGCACTGGCGTAGTTTAGGCTCCATCATGGACTGTATCTTTGAGTTCTCCCCAAATAAAGAAGTCAAGAGGAGTGAAATCGGGGGATCTCGCACGTCATTTGACAACAGAATTTAGTCCTGTCTGACATCCTGTTAATTTCTCATTCAGTGTTCGAGTTGCAGAACAGGACGAGTGAGCTGGAAAACCGTCGAATGCAGCCGCATACCGTGTCGAGTATCCAGTGGTACCTCTTCTAGAAGAACCGGCACGATGTTCCTCACAAAGTGTGCGAGTGCGTTTACGAATGTCCATTTAGAAAGCCTGAGATGAAATAAGGTACAATCATGTACGCTCCACGACCGTTGATGTTGCACCTGACGAAACCACTGTGGATTTTCGTTTGCGCAGTAGTGCATGTTATTCAAATTTACAATAGCGTGGTTATTAAACGTTGCGTGGTTCGTAAAGAGCGCACGCCGGAAAAACCTAGAGTCGTCTTTCAGTTGCTAGAGGGCACACCGACAACATTCTGTACGATGTTCGAAATCACGATCGCCGTGTGCCTGATTTAGTTTCAGGTAATAGGGATGCAAATTCTTTCGACACAGAAAGTGAAGGATACTTGTCTGGCTGAGTTCAAATTACTAGGCAGTATGTCTCATGCCATTGTGCGGATTCATTAGCATTCTAGCCAGAACTACTTCTTCGTTTTCTCTGTCAGCTGCAGTTTTCTTTCTTCTCTTCTTTTTGTTGCTCAAGCAGTCTGTTTGCACTAGAGTCTTAATAATTCGTGGACTTCCTTGGCGCCTCTGACATTGTCTGTTCGGACATATAGCCCTATACATCTGTACTGTTTTCAATGTCAACATTAACAAACGCTATATCACTGTAATTGTCTTCTCGAGACCCCCCCCCCAAAAAAAACAACAACAAAACAACGTATTTGTTTCAATATCTCCTTGGACACCAGTGCTAAAAACATTGATTGAACAAAAACATACGTGCCCCTCGACGCTTTAACATAAGCCGAACATTATAACCACCTGCTTCATAGATTGTTTGTTCTTCTTTGGAACGAAATAAATCACTGCTTCTGCGTGTCAGGGATCCGACAGATTTTTGGTAGGTTTTTGCGGGGGTATGTGACATTAGATGTCTACGTACAGGTCATGTAATTCGCGTTGATAACGGGCCGGAGATCTGTGAAGGCGTTGATGGCGCTGGATAGCAACAGAGAAGGGTTCCAGAGGCGAATTTGGTCGACGACACATCAAAGTGGTGTGTCGCACCTCAAAACACTGAAGCACCGTTCTGGCTCCGAGACACGCACAACTATATTGCTGAAAGATGACGTCGCCGCCGGGGAAGATATCAAGCATGAAGGGGCTTTGGTGGTTCGCAGATGTCAACGTTTCTTCGATTACTACCACAGATCTCATGCAAGCGATAGAAAATGTCTCCCACAATGTAATACTGCTCTCACCAGTCCCTGGCGCGCTCACCTCGTTAGCTGCGTTTTTGGAGACTGCCAGAGACGTAGTGTAGCATAAATGTGATTCACCCGAAGAGCAGATACGTTTCCATTGATCGACGGTCGAATCACGATGGTCCTCTGGTCACTGCAATAGTAATCGACGATGTCGTGGGCTCCAGATGTGAACTCTTACTGGCGGTCTCTTGAGGAACTCCATGTTCAACAATGTACGATAAACCGATGTGCTCCGAAAGGCTTGTGCGTGCATCGGTGTTGTGTTCTTTCGGCAGAAACTCCACAGATCACCATCTATCCTACTTCATAGAGTAGAAAAGTTCTCGAACTCCACGTTCTGTGAAGAGTCGTGGAGACCAGTCCATCATCTTTCAGTAGATGCTCATGAAAGTAGCACGTGAACATTCGACCAGCTTCGCTGTTTTCGAGTTATTTGTTCACAGGCTTCGCGTGATAATAATCTTTATCAATGTCAATTATCTCAATGGACTTCTCCATTTGCAGCTCATATCTTCGCTATGGTGATTCCCCGTCAGTGTCTGCTCCGCTGGCAGTTTTGTTACCTCGTCACGTGCCCACAGCGCCCCCAGGCGGCATCCTACGTCGCTGTGGGCAGTGGTCATAATGAGTCTGCTTGAAACTTACTCGCAGATTAAAATTGTGTGCTGGACCGAGATTCGAACCCGGGACCGACCTTTGCCTTTCGCGGGCAAGTGCTCTACCAACTGGGCTACCCAAGCACGACTCACGCCCCGTCCTCACAGCTTTACTACCGCCAGTACCTCGTCTCCTACCTTCCAAATTTTGCAGAAGCTCTCCAGCGAAAGGCAAAGGTCCCGAGTATGAGTCTCGGTCTGGCACACAGTTTTAATCTGCCAGGAAGTTTCATATCAGCGCACACTCCGCTGCAGAGTGAAAACCTCATTCTGGATGTTTAGGCTTATCTGTGTATGGCAGTGTGATCTTTTTATAATGTGCCTGAAAATTAGAACAAAATGTTTTACGTTCAGTTGTAAGATGAATAAACATGATTTTTATATTTACTGTAAGAACACTTAGCGTTGCTGTGGTTGAGTTATTAGTAGCTTTCAACAACAACGAATATATGTAATTTCTTAAAAAAATTTATCTGCTTGCGTCTAAAAAAGCTGTTAAATAACGAGGAATGTAACTCAAAACAGGCAGCTGGCTTCATTCAACAAACAAAAGGTGATTGTGTAAGCCTCCAAAAGCGTCGCGGTAAAATAAGAGTGATTGATCCACATAACTGCTTAATTTGTCTTTTATTTCATCTGAAATACACAGCTAGGCCTTCGTTTTAGCCGCAGTTTTGGATCTCTGTTACTTATTGTTATCACAATGTTGATTTTTCACCTTGTGTAGTCTCACTTCGAATGCAGCATAAGTTTTCCACCTGTCCTACATGTTTCTCAATAAGTTTGATACTAGGGACATTATTATTTTTATTTCTAGAACTGTGTATTATGTTTATCTAATTTATGCGGGGTGCTTCATCTGGATATTAATTCTGAATATTTCTTATATTTAACCAGAAAAGAAAAATTTCTGCTGGACTGTTACCCATTTTCATTTGGGATTATTTCTACTCTATCTTGTTTCCCCTTTCCATTTTAGCAAGTTTCCCAAACTTGTAGAAGATGACCTGTTTTCGTTGGGTAATTTGTATTAATAATTACATTTCTCTCCTCTGCCGCTATTTTAAAAATTTCGAACATTATCAAAGTCTTTCTCTGCGTGTAAAAATTATTGCCTCCCTGTGAAGCAACATTAGTGCTTTCGAAAGCATACTGAAGACAGTCGCCTCGATTCCCGGTAGTAAAAATCACTACAAATTGCTTGTGAAAGGAACATTGTGGTGTATAATTATGTAACATCAGACTGTCGCTCAGTGGCCTAAATTAGTAGTGAATGTATTCGTAATATTTCTAGGTGTGTCTGTATGTCGTACGGTTGATGATGACCCTCCGACTAATGATAAAGTTCATCTCAATGCAGCACCGGTGTTGTTCACAAGAAGTTAATGATTTTCCAACAAAGAATTTCACCTTTTATCTTCCACCATTTTTCACAGACATTCAGAAAAATATAATTCAAGACCAGGTATACACGCAAAACTCTTGAAGTCCTACGCTAAACAAAAGTAAGGAGCGCTTCCCGAATATTTCAGCAAGTAGTGCAACAACCCATTTAAAAGGATCTTAAAGTCAACAATCAGGCAAGGACATGCTTCATAAACCTGCCGTAGCAGTAAGTAATTGTTTCTGGCAGATTCGAAATGGACAAAAATTATAATTAAATGTAGCAGAAATACAATAACAGGGATGACAGAATAATTGTGAACACAGACGCAAAAGAGAAATTTCTCAGTAGCAAGAGTGGATCTTCTTTCTTTTGTGACAATACAATTGCAATTGGTGTTACTTATATTGCTGTCAGTTTTTCTGTTATTATCATTTGTTTATTTTGTGTTACTTTACTCCACTTTTGGGTAAGATTCGGGCCTCCAAGAGGACACTCAAATAATTACTACTAATTTTACTTCCGATTTCTGCAGTAGTTATTCATTCAATGAAAGTACTACTGGTTCCGAACTTCTTACCACCTTGCTAGTCTGTCATTTTTCGTTTTCTCTGGAGACTGGAAGTTGAAACAGTTATTCAAAGTGTATCATTTTTAAGAATTTCGTGCTGTTAAATCTTCATCTCTGTCAGGTCACTATAGATTTCTTGGAGCCACTAGTAACAGGGGGATTTTCTCTGGTTTACATGTTAAAAACTTGTCTTGCATATCCTGTTTCCACGCCTGGGAACGAAACGGTCGACAAACATCATTCAGTGTTTTTTCATTGTTCCATCTGATTTTTCAGTTTTCGTGTGCAGATTTTCGTTACTTATGTCGACAAACATCATTAAGTGTTTTTTCATTGTTCCATCTGACTTTTCAGTTTTCGTGTGCAGATTCTCGTCTCTTATGTTGCTGTCCACTGTTTTACTTGATTGGCCCCAATATTTTTCTTTGAATTTATCTGTTTTCCTTTACATGTTTTCTATTTCTTCTGTCTTAGACAGATCCATGTATCTCTTTGCCTATAATTATTAGTAATTAATTGCTAGGAGATGAAGTTGTTGTTATACATATCTTCAGTCAACTTAAAGGTAAATCAAAACACGAATGTGATGGAGAGTGGCAGAAAGGAGAAGAACTTCTTGTTTCAATGTTTTAACAGCACAGTAGTGGCAGAGGTAAAATATCTCTCCTACTTAGGAAGGAAGATTCCATAGCACTGTCTAAACAAAATGAGAGCTGTCTGTTAAATGAACACTTTCAATGCACGAATAATATTAATTCAGTAAGTCGCGAGCTTATCTTCGCTAATAGATTGTAAATAAGTCTCTGTGACCAGTACCGACTTACACAGCAGAGATTCTTTGAACATGTTTCTGTTAGATGTAGAGGAGGAAAGTTGGTCACGTGCGATGGCTCCTGGTGCTTTGAGCCTTTCAGTTGCCGTCGGTTATCCCTAGCTTACTGAACCCTTCTAATATTTACGATAGCAATAGAGTATAAAGCAGTACATGTATTTAAATTGGTATGTGACATACCATTGGAAATCGAATAATGGTAATAAACTAATGCAAAACATATATTTTATGAATTACTATGAATAACATGTGGAGTAGTAGACTTCACGATGGTTTAGTGGCATTGTAACAATTTCCTGCCTTTAGTGTTCTTCGGTTACTGTACATGTTTGCAGTAATCTCTGAAACTTTGTTCGAGGGACGGGGTCTGTTTGGAAGTTAGATGCGACACGGACTATTTGCTGTTTCATTTGTTTGTGGGTTTGTGGTTACTGGGCGTGGTTGCTCAATGGGAAGATTTTAGCCGTAGAACTTACAAGTTCATTCGTGTGTCGTTCGTAATCTACGGCAAAATTTTCACTGATTACGTTTCTAAACTTTCTCTGAAATTCGAAGGCGAACGTGTATCCAAGCGCGCGTAGTTTTAGAAAATATCCATATGCTTGTGAATTCGTTGTGATTATAGCTGGTTACAGAATAGCGATCATATTATTCAGTCTGACAAATTGTGTAGTCAACTAATTCCACCCATCAGTGTAACTCATTTGATACTGTTTATGGAGCCGTGGATTCGTGTTTGACTCCTTGTGATTATTTCTGCTTTTAACTCGGTGCACGTCTTTTTATGAAGTAAAGTTCCCTGTGTTCAAGGCGAACTTGATTTTGAAAATAGATATACGATTTAGTTGCAGATGTTGTTTCTCATTTTCAGGTTTCCAAGGCATTTACTAAATACTTATGCACATTTTGAAGTGTGCCGTTTTTTCCGCCAATTCTTGTTCACATGTGTGAATTTGCCACCTTCGTCTACCTTAAAGTTGCTCTTAACGAAGCTCTTGCAGTATTTCAGTTCCCAGATGGTTTCTCCTTTTTTGTGATTCAGGCTGTGAACGTAATTTTCAAGGACGATTCTTGAATGAAGAAGCGTTGAGGTTGAAGCTATAAAATGTTCATGTTCCATGAACTATATTTCAGAAAACGTTACATCGTTGTGACCAGTAATACACAACACCATCCATTTTCAACTCTTCAGAAGTGCACCTTATCCACACAGTATGTAGACGTATCGTCAGCAGTTGTATATTTTGTATATTTGCCTATGGAAATTACAGAGATAGATCTCCAGCCCCCTTGCACAATGGCCGACTACTGGTATGTCATCACTACATATAGGTAGGACATTCGGAAGGAGCTTAACGTGTGTCTTTCCTATTCCTCGATGTTCAGTTTCCCACACTAAGTCTGTCTTTCATCAAGCTGCGTGACTGATACCGGGTCTGGGGGGAATGGAACTTCCTGTCAGAGGTGACAGTATTGGTGATTCTGAACAAAAAACTTCACATGAGGATATGCCCTCTTCTTAAACGTATTCGACACACAGCTGTTCGAAAATCATGGGAGTCAGTCGCATGCCTTCTTCATCAGCATATGCATGTATAACAGGGCATATACGAATGCAACCGAAGCTTCACGAGGCTAAGTAGTGTGTAAGTAGGCTGTTTAGGTTTTTATATTGGTAACGCCCCGTAGCACTGGCTGTGCTGTGTGCAGTCTGTGGCTACTTTGCATTGTTGTCTGCCAGTGTAGTGTTGGGTAGTTGGCTGTTAACAGCCAATCCTGCATATCCTGTAATTCACATTACAGTATATGATGTAAAATTTACGGCAGTACTTGACTCTGGCAGTCCATTTCAGTAATTAATGAAACGGCTTTTAGCAAATGCAACAAATCGAACGATTGCCCCACACTTCCTTTATGTAAGATTAAATTACAAGGTGCAATTTTTGTAAAAAGTGTATATGTATGCCAACAAACCAACTTAGGATTCTTTTGTCAAAGTCACAGCTTCTTTATGAACTTTCTTATTGGTCCATTATTGTCGACGGAAATTATATTGGGAGTAGACTTTTTGAATGAATACAAAGTAAACTTAAACTTTCACGATGCTGAAATAAGATTAGAGAAAGAAGGTATGTCAATTGCTTTGAAATTTGAAGATTGTCTCTCAAACCATGACGAGGAAATTAATCGGCTTTACCTTCTGTTAGATAACAGTTGGGAATTTTAGACGAAACTTGACACTAACAATCACTCTGCAAGTACTGACAGGGATGACTCACAAAACAGAAACAATCAAGGGATTTTAGTACCAATTTCGTGTTCGTGAGCACACTAAATTTTGTGTTGGACCATACGTAATTCCAGCACATTTTAGGGACGTGTTAGAATAGAAATACAATCTACGCTTGACGAGGGCATTATTGAGCCTGCAGTAAGCTCATACAACAAGCCATTATATGTTGTTGAAAAGAAAAATGGATCGATCAGACTTGTCTTAGATTCGAGACGTGTCAATACTATCATCATTCCTGGAACAGACAGGCCGCAAACGATGGAAGAACTTCTTCAAAATTTTAAATGTGTAAAAGTGTTGTCTTCTATTGATCTCAGATCCAGCTTTTATCAGATCGAACTTCATCCAGAATGTAGAAACTACACAGCTTTCCTTTGTTTCGGCGTTTGTTATCAGTTTCGGAAACTTCCTTTTGGTTTGAACATTTCTTCAGCAGAGTTCATTCACGGGCTAAATTCCGTATTACCTTAATTCTTAAAACGTCACGTTACCTTATATGTGGATGATATTCTAATAGCAAAAGCTTCATGGGAACAACATAATCGCATCCTCAACAGTTTGTTACGTATTTTTGCAGAATCTGGAATATCAGTTAACTTGGAAAAGTCTGAATTCGGTAGGACAAAGGTGAAGTTTTTGGGACATATTATTTCTCCTGGAACGTTAGAAGCAATCAGAACCATTCCAGTTCCATCCACAAAAAAACAAGTCCGCAGTTGTCTAGGTCTTGTAAATTTTTACCGTCGTTTTCTCAATATGCAAATTCTAGTTACACCAAAACTTTCTTCTCTCACTGGAAAAAATACTATTTGGAACTGGGACAAACAGTTGGAATTCAATTCTTTGAAAGAATCGCTTCTTAACGCGCCAATACTAGCTCATCCAGATCTGTCACAAGATTTCTGCCTTAGCACGGATTCTTTTAAAGTCCGTCTTGGTGCTCGTTTCTTTCAGGAAGCTATTGAAAATGACACTACTGTTCAGAAAACCATTGCTTTTGCTAGCCGAGTGCTAACAAAATCTGAAACAAATTATTCCGTTACCGAATTAGAAGCTTTAGCTATCGTTTGGGCATTTAACAAATTCCGTTTCTTTCTTTCTGGTAAGCTCGTAAGAATATACAGTGATCATCGGACATTACAATTTCTTATGTCTTCAAAATTAAATCATGACAGGTTAAAACGTTTGGCATTGTTTCTGCAAGAATTCCACTTCACAATAGTCTACATTCCCGGCAAGGAGAATATTGTTGCGGACGCACTGTCACGCGCACCGGCTGGGCTTGAGAAAAATAACACAGAAGGCAACCTCGAGAAAAATTTCAGTATTCTTTTCATTCAGAAAGTCGCCTTTGAAAACTTCATTACCACATCGTTAAAGGAAATTGCTCAGGAACGAGATAAAGATCCGATTTGGGAAGACATCAAAAGTAAATGGCATGAAAAGACACAACTTAAATTCGGCATTATTATCTGGTTATAAACAACATACTGTTCAAAAGCTGCACTGCTGATGACAAGCTATGGCTACTTTGCTTTCCAGACGATTTTGTTAATAAGCTCATTGGTACATTCATTTCAGCTGTGTACATTTTGGTCCACGAAAATGTTATCATATTCTTCAGGCGACTTGTTATTTTAACGATATGGAAAAGAGAATTCGAAGAGTCTTCTCTATTTGTAAACTTTGTCAAAAGGCGAAACCATCTACTATCTCACATCGTGCTCCATTGTTTCCTATCATTACTTTTAATCTAAAAAAAAAGTGCTGAAATTGATCTCTTGGGACCCCTTGTCAGAACATCGAATGGATTTTCGTACGTTCTAGTCGCTGTTGAGCTTACTTCAAAATTTGTTTCTTTCACTCCGTTACGTAAAGCCACTGGACGGTCTGTATCCAAAGCCTTTTCTAAAAATTTCTTACGTGAAGTTAGTAAAGTCATTTCAGATAACGGACCGCAATTCAGATCTGCTGTTTGGTCACGCATGCTTCGGAACCATAAAATCAAACCTGTTTTTACTTCATTGTATTCACTACATTGTATCCCGTCTGAAGGGATTAAGAAAGAAATCAAAAAGCTTTGCAGACTTTATTGTCACAGTAAGCATCAGTATTGGCATAGATATTACACTTATTTCAAAACGTGCTGAATGAATTGCCTCATGACTCCACTGCTTTACCACCTATTCTTGCGCTGAAAAATGAAGAACCAACGAAGAGAATCAGAGAGCTTGTACTTTTCCCCAATACACGTAAACTTCGACACAAAGACATAATTGATTTGGCTATTAAAAACATAAAATCTGAAGCAGACAAAAGGAGAAAACTACATGGTAAATAAAATGCAATGAAATTATATATTGGTCAGAAAGTTCTCATTAAAGCTCATTCATTGTCACATAAGAAGAAACACTTGAGTCACAAGTTCTTTCTAGTTTACAATGGACCTTACAGAATCCGACTTATACCACATGATAATTGCGTTGAAGTTGAAACTCTGCGTACTAGGAAGAGTAAAGGTTTACACCACATTTCACATGTAAAACTATTTATTGAAAGATAATTTGCAATGGTTGAAGTTAAATATCCAGTCAAGAACCAAGGGAACATGTTTAAACAGAAATTAGGATTGTATTTTTATAGTGAACAGACGACACAGTGTTGTTATTTGTACATTCTTGCTTGTTAGTTGCACGATTACGTAACGACTATCAGGCTCACATACTTAGAACATATACTAGCACTGCTAATGAGACTTTCATGCAACATTTTGGTTTACTTGAAAAGACATTCTTTATTTAAAGTACTTTCTGCGAGATACCAGATGACACAGTGGTTATTTTATGTGACAGCTACACGATTTTATCACGACGCTACTAATAAGTACAATTTACAATGTTGCTTTTGCGGTGTTTCTGTTTTATATCTGCACAGTTTTTCTGAATTCTTCTGGAAAGGAAATCATGTTTAGTAGTAACTTTTGTGGTGTAGCTACAATGAGACAGCCTTTTCCGTAGCACAACAATACGTTACAGCACAGTACTTTCTTCATCATGGCAATAAGCGTAATAAGTAAAATATCTATACGCCGAGCATTTCACTTTTGTTTGTCATGAGGTAAGTACATTGACTTCTGCAGAACTTAGATTTCGGAGGACGATAACTACGATACTTCCACAGAGATTATCTTACAACAAGACACACAGTTTAGAACTACAGTGATTAATTTTTACATAAAACATGTATTTTCAAAGGTTTTTGAATTACAATGATACAAAGGTTTTCCGTGATACATTTCATTCCATTGCTGTAATCTGTTACACCTGAGGGTATAATTACATTAATCCTCAGAGGGGTACACGCCTGCATTGTGTACCATGTGTTTGGCAAGCACAAGGAGCCCTAGCTAATATGGTATTTGCTTATACAACTTTACACATCGGTACCATATTTCTCTAACATAGAATTACACAGCTATCTGATTATTTAACAGAGAAACAAACATTTTTTACTACATCAGTGACACATGTTTACACAATTACACAGTTGTATAACTTCACACTTATGAAATTGTATTTTGTCTGTACTTTGTGAACTGTTCATATTTTTTCGGAACCATTGTAATACTATGAGACCTTTGAATGATGTATTTGGTATGAGATCATGATTTTTAAAGTACGTTTGCGGTAGATGACACTATTGAAATGAGCAGAGAATATTTTTTACGATTTGAAATTATTGCAGAAAACTACGACGTTTTTTAGATTTGACTAAGGTGTTATGATGTTATTATTACGATGACAGTGTGTATTTTGCTGTTGAGTTATGTTTATTATCAGTAAGCTGATTCTATATGAGGAATTTGATTATGCTTCATTTTTATTAAGACGAAATATTGAAGAAGTGTCGACGAATATGTATATGTGTAATAAGGTAAGGAATAGTGAGTAGTGGTTAGGGACTCTGACTTGTGAAAAAGGATGTTGGAAACCAAGAATCGTACTTTAAGACTTATGAAATGTGTGTAAATGCATGAATGTACCACAATGCCGACGAAAATTTTTTGGACACTGTTATATTTACAGGATTTTGTTTCTACACATTTGTAATGCAAATTCTCGACCTGTGAAATTTTTATTTGAGACTGTCACTGTAGTGGAAACTTATGAAGTAAATATTTCGGTAAGGAAGGTAGGTCACCTTGACATAATGCATTGTGGGCATCCAGCTGAGAGGTAGTCGTTTGACAAAAGAAAGCCATTAGGTGGAGAAAAAAAAAAGAGGCCATTATCCTAGCTATTGACATTTCTTTGACGAAAGCATCGCAAATACGACGCACTCAAACTTGAAAACAAATGATTGCACTATGGAGCTCTTAATTTATGATATTTACTAAAATGCCTAATAAAATGATGAGAAACATTTTAGGTCTATTGTCTTGGTAATTTTTTTGGTAGAGTAATTTATCGTGATGCATCACTCTAGTGTTAAGATGTGACATAGATATTACACATGGCCATTTTTAATGTAATATTTTTTCTGCTTGAGATTTGTCACGTTCAGATATAAGTTATTGCATTTGCTGCTACTGTTTGCCAGGCATAGTGCTACTAAATTTCATTTTGTACCACTCTGTTAATCCAGTTTTACTACTGATTTATTTTTCTTGTTGCTGCACATTGGCTCATATCAGTTGTAATGTTGCTTTTGCTTGGTAATTTAGATTTACTGTAGCTTGCTTTGCCAATTTCCAATTTTTGTCATTGCTGTTTGTGTTAATTGTTTTGTGCTGCTGCATTGCCTCGTCGCTTAGTTTAGCATCTGAGCTCAATAGGTTTACGTTAGCTTAAGATGGGGTAGGCTATATGTGAGAACGAGTTGTGATGAATTGGAAGAAATGCACTGAGAAGCTATAAGAAAATGGTTTGGCCAAAAAAGAATTTTGAAAGAGGATCTGAACAGAATATAGAAAGCAAGCTTGGATAGGATATTTTTGGTGGAAGCAAATGTTGAAAATAAGAGGAAAGATCTACAGAACAAGTTTTGGGTTGGACTGCAGTACCAAATGCCACATGGAAAGCGAACCCTGTCTTTCCTTTTGTATTATTCTGCTATGTGTTTATGTACCCATGTGTATTTGTCTTTTTCCTGTCTTTAAGTGTTTAGCTAATATGATTTATGTTGTAGAATTTTTCAGATACTATGTTATTTACTTTGTAAAGATGTTTAGACATTATTAATTCTGTTCTGTTTCAATGCTCATGTGTGAAATTAATGTTTCGAAAACTATTCTCATTATTTTATGTATTTACTTACGTCATAATTCCTGTAACAGGATGCATATGTTTATTTCTATTCTTTGTAAAGCCTGTATTATCTGTTATCTGTGTTTTTATGTTTTAATAATGTTTTCTGTATCTTTGTAATTGTATTCTCATGTTATAAAATTGTAATTGACACCAGCTTATCAAATTAAGTAACTTGTAAGTTACATTTCACTGCACACGTTTCTGTTGGTCATAGTATATGGACAATATGTGGGAAGTAGGGACTGATAGTGTTTACACCTATGTTAATAATTCAGCACGGGACTGGATAAAAGCATTGATGATTCTAAGGACATTTAAGAAAAAAGTTTTGTGAGTGCACAAGTGGTGGTATATTGTCCACAAGACTCTTCGATGGTGATTGTGCTCCTTCAAAGTCGCAACAGATGGCTGCTGGCCTTCTCTACAAGGACTGCAGTGGGTCTGCACCTCTGGTGACTCACCAATCCAGTAATCTCTACCAGGACTGCAGTGGGTCTCCTCTGTGATGACCTACCTACCAATATTCTTCAAAACTTCGACTGACTCTGCTGTGGGTTTGCTCTGTCGTGGCCTATTACCTGTCTGCATGTCGAAAGTCCCCACTGTCTTTCCTTTGGAAGGACAACACTAATTCTGCATGGAAATCCACTACTTCTGTGTACATTTTCTTTTACTGCTCACACTTTGTGCATAAAATTGTAATTAATACTGTGATAAATGATCAGGACTGACTTTATGGACTCTGAGAAAAGTTAGCTTTTGACCAACATTTTATCAATAAGTGTGTGCATTTGATTTCTTTGTTGTTGTAATTATGATTATGAAAATTTTTTTCAAATGTGTAATGGCCACTGCCCAAAACAATTCGTAAATTTTTTGTGGGGAGCATGGGGGCTATGTGAGTAGGCTGTTTAGGTTTTTATATTGGTAACGCCACGTAGCGCTCTGTATGAAAATCACTGGCTGTGCTGTGTGCATGCAGTCTGTGGCTACTTTGCATTGTTGTCTGCCGTTGTAATGTTGGGCAGTTGGCTGTTAACAGTGCGTAGCGTTGCGCAGATGGAGTTGAGCCGCCAGCAGTGGTGGATGTGGGGAAGTGAGATGGCAGATTTTTGAGAGCGGATGATCTGGACGTGTGTCCATCAAAGAAAGTACATTTGTAAGACTGGGTGTCGTGAACTGATATATATAATATGACTTTTGAACAATATTAAGGTAAATACATTGTTTGTTCTCTATCAAAATCTTTCTTTTGCTAACTGTGCCTATCAGTAGTTAGTGCCTTCAGTATTTTGAATCTTTTATTTAGCTGACAGTAGTGGCGCTCGCTGTATTGCAGTAGTTCGAGTAACGAAGATTTTTGTGAGGTAAGTGATTTGTGAAAGCTATAGGTCTATGTTAGTCAGGGCCATTCTTTTGCAGAGATTTTTGAAAGTCAGATTGCGTTGCGCTAAAAATATTGTGTGTCAGTTTAAGCACAGTCATGTATAATTTTTCTAAGGGGACGTTTCAAGTGTTGTCTTTAATGACCATTCGAAGGCGCACTTCATTTGCACTCATATTTTACAGGAATTTGCTACAGTGAAGTTTAGATCAGTAATATACCCTAGCAGCAGTCTACAAGCTACAAAATACCCTGTAGTTGACAGTGGACTGTTTGAGCATGTTTTGTGAAGAAATGCACAAATAAAAAAATTAAATCACATCGTTTCACTTACTATTACCTGCATTTGTCCTGTTCCCCATTGTTTTTATTGGTTTCCTCGGAAACTGAGAGGTAAATGTTTTATGAGCATATGACGTTTTTTGTTCAGAACCATTAATACTGTGACCTCTCAAAGCAAATTGCTTTTCTCCTGATTCATCCATTATAAATACGGCGTACTCTATTAATTTAATTTTTTATAATGAAGTCAGACACAGCTGCCAAACTGATTAGTAGTTCTATTCACTTAATAGGCAGCCGGCTTACAAAGGTATATATTGCAATTAGATTGATGTGATGAAAGAATACACTCATGTTCAGATCGCCTTGAACGAATGGAGATAGGGCGTTCATATTTACAGGATTTGTACATTAGCACGATATGCAGAAATAATTAGCATTTCAGTCATCTCTGTTCGACATGCGTTCTGTTGACTAGCAGGCACAGGGTCCGCCATTGCCTCGAAGACTTGTTCCTTGCGTGATGGTTTCGACGCGTACAAGGCGCGATGGCGTCCTGATGCGTTCACCTGCTTTCGAAGTTCATCTGTAGTGGTTCGCACCGGGTCACAGCACTGCACCAGTCGTTTCACCATTTCCCACACATTTTCGATTGGCAAGCAGATCTGGTGATCTGGCATGCCAGAGCAAACTGCTGACTCCCATGACACTAAGAAGGCACGTGTTCATGCACCAACATACAGTCGTGCATTGTCTTGCTGAAAAATGGCGTCTGGGTTGTTTTGCTACAGGTCGCAGGATGCCATTTAGGTCACACTGATCGCAGTTCCGTGGACGTACTCTAATTATGATTTATGGTTGTATCCAATAGCATCATAGGGTCTTGTGTTGGGGCAGTATGTCTTGGGCGAATAGAGTCATTGCGTTGCCGCTCACAATGTCTGCGACGAACCAAAATGTGGAAATCATTTTTAAATAAAGAGAACCTGGATGCGTCAGAAAGTACTATATGATCCCATTCCTGTTCACAGTGACGTGGTTTGACACACCATTGCGTCTAGCATGTTTCTGCACATTCGTGAAAGTTAGGCGGAGAAGTGGACGACATGCACGTAGCCCTTGCCATAATAAACGGCGACGGACTGTCACTCCTGATAGTGTACGATGTGTTACACTGTTCCATTTTTGATCCATCGCCGAGGAGGACGCAGAGCTGTCCTGCAATATCGTTCGGATGAGGTGTTGATCTTCTAGTGGGGTGGTCTGGGTGGTGCGACCTGACCCATCTCGTCATGTAGTGCGGCCTTCCGTGAACCATTCTGCACACACCCGTTACACTGCCGAAACACTGCGTCCCACACGAGCAGCAGTTTCCCGGATGGATGTATCACGTTCTCTCATGTCGATAATGCGCCCTCTTTCAGAGACTGATTTGACAGTACGATTCTCGCATATATCTGCTAGGCAACCTGCACAACTGCTCAAGTCACACTGACCCATTACCTTCGTTTATAGGCCGCAGGCACATTTCATCGGTAGGTGCTATAGCTGCGCGATGCTGATGTTGACCTTGAACCTGCGAGCCGACATGGTTCAAATGATAATCATTTCTGCAGAACATACTAACGTACTTGTCCTGTGGCTACCTTTAGTCGTTCAAGCTTTCTTTTCTGAATATGAGTGTATTTTATCAATAAAGGTCTTCTACTGGTATGAAGTGCTGATATGCAAATGAGGAACAAATTACTGACAGTGTATGTGTGGTGTGCAGTACCGTACGAAAGTGAAAAGTGGTGCACATAAAATCTGGAGGGAAAAACATATTGCAGTATTTGAAATGTTGCTGTCGAAGAAAGTTACAGCAGAAGGTAAAGTACAAAATGAGGATGAAATGAAAACAAAAAATAAAGAAATAAATCTATAGAATTTCCTCAGTGAAAATGCAGCATGTTAGCGGGATATCGGCTACGGCACTACAGCATTATTAACTTGGTCCTGGAAGAATGAGTCTGTTGTAAAATCCAGTAGTGACAGACAAAACTAGAATATTCCAAACAACTTATAGAGTAGGTTATGGTAAAGAAGTGTAATCTCTACAAGACAAGCATTAACTGATCTGGTGTAATTACGGTGATAGTGAGATAAGTGGTGCGAGGTGAATACTTTCTTCAGAAGGAACATTGTCGTACATGACTGCATACATCGTCTAACGTCTTTTAAAGAAGGTTTGACTAGCAGAAAACGTTTTATTGTCCAAACAGTATTTACTGTGAAACGACTTACTTTCAAATCTTGTTTTGGAAAATGGGTCGTAAATGCGACGCTGTTCTGTAAACAGATTTCAAAAACAATGAAATTATTACTTACGTAGCACTATCTGACTAACTATCTTTTACTTATTAGCAATTATAGCAAAACTGTAACTGCACTCTATGGAAGAAGCGATGAGTAAAATGTAACGTGATGTATTTTTTGAAAACAGCTGACAATAATTTTTTTAGAACATTATATTACATTTTTAAAATCTGAAAATGTGTATACGCTTTGCGTCTCTGTTCTAGACGTGTGACTTGAAGATGAGAACACAATTTTGTGTTACTTTTTTTTATCTTGGTTAATTAGTTAACAAAATGAACTTGTTGTTTTTTAAAAGTTTGTAAGCGTTGTGTATCTGTATGATTCAAATGACTTCACAAAGACTACAACAATTTCCAGTTACTTGTTTTCTTGGTAAGCTAACAAAAGGAAATGTCTTCCTCGATGTTGATTATAACAACATAATACATCAAATATTAGTACCCTAGATTCGCTCATTCATGGTTGTTTAAGAAGAATTTATTTGATATTATTGTTTCAACGTTAAGAACTCGTCTCGCATGTTTCTGTTTACATTACGATGTAGGAAATCTCTGACATAAGGAACAAAATTGTAAATGCGAATTGGTGGAAAGACTTCAGTTGAAGTCTCTTTATCATCGCAGTGATGTAGGTCTGGAGTTGAAGTACTTGAATGTCCATTGTTTATCTACGTGGCAGGAGAGAGGATGCAGTCTAATGGCACTTGGGAAAATAGAATAGGGAAATGCGTATTTGTGTGGATTTGTTATGCATACAAAACATTAACATTTCTAACGGTAGTGACACTTTAATAGATTAAAGTCACACGAAATACACAAACAGCACATTTTATATAATACAGTTTATTACATTTATTATCAACCTTCTTACAACTATTACAATAATTTTGTAACACCTGTTTTCTCTCACTAAAGTCTTTAATGTATGAAAATATAGTATATACAATATTGTTATAAAATACTTTGTAAAGCAGGGATATGTACAAAGAGTTCTGTCTTGTTTTTCAGGTTCTTTTTCCCCTCCACTGCGGAAAAGAGATTTTAATTGAAGGCATATAAATTTTTTTGTTTCCTATTTACGTTTAAGGATTTTTTTGAACTATTACTACTCCTATTACTACGATTACTCGTCGTCGAGCAAGACAGCTTAGGGGTTGTGCACAGGGAGTCCAAGAGGGCGGCAGTAGGGTTACACACACACACACACACACACACGCACACACACATACTCGCTCGTACGCACTGACGCATGTTGTACCTTGAGTACACACACACACACACACACACACACACACACACACACACACACACAATAACAACAATGCGCGAAGCTGAAGCAGGTACACAAGTGACTGCGATCTCCTCTACTTGCTACCTCTACTCGGAAACAGGAGTGACGCTCCAAAATAAAGTACGGCAGTCTACGGCCGCCATCTGCCCCTGGTCTACGTGGCAGGAGAGAGGATGCAGTTTAATGGCGAGCGAAGCAACCCTGAGGTGCTTGGGGACCGTCAGGAGAGACGTATTTCTGGGAGACCAGCTGCAGGATATCCAACATTTGTCTTGTCCTTCCTTTCGTCCCTTCCCTATTCGCCAACAGCAGGAAAACTCTTTATAGAGTGTCTGTTCTGGAAATTTCTTGCACACTATTTCGGCACCGTCCTAAGGCGAGAGTCTTGCTTACCTCACACGTGAACTGGAATTGGACTGCCAAGATCGATCGGTGAGTCCTAATTTCTCCTTTTCGTCCTTAAATCAATCGCCAGCAACTTATTTGTTCCTTCTTTCCTTTTGCATTCGTGACCAGCTGCGTTAAGTAGCCACCTCTTACTTAGAGCGCTTTTTTAACTGGAACATTCGGCGCATGCCTTCTTTAACGATATGAGTCCAGCCCGGTGTGCTGACACAGGCAGAGTGTGGTTACAGCCAATTCCAACGATGTTTGCATTATTCGGTTTAGGGTCATTGCTGGAAATTTCCCAGGCGCTAATTATTTTACCTCTGTCTTAGAACGGAAGCCTGGCCTACCTGATATCTGTACCGGAATTTGACTGTTATGACCCCTCGTGCTAAATCCAGCAGCCATATTACATCTACGTTCCGTCTGAGATATCCGATACCTGTGATCTTTAACGACACGAATCTCACCCAGTGGGCTCACAGGAAGTCTCAGTGAATGGGAGAGACTGTGATTAAATCCAATCACAAGTGATTTCTTATCCTGAACGGCTTGCATCTCTCAATGACATCGTCAAGGCTAGACCATAAAATCTTGGTTATAGTGCACCTCTCTACGATTCATAGGATGGTCTTCCAATGCCTTACTGTATGCTACCTCAGTTCCATTGTTTCGATCAGTCCCTATATTCTGCAGTGTACAGTAGGTATTATTCATTTAGTAGTTCAACCACCCCTAACCACAACTCACGAGACCTTCAAAAGCCATGCGCGAGAGTTTCATAACCATCCTCGCTACACGAATATTATTAATCCCAAAAACAAGGACAAGACCTTCATGTAATAAATTTAATGTAATTCATTTATGTAGTGGAATACGTTTCGCTGGAGGATGTAGTTTTAGAATTATTAAAAAAAAAACCTACAAAATAAACTTTCAAAGAGTGATTTTCTTGAGTAAATAGAAAACCGTGCCCTCCAGGGAAGACTTATTCCAGTACAAAATTTAACTAAATCAATTTCGCTACAAAAATATCCTGTTCATTTTTTTTTGTAGGGCTAATAGTTTGTATGTAGTGCGTGGGGAAATATGAAAATTTGGGCGTGGTTTTTTTAAGACGTTGCGGGTTGCATAAAACCCATTGCCATGTCTACCTGAATCAGGAGTATATCTGAGACATTTTTAGAATGGAAGCATCGCAGTTTGAATGACAGAATGAGTGAATTATGTTTTCTGTTGTAAATCACAATTTCTTGTCCACTTTGCATTTTCTGTAAAGGAACCTGTCTGCGTAAGTGTCCTCTTTCATTTATAGCTTTATAGCGCTTTTTGCGTTTCATCTAATCAGTGGAAGAGAAAGGCCAACTTAGACAGAAGGTAAACCGCTTCCATTGCTGTGAGAGGTACTGCATCGGCAGTGAGGCGTCGTAGACTGATTAGTGTCGTATGCGATGGACGATGTGACACTAACCAGGAGCACTGGCTATATAAAACCCTCCGCCCAGTGTACTGCTTCTAACGCGTAGTCCCGCCCAACAGCGCAGACACCGGAGCCTGCCCAGTCGTTTGCACGCCCCCCAGGGATCCACCCTCTGCCTGCTTTTACTCGCGGATCAGCCACCGTCTTTCAGAGAAGCCCTGCAGGGCGCGACCCGCCGTGCTCCTGCGTCAGAGGCGCTAAACTTAGCCCGCGTCCCCGCCTCCGCCACCGCCATCATAACAATCATGCTCTCCGGGACACCTGTCGCCCGCTGACGTCATAGCTGCTATCGACTGCCGGCGGAATCGATGTCGCGTTGTCGATCTTTCGTCGCCGATGATGCTACCGTGACTCCCGTGCCCGGAATAACGAGGAGCTACTCTTTCACCTCGGCGACACTTCTCATGGTATTTTTTTGATCGGTATCTGCGAAAGAGTGTCGTTAAATAGAGGCAGGAAAATGACAGATGCCTACTGTGTTTGCTACAGAGCCACACCTACCGCTGCAAGAACTGTGCTCCAGGTAAAACTGTTTCAGTCACTTCGGTCTTACAGAGAACACCGTGACCATGAATTGTAATTTTAGGCACCAATATAATTACTGAAAACAGTCACTTCTGTTGCTGCATATCTACAGTGCATAACATTAGGTATTCCACTCATAATGATGGCAATATTGTAGCGTGTTTGCGATGTAGTTTAGAGAAACGAGTGTCAAGAATGTTTATACCGCGTAGTACGTCGTAATGTAACATCACCCACTCGCTACGAAAAAATGCGATCCTTGTAGGTTCGTAGTTTCTGTACAGAGATAATCTTTACTTTTTTTCAAGCAGTTCTTTTGTTACGAAATAGACGCCCACTTTAGGAAAATATCTTTTCTTTACCGAGTCATTTTCCCCCATCACGACCGAAAGAGAGAATATTACTCAACTGCCTGGTAGATGTGGTTTCAGGGGAACGCAAATCATTGAGCGTGCTTGATTTTGTAGCTCTTTGACGATAGACTGAACGTAAGCCTAGGAATTCGTGTCTTCGCCTCCATTATTTTAGTTCATAAATTGTCATATATGCCAAAGATTATTAAAAGAAACCAGTTTAGCAGCATGAGAGGTTTTAACACTGGAGCATAGATGAAGGGCTTATTTGAATAGTGGTACAAGTCCATTTTTGTTCATTCTGAGATACAGAGTCCTACAGTTAAAAGAGCGCTGAAAAATCTGCAGTTGAGATACCATAAATATTCAAGTAAGTATATATACTTGAATATATATACTTGAATATTTCTGGTATCTCAACTGCAGATTTTTCAGCGCTCTCTAAACTTTAGGACTGTGCATCCCAGAATGAGCAAAAATGGACTTGTACCACTATTGAAATAAGTCCTTCATGTATGTACATGCGTTAAGTGAACTGTTTCATTAACCGCGCAAAGCGTTGCGCTGCATTCTTTTATGTGCATAACTTTGCGGAACTACGAAAGTGGGATGACCACTAGCTCCAGGCCTTGGAAGAAGTTACATAACAACGCACATTATGAGCATCTGAAGGTGAATGGTTGTCTACTACGAACAAGATATGCACTGTAAATGAACAACAATCATTTATTAACTTATAAAATCCGACATACCTTTGCAAGAAGCAAAATTAAAATTTTTATCTAGATCTCTGTGTGTGATCACTGAGATATCTCAGCGAATTTTCTATACTGAAGTGCAAAGCAAAAATTTCATGGCTTACCTCCATATTTTATTATACACAGTCTACTGTTTCTCGACTGAAACTGTCTCATAGATAGTTGTGACGATCGGAGAAATTTTCGTAACGTTGCTTTGGAATACACGCCCATTAGTATATTATCAGTGAGGTTTCGTAATGTATTGTACCAAGGACTGACTACAGAAGCAGATACACATTACACCTGCAAAAATTTAACCCTCTGGGCCGAAAAGTGGTATCAGGAGACGCGTTGCAAGCAGACATGGTCACTTGGCTTTACATTACTTAAATTATTAATTAAAGCTCCTAACTTTCGATGAAAATAGGCATAAATTAACGCCTGCTGAAAGAGCATCACCTCAAAGGACCCCGTAGTCTCTTCAGTTATTATGAATTTATTACCAAATTAGGACACCATCGATCGATTTATGCGGCCTGCCCTAATTCCAGTTGTAGCCTCAAAGGAGAGCTATGCAATATCAACATGCATTCGTTAATTCGTTAAGCGTAGGCCCGGTCGCTTTAATGACAAATGATAGGGAGTCCCCAGCAGAAGGTGCTGGTTCACTGTAATAGCTCCTAATTCTGACTGCGCCAGTGATCGCGTGTTGAGAGGCCCTCTTCCCTCGCAGGTCTGTGGCGGCTATTTTCGGTAATTTCCGCGCCGTACGTAATTCATAGGCACTTGCCTCAAAAGAGCGCCGCGCCTAGCTATTCTCAGAGCCGAGCGGCCGCTTTTAGACGGTCGAGTTTCGTCTGCGGAGCACGTAAAGCCGACGAAATCGGAGCAACAGATGAGGCGTCTCCCTGTGGGGCTGCTTTGGCGTTCTTTGTTCCCACTTAATCTCGCCTCTTCAGTCGTCCGCTTACTGTTTCCTGGATGGCCTCGAAATAGCTCGCCTCGGTACACTGTTAAGCTCAACTATAAGGAAACCTTTCCCGGTTGTGTTTCCCATTGGCCTTCGAATCACTGTCTCATTTTTTTGCTTCATTTTTCTGCTTCGACAGGCCCAGGAGCAGGACAAAACTATATATTTCTTGTTCTCTATATAATGTGAACGAAAAGAAATAACAGGAGCAGTCTATCCACTATCATTTGTTCAAAAACACTGAATAAATACTGTTGTTTCTTCTTGATTATCCTCAGCCTCTCTACTTCTTTCTCTCTTCAAGTGTTACACTATCCATTTCCTTTCTAACATAATAACATGTTAAGCACCTGGAACGGAAAGCCTGTGTATCAGCGCTAAACGCCTCAACCGGGAACCTGGAGGCAATATTTTATTCGCTTTTCCGCAATTCCAACATTCAGATGAAAGCTAAGCATTTGTACAGTCCAAGCGACGCAGCGCACTGACCATCACATAACGCAGATCGTGAAGTTCCTTCTCTGTCATTGTTCCCTCCTGTACTGTGGTGATACTGACCTTACCCTAATTCCTCTAAACGACGAAATCCTATGATACGCGGGTATTCCGTCACATTCACTGCTCTTCCATGCTACGCTGTGCATTGGTCTTCGAGTCGCTCCTTGTCTTCGTACTCATACACATGTGTAATACAGAATCGTAACAGCGGGAGTATACTGTGCGATGAGAAAAACAAACACAGCACCTGATTAGCGAAACCAGAGATTAATGTCGCAGATGAGTGTTTGTAGTTTCATTCAGACTGCTCGTGGAAAAGCGGGTTGCACGATTATTGCGGGAAAAGCGGTATCTTGTCCATCGGTGTTGAGGATGTTCCTATTCTAAGCGGACATTCAGTTCTTTGTTCTCCCTGCGGTTTTCCCTGGCAGTAAAGCAAGAAAAGCATAAAACGAATCCGTAACGAGTCAGCAGTCGAGTGTCTACGATGGAACATAATTTAATTTTCTAGTGAACACCGGCAACAACTCGAAGCTTCTGTGCTAGATAAATCTGGTATCTAGAGACTAATTGACATCAGTTAATTTGCAACAAGTTTTTTTTCAGACAGTTTTGATACAGTATAACATAGTTATTCCAGTTCCTCTTATGAAGGACGCAGAGCTCTTACTATGGAATCAACATTTGCTTTCGCAAAGTAGGAGGGTCTTTCACAAATCTGATACAATTTCCTACCTTGGGAAAATATTAAAAAATAGATACTGTTTAGTTGCTGTTGTACAATAAATGACTGTACTGTACTTGTGTGGAAATGAAAATTTACGATTGTTGTAGAAGGCATCAGAAGTGCAAGAAAACACTATTAATAGTTTTTTCATCTTTCAGCTCACACCACAGAAATGTTGCTGCTATTTGTAGCTCTATTTGACTATTTCCTCTTAAAGGAGAGTATGGAAATGAACGGAATCGTACGTACAACACATTAACTCTGTGAGTTTTACAAGACGAAATTTTCAGTATGATGTATATTTGAATGACGGAAATGATAGAAATACACGATGCGTCTGTAGTTATCCGGTCATAGTGTATATGGAGCAAATTCTGCTTTCCCAGTTAGCACCTTTGAAGTGGGTGCCATTTTCATAATAAAGCAGCTTGCAATCGAAAAATTCCGCATTTCTGTGCTTAATAATCAGTCAACTGTCATTTTCATAATAAAGCTGTATGTAATCGAAAAAGTCAAGATTTCTGTGCTTAATAATCAGTCAACTGCACACAATTTTTATATAAATACGTTACTATGTGAAAACTGTATTCGCACTCTATTGTGATAACTTAGAAAGCATGGAACAGATAATTCAGAGACGCTGCAACTCTGCGTCCAACAGTACAACCCTTAAGTCTTCTATTAAAATATACATTGTAGGCTTAGAAATTTATCTCTAGAAAATAATTAATGGTGAAACAGTTAATGGAAGTATAAAGATAGCTTAGGCGTAGCTAAACAGGTTACTGAGCATGTACCAGTCTTCATAAGACATCCTGAACCGTAGTAAAACGTAATTAAAATGATTAGTCCAGAATCTTATCGTTATAGATATTGCAAAAAATTATTTAATCTCCCATAGTGTACTGCAGTTAACAGTAAAGTGGTTGCAAACTCTTGAGAGTAACTAAACATGTGACTTCGCAGGAACCACAAGAAATGCTAACATACGATAAAAGTAAACACAAACAATGGAATCTGTTTGCTTTGGACTTAGGAACACGTCTAAAGCACTATAATACTGCTATTATAACATTCACTGGCTGCTCTAATGAAAGGGAAAAATTACTTTCTTTCTTAAGCGAATTCCTGCGAAATCACAGGAATGAGAGATGTCGTTCTAACTTGTTAAATACCTAAGAACATTTCAGACTACGTCAGGAAGAACTGCTAAGTTTTCATTCAGTATCCTGAGAGTATGTTTGGACTAAACGGTTTTATCATCAGAGTGAAGGAAAATTAAGCATGCACCTGTAAAACAGTTAATAGTGAAAAAATTTCTATTGTTATGAGTTTTTATGGTAGAGAGCTGCAGAATAGTTTGTATTGGACTTTTAATTATATCAGTTTTTTGTATTATTTAAAATATTTGCGAATATTTTAGCAGTAATTATCAAAATATGTGGAAATATAATTTGGTTTTGGTAGGACATTATGATAAAACAACTTTGCCGCACAACATTTTTTTAACCGTTTTCTCGCAAAGAATGACACTCCTTTTGAGTGCGCTATTCTGCAGGGCACACTAGAAAATTAAAGAGAGTTTCAGCTCTGTATCACTAATTATTTTGCACTGATAAACTTCAGATCATTCTGGGTTAATGATAGCAAATAGCTGGTGCCGAAGATCTCCCGTTAAACATTTTTGCGAAGCTGACACTGAAGTTAACGTGCCGTAGAGAGGTATAATCACATGGAGCACATGTTATTTCGAGAGAGCAAGCCACTGTAGACAGTCACATTAGTTCAGCTACAACAACACAATCTCTTCCTGAGAACCCTTGATATTACGTCTATTAATACAAAGATACACTCGATACCACTTAATTGTTCGAAAATAGTGTCAATATATATTAGGTAGAAGTTTCTCTGCCGTTGTCAGAGAAGTACGGATATCGAGATGCAGTGGCATAAAGGCAGGATGTATCCGCTCAATTGTGTGCATAACTAGACTGCCAGAAAGTTGTAAGAAAGAGACAATGGTTGCCTCGCAGTAGCAACGGACCGAAATGGATGAATTGTATAAAGAGACAATGGTTGTCTCCCAGTAGCAACGGACCGAAATGGATGAATTGTATCTGCCGTGTCCGCACGTGAAAGTGTCAACCACTGCAACGCTTTCACACTCGTGACTGTGGTCACCCAGAATGATATGAAGTGAAGGACAAATTACAGGAAAAATTGGAGAAACAGAAAAGCAAAATAATGTAATCCTCGCTAGACATGCTTCCGTGTCGTCAATCGCGTGTCTGCTTCATTTTTAGGCCGTGTTGTTCAGTCTTTCAACGAGAAGCACGATCTGGTGGGTTGTTTCGGACACTGTGCAGAGCCGCCAGGTCGAGTGTGGCCGCTCGGTGACACGTCGGAGCATACGCGCTTGCGGACAGGAAACCTAAATGGAAACGAAAATTTCCCCCGCAGGTACAGACGGGGGAGCGGACTGCGTGGCGGTGGGGAGACGGAGCGACCAGCCCAGCCCAGGGGCCACGGGCTGCTGGGGTCGGGCAGCGGGCAGCGCCTATGTGGAGAGCGGCTTGTGCAGGCCGCCCAACTGCTCCACCAGCGCCTCCTCGCTGCTCACAAACCGCTTCTGCGGAGGTCGCCGGCTCACCTCCTCCTGCGGGCACAGAGATGATACTTTTATTGTTTACCAGTCACTTACATTCGCAGGAGCAGCAAAATTGACACACTTCAGCCATAGCATTGTAAATTTTGACAGTAAAATTTTGTTTTTACAAGGTAATGTAGCTGATGAAATGAAATGTAGTGAGGATATGGCCTCCCGTCGGCTGGACAGGTCGCCTGGTGCAAGTCTTTTGAGTTGACGCCACTTCGGGACTTGCGCGTCGATGGGTATGAGATGAGGATCATGAAGACAACACAATACCCAGTCCCTTAGCGCAGAAAATCTCCGGCACAGCCGGGGATCGAAACCGGGCCCCTTAGCATGACATTCTGTCGCACTGACCACTCAGCTATCGAGGCTGACAAGTAGCTGATGATGAAGATCGACGTCTACATCTACATTTACATCCATACTCCGCAAGCCACCTGACGGTGTGTGGCGGAGGGTACCTTGAGTACAACTATCCGTTCTCCCTTCCGTTCCAGTCTCGTATTGTCCCTGGAAAGAAGGATTGTCGGTATGCCTCTGTGTGGGGTCTAATCTACCTGATTTTATCCTCATGGTCTCTTCGCCACATATACGTAGGAGGGAGCAATATACTGCTTGACTCCTCGGTAAAGGTATGTTCTCGAAACTTTAACAAAAGCCGGTACCGAGCTACTGAGCGTCTCTCCTGCAGAGTCTTCCACTGGAGTTTACCTATCACCTTCGTAACGCTTTCGCGATTACTAAATAATCCTGTAACGAAGCGCGCTGCTCTCCGTTGGATCTTCTCTATCTCTTCTTTCAACCCTATCTGGCACGGATCCCACACTGCTGAGCAGTATTCAAGCAGAGGGCGAACAAGCGTAGTGTGACCTATTTCCTTTGTTTTCGGGTTGCATTTCCTTAGGATTCTTCCAATGAATCTCAGTCTGGTATCTGCTTTACCGACGATCAACTTTATTTGATCATTCCATTTTAAATCACTCCTAATGCGTACTCCCAGATAATTTATGGAATTAACTGCTTCCAATTGCTGACCTGCTATATTGTATCTAAATGATAAGGGATCTTTCTTTCTATGTTTTAGCAGCACATTACACTTGTCTACAAAGAGATTCAATTGCCATTCCCTGCACCATGCGTCAATTCGCTGCAGATCCTCCTGCATTTCAGCACAATTTTTCATTGATACAATCTCTCGATATACCACAGCATCATCCGCAAAAAGCCTCAGTGAACTTCCGATGTCATCCACAAGGTCATTTATATGTATTGTGAATAGCAACGGTCCTACGACACTCCCCTGCGGCACACCTGAAATCACTCTTATTTCGGAAGACTTCTCTCCATTGAGAATGACATGCTGCGTTCTGTTATCTAGGAACTCTTCAACTCAATCACACAATTGGCCTGATAGTCCGTATGCTCTTACTTTGTTCATTAAACGATTGTGGGGAACTGTATCGAACGCCTTGCGGAAGTCAAGAAACACAGCATCTACCTGAGAACCCGTGTCTATGGCCCTCTGAGTCTCGTGGGTTAATAGCGAGAGCTGGGCTTCACACGATCGTCTTTTTCGAAATCCATGCTGATTCCTACAGAGTAGATTTCTGGTCTCCAGAAAAGTCACTATACACGAGCATAATATGTGTTCCAAAATTCTACAACTTATCGACGTTAGAGATATAGGTCTATAGTTCTGCGTATCTGTTCGACGTTCCTTCTTGAAAACGGGGATGACCTGTGCCCTTTTCCAATCGTTTGGAACGCTACGCTCTTCTAGAGACCTACGGTACACCGCTGCAAGAAGGGGGGCAAGTTCCTTCGCGTACTCTGTGTAAAATCAAACTGGTATCCCATCAGGTCCAGCAGCCTTTCCTCTTTTGAGCGATTTTAATTTTTTCTCTATCCGTCTGTCGTCTATTTCGATATCTACCATTTTGTCATCGGTGCGACAATCTAGAGAATAAGGTGATGATCATTTCACGTACTTCACTTTGTTGTCAAGATAATATGCTGTTGATGTTATTGTTGTTGTTGTCTTCAGTCCTGAGACTGGTTTGATGCAGCTCTCCATGCTACTATATCCTGTGCAAGCTTCGTCCTCTCGTAATACTTAGTGCAACCTACATCCTTCTGAATATGCTTAGTGTATTCATCTCTTGGTCTTCCACTACGATTTTTACCCTCCACGCTGCCCTCCAGTACCAAATTGGTGATCCCTTGATGCCTCAGAATATGTCCTACCAACCGGTCCCTTCTTCTTGTCAACTTGTGTCACAAACTCCTCCCCTATTCTACTCAGTACCTCCTCATTAGTTATGTGATCTACCAATCTAATCTTCAGCATGCTTCTGTAGCACCATATTTCGAAAGCTTCTATTCTCTTCTTGTCCAAACTATTTTTTGTCCATGTTTCATTTCCATACATGGCTATACACCATACAAATACTATCAGAAACGATTTCCTGACGCTTAATTCTATACTCGACGTTAACAAATTTCTCTTCTTCAGAAATGCTTTCCTTGCCATTGCCAGTCTACATTTTATATCCTCTCTACTTCGACCATCATCAGTTATTTTGCTCCCCAAATAGCAAAACTCCTTTACTACTTCGAGTGTCTCATTTCCTAATCTAATTCCCTCAGAATCACCCGATTTAATTCGACTACAGTCCATTATCTCCGTTTTGCTTTTGTTAATGTTCATCTTATACCCTCCTTTCAAGACACTGTCCATTCCGTTCAATTGCTCTTCCAACACCTTTGCTGTCTCTGACAGCTATCTGATCGAAAGCACCCAACGCCAATTGGTTGACATTAACATCTGGTCTGAGATGTCTATATGCAGACTGACGCGAAGACTGAAAATTTGTTCCAAGCCCAGGATTCGAACCTGGGACTGCTGCCCAGAAGGCAGGTGTGCTAACCACTAGGTCCCCGGGCACAGAGGTTTTGTGCAACTGCATGGACTACCCTCACGCGCCTCCCTTTTCAGTCCAAATTTCCATTCACGCCTCAGCCCTATTGGTATCGTTCGTAAATTCGAACAGCACTGCAGAGGCTCCCCAACTATATTGGAATGACACCTCAGCATGGAACGAGGATGATGCCTGAAACGGAGGTTTAGGTAATTTAATCAAATTAAACTATATGTTTCCAGAAACCCTTTCATCTGTGTTCTATACATGCAGACTGAAGGGAGAAATTAATTTTGTACCGATGGCAGGATTCGTTCCACGGTGAGGCACTATTCCAGTACAGTTGAAGAGCTCTGCAATGCTCCTCTAGTTTAGGGAAAATACCAAGTGGACTGAAGCGTGAATAGGAAATTGTATTGAGGAAGGAAGCGTACTAACATCCGTACAGATGCCAGGGTGGTGTAGTGGCTAGCACATCTGCATTTGGAGCCGGAGATCCGGGTTCACGTCCTGGCCTTGCTACAATTTTTCATTCATCGTTTCAGTCTGTGTAAAGACACCACAGATGTTTGAGACTTGGGAAGATCTCTGGAGCCGTATAGTTTCATTTGATTAAAGCACCTGTGTCTGGGTTTCAGTCGGGATACTCCTTTCGTTTGATGCTGAAGTGCTATCCCATCAGAGTTGGAGAGCGTCTGCAGTGCTGTTACAGTATAGAGGAAGTACCAAGTGGGTTGAAGCTTGGGTGGGAATTTGGACTGACGAGGAAGGCGTGCTTGTGTAGTCGGTTCAGATGTGCAGAACCACTGCGCAAGGGTGGGGTAATGGTTAACGCATTGTCTAGTAAGCAGGAGACAGTTTCGAATCCTTGCCTTAGTACAAAATTTCGTTCGTCGCTTCATTCTGCGTATATACGTCACAGATGCTTCAGATTGTAAAGGTCTCAGAAGGAACATAGTTTCAGTATGCGATTTGCCCCCTCCCCCTTGCCTTTATGACGAACTCGAGTAACCTATTCTTCCTCAAGGTCTGACACGTGAGAAGCTAGTGATTTGGACATTCGGGACAGAATAAAAGTCATCGTTGTGACTCATCCGAGAGGTGTTCTGCAGGGTTCACGACGTGAACCTGAGCAGGCCTGGAGAATCTATTGCCCCAGAGATGCTTCTGACGGGGTCCACTGTCATGCATCGTCTGACAACTGTTTCTTTTGCAGTCGGCTAAAAAACCTCATCTTCTTGAATGTCATGTCATTGAACGGTATCACACACGGACTTCATGCAACGCCTTAGAAGGGCGAGGCGAATGAGGTGGGATGTGCAATAGGGCAGACGAACCGACGACAAAGGGAAACGTCATAGAGCAACACACTCTGTGATTCCGTCAACGCATTGGCATACAAAGCATCCGTGCCATTGAGCGAGTGAAATTAGGTCGTTTTAAATAACATTATCATTGTCTAGAACTGTTCGACAGAGCTTTTGGAACTTGTGAAGAAGAAGAAGAAGAACAGATGAACCATATAATATCAAGATGTCCCAAAAAGACAGACAGGGTACATGGGACACTAAATCAGCTGAGTGCTAGGGAAGGTACAAAGGCTCTCATTGCGTTACCACTCTTTTGGCAACAACAGACGTTACAGCGTATAAACTCATACACACAGCTGTAAAGGAATTAGGAGTGTTCATATTATCAGCCACGTCCAAACCAGGATCCTACGAGCACGGTAGGGTGAAGGAGGCGGCAGGCAACAGTAGACCATTGGCGAGAACGGCCTCTGCCTGGAGGACGGTATTTCTTCTAGGACAAAAGAGGTTGCTGATCCAGATCTTTAAGTGGCGGCATCGGTCACTGCATTGTCTGCATTTTAAATTTCAAATGTCCTACGTCGGGTTAGTTTTCGTATCAGTTTCTCATTAAGACGGTTAATATATATTATTTTTAAAAAATACACTTATTTTGCAATAGCTGCATTGAAATTTGATTATCTAAGAGAATCAAAACCGACAGTTGTTACTGTCTGGTTATATGGTCATGGAAAAAAAGGCAAAATGGATGAATAAATAACTAAATTCTCTACGCAGTACACAATTCTGTAAACGTGTTCATATCCTTCTGCTGTTAGTGTTACCTTCAGGGTAATTCAGGGAACACAACTTACCACTCACACCCTCACAACAACCCGTCCTCTCCCTTTGTCACACTACATGTACGGCCCACTATTAGATAAATGTCTCTAACAAGGGAATGGTCAGACTTGTCATGTCGAAACCTGTGTTGCTTTTTTTACCACTGTGAGTTAACATTGCAAGAAGTATGTATGAAGAATTTTAGCTGCTTACATGACCTGGAAGTCTGTAAACAATTTTATGAAGTAAGACATTATTGCCGCATGGTTTCCGTGCTTATAACTGCCTCTTGTACAACCCTGACCTCCCTCGCTAAGTTATACCGACGCCATCTAGGGACAAGGTGGCGTTAGCTACGCGCCGCTCTCTTGCCACAGCAGTGAGAGAGCTGATTCCCCCAGTGAAAGCGATCGTATGATAATTAAACGTTCGTTGGCAAATATGGCTGATATGTTATCTACAACATTCTTTCCAAATAGCTATGAAATAGACACAAATAAATATATGGTTTAGAACACGTCCAAATTTTATTTCTTGTAATTAGCGCAAAAATGGGAAATATTGATACAATGTTCAAAACATAGGTTTTTTGTGCACCAAGAGCATACAAGCAAAGACGACATATGACAGCCCTGCGAATCACAGACGTTGTTAGATGTCCGTAGGCAAAACTGGGCTGGTGTTAGGAATGAATCAGGCCCAGTGTCAATGTATTTCGAGGAGTCCGCGCATATTAAATCAAATTCTGAAGCCGTGGGGAGGAAAACTGATTATGTACTACTGATTGCAGCTTGAGAATATTGTCACGGCGATAGACAGGAAATTGCAGTGATCTGCACACAATAATTTTCTCTGTAAGTTACCTGTAAAATGCCTTCCACTGACGGAAAAATTCTCTGTCTACAGGTTGAATTACGTTCGTCGTGCGGGGTGGAATCTGATGTATTTCTACTTCTTTGCCAGGTTGGGCTCGAAATACAGCTTTTAATGAACCAGACCTTTTATGACCTGACCACGAATCTAGAAGGAGAAGAGATTTGTTCCCGCAGAACGGAAGAAAAGCATTACGCATCCAGACTTCGATGCGTCTACCACAAGATTGTTTGCGTAGAACATTGTTCTTTTGACACGTGGTCCAAAACTTCCAGTTGGTTCTTGAAGACACACATATAGTTTAGGCAGCAATGGACCATCCAAACTAATTATGGGCATTATAGTGTATGAATGGGTGAGTGCAGTCGTGGACTGCGCAATCGCCTCAATATGTTTTTCCCCTTCGAATGATAGTGTTCTTTTCTCACGCACTTCTTTTTGAAAACCTGACAGATCTGCATTGTACACCTACGATTCACTAAAACTAGCGATCTTATTTTTGCATTCGCAAGAAAAGCTTCTATCATTTCGATTTGTGTCACTTTATTTTCCGACCTGTTTCTCGATACAAATTTTGTTATTTTTCTTGCCACAGTTTTTTGTGATCTTTTGTAGCGACTAATCCAACTTTGAGAAACTGTAAATTCTTTAGCGCCTATCGCTTTGGCAATCTGTAACGCCCAATGACGCAAAGTTGTATCGCTGACACTAAATGACTGTTTTCTGGCATTGGTAAATAACTCAAAAAGTCGCGCATTTATCTTCGTCACAACGGACAAAGCGATAATAATTTTGAACAGTACTGACACGTAGGCGTTTCTTACCACTTTCGTTCAAGCAATACGTCACCGCTTTTTCTTTATCTGATAACGTAATTGTAGTTGCTGGTGTTACTGTCTGAGATAACTGATGATGGTACGTGGCACTATCACTCGAAGAGTCTTCACGAGTGCAACTTTCGTCGGTGTCTTCGCCATCTGTAGATTCACAGTCTGCAATATCGAGTGTTACAGTTGTTTCTAGCCACATGTCTGCGCCATTTACATACTCGTCTAGAAGTTTAACAACCATGTCGCACAACACATAGTCTTCATGCGTGTTTTCTGCTGATTGCTTCATTTGGCGCCTGTGGTATATGTCCATGGCAAGCAGCAAAACATTTAAAGGATTCGCCATCACCTGTGAGGGAAGATTGAATGTTCACCGGAAAGTGGCTTGCGGAGTATAGATGAACATGTACAGAACCCCTTTCACATCTCTAACCAGTTTCATTACGGTATGTTTCGAAATACGTACCAGGAATTAAAAGGACGTGCATGCCACAAACACGAATATTCGTTTCCCCTTTCCAGCAAAACCGTGCAGCGATATTCCTCTTTAGTGAACGCCGCGATAAGACGGACGCACTTCCCAGCCATGCGCACAACGCTCGCGACTCGCCATTTCCAGGGGTGGCCAGCCGTCACTGCATGCGCCAAGCAGGAAACGCAGCCTTGTTCGTGAATTTTTTTAGGTGACTTCCGGTTCATGTCAGCAGCTACAATTTTGCATGCGGACCTTTTGAACAGTTAAATAACAGTGCTAAAAAAAAAGCAGTACATGTTTCGGCATGACAAATCTGACCATTTCCTTTGTCAACGGTTTAAACGTGCGTTGTCGGTGTTTCTTCTAGGACGATTTCAGGATTTTAAATTTCAAACGTCGTATAGGTAGGTTGTTGCACTAATCCCCTACGTCGGATTTGTTTTCGTGTCAGTTTCTCATTAAGACGGTCATACTGTGACGATTGAGTAGTAGTTACACATAAATTTAACTGCTAATCAGCTTGTAATGGAGGGGTACGGAATGTAGACTTATGAAGTGTTCCTGCTGGTTTATCAGCTTCGTCGACTCTCCGAAAAGCCAACAGACAGCTAACGCGTGAGCTTTCCACGGATCGCCAGAGGCCAGCCGTGCCGGTCTATCTGCCGTCTGTCAGCTTGGAAAATTGGTTTCTGGGCCCTCCGGACGTAAGGCGAGGCAATAAATCACAAGCCAAGTTCTCTGAGCAAGTGGCGCGTCGTCGAGGGAGACAGGCAGCGCCGCAGGCGGAAGGCGGCCGCAACACGCCCAACACCCGACCAGCTCTGCGCAGGTCTTCCATACAACAGTTCATGCGTCTTATATCGTCTGCGCATACTCATTATGAACCACGTGGGGCTCAGGCAATGATTATTGCTAACCCGATAAGAGATACAATTAACTCACGGTGTGTCTTCGTTTAGCACTTAACCTTGTTTGCAAAGAAACTGTTCGGTACTGTCAAGTAGTATCGGCGGAACGATGCACGTGACGTGAGAAAGTGAGGAACATATTTCTTAACCATGGTTCGAGCTGCAGAACACAAAATGGAACTGGTGATGTAAAGAACTCGTATATATTCCATTTTGAGATCAAAAAATTTTCGTTTACTCGCAAGCTAATTATAATCAATCTGCGTGCCTATGGAGTATCGCCTCAATTGTGTGATTGTATTTGTGATTTCTTGTCAGAATGGTCACCGTTCAGGGAGTCATATAGTAAAACAGAAATGATGTCTTGCGTTGCCCAAAGAAGTGTTATGGCGCATCTGTTGTTCCCGATCTATATAAATAAATTAGGAGAGAACCTGAGCAGCACGTCCCAGAAATAATCAGTTGAAAACCTCTCTGAACAAATATGGGCTCATTTAATGTAGAAGCTAGACAGTACAGAGCATGCTCTTGTGCGATGAAATTGAGCGTTAAAGGGTTGTGGCAGCAGACGTTCAACACGAGTGCCTTTGCTAATAGCTTGACTTCGCCTGCAGCGTCCCTCGTTCTTCAGATGGCTTGTGCTCATATCGGGACGTCAAATTAATTCCATATGGCTTTTGACACCGTTCCCACAAGCGACTTCTAATAAAATTGCGTGCTAATTGACTATCGTCTAATTCGGGATTTCTTGTCACAAAGGTCAAAGTTCGGAAAGTCAACAAGTAAATTATTAAACACTGAGTGAACAGAGTCTGGGTAATCTGCCCTACATTTTCAGATAAAAACTAGTTTTTCACGCATCTTAATGTTTAGCACATTAATCTTTTAAACTGTGTGTCGTACAATGATATATTTTTGCATGTATATTTAATGAGACGTGTAGATATTGTCTGAGAAGCTGTTGCGAATAGAGTTTGTCCAACGAAGTCATAAGGTAAAACGTCGTACCTGACGCTGAAGTTCTACTGCGCCCGATTTTAAGCAGAATCTAGTTTTTCACTCATCTAAATATATATGACGTCACATCTCATGAAATTCGCGTATGTATCGTGCAACTACATACTTTTGCAGGTGTATTCAATGACATGTCTGCATAGTGCGTGCAAACTGTGCTGCGAATAGAGTATGTGGTAGTGAAATAGTAAATTAAAACGTAACCTGTAATGCTGAAACGTTACTGCATGAACAGCGGAGATGTAGTAAGCCATTACGTTTTTTCCTTTCGTCATATTGTGGGAGGGTGTCAGAAAAAGTCTCATAAAGCTTTGAAATTTAGTGTAAGGCTTGCTGGAGGTCGCAAAGTGCTCCCATTCTGAAGTAATGTATGAATAAAATCCTGGTATTGGAGCGCCGTCTGTTACGCTGCCTGACGAGAAACACACAGTTCCTAACTGTCATACTTGTCTTATAGTGTTAAATTTTTAACATGAGATTGTGGCTCCTAATGAGTAGGTTATGGCAACATTTTAAAAATTTAAGTTAGTCAATAATCAAGCGAAATATTGAAAATCAATTTTTTTTGTCCCTGGAAGGCGTTAGATAGGCCACCTGCAGCTGGTGCTGTCTTCTGGATTTCGGGGTAATCGATCAAAATTAGTTGTATTGAACACCGAGCACCGAGATTCGCGTATAAGTTGGGCAAATAAACATTAGCAATGCATCCTGGGTCAACCTTGGTAGGGTTCCCTTCACCGGCGATTGCAGAATTTGTGTGAAGCGTAATGATCGGTGTGGTAAAATGTGTAAGTGACCGGGTGCCATGATACGTCTCATGTATGTAGTTCGACGGGTTTAGAAGTGAAGTGAGCCAGTGGCATTCCGATATCATGTGTTAGCGTCGGAGGCCTTTCTGCAGCCGTAGGGCAATTTAAGGGCTGTGAAGTGTCTGAGAAGTATCCTCCAACAAACGTTTCAACCTGGCAGCCTGACAGTGAGCACTCAAGCGTGGTCACGTTTCGTACACGTTCGTCCATTGGCACTGATCAATGAAATGTGATGGCTTGCGATATCTGCTGACGTTAATGCGCTTCAGCTTGTATGGGATCAATTTATACTTGTAATGCATGATATCATCAACGATTCTCGTACACTATAGCTCCTAAGGAAGGACAACTGTAAATGAGTGGAACACGCTTGAGCAGAAATGTCTATACCACACTGCAGACAGGATGTTGCTTTTTACAACGCACAGGGTGAAGTAAAGCGGTATCGACTGCAAAGAAGGACAGACTTTGGTATCACAGATGTGCAAAGACGTTCACTTTCGAAAATATTGGCTTATTGTTTTCTTTTTTTTTAAACCTTAGTAGGATACTGGGTAAATAGTGTATTGATCTACATTTGGAAGTCAATACAGCAGCGATTGTGGGTGCCACGGATGAGGCAGGTCCTTGGTAGGTTTCCGAATGTATGTGACCGCAGACGTCTATGCCCAGTTCACACAACTCCAGTATACTATGGGTGAGAACATGTCCGGTATGTGTTGAATCAGACCAGAGTAGCCACATTTGTTAGCCGAGACACTATACGGGCTCATCATGTTCATGAAACCACTGTAGCACGATTTTGGCCTTGAGACACGAACCGTTATACTGTTGGAAGATGTCATCGTCTTCGGGGGGGACATAAAGCCTGAAGGGATGTAATAACGTTCGCCTGTTCCACAGCTGTCATATTGCACTAGGTTACTACTACAAGCCTGAAGGGATGTAATAACGTTCAGCTATTTCACACCTGTCATGTTGCACTACATTACTACTACTAGTTCCATGAAAACCCCAATGAATGTACCTTTGAGCATAATACTGCATCAACCTTCCAGCGTCCGTGGGGCAGTGCATACTTCGAGCAGGCGTTCACCTTGAAGACGGCGTAACCGGACAGGAGGACAGAACTATCGAACCTTGTGGAACAAGAAACTTGACTATCGTCGGTCCTGGCGCTACTATAGATCATCGCTCCAATGCCGATGGTCCCGTGCATACTAAACTCGTAAATAACGATGTCGTTGGACCAACATGAGAACACGTAACGGTTGTCTCCTGCCGAGACGGTGCCAGCTGAACGATGTGCTAAGAAACACTTGTGCCTTGCCGTCTGTTGTCAGATTTGTCTTAGATCGCCACCTGTTCTGCACTACACACCGTGTAGGCCTATGTCCTTCAAGTTCTGTGATGAGCCATGGACATGAACCACCTTGTCACTCGTAATTTTCCTTGCTCACAACAATTGCTCGCGAGCAGGATAGCAACTTCGCCGTTCCCGAGATCGTCGTTCCCACGCAGTAACAATTTTGCCTTTGACAGATTCATTTGTGTCACGGGATTTCCCCAATTTCGATATCACAAGCAGAATTATTTAACATTCATATTCGATTCGTTTGTATCCATTTCTTACCACGTCACACATCTGGCCACTAGGAGGCATTTAGTAGCAAGGTGGACAGCGCGGTTTATGATTTGGTGAAATGAAACTGTATGGTTCCAGAGACACCTGTCTGCCGCAGAAATTCATCGACAGATTTGCGAAGTGTACGGTAATACTGTTATGAGTGAAAACAAAGTGCTTAAGTGCGTTCTATACTTCAAAGATGGCCTTGGCAACGTCCATGATGAGAACCGCTCCGATCGCCCTTCTTTGAATACAGACGATTTGGTAGATTCAATTGAAGTGAGGATTCGTGAGAACAGGTGCTTCACAATAACAGGTCTCTCAAACGAATTTCCTGACGCGTCGAGATCAGTGCTTTACAACATTGTTTCTGAATACCTTAAGTTTAGTGAAGTATGCTACTAATGGGTCCCGAAACTCCTAACAGAGGGCCACAAAATACAAAAGATTTGTGCATTGAATGGAGACACACACACTTGCCTGTAAAGGTAAAGGCCAAACAGACACAGTCCCAGCGCAAAATCATGGCGCTGGTGTTTTGGGATAGGCATGGTGTTTTGTTGGTCGACTTCATGCAACGGGAACCACTATCAATGCAGAAGCATACTGCCAAACCCTGAGAAGGCTGCGCAGAGCGATTCAAAACAAAAGACGCGGCGTGGTGACAAAGGGAAGTGTCTTTCTCCATGACAGTCCAAGACCTTGCACTGCAGGTCAGACCCGCAATTTATTGGACAGTTTTGTCTGGGAGGTCTTAGACCAGCCACCCTACAGTCCTGATCTTGCACCGAGCTTTTAACATATGTTCCTCCACCTGTAACAACACCTCAGTGGCAACCGTTACAACGATGACGACGACGTGAAAACGGCAGCGAACTCTTGGTTATCAGAGCAGGTGGCAAGGTTTTATGAACAGGGTATTTTAAAATTGGTTGAGAGGTATGAGCCGGCCGCGATGGTCTCGCGGTTCTAGGCGCTCAGTCCAGAACCGCGCGATTGCTACGGTAGCAGGTTCGAATCCTGCCTCGGGCATGGATGTGTGTGATGTCCTTAGGTTAGTTAGGTTTAAATAGTTCTAAGTTCTAGGGGACTGATGACCACAGATGTTACGTCCCATAGTGCTCAGAGCCATTTGAACCATTTTGTTGTTGTTGAGAGGTATGATACTTGTTTAGAACAAACTTGGCAACTATGCCGAACAATAGAGTGAAGTATTTACTTTCTGAAAATAAATTTACTTTTTTCAAATAACCTTTCGTTGTGTACTTATGTTCAAACGGACCTTACTTAAAAAACACCCCTCGTACGTACAAACTGAAGTGCCGAATGAATATTTGTACCAAGACTGGGATTCGAGCCCGGAACTCCTGCTTACTAGATAGATGCGCTAACCACTACGCCATTCAGGCGCAATGGGTTTGGAGAACCGCACAGACTACCCTAGCACGCCCCCTTATCAATCCTAATTACCATTAAGTTACAGCCAACTTTGTATTCGCCATAAACTCGAACAGCATTGCACAGCTCTCCAACTGCGCTGGAAAAACATCTCAGCATTGACCGAAAGTGTAGATGCTACCTGAAACCCACAAATAGTTGCATAGCCTGTGCACTGCTGTTCAAGTTTTTGGGGAAATACCTAGAGGGCTGAGGCATGAATGGGGCTTTGGGTTGATCATTAGTACAGTCCATGCAGTTGTGCAAAACCACTATGGCAGGGTGTCGTAGTGGTTAGCGCATCTACCTGGTAGCAGATTCGAATCTCTGCCTTGGCAAAAATTTTCATCCATCACTGAAGTCTACATATAAACTATGTTTTGGCTCATCAGCGTATGTCATGGATTTATAAGAGTATTCTTTCATTCCCTGGTGCGTTAATAGAAGCTACAGCCTGTTATAAAATACGCATATGGTGTAATATATAATACTTAAGCCGTTTATTTTCAGTACCGAACATACGACGAATCGCAGTAGTCGGGACAAGTCAGCGTGTCAAGTAATCGATTTACTAGCGTGGGCTGCGTGGCTGTTTTGTGAATGAAGTTGTCTTTGGCAAGAGGGGTGGGGCTGTGACGGCAGTAGCGCTTGAGGGCGTTGTCCGAGGGACGGGTACATATTTCGGTGGTGGTGGGGTGGTAGGAGGGAGTTTCATGTATGACATATGACGTATGACGCCCTCTGCGCAAGTCTGTGTGAGTGCTTTCCAGGCACGGTGCAGTCTACTGCCGTGTGTGTGTGTGTGTGTGTGTGTGCGTGTGTGTGTGTGTGCGTGTGACGGAGAGGGGCAGGACCAGGGGGTGGCGGCTGGGGGCGCTGGCAAGCTGCCCAGAATTGCAGAGCGATGGCGGGGGTGGGGAGTAGAGGGGGGGGGGGGGGGTTTGACGTCAGCAGCGACGCGCCTCCGCCTCCGCTGGAGCCGCGGTCTTGTGAATGGATCCACTGCAGCCCAGCTGCCCACGCGTCCTGAGTCTGCAGCCAGCAGCCACCGGCTGCCCATTGATCTGCACAGGACTAGGAAAGCGACCTGCGCTCCTGACCAGCGTTACAGTGCATTGTGATAGCGTTTCGGTATCCGACAGGCTACGTCGCACGTGAGACGGGGTACAATACTCTTTGTGACGGCTGACCTCTGTTCTCTCTCTAAGGGATTGCAGGGTATGTTAGAGATGGCGTTTCTGAATGGAGCTCCCTTTCTACAATGAATTTATCACTTTGCAGCGTAGTTCGAACGTGTCTAGCAAACTGTGCCAGATGTGGACTCGAAACAGCCAGAAGTGCTCTTGCAGAATGCATTACCAACAGACGACTCTCGCGCTGCCCTCAGCCAGAACTGCGCTCTCATGTTTTCCGAACATAGCGGAATCTGTCCTTGATACCTTTCCAGACAAACCCTCTGAAAGAAATTGTACTGATGAGAAATTGTTTAGCTACGAGAGCGAGTTGCGAACTGTGCCTGTATAGGTCAGCTGGTAGAAGCTCCAGGATTCTAGGAAGTTTGGAAACAAAACTCATTGGGATTTAAAGTGACAAACTCATTTGAGAAACAGTCGCTTAGGCAATGGCTAAGACATTTCCCTACGATTATTTTTTGTTTAGCAGATCTGGTCCAGACAGAAATGTGTGCAAACTTCTGTGAAGTTTACTAAAAAGACAGGTTCTACTGCTAGAATTGAATATTGATGGCGGCCTTTAAGTCATAACTAGGTAACTCCGTGTCTAAGCCTATTCCCCGAAAATGACTTGGTTCCAGGTTATAGCCCTGGTCCGTTACTGAGTTTTAGACTGCCGCGAATTTCGAATTCCCTTTGTGATGAATACTAGGAACAATTTGTACGTCTAATCCGACGCACAATGCCAAGGAAAAACTTGATCATTTTGGAAATGATTAACGTTCGTAGCTCAAAATGCAGTTACCTTTTTTTAAAAAAAACAACATCGCTGAACACAGTGCACTACACACCACATAGTTCCAGGGAGCACATTACGTCTGTGAACCGCGAAACTCCTGCACATGCCTAATCAAACGACTCGCAGCTCGCGAAGAAATTAAAATTTTCTGATACTTGGTTAATTAGAAGAGAATTTATACAATATGTAGTATTTCTGGAAGGGAAAGGTAGCCATGGGTTTGAATTTCAGTCCATCTACACCAGCGCCGGAGATACACACGCCGCCCGCAGTTTTTGCAGGGAAGATCTACCAACCTGTGAGCTGCATTCACTGTCTTCACGGCTAGGAACAAAATCACAAGAGGCGCATCTGTTAGGCTTTCACGAGGCTCCTCTTATTGCCCAGTGTCTTTGGGTCTTCGTACAAAAAAGTGACGAATGATGTCATTGGTGCCCCAGTTGAAGTCTGTTCTTAGTTGAAGCGGGTCCGTAACATCATCAGCGAGTGCGTGCATGCTTCTTGCATCGGTAGCGCCTACTGACTGTGCGACTCGCTACAGTATTGTCAGTAACTCGTTTCCGTATGCTAATGTACAACTCCGACGTGAAGCAATAGCGCGAGTGCCAAAACGTGGGGGTGGGAACGCATCTTGTTTCTGTCGTAGTAATGTAAACGGTCCTTGGGTGGACCAGTCTCGGTAGTTTTCACGACTATTAGTATTTCAGATATTTCTTGGCGCACTCTATCTTAATTTGGTGGTTAGACCATTCATCACAATGTCCGTTAATTGTCGTCACCTGATCTGCAGGAAGACTAGTTCTAGCCAGTTTCTTTGCTTAATTTCTGGACAGTAACCGTTATTTTTTCTAACTGGCTACTATTCTCATATGTTGTGTTGTTTTAGAACAAAATGCAACGTTTTACCAGATCTGTTAGTTTTTCCTTGAGGTGCGGTTTCTACCTGTTTTATTTTTTTACTCCCACATCCTAGACGTGATGAATCCTGATGCCGGGCTTGGTTGGGATGCCAACAGAACCGCAGATTAGGCTTTCAGTCTGAACATCGCCACTTCATTAGGGGAACAAGAAACAGAAAGTCAATTTTATAATTGCTGATATACTTTCAGTTAATCTCATCATCTCAAGACATCTGAAGAAGCGTTGCAGCCATAACGCAGCAACCGATGTTTGTAGCCTGGTATTTCTGTTAAAGCTGCCAATTATCGTATAGGCCCCCGCGAGAACACAGAATTGCCGCAACACGACGTGGCATGGACTTGACTAATGTCTGAGAAAGTGCTGGAGGGAACTGATACTATGAATCCTGCAGGGGTGTCCATAAAGATGTAAGAGTACGAGGGTGGAGATCTCTTCTGAACAGCACGTTGCAAAGCATCCCAAATATGCTCAATAATGTTCATGTCTGGGGAGACTGGTGGCCAGCGGAAATGTTTGAACTCGGAATAGTTTTCCTGGAACACCTCTGCAGCAATTCTGGACGTGTAGGGTGTCGTATTGTCCTGCTGGAATTGCCCAAGTTCGTCGGGATGCAAAATAAACATGAATGGAGGCAGGTGATCAGACAGGATGTTCATGTACGTGTCACTTGTCAGAGGCGTATCTAGACGTCAAATATCACTCCAACTTCACACGTCCCGCTCCACTACAGACCCGCCACCAACTTGAAAAGTCTCCTGCTGACATGCAGCGTCCATGGATTAGACCAGGCAACATGTATCCATTCATCAACATTCCAATGTCGGTGTTGACTGGCCAGGTGAGGCTTAAAGCTTTGTGTCGTGCTGTCATCAAGGGTGCACGAGTGGGTCTTCGTCTTCGAAAGCCCATATCGATGATATTTCGTGGAATGTTTCGCACAATGCCACTTGTTGATGGCTCAGTATTGAAATCTGCAGCAATCTGCGGAATGGTTGCACTTCTGTCATGTAGAACGACTCTCTTCAGTCGTCGTTGGTCCCGTTTTTGCAGGATCTTTTTCCCGCCTCAGCGATGTCGGAGATTTGATGTTTTACCGGATTCCAGTTATTCACGGAACACTAGTGAAATGGTCGCACGGAAAAAATCCTCACTTCACCGCTACCTTGGAGATGCTGTGTTCATCGCTCGTGCGCCGACTTTAACACCACATTCAAACTCAGTTAAAACCTTGATTACCTGGAATTGTAGCAGCGGCAACCTATCTAACAACTGCACCAGACACTTATTGTCTTATATAGGCTTTGCCTACCGCAGCGTCGCGCTGCTCCAGCGCTCATTTAGTGCACAATATGCGTCCATTCCAGAGGCGACAACACAGTAAAAAGAGGCGTTTCGCGTTTTCCGTTCAATCCGATGCAAGTCAGTAAGCCCTGCATTCAGTATTTTACGGACTATAAGACGCACTTTCTTCTTTCAAAAATTGCATCCGAAATTCAGGCGTGTCTTATGCTCGACATAAATGTAAAGGTGTCCAATGTTTCATTTAAAATTCCGGCCAGTCTTAAAAAAGGTGATATTTTGATGCCACGTTAAGCTCTATCTGGTATCACTGGATTGAACTGACAGCAGTGCACCGATGAGACGAACATGAGTTGTGGGATTCACAAACTTGCTAACACTATCTCCCTCCCCTCCCGTCCTCACAAACACAGAGCCTGACATACGTCATTGCAGTCTAGAGTGCCTGTGAACTTGAATTGAAAGTGATTTGTGTTATCGGTAACAGTACAATGTTTTTGTCAGTAGCTAGTTTCGAAACGGAAAAAAATGAAAGATATTCATATGATGCGGGCTATAACGTCAAAGTAATAGCATAAGCAAAAGAAAATGGAAACAGAGCAGCTGAGCAGCATTTAGGTCCTGCACCAAAAGAAAAAAAAAACATTCGGAATAGGTGAGCTGGTAGAGAAGAACTGAAAAAAAATGGGGAAGACTAATCGTATAGAAAGAGGACTGATTGCAACCTGACTAAAACTAGATGATGACCTATTAAAATGGATTCAAGAACACCGTCAAAATGGCACTACAACTGATTCAAATAAACGTTCTTAAGTTAGTGCTTCAATGGAACTTAGTAGACTTTTGCGAACCAAAACTAAAATATCTCAGAAAATACCACAGGAGTATGGAAAGAATATATCCTCCTTCCATCATTTTATTACCGGTGTTCAATACCCAAGGAAACCAGTGTGGAACAAGTCCGATAATCAATATGGACGAAATCCTGAGAACTGGTACCTTGATAAGTGCTAAAAGTGTAACTATAAAAACAAGTGGACTTGAGGAAATAGTCTATACAGTTATCCTTTCATGTTGTGCTGACGGTACTAAACTTAATCCAGTGAGCATTTTCAAGCGCAAAACAATGCCAAAACCTTCTGAAATACCGTCAGTTATTGTTCACGAACATGTCAAAGGTTGGATGGGCGAGGATGGATTAACAGAGTGTGAGAGAGTTGGAAAGGTGCTCTATTGAATAAAAGTTCTCTTCTTGTGCTAGATCAGTTTAGTAGTCATTTGAAAAATTCTGTGGAAGACCAATTGAGACTGGGAAACACAGAGCTTGCTCTTTTTCCGGGATGACTTACGTCGCAATTGCAAACTCTTGATGCCTCCATGAATAAACTATTTAACGTGTGTACGAGGCAGTAATGTAACAACTGGATGATGAATTAAACCCCGCATGAATTCACGCAGAAGGCAGCTTTAAAACGACCTACAATCAAACAAGTGTTTCAGTGGAAAATATAGTGGTGCTCTACTGTGAGAGAAGACATTATTGTTAAATCTTTCAAGACGTGAGGCATCAGTAACGCTCTCGATGGCAGTGAAGACCATCTTATATAGGAAGAGGACAACGATGAGACGAAGAGGAAAAATAAGAGGAAAAGACAAAGTTCAGAGGACGATTTTCATGGATTGTAATGATCAGTGCGGTTTTACATATTAAGATTTTTTTGTACTGTGACTTTGCAATCTAATAATGAAAATTGTAAAAATCTTTTTAAAGATCGTGTTTAAAAATTAACGTGCCTTTTACAGTTGCTAGCGACTTGTAGTCGGTAAAAATCGGTAAGGGTACTCCTTATCAATGAGCTGCTTCAACACTGAATCGTCCTTGAGGGTCGCAACGATTTTGAATTGGACCATAGGTCTCCCAAATCACTAATTATCGCAGTTTCTTTTAGTGTGCTGTGAAAGGCTCAGTGTGAGAACTTCCGATTTCAATACATTTTCATGATCTTCACCGTCGCATAACAAGAGCAGTGCATGCGGTAATTCCATACATGCTCGCGAAAGTATGGGCATTACACCTCTTTAAATGTTGGTATAAAATGGAAAGGTAACAAGCTAATGAAAGAGATGCATTCAAAGCAAGAAATTAAACTAGAACAAGAAGTGAGGAAAAGGAAGAGATGAATATTGGAAGGCTTATAAAGCAAGGATACTCGCTTTCACCGAAGTTATTTAACATATAGTGTGCTTGTTATTAACTATCACTACTTGAGTCAGTGCAGAAGGAAAACTGTTTACCGGGACGCAGCTATATGGAAATGATGTTCAGACTGTGCACAGGAGGATTTGCGTTGTTAGGCGTGTTAGTGTCATGACATGCAGTTAGGTGTCGGTAGCGGTAAGGCGACGTAGGACTGAACAAGTGTCAGTGTGTACTACAGTTGCAGAGAGTAAACATGAATCTGGACTAGGCGAGCAGGCATTTACATGTAATTTTTTTAAAATGAAAACAACAGCAGTAGTGCTGCTGCTCTTTCTCGAGATTCGTCCCATTAAAGGAATACGGGGAAGTTGTCTTTCCGCACCAGTGTTGAAGAACGAATCAGTAGTGCGAATTAACTGACGATCTGGGGAATGGTCTTGGGAGATTCCGACGGCCAATTGCGCCTCAAATAGTTGGAGAAGTTAGTGTCGCCATGGCTGAGAATGTTAGACGCAGTGTGCGGTGATCAAGCAGTGCACCAGCTGTGCCACGACAGCTGAACATTTCATGGTCCACCGTTCGAAAAGTGTTGCAAACTGCTATGGAATGGTATATCTAGTGCGATTACACGCTGTCGCGGATGAAGATGGTCGTCACATTGAGCAACGTTTGTAACCTGAAAAGTAAACGTGGTACGCAATTAACAAATATTACCCTCTCATGGGGAAATTAAAATGTGTTTCTCTCAATATTTTATTTCTCTCCCGCACGTCCTTCCAAATGTTTCCAAAAAGTTTCAGTGTCATTGTTCATGGGGGCCCTCTGAAGTAGCGAAAGTTATAACCACTACGGAGATAGAGAAGGACCAATAGCTAAGCTCATACAGGATGCAAGAAGCACTGTAATTGGAGGAGTGATGGAGCAGAGCGGGCGGAATCAGAAGAAGACATACAAAATATGTTGACTAATATTGCAGGAAGACGCGAAGAGTATGTAATGAACATAAATAGGGGAAAGACAAAAGTGATGATAATAAGCATGTAGAAATTTCCAGGTAACGTTTTCTTAGAAGAAAATATGGTGGAACAAGTAAAATACTTTCTGTAACTGGAAAGTTTAATGATATGAAACGGAAGCCGTGCAGAAGAAGTAAGGAGGAGCAAATCTACGGGAAAGAAAGCATTTGAAAGTGTGAAGCAGTTACTAACATCTGGAACAATTGCAATGGACCTGAGGAAAAGATGTGTCAAATGTAATGTTATACAGTAGAGAATTAAGTACAGTTAAAAGGAAAGACTTTTAGAAAGTTTTCAAAGTGGCTGTGGACAAGAATGCTTACGGTCAAGTGGACTGACAGAGTTAAGGACGAATAAGTAATGAAGAAAATGGGGCAAAATAAAATTATCTGAATTGATCGGAAAGAAGAGAAAAATCTTGTCTGCGACATACACCGCAAATATTGCAACATATAATTCAACAACGAAGTACAGAGTCGAAGGAATCAGAGGAAGGCGCAGGAAGGGAGTTAGAAAGATGGATGACGTTAGAAAAGGACGAACATCCAAACAATGAAAGAAGATTGTCAGAACATCCGGCCGATGTGGCCGAGCGGTTCTAGGCGTGTCAATCTGGAACCGCGCAACCGCTACGGTCGCAGGTTCGAATCCAGCCTCGGACATGGATGTGTGTCATGTCCTTAGCTTAGTTAGGTGTAAGTAGTTCTAAGTTCTAGGGGACTGAGGACCTCAGATGTTAAGTCCCATAGGGCTCAGAGCCATTTGAACCATTTTTTCTCAGAACAGAACGCGATGGACAGCTTCCAGTTGAAACCTTGCAAAGACAGGTACATTCAAGAAGGAGAAACCAGCAATGATAATTATTACCGCAAGGCGGAGGCCGCTAATTGAGATTTCTAATGCTCAAAGAGGGACCGAAATTGATATTTTCGCTAGAGGCCATATTTTTCAAATCATTCAAGACAAAAGTACAAAAGCGACATCCAAACGCTTTTGTCTTCAATAACTCGATAACCAAGGCCTCCAGCCAAAACGAATCCTGCTACAAAATTTAACTACATTAAATCGATATGATTGTCAACTGTGGTCCTGAAAAGGACCAAGATGATGTTTCTGGTGTCAAAGGATTAGCCGTCAGAGAAACCTGACGCCCAGGGTACGCCCGATTGCAAGTCTTATCACGCACCTAAATACTTGGGAGTCACTCTCGATTGAACTCTGACATTCAAAACTCACTGCAAGAACACCAAAATGGACATCTGCGCTCGAAACAACCTAATTCGCAAACTAGTGGGGACACAGTGGGGATGACATCCACAAAGTAGTCGCTGTTCTGCAATGGCACTGTGCGTTTTTACTGCTGAATATGCTTCTCCAGTCTGGCACAGGTCATCTCATGCCAGACAAGTAGACATTGCTCTCAACGAAACCTGCAGTTTGATCACAGGTTGCTTAAGACCTACCCCAAGTAATAAGGTCTACTGCCTGGCTGGAACAGCGCCACCATGGATATGCAGAACAGTGGCTGCCAACAAAGAGAGACGGAAAGTGGAACGGGGCAGTGCCCATCCGCTGCACGGACATAATCCACCACAGCAACGGCTGAGATCGCGAAAGAGCTTCCTGAGAACATCCGAGAAGCTCACCATTTCACCAGAGAAGGCAAGGCTGGAGAAGTCGACGCCTCACCTGCAGACGCCAGAAGCTGAGAACTACAACCTGGACACAACGAGAGATGGCTGGTGTGGAAATCTTTAAACATATTACAATCAGGAGACCAACTGAAGAGATGGGGCTTCATAACAGAAGATACGTCCTGTGATTGTGGACAAGAACAAACGACAAGCCAAATGCTCCAGTGCCCTATATCCTGCACGAAGATTGATCTAATGCAAGTCACTCCAAGCACCTTGGAGGTTGCAAACTACTGGGCACATGTAATATAAATACAATTTGTGTATATTTATGTTCATATTTATTGATGTGTAAGGCTACTGTAAATTTGTATGTTTCTGATTCGAGAATAAAAACCACGTTAAATTTCACACGGAAAGTTCTTGTAAATGTTTTCCGTAGGGCTAAAAGTGAGCATGTAGTGAGCGAGTCATTGTGAAAATCTCAAGCGTCGTTTTTTGAAGACATTGCAGGCTGCATAAATGCTATCGATAGCGGCAGCTGATTAACTCTTTATAATCCTTTGCCAACTGTATAACGAGTAGCGGTGTGCTAGGCTGGTGTGAGCCACCGGTGCGCTGCGTCCTGCCTCGGCCGCGGGCGGTCAGAGACAGCAGGGAGAGGGTGGTGTGGTCAGGTCAGGACCGCGCCGTGCGTCCGCCCCCGCACGACGAGGTGTTCCGCATTGCGGCAGCCAGGCACAGCACAGCACGACACTCGCGCACGCCCACGCAGCGCCGCTGGCCGGCCACCTGCCGTCGTCGGTTGGGGAGGGGGCGGGGAGGGGAGGGGGCGCAATGCGGCTAGTGCGTTCACTGTAGGAGGTCAACACCACACAGCTGTTACGCTCCACTTGTACAATACTTTCACCGCCCCTCGTAATGCGACTGTGGGACTGCGTACAGGTACAGCTGGACACATCAAACAGCACAGCTCACTGCAATTAGCTGCTAAAAACTGAGTTTTTCTGGGTGCCTGTCATGGCCTCAATACATTTGAAGAATGGCGCGCAGTTTCTTCCAAGCTGTTGCTTTTAAAATGCACTATTGGCCATTAATATTGCTACACTACGAAGGTGACGTGCTACAGACGCGAAATTCAATCGACAGGAAGAAGATGCTCTGATATGCAAATGATTAGCTTTTCAGAGCATTCACACAAGGTTGCGGCCGGTGGCGACACCTACAACGTGCTGACATTAGGAAAGTTTCCAACCGATTTCTCATAGACAAACAGCAGTTAACCGGCCTTGCCTGGTCAAACGTTGTTGTGATGCCTCGTTTAAGGAGGAGAAATGCGTACCATCACGTTTCCGACTTTGATAAAGGTCGGATTGGAGCCTATCGCGATTGCGGTTTATTGTATCGCGACATTGCTGCTCCCGTTGATCGACATCCGACTGTTAGCAGAACATGGAATCGGGGGGCTCAGGAGGGTAATACGGAACGCCGTGCTGGATATCAACGGCCTCGTATCACTAACAGTCGAGATGACAGGCATCTTATCCACGTGGATGTAACCGATCGCGCAGTTACGTCTCAATCCCTGAGTCAACAGATGGGGACGATTGCAAGACAACAACCATCTGCACGAACAGAGACCGTGGCTGCGGTTACCCTTGATGCTGGATCACACACAGGAGCGCCTGCGATGGTGTACTCAACGACGAGCATCGGTGAACGAATGGCAAAACGTAATTTTTTCTTATGAATCCAAGTTCTGTTTACAGCACCATGATGGTTGGATCCGTGTTTGACGACATCGCGATGATGGCACATTGGAAGCGTGTATTAGTCAGCGCCATACTGGCGTATCACCCGCGTGATGGTATGGGGTGCAATTGGTTACACGTCCTGGTCACCTCTTGTTCGCATTGACGGCACTTTTAATAGTGGACGTTACAATTCAGTTGTGTTACGCCCCTTGTCTCTACCCTTTATTCCATCACTGCGAAACCGTACATTTCAGCAGGATAATGCACGACCGCATGTTGCAGGTCCTGTACGGGCCTTTCTGGATACAGAAAATGTTCGACTGCTGCCCTGGCCAGCACATTCCCCAGATCTCTCACCAACTGAAAACGTCTGGTCAAAGGTGGCCGAGCAACTGGCTCGCCACAATACGCCAGTCACTACTCCTGATGAACCGTGGCATCGTGTTGAAGCTGCATGGGCAGCTGTACCTGTACACGCCATCCAATCTCTGTCTGAATCCATGCCCAGGCGTATCAAGGCCGTTATTACGGCCAGAGGTGGTTGTTGTGGGTACTGATTTCTCAGGATCTATGCACCCAAATTGTGTAAAAATGTAATCATATGTCAGTTCTAGTGTAATATATTTGTCAAATAAATACGTGCTTAACATCTGCATTTCTTCTTGTTGTAGCAATTTTAATGGCCAGCAGTGTATTAAGTGCGTGAAATAAGTAATGCAATACCTATTTTGGTTGGAAAAAATGCGGTATTTTTTGTGATGCATCGTGAAATATTCCCACTTCAGTCCCTGTAGCTTCATGATGTTCCGACAGTTGACGGCGCGTTAGGTAGCCTTCGAAATGACATCTGTAGCGGAGGTGCTTTCTAGCAGAAAGCAACAACTGAGTTTCTTTTGGTGGGAAACAAGAGCATCACACACACTCCTGGCAGTGAACAAAAGCACGGTGAGCCGTTGGGAGAGGCTTCTGTCATCATCGTAACAACTTCATGTAAACCTGTTCAATCTCGCGCGTGCCCACTGGCCTTACGTAGCTGTGACTCCTACAGTGTTGCAACGTGCGGACACTCTCATTCGTGGTGGTAGATGGATCAGAATCGAACATCTCGCTACACAACAGGACGTCTCTGACCGCAGTGCTGACATACTAGTGCACGACTTGGGGTACTCAAAAGCGTGTGCCAGCTAGGTTCCTTGCCACCTAACAGAAGATCATACAGAGCAACGAATGACCAGCTATGCGGAATTGCTTTTTACGTTAAGAGGCTGAACGTGACAATTTTTTGTCGAACATCGTCACAGACGATAAAGCATGGGTTCATCAGTTCGAACCCTAAATAAAACGGCAGTCCATGGAGTGGCGCCACACTACCTCTTCTCCTAAGACAAAAGTTCAAAGCCGCATTCTTAGCTGGTAAAGTCATGGATTCGGACTTTAGGGTTTCTGAAGTGGTTTCCTGTTTGATGTCCTCCCTCATGGTGTAACGAGCATCTATGAAGTGTATTGCGCTACCCTGGAGAAACGACTTCAGCGTGTTCCTCGTCACAATAACGCAAACTAACTTCTCCCTCTCCTTGACAACGCATGTCTGCACGCCAGAGAGGAGCTCACTAAACGTTAATGGACTCTTCTTTCTCATCCACTCTACATCCTAGATCTCGTACCTTCTGACTTCCGCCTGTTTGCCCCAATGAAGGAGGCACTCCGCTAGAAATAGCACGTGGATTAATTTATTGGAATTATGAATAAAAAGAACTCGCTTCCAGAAAACCAAGTGCTGCGTTGCCTACTGACTGCCCCTCGAAGCACTTTGCTGAACACTACTAGCTAGCTTGTAACTTCCGCCATTTTCATTGCAAGTTTTAAAATAATAACGCACTTGAATTGGAAAGCTGTCTGTTTGATCGCCACTTTCAATAGTCCAACAATGTTTTACGTCTTGTATGCAGAGTCTCAAGGAGCAATGGTCGAAACTCAGGGATACAAAAGAAACGACCACTCGAAGCAAAATTTCTAGTAATAATGGGCTCTAAAAGGCATAGCTTAAGAGCTACGAGAACTTCTTCATTTTCCGTACTGCAAAGAGATGTTTTCTACTATAAGTGAATTGTTTTTTATATTTTGAGAGGTGGTAGTATGTACCAAAACAAGAAAAAAGTGCAATAAACATAGCCAGTAAAGTGCATGAAACACATTTCTTCTGCTGAATAAGCCCGTATCGTTCTTAAGTTACGCATTTTAGTGTTCCGCGCTCAATAAACCAGTTTTCTTATTTTGGTCAATACTGTCTCCTCCCAAAATATGGAATACAAAAGCTTGTAGGGGAACAGGTTAGTTTCACAGTATTGAGGATGAAGATGTGCTCATAGCTCTTAAGCTACGCATTTTAGAGCTCATGAAAACTGCGTTTTCTTGGAACGACCATTCCTGTCACATCCCTGAATATTAACCATTCCTACTGGTGCACCCTGTTTTTCAATTACACTCTAGGAAGAAGAAGGAAAAAAAGAAAAAGAAAGATGCACCAGAAACTATCTGAATGAGACGTAAATCGGAAGATGTGATATACATGTAGAGACAAATAATTGCTATTCCAGAAAAATTGGATGAGTTGTTCAAGAGAAAGAGTTTCACAAATTGAGTAAGCCAATAACGTGACAATGACTGCAAAAGCTGTGGGACGTCCTCCTGAGGGATATCGTAGCAAATTCTGTCCAACTGGCGCGTTATACCGTCAAAATCACGAGATGATTGGAGGGTCCTACCCATAACGCTGCACACTGTCGCATGGGGAGAGACCCGGGGACGTTGCTGGCCAAGGTAGAGTTTATCAAGAACGAAGACGTGCAGTGGAAACTCTCACTGTGTGCTGACGGGTGTTATCTTCCTGAAACGTAAGTCAATTAAGGCTTACCTTGAAGGGTAACAAAACAGCGTGTAGAATATCGTAGAGGTACCGCTTTGAGGGTGCCACGGATGACGAACAAAGAGGTCCTGCTGCGATGAGAAATGGTATCAAAGACCATCACTGCTGGTTTCGGAACGTGTGGAGGACTTCAGGAAGGTTATTGTTCCACTGCTGTACGGAGTATCTCCAGATACGTCCGGCCTGGAGTCTAATTGGAGTAGGGTTGTCCCCATCGATGAGTCCCTATTCGAAATGAGCCCCGCTGACTAGCGAGGAGTAATGCCCTGAGGTCTAATTTCTTTTCATAGCATGGCATCTTTGTTTGTCTGTACATAAAGGGTGCATAAGTTTAAGGATTCATGTTTTTAGAATGATGCTACCACAAGTTGCTTCTTGCGACTGCAACGATAAATATATTATTGATATCCATCTCGCAGTTTCAATTCTCACTGGCCATTGGCCAAAGAATTAATCACTATCGGAAAAAGACACCGAGCTTCACCGGTAAAACCGCCAGCAGTGGTTATGAGTGAGTACCGCATTTAGCTGAATCACTGTTCAATTTGTGTGTGAATGTATACTTTCCCAGCGTATATTGATGAATAAATCAACTCGGCCTTCCATCCGGCTGACAGCGTTGAAATTCCATGACGTTTCAACTTTCGTAGAAACTCATAGAAACGTTGCAGAATTTCGACGCAACTACCTAGATGGAAACATAAGAAAATTCCGGTAGCAATATTAAATATTATTGCAAATTTCTGTGATGTTCATACGGACTCTTTCATATTTAACCTGTCCTAGCCACTGTCCTACTTTTTCTTTTTTTTTATTAAAAATGAAATTCCTCCTGCTGTATTTAAGATTTTGTATTTACTTCGCTACTAGTTTCGACGTTGCGTCAACGTCATCTTCAGGCCCTTACACTTTGATGAAATCAGTTGTGTGTGGCTCAGTCTAGAAGCCCGCGGTGAGACCAACATGTGCTCCACCTGGATGGCGGGCAGTAACTTTCTCTTTACCTGGTTAGCATCAGAACCATGTTGCTGTTACAACTGTCAAAAAAACTTAGTAATTTTATTTCATCTCATTCCACACAAATATCATTTGAAAGTTAATTAAGTGTTACTGCATTGCAGCTTCGTAACTATTCAGTTGTTCAGTTCTGTAGTGACTTAATTACAATAAACACTGTAGTTAAACGATACTTTCATATCCAGTTTTAGTGAAGCATCTTTCATTATATAAGACCTGGCAGAGTCAAGAATGTGGAATTCGGATCTTAATTTTTGATATAACCTTTATCTGCGTAGATTCAAATGGTTCAAATGGCTCTACGTACTATGGGACTTAACATCTGAGGTCATCAGTCCCCTAAACTTAGAACTACTTAAACCTAACTAACCTAAGGACATCACACACATCCATGCCCGAGGCAGGCTTCGGACCTGCGACGCGTGGTTACGGACTGAAGTGCCTAGAACCGCTCGGCCATCGAGGCCGGCGTATATGTCTAGATCGCGAGTTTATAAAATAAGATGACCGGTTTCTATTGTGCCATCTATTATCTTCGGATCATAAACTGTTGTTACAGAGTGTACCACGTCACATGAATTATATTGAATTATTGGATGATAATACTGTATTTTATGACTCAGTATAGGAATGTACCTCATGTGAAGTGTTACACTCTGCAACGATATTTTACGATCTGAAGATGAAAGTCAGTAGGACAATGGAAACCGATCACAACATGTTACAACTCGCGATATAGACAAATAAAGGTTGTACCTATCCATTGTATTTGCTGTACTCTAGCGCGAAATATGAGAGTTAACTCGAATCAAAGAGTGACTGTTTCATCATGTTTCTGCTCTTACTTGGTCTGCGGGATGAATAAATTAATTCAGGATTATGAGAATGTTATAACTTCTGCTGACCGTTCTAAAACTAAGAATGGTAATTAATGCCTGATTGAAGAACTAGTGTCGTAACAAATGTAGTATACGACAGAAGTTTTCTTCATCTCGTCCATAATCCTCTGGTACCGGTACAATTTTGAGACTGTGGTTGTGTTCTAGAAGACTGGAAGAGCTAATGGTAGGGGTCGAGCGTGGCGCAGATCTCACGACACCATGGATCCTTGTTGTCAACAAGGCCCTGTGCAAGGTGGTGGTGGCACCATGATGGTGTGGTTCTCTGGTCCAACTGGACCGATAATTGAGTGGAAACGGTACTGTTCGTTAACTTGGAAGCCATTTGCAGTCCTCTGCTAATTTCATGTTCACAAAAAACGATGGAAATTTTATGGATGACAGTAAGCAATGTCAGTGGACCATAATAGTTGGTACTGGTTTGAATAACATTCTGGAACATGATTTAGCCATCCATATTGCCCGTTATGAATGCCAGCGAACATCTATTGGACATAATCGAGAGGCCAGTTAGTGCACAAAATGCTGCACCACTGACACTTTCACAGTTATGGACGGCTATAGAGGCAGCATGGGTCAATATTTCTGCAGGGAACTTGCTGATTTCTTGCCACGTCAGACTGCTGCGCTACACTATGTGAAAAGGGATCCGACACGACATTAGGAGGTATCCTATGACTTTGGTCACCTGGGTTTACATCCTCGTACTGGAGAGTAGGTTACCCAGACTATATTTATCCGGTGTTTCATAATGAGAGCACGTCGCGACTTCCGTAAAACTTTTCTAAATTTTCCCTTGCTTGCATGCTTAACGTCAAACATTTAATATGTTAACTCATTTGTAAAGTAGTCGGACGTTTGAATCTGTTTTCTACATGACTGATGTAAACTGCATGCTTAGTGGGAATAAAGTCATTCCTCGTGAACAACCTTCTTGGTACAAAATGCTTACGGAGACATATTAGGCTTTTGGAAGACACAGACAACCGCTGTACGTATATTAAAATGGGTAGTAAAATAATAGCTCAAGTGTGCGTATATGTCTACATGCACTTTCAGACCCTTTCCACAGACTTGGATGTGGCACTCTCAGACCAAACCATTAACCAATAACATATTGTGTAATAGCAGCTGGCTGTTATTTAGAAACAGAATTCTACTTTTAAATACTGGTATTAATTTTGAGTTGCTCGATTAGCGTATGGTCCCCACTTCCCTCAGCGCAGGTTTCGGTACGCTCCCTGTTAGCTCTCGGTAATCCAGTGCCGGCCTCCCTCACGAGAGCGTTCAGGTCTCAGGAGGGGAATATTGGCACGATATTGTCCGCTTTATTAGATCGCGTAATAGGAGCGCGCAGGCAGTCTTCCATTAGGGCCCGGGCTCATCAGCCAGAGGATGTGCAGGGGCCGTCTCCCAGCGGTTTGCCTCCACCTGCTCTCCAGATCGGCAGGCGCCTTAGAGGTGTGCTAACAAAAGCTTCTAATCCCAGAGATACCAGCTTCTATCACTCGGAACACCACATTAAAATCTAGAGACTATAGCCGAGATATCCGTCACGAGAGAAAGAACTATAAACTAACAGAATAGATAATCGCAAAACCAAGAAGGCATTGTGTGACATAAACCAAATTTGTTAGGTGTGTTTCTACGTCTGAAATATGATATCTATTCAAATTTGGCGCCAGTCGCATAAGAGTGGCGCCAGTAGCGCCCCTACGATGTTGCAAAACAGGTTTGCCTTAATAAATACTGTAACGGGCGTGAGTGTTAATGCCTTTGAGAATGGACATGGTGAGTTGATGTTAATCAAGGATGCCTTATGTGACAAAGACCCCGTTATCACCACGTCACTGCGTTTGAACTAGGTCATGTAATAGGGCTACGAGAAGCCGCATGTTCCTTCTGCGATATTGCAGAAAGACTTGGCAGGAACGTAGCCATTATACGTGATTGCCGGCAGCGATGGCCACGAGAATGTACCTTCGCAAAGTGACCAGGTTCCGGACGGTCACGTGGCACTACCATGAGGGTAAGATAGTCATGTTGTGCGTTTGGCTCTGGCGCATCGTGCTCCATCTGCAGCAGCAGTTTGAGCAGCGGTTGGCACCACAGTGATACAATGAACTTTTAGAAATAGCTTACTTCAAGGACAGCTCCGAGTCAGATGCTGACCCCAAACTAACACCATTTGTGATTTCAGTGGTGTCAAGCAAGACCGCAGTGGGGGGCTGTGTGAAGGTGTGTTTTGCCTTCATAATGAAAGCTGGCTCCCCCTCTGTGCCAAAGGCGGCCGTGTGTTGGTTAGGAGGACGCCAGTTGAGACCCAGCACCCAACGTGTTTGCGTTCTAGACGCACTGCACCTACACCTTTCATACGATAGTAACAGCACTCTCATTGTGGAACCTGAGCTTCTCTTGGCGTAAACTATGTTCAGAGTACTTACGGGCATTCAGCCAGGTTGAATTTTCGACAACTGCCGATATTTCGGCGGATGCACACTCCGCCATTTTCAAGGCTTAACTGCAACGACCAGACGAAGTGCAGAAAACACGAGAGCTCGGTTCTGCGAGTCTAACAGAAAAGATAACACACACCTAAACAAAAGCCACCAAAGATGAAGTCAGAGCTATCGATAGTAAGAAACTATGGACAGGTAGTTGAGGAAACGTTAACTCTGTCCCTATGTTTTTTAACAAGTGAAAGAGCAGGATTCCAGGCTGAGTTTAAACAAAAGCCTCCATCCCTATTCACAAGGTTGCTAGCCAATTTAATTTCAATAGGCTCCTTAATCACACTATCCCAATAGCCGGACGTGCATGCTAATATCTCGGTATTATTATACCACATGGAGTGACCAGTGTCCAAACAATGTTCGGCAATAGCAGATTTGCTAGGCTGCTGTAGTCGCGTGTGCCGTTTATGTTCAATACACCGGTCCTCCACGGTCCTGATGGTCTGACCAATGTATGCCATGCCACAGCTACAAGGAATGCGATAAACACCTGCCTTACGTAAACCAAGATCATCCTTAACAGACCCCAAAAGCGCTTTAATCTTAGATGGAGGTCGGAAAACACATTTCACATTGTATTTCCGTAAAATACGACATATCTTGTTTGAAGTGCTTCCTATGTAGGGCAAAAAGGCAATAGATTTAGGAGTCAACTGAGAATTATCATCAGTCACCTGGCGCACAGTTGGTTGATATCGCAACGCCCGTTCAATCTGTCTTTCACTATACCCATTGTGGCGGAAGGTAGCCTCAAGATGGGCCAGCTCAGCAGGCAAAGTCTCAACGTCGGAGATGACATGTGCCCTGTGTACCAGGGTACGAAGTACCCCTTCACGTTGGGCCGGAATGCCGGAATGCCCGTAAGTACTTTGAGCACTCTCATTGTCTCACACGCTCTGACTGCAAATTTGTAGGCCAGTCTTGCGATTCGTCCTTTTGTGCTGCCATTCGTGAACAGCATTCCAATGGGTGTTTTGTAACAAGATAATGCTCGACTACATGCCGATGTTGTACCTCAACATACTCTACTGTGTGCCGATATGTTGCCTTCGTGTGCTCGATCTCCAGATATCTTTTAGTGAAGCACTTGTGGGACTTCATCGGACGACAACTTCAGCGTCATCAACAATCAGCAATAACCGTCCGCCCCCGGTAGCTGAGTGGTCAGCGCAACAGTATATCAATCTACAGGGCCCTGGGTCGGAGATTTTTCTCCGCTACCGGACTGGGTGTTGTGTTGTCCTAATCACCATCATTTCATCCCCATCGATGCACAAGTCGCCGAAGTGGCGTCAAATCGAAAGACTTGCACCAGGTGAACGGTCTACCCGACGGGAGGCCTTCGTCACACGACATTATTATTATTATTAGCATTATCGACCCCATATTGACCGACCAAGTGCAACACGCTTGGAACTCCAAAGCACAAACTGACATCTGGCACCTGTACAACACAATGCGCACACGTTTGCGTGCTTGGATTCAACAGTCCCTAGGTTAAACCTGTTTTCAATGTGACAGCGTTTTACACTTGCAATGGCTTATGTCGCGCTTACATTAACCTAGCCGGCGGGAGTGGACGAGCGGTTCTAGGCGCTTCAGTCTGCAACCGCGCAACCACTACGGTGGCAGGTTCGAATTCTGCCTCGGGCGTGGATATGTGTGATGTCCTTAGGTTAGTTAGGTTCAAGTAGTTCTAAGTTCTGGGAGACTGATGACCTCAGAAGTTAAGTCCCATAGTGCTGAGAGCCATTTGAGCTATCTGAACATTAACCTGCGATCTTGCAGTGTCAATCACTTAAATATGTTACCAAGAGTAATGTATTCCCGAAATTTCACTAATATACGTAATATATTATTACTACTATTATTTATTATAGTAAATATATATTTTACAAACCTTTGAAAGAATTCTCACGTATTATTTAGCGTAATTTGGACATTTTTAAAATGAATGAAATGTTTCGATATCTATCGACCATTGTCAGATCTAAGTGCTTACAACAGCAACCTGTCGTGTCTGTGGCAGCACCTCAAATCTGAGAACCGTACCATGATATTGGGTTCTGACATAGTCACGGGCGTATTGCAGACGCATCTATGTAGGCCTGATAATGGTCAAGAAATATCGAAAAGTGTCGTGTAATTAAGAACGGTGTGCATCTGAGACTGAAGAACAAACAATAATCGTTTTAGACTCTAGGAAATATGGTGAGTGCCTTTTCTGGTTTGCGCTCAGATACCTTTGGTCCTGCAACGCTACCTGCATGGAATATATTACCCTCGCGTTCGGTTTTATTTCCTCCCTAGGGTTCTTTTGCTTGTGACTGGGTCGACGCTTTTTTTTGTTTCAGTAGAGAATAATAGTGTGATTACAGTTGATTTAGTGATACCCCAGTAGCCTTCGGTTTTGTAAAGTTACATCCACAGAGGTAAAAATGCTGTAATGCGTCACCAGCAAAGCAGAAAACGTAAAATGTAGAATAATTGGTAGCTGTTACACAGAACGCAGTGTGGTATAGACTTGTCGTCACTGTGGGATGAACATAGCGTAGGTCAATTTCGGATCAAGCGTTCCCGAAATCAGCATAATGGTTAATGGTATTCTAAGTTATTGGAGAGACAGAGAAAGTGAGAGAAAGGGACAGAAGAGAGAGAGAGAGAGAGAGAGAGAGAGAGAGAGAGAGAGAGAGGGCTAGGTACTGTCATCAGCTATAGATCCATTTTTCTTCTGGGCGTCATTTTCACTTTTATCACTGCCTCGTCAACCAAGCGACTGTGGAACACGTACCTATCATGTAGTCTTTTTAATGCCACTTACCTTTCTTGATGTTCCACCTTTGATATTTCAACTTAATTACTGGAGATGTTGAAAACTGTGTGGTACACTACACTTCGTTTTTATTCATTCTGAAATATCTCAGTTTACTTTAAACGCTTGTAAATTACGGGATCATTCCTTCAGTACATATAAATATGAAAAATCACTGGAATGGAAATTAACTTAGACGATAAAAAAGAGAAAGACGGGATTCATACTATCTAAAATAGACGAGAAAAAAGAGAAAAATGGGCTTCATACTATCTAAGATATTATAAATCGGTACCTAATGTAACTATTAAAATATTTTCTACTTCAACACTGCGCTTGCATTTCTGAGATCGTATTAACTTGCACCCTTTTCACGTCAGCAGAGGAAGGTGTCCTGAGAAACATATGTGCAGATGGGATCAAACGCTGAATAATGACACAGCTTAAAAGCAGTGGATACTGTATTTTATATAGGACGTCTTAAAGGCCTTTAGAGCGCAGAGGGAAATGACGCCCAATAGTGTTCAGACCAAATGGATGCAACCACTGACTACACAACAAACTGCAAGGTAGCTATATGCTCCTATTACAGTGTTTAACGCTCGAGGAAGGTGCTAGGCTCTAATATACTTTGCACAGCGAACTTCTCATCTCAGAGTAGCATTTACAACCTATGTCCTCAATTATCTGCTGGTCGTATCCCAATCTCTGTCTTCCTCTACAGTTTGTACCCACTACAGTTCCCTCTTGTACCATGGAAGTTATTCCCTGCTGTCTTAACACATGACGTATCATCCTGCTCTTCCGTTTGTCAGTGTTTTCCTCTCCGATTCTGCGGAGAACCTATTAATTCCTTACCTTATCAGTCGACCTGGTTTCGACATTCGTCAGTAGCATCACATATCAAATGCTTCAATTCTCTCCTGTTCCAGTTTTCCTGCAGTCCGTGATTCATTACCACATAATGCTCTGCTCCAAACGTACATTCTCAGAAATTTGTTTCTGAAATTAAGGCCTATGTTTTGATACTGATACTGATAGACTTCTCTTGGCCAGGAATGCCCTTCCTGCCAGTGGTAGTCTGCTCTTTACGTCCTTCTTGCACTGTCAGTAATGAGTTGTTTTGCTGCCTATGTAGCAGAATTCCTTAAATTCATCTACTTGGTTGCCATAAATCCAGATGTTTTCTCACTGTTTTCATTTCTACTACTTCTCATCACTTTCGTCTTTTTTGATTCATTCTCAATCCATATTCTGTACTCTACATCTAAATCTGCATACATACTCCGCAATCCACCATACGGTGCGTGGCGAAGGGTACCTCGTATCACAACTAGCATCTTCGCTCCCTGTTCCACTCCCAAACAGAACGAGGGAAAAATGACTGCCTATATGCCTCTGTACGAGTCCTAATCTCTCTTATCATTGTGGTCTTTCCGCGAAATGTAAGTTGGTTTTGCAGTTGCAGTAAATTTTACTGCAGTCAGCCTCAAATGCTGGTTCTCTATATATCCTCGGTAGCGATTCACGAAAAGAACGCCTCCTTGCCTCTAAGACTCCCACCCGAGTTCCTGAAGCATTTCCGTAACACTCGCGTGATGATCAAACCTGCCAGTAACAAATCTAGCAGCCATCCTATGAGTTGCTTCTATGTCCTCCCTCAATCCGACCTGATGGGGATCCCAAACGCTCGAGCAGTACTCAAGAATATGTCGTATTAGTGTTTTGCAAGCGGTCCCTTTTACAGATGAATCACATCTACTCAAAATTCTACCAATGAACCCACAACTGCCATTACATGCTTGTCGCACTTCATATTGCTCTGCAGTGTTACGGCCAAATATTTAATCGGCATGACTGTGTCAAGCGCTACACTACTAATGGAGTATTCAAACATTACAGGATTTTTTTTCCTATTCATCTGCATTAATTTACATTTACCTATATTCAGAGTTAGCTGCCATTCTGTACACCAATCACAAATCCTGTCCAAGTCACCTTGTATCCTCCTACAGGCACTCAACGACGACACCTTCCCGTACACCACAGCATCGTCAGCGAACAGCCACACATTGCTAACCACTCTATCCAAAAGATCATTTATGTAGATAGAAAACAACAGCGGACCTACCACACTTCCCTGGGGCACAGCTCATCAGACTATTCATTCCATTCAACACACCGCATAATTCTACTTCACTTTCACTTAGTATAGCAACGTCATCAGTGAATCGTATCATTGATACCCTTTCACCCTGAATTTTAATCTCATTCTTGAACCGTTCTTTGATTTCTGTCATTGCTTCCTCGACGTATAGATTGAACAGTAGGGGCCAAACACTATATCCCTGTCGAATCATAAAGCCACTGGATCTACAAACACTTAAGTGGTAGAGGAGTTACGATGTGTCATCACCACGCCTAGTCTTGATGTAGCATGTAGCATACACTATAGTGTGAGGTTAGATGCTGACCTTTTCCTGCAGCGTGGCCTCCATGCTGAGCAGGTGCCTGATGGTGTCGTAGACGGACGTATGCGAACCGCTGCCGCTCCGCGTCCCAGTGGGCCGCCGCACGGGTGTGGCCGGCCTTGGCATGGCCACCTCCTTCATGCCGCGCCGCTTGTCGTCAAAGGCGGGGCGCGCCGTCGTCGTCGACGTCGTCGTCGTGGTGTCTGGCGCAGGTGTGGAGGTGCTCGTGGCGGCGGCGGCCTGGCTCTCGTCGCCGGCAGGCGCTTTCCTGTCAGAGAAGCGCATGCCGCCCTCGAACCAGGGGCCGAGCTCTGACGCGAACTCTGGCCGCTTCTGCGTCGCGAGGGAAGCGGAGGCGGCGTGCTGGCGCGCCTTCTTCACCAGAGACTTCAGTTCGACGACGTCCTCGTCGTAGGCGGCGGGCTCCGCGTCCTCCTCGGTGCCGTACGGGTAGGGCAGCTGGCGCGCGCTCGACGTGTACTCCCAGGCTGCCGCGTCGTCCGCCAGCAGGCGCTCCTCGTGCTCGGGCAGCAGCGGCACGCCGTACGGCACCTGTTGCTGAACCTGCCCACACACACCGACTACTCAGTACTTTGCACTCTACGCGGCCTGCAGCTGATGCCAAGGCAATCAAACTTTCACGACTCGACATGGATGTGTCGTCCGGGATGGTTCAAGAAATCTTCCTATTTCTAACGATTCGACCGACGTGGGGCTGGAAATTTTCAGAGGTTTCCAGAATGAGATTTTCACTCTGCAGCGGAGTGTGCGCTGGTATGAAACTTTCTGGCAGATTAAAACTCGAACTCGGGACCTTTGCCCTTCGCGGGCATGTGCTCCACCAGCTGAGCTATTCAAGCACGACTCACTCCCCGTCCTCATAGCTCTGTATCCGCCAGTATCTCGCCTCCTACATTCCAAACTTTACAGAAGTTCTCCTGCGATCCTTGCAGAACTAGCACTACTGAAAGAAAGGATATTGCGGAAACATGGCTTAGGAAGCTTGGGTAGCTCAGTTGGTAGAGCACTTGCCCGCGAAAGGCAAAGGTCCCGAGTTCGAGTCTCGGTCGGGCACACAGTTTTAATCTGCCAGGAAGTTTCATATCAGCGCACACTCCGCTGCAGAGTGAAAATCTCATTCTGGAAACATCCCCCAGGCTGTGGCTAAGCCGTGTCTACACAGTATCCTTTCTTTCAGGAGTGCTAGTTCTGCATGTTTCGCAGAAGAGCTTCTGTAAAGTTTGGAAGGTAGGAGACGGATACTGGCAGAAGTAAGGCTGTGAGTACCGGGCGTGAGTCGTGCTTCGGTAGCTCAGTTGGTAGAGCACTTGCCCGCGAAAGGCAAAGGTCCCGAGTTCGAGTCTCGGTCCGGCACACAGTTTTAATCTGGCAGGAAGTTTCATTTTCAGAGGTGCTCATGGGTCCAGTGAGTCTTGCCGATCGATATATCGTACGTCGAAGAGTGGCATAAACGCCTCAAAAACAACGTGCTATATGTTTACACGTGATCGGCAGACAATATATGTCACGGATGAAACTTCACTGTCAACTCTTTTATCTTTCTCAGGCGACAATCGGTAGTTTATTCCTATGTCTGAGAAGGATTATCACATGTAAACTTCTACCGTTCCCTTTTTTCACGTTATTCTTATTGCTTTCCGGCGTCGGATCTATTAGTCGTCAAGTCAGCAGAAAGGAGAGCACCGCTGAAGACGTCCAGCGCAGATCTGGAAGAAACATCACGAAGGGAAAAGTTTCATGGGCCACGACTATACAACCCGGAAAACTCACCAGCAGCCAAGTAGAATGTATGATCTACGACAAATTCGGTGCAAAATACACTGTGATCTAGAAAATAGCCGGCCGCTGTAGTCGAGCGGTCGCAGGTTCGAATCCTGCCTTGGGCATGTCATTAGGTTAGTTAGGTTTAAATAGTTCTATGTTCTAGGGGACTGATGACCTCAGATGTTAAGTCCCATAGTGTTCAGAGCCATTTGAACCATCTGAACGAGAAAATAAGAAGCTAAGTCGATTACCGAATAAAACTGTATTAAAGAAAGTTCCTCTAAGCAGTGCATGTCAGTAGTGTAAGCTTCTCTGTCCAATTTTATGCAGAATGAGATTTTCATTCTGCAGTGGAGTATGCGCTGATATGAAACTTCCTGGCAGATTAAAACTGTGTGCTGGACCGAGATTCGAACTCGGGGCCTTTGCGTTTCGCTGGCAAGTGCTCTACCAAATGAGCTACCCAAGCACGACTCACTCCCCGTCCTCACAGTTCGGAGGAGAGCTTCTGTAAAGTTTGGAAGGTAGGAGACGAGATACTGGCAAAAGTAAAGCTGTGAGGACGGGGCGTGAGTCGTGTTTGGGTAGCTGAGTTGGTAGAGCACTTGCCCGCAAAAGGTAAGGGTTCCGAGTTCGAGTCTCGGTCCGGCACACAGTTTTAATCTTCCAGGAAGTATCAATGTATTTATGGTTTCGAGGAGGAAAGTGCTTGTTATCCGAGAAGGAGGGCAAGTTTGTAAGGCCTACGTCCAGAATGTACTTAATTTGAGTGTAAGTGGGTTCAAACTGCTATGTTTGCAATATTTTTTACTCTTCGGCAAGAGAATGAAAGCTGCCATGAAATTGGTTATTGGTTGTTACTTTCAGAGAGAAAGAGAAAGAGAGAGAGAGAGAGAGAGAGAGAGAGAGAGAGAGTGAGAGTGAGAGAGAGATTGAAACTGAAAAGAGAGAGACTGAGTGGAAGGTGTGAGACAGTGAGTGATGAGGGAGAAGTGAGTGTAATGTGTAAGACAATTGGTAATACAGAGTGTATTATATTTGAATGCATAAGCACTGTGAAGTTAGGAGACTGTGTTTGTGTGTACATTGGTGGAAAGCTGATATGTGTGTATGTGTGTGTGTGTGTGTGTGTGTGTGTGTGTGTGTGTGTGTGTGTGTGACAAAGAAAGAGATGCAAGCGAAAGTCTAGTTGAAAAGTGTAGTGCAGTGAGTGGTGAGATAGTGACAGTGTGTGAGTGACATAGAAATAGAGAGAGTGGCATTAACTGAGAGAATGGAGAGAGTTTTTATTTGTACGTGCGTGCATGCGCGTGTACTTGTGTGTGTGTGTGTGTGTGTGTGTGTGTGTGTGTGTGTGAGAGAGAGAGAGAGAGAGAGAGAGAGAGAGAGAGAGAGAGAGAGATTCAATGATGGAGGGAGAGAGGTAAACAGAGTGTGTGACGTTAGTGGGTGTAGAATGTGAGGTAATGAGTCGATAGAGGGAGATAGTGGGTGGAGGTTATGAAAAATGGGAGTGGAGGTAGAGTAGAGGTAGAGTACCTGTGGGTGCAGGTAGAGCTGAGGCGGCTGCGCGTGGGGGTAGAGGGAGGCGGCGGCGGCGGCGCGCTGGCGCTGCTGTTCGTCGCTGTAGAGTTGGCTGAGAATGAGGTTGCGCAGGAACTGCGAGTTGACCTCAGCTGTGTCGTCGCGCGGACTGCTGTGCTCGAACCACATCTCCTGCCCGATGGGCAGCGCCTCCTCCCGCTGTTCGCGCTCCGCCTCCTGCTGGATCTCGTCCTGCCACCACAGCATCGCCTGGTTTACACCCACACAGCATGCAACCAGTACAGCTGACTACTGTCCACCGACAGGCGAAACATCTACTCTACAGTCTACTCAAAGTTCAAAACCTAGCTGAAGCATGACCCACAGATGCGAGTATAAGCTCACCAGACAAAACATTGGTTTCTTAAAGGAGTGCACTGTGTTGCTAGTCAGGCGGATGCTGTCCTGGAAATCCACTCGCAAACATTCCCAAATGGGATTTACACTGCCTTACACTCAGAGTTATGGGATATTTGGCTGAAAATGTCTGTTATATAAACGGCCAATCTTGCTGTCGGGCGAAAGAGATACGAAAGTGGAAAGAAACTCGTGTTTGGAGTTCTTTATGATGGAGAACTGGTATCGGGTGGTCATGTGAGAAGTTGTGCGTATATTGCAGTCAGTCATACGGTATCTGTGCAGTGAAATGAAATGTCGTGTGGCTAGGGCCTCCCGTCGGGTGCAAGTCTTTCGACTTCGGCGACCTGCGCGTCGATGGGGATGATTAGGACAACACAACACCCAGTCCCTGAGCGGAGAAAATCTCCGACCCAGCCGGAAATCGAACCCGGGCCCTTAGGATTGACATTCCGTCACGCTGACCACTCAGCTACCGGGAGTGGACCATCTGTGCAGTAAATGGGAGACCTGACAGAACGGCAGTACGGAGTTATTGCGCTTAGAAGTGTCCGTCACTACAGCTTGAATAAAGTTGCCTGGTTTGTTAGTGTAGATCACAACTGTTCTATCCCCTGACACCTTATTAGATTGTAGGTCATTTTAAAGCACCCTTCGGAGAGAACTCATGTTTGGTTTCACCCATCATCAATTTGTTGCAATCGTCACTCTTATACAATTTAAATGGTTTATTTATGGAGACATCAATAGCTTGCATTTATGACGTCATCCCGTAATAACAAGAAGCTCTCTATTTCCCTGTCTGAATTTCTCCGTCATAGAAATTTTCAAATGACTACTACACTGCTGTACCACCAGAAGAGACCTCTTCTTCAATAAGGCATCTTTCCTTCTCTCACACACTCTGTTAATCCATAATACCATGATACCATTGTCATGTACCTGAAAAATAACTGACGGTAATTCAGGAGGTTTTAGCATTGTTTTGGGCTGGAAAGTGATCACTTGATTAAATTTAGTGCCGTCAGCACAACATGAAAGGAGAACAGTCGAGTGAATTTTTTCATACCATTTGTTTCCTATAGTTACACTTTCAGCATCTAACATGGGAACAGTTCTGTTATTCGGCACATTAACCAAACGAATTTCTTCCATATTCGTATTTCGCTTAGTTTCACACATGTTTTCTTTCGATGTTGAATATTAATGAAGTGATGGAAAGAGAATGTTTTCTCTTCATACTCTTGTGGCATTTTCTTAGATATTTTTGTTTTGTTTCCCATTGTAAATCCAAGACGCTTCATAAAATGGTTGAAATGGCTCTTAGCACTATGGGACTTAACTTCTGATGTCATCAATCCCCTAGAACGTAGAACTACTTAAACCTAACTAACCTAAGGACATCACACACATCCATGCCAGAGGCAGCATTCGAACCTGCGACCGTAGCGGTCTTTCGGTTCCAGACTGAAGCGCCTAGAACGGCTTGGCCCAATCTGTATCACCACTCAACTTAACCCTAACACTTGTTAAGTTCCACTGTAGCACTACCTTACGAGCGTTTATTTGAATCATTTTTGTATCAGTTCTAGTGCCATTTTGAATGTGTTCTCGAATCCATTTCAACAGGTCACCTAGTTGTGCCCATTTTGCGTTCAGTCATCCATTTGCTAATTTAGTCGTCCTTACTTTTTTCAGTTCTTGTTTACTAGCCTGCTAATCGAGAATGGATTTTTCTGTTGATGGAGAGCCGAAATGCCGCTCAGCTTCTTTGTTTCCTTTTTATTCTGCTTATGTATTACTTTCAGTTTACAGCCCGCATCATATGAGTACCTTTCATTTTTTTTTCCGTTACGAAAGTATCTAGTAACAAAACATTGTGTTGTTACCGATAACACAAATCACTTTCTGTTCAAGTTCACATGCACCGTAAAGTGCAATGACGTATCATAGGCTAGACAGTGTTCTGGATTTGTGATGGTGGGGCGGGAAGGAGACAGTGTTAGCTAGTTTGTCAATCCTCGCAACTCATGTTCGTCCAATCGGTGCACTGCTGCTGCCAGTTGAATCCAATGTAGCCAGATAGAGACAGGCTTCTCGTGGCCTCGAATTTAAGACTGACGGTAATTTTAAATCAAATACGGGCCATTTTTATATTATTTTCGACTACAAGACGCGACTGAATTTTCGAGAGCATTTTTCTAAGAAAAAGTGCATCTTACAGTCCGTAAACTGCGGTAGGTGTGGCGTACCTGAAGGAACTATTGCAGTCATTCTAGGCGAATTGACACCATTGTCAAGACTAGATGCTACTATAGTAGACAGCGTTAGCCTGATGTCTCCTGGATGTGAAGAATGTTTTGTCAGGTGTGCACAGCAGCGCTCAGGCAAGTACTAAATGAATCCTCTGCCAATCAAATAAAGACTGTGCGTTCGAGAGCGAATTACCTCAATGTCTTCTATCGGGTCGGAGGCCACCACATCGTCGTCGTAGTTGTAGAAGCCGTAGCCGGGGTGCTGCCTGGGCTGGTCGTAGTAGTAGGGGAGCGGCGGGTAGGCGTAGGCGAGGGGCGGCTGCGGCTGCTGCGTGTAGTGGTAGTCGCCGTAGTAGGCGCGCGGCCACGCCCCCGCTGCCGCCCCCGGCGCCGCCACCGCCCCCGCCGACACCCCCGAGCTACGGCCGTAGCGCTTGATGCCGAACGCGGGGTACGCCAACAGTGGCACTGCTGCCAGCCACAGTGCCAACGCCGCCGATACCAGCATCTGTCCACACACGTCACCTCAGACACTGACACCACGTGTTCGCCCTCCTTCTCCACCAACTCTCACTCTTAAGTGAAACTAAATCATCACATATAAAGCCAGAGTAGGCGCATAAAGATTTTTGCAGTACTCAACACAATTATGGTTTTGCTACGATCAGTACAATTATGTTCATGTAGACCCATCTTCAGGCGCACATTGTTTTCAGTTCACGTGTCAGGTTCACACCTGTTACTTACATGGCCATACGGTTGTGAAAATCAATCTCAAGGCAAGGCAAGGTTTCTACAAATTGATTTTACAATGTATGAAACTAGTAGATACATACACTGATCAGCTGAAACGTTCTGACCACTGCCCACTGCGATGTTGGATGGCGCCTGGTACCGTTACGGCCACGTGACCAGGTAAAAAGAGTAGTAAGAGGAGCAGACAAGGACAGGAATCACCCTAGTGAAGATATTGGCTAAAATTGCTGAAATACTTTGCGATAAGCCACTTTGGACAATGGAAGATTACTATTACGAGGAGCCTGTGAATGAATATCTCGAAATCGGCGAAGCTGTTTGTATGTTCATGTGATCCATTCGTAAGCACCTACGGAAGGAGGTAGAAGGACAGTGAAACTACCAGAAGGCACCAAATGATTGTACGTACATGACTTTTCACAGAACGTGGGGTTGGGAGGCTTGTCTGCTCTATAAAGTAGGAAGGATTGTAATCTGTGGCTTCTCTGCCGAAAGACCAGAATGATGGTGTACGAAAAATTGTTTCTGAACACACCATTCATCGTACATTGTTGAACATCGAGCTCCACAGCAGACCACTCTCAGCATTCACATGTTGACCTAACGACATCGACAGTTACGATTGCAGTAGTCTCTGGATCATCGAGATTCAACCGTCGAACAATGGAAGCGCGTCGACTGTTCGGGTGAATCACATATTTGCTACGCTAGGTCCCTGGTCGTCTCCACAGACACCGTCGTCGAAGTAAACGGCGGATCGAAACGAGGAACGTGCCACCGTTGCAGGTTGGTGGGAGCAGTGTTATGCCACGGGAGACATTCTCCTGCGCTTTCATGGGACCTGTGGTAGTAATTTAAGACACGCTGACAACTGCGTACCACCTGCATACCTTCATGCTTAATGTGCTCCGCGACGGCGATGCCATCTTTCAGCAGTATAATTCTCCGTGTCTCGCCTGATGTAAGTCCTATGCAACCTATCTTGGTTGCTGTCGGGCGTGCAACACCGCATAAGCAAATAAGCAGCCCGCTATTTGCGCGAGTTGCATGACCTTTACGTAGACATGTGATGCCAAATACTTCTACAAGCCTAGCAACAAACTGTCGAATCCCTGATATGCAGAATCAGTGATGTATTTCGTTCCAATGAGTGGTAAACGTGCTATTAGGCGAGTGGTCATAATGTTTTGGCTCATCAGTGTTCCTCCAAGCCATAAACAATGATGTCGGAATGACATAGGTTCTTTCATAGCACGAGTAAAGAAAAAAATGTTTGCGGTTCCTGCATGCAAACTGCCTCAGTTCTTCCTAATTACATCAAAAATTTTCTTCGGGATTCAGTAAGTTAGTTTTTGTAGTTCTTACAATGACATTGACGCCCACTCTTCTCGTAGTGCTCTTTTCAGCAGAAATACGGCCTCAAATCGTCTTTCAATGTGATAAACACGGTTTGCAAGTACTTCCCAATTTTTTCCACGAGGTTAAAATCCAAACCATGTGCAGACATCGATATATTTATCTTAAAACTACTTTTTTGTTGTGCAGAAATCTTGAGAGGTGCATTGTCTTGTTGAAACTTACATTTAGGTTCCCTAAGTTCCCATACATTCTAATTCACACTCTCTATTGTCTCAGAGTACATATTAGAGTTCATTTTATTGTTCACGCAAGCAGTGCATTATTTACCTTTAGTGTAGAATGCTGCCCTAATCATAGCCCTACACCAAAATTTCTACTCATTCTTACCTGCTGTTCTGTTCTCAGACCATGCCAATCATACTGAAATCCATCCGCACTTTCTAATTTGAACTTCTTCTCATCACTGAAGATCACTTTTTCCCATTCTCAAGTCTTTAACATGTTTTTCAGAAAACTCCAATCTAGCCTGATTGGGAAGTAGAGAAGGTTTCTGAAGACTTTTCTTGGATTTTCATTTGACAATATTTGCCTTCCATGTATGGCAGTTACCGGTATTTGTAGACCAGCAAAATGTTGAAAAGAATAACGGTTTTTGGCCCTTGCTTTGAGCAAAAGTAACCGTTTAGATGCCCTTATTTTCCATTCTGTCCACACTATGGGCGAATATAGCAAAATTATTAATCATTGTACTTAAAGGGTTCAACTACTCGGAGACTGAAAATTAGAGAGACCTATTTCATTCTACGCACCAACTTTAGCTTTTGCATCGCATGATAATTGTTTTCCGCAATGCTACGTCACAATCGTGCTTCATGTACACAATACGAACCCTCATTAAAGATGTCTCGTATCTGCAGGAAAGACACGTACACATTAACACCTCACAGAGCCGACTGTCTTTGCACTGACTTCTACCCTCTACCACCTGAATCTTTGATGTCTTGTTATGTACTGTACTACCGACATCAAATACGATACTATTTCACTGCATTTGTCAGTGTACTGGATCCTATACTGTTGCATATACACTTTGCGCAACAATTCCAACCGACAATGTTAATTTTCCTAAATACATTCACGCCTTTATACTGATTTACACTACAGTAAGTACTTCTGTGGTTTCAGAAGACAAAACACTGGAGATACTATGCCTTAAGGACTGCAGTTATTATTTAAAAGTACGTCGGTTTACTGTTACACCACCATTATCAGGTCGAAGTGCGTAGCATCGTTCATGTACTGATTGATTCCGCGATGTTGTTACAGCTTTCAGGAGTAATGGTGAAGGGTAAATGTCCCAATTTGAGATCCGTGATCCTGGATCATTGCATTCTGACATAATTAATGTGTGTAGAACCTGGATTTAGGGCAGTGAAAGATACTAGTCAAGATATTAGAGTCCTCTTCGAAGATATGCAAGTCACTCAACTTTCCTGCTCTCTAAAAGAATGAAGTATGGAATGTATAACAGTGATGCAAAACGTTGGGTGGACGCAAATTTTTGGAACATGGGGTTCAATCGCAAATTCTTATAAACAGTACTCAGCAACAGACAACATCCTAACAACCAGCTCACGAAAATTGTCTTTAGGCAGTGTAACTATGGAACTGAATTTGCTGGCCTGGCTATGGTACTGCACCGATGGCAATGTTTCAATGCATAGACTTCTTCGAGAATGCTTTCTGAACTGAAGCAGCAAAGCAGGTAAAATTTCAGTGGTGCAAATATGTTACTGTATGTGTGACATTTAATAAGGGCCTAATCCTTTGTGGCCATTTTCATGCCTTGTTTGCTAGAGATGTGTTCAGTGTGCTGTCTTTCTTGAGCATAACTATTTGTCTCACAACGATATATCGTACCACCAGCTCTTCACAACGCACATTCTTATTATCTGCTGGAATTTTATTTGCTGCTATAAATCCCTTGACACGTAACACTGCAGAATCGAAAGAACGATGAACTATAACTGTCTTGTCTCTCATAGACAGAGTGACATTTTACAAGTTGTGTGATTATTGTATTCAAGTTCATAAGTATATGTGAAGAATTTTCATTTCATTCAACATTCGATGGTAACGGAATACACGTATATAAGAGAAACTTAAAGCACAATTAGTTTGACACAATGTTGAGGTTTGTTTCGATTCATAATAATAGTCAAGAGGAACAGTATACATTCACAATTAAAAAGTACTGTTAATCCACGTGAGGATTTTTAATCCTTACGGCACAGTATTACATTTACAGAAGATTGTGGTTGGTTCGTGAAACAGATTAATTATATCGCCAAGGAATCAAAGACTTTATTTACTGAGCTCTTGCACGATTTTATAGTGGAACAGAGTGGTACTCTTGCTATTAAAAGATTCCATTCGATTTCTGAAGGACTCACAATTTACTTAATTATAACAGTTTTAGAATGCTTCTTCGTGCTTTTATAGTAACAGTACGGTTAAGTAAAAGTAAAACTTTATATGGTGTTTCTTGTGTGCCCCGAAACAAATGCAGTATTAAGTTCAGCGTATGAACAAGGTCGACTAATTTACAAGTGAGAAATTCTGGGAACCTTGCCACAAATTCATTTTACTTATACAATAGGTTACTGCGTAATCGATGAACCTCATTAAGCTGATATGGCGGTGTAATTGATGAGTGTCTACGTACAGTTATGACATGAAAACTGTTTGAAAGATAAAAAACTGATAAAATGGTTTGCGGTAATGGATAGTGAAAGCAACACCTCTCAGGGAGACATTTCTCTCATTCTTGCATTATATGCCCTCGCACGTGTTTGACTAAACCTAGTGGTTATTCTTCATACAATTTGATGTTTTCTACGTAACATTAAGGGAAAGAAGCATTAGTAGCGCAAGGACATAAGACGCGTTTGGTCTGTATAAAAAAATATCGTAACTGACTGAACCTTGCGAATGTCTTAGATATTTGAGTAATAAGCTTGGCTTGTGCCTTTCCTTCACTGTCACACAGAAATAGTGTTTAAGACGGCAGAAGCAATAGTCTATTACTCCTAATGATAAGAATCAAGGTTTTCAGTGCTATAGAAAAGTCTTGTTAAGTATTTGCTTATATTAAATGGTGTGTCAAGCTCTTGGTGGTCAAACCAGATCACTGAATGAATTATCAAACAAGTTATGAAGCGAGGCAAATAGGGATCTTTTCACAACAAATCCGCTGCGCGGGGTAGCCGCGCGGTTAGGGGCGTCTTGTCACGGTGCGCGCGCCTGCTCCCGTCAGGGGTTCGAGTCCTCCCTCGGGCACGGTTGTTTGTGTTGTTCTTACTTTAAGTTAGATTAAGTAGTGTTTAAGCTTAGGGAACGATGGCCTCAGCAGTTTTGTCCCATACGACCTTACGACAACTTTTCAAATTTCCAAACAAGAAATCTGTAAATTTCTGGACTTGAGCATTTGCATATTGCAAAAGGTATTGTAGACCATCTTAAAAAAAGGTAGAGATTTATTGTCTGTAGGTTGTTTTAAATTGCGTTTAATGGTTCGCTGAGTTTTTAGATTTCAAACAAGCCACTATACAAAATGTACCTGTTGTTACCAGTTAAATGAAATTACAAGCGAACTGATTTTAACTTTGCGGCTGAAGTGACCAGCAAATGTTAACGTGTGGTAAAAATATAAATAAATACTTAAAAACATCGCAGCTATATATCAGGTACTTTTATTACGTCACGGATACTTTCATTCTACATGATCGTCTTCAGGTGACTGAAAGGTCACCAACAATCATCGTAACTGGAACGTGCCTTTGTTATGAGTCAAAATTATCTAATCGCCGTACATAACGCTAAAAGACACATCCTAGAACACGACAAGCTTACTGAGGCACTTCGCCGATTGTCTGGTACAATCACAGCCATTAATACATGCACAGAACATCACAACATTCTGCGCAATACTGATTGCACTACATGCTATACTGAGTAAAATGGGATATGTCGTTACCTTTCGTGCTTGTGCTGATGGCTGTCGGTGTACCGATCTATAACGTGCCTTTTAGCATTTTGTATGGAGATTAGACATTTTTGAGTCATGACAACGGAATATTATGTCACATTGTGAGAATTAGTTAAACCACTTGAAATTGTTAATTTAGAACGAAACTAGTTGTGGTGTCTCTGAAATAGAATTGCGATGGTTTTTGTTAATATGTACCTTAGTTACAGAGCACAACATGGTCAAGGTAATTAGAATTATAACTCTTTGAGCACACGTGAAACACCAGCAAGTGGAAGAGATTTGTTTCTTTGGAGGAAGACTTTTCATATGTAGTTTATAGGTATGAAATTAGGATACCTTTCACAGTAGTTGTTTGCTTTTTGAATTCGGATGTCCTGCACATTTGTGCTCGTGTATGCTTAGATACTACTGTGAAATTATTATATTTATTAGCTAGAATTATTGTGGGATAACATTCAAAAATGTCTGAAACATGCACACACATACAAGACGACACAGTGAGAGAGAGCAACAGGTACTAGAAGAGATGGAATATACATTAATGGTACTTAACTACTTGCATTTATAGCCAAGCGAGCGACAGCTGCAAAAAGGAAATACAGTTTACGTGAGTTGTTGTCATTCCGTGAGAAACGCCGGCGTGGCTACGGGCAGTGCTAGGGCTTTGGAGTCGTGCGTCGTGCGGGGAGCTGGAGTCCGTCCCGCGTCTCACTGGCCGGCATAATTACGGCATAAAACTTCCCTTCCCACTTTGTCCAGACTTAGGACTGGCAACGGCCGGGCGCCGGGCGTTGGTGTGGTTAAAAATTTTATCGTATAGTTATGCGACCAGATCCATGGGGCACGCCGCCCATGATCACTGCTGAACACCGCGATAGGGCGAAGTGGCGGAGATGGGGCGAACAGAATAATGGGCCTGCGGCATATGGAAGTTACGAAGGAAATTTAGGAAGAAAGTCACACATTTCACTCCACGTAATGTTGATGCCTCTAAATCAACGTCGAATATGTCCCGGAAATGGACAGAAAGGAAGCGTTCTACAGGCCAGATAAGACAACGAAACGAAAGCAATGAACAATTTTTAAACATAACTTTTGAAAAAACTGTTGGAAATTGACAACGATCAGATACATAATTAAAATACCAATAAGTCCTGACTGCAAGGATTAATTTAAAGGTAAAAATCACACGTCAGGTGGTACCTGGTTTAGATTTTCTCAAAAATCATTTTCATACCATTCTCTGAAACGTTAAACATTCATATTCTTTAGATGGAAACAGGCGTCAAAATTACACACGTCATCTAAACAATAAATATGGATAGACTGACTTCACACAGCAAAAATTTTGTATACAATCATATGGTGAATAGAAGCGGAGGAAGAAGGTTGGAAAGTATCGGAGGACACCACTGATAACTGCTAAATAACATCATAATATAAAGAGCAAGCTTATCATCTCGTCTGCTGCATGATATCATTGGCAGTCAGTTGCTCTAAGATACGTTGGTAATATACGTAAAACATAAAATGCAAGCAGGGAACTGTGGTAATTATTTTACATTGGCGAAAATAAATAACCAACAGAAATGAAGGTAAGAACACTAAACCTTCTTCTACGGGCATTGAGTGGTACTTCATACTCAAATATTGAAACAAAGATAAGTGCAGCTACTCTAAACGTTTTCGTGGAGACGGTAGCTCCGAACCCGTCGATGCATAGTGACGAAGGTGAGGAATATGAGATGTAACGGCAGAAAGACGGCTCACCATGGAGACAACGATCGATGAATGACGATCGGAAGTGAATTTAAAGAGGTATGGAACCTAAAACTCGGTAGTAAAATAGTATTAGTGGCGAGATGATGTCTGAACATATATTAGAATGGTTAAATTCAAACTGAAAAACGAAAATTCACTTATAGTTAGTGGAAAACCGATATAAACACAATGACAGGCTTATGACGAAATGAAACAGTACCATAACTACCACCTTTATAAATTTTCACCAGTCATATAAAAATTTAAACAGAAAAGAAATATATATTTTATTATAAGAGGGGAAACATAAACTACAGATAATTTAAAAAAAAAACGGAAGCACAAGTGCAGATTTTTTTTGCAGCAAATCGTCAAGTAGATCAAAGAAAAGTTCCTCCTAAAGTCCAATTCCTCATTAACTAGGGTAGATGGTTGTCTTACGAGCCTTTTTGGGTCATTGTCTAGAACTTTTAGATTCTCCCGCATAGTCCTTCCTCAGTATTTATTATGTATAAGATGCTGCCCGAACACTGATTTAGTACAGATTGTAAACATGTTTCATACAACTTCTGTTGTTTGCACTTTGAAGTGAGTATAAAATTATGGCCTCTTTGTTCTATGTAATGACAAACGCTGTCATTAGAAAAAATCTTGTAAACCCCAGAGTGCATAAATTTATTATCCCGTATTTCCAACGTTATATCTCAGTTTATTTTGGAGTAGGTTGTTGGTAGTAAACGCCAGCGTTGTAGCTGTATTTTTTTAAAAAATCTGTTCATTCTGTCAGACCGGTTACCTATGAGGGTCACTTTAACGAATTTCGAGGTAGTAGTGACAGGAGCGTCTGAGGATTTTCGTTTCAACTTATTAAATACAATGTCAACCTCATTTGCATTGAAATCCTCGTATCCTACAGTACAAGATAATTTTGGATGAATCTTACGTAGAACTATAACTAAATGATCAGCTTCTTTTTCTGGAGCTCTATGAAACAATAACGTATCACCTACATATCTTTTATAGTACATGATGAAATGACCCATACAAGTTACCAGTCTGAGAGAATAAATTGGTTTATCAAAAATACAGTTATAGACCTGGCTATTGCTATCAACAAAGTACCTCAGACTAACATGAGACATAAAGTTTGAAGCACAGATAATAAATTTTTGAACTCGAGTATTTACAAGGTATCTTGTAATGATTACCATAGTCATTACATAGGACAAACCGATTGTAATTTTCTTACATGCTTCAAGGAGCTCGCAACTGGCGTAGGCTGTACTAAATCTGTGTTGAGTTAGCATCTCATAAATAGCAAACATTCAGGAGGGATTATCCAGGAGAATCTAAAAATCCTAAACAACGCCTCCAAAGGGCTCTTATTACACGCCTTGTAAGGAATTGGAACCTATACTCATTATGAAAGATTACCATCCACCTTGCGTAATTAGCAATTGGACCTTGACGAGAAACTTCTCTTTGATCCTTTTGACAATCTGCTGTAATGTATATCTGCCCTTTTATTTCTCTTTTTTAAAATTATCTGTAATTTCTCTGCTCCTCTTCCTTTTATAGATTTGTACTTATTTTCAATTTTTGTTCATCTTTTGTAAGTTTGATCATAAACTGTAAAGGTGGTAATTATGATCCTTTTCTATCATGAAATTGAGTCATAACCCTCTCTGTGTTTATATGTAATTTTTCGACTAATTGTCAGTGCATTTTCCTTTTATCACTTTTAGTTTAATCATTCTTACATATGATCAGACATTTTTTCGCCACTTATACTGTTTTACTACCGAGTTTTAGGATTTCATCGAGAGACATCAAGCTACCGTCTCCAAGACAAAGTTTGGCACCATTACTCTTGTCTTTGCTTCAATATTCGAGTTTGAACTTACAAGCAATCCCCACAGACGGCGGTTTAACGTTCTTTACTTTATTTCTGTTGGTTATTTATTCATACGTATGTTTATAATTATTTTTGTCAATGTAAAATAATTACTACTAAGTCCTGCTTAATTTTATGTTAAAATACAATATTAAGGATAGCAAAAAGTACGCAGGACAAAGCGATAATTATCTTCATGTACATCTAGATCTATGTTTCATTGTATACATATTTAACCATCATATGTTAAGCCCTACTGGTTATAAATGGTGTCATGCAGCAGGCGAGAGGCGGAGCTTCCTCGTTATAACTCGTAGCGTTTTGGTGTTATTTAGCAGTTACAATGATCCACTGTCGTCACTGGTTACTGTCTGATGGTACACATGCTTTTTATGTGTTATGTCTGTCTATCTATTTTATTATACAGATGAAGTGTGTTATTTTAATGCTTGTTTCTCTCTAAAGAATATTAAAGTTTACAGTTTCCGATAGATGGTTTGAAAGTGATTTTTAAGAAAATCGAAAACGGTTATCATCTGACGTGCGATATTTAGCTTTAAGAAATCCTTGAAATTAAGACTGATTATTATTTTAATTTTTATACAATTTGTATAGTAATTAAAAGCGAAAACCGACACCAGTCGAAGTATTTGATAACGGAAGCAAAAACGTTTCGCTAAAGAGGAGCTCGGAAGCTACAAGTTTTGTAGGTAACTGTCAATGATCGGCTATGAATCACAACTGATTTCCTTATGAAGTATTGTCCTAAATGGTACAAATACATTTGAATTTGTACTTGCTGATTATTTCCCCATCTAAATGGACTCAAATTTGAAATAAACCTATGTTACATTTATGAGTCATCATATCGGAAACATTACTTTCTGTGTACTACTGCATCATTACAGTGTGTCGCGTAAGTTGCACTAAAAAACCTGCAGTACATCCACTGCTAATTCCCTCTCTGGTTTTTAAGCGGCAATCCTCCCCGGCTAACGGGCAGGCAAGAGAGCTGCTCCAGCAGTCCATGTGCTCCTGGTTGCCTAAACAGGCAGGCGCCGTGTGCCTCTGCCGGCACTTCGCATAGTGCATACAAAATACTTGGACGAGCATAAGAACTGATCTTAACAAAGTTGATACCGGAGGTATCGTAGGGCAGTAGTGATCGTATCATCGAGCTAAGCATTACTCCAAGGTATCTAAAACGAAATCTTGCTGGACTGGTTGAGCAAGTTCCGCTTGCATAGCATTGGCGAATGTGGTACAGACATAAGAGACATTGGCATATTTTGATAGTGATGTAAAACACATGTATCGTGCCAGTATGCTTCTCTGTGGGTTGATCAGGGTCCGTACCTAAGCTCCCAAGGTCGCTTGACGTCAGTCCCCGACTTTTTCTATGGACCTATGAACAGCAAGTGTGCAGCAGCCCCCTTGATAAGCATCAAGAACTGGAACTACGAAGTATACAGTTCTGTCTCGGTCGGGGGAGGGTGTGGGGTGACAGAATCTGTAGCTGACTGCCGAGACGAGTATAGTATCACATTGAGAAATCGACACCTCATTTAACAGGCACAAGGGTGTATTTCTTGTTACGACAGGCCGTGAGTGAAATTTGACCACAGTTAGTTGAAGAATTAACAAGAAAGTTTACGTTTAAAACATACCTGTACTAACATAAAACGAGGTCAGTGGGGCTTATAAGCACACACAGGCAATTATCTCTTACACGGATCGTTTATAGACTAATTTTTATTGGAAGTTACTGTTTCCGTTATCATATAATTCAAAAAAAGTCAGTTTTCAGTATTAATTACGATAAACCATATGTACAGAATATAATTACCATAACAGAACAAGATCTCTTGTAAGATAAATCCTGCCTAGAAGCGTTCTACCGCAATCAGCACAAATAAAGGTAACCACCTACGTCTAAAACTTTCAACAATTTTTCGTGAATTTAGTTCAGTAATACTACGTCAAGAGTCACATTTTGTGGTTGTTGTATGTTAGTGAAAGTGAAAGCAGAAGCAAACCACTTTGTGAAGTAAACATGCAGCATGCATTCGTGAACACAGTGTGCAGATCATAACGTATTGTGCAAATGGCTTCGTACACAATTCGAATACACTGCGATTCCGCAGCAGGAAAGCAATATCTGATTAACATAATATTATGCAGAATTAACCAGGACACGCCAATACAAGTTTGTATTCATGATAAGGCAAAGCGACATTAATAATGTATTGTGCAGTGACTCACATAGTCTTCCAAATGTATAATCTGTGAGAAGTATTTGTAAGATGTCAACGTAGATGTGTAAAAGAAAAGATACAATTCTTGAAGCGATGTGGAATTGAAATTAAAGCCGTCGATAGTCATGAAAAGCCAAGTGAACCTAATACGAACCGTTTTCGGAATGACAAGGAACATACGCATGGTGTTCATTAAGAGCAAGAAAAATGTGTGAATAGCCACGCTGTTAATGAGTTTCAGTAATGAGGGACTCACTGTCTACAATGTTCAACGTTGACTGGATTTTTGCACCGATGAGATTCAATACTGTCTTGCTTGAGTGCTACTGAACATATGAGATAAATTCACACATGCACGCCACGAGCAATAGTTGGATAATTTCAAGACTGATTTACGCAATCACAGAAATTAACCCTTTAGATTAAGGCTTTTAATGTGTATTTTTGATTTCCTGCAGAATATAATTTGTCACACACTGTTCTAATTATAACATACAGCTATCCACTACTGAAACAACTGCCAGTTTCTCTTGCGAACCGAATGAATCATTGTGTAGATTCTGGCACGTGGCCTAGCTGGTACTGAGGTGGCTGCATCATTAAAATGAGGAAGAATGAGAGCGCACCAAGACAGCAGTCTGGTATGTTGCCGTTCGATAAATTGAAGAAATGTTTTACATCCCGAAGGAGGGGGGAGGGAGCATGAGGAAATGGCGAACTACATTTCTTTCCCAATGAACTTCGGGTCCCCAAGGAAATTTTGGGTCATAATGCGAAGACATTTTTCCTAGCCAGCACTGGCGTGCGTAACGATCCTGAGGAGATGGTACCTACCGCAAGGTGAATGAATTACCGATGGAGCGCTGGACCTTAGCAAGAGATGCAAGAGTTATCAGCAGGTGCTGTTATCATGGTCTCTCAGTGCCACCGTCGCCTCGTGTTCAGCAGAATCACGTGCTGGGGCGCCCGCAACTGGTTGGAGTCTGTCGTCAAAGTCGGTGTCGTGTTGTGTCGTGTCGTGGCAGTGTGTACCGATCATTTCCCTCTTCCAGCACAGTTATGTCTGCAGTATATCTCAACACCTACAGTACTGTTTCGTTATCTGCTGCACAGTTTGTATCGAATTCATGTTGTGAACCACCTGCCCTTCCTTTTATTTCTCACTGTTTTGTAACTGACAATGAGACACATATTTATATGGGAGCCTAAATTGCGATCGTGCAGTAACAATGCTGTTGCAGTCAACCACACTGTGGAATAGCCTCCATCTGACACACCAACGCATTCTCGGAGTCGGCGCTAGGACTGCTGGGACAAAACTAAATCATCCAGTTTCACTGCTGTGGTGAAGCATACGAGTACATTAAATTAAACTTCCTTGTCTTACTTTAAAGGTAAGGGGATATTTCCACCTTCCCAAAATCATCAGTGCCAGCACACACACACACACATGGGCTCGCGCGTATGTGTTGTTGTACAGGTTTTTCCAACAATTTAGCCAGTTCAAACACACTCGGCTAATTCGATTTTAGTTTGAAAGCTGGGCGTTCAACCTTCTCACTACCAGTAGTACCAACAACAGTATTTCAGTTTAACTCCAAGGATAGGTTTATTTCTGTCTTCCGCACAGCTAAGTAATGTCCTTATTCAGCCACCTATCTTTTTCATGACGGATACTTGGTGTATCTGTCGCATTGAGAGTAGCGTAGAGAATGTTTATACCTTCGTGACAGTTATAATGGATACCTTTAAGCAGAGAATAGTGGACTAAATAAAGGCATTACATCTCAGGTTTTTGGCTGTGCATTCACACAGGTCTAGGACATAGAGCTGCAGCACGGGGTTGTAATACGGTATCTTATTTAGTGACATTCCTTACGGCTCGAACAGATGAAAGATAACGCGTCGTGCGGAAATTGTAGGGATGTGACTGTTGAGTTGAGCACTTACGAATTCTTCCAACTACGACAATGACATTTAATCCAATGTGTTTTATTTTTATTTTGTGCGGGTCCACAACCTCTAAATACTTAATAACACAAGATATAGTCCGTAGTAGTCTGTAATGTAAACGATATTTATTTAAATCGAGCGGTTACTTAAATCGACAATTTGTTATTTTCAAGCATATGTGTCATATTACGTGTTATATATTCTAAATATCAAATCATTTTTCTTTACGTGTGCGAAGCAGACTTCATATTCCATCATTATATTGGGAATGGATCCACATCAGCGTTGCAACGTCACATGTCATATTGATACCTGTACTCTAAATACGCAATAAGTAAGGAAAAATAATTTCAAAATTACAATATTTAATACGTAATATCACACATGTGCTAGAAAGTGACATATCGTCAAAATCAGCTGATTGCACGATTTAAATACAGATCTTTACGATTACATCCCACTAGATACAATGTTTTCCTTTATTAAATTCAATGTATTTTGCATATTGACCACATTATTAACTTTTGATGGTGTGAGGTAAGTGATGAGACCTTAGACTCTTCCAATGCTTTGATGTGTAAGATGAAGAGATTTTTGTAGCGTAGTTGAGTGCTGTGAGTTGTGTTTAAAAATTCAAGTCTCAACAGCAGATAAATCTTCCTTAATTCCCGATGAAAACGCGTCGTCTTAGTTTCGATCTAAAAATTTGACACACTCACTTTCTCCCATTGTGTTCCCGCTAGCTATAAAACCACTATACGAATTTTCTGTTACATCTAAACAGTTAAGCAATATTCGCTTCTCGAGATTCAAGCATTCCATGCTGTACATTCAATATTATCATTGCATGAGGTACTGAGTTATGTGTGCAAGAAATCAACGATGTTCAAAGTTCATCGATATTTCAATCAATAAAAGTCATTCATATATGGCGTTCATTTAGTACTTGTGACACTTCCGTGCATATAGACAAGTCATTACAGTTTTCCATGTCGACGCATCTTACTGCGCTCCGAAGTTCTACGTTTTATGCTTCATTGTGGCGCACAGCCCTCTATTGTGACACAGAGCTGACGGACTTTGCTGGAGGAGGGGAAACGATCGGTGTGTTTCTTGTCGTTGAGTCAGTTGTCCGCTTCCACAGTACTGGGAACTGGTGATAACTGACTTCTGTTCATAAGCATCCACTTTCCCGTACTCTGACAAAGCACGCCAAATCGAATTAGGGGACATGTGAGCGGGCCTTACATGGACTCTCTGATTGTGTAATGATATTTCATTGCGTCCTTCAGCCTCTTCAAATTCCTCCCGGTTTATGAGAGTTCCTGCTTCAGCATCATATGGAAAGCGTCACTTCTTAAAACCACTTCGACTGCAGCAAAATAGTCGATTCAGCTAAACTGGTTCCATTAAGAACAGTATTTCCCAGGAGCTCACTGAGTGCACTTCCTTTCTTATCGTTCGCTCAAAAACTGGTTGAGAAGGATTTGCGTCAACTGACAGCGGCGTTTACCGTAATGTTTGAAGCCGGCTGTCACTGATAAGGCCCAGTATTCGCTGTGCCCTCCGTCGCTTAATATCATTTTATGGCCACTGTTCCTACGCCGGGTTAAATGGCTGCGAGGGGTACACCTTGTGTTGCAGACATGTTAGACAGTGCGCGTTGAAACATCAACAAATGAATTAACGTCATCAATGATGGATCATGTGCCCGTCTGATCAGGTTACTTTCTTCCATTCTGTTACATATACACGTCGACTCCTCTTGGTGCGCCAATTCCATACAATCGACTGTTGCATACGCATCACTGTGTTGCCATAGTCTAACTTCAGTGGCAAGCTGGTAACCGGTTTACGGAAATTAGGGCGTTCCCAAGTGAGTAGTGCTCTTTGTTATGAGGGTGACTAACATTTTATCCAGTGAAGTTTCTTACACTGGGTATTCGGAAATTCTCATTACAGACTTCTAGAACTTGTAGTAGGGACTGAGTCACAATGTTATGAACAGGAAAATGTGTCCGGAAACGTTATCCAACGACGCTACAGGGAACCTATAAATGTGAATACACAGTTTGATGTTATAAACTTTGAAGGATGATGGAGACGGATAAACGAATCAATTTGAGGTAAGGGTTCCTGCTTCGGAAACGGACAGGTCCAAAATTTCAAGTAAAATCATTCTGATACCTCTGATTTGAGGGGTTTGGTGAGGGGAAGGGAAGTGCTAATGAGGTCAAGCAGGTGCTAAACAAGACTTACTTCACACCCATACTAATTTGCGGCTCAGAGACTTGGTCTATGACTAGAAGAGAGGAGAGTAGGATACAATCCAGTGAAATGAAGTTACCGAGAAGTATGCTAGATAAGATTAGGAGAGACAGAGTGAAAAACGGAGATGTTAGGAAGGAAATTGGAGTGGAGAAGCTGACTGAGAAAATTGAAAAGAATAGATTAAAATGTTTTGGGCATGTGAAGAGGATGGGAGAGGGAAGAATACCAAGAAGAATTGTGGAGTTCAATACTGAGGGCAAGAGACCAAGAGGAAGACCGAGAACAAGATAGATTGATACAATAAAGATGAGTTTAAGGGGGAGAAACCTGCTATGGAACCAAATTGTGGAAGACGAATGGTGGAAAGACGTAGTGGCGAAGCACCATTGATACTCCAACCTGACCAGGTGTTGGACAGAGGGGAAACGATGATGACCTCTGACAGTGGAATACATGTACCAGTAAAGTAGTTGCTAAGAATGTGTGGTTTGTAACTTTCAAATGTGGTAGTAAGAATCAAAATATGAAAAAGTGTCTAATAAACATAGGCTCTGAAACGCATACCTGAGGTGGTAGGAGCACTTGCTCATCTTCGCTATTGTGAAACATATCCATTGAACGAACTGCTCATAGCTCTTAGTTTGGTCGATACCACCACCTCTGAAAGTTGCATACCCTACAATTGTAGCAACAACACTACCGGCACATGTAATCCACTGTCAGAAGTATCAGAATGATTTTCGCTTGTAACTTTCGACTCGTTCGTTTTCGAACCACGGACTCTTACTTAAATTTGATTAATTTATCGGTCTCCATCATCCTACAAAGTGTGTAACATCATCTCGGAAGGATTTCGTATCGTGACAAAAATTATTATGTTCTTTAAGAATGACATGCATATTACATGGTTCATTATGATCCAATTTAATTTTCGCAATATCTGATGAAGAGGATGGCCTCAGTGCGTTACAATTTAGATTACGTTATATGTGTACGGCGGGAATGCAAAATCTACTCGAAACCAACAAAAGATGTAAAATTTTATTGTGTTGTTCTAATACCATCCTGCGGAAAGGACGTGAATGTGTGGCTAATAGATCTACGCTTCAGCAAATGTTTTAAATGACATAGGTCATGTTTAGATATTGAACAAATTACTTTTAAAATGTACCAGATTAATAATAAACTGTTTCAGTAAGGTATGATTTTTGTTGACTATGTTCGAAATCTAGTCTTCGTCGATAATACCCACAACACTTGTACCATATCTTTAAAAAAATTGGGAATACACATAACTCAACGTTTTGACGCGAAATTATTAATGTCGTCAGTTGGTCCAATTCTGAAGATACCTCGCAAGTCTCCATGAAGCATAAAGCATGGAAACTGCATACCGTTCATGTATAGGATATTGATCTCTAATTTTCCATTTTACAAGTTGAATGACACACTCAGTACCCGTCACTGTAGAGCCTTTATTGAAATGTAAACTTCCGCTAATGTAGTAAAAAGTGTATGTTTATGAACATGGAAGTTTCAACACCAGCATGTATAGTGGAGGTGTTGGTTAAAGGTATTTTGGTAGTGTTGGTTGATGTGGAACTGGCATCCACTAATAAAAAATGTTTTTTGAGATAATCGAAGCTCGAAGAATGCACAGACATTCTGCAGAAAACACGAAAGCGCGAGTAAAATGAATCTGTATTCGATTTCTTTTGTGCCCATTGAATAGTAATGGACTATGATGACCGTCCCAACAATGGAGTCTACTGATATTTTAGAGGTACACCAATTTTACTAAGAACACGGGACGAATCCTTAACGCAGTAATACGTATTTAATATAACAAATACGTTTGGAGAAAAAGGTACCAACATTTGGATTCCGTGTTTCCCAGTGTTATAATGTAGGGGGTAATTTGTAGCCTTATTTCTTTTCAACTGTAAATAAGTGTAGGGGACTGGAGAAGAGAGACCTGTGTATTCAGGTCACACATATAACTTCAGATATTACGGTTTTTGTGTTCGTACGAGGAACGCAGTGGATGATGTGTGTGCATTCTTTATTGTAAAGAAATGTTTGTTATTTTGATTGATTCTGGTGGTAGGTTGTTTTGAGTATCTGAGAGAATGAGTTTGACATGGATAGTAGGTGTGGTTTGTAGAATTAATAACTGGATGTGTTCTATTCCCTCGTGAGCACAGCTGTCCTGTTCTCAGGTATTATTACTTTGAAATTTCTAGTATCTGTTGATGTGGAGTATACAAACTTCAACCTGATTGCGTTCTGTGTTTCTCATGTTTGGTACTTTCAGGTCCAACAGTGTTTCCTGCTTGGATATCAATAATTAGGTTGTAGTTTGCGAAATGAATGAAGTTGTAACCTTAAACCAGACCAAATATATACAGAACACTTGCACATACCTCTTCTACTTAGTTAATTCAGAGGATACGCTAGTACTGCAGTGGAACGTTATCTGCAGTCAAAGACATCACAGTCATACAACGGAATGAAACATTTTCTTTACACAAGAGGTGCTAGCGTTCAACATACCTGTTCATGTATATCTTTCGACAGACGAAGCAACATGATTTTGGCTGAGAATATTTTTAACCATATATAAAATAAATTTATTCGATGACTGGAACATGTTTCACCAAGTTCCCCATTCGAGCCTGGATTTACTATTATCAAACCACTAAAAATGATAGAAATTGCACTAGAATCAGACAATAAACCACTTTAGTTTTAAATAGTTCTAGTGGTTCAATTAAGAATGGGTTCGGCCGATTATAAGCCCATCTTCAGCTAAACATTGGCAATGAGGCAAATGGCCGGCTCACAATCTGTATCTCAGCGTGCGGCTGTCACCTCCCCCCCAGTGTGGTGTTCAGTGTGCGTCGACCACGCGCTTCATGGTTCTTGTTCGCCTGAAATGGGCTTATAATAGCCCGAAATCTATCATGACTGAACCAAGAAAACTATTTACAGCTAAAGCGAATTAATAACTGACTCTACGTTGCTCAACTGGGGACGTTCTGTTAACCAGATGCTATGCAGAATTGCACTTTCTTTCTATACAGTGATGTCACACAGAGGTGTTGGAAAGCAGTCACATGCCTCTTTTTTGACGACTTACTGTCAGGATGAAGCTATAGTGTAGATATGAGCCAGACATTCCATTACTCGGACTAAATCGCTGTGGGATGTTAGCGCAGCTCACGCAATAAAGTTGGTTAGCTTTGGTGGCTTTTGCATAGATATGAGGTGATAGCTATAAGCGGCTGTAGCGCGTCCATGTTGAAGTGTTAGCATCACAGTTGGTGCTGGATCCAGCGAAGTGCCGCGCCGCACTGCCAGTTGTGTACAACGCTGAGCAGAAGAGCAGGACGTGCAGTGCGAAACACGTGGAGGAGGAGCCGAATCTAGAGTCGTGAAAGCATCTAGAAAACGAAACTTCCTGCCACACATTCCGCCCTCACGGGTACGGCAGCCATGCTGGAAGCTAGCCAGGCGGGGTTGGCCACCGGTTACTGCTAAGCCAGCGAGTCTAGTTTCCGACAATAGTCAAATTGATATCTCTCCCTCTACATGCTCATACCTTCCAATTAAAACGCACTTACCTCCAGATTCTCAGTATGTTTCCATTACGGAATTCAGTGAAAACGTTGCCTAGAGTCTAAGTGCCGGGAATGTCCCTTCTACGGCTCATTTGCCAACGAGCCATCACGTAATGACCGCCAGCTTAATTGTGTGTTAGTCTACCTTTAGAACTCTGCACAGAAGTGATTCTGCTTGTCAGGGATACGACAATTCTTTGGTAGGCTTCTACAGGTACGTGGGACATGCAATACCTGTAAATTACGGGCCAATACTTTGTGGGTGCGCAGGCTGCCCCCAATGTCGTCCCAGAAATGTTCAACCGGGTTCAGATTACGTGAATTTAGCGACCAGGATATCAATGTGAGTTCACAATCACGTCCATCAAACCAGTATAGCACGATTTTGGCACTATTGCACGGGCAATTACTCTGCAGCTAGATTCCATCGCCACCGGGGAATCCATCCAGCATTAAATCAAGCAGGTTGTTCGCAGTAATATTCACGGTGCTATCGATTACTACTGCAGGCTGCATGTAAACCGAGGTGTATGTTCTCCACTATGTAATACTGCCCCCACTGGCGTTGCTGTGTGGCGTAGTAGATGCTTCGAGCAGTCATTCGCCTGGTAACATCTTATCCATATACGACTATCGACATAGTGTAAAAAAGAACGCGATTCATCCGAACAGGCGACCCGTTTCCGTTGAACAAAGGCCATATCTCGATTATTCAGTGATGGCTGTAATCGTAATCGAGGATGTCGTTCGGTCAACATGGGATAACATGAGTATCATCTAGTGTGGAACGGTGGACTCCAAAACCCTTATGCCTGCATCAACATTGTACTCTGTCGATAGATTTACCACAGATCACAGACTATCCTGATTTAGAAATCGGGAAAGCCTCCGATCTCGACTTTGTGTGGTGAAAGGTAGATGCCCAACTCCTTCTCGGCTGTTCGTGGTTTTTCACCGGTCTTCAACCACATTCTACACGTGCTCACGATAGTAAGGTACTAACACTCGTCCACATTTCACGTTTCCGATATTCTCATACCCTGGTGCTAGGTCATAAACACCTGCCATTTGACAAAGACACTGATGTTAGTGGACTTCGCTATTTGCAGCCCGAATCGTTTCTTGAATGATTCTCTGTTCATATTATTCAGGGTGGTCAGAAACTGTACGAAAGGTTTATAACGGGGTTGCACCTGATGTTGTGCTGAGAAATAATTGTTTAGAAAGAAATTCGATAAGTTGCGCTGTTTACCAGTTATTTAGCATTGAAGTAAGTAAATTAGGTCGTTGGCCACGTAAATTCAAGCAGGCTGCTGGAGACAATGTCGCCAAACTGGTTCTTTGTTTAGTTTCCTCAAGCCGAACCCAACATAGAAGTTACTCACCTAGCTTAAATTTATCACTTCGAAAAACGTCACATTTTAACTTGTTTGGAGCATTCGAACAGGTCGTAACTCACGGACACTCAGATGTCCTTGCATTACGGCATTTTAGAGCTGAATTTCCGGACTAAGCCACCTGATTGGCTAAAGTCACTTTTAAATAGCTCGGAAACAGCACGACGAATCGAACTTTCTTCTTAAGAGTTACTTCTCAGCACAACCTCCACTGCAGCAGCCGTGCAAGCTATTCTGACTGCTTACGACCACCTTGTATAACTTTCCTTACCGCGTCAAGTGTCCACTTTGCCACCAGGCAGCGTTCAGTCTTACGGTAGACATTGGTCGTAAAGATTTGACTCATCTGTGTTAGTTGACAAGGAATCAGTTTTGTTTGGCCAGTGGAAGGATAGTCATAGTTAACCAATGAGAGGGGACAAAATATATTTCGTGCCTCGAAATCGAAACCATGCGATGTTTAGTGGGTTTCTGAAGATTTCTCTGGAATAGTTTCTCAAGATTTTCAGTAGTAAAAACACAAAGTAACGAGTCATATTTTTTTTCTTCTTTTACCACTTGTTTCGGAATCTTAGCTCCATCATCCACTGGCGTTTCCGGTGATAAGTTCTGATGATCTCCCCTGGGAAACCAAGAATGTTCCGAATGAAATGTTACTGAGCTGAACACCTGACAGAGAAGCAAACCCTCCGAAACGTGTCGTAAAAAGTATTTAAAATTTAGTGACTGGTTACCTTGCGTTTTTGTTGTCGTTTTAAGACAGCCATGGAAACAGCCAACCAAGCCTGTGCATGAGCAAATTTCTTAGTAATTGTTTGGAAAAGAAGGTTGTAGTGTAAGACTGCATTTTAGTACAGCTGAGGGACTAGGTTAAATTCAGATATGACAGTTTCGTTAGGGGTTAGCGAAACCTTCAATGTGACAGAGAATTAGATATTTATTAGAAAGAAGTTTGTGATTACTGTGCAACGTTCGAGGGTATGATGATTATGAAACTTCTTGTTTCTTTACTGCTATCTGACCTCGGCTCTGTTTAAATGCGCGAATATACTCCCAGCATCGTTTGCATCGATTTAATATGATAATTTATTATACTAATAATACTCTTATTCTATCAGTAGTTTGCTACATACTGAAGTAATAATGCTTTGATTTTGGTCCGTTATGAAATCTTACATTTATTCATTAAAAAACAGGATGATCAAATTAATTCCCTAAACTAACTATCCTACCGCTGGCACAATGGAGACTCTATCCCTAATCGTCCCTGTCCCTAACTTACTTAGGTTAATATTGGCCACGCATGTGGTTTTACTAAAGTTCTACCTAGGCGGACACAGACTCCGAGAGCTCAAGCAAAGAGGTTGTGGAACCCGTACCCACTTTCAGTTACAATGCCCTACTTTTCCAGCAGTTTGCTCTAGTATCATCATAATTCCGCACGTAGACTACGACAGTCGACCCGGAACCATCGTGACGTCGCCTTGCGGAGCAGAGCCTCAGCGTCCGCCTCGTACCACTCTGAATTTTCGCGCGGCTCTTGTTGCCGCCAAACTTTGCCGTTCCTCTCACACGTATTCCTACGCTTTTCGGCCAATCAGGACTCTAAAATTTCGCGCAGATCTCCCACCTTTCGTGGGCGCGTCTTATTTGCGCCCCGTTAGTCGCAACGGCGGGAAAGAGTCTCTCTCTGTCTCGCACCTACGCTCCCTCTCTGTTCTTCCACCTGTAAGGTCTCAGGCTCCCCCAGTACCCTCTGTTGTCACAAGTGCCACTCAACCGACAAAGCAGTCGCCATGTGAAGCACCGGCCAGCTGCAGGTCACTTAGCTTGTTCGACATCACAAACATCTCTTTCCTGTGTCCGTCCAAACCACTTTCCCAATGATAATATGCACAATTCTAAAATCTTAAGTACCAGTATTAACCTTGATATGTTGATACTGATATCGTTCTGTGAAATGGCTATCTCTATCCGCGTTGTATTTGTCATATATTATTTTCTGAATAAATACCATGTAAGGTGCTAAAATCTGCCACCTTACAACTGATTATAGCGTATCTTCACTTCGGGTTTTTGTTGAAAGCTATTAATTTAGTTGTTTATTAGTGATGGAAACGAATGTGGTATTATTATATGAACTCCACATATATTTAGCACAGAGTTCAACAGTCATTAAGAAGACTGTCAGCAAGTAAAAATTACCTACATCTCACATTATTTTGTATTGCAGTTTAGCCATAGCACGTGTCTCAATTGAATTTCATTTTTATGGCAATGACCTTATTAAATTTTATAATTATGGCAATTTAATCGTGAATTTCACTAGTATACTGACGTCGTGATTTGACTCAGTTGCTTGTATTCTTGCTATGAAACACGTTTATCTCTCTGCTCCTGCACTGGCTACATGGAAACAGATGCTGACACATCCTCTTGCATTCGAAACTAATCGAACGAGAGTTCTGACAATATTGCTAAGTGAGACCCAAAGTAGCGGCACTAACGCTAGTCTAGATTCCTAAATAAAATTGCTAGTCATTTTCAGTATTATGGCTCATAAAACTTCCTATTAGACATGTTTGTAGTTTTCAATTTCTGTATGGTCATCTTTTCCACTTCTAACTTTTGAAGAGACATCAGGTTTAAACATTTTATAAGGTAAAGGTAAACGTTTCAAATAACTTGAGGAAAGAATACGCAAGTTCGGTACAAGTAGGCTAACGTTATCACACTGGCCTACGTGCTTCATCTGCATAATAAATTAATCGAATATATTTGGCAAGGAGTCATATTGATATTATCTCTGTTCCTATGAATTTAAAGTTCAAATTATCGCAGTTTATATTTTTTATCAATAAAAACAAATTTCATAAATGCTGTTACTCTAAAAATTAAATAATTTATAATTTATGGTACGGTAAAGACTTTCAGTCATATGATTTCGAAATGAGTCTTAAATAAATCAAGAACAGTTTCGTAATTGTTAGCTATGCGTTTCTCGAATAACAGCTGTTTGTATGATGTGAACATTGCTATCCCATTAGCATTCCTTGACATTTTTGTTTGTCCTAGAATCACAGTGTTTGTGTAAGTGTTGCGTTTTCGATTAATTTCTCCTCCATTCATGCTGTGTACCTTCTTATTTCCTTTCCAGCTCTTGTTCCCTTGATTGTATCACTTTCATTGTAACGAGATCAGTGATGCAGTTGGCTATCTGTCATACTGCTTGGATTTCCTGGAGCCAAAAAGAACGACTAAATTTTCTTGAGAGTGAGTTTGCAACAAACATGATTTATATGGTTCAGAAGGTAGTGCGACTACCCCTCAGGACCTTTAATGCCATTAACCAACCTTCAGTGTATTCACTGCTACATTCCGACAGCTAACGAGCGGACAAGAGAGCTGACTCAGTTGTCCATGTACCCCTGATTGCCTATACGGGCAGGTGCCTGATGCTGCTGGCGGCACTCTGCAACGTCCACGCAACAAACTTGTTCCGGAAGAGTAAGAATAGCTCGTAAATAAGTTTGACGAACGCTATCTATGAACAGCGGAATATCTGTAGCTATATATTGCCTCCATAAGGGAGTGTGTAATACAGTTCTTCCAAAGATTCACAGGAATCTTTGCGACATTTTCATATGGGTTTTGCCATTCCAGGACCTTTTCAACATACCAAAGTCTGCCATTCTCCTTTCCTGTTACATATTCCCGTCTCATGTCCTATGACTTTTCACTATTAATCTAAAATATTTAAATGGCATGGTGACGTCCAGGTGTTACCGCTAAGACAGAGATCGGATTTTATCGGGCTCGGCTTCTTTATTATGTGTAGTGTCGTATGTTTACCCAGAATTGAGCAAAGTGTAATTTTTCCCCATTGCAATTTTCTGTGGACAGCAGCATTGTTAACGAATAACCTAGTAGTGCTGATGACCCTATCGAACAATGCATCGCAGCACTGAGAATTACAGATGTGGATTATTCTTGTCCTAGGCCTTCTGTAGGGGTGTGGAGAAAGATAAAGACTTTCTTTTTCTCAGTTGTTCATCGTGACCCGTGGAATGGTTTGGCCGTCAGCCTCTGCAATGAGAAATTTATTTTTTATTACATTTCAAAGAGAATCGAATGTTGAAAATGCCTGCGGTTGGACTAAAACACAGTCACTTCTGTTTCCTCCAATTAATGTGAAATTCATAGCACTCTGGATTATCAGCTGAACGTTTTACACAATGTGACTTTCGTATTCGTGTGAAGAATTTGTTTTTTCACCTTCTTACGTGAAGGACATAGCTATGCGCTGGAGAAATCCATAGACATCATTTTACGTTAAAGCTGATAAAACAGTAAGTAGTTCGTTCAGGCGACACAAATAGTGAGACTTTAGTCTATCTAAAAGTGGCTGTATTCTCCACCACAAAATTACTCAACTGATATTTCTTAATTAATATTCTTATCTATATTCTGTAAATTTTTCGACGTACATGTTAACAGAGTCTAACAGTAAACAGCTTTTCTACAGTCGAGAGTAGTGTGGCATTTCTTTAATTCTGGAAATTAATGAGCAGTTTCACTTTCCGAATATGCCTGTTTTAATAGGAAAACTGCTTCTTCTCCGGAAGTTTTATATTTGAAACATTGATTATGAGATTCATCTGAAGTTCATACTTAAAGTCAAGACATGCGTTGTTACCAATAAGGACCTGCTCTTTGTCTGTATTATTGCTGTATTAACGTCTCTGCGTCCCCGGTGTTTACATAGTATTTTATGTATACATTGTCTAAATGATAGGAAGTTTCACCAGTGACAGTACAAGAACTACAAGAAAGCATTGTGTCATCAGAACTAATTTGAAGTAAATGAGTGACAGCAGATTTCTATAGAAGTCGAAAGCAGATACCAATGCCCAATGCATGAATTTTTTCTGTATTGGTTTCCTCTTTTTTTTTATGTCTGACCTCTATTTTCACACAGACACCCAAAATACCGCTAAGTAATCTAGACTGAATTTTAATTCCTTTCCTAATGCCTCTTCTTTATTTCCGTTTTTTATATCGTGTACTACTTGACTACGACACAAATAAAGCCTTCTCAGGACGATACGGCTGATGGCTCATCACGATAAATATTATGGATTGCTGTGAGAGTTGGAAATATGTAACCTTTCGTACAACACTTCAACAAAAAATACTGAGGCATTGATCACGACATTAATTACGTGACATTTATCAAATCTTTTGTATCCATGTAAATTTTTTACATAAACGTATAAAAATTTGTTTTAAAATTTCTGCTCAACTGCTATTAGCAGGTCAAAGAAACACTAGAATTTACGCGTTTCGAAGGACAGGCCTTCATCTTCAGAATAACATTACAAGAATCCGAAAAGAGTCACTTTTACAGGAATCTCTAAAAGTGACTCTTTTACAAGTATCTCCAAAAGTTACTTTTATTAGAGATTCTTGCAAGGTTATTCTGATAATGAATTCATCTTCGAAATGTGTGAATTCTAGTGTTTTTTACGCTGCGCTGTAAATAGGTAGCGATAGTTGGGCCGACACACCAGAACCGATTTTTACAACCACAGCCTCATTTCCGTTACAGACAAAATCATAATAAGTAAGAAAATAACCCGAGTTGTGTGATAGGCAATAAGTTAATGAGGTGAGACGGAAGTGGAATATACTCATTGTGGCACTCATTCTGAGTCAGCCATTTTAGTCTAGCTTTGATTTTCGCCCTATTAACATACTGATTGATGTATAAATCGGGAACTCCTCTGTATCCTATAACACTGATGCAGTTTTCCTGTAAAGTTGATCTAGTAGCGAACAGTTACGATCGGCTGTATCTGTAACTAATACCCGAGGATGGCGTGTTACTTGATTGAAACCGGCGGTTAAAATAAAGTCACATACAGGTTATTGTACTAACTCATGATTCCTTTTCCTAAAGTATGTAAAATCTATAAATTATCTTCTCGTTTAAGCAAATCATTAATGATAAGGAAAAAGTCTATATCCTGAAGTTTTCCATTCTCATACAGTATTATCTACATTGAGAACGGGTTGGTCCTGTGCAATAAATTCTTTACACAATACAAGAAACGGTGTTAATGACGTATGGCAAGAGCTACTTCTGTGAGAAATTCAAAGACCCACTGGAAAGGAAACAATTTTAGTGAAAGCTTTTACCCAGTTACACAAGATTTTAATTGACAACGGATAGTTCTGCGAGGTTATTGTTTCCTAAGTTATGAGGGTCACGAAATTCGGAGAAGAACGATGAACACTAGGAACTCTACGCTGCAGTGAAATGTGTAATGGAGGGGGAGGGTGCTCCCGGGAGAGGTGATAGCTCGTCCGGGTGACCCACTTGCTGTAGCCTTCGTCCTTCGGGCCGGGCTGTAATATCGATTCTCAGGCAGGATGGCCGCGGGCACCTGTACCGAGCAGTCGATGTTCCGCTGGCGTGTAACAAGTGGGTGCGGCGAGCCACCAGTGTTTCGAGGCCTCAATGACCATCTTGTTAATTCTCCCACAGCCGAGAGGTCAGCTCAACTGGGCTCGTTCCTCGGCGATCCGACATCTTGCTCCAAATGCGTCGATTTTACCAGTCGACTTTATCGTATTAATTCGAGTAAATGCAGTGCCGAAAAGGGAGTAACATCTTATTGTTGGAACGAATGTCAACAAGTCTTTCCCTGAGATAGAAAATAGTACCAAGACTGGACCGATTAGTCGGCAGGGAGTTTCCTGAGATTTTCATTTGTAGAAAAGAAACTTATTTTCCATCTGTCGATCAATGTTTTTATTATTGGAAACTGACCAGTCTCGGGCAGCGTTGCCCATTTTCCGTTCATTTATCGTATTCAACAGCTCTAATGGAGCTATCACTTTCACTGACAGTTAAGACTGGTTACTCTGTATCTGAGGGTCGGCGACGGTACCCCGAAGTAACCAGTTTGAAATAATAAAAACAGTGATAGACATGGGACAAATAAATCTATTTTCAGTTATCCGTTTAATCCTTGAAATTGGTCTGAGCCGTAGTGAAAAACGTCTTAGTTTTGACTCAGGATCATCTACAGATCTAAAACAAAGTAAGACTTAATGTGTACCATGTAATGTTTTACTTAAGGTAATTTTCTTTTATTGTTCCGTCTCAGGTTAACAAATTTAATTAGATCACTCAGGTTCATCTTCAGATCTAAAACAAAGTAAAAATAAATATGTACCATCTAACATTTATAGTAATTAGAAAAGAAAAGAACAGTACGTGAATGTAGGATTTACCTAAGCAGCGGCTTTATACAATTTTTCTTTTTATTACTTCCAGAGTAAGAATTCACGGTTTTATACTTTCTAAACATCTCAAGATACTAATTCAGTTTTCCCTACTTTATTTCCACTTTTATATTTTTCTGTTTTATTCCCCTTTTATCGTTTTACGAATCCATTCAGGTATTTCGACAGAATGTTTTTTTTTACGTAATTGACTTTTTGTAATTTTAGTACAAGACCCTCTCTCGTTAAATACAAAGCGTCCCTGTCACTATCTACTCCTCCACCTTCCTTGCCTTCTTTTCTCCCGCTCAATCCTCCTCGCTCTACTTTACAATTTTACTATTTTACATCTTTTAAATTTTCATACCTATTGTTCAATATTGTTCATATTTTAACGAAAATTGTAACACAGTTGTACGTTATGTAGTTTTACCACGACTTCTCTTGTTAAACTCATGATATTCCCACCACCCCATCCTGTTTCCTTTCCCGTCCCCCAATCACTCTCAATCCATTTTCCCTTCACCCCACCTCTCCCCAACCTCAAAAATATACCTGTTTAAAACACTGACCCCAATTGAAAAACACAGTTCTCTGTTAGACCTGGTGGGTAAGCTGTTCACGCAGCTACTTAACTAAATTCTGCATTTATCTGCAATATTTTCTTTCCTAATTATTCTAAAATATTGGATGGTAGATATGTAGTTTTATTTTTTTCAGGTCTGAGGATGATTCTGAATGGTTGAAACATGTAATGAAAACTATGCAACTGAGACGAAACAATAAATGAGAATTATCTTACGTATCAATGCAGTTGATGAATGTCTAAAGACGAATATGTCTGTTATAGTGAAAACTGTATAACATATATGAACCCAACTATAAGTAATAAAATTGGGAGGAAAAGGAAAACAAATACATCGTAAGCGGGTTTTCATGTTATTGGCACTCTTGTCCACTTTACCGAGCGACATGGAGCTGTGGTTATCACACAGGGCTCACATCCTGGATAACAGCAGTTAAAATCCGCCCTTGGCCATCCAGATTTACGTTTCCCGTGATTTCCATAAATCGCTCAAGGCAAACGCTGGGATGGTTCCTTTAAAAGGATATGGATTTCCTTCCCCGTCGTTAACAAAGCAATCGGAGGTAGTGCTCCTTCTCTAATGACTTCGTAGTCAACCGGATGTTAAGCTCTGATTGTCCTTCCTTTGATTGACCAAGAAGCAGTTGAGGAAGCGAAAAAGGTAATAAGAGGAAATGAAACAGACACCAATGCTAAGGTTCGTAGCCATGAAAACCCTTCTGGCTGGACGTAAAAAAGACTTAGGAGAGCTACCTTACAATGAATACGACTTACGGACAAATAAAGTAAAGACGACAGCGATGAGGAACATCATATAAGAGGAAAGCGACTTACTTAATATCGAAACTGGAGCTTTGTAGTTGGGAAAGCAGTTAAGCTATTCTCCTTGCTCGAAAGCGTAAATACACATGATGGCCGTAGTGAGGATGGTATCAGAAGTGGACTCACTCCTTCTTCAATAAAAGATTTTTTGTGCTATTACATACTGATACGCAAATGAAAAGGTGTTCCTAGAAATGAACGAGGGGCGTTTAGTAAGTGGTGCAACACTTTTTTTTCTGAATATAGGTTGTTTTTTATCAGGATTCCAATACACCATATTATTCCCCTTTCGCTTGGCTTCAGAGGTTTTCTTCGAAATAATCTCCGTTGACTGTGATAGTCTTACACCAACTTACTGAGAAGGCCTATATGCCTGCTTGATACCACTCTATGGCTGGTGTCGCAGCCAACGACTTGCTGCATCAATAGCCTCCCCATCGTCTACGTACTACTTCCCGCAGATTTTATTCTTCGTTAGGCCAAACAGGTGGCGGAGAACCCAGCGGACATATGCCTTTGAGTACCCCAAGTAGTGGACGAGCGAGTCATCACTGTCATCAGAGACGTCCAGCTGTGCAGCGAGATGTTGGACTGTGATTCGCCGATCACCTCGCGTGAGAGTCTCAACACTTTCCATCACTGCAGGAATCGCTGTTGTGTGTGGCCGGCCGGTACGCAGGAGGTTGGACAGGTTTGCACGACCTTGTTAATATGATAACAGACGCCTCACCCAACGACTTACCCTGCTTTTGTTCACTTCCAGATCTCCGTAGACATTCTGGAAGCGCATATGAATATATGCCAGAAAAAAGTCAACGACAGCTCTCTTCCTGAAACGCACCTCCGTCACAGACGTCAATTAGAAGGTTATATGTAGCGCCGTCATCTATCGGAACTTCATGAAACTATAGGGTCAGGAGCGAAAATATTCCACGACGTCCCACAATAAATTCTCAATTTTTCAACCGTAATTGACGATAAAATAAATGTGCTGCTTTAGTTATTGAACCCCTCTCGTATATTTTGGAGCTGTAAAGTAGACCACCGGGAATCCAAACAAGAACATCAAAGCAGATGGAGTATGATGCTATCGACGATTGCTACAAACTGACATATGAAGTGAGAAACGAAAATTTACTGAAAAGGGTGGATGAGGAAATGAGTGAATGGTAGTACGTTAACAGAATAAAGAATAATTTAGTGGGGCATTGGATCATCTGCAACGATATCAAGCGATTGTTAACATGGCTCATCAAGGGACATTGGAGGGGAAGAAAAGTAGAGAGAGAGAATCAATGTCGTGTGACTAGGGCCTTCCGTCGGGTAGGCCGTTCGCCGGGTGTAAGTCTTACGATTTGACGCCACTTCAGCGACTTGCGCGTCGATGGGGATGAAATGTTGATGATTAGAACAACACAGCACGCAGTCCCTGAGTGGAGAAAATCTCCACCCCAGCCGGGAATCGAACCCGGGCCCTTACGACCGACATTCTGTCGTGCTGACGACTCAGCTACCCGGGGCGGACGATTGAGACAATGATCGAAATATGTATGACGTTTTTTAGATAACTTCGATGCAGTAGAGACGAAAAAGTGAAACTAAAATCAGAAAATAGAAACAAACAGACAGACAACAGAAGTTAGCATTCAGAGCTCATTTACATGCTGTTAAAAATTCTGAGATGTGGTAGTACGGACCAAAAGACAAAATTGTTCTTTAAAGAAGGGCTCTAATATGCATACCTATAGAGGTAGGAGCACCTGTTCATTTTCGCTATCTTGGAACGTATCTGTTCTACTGAACAAATGCTTGTGGCTCGTAAAGTACGCATTTTAGTGAATTGTGATTACTGGCCATTTTTTCCTATTTTGGCCCATGCTACCACCTATCGATGCATGGAACGCTTTTTTAAAAATCCCTGTATATTATTTATTGGCTGTACTGGGAGATACTTCCGCCAATCTCAACTGCCCATATCACTCCTTAACCTATGGCTGCGTCATTATGCTCCGTACTAGAGGACTATACTACGATGACTGAGAAGATGTATGTTGTTAACATATACTGACATAGCCATTGGCTAAGAGGTAATATGGGCTGCTGAGAATGGCGTGAGTGTTGAAACCAGTCAAGCGAGTCGTCCTTCTTCTTTTCCTTGGCCTTAGCTCGTGTCTTCACAGGTTTGGCGTGCCAATCTGTATTGCGCAATGTTAATGGTAAATGGTGGCCAGATGGCCGTCCTGTCGCCCTTCGACCCTAGGAATGAATTTCTGTACCCCATATTCCTGCATCTAGTGTTGTCCCAAGAGAAAGTGTGAGAACGGTTTCGAAATGTTTGTGAATCGTAAAACTCAGATGGGACAAGGGAACCAGCCCAGTGTTCACCTAGTCGGATGTGGGTAACCGCCTAAGATCCATATCCAGGCAGGCCGGCAGACTGCTCCATACGTTCATCCGCCGGACCGATACGACCCAGAGCCGGTGCGCCTCCTCGAGTACCACAAGCGGCGTGCTAAGGCGCGTGGCTGCCCTGTAGGGTATGACCAGTCTAGCCAATAAACGATGTGCTCAGTATTAACTGCGGATCTGTGTAGTCAAATTTAGCAGGATCACTGATGCTCATCAATAAGACAGATGTGAATAAATGGAACAAAGCGTCAAATCTGTTATAAGGCCGATAACTCAAAAACTGCCACAACCAAAGAAAGAAGGAAAACTTATTTTTCAGTATCGGACAATTGTTGCGGTCACAAAAGTATCAGTTACTCATGTTGAATACGCCTCTTCGTTATAGGTCTGGAGAGATTTAAGCTGCCTAAGGAAACCCCTGTTTAGGCTTATTTGCTAAGTACTTCAAAGCTCATCAGCCCTAAGGCAATAACACTATTAGATAGAGTGAAAAAATATCTCAAGCAACTTTGTTTTCACTTTGTTTTACCGGGCATCTAGCTGCATTTTGTCAACATTCATTGATACAGCAAAACATAAGTGTGATTACCTTGGTTAAGCGTTGTCCATTGTGCAAGAAAATGCATGCGAATCGATCCAGATTTCTTCAGTATGACATATTTCATTACCAATACAATATACTTTCAGAAAAATTTGTGAGTTGGTACATTACTCGTTATCGAAAGGTAGGTGTTATGTAGGGGAATAGTTCTAGCCTCTATATGCGAGGACGACGGGAAAATGGGACCAACGTGACACAAATAGTGAAGAGAGGGTACCCGTTCTACCGTATTTGGTCAAGTTGAATATTTAAAAGAATTTCACTACAGGAAATGAGAACTATTTAATAATAACACAGTAGTAATAGAAAACAGGTACTCAATTGCCAACTACTTTAGCATGTTTCATCTAATATCAATGCAACGGTTTCCTAAGCAACTGAGCATTTCCTGTTCCTTGTCAAGAAAATATCCAGAAACTGCACCTATAATTTAATCTCGTATGTCCTCTAAAACAGCTAATAGTTCTTCAAAATTTCTAAATGAGTTCCTTTCTGCTTCACAGGAATAAGGTAAATATACAGCGCGGAAAATGTTTCAAGATACATCCCTGTTTAATACCCAAATAGTTTCTATTTTGTTTTTAACTGTCGGAACGTTTATTCACTGAAAGTTTATTCACTGATGTGGAGCAGTATGTAAGGGTTTATATGCCAAAATTTATCTCTGACATAATTCTAACACAATTCCGAATGCAACTGACCAAATTTCTTTACGAATTATGAAATCTTCTTACAGAATACCAGGCTCATCATTAAGGATTCAACAATAGTGAAAAAACTACAAATTTTGGATTCCATCAGAACAGATCAATTGAAAAATCGATTTAATGGGTGTGGTTTCCTGAGAGTCATTTCGGGGAACAACAGCTAATATCAGTTTTGATAGCTATAGAATAACAAAAGGCCCGAAAATATTTTCTCTGCATAATTATTTTATACTTTTATTTATATTTAATATGTAATTTTTATTCACACATATTTAGATTCCACCAGTACAGATCGATTGCAAGAAAGCGATGTAAAGGGTACATTTTGCTGAGTGTCATATCGAAGCACCAACAACTGCCACAATAGGTCACATTATTTTTCAATCAGTTTTGATAGTAATAGGACACGAGCAGTCACTAAAACTTTTATGATCTTCGTACACTTGTGTGGCTATCATCATAGCATTTAAAATCCTTGGCATTGATTCAGTTTAATTGCAAAACGAAGTGATCCTTCACAGCAGAAGTTACTCATTCAGAATAAGTTTCAATAAAAAATTTACACAGTGTGGGAAGTCACCTACTGACAAAGGTTCAGTTTCGTAGATTTCGTTACTATTTTAAGGTAGAAAATATTGCAAGCACTACCATCCCAAAATATACAGGAATATGAGTATTCACTTTCTCGTTATTTTGAGATTTATAATGATTGTTCATAGAAGTATGTGCAAAGTGTTCTGTACATTTGGACTCACATTTCATGTGTGTGGATTAATTCCGTACTCATATAAAAAAGTCATATTTGTTGATATCCGACGTCTAATGTGGAGTGTTATAAACTATCAGGGTGTCTTTTCCTATAAGTGCTCTATCAGTCGTGTCTGATCACTTTATCACAAACCCAAGCAGAAGATTGCCTGACTCCAGCTAAGATTTTGCAATATCTCTGCTGCCGTACAACTGTAGGTGTACGGATGTTACAGAAATTGCTTGCGTGTGGAACCGCAGCTCTTGCTAGCGACGTGCTGTGCTCTGCTGTGCGAGAGAAAACGTTGTGACACATCGAGAAAAGGTAAACAGATGTGATAAAAAGGGTGCAGGTGAGAAGGCGAGAGAAAAAACGTGTGGTGCCAGTCAGGCGAGGTGCGAGGTGCGGTTGGTGGCGCGGAGTGGTGCAGTCGGTGGTCTGGGATGGTGCCAGGCACTCGCAGGTGCTGTCGTGGTGAAGTGCTGTCATCCTGGTGCGGTGCCAGAAAAGCCATGCACCCCGGAAACGGAGCGTTTCTTAACGTCGCCCAATGTGGGCGGGAAACTATTCGGCATGAGTGGCTCTGTGTTGTAATATTCACGACTTAATGTTGCTTCCTGTGCTTATCGCTCTGGAAAAGCACCAGTGTCATCAGACAACATACATCAATTCACACTGGCATTCCAACAGCTTCATATCTGAAAATTATGCTTGATTTATGGGAATTATGCCAAGTGTAGGTCCTCACCGTAGACGGAGTGTTGTCGTGACAACTCACACGTGTCTTTTGACATGCCAGATAACTCGCAATAAAATTAGAAACAGACGGGAAAGCAAATTTAATTGCTTAAAACTCGATCGGCCATGGCTAAACTACAACTGGCAGTGCACTCCTTGATTTGGTTGACACTTTGTGTCCACATAGCGAAACAGTTACCTTCCCACATGGTTAATAAACATGTACTTCATTTATGACAGTAATTTTCATGTTAAGCATCTGCTAACCCACAGGTCACAGTAAGAAATAACAAATAACTGGGAAAATTTATACGAGTTAGCTGACTATTAAATAGTTGAGATGCTAGACGCAACTAGTGTATAAGGACGGACCATAGTTTATACTAGGAGTGAAGTACCGTGATATACGACCATTTCGAGGCAATGAGAAAATCTTATTTCGAAACCACACAGGCCACTCCACGCGATTTGGTCTCAAATATAACTTCCTGCTGCAAAAAATAGAAAATACTACGTGATACTTTATAACACGCGTCGAAGTACTTTACACGTTTATAGCGCAAGAACAGCGCCACTGTGTCACTAAAACTGGGCGTAATATTGTGATCTGTAAACACGTATACGCGAGTACGATAATTTCTTGGCATCGTATAGGCCACTGCCAGCAAATGCTCCGAAAATTATCACTTGTCTCAATTTGAAATACGAAAAGGAACAATTTGCAGCAAATGTACACGATCCTGGCAACAAAACAGCGCTCTAGTGGCACTGTATTGCTAAAACACGATGTCATGTTGTGAACTGCATACATGTGACATTCACACGAGTACTATAATTTCTTGGCACCAAACATGCCACTGTTTGCAAATGCTCCGAAAATTTATCACTTTAACCGTTTTGAAAAACACGGTGGGACACTTTGCAGAAAATGTGCGCGACTGTGGCAGTAAATCCGTTCCGCATAGCTACTTTCAAACAGGCGAGAGCGTCGCCAGCTGTGGCAAGCTCGCCATTTCCCATTCACAAGTGGAGCCAACGGCCCGCCTCCCATTCAAGCTTCGTGCTGTAGGGGACTTAAAGACAAGTTACACACATGTACATACACACAAGACACTACCTAGTGCTGCATATATCTGGCAATGCATAAGATACATGAGTTGTAATATGTGCTTCTGTGGTTAACTGAGAAGGAAGAAGACAAGAGAAATACTGTGAGAATGTTGCGTGAGAAAATTCGTAGCAAGCAGAATTTAAGTGGTTACTCACGGCTCTGCAACGAACTAGGCCTTTACACAGGTATCACAGTCAGATGACCTCGGTCGAACAGCAGACGAATGTAGCAGGCGTCGGCTGGTCGGCTAGTGCAGTAACTGTGGGCGAATTAGCGAAGTTCAGGTATATTTACGCATTGTTATTCCCTAGGTGGTGGGAGTTGAAGCGAAGGTTTTGCGGTAAGGGGACTCACCTCAGGGGATCAGGCAGTCGTGCCGCAGAGCAAGGAACAGCTGAACGGCTAGGCGCAGGCGGAAGCTGGACGCTAGGAGCGACGAGTAGGCGCACACAGGTTGGCGGCCGGGATCGACGCTCTATTTATAGGCGCGCGCCCAGCCGGCCACCCACTCGTTCTGAATGAAACCCGCGGTCGGTGGAGGGGAGGCGCGCGCCCATTGGACGGTGCCGTGCCGCCCGCCAGGCGTCCCTCCCCCCTCCCCCCGCCACACCCGCGACCGCGCTGACGTAGCGGGAGCGCCTCGGGCGTCCCGCCGCCGCGCGACTTCCAAATCAGGGGGCGGTATTGATCGGCGCCGGCTCCAGAAAGGGTTTTACTACGCGCCATGGCGGAGGTGGCGGGGGCGGCGGAGGCAGCGGCTGGGCGGCTCCCATTCACAGCCAGCGCCAGCCCAGCGCGGCCTGGCTGCTGGTCCCGGTTCGCCGGTCTCCACCACCTGTCGCCGGCCGCCACTAATGAAGCGTCCACATGCCTCCCTGTTGCGGCGGATGCGATTTGCAAATAATGGCTGTTTGAGACGATGAGGGCTGAATGTGCCACCTTGAAAGAGGTCCTCTAAGTGATTATTGGTGTTGAAATTCTGAGCATTACACCTCAATATGTTCTGTTTCTAGATTTTGATACTTTGACTGCTGACCATATAAGCATTGCCATTCCTTTGAGAACCTGTCATTTCTGTAGATTTTCGATATTTTGCAGTAAGAAAATTATCAGACATTTATCTGTGATACTAAACTTTTATGAAAGCCTGAAACTACGCCTCCTGTATTACATATTTCCTGCTTCTTTAAAATTTTAGTTTTTTAGCCTTTTTAAGGATTGTTAGTTTTTGTAAGGAAAAATAGTAGTCATTACAAAAGTTCTTAATAACCATTCTTGTCCTGATAATCACCTATTACACCTTCAGTAATTGAAAACTAACATCCTAATTATAAATTACTTTCCGTATGACGGATTTTCACTAGTTCCACTGTTAAATTTTCTCTTCCCCTACAGTTTATCCTGATTTTTTTTCTGTTGGCTGAGTTTGTGTTGTACATCCTCTGGGTCCCACTTTAATTGATAGAGGCAGTACTCATTTGTGTTGTGGCCTGAAAGGTAGTGTCTTCACACATTGATAATACCGCATATAAAGCATTTATGAATTAAAAACAAGGTGCGTCCTCTTACATTTTACTTTTTTGTGAAGAATGTATGCATTCATAAGACACATAAAGAAACAATTAAAAGCAAGTTTCATGCATCATTTCACGGTGATGTGCTGGAAAAAAAACCACAAGCTACTCTCTCATCAGGCAGATCACCCTGGTCTTTTTGTTGTAAATTGCAGAGTAAAACAATGAATAAATATACAGTCCATCAAATGGCGCCATCGGCAGTCTATGGAATTCTTAACGATGCATCAACTGATGAGAATGGCAGTTAAAGACCAAATATACAAGGGATGAGAGAGTACCTGTGATCTTCAACTCAATGAATTTATTTCTCTACTTGATTTCTAAAGTTTTTACCCTTTGGTTAATCCAGCACACTCAAACATTATTTCTGAAGCTCTCTCACATATTTACTGGCCAGTAGTTGTATATAAATACGCCTTCCCCCATGAACCATGGACATTGCCGTTGGTGGGGAGGCTTGCGTGCCTCAGCAATACAGGTAACCGAATGGTAGGTGCAACCACAACGGAGGGGTATCTGTTGAGAGGCCATACAAATATGGGGTTCCTGAAGAGGGGCATCAGCCTTTTCAGTAGTTTCAGGGCAACAGTCTGGATTATTGACTGATCTGGCCTTGTAACACTAATCAAAACGGCCCTACTGCGATCGGCTGAAAGCAAGGGGAAACTACGGCCGTAATTTTTCCTGAGGGCATGCAGCTTTACTGTATGATTAACTGATGATGGTGTCCTCTTGGGTAAAATATTCCGGAGGTAAAATAGTCCCCCATTCGGATCTCGGGGCGGGGACTACTCGAGAGGATGTCGTTATCAGGAGAAAGAAAACTGGCGTTCTAAGGATCGGAGCGTGGAATGTCAGATCCCTTAATTGGGCAGGTAGGTTAGAATACTTAAAAAGGGAAATGGATAGGTTAAAGTTAGATATAGTGGGAATTAGTGAAGTTGGGTGGCAGGAGGAACAAGACTTTTGGTCAGGTGAATACAGGATTATAAACACTAAATCAAATAGGGGTAATGCAGGAGTTGGTTTAATAATGAATAGGAAAATAGGAATGCAGGTAAGCTACTACAAACAGCATAGTGAACGCATTATTGTGGCCAAGATAGATACGAAGCCAATGCTTACCACAGTAATACAAGTTTATATGCCAACTATCTCTGCAGATGATGAAGAAACTGAAGAAATGTATGATAAGTAAAAGAAATTATTCAGATAGTGAAGGGAGATGAAAATTTAATAGCCATGGGTGACTGGAATTCGTCAGTAGGAAAAGGGAGAGAAGGAAACGTAGTAGGTGAATATGGATTGGGGGTAAGAAACGAAAGAGGAAGCGGCCTGGTAGAAGTTTGCACAGAGCAAAACCTAATCATAGCTAACACTTGGTTCAAGAATCATAAAAGAAGATTGTATACATGGAAGAAGCCTGGAGATACTAACAGGTTTCAGATAGGTTATATAATGGTAAGACAGAGATTTAGGAACCAGGTTTTAAGTTGTAAGACATTTCCAGGGGGAGATGTAGACTCTGACCACAATCTATTGGTTATGAACTGTAGATTAAAACTGAAGAGACTGCAAGTATGCGGAAATGTAAGGAGATGGGACCTGGATAAAGCGAAAGAGCCAGAGGTTGTACAAAGTTTCAGGGAGAGCATAAGGGAATAATTGACAGGAACGGGGGAAAGAAATACAGTAGAAGAAGAATGGGTACTTTGAGGGATGAAGTGGTGAAGGCAGCAGAGGAGCAAGTAGGTAAAAAGACGAGGACGAGTAGAAATCCTTGGGTAACAGAAGAAATATTGAATTTATGAAAGGAGAAAATATAAAAATGTAGTAAATGAAACAGGCAGAAACGAGAATACAAACGTCTCAAAATTGAGATCGACAGCAAGTGCCAATGGCTAAGCAGGGATAGCTAGAGGACAAATGTAAGGATGTAGAGGCTTATCTCACTAGGGGTAAGACTAATACAGCCTACAGGAAAATTAAAGAGGCCTTTGGAGAAAAGAGAGCCACTTCTATGAATATCAAGAGCTCAGATGGAACCCCAGTTCTAAGCAAAGAAGGTAAAACAGAAAGGTGGAAGGAGTATATAGAGGATCTATACAAGGGCGATGTTCTTGAGGACAATATTATGGAAATGGAAGAGGATGTAGATGAAGATGAAATGGTAAAAACATTACTGCGTGAAGAGTTTGACAGAGCACTGAAAGACCTGAGTCGAAACAAGGCCCCCGGAGTAGACAACATTCCATTGGAACTACGGACGGCCTTGGGAGAGCCAGTCCTGACAAAACTCTACCATCTGGTGAGCAAGATGTATGAGACAGGCGAAATACCCTCAGACGTCAAGAAGAATATAATAATTCCAATCCCAAAAGAAGCAGGTGTTGACAGACGTGAAAATTATCCATTATCAGTTTAATAAGTCATAGCTGCAAAATACTAACGCGAATTCTTTACAGACGAATGGAAAAACTAGTAGACGCCGACCTCGGGCAACATCAGTTTGGATTCCGTAGAAATATTGGAACACGTGAGGCAATACTGACTCTACAACGTATCTTAGAAGTTAGATTAAGGAAAGGCAGACCTACAGTCCTAGCATTTGCAGAATTAGAGAAATGTTGACTGGAATACTCTCTTTCAAATTCTGAAAGTGGCAGGGGTAAAATACAGGGAGGGAAAAGCTATTTACAATTTGTACAGCAACCAGATGGCAGTTATAATAGTCGAGGGACATCAAAGGGAAGCAGTGGTTGGGAAGGAAGTGAGACAGGGTTGTAGCATCTCCCCGATGTTGTTCAATATGCATACTGAGCAAGCAGTAAAGGAAACAAAAGAAAAATTCGCAGTAGGTATTAAAATCCATGGTGAAGAAATAAAAGCTTTAAGGTTCGCCGACGACACTGCAATTCTGTCAGAGACAGCAAAGGACTTTGAAGAGCTGTTGAACGGAATGGATAGTGTCTTGAAAGGAGGATATAAGATGGACATCAACAAAAGCAAAACGCGGATAATGGAATGTAGTCGAATTAAGTCGTGTGATCTTCTAATAATTTCCGGGTATGCAGCCGGATCCCGTCGACATTCTGCCACGATATTTCGGCCCAGAGACGTCCGGCCATCATCAGGTGAGTACACAACTACTGAAGAGCCCAGGTGCAGTCGCGGTATTTATACCGATTCTCGCGCACGTGTTGACATGCGCGGCATAGCCGAGTTGTACGTGCTGCCCTCGGTGGTGAAAGTAAAAGATCATCTAGTCATTGAGTATCGAATGACGCTGTCTATTCCGCTGTGAATGTATAATTTTAATAACAGGATTCCAAGTTTTATCCAGTTGAAAGCCGTTGTCACGATTTATAAGATTATCGGCAAGACGTATTTCCACTGATTCCTTGATTACGGAATCCCAAAATCCGGAAACCGGAGCTAAAATTTTTGTTCCATTGTATTCCATTGAATGTCCCAATGAAGTAGTAAAGGAGTTCTGCTATCTGGGGAGCATTTTTGAAGAAGAGAAATTTGTTAACGTCGAATATAGGTTTTAAGTGTCAAGAAGTCGTTTCTGAAAGTGTTTGTATGGAGTGTAGCCATGTATGGAAGTGAAACATGGACGATCAATAGTTTGGACAAGAAGAGAATAGAAGCTTTCGAAATGTGGTGCTACAGAAGAATGCTGAAGATTAGGTGGGTAAATCACATAACTAACGAGGAAGTATTGTAGCACAACTTGACTAGAAGAAGGGATCGGTTGGTAGGACATGTTCTGAGGCATCAAGGGATCACAAATTTAGTAATGGAGGGCACCGTGGAAGGTAAAATTCGTAGAGGAAGAGCAAGAGATGAATACACTAAGGAGATTCAGAAGTATGTAGGTTGCAGTTGCTACTGGGAGATGAAGCAGCTTGCACAGGATACAGTAGCATGGAGAGCTGCATCAAACCATTCTCAGGACTGAAGACCACAACAACAACCACAAGAAAGTATATCTCAGTTTTCACTTCTTGGGATGACTTCAGTTGCTGTTCAGGCTCTGAAATCATGGCCACGAAGGTTTCCTTTCTGTTGTTTTTAAGGGGACCTGGATGTGAACGGGCTCCATTTTTATACCTCTCTCTCAGTGCACATTACTCTTGATCTACAATGCGCAGGAAGGTTTGGTTCTTTTACCAACGATGAATGACGTTAACTCAAGCTGTAAAAGAAAATTTATTAAAATAACTGTTATAATTTAAGAATTACAGTATTTTGCCTAATAGATGTTTTTATAATACACATTCCAATTCTGGTGCCATTTTCTGGTCCATCATCAGTTTAATAGCATTCAAACTGTGGCAGACTGCTTTCAACATTCATAGGAACACATTATCCCTCTCGTTCTGTAGTTTGTAGTATATCTGAGGAAATAGAAATACCCTTAATATACCACATTACTATTTTGTCTAACAAATACAACTAATATTATGTACAGAATTACCAACATAGATCATTTCTACGATGTATTAGGCATAATATAAAGATACTACCCCATTCTGTACTTGAGAGAAATTTGGTGAAAATGGATACAACCATTGTGAAGTTATATGTATCTTATGTTCTGAAAATGTAGTTTCTATAAAATGAAAAAAGAATGTTCACAGTGTTTTTTAATAACCGTATGCCTCTTTCAGAACATTTCAGCATCATAATCTTGGTGCCCAGCTGCTTCTTTATCCTCTGTAGACTTCTTCAGTAGCCTTTTCCTTGCTTTGGCCCTTTTACCTTCAACTAGTAGCTGACGATCTATTGCAGTCAGAGTAGCTGTTATATTGTTTCCTGGCTGGATACCTAATTTGTCCCTTACTTTTGTCCTGCTGATTACACCATCATTGAAAAAGATGACAGCATCCGTCACACCCACTTTGAGTATTGTCCATCCAACAAACACTGTTTTTGGTACTCGTCTCCACACACAGCTGTTGAAACGCTTATTATGGTTTTGTGTACGGGCATGTAGACCTTTACTAAGTAATTTTGTATCTGGAAGGGCCCTGTATATTGGCTTTATTGTTTCCATGACTGTGGCAGGTAATAAATGTTTGTGGTGATATCCCTTGCCTGTGGCATGAGAGTGGCTTGTTTGCAGACATTTGTTCAAAGAGCGTTTAGGACCAAATCAACAACTAAAAACTAGACAAAAATGCATTTTATGAAACGAGATAAAATTGTCTTTCAGATGGTGACAAGAAAGCGTTTTCGAAAAATTCAGTAATTTCACGTCCAGGTACCCTTAAGGTCAAAATACCTACCTCTTCTGGTTCAAAACGTTTACGTGTGTTTATCATACCAATGTTCCAGATAATTTAACTTTTCCCTTGCTACATTTGGTCATTTTATATTTACATTTGGAGTACAAGTGTATTGGCTTACCAGAGGTACAAATCCGACGAAAAACCTCCAAACTGGAGACCACGAATTTTCAGGATATAACATTCATATAGTCAGCGTGTACTCATTTTGAAACAGTTACCTTAGAAGATACGAGCGTTCATCCTAAGAAACCCATATTCACTGATTACATAAAACCATACATCAAAATGAGACACAGTATTAGATTTGAGAATGACTAAGTGGTTCCACGTAACAAGACATTTATGTATAAAACCTTTTTGATTGAACTGCTTTGGTCAATGAGTCTAGGCAACTAGACATGCATTAATTTATTTTGTGTCATTTGAATCCTTTCAGTTTCTTTTCTGTTTCTAAAACCATGGCAAAGTCAGTTTTAATTTTACCGATTCTAAGCTAGTCCAGTTTCGATTTAGGGTATGAAATTATTTTACTTGGAGGAAGCACAACCCTGTGCAAAAACCTCAAACAGAGTAACAAAGAATTTTATTTGGAGTTTCAGAAAAAGCCATTCCTTCAGCGACATTGTAATCATGTTAATTACATTAAATGGCAGTTCCGTCAGTTCTCGATAGAACATTACGCCACATGAATGCATGCACATTACAAAGATGTATGTATGTATGTATGCATGTAAGTTTAGGTGTATGTATGTACATATACACACCTCCTCCCAAAGCAATAGATCAACTTCATCCAACCAGGGTACACATGTAACTTATTGTCTTAAAAGAATTGTGTAGGAAGAGGAAGCAAATACCTATCGAAGGAGTTGCGGTAGGAAAGAAAATGAAATATAGCCCACTACTTGACAATTCCCAGACTTTGCGCACCCATTATTTGTGAATGAGAGTACATAGTTACTTACAGGATACCTTAACACTGACTTGTACATAACTAATATGCTAACCTACTAGATCCTCACGTATACAGCCCCTATTAAATTTCTTAACGTTTCATATATGGCGAGTGGCATTAGGTCTCGTTGTACGTAAGGATTCATCCTCTTTCTCATTTTGGTGAGGACTCAGTGCGCCAGAAACGGACCGAAATACACATTAAAAAATACTGAAGAGGAACTTTCTCTTGTTTAACAGACAATGAGACTCCATAAGTAATCTGCCCCCAACCTTCAGACATTAACTACACTCCTGGAAATGGACACCGGTGTGTCAGATCCACCATACTTGCTCCGGACACTGCGAGAGGGCTGTACAAGCAATGATCACAAACACGGCACAGCGGACACACCAGGAACCGCGGTGTTGGCCGTCGAATGGCGCTAGCTGCGCAGCATTTGTGCACCGCCGCCGTCAGTGTCAGCCAGTTTGCCGTGGCATACGGAGCTCCATCGCAGTCTTTAACACTGGTAGCATGCCGCGACAGCGTGGACGTAAACCGTATGTGCAGTTGACGGACTTTGAGCGAGGGCGTATAGTGGGCATGCGGGAGGCCGGGTGGAGGTACCGCCGAATTGCTCAACACGTGGGGCGTGAGGTCTCCACAGTACATCGATGTTGTCGCCAGTGGTCGGCGGAAGGTGCACGTGCCCGTCGATCTGGGACCGGACCGCAGCGACGCACGGATGCACGCCAAGACCGTAGGATCCTACGCAGTGCCGTAGGGGACCGCACCGCAACTTCCCAGCAAATTGGGGACACTGTTGCTCCAGGGGTATCGGCGAGGACCATTCGCAACCGTCTCCATGAAGCTGGGCTACGGTCCCGCACGCCGTTAGGCCGTCTTCCGCTCACGCCCCAACATCGTGCAGCCCGCCTCCAGTGGTGTCGCGACAGGCGTGAATGGAGGGACGAATGGAGATGTGTCGTCTTCAGCGATGAGAGTCGCTTCTGCCTTGGTGCCGATGATGGTCGTATGCGTGTTTGGCGCCGTGCAGGTGAGCGCCACAATCAGGGCTGCATACGACCGAGGCACACAGGGCCAACACCCAGTAACATGGTGTGGGGAGCGATCTCCTACACCTCTGGTGACCGTCGAGGGGACACTGAATAGTGAAAGGTACATCCAAACCGTCATCGAACCCATCGTTCTACCATTCCTAGACCGGCAAGGGAACTTGCTGTTCCAACAGGACAATGCACGTCCGCATGTATCCCGTGCCACCCAACGTGCTCTAGAAGCTGTAAGTCAACTACCCTGGCCAGCAAGATCTCCGGATCTGTCCCCCATAGAGCATGTTTGGGACTGGATGAAGCGTCGTCTCACGCGGTCTGCACGTCCAGCACGAACGCTGGTCCAACTGAGGCGCCAGGTGGAAATGGCATGGCAAGCCGTTCCACAGGACTACATCCAGCATCTCTACGATCGTCTCCATGGGAGAATAGCAGCCTGCATTGCTGCGAAAGGTGGATATACACTGTACTAGTGCCGACATTGTGCATGCTCTGTTGCCTGTGTCTGTGTGCCTGTGGTTCTGTCAGTGTGATCATGTGATGTATCTGACCCCAGGAATGTGTCAATAAAGTTTCCCCTTCCTGGGACAATGAATTCACGGTGTTCTTATTTCAATTTCCAGGAGTGTATGAAGTTGTGTACAAAAAACTTTATTGTTTCAGTGGCTTTGGGGAGTGCTTCGGATAAAAACCTAAAGTCCGTCTGAAGAGGCTATATAGGCCCAACCGTACCGACCGGCCTCCGTGTCACACTCAGCTCACAAGCGCCACTGGATGCAGATATGGAGGGGCATGTGGTCAGCACACCACTCTCCCGGCCGTTTTGTCAGATTACGAGACTAGAGCTTCCACTTCTGAATCAAGTAGCTCCTCAAGGGGTGAGTGCAGCCCGCTTGCCAACTGCGCTCGGCAGACCAGATGGTGACCCATCCAAGTGTTAGGCCAGCCCGACAGCGATAACGTCGGTGATCTGTGGTGTTACCACTGTGGAAAGGCCGTTAACAGTCCTTCGGATGTGAAATTCAAATTTCGTGAAGCTGTTCTGTCCCTCTGGTTGGGTCCAGGTGGCGTAGCTTGTCAACTGATTCAAATTTGTTTTTGTATGCTTCTCTTGATGTATAATGCATCCTTCGCAAAACAGATCTGTGAACCCAGTGTGGCAATCTAACCAGCACTGCAAGTTCAACCCAGACTTCAAAATACGAGCTGATATTCTCATTATCGCTTTTAGCCACAGTCAGTGTTAATACAAAGTTCATACACACAACAATTAATGAAATCGAGGCCAAGAATCACATCCATTGCTCCAGACAGTACAATTAGAACATTCGCGCACGTTTCATGCAACTGACCCATCAAATCTGTTCTTACTGCCTTCTCTACCTTTGCTGTATTCCGGGTAACTGCTCTCTTAACTGTAGTTTTCTTTGTGGGGAACTCTGTCCACGGTCTCTGTCTTAAAAAACATTCAGAGACAACGTTCAAGGCCGGCTTCGAACTACTAGTGACTAGAATACAAAAGAGTCCTAATTCATATCCTAAGTACGGGATAGCTTATCTCTGGGGTGTCCTGCTCCCTTAGATGAATGTGTCTCCCTCTCTCTTTCTCCTTCTGTCTCTGTCTCTCTCTCTCTCTCTCTCTCTGTTTTTCAAAACTAATGTAGTGGATGCAGGATAGCTTCTCACTACGCACAGTTCTACCAGGGCTACTATTTTAGTCAGTTTCTATAGCTAGCTTCACTCATACTTGGAATGCTTGTCCTTGGGTCAACAGCCACAAATGCTACGCCTGCATTGTGATACTCTCAGTTCTAGTTGGAACCGCATACCGTCCCCAGTTGTAACTGCTATGTGTGGACTCACAACCTCTCTGATTACTGCTTGGCTGTGTCTTACGGTTTCCTTGCAGTCAATAGCGTGGATAACCAGTGGTGCCACAGTTGCTCTTTCCCCATTAATGCGATCGCAATCAGTTGCTGTAGTAAATACGGGAACGTGTGCACTTCGTCCGCACACTGCTCGGTGAACATAGACTCCCACTGAATAAACTGAGGTTTGGTTATCAGCAAATCTAGATGAGCTCTTATGGGTCATTTGGAGTATCGAGGTATTGAATCCTCTTAATCATATCCTTGAAATAATGTGTATGGTTGATGAAGCAGGATTCACTTTATGGTTCTAACATTAGGATGCTTGGGTAATCCTTGATCAAAACTCGGGTAAAAATACGTGTTTAATGTTTTGACTGTCCAACAAGAGAACACCAATCCTTGCTATCGATTCGTCACGTAAGTGCCTTCACACAAAATTCATTTTGAGCAGCTGGATCAAGACATTGGCTAAGCGACATGCAACTGCATGAGGCATATAAACAGATGTACATCAGTTATTTGTTCAGGGAAAAGAGGATACTTTGGGACTGACACAAAATTACTGTACGTCTCATCCTTATCAAATTCCATTGGGGCTGTCTCATCGTTTGTTTTATTCTTTGCTGGCCCTCCTCGGAGCTGACATAGATGTGTCGTCAGATCCTCAAAGTCTTCATTCCACCCTTGTTTTGTTCCAAAGTGATATTCTGCGTTATTACCATTACTCTCTATACACCACTGAAGGTCCGTGACCTGCCAAAGCACATACATTTCCTCCTGGTATTTCTTATTAATCTCGGTTTGTGCCTGTTCAAAATTCGGCAGCTACTGATTTTCGGGGATGTCTCCTACCGTAACATGACAAGTGCGGTCTGATCCTTCCTCCGCAAGTAACAACAAAAGCTCCATCGCTGTGGTCGGTTATTCTAATTGGTTCCTATACGATTCCGTTGCTTCAGAATTTCATCATGTTGCAGGACTTGTTCAAAGACATTACACAGCAGCGTCGTTTGCTCTTTCGTATCCTAGCTGACGACCTCACACAGCTGGATTGGATCGAATGGCAAAGTACCGCTACTTGCGACTCATTTTGCCACAGACGCGATAAGATAACGTTCTATATTCTCAATGAACGTCGATTAGTTAACAGTCACATCGTCTACTTTACTGCACACGCTTTCACGCCATTGTTCGATCGTCTCTAATCTAGTTCATACATTTCTCATTTGTCGTTTACTCTCTTCAGTACATGCATCAATTTTTAATTCTTTGAGCTTCGTTTTTTTCACATAATGTACTACTACTGTCTTGCACTGCGGATCTTATCTACAAGTTCTGCATCTCTAATTGCTGCAAAATAAGATTTTGGAAAGCAGCGAAACCAACACTGGATGTAGAATGCGAGTCTGCTTATGGAATAGTTTCCTCCGTTGCAGCTTCTGGTACCTCAAGCGCCACCTGAATTTCTGGCGCAGCCAGAACGTTCACCACGTTAAGGCTGCACCCTTCTGTGTGGTTCTCCAAGGGCAACGCATCTTCCCCACTATCGCTGAAGAGCCCGACCACATTAGCAGAACGTTTCCTCCCCTGAAATATTTCGTACTTCACTTTTGTTGCCCTTACCTAGAGTGCAAACACTTCTTCGCCGTTCGTTTGAGATAACTGTTAGGTCAAGGATGTAGGTTATTGACACATGTCAAATTGCACGAAACGGTAACACACGTATCTAAGCTGAATTTAAAAAAGAACCTATGTTATACTCATTGGTATTCATAGGCAGCAGCTATAGCACACTAACTCACGCGCATGCTCATACTATACACAAGAAAAGCCATACTGCTCAAAAAAAAAAAAAATAAATAAATAAATAAATAAATAAATAAATAAATAAAAGAAAATAAAAATAAAAACCGTGAAACATGTTGTCAGATAAAGTATTGAAACCTCCAGTTTACTCTCGATATGTTGGCGAAAATACATGTTTAAACACGGGGGTACTCATAAAACATCACACGAAATTGTGCCAAGCGTATTCTCTAATTTCGAGCAATAAGTTCATGAGCCCACTCGAAGAGTAAATGGTTGTGAAAACACAATTATCCTCTGATCAACAAATAATCCTGAGCTAATAACGAACATCAGAATGGGTACAGGGATCGGGGAACCCAGGTTTGTCGCAGGGAGACTGAATATCATAGCTGCCGAAACCTTCGAAAATAAAGAAAAAATATATCTATTCAAGAAAGCAGATAAAAATTCGCTTCCTGAGACCGTCTCCACACCTTAAAAACTATTTAAGTGGATTAGATTAGATTAGCACTTGTTCCATAGATCATGAATACTACACTTCGTAATGATGTGGAACGTGTCAGGTTAATAAAAGGTGTCTATACAAGACATTAGATTAGACAAAATATTACATGACACTCAATGTTTTTAATTTTTTGTGGGGTTTGGGAAATTACCCACTTACTATACCCAAAAATTCATCTAACGAGTAGGAGTTCTCATTAAGATATTATTTTAATTTGCTATATGATGCTATATGATGATCTGTCACATTTTTGATGCTATTAGGTAAATGACCTAAGGCTTTTGTGGCAGCATAATTTACCCCCTTCTGAGCCTTGAGTAGTGAAGATCATCCTTTCTCCTAGTGTTTTAGCCATGTACACTGCTATTACTTTTGAATTCTTTCGGATTGTTTATAACAAATTTCATAAGTGAATATATATATTATGAGGCTACAGTGATGATTTCTAGCTCTTTAAATAAGTGTCTGCAGGATTATCTTGGATGAGCTCCAGAAATTGTTCTGATTACACGCTTTTGGGCAATGAACCTTCTTTTACTCAGTGATGAGTTACCCCAGAATTTGATGCAATACGAAAGCAGAGAATAAAAATAGGCGTGGTAAGCTAATTTACTCAGATGCATATAGCCAAAATTTGCAATGATCCTAACAGCATAAGTAGCTGAGCTCAAACGTTTCAGCAGATCCTCAGTGTGTTTTTTATCGATGCATACAATGATACCCCATTTGCAGAGAATCACTTATTGATTTTCTGAAAAACGTAGTTTACAATTTCACCACTTAATTCTTGTCTGTCGGGTGTGATAGCTATACTTGTATCAACGGCAAAAAGTACCAGCTTCGCATCTTCGTGATTATAGAATCGCAAGTCACTAATATATATTAAGAACAGCAAAGGACCCTAGACCGAACCTTGCTGCACCCCATTCTTGATTGTTCCCCAGTTTGAGAAAGCAACAGTTTTTTTGCATATTATGTGAACTGTTTATTTCAACTTCATACCACAATACTTGAGCTTATCTAGAAGTTTTCCGTGATTTACACAATCAAAATCCTTTGATAAATCACAAAAAATCGCAACGTGTGACTCAGAGCATTTGATATTTCATTAGTGAAAGTATATATAGCATTTTCCGTTGAAAACCCCTTCTGCAAACCAAACTGACATTTTGTTAAAACTTTATTCTTACAGAGGTGTTAAGCTACTCTACAATACATTACTTTTTCAAAAAGTTTGGATAAGGCAGTCAGAAGAGAGATTGGGCGGTAGTTGTTGACATCAGACGTATCCCCTTTTTTATGCAGTGGTTTAACAATGGCATACTTCAGTCTATCTGGGAAAATACCCTGCTTCAGAGCTATTACATATGTGGCTAAGAATCCCACAGATTTCTTGGGAACATGCTTTTATTATCCTGATGGAAATGCGATCAATTCCATGTGAGCTTTTATTCTTGAGAGAGTTTATTGTCTTCCTAATTTCAGATGGAGAGGTGGGTGGAATTTCAGTTGTATCAAATGGTGTGGGTGAGGCCTCTTCCATTAACTGCCTTGCTTCTTCTAATTAACAATTAGATCCTATTTTCTCTACAACATTTAAAAAGTGATTATTCAAAATGAGGAAACAAGATGGGGCTTGAATTTAAAAAATGTATCAACAGCATTTGCGAGATTTACACCAAAAAAATCAACAAACAATCCAGTTGATTCCCCATGGTACACAAAACGTGTCAGAACACCGTTGCAGAAACAACGAAAAAACCATACCAAATTCAAACGGATGTCAATTCCCCAAGAGCTTCGATCTCTTATAGAAGCTCGTAATTTAGCGCGGATTGCGATGCGAGATGCTTATAACAGTTTCCATAACGAAACTTTGTCTCGAAACCTGTCAGAAGATCCAAAGAGATTCTGGTCGTATGCAGAATATGATGGCGCTAGGACACAATCAGTGCCTTATCTGCGCCATAGCGATAGAAGTACTATCGATGATAGTGTAGATACTGCCTCCCGCAGTTCATTCACCAAAGAACACGAAGTAAATATTCCATAATTCGAATTAAGAACAGCTGCCAACAATGAGTAACTTAGACATTCTCAGGGTAGTGAAGTAGTTTAAATCACTTTATGAAAGCAAGTCTTCCGGTCCACACTGCACACCAGTTAGGTTTGTTTTGAAATATATGCTGATGCAATAGCTCCAAATCAGATACAACCGCTCGCTCGAAGAAAGGTCCTATCCAAAGACTAGAACGGCACTCGGGTCATACCAATACTCAAGAAAGGTGATTGGGGCAGTTCACTAAATTACACGCCCACATCATTAATACCAATATGCAGCAGGATTTTGGAAATTTACTGTGTTCTAACATTATAAATTACTTAAAAGAAAATGATCTATTGACGTACAGATTTTGACGCCGTATCTCATAAGCGTCACATAACGTAATTGCTTGCTTACGGAATATCGTCTCAGTTATGCGACTGGTTTCGCGATTCCCTGTCAGAGACATCACATTTCGTAGTAATAGACGGAAAGTCTTAGTTTGTTTGAAATTTATGCTCTCGTTTATCATCTAGTAAAGTCAACAGAACAACAAAACAAATTGGAAAACTATTTAGGGAAGATATGTGTGTGTGGTGTGAAAATTGAGAATTGACGCCAAATAATGAAAAGACTGAGTTCATGCACATTAGTGACAAAGGGAATCCGTTAAACTTCGCTTACACGATAAATAAATCAGACCTACAGACCGGAAATCAACTAAATACCTAGGAATTACAATGACAAACAACTTATATAGGGAAGAACACACACAAAATGTTGAGGGCAAAGTGAACCAAAGACTTCATTTTATTGGCAGAGCACTTGGAAGATGCAAAAAGTCTACTAAAGAGACAGCCTACACAACGCTTATCCGTCTTCTTTAGGAGTACTACTACGTGGTGGGGATCGTTAGCAGAAATGGTTACTGAAGCACATCGAGAAAGATCTAAGAAGGGCAGCGTGTTTTGTATTATAGAGAAATATTGGAGAAAGTTCACGGAAATGACACACGATTTGCGGTGGACATCATTAAAGCAAAGGGGTTTCTCATTGCAGTGGTGTCTTCTCAGGAAATTTCAATCACCAATGTTCTCCTCCGAATGTGAAAATATTTTGTTGGAGCAGACCTACATTCACAGAAATGATTATCATAATAAAATAAGGGAAAGTGGAACTCGCACAGAAAGATATAGATGTTCGTTTTCTCCGTTCGCTCTTCGAGAGTGGAAAATAGAGAATTACTGTGAAGGTAGTTCGATAAACCCTCTGCCAGGCGCTTAAATATGATTTGGAGTGTATTCATGTAGATGTAGATGTAGATGTAAATGCCGGTCGAAAACAAATTAAACTCAACTGCCGTTCCGAGGCCTTGTTACAAAGTTGATTAAAGAAAAGTCCACCTGAATTTACCAATGTGCATGCATTTATAATTACACCAGCAGTCATCTATGTTAGAAAAGATGCTTAAAGATGTATGGAACTCTCTCCTTCGCAGGAGAGCTTCTGTAAAGTTTGGAAGGTAGGAGGCGAGGTACTGGCGGAAGTAAAGCTGTGAGGACATGGCGTGAGTCGTGCTTGGATAGCTCAGTTGCCCGCGAAAGGCAAAGGTCCCGAGTCGAGTCTCGGTCCGGCACACAGTTTTAATCTGTTAGGAAGTTACAATACTTATCACCTTGTGGTGACAGTGTATCAGCCCACCAAGCAAGTGAAATTAAAATAAGCCGTGATTGGTGTGCTATTTGTCGTTTTAAGAATACTGCTGGATATCTGTTGATTATGGTGCTGTCTGCCCCTGATATGTAATAATTTGAAAGAGGGGAGTACAATACTGCTACCGAAGAGTGGTGTCATAAAATGAGAGAAATATATTTTCTGAGAAGAAAAGTGAAGTGCCCTGGCAGGGAGGAATAAACAAAGTGAAACTTCACGTTTTGATCTGTTATTTGATGAATCACAAAATCGAATAAAATCTGCGAATAACTTGGCAGTATGAGCCAACTTCTCATCATGGCGTTGCTCCCTATCTTGCCTGGTCGCATGCACTGAATCGATTGTGTAAGTTGGTATGAAGGCGTTGTATCCTCTCCTGAGGGAAAATGACCCACAACTGTTGTACTGATCCTTGATACTTTTGATATTGGCGCTAGGAAGGAGTTAGCGTCTGATTAGGTCTCACATATGTACTATCGAATATAAAAGTGTGGCTACAGGAGTACTTCAACATCACGGAGACAGTTCATAGAGACACATGCCATGTGTGGACGACCATTGTCCTGTTAAAACATGGTACCTCGATTTTTCGCATGACAGGCAGAACACGACGAAGCCAGATGTCTGAGACGTAGTGTTGAGCCGTCAGAGTTCTCTCAGTCACTACCAGTCATGACGTGAAGCCATATCTGATGGCACCCCTCAATGAGTTCAAGGAATAACAATAATATGCCTCTCCAATAAAGAATGGAAAAAGTGGGTCGCATCCATACTCGCTGAAAATGTCCATCCAGGGTAGAACTACGATCCATTGCTGAACATAAAACGATGTCATTCATCATTCCACTTTTTCTGACCACTGCACCACTCCATATGTAGCCATTCGTGTTGTGGCTATGTCCTGAATGGGCGACATCCTTGGTGCACAGTAATCGTATCTGCCCTCTGTATATCTCTGCCCTGTTGCTGGGATACCAGAGAGCTCCTGCCTGCAGGAGACCACAAGAGCCATCACCCAAAACATTATGAGCACTGTTCACTGTGATGTTGGATGTCGCTTAGTGGGGTTGCGGGCACGTGTCACGGTAACAAAAGTATGTAAGCAGAACATAAAAGGAAGAAACTTACTGTAAATGGGGAAATACATTGAGATAACGGAAGATTATTATTATGCAGAGCCTGCGAATGAGTATCTCTAAAACGGAGGAGCCGGTCGAATGTTCACGTGCTACTGTCGTGATCACCTACAGAATGAGGTAGATGGACGGTGAAACTATTACTGGTGCAAAATGGTTGGGCGTCCACGATTCTCCACAGAATGTTACGTTCGGAGGCCTGTTTCCTCTGAAAGTAGGGTAGATGGTGACCTGTGGCATCTCTGCCGAGAGAGCGCAATGCTGGTGCAGCACAACTGTTTCAAAACACACCATTCCTCGTTCATTGTCGAACATGGAGTGCTGCAGAAGACCAAAACTAAGTGTTCACCTCTTGACACGACGAAATTAACAATTAATATTGCAGTGGGCACGGGATTATGTGGATTCGACTGTAGAGCAATGGAAATGTGTCGGCTCTTCGGATGAATGAGGTATTCTCTACACTAGGTCGATGGTCGTCTCCACAAACGCCGTCACTGAGGTGAACGGTGACTCGGAATGTACACCGTGAAACGGACGCAGCTGCTGGTAGCAGTATTATACTATGGGAGACATTATAATGCACTTGCATTGGATCTGTTACAGTAATTGAAGGAACGCTGACAGCTGCGAAGCACCTTCATCCCTTCACGCTTGATGTCTTCCCTGTTGGTGGTGTCATCTATCAGCAGTATAATTGTCCGCATCTCGGAGGTAGAACCGTGCCGCAGTGGTTAGAGGAGCACTAAAGTGCGCCTTGTTTATTCGGTAATCCTCCAGCTTATGGACTCCTTGACTTGTGGAAAGCTAAGCAAAACTGTTTCGGAAGCTCTTGGTGTGAGGGAAACATAGAGAATGTTCCAATGGAGTCTGTTAGAGGAAAATTTACTTAGTCGGTGTCGCATTGATCTAGCGAGTCAATAATGTTTGGAGTTCAAGGACATGGTGAAATTTTGATGGGGTAAATCGAAGATGTGCCACACGCAGTACCAGAGATGTGCCTTCTGTCCAGAGATTTTATTCTCTAGTAAGCCTCAAACTTTTGAGTGAGACAGACTGGTGTTTCGCATAAAAAATGTACGCTTCAGTGAGGAAAAGCGTGTTCCAGCAACATTTTTCCCAGAATGTGAGACCAAAGGCCATCCGCCTGGTAAACTCCACAAAATGCAAAATCTACTAACGCGAGGGTAAGTTTTCGTTGCAACCAAGTCGGGCATATGGTGTGGGACTGAGCAGTACCGCGAGGAAAGGGTGGACGGATTAGACATGAAGCACGCGTGATCGTTGTATAGGTCTGCTTAGGTTACTAAATTGGTGCTGTAATGTCAGAGCTCTCCCACAGGCTGACTTACAACTCGTATGCACTGCCATGTATTATCAATAGTTCGCTCGCTGTTAGATTTTATTAGCAACGCGTCACTGTTGAATTGGGAATAGTATAGTAAAATTTTTCGAATACTTAAGTTAACAGGTATACAGAAATAGAGTATTGGGTGTCGCACTGTGAATTGGAGGGCATTACCGGTGGCAGGCAAGAAGCGACTGCATTTAGGCTCTGGCTCTGAGCACTATTGGTCTTAACATCTATGGTCATCAGTCCTGCATTTAAGAATTCAGGGTCTCTCTCGGCCTTAAATTCATCGTTATCGAAGTATTGAGCACTGATGTGCCCCTTGTGTGCGATTCTCTTGAACAGGCAAGATGCCTATTAAATCATGCCGAAAAGGTTATTATATTGGAATTTAAGACAAGGGAGAGGAATTTTATGAGCAGGTATCAGCAGAAGAGTGGACGTTTTTCTGCAAAGGCAGTCGCTGTTTCATATTTCATATTCGAGTATAGAGCAAGGAAGTGGCTTGTTGGAGGTCTTCTGTTGACGGATCAAGTGTCGGTTCAGCATTCACCCTCCCGGTTATCACGACAACTAATGAGAGAATTAAGAAGAATTGTTGATAAGCATTTGGATAATGGTATAATTCGACTGTCGATTTTTTCCTATGCATCCTCGATCTTTTGGTTCCATAACCCGATGGGGAAGATTACAGCGCCTGAATCGAAAGATGACTCACGAATTCATACATTGCCCGACCTTAATTAATTGCTTTACTTGATATTCAGGTGCACAATATTTTACCGTCCTTGACGTGAATCAGGCTATCACCAGGTGCCTCAAGCGAAGGATTTCAAGCCTCTTACTGCCTTTTTCATCAATTGGAACTTCTTTGAATATAACAGTTCAATTCGGGTTGACTAACGGAGTAGCCATGTTATCGCAGTTACTAGATACTGTTCTGGGTTCTTAAAATTCATATATGTCTACAATTGCCTAGCCAGTGTAGTTATTTACAGTGAAACTTTTGTGAGCACCTGTATCTTGTAGGTCTGTTCCATCTCTGGGAAGCCAGCCTGACTTTAAAACCTGCTTAGGTCAACTGGGACTGAAAAGAGTGTCATTTGTTGGTCATCTTGCGTACTGTGAAGGTAGACCATGATCAAGCCAAGGATGTTCATCTGTTCCCCAGGTCTAAGGATAATAAGAAAATAGATATACTTATAGAGGTATTGAACATTATTCGCAAATTCATTGCAAGCTTTGTGGAGATTGCTGCCTCCTTTGCCGAGGAAGGGTCAATATTTTCAGTGGGGCGATACTCAACGGGCGTCCTTCGATTAAAGACAGCATTGGTTAGTGCTCCTATCCTAGTTCTACCAGATTCCGTTGGAGAGTTTGTCTTGCAGACAGACGTCTCAAATTCTGGTGTCGCAGCAGTCCTCCTCCAAGAGAAGCAAGGAGAGACTAAACCTACCGGTGATGCCTACATGTCATTATCAATGGTGGAGAGCAATACTCTGAATAGATGTTTGTCGTTTTCTAGGTGAGATGGTTTATGTTCAAGAGAAAAGATGAATCGTTCGAATGCACGAAATGAAGCTACTGCTTCCACTAAATAGAACTGGAAGCAGTAGCTTCATTACGTGCATTATAAAGATTCATCCTTTCTCTTGAACATAAACCATCTCACCTAGAGAAAGACAACCATCTCCTAACGTGGGGAGATGAAAATCCTGTTGTCATGAGGGACTGGAATGCGGCTGTAGCGGAGGAAGTGGGAGAAAGGGATATGGGATACTATGGACTTGGTATTAGGCCGGTCAGTTCAACAGGAAGGAACATCTATGAAAAGGGCAGTCACCGAAGTTGGCAAGATAAACGTAGGTGTAAGGAAGACGTAACTATAAGGATGATAACTGCGAAATAACCGTGGATAAATACAAGAAAAACTTCAGCTGATCGACGGAAACCAAGAGTACAAAAATGCGCAGGGGAATTCAGAAACACAGAAACAGAACTCATTTAGGAACGAACCTAAGGCGAAATGGTACATGAAAAATGTGAAGTAACCGGAAAACAAATGGATGTCGGAAGGACTGACTCGGCATGCAGAAAAGTCAAAAGAGTCTTTGGTGATATGGAAGGATGGAATGGTAACGTTATGAGTTAAATGGAAATTCCACTGGCAAATCCAGAGGAGTGAGATGACAGATGGAAACAGTAGATTCAAGGACTCTTTGAGGTAGAATGTGAATTCCACTGTTAAATGCAGAAGAGACAGCGAATAGGTGGAAAGAGTACGCTGGACGCCTCTATGAGACTAAGGACTTACCTGAGAAGGTGATGGAAGAAGAAACAGGAGTTGACAGGGAAGGGGTATGTGACCTAGAAATATTATCAAGATTAAATGAGCTTTGGACGACATGGGATCAAACAAGGCAAGCTGGATAGATAACATTCCATCGCAATTTCTAAAACGATAGGATGAAGTTGTTGTGGTCGACAGAGGAGCCAACACCGTGTTACTAGAGGACTGCCGAAAGACACGCGATTTAGCTCACGCAGGCTGGCGTGAGGTCTGTAACAGGACAAGGAAATTAGAAATTAGAAACAACTGACGTAGCTGGTGGAATACTTAACTTTAATCCATTAATGACGAACCTCGCTCTTGACATTACATGATTCACAGTATCAATAGTAACTGATTATGGCGCCTTGCTAGGTCGTAGCAAATGACGTAGCTGAAGGCTATGCTAACTATCGCCTCGGCAAATGAGAGCGTATTTAGTCAGTGAACCATCGCTAGCAAAGTCGGCTGTACAACTGGGAAGAACGCTAGGAAGTCTCTCTAGACCTGCCGTATGGCGGCGCTCGGTCTGCAATCACTGATTGTGCCGACACGTGGGCCCGACGTATACTACCGGACCGCGGCCGATTTAAAGGCTACCACCTAGCAAGTGTGGTGTCTGGCGGTGACACCACATTCCTCCTCCCCAAATCGGCGTACGGTTGTGGCATAAGGCTTCCGCCCACCGTCGGGAGGACCCCATGTAGACGTATACGACGAGGTGGGGAGCCTAACAACAGGTGAGGCTGTGCCACCCGCACCCTGCCATTCGGACCGCGGAAACGCCTGAAAACCTGCTCCAGGGTGCACGCCAACATGCGGTGCATGCGTCCGTAGAGAGACAGAAGGGACCGAAGGGTCGACCTCCATCGGGCCGGGGCACCCGACGGGCGGAAACGACATATGGTTCGGAGCGGGCAAGAGTTCCATGTCGGAGGACAACTGGTCACGGGAAGCGATCGGCTGCGCGTGACCCAGGGAGGCTCCCGGCGGTTACAGCGACGCGTCCACTGCGGGCGTCGTCGGCCGGAGAACAGGCGGTGGCGGCGGCGGTGGCGGCGGTGCGTTGCCACGGGGCAAAATGGAACGCAGCGTTGGTAATACCTGGGGCTGAGGCGAGCCAGTAGATGGGTCCCCGGGGCGCTGACCGGACGGCACCGTCGCTGAAAGCAGACGGCGAGCGGCAGATCCCGTGCGACGACAGAGGTGCACCACAAAACCAGATACATAGCGCTGCCGAGGCAGCGAAGAATGCGCCCTTCGAGCCAACGCCGTGAGCCTCGATAGTGGCGATAGTAGACAACGTCGCCTGGAGCAAAAGGAGGTGTCTGCCGCTGCACAGGAACCTGATGCCGCGGATGTAGCAAAGATAGCAAGGTTCGATGATGACAACCGTGGAGCAACTCAGCCGGCGAGTGACCATCTCGGGGCTGAGAGCGATATGAGAACATAAAGAGCAATAATGCGTCCTCCCGAAAATGCGACTCTTTCAACTTCAACATCTGTGACTTGAAAGTCCAGACGAATCGTTCAGCGGTACCGTTGGACTGTGGCGAAAACGGCGCGGACGTCAGATGTTGAATACCATTGGCCTTGCAGAATGACTGAAATTCTGCGGACATGAATTGTGGGCCATTGTCGGAAATAATAGTCTGTGGAAGACCTTCAATGCAAAAGATAGCGGATAACGCGTGGATAGTGGCAGATGTCGTGGAAGACATCCGGACAACGAAAGGAAATTTACCGAATGAATCTACCACAACCAACCGTCGAGAATTCCAGAATGGACCAGCAAAATCGATGTGTAAGCGTTACCAAGGGGAAGTGGCTTTTGGCTATGCAAAGAATTTCCACGGTGGTGCTGATTGTTGTTCGGCACACACCATGCAAGAAGAGCACATATTCATAATCGCGGCATCGATTCCGAACCAAGTACAGTGGTGACGAGCAACTTGTTTCGTTCTCACTATACCCCAATGTCCTTGGTGGAGAAACTGTAAGACCGAGGACTGTAACGAACGTGGTACCACGACCCTGGACTGATCATTATCAGAACGCAACAGCAAAACACCACGTCGTACAAAAAGTCTCTCCTTTTGAGCAAAACATCGCGCGAACCAACGGGTCCCTGATCCGTGACTTTGACAAGGGCCACTGCGTAGCAAGAAAACGCAGAACGGGAGCAAGGACAGCGTCGGGAGCTGTGGCTGTAGCTGCACGACGAAAATCAATCGGAAACGATTCGACCACGTCATCGGTTTCCGTATCAATGAACATGCAAGTAAGTTCGGAGGAATCGAATGCCCTATCGTCAGCAACAGGCAAGCGTGACAACGCATCGGCGTTTCCGTGCTTAGCAGTGGACCGATACAAGATATCGTAGCGGTACTGCGAGAGGAAAATAGACCAGCGAACGAATTTCTGCGCTGTACGTGGAGGTACAGGCTTGGTCGGATGAAAACGTGATGTCAATGGTTTTTGGTCTGTGATTATGGTAAAGCGACGACCATTCAAGAAATCATGATACTTTGTAACACCAAATACGAGAGCCAATGCTTCTTTCTCGATCTGTGAATAATTTCTTTGAGCAGACGAGAGCGATTTCGACGCAAAGGCAATAGGGCGATCGTGCGATCCATCTTTGTGCGCAAGCACAGCACCGATCCCGAAATCCGATGCTTCGACCATCAACAAGAGGAGCTTCTGGGGATCGAATGGCGTAAGGCAAGTATTGGAAAGCAACGCCGATTTCAATTGGCGAAAGGCGCGTTCGCATTCCGTCGTCCAGACGAACGGAATACCCTTACGGCTTAAGCGATGAAGCGGAGCTGAAATGGAAGAGGCATGCGGTACATATCTGTGATAATAGTTGATTTTTCCCAGCACACTCTGTAGCTGCTTCTAATTCTGCGGTGACGGCAAGTCTTGTATGGCACGGAGATGGGTTGGACTGGGATATATGCCTTAGACATTGAGTACATGTCCCAAGTATGGCAAGTCCCGAGCAAAAAACACACTTTTGTCCTTCCTAAAGCGAAGACCATTTTGTCGCAAGACGTGTAATAATGTTCGGAGATTGGCCAAATGTTCTTCTTCCGTCTTTCCGGAGATCACAATATCGTCCAGATAATTTGATGCAGTAGGGACCGACGCACAAACAATTTGTAGATATTGCTGAAACAATGCAGGGGCGGATGCACACACGAATGGCAGTCGTTTGAATCGATACAAACCAAGATGCGTGTTAACCACTAAAACGCGCTGGGATTCTTCGTCCACCGGTATTTGCAAGTACGCATCTGTTAGGTCCAACTTCGAAATATATTTACCTGGGCACAGTTTGTCAAAAAGATCTTCCGGGCGGGGTAAAGGAAAAGTTGCAATCACTAGTTGCGGATTCACTGTTGCCTTGAAGTCCACACAAAGTCTCAACTTTCCGGAAGGTTTTGGCAAAATTACTAAGGATGATGCCCAGAGAGAAGTCTGTACACGTTCAATTACACCTTGTAATTCCAAATCGTGTAATGTTTTGGGCGACCTCATCACACAATGCGTGGGGAATATTGCGCGCTCTGAAAAATGACGGTTGCGCGTCTACTTTCAGTTAAAAATGTGCGTTATAGTTCTTAGCGCAACCGAGGCCCGGTGCAAAAATGTCTGCAAATTCTTCACAGAGACGTGAGGTTCACTGATAGGACGTGATTTACTATAGACAAGTTAAACAACTGAAATAAATCGAAACCAAACAAGTTCACTGACGAAGAAGAACGAAGGACGTAAAATGACACAAGTTTTGTTTGTCCTTTGCATGTTGCAAGAAGGCTGCACTGTCCTAACACAGGGATATCTTCACCTGAATAACTAGTTAACTTAATATTTGCGGCACACAATGGAGGTGTGCCCAGCAGTTTGTAAGTGTCTTGATTAATCAGTGAAACTGCAGCTCCGGTATCGAGCTGGAATGGTATCACTTTGCCGTTAATGTCCAAGTCTACAAAAAGTTTATTGTCCTGCTGACGACAAGAGCGACTGTCTCGTGCAACGTGAACTGACACTGGTACATAATCACTTGCGACTTGACGGGATTTCCGGCGATGTCGACGCACACTATTTTTGGGACGAACACAGTCACTGTTAGAGAGAGTGGCACTGCGTGGAGTGGAATGAACTACGTGAATTTCCATGGGCGAAGTTTCGCGAGCCTGAGGATCCTTGGTCCCATTCCGATTCCGGAACGAAGCAAATGGCCTGGAACGGTTTTGAGCTTCCGATCTGAACTTTTTCTGGCAAACACTCTGAACATGTCCTTTCTTATTACAATAAAAGCAAATAGCTTGGCGTGACGGGCAATTCTCACGCGAATGTTTAGCAGCACACCGCGGGCATAATTTGATCACTGCATTAGCTTGCCGGCGCGGCACACGTGGCTGACAGCCTGGCTGCAGCGGCGCGGCCGGGCGCGAGGGCTGTTTACTGCTCCGTGCAGCTCGTCCAGCGGGCTGCTTAACCTGACACACTGCTGGCGAAGTTTCAAATGATTCCTGAGCAAAGTCATATGTGTCTTGCCGATCCAATATGTCTATCACTTGTTGAAGGGAGGGATTGACTAGTTTCCAAATCTGTTCCCTTATACGAACATCGGAAACGTTCTGTACAATTACATCACGTACCATAGTATCTGAATAAGGGATTCCACATTAACACTCAAAAGCACAATCCCTAGTAAGGCCTTGCAAGGTTGCAACCCACTCCCGATTAGTCTGACCTGCCGTACGTTTTGTACGAAAGACGGTATACCTTTTCGCAATTACATTGACTGATTCTTTGAAACATGCATGTAATTCAGACAAAATTTCGTCGTAGGACAGAGCTACTACGTCGCGTTGGGGAAATAATTTGACTATCACACGGTACGTATTCACGGCGACCCAAGACAACGAGAATGGCTGCCGCTCGTTACCTTGGATTCTGTAGGCGGCGAGATGGAATCCTAATTGGCGTGACCACTCCGTCCAGCTTTCCAGTGCAGCATCAAAGGGTCGAAAAGTGGGTGAAACAGCGTGTTGTGGCTGCGTTATCGGTAGAGAGGCGGCTGCCGCATCGTTTTGCATTGCACGTTGACCCTGGACGAGCTGTCCAAGGGCATCCAATAAGGCCTGCGTCCGCTGATTCTGTAAGCGATAAAATTCGGGCAGTACATCTGGAGATTGTGGCGAAGCCATTACACAAGTAAATCAGGGCAATATCGATAAGAACGCGGTTGTGCCTCGTCGTCGTCAATGTTGTGGTTGACAGGAGAGCCAACACCGTGTTACTAGAGGAGGCCGAAAGACACGCGATTTAGCTCACGCAGGCTGGCGTGAGATCTGGAACAGGACAAGGAAATTAGAATTTAGAAACAACGGACGTAGCTGGTGGAATACTTAACTTTAATCCATTAATGACGAACGTCGCTCTTGACATTACATGATTCACAGTATCAATAGTATCTGATTATGGCGCATTGCTAGGTCGTAGCAAATGACGTAGCTGAAGGCTATGCTAACTATCGTCTCGGCAAATGAGAGCGTATTTAGTCAGTGAACCATCGCCAACAATATCGACTGTACAACTGGGGCGAGTGTGAGGAAGTCTCTCTAGACCTGCCGTGTGGCGGCGCTCGGTCTGCAATCACTGATAGAGGCAACACGCGGGTCCGACGTATACTACCGGACCGCGGCCGATTTAAAGGCTACCACCTAGCAAGTGTGGTGTCTGGCGGCGACACCACAGAAGTGACAACGAAACGCAATGGTATGTAGCATGTATGAGACTGGCGAGATACCGTCGGACTTCCGAAGGAAACATCATCCACATAGTTCTGAACATAGAAAGAGCTGATAAGTGCGAGTATTAGCGCACGCTCAGCTTAGCACCTCATGCATCCATGTTCCTGAAAAGAATATTACACGAGAAAATGGCAAAGGGTATTGAAGATCTGGAAACGTAAAGGCTTCAGCAAACGTAACGGCACCAGAAACGCAGTTCTGATGTTGCGGTTGTTAGTGGAAGCAAGACTGAAGAATAATCAAGTCTCGTCCATAGGATCTGCCGACCTGAGAGACGCACTGGACAGTGTCAAATGGTGTAAGATGTTTGAAATCATGAGCAAAATAGTGTCAATCTATAGGGAAAGACGTGTATTACACAATATGTACAAGAACGAAGACGAAACAATAAGAATGGGACATCAAAAACGAAGTTCTTGGATTAAAAAGGATAAATGAGTCTATACATCGGAGAAGCAATGACGGAAATAAAGGAATGTTCAAAAGCAATATTAAAATTCCAGTTGAAAGGATATTAATGATAACATTCGCTGATGATATTTCAGTCGTCAGTGAGAGTGAAGAAGAATTACGGAAACGTTGAATCGAATGAACAGTCCAATTAGTACGAAATGTAGACTTAGAGTAAATCGAAGAAAGGGGAACTTAATGAGAAATTGCAGAAATGAGAATAGCGATAAACTTAACATTAGACTTTAGAACCACGACGTAGACAAAGTTCACGAATTCTACCATCTAGGCAGCAAAAACCCCTAAACGGTCGGAGCAGTGAGGACGTTAACAGCAGACTGGCGCAGGCAAAGAGGGCAGTCCCGGCCAAGAGAGATCTATTAGTATCAAACATAGGTCTTAGCATCAACAAAAAATTGCTGAGAGTGTACGTTTGGAGCACAGAATTTATGATAGTGAAACATGGACGCTTGGGAAACCGAAACGGAACAGAATCAAAGCATTTAACATATGGTTCTACAGAAGATTGTAGGATTAGGTGAAATGGTAAGGTAAGGAATGAGGAGGTTCTTGGCTGAATCAGCGAGGAAAATACTAAAAATAAAATGGTACAGGATCACAGGACATCTGTTGGGACACCATGGAATAACCTCTATGGTACTAGAGGAAACCACAGAGGGTAAAACCTGTAAACCAAGACAGAGATTGGATTATATCCAGCGAATAATTGAGGGTATGCTTACATCTACATCTACATACATACTCCGCAAGCCACCTGACGGTGTGTGGCGGAGGGTAAGTTCTGAGATGAAAACGTTGTCACAGAATAAGAATTCGCGGTGGGCTGCATCAAATCAGCCAGAAGACGGACGACCCAGAAGAAACAAATAAACATTTGCCGAGCAGGGCAGGTACTATGAACATAACAACTAAGTATCTTAGTCTCATTTTCCCTATGTTTGGACCCCTAAATATTTGGTTAGTGGTAATGCACCAGCCTTTCCTCATCTCACCGAGTAGCGTGGCTTGTTTGTTTATGCACGCAAGCCGCACTTTCTGGCAAATTTTTCTGTGAAGTTATCCTAAACTACTTGTCTGGTGTATTACCTACTCAGTGCTGGCCAGCCGTCTTTAACTCACTGCTGTTTTGTATTTGGTTAGATAGTGTTAACCAATTCAGTGCTTGCCAACATGGTCCTATAATTTGGTATTTTGTATTTTATTAAAACAGTGTTTAATTCTTCTTGTGTGTGGATGTGTGTGTGTGTGTGTGTGTGTGTGTGTGTGTGTGTGTGTGAGTGTGTGCGTGTACGTGTGGGCGTGTCCGTGTGTGTCTTTGTTTATTTTTTATTGGACAGATCAGCCATTACTTAATGTCCTTTTTATTTAAATTTAGGACTGAACCCGGAATGGAACTCACAGTACACTTTCGTTGATTTGTAGTATTCACCAAATCATTTTGTATTGTAAATTCTTGGTACATCTGTGGAAAGGATATCTAATTTGGTAAGCTGGGCGGCTGAATCTCGTCATTTCGCATTACTTGTTATTAGATGTTGTTTCAAGCCTGATGCCTTTGTTATTATCTTTTGATTTGTTTGTTTGCGTTTCTGCCATCCCGGGCTTAAATGATCCCTTCTGTATATTTGGTTGTCTACTACTTTTGTTTCCCTACCTGTAAACCCTGGGATTAACCGATTGTCTTACTTTGAAACTGTACAGGTCATTTGTATATAGGATCCATAAGGGACCCTTGTTTTTGTGTTTAGTTTCCCTTAAGATTTAATACAGCTGATTTCTTTTAAATCCCGGTTAAATAAATCAAAGCGGCCACTTGCAGCACCCTGTGTGTACCAGGAGATTATCCGTGAATCTCTCACGAACTTCAGGCCTTGCACGTAAGATTTTGATGAGCCATTGCGAAGTAAAATTCACTGTGTTTTTAAGCCTGATAACCTACCTGCCTGAGTTGGCATGTTCAGAAGTAAGCTTAAGACCTCTCAAAATAGTTGCTAATGGATTTCTTGAATTTTAACCAAATTGAATGTAAATCCGATTTCATGAGGTTTAAAGCTAGTTTACGTAAGCGGCAGCCATTGATTCAGTTATCCTACATCTGGCCTGAATGCTATTATAATTCTTTGTAGTGAGATTCTGTCAGTGTTACCGGCCGAGGATTTTAGTTCCTTAATGAAATTTTTGTGTAAAACTTAAGTACTCTAAATTATTTTGGATTCGCCGTGGTACGCACATATCATTGTGAACACAGGAGGGTGTAACTCACACCGCAATGAAATTATGTGTAACTTTTCTATTTTTTTTTTTTACACTTACTCAATTTATGAATAAGACAACACACATCTCCACGCTCGGCCTGCAGAAGCATAAAAGAATTACATGACCCATCATTTACAAAAGAAAAAAAAAAAGCAATGGACAGGCCAAACAAATAGTCTAAAATAAGACCATATAATTAAACCAATTTTATCATTTTAATGAAAGGATGACAAATTTTAAAATGAATTTACAAATCATAAACAGTCGAAAAGCAAAACTTTATAATGAAACGACTTTTATCTTTTCGTAATGAAGTAGCTGTATTTAAAATGAAAACTCATAGTAACAACCATTTGAAACACTACCAAACACTAACATTTCATGTCTTATAACGTTCTAATCTACAAGTTTTTCACCTTGAGTCGGACCTTGTGGCCTAAATCGAACACAAGATCATTTTTTGTTCTGCCACCACGTTTCAATTAGGAGGGATACTACCCCAGGTACCAATGAGGTATGACATTGGGAGGGAACAGAGCCACAGTAGTTACCTGACATACTGCAGCACAAAATACTTAAAGTGTTACTATCTTAAAAACACTCCTCATTATCTGATTACTAGGAACTGCCATATCTGTACTAGTAATTCATTAAGAATGTTATCTCCCAGATATCCGCGTATTAAAAGAAATGTAAAGTTATCCTCTTACTTTGAACTTTATTTTATTTTCTTGTAGTAATTAACCTGCAGAGCAGCAACCAATTACCCAGAAAAATACACATTTTATTTATGCTTGGAGTCTTTTATACTAATACTCCACGGATGAAGCGGCTCTGAAGGATTGCATCTCTTGTGTTGCATATGTGCGTTTTGCTGGGGTAATTGGTTGCTGTTCTCGAGGCTAATTACTGTAAGTAAATTAAATTTATTCATGAGTAAGAAGATGCTTTTAGGTATATTTTGGGGCACGGGTGTCTGTGATACAATATTTTACTGGGAAATTACATTCTTAACGAATTACCAGTGCAGATCTGGCGGTGCCTAATAATCAGATAGTCAGGAGTGATTTTAAGTTAATAATGTTTTAAGAATTTTCTGAAGCCGTACGCCATGTAACTATTGTGGTTCATTTCGTTCGTCTGTTCTCCTCCCACCTATTTTCGTACCTCATTGGCACCTGTGTTAGTACCCTTCCTTAGTGAAACGTGGTGGCAGAATAAAAATGGTTTTATTATCGATTTAACCCACAAGCGAAACAATGTGTTGATTTGTACGTTATAAGCCATTAACAACTAAAAGTTTCTTAACGTTGTTCATTGTTGTTACTGTGATTTTCATTTTAAATACATCTTCTTCATTACGAAAAGATAAAATTTTGTTTTATTATAAAGTTCTGCTTCTAGATTATTTGTGATTTGTGATTTGTGATTTTTATTCTAAAAGTTGACATCTTTTCAGTACAAAAAGGTAAAATTGGGTTTATTATAAGGTATGGTTCGTTGTAAACAATAGCTCGTGTAATTCTTCTGTACTCCGAGTGTGATGCTCTGTGTGCAGTCATATGCATAAATCGACCTCTTGTTTCGAGTTAAGAAAACGCTGCAGGAAAAGCAATGTACAATTTCTTAGCGGTGTGATTCATGCGCTCCTATACGCATTGTTTTGTTGTATTGATGTTTATCGTATAAAATAAAGATTGCCCAAACGTCCGATAGGTGCGCCACCTGCAGGAAAATTTCCTCATGTTAACTGAGGCTAGGTTGTTGTATCCGATTTCATCATTACTTGCATGTACTCCTTTGGATAACGCTCGTCATGATTTTTGCTGTGTGGAATAATGTTTATTCCGATTGGATTGTACGCGTTTTGATACGTTAGACATTGTACGTTGTGACGTACATAGGCTGTTTGGTACTTTATGTAACAATTTGCAATATTAGCCTTTTGTTTCACAGGATGATATGAGGATGGGTTGTGCATAAAAATTCGAAACTAGTCATCATGAAGCAACAAAAAGAGCTATTTTGCTACTTTGGCTGTTTGTCATATTGAAATTGTTTATAAAAGGTTTTGTCTGTTCTACTTTTCTCCCCTGTTGCTCCTACCATCTTAGAGGGGAATATTCGTGTACTCCTGTATGCCAAAGCGGATGTCCCACTAACCACTTCCGTCTATTCGTGTCTTGCATAGAATTATTTCCTCACCTGATAATTCTTGCAGTTCTTCGTTTCTTACTTTATTTGTTGGTTCAATATTTAACATTTTTCGATAACACTTCGCTTCAAATACTTGCAGTTTTTCTCCGTATTTTCACTGATTCCCGTTTCACTTCCTCCAACGCAGTGCACCTGACTTATACTTTAAGGAACTTCATCTTCATTACTTCACTAATATTTGATTCCAGAAGAGCTCTGTTATTTCATGGAATCTTTTCTTGCTAGTGTCAATAAAATGATGTTGTTTTCCTTGCTTCGGCCATGCTGTGTAACTTATTTTTTAGGTACTATTTAGTACTCTGTAGTTCTCAGATTAGATGTTAAGTCAGTCATCAGCTCCCTCTCTACTACTCTTTGTGAAATTAATCTTTCCTGTGCTTATTCTTAATCTATATTTCGAGCTAACTATGCTGTCCATTCCTTTCTAGGACTACTATCTACAATATAGTCGTGTGCTCCAGTTGAATCTATATCCCTTTTCTGAACCTTTGTTTCACTGTCATCATTGTTTCTTCGACGTGCTGGCTGAACAACAGTGGTGACAAAATGCAATACTACCTTGCAGCCATCATCATATGACCTTGTCCTTATTACAGAATGTTGCGGAGCGGTAGTTAGCACACTAGACTCACATCCTGGAGGAGAACGGTTAAAATCTGCGTCCAGCCATCTAAATTTAGGTCTTCCGTGATTTTTCTACATTGCAACATGCATATTGCCGGATGATGCCTTTAAAGGCGCTGCGGTTCTCTTCCTCACCTAGAAACCATCTTGTCTTTGCGTGATGTCACTGTCGGCGGGGACTTAAATCAAAATCTCCCTTACTTTTGTCCATCTTGAATTTGCAAATTCATTACGTCAGTGTGAATGTTCGACATACTGTTGATTATACCTGTGTCTTTGTACTTTATCTCCTCCTTCTAACAATTGTGAATAATGTGAATTTACTACAGATGTATTAATAAATACTGCTTCACGCTGATAAGATGGTTTCATTGGGAATGTACTGTCTCTCTCGATCTCTTGTGGGAATCCACCGTAATGCGGCGAGCTATGAGTACGATGAACAGGGGATGCACTGCAAGTATCGTGCGACAAATTGGAAATCTGGGTGGGGTGGACAACGTTCTCAGACAGCGGAAGCCATGAATGCGATCGCGAAGCAGGAAATCCGGATCTGATTCCCGGTTCGGCACAAATTTTCACTTGATGCTATTGAATTCATTTCAGTGTTCGATTGTTGCTGGTGTCAGAATTTATTTCCTAACATGAAATGTGAATATTTACCTCACATTATGAAGGCTTTTATTGCTCCATAAAATGTAGGAAACTATCCCGACTTTTATTCAGCTAATTAATCACATCTACATGATAAATTTGTAGTTCACTCTTAAGTGCTTGGCAGAGGGTTCACAGAACGACTTTGAGATTAATTATTGACCGTTCCGCTCTGGAATAGCCCATGGGAAAATTGAACACCTAAATATTTCCCAGTGATGCCATATTTCACTTATTTTATCTGAATTATCGTCGTTTCTTCCTATGTAGGTAGGAATTAACTAAATACTTTTGCATTCAGATGTGAAAATTGGTGATTTAAATTTAGTGTAAAGATGTAGCCGCAAAGAAACACACATTTTGCTTTAAGGATTTCCACCAGAACTCGCTTATCATATCCGTCACATTTCCTCATCTACTTGGTGTTAACACAAAACGAGCAGCGGTTCTTTGAACTTCTGCAATATGATTTTCCAATCTAATCTAGTAAGTATCCCATATAACACAGTAGTAGCCCACAACAGGACGGACAAACGTAGTAAAGGCAATCTTTTTAATAGATTTCTAGCTACAGCCGACACAACCGTCTTGGTAGATTGAGTAACTGTATAGATACTTAAGATAATTGTCACATACTTTTCCATCACACTTGCACATTTTTCATTAGATTACATGTTTCGATCACACTGGATCATCTTCAGATCAATGTGGGTGCGTCAGCAAACGGTCTTGTTCACTCAGAACCCCTCTAATAGATCTTAAGATGATACCGAGTGATCGAAACATATAATCTAATAAAAAATATGCAAGTGTGACGAAACAGTATGTGAGAATTATCTTAGATTTCTAGCTACTTCTCTTCTGCGAATAAAACGTTGTCTTATGTTCTCCTTCCTGACAATGTTTTCCATGTGATAGTTACAACCTAAGTTAAGTGTAACCCTCGGTATTTAACCGAATCGACAATTTTACGTTTGTGTGATTTATTATGCAACCGAAATTTAACGGATATTTTTAGCACTCACGAGGAAGACCTAAAACTTTTTATTGTTCAGAGTCCGTTTCCACCTTTCACGCTATGCAGATATCTACTGTAAATCAGTATGTAATTCGTACTGATCTTCTGACGACCTCAATGGAAGACGGACAGCATCAATTGCAAATAACCTAATAGGGCTGCTCAGATCGACTCCTAAATCGTTTATGTAGGTTAACACCAGCTTCCTGGGGAATACCAAATATCTCTTCTGCTTGACTCAGTGGCTCCCCGTCAATTACTACGAACTCTGATGTTTATGCTTGGAAAGCCCAAATCCAGCCGCAAAAATGAGATAACACTTCATAGGCCCGGAACCTGATTAGAAAGCCGCTTGGGGCGAACAGTCACAACAGCCTCCTGGAAATCTAGGAATGTGGTCCCAATTTGAGATCTACTGTCGATAACACTCCTCGCTTTGCGTGTCTCACAAGAACGATATTTTCTGAGACCGTTCTGGTTATTGTCAGCAGGTTGTTTTCTTTAACATATTTCATAAAGTTTGAAAACAGTATTGAAAATCGAGATCAGTGATATGGCTGTACAACACGGCCGATTACTTTTATTTTCCTATCTTGCGTTTTGTTGCACAGTGTAACTTACAGTCTTCAGGTACCAGGAAGGATATCTCAATGACTTGTGCTCACACTGTCGCCTTGTTACGGACAAACTATAAAATAGAAAGATCCAAGACTTAGATTATCTAGTGTTAGTTTGCTACATCATAAGAAAAATTAGAGAGTGGAAACAATTCAGTCCCATGAAGCAGGGTTTTAGGATAAAGGTGTCGTCTGTTTAGTACTCAAGGTGTTTCTCATAATTACAACAGCTGTAAATAAAATAAACAATTTGTATACCAAAACAGTGCAGGCTACATTTCATTTTTCAGCTTCTACGTAAGAACTTGTGAAAGGTTAGTTTTCTAGTAGCGAAATTATCAGCCGATGCTAGCCCCTCTGCTTGGGTTCATGCAAACGACTAATACCCGTTCGTACAAATCACTTTCCTTGAAATCGACGACTAACAGGTGCATTCTGGAGAATTCCATATCGTGGACTCACCATTACTGACGTAAGACCAGTAACTGAACTCTGTTTATAGAGTGTACTACAGAAATCGTGCATATTCTCAAGGTCTCCATGCACAACTACGTGGGTACTGTTGCAAGAATGAAATAGTATGCCTCAGTATTATGCGGAAGTTATTTTGGTTTAAACTCATACCGTTTCCTTCTTTGAGCTAGATACTTTCTATGATGAGAATGTAACAGAATCGGTTTTAGCTTGTCAGTGAGCCAAATGATATTTGAATGAATTTCTAGTTACAACTGCTGGCTTAAGGTAGTTCTCCGTTAGCGAATTGAACTAAACAATGAAATGAATATTACTATTTCAGGCGCAAGATACTCTCCCAACAGACATACACCCTGAGGCGCCAAAGAAACTAGTATCGGCACGCGGATTCAAATACAGAAACATGTAAAGAAGCAGTCTGCGAACTGCAACGCTTATATAATACAAAAAGTGTTTCACGCAGTTGTTTCATCGGTCACTACTGCTACAATACCAGATTATCAAGATTTAAGTGAGTTTGAACGTGGTGTTACAGTCAGCGCACGAGCGATGGGGCACAGCATCTCCGAGTTAGCGATGAATTGGGAATTTTCTCGTACGACTATTTCACGAGTTTCAAAATTTCAAACATGGCTGAAGCAGCAACTGTTGAAAATCTTCACGGTAAATGATGATACGTATTTCTGATTATTGTTGTTCGTGGTTTTCGGTGTGTAGGTGATGTTCTGATATGTTTTATTTATTAAGACAGAAGGTTTGAATTAGCACAACCCTTAAAATTTTGACGCTCATGAGTTCCTGGCTTTCAATGTGCGCGAGTGTCTCACGCATAACAGAAGTGCCCTCTTTCGGTGAGACTGTCTGCCCTAGTGCTTCTACACCCTCTTCACGATAGTTCACAGGCTAAGTACTGATAATATGCCGTGTTTGCATCGACCATCTCTTAATAATTATGCTGTACAGGTAGATCTGATATTTTAATTTTAACTACTGAGGACGCGCTTTGGCACGGTTGATTTATGTATCTCCGCTGCCGGATGTGATTTTAGTAAGTGACTAAAATTTTTTTTGTGCTTGTAATTACTTTGGTAACTATCATGCTTACTTAAAGCTATAAGTGTTCGTTTTTTTCTTCTATCTCAGTTATGTTACTAAGTTTTGTTCTAACGAAGGTGTCTTCCTGTTCAGGTGTATTTTTGCTTCTGATGATTGCATATTTAGAAATATCGAAACCGTGGTCAAGAATTTCAATAAATCTTTATCCTGCAACTGTTTGGCTGTTATCATTTACCGTTAATATTTCACGAGTGTGCCGTTAATATCAGGAATCTGGCAAAACACCAAATCTCCAACATCGCTGCAGCCGGAAAAAGATCCTGCAAGAACGGGACGAACGACTACTGAAGAAAATCGTTCAATTTGACAGAAGCACAGATTTCAGTATTGGGCCATCAACAAGTGTTGATTCTTAAGTCTAATATAAAATAAGTTCACTCTCCATGGCACGGTTCCTTTACTGAACTTATCTGTAATGTCTCATGGATTTATGATCTGATCATTTTCTACCATTATATTTCTTTGTGGTAAAATGGCTTAGTTGCGTCATGCTGATGAATGTAGCCAGAAAACAGAGGAAGAACTCGTTGCAAAATGGTAATTATTCCTGAGTACTTAACCGAAGAAATAACATTTTTAATAAATCTTTGAAGGTCGCTAATGGGAGACGTAAGTACAAAGCAGAAGGTGAGAATATATGTTCTTTGTAGGCTCTATTAAAATTTTGCATAGACTTACTTCTTGATACTTACGCTGATAACGATTATTCTGTCGCCGACTTTAATTTGAATCTCGAGAAGTGCGAGAAATTGCATTTTCTCACAAATAATTGTTCAAACAAGAACAGGGGTGATAAAAAGAGTTTTAAAGAAGCGGTAATCTTAAACGAGAAAGTTAGGGGAAGGAAGCCAGAAAAGTGCTTTGAATAGACGTAACATTTAATTTGATCGTTGTTTCTTAATCTCCCGGTAACAACAAAGTTACTTTCTTCTTGTACCGATTTACTACTGCGTGCAAGTGTTTGTGTATTTGAGCACGCGCATGCACGGCCCTGTGTGTGTGTGTGTATGTGTGTGTGTGTGTGTGTGTGTGTGTGTGTGTGTGTGTGTGTGTGTAAGAGAGAGGGGGAGGACGTGCACAGTATATGGCTTATCAACTCATCAACCTCTTTGTTTAGTAACTGCATACACAATCTAATACTGCCAGAACTGGTAACTCGACTAGATAGTACCATCCAATACCAAGGTTAAAATATTCAGAGCAGATTTCACGCTTTATTTTTTGTTGGTTTCTCTTCAGATTAAAGATTCCCACTTCTGATGTATTCGGCATACGGTACAAGTAAGTTTTAAACAATATAGCACGTCCGCCATTGAAGAAAAATACGTGATTTCGAATCATGAGATGTCCATGTATGTCTCATTCCGTAAAGACAGTTTATTGCGGGGGGCAGTGTAATTAGAAAATAACTGTTAACATAAAAACCACTTATGGCTTATTATAACATTCTTGCAATACTTGAACTAGCGAATCAGAGCATTTAAGGTTGTGCGCAAACAGTAACGAAAGCAAGGAATAAACAAAAAGTGATTAACAACATTAGACGACAAGTGATTACCAGTCCCCCTTTAATCAGAGTGGAAGGAAGGTTAGGGTTTAACACACCGTCAACATCGAGGTCTTTAGCGACGAATCTTTAACCATGACGCTAGACTGTGACCGGAGCGAAAAGTACCACCATTGAAGCACACGTACTTACTACACCTGCTATTAAATTCTTAAATTAACACACCATCGGGAAATTTCGAATATTAAGTGGCAGTCCTGTATATGGTACACTTAGAAATAGTGATTGGTTCATGAATGTATAGTGAAGATAGCCTCTATTCGAGTGACAACGATTATATCACTACAAAGTCTTATCACATTATTTACTGACCCACCTCGTCTCTCATTAAGAAAGTATTGAATGCAAAAAAGCGAAGAGTGGGATTAATTTGTAGAGTTCTCCTACAGTCAATTTGTGCTTAGCGGAATGTGTTTTATTTTGCAACATTTTTATCAGAATTTCGCCGCTAGCCAACGCTGTTAGAGAAGTGTAACATACTTCATTCCAGTTTTTAACGATCGGATTCAGCTTTTGAGTGCTGCAGTCTTTTCCTGGTATTACGAAACTTACTCCGAAAGGTAAGGTTTTTCTAAATATGAAAAAATGTTTCAAGGTGCAATGTGGTCTAGTATCTAGCATATGAATTTTAAAAGTTTTGCTGTCGAGTAAATATTGACTGTACTGGGTTTATACAACGGAAAAATAGGCAAAGTTACAAATTTCACTTTTATTTCCTTGGCGACTAGTTTCTGGGTGGAAGCCATTTTCAAATAATCCAGACAATCAAAGCGGTATATTACAAAAATTTAAGAACCAATGTGAAGGTAACAAACATGTACGTATAAGAAACTACAAATATAACTGCAGTTCTCTGTGTGTTCTGTTACTGCTCATTTGCGCTGTTTATTTTGACATTGGTTCATATATTTTTGCAATATACCGTTCTGACTATCTGGATGATATGGAAAACGCTCTTCCCGAAACTAGTCATCAAGTAAACATAAAGTGAAATTTGCAACTTTGACTGTTTCCCTTGTTCTGCTTAACATACGTTACTTCCCCGAAATTTCTCAGGCATACTGTATTTAGTAATATGTTAGATTGTTACTCTACTACACACAAACAATCTGTAAATTACATCAACTCTACTACACACAAACAATCTGTAAATGACATCAAAATAAGATAAAAGTTAAACATATTTTGAAATAGAAGCTACCGGAAAGTAACACAAATTTTCATTCTCAACGAAGGCAAAATTATTATTACACAGAAGAAATTCATTTAATTTGCAAATATCGTGTGTGCCACTGTAGAAGATCTTCCATTCCAATTTACAAGATGTGTTCGACACATGAAGCATGGCTTAACCATCCATACTTTGTATAAATATTTTTAAAAATATATAGAATTTTACTCGCCATGTGATTCTGTAACTGAAGAATTAACATCTTCGAAGTCACATAAATATGTAATAAAGCACAATCTCAGAACTGAACATAAAATATTTACCTATGCTGAAGAGAACATAACGTCATGCCTCACAACAACAAATACAGCAGAAAAGGCCGAAAACTGTGCATTCCTTCATGTGATTTTAAAATCGATCTTTGAGTTGCAACGTAACCCAGGGAACATCTTGGGTTCCTAGGTACAATACCCTCAAGCTCCAAACCTCTCTCTCCTACCTCTTCAGCAGTTATGCATTTAAACTGCAACTATTCGTTAATGGAATTTGTCATAATCAATAAATTGCAGTTTGAAAAGAACATCAGTGCCCACAACTACAATAATACAAGAAAAGCGACATTAGTTACTCGTTAGTAAAACTGTCAGTGGCTCAGAAAGGAGCTCAATTAAGGGGAGTACGTACGTCCTATACCCACAGTGTTAAATTTGCAATATAGATGACCCGTTATCTCGGAACTTGTGAAAGATAGAGATCTGAAATTTGTGGGATGTATAATATCACCCCCTTTCTTATTACTGAACCGGAATCAAAATATGCAGAGAAATAATTAACACAGATGGAAACACAGTTCTAAGCAAAGAAGGGAAAGCAGAAAGGTGGAAGGAGCATATAGAGGGTCTATATAAGGGCGATGTACTAGAGGACAATATTATAGAAATGGAAGAGGATGTAGATGAAGATGAAATGGGAGATTCGATACTGCGTGCAGAGTCTGACAGAGCACTGAATGATCTAAACCGAAACAAGGCCCTGGTAGTAGACAACATTCCATTAGAATTACTGACGGCCTTGGGAGAGCCAGTCCTGACAAAACTCTACCATCTGGTGAGCAAGATGTATGAGACAGGCGAAATACCCGCAGACTTCAAGAAGAATATAATAATTACAAACCCAAAGAAAGCAGGTGTTGACAGATGTGAAAATTTCCGAACTACCAGTTTAATGAGTCACAGCTGCAAAATACTAACGGGAATTCTTTACGGACGAATAGAAAAACTGGCAGAAGCCGACCTTGGTAAAGATCAGTTTGGATTCCGCAGAAATGTTGGAACACGTGAGGCAATATTGACCCTGCAACTTATCTTAGAAAATAGATTATGGAAAGGCAAACCCACATTTCTACCATTTGTAGACTTAGAGAAAGCTTTTGACAATGTTGACTGGAATACTCTCTTTCAAATTCTAAAGGTGGCAGGGGTAAAATACAGGAAGCGAAAGGCTATTTACAATTCGTACAGAAAACAGATGGCAGTTATAAGAGTCGGGGGGGGGGGGGGCATGAAAGGGAAGCAGTGGTTGGGAAAGGAGTGAGACAGGGTTGTAGCCTCTCCCCGATGTTATTCAATCTGTATATTGAGCAAGAAGTAAAGGAAACAAAAAAAAAAAAAAAATTCGGAGTAGGTATTAAAGTATATGGAGAAGAAATAAAAATGTTGAGGTTCGCCGATGACATTGTAATTCTGTCAGAGACAGCAAAGGACTTGGAAGAGCAGTTGAACAGAATGGACAGTGTCATGAAAGGAGGATATAAGATGAACATCAACAAAAGCAAAACGAGGATAATGGAATGTAGTCGAATTAAGTCGGGTGATGCTGAGGGAATTAGATTAGGAAATGACACATTTAAAGTAGTAAAGTAGTTTTGCTGCTTGGAGAGCATGATGGTCGAAGTAGACAGGATATAAGAGGTAGACTGGCAATGGGAAGGAAAGCGTTTCTGAAGAAGAGAAATTTGTTAAGATCGAGTATAGATATAAGTGCCAGGAAGTCGTTTCTAAAAGTATTTGTATGGAGTGTAGCCATTTATGGAAGCGAAACATGGACGATAAATAGTTTGGACAAGAAGAGAATAGAAGCTTTCGAAATGTGGTGCTACAGAACAATGCCGAAGATTAGATGGGTATATCACATAACTAATAAGGACGTATTGAATAGAATCGGGGAGAAGAGGAGTTTGTAGCACAACTTGACAAGAAGTAGGGACCGGTTGGTAGGACATGTTCTGAAGGATCAAGCGATCATAAATTTAGCATTGGAGGGGAGCGTGGAGGGTAAAAATCGTAGAGGGATACAAAGAGATGAATACACTAAGCAGATTTAGAAGGATGTAGGTTGGAGTAAGTACTGCCAGATGAAGAAGCTTGCACAGGATCGGGTAGCATGGAGAGCTGCATCAAACCAGTCTCAGGACTGAAGACAACAACAACAACAACAACAACAACAACATGAGTTTTTTAAAATGTTGTTCAATATTTTCTTTTGAAAGTCCACTTTTCTTCCGTCAGTAAAAAACCGTAGAGGTGTTTTGGGTGGTTCAGTAGCTGCAGTATACTAAGTGGTAACATAGTGTAAAATTAGAGATGCGTATCTGTAATAGTTCCTTAAATAATGGGTCAAACAATTTTAAAAATGTCATTTCCGGCATATCAAGTTCAAACATTTTATTTGATATTAACTTACACATGGAGGCATGCCAGCTTTTAGAAGTAACCAGGCCCATAATCAGCATTATCTGGATCCTGATCATGACTAGCCCGCAAACCTAGAAGCTTCCTTCTTTTCCTGCCTCTTGCTTCTTTAGTCATTTCCTCTGCTGCACGCTGGGCTTTCATGAGCCTAAGTCGATCCATTCGCTGAAAGGCTTGAGTGTGTTGGCATCTGGGGTGATACCAAGTTCTTCTAGTACCCCAGTTCATCCCTTTACACCATCATTAAACGCTATCACAGCATCACAGACACCCAGGCATAGAGGTTTCCCTCCTACAAAGACATTTTTTGGTATGAGGGTCCAACTTACATTATTGAAAGACTCATTCGCGTTTTGTGTTCGACCATGGAGACATTTGGAAAGAAGGTCAGGATGAGCTATTTCTCTATATATTGGTTTAATGGATTCCATCACTGCAGATAGTATGTTATTTTTGTGCCTAAACTGTTCCTCTCTACCAGATGCCTGAGCTTTGCGGTACTTACACCATGAATCAGCACCAAGTGGACAAAGACCATGTATAGGTGTATCATCAGTGGAAAATAGTGGAAGAATGTAGCCCACACTGCTCATTTCATCAGTTGTAGGTCATGTGTGTTGTTTGTTATTTCCATTCCATAATAATGCTGGAGTTCATCAAAGTTTTTGTCGGTAAGTCTTCCTTTACCATTTAGAGTCTTTCCATCTGATAACTTATCTTTTCCTTTTGCCTGCTTCAATTTTCGGAGACGTGTTCCCATCCGTTTTTGAACGTGGCCCACACATTCAATCTTAATATTCTGCTTATTACCATAAGGTTGGCTTTCCACTACTGATTTGTAAGATTTTGAATCACCATCCCCCAAGAACTCTAGTGTCATACACACCTGTCTCCTGTTGTGAACGTCTGAATATAGAAACAACTGCAGTACCCTCCATACCTCCACTAGTCCCCTCATAATTCTTATCACAATTTGTTTTATGGCTTTCACTTGTTTCATTAACTGATTTACACTGATGACAGTATTAAGTTAGCACTTCAATGTCTAAAACTTTTCCTGTGTCAACACTAGTGGCAGTTGCAATTGCAATTTTTGATGTGTGACGTCTGTTCTGCTATGTGCCATCAACTGCCACAGATAAGTCTGTTGTGTTATTTAATTATACTGCTTCTTTAGAAGCAGCTTTCATAGAAGCAACAGCAACAGATTTTACACATTCACAAGTTACTTCTGTGTTCTTACTTTATCTGGTTGGTGAGTTTGGCAAGTTCAGCGTTGCACATAATACTTCAACTGCAGTCAATAATTTCCCAATACACCTCATTCCATACAGGAATCTAATATTGCTCTCAAACAAGTCATTCTTGCACTTTTCAGAAGTCTAAAATGATGTCGAGAGTCTGCAAACTTCGCTCTGAATATCAAATTTGTTAGCCAGTCCAGACTTTGCAGATGAGTCCTCAGAGATGCTAATGTGTCCACCACAAATCTTACATGTCACAGCACCTTGCAAAACTAGTCCTAACACACTCACATCGAAAAGAACATTACTTAAACTATTTTGATCTTTGCCAATAAATAAATCCACATGGTCTCCAAGTTTCCTGTTCGAAGCACTAGTACGCGTGTCGTTATCACAGGTCTGTGAAAAATCTATTTCGGGATCAACACTGGATTCAGATTTTGTGTTATGCTGATTTCCATGGAAACGTCGCTTCTTAAAACAACCCTTTCTTTTTGTCATGTTGAAAACCACTGTGTTTTCAGTTCAAAACTTATGAAACAAGACAATCAAAAGGTAAATAAACAAAATGCATGGGCTATACCGCGATTTCTGTTTACACAGTGCATCCAGCCTCTTAACACGAACGTTAACATGATATCGTTATAAATAACTGAAAACCACAATCTTCTAGATTGAATAGTTCAAGAGATAGAGATACTTATTCAAGTCAGTGCAGAACGACCAGATAATTTCACATACACACAATTGAAATGATAAAAACTACACTTTCAATTGGAATTTTTCGACAAATAATGCAGCAAATTATTCAGGAGGGATTAAATATTAATAAGAGATAATAATCCGAAAATGCCAGTTTTTGATAACATAAAATTCCTGACAGGCAGGAAAGCACATTTCAAATATAATATACTATGATTTATTATGAACGATTCATTGTATCCAATGGACTAAAACATGTAATTATCCACTGTATGCAGGTCTAGTACCGTACACTTTGAGAAAAATTCACTTTTCACTTGATACACGAGTAATCACAAAGTATTTTTTGCCTTACATACTAACCATTATGCCATTTAGCGAACATTTAGCAAAAGGGAAACTACAGACATAACTACATTGATTAAGGGCAGATTACCATGGTCCAGCGACTGGAAACGATCACCTTGGAAGTGGTGGAAGAGATCGGTAATTCGCATGGTAGTCTGGGAGAATAGCTGAAGGAGGATGAAATCACAGGCAGACGACAAGGTATTGGACGTAAAAATCCCCTCACACCATGTGTAGGTTGGGGGTTTGCCGTTTCTACAAAAGCAGGAGAGACATCCATCTGTGCTACATGGTAGATCTGACGAGAGAATATTTTTCTGGTACAGGCACAAGTCCTTTGGAGAACACCGTTGAGCGCACAGTGTTGAACATGTTGCTTCAAACTAGCCATTCCACAATCGTTCTTGACCAAAATACACCATACATTTTGAGTGAAGTGGGCACGAGATCACCGGGATATGATCTTGGATCAATGAAACATGTTTGGGCATTGGATCAATCACTTTTCTAGTTAGACCAGGTCGATGATTTTGGCTGGATGCGCAGCCATCCTGACGAACCATGCCTAGAGCAGGCCGCTGGGAGTGATATTATGCTATACGGGACATTACCTGAGCCTTCACGGGACCTAATTGGACAACCTGCATCCCTTTATTCTTGAAGTCTTCCGTCAGTCCAGTTACAGACCTTCTTAGATATCTAAAGAAAAACACACAGAGACGAATCGTTGTGACCTTCTACTAAATAACTTCTTGGTCAACCTTTGGACCGCGATACGGCATCGATTCTGCATGGCATTGTTTCAACAAGTCCTTGGTACGTTCGCGGAAGTATACGACACATGGTGTCTACCCACCGATCACGCAGTTTCGTTAAATTCCGAGCCGGTGGTTTGCGGGCACAAAACTGGCTCCCGGCAGCATCCAGATGTGTTCATATTGGTTCCAGAACAAGCGAATTTTGACATCAAGTAATGAGCGAGAGTTCACTATTTCGATTCTCCAACCACGGTAACTCGATTGGATTATGACACACACAGTTACCGTTCTGGAAGCTGCAGACTCAGATGAACATCACAGCGAATAATGGAGGAAGTAGCGGTGTCCAAACGAACAATATTTGACGTCTTCATAATTGCTGGAAATGATATTGATTTTGAGTTACACATATCTCCCTCAAAATTACTCGAAAGCATTCATCTGAGTGATCATGCGTTGGTGACTCGAAAGCATTCATCTGAGCGAACATGTGTTGGTGACAACGCTGTGCTGACCGACCACTATGTCAGCGACTGCCAATAACATTATTTCGATGCTGTAAGGAGAGGAGGAAAGGAGTTAGAAATATTCTAAGTCTGGTGCTACTGAAAAATATTAAAAATTAAGTTGTCAGTGCGAAATGAAGATGTTAGAGGATATCAGGTGTAACAGTCAGGTAGATGCAAAAATATATGTATAACATGCTAGTTCCACATTTAATTAGGAAATGTACTTAGATAAATATTCCAGTTTTTAAGGTTACAGTATTTAAATTAGTTGTTCTGTCAATAAATCTGTGAAGTCTGTAATACTGCTTTTTTCTGAATGATACATAGTACAGTTCTCATATTAATATCAGTTACTTCTCTCTATTTGTCACTTGGAACACTCAGTTCTCATCCATATTGTTTGAAACTGATGTTTCAGATTTTGTAAGTTTTATTTTCAAATTTTTCTCATTTTTATGACATACTTAAGAGATAGAAATTTCCTTTGAAATGTGCAAACGAAGGATAACGTGATCTCAAGACGATATGTTATAAATAAAGAAAATACCAATCACAATACGTCGCTCTATACCGCATCCTAACGACGTCATTGACAGAGGATGACATGGCGATCGGACGCTTCCTATTGGGAAGTCTGAGCAGAACTTGGAGCTTTGCTTTGCTTGTTATAGTGTCTAGTACAGAGACTCACATTGATATTTGACTGATTACAGCAGGCCAGTACGATGTAGACTGAAGTAGTACATACATCACTTAGCCAAGGATTGTTGCTAACCGTTGGACTGGAGCTCGACGAGCTACTTTAGAGGACATTATGTAGTGGCTGTCACTTTAATATCCTCGTAAAATGTGCATCAGGAAGGGCCTGTAATAGTGTAGTTCTTTTGGACGATAGTCATTCACAATCAAACGAATATATCGGTTTTACGTTCCTTCAAGAGACTTTTTTTCTGTCGCAAAGCCAATTTCGTTTCACTGGGAGCGGTAACGGCGTCGCAGTGCATTCTTGATCGAGCCACGCTCCAATGAAGCTGCAATGGAGGGAGATACTGTACTTTCAGTCTATGTTAGTAATGTAAAAGTGCTGTGAAAGCTGTGCAGATGCGCAATGGACGTACGTTCGGTTGTTTAGGTGTTGTGGCGTGGACAGCCACCTACTTACCACTTTAGAAGCACAGTAGTGCCTTTGGATCGTTCGTCGAAGAGAAACTTCCGTATCCATAAATTTTACTGCTTCAGTTATTTAAAAAAATCTCAGTTACCAAAAATGACTGGGATGTAACTTTCAGAGAGATTAACACTGTGTTCATAACTTGAACTCCTACCCGAAAACATGTTTTTCGCGAGCAGTGCTATAAACGGGAGATCTGTCTCGACACGAATCCCGGGCCACTATCACACATTACATTCTACCAATAACTCTCTCATGAAAGGAAAGAGTACGGTACCGACTCCCAGACCGAAAGTTTCAGGAAACTTGTTTCCACTCCTCTGCAGATTGAAAGGAAACTCAAGGAGTCACACTACACCCGCCAAGCACTTAGACACTGTATTCCCTTAGTAACCCCTGCAACTTTCACCAAGAAAACATATGAGAAAAATCGGGACGTCAGTGCCTGAACCGCAATGTCCTGCTAAAAATACGGTTACGCACGATAAAACTGTCAGAAATGGAAGGGCAGCTTGAGGCATTCTGCATACGTGCTCTAGGGTAGCGCCACTGATTAGTCTGCGGCCCCCCCGTGAGAAACCTGTCACCGCTTAAATTTCGAGTAACGATAAACGTTGCCGGCCGAAGACTTCCGGAATAAAAAGTCAACCTCATTCTGCCAGCGGCTTTGTCATAGAGGGCGGAGGAGAGGACAGATGTTCGAGCACACCGTTGTCCTGGGGGTGGGAAACTGCCCCTAAAGACAGAAGAATCAGCAATGATCAACGGCATGAGGGTGCAGAAGGCAATGGAAACCACTGCATTAAAGACATGTAACGTGTATCCACAGGACATGTGGCCTGTAGCTGAAGAAGTGTCATGATGATCTCTCCATTGGCAAAAGATTACGGAATAGTCCCCCATTCGGATCTCCGGGAGGGGACTGAAAAGGGCAGGTAACTGAGAGCAAAAGACGGAATATTCAACGAAAGACAAGCGTTCTACGAGTCGGGGGTTGGAATGTGGTGGGGAGTCTATAAAGTCCGAAAAGGGAAATGCAAGACTCAATTTAGATATAGAGCGCTCAGTAAAGTGAAATGGAAAGAAGACGAGGGTTTATGCTCAGATGAGTATAGGCTAATATGAAGAGCAATAGAAAATGTTATAACGGGATTACATTCGTTATGAATAGGAAGGTTCGTCAGAGAGTGAGTTACTGTGAACAGTTCAATGATAGGATTGTTCTTGTCAGAGTCGACATCAATACAACAGCGACAACAATAGTTCAGGTATACATGCCGACACAGCAAGCTGAAAACAAAGAGATAGAGAAAGCATTTAAGGATACTGAAAGGGTAATGCAGTACGTAAAGTGGGACGAAAATCTAATAGTCATGGGGGACTAGAATGCGGTTGTAGGAGAAAGAGTAGAAGATAAGATCACAGGAGAATATGGGTTTGGGATAATGAATGAGAGAGCTGAAAGACTAATTGTTTTCTGTAAAAAAAAATCAGCTAGTAATAGTGAATATTCTGTTCAAGAATCACAATAATGGGAGGTATACCTGGAAATGATCGGGTGGTACCGGAATATTTCAGTTAGATAATATCATGGTCAGACAGAGATTACAAAAACAGATACTGGATTGTAAGGCACACTCAGAGGCAGACATAGACTCAGATCACAACTTGGTAGTGATAACGATTAGGTTTAAGTTTAAGACATTAGTCAGGATGAATCAATACGCAAAGAAGTGGAATATGGAAGTACTAAGAATGACGAGATGCTCTTGAAGTTCTTTAAGGCAATAGATACAGCAGTAAGGAATAGCTCAGTAGGCAGTACATTTGAAGAGGAATGGGCATCTCTGATAAGGACCATCACGTAAGTTGGGAAGAAAGACATAGGTCCAAGGAAAGTAACTTCGAAGAAACCATAGGTAACACAAGAAATACTTCAGTTGATCGATGAAAAAAGGAAGTACAATAATTTTTAAGGAAATTCAGGAATACAGAAATAAAAGTCGCTGTAGAATGAAGTAAAGAAGAAGGGCAGGGTAGCTACGACGAAATGGCTGCCTGAAAAATTAGAACAAATCGAAAACGAAATGATTGTTGGAAGGAAAGCATATAGGAAAATCAAAAAAACTTTCGGAGAATTTAGAAGCGAGGGTGGTAACTCTAAGAGTGCAACTGGATTTCCATTCTTAAATGCAGAGGAGAGAGCGAATATGTGGAATGAGTGCAGTAAGAGCCTCTGTGAGGGGGAGGATTTATCTGATGTAATAGAAGAAGAGACAGGAGTCGATTTATAAGAGATCGAAAAGGGAGACTATTTTGCCTCCGGAATATTTTACCCAAGAGGATGCCATCATTATTAAACCATACAGTCGAGCTGCATGCTCTCGGGTAAAATTGTGGCTGTAGTTTGCTCTTGCTTTCAGAAGTTCGCTGTACCAGTAGAGCAACGTCGTTTTGGTTGATGTTACAAGGCCAGGTCATTCAATCATCCAAACTGTTGGTGCTGCAACTACTGAAAAGGCAGCTACCCCTTTTCAGGAACCATAATTGTGTCTTGCGTCTGAATAGATACCACACCGTTGTGGTTGCAGCTACAGTACTGCTGTCTGTATCGCTGAGGCACGAAAGCCCTACCACCAACGGCAAGGTCCTTGCTTAGTGTGTATGTGGGGGGGGGGGGGGGTTGATGTTGTTTCACCAACTACGGCGGGCATTAATTTCTAGTTTCCCATACATACATCTCCGACAACAGTTTTAACTGCCACATCCTGAAGATAGTTGTTTTTCCGTTGCTCTGTTTTCGAGTTGAACAGGAAAGAAAATTACTAGTAGTAGTACAATATACGTACACTACTGGCCATTTAAATTGCTACACCAAAAAGAAATGCAGATGATAAACGGGCATTCATTGGACAAATATATTATACTAGAACTGACATGTGATTACATTTTCACGCAGTTTGGGAGCATAGATCCTGAGAAATCAATACCCAGAGCAACCACCTCTGGCCGTAATAACGGCCTTGATACCGCTGGGTATTGAGTCAGACAGAGATTGGATGGCGTGTTCAGGTACAGCTGCCTATGCAGCTTCAACACGATACCACAGTTCATCAAGAGTAGTGACGCGTATTGCGACAATCCAGTTCATCGGTCACCATTGACCAGACATTTTCAATTGGTAAGAGATCTGGAGAATGTGCTGGCAAGGGCAGCAGTCGAACATTTTCCTTATCCAGAAAGTCCCGTACAGGACCTGCAACATGCGGTCGTGCATTATCCTGCTGAAATGTAGGGTTGTGCAGGGATCGAATGATGGGTAGAGACACGGGTCGTAACACATCTGAAATACAACGTCGACTGTTCAAAGTGCCGTCAATGCGAATAAGAGGTGACCGAGAAGTGTAACCAGGGGCACCCCATACCATCACGCAGGGTGATACGCCAGTAGGGCGATGACGAATAGACTCTTCCAACGTGCGTTCACCGCGATGTCGCCAAACACGGATGCGACCATAATGATGCTGTAAACAGAACCTGTATTCATCCGAAAAAATGACGTTTTGCCATTCGTGCACCCAAGTGCGTCGTTGAGTACACAATCGCAGGCACTCTTGTTTGTGATGCAGCGTCAAGGGTAACCGCAGTCATTGGTCTCCGAGCTGATAGTCAATGCCTTTGAAATCGTAGTCGAACTGTTCGTGCAGATGTTTGTTGTCTTGCAAACGTCCCCAGCTGTTGACTCAAGGATCGAGACGTGGCTACACGGTCCGTTACAGCCATGTGGATAAGATGCCTGTCATCTCGACTGCTAGTGATAAGAGGCCGTTGGGATCCAGCACGGCGTTCCGTATTAGCCTCCTGAACCCATCGATTCCATATTCTGCTAACAGTCACTGGATCTCGACCAACGCGAGCAACAATGTCGAGATACGGTAAACCGCAATCGCGATAGGCTACAATCCGACCTTTATCAAAGTTGGAAACGTGATGGTACGCATTCTCCTCCTTACATGAGGCATCGAAACAACGTTTCACCAGGCAAAGCCGGTCAACTGCTGTTTGTGTATGAGAAATCGGTTGGAAACTTTCCTCATGTCAGCACATTGTAGGTGTTGCCACTGCCGCCAACCTTGTGTGAATGCTCTGTGAAGCTAATCATTTGAATATGACGGCATCTTCTTCCTGACGGTTAAATTTCGGGTCTGTAGCACGTCATCTTCGTGGTGTAGAAATTTTAATGGCCAGTAGTGTACGTAAATTGTATATTTAGAAAGATTGGTGAGCGTTGTGGTCAGTAAAGGTCGATATGTTTTGATCCAACTGAACATAAAACGATTGACAATGTATTTCATATGGTAGCATTCTCAAAGGCAAATTAAAACGGGACGTCAAACTCAATGTTTCTCGTCATGTACGGCGCAAATTCTCTTGCAGAAATGTAAACCAACGGTGGCTTGTCATGACGGGTAACAAAACGGGGCGTAGAATATCGTCGACCATGTCTGCGCTGTAAGGGTGGCGCGGATGATATGAAATGGTACACCAGATCATCTCTCCTTGTTCTCCAGCTGTACGGTGGGCGACAATCACGTTGGTATGCAACAATTCACCGGGGATCTCCAGACACGTTTTCTGGCCTTCGGGGTCATTTCGAAGCCTTAATTCATCACTTAAGACTACTCCAGTGAAAGAGATTTCAGGTCGAATGTGCTCGACACCACTGTAAATGGACTTCTTGTTGTATACAGGTAAATGTATTCGGCATAAATGGCTCCTTGACCTCACCCCCGTTTCTGTAAGCCGCCTACTAACGACGGTGATAATGATGAATCCGTGGCTCTGAGGGCTTCTCTGATGATTGCTCGGTCCTTAAGTCCTGTCGTCTCTCCACGCCAGCCGCTTCCATCTTGACGCTGTGTTCGGCCAGGCTTTCGCTATTCCTGGCAACATCGCTGAGTACTGGTATCGCTCCTGTTCAGAATTGGAGCGATTCGGCGATTACTCCACCGGCTTCTTTGAGCCCAACTAAATGTCCTCTCTCAGATGCTGTTTCAGTTTTTCACGCGCCTGTTCAAGAGTCATAATTACTGTCCCAATGAATACGCGAAATAAAATTCACAAAGACTTTGTGCCCTGGTATCGACATGTCCCTTGTTTATTAGCATTGTCAGCTGCGCGATGAAGCTGCACTGCAGCACCGGACATTCATCTACTGGCCTCCAAAATCTACAGTTTTGCATTTTCCGTCGGTACCTGTGTGGATATCAGTTTGTGATCAATTTTCATAGCTCCTTCTTGGTGAGTCGTGTTTTCTATTTTATTTTTTATTCTAGTGTGTAAGCAAAAACGTTACAAAGAACAGCAAGTGAACCGTTTGTGAAATGTGATTGAGAGATGCCACTAACTCTAAGATTTTAATATTGTCCAATTTATTGAATATGTATTCGAAATGTAAACTTTGCGTCTAAGTCCCCAATGGGCTCAAATTTCTCCCGTGCTCTAATTTAACGACAAATACAATGAAACATCAGCATGTTTGACTTACAATTTCCTGTAGAGTCATCTATCTTTAAGGAGATGTCCCACGTGTCAGCCTAGACTCTTAATGTATCACCGTACTCGTCTTTGCAGTAAATTATGTATTCATTCAAACACCTCCGGTCAGTTTGTGCTGCTTGACGAGACTGTACAATTCGCTTTTCCAGTACTTCAATCGTATCTACAGAAATATTATACACGTCATTTTAGGGATGGTTCCAGAATAAAGTAGAGATGAGATTGCCCTGGAGGACAATGCACAGGTCCTATTTGACCTATCCACCTCAATGCGTTAGACGTCATTTTACTTCGGAAGCAGTGCCCCGTCATGAGGCAATACATTCAACTAACGCTGACCATTGATAGCACTTGAGAAAAATCGAATGTGGACTTAACCTGAGAGTTTACATTAGAAATAAATTTGTATCAAGTGTTATAATATTTCATACTGAAGTCAGTGGTGGTTCGTAACCACATATTCTCACGTCCGGCAGCTGTATGAATGCATTGTAACTGATTTACTCTGACACCAGCAGATCCAGCAGAAGCGCACTGGAAAAGTAACCAAAACGTTGGTGATAATATTTGCAATATCTTTATTGTTATTTTAGCATAATTTCTTCCATATTACTAGAAAAACTAATAATACGTAAATCCTGGTTATTGCTACATAAAAACATCCTATCAGGGAGTAGTGCCATTTCCATGACTCTGTTGATATTTAATGGCACGATGAACAAGAACAGTATTGCGCATTTTTAGCAAACTTTGCAGTTATGATTAATTTCCGTGTCGATCTAATACACTTACAATTTAATATATCAGATTAGTCTAAAATCTCAGTGCGTAGCTATTGGCCCAGTCGCATCAATGATTGCCATTTTGTATTACTACATTTCCATAACAATGGTGTAGCTGCTAACTCACTAATTAACGCATACACGGAAATTTTTCGGAGGAGCTCAACTTAGACGAAATGTGGCGGCTATCTTTCTTACGGCAGAGTGTCCTGTCGCACAAACGGAGACAAAACCAACGTCGGACTGAACGGTGATTTTCCCCTGCACTCGCGTAGAAAAGATAGAAGTTATTTTGCTTAGTCCGATAGCTGGACTTGCAATAATTTACGAGTAACATGTGTGGTTTTCACTTTGTAGCTGCTAACTCACTAATTAACGCATACACGGAAATTTTTCGGAGGAGCTCAACTTAGACGAAATGTGGCGGCTATCTTTCTTACGGCAGAGTGTCCTGTCGCACAAACGGAGACAAAACCAACGTCGGACTGAACGGTGATTTTCCCCTGCACTCGCGTAGAAAAGATAGAAGTTATTTTGCTTAGTCCGATAGCTGGACTTGCAATAATTTACGAGTAACATGTGTGGTTTTCACTTTGTTTGCGTTCATCGAGATGATGGTTCGGGCTTGCGATTTGCGTATAATTGGGTTTAGGGTACTGTTTCTGAACGCTGAAGTTGGACTTAGATTCCACTGCAAGCGGCTCTGGTGAATTTTTTGGCTGATTTGCACATATTTTACTGTCGACTGTCACCTAGACCCCGACAGAAAGCATTAATCAGCATTTTATTTGTTTCGATGGCTAGCCGTGAACTTATTAACTACTTACCACTCACTCCGCCTTCAGGCTACGAGTGACCTACCGGGACCATCCGACCGCCGTGTGGAAGGTGCGGATAGGAGGGGCGTGGGTTCAGCACACCGGTCTCCTGGTCGTTATGATGGTATTCTTGACCGAAACCGCTACTATTCAGTCGAGTAACTCCTCAATTGGCATCACGAGGCTGTGTGCACCCCGAAAAATGGCAACAGCGTATGGCGGCCTGGATGGTCACCCATCCAAGTGCCGACAACGCCCGACAGCGCTTAACTTCGGCGATCTCACGGGAACCGGTGTGTCCACTGCGGCAAGGCCATTGCCTTAACTACTTACCAGCCTTCATTTATTTCCTAAAATTTTATATAGGGAGTTTGCCTGCCGCTACATTGTGCGAAAGATAACTTTTCGAAAGATTACCGGAGTTTGTAGTTTCCATCAGTCTTGGTGCTGTGTCGTCCCAGTAAGAGACAGCCAGGTCAAAAGCACCACGGGCAAAAAGATGGGAGCTGGTTGGTGTCATAGAGATTGTGCGAGTTTTCATCAGAGCCACGGGTGGCGCTGATGATGAAGATATCCACTTCGCCTCGGCCAGTTTCCAGCCGAGTACAATCCGCCAATGACCGGAAAACAACGGACACAAGCCTACTCGGAAGAGAAAAGAGCATCTCTCGCCCACTTGGTTGTACATCATCGTCCAGTGCTGACTTAGGGAATGTCGTGTAGTGAATCCTTATAAGTGGACAGATAGTTGTTGTAAATTGCATTTGCTGTGTACTGTGAAGTTTACTTAAGATTATTTGCACTTAGCGATTGGGGGCTCTTTTGGCGCTGTATTACATGCTGTGTTGCAGTCTTCACTATTCGACAAGTCCCAAAGATGAGTAAGCGTGTTTAACTCATTTGTGTGACTTTGTTACTAATTTGTTGGAGTGTTATAGAATCTTCATTCTCCTATCCTGTTACCTAAACCTGCGGCATAGCTGTGTCATAGTGGCAGGGAGAAATTGTCTTACCGGTGTGCTGCACCAGAAACCGTATCACGAACTCCCATTCTCGGCCTGCTGTAACAACAATGGACACTCGGCCTCCATAGCAGTAGCAACGAGGCTTTTACGAAACTTAGAAGTTATATGAACAGTCATTGTGGTTGTTGTGGTCTTCAGTCCAGAGACTGGTTTGATGCAGCTCTCCATGCTACTCTATCCTGTGCAAGCTTCTTCATCTCTCAGTACCTACTGCAACCTACATCCTTCTGAATCTGCTTAGTGTATTCATCTCTTTGTCTCCCTCTACGACTTTTACCCTCCACGGTGCCGTCCAATACTAAATTGGTGATCCCTTGATGCCTCAGAACATGCCCTACCAACCGATCCCTTCTTCTAGTCAAGTTGTGCCACAAATTTCTCTTTTCTCCAATTCTGTTCAAAGCCTCCTCCTTAGTTATGTGATCCACCCATCTAATCTTCAGCATTCTTCTGTAGCACCACATTTCGAAAGCTTCTATTCTCTTCTTGTCCAAACTATTTATCGTCCATGTTTCACTTCCATACATGGCTACACTCCATACAAATACTTTCAGAAACGACTTCCTGGAACTTAAATCTATACTCCACGTTAACAAATTTCTCTTCTTAAGAAATGCTTTCGTTGCCATTGCCAGTCTACATTTTATATCCTCTCTACTTCGACCATCGTCAGTTATTTTGCTCCCCAAATAACAAAACTCATCTACCGCTTTAAGTGTCTCATTTCCTAATCTAATTCCCACAGCATCACCCGATTTTCTTCGACTACATTCCATTATCCACGTTTTGGTTTTGTTGATGTTCATCTTATATCCTCCTTTCAAGACACTGTCCATTCCGTTCAAATGCTCTTCCAGATCCTGTGCTGTCTCTGACAGAATTACAATGTCATCGACGAACCTCAAAGTTCTTATTTCTTCTCCATGGATGTTTCCACCTGGTTAATGCCTAGCAAATAACTACCTCTCTGGTTAATACAATTATGAGTAATTCATTTCGTAGTTTTAGTTACTAACACACTCTAGTAGGAAAGTAGGCTGCAGAAGACATCATCATCCTCGAGGAAGACAACGAGAGTCGCCGTTTTTAATTTACATCCCCTCATTTTTTTGCCGTTTCTGATTGCATAATTCTAAAGGGCAGTGCTCATTTTTTGTCTAGTGCTGTCGAGCTGCCAGAAACCTTAAAGATCTTCTGTACCAGTGGCACAGGCCTCGCCTGTTTATACCGACGAGTCGTCGAAGTATATTAATTCCGCGCTATTGTCCGCCGTTTGCTCTCGAACAGATAATCTAAACTTGGCCGCATCGCACGCCCGTTTCGCTGGAGAGAACGTCCCCACAACGAGAAGGGCATCGGGCTTGTTGGCGGCCTGCCCAGGGCCGTTTCTGCGGTGAGAGCACTTCCGCAGAGTCAGCTGTTGGGGGGCGCTCAGTCAGCTGATGGCCTCCCGGGCCTGCGTGGGAGTAACGATCGCGTCACTACCACCTCCGCGTTGGCGAGACGGCGCCCACGCACGCTTATCCAGCGCCGCTCAGCGATCAAACTTTCCGGGCGGAGCAGCCACCGCTGTTTTCGCCGGCGCCAAATGCCAACTTACGACGCATGCAGGCACCAGGCGATCGCCGGCAAATGACGTGGCCTACCGCCAGTGGTCGTGTTCTTCCAGGATTACCTCTAACTCCGGCAACCCGCGAAGCCATCGCACAAGTATTCCAAACCACAGGAGACCCTTAAGGATGGTGATAGAGCATGCGTAGCAGCACCGTACTCTCAAGCGAAAATATGAATGTCATCGCCAAACTCAGAAGTTACCATACAATGAGACAATCATACTACCTTCAATATTATACGGGAGTTCTTCGTGGGGCAGAAGCTGCCCATCAAAAGTAAAGGTGTTTCAGGTAATGCCAAACAGATGTCTTCGGCTAGTGTTGAAGGTGCCATGTTGGACCATAACAGACGAAATACATGAAGAAACTACACATGCCTACTTTTAGCAACATCATACGAGATCCACTCCAAAAGAAGTGCACACTATGTCTTTAAAAAAATCCATCTTTTACTCTACATGTTTGAAAGTCTTACAGCGTGTAGATACATCCTTTAGGAACAATATTTTCATTTCTAAAAATATTTTCCTACCCTCTCAACTGCCTTACACCGTCTTGGAACCAGCACCTGTATACCTGCACGGTAAAATTCTGGACCAACCTGTTGGAGCCACTGTTTGACAGCGTGCACAAGGGAGTCATCATCTTCAAACCTTGTTCCGCGAGGAGAGTCTTTTAGTTTCCCCAAGAGATGATAGTCACATGGAGCCAGGTCAGGACTGTAAGGCGGGTGTTTCAGTGTTGTCCATCCGAGTTTTGTGATCACTTCTATGGTTTTTTGAGCCACTGTCAACATCATGGGAACCCACCTGGCACAAACCATTTTTAACGCCAACACTTTCAGTATTCTGCAAACGCTTCCTTCCACTACCCCAACGTAGCGTGACAATTCGTTCACTGTGATGCGACTGTCAGCAGTCACCAATTCGTTAACTCTCTGCACATTGTCTGCCGCTGCGAGAACAATCCCCGCTTTCATCACGTAACCTGCTTGCCCATCGACTAACTGTACTGGGATCGACAGCAGCATCTCCATACGCCTTTTTCTACCTCTTGTTGATGTTTCCCACTGTCTCGTTTTCACAGGACAGGAATTCTATGACAGCACGTTGCTTCTGACGAAAGTCAGGTGTAGCATCCATCTTGAAGACATGCTGTGACGGCGCACTCACGGGAACAGGTTGAACTAAGTTTGAAAACAAGCGGGAAGGATGTATCTACACACTGTAAAACTTTCACACATAAAGAATCGAAACTGTATTTTTACAAATATAGTGTGCATTTCTTTTGGAGTGAGCGTCATACAACAACGTACAACAAACTAGTGGCAAAGTGAAATTGCTGATACCGACGTCAAGACACATGGAACACACTGTCTGTCACCATTAACCATGAACGCTGGCATAGGGTGAGTGCCCCACGATCAATAATGGAGAACTCCTTATAGGACATATAGGAATATTCGCCATCTCAACAAGGCAAAACGATTGAGCCCACGTCCTCTTAAAGAGAGACAGGATGTGAAATTATTAAAAGACCAGAAAAGAAGAAGGCCAGTTGTCAAAGAAGAAGTACTTGTGACCGACATTTACAACAAAAATAAAGAAAGGTAATAGCAACGGTATGCGATAAGACTTTGCTTCATATTCGCACACAACGATTACCAAAACAGCGGCAGGCCTGTGGAGAGCGCTTTGTCAAGGGCGCAGATTTCTCAGTGGTTTAAGACATTTGTCAGCTGATGATCAACGTCCCAGTGGGTGGCCTACACTTTCAAGATCTGATGCAAATGTAGATAGAGTGCGGGATATCGTGCGTGCACGTCATTGGTTGATAGAATGATTGAGGCAAAGTTGATTTTGAGTCACTGAGTCACACAGATGTTTATCAGATGCTGACCACTAAACAGGGGACGAGACACATCTGCTAAAACGTGTTCCCAAAAATCTCACACACGGCCAGCAGGATATGGGGAGGTAGAGGTGCAACGACTTTCTGGAACCCAATGAAAATGATACGAATTTTCTGGTACACGTTATTACCGGTGACGAGACTTTGGTGTTTGAGTATGATCCAAAAATCAAACGTGGTGGCACATCCAAGCTCTCCTACGTAAAAAAGGAAAGCATGAATGCGGAACCAAAGATTACATACATGCTGATACACTTTTTTAATAGCAAAGGAATCATTCATATTTACATCAGCGCCAAGAGGTTAATCAACACTTTTACTATAGCTCATGTTCCTGGTGCTAAGAAGGCGAGTACACCGTTTGTTGTACATTTGTATGAGCTTCAAATGGGAGTGACTGCAGTAATGGGTAGAAACTGAGACTGCTGTGTACAGATGCGAGCTGAGTTCGCGATCCTCTCTCACAGCTCCAGGCTGCGTTGGCTTCTGTCAGACTGCTTGTGGCTGCTGCCAAGGGTCGTCACTGTGGGGGGTCGGACACAGGGACGCTAGACTCGTCCGGCACGTCCCATGTGTCCCCCATTGGGTCCACTACTGTGGCTGACCCGGGTACTGCCTGCACTGAGGTTGACCCCTCACTTGTGGTTGAGTGGGAGATCATTCCAAAGTCTGGCAGGCAGCGAAAAACTTTCCGAGAGGCCGATCATAGGGCCTCTGCAGTACGTTTGACGAACAGGTCTCGGGCGTTATCTGTGGCTATCCATGTCTCTGAACTGGATTCAATCATCCACACTGTTCCAGAGGAAGCTTCTCGGCCAGCAAAGTCTGGGCATACACAGAATTAGGGTTGCCTGGTAGTTGGGAGCTCCAACGTTAGGCGCATAATGGCGCCACTTAGGAGCATGGGTGCAAAGGAGGGGAAGGAAGCCAGTGTGCACTCCATGTGCATACTGTGGGGAGTCATTCTGGATGTGGAAAGACTGCTTCTGGATGCTATGAAGAGTACAGGGTGCAGCCAACAGCAGGTAGTGGCTCATGTCGGTTCTAATGACGTTTTTCGCTTTGTATCTGAGATGATTCTCTCTGGTTTTGGATGGCTAGCGGAAACGGTAAAGACTGCCAGTCTTGCTTGTGCTCACCGTCTGCAGCATCGTCGATAGAACCTACTGTGGTTCTTTAGTGCAGAGCCGAGTGGAGGTTCTGAATCAGAGACTCAGGATCGTTCTGTGCCCGTGTAGGCTACAGATTCCTTGACTTGCGCCATCAGGTGGTTGGTTTCCGCGTTCGGCTTAATAGGTCAGGAGTCCTCTATGCACAGGAACCGGCTACAAGGGTAGCGGAGGCTGTGTGGACGGACCTGGACGGTTTTTTTAGGTTAGAGGGCCTCAGGGAACCACAGAAAGGGCGTCCGTCTAAAAGGAGGCAGGTAAAACACAGCAAGTTAGTTTTAGAAACGATCGGTATTGTAGTTGTAAATTGTCGTAGCTTTGTTGGAAAAGAAACAGAGTTCCAAGCCCTAGTAGAAGGAAGTGTTTCTCAAACAGTTATAGGTACGGAAAGCTGGCTAAATCCGGAAATAAGTTCAGCAGAAATTTTTCCTAATGATCTAATAGCATTCAGAAAAGATAGATTAAATACAGTTGGTGGTGGAGTATTAACTGCTGTCAGAAGTAATTTGCCTTGTGGTGAAATTGAAGTAGGTAATTCCTGTGAAGTAGTACGGGTAGAGGTTATACTTGGCAATCGGACTAAGCTATAAATATAAATTGGGTCGCTTTATGTACCCCCCCCCCCCCCCCCGACCGAGAAGATATAGTTGCTGAACACTTCAAAGAAAACTTGAATCTCATTTCAAATAGGTACCCCACTCATACAATTATAGTCGGTGGTGACTTTAATCTACCCAAGATAAGCTAGAAAAATTATACGTTTAAAGCCGACCATAACGAAACTCTGCAGAAAACTAAGAGAGATCCTGGTAATACATAAAGCATACCGGCGATAGCAAAAAAAAAAAAAGGCTCAAATGGCTCTGAGCACTATGGGACTCCACTGCTGTGGTCATCAGTCCCCTAGAACTTAGAACTGCTTAAACCTAACTAACCTAAGGACATCACACACATCCATGCCCGAGGCACGATTCGAACCTGCGACCGTAGCAGTCGCACGGTTCCGGACTGCGCGCCTAGAACCGCGAGACCACCGCGGCCGGCCCGGCGATAACAACGGCGAAGTCACTGATGAAAGTGCCACTAAAGCAGAGTTATTAAACACTGTTTTCCGAAACTCCTTCACCAAAGAAGACGAAGTGAATATTCCTGAATTCCAATCAAGAACAACAGCCAAGATGGGAAACATAGAAACAGATGTCATCGCTGTCCTAAAGCAGCTTAAATCACTTAATAAAGGCAAGGCTTCCGGTAGAGATTGTATACCAGTCAGGTGCCTCTCAGAGTATGTCGATACAACAGCTCCATATTAATAAAATATACAGGGTGTTACAACAAGGTACGACCAAACTTTCAGGAAACATTCCTCACTCACAAATAAAAAAAAGATGTTATGTGGACATGTGTCCGGAAACGCTTAATTTCCATTTTAGTTTCTTCCACCTAAGATCAATGGAGCACGTTATCATGATTTCATACGGGATACTCTGTCTGTGCTGCTAGAACATGTGCCTTTACAAGTACGACACAACATGTTGTTCATGTATGATGGAGCTCCTGCACATTTCAGTCGAAGTGTTCGTACGCTTCTCAACAACAGATTCGGTGACCCATGGATTGGTAGAGACGGACCAATTCCATGGCCTCCACGCTCTCCTGACCTCAACCCTCTTGACTTTCATTTATGGGGCATTTGAAAGTTCTTGTCTACGCAACCCCGCTACCAAATGTAGAGACTCTTCGTGCTCGTATTTTGGACGGCTGTGATAAAATACGCCAGTCTCCAGGGCTGCATCAGCGCATCAGGGATTCCGTGCGACGGAGGGTGGATGCATGTGTCCTCGCTAACGGAGGACATTTTGAACATTTCCTGTAACAAAGTGTTTGAAGTCACGCGGGTACGTTCTGTTGCTGTATGTTTCCATTTCATGATTAATGTGATTTGAAGAGAAGTAATAAAATGAGCTCCAACATGGAAAGTAAGCGTTTCCGGACACATGTCCACATTACATATTTTCTTACTTTGTGTGTAAGGAATGTTTCCTGAAAGTTTGGCCTTACCTTTTTGTAACACCCTGTATACAACCACTCGCTCTCAGAAAGATTCACACCTAAAGACTGGAAAATTGCTCAAGTCACATCAAAGCCCAAAAGGGAAGTAGTAATAATCTGCTGCACTACAGGCCCATATCACTAACGTCAATTTGCAGTAGGGTTTTGGAACATATACTGTATTCGAATACTGTATTCGAACATTACTAAGTACCTCGATCAAAACGATTTATTGACAAGTAGTCAGCACGGATTCAGAAAATATCGTTCTTGCGAAACACTACTAGCTCTTTATACTCATGAAGTAATGAGTACTATCGACAGGGGACGTCAAATTGATTCCATATTTTTAGATTTCCAGAAGGTTTCCGACACCGTTCCTCACAAGCGTTTTCTAACCAAACTACGTGCCTACGGAATATCGCCTCAGTTATGCGACTGGATTAGTAATTTCCTGTCAGAGAGGTCAGAGTTCGTAGTAATAGAGGGAAAGTCATTGAGAAAAACAGAAGTAATATCCGGCGTTCCTCAAAGAACTGTTATAGGCCCTCTATTGTTCCTGATCTATATTAACAACATAGGAGACAATCTGAGTAGCCGTCTTAGATTGTTTGCAGACGATACTGTCATTTACCGTCTTGTAAAGTCATCAGATGATCAAAACGACTTGCAAAATGATTTAGATATCTGTATGGTGCGGAAAGTGGCAATTGACCCTGAATAAGGGAAAGTGAAGTTATTCACATGAGAGGCAGAACACTTAGAAGGTGCAACAGATCTACTAAAGAGACTGCTTACACTACACTTGTCCGCCCTATTCTGGAGTATTTCTGTGCGGTGTGGGATCTGCATCAGATGAGACTGACGGAGGACATCGAAAAACTACAAAGAAGGGTAGCTCGTTTTGCATTATCGCAAAGTAGGGCAGATAGTGGTACAGACATGATACGTGAATTAGAGTGGCAATCAGTAAAGCAAAGGACTTTTTTTGTTGCTACGGAATCTTCACATCAGCAGTTTTGTGCTCCGATTGCGAAAACATTTTTTTGGCACCCGCCGACGTAGGGAGAAATGACCATCACGATAAAAGAAGAGAAATCAGCGCTGGCACAGAAAAATTTATGTGCTCGTTTTCCCCACGCACCGTTCGAGAGTAATCATGTAGATGCATATGTAGATGTATTCTGGAAAGATTAGGCAAGAGGGTCTTGCATGTGAGGCCAAATATGGAAAACAACCACGTTTTGCATCATGACAGTGTTCCTTGTCATACAGAAGCTTCACTAAACCCTTGTTTGGGCACTAAGAACAGTCTTGTGTTTCCTCAGCCTCCTGATTCGCCCAACCTATAACTTTTTTTTCATTTTTCCGAGATTTTTCATATTACCGGCTTTGCCAAGCAGATGTAATCCCATACTATCAAATCAGGTGGTGTACCTGTATGATGAGCCTTCACACACTGTCATGTCCCTCATTATGCTGTACGCAAAACTTCGTCACACATGGAAAGATTGCCGGAAGTATGGCCGCCCTGCTAAGAATATGCTGCGCTTCACACGACGACACTGCTCTGTTCACAAGGATGCTTGTCTTCTGCTGCAGAAACGCCCATTTTTTGACTGAGGATGAGTTTCGCGGCTGTATTATTCTGCTCACCCGAGATAACTGCACGTATGTACTCTCGGTGCGCTGGTTGTGTGGAACTGTTGATATTCAGCATGGCTTTCAGTATGGGTCTCCTGGATTCGTCGACAGTTGTCTATACGTTCGTTATGGTGGAAAGATAAACTGCAATTCCCATAGTTCATGATCTTACCACTGTCAAAATCAGACACTTCCTGGTCAGCGTTACTCCTTCTTACGTATGGCTCAAACAACCAATATTAATATGCGTTTTCTTAACTAAAAACCACTGTATAATCGTTTCATTGATGCAGAATGCCTATAGCGTTAATTCTTCCTGCGCTGTGTGGTTGCACTGAAGTGATAATCACTTGAATACCGAACTGTACTAATTTGACACGTGTTCAGTACTATCTCCATGGCGGTGCAATTACGAACGTCAGCTGTTTATATACACCTGTCGGTTAAACCGGTCGGGACTGGTTAAACTAATAGTTAATGTCTTAATGTACCAGTGGGTGTGCGATATAGTCTTCATTTTTATCTTCATCGTGTACCGAGAAAGGATACTTTGTGTATTAGGGTAAAAGGATTCACTATACTGCTAGTAAATAAGTTTCTTTGTAGACCAGTTCAGGAACACTGCAGCTCCATTTCAGTGGAAACAATTCGTCTGAAGCAATAGCAATCGTATAACAAAGACATATACCGATCGGTAGCCACCAGAAAGATTATTGTTACGTATAAAAATGGCATAAAAATATCCAGTTACACACATTTTTCACTCTGCATTGGAATCCGCTGATCCTGTAGCTGTAACTGCTTTTGCAGGTCGCGGCTCATAATCGTCAGCGAAGCGAGTAAAATTCTTTTCAATTCCGAACCACGTCATGTTACAGTGTCCAAGAAAAGTTTATTGAAAATATGTGAATTAACTACATTTAGAATGGGTATCGGAGATGAAATCACAGCCAGCTGCTAGGCCACCATGCAGTGGAGCATCTCCTGAAGACAATGAAACATTTGAGGGTCGCTTCCCACGATATCTACACTTCTGATCTATGTTTCATACCTTGGCTCATTCTCTGCAAATCCATCAACCTAGTTACCTCCTTTCTGGCCACTATGAAACAAATATACTCATCTTAGTTCTAAAGAAGAATACTCCATATGCATTATTCCTTCTCACATAATTACAATAACTGTAACAGTTCTGACAACTGAAACTGGAGATTAAATATTGCAAAATATATAACAGTGGTATATGCTGCAATAAGGAACCATCATCACAGTACTAGAAATAATAAAACACTACCTAAATTAATTCTGTTTAACACTCGCGGCTCACCATACCCATGACCCTACCCAACTACGTCGTACAAGGAGTGACAATTTTAAAGTGAATTTCCACAAATTCTAAAATATTGCTCTTTTTTAAAACTTCAGTACTCAACAGCATTAAGAGACTAATAGTACCTGACTCAGTTCAAAATTCCAAGATTTTACACAAACAAAATGAAGAAACAGGTCTTTGATCCCAAGAACATCTCCATAATCTTCAAAAGCACAGGAATTAAAATAAATTACGTAGGGTTGTCCACCGAAACAAATACAATCAGCCAAATAATTTAAAATGCATAACAGGCTCAAAATACGCTGTTCACTAAGCTAGATGGCAAAACTGTAATGAGTCAACACCATATACTCAGAAACAGACGAAATAGAACAACAAAACTCAGTAAGCACGCAATACTGAGTGGTCATTAGACTAGAAACATGTGGACACAGGATAACTCTGCTCTCTATCAGCACACTGCCAACTGCGCTGGGGAGATAGTTAACAATCCCTTGCAGCATAAGTTTAGAAAAGCACTGTACGATAACACACAAAGCCCAATACGCCGTCTGAAATTTGCCTTCCAGGAACATGCAAGAAGGACGGCTCCGTGGCAAGCAACACTGGGAGTGCCGTGTCACAACAGTTCGTCCAGCACACTCTTCTTAACGTTTTCGACGCAACCATAGCGGCCCATGCACGCGGTGAAATCCACTCACCCCACTCCTTCGGCGGTGCCTCCAGGTTGCGCTATCTTGGTCACAAAGTGGCTTGTGCTATTTCTCTAATTACTATGACTGAACGATGGCCCACATATTAACAATTAAATACTCAGTTCAAAAGCTTTTCTTTTGTGGCAGTTAGACAAAGACAAGATGCAAAGTAAAAGAAATAAACATAAAGGTAAAAAGGTAGATTTAGATCTATGGATCGTACTTGTGCGACACTGAAAGCTTACAATCAATGTTGTAACACCAAACCCGTCACTTATCTGGTTTTGGCGTGTGTTCACCCCAGCTAAATGACTAACAGATCAACAGAGAGTGCAAAACTACCGCAATATCGGATAACCCAAAGAAAGTAATAAGCCGCTGTGACTCGATGTTATATTCAGCTATTGAACACCAGATGCAAATGTTGAACATAAAATTTACTAAAAAAGTGACTTGGGATTTCAACTACTTGATCCAATCATTACATTACATGACTCTCCTAACGGGCAGTGGAAATAAATTGCGTTTAGATGAGGTAAATCGCGATAAATCAAAATTAATTCCTATCGACTGACCCAGGTGTAATGGGAAGTGGGAGGAGAATTCCACAATACACGGCCCATGAAATCCTCACAGAAACTTTGCCGACGTGATCCAACAAATTAATCAGTGCCTAACTCAAGCCAGAGTGGGTGCAATATCACCGAATTGAGCGTGGTGGGGCGTCGTCGTTGTGCGGACATCGGCTGGCCTCGTTTTGCTGCAAGGCTGTGCTCATCTGTTCACTCCTAACTATCTTGCTCAGTACATAGCTGGACCAAAACTTTCTATTAAGCTCAATCGTTCTGTTTGCTAAGTCCTAAACTGCAGAGATGCTCACTCTACTTCAGGCAAGCTGAGTAAAGAACGCCATGTCCACACTCTAGGCAAGACGGGAATGGAAGACCTCTACGGAGACTTCTGCAAGTCTGCTCTTCACATCGATTTCCCCTCCAGCAAAATCACTTACCCCAATTGCAGCACAAGACACGTTAATTGTGTGTCGCTTCCCAGAGCCTGCTCTGGGAAGTGAAGAAATTCCCACAAAATTTCCCTTCCTCTCAACTTCTCCTATTTAGCTCATCCCAGGCCACCCATCAAGATTAGCGTCTGCACAAAACACCAATTTTTCCGGAATTCTGAGTCCCAGGAGTGTACATCAAATTCATTGGTCCTACATTCCCATCAGAGGCCAGCGTATTTCATTCTGTCACTCTTCACCTGATTTACTTCTGACTCTGTGGACCGTAAATTCAGTGTGAATTTGCTATAGTCATGAACACACGTATTTTGGCCTCTGTTGGACTCTCCACTGTAGCTTTGCGTGGCTTCCTCGCATGTTTCACTGAAAACGGGATGATGGACATTTATCAACAGGTGTACAAGTTCTTCATCTGCTTCCTTGTACACCAGCATGGGGTCAACCACCCACTCACTGTCACTCATGATAAGGCAGCTGGAGGCCGCGCCCTGTTACCGCTTTCTCAGAGCTTGAGCCACTTTAAGCTTCCCTTCGCCGCTCCCCAGCCGGCCACAGTCAACTCTGAATACTTCCCTGGGATAAACTAGCCTGCAGTAAATCGACGTGTTTCTACATAGTTTTCATGTCATGCGAATTACTTTAAAACCATCACCCAAGATTAATTATTCCAATACATCCATACTATACACTCTACAACATACATTGGGCCTTGTCAGTCATTTTTGTTCAGCCCTACTGTTCGCTCAACGTGAGTTAGGTGATCTTTAATGACTTCAGGTAAGGGGCATAGTTCTTGCCATCTTGCAATGTGAATTACCAGTTGTGACTTATGACAGTGAAACATGGACTTTTAATGCCAAAAGTATTCAGACTGAAAGTTTCCCAGTGAACACTGAATACACTGATGCAGAGAATTGTTAGAATGCTCAGGAATACAAAAAGGTGGAACAATCCACGGGTAGAGTGGCAGATGTAACTACTACCATAGTGAAAAAGGAGGATTGTCAGCTCGCCATAATCGCAAAGTAACATCATCTGATTTCCCATAACATATACCCCATCCATATTCGACTTTTTTTTAGTCATGTCTTCTTCCTGGTTTAATAAGGTCCTCCACGAATTCCTCTCCCGTGTCAACCTCTTGGCCTCAGAGTAGCACTTGCAACCTATTTCCTCAATAATTTGCTCGATGTGTTGCACTCTCTTCTTCTTTTAGAGTTTTCAGTCTCTACAGCTTCATGGAAGGTACCATGGAAGTCATCCACTGATCTTGTAGCAGATGTCCTACCACCCTGTTCCTTCTTTTTGTCAGTGTTTTCCGCATATTCCTTTCTTCACCGATTCTGTGGGGAATCCTCTAATTTCTTAGCTCAAAAGTCCACCTACTTTTCAACATTCTTCTGTAGCATCACATCTCAAATCTTCAATTTCTTTGTGTTCTGGTTTTTGCCGAAGTCCGTGTTTCACTACTCTATAAGGCTGTGCTCCACAAGTATATTCTCAAAAATTTCGTCCTCAGTTTAACGCCTATGTTTGATACGACCGTGCTACTCTGCTCTTCACGTTCTTGCTCTGTCAGTCATGGGTTATTTTGCCTCTCGCTGTTTTCGGTTCTGTTGCTTTTCATTACATTTGTATTTCTTCGAATTACTCTCAAGATATATTGTATACTGATGAGACGGTTCGCTCCATTCAGCACATCCTGTAATTCTTCTTCACTTTCACTGAGAATAGGAATGTCAGGAGCAAAACTTACCACTGATATCGTTTCACCTTGAATTTTAATCCCACTCGTGAATGTTTCTTTTATTTTGTCATAGGTGCTTCGATGTATGTTTTGAACAATAGGGCAAAAGATTACATCCCCGTCTTACATTTTTGTTAATTGAATAAGTATTATATTCGATTTTATATCTCCCTCAACTTCAAATAGCAAATGAGATATTCACCGCTGGTGGACAGGGCTGCACATTTCAATATCAACATTACGCCCTCCATAATCTCAGCAAAAAACGTCTGCGTTTATGTAGACGTATGAGTAAATTGCGCCCTGGAACAAGTAATGAGTTCCGCAAAATTTGCAGAACAGTGTCACCCACGAGAGTGTAAGGTAAATAGTCGGAAATAGCGAGTCCTGGTTTAACGCAAACACAGTGGGCACAACAGCAACAAGTTCCCTGTGCAGCCTTTTGTGTGCTCTTTGATTGCTTGCGGCAAGTGAAACGTTGGTATTGATCCTCTGCAATTGCTTATACGCGTGCGGGAGCAAACACACGCTAAAATTCACTGGATTGTTGCTGTAAGTGATGGAACAGTGGTTTGGGAATGAAGTACAGTAACATGGAGAGGTGCTAAAGTAAAATCTCTATCTACTCTGTCCGGTTTCATTTGTGAAAATCCGTAACTGTTCTTCAGACTCTCGTTCACTCCACAATGTTTTAAATTCTATCATCTGGTTGTAGTTATATCCGTAGTTAGTGGACACTCAATATATCCACGATTCGTTCGACGAGACTTTGCAGAGTCGTTTTTGTTTTTGGGGATGAAGCTTCGACAAGTAAATTATATCTCAAAAATGGTCATGCAGCAGAAGAACAGTACGCATTTACCAACGTAATGTAATCACCAAATGAATGAGCTACATACCAAAACTATAAATCACTGTAGACATATCTAAAGCCAATGCTTAGATTTCCCATCTTGTCACTATTCTGTCGTCGATTACATTGTCAGTGTATGTTTTTAGACTGTAAGGAGACAGCGACGAGCGTCTTCCCAAATAATACTGTGGCCGTCATTTCCTCAATATATCAAGTTATTACACTTAGAAACTGAGCAGATTAGTGGCACATCTGCCACTGAGTGCCTCTTTGATGCAAAATGTTTCGCCCTCGCTGGCTGAAATCGGAGGAGCGAGGAGGGCGAGTTAACTGGCGGAGCCGGCCGCGGTGGTCTCACGGTTCTAGGCGCTCAGTCCGGAACCGTGCGACTGCTACGGTCGCAGGTTCGAATCCTGCCTCGGGCATGGATGTGTGTGATGTCCTTAGGTTAGTTAGGTTTAATTAGTTCTAAGTTCTAGGCGACTGATGACCTCAGACGTTAAGTCGCATAGTGTTCAGAGCCATTTGAACCATTTTTAACTGGCGGATCTCGCTGCAGCAAGACGATTGGTGTCCGCTGGCTTCACGAAGTGTTGGTGGCATGGAAGTTTCTTGTCTGAGTTGGTTTCGACATACGTCAGCGCTTCCCCAGATTTGATGGCGTAATCTGCTTGTGGAGATGTCTGATAACTGTGGCCTCAGGCGGAGATTATTGGTCTTACTTGAGGGAGCAATATGGTGACAGATCTACGTCCAGCAAAATAGGGATGCGGTACGTCAACTTGTATGTTCCTACGGCCTATACATAGGCCTTGTTCAATGCCCGTCTGCTTTTACGGTTGCTCTAGTCGCGGTTTATACCAGTACTGGACAAATTATTCCACTTTTTAGATTCTTGCCTTCGAACGGTTGTGACTGCACCGCTGAATAGATTGTACTGGTAGCAGGTGTTGTTAGTGTACAACTTCAGCTCGTGTTTGATGCCACCACAGCTTTTCTGAGTGTTATGAATGCCACAAGCCACTCCTCGGCGGGCTCATAGTGCATGTAGTATTTTGTGTGCGGCACAAGCACGGCGAGTCTGAAAGACTGCATTGGCGAGCATACCGTGCAGATGTACACAGAAAGTCGTTTTTGCGTCTTCATTGTTAAATTAACTGGAAATTTACAGAAGTGACTGCCGTTAGCATCTAACGTGTTTTGATCAAACTCTGTACGCTGATACTCGTAGGACCTTCTGTAAAAGCAGTGATGTTACACGATTACGTAACTTGAAACAGAGACAGCTTTGACATTACTGCAGTAAATTAATTTAAGGAAGAAGTCATCCTCGTCAATACTGCCATTGTAATTGTCATACGTTTTGGTAATTTCCTGTGGCTATCAGCTGTTAGTGGTGTTTCTTTCAAGGAATTATGATTATTTCCAGGTTAACGAAAGATATGTGTCTCATACTAGGTGTTCTTCAATGGGCGTTTAGTGAATGTTCTCAGTACAGTGAACTGACGCCATTTGCCACGGGGTGGCGAGTGGTGGCTGTTAACGTTACCGGCTCTACTGCTGACTGAGGCGTCTCGGCTGTTTTAACCGAGCTTCGATCATATGAAACGACATTACTGATTGTTAAGCCTTTGTTATTTTATCGAAAGCTTTTAATTATTTTCACTGTTATTTGAATGTAGGACAACTTAAAGGACTTGCTTTTCTTGCGTGCAACGTGTGCAAATAGTGTTACCCAAACTTTGATTTTTCATTAATATCTCATCGGTTACAGAACTTGAAGTCTGCTACACTGTCTGAGTTGTTTAAATTTTATTGTTATTTGTAAAGTCTCCTCACCAGAAAATTTTAGGAAACCTGAAGACTAAAAGGTATCAGTTGTAGTTTTGAGTTCAAGATCTCTGTGAATTGTTTTAATCTAATGTTTCCTTTATTCGTCGGCTTGGACATAAACCTGAGAAGAGTGTACTTAACGTAGATGGTTAATAATTTATTGTCTGTGATTCTCTTGTTAATGGTTAGTTTTACTAAATATTTGAAAGTCTAAGTCTGCCTTTTAATATCCAGTAGTCGCTCCAACTAGTCCTTTGATACACAAAGTTACGTATTGTATAAGAAATCGGTTATGTAAATGAAATTACAACATAATTTCCACCTATAAAATTCAGTTGCAATGAAGGTGTAATAAACAGTAGCAAAAGAGTTGCATCGCTTTGAGAAGTAGCAACTCAAGGAAGTCTGAATAAAATATGTGGACAGGCAAGTAATTTTTTTGAATATGTGGTAAGTTCTTATGGGACCAAACTGTTAAGTTCATTGGTCCCTAGGCTTACACACTACTTAATCTATCTTATACTAAATTACGCTAAGGACAACTCACACACCCATGCCCGAGGGAGGACTCGAGTCTCCTACCGAGGGACGGTAAATTCAATAGTCTGGTGTAAAAGATATGGTGTAAAAGAGGAGAGAAAGAAAGATATAACTGGTAGTGGAATCATGACAAAAAAAATGTAGTAAGAAAGTAGTACGCCTAAGATCCATTTAACACGTTATATTAATAACCATGAAAGATGGAGATACGCTTAGAAAGAAAAGATGGAACAGCATAGAATAATATTTCCTCATTGTTAAGTACTACAGGTATAGAGATAAAATAAACAAGAATGTAGAACAAAAACGACCCGAGCTAGGAAAAACTTAAATCAAATTTTTCGAAGAAACCACCGAAAAACTAAATGAAAATGGTCTGCCAGGATGCGTCCACTATGTAACACTATGCACCTCCATGCTATGTACACGAAGAGTATGTACATCTACTTAAAAGTATTTCACTGTTAAACTCAGGGCCTCTGCGAGAACATGACCATCAAAGGGTTCGTGAGTCTGCATGAAATAGTGGCACCAGTACAAGGGTAAAACTTTGACATAGTTTTGGAAGACATGTAATGGAACAAGAAAGAAGGTATGAATAATATTCCTTAGAAATTTCTAAATGAATTGATTGAAACTGCAACCAACAATTATACAAATAATTATATAGGTACTCTGAGATTACAGACGTATCATTGGATTTGTGGAAAAGTACCCTAATCACAATCTCCTAGGATAAAGATAAATGTGAGAACGGAAAATTAGCTTTACAGCTCATGCAGCCAAGTAACTGATGAGAACGGTAGGTCCTATAATAGTGAAGCTGGATTAGAATAAAAAGGTAACGAAAGTTTGACGTAATAATTATTTATAAGTGAAGTGCGATGGCGACAGAAACATGGCCTTCGGTCAGGTAAGTACTGAGTCATCGACATTCATCGTATAGGGGTACAACTTAGGAGCAGGCGTAATAGGAAGTTAGTAAAGTTTCTGAGACACAAAATAAAGAATTACTACAGTTGTACATATTAAATGCTTACCAGCTGCGCAGATGACGCAGAGACTGCATGCATGATGAAAGAGCACAAATTATTGAGCTCGTTAAAAGAGAGCTGCAGTATGACAGTCGGAAAATAAGGAAAAGGGAAAATAGCAGGGTGGTATGAAATTGATTGTTTAAGGAGACGAAAATTTGATTGTAATGACGGACTGGAATTTGATATAATCAAAGGAAGAAAAATGGTAGTGGAGCGTGGACTGAGGGAAATGAATGAAACAAGAAGCCACCAGGAAGAAAGTTGCGTGGATCACATTTCCATTATTGCTAATTTTTGGTTTAAGAACCGAGAAATACTTTTGTGGTTACGGAAGAGACCTGAAGACATCGGAGTATTTCATGTAGTTTACACAGTGCTAAGACAGAGAGCCTGAAAAATGCATTTTAAAAAAAATGTATTTCGCATTTGCTACTGTCTCCAGTGTCAGCATTTTTAGCACTCGCATTGCGGAGACGATTGTAACATCGGTGGTCTCCCTGTTGTCCGCATTATGCGGAAATCTTAATTTTCAGTAATTATTTGGGAAACAGAGTAACGTAAAGCGCACAGAGAGTTATATTATTATTTCACAGGAGTTCTAAGATCTGACTGCCACAAATATTTTTCTACGAATGTATAGAACTGATGTAAGTGAAAAGTCCAGAATCGATAACGACTTGGCTCAAAGCTTAAGGTTAAATAACTAATTTTCAATTTATGCTGGTGTAAGAGTGAAAGATATTGTATCTTAATAACATTAATGATATATGAAGGATATTTTGCAGTTCTGAAACTATGTTTTATGGTGTCTAATCCGCACTTTATGCCCACGTAGCTACAGCTACCTAACGTTGCGAGTTTGTTTTTCTTGCGTAGACAGACTAAATTATTTTCACTTGTACAAGAATATTTTTAAAGACTTAACCTCCAGTTACTTTCAATGGAAAAAGTACTGAATACAAATGTGGACAGATAAGATTTCCGTGGCCTACGCATTATGCAAAAATCTACTAACAAGAACCCAAGCAATTACTTTCACGTTCATAGACGAAGCATTAAACTTTCGGATTTTGAAGAGTATACAGCCTCTAAACATTTGTAACGTACACCACTTCCAAAAATATTTGGTGTCCATAACAATAATAATTTCTCCTTCCAAAAGACACTAACTAAATAACAAACAAACAAAAGTAGTAAGATTTTCCATTAAGACACTACAACGACATTTCCCTAATCTGGCTGCTGCCAGTCTCTGATCAGTGGTATGACGCAGCAGAATGTTGCAGAGAGTCCGTCACTTGTTCCCCGATGGCTGGCTCAGATGTGAAGGGGTTGCCATGTGCTTGGTACACGTCTTCCTTGTGGTGGTCAGACGCGATCGCCTGGGAACTTGACAGCAAGTACTTCTACTCTCAAGTTCCCACGTACTCCCACACCGGCCCTCTGTAACATCCGAGTGTCCCACAAACTTTGATATTGCACGTTTCGACCAGATGGCCTTCTGGAGACCCACAATGACCCAAAATGTAGATCTATTTTAAGCTATGTCAGCTGCTGGTAACCCTGTCTCAGACAGTAACGCGGGATTTCCATGTCCTTCGCCGTGATCTCTCATCGTCTGGCTTTTCACGACCCTTATATACACTATGTCATCAGACGTATCCGGAGACCCCAAAAAATATACGTTTTTCATGCAATTTTGTCGTATGATGACATGAGGAACAGCGTGGCTGTTGTTTGCAGGCAAATGTTGGTGGTTTAGGACAGCAACCAGCCACAAATTTACTTTCAGTTTCTTTAATTAAAAGGGTACCCTCACTGGTTTCGAATCGTTGTGATTCATCCTCAGACGGTTTACACACTTTCTTTATAACATGTGGTGTGTTTTTTACAGATTAATTGCCCTAAAATATAAATAATACATAATTATAAACATGCCACAAACAGATGGTTGCGTTACAGATTTTCGTTGCATGTGACTTACGGTTTGGAGTGTTTGTTCTCATAACGTTCATCCAACAGAAGTGAATACATTCCGACTGCATTCTTATTGTTATACACGTAAATTGTTCTCACTGAACACTTCAGATTTGTCTTAAATATGCTACTCTCCCATACATAGGCCCACTTTCATACCAAATAGCAAACTTCTTTAAAAAGTAAAATATAACAACCGGCTGTTCCACAAATAATAAATTACAACAAAAAGTAATCCATGATGCAAATACCTCCAAGAGTCCCTGCCGTCAATCAGGAATATACAAACTCAAATGCGATACATGCCCAAAATTCTACATTGGACAGACAGACAGAGGTTTTGAAATTATGTGTAAAGAACACACTGATGCTTTAATACTTGGTAACTTAAACAAATCCGCATTTGCAACCCATATTGCTGAAGAAAACCATTCAGTGAGAAACAATGAGGCCATCTTAAAAATTTTACAACTAGCAGAAAAAGGAGCCAATATAATTTTATCAGAAAAAATAGAAATACATTCACATACAAAAACAGCACCCCAGACTATATCTTTAATGAACAAACGGCGTTAGCTAACTCCCCTTCCTGAAAAATTTCCAAATATTATTTTCCAACCTCCAAGGCAAATAATTTTAGTACGCTTATGTGCAGATCAAGTAGCAAATTTATATGTTACTATAATTCTCATGATGCTAAATATAGTTAAATAATGCACTACGTTACCTATACATTACTATAAAAAGACTTTATAATTCATGTAACAATATCAACTCAAAAAATCAGTGTCTCTGTACTAGTGTAAAAGACATTACAGATGCGTAAATGAATATATGATACTTTCCAAACATAGGACATCATCGTCAAATGTTACGATATATCAAAGCATCTATGATACTCATATGTTTGTAAGCTCTTAGTATGTATCAAAACCGACATTCCACGTGTCACATGCAACGAAACTCTGTAACGCAACCGTATGTGCGTGTGGCATGTTTATAATTATGTATTATATATATTTTAGGGTAATGAATCTGTAAAAAACACGCCACATGTCATAAAGAAAGCGTGTAAACCGTCTGAGGATGAATCACAACGATTCGGCACTCTTTGAATAAAGGAACTGAAAGTAAATTTGTGGCTGGTTTGCTGTTCCAACACCATCAATATACGTTTTTCATATTACGTGTATTGCCACCTACATCCAGGTACTTCACATCAGCGATCTCAGTAGTCATTAGACATCGTGAGGGAGCAGGATGGGGCGGTCCACGGAACTCACGGACATTGAACGTGGCCAAGTGATTGGTTGTCACTTCCGTCATTCGTCTGTAAGCGAGATTTCCAGCTCCCAGACATCCCTAGGTGCAATGTCTCCGATGTGATAGTGAAGTGGAAACGTGAAGGGACATGTAAACCGCAAAAGCATACAGGCCGACCTCGTCTGTTGACTGAGAGAGACCGCCGACAGTTGAAGAGGGTCGCAATTTGTGATAGGCAGACATCTATCCAGACCATCACACAGGAGGTAAGATAACTTGGATTTCAAGGTCGAGCGTCTGCTCGTAAGCCACACATCACGACGAACGACGCCTCGCTGGGTGTAAGCAGCGTAAACATTGGACGATTGAACAGTGGAAAAACGTTGGGTGGAGTGACGGATCACGGTACACAATGTGGCAATCCGATGGCAGATTGTGGGTATGGTGAATGCCCCGTGAACATCATCCGCCAGCGTGCGTAGTGCCACCAGTAAAAATCGGAGGTGGTGGTGTTATGGTGTGGTCGTGTTTTTCATAGAGGGGTTTGCACCCTTGTTGTTTTGCCTGGTACTATCACAGCACAGGCCTACATCGTTGTTTTAAGCACCTTCTTGCTTCCCATTGTTGCAAAGAAATTCGGCAATGGCGATTGCATCTTTCAACACGATCGAGCACGTGTTCATAATGCACCTCCTTTGCCGGAGTCGTTACACGACAATAACGTCGCTGTAATAGACTGGCCTGCACGGAGTCCTGACTTGAGCCCTATAGAACACCTTTGAGATCTTTTGGAACGCCGGCTTCCTGCCAGGCCTCACCGACCGACATCGATACCTCTCCTCAGTGCACCACTCTGTGAAGAATGGGCTGCCATTCCGCCAGAAACCTTCCAGGACTGGTTGGACGTATGCCTGCGATAGTTGAAGCTATGATCAAGGCTAAGTGTGGGCCAACACCATACTGAATTCCAGCATTACCTATGGAGGGTTCCACGAAATTGCAAGTCATTTTCAACCAGATGTCCAGTTACTTTGTTCATATAGTGTATATCCAACCAGAGTAAACAAAAATGGTTCAAAAGGCTGTGAGCACTATGGGAATTAACTTCTCAGGTCATCAGTCCCCTAGAACTTAGAACTACTTAAACCTAACTAACCTAGGGACATCACACACATCCATGCCAGAGACAGGATTCGAACCTGCGACCGTAGCTGTGGCACGGTTCCAGATTGTAGGGCCTACAACCGCCCCGATACTCCGGCCGGTCCAGATTTAACATTAAGGCAAACAATGGACAACACTACTGCAATGTGGAGGCCGTTTTACCTGTCACAGAGAATTGCAACTCTAATTATTTACATAGCCAGTGACGGTGCCTATTTGTGAGAAATTACCTTGGCAACCGAACATGTCTTCCTAGTGATTTATTTTCTATTCTGGCGTTATACCCCAGGCCCGGCCATAGCATACCGAAAATCACCTGGGCCATGTGTGTGAGCCGGCCGGAGTGTCCGTGTGGTTCTAGGCACTACAGTCTGGAACCGAGCGACCACTACGGTCGCACGTACGAATCCTGCCTCGAGCATGGATGTGTGTGATGTCCTTAGTTAGGTTTAAGGAGTTCTAAGTTCTAGGCGTCTGATGACCTCAGAAGTTAAGTCGCATAGTGCTCAGAGCCATTTGAACCATGTGTTCGAATGACGTGCGGGCCAACGATCAGCCATCCCGGCTTTGCTCGTTCCTTGCGAGAACTACTTTGTACAGCACATGTCATTTAATACTACTGCTGTGTGGTATTTTTCGGTCGGTACAACACCTTTCACTTCGGCAGAATCGAGGTGCCCACACTGTGTACTCTTTGTTATTTGTTTCATGTTACGAAGGACGTTCACAGGTCCAGTGGCTGTTCGCACACAAAAAGAGCAGTATACCGATGTATGGTCATATGCCTTTAAAACGGAGTGGGAATGGTTCAAATGGCTCTGAGCACTATGGGACTCAACTGCTGTGGTCATCAGTCCCTAGAACTTAGAACTACTTAAACCTAACTAACCTAAGTACATCACACATATCCATGCCCGAGGCAGGATTCGAACCTGCAACCGTAGCAGTCGCACGGTTGCCGCCGGCAATGACAGAAGAGAGTGATTAGAATTTTCACTGTACATTGTTTAGTTGCGTAATGACACGTAATGCATATTTGCTATGGGCGCCATTGCAATTCCATGAAGGTTTTTAAAAATTATGTTGACAATGAAAAAGCAATAAATTACGACGATCGACGGGCGGGATTCATTGTATTGTACATTAAGAACAACTTTATGCTACATTTGCAGGCATGCAGAGCGAGAAGAAATTCGTCGTGTGGATAGTAATATTTCTGAAGTCGCACGCAATTTTCGATGAAACTGAACGAAGAGTATGGAGTCCTCATATACACTCCTGGAAATTGAAATAAGAACACCGTGAATTCATTGTCCCAGGAAGGGGAAACTTTATTGACACATTCCTGGGGTCAGATACATCACATGATCACACTGACAGAACCACAGGCACATAGACACAGGCTACAGAGCATGCACAATGTCGGCACTTGTACAGTGTATATCCACCTTTCGCAGCAATGCAGGCTGCTATTCTCCCATGGAGACGATCGTAGAGATGCTGGATGTAGTCCTGTGGAACGGCTTTCCATGCCATTTCCACCTGGCGCCTCAGTTGGACCAGCGTTCGTGCTGGACGTGCAGACCGCGTGAGACGACGCTTCATCCAGTCCCAAACATACTCAATGGGGGACAGATCCGGAGATCTTGCTGGCCAGGGTAGTTGACTTACACCTTCTAGAGCACGTTGGGTGGCACGGGATACATGCGGACGTGCACTGTCCTGTTGGAAGAGCAAGTTCCCTTGCCGGTCTAGGAATGGTAGAACGATGGGTTCGATGACGGTTTGGATGTACCGTGCACTATTCAGTGTCCCCTCGACGATCACCAGAGGTGTACGGCCAGCGTAGGAGATCGCTCCCCACACCATGATGCAGGGGGCTGGCCCTGTGTGCCTCGGTCGTATGCAGTCCTCATTGTGGCGCTCACCTGCACGGCGCCAAACACGCATACGACCATCATTGGCACCAATGCAGAAGCGACTCTCATCGCTGAAGACGACACGTCTCCATTCGTCCCTCCATTCACGCCTGTAGCGATACCACTGGAAGCGGGCTGCACGATGTTTGGGCGTGAGCGGAAGACGGCCTAACGGTGTGCGGGACCGTAGCCCAGCTTCATGGAGACGGTTGCGAATGGTCCTCGCCGATACCCCAGGAGAAACAGTGTCCCTAATTTGCTGGGAAGTGGCGGTGCGGTCCCCTACGGCACTGCATAGGATCCTACGGTCTTGGCGTGCATCCGTGCTTCGCTGCGGTCCGGTGCCAGGTCGACGGGCACGTGCACCTTCCGACGACCACTGGGGACAACATCGATGTACTGTGGAGACCTCACGCCCCACGTGTTGAGAAATTCGGCGGTACGTCCACCCGGCCTCCCGCATGCCCACTATACGCCCTCGCCCAAAGTCCGTCAACTGCACATACGGTTCACGTCCACGCTGTCGCGGCATGCTACCAGTGTTAAAGACTGCGATGGAGCTCCGTATGCCACGGCAAACTGGCTGACACTGACGGCGGCGGTGCACAAATGCTGCGCAGCTAGCGCCATTCGACGGCCAACACCGCGGTTCCCGGTGTGTCCGCTGTGCCGTGCGTGTGATCATTGCTTGTACAGCCCTCTCGCAGTGTCCGGAGCAAGTATGGTGGGTCTGACACACCGGTGTCAATGTGTTCTTTTTTCCATTTCCAGTAGTGTATTACTGCGAAGTACACTGGTTAAGTAAGGCGGCGTGCCTGGAAAGATTTTTTGATTTAAAACAAGCTCGTGTGGAATTTAATCCGTCCAGATAGCTGAGTGCTCACCTCGGCGGTCTGTCACGCTAAGGGGCCCGGGTTCGATTCCTGGCTGAGTTGGAGATTTTTCTCCGCTGAGGGACTGGGTGTTGTGTTTACCTCATTATCATTTCATCATCATCAGTGGAAGGCAACGGAAAACCGCAACTAGAATCATTTCCCTAGAGACTCATGCGGTTGACCTCTCTGCCGACGCTTCCCCCATGTCAAGACCTGCCGTAAGGCAGAACACAAAGAGTAACGCAACTACACACTGCCCGCATTGTGACACTTCAGTGTTAGAAAAAATTCCTTCATGATTTAATGCGGATATGTTTCCAAAAAGAAAAAAAAAAATGCGTTATAGAAAGGCCACGTTCTGACAAACACTGTCTAGTTCCCTAAACTCTGACGTTAATGAACGTGTAAAGTTTGAATAACCCATTGTGATATAGAAAGAATTACAAGGACAGTTTCTTAAATCTATTCAGGAGACTGCCAATCTTACATCTGTTTTCGAGCCGTTTCCCAAACTGTTTGCCGTTTCATTTGAAAACGCCCCTGTGCATGTGCAGATGGAACTGACCGACCTGGAATGTATTTCCCATTTTAATGACGAATCACATTTTCTCTACGTCCACATCGTTTTTCTCAGATAGACTTTCCACATCTTCAAAAAGTGCTACAATATTTCGATCAAGATTTGTGCGTGAAAGAGATTTTTTTATTATGAAACTACATAAGCCACGAATATATGGTAGGCTGAGTAAGAAATCTTAGAAATTGCGTCTGTCTGTGTACCGACAGTTTGTACCACCAAAAATAATTAAATAATAAGGAAAATATGTGTCTTTTGTGATGTATGTTGTTGTGAACGGTTAAATACGAAACCAAGTCGTATGAGGTGTGACTGCACTGCCATTTGAATGAGGCGCGTTCGTACTTCCCCCCTCCTCCCACTTCTCGCACTGTATCAGCGCACCTTGATGATGGGGAAACGTGCAGAGTGGCTGAGCGCTATGGTACTCGTGTCAAACAGAATTTTAGGCCTCCTTTTGTGTATGCTGTAAAACATGAAGCTTAACACAATGGCTTCCTGTGTCCTGTCTGTAATGTTGGTACCATCTAACCCTCCTCCTACATTAAGCTGATAATATTTATTGACCTGATAGTACATAAGATTGAAATTATCCGAAAATAATATAAATCATGAATTTAAAAGACTGTGAATGTTTTAAGAACACTTTGCTACATTGGTAGATATTCTGAACATACACTGTACTTTCATGGACCGGTTATTCACCACACGGCTTATTGCCACAAGTAAAGTACATTTGCTACGCCAGTGTTTCCATACGATGAAATACAATTCCACAGTGGGACAATTCGCTCTTGCGTTGTAAGCTGCTTCCAGGAACGAAAACAAGCGGAGGAAGCATTAAGGCTGGTGCTCCGCCCCACGGTCAACAAACAGTCGGCAAGCGCTCCCCGAGGTGACATCTGCGGCACAACGAGCACTGAACTGCCGTGACTGGTCTGTGGAGATTTTCCTTATCGTGATGAAGCACTCAACGAGGCGGCATTTTTCCTCGACCTCCTTTTCCTTCCTCTGCCTGTGGGCCCGGCGGCGTCATACATCAGCGGCTTAGGTCAGCTATTATCTGCACCGCAGGGACGCCGCGCCCAGGGGACGATGCGGAACCACTTTTTGCCGTGTAGCTTGTGTGAATTTGTCGGATTCTGCAGTAGTCGGTTGCTGCATGGCAGCATTAAACCTCAGTGTTTCCAAATTTTTCAGGTACATCTCATTCATAAATAAAATTACAAGGAGGTTGCGTCTACAGGTCCTAACTTCTAAGCATTATTTGATGTGTTGCGGATGATTCATAGTGTACTAATGTGTTACCGGGAAGCTGTGGGTTCCCCTGTTAACGAACCTAAATTTCTTTAATTTGAGAGTCATCGTCACTAAGTGAAATATACGTTTTCGAACGACATTTTATGATCACTGCCCACTGCGAGATAAAGTTCCACCTGGCGGCATTGCTGGGACGTGGCGCAGTAAGCAAAGTATACACTGTGATTCCATGATGATGGAGAACTGGGGAATGGTAAATGGTTGCTTGGTTGGCTTAAAGATTAAAGGGACCAAACTACAAAGTTCACCTGTCCCTTCTTTCATAAACACACTGAGCATATTTAAACCATTGACCAGTCAGGCTGAGCACTAAAGAAAATAATAATAATAATAAATAAATAAATCCGGGAGAAGAAAAGCCCCAAGGTCAACAGTAGGGCAACATGGAAAATGGAGCACAACATATAGAAGAAAGGCAGATAGAATTAAAACTGTACAGCAGAGAACGGTAACTGGCTGATCACGAAAATAAAAGGATGAGCCAGCCACTCTGCAAACGTTAAAACCGCCAGGCTGGAAGACTACGGTGGAGTCGAATTACAACACAAAACAAAGTAAAATATACACCAAAAAAGAGGGCGACAAAATAAAATTAGACTGACCTATAAAAGCCGCTTGCGCGAATTAAGCTTAAAACCCGATATGCCTAGACACACTGTCACCTAAAAGAGATGATAAATCGCCTAGGAGATTAAAAGTTCGCCTGAGGCCGATTAAAAGAGGACATTCCAACAACGTGTGGGCCACCGTCATGTTTCAATGAGGGGTGTTCTCTCGACGCAGCAGATGACCAATACGGAGCCTACAGACAACAACAGAATGCCTGCGAGAGTCCCACATGGAGGACCGCTACACAGGCGTGGTCTCCTTTACTCGCCGCAGCTTGTTGGGTGCAGACAGAGTGCGCCATTCGTCTCCCCACTTCCCACGTCCAAACGGCGCAACACCGATCGAAGATCAGTTGCCGGGAGGCCGATCTCCAGAATCAGTTTGCGGGTAGCCTCTTTGGCTAACTTGTCGGCGAGTTCGTTTCCCGCTATTCCAACGTGTACCGAGGCCCATATGGACACTACCGAATGTCAACGCTGTTCAAGAGCGTGAACGGACTCCTGGGTGGCAACAACAATGGGATGGCGTGGGTAGCACTGGTCAAGAGCCTGCAGACTACTGAGAGAGTCACTGCAAATGACGAAGGACTCTCCAGTGCTGGTACAAGTACGCTCAAGGGCACGGCAAATGGCTGTTATTAAAAGAGGACATTCCAGCAACATGTGGGCCTCCGTCATGTTTCAATGAGGCGTGTTCTCTCGACGCAGCAGATGACCAATGCGGAACCTACAGACAACAACAGAATCCCTGCGAGAGTCCCTCATGGAGGACCCCCACACAGTCGTGGTCTCCTTTACTCGCCGCAGCTTGTTGGGTGCAGACAGAGTGCGCCATTCGTCTCCCCACACCCCAAAGACCAGACGGCGCAACACCGATCGAAGATCAGTTGCCGGGATGCCGATCTCCAGCGTCAGTTTGTGGGTAGCCTCTTTGGCTAACTTGTCGGCAAGTTCGTTTCCCGCTATCCCAACGTGTGCCGAGGCCCATATGAACACTACCGAATGTCCACGCTGTTCAAGAGCGTGAACGGACTCCTGGGTGGCAACAACAATGGGATGGCGTGGGTAGCACTGGTCAAGAGCCTGCAGACTACTGAGAGAGTCACTGCAAATGACGAAGGACTCTCCAGTGCTGGTACGAATACGCTCAAGGGCACGGAAAATGGCTGTTAGCTCTGCGGTGTAAACACTGCAGCCTTCCGGCGAGGAGCGCTGGTCTACATAGTCCGCATGAGCATGAGCGAACCCCACACAGCCATCAACCATCGAGCCATCGGTATAGATGATCTCCGAGTCACGAGATGCGTCTAGTCTAGGAGAGCAAGAAATTGGCGGAGCAAGACTGCAGGAGGAACTGAATCCTTTTGCAATCGTGAGAGGTCCAGCCGAAGTTGCGGCCGACGAATACACAAAGGTGGTGTATCAACTTGAGGTAAGGAATGTTTTTGCATCATTAGTATTCTGACTTGATGCGGCTCATCACTAATACCCCTCTTGTCCCAACGTCTTCATATCAGAGTAGCACTTGCAACCTATGTCCTCAATTATTTGCTGGATGTTTCAATATCTGTCTTCTACTACAGTATGACCCTCTACAGCTTCCTCTAGGATCACATAAGTTATCCCCTGATGTCTTAACAGAAGTCCAGTCATTCTGTCCATTTTTCTTGTCAGTGTTTTCCATGTATTCCTTTCCTCGCTGATTCTGCGGAGAATCCCTCATTTCTTACCTTATCAATACACCTAATTTCCAACACTCTTCTGTAGCACCTCATCCCAAAGTCATCGATTCTCTTCTGTTCCGGTTTTCCCACAGCCCATGCCCCACTGCTATACAATTCTGTGCTCTAAAAGTACATCCTCAAAAATTTCTTTCTCAAGTTAAAACCTATGTTTGATACTAACAGTTTTCTCTTGGTCACGAATACACTTTTTGCCATTGCTAGCCTGCTTTTCGTGTCTTCTTTGCTCCGTCCGACATTGGTTATTTTGCTGCCTAGGTGGTAGAATTCCTTTGCTTCATCTACTTCCTGTCCTTCAGTCCTGATGTTAAGTTTCTCGCTGTTTTCATTTCTGTTCTCATTACTTTCGCCTTTCTTTGATTTACTTTCAGCCCGCATTCTGTTCTAATTAGAGGGTTCATTCCACTCAACAGATCCTGAAATTATTTTTCACTTTCACTGTAGGTAGCAATGTCATCGCCGACCGGTGTGGCCAAGCGGTTCTAGGCGCTTCAGTCTGGAACCGCGCGACGGCTACGGTCGCAGGTTCGAATCCTGCCTCGGGCATGGGTGTCTATGTGGTCCTTGGGTTAGTTAGGTTTAAGTAGTTCTAAATTCTACGTTACTGACGACCTCAGATGTTAAGTCCCATAGTGCTCAGAGCCATTTGAACCAATGTCATCAGCGGATCTTATTATTGTTATCTCTACACCCTTAACTTTAATACCACCCTTGAAACTTTCTTTTATTTCCCTCTTCGCTTCTTCCGTTTATAGATTGAAAAGTAGGGGCGAAAGACTACTCCCCTCTCTTACATCCTTCTTAACTCGAGCACTTTGTACTCGGTATTCCACTCGGACTGCTACCTCTTGATTCTTGTGCATATTGTATCTACATCTAAATCTACATCCTTTCTCCGCAAGCCACCTGACGGTGTGTGGCGGAGGGTACCCTGCGTATTTCTATCTCCCTTCTATTCCAGTCTCGTATTTTTCGTGGATAGAAGGATTGTCGGTATGCTTCTGTGTGGGCTCTAATCTCTCTGATTTTATCCTCATGGTCTCTTCGCGAGATATAAGTAGGAGGGAGCAATATACTGCTTGACTCTTCGGTGAAGGTATGTTCTCAAAACTTCAACAAAACCCCTTGCCGAGCTACTGAGCGTCTCTCCTGCAGAGTCTTCCACTGGAGTTTATCTATCATCTCCGTAACGGTTTCGCGATTACTAAATGATACTGTAACGAAGAGTTTGACAGAGCACTGAAAGACCTGAGTCGAAACAAGACCCCCGGAGTAGACAACATTCCATTAGAACTACTGACGGCCTTGGGACAACCAGTCCTGACAAAACTCTACCAGCTGGTGAGCAAGATGTATGAGACAGGCGAAATACCCTCAGACTTCAAGAAGGATATAATAATTCCAATCCCAAAGAAAGCAGGTGCTGACAGATGTGAAAATTACCGAACTATCAGTTTAATAAGCCACGGCTGCAAAATACTAATGCGAATTCTTTACAGACGAATGGAAAAACTGGTAGATGCAGACCTCGGGGAGGATCAGTTTGGATTCCGTCGAAATGTTGGAACACGCGAGGCAATACTGACCTTACGACTTACCTTAGAAGAAAGATTAAGAAAAGGCAAACCTACGTTTCTAGCATTTGTAGACTTAGAGAAAGCTTTTGACAATGTTGACTGGAATACTCTCTTTAAAATTCTGCAGGTGGCAGGGGTACAATACAGGGAGCGAAAGGCTATTTATAATTTGTACAGAAACCAGATGGAAGTCATAAGAGTCGAGGGGCATGAAAGGGAAGCAGTGGTTGGGAAAGGAGTGAGACAGGGTTGTAGCCTCTCCCCGATGTTATTCAATCTGTATATTGAGCAAGCAGTAAAGGAAACAAAAGAAAAATTTGGAGTAGGTATTAAAATTCATGGAGACGAAGTAAAAACTTTGAGGTTCGCCGATGACATTGTAATTCTGTCAGAGACGGCAAGGGACTTGGAAGAGCAGTTGAACGGAATGGACAGTGTCTTGAAAGGAGGATATAAGATGAACATCAACAAAAGCAAAACGAGAATAATGGAATGTAGTCAAATTAAATCGGGTGATGCTGAGGGAATTAGATTAGGAAATGAGACACTTAAAGTAATAAAGGAGTTTTGCTATTTAGGAAGTAAAAAACTGATGATGGTCGAAGTAGAGAGGATATAAAATGTAGACTGGCAATGGAAAGGAAAGCGTTTCTGAAGAAGAGAAATTAGTTAACATCGAATATAGATTTATGTATCAGGAAGTCGTTTCTGAAAGTATTTGTTTGGAGTGTAGCCATGTATGGAAGTGAAACATGGACGATAACTAGTTTGGACAAGAAGAGAATAGAAGCTTTCGAAATGTGGTGCTACAGAAGAATACTGAAGATAAGGTGGATAGATCACGTAACTAATGAGGAGGTATTGAATAGGATTGGGGAGAAGAGAAGTTTGTGGCACAACTTGACTAGAAGAAGGGATCGGTTGGTAGGACATGTTTTGAGGCATCAAGGGATCACAAATTTAGCATTGGAGGGCAGCGTGGAGGGTAAAAATCGTAGAGGGAGACCGAGAGATGAGTACACTAAGCAGATTCAGAAGGATGTAGGTTGCAGTAGGTACTGGGAGATGAGGCAGCTTGTACAGGATAGAGTAGCATGGAGACCTGCATCAAACCAGTCTCAGGACTGAAGACGACAACAACAACAACAACTGTAACGAAGCGTGCTGCTCTCCGTTGGATCTTCTCTATCTCTTCTTTCAACCCTATCTGTTACGGATCCCACACTGCTGTGCAGTATTCAAGCAGTGGGCGAACGAGCGTACTGTAACCTACTTCCTTTGTTTTCGGATTGCATTTCCTTAGGATTCTTCCAATGAAGCTCAGTCTGGCATCTGCGTTACCGAGGATCAATTTTATATGTTTATTCCATTTTAAATCACTCCTAATGCGTACTCCCAGATAATTTATGGAATTAACTGCTTCCAGTTGCTGACCTGCTATTTTGTAGCTAAATGATAAGGGAACTACCTTTCTATGCATTCGCAGCACATTGCACATGTCTACATTGAGATTCAATTGCCATTTCCTGCACCATGCGTCAATTCACTGCAGATCTCCTACATTTCAGTACAATTTTCCATTGTTGCAACCTCTCGATACACCACAGCATCATCTGCAAACAGCCTCAGTGAACTTCCGATGTCATCCACAAGGTCATTTATGTGTATTGTGAATAGCAACGGTTCTATGACACGCCCCTGTGGCACACCTGAAATCACTCTTACTTCGGAAGACTTCTCTCCATTGAGAACGACTTGCTGCGTTCTGTTATCTAGGAACTCATCAATCCAACCACACAATTGGTCTGAAGGTCCATGTGCTCTTACTTTGTTCATTAAACGGCTGTGGGGAACTGTATCGAACGCCTTGCGGAAGGCAAGAAAAACGGCATCTACCTGAGAACCCGTGTCTATGGCCCTCTGAGTCTCGTGGACGAATAGCGCGAGCTGGGTTTCACACGACCGTCTTTTTCGAAACCCATGCTGATTCCTACAGAGTAGATTTCTTGTCTCCAGAAAAGTCATTATACTCGAACATTATACTTGTTCCAAAATTCTACAACTGATTGACGTTAGAGATATAGATTTATAGTTGTGAACATCTGTTCGACGTCCCTTCGTGAAACGGGGATGACCTGTGCCCTTTTCCAAACCTTTGAAACGCCTCGTTCTTCTAGAGGCCCGCGGTACACCGCTGCAAGAAGGGGGGCAAGTTCCTTCGCGTACTGTTTGTAAAATCGAACTGATATCCCATCAGGTCCAGCGGCCTTTCCTCTTTTGAGCGATTTTAATTGTTTCTCTATCCTTCTGTCGCCTATTTCGATATCTACCATTTTGTCATATGTGCGACAATCTAGAGAAGTTACACTGCCGTCTTCCTCTGTCAGACAGCTTTGGAAAAAGACATTTAGTATTTCGGCCTTTACTCTTTCATCCTCTGTCTTAGTACCATTTTGGTCACAGAGTGTCTGGACATTTTGTTTTGATCCATCTACCGCTTTGACATCAGACCAAAATTTCTTAGGATTTTCTGCCAAGTCAGTACATAGAACTTTACTTTCCAATTCATTGATCGCCTCTCGCATAGCCCTCCTCACACTACATTTCGCTACACGTAATTTTTGTTTGTCTGCAAGACTTTGGCTATGTTCATGTTTGCTGCGAAGTTCCCTTTGCTTCCGCAGCAGTTTTCTATCTCGGTTGTGGTACCACGGTGGCTCTTTTCCATCTCTTACGATCTTGCTTGGCACATACTCATGTAACGCATATTGTACGATGGTTTTGAACTTAGTCCACTGATCATCAACACTCTCTGTACTTGAGACAAAACTTTTGTGTTGAGCCGTCAGGTACTCTGTAATCTGCTTTTTTGTAGCTCTTGCTAAACAGAAAAATCTTCCTACCTTTTTAAATATTTCTATTTACGGCTGAAATCATCGATGCAGTAACCGCTTTCTGAACGCTGATTCCCTGTTCTGCGTTAACTGTTTCTGTTTTTCACCAGAAGGTCTAATATGTTATCGCCACGAGTCGGTTGTCTGTTTAACTGCTCAAGATAATTTTCAGATAAAGCACTTTAAAAAATTTCACTGGTTTCTTTGTCCCTGCCATCCGTTATGAACGTTTGAGTCTCCCAGTCTATATCCGGCAAATTAAAATCTCCACCCAGAACTATAACATGGTGGGGAAACCTACTCAAAATATTTTCCAAATTATTCTTCAGGTGCTCAGTCACAACAGCTAATGAGCCAGGGGGCCTATAGAGACATCCAATTACCATGTCTGAGCCTGCTTTAACCGTGACCTTCACCCAAATGATTTCACATTTCCAATCTCCGTCAATTTCCTTCGATACTATTGCATTTCTTATCGCTATAAACACGCCTTACCGTTCACTGTCCAGCCTGTCTCTGTGGAATACATTCCAATCTGAGTTTAGGATTTCATTACTGTTTACGTCTGGTTTCAGCCAACTTTCGGTCCCTAGTACTATATGGGCGTTGTGACCGTTTATTAATGGGAGCAGTTGTGCGCCCTTTCTATAGACGCTCCAGCAGTTAACTATTAGCACATTAATATTGTTATTCCCTGTTGCATTTTGCCTACTGGTACCTTGCCGCTTCTCAGGAGGCGTCTTGTCGGGCCTAGGGAGGGTATTCTCTAACCTAAAAAACCCACATGTGCACTCCACACGTACTCCGCTACCATTGCAGCCGCTTCCGGCGTGTAGTGCACGCCTGACCTATTCAGGGCACCCGATAGCGGAGGTCGAGAAATTTGCACCCCCAGTTCTCCGCAGAGTCGTCTGAGCCTCCGGTTAAAGACTTTCACTCTGAATTAAACCAGAGGACCGCAATCGGTTCTGGGAACGATACTACAAATAGTTAGCTCTGATTCCACCCCGCGAGCGAGGCTTTCCGCCTTCACCAACTCCGCCAACCGCCTGTACGAACTGAGGACGACCTCTGAACCCAGACGGCAGGAGTCATTGGCGCCGAGATGAGCAACAACAGTCGGGTGCACCCAGTGCTCTCTATCGTCGCCGCCAGGGCCTCCTCCACATCTCGGATGAGACCCCCTGGCAAGCAGACAGAGTGAACACTGGCCTTCCTCCCCGACCTTTCCGCTATTTCCCTAAGGGGCTCCATCACCCGCCTAACGTTGGAGCTCTCAATAACTAATAAACCCCTCCCCCCGTGTGCCTGCTTGGACCTTGTTGAACGAGGGGCCACATGTCCACTCACAGGCAGAGCGGGCGATGCCACGCGGCCAGCCTCCACATTGACCCTCCGCCCCGTGCGCCGCGAACGCCGCTGAACCCGCCACTCCCCTTGGGGAGAGGGTGGCCCAACTGCGCCCGGTACCCGCGAAGATGTCTCGACAGCAGGGACAGTGGGTGAAGAATGTAAACCCTCGGGTGTACCATGCGACGCAACAGACTCCCCACTGCCGCTACACTCCGAGGCCGCATCCTGAAGACGGCTGACTGCGGCCATCAACACATTCAGTTATTCGCGAACACTGGCCAGCTCCTCCTGCGTCGGTACACAGCAGTCACACACCTTATCCATCCTAAGAACTGTAGAGAGTTAATCAACTTTTAGCTAGACTGCTAATTCACTCAAGGCGGCTGATTGATGACTGAACTGTGGTTTCTAGCCACATCTTGTAGAAAACAATGAAAATAGCACTACCTGTCTCTGGACTGTACTGAAACAAACACTAGCATTACTGGCACTATGGTTGACTAAAGAGACTCTCTTTGACTGTATTCAAAACAAACACGAAATCTATGGAACACTATTAATAACGCTCGACAATTAAAGCTTCCTAAAAGCAAAAACACACGGAAGAAGAAGTGACATGCAAGAAAAATACAGTTAATACTTAAATTAAGGTAGATCGCTGCACAGCAGACGTGAAGCAGAAGGCTTTCAATAAAGCTTATCCCGATTAGTCTCAGAAGAACTTACACCATTTTACATTGTCGCACACTTTTTACCGGAAGACAATCCAATGAACATGTCTTGATTTTTCTTCAGTCTTGCTTGCATCATCGACCGCAACTTCGGAACTCCCTTTCTGGTGCCTTTACCTTTCTTAAATGCAACTTGATCGTCATCTAACAGGTCCTCAATTTTATTTTCCATTATTATTAGTCCTGTAGTCAATTGGATGTATGAGCTGTGAAGCTGACCGTGCGGTAATTCTCGCACTTGTCTGATCTTGTAATCTTTGGAATTTCGTGGGTGACATTCTTCCGAAAGTCGCAAGATATATCGCCAGTCACATACAGTCTCGATCTACACGCAAACGTGAACAGCCATTTTGTTACTAATTCCCCCAAGAAAAGTTATCTGCGTCATCTGTCTTATTTCATCGTAAGTCGTACATAGCTCTCTTAATTTCTGATTCTACTACTGCATCCCCTATTTCCTCCCTGTAGACTCCTTGTTCTTCTTCTATCACATCATCATACAGGTCTCACCTCGCAGCGACCTCCAGTGTTCTCTTTCCACCTATACGATCTCCTTTCTGAATCTGACAGTTTAATTCCAATTGCTCTCTTAATGTTACCACCCATGTTTATAGCTTCACCGAAGGTTCGTTTGACTTTTCCATATGCTGAGTCAGTCTTTCCGACACTCACTTCTTTTCAGATTTTTTGACATTTATCATACAAACTATTTTGCCTTAGCTTTTCAGCACTTCCTACTAATATCATTCCTAGGTGACTTGTATTTCTGTATACTTGAATTTTCCTGAACATTTTTGCATTTTTTTCGTTCGTCGATCAGCTGATGTATTTCTTCTGTTATTAATGGTTTCCTCGCAGTTACCTTCCTTGTAGGTAAATACACTCCTGGAAATGGAAAAAAACAACACATTGACACCGGTGTGTCAGACCCACCATACTTGCTCCGGACATTGCGAGAGGGCTGTACAAGCAATGATCACACGCACGGCATAGCGGACACACCAGGAACCGCGGTGTTGGCCGTCGAATGGCGCTAGCTGCGCAGCATTTGTGCACCGCCGCCGTCAGTGTCAGCCAGTTTGCCGTGGCATACGGAGCTCCATCGCAGTCTTTAACACTGGTAGCAAGCCGCGACAGCGTGGACGTGAACCGTATGTGCAGTTGACGGACTTTGAGCGAGGGCGTATAGTGGGCATGCGGGAGACCTAGTGGACGTACCGCCGAATTGCTCAACACGTGGGGCGTGAGGTCTCCACAGTACATCGATGTTGTTGCCAGTGGTCGGCGGAAGGTGCACGTGCCCGTCGACCTGGGACCGGACGTCAGCGACGCACGGATGCACGCCAAGACCGTAGGATCCTACGCAATGCCGTAGGGGACCGCACCGCCAGTTCCCAGCAAATTAGGGACACTGTTGCTCCTGGGGTATCGGCGAGGACCATTCGCAACCGTCTCCATGAAGCTGGGCTACGGTCCCGCACACCGTTAGGCTGTCTTCCGCTCACGCCCCAACATCGTGCAGCCCGCCTCCAGTGGTGTCGCGACAGGCGTGAATGGAGGGACGAATGGAGACGTGTCGTCTTCAGCGATGAGAGTCGCTTCTGCCTTGTTGCCAATGATGGTCGTATGCGTGTTTGGCGCCGTGCAGGTGAGCGCCACAATGAGGACTGCGTACGACCGAGGCACACAGGGCCAACACCCGGCATCATGGTGTGGGGAGCGATCTCCTACACTGGCCGTACACCTCTGGTGATCGTCGAGGGGACACTGAATAGTGCACGGTACAACCAAACCGTCAGCGAACCCATCGTTCTACCATTCCTAGACCGGCAAGGGAACTTGCTCTTCCAACAGGACAATGCACGTCCGCATGTATCCCGTGCCACCCAACGTGCTCTAGAAGGTGTAAGTCAACTACCCTGGCCAGCAAGATCTCCGGATCTGTCCCCCATTGAACATGTTTGGGACTGGATGAAGCGTCGTCTCACGCGGTCTGCACGTCCAGCACGAACGCTGGTCCAACTGAGGCGCCAGGTGGAAATGGCATGGCAAGCCGTTCCACAGGACTACATCCAGCATCTCTACGATCGTCTCCATGGGAGAATAGCAGCCTGAATTGCTGCGAAAGGTGGATATACACTGTACTAGTGCCGACATTGTGCATGCTCTGTTGCCTGTGTCTATGTGCCTGTGGTTCTGTCAGTGTGATCATGTGATGTATCTGACCCCAAGAATGTGCCAATAAAGTTTCCCCTTCCTGGGACAATGAATTCACGGTGTTCTTATTCCAATTTCCAGGAGTGTATTTCTTTCAACTTCTGTGATTGCCCTTGATAGAGATAGGCTACAATCCGACCTTTATCAAACGTGATGGTACCCATTTCTCCTTCTTTCACGAAGCATCACAACAGCGTTTCACCAGGCAACGCCGGTAAACAGCTGTTTGTGTATGAGAAATCGGGTGGAAACTTTCCTTATGTCAGCACGTTATAGGTGTTGCCTCCGGCGCCAACCTCGTGTGAATGCTTTGAAAAGCTAATCATTTGCATATCACAGCATCTTCTTCCTGTCGGTTAAATTTCATATCTGTAGCATCTCATCTTCGTGGTGTAGCAATTTTAATGTCCAGTAGTGTATGTGGAATCGGTCGTCAGAACAGAGAGAAAGAAAATAAAACAATAAAAGTGGGAAAAATTTCCGATACAAATGAAGTATGATGAAATGAGCAAGAAACTACAGCTTTCAAGATGTTGGCACAATTTAATAAAGACAAAAAAGTATGGCTTAAATTAAGACCTTTCCAGAAAATGAGTAGTTGGATTATTCTCAATGTTTGTGGCAGTTTGTGAGGAAAATGTTAAAAATTCAGTTAGGGACAAGCTTGTTGATCTTCTTTTAATGGAATAACTATAGGCTACGTTAAAGTCATTAAATCTCATTGTGGAATTACTTAAATATGCGACGGACCTTTTAATCTTAAAATTCATAAATTTTGTAAAACTTACAGCTGTTACACCATTATTTAGAAAAGAATAGGGCCACAGGATATGTGGTAATTATCGAGTTACTAGACTTCCGACCTGTTGATAACAGATATATATATATATATATATATATATATATATATATATATATATATATATATATATATATATATATATTTCGCGATTACAGGCCCCGCAGACCATCCGCTGCACCCACAAACTGCTTCCATTCCTTCCTGTTGTGTGTCCGGTTCCTCCAGGTTTCTTCAATTCCCAAGGCTGCTAGGTCCTCCGACACGTTGTCTATTCAGCGCTGCCTTGGTCGTTCAATGGGGCGTTTGGTGTTTGGTTTCCCCGCTAGTGCCATCTTCGCCTGTCTTCTGTCTAGCATACGAACTACATGGCCCACCCATTGTATTCCTTTGCTCTTTATCTTCTGTGGGATAATTGGTTGTCGCATCAGAATGTATATTTCCTCGTTTTTTCTCCTCCTCCATTCTCCGTTATCTAAAACTGGTCCCCATATCTTCCTCATTACTCTTCATTCAAATATTAATAGTTTTTCCCTTTCTCGCATAGTCATGCTTCATGCTACTGAACCGTACATTACTGATGGGCATATCACTGTATTGTAGATTTTATTTTAGTGTTCACTGAGATCGATTTAGAGCCAAGCGTCTCTCTGAGTGAATGCATGCATTTCGTTCTCACTGCTGTTCTTTCCTTGTTGCCCGTGGTAAACCCACTATTTGAACTGGTCTACTCTCTTGAACCGCTTGCCATCTGTCTCAAGACATTCTACCTGCTCTTGTTTTCTTCCTAATTGCATGAGCTCTGTTTTGTCTAGATTCACTTTGAGCCTCACCTTATGTGCATTATTGTCCATTTTCTGGTACATTTCTTTCAACTCGTGCTTTGATTCACTTAATAATACTATGTCATCTGCATATGTGAGACAATTCAAGTTACCGTCCATCTCTACTCTGGCCCACTCCTGTTTTCTACACTCTTTTATTAGTTTCTCTAAGCTGACATTGAACAGAAGAAATGAGGGAGCATCCCCTTGTCTGAGGCCTGTCTCAGTCTCGAATGCTTCTGATGTGGCTCCCCGGAAACGTACTGCTGCCTTTGACCCTTCCACACAAGCTTGCACCATTCTCACAAGCTTCTCAGGGATTCTGAAGTCCCGCATCATAATTAATTAAAGAGATTATCAAAAGGTATTTTACAGAAGAACGGAATGGTTTCGGATAGTAAGGCAGTGTTTTTCCAGTCTGCCATATTACTGAAAAACACGAAGAATACAAAACTTCCTGGCAGATTAAAACTGTGTGCCCGACCGAGACTCGAACTCGGGACCTTTGCCTTTCGCGGGCAAGTGCTCTACAATCTGAGCTACCGAAGCACGACTGACTCCCGGTACTCACAGCTTTACTTCTGCCAGTACCTCGTCTCCTACCTTCCAAACTTTTCAGAAGCTCTCCTGCGAACCTAGCAGAACTAGCACTCCTGAAAGAAAGGATATTGCGGAGGCATGGCTTAGCCAAAGCCTGGGAGATGTTTCCAGTATTGCTAGGTTCGCAACATATCTCCCTCCCTCTCTCTCTCTCTCTCTCTCTCTCTCTCTCTCTCTCTCTTTTTGTCATCAGTCTACTGACTGGATTGATGCGGCCCACCACGAATTCCTTTCCTGTCCTAACCTCTTCATCTCAGAGTAGCACTTGCAACCTACGTCCTCAATTATTTACTTGACGTATTCCAATCCCTGTCTTCCTCTACAGTTTTTGCGCTCTACAGCTCCCTCTAGTACCATGGAAGTCATTCCCTCATGTCTTAGCAAATGTCCTATCACCCTGTCCCTTCTCCTTATCAGTTTTTTCCGCATATTCTTTTCCTCTCCGATTCTGCGTAGAACCTCCTCATTCCTTACCCTATCAGTCCACCTAATTTTCAACATCCGTCTATACCACCACATCTCAAGTGCTTCGATTCTCTTCTGTTCCGGTTTTCCCACAGTCCATGTTTCACTACCATACTATGCCGTGCTCCAGACGTACATCCTAAGAAATTTCTTCCTCAAATTAAGGCCGGTATTTGATATTAGTAGACTTCTCTTGGCCAGAAATGCCTTTTTCGCCATAGCGAGTCTGCTTTTGATGTCCTCCTTGCTCCGTCCGTCATTGGTTATTTTACTGCCTAGAAAGCAGAATTCCTTAACTTCATTGACTTTGTGACCATCAATCCTGATGTTAAGTTTCTCGCTGTTCTCATTTCTACTACTTCTCATTACCTTCGTCTTTCTCCGATTTACTCTCAAACCATACTCTGTACTCATTAGACCATTCCGTTCACCAGATCATTTAATCCTTCTTCACTTTCACTCAGGATAGCAATGTCATCAGCGAAGCGTATCATTGATATCCTTTCACCTTGTATTTTAATTCCACTCCTGAACCTTTCTTTTGTTTCCATCATTGCTTGCTCGATGTACAGATTGAAGAGTAGGGGCGAAAGGCTACAGCCTTGTCTTAATCCCTTCTTAATACGAGCACTTCGTTCTTGATCGTCCACTCTTATTATTCCCTCTTGGTTGTTGTACATATTGTATATGACCCGTCTCTTCCTAAAGCTTACCCCCACTTTTTTCAGAATCTCGAACAGCTTGCACCATTTTATATTGTCGAACGCATTTTCCAGATCGACAAATCCTATGAACGTGTGTTGATTTTTCTTCAGCCCTGCTTCCATTATTAGCCGTAACGTCAGAATTGCCTCTCTCGTGCCTTTACTTTTCCTAAAGCCAAACTGATCGTCACCTAGCGCATTATCAATTTCTTTTCCATTCTTCTGCATATTATTCTTGTAAGCAGCTTCGATGCATGAGCTGTTAAGCTGATTGTGCGATAATTCTCGCACTTGTCAGCTCTTGCCATCTTCGGAATTGCGTGGATGATGCTTTTCCGAAAGTCAGATGGTATGTCGCCAGACTCGTATATTCTACACAACAACGTGAATAGTCGTTTTGTTGCCACTTCGCCTAATGATTTTAGAAATTCTGATGGAATGTTATCTATCCCCTCTGCCTTATTTGACCGTAAGTCCTCCAAAGCTCTTTTAAATTCCGATTCTAATACTGGATCCCCTATCTCTTCTAAATCGACTCCTGTTTCTTCATCTGTCACATCAGACAAATCTTCACCCTCACAGAGGCTTTCAATGTATTCCTTCCACCTATCTACTCTCTCCTCTTCATTTAACAGTGGAATTCCCTTTGCACTCTTAATGTTACCACAGTTGCTTTTAATGTCACCAAAGTTTGTTTTGACTTTCCTGTATGCTGAGTCTGTCCTTCCGACAATCATATCTTTTTCGATGTCTTCACATTTTTCCTGCAACCATTTCGTCTAAGCTTCCCTGCATTCCTATTTATTTCATTCCTCAGCGACTTGTATTTCTGTATTCCTGATTTTCCCGGAACATGTTTGTACTTCCTCCTTTCATCAATCAACTGAAGTATTTCTTCTGTTACCCATGGTGCATTCGCAGCTACCCTCTTTGTACCTATGTTTTCCTTCCCAACTTCTGTGATGGCCCTTTTTAGAGATGTCTATTCCTCTTCAGCTGTGTTTCCTACTGCGCTATTCCTTATTGCTGTATTTATAGCGTTAGAGAACTTCAAACGTATCTCGTCGTTCCTTAGAACTTCCGTATCCCACTTCTTAGCGTATTGATTCTTCCTGACTAATGTCTTGAACTTCAGCCCACTCTTCATCACTACTATATTGTGATCTGAGTCTATATCTGCTCCTGGTTACGCATTACAATCCAGTATCTGATTTCGGAATCTCTGTCTGACCATGATGTAATCTAATTGAAATCTTCCCGTATCTCCAGGCCTTTTCCAAGTATACCTCCTCCTCTTGTGATTCTTGAACAGGGTATTCGCTATTACTAGCTGAAACTTGTTACAGATCTCAATTAGTCTTTCTACTCTTTCATTCCTTGTCCCAAGCCCATATTCTCCTCCAACCTTTTCTTCTACTCCTTCCCCTACAACTGCAGTCCAGTCGCCCATGAGTATTAGATTTTCGTCCCCCTTTACATACTGCATTACCCTTTCAATATCCTCATACAGTTTCTCCATCTGTTCTTCTTCAGCTTGCGACGTCGGCATGTATACCTGAACTATCGTTGTCGGTGTTGGTCTGCTGTCGATTCTGATTAGAACAACCCGGTCACTGAGCTGTTCACAGTAACAGATCCTCTGGCCTACCTCCCTATTCATAACGAATCCTGCACCTGTTATACCATTTTCTGCTGCTGTTTATATTACCCGATACTCATCTGACCAGAAATCCTTGTCTTCCTTCCACTTCACTTCAGTGACCCCTACTATACCTAGATTGAGCCTTTGCATTTCCCTTTTCAGATTTTCTAGTTTTCCTACCACGTTCTAGTTTCTGACATTCCACGCCCCGACTCGTAGAACATTATCCTTTCGTTGATTATTCAATCTTTTTCTCATGGTAACCTCCCCCTTGGCAGTCCCCTCCCGTAGATCCGAATGGGGGACTATTCCAAAACTTTTGCCAATGGAGATATCATCATGACACTTCTTCAACTACAGGCCACATGTCTTGTGGATACACGTTACGTGTCTTTAATGCAGTGGTTTCCATTGCCATCTGCATCCTCATGTCGTTTATCATTGCTGATTCGTCCGCCTTTAGGGGCAATTTCCCACCCCTAGGACAAGAGAGTGCCCTGAACCTCTATCCGCTCCTCCGCCCTCTTTGACAAGGCCGTTGGAAGAGTGAGGCTGACTTCTTATGGCGGAAGTATTCGGCCACCAATGATGATTATTTATCAAAATTTAGGCCCGGGACCGAAGAAGTTTTGATTATGAATCAAGGACGCTACCTTTTTTTTTAAAATCTCATTTTGTTCGCTGTTGTTCGTTGCATCTGCTCGGGGCGGACGTCGTAAGACAACCATTTATGTTCGTTTTTTTTTAATCGATTGACTCAGTTTTTTTTATTACAGAGGGCGCGTAACCCTCTGATCGAACACGCTGAGCTACCGTGCCGGCTGTCCCCTAGACCACGGGTACAGAAGTATCTAAAATTCATCAAAAAACGGTAATCCATGGTTACCAAGTCTGATGGTTTCTTTATAAGACATTGGCATTCAACGGTGACGAGAATTTAAGAGTGAAAATAATAATCGAACGATAAATCGCTAAAATCCCGGTAATACAAGAAAATATTCTTACACAGCTGCTAAATTCGATCCCGTATATTACATCTAAAGACCTAGAATTCACAACGCCAACATTTCAACGGTAAGAGGCCTCTCAGAAAAATCAGGAAAGAGACAGTACTATTGTGTTTAGTAATGTAGCGCCAGTATCAGTTCTAGTTAACAGGTTATAGACGATGACTGACAGCCAGTCAACGAAGGACGATTGAATCAGCAAAGATTATACTCTCAAGGTCACTAGCTGGTTACAAAATCATAAAGCGGTGAAAGAACAGGGAAATTAGAAATGAAGTGGACGTTGAAAATATGTTCCAGAAAATAGGAAAGTACAGAAAGAAATGGTATGAAAGGATTCAAAGTGTGTCAGAAGAACGAATATTTAAATAATATAGAAATATGTGTCTCAACGGTATGTAAATATTGAACACCTTCAGAAGAGGTGGGACGGTCAATTACAGTCTACTTCACATTGGACCAGGCAAGAATGCGTAACCTGGTTACGAAGAGCTCATCTGTAAGCAACGGTAAGCAACATGTTGGTTGGTTTGAGAAATTTCACAGAAAAGTTTCGATGATAGCGAATAAATAAGATATTTCAAGTAAATCCACTGACATTTCTTAAAATCGAAAATTCTGTCTAAAATTTTATTCTTAACTATAGGCCTACGTCACTGGGAACTTAACGTGGCCTACATGTAAACTTTGTGGATTGACTTACCACTATTTACTTGCTGGGCGAGTTAACGAAACATCACAACAATACATTTATCAATGACCCGAATCATTTTAGCTTATGATTATAAGATTTAAATTTAGAATTTTTGCAGTGATAAAGAATGAAAAGTTCAAATGTTAACTAGTATTTAGCACAAAATACAAAGAAGTGACAAAAGTCATCGTGCCGTGCCCGAAAGGCAGGGCGTTGGTAAAGCTACCATTTTACTTAGGTCCTTCATGTGAAAAGATTTCCGAAGTGATTGTGGCCATAATATGGAAACTAAGAGACTTTGAACGCGGAATGATACTTGGAGCTAGACGCATAGGACACAACTTAGTATTACTTACTTTCTCAAGCAGTTATTCACATCTACGTGGTTAGCCACAGCTTTTGAAGTGTTTTGCATTATAGAACATATTCAGGATCTTTGAGTCTTAATTATACACACCGTCCTCGTATGTGTACCAATCGTACCAGAAAAATATTTTCCTGACGTGACACCTGCACACGTTAGTGCAGTTGGCAATCATGTTTTTGACACAGGAAACTCTCTGTATACACGTCCCTCGACAAAGTTGTCATTAATGAGAATCTGAAATCAGAGATAGAGTTCCCTTTTCTCTTTTTATCTGGAACTATCAGATTATATGAATAAAGCACACCACACGCCATGAGATACGTATAACAACACGATTTCTCGAGTGTCCCTTAAGCTGTCCTGGTGACTCACTCCGTGGGACTTCCGCCTTCCACCATACTGCGAAGCTTGGAATGAGGAATCTGGCATGTCAGATTTTTCCAGCTTGGAGAGGAATAGCCGAGTCGCAATCTCGTTTTACGTCACAGAACTTCTACATCTACATCTACATTTATACTCCGCAAGCCACCCAACGGTGTGTGGCGGAGGGCACTTTACGTGCCACTGTCATGACCTCCCTTTCCTGTTCCAGTCGTGTATGGTTCGCGGGAAGAACGACTGCCGGAAAGCTTCCGTGCGCGCTCGATTCACTCTAATTTTACATTCGTGGTCTCCTCTGGAGGTATAAGTAGGGGGAAGCAATATATTCGATACCTCATCCAGAAACGCACCCTCTCGAAACCTGGACAGCAAGCTGCACCGCGATGCAGAGCGCCTTTCTTGAGGAGTCTGCCACGTGAATTTGCTAAACATCTCCGTAACGATATCACGCTTACCAAATGACCCTGTGACGAAACGTGCCGCTCTTCTTTGGATCTTCTCTATCTCCTCCGTCAACTCGACATGGTACGGATCCCACACTGATGAGCAATACTCAGGTATAGGTCGAACAAGTGTTTTGTAAGTCACCTCCTTTGTTGATGGACAACATTTTCTAAGGACTCTCCAAATGAATCACAACCTGGTACCACCTTACCAACAATTAATTTTATATCATCATTCCACTTCAAATCGCTCCGCACGCATACTCCCAGATATTTTACAGAAGTAACTGCTACCAGTGTTTGTTCCGCTGTCATATAATCATACAATAAAGGATCCTTCTTTCTATGTATTCGCAATACATTACATTTGTCTATGTTAAGGGTCAGTTGCACTCCCTGCACCAGGTGCCTATCCGCTGCAGATCTTCCTGCATTTCGCTGCAATTTTCTAATGCTGCAACTTCTCTGTATGCTACAGCATCATCCGCGAAAAGCAGCATGGAGCTTCCTACACTATCTACTAGGTCATTTACATATATTGCGAAAAGCAATGGTCCCATAACACTCCCCTGTGGCACGCCAGAGGTTATCTTAACGTCTGTAGACGTCTCTCCATTGAGAACAACAGGCTGTGTTCTGTTTGCTAAAAACTCTTCAATCCATCCACACAGCTGGTCTGATATTCCGTAGGGTATTACTTTGTTTATCAGGCGACTGAGCGGAACTGTATCGAACGCCTTCCGGAAGTCGAGGAAAATAGTATCTACCTGGGAGCCTGTATCTAATATTTTCTGGGGCTCATGAACAAATAAAGCGAGTTGGGTGTCATACGATCGAAGTTTCAGGAAACCATGTTGATTCCTACAGAATAGATTCTGGGTTTCCATAAACGACATGGTAGGCGAGCAAAAAACGTGTTCTAAAATTCTACAACAGATCGACGTCAGAGATATAGGTCTATCGTTTTGCACTTCTGGTCGACGACCCTTCTTGAAGACTGGGACTACCTATGCTCTTTTCCAATCATTTGGAACCTTCCGTTCCTCTATAGACTTGCGGTACACGGCTGTTAGAAGGAGGGAAAGCTCTTTCGCGTACTCTGTGTAGAATCGAATTGATATCCCGTCAGGTCCAGTGGACTTTCCTCTGTTGAGTGATTCCGGTTGCTTTTCTATTCCTTGGGCATTTATTTCGATGTCAGCCATTTTTTCGTTCGTGCGAGGATCTAGAGAAGGAACTGCAATGCGGTCTTCCTGTGTGAAACAGTTTTGGAAAAAGGTGTTTAGTATTTCAGCATTACGCGTGTCATGCTTTGTTTCAATGCAATCATCATCAGGGAGTGTCTGGATATGCTGTTTTGAGAGACTTACTGATTTGACGTAAGATCAGAACTTCCTAGGATTTTCTGTCAAGTCGGTACATAGAATTTCGAATTTACTGAATGCTTCACGCATAGCCTTCCTTACGCTAACTTTGACATCGTTTAGCTTCTGTTTGTCTGAAAGTTCTCGGCTGCGTTTAAACTTGCAGTGAAGCTCTCTTTGCTTTCGCAGTAGTTTCCTAACTTTGTTGTTGAAGCATGGTGGGTTTTTCCCGTACCTCACAGTTTTACTCGGCACATATCTGTCTAAAACGCATTTTACGATTGCCTTGACCTTTTTCCATAAACACTCAACATTGTTAGTGTCGGAACAGAAATTTTCGTTTTGATCTGTTAGGTAGTTGTGTTGTATGGAGTTAAACTTCATATTTGGTGTGTTTGTTTCACCACAGAGGGCAACGTTCAAGTATAAACTGTTTCCAAGCATCAGAAAATTGAGGATCTCTATAAAACCTTTCAGTTTAGCCACGATCTGTAATAATTAAAAGATTGGAAGCTACATATCGGAAAGTACAGGCTTCCTGTGTTTAGTGTTTCTACTAACTTGCTGCTATGTAAGTATATCGTTATAGTACTACAACACAATGGTGACCGATCAAAAGCCCGTCGTTTTGATACAGTTCATCATAGTTAAATATCAGATAATGATATTTGCAAATACAGACTTCAACTGATGTACACCATACCTCGAGATCTGGAGGCCATCGTAAAGTCGTAGGTGAACTGATTGCGTCTTTACCTATGAAGAGAAATGTCGCAGGTTCCTGTCTAGCTACTGACACTTTTTTCTTAACCTTTTGTTTTCTAAAAGTTTCTGGGTCTTTCTTATTAATTTGACACAGATATTACCAGCAGTATTCAATGTTGTTTATTACAAAAACATATTTTCTGCAATTCTTGTTGCAGACATCGACTGGAATGTTTCGCCAGTCACGTAGCTACCAGCCTGTTAAAAAGTAAAAACAAGTTACGCGCTGGAAGTTTTTTCACTTACTCAACTTTGTGTAAAATACTAAGTATTTGTTTTATGGACTACCTCATATTTGTATCTAGTCACTATATATTCTTTTCAACGGCGATGAGCAGCTTCAAAAGTGTCTCTTCTTCCATTCACATGAAATCACGAAACGAAACTCGATCTTGAATTCTATGTGGTAATTTACGTCACTTCAGACTAGTGGTAGTCCAAATCTTCAAATGTGTGTAAAATCTTATGGGACTTAACTGCTAAGGTCATCAGTCCCTAAGGTTACACACAACTTAACCTAAATTATCCTAAGGACAGACACACACACCCATGCCCGAGGGAGGACTCGAACCTCCGCCTGGACTAGCCGGACCTAGTGGTAGTCAGTGCACCGTCGAGAAAATGCGTATTATGCATGCGCAAACTAACATTAGACACAGTAACTATATTCAGTCTAAAATCATAAATGAGACGTAGATTCAGTTGCGTTAACGCATAAATTCTACTTCTATATATGTCAGATCGCTGTATAGCTTTATTCACTGTTCAAGTCTCCTTCGATTCCAGAATATTTATCGCTTTTTCCTCCGCTTTCCTTTGACAATCGCTAACAGAGTTATTGCACCTATTTTAGGCGTGTCTGTTTTCTTAAAGAGACTGTGTGATTTGCGTTCCAGGCTCCTAACCAGATGCCTCAGACTGCGGCTAGTGAGCGCTGACGGGGCAAATCACGTTAACCAGCTAGTCCGGTGTGCCGACGGAAATATAGGAGTATTTGCACTCTTACATCGGCCAAAAATCAAAATGGTTAAGTTACTTTAAATCTGTTCAAGATGTTATTCCTTAAGGTCAATTAAGTGCCTGTGTTTTGGCAGCCAGAACCTTCATCTACACTGTGCCACTTACTGCAAAGTCAGTCGCAAAACAGACATACTGAGATATACATGTACTTATCCATGCGTTATAGTTTATGATACTTGTTTCTCTGCTGCTATGGTTAAGTTTAAATGCAAACACCTATTGAATACGTGGATGAAAGGTATATACTTTATCTTATCACATACCTCTATAGTTTCATTGTTAAAATTGTACGTTAACAGAAAGTATTTCTATGGATATTTTTGCTACCTAGAAATCTTGAGATTTCAGTGTCTTAGGTTAACGGTCGTGTCTTGTCAGCTATAGTTCTTTTACCGTCATGGAATACAGATCAGGAACAATTGTTTAACTTAGTAACATTCTCCGCCCTCATACACAGTTCTGTTTTTATTCATTCAAAGTGTAATATTAAATTATTCAAACTATTGCAATGTTTCATTTATTCTGTTGTTAATTCCTTGAGAACAATCAAGAGATTTGCAAGAAGAGATTTGTACGATATTTTGAATCCAGGAAGTGATTTCTAACAGCAATGGCAATGGTATTGAAAAATTTGAGGTCATTGTTCGCGTAATTGCATAAATGTACACACATTTGTATGGTTGGTATCCTATGTCACCAACTCTTCATAAAAATTTAATGCATGGAGCTGAAGCCATATCTAAAGTAGTTCTCCTTGTAGGAGAATTGTTGGAGGAGGCACCTCAGGTCCATAAAAAGCACGTACGGGAATACAGAATAAATTTTGTTCGTAAATTTTCACATATAGATTGTACAGACATGTACTAGGCAGACTGTTACTAAGTTCAGACCCATATGTACGTTGTAGTGGACCAAAGAATCATACAAAAAGTGTCGCATTTTCGTAGGAGTCTATTAGTCTAACGGTCGCAAACCGTCTTTGCCTCTAGAAGAAAATGACAGCGACGAAGCGATAGAGTAAGACAAAGATGACGAAGAGGACTATGATCAAAAGTTTGAAACCGAATAAAAATATTCTAATACTAAGTATGTCAAGCTTGTATAACTTGTAAATAAACATATAATTGCGGTCAAACAATGTATTTTCTTTGTTCTCATTGCGAAAAAAGTATAAAGTTTTTGATCGGGTTTGAGTGCGAATGCTCCTACGTGGCGACTGCATTGTGTCTCGTCAGACGGGAAATGGCGTCCGCGTTCACGTCAGCATTACCTGCCTCGTCCCATGTGAGGACGGACTATTCTCTGCAGCTGAAATCTTATTATTATGACGGAATGTATTGGAAGGTTGTAGGTACCCCTATAAGCGTGTTGTCAGCACTGCAAGTCGATGTAGGATGCCACACTATTCATTCTCATGGCATTTGATTTAACTGCCGACATTATGAAAACGTAGTAAATAAAGGTTAAAGATGAGTGTGTCGGATGAGGTGATGAGAAATGAAACAGAGGGAAAAATTTTATATATTTCCCACTGCCTTTCTTTAGTATAGGAATAGCTGTGTTCCATTCGTCGGTACAGGACAGTTCATTCATCACATACTTAAAAACTGTGGAATCAAATTTATGTTACTTAGGAATAAGTTAAATAAATGCGAAATATAAAGTTTATGGGAAAATTCTTAATCAAAGGATACAAACTATTGCTGATGCAAAAATCTAGAAGAAAAATCTGGCTTCATAAAGGGACGTTCGTGTAATAACAAAACATTAATAACAAGACAAATTATTGAAAAAATCGGGATTTTTGGCTTAAAAACGTATTTAGCCTTTATTGATTTTGAGGAAGGCTTTTGATACGATAAAAAGACACTTTTATAAAACATCTTCTTAATAACGCAAAGAGCCTATATGTAAAAGCAAAAACAGTTAAATTCAGGTTCGAAAATGTCAGATAAAATTTTAATAAATTTAGCTGTTCTACAATGGTGCAGTCTCTCACCTACTTTACTTAAGTTACGTATTGACGACCTAGTTATGATGTGGAAAGGTGATGTACACTTAGGAATCAAAACAGCGTCCAGCTTACCATCATTCTCTTATATGTTAATGACCAGATAATTATGCAAGGAACAGATGATAATTTACAAAGAGAAATATACAGATCGAACCAAAATGCAATATATATTATTACTTAGCTATATCTACCTCCCTCCATGAACCATGGACCTTGCCGTTGGTGGGGAGGCTTGCGTGCCTCAGCGATACAGATAGCCGTACCGTAGGTGCAACCACAACGGAGGGGTATCTGTTGAGAGGCCAGACAAACGTGTGCTTCCTGAAGAGGGGCAGCAGCCTTTTCAAGTAGTTGCAGGGGCAACAGTCTGGATGATTGACTGAACTGGCCTTGTAACATTAACCAAGACGGCCTTGCTGTGCTGGAACTGCGAACGGCTGAAACAAGGGGAAACTACGGCCGTAATCTTTCCCAAGGGCATGCAGCTTTACTGTATGATTAAATGATGATGGCGCCCTCTTGGGTAAAATATTCCGGAGGTAAAATAGTCCCCCATTCGGATCTCCAGGCGGGGACTACTCAAGAGGACGTCGTTACCAAGAGAAAGAAAACTGGCGTTCTACGGATCGGAGCGTGGAATGTCAGATCCCTTAATCGGGCAGGTACGTTAGGAAATTTAAAAAGGGAAATGGATAAGTTAAAGTTAGATATAGTGGGAGCTAATGAAGTGCGGTGGCAGGAGGAACAAGACTTTTGGTCAGGTGACTACAGGATTATAAACACAAAATCAAATAGGGGTAATGCAGGAGTAGATTTAATAATGAATAGGAATGCGGGTAAGCTACTACAAACGGCATAGTGAATGCATTATTGTGGCCAAGATAGATACGAAGCCCACACCTACTACAGTAGTACAAGTTTATATGCCAACTAGCTCTGCAGATGACGAAGAAATTGAAGAAATGCATGATCAAATAAAAGAAATTATTCAGATAGTGAAGGGTGACGAAAATTTAATAGTCATGGGTGCCTGGAATTCGGTAGTAGGAAAAGGGAGAAAAGGAAACGTAGTAGGTGAATATGAACTGGGGCAAAGAAATGAAAGAGGAAGCCACCTGGTAGAATTCTGCACAAAGCACAACTTAATCATAGCTAACACTTGGTTCAAGAAACATAAAAGAAGGCTGTATACATGGAGGAAGCCTGGAGATACTGACAGGTTTCAGATAGATTATATAATGGTAAGACAGAGCTTTAGGAACCAGGTTTTAAATTGTAAGACATTTCCAGGGGCAGATGTGGACACTGACCACAATCTATTGGTTATGACATGTAGATTAAAACTAAAGAAACTGCAAAAATGTGGGAATTTAAGGAGATGGGGCCTGGATAAACTAAAATACCAGAAGTTGTACAGAGTTTCAGGGCGAGCATAAGGGAGCAATTGATAGGAATGGGGAAAAGAAATACGGTAGAAGAAGAATGGGTAGATTTGAGGGATGAAGTAGTGAAGGCAGTAGAGGATCAAGTAGGTAAAAAGATAAAGGCTAGTAGAAATCCTTGGGTAACAGAAGAAATATTGAATTTAATTGATGAAAGGAGAAAATATAAAAATGCAGTAAATGAAGCGGGCAAAAAGGAATACAGACGTCTCAAAAATGAGATCGACAGGAAGTGGAAAATGGCTAAGCAGGGATGGCTAGAGCACACATGTAAGGATGTAGCGGCTTATCTCACTAGGGGTAAGATAGATACTGCCTACAGGAAAATTAAAGAGACCTTTGGAGATAAGAGAACCACTTGTCTGAACATCAAGCGCTCAGATGGAAACCCAGTTCTAAGCATAGAAGGGAAAGCAGATAGGTGGAAGGAGTATATACTGGGTCTATACATTGGCGATGTACTTGAGGACAATATAATGGAAATGGAAGAGGATGTAGATGAAGATGAAATGGGAGATACGATACTGGGTGAAGAGTTTGACAGAGCACTGAAAGACCTGAGTCGAAACAAGGCCCTGGAGTACATTGCATTGGAACTACTGACGGTCTTGGGAGAGCCAGCCCTGACAAAACTCAACCATCTGGTGAGCAAGATGTATGAGACAGGCGAAATACCCTCAGACTTCAACAAGAATATAAAAATTCCAATCCCAAAGAAAGCAGATGTTGACAGATGTGAAAAAAACCGAACTGTCAGTTTAATAAGTCACAGCTGCAAAATACTAACGCTAATTCTTTATAGATGAATAGATAAATTACTACGAGGCGACCTCGGGGAAGATCAGTTTGGATTCCGTAGAAATGTTGGAACACGTGAGGCAATACGGTCCCTACAACTTATCTTAGAAGCTAGATTAAGGAAGGGCAAACCTACGTTTCTAGCATTTGTAGACTTAGAGAAAGCTTTTGACAATGTTGACTGGAATACTCTCTTTCAAATTCTTAAAGGTGCAGGGGCAAAATGCAGGGAGCGAAAGGCTATTTACAATTTGTACAGAAACCAGATGGCAGTTATTAGAGTCGAGGGACATGAAAGGGAAGCAGTGGTTGGGAAGGGAGTGAGACAGGGTTGCAGTCTCTCCCCGATGTTACTGAGTCGGTATTTTGAGCAAGCAGTGAAGGAAACAAAAGAAAAATTCGGAGTAGGCATTAAAATCCATGGAGAAGAAATAAAAATGTTGAGGTTCGATGATGACATCGTAATTCTGTCAGAGACAGCAGAGGACGTGGAAGAGCAGTTGAACGGAATAGATAGTGTCTTGAAAGGAGGATATAAGAAGAACAGCAACAAATGCAAAACGAGAATAATGGAATGTAGTCGAATAAAGTCGGGTGATGCTGAGGGAATTAGATTAGGAAATGAGACAATTAAAGTAGTAAAGGAGTTAGGCTATTTGGGGAGCAAAATAACTGATGATGGTCGAATTAGAGAGGATATAAAATGTAGACTGGCAATGGCAAGGAAAGCTTTTATGAAGAAGAGAAATTTGTTAACATCGAATATAGATTCAAGTGTCAGGAAGTCATTTCTGAATGTATGGAAGTGAAACATTTATGATAACTAGTTTGGACAAGAAGAGACAGAATATTTCGAAATGTTGTACTACAGCAGAAAGCGGTAGATTAGATAGGCAGATTACACAACTAACGAGGAGGTATTGAACTGAATTGGGGAGAAGAGGAGTTTGTGGCACAACTTGACTAGATGAAGGGATCGGTTGGTAGGAAATGTTCTGAGGCATCAAGGAATCACCAATGTAGTATTAGAGGGCAGCGTGGAGGGTGAAAATCGTAGAGGAAGACCAAGAGATGACTACTCTAAGCAGATGAGAAGGATGTAGGTGGCAGTAGGTACTGGGAGATGAAGAAGCTTGCACAAGATAGAGTAGCATGGAGAGCTGCATCAAACCAGTCTCAGGACTGAAGATCACAACAACAACAGCTATATCTACAAGTAAATCAAAGATAATGAGTCGCAAAGAGAAGAGTCCAGTCAAATCGAAGATAACAATAACTGAGAAAATTTTAGAACAAGTATCCCACTGCAATTATACAATGTCATATTGGTTTTAACTACAACAGAGACATTGAGAGGAAGGTTAATAAATTTCAAGCTATCTGCGCCACAATTGCATGAACTTTTGGATGAAAAACAAGAAATGAAATACAAATGAAATTCTACAAGACTGTGACTGTACCTATTCTTGTATATAGTTCCAAATCACGGACAGTAACAAAAAAGGAATGTCACGTATACAAGCAGCAGAGATGAAGATCATGAGAGATGTTAAAGGGACCCGGAACGTCCTATACCTCCAATGTTAAATGTAAGGAACATTTTCTTTTGAACTATTAACACCAGAATGATGAAACTTTTACAGTATAATATTACATATATTTAATACCATGTACCATATGTATTTTAATTTATTGATGTTTTTTGGAAGATATTAATTATTTTGTTACTGAAAGTAATTGACACATTTTTTGCCATAGTATCTTTGAAATAAAATCTTTTATCAATTATGTATCACAAAAAGGCTACGGTACAAAGTGTATATTGGCACTGTCTACATTCCTTGAAAATTTCAAGTCTTTATCTCTAATAGTCTAGCAGAAAATGTTCCTTATATGGCAAAAAATTGGACTTGTGGAAAACGAGTTTCAAAGTTTCACTAACATTTTAGTGGAGCCCAGCACCACAAGAGTGGTTTTCACTGTCACTAGACATCTCCCCATCTAGCCTTCTTTTCACACCTTTCATTCTTTGTCTGGCTTGCCTCTCACACTCCTTTTCTTTCCTTTCAGCATTCCGTTTCCTCTCATTGTCTATTGACATCATTGCACTCACCATGTACTTTCCGGGCATCACACCCAACTTCTGCAGCGCATTGCACTTTATAATGTCGCCTTTGTTGTACGTAGCAATGGCATCATATACTAAAAAATGAAGGGTATGAATTTCCACAAACACATTTTTTGGGATTCTGGTCCAAATTACACTATTCATACTCCCATTTTGAATTTGTGTACGTCCATTGAGACATTTTTTCAAAAGTTCAGTTGCAGAAAGATCTCTGAAAATTGTTTTTATAGCCTTCATGACAGTTTCTGGTAGACTCTGATGATGCTTGTATACACTTTCAGATCCCTGATATCTGTTGTACTTGCACCAGGAACTGGGTCCCTGTGTCCATCGTCCATGTAGTGCTTCCTCGTCAGTCGATAAGGTGTCGTAGTAACGTGGCATTACAGCCTTTTCCATTGCACTAACACTGTGAGTATTTTGTCTTATTGCCTGTCCATGACCTCTGTTGATTGCCTCTGTTGATTGCCTCGTCTGTCAATCTTTTAGCTCCACCCAAAGGTTTTCCATCACTGAGTACTTGGCCTCTCATTGTGGTCTTCAGTCGACGCTGCCTTGTTCCCAATACGTTTCTGAATGTGACCTATGCACTCCTATTTAGTAATGGTAACATCATTTCCATAAGGTTTCAGCTCAGATACAGCACCAAAAGACTTCAATCACCATCACCCAGGAACTGTAGGTATCCGACCTTGTACCACAGAAGAGAGCGACTGAAAATGTCTTTCACACCGGAAACTTGCATAGCCCCACTGTAATTCCTTCAATAATTTTCTGCATGCTCATCCTTCACTCTTGTAGGACACCTACAGCGCTTGGATCTAATTACAACATCTGTAACTTTCGTAGTATCAGCACTTGTTGCCGTTATTACCCAATTATGTGAAGTGTGCCCGTGCTTCTGCCACGTACCATCTAGTGCGACAGTCAGGTCCCAAGGACTCGGAACATCTGGAATTTCTTCATTCACCGCCACAGCCTTCTCCACTGCTTATTTCAAGGATTCTTGGGCAATATCTTCAACACAGGATCCAACAACTAAGTTATATTTTGAGAATTTCGTTGGTGGTGGTGGTAGATTCATTACACCACAAAACGTTTGACCAGCAGAGTATTCCTTACCGATTGACCTTAGAGCATAAATATATCTAATATTTACACCATATTACTTGTTTTTCTCACTATCAGTTTCACCTTGCCCTATTTCGACATATTCTGAGTAATGACAACTAGTACAATGGAGACAGATTTCTGCTGCAAGTTCTATGTGTCGCTTGCCATTGACTGACACACTCAATTTGCAACATTCCTTACACAGTACTGAACTCTCAATCACCTTTGAGAGCAATGAAATGTTAATTATTTCGTGCACATTTTCCTCACTACACTTCTCCAGTAAACTGCAGTATTTTTTAGTTGATCCATGGAACTTCTTGCTTGTGCTAGAGACAGCCGTAGATTTCACTTCATGAATAACCTCACTATTTTCAGAATCATTTCCCAAGGTCGCAAAAATTGTCACAGTTCCACTAGTGTACCTCGGAGGAGGCTTCTTGCTCTTGTAAAGACTGTTGCTAAATCGAGGTATAATTGATAAGTTCCAGTTACGCAATAGAAATACAACAAAAATCGTGCAATAACCACCAAATGCTCAATGTAAACAACAGTACCCAAAGACTACAATACGCAGACAAAACAAAGTATTGAAAAACGATGTTTTCAATGAACATGTATCCATGGAAATTCAATGTCACGACATGCCCTCTACAGCACATTATTGAAAATAATATTTCAACACTTGGGGTTAAGCTACAGGTAAGATTTATATGTCATTTTAAAGAGGAAGATCTGTAGTATTTTATTTCACAATGAACTGAAAACCCAAAATTTCATCATTTTTAGGTTCCCTTAAAGGCTTCATAAATTGATAAAATGAGGAATGAAACATTAAGATCAGATTTAAGAGTCTTTACAATTAATGCAGGGTAGAAGAGAACTCATTGAAAATGACTACGTTAGAATGAAAGAAAGTAAATTACCAAAAAACGTGATGAATTATCTGCTGACTCGAAAGAAAGAACCAGGTAGACGTCGTAAGAGATGTATGGATGACAGAGACCGGATCAGGTGATTACAACACCTAATCCTTGGAAGGAGATGAATTTCACATTGGATTTTGCAGGGTCTTCGGCAACTGCATCTCTGAAACTAAGAGCAACGATAGAAATAAAGTGGGGCGTCGCATGGCGCCGGTGGGCGCGCTTGCGTCAGCACGCCGTGGGTCGCCTCATCTGCGGATGACCGCCGCTCGGCGTCGATTGATTAACCGGCGGCGTCGGCGTCGGCGTCGGCGTCGGCACCTACGGCCGCAGACGCAGCCGCAGGCAGACGCGGACACGTGCCCCTCTGACGTCAGCCGGTGCCTCCCGCAGACGTCGGGCGTTTCCACTCGTTGGCAGAGGCCGCTATTTTTGCTGTGGTCGTTGGCCGTCGCGCCGCTGCGTCGCACGTTGCCATTACCGCGAGCTCGTTAAGATTCGTACGTCAGCACTCCATTCATACGGCGCGCTCTCTGCCGCGCCGTCCCTCTCCAACCGACTACCCTCTACGTAATTATCTCAATTTCAAGTTTTACATTACTTGGGGGAATTTTTGTCGCTCTGCTTTCTTTTATTTCTTTTTCGTCTCCCTCTACATTTTTTTTCTGCAGAACCTTAAATCTTTTCCTTTTCAATCGACAGGAGACCAATGTAACTTTAGCCCATGGTCTCATTACAATACAAGGTATCATCACAATCTATACAGGATGGTCCATTGATAGTAACCGGGCCTAATATCTCACGAAAGAAGCACGAAACGAAACAACTACAAAGAACGAAACTCGTCTAGCTTGAAGGGAGAAAGAAGATGGTGATATGGTTGGCCCGCTAGATGGCGCTGCCATAGGTCAAACGCATATCAACTTCGTTTTTTAAATACGAACCCCCATTTTTATTACATATTCGTGTAGTACGGAAATAAATATGAATGTTAAATTAGGGTTACTTTTTTCACTTTGTGATACATGGCGCTGTAATAGTTACAAACATATAAGTACGTGGTATCACGTAACATTCCGCCAGTGCGGACTGTATTTGCTTCGTGATACATTACCCGTATTAAAATGGACCGTTTACCAATTGCGGAAGAGGTCGATATCGTGTTGATGTATGGCTATTGTGATCAAAATGCCCGACGGGCGTATGCTATGAATGGTACTCGGTATCCTGGACGACATCATCCAAGTGTCTGGACCGACGCCGGATAGTTACGTTATTTAAGGAAACAGGAAGCGTTCAGCCACATTTGAAACGTCAACCACGACCCGCAACAAATGATGATGCCCAAGTAGGTGGTTTAATTGCTGTCGCGGCTAATCCGCCCATCGGTAGCAGCCAAATTGCGCGAGAATTGGGAATCTCAAAACCGTCGGTGTTGAGAATGCTACATCAACATCGATTGCACCCTTACCATTTTTGTATGCACCAGTAATTGCATGGGGACGACTATGAACGTTGTGTACAGTTCTGCCAATGGGCAGGGCCGATGACAGATTTTTTGCACGCGTTCTATTTAGCGACGAAGCGTCATTCACCAACAGCGGTAACGTAATATGCACTATTGGGCAATGGAAAATCCACGATGGCTGCTACAAGTGGATCATCAGCGACCTAGACGGGTTGATGCACGGTGCGGCACTATGGGAGGAAGGATGATTAACACGCATTTTGTCGATGGCATCTAAATGGTGCAAGGTATGCTGATTTCCTACGTAATGTTCTATTGATGTTACTACCAGATGTTTCACTGCATCACATAATGGCTATGTACTTCCAAAATTATGGATGTCCGGCACGTAGCTCGCGTGCGTTTGAAGCGGTATTGAATAGCATATTTCATGACAGGTGGATTGGTCGTCGAAGCACCATACCATGGCTCGGACGTTTACCGGATCTGATGTCCCCGGATTTCTTTCTGTGGGGAAATTTGAAGGATATTTGCTATCGTGGTCCACAGACAACGCCTGATAACATGCGTGAGCGCATTGTCAACGCATGTGCGAACATTACGGAAGGCGAACTACTCGCTGTTGAGAGGAATGTCGTTACACGTATTGCCAAATGCATTGAGGTTGACGCACATCATTTTGAGCATTTATTGCATTAATGTGGTATTTACGGGTAATCACGCTGTAACAGCATGCGTTCTCAGAAATGATAAGTTCTCAAATGTACATGTGTGACATTGGAACAACAGAAAAAAATGTTCAAACGTATCTACGTTCTGTATTTTAATTTAAAAAACCTACCTTTTACCAACTGTTCGTCTAAAATTGTTAGCCATATGTTTGTTACTATTACAGCGCCACCAATCGCAAAGTGAAAAAAGTGGTCCAACTAAAACATTCATATTTCTTTTACGTACTACACGAATATGTAATAAACAACGGGGTTCTTATTTTAAAAAACACAGCTGATAACCGTTTGACCTACGGCAGCGTCATCTAGCGGGCCAACCATAGCGCCATCTGGTTTCCCTCTTCAAGTTAGACAAGTTTCGTTCTTTGTAGTTTTTTGTTTGACGCTTAATTCGTGAGATATTTGGCACGTTCACGATCAATGGACCACCCAGTATATGTAAAGAAGTGTGTCCGTTTGTTTGTTTGATTGTAATTCATACAAAGCTACAAATTTAATTTTGCACACTTTACCTCCAGAGCAAGAGAAAGGTTAATGTCCACATAAGATTTCGTAATCTAACTGAAAACACGTATGTTGTAACATATTAAGGGGACAGGTTCATACCAAAAATCTTTAAAAGTTCTTGACTCATTTACTTTAAATTTCTACCCAATCCCCTAATGAAGATTTCGGATAAAGCTACGTTTTAATATGCAAAATATATAAATGTAAACTGTTAAAAGAAGAGAAGTTGTTACCAAACACGTCGAAAAGTACTTGGATCCTACAAAAATGTGCTTGGCCAGTGCCCGTAAAAATTGTCTGTTCAGGCCAAAGAATGATGAAAATCAATGACAAATTGAATGCCTAACAAACGAAATATATCTTAGTAAACTGACTGCAGTTACCATCGCGATAATAAATTACAACAGCATTATCTATCTTGAACATAGTACCACCGGACGTCACTAGCCCAACAGACGTGCGAAATCTCGAGAATTTAACACAAACATAATTTTAAACTCTTATTTAGTCATTAGTTGCCAATCTTACATATGACATACATCCTACAAGAGATTTTAGTCTGTGTCTCATCGTTATTTTTGATAATTAAAATTCGCAGTTCCATACAAACGCCAAGGCAGAACGTGGATATAGTACCAACAAAAGTCATTAGATAGTGGAATCATCAAAAAATAGAACAGAACCCGAGATTTCCCGAGTAGTGACATAAACTGTACGAGCAGTTCGAGTCGTGCTCAAACATCGCCCCACTTGAATCAGTGAAAACTGTACTGAAACAATAGAAGTCACATTAAAGCGATTGCAGTTTCCCACATGGCTTCCATTTGCTTTGAGTTTCGACTAGGTACACAGATAATCACTTTGTAAGGCAGTTATTAAACATACCGGGAAATGCCGCGCACTGCAGTTGGCAAATTAATAATAATCAAACGCAGTGAACGGTAGTGTAAATAATCGTTACAAGATCCTGGTGAAAAGCAATCCCTACAATTTCTTTTTATGTGAAAACTCTAAAAGCTTTTTAAGTAAGACCAATGCTATTTGTATTGAACATCTGTATCCTTAATGCCAACATATTTGCAGCCCTCAGCCCCTCGAAAACTCCGAATTGTAGCTTGTAACGCGGCGGAGTGTAACGTAACTATGTCGTTGCGTGAGAAACAGTGAGTTCTAATGAAGTTTCGGATTCGAAGAGTTGGTACACATATGGACCACCTTTTCCTTCATGATGACAAAGCCAGAGCACATACAACAGCTGAAACGTCAGCAACAATGTGCCGCCTTAGAATTACTCTCATAATCGATCTTTCTCCTTAGAGTCAAGACCTGGCCTCTTTTGATTTTATTTCAAAATAAAATCTTCACCGTTCGGTTTCAACAAACTGTTCTTTCGTTGAGAGAAGTGTGTTTGTCGCTAGTAGGAATAAATATGTAAATATGAAGAATAAAGACGTAGTATGTTAATAAAGTATATTTTATGTAAAAACCTTTAAGAATTATCACATAAAAATTTCGGAGACACTACTTTTCAGCACCCCTGCGTTTTGTAATGGAATATAAAATATTGATGTTCCACAATAATATTTAATTTATATAGTATTGTGACCTAGGTTGCGGCTTTCCACGCCATCGTCAGACAACCCCCATGGACTGGCGGAATGGGTTACACACTGAGGTGACGAAAGTCATCCGCTCAGCGATAGACTTAAATACAGGTCGTTACAAGAAATGAAAACGCTTCATTGCGTCGAAACGGGTAGTGACAAAATAAAACAAAATCACAGGGACGGCTTTACGTGTTTTTATTTCTTGCCACGATAGTAAACGGCTGTCGTTCCAGAGACAGCCGGCGGAAACGATGATCATACGAAAGCTTATATATAGATGGGGGTAATATTGCGTGTACAAGGTATAAAGGGGAGTGCATTGGTTGAGTTGTCATTTGTACTCAGGTGATTCATGTGACAAAGTTTCAGACGTGATTATGGACGCATAACTGGATTTAACAGACCTTGAAGGCGAGATGGTAGTTGGAGCTACACGAATGGGAAATTCCACTTCGGAAATCGTTAGGGAATTCAATATCCGAGATCTACAGTTTCCAGAGTGTGCCGACAATTCAAACTGTCAGGGATTACCTCGCACCGTGGATAACGCAATGGCCGACAGACTTCACTTAACGGCCAGCCGGGGTGGCCGAGAGGTTCTAGGCGCTACAGTCCGGAGCTACGGGACCGCTACGGTCGCAGGTTCGAATCCTGCCTCGGGCATGGATGTGTGATGTCCTTAGTTAGGTTTAAGTAGTTCTAGGACTGATGACCTCAGAAGTTAAGTCCCATAGTGCTCAGAGCCATTTGAACCATTTTGTTCACTTAACGACACATGGCAGCAGTGTTTGCCTAGAATTGTCAATGCTAACAGACAAGCAGCACTCTATAAAATGACCCAGAAAACACTGTGGGACGTACGATAAACGTAAGCCCCTAGGACGGTGCTGCGACATATGGCGTTAATGGCCTATGGTAGCAGACGACCGACGCATGTGTCTTTGCTAACAGCACGACATCGCCTGCAACGCCTCTCCTGGGCTCGTTACAACATGTTGTTGCTTAGACGAGTGGAAAACGGTGGTCTGATCAGCTGAATATTGATTTCAGTTGATAAGAGCTGATGATAGGGGTCGAGTGTGGCGCCGACTCCACGAAGCCATGAACCCAAGCCATCAATGAGGCACTGTGCAAGCTGGTGGCGCCTCCATAATGATGCAGGATATGTTTACACAGGACGGAGTGAGTTCTCTTTATGTCCGACTACTTGGAGACTATTTGGAGTCACTCTTGGACTTTAATGAAATTTTAATGGCTGACAATGCACAAGCTCACTGGGCCTTATTGCTTGCGACTGGTTTGTCGAACACTCTGAACTATTAGAGGGAATGGTTTGGCCACCCAGGTCGCCCGACAGGAATCCCATCGAACATTTGTGGGACATAATCGAAAGGACAGTTCGTCCACAAGATCCTGCACCGACAACATTTCGCAGTTGTGGACAACTATAGGGGCAGCATGACTCAATATTTCTTACGTTGGACTTCAAGCGACGTGAGTCCATGTCAAGTCGAGTTGCTTTACTGCTTCGGAAAAAAGGAAGTACGAGACGATATTAGGTGGTATCGCACTACTTTTGTCACCTCAGTGTAAAGTTAGAAGTATTAAGAACATAAATAATGTCAGAGTGCAAAATAAAGTGTTGTAATATTATTGTATTGAAGTTTCAAAGTCTTCCACAGGTTAAAACACTTCCTATACATTGACACTACTAATTTAAACATTGTAACTACAAACAATATTAAAATATGAAACTTCCTGGCAGATTAAAACTGTGTGCCTGACTAATACTCGAACTCTGGCCTTTGCCTTTCGCAGGCAAATGCTCTTCCAACTGAGCTACTCAAGCACGACTCACGCCCCGTCCTCAGAGCTTTGGTTCTGCCAGTACCTCGTCTCCTACATTCCAAAGTGGGCGTGAGTCGTGTTTGGGTAGCTCAGTTGGTAGAGCACTTCATCGCGAGAGGCAAAGGTCCCGAGCTTGAGTCTCGGTCCGGCACACAGTTTTAATCTGCCAGGAAGCTTCATATCAGCGCACACTCGCTGCAGAGTGAAAATCTCATTCTGAAAATATTAATACATTTTATTTCTTTCTTTCCATGTTCAGCAGACGTATATCTTATAATGGTCTCATGTTGCTTTTAGGTGTTACTTTTTTCATTTATACTATTACAATTTCGGTGGTTACGCTACTTTCAAGCACCTACACAATATACTGAAGCGCCAAGAAAACTCGTTTAGGCATGCGTATTCAAATACAAACACATGCAAACAGGCAGTATACGACACTGCGGTCGCCAACCCCTATATAAGACAACAAGTGTCTGACTCAGTTGTTAGATCGGTTACTGCTACTACAATAGCAGATTATCATGATGTAATTGAGTTTAAATGTGGTGTTATAGTCGGCGCTCGAGCAATGGGATACAGCATCTCCGAGGTAGCGATGAAGTGAGGATTTTTTCCCGTACGAACATTTCAAGAGTGTACCGCAAATATCAGGAATCCGGTAAAACATCAAATCTCCGACGTCATTGCGGCCAGAAAAAGATCTTGCAAGAACGGAGACGATTGGAGAGAATCGTTCAACATGACGGAAGTGCAACCCACATTTCAATGCTCGACCATTAACAAGTGCCAACCTGCGAACCAGTCAACGAAACGCCATTGATGTGGGCTATCGGAGCCGAAGGGCAACTCGTGTACCCTCGATTACTGCCCAACACAAAGCTTTACGCCTCGCCTGGGCCCGTTGTTACCTGCATTATCGGACTTTTGACGATGGAAACATGCCGCCTCGTCGGGCGAGTCTCGTCTCAAATTGTATCGAGCGTTTGGACGTCTACGGTTATGGAGGCAATCTCATGAATCCTTGGACCCTGCATGTCAGCACGGGACTGTTCAAGCTGGTGGTGTCTCTGTAATTGTGTGGGGCGTGTACAGCTGTAGTGATATGGGACGCCACATATGTCTAGATACGAACCTTGACAGGTGACACGTACATGAGCATCCTGTCTAACCACCTGGACCCATTCATGTCCACTGTGTATTCCGACGTACTTGGGCAATTCCAGCAGGACAATTCGACACCCCACACGTCCAGATTGCTACAGAGTAGCTCCAAGAACACTTCTAATCCAAACCCTTACGCTATTCACCAAGGTCCCCAGACACGAACATTATGGAACATACCTGGGATGCCATGCAACGTGCTATTCAGAAGAGATCCCCAACCCTCCTACTCTTACTGATTTATAGTCACCACTACATGATACATTGTGTCAATTCCGTCCAGCACTACTTCAGACGTTAGTCGAGTCCATGCCACGTCAAACTCTAGCACTTCTGCGTGATCGCGGAGCCCTACACGATATTAGGCAGGTGTATTAGTTTCTTTGGCTCTTCAGTGTATAATTCAGCGTACTGAGAACGGTCTAATCTGGGATTAACAATGCGTACAACAAATTTTTCAGTTTCTTGACATTCAAAGATTTACAAGGCTTTTACATATAGATTGAGCTTTCGGGCAAAATTACAACATAATATGAATTTACATCGATGAGTAACCAGCAAGAGCAGATTTTAACGTTTTGTACATTATATTATGTTTTTTTATCAAAAAAAATTATTGTATGTTGTAACCACATGAATTAGCCGCCTATTTATGCACCTCACACAGAAACTTTTTGTTATTACTTCATTACGTCTTGGGAACGTTGTACTTTTCCCTTCTTGTTTGTTTCATCATCCATTTTTTTTTGTTTGCAAGCACTGGTCTTTTAGCTGGAGGTCGTTGGTATTCATCTTCTTGTGTCGTTATCTTCGCCAATCCGTGTTTGACCGATTTGGGTAGGCACGTTGTCGCTGCTGTCTTGTGTATAAATGGTTGTATTATCTGAACTTCTGGTTCTCATAGGAACAGTCTAGTGGCCCTAAAATGTTCTCATTATTTCTGGTAAATATTATTTAGCATTTATTCCAGAAATGTCCAGAATACGGAAAACGCACCGGACCACCGTCTTGTTTTCCTTGACATGAAGTAGGTGGAGCACATTCCATTCAGTGTATCGACTCCTGTTTTTATGAAAAGGTGATAGTTTCAACCTTTTTTTATCTCTGCTGTCAATTGATCTATTTTATTACTGCAGGACGTAGGTGGAAGAAATACGACGTTTATGTTCTTTTTTTTGGCGCATGCAAGACATAACAGTAATCACTGTGTATTTCAGTTCTCAATATGTTTATGTTAGTCTATGTACGGAAGGAATATTCAACGAAAGTAGGAAATTTATTTAAGAAGAATGTATAATAATGCCTTCGCTCGCTAAAAAAGATTGTGACTGAAGAATTTTTTTTCGTACTTCCAATGTGGTGAGTAGTCGTATCCAAACTACAAAATGGCGGTAAAACAAGATTTAATAAAATTTGTTCTTGCCATTGCATTAAAGTCAGTCTTCTGGAACATCATGAATAATAAACGGCTCCACATTTGCAATAGGATACGTAATAAAGTATAGAGTGGTCCCATCTTTCTAACAACGAACTTTCGAAAAGCTCAAAAACTGAAATATCTCAGAGAATAGAACAAATGAACTAATTAAAGACTGTTGCCACAACTAAAATTTTTGGATAGCTTACCAATGCTGAAAGAACAATTAAAACAAAAAAAAATAGCTGCCAACAAATGCAAAAATTTGATGATTCGGGCGTTCCATGCGGCTTGGCCTGCGTGTAGCTTAATTGGGATCCAAACAGGCAGGTTAGGTAGTGTCTGGTGGAATCATCTCACAGAAATAACCACCCATGGTATGGTACGTCGGACAGACCTAGCGTGGTTTTAAGGCCCTTTTCCATGAGCCTTTGGGCCAATGGTGTGCTGGTCCCCAATCTGCACATCGGAAAATACGATTCACAAGCAACACAAAATTACACACAAAACAATGTTTGCGTGGTTCAGGGACAGGTGGCGCGCAGAGATTCCCTACCTTAGATTAACTGTGCCGACAGAAAGGGCATCGAACCACAAAGTAAAATAAAGATAAATTTGGCAGGTCGCGAAAACAGCTGACAGCATAGGATGGGCTACAACCTAGGAAGGAGAGGCAGCCTCTACAGGTAAATACTTTCCGATACTGAATGAGTGATAAACAGAACGGACTAAGAGCATATATGAAAGAGTCATCATGTTAAGTTTCAGCTGTTTGAGAAAGACGGATACGTAAACAACGTGTTGACGATAAATAATCCAAGACTCTTAACGTCTTTGATCCATGCAAAGAGAATGTGAAAACCAATTTATTCCATATTTTCCGTATTTAAAATAAGTAGCAAGTAAAGGACTCGGAGTAAGATATTAAATTCAGATTGCTGGAATAAGAGAGGAGGGTATTGGAGGGGAATGTGAAATTCCTCTCTAATTGGAATCTGTCTCTACGTTAGGGACAATCGTGTGGGGAAACAGTGCGAGTCACACTCTAACATGACTGACCCAGTTAAGCGTCCACACTATGCATTGTTAGTGTAGTGGTTGCTGAAGATGATTTGAATTTCGCCATTTAAATTGCAGTCCTCAAAGTCCAATAATATGGAGGCTGTGATGACCATCGTCAGTAACACACTATAGTTTGCCCAGATTCCAGACGGTGGTGCGACACGTCACCACCCCCTTGCCATCTGTTTGCGCTAACGTGTGACTCTACATATACTATGCACTTACATTAAAGGCATAAAACGTTCAAAGTTGCACGGTAATGAATAGCCCAAAATGAAAAAAATGCTATTTTATTAATAATTCCAGAATTAGTCGAGCAACAATCCGATTTTTTAAAATTTAGCGAATGGATAAAACTGACACACAGTTAAAACACATAAAATGTATAATTCTGCAAAACTAAAACACAGGATCCAGAAATTAATATTCAAGTTTTTAATCCGTTCAAGGGCTGCCTCTGTCACTTCAAAGATATATACTATATTTCCAGGATTAGCTCGTTTGCTACAGCTTTTTAAATTGCGTTTGATGACCTGAGTTTGTTGTTACACACACATTAAGAAGATGAAGAATATTCACATCGGCGGAGGTTTTCTGCATAGATGCCACGGCCTGAACGAATCCTTTTAATTTCCTTAAATGTACTCCGCTGTAATTGAGTGCCGTTCGGTCTAGTAGCAGGCCTTATGAGGTCAGTTCTACTCCACATTTCTGATTATTTTCTGCTGTTCTTGAAATCCATTGCTTGCTGCGTTCCTGTCAATACAATAGATAACTACGTGGGTTTCAATCAGCTCATTCTAAGGTCAATGTATTAGGAGTTGGTAACTTTTAATTAATTTTCATATTCCTTGAGAAGGGCATTCTATCTTTGAAGCTCTGGTGGCACAATATGGCTTAGAGTTGGTAACCAATGAAGAGGATTAGATGTGATGCAGTCTCTTATTATCCTCATTGTTGAATTTAACGGAACACTGATTGTTCTAATATGTGAACTATTAAACCATACTACTGCACAGAATTCAGCAGGACAGTAAATGATTCCTAAGGAATAAGATCGTAGTGTTTTAGATCTTGCACCCCATGAATTACCACCCAGATCCTTTATGATGTTATTTCGCAATCTCATCTTTGCGGAGGTGTTTTCTATGTGTTTCTTGTTTGACAAGGTTCTGTTAAGAGTAATTGCCAAGTATTTAGAGAAGTCTTGGTAACAGAGGATTTAACTATTAAAGGTGACAACGGGTTTCGCGTTGGCTATGAAAGCAATTAACTTCGGGCTTTGATGGATTTTGTGTTAAGCTCTACTATTTGATGTATTCATGCATTTTTGAATGACAAGGCCAAATCTTTCGCATAAACGAACATCCTCGACTCTGTTTCAATGAGATCATACATATATAAGCTAAACAGAATTGGTGCCAAAACTGAACCCCAGAGAAAAAAATTATTAAGTTTCATCTACGTTGATTCCATAGGACGAGTTGGAAGTATGTCTCAGGTAACTAGCTGTTTACGATATGCACCTATAAGTTCAACAAATTGTATAATGAAGGGACACTCCCAAGACTACTCACAATTTACCCAAATCGTTAGTGAAATTGAGACAAAAAATAAAGAAATAATAAAGATAACAATTACACTGAAAGAGGAGCTGAGATCATGCCATTAATTACACGACTGAAACTTCCTGGCCGATTAAAACTGTGTGCCGGACCGAGACTCGAACTCTGGACCTTCGCCTTCAGAGGGTAAGCGCTCTACCAACTGAGCTTCCCAAGCACGACTCAGGACCCGTCCTCACAGCTTTACTTCTGCCAGTACCTCGTCTCCTACCTTCCAAACCTTACAGAAGCTCGCCTGCGAAACTTACACAATTCATTATAAAACACGAAAATAGGAATGTTTGGTATTTCGTCTTTGATGGTTGGAAGTATGAGTTAGTGACATATCTGACTTAATCCCATTTTCTTTTTGATTATAAATTTTATTTTGAACAACATAAATGTTTTCATATTATCTTTGACCTTACAGTAACTATTGAACACAGAATGATCAATTCCGACATTATGATCACTTACAGTTCCGGATGCTACGGCGATGGATTCTGAGCCTTATGATGACAGAAACAGGTTGTGTGGAAGGATGTTTCAACATAGCTGCTGAGTGCGTTTCCAACAAGACATTCTTTAAAAAGTAATATTGTTTTATTTCTACGGTTGACAGTTGAAGTGGTTCAAAAGGCTCTGAACACTATGGTACTTAACTTCTGAGGTCATTAGTCCCCTAGAACTTAGAACTTCTTAAACCTAACTAACCAAAGGACATCCCACACATCCATGACCTAGGAAGGATTCGAACCTGCGACCGTAGCTGTTCCAGACTGTAGAACCGCTCGGCTACCCCGAGCCGGCACGGTTGACAGCAACCAGACACAAAATGTTCGCATTCTCAAGCGAACCAACTTCTAGTGACTCAAAAGGAGGGAGTTAGCAATCCTTTGATTCACAAAAATACAGTACTTGCCCATTAACTTGATTGATTTTAGATGGAGGTACAGGAAACTAAGCTGGTTTCATAACTAACGTTTGTCCCCACTGTCGATAGTACGTTATATTATCCGAGGAGTAATTGTACGTATACATCGAGATGGACAGCTTATCTTAGCATACATGCAGGCCGAAGACACCACAGTTGAAAGATACACGGAATACAACGATAGTGAACGTGGACATGAATCTCGGTCTATGATAGTAAAACATAAACGAAGAACCAAACGACGTTTGAGCGTGATACGATGTGCAATGGCTGAGATCAAAACAAATATGAACAATTTAGAGATAAGAGGTACTAGTTGTCTGACGTATTATACCTTCGTTTAGAGAAATGCCAACGAAATTTAAATATTATTTAAATTAAAGACATTGCAAATTCAGGCTTTGGAATTACTAGAAAGCGCACAATTACATCATCATACACGATTCGTTTTATTGATATAAAACCTCGTCAATGGCCTGCAGTAAAATATGTTTACAATTTTTGGTTTATTTATAGATTTTATAAACATTCATTTTAAAAACATTCCATTATAAGAGATACTGAAAGGTGATCTGAAAGTGTCATCTGGTTGCACATTTTTGAAATATCCCTTCGTTTGACACTTATGTTCCTACACTCACACCATTTTGCTTGACTACACATTTCTTGATAGTTTGTCATATGTGTAGATGTCGTTTCAGTTGTGATTATAAGTATTTATTCGGCGTAAGTGAAACGAACAAACGATTTGGAAGTTGAAGATTTAAATGACGAGCAGGTGGGAAGTAGGCGGTAGTTAAGATGAGTGAAAGTAGTGAACAGTGAAGGCAAAGGTTGAGTGAGTTGAGGAAATGACAAGGCAGAGGTGAAATGAAGGGGAGAGTGTGTGTATGAGGGGGGGGGGGGGGGGGGGTTTGAGAGAGAGTTAGAGAAAGAGAGAGAGAGAGAGAGAGAGAGAGAGAGAGAGAGAGAGAGAGAGAGAGATGAATTGTATTTTTCTCATTTGATGTGTTCCACGATTTTCTACAGTGTCTGGTTTCCAATATGTATCTAATTATTTAGTAGCTGTTTATTGCATGTTAGTGCTTGGCGGATGTGACAGTTTCCTTGAAAAGTGAGGGGCGAATTTGTTGAATTGATTTTTATGATGCTCATATCTTTTTCTATTGTTTTCGGCCTGTGATACTCCTGTTTAAGATCATCTGCAAATGCTGAAGGTTTATGTCGTATTTCCATGCCAGATTTCCTGTCACCACAGTATCCTGTCAGCAGTGGCAGCTCCTGACAAGTTTGACGCTCGTCGGAGAGGAACAAAGTTCAGATTCCAGTGGGGCCTGCAGATCGAGGCTCTTCGTAAATGACTTAATTCACACCTGATACTCTTGATTTTCGAAAGACTGAGAGAATTTCCTCCTCATTCTTCACCAGTGTAAGTTTGTACCATATTTATATTGAGTTGGCCGTTGATGGGACGTTAAAAAGTGAATTTTATTCTACAGTGGAGACAAAATGGTCAGAGATATGTTGCCGTAAGATAACCAGCAGATTGTGCAAAATCGTCTTGTGCTAGCATGTATCTCTATCATTGTCACCAGACGATGTGGTGCAAGATAATGATGTTGCATAGCCGCTGTTTTCTTCGACGTATTACAGTCTATAGCTTCCAAGTCTTTGGGCAAATAACAAAAAAACAAATTCGCTAATGAAGACGATGCCATTGGGAAATTAAAATATAGTTTTTCAGACGTTTACTGTCGGGGGCCAATGTGCGATAAGCTCCGTACGTCATGGTCAAAAAATGGTGCAAATGGCTCTAAGCACTATGGCACTTAACATCTATGTTCACCAGTCCTCTAGAACTTAGAACTACTTAAACCTAACTACCCTAAGAACATCACACAACACCCAGTCATCACGAGGCAGAAAAAATCCCTGCCGGGGATCGATCCCAGGAACCCGGGCGCGGGAAGCGAGAACGGTACCGCACGACCACGAGCTGCGGACGTCATGGTCAGATACAGTCTCTGAGCGATATGGAACTCTGACGTGTGCGGGAAATTCTTTAACATCACCAAGAAATAATGTGGAAAATATTAGAATATTAGAAAAAAAAAGGTTCTCCTAAACACCTTATCAATACTGTAAAGAGACAATAATATGTCAACACCAAAAAAGTTGTAAGCTCAGGTTAGAAAATATGGGATGAACGCTTTTTTTCTCGGCCAATTTCGGTTGAAAAACTGCGTAAATTTTTGTGGGATATTGTGTAATATTTCCGCATCAGCCCATTTTGTTAAAGTTTGGATAAGTGTCGGCCCTTTACATACCCTTCAAAGCAGCGTCTGTAACTGAGGTGGGTTCCAAGTAGGGAGCTGAGTTTCTTTTTCTGGAAAAGAAGAGCATCGCAGATGTTGATAGATGCTTAAAGAGATCGGGCAATTGAGTAATTGTGCGTGACGTCTGTCATCATCACAACCAGGTCGTACAAACCCGTCCGAACTCGCGTGTGCGAGCCGGCTTCACACAGCTGTAACTCTTGCAGCGTTGTATCATGCGGACACTCTGATCCGAGGTGATGACTCTCAATCAACACCTCACTGCTTAATTAGATCTCTCTGCCGGTAGTGCTCAAAGGCATCTGCCCACTGGATATTTCTCTACCTAACGGAAGACTTCCATATGTTTGGCCTAAGGAAGGATGCACTCCGCAGGAAGTGGTACGTGGATGATACGAAGATTATTGATGAAGCAAGACGTTATCTCTGACATCGACCATTATAATAGGGTTTTGTAGCCAGACCGGTGGGGAATAATATAGTGCACTGGAATCCTGAATAATACCAAACTGCTTTCAGAAAAAAAGGTTTGCCTTACTTATTGAACGCCCCTCATACACACCGACGACCTACTTATGGAGTGGAAAATGAGATATAGTTAGGAATTGAAATGGGATTTAGTACACCACGCTGGTGAACAGATGATGATACAGGAAACCCAAGATAAAAGCAGTACATGGATTGAGCCAAAAAGCAGTATAGTGCAACCTAAATTTATCTACAAATAAGGCAAAGACAATGGCTCTCGAAGGGAACAATCCATCAAATCGAAAATAATAATAAATGAGTTAAGTTTAGACCAAGTACCCCACTTCAGCTAGCTGTACCTCCTCCTGTACATTGTTCAGAATCGTGGACAATTACAAAAAAAATCGCGTACACGAGCAGCAGACATGAAGTTTATGAGATACGTTATCAAACGGATGAAATAAATGAAACAGTAAGACCAAATTTAAAAGTCTTTTCATTTAGTGACCAGATGGAAGGGAATGGAATAAAATGGATGATTTTGACACAATGATAGAAGACAGATTACCAAAACAGATAATGAATGTTGCAAAAGAGATGGATGGACGATAGGGACCGTAACAGATGATTCTAACACCTTTATCAAGTACCGTGTGACTGTGCCAGCAGAATCTACGTGGTCAAGGCGCGACTCAGTATATAATTTACAGAGTACTAATTATGAAATTTATAAACAAAGAAACTGAGAAATTAATAAAACAAGAAGTATAAGTGAGAGTATACTAATCGATAAGAAATTACGGAGGAAAGTTCTCAACTACAACGTGGAACTCCTGTACGCAGCAGAAGACGTCTGTGACAAGAAAGTCTTTCTACTTAGATTTGATACTTGAGGTTTATCGGTATTTTCAGTTCATCTTGAAACCTATGGGAAATGAAATCTGCCGAACAGTAAAGTGTCAGCATTGACGGAGAGTAGTGTCTGAAGCGCTGGAAACTTCTGTACGGGCGACAGATATCGCCAGAGATTCTGAAGTCACCAGCTACCACAAGCTTGATAATTAGTGAAAACAACATTTTAGCAATGATACATATATTTTGATTGTAGCTATGATAGAAATAAATGTCTTAATACTTATTACTGCACCTGTAGTCCAGTACCAGCAATAACCCCATTATATTCTCAAATTCATTTCTTGTTGGGTTTTACATCTCTATCATTGAAACACAGTTTAGGTTTTGATAATTTCGCAGTTGTCCCGCTGATCATTTTTTTAATACTTGTAAAATTATGAATTGTTTAGCCTCAAAATTATTCATAGATATGAACACACATTTCCAAAAATTTTGACATCTCACTTCTTCTACAACGGATAATTAATGTACGACAAGTAACTAACTGAGTTATTAGTGTGACATCTTGGGGCGCTCACCAGTTCAAAGATAACTTTACACCAAAGATACGTATTTGAATATTTATGTCGAAGTAAATGATATCTGTATATTACATAGCTGTCCACCAAATTTGTATTCATGCAATAATTGTTTCATTCTGTTGATTCTACTTTATAAAATGTATGACTTTATTTATAACTAGCTGAGTACGTGGCGTTACCTATTAGTCAATACTCCTTCTCTTTCCTCATCCCCTCTATCCCTTCTCTCTCTCCATGTCCAACACCCCCACACTCTGTCCACCTCCTCCTCTCCCCTCTCTCTGTCCATTTCCACCTCCACTCTCTCTGTTCATCACTTCCTCCCTCCAGATCTGTGTTCATCTTCTCCTCCCCCCTCCCAACTTTATAAATCTCCTTTCCCCCCTTCTCTCTTCAAGTTGTCACCATCCACCACAATAGCAGACAGATGGGTCTTACCTCTAGAGTATTTTTCTGCAGATTGTAGCTAATACGTGTGCTAGTTTTGATAGAAATCGTTCCAAAGGTTTAAGATAAACCCTTCACCAATGTTTTTGCACATGTACTGATACATTAAATAGATATCACATTTATTTAAAATATTTCTGTACAAACTTCAGCTGTATCATTCGCGAATTTCAACCTGCAGTTTAATTTTCGCGCAGCTCAATATTTATGTCGTTGTATTTCCGGAACTACGTGTCGGACAATAGTAACTTTTACAGGTACATCTTGTGGTGTGTGTGTTTACAGCGTGCAAAATGTGTTGTGAACAGAGTTAGTAGTAAAAAACTAGTACAATAAAACGTCGTGACTGATGTGGCAGTTTTTCACACATCTCAGTATTTGACGTCGTATGTCCTGATCTATCTGTCGTATAATGTATATTTTTGTAAGCACGTCGGGCAGCGTATGTAGATACTGTCTGCGAAAAGTGTTGCGAACAGAGTACTACAACTACACCTACAAACACACTTCACAAGCTACCGTACAGTGCCTGGCGGAGAATCCCATGTACTCATTTCCTTTCCTGTTCCGCTCGGAAACACAGAGAAGGAACAACGTCTGTCTGTATGCCTCAGTATGAGACATAATTTCGCGTTTCTTATCCTTCTGTTCGTTACGCGGAATGTATGTTGCCGGCAATAGAATCTTTTGCTGTAAGCTTCAAATTCCGGTTCTCAAAAATCCTCATTAGTGTCGCTCTAAAATAAAACCGCCTTCCTTCCATTATTTCCCATTTGAGTTCCCGAAGCATCTCCACAATGCTTGCGAGGTATTCGGACCTAAGGGGAACAAATGTAGCTGACCGTCTCTGAATTTCTTCGATGTCTTCCTTTAATCCGACCTGCTGTGAATCCCACTTACTAACGCAGTACTCAGGAATAGGCTGCACTAGTTGTGGTATATGTGGTCTTCTTTACGGACGAATCACATTTACCCAAAATTCTATCAGTAAACAGCAATCAAACATTCACCTTACCTATCATACTCCTCAAATGCCCGCTCCATTTCAAAACGCTTTGTAACTTTACGCTCTGATATCTAATCGACTCGACCCAATGAACCGGGACACTACTAATGCTGAATCCGAACATTGCGGGTTTCTTTTTCTACTTTTAGACCTAGCTGTCATTAATCACAAAATAGCACTCCGTCTTCAGGCCACAAGCGCCCCATAGGGACCATCCGAACGCCGTGCCATCCTCAGCGAGGATGAAGATAGGACGGGCGTGAGGTCAGCATACCGCTCTCCCTGTCGTTATGATGATTTTTTGTGACCGGAGCCGCTACTGTTCGGTCGCATAACTCCTCAATGGGCATCACGAGGCTGAGTGCACACCGAAAAACGGCAACAGCGCATGGTGGCCCGGATGGTCACCCATCCAAGTTCCGGTCACACCAAACAGTGCTTAACTTCGGTGATCTGGCGGGAAGCGGTGCATCCACTGCGGCAAGGCCGTTGCCTTGCCATTAATCACATCAACTATAATTTTTTTCTAAGTCACCTTGTGTGATTCCATAGTCACTCAACTACGGCACCCTTCCACTACAGCGCAGCTTCATCAGAAAACAACTGTAGACTGCTGCCCAACGCGCCTGCCGGATTATTTATGTTATAGAAAATAACAGCTGTCCTATTGTATCTCCCTGGAGCACACGTGACGAAACCCTTGTCACTGATGCACACTCACATTGAAGAACATACTGGTTTCTATTACTTAAGAAGTCTTGGAGCCATTCACATGTCTGTGAACTTACTTCATATGTTCGTATCTTCGTTGACAGTGTGGAGTGCGGCACCGCGTCAAATGCTTTTTTGAAATACAGCTATATGGAATCTGCCGGTTGCCTTTATCCATAGTTCAGAGAATATCGTGGTAAAAGGGCAAACTGAGTTCCGCAAGTGCGATGTTTTAAAAAATCGTGCTGATTCGTTCGGATGAGATTTTGGTCCCAAGGATATTTATTACATTAGAACTCGAAATGTGTTCAAGAATTCTGCAGCAAACTGATGTTAAGAATATTGGTCTACAATTTTGCGGGTCTGTTCTATTACCCTTCTTATATACAGGATTCACGATAAACGCAAGCTAAGTAAGGGGCCAGTGACATGGAGTACTCTTTAAAACCGAATTGGAATTCTATCATCTGGATCTGGCGACTTATTTGTAATCAACTCTTCCAGTTGTTTCTCTGAGTCAGGGATGCTTATTACAATGTCGTCCATGTGGGACTCACTGCGATGGTCAAACGACTGTGTGTTTAAACACAAACGATTTCTTAAACGAGAAATTTGGAAAAATTTGGAAGTTCGACTTCCGTTTTGCTGTTTTCTACTGCCACACTAGGAATGACTGAATGGAAGCCTTAGACCCGCTTAGCGATTTTACTTTTATTTTCTTGATTTCTCGGCGAAATCTTTGGCTAAGGTACGACGGCGGTAGTTGTATGCTTCGCACATAGCTCGTTTTACAGACGCACAAACTCTACTAACCTTTGCCTGTCTTCATGTGCGTGTTCTCTTTTGAATTGAGAGTACAATAGCCTCTGCTTTCTCAGCATTTTTGAATTCACGGTGGGTCTTTTCCGTCCTCAACTCTCTTTCTAGGCACATAATTCTGCAGAGCACGATTTACAGTCTGTTTAAACTTTGACCAGAATTCTTCTGTGCCCATCATACTGGAACTAGGTGACGTCAGTTCACCGTCTAAGTGAGGTGCTAACATTTGCTTATCTGATATTTCTAGTAGAAAAGTTTCTCCCAGCCATCCTGAGTGATTTATGAACATTCCTAATCATAGTCGCTATGATAACATCACGATCAATAATCCATGACTCTATACCGACACCATCAATAGGGACCAGGCTGTTTGTAGTAACGACGTTTAAGATATTTCCACTGCGTGTGGTTGCCAAACTACACGCTCAGGACAGTTTTCGTAAAACGAGTTGAAAAGTACCTCGCAAGACTGCCTGTACTCCCTGCAATGAATCCATAGATGTCCCAGTTTAAACTCCCTAAAATAAAGTCGCCTCCAATTGAATATTTACGCACTACTAAACATAGACTTTCTTTGAATGATTATAGAAATATCACAGCGGAATCTGGTGGCCTATGGAAACGTCCAACACTTGATTGCAGCTAGCTCCGTTATTCGCAGCAAGATTACTATCACACTCAAATTCCACTTCAATAGAGACAAATTTTTGTTAACCGCAATATACACTCCACCTCCCACGACATCTGATCTGTCTTTTAGGTGTACGTTGCACAACCCACTAAGTACTTCGAGTTTCAGCCAGCTGTCCGTGCCAAGAATGATTTGAGCGCTAGAACTTCCTGGAACTTTGTTACGAATACTTCGACACTTAGTTGGTAAAATTTCGACAGGTGAAATGCCTTTACCCTAACCGTGGTCTGATTTCGCTGTCTGTTTATCTACTGGGCAGCGAGTACCTCAGATTACCACGTAGCCCAAACAAAACCTACATGTGCTCTCCATAAGTACTCTGCTATCCGAGTAGCTACTTCCTCTGTGTAGTGCACAAACGACCTATCACGGGGAGTCCTACAATTTTCCACTCGATGACGCAGATCCAGATATCTACATTCGTCAGAGTAGATGAAGCCCTTGGTTGAGACCAACCATTCGGCTCCAAACCGATGGACCACGATCAGCTCTGGGAAGAAATTCTGCAAATTGCCAACTCTGCATCTCGCGGGCGAGGCCAACACAGCCTTCACCACTTTCGACATCCACCTGACCCCAGAACCCACGTGACAGGCAACACTGGTGCCGACGTGAGCACAACCTACAGACAACTGCACTCCAAGGGGCTCCATAAACACATAAACAGCGTAGCTCTGGAGCTCCTGGTAACTAGTAAGCCCACGACCACGTGTGCCTGCTCGGACCCTGCTGAAGTCATGGCCACCCGTTCACTGATAGAGCGAGCATTCGAGGTCAGGCGTCAAGCCTCCACATTGGCCGTCCGCCTCGAGCTACGCGAACGCGCTACCACCCACCACTCGCCCTTCTAGGAGGGCAGATGCACCACGTCGGGTACATATGGAGATATATCGACAGCAGAGCCTGTGGGCGAAGCAAGCATCACTTCATATGTCGCATGCGACGTGCCAGATTTCCGCCACCGCTACGCCCCAAGACAGCAGCCTGAAGACGGGCTGCCAATAGCCAAAAGCTCATTCAGCTGTTCGGGAACTGCGGTCAGCTCCTATTGCATCCGTACACGGCTCGTGCACATGCTGTCCATTTTTGCAAAACTAACTGAAGGAGTAAACTATAAAAGCTGACAGAATTTTAGATACGCAATTTGCTACCCTCCATTGTCGTCAATGGATGCTGCTACCTTAATGATCTGTTCGGGGGACATTAAAACTGCGCTACAGATGGCGTGAATTTACACTTTAAATTACAAAGGCGATATTAAACGACTTGAACGGAAAGACACACACGAAAATTAAGAAATATACTATTAGGAAAAGGAAAGAAGATCTAAATACGTTATGTGAGTCTGTAGGCTTTCGTGGCCATTGACACTGAAGTTAAAATCTTCTGGGTTATAAGGCCACGGAATGTTCCCTCTGAAATGTTCCACGTTTCGACCCCTCTACTGGGATCTTCCTCGGGATCTTTTAGTGTCCACTACTGCTTGAACACTGTCAGAGACGAGTGTTGCGTCCACTTATGAAGGGGGAATTTCTGGCGTTCGTGCTGGACAAGTGATAGTATTGGTTAAAATACATGTGGCTACCATTGGTGGGCCGTTGTCATAGGCTAATACAGAAGAAGGGGCGTTGGTAGCTCATCTCCCGTGGAAACCATTGGCGGTCATCGTCGTTGGAGAGAAAGGCACTGTTCCACACTTATGCTAGAGAAGGGCTATTGGTTGAAATTCCTGCTACCACTATTGGTTGGTCGTCATCAGTGGCTAGATTCGAAACGGACAGAGCAAGAGAGGGGGAATGTTTACCCAAAATATTATTGTCCGCCGAGGTGACTTGCAGCGCGTTGTTTATGCCGCTCACACACGGCGGCCGCGTATTTACTTCCTTGATGGCCGGGAGCCACGATGACGGAAGCCTATAGCCGTCCTCTGTATTAAAATTAGATGAATTCTTAGAAATTGCAACCTGTCTTCAATAAATATTTGTTTCTTTAGCCAGTACGCATACGTTATTAAAATCGATGTCAGAGCAATAGTTCTCGAGATGTTTCGCTACTGCCGATTTTGCACTTTGATTTAGCCGCATGTGCCGTTCGTTTTCCTTAATGCGTTCTTTAACAGTTCTTCCCGTTTCGCCTATATACACTTTACCGGAGCCACATGAGACTTGATAGACGCCTGCAATGTGGAGGTAATCAGGTGCATCGTTTTCCGTCGGAAAAGGACTTTTACTTTGTTTAGGCTAAGGAAAGATGTGTGAATACCATTTTTCTTTAAAATTATGCTTATCCGGTCAGTGACCTCAGAAACGAACGGCAACCTAACGGAGTGAGAAGGCGGTTCCTCGTCATTCTTATTAGAGGTATAAATATTCCGCATAAAAGCCCTGTCGATTGAGTAACTATCATACCCATTTGCCTTCAATGTCCTCTTTAAAAAAGTCAACTCCGATTCTAAGTCGTCGTCATCGCTGATACCGGAGGCACGTGAAGACAGAGTGTTGAGTACTTCTTGCTTCTGGTCTGGATGGTGGTGCGAAGTGGCATCTAAATACCTGTTTGTTAGTCTGCTTCCTGTACACTCTGTGACCTAGAGTGTTATCAGACGTTCTGTATACCAACACATCTAGGAACGGAAGACCGACCTTCAAGAAATTGTGGAACTCATGAAGTTGTTCTTCGCCGTGTGGCCATATAACAAATGTATCGACCACGTAGCGGAGCCAACAAGAAGGCTTAATGGAGCACTACTTAATGCCTGTTGCTCAAAATGTTCCATAAAAGGGTCAGGTGCAACTGGCGAAATGGGTGAACCCATTGCAAGGCCGTCAGCCTTTTCATAGAATTCACCATTGTACTTAAAATAGCTCGAGCGAAGACGTAATTCAATTAACTCACAAACATCTGGAGCAACATTCTCTCTTATGATCTCCATTATATCTGATACTGGGACGTTAGTAAATAACGATGTCACATCGAAGCTGACAAGAATGTCACCTCCTTTATAACTGGACGCGACACTCGTCTCTGACAGTGTTCTAGTTGTAGTGGACACCAAAAGATCCTGAGGAAGATCCCAGCAGAGGGGTCGAAACGTCGAACATTTTAGAAGAAACATGACGCGACCTAATAACCCAGAAGCTTTTAACTTCAGCTAAATACGTTGCTTGCCGCTCTGGAATTGTGAGCAGGGGACAGATGAAGTACTGTTAGTAGCAAATGAGTAATAAACTTAGGTTTATGTATCATGTGCCAGTTCTTCACAAATTTCAGCGTTCATGACGTCATACCTCCTGAGCTGTGTGTTGTACAGTGACGTAATTCTTCTGGTACATTAAGTGTTATACGTGTATACTGTCTGAAAAATGTGTCACGAATACAGTTGTTGGTAGTAAAGAAGTAATAAATTAAAACGTCACAGTTCATGCGGCAGCTTTCCTGCATGAACATTGAAAATGTAAGTGATAAACCTGTGTGCTTTCATAGTTTTGTGGGGTTACCAGCGAGACAATGATTTGTAAAGGTTTGACATTATCTGTAATAATTGTTAGAAGTCAGTAAGTGCTCTCATTCACAAGTACTGGATGACTAAAGTATGGATATTCGCAAGTCGTGGGCTACACTAGTTTTCACCCCCACCACATTGATAAGTGGGTGGTTTTTTCCCGCATAGTGATTCTTCCTAGGCAGTAAGTGATATGTGTATCAAGTATGGTTGAAATCGGTCCAGTGATTTAGGAGGGGATGCGGAACATACATACACGCATACATACTTACTTATATCCATTTCTACATCATGTACGGATGTATGGATAAAACTAAACGTCAGGATGATTTGGTTCAAATGGCTGTGAGCACTATGGGACTTAACATCTGAGGTCATCAGTCCCCTAGAACTTAGAACTACTTAAACCTCGCTAAACTAAGGACATCACACACATCCTAGCCCGAGGCAGGATTCGAACCTGCGACCGTAGTGGTCGCGCAGATCCAGACTGTAGCGCCTAGAACCGCTCGGCCACATCGGCCGGCAAACGTCAGGCTTCCTAGAGCTCAAGTACCATAGAATTAAAAGCAGGCCGAATTTTCTCATAATTATCTAAAAGGAAAAGAAAATCTTCACAACAAATAAATGCAATTAAAAAACCAAGCCCCCAAGCAAATTTGCCAAACCGCACAAAGCCGACCAAAAATAGTATCGGAGGATTCATAAGTGAAGATCGACTGAATCTGTAAAAATAATAACTGCTTAGCATTGTTCGGGGAAGCTATACATCAAGTTGATATTGATATGCAGAAAATGGTAAGCAAATATGACACTCTTAACTTTGTTGTAACATTGATGAAAATAATCTACCAATATGAAATGAATTATTGTAGTTGTTTGGCAAGACTTTCCTCAAATGATTTGCCGAGGGTACTCTTCCTCATGTCATCAATAGAAATGCATTCGCTACCACGAAATCTGTTCAATTAGCTAAAGACAACAATGAAAGTAAAAGGAAGCTCTGGCAACATTCATGGGAGGCTTCGAGAACATGAAAAACGTAATAAACCTTTCATTCATAACGTTGATCAATGGGAGTGCAGAAAGTTCCCTACCAGCTCGCTGGCTATACATCTTTTGACAGGGTGAATGAAAAGCGTTTTAACGTTGCTCGCGCTGTCTCTTGTCTCGGAAAGAATGATGGCTCTCCAGTAACTCAGTTCGCGTAACCCCGCTGTGCGTCCGTACGCAGTATTAACGAGCACCATTAATATCGGTTATTGGAAGCAGCCGTAAGTATTGATCGACCGTAAACCATCCAAAGGCAGGCTTCTAACAGGTCCTGCCTGCTTGATGAGCTATGATGGCGGACAAAAGAGCCCACACTGTGTTGCATGCTAAAGAAATACATTGTCAGCGGGACAAACACGCGAGGAACTCCTGTAATTCCGGCTGAAGAAGTTTTGATCAACGGGGACAGCAGATTTTATTACCAAGTACTGCAGAACCTCTGTCATACCATCGCGATACATCAACATATAGGCAGCATTCATTCTCTGACAGGTGCCCATAATGTACAAAACATTCTTTTTTATTTTTCTTGTCATATCGTACCTGTCGATCCAAAATGTTTCGAGACTTGAAATTAAAAACACATGAAGGATGGTGGTTTTTAATGCCTCAAGTATGCTACTCTGTCTCTGCCCTTATTTGAATAATGCACGAAACGTTCACGTGAAACAGTGAGAAAGGCCTTTCTATGGAATGTTGTTCAATTTGCACCTTACACCGACTTGAATGTCAGTTATGTCGTCAAAAAAATGTTCATTTATGAAAATTTCGTACTTTGTGGTTTTGTTATCAAATGGTTCAAATGGCTCTGAGCACTACGGGACTTAACATCTGAGGTCATCAGTGCCCTAGAACTTAGAACTACTAACACGTAACTACCCTAAGGACATCACACTCATCCATGCCGGAGGCAGGATTCGAACCTGCGGCAGTAGCAGTCGCGCGGTTCCAGACTGAAGCGCCTAGAACCGCTCGGCCACACTGGCCGGCCGTTTTGTTACAGTTTCTTATTAATAACATCAAGGCTCATAACCCTTTGGATACTTTCCAGAAAAGTACTACCACGATTTTGCATTTCAATTAAGTCTTGATAGGCGCCCACACACTGCTGCCTTTGTTCGCAGTCCAGGTGTACAGCATAAGCTTTTCACATAGTCTTCTCTTCTTTAAAACATTCTTCAGGATGTTTTGAATACTCGACTTAGATTAATTAATGAAAAACCCCTAATATTACTCTGTAAAGCCTTATTTTGCCCACCACGCGCTTCAGCCTTTATATTAGAACATTTTCAACTAAGTCTAAAAACTGCTGTATGATAGATAAACATGCATACAACTGAAGATTAGAAAATGAAGCAACTTCTGGTTATGAATATCTTTTAATAAAACAGTCTCTGTTACGAAATTGTTTTTATTAATAACAGTTATGCGTTTTCCTCTTGTAAGCTATGGCCAGATTATCTGGAGACAGCAGAACAAAGATTAAGGTGACAGAATGGTGAAGGGAATAAGGCATCTTTCCTAAGCTATGCATCCATGCATACAAGGGGCAGTAACATATTCATAAACTCATACAGAAATGTAGTGAGATTAACCTTATTCGTCAGTTGCCGCTTTAGGGCATTAAATAAGAATAACAAGCGTCTGGACATTACATGTCTTATCAGATACGTAAAATACCTAAATGGGAAGAAGAAGTAGAAAAATAAAATTAACCAAGATACATGATGGATGGTGGAAGACATGGGAATCTAAAATACATAACATAATTAACCCCTTTAGGTACATTAAGTATCTCAGCTCAAGCTAAGCATGGTATTCACAGAACAGAGTCACGTGTACAGCATTTGGTTATCCAGCAGTAAGGAAGTTTGCTCAGTACAAGAACAGGAATGACTATGAGCCACGTGACTGCATATATCGCGTTAGTATCGAGGGTATCGGCTAGATGGCGTAAAGATTTTATTAGATTACGCTAATTGCATTGCTTAATGTTAACAATTTAAACATATTAAAATACATGAGATTCTATTTTTTTAAAAAATACAAAATTATGCTTACAAAACTGTAAAGCACTAATGGGAACTTGCTAATAACAGCTGAAAGTAATAGATGCATAAAAATACACAGAAAATGTAATAGTGAAAGATGAACCAGTGCCACATCCAAGAATGATCATAATAGAAAGCTAAATAAAAGTACAGCTACACTAATAAGACAATTGCAAATACATAAGAGCAGCTTATGTGTCCCCCCATATTATTAGCATTTTTGGACCTGACACTGATTCATCTTGGGTGACACTGATTCATCTTGTACTATCGTATTTTTGTGAATTTTTACGTATCTGCTAAGCTCAACAGTTATTAGTAAGTTTCCGTTAGGCTTTTACATTTTTGTAACTGTGAGGTGACTTCATCTCATTCGGCTGCGGTGGCCGAGCAGTTCTAGGCGCTTCAGTCCCATAGTGCTTAGAGCCATTTTGGAACTTCTTCTCATTTCAAGTAGTAATACATTTAAATGGCCGACATTAAGGAATGCTGTTAGTTTAATATGTTTGAGTGTGCCCAGAAAAACATGGCCGGCAGATGTGCAATCGGCACTGCAAGCATAAGGAGTGTGGTAGCGATGATGGTTGTGGGCAGGCAATTAGGGGAAACCCCTAGCGCTGGATGCGAAGAGCCATTCTGAACTGAAGCCTAAGCTCACAGTTTTCATAAATATTAAGTGAAACCCCCTCCACGCCAAACACTTTCATGCCAACCATTCAAAAAGATCTACTATCACATCTGCAATGGTTCATGAAGTTCATTAGGTTTGGAACTGAGGAAAAGTAATGTCATTAACGTATGTACAAACACATCCTTAGTACAAAAATAAGCGAGTAAGGTCTTCAAATATGCTGTTCCAGAACCCAGAGTATTTTTCATTTAACCAGGTATCGTTAGACGTTAAAAGTTACACCCTTTCATTGAAAAAGTCTGTGGTTATTGGAATAATACAGCAGATAAAAAAGTATTGCGTAATAACATTATGGCTTTGATTGCTGCCATTTGCCAAAATCTGTTTTCTATATCTCAAACCGTTTATGAAACACGAAGAATGTTATGGCTATTTTATTCTGGCATTTCCCTTGCATGGATGATCGCAAAGGAGTATGCTACATCAGATCAATTTTCTCGAGACAGAGGCCGCAATTGTGGGGAATATTTCTGTATGGTAGCTTAATTTAATATCCAACAACAGGTGATGTAGTATGCACCAAACACAAAATCATATCGACCTTTATTTTTCATTGCAAACTTTTCCGAATTCTGCACAGTGTCGTACTTATATCCAAATATCATAGTAACTATGATCATATACGAAACGGTTGGTATTTCATAATGAAGCTGACACATAAAACTGTAAATAACGCAAAAATGAAGTTTATTAACAAGTAGTTTCTGCAAACATTTTGAGAAAGATTGCCAGGTATGCGCTTTGATTCTGTAATTGCAGTGCGAAGCCAACTGGCTGAAAGTGGCGAAACGCTTGTCGCCCTCCTCTTATGAACAAACGAATGAACTCGTCATTGCGCATTGACCACAGTACCCTGAATGGATCTACCCTTTTGAGTCTTTGTGCTATGTAGGCCATTCCCATGATAATAGCTGGGCATATGATAGTTATGTTCTTGTGCTGGGCGAACCTGGTTAGCCGATCGTTTTCTGCTCTACATCTACATGTACCATTCACCGTTCTGAGTTGCGTGCACCATGATACCGAGCTTGCTTCAGCAGACTTAAGGCACCTAACTAAAGTAACATGTTATCTGGTATTACAGATACCTATGTCGACCACCAACCAATAACGGTTAATTTTACTTTCTACTTGTACTTCCCATTTAGGTCCTTTACGTATCTGAAAAGAAATTTGCCGATCTTATCTAAATTCCAGATGCTTCTTTTATGCCCATAAGCGGCAATTTCCCCCCCCCCCCCCTCTAATTGACTATGAACCTTGCCGCTCGTGGGGAGGCTTGCATGCATTAGCGATACAGATAGCCGTACCGTAGGTGCAACCACAACGAAGAGGTATTTGTTCAGAGGCCACACAAACGTGTGCTTCGTGAAGAGGAGCAGCAGCCTTTTCAGTAGTTGCAGGGGCAACAGTCTGGATGACTGATCTGGCATTGTAACATTAACCAAAACGGCATTGCTGTGCTGGTACTACGGACGGCTGAAAGCAAGAGGAAACTACAGCCGTAATTTTTCCCGAGGGCATGCAGCTTTACTGTATGGTTAAATTCATTTGAGTAAAATATTCTGGAGGTAAAATAGTTACCCACTCGGATCTTCGGGCGTGACTACTCAGGGGTACGTCGTTATCAGGAGAAAGATAACTGGCATTCTGCGGATCGGAGCATGGAATATCAAATCCCTCAAACTGGTAGGTAGGTCGTAAAATTTAAAAAGGGAAATGGGTAGGTTAAATTTAGATATGGCGGACCTTAGTGAAGTTCGGTGGCAGGAGGAACAAGACTTATGGTCAAGCGAATGCAGGGTTATAAATACAGAATCAAATAGGAGTATTGCAGGAGTAGGTTTAGTAATAAATAAGAAAGTAGGAGCAAGAGTAAGCTACTACGAACAGCATAGTGAACGCATTACTATAGCCAAGACAGACCCAAAGGCCACACCTACCACAGTTTATACGCCAACTAGCTCCTCATTCGACGAAGATATTGAAGAAATGTATGATGATACAAAAGAAATTATTCAGATAGTGAAGGGATACGAAAATTTAGTAGTCATGGGGCACCGGAATTCGAGAGGAAAAGGAAGAGACGGCCTCTGTGGCCGAACGGTTCTAGGCGCTTCAGTCCGGAACCTCGATGCTGCTAAGCTGCAGGTTCGAATCCTTCCTCGAGCCTGGATGTGTGTGCTGTCCTTAGGTTAGTTAGGTTTAAATAGTTCTAGGACCAAGGGACTGATGACTTCAGATGTCCCATAGTGCTTAGAACCATGTGAACCATATTTTTAAAGCAAAATTGTAGGTGAATACGAAATGAGGTTAAGGAATGAAAAAGGAAGCCGCCTGGGCGAATTTGGTACAGAGCATAACTTAATCATAGCTAACACTTGGCTGGAAAATCATAACAGAAAGCTGTATACGTGGAAGTGGCCTGGAGACACTGGAAGGTTTCAGATAGATTATACAATTGTAAGACAGAGATTTGGGGACCAGGTTTTAAATTGTAAGACATTTCCAAGGGCAGATGCGGACGCTGACCACAATCTGTTTGTTACGAACTGTAGATTAAAACTGAAGAAGCCGCGAAAAGGTGAGAATTTAACGAGATGGGATCTGGATAAACTGAAAGAACCAGAGGTTCAGAGAGAGCACAAGAGAACGATTGACAAGAACGGGGAAAGAAATGCAGTAGAAGAAGAATGGATAGCTTTGAGAGATGAAATAGTGAAGGCAGATGTGGATCAAGTGGGTAAATAGACGAGGGCTAATAGAAATCTTTGGGTAACAAAAGATATATTGAACTTAATTGATGAAAGGAGGTAATATAAAAATGAAGTAAATGAAGTAGGTAATAAGGAATAAAAACGTCTCAAAAAAGAAATCGGCAGGAAGTGCAAAACGAATAAGCACCCTTACAAATGTAACGATGCAGAGGCATATATCTCTACAGGTAAGATAGGCACTGCCGACAGGAAAATTAAAGAGACCTTCTAGAAAAGAGAACCACTTGCATGAATGTCAAGAGATCAGATGGAAACCCAGTTCTAAGCAAAGAAGGGAACGCAGAAAGGTGGAATGAGTATATAGTCAGTCTATACAAGGGCCATGTTCTTGAGGACAATATTATAGAAATGGAAGAGGATGTAGATAAAGATGAAATGTGAGATATGATACTGCGTAAAGAATATGACAGAGCTCTGAAAGACCTAAGCCGAAACAAGGCCCCAGGAGTAGACAACATTCCATCAGAACTACTGACAGCCTTGGAAGAACCAGCCCTGACAAAACTCTACAATCTTGTGAGCAAAATATATGAGACAGGTGAAATATCCTGACTTCAAGAAGAATATAATAATTCAAATCCCAAAGGAAGCAGGTGTTGACAATTGTGAAAATTACCTAACTATCCGTTTAATAAGGCATGGCTGCAAAATACTAACGCGAATTGTTTACAGACGAATAAAAAAAACAGGTAGAAGCCGACCTCGGGGATGATCAGTTTCAAAGTGGGGCCGAGGTATTTTAAAGTGGAAATCGTTTTAAAGTTTCATTGAATTGTGGAGAAGAGAGTTGTTTTAGCAATGCATATGTATAAAACTGTCTGGAAGACTGTTGTGGATTTATTTTAAAATTTAATCTGTATTTACCTTCGTTAGATGCGATCTGATCCTGAAAATCGGTCATATTGTATCATAAACTAACGTTACATTTCTGCAGGCATTAGTAAGAGCGAACGATTCGACGATTTGGTTGTGGCCGCAGCTCGACAATTTTCAAATTCGTCATAGTCGCAGAACTATGACGTGAAGGAAGGAAGCCATTATAGCACTAACGAAGCAGCGGAAACTTTATTTGTGATTTATGCAACCCGCAACACGAGAGTGGTAATCGCTTCGTTTCTGACCTCTAAAGTGCTCGTCATTTATGACGGCGGCGAGTTTAGGTTCGTTCTGCGAATCTGACGTCACAAAACACAGTCAGCCAATGAACAGAGAAAGACGTTGCCAGAGCTCGATTGCAGTGCAGAGCACGGACGCGTGTCTTCAGTTTTAGAAACGTTCAGTCATAAATAAAGTAATTGAACAAAAGCAATGTGTTGATAGCAGACTTTCTTTTATAGGAAGTTTGGAAAAAGCATTCTTTATACCAATTGCTTCATATTCTTTTAATTAATTAATAAAAAAACAAATAATAAGCCTCCTAATTCAGGTGACAGCAAGGAAAGGTTTTTGTATCATTCTCACTAACCAGTTTTTCGCAATAAAGATCAGCGGTAATTGTTTATTTCCTATTGTATTTCGACGAAACGTGAGTAATTGATAATCGTAACAACAGTGTTTGTCAGTCTTTTGTGTGATATTTTAAAGTCCTCCGGGAGATGTGTCGAATGATGAGCTGCATTAGTGTAATGTTTAAATTGTATGGCTGCTAAGTGAAAGGTTCTTTGTTCAAACCTTTATCGGTGCTTAATATTTTCTTTATTTAAAAACAATATCGAAGTGTCATACTTCATGAATTTTATTCGTTTGAATGTAATTTTTTGAAATTTCTGGTGGCAACTAAAGTCGACCATACGGAAAGTATACGCTATGGACTTTTACCTCTGCAAACTCTTCAAAATTTCGTGCAATGGTTCACTACATCTAATGCTGCACAACAACTGCGTTGAACATTGAAACAAAATTAAGTCATTTATCGGGGGAAAGTAACAGTCAAGAAGATACGTAAAAATCAAATTTTTTGTGAAATCGAATGATAAAGTGTGTCAAAGCAGTCGAAACACCATGTGTCTGCACAGGCGAGCAGTGCATGATGACAAAGTAGCGCACATCGCGGAATGCGGGAGCACGTCTCCGTAGCAGCGAAAGGGTTAATGCGGCCGTGGTGGCTTTACTTCATAAGTTGCGCGCTCCTCCCTAAACGTAAGTTTGCGAACTATACTACGGCGTTGCTTCTCTTGGCGCGTACAACTGGCAACACAGCAATTTCCCGCGTCTGGGCGGGCATGCGCGAACCGCCAAGATAAAAGAATTGAACTATAGTTGTACAAGGAAGCAAGTCATGGCGGTCGTATCCATCCATGAGTCTAATGACTGGTGAAGTCCCTCTCCCCAACACCCGCACCAAAGGAAGAAAGACTCCGTGTCACGTGAGGGCAGACGTCGCCGACCTCTGCACAGTGGGGCTCTGCCGTACCGCATCAGAGCCATCACTGACCACAGACCGGCGCCCCGGGCGCCGAGTGGACTGCCGCGTCGGCACATTACCGCAGCCCCCTGCCGTGCACCGTCAGTGACCAACCCAACTCAACGCTGCCGCGAGGTGATTGTAACCCCCAGGAGACTACAGTTTGCTCTGTCTTGCGCCCCCCTTCTAACAGCCGTGTACCGCAAGTCTCTAGAGGAAGGACGGTTCCAAATGATTGAAAAAGATCACAGGTAGTCCCAGTTTTCAAAAAGGGTCATCGAGCAGATGCGCAGAACTACAAACCTATATCTCTGACATCGATCTGTTGTAGAATTTTAGAACATATTTTTGCATGTCGTTTCTGGGAACCCAGAATCTACTCTGTAGGAATCAACATGGATTCCGGAAACAGCGATCGTTCGAGACCCAACTCGCTTTATTTGTTCATGAGACCCAGAAAATACTAGATACAGGCTCCCAGGTAGATGCCATTTTCCTTGACTTCCGGAAAGCATTCGATACCGTTCAGCACTGTCGACTACTAAACAAAGTAAGAGCCTACGGAATATCAGACCAGCTGTGTGGCTGGATTGAAGAGTTTTTAGCAAACAGGACACAGCATGTTGTTCTCAATGGAGAGACGGCTACAGACGTTAAAGTAATCTCTGGCGTGCCACAGGGGAGTGTTACGGGACGATTGCTTTTCACAATATATAGAAATGACCTAGTACGTGTAGGAAGTTCCATGCGGCTTTTCGCGGATGATGCTGTATAATACAGAGAAGTTGCAGAATTAGAAAATTGCAGCGAAATGCAGGAAGATCTGCAGCGGATAGGCACTTGGGGCAGGGAGTGGCAACTGACCCTTAACATAGACAAATGTAATGTATTGCGAATACATAGAAAGAAGGATCCTTTATTGTATGATCATATGATAGCGGAACAAACACTGGTAGCAGTTAGTTGTGTAAAATATCTGGGAGTATCCGTACGGAACTATTGGAAGTGGAATGATCATATAAAATTAATTGTTGGTAAGGCGGGTGCCATGTTGAGATTCATTGGGAGATTCCTTAGAAACAGAGGGGGTGGCTTACAAAGTACTCGTCCGACCTACACTTGAGTATTGGTCATCAGTGTGGGATCCGTACCAGGTCGGGTTGACAGAGGAGATAGAGAAGATCCGAGGTATAGCGCGCGTTTTGTCACAGGGTTATTTGGTAAGCGTGATACCGTTACGGAAATGTTTAGCAAACTCAAGTGGCAGACTCTGCAAGAGTAGCGCTTTTCATCGCGGTGTAGCTTGTTGTCCAGGATTCGAGAGGGTGCGTTTCTGGATGAAGTATCGAATATATTGTTTCCCCCTACTTATACCTCCTGAAGAGATCACGAGTGTAGAATTAGAGAGATTAGAGTGCCCACGGAAGCTTTTCGGCAGTCGTTCTTACCGCGAACCATACGCGACTGGAACAGGAAAGGGAGGTAATGACAGTGGCACGTAAAGTGCCCACCGCCACACACCGTTGGGTGGCTTGTGGAGTATAAATGTAGATGTAGATGTAGATGTAGGTCGGCGCAATGTGGAACGCGATTACGTGACTGATAATTTCTTCAAATAATGTGTTCATCTCAATTGCAACGACGCTTTCTTTTCACGAAAAAAAAGCAAAATTTTTGGCTATTGTTGTAACATTAGCTTTTATTAACCAAGGAAGTCGTGAACGAAGTCGTCAGCTGTCTGGTGTGGTGAACCTCATTCAAAGTACAGAACACACTATAATAACAGAATAATTGTGATGCAAGAACAGAAAGCCTGAGTTACAACTAAAGTGGATGTTTATTTAGATGAAGAGCAGTTTCGTGCTATGCCCATTCTCAAATCAAGCAATGGTTCCCAATTTAAATGTCCGTCCAGACTCACAGTAGATAAAGTGGGTAGACGTGTGTATGGTCCCAAATACATGTCAAAACAAAGACATATATAATTATTGCTCGTTGGTTGGTTGATATGAGGGAGGGGACCAGATAGCGTGGTCGTCATTCCCATAGGATTAGGGAAGTATGAGGAAGAAAGTCGAAGGCCCCCTTTCACAGGAACCATCCTGGCATTTACCTGAGGCCATGTAAATCGGGATGGCCGGACGCGGGTTTGAACCGTCATCCTTCGAAATGTGAGTCCAGTGTGCTAACCACTGCGCCACCTTGCTCAGTATATACTTATTGTTTATTGTTGCTATTTTGTACTCAGTATGACGTTCTTCATCACGATTGAATGCAGTAGGCTCCTGTTATTATTAATAAATGCGAAACTTGTTTATGAGTAACACAAGCATGTTGCATGTAAGTTCGACAAATTGCTGAAGCAATGTTTGATATCCTTTTTTGGGTATTATTTTATTTTTCCTTTCTGTTAAGGAAACTGTGTATTCTAGCTATATATGATAAATTTGTGTTGTTTTCTTTATTTTTACTAAAATTCCTCTTTTTCACGTTACAAATGAACAATTTCCCAATAAAACGTGATTCAAATATTAGTAATTTCTGTTTTTCTATAAGAAGTATGTAGGACAAAAGTGTTCCAGACGTTGCCCACTCCTTTTTATATCCTCAATCTGTTTCTAGAATGTTCACCGCTTCCGATTTTTAGGGGAATTTAGTAAGACACTGATCGCATTTATAAGGAAAGTGATCGTTATGAGGTACAGCCCGATAGATAAGCAACATACTCAACATATAAGTAACATGTATATGATCTTAACCGCAAAAGTACGGCAGTCTACGCTCGCATATGGTAGTCTAAGGTAGCCTATGGTAGTAACGCGCGCTAAATAATGTATATGTCCAGTAGTTACAGATTTTCTCTTTCTTTTAGCAAATTCAACACGTCTTAAAGCTGTGCATAAATCTTCGCTGGAAATAGTGTTAAATACAATTCTGGATATAGATTTCCATTTCTGGTGTATTTTAGGCTCTTACTTAACGTCAAGTAAAGTCTTATGCCATTGGGAGAACAGGCGTCTCGTTGATTACTACGGTTTAGGGGTACATGCATCTCTGGGCCAAAACATTAACGGTATCGTTTCAAAGGTGTCAACATGCGAAAGAAAAAGTGTTTTAGTAAATGTGAGCGCAAATTGTGAAACCAGCTTTGGTGAGCGAGCGGTTCTAGGTGCTAGAACCTGGAACTGCGCGACCGCTGCTGTCGCAGGTTCGAATCCTTTCTCGGGCATGGATGTGTGTGATGTCCTTAGGTCAGTTTAAGTAGTTTTAAGTTCTAGGGGACTGATGACCTCAGAAGATAAGTCCCATAGTGCTCAGAGCTTACGCTAACGTCTATATTGTGCTACGAACCACGCCACAAGACGACAAACCATACGTTCTAGGTTTACGACTAAGTCTTCCCGGTAATTTCTTTACAATTTTTACTTTCTTTTGTTTGTGAAACAGAACTTTGCATCCTCACTCAGATCTTTTTTTCATACAGAGCTCTCAATATGATTTAGGAGTCTATAGTGAAATAGAGACACACATTGTGTCACCATTATCAGATTTTAGATATCTTTATTATTGCTGACCATGATCCGGCATAGGAAGTTTCTCAAATAAAGTTTTTTTTTAAGATCTTAAGGGACCAAACTGCTTAGGTTATCGGTTCCTAAGCTTACACACTACTTAATCTGACTTAAAGTAACCTACGCTAGGGACAACACACACACACTCATGCCCAAGGGAAGACTCGAACCTCCAACGGGGGGAGACAAGTACACTTCTCTGTGGTTATGTACACAACGCTGCATTCTATTCCATGTAACACTGCATGCACCGCAGTGGGCGAAAAGAAGAATGAGAAAGGAAATGGCAGAGGGTAATTCAAACTATGAGCTGGTTCAGTGTCCAGTGCTCGTAAAGGGTCCGTTGAAGATGGGAGAGCGACAGAATGAAACATAATCATTACAATTATTTCGAGATAGGACTCTGAATTGATCGCTACATAACTACACTGGTGTCCAAAATTAATGCAACAAACGGAAATTTTGCAATTTTGCGTTTATTTTTCCAGAAAACCGCTGATAGTAAAGTAGAAACAATGTAAAGAATATTGAACGTCATCCGAAATGGAAGAAATGAATCGAAGTCTGCAAAGATGTACGAGGAATGTCTTCGTCTAAGACGCAAAGTGAATGCTATTTGTGGAAATTTGCATTAAAATCTTATGCGACCGAACTGCTGAAATCATCGGTCCCTGAGCTTACACTCTGTTTAGTCTAACTTAAGCTAACTTATACTAAGGACAATACTTCATGTTCTGCCCGAGGGAGGATTCGGACCTCCGACGGAGAGAGCAGCGCGGCCAGTGACAAGTTGCCGCAGTCCGTACGGCTATGCCGCGCGGCAAGTGATTGCAATGGTTCTAGCCAAATAGTTGGTGACACAAAGAAAATTTGAGGGGAAGTATCACGTCATGTGAAAGAACATTAATCAAAACGCACCCATAATCTTTTCAAGAGTTCTAAAATAGTCACAACAAAATGTACCCAGTGATCCAGGATGATACATCACGAAGGAGTTATCAAAATGGGGCGGAAACGGATGTGATGTACGGATACGGACAAACAAATAACTACAATTTCAGAAAAAAATTGGAGTATATTATTAAAGAAATCGGGATTTACAAATTGATATAGTCAGTGATGGGTTGGTCAAACTCTGGCTTGCTATGAAGGGAAACCAATTGCGGCGAGAATATCGTCGACACACCGCTGTGGTGTAAGGGCGCAGCGGATGACAACCAAAGCGGTCCTGACATGAAAATAAATGGCAACCCAGTCCACCACTCCTGACTGTCGGTTCATATGGTTGCGACATTCAGGTTGGTAACCCGCTGTCTGGGGCGTCTCCAGACAAGACTTCGGTCTGGAATTTCACTGAATGGAATAGAATTGTCTTCAGTGATGAATCCCTCCTCGAATAGCGCCCCGATGACCATGAGTGATGGTCTGGTGTGCCATACCATTTCATAGCAGCATTCCTTTGTTGTCACTCGTGGCATCTTTATAGCACAGCGGTACGTCGAGTATATTCCACGCTTCGTTTTGTAGCCCTTCCTAGCAAGCTATTCTGGGATTAAATTTGAGCTAGGTAATGCCCGCCCGCACACGGAGAGTGTTTCTACTACCTGTTTTCATGCTTGCCAAGCCCTACCTTGGCTAGCACGATCGTCAGAAATCTCCCCAGTTGAAAACGATGGGAAGGTTATGGGCAGGGCCCTCCAACCAGCTCAGATTATTGACAATTTAATGCGCCAGTTGAATATAATTTGTCATGATATCCCTTAGGAGGACATCCAGCAAATCCTTTAACCATTAGCAAGCCGAATAACTGCTCGCACAAGGGCCAGACGTGGACCATCGCGTTACCGACTCGCTGAGTTTGCGAAGCCCTTTCTCTTAGTAGAGCATTCAGTTTCTCTGAAATAGTAATTATTTCATTGCCTGACATGTATATCACATCTATGGATTTCTATCCTATTCGGATAATTACTTCATGATAACACTTTTCTTTTTTTCTTGTTACTCCTTTGTGTATATTTGCACATTTTGTTTTTTGAGTTACGGATCAAAGATATTTCTGTATATATTTCAGGTCATGATTTCAGTCAGTAATGACCACCTGCAGACCTCAGTAGTGGAACACCAAGTTTTTTACCATACACTTGGCATATGTAAATATGGTACAGTCACAATAAAGAGCCAGAGCCAAGCAACTTCTTTCCCTGTTATTGTGACGGCACTATTTTCATACATGCCGACTGGATATTGTTATGTTGCTAATCCATGTCCACTGAGAAACTGGTAGTACGTACCCAGCGTCCAGCACTCCATCCTGAAACGACCACCCTGGGCTATACACTACTGGCTATTAAAATTGCTACACCAAGAAGAAATGCAGATAATAAACAGGTATTCATTGGACAATATATATATATTGACACGCGATTACATTTTTGCGCAATTTGGGTGCATAGATCGCAAGAAATCAGTACCCAGAACAACCACCTCTGGCCGTAATAAGGGCCTTGATACGCCAGGCCATTGACTCAAACAGAGCTTGGATGGCGTGTACAGGTACAGCTGTCCACACGATACCACAGTTAATCGAGAGTAGTGACTTGCGTATTGTGACGACCCAGTTGCTCGGCCATACGTTTCCAATTGGTGACAGATCTAGAGACTGTGCTGGCCAGGGTAGCAGTTGAACATTTTTTGGTATCCAGAAAGGCCCGTACAGGACCTGCAACATGCGGTAGTGCATTATCCTGCTGAAATGAAGGGTTTCGCAGGGATCGATTGGAGGGTAGATCAACGGGTCGTAACACATCTGAAATGTAACGTCCACTGTTCAGAGTGCCGTTAATGCGAACAAGAGGTGACCGAGACTTGTAACCAATGGCACCCCATACCATCACGCCGGGTGACGAATACATTCTTCCAATGTGCGTTCACCGCGATGTCGCCAAACACGGGTGCGACCATCATGATGCTGTAAACAAAACCTCGATTCATCAGAAAAAATGACGTTTTGCTATTCGTGCACCCAGATTCCTCGTTGAGTACACCATCGCAGGCGCTCCTGTCTGTGATGCAGCGTCAAGGGTAACCGCAGACATGGTCTCCGAGTTGATAGTCCACGCTGCTGCAAGGGTCGTCGAACTGTTCGTGCAGATGTTTGTTGTCTTGCAAACGTCCCCATCTGTTGACTCGGGGACCGAGAAGTGGCTGCGCCATCCGTTACAGCTATGCGGATAATATGTCTGTCATCTCGGCTGCTAATGACACGAGGCCGTTGGGATCCAGCACGGCGTTCGGTATTACCCTCCTGAACCCACCTATCCAACATTCTGCCAACAGTCATTGGATCTCGACCAACGGGAGTAGCAATGTCGCGATACGACAAACCGCAATCACGATAGGTTACAATCCGACCTTTACCAAAGTCGGAAGTGTGATGGTATGCATTTCTCCTCCTTGCACGAGGCATCTCAACAACGTTTCACCAGGAAACGCCGGTCAACTGCTGTTTGTGTATGAGAAATCGGCTGGAAACATTCCTCATGTCAGCACGTTGTATGGATCGTCACCGGTGCCAAGCTTGTGTGAATGATCTGAAAAGCTAATCGTTTGCATAGCATTGCATCTTATTCCTGTCGGTTAAATTCCACGTCTGTAACACGTCATCTTCGTGGTGTGGAAATTTTAATAATCATTAGTGTAATACGTAGTGTCAGCGCAACTACTGCCACACCTGTGTATTGGGTCCAGTGTTGGTACTCCACCGCGTTAGCCGGCCCTTTCACGACGCTCCTCACAGAAGTTTAATTCTAACCAGCTTTCATTAAACGCCGCAGTGTTTGTATGCGCAAAACCACAGGCGACTGCCGTGTGGACTTTGCTACACCTACCCCGCAAAAAGCAAGTTTTAATAGCGTCGTAAGAGAGACGTAATGCGGAAGAAACTCGTGCTGCAGCTTCGTCAAAAAGTATCCTTAACGAGGCAGAGTTTCTCCGGACATCCGTCACAAATGCATTATCCTTGATATAATGAGATTTCGCTTTCCCCTTGAAAGGAGATAATTACTTTCTTTGCAGAAACTGTCGGCAAAAGAGACAAGGATATGAAGGAAATGAAAAGCTCTTAACTCTGAGCGATTAATCAACCTAACATTTCGTTGTCGACTCAGAGTAAAGGAAACATGACCTATATCCAGAAAAATAACGGGGTTTTGTCTTTATGAGTTGTGACTGTCACTAGCTACGGTAGAACGTTGTACGTAGAGGATAATGTACACAGAAACACAAATGTTTTATTTGGTTGGTAGTTAAGTCTAGCGACTGATTTTAGAAACACAGTGGTGTAATTCGCACTAGAAACAGCCGTAAGTAGTTTCCGGCACTTTTTACAGTTTTTGTTTTTGTCAGACAGTTGGTTGTGTTTTGTGCAGTATTTGTGAATGTTTCACATTCTACACATTTAAATCGTATATAATGCATTACAGTAATTTGGAATATATTGTTAATTCTTCAGGTCTAGAATTTCATAGTGAGTAAAATCTTATATGTTTTAGGACTATTTGAATAACATACGGTAAGGTCATTCTTCGTCGTTCATGCACCATCTTGTACTCTGAAACAGAAAAAGATCTTTTAACGTGTAAAATGTGAGTGAACTGCGCTTCTTTAATGTTTTACCAGTTTTAATTGTCTCGAACGTCGAAATTTATATTTGTTGCAGTGTCTTCTATTTCGAAACGTATTTAATTTGTAACTTGTTTTTGATAGTATTTCTGCTTGAGCTGATTTCACTTGCTTGCTATTGTTGCGTAGTGGAGTCCTAATGTTACAGATAGATTACTAAAAGAATGTTGACAAGAATTTCGCGATTGCAACGCTTTCAAATTTCTACCTAATATCTGTTTTGAGTACGTGTTCTACTCCTGTGCCAAACTCTTTACTTGAGAGTAGGACTTGCAACCTACCATCTCAGTTGTTTGCTGGGTGTACTCAAATATATGCCTTCCTGTATAGCTTCTACCCTCTACAGCTTCCTCTAATACCATGGAACCCATTCACTGATGCCTCAGCAGATATCCTAACATCCTGTCCATTCTTATTGTCAGTATTTTCCACATATTCCATTCCTCGCAGGTTGTCCGGAGAACCTTTTCGTTCCTTACCTAATCAGTCCAACTATTTTTCAATACTCTTCCCTAGAACCACATCTCAAATGCTTCGATTTTCTTCTGGTTTTCTCACAAATCATGTCATACTACCGGACAATGTTGTGTACCAAAAGTAAACTTTCAGAATTTTCTTCCTCAAACTAAGGCCTGAGTTTGATAATAGTAGATTTATCTTGACCAGGAATTTCCTTTCTGACAGCCTTAGTTGGCTTCTTTCGTCCTCCTTGATCCACCAGTCATGGTTTATTTTCCTGGCTAGGTAGCATAATTCCTTAAGTTCATCTAGTTCGTAATCACCACTGCTGTTGTTAATTTTCTTGATGCTCTGTTTTCTACTAATTCTCATTAATTCAGTCTTTCTTAGATTTACTCCTAATCCATGTTTTGTACTCATTAGACTTCATTACAATCAGCAGAAACTTCAATTCTTCTTCACTATAACTGAAGATGGCAACGTCATCAGCGAATTATATCATTTATATCCTCTCTACACTTGGAACTATATTTTATTTCCCACAATGTTTCTTCTGTATATAGAATCAACAGTAGAGGCGAAAGACTGCATCCCTGTTTCACAGCCATTTTAATCCGAACACTTCCTTCTTGGTCATCCACACTTATTGTGCCCTCTTGCTTCATGTAAATATTATATACACACATCAAAAAAGTTTTGCATCACCCCTGATCCCAGAGCTCCTGAAGATTGACGTTAATTATTGATATTGTACCAGAGACATAGTCCGTTTGACTGTTAAGAGATGTCACTAAACACGCCCATAGATGTAAACACTCATGCATGAAGAGCACCTATTAGACAGAGGCGCAATAGGCTGTAAATGCTTAGCTTCACTCCAGACGTCCATGGCAAGGTCCATCTTTGCAACTACGACATCAAGCAGCGCGGTACAGACAGGCCCAACAACGTGCCGAATGGACCGCTCAGGATTGGCATCACGTACTCTTCACCGATGAGTGTTGCATATGCCTTCAAACAGACAATCGTCGGAGACGTGTTTGGAGGCTACCCGGTCAGGCTGAACGACTTACATACACTGTCCAGCGAGTGCAGCAAGGTGAAGGTTCAATGATGTTTTGGGGTGGCATTAAGTGGGGCCGAAGAACGCCGACGTTGGTCATGGAAGGCGCTGTAACGGCTGTAAGATACGCGATTGCCATCCTCCGACCGATAGTGCAACCACATCGGTAGCATATTGGCGAGGCGTTCGTCTTCATGGACGACAATTTGCGCCCCCATCGTGCACATCTTGTGAGTGACATCGCTCGACTATAGTGGCCAGCATGTTCTCCAGACATGAACCCTATCGAACATGCCTGGGATAGACTGAAAAGAGCTGTTTATGGACGACGTGACACACAACCACTCTGAGTTCCGGCCGGAGTGGCTGAGCGGTTCTGGGTGCTACACTCTGGAACCGCGCGACCGCTACGGTCGCAGTTTCGAATACTCCCTCGGGCATGGATGTGTGTGATGTCCTTAGGTTAGTTAGGTTTAAGTAGTTCTAAGTTCTAGGCGACTGATGACCTCAGAAGTTAAGTCCCATAGTGCTCAGCGCCATTTGAACCATTTGCACCACTCTGAGGGATCTATGCTGAATCGCCATTGAGGAGTGGGACAATTTGGACCAACAGTACCTTGAAGAACTTGTGGATAGTATGGCACGACGATTACAGGCATGCATCAATGCAAGAGGACGTGCTGCTGTGTACTAGAGATACCGTTGTATACAGCGATCTGGACGACCACCTCTGCTGTATGGTGGTACAACATGCAACGTGTGGTTTTCACGAGCTATAAGAAGGGCGGAAATGATGTTTATGTTGATCTCTATTCCAGTTTTCTGTACAGGTTCCGGAACTCTCGGAACAGAGGTGATGCAAAACGTTTTTTTGAAATGTGCATATTTCCCGTTTTTCCATGAAACTCATGCCTATTTTTCTCATAATTTCGAATACCTTGCACCGTTTCACATTTTAGAATTATTTTACCAGGTCGACAAATGCTTTAAACGTGTCTTGATTTTTCTTGAGCCTTGGTTCCATTTTCAACCGCAACGTCTGAAATGCCTATTTCGTACCTGTATCTTGCCTAATGCACATCGTTATTTAACACATCTTCAATTTTCTTTCCCATTCTTCTGTCAGAAACTTGGATACATGAACAGTTAAACTGATAGTGCGATAATTCTCGCACTTTTCGGCTCTTGTGTTCTCCGAAGTTTTGTGGATGATGTTTTTCCGTAAATAAAATTGTATGTTGCCAGACTCATACATTCTACTCAGCAACGTTAACGGTCGTATTGTTGTCACTTATCCTAATCATTTTAGAAATTATGTTGGAATGTCATCGATCCCTTCTGCGTTATTCGATCTTAAACTACGTAAGCTCTTTGTGCTTGTGATTCTAACACTGGATCCTATGTCTATTTTGTTTCTTCTTCTAGCACATGACCAGACAAGTCTTCCACCTAATGCAAGCCTTCAATGTACTATTTCCACCTCTGCGTTCTCTCCTCTGCATTTAACAGTGGTATTACCAATGGACTCTTAATGTTACACACACGCTTTCAGTTTCTCCCAAGGTTCTTTCGAATTATCCGTATGTTGAGTCAGTCCTTTCGACAATTATTTATTTTTCGATTCCTTCACTTTTCCAAGCAGCCGTTTTGTGGTAGCTTCCCTGCACTTACTGTTTATTCCATTCCTAAGTGAACTATATTTCTGTATTGCTCAGTTACGCTGAGCATTCTTCTAGAGTAATATTTGAATGTGGAATAAAAAATTCTCTTACGAGAGGTGAAAAATGTGAAGAGTTTCGCAAGGCGTAACACTCTTCCATATTGTTACGCAAAGAAAATTTATAGTAATTTATATTTCTTTTCCAATCTACCCACCTCAGTCCTTATCTTATATTTTATGAATGGAATATCTGTACTGGTTTTCGAGGCCCAGTTCTCGACGAAATAAGTTAGTTTAACTGATTTAACAAAATTGATAGAATTTGTCAAAATTTAAAAGTTGTTCAGAGTGAATGCATTTTACACTATAAAATAACGAAAATATCAGCAATAAGCCGAAAACATAATACACTCCTGGAAATTGAAATAAGAACACCGTGAATTCATTGTCCCAGGAAGGGGAAACTTTATTGACACATTACTGGGGTCAGATACATCACATGATCACACTGACAGAACCACAGGAACATATACACAGGCAACAGAGCATGCACAATGTCGGCACTAGTACAGTGTATATCCACCTTTCGCAGCAATGCAGGCTGCTATTCTCCCATGGAGACGATCGTAGAGATGCTGGATGTAGTCCTGTGGAACGGCTTGCCATGCCATTTCCACCTGGCGTCTCAGTTGGACCAGCGTTCGTGCTGGACGTGCAGACCGCGTGAGACGACGCTTCATCCAGTCCAAATCATGCTCAATGGGGGACAGATCCGGAGATCTTGCTGGCCAGGGTAGTTGTCTTACACCTTATAGAGCATGTAGGGTGGCACGGGATACATGCGGACGTGCATTGTCCTGTTGGAACAGCAAGTTCCCTTGCCGGTCTAGGAATGGTAGAACGATGGGTTCGATGACGGTTTGGATGTACCGTGCACTATTCAGTGTCCCCTCGACGATCACCAGAGGTGTACGGCCAGTGTAGGAGATCGCTCCCCACACCATGATGCCGGGTGTTGGCCCTGTGTGCCTCGGTCGTATGCAGTCCTGACTGTGGCGCTCACCTGCACGGCGCCAAACACGCATACGACCATCATTGGCACCAAGGCAGAAGCGACTCTCATCGCTGAAGACGACACGTCTCCATTCGTCCCTCCCTTCACGCCTGTCGCGACACCACTGGTGGCGGGCAGCACGATGTTGGGGCGTGAGCGGAAGACCGCCTAACGGTGTGCGGGACCGTAGCCCAGCTTCATGGAGACGGTTGCGAATGGTCCTCGCCGATACCCCAGGAGCAACAGTGTCCCTAATTTGCTGGGAAGTGGCGGTGCGGTCCCCTACGGCACTGCGTAGGATCCTACGGTCTTGGCGTGCAACCGTGCGTCGCTGCGGTCCGGTCCCAGGTCGACGGGCACGTGCACCTTCCGCCGACCACTGGTGACAACATCGATGTACTGTGGAGACCTCACGCCCCACGTGTTGAGCAATTCGGGGTTACGTCCACCCGGCCTCCCGCATGCCCACTATACGCCCTCGCCCAAACTCCGTCAACTGCACATACGGTTCACGTCCACGCTGTCGCGGCATGCTACCAGTGTTAAAGACTGCGATGGAGCTCCGTATGCCACGGCAAACTGGCTGACACTGACGGCGGAGGTGCACAAATGCTGCGCAGCTAGCGCCATTCGACGGCCAACACCGCGGTTGCTGGTGTGTCCGCTGTGCCGTGCGTGTGATCATTGCTTGTACAGCCGTCTCGCAGTGTCCGGAGCAAGTATGGTGGGTCTGACACACCGGTGTCAATGTGTTCTTTTTTCCATTTCCAAGAGTGTATTAAACCCCCAACAATATGAAAAGGATGACACTATGATCTGAAAATATAGGTCTTTGCTAAATGTATCTGCAGCGTTACATCGAAAAAATAAATATCTCTGTAATTTTGTGACGAAATAAACAGTTATTTGATAGTGTAGGCTATATTAGCCTATTACAATATTTTCTTAACACATCCAATTCCAAGGTAACTAAGACACAATGAAATTAATGACAATTAGCTGGAAGAGGGCTTCGATTTACATAAATGGATAAAGCTGAAAAATTTTAAGGCACCTTCCTGGCGCCGAAGGAATGTGTGAGGGTAAAGTGAGCAGGGGTGGCAATGCGAGGACTGGCCACCACGTCCCACTCCCACCCTCCAGGAACCAAGGAAAACGTAAGGAACTTGGAGTAGAGGTACAATGAATATCGATGATTTATTTACTTTTTTAAAATTAAAAATAATGTTATCTAGAACAGCAGGAAACCGGTGTCGCTAGGATGGAGGCGCAGCGAGACGTCAGACTCATTGAGACTATGGACCCATAGTTTTTCCGAGAATATATCGTTTCGGAGTATGGAAAAGGCGAAGATCAACTCATCATGACAGGAACACCACAGCACTGCGGTACATTAAGGAAGACACTGATAAGGAAATTGGAGAAAAGTTGAATGTAATTTGGATTGCGAACAATTACACAATGGCGCTCATTAACGAATTGCCGAAAATCAATCATCTTTTATTCACCATCAGCAAATAGGTAGTAATCTGTGTCGTCTGAACAAGACACAGCCAGGGCAGAAACACTACAGGCGCAAATATGCGAGCTGCTGCTACCGCCATAGAGACTCGCAACTTGCGTGAGTTCCAACACTTGCGCGAGTTCCACCAGAGCCGCAGGCCGGCAACAGTCCACCAATGACCGGATGACAACGGACAGAACCCTACTGTGAAGGTAGAACAACAGCTTACACCCACGTGGTTACAGATCATCGTCCAGGGCTGACTAACACACACAAGGTCGTGTAGTGAACTCTTAGAAGTGAACAGACAGCTGTTATAAATTGCATTTACTGTGAAGTTTACCTACGATTATTTGCACTTAGCCTTTGAGGGCCTTTTATTTTATATAACAGTGGCAAATCGGCCTCCCCACGAATAGCGACGAGGTCTTTACAAAAAATGAGAACCAGAGTTTACAAAAAAATCCACTTCGTCTTCGCTTCCGGGAAGTATCTCTTGACCGAAAAGAGTAGCAGTTGGGGAGGTATCTGATGAGTCGTCGTGCTGATATTCAGGGACAATATCTGTCGCACCAATACCCATGTATATATATATATATATATATATATATATTGCCGATTTGCACGCCAGGCGATGCTCGTCTGTGTCCAGAACACTACAGGTGACGCTCAACAAGGTGTCTGTGGGGTGAGTCCCTTGAAGGCGCGACCGGAATACCTGCTTCCCATTGACAGTAAGGTACCATGCAGAGCGGACCTCAGTGTCAAGTCGATGCCTGCACGCCGATTGCCAAATGGCACGCCAATCGAAGTGGGGATGCTTGAACATATTCGGTGTGCTATGCTGCCGAAGAAAGCCATAGATCGCCTACGTGGATGTTAAGTGCGCTGGCATTATCGCAGTACGGACGTAGCTCAGATCAAGGAAAAAGTGGCAGAAGTGAAAGAAGGGCGGCGTGGCGTCCGAAAATGGCATAAGCACATGATACAGACCTAAATCGCCCCTGCACTGAGGGAAGGTGAAGGTCTCGTACCTTGCCTTGAACATCAAGCCGTGTCAAACAAATGAATCCAATGCCGCTAGCATGCAGCAGGCCATGGATGACGGAATAGGAAATGTCAGTGCCACGTGGGGAATAAGTAACGTCTATTTATTTACGTTCTGACACCACGCTCCTCTTCAGGTTTGTCAGACTTCAGCAAAAACACACTGTGAGTGAATAAGAGCCCATTCCTAACCCCATTCTATAGGCGCTAATGCAATGACAGAGCATATCGGTGATTAGCCGTACACAATTTGCTTAATTTCAGAATTATTTTCAAAGAAGTAGATGAATTTACATAGATTGTGACATGCCAATGTCAGGATTACTGTCAATATAACGTATTACGTCCTGTATAGTAGAAATAACCCTGAACACAACAATATAAAATGTAAATAGAAGGTTCTCTGCAAAATTATTCTTACTACTATACCCAGAAGTTGGCCAATACTACGACAAATCATCCGAGTCCGGTTCTAAGTTCAGTGCTATTTAAGATGACAATCGAGTCTAATGAGGATAGTTAGTTATTGGGACAAGATTAACAAAAGATTATTCACGGATGCTCGAGTTCTCAGTGAACGCAAGCTGGTGAACCAAGAAGTTATCGCCTCTGCCAGCGGCAATTATCTTTTAGCTGCGATGTGCTGTCCTGCATGGCTGCTCTCACCCTCTGAAAATCCTATAAAAAGCTAATCAAAATCTTTATGATTTTATCAGCTGAAACTGTCCTAAATTTGTCGTTAGGATAAAAACATGCACCCAACCCTCGTCTGGAAAACATGGCGATATACACGTGCTTAGATGGTGCAGTGTATATACGTCAATGCCCTCTCAGTTCTCGCAAGAACAGTTAACTAGGTGGCTGTTTCATGTCTCTGCTATTGGAGCTCTATTTATAGCTGAATGTCAGCCAAAATGAACGCAGTGTTTACTCAAAATTGCTGTTTTGGCGTCATAAAGAGCGTGATGCGCCCTGTTCTATACTTGACACTGGTTGAGAGGAGAGTCCTCAAAGGTTTCGATATTGTGTCTTTCGTAGCAAACTGTCCCCCACCTGTGTCTATTCACGCTTTACGTCACGGCTTTTTCAGACCAATGGAAGCATTCCTTTCATCTGTGAAATCTCCCTCTGCCATTATACTGCTTTGAAATATGGCCCCTTTCTACTCCTTTAGAGCTTATTTCAACCAACTGGACATTTTGTGTCCGCTCCTTATACCTAAAAGTGAAACGTCCCCTTAGAAAAATTATTACAAGACTGTGCTTAAACTGACACACAATAGTTTTTAGCGCAACGCAATCTGACTTTCAATAATCCCTATAAGAGAATGGCCCTGACTAACATTAACCTATATGTTTCACAAATCACTTACCTCACAAAAATCTTCATTACTCGAACTGCTGCAATACAGCGAGTGCCACTACTGCCAGCTAACTAAAAGATTCAAACTACAGAAGTCACTAACTACTGATAGGCACAGTTAGCAAATGAAAGATTTTAATAGAGAACAAACAATGTATTTACCTTTATAGTCATAATATATATAGCAGTTCATGACACCAATTCTTACAAATTTCAAAACTCCGCCATCTCTCTCCCCACGTCCACCACTGCTGGCGGCTCACCTCCAACTGCGCAACGCTACGCGCTGTTGGCATCCAGCTGCCGCTGCCCAACACTACAATGGCAGACAACAATGCAAACCAGCCACAGACTGCACAAGGCACAGCCAGTGATTTTTATACAGAGCGCTACGTGGCGGCGGCGTTACCAATAAAAAAACCTGAACAGCCTACTTACAAAAGTTACACATGTACGTCATGAGCGTACCACGGGTTTTTTACGTGATCAACTGCGTCGATGGTCTGTTTGTATCCCTCTGGAAATTCCCCAATTCAGTTTTTTAAAGAACGTTCCTGTAACAAGCAGCGCTGCGCCACTACCTGCTCCCCTCGCTGTATTGGCCGGCGCGTTCGTTCTCTCTCTCACTGCAGGTCACCATGACCAACCCCTTTTTAGAAGCATTCCCTTGTACTCGGGACATGATGGCGCAACTCACGTCTGCCCCCAAACAAAAACGTTTCCTCCAGCAGCTTATTTCAACCTTCGCTCGTTGACGTGCATGGTTTGGGTTCGGTGTGTTAATACTGTCAAATCGATGGTCATCCCTTTGCATTGCCTACTGCATGATTGGTTACAGATAGACAATTCCGGTCATTATTGTCAAAGTAAGCCAGGTCTACTCGTTACAAGGTATAAAATCTCTTCCATAAGGCGCAAAATTGTTATTTATTCAAACTGCCACCTTACAACAAATTGTGTGTTTCTGAAGATCGAGTGTGCCAAGTCCGCACAGCTCATAGTTGGGAAGGTATGCACCGGCTGTTGACTGCGCCATAGATTATTTGCGAAATTGAGTCCTAAGCATCAGGTAGTATCAGCTACATACATAGGAGCAGCGCTGTCTGCAGGAAGTCTTACACCTATCTGTAGTCACGGTGCTCGATTTGCGGACATGCAGGCAGCTACCAGGAGCTCACTGTTGATGGTAACTCATCCAACCATCCAATGGAATCCCTGACCTCAGAACCGCTATGAAGAACCGTGACAAGATCGTCTGCATAAGCAGTGCATCTGAATGCATGATCACTGAGAGACATTCCAGAGAGACGTTGACAGAGGCCGCAATGCAATGGTTCCACGGCGAACTAGTACACGAGATGTAGCTCCACGAATGAGATGCGTTACTACGTTGATGGTAGTATCAGCGTAGCCCATACTGGGGAGCACCCCTTCCAGATAGTCGTGATCGACACACTCGGATGTCTGGCTGAAGTATAGAGCTCAGAAAAATTCAGGCATACAAGGCGCATGAGCAAGAGAGATTATATCCCGATGGTGACAGAGGGCAGTCTGGATGTTATTGGCTACCCACAAAGAAGTTTGATCAGGAAAAACCATGTACTGAGCCTTCCGTTTAAGCCTCACAGCCAACACCCAGTTAAGATGTTCGTGTCACTATTGAGTAATGTCAAAGAATGGTAAGGGCATATCTGCGAAGTACTCAGAGGCTTGTGGATGGGAAAGAGACAGCAATCTAGAAAAATGTCTGGAATCGACAGGAAAGATATCAAGTCCTGAAAAATTTCCGTCCACAATGGCGCCAGGAGGGGACAAAATGTCTCTCGTGGAAAGTCATCAGGGCCAGGCGATCTGTTCGTAGAACCCGCCTGAATAGTATTACGGACTTTGTCCTCCCTGACGTTACCAAGAAGATCTGTCGTCGCATCAATGGGAACCGAGCCAAAGGAGAGTCTGGAGACCACTGTAATGTTGCTGGGTGGTGACGTTGTTCAGAGTACAGCACAACACAATGCGCATGGAGGGCAGACCCTATATACCGTTTTGTATCAAAACGCCGCCCATAACTACTTGTAAGAATATTAATCAAACTCCTGCGACGATGGCGTCGGTCCGTTATGAAATGTTACACAGATGGACGCTCTTGCACTAACCAGACATGTGTGCGCACCTTGACCACAGCTTCTTCAAGGTGGAGGCGAGAGAGGGATTTGAGTTAAACCTTTGGATTCACCATCGCCTGGTGCTCTGGTGAACACTACATCACAGTACATTCCTGGAGAATGGAGTGGTAGAATTGCAGCCACGATGAGCTAGTGGCAATCGGTTATAGGATGGTGGATCCAGTTCAGTTTCCATGGTCCACGGCCGCGCCACAACTTTGCAGGCAGAGATTTATGGTGCAGATTGATGCATCTTGGTCAGAGCAAGCAATGGGCCAGACTTCAGCAGCCTGCACGCCACTGACAATATCATGGAAGATGTAAGCACGATGGAGGTGGCTGGAAGAATGGCTACTGAAATACGTAACACCTGGATCAGCACCACGAACATGACACCAAGAATCCACAAGGCTGAGGTGCTGCACAATTATTGCTAGCACCGTGCATGGAAAATGATGTGGTAGTTGGTCTTTGGGTGCCTGGGTGTAATTACAATCGGCTATCTGCCGACCCAGAAATAGAAATGTGACTGTCTCTGAGAAGAAGTTGCAACGTTCATGAGGATGACCCGAACCAGATTGTGTATAGAAATTGACGATCCTGACGCTAGTACTAAACGTGAGATCCAGACCTATGGCATCAGGCAGATAGGCAACAGCATCAACGAGGATACCGTCACATAAGAGGATCGACATCGCACTACCAGTAGGGGAAGCATGAAAGACATGTGTTGCAAGACCATGATGGATAGCACAGAAAGTTGCATCGTGCACCTCCTGCAGCAGAGAAACTTCAATATCCACAACATAGAGTGTGTGGAGAATGTGAATGGTATTGACATTGACCTTGGCTATGCGATAAGTCTGGAAACCGCCATTAGGACGGGCGATTCAAACGTGGGGTTAGCACTCAGAAATCCATGTTAGGCCCCCATGGAAAGGCACATCACAGTGACGGGAATGGAGCCGACTCCACCGAGGCGGTTTCATCATTCTGTACATCTCCAGAACGTCCATCCTCGAAATGAACCGGTTCAGTGTAAGAAAAATACCGGAGATACGTCAACAGGTAGCGTCAGAAACAGCAAGGGAGGCAACCGCATCAGACGAAGCAGGGGGAAGGTCGGTGTCTGAAGTGGACGCGGACTGGACGTCGAGGCCTGAAAGGACGTCGCCGGGCGGGGTGGCCGAGCAGTTCTAGGCGCTACAGTCTTGAACCGCGCGACCGCTACGTTCGCAGGTTAGAATCCTGCCTCGGGCATGGATGTGTGTGATATCATTAGGTTAGTTAGGTTTAAGTATTTATTAGTTCTAGGGGACTGATGACCTTAGAAGCTAAGTCCCATAGAGCTCAGAGCCATTTTAAACATTTTTTTTAAAGGACGACGTGTCGTCAGGTGTCAGGGTGGCAGAGGACAGCGAACTACCGTAGCAGGGTCGTCAACCTGTGCACATATCCGATGGAGGCAGTCATCCGACATGTGGCTGGGTGCCAGAATAGCGGAGAATGGTAGAGCTCCATGACCATCAGCCATGGAGTCGGGACGGAAAGCTAGTGCCTGCTGACATCGTTCATTTGTATTGCCTCCGGCAGGCATATAGGAGAGAAGGCACAACGTCCATTGCGTCGTCAAGAGGAGTCGCAGCAGGTACCGATTGATTCCAGAAAGGGTGCAGCAGGCAGCAACGCCACAGACGGGTAAGATGTGGTAACACAGTGATGGCTGCAGGAAGAACGATTTCACCGATAGGCGTCTGAGGCTGTCTATGTCGGACATATTCAGAACGGATGTGGCTTTTCCAGCTACAACCGGAACAGGCTGGTCATCGTACATGAAGACAGCCCTGAAGCTGGAAATAACCAAGTTGGAAGGTACGTGTTTTCATACACTCCTGGAAATTGAAATAAGAACACCGTGAATTCATTGTCCCAGGAAGGGGAAACTTTATTGACACATTCCTGGGGTCAGATACATCACATGATCACACTGACAGAACCACAGGCACATAGACACAGGCAACAGATCATACACAATGTCGGCACTAGTACAGTGTATATCCACCTTTAGCAGCAATGCAGGCTGCTATTCTCCCATGGAGACGATCGTAGAGATGCTGGATGTAGTCCTGTGGAACGCCTTGCCATGCCATTTCCACCTGGCGCCTCAGTTGGACCAGCGTTCGTGCTGGATGTGCAGACCGCGTGAGACGACGCTTCATCCAGTCCCAAACATGCTCAATGGGGGACAGATCCGGAGATCTTGCTGGCCAGGGTGGTTGACTTACACCTTCTAGAGCACGTTGGGTGGCACGGGATACATGCGGACGTGCATTGTCCTGTTGGAACAGCAAGTTCCCTTGCCGGTCTAGGAATGGTAGAACGATGGGTTCGATGACGGTTTGGATGTACCGTGCATTATTCAGTGTCCCCTCGACGATCACCAGAGGTGTACGGCCAGTGTAGGAGATCGCTCCCCACACCATGATGCCGGGTGTTGGCCCTGTGTGCCTCGGTCGTATGCAGTCCTGATTGTGGCGCTCACCTGCACGGCGCCAAACACGCATACGACCATCATTGGCACCAAGGCAGAAGCGACTCTCATCGCTGAAGACGACACGTCTCCATTCGTCCCTCCATTCACGCTTGTCGCGACACCACTGGAGGCGGGCTGCACGATGTTGGGGCGTGAGCGGAAGACGGCCTAACGGTGTGCGAGACCGTAGCCCAGCTTCATCGAGACGGTTGCGAATGGTCCTCGCCGATACCCCAGGTGCAACAGTGTCCCTAATTTGCTGGGAAGTGGCGGTGCGGTCCCCTACGGCACCGCGGCATGCTACCAGTGTTAAAGACTGCGATGGAGCTCCGTATGCCACGGCAAACTGGCTGACACTGACGGTGGCGGTGCACAAATGCTGCGCAGCTAGCGCCATTCGACGGCCAACACCGCGGTTCCTGGTGTGTCCGCTGTGCCGTGCGTGTGATCATTGCTTGTACAGCCGTCTCGCAGTGTCCGGAGCAAGTATGGTGGGTCTGACACACCGGTGTCAATGTGTTCTTTTTTCCATTTCCAGGAGTGTACTTCAATTTTTATCTGATGGACACCACTGAGGACACTGTACGTTTCAAATGTGTTCCACGTTTCAGCCACGTGACTGACGACGTTGACATAGGGTTTAAAGACGGCCATCACAACTTCTGATGGGAGGCCAAAACCAGCGTGATCAACTACGACACACCCTACACGTCCGTCAAAATACCAGAACTTGAAAGCGTTAGCGTGGCATCGCATAACGTATGCACATAGCTCGTCACTCGCCAGCTTTATGTGCACAGTAGTAGTGAGGATCGAAAAGTGTATTCAGACAGCATGGGGAGACGCATTTCATTCCGTATAAAGCGTTCTACTTCATACACCGTCGGTTATTCGTGATCCGAAGGAAAAGTTAATGTAATTGTGTTTTGGCGGTAGAAAAACGCCATGGTGATCGATGAAGTTGCACGCCGAGACAAACCGCTGCGCGGAGGTAAACAAACGCGCGCTCGCTCGAAGCATCCCAACAGGCGAGACGCAAACAAGCCGTGCGCCCCTCTCCACTGCCGAAGGCAGACTTCTGCCTCTAAGCTATACGGACATAGTGGTCCCTGCTACTGCACGCCCTCCGTTAGACCCAAACTGTTGGCATATTCAGTCACTACTGACGTAGTGCATCTGGCCATTGTCCTCATTACTCGCGGCGTTTCGCCGATTCCCGTAAGAGTTCGAGCTTAGTACACATCTGCACTGAAGAGCTCATTGACAGCCTCACCTTAGCTACATATGTGGTGTCTGCTCTTTTAGACATGTCCGAAAGAAATGATACCATTTTGATCCTGTAGCTTTTATGAATCCAGACACAAACCAATTAATGACATTTAACTGCTACTGGGCATTGATTTATATGACTGGAGCCAGCTGAAAATTTGTGCCACATTGAGATTCGAACTCGGATTTCCTGCTAACTAGGCCGATGCTCTAACCACTAAGCCATGAGGACACAGTGGTCATAGCAATTTCACGGAAAACCCTAGTACGCTTCCCCTCAAATTAAAATTCTTAACTTCTCTCTCACCAATGACGTAGTGCGCCATCTGCACACAGTAGTCATAGCCTCCCGAAAGAGGGGTTGGCTGGCTAATGATCCCGTCAGTGCAGAGGCACACCTCTCTCGAAATCGTACCGGAATCGGCGAAACTCCGCGTGTAGTGAGGGAAATGGATAAGGAGCACAGCGTCAGTAGTGTGTGGATGGGTTGAAAAATTGTGTCTGACGGCAAACATGGTAGGTGGTGGTGGTTAGTGTTTAACGTCTCGTCGACGACGAGGTCATTAGAGACGGAGCGCAAGCTCGACTTAGGGAAGGATTGGGAAGGAAATCGGCCTGCCCTTTCAAAGGAACCGTCCCGACATTTGCCTGAAAGGATTTAGGGAAATCACGGAAGACCTAAATCAGGATGGCCGGAGACGGGATTGAACCGTCGTCCTCCCGAATGCGAGTCCAGTGTCCTAACCACTGCGCCACCTCGCTCGGTAAATATGATAAGGTACACCGTGCAGTTGCGATGACCGCTGTGTCCGTATGGCGCAACAGTCAGAGCATCTACCTAATAAGCAGGAGATCTGGGTTCGAATGTAGTTCGGCACAAATTTACAACTGTCGCCATTGATTTAAATTAAAGGTCACTAACTTGTTTCGTAACGGCTGCAGGATTAAAATAGTGTCTGTTCTTTGGTACATGTCCGAAAAATCAGACACCATATATTAAAAGTAACTAAAAACAAACTGAAATTACCGTTATTTATCGAAGACATGCTGACACTGTGATAAGCAGCATTGTCTGTGGAGTTACTGGAAACACGCAGAAACGAAAACAAGTGATGTAGTGAATGCATATGATATACAAACAGACACAGAAAATTTATTTTATTCTCTGTGACAGAAGAAAACAAAATTAGGATGTAGGTTGTATGCCACACATGAACTGAGGAAGATGCACTTATCTTAAGTCTACATATTTTCCAGTGAAGCATTTACCTCCTTCCCCCAGCTCCATGTGGCTACGAAATCCGCCCCCAAATCTACCCACCTTCCCGGTTCAACACAAATCTTCATCTTCATGTCTGAGGTCTTCTTCCTTCTTCTCTCTCCCCCTATTACCATTCAAAAACCTTGGTTTTTGGTCTCCATTTTTTTCCTCTCCATGTCACGGCTCCTCTTCCCTCACTGTGCCACTTCCTTACTCCCCTCCGGAAAGCTCGGTTCGAGGGTCCCTTCTGCAATTTTGCTGCCCCACAGCTTTTTCAAAACGCTACTGGTCGAACAACATTCGTAACATACTAGTCATTTCGTGTGAAGTGCTGCCTTTTATACTTTCTCATGTACTTAAAAAGACAACGTCAATATATTTATGTCTTCAATGCATTGTCACTTATTTTTAACTTTTTTTGAAAATTCGTGGTCCTCAAGCCATAATTTTCTTCTATATTTCATTGTGTTCTATGTACCAAATAAGACTGTCTTTTCAGCACAGGTTGTTGGTTCCAATGGAACGTGAACCACTGACAAATTATCCACTATGCTCTCGCTGTGTGTAGCCAATACGTATCCTGGGAGAGGAGTCTGGTGTTGAGTGCTGGCCACCGAGGCTCGCAGGTAGTAAAGGCGTGTTTTGTTCCTAACAGTTTCACGCACTTTACTTCCTCAATGATAACTTACCCTTCTGAAGCATCACCTCTTGCTCCTGCCTTGAAAACCAACCTGGGCGTACCCAGCTGTGCCGTTTATAAGAAATAAAGCTCCATTTTCTTCCTAACCATCTACGTTTTATGATGTAGCACCCTCTAATGATAGCCACAGTTCATTTCCTCTTTCTCAGAATTTCGAACATCTTGCTACATCTTAAACTGTGGAATGCTTTTGCTATATTAGTTAAGATCGCATACACAATCTATAATCATTGTGATAACGTAGGAACTAGGGCATAAGCCCGATGCCTGCTAGAGTGGAATACTGAGCCACAGTTTGAGGTCACAGTAAAAAGAGAGTTTTGTGTGACAAACCCAAGATGAAAAGACTGATAGCAAAACAGCTATATCATGAGGAACCGGTGGTACACTCATGGTTGCAGAATTAATTAAAACAAATTAAAAAATTACTATGCATTTAAGCAAACAATTCCTGAAGGCGAGCAAGATAAATAGACTTACCGGCCTACAAATTTAATAAAAACAGTATTGCTGCTACATATAATTAACTACATAACTAAAATAAAAACAGTTACCTAATGATGTGATCCAAATAAACCTAGTCAATATGGCAGTCACTTACGAACGTCAATACGGTAACACAGTTTACAGCAAGCTAGAAGGCTTCAAATATTCATATGTACATTGTCTTAAGAGCAAAGGTCTCTATCAGAATTGAGCAATCTGTTTAGCAACCAAATAATCTGCAGTTTACACAATAAAGTATAAAAAGAAATATCGGGTGATCATTAAATAATGCAGCAGCCCGAAAAGAGCAAACATAAATTAGCACACTATTGACCTTTGGTATTCAACATCGGCCACGTGTCTGCATTTCGTGCGCGAAACCCGACCGGAAACAACAACCAGCACGATCTGTTCACTGACTACAGTTTCTATAACACGCACAAAAGCAACATCAATATAACATTCACTGAAGCAAAGCACCACAAAAATAATATACAGGACCATGAAGGTAGGAAACAAACAGAGATAAGATTCTGCTCAAAGTTTCTTGAATTCAGTATTGCGTAATAAACTGCAGCTACAGTTGAATTAATTCTGCCATTAAAACAATTTGAATCAAATTACCATACGTAAAATGTAATCTACAGAGCCACTCAGACATCGATCTTGTAAAGGAAGGAAATCTTAACGCAGTTCTAGCTACTGAGAATACCGCTTTTCAACATCACAAGGTTTTCACCGAGTTACAGCCGCCCATAGGCAGAAAGTGGCACAGCGAAATCTAACTGAACTTGAAAGTTAACCTTTACCACGCAGCCGAGGAATTCGTTGACAAATCGTGAAAGTAGGAATTCATTCAGATAAGACACAAATTCGCTGATTATTGATCACAGCTGAAGCAAACAACAACTAATACGAAAATCAACTAGGGCCACAACTGACAGCAGTCAAGAACTGATAGCAAAATCAACCTGGGAACATGTCAATTAATTCTACTCGCGACTAATAGTGCTGCAAGCTCAACATTAAAGCAATTTAGAAGACTACTCCTCGAACAAACAGAGTTACTAAAAGGAGAAACAACTGTTTTAAAACGATCTACCAGACAATTAGCTCACCATTTGAAAAGTAATCCAGGGAGCTGCCATAGATCTACAAGCCAGGCCCAACTTCACACGTCTCCTCACAGCACCTCCCAAGGCGGAACGACTCTTGAACAGAGTCTGTGTTTATTGTTCACTGCAGCCACTCTCCAGTTCCACTCGCCAACGGCCACGGGCTCCGCAATGACAACACAGTGAGGAATAGCAGTACAACACGAGCCAAGTGATCCCCTTCGATGCCCTGAGCTGGCTTACACTGTAGTCCTTGCTCCCTGCAGAGCGATGGGGCCCGCATATCAAGGGGGCACTCGCCAACCAAAGCGCTGCAAAGCACATCGTTTAGTCATAGATAACTCCGCGAAAGCAAGCATTGCATGAGGTTACGGCACAGATTGATAACTGCACAGTTAGCCATCTTCAGATCAAACAAGACAAACATTGCTGTGTCTAATCATCAAGCTGGTAGGAGACACGAGTAGGAAGCGTATTCCACCAGGGTGACGATTACACACAGCAAATTGTTATATTTGATCGGCAGATGGCTACCTGTTTTAGCCGAAATCAGCTATCGATAATATAAACAATTTTTTCGATCTTCACTAATAAAGGATTATTGAAACAAGAATGCAGTAACTTGCAACTTTCCATATGACTTTACTCATTTCCATTGCTCCCAGATTGAGCATTTGCATTTCTCTTCTCAGATTTTCTAGACTCTCTGTCACATTCAAATTTCTCATATTCCACGCTCTGACTTACCCTTTCGTTGATTATTTAAAGTTTTCTCTCATGGTTACGCCCCTCTTGGCATATCCTTTCCAGACATCCAAATGAAGGATTAATCAGGAATCTTCCTTCCAGTGGCAGGAGAACTAGACATTTTTGTTGTCTGAGGCCATATCTCCTGTGGATATATAACACTGACGGGAAAGAAATAGCAGCACCAATCAACAATGAATGTAGAGTAATGCAATTTTGGAAATACATTGGTGTAGTTAACACATTTATGTGATTAACATTGTAAAATCACAGTTAATGTAAGCGCAAGATAAGCCGTTGCAACATTAATAAATGGTGTAGCCATCAGATTGTTGAATACAAGCATGCCAGTTTGTGGGATGCAGGTCCGTGCCTGTTGCACTTGATCAGTCAGCTGTTTGTGGGTGATGCTGGAGTTGTTGTCTGAGGATGTCTCATATGTGCTGGATTCGACACAGATTTGGTGATCGAGCAGGCCAAGGCAACACGTTGACACTCTGTAGAGTATGTTGAGTTACAACAGCAGTGTGTGGAGCAGCGTCATTCTGTTAGGAAACACCCCCTGGAATGCTGTTCATGAATGGCAGCACAACAGGCTGAATCTCCAGACTGGCGTACAGTTTAGCAAAATTTGGAAATTTGTGGTAAGGTGTTATGGGACCAAACTGCAGAGGTCAACGGTCCCTAAGCCTACACATTACTTAATCTAACTTAAACTAAATTACAGTATGGACATCACAAACACCCATTCCCGAGGGAGGAGTCGAACCTCCGATAAGGGGAGCCGTACGGACCATGACAAAGCGGCCATCCGCCCGGCACGGTTTAGCAGCAGGTGTCTTAGATAACCAGATCATAACTCCAGGTGTAGGTCCATTGTGTTTACCACGTAGACAGGTTGAGTGCAATCTCCAACTAGCATCCTTCTAACCAACACAGGCACCGAGGCAGAACTAGATTTCTTCAGAAAACGCAACGGGCCTCCACACTGATCCCCAATGAGCTCTCGCTTGATACCAATGAAGTCGCAAATGGTGGTAGTTTGGGACCAGTGGAATGCACGAAACAGCGTCTGGCTTACAGCTGTCCTTCAAGCAGCAGATTTTTAACAGTTCGTTGTGTCACTGTGGTGCCAACTGCTGCTGAAATCGCAGCTGCAGATGCAGTACGATGCGCCAGAACCGTACACCGAACACGGTCCTCTTCACTCTCGGTAGTGCCACATGGCTGTTTGGGCTCCGGTCTTCTTGCGTCCGTACATTCTCGTCACCACCGCTGCAAGTAAATATGTACAGTAGATACGTTGCTGCCAAGTTATTCTTCAGCATCGCAGAAGGAATTTTCATTTCTCGTAGCCCTATTAAACGAACTCGACCAAAGTAAGCTAGATACTGATAACGTTGTCTTTCATATGTCAAAGACGTTCTCGACTAACGTCAAGTTTCGAGGTCCAGTTTCGAATGTAACCAATGCTCACGACTTTTAAAGTGGATATTTAGTGTAAACCTGATTTGAATTCTAACAGTGGCGCTATTGACACTATTCTAATGCGACTGAAGCGAAATTATTTATGATGTTTCAGATGTAGAAATATGCTTACCAACTTTATGTCACACGCCACCTCCTTGGTCAGTTTATTAAGTGCGTTTGATGCAGTGGTTTCCGTTGCCTTTTGAGTCCTCATGGCGTTGGTCACTGCTGATTCTTCCTCCTTTCTGGGGCTAACCCACTGTTTCCGGGAATACTGTCTCTTCTCCAGCCTCACTAACAAGGCCTTTTGTGCAATGATGGTATGCCAGAGGTCTTCGGTCGCACTTGCTGATGATCTTTATTCAAAATTTACACAGTGCCCACTAATGAACCCAATTGCTGGGCTGTTTTGAGTATCAGACTAGAAATTAAAACTTTTATTTAACTTGTACCTCCGATTCCCTCAGTATTAGTTTCACACAATAATAAAAGACACTGACTGCGAAAACTCGACTACATCATACACACATCAAAAAATTTTGCTACCACCTCGATTCCGAGAGTTCCCGAACCCGTACAGATAATTTGAATAGAGATCAACATAAATTTCATTTCCGTCCTTTTTATTCCCGTGAAAACCACACATTGCAGGTTCTACCACCATTCAGCGAGACCTTCAGAGGTGCTGGTCCAGACAGCTGTACACACAGGTACCTCTAATACCCAGTAGCACGTCCTCTTGCACTGATGCATGCCTGTAATCGTCGTGGCATACTATCCACAAGTTCATCAAGGCACTGTTGTTCCTGATTGTTCCACTCCTCAATGACGATTCGGGGTAGATCCCTCAGAGTGGTTGGTGGGCCACGTCGTCCATAACAAGCCATTTTCAAGCTAGCCCAGGCATGTTTTGTAGGGTTAATGTCTGGAGAACATGCTGGCCACTCTAGTCGAGCGATGTCGTTATCCTGAAGGAAATCATTCACAAGATGTGCACGATGGAGGCGCGAATTGTCGTCCATGAAGACGAAAGCCCCGCCACTATGCTGCCGATATGGATGCACTATCCGTCGAGGGATGGCATTCATGCCGTTACGACGGCTTCCATGACCAGCAGCGGCGTACGTCGGCCCCACATAGTGCCACCCCAAAACAGGGAACCTCCACCTTCTTGCACTCCCTGGACAGTGTGTCTAAGGCGTTCAGTCTGACCGAGTTGCCTCCAAACACGTCTCCGACGATTGTCTCGTTGAAGGCATTTGCGACACTCATCGGTGAAGAGAACGTAATGTCAATCCTGAACGGTCCATTCGGCACGTTGTTGGGCCCAACGGTACGCGGTGCATGGTGTCTTGGTTACAAAGATGCATCACGCCATGAAAGTCGGGAGTGCTCATCATCCAGCCTATTGCGCACAGTTTGAGTCTTAACACGACGTCCTGTGGCTGCACGAAAGGCATTATTCAACATGGTGGCGTTGCTGTCAGTGTTCCTCCGATCCATAATCCTAGGTAGCGGTCATCCACGGCATCAGTAGCCTTTGGGCGGCCTCAGCGGGGCATGTCATCTGCAGTTTCTGTCTCTGTGTATCCTCCATGTGAGAACAATATCATTTTGGTTCATTCCGCGACACCTGGACACTTCCCTTGCTGAGAGCCCTTCCTGGCACAAAGTAACAACACGGACGCGATCGAACCACGGTATCGACCATCTAGGCATGGTTGAACTACAGAAAAACGAGGCTTGTACCTCTTTCCTGGTGGAATGACGAACTGATCGGCTGCCGAACCCCCTCTGCCTAATTGGCGCTGCTCATTCATGGTTGTATACATTTTTGGGCGGGTTTAGTGACATCTCTGAACTGTCAAAGGATCTGCGTCTGTAATACTTTGTCCACAGTCAACGTCTATCTTCAGGAGTTCTGGGAACCGGGTTGATGCAAGACCTTGAATTATGGGCACACGATTTCCCCTGAAGTTTTAAGAAAACTTTCATTTGGCACCGCAATGGTTTTATAGCATCAAAGTGACATTCATATTCGGCACATAATTAGAAACTAAAGTTAATCCACTCCACTCTGTGTGTTCCTCACATTCAACACAGTAGTAACGTCATTGTTTCTATTTTACCAAACGTGGGTGACTTTACTCCAACAGCCAAAACAAGGTGGCATCAATATAAATAGAACATTACCTAGAACAGCTAAAACCATGATAGAAATACGTTTTTCGAATCATTAGTCTCATGACTGTCACGAATTTCTCTCGAGAGGAAAATTTTTCATCTCAGATGTGTTTCAGTATCTGCCTCCCATTACACTTTTCACCCTCTGCATCTCCCTCTAATACCACTGGACTTATTTCCTGATACCTTGTCAGATATCATATCATCGTGCCTCTTTTTCTTGTCAGTGTTTTCCATTTTTTTTTCTCTGTGATTCTACGGACAACCTTCTCCTTCCTTACCTTATTGCTGATAAGGTAAGGAAGGAGAAGGTTGGCGCCGCAAGGCACCTAACTTTCAGCGCTCTTCTGTAGCGCTACTACTCACTAACTTCGCTTCTCTTCTCGTCCAATTTTCTTACGTTCATGTTTCACTACCATACAATTCAGTGCTCCAGACGTACATTCTCAGCGATTTCTTCTTGAAAAGTGAGGTTTTTTTTGCTGCTCTTAGCTTCTCTTGGCCAGGAATTCCATTTTTATGAGTCCCAGTCTGCTTTTTATGTCCTCCGTGCACCGTTAGTCACAGGTTGTTCTGCAGCGTAGGTGGCAGAATTTCTTAACTTCACCTATTTCGCGATTCCGCACTATGATGCAAGTTCCTATCTGTTCTATTTTTGTTATTTCTCATTGTCTTTGTCTTTTCTTGATTTACTCTGAACCCATATTTGGTATTCATTAGACTCATCATTCTATTAAACAAGTCGTGTAATTCTTCTTAACTTTACTGAGCATGGCAATGACATCAGGAAAACTTATAAATGAAAACCTTGAAGTTTAATCCCAAGCTTGAAGCCCTTCTTCGATAATAGGTTGGACTGTTGGGGCGAAAGACTACATCCTTGTCTATAACCTTTTGAATCCGAGCACTTCGTTCTTGATCTTCCAGTGTTACTATTCCCTCTGGATTCTCTTACATATTGTGTATTATCCGTCTTTCTCTACAGCTTACCCACATTTTTCTCAGAATTTTAAACATCTTGCACTATTTTACATAACTGGATTCTTTTTTCCTGGTCGACAGATCCTGCGCACGTGTCTTGATTTCTCTTCAGTCTTGCTTCCGTTAATAACGGCAACGTCAGAATTGCCTCTATCGTGCCTTTACCATTCCTAAAGCCAAACTGATAGTTATCTTAACGTATATTCAATTTTCTTTTACATTCTCCTGTGCACTATTCTCGTCAGAAACTTGGATCCATAGGCTGTTGAGCTGACTGTGGAATAATTCTCACATTTGTCGGCTTTTGTTGACTTCGTAATTGTGTGGATGATTTTTTCCGAATGTCTGATGGCACATCTCACCGATTCTACACACCAACGTAATTAGGTGTTTTGTTGTCACTTCCATTAATGATTTTTTCTACCTTATTTATTTTTAAGTCATTCAAAATATTTTAAATTCTGATTCTAACATAATTTCTCCTATCTCTTCTTAGTCGTCTCCGGTTTTTTCTTCCATCACCTTTCCAGACAACTCCTCCCTCTCATAGAAGCTTTCAGTTTATTCTTTCCACCTACCAGAATTCTCTCATCCGCATTTAACACTGGAATTCCCATGCACACTTAATATTAGCGCCCATGCTTTTAACTTCACCTAATGTTGTTTTGACATTTCTCTATACTAAGTCAGTCCTAACAATCATTTGTTTTAGATTTCACATGCTTAATATAGCCATTTTGCCTTGACTTTCCTGCATTTCCTGTTTATGTCATTCTACTTCAGTGTTCCTGAAATATTTTCATATTCCTTTCTTTGGTCCATGAACTGAAATATTTCTTCTGTTACCCATGGTTTCTTCGCAGTTAACTTTCTTGTTTTTCCTTCCTACCTATCTGATTACCTTTTTAGTGATGTCCATTCCTCTCCAGCTGAACTGACTTCGAAATGAATTTGTCCATAACGTTACCTAACTACAGTCTTCCTGTATTCCCCGGCCTTTTCCAAGTATTCCTCCTCGTCTCGAGATTCTTGGAGTATTAGCTACTACTAGTTGGAATTTATTGTAAAACACAGTTAGTTTTTCTCCTCTCTCATTCCTACTACGAAGCCCATTCTGTCCTGTAACCCTTTTTTCTGCTGCTTCCCCTAAAACTGCATTACAATCCCCCATAACTACCAGATTTTCATCTACCTTTACTCATTGAATTACCCTTTCAATGTCCTCATCTACTTTCCGTATCTCCTCATGTTCTGTTTGCGACGTTGGCTTGTATACCGTAACTATTTTGTGTGTGTGTGTTGGCTTGGTGTCTGTTCTGATTAGAACGCCATCACTAACTGTTCACAGTAACTCACTCTCTGTCCTAAGTTTCTCCTCATAACGAATATTGGTCCACCTCTATATAAATTTATACTGCTGTTAATGTTACCCTGTACTCGTGTGACCAGAAACCGTTGACTTTTTTCCATTTCACTTCGCTGATCCCTGCTGTACCTAGAGCCTTAGTGTGCTGGCGTACGCCTTCAGCAGCACTAGCAGACATTGGATAGCGAGCACTGAACTAGGATCGACTACGACAAGAGAAGACCAAGACACGACCCCAGGCCCCCAGGCTACTCACTGATAATGCCCCTCAGCAGCGTGCATATGAGCCGCCGCCGCCGACCGATCTGCTTCTTCGGCGGAACTCGTGGCCAGTGTCGCCATTCGAGAATTGTTGCCACAATTGTCGAAGCGCTAGGATTTCCAGCAGGTGCAGCAGAAGTCGACGGCACATGTCCAGCAGCAGCAGCAGCGACAGCAGCAGACGCAGTCCAGCCCATCGCCGCCCCTGGCAGCGGATTTTCCTCCTGCAGCCACCCTCCCGTCGGTGACAGTGGAGTGTGGCTTCGGCCCCAGCCAGCGTCCTCGTCTTCATCTTCATCTTCATGTGTGATTCGTCGCTGTCTTTGTCCTTTTTCTTCCATTTCGACTGTTCTGTTTTCCCTTATAACCATTACCACAACTACCCCCGCCTCCATGGCCACCAAAACTGCAATAGTGTAGACCTACCCACCTGCTGCCGCCACCACCATTACTTGGTGCGCACAGTCGCCCCCTCCACAATACATCCCCCCTCCTCACCCTTATAACCCCCACGCCCTTCCTTGCCCTGTCTCCAGCTCCTGCTCCTGCTTCTTCCGGCCCAGCAAACCCCCTTTGCATTCTTCTGATACTTTTCCTGCACTTCCACCCTTCCCCACCACTTCGTCAGCTTCTACAGCCCCCACAAAAGTCGTCGCTCGACTCGCTACTGCCCACGCCAACATCACTAGGACCTGCTTCCTCCCGCCATCTCCCGGTCGCTCCCATCCCCCAAACCTCCTCTCACCCCTCCAATGTGGTCAAGCGCCGCCGCGCCAACCCTACCTCCGCCAACCCTAACAAATCGCACCCTCTTCCTCCTTCCCCCACCATCTCATCCCTTACCCTCCCCTCAGCCTCCTCCCATACCTCTACCTACTGCTACGCCCTCTCCAATCCTGACCCATCCCTCCTGGAAGCCCTTAAACTCACAATGCTTCTCCAGAAGTACTACCCTGGTGCCACTATCTCCCTCGAAACCCCTTGTAGGGACTCTGTCCCTACCTACTCCCCTTACCTAGCCCTACCCTAAATAATGATATCCTGGCCAAAATCCCTGACATCCACTTTGGCCTCAATGCCTCCCTCACCCCTGCTCTTCTCATCCTTCTGACAGCCCCAACCCCACTCTGCCCATTGACTCCCCACCACTGTGATCACTCAGTTAGCCCGGTGGTCACAGAGGAGCACTTGTTGGTGTAGCTTAATGCCCATCTAAACTTGATATCCATGCAGCCCACAGCATCATTAATTCTGCAGGCCCCACCTTCCTCATGTGTGTCTTCTCTGAATCCGCCCCCTCCATTGACCGTCTCCTCAAAGAGGGCGCCCTGTTGTTCAACCTCCGCTACAAAGTCGACCCTTCCTGTTCTCATCCCCAGTGTGTTCGCTGCCAGAGGTGCCTCCAGTGCAACGCACACCAAACATCAGAGTGCCACGAGGCCCCCATCTGCTCTCACTGCAAACATGAGCATTTCCTCTGGCAGTGTCATAACCTCAAATCGCCTCCCACCTGCAACACCAGTAGCCTTCCTCACCCCACCTATCTAAAAAATGTAAGACCTGGCCCCCTTCTTTCTCTGCTGAACTCACTGTCCTTGTCCATACCAATGATGAACCCACCACTCCTGGTAACACCGTTCTCCCCCTCCCCAGAGCTGAGGACTTAATTAGGTTTGTAACCATCGTCCTTCAAAATACCCAGCCCTTTCAATGCCCCCATACCCTCCAACATATCTCTATAGCTGCTTGTTCCGTCTTTCATCTCAACACTGTCGCCACCTACTCCCATCACCTAGACCACTTTACCTTCTCCCGTCATGAAACCCTTGTTTAAACCCTACCATGGCACGACAGCACTGTATCTTGTTCAACAATGTCCACTCCCTTCCCATTAACAAGATCCTCCTAATGCATACCCTCACAACACACCACATGGAGGCCCTCCTCCTAAACAAAAGCTTTCTCCAGCCCCAACATACGATACACACGTGTCTCTACCTCCTTCACAGCTACGATAATCCCCTTCCGATAGAGCGTGATGTTGTAGCCATCAGCTACTACCACCAGCTCCCTGTCTGGCTCCAACCACCTCCTAACTGACACCATGGAACACCTGATCCTAAGTTTATTCTTCCCGAGCCTTACCATTACCTGTGCTACCATCTATATCTGCCCCTCGACCCCTATTCCTTCGACTTCCTTCCCCACATCAGTTGTACCTTCTCCTCCTGTGTTATTGCCGCCAACCTCAACATCCATAGTCGTTCATCCGCCCAGCTACGCCGCTGGCATCGGTTCCTTACCACCCTCCAAGGTGACCTCCTTCCCCTTCCCGAATACACCCGCCCTGAATCCAACACCACTCCTGGCGTTGTCCTGCCCTCCCCCAACCTCCTTAGCCACATCATGGTGGACGCCCTCGACCCTATTGGCAGTGGCCCTGTCCTCCTCACCATATCAGATGGTCGTCAACCCTGCCCCGACCCTCACATCAACCCTCCCTGAAATATGTCCATGACTGTTCCCATGCCAACTGGAATGCCTACCGGGATACCCTCTCTACCCAGATTGATAGCCACCCCATCGCCTACCACCACCCTGATGATGTTACCTGTACCACCTCCTTTTTCCAGCAGACCTTGTCTGAGGCCATGGAGGCACACATCCCTACCATCGCCATCCACCTGCACTGCCCTACCTTACCCCCACAGGCCATCCTTCTCCTTCATGAATCCCTTGTCTATAGCATGCATTTATTCACATTCAGTAAGGTTAATCATTTTGCTTCCTGCCTATCCAATAGCCTTACCATTCCTGATGATCCCCAGTTCGATTACACCCTCTTCCCTGATGTCTGTGATAGAAATGAACCTCTTTCCCTCCGCTTGGTCCTGGTATCCAGTACTTGGACAATATCCCACACACTGCACTCAACACCACAATCACCACTAAAGGTATCCTAGCTATATTATGTATGAAACGCAGCACTGCTCCCAGTATCGACTGTGTTATCTATTGTCACCTCAGTGAAGCTCCTGCCTCCTTCCTCTCCACTCTGGCTAGACTCTATAAAGTGGTCTTGTCCATTGGCTTCTACCCTGACCTGTAGAAAACCTCCCGGATCCTGATGTTCCTAAAACCTGACAAACTTCCTTCTGCTGTCTTGCCCTACTGCCCCGTCAGCCTTACCTTGGTCTTCTGCATGGTCCTGGAATTCATCAACACATGACATATTCACTGACACCTCTACCAGCACTGCCTCCTTCCCTCAACCCAATGTGACTTTTGACAATCCTACTCTGCCAATGACCTTCTCCTTCACCTCACTCAGCACCTCTCTGAACAACTCTCTCTCGACCTTGAGCATGCCTGCGACCATGTATGGCATTCCAGTCTCCTCTTCAAGCTCCAAACCTTCACCCTTACTATTACTACACCTGTCTGATCGCCTCCTTCCTTTCTCACCGTCCTTCCTATGTCACTATCCATAACACAGATTGCTACACTTTTCACCCCTCCACCGTTGTGCCCCAAGGTTCTGTCGTCTCCCCTCTTCTCTACGTTCCATATACAGCGTACATTCCACCAGCGTTACCCCCCCCCCCCATCCACCCCACGCCAATGACACTGCCTTCCTTGCTCTTGCCCCAACCCTGCAATGCTCCCAGCACCTTATCCAATCCCATCTTGACTGGTTCACCACTTGGTGTAACCAGTGGCTGCTCAAGGTCTACCCCTTCAAAATCCAGGCAATCATTGTATGCAAAACCACCCCTTCCTTCCAACTCCTTGGTTTTTGTCACCATCTATGGCGGTCCTATTCACCTTACCTCACCCCCCTCAACAAGTACCTTGGTGTCACCCTTGACAGTCACCTTTCCTGACTCCCCACTTCCAGACGATTCAAGCCAAGGTATGCTCCTGACTCCACCTCCTCAAACTCCTCTCTGGCCACACATGGGGTCTGGGCCCCTACACTGTCCTCTACACTTTGATTTATAAGTGCCCCATTCTCTGCTATGTCCATCCCACCTGGATTTCTATGCCCCCACCTACTGTAAGTCCCTCCAAATCCTTGAACGCCAAATGCTTTGCCTCGCCTATCGCATCTGTCTCCCATCCCCCAAGTGGACACTATTCCTTTTCTTCAAATGGATACAGATTCCTTACACCTTCCACAATCTCGACCCCCACACCCACTTGTCTCTCCTATCCTCACCTATCCCAGACAATGGCTGCACCTGTATTCACGCATCCCACCTTCTCTCCAACTTCACACCCTCCACACCCTTGCCCAAGGTGGCTTCCGTCAACTCCCCCTCCATGATGATGTTTCATCCAACTACCCCTTCTACCAGCTCTGACTCTCCCCTTACAATCCCCCCTTTACCCCCAGGGCTCCCTCTCTCCTTCCTCACTCTCCTTTTCCCCTCTCATTTCTCCCACGCCTCTCCCCTGGATTCCAACCCCTCCCCTCTCCCCTCCACTCACTCTCCTTTCTTTCTCCCACTGACTGCACCCCCCTGCTTCCTGCCTGCCTACCTACCTCTCCCTTCCACCTGGAGACAGTCCCCCCTTTCATCACTGTGTTTGTAAATGCTTCACTGATGATCGTTACCAGTGTTTCCATGCATCAGTGTTTCTCCATTGTGTGCTACAGTGTTTTCATCAGTGTTCTCCTACGTTCGCGTCTCCAACTAGATGTCTTCATCTGTTCAACTGGTGACACCATTTGTGTACAGTGCCTTCCGTCGAACGACTTCAAATATATTGTGTAATGTTCATAGTGTATTACCACGCTTATTTGTATATCTGTCTTCTATGTCTATCTGTTGTGTCTCTTGGCCGAAGAGCGGCGCATGTAGGCTGCTGCCGGCCCACCTCATCTGAGGCATGAAATAACAACAAAGGGGAAAAAAAACGAGTTGTCTCGGCTTCTCAATCTCAGTACCGCAGTACATCGCATGAGGACTCAGTTCATTGCATCACAGCACGTCGCACTGTGCTTTAGTCTTCCACAGTGATAGTCATCGCGTTGCACTTTGGCTGGCTGTGATGGGACGGTAGTAATTGTATATAATTGTGGTATGGACACAGACAAGAGTCAAGAATTAGTACATGTTATTTGATTGCCGTTAACCACCAGGTTGGACATCATTGAAGTTAAGTACTCAATTGGTTCCTGTAAATATTTTTACATTTTGCTGTAATTTTTTTGCGTTAGAATGGTTACCCCGCCCCTTACACCCTCGTCGTGTGCCTCACCGCAGCCTGTTCCCACTCTGGAACTAAATAAGAATTCTCAGTTTCAGAACCAGAAAACCGTCACATTGCTGTCTACTGTACAATAATTGCTTGCCGCACACGCTGCGCTGTCTGCCCAACTGACCAACCAACCGATCCAACAAGTGCCTCCAAACAACATTCAATCTTTCGCCATTTCGATGAGGAAGAAGAAGAAGAATGGCTCGAATATCTCATCTGGTTCCAGGCCCAGTGTCAAGTCCATCTAATTCAATGTACTGTGAAATCTCATAGTTTCCTCTCCGTCGCGGGGACCCTTGAGTTTCGCTTAGTTCAAAAACTCTTCCCTATGTATCCTCTCGATGCACTCTCCTATGGTCAAGCTGTAGGTGCATTAAGTCAGCATTACGAAGACCAGATTAGGGTCACGGCAGTCAGATTTCAGTTCTTTCGCTTTAAGATAAAGCCGGAACAGACGTACCGTTAGTGGTATACCGACTTGTAAGGTTTCACTAGGAAGTGTAAATCCAAGTGTAGTGGTGGCAACTTTTATAGTGACATAATGCGATCACATACAGTGTCCCAAATATTTAAGTAGTTCTAAGTTCTAGGGGACTGAAGACCTCAGATGTTAAGTCCCATTGTGCGCAGAGCCATTTGAACCATTTTTGGTCCCTAATAAAAACGTCCGCAGCTCGTGGTCTCGCGGTAGCGTTCTCGCTTCCCGAGCACGGGATCCCGGGTTCGATTCCCGGCGGGGTCAGGGATTTTTCACCTGCCTCGTGATGACTGGGTGTTTGTGTCGTCTTCATCATCATCATCAATCATCCCCATTACGGTCGGAGGAAGGCAATGGCAAACCACCTCCACTAGGACCTTGCCTAGTATGGCGGCGCGGGTCTCCCGCGTCGCTCCCCTACGCTCGGTAAACGGAGTATGGGACTCATCATCATCAACAACAGAATTAGAGAACAGAGTCTCAAGTACTCAGATCCTTCGCTCCATCAAGTGCTGCAAATATTAGAGCAATTCGACTCCGTGCATCCGTGCACCTTAGCCACCAATAAATTTCATCAGGTCCCGATTTGTCTGGTCGAGTCGCCTCCTAACCCCGACCGTCAAACGCAGCCGCCACGACAAGCGCGCGCACACAGACGCAAACACAGCCTAGTAAACACGTAGCCTTGGCTGTAAATGTAGCGAAGTCTTGCCACCTCTATTCAGCTCTCCATAAGCGGCATGACTGCCCATCGTGTAACGCGACATGTTACTCAAATGGAAAGGAAAATTAAGTCCAGGAAATTAGCTTCCAACGGCAACAGAACGCCAATGCTGCCCGCTCTTGCATCAACAGGTCTCATGCACATTCTGTGAATGCAGTGTTTTCAAACCCTCAGTAATTCGACTAAAGTCGTGCCCTCATTTCGCTCCAGTGCAGTGTGACGCCATTCCAACAAACTATTTGTAACACTGCAAATTGCTGGCCGTCGTGTTGACTTTCAATGGGACACAGGTCCTTCTGTAACTTTGCTTAATTGTGCCACCTACGAACAGTAAGGCTAACAACGCTTGTCAAAATCTAGCACTCGCCTCGCCGAACACAACGGACAGGAAATCCCCGTACTAGGACAACGTAGTTTGCCTGCCACTTACAAATCTCACGATACGACATTGAAATTAACTGTGTTGCAATCAAGAGACAGCGAAAATATTGTTGGCTTAGATTCGTTGACTTGTTTGGCCTTAACATCCAAGACGATGTAATTTTAGCAACTGCTTTTAATCCAAGATATAGTGTAGTTAGTTTGCTTAAGGAATTTCGTGAACTCTTTTCCAATGGACTTGTAGCTCATATTACCCTGTAAGATAATTCACAGCCTATGTTTTACCGTGCTCAGCCCGTTCCCTTGATTTTACGAGACAAGGTAACGAGTAAATTAAAAGAATTGCAAGACAATAATGTGATTGCTCCAATACAAGCTAGTAATAGAACAAGTCCATTGGTTTCTCCTTAAACGTGAATTTCTTTAACTATAAGCGGGTTTCGTGATATTTTAGTCTTTCTCAGGGCAGCTCGCCGACATTCCTGTTAATTCGGTTGTCGGTCAAACAATGAATGGAAGAGTGCTGCTCGTGTTCCAATGTGATCATTCCGTTTTGTATGTCCATAGTGCACTCCTTAGCAGTTTTACTTGACTGACGCTGGCGGAATACAAGGACACCACTTTTTTTTACATTTCATAAAAAGTAGAGTTTTACTTTGTCTAAAGATACGAGTCGCCTCCATACCACATCGATATTTTGTAGAGATCTAACTTGATTCTACTCCAATTTTTATCGGATAAAACTTGCTCAAAGATATTAACGGCAGAATATGCAAAAAAACTGGTACCGAACCCAATACCAAGTCATTAATGACCTTCTGGTCGCATTAGTATTTGTGATGACTTCAAAACTGCAGTCAATCCACAGACAATAATTGACACCTATCCACTGCATCGCCTGAGGAACCTATCGACAGGCTTGCCAGAGGCCATTACTTTTCTAAGATAGATCTGCTTGATGCTTGTTTGCAAATACCACTAGATGATGAATCACAAGAAGTGTTTGTTGTTAATACACACTTATACCTATTCAGATATTAACATTATTCTCTTCAGCAGTACGTCCACGCCCGCCATTTTTCAACGTTACTTGGAACAGACGACTGCTCAAGTGGCCAGAGCAACACATTGGCATTTTGCGTACTCTTTTCAGAGTGTTGTCAGATGCAGGACTCAAGTGTTGTCTCGAAAAATGACTATTTTTTCAGGCAGAACTACGGTACTTAAGTCACGTGATAAACATTCAGGGTGTGCACCTCCTCCAATCTCATTTGCTTGCAATCTGTGACCTGCCTGTTCTTCGCAATGTATCTGAACTGTAGTCAGTGCTACGAAAGTTGACATACTACATTCGTTTCATTCTAAGCGCTTTAGAGATCGCGGTTGCATTGCATGACTTGCGAAAGAAAAATGTGCCTTTAGTGTAGACTAAAGAGTGTCACTACACATTTCAGAAAGACAAAAATGCCATGCTCAGTGACAGATGTTTAGTACATTTTGATCGTGCCAAACTAGTGATTTTCCAGCTAGATGCCTTCTCTTATGGGATCGGCGCTATTATTACACACTGAATTGATGCACAAGGAAGCTGTATTGCTTTTGACTCAAAAATGTTGACTCAGAATATTTTCAGGGTGTTACAACTCGCCCGTTACCTCACAAACTGCACTAAGTTCGGTGGAAGCGGTGGCCGCACGGGCCGCTGGGCAGGCCGACCACGTGGTGGCAGACGCTGGCCAAAGCGAGAGGGGTCCAGCTGTGTGTCCTGGGAATTCCATGGTGACGCTGTGTTGATGTAGGAGACACGCCGGGAGTGCCAAATATGGTGAACTTCGTGAAACCTTAATGGCAGACATTTCACAGTTCATACAGATATTAATAGTAGCCAGATGAATCATGATACCTCAAAAAGAAACATGTACACTACTATTATTTGCACGATGATTCTGATGGTGTAATTAGATTTTCAATGTCTTTATTAGTTTAAAGTTAAGTATCTGATTGTAAATTATACAAGTAACACCCAGCAACGAATTTCTAAAATGTAAACGCTTCTTTCCGTTTCGTCGATCGACATGTATTCAGAAAACTATTAGTGTAAACTTAAATTGTTATAAATTACAGGCTTTTAACTTGAATAGTTCATGACTTATTGGGGGTCAAAATGGCTGATTACTATCGATCACGCCAGGCTGTAAGTACTGCACAGTTACACCAAAAAACGGTAGCAGCATGCTTATAAATATATTTATTCATCTTTGTCTCTGTTTATATCCGATATATACTATTCCTGAAGAAATTGGTTAAATATTTAATGTGTTTTAGAAAGCACAGAGACATTAGGCTACTGGCCTACCTTTTGTTGCTATTCCTTTGACATACGTTTATTTAATTTGTTTATGTATTTGATAATGTGTGTTACAGCGTGTTTATGGTCCAGATGTAGAAATATTTATTTAATTTGAAGTTCTTGTTGTTGTTGTGGTCTTCAGTTCTGAGACTGGTTTGATGCAGCTCTCCATGCTACTCTATCCTGTACAAGCTTCTTCATCTCCCAGTACCTAGTGCAACCTACATCCTTCTGAATCTGCTTAGTATAGTCATCTCTTGGTCTCCCTCTACGATTTTTACCCTCCACGCCGCCCTCCAATACGAAATTGGTGATCCCTTGATGCCTCAGAACATGTCCTACCAACCGATACCTTCTTCTGGTCAAGTTGTGCAACAAATTTCTCTTCTCCCCAATCCGATTCAATATTTCCTCATTAGTTATGTGATACACCCATCTAATCTTCAGAATTCTTCTGTAGCACCACATTTCAAAAGCTTCTATTCTCTTCTTATCCAAACTATTTATCGTCCATGATTCACTTCCATACATGGCTACACTCCATACAAATACTTTCAGAAATGACTTCATGACACTTAAATCTATAGTCGATGTTAACAAATTTCTTCAGAAACGTTTTCCTTGCCATTGACAGACTACCTTTTATATCCTCTCTACTTCGACCATCATCAGTTATTTTGCTCCCCAGACAGGAAACTCCTTTACTACTTTAAGTGTCTCATTGCCTAATCTAATTCCCTCAGCATCACCCGATTTAATTCGACTACATTCCATTATCCTCGTTTTGCTTTTGTTGATGCTCATCTTATACCCACTTTTCAAGACACTGTCCGTTCCGTTCAACTGCTCTTCCAAGTCCTTTGCTGTCTGTGACATAATTACGATGTCATCGGCGAACCTCAACATTTTGATTTCTTCTCCATGGATTTTAATACCTACTCCGAATTTTTCTTTTGTTTCCTTTACTGCTTGCTCAATACACAGATTGAATAACATCGGGGAGAGACTACAGCCCTGTCTCACTCCCTTCCCAACCACTGCTTCCCTTTCATGTCCCTCTACTCTAATAACTGCCATCTGGTTCCTGTACAAATTGTAAATAGCCTTTCGCTCCCTGTATTTTACCACTGCTACCTTCAGAATTTGAAAGAGAGTATTCCAATCAACATTCTCAAAAGCTTTCTCTAAGTCTACAAATGCTAGAAACGTAGGTTTGCCCTTCCTTAATCTAGCTTCTGACATAAGTCGTAGGGTCAGTATAGCCTCACGTCTTCCAACATTTCTACGGAATCCAAACTGATCTTCCCTGATGTCGGCTTCTACTAGTTTTTCCATTCGTCTGTAAAGAATTCGCGTTAGTATTTTGCAGCTGTGCCTTATTAAACTGATAGTACAGCAATTTTCACATATGTCGACACCTGCTTTCTTTGGAATTGGAATTATTATATTCTTCTTGAAGTCTGGCGGTATTTCGCCTGTCACATACATCTTGCTCACCAGATGGTACAGTTTTGTCGGGACTGGCTCTCCCAAGGCCGTCAGTAGTTCCAACGGAATGTTGTCTACTCCAGGGGCCTTGTTTCGACTCAGGTTTTTCAGTGATCTGTCAAACTCTTCACGCAGTATCGTATCTCCCATTTCATCTTCATATACATCCTCTTCCATTTCCATAATATTGTCCTCAAGTACATCGCACTTGTATAGACCCTGTATATACTCCTTCCACCTTTCCGCTTTCCCTTCTTTGCTAAGAACTGGGTTTCCATCTGAGCTCTTAATATTCGTACAAGTGGTCCTCTTTTCTCCAAAGGTCTCTTTAATTTTCCTGTAGGCAGTATCTACCTTACCCATTGTGAGATAAGCCTCTATATCCTTACATTTGTCCTCTAGCCATCCTTGCTTAGCCATTTTGCAGTTCCTGTCGATCTCATGTTTGAGACGTTTGTATTCCTTTTTGTCTGCTTCATTTACTGCATTTTTATATTTTCTACTTTCATCAATTAAATTCAATATTTCTTCTGTTACCCAAGGATTTCTACTAGCCCTCGTCTTTTTACGTACTTGATCCTGTGCTATCTTCACTACTGCATCCCTCAAAGCTACGCATTCTTCTTCTGCTGTATTTCTTTTCCCCATTCCTGTCAATTGCTCCCCTATGCTCTCCCTGAAACTCTGTGCAACCTCTGGTTCTTTTAGTTTATCCAGGTCCCATCTCCTTAAATTCACACCTTTTTGCAGTTTCTTCAGTTTTAATCTACAGGTCATAACCAATAGATTGTGGTCAGAGTCCAAATCTGCCCTGGAAATGTCTTACAACTTAAAACCTGGTTCCTAAATCTCTGTCGTAGAATTATATAATCCACCTCAAACCTGTCAGTATCTACAGGCTTCTTCCATGAATACAGCCTTCTTTTATGATTCTTGAACCAAGTGTTAGCTATGATTAAGTTGTGCTCTGTGCAAAATTCTACCAGGCGGCTTCCTCTTTCATTTCTTTGCCCCAGTCCATATTCACCTACTACGTTTCCTTCTCACCCTTTTCCTACTACCGAATTCCAGCCACCCATGTTTATTAAATTTTCGTCACCCTTCACTATCTGAGTAATTTTTTTTTATTTGATCATACGTTTCTTCAATTTCTTCGTCATCTGCAGAGCTAGTTGCCATATAAACTTGTACTACTGTAGTAGGTGTGGGCTTCGTATCTGTCTTGGCCACAATAATGCGTTCACTATGCTGTTTGTAGTAGCTTACCCGCATTCCTATTTTCCTATTCATTATTAAACCTACTCCTGCATTACGCCTATTTGATTTTGTGTTTATAACCCTGTAGTCACCTGACCAAAAGTCTTGTTCCTCCTGCCACCAGACTTCACTAATTCCCACTATATCTAACTTTAACCTATCCATTTCGCTTTTTAAATTTTCTAACCTACCTGCCCGATTAAGGGATCTGACATTCCACGCTCCGATCCGTAGAACGCCAGTTTTCTTTCTCGTGATAACGTCATCCTCTTGAGAAGTCCCCACCCGAAGATCCGAATGGGGGACTATTTTACCTCCGGAATATTTTACCCAAGAGGACTCCATCATTATTTAATCATACAGTAAAGCTGCATGCCCTCGGAAAAAATTACGGCCGTAGTTTCCCCTTGCTTTCAGCCGTTTGCAGTACCAGCACAGCAATGCCGTTTTGGTTATTGTTACAAGGCCAGATTAGTCAATCATCCAGACTGTTGCCCCTGCAACTACTGAAAAGGCTGCTGCCCCTCTTCAGGAACCACACGTTTGTCTGGCCTCTCAACAGGTATCCCTCGGTTGTGGTTGCACCTACGGTACGGCTATCTGTATCACTGAGGCACGAAGCCTCCCCTCCAACGGCAAGGTCCATGGTTCAGGGGGGTATTTAAATGTAAATGTAAATACTTAAATGTAAATATTTAAATGTAAATATAGAAGGTTTATACAAGGGCGATGTACTTGATGGCAATATTATGGAAATGGAAGAGGATGTAGATGAAGATGAAATAGCAGATATCATACTGCGTGAAGAGTTTGACAGAGCACTGAAAGACCTAAGTCAAAACAAGGCCCCGGGAGTAGGCGACATTCCATTAGAACTTCGGTGAGCCAGTCCTGACAAAACTCTACCATCTGGTGAACAAAATGTATGAGACAGGTGAAACACCGTCAGACTTCAAGGAAGAATATAATAATTCCAATCCCAAAGGAAGCAGGTGTTGACAAATGTGAAAATTTCCGAATTATCAGTTTAATAAGTCACGGCTGCAAAATAGCAACGCGACGTCTTTACAGACAAATGGAAAAACTGGTAGATGCCGACCTCAGGGAAGATCAGTTTGGATTCCGTATAAATGTTGGAACACGTGAGGCAATACTGAACTTATGGCTTATCTTATAAGCTAGATTAAGAAAAGGCAAACCTACGTTTCCTACATTTGCAGCTTTTGACAATGTTGACTGGAATACTCTTTCAAATTCTGAGGGTGGAAATGGTAAAATACAGGGAGCGAAAGGCTATCTACAATTTGTACAAAAACCAGATGGCAGTTATAAGAGTCTAGGGACATTAAAGGGGAACAGTGGTGGGGAAGGGAGTGAGACGGGGTTGTAGCCTCTCCCGGATGTTATTGAATCTGTATATTGAGCAAGCAGTAAAGGAAGCAAAAGAAAAATTCAGAGTAGGAATTAAAATCCATGGAGAAGAAATAAAGACTTTGTGGTTCGCCGATTTCATTGTAATTCTTTCGGAGACAGCAAAGGACTTGGAAGGGATGTTGAACGGAATGGAATGTCTCTTGACAGGAGGATATAAGATGAACATCAACAAAAGCAAAACGAGGATAATGGAATGTAGTAGAGTTAACTCGGATGATGCTGAGGGAATTAGATTAGGAAACGAGACACTTTCAGTAGTAAAAGGGTTTTGCTATTTGGGGAGCAAAATAACTCATGATGGTCGAAGTAGAGAGGATATAAAATGTAGATTGGCTATGGTAAGGAAAGCGTTTCTGAAGAAGAGAAATTTGTTAAGTCCGGTAAAGATTTAAGTGTCAGAAAGTCGTTTCTGAAAGTATCTGTATGCAGTGGTGCCATGTATGGAGGTGAAGCATAGACGATAAATAGTTTGGACAAGAAGAGACAGAATCTTTCGAAATGTGGTACTACAGCAGAATGCGGTAGATTAGATAGGTAGATTACACAACTAATGAGGAAGTATTGAACTGAATTGGGGAGAAGAGGAGTTTGTGGCACAACTTGACTAGATGAAGGGATAGGTTGGCTGGACATGTTCCACCGTGGGAGGTAAAAACACGATCGAGATGATTGAAAGAATGGATAGTGCAATGCATAAACACTGGAAGTTCACCATTAACGTGCTCCCTAGAGTTCACAAAGTTGAGGTGGAAGCATGTAAATCTGTTTTTGGCGTGCGCGAATGATGCTGACTTTAACCGTGGCATAGTTTGAAATGATACCATCGCCAGGAGGACGGGCGATGCAAACACTGTTGGACCCCCGAAGAAGGACACGTCACTGTGATGAGGAGCAAGCCGACCACGGCAGGGGTTCCGTCATTCTGTATGTCTCCACAACGTCCATTACTAGCATCGACGTTGTCCGCCCAGGAGAAAACGTCTCACTGGGCATGTTGAGTGGAACACTATCAGATGTTCTCCCATAGGTAGCGTCAGACACAGAGGTGAGGCTACCAGATCAGATGTTGGTGAAGATGGTCGCTGTCTGTAGATGGATGATGACTGAACGAGGAGGCGAGGAGAGACATAGCGTCGTCTGGTGCCAGGTCGTCAGAGGACAGCGCATTATCAGTAGGAGGGCCGTCATCCTGTGCACACATCGATGGAGGCAGGTATAAGAAGGAGTACAGCGTTTTCTCTTCCGTTTCCTCGGGGACCCTTGCTTCCTAACGTGTTGTTCAGTGTCTGATGTCGTCCAACGCGCGGCCAGGTGGCAGAAAAGCGGGGGTCGGAACAGCTCCATGATGAACAACTAACGGGTTGGAACAGACGGCTCGTGTCCGCTGACGGCCACCGTCCGTTGATACTGAATCCGACGCCAGTGTTCAAAACATAGGGAAAAGTCCATCGCGTCGTCTAAAGGAGTCAACGTCGGTGCCGACTGATTCAGAGTAGGCGCAGCAGGCAGTTCCTCTTCGTAAAACAGAGGTAACACACTGGGCGCCGCTGGGAAAGCGCTGTCTCCGATCGGCGTCTGAACCAGTCTAGGTCGGAAACATTCAGAACGGACACGGCCCTCCTGGCCACAGGTTGAGCAAGTGCGCTGCTGGGCATCGTACATGGCGACAGCTTTGCAGCTGGCAATAGCAGAGTAGGTAGCCATGTGTTTCCTCAGTTCAGTTTTTATTTGACGGACACAACTCACGACGTCATAGGTTTCCAACGTTTTCCACGTTTCACCAATGTGACTAAGGTTTAAAGGCGATTGGCTTGAAGAACAATGTGGATAGTTTGAGCGATCGCCTGATATAAATCCCATCGAACATTTATAAGGCGCAATCGAGAAGTCAGTTCCTACACTGGCAATACATTCTAAATAAAGGACTCCTGTAGAGGCAACGTGGCTCAGTATTTCTTCAGAAAATTTCCAACGACTTCTTGAGACCATGCCACTTAAGAGTTGCTATACGACGCCGAGCAAAATGGGATCCGACACGATATTAGAAGATATCACATGACTTTTGTCACGTCAGTGTACTTCCACAGGTGTGGCCTAGCCTTCTCTCCGCAATAACCTTTCTTCCAGCTATGCTAGTCCTGAACATACCGCAGAACTTCTGTGAAGTTTGGAAGGTAGGGGATGTGGTACTCTATGTGTAAATCTGCGAGTATCTTGGGTAGCACAGTCGATAGAGGATTTGCCTGCAAAAACAAAGGTCCAGGGATTGAGTTCCAGTCTACCACACTTAATCTGCCAGGAAGTTTATAACTCCAACGCAGAGTGAGAAATTCATTCCGGAAACAACGCTGTTTGTTTGAGAAAAGACGCTCACCAGCTCTATGTTGTGTCGAGTTGGTCACCCTGCAGGGTGATAAACAGGGCGCCACTTCGTGCTCTGCCTTAGCTAGCGCTGCCCGCTGGCAGGTCGACGCGAACGGCAGCCTGCGCTGGACTGTTACAGCAAGGCAACAAGTGCGGGCCAGCCTGGCCTCATCAATCACCCCGCGCAGCGGCAGCGGCAGCAGTCGCCAGACCCGGCTCACGCCCTACTTTGCTGCGCACGGCGCGGGACGAGCTCGGGAATCTACTAACTCTTCCTGCAGGCTCGCGAGACTGGAATATTTATCGTTCACACAAATCACTGTTTACCCCAGATAGACGCCGAGAGGGAAGGCGCGCCATCTCTTAAAAACAACTGTAAAGAAAATGCTGAAGCCACGTACAGATTATCTACCACGAATCTGGTTTCTATCATCCGTTTCCACAGTTAAAGAAAGGAAAAAAACATTTCAAGTTTTAGAAGGCCAGTAATCTGTATGTACAGGTAATCTTTTTTTCGCGTCTTCTCTTTGCGTCCAGAAGTATTTGGGCTTTGCGCTTTCTTTTTAATAACACCCCCAAATTTAGAATTGTTACCGTTAAGTTCGATCAACACACGAGTTTTATGTAGCTGGTTCGTGAACTCAAATGGGAATCGCTGGAAGAAAGACGACATTCTTTTTGCGAAACACTAATGAGAAAATGTAGAGAACCGTTATTTGAAGTTGACTGCAGAACGATTCTGCTATCGACATCGCATATTTCACGTAACGATCACTCATTTAAGATAAAAGCAATTAGCAGGCATGTAGACATTCGATTTTTCCACCAACATCTCACGCAATAAGCGTCAAAAGAAAAAAAAACTAGAAAGAACGAAACTTATCTAGCTTGAAGGGGGAAACCAGATGGCGCTATGGTTGGCCCGCTAAATGGCGCTGCCACAGGTCAAACGGATATCAACTACGTTTCTTAAAATAGGAACCCCCCACTTTTATTACATGTTTGTGCAGTACGTAATGAGATATGATTGTTTTAGTTGGACCACTTTTTTCGCTTTGTGATAGATGGCGCTGAAATAGGCTCACAATTTTGGACGAACAGTTGGTAAGACGTAGGTTTATAAATTAAAATACAGAACGTAGGTAAGTTTGAACATTTTATTTCGGTTAATCCAATGTGATACGTGTACCTTTGAGAACTTATTCATTTCTGAGAACGCGTACTGTTACAGCATGATTACCTGTAAATACCACATTAATGCAACAAATGCTCAAAATGATGTCCGTCAGCCGGCCGGGGTGGCCGTTCGATTATAGGCGCTACAGCCTGGAACCGCGCGACCGGTACGGTCGCAGGTTCATATTCTTCCTCGGGCATGGGTGTGTGTGTGATGTCCTTAGGTTAGTTAGGTTTAAGTAGTTCTAAGTTCTAGGGGACTGATGACATCAGAAGTTACGTACCATAGTGCTCAGAGCAATTTGAACCATTTGAGGTCTGTCAACCGAAATGCATTTGGCAAAACGTGTAACGACATTTCTGTCATCAGCGAATAGTTCACCTTCCTTAATGTTCACACATGCATTGACAATGCACTGACGCTTGTTGTCAGGCGTTGTCGGTGGATCACGATAGCAAAAATCCTTCAACTTTCCCATAGAAAGAAATCCGGGGACGTCAGATCCGGTGAACGTGCGGGCCATGGTATGGTGCTTCGACGACCAATCCACCTGTCATGAAATATGCTATTCAATACCGCTTAAACCTCACGCGAGCTATGAGCCGAACATCCATCATGTTGGAAGAACATTGCCCATCTGTCAAGCAGTGAAACGTTTTGTATTATCATCGGTAGAACATCACGTAGGAAATCAGCATACATTGCACCATTTAGATTGCCATCGATAGAATGAGGCCCAGTTATCCTTCCTCACATAATGCTGAACGATACATACAGTCGCCATTGTCGCTGATGTTCCACTTGTCGCAGCCATCATGGATTTTCCGTTGCCCAGTAGTGCGTATTATGCCGGTTTACGTACCGTTATTGGTGAATGACGCTTCGTCGCTAAATAGAACGCGTGCAAAAAAATCTATCATCGTCCCGTAATTTCTCTTGTGCCCAGTGGCAGAACTGTACACGACGTTCAAGGTAGTCGCCATGCAATTTCTGGTGCATAAAAATATGGTACGGGTGCAATCGATGTTGATGTAGCATTCTCAACACTGACGTTTTAGAGATTCCCGATTCTGGCGCAATTTGTCTGCTACTGATGTCCGTATTAGCCGCGACACCTACTTGAACGTCACCATTTGTTGCAGGTCGTAGCTGACGTTTCACATGTGGCTGAACATTTCCTGTTTCCTTAAATAACGTAACTATCCGGCGACAGGTCCGAACACTTGGATGATGTCGTCCAGGATACCGAGCAGCATGCATAGCACAACCCCGTTGGGCATTTGGATCACAATAGCCATACATCAACACGATATCTACGTTTTCCGCAGTTGGTTAACGGTCTATTCTAACACGGGTAATGTATTACGAAGCATATACCGTCTGTACTGGCGGAATGTTAAGTGATACCACGTACTTATACGTTTGTGACTATTACAGCGCCATCTATCACAAAGCGCATAAAGTGGACCAACTAAAACATGCATATTTCTTTACGTACTACACGAATATGCAATAAAAATGGGGTTCCTATTTAAAGAAACGCAGTTGATATCCGTTTGACCTGTGGCATCGCCATCTAGTTGGGCGAACAATAGCGCCATCTGGTTTCCCCCTCCATAGTTTTTTCATTTGATGCTTATGTCTTGAGATAATTGGCACGGCCACTATGGACCATCCCTATATACAGGGTGTTTCAAAAACGACCAGTATATTTGAAACGGCAATAAAAACTAAACGAGCAGCGATAGAAATACACTGTTTGTTGCAATATGCTTGGGACAACACTACATTTTCAGGCGGACAAACTTTTCGAAATTACAGTAGTTACAATTTTCAACAACAGATGGCGCTGTGGTGTGGGAAACTCTATACTACGATATTTTCCACATATCTACCATGTGTAGCAATAATATGGCGTAGTCTCCGAATGAAATTACCGGAAACCTTTGACAACGTGTCTGGCGGAATGGCTTCACATGCAGATGAGATGTACTGCTTCAGCTGTTCAATTGTTTCTGGATTCTGGCGGTACACCTGGTCTTTCAAGTGTCCGCACAGAAAGAAGTCACAGGGCTTCATGTCTGGCGAATATGGAGGCAAATCCACGGCGCCTCTGTATGTTTCGGATAGCCCAAAGCAATCACACGATCATCGAAATATTCATTCAGGAAATTAAAGACGTCGGCAGTGCGATGTACCGCTGTTGGATCACCTGCTGCACTAGCTGCGTGTTGCCCTCTGTGGTTGCTATACGCGGTCGCCCTACATTTCCAGCACGTTCATCCGTCACGTTACCAGTCCATTGAAATTTTTCAAACAGATCCTTTATTGTATCGCTTTTCGGTCCTTTGGTTACATTAAACCTCCGTTGAAAACTTCGTCTTGTTGCAACAACACTGTGTTCTTGGCGGTGGAATTCCAACACCAGAAAAATCCTCTCTTCTAAGGAATAAACCATGTTGTCCACAGCACACTTGCACGTTGTGAACAGCACACGCTTACAGCAGAAAGACGACGTACAGAATGGCGCACCCACAGACTGCGTTGTCTTCTATATCTTTCACATCACTTGCAGCGCCATCTGTTGTTCAAAACTGTAACTACTGTAATTTCTAAAGTTTGTCCCCCTGAAAATGTACTGTGTTCCAAGCATATTGCAACAAACGGTGTATTTCTATCGCTGCTCGTTTAGTTTTTATTGCCGTTTCAAATATACCGGTCATTTTTGAAACACCCTATATATATATATATATATATATATATATATATATATATATATATATATATATATAATCCTATGTTATCGAATGTTGTCAAACTCTGTTACTTATTACGTCAATATCAGCCATTGAACATCTATGGGAAGGTGAAAACTTTCTGTACAGTAGTATACAATTTCAATGTTTTGAGATCCTGTAAGGAACTTCCTACGTCCCTGATCCACTACTTTCTTTCCTGTCTTTTCTGTAGATTCCCTTCATGAATTTATAAATTTGTAGCTGAGCAAACTAAAGCTTTACAGTGGTTTTCACGTTTAATATATATGTCTTAGCATCATATATCAAGATCGCTACTATACGCGTTGAACCAGAACTCCACCGATAAAATTTCCGTGGGCTTAAGCGATATTTTCTATTCTGGTAGATGGGGCTCGAGGTCGCCGGTGGCTCGTTACAGCGTGATGATGTGGCTATGATTTATTCATAATATAAATGCAAAATAAAGTCACGCAGGACGCAGGAGACCATTACTGTAATGAACAACAGTTTTGTTTTCAGGTTGATTGTGTCGCAGAGTAGTCTGCGAATATTTAAGATACGACTGGAAACGCTATATCTACCTGCAAGGATCGCTCCTGGATGTGTTATGAGGACTAAGTTTCGAAACGCGTCATATGAGCAATAAAGTAATTTCTTGCCTGATATTTATCTTTTACCATAGTGACCCAGTTTGCCTCAATACACAGCTACTGATGATTTACTCAGCTACCTCTGTTTATCGGAAAATAGCTTGACAACAGTCAAAATGTGTGTAAATACAACACAAACCGAGAGTACTGTAACAACACTGAACCAGATGCAAAAGTAGTGAAATGGGTTGCCGTCAATGGGATTACAGCTCAGCATATCATCGTTGTGCCGCTCTTCTCACGTACACGAGGTACCAAAAAATGGTTTAAATGGCTCTGAGCACTATGGGGCTTAACAGCTGAGGTCATCAGTCCCCTCGAACTCAGAACTACTTAAACTTAACTAACCCAAGGACATCACACACATCCATGCCCGAGGCAGGATTCGAACGTGTGACCGTAGCCGTCGAGCGCCTCCAGACTGTAGTGCCTAGAACCGCTCGGCCACTTCTGCCGGCTACGAGGTACATTCCAGTAAACTTTCAATCACTGAAAGTATCCATACTGCTGTGTGTATCATTGTTAACGAAGAATTCATTGTTGGCACACACGCACACACGCACACACGTCGCCTAATTCCCGTAAATTCAGCATAGGGCACCATTGAGCTCTGACTCCAAGTCCAATCTCATCCCAGATGTGTTCGATCGTGTACAAATAAGATGAGTGGGGGGCCAGCACGTCAACAGGAAATCGCCTCTATGTTCATTGAATCACTCCATTGGTCTTGTGACATGGCGCATTAACTTGTTCAAAAATGCCACTGAAACATTATCATCATGAAGGGTTTTCCTAGGTCCTCAAGCATCTATATCTACATCTGGATCTATTCTCTGCAAGCCACCCAACGATGCGCGGCGGAGGCCACTTTACGTGCCACTGCATTACCTCCCTTTTCTGTTCCAGTTGCGTATGGTTAGCGGGAAGAACGACTGTCTGAAAGCCTCCGTGCGCGCTCGAATCTCTAATTTTACATTCGTGATCTCCCCGGGAGGTATAAGTAGAGGGAAGCAATATATTCGATACCTCATCCAGAAACGCACCCTCTCGAAACCTGCAGAGCGCCTCTCTTGCAGAGTCTGCCACTTGAGTTTGCTAAATATCTCCGTAACGCTATCATGGTTGCCAAACAACCCTTTGGATATTCTCTATCTCCTCCGTCAGCCCGATCTGGTACGGATCCCACACTGATGAGCAACACTCAAGTATAGGTCGAACGAGTGTTTTGTGAGCCACCTCTTTTGTTGATGGACTACATTTTCTAAGGACTCTCCCAATGATCCTCAACCTGGTACCCGCCTTACCAACAATTAATTTTATATGATCATTCCAAGTCAAATCATTCCGCACGCATACACCCAGATATTTTACAGAAGTAACTGATACCAGTGTTGGTTCCGCTATCATATAATCATACAATAAAGGATCCTACTTCCTCTGTATTCGCAATACATTACATTTGTCTACGTTAAGGGTCAGTTACCACTCCCTGCACCAGGTGCCTATCCGCTGCAGATCTTCCTGCATTTCGCTAGAAGTTTCTAATGCTGCTGCTTCTCTGTATACTAGAACATCATCCACGAAAAGCCGCATGGAACTTCTGACACTATCTACTAGGTCATTCATATATATATTGTGAAAAGCAATGGTCCCATAACACTCCCCTGTGGCACGCCAGAGGTTACTTTAACGTCTGTAGACGTCTCTCCATTGATAACAACAAGCTGTGTTCTGTTTGCTAAAAACTCTTCAATCCAGCCACACAGCTGGTCTGATATTCCGTAGGCCATTACTTTGTTTGTCAGGCGACAGTGCGGAACTGTATCGAACGCCTTCCGGAAGTCAAGGAAAATAGTTTCTACCTGGGAGCCTGAATCTAATATTTTCTGGGTCTCGTGAACAAATAAAGCGGTTTCCGGAATCCATGTTGATTCCTACAGAGTAGATTCTGGGTTTCCATAAACGACATGAACGCGAGCAAAAAACATGTTCTAAAATTCTACAACAGATCGACATCAGAGATATAGGTCTATAGGTTTGCGCATCTGGTCGACCCATCTTGAAGACTGGGACTACCTGTGCTCTTTTCCAATCATTTGGAACCTTCCGTTCCTCTAGAGACTTGCGGTACACTGCTGTTAAAAGGGGGGGGGGGGGGCAAGTTCTTTCGCGTACTCTGTGTAGAATCGAATTGGTATTTCGTCAGGTCCAGTGGACTTTCCTCTGTTGAGTGATTCCAGTTGCTTTTCTATTCTTTGGACACTTATATCGATGTCAGCCATTATTTTCGTTTGTGCGAGGATTTAGAGAAGGAACTGCAGTGCGGTCTTCCTCTGTGAAACAGCTTTGAAAAATATGTTTAGTGTTTCGGCTTTACGAGTGTCATCCTCTGTTTCAATGCCATCATCATCCCGGAGTGTCTGGATAAGCTGTTTCGAGCCACTTACTGATTTAACGTAAGGTCAGAACTTCCTACGATTTTCTGTCAAGTAAGTACATAGAATTTTACTTTCGAATTCACTGAACGCTTCACGCATAGCCCTCCTTACGCTAACTTTGACATCGTTTAGCTTCTGTTTGTCTGAGAGGTTTTGGCTGCGTTTAAACTTGGAGTGAAGCTCTCTTTGCTTTCGCAGTAGTTTCCTAACTTTGTTGTTCAACCACAGTGGGTTTTTACCGTTCCTCACAGTTTTACTCGGCAAGTACCTGTCAAAAACGCATTTTACAAGTGCCTTAAACTTTTTCCATAAACACTCAACATTGTCAGTGTCGGAACAGAAATTTTCGTTTTGATCTGTTAGGTAGTCTGAAATCTGCCTTCTATTACTCTTGCTAAGCAGATAAACCTTCCCCCCTTACTTATATTCCTATTAACTTCCATATTCAGGGATGCTCCAAAGGCCTTATGATCACTGATTCACTGTTCTGCACTTACAGAGCCGAAAAGTTCGGGTCTGTTTGTTATCAGTACGTCCAAGATGTTATCTCCACGAGTCAGTTCTCTGTTTAATTGCTTGAGGTAATTTTCGGATACTACACTCAGTATAATGTCATTCGATGCTCTGTCCATACCACCCGTCATAAACATCTGAGTGTCCCAGTCCATATCTGGTAAATTGAAATCTCCCCCTAAGACTATGATATGCTGAGAAAATTTATGTGGAATGTATTCCAGATTTTCTCTTAGTTGTTCTGCCACTAATGCTGCTGAGTCGGGAGGTCGGTAAAAGGAGCCAATTATTAACCTAGCTCGGTTGTTGAGTGTAACCTCCACCCATAATATTTCACAGGAATTATCCACTTCAACTTCACTACAGGATAAACTACTACTAACAGTGACAAACACGACACCACCTGTTGCATGCAATCTATCCTTTCTAAACACCATCTGTGCCTTTGTAAAAATTTTCGGCTGAATTTATCTCTGGCTTCAGCCAGCTTTCTGTACCTATAACGATTTCAGCTTCAGTGCTTTCTATCAGCGCTTGAAGTTCCGGTACTTTACCAATGCAGCTTCGACAGTTTACAATTACAATACCGATTGCTGCTTGGTCCCCGCATGTCCTGACTTTGGCCAACACCCTTTGAGGCTGTTGCCCTTTCTGTACTTGCCCGAGGTCATGTAACCTAAAAAAACCACCCAGTCCACGCCACACAACCCCTGAAACCCATGTAGCCGCTTTCTGCGTGTAGTGGACTCCTGATCTATCAATCGGAACCCGAAACTCCACCACCCTATGGCACAAGTCGAGGAATCTGCAGCCCACACGGTCGCAGAACCGTCTGAGCCTCTGATTCAGACCCTCCACTCGGCTCTGTTCCGAAGGTCCGCAGTCAGTCCTGTCGACGATGCTGCAGATGGTGAGCTCTGCTGTAATCCCGCTAGCGAGACTGGCAGAGAGTATTTCCTCCGATCCATAGCAACACACATCATTGGTGGCGACATGAGAGACCACCTGCAGATGGGTGCACCCTGTACCCTTCATGGCATCCGGAAGGACCCTTTCCACAGCTGGAATGACTCCCCCCGGTATGCACACGAAGTGCACATTGGTTTTCTTCCCCTCTCTTGCTGCCATATCTCTAATGGGCCCCATTACGCGCCTGACATTGTAGCTCCCAACTACCAGTAAGCCCACCCTCTGCGACTGCCCGGATCTTGCAATCTGAGGGGCAACCTCTGGAACAGGACAAGCAGCCATCTCCGGCCGAAGATCAGCATCTGCCACAGACAGAGCCTGAAAGCGGTTCGTCAGACAAACTGGAAGGGGCCTTCCGTTCAGCCATCCGGAATGTCTTTCGCCCAATGCCACACCTCGAGACGACCATCCACAGGTGAGGGATCAGCCTCGATGTGGGCAGTATCCCGAGCAGTCACAGTCGTAATCCGATCGGGAGATGCGTGGGATCGTGCGGTTCTAGGCACTACAGTCCGGAGCCGAGCGAGTGCTACGGTCGCAGGTTCGAAACCTGCCTCTGGCATGGATGTGTGTGATGTCCTTAGGTTAGTTAGGTTATTTAGTTCTAAGTTCTAGGTGACTGATGACCTCAGACGTTAAGTCGCATAGTGCTCATAGCCATTTGAACCACTTTGATGCGTGGGACGATCTGGCTGCCCCCGACAAACCCCCATCCGGACTCCCACAGTGATGCCCATTGGCCACAGCCTCAAGCTGTGTGACCGGAGCCAACACTGCCTGAAGCTGGGATAGAAGGGATGCCAACTCATCCTGCATCCGAACACAGCAGTTGCAGTGCCTATCCATGCTAAAAACTGTTGTGCAAAGAAGGTCTGAATTAATCTACAGAGAGTACAAACAAATCCACACAAAATTTAAACGATTATTAAAATACAAGACTGCCTAGTAAATGCAGTAATGCTGCTATTTGCGCACTGCTGACACAGGGCTTGGCGGCGGAAGGAGACTACGCGATTTTACACTATTCAGGTACTAAAACGTAATGCTGCAAATCTCAAATACTATAATACTCCCGAAATTTATGAACTAAACAATGCAAGTACCAAAAACACTCAAATAAATTAAGAAATAGAGCATTTAACAAATGAGTGAGCTAGGAGTATACGACTTTTTGCTGGCAGCTGCTTATCCAATGGCGGCAGGGAGCACACAGTGTAAGACACTCCTTGGCCGTCATTGTGCTTTGCACGAGCTCCATGTACCATGAACCATGTGACTGGTCCCCAGAACATAACGCAACCGGCGCCATCTTGCCTCCGTTCCACAGTACAGGTGTCAAGGTGTTGTTCCCCTGGAAAGCGATGGATTCGCGTCCTCCCATCGGTATGATGAAGAACATCTCGGGATTCATCACACCCTGAAACGTTCTGCCATTGCGCCAACGTCCAGTGCAGATCGTCACGTACACATTTCAGTCGTAGTTGCCCATGTCGTGGTGTTAACATTGGCACACGCATGGGTCATCAGTTTCGGAGGCCTGTTATTGGAAGTGTTTGGTACACTATGTGTTTAGACACACTTGTACTCTGACAAGCATTAAAGTGAGGTATTAGTTCCGCCACAGTTCATCACCTGTCCTGTTTTACCAGTCTGCCCAGCAAACGGCGTCCGACATCTGTAATGAGTAGTGGCCGCCCAACCTCAAGATATCTGGACGTGGTTTCAGCTTGATTTCTCCACGTGTTGAAGACACTCACCACAGCACTCCTCGAAAACCCGACATGTTGTACAGTTTCCGAAATGTTTGTGACGAGCGTCTGGCCCATCACAATCTGCATTCGGTCAAAGGCAGATAGATCGCACGCCTTCCCCATTCTACACACGGACAGGACACTCACTGGTACTGCATGCACGGTTTATATGTCTGACTAGCAGTTATTACTCGCCAGATGACGCTGCTATCACCTGCACGGGTTCATATCGGTAGTAGGTGAGTAGTTATAATGTTATGGCTGATCAATATATGTACATACATAGCTCACGCATTCTGGCAATCCTGGATCTCCACGATTTCTTCCTGTTATCAAGAATGTCATAATTTCAACTTTAAAGTCGGATAACAAACGACAATACAAATATTTTTTCTTGTGTATAATTATGAACTGACAATTTTCTGATTTTTTCCTTTACTTATGCAGTGAAACCTTTCTTTTTCTGACATTTCAGGACTCACGTTGATGAGACTACCCTTTGTGTTTGAATGATTGAGTTTCCGAATTTCCGAATACCCCACCAAAAGACTAAGACGTCAGTAGGCGACATGAATTTGAACTTGCTCCGTCTATAGGTTACTGAGAAAAAAAGAGGGCTTAACTCACGAACAGGCAGATACTCTGATAACAAATGACAAAGATTTTTTTCGTGTGATACAAATACAAATTAAGAATTTTCTCGTTATTCCCTTTGGTTGTACAGTGAGATCTTGCTTCGAGGTAAATTTTATGATTCTAGATCAATGGAAATTATCCTTGTGACGTAAGTGGCCGCATATTTTGGTTGGCTTGACTTAGAAGCTTACTTTTATTACACTGCCAAGTGACTGTAGACCTTAGCATGTGACATAAATTTCAATTTCATATTTGTACCCGTTCCTGAGAAAAAAGGGGGTTTGATGAATAGAGAACAAAGTGATCGTATAAGGCCTCTATTTTAGAGTTCTGTACCTCAGTCGGTAAAAACAGGGACAGTACCGAGCAGTACCGAATGCAGTGTTGAAGTCTGAGATTACAGTGGGTTTTACTGTTGCCAACAACAAGTACCATGAGGGAATGGAACATGTGTTTCAAAACAAGACACACAGTGCATAGTGTCGACATTTGCAGTGCAATGCGTTTTTTTAAACTGCAGTATGGATACAAATATAAACGAGAGCAAGAAATAAAACGAAATGCATTTACTCAGTAACGACCCAACGCAAACCGTATGGTTCCTTATACTCAAATATTCGGAAAATGGCCTGAGAAACCTCTGAAATTTTGTCGGAGTTCTGATTCATTCCTCATACTGTTTGTAATGATTCAGCTCCGTGCGAATTGTAACATTTGCTATTATTACTCTTAAGTTTATTGCTTTTGTTGCATCTCCGATGATAAGAATTTCCTGATCTAAAAGAACTGAGAAGAAATGGCTTGGTTCTGGCAACGTTTTCAGTCAACGAAGAAATACGTTCGAATACTGAAATCTTAGCTACTGTACCATTTCTAAGGGTCGATGAACGTATCTCACTTAAACAGTTCCTCTTAACCCAGTACTGGGAACACTGAAGTTAAGAAAATTCTGGTGTGTATGCAGTACTGCCTAAACTACCGTTATAAATACAGCTTCCATTCGCCACAACTTGCTAGTGAGTGTTTTCGATGTGATAGCTATCGAAATAAAACCAAGGAATAAATGAACGCTGAAGATAATTTCAGATGTGCACAGACAAATAACAATCCGAATATGTAAAGAAATTCTTAGAAATAAGCTGTAACATTTGTTTCATTGAATCATTAGTATACGAAAAAAATTTAGGAGAGTTTTAATTTTCCGTATTATCAATTTGTTTTAACTGGCATGTTAGTAAGGCCCTTAACTCCGTTGGCGGTGTGGTATTTGCTGATATCTGATCTCTTTCGGGAGTAATAGTCTCAGATTGTTTGGGACCACCGACCTAAAGTACTGGGCAGGTTCTGTCGCCTTCTTTATTGCGACGGAATCTCACTACTTTTTAAGAGTTTCATTCGTGACTGACAGTGCGCCGTAGAATGGCCACACATTCTGTGGGTAGGAATGCTGGAAGTACTTATTAAATGAAGGCCCAAAAGTTACTGTTTTCCTTCTGGAAAACGAAATTCAGCACTTAACAGCGTCCAAGTAAAGTATCGGGGTTTGTTCATGGCCACCCTAGTTGAATGATGGCAGAACAGAGATACAGAGAAATAATGTTAACAAATGTGTACCTGAACTGAGAGCACTATTTCGACCGGCTTCTCCGAAACTTGCTTTGCGCTTTCTTCCTCCTACGTGTTTGGCTTTTATGGCTGACTGTGTAACAAGCCCCTGGGAACGGATATCTAACTATTTCTCCTTTCAAAAACTCGTTCTCCCATTCCACACGTTCTGGTAGCCTTACCCATCAGTTGTAGGTCTTCCTTTGGGCAAATGTAATTTTATAACCCTGAGCTCTACATCTTATACTGTTTCCTTTAATTCAGTAGTGGCACTTACCCGTTTGTGCTTCTCAAATGAATCCTGTTATCTATGCGTAATCCAATAGATATGTACTCCTTATTAATAGAAGTAATTTTAAGTATCTGCCCATGTTAATTTACCTTCGATGACCAATTTTATTTCCTTTTGCTGCAACCAGCCGTAACTAAATGAAATAACGATTACAGTAGTCACTGGCCATCAAGTATACTTAACCACTTGATCAATTTCGATAGCCAAATTCTACTCTCTCCGTGCCTCGTTTTTCACAGAGATAAAATCTGCCATTTCTTTCTCATTCAGATTTGTTTCAATACAATGGAAACACCTTTGCCGCGTAACCACCATGACATACTGTGGTATACTGTTGCAGTGCGCTTCTACTGACTTAGCATAGATTTTTGTAGTGGCGCTAACCCTCAAATCCAGAAAATTGGTTACCGCATCAATTGGCTGCACCATTTTGTGATAATCATGCTTTGTTACTATCTATTGTATTCTTATTCTTGCTACACTGCTCTTCCTTTAGTTTTTACACCATAATCGCTGTACCTCATCGTCAACCAGACGAATGTTATAATGCAGTACTGCCTTGCAAGTACAGGGTGTTTCAAAAATGACCGGTATATTTAAAACGGCAATAAAAACTAAACAAGCAGCGATAGAAATACACCGTTTGTTGTAATATGCTTGGGACAACAGTACATTTTCAGGCGGACAAACTTTCGAAATTACAGTAGTTACAATTTTGAACAACAGATGGCGCTGCAAGTGATGTGAAAGATATAGAAGACAATGCAGTCTGTGGGTACGCCATTCTGTACGTTGTCTTTCTGCTGTAAGCCCGTGCTGTTCACAACGTGCAAGTGTGCTGTGGACAACATGGTTTATTCCTTAGAAGAGAGGATTTTTCTGGTGTTGGAATTCCACCGCCTAGAACATAGTGTTGTTGCAACAAGACGAAGTTTTCAACGGAGGTTTAATGTAACCAAAGGACCGAAAAGCGATACAATAAAGGATCTGTTTGAAAAATTTCAACGGTCTGGGAACGTGACGGATGAACTTGCTGGAAAGGTAGGGCGACCGCATACGGCAACCACAGAGGGCAACGCGCAGCTAGTGCAGCAGGTGATCCAACAGTGGCCTTGGGTTTCCGTTCGCCGTGTTGCAGCTGCGGTCCAAATGACGCCAACGTCCACGTATCGTCTCATGCGCCAGAGTTTACACCTCTATCCATACAAAATTCAAACGCGGCAACCCCTCAGCGCCGCTACCATTGCTGCACGAGACATTCGCTAACGATATAGTGCACAGGATTGATGACGGCGATATGCATGTCGTCAGCATTTGGTTTACTGACGAAGCTTATTTTTACCTGGACGGCTTTGTCAATAAACAGAACTGGCGCATATGGGAACTGAAAAGCCCCATGTTGCAGTCCCATCGTCCCTGCATCCTCAGAAAGTACTGGTCTGAGACGCCATTTCTTCCAAAGGAATCATTGGCCCATTTTTCAGATCCGAAACGATTACTGCATCACGCTATCTGGACATTCTTCGTGAATTTGTGGCGGTACAAACTGCGTTAGACGACACTGCAAACACCTCGTGGTTTATGCAAGATGTGGCCCGGCCAGATCACACAGCCGACGTCTTTAATTTCCTGAACGAATATTTCGATGATCGTGTGATTGCTTTGGGCTACCCGAGACATACAGAGGCGGCGTGGATTGGCCTCCCTATTTGCCAGACATGAACCCCTGTGACTTCTTTCTGTGGGGACACTTTGAAGACCAGGTGTACCGCCAGAATCCAGAAACAATTGAACAGCTGAAGCAGTACATCTCATTTGCATGTGAAGCCATTCCGCCAGACACGTTGTCAAAGGTTTCGGGTAATTTCATTCAGATACTACGCCATATTATTGCTACACATGGTGGATATGTGGAAAATATCGTATAAAGAGTTTCCCCCACCCCCCCCCCACCCCCCCCAAGAACCATGGACCTTGCCGTTGGTGGGGAGGCTTGCGTGCCTCAGCGATACAGATAGCCGTGCCGTAGGTGCAACCACAACGGAGGGGTATCTGTTGAGAGGCCAGACAAACGTGTGGTTCCTGAAGAGGGGCAGCAGCCTTTTCAGTAGTTGCTGGGGCAACAGTCTGGATGATTGACTAATCTGGCCTTGTAACAATAACCAAAACGGCATTGCTGTGCTGGTACTGCAAACGGCTGAAAGCAAGGGGAAACTACGGCAGTAATTTTTCCCGAGGGCATGCAGCTTTACTGTATGATTAAATGATGATGGCGTCCTCTTGGGTAAAATATTCCGGAGGTAAAATAGTCCCCCATTCGGATCTCCGTGCGGGGACTACTCAAGAGGATGTCGTTATCAGGAGAAAGAAAACTGGCGTTCTACGAATCGGAGCGTGGAATGTCAGATCCCTTAATCGGGCAGGTAGGTTAGAAAATTTAAAAAGCGAAATGGATAGGTTAAAGTTAGATATAGTGGGAATTAGTGAAGTCTGGAGGCAGGAGGAACAAGAACTTTTGGTCAGGTGACTACAGGGTTATAAACACAAAATCAAGTAGGGGTAATGCAGGAGTAGGTTTAATAATGAATAGGAAAATAGGAATGCGGGTAAGCTACTACAAGCAGCATAGTGAACGCATTATTGTGGCCAAGATAGATACGAAGCCCACACCTACTACAGTAGTACAAGTGTATATGCCAACTAGCTCTGCAGATGGCGAAGAAATTGATGAAATGTATGATCAAATAAAAGAAATTATTCAGATAGTGAAGGGAGACGAAAATGTAATAGTCATGGGTGACTGGAATTCGGTAGTAGGAAAAGGGAGAGAAGGAAATATAGTAGGTGAATATGGACTGGGGCAAAGAAATGAAAGAGGAAGCTGCCAGGTACAATTTTGCACAGAGCACAACTTAATCATAGGTAACACTTGGTTCAAGAATCATAAAAGAAGACTGTATACATGGAAGAAGCCTGGAGATACTGACAGGTTTCAGACAGATTATATAATGGTAAGACAGAGATTTAGGAACCAGGTTTTCTATTGTAAGTCATTTCCAGGGGCAGATGTGGACTCGGACCACAATCTATTGGTTATGACATGTAGATTAAAGCTGAAGAAACTGCAAAAACGTGGGAATTTAAGGAGATGGGACCTGGATAAACTAAAAGAACCAGAGGTTGTAGAGAGTTTCAGGGAGAGCATAAGGGAGCAATTGACAGGAATGGGGGAAAGAAATACGGTGGAAGAAGAATGGGTAGCTTTGAGGGATGAAGTAGTGAAGGCAGCAGAGGATCAAGTAGGTAAAAAGACGAGGGCTAGTAGAAATCCTTGCATAACAGAAGAAATATTGAATTTGATGGATGAAAGGAGAAAATATAAAATGCAGTAAATGAAGCAGGCATAAAGGAATACAGCCCTCTCAAAAATGAGATCGACAGGAACTGCAAAATGGCTAAGCAAGGATGGCTAGAGGACAAATTTAAGGATGTAGAGGCTTATCTCACTAGTGGTAAGATAGATACTAACTACAGGAAAATTAAAGGGACCTTTGGAGACAAGAGAACCACTTGTATGAACATCAAGGGCTCAGATGGAAACCCAGTTCTAAGCAAAGAAGGGAAAGCAGAAAGGTGGAAGGAGTATATAGAGGGCTTATACAAGGGCGATGTACTTGAGGACAATATTATGGAAATGGAAGAGGATGTAGATGAAGATGAAATTGGAAAAACGATACTGCGTGAAGAGTTTGACAGAGCACTGAAAGACCTGAGTCGAAACAAGGTCCCCGGAGTAGACAACATTCCATTGGAACTACTGACGGCCTTGGGAGAGCCAGTCCTGACAAAACTCTACCATCTGGTGAGCAAGATGTATGAGACAGGCGAAATACCCTCAGACGTCAAGAAGAATATAATAATTCCAATCCCAAAGAAAGCAGGTGTTGACAGACGTGAAAATTACCGATTATCAGTTTAATAAGTCATAGCTGCAAAATACTAACGCGAATTCTTTACAGACGAATGGAAAAACTAGTAGAAGCCGACCTCGGGGAGGATCAGTTTGGATTCCGTAGAAATGTTGGAACACGTGAGGCAATACTGACCCTACGACTTATCTTAGAAGCTAGATTAAGGAAGGACAAACCTACGTTTCTAGTATTTCTAGACTTAGAGAAAGCTTTTGCCAATGCTGATTGGAATACTCTCTTTCAAATTCTGAAGGTAGCAGGGGTAAAATACAGGGAGCGAAAGGCTATTTACAATTTGTACAAAAACCAGTTATAAGAGTCTAGGGACATGAAAGGGAAGTAGTGGTTGGGAAGGGAGTGAGACAGGGTTGTAGTCTCTCCCGGATGTTATTCAATCTGTATATTGAGCAAGCAGTAAAGGAAACAAAAGAATAATTCGGAGTAGGTATTAAAATCCAAGGAGAAGAAATCAAAATGTTGAGGTTCGCCGATGACATCGTAATTCTGTCAGAGACAGCAAAGGACTTGGAAGAGGAGTTGAAGGGAATGGATAGTGTCTTGTAAGGAGGATATAAGATGAACATCAACAAAAGCAAACGAGGATGATGGAATGTAGTCGAACTAAGTTGGGTGATGCTGAGGGAATTAGATTAGGAAATGAGACAATTAAAGTAGTAAAGGAGATTTGCTATTTTGGGGAGCACAATAACTGATGACGGTCGAAGTAGAAAGGATATAAAATGTAGACTGGCAATGGCAAGGAAAGCGTTTATGAAGAAGAGAAATTTGTTAACATCGAGTATAGATTTAAGTGTCAGGAAGTCATTTCTGAAAGTATTTGTATGGAGTGTAGCCATGTATGGAAGTGAAACATGGACGATAAATAGTTTGGACAAGAAGAGAATAGAAGCTTTCGAAATGTGGTGCTACAGAAGAATGCTGAAGATTAGATGGGTAGATCACATAACTAATGAGGAAGTATTGAACAGGATTGGGAAGAAGAGAAGTTTGTGGCACAATTTCACCAGAAGAAGGGATCGGTTGGTAGGACACATTCTGAGGCATCAAGGGATCACCAATTTAGTATTGGAGGGCAACATGGAGGGTAAAAATCGTTGAGGGAGACAAAGAGATGAATACACTAAGCAGATTCAGAAGGATGTAGGCTGGAGTAGGTGCTGGGAGATGAAGAAACTTGCACAAGATAGAGTAGCATGGAGAGCTGCATCAAACCAATCTCAGGACTGAAGACCACAACAACAACATAGAGTTTCCCAGACCGCAGCGCTATCTGTTGTTGACAATTGTAACTACTGTAATTTCGAATGTTTGTCTGCCTGAAAATGTATTGTTGTCCCAAGCATATAGGAACAAACGGTGTATTTCTATCACTGCTCGTTTAGTTTGTATTGCCGTTTCAAATATACCGGTCATTTTTGAAACACCCTGTATGTGCATCTATATTGTTTCTGCATCTTTCCTAAAGTGATCTAGCCACCTGCCTTTTGACTGACGTTTCATTCTTCTAAATATCTTTGACGTTAGGAAACTTCCTTCGTCATCTACATTCGTCTACATCATGCCTCAAGAGCTGGAAAGGGAAATGCAAAGGCTCAATCTAAATATAGTAGGGGTCAATAAAGTGATATGGAAAGAAGACAATGATTTCTGGTCAGATGAGTATAGGGTAATATCAACAGCAGCAGAAAATTGTACAACGTTGGTACGATTGGTTATGAAGTTGGATGTTTGTGGTAAGGTCTTATGGGACAAAACTGCTGAGGTGATCGGTCCCTAAGCTTATGCACTACTTAATCTAACTTAAACTAACTTACGCTAAGGACAGCACACACACCCATGCCTGATGGATTACTCGAACCTCCGACGGAGGAAGCCGCATGGACCGTAAAGGCGCCTAAGACCGCGCGGCTACATCAGGCGGTATTGGTTATGAATAAGAAGGTAGGGCTGAGAGTGTGTTACTGTGAACAGTTCAGTGACAGGGTTGTTCTTATCTGAATCGACAGAAAAGCAACACCAACAACGATAATCCACGTATACGATGCCGAAGACGAAAGAGGAAGAGACAGAAAGGGTAATACAATAGGTAAAGGGAGACGAAACATAGTCACGGGAGATTGGAATGGAGTTGTAGGGGAAGCAGCAGAAGAAAAGGACATAGGAGAATATGTGCTTGGGACAAGAAATGAGAGAGGAAAAAGACTAATTGAGTTCTGTAACAATTTTCAGCTACTAATAGCGAACTCTGTTAAAGAATCACGAGAGGAGTAGGTATAACTGTAAAAGGCCGGGTGGTACGGGGAGGTTTCATTTACATTACAGCATGGTGAGACCGAGATTCCGAAATCAGATACTGGATTGTAAGGCGAATTCATGAGCAGACATAGACTCATATCACGCGATACTAGTGATGAACAGTAGGCTGAAATTGAAGGCATTATTTATGAAAAATCAATACGCAAAGCAGTGGGATTCAGAAGTACTAAGGAATGATGAGACACGCTTGAAGTTCCCTAACGCTACAGATACAGCAATAAGGAATAGCTCAGTATGCAGTACAGTTGAAGAGGAAGGACATTTCCAAAAATGGCCATCAGAGAAGTTGGAAAGAAAAGTATAAGTATACAGAAGGTAACTGCGAAAAAACCATGGGTAACAGAAGAAATACTCCATTTGATCGATGAAAGGAGGAAGTACAAAAATGTTCCGGGAAACTCAGGAATACAGAAATACAAGTTGCTGGGGAATGAAATAAATAGGAAGTGCAGGGAAGCTAGACAAAATGGTTGCTTGAAAAATGTGAAGAAATCGAAAAAGTAATGATTGTCGGAAGGACAGACTCGTCATACAGGAAAGTCAAAACAACCTTCAGTGACATTGAAAGCAAGGGTGATAGCATTAAGAGTGCAAGGGGAATTGCACTATTAAATGCAGAGGAGAGAGTGTATATGTAGAAATAATACAATGAAAGCCTCTATGGTTAGGGGGGGGGGGGGGAGATTTGTATGATGTGATAGAAGAGGAAACAGGAGTCGATTCAGAAGAGATGGGGGATCCAGTATTATAATTTAAAAGAGCTTTGGAGGACTTAAGATCAAATTAGGCAGAAGGCATAGACAACATTCTCTCAGAATTTCTATAATCACTGGGGGGAAGTGTCAACAAAACGACTATTCACGTTGGTGTGTAGAATGTATGAGTCTGGCGACGTACCATGTGACTTTCGGAAAAATATCATCCACACAATTCCGAAGACTGCAAGAGCTGACAAGTGCGAGAATTTAAGAGAATTATCGGACAATCAGCTTAACAGATCTTGCATCCAAGTTTCTGACAAAAATAATATACAGAAGAATGGAAAAGCAGTTTCAGGAATAGCTAGATGACGATCAGTTTGGCTTTAGGCAAGGCAATGGCACAAGAGAGGCAATTCTGACGTTACGGATAATAATGAAAGCAAGACTAAAGAATAATAGAGACACTTTCGTAGGATTTGTCGACCTGGAAAAAGCGTTCGACAATGTAAAATAGTGCAAGATGTTCGAAATTCTGAAAAATGTAGATGTAATCTATAGGCAGAGACGGGTCATGTACAATATGTACAAGAGCCAAGAGGGAATATTACGAGTGGACAAACAACAACAAAGTGCTCGGATTACAAAGGGTGTAAGACAGGGATGTAGTCTTTCCCCCCTACTGTTCAATATGTACAATGAAGAATCAATGACGGAAGTGAAAGAAAGGTTCAGGAATGGAATTAAAATTAAAGGTGCAGGGATATAAATTATAGGATGCGCTGATGAAATGGCTATCCTACATCTACATTTACATGATTACTCTGCAATTCACATTTAAGTGCTTGGCAGAGGGTTCATCGAACCACAATCATACTATCTCCCTACCATTCCACTCCCGAACAGCGCGCAGGAAAAACGAACACCTAAACCTTTCTGTTCGAGCTCTAACTTCTCTTATTTTATTTTGATGATCACTCCTACCTCTGTAAGTTGGGCTGAACAAAATATTGTCGCATAGGGAAGAGAAAGTTTGTGACAAAGTTCGTAAATAGATCTCGCCGCGACGAAAAACGTTTTTGCTTTAATGACTTCCATCCCAACTCGCGTATCAAATCTGCCACACTCTCTCCCCTATTACGTGATAATACAAAACGAGCTGCCCTTTTTTGCACCCTTTCTATGTCCTCCGTCAATCCCACCCGGTAAGGAACCCACACCGTGCAGCAATATTCTAGCAGAGGACGAACGAGTGTAGTGTAAGCTGTCTGTTTAGTGGACTTGTTGCATCTTCTAAGTGTCCTGCCAATGAAACGCAACCTTTGGCTCGCCTTCCCCACAATATTATCTATGTGGTCTTTCCAACTGAAGTTGTTCATATTCTTAATACCCAGGTACTTAGTTGAATTGACAGCCTTGAGAATTGTACTATTTATCGAGTAATCGAATTCCAACGGATTTCTTTTGGAACTCATATAGATCACCTCACACTTTTCGTTACTTAGCGTCAACTGCCACCTGCCACACCATACAGCAATCTTTTCTAAATCGCTTTGCAACTGATACTAAACGGTAAATTACAGAATCATCTGCGAACAACCTAAGAGAAATGCTCAGATTGTCACCCAGTTAATTTATATAGATCAGGAACAGCAGAGGTCCCTGGGGAACAGCTGATATCACTTCAGTTTTACTCGATGATTTGCCGTCTATTACAACGAACTGCGACCTTCCTGACACGAAATCACGAATCCAGTCCTACAACTGAGACGATACTCCATAGGCCCGCAGCTTGATTAGAAGTCGTTTGTGAGGAACGGTGTCAAAATCTTTCCGGAAATGTAGAAATACGGAATCAACTTGCGATCCCCTGTCGATAGCGGCCAGTACTTCGTGCAAATAGAGCTAGCTGCGTTGCACAAGAACGATGTTTTCTGAAACCATGCTGATTACGTATCAATAGATCGTTCCCTTCGAGGTGTTTGAATCCTGAGTGGAAGTGAAGAAGAAATACATGATCTGATGAATGGAATGAACAGTCTAATAAGTACAGAATATGTTTTGTGAGTAAATCGAAGAAAAACGAATGTAATGACAATTAGTTGGAATGAGAATAGCGAGAAACTTGACATCAGGATTAATGCTCATGAAGCATATGAAGTTAAGGAAATCAGCTACCTAGGAAGTAAAATAACCTATTACGGACGAAGCAACGAGGACATCAAAAGCAGACTAGCTATGGCAAAAAAAGCATTCCTGGCCAATAGAAGTCTACTAGTATCAAATATAGGCCTTAATTTGAGGAAGAAATGTTCTAACGTGTGTGAAATCTTATGAGACTTAACAGCTAAGGTCATCAGTCCCTAAGCTTACACACTGCGTAACCTAAGTTATCCTAAGGTCAAACACACACACACACCCATGCCCGAGGGAAGACTCGAACATCAGCCGAGACCAGCCGCACAGTCCATGACTGCAGCGCCATAGACCGCTCGGGTAATCCCGCGCGACATTGAGGAAGAAATTGCTGAGAGTTTACGTTTGGTATACAGCAATATATGATAGTGAAACATGAACTGTGGGAAAACCGGAACAGAAGAGAATCGAAGCATATGAGATGTGGTGCTACAGACGAATCTTGAAAATTAGATGCACTGGTAAGGTAAGGAATGAGGAGGTTCCGAGCAGAATCGGAGAGGAAAGGAATATGTGGAAAACGCTGGTAAGGAGAAGGGATGGGATGATAGGACATCTTTAAGATACGAGGGAATGACTGTCTGCAGCTCGTGGTCGTGCGGTAGCGTTCTCGCCTCCCACGCCCGGGTTCCAGGGTTCGATTCCCGGCGGGGTCAGGGATTTTCTTTGCGTCGTTATGACTTGGTGTTGTGTGATGTCCTTAGGTTAGTTCGGTTTAAGTAGTTCTAAGTTCTAGGGGACTGATGACCATAGATAAGTCCCATAGTGCTCAGAGCCTAGCTGAGGGAATGACTTCCATGGTACTAGAGGGAGCTTTAGAGGGCAAAAACTGTAGAGGAAAGCCGAGATTGGAATACATCCAGCAAATAACTGAGGACGTAGGTTGCAAGTGCTACTCTAAGATGAAGAGGTTGGCACAGGAGAGAAATTCGTCGCGGGCCGCATTAAACCAGTCAGAAAACTGATGACCCCCAAAAATAAAATAAATAAAAAAATATTTTAAAAAAGTCTCCAACAGTTTCATTCTGGGGTACAAACATATCAGTTGAGAACTTCGTCTTGTTGAGTGCCATCTAGTTTACATCTTCCAGGCATAGACATTTATCATAGCGGCCGAACTGTTGTCACTCGTTCTGCAAACAATTGTTCTTGTCTTGAAAGTGGACAAATGTGAGTAGCAGAGTAATCACGGAGATGTAGATATAGAAAAATACTATTCTGAGCGAATTACTAAGTGACAGCAATTAATGGACGTACTGCCGGAAGAAATTTGCTGCAATTGTCGAGTTATATAGAATGGTGTGCAAAACTTAAGTAACAAAGCAACTTTCGCATGGTATATAAGGGCCAAGTAAAATAGTTCGGTGAAACTTGGACCATACATAGAAAAAATTGCTGTAATATGTCTATAGTACAGAAGGTAACCGAAAGAAATATTGAATTAGAAAATTTTAAACGACAATTAATTAATAATTAATTAATTATTTTAACCTTATTTGATTATGGTCATAAGACCCTCTTTTACATCGGATTAGGATTGCAGACATACAGTAAATATTTTACATCGTGGTTGCATAATAAATAACGGTTTTAATATAAGAAATAGTATTAAAATGATCTACTCCTCTAGCTACAATGTGAGTAAATAATACTATGAACTAATAGAAGATACTGGAATTACTTCTACTGCTGCTGCCACTAATAATGATAATAGTGATAACAGCAGTGACGAAATAATAATGACACTGACAACAATAATAATAATAGTGGCAAATATAAAAATAATTTATAGATGTGCAAAATACATGTTTTCTGGCAAGTGAGCCCTGGGGAAAGAAAATTTAAAGAGACTTTTCCAGCTCAGGTTACTGGGAAATGAAGACGATATGGTTGGAAGGGAAGATGTAAATTAGTAGTGAGTGCGTACAGGGGCAGTGTTAATCCTTTTCGTTGCTTTAGTAGATAATTCATTAACTGTCTTCTGAAACGGAGATGTTATTTAGTTCTCTAATAGAAGGCGGGAATTTATTTCGTAATCGGGTTCCTACTACTAAGAAGGACTTCGAGGAAGTGGCTGAACAACAAGGACAGAAAGGATTTTGCTGTGATCGGACCGAGTGTTTCTGTCACGTTGTGGAGATAGGAGCATTAAGGCTGAGGAGAGATATGAGGGACAGCGTACGTTGATATGACAGTAAAGAAGTCAGAGGGTGTGGATATGTCTGTGGCTGTCTGCACGCTGCCGGAATAGCTGTGGAAATGATGGCGATATAACGAGCATACACATTATCCTATGCGATTTCTTGCCACAATACTTCGGTTGGCAACCGTCCAGCCACATTCAGGTGAGTGTCCGTTGCCAAACATTCACCTGAAGATGGCTGGATTGTTGCCAGGCTAAATATTGTGGCAAGAAGTCAACATGATCTGGCTGCAATCCCGAAACCTCATAGAATATTCACTACGCCGGAAAAACTTCAAGAATCACAACATAGACATTAATAACTAGTTCCACGAGCCGTGAGATTGCCTGAGAAAGAACTTGCAGGAAACACTGCTGTAAGCAACAGTAGGAAGTACTAGTATAACTGTTTGTGCGAGATCCTTTTCCAGTTGAAGAGGGAAGAGCTTTTTATCATTTTTGGGCGCATGGAGTAATGCTGATATTTTATGCACATTACAGTTACGTGCTCGGCACAATTTAGAATTTCGTGTATTATTACTCTGTATTGGTTGCGCTTTAACCCTATAACTTGCAACCATTTTGATAATGCTCAACGGGGTAACGGGTTCGATTCCCGGCGGGGTCAGGGATTTTCACCTGCCTCGAAATGACTGGGTGTTTGTGTTATCGTCATTATTTCATAATTATGCCGGCCGGAGTGGCCGTGCGGCTCTAGGCGCTGTAGTCTGGAGCCGAGCGACCGCTATGGTCGCAGGTTCGAATCCTGCCTCGGGCATGGATGTGTGTGATGTCCTTAGGTTAGTTAAGTTTAATTAGTTCTAAGTTCTAGGCTACTGATGACCTCAGAAGTTAAGTCACATACTGCTCAGAGCCATTTCATAATGCACACAACTCAGTACTGAGATACTGTATAACCGTCTTCAGGTTTATTGATTTTTCATTTGGATTCAACTGGAGATGATCAGTGGATGCCTGATATTTGCACTAGTGGTAAACCAATGGCATAGGCTGAAAAGAGCATAGGACATAATACCGCACCCTGGGGATCGTCTGATACTACCTGCTTCCATTGTGACTTTATGGTGCTGGAAACCATTGCGCTGTACTTTGCTAAGTTCGTCAAGTAACTTCCGATATTGCCTGTGTAAAAGTCTCTGCCCAAGTCTGAGAAGCAGATGATACCCACCTCTTGCTCAAACACGGCAAGCTTGAGAATATGTTTTACCTTTGTTAAGCAAATATTGTAATGCGATGTTTACGGAAACGTGACTGGAATTCATCTTACAGCTTGTTGGTAGTTAGGTAGCTTATTAGTTGGTGGTAGACTAGGACAGGGCAGAAAGAATGTAAATGGTTGGGTAATCAGGAGGTGGTGCCGCAACGTCCTTTTTAGGTGGTGAATTAGCTAGTCCCCGTTTCCAGGCCTCGTGGAAAACACTTCTGGTTAGGAGTATCTGAAGATACCTGTTATACTGGGCAGCTGGGGGTAGTTAACAAACTTCGTCTTTTGGTCTGTGAAGGCATCGCGTCCAGTAGATGGTGTTCTGACATGCATGAGGGCTCTCTTGACAGTATTTCAAACAATATGTTTAGACAGAATTTTTCGTGGTTACAGTCGTTAACCCCATGAAGTTTCGAGTCAATTGTAGTAGTAAGTGATATGAAGTACCGGCTCAGTTCCTCCGCTGGAACAAAGAAATAAGATGCAGCTTTTACTTTGCCTTCACCAATGTCACGCAGATTTATTTACAGGACAGTTGGTCTATTTCTGTTGTCGGCCAATGTATGGGCGTGCCTGAGTTTAATATTTCTCACAGTTTGACTGACAGTTCCACTTCTGCTTATAAGCAATATGATTTTCAGGCGCGGGACGCAGTTTGTATGCACGATGTACAGCGTCTCTTAGATTCATGAGTTGTGTTAGTTCTTGGGTTAGCCAAGCTGCAAGTTTCCTTCTTACTTTTCCGGTCTCAAGTGGAGCACATTTGTCGTATAGTTGAGTAAGTTTGTTTTGTAAATCACAACAATTTTCGTTTACTTCCGAGATGGGGATAGAAAAAGCCTCCCAGACTATTTCTTTCGCCCCAGTTGCAAATTCAGGTAAATTAATGCGTCTTAAGTCCCGTTATGTAGACAGTTGTGACTTCTTTCTGGGACCTTCTAGCAAGCAAATCATGTAAAATATGCAATGGGGAGATATGTCAGGTGTTGATATTTGAGTACGTAATGAGACGAAGACAAATGACAACTTTATTCAAAGAAAATAATTATTCAGAAGTCACCGCGATGCATAATGGTACCCTGGATATTACAGATGGGGGGGACATGTTTCTTAATAACGTGTTTCATGAAACACCACGAATGGCGGTGCGTCCTGTGCAACGTGCTCCCACGCTGTCCACATGCCTTTTATGGAGTTCTTGTGACCGGACGTTTCTTTCTTACACCAGCGGGGTTGACAACTGTTCGGTGGGCATTGATACATGCGGACGCACTGCAGTACGTCATCCCACAGCATCCCACGTGCTCGATGCGTTTTAAATCGGTGGAATGGGCAGGCCCGTTCATTCTTCGAATAACGACTCGGTGCAACTGTGCCGTTCGATACGGTCGCGTATTGTCATCCAGAAGAATGAAGTCAGGACGGAATGCATCCCTGAAAGGTCAAATTAGGGTTGACCGGTGATTATATCGTGATCAAAGACATGGAGGTCAGTAAGCCCACGCAGCATTATACCTCGCCGTTCCAGAATACCTGAACCATCGAAACTAACATGTTAGACAGAATTCCTGGGTGTACTACATGTTCCCGCTTCTCGCCATGTGAGGGTACGTCCAGCACTGACGGACATGATGGTTTTGGTGTGCAAGCTAACATCCCAAAGATGTTCGGACTCACAAGCGGTTCCTCTTCGTCGAAATGTCTTGGCACAAACTCGTCTAGGGGTTGAACTGCAAGTGTAGTATTATACGCCCAAAATTAGACACTTGTGGCCCTTTGGTTAAATTGTCTGGCTGATGTCAAGTTTCCGAAATACAAAGTTAATATAACATACAATAACAGTAATAATAATATCGGGAACCAAATTAACGACCCATAAATGATGCACGCCATGCAGTTGAGATCTGGTTAGAACAATGTTTATTCAGAAAGCAATCTAATAGCGGATGTGGTCGTATTTGGAGGTACTGGTACACTCCAGTGCATATCCATTTGACACAGTTCGATTATTCACAATCTCATCGCGAAACACTAGTCCAATTCTCCACCTCGATAATTACACGAAAAGTTAGAGTTCACAACACGCAAGCGGCTGTTCACGCTCAGGGACTAAGTCCCAAGATACCAAAGAACGGGAAATTTTCTAAGTTGTTTCATTTCCTAGCTGCCTAAAGACCGACTGTCCGCTTTCGCGTCTCAATCCGAACTATCCCTTTGGTGTCTCCAGCCGAACTGTACTCTTTGGTGTCTAGACCATCACTGTCCCTCTGCCCGTTTCCGGCCGCGTTTCCCACGCGCCGAGCATTTTTGCTCAACTGACTAGCGCAGTTCCCTTTCCAGAAGCCGTCCATCTGATTGGCTACAGCTTATTCTACATTGCTTTACATTTTAACATATTTAAATAATCAAAGCTTGACCACTTCCACGTTCTAAACAATGTAAGAATAATATCTATTGCTTAATATACGTTAAATTCTTTTACATAAAACAATACAATTTCCTTCTTCACTTTGAATGTCACGGCCAATAGCCTTGCACCAATGGGATTTCCGATAAATAGATAAAGAACAAAAGTAACTGTTATGCACTGAACTTTACAACAAATATTCGATTACCTAAAGATTCAATAATGTGTTATGCTGTCATCATTCAATGTGTTTTGTGTGGAGGAAATGACGATCTGATGTTTAACTGAAAATACTGATCATTTAAATTTACTATATCTTATAAAACAAACAAATGAACAGAGTTGATATTTACAACGTTTGTAATTTTAATTATGCTCTTCTATATGAAATATCTTTCGTTAAGGTCGACCAAAGCAATCAGACTTAAGCAATCGATCTTAGCTACAAAACCTGTTATTTCACTTTAACAGTAAATCCTAAACTATTATAGGTATGTTTCAGTAATCAAGTTCTATTGGAATCACCTTGAAAATTTATGGAGGATCACAGATTAAAATTACAGTGGCTTCAATCCCTCCATTACTACAGAATTAAATAGTTTCCATAAATGTTTCCCTTTATAGCCGACCTTAGATCCGCCGTATGTAACGCTGCTACGTCTCCTCGGTGACAAACGGCTTCTACTGTGTTTCCGTATGACGTAGGTTCTCGTCTGTCTCACTTGCACACTACAGCGCTTAGGCCTCAACAGGCAATAGATGCCTGTCAGTTTCTCCATCTCGAAGTGAATCTGCGCGCTTTGTGGCACGCGGTCCTGGACGATAGGGTTCGTTTCACTATTCCTGTAGGCTGACTCTTTCGGCCATATATTTAAATGAGAGCGCAATGGTCGTTAACTCACAGGTAGTCCAGGCCTCGAAATCTTTGAACACGGTATACTCGACGGTCGACTTTAGTGTGATAATGTACTTCTTCGACATGTACGTCGATTCAAGGGTGCATTTGGCTGTGACTTTATTTTTACGGGTAAGCATGCGCGATCCCATCGTACAGCGCAGGTGCAAGAGCACTTGGAACGAAAGTATATTGGGTGAATGATCTCGCCTGTCCATTTATTCACTTAAATCCCACTGAGAAGTGTGCTACGAGTAGAGGAGACATGTCACAGCACCTCCACATGAACCAAAGACCACACAGCATTTGTCAACCACGCTGGGTCAGAAATGGAACTGCCTAGCACAATAACTCCTTGCCAATCTTATAGACAGCGTGGTAGCACGTTGTCGAGCATGCGTTGCTATGTGTGGTGATCAGACACCCTATTAAGAACCATGTCCCACCTTTTGTAATGTTCAGGGGAGCATCATAAATCGCGGTGATTTCAGTGTAGTTACTGTCTTTGAATAGAAAGGTCATTTCTGTTCGCTTCATTGTGGTTTCCTTCAGTTACGTTCTGCACCATACTGATGGCGTTCTATCCATGTAAGATCCAATTTTTAATGAGCTATGTTACTTGACAGTGACACATAATGCACTTTCGTGCACACCAGTGTTCTCTACCAGCACGTGCTGTTGTAAACAATTTAGGTAATTATTTCTGCCGAACATCGCTAAGAAAAATACATTTACCGAGTAATGGTTTAAATTATTTCTTAAACTAATACTTGCAGGAAGAGTTAATTTATTCTACAATAGTTGTACCGCAGTGTAAATGTAATGTTAGTGCAGTCTAAATAATGTTATTAACACGATAGTAAGAATTTAGTGAGATCTGAGTGAACCGCATTCACTTTATGCCTTGCCACTTTCAACAATACTGCCACTAACACGTCTGTATGCAGATAATTCGTTTGCTGACTACGGGAAAAACTCTCCGTCCGACTCCTTTGTCTTCTTCGTACTAGTCAAAATTATCGTTTCCTATTCCGCTTACGAAATATTAAGGATGTTCCACAAGCTGCATAAACTGAAAATATGCTCGTATATAGTGTCCTTATAAGCAGAATATATCTAAATATGGAAGAGCAGCTAGTAAGAACACAATTTTTATGAGTTTTCTAAACGTTGCACGAAATTTTAAATGCAGCTGAGACACCAATTATTTCATAATTCTCTAAACAAAAACAGTTTTTTTTCGAATATCGTTAGGACTAAAACTCTGTTATAGTTCTGTTAAAAAAAAAAAAAAAAAAAAGCTGTACGGCAATCTGAGTCATATTTTATAGTCTCATCACCCTGTCGTGAGCTGATGTGTCTTGAACAAAGACATGTAGCTGAAACATGGGAAGTGCAGTCTAGAAATTCGATAGTTTCTCATTTCCCCAACCACACTTATTGTAAAAAATGGCGAAGTGAAGTAGACTCATCCATGATTAAATATCAGCATCACCTTTTAGTGGCCGATCTTACTATAGGAAATGCCAAAGAGCAGCAGACTGACCTCTGAGTAACTCGCAGCCTCCTCTTCTAGGGGAAATCATCCGTAACGCCCAGTCGAGACATTAGTCAGCCTCAGTGCAGCACACTGGGGTAATTCGATCCGTCTAACTAATGTCCGCTCGTGCCGCCAACGGATGCATTTGTTTTCTGGCCTCTCGGCAGAGAAAACTGGTAAAAAATCATTCACACACGATTATTGCACTGTATTCTTCGTATGTGAGAAACCATTATTTGCTGTTGCCATCCCCGTGTCGTTTTCATCACGTGTCCCTCTGACTAGTAAATTAAATCTCTGATGGGAAACTGTTTAATTAATGTACAAGGGTTGCATGAAAAAGTATTGGGAATACTTCCTGAACACGAAGGATGTGCGTCAAATGATATGTCTGTAGCTAATAGCAGCAAGTCAGGTGAAGCAGTGCACTGGACGGTGACTGATGTGTTTGTGTCAGCTGTAGTGTGTACTGTCTGAAAGGGTAGGAGGACAGTTCAAAACGAACTGTCAGTATGTTTAGTACACTCAAACAACGCACGTGGTTTGAAGTGGCATGTGGCACGTGGTCGGAGCACACCAAAATGTTTTCAAGGACTGCATGAGACGTGTGGTAACTCAGAACTGTCTCGTACGGAAGTGTTTCAGGACGACAGGGGTATCGTTCCAGATTGGCCCCTTTTCGGATGACCCCCAAGATACATCGTTAGATATGAGCTCCAAATCCTGCAATACGTGGATCGCCCACAGACTGCGCCTGAGTTAGCGGCAGAGCTAGGCGTGTGCCTCAAAACAGTGCTTTACAGCCGGACGCGGTGGTCTCGCGGTTCTAGGCGCTCAGTCCGGAGCCGCGCGAGTGCTACGGTCGCAGGTTCGAATGGTGCCTCGGGCATGGATGTGTGTTATGTCCTTAGGCTAGTTAGGTTTAAGTTGTTCTAAGTTCTAGGGGACTGATGACCACAGATGTGAAGTCTCATAGTGCTCAGAGCCATTTTTAGCCAGTGCTTTACATCTTGCACGATATTCGTGGGTTCCGCAAAATTGAACCTCGTTGGATACCGCATGCATTGACCGAGGTGCAACAGTGGGTTCGTTATGCACTTCCAGAGGAGTTGCTCAACGGCTACCGTAAGGAAGGTGAAGATTTCGTTGGAAGGATCGTCGCTAAGGACGGAACACGATTTAGGCGGTAATCTAGTGGATGGCAGCGCCCTGGTCCCCCTCGTACACAGAACGTGCGCCGTGAACCAGTTGGAACCAAAGTTACGGTTACTGCGACTTACGGCATCCGCGGATTAATCATGCATCACGTTGTACAGCACGTGCAGACTACTGCAATATCTTGGTACGTCATCTTTTTCCCCGCAGTTAGAAGAAAGTGATGGCCTCTTTTGGTACTGGATCAGGTAATCCTTCATAAAAATGCACGATGCCACATGGAAAATTCCGTGGAGGAGCTCCTGTGTAAGTGGAGACGGGAGATAATGGAGCATCGAAAGTATTCGTCTAACTTAAGTCAATGCGATTGCGATAAAAATGGTTCAAATGGCTCTGAGCACTATGGGACTTAAAATCTATGGTCATCAGTCTCCTAGAACTTAGAACAACTTAAACCTAACTAACCTAAGGACATCACATAACACCCAGTCTTCACGAGGCAGAGAATATCCCTGACCCCGCCGGGAATCGAACCCGGGGACCCGGTCGCGGGAAGCGAGAACGCTACCGCACAACCACGAGCTGCAGACTCGCGATTGCGATAGGTGATCGGTGATCGAAATAAGGAGCGTTTCTATTGAAGGCAAGTAATACGATGAACGTCTGTCAGTAAGGTCTGATATGATCTATAACAGTGCTAGGTGCTACTATTTTTTATCCAATTCACGTACTTCATCACCTTGCCTAACATTATGGATCGTCGTAGAAGCTACTGACCAAAAACTCCCACACAAGCAAATATTTTCTCGACTAAATGATGACTAAGTGAAACCCTCAGCTGCCGACAGGTGTTGATATACATCGATGTGGACAGCTGAAAATGTGTGCCGCGACCGGGACTCGAACCCTGGATCTCCTGCTTACATGGCAGACGCTCTATCCATCTGAGCAAATGTCTATAAGGTACATTACATATGTAGAATTGTGGACAGTTGGGAATGTGAGTCTCGCGGGAATCGTCCAAAGGATAAGTCCCTGCAGTCGCGTTATTCATCTGTGTCTTCGGTGGCTCAGATCGATAAAGCGTTTGCCATGTATTCTAATGTTGTCATTTAGGTATTCCCCAACAGATCAGTAATCTCGTATGTATGGGTTTTACAACATTCATTTTTCATAATATCATCTAGAAAGCAAAGAAAATGAAAATGAGGCATGAGATATGACTCAGCGATAAGAGTTTCACTGGTCACTGAAAGATATAAGTAATCCAATGTAGACAAGATTCCCACGTAACATACCGTGACAAAATTATTCCACCTGGTACCAAAGACACACAAAACATCATCAGTACCTGCGCAATAACGTGTTGATTCACGTTTGGAACGCAATACGGCAATGCGTTCAAAATATTCGACAGGTCGGTGATAACTTACTGGAGGAATATGACAACAAGTCTCTTCGCACTGGTTACGCAGATCCCCAAAATCACACGCCGAGATTCAGTTGCTTCCCTGATGTTTTCCATCGGTTTCAGAGCTGGCAAATTTAGTGGTCAAGAAGTCAACGTGAGTTCACTATCATGCTCTTCAGCACGATTGTGGCCTTGCGGCAGGGACAGTTGCCCTGCTGGATAGTACCTAGCCCGCACATAAGACATCCAACATGAAGAGAAGCGTGTGGTCCGCAATAATGATTACGCAGTAGTTCATAGCGGTGTTGGTGGCTTCGATTGCCACCACAGGTCCAATGGGAGGCAAGGTGAATATCCTCCACAGCCTAATACCGCCCCCACCGGTCAAACTCACTGATTGTCAAACTCACTTAGATTGTGGATGACGCCGACCTCGGGCAAGATTATCGATTTGAAGTAACATGAGATGTGAATCATTCGACCAGTTGACGCATTTCCGTTGTTGCTCGGTCCACTCCCCGTTAAGCTGCGGAGCCCACTGTTCAGCAATGTGTGTTGAGCGATGCACTCTCGAACGCTGGTGCCTGCACCAGCAATTTCTTTGTGGTCAGAATTACCACTGATCCTGCTTCGCAGCCCTGGTAAGCCGTTCTGGACTGAAGCGAGAACGTCCACCTACTCGAGAATCCACCATCTTTCAAACATTTTCTCTAGCTGCCCTCGAAAGTAGCGCACGACCTGTCGAGCAACTTCATCGTTTCAAGATGTTTTTTCCCACGTGCTGGGACATAATGATTTGACGTGTGTCAAAATTACTTCTTGAATGGATTTCCCCATTGGCTCTGCTCCGCTAATATGTTTCTTTAAGACTTACAAAGCAGGATTTATCTGAATGGTACAGAAAAGGGTAGGAGTGACGTACATGTGCAGCCAAACAAATTATTACAATTTCAGAAGAACCGCAAGATTGATTCAAGAGAAAGAGCTTGATAAATTGAGCAAGTCAATAACGTGGTGGCCCACACATGGTCCTTATGCAAGCTTTTATTCGGCTTCATATTGATTGGCAGAGTTGGCGGGTGTCGTCTTGAGGGATGCCGTGCCAAATTCTGTCAACTTGGGGCGATAGATCGTCAGAATCCCTGCCCATAATGCCCTACACATTCTCTATCTTGCTTACCATGGTAGGGTTTGACAAGCAAGAAGACAAGCAGTACAAACTCTCGCCGTTTTCCAGCGGGCTTTATCTTGCTGAAATTTAAGCGGGAATAAAACGGGAATATCATCGACCTATAGCTGTGCTGCACGGGTGCCACAGATGACCACCAAAGCGGTAAAACTGGTAGAACACGACGACATTGGGAAGGACCATTTTGGGTTTCGCAGAAATACAGGATTATGTCAGCAGTAATGAGCCTACTACTAATCTTAGAAGACAGCTTGTAAAAAAACATTATAGCAATTGTGTATTTAAAGAAAGTTTGAGTATTTGTATCGAAGTACACAGTTTGGAATTCAGAAGGTAGCACGGATAAAATAGAATAAAGACTTATCTGCAACTTACGAGGATTCCCACTTCTATTATAAGATTCAGATGGCATGAAAGAGAAGCAGTGGTTGAGGAGAAAGTGCATTATCTTGTTGCCTATCTCCGACATTATTACTTCTGTATCTTAAGCTAACATTACAGGAGAAGTACGACAAATTTAACTAATGCGAAAGTTTTAAGGGTATGAGACTGAGTCATTTTGTAAATTACTGTCACTAATGAAACCAACGCACCGGCCGTACTTACAGCGGCTTTCTTCTGAATCTTCTCAATTGGAAAAGTGATTAAAGTTCAGCGAGGAGAAATAATCAGTCTGACATGTGAAGTCTCCAAATAACATCTTTTTCAAGTATCGCCTAACGGAAATTGCATATGAGGCTGTATGATTTTCCTTTTTTGGATGGCCGCTGTGACCGAGCGCTCCTAGGGGCTTCAGTCCGGAACCGCGCGACTGCTACGGTCGCGGTTCGAATGCTGCGTCGGGCATGGATGTGTGTGATGTCCTCAGGTTAGTTAGGTTTAAGTAGCTCTAAGTTCTAGGGAACTGATGACCTCAGATGTTAAGTCTCATAGCCCTCAGAGCCATTTGAACCATTTTTCCTTTTTTGTTTGTAAGCATATTTTATTTTAGAATGATGACTAGATACGCGTCATAAATGAAGTTGTTAGCGATCGAGACGTTTTGATGGCTACACTACATGCCAAATATGGGTGGTCGCGTAACTTAGATTCCATCAGTGAATTGGAAGAAATAAAAAGTTTGAGATTTGTTAATGATATTGGAATTCTGTTAAAGAAGGCAAAATTAAAAACCATTTCAAGGCCAAGATGGCACAAAATATTTTTTATTCAAGTCTTCCGGTTTCAACAGCCTTAGCTGTCAGCTTTAGGTCTTAAAGATTTTCTGTAGTAAAGCATGTTCATTTTACGCTCGACGTCATCTACAAGATGTCAAATGAATAAAACTGAGCACGTTCTAAATTTTTGGAGGGTTCAGCGTAAAATGAACATGTTTTATTAAAAAAAACGGTTGAAGACTTGAAAATGACATCTAAGACTGTTGGAACCGGTTGTCTTGAATAAATATTTTGTGCGATGTTGACTTTTCAATGGTTTTTAACAATTAAAACATATCGCCCTTCAGTGCTCCGATGGTAAAGTACTTAGGTCAGTTGAACGGTATGTATAATATCTGAAAAAGACTTTGTAAGTTGAATGTCAAGAAAATTAATACCACAATAATTTTTATGTAATCGAATTACATTAAGGAACTGGATTAGGAAATGAGCTGCAAAATATACGACGATTGGCGAAGTAGACTGCAAAATGCAGTCTGGCAGCCGCAAGAAAAGTGCTTGTGAAAAAGCAGAATTTACTAACATTGAAAAAGAATTTAAAAGTTAGGAAGCCTTTTTCTGAATATATATAAATTTCAATGTTAGAAAGTAATTCGTGAAGCTGTTTGTCCGGCGTGAAAGTCTGTGCAGAAGGCAAACATTGGCGATGATCGGTGGAACCAACAGGAGAATAGATGCTTTTGGTATGCAGTGCTAGAGAAAAATACTGCAGATAAGGTTGGTGGGTCGGATTACTAATAAGGAAGTACTGCATCGGACTGGAGAAAAAGAAATGCACGGCGTAACTTGACTAAGAAACCGGTTGATAGTACATATCCAGATGCACTGGGGAATCATCAATTTCATAATGCACAGGGCAGCCTAGTCTGGGGAACTGCACCAAACCAGTCTTCTGACTGCACGAAAACAACGTAAACTCGTGTTTATGAAGAATGATACCGTTTCCACCAGGCTGTTAGCTTAAACCAGTACTCCATTATGAACTACCAGCTAGTTCCAGTTGCACAACAGATGTGGACACATCCTCGTAACTGGCACGAATCTAGCTAGTAGTCCTTAATAAAGTATTTATACACTCCTGGAAATGGAAAAATAAGACATTGACACCGGTATGTCAGATCCACCATACTTGCTCCGGACACTGCGAGAGGGCTGTACAAGGAATGATCACACGCACGGCACAGCGGACACACCAGGAACCGCGGTGATGGCCGTCGAATGGCGCTAGCTGCGCAGCATTTGTGCACCGCCGCCGTCAGTGTAAGCCAGTTTGCCGTGGCATACGGAGCTCCCTCGCAGTCTTTAACACTGGTAGCATGCCGCGACAGCGTGGACGTGAACCGTTTGTGCAGTTGACGGACTTTGAGCGAGGGCGTATAGTGGGCATGCGGGAAGCCGGGTGGACGTACCGCCGAATTGCTCGACACGTGGGGCGTGAGGTCTCCACAGTACATCGATGTTGTCGCCAGTAGTCGGCGGAAGGTGCACGTGCCCGTCGACCTGGGAACGGACCGCAACGACGCACGGATACACGCCAAGACCGTAGGATCCTACGCAGTGCCGTAGGGGACCACACCGCCACTTGCCGGCAAATTAGGGACACTGTTGCTCCAGGAGTATCGGCGAGGACCATTCGCAACCGTCTCCATGAAGCTGGGCTACGGTCCCGCACACCGTTAGGCCATCTTCCGCTCACGCCCCAACATCGTGCAGCCCGCCTCCAGTGGTGTCGCGACAGGCGTGAATGGAGGGACGAATGGAGACGTGTCGTCTTCAGCGATGAGAGTCGCTTCTGCTTTGGTGCCAATGATGGTCGTATGCGTGTTTGGCGCCGTGCAGGTGAGCGCCACAATCAGGACTGCATACGACCGAGGCACACAGGGCCAACACCCGGCATCATGGTGTGGGGAGCGATCTCCTACACTGGCCGTACACCTCTGGTGATCGTCGAGGGGACACTGAATAGTGCACGGTACATCCAAACCGTCATCGAACCCATCGTTCTACCATTCCTAGACCGGCAAGGTAACTTGCTGTTCCAACAGGACAATGCACGTCCGCATGTATCCCGCGCCACCCAACGTGCTCTAGAAGGTGTAAGTCAACTATCCTGGCCAGCAAGATCTCCGGATCTGTCCCTCATTGAGCATGTTTGGGACTGGATGAAGCGTCGTCTCACGCGGTCTGCACGTCCAGCACGAACGCTGGTCCAACTGAAGCGCCAGGTGGAAATGGCATGGCAAGCCGTACCACAGGACTACATCCAGCATCTCTACGATCGTCTCCATGGCAGAATAGCAGCCTACATTGGTGCGAAAGGTGGATATACACTGTACTAGTACCGACATTGTGCATGCTCTGTTGCCTGTGTCTATGTGCCTGTGGTTCTGTCAGTGTGATAATGTGATGTATCTGACCCCAGGAATGTGTCAATAAAGTTTCCCCTTCCTGGGACAATGAATTCACGGTGTTCTTATTTCAGTTTCCAGGAGTGTATATAGTAAGATACTAGTGGAAACGATGGCTGTCAATGAGTCAAGATTTTATTATGTCCGGTAGCTGAATCTCAGCTGTCAGTTGGGTGTTCCATCGAAGCCGTCCATCGTTAACAGTTCGCCTCAAGTGCTCCAACAAATATGGTTTCAGGCTCCTTATTGCCAGAAATTGGTCGTACGAACTCACAACTTCATATTTCTGTTGACCGACAACTTTTACAAGTTATAAATAATACCTTCTATTTAAAAAGGGGGCAACGGTCTCGCCGAAGTGGATACACCGGTTCCCGTGAGATCACCGACGTTAAGCGCTGTCGGGCGTGGCCGGCACTTGGATGGGTAACCATCCAGGCCGCCATATTCTGTTGCCATTTTTAGGGGTGCACTCAGCCTCGTGATGCCAATTGAGGAGCTACTCGACCGAATAGTAGCGGCTCCGGTCAAAGAAAACCATGATAACAACCGGGAGAGTGGTGTGCTGACCACACGCGCCTCCTATCCGCATCCTCAACTGAGAATGACACGGCGGTCGGATGGTCCCGGTGGGTCACTTGTGGCCTGAAGACTCAGTGCTTGTGCTATTTAAGGAGGATACTAATCTTCCACTAACATTTGATGCTACACTAAGATTATCCAAAAGTGTTCAATGATACACGTACAGGAACCTGTCTCTTGTGATGATACCTTTTTCTTATTAATAACATAGCAGTTATACATTGTTTTCCCACGCCAAGTGTCCGGTACTTGTTCATCTTACATACGCATAACTGCACTCATTCGTTACGTTAAGAGGAAGAAACAATCATTGTTTCATTCTTCTTGATACCATACTAACAACAAATTATAATTTATGATAGTCTATTCACACTGACATTTGTGGTAGGTATTCTGAGGTGACAAAAGTCATGGGATGCCTCCTAATATCGTGTCGGACCTCCTTTTGGCCGACATAGTAGAGCAATTCAACGTGGCATGGACACAATAAGTGGTTAGAAGTTCCCTGCAGAATTATTAAGCCATGCTGCCTCTATAGGCATCCATAATTGCGGAAGTGTTGACGGTGCAGCAGTTTGTGCACAAAATGAACTCTCGATTATGTCTCATGAATGGTAGATGGGGATAATGGCCAAATAATTGCCTCCATTTGTCCAGAATATTCTTGAAACTAATCGGGAATAATTGTGGCCCGATGACATGACTCGTTGACACCCAAGAAAATTCCGTAGTTGTTTGGGAAAATTAAGTGTATGAACGGCTGAAAAAGGCCTTCAAGTTCCATTCATTGATCGGTTCAGTAATAACAGAGGTTCCAGCTCATGCCATGTAAACACAACACCATTTGCAGCCACTACCAGCTTGCACAGTGTTTTGTTGGCGATTTGGGTCCTTGGTTTTTGGGGTCTGAGCCACACTCGATCCCTACCATCGGCTATCTCCAACTGAAATCTGGAATCATCAGACGAGACCACAGTTTTACAGTAGTCTAGGGTCAAACCAATATGGTCACGAGCCCAGGAGAGGAGCTGCAGGTGATGTCGTGCTGTTAGCAAAGACACTTGCTTCGGTCGTCTGCTGCCATAGTCCATTAATGCTGGATGTAGCCGCGCTGTCCTAACTTATATGATCGTCGTTCGTTCCACATGGATTTTGTGCCGTTATTCCACGCAGTGGTGCTTTTCTGTCAGCACTGACGTTCTTACACAAACACCACTACTCTCGGTCGTTAAGTGAAGGCCGTCAACCATTGCTTTATCCGTGCTGCGAGATTATGTCTGAAATTTGGTATTGACACTGTGGATCTCTGATAGCTCCGCGATCAAAGTCTGTTAATTCTCGTCGTGCGGCCGTAGTAAAGTCAGAAATCTTTTCACATGAATCATTTGAGTACAAATGGCAGCTCCGGGAATGCAGTGCCGTTTTAATCCTAGTATGCGCGATACTGCCGCCACCTTTATATATGCATATCACTATCCCATGACAATTCTCACCTCTGTGTATGTATATAGTATCCCTGAACAACATGGAGTTTAGGCTGACCGCTTATTCCTGTACTTCTTACGTGTATTCACTTCATTTGTTGATGCAGCTGTGCTACTTCAGGCTTTATTTGCTCACATGCAGTTACCACAAGGTAATAAGATTACTGGTTGGTAGCTGTTATGGTATTATGACTCAAGCTGTTCTCTTAATTGATGCGGTGCCAGGAAAGGATAATGTGAAGAAATTGTTCAGCTAGACTCTAAGGGTTTGTTTCAGGATGGATCTTTCGGTCTGCCGTGTTGTGTAGGGACTTAAAACTGTGTGACTGACTGAACATCGAACCCAGTACCTTCTCCATCACTGGGAACATTCTTGCTGTTTGCGTTATGCAGGCATAAGTCACGAACGACACATTTCTTCGTGGAATGCTAGTCCCATTAGGTATGCGGAAAAGTTGTTAATTTGCGCAGGGACTGTTCATGCATGTGTATCGGGAGGAACTAACAGGTGCCCCTTACGATTAAAATGTCCTCTCCTGTTCAGCAAAAACATAATGTGTGTACGAGTACAGGTTGTTGACACAGGAACGACGTCATATGGAAGTTTGGGTCTGGCTGTGAATACTGCACGAATAGATACAGAGGTTAAGGCGACAGCTCGCGTTAAGTGGGAAATCCAGGTTCGAGTCCGTGTCCTGCACAAATTTTCACTGTCGTCATTCCCTAATACAGCTGACGGTTGTTCGTATTCGCAGCTGAGAATATACAGGGTGGTCCGTTGATAGTGACCGGACCGAATATCTCATGAAATAAGCATCAAACGAAAAAATTACAAAGAACGAAACTCCTCTAACTTGAGGGGGGAATCCAGATGGCACTATAGTTGGCCCGCTAGATGACGATGCCGTAGGTCAAACGGATATGAACTGGGTTTTTTAAATAGGAACCCCCATTTTTTATTACATATTCGTGTAGTACGTAAAGAAATATGAATGTTTTAGTTGGACCACTTTTGTCGCTTTGTGATGGATGGCGCTGTAATAGTCACAAAGGTATAAATACGTGGTATCACGTAACATTCCACCAGTGCGGACGGTATTTGCTTCGTGGTACATTACCCGTGTTAAAATGTACCGTTTACCAATTGCGGGAAAGGTCGATATCGTGTTGATGTATGGCTATTGTGATCAAAATGCCCAACTGGCGTGTGCTATGTATGCTGCTCGGTATCCTGGACTCATCTAAGGGTCCGGACCGTTCGCCGGATAGTTACGTTATTTAAGGAAACGGGAAGAGTTTAGCCACATGTTAAACGTCAACCATGACCTGCAACAAATGATGATGCCCAAGTAGTTGTTTTAGCTGCTTTCTCGGCTAATCCGCACATCAGTAGCAGACAAATTGCGCGAGAATCGGGAATCTCAAAAACGTCGGTGTTGAGAATGTTACATCAACATCGGTTACACCCGTATCATATTTCTATGCACCAGGAATAGCATGGCGAGGACTTTGAACGTCGTGTACAGTTCTGCCACTGGGCACGAGGGAAATTACGCAACGATGACGATTCACAAACAGTGGTAACGTAAACCGGCATAATATGCACTATCAGGTAACGGAAAATCCACGATGGCTGCGACAAGTGGAACATCAGCGACCTTGGCTGGTGAATGTATGGTGCGGAATTATGAGAGGAAGTATAATTGGCCACCATTTTATCGATGGCAATCTAAATGGTGCAATGTATGCTGATTTCCTACGTAATGTTCTACCGTTGTTGCTCGTCGCCTGTAACACGCGTAACTCAACATCGCATTCCAAAAGGTAGTGACACACAAATCTACATGAAACCACATAGAATAGCAAAGCACCTACAACCAATGGTAGATGTATTTGTAGATCAACAGCTGACTGAAGGCATTATCGTACACAGCGATAGTCCTTGGTCAGCTGGTACTGTCATTATATTAAAAACGTCATGCAGTGGAACCAAAAAAAAACAGATGATATTGTAACTACCGTTTCCTAACCTAAAATGTGTGCTTTCACGGCCGCAAATGTCACAATTAATAGGAGGTTCCGAGCTATTAATTCGTGGTCAAGTGGATTTCCCATTTGAACCGAACGTTTCGTCCTCATCTGAAGACAAATTGCAAGGGGGATCGTAGCTTTTTTGATTGCACTCTTCACACCCTGGCTAACTACTGACTACAGCGAAATTCCGTTCACGCATGCTTCCCCTAAGTGGAATGACATCACATGCTTTGCATACCAGAGCGCATTTGGTCGTTAACGGTTTCCGTCGTCCACTTTTGCTATCACCCTACGGTGGAAGACTGGTATACAACTTCTACAGCACCGGAATCCAGATGTCCACGCTCTCCCCATAGCTACTGAAAATAATGGGATGTTTTACTGTTTCTTTAGTCTCTCTGTATATCCTTTCAATATATCCGCTTGTGACTGCCAGTGCTTGAGCCCTATCAGAATGAATGTGAACTCCTGGCTGCAAAAGTATGTTACGTAACAGCTGATCTCTTAATCTCCTCCTCCCCGGCCCCCACCTCTGCTCTTATAGTCGTTTTCTGACCGTTGTTTTTGTGATACCCACGTACACACCCTACAACTACACGACATCCTAAAAATTCATGCTTTTTCCAGCGGTTGTAGAGCATCCTTCTCCAATTTTAGGTGAACTTGTGTACTACGAGAGAGTTTGTAGATTACCACGAAGTTTGGGGTGTTTTTTTTTTTTTCAAGTATTCTCGTTTGTGGTCTTTGATGGATGTATGGTTCGATTTTACGGGCTCTGTGATTTCTGCGCGGTTGTCTTAACGATCTTTTTACTTCAGCGGACGGATAACCATTCTTGGGCAATGTATCGGCGAGATGTTTTAATTCTGCAGCTCTTGTTAAGATATGTTCCTTGCTCTAACCACCAAAGCTTTTATGATGCCTGGCTTTTGTTGTGTGTGGTGGTTCGAATCCCTGTGTTGGTAATGGCGTGTGTGGATAGGTTTCGCGTAAACTGTGTGGCCTAAGCTACCATCTTTCTCCTTGAAATTTAGCACATCGAGAAAATTTTATCCTCCACCCGCCTCCTTCTCCATAGTAAACGGAATTTAAGGATTAATCGCACTGCAATGTTTGTGAAAATTTAAATATCTTCAAAATTTCGCGGCTCTGTCAACAACTGTATAAATATTAATTTTAATTTTAATAATGAACAACCTCAGTTGCACCGTTTACCTAGAATTTACCTAGGTTTCAGTCGGGATAACCAAACCTTCTTCAGAATAACAGTAACTACCTTTCGTCCATTGTGGACATCGTCAAGCTAAAACTCCAAATATTGGAGTTCCAGTAGAGCACTCGTGGTTGCCGCATCGTGGTCGCGAAGTGGGGCCGAGGCAGTTCAGTTACGTTTTTACAGTCTGATGATAATTTATGGACTTGTAGTTTTAGCTTGACGATGTCCACTAAGGACGAATGGTAGTTACTATTATTCTGAAGAAGGTTGGGTTAGCCCAATTGAAATCTAGGTAAATTCTAGATAAACGGTGCAACTGAGGCCTTTGATCATTAAAATTAAAATTAATTTCTGAAAATTCCTGTATTCCATGTCTCCACAAAACAAACGTATCACCCACGTATCGGAATAAAATATTCGGTGTCTTGTTGGCAGTTTGCAGTGTCTGCCCCTCGAATTTTTGCATAAAGAAATTCACTATAACTGGGCTTAAGGGGTCTAATTAACCAAGCCACCGTCTATTTAAAGAACTCATCGTCCCATTTGAAATACGTAGTTATGACGCAATATCTGGAGGAAAATCTGATTCAGCTGTTGCAACACCTCATTGAGCGGAATGATAGTGAACAGCGATAGCACATCGAATGTGTCCTCCGGCTGGACCACCATGCCGTTTAATTTACTGACTAAGTGTACCATATTGCTGATATAAGAATCCAATCGGCTCGCATATGGTCGAAATAATGTGGTTAAGAACTTGCCAATTGAATAGGTTTGCGAACCAATAGCACTCGGTATAAGTTCTTTGTGCACCTTCGGCAACTTCTAAAGTCTTGCTGGTAGCACAACTGAGAAGATTTTTCTGAACGCTCTATTCGAAAGAGGACATTTTTGTCAGCTACGTAAGAGTTCTAAGAATATTCTCACAGGGGTCTTTGCTCAGTTTCCTATATGTTTGACGATCTAATAAGTCGTTAATCTTACTATGGCAGACTGTCACATTCAGAACAACCATCGGATTTTCTTTGTTAGCGGGGATGATGGTAATACTATTGTCTTCTTTTAGGCGTTTTGTGGCTTTCCTCTCACCCACAGTTAAATTACATTTGGAGGCTTTGCGTGAGCCAATATTCCAACAGCTTGTATACTGATTTCTTCAGGTGTAGCCATGCCTACACAACATTTCCTAAATGCACACGCTATAGCATATGTGTATTCAGTCACAAACATGATGGAGACATTAGACAACATGGGACAAAGTAAATGCTGGTTATCACCAACCTGAAACATGTCGTGAAAACACACGTGAAACAGCATTCATAGCAACCTCAGGTCATTATTAATACTGCAGGAAGCCACTTGGATCAAAAAAATTCTCCTGCAGCAGTCCAGCGCTTGATAGATAAAGCATTTCATGGGTTGAAACCAAAGATATATATATTGTGTATCCTGACGATTTACTCGGCAAATGTGCAAGAGCATGTTAAATGCTCGGATCAAGCGTTCAGCAAGCTGAGGACAGATTCTCTTCTCACGTCAGCTGAGCGTGACTTTGGAACACCACGCAAAGCAGAACAGTTGCACTCACTTTCTGGATTATGCAGCTACAAAGGTTGGAACTTCAATAGTGGTAATTATTTATTTAAAGGTCGTACAAAATAGATACGTGTTTCAAAGTTTTACTGACCTTCAAAGTAGTCTCCAGCATTGTGTATAACACGTTGCTGGCGTGTGGAAGTCCTAGGATACTCTGAGCAGTGCCAGTTGAGTTGACAGTTTGAGCGGTGCAGTCTATTGCCCTACGAATTTGTAGCAGTTCTGAAGCCAATGCCGTGAAGTGTTTCCTTCAGTTTAGAAATCGAGTTGAATCCACGAGGGCTTAATTCAGTGGCATGCTGTATGTGGTATAGCACTTAGCAGCCACATTAGTCAAACAAATCATGAACAGCTTGCACTGTACTTGTTTGAGCATTGTCCTGTAAAATGATGGTCAGGTCCTGAAGAACGTGTAATCACTTCTGTTTTTAAGCTGGTTGTAGGTTGTTTTCCAAAAATGAATAGAATAAAGACATGAGTCATGATACTTTCTGCAAGGCCTGACCATCATTTTGCAAGAAAATGCTCAAGAACGTATAGTGCAAGAAGTTTTTTTGTTTTGTTTTTGTTTTTTTTTCCGATGTGACTTAAGTGCATTGCCACCTTCTGAGCTCTTCTGACTTAAGCCCTCGTACGGCCAACTCGATTTCTAAACTGAAGGAAACACTTCACGGCATTAGGAAACACTTCACGGCATTCGCTTCAGAACTCCTACAAATTCGTCTGGCAACAGACCGCGCCGCTTAAACTGTGAACATAACTGGCACTGCTAATAGTATCTTAGGACTTCCACATCGCTGGCAGCGGGTTATACACAATGCTGGTGATTATTTTGAAGGTCAGTAAAACTTTGAAACAAGTATCTATGTTGTAAGAGCAGTAAATAAATAGTTGCTACTATTAAATTTCCATCCCTTGTATTATCATAAATTTGTAAAGGGATTTGGACAACCACGAGCTCTGTCACATCAGAAAGAAGTTGTGTTTCAATAGACAACCAAAAACCAGTAAGCTTTTCAGAAACTTAAGTTAATACTGTGTGAGATACCGTGTTAATATTCTCTGATATCGAGAAGAAATTTATACTTGCCTGTGGTACTAGTAACAGTGCAGTGGGCTGTATTCTGAGTCACACAATGAAAAGGAACACTCTGTGGCATACGTACGCAGTTAATCAAGGCTGAGCGAAACTACTCAACAACTCAAAAACAGATGATGGAAGTAATTGTTAATTGTGTGGTCAAAAATTTTAAGTGATAACAGATAAAGGGTCCTTGAAGTGGTTGTTGGGCCTAAAAGACCCTTGTAGTTTGTTAACTCAAATTGACTGATTATGAAGTCATTCGCAGAATGGGAGTAAAGCATATGATTACCTGGCTATGAGTAGAAACGTAGCTGTATTACAGGCATTAGGTAGAGTCAAGAAGAGTGGAGAAAGCACTGGCAGCAGACAGTGAATGTCAGCTGTTTAAAATGCAACCTTAGTTCGTAAGCACGAGAGCTTACTGTGCAGTTCCACAACGTGCAGTCCACGCATCTCCCACAACACACAGAAGTGAAGTATTATCAGGTCCTGGGGGGAAGAGAACAACTGACAAACGAGTTACAGAAACGTTTTGATAGAAAATACGGCGTATTGATTTAAGACAGTAAGTCGAAAAATGCATCCTGTGAGCACCAAGAGCAGATTTAAATCATCATAAAATACAGTCACATGGGTTACCACGAGTTGAAAAACCGTTTAAGTTCGTAGGATGTGAGGTATTATGACATTTCAGCAGAACTGCAGCCGGTAAGAAATACGCACTCATGATGATAAATTACATCGGGCAATAATGAAAATGTTTTGGGTTGGCACACCTGTCAAATAACAAAACACAAATGCTCTTCAGCCATTTGTAAGTCATAAATATAGATACTGTTGCTGGGACTGTGAATTACATGTTGTTTCTACTCAAATTAATGCAAAATGTCTGGTTCGAGTGCGCTATTTTAGTGTTGTTGTTGTTGTGGTCTTCAGTCCTGAGACTGGTTTGATGCAGCTCTCCATGCCACTCTATCCTGTGCAAGCATCTTCATCTCCCAGTACCTACTGCAACCTACATCCTTCTGAATCTGCTTAGTGTATTCATCTCTTGGTCTCCCTCTACGATTTTTACCCTCCACGCTGCCCTCCAATGCTAAATTTGTGATCCCTTGATGCCTCAAAACATGTCCTACCAACCGATCCCTTCTTCTAGTCAAGTTGTGCCACAAACTTCTCTTCTCCCCAATCCGATTCAATACTTCCTCATTAGTTATGTGATCTACCCATCTAATCTTCAGCATTCTTCTGTAGCACCACATTTTAGTGTAAAATTTGTAAAAATGACACTGCCCATTGTTTCGGTATGAAGGGGGGGGGGGGAGGGGGACCAGCAAAAGTCTTGGTCTCCACATATATGTTGCAACGCATGTTCAGTTACACTGCGAGAATGGCTGAAAAAGAAGAAACGATCTATGGCTTTCGCTGTGCCTATGATTTGGCGGGGGCCTAAAAACCGTACAGATGACTGCTATTTCTGCCTGACTCCACCTATAAAGGCAACATTGTCTATGAAGAAAAGAAGAACGTTCAGTACCCGAATCATCCATCAGCTATTCGACCCATTCCACATTCGGATAGTTTACCAGTTACTACACCACCCGAAAATTATGTGTTTGAAGAAGAAAATGAAGGCAGTGTGGAACAAGAAGAACAAAACAAGCCTTCCACATCCCATGACCCTGATTTTGAGGGAAAAGATGATAAACCGCACAGACTGTGTCAATCGGAAATGAGTGATTACATTAGAAACCTTGGCCTGTCAAATTAGAATGCAGAAATTCTTGGGTCTCGACTACAGCAATGGAATCTTCTCCAAAGTGATGTGAGAATCTCACAGTACAGAAAAGTCACATGGAAATACTTCCCTTTTTTGAGAAGAAAAATAATCTTGTTGTTTGCTGCGACATTAATGGCTTGATGAAATCTTTGAATTTGAACCATGATCCCACTGAATGGAGGCTATTCATAGACTCCTCCAAGCTTAGTGTGAAACCTGTGTTACTTCACAACGGGAATCTTCTTTCATCTATTCCTGTTGGTCATGCTGTTCACATGAAGGAGACATCTGCCAGTATGACAGCTCTTTTGGACACTATTAAATATCATGAACACAAATGGAAAATCTGTGACGATCTAAAAGTCATTGCCATACTCTTAGGAATGCAACTGGGTTACACAAAGCATTGCTGCTTCTTTGTATGTGGGGCAGTAGAGATAAGAAACTGCATTATACTCGTATTAAAGAAGACTGGCCTGTAAGAAATCTTCACCCTAGCGAGAAAAATGTCGTTGCCGAGCCTCTTGTGGACCCAAAAGATGTTTTTCATCAAACCCAGCTTGATATGCAGGAGTGGAAGAAGAACATTGTCAAAGCTATGGACCGAGAATGACGGGCCTTTAAGTACATAAGAGAGAAATTTTCGAAATTAAGTGATGCAAAAGTCAAGTAAGGCATTTTTGTCAGACCACAAATAAGAGAACTTGTAAGGGATCCTGCATTTGACCAAGTTTTCTAGGGGAAAGACAAGGAAGGAAGCTTGGGAATCCTTCAAGAGTGTTGTTCATGGATTTTTAGAGATGACAACTACAAGCATTTGGTGGCAGTGCTTCTGCAAAAATACCGTGAACTTAGCTCTTGGCTGCAACATGTCCCTTAAGGTCCATTATCTCCACTCCTACCTAGACTTTTTCGCTCCTAGTTGTGGAGCTGTTAGAGATGAACATGGTGAGAGATTCCATCAGGACATTTCTGTTACGGAACAAAGATATCAGGGCCGATGGAATGAAATAATGCTTGCGGATTACTGTTGGTCTATGTGTAGGGATTCTGCCGAACTCCATTACAAGAGGCAAGCTAAAGGACGACGAAGTCAATAGGCCACCACATGATTCTCTTCAGACACGACTATCTGCGAAGTATTTTTCCAGAAATTTAGAACTCTTAGCATGTAGTTACCAGTTAAAAAAGTCAAATTCACTTTCATTGTTGTTAGCATGTATGTAATTAAAATGTATCCTTTTCTCTCATTCCGTTAATATGTAATACTTCCACCTTGTGTATATCATAGAAACTAGAGCTGATAAAAAATTTTCATTGTAATATTTGTTTTTCTCAACTTAAAATTAGTAGGAATTGCCTCAAGAAGTGCTCTAAACATTCAAAAATTATTTTTTTGTTACCCAGTGTTATTTTTCGAGATATCTAGGAATGGTCACAATTCCAGATCACTAAGCTAGCAGTGTCACACAGGCAATGACAAACAACTGATTACTAAAATGTACCAAAGACCATAAAACACAGATCAAGGGACTAACTTTTTACCGTGAAATAGCTATATTGTTCACTGTAAATCAAGAAGTTACGCACCAATCAATCCCATCCGCAAGCGAATGGACGAACAGGAAGAATTCGCCGCATAATATTGAAAATGCTATGCCATTACACGAACAGCCAACATGTCGATTGTGATACCTATTTAAATTTTTTGATCAGAGCGTACAGTTTAAAAGTTCACAGAGGAACAGGTCTTTCACCATATGAAGTACTGTATGGACGGATGTGATGATGTGAGTCAATCCGGTAAAATAGTTTGCAAAATGGTTAAAAGACGCTTGCACAGGATAAGACGTGACATCACCCTAAAGCTTTCGAAAATCAGGAACGTGTTGGGAAATGTGCGAGTAAACTGCAATACATAACATGGTTGAGGGCAATGATAGCAAACCACTGTACCCCAAAGGGCAAGACACAAAAATTCTTGACCAAGTATCAAGGATCACATCAGGTCGTCGAAATGACATCACTGGTAAAACAACAGTTACCGATTAAGATATCTGTAACCCATTTCAGTAGAGAGGAGCCATTTAAAGGAGCGTTTGACGCATACTGCAGGTTCCTTCGCCAATATCAAAAAAGGAGAAGCTGACTACGTAAGGAAAAGATGCACGTAATTGACTGTATCAACTTAGATCTAGGAAAAAATAAAATGAGTCCTCACATTTTATACTTCATGTGTACATGGGTTTTGTTGGTATATATTTTAGAGTATTTATGTTAAAGTTTTCATTTGCTTGTCTTTGATTCTGTAGATATATTCTATTCCAAAGGAGAGAGGGCACTGAAGGCAATTCTCTTTTCTTAGGTGGTGTACCTATGTTGATATTCAGAAGGATTATCATGAGTATGATACTACCACATTTTAGCAGACACTTTAGGGCATGTAACGCTCGAAATTGAAACGTTGCAAGAGCCCTTTCATCACGCCATTCATGGGCAGTTGAGTGCGACATTGCTAACCCCGCAGGAATTTATGACTGAATTACAATAGAAACAGAGGAACTCTCCCACATTGTTACAGCACGTTGTGCCTTTAACAGACGAATGTATAGTCTTGTTTTATCACATATCTAGTGTTAAAGTTAGTACTGAACAAGCCACTTTAAATATCACTATACAGTTTTCGGTAGTAGTCGTAACCGCATACTACGATGATTTATGATATACCCATTCCGTTGACGTGGGATACCATTAATAAATGGGTACAAGTAAAGACTAAGGAAGTGTTATTGGTCTTAGAACGAAAGAATGCTCTCATACTTAGGTCCATAATAGAGCTCAACAAGTATATCAGGGAGAATGTTACCAGTCGTCCAGCCAGAATAGTTTAGATTAACGAACAGTCATTTAAATGCTACTGTTCCTTGGGAAAATGGAAGCAGCAGACTTTAAAAGGGAAATGACAAATAGTTATATTTCCAGAAAATTGGAGACCACTGGATTTGTTCCATATTTTCATCAGAAACAGTGATTGTCAAATGTTATAGAAGCGAAAAATCAACAGGGATGACGAAATTAGAATTGCGAAATAGTGGATTATTAACTAACGCAACCAAGTGTGACAGCCAGGACACAGTTCCGTTTTCCAAATGCTGTCGCATGAGCGATGTTTACCTTTTCTCAGCCAATGTTGTATCGGCTCGAAAAACCATTTTACATATTACCTACAGAGAACCCAAAATTCCTTAAGAAAACCTTAGATTCCAGTCCACTACAGTCCTTAGATGAACTGATAATCTCAAAAAAGGGAACAATTTTAGTTGAGCACTTACTGCAACAGCTTGAGGAATATCATGGGAAAATCTAGGAAAACATAATAAGTAGTAGTTTTATCCTGACTCTAGCACTCATTTACTTCTTCTAAAAACGCCAAAATCAAGTTTAAACGAATCATCAATCCATCAGATACCCATGATAGATAGATGATAGTGATAAAAATTACTGAGTAGGAACTGTAGAGTTTAGTAATAGATTATACTGGTAATAATAAAACAGCAGAAAGTTCGATAAAAGACTGAAAACAGACAAGAAAGTTAGATAACAAACTGAGAACAGACCAGAACGCTGGATAACCAACTGAGATTGAAAGCTATACTGTTCAGTTCGAGAAGCAACCATCGGACTGAACCTGGAATAATATTAAATTGTAAATACATAATACCTACAGGCTAGTTCCGTACCGGATGGAGAAAGTAAAATTCAGGATTAATTTTTTATAGAAGAGGGGAATGTTAGGCCACACAGTAGAAAAGGGGAAGAAATTAAAATGTTCATCATAGCACAGCAACAACATGCATAGGTGGTGACATAACCATGGAGCAGTAAGTCGGTCGTGGAAATGACCACACGCTGCTACATCAGCACTAGTCGAGACAAGTTACACATCCAACAGAACGTCCACTAAGAGAGGAAGAGAAACAGATATATTCGTTAGCTCTTGTCACGTAGAGCAACAACCTATACTTCAAACGCAACGACGCCTGTCGACTTGAAAGTGGAGGTTGCACCCTGTAACAAAGGAACAAAGTGGAATGAGGACCACTGACACACTAGTAAAGAAGCAGGGCACATTGTATCATCACAAAAGATCCTCACGTCATAACCTCCCGACCTTCTCCAGCTGGTTACTAGGATCTATGGCATTCGTTGCGAAGAACTCGTTTCAGCGATTATTACACTGTAGTGACATCCATGTACTGGATGTTACGGCACTTCTCGTGAACACGCCGCTTGCCATTCCTGAGAAGATAACAACCAAGCAACCAGGAGCTACCACTCTTGGGGGGCTTTGTGCCGGCTGAAGACACTGGCCGACTTCTACCACATTGCATGGACACTCTTTCAATACCAGTTTATCTCATGTTGGTTGTCGCACCAACACAGTCGTCACTGCAGGCTGAGAGGGCCACCTGGTGCCTCCACCTGATCGCCGCTCCATGCCTTGACACCTACCTGTCCGGTCGGGTCACGATTCACCACGGTACACCGCGATGGGTCAGCGCGTGCCATATGGTAGAGAGAGCTCGAGGACATTAATGCAGAGTGGAGACAACCTCACACCACGGCTTCGCCTGTCAAAGGGCAGCCCGTAAGACTTCGGCCGAACCGCTTGTGTAGCGCCCTCGGCTACTATCGCAAAAGAGCCATCGACAGGAGTCAGCGGAATCAGTCTGTGTCTTTGGCAAGAGGCATCACACGAGGCTGACGGGAAGGCACACAACTGTGCATCTGAATAAATAAATGTTGTTGTTGTTGTTGTTGTTGTGGTCGTCAGTTTAGAGACTGGTTTGATGCAGTTCTCTCTGCTACCCTATCCTGTGTAAGCTTCTTCATCTCCCAGTACTTACTGCAACCAACATCCTTCTGAATATGTTCAGCGTATTCTCCTCTTGGTCTCCCTCTACGATTTTTACCCACTACACGGAGTCCACTAAAATCCACTCGCCGTGCAATGAGAGAACTGGCAATGCCTCCCACAACTTTCTGGCGAGTGTTAACACGCCGTTTAGTCTACGAGAATAAACGAAACAGACTACAATTAGTGTAAGCTCTTCGTTCTGGTGATAAAAGGAAATGGTTTGACTTCAGCAATGTTGTGTTAGAGGACGTGGAAGGCGATACATTTTACCACGGTTAATTTTCAGTGATGAAACAACATTTCATGTCAGCGGTGAAGTACACTGGCATAATGAGTGCTTATGGGGCCTCCAGAACTCTGATGACATTATTGAGCACGAAAGACACTCATCTAACGTGATCGTTTTTGGGCCACTTAACGTGAAAAAGTGTACGGTCTCTTCTCTTTTGAATAAAACGCAACGACTCGTATTCCATCTTCGAAGGCTCCAAAAAATGGTTCAAATGACTCTGAGCACTATGCGACTTAACTTCTGAGGTCATCAGTCCCCTAGAACTTAGAACTACTTAAACCTAACTAACCTAAGGACATCACAGACATCAATTCCCGAGGCGGGACTGGAAGCTGCGACCGTAGTGGTCCCGCTGTTCCAGACTGTAGCGCCTAGAACCGCTCGGCCACTTCGGCCGGCAATTATCTATCGTCTAGATGTTGTTTGTGCTGCTGGTGCTAGACACAGAGCATTTTTAACAGTATAGGTAAGACAAAAATTGAATATGACCGGCCGGTGTGGACGAGTGGTTCTAGGCACTTCAGTCTGGGACCACGCGACCGCTCCGGTCGCAGGTTCGAATCCTGCCTCGGGCATGGATGTGTGTGATGTCCTTAGGGTAGATAGGCTTAAGTAGCTCTAAGTTCTAGGGGACTAATAACCTCAGCTGTTAAGTCCCATAGTGCTCAGAGCAATTTTTTAACCTGTGAGTATGTTTCAATTCATCCCATATTTCTAGTATGCTTTTATCAATAAATAAGGAGTTTCGAAATCAGATCACTCACTTTGAAAAAAAAACATATTTGTCATCGCGTTTGTTATTCATTTCAGAGCTCTTGGTGGAAGAGCGGACGGTCGACCCGCACCTGTTCAGAAATGTAACGCGCACCGCTTTATTTCGGAGAGGGCAGGCGGCGCGCCGCCGGGTCGCTGCAGGTGTGTGTTGTGTTGTCGCAGGTCGCAGCGGCAGCGGCGTGGGCCGGCGGGATCCGCAGTGGCGACCTTTTGCCTTTGGCGCCGCCCACGCAGAACGCGCGGCCGCCCGCCTCGCAGCCGGCCGGCTTAGCGGCCATTATGAATGCGGACTGTGTTTTTCAGACGTGCCGGCTAATAACTCGCCGGAAATTAGCGACACCTGCCCCGTGAATATTAAGCGGAGCGTGCGCGTCTCCGGCAGATTGCTGTCGAAAGCGGCTCGCGCTGACGAGGAATTTTCCACCAGCGGACCGCCCGCTTCCATGAATTCATATAACCTCGTAACAGTTGTGAATGTTGGGCAGCTGAGGCTAGAACTTTCGTCAGTCAATAGACGAGTTACTTTGTTAGAAGCTGTTGTCGACCTCCAGTGCTGCCAGCATTGTATTATCAGATGAGCACATTGCAAATTACCTCTCCCAACGCCTACACCAATCTTAATGAGAAATATCCGTCTTGATAGCGTATAGAACAACCTATTTCGGCTTATTGAAATCATCAAGTCATTAAAAACGTTCTGATAGCCGGCCGGAGTGGCCGAGAGGTTCTAGGCGCTACAGTCTGCAGCCGCGCAGCCGCTACGGTCGCACGTTCGAATCCTGCCTCGGGCATGGATGTGCGTGATGTCCTTAGGTTAGTCAGGTTTAAGTAGTTTTAAGTTCTATGTGACTGATAACCAGGGCAGTTAAGTCCCGTAGCGCTCAGTGTCATTTTTGAACGTTCTGATAATGGTTGTTGTTGTTGTGGTCTTCAGTCCAGAGACTGGTATGATGCAGCACTCCATGTTACTCTATCCTGTATAAGATTCATCTCCCACTACCTACTGCAGTCTATATCCTTCTGAATCTGTTTGGTGTATTCATCTCTTGGTGTTCTGCTACTATTTTTATGCTCCGTGCTGCCCTCCAATACTAAATTGGTGATCCCTTTATGCCTCAGAATATGTCCTACCAGCCGATTCTTCTTCTAGTGTTGTTGCGCCACAAATTACAATTCTCTCCAATTCGGTTTAATAAATCCTCATTAGTTATGTGATCTACCCATCTAATCTTTAGTATCCTTCTGTAGCACCACATTTCGAAGGCTTCTATTCTCTTTTTGTCTAAACTATTTATCGTCCACGTTTCACTTCCAAACAAAACTACACTTCATACAAATACTTCAGAAAAAACTTCCTCAGACTTAAATCTATACCCGATGTTAACAAATTTCTCTTCTTCAGAAACGCCTTCCTTGTCTTGCCACTTTATCTCCTCTCTACTTCGACCACCATCAGTTATTTTGCTCCCCAAATAGGAAAACTCTTCTGCTACTTTAAGCGTCTCATTTCCTAATCTAATTCCCTCAGTATCACCCGATTTAATTCCTCTACATTCCATTATCCTCGTTTTGCTTTTGTTGGTGTTCATCTTATACCCTCCTTTGAAGACACTGCCCATTCCGTTCAACTGCTCTTCCAGGTCCTGTACTGTCTCTGATAGAATTACAATGTCATCGGCGAACCTCAAAGATTTAGTTTCTTCTCCATGGTTTTTAATTCCTACTACGAATTTTTCTTTTATTTCCTTTACTGCTTGTTCAATATACATATTGAACAACATCGGGGATAGGCTACAACACTGTCTCACTCCCTTCCCAACCACTGTTTCCCTTTCATGCGCCTCGGCTCTTATAACTGCCATCTGGTTTCTGTACAAATTGTAAATAGCCTTTCACTCCCTGTATATTACCCCCTCCCACCTTCAGAATTTGAAAGAGAGTATTCCGGTCAACATTGTCAAAAGCTTTCTCTATGTCTACAATAACTAGAAACGTATGATTGCCTTTCCTTAATCTAAGATAAGTATTAAAGTGAAATTCTCTGTACACTCAGTTACACAACAAGTGGCTGTTATGTAGCTCCTTGCACAAATTATTTGGCATTGATACATTCATTGCAAGAGTTTAATTATCTGATGATAGCAATAAGATGAAACCATTTATAGTGAAGTATACACTGAGGTGACAATAGTGATGGGATGGCGATATGCATAAACACAGATGGAGTTATCATCGCGTGTACAGGGTATAGATGACAGTCTATAGGTGGAGCAGTTATTTGCACTCAGGTGATTCGTGTGGAAAGATTTACTAAGTGATTATGGCGCAAGACGGGTATTAACAGACTTCGAACGGAGAATGGTATCTGGAGCTAGGCGCATGGGGCATACCATTTCGGAAATGGTTAGGGAATTCAATTTTTGCGATTCACTGTGTCAAGATGTGCCAAGAATACCAAATTTTAAGCATTATTTTTCAACACGGACAGTGCAGTGACTGATGGTCTTCACTTAATGACCGAGAGCAGCGGCATCTAGATAGAGTTGTCAGTGCTAATAGACAAGCAACGCTGCCTGGCATAACTGCAGAAATCGATGTGCGACGTACCACGAATCTATCTATCAGGACAGTGTGGAGAAATTTCGCGGGAATGGGCTATGGCAGCAGACTCTGACGCGAATGGGATTGCTAACAGAACGACATCGCGTGCAGAGCCTCTCCTGGACTCATGAGTGTATCTGTTCGACCATAGACCACTGGAAAACCGTTGTGTGGTCCGATGTGTCTGTTTCAGTTGATAAGAGCTGACGGTGAAGTTCGAGTGCGACGCAGGCCGCACGATGCCATGGACCCAAGTCGTCACAAGACGCTGTACAGTTTTGTGGTGGATCCATTACAGCGGTGTTTATGTGGAATGAACTGGGTCCTCGGATCCAACAGAACCAATAACTGACTACAAATGGCTATGTTCGGCTACTTGGATACCATTTGCAGCCATTCAGTGACTTCAGGTCCCCATTCAAAGATGGAACTTTTATGGATGACAATGCTCCATGTCAGTTGCCCAGAATTGTTTGTGATTGGTTTGAAGAACGTTCTGGACAATTCAAGGGAATGATTTAGCCACTTAACTCACCCTGACTAAATCTCAAAAATGGTTCAAATTGCTCTGAGCCCTATGGGACTTAACATCTTAGGTCATCAATCCCCTAGAACTTAGAACTACTTAAACCTAACTAACCTAAGGACAGAACACACATCCATGCCCCAGGCAGGATTCAAACTTGCGAGCGTAGCAGTCGCGTGGTTTCGGACTGAAGCGCCTAGAACCGCTCGGCCACCGTTGCCGGCGACTGAATCTCATCGATAATTTCTGGAGTATAATCGAGTGATCAGTTCGTGCACAAAGTCCTACACCGGCACCACTTTCGTAATTATGGACGGCTGTAGATGCAGAATGGCTCAGTAATCTGCAAGGGACTTCCAACTACTTGCTGAGTCCATGCCACGTCAAGGCGCTGCAGTATGCCTGAGAAAAAGAGGTCCGACACGATATTACGAGGTATCCCATAACTTCTATCATTTCAATTTACAGTTAAATATGGTCAACACAGGTATATATCAGTAAAACGACAAACATGATCGCATCTTGTTTACAAAGTTCATCTCTTAAGTTGGTAGACTTACACTTACATTCATACTTGAGTATTCCAGTTTTCGTTATTAATTTCCTGTTTATCCTAAAACAGTAGACAAACTTATTTTACGACGCTCGTGCCAGTTGACTAAAAAGTGTGAAGTTCCCAACCAGATGGCAGTGTTTAAATACCTGAAAACCTTTCAGCCCATGCTCTGACTAATGCTTCCATATATCGTGAAACGCTGTGTTCAAAGCAAAGAAAATGAACCATATATATTATGAACCTGGTTAATCTTTTTCGTCCACCTCATAGTACCATCATTTATCGCAAGAGTAGTTACTTCCATCAGACCATGAGCTACGTTGTCCGTTGGTTACTTCACCAGTTCTTTGACCAAGGCAGAGTGCCAGGATATCAGTCCACCCATGCATGTCATTTAAAAGGGCTGCCTAGCTCTAGGGTGGCCTGCTACTCACTTTAAACCTGAAATCGTAATTCCCGCAGAAACTGTAAGGATTATTCTCGATTTTGAAGCTAACCACATCTTTTTTTTTCTTTTTGGTGCCTAATATGTTTCAGCTTATTCCAAGCCCTTAAGCCTGAGGCTAAAAACTTCCCAGGAATTTCAGCATGTTAGCCTCGGTTTTACGTGTAAATTGGTGTAATGTTCAGAACACTGTGGAACGTGAACGATTTCCTGTATGACAATTTTCTTTACATTATCGCAACCAGTTTCAAATTTCTTACTAGACAGCGTTATTTCACGTCACTGCTGTTACGACCATGTGTCTCACAAATTATTTGATGTATTACACTTTATATCTGCTAATTTTCTAAAGTTAATAAAATATCTAGCACTCGGTCGCTAGTAATCTGTTTATTGCAGCTTTATATTTCAACTGCTACGTGGCTCTCATCGGTGTTTTAAGATGCAAGGCAAATCATCGCTCTCGCTTGCCTATACAGATAGCCCCTATTAGACTTTCAATGTCAGTACTGCAATATTTGTCATAAGGAAGCCTGTCATAGCAGAATAGAGTAAAATTATTATGAAATATACTCTATAATATGATATGAAACGAACAGAGCCACGATTACATACAATCATTGTAAGCTTTCAGTTACATGTTGAAGGTACCGGGCTTTCGACCAGTTTGCTGTATGGTGCATTACTTGTTTAGTCGCAGTCCACTTATCCATGGTTTTTCACTATTGTATCAAATTTGTAAGCTGCATATCAATTGGACCTTGTATCCACTGTACGTTAGTACGTCAACCGTTCTTGCCAAGGAATAAGAAAGAAGTATTTTCATAATTCTTCTGCTCTATGGCCTGACAGACTGTAGTTAATAACCGAACTATTGCTAGAAAATATAATGATATTGTGGTGGCAAGCTGGGGCCACTTATACCGTTAAATGGGTTGTAGTCTATCTCTGATGTTATTCAGTCTGTGCGTTGATCAAGCAGTAAGGAAAACGAAAGAAACTTGCAGTAGGAACAAAGTTCCAAGTAGAAGAAATAAAAATTTTGACGTTTGCCGATGACTTTATAATTCGGTCAGTCAGTTAAGGACTTGGAAAAGCAGTTGAAAGAAGTGGACAAATGTCTTGAAAGGATGGTATCAGATGAACAGCAACAAAAACAAAACAAGGATAATGGAATGAGGTCGAATTAAATCAGTGATACTGAGGGAGTCAAATAAGGAAACGAGACAGAGTAATAGATAGGTTTCGTTATTCGGATACAAAATAAGTGATGTTGGTGAAAGTGGAGAGGATACGAAAGGCAGACTGGCAGTGGCAGGAAAGGCGTTTTTAACGTTGAATATAGACTGAAGTGTTAGGAAGTGTTTTGTGAAGGTATTTGTTTGCTGTGTAGCCACGAATGGAAGTGAAATGTGGACGACAAACAGTATAGACAAGAAACAACTCTGAGCGTATGAGACGTGGTGGTACAGAAAAATGCTTAAGACTGGGTGGGTAGATCACATAACAAATGAGAAGGAATTGTACAGAACTGGAGAGACAAGAGGTTTGGGCACAATTACACAAAACGATGCGATCGGGTGGTAGAGCATGTTTTAAGACATCAAGGGATCAATAGTACTGGAGGGAAGAATGGGGATAAAAATCGTAGAGGGTGACCAAGATGTGAATACAGGAACCAGATTACATACGATGTAGGCTACAGTAATGTACAGAGATGAAGAAAAGATGCTTAAACAATTTAGAGCAGCATGGGGAGTTGCATCAGAGAAGTCTCCCGATTGAAGACTACAACAATAACAGTTAAGTAGTGCTTGATCCAACAATATTTCCCAACTTTGCATTTCGGCGTCGTCCTGGCTTGACGCTTACATCGGTTGCAGTTAATTGCTCTGTACGGTACATACTCCCAATTCCTCGTATTCTAAGCGTAGCGATCGTTCCCTAAGCCATTCTTCGGGACAACAGATGCATAACAGAATGCAGCCAAGTTCACTTCACGCGTTCACTTATTTTCATTCATCTGTTTAGTTTTAATAACTAGCTGTCTTCCTTCCTTGCGTTCTTAAATTTCAATTTATTCTGGATAACTTCTCACTTCGTAACTTCGTCTCTAATTTTTTCTTTCAGTTTTCCCCAGCACTACTACGTTTCCTGTCTTTCATTTTATCCATTTTTGTACAGATGGTCATATTTTGCAGTTCCCTTATTCTATGTGCAGTCTCCTAGGCTTTAAGCTACTGGTTCTATTTTCGTTCGTTTCAGTGTGTGTTCCTCTTCTTAATCTTTCCAATGCCCAATTTATTTTTTTTTATAATGATTATTTTCCAGACTGGGTAATCCTATTCATATCTTAGTCATGACTTGTTGGTTTATTTATTTATTTATTTATTGTTCTGTGGGACCAAATGAAGGAGAAGTCTCCATGGTCATGGAACGAGTCAATACATGAAATTGTAACACGATATTAGAAACAGATAAAATGAAATATAAAAAAAAACATGTTCAGCTGACAAGTCGTAAGTTTAAATAAAGAAAATCAACAATGTAACACTGGAATTTGCTTAATTTTTTAGTTCTTCCAGGAGCTCCTTGACAGAATAGGAGTGAGCCATGAGGAAACTCTTCAGTTCAGAAATTAAAGTGTTTGGGCTACTGCTAAGATTTTTGAGTTCTTGTGGTAGCTTATTGAAAATGGATGCAGCAGAATACTGCATTCCTTTCTGCACAAGAGTCAAGGAAGTTCATTCCACATGCAGATTGGATTTCTGCCTAGTATTAACTGAGTGAAAGCTGCTAACTCTTGGGAATAGGCTAATATTGCTAACAACAAACGACATTAAAGAAAATATATACTGTGAGGGCAATGTCAGAATTCCCAGACTATTGAATGGGGGTCAACAAGAGGTTCTCGAACCTACACCACATATAGCTCGAACAGCCCGTTTTTGAGCCAGAAATACCCTTTTTGAATCAGAAGAATTACCCCAAAAAGTACCATACGACATAAGCGTAAGAAAATATGCGAAGTAGACTACTTTTCGTGTTGAAGTGTCACTTATTTCAGATACTGTTCTAATGGTAAATAAAGCAGCATTTAGTTTCTGAACAAGATCCTGGACATGGGCTTTCCACAACAGCTTACTATCTATCCGAACACCTAGAAACTTGAACTGTCCGATCAAAATATCGGTTCTTGTTGAATTGCGAGTTAGAAACTGTAAAAACTGAGTCTTACTGTGATTTAGCATCAAATTATTTTCCACAAGCCATGAACTTATTTCATGAATTGCATTATTTGATACTGTTTCAGTATTACACACAAGATCCTTCAGTACCAAACTGGTGTCATCAGCAAACAGAAATATTTTTGAATCATCTGTAATACTAGAAGGCATATCATTTATATAAATAAGAAACAGCAGTGGCCCTAGCTCAGACCCTTGGAGAACGCCCCACTTAACAGTGCCCCATTGGGACTGAACATCACTACCACTCTCAATATTGCGGAGAATTACCTTCTGCTTTCTGTTCTTAAAGTAAGAGGCGAACCAATTGTAAGCTACTCCCCTTACTCCATAATTGTCCAACTTCTGCAGTAATAATTTGTGGTCAACACCGTCAGAAGCCTTCGTTAAATCAAAGAAAACACCTAGCGTTTGCAACCATTTATTTAATCCGTCCAAAACCTCACAGAGAAAAGAGAATATAGCATTTTCAGTTGTTAAACCATTTCTAAAACCAAACTGAACATTTGGCAGCAAATTATGTCAATTTAAGTGCTCCAGTAACCTTGTATATACAAACTTCTCGATAACTTTAGTAAACACCGATGACATGGAAATAGGTCTATAATTGTCAAAATTGTCCCTGTCTCCTTTTTTATGAAGTGGCTTCACTACCAAGTACTTTAATCGGTCAGGAAACCGACCACTCCTAAAGTAAAAGTTACAGATATGTCTAAGTACTGGGATAACACACATGGAACAATACTTCAGTATTCTGCTAGATACCCCGTCATATTCATGAGAGTTCTTGGTCTCTGAGTTAAAAATTAAATCAATAATCTCCCTTTTGTCAGTATCATGGAGGAGCATTTAAGGTAACAGTCTCGGAACACTTTTTTCTAAGAGCCCTGTTGGGATTCCCTGTTGGGACTAGGTTTCCATTTAGTTCACCTGCTATATTCAGAAAGTGATTATTAAATACTGTACATATATGCGACTTATCAGTAACACGGACATTCCCACTACGTACTGATTCTATATCCTCGACCTGTCTCTGAAGACCAGCCACTTCCTTTACGACTGACTATATGGTTTTAATTTTATCGTGAGACTTATCTATCCTAGCTGCATACCACATACTTTTTGCCTTCCTAATAACAGTTTTAAGCACCTTACAATACTGTTTGTAATGGGCTGCTGCATTTAGATAAAGTTGTTTAACACAAAGTCTCTCAGAGTTTGTCCTCCCAGAAGGGTGACTGTCTTTTGAACTGTTGTTTCTCGCCGAAATGTTGAGGAATACTCGTTCGTGACTAAATTACCTCTTGAGTGTCTGAATATATTATTAGCAGCCTGGTGACATATTCCTGCTACCAGTATTCACGGATTCTTGAAAAAGTTTGTTCGGCAATAACGTCACGTACGAAGGACATGAAAAGTACAGAAGAAGACGTTCTTGTATATCAGTGTAACACATACGGAGACATAATCTGTCATAGGGAGATCACATTTTCAGTAAAGAGAAAAATGAAAATTTAAGAACCAAAAAATGCCTTTTGGGAGCTACCAGCACGTTAATACGCCAGTATATGGCTGTCTGTTGACCGAAAATATCATGCCTATAGAACGACAAGAGGGGAGAGAAAATATCTAGATTTGTGATTCTCTACATCTTGTGGAGTGGAGTCTATTTATGATAGGTTTGAGCTGGAAAAGGCCGTAGCAATCTGCGAGATACGTACAGAATTGCTACCATTGATTTCGAAGATTTGTGAGTAATTAATAATGTGTGGTGCATTCAATGTAGGATATGAGTTTCTTTTGGGGAATGCTTTTCCAACTGAGCTGAATGAGTCTCTCCTAATGTTATGCATTGGCTTGCATCAAAATACCTCTACTTTCTTCAGGAACTTTAAAGCTTCAGTTTTTTATTCGAGAGTATGTGCTTCATGGTGAAACATATTTAATTGTTTTCCCACCGTTCAACAGTATATATATTGCTCAAACTTAGACTACATCCCTCCTGTGAACCAAAACTTCATCTCGTAGTGTTGTGAGTATAAACTAAAATATATTTTAAATTTTCTTTTCGACGATCCAAAAACTTAAATGTGGCTCTCTTACTTCACGTAATTCAGTCACGTGTAGGGGCATTCGGAGGTGGCAGTTAAATTAGCCGCCCGATTTGGCTGTTACCAATCGAAAACATATGGTTACAGAGGGGGGTAAATGGACTTCACAATAGAGCTAAAGACGAAGATCTATGCACCGGACACTGTTGCCTCTGTCAGGTTTCTGACATTTGTGGGCCAAGGTGGGTTTTCTATGTGCAAGCATTGTGGAAAGCCTCGGAAAACTGCGACTATTGAGGTCTGTAGCTTGCCAAAGGGGCGGTCAGGTAACCAGCGAGAATTAAATTTTACACTCCTGGAAATGGAAAAAAGAACACATTGACACCGGTGTGTCAGACCCACCATACTTGCTCCGGACACTGCGAGAGGGCTGTACAAGCAATGATCACACGCACGGCACAGCGGACACACCAGGAGCCGCGGTGTTGGCCGTCGAATGGCGCTAGCTGCGCAGCATTTGTGCACCGCCGCCGTCAGTGTCAGCCAGTTTGCCGTGGTATACGGAGCTCCATCGCAGTCTTTAACACTGGTAGCATGCCGCGACAGCGTGGACGTGAACCGTATGTGCAGTTGACGGACTTTGAGCGAGGGCGTATAGTGGGCATGCGGGAGGCCGGGTGGACGTACCGCCGAATTGCTCAACACGTGGGGCGTGAGGTCTCCACAGTACATCGATGTTGTCGCCAGTGGTCGGCGGAAGGTGCACGTGCCCGTCGACTTGGGACCGGACCGCAGCGACGCACGGATACACGCCAAGACCGTAGGATCCAACGCAGTGCCATAGGGGACCGCACCGCCACTTCCCAGCAAATTAGGGACACTGTTGCTTCTGTGGTATCGGCGAGGACCATTCGCAACCGTCTCCATGAAGCTGGGCTACGGTCCCGCACACCGTTAGGCCGTCTTCCGCTCACGCCCCAACATCGTGCAGCCCGCCTCCAGTGGTGTCGCGACAGGCGTGAATGGAAGGACGGATGGAGACGTGTCGTCCTCAGCGATGAGAGTCGCTTCTGCCTTGGTGCCAATGATGGTCGTATGCGTGTTTGGTGCCGTGCAGGTGAGCGCCACAATCAGGACTGCATACAACCGAGGCACACAGGGCCAACACCCGGCATCATGGTGTGGGGAGCGATCTCCTACACTGGCCGTACACCTCTGGTGATCGTCGAGGGACACTGAATAGTGCACGGTACATCCAAACCGTCATCGAACCCATCGTTCTACCATTCCTAGACCGGCAAGGGAACTTGCTGCTCCAACAGGACAATGCACGTCCGCATGTATCCCGTGCCACCCAATGTGCTCTAGAAGGTGTAAGTCAACTACCCTGGCCAGCAAGATCTCCGGATCTGTCCCCCATTGAGCATCGTTCTACCATTCCTAGACCGGCAAGGGAACTTGCTGCTCCAACAGGACAATGCACGTCCGCATGTATCCCGTGACACCCAATGTGCTCTAGAAGGTGTAAGTCAACTACCCTGGCCAGCAAGATCTCCGGATCTGTCCCCCATTGAGCATGTTTGGGACTGGATGAATCGTCGTCTCACGCGGTCTGCACGTCCAGCACGAACGCTGGTCCAACTGAGGCGCCAGGTGGAAATGGCATGGCCAGCCGTTCCACAGGACTACATCCAGCATCTCTACGATCGTCTCCATGGGAGAATAGCAGCCTGCATTGCTGCGGAAGGTGGATATACACTGTACTAGTGCCGTCATTGTGCATGCTCTGTTGCCTGTGTCTATGTGCCTGTGGTTCTGTCAGTGTGATCATGTGATGTATCTGACCGCAGGAATGTGTCAATAAAGTTTCCCCTTCCCGGGACAATGAATTCACGGTGTCCTTATTTCAATTTCCAGGAGTGTATATTAGCAATACATTTACTAAGAATGTAAGCATATATTTTATTTATATTGACAAGATGAAATGGCTCTGAGCACTATGGGACTTAACATCTGAGGTCATCAGTTCCCTAGACTTAGAACTTCTTAAACCTAGCTAACCTATGGAGAGCACAGACATCCATGCCCGGGGCAGGATTCGAACCTGCGAACGTAGCAGCAGCGTGGTTCCGGACTGAAGCGCCTAGACCGAGCGAGGTGGCGCAGTGGTTAGCACACTGGACTCGCATTCGGGAGGACGACGGTTCAATCCCGTCTCCGGCCATCCTGATTTAGGTTTTCCATGATTTCCCTAAATCGTTTCAGGCAAATGCCGGGATGGTTCCTTTGAAAGGGCACGGCCGATTTCCTTACCAATCCTTCCCTAACCTGAGCTTGCGCTCCGTCTCTAATGACCTCGTTGTCGATGGGACGTTAAACACTAACCACCACCACCTGAAGCGCCTAGAACCGCTCGGCCACAACGGCCGGCTTGACGAGATGAGCTCATCAACACTTCAGTTTGACTACGAAAATTCGCAGAATTAGAGCATGCAGACCATTACACAAATTAATAAAGCTTACTATCCCTTCTTTATATCTAAAGACATGTGCACTATGTCAGACAGTGACTACTGGCAAAAAGCGCACCTGAAAAAAAGAAAAACTTGACAATTGACTAAGTAGTTCTGATGACACATCGTCGTAATTCAGACAAATAAGAAATAAGATGGAACACAAGGGATACAGTTTACGTTATCTAAATTCCTGTGTAGAAAGACTGTAGGTATGAGATTTGTGTCTTATTACAATAGCATTTAATTAAAAAGACTCAACAAAACTGATTGTAAAATGCCTATAATGTAATAGCACGATTTAAGTGAGCATGAAAAGCGCATGCAAAATGATATATTATATTAACCAGTAAAATAATATTTAAATATTTACAGACCTTGAAGATTACCCAATAATTCAACACTTGACATGTTAGTGTAAAGTTCATGAAGCATTCCTAGAAGGTTTATGTGTTAATGAACTGACTTGATTATATTAAGTGGGTGTTTGAATTTTTTATGGTGGGACATATTAAGTTCATGTTCATATACAAATATTCATATTCACATAACTTAAACTCTGTGTTCTGCCTTACGGAAGGTCTTGTCATGGGGGAAGCATCGTCAGAGAGGTCTACCGCATGAGCGTCTTGGGAAGTGATTCCAGTGGTGGTTTCCCGTTGCCTTCCACCGATGATGATGAAATGATAATGAGGACAACACAACATCCAGTCCCTTAGCGGAGAAAATCTCCGACACAGCCGGGAATCGAAAACGGGCCTCTTGGCATGAGAGACCGCCGCGCTGACTACTCAGCTATTGGGGCGGACATATTCACATAAGTTGATGTAAAACTTTTCTCAGACTATAAGTCTAGTTAACATAACTCATGCCTGAAGTTTAATCAAATCAATTGACCAATTCGTCGGGTCTCTGTACATGAAAACCGCAAACTGTGTTCTTGCAAGAATGTGGACCCTGTTCGGTTCTGTATTACAAATATAAGGGTTACAATTCTTCCCATGAGGAAGATATTAGAAGAAATTCTGTCTGATTTCAGTGAAATGCAGCAGAACTTCGCTTTTAAAATGCCACACATCAGTAGCTTACTACTCGTTCCATAACTAAATACACTAATCTTCATAGCAAATCTAGACACAAATCAAAGTAGTAGAGTAACAACCTTAAAGTCCACAGACAATTACAAGAGCTATCACTAAATTGAATGAAGAATTCCAAAAGACTTCTTCAATGTTGCATTGAACTGAGAAATTCAGAAATGACACGCAAATCACCAATGAGCTCGCCCAACGCTGAGCGCCGAAAAGTATTAAATTCGGATTACTGTTTAAGTCATGTAAATTAATCTCAGGGTTACACCATGGATAATTTAGGTATACTATCGTATAATTAACACAAATATAAATCTCAGCATCGATTTGAGTGGAAAGAGAGATGAGTCATTATTGGCAAGTGGTAGTTGGTAATGGATCATCTCATAACAAAATAAAAACAAGAACACAAATGACGAAACTTTAGCTTGGTGGCATACTATGCCAGCGGCAATAAAGGACATTAAATGACATACACTTACAGTTCTAAAAAGAGCTGTGCCCAGGAGGACCAGACTAGCCCATTTAAAACTGGGAGAGTATGTTTCAAATCTTCAGCTACGCTAATATTGGGTCACAATTCCTGTTAGTTTTCGTCCACGGCGAAAATTTCCAATCTTATGGCTGCCGCATGTGACTGAAATTTTTGATTGTCCTCACGTGGTTCATCTTGTGACAGTTTCCACTCTCTGCGCTTTTCACAGTGGGTTGTTTTGGGCTTCTAACTGAATTTCTGGGTTGTCCAGAAAGAAGCAGCTACAAAACAGCAAACTCACTCGTTCGTAACGGGACACCTGCTCTTCGTGCAAGAGTCTGCCACTGTTCGTGACTTAACGTCATCGTTCTTGGTTTCCGTTGAACTACATGCAGGGCAAATCTTCCCGAGGGAGGCAAACACTTCAGAGCCGCTTCATTGAACGGTCTGCGGATATCCGGGTCTTGTAGTATCCTGCTTCCTATCCATCAGAGTTCACCTTGAGCAACCCTTTTCAGATGAGCGGAAAACTTCATAAGTCGTGTATGGTCTGGGAATAGCACACGCCCCAATTTCATTTTAAACGTAACTCCCGGCCTGAACGCTAGTCGGTGAAGTATTACAACGCACTAAAGACACAAAAAAATTGTATACCGTAAGTTACACTGTATTCAAACAATAAAGACAAGGAAAATAGTTTTCAACAATCTAGTGAAGCGTAGTCAGCAATAAAATCGTTAAAATCAGTTTTATATTCAATAATGTTGAAGAGCAGTGCTCATTATTCAACAACTCTCTGATCATATAAGACTATCTAGTGCAATGCACGTCCTGTTCCCCGTATTTTAAATATAACTGATCTTCGTTGAGTTTGGTCACTATACACAACGTCGTCAGAATGGAAAGCTGAAGTGTGCACCGGGCTAGAGTCATTATTACTGGGTCGACAAACTATAGAAAATATGGACAACATAAAAGATCTTATAAGTAAAGACAGATTAACAGATATTTATTTGCTCTCATGACTGACAAATATTACGATAAACATTAACAAAGGACTGAGATCTTTGAAACGCAAATTACGTAACGACTCTAACAGTATGGCGAGGTATCAAAATGTGTGAGAGACTGTATGGAGGAAGCGCAAGGAGATCTGCTGACCTCGAGAACTCGAAAAATCACAGTTAATCACACAACAAGGTGAAACAGATCATAACCAAATTAAGCAACACAAACAGCACTGCAAAGTGAGTGAGTAACGAGAACATAGATCGCAGTACCACGGTTGTGACAATTACCTTTTTCCAAATTTAGCAAACCTTTCGCCCATCGGCACTAAACCCCAAAGGCGCGCTGTGATCAAATGGCCATGAAACATAGATCGCCTTCCACTAATCTGCACTTTAGAAAAGTGCGGAGAGGATGACTCGTTTCCATTTCCAATGCGACACACGAAAATCTCTTATTTCATGAATAAAAGAAACAAGGCTTTAGAAACTTCTCATTCTTTGCGTAGAAAATGCACCTTAACAAATAAGAATTTGTGACTACGATGTGATGGTGTCCCATCGATTGGTCAACTCCTCCGCACCAGGCAATTAACTATTTGGGAAAGTAAATTTTAGAGCAAAAGCGACGGGTTTCCCCTAATCTGGTCGGGCTATCTCTCGATGTCTCGTCCTTTAATGTCCAAAAGGCAAAAATGTCATGCTCGGTTATTCTCTGCTAATGGGAAAGGTTGAAGGTGCCTTCCACTAGGTGAGCCCCATCAGCGCTGCCCACAAAATCACAAACGAGACATGACTTCCGCGGGAAGTGTTATGCTCCCAGAGGAGTGAGAAAAACTATGCCTTTCTTCTAACAAATATTCTCAACACATTCTAAATAAAGGTAACCACGAAATGGCAAAATTTAAGCAATATCCCATACCGGTGTTTGATGGTGTTTTGCAATAGAAAGTGTCATATTCAACGGAAAGTTTAAGATAATAGGGCTCCATAGACAGCATTTTTTAAGTAAAGGAGAGTCTGGGTATTGGACAATGTCTTAGGCTTCCGTCGGACAGTTTTGTCTATGATGCAACATATTCGTGTTTGTGGAGGAATATATTTAGCCTATAACTATAAACTTACGGAAGAGCCTCTCAGAAGCCTTACTTTTACATAATGGGCGTAGGATAAAAAGAAGTTCGTGATCCATATAAAGTTATTTATAAGATATGAATAAAATGACTGTGTGGACGACGTGGCCTACTTTACACTATATTTTAGTTCCACGTGACAGTTCTTTGCTGAGTGAATTTATGTTTTGACGATGCTGGTTCCAGACTGAAGCGCCTAGAACCGCTCGGCCACACCAGGCGGCCGACGATGCTGGAATGCCATGCTTAACCCGCAGGGCAGGACAGATAGAATAAATTGTGGAAAGGGGCCAAAATAAGGGGCTGTCACTTACATTCGAACATACATTATTATTTGATCAGACATTAGAAGAGACCAAATTTTTTTTAAACACACAGATTTAATCTTTGGGACTTAATTACCGGCTGAAAACCACTTTAACTTAAAAACGGCTGAAGGCCTATAGCTCGAAACGCAAGCTTAATCAGTAATTCGAAAGGCAAGCCTTATCTTAAAACAGTTCTTTAGTTAGGCTCAAGTAAACAAGTTAAATTCAAATTGGCTGAAGGCCGAACACCTAAAACTCCAAAACATTTTTAAAAAAATACCAGAGCCCTTAAAAGAAACAATTGAAACTCAAACCGGCTGAAGGCTGAAGACTTAAAAATTGAGAAATTTCTTAAAATGCCAAAGGGCTTACGTGAAACAGTACTTTAAACTAGACTGAAGGCCTTAAGACTATAACAGCTCTAATTTAAAACACAAAACACAAGCCATACAAGTACAAACAACAGGAACGAATTTTTAAGAAAAGGCAGTACACACAAGGACGCCCAGATGTTCGAGGATCGCCCTGTAATTCAAACAATAACGCTCGCTTAGGTGAGACGGACACGATCACGATCCGACGACAACCCAACCAACAGACAGCCAGTGGACCCACCGACAAGATAACTTCCACTTCACCCGACCAGGGCACAACAGGGAGTTCAACGGAAAAACGTAGAAGATATTAGCTCCCACAACCAATCATACATGGTTCTGTCACACTACACACCGTGCTGGACAGCAACAACACGATGAGGAAACTACACTGCCTGAAATGTAAGTCAACGCCCAGGGCAGGTAACCGGAACGTTAACGGCCACAAGGCAGAAGATTCCACTGGTGCACTTCAATTCAAATAACCAGATACAGTGAAACTCCACCGGAGGGTGGCTAGAATTTTCACAATTGAAAACCACGTTGTTGCTCGAGGGAATATCGCAACAGCCGACAACGAACTCCAAACGACACAATGTCTTGACTTGCTGGTAGGTTAAATCAGAACTCAACTTTCGTGTGCAGGGTCGGTGAGCCACGGACCTCGTAATAATTCGAACAGCACCACACTCTCCGACACCGCGTAGAGACCACCAGCGGGCCGCGGCCACACTACGCCCCGCCGAGAATTCCTCGCAGCTCCAACCCAACCGACCGACTGCTCATTGCCAGTACGGCGACAACATTTAAAATAACTTGGCCATCAAGATCACACAAACTACGCACAGTTCCACTAACACTGCAAGAAGAACTAGACAATGCTAACGGAAGTGACTGTACAATAACAGGGACGAATCACGAGTTGGCACACACAGCGAACCCATAAGCAATCGCCGGTCAAATACACGTCGTCCGGTAAGAAGACCGACCGACGACCGACCAAAGTCGTCGCCACTCCAATCATGTCTGTCAGCAACCTTCGGACAAGGTATGGCGGTCCGAACCTCACTGCTGCAGTGCCCAGGCTGAACTTGTGCCGCGCGCCAACTCAAACACAGGCTGGTCCGAACTAACTGCTGGCACGTTCCAACTGACTGGTCGACACACGATGACGGGAAGTAAATGCAATCCAGCAAAGATTATATGGCAGGCACTATATCGATAAGCGCTGCTGCTGCCGCTCACGGGCAGGCAAGGCAGCAACTCAGTGACACCAGTAATTGAAAATGAACATCACGATGTGGCAGTACGACAAAAAAAAACACGATGTAACATAAGAAGTGGCAGCAACACGACCCACCCACGGCTCAGATGCCATCAAGGCTTTATAACATTAGAACATGGTGTAAAACAGGTCTGAAGATCGTCATTACTGACTGAAACTGGCCATCGTCGAAGGACGTTGTATTGTGAGTAAATACTGGAATAAAAAAAATTTGAAAATAAATACCGACCGCCGCAATTTTATGAACTCCTTTATTTGACTACCGGTTGCGGTGCCTTATTGGTACCATCTTCAGGTCCCTATACAGGGGGCTAGAGGAGACGTCTAAACGTCTGTGCTGCTGTAGCAATCACAAACTTCAACTCCGTCAATGATCATAGTCCACGCTTACAGATAAGTTATAGAAATCTACGGAAGCTAGTTGATATTTGTGATCCCGACAGTAGCACAAATGATACAGATGGCTCTGAGCACTATGTGACTCAACTTCTGAGGTCATTAGTCCCCTAGAACTTAGAACTACTTAAACCTAGCTAACCTAAGGACATCTCACACATCCATGCCCGAGGCAGGATTCGAACCTGCGACCGTAGCGATCTCGCGGTTACAGACTGCAGCGCCTAGAACCACACGGCCACTTCTGCAGGCACAGTAGCACAGAAGTTAGGATGACTTACCTAGCTACTTGCATAGAGGCCGCAAGATAGTGACAATGAGCGACCAAAACTGGTACTCAAATAAAATAAGTAATAAAATTACGGCTGGCGGTATTTGTAATCTTCAAGTCTTTGCCCAGCAGCAGCTCCATTCCAATTACACAGAAATTTTCTATAAGAGAGCCAATCAGCAATTAAAAAAGTTTTTATCATTAGAATTTCACCAAAACCCCTCTGGCGTTTCACTATTTCGAAATCTGTGTTCAATTACGAAGCAGTGACGTCGGCGCGGTGATGGTGTAATGGCAGATAATGGCGAAGCTTTGCAGGCAGCAAAAGGAGCGGCGCCGCCCACGCCTTTCTCGCAGCCCTTTCAGTTTATGACGTCAGCTTTCGGTTCGCCCGTGCGCTCTTTACTCGCGAGTTCCCTCTCGCCGCCTGTGGCTGCATTCTGTGAGCGACTGAATGGCGGAGGTACTACAATAGTTTGAAGCCACGCCACCTACGTTCCTTTCTCTCAACTCGCTGCTCATACAACACTGCGGCAATGCAAGTGTGGAGAAACAACTTGTTTACAACCTACGGAAAACGCTTTCAGACGCTTTTGGTCGAGAACGACACGTTTTGCCATCACGGCTCCTTTAATTTTCAGTTTCTGTTTCGTTTAACATTTTTTAATCTCATCATTATCACTTCCATTTTACCTTGCTAAACACTATATTTGTTTGTATAATTGTTATTACGTGACGAAGACAAAAAAGTGCGACTTGTTTTAAAATACTAACTAATGGGTCCTTAGATATGAAATAAATTACAGGAAACTCACAAAGACCAGCAGACCAACAAATGGCTGTCAGTAAGGGTATGAAAATTGTATACTGTCTTTCATAACGTATATTTTTGAATAAAACATGTACTACTTAGATTTATTACGTATTTATGAGTGATTGTAGGTGCCTAAAATCAATAAAAATATCCACGGCAAAGGTGATGTCATTAAGTGACTTTACGAATGCGGCAATTGTGTTTGATCTGATGGAAGGTTCTTCACTTTCTTGTAGTTGTTCCAGGGACTAGAGTTTCACCAGCTAGATGAATATCTTAAGGAACCTCATTCACAAAAGTTGACAAGTATTACGTCTAGAAATGATGCTAGATACTCAATATCTTCTTTTCGGCATGCCTCCTTACAAGTGAAAAATTAAACCTGATATGGCTTTACATTTAGACAGTAGCGAGGTGTGAATGGACATGCTACGATCTAATTTCTCCATGCAACTTCCTAATCTATATAGAGAGATACTTGTTGCTTGAATATATCTACGTTCACGCTGTCACATTGTACTTATAGCCATTAGGCTTTCTAACACTGCCACCCTTGAATATTACTACTGTGCATATACGTTGAGCATATGGTTAAATGGAGAGTTTAAGGATGAAAGTAACTTTCACTGCCAAGAAACATAGCTTGATGAAACTTGCGCCTAACATAGAAAGAGCTGCTGCGGTATAGCACGTTACACTACAGAGCACAAGATACCCTAAAGATATACGCAATGAGACGAACATAGATCACATTTTTATTCAAACATAATAACTACACTGAAGTCACTGTGATTGATGATGGTCCCCTGGCCAGTAAAAACGCGGGACATGGTTCTTAACAAGGTGTGATGACCTTGAACAGCAGTACGTGTTCAGCAACGTGCTCCCATTCTGGCCACGTGGGGTGGGACATTCCATTCTTCCACCAGTGCCAATGCGATCTGCTGTCTATGTCTCTGTAATGCATCCCATACGTTCTTTATGGGATGCAAGTTGGAGGGAAATGAACAGACTAGGGCATCGGTCGAATATCCTCTCGGTCCAAGAGCTCCTCTGCCTGTTGTGCGACGCAATCATGTGTCGTCATCACCACTGAACAACACAACAACTCCTCCATATCGTTGAATACGAAACACGCGGATGCAACACAAACAAAGCAACTGGGGTGGTGTTCCTGGACATCGAAAAGGCTTTCGATCGTCTATGGCACAACGGCCTTATACGCAAACTCAGCGACGCAGGGTTCCCCGACGTGCTTGTACGTCTCATACACTCATACCTCCCAGACAGGAGTTTCAACACCGACGTGCAGGGTAAACAATCGACACGAAATGGTACCCAGGCAGGTGTACCCCAAGGAAGTATCCTAGGGTCCTTACTGTTTAACCACTACATTAACGAACTCCCAGCTACACACAACACGACGGTGGCAATCTACGCGGATGATCCTTGCGCAAGATTGGAAGCCGTCTAACATTAACTCACGACTACAGACTGCACTCAGAGCGGCAGAGTCTTGGCTGGTGAAATGTCGTGTTAGAGTAAACGTCGACAAGTGCGAAGCCTTTCTGTTCACTAGAAGACCAAAACTACTGCGCAGGCATCAGCACTGCAACCCAATAACACTACATGCACGCCCAGTAAGTTTCCGCGAGAAGGTCAAATACTTCGGTGTCTGGCTGGACCGGACACCACTTTGTGGGAGACCACATTCAACACGTGACCAACAAAGCAAACGCGAGCCTCAAACAACTCTAAGCTATGCTTAACAGGCGTACCACACTGAGTAGGAGGGTGTCGAGGTCCATGTGCATGACACTTATTCGACCCCTGATGACGTACGCAGACCATGTCTGGGGATACACTGCGCCCACACGCCTGCGCCGTCTGCAGATCATACAAAACAATGTACTCAGAATCATAAGAACGCTCCGCGCTACACACGCACCGCGGACCTTCCTCGGACATATCGGCTAGATACCATCTTGAAGATATTCCAAAACTCTCCACATGACTGTACAATAACAGGAGGAACTCGCGCAACCCGTTTATCCTTTCTCTGGCTAACTACGACCACAACCATAGATAGAAACATAATGGACCAAAGACACTATTGGCAAGGAACTAAACATCTGTTGTCCATAGCACGCTAACACGACAGTACTGGCGAGCCCCTGCAACACAGCTATTACTGTCTCAGAGTTTTTTTTTCCCCTTGGCGCACTGTTTTTCCTCTGTCCTTACAACCGCTACCCTTTGATCGCTTTCGTCCACTTTCTATGTCCTGATGGACCATGTTAATGAGTAATCTTACCCAGACGCATGAATAACATCGCAGCCCGCATTCTGTGCCTCCTGATTCAAAAACTAACATGTTACACGGAGGTGACAGAAGAACTTTTGGTTTGGTCAACATGTTGGTGTGGGCGGGGAGGTGCCCCATCCTTTGTGAAAAAGTGTCGTCATCAATGAAATTGAAGTCAGTGTCGAATGCACCCCTGAAGAGACGCACATGGGGAAGGAGTGCAATGCTGCGTTATGCCTCCTAACGCCGGCCGCTGTGACCGAGCGGTTCTAGGCCTTTCAGTCTGGAACCGCGCGACCGCTACGGTCGCAGGTTCGAATCCTGCTTCGGACATGGATGTGTGTGATGTCCTTAGGTTAGTTAGGTTTAAGTAGTTCTAAGTTCTAGGAGGCTGATGACCTCAGCAGTTAGTCCCATAGTGCTCAGAGCCATCTGAACCACCATTTTTTACGCCTCGTAACACCATAACATCTGGACCACCGAAACGATCATGTTCGACAGTGTTAAATGCTCTCACCGTTCTTAATACGAAGGTCTTTCTAGCAGCATTGCCGAACATGGTCGCCTTGGCGTGGCAAGTGTTACCCGCTTTCAAAATCAGCCAAAGATTCAGTAAAACCACCTTAGGGTATTAACATTATCGTGCAGAACAATAGTTTATATCCTGCTATCTGGCAATGGAGACCTCACGAAGTTTCGCCCTCCATAAATTAATATATTATAGAATAATTGTAACAATACAACACCAAGCTAAGACAAAACGGTAACAAAATTCTCCATTTCACAGGAAAATTGTACAAAAAATAGCGATACACACTCACACACACACACACACACACACACTCACACACACACACACACACACACACACACACACACATTTAGACAAATTGTCACAATCTACATCTACATCTACATCTATACTCCGCAAGCCACGTGACGGTGTGTGGCGAGGGTAGTTTGAGTACCTCTATCGGTTGTTTCTTCTATTCCAGTCTCGTATTGTTCTCGGAAAGAAAGATTGTCGGTATGCCTCTATGTGGGCTCCAATCTCTCTGATTTTATCCTCATGGTCTCTTAGCGAGATATACGTAGGAGGGAGCAATATACTGCTTGACTCCTAGGTGAAGGTAAGTTCTTTAAACTTCAACAAAAGCCCGTACCGAGCTACTGATCGTCTCTGCTGCAGAGTCTTCCACTGGAGTTTATCTATCATCTCCGTAACGCTTTCACGATTACTAAATGATCTTGTAACGAAACGCGCTGCTCTCCGTTGGATCTTCTCTATCTCTTCTATCAACCCTATCTGGTACAGATCCCACACTGGTGAGAAATATTCAAGCAGTGGGCGAACAAATGTACTGTAACCTACTTCCTTTGTTTTCGGATTGCGTTTCCTTAGGATTCTACCAATGAATCTTAGTCTGGTATCTGCATTACCGACCACAATGCACCCCATATATTATAAATCTATAGCAAAAATGATGCCGAACAAGAATGGTCCACATTAAAGAACATCATCAAAGAGACTACAGGGAATGTTATTGGTTTTGGTGCACGGAAGAGAAGTGACTGATTTGATGACAGCAATGAAGAAATCCAAGCTATCATCAGTGCAAAGCGCGTTGCTTACCTAGCCCTAGCTCAAGATCCTTCTTGCGCAGAAAAGATAACACACTTTCAAGAGCTCAAGCAGAAATGTCGGACTGAAATACGAACAATCAAGAACAAATGGTGGCAACAAAAAGCCTCGGAGCTCCAAAATCTTTCCGATGCTAGCAACCTGCGTGGCTTCTGCGCTGGAATTAAAGAGCTTTATGGACCCGCCTGTTCCTCATCAGGAACTCTGAAAGCTGCTGACAACACCTCCATGCTCACTGGAAGTCAGGACACCTTAAATCTTTGGAAAGTGAACTTCTGTTCACTGTTGAACCGCACTTCTCCTGCCGCTGGAGAATTGTCCCACAGCACCCTCCACAACCCTGGATGGCTGATCCTTCAACTTTTCCAGAATTCAGCAAGACACTTGATAGTATGAAACCAGGATAAGTTCCTGGACCTTACAAAATGCCGTTGGAACTTATTCAAGGTGGCGGCTGGCCTCTAAAAACTAGGATCTTCTCACCCATACTATTAATGTGGCAATGCCGCAAGGCACCAGCTTACACGAAGAATTCCACAATTATCACCATATTCAAGAAAGGCGATAGCACCTTCTGTGGTAAGTACCGTGGAATATCCTTGCTCTCTTTCGCTGGTAAAATTTTTGCCAGAATCCTTTCCAGTCACCTTCAGTCACTTTCAGAGACTGTGCTTCCTGATTCTCAGTGCGGGTTTCGCCCATCAAGAGGAACGATTGACATGATTTCTTTGCACGACAACTACAGGATAGGTGGAGAGAACAACAAAAGCCTTTGCTATTAGTTTTTTACGACCTAGAAAAGCCCTTTGTTACAGTTTCCTGAGAAGGTCTTAAAATGTTTCGGCTGCCCTAGACATTTTGTTGACATGATTAAAGCTCTCCATGCTGACATTACTCGACAGGTCATCTGTCCGAATGAAACACGTAATGAAATTCCAATAACGAGTGGGCTCAAACAAGGTTGCGTTCTTGCTCCAACATTATTTGCATTGTATCTGCCAGCTATGCTTTATCAGACATCTGTGAAGAACGCTGGGGTAAAAAAAATGGCTCTGAGCACTATGGGACTTAACATCTGTGGTCAGCAGTCCCCTAGCACTTAGAACTACTTAAACCTAACTAACCTAAGGACATCACACTTATCCATGACCGAGGCAGGATTAGAACCTGGACCGTAGCGGTCACGCGGTTCCAGCCTGAAGCGCCTACAACCGCACGGCCACACCGGCCGGCAACGCTGGGGTAGTACTGAAGTACAGGTTCAGCGGAGAATTGCTTAATCATTAAAAAAAGTTCACAATTACTCGTGTAACAGAGCTACATTATGCTGACGCCTCTCCAGGTCATTCACCTTCAGAGATGCAGCAGTTTCTTAATTGTTTCAGCAAGGCATAAAAACGATTTTGGCCCTCCTTCAGTATTCAAAGGATAAAGGTGCTCGCGCAGCCAGCTCCTGGCTCTTCTCTTCCCGAATTGAGAATATCCATTTCTGATACACACATATAACAAGAGGACCATTTCCTTTATCTAGGAAGCATATTGTTGTCTAATTGTTCATCTGAAAAAAGACGTGGAGACAGAATAGGTGCTGCCCATGTACCATTTGGTCGTCTCAAAAAAAGGGTTTTCTTGAATCAAGACCTAAGGCTATACCCAAAATCGATGGCTTATAAAGCTGTTGTAACCTCAACGCTGCTCTATGGTTGCGAGACCTGGACACCACACGGCCGCGGTCTAAAGAATGTAGAACGCTTGAACCAACAGAAGGTAAGATACATGATGAACATGAAATGGGATGACTTTATATCGAATACCACCGTTCTTGAGAAAGCGAATATGAATTATATAGAAGCTCCCATTGCTGGGCACCAACTAAAATGGGCTGAGCATGTGCAGCGGATGAGAGTCGACGGACGACAGATGCTGTACAGTGAAGTGAGCACCGGAAAAGGCCGCGAGGTGTCCCCTTAAACGCTATAAGGATCAGAGATCAGTATAAGAAAAATCTGAAAACGTTGAACATCGATCCGAGTAACTTGTCCACCATAGAAAAAGATCGCAGTCGCTGGTGTCAACTACCTAAAACGCTCTTCAGAACTTTGAGTGGGAACATCGAAGACTTGAGAATGACAAACGCCACGTTCCATCATTTGGAATTTCTGTGGTCGCATGTTCCATGCTAAAATTGGACTTCTAAGCCATCAAAGACATTTCCACGCCTGAACCGTCAGAAAGGAAATCTTAATAGAGAAATGAAACAGAAAACGACAACAGAAAACTTGTAAAAATTTCTGACAGCAAAGTTGTATGCTATTTGCGCCATACATCATCATATTGCAGCGAAACTTTAACAACTTGCCTCATATGTCGTAATGTTACCGTAAGAGTAGGAAAAACTGCCACGTGTTGCAGCAAAGACATATACAACATCTATAGTGGAACACTCTGCCCATCCATACAGGCCTTGAAGGTCCAACGGCAGCGGCCGACCGCCGTGTATTCCTTAACCAACACCTCTCACAGGATGTGGGTATGGCTGGGCATGTGGTCGACAAACCACTCTCTCGGCCGTTGCCAGCTGGAGACACTACTTCTCTATCAAGTAGCTCCTCAGTTTGCCGCACGAAGGCTGAGCACACCCCATTTGCCAGCGGCGCTCGGAAAACCCGGCTGCCTCCCATCCAAGTGCTAGCCAAGCCTGATAGCTCATAACTTCAGTGATTTGACGGGAACCGATTTACCACTGCGGCAAGGCCTTTGGCATCTGTGGAACACGCTCTACAATGAATCATCACAAGTGAAAGGTTTAAAAGAAAAGAATTTCCTGTGCATCAGAAAGTAATTAAAATGACTCATAGGTATGATGAATTCAAATGGCGCAGCATTTGGAAGCGCTGAACCGATTCTATACCGTGCTTCAAATACTACACATCTGACGGAACAACGAACGTATCATATGAACTACCTACGTAGTGCTCTTTAAAGATCTGGATATGGTGCTACACTGAGCCTTGCAATACAAACCAGAAATTAGGTAGAGACTTATAGTACGAGATTTAAGGATTAGCAACGGAAACTGGTTTCTTTACACCTGCGCATTAATTAATTAATTAATAGCTCCAGATGGTCAAAGGACTTTTGGCGCTGGTCATTAAAGGCAGCAGCCATTCACGTTAGCGTAGTTTCCACGCAATAGTTCGCACAGAGGAATGAGTACAGAACGGTCATCTGAGGGTCAGGGGTGCGTCTCTAGTAAGTAGAGGTACCCAGCAGCGGGATCGACTGTTTGAGACCAGGGTCAAGGTTCCAGGTAACACACACAGCCAGTCACCCTGGTGGGCCCTGGTTTTTGAGTAACGGATGAAACTGTTTTGGAACTGTGTGACACTCAATAGCATTAAAAATGTTGTATTACATGGACTGGTTGCATGGTGCAATGTATGGTGTTGCATGTTAGAATCTCGTCAGAGGGATTATTTTTTATTTTTAAAATGCTTATCGAAATGACTTTCGTCATTACTTTTGTTCAATTAATTGATTTATGTAATTTTTTCTTTTCTGTTGCTTTGTCATATCTTTTTAATCACTGTATGAAATTTTTAATTTGTTTCATTTTTCTTCCACACAGAATTTTTGTGAATGTGATTGTATTTATATTTATCTATTACAATATTCAGTTGTTTGAAAATACCGATCTATCGGTTGAAACAAAAGACAAAATAATCGACTTACGTTGACTGTGCAGTTGTCTGAAAAATGTATTCTTCGTTACTGATATAGAATTTGTTTCTTTGCATGATCATCATAGAAACATTTAAAACATAGCCTAAATTTCTGTTGCGTTATGGATAAAATAACGCATATGAAAATTTTAATAAAATAAGACTATATAAGGAACACGATATTCAAGAAAAGCAGCAGTGAGTATAAAGAATGCAATAACCTAAAAGAAAAGTTAGGATGAGAAAATTATGCCGAAATTAACACATGAAATTAATTAAAGCACATGAGCAAGGATTGGAAGTGGAAAAACAATGATGAGAAGGAAAATGAGAACAAATGAAGAAGTTGATATAATGATTAAAATGGTGTGACAAAGGAATAGAAAGAGTAAGTAACATTTAAATCAATTAACTGTATAAAAATGATGATCAGTGTAATTTGATAAGAATTTTGTTAAAAAAAAGTTAAAATATTTGACGGGATTCGAACTGAAAAACTACTGCACTTGAAGTCCTAACTCTATTCACTATATCACACAATCAGTGAATGATACAGACCATTTTTCAGTGCTATTACGCGACACGAAAATTCCCGAATTTTTTTTTTTCAATTACTGGGAAATGAGGGCTCGCCATTGAAAATGGCTACAGTGTGTGATACGTGGGATCGCAACCTGCATAACCATATAAACAGTTTCAGAAAGTCGTCCCATTCACTGTGGCCTATCCTTGTAAGAGGAAACTTTCTTTCTTTTTCCAGTCTGTACGTCAGCGGCATTGGAAATAAAACTAAATAATACTAAATACATTGTTTTTCTTAATATTTTCGCAAAGGCATAAGAAGGAAAGGCAAAATAGGTGAGATGGCAAGCAGATTTCCAAGAAGATACTGTAATTAAGGCACACACGTAAACTTCATATATAAAATTACACTGATCAGCAACAACATTATGACCACCTGCCTAAAAGCCAGTATGCCCTCATACAGCATTAACAACAAGAGCGACGCGTCGTGACATGGAACTAATAAGACCTTGGTATGTCGCTGGAGAGAGTTGGCATGACATCTGTACGTACAAGTCACCTAATTCCCATAAATTCTTGGAAAGTGGGCGACGAGCTCTGACACCACATTCAATCAAATCCCAAATGTTTCCGATCGGGTTCAGATCCGGCGAGTTCGATGGCTGGCGTATCAATTGGAACTTGCCACTGTGATCCTGGAACCACTCCATCATATCTCTGGCCTTGTGAAATGGCACATTATCTTGTTGAAAAATGCCACTGCCGTCAGCAAACGTGATCGTCATGGAGTGTGTCTAAAGTCTACAACCAGTGTTCGATAGTCTTTGGTCGACATGGTGCCTTGCACGATCTTCACTGGACCCACGTATGCCTAAATTAACGTTCCCCAGAGCATAATGGAGCTGCCACCAGCTTGTCTTCGTCTCTCAGTACAGGTGTCACGGATCTGTTTCCCTACAAGACGACGAAGATGGTATCGGGGTTCGTCCGGCCACGCAACGGTCTGCCACTGCCCCAATGTACAGTGCAGATGGTCACGTGCCCGTGTCGTGGTGTTAATATTGGCACATGCATGGTCGCTGGTTGTGGTAGCCAGTAGTTAGGAATGTTCGGTGCACTGTGTGTTCAGACACAGCTGTACTCTGCCCAGCATTAAAGTCCCATGTTATATCCGACACAGTTCGCCGCCTGTCCAGTTTTCCAGTCCTACATCTGTAATGGGAAGGCTGGCCGCCCAACCTCACGAGACCTGCTCTTTGTTTCACCGTGGTTTTGTCATTTGTTGAAGACATCCGCCACACTACTCCTCATACACCCGACAAGTCATACAGTTTCCGAAATGCTCGTGCCGAGCCTCTGGGCCATCACAATCTGCATTCGGTCAAACTCAGATAGATCGCACGCCTTTCACATTCTACACACGGACAGGACGCTCACTGATGCTGAATGCACGGTGCATGTTTCTGACTAGCAGTTACGCCTCACCAGGCGACGCTGCTATCGTCTGAACGGGTTTCTATCTATAGTACGTCAGTGGTCATATTGTTTTGTTGTTTTGGCTGATCAGTGTATATACTATAATTATTTTGCAGTTCACTTAATCCTGCTGCGTTGCTATTCACTGAAAAAACTGCAGAGGCAGTGATTTCCTAGGTATTTTTTTTTCCTAAAGGTTTGCAAGTGCGGAGATCACTCTTCCGTCACTTTCAATAATTTCTTCATGTAAGGATCCACATGCTCATTTTAACCTCCGAGGGCTGTCAGTCTTATTCCTTTAATACACCATAAACACAAATTACATTATTGACCAACTTCGACCTTAGACCATTATCAAATGTATGATGTTGGTAACGTGTGTGTCACATTTAAAAATGTTGTTTTGTGTTAATTGGAAACACACACACACACACACACACACACACACACACACATGTAGAATATTACAGATATGGTCTTGCACATACAAATCTGTTTGCAAGAACAGTTTTTACAACACGTCATCTACTAACGTTACTAACAAGTATTAACGGGTAGCTTAATAGCCCTTGCAAATTTGCTTAGCAGCATTCGGGGCGTACTTTTGCGCGTTCATACATACACATAACTGTTACAAATCGCAGGAAACATGCATCGACCAAAAGAAATTCTGCAGAGAAAAAGAGCACTTGAAAAATTTTGAAATGTGACACACACTTCACCAGTATCACACATTTGACTATGGCCTAAGTCCAAAACTGGTCGTAAATGTAATTTATAGGTATGGTGCACTAAAGAAATGAAAGTGGCAGCTTACAGTGGTTAAATGGTTCCATCATTTAGATGCCTACCTCATTTCTGGCCAAGCCCTGATACACCATAAATTTGGATGAAACTGGTGATGATGAGTAGGCGCAATGCCTTTGTGAGCCTGTGAGACACAGTTTTACTTCCAGATTTCGATACGTCAGTACGTATAACATCCTTGGGAGATGTCTGCGATTTATCACACGCAGAAAAAAATTTCTTTCTTGAAGTTGCAATGGTGACAGACAGCCTTACATAACGTGAATAATTGATAAATGAACGTAGGAAGTTCCTTGCTGGATTCACAGAAATAAGAAAACGCAGAGACTATGAACTAATGACTGTTGGCTAGAAAACAACAGAAAACATGTAGCAGAAACTTGGACGGATATCACCGCACATGTTACGCATGGAAAATCCTTTTACATTTAAAGAAATTTATGAAATACATTACTTAACCAAAATCAATACCTTTCTTTGATATAAGTGTTGAACAAACAGTGTGCTTCGAATACAGACTATAAATAACGTATGAGACAGTAAGACGCTGCTGTAATTTTTGTTTGTTATATCAGTGACTGTTTCATTATAATTCATTTCAGATTCTTGCAGATTTGCGTGTGATGAAGATTGATAACTTGGTAGGCTGTAACCTAATATGCTCCAACTATTAAATAGAAAGCTAATGTGACACAATTTAATACTACATGTAACATTCAGAATTCTGTTGCTTTATCTGTGTATGTTTGTGATAATGTCCAGCAGTGGTACTGTGATATCTATCACAACTGTCCTGTCCGCAGTATCGGGTGTGACGAGTAACAGTTACGATCCTTGCAAAACACACTAAACACGTCAAATTTCCATAAGTTTGCCTCATTGGTCTTTATAGACAACATTATCTAGACTATTCGTGAAGTAACAGTTGCCACAGGTGGTGTTCGCAGCTTGCCGCAATTTCCAGAAGTGTCTGGTGTTAAGCGAGTAATTTTGCATTTACTACTGGGGCCAAGAGCTTTCGGCAAATTGTCACTCCCGTAATGTCAGAAGTGGCTCTTCTGGGGGGCACATAACTACCAAGTGCGGCAGCTACAACGCGGGATAATATCGGCTGCGACAATTGTGACAAATGCCGTCGCCGTTGCAACCGCTTCGGAAACTTTCACAGAGACTGAAAGCCACCAATAAGAGGGCTACCGTCTTCTGAGGTACAGAGTGGCTACTATTAATAAGGAATGAGTTGTATCTCTACATGAAAACACAAGATAAATTTCAAGAATGTCCCTAACAGAAAGATACTACAATAGTGTTAACCAGTTCAGGACGAAGAAATGCTTTATTATGCACCACATTTTAAGTCGTTTCTATGCGATCTATTATAGACATACTGATGCTACAGTATTCATCTTTGGCATGCGAATGTTGAAAGTGTCATGAAACCAGCTAGGTACAAACTCTGTGCTTTTATGAAGTTTGTTTATTTCTATTTAAATACGAATAAATAACCCCACTTCCGGTATTTCCTTCGTGACCAAGTGAAATCATGCGTGTCAAATAAATTCTGGATCTAGATTGGAAGAGGTTCACGTAAACTTTAAACATGGTTTTGTATGAAATGACTCAAAACCCATTCGTGAGTCAGGATATAATGTATATTTTCGTACGTTGAGTGCAGCGAGTAATGTATTTCGCGTTATAGCATCGGTTGATCATTTACAATCAACATTTATACTTCATACAATTTTAAAAGTAGTATTATGGGTGAAAATAAATAAAAAGTAGATACATCAAATTCGATTATAGATGTATGTGAATAAATTTATTTTTTCTGGAAGTTACGAATATCGAGCACAATATTTCGTTGTAGACGGGAGTTCTGTTTAACATCGTTGTAAATTAACAGTCAACGCTTCTCTTCCAGCAGACTATGTACTGTTTGTATTTATTATAAATGAACACCATTTGCGACTTTTTTTAAAGTTCATTGCCTGAAAAAAGTCATAAAATCATTTAATCTTAACCCAAGCTTTTCTATTACCTTGATAGAAATGTCATTTTGCGTGTTAGTAGCTTCCGTTCTTCAGGGGAACCATTAATACTGTTAGCTTACCTACAAATTAAAATTAGCGAGATTTGTTGAAAGATATTTTTTCGCCGTTCAGAAAGACATATCACCAGCCACAACGCACCTGAACTGAGATCGGTGTTCTCGGACACAGCGTAAGTTAGATGATGGTCGTAAGAAGTTGTAAATCATCCTGACTAGTGTAAAGTGTTTGTAAGCTGATGCGACTGTATGTTGGGAGGACTAACGAGAATCATGTAGCGAAGATATTAACAGGTATTTAACTACTATCCTCTTCTGTAGATCCCGACTCTTTCACACGTAAAACGGGATCTCTCAGTATTCGTGCAGCTGACTTTGAGCAGTGTCTTAGTGGTAAAGGCTAGATGGCCTGTACAGGAGAGACAAGGACAAGGTAGAACTAGTGTGTAGTATCCCAACATTAAGTTCGAGTTGCTCTTTCCTACTGAAGAAGAAAAGGAGCCACTTTGACTCGCTTCACCTGTTGGGGAAACTGCAATATGCTTTCTAAATCGAGACTAACTAAAAAATGTAGGTATCTAGTGCGATATGGAATAATTATCAGGCAGAACATTATGGCTTCCACGTAACAGCCGGTACGTGCACATATGGCACGGATAACAGTGACAACGCGTCGCTCGCATCTCGAAGTCGTGCGGTTGCGTTCTCGCTTCCCACGCCCGGGTTCACGGGTTCGATTCCCGGTGGGGTCAGTGATTTTTATGCCTCGTGATGGCTGGGTGTTGTGTGATGTCCTTAGGTTAGTTAGGTTTAAGTAGTTCTAAGTTCTAGGGGACTGATGACCTAAGATAGTGCTCAGAGCCATTTGAACCATTTTTTTGACGACGCGTCGTGACATGGAAACAGTGAAGCCTTGGTAGTACGCTGAGAGAGTTGGCACAACATTTGCACACACAAGTCACCTAATTCCGGTAAGTTTTGGGGGAGGAGGGCAATGAGCTCTAAGGCCACTTTCAATTACATCCCAGGTGTGCTCGAACGGGTTCAGATCGGGTGAACTAATGGGCTACCGTATCAATGGAATATGTCACTGTATTCCTCGAAGCACTGAATCAGACTTCTGGCCCTGCGGCATGACGTATTATCTTGTCGAAAAGTGCCATCGGTAAACATGATCGTCATGAAGGATGCACATGGTCTGCAATTTTTGGCAGTCATGTTGCCTTGTGCGAGCAAAACTATATCCATGAATGTCCACGTGAATGTTCCCCAGAGCATAATGGAACCACCTACAGCTTGTCTCCGTCTTAAGGTACAGGTACAAGGGAGCTGTCGCCCTGGAAGACGGCAAAGAAGGTATCGGAATTCATAAGACATGCAACGCTCTGGCACTGCTCCCACGTCCAGTGCCAGTGGTAACGAGCCCATTTCAGTCGTAGCTGCCAATATTGTGGATTTGTTGACACGTGCAAGGTCGTCGGCTTTGGAGGCAGGTAGTTAGGAGTGTTCGGTGAACTATGAGTTCAGATACACTTGTATAGAGCCCAGCATTAAACTCTGTTGTTATTTCCACAACAGTTCGCTGCATGTCCTGCTTTACCAGCCTGCCCAGCCTATGACGCCCGACATCTCTAATGAGGGGTGGTCACCCAATCACACAACGTCTAGACGTGGCTTCACCTTGGTTTTGTCGCGTGTTAAAGACACTCACCACAGCACTCCCCGAACACCCGACAAGTAATGCAGTTTCCGAAATGCTCGTGCTGAGAGTCCGGGACATCACGATCTGCCCTCGGTCTTGCTCAATAGATCGAGAGCATTTCCCATTCTACACTTGGACAGCACACTCACTCGTACTGCATGCAAAGTGTGTGTGTCTAACTTAAAACATTCCTCGCCAGATGACGCTGTTACCGCTGGACAGATTTATATCGATTGTAGGTCGGTGGTCATAATGTTCTGGTTGATCAGTATACAGGGTGTTACAAAAAGGTACGGCCAAACTTTCAGGAAAAATTGCCCACACACAAAGAAAGAAAATATGTTATGTGGACATGTGTCCGGAAACGCTTACTTTCCATGTTAGAGCTCATTTTATTACTTCTCTTCATATCACATTAATCATGAAATGGAAACACACAGGAACAGAACGTACCAGAGTGACCTCGAACACTTTGTTGCAGGAAACGTTCAAAATGTCCTCCGTTAGCGAGGATACATGCATCCACCCTCCATCGCAAGGAATCCCTGATGCGCTGATGCACCCCTGGAGAATGGCGTATTGTACCACAGCCGTCCACAATACGAGCACGAAGAGTCTCTACATTTGGTACCGGGGTTGCGTAGACAAGAGCTTTCAAAGGCCCCATAAACGAAAGGCAAGAGGGGTGAGGTCAGGTGAGCTTGGAGGTCACGGAATTGGTCTGCCTCTATCAATCCATCGGTCACCGAATCTGTTGTTGAGAAGCGTACGAACACTTCGACTGAAATGTGCAGGAGCTCCATCGTGCATGAACCACATGTTGTGTCGTACTTCTAAAGGCACATGTTCTAGCAGCACAGGTGGACTATCCCGTATGATAACGTGCTCCATTCAGAATAGGTGGAAGAACATGGGGCCCAATCAAGACATCACCAACAATGCCTGCCCAAAAGTACACAGAAAATCTTGATGCTAGTACTGTAGAGCAATGAGTCGCATGTCAACACAAGCACCGAAGTCAACATTACCTTCCTTCAATTGGGCCAACTGGCAATGAATCGATGAAGTACAGTACATACTGACGAAACTAAAATGAGCTCTAACATGGAAATTAATCGTTTCCGGACACATGTCCACATAACGTCTTTTCTTTATTTGTGTGTGAGGAATGTTTCCTGAAAGTTTGGCCGTACCTTTTTGTATCACCCTATATACAATTCACTACGAGTGGGATCCGCCATGGTGTACACGACTGTAAAGTAACTTGCTCCGTAACGAAACTGTTCAGCCCCATTTATGCGACCACTCGTCTGAAGCCTGGATAGTCACCTTTTGCAGTGCTCACTGCTGGAAGAGAGTCAGTGATGTTCTGGAAGCTACCGACTGGGATGTGGAGACATGGCCATTATAGCCCTGTGGCCAGTTGTACTAGATTTCCTGAGTTGAGGATCCAACCATCAACTGGAGTGCTGACATCACAGTTACAGATAGTCTGCATAAATCAGATATGTTAGCCACTCAAGCTGCTTTTGTCTTTATCGTGATAACCCCTTCATCGTTAACTAAGGTATGAAGATATTGCACTGTAGGGCCAAAACTGGTATCTAAATAGTGAATACGTTCATGAGGACGACTGCAGGCGTTTCATTTTCTTACAACAATGACCGGCCCTGGTCCCCAAGACCTCCAGTCAGGAGGATACACATAAAAAAATTTGATATCCTGAAAGCGATTGATCGCGGCAAGTAGGTAGATGCAGTATTTCCTGACTTCAGATTACAAAATCTGCACTTAATGTCGAACGTACGATCGTACAAAGTATCATGAGGAATTTGTGAGCAGTAGTTTGAGGTGCGCTCCAAGGAGCTTTGTTGGAAACCTTTCTGGTCATGTTTTGTATTAATGACGTTGTAAAAAAATATTAATAACAATCTGAGGGTTTTCGCAGAAGATACGTTTATCGAAACGAAGTAGTGTTTGAAAAATGCAGCACAAATACACTCCTGGCCTGCACAGATTCCTGACCTGAGTCCTGTAGAACACTTTTGGGATGTTTTGGAACGCCGAATTCGTGCCAGGCCTCACCAATCGACATCGATACCTCTCCTCAGTGCAGAATTCCGTGAAGAATGGGAAACCATACCCCAAGAAACCTTCCAGCACCTGACTGAATGTGGTATGCCGGCAAGAGTGGAAGCTGTCATCAAGGCTATGAGTGGGCCAACACCATATTAAATCCCAGTATTACTGATGCAGGGCGTCATGAACCTGTAAGCCCTTTTCAGCCAATTGTCCGGGTACTTTTGATCACATAGTGTATATAGTTAACACATTGCCGGCCGCGGTGGCTGTGCGGTTCTAGGAGCTGCAGTCCGAAACCGCGGGACTGCTACGGTCGCAGGTTCGAATCCTGTCTCGGCCATGGATGTGTGTGATGTCCGTATGTTAGTTAGGTTTAAGTACTTCTAAGTTCTAGGGGACTGAAGACCTAAGATGTTAAGTCCCATAGTGCTCAGAGCCATTTGAAGCCATTTTGAAGTTAACACATTGAAGTAATTTAGAATTTCTTATTTTACGATTCTTTATTCTAAAAAAGCAACATGTTACTTAATTGAACTTTTATGTATGAGGTTTCATTACTTTCTCAACTTTACATAAACGGAAGTTCGTTGCAATACATTTGTCTTGACGGGACTTCCACAGCTGTTGATATTCACCATTAACTCATGAAATCCGCCGCAGTTGTGAAAAACATTGTGCTTCCCCACATGCATGCAGGTGCACATACTACATAAACCCATATGTTGGACTTTTAAGTGTTCAAGAAACATCCTTCATGAGGATTGATGTGTGGCACACCCTTAAACCCAGACCGTTGTCCTCTTCTGTGTGAGGCTTTCTGGCACGCCTAGTATTTAAAAGGATATCATGTTCCATGACATGTGTCAGGGATGCTCTACTTTAACATATTTTAGCCCATTTAAAACCCAGTTATGCATCCGTTATGGACTAATGTTTCAATATGCTTTTTAAGATGGGACCGAAGTTTTGTAACAGGCTTGTGCTTTCCTTTTAATAAACAAATAATTTTGTATAGCTGTAACTTACCATTGATGAAGTTCCTTATTTATTTTTTGTTATTTTTTTTAACTGATCGTGTGATATATGCTCTACTTCTTAGCACGCATTAGTAGTTGCTTTGGGTGCTAGCCGCTCATGAGCCGTGGGTTAGTCAATCATGGCCTACAGCCTCATGGCAGTGGATTCAGTGACTATGAAAGCTATAAAGTGGTTCGCCGCTCCAACTTTGAGTTTTGTCGTAATGTTCTATCAACTTCCCAATACCCTCGTCATAGAAAGCAGCCGCCTGTGCCTTTGGCCAGTTATCTGTACTGGTCTGCAGCTCGTTGTCTGTGGAAAAATTTTGTCCCTCGTAGCCAGCGGTTCTTGTGAGCAGAGATGAGACCTAGGCGGAGCCTATCACGAACTGAATTGTAGGTGATCAAACACTCCTCATCGAAAACGCTGCAGGAGCGTCTTCATTGCCTCTCCAGTGTGCGGCCGAGAAGTAGCATGAAGAAGGAACTGCTCGACAGTTGTGTTACGTGGGCTGTACGAGACAGGCGTAATATCTAACCGGCCGTCATACCTGGCGGGAGATGCTATTCCCCACGCATCTTTACGTGCTCACTACTCACTGAAAACAGAAAAGAGGGACGCTACACGATCGATGGGCGAACTAGGGACAATGCCTAACACATCTGTGCAAAGCTTTACCGGATTTTCCCAGTGGTTTACATTTCGCGACCAATCGGAACTTACTTTCTAGACAACCCTCGCACTTTAAGACCTGTAATGATTTTACCGAAGAAAAATTCTCTGACATGGTACTCACTTACGGAGAATATTATTAAATGTAAACAGAGCAGTGGAAGTCAGCAAGAACTACTTTTATATACTCAAAAAAATATATGTCGTCGTTTGACAAAACAAATTTCACGCCTCCGTATCTGCAATGTTACAAAATATATTTGTCGTTATTTCTTGAGACCATAGGACTAATCATCAGTGCAAATACATTACCACCATCTTAAACGTGTCTAATGCCTATCATCGGAAGGAAATTAACCTCTCCCATTCCAATCCACAAGAGATGGAGGGAGGGTGGTAAGCGGTCGTGTTTCAGCGGCCATGTTACCATTATTAAGTCATTGACTCCTGTAAATTGGTTTAGGTTAAAATAAAAAAATAGCTGATGATTTACAAATATAGATGATTATATTTATGAAAAGGACGATGCGGAACTGATTTATATTAAAAATGAAATGTCATAGGCATTGTTGGTTGAGAAATCCAACAGGATGGATCAGCAGTGAAACGGAAAAAATAGTTTTTTCTCTGTACACTTTCTTTCCCTTCATCTACACTTTCATGTCTACTCTGCAATTCACAATTAATGGCCTCGCATAGGGTTCTTCAGTCCACCTTCGGACTATTTCTCCACCATTCTCGAAGTGGTAGGAAAAACCAACACTTACATCTAAGCGTGTGAGCTCTAATTTCTTTTATTTTACTAACATGAACATTTCACCTTACGCAGGTGGCAATTTTAAAAATTTTATCGCTTTTCGAGGAGGAAGTGACACTCACGTTCCCCTATTTTGCGACAACACAGGACGAGTTGCCCTTCTTTGGACCATTTCGATGTCCTCCGTCATTCCTATCTAGTAAGGATCGTACATCCCACATCATGCAGCAATAGCCCGGAACAGGACGGATGAGCGCAATGTAAGCCGTCTGTTTAACAGATCTATTGTGTCTTCTAACTCTCCTTTCAGTAGAAAAATGGTTCAAATGGCTCTGAGCACTATGGGACCTAACATCTGAGCTCATCAGTCCCCTAGAACTTAGAACTACTTAAACCTAACTAACCTAAGGACACATTCATGCCCGAGACAGGATTCGAACCTTCGACCGCGGTCGCACAGTTCCAGACTGAAGCACGGAGAACCACTCGGCCACACCGGCCGGCCTTTCAGTAGAACACAGTCTTTATTTAGCATTCCTCACAACATTATCTCTCCGATGGTTCAAATTTAAGTTGTTCGTAATTTTAATCCTTAAGTAATTAGTTGAATTGGTAGCCATTAGATTTGTGTGATTTACCATGTAACGGAAATTTAACACATACCTTTATTACTCATATTGATGAATTAATACTTTTTTTATTTAGAGTCAACTGTCACTTTTAGAACCACACGGATACCTTCTCTACATCATTTTGTGGCTGATTATTATCTTTCGATGACTTCACTAGACGGTAAACGTCAGTATTACCTGGAAACAACCTGAGAAGACTGCTAAGATTATCTCCTAGACCGTTTATTTAGACTAAGAACAACATTTGCTGATTAACGCCAAGTAGCACTTGTGCTATACTAGCTGACATTCTATCAGTTACTACGAAAAGTGATCTTTCTAAGAGGGGATCGAGAAGTCAGTCGCACGTATGAGACGATACTCCGTGACCATGTAATTTGATTATATACTAATAGAAGTGACGAACCACAACAGCGTTTTTCGCAGACCGCATGTCAACTAGTATCAAATTTACAAGTAACTAATGTACAGCCTATTGCTAACAAATACGGTATTATAGGTGTCTTACGTTCACAGTTAATTTTTTCCTGGATAATAAGGTCAATGTGTACCAGTTTTTCTTCAAATCGTTGCAAATGGTGGCGAGTTATGCTTTGCAAGTTATCCTTTCCATTTACTATTCGCAGTCTAATAAGCTGAATACATGGACAGCACCCAGTCAGTCCAACAACAACAAAAACTATTTAATGACTCTAACATATTTCACTCACTTGTTAACACTTTCACAGCCCACTCTATCCTTAGGTGTAAGAGTGATGTTTCACCCTAATGACACACTTTTATAAATTGTAACTTTTATAAATGCATCAAATTTAGCTGAAATCCCTTTTTGTCGTAACAAAGTTATGTCACAGGTACCCCATCATCATCGACATCATAATTACGATTGTTAGGTATGTCTCACAGCCTTGCACAGACGTGTTAGGCAGTGACTCTAAGAGCATGTCGATAACCTCACGTCGCTCTTTTCAATTCTGAGCGCACAGGGACCACACAAATAAGCGTAGAAAATAATGTGCCCCGCCAAGTATGAGGTCCTGGTGAGAGATTTCGCCTGATGTCATGCAGCCCTCATAACATACACTCCTGGAAATGGAAAAAAGAACACACTGACACCGGTGTGTCAGACCCACCATACTTGCTCCGGACACTGCGAGAGGGCTGTACAAGCAATGAGCACACGCACGGCACAGCGGACACACCAGGAACCGCGGTGTTGGCCGTCGAATGGCGCTAGCTGCGCAGCATTTGTGCACCGCCACCGTCAGTGTCAGCCAGTTTGCCGTGGCATACGGAGCTCCATCGCAGTCTTTAACACTGGTAGCATGCCGCGACAGCGTGGACGTGAACCGTATGTGCAGTTGACGGACTTTGAGAGAGGGCGTATAGTGGGCATGCGGGAGGCCGGGTGGACGTACCGCCGAATTGCTCAACACGTGGGGCGTGAGGTCTCCACAGTACATCGATGTTGTCATCAGTGGTCGGCGGAAGGTGCACGTGCCCGTCGACCTGGGACCGGACCGCAGCGACGCACGCATGCACGCCAAGACCGTAGGATCCTACGCAGTGCCGTAGGGGACCGCACCGCCACTTCCCAGCAAATTAGAGACACTGTTGCTCCTGGGGTATCGGCGAGGACCATTCGCAACCGTCTCCATGAAGTTGGGCTATGGTCCCGCACACCGTTAGGCCGTCTTCCGCTCACGCCCCAACATCGTGCAGCCCGCCTCCAGTGGTGTCGCGACAGGCGTGAATGGTGGGACGAATGGAGACGTGTCGTCTACGCTCTTTTCTTCCAGCAATTTATGTACCGGCGTTGCTTCTGTGGTAAAGTAACAAATTGTTGATCCGTAAAATTCCCGGGTTCGATACCCAATCGGTCTTAGGACTTCGTTTCTCATCACTTACTACATGTCTGTCATTGTCTAGTAATGTCGAACATGTCCAATCTCCATGTGGTTCTAGGCGCTACAGTCTGGAACCGAACAACCGCTATGGTCGCAGGTTCGAATCCTGCCTCGGGCATGGATGTGTGTGATGTCCTTAGGTTAGTTAGGTATAATTAGGTCTAAGTGCTAGGCGACTGATGACCTCAGACGTTAAGTCGCATAGTGCTCAGAGCCATTTGAGTCATGTATGTGGTTCGGATACCATGTTAACTCAACGTCCCTCTATAACGGGCTAAATAAGTAAAAATGGTTCAAATGGCTCTGAGCACTATGGGACTTAACATCTGAGGTCATCAGTCCCCTGGAACGTAGAACTACTGAAACCTAACTAACCTAAGGACATCACACACATCCATGCCCGGGCAGAATTCGAACCTGCAACCGTAGCGGTCGTGCAGTTCCAAACTGAGACGCCTAGAACGTCTCGGCCACCCCGGCCGGCTAGATAAGTCAGTTGAGAGGTTGGAGGCAGGTGACGGTACTCCACCTCAACTATCACTCTGTTGGTCAAAGCAGACTGATCAATTAGAAAAAAAAATTAACATCACAGAATATCTCATTTATTAAAATGACTTGTTTTGACACCTTTAAATGTCCATCTTCAGGTTATCAGAACCACTTGCTGGAGTTGTCGGCGTAGTGAACGGCAAAGGTTGTGACCAGACGTAGTTGTTCGCCACACGTCGCCCTCCAGTCAGATGGTGCTCATAATATGAAGATGCCCGTTGAAACGTTCCAAATCCAGTTATTTTAATAAATGAGATCTCTTAACAGTATTTTTCTAGCCAATCATCAACAATAACAGATCGCTGTTATTTTTCTTAAAATTATGATCTTACGAGTGGAACAGGGAATTGTATCTATGCCTTACAGATCTAGAAAAGGTATATGACCGGGTTCCTAGGAGGAAGTTATTGTCTGTTCAACGAGATTATGGAATAGGAGGCAAACTTTTGCAAGCAATTAAAGGTCTTTCCATAGACAGTCAGGCAGCAGTTAGAGTTGACGGTAAATTGAGTTCATGGTTCAGAGTACTTTCCGGGGTAAGACAAGGCTGCAACCTGTCTCCACTGTTGTTCATATTATTTATGGATCATATGTTGAAAACAATAGACTGGCTGAGATTAAGATATGTGAACACCAAATAAGCAGACTTGTATATGCGGATGACTTAGTTGTGATGGCAGGTTAGATTGAAAGCTTGGAAAGTAATATTTCAGAGCTAGATCAGAAATGTAAGGAGTATGGTATGAAGATTAGCATCTCCAAACCGAAAGTAATGTCAGTGGTAAAGAGATATAAACAGATTGAGTGCCAAATAGGAGGAACAAAGTTAGAACAGGTGGACGGTTTCAAGTATGTAGTATGCATTTCTCACAGGATGGCTACATAGTGAAAGAACTGGACGCGAGGTGTAGCAAAGTTAAAGCAGTGAGTACTCAGCTGCGATCTACTCTCTTCTGCAAGAAGGAAGTCAATACCAAGACTAAGTTATCCGTGCACCGTTCAGTCATTCGACCAACTTTGTTGTATGGGAGCGAAAGCTGGGTGGATTCAAGTTACCTTGTCAATGAGGTTGAGGTTACAGATATGAAAGTAGCTAGGATGATTGCAGGTACTAGTAGAGGGGAAAATGGCAGGAGGGTGTCCACAATGAGAAAATCAATGAAAAACTGTGAATGAACTCTACAGATGTAGCAGTCTGGGCGAACAGGCTTAGATGGTGGGGTCATGTTCCACGCATGGGAGAAGCAAAGTTACCCAAGAGACTCATGGGTTCAGCAATAGAGGGTTGGAGGAGTCGGGGTTGACCAAGGAGAAGGTACCTGGATTCGCTTAAGAATGATTTTGAAGTAATACGCTTGACATTAGAAGAGGCACCAATGTTAGCACTGAACAGGGGATCATGCAGGAATTTTATAAGAGGGACTATGCTCCAGCCCGAACGCTGAAAGGCATAATCAAACTTAATTGATGATGATGATGATGATGATGATGATTATGAATCTTAGGGTTAATGACAGCTATACTTTGTGCAATCGTTCTTCTTTATAGATTTTTTGATAGCTTGCCTTTGATTTCAGCTTTTAGCTTGGCATTAGATGGAATGTTCTCCAGCATATGCAGCGGAAGGGTTCTAGAGTTACTGGCTTTGGCTTCAGACTGAGACCAACAGGTGGCTACTGGAGTGGGGCGAGAGACCAATGTTTCTGTGAGACCAGGTTGTAAGCGCGCGAACGTCATTTCGGCTGAGGGCTGGACAAACAGGGTGCCATTGAGGTCACGTATCGAACCCAGGACGTCCGGACCACAGGTGTTGTTCACCGCCTTAGCCCACGGACGGCGCTTCGATTCAAACCCACGCCGCCCCGGGTGACCCAGCGTCCGGGGACGGTCTGCCGCGCCGTGGGCGTAGCTGTGCGGGGGCGGCGAGCGTGGGCGGCAGTGGCGGCGCCCGGCATGCCCGGCGCTCAGTCTGCCACACGACACTCATCTGCGCGCCGCGACGCCGACGCCGACGCCGGCCCCCCGGAAAGATGGCGTCGCCTCGGCGGCGGGCGCATGTCAGCCGGCGCTGGCCAATCACCGGCCAGGGCGCGAGCGCGCCACGCCACGTTCTTCTTTTTGGTATGCTTCCAGCACCTTCTGCCGACTATGCCCCGCTCCTGGGCTGTCTCTCTCATACTCACATACATACTATATTTAGCTCTGCACTACACCTTTTGTCCCCTAGGATTATGGCCGCACGAATTGTGAAGCAATGACCTGGAATGATGCTTGAATTGTACACCACCACTGCACGAGATACTTTATTTTCCTCCAGCCGCTGTTCGCTTCTCTTAGGTTTTCTCCGGTTTTCCTGTTTTTTATCAGAGCTCTGTATGAAACGAAAATCACTATTTTTCCGTAACAGCAGTATCTTCAAACAAAGCTCCTACTAACAACTGCAGCTAGTTTTAAGAATCAGTTTTCATTCTACAGCGGGGTGTGCGCTGATATGAAACTTGTCAGAGAAGAACTGTGTACGTGACTAGGACTCGAACCCAGCATCTTTGCCTTTTGAGAGTAAGAGCTCTATGTCGAGTTTCATCGACCAGTAACTTTAAACATGTAGTTTTCATAACAAAAGAAATTTTCAAGCGAAGACTGTTCTTTCATTTGTAAATAAACACTTTATTTAATCCCTCTTCGGCATTATCAAGCTACGTCACAGTACATACAGTTCTTGTTACTGCATACTATATTCCAGACATCGCCTTATGTAGAAGTTACGAAGAAAGCGTTTTCATGCTTAATTATCACAGATATGAAGTCCATACGTGAAATGTTCAACCATTACACGTGTTTTGTCCCTGTGTTGGCATTTCTATTTTTTTGGGGTAGGCAGTCCAGTTGCATTTCTTAATTGTGATGGAGTGCTCTACTTATTATAATTTATGCAACTGCTCCTTTGACCTTTGGTTTCAGTCGGTGAAGTTAATGAAAACACAACAGATGCCAAGACTAGTGCAAGAACGAAATATGACGTGAACTTATCTGGCTCATAATAACAGTCTTCACATACACCATACATATGTAGCAGATAGAAGTAAATCTCCCAAAATTAAATTCTAGGTTTCTGCATGCATTTGTATCGTACACTGTACAGGTCAAAAACCGGCGGGAAAAAGTTGTAACCTATTTCCATGCAAAATAAGAAACTCCGAATACAATTTATCCGAAATGTATTTCTGTCTGTCACACACCGATGGCTTACGTGATAACTGCTGTCATTAGCCTTATAATTTCACGTCGTATTTACTTGTTTTATTAATGTTAACAATTAATATGTTTCCAGCATTTTAACCACTTTAATATGGCTTACATGACCAAACTGCAACTGTGGAAAATATAATGAACAGTGAAGTACGCGATAAAAACGTTGCCATTTACGATACATTAAAACACGTTGGACTAGACGTGCGTACGGCGTTGTTAATGTCCTAAAATTTGATTTGACGTTGACTACAGCACGAATGTTTCTACTTAGGTATTTACGCTTATGCATTTTAGTGTAGTAATCCGCATAAGCATTTCAGCTTTCCATTGTAGATCTGTACTCCACAAGCGTGGCAGCTATGTACGTACCTACAACGATTGGCAAAATTTTTCTCTGGAACGCATCCCCGTTTTTTTCTTCTCTACACTGACGTGTGGAATACAGCACGCTGTGAGCAGAATAATATCGAAACATTGAAATGTAACTTCATAACACCCAATATGTCGAAATTTGAAACTGACTAAATAAAACAATAAAGGAGTTATTTCAAAATAAACGACCGTCTACACTAGAGAAAGACTTCCTTCACGAATTTTACAGCGGCTTTGGATATACGCGCAAAAAGAGCAACGTAGTCATTATAGTTTATAATAATGACATTAACAATTTCTCGTATTTAATATAAAATTTCCCTTTATGACTAGTTTCGAAGCTCCGCGACATTATCTGATCTTATCGGCGATACTACACATGTGACAATTGTAATCACCCATAAGGATAATCTGCGACAACATATTTTATTTAAATATGATGCAAGCAGCTGATTTTTACGTGATTTTGGCCTATGGATTTGGTGTCAATCATCTTCAGACGTTACACCATTTGACAAATATCTTGTAAGGCGTAAAATTGGAAAAGAGTAACTTAAAACGTAATAGTTAGGTGAATTATGCCTATAAATATTTATCTGTCCTTGTCTTTGGAGTAGAAAATCCACATCTACACATTTATTTACATTATTTATTTGTATATAATATTTTTGTCTCCATTCTCTATGGTTCATTCGATGATGGTGCAAAATTTCATGAACAAGAAATGAAACAATAAATCATAAGTATGGAACTTACATTTCTGGAACTAATAGTTTACTCACTGCGGGTTCAAGAACATAATTTCACATAAAAAAATGCAGAAGATTGCGTAGAAACTTCTTTGATTCTAACCAGCACTGAAAATTAGGCACTGACGCTAGGTCTAAGGTTACATCCGTTGATCTGTGTTAGGTTTAATCTCTTTCTTTGAAAACTGTTGTTTTAAATTCAACTTTTCCATGGTTGAGAACACGAGCCTACATTGAATACACATAAAGTGTATTACACATTTTGAACACATTTGTAATAACAGATGCGTCACGATTTTATGTACTTGTGTTAATAAAAAGTATTTCGAGGTGTAAAAGCTCTCCTCGGCCAACTATTTCAGCACAAAACGAATGGGTAACTTGTGACACGGTAAGCTGTATTTATTAATTTTAAGAAACAATTATGGTAGCGAAACAGACAGTATGGCAGTACACTGAACAACATATAGCATCTTCAATGAGTAACATTCGTATTCACTGAACTGCTACACGTAATTTAAATGTTTTGGTTACATCTTCATGTTAACTCGTCTGTTACATTTTCCCGTAGTCTTGAGCGTGATATTGGTGGAGCAGCGAGACACTAGAACAAAAGTTTATGGGTTGTATGCTGTCGTAATTTGTGATTATGAGAAAAGAAAATGAAATAAAAGGAAGAAACGGATCATAATCAACAAAGAATCACGAGAAAAGTGCTTGATAATATATGTGCTACATTCCTTAATAGAATTCCTGTAATCCACTTCACAATTATACATAGCTCTGATGAAGTCCTCAATACTGAAGTTATTACAACAGAACAATTCATAGGTGTTGCATGCTAACACCTTCTCATTCTGCGCCAAAGTAGTATTTTAATAGTTCTATTAACTTTTTATGTTGTATTGTCTTCTACTACTAGATGTTATTAAGATGCAAGAAGCCTTTAAAATAAGTCTGGCAACAATATCTACCTCGTTATTTAGAATCTATGCTGTTCTTTTCGGTGTATACGGTGTTTTATCTATTTCTTCCGGCAGAGCAAGAATCTCATTTTAGGCCTGCTCATGTGCTACCGTTAGCGTGTTTTGTGGAATTGTAATGACGATTTTCTTGGAAACAGTATGTTTAGCATTTTCTCTGGTATATTTTTACGCTTTGGTCATATACCCATTCTCTTAATGTGGGAGTTTACTTGTCGTTTTCCCAAATTTGACACAGCCCTATCGAAACATGTCGCACAAATCCACGTTCGTCCCTCCCAAAAGGAAAGATAATAAGGTACAAATCACAAGTTACGGTCCCACAATTCCGGAAATATATATTGTAACACAATATAGCATATGAAAGACGGTATTAATTGTACCTTTCCTTATTTTTTGTGCTTGTTTTGATTCTTTATGTAGTTTATTTAACTTGTGAAAATTAATGTTGTACGAAGTTTGTTAAGGGCATCTAAAAACGAGCGATTTCTGCTATATTTTGATAAAATACTTTTTACACAACCGGTCGTCACGTATGGTTGAAGCATTCTTCTACAGTCATTAAATTTCTTAATAACCGCATCGATCACGAAAAACTGGAGACGTGATTCAAACGAGTTATATGTAATGTTACAAGTAATTACATCTAATGACAGATTCGAAACATCAAATTTGATAACAAAGTTAAATTTCTATTCAATTAGGATTCCAAAGTAAATTATTGGAAAGTTAACATTTCAATATTTGCTGAAACCACAATATTTCGTATTTAGCATAAGTTAGTTATTTAAAAAGTTGTGTCAATATGAGTAAAGATACTGTTCGGTTTGGCATGGCGAAGTGACTTCATTATTCACGAAAGAACGAGCCTGAAGCATACAGTTACTACTGCACTGTAACATATGTTATTTTTTTCCAGTTCCGAGGAATTACGTAAACTATTTCACTAATGTAAGCTAGGAATTAGTGTCTTATGTGGTACTTTGCACCATTTCATTCTATACTTAAGGGTATTGCGACAATAATTTCTTTCGATAAGTTAGAAAATCCGTGCACCAAATTTACTGTAAGATAATTTTGATAGTAACTCTCTCATAAGTCCCCTGAGTGTATGACATTTTCTTTCTTCGCCTAGTTTTAGGCCGCTAAGAACTCTAAATTAAAGTGGCCTTTCTTAAATATTAGGTTGTAAAGGGGCATCACGCGTTAACTATGATACCTTACAGAAATATTCATGCCTTTATGAAAAATATGTATACAGAGAAATAAATATCTTAACGACAAACAAAACAAATAGATGACAGTTCACTGGAAGTGAAATAATTCGCACATATTTTGTTTGTATTACGTCTGTAGTGTGTTATATTGGTTCAATTAATGCTAGAATCAAGTAGTTCATCATTTTGTCAAAATTCTGACATTTATCATTCCAGTTATGACAGTTTACAGAACGCACTGTGCATAAGGCAATCTTTTTCATCACATTTACAGTTGACACATTGCGAGTTGACATATTGCGTCATCCGTGTCCCACATTAAGATAGAATATCAATGTTTTGAAAATATATATTTCTAGTGTGACTGCTTCTGATAAGAATCCTTAGAAACTTCATCAATGAACATCAAGTCTCTGTTTTTATATGTATACCTTGGTATTTTCCTCGGAACATTTTAAATTAATTCAGTGCCTTCATTGTTTTTGTTGGTTTAATAGAAATTGGTTCGGTTTCAGCAAGTAGACATTAACTTCATATTTGCAACAGGAAGTTGTCAGTTGTACAAATACTTGTCACCGTTGTGTACCAGCGGGTATCTATAGGCACTCATGGCAGTACAGGAAAATACTGTAATTAATAAGACAGAAACACTGAATTCCTAATACATGCTTAGCGGCATTTCCATCTCAATCAACAACATTCTTCAAGTAATTTAAATTGTAACTCTATCGTGGCTCCGGTATCTTATGAAATCTTAGTGTTCAGTGATTCTGCATGCAAACCAATGGGCTTACGCAAGAAGCAACGGAATGTCGGGATAGAAGGTAGATGCACGTTCTTCAAATATTAACAGATGATAAAATCCTTAAATCAAGAGGATCTTCTCCTCTGCTTAATAAACGATGATGTATGTAAACCTGCGTTACAGTCATATTGTGAGTATGCGAATACTGATATCGTTAGGTTCGCTTTTGGGGACTTGCAGTTAAGAAGTTTGATTACTTAAACTGATTTGTAATTAATCTACAGTTGTGTTGTGAACCATATTTTGAGTCTCTTTAGTGTAAACAAATGTTCTGATATATTAATAGTCATTTGAGTCTTGCTCCAATTAATTATTTGGAATTTTTTTCGACATAACTGATGGAATATACAAATGTGTTAAGAAATGATGTTGCGATTGTTTACGATATGTTACATTAAATAAAAAATGATGAGATAAGCGTTTCTTGAGACAGAAAAATGAATGCCATTGTGTAAAATATGTATCATTGTAGATGGAAGTGTAACGGCCAAAACTGACCAAAGCGGACATGTTCTTCGGGGATTAATGCCATATGAATGTAATCACGCTGCAACCCAGAGAAACTTAACTAGCGTTAGACACAAAGCCAGTGCGTCTGGTCCAGTTAAATGCTGGTAAGAGGACAATTTATGAAATGTGATAAAATACTACTCAAGCAGCAATTCCGTGCGGAATGAATGAATATCAGACTAGGGATTTTACCAACGATTTTCCTTTTAAAGTTTGCTGAAAGGAAGTTATCAGTAGCTCTCTGCTGCAGCGCGCATCGCTATGTGTGTTTTTTTCTTTGAGGTTGTGGGATGAGAGAACGCAGAGGTTGCGGTGACTGGTGTCAGAGGGAAATTCCTAGCGGCGGCCATCCACCGTTTAATATGCACAGTACATGCAGCCGAATGCAGAACGGTAGCTCTCCTTTCATCTTTGGTCTTTCAAAGGGTACTTTACAGACTGTGCAGCACAGCTGACTACCGACAGACTGCGCTTATCCAGCAAGGGTGACTGCTCACATGAAGAAATTATATAAATCATAGTTACTGGCGAATCGTTTGTGCTAACTCGCCAGCAGATAGATAATTCCCACAGCATTCTTTATAATGAATACTTTTTCAGCAAGCTACCATTACAATTTTTGTCCTGTTCAGTTGCTTAAAAGTGTTTGCTCATAATCCTGTAAAAAGAGTGTATAGTTATGAAGTCTAACATTTTGTGACATACACATGAAATGACATGAGTGTAGGACATACCTGGAGGACCCAATGAAATGCATTCCTGCATAGAGGAATGCAGTTCAAAGACGTAACTCACAAATATTATGAGTAACTGGGATCGTATCGGTTCTACGAATGCAGCGTGCGGCAGTGACACTAAATAAAACAGCCATTCCTTCGATTTACATGGCGCAAAAAAATCTGTGCTACTTCTAATTATCCTTTTGCGGAGTGACGCAAAAGTATTCATCTTTAACGTATATGGTGGTGTCATTTTCCGCAATACATATTCCATTAGAAATTAAATACCGTTTTCTTGTTCAGTTTTACTATTTACTTTCGAGACATGTTTCGTCGTTTTTGCTAAATGTAATTTGGGTTAATTTTTTTGGAATAATATATATATATATATATATATATATATATATATATATATATATATTTGTTTTTTATTGTGTTCCTTACAGGTATCAAACAACTTGCGCCGTAATTTCTATTTCACCAAACAGTTAAAGCTACAGTTACAGACAATAGCTAACTATAAGTAATATTTTACCTCTTGGTAGTGCAAAAATTAAGGCGTCATTTGTTCAAAATTTATAGACACTACATGGAAATATAAAACTGCACAACATCCCGGAAAAGTAATTATGGGGCCAGAAGGAAACAGAATTTATGAACAAGTATGAAGCAAATATTCCGCATTTTCGTTTACGAAACTTAGGAGACCCAAAGTTTTTAAAATATCACAATCACTTTGTATAACAATGAAAGATTTCACCAACACCTCGCATAAATTGATGATGATTTCATAATACTAGTTCTTGACGTTATTCTATAATAATTGTAAACTAAGAACCAGTGCATATTAATCAGCTTCAATGAATCTTCGACGCACATATGAAATATAAAATTATCAGCCTATATTAAATTTGTCTCTGCTTCTTTGATTATCTGTAATTTATTCCACTTTCTTGGCTGCTTATTTATTTGTATAACTTGGCCGACATGGTCTCTTCCTCACTTTGAATACAACGAATACTTTTATTCCAGTTCTGTCGCAATATTCCTACATAGTCACATCACAGTCACTCAAGCCTCTGTCGACAAATTTTCGGGAAGTGATTTCTGTTTAGTTTATCTATTAATTTTTCCCTACATGCAAGAACAATATAATAGAACGACACGGTTTGATATTCACCTTGTTGTATTTACTTTGCATTACTATCGATACATCTACATTGGTTCCTTCCAACCCAGTTAGAAGTGTATGGCAGAGGGTAGTTGCCTTTGTAGCAGTTACTAGCGCTTCATTCGCCTCCATTTACGTACGAGATGCTTGAAGAATGATTTCTTAAACACCTTTGAGTGCCTTGTGATTACTCTTCTTCAGTGGGTCACAAAAATCCGCGAGTTCTCGTTTCTGTATGTTCAGAATCCTTTGTTATTCCTCGTGGTAGTACTAGTGTTCTGTAAGCAACCTCCTTCGTTGAATGATTCCTGCTTTATTTACGACTGAATCTATATGATCGTTCCATATTGTATCCCTCCAAACTGTTCGACCCAGATATTTGTATGAGCTGACTAATTCCAGTTCTGACTTACTGATGGTGAAGTCACAGGATACTATGATTATTAGCTTTGTGAAGTATTCAGTTTTACAATTCAGACATGTAAAGGAATTTGTCACTCTTTGCACCACTTTTAAATCTCATCAGGGTCCGATTGAATATTTAGACAGCTTTTTTCAGATACAGATTCATTATTATCAACTGTGTAATCTGCAAAATGTCGGAGGTTATTCTTAAAGCCCCCTGCCAACAACTTGAACAGCAAGGATTTCAACACACTTCTCTGCTACCCATATAAGGTTACTTCTACATTTATCGACGAGTCTCCGTTCAAGATAACATTCTTCGTCTTACAGACTAAGAAATTCTGAATGTTTCACGCCCATCACCATCGTATTACCGATAATAAGCATAGGTGTGGTATTGCGTCACAGGCTCATAGAATAAAGGTTTTTGGGATTTTGTTGCGTAATACAGGACTTTAACATTTATTAAGAGAGTTAAAACTGTCAGACTAAGAGACAGATCGTAAATCCCTTCTCTAAACAAATGTGCAGGGTAACATGATGTGAGGGAGTGAGAGTGCTTTATAATGGATCTCCAGGAAAATGCCACAATGTTAAATTTCATTTTGTATCTCAGATACTCTTCCTTGTGATGTTTACTTATTCATATATATCATTTCTCTAATTTTGAAGAGATGTGAGATTTGATATGACAGATTATGGCAAGTGCCTTATTAAATATTATCCGGATTCGTTGTGTCATACAGACTCCAGTGATACACATATTGAACAGCTATGTGCGTTACTTTTAACAGTTCCTGATAGGTTCCCATTTTACTGTTCTTGTGTATGTAGAAGCTTCGATGAAAACAATTTGTGGGCACGGCAGCATGAGTTAAGATGAAAAAAGTAGGAAATATTAGGAACGCTTTTATAATAATTGTGTTACAATACTTATCTTGCCAACGAATTTGCTGCTGACTTACGAAAGTTATCCTTGAAACCTAAAACGATAACAGTAATTGCTTTGCGAGTGTGTGTATGGAATTATAACTTATTAACCTCAATTTTAGGACGAGAAAAAGTCTTATCCCTGTGCATTCAATATGACCTGGTTTTAGTTCTTAATCAGCTTTTAATTGTTTTTATTAACATTCCATAAAGCTAACATACGTCGATTACTGTTTGCCCACATGAAGTCTAGCTTTCTCAAAACCATCTATTCCGTTTTCGTAAAGGACACTTAGAGGAATACTTACAATGAAGGCAGACTGTTGGTTTAAGTTTGTCTGATGTTTATGAATGTCAGTGCTATATGTTTTGTATCTGTTTATGTTTCTTGGTACTCACTATACAGATTCACGTTTCGAATACGATTTTATTTTCTGTTCTTCATGATTATCTTCGTACAGACATTAGCTCACGATGACTGCTCGTCAGGATTCTATCCAGGAACAGAAAAATATACTTTTGCTTGAATTTTTTAAGACTGAAAACACGAAATTTGAGATGAATCGAAAGCAGAAGACTACCAGTAGTACAATAATGCACCGGATATTACCATTAAAGAGGGCTGACTTCACATGTATAATTTGGAAATGTCCAATTCTTTTAAATGTGGAATAAATAAATAAATTAGCAGAAGTGTTAACTGAAGAATCATTGAGTAGAGCGTTGCATAAGGGATATCTGGCTCGTACTATTAATGTAGCGGCTATCAAAGACGAAATTTTGCTTTCTTTACTGGATGAAACTATTCACGATACTTCTTAAACAAACATATAAATATGAAAGAATTAGGTGGAAAATGTGGATGGAGGTGTCAATCTAATTCTGGAATAAACTTATTTATGTTACATATGTCAGAGCTAAATTTCATTACAGATATTTGTGGAAACATATTAGAAAATATGTGGGTAACTGAATTAAAATATCATGTTTCAATTTGATTCAGTGGAAAATTTATTTGTAATGTCAGTCGTGCACAAAGATTATTTTACGATCCTGATCTCAGTTTACCCTAAAATGGTAACTACAATACAAGACACATTAAAAGAATGTCAGTAGCTTCACACCCCTTCAGAGTTTAAAACTGACACACGGAACTATATAACTGGAAACTATCAGTGAAAGATGCTTGTGGAAACGTAGCTGTTATTGGAACAATTAAGTTAATGCCTTTAATTTTTATTTTACGTCATATGAAGTGACAGAAATCTCATAGATCGCATGTACCCAAAATTTAAGATATTTTATGTTATTTTATAAAAGATTGTAAATTTGGAATATATGGGATCCCAATAACATGTTATATGTCCGTCACTTCGTATGCATCAGGAAAATAATACTGAAACTGATTTGGTGTGTGCAGGTGGAAAATATTACTTGAGAACTCATATCTCATTTCCAAAGTTTCATTTTCTCATCAGTGGCAATAAAAGTATAAAATCGTGAACAGGATCTGGAAAACTCTGAAATACATTCTGAATGTAGTGGTGCGAACATGTCGACATGGAATGTGGTCTCATAGGGAGCGTGCAAGGGATGAGTCCCTGCAGGTGCATTATCCTCTGTGCCTTCGGTGGCTCAGATGGATAGAGCGTCAACATGTCCCCAATGATGTATATCAACGCCTGTTTGCAGCTACGGCGAGGATTTAATTATGATTTCATATATATACGAGTTACATAAATTACATTACCAGCTGAACTTAGATTCATACACCTCTGTGACTCATTTACCATTCAGTTTTGTAGGCAATGATTCCATAAATTGGGAATAATTTGAGCACAAATATGCCAGTATACATGTATGCATTTTTATACGTATTTCAGTGTTAAAATTGCATGGTTTAAATGTCCGCCTGCGTAGCGCAGCTATAGCGTTACCGTCTACCACTAAAGGGGGGGGGGGGGGGGTCTTGCATCATCATTGACACGCAAGTCGCCGAAATGGTGTCAGCTAAAAAAGACTTGCAGTACGGCGGCCGATTCCTGAAGGGGATATCCCGGCCAATAAATGCCATACGATCATTTCATTTTCATGGTTTAAATGCTTTTTCTTGTCTGGATTGACTTTTTGCAGATTTGCTTCATGATGAATGCTACATTAGGTACCACAGAATATTAATTACTACAATTAACCGAAAATTATATGTAGTATTGGTATCAAAGCGTTCGTGGAATTAGTGACTGTAATAATGGCAAAATAAATGCTACTAATAATAATATTTACAGTGAACACTCCATTTTGTGTGTAGCACCGGCACTTATCATAGACAGTAAATTACTGTTGACTTCTGTAAGGGTAAATCTAACTTGTTTTTCGTGTTTTTAAATACCACCATACTTCAGTGTTATTTATGTACACACATACGCACGCACATGCATGCACACACACACACACACACACACACACACACACACGCACACACACACACACACACACACACACACACCAACAAACAATCTTATAGTATGAAATAATGACAAAATAATCTAAGTTTTGCTAACAAACACTTCCTATAATATCTGAATAAAAATATTTCTGTACTAAATTTTAGAGTTAAGCTGCTATTTGAAGCTCTTTATAACTAAAGGTTGTTCTGTGTACCAGAAGTAGTAGTAATGGCACTGTTCGTTTCTGGCATGCCACTGCTTTCCCCTGACATATGTACTTAGTTATCCTGTATAGAAACCTATAAATGAAAGTGAACTCTAAACTTTGGTACAACTTGGCATTTTCCACAAGACCAACAGGATCCATGTTGCTATGCCATACTACGTAAATATAATGTTAAAACTTACTACGACCGAAAATATGCTTCGGCTAACACCCTCATCGATACTTAACAGTTGCGAATATGGACAGCCATTAACTGTAGAAACGAAATTATGACAATGAAAATTTCCGTCACAATGGGACTCAAACTCCGATTTCTCGCTTATCGTGAGCAGTCGCCTTACCATTAAGCTATCTGAGGACAACTCATGGCCAGACCCAGACATTCCTAGTCTTGCTCGGATAGCCTAATGGTAAGGCGACCGATAAGGCGACCGTTTGCGATTAACGGGAAATCTGCATTCGAATCCTGTTGCACCACCAGTTGTCATTGTCGTCATTCCGTCATACAGCTGATATTGTCTATATTTACATCCGCAAATAATTTCATGTAGTAGTCGCCGCAGTACCTGTTACTTTGGGCATGAAAGCACGGGACTAGAAAAACCAAGAAATATGAATATGTTACCACTGAATGCACACATTGCTCACTAATAATATGTTATACATCAGCTGTAATTATAAGCTTCGTTTACAATACAAAATCGAGGGAAACAGAATAACATAGAGTTATTACTAATACTGAACGATATACATTTCACTTTTTATACCTACTTAACAAAAAAATGGTTCAGATGGTTCTGAGCACTATGGGACTCAACTGCTGAGGTCATAAGTCCCCTAGAACGTAGAACTACTTAAACCTAACTAACCTAACGATATCACACACATTGCTCACTAATAATATGTTATACATCAGCTGTAATTATAAGTTTCGTTTACAATACAAAATCGAGGGAAACAGAATAACATAGAGTTATTACTAATACTGAACGATATACATTTCACTTTTTATACCTACTTAACAAAAAAATGGTTCAGATGGTTCTGAGCACTATGGGACTCAACTGCTGAGGTCATAAGTCCCCTAGAACTTAGAACTACTTAAACCTAACTAACCTAAGGACATCACACACATCCATGCCCGAGGCAGGATTCGAACCTGCGACCGTAGCAGTCGCGCGGCTCCGGACTGAGCGCCTAGAACCGCTAGACCACCGTGGCTGGCAACCTACTTAGCAGTATTTATTATTGCATTAAATGCTTCCGAAATGTCTTCAAATTCCTGTAAACATTCATCAGCAGGATACAGCCAAAGGAAAAGGTTTCATATCTATCTTTTTTATTACAGCTTGGTCTGTGCGCTCTAATCCCTGACTTGGCTCACGCACTTTGTTTACCCAAAATGTAACTACTGAGATGTCATTACTAATGAATGTGTAAAGCTCATGGCAGTTCATTTTCCTGAAAACTTATAATTATACAAAACTGCAGTTGTTTTACTTGTGTTACTGATGTGGTTTTCAAGAATCACACATAGTTAATGATTTCTAAATCAAGGTATTTAATCTTGATCCAAATTCCATAAGAACAAATAAATAAATCTGTGTATTTCTTTTCAAATAAAACGGCCTTTTCCTGCTGCTAGTTACTTTATTTATCCCATAAGCGTTAAGCATTCTCCTGTTCTAAGGCATCATCAGTGGGATGATTTGCTGATCTGCGTTTCCTCACATCTTGTCTGGAGGTCGAACTACCACATTTATCACTGCCATATAATCACATCTTTGTGTTCTCGCCTTTCACCCACTGTTCACCATGTTTCTCACTCTTTTTGTGGTGTAATATTGTTCTTTTTCACTCGATACAACTATTTCGTCGTACACTGCCTTAACACAGCGTGAATATTGCGACTCCATTACTTGTTAAATAAATCTGTTATTAGTCAGAGAAGTTTGTGGTGGCTTTCACTTAGTGATGTTCAGTTGAATAAAGGAAGTAATATCCTTGCAAATTATGATAATAATTCGAGGCGAGCATTTCCAAAGGCTTCCTTGTCCACTAATTTGATAATTTGATGTTTTGGTAGCAATTGCTTCGTCTGTGCGGTCTCTACGAACTATATTATGTCTTGCACGTCCAAAACACTCCCACACCCGTCTAAAGCGTATTGAAATACTGCATGCGGTTCCAAAGTGGCCCTTGTCGAATTTCACAAAACCAATACGGCGAAGGTAATAATGCACAGCAACAAATAGTTCCTTGTCCCATTGCAAGGATAAGCATGATACAATATTGAATTTCAAAGTGACCCTTGTCCGTCACGGGCGGCATCTTTCATCGGATTTTACTCAAAGGTGAATTCTTCACTCTTTGCTTTATTGCAATGCAGTAATGCATACTGTCCTGTTGGTAACATTGCTTTCACAAGCATTTACAACCAAAACATTGGAATTCCAAAGCATAGTAAGCTCATAATACTTACGTGAATGATCGACTCGAGCACGGCCGTCGCTCGAGGCAGGTTAGTAATCGTAGCAGTTTTACATGGTGACAGAGTATACTTTAACATTTAGTTTTTGTGATTTAGAATATACATTAATACTTACGGGTCATCATGGAAGAAACAACACGCTGTGAAATTGAGGTTAGGCGGAGAATGAACCGTGACACCGAGTGTTAAAGCAGAGGGCAGAAAGAAACAACGAAATCTAACGTTTTGGAAGAAGAATGTGCAGAAAAAAAACTCTTTATACCTTCAAGTGCCTCCCAAAACTACCAGACTGTCAGCACAAGGATCGGAAGGATCTCCTCTGTTTGAAGGTCACTCTTCAAGATGTTCGTAACTTCCACATCATCTTTTATCCGAAAAACTGGATTATAGATCAATAAAAACAGAGCACGATAATATCAATAAAAACAGAGCACGATAATATCATTTTGAAATATATATTAACCGAGTCTCCTAAACGTCAACGATCTAGATGTGAACGTAAACAAGTAACAAAAACCTGGCATAAATATTATATTTCTGTAACAAAACATGGTGAAACGAAACAACACCAACATATCAAACAAGAGAGTTCTAAGAGTGTGCCGGATGCAGTTTGAAACTGGTGCAAGTCCGAAAGAAACTCGCAGTTGTCATCGTCTCTCATCGTGAGCAAAGGAAATCATTCAAAGGTTATAATAAGGCCCTCGTACCTATAGAATCACACTACTGCCGCAATACCCAGACAAATAAGCAGTATTTGGATAGCACCTTAACAACAGCAGAATTGCATAAATTGTACAACAGTTCATTTTCTGAAGAAGGCTTGAAAGTTAAGAATGAATATTTCAATAATATTTTGGTAAAGGAGTATAACATAAGTTTTAAATCACCTGCTGTAATACCTGTTCGAAGTGTTTGCAATACGAGGAAATATGCAAATCTGATAGAAAGACCAGAGAACTTGAAATTGAATTTGAGTGCCATAAAAGGTATGATAATGCATTTTTGATCTCTTGAAAAGAGATGAAGAGATTACCATAACGTTTACCTTCGTTTTCCAGAAGAACTTGGTACTTCTTAAAATACCAGAAGAATCTACTTATTATTCACGACAATTGTACAATTTTAGAGCGCACATCAAATGCACCCCAGACTTTGGAAAACACGCTTATCTATACTTGGACGGAAGCAGATAGCCATAAACGCTGATGCGAAATAGCCTCAGCTGTTTATGACGCGGATAACTAATACAGAATTAGGAGGCATTTAAGTAATACGCCTGTTCGCTGGTGGTTGCGGTGGACAAAATAAAAACACAATTATGATTTGTATGCTGATGAAACAGTTGCACGACGCCTCCGCCAACATTCGTGAGATACAACTTGTTTTCCCTGTTTTTGGACATCCGTTCATTCCACCTGATCGAGTCGTTGGGCGCATCGAAAAGAAACATAAGAAAATGAGTACGATATTCAGCCAAGAACAGTACTACAAAAATTTTGAGATGTTTCGGACTGTCCTAAAGATAGATGGGGATTTCAGTGTGTGCAATGGAAAAGCAGCAACGAGAGATATTCTAAGGAAACCTGGCAATGGGCACTTTCAATTCTCCGTAAGCAAGAGATTTATTATCACACGAGGAAAAACACCGAGTGCAGACATTTTTGTTCGTGGAGAGCCAGGATACAATTCAGACGTGGTCATTGCAAGAAAGGTTCTCAAACCAAAGTGAAAGGTAGCAGAGGTTAATCCAGAGAAGACTGCAGTTGGCATTCCCGTGAAGCAGACAAAAAGAGATGACATTAAGAAATTACTGTGCTTTCATTATGGTGCAGATTGGGAGACCTTACCTGCCTTGCTGTTCTGCAATAATATAATCTTTGCAGATTGTGATAAAGATACTAAAGATGCATCAGAGGACGAAAACGAGGGTGGTCCAATGCGAGATGTTGACGATTCAGGTGTGTAATGGCGGATATATTTGCTCCTAAACATTAATGTAAAACTTTTTTCAGTTTTCTATGAATAAATCAGTTGATATGACATCAACACAGCGGTTTTATTAGACCTTAAAATTTTCTTTGAATCTAACAGAACCAAAGCCTTCCTAGCCCATTTCATTGTGTTCCAAAATGCCCCTTGTCCACAATGCAGTTCCAAACGGCATCTTGTCCAAGTTACTTTGTTTATTTTTTAAATATCCTTTCGGGTCCAGGAGCTGTAATTCCACCAAAAGACTTTAACGGTTAATACTAATAAGTATAAAAAATATTATTTGCATTCAACGATCGGTTTGTGATCAGAAAGATTTCCCCAAAATTTTCACATCCTTGACAAGGAACCTTTCCGAAATGGTCGCCTATTTATAGAGTTTGGACAATGATTTGGCTTTATGTAACATTTACTTACGGCGAACTAAAGTTTTTATCTTTTACGTGTACTCTTTCTCTGTCGATTACTAGAAGGAATGTGGTAAAATTTTAACGAGCTACATTGATATAGGTGACGGTTTATGATTTTTACACATACTGCGCTTGGTTACTAGGAACAGTATGCACATTTAATACACATAGTTGATAATAGGCCAACATGCCATTTTTCAGATTTCATTAAACATTTCTTTTCTTTTATAGTAATATTTGCATTTAGCTAAATACTAATGTTGTACTGGATGTCTTGACGTGAAAAAGGAAAGTTTCTCCTATAATTTCACTCGAAAAATTGTCTTTACTGTACGTTTGGTACATTCAAAACCGTCAAAAAATATCAGTACATAGGACTTCATGATCATATCACTGGACCGATATTCTTCAATGACTGTTCAGAAAATGTTTCTAATTGCGAAATGATTCTGTTTTATGTAAACAAAAACTATGGTCTTCACACATGGAAAACAGAACATCTAGTACTGTATGTAAATCACATTCTCAAAGAAGATTCAAATTGGGCAGTGTGCTATCAGTTACGTATGTAAAACTGAGCTAATGAATTTCTGCTTAGAATTGAATGATTTTATCAAATGATCCGGCCGCTGTGACCGAGCGGTTCTAGGCGGTTCAGTCCGAAACCACGCTGCTTCTACGGTCGCAGGTTCGAATCCTGCCTGGGGCATTGATGTGTGTGATGTCCGTAGGTTTAAGTGGTTCTAAATCTAGGGGACGAATGACCTCAGATGTCAAGTTCCATAGTGCTTAGAGCCATTTGAGCCATTTTTTAATCAAATTAAATGCATATTATATTTACATAGACATTGCAACAACCAGAAAATTTGTTGGAATCAAAGCTGACTTCTACCAACTGAAATGAACACAAAAATATACTCTCAGTGTGTGTTATCGGTATCTTGTACCCTTCCAGTTCAGTAATCGGTCTGTAACAAACAGCGTCTTATGACTGTCAAGTACTCTCATGTGTACTCGGTCCTTACTTATGGACGCATTGTTTGATGGTTTATGAGACCGAACCAGGATACAATTTTCGAAATACAGAAAATGTCTGCAAGAATCATAACCAGACATGGTAAATAGTTTCATTGCACAGATACTGTTAAACAGCTGGCGATTGTAAAAGCACCAACAGGTTATGTTTACCTACTGATTCAGAACACTAAGGATGATGTTTGTAATTCTTACACTAAGGGTAGCATTCATAATCACGGAACAAGATCTAGGCTTAAGTTATAACTACACAGACAATGTAATACACTTTCTATCAGAGAATAAAATTGTTCAGTAAATAGACCGACGATATCTGACCTGATATCCAGATAAAGAAATATTCTAAATGTAAGTAGCTCTTAATTAATGAATATTCCATAAGCAAGGATAATTATTATGTGTAGAATATAAAATAATATCTATGATAATATGCATAAATGAATATTAAAAACTTCAGTAAATCTAGAGTAAAATAAAGAACATTATTAAAAAAAATCTTGTGTTCAGAATCTGTAATGGATAATATATTAACCACGGTACACTTCCCAGACGTGGTTCATGTTAGACGGAGTGAAAAATGAGTTCAACCTTTAGCAGCTTCTGATTTATCATCATATGTAATGTGTGCAGTATGTGTAATTTCATGTGGACTTTGTTGAATAAGACCATACAACCAAACTGCAAGGAACTACCACCATACCTAGACAATCATGGAAAGTAATCATACATAATTTACATGTAAGGTGAGCTTTACCTAAGTTTACATTATCTTTATCGATTTGTGACACATTAGATAATTAATTGAGGTAGTTATATATGCTCCATGGCAACTACATGGTGTTTTGAAGCAATACCACTTGTGTTATTGATGAGTCACAACCTCTTGAAAATGAATCTGCAGCTGAAATATGCATATAGAACCACAAAGAAGCATTGTTCCAGTAAATGTATTCTGGCAGAAATAATGTCTTTCCTGAAACAATTTCTAATGACTGATGAACTAGGTCTGAGAAAAGTAAATCTCCTGGATGATCTCTGATATGGATACCTTTTGTGCAAACAAAGTGACACATCTGTTTAATACATAGACAACTATCTGTATGACACCAGAAACCCCTGAATGTTTGGAATCATAATTCCTGTCCCTAATATGAGTGAAAGATTTCTCCGTTGAGATTGTCTATGGTTTTTATATCCCTTTCTTTTTAGATTAGGAAAATATGCTGCCATACCTGCACAAATTTCTGTTGTCTTCATCGATTTTTTGAATCGTTTTAGATATGTAGCAATCGGTATTGTAATTGTAAACTATCGAAGCTGCATTGGTAAACTACTGGAACTTAAAGCGTTGATAGAAAGCACCGAAGCTGAAATCGTTATAGGTACAGAAAGCTGGCTGGAGCCAGAGGTAAATTCAGCCGAAATTTTTACAAAGGCACAGACGGTGGTTAGAAAGGATAGATTGCATGCAACAGGTGGTGGCGTGTTTGTCACTGTTAGTAGTAGTTTATCCTGTAGTGAAGTTGAAGTGGATAGTTCCTGTGAAATATTATCGGTGGAGGTTACACTCAACAACCGAGCTAGGTTAATAATTGACTCCTTTTACCGACCTCCCGACTCAGCAGCATTAGTGGCAGAACAACTGAGAGAAAATCTGGAATACATTTCACATAAATTTTCTCTGCATATTATAGTCTTAGGTGGAGATTTCAATTTACCAGATATAGACCGGGACACTCAGAAGTTTATGACAGGTGGTAGGGGCAGAGCATCGAGTGACATTATACTGAGTGCACTATCCGAAAATTACCTCGAGCAATTAAACAGAGAACCGACTCGTGGAGGTAACATCTTGGACCTACTGATAACAAACAGACCCGAACTTTTCGACTCTGTAAGTGCAGAACAGGGAATCGGTGATCATAAGGCCGTTGCAGCATCCCTGAATATGGAAGTTAATAGGAATATAAAAAAAGGGAGGAAAGTTTATCTGTTTCACAAGAGTAATAGAAGGCAGATTGCAGACTACCTATAAGATCAAACCGAAAATTTCTGTTCCGACACTGACAATGTTGAATGTTTATGGAAAAAGTTTAAGGCAATTGTAAAATGCGTTTTAGACAGGTACGTGCCGAGCAAAACTGTGTGGGACGGGAAAAACCCACCGTGGCTCAACAACAAAGTTAGGAAACTACTGCGAAAGCAAAGAGAGCTTCACTCCAAGTTTAAACGCAGTCAAAACCTCTCAGACAAACAGAAGCTAAACGATGTCAAAGTTAGCGTAAGAAGGGCTATGCGTGAAGCGTTCAGTGAATTCGAAAGTAAAATTCTATCTACCGACTTGACACAAAATCCTAGGAAGTTCTGGTCTTACGTTAAATCAGTAAGTGGCTCGAAACAGCATATCCAAACACTCCGGGATGATGATGGCATTGAAACAGAGGATGACACGCGTAAAGATGAAATACTAAACACCTTTTTCCAAAGCTGCTTAACAGAGGAAGACCGCACTGCAGTTCCTTCTCTAAATCCTCGCACGAACGGAAAAATGGCTGACTTAGAAATAAGTGTCCAAGGAATAGAAAAGCAACTGGAGTCACTCAACAGAGGAAAGTCCACTGGACCTGACGGGATACCAATTCGATTCTACACAGAGTACGCGAAAGAACTTGCTTCCCCCCCCCCCCCCCCCTTCTAACAGCCGTGTGCCGCAGGTCTCTAGAGGAACGTAAGGTTCCAAATGATTGGAAAAGAGCACAGGTAGTCCCAGTCTTCAAGAAGGGTCGTCGACCAGTTGCTCAAAACTATAGACCTATATCTCTGACGTCGATCTGTTGTAGAATTTTAGAACATGAATTTTGCTCGAGTATCATGTCGTTTTTGGAACCCCAGAATCTACTCTGTAGGAATCAACATGGATTCCGGAAACCGCGATCGTGTGAGACTCAACTCGCTTTATTTGTTCATGAGACCCAGAAAATATTAGGTACTCGCTATTTTCCTTGACTTCCGGAAGGCGTTCGATACAGTTCCGCACTGTCGCCTGATAAACAAAGTAAGAGCCTACGGAATATCAGACCAGCTGTTTGGATGGATTGAAGAGTTTTTTGCAAACAGAACACAGCATGTTGTTATCAATGAAGAGACGTCTACAGACGTTAAAGTAACCTCTGGCGTGCCACAGGGGAGTGTTATGGGTCCATTGCTTTTCACAATATATATAAAAGACCTAGTAGATAGTGTCGGAAGTTCCATGCGGCTTTTCGCGGATGATGCTGTAGTATACAGAGACGTTTCAGCATTAGGAAATTGTAGCGAAATACTGGAAGGTCTGCAGCGGATAGGCACTTGGTGCAGGGAGTGGCAACTGACCCTTAACATAGACAAATGTAATGTATTGCGAATACATAGAGAGAAGGATCCTTTATTGTATGATTATATGATAGCGGAACAAACACTGGTAGCAGTTACTTCTGTAAAATATCTGGGAGTATGCGTGCGGAATGATTCGACTTGGAATGATCAAATAAAATTAATTGTTGGTAAGGCGAGTACCAGGTTGAGATTCATTGGGAGAGTCCTTAGAAAATGTAGTCCATCAACAAGGGAGGTGGCTCACAAAACACTCGTTCGACCTATACTTAAGTATTGCTCATCAGGGTGGGATCCGTACCTGATCGGGTTGACGGAGGAGATAGAGAAGATCTAAAGGGTTGTTTGGTAACCATGATAGCGTTACGGAGATGTTTAGCAAACTCAAGTGGCAGACTCTGCAAGAGAGGAGCTCTGCATCGCGGTGTAGCTTGCTCGCCAGGTTTCGAGAGGGTGCGTTTCTGGATGAGGTATCGAATGTATTTCTTCGCCCTACTTATACCTCCAGAGAAGATCACGAATATAAAATTAGAGAGATTCGAGCGCGCACGGAGGCTTTCAGACAGTCGTTCTTCCCGCGAACCATACGCGACTGGAACAAAAAAGGGAGGTAATGACAGTGGCACGTAAAGTGCCCTCCGCCACACACAGTTGGATGGCTTGCGGAGTATAAATCTAGATGTAGATGTACCAGCATACAGTGGGATTGTAATATGCAATGATGTATCTCCTACAAAGGACGACCACGACACACATTACTGTATCATGCTTTCGAAATGACGGTAAAATGGATACCGTTGTCTTCAAGTAGCTGAAGTGCAAACTTTTAGTTAATCACGCCTTTTGCATTCTTGTGGAGAAATTCCACAACAACTTTCATCCCCTAATGAATATTTCATTATATCTAACCAAGAAGTGAAAAAAAACTTCATAAATTTAGTTGTAAATTTTTTAATGTAACGAAATATTTCCTTACAGGCTTTCATCTCCCTTAGGGGCCAAATTTCCTGAAACACTGCAACATCTATCTTTTTTTAAATTTCTAACCGAGGTATCAAATACCAGTTGCCGTGGATGTAACCTTTAAAAGCTTTTAGCGGTTCTTTAATAATTAGTTTTGTTTTTAATGCACTCATTATTTTACCTCCTTAGCGGTTGAGTTTTCAAAAATGCTGCAACGTGTATTTTTTTAATTTACGACTGCTAAACCCAATTCCCTGCTTTCGAAGACCTACATTTAAAATTCCCTTAATAATGACATAATTTCAAAAAGATTTTCATCACCTATTGACCTCTTAGGAGAGGAATTTCGGACAGTCCGTTCTTGAAAGATGCCTACAGCTTAAGGTAGACACCCTTTATAAGCTTCAAGATTCTATTCTTAGCGGTTTGGGCTTGGTGGTGAAGAGGCAGTGAATCAATCTGAACCTATTTCACCCCCTTAGCTGCTGAATTTTCTAAAACCAGTGAAATATATATATTTTTTGAAGTTATTAAATGAGAAGCCAAACTTGAATTTTTATAAAATTAGCTTTAGAACCGCTTTCATAGTATAATATTTTCATACAAAATATTATCCCAAATTTTAGGTCTCAGGTGTTCAATTTCCAAAACCACTGAAACTGTGTTTTTGATTTGTAACTGAGAAGTTAAATACCAGTATTCATAGACATAGCCCTGAATATATCTTAGTAGTTTTTTAGTGTTCATAGTGGGTGAAAACTATTTTTGAAACATGTCATTACAATTTTCAAAAATAGCTTTCACCCAGTACTTCACCACCATAGGTTAAATTTCCAAAAATGCTGAAACATGATTTATTTATATCCGATTGGGAAACAAAATACCAATTTTCGTCAGCCTAGCCTCAAAATTTCCTTACTAGCGAACTTAAAATTTAACCCGTATATCGTTCACTTAGGTTTGGAATTTCGTAAACTGTCTTCTTAAACGACGCATACACCAAGAAATTCCCACCTTCTCAATATGACAAGTTACTATCCTTGACGGTTTGGGCTGGACAATGATGCGTCATTCTGTCAGTCAGGACATTGGCTGTTATATGTAGCGACTGCGTCACATTTCTATTTTGTGATATGCAACTCAGAACTGTAGATGAATGGAACTATACACACTGTTGTTTACCCATATCATGCACGATGTACAGTAACTTAATTCCGTATTGTTTGAAATCCAAACGTCACCAAAAAGCATGCGAGGGGGACACATGAAACAGGTTAACTTTCGACTAGCATTTCTGTTGACTACGTGGAAATCTCTGTTCAGCGTGTTGTAGGTCTTGAAGGAGGATAAATGGGTACACTTTTTTGAAACCGGTTGTATCGTTCGATTTCTTTGAGCTGTTTGAGGTACAGAACTAGAAAGCATTATGTTGGAATGTTATCGCCATTTCTAATCGATGCACACTGAATAATGATCGAACGAGAGAGCTAGCTGCACCAACGACACCATATCAACAACCCTGCATCTCATAACTGGCGTCAACGTTCGATGCACAAATTTAAATCAACCCCAATTTGTAGCTCAAATGATTTAGAAGATGTAGTGTTATGATTATGCATGAAACTTTCTGTCACACCTTAAATGTCTACCCAGGAATGAAGTACGTATGCTGCTACACACCGTTTTCCTAATTTACAAACGATATAAATAATGTAATGAAGGACTAACGTACATTTAGAATAAGAAATAAACCTTTTTTCTAGAGGACTGAAAAGAGATTTAACTAGCTATAAATGTCTGAACCTTCTAAGTTCCAATTGGTATTACTTTGTCTACTTTTGCGTGAGCACCATTCTATAGTTGCACATATTGTTGTGTTAAAGGAAAAGTTGTTTCTTAACGCTAATTAAATATTTTGATGAGTTTCGGTACAATTTTGGGTTCTGAATCCTTGAAACGGTGCATTATTCAATTCTAATAATTTTATCAAAATTTTCAGTGGTTATTCGAATGTCAGAATATTAAAAAATTCTCTTCAAATGATATTTTCTGCTCTAAGACTAACGTCCATGGTTAATATCATAATCATTTACCTTTCTTACAATTATTTACAAAACAATCAAAATATCCACGGGTGTACTGCCGGTCTATAGTGTTCAACGGGCACAATATTTCGGCGATCAAACATGTCGCCATCATCAGGTGAACTGACGGACTGAGCTCCAGTGAACGTGCCGGCACAGAGATCCGTACGCTATGGCTGCTCAGGGGGAACTGGGTTCGGTCGCGGCGGCGGCCGATTTAAATACCCTCCGCTCGCGGCGCTCTCCCTCCGCCGTCCGCGCCCCGCGCCACGGTAGCGCGGTGGAACAGATTGCGACGGCGTCTGAGATGACGTCGGTGTGATGGCTCTGTCCGCCGTGGTAGTCACAACTATGCGTTTGCTCGATTTACTCTTGATTAACCCAATCGCTGGTTCCCAAGCCTTGCTAAGAGTATAGCCACAGTCGCGGTTTATGAGGTCGTCATTGGTGCGAATTTCGATGGCCTCTCTAACAACGCTGTCCCAGTATCTCGACTGTACCAGAATCCTCGTGCGGTCATACTCCATAGCGTGATTTTCCGACAAACAATGTTCAGCGACCGCCGACTTGCTCGGATACATCAGTCGAGTGTGCCTCTGGTGTTCCCGGCATCGACTCTCGACGGTACGCATCGTCTGACCAATATACGACTTGCCACATTGACACGGAATCTGGTACACGCCGGCCTTCCTCAAACCGAGGTCATCTTTGGGGCTCCCCACCAGTGCACGAGTTTTATTCGGAGGACAAAACACAGTTCCGACACGGTGTTTCTTCAGAATGCGGGCGATTTTCCCCGAGAGTGCGCCTGTGTATGGAATAAATGCAGTGCCTACCTCCTCCCTCGTGACTTCATCCATCTCAACAGGTTGCGCTGCAGTGGTTGGGCGGAGAGCACGTTGGATCTGCCACTCTGAGTACCCATTTTTTCGAAACACAGTTCTCAGATGTTCCAATTCCTGGGGTAGACTGTCTGCGTCAGAGATAGTGCGCGCCCTATGTACTAGAGTTTTAAGTACCCCATTCCTCTGTGAAGGGTGGTGGCAGCTGTCTGCGTGCAAATACAGATCAGTGTGTGTTGTCTTTCGATACACCCCATGACCTAGGGTGCCGTCAGCACTTCTCCTGACCAAGACGTCAAGGAAATGTAATTTACCCTCCGTTTCAGTCCCCATAGTGAATTTGATGTTGGGGTGTATGGAGTTTAGATGTGTAAGGAAGTCAAGGAGTTTATCCATACCATGTGGCCAGATGACGAACGTGTCGTCCACGTAACGGAAAAAGCAAGTAGGTTTCCATTCGGATGACGACAGGGCTTCCTCCTCGAAGTTCTCCATGTAGAAATTCGCTACCACTGGTGAGAGTGGGCTACCCATGGCGACTCCCTCCGTTTGTTCGTAGTATTCTCCATTAAAAAGAAAATACGTGGAAGTCAAGACATGCCTGAAAAGTTCAGCGGTATGCTCGTCAAACCTCTGACCAATCAACTCTAGCGACTCTCGCAGGGGTACCCTCGTAAACAAGGAAACGACGTCAAAACTCACCATGATATCTGACTCATCCAACCTGAAGCTATCAAGGCGTTTAACAAAATCCACGGAATTGCGGATGTGATGAGGGCATTTACCCACATAAGGACTTAATATTCCCGTCAGGTATTTGGCCAACAAATATGTAGGTGCCCTAATGTTGCTGACAATGGGGCGTAATGGTACCCCCTCTTTGTGAACCTTCGGGAGTCCATATAGTCTAGGCGGTACCGGACCTTGGGGTAACAATTTCTTAGCGTCACCCTCCGGTAAATCTGCGTCCTTGAGAAGAACCCTCGTCTTGTTCTCCACCTTCTTTGTAGGGTCAACGCTGATCTTCCGGTAGGAATCGTCATTTAGCACGCTCTGCATCTTATCAGTGTAGTCCTTATGGGAGACAACAACTGTACCATTGCCGTTGTCAGCCGGTAAGACAACAATTTCAGAGCGTTCCCTCAGATCACGAATGGCCGCCCTCTCTTTACTGCTGATATTTGACTTCATCGGCTTGGATTTCGTCAACGCACGACAAGTTTCACGACGTATTTCCTCGGCTGATTCTGGCGGAAGTCGAGCTGCTACCTGTTCAACAGCACTAACAATTTCAGCTACCGGAGTGAACTTGGGGGTGGGAGCGAAGTTGACACCTTTCTGCAAAACCGAGACCGCATCATCACTCAACACCATGCCACTCAAATTGATGACAGTCTTGCACGGAACCTGCAGAGATGGTTTGTCAAGGAGACGTGAGAACTTAGCTGTCTGACGTCCCGTAGCCTTCTTATGGGCGGAATCAGCTGACACCCAGGTGACACCATCAATCCAATCCCAGGAAAAAGAAGTGAACTTAGTAGCCAGTTGCAAATGTAATTTGAGTAATTCCTGTGAGATAAACTCAAGGCTCCGGCGGGTGAATTGCACTCTCTCACGTACCAATGCGAGGCTGGCTCGTTTCTTCATCGTTTCTTCATCGAAATTCGCACCAATGACGACCTCATAAACCGTGACTGTGCTATAATCTTAGGAAGGCTTGGGAACCAGCGATTGGGTTAATCAAGAGTAAATCGAGCAAACGCATAGTTGTGACGACCACGGGGGACAGAGCCATCACACCGACGTCATCTCAGACGCCGTCGCAATCTGTTCCTCCGCGCTACCGTGGCGCGGGGCGCGGACGGCGGAGGGAGCGCGCCGCGGGCGGAGGGTATTTAAATCGGCCGCCGCCGCGACCGAACCCAGTTCCCCCTGAGCAGCCATAGCGTACGGATCTCCGTGCCGGCACATTCACTGGAGCTCAGTCCGTCAGTTCACCTGATGATGGTGACATGTTTGATCGCCGAAATATTGTGCCCGTTGAACACTATAGACCGGCAGTACACCCGTGGATATTTTGATTATCAAATACGCCGAGAGAAACTCAAGAATCACATTTACAAAACAGTTTTCAAGTGTGGGGCTTACTTAATTTCTGCAATGTGATTCATCTCTCCATTGATACGTTGTACGAAAAGACTGCCTGTGAACGCTTATAGTGTAATATATTACCACTATGGAGTTTTTAAGCCAATGGCCTTGCCGCAGTGGTAACCCCGTCAGATCACCGAATTTTTGCGCTGTGAGGATGGGCTAGCGCTTAGATGGGTGACCATCCGGTGTGTGGAGCGCTGTCGGCAAGCGGGGTGCACTCAGCCCTTGTGAGGCAAGCTGAGGAGCTACTTGATCGAGAAGTAGCGGTTCCGGTCTCGTAAACTGACATACGGTTGAGAGAGCGGTGTGCCGACCACATGCCCCTCCATATCCGCATCCAGTCACGTCTCTGGTCTGAGGATGACAAGGCTGCAGGTCGGTACTGTTGGCCCGTCCTGTTCCGACGGAGTTAGCTATGGGAGTTCTTAAAATAAGATATATTACTTACACCCCTCTGCACACGTAAAACTTAACACACCCTTTACTCAATGTCTAACTTTAAGAACAGCATAATATACTAATGTTTGCACAATCAGGTGTGTCTTTAGTATGTTATTTACCTGTGTTACATGGGAGCAGTAGAAGTAAGTGGAATAAGTATGGAATAAAAAATATGCCGTTTTCTACACGTTCTTCAAGGCGTGCTACGTTAAGTTCCTAGATGTAGAAATATTGTGTTCTAAAACTTGCTTTGAACTGGATACTTTGTCTCCAAATCGAAACGGGAGCAGTTCTTACAGTGAACCTACGAAGAGATGTTTTACACTGCATTGTTTGGAGCTATGAAATAATGCATTACATTACAATTCTGTACAAAAGTCACTATCAATAAAACGGAACCACGCAAATGTTGCAAAAAACAGGCAACATTCTGCTACTAAAAGTAGCTTTCCCATGACACACAATTATGTCGCTGTACATGAATTAACCAGTAAGAAATGCATGAATTAGAAAGAGCATTATAGACGTAATCATCTGCAACCTTGAAGGAGATTGTTTACGTTGTACCTGATTGTGTCCGCTTCTGTGGTAGGCTCAGTTACTGCACTATTATTTGTTCTTTTGTATTAAATATGTGTCTCCTATCAATCTATTTGCCTTCATCCTACTGGTAGTGAAGTGCATAGGTGGTTCCTGTGAACTTCGCAGAAAGAATAGTGTGTGCGCCGCCGTTGGGTTTCCCTGTCTCTCTTCTCATTTTGAACAGTAAAATAAATACGAAGCTACGCACTCACTTACCACAGCCAGCTGTGCTGAATAGTAGCACTAAATGCACAGCGCTCACTTATTTCAAAAGAGAAGCATTCCGTCAATGAAAATACAGAAAAGCAAACGTGTGAACTTTTCGCTGTTGTAAGATTAGAGACATACCAGTAATAACAGCACACAAAATTTACATCTTGAAGAATTCGTTGCAAAATTTGACCGTTACAAGTGTTACGTATTCCCTACACGAATATTTTAGTAGGAGTTTACCAATAGTCAAATGGGAAGGAGATAAATATTTAAACTGTGATGAAGCAGATCTGGGTATATTTCTCCTGAAAAATCATTTCTGTAGTTTTGTGGAATATCAACAGGTTATGTATCATCTTTCAAAAAGAGGAGCTATAATCTTCGTCGACTTCGAGTTCGGAGATTGTTATTAATGTAACAGTTATTTGTCCCTCATCATCTTGTAAATGCCATTATGTGTTGCCACGCAAGCCTCTGTCGTCGAGGGGTTCTAGGCTCTTCAGTCCTGAACCGCGCTGCTGCTACGGTCGCAGGTTCGAATCCTGTCTCGGGATTGGATGTGTGTGATGTCCTTAAGTTAGTTAGGTTTAAGTAGTTCTAAGTCTAGGGGACTGATGACCTGAACTGTTAAGTCCCATAGCGCTTAGAGCGATTTGGACCATTTTTGTTGGTACAATTAAACTTCTCTATTTGTTACCGATCTTTTCATTTCTTGATTATTTTCGCTTATTGTTATTTCCAGAATATATTGAAGTAACATGTTTTAAGACAGGCAGAGCAAACTGCGGAAGCTGTACTACCCAAGCGGACTCTTTCCCTCTTTCTCTGTATGAAAACATATTTGTTGGGTTCCTTACCTGTCAAGTAGTTCTTCGTTAATGGTCCACACCCGCTGTCTAACGCCTCATTACACGCTGTTAACATTATGTAGCTTTCACAGCTGTAATTTATCCCACTACTGACGATAGACCTTACCAATTGTTTCTTAATGTGCGTCACACGTAGATATGTCCTTTATTATTTACTCATGTCATTACAGTCATTATAGTGCGGCATTTGTGTCCCTCGCAACTTTGGAGCCAAAAGAGATTCTTTAGGTACTGTACTTAAGTTCTCACAAATTACATAACATATACTATTATCTTTGTTATACTTTAATGATTTTGTGTTGGTATTAGTAAAAGAACTCGATTCTTCCCAAAATTGTTCCAAATTACATTAATTTATACTACACTGTGCAACAGAATTGAAGCATTACTTTTTCGAAACACGGTAACTGTCTCCCATTCCGACGCATAGATGTGATAATTTGGTTCAAGGGTGCCTAAAACCTCTCTCTGTAGCGATGCAAAAGCGTGACGCCCTGCAACGTCAACGTCGGACTCGACAGCGCTTTCAACAGCAAGGTGTCTGCAATTGCAAAACAAAGGCCAGAGATCAGAAGTTCGTGTGACGTGCGAAGTGTGTTAATAATGTCATACTGGCACCAAATTTACCACAATTCTGCCCTCTGACCCTCTTATATATTGGAGTCACCTGCGCTTTTCTCCAGTCGCTTCCGGCTTTGTGTTGGGCGAAAGGTTCACGATAAATGCAAGCTAGATAACAGGTCAGTGCCATAGAGTACTCCTTGTGAAACTGAACTAGCATTCAATCCGGATCTCGTGATTTATTTGCTTTCAAATCTTTCACTTACACGATCGGACAACATCAATGTACTGTGGAGACCTCACGCCCCACGTGTTGAGCAATTCGGCGGTACGTCCACCCGGCCTCCCGCATGCCCACTATACGCCCTCGCTCAAAGTCCGTCAACTGCAGATACTGTTCACGTCCACGCTGTCGCGGCATGCTACCAGTGTTAAAGACTGCGATGGAGCTCCGTATGCCACGGCAAACTGGCTGACACTGACGGCGGCGGTGCACAAATGCTGCGCAGCTAGCGCCATTCGACGGCCAACACCGCAGTTCCTGGTGTGTCCGCTGTGCCGTGCGTGTGATCATTGCTTGTACAGCCCTCTCTCAGTGTCCGGAGCAAGTATGGTGGGTCTGACACACCGGTGTCAATGTGTTCTTTTTTCCATTTCGAGGAGTGTATATATATATAGAGAACAACAACGGTCCTATCACACTCCTGTGGGCAATCCAGAAGATACCCCTGTCTCTGATGAACACTCGCTGTAGAGGACAACATACTGGCTAATATTATTTAAGAAGTCTTCGAGTCATTCGCATATCTATGAACTGACTCCGTATGCTCTTACCTTCCTCAACAGCCTGCAACGGGACACCGAGTCAAATGCTTTGCGAGAATCCAGAAATACCTGTGTGGGATCTGTCTGTTGTCCTTCGTCCAGTGTTCGCAGTATACCATATGAGAAAAGGGCAAGCTCAGTTTCACACGTGCGATGCTTTCTAAAACCATGCTGATTCAAGAAAATTTATTATAATCAAACTGAAAACATGTTCAAGGACTCTGCAGGTACACACGTTAGGAATATTTGTATGTAATTTCGCGCTTCAATTCTTTTACCCTCTTATATATTGGAGTCAGCTGCGCTTTTCTCCAGTCGCTTGGGGCTTTGTGCTGGACGAAAGGTTCACGATAAATGCAAGCTAGATAAGAGGTCAGTGCCATAGAGTACTCTTTGTGAAATTGAACTAGCATTGAATCCGGATCTCGTGATTTATTTGCTTTCAAATCTTTCAGTTTTTTCTTTATGCCAGGTATGTTTCTTGCTGTGCCATCTACACGGTAGTCTAAATGGATGGGTACAACATTGACACACGCGCGAGTTAAATGGCAAAATGCCCTCTAAGAACCCTCCTCCTTTTGGCACCCGTCCATATTTACGAAGAATTTTAAACATTTTCCTGCGAAGTGGCTCCTGCAGGTGGACAACCACCTGTCACATCTCAGAGACCAGTTGCCTGGGAGACAATGACGGCGTTTCTAAAGAGTGACCTTTCAATTGTGTTGCGCTTTGTACACACATTTTTAATGTCAGCCCTTCAAGTAACGTCACTTGAGAATTGCATGTAAAAAAAGTAGGATATCTTTAATCAACGAAAGAAGTGACTTACAATTCTTGTATACTGCTTACCAATGTGGGACACTGTTAGAACTGAAAGAGGCTATAGACAAGGTACAAAGAAGGTCAGCGATTTCGTACATTAATCGTGAGTGTGTTGGTGAGAAGCTCCCCCCACTCGATTGTTAGCCGCTAAAAGAGTGGTATTATGCATCTCAGAGAGGTTATGGTTGTAATTCTGACAGAGCAGGATCGAAAAGAAAAAAATTGATATTTAACGTCGTCCGACAAAAAACTCTGATTCTTCCCTGCGAATGGAACACAGATGGATTTGGCAGTATTATTTTGCCAGTGTTGCCACATTTATCCTTGTCCAAACTATGTACGGCGGTTGATGTAGCAAAGATGTTGATGTTTACCGTATTCTCTAATAAACTGATATCTTCGTTGCTTTTTAACTGCATATTTTAACAAACACTAAAATTGTACTACCCATTTCCCTTTCATTCTATGTTATTATCAGGGGGCTTATAATTATTTACTACTCAGGCCCATTCAATTGTTACAATACCAAGAAATTTATTTGAAACGGATGTGGTAATTGACATTGACCATTGAAATTGGTAAAAACAGACTCGATCGAATAGTCATTTATTAAAATTGCGACGGTTTCCACCCCTGGTAGTAGGCCATCTTCAGATAATGCAGCATACGGCTGACGATGATGACGAAAACAATACGGTGTTACATAAATGTTAAATTACTGTGAAACTGCAGTTTCGCACTAGGGATCGACACAGCTGTTTCAAGCGCCATGATCATCAGCAGACCTACTACTAGGGCCCGAAACCGCCTTAATTTCAATAAATTGCTGTGCAATCGAAACGCTCTTCACTAATTTTTCTTCGCTGACAAATTGCTGTTTACCAACAACTTTATCTAAATAATGAAAAGGTCGACGTAAATTCAGTACTGATTTAGTTTTTCTATAGTACGAGTGCTATCTCAGATGAAGAAGTTGGCTCAAGAGAATACGCGGTGGGTTGTATCGAAGCAGTCAGAAGACTGATGAACAAAAAAAAAAAAAAAAAAAAAAAATTGTGTTCCGTAAATGTTTAGTTTACTGTGACATATTCCGTATTACCGCGCCAGGCGCAACGTGTTACACACATTTATTGTCACACGTGCCGTATTAAGTCACTTCAGTTTGTCATTACGTGATCCTATCTAACCAGTAACCGATGTTTCATTTTCTGCCTATATCGTGTCACTTTGTCACAAAAATGTAATCCCGAAATGGATATTCAGTTCTTTTGACAGCATTATGGAAACAGAGCCACAGTGCACGAGTTCATAAATTGATGAACGCCTGATTTCGAATATGGCTCCCGGTAAGGACTGTCTCCATCAGTAGAATAACAATTAATCAACATTAAACAATAGAAAATCCAGGACGGAATGTAACAACATTAGAGAAGGAACGTTGCTCTCCGCTATATGGTGAGTAGCAACTTTCCTTCCCTAATGTACTTAATCAGCATTACGTAGTCCCTATTTTTTGTGCTCTATTAAACTAGCAATGGTTCTAACTAATATTCAACCAAAACAAAAACAAATTTTGAAAGATATAGGTCGTGGCACCAAGAAATCAATATATGTTCACAAACAGCTAACATTGCGAGGCCTATTATCAGAAGAAGAATGTTCCAAAGCAGAAGTTTTTCTAGTACAAAGGAGCTCGATATTTCACCACAGAAAATGCCTTATACAACTTTGAAGTCTACTTGTAAAAATACAGTTTGTTAAAAGGTACACGTATCCCTTGTAACTCTACTGGAGCAACACACCAACTGCTGTGGCGGAGAGAAAAAAAATTAATTAGATTTACTCGTCAATTGTGTAGCTTGAAATCGTACGACAAAACTTCAAATCTCATACAATGTCTAGACTTTTTATACAATTATTCACTTTTTATCCGTTCAAACGATCAAGTTCTTGTTCACAACTTACAATAATATCTTCAGGTAAAATTTATTGCAATGAGTGTGCTATAGTTTGAGAACAAGAACTCTTTTTGAGTCGTCTTCAGACTGGTTTGTTGTAGCCCGCCACTAATTTCTCTCCTAGGCCAACATTTTCATGTCAGACTATCTCTTGCAACTTCTAAAGCTCCTTCAAGTACTATGGAAGTTATTACCTGATATCTCTACAGATGTCCGATCCTTCTTCTTGTCAGTGTTTCTCATATATTCCTTTCTTTGCAGATTCTGCAGAGAACCTTCTCATTCCTTATCAGCCTCCCTCCCCCACCCCTCAATTTTTCAACATTCTTCTGCAACACCACATTTCAAATACTTCAATTGTCTTCTGTTCCAGTTTTCCCAGAGCCCATGTCTCACTGACGTACAATGCTGAGCTCCAACCGTACATTCTCAGAAATTTCTTTCTCACATTAAAACCTATGTTTGACACTAGTAGACTCTTCTTGGCCAGGAATGTCCTTTATGCCCGTGCCGGGCTGCTTTTCATGTCCTCCTTGCTCCATCCGTCACTAATTATTTTGCTTTGAAGGTAGCAGAATTCCTTAACTTTCTCCACTTCGTGATTACCATTTATGATGTTAAGTATCTCGTTGTTCTCATATCTGCAACTTCTCATTAATTTCATCTTTCTCTGATTTCCTCTCCATCCATACGGTGTACTCATCAGACTAATCAATCCATCCAACATGTTCTTCACTTTCACTGAGGATAACATTCTCATCAGCGAATCTTAACACTGATATCCTTTCACCTTGAATTATAATCCCGCTCTTTAACTTTTATTTATTTCCGTCATGGTCTCTTGGACGTACAGATTGAACAGCAGGGTCGAAAGGCTACATCCCTACCTCAAGAGCTTTTTTTATCCAAACTCTTTGTTCTTGGTCTTCCACTCTTATTGTGGCCTTTTGATTCTTGTACATATCGTCCATCACCCGGCTTTTTCAGGGTGTCGAACATCTTCCACTATTTTACGCTATCGACAGGTTTTTATAGGTCGACAAATCCGATGAAAGTCTCTTGATTTTTCTTCGGTCTTGCTTCCATTATCAGCAGCAACATCAGAACTGCCAAAGTAATCGTCGTCTAACAGATACTAATTTTTCTATTCCATTCTTCTGTATATTATTAGTGTCACCAACTTGGATGCATGAGCTATTCAGCTGTTAAGATGATTGTGCGATGATTCTCGCAGTGACCGGCTCTTGCAATCTTAGGAATTGTGTGACTGATGTTTTTCCGAAAGTCTGATGGTATGTCACCAGTCTCGTACATTCTACACGCCAAAGTGAATAGCCATTTTGTTTCTATTTCCCCTAATGACTTTAGAAATTCTGATTGAATGTTGTCTATCTCATCCGTCTTATTTGATCATACGTCATCCAAAAACTTTAAAACCTTTACTCTAAACCTGGATCCCTTATTTCTTACCTGCTGACTCGTGTTTCTTCTTCTAACGCCTCATCACAAAAGTCTGCCCCTTGCTGCGGTCTTCAGCATACTATTTCCACATAACCGTTCTCTCCTCTGCACTTAACAGTGGAACTCCCGTTGCATTCTTAGTGTTACCGCCCTTGCTTTTAATTTCACCGGACGTTGTTTTGGCTTTTCTACAAGCTGATTCAGTATTTCCGATAATCATTTCTTTTTCGATTTCCTCACACTTTTCTTAGCTTCTTTGCGCTTACTATTTGTTTAATTCCTAAGTGACTTGTATTTCTGTATTTCTGAACTTCCCTGAACACTTTTGTACTTCCTTCTGTCGTCGATCAGCTGCAGTATATCTTCTGTTACCAATAGTTTCTCCGTACTTACCTTCATCTCCAGCTTCTGTGACTGCCCTTTGTAGAGGTGTCCATTCCTCTTCAACCGAACAAACTACTGGGCTATTCCTTATCGCAGTAGCTACAGTATCAGAGAACTTCAAGCGTATCAATTTCTTCATCTTCTGCTTGCGATGTTGGCATGTATTCCTGAATTGTTTTTGTCGGTGTCGATTCTTATGACGACAACCTCATCACTGAACTGTTTATAACCATGTTGCTTTGCTAACACGTTCAAACGTCTGACGATACACAAACAAATTCGTAGAACATTATCTTTTTGTTGGCTATTCAATCTTTTCTCATGGTCACTTCCCACTTAGGAATCCGCTCCTGGAGGTCCGAATGGGGGATAGTAAGAAATATACCCTCTTTTTCCATTCATTCCGACACGGTGACATCGTCTAATCAATCGACATCACTGACTTCGTCCAAATTTATGGTATGTGCGAGGTTTGCTCAGAAATGAAAGTAACAGAGGCGGGAGCTCCAGGTGGCATAGCGTTTAGAATAAAACAGCACTTTGGGGTGGGTCGGGCGACACGTGGGCCGTTTATGAGTATGTTGGAGTGGTTTCCATACATCGATTGGCCCAGTGGAAGCAGGGGCTTATGGGCGCTCAACATCGAGGTCATCAGCCGCAGCGGAAGCAGTACAGGTTGGTAATCCGAGGACTCTCGGGTCTAGTCCCCCATGTCGAAATATTTTTTTCTTTTTTTTTCAATTTTTACGTTACCTACACTGAAAATAAACTGAAATAATGATTTATGGGCGCTCAACATCGAGGTCATCAACCGCAGCGGAAGCAATACAGGTTGGTAATCCAAGGACTCTCTTGTCTGGTCCCCCATGTCGAAATATTTTTTTTTTTATTTTCCAATTTTTACATTACCTATACTGAAACTAAACCGAAATAATGATCAGTTTCATTTATTAACATTTTCGTAAAGGGCATGATTAGTATACCGTATTTATCAATGTTCTTATAAAAGACATAAAAAGGAGAGGCAAAGGAAAATTTGCGATTGCTAGTAAATTTCCAGGAGAGGATTGTTCTTACAAAGTCAACAACGATTCTGTAAATAACTTTCGAAGAATGGTCTGTAATAAATGCGTACTTCGTATTACGTTAGTCTTATTTTGATATTCGAAGAACCCCCAGCAGTCGCACACAAGTAACAGGTTCCTGGTACAGGTGAAATCGGATCATCTGTGATTGTCTACGGCTACGAAGCCCATTCGCGTGCTCTCTCTCGACTGAGTAAAGTGAAATTTTCAAGACCATTGTGAGAGCACAATCAGAATATTGTCCTTCTGTAGAAAGCAAACCTACCATGTAACTGTGGAAGTTTGGCGTTTAAAACGCACAGGCAACATGTCCATAAAATTACTGCTTCTAATGGTTTTACAGCGATTATCGCTACAGCACATTTAAATCATCAAATGTAAAATAATAAAAGTATCTAATTTTATATAGGAAGTTCTCGTGTACGTCTTACTATAGTTTGCTGGAAATTTATATACAATTGCAAATTTTTCGTGCCTTTTGTGAATAAGTGCAATATATTGAGCATTATTTCGATTTATTTGCAGTGTAAGTGACGTAAATCTTGAAAATTTAAGAAAGTTACAAGAACTATGCCGCTTATGGAGTCCATCCCATGAACTTCGGATTACCTTTATACACTCCTTTCAATTTGTCGGCGGCTGCCTGGAATCTGGGTTAACATAAACGGCTAAAGCGCCACCCGACTGGCGCACAAAAATACATTTTTTTTTTCTAAAAGTCTGCATATCTCAAGCTCCCTCCTCAGCCACTTTAATTTCTGGTCAAGCACCGCACGCACCGTAAATTTTGACGGAATCGGTGATGACCAGTAGGCGCGGTCCCCTTCTAAGAGTACCTCACCATTACTGAAGCAGACAGCCATTAACGTCTTTTGTACTCTATGAATCTGACGTTTCTATACTTTTCTTCACAAGAGAGACGAGTTTTGGTGAGTTCTTTTTCTGTGTCGTCTGTTATCTACTTGTAATCACTGTTGGCGATTAACTCATTATCACTAATTTCTCATTTGTAAGGAGACATCATCTGTTAGATCTCCTAGAACGCCCGTAATACATAGAATTATTTATTTATTTCTTATATGCGTGTATGTCTGCTATCTGAAATCCGTAGAAGACTGTAAAATAGTATTTTGTGGTTCATCATAAATACTTTAGTTTTTAAAAGACACCATCGACAAATTTGACAACTGTTTTCAGAATCCACAATTGCAATGGTGTAATTACTTCCATAATTAATTTTTAATATACTTCCGTTGAAATTATACTTACCAGCTAACACCCCAGTTTTAGTGACAATAACACTAACTAAACAAAATTATCTACATGCTGTCTCAAGTACTTACAAATTTTTAAAAATTAGTCCTATTACTTGTATCGGATTTTATATACAACAAAAATATTTAAGACTTTTTTAACCAATCCAAAATTCATTACTGTACTGTACTTTTTTTAAGTAGGCACAGTAAGTTTGCGTTTTCTGGAAATAGAATCGTTTTCCTTAAGCCTGAAGCCTAAGACCGTGATAAAATGTTGAGATCTCTTAGGCCCTATATTACCCTTATCGTTGACATTGCCTGTAGTGATTTTACTCTGATTTTGTCACAGTACCTGTATGTGTTACCTTAAGAGCCATGCCTCTACCAGCACTGACGTTGCCTTCAGAACTCAAAATGATATTACGCTGAAGCATGGGGAGAGCCGTAGTCTCTTGTTTCAACAATAGTGATGAAATATGTTGCCCACTGAAAATGAAATGTACCATTTTTGTAAATAAATTACATATCGTAAAATGTAGTAAATGAAGATTCAACAAAAAATTTCCACAATTTTGGTCGATTTAGCATACTCACCACCTGAAATTTATATTCAAAAAAATTTCAGGTGGTGAGTATGCTAAATCGACCAAAATTGTGGAAATTTTTTGTTGAATCTTCATTTACTACATTTTATTAAATTTCAGTTCCGGAATTCTACGATCTAATTCCACTCCTAAGTGTAATAAAAATAATAATGGAGAACACCATGCACCAGGCCACGCCCCTTTCTTCTTTTGCGTTTCCTCACATTATTTGTTCCTGCGAAGCTTTCTTCCAGTTTTACTCTTATGCAGTTGCAATTTGGGGAATATTTCGGCGTTTAGCAGATTCGGAACTCCTGCTAATCTGTGAGCATGCAAAAATTCCAAATCCCAGTGAAAGTTACAACTCTCTGATAGGAAAACCATGTCCCCAGATCACATTTTGTTTCCACAATTGCTGATGAAGTTACAGCGTATGGTGCTTGTTTAGTTTTTAACGATGATGATCTTGGCAGATTACGGGCTCTACAGTCACTAGGTTTTGATCCAGGAGATTCTACACTGTCGATATTGAAGGAAATCAACAGGAGAGCTGATACGGCTGACATTATTGTTACTCAGTTTGAAAATCAGTTTAACTTAAGTGGGCAAGCAAAGAAAACACTGCTTGAATGTATACGGTTTGCAGCAGTTCACCCAGATTATGTAATGCCTTATACAAACACTGTCAGATCTTTGATTCATGTTTCCTGTAACTTATATTTTCGCAACTTTCATGTAGCTTTCCTGAAAAACCACTGACATTGTAGTGCTTAAATTTGGAACGTAGTTAGTCGATATTATAGTGAGACATTCTGTGGAAGGACTTCTGATTTACTGCAATAGTAAGGTATTCATGTGAGAGAAAAACCCTAAGACTTGGTATATTTTTTCACAGAAATGTGGAGAGCTGTAAAACTTACAAAAGAAAATATCAGTATTCTGTTTAACAAATGTTTGTAATTCTGGTATAATAAACTTCATACAAAAATGCATTAATTTCTTCCTACCAGATTTGTACTCATCTTTTGAAAGAATTTAAGTTGTTTATAATTAAAAATTTATAGCTTCAATAAGCATGAAAACGTATGTGTGTATCCATATGACATTCCTTAAAAACTGTGCGAAATTTAATTGCATTGTCATGAAACGTTTCGAATTTATAACGTTTTTTTCCAAACTATTGCAACCTCGAATACGTCCCCAGTCACAGAAAAGCAGAATCTCTCCCTTACTGTTATGGACTGTTTGGACGTTGCGTTTAGTGTGAAGTGCAACAAATATAAGTACAGTTTGCCACTCATGAATTATTCTTTAGCAATAAAAGAAAAATGCTTATAAATAGTAGTTGAGAAAATGTGAATTTCCCGGACATTTTGTTTCATTCTAATTTTGCTTTGCACTTTCTTAGTTTGAATAAAGGAAACTCGTTATGTCATTGAAGTCAGTTTAATAGCTATGTAGTTTTCCATCGACAAAGTAGGTGTATTTAACTGCCTGCTTTCACCTATGCTCGACGTGAAGTGCTACAATAATTGGCATTGTCAGGAATGAATCGCTAACTGAAGACAGGATACATCTCGAGAATTTTCAAAATTCGTTTTATTGCATAAAAAGTCCAACATTGTAGACGTGTGATTTACTTCAGATAAGAACTTGTCCACAGTCACTATATCTGATCTAGCAACATATACGATCCATCCTTTAGAAAGCGATAGCTATGGTATGGATACTGGCGTCATCAGAAGAAAACTGTAAAAACAAGAACGACTTTACAGTTACTGAGGTGATTAACTTTGATTGTAATATTCGCAGTAAAACACAAATTCAGTGTTAAGACTCCCGTCACGTTAAAACAATCTGTTATGCCAGGACTCGATGGCGGGTTCTTTGACTTACGCACGCAAGTTCTCCACTAACAGAGCTACGCAGTCACGACTCACGACCTCTCCTCAAGCTTTACTTCCACTAATACCTCATTCCCTATCTTCCAAGCATCGCAATTTTCCTGCATACCTCACGCTACTAGCACACCTGGAAGAAAAGGAATTGCGAAGATAAGGCAGTGCGACAGCCTGCGAGATTGTTTCCAGAACGAATTTTGTCTCTGCAGCGGAGAGTATGCTGATTTCCAATTTTCTGGCAAATTAAAACAGTGTGTCCAACTAGGACTCGAACCCAGGACCTTCGCATTTCGTGTGAGTGTAGACATTCGTGGGTTGTAATATAAAATGCTTTAGCCAATAAATTATTTAAATACAATTTTTAAATTTGGTAGAGTACATACTCGTAAAAATGTGAGCTCTCAGTTTCGAGGCTCTGTCTGACCCACAGTGCAAACTGTGCCAGGAAGTCTTACATCAGGGCTCACTCCCTTGCAGAGTGAAAATTCTGTCTGGAAATTCGGTGTTGTTCTCATGAAAGTAGAAGACTGGTAGCCAAAATTATACTAAAAGTTTGCCTTATTAACGCTTCTTATCGAAAATGTGTTCCAAAGAAGGAAGCGATTCAAAGTGCCCTATCTAAAATATTTCAAATTTAGTTTGTGAAAAGATTCGCCAAAGGAGATCAATGTACAATAAATTTCAAAGGCTTGCAATCTGATAGTTCGTATTTCAGGAACACTCAGATGAATCTAGAACATCCCAAAGAACCTCCTCAAAGCTACGTTTTCCGTAAATAATTTAAAATTCTACAACGTTAAAAAAACGTCTAATTTACATCGTAGAATGATATTTTGTCATATCTAACAACAAAGGCAGATGAAACCAAAGAAAAGAAATTCATACATATTAAAAAACTGATGTGTGTGTGTGTGTGTGTGTGTGTGTGTATGTGTGTGTGTGTGTGTGCGTTCCACATCCTTTCCTAAACCACTGGACCGACTTCAACCAAGTTGCTGCAGCACTCAGTGATTTGCAGCTAACTTTACACACAATTTCAAAATTTTGTCTCTTTTTCTAACCCTAGAAAATGGTGAGAGGGACAGTGTTCATCGCTTACTACTTGTCGCTGTTTATGGAGTAAAAGTACCGGATGAGGCATGACATTGTAATTTATTCCTACTTTACCAATAACTGTATAAACGACACTCTTTACAGACAGTATGCACCTATACCACTGAAGCTAAGTGTATAATTATATCACTCTACGACACACAGTTTAGGAAACATGACTTCATAATCAGTGAGATGCATAAGAGCTGCAGCACTATACATAACGCGTAAATTCATTACTTCCCTGCTAGTAATTCCATTCGCAAAAGTTTTTTCATACAGTATTAAAATGTGCCACCGAATGTAGGTACAAAATAATGCTATTGTTCAACAAATCGTTCAGGAGATATGACGTCATAAATAGTGAGCACAAGGTCAGATGCTGCGTGGTGCGGAAGTGGAGGCACAGCCATAAGAAAGTACCTGGGAAGCGCCGTGTTTCACTGCCTGTAAGGAAGTACAAATAGAGATATAAAATAACATATAGAATAATTTTGATTTACAGTTTGTGTATGTAGCATATTTTGTCTATTCTGTAAAAGTGCTAAATTTGAACTAGTACCTTTTCTAAAGTTAGCAGTTCAAATAGTTTCAAATCTATTTGGATGTTTAAATAGCTTCTCTTACGCAGCGCTTTGAAAAACAAAATAGCTTTCTTACTGTAAAAGCTATCAGATACTACAGTACTTTAGCAAAATAGTATAAGAACTCCACCGGTGGACGATATCTGAGATGGCTGCGGTGTGAAGCAAGCGCACTGTTCCTACATAAACAATGTCAGTGATACATATCTGTTCGTTAGTATTTGCTTAATTATAATGCTTCTTGGACGAAATGACACAGTGATATCAATTTTCTTTCCGGTAAGATTTTTCTCCCCGTTTGCAGGGGCCTATCTTTCCAGCTCTCGGTACGGCACTGGACGTGTGTGGCTGTTGTTGCAAATTCAGCAGCATGTCACACCGCGCGGAGACAAGTGCAGCGGAGATCTAGCTTTGCTCTCGCGGTGATGTCAGCGGCTGAAACCACGCGTCACTGACAGCTGCCTCTCGCCTTTGTCGCTTCGATCGGCGCACATCGCGTCCCCTGTATAGGCGGGCACTTCTGACGCACATATTGCTTCTCGCGAGCAACCGCCACACACTTCTTCACCCCAACAGCACTTGTTGGCGTCTCGGCTTGTGATGGAATTTCTTCTTACTGACGGTGCCGCTTTCTCCAACCTCAGGCCCGTTAGAAGCGCACACAATCCTTTTTGAAAACAGTTAAGGCGTCTCATAGTGCTTCTCGCGAGGAACCGCCACACACTTCTTCACCACAACAGCACTTGTTGGCGTCTCGGCTTGTGATGGAATTTCTTCTTACTGACGGTGCCGCTTTCTCCAACCTCAGGCCCGTTAGAAGCGCACACAATCTTTTTTGAAAACAGTTAAGGCGTCTCGACGTATGTAAGAGGTTGGAGATGGCTCGGCACTGTCGTCGGTACACAGATATCTCTAAATCCATTTCTGAGAACTTATGTACCAGTATCAGCCCACCGCAGAACCGCTGCCAGACGGGGGATTTGCACTCTCACTACGGCATTCGCACAGTGTTGCAGTGCAGTTTACCTTCCTATACAGAATCAATCACTATAAACATGCCCCGTTTTTTATTTCGTGAATGGCTTAAGGTACCTAAACAAGGCTTTCGGCAAATAATAATATGCAGCGTGGTGTTTTCACTATTGTACTCGAATAACCAAGACATTGTAGCAAGTGCTTCTTTTGAATGGAATGATATACGGGGTGATTCACGAAGATATGGAAATATTTTAATATGTTATCCTAGAAGTAAAACCGAAGTTAAAAGTTCATATAAATATAGGTCCGCAAATTTTTAGTTACGGAGTTGCAGCTAATAAAAGATTTCGCCTGTAATTTAGCAACTTCACTAGTATGAAACCATCGCAAAACTGTGTGAGGTTAAAGTAAAACAAGATATCCATTTATTGTGTTGTTATTGATCTGACGAATCTCATAAAACATGTCCCAGGCGTGTATTTGTGTTATAAATAATCTCCAAACTACAACATTTACTATGTGTTTTCACTTAAATACACTATTGTTATTATGTTCTTTGATTCAACAATAAAGCAAGCAGGAAACTAGCTCGTTGCAATGCTACCAAAAGACTGAAACAACTCACTAACAGTTGCCAACGATGACATAAAAGTTTCTACATTCTCAATGGAATCTAAACAAATTTCAGCTTCCAACTTTATCGTAGATAAATTAACTTGTATAATAATATTTGCTTCTCTTGATGTCCTCTAAAACTACTGCAGATACACATCTGGGACACGTTTTCTTAGCTTCACCAGACCAATAACAACAAAATAAATGGAAATGGTGATTTACTTTAACCTTGTAAAGTTTTGCGATAGCTTCAGATCAGCGAAGTTGCTAAATTTCAGGCAAAATCATTTGTGGGCATATTTTTATATTCATTTTTTCTCTAGTTTTACTTGTAGAATAACAAATCAAAATATTTGCATATCTTCATCTATCACCCTGTGCACTTTACTAACGTTATCCGAAAGACGAGTAACATGATATAACTCCTGTCCTCTTGGTGTTTGCAAACTTTCGCAGACGTTTCCGAGGAATGTGTCACATAGCAAATCAAGATGGCTGCATCAGCTATTGCAATGGGAAATCAGCAAAGTAGGGCTCCCATGGTAGACTCCGTTCTTTTTATGCATCAAAAAGGTACCCTTCCGGTGCTAAGATAAAAAGTTTTTCCTCTTAGCCCTACATTATGTGACATACATACAGGGTCAGCTACAGTTATTTTAAAAGGGGACAATATGATAACTTCCTGCACAACGGAATGGGCTTTGGAAAATCGTGCGTACGTACTTGTGCTTAGGTGAAATCTTTCGTTGAAACGAGTAAAAAGTTGAAGTTCTTAACACAGTGTCTGAGCCGGCGGAGTTTACACGGCAACAGCGGACTCGAGCTGCCGTTATTTTCAGTTTCAACACACTTCTCGATACTTTTTGCGAAAAATTTCAGCAATAACGGTAATGAGGGCTTATGACACAGTTTATTTACTTACTTATTTCTTATTTAACCCCTTTACTCGTCAGTAGGAACACAAAGCCGTTTCTGAATAAAATTTTACCTTGAACTTCCACTGCCCCTCCCATTCTCTCTCACCTTCTCCCACTTCGAAACTCCGTTCCTTCCTTTCTTCCATCGCCCTCTCACATCCATTCCCTAAACGAGAGCCTCCCCGTTGCTTTTACTCCTAACGACGCTCTCACTCTACTCTCCTTATCTCCATCACAAGTCAAGTTCCCTTTTCGGAAAGAGGAAAACCAGAGAGCTACCAGGCCAACACACGTATTCATCTCAATGTAAAGAAAGCTTCGGTAAAAAAACTTGTTATAGCCTTGATCATGCTTAGGCATATAGGGTTACTAGTTTCTGTGGGACTAAGCTGCCATCTTCAGCTCCACGCTGTGCATGTTATGAAATTATACTGTGCTATAAATCGCAATTTCGTTTTCGTACTGTCGCAACGGACTAAAAATAAAAACACATTGGATGGCAGCTTATTCCTGTCGAAACTAGTAATCCAGTGTACCTACAACGTTCAAGCCAATAAAAACTTCATATCTGAAGTTTTAGTTACAATGAGTTCATTGATTCCCTGGAGCCAATAATGTCAGGTATTTTTAAAATAGTTACCTCTCTCAATAACAGCTCAGTATTCCACTGCCAGAAAAACGAAATAGCTAATAATATTCCTGACCTCTTTCCTAGGTTACACCCCTTTCTTCAAAACACGCTAATGAGGAAGCTTTACAGCCAGTTGTGTTGCACTGTTTAGCTCTCCCAGTAATAGTTCAGTGTGTTATTCTCATAAATATGTGATAGCAAATAGAAGAGCTTCCTTCAGTAATGATGGGTTGTGGGCAGTATCATTCGCGTCCAGTGATGTTAAAATTGCATAATGTATGCCTGTTTTGAATTCTTTTCCATAAATTGCCCTTCATGCATTTTGTAAGAGGCATACGCTTCGTTTGTTAGCACACAGCCAAATCCTTGCACACGAACTCTATTACAGAATAAGCCATTTCGTGAATGTTATAATATAGGCAAACATACACATTCATCAAGAATATGAAATATTCTCTCAGCCATACAGGTCCAGACAGACATGATAGGCATAGATAACAAGAAAAATATTGATATGCGTCCTATTTGATTATAAAAAAGAAAGACTTTAATAAAATGCATTTTACCAGGCTAATTTATTCAAGATTTTACAGAACTCTGTGCAGAAAAGGTACTCTCGAGAGAGAAACAGAATGTGTAATGTGTACAGTGAATAATTTGAATCAACAAAGAAATTATTATTGAGAATGCGTGTTAATAATGATGGCACGAGTAAATTGACTCTTCAGTGTATAATCCGAGACATGTTATATGCGCATCATCTACGAAATACAACAAACGCTTCAAACTCGAAATTGAGTAAAATTGGGCATGGTCATTTTTGAATAAACAGTACCAATCAGCAGTTGTACGCTCAACAAGAGGTGATTTACAATTGATTTAGCTATAAAATACTCGTTGTGGATAAAAATGAAATTGTTACCGACATGTTGCAGACATATAAAAGCTGTAAAATGAAATTATACCCCTCAAGTGATGTCAATATTACAAACTGAAATTGTAGCCTATTTTCTAGCAGTAACTGAAATTGTGATGTTGATGCCACAGACATTGTACTATACTGGTGATTGTAACAGTAGTATTCAGTACAGAAAAAAATGGTGTCTTACGAAATTCTAATAAAAAGCTTCTGTTACATGTTCACATATTTCAGTTTCTAACTTGTGGGCTATGCCTACCACACCTCTTTTAACCATGTGTGACAGACAGAATATTCAATGCTCTTAATGCATATGTAAATTTGCCTAGATGATGTCAAATGACATCTTTTGTAAAACTTTGCAAGGCATTAGATATGTATGGACTTCACTGTGTGCTGATAAGGGAAATATATATGAATATTTCACATTGCATTTCGGATTATTTCTGGAAATGTATTCAAATGCAGGCAGACAGAACTCGATTTCCAACACCACTGGGCAAGAATGGAAGTCTGCCCGACTCAGCCACACTGTAGGAAGATTTCTGATTGGTTGTTTTATTTGTAAGGCAGTGAAACACTGAGCTGTTAGTAGGAGAACTGAATACATGTAACACAACTCTGTTAGGACTTTCCTGGTTGGCTATTTCTCAAAAGGAACTGTTATAGGTAGGAGTTTAGAAATATGATTCGCTGTTTCGGTTATCGACTAGTCAATAATGATCTATTATTAGAGAAGCTAAGTAAGCTAATTGACTTACAATTAGAAGCGTTCTGTTTGACCTATTTCATAGAAACAGTGTGACTTAGGAAGACGGTTGGGGAGGGCGTGAGAGCTTGAGGAATGAGTGAGTAGAGGAGAGGTTTAGTTACTTACATGTTCCATAGATCATTTGAACGATTCCTTGGTAGAAATTAAGTGAAACGAGTTACTTCAGAGGATATTATATGACTAGCGTTAACATTAGTGGACGTGCTATTTTTCAATCCAGTCTGGCTACCAGTTCTTAAATAAAATTTCGACCATGAAAGAGAAGGAGCTGACAAGGGAAATGGTTTTAGATTAGATTTAAAACTGTTTTAGCTTCATGATGGTCAACTTCAAGAATGGGTAGTAAATGCCACTATTCCTCTACTGTTGTAGATATGGAAATGACTGTTCTTCTCAAAATGTGATGAATTATTTTAGGCGTATTTCACTAGCGAGTATACATATTTTGATGATGCTGTTAAAATGTCTAAAACTCCTTGGAGTGGTATCTCCAAAATGACTCTGGATGAACATATGTTATACTTATTGCTTGCTTTTGTGCAATCAGTACTTTCCTCGTAAGTGATGAATGACCCCTAAAAATTGTTCTGTAAAACGTAATTGTGTGGAAATGCAAAATAAGTCAGTATATTGATTACTCTGTTAATATGAAGAGAAATAACAGTTTAATTTAATTGTTTGAGTAGTTCACTACTATGTTCCTTTCAGTTCAAGATTTGAACATTCTGTCCTGCTTACTGACTACTGACGTGTGCTGTATCAACTGCTGGTATGACCATATGCATGACCACTGCATGTATTCTTAAAATTTATGGAGAGTTCATTCTTTAGTCTTCGAAAAATATCATAAACAGTCTCCTGTGTTAATTTCGCTCACATAGTAATAATTACAACACTACTATCATTAGTAAAAAGTGCCAATTTTGCTTGATGAATGTAAAGTGAGGGGTAATTCACATAAACAGTGGAAGAACACCAAACATTAAATATTACAGTTTTGCATACATTATTTCTCCCCAATTACTTCCGAATTTTTCTGAATTATTCAGCGTAACTTTTCAATCTGTTTATTGAGTACCATTCAAACATCTTGTGTGTAAAGCCATGAATTCTATTAAATTTAAGTTTTACTAAGTGGATAATGTGTCCTGCACAGTTAAATGCACTGAAAAAATCACAAAAATGCTGACTGGTGATCTTTTATTATTTAAGGGTTGCAGTATTTGATGATTCGATGTATTAACAGCTTTCTAGTTTAGGAAGCAGTCTGTAATCTGGACGGTTACGTTTTAATTAAATTGTATCTATGTAAATGTGAGTCCACTGTCCATTACAATACTTTTCGAATATTTTAAAGAAAGACATCGTCAGTAAGCAAATCGGACTACACCTGTTTCAATCCTTCTTGTTAGTTTGCTTATAAAGAAGTTTAACATTGAATGTTTCAATCTGTGTGCATGAATTTCCTGTGGCTATAGTGTATTCCATATCTCACAAATGACATTATTTATTAAACTGGAAAACATTTTAAGAATTCTGTTTGAAATTTCATCAACAACGTATCAGCCTTTGTCATTTAAAGCACTCCGTCTTCAGGCCACGAGTGGCCTACCGGGACCATCCGACCGCCGTGTCATCCTCAGGGAAGAATGCGGATACGAGGGGCATGGGGTCAGCACACCGCTCTCCTCATCGTTTACATGGTATTCTTGGCCGAAGCTGCTACTATTCGGTCGGGTAGCTCCTCAGTTGGCATGATGAGGCTGAGTGCATCCCGAAAAATGGCAACAGCGCATGGCAGCCTGGATGGTCACACATCCAAGTGTCGACTACGCCCGAAAGCGCTTAACTTCGGTGATCTCATGGGAACCTGTGTATCCACTGCGGCATGGCTGTTGCCCCCTTTGTCTTTTAGAATTTTTATAATTATGCTACGTTCAGTGGAGGATGCTGGCGCTGTCAGCAGTGGCTTAAAATTTTTTCGAATGTCATTTTTAATACATTCTATTAGTTCTTCAACTGAACTTTTAAATATTATTTTAGCTGCTACAGTTACAAAGACATTGTTAAAAATAGTTTAAACTTTTGATTTGTAAGACATAATACTGTCATTTAGTTTAAGAATTATGGTCTCTTGTATATTGGCTAACAGTTCTGTCTCCTGTTTCACAATATTCTACATAGCATTTTTTTTACTAACTGCATTATTAATTTCTGACATGAAGTGCATATGTTTGGACATTTTATGACTTCTCTTAAGATATTACAGTATTTTTGTAGAATGCAAGTAACGTCAGATTTAGACTTATTCTGACTTTTAGAAAAAAAATTTCCTCCACTCCTGCATGCGATTTTAATCCCTTAAGTTACCCATAGGTTATGTGTTTGTCACTGGACTTTCTGGATCAGTTTTTAGGAATGGTGCTTTCCGATATTTTCACAGATTTACTGTAGAATGTACAGAATTTCATGTTAGCACCTCTTTATATGCAAATCTCATCATACAGCATCTCTTTTGCCCTGTTCTCATTTATAAGTGTAACTGCTTTTTATTAACATTCCTTAGGACTGTATGTTGATTCATTATCTATTTCCATCAATAGTGCATCATGTGCAGACACATTATTAACGGTACACATTACCTGTTTCCGCTTGAACACTGTATAAAAAGGTTTTCAATCAGAGCCCTGCTATTTTGTTGCACACGATTATGAACATTCATTATTTAAATCACACTGAAACGGTCAAGCAATGCCCTCTCCCCTTTCTTGTTACTAAGTTAGAAAAGGGAATGGACTAGGGTAGCCCATGCAGCTATTTGAGCCACAGTGCAACAATGGTGTAGTGGGTAGCACATCATCTTAGTAAGCAGCAAATCTGGATACAAGTCCCAGCCTTACAGCAAACTTTAATTCACTACTTCAGCTGAAATGTTTATCAAAGATGTAGTTTAGATTCATATATCTCCAGGAAAATGTAAATCTATCAGATCATTAGCCAAATAATAATTTCAGTTTCATTATCCTTAGGAAACTTTTAAGAAATCCACACTGAAATCTTCACAGACGGGTAACCTTTACTGCTTGCCTGACAGGTAGCTTAACAAATATAGATTTCTCATAAATAGCTTACACTTTCCTGTAGTTGATCTGTAGAATGTTATAACTACAAGAGAAGTGTTATGCAATAACAACTCATGAGCATATACTTCTCATTTATGATTTGTACAAAACATGCTTTTTTGAATTTGCGATGAACACTTTTGTGTATTGCAACTCTTCCTTTTTCCATTTTAACTCCATAAAAATAATGCTAGTCTACAAAGCCTGATATTAACTACTGTATTCCTCTGTTTAAATGTTGTTCAAAGAGGTGGAGAAAGTCCTTCATTTATTCTGATGAAACAAAGTAATTACTTTTCTGAAAACTTTTGCATATATAATTATGTTCTAAATTCTTTCAAAACTCTCTGTCTATGGCCTGTTTCTCACCTAAAAAGCTGTGCCACTCTGACTCCATCTCAAAAATTTTACTTTGTGTGCTTTGACCTCCCTTATATGTTCAGCTAATATGCAATCCCTTCTCCTATACAACTAGAGGTCGTGATATGTATATCCTTGTCTTCTGATCGCAGCATCAGGTACAGCATAGATATGAGACTTCATTTCAATCAATACAAAAAAAAAATCCACACAAGTCTTTGTTGACATGACTGACAGCTATATTAAGTCAGGGCTGGCCATAGTGCTGCAAAACCGCCGCAAACCCCACATCAACAAAGCGTGTTGGTGCTCCTAATCTTCCAGACTACCGTTTCACTTAAAAAACTAGATTCGCTTTAACGTCATTTTTCGAAGATCTCATTTCAATATCTTGAAACAGTCATGAAATAAAAGTCAGGCAAGTAATAGATGGTGAATACAACACATACTTTACCATGCTCTATGTGTGGTAACTATGCATCATCCATCGACTTTACGCATGATTAAATTAAATTTCATATGCAGCAAGACAGTTTAACTTTATGTCTTTTATTGTATTCTAAAGAGTGATCTGTATTCTTATTATTACTATTTATTATTATTATTATTATTATTATTATTATTATTATTATGTAGATTTACAGACTATTATGTTCAAATATGATTTTTAAAAACAGTTCTAAGAAACATTGTTTTTTGTAATATTTGAATTTCTATCAGTTTCAACATTCTTATCCTCGCTTGTGAAACACGTTTTGCTTCTGCAAAAATACTATTTTTCTAATTTAGGTGCAAACTTACAAAATGTACATCCGTTGTATTGTGGTTGATCACCAGAAGCTTCATTATTTAAAAATGGTATTTAGAGAGTCTTTTGTTATTATTCCTCATAACCTGACAACATGTTACTATCAAAGTTGTCGCAACTAGCATCTTTCATTGCAAAACAGTAATTGTCTGCCTCATCATTCTTAGTCGATATCACAATTTTTCAATAACGTCATAGCAAGACATCGCAAGTGTCAATGACATCGATGGAAAATGCAACAAATCATGATGCCCAAGTAGGTGTTTTAGCTGCTGTCGCGGCTAATCCGCACATCGGTAGCAGAGAAATTGCGCGAGAATCGGGAATCTCAAAAACGTCGGTGTTGAGAATCCTATATCAACGTTGAGTGCACCAGTACCGTATTTCTATGCACCAGGAATTGCATGGCGACGACTCTGAACGTCGTGTACAGTTCTGCCACTGGGCACAAGAGAAATTACGGGACCATGACAGATTTTTTGCACGTGTTCTATTTAGCGACGTTGCGTCATTCACCAACAGAGGTAACGTAAACCAGCATAATATGCACCATTGGGCAACGGTAAATCCCCGATGGTTGAAACAAGTGGAACATCAGCGATCTTGGCGGGTTATTGTATGGTGCGGCTTTATGAGAGGAAGGATAATTGGCCCCCATTTTATCGATGCCAGTCTAAATGGTGCAGTGCATGCTGATTTCCTACGTAAAGTTTTACCGATTTTACTAGAAGATATTTCAGTGCATGACAGAATGGCGACGTACTTCCAACATGTTGGATGTCCGGCACATGGTGGATTGGTCGTCGAAGCACCATAACATGGCCCGCACGTTCACCGCATCTGACGTCCCCGGATATCTTTCTGTGGGGAACGTAGAACGATATTTGCTATTGTGGTCCACCGGCAACGCCTTACAACATGCCTCAGCGCATTGACAATGCATGTGCGAACATTGTGGAAGGCGAACTACTCGCTGTTGAGAGGAATGTCGTGACACGTATTGCCAAATGCATTGAGGTTGACGGACATCATTTTAAGCATTTATTGCATTAATATGGTATTTACAGGTAATCACGCTGTAACAGCATGCATTCTCAGAAACCATAAGTTCACAAAGCCTTTGCAACAACCTAAATAAAATGTTCAAACGTACTTATGTTCCGTATTTTAATTTAAAAAACCTACCTATTACCAACTGTTCGTCCTAAATTGTGAGCCATATATTTGTGACTATTACAGCGCCATCTATCACAAAGCGAAAAAAAGTGGTCTAACTAAACTAAAACATTCACATTTGTTTACGTACTACACGAATACGTAATAGAAAATGGGGGTTCCTATTTAAAAAAAAACGCAGTTGATATCCGTTTGACCTATGGCAGCGTCATCTAGCCGGACAATCATAGCGCCATCTGGTTTCTCCCTTCGGGCTAGACAAGTTCGACCTTTGTAGATTTTTCGTTTGACGCTTATTTCGTGAGATATGTTGTGACCTACAGAAGAAACTGCGTACAACTATGCTCTCTTGCAGCAGAGCGAATTACAAATAACAGATGTGGACCTACAATTTTTGCATATGCAGTTTACCCACTGTATTTGCAACAATCTATCAGTCAATAATCTATCAATCTCCAATTATCTATCAACGTATTAAAAAGTTGAAATCACATGAAAATTGGATCAAACTCCTTACATAAGTTCCTGAAATTGGACCAAACGTACAGACAGAAGTGAGCAGGAGGCTTAAGTTTGTATCTGCAAAGACATTTACCTGTAAACTATGTGTAAGCTGTTAACAAAGTCTCCATCAGCGGCAACCTGTTACATTAAGTCTGGACAAACATATTTCCCGTCACGAACGTCACTGTTCTCTACAATATTGTCAGATACAAATATTACGAGGTGAGTATTGCTTCCTACAAATGACGTTATTTTGCAGGTCCTAAGAAAAACGACAAATACATCAGACTGAAACCATTGCCTTCTACAAAAATTACTGCATTCGGTGCAGTTCATCCGTACTTTGTACCGAAAAGAAAACTGGAAATAGAAGAAGCCGAAGTATATGCGAAGAGTAGGTTTCGGTTAAAACCTCTGCCACAAAGGAAGAATATAATTTACTACTAGAGAAAGAACAGTCAATTGCAGATGCGCAGACAGGTCTTACTAATTAAGACATCGCATTTCAGCATACACATTCACAAAAACATTATTTGAGCTACTTTGCAAAAAAAATTTTCTGGAGCACCATGAAATACAGAATCAAGGTCAAGCACAAAAATTGATCAATAAAGCTTGCCGCGATTCTTGCTTTCACCATGTAAACATATTGTACTGTAGCCACAAACTAAATTATTTGAGCTATCTTGCAGATAGTTTCATCTGAAACACCATGAAGTACAGAATCAAGGACAAAACATAAAACTTTCGAAGCTTGTGGAAATGGCATTAACATATGATAAATTATTCAATGTTCTTGGACTCTTAGAAAACAGTTCTTTTCTTGGCAGTGTGTTACTTCTAGATACACAGTAAGGCACGTTCAGTGATCCTCATTATTTGTATGCGCCATTATTGTCTTTTACGTAACCTGTGGTCTAGGGATAGCGTCCTTGATTCATAATCGGGTTCGATCCCCGCCACTGCCTAAATTTTGTTAAATAGTCAGCATTGGCGGCCGCAGACTTCCGGCATAAGAAGTCAGCCTCATTCTGCCAACGGCCTTGTCAAAGAGGGCGGAGGAGCGGATAGAGGTTCAGGGCACTCTCTTGTCCTAGGGCTGAGAAATTGCCCCTAAAGGCGGAAGAATCAGCAATGATCAACGACATGAGGATCCAGAAGGCAATGGAAACCACTGCATTAAAGACACGTAACGTGTATCCACAGGACACGTGGCCTGTAGTTGAAGAAGTGTCAAGATGATCTCTCCATTGGCGAAAGATTCCGTAATAGTCCCCCATTCGGATCTCCGGGAGGAGCTGCCAAGGGGGAGGTTACCATGAGAAAAAAATTGAATAATCAACGAAAGGATAATGTTCTACGCGTCGGGGCGAGGAATGTCAGAAGCTTGAACGTGGTAGGGAAACTAGATATAGTAGGGAAACTAGGGAAACTAGATATAGTAGGGGTCAGTGAAGTGAAGTGGAAGGAACACAAGGATTTCTGAGTATCGGGTAATATCAACAGCAGCAGAAAATGGTATAACAGGTGCAGGATTCGTTATGAATAGGAAGGTAGGGAGGAGGGTGTGTTACTGTGAACAGTTCAGTGACCGGGTTGTTCTAATCAGAATCGACAGCAGACCAACACCGACAACGATAGTTCAGGTATACATACCGACGTCGCAAGCTGAAGATGAACAGATAGAGAAAGTATATGATGATATTGAAAGGCTAATGCAGTATGTAAAGGGGAACGAAAATCTAATAGTCATGGGCGACTGGAATGCAGTTGCAGGGGAATGAGTAGAAGAAAGGGTTACAGGAGAATATGGCCTTGGGACAAGGAATGAAAGAGGAGAAAGTTTCAGCTAGTAATAGTGAATACCCTGTTCAAGAATCACAAGAGGAGGAGGTGTACTTGGAAAAGGCCGGGAAATACGGGAAGCAATTAGATTACATCATGGTCAGACAGAGATTTCGAAATCAGATACTGGATTGTAAGGCGTACTCAGGAGCAGATATAGACTGAGATCACAATATAGTAGTGATGAAGAGTGGGCTGAAGTTCAAGACATTAGTCAGTAAGAATCAATACGCTAAGAAGTGGGATACGAAAGTTCTAAGGAATGACGAGATACGTTTGAAATTCTCTAACGCTATAGATACAGCAATTAAGAATATCGCAGTAGGCAACACAGTTGAAGAGGAATGGACGTCTCTAAAAAGGGCCATCACAGAAGTTGGGAAGGAAAACATAGGTACAAAGAAGGTAGCTGCGAAGAAACCATGGGTAACAGAAGAAATACTTCAGTCGATTGATGAAAGAAGGAAGTACAAACACGTTCCGGGAAAATCAGGCATACAGAAATACAAGTCGCTGAGGAATGAAATAAATAGGAAGTGCAGGGAAGCTAAGACGAAATGGCTGCAGGAAAAATGTGAAGACATCGAAAAAGATATGATTGTCGGATGGACAGACTTAGCATACAGGAAAGTCAAAACAATCTTTGGTGACATTAAAAGCAACGGTGGTAACATTAAGAGTGCAACGGGAATTCCACTGTTAAATGCGGAGGAGAGAGCGGATAGGTGGAAAGAATACATTGAAAGCCTCTATGAGGGTGAAGATTTGTCTGATGTGATAAAAGAAGAAACAGGAGTCGATTTAGAAGAGATTGGGGATCCAGTATTAGAATCGGAATTTAAAAGAGCTTTGGAGGACTTACGGTCAAATAAGGCAGAAGAAGAACTGACAAGTGCGAGAAGTGTCGCACAATCAGCTTAACAGCTCATGCATCGAAGCTGCTTACAAGAATATTGTACAGAAGAATGGAAAAGAAAATTGAGAATGCGCTAGGTGACGATCAGTTTGGCTTTAGGAAAAGTAAAGGCACGAGAGAGGCAATTCTGACGTTACGGCTAATAATGGAAGCAAGGCTAAAGAAAAATCAAGACACGTTCATAGGATTTGTCGACCTGGAAAAAGCGTTCGACAATATAAAATGGTGCAAGATGTTCAAGATTCTGAAAAAAGTAGGGGTAAGCTATTGGGAGAGACGGGCCATTTACAATATGTATAACAACCAAGAGGAAATAATAAGAGTGGACGATCAAGAACGAAGTGCTCGTATTAAGAAGGGTGTAAGACAAGGCTGTAGCCTTTCGCCCCTACTCTTCAATCTGTACATCGAGGAAGCAATGATGGAAACAAAAGAAAGGTTCAGGAGTGGAATTAAAATACAAGGTGAAAGGATATCAATGATACGATTCGCTGATGACATTGCTATCCTGAGTGAAAGTGAAGAAGAATTAAATGATCCTCTGAACGGAATGAACAGTCTAATGCGTACACAGAATGGTTTGAGAGTAAATCGGAGAAAGACGAAAGTAATGAGAAGTAGTAGAAATGAGAACAGAGAGAAACTTAACATCAGGATTGATGGTAACGAAGTCAGTGAAGTTAAGGAATTCTGCTACCTAGGCAGTAAAATAACCAATGACGGACGGAGCAAGGAGGACATCAAAAGCAGACTCGCTATGGCAAAAAAGGCATTTCTGGCCAAGAGAAGTCTACTAATATCAAATACCGGCCTTAATTTGAGGATGTACGTCTGGAGTACAGCATTGTATGGTAGTGAAACATGGACTGTGGGAAAACCGGAACAGAAGAGAATCGAAGCATTTGAGATGTGGTGCTATAGACGAATGTTGAAAATTAGGTGGACTGATAAGGTAAGGAATGAGGAGGTTCTACGCAGAATCGGAGAGGAAATGAATATGTGGAATACACTGATAAGGAGAAGGGACAGGATGGTAGGACATCTGCTAAAACATGAGGGAATGACTTCCAAGGTACGAGAGGGAGCTGTAGAGGGCAAAAACTGTAGAGGAAGACAGAGATTGGAATACGTCAATCAAATAAATTGAGGATGTAGGTTGCAAGTGCTATTAGCACAGGAAAGGAACTCGTGGCGGGCCGCATCAAACCAGTCAGTAGACTGATGACAAAAAAAAAAAAAAAAAAAAAAAAAAAAAAAAAAAAAAAAAAAAAAAACGTAATCTCAGTGTGAATCGATACATCGGTTATGGCAGAGATCGATGATTGCACCTCATCGCCTGCAGTGTTTCCTAACTGACGACAGTTATTCTGAGAGCCAACTACAGGCGATACTTGTGTGCAGTTACAGCGGCCACTGTTCTCAGAATCATCAAGAGCTTATTCCTTTATACCAAAGAAGTACTTTATTGCGCACAAGACAAAATTTCCTTCATAGTTTCACCGCGTCAGGTCGAGATCACTTCAAGTTGCTTTCGTATACAACTGATCTCAAGCTTTTCGAACAAAATTCTGTACGTGATAGATGATCCTAAACTGATTATTTTGGAATAACGAACCAACGGCCTAAAATTGAAAATTTAGATGCTGTTAGGCTTAGATTAAATAATGCTGTGAGGCACTCTTAAACAAACTACTTACATTTCTTTATAAGGAACTGCCTTCTATACATAGAATATAACTTCATGCCTTTCTAGAAGCGAAAAGATCGGTAGAAGTCCGATGACTTTTGGCTGACATGGCATGTTTCCGCTCCTTGCCAAACTTACGTGATAAACAATAAAACATGTCATAGCTAAGTAACTGTGAGTGAAATTTTAATTCCTGTATGCTGGCTGCCCTGAGGGCAGTCCCCTACTCCCTCCAACCAACCCGCAGCAGACCATAAACTAAGAGGAAGGTTGCGGTGTAAGCTTCCAGCATCCCCTGCAAAAAGGCGAAGTTATATTGTGCATATAGCACAGCATCGACATGGCTAGTGCTACCTCATAGAGCAATTTGCAGTCGTATGAGACGTGTACGCCGTTGAGTTTACCAGTTATTAGTACTTGTGACTAGTTGCCTAGGATAAAGGAAAACACTTTACAGTGATTTTCAGATACAGATTTAACGTATGGTGCAACGGGATTTAGTGTCTGGCGAAGTGAAGAACCTACAGAGAAATTTTCTCGAGAGGCGTCTTCGTAATTGGACGACGTTTATCACCATACATTCAGACTTACAAAAAAAGTTAGACCGTTGAAGCTACAGATGTTTGATCGCTGTTCTCTATAAATACTTCTTCATAGAGTGCACATTGAGGCGACGGTATTGGATCGTGCTGAACAAGTTATCAATGCGCACCCGTCAACTGTCCTGGGAGATGCAGGCTTCGAAAAATACAGGGTGTTAAAAGAAAGATAAATATAATAAAATAAAATAAAGTATTCCATATTTTGAGAGATGGTACTATGGACCAAAATAAGACAAAAACATGCGTACGTTCCGTGCTATGAGCACTTGTTCAGCTTCGTTAATGTGACACATTTCTATCGCAAGCTCTTTTCTGTTAATAACGACATACTGAATGCAATAAACAAATGCGAACGCATTATGCTATTATTGTGAAGCAGCAGAGCATCTAATGTAATCTGCTTGTTGTTACATACGACCTGCGCTGGTGAGTCAACGCTTGGATTGGTAGCAGCCGTGACAGCCATGCGCATTAAAGCCGGTTCGAATCCACCTGCCAGATAACGATGAGGGCCAGCCCACGTGCCGGATACACTGGATGTGCTTTTTAGGTGGTTTGCCACATTCCGCTAGGTGAATGTCAGGGTGATACCCACGTCCCGCCTCAGACACAAGCTGCACGAACATTTGCATAACTTTCTCACACTTGCACACATAACTTAACTCTGGATACAGACAGAAGGTGTACACTGATCCGTCCTATATGGATAATACACTCCTGGAAATTGAAATGAGAACACCGGGAATTCATTGTCCCAGGAAGGGGAAACTTTATTGACACATTCCTGGGGTCAGATACATCACATGATCACACTGACAGAACCACCGGCACATAGACACCGGCAACAGAGCATGCACAATGTCGGCACTAGTACAGTGTATATCCACCTTCCGCAGCAATGCAGGCTGCTATTCTCCCATGGAGACGATCGCAGAGATGCTGGATGTAGTCCTGTGGAACGGCTTGCCATCCCATTTCCACCTGGCGCCTCAGTTGGACCAGCGTTCGTGCTGGACGTGCAGAGCGCGTGAGACGACGCTTCATCCAGTCCCAAAAATGCTCAATGGGGGACAGATCCGGAGATCTTGCTGGCCAGGGTAGTTGACTTACACCTTCTAGAGCACGTTGGGTGGCACGGGATACATGCGGACGTGCATTGTCCTGTTGGAACAGCAAGTTCCCTTGCCGGTCTAGGAATGGTAGAACGATGGGTTCGATGACGGTTTGGATGTACCGTGCACTATTCAGTGTCCCCTCGACGATCACCAGAGGTGTGCAGCCAGTGTAGTAGATCGCTCCCCACACCATGATGCCGGGTGTTGGCCCTGTGTGCCTCGATCGTATGCAGTCCTGATTGTGGCACTCACCTGCACGGCGCCAAACACGCATACGACCATCATTAGCACCAAGGCAGAAGCGACTCTCATCGCTGAAGACGACACGTCTCCATTCGTCCCTCCATTCACGCCTGTCACGACACCACTGGGGCGGGCTGCAGGATGTTGGGGCGTGAGCGGAATACGGCCTAACGGGGTGCGGGACCGTAGCCCAGCTTCATGGAGACGGTTGCGAATGGTCCTCGCCGATACCCCAGGAGCAACAGTGTCCCTAATTTGCTGGGAAGTGGCGGTGCGGTCCCCTACGGCACTGCGTAAGATCCTACGGTCTTGGCGTGCATCCGTGCGTCGCTGCGGTCCGGTCCCAGGTCGACGGGCACTTGCACCTTCCGCCGACCACTGGCGACAACATCGATGTACTGTGGAGACCTCACGCCCCACGTGTTGAGCAATTCGGAGGTACGTCCACCCGGCCTCCCGCATGCCCACTATACGCCCTCGCTCAAAGTCCGTCAACTGCACATACGGTTCACGTCCACGCTGTCGCGGCAAGCTACCAGTGTTAAAGACTGCGATGGAGCTCCGTATGCCACGGCAAACTGGCTGACACTGACGGCGGCGGTGCACAAATGCTGCGCAGCTAGCGCCATTCGACGGCCAACACCTCGGTTCCTGGTGTGTCCGGTGTGCCGCGCGTGTGATCATTGCTTGTACAGCCCTCTCGCAGTATCCGGAGCAAGTATGGTGGGTCTGACACACCGGTGTCAAAGTGTTCTTTTTTCCATTTCCAGGAGTGTATGTGACGACGTCATATGTTTAGTCTTCTTAAATCTGTAGTCAGCAACAGCAGCAGCGAAAGGAAGTGTTCAGTATGGTGTCCATTCACCGTAAGGCATGCTTCTGTCCGATGTCTTCTGTAATCATGCACTCTCTTTAAGACTCCTGGTTCGTCACAGATCTACATCTACATCTACATCTACATGACTACTCTGCAATTCACATTTAAGTGCTTGGCAGAGGGTTCATCGAACCACAATCATACTATCTCTCTACTATTCCACTCCCGAACAACGAGCGGGAAAAACGAACACCTAAACCTTTCTGTTCGAGCTCTGATTTCTCTTATTTTATTTTGATGATCATTCCTACCTATGTAGGTTGGGCTCAACAAAATATTTTCGCATTCGGAAGAGAAAGTTGGTGACTGAAATTTCGTAAAAAGGTCTCGCCGCGACGAAGAACGTCTCTGCTGTAATGACTTCCATCCCAACTCGTGTATCATATCTGCCACACTCTCTCCCCTATAACGTGATAATACAAAACGAGCTGCCCTTTTTTGCACCCTTTCGATGTCCTCCGTCAATCCCACCTGGTAAGGATCCCACACCGCGCAGCAATATTCTAACAGAGGACGAACGAGTGTAGTTTAAGCTGTCTCTTTAGTGGACTTGTCGCATCTTCTAAGTGTCCTGCCAATGAAACGCAACCTTTGGCTCGCCTTCCCGACAATATTATCTATGTGGTCCTTCCAACTGAAGTTGTTCGTAATTTTAACACCCAGGTACTTAGTTGAATTGACAGCCTTGAGAATTGTACTATTTATCGAGTAATTGAATTGCAACGGATTTCTTTTGGAACTCATGTGGATCATCTCACACTTTTCGTTATTTAGCGTCAACTCCCACCAGCCACACCGTACAGCAATCTTTTCTAAATCGCTTTCCAACTGATACTGGTCTTCGGATGACCTTACTAGACGGTAAATTACAGCATCATCTGCGAACAGTCTAAGAGAACTGCTCAGATTGTCACCCAGGTCATTTATATAGATCAGGAACAGCAGAGGTCCCAGGACACTTCCCTGGGGAACACCTGATATCACTTCAGTTTTACTCGATGATTTGCCGTCTATTACTACGAACTGCGACCTTCCTGACAGGAAATCACGAATCCAGACGCACAACTGAGACGATACCCCATTGCTCCGCAGCTTGATTAGAAGTCGCTTGTGAGGAACGGTGCCAAAAGCTTTCCGGAAATCTAGAAATACGGTATCAACTTGATATCCCCTGTCGATAGCCGCCATTACGTCGTGCGAATAAAGAGCTAGCTGCGTTGCACAAGAGCGATGTTTTCTGAAGCCATGCTGATTACGTGTCAATAGATCGTTCCCTTCGAGGTGATTCATAATTTTTGAATACAGTGTATGCTCCAAAACCCTACTGCAAACCGACGTCAATGATATAGGTCTGTAGTTAAATGGATTACTCCTACTACCCTTCTTGAACACTGGTGCGACCTGCGCAATTTTCCAATCTGTAGGTACAGATCTATCGGTGAGCGAGCGGTTGTATATGAGTGCTAAGTAGGGAGCTATAGTATCAGCGTAATCTGAAAGGAACCTAATCGGTATACAATCTGGACCTGAAGACTTGCCCGTATCAAGCGATTTGAGTTGCTTCGCAACCCCTAAGGTATCTGCTTCTAAGAAACTCATGCTAGCAGATGTTCGTGTTTCAAATTCTGGAATATTCCATTCGTCTTCCCTGGTGAAGGAATTTCGGAAAACTGCGTTCAATAACTCCGCTTTAGCGGCACAGTCGTCGATAACAGTACCATCGGCACTGCACAGCGAAGGTATTGACTGCGTCTTGCCGCTTGTGTACTTTACATATGACCAGAATTTCTTCGGATTTTCTACCAAATTTCGAGACAATGTTTCGTTGTGGAACCTATTAAAGGCATCTCGCATCGAAGTACGTGCCAAATTTCGCGCGTCTGTAAATTTTAGCCCATCTTCGGGATTTCGCGTTCTTCTGAACTTCGCATGCTTTTTCCGTTGCCTCTGCAACAGCGTTCGGACCTTTTTTGTGTACCAAGGGGGATCCGTTCCATCTCTTACCAATTTATGAGGTATGAATATCTCAATTGCTGTTGCTACTATATCTTTGAATTTTAGCCACATCTCGTCTACATTCGCATAGTCAGTTCGGAAGGAATGGAAATTGTCTTTTAGGAAGGCTTCTAGTGACACTTTATCCGCTTTTTTAAATAAAATTATTTTGCGTTTGTTTCTGATGGATTTGGAAGAAATGGTATTGAGCCTAGCTACAACGACCTTGTGATCACTAATCCCTGTATCACTCATGATGCTCTCTATTAGCTCTGGATTGTTTGTGGCTAAGAAGTCAAGTGTGTTTTCGCAACCATTTACAATTGGCGTGGGTTCGTGGACTAACTGCTCGAAATAATTTTCGGAGAAAGCATTTAGGACAATCTCGGAAGACGTTTTCTGCCTACCACCGGTTTTGAACAAGTATTTTTGCCAGCATACCGAGGGTAGGTTGAAGTCCCCACCAACTATAACCGTATAAGTGGGGTATTTATTTGTTACGAGACTCAAACTTTCTCTGAACTTTTCCGCAACTGTATCATCGGAGTCTGGGGGTCAGTAGAAGGAGCCAATTATTAACTTAATTCGGCTGTTAAGTATAACCTCCATCCATACCAATTCGCACGGAGTATCTACTGACAGACACAAACACTCCACCACCAATTCTGCCTAATCTATCTTTCCTGAACACCGTCTGAGACTTCGTAAAAATTTCTGCAGAACTTATTTCTGGCTTTAGCCAGCTTTCTGTACCTATAACGATATCAGCTTCTGTGCTTTCTATTAGCGCTTGAAGCTCAGGGACTTTTCCAGCGCAACTACAACAATTTACAACTATAATTCCGACTGTTCCTTGATCCAAGCACGTCCTGTAATTGCCAAGCACCCTTTGACCTTGCAGCCATCCCGCAATTTCCCGAGGCCTTCTAACCTAAAAAACCGCCCAGTCCACGCCACACAGCCTCCGCTACCCGTGTAGCCGCCAGCTGAGTGTAGTGAACTCCTGACTTATTCAGCGGAACCCGAAACCCCACCACCCTATGGCGCAAGTCAAGGAATCTGCAGCCAATACAGTCGCAAAACCGTCTGAACCTCTGATTCAGACCCTCCACCCGGCTCTGCACCAAAGGTCCGCAGTCGGTTCTGTCAACGATGCTGCAGATGGTGAGCTCTGCCTTCATCTCGGCAGCCTTCACCAAATCAGATAGCCGCTGGAATCCAGAGAGAATTTCCTCAGATCCAAAGCGACACACGTCATTAGTGCCGACATGCGCCACCACCTGCAGCTGGCTGCACCCTGTGCTCTTCATGGCATCCGGAAGGACCCTTTCCACATCAGGAATGACTCCTCCCGGAATGCACACGGCGTGCACACTGGATTTCTTCCCCTCCTTAGCAGCCGTATCCTCAAGGGGCCCCATTACGTGCCTAACATTGGAGCTCCCAACTACCAGTAAGCCCACCCTCTGCGATTGCCCGGACCTTGAAGGCTGAGAATGATCCTCTGAAACAGGGCAGGCAGCTGCATCTGGCTCAGTCAGAGACATTGCCTGAAACCGGTTTGTCAGACGCACCGGGGAGGCTTTCTGATCAGCCTCCGGGGACGCCTTTCGCTGCCTGCCACGCCCTGGAACGACCTCCCAATCAACCACAGGCGAGGGCTCAGCCCCACTGCGGGCAGCAACCGGGGCAACCACAGCGGCAGACCGATCTGGGGACAGACGGGACGAGGTTGACATCCCCGTGATACCCAAGTCCGGCTCCCCACAGCGCCGATTGCAGCTGTGAGCGAAGGGATGCCAAGTCAGCCCTCATCCGAACACAGCAATCGCAGTCCCTGTCCATTCTAATCGATGTTGAACAACAGTTACTGAAACACGAGTCCGTGCCTAGATAACGCAAGCGAAACACGCAAAGAATGTATCAACTAACCTGTACAAATGCCTAACGACTGCGCTACAATCTGCTGAATTTACGATTACAGTAACTAAAACTCGAAATTGCACCTCCTATACGAAACTCACACGCAATTTAAATAAGAATCTACCAAGTAACCACAATAGCGCGATGCTACAACTGTCAAATACTATAATACGCCCGAAATATATGAATTAAACAATGCAAGTACCCAAAAACACGCAAAGAAATTAATTAAACTATCTAACAAATAAGTAAGCTAGGGTTATACGACTTGCTGCTGCAGCTGCTTATCCAACGGCGGCAGGGAGCACAATGGCTGTGACCAACTGACACTGGCTGTTCAAAACAAAAACAGAAGACAGACGACTACGCGAATTTACACTATTCAGATACTAAGGCGCGATGCTACAACCCTCAAATACTGTAATACGCCCGAAATATATGAATTAAACAATGCAAGTACCCAAAAACACGCAAAGAAATTAATTAAACTATCTAACAAATAAGTAAGCTAGGGCTGTACGACTTGCTGCTGGAGCTGCTTATCCAACGGCGGCAGGAAGCACAATGGCTGTGATCAACCGACACTGGCTGTTCAAAACAAAAACAGAAGACAGACGACTACGCGAATTTGCACTATTCAGATACTAAGGCGCGATGCTACAACCCTCAAATACTATAATACGCCCGAAATATATGAATTAAACAATGCAAGTACCCAAAAACACGCAAAGAAATTAATTAAACTGTCTAACAAATAAGTAAGCTAGGGTTATACGACTTGCTACTGCAGCTGTTTATCCAACGGCGGCAGGGAGAATGTCATTGGTGACGTGTTCCAGTAGTGTTTGTACATCTTTAACGGCGCGAGCATACACCAGAAGTTTCTAATGTGCCCACGACCAAAAACAACAACGACTTCCGCTATACTGGTATGTGCAAAGCGAAAACTACAATAAAAATCGTTTCATAGCCTTATCAAAACACAAACTGTTTCCATCAGATATCATACATTCGCTGCACTGTTCTAGAACTGTGATTGCAGCTTGCACCTACAATACTAGCATATGTTTACTACACGCTGTATCCATCGAGAATAATACAAGAATGTTTCCTCATATGTTTACTGCATTATGTAGATCGTTCGTAATGGCAAAGAACTTGCAGTAAATGTAAAGTATTTCACAGTAATGGAACTGAACAATTGGTCATGGCTCTTAAGGTATGCATATTATAACAAGAGCTTTTCCTGGACTCGAGTAAGCGCCGGCCCCGGATCGAATCCGCCCGGCGTATTAACGACGACGGCCGGTGTGCTGGCCAGCCTGGATGTGGTTTTTAAGCGGTTTTCCACATCCCCTAGGTGAATACCGGGCTGTTCCCCACATCCCGCCTCAGTTACACGGCTCGCTGACATTTGAGCACTTTCGTACTATTCCATGGATTACACTAGTCGCAGACAGTTGGGGTACACTAATTCCATCCCAGGCAGTACGGGGTGGCGGCAGGAAGGGCATCCGGCCACCTCTTCCACTAACATTGCCAAATCCGATTAACCATGCCGACCATGCCTAACTGTGGGAAAAGGCGCAAGCGAGAGAAAGAAAGAATTATAACCAGAATTTCTGGATATTTAGTCTTGTTTTGCTATAGAGTACCGCCTTTTAAAATATGGAATACTTTTTTTAACACCACATGTAATATTGAGAATACTAGTGGAAAGTAGTAGTAGTAGCAGTAGTAGTAGAGGGGTTTTGGGCGCACGACAGCAAGGTCTTCAGCGCCCATTCAGTAACATAGTGAGACGGGTGTCAAGAAAAATCCCAGAACAGGAATATAAAACGAAACAGAAAACATGGATAACAATCGTTGAAAAACATGTCCTCACCCACACCAAAGCGTGGGATGAAGCACAGCGTCAGCTGTAAAACATGGACAACACAGGAAGAAAATGTTAGAGGGAGCTAAAACAATGTAGCAGATGGAAGTGCAGCCACTCTGCAATACATTAAAACCTCCAGCCTAAAAGTTTAGGCCAGAGTCCAGACACATCACAAAACTTAAAAACCCTAGACACACACGTATCATCATTAGCTAAAACAGAAGGCAGATCCCCATCAACTTGTGCTTCTGCCCGTGCATCACGGTATAAAATGCAGTCTGTTAAAATGTGCCGGACAGAGATGTACACACCACAAGCATCACGAAACGGAGGATCCTCCCGCCGTAATAAAAAGCTATGTGTGAGAGGACGGTGCCGGATCCGAAGACGTGTGAGGGCCACCTCCTCCCGCCTGAGCAACCGGCAGGAGGAAAGCCACGGCCGGGTGGTGGACTTTATCAACCGCAGTTTATTGGCCGTCACCGCCAGCCATTCGTCCTCACACAATTCCAGGACTTCCTGTGGAGTGCAGCGATGACTGACTGCTAGGGAATAGGACACTGGACCACATCCTGCTCTCTGCAGGAGTCTTTGGCAGCCCGATCGGCCTGTTCATTGTCCCATATGCCGACATGACCAGGCACACAGCAGATGGATACTTCTGTACCCCGCCGTTGGAGCAAGCAGGGTTGGTCATGTATTAGCTGGACCATCTCCTCAGTCGGGTACAGGTTCTGCAGTGATTGTAAGGCACTAAGAGAATCGGAGCAGAGAAGAAATCGATCTCCCCGAACACGATTCGTCTACTCCAGTGCCTTCAGGATCGCGTGGAGCTCCGCTGCGAAAATGGTATATTCAGCAGGGAGGCGAATGCGGGTAACTTGATCAGGGAACACTACAGAACAGCCAAGGAAATTCTCCTATTTGGAACCATCAGTGTAAACGACAGTGAAACCGTGATGCACATCTAAAATATTAAAAAACAGAGATTGAAATGTAAAATCTGGTATGCGATCTTTCTTAAAATTAGTCAAATCTAAAATAAGTTTGGGTCTCCGGAGGAGCCAAGTTGGAGATCGGCCCCAACCGCGACGCAAAACACGAAGACCAGCCATAGACATCGCAGCGAGGCAATCCTGTGATCGAATTCCATAGGGCTGAGTCGCACGTTACCGGTTATGAAATAACTGTGCCAGAGGAGGCTGAGCAACGGTATGGTATGCAGGGGTGTATGGTGTGGACAAAGTTTTATACGCCTGGCGCACTGTAAGTAGCCGTCGCCGCATATGAAGTATCGGTTCACCAGCCTCTGCACAGAGGCTCGGTTTGGGGCTAGTTCGGAATGCCCCAGTGGCTAACCGAAGCCCTTCATGGTGCACAACGTCCAACATCTTTAAGTAAGAAGGCCTCGCAGACCCACACACTGTGCATCCATAATCGACTGTCTTGAACAGCGAGTGAAAACAAGTAGGTCAGTTTGTTCTCAGCGCCGTGTTCAGTTCAGTCACTGGATCGGGCAGCAGAATGGTATGCGATTTAAAAATTTATGTGAGGCTTCTTTCAATAGCGATGGTCCTTTCAACTGCAGCGCGGGAACTATGTATGCAGTGATGAAATGCCATACGCTACACTTACCTTAGACCACCAGCAACTTTTTGCGGTTGACTTGTAAGCATCAACTGGAAAAGATCAACTAACATGACATTCTTAGCAAACTTCTTGTTAGAATTTAGCCATTACCTGGTGATCATTAGAGATGTGCTACCACAATTGTGGAAGGTTTGTTCGTGTTCGCGAAACGATGCTTTTCAACATAGTAATGACTCTATCTAACTCCAGTTCTGATTTCTGCAAGCCTCATCATTAGTTTCGAAACTGAGATTTTCTTTCTACGGTGCTATACGAAGCTGTTGGTTTACAAAGCCCTAGCGAGGAAGTGAGACTGAACTAACTGGTTTGGTCCTAGCCATCTGTTTCATTGTATAATACATATCAGAAGTATTTGAGAGTATGTGGAAAGTTTTCGTCAGTCTCCTGACTGGTTTGATGTGAGCTGAATTTACAATTTTAAAACTGAATCGTAAAATACTCATTACAAGATACGGTGTTTAACACAATAATACAAGTGTTAAAGTCAGGAGCTGTGTGTTTGTGTTGAGGCAGTATAACAGACGCCCTGCAAGTACCCAATACCAGGACCTTATTCATGCAGCTCTTTGAGAGTGAGATCACTTAGCACCTTCCAACAATCTTGACACATAATTTCCAAACTTCACGAAAATTTTTCCCGGTGGCACTTTCAATAAAATGATGAAAGGAAAAAGTTAATAGTTTACTGCATTTCAGCTGTTCATGCCGTACGACTTCAGTACCGAGACGACGCTTCATTACTTACTTTTTTGCTACTTTACTATCGTCTCTGTTCGCAATCATCGAGTAAAACTGAAGACATATCAGGTGTTCCACAGGGAAGCGCCCTGGGATCTCTGCTGTTCCTGATCTGTATAAATGACCTGGGTGACAATCTGAGCAGTTGTCTTAGGTTGTTCGCAGATGATACTGTAATTTACCGTCTGCTAAGCTCATCCGAAGACCAGTATCAGTTGCAAAGCGATTTAGAAAAGATTGCTGTATGGTGTGGCAGGTGGCAGTTGACGCTAAATAACGAAAAGTGTGAGGTGATCCACATGAGTTCCAAACGAAATCCGTTGGAATTCGATTACTCGATAAATAGTACAATTCTCAAAGCTGTCAATTCAACTAAGTACCTGGGTGTTAAAATTACGAACAACTTCAGTTGGAAAGACCACATAGATAATATTGTGGGGAAGGCGAGCCAAAGGTTGCGTTTCATTGGCAGGACACATAGAAGATGCAACAAGTCCACTCGTTCGTCCTTTGTTAGAATATTGTTGCGCGGTGTGGGATCCATACCAGGTGGGATTGACGGAGGTCATCGGAAGGGTGCAAAAAAGGCAGCTCGTTTTGTATTATCACGTAATAGGGGAGAGAGTGTGGCAGATATGATACGCGAATTAGGATGGAAGTTTTTCGTCGCGGCGAGATATTTTTACGAAATTTCAGTCACCAACTTTCTCTTCCGAATGCGAAAATATTTTGTTGAGCCCAACCTACATACGTAGGAATAATCATCAAAATAAAATAAGAGAAATCAGAGCTCGAACAGAAAGGTTTAGGTGTTCGTTTTTCCCGCGCGCTGTTAGGGAGTGGAATAGTAGAGAGATAGTATGATTGTGGTTCGATGAACCCTCTGCCAAGCACTTAAATGTGAATTGCAGAGTAGTCATGTAGATGTAGATGTAGAATACAGTGTGCAAACAGTGTCTACATATACCACTGAATGTAGCTGCAGAATTAAATCATAGAGCGACGTATATTTCAGGAGCTATGACCACACAGACATATAATGCGTGAGAAACTACACTGAAGTGCCAAAGAAATTAGTATAGGCATGCATATTCAAATACAGAGATACATAAATAGGATGAATACGCGGCTGCGATCGGCAACGCCTATATAAGACAACACGTGCCTGGCGAAGTTCTTAGATCGGTTACAGCTGCTACAGTGGCAGGTTATCAAGTTTTAAGTGAGTTTGAAAGTGGTGTTACAGTCGGCGCATGAACGATGGGAAACTGCATCTCCGAGGTAGCGATGAATTGGGCATTTTCCCATACTAACGTTTCACGAGCATACGGTGAATATCAGAAATTCGGTAAAACATCAAATCTCCGACATCGCTGCGCCAGGTAAGGATCCTGCAAGAACGAGACCAACGACAACTGAAGAGAATCGTTGAAGGTGACAGAACTGCAACCTTTCCGCATATTGCTGCACATTTCAGTTCTGCGCTGTCAACAAGTGTCAGCGTGCGAGCGATTCTACGAAACATCATCGATATGGGCTTTCGGAACCGTAGGACCACTCTTGTACCCTTGATGACTGCACGACACAAATTTTACGCCTCTCCTGGCCCGTCAACACCAACATTGGAATGTTGATGACTGGAAGCATGTTGCAAGTCTTCTTTCAATATGTGTCCAGCGGAGAGACGTGCACGGATATGGAGACAACCACGTGAATCTATGTATCCTGCATGTCAGCAGGGGACTGTTCATGCTGTTCGAGGCTCTTAATGGTGTTGAGCGTGTGCAGCTGGAGTGAGATGGGAATCCAGTTACGTCTAGATACGACTCCGACAGGTGACACGTACGTAAGCATCCTGTCAGATCATCTGCATCCATTAATGTCCATTGTGCATTCCGACGGACTTGGGCAATTCCAGCAGGACAATGCGACACCCCAAACGTCCAAAATTGCTACACAATGGCTCCAGCAATACGCTTATAAGTTTGAGCACTACCACTGGCCACCAAACTCACAAGAAATAAACATGATTGAGCAACCTTGCAACGCGCTGTTCATAAGAGATCTCCACCCAACAGTACTCTTATTGATTTAAGGACAGCCCTGCAGGATTTGTGGTGTCAGTTCTCTCCAACAGTACTTGAAACATTGGTGGAGTCCATACCACGTCGTGTTGTGACACTTTCGTGCTCACGGGAGCCCTACACGATTAAGGCACATGTACCAGTTCCTTTGGCTCTCCAGTGTAGCTTCTACTTAAAATGGCGTGGCGTAAAACTTCATTATCAAGGGCGAAATTTCATTTTATGACTCTTTCAATACTAAGTCTGTTCGTAACACTTTTTCTAACAATATCCACATATTCTACTGAATGTACCTGCAAAATTATCAAATTATCATTGTACGATGCACAGGTCATGATACATGTCGACATTAAAATTAACATGGTCGAATAACTTTTGCCTAAAATGGAGGGCTAATAACTATATTCAACCACTTTTTCATAATGGTGGCATTTAGCTACTTGAGAGAGACTTCAAAATAATTTCAAACCTTCTCTAAGCTTTTCTGCTTACAAGCGTTACGTCAAACATTCGACACATGCAATCATTTATATAGTAATCAGATGTCTGAAGCTGTTTTACGTATTGGAGTTGGTTCATTTAAAGAGTTTACTAATTATTTTCTATGGTAAAAAACTACGCTCCATGATTTTCTCATATTGATGAGAATTTTGGATGAGCAGACTGTTTTAGCGAGGAATTTTCTGTTTGTCAGTGATAGTCTAAACCATCTGTCATTCTCGCTTTGTCCATTGTGCACTTTTTTCCATCTAATTCAACTTTACTTTTATCGCTTAGATCGCGTCTGCTATTTAGCTTTACTTTACTCTCAATCTATGTTGTGTACGTTTATCCCAAACAAAATGTTCTTTAGCGCTACAGCACTACATCGGTGAACCGCATCATTTACACCCTATCAACACGAGCCTTTCGGTTAACTCTTATATTGTATTTGTCAGCACACAAATAGTGTCATTATCGGTTTAGACAACACACAACTTGTCAAGATGACGTGACGTATTTACATTAATGATAACTCATCTCTAAGAGGACTAATTCCGTAATGATAGCATCTGTGTGACCCGCAGCTGAAAACTACAGTAAAAGAATTTCGTCCACACGACGATCAAGGTACTCTCGTTCGTATGCAATATGTCTAGCCTGTACCAGTTTCTTCAATTTCTCTCAGTGCTCTTCAATACACAAGGCCGACAGTAGAGAAGGGAGACTGCATAGCCTCCTATAGTGCATTCCTATTCCTCTGCTGCTAATGTCTATAAAAACTAAATAAACAATTCCGACTGTCACTTAGCTGTTTAAAAGTAATTACTTGAGGAATCTGTATGATTTGCTTTATTTCGGGGGTACCACGTAGATCTACATAGGGTAGTGATAAGTTCTAATTATCACGACGAGAAATCAAGTTGCACCCATGAAACTTGATACAGGTATCAGTCTTGCTCTTTGCAACAATGGGTACCTTTATGGAGATGTATTATGAGTTTCAGCCTTCCAGAATGAACAAGCATGGTGTCAAGCAGGAAAGAAACCTCAGCTGGACAGCTTAACCTTGAGACCTTCCTGGTGTGTCGTCAGCAGATACCGATAGTATGCTCCTCTGGTAGTTTGATTCTTACGGGGATAAGCACTTACCACCACACCCCAAAAATACAAGTCAGAATCACCTTTCTCGATTATTGTTGGGTGTGAGATTTCTTTCGACAGTTATTGTTGACAAATTCTTTCAGATGGACCCACAGAGCTGAAAAATCTCCGTTTCTCGCTATGAGTAGCGGCCTTTGTGAATGGGTGTGGGCAGATCCGGAACCCCACGGCGTGCGACTGTCGACATCTGATCCGTGACTGGTTTTTAGCTTTTTCCACTATTGCTTCTATTATGATATGGATATGATGGTTATGAGCCTCCTCTTGCGATTTATACTTTTTTACAGAGAGATTGTCAACCACTTCACTCAGCCTCATTCAGACTTGTTTGAACACACCGGAAGTTTTTGGTGACATTGCAAAAATTTTTCAGTACTGCGTGATTGCAAAGTATATACATCATTTTAATAAAGCATACTTATCTTGGATAAAGACGAGAAGTCATTTTTTTTCTTTGGTAGCGATCGTGGGAGTCAGACACAGTATACTGTCCTCTAGGACCCAATAGTTGCGTAACCCATTGCAAACGCGCTGTCCTTGAGTCGCGGTAAGTGTGCGAAATCGAATCCAGTCTTTAGTTTTACGCATGCGCTGCCACTAGGAGCACATTTTCACGTTAGTAGCTATGTCGCGTCATCTTCACGTCAAAAAACTATTTACTGCACAATAATGGCGGTTATCGCTGAAGCAACCTGTTTTCGGTTATATCGATTTTTTTTCATCTTCAGTTTAACCTGGCTGTGAAATCTACTCAAAATAACCGGTTTCTGAAATAATCAATTTTGGGTTTTTATTGCTATAATTTGAGCGATAAACATAGACATCGAACAAGGACAGAAAATTTCTACTCAAACATTTACATTATACTTTTCAAGATGCATACAACCGAAATAACAAATAAAAGCCGGCCGGAGTGGCCGAGTCGTTCTAGGCGCTTCAGTCTGGACCGCTACGGTCGCAGGTCCGAAACCTACCTCGGGCATGGATGTGTGTGATGTCCTTAAGTTAGTTAGGTTTAAGTAGTTGTAAGTTATAGAGGACTGTTGACCTCAAATGTTAAGTCCCATAGTGCTCTGAGCAATTGTTGAACAAATGAAATAGGTAAATAGAAGACGACTTAGTTCACCCACAAATCTTTCTTTTTATCGTAAAGTCATGAGGGGTAGTATACTACAAAAATTTCTGTAGTAGTTTCCTACAGTGTCTAAATTTTTAAATCTCTGCTGAAAAATCACTCGTAAACGAGGATCATACCATTATTTGAGCATTAGGAACAGTGGGTACTCAAGAATGAAATCTGAGGTTTGAGAATGATTTTCGCGCTAAGCTTCTAGGGACTACGAGCACATGGAAAAAAGGAAATCAGCGTTTGGCGTCATTGGCTGGGAGGCCACTTGCGGGGCAGGTTCTATTCTGAGCGGCGGATGGGGGTGAACTGATGATGAACACAACACAATACTCAGTCCTTGAGCGAAGAAAATCCCGGAGCCAGTCGGGAATCAAACCCGGGCCCGTAGGACGGCAATTCGTCACGCTGACCACTCAGCTATCGGGGCAGACTGCGAGAAGATAAAGTTTTCTTACCCAGACGCTGGCAGCAGATGAGCTATTTTCTAATTTTATAGGAAATGATGAATGAATTGTTGACTTTTAAATTTATTACGGTTGTCATAACTCCCTTCCTCTTCTTTTATTTCAAAGACGTGACAGACAAATAATAAGCTTTTGTGTAAAATTGGTAGTGTTATTCTTCTTCAGTTTTTTCCAGTCAAGAGCCCACGTTTTACACGAAAACATATTTCTGCCTTTTAATGGCAATTTGAATGCAATTGATTTTTTACTGATAAAATCAAAAACTGTCTTTCTAAACATTTGAATGTAAATTTCAGATAACAAGCAAAATATGACATTTATTAGGAACAATTACACACAAAAATAGTTAAAGTAATTTCAATAATGATTTTAATGAATTGGGTATTATTTATTATCCAGTCTGTTCATAAATACTCGTTCTGTAATGTGGTGATCTATACGTTGACTCATTTCATCATAATCAATTTGTCTACTGATGATACTAATGTCTTAGAAGCCACGGAATTTACCACCAAACCCATGACAAAGTTGGATTTAAAACACAAAAATGTTACACCGCTGCCGGCCGTCTGGACCCGAGTGATCGCTACGGTCGCAGGTTCGAATCCTGCCTCGGGCATCGGTGTGTGTGATGTCCTTAAGTTAGTTAGGTTGAAGTAGTTCTAAGTTCTAGGGGACTGATGACCCCAGCTGTTAAGTCCCATAGTCTCAGAGCCATCTTTTTTGTTGCACCAATGCTATGAAAAATTCTTATAGTGGTTTTATAACCGGTTATCAGTAAGAGATAAACGTACCTGTTATAACCGAGACCAAACAATACGGATTAATACCAGTTATCAGAACTAAAACGCCAATATCCGTTTTAGCCGGTCAGGTTTTTCAATCACTACTGATAGTGATCCAGTTTATCAATGTGCAGCACCATTTTATTTTTTTTTTCGTGGTTGTTCTAGCGACGTGCTACGTATTACGGCGCCGAGGCATCAAGGTGCATCAGAAATGCACACATGACCCAGTAAAACATAATTAAAAATATTACTGTGCTTAACCGGTCGCTTTATCCATCCTTCAATGTTCTAATTTATCAATGTGCAGCATCATTTTGTTTTGGTTTCTCTAGCCACTTGGTGCAAATTACGGCGCGACAACTTCCATGTGTAAGAGATCTACAAACACGATACTGTAAACTCAAATTAAAAATATTTCCACGGTTATATTTTTTCGAAAAGAGTGTTAAAGCTTGGTGGAATAACTGCCCACGTTGTGTTGTGCCGATTCCTCTGTAGCTTGAATGGATTTTTAAGTTTGTTTTATATGCCCGCCTTCTGATTTCACCACACAAGTCTGCAGGGTTGAGCAGTTATTGCCCGACAATTTCACGCAATACAATTTGTTAAAGCGGAGTTCGCCGTTATTAATTATGTTTTTAGACTTAATTTTGTTACACGTACAGAGACTCAACGTGCCTTTGTTTAACAGAACGTCGTCAAAATAAGTATGAAATGCAAATATCTTTGCAATATACACTCCTGGAAATGGAAAAAAGAACACATTAACACCGGTGTGTCAGACCCACCATACTTGCTCCGGACACTGCGAGAGGGCTGTACAAGCAATGATCACACGCACGGCACAGCGGACACACCAGGAACCGCGGTGTTGGCCGTCGAATGGCGCTAGCTGCGCAGCATTTGTGCACCGCCGCCGTCAGTGTCAGCCAGTTTGCCGTGGCATACGGAGCTCCATCGCAGTCTTTAACACTGGTAGCTTGCCGCGACAGCGTGGACGTGAACGGTATGTGCAGTTGACGGACTTTGAGCGAGGGCGTATAGTGGGCATGCGGGTGGCCGGGTGGACGTACCGCCGAATTGCTCAACACGTGGGGCGTGAGGTCTCCACAGTACATCGCTGTCGTCGCCAGTGGTCGGCGGAAGGTGCACGTGCCCGTCGATCTGGGACCGGACCGCAGCGTCGCACGGATGCACGCCAAGACCGTAGGATCATACGCAGTGCCGTACGGGACCGCACCGCCACTTCCCAGCAAATTAGGGACACTGTTGCTCCTGGGGTATCGGCGAGGACCATTCGCAACCGTCTCCATGAAGCTGGCACACCGTTAGGTGGTCATCCGCTCACGCCCCAACATCGTGCAGCCCGCCTCTAGTGGTGTCGCGACAGCCGTGAATGGAGGGACGAATAGAGACGTGTCGTCTTCAGCGATGAGAGTCGCTTCTGCCTTGGTGCCAATGATAGTCGTATGCGTGTTTGGCGCCGTGCAGGTGAGCGGCACAATCAGGACTGCATACAACCAAGGCACACAGGGCCAACACCCGGCATCATGGTGTGGGGAGCGATCTCCTACACTGGCCGTAAACCTCTGGTGATCGTCGAGGGGACACTGAATAGTGCACGGTACATCCAAACCGTCATCGAACCCATCGTTCTACCATTGCTAGACGGGCAAGGGAACTTGCTGTTCCAACAGGACAATGCACGCTGCATGTATCCTGTGCCACCCAACGTGCTCTAGAAGGTGTAAGTCAACTACCCTGGCCAGCAAGATCTCCGGATCTGTCCCCCATTGAGTATGTTTGGGACTGGATGAAGCGTCGTCTCACGCGGTCTGCACGTCCAGCACGAACGCTGATCCAACTGAGGCGCCAGGTGGAAATGGCATGGCCAGCCGTTCCACAGGACTACATCCAGCATCTCTACGATCGTCTCCATGGGAGAATAGCAGCGTGCATTGCTGCGAAAGGTGGATATACACTGTACTAGTGCCGACATTGTGCATGCTCTGTTGCCTGTGTCTATGTGCCTGTGGTTCTGTCAGTGTGATCATGTGGTGTATCTGACCCCAGGAATGTGTCAATAAAGTTTCCCCTTCCTGGGACAATGAATTCACGGTGTTCTTATTTCAATATCCAGGAGTGTATAATGTCGAAGAAATGGTTCAAATGGCTCTGAGCACTATGCGACGTAACTTCTGAGGTCATCAGTCGCCTACAACTTAGAACTAATTAAACTTAACTCACGTAAGTACATCACACACGTGCATGCCCGAGGCAGGATTCGAACCTGCGACTGTAGCGCCTAGAAGCGCACGGCCACTTCGTCCGCCCATAATGTCGACTATTGAGTTAAAGTTCGTACCTATTTTGCCATTTTAGAGAGGAGAAACCTTAAGTGCTTCTGCTTCTATAGTCTCAGTAACAAACGTTCACTAATTTCAATTTACTTCCTATCTCAGTTCAGTATTTAACACAAATTATATATCAATGTCATTTCAGAGATCTTACGTCGGTTCCACACTAACGGAATTAAACGTAATTGTCATTTAATGTCACTTTTATTAATAACCCTTTTTCTTATGACGTAAATGTTAATGAATGACACTATCTAGGAGGATAGAGGGATTGATCCTAATCACGAAATAATAGCTTTTAATGAGGCCGCAATCGTTAATTAAATAAAAGTCACCTTAAAGGATGATATGCGAACAGCTTTCGTTACGTCCGTTTTCACGCATCTGTCAAAACTAATCCTGTTGCCCACAATTCAAATTAACACTGACGTTAACCCCTTTTGTCGGAACATTTGAATCGCAACTATTATGTGAATGTTTATTTTAGTCCCCGAATTAATTCCTTTCAGATACGCGCATGACCGAACAGCAGAAAGGAACACAACCGACTTGTTTTAACAACCGAACAACGCAATGACGTTACATTACGACAACGTCCGCCCAATGAACATTTTGACTTAATCTTTTCTACTCGGCTATATTAAATTATACATAATTACAATTTATTCAGCTATTTAACAAAAATATCTAAAAAAAATAAAATAAATTTATCCCAACGTAAAAGACCCGTTATAGTGGCTACCCTCTGTAGAGGCCTATCGACTGTCGCCTTCCATTTGTGGAGAGCGAAGGGCCCGGCTGTGAGTCCGGTGCTCCGCCGGCGCAGCCAGCGGGCTCATTGGCCTGACGAGGCTGCCCGCCGGCCCTCGCAGAGCCCGCCGCATCTGCCTGCGCCGGCATCGAGCGGTGAGCGGCGCGGCGCGGCCCAGGCGGCGCGCAGTTCGATACGCCGCCCACGCACAATGCGCTGCGCTGCGCTGCGGTCCGGGCGCCGGCTGGCGTGGGCGGCTGCGGCGACAAAACCCGCTAATGTCTCGCGACCACAACACTGAGCCGGCTAAAGACTACCTCGCGCTAACCCGATTCCCTCGAGAGCTAGAGAGGTGGTGTTGCCAGGGCGAGTTTTGTTGCTGTGCCGTGACGTTTCTCTTCGTACGTGGCTGCGTAACATAGAGTGGAAATTGTAGCACCACGAAGGATAGGAAATAAAATTTTATGTACTCATCGTATACAATACTGAAGTAAGAAAACGTTATTAAACTGGAAGGTCATCACGGGGGCATAGAGAGAGTGAAATTTAGTATGATAGATGTGACGAAGAAGTACCGGGAACTTTTGTTTTTCTTGATGGATATTTATTTATTCATCCTCAACATTGCCTCCATCTCCATCTACATACATACTCCGTAATCCACTATACGGTTTGTGGCGGAGGGTACCTCGTACCACAAGTAGCATCTTATCTCCCTGATCCACACCCAAACAGAACGAGGGAAAAATGACTACCTATATGCCTCTGTACGAGCCCTAATCTCTCTTATCTTATATTTGTGGTCTTTCCGCGAAATGTAAGTAGGCGGCAGTAAAATTGTACTGCAGTCAACCTCAAATGCTGGTTCTCTAAATTTCCTCAGGAGCGATTCACGAAAAGAATGCCTCCTTTCCTCTAGAGACTCCCACGCGAGTTCCGGAAGCATTTCCGTAACACTCGTGTGATGATCAAAGCTACCAGTAACAAATCTAGCAGCCCGCCTCTAAATTCCTTCTATGTCCTCCCTCAATCCGACCTGATAGGGATCCCAAACGCTCGAGCAGTACTCAAGAATAGGTCGTATTAGTGTTTTATAAGCGGTCTCTTTTACAGATGAACCACATCTTCCCAAAATTCTACCAATGAACCGAAGATGACTATCCGCCCTCCTCACAACTGCCATTACATGCTTGTCCCACTTCATATCCCTCTGTAATGTTACGCCGAAATATTTAATCGACGTGACTGTGCCAAGCGCTAGACTACTAATGGAGTATTCAGACATTACAGGATTCTTTTTCCTATTCATCTGCATCAATTTACATTGACCTATATTTAGAGTTAGCTGCCATTATTTACACCAATCACAAATCCTGTCCAAGTCATCTTGTATACTCCTACAGTTACTCGACGACGACACCTTCCCGTACACCACAGCATCATCAGCAAACAGCAGCACATTGCTATCCACCCTATCCAAAAGACCATTTATGTAGACAGAAAACAACAGCGGACCTACCACACTTCCCTGGGGCACCCCAGATGATACGCTCACCTCCGATGAACACTCACCATCGAGGACAACGTACTGGGTTCTATTACTTAAGAAGTAATCAGTAATCACCCGGAGATGCAATAAACTTGTGCCAGAACTTTCTCCTGTCCTCAAAGCGCTTGTAGAACTCACATTTCACTGTTGTCTTAGGCTCCTACATGGATTGGGTGTTTATCACATCACTGGTGGCAAAACGACGTCATTTCATGATTCTCTTCGAATACTGAGACTCAGGCAACATAACGGTTTAGCTTTCTGCCAAAAGAATCGCGAGTAAGCATTGAGGTATGAACGGGACCATTATGGTGATGCAATTTCCATGAGTGGTTGTGCCACAGTTCTGGTCGTTTTCTTCGGACTGTTTCACGCGCAGACTTTGTGACGCCCCCTCTCCCGTATTTGTTGTCGCTGTTGGTGTTGAGCCGCTGCTGCTACACCTCGGTCGGTGGAATGGAGACGCGATGCACAGTGATGGTTGTCCACGTCGGATAACGTGGAACAGCACCTGAAAATCTCTAAGGAAAATTGTTCCTCTTGTAATGTATGGAAGTCCGTTTGCTAGTACTCACTGTCTTTTCAGCGATGCGAACTGCTGATTTGCTGTACCCGGTTAGTTAGTTATTGCAGCACTGAGTCATTCATCACCGGCGTCGTTTCACACCACTGAAGGGAGGAAAAATTCATTTGCGGTTCAGTATCAGTAGTTGTTACGTTGCTAGGCAGAATTCTACACTAAAGCACGACACAAATCCAGAGATAATCTATAGTGCTATCCAGCTTTCGTGCGTCTTGATACTATTTCTGCAAAACACTCCTTTCAATGCTCAATGTTCATAAAGTCACTCTTTCAATTAAAATGTTCACAGTTAATTAATTTTGATCATCAAGTATCACACAGTTCAATTAATGATGGAGCCAACACGTGAGATTTCCATTATTGACGAACAATTTTTATTGTTCCTTCTTAGCAGTTAGTTTATAATCATCGCACCACACGAACACCGATGGATCAGATCAATTACGATTCTTTTCAGTTCGGTGATCGTGACAATTACGACAATTTTACAATCTGCGTATTTGTATATCTTCGTGTGGTCGTATTAATGTTCCCTACTCCAGACTAATCAGGTGTTGCAGTCTTCGATACTATGTCCATTCTTCGTTGTAAATGTTCACTCTGATGAAGGTTGAGTCCAACAATAGTATCTCGAATAATTAAAGTTTATTAACGCGTCGTACACTATCAGAATAACACTTCAGTTCAAGTTATCACTTCAGAATAACTGAGAACAAAGTCCTCGCATCTCTATCACAAAATATTACTTTTTTTAAAATGGAAACAATCTCGTAGCGTTCCGTTTGTAGTACTATAACGAACGCTGCTGTCTCTCCACTTGATAGTAAGCAATCAAGCAAGTGATTAACATTTCCGTGATCGAGGATTCCTCTTCGCCGCGTTTACAACTCTCTATCACAATAAATGTTACCTCTGACCGACATATTATTTTGGACTTGGCTTACGTCGTACTGTTTTGCAGTTATTACTGAGATGTTTAATAGCTAATAAAATAGCCTTTCTTTCTTTCCACCTTTATATCATGACATCTCATTAATTATTGAAATTGGTGTTCATCAAAACTTTAAGGTTTTATAAAATTGTCAAAGTTGTCGTACCTGTCAGGGTAACACTGTTCCCTACTTAAAATTATAATGACATTCTAATTTCGGTTTTCGAGTTTCTTGGGTTATTACGACTTCCAGGTAGAATTCCTTACTGATCGTGCGACCATAAGGGAAGGACTCGTGATGTACTATCCCGTTGTAATCGAAGCAAAAGGTGAGAAGATCCTTCACATATAATGGAATTTGGATCTTTTAGGGTCTTGCCTCTTCAGGAAACTTCCATTGGAATGACTGGGCCTTGATTTCGACATCATACTCATGTTTCGTCATCTGTTATAATTCAGCAATTCCTGAACGATATCTATGCGTTTCGTTTTTGGTCCAAATTTAGCAATTTTGAAACAAACTCTCGTGCTACAAGTTTCTCACCCAAGTTTCAATTTCTCACGACCGACGCTTTCTAAAGCCGCGTAGATTTGCGGGCAGAAGCTTTTCCATCTCAAGGAAATTTATTGTATCGAACTTCACAACAATTTCAACAATTCTGCAGCAAATCTAGGTTAAAGTTACCGGGTTCAAATTTTGCGGGTGACAGCTTACTATCTTAGCAGTCTTGTAGAAAAATTCGTTGTGGACACCTTGAATTGGGGTACAACTGATAGTCCCCCACATGTCAGAAATTTGACAGTTGCTGATCGAGCTATCGCCTGTACGAACCGTAGGTGGTCGTGTTATGTACAAACTGCCATTCCGTACCATGACACCAGGTTCTGGGTAGGACTGTTTGATACTTTTATTTATATCGGGAAACTGATATATCGAAATTTAAAAAAATTATATTATCGGCACCCGACATACCGAGAAAATTATCTGTACATCGAAGAAAAATATGTCGACATACTGGCCTATAAAAATAGCGGCTGCAATTTGTAAATATAATACTGGTTTTACAGCTGTATATTTACGTAATGATTTATGATTAGATATTCTGCACATCAATAAGCTATTAGCCTCCGTATTCCCTTAGAGCAAAAATTAAAAACGATGCACGCTCACCCTTGGTGGTTACCGATGGTAACTGCATGGAAGAGGCTCAATAAAAATTGTCCGTCGTTCGGTTTTGCCACGTACCTTATCTGTTAGAAATACTTCATGTCGGCTTTTCTTTTTTTTTCATTTCTGCCCACGCCAGCGACATATCAGCCTGTAACGTCAAAAATGCTTGGTGAAGGAATTCGTGTGCTATTTCATCACATGGGAAATCTTGTTATTCCATTCACACCTCCAACCTCCCGTTAATTCGGATTTCCTTTTTGTGCTACCTATACGTGCTTCACACAGTCAAAAAGAAAGACTGGACGTGAAAAAAGCTCAAAACATTGTAAGACTCGTTCACACAAGTAAAATTATGTTCTACAACAATTTCATAAGAGCGATTTAAAATATTTACCCAAAAATTAAAAAAAATATATATAAAATAAAAATATCGGCCCTTGATATTGCCATATCTATATAGATGTATCGTAGAAAAAATCATCCCTCAATGTATATCGATATTTTTTGAGAAAAAATCGATTTATCCATATTTTATCGTCATTTCATCAACAGTCCCAGTCCTGGGCCTATTCATCTATAACTAAGATAGCCCGGGAACATTAGTTTCACTCGGAGCCTCCAGCCACTATGCATTCACCGTGATGCTGCTGCACGCAGATTCCAGAGTCATCTGGAAAGACGGCCTGGTGTCACATCTGTGTCCAGTGCACCCTATCTGATAGCGCGTCTCTGCTTCCCAGTTCGCTGTGCTATGCGTTGTGGCACTGTCCCTGTGGATAATGTCTTGCTGCAAAGAAGGTGATTTCCTAACTCGAGGTACATGACATTGCTGTGTGATCCTGCACAATCAAAGAACAATGTATCGACGCGGGCGCTAGTCGCCTGCAAGCGGTAGATCACGACGTTCTCTAAACAATGCCCTCCATATTCAGATGACAGTAGAAGGGTCCCGACCAATGCGAGTAACAGTACGGTAGAATGATAAACGATATACGACGATCCTGCCGGTATGAAATACCAACACGTGCTGCTTAATGTCGTTCATTCTTGACCTGAGGCATAAGATGATCTTGCTCAAGATTTGTTATTCGTTCACTGCAGTTAAAAGACTGTTTAGATCAGCGCAGAAAAATCATAGCGACACACGACAGCCTATGAAATAAAAAGTTATCCTGCCTTTGATTAAGTATGTTACTGAACGAAAGGAAAAACCTTGACAAAACGGAACATCGCCATAATGTACAAACCCTAGCTGAAATCACAGTATCACCTAAAATTGGCCAAGAATGCCCACAAACCGCTGGAAAAACTAGGAATCTATTTGATTATGTGTAGGTGTGGGGAGGTGTACTTGGGCACTACAAAGATAACGGTCAGAAAACGACTAGAATAGCACAAGGGCAACTGTGGAAGAAGGGAGATTGGCAGATCAGCTACTGCGGAACATGCTGTGCAGCGAGGACAACACCACATTCATTTTGATAGAGGTACTGGCAGCCACAAGTGGTTCCATAAAATGCTATACAGAGAGGCGATAGAAACTGTAACACACACCGGGAATTTCATTAGGAACGAGAAGAGTATGAAACTGAATGACACTTGAATCCCGGTTCTGAAGAAGATATGTAATAGTGTCACGGTGCGCTGGCAGACAACGGCCAATTGCGGTCAGGGATTCAAAACATGTGACGTGACGTCACTGCGTGGGAGCACGCGTGAACGGAATCTTACACTCAAAGAAGCTACAATCCCCCTTGAAAATATCGACCGCATACTGGGTCGAAACGTTTTGTTTTAATGTGAAATCCACTCGAACTTGGCATAACAGCCCTGAATACTTTGGTAACTGTTCCATTTCCGTCCGTGCAAATGTACTTTTTACAATAACATGATGTTTACAGATACAACCAACATTTAAAAGCGATTACTGAACGACCGCCTCGAATTCTTTCATTACATACTGAAAGTGAACTTCGTTACTCCCATATGTGCATTACACTTCATACCACTTTCAAGTTTTGTCTCCTGCTAGCCCAGCAGCGTGGAGGAAAATTCAGAGACTTGCTGTCTCTGTGGCTTTCGGTGGCTCAACAATGGTCGCCTACTAACAAGCAAAAGTCATAGCAATTTCTCTGACGGTGGAAAAATATATACTGGAGAAAATGTGCGATAGTATGCTTCAAGAGGTTAAAAAGTATGCACTAGCAAGTGTTAAAATTACATACCTAAACACCACTTTATATTGGTTTATTTCTCAGAAACATTTATTGAGTCAAAAAAATCACACTGATTACATAATGGCTGCTATGTGTTTCGTGACAGAGTCTCGTTAACCTTGTCACAACAAATTCAAATAAAATGCCAACTTTCGCCAAGTATATAACGGATCACGTTTTGCGCTTGTTAAGATTATTTCTAACTCCTAAGTACTTCGCCAAAGTAAAAGAATTGTACACCGTTTGACCTCTCAACAGTCACATTTGTTACAGCTACGGTGAGTACCATGTGTGCTAATGTTGGAATTCGCGGCGGGCAGCATCAAACGAGTCAACAGACTAATAACCCAAAAAAAAAATGTTGGTGCAAATGCCATGCTCTCCTCCATGCGTCTGGCGGACTTTTAATAGCTACGCTACGACAGTGAGGATGTAACGCAACGACAGCCAATGAGTTCCCGATTTCCCTCGCTGAAGAAAATTAATGCAGTTTGCTAATGATGTCTGTTCGGCTCTTGTTTTAACTATATCGAGTCAAATCAATGCGCCAGCCCGAGGTTAATTAACAACTGTTGGTTGAAACTGAACATTACTAAACGTCAGGTGCAGAAATGTATTATTTATTGTATGTCTGAATTACATCATAATTTCTTTTGTTATCGTTGAAACCAGAGTTTTTGAGTGGGGTTTGAGTATTGTGTGTTAGTTCTGGTACTGATGATTAACGCTAATCAAGCCACTGAATTTTACCTATTGAATTTCACTAAAAGTGATTGTTGGTCGCTGGGAAGTCTAGTGAAGTGGGTGTTACCCGCGAAATATTTGTGACGTGGAAGAATATTAATGTTAGTGCTCCTCATTTCACTCACAGCAATTGAAGCTGCCATTTTAGGTTCCTGCCTAATCACACACCTGGAAATATTCAGGGCTAAGCAGGCAAATATTTCTGAGGAGGAAGAATATGAATTTGATTGTTGTACGTTTTATTCACAGCAAATAAAGCTGCCCTCTTAGGTTCCTACCTAACCACACAAGTGGAAATCATCACATCTTCGGAAACCATCAGCGAAGTATTTATTTAATCCTTCGTTCCCTAATCAGACGGAAATTAAATAATATCGACTTTTCCTTAACATACTTGTATTTCATTCGTAAAAACGTTCCAGTAGGTAGTAACAACGCCAAGAAGGGAAAACAAATTTAACACGTAACACAATACGAACATACATTCTTCAGATCTGTAAACCATGGCATTGTCCATGACGCTATGGTTTACAATGAGTTAGTGGATTTTTATCTCCTGCCACAGTTGTCATCGAATCTCTTAAAGGCACATTTCGTTGATGCGTTATTAACTGATTTAACTGATATTTAATGTGTGACTTTTTGTGATACATTTTCAATCCACGTTACCTTGAAACGACAAACTGCAAGTTATAAAACACACAATAGCTAAATACGCCAAAATGATTCTGATACCTGCAATATCGATTTTCGATGGTGTATGTGACGTCAAAATGAGCCACGATTGCCAAAAGACTGTCGTACCTAGCCACTAGCGTAGTTGAACCACCTGAAGATATGGAACAGCTGTGCCGAGGAAAAGTTGTGGAATTTGCGCAACGTCATCCGGCGGCAAACCCGTGAAGACTATTTACAACATAACCGACAGGAACGCTTGAAGACTCACAACTCTTAAGATGTCAGCCCATGGTTACAAAACAGAGCACAGCCCCTGTGACACAACACGAGAAGCTTTGACGAATAAGACCGTTTAAAATCTTTGAATACTCTTATTTTAGGAAACACTGTCCTATTGCCTCTCTAACAGCCTATGTTCGTGTACTTGAGACGGCCTGAAGACATGGCACCTGTGTAAGATCAAACATTTTCAGGACCAGAGATTGTTTCAATAAAACATATGTGGTACGTAGAGGGATTCTTCGTAGTCACTGATATGTTTCTTGAAAATCACAATCATAGTGTGGATTGTGAATATTGATGCATATTATAGTCCACCATCTTTCCTACTGTGTCTATGCCTCCTGGAGACACTTCTTAAATACGGAGCCAGAGTGGTTTGTTGCACTTCACTCCTCATCCTTCACACCCTATTCTTCAATTGTAGGAAAATGGTGCCATATTTGCAAGACTCCCAACGGTGCACCACTACTGCCAATATATTTTTCACGACCTACTTGTCATCGAAAAGAACAAAACCGTTTGAAACGTTGTGTTGTGGAAGAATTTTGAGGATTTTATGGGTTTATTGGACAAGTATCAAGGAAGAATTCAAACGAATTGAGAAGTAAAGACATTTTGGTAAAACTTCACTAAAAACTGGGAACGGTCGATAGGACTTATTTTCGGAAGTGGAGTTAAGTATGGTGTAAATTACTTGGAGAGAGACTAAGGTTCGACCAACCAAGCAGGTAGGGAAGGGATGTAGGTGTCTGGATGGTAAAGACAAACCTGAGGAGCCGAACTAGTCCTCTAGATGGTGTCTACAAGAACAACTATTTAAGAATGTTTAAGTATATCTGCTGCTCTGTGTTATATGTTTGTCTTTCCGGCTCCAGGTCAATTTCATTATAGGCATATGAACATGTTTTTCTTTCTAGCGAGGATTACTAAATATACAAAGCTACAGATCACCTCGAATTCACAACTTGTGTGTACGTGCGCGTGTTACTCATATGGTTCAGGGCATCCATCTTTCTGTGGTTTACATCTGTGCTATTCATCTGGCTGGTGTACCACCAAATGATGTACAATGTGACTGAGTGACAAGTTGGTTGCATACGAATATTTCAGGATGCCGATAGCCCTTCGTTCAACTGTATTCCCACCTCCTTGATCCTGTGTATGTGTGAAATCTTATGGGACTTAACTGCTGATGTCATCAGTCCCTAAGCTTACACACTATTTAACCTAAATTATCCTAAGGATAAACACACACACCAATGCCCGAGGGAGGACTCGAACCTCCGTCGGGACCACCTCCTTGGTCCTACAGCACCTCCCTCAACACCTTACCCCAAGTACGGATCAGGGTTGAGAGAGTGTTTCCATGCCTCACATACATTTCTGCCCTCAGTACAATGCAGTGTTGTAATAGATGTGGACAACAGTTGAGGTCTTTAAAAGAGAACCTTATAGTATGTTAGAATGCTACGACCATTTCACTGACATGTCGGCTGTTTACACTGATTAGCAACTGAATAATATCATATTGGTTCTCGAACTGAAAGGTTAAATAAGGAGGCACATATAATCAACAATGTACCTATAACGCAATTACCAGCGGTGGTGTTGAAATAATGAACAACAGCATTGCTTGAATTTACCCATTAACCGTCATTTATTTTGTTGAGTAATTCGGCTCACAATCACGGAATTCAGCAGCAAATGTATGAACAAATTAATCGAAACAATAATATCTGTGGTGGGAGGGGGGTTAGTGAAATACTGAAAAAAGGAAGGTATGTCACTGATATGAATTAAATTATCTGAGAGTAGAAACGTTCGAAAAATTAATTTTAAATGCAATAAATTTATGAACAAAACTTTCACTATTTAAGCTTAAGATGCACAGAAAATAAACAAATTCCTTTGAAACTGTTTACGTTTCATTTGCGAAACAAAGACGACATGAGAGTGCTCGATGAGCAATATGTTTTTCTTGAGGAATAATGCCCTAGTACCAATGAAAGATACATATACGCGATATTTAAATTCAGCTTCAAAGCAGCAATCACCAAACGTTCATTCGAGCGAAGTTCCAAATAAATGTAAGGAACGAGCATTACTGATATTTCTCTTAAAACAGTGTTAAGTGAAAACATTTTAGTTCATTCCACACAAACACTACCTCGTTCTTAACTCGAAAAAGAAACAGACAGTTTTCCTTGTTCAGGTGAAATGAATACATACAGCGCACGATCTATTGAGTGCCCTTAGATATATTTACAGATAAAATATGAGTCTCAAAGACTTACCTTGTAGATGCGATCAGAACATCTTCTTCTTTACAATCCAAAGTCAGCTTTTCATAGGTTTTGTCTTCACTCATAAGCTAAATAGCTGCTGTCGATACATCAGAGCTGTCCTAGCACACAGCAGTAACACTATGCCGTGGAATGAAGAAAAGTTCACATATACGTGTTTAACAATAGTTTTATTCCTGACTGTCTTTATTTGACACTGTACTATATACTCGTAAACGATCATAAAATTGTTTATTGATGAATGTGTACGCAAACGATTTTTACATTTGTAGTTGAGTTGTATCCTTAATCTTCTCACTATACGTGCCCTGCTGCATTTAAAACCATTCTTACTGTCCCTTATAACAGTCTATTCAGAAACGACACAGTCAGTTTCCTTCTACTTACACATTTAAGTAACTAGCCGAATGCGGAAATGAAAGATACTGTCAATATTGTGTGAAAAAAGAAACATGAAAAGTAAAACGAAACTGGCGGACGCCTTTAGTGCATCGTAAGCTAAGACCCTAAATAACCGTTAATCTGCAACTTAAAAATCAAATATGTTTAGCATGAGATATTAAAAGGTAATATGTCATCAACCTTAATGCTGGAAGCAAAAACTTAGAAAAATGTAAGACAACTGAACTCGATTCTTCAATGTAGAAAAAGTAATGGTTCGACAATATAATACGACGCCTGATGTTCGAAATTCTGGGAGAAATATATGGACAACATTGACTAAAAGAAGGATCAGACAACAAACACTAAATTCCACAGCATGCAGGAAGTTCAAGGACTGACTTACTCAGCACTGTAGTGGAGCTGCAAAGGCTAACAACTTGGGGCGACAACAGAGACTTAAATGTATGAACAAATAATAGAGAACATTGGGTGTAGGGGAAGACAGACACTGGAAGGCATCCACAAATAATGAGGACGTAGCGTGCAGGTGCTACTCTGAGATAAAGAGATTTGGACAATTGAAGAATTCTAGGCAGGGCATATCAATCCATTCGGGAAACAGACGACACAAAATAAAAGGAAACGCTCACAATAAGTCAAAAATATAAAGTAGCTGGAACATATACACATCTGGAAAAAATATACTGCAGAAATTTTCTTTCACTATAATTTTAATGTTTTCAAAACCACCTATAGTCAAGTAATAGAATGCAAATCAATCATATTAGTTTCAGTTACATCACTGATAAAATGAAACACACACACACACACACACACACACACACACACACACACACACACTCACACACACACAAATATGCTCATACACACAGTAAAACACATTTTCTAAGTCAAAGAAGAAACAATGAAAACCTGTAACTACTACGTCTAGTAAAAGAACATGCAAAAAATCGTCCATTAGCTTTTACTTTTCTCGTGTAATGTGAAAATTTTTCAGTGGGCAGGCAATTGCATGAATGTGTACTTTCTGTAAAAGGTATCTGAATTACATATTTTATCTTTTCAATACACGGTGTAATGTACTTTCATTACAATTGTGTGAACTAGGACAAGATACCACGAATACTGTCTGCTATTAGGCATAGTTGAAAATACAGTTATAGATATTTTACCTTTAATGAAACTGATGACTTTCAGTAAATCCACCGGTGAAGGCTAGTCCAGAGCTTCCTTAAAGTAACTACTGTTTCATCCAACTGCAATGACAATAAAAATTAAGCGTGTCTACTGTTAAACAATGAAACTGCCTATTTGTTACCACCTAGGAGAAAAGAAAATTAATTAATAATTTTGTATGTCTGTAATTTTTGCCACTTGACTAATAGTGAACACCTAACAAAAGTAGTGGACGTCTGTAACAGACAATGATTCCTTTGTGATTTACAGAAATGCTTGAAATTTAATGCATACTGTCAACATAATGCTTTATTTGCAGTACATTTCATCATCAAACAATCTTTTACATTAAGCTGTGCACATCTATCTGAATGATATACAATCTTAGAACCCTAAAATTTGCACTGAAAGACAGCGTTTCTTCCCTCACAATTTTGTGCAACTTTCAGTTCTGTAAATTAAATCTGAAATTGAAATTTATTTTCAGTTATTTTATAAATCATTACAACCGAGATCTTGTGGCATATAAGTATTTTGGAACTATTCACGCTCACTTGATGTAGATATAAAATGTTGCATGGAATTTTGCTTACACTCTCATTCTCTTAAACCAAAAAACCCACCGATCGCGCACATATAATGTTCTTAACCTAATCAAACTAGCCTCTCAGATTGTGGAGTCCACAGTGTAAACCAACGAAAATCAGAAATACAAGACAGCAAAATTGATATACATTGTGAAAATTCTACCCACTATGGAACGACAACAGTATGCAAAACATATTCAGAGAAAAAAAGGAATAAAACTGTGTAGATGAAACTAACTTAACTTCATCCTATCTAAGGCTCCCATCTCCTTATTGAAAACGTTTATGTGCAAACAATGCTAGGCAGAACCTGCCGCCCAAACGTGCAGAAAGTGTAAGACACTAGATTGTAGGTATATACTAACTACGATTGCTATCAATTTACAAAACATTAATATGCTGACTGTTGGTGACAACAATGTCGAAGTCGTTAAACAACGGCTAAAATATGGTAAGAGGACACAGACAGGAAACTACTGCAGCACAACATTGAACTATACCGTAACATATAAACTGAAGACAGGTATTAGATGTCGAAAGACCTGACGGATGCAATGTAATTGTTGAATGATTTCATCACATTTTGTAACAGCACTATATCTTTCATTTACTTCTTCTTTATCTTCTTCTTACACGCCGTGATGATGGTGTTGTAGAACCCTTGACTCCTTGTTGACTGGAGTCAACGCAGTTGTCCTCTCTGTACCCCTGCTGCCTCTACTTTTCCCCTTCCCCCACCCATACCCAACGCCCAGTCATCCCCTCTCCACTAATGCCATTATTGACTTATTAGTTGACTAAGCTTCTAACTCCTAACGCTTTTTTCCTGTTTCTGTCCCTCGATCTCTCTCTTTTCTCGCTCTCTCTCTCTCTCTCTCTCTCTCTCTCTCTCTCTCTCTCTCTCTCTCTCTCTCCCTCCCTCCCTCTCTCTCTCTCCCTCCCTCTCTGTGCCTCCCTCTCTCTCGCTCTGTTGTACACATACACACGATCAAAATCTTGTCTTTCTCTTTCTCGCACGTAACGGAAGAGAGTTACACATTCTATAGTCCACAATCTTTTCAAAATGTTTCAGTATTCAATTGACATGTGCAGCGAGAGGGAAGAGGAATGAAGGTTGGTAGTCATACAAGATATAAGCAGTTTATGTCTCAGAGCAAACCTATACAGGAAACTTTCACAGGGAACTGTTGAAAAAGTAAATTATAAACGTAATTTTTATTATTAATTAAGTGTACAGTAAAATGAAATTCAGGTTCAACCACTAAAATATGAATAAATATACTGTAGTTCTTATACATCAGTTAAATTTCAGGTGCAGTGATAGGACACACTATATGTTTTCATACTAAGAAAGGAAAGTTTCGAAGTTTTCGAACTGTATTTTAAAACTAATGGCTGTTACGATACACATAACACGAGAACAAGTTGAAAACTGTAACCATGTTTCAAAAAATAGAGAATGTTGTGGAATACGATATTCTGTAACATACATAAGCTACAAATCCGCAACCCGCAGAAAATATTAAATAATGGTGAAACACACTCCTGGAAATTGAAATAAGAACACCGTGAATTCATTGTCCCAGGAAGGGGAAACTTTATTGACACATTCCTGGGGTCAGATACATCACATGATCACACTGACAGAAGCACAGGCACATAGACACAGGCAACAGAGCATGCACAATGTCGGCACTAGTACAGTGTATATCCACCTTTCGCAGCAATGCACGCTGCTATTCTCCCATGGAGACGATCGTAGAGATGCTGGATGTAGTCCTGTGGAACGGCTTGCCATGCCATTTCCACCTGGCGCCTCAGTTGGACCAGCGTTCGTGCTGGACGTGCAGACAGCGTGAGACGACGCTTCATCCAGTCCCAAACATACTCAATGGGGGACAGATCCGGAGATCTTGCTGGCCAGGATAGTTGACTTACACCTTCTAGAGCACGTTGGGTGGCACGGGATACATGCGGACGTGCATTGTCCTGTTGGAAGAGCAAGTTCCCTTGCCGGTCTAGGAATGGTAGAACGATGGGTTCGATGACGGTTTGGATGTACCGTGCGCTATTCAGTGTCCCCTCGACGATCACCACAGGTGTACGGCCAGTGTAGGAGATCGCTCCCCACACCATGATGCCGGGTGTTGGCCCTGTGTGCCTCGGTCGTATCCAGTCCTGATTGTGGCGCTCACCTGCACGGCGCCAAACACGCATACGACCATCATTGGCACCAAGGCAGAAGCGACTCTCATCGCTGAAGACGACACGTCTCCATTCGTCCTCCATTCACGCCTGTCGCGACACCGCTGGAGACTTGCTGCACGATGTTGGGGCGTGAGCGGAAGACGGCCTAACGGTGTGCGGGACCGTAGCCCAGCTTCATGGAGACGGTTACGAATGGTCCTCGCCGATACCCCAGGAGCAACAGTGTCCCTAATTTGCTGGGAAGTGGCGTTGCGGTCCCCTACGACACTGCGTAGGATCCTACGGTCTTGGCGTGCATCCGTGTGTCCCTGCGGTCCGGTCCCAGGTCGACGGGCACGTGCACCTTCCGTCGACCACTGGCGACAACATCGATGTACTGTGGAGACCTCACGCCCCACGTGTTGAGCAATTCGGCGGTACGTCCACCCGGCCTCCCGCATGCCCACTATACGCCCTTGCTCAAAGTCCGTCACCTGCACATACGGTTCACTTTCACGCTGTCGCGGCATGCTACCAGTGTTAAAGACTGCGATGGAGCTTCGTATGCCACGGCAAACTGGCTGACACTGACGGCGGCGGTGCACAAATTCTGCGCAGCTAGCGCCATTCGACGGCCAACACCTCGGTTCCTGGTGTGTCCGCTGTGCCGTGCGTGTGATCATTGCTTGTACAGCCCTCTCGCAGTGTCCGGAGCAAGTATGGTGGGTCTGACACACCGGTGTCAATGTGTTCTTTTTTCCATTTCCCGCAGTGTAGATAGGAACGATGAACACAACACTTACAAATGAAAATGAACTAATAATACATTGTTTTAAAATGCGTAAAATTTAATTTGAAATAGCTGCCTATCTATCCACTGGTGATCCTACAGTGCATGTGAAATACGAAACAAAATTATACCATTAGTCACACCCAGTACCAAAGAAAATATATGTAGGTGAATAAGGTACAGTTTTCCATACGTACATATTAGAGAGTACTTCTGAACTAGTATCAATGTAATGTGTCTTCAGAGAGTTTTATGTTGGCGTACCTTAATAAAATCTTCTCTGATTACTAGCCACATCTTTTAGAAATGACAATTGACAAGAGAAGAATTTTATACAAACATTCTGTTTCAGTCAGGTATTTTATTTAATATCCTATTACACGTTTGTTCTTTGCTTCCTTTTTCAGTTAACGTTTAGGTAGTTGAGAGTGTTTTGTTTTGGAATTTTTCGGGCCATTAAAGGTTTAGGCACTACAATACAAAAATTATAGACATAAGATTTGCAGCTAGTCAAAAATGTTCAAATATGTGTGAAATCTTATGCGACTTAACTGCCAAGGTCATCAGTCCCTAAACTTACACACTACTTAATCTAAATTATCCTAAGGACAAACACACACACCCATGCCCAATTGAGGACTCGAACCTCCGCCAGGCCCAGCAGCACAGTCCCTGACTGCAGCGCCCAAGACCGCTCGGCTAATCCAGCGCGGCTGCAGCTAGTCTAGATATAATTGTATCAGAACTTAGGAGGTTGTTCTTAATGTATTTTGATGTCTTCGATTTCGTTTCATGTATAATTATGACAGCACAGATGCTTTATTGAAGTATTTTTCTCTATCAGTCCCTAGATGCGTTTTTAACCTCCACTTGTCTGAATGTCTCTGAACGAAATATTTTTATCTCATTGATGTGCTACAGTAATAACAATCTCATGTTTCTACACACACACACACACACACACACACACACACACACACACACAGCATTTATAACATGAAAATTTCCATTCACACACTAGGTAGCTTTTAATGTATTGTAAATCCTTATCTTTGACATACATTTCATCTGATTTACCTGACGTGCCTCTTGTGCTGGTTGAATTTCAACTTTCCAATGTGTGCATAAATTATGAAAACTTTGGAAGGTAAACCTGCAACATATTTATCACCTTTAGTGAAAAACACAGTGATTTCTTCAAAAAATGGAATGGTTAGCCTGAAACTACTGACAGTAACCTTATTCTGTTGAATCATCGTCACTTTCTCTTTTCACTAGAACTAAAGATGATAAATATATTGCAGGTTTATCTTCCAAAGATTTTAGAATTTATGCTTGTAGTAGAAAGCTAAAAATCCCCAAGAGAAGAGATATGTCAGGTACACCTGGTGACATGTATGTCATGAAGAAACGGATTTACAATACATTAACAACTACATGATGTGTGTATGGGAATGTTCATATCCTCATGGCAAAAGTGATAAATTAGTAGCTCTGAACTTCGATTTGTAACGTTCTATATACATATACATATATAGAGAGAGAGAGCAACGTCTCACTCTCAAGCTCGAAAATGGCTGTGGTAAAAGAGTGTAAGAAAAGCAGCTCTGCTTGGTTATTGTTACACTATTGCTAGTGGCGGACTGTCTGGTGATTCACCACCCGTAATGGAGTGTAAAGTTTGGACAATTTGGCTGGTGAAATGTCAGACAAATCGTAAAACAAACGTCGGCCGAAGAGACAGAAGCAAACAACCGGTTTGTCAGATACTCTTTGCAGATAATTCAGCTGTTGCATGTAGAGAGACTGCCACAGAATAACTGAAGTTCTATGGCTCACAGATTCTTTTATTCCGGTCTACCAATGTTTTGATCACTCCTCTGTTCTGGTTGGGATGGTGTCAGTAATTTTTGTGGAGATACCAACCAGTGTAAGTTGACTTGCTGTTGACTTTAAGCCCTAAAATTCCGTCACGTTTTCCAGTTACCCATACATGCAATAATGAAATTTGACCGGCTTTATCTTTTTCCGCAGTGAACTTTACATTACCATTAATATTATTCAGAAAATTTTTTGAATTCAGGGAGCTCTTTTTCTCCATGAGTACCTGGAGAACGAGCTCTATAACTTAAGAACAGCCTTCTGTAGACACGAGCATCTCTGAATAAATGTGCACTAAACCCAAAAATATCTACAATTGATATTGAAAAAAAAACTGATTAAAATCTCGGAAAGTACTCCGAAAACATTGTGTTCACTCGGTGTTTAAACTAAAGTGTGCGAATATTTTAAGGGCATACGCCTCTCGCTTGCCATAGCAGGAGTATATAAAATCATTTCACCTGTGGACGAGTTTACAAAGAAACAACGACGTGAATCTTACCGAACGTTGTTGAAATGTGCGCCACAACGGAGTAACATCTCGCCAGCTGAGAGAGCTGCTCTCCGCAGCCTCAGAGAAGATACTAGCACAGTCGTACTGCCTGCGGATAAGGGTAACGCCACAGTTCTTCTGACAAGGGAAGCCTACAACGAGAAGATATATTGTCAGCTAAATGATTCCACGTACTGCAGAATTGAAAAGGACTCAACAAGCCGAATATCAAGGAAAACTGCTACCCTTTTGGACGACTGTTCTCTACCTGAACAGATTATCAAGAGATTGAGACCACACAATGCAGTACCACCAAGACTCTACGGTCTTCCGAAGATACACAAGGATGGTGCCCCAGTACGGTTAATAGTGAGTAATATTGGTGCTGCCACCTATTCTACAGCAAAATACCTGGCCTCACTACTAAAGCCGTATGTGGGTAAGTGTTGCCACCATATACGTAATTCCGAGGATTTTGTCAGTCGCTTGAAGGAAGTTAAGCTTAGCAGCTCGGATTTATTAGTCAGCTTTGATGTGGTCTCACTATTTACCAAAGTGCCTTTAGTGGAATCGTTACATCTTATTGGTAACTTATTCAGTGCAGAAATGACGGCCTTGTTTGAACATATACTCTCCTCAACGTACTTTCTATTCAATGACGAATTCTTTGAACAAACAGACGGCGTCGCCATGGGGAGCCCTTTGTCCCCTGTGGTAGCTAATCTCTTTATGGAGGACTCTGAGGAGAAAGCACTTGAGTCTGCTGTCATAAAGCCTACGGTATTCTGGCGGTACGTAGATGATACTTTTGTTGTATGGCCTCATGGCAGACAGGAACTGGAGAAATTCCTTCATCATTTAAACTCTTTACATGAGAACATCAAATTCACTATGAAAAAGATGGCACTTTACCATTTCTAGACGTGCTAGTATGCCGTAAAAATGATGAATCATTAGGACATTCTGTGTACAGGAAACCGACTCACACAGATCTGTATCTCCAGGCGTCAAGCTGCCACCACCCAGCACAAACAGCCGGTGTTCTCAGTACCTTAATACATCGAGCGCATGTAATATCGGACGATGAAAACCTCCACGCAGAATTAGAACACTTAGAGAAGGTTTTTAAAGAGAATGGCTACACTTCACGCCAAATAAGAAAGGCCATGCGCAACTGTCATAACAAGAAGCAGCGCACTGAGGACGCTGATGACGACTTTAAATCAACTGCGTTTCTTCCATACGCCGGGAATGTGTCGTCGAAAATAGGCCGATTACTGAAGAAGAATAAAATTAAGGTTATCTTCCGTCCACCAGCAAAGAACCGGGCCCTGGTTGGATCCGTTAAAGACGATTTACAACTGAAGAAAGCAGGCGTCTACAAAATTCCCTGTGAATGTGGCTCTGCATATATTGGCCAGACGACAAGAACTGTCCATGAACGATGTACAGAACATGAAAGATACACCCGTCTGCGGCAACCGTCAAAACCGGCAGTAGCAGAGCACTGTATTTCATTGGGACATTCAATGGAATACAATGGAACAAAAATTTTAGCTCAGGTTTTCGGATTTTGGGATTCCGTAATCAAGGAATCAGTGGAAATACGTCTTGCCGATAATCTTATAAATCGTGACAACGGCTTTCAACTGGATAAAACTTGGAATCCTGTTATTAAAATTATACATTCACAGCGGAATAGACAGCGTCATTCGATTCTCAATGACTAGATGATCTTTTACTTTCACCATCGAGGGCAGCACGTACAACTCGGCTATGCCGCGCATGTCAACACGTGCGCGAGAATCGGCATAAATACCGCGACTGCACCTGGGCTCTTCGGTAGTTGTGTACTCACCTGATGATGGCCGGACGTCTCTGGGCCGAAATATCGTGGCAGAATGTCGACGGGATCAGGCTGCATACCCGGAAATTATTAGAAGAACAAATACGCCGGGAAAATTTCAGAAGTCACAACGAAAAGGAGCATTAACCCTTTGTCTTAAGGAACACAGCAGAGGAACACAAGAACAATTGTCACTTGGACAGTATGGATAAATCCACAGTAACAGATCACGCATTAGGACAGGGCAACCACCAAATTCGTATCTCTGACACTGTAGTTTTAACAAGGTCTAATAAGTACGATGGTAGGATGTACAGAGAGACCGTAGATATTCAAATACACAAAAAAATTCCAACAGAAAAGAAAGAGGATTGGGATTAGACAATTTGTGGGCCCTAACGCTAAATAAAAGAAACAGAGCGAATTTTTCATCTGTAAAAGCTCCATAGCACACGTCAGCAGCGATCTGATGATGTCACCATTCTACCGTTGACTTGGTACATATAACCAACTCGGCTTGCTGAGCATATTTTGAGTCTGTAACAGCTCCCTGAGTCGTTGAGGCCTCTGATGGTGTCTCCATCAGATGAACACCAGACATCAGGCAGCAAATTATGACTTCGATGACGTCCTTATGACCATAAATCAAATATCAGCAATATCGCAAATACTAGCTGTGAAAGCCTCCATTTCATGAATACCCACGATAACATTATTTTATCCAGTATAATAATTTTTATTTAACTTGTAAAAAGTTTTAACAGTAGAATACTTCATCTGCTTGCATAAATTCAACATGCTAGTCGTGTATTACCTACATCACTCATGATTTTACAAGAACCATTTATCTGAAAACTGAATGTAATTCCTTCAGCAGCATACGAGGCAAGCTGAATGATAAAAGTTTCACTATATCGTCACCATACTGTCTGTAGCTTCCGTTTGAAAGAGTGCTCAATGTAAATAAATACTTTTGCAAACCAATTTTATATACACTTTTCCACTATGTCTATCTCCCACCACAGATTTACCTTCATTGCACGATGGCTTATCACTTTCTTGTTATTCTGTATTCTGCCTTAGGTGCCGGTTGTAAGTTCAGAACAACTGTTCCTTCAAGTCGTGGTTCTGTCAAAACTAATTTTATGATTTTAAAATAATATCATCCATAATAATAAATTTCATCATTGTGTGTTTCATCTTACATTAGGTGCCTGTTTACACTTATTACAATCATAATCAGAAAAAAATTGTCTGTCCACTTCTTGTTCTCATTGATTCTGCATAACTTGCCTATATTATCGAAGATTCCTTTGCAGTGACGATAGGCAACTATTATGTCGGAGTTCAGATTCAGAACCGACTGAAGAAACTGTGAGGAGAGCAGAAATAAAAATTACTGTGACGTTTCTTCTGGAAGTATGAGACATATGAGTGCTGTTTTTCTTGAAGACGTAGGTGGTGAGCCAGTTCGTTTTGTTTCATCCTGGACATATATGATAGAAACTAGCTTTCCTTTCCCTCAGTGTTGCAACTTCTGTTACTACGTTCCTTAAAATTGTCATAGCTAAAAATTTATTTACTATTTATTATAACTCCATTTCTATTTTTAGCACCAATGTCGAGTGCTGTCAGCTGTGTTTTCGACATCTTGAGTTGTACTCTTGCAGTCGACAACAGCAGCACTTAAAGGCAATAAATTTTAATAGTTAGGAATCTCACAGTACAACACTATCTGCCCATACGTAACCAGTTTATGTTGGATACACGGCCTGATGTATTAGCGTATCTAGTCAAAGATATCAGCCTGTCGTCAGCTGTCCAGAGAATAAATATTTTACTATACAATCGGAAGTCCGCTGTTTAAAAATTTCATGGAAAATCATAATTGTATACCTGGCCAGGACTCTAAACTAGATTTTAGACACTCATGAGCTATCGTCTAACGGCATACCTATACGGAAACGATTTACGATCCATATTCATAGCTTCAGTAACGCCAGAATATATCACAAACGTTGATGCTCAAGAGAACTTCATTAGAATTTGGTAGTTAGGAGTGATAAGGAAACGAAATTTAAGCTATGGTGATGGGTCGTGAGACTTCCTAGTGTAGGTCAGGCAGTGACCGCAACATCATCAATACTAAATGCCATTGTTACAATTTTTCAAATGGAAATAGCGAAAACTAAATGTGCTTCAGACTGTCTGTATGTTTAAATTAACCATTTTTAATATGAAATATACTTTTTTCCAGGGCGTAACATTCACTAGCGAATCTAGGAAAAGGATATGAGTACTTGATGTTAGTTCTAATTGAAAACGACATCTTTAGTTATGCCAGCACTCAGAGTAATTCACAAACTCTTGAGCGCAGTGAATAGTAACATGTGAGCTTAATGTAAATTTAAGAAAAAATCTGAAGAACAGAGTAGAAGCTAGACTACTCCTTACAAAAAAAAAAAAAATTGTTATCCTTGCAGTAACCTTTGTTTTCACATACAAATTTCGTGTTCTAAAAGCCAATAATGGTTACCGAAAACTTTAATAAACGAGAAATGGTCTTTCTTTAGCAAACTTAGCGTCATCTTAAAAGAGATTAGTTAGACAATCTATACAAATCATATATACTGAAAAATTGGGATATAAATTGTATCTCCATATGCGACGGGAGAAGAAAGAGTGCCTGCAAAATATATACAAGGTGATTCACGGAGACAGACAAATATTTTCATATGTTATTCTACGAGTAAAACTAAGCAGAAAAGTTCAGATAAACATAGGTCCGCAAATGTTTAGTTACAGAGTTACGGCCAATAAAAGATTTTGCCTGAAATTTAACAACTTCGCTAATATGAAGCCGTCGCAAAATTGTATGAGGTCAAAGTGCAGCACGATTTCAATTTATTTTGTTGTTATTGGTCTGGTGAATCTAATAAAACATGTCCCAGACGTGTATCTGCTGTAGTTTTCTAAACATCCAGAGAGGCAAAGTTTATTATACAAGTTAAATTATTTACTTTCCATGAAAAATGTAGAAACGTTTAAGTCATTCTTGGCAACTGTAAGTGACTTGTTTCACTCATTTCCTAACGCTGAAACGAGCTAGTTTTGTGCATTGTTCAGTGAAACGACATAATAACAACAGTGTATGTAGGTGAAACCACATAGTGACTGTTGTAGTTTGTACATTATTTATTAAATACGGATGACTTTCAAATCTACGACAGAGGAATACACCGATATGATGTTTATTCATGCATACGTGATGGTAATGCCACGCCTGCAGTTTACGAATAACGCGTACAGTGTCCACCTCGGAAGATTGCGAATGTACGAACCATTAGCGGAGTATTTCGAATGGTCCGGGAGGAAGGTTCTCTAGTTAGAGTTTATAATCAGTAAGAGAGCTCTATACGTGAAGACGATGATTAGGATATTGTGGATGCTGCTCAACGTAGCCCGGGTACCAGTACACGACCTGACCCTCAAAGATTAGGCATTTCACAATCTAAGGTACGGCGTAAACAGAAGTACAATAATCGGTATCCATACCATAAACAAAAAGTGCGTAACTTACATCCTGGAGAACTTGCCCTTCGCCTGGAATTGTGCAACTGGTTGTGCAACTGGTTACAAAAATACATTTTATTTACTGATGAGGCACAGTTCACTCGAAATGGTATAGACAGTTTACATAACGAGCACTTATGGTCTGAAGCAAACCACCCTGCAACAGTGCAAGGCAATTTCCAGCAGCGATTTAACATAAATATGTGGTGTGTTATAAGCATGACACATTTTATTGGACCATTCATTTTCCCAGGACGTCTAACTGGCGTGACGTACTTATAATTTCTTCAAGAAAAAATACCCCGCTTGCTTTTAGATATTCACTTGCTAAGGGATTGAAAATGTATTTTAAACATGACGGTGCGCCTACACATTTCACCAAGCCGTTACTATCCATTTAGATGAACATTTTCCCCAGAAATTGATTGGTCGTGGTACTACACGTCTGTGGTCACTCAGATCGCCCGATTTAACACCAATGGATTTGTGTGTAAGAGGATCGATGAAAGACATATTTTATGAGGACAGAGTCAATACACGTGAGGCATTACTCGCTAGCACAATAAGAACAACCCTGCGAAACTGAAACGAGCAACAAAATCTGGTCAAACACTCGCAGCTAAATGCATTGTACTCGGTGGAGACAGTATCGAACATTTATTGTGAATGTATTGTGAAATTGTATATACACTGTACAACTTCCATAAAACTAAGCTTTGTTTTCTTTAGTTTAACATGAATTCATGAGTTCTATAGAATTAATAAAAGCAGGTTACATGACACATTCATACAGTTTCAGTTAACGTTATTACCATCATTTTTCCAAAATTAAATTCTCTACAACTTCCGCTGAAAACTTTGTGCAATTTTCTGTAATTTAAAAAAAGAAGAAATTGGGCAAAGTAGTTAATAAATTAAAAATTTTACGAAATTACTTCTTTGCTTCTCTGGATGTTCTGGAAAACTAATGAGATACACACCTGGGACATGTATTATTAGATTCACCAGCCAAATAACAACAAAATAATTGGAAATCGTGCTTTAATCTCGTACAGTTTTGCGTTGACTTCATATTAGCGGAGTTGCTAAATTTAAGGCAAAACCTTTTATTAGCCATAACTCCGTAACCAGACATTTGCGCGCCTATGTTTATAGGAACTTTTTTGTTTAGTTTTACTTTTAGAGTAGCATATTAAAATATCTGCATATCTTCGTGAATCAGCCTGTATACCAGTTACGAGCTGCCCTCACGGGCTTTGATAACTAGCCAACGTATCAATATTTTTCAATGTAAAGAGTGTGAGCAAATACGACACATATGATCTTATTTACACATAACATTTGAACCTTAAATACTTTAATCGTCTGGACATTTGGCTCTATTGCAAGATTTGGCGTTAAAAAGGAAACTGCACGAACATGGCACTTCACAACCAATTCAGTTCCTTCCTTCAAGTTATATTTGCAGGTCTCTTCATAGTTCTAATCAGAATATCAGGAGGAAAATTCGTAATTTTATTTTCAGTCTGAAACGTACTACTTAGCTAGTGAATGATGAGATTCTGCGAATCTATCTTCAACTTGTCCTGTAGTATTCCAAAAGTTGATTCATGTGCCAACAAAAACCGCTTTTCTTCCTATCCTTAACGCATAATAGTAAAAATATGTATTACATTAATTTCTTCACACTTCATGCAGTTTGACATGTCCTTGTCAGGTGATAATATTCTCCTTCCGAAGGTAGTCGCTTTTTCTCCATCCTGTTGGGTTACATACTTCCATTGCCTAATTTTCTTCGAGATTGCCAAGTTATTCACTTAAATGTACGTATCGTGCAGTGAAAAATCACTAATTCATTGAATATGAGATTTATAATTGTTACTTACAAAATTTAAGCTTTCATTTATCAGTAATGTAACTGAGTCGACCTTCACTGTATAGGCTCAGAGATTGATACTTTTAGTACACAGTGTAGAGTAATTCGAGGCTAGGAAATTACTCTATAAATAATTAAATAACTTTTTTGATCATTCCAAGAAATCACATTTACTATTCTGGAAAATTTTAGAATGTTGCGGAGATTTCATTTCTTGAAAATCCGAGAACATTCAAGAAATATTCGAGAACTTTAGAAAGTATTCCCTTAATTAACACAACAGTTCTGAGCAGAATGAGATTATTTCGATACCTTTGTTGTAGTAAAGTACATTCTCACCGTTTACTTCGTCGGAGGTAAAAGAGATAATTAATATGTATGAGATTCAAATTCCGACTCACGCCATTAACGCCCATAGTAACCAGAACAAAAGTCTTTTGCGCACTGCAGAAAATTTCGGAAAACACACACACACACACACACACACACACACACACACACACATATATATATATATATATATATATATATATATATATATATATATATATATGTGTGTGTGTGTGTGTGTGTGTGTGTGTGCAAGCGCGCCAGTGAGTGGTGGAGGGTGGTTGTGTAATCAGTGAGGCCGTTGTGTTAACTGTTAAGTATCTAGAATAAAATTTACCATCCTGTGAGGCTCAATGAACGCTAAATTAGCTAGTCGACGACTTTTCCGTGTTATCAGATATCTTCACCCTAATCTCGGAGCTATGTGGTTCTTATTCAGACCATTTGGCCACAGCTTATAACTCTTCTGTAAAACAATATTTTAAGTAGTTCCTGTTACTATTTTCCTACTATTCTAACTTGTCTTCGTGTTTCTGTTTTGTTACTACTCTCACCTGTCCACGATTTGATTTGGTACTACACCGCACGAACTTTTTCCGCCGTGTTAACTAGAATTGGGAATGGGAACCGTTCTTTTACACAGGAGCTATAATCTACAGTAAGTTCCTTTCTGTAGCTACATATCAATAGTGCTTCTTGAACGTTATATTTTTTCGGTTCTCAGGCTTAATATTTTCGATTTCTTCATTTCTTATAACAGGATGATCCAAATTTACCGGTATAAGTATTTCGTTCGGGATTAAAACTTTAGTTTTGTCAGTCTCGACATCCCTATTTGTATCCTCGTTAGGGAAGATCTTACTTATCAGTCAATTCATAATTATTGTTACATAATTACATATTAATTTTTATTGTAAATTATGTTTCGGTAAGTATAATTACACTTATATTTCACATGTGTCTACGAAAGAAGTATAATGAAATCTGTGCCAGTCCTCTGCCTACATCTTTCAAAGTATTCCACTGATTTCTTTTATCGATTGTACTTTGCTTCCTGTGAAATAGTTCTTCATGATCACAGTTTAACAAGTAAAGATATGACTCAAATAATGCCGTAACTGAAATAAGATAAACAGTGTAGTGTGTGCATAATTTACAACTTTTAACCTGGTTTGGTAATGCTTATAGGAAGTGTCATACCACTCACCAAACAAAACAGAACAAAAAGAAAAAATTAAAGTCCGAGCTGCATCCCGGAAAACAGATAATGTAGTGACATATCTGATACATCTATTAAATGACTGCTTGGTGGAGACAGAATGTCAGCAATTGGGAAAAACGAGGGTGTAACAGTCTCTAAATCGTACGGACCTATTTAACGTCTGAATACGAAGGGGAAAGTACAGAACTGATTCTTCTACGATAGTTTAATGACGCAGGGAGAGCTTATAACTCTTTCCCGAACTTATTACGATATCAGGAACGCCAAGTGTACCGACGTTGCCGTAAATCAGATGACTGCAATCGTTTATTTAGTGATGACACGTACGCTACAGTCACTACAACAGAAATCATCGACACGCTCTCTAATGTTTGGTGGCTTTCTTTGTACGTAAGTTTTGGGCAGGTGGAATTACACAAATATTCGAGTAATTCCTTTGGTGATTACTGTCGCGTAAACATAAAACATCTCCTGATACGACAATAGAAAGAGAAATCACAAAAGAATTGCCTTAGGAGTCTTTGTGCGACCCTCGGTTCTTTGATCTAGTGATCCATTCACTACCGGAAATAATAGAGAACTGTGCAATGGTCTCTGGTGTTGTTGCACACTCGAACAATATTCTCATAGTACTTAACGGATATTTTAGAGTTCAGATTCAGCAGAGATATAGCTGAGCACTATCGATGATTCACGTATGTTGTGAAGAGAAATAACTGAGGATTGCACGATAGAAGACTGTTTACATGGTTTTGAAGGAAAGTTGTGAGTGACAACGGATCCTTGTAGAATACATGGCGCGTCGATTAGCACAAAACGGGTAATCTTATATCCGTGGATGTATTTGTATAAGGGTAACATTTGTATAGTTTAGGACGAGACGTCTAGGTTCCTGAACATAAAGCCACCGTAGCAACAAAAAAATTTAGAATACCACAAAACACCGAAAAATTTTATTTTGTCTCTATAGCTCGCGTCGATGCAAGTGTATGGAAGCTAAAATATGAGGATGTGATAACTGTTTAAACACTCCCAAAAATCATTGGTGCCCGCCGAACAATGATAGAAGAAGCTACAGATCAGGAAAAGTGTGACGAGTATTGACTCAGAAAAGCCAAATTGAAAGACTGGTAAATTAATGGGCCGGAAAGTCGAATGGCGAATAGCAATGCATGTCCGACTGTACCAGTAGAGGAAGAAGATTTTCGAGTCCAGCGTCAAGTGCCGGACGTGCTACTAGGTCTCGGACAGCAGTTGGTGAATTTCCACTCATCATGTGGAGATAAAACTATACTTGAAATCTCACCGATTACTGCTCTTCGTATTAACACAATTGTCTACTTGATTTTCTTGCAACTATTACTGACAGGGCGTTTTCTACTGAGAAATTACGTAGTCAGAAGGCTTTACGTCCACCACATATCACAGTGTCTCCCGTATTCTTGTCTTCCTTTTTCCTAGGTCACCTTCTTTTAATTTAAACTTGTATTTACAGTGCTGTTGTTTTTCTTTTTGGGGCCGTAAAATAAATTATAAAAGAGAAGGAAAATTTTTGTTAATATACTGTACATATCAGGAATAATATTATTAATAATAAGAGGAAGAAGAGCAATAATAATAACAACTCTGAAACACGACCGGTAGTAACCCCTAGGGAGCAAGTCATACGTTAGAACTGCTAATAAAAAATAATTTCTAAACAAACAATAATATATCTGCCTACCGTTGGGACGCCTATCAGGTCAGTACCTTATTATGTAGCGTAGAAGTATTGTTGTAGTACTTGCCTATAGTCCAAAGACTTTTCCCATGCACTTCCCACGATAATTTAGCTTCTGCAATTATCTCAGTCTCTGTGTAGCTACTGTATCTTACGACCATTTGAAGCTGGCTACTATAGTCAACCTCTGGTCTCTCTTTGAGTTATCAGTCTTATGAATGGTTTGATACGGTCCGCCACGAATTTCTGTATTGTGTCAAACTTTGCATCTCAGACTAGCACTTGCAATCTCCACAGCTACCTCTCGTACTACGGAAGGTATTCCATGACATCTCAACAGATGTCTTGTCATCCTGTCCCTGCTCCTTTTCAGTATCTTTCACATATTCATATTCGTTTCCTCTGCGATTCTGCGCACAACCTCCTCATTGCTTTCCTTGTCAGTCCACATAATTTTCAACGTCCGTCTGTAGCACTACATCTCAAATGTTTCGATTCTCTTATGTTCCGAATTTTCCCACAGTCATTGTTTCGCTACCATACAATTCTATACTCCAAACCTACATTCTAACAAATTTCTGCGTTAAATGAAGCCCTATGTTTGATACTACTACACTTCTCTTGCCTATCATAGGCTGCTTTTTATATCCTCCCTGTTCATCCGTCATGACTTATTCTGCTGCCTAAAAAGCAGAATTCCTTAACACCATCTACTTCGTGATCGCCAATTGTTAAGTATCTCGGTGTTTTCATTTTTGCTACTTCGCATTAAATTCTTCGATTTACTCTCATTAGACTGTCCATTCAATTCAACAGATCCTGTACATCTTCACTTCCAATGAGGATGGCAATGTCGTCCGCGAATCTTAACAATGATATCCTTTCACCTCCAATTTTAATCCCACTCACGAACTTTTATTTTATTTCCGTTACTGCTTCTCCGTCGAATAGATTGAGTAGCAGGGACGAAAACCTGCATCCCTGTCATACACAATTCTTAACCCGTGAACTTCGTTCTCAGTCTTCTCCTCTTATTTTTCCCTCTTAGTTCTTGTACACATTGTATACTACCCGTCTTTCCCTACAGCTTACTCCTATTTTCCTCAGGATTTCGAACATCTTCCATCATTTCACGCTGTCCAATGCTTTTTACGTTCCTACTCTTCTGTATATTATTATTGTCAACAACTTGGATGCACGAGCTGTCGACAAATTGTGCTATAATTCTGGTATTGATCACCTCATACATTCTATTCTTTAAAGTGAATAATTGCTTTGTTGCGCATTCTCACAATTATTTTAGAAATTCCGTGGAATGTCATCTATCCCTTCTGACTTATTTGATTTTAAGTTATGCAAACCATTTGAGAATTCTGATTCCAGTAGTGGATCCCCTATCCCTTCTCCTTTCTACTCCTGTTGTTTCTCTATCACGTCATCAGACGAGTACTCACCCTCATGGAGGCCCTCAACGTCCTCTTTTCACCTATCCACTCTCTCCTCTGCATTTAGCAGTGGAATTCCCATTGCACCTTTAACGTTACCACCCTTCCTTTTAATTTCACGAAATGTTGTTTTGGCTTCTCCATACGCTGATTCAGTCCTTCCGACAACTAACTCTTATTCAGTTTATTCACATTTTTCATGTAGCGTTTTGGCCGTAGCTTTCCTTCACTACCTATTTATTTCATTCTTAAGTGATTTATATTTCTGTGTTCATGAATTTCCCTGAAAATGTTTGTACTTCTTTCGTCGATCAGCTGAAGCATTTTTTATCTTACCAGTGGTTCCTCCGCTGTTACCATTCTCGTACCTAAGTCTCCCGTGATTAGAGATGTTTATTCCTATTCTGCTGAACTGACTGCCGAGCCGTTAGTTAACGCAGCATCTCTAATCTCAGAGAACTTCAAGTATATCGCTTTATTCCTCATTACTTTCGCGTCCCACTTTATTGCTCACTGATTCTTCGTGACTAGGCCCTTACACTTCAGCCTACTTGTCATCACTAATAAATTGCACTCTGAGTTCAAATATACCCCTGGGTACGCATTAGAATTCAACATCTGATTTCGAAATATCTATCTGACCATGGTGTAATTTAAGTGAAATCTTCCTGTATCTCCAAGTCCTTTCCAAGTATACATCCTCCTCTCTTAACTTTTGAATACACTATTTGCTATTACCAGCTGAATTTTACAGTAGAACTATATTGGCCTTTCTCCTCTCTCAATCCTAATACCAAGGCCATATTCTCCCATTACCCTTTCCTCTACTCCTTCCTGTACAACCGCATTCCAATCCTACCATGGCTATTAGACAGCGCATTCCATTCCTCCCATGACTATTAGATTTTCATCTCCTTTTACATATTGTATTACTCGTTGAATATCCTCATATACTTTCTCTAATTCTTCATCATCGTCTTGCGACATTGACGTGTATACCCGAAACATTGTTAACAGTGTTGGTTTGCTATAGATTCCGTTGAGAACAACCCTTTTCACAGTATCTCCCTCTGCCCTACCGTCAATTCATAATGAATCCTCCTCCCCTCTTACCATGTTCTGCTGCTGTTGATATTACCCAATACTCACGTGACCAGAAATCCGTCTCTTCTTTCTGTTTCATTCACTGCCTTCCACTGTATCTAGACTGAGTCTTCACATTTTCCACTTCAGGTTCTGTAACTTGTCTAACCCATTCCACGACTCACTTGTAGAAAGCTATTCTTTCGTTGCTTTTTCTCATGGTCAGCTCCACTTTTTCAGTCCCCTCCCGGAGATTCAATTGGGGGATTGGTTCGCAGTCTTTTTTTATGGATTATCATGAGGCTTTTTTAATTACAGGCCACATCTCCTGCGGATAAACGTCACGTCTTTAATTCAGTGTTTGCCCTTGGCTTCGGCATGTTCATGCCTCTATCATCGCTGATTCTTCTGCCTTTTAGGGCAAGAGAGTGCCCTGAATCTGTTCTATCTTGCGCCCTCTGTTACAATCCTGTTAGCTGAATAAGGGTCACTTCTTATGCGGGGTGTTCGACTTCTACTGCTGATAATTTTAATTCAAAATTTAAATAGTAGCGGGATTCGAACCCGGGACTCAGGAAGCTTAGATTACTAATCAAAGACGCTCCTCTTCCACTACCAAACTTAATACCCCTTGGTGCCTCAGTATATGTTTGTCAACGAATATCATCTTTATATCTAATTCCGCAATAAAGCCGTTTTCGTTAATTATATTTGCAGAAATATAAGGTGTTAGATGAGCCACGTAAAAAGAAGTTTCGTTACATCATTTATGTATGACATCAATAGCAACCCGCAGAAAGAAACGGTTTTATTCCGCATGTTAAATTTAGATTCAGTAGAACTGCAACAAAAATTTACGAGTGCACGCCATAGGACCTGTAGCTATGCAAACACACAACATAATGACGTGTTGTTTAACTTCAATCACCAGTCGCTGAGTGCTAATATTATAAGTCTGAGGTAGTCTCACATGCCAAGCAATTGGTTCAGTTGCTTCAAACAGCCACAAGTGTGTTCTAAGCTAGGTGACTGCATAATGAGCCCACACTATTCTAAATTTCCAAGTGGATATGAATGCATTTATAGAAGAGAATCGTCTGACTAAACGCTCTTTTAAGGAACCAAATCGAAATAAAATTTAAGTGTAACCTTCAGAAGTACGATTATTTTATTTGAGTTAGACCAGTTTTGAGTCAACACTGAAAATCTTTTTTGTATTCAGGAAAACTGTAAGTCCGCTGGAATAAAAGAAAATCTCCATTATGTTATTCCTCACGAAGAGCTCCTCACACTACTCACTCGACCAAGAGTTACGGTGGGAGATAGCGCTGTGGCTACACACAGGATTCGCAATCCGGAGGACGGCGGTTCAACGCCGAGTCCGGGCATCCAGACTTCGGTTTTCCATGATTTCCCTAAATTGCTCCAGGCAAATGCTGGGATGGCTCCTCTGAAAGGGTAAGGTCGTTTTCCGTTGTCATCCCTGACACAATCCGAACTTGTGCTCCATCTCTAATGACCTGGAAGTGAAAGGGACGTTAAACCCCGTCTTCCTACTTACTTTCGACTAAGAGTTATCCCGAAAAAGTACACAGGAAAACAGTACAGAAGAGACTACGTAACATGAAAGTTAACTTATGAAGATAAGATTTAATAATATAATATTCACAGAGGGATATATGTGTAGCTATACATTAAAATGTGTTAGCTAAATTAATCGTTAGCAAGGTAGAGGATATTTTTTGTTACATGTCAGTGTTTTTATAGTTTTGTACCACCACGACATTTTTATCTTGCATGTTACGTACTTTACAACTCAGTCCACTCGGTGCAAACACAAACACATACTGCATATTGTAAACACAGAGCCATCAAAGTTATACATCGTTGTATTTTTGTTAGCCTAACTTGAAATTTCTCCCCGCTTGTTCTATGTAGAAATCAAAGAAAACTGCACTGGATATCGCCTGTTCCAGTGTGTGCAGTATTATGGTTAACATTAGTAATCGTGATTTGAAAAGAGAAGTAACTATCAGTTATTTAAGTCCGTTTCTAGAGGAAATACATTACCAAAGTAGAAATTTATTCGCACTTATTTAATTCAATATCTTTATCTGGTATCTGAATTCACTGAATCCTTTTTTCTCTGTAGGTAACGTATACACAATCCTACTCTAGCATCTATCATTCGCGACTGTTGTTTAGGCAGTGATTATTTATGCTTTTATATCAACCTCCTGGATAACGGACAACTGGTGTTGGGTTTAACACGGATAGAGACGTGCTATAGGACTGAACCGCGGATTATGATTGCATCACTGAACGATTTTTCTATAAGAATTTGTATCTGGTTTGCATGAATATTGTGTATGATACGATTAATGAGAAAATTTGTTAGTCCTTTCACTTAATGTCCCATTGTCAATGTGCTAGTTTTGTGCTTTCGGACTCAGATATCTGGTTACTGCCCCATTCACCGGTACCATTTAATGATAACGAAGTTTCGTCAACATATGTCTCAAAATATGTTCTTTACGTATAAACAGTTTTATGTCAAATTTTTACTGTTGAATAATTTCTACAGGTCCGTCAAAATCTGGATAAAAGGTGACCCATAGCAAAATAATTTTAAGTTGATCAGTGGTTTGATTAAATGTGATGGATATAGAAGAGTGGTTCAGGATTAAAAAGTCATAAATGACCTTGGAATACACATTAATGACGTCCGTTGGAATGTCACAAAATTCAGGAAATATTATTAAGAAATTAAGGGGCCATCAACATTATGGGACGACGATAGATGTAAACAACACTTTAAGTAGCAGATTTGAATGGTTAGGGACGTTTTATCCAACCACAGATAGGTTCTTTCCAATGAGCTTCGTAGTTACATAACAGCCTCGCTGAAAGATTCAGCTCTGTTAATTCATGATGGTGGTATTGAAGTAACAGGTAAACCCATCCAAAAATATATATTTTTCTCAAGTGATGTACAGGCGTTTGTGGATAATGGGAGAAAACTGTGGTGGGATATGCTGGGAAACTCGAAGTGATGGTTAAATTTTTTTGTAAGTTGAAAATGTCTCCTCCTGGCAGAGGTCGTCCTTTAGGTATTTTTAATCGTGAAGAATCCAGCACAATATGTAATTAATTTCTCTGCCATTATTTCGTTTTGCACTACGCTCAGTCATATTTAAGTTTAGCAATAGGCACTATTCCATCCTCAACTACTGTCATTTCTCTCATCCATTTGTTTTTCTTTGGCCCTTCTAGTAAAGCCCATAATGGATCTTTCCGTTGCTCATAGACAAACCGTCTATTTCGTTGGTTACACAACTCGAAATTAATCGGTTGCCAGTGAATTCTTGACCTAAGGTGTATAAAGTTTAGCTCTTCTACCAAATAGTGACATTTGAAAATACCTGCCGGACTAGCATTCGAAATCGGATTTCCCATTTTTCGCGAATAGTCGAAAATGGATGGGAAGTTGTTAGCACAGAGAACACACTTCTTTGCCTAACAAATTTGGCCATATTGCCCAACAAGAAACCGCGTCTCTTTATTATGTGATTATTTACTTGCAAAAGTGTTGCCTTGGAAGGAAAACAGTACAGATCATTTTACTTCCGTTATTTGTAATTTGCACGTAACACTCTTCTTAACAATACCTAGAGCCAACTAAGCTCGTATTAACAATTAAATTTCTAGTCCTTTCACACGGGAGTTTGCCGTTGCTGTACTGATTTTTCGAATGAATTTTCCGCATTATAACTGACCATGGCAGACTAATTGTAATTGTTCAAATAACAATATATTTCGCCAAGGGAAGCTACTGACTAAAACTGATGATACTGCACTTTCGGCAGGTTTCACACCAATAACTCACACCTTCCGTAAACAGACTGAATAATTACATACTACTATCCAATCAACTGTCGAAAATCTTCCAAATACATGGTTCATCACTTTAGTAAACTTTTCAGATAATTTAGGTGTGTGGTAACTTCACGAGACCGAATCGCACGAAGACCGAACAACGACTTCCTCCCTGCATACTGGCGCGTGATCGATTCGCTTGGGTATTGTTGAACGTGAAACAGAAAGACAATGCCTTTTCCGGACAAAAGATTCGCTTGTTCGAAAGTTTCGTGGTTTCTTCTTCGTATTATGCCACAAACAATAACGAAGCGTCGTATGATCTACTGACCCCGGTGCCAAAATAAACTATCCTCCACCACAAATCACCCGATTTCTGAATGTGGGATCCAGATTGTACTGCACATAAGCATTAAAGTTTACTGGAGTTCAATCTGAGGGTTCCGTGGTAGCAGTGGTAGATTTAAGAATTTTGCACCCCTAGGCACACCGTAATATATGCCCCCCCCCCCCAAAAAAAAAAAGACGTGTTAATTAATAACCTTCACACGATCACTTCACAATTGCCTTTTGGGGGGGAGCGCCGTATTATTGACAACATGTATGAGGGCATTGATAACGCCCTGCGAGTTTTCATATAGACTTACGAACGCTTTCTCTCTTGCTGAGCAACGCGTTTTTGATAAACTTTTTACCGTTTTGCTTACTGGTTTCATGAACGAAAGAAGTTTATGCCAGCGCTGTGTAGAAAAAGGGAAAAAATTATAAAAGTTTTGCACTACACTGAAAAATGATCGTGCTTCCCGACAACAGCTTGCAGTACTAGTGCCAACTAAATTCAGAGAATGTGCTGCACTAGGAACATAATGCACTTTCGGATCTCGTTACTTAATGCGTGCCTGCAAACCAGTGTAGGTTACTGACATATTGCTTGCAATATGTCACTAATATCAACGGAATTTGTAGACAGGACCTTTAGTTCGGCCTCAGCTAACTTTTTGGACTTGTGTCTCAGGTTTGGTAAAAACAGAAGGAAACGTTTAACAGGTTCACCGTTCTCGTTCACATATCTTAATATGAAAGATAATTCATCAATATGTGACATGTCCACAGTACAATATACTATTACAGAGAAATATCTGACCTGTTTTATTTCACTTACGACATTTCTCGCTCTATTATTTCATCACAGATTTTTGAAGAAAGATAACTTACATGTCCCTGCCCTGGAGTTCCATATCGTCCAATGTGCTCTCCGAGAAAAGGATCAAACTCGACTAAAAATTCAAGAGACAACATAATCTCACCATTACGTAATGAATGGAGTCTTTCAACGTGTCCACGTACGGGAAGTCCACGACGTAGCTTCTTCACTACTGCAAACACGCTTTTCAACACAGTGCGCCAGTACATTTTTTCTCTCTCAACACATGACTCGAACTGGTTATGTATTGTTCCAAGTGACTTTTTTCTTGTTAAGAGTGATAACTCAGAATTTTTGTGTTCAAGTGAATTCTCATGATGAGGTAAAATATTAGAAAAAAATTTAAAATCTGCAATACCATTAGTAGCAATCGTAGCCATATCTCCAAAAAATTTACATGGTGCTCAAAAAGCAGCACCTGTGCTACATGAGTATACCAGAAAATCAAGAGAAGTTGATTCACCATTTAAAATTTTACAGTAAAATACCTTTTTGTTCAAATATCTGGTTTTATCGTCTATTTATCTTCTTGAAGTAGAAAAATCTCCGTTACAATTTTGATTAATCCCACGTTGTAAGAGAATGTTGATTGTTCATTCATTGACACATCATTCTGCAGGATCATCACTAACGATGTTATTTCTTTTTGTGATGTCGGACGCGATACTTAGTTTTTGGTGAAAATGGAAATCAGGAACAATTTGCTATTTTCATTTTTAACTTTTGTTTTGTCTGTATTTACTTCATTTACAGCTGCAGTGCCAGAGCCGGCCGTTGCTGCCGAGCGATTCTAGGCGCTTCAGCCTGGAACCGCGAGGCCTCTACGGTCGCAGGTTCGAAATCTGCCTCGGGTATCGATGGTTGTGATGTGCTTAGGTTAGTTACGTTTAAGCTGTTATAAGTTCTAGTGGACTGGTGACCTCATTTATTAAGGCCCATAGTGCTCAGAGGCATTTGTACCAATTTTATTGCAATGCCAGAAATATAATCCCTACTAATTGTCCCTAAGTGGAACCAGCAACATTTTTCGCGAAAAATTTGTCTATTCTGCCAAGCATTTTTAGGACATTGGCTTTTCGTTGTCGCCTTTCCTTCTATAATTTCCGAAATGCTGCCCCACTTAATTTTGCAGGTCTGCTTTTTTCACTGTTATTCGTGTTAGGACACTTACGAAATTGTCAACCAACAGTCAAAACAAAAGAAAATGTTTGTAAAAGGAAAGAAATACGGTATCCAGTTCCAGTCGTACTAAACCGCACATGAGAACGAAGCTTTTTAATTTAAACACGGCACAAGAGCAGAAAGATTTTTCCTTTAAACACGGAGCGATAAGGTGACGAAGTTGGATTACTCGATGTAACTGTGCTATGAAAGAACGACAATGATAAATAATTTCATTGTCGCCTGTTTCTCAGTTGTCAGTTTACAGTAGATGCATACCTGTCGGCTGAAATTCATGTCGTAAAGAGAATGGGACAGTCCCTTTTTTTGCTTCTGTTTCCCATGTCGCCGAAATTTTAGCTGTGACGCAAATATGTTCTGAATATTCTATACACTGTCTTTCTAATTTGAAAAGCAAATAATTTTTACAATTTCTTGCAGTGAGGTGTGCTGGATCTTATCCCACTTAATCTTATAACATTTTAGCGGTTTCTGTGGGCAGGGAAAACAGACTTGCAGTGAGGTGTCCTGGATCTTATCCCACTTAATCTTATAACATTTTAGCGGTTTCTGTGGGCAGGGAAAACAGACTCCAAAATTTAAGTATACTTGTTGGCAGTTTTCATGGTGTGTTCTCATTTGTAAGAGACTGCTGTTATGTCTGTACGCAAATTCACGTTTTGTTGCAAAACATAAAATAAAAATAATCTTTCCTCGAAGAAAAAAAGCTTAGTTAAGAAGTTAAACATAAAACTTGCAATGTCACGTACTATTCGATTGTACAGAATGGGAATTTTGATGTAGTGCTGGTTGTAGCTTAATAAATCAGACAAGCGAAAATTGATTTCTTGTTCTATTTTCGCCAAAAAAAGTAACTAGGTAAATAAAAAAATAAAATACTTAAGCTGTTGAGAAGTGTATCGCACACATTTTTAGATATTCTGCTTATGTTCTTTTCGTATAAACATATGTTTAAAAATGTAAAACATTGCCAGTATGAAAATGTTTTGTTAAACGGGTGTCATTAAATCAAAGCTCAGATATTGAAGACCACAGAGATTTCATACAATAATGGAGGGCTGACTTGATACTTCATCGCAATTTCTACTAGAAATATAAGTAGAGTCGGGTTTTGCATACTGAGGCCCACACATGTTACAGTATTTAAGAAACTGGTGATTAGTTTATCACAGCTTTTCAGGGGTCGCGGTATTTTCACGGGGAAAATATGGCAGGATTAAGTAGAAAGCGACAACATTCTCAGAATAATAACGTTTCAAACAGTGTGCTGTAGATTGCGGTCTTGGCAGCTTACTTCAAAATATTATGAACCATCCTGAAGATGATAGCAGACAGAAACCCAATGTTAAATTTCCATTCAGTCACCAAGTAAACTATGTATATTTCCAAGCTTGTATTTTCGGATTTCGTTCTTAAGGCGTATTCAAACTAGCAAGTTGTTTAACATTATTAAAAATTTCTATCGTTTGTAAGCGCAGTTATTTTGAAAGGTAAAAGGTTAAAATGAGCACATAGCAAAGGATACCGCCTCCCTTAAAGTTCCACCCCTTGGTCCGTGCCTAGTAGGCCTGTATGTTAATTCGCAACTGCGTGGTAGCACCTCATCAGACAAGTTTGGAAGACTGCCTCTGAGGGAAGAAAAAAGAATGAATCGCTCCCTTAGCTTGATTGTCGGCAGATATGGCAAATAATCTGATAACAGACAATCGCATCCATATATTGTCACTGAACCTGTGTTGCGTACTTCCAGCCACTTGCACACAGGTCTCTTCATGTTCCCAAAATGAGTGGTGCCATAGTTCATGAGTTCGCGTCGATTGAACGTGCGTTCGTTGGTTAGAAAGCATCAAACTCGGGAACTGTTACAGGAGAGTATAGCGCTGGGAGTACCCGTTCCGTTTCTAACCTTTTTTTATTGTGTTACTACAATTTCGGTTTATTTGCCGCTCTCAAACACAAGTTTCGATGTCATATTACAGCACATAGATAAAAATAACTACGTGTTTGGAGGTTTGCGTAGTACATGATCGTAGGAAATTCGATGCATTGCTATCGATACTGTGAGTAACATGCTACTCAGATTTTTTGCTGTAATAGTTACAGCAGTGGGACACCAAGGTTGTTTCTGCCCCAGAATGGCGTTGGGGCAGCTGTGGACTCCGTTCTAGCAGTATCATGGCGAGTACAGAGTCAGAAGAGCTCAACCAATGTTAACAGTTTTATTACGTATGCTATAGGACAGTAGCATTTACTTGTGTATGACGTATCGTAAACACAAACCTGGGAATGTGAACTGACATTCTAGTTGTGCTCCTGGCTAAAGCAACAACACTTACATGAACTTGAAAAGAATTCAGTGTGTGTTAAAACCGATCTTATTCACTAAAAAATAGATAAGCAAATCAATAATTTCACCCTCAGTAGATTTGGTCACTGTGAACTGTTCGAAAAAAAGTAACCTTATAAAAAAAGAATTTTAATGTCGACCAGTATAAGAAAATAACGTGAAATATATAAAACTAATGCACTGACATATGGCCGTGATAACATAAAGAAATTGAGACAACCTACACTGCGCAAAGGAAACTAAAAAATCACGTATTATGAATTACACTTGCAAAATGAAGTATTGGTACAAACAGCAACACGGAAAGACTCTGCAGTAGCTAAAAAGATACTCTAAAAGCTAACTATAGTTGGTCCAGGGAAGTTGGGTTCATGATCTTGACACAGAACGACAATGAAACATATGACTCAGCCTTTCAATTCTAACATCTCAGTTAGAAAGATTATGGATTCTAATATGACAATTCATTTAATCTTATAACTTCCACGGTACAGTAAATTAACTCAGAAGATCAAGCAATAAAAAAACTATATGAAACTTGAAAGTGACTAGGGTGTAGTGAACCAACAACAAAAATAAAAATAATTTTTTTTTATTTCATCAAGTAATGCATTGCTATTCATTTTAAACCCTTTTTTATGTCTGTGTGGTATTGTATAATTGTTCTGAGTCATGATTCCTTCTCATAATAAATCTGCAACTCATATGGTTCCAAAAGTGAGTCCATGCATTGCTCTGTACACTCAACAAATCCCGCCTGTTGGACACAGCAGCTTTCTACTACTGACAGACAAAGATTCTATGACTCAACATTGTCATTTCAGACACAGATACTGTAGCCTAACAAATGTTTCTCTGTCTACAGTACTTCAAATATAATATTTTCCTTTATAAAATATTAACAAATCCAATAAAATCATCAAAAATAGCCATGTTACATTACGCCTCACCTCACAAGGAAAAAATTTCATATTATTATAACTTGCCATGGAAGTAGGAAAACAGAATCTTTTTTAAAGCAGTACTCAAATACCTGAAAATAAAATTTGCTATACCTATGTGATCATTGTACTGCATTTCAGTGTGTGGATGCACAACAGTGTAGTGAAAAATATTTGCAAATTCACAGCTTAATTAGTAAGCAGTCCAAAAGAATGGCAAATCATTACTGAACACAGATCCTTTAAAGTTTATATCACACCTTCCGTTAACGCAGCGCCACTTGGCTAAAGTTCTACTTGTTCAATGCTTGCAACAGAAAATGTCCATTATTCAATACATCATCTAAATGCAGTAACATGTCTGAAGAAATATTATCTATTGCTGGTGCCTTCAACTAAGAAGTCCACACGAAGCATCTATAATGTAAAAAATAATCAAGTATAAAAGCTTTCACTGCAGACAGTACACCAGTCCATGGTATAGAAATATAGTTGAAGCAGAAGTATGTCAGCTGTAGAATAAGCTTGAGTACTGGCAGTACAGTAGAATATTGTACAGCCATCTGCACCTCCTAGTTCCATAATGAAATGCCTTCGCACTTGTACCAGAGATACGTCAGTTCTTGTATATCCATTGATAGGAAAGGGAGCTGCATGCTGAATGTGCTGTATGATATGACAGGGTAAGTCTCCACACCGACGAAAAGGATAACTAGGCTCTTGGAGTACCACAAAGTCGTTGATAGTAGTCACTTCTGCAGTGAATTGCTTATGAGATAAGTTCTAAGAGTACTAAATTGTGTGGTTCTCATTCCCAGATTCATCACAATGAGCAAATTTTAAAAGTCCAGTCAACTGATTGCCAAATTCATTGTAGCTGACAGCATATAGTACTGCGCAGTTTGTAACATCATAGTTTGGTATTGTGTGGTAATTAGAATATCTTGGTAAACTGTTAGTGCTGTGCATCACCCTGGCATTTACAAACTACTGAGCATAAACAGAACAAAACGTGCATGTGTGTATATGTATTACAGTAATATTTAAACATTAATCAAGAAGAAAATTGGTGGAGTCATGTACATGTGTGCATCAATATTTGCGTAAGAATGCAGAAGAAAAAATCAATGGAATTAAATACATGTGCACAAAAAAGTTACTTATATGTCAAACTGTAGAAACATATCTGCTGTCAAAACATAAGCAAATTATCATTCTCTTAATATGTTCAATCAAAGGTATACATACTTTACAGTAAAACGCAAGGTATGTGCAAGTAGCAGAGTATGTTTAAGTATCACAGAATTAGATTATGAAATTTGTATACAAATACTCAGACTTAAATCCTAGAGAAAAAAATTACTGTAACATAACAAGCAAATTGTTAGTGATACCACATGTTGGGATGCGAAAGGGAAAATTGTATGTCAGTCATCCATCAGAAAAAGTCAAATATTTTGTGTCAAATATCTAGGTCTGTGAAACTTCACATTTCTGTCTATGAGATCTCAGTTAAAAATCACTTCAAATGCATTGTCCATGGACTCATACATACTTTAAAATACCAATTTTATAGACTTATAGAGCACTTTTTCATCATATACCTCTGTGTCTTCATTTATAAACCATAAACCTTTGTTTCATCATCTTATTAGTATGTTTTCACTTCCTCTGGCTATAAAAACTCATCTTCAACCACTTCACAACAATATAACATAATCATCTACTTTCTCTCTTAACATATATTCATTGATTTCCCTTCCTATACCAAAAATATACTACAGTATTTGCTACTTCATACACCTTTATGCTTTCTTACTTTATCATCATATCATACCAAGGTATACCTTTATCTCTGACATTCTCTTTCTCACTCACTTAAGACTAATATTTATGTTGTTCTATCACAAAGCTTAAAATAAAAGCTTCATCCATTTCAAGGTGTAGCCACATTCTCTTATTTATTCATACCAAGAAAAGAAAACAAGTTCTACTTGAAGCCAAATTCTACAGTGAATAAACCACAGGAAAATCGAAGTACAGTATGTCAAATTCATAAAAAGGTGCTTTGCCACTATATGAAAAACATAAATTATCCAGAAAACTTGTTCACAAATAATCATATTCACAGCATTTACAATACACAGAGTAATGAACAGGAAGACACATTGTCAGGCAAAGAAATCTGAAAAATCTTAAAAATCTAATCAAATTGGGTAATTATGTTCTTCTACTAAAACTGTATATATTCTCGTATACAACTACCTTTTATTCCTGTACATTGTGCATTATGCTGTACTTTCTTTACTCCCCTTTCTTTATTCCATAAAGTGCTGTTATCTTAGTAAACTGTCTTTTAAGATCTACAGGATGAGAAATGGTGATGAATACCATGACTCACATTTCACTATAGTCAGAGTTGAATCATAAACAATACTAGCAGAATAAATTCACTCTCTTCAAAAAAATCTGGAAGAACATATGTTTCATACCAAAGTAAACTGTTCACGAAAGAAAACTGTCAGCAAATTCCTCAAATCTATTACACTCAGATAAATACTGCTGTATGAAGATCAAATACCATTCGTATCTATATGTCTAACAACCATAAGTGCGTGTGTGTGCACAGTAAAACATGTCCTCTCTCCATGAAACCAAAGAATTCTCCAAACATTCTCATACTGGTTTCCTGTTCTCTCATTAAACATAATAAGACTAATGTAACTTTGTCACAGTTGTATATAAGCCAGAAGCAGAGTGTAACTTCTCCTTATCTCATTAACAGTATAAGTGCAAATGTAACCTCATAGTTCCATAAAAATCTTCAGGCACATCAGGCTACTACTAAACGCACAAACTTCATAAAGTATACCATATAGATACCAAAATTTCATCTCACCTCACTAAATACAGCATGGTTTCTCTGTTTTGTTCATACACAAGTAGACAGCACGAAGAATAAATCGCTGGCAATATCATAGCTTATCATTCACTGTATATCCTTTAGACATACTTTACAAAACTAACTTCTCCACAGTTTCACACTATATTCCACACTTACCTTAATACAGTTTCAACGTAGTTCGCAAAATGTTCCAGTACACAGACTGAATTGCAAAAATACTTATTAAGTCTCACAAATGTACCAAAATTTCACTGAATTTAAATCAGAAATAGAAGTCTCATGTATCACTTCCCACTGCAGTATAATCAGACAAGTGTAACATGTGTCATGACATAAATAAACAAAAATTATTCTGGAAGACGTTTAACATGTGAAAGTTGACGCAAACCTGTCGACTTTTTAGTGCATAAAGTTTCAATCTCTATTGCATTTTCATCTCATATTAGTTTAATCATATACGGTCCTTTGTATAACCGCAAAATTTTTTGAATAATAACTTACCTTTGCTGGAGATGTGACGTGTTATAATTAGTACCTTCTGTCATACTTCAAAATTTCTTATTTTAGCTTTAGCACTGTGGAGCTGTCGACGTTTTTCTGCTGCGTCCTTAGTGTGATTGATAGCCATTTCAATAACATTTCCTATGGTTTTGAGAATACTCGTTGTCATAATTATCCAACTTTTCTGCTTCTTCCTTACCAGTCAGTTTAGTTTCAAGCTCTAATTCTTGTAATAAACTAACAAATTCCTCAATGTTGTCTTTAAATCTGCTCGGAGTGATAATTTGGCATAAATTTCTTGGTAATTTTATCAAGCAAATTTTTATCAACTCAGGGGGGCTGAGTTGGTTGTAAAGGTGTGTTTATCGACTGATATTATCTTCAACGTCTGTGTAGGGCTGGAAAAAACTGGTTGTTCGAAGTTCTGCAACACGATTTTGCTGTGTTTAATACTGTCCTGTTTTTCTGGTTACCAATACGCAGAGAGAAACGCGTTGTAAAAATCTTGCTCAGAACGACATTCGCTAATGAGTGCTCACATTCTTAAAGCAGGATCATTTTCAAGGAAACTACACATGAATTTTAACGTGGCGTTCTAAAGGCCAGTTAGGTGGAATAGCGTAATAAAACTTGTTCAGCTACGTTTAAGGGTGTATTTCTTTATTATAACTACGGAATATTTTAAATTTGCTTACTGATAAGAAGTGTGGTGCACTGCTGTGTTTCTGTGGCATAAATTGCTGTTCCCCAATGTGCCAGAGATGGTGATAGTTTGCTGTATTCTCTATTGCTGGACTAGTGAAAGAACGAAAAGGTTCCTGCTCGCGATAATTTCCGTTCAATGTGTTTTAGATGCGTTTTTCCTGTGCCTGACGCCACCTGCTGTCGTCCTTCTGCTGATAGTTAATCTTATCTTGTTTTTGTTATAAGTGATATTTTGCCGTTTCGGAAAAATGCACTGGTGTCGTATGAGCTGAATCATTGTCAGAGTTTGTGGACAAATTTGCCATTTTATTGCTAATCTCTACTATTTGCTCTGTTATTTCAATAAAACGTTCAGTGTGCGTATGTGTCAAGGTTTGCAAACTTTCTACTTAGGCCGTTACCGTGTCGACTTGTTCGTGTAGTTGTGTATTCCGTTGTTGCAGTTTTCTTACCATTTCATTAGGTACAACGCTTGTAATGTTGCCTAGAATGTCATCGTATTCGGTCTGTTGCATATTTCTCACCTGCTCGAAATCTGCTCTAATATTTTTAGGCGATCGATTACAGGTTGCAATTCAGTTTTGAGCTCGTTTTTTATTTCTTCCGACTATATTTCCAATTTGTCTTGGGATTGTTTTACCTTGGTCTAATGTGTCAAACGTGTGTTAGTTTCTTCCCTAATTACATCTACTTTATCAAATTCTCGCTCGAGCTGTGAGAACATTCTCTGAAACATCGACATCATATCTGGACTAACATCCGCATTTAGTAAATTTGTGTTAGGATTTGTATCCGTAATTGTTTCCGTTACATATCCCGAATCCATGTTGTTAACGGTATTTGCACTGTATACCGACAGTTGGATTTTACTTGACCGATTGTATCACTGTTTGTTACGACAGAAAACTGATTTGCATTACGTGTTGTTGCAGTTTCACGTGACTCCGTTTTACTGTTATTATCTGATTTATTATAAGTGTCACAAACGGGAAATTGCTGAATGTTTCCGTGGTCATAGCGTCACTTTGTTGCCTAATTACGTTCTGTGGCGTTTTACTGTGCATTGCGTTTCTGGTGTCTACCGGACAGTACTATTGCTCAAAAATTGTATCCAAAAACTCTGACTGTTACTACACTATCGGAAAATGAAACTAAATGTCAATAATGAGTTGGCTTTTAATTACGAAACAAAGACTGAAAAATAAATTGCATCAGAAATCGTAGTTACCCGAACATCGAAATGCATCTAAGAAATCACAAACTTCCTACCTCGACCAATAAAAATGGACACACGTTTTATACGAACTGAAAACACAAGCTGAAAAGAAATTACACAAATTGTTAAACGCTGTAGTATCTACTAGCTTTTGCTGTTTGCCGCTGGCAAATAATAATGTAATATTGTAACCGGTTTAAATAAAGTAAAATGATCGTATCCTACGTAGGCTATCGCCAAGTGAAAGTGAGTAGCCTTTAATTTTGAATGTATTTGTGTGTGTGTGTGTGTGTGTGTGTGTGTGTGTGTTATCGTAAATACAAACCTGGGAATGTGAACTTACCACTTAAGTTTGCTACTGAGCCACGCCACTTACATCTAACTGGAAAGAATCTGTGTGTCCGAAAACCTATCACAATCATAAGCACATAAATAAGCAAACCAGTATTTTCCAGGTCCGTAGCTTTGGTCAGTACGATCTATTTGAAAAAAAAAAACATTAATGTCTGCCAGTATAAGACTGTAACCTGAAACATATGAAAATTTCTGCACTGCCACATGGTCCTGAGGAAACAAAAAAAAATGACACAGCCCACATTGCGCAAAGGAAACGAAACAATCACGTATTATGAATTTCACCTGCAAAATGAAGTACTGGTAGAAACAGTAACACAGCAAGACTCCGCAACGGCTAGAAAATGCTGCTAAAAGCTAATTACTGTTGGTCCAGGGAAGTTGGGTACATAATCTTGACACAGAGTGCCAACGAAACACATGAGTCAAGCTTTAAGTTCTAAAATCTCAGTTAGGAAAGAACTTATCAAAAAAAATAGTTTGTACACTATAATATGAAAATTCATTTAATCTAATTACTTCCATAGCACAGGAAATTAACTCAGAAGATCAATCAATAAAGTAATTATCAAAAACTCGGCTGTGACGAGGGTGAAGCGAGCCAACAAGAATACAAAAATAAAAATAAAAGTTTTGCCTCATTAAGTTATTCATTTTAATACCCTTTTTATGTCCGTATGCTAACAAAACATTTTTCTGAGTCATTTCACCTTGTAATAACTCACATAGTTCATCACTTAAGTGCATCCATGCATTAACTACACTCAACGAATCCCGCCTGCCGCGCACAAGAGCTTTCCACTACTGACTGTCAAAGATTCTACGACTCCACAAGGCTGCCATCGCAAATACAGATACTGCTGCCTAAGAACTATTTATCTGATCACAGTTCGTCAAATGAATCATTTTCCTCTACAAATATTAACACATCCAATAACGTCATCAAAACGGGTTAGTTTCAGCGTTCCATCAGGATGTGTGGTCATCGAGGCAGCAGAGGGCTGCCTCAGCATAACTCTTCGAGGGCGAGCTTCGGGATGTGGCAGCTGGTGTTTACACTAAGCAGCGGGTGGCTGTCCCAGCAGACAACAGTGGTTGGTTAGCTACCTTGCTGACGCAGGCAAGTCGTAAGACGTCCGGCAGGCGGTAAGCCTATGCTGGACTGCAACAGCTCCCACCAGTTGCTCAAGTGGATGGGCACCTGCCACCAAACCCAGGACGATTACACCGAAGGCCGAAGGTACCACTTAGACCTGGAATAAGAAGGTCTAGCATGTGGATGATAGAACAGTGGCTAACTGGTATCGCTGCTTGACGAATTGTAAGCTGCATAACTCCACATTGGACCGACGTCTGGCAAAGAGACTGTCTCGACGTCCTGCCACTGGTTGAGGCTAACGTTTATACCCAAACTGGATAGATGTGTTTTGCAGCAGTATTCTGGCACCCAGCGGCAGGATTTCGCAAGAAACTCGCCTACACTCCCCTCGAGGGGTTGCGGAGCCTCTCCTGTGATGAATGCCACAAAGGTGTTATCTATTTGCAGTGAAAAGCTTACGAAACTGCAACAACACATCCCGTAAACTGAAAATTAGCGTGTGGTACACATGCAGCTCTCTTTCAATGACAGTTCTGCGTACGTTAGCATTAGATGTAGGCAACTGTTAAGTAACTACTAAAACCGAGTACCAACGGTTGCAATCAGTTTTGATACATAAAATTGGATAAAAGTGCAAAAACACTGACACAGCAATTGCATGACCTGCCATATGTTCAGCAAATTTCTCAATTCTGCGAAGTGCACTTATACCTGTTACACCCCTTGTATTAGGCACAGATTGTGCATCCCCCTTACCCTCGTGGTCAGCAGCTTGCTTAATTCATTACGCTCAAAACACGATTCGCAAGCATACTCACGTCACCGATCTGAAACTTCGACGATTCACAGCACCGAAAATAAGCACGTGAAAAAAACCTGTCTACTTTTGTACAAAACATTCTAAAATGTTGTCAGTATTTCTCTGATACTCCCTTCAGAGTCAGTTTTATCTATCTCAGTTCTCTAATTGAATGGGACAGAAGTCGGACCCGCTCCCCAATGTATTATACAGTAATTTGTGGCGTTTGTGACACTTCATCCTCTAACCTTTGCCTTGGATAATTCTGTGTTGAACATAAGGAATGTAGTTGGCTGGTGGAACGGGTGGCACCTCTGGGGGTTGGAAGCGTTTGCTCAGGTATACCGCAAAAGTTTTGGGAAATAGGGATGTTTACCGCTTACCGGGGAGGAAGAGCCGGGCGGAGGGAATACCAAGTTCATTATGTTGCAACACTGCTTATGAATAGTCATGGCGAGTTCTGTAATAAATGCATCGTAATTCCTTGTGCGACTAAGCGCCTCGTAATATACCATAAACATCGTCATCAGTAAATTACAGCACTTAGACTTGTTGTGAAAGTTAATGTGCCACAACTGCAAATACAATACAACAAAAATGCAGCAGACATAAATGTGACAAGTGGAAATAGTGTAAATAAATACTCCTTACCCTCCCAGTGTCAATGCAAACCCAAAGCGCCAGGGTAGTACTCGTATTCATGAACCGAGGCGCTACCGCCGAGTCACGATCACGGCAGTTCTAACCCATGTCTTCTCCCACTTTCACAAAAATTATTTTTTGTTAACAAACCTCAGAAGTACATTCTGTAAATCAGTCTCTGCTTTTTTCCTAGTTGCCTAATGTTGGCTTGAACATAAATTCAAGATAATTTTTTTGTAAATGTACTTGTCCTAGCTTCTTTCGGTTCTCCATTAGTATACAGTCTCAACGTTTGAACATTATTCGTAGTGGCATTATCTTGCTTGCAAAATCGATTCCACGGCTAGGTTCAACTCAGTACAGACTTATAAAAAATACTATAAGCTATTTGTTATTTGTTTTCCACATTTTGCTTCAAATTTTCATATATATTATGCTGATCGCATACAACTCGAACTTGCTCGACATAAAACTCGCACCGAAAATTCGCACACCAGAGATATTATGAGCACAAATAATATATAAATAACGTTAACAAAAGTAGTTATTACATACTGCACATTCTTGCAGATGTTACAATTACCAATACCAGTAGTAATAATAGTTCGATGAAGCCCTTGCCAGGCACTTAAATGTGATTTTCAGAATATCGATGTAGATGTTGAATTGTCAATATAGTTTAAACAACAAACATTTTAATAAAAACTAACTGTGCAAGGAAATGACCAAATTCGCTGAATTAATGGAAACAACACCATCCAGGTACAGGTGTAATCTACAAATACGTTTCACATTGATATATGTGTATAGTTGATTTGAATTTCAAGTAATATATAAATATAGACGTAAATATTGTTTGTGAAGTGTATCGATTTCTTCAGTAGAGAGTGATATTGTAATAATGAGTAGTTTCACTAGAGAAACGCCTGAGATAGCAACCTAGCCTCGGAGTTAGTTACTGCATAATGGCTGCATGTATTTGAGCAAACTTGTGATGTTTCAATAGCCATCAGTTTGCTACTGTAATAGTGTAGATTGGGCGATTGTCTTAACCAAGATACTTGGTATATTACACGCAAAAAATAGAAGAAAATCAATGTCATTATCGGATCTTATGTGAGGATTCGGCATGTTTCTCTTAGCCATTATTTTGTGTAACGATGTCTTATAATCTACGTATCATGATCAATTCTGTAAATTCATGTAGCACCTAGAAGGGCTAACTACGAGGGGTTTTGGCTAACTAATGCAACACGAGTTTTTTTCTGAAAGCAGATAGCTTTCATTCAGGAATCCAGTACACCATATATTTCCCACTCTTTTGACCACAAAACCCTATTTTGCAACACAATCTCCGTTTAAGGCGACAACTTTAGGCAACCCTACTGGGAGGTCTGTATCCTTGCATGGTAGCACTTTACTTGTGAGCCTCGGAACCAATGTCTTGCTGCATCAATAACCCCCCCACCCTCCCCATCATCCACATACCGTTCCCCGTGGAATCCATCCTTCTTTGGGCGAACAGATGGACGTCAGAAGGTGTGAGACCCGGGCTATAGGGTGGATGAGGAAGAACAATCCAGAGAAGTTTTGTGAGTTCATCTCGCACGCGCAGACTTATATGAGGTTTTGCGAAGTCATTAAGAGAGTAAAGTTAGTTCGCTCTTTCTTTATTCCAGCAAACACGCTGAAGTCATTTCTTCAGTTTCTTGCGGGTAGGGCAGTACACTTCAGAGAATAAAACAGAATAACCCCTTCAGGATCCCAGAAGTCCGCTGTCTTGAAATTAGCAGCTAAGGGTGCGACTTTGAACTTTACCTTCGGAAGAGTAGTGGTGTGGCACCAGTCTATGCCGTCCGGATTGGCCGTGCGGTTCTAGGCGCTACAGTCTGGAGTCGAGCGATCGCTACGGTCGCAGGTTCAAATCCCGCCTCGGGCATGGATGTGTGTGATGTCCTTAGGTTATTTAGGTTTAATTAGTTCACCGTTCTAGGCAACTGATGACGTTACAAGTTAAGTCGCATGGTGCTGAGAGCCATTTGAATCATTTTTGAAGCAGCCTATGGATTGTTATTTTGTTTCCGGTTCGAAGTGGTGGATCAGTGTTCTCAACTCCTGTGATGATGTTCGACAAAAAATTGTCATGATCAACTCTGCAACGTGCAAGCAGTTTAGCACAGATGGTCCCTCGCTGCTCTTTATGGTTTCTGGTAAGCGGCGAGGAACACAGGGTGTCTACAACTTGGAGTTCTCCAACTGGTGGACGAGTCTATCATCACAACAAACACTGACAACGTACCGTTGAACAGCGAGGTGTCTGCGATACATCGAACACGTCGACTGACAGTGTCCGCACGTTCTATCACTGCAGGAGTCACAGCGGCCAGGCAGAACGCGGGAGATGGGACAGGTTTGCGTGGCCTTGTTTCGATGATGACAGAAGCCTCATCCAACAAGCCACCGTGCTTCTGATGACTGCTAGGTCCCCGTAGAAATTCTGCAAGCATTAGTTGAATGTCTGTGATGCTCAGGTTTTCTGTCAAAAGGAGCTCAATGACAACCCCCTGCTTGTAAGGCATCTCCGCTACAGATGCCATTTTGAAGAATACGTATAGAGAAACTTCATGGAACTGTAGGGATTACAGGAATATTCCACAAAGTTCCAAACGAATTTTTCATTTTTTAACCGACATTGGCCGAGAAAAAATGCTGGATTGCTTATTGAATGCCCGTTGCATGAAGAGCCGATTAAGTATGTGTCTTTAAACACGTTTCGGAGCCCCTTTGTTTGCTCGGAAAGCAGTGGGGAATAGCACCTGTTTGTCGGTGTTCCGAGAGACCGTAGTGTTGTATCCACTCCGCACTGCCTCGGAGGCGTGCAGACGCTCTGTTGTAGCAGGCCCATTTTCCGCCCTCTTGTTTACGGTTTCTCGTGAAAAGAGCCGCTGAAGCGCGGACACCGTGCGGCCGAGAGTAAGCGCCAGCCGCGGTGTTAAGCCGCAGGTATCCGCCCGAGTGGGAAGTGTGTGTGTGTGTGTGTGTGTGTGTGTGTGTGTGTGTGCGGGCGGTGAGGTGTGGGCCCGTCCACAGGCACCGCCGGCCCGCTCTGCCCCGCCCCTCTAAAGGTCAAGGGTCACATCGCCAGCCGTGATTGCCGCAACAGCGCATGCTGTCGCCTACGAGCCGAGCGCTCCGCTGCCCGCACGACGCTTCCGCGTGTGAAGTTGCCTGCGCAGTGAAATGGCGCAGGCTATTGTGATCACTACACGTTGCTGCGGTCTTCCGTGCCCGGGTTTGATGCAGCTTTCCACGCTAGTCTATCCCGCAAAACCTCTTCATCTCCTTGTAACTACGACAACCTGCACCTGTTTGCAACTGTTTAGCACAATTTCTGCCCCTCCCACTTCCCTCCATTACCTAATAAATGATTCCTTCAACCATCGGTTTATGTCCTATCAAGCTGTCCCACGAACTGATTTTTTATAAAATTACGGTACATTATCTCTTCAGTTACTTGATCTACTCGGCTAATCTCTAGTATTCTTCTGTAGCATGTGATGTCTCATAAGAATACTACACACATCGAAAAAAGTGTTGCGTTACCTCGGTTAGGAGAGTTCCGGAATCTATACAAAAAATTGGAATAGAGATCAAGCATAAACATCATTTCCGTCCTTTTTATTCCTCATGAAAACGACACATTGCGTATTGTGCCACCGTACAGCGAGACCTTCAGATGTGGTGTTCCAGATTGCTGTACACATCGTTACCTCTAATATCCAGTTACAAGTCCTCTTGCATTCACGAATGCCTGTATTCGTCATGGCATGCTATCCCCAAGTTCATCTGCGCTCTGTTGGTCCCAATTGTCCCACCCCTCAACGTAGATTCGGCGTAGGTCACGTCTTCCATAAACAGCCCTTTTCAATCTATCTGAGGTGGAATGTTTTCAATCAACACCTGTTTTGTTTAACCCTTAAATCTAAAGTGAACATTTCAGTTCCAATGTGTTTATTAACTGCCGAAAACAATCAGACTTAAAAAATGACAAACGTCACTCAGGCAAGATTATTTACGAAACACTCATTATATAAAATCATAAGCTAGTTAATAAATCGTTAGCCAACGAACTCCCATAAACATTGAGAAACGCCACGCAGGAAAAATATTTAAGAAACTCTCTCACTGCATAACATCATCAATAAACTAATAAACCTTTAACAACGATCTCACATAAAAATTGACAGAAGCCGTTAAGGCTGAATCTGACCATAACTTTATCAAAACAACTCTAGTTAAGACACTTTACTTAAGACCCTTTCAATACCAATACTTCAACATTACATTAAAAATAACAGTGGACATACGGCCTTCATTTTAACACGAATACTTAGAACATATTTATTAAAACGGAACTTTGGCAACCTTGCAAATTACTAGGTTAGAGAACCTTGCAGAGCGAACCACTAAATTATTCAAATGCCAATTGGCTTGTAAGATGGACTTGCAGGGTGTAGAAAGTTACAACTTTGTACAATCATAAGTATGTGATAACAGAAATAAGGCCCAAGCTTGTAAGGCCGAAGTTTAACCACGAACCGCGGAGGGAAGTAATAGTCAACTTCGAACTAAGACGTGGCTCCGTTAGTAACCACACATCGACCAGTATACCGAAATGTGAACCCAGCAAACACTACCGAAAAGAAACACACCAGATCAGGCCAAGTCACCGTCCATTACCCAAACTTGTAATCTAAAGGGAAGCTCTGTGCTTTGGTTGCCCGCTGCCTCAGCTCGGTGAAACACAGACCACACCCGCCAACAGGAGGCCAAAAATCTTTTCTTAACTGTAACACTCAAGGTTGACTAGTAAATGAACAGTATAAAATCAAGACTAAACAACAACTAACATCACTAGAAAGTCCAATCTTTAAGCTAAACAGTACCTGATTAACAAACGCAAAGCGTGCGAAATAAACTGGCTGACGAGATGCGACGCTCCCTACAATTTAATGACACACTTATTGACCACCTCAAGTGGGCCTGCGAGGCTCAACACGGTAACCATTAGAAAGAAAAACTCAGATCTCTCGCAGACGACAAACTGATATGGATTAACAGATATCGTAAGCAAATTAAACACTTGTTAATAATTAGCTAAAAAACTAACATTCTGCAAATACACTCCTGGAAACTGAAATAAGAACACCGTGAATTCATTGTCCCAGGAAGGGAAAACTTTATTGACACATTCCTGGGGTCAGATACATCACATGATCTCACTGACAGAACCACAGGCACATAGACACAGGCAACAGAGCATGCACCATGTTGGCACTAGTACAGTGTATATCCACCTTTCGCAGCAATGCAGGCTGCTATTCTCCCATGGAGACGATCGTAGAGATGCTGGATGTAGTCCTGTGGAACGGCTTGCCATGCCATTTCCACCTGGCGCCTCAGTTGGACCAGCGTTCGTGCTGGACGTGCAGACCGCGTGAGACGACGCTTCATCCAGTCCCAAACATGCTCAATGGGGGACAGATCCGGACATCTTGCTGGCCAGGGTAGTTGACTTACACCTTCTAGAGCACGTTGGGTGGCACGGGATACATTCGGACGTGCATTGTCCTGTTGGAACAGCAAGTTCCCTTGCCGGTCTAGGAATGGTAGAACGATGGGTTCGATGACGGTTTGGATTTACCGTGCACTATTCAGTGTCCCCTCGACGATCACCAGAGGTGTACGGCCAGTGTAGGAGATCGCTCCCCACACCATGATGCCGGGTGTTGGCCCTGTGTGCCTCGGTCGTATGCAGTCCTGATTGTGGCGCTCACCTGCACGGCGCCAAACACGCATACGACCATCATTGGCACCAAGGCAGAAGCGACTCTCATCGCTGAAGATGACACGTCTCCATTCGTCCCTCCATTCACGCCTGTCGCGACACCACTGGAGGCGGGCTGCACGATGTTGGGAAGACGGCCTAACGGTGTGCGGGACCGTAGCCCAGCTTCATGGAGACGGTTGCGAATGGTCCTCGCCGATACCCCAGGAGCAACAGTGTCCCTAATTTGCTGGAAGTGGCGGTGCGGTCCCCTACGGTCTTGGCGTGCATCCGTGCGTCGCTGCGGTCCGGTCCCAAGTCGACGGGCACGTGCACCTTCCGCCGACCACTGGCGACAACATCGATGTACTGTGGAGACCTCACGCCCCACGTGTTGAGCAATTCGGCGGTACGTCCACCCGGCCTCCCGCATGCCCACTATACGCCCTCGCTCAAAGTCCGTCAACTGCACATACGGTTCACGTCCACGCTGTCGCGGCATGCTACCAGTGTTAAAGACTGCGATGGAGCTCCGTATGCCACGGCAAACTGGCTGACACTGACGGCGGCGGTGCACAAATGCTGCGCAGCTAGCGCCATTCGACGGCCAACACCGCGATTCCTGGTGTGTCCGCTGTACCGTGCGTGTGATCATTGCTTGTACAGCCCTCTCGCAGTGTCCAGAGCAAGTATGGTGGGTCTTACACACCGGTGTCAATGTGTTCTTTTTTCCATTTCCAGGAGTGTACGTCAATATCATGCGGAAGCAGAGCACGCGCTTAGTAAGAGGCCACAAATAAAATAGAACACACGTAACACCACGCGTCCGGCAACGTCTTAGTGTAACAAGAGCGGTCACAGTCACTGCTAATTATGCGCACTTAGGAACTAGAATACTTAACTGGGTGTATTGATGCTGGGGCGATTCTGCTAAGTTGTCAGACCATCACTTAGAAACTGTGTGTCCCTCCAAGGAAGCGGGCAGATCCACATCTCACGAGGTTGCCGGAGAATGCACAGCGCCGGCCAACCCCCGCCGTTTCCAGTATAACCACTAAGACCAGGCACGCTGTCTTCGTTTCCGTCCGCCAGCCAATAGCCGACTCGCGCACCGCCGACTTCCGTTCTTAAAACGTTGTACCCTTTAATCGCGGTCGGCGCTCGCTTGTATCCCGTATCGCTCCAAGCCCCAAGACAAACCTCTGTAATAGGAAAGCGATCGTACTCATGTCAGAGATACTACTGGTGACAGTCCCGCCACGGCTCACCAGGCATGTTCAATAGAGTTAACATCTGGAGAACATGTTGGCCAGTCTAGTTGAGCGATGTCGTTATCCTGAGGGAAGTCATTCACAAGATGTGCACGATGGTGGGGCGAGGTGGGGGGCGGGAGAATTGTCGTCCATGAAGACCAATGCCTTTCCAATATGTTGTAGATATGTTTGCACTGTCGGTCGGAGGAAGGCATTCACGTATCGTGCAGCCGTTACGGCACCTTCCATGACCACCAGCGGCGTACGTCGGCCCGTCATAATGCCACCCCAAAACAGCAGGGTATCTCCACTTTGCTGCACTCACTGGATGGTGTGTCTAAGGCGTTCAGCCTGACCGGGTTTCCTCCAAATATGTCTCTCACGATTGTCTCTTTGAAGGCATATGCGACACTCATCGGTGAAGAGAACGCGATGTCAATCCTGAGCGGTCCATTCGGCATACTGTTGGTCCCATCTGTACCGCACTGCATGGTGTCATGGTTGCAAAGATGGATCTCGCCATGGGCGTCGGGAGTGAAGTTGCACATAATGCAGCCTATTTTGCACAGTTTGAGTCGTAAGACGACGTCCTGTGGCTGCACTAAAAGAATTATACAACATGGTGGCGTTGCTGTCAGCCAAAATCTGTAGTTAGTGGCAATCCACTGCGGTGGTATCCCTTGGGCGGCCTGAGCAAGGCATGTAATCGACATTTGCTGTCTCTCTGTATCTCCTCCATGTCCGAACAATATCTCTTTGGTTCACTTCGAGACGCCTGGACACATCCCTTGCTGAGAGCCGTTCCTGGCACAAAGTGACAATGTGGACGTTGTCGAACCGCGGTATTGGCCGTCTAGGCATGGTTGAACTACAGACGAGCCCTTTACCTCCTTCCTGGAATGACTGAAACTAATCGGCTGTTAGATCCCCTCCGTCTAATGGGCGCTGTTCATACGTGGTTGTTTACATATTTTAGCGGGTTTAGTGACATCTTTGAACAGTCTAAAAGACTGTGTCTGTGATACAATATCCACACCCGACGTCTACCTTCAGGAGTTCTGGGAACCGGGGTGATGTAAAACTTTTCTGACGTGTGTACATTTGAAACGGATAATAGTGGCTAACGGCCAAAATTCTAACAATCAAGGAACTAAGGAGCCACTAGGATCGGGCGAGGAAGCAGGGCCAAGTGCTGGTAGAAGTAACACAACATCTTACTTCTAATGCATTTATTAAAACTAGCTAAAATACAAAATACAGTCTGCCAAGATAATGAATATAGGGAGAATCAAACCTTAAGAAACTAGTTCATCAACAAATTAATATTGTACTACGCAACATACTACTGCGTATGCCTTAAGGGCGGCAATCGCAAGGAAAGCATGAAGGGCAAATTTAGCAAGAATACATATAACGTGTTCAGCCTGAAGGGCTAGTAAATTTGCAAATCTAAATTCACTTCACTTCTAAATTTAAGATATAAAAGGCCAATACCACAGCCAAAGAAAATATTCAAATATAAACGTATGAACAGAAGGTTTGGCGCTGAAGGGCCACCAAAATAGTTAACTACACTTTAGTTAAAGAGCAGATTTTCCAACAGCTTAGGCAAGGCAGTGTGAAACAATAAAGAGGGCTGAAGGGCCGTGCACCTTCCAAGTAAGGGGTCTGGAGGGTCAAATTAACATCATCATCATCATTTAAGACTGATTATGCCTTTCAGAGTTCAGTGTGGGGCCAATTTAACAAGATAATAAAATCTTAAGAATATCAACTGGAAAATAACAAGCGCTTACTAACAACTCGACCTTAAGGACCAGGTAATAAATGAAATTAGTCAAATAAATTCTGCAATAAGTAAGAAATGTCCAGGAATTTATCAGTGAGCCGGCCTTAAGGGCCCCAGTACACTAACAATGGAGGTTAAGTATTGAAACTGGATTACAAAACCTTAAGCGCTGTAGAGCTTCCAAAAGGAGGGCCTCAAGGGCCAATTCCTCAAGGTACTTAATAAGCAGCTCAGCCTGAAGGACTGGCCGATGGTTAAGGCTAGGCAAGTTCTCGAAAAAGAAGGCAAATCAACAAATGTATCAGTAATCCAGCCTTAAGGGCCACAGTACATTTAGAATCCACATTAAGCATTAAGAACTTTCATACAGCGAAGAAATTCCCTAAAACTTAGCAACCTTAAGTAAATCAATTGATACTATACAGCTTAAAACCTAGGAACAACAATACATGCATATACTTCTAAAAGGTAATTTAGCATAAAATCCTAATTTAAAATGCAAACAATCGCACACCAACATGCCCAGCAAATTTACAAAAATTTAACCACAGTTGCTGAGTATGAAATACAAGCAGCTGCAAGGCTACCAATCAGTCATCGTGCCCCAATATCATGAATTACAATCTTCAGGTAGTACGAAACAGGAAAAATACAAGGTGAGCCCCAAAGAGGAATTAAATGATGCCCTTTAATTACAAATCATTAAACAACAGCGTAAAGCTGCCACATTTCACAAACTGGCGTAATAGCCACCAGCTCAGTCGGCACTGTTCGTATAGGCAAACATACAAATAAAATTCTCTAACCCTATAAAATGTTTAGTCTAAAAGGGGGCTGATAATAACTTACGGTATTAAAACAATCTTTAAGATAGAAACATGCACCAACAACCATTAAGTTGTGCACAGTCACGTACTTCATAAATTTCTTTTCTTTCTCTCACGTACATAGAACACGTAGGCTCGGAACTGACTACCAAATTGGTCACAACAATCAATAGATAGCCACCAATACATCAGTACCTAATTAGACAGTCCCCTAGTGTGACAAGACACAGCAACAGTTCATATTCACAGCCTTTGTTTCATCATGTTCTACTATCCTCGTTGTGCAGCATCGACCATGCCCGGAGTGCCTACAGTAAGTTTTAACGAAGCAATTCACGCTCACGTCAACGCCTAACGGAGAAACCAGCCCAGCAGTACAAAAACAACCTACACACTCGAAGCCAAACTCCGCAAGCGCAGTGCAGAACTAACATTCAACCTTTTCCTTCATAGGTTCAGAACCGGCGATCTATACCGGTGTACGGAAAACACACAATGTCGGCGGCAGCAACATAAAGGAAGTCGCAAACACCACCCTAATACAAGGTAGTAGCAAGTCAAAGGCACAACGGCAATAGTCAAATATACTCAACTTCAGTCCTGGAGGAAAACCTGCCGCCCTCACTACTCGAAACATTCCCGGAGCAACCGTCCTCGGCGACTCCCACTATTCTCCGGAACAGCAACATCACAGCTCCTTATTTCAATCCTCTTCCGACAAGAACAAGCATAATCGGAGCTAACGGCTTCTCCAAGTCAGACACGCTATGCCGTAGAACCTCACCAGGGAATGAGCCGGCCGACACCACACAAACCACCGCAAGTAAGGCAAACAAGCACTTCCGGAGTCTATTGCGTACTGGCACGCTTCACCACTCAGTCACTCCACTCCACCGACCTAGAGGGCGGGGCATGGGACGAGAGAACAGAAAGCGCCGCCACGCGGAAAAGCGCCGGCGGGAAGCCAAGGCGTAAAGGCGTAACTAGAGCGGGTGTTTAAACGAGACGGACAGAAGAACTTCTCAACATTTAAGCAGAGCTGCCCCGTCAGAAAACTATGGTCCGGTAGTTTGATACAATACATAAATAACGTAGTAAATGGTAGGATTACCGATACTATAGGTAGCACTGGTAGGGAGAGAATTTATATTTTATGTTTAGGCCAGAAACTGGGAGCTGACTATTTATCTCTCTCTGTCTCTCTGTCTCTCTCTCTCTCTCTCTCTCTCTCTCTCTCTCACGAGAGAGGCAATTCTGACGTTACGGCTAATAATGGAAACAAGGCTAAAGAAAAAATCAAGACACGTTCATAGAGTTTGTCGACCTGGAAAAAGCGTTCGACAATATAAAATGGTGCAAGATGTTCAAGATTCTGAAAAAAGTAGGGGTAAGCTATAGGGAGAGACGGGCCTTATACAATACGTACAACAACCAAGAGGGAATAATAAGAGTGGACGATGAAGAACGAAATGCTCGTATTAAGAAGGGTGTAAGACAAGGCTGTAGCCTTTCGCCCCTACTCTTCAATCTGTTCATCGAGGAAGCAATGATGGAAATAAAAGAAAGGTTCAGGAGTGGAATTAAAATACAAGGTGAAAGGATATCAATGATACGATTCGCTGATCACATTGCTATCCTGAGTGAAAGTGAAGAAGAATTAAATGATCTGCTGAACGGAATGAACAAGCTAATGAGTATACAGTATGGTTTGAGAGTAAATCGGAGAAAGACGAAGGTAATGATAAGTAACAGAAATGAGAACAACGAGAAACTTAACATCAGGATTGATGGTCACGAAGTCAATGAAGTTAAGGAATTCTGCTACCTAGGCAGTAAAATAACCAATGACGGACGGAGCAAGGAGGACATCAAAAGCAGTCTCGCTATGGCAAAAAAGGCATTTCTGGCCAATAGAATTCTACTAATATCAAATACCGGCCTTAATTTGAGGAAGAAATTTCTGAGGATGTACGTCTGGAGTACAGCATTGTATGGTAGTGAAACATGGACTGTGGGAAAACCGGAACAGAAGAGAATCGAAGCATTTGAGATGTGGTGCTATAGACGAATGTTGAAAATTTGGTGGACTGATAAGGTAAGGAATGAGGAGGTTCTACGCACAATCGGAGAGGAAAGGAATATGTGGAAAACAATGATAAGGAGAAGGGACTGGATGATAGGACATCTGCTAAGACATGAGGGAATGACTTCCGTGGGTTCTAGAGGGAACTGTAGAGGGCAAAAACTGTAGAGGAAGACAGAGATTGGAATACGTCAAGCAAACAATTGAGGACGTAGGTTGCAAGAGCTACTTTGAGATGAAGAGGTTAGCACAGGAAAGGAATTCGTGGCGGGCCGCATCAAACCAGTCAGTAGACTGATGACCAAAAAAAAAAAAGTACAGCAAGCATGGAACTCCGTCCCATAAACTGTAATCGGGCACGTGTACAACACAACGCATGCGCTTTTGCACGCCTGCATTCAGCATTCTGCCTGTTACACTGGCTATTAATGCATCAGCATTTCACATTTGCAATGGCTCACCTCGCGCTTGCAATGTATACACTTGAACATACTACGTACATCGACGTATTCTTGAAATTTCGCTACTCTACATTAAATACTTTGGGTTTTGCAATTTTTCTCCTTTACTTTGAAAGAGACATCTTTGTTGATCTTCTTCTTTCCATCTAGTCGAATGGTGTATGTCCAGATTTTGGATGTGACAGTGGCGTAGCAACGTGAGGGCAGGCACACTCATCGTAGACGCCGTCTGAGGTGGACCACCATATGGTACACCATCCACTTCGTAACTCCTTCCCATCTGTGCCTCCCGTCCCAGAACAAGTGATGGACTCGCTGCAGTATTCTGTGTCACCCAGAACCATAGGTCAGAGTCTAGCAGCAGCCCGGTTAGAAAATCAGCGTCTCATGCGTAGGCTGTCATTGAACCACAACGCAAACGCCTGCGTTTCGAGTGGTTCTGTGACAGGAATTCTTCGAATGTTTTGAAGAGGCACAGTATTTTGTCTCCTGGTGTCATGGTGCAGGGAACCACCAGCTATGACCTCAGGTCACGGATGGCAGTGCCTGGCGGCCCTGTGGTTCTTCACGGACATCCTGTGTCGTCATGTGTTCTCTCATCCGACAGTACCATGATACTATTTTTCAACAAGATAATGCTCGTCCACGAGTGTCACGCGTCTCTATGAACTGCTTGATGTGGGTGTACTCCTGTGACTAGAGAACATCTGTGGGACCTGCTCTGATGTCAACTTTTTCCTAGCACCTGAATCCAGGATATCAAGGGCTAGTTACAACATTTGTGCGACAGCTTGCCTCAGGAGAAGATATAGTAGCTTTATGACACCCCTCATCAGAATCAGTATTTACATACAAACCTTCGTGGCTGCAACTTCATATTGGTAACTCGCATCATACTGCCGAGTTCTTCATAAATTTGACTCGACATCGTAACCCCTCATTAAAGATCAACCACCTCTCACCTCATAATATTTCATTTCGTTTCTTCCTCCTCTTCTGGGCTTTTAGTTCACAGAGCAAGGACACAGTAGAGTAAACTGCCTAAGCCCTAGGCAGCCATCTAATTGCCTTGTCATGAAAACCTGATTTCTCCGTTTACAAGAAGGACAATTACTTTACTATAACTGTTAAGTCGACCTTCCCTGCTTTCTTCCAACTGCTTTTTAAACAGTGAGATGATTGTAGCAACTGTTTAATGTATAGAAGTGATAATTTCCCTACTTCCATATTACCTTGTCATGTGTCATGTGTATCTTTCCTATGTTTCTATTTTGTTGCTTTGTCCCAAATAGTTTCTAATTTATCGTTGAATAACCCAGATGAATGAGCATTTGTCACCTTCAAAACTCATGTTAGATCTATTTTGGACATATGTATCGTTTTTCAGATCAACATCACCCTTTCTCAACACATACTAATCGTACGGGGATGTATGAGGTATCCTTAGGAAAGTTTTTAACAGACTTATGACATTGCATACCGATTTTGCACAACAATTAACTGTTCGTGAAATATTTAACATAAAAGAGACTTTGTACTGTCACAGGCAGAAGAACGTCATGGATGCCCAGCTTAATACCTATATCTCACGAAACTAACTTATTAATCACGAATAGGAGAGGTCCTTTTTATATTTTTATAAACAGTTTACTTTAGTAGACGGCGTTAGTATGTTTTTAGTAATGGTACCTGGCTAAAGTAGCCCTGTCATGCAAATCTTTAGTATCTCACAGTAATGTTTATAATTATTTAAAAAAAGATTTGTATGAACTTTCGTATTTATTATAAACTTATTATTTAGCGGATCACTTAACCACTATAATACTAACGACTTTGCTATATTTTAGCTTTCGACGAATTGCAGTTGGTATGTAACTATATTTTATGAAAAGAATCTTCAAATTTTTTTTTTACAATTTTTGTTCGTAATGTCATGTATAACTCTGTAGGCACGATTGTGTGAGTCAATCAATGACCTTACGTACAAGAATTGATGGATTGCTTCACCACTAAAATATGAAGAAACACACTGTAAATCGACGTTTCTGCGTATATTTTAAAGGCGATATACAAATATACTTCTTGATTTTATTTAATAAAGAGTGGGCTTTAAACTGCTATATCAGAAAGGAACTGGGTTTGTTTGTTTTGGGATATAGAGCGCTTTCCTTTCGCTACACAGTGCAAACTGAGGCTCCAACCTCTGTTTCCTTCTGCCTGTACAGCAATGAAGTCGTATGGTGACGTCCACTGCTGAGAGTTTGTTGGGTTATATCACAATCAAATGGAATTGATCATTTCTGCTGGATAACGTGGTGTTTCACTTATTGTTTTACGTAAGTCTTTCTGAGTCTGTAATCTCCTTGTGTTTTATCACTGACGTTTAGCTACCGCCTACTCTAACCCCACAATATTAATTACATAGTTTTATGTTCCTCGGATCATTTGTAACGTTAATCGTAATAATGTGGAACGAGCCATGATACACTCATACGTAATTATAGCTACACGCTAACCATTTACTTTTTTTTTATAGAGAAGTGAATTAGTAACTCCTACGCACCATCATTTACGTACAATGTAAGGGGAAATTCTTCTACAGAACAGGACTCGTCGAGGAGAAGATTATTCAGTTTCTTCTCAAATTAAATTTACTGTCTGTCAAGCATTTTATTTTATTGCGTTAAGAGGTAAAAATTTTGGTGACAGCAACGTATATCCCTCCCTGTGTTTAACGTAAGTGTTTAACAATCAACGTTAGTATTGCAATTATGTACTTTACTACTCCATTTAAATTGCGGCGTGATACTTACAACAAACTTCAAGAGAGAATAAATATGTTGTGAAGCGTTTGACAAACTGTCTAATTCCTTAAACAGATATCCAGAAGGTGATCTTGGGTGAGCACCACATAGTGTAGCTACAGTTCGTTTTTGGACAATGAAACATTCTTTTCTTAAAGACGACTTATCACATAACATCTTTTCATGGGATGATACTGAATGAAAATCGGCAAAATATTTGAACTCACATATTTGCGTATCCCCTAGACTTACAATTATTCAAAATACGAAAGCACCTGAACGAAGTTGTTTCAGGACAACTAAAATGTGCTTTATCCACTATAAATTCCCAGCAATATGGACACCTAAAATTTTTGTAGTTTCCACCCTAGTTATTATATTATAATCATATACTAAATCTATTGTCGTTGAAGTATCCCCAGAGTTGTAGAACTGAATAATCTATGTCTTTCAAAAACAGTAAGTGAGCACATTTCAAGAAAATCACTCAGTCATGCTTGTAAGAATAGTTATCGTTCTTTCCATTGTCGTATGTACTAATGTGTTACGACAGATGGCAATACGAGTGTCATCTTGAAAAATAACTAATTCTGTTTTTTGTGTGTTAGATGGAAGGCCGTTTAAATGTACGAGAAACAAAGGTAGTCCCAAGACTGAGCCTCACGGAACCCCATAAGTGATATTTCCCTAGTCAGAAGAAAATAGAAATAGATACATAAATATCCCGTTATAGCAGAGAAGTCCCATTGGACGCGCCAGCTGCGTAGTAAGTCACTCGGTGGTGGATAAGTGAGACGTTGTAGAGCGGGTGGCGGCAGTGTGGCCCCCGCACCTGTTGCAGGGGTGGCGCGCGCCAGAGGCGTGGGCGAGACGTGGCGCGCGGCCGCCGGGTCGTGACCCGTGCACCCTGCCCAGCTGCTGGTGGTGGGAGCAGCCACCAAATGTCACTCGCCCAGTCCACACCAGGCTGCAGAAAGGTCACGGGTTCGCAAAAAACTGCAGCACCACTGCCGTGTTTGACGCAACGTCCGAGCATTTCAACAAGTTGCCCTACAAGAAGCGTTACCAGTCCACCTTCCTATTCCTATTACGACTACGTTTTCCGTCATTACTAGCTCTAGCTTTCAGGGAGCCTAAAACTACCTCGTGCGTTTCCCTTCGTTATTTTTATCTGCTTATACATTTTTTTTCCTTTCCTTCACTCCTTTCCAACCTTCCCCAACGACGACCTGCATTTTCCTTCACTTCTCGTGTGGCGAAAACACAATCTATTCTCTCACCTCTGTTGACAATGTACAAGTCTCCTAGTCGTACAGAGAGCGATCGTGAACGAAATTCCGTAGTTGCTCAAGGACTTTTCCTGAGGGTTTCCTGTTTTAATATGAGAAGAATTACACACTTCCTTAGGCTGAATTTCATACTTGTTGATTATGTTTGATATTTCCTTCTTTTGTGTGAATATTTCCAGATTCAAGGAATAAAGTAAATGGTGGTTATAATTAAAGTGCAGCTACTCATGGAGGTCCAATGTGAGTTATAATTATGATATTGCAGTGAAACGTGGTAAATATACTGATGTGTTAATGTGGAAACGACAGATGCTGGAAAAAGGTGGTTGCAGTTTTGCCCACCAGGTGCAAATTTGGCATTGTACAACGTTTGTATGACTGTATGATATCTACATTGTCATTTGACAAGCCATAACGGGAGTGAACGGTGCGGAAGACAGACCGTGCGCCGTTAGTGAATCTATCTTACGTGAACGGCATAAAAAAAATGTTCAAATGTGTGTGAAATCTAATGGGTCTTAACTGCTAAGATCATCAGTCCCTAAGCTTACATACTACTTAATCTAAATTATCATAAGGACAAACACACACACCCATGCCCGAGGGAGAACTCGAACCTCCGGCGGGACCAGGCATGAACGGCATCAATCGCAATTCTGTATTGAGAGAGTATCACAGAACGTAAAGTCTGAGGAGCAGCCCGATGTCATTAAATAGTCTCAAGAAGAATGAAAATTGAAAACAAGGAAGGCTTGGTGTGGCACCTGGAACAGGTGGTGTCCTATCCCGGTGGAATCTTACAGGATTTAACTGCTAAGGTCATGCGAAGTTCAGAAGGTCATGCAAAATTCAGAAGATCGCGAAATCCCGAAGATTGGCTAAAATTTGGCATGGACATCAATGCGAGATGCCTTTAATAGGTTCAACAACGAGATATTGTCTCGAAATTTGATAGAAAATGGGAAGAAATTCTGGTCGTATGTAAAGTACACAAGTGGCAAGACGCAGTCAATACCTTCGCTGCACAGTGCCAATGGTACTGTTACCGACGACTGTGCCGCTAAAGCGGAGTTACTGAATGCAGTTTTCCGAAATTCCTTCACCAAAGAAGACGAATGGAATATTCCAGAATTTGAAACGCGAACAGCTGCTAGCATGAGTTTCTTAGCAGTAGATACCTTAGCGGTTGCGAAGCAACTCAAATTGCTTGATACGGGCAAGTCTTCATGTCCAAATTGTATACCGATTAGGTTCCTTTCAGATTACGCTGATACAATAGCTCCCTACTTAGCACTCATATACAACCGCTCGCTCACCGATAGATCTGTACCTACAGATCGGAAAATTGCGCACGTCGCACCAGTGTTTAAGAAGGGTAGTAGGAGTAATCCATCGAACTACAAACCTATATCACTGACGTCGGTTTGCGGTAGGTTTTGGAGCATACACTGTATTCAAACAATATGAATCACCACAAAGAAAACTATCTATTGATATGTAATCAGCATGGTTTCAGAAAACATCTTCCTTGTGCAACGCAATTAGCTCTTTATTCGCACGAAGTAATGGCCGCTATCGACAGGGGATCTCAAGTTGATTCCGTATTTCTAGATTTGCAGAAAGCTTTTGTCACCGTTCCTCACAAGCGACTTCTAATCAAGCTGCGTGCCTATGAGGTATCGTCTCAGTTGTGCGACTGGATTCGTGATTTCCTGTCAGGAAGGTTGCAGTTCGTAGTAATAGACGGCAAATCATCGAGTAAAATTGAAGTGATATCAGGTGTTCCCCAGGGAAGTGTCCTGGGACCTCTGCTGTTCCTGCTCAATATAAATGACCTGGGTGACAATCTGAGCAGTTCTCTTAGGTTATTCGTAGATAATGCTGTAATTTACGGTCTGCTAAGGTCATCCGAAGACCAGTATCAGTTGCAAAGCGATTTAGAAAAGATTGCTGTATGGTGTGGCAGTTGGCAGTTGACGCTAAATAACGAAAAGTGTGAGGTGATCCACATGAGTTCCAGAAGAAATCCGTTGTAATTCGATTACTCGATAAATAGTACAATTCTCAAGGCTGTCATTTCATTTAAGTACCTGGGTGTTAAAATTACGAACGACTTCAGTTGGAAAGACCACATAGATACTATTATGGGGAAGGCGAGCCAAAGGTTGCGTTTCATTGGCAGGACACTTAGAAGATGCAACAAGTCCACTAAAGAGACAGCTTACACTACACTCGTTCGTCCTCTGTTAGAATATTGGTGCACGGTGTGGGATCCTTACCAGGTGGGATTGTCGGAGGACATCGAAAGGGTGCAAAAAAGGGCAGCTGGTTTTGTATTATCACGTAATAGGGGAGAGAGTGTGGCAGATATGATACGCGAGTTGGGATGGAAGTCGTTAAAGCAAAGACGTTTTTCGTCGCGGCGAGATCTTTTTACGAAATTTCAATCACCAACTTTCTCTTCGAATGCGAAAATATTTTGTTGAGCCCAACCCAAATAGGTAGGAATGATCATCAAAATAAAATAAGAGAAATCAGAGCTCGAACATAAATGTTTAGGTGTTCGTTTATCCGTCGAGCTGTTGGGGAGTGGAATGGTAAAGAGACAGTATGATTGTGGTTCGATGAACCCTCTGCCAAGCACTTAAATGTGAATTGCAGAGTAATCATGTAGATGTAGATGTAGATATAGATGGAAGCTATTGACGACGTTGCTGTTGCTGTAATTAGGTAATACGTGTCGTGGGTAGTGCTACCGGTTGTGCAGTCTCGCGATAGTTGTCAATCCCCTGACCAACGGTAAGAACACTTTTGCGGCCTATATTACAACGCCACTTGTACAAGGTCTAACGGTACAGCAACTGAAACTTCATGAACTGCAGCAAATTTCCTAAGTTGGTTTTCGGTTTCTGCCACGGATCCAAGTTGACATCTGGCTGGGCAATATTCTATGGAATGACAAATCATATTTTACACTACAGGGTGCAGTGACTACACAGAACTGTCCAGTTCGGGCTAATGTTAAGCCGATTGCAATGAACGAAGAGTCGTGCAGTGTGGATTCACAAGCATCTTTATTTTCCATCCGCTCTTCTTAGAAGACAATACATCCAGAGGGCATGGCAGGAGCACCGTGAAGTCCGCACGTTATGGAGACCTCTTTCAACAGCACGTTATTTCTTCATTTGAAGAGTGCACTATGTGTAAACTACTGTTTTCACGCAACATCGGGCAAAAATTCACGTCACCTGCCCAATGAAGGACCTGCTTAGAGCGCCGGCCGCGGTGGTCTAGCAGTTCTAGGCGCTCAGTTCGGAACCACGCGACTGCTAAGGTCGCAGTTTCGAATCCTGCCTCGGGCATGGATGTGTGTGATGTCCTTAGGTTAGTTAGGTTTAAGTAGGTCTAAGTTCTAGGGGACTGATGACCACAGATGTTAAGTCCCATAGTGCTCAGAGCCATTTGAACCATTTGAACCTGCTTAGAGCAGTCTTCCACGAACGTGTCAGCTCTAGCGGTTTTCCAGATGCGTGGCCATCAATATCACCGGATCCAAATCCATGCTGGACAACAGTGACTTCGCACGTTTGAAGAAAATCACTCAGTCATACTTTTAAGGACATTCACCAGCCCTTCCATTGTTGTAAGTAAGAACATTTCAATAAGTTGCCCTACCACTCTGGGGTATCTAAAAGAACGCGTTCACCAAGGACTCTTTCGATCTCTACTTAGTCTGAATGACAGCATACAGGAATACTTCACTCAGATTCCACTGGAAAGGCTGCGAGCAACTGTTGATCACATCGTTTTCCGGCTGCAGCACCTCGTCGACGTCTCTCGTGCTCATACTGAACACGTTTTGTAAGCTGTGGTTAGTAATAAAATCAACAGTATGCATTTATTTCTTGTTTGATCGTTTCTGCCCATGTCCAGCTGCTAATCCATTACACGTACATGGAAACATTCCTATACCTCTTTCTTGCATTGACAGCGCCAGATGCGCCCTTGGACGGTCGAATTGAAACTGAGATATTTTTCAGCCTAAATTAATTCACATCCACCCGGTATTTATCTCACTCGCTCCTCTGTTTTTGGGCATCGTATGTATTCTCGTAAATTTTGTTGTTGCTGTTAGTTAATATCTGAGATTTTAATATTCCCCTTTAAATTTAATTTCATATCTCTTTAAGTTATTACACTTGGGTATACCTCTGAGAAGATTACTGCTAAAATAATTTTGAACATGTTTTTCAAGCCTTACATGTCATTTCTACAAAAGAAAACATGACTTTGGTTTCATCGTTTAGTATAACCACAAACTCTGTTCTTCTAAACTTGGAATATTCTGCGTCTCTGATTTAAACTACCCTGTTCTAAGTATAATGGCGCTTATTCTGCTTGTCATGAACTATGTTGTCTCACGTCACAAGCGTTATTCGTTTTAGAAAGGAGCTGAACTGGCTGTCACAGACAATCAGGTATCGAGTAACGGGGGTGTATACGGTGGAAACAAGGCTTCATATGAAACTAGTTTTTCATGGAACAGATTGGAGACATTGTACTGAACAGAGCCCGAGGGTAAGTAGGTTTGAGTCCGGCGTAGGTATTGTCTTATTTTTATTGTTACAGGCTCCTAATATCTTGGATACATGATGGTAACACGCTCAAATCCAAAATCTGGTTTTCGTATTTGGCCGCTTGTATCATCTCTTAGTTTATATATATTACAGCTGTAGTAAGACGAAATTTTTATCTTCTGCCACTGAAAAAGTTTGTGCACGACGTGCTTTGTGCTTCGTCATTCAGTGAAGTATTTCCTCGAAGTTATGGTATCTGTGGTCGATGCAAAGGTGTGCTTTATTGTAAGAACGTTGATGTTCTTCAGTTTTTTTCTAGTCTTGTAGCACACGTGAGACAGGCTTTCTGACACCTTTTTTTGTAGCTTGGGCCTTGAGCAGAAACATATCCAAATACTCGTCCCTGGAATTTAAGGGAAATAACTCCTGTCGTACCACGTAGGACAGTTGTGCAACAACAGTGTTGCATTGTCAGAAGACAGAATGTATATGTTCTGGGCTACCTGCAGACGCTGTTCTCCCCTGTACGGTTAACAATCCATCACAGTGTGGGAGTGAAATAGCGCCGGCAGCTGAAAAACGTATTACATAAATGAAGTATGCGGGACAGTACCATTCTTGTGGCCAAAACGTCTAAATTTCTCACAGATTAACCGATAAATTCTGGTGATATATGAATCAAAGGAAACATCTCTTTCATCTTTACTGAAATGATGCTACAATTTGACATATGCTGGACAGGCGTGAATGATGCTGATCGGAAAGGATGCCCATCTACATCGACCACTGACACACACTGACGAAAATGTCCAGGCAGTAGTGGAACTAATTTGCAGCAACTGCAGATTTTTTGACGGTGACAATGTCCACTCAGCGGATCTCGAACGGCTCCGTGACGAAGGAGCAGATTTCTATCGTCGAGGACTTGGAACTGGAAATGCCGTGTGACGAGGCCCTCCCGTCAGGTAGACAGTTCGCCTGGTGCAAGTTTTCCGAGTTGACTCCATTTTGGCAGCTTGTGTGTCGATGGGGATGAAATGATGATGATAAGGACATTCCCTGAGCGGAGAAATTCTGCGTCCCAGAAGGGAATCGAACCCGGGCCGTTAGGTATGACATTCCGCTCCGCTGACTACTCAGTTACCATGGGCATCGAGGAATTGAACGATTGGTAAAACGTTCCAACGACAGCTTACAGAAACTTGTTGAAAAACAGTATCATGAAGTTGTATCACTTTGAAGCGTCGTGCAGCAATCAAAAATGTTCAAACGTGTGTGTAATCTTATGGGACTTAACTGCTAAGTTCATCACTCCCTAAGCTTACACACTACTTAACCTAAATTATCCTAAGGACAAACACACACACTCATGCCCGAGGGAGGACTCGAACCTCCGCCGGGACCAGCCGCACAGCCAATGACTGCAGCGCCTAAGACCTCTCGGGAAATCCCGCGCGGCGTGCAGCAATCAATAAAAATTGCTTTGTCTACCATGAGGAGAAATTAGCGTTTTAAAGTCCACATGTACATCTTCTGCTATGTACGTAGAGGATAGTTCTCGGAGCTATGTATACCGTTCCCAGTCTGCAACTCCAGATATAGGTCCAATGTGTCTACAGACAAGTTGGTTGCAGGCTCCCAAATGGTCTCATTCTATAAACTGGCACCGAGACAGAACCAGATTTCATCCCAAAATACAACAGGCATCCACCCTGTCCTCTAATGAGCTCACGGTTAACATCACTGAAGTCGCAAATGGTTGTGGTTTGGTGTTTGTGGAATGCACACTACAGGGCGTCTAGCTCGGACCTGTCCTTTAAGTACTCGAAGTAACCGATTTGCAACGTACATTGTATTTCTTTGGGGCCAACTGCTGCTCGTGCGGCTGTGGACGCAGTACGCTGTGGCAAAGACCACCTTATCAGTCCTTACCTCATCAGTTCAACTAACTTTCAACATTTGTCTATAACACCACATCTAAAATGATTACATTCTCTTCTGTTTCAGTTTTCCTTCAGTCTATGTTTCACTACCATGCAATGTTGTGCTCCAAACGTACATTCTCTGAAATTTCTTCTTCAAAATTAAGGCCCATGTTGGATACCAGCAGACCTCTCTTGGCCAGGAACGCCCTTTCTGCCAGTGGTAGTCTACTGTTGATGTCCTCCTTGCTCCGTCCGACACTGGTTGTGTTGTCTAGGTGGTAGAAATCTTTAACATCATCTTCTTCGTGACCATAATCCTGATGTTAAGTTTCTCGCTGTTCTCATTTCTGCTACTTCTCATTGCTTTCGTGTTTCTTCGATTTACTCACAATCCATATTCTGTACTCGTTAGACTGTTCATTCCATTCAGCAGATCATGTAATTCTTCTTCACTCTCACTCAGAATAGCAATGTCATCAACGAATCATATCCTTTCACCTTGAATTTTAATTCCGCTGCTGAACTTTCCTTTTATTTCCATTATTAGTTCAACGATGTTCAGACTGAACAGTAGAGGCGAAAGTCTATATTCCAGTCTTACAACCTTTTCAATCCGAACACTCCCCTCTTGATCTTCTACTCTTATTTTCCCCGTCTAGTTCTTGTACATACTATATATCGACCTTTATCTCTCTGTCTCTACTTTACCCCTATTTTCTCAAAATTCCGAACGTTTTGCACCATTCGCCATTTTACATTGTCGAAATCGTTCTCCAGGTCGGAATATCCTATGCTTCCGTCATCAAATGCAAAATCAGAACTATATGCATGAAGATAGTAACTGTACTCGAAAGAACAGACACCATTGATGACTGTGCAGCTTCTCTAGAATAAATGATAATTATTTGAAACCCTCATTAGCCGAGAGGTGTTGTTGATATACGTTGATGGACACAGGTGAAAATGCGTGCCCCGACCGGGACTCGAACGTGGGATCTCCTGCTTATATGGTAGAAGCTCTTTCCATCTGAGCCACCGAGGTCACAGTGGAAGTACGCGACTCCAGAGACTTATCACCTGCACGCTTCCCGTGGGACCCACATTTCCAACTGTCCACAATCTGCATACGTAGTGTACCTAATAAATATTTTCCCATCCACTCATTACTTGCGCACACTAAGGTGGCGATTCCCCTACGACTTCGGGCAACCTGTGCGCATTCGCACAGACGAAGGTCAATGGCTGGGTAGCCTTTAACAGTTGGGAATGTGCGTCTCGCGGGAAGCGTGTAAGCGATAAGTCTCTGGAGTAGCGCTACTCGTCTGTATCCTCGGTCGCTCAGGTGGACAGAGCGTCTGCCGTGTAAGCAGAAGATCCTGGGTTCGAATCCCGGTCGAGGCACACTTTTTCAGTTCTCCCAATCGAGGTATATCAACAATACCTGTGGGCAGCTGAGGGTTTCAAATAATAATAATCATTTGAAATCAGAATTGCTTCTCTGGTGTTTTTACCTTGCCTAAAGCCACACTAATCGTCATCTAACAGATGTTCAATTTTTCTTTCCATTCTGTGTATATTATCTGTGTTAGCAACTTGGATGCATGGGATGTTAAACTAGCTGTGCGACAATTCACGCGCGTGTCAGCTCTTGCTATCTTTGGAAATGTGTGGATGATGTTTCTCTGATAATACCTACGCAGTCTGATACATTCTACGCACCAACGTGAATTTTCGTATAGTTGCACTTCCTCCAATGATTTTAGAAATTACGATGAAATGTTACCTATCCATTCTGCCTTATTCGATCCTAAATCGTCTAAAGCTCTTTTAAATTTTGTGTCTAATACTGGATCATCTGTCTCTTCCCTGTCGACTTCTGTACCTTCTTCTGTCACGTCATTAGACAAGTCCTTCCCTCATAGAGTGTTCCAGCGTACTCTTTCCAGCTATCTGCTCCTTCTTTTCTGTATTTCGCAGTGGAATTCCGATTGCACTCTTCAAATCTTAAAATTAACGCCCTTGATTTCAACTTCACAAAAGGTAGTTTTGACTTTTCTGTGTGCTGTGTCAGTGCTTCCGACAATCATTTATTTTCTATTTCTTCACGTTTTTCATTCATTTTGCCTTAATTTCCCTTATAAACCTGGAAGAATATTATAGATATGACAGTACATTTCAATGAACTGTACGCTGATTCAAAAGATACTGTCAAGCAAAATCTATACTCCGGGCCTAAACTCAAACTGGAGACCCAGAAACAACTTACGATCTGCCACCTTCAAAATGTTCCTTTCCGGTATCAACAGAAAGCACGCGCCTTAGCCATTTCTACGCGGCATTCTTTGTTGCAGGAGTGGTAGCACACTAGACATGAAGGAGAGATTACGTAGAGTTCGAAGAGTGAAGGGGAAATATTAGCAAAACTGAAACTCTTTTCAGCAGTGGCGAACAACTTCATCGTACGTAAAAAAGAGCATTAAGGAAGCTCGATAAGCTACTGTAACGCCTATTTACTTACAGACAATCAATTTCTGTCTAGTGAACATAATCAAATCACGGATTGAAGCTGTGTCAAGTTGAGAGAAAGTTCCTTGGCGTCAAACACATAATTGCTTGTACAAGCCACGGGTGCTGTAACTGAAAAATATGTGTGTTTGAGGCCAAAGAAACCACCTCTGATTTGATATAGTGTTAATCCGTGACCTGACGATAGTCACAACGCCAAAACTGATTATATGTGATTAATAAACCTTAAGCAACATTTGGTTGATCCAAGACGCCTTTCTCTAAAGGACTGAAACTGTGAGGCGTGAGTCGTGAGTAGCGTCTGGATAATTCAGCTGCATTGAGCACATTCCGCGAGGGAAACATTTTGAGTTAGAGTCCCGGCACCTGTACAACACAATGCATGCACGTCTGCATGCTTGAATTCAAAATTCTGGCGATTACACTGGTTATTAATGTACCAGCTTTGCACATCTGCAACGGGTTATCCCGCACCTACGTTAACCTGTGATCTTGAATGTTAAACAGTTAAATAGAATGAGATTTTTCACTCTGCAGCGGAGTGTGCGCTGATATGAAACTAAGTTTGGAAGGTAGGAGACGAGGTACTGGCGGTAGTAAAGCTGTGATGACGCGGCCTGAGTCGTGCTTGGGTAGCTCAGTTCATACCAGCACGGTAGCTCACCGTGTTTGGTCAGAGGGTTAGCTGCTCTCTGTAATAAAAAAAACTGAGTTATTGGATCAACGGCGAAATGAAACGGGTGTCTTGCGATGTCCGCACCGAGCAGATACAACAAACGAAAACGAACAAAATGAGACTAAAAAAAAGAAGTTAGTAGAGCACTTGCCCGCGAAAGGCAAAGGTCCAGAGTTCGAGTCTCGGTCCGATACACGGTTTTAATCTGCCAGGAAGATTCAAACAGTTAAATATATCACATAGACAAACATATTCCCGAAATTTCATTACTCTACATTAATTGTTTTTTGATGTGATTTTTTCCTGTCAGTGTAATTGAGGACGTGCACTGCAGTTACTACTCTGAGATAAAAAAGTTTAACACAGCAGAGTAATTTGTGGTGGGCCACAACAAACAAGTCGTAAAAAGTGAAAAATGAGTTTACAACAGTTCACTAGTAGTAACGCTGCTACAAACGATGATAATAATATTTTACCACCTCGAATAAGAAAAGAATGCATATCTGATTTCGTTTATTCGCAGGTGCATAACGTTTGTCATGGTACACACCGAAATCACAGCACCACAGTTTTGAAGCACGCTTCTAGAAGATCCGAAAGATGTGTCATGCATCATGCATCGGGATATCGTGTATTAATTCATTTCCAGTAGCCGCGGAAATGCTACAGCTGTGTCAGAATAATTCAAATGTCACCGATATTCCTATGCATTGGTCTGACACATCTGCAACATTTCCGTAATTACCGAAAGCAAATTAACGCACGATAGTTTGTCAATGTGCTGTGCCATTTTCTGTTGGTTTCTCCATTGCCGTGCTACTACACGGCACCAAAGATTGTAGAATAACTACAAAAAGTAATTATTATTATTATGTAGTATTCTGCCTAGTGGCTGGTCCATGTATTCGTACGGGGAATTTCTGATTCCACTGTTCCCTCTCTTCAGCTTCTTTCTTCAGTCTGTTGTACCTCCTTCAATCTTTCATGTTGCCCAGATGTTGCATTCTTCTTCTTCCTCTTCCTGCGTTTCCTCTGAGTTTCCCTTCGATGACATCATGTACGAGTCCCTCTTGTCTAAGTACATGTCCAATCCAGTTGGTCTTTCTCTGAAGAATTGTTCGCAGAATACTTCTCTTCTCTCCTAGTCTTCGCAGTACATCGTCATTTTTTATGCGGTCTGTCCACTTGATCTTTTCCATTCTCCTCCAGCACCACATTTCAAAGCTCTCTATTTTTTCTCTTTTTTTCTCATGGTCCATGACTCTGCACCATACAATGCAATGCTCCAAATGTAGCACTTTATCAGTATTTTCCTCAATGCCAAACTCAACTTGCTGGTCAGCAGTTCGGATTTCGTAGATGCAGTGGGCGTCCTTTGTGATAAAACTTCCTAGGCACTTGAACTGATTCACATTTTCCAGTTCCTGAGTGTCAACAGTTACTTCAAGTGTTTCTCACGTTTTGATATGCTCATCACTTTTGATTTTTCGATGTTGATTTCCATGCCGTATTTTCTTCCCGTTTCCACCAAATTTTTCATCATGTAATTACGTAACTTCATTGTTTCGAGATGGTAATTTAAATTCCATGGCCATTACTTATAACGGTTGGTGCTGTTGTGCCTTAAACTATCCATACCTTATCACGAAGGGAGTTCACTAAGTAATGCAGCACGTTCTCTTGTAAAAGCAAACTGGTTTTATTCAGTATTCCAATACACCATATTACCAACTCTTTTGGCTACAAAATCCTATATTTGAACATAATTTCCGTTCAGTGCGAGGGCCTTATACCTGTGTGCCACTCCACCCGTCGGCGTCAGAGACATCATCCACGTACTGCATCCAGCAGAGTGCATCCTTCATTGAGCTAAACACCCGGAGGTCGGAAGGTGCGAGACGTAGGCTGTAGGATGGATAAGTCCAATTAAGTTTCTTTTTGTTCATTTCGATCGACTGCGCAGACTTGTGTGTGGCCTTGCGTTGTTATGGAGAAGTTCGTTGACAGTTTTCTGAAGTCGTTTCTTCAATTTGTTGAGTGTAGCACAATGTGCTTCAGAGTTGATCACTCCACTATGGGAGAGGACATCAAGCGGAACGCTCCTTCAGAGTCCAGGTTCGTAGTCATCATAACTTTATCGGCTGAGGGTGTGGCTTTTACTTTCTTTTTCGGAGGACAGGTGATGTAGCGCCACTCACTGGATTGCCATTTTCTTTCCGTTTGAAATGAACCAATATTTCATCGCCGCTGACGAAGTTCGACAAAAAATGACACGATCAGCCCTGTAACGGGAAAGCAGTTTCTTTCACAGAGATAGTTGATCTCTATGAACTTCTGTTAGACAGATAGGAGGCCAGCGGGAACACGACTATCAGAACCCGAATTGGTGGATGAGTGCGTCACCAGTACCAAGAGCGCTGCGAAGTATTTCATTGTGATCCGTCGATCACCTTGAGCGAGAGTATATGTACGGTCCAACACTGTAGGAGTCACAGCTGTCTGTGACCGGGCAGGTTTGTGCGACCTTGTTGCGATGATAGCAAACGGCTCGCCCAACGGGTCACTGAGCCTTTGTTCAGCTGCTAAGAATCCGTAGACATTTTACTAGCGTCTAAGAATATCTGTGATGCTCTGGTTTTCCTCCAAAGGAAACTCAATGACAGCTATCTGTTTGGAACGGACCTCCTTTACAGACTCCACACAGTGCTGCCAACTACCTGAACTGCATGAGGCGATAGGAACTGAAGCCGGAATATTCCACTAAGTTTAATAAAAAAAATGCATTTTTTCAACGAAAACTGGCCGAGGAAGGAAATGTATTACACTGCTTCCTGAACTTCCCTCCTGTATTAGACCACAAGAAACAATTTTATTTCATAACTACAAGCTTCGTTAACCTAATATTATAAACTCCATGTCTTCTCTGTAAGAATAACGATTAACTTACCTGAGAAAATTTTATTAAAATTTTTTTGAACAAATAAGTTTCGCTTTATTCCTATTTTTGGTTAATTACCGTTCGAGCTGCGGGCTGCGCAGGCGAGGTCACAATTTTGCAAACAATTTACTAAACGTAAGATACCCTTCTTGGCAACTGACAAGTAATACGTCTTATCGCAATCTTCAACCAGATTGCAGTTCCTGAAGGCAGACATGGAAAGAAGTCGATAACAATAGAAAGTTCCTTCAGAACCATATGGCAATATTTAACCACACTTTGCCCCTACACATTGTCCCAGTAAGGAAATCTGGATCAAAAATAATAGCAGTTCGCAATAAATGTGCTTTAGCTACAGATACAAAAAGAACAAACGAACATAGGTTCGACAAACAACCACTTATAACAAGTCAAAAACACATAGGACAACTCCATGAGTTAATATGTGATTACGTACGATAAGGCTAAACGAAATCTTTATATATCAACACCACCAGGACCAAGAATTTACCAAAACAACGCTGTAATAAACTATCTACAATACGATCTAAACAGATCTCCCTCTGTAAAATGGCAAATACATATAAGTGAAGCTCGCAGTGATAGTCTAATAATAAGAAGAAAATTTTCTGTATAGTGGAAGAAAATTTTCTGTATAGTGACACGTACAAAATGAATCACGCTCATCGCGTAACGCTGGCCGCAGTGGCCAAGCGGTTCTAGGCACTACAGTCCGGAACCGCGCGACTGCTACAGGCGCATGTTTGAATCCTGCCTCGGGCATGGATGTGTGTGATGTCCTTAGGTTAGTTAGGTTTAAGTAGTTCTAAGTTCTAGGGGACTGATGACAGCTGTTAAGTCCCATAGTGCTCAGAGCCATTTGAACCATCACCGCGTAACAGTAATACAACAATATTCAACATCAGTCACACACACCGTGTAAAATTAACAGGGCCATCAATATGGTGCTTGCTGACAAAAAACAACTGCACGCAGTGCCAAAGTGGGATAACCTCAACACGCTTCACTGTACGTGCGAGGCTTCTGTGTTTAATATTTCTAGTAATTCGCTACACTGAATGCACAGTCTGTACTTTTCTGCGTGCAGCATCACTCAAAGGGCCAAAAAGCCACTGTCAGTCACTAGATCATCCTGTAATGCTACTCTTGTGATATGGAAGCCCCTGTCTGCATCTCTTCCAGAACTGCTATCTTCTCGGTCAAGAAAAGACAACAGCTGCCCCACTGGGTTCCTTGTACCCATGCAGCGGCCACGCTCCACGCTGATCATTTGTGGTATTCCCGAACTCGCCTCCTGGGATCACCAATTTGAAGAAGACTTCAAGTTGTTGCCTGTTCGTTGAAAGTCTCCTTTAACTAGTTTCCCTACTGCCTCGGATGCAGTGCCGTTGGTGTCGAACACATGTACGGGCAGCCCACCCATTGGCGATGGGCCACCGCAGAAGGCCGTCAAGCTTAAAAGCCCCAATATATATCGAGTCAAGTTGATTTTAGGATCCGGCAGCAAACCCGAAGAGATTTTCAAGACTTATTACGGCGGGAAAGCCTACGAAGTCACATCAAGTACCTCTACGGGGAGGAGATGGTGAAACTTGTACGGAAGTTAGATAAACTTCGGAGGAAGAAAGGAAAGCTGTTGAGTACACTCGCCTTTTTGCTGAGATGCAATGACGAAGGTATCATTCCTAATTTCGCCAGATTTGTTCATTTTATTAGTAGTAAGAGAGCTAATAGGATTAAGGAACGTGCAAGCCTAGCACTTATAAGAGAACACATTCGTTTTACCCGCAGACAGCTGGATATTGTTTCCAAAGATTTATTTTACTTACATTTGAACTTGTCGTCGCAGTCTTCGAAATTTTAACGGCTTCTTTCTCGTTCTACAGCATCAGAAGGGGATAAACGTCGGCGCGCTGTGGTTAATCTTTCTAACAAGGCGTTGGATGGGCCCACAGTGGCGGTGTTGGAGAAAGGCTTAAATTTTTCGCCCACTCCCAAGAGTCTTCCTGTCACAGAGTTCATATGCTCTGTAGAACAAGCAGTACACAGCCTACCCGAGGACCAAGCAGAAGAAATAAGGCAAGAAGTGTCTCACACATTACGTCGGGCTCGGCCACCGCGGGATAACATCTCTTCCGCAGAGAGAGCAGCCATTCGTTCCCTTAGGAATGATGATGAAGTAGTAGTTTTACCAGCTGACAAGGGGAATGCCACGGTTGTAATGATGCGGGATGATTACGTCCTAAAAATGGATTTATTACTCAACGACCCGCCATACAGAAAACTATCTAGTGACCCCACAGAAAGGATTAAACGCAAGACACTTTCACTGTTGAAAAAGAGTTCGTTGTCCGACGATTTATGTAAGAAACTTCATCCTGGTGCTGCTGTTCCGCCTAGGTTGTATGGTCTGCCTAAGGTTCATAAAGAAGGGGTTCCTCTACGCCCAATTGTTAGTAATTTGGGTTCACCCACTTATAACCTGGCAAAGTATTTATCATCTGTTCTCCGTCCATATGTTGGCAAGTGTGAACACCATATTTCCAATTCGTTGGATTTTATTAGTCGATTGAAATCTTTGAAGTTGAGTCCTTCAGATCTATTAGTGAGTTTTGATGTGGTATCTCTGTTTACGCAAGTTCCTGTAGAAGAGTCGCTTAATTTGATTAGTGAAAAACTGGATGAAGAGTTGGTGAAGCTTTGTCGTCATGTGCTGACATCCACATATTTTTTATTCAACGGCAACTTTTTTGAACAGAATGACGGAGTGGCTATGGGTAGTCCTTTATCACCTATAGTCGCCAGTTTATTTATGGAGGACTTCGAGGATATGGCACTAAAGACTTCAGCTTTGCAACCAACGTGCTTCTGGAGATACGTGGATGATACGTTTTTCGTTTGGCCGCATGGACGCGACTCTCTTAATAGATTTTTGGACCATTTCAACTGTCTTCATCCCCGCATCAAATTTACCATGGAGGTCGAAAGTGATGGGATGCTTCCATTTTTAGACATTATGGTTTATAAAAAACCAGATGGTACTTTGGGACACAGTGTTCACCGAAAGCCGACGCACACAGATCGATATCTGCATTCTACAAGTTGTCATCCACCCTACCAACGCAGTGGCGTCCTCAGGACTTTGGTACGGAGAGCATATGCCATTTCCGACGCGGACAGCTTAACCCAAGAACTTGCGCATTTGATGGCTGTTTTTAAGGATAATGGATACTCCGAGAAGCAGATTCGTCGGGCTATGGAGTTTGGACCATCTCTGGAGGTGCATGAAGAGGAACATGGATCGGTGGCCTTTCTTCCCTATGCAGGAGGTATATCGTTTAAGATTGGACGAATTTTAAGGAATTTTAACATCAAAAGTGTGTTCCGACCGCCTTCTAAGATTAGGGCACTACTTGGCTCTGTAAAAGATGATCTGGGGCTTAGGAAACCCGGTGTATACAAAATTCCGTGTCAGTGTGGGAAAACTTACATTGGTCGTTCGATTCGCACAGTTCATGACAGGTGTGTGGAACACCGACGCCATACGAGGCGACAACAGCCGGAAAAATCGGCAGTAGCAGAACACTGTTTAAATGAGGGACACGGCATGAAATATGACGAAACGGTGGTAGTTGCCAACATTTCCAGTTTTTGGAATAGTGTTTATAAAGAGGCAATTGAAATTAGGTTGGCGGATAATTTCATCAATAGAGACAATGGGTTTCCTCTTAGCAGGACGTGGAATCCGGAACTATCCCGCATCAAAATTGAACGTTCTTCGGTGCGACCATGAGTGCGATATATCGTTGCCGCAAAGTTCTACCAGGGGCGGCGCCCCTTCCCTGTCTTGGAGGGCAGCAACTGTGACGGGCGGCGCACGCGCCGTGTACTGCACGGTGGGCTATATAGGACGTCGTTTTGCAGCCAGGCGTTAGTTCTCAGCGGGACTCATCAGCAAGCAGCATTCTCCTGAAGATGGCGACCAGTTGGATCGCCGAAATATCGAGTCAAGTTCATTTTAGGATCCGGCAGCAAACCCGAAGAGATTTTCAAGACTTATTACGCCGGGAAAGCCTACGAAGTCACACACAATTAAACACTTTGTCAATCTGTACTACCTTTGCCAAACATTTGACTGTTCAGAGTACAGTTTGGCGTGTCTATCAGTCAGAGACTATATTTCACGTGTTTTCGAAAAATTTTGATTGACAGAAAGTTTGACAAGATGCGAACACTATTGTCACTGCATATATTTAGTGCTAACATTACCGCTGGATATATTTCGAAAACCACATCAAATACTGACGAATCGATTCCACAGACCGAACGTGAGCAGAGGGGCTAGTGTAACTGGTTAATACAAACAATAAAAAATGCATGGAAGTGTGTTTTTTAACACAAACCTACGTTTTTTTAAATGGAATCCCGTTAGTTTTGTTAGCACGTCTGAACATATAATCAAATACGTAATCAGTGCCGTTTGTTGCATTGTAAAATGTTAATTACATCCGGAGGTATTGTAACCTAAAGTTGACGCATGAGTACCACTCCTCCGCTGTTCGATCGTGTGTATCGGAGAACACCGAATTACGTAGGGATCCAAAGGGAACGGTGATGGACCTTCGATACAGAAGAGACTGGAACAGCACATTACGTCCACATGCTAACACCTTTTTATTGGTCTTTTTCACTGACGCACATGTACATTACCATGAGGGGTGAGGTACACGTACACACGTGGTATCCGTTTTCAATTACGGAGTGGAATAGAGACTGTCCCGACATGTCAGGCCAATAGATGTTCAATGTGGTGGCCATCATTTGCTGCACACAATTGCAATCTCTGATGTAATGAATGTCGTACACGCCGCAGTACATCTGGTGTAATGTCGCCGCAGGCTGCCAAAATACGTTGTTTCATATCCTCTGGGGTTGTAGGCACATCACGGTACACATTCTCCTTTAACGTACCCCAAATAAATAAGTACAGAGGTGTAAGATTAGGAGAACGGGCTGGCCAATGTATGCGTCCTCCACGTCCTGTGAAACGCCCGTCGAACATCCTGTCAAGTGTCAGCTTAGTGTTAATTACGAAATGTGCAGGTGCACCATCATGCTGATACCACATACGTCGACGCGTTTCCAGTGGGACATTTTCGAGTAACGTTGGCAGATCATTCTGTAGAAGCGCGATGTAGGTTGCCGCTGTTTGGGCCCCTGCAATGAAGTGAGGACCAATGAGGTGGTCGCCAATGATTCCGCGCCATACATTTACAGTCCACGGTCGCTGTCGCTCTACTTGTCTGAGCCAGCCAGGATTGTCCACGGACCAGTAATGCATGTTCCGTAGATTCACTGCCCCGTGGATTGTGAAAGCCGCTTCATCGGTAAACAGGTAGAACTTCTATGCATTCTCTATTAATGCCCATTGACAGAATTTCACTCTCGTAGCAACACATGAAACGGGTGAAAGCGGTGACGATGAAGTATGCGCATGACACTACTTTGACTCAGTCCACCGGCTCTCGCAATGTCCCGTGTACACATGTGTGGGTTCATGGCAACAGCAGCTAACACACCAACTGTACCCGCTTCTCCTCTGACGGGCGTGTTACGGACCCGTTTGCGTGCTACGACCATACCTGTTGCATCAGTTGGCGTTAAATGTTTTGCAATGTGCGGCACGTTGGATGCTCTCTGTCCGGGTACCATTCTGCATACTTCCTGTAGCCTTCAGCTGCATTTCGTCGACACTCAATATACATGAGGATCATCTACGCCTTTTCAGAGTTCGAATACACCATGGTCACAGTTCCTACAACACTACGCTATCACAGACGTCTGGTAACACGGTGTACTATAGTTGGTCTGCGTGCGGAGACGACGCAGAATAACAATAGCAGCAAGCGCTACATGCAGACACTGCAGCACCTAGGCCAAACCACAACAGTGCACTACAGCCACCCTCGTAAACACGGTCGTCATCGTAAACATGTCCCTGCATATGCTGCTAGACGACCGTGGCCCGTGTTTGAAACAACACTCAACGTCGGAGGTTTCAAGCGTCAACATTAGGTTACAATATCTCCGGATGTAACTAACATTTTACAATGCAACAAAAAGCACTGATTACGTGTTTGTTTATATGTTCAGATGTACTAACAAAACTAACGTGGTTCCATTTTAAAAAAAAGTAGGTTTGTGTTAAAAAACATACTTCCGTGCATTATTGTACGGTTTGTATTAAACAATTACACCAGCCCTTCTCCTCACGTTCGGTCTGTGGAATCGGTTCGTCAGTATATATCCAGCGGTAATGTTAAGTGTCTCACCCTGTATATATTGTGTGATTTTAATGAATTTAATTTATGCATATTTGTCTTCTTCTTCAGTGTGAGAACAAACTAATTCTAAATAATTTCTTAAACGTATCTCTGTCTATCCGCAGAAATCTTATGTAATCATCTTAGAAGGAAGATGAAGGAAAGGCAAACCTACGTTTGTAGCATTTGTAGACTTAGAGAAAGATTTTGACAATGTTCACTGGAATAATCTCTTTCAAATTCTGAGGGTGGCAGGAGTAAAATACAGGGAGCGAAAGGCTATTTACAATTTATACAGAAACCAGATGGCAGTTATAAGAGTCGAGGGACATAAAAGGGAATCAGTAGTTGGGAAGGGAGTGAGACAGGGTTGTAGCCTCTCTCCGATGCTATTCAATCTGTATATTGAGCAAGCATTCAATGAAACAAAAGAAAATTTCGAAGTAGGTATTAAAATCCATTGAGAAGAAATAAAAACTTTGAGTTTCGCTGATGACATTGTAATTCTGTCAGAGACAGCAAAGGACTTGGAAGAGCAGTTGAACGGAATGGGCATTGTCTTGAAAGGAGAGTATAAGATGAACATCAACAAAAGCAAAACGAGGATAATGGAATGTAGTCGAATTAAGTCGGGTAACGCTGAGGGAATTAGATTAGGAAGTGAGAAACTTAAAGTAGTAAAGGAGTTTTGCTATTTGGGGAGCAAAGTAACTGATGATGGTCGAAGTAGAGAGGATATAAAATATAGACTGGCAATGGCAAGGAAAGCGTTTCTGAAGAAGAGAAATTTGTTAACATCGAGTAGAGATTTAAGTGTCAGGTAGCCGTTTCTGAAAGTATCAGTATGGAGTGCAGCCATGTATGGAAGTGAATCACTGACGATAAATACACTCCTGGAAATTGAAATAAGAACACCGTGAATTCATTGTCCCAGGAAGGGGAAACTTTATTGACACATTCCTGGGGTCAGATACATCACATGATCACACTCACAGAACCACAGGCACATAGACACAGAAAACAGAGCATGCACCATGTTGGCACTAGTACAGTGTATATCCACCTTTCGCAGCAATGCAGGCTACTATTCTCCCATGGAGACGATCGTAGAGATGTAGTCCTGTGGAACGGCTCGCCATGCCATTTCCACCTGGCGCCTCAGTTGGACCAGCGTTCGTGCTGGACGTGCAGACCGCGTGAGACGACGCTTCATCCAGTCCCAAACATGCTCAATTGGGGACAGATCCGGAGATCTTGCTGGCCAGGGTAGTTGACTTACACCTTCTAGAGCACGTTGGGTGGCACGGGATACATGCGGACGTGCATTGTCCTGTTGGAACAGCAAGTTCCCTTGCCGGTCTAGGAATGGTAGAACGATGGGTTCGATGACGGTTTGAATGTACCGTGCACTATTCAGTGTCCCCTCGACGATCACCAGAGGTGTACGGGCAGTGTAGGAGATCGCTCCCCACACCATGATGCCGGGTGTTGGCCCTGTGTGCCTCGGTCGTATGCAGTCCTGATTGTGGCGCTCACCTGCACGGCGCCAAACACGCATACGACCGTCACTGGCACCAAGGCAGAAGCGACTCTCATCGCTGAAGACGACACGTCTCCATTCGTCCCTCCATTCACGCCTGTCGCGACACCACTGGAGGCGGGCTGCACGATGTTGGGGCGTGAGCGGAAGACGGCCTAACGGTGTGCGGGAGCGTAGGCCAGCTTCATGGAGACGGTTGCGAATGGTCCTCGCCGATACCCCAGGAGCAACAGTGTCCCTAATTTGCTGGGAAGTGGCGGTGCGGTCCCCTACGGCACTGCATCCGTGCGTCGCTGCGGTCCGGTCCAAGGTCGACGGGCACGTGCACCTTCCGCCGACCACTGGCGACAACATCGAGATACTGTGGAGACCTCACGCCCCTCGTGTTGAGCAATTCGGCGGTACATCCACCCGGCCTCCCGCATGCCCACTATACGCCCTCGCTCAAAGTCCGTCACCTGCACATACGATTCACTTCCACGCTGTCGCGGCATGCTACCAGTGTTAAAGACTGCGATGGAGCTCCGTATGCCACGGCAAACTGGCTGACACTGACGGTGGCGGTGCACAAATGCTGCGCAGCTAGCGCCATTCGACGGCCAACACCTCGGTTCCTGGTGTGTCCGCTGTGCCGTGCGTGTGATCATTGCTTGTACAGCCCTCTCGCAGTGTCCGGAGCAAGTATGGTGGGTCTGACACACCGGTGTCAATGTGTTCTTTTTTCCATTTCCAGGAGTGTAGTTTGGACAAGAAGTGAATCGAAGCTATCGAAACGTGGTGCTACAGAAGAATGCTGAAGATTAGATGGGTAGACCACATAACTAATGAGGAGGTACTGAATAGAAGAGGAGTTTGTGGCACAACTTGACTAGAAGAAGGTATCGGTTGGTAGGACATGTTCTGAGGCATCAAGGTATCAGGGTAGCGTGGAGAGTAAAAATCGTAGAGCGAGACTAAGAGATGAATACACTAAGCAGATTCAGAAGGATGTAGTATGCAGTAGGTACTGCGAGATAAGAAGCTTGCAGAGGATAGAGTAGCGTAGAGAGCTGCATCTAACCAGTCTCAGGACTGAAGACCACAACAACAACATGTAGTGTTGCGGGGTAAGGGTGTCGAACCCGAGACTCCGGATGGCAGAGCTGAAGCCGGAACCCACCGTACCGTATTTTGTCAGGAGGCCGATCAAGTTCGTGAGCGTCAAGGGGGCAGTGCAGAGTGATATCTAAGAAAGGTGGTCGAAACACAGAGACACCATCGGTACGCAATAAAGTGTTGATCGTCAATGCTTCGTCTCGGAAACTCTATGAAGGAGGATGGGCTGAAATTTGTGGCAGGTCTGACGACAAAATACAATACTTGTGCCGGCACAATTGTTTCTGAGACAACGGTTCAGCATACACTGCTCTACATGGGACTCTGCAGCAGACGTGCCGTAAGTGTTCCCATGTTGGCCCAAGACATCGTGTTTCGATTGCGGTAGATACGTAACCACCCAGATTGTACCGTGGGTAAAGGAAAATGTCAGTTGGTCGAATGAAACAGATTTAGATTAATATCAAGTCGATGGTCATGCTTTGATGTGCCTTCATCCGGGGCAATGGAAGTTGGAAGCACACGCAAGGCCACAGGCGAAGGCCGGTGCGAGTGGTATCATCCTTTGCGGACCATTCACTGAGACTTCCATGGGACCTTTGGTAGTAAATGTAGTCACTATGACAGCTGTGAGCTACGGGAACTTCATCACTGTTTTCCCTACCTGCCTTCCCAGACAGCGAAGGTATTCCAATAAGATAACTCACAAGGCCAGAATCACGCCACAGTGGTTTGAAAAAGATGATAGTAGACTCTGTAATGATATATTTACCACAACGTATGTCCTGATCTGAGCCCAAAGGAAGACGTTGTGGCGCTATATTGTGGGGCTGGAGGCTGTGAGTAGACAACAGGTTCCACAGACTTCCGTACTCCGACCAAAGAGTTGTCCAATACAGTTTGCACAGGATCGCTGTGTTCGAAGGGTGGACCATATCTTTATTAAACTGGTCGTTACAATCTTTTGGCTCATCAGTGTATATTTGTTGGTTCAGTCAAAGTGTCTACAACTAGTAGATGAAACATGTTCGACTAATAAAAGTGAAATGTGGTTGTTAAGAGAAGTTGTTGTTACTTACAAGATAAACATCATTATACTGGCTACACAGAAGAATACCCCATAAATTCTACCAAGATCTTCTGACGAATCGAATAATATGCTATTTCCACTACGAAAGTAAATACACATACTATGAAATTTATGTCCTCTACTATTATAGTAACTTCAGTTCTTGTCAGTCACAGTTCACCACAGGAACATTCGGAGGTCTGTCTTCTGTCAGTTCCATGACAGTGGGCGATTTATAGCCCATGACTGATCAGGAAGTGTTTCAGGCTTCTTCAGGGATTCAGGTGCTTCATCTCGAGTCTTTTCTTTATATCTGGCAAAAACAATTGTTAAGTCTCACTGTTTGGACAGCAACCCATCGTTCCTGCCATAGGTAGACGATCTAATTTTGAATTTGCTGCTTGGTTCAAATGGCTCTGAGCACTATGGGACTTAACATCTATGGTCATCAGTCCCCTACGACTTAGTACTACTTAAACCTAACTAGCCTAAGGACATCACACACATCCATGCCCGAGGCAGAATTCGAACCTGCGACCGTAGCAGTCCAGCGGTTCCGGACTTCAGCACCTAGAACCGCACGGCCAACACGGCCGGCAATTTGCTGCGTGCTTTGGGCCCGTCTTCCTATTAAATGTAGCACTTCATGGGGTTGTTTTTTTAATAAATGAAAAGCACTAGTTCGCTTTTGTACTGATATTTCTTCAGCCAATACATCGCCGCATCGTTCCGTATCTGGGGATCGAATGACCACATTCTTTCCATTACTTGCAACGCCTCAATCGACACAGTGCCAAAAGCTCCCGTCAACCTAAAAACAATCCCACTTTGCAGCCCGTTATGTATCCGTGCTGGTGTTACGAGCAAAAGTCTGTGAAGCCAAGAACGCGCATAGTCTGCCATGATCAAACTGAAGACAGCGTTGTGATACGTCCTTACTGTATGCATTGGCATATTATAATTTGAACTGGACAGACCAACAATTTTGTTTACCTTGTTTTTCGTTCCCTTGCCCATTTCTTCAATATCAGGACCGTTATTTTCGTCCAAGAAGACGCCTAAGTATCTGGTGACGGGCATTATGAACCTACATCTTAATTTCATGACCGAAATTGTCAAAAGATTCCTTTTTAACACTTAACACTGAAACAGATGATCGAGAGGTCTTTGTAAGTTGATTCTTATAATACAAACTTCAAGGGCGCCTATTTATTTTCATTTCAGGTTCATCTACGGCGCGCCTGGAGGAATGTCTGGACGCGTCCTTCGACTCCCTGCCGCTGGTGGCTAGTCGCCATCTTCTGGAGACGTGACAGCCCTGCCGACGCTACTTCGGCTTCCATCCATCATCTGTCATTATTGCACAACAAGCGCAGGGGATGTCGCCGTGAATACCACATTCTAGTGTGTCACCTGCCAAGAATGAAGCCATAAAACAAAGCTCCTTTCAAATGAGTGATAGATATCAATGTGAATTGGAAATATATTTATCAACATGGTAACTAGGGGAGACAAAATAAAAACAGCGCCCTATGACGTAGTAATGTATGCAAAAAATTTTGGGATCTAAGAATCAGGTTTAAAGATGAACGAAGCTTGTGTAAAAAATTTATCTCTCTTAATGACATCTTTTGGTTTAGCACTATAGAAGAGAGTAGTATGGTACCAGATATCCCATCACATCTACAAAGGAGTTCACCAATATGGAAGTAAATGGGCACAGAGAAAAGAGGTACTTAAGCGTCTCATGTGGTTATACCAACACAAAGAATCTACATGAAAAATCTTGAGGCACTTTGGACGAGTTCAATATTTTAATGAGGACTGAATATTGGTGAAAAATGCATTAGGTAACACTAATGAGGGTAAAATGTATACCTACCCTCAACTGATTATTGAAGAGGAGAGATAATGGATGAAATGAATACAGCAAAACGTGCATTCTTATGTATATTAACCACAATTAGATATCAAACCTGAGTATTGAATATTACGATCCCATAAAAAGTTTGAAAATTGTGAGAAGAAATTTCTTTTTCTTTAATACTTAACGAAAGTTTCAGAAAGCCGTACAGTCCAGTGGCCTTTGTCAGAAGGTTAAGGCATCTACTCTGAATCACAAAGAATATGTGCATTCATTCATACGAGTTGGTGCATATGGTAACAAGACCTTAGTTTCAGTATTGCTAAACAGTAGGAAAATTTTTATGCAGTAAACTGTAGTTATGTTTCAGGAGAATGGAATTAGTTTACTTTGTGACTGTGTGTATACTGGTGAGTGTAATGACTAATAATACATGTCAGTTTGCTTTCAAGTAATGACGAGGTAGTGCAGAAAAATAATATCAGGCACATTACTAAAGTATGAACCAATATCTAAACTGCCTTGTATTTCCTAACATACTGGAAGAAAAACCATGACAGATAGGACAAAATCCTCTTGAACCTGAATGAAAGAATAATCTCCAGCCACATTTGACTACAGGACACAAACCATATACATTTTTACTACCCAGCAGTGTTCCCAGAGCGCAGTTCATGCATATGGCTTTGGGAGAAAGTAAATAGCTATTATTGATAGTAGATTAACGAATCAAACAGTGTAGCGAAATGCAGTAAGTGGTTGTGTTCAAGAAACCGTTTTGGGAAAAAGATAAATGGCATTTAAATTGATTTTATATATTTAGAGTGAGCGTCTACGACCGCACACAGAGAAAAACGTTCAGTAATACTATCCACCAGAAATGTTCCAGAACTGTAGAAGAGAGACAGTAATGGTAGTACAGGGATATGGATAGATTACGTGGATAATCTGTACAATAAAAATGCATTGCGAGTGAGTATATGGAAATAGTATTACAATAAGGTAGATTAAACATTCGTGGATCGAAGAGACATGGGATACTTAAAAGAAAGGGTAAACAATATAAAATAATTTATTATAAAGAAGAAATAATATTGCAATGAAGAAATTTACATCGAAGAACATTAAAGAACAATAAATTTCTATATAAAGGTTAAATAAATGGAAAAGATTAATTATATAATGTAGTTGTAGTGGAAAGTTGTCCTCGCAAATGTAATATAAATTGTTAGACTGTAATATAATTCAGTGTTTATATTGTTTATTTGATGAGTCAAAAAACTTAATGCCAAAGGTGAAACGAAAATTTGAAGGAATTTTCACCGTTAAGAGAGTAATAAGTTAAAATCTTACTGGGTTAACTCACCCCCCCCCCTCCCCCCAGCCAATGGGCCGTGAATAATGAGATGGGAAAACATTAAATTGTTGATACGTAATTGTTTTTCTTTGTTCAGTTACAGCTTCTTGCAATCTGAATAGGCTGAAACACTAAGAAGTACAAAATTTATTCATGCATTTCTTTCTTGCCACGAATGATTCAATGTTAAGTTAGTAAATATTATTTTTTTCCGTGAAGTATAGGTATAATAAAAATATTTACATAACGATGGATGAAAGGTACTGTGAAAAAGATAACAGAATGAGATTCCTTTTATATGTTGATTCCTTTCGTAAATGATTTTGTGTAAAACTTAATCCTTTTGGGTTTCTCTTCATTTTCGAACAGTTTTCTCTGTAAAATCAATCTACTGGTGCAGCTTGATTTGTCAGTACCGGTACTTCTAGTTCCAGTGCCTTGATCCAGCAGGCACTGCTGGAATTATGTCACAGTCACGATGAGAAGATGCAATCTCAGTTTCTGTTTGTTGAACGTAATTTAATTAAAATAATTTTCTGCAGTAAAGTAATGATATTCTAAGTAAATCATTTGAATTATGTCTGTTAGGAAGGGCGCACGCTCTGAATGAGAATACATTACTGTGTGCACAATCAGAGATACTTGAATAGTGCTTGTAAGTAATTATTCTGCAGTCTTTGACTTGCTTATTTGTCAGCACGCATCATTAACTAACCCATATTAAAATATTAAGGATTCAGTTAACCATGGAGAAGTTCTTAAGACATTCCTCACCAATGAGACATGAAACATCTCTCTGGAAAGTGGCTACTGCCTTACCGAACACACTCAGACGTTATATATAGGCTACCATAATACCGTAGACTGGAGTTATTTAGTAGAGTTAACACTGCTGAACTCTAAAACTGACACAAAAATTGATAGGCGTGATAGAGGCCACGTGGTGAAATTTAACGCAATGGCGACGTCAATGGGGGTACAGAAGCTCACAGTAACATTGTTTCCCGCGTTTACGGTATGTGCGCCATTTGCAAAGAGACTGGCAACTAGGTTACGTTAAGGACTTTATATACGTTTTAGCTTGCTGTGAGGCAAGTCAATCACTTATTTTAAAATATCATTTCCTCGCGCGTCATAGTGGGTCGCCATTTTGTGAAAGACAAAACACTCTATGACAACTTTAACATGTTTAGACTGAAAAACTAGGTAACTTCGTTACCAAGCGAAAAGTATTGTAGCCAAAAATTATACAGTATTCCTATGTATCCAATTTAAAGGAGCACTTTGTAAGATCCTTGTTTCACTTCAGAGGAAGACAGCGATTAATATCTCGATCCCTCAGTAAATGTAAATCACATTAATGCTGTTGTAATCCCTCCGAAAAGGTGATGGACGGCTCGTTCGTCATCGCTGACGATCTATGAACTGTTATCCCACCTATGATGACCACGAAATGGCAAGCCGAGAACCTGTCTCCTGCCTTATTTCTGGACAAGAATTTTGGGTTAATTTGTACGAGTTATGCGAAAGGTTGTAATATTTCGGCCGTGATCCTTAGCCTCAGAATCTGTTTGAGCAAGATTCTTCCTTATGAAATTATGCAAGATAATTTACTTCCGCTCTAGAGACAATTTATCGTAGACCATTGAGGCAAGGTTACTTAGCGACTGGAAAAAAACTCGGGTCAGCCCCGTATTCAAGAATGGCCGTAGAATAGGTGCTTGATTACAGGCATACATCGTTGACGACAATATATTATAGAATTATGGTGCATGTTTCAGGTCAAGAGTTATGATATCTTGGAGAACGAAAATCTAACCTATAAAAATCAACATGGTTTCCGCATATAGAGATCTTGAGATTCATGGCGCTTTATAGACCATGATACTCGCGTTGATGCAGTCTTGCTTGACTTCAACCGGCTTTAGACACCGTCCCACACTGCTGTTTAAGTCTATCTTGCAGGTAAAACTCAACGCATCGCCCATAACGGAACGAAATGGGCAGTTGTAAAGGTAATTTCAGGAGTACCCCAAAGGAAGTGTCATAGGATCGTTGCTGTTTAGAGTGCATATAAACGATCGGGTAGACAGCGTCGGAAGCTCTTTAAGATCTTTCGCAGATAATGCTATTGTCTATAAGAAATTAGTAACGCCGGAACACAGTATCGATCTCAAGAATGATTTACTGAAAACTGATGAATGCTGAAGTTTCTGGCAGCTGATCCTTAACGTGAACAGATGTAACGTATCGCACATAAACGGGGAAGAGAAATCCACTGCTGTACAAGTACACTAACGATGGCAAACTGCTGGAAACAGAATCTAGCGTACAATAACTAGGAGTAATTGTTCAAATGTGTGTGAAATCTTATGGGACTTAAGTGTTAATGTCATCAGTCCCTAAGCTTACACACTGCTTACTCTAAATTTGCCTAAGGACAAACACACACACCCATGCCCGAGGGAGGACACGAACCTCCGCCGGAAGCAGCCGCACAGTCCATGACTGCAGAGCCTTATACCTCTCGGCTAATCCCACGCGGCAACTAGGAGTAATTATCCAGAGCGGCGTTAAGGGGAATGACCATATAAAGCAAGTAGTAGAGAAAGCAAATGTGAAACAGATTCATATGAAAAATCCCATCACCGAAGGATTGATTGGTGAGTTTTGTTTATCAGTATGGTATGGATACTGATAGAGATGGCAGAAATGATTCAAGGAAGATCGGGGTGTCCTGCCGATGTGGCAGAGCGGTTCTACGCGCTTGACTCTGAAACTGCGTGACCGCTACGGTCGCAGGTTCGAATCCTGCCTCGGGCATGGATGTGTGTGAGGTCTTTAGGTTAGTTAGGTTTAAGTAGTCCTAAGTTCTCGGGGACTGATGACCTCAGATGTCAAGTCCCATAGTGCTCAGAGACATTTGAACCAATATCATGGTGTTTCGTCATGGGATCGTTTATTTGACACGAAAACGTTGCAGAGATGCTCCACAAACTCCAATGACAGACATTACAAAGGAGGCGTTGTTCATCATGGAGGGACGTACTACCGAAATTTCGAGAGAACGCTTTCCGAGAAGAGTCGGACAACACATACCCTCTCCCACACACATCTCGTTACATGCCTACGACTAGAAAATTCAGGAATTTAGTGTTAAGCAGAGGCTTATGGATAAACATTCTTCCAACGCGTCATTTGCGATTAAAACGGGATAAGGAGGAACAGTTAGTGATTGCAAGTCTCCTCCACCATACACCGTTAGGTAGCGTGCTGATTATCATGTAGATGCAAATGTAGCTGAAGCCGCCAGCAAGTGTGGCCGAGCGGTTCTAGGCACTTCAGTCTGGAACTGCTCGACGGTTACGGATGCAGGTTCGAATCCTACCTCGGGCATGAATGTGTGTGATGTCTTTAGGTTAGTTAGGTTTAAGTAGTTCTAAGTTCTAGGGGACTGATGACCTCAGATGTTAAGTCTCACAGTGCTCAGAGCCTTTCTGAACCACTTTTTGTAGCTGCAGCCGCTCCTATGATACAGGCAAAGAACTCTATTTTGAGGGAAGTGTCTATGAGATTCCCATCCACACATACTGATTCTTTTTCCTAATTTCTTTAAGGCCAGAAGCGGAGTAGCTCTCCCCGAAATGACAGGGAATCATTTCTTTCCCATCCTTGTCCTATTTAACTCTTGCTCTTTGTCTCTGGTAACCACATCTTTGATGAGACATTAATATACACTCCTGGCCATTAAAATTGCTACACTAAGCAGAAATGCAGATGATAAACGGGTATTCATTGGACAAATAAATTATACTAGAACTGACACGTGATTATATTTTCACGCAATTTGGGTGCATAGATCCTGAGAAATCAGTACCCAGAACAACCACCTCTAGCCGTAATAACGGCCTAGATACGCCTGGGCATTGATTCAAACAGAGCTTGGATGGCGTGTACAGGTACAACTGCTCATGCAGCTTCAGCACGATACCACAGTTGATCAAGAGTAGTGACTGGCGTACTTTGACGAGTCAATTGCTCGCCCACCATTGACCAGACGGTTTTAGTTGGAGAGAGATCTGGAGAATGTGCTGGCCAGGACAGCGGTCGAACAGTTTCTGTAACCAGAAAGGCCTGTACAGGACGTGCAACATGCGGTCGTGCATTATCCTGCCGAAATGTAGGGTTTCGCAGGGATCGAATGAAGGGTAGAGCCACGGGTCGTAACACATCTGAAATGTAACGTGCACTGTTCTCAGTGCTGTCAATGCGAACAACAGGTGACCGAGACGTGTAACCAATGGCATCCCATACCATCACTACAGGTGATATGCCAGTATGTCTATGACGAATACACGCTTTCAATGTTCGTTCAGCGCGATGTCGCCAAACACGGATGCGACCATAATGATGCTGTAAACAGAACTTGGATTCATCCGAAAAAATAACGTTATGCCATTCGTGCATCCAGGTTCGTCGTTGAGTACATTATCTCAGGCGCTCCTGTCTGTGATGCAGCGCCAAGGATAACCGCAGCCATGGTCTTCGAGCTGATTGTCCATGATGCTGCCAACGTCGTCGACCTGTTCGTGCATATGGTTGTTGTCTTGCAAACGTCCCATCTGTTGACTGAGGGATCGAGACGTGCCTGCACGATGCGCTACAGCCATACGGATAAGATGCTTGTCATCTCGACTGCTAGTGATACGAGGCCATTGGGATCCAACACGGCGTTCCGTATTACCCTCTTGAACTCACCAATTCAATATTCTGCTAACAGTCCTTGGATATCGAGCAACGCGAGCAGCAATGACGCGATACTATGAACCAAACTCGCGATAGGCTTCAATTGGACCTTTATCAAAGTCGGAAACGTGGTGATACGTACTTCTCGTCCTTACACGGAGCATAACAACAACGTTTCACCGGACAACGCTGGTCAACTGCTGATTGTGCATGAGAAATCAGTTGGAAACTTTCCTTATATCAGCACGTTGTAGGTGTCGCCACCGGCGCCAACGTTGTGAGAATGCTCTGGAAAGCTGACCATTTGCGTATTACAGCATCTCCTTCCTGTCGGTTAAATTTCGCGTCTGTAGCACGTCATCTTTTTGGTGTAGCAATTTTAATGGCTAATAGTGTTTATTATTTAACCTTCATTATAACCCATTATTTTACCTCGGATAATGACACCAGCTGAACCTTCACATTTACATTTTTTCAACTGTTTTGATTTCCCTGTTTCAGTGTGGAAATCAATTCAGGCTACTCAAATAAAACTTGAAAAATCGGCTGCTCGAATGACTGACTCATCCACTCCCAACTTTGTTAATAAGTGATTCATATTGGTGTTAACTTTTTGCTTTTAGTGGGAACCGCGAGATGAACCGCGTCGCATGAAACGCATCTAGCTCGCGTGGGTTGATGGGCGTGGTCTGTGCAGTCGTGTGGAATCTGTAGGCTTCGTCATAGCAGCGCAGTGCTAATGCGCCGAGGCACGCGAATGTGCGTGCACGCACGGCGAGCGTTTTGAATGACCCCTTCCACTGTTACATACTGTTACATATTTGACGTCTTTACTGTCTTACAGGTAAGTGGCATCCAGGTTAGAAAGTTCTGTGATGCCACTTCTTATATACACTGCTGGAAATTGAAATAAGAACACCCTGAATTCATTGTCCCAGGAAGGGGAAACTTTATTGACACATTCCTGGGGTCAGATACATCACATGATCACACTGACAGAACCACAGGCACATAGACACAGGCAACAGAGCACGCACAATGTCGGCACTAGTACAGTGTATATCCATGTTTCGCAGCAATGCAGGCTGCTATTCTCCCATGGAGACGATCGTAGAGATGCTGGATGTAGTCCTGCGAAACGGCTTGCCATGCCATTTCCACCTGGCGCCTCAGTTGCACCAGCGTTCGTGCTGGACGTGCAGACCGCGTGAGACGATGCTTCATCCAGTCCCAAACATGCTCAATGGGGGACAGATCCGGAGATCTTGCTGGCCAGGGTAGTTGACTTATACGATGGGTGGCACGGGATACATGCGGACGTGCATTGTCCTGTTGGAACAGCAAGTCCCCTTGCCGGTCTAGGAATGGTAGAACGATGGGTTCGATGACGGTTTGGATGTTCCGTGCACTATTCAGTGTCCCCTCGACGATCACCAGAGGTGTACGGCCAGTGTAGGAGATCGCTCCCCACATCATGATGCCGGGTGTTGGCCCTGTGTGCCTCGGTCGTATGCAGTCCTGATTGTGGCGCTCACCTGCACGGCGCCAAACACGCATACGACCATCATTGGCCTCAAGGCAGAAGCGACTCTCATCGCTGAAGATGACACGTCTCCATTCGTCCCTCCATTCACGCCTATCGCGACACCACTGGAGGTGGGCTGCACGATGTTGGGGCGTGAGCGGAAGACGGCTTAACGGTGTGCGGGACCGTAGCCCAGCTTCATGGAGACGGTTGCGAATGGTCCTCGCCGATACCCCAGGAGCAACAGTGTCCCTAATTTGCTGGGAAGTGGCGGTGCGGTCCCCTATGGCACTGCGTAGGATCCTACGGTCTTGGCGTGCATCCGTGCGTCGCTGCGGTCCGGTCCCAGGTCGACGGGCACGTGCACCTTCCGCCGACCACTGGCGACAACATCGATGTACTGTGGAGACCTCACGCCCCACGTGTTGAGCAATTCGGCGGTACGTCCACCCGGCCTCCCGCATGCCCACTATACGCCCTCGCTCAAAGTCCGTCAACTGCACATACGGTTCACGTCCACGCTGTCGCGGCATGCTACCAGTGTCAAAGACTGCGATGGAGCTCCGTATGCCACGGCAAACTGGCTGACACTGACGGCGGCAGTGCACAAATGCTGTGCAGCTAGCGCCATTCGACGGCAAACACCGCGGTTCCTGGTGTGTCCGCTGTGCCGTGCGTGTGATCATTGCTTGTACAGCCCTCTCGCAGTGTCCGGAGCAAGTATGGTGGGTCTGACACACCGGTGTCAATGTGTTCTTTTTTCCATTTCCGTGAGTGTATTATGAAGCTGCACAACATAGCCTCTGTTCGTCACAGGGAGCTATTTTTGCACGTTTTTATGTCACACTAATCGTTTAGCAATCTATACTTATAATTTCGGTATTCTAAATTGATATCTCATGTGTTTCCTAGGGAAACCTCAAAATTTTATCGCAAAACTACGTCGGAACATTATAAGCACCTAGGTTAGCACTGAGAAGATTGATGCAGAAGTATCTGAACTTCACTTCAAAACGACGTGTGTATTTCCATTTTCACATTCACATAGTTACTGCAATATGGTGGACATGCAGTTTGTGGCAAGATACTCTCATCACCGTGACTTAAATTCAAATACCATTTACATTTCCTATCGTATGCATGAGTGTTTCGACTTCATTCATAGTATCTATTTTTTAATTTGGTTTCAATAATGGGCCCAGTTTCCAGGTTCTCTTCAATTTTCGAAGAGTGGCCTGTGTTTTTAATATGTACTGCTACTACTGATCTATTGAATTCTTTCACCTTGTACTACCTAAGCGCCCTTTGAGTCGGTCTTGAAATTTATGCTACTGTGGCCTATATAAAATTGTTTCTAATTGCTATAGGTGCTTCTGTAGATGCCAGACGCGACTACATTGGCACTTATGAATTTTATATTGTGGACAAGATTTAAGTATTTAAATGATCCAGAAGATGAAACTTCCTGGCAGATTAAAACTGTGTGCCGGACCGAGACTCGAAGTCGGGATCTTCTTCTTTCGCGGGCAAGTGCTCTACCATCTGATCTACCCAAGCACTACTCACGCCCCATCCTACAGCTGTACTTCTGCCAGTACCTCGTCTCCTACCTTCCAAACCATGAAGGTAGGTCTCTGCCGCAACGACACCAGGCTGCATTCAGTATTGTAGCGAACAGTTATCAAAATGTTTTTGATTATCAGCAATTTAAGTGATAATGATATCAAAAATATATTGACTGACTTCTTTATGAGAGTCCTGGCACCCACACGTAGTTAAAATGCCCGACACCTAATTAATAGTTCACAAGATTACAAAGAAATATAAAAGAGGAAATAAAAAATAAAATTAACAGAAAGTGAATTAAATGGGTTAAACACATAAACGACTGGGAAATTAGAGATTGCATAAGATGTAATTATGAAGTTTAGCAGGTTGTGGAAAATGGTATAGCATCATCAATGTTGTTAGTTACAATGTTGTGTTTCTTAATTCGCAAAATAAGTCTTTGCAAACTTTCCACAAAGGCATTCTCTAACTGGAATTGATAAGTAGTTCTGGCTCTTTGACACTGCTGTGATATCGAGTGTACTTTCGGTGAGCTCCACATGCTTGCAGCCTAACTGGAGAACATTGGGCAACGGAAGCAAGAGAGTTTAAAAACATAGTTTGTTCTAGGTCGTGTTCCATACCCGCATCCAGTGGTGGCTGAGGATGGAATGGCGGCCAGGCGGTATCGTTGGGCCTTCATGGCCTTTTCTGATGGAGTTTAGTTTTAGTTCTAGGTCACTAAAAAATATTTTTGGAGATGTAGTTGAAAAACTGTAGGGTGAAGATGCAGCCTTTACAGTAGAGGCATTCAGTAATAAATTAGTTTATGATGTAAAGCATCACGTAACACTTGTGTTAAAGGAAGGGAACGATTATGGGACGACTCAAAAGAAGACGGAATGGGAGAATGCTATTTCAGAGTAGAGCAGGTGGTGGTACTCAAAACATGGAACTAGAGCCAGTTGCTAACTTGGTTGCTACTAAAGCAGAATTAGAGTGGCGAACAGGATTACAGGAAGGAGAGACCAGAACTGCTTTAATGCAGTTTGTGGTACGTCGTAAATCTGTTAGTGCAGTGACAAAAACTGTAGAAGTGATGAGAGAGGTCATGTTTTTACTAAAGTCTAATAATACGTCCTTGTGTGTATCAAATTGTTGTGGAGATGTCAGTAAATGCATTTGTGGTGAAGGGTGGTGAGTGTGCAGAGAGCAGTAGAGCTCTAGTGTACTTGAGACTTACTGCATCGTTGAAGGATGACTTTCAATTTATATTTTATAATCTGTTTATGGTAGCTTTCTAGTGTGATGATATGAAACTCAGCTGGAGGAAGATGAGGTTTAATGTTCTAGATGCAGATCACACGGAGATAAAATTGGACCTCTGTGTTTGAGTGTGTTGCAGGCTGCAGCACTACAGTTTCAACGTTGTACTCAGAGGGCAATAACCAATGTTTTCCATTTGATTATTAACATATAGGTTTTATTTTTGTATGTGTCTTCAGCGATGCAACTAACACGTGCTGTCTTTCAAATATGGTATTAATGTGCTAAACTTACTTTAGATTAGTACAATAGTATTCATGTAAGATATTTTCTTCCATAAATGTGGCAATATCTAGTTAGGGAGAAATATGTGATCTTCCGCATGATAATTAGGTCATAATTATACTTTCTACACCGCTGTTGTTGTATTTTCCTTCTTACATTTACTTTATTCAAGTTATGAAACAATTTCTCTACATGTTGCATACAAATTTTTATTGGTATTATGCTGGATTGTTCCTTGATAGCTTAACACAGTTGTTTCTTTATATGTTTTGATGAACAGTGTGATACATTACAACTGGATATATGTGAGTGTTGTTTTGATAAGGTGACGTGATACAGGAGGACAACTTTTGATTATGTGTGCAGACAGTGACAGTTTGCCATCATGTGTGTGTTTCTATGCAGTGAGGCTTAGCATTTCGAGTAAATTTTTTGTAATGACGACCTGAGAATTTGTGATTGTCTATATTTTCAAATTCTTTATTATAAGTGTATGAATGTTCAATTGCTTGAGGTAAAGTGATGTGTCTGTCCTGGATTGCTGCTAAATCAATTTCATTATACAAATGGTTACTTATGTGACATTTACCTGTGATGCATGTAGATTCTTTGCCTGTATTATCACTAACTAATCATTATGAGTAGACTGTGAGGCTGAATGTTTACTTGATATGAAGTGAGGTCGATATCTTAAACCCACAGCACACATTTTCTGTATATGTTATTTTCTTGGGTAGCATAAGGTGCCTTAGCTGAAACAGTATTTCATCTTTATTTGATCTGGTGTTTCCCTAACCTTATTCTGTTCTTTGTCGATATGGGAATGTAACTTCCGAAGAATCGCCGAGGAAAAGAATATATGGAAAACACCTACAAGAAGAATTTACAGGATGGTAGAAAATCTGTTGAGTCATTTCCATGGCACTAGAGGGAACTGCATAGGGTAAAAACTGTAGAGGAAGACAGAGATTGAAATACATCCATTAAATAATGGAGGTGGCAGGTTGCAAGCGCTACTCTGAGATGAAGAGATTTGTGTGGAGGCCACAACCAACCAGTCAGAAACTGATAATTTAAAAGAAAGAATTCATCGGTCAATGTGGATTATGTGAAAGTGGTGTGAGATTTGTCTTCTTATGAATATGTGTGTGTATTCCAAACACTTTCAAATGTTTTTGTTTACTAGTAAGTGTGGTTGACGATTGAAAATTTATAAGTGATTACTTTATTTAAAAGTTCATGTTGTTTGATTTTACAACGATAAGTCGGGAAAGGAATGATTCATAAGATCTGATTAGCTGGTTTCTTTTTGTATGTGTATTTGTTTCATGTTAAGAGTGATTCTGTGCAGAATAAGTTGGTACAAGGGATGTTTATTGGCTGATTGGTATCTAAAAGTGAATTTTAAAGGTGTTTTATTGGTTCCCTCTAGGTGAGAGTGAAATTTCGACGTTTAATCGTTGCATTGATGTTCTAATGGTTTGAAAAAGAGAGTGATGTTTCTTGGTTTCTTTTTTTCAGGCTGAGGTCATATGGTTTCAAATCATAACTCGTGAATGTAGTGGGATAATCATCAAGAACGTCTATACAAGAATTATACTTGTTCAAAGATTATTATGAGTCGGAACTGATGATTTAAAATGCCTGAATTTGAGTGACGTTTATGATGTATAATTAACCTGCTATCCTGCGATAGTAGATCCATGCCCAATATTCAGGAATTTTGCATTTGTATTTGCTGATGCAGGGAGAATTGTAGCTATTTCAGGAATGGTTGTGTAGTTGCCTATGTATTCTGCATTTTTTACTATGATGTCTCCCGTCAGTGAAGCTGCTTTTATAATTATGACATCATTTAGTAGTACTTTACATGTGAATGTTTCTTTTCTCTCATTGTTTCTATGTACTAACAGATTTATGAGACTGGTGTTCCTTTCTTTCTAGCTGCCTGGTTGGTTTAAAGCCTTGCATATTTTTGTCCTTATATTAATAAAGTATTTCTTTTCAATGAGCTGTCTGATTGTTATGTATTTAGTTGTATATTGTGCATTGTGAATTGTGATGTCTCCTGTCAGTGAAGCTACTTTGATGTTTACAGCATCATTTAGTTGTACTATACATGTAAATGTTCCTTTTCTCTCATTGTTTTTCTGTCCCCATAAACCTTACGCTTTGTGCTTGGATAATGGAAACCTCTGTATTGTGTTTTAACTAAAGAACTACTTATCTTATGTGTAGATTATTCCTTGTACCGATACTATGCTTTCTATATTACGTTGTTAGTGTTCAGTCTAGGTTATGAGAAGATAAAAGTTTTGATACATTCGTGTTTTGTGTTACTTTCAGCTTGGAGGCTCATACGAAAAATTATTATGAGAATGTCAAAGATTCTTTAACTTTTGCATCTCCATTATCAAGTACATACAAAATGTATCAGTTTGTTTTATGTTTTAAAATAAGTTTCAGTGCACAAACTGGTGATGGGTTTAATCAGTTTTGTAAATGCCTTGCAGAAGGAAAAAAATTATTATCTGAGTCACTGATACTTCTTCAGAGAGTGAGGGGAGATGAATAATGGCACCAATAACCAAATGCAATTTTAAGCACTATTCAAGAGTTTCTCACTGTAGAATTTCTACAAGACTAAGCTTATTACCATGGTGGTAAATGTTGTACAAATACACATGCCTATACTTAATCTTTCTAATGATGCATGGACTGTTTGTACTTAATATGAATACCAGAGAGAGCACGTTTCAGCAGAAGAGGAGGCACCCAACAGCAGTGGAGTAGAAGAAATATATGTAGCGTTGTCAGTAGTAGAATTTAGTGGTGTTTGCTTTTTGTATAGTACAAATGTAGTTTTGGAATGGAGGTTATTCTTTCTATAGAATTTGTGCCGATGTCATTGGTTGCATCAGTTATATCATCTTCCACACAGATCCACAAGTACTTCATTTTCATTACACTGTTCGTTTTTGCAACTAGTTATGAACATTTACTGCATGGCTTTTGTGTTTATATTGAAGAGCTCTACAATAGTCATGTGTGTATTGAGTAACTAAAACTGTAACATCATGTAAAATAGTTGTGAAAGGAAGATACTATAATTAATGCGATATTGTTAATTACATACATATGATACAGATTTAATATCCAGTGCTTAAAACTAATTCTTTTTCATTGTTTCGTGTATCTTCTAGGAACAGAGGAAGTGACTGAGGTTGAGGTACTGACCACTGAGACATGGTCGAACTGGTCAGCTCATCACTGCACCACATGAAAGGATGCACTTCCTCATGAGGTGACACAGAATACAATCACACTGACGAGCAACTCTTCACTCCACCACATGAAAGGGTGCACATCCTGATGAAGTTACACACAACCCAATCACAGTGCTGAGCAGGATATCACTCATCCACCTACAGTGCTGTGCTGGGACTCCTTACTGCTCTCCGTGAAGTATTAGCTGCAAAATCGTACAAATTAAATAATGAGAGGATGATACCTTTTGACCCATCTCAATACTAAAATATATTTGATAGAGATTGGGTTGTATCACTGACTAACAAAATAGCATCAGCAAAGACAGTTAATAATATCATCAAATATTTCAAGACAATACAATGTACCCTCTCCATTGCCTCATTTTCTCAACACGTATATGATTGTGTAGTCTTCCAGAGTGATAAATTATTGGTCCAAGTCTACAGGCCATTAAAATTGTTGCACCAAGAAGAAATGCATATATTAAAAGGGTATTCATTGGATCAAATATATCATACTACAACTGACATGTGATTTCAATTTCACACAATTTGGGGGGATAGATCGTGAGAAATCAGTACACAGAACAACCACCTCTGGCCGTAATAAAGGCCTTGATATGCCTGGGCTCTGAGTCAAACAGAGCTTGGATAGCGTGTACAGGTACAGCTGCCCATGCAGCTTCAACACGATACCACAGTTCATCAAGAGTAGTGACTGGAGTAATGTGACGAGCCAGTTTCTCGGCCACCATTGACCAGACGTTTCAAATTGGTGAGAGATCCGAAGAATGTGCTCGCCAGGGCAGCAGCCGAACATTTTTTGTATTCAGAAAGCCCCGTACAGGACGTGCAACATGCGATTGTGCAATATCCTGCTGAAATGTAGGGTTTCGCAGGAATCGAATGAAGGGCAGAGCCACGGGTCATAACACATCTGAAATTAACGTCCACTGTTCAAAGTTCCGTCAATGCGAACAAGAGCTGACCCTGACGTGTAACCAAAGGCACCCTATAGCATCACGCTGGGTGATATGCCAGTATGGCGATGACGAATGCATTATTGTCTCCAAACACGGATGCGACCATCATGACGCTGTAAACAGATCCTGAATTCATCCCAAAAAAATAACGTTTTGCCATTCGCGCACCCAAGTTTGTCGTTGAGTACACCATCGCAGGCGCTCCTGTCTGTGATGCAGTATCAAGGGTAAGAGCAGCGATGGGCTCCGAGCTGATAGTCCATGCTGCTGCAAACTGTTCGTGCAGACGGTTGTTGTTTTGCAAACGTCCCCATCCGTTGACTCAGGGATCGAGACGTGGCTGGACAATCCGTTACAGCCATGCGGATAAGATGCCTGTCATCTCGACTGCTAGTGATACGAGGCCGTTGAGATCCAGCACGTTGAGATCCACCGATTCCATATTCTGCTAACTGCCATTGGATCTCGACCAATGAGAGCAGCCATGTCGCGATAGGATAAACCGCAATCGCAATAGGGTACAATCCGACCTTTATCAAAGTCGGAAACGTGTTGGTACGCTTTTCTCCTCCTTACACGAGGTATCACAACAACGTTTCACCAGGCAACGCCGGTCAACTGCTGTTTGTGTATGAGAAATCGGTTGCAAACGTTCCTCATGTCAGCACGTTGCAGGTTCGTAGGTGTCTCCACCGGCGCCATCCTTGTGTGATAGTACTTTTATCGACTTGTATTAACACAGGCAGTGAAACATGTAGATTAACCAGTACTGCAGCAACGACAGCACCATCCTGCCTGCAAGCAGCGATTGCTGGCGCCATCCAACAGTTGCTGCTGGAGCACTGATTAATTTTCGTGTTTTACTTTCTTTGTTAATGCGTCTTAGTAAAACGAATACGCACTAGAATAATATAGGGCCACTCTATCGAATGTGCACATATAATTCTGTCTAAAAATACATTTTGTTGGTAACAGAAAGAAACCTTCGTTTCCATCGACACTGTGCGTAGCATGAAACATGTGAGCAGCAGTATTTGTTTGGGTTGATACGCATATTTCCATCGCTTGCTGTCATTTAGAGTAAATCTTACTGTGTGTTATGCAATTTTATGTACTGTGGCATTGTATAATTTTTTTCCCTCATTTTATTGTTGGGCTGATGATTCCAGAAATTCATTTATAAAAGTTCTTTTTTTTATTTTTCTATGTAAGTGGAATTATTGTTTACATTTGTCAGTATTATCAGATTTGTCTAAACAATCAAGTCTAGGCAGACATATTACAATATTCGACATATTTTATTGTATATATGTATGAAATATATTTCGTATACTTACTGATGCTTAGCACATACAAATTTAGGTAATTTTTAATATTACCAGTACTTTAATCTTTTGGGACTGATGACCTTAGCTGTTTAGTCCCTCTTAAACATCCCAACAACCAACAACAACAACTTTAATCTTTTATTTATTTTCAACTCAATTTGATGATAGATTTGCATTTTGTGCAATTATACATGCAGGTTCATACGTCAACAGAGTTAGTTGATCAAAATTTTTAAAACTTAATTTTTTATAATTGTCTCCATTATGAATATAACTAAAGATTAAAATTTGATGACTAGCTGCAGTTGACTAAGAAAACATCCTCTGATCACTGTTTTTAAATATGTGTTAGAATATAGCGTATTGAGGGCACTACATCGCCTGTTCATCTATAGAGGGTGAGTCACTAACTATCGCCATCCAGAATAACTGCGAAAGTATGACAGCAGCTGAAAAGTTTATGAGACAAATGTTGCATGGGACACGGGGGCCCATAATATGACGTTGGTTTTTTGTTGCTAGGTGGGGTCGCGTCAGAGATACGAAGGTCAACTTCGTTTGTTTGAATGAGATGCTATAGTTTGGTACTTATTTTCTGAAAGCGGCTATCGAGACGAATCTAGTGATGTGTAACAGTACGGTATTTGAAGGTCAACGAAGGTGAAAAAGGTGGCATGAACGTCCATTTACAGAAGGTGTTAGAAGTTATGACCGTTGGTATCAATGCAGTGCTGCAATTTTCTTACCATGGATTTAGCGGTGTTCGTTATCACATCGGCACTTATCGAAGCACATATTCTGGCAATTCTCTCTAGCATAACTCACTACATCGCCTGTTCATCTATACAGGGTGAGTCACTAACTATCGCCATCTAGAATAACTGCATGTCCATCTAACGTGCCATTGACACGTAAACACCATTCGACAGTTTCTTAATATAGCACTAATAGGAACTGAAGACTTACACGCTGAAAGATATCCTCAGCACCCTACCACGTCGTAAATTTAAATACGTGTATGATAAATTGAGAACAACTGGTTCTTTAACGCATCGGAAACATCCGGCAAAGGAAAGTTACTAACGAGGAATCGGAAATTGGTACTCTTGCCACTGTGGTCCGAGATCCTTGTGTTAGTCTGCGTCAAATCGCAAGGGAGTCTAGCATGAGCAAGAATAGTATTATTCGTGTTCTGCATCGCCATACATATCATCATCCTTCCCAATTCGGTCTCCCACAAGAATTAATTGGTATCGATTCTATGCCTCGCATTGAATTCTACCGATGGGGCCAACTTCAGATTCAGAGGATGACATATTTATTAATTTGATTTTGTTTACTGACCAAGCTACATTCACGAACCATGGAAATGTTAATTTTCATTACATGCATTATTGGGCAAGTGAAAACCCATGTTTGCTGCTACAAGCTACTCAACAAAAACTGTGATCATTGAATGTATGGTGTGGGATAGTGGAAAAAATCTTAATGGTAGGAAGTACACTACATTCCTGCAAGAGACATTAGTTCTGTTATTGGAAGAAATACCTTTAGGAACAAGGAACAGAATGTGGTATCAGCACGATGGGTGCCCGGCACATTTTTCGCTGATGGCTAGAAATGAGTTGCAGAGACAATTCCGAAATCGTTGGATTCAACGTGGACGAGATGTGTCGTGGCCCGGTCGTTCACCAGACTTGACGTCTCTGCATTTTTTGTCATGAGGATTCGTAAAAGACATTGTTTATAAAGACGTTCCAACTACACCTGAAGATATGCGAGGGAGAATTGTCAGAGTATGTGCTTCGATACGTGCCGATGTAATAGGGAATACCACTCAATCCATAATAAGAAGATTGCACCACTGTACTGATACCAATGGTAATCACTTAGAATACCTTCTGTAAATGGACGTTCAATACACCTTTGTGACTTTCGTGGACCTTCAAAGACCTTACTGTTACACATCATTGGATTAGTTACGATAGCCGCTATCAGAAAATAAGTGGCAAACGATAGCATCCCATGTAAAATAACAAAGTTGACAATAATATCTCTGAAGCGACTCCACATAGCAAGATAAGACCAACGTCATATTATGGCCCCCGTTGTCCTATGCAACATTTGTCCCACAAATCTTTCACCTCCTATCATACTTTCGGAATTATTCATGGTGGCAATAGTTATTGACTCACCCCGTATAGCAGGTAGCAGGCCTGTACAAGAAATTAGCAGTTGGTCGCATTCTCCTTTTCTGACAGTGTCAGGCATAACAGAGTTATTTATTTCATTGTTATTCTTACGACTTGCCAGAATGTTCGTCAGGTCACATGACTGTCGCTGAATTCCACAATTAAGTATTAATGGTTTAATTTTGTATAATGTTATGCCCCACCATGAAATTGTCTTTGCTTCATTTCATTTTCACAATAACAAATATTTAAAATACATTTTCTAATTACTAATTAAATTGAAAATTTGGTATGAAGTTTCTCTTCAGTATGTAATGCTCTCTGATGTTTTCCAGCAGATCACATCACAAATCTTTCTCTACTGAGAAGGAGGGGGTGATGAAAGAGGCATGTTTAATGGCACTTTCAGTTTTACTGCAGTTTTCTTTCTCTAGCTAAAAAGACTAGCCTTTGCAAATTTTCTGCGCAGACATTCTGAAATCAGCTGAAATCTTTGAGCTGTGCCTTGCTGACACAGTGTTACAGCACATGAGTACCTCTGGCGAGTTCTACACGCTTCCAGCAAATCATAGCAGTTTGCGTCATCTAGGAGGCCAGTGAGAGAGTTTAAAAATACCCTCTGTTCTGTGTCGTCGAAGCGTGGAGTTCTTGTACTTCCCATGTGGTGGATACAGTTTGGATACTCGGTAACATTATTGCAGTTACTTGCGTTGTTTGTTAATAGGAAACGTTTTCAGGCATTTCAGTCGTGTATTGTTCGTATTTGCACAGTTGTTTTACAGTCAATTCGCACGTCCAACTTGTGATGAACTACTAACGAGACCTGGTGTTTAGTCACGACATATTGCAGAGGTTCATTGAACGTTGTCTGTTGTTAAGTTGAAAGCTCAATAGAGAACCGTGTCATAGCCATTCAGTCCGACGTGTTTAGCACTCAGTTTTTTAAGTCTCTCCTGCACTTCAGACTACTTTGCTGTAAATCATGTATATATATTTCCGATTCTGTTATATTTACAGCTTTTGTTCCAAGTGTACTCGTGTTTACTACATCCTTAGTTTAAAGTCAATATATATAATATCAGGAGAAAGAAAACTGGCGTTCTACGGATCGGAGAGTGGAATGTCAGATCCCTTAATCGGGCAGGTAGGTTAGAAAATTTAAAAAGGGAAATGGATAGGTTGAAGTTAGATATAGTGGGAATTAGTGAGGTTCGGTGGCAGGAGGAACAAGACTTTTGGTCAGGTGAATACAGGGTTATAAATACAAAATCAAATAGGGGTTATGCAGGAGTAGGTTTAATAACAAATAAAAAATGGGAGTGCGGGTAAGCTACTACAAACAGCATAGTAAAGGCATTATTGTGGCCAAGATAGACACGAAGCCCATGCCTACTACAGAAGTACAAGTTTATATGCCAACAAGCTCTGCAGATGATGATGAAGAAATTGATGAAATTTATGATGAGATAAAAGAAATTATTCAGGTAGTAAAGGGAGACGAAAATTTAATAGTTATGGGTGACTTGAATTCGAGAGTAGGAAAAGGGAGAGAAAGAAACATAGTGGATGAATATGGATTGGGAGAGAGAAATGAAAGAGGAAGCCATCTAGTAGAATTTTGCACAGAGCATAGCTTAATCATAGCTAACACTTGGTTCAAGAATCATAAAAGAAGGTTGTATACGTGGAAGAATCCTGGAGATACTAGAAGCTATCAGATATATTATATAATGGTAAGACAGAGATGTAGGAACCAGGGTTTAAATTGTAAGACATTTCCAGTGGCAGATGTGAACTCTGACCACAATCTATTGGGTATGAACTGTAGATTAAAACTGAAGAAACTGCAAAAAGGTGCGAATTTAAGGAGATGGGACCTGGATAAACTGACTAAACCAGAGGTTGTACAGAGTTTCAGGGAGATCATAAGGGAACAATTGTCAGTAATAGGGGAAAGAAATACAGTAGAAGAAGTATAGGTAGCTCTGAGGAATTAAGTAGTGAAGGAATCAGAGGATCAAGTAGGTAAAAAGACGAGGGCTAGTAGAAATCCTTGGGTAACAAAAGAAATATTGAATATAATTGATGAAAGGAGAAAATATAAAAATGCGGTAAATGAAGCAGGCAAAAAGCAATACAAACGTCTCAAAAATGAGATCGACAGGAAGTGCAAAATGGCTATGCAGGGATGGTTAGAGGACAAATGTAAGGATTTAGAGGCTTATCTCACTAGGGGTAAGATAGTTACTGCCAACAGGAAAATTAAAGAGGCCTTTGGAGAAAAGAGAACCACTTGTATGAATATCAAGAGGAACCCAGTACTAACCAAAGAAGGGAAAGCAGAAAGGTGGAAGGAGTATATAGAGGGTCTATACAAGAGCGATGTACATGAGGATAATATGGAAATGGAAGAGAATGTAGATGAAGATGAAATGGGAGATATGATACTGCGTGAAGAGTTTGACAGAGCACTGAAAGACCTGAGTCGAAACTAGGCCCTGGGAATAGACCGCATTCCATTAGAACTCTACCATCTGGTGAGCAAGATGTATGAGACAGGTGAAATGCCCTCAGACTTCAAGAAGAATATAATAATTCCAATCCCAAAGAAAGCAGGTGTTGACAGATGTGAAAATTACCGAACTATCAGTTTAATAAGTCACAGCTGCAAAATACTAACGCGAATTCTTTACAGACGAATGGAAAAACTGGTAGAAGCCGATCTCGGCGAGGATCAGTTTGGATTCCGCAGAAATGTTGGAACACGTGAGACAGTACTGACCCTACGACGTGTCTTAGAAAATAGATTAAGGAAAGGCAAACCTACATGTCTAGCATTTGTAGACTTAGAGAAACCTTCTGACAATGTTGAGTGGAATACTCTCTTTGAAATTTTCAAGGTGGCAGGGGTATAATACAAGGAACTAAAGGCTATTTACAATGGCAGTTATAAGAGTCGAGGGACATTAAACGGAAGCAGTGGTTTGGAAGGGAGTGAGACAGGGTTGTGGCCTCTCTCCCATGATATTCGATCTGTATATTGATCAAGCAGTCAAGGAAACAAAAGAAAATTTCGGAGTAGATATCCATGGAGAAGAGATAAAAACTTTGAGTTTCGCTGATGACATTGTAATGCTGTCAGAGACAGCAAAGGACTTGGAAGAGCAGTTGAAAGGAATGGACAGTGTCTTGAATGGAAGGGTATAAGATGAACATCAACAAAAGCAAAACGAGGATAATGGAATGTAGTCGTAGTCGTATTAAGTCGGGTGATGCTGAGGGAATTAGATTAGGAAGTGAGAAACTGAAAGTAGTAAAGGAGTTTTGATATTTGGGGAGCAAAATAACTGAGGATGGTCGAAGTAGGGAGCATATAAAATGTAGACTGGGAATGGCAAGGAGAGCGTTTCTGCAGAAGAGAAATTTGTTAATACTGAGTATGGATTTAAATGTCAGGAAGTCGTTTCTGAAAGTATTTATATGGAGTGTAGCCATGTATGGAATTGAAACGTGGATGATAAATAGAAGCTTTCGAAATGTGGTATTACAGAAGAATGCTGAATATTAGCTGGGTAGACCACATAACTAATGAGGAGGTATTGAATAGAATTGTGGAGAAGAGAAGTTTGTGACACAACTTGACAAGAAGAAGTTACCGGTTGGTAGGGCATATTCCGAGGCATCAATTTAGCATTTGAAGGCAGCGTGGAGGGTAAAAACCGTAGATGGAGACCAAGAGATGAATACACTAAGCAGATTCAGAAGGATGTAGGTTTTAGTAAGTACTGGGAGATGAAGAAGCTTGCACAGGATAGAGTAGCATGGAGAGCTGCATCAAACCAGTCTCAGGACTGAAAATAACAACAACAACATATAAAATCAGACACAATTAGGTTACTCTGCTTTCCTAAATTATTTGCTGAATTTTTCGTACGGACGTATAACGAATTTCTTGTGTGGCATCATTCTGTCCATATATGTTCTGACCAGTCCCTTTTTTTCTAGTCGCTGTCTGCCACATATACAGACATATATCTCCCATCATACACAGATCACATAAATAAATCGAGATATACATCCCGTTCTCTTGCATGCAGAATTTTCAGATTGTGAAGATAGCTTTGATCGCTGTGCAGTTGCTGCTGATTCTCTACAATATATGTATCGAGGAAATGACTTACACAAAACATCGTGTTAATGGTATTGACATTTCTTAAGAGTATACTCAGAGGTCTTCTTTCGAAGCACATCGTTATCACATTGGTTAGGTATTAACAAAAATTAATTATTTTTCAGATTGAGGAGTTGTGGTTACAGAGCAGAGTAACCATTCCAGTGCGCTGTTTTAGGCTATTAACTGACCAGCTCTACAACCTACAGTTTGATAGCATTTTATGGCTAATTCTCACAGTGTTTAATGTTGAATTATACAATCTTTGCCTGCCAGTTATCAGTTGCGTGGTTGAGTTTAAGTGCGACCTATTGTAATTACTTTTTTCTTATTTTTCAAGCCATAACAAAACTGATTATTGGATCATATATAACAAGGCAAAGCATCAATGAATCAGCGCTTAGTCTAACTGCTTATCTTAGCAGATTGGTTCTTAACACAGTAGGCCACACAGACGACAGATGTAAATACGAATTCTGCCCCATCACTTCATTAGCATACATTCTGAGCGAAACTGGCTCCCATGAGGGGCTTGTTTTGTTGCATGAACTACATAATTCTGTGGTATTAACAGGATAGGGGCCTAAGACGGTCGGACGTTGCTGAAATTATCTGCAATTCTGTGTCTGCAGCTAAGGTTCAAAACTGTGAGGTTGTTCGGTAGAGTTCCTGATGCTGTGCCCACAGAATTTTTCGTATGTGACTAGAGAAAAATGTGACATCAGTGTTGCCAGAATACTTGTGTCCATAATTTAAGGACCTCATATCTGTACAGACGTATATTATTTCGAGTAACATGTAGTCATGAAATCCGAGAACATGCTGTGTCCGTCTAAAAATAATGTGGTAATTTTAATACATTTTCTTAAAATATTTTAAACGTTGCTCTTAGACGCAGCTCTCCATTTCAGTCTGTCCTGTGCATATTAATATATTATCTTCCGTTCTTATCAAAAATGAGCTAGTGTTTGTGTGTTTCGCTACTACTCGACAATCGACTATGAAGTCAGCAGAAGTTAATATATGCCACGCCAACCACCAAAGTAAAACTGTGGCCTATGGCCATATATTAGCAGACCAGTAGGAGTAACAAATAAATAATCATTTAAACCAGCAGCATAGTCTCTAAGACATTCCTCACTGTCCCTCTTGTGTTCATTAAAATAATCTAAGATTGATTTGACTTTACCATCTACAAGAATTTCTGTTGGTGAACTTGCTGAAAATGTAACTGTAACTGGTGATATTACTTTGTATTATAATTATTAATAACGTGTGATCTGTAGGGTCAGCCTATCACCGGGGAGCGTACATCGCGAACCCGGTGCTCAAGGCTGCAACAATTTGAAAAACTTAACAAAGCATAGTGCCGCACTGCCCGCTGGGCGCCTAGCTGGCTCGTTAGGCAACCCACTTGCCTCTGCGCCAGGCCGGAGCACCAGCAGACGCGCTCTGCTAGAACAACTACAGAGCGCGTCCGGGATCACACTCGCCTGCTGGTGCATGCAGAGTCTAAGTCCGTTATCAGTGCGTTACGTAACCAAGGTCACTCGCTCTGTATATAAGCGGGCAGTGCACTCCAGCGGAACCATTCCGCTGTGAGCTCTATCTGCAACAGCATTGAAGCACTATGCCTCGTCGGTGCCCATGAACCTTATTGGAATTTGTCGTACGAACAGTTAAGTAATGGTGTATCGTCGTCGAATGATTCGTCGTCCGATGATGATTAGGCGCCGGCGGGTACTCCGCCGTCCGCTCCGTCGTCGCCTGAGACGGTCTTTGCGTCGGCGAGTACGCAAGAGGTTCTCTCGCTATGGTAGCAGGTTCCGATAGCGGTATCTATTGATGACTAGCCGGAACCGTATGACATATTCAAAGGCTTCCGGATTGAGAAATTGTTATGTTCAAAAGATAATGAAATGTTTATGGTACCTGGTATGCTGGTATTATAGAGTAGGAATATCGATAAAGATACCAAATGCACCATCGAGGTGAGAACACATGTCATTGCGTAACTAAATTTAATATTTATTACATATGTTACAGGAAATAGCAACGTTGCAGCGCTTGGAGCAGTGGTCGTCAAATTTTTTCGCTCACTACCCAATACTGACACTGTGGAGCAGCACATAGGGTTGCATAAGTACCGATCTTATTATTCATTAGTAATATACATATCTAAGTATGTTATCCGACCTTGTTTTTAGTTGATAACCTACATAAATTAGCATATTGTGAGCCCCAAAAACCATAAAGTTAGTAATAGCTCCGACTACCAAGTTGGCTTCTTTTCCCATCAGTATTCTGAGTGGTTTGATGTGGCCCGCCACAAGTTTCTTTCCTCTGCCAACCTCTTCATATCAACCTACGTCCTAAAATATTTTCTTCATGTATTCCAACTACTGTTTCCCTCTACAGTTTTACCTTGTGGAACTCCCTCTTGTACCATCAAAGGTATTCTGTGACGTCTGAAAACATGACCTACCGTCCTGCCCTTTCTTCTTGTCAGTGTTTCTTAAATGTTCCTTTCCTCGCCGGTCCTACAGAGAATCTCGCCATTCCTTATCTTGTAGATATACCCAATTTTCAACATTCTCCTGTAGTATCACATCTCAGATGCTTTGATTCTCTCTTTCTTTCAGTTTTCCCGAAGTGTATGTCTCTCTGCCATACAATGCAGTGTTCCAGATCAACATTCTCAGAAATTTCTTGGTCAAGACTGCTTTTTATGCCCTCCGTCTTGTGTTATTTTGCTGCCTATGAAGCAGAATGCCTTAACTTCATCTACGTCGTGATCAACAGTGCTGACGTTAAGATTCTCGCTGCTCCCCTTTCTGCTATATCTCATTACTTCCGTCTTTCTCGAATCTACACTCTCACCCGCGTCAGGCATTCGTGATTCCCCTAAATCGCTTAAGGTAAATGGTGCCGTGGTTCCTTGGACAGGGCTGGATCTATTCCTAATCCGAATTCGTGCTCCGTCTGTAACAATCTCACTGTCGACGGGACGTTAAACTCTAAACTCCTTTTCCTCGATTTACTCTCAATCCACATTCTGTACTCATTAGACCGTCCATTCTATTCAACACACCCTTTAATTCATCTTCACTTTCACTGAAGTTAGCGATGTCACCAGCTCACAAGTACTGATCTTTAAAGTCAGCACCATTAGGAACACATGCTGTCGACTCTCCTCTGTTTCAGATTGCTGACACCATCAGCGACCCAAAGGGACACCGTGATTTGCTCACGAAATGTGGTGGTGTCTGTCTTATCGGGTGATTAGTTGACTAATAACAGTAATTATAATAACTTTTAAATGCATTGTGCAATGTGTGGCAGGATCACAAATGTTTACTGAATGTTTCGAATGTCATTTTTCTTCTATGCATTGCAAAGTGTTACAAAAGCCTTAATTTTCATATTCCCTGAGACAAACGTTTTCCATATTTAAATATGACCATCTCTGTAAGGTACGTTAACAAAGCCGTGTTACTTCTTTCTAGATTTACACCACATCAGGTGATCAGTAAGCTACGCATACGCTCTTGTGTTGTCAGTACTGGAAGACAAACAATGAAACATTCCCTCTCTCAAATTCGCTTATTCCGCAGTGGTTGCGCTGCTAACCCCGTCGCCCCTGTGGTAAGCGAAAAACTTAACTTATGGCTGAATTCATCAACGTTAAATAAAGTTAAGCGTATCTTAAAATATGAATGTCTCTGTAAGTATCTTTGTTTGATACTGAGCATTGTTGTCATCACTGGACTCGGCTGTTAGTTGCTGGATACATACTGTTAAAAAACACGAATGGTTATAGCGGGCCACATGAATGTACGATTCAGACAACATGTGCCCCACTATCAGCAGTTTGACGGGCAGTAGCCTAAAGGGTATACAAACTGGTAGAAAAACAGTTTGTAATTTTCAAAGAGCCTTTTCAAACCGTTTTACCTTTATTTTCTCGGATATCCAGATCCTCTGCTTTCAATGTGTACGCTGATATGCATAAGACTTTCCATTAGCGCACAAGCTCTTATTTTTCATGGTGTAAAATGTCTTTGTTTCTTTAAATTTGTTAAAAGCCTTATAATTATCAGAGCAATCACGTTTTCCGAAAGTAAAGACACGCGAGTCGCTGTTACTTTCACCAGTTCCGTTGGTAAGCGTTTGAACGTTAATCCCACTCTCGGAAAGCAGAACCTTTTAGTAAAGTAATTCCTATGACTGACAGATATTAAAACGGCAGAGAGGAAAACGAAATTTCCTTGTACTTTCAACACTCTTTGAAGACACATGAAGGATATTTTCACTCTAAGAGAAAATGTAATTTCAAACTCAGTTGTATGAATGGGGACTTCTGTCGTTACGACTTCTTGTTATCGCTGCTGTTGCAATCTTCAGACTGAATACTGACCTTATGGTCGATTTCACGTAAGTTTCTTCATCCATTGTGTACAGAGAATTACATCTATTTGAATCTAATTACTATACTGAAGAAGTGAGCCCAGTCCATGATTTTAACCCCTTCACAACCCCCCGTTATCAAAACAGTATCATAATGCTTTTTTCTCTAGAGTACCTTTTATAATCATGTACAGTCAAATAATCTTTAGCATTATTCTGTAGCAGACATTTTAAAAGTTGATTACTCCTCTGTTCACTTTATTGTGTACGTCTGACTTCTGTATAAGGCTAGTTCCAGGCAAATACTTTGAGAAGTGAGTTCCTAACACTTAAATTTATATTTGATGTTAACACATTTTGCATTCCAGAAAATATTTTCTTGCTATTGCCAGTCTACATAATGTAGCCTTTCGACTTTGACTATTATCAGCTGCTAACTACCTACAGAAAAAACTCGCCTGTTCTTCTCAGCTGTCTCGTTTTCTCATCTAATTCCCCTGCATCACTATCACTAGATTTAATTTGACTATTTTCCATTACTGTTGTTTTACTTTTATTGCAAGACATAATCTTATAACTTCTTTTTAACTCACGATCCACTCTGTTCAACAGCGTTTGTTATTGGTATCTTCAAGACATTATGCAGATAAAATCATGTAGAATGTGAGATCGCACAAAGACCTAAGATATTTTCAGAGAAAAAGTCTTAAATTTTGATACAAAAAAAAAGTCCTCTGCCACGCACGTCGCAATACAAGGTGTAAAACGTATTTACGTAATTTTTCCCCAAGTTGACGTGTCTTAATGCAACAATAAATAAATAGGTATTTCTTTAGATTATCATATAAGACAAAATAAGCCATAAAAATCACATTACTCGAACGAAAACAATAAGGAAAACCAGACTTGTTATAATTATACACTTCATCCTTATGACGAGAGTGATTCCATAAGGCGTCGTACCTGTATGAGTTAAGGAAAATTAGCTCTCCATGATGACTCGGTAAATGCCTGGAACACCGGCATCTAAGATGTCCGTATCGCCACGTATTAGCTCAATAAAGTTATGATACGTTAGTGCTAGACACTAAGAAATGAAAATGGATCAGATCTGAATGTAGTTAATTTGAATGACACAGCCTTGCTCTACTTTACGTCGAAGGTGAAATGCTTTAGCCAAAGTCATAATACACCAAACCTGTAGGTCGAAGCCAATAAGTTTAGCGTATGACTAACAAAGTGACTTTTCATTACTGTCATTTCACTACGAAAGTTATTCAGACTTAGATACCACAAACAGCACGGAAAGTACAAATATTTTCGAAAAATCGTTCCCTACCATTACTGTCTGACAGGAAGATTGGTCATTCAACACGCCAGACGACTATATGAAAGCCAACAAACATTTAGTTAAGATAATGTCAGAAATCCTCGCCAACAATTTCTGTTTTAGAATTTTAAAATCTCAGCATTTCCAGCACCTTTATTATAATGATTTCCCCAATCCCCAGCAATAACAATAGTAATGAAAATAATAATAACGAATTTGAAAATACTTCAGATAATTTCCCACACGATAATACTAATAATAAGTCAGACTTTCAGATCGCATAATTACAAATAATTCCTTCCACAACCATTTCAACGCAGAACTTAAATCATACCTGCAATCAAAATATATAATTTACCACTTAGGTTTGCAAGTTAGCGTACAATATAAATGATTTTGAGAACGCACCACTCACAACGAAAATGGTTTAACAGAACTGTATACAGCTGTATACTCAATTTATGAAGAACGTGCGTGGATAACGAGCCTGCAAGGCACACAGGTAACAGCAACTGCCTAATTTACCAAATGAGAAAATATTACACAGCACAATTCACAATTTTCTAAATGTGCTCTTCCACAGTAACTTCCAACTTCTAAAAATCCCCCCCGCCACTCCCATGGAGACCTTCGGTGCACTTTTTCCACCTATCCGATGTCTCCTTTGCTATTAACAGTGGAATCCTAAGGAAGTATAATTTCTGTGCAAACGTACACTTTCTTAAATGCCGCCTATTCAGACTAACAGACAAAACGTTGGCTAAATTAGAACGTCAGTGGCGTTTACTGCAGGATTCTATCGCAAGTCGTTTACGAGATATCGTATTTGGAAAGTTTTCACCCGACATTTGTTTTTGCCATTCAGGCTGCTTAGTTGCTAAATACGATGTTCTTCCGTTTAAACGAACAGTCGAGATCGCAATAACATTTCTTTATTAACCGGTTTCGGCTTATGTACAAGCCATCTTCAGAATTTTATGTCCCCTGTGGCTGGTGCTGTCTAGAATGATATATCAACTATGCGTGATACTATGCAACGATATATTACTACATTCTGCTCAGACATCTCCGCTGAAATGCCAGCACATGTGGAGCACTCATTCCACACCAGAGAGCAAGCGTATATACCCACTGCTCATGGTCGTTTTGAAGCCAACCTATGATTATCAGCTGTCACGCTACTGGACAGAATCCACATAACTAGTTTATGTACTGTGTTGCTCATTAGCGTTTACTACCACAGGTTTTGTACAAGCGTCGGTGTGAAGCCTTTTCAAACTACGAAATCTCGTAAACGACTCGCAGTAGACTCCTGCAACAGACACCATTGACATTCTAATTGTTACTGGCTAAATATGAACCCCTGACTACTCACCCATTCTGTAAAAAGCAGCACTTTCCATTTTTGCAATATTTACGGTGCACATTTTAGGTCATTCACCTTGCATAAGTGTTGATGTTCTCTATCTCCTGTATTAATATGGACGAAAAGTTTCGAAACGCTCTATACGTTTGTTCACAGTACTTCAGAATATTGATATACAGTGTTGTTCATTAGTATCTCCGCAGAACCGGCCAGGAAAGAATTATGTGGAAGACAGTAACAAGAAAGAGGGACAGGATGAAAGACATATGTTAAAACATCTGGGAATAACCTCCATGGTAATAGAGGAGCTCACAGCAGTATCAGTGACTGATCTACTGACTGTTCTAGACATCGTCAAGCTTCAGCTTATGGTGCAGTTCTGAAGATGACCTAAGACTATGCCGAAACCGCTCATTTTAAATAAAACAACCATGGCGATCTAGACTTCCTTCACTAATTGTATATAGCTTACAAGATCACTCTCTCCCAAAAATGTTACCAAACATTTAGACGCATAACAATTGATAAAGTTTGATTCCAAGTTTTCAAATCATATTACAGACCTTCAATGTAGGCACCGTTTGTGACGCAGCAAATGTCACTACTATAAATCCCTTCCATACACAAGGCAACAAGGTCAAACTTTATTGCATCTGTCTCGTTAGTGATCTTTCGTTTTGAATTTTACACATTAAGCGGCAGTTGAGGTAAGTACACGATCTTTGACATAACACAAATTACATGGAGGTAAGTGAGATGACTGTCGTCTTCAGTGAAGATGAGGATTGTCACGATGAAAGTACGTCCAACTCAACGATGAGGCAGTTCAGCACTGAGGCAATCAGTAACGTCTGCAAGAAAGTATGGTGGAATATCATCTTGTAACTAATCGAATTCTGTACTGTGCTGCTGTAATTGTGGCATAGGGCATTCCAGGTACGTGAAATCAGGCACAGTTTTCTCCGCAATGAAGAATGGTCCACAAAGTTTCGGAAAGGACGTTGCGTAGCAAGATGTTTACATTGGATGAATCAGGAATGTGTTCCAGAATTTCGTGTGGACGTTTTGCACCCCAAACGCAGATGTTGTGAGGATTCATCCAGTGCAAAAGCAACGAGTCCATCGATTAGGAAAGAGAGGAAACGATTGATTGAGTGATAGCTACGTTACATAAGACAGATTTACTAAAAATTTCACAGTTTAGCAAATTGCAGTTGTGGTTCCATGTAACAATTGCCTTTTCTCATCAAACATCTCATAAGAACGAATTATTATGCTGAAACATGGTAGTTATTCAAAGCAACAGTAGCTCAATATTATTAAACTGCTCTTAAACCAATTATTGATCCAACAACGAAAAGTTGACAGAGTTAAAAATCAGTTGAATCGAATACACAGTTATTCACAAAAACATTAAGTAAGTTGTTTGAAATGAAATTACACAACAAGCACCGTAACATTCACAAGTCTCAGTCTTTCGCTAACGTAACTGTACAGCGAATTTTTCTGCTAAGGTTGCAGTTTTAAAAGAAAACTCCACATCAAAATCAGATAATGGTACCACGAAACAGATTTCAACCATCAGTATCTTACACTGGTTGTACTCAGAACAACAGCCAGTAATGTATTAGCTACTGGAATTATGGGAAACGATTCCATCACCTTTTCAATGCTCCTTCAATATCCAGGTGCCGTTCATTACATTCAAATACTCCTCTGATCCGTTTGCAAGTCCTTCGTACACTACAAAAAATATTTCATAGTACACCTGAAACAACAAAATATTAGAAGTGGGACTACAATAATTCACTAATGCATGCCCCCAGGGACAGGTTAACATAAATCATCATTTTTAATGCAATATGGCAATGGACACTGGTGAATAAATGGATAAAAGGCCACAGTAATGAAGATGAACCTAATGGCACAATCCCTGATTCCAATTAATGCAGCGTATATTACTTTTGCTTAATGAAATGGACAAAACTAGACGTCCTAAAACTGCCAACAAGGAATTTAGTGCAAGGATTAGACCACAGTGTATCGGATATGTCATTCACCATGTGTTTCACATAAATGGGTTTATTCCTAAAAAGACTTCTAATTTAATGATGAACCGTACATGAAAATATAAAGGTCCTCTAAACTCAGACGAAGTATAAGAGTTTAATACAGTTCCACAATATAAAGCATTCAGACAATAAAACAATTATTTGATTAAAAAGAACATCAATATTTGTTTGAATGACTAACAATGATCCCCTTAGTTGGCATGAAAAGTAGCACTTTACTTTTCATGAACCAGTCAACACTAGAACGGCGGAAGGGGACAAAGTGACCCCTGCCATCCGTTTCTATACTTCGTTAATGAAATTATATGGCGTTTCTAATTTTTGCTCCTCTTTCTGAAGATGTTTCAGCATTTACAAAATATTTTAATTTTCTTCGCTATTTCATTCAGTGTACCTAGAATGGCGAAAGCGGTCAATTGACTTCACTGTATTTTCTCTTCTGAATGCTGTTGTTGTTGCGGTCTTCAGTCCTGAGACTGGTTTGATGCAGCTCTCCATGCTACTCTATCCTGTGCAAGCTTCTTCATCTCCCAGTACCTACTGCAACCTACATCCTTCTGAATCTGCTTAGTGTATTCATCTCTTGGTCTCCCTCTACGATTTTTACCCTCCACGCTAACCTCCAATACTAAATTGGTGATCTCTTGATGCCTCAGAATAGGTCCTACCAACCGATCCCTTCTTCTGGTCACGTTGTGCCACAAACTTCTCTTCTCCCCAATCCTATTCAGTACCTCCTCATTAGTTATGTGATCTACACATCTAATCTTCAGCATTCTTCTGTAGCACCACATTTCGAAAGCTTCTATTCTCTTCTACTCCAAACTATTTATCGTCCATGTTTCACTTCCATACATGGGTACACTCCATATGAATACTTTCAGAAATGACTTTCTGACACTTCAATCTATACTCGATGTTCACAAATATCTCTTCTTCAGAAACGCTTTCCTTGCCATTGCCAGTCTACATTTTATATCCTCTCTACTTCGAACATCATCAGTTATTTTGCTCCCCAATCAGCAAAACTCCTTTACTACTTTAAGTTTCTCACTTCCTAATCTAATTCCCTCAGCATCACCCGACTTAGTTCCACTACATTCCATTATCCTCGTTTTGCTTTTGTTGATGTTCATCTTATATCCTTCTTTCAAGACGCTATCCATTCCATTCAATTGCTTTTCCAAGTCCTTTGCTGTCTCTGACAGAATTACAATGTCAGCGGCAAACCTTAAAGTTTTAATCTGCCAGGAAGTTTCTTAAAGTTTTTATTTCTTCTCCATGGACTTTAATACCTACTCCAAATTTTTCTTTTGTTTCCTTTACTGCTTGCTCAATATATAGATTGAATAACATCGGGGAGAGGCTACAACCGTGTCTTACTCCCTTCCCAACAACTGCTTCCCTTTCATGTCCCTCGACTCTTATAACTGCCATCTGGTTTCTGTACAAATTGTAAATAGCCTTTCTTTTCCTGTATTTTACCCCTGCCACCTTTAGAATTTGAAAGAGAGTATTCCAGTAAACATTGTCAAAAGCTTTCTCTAAGTCTACAAATGCTAGAAACGTAGATATGCCTTTCCTTAATCTTTCTTCTAAGATAAGTCGTAAGATCAGTATTGCCTCACGTGTTCCAGTATTTCTACGGAATCCAAACTGATCTTCCCCGAGGTCGGCTTCTACTAGTTTTTCCATTCGTCTGTAAAGCATTCGTGTTAGTATTTTGCAGCTGTGGCTTATTAAACTGATTGTTCGATAATTTTCACATCTGTCAACACCTCCTTTCTTTGGGATTGGAATTATTATATTCTTCTTGAAGACTGAAGGTATTTCGCCTGTTTCATACATATTGCTCACCAGATGGTAGAGTTTTGTCAGGACTGGTTGTCCCAAGGCCGTCAGTAGTTCTAATGGAATGTTGTCTACTCCGGGGGCCTTGTTTCGACTCAGGTCTTTCAGTGCTCTGTCAAACTCTTCACGCAGTATCGTATCTCCCATTTCGTCTTCATCTACATCCTCTTCCATTTCCATAATATTTTCCTCAAGTACAACGCCCTTGTATAGACGCTCTATATACTCCTTCCACCTTTCTGCTTTCCCTTCTTTGCGTAGAACTGGGTTTCCATCTGAGCTCTTGATCTTCATACAAGTGGTTCTCTTATCTCCAAAGGTCTCTTTAATTTTCCTGTAGGCAGTATCTATCTTACCCCTAGTGTGATAAGCCTCTACATCCTTACATATGTCCTCTAGCCATCCCTGCTTAGCCATTTTGCTCTTTCTGTCGATCTCATTTTTGAGACGTTTGTATTCCTTTTTGCGTGCTTCATTTACTGCATTTTTATATTTTCTCCTTTCATCAATTAAATTCAATATTTCTTCTGTTACCCAAGGATTTCTACTAGCCCTCGTCTTTTTGCCTACTTGATCCTCTGCTGCCTTCACTACTTCACCCCTCGAAGCTACCCATTCTTCTTCTACGTATTTCTTTCCCCCATTACTGTCAAAGTAAATTATCAAACAATACAGTGGCAACAGTGAGCTGTGACGCAATTGCTTCCTCATTGTTTCAACTTGGCACAGGTACATTCCAGTCCGCCACAGCTTGTGCAATGTTTTCGAACAAGTATGGTCAGCATGGACATTCTGATGAAAAAGTGTTACATCTCTCAGACAATTACGAAGTTGAATCGTAAGCTGGGTTCACTGATGAAGATGATGATTATGTACCTGACACAAGTGAAGATGAAGATATTGTGAACAAGTGGCGATTAGTGGAAGAGTATTCAAATGCTCATATATATCACTCATCGCCTCTTTCACCACATTAGGTACAATTGGAAGCATCTACAAAGATGATTGCAAGGGACGGAAGCATGTGACAGATTGGAAATTATTCATCTTCTGCAAGGCGGTAAGATGTGAATGTTCTGAGGGAGAGAGGAGGACCCACTGTTTTTGCTTCCCAACGAGTAGGCAGCTCTGTCATCAGTGCCTTCCAGCTTATTTTTGACGAAGCAACGCTACGTCTCATGAAGAATGCACAGAATCAAATGCTCGAAAAGTACTAAAACGCAAAGACTGGACTGTGCCACTTGAGGCACTGAAGAAACTATAGCTATCATGTATGTTTGGGTTGTATTATGCACAAAGCGTATGTCTGTGGATGATCTCTGGCCGCACTCTTGAGGACTTGCTTTTGTCAACGACATTATGCCAAGGCACAAATTACAGGAGCTTCTCAGATTCCTCCGTTTTGATGAAAAATAAAACCGGACTGCACGCCTGGCAGCCCAAAAATTTGCTCTTGTAGCTGAAATTTGGGGAAAGTTCATTGAAAACAGTATTCGCGCTTATCGCCCTGGAGAAAATATAACCATTAACGGGGGAACTGTTACCAAGCAAAGCAAGATGGAGGTTTACTCAGTTCAACAAACCAGACAAATATTGTCTCCTAGTCTGGTTGGCTGTTGATGCAACGACAGAGTATGTGTGTATTGCATTCCCATACCTCGACAAAGAGGACACACATAGCGAGGAACAACCACTTGGAGAGTACATCGTTATGCATCTCATGGAGCCATTTGTAAAGCAAGAAAGAAATGTGGCCAAAGAAAACTTCTTCAGGTCTCTTCAACTTTCTAAAAAACTCAAAGAAAAAAAATTCATTAGTTGGTACAATGAACAAGATCCACCGGGAAATTCCAGATAAAGTAAGGGAGCCGGATGCTGAAATGCACTCCAATACAATACTGCACAATAGTGGCAACACAGACTGCAACTGTCCGCAGCTCGTGGTCGTGCAGTAGCGTTCTCGCTCCACTGCGCCCGGGTTCGATTCCCGGCGGGGTCAGGGATTTTCTAAGCCTCGTGATGACTGGGTGTTGTGTGATGTCCTTAGGTTAGTTAGGCTTAAGTACTTGTAAGTTCTAGGGGACTGATGACCATGGATGTTGAGTGCCATAGTGCTGAGAGCCACAGACTGCAACTTGACTGTATACCAAGGAAGGAACAACAAAAATGTCATTTTTCTGAGTACGCTGCATGCAGAAGTAGCAGTAAGCAAGGAAGGAAAGAAAAAACCTGAAAATGTAACGTTCCACAACGCAACAAAGTACGGGGTGGACATGGTTCATCAAATGAACCGTAAATATACTACGGAAGTTGCATGTAAGAGATGACCAATGCATGTCTTCTACATCATACTGGACATGACATCAATAAATTCATGGGTCTTCTATAACATGAAAAGGAACAAGAAAATGGAAAGGAAGAAGTTTATAGATCAACTGGCAGATGAACTCAAGGGAACGAAAGACCAAAAACACAGGCAGAGAAAGAGGATGTAGGACTGAAATCACCTAGAAAGCGGAGGAAGCGCCAAATCAGCCGCTGGGAAGGCAACAAGACCGGCGAAAACTGTGTAAAGTGCCACAAAACCATGTGCAGAAAATCTGCGCGAAAACAGAAATTATCTGTGCTAAGTGTGTCTAGCAACTTCAAATGACATGAGTGAAAGGTAATACAGAGCTGTTTGCAAAAAACATGAGAGAGTACGATGACCAAATATACTAAACGTATCTAGAGAGTTGTATGAATAGTTAATAAATTAAAATCTATAATTAAGGAACTTGTTAGCAGTAGCAACAATAAATTGGTATGATACATTGTTGTTCAAATAAATTAGTAATTATTATATATAATTGTAAGTAATTGTTATGATTAGTAGAAATAAAGTATGGATTAACAAACACAAAAAAGTACATATTTAATTCAAATATGAAAATATTTTATGTGGGGTGAAAATGACTCCTTTTCGCCGTTCTGGGAATTTCAGAAACTTCGCTGCCAAATAAATTAGTAATTACTATTTATAATTGTTAGTAATTCTTGTGATTACTAAAAATAAATAATGTATTAACAAACACTAAAAAAATACATGTCAATTCAAATATGAAAATATTGTATGTGGGGTCAAAATGACCTCTTTTCGCCGTTATAGGAATGTCAGAAACTCCGTCGTAGTAATGTTAATAACAATTTTAGCAAATAACAAAAGGTTGAAGCAATAATGACAATTCCCTAACTTTATTTACAGTATAAAACAAGCCCTAAGGACCAACAACCATACTAATAGTAGTTTTCCCCTACAAAAAACATGATGATGGCAATAAAGGGCAATAACTCGATCAGAAAAATGACGGGAGCACAACCCTGATCATTAAAATAATTTTGAAAAATACACGATGAATGCTGTTAGCTGGGACAAGGGACCCACATACTCTTAGTGAATACCGCGGGCGAAATTCTTCATGCCCACTAACGTTTTTGGGAAAGCATTAACATATGAAATTATTTTTTCCTTTAGAAACAAAAACTCAACTGTAGTAAAAAAAATATAGCAATCTCAATACACAACACGAACGTGCGGCAATATGCAAAATTAAAGTCTTTTTGTTTATCATACAAGTTAGTGATCGCTTGGAGAGGACAAGCTATTAAAGCAAGCACTCCAAAATTGTGTCAAAGTCTTTGAAAGGTAGTACAGACGAATACAAGTTACCTTGTGTGTAAGTTCCGTGCGCAGATCTGATTCCGATGACACCACCACACAAAGCAATAGAAACAATTAATGCCCCGCTAGCGCGACAGCTCGACAGCCGCCGGAAGGTCAAACAGTGCAACGACAAACAACGGGCTTGCGAAACAAGGATGACAAGCTCGAACCACGCTTGGACACTCATCCCCGCGCTTAGCACTACAGGATCCATAAGCAATCAAGTCTAGCGTAGACACCTGGAGTACAGAGAATTCGATAGTAAATAGTAAAGTATGGAAATCCCAATGCGTGGGCACAAAATCAAATTAACACAACTTTATCTAGAACACCCCACGGATCACTGTGTGGTGACAAAATTTCAACTGAGTATACAAAGTATAAATTACGAACACTGAGGTGACAAGAAATTTGAATCTTAAAACTCTCAGGAGAAAACTAAATCAAAATTGCCATAAAACTAGCTCACCAAATATCCAAATGTAAATCTTCCTTTTAGTTATTGCTTGTCAGGTCCAAAGACACCACTCACAACTCCTCACAGGACATCTGGCTGAATAAAAAGTGCCGGCTGGGGTGGCCGAGCGATTCTAGGCGCTATAGTCTGGAACCGCGTGACCGCTACACTCGCAGGTTCGAATCCTGCCTCGGGCATGGATGTGTGTGATGTCCTTAGGTTAGTTAGGTTTAAGTAGTTCTAAGTTCTAGGGGACGGATGACCTCAGAAGCTAAGTCCCATAGTGCTCAGAGCGATTTGAACCATTTGAATAAAAAGCATATCAAAGAAAACCTTTGGTTGGAAATGCATAGTGCTGCCAGGAACAGACTAAATGCCACAATGATCTCCGATTTTTAATGTAACAACGTCCGTGAAACAACTCATACTTTGGCACGGATAACTTGAATTACTATTCAGCACCACCCTGAATTCAGCAGATCGTGAGACCGTCCCACGCGGCTAAACACGAATATGAATTCAGAGTTTGGGAGCAAACAGGAAAGTGCACTTCAAGCAACTTCAAGGTAAGCAGAACTGCAGATACGTAGGTCCCAAAACATATTCAAATAAAACGACTAAGCATGGGAAAATCACCTAAACGTATTTCTAAGAATTCACGCCTGACAGTATAGAATCTCCCGTTCACAGACAAGTGAACCAGATCCACACAGCAACAGCGCCTAGATTCCCCAGCTAGACCACAACATACCGCAAGTACAGCCCACGCCGACCAAATCGACGACCACTCCGCGAGACACTTGCTAGGCTCGTACAGCCTCACCACACTCTAGGGACCCCTTTTCATTCTCCCAGAGCACGCTATTTCTCGCTCGCGTCGCAGCTGACGACCAAAGGTCAAAACACAGAGCAAGGATAGATAACTAGATAGCCACCACGGCTCACATTGCCAACACGCGCTAGGGACAGATTTTACTAGGGCACAACAGTAAATGAATGCGTCTGCAATCCAAGTAAGTGTACATCATTATCTCACGTGGGCACCAAATCTAGCAGTTGCTTCAAGAACAAGCACACTACTTGACAGCAAGAAGCCATAACAGAGTACCTGAAAACACTGAGTCTCCAACACCGTTGAGGTAGGCAATTTCTTCACGTCTTATTAGTTCACAATCTTCAGTGCTCAGTACGCTAGTGACCTGTATACAAAATTAAGACATCTAGTAAGACAGTGCACGGCCTCTCCCGCCTACAAAAAAAGTAAACAAGTTCTCTGCACCTGCTTCTTACTCCCCGTGACTGTACCGAGCCACTCCCTCTTCTTACAGCTACTCTGGCATAGATAAAGCCTCACTTCCGAGAAGTCACCTCAGCACTACTATAGTACCGAGCATGGCACATTTTTTTCCAGCGACATGATACATGGCTTTGTCACTGTAAAACACCTTCTCTGGAAATCCGTTTCTTTCCAGCAGCCGCTGCAAGTCATTGAAAAATTCACAACGAATCTCATTGTCCCCAGTCGTCAGCAGGTGTAACACATGCAGTAGGTGTGGTTTTACACGTAGACGTCAGAGTAGAGGGACCAGTCCGCTGCTCGCTCGGACTCCTAACGAATGACGTAGCACGCATCCCACCTTCATATGTTAAATTCTTAGTACTCTTGTCGGTTCATTTAGCCTAAGCACGTTTGACGGATAACAAACGTGGATACATCATCAAAAAAATAGGTTCAAATGGTTCTGAGCACTATGACACTTAACTTCTGAGGTCCACCTATCTAACCTAAGGACATCACACGCATCCATGCCCGAGGCAGGATTCGAACCTGCGACCCTAGCGGCCGCGTGGTTCCAGACTGTAGCGCCTAGAAACGCTCGGCCACACCGCGGTCGCCTGATACATCCTCCACTGCTCTTCTGTTACTGTTTGAGAACGTCCATTGGGGTGATCGAGTGCAATCCACGGATACGGTAGTTTCAGGCAGTTTCGTGGCCGACAGTCGTGCAGTCTGCCAATGACCTATAACTTATCGTTGTGAGGGAACATTTACTAGGCCACTTGTGGCCTGAAACGACTTCCCCAGAACTGAAATGATAATTAAATCGAGACCTTAAGTTGTCGACAGGTGTTGATATACATCAACGGGGACAGTTGAAAATATGTGCCCCAACCGGGACTTGAACCCGGGATTTCCTGCTGACATGGCAGACGCTCTATCCATCTGAGCCACCGAGGGCACAGAGGATAGTGCCACTGCAGGGATTTATACCTTGCACGCTCCCCGTGAGACACACATTCCCAACTTCATGTCCACACACTACATTCTTAGTGCCCCTGCCCATTACATTCCTTACCGCGCGACAGACCATCTTACCGATTCCCATAAGAGTTCATGCGTATGCATCCAGCTCAGTAAGAGAATGTCAATGGCCGGTTAGCCTTAACTATATGAAGATCGTATCTGCTCTTTCGGACGTGTCCTCGGTGGCTCAGATGAATAGAGCGTCTGCCATGTCAGCAGGAGATCCCGGGTTGAAGTCCCGATTTGGGACACACTTTTTCAGCTGTCCACGTTGATGTATATCAACGTCTGTCGACAGCTTAAGGCGTTGTTTTATTATCATTTCGGTCTAAGAGAGCTGCATGGTCACCGATGGTATCTGTTCTTTCTGACATGTCCGAAAGAATGGCTATCATCTTCATATTCCCCAGCACTAGTCCAATGATTCCCTTGATGCGGCTCTCCATTATACTCCATGATCTGCTCCCCTGCCCCAAGTGGTACAACAATGCCACTGCACAGGTTACTGCTGAGACACGTAGAGATGCTCTACACACCGATGTGGCCCTTGTACTTTTCCAGTAGTCATTTCCTGAAGTCCTGTGAATATTAATTAACAACCATTCTGACGTTATCAGTTATATAAAACTTAGTCGAACATTTATCAGGCCGGCCGAAGTGGCCGAGAGGTTCTAGAATCTACAGTCTGGAATGGCGGGACCGTTACGGTCGGAGGTTTGACTCTTGCCTCGGGCATAGATGTGTGTGAGTCCTTAGGTTAGTTAGGTTTAAGTAGTTCTAATTGTAGAATGAAGGCTTTCACGACTGGGTGACATGGCTGTTGATAAACTTCCCGGGATGTGAGGTCGTGGTCCAAGAACTTCTTCTGCTCCTTACGTTTCGTCCAGGACTGCGCTGGACTTCTAAGTTCTAAATTCTAGGGGACTGATCACCACGGAAGTTAAGTCCCATAGTGCTCCGAGCCATTTGAATCATTTTTTTGAAAATTTATCATTATGAAAATAGTCTTAGACTTTTTATTCAACGACTGTTGCGTGAGGAATGTTTTGTTTTCAACCTCCAATCAGTCGCTAAATTATAACTACAGTGAAAATCCGATGAAACTTTAGGCAGTTGTGTTGCGCAGTTTCTCTAGTATGACTGTCGGTCGCGTCACGTAGCTCTTTCCAATTCTGAGTACACAGAGCAACAGAGTCCTACTCCAAGTGTGAAGTGCCTGTGGAGCAGTTGCGCCTTATTACATGCAACCCACATAACGTAACTGTGATGGGCTTCCTTACTCAAGACAGTGCTCGGCCGCACACTACAGGGGCAACAATGACGCTCCTCCGATCTATTCCCTGGGAATGTTTGATCATCCACCATATCTACTTGGACTTGGCTCCCTCTGAATTACATCTCTTCGCCCATATGAGATCAGTATTCTTCCACAGATGGTTTATTACAGGCCAGCGTTTGGAATTGACGGAAAGAGCAGGCCTTCATTGTCTATAATGAGGATATTGGACAATAGGTACTATGCTACTACAAATGTCAAAGTCGGAGCAGTGACTATGTAGAGAAGTTTGATACTGTAATGTCTGTGTTATTTCGAATTACAATGCAAAGCTCCTTGGGATATGCAAGCATGTCCAAAGTAACAGGCACTGCGGTGACTACAACTGTTATGAAATACATGAAATGTATTCGCACTTGCGAATGTGGACTACCATGGCTGTATAATGGAATGACGACAATGAAAATTTCTGCGAGACCGGGACTTGAACGCGCATTTCCTACTTATCATGAGTAGTCGCCTTACCACTTGGAAACATGTGCAAGACTCATGGGTAGATCCGAACTTCGATATGTCGTCAACCTAATATCTACAACCAGTACTCGTACACCCATTACGTATACTTCCGTGTAGGGCAGATATTTTACTTGAAAGTCGCTAGCTCGATGCCGGGGGACAAACGCGATGTTACAGTGCTTGCGTTATGTTGAATTAAAATGCATACATGCATTTCCAAAGGAACCTTGCATCCTACTTTGGAATAACACAGGGACTGCAAAATCGTATTTACCCGCCGACAGGGGCAAGCGACTTTCAAGTAAAACTTCCCCCTCTGGGGGAGTACATATAATCGATGTACGACTACAAATTGTAGACACATGGCTGATGAATGCGCAACTAGTGGTCTTGCGGTAGCGTTCACGCGCACGGAGACTCGGGGTCGATTCCCGGCGGGGTCAGGGATTTTTCCTGCCTCGAGATGACTGGGTGTGGTTGCGTGGTCGTCATTATCATCATTCGTCCCCATTACGGTCGGAGGAAGGCAATGGCCAACAACATCCACTAGGACCATGGCCGCGCGGGATTAGCCGAACGGTCTCAGGCGGAGGTTCGAGTCCTCCCTCTGGCATGGGTGTCTGTGTTTGCGCTTAGGCTAATTTAAGTTAAGTAGTGTGCAAGCTTAGGGACTGATGACCTTAGCAGTCAAGTCCCATAAGATTTCACTGCATAGTACAGTGGTTCGGGTCTCCCGCATCGTCCCCTACGCTCCTCGGAGTATGGGACCTCATCATGGTTGATGACATATGGAGATTTGTATCTGGCCGTGAGTTGTGACCCGGAAGTCAAACAGTAAGGCAACCGCTCTCGATAAGCGGGAAATCCGTCTTTGAGTCGCGGTCCGGCACAAATTTTCATTGTCGTCATTCCGTCATGTAGGAGCCCCACATAAGAAACTGCGAATACATTTCATGTAGAGAAGTAGCCGGAAGGCGCAGCTAACAAGAGAACCTCCCCATCGCACCCCCCTCAGATTTGGTTATAAGTTGGCACAGTGGTTAGGCTCTGAAAAACTGAACACAGATCAGTCGAGAAAACAGCAAGAAGTTGTGTGGAACTATAAAAAACGAAGCAAAGTATACAAGTTGTGTAGTCCATGCGCAAGATAAACAGCGTCTAGGATAGTCTAAGCTCAGGAGCGCCGTGGTCCTGTGGTTAGCGTGAGCAGCTGCGGAACAGAGGTCCTTAGCTCAGGTCTTCCCTCGAGTGAAAAGATTTCTTTCTTTATTTTCGCAAAGTTATGATCTGTCCGTTCGTTCATTGACGTCCCTGTTCACTGGAATAAGTTTAGTGTCTGTGTTTTGCGACCGCACCTCAAATCCGTGCGATTAGTAGACGAAAGGACGTGCCTCTCCAATGGGAACCGAAAACATTTCATCGTAAGGTCATAGGTCAACCGATTCCTCCACAGGAAAACACGTCAGATATATTCTATACGACACTGGTCACGGCATGTGCGTCACATGACAGGAATATGTAGTCGACCCACCTAACTTGTACACTTGGCGAATGGGTAAAAAGATTCTTCTACCTTGCCCGATTTAGGTTTTCTTGTGCAGGTGATAATCAATCCCAAAAAAGTAATCGCATCGGACGGACGGACGGACAGATAATAATTGCCTGAAAATAAAAAAAGTTAACTTTTCACTGGAGGGAAGACTTGAACCAAGGACCTCTAGCTCCGTAACTGCTCACGCTAACCACGGGACCACGGCGCTGCTGATCTCTCATTATCCTTGATGTTGCCTATCTTGCGCATGGACTACTCAGTTTGTATAATTTGCTTATTTTTTTCATAGTTCCACACAACTTCTTCCTGTTTTCTCGATTGACCTGTGTTCAGTTTTTCAAGGCCTATCCACTGTGCCAACTTATAACTAAATCTGAGGGGGGTGCGATTGGGAGGTTCCCTTGTAAGTGTTACAAAATACAACTTCTTGATTTTCATTTTGGTTTCCATTTGTTATCAACCATACTTTGAAAGAAGTAATGACCCTTATGCATATCAACGCTCAACGTATATCTACGTTATCACAAACTGCCCTCTTTCGATACGACCGTGCCCCTCGTACGCCAAACCTACATCTTCGTTTTTCTCTTCGACAATACGAAAGATAAAAAACACATTGCCGGTTAATCACACAGTCCCACTAACCAGTCGCTGATGATTGCACACGTATGATTTCGTAGCCGACGCTTGTTTACTGGGCGCAACTGCTAGCCTTAGCCCTAGTGGACGCTAAACACACAATGGCCTTTGCCTCTGCTCAGGTTATCCTGGTGTGTCCGGCACTTGTGTAGGCAGCAGACGCGGCCGTAATTAATACGCAGCCTTTGACCGCTGGCCTGCGGGGGCGACTCAAAGCATTCCGGCGTGCAATTAGTGGCTGCGGGTAGCGAGCGTCGACGACTACCCAGACCCAGACCCAGACCCAGACGCCGACGCCGACGCCGACGCCGACGCCACTAAGTTTGCGGGGGCGCCGCGCCACCAAGAGCAACCGGACACCGTAGCAAGTCAAAGGCGAAGAGCACTGCAAAAGCCGCTCTATAAAACGAGCACTAAGTCCGCCGTTTATGAACTATTTCCTTTTTTCTCAGTTTTTATGCGGTACTGCATCGTGACTGCCCCAGCCACGAATGAAGACTTAGAACCCTTCGTAATGAGGGGAAATCTTCAGGTGTAAAATTAGTTTCTGATGAACCGGAACGGAACGTTACTGCTCACAACATACATTGCCTTACAAAGAAGAGAACCATTTCGGAGAGGAGGGAACGAAATCATACCTCGAGACAGTATGTGATCATAATTGGAGTGATAACGAAATGAAAGAAATTTTTCTTAATAACTTGGCAGTTTGATTCCACTTCTCGTTACACACCCTCTGGCCTTGATGCATACACTTGTTCGGTTAGCGAGGATGGCAAGCTGGCAAAAAAATTCTGTTACCAGGCTTTCAGATCTTGAATTTGTCTTTGGAACAGAATAGATGTCCAAGCTGCCCCACACTCCTTCTATCGGTAACAGATCATGAGATCTTGAGAGAACTTCAACATCAGGCAGGCAGTTCACAGAGAATCGTGCCACGCGTGGAACAGCATTATCCTGTTGGAAAATGACACCAAGATACTGTCACACAAGAGGATGCAGGATGACCGTGACGTACCATGGCGCTGATAAATGTCCGTCAATTGCTGCCAGACGTCACAAAAGTTCACACCAGATCGCCTGCAATACCATGGCACCGCTGTGCCTATGAAATGGAAATGGAAATGAGCGTTTGGCGTCTTTGGCACAGAGGCCGATTGCAGTCCAGGTTCGGCCGCCTGGGTGCAGGTCTTATTACACTCGATGCCACATTGGGCAATCTGCACGCCGGATGGGGATGAAATGATGATGAAGACAACACAACACCCAGTCCCTGAGCGGAGAAAATGTCCGACCCAGCCGGGAATCGAACCCGGGCCCGTAGGACAGCAATCCGTCAGGCTGACAGTTTTTATTTTTAATCTCATTTTGTTCGGTTTTGGTCGTTGCATCTGCTCGGTGCGGACGTCGTAAGACATCCGTTTTACGTTCGTTTTTGGTCGATTAACTCAGTTTTTTTTTATTACAGAGGACATCTAACCCTCTGACCGAACACGCTGACCTACCGTGCCGGCTGTCCACTCAGCTATCGAGACGGACTGCTTATCGAATGCATTGGATCAATGGAACCTCTCCCCATTCGCCGCCTTGCTAAATAATCATATTCATCCGAAGTGGTGCAGAATCGTGTTTCATCACTGAGTGCGGCGCCGTTTATAAGTAGTCAATCATTCCCAGTCATGGTGCCACTCCAATTTCCGCCGTTTGAGCTATGATGTTAACTGTGGCAAAAACTTGGGCGGTAATTCCCTTCGCAAGATGTTGCTTGTCTTCATCGAAATAGCGTTGGATGACACAGGATCTTGCAGGATCCTATCCTCGGATGGCATGCGCAGGACCGTCAAACTTTACAATGTGCTTGTTGCACAATACTGCGATCCTTTCTTGTGATAGTCCGACGTGGTCGAGCGGAACCTTGAAGACATTGGGGGTCCTGCCCCTTTCCCTTTCTGTGTCTCTTGTCCTCGAGTCTCTCATTGGTTGCAGATTTTAGTGTGTATTCGGATGGTTGACTCTTTCCCTTTTTTTGTTCTCATGGTCAGTCAACCAGTCTCCGGCCCTCTTCTTTTCTTCCGTTTCTTTCTGTCCGGTGTTCGTGTGTACTCTTCTTGTCTCTAGCGTTTGCTGCCACATTGGTGTTCTTTCAGTGACTGGGGAGAGGGGCGTCTCCTGCCCCCCTTTGGGTTTTACCTGCTCCGTAAATTTTCGTCTCGCCTGTTTTTGGAATGGGGGACTGATGACCTTAGCTGTTTAGTCCCCCTTAAACATCCCAACAACAACCACCACCACCTTGAAGACAAGTAAGCCTGACCTCACGTTCACATGTAGGCCAACAACGGGTCACTGTCAAATCCGAGTCTTGCAGCACACTGAAGTTTGGATGATTAGACCTGCCGGACAAATGGAGACCTTCAAACCTCTGTTAGATGCTGATAACGCTGTCACACACGTATACGCAGCATCTCCATGTCCTTCAGTGATCACATGGTGCCATTCAAGCCTCCTACGTACCCTTCTTCGCCTGGTAACAACACTATACGAGAAACAATTCTAATACACTCTGGTAGCCGTTCTACCTATCACAGCGAACTGCAGCGCTAATCACTTACACACACACGTGATGCTGATAATTCAGTTGAATCCTCCACTCTTTTTGTCAAGAGAACAGGCACTATATCTAATAAATTTCTTCTACTAGTATACTGGTAATTAATGTATAATAATTAAATTTCGGGAACACATTTGCCTATATAACATATTAAAGTGATAAAAATTTTAGGATCACAAGTTAATGTAAGAACAAGAAAACTGAAATGCTGTTAAAAAGCTCCGAATGTGAAACTCCGGTCTATTAATAACCCATGTAACGACCAGAGTGTTGATCGTAACTATGCAAACGTGCTTGCATTGTGTTGTGCAGGTGACAGATTCAGTTTGTGGGCTGGAGGGAGTTCCATGCCTGTGGTGTGCTATGCCTTTTGGTCGCTCAGTTCAGTTATCCTGTTTTCAGATGTACTGGATTGGAGACACATATGGTGATCGAGCAGACTAAGGCAATATGTGGACACTCTATGGAGGGTGTTGGTTTATAAAAGCGGTATGTGGGCTAGCGTTATCATGCTGGAAAACACCCTGTTGAATGCTGTTTATAAATGCTGCTTAATAACTCGAATCATCAGACTGACATAATAATTTGCAAACATAGTGCGTGGGCAGAAAGAGATTTCCACTCTGCAGCGGAGTGTGCGCTGATATGAAGTGCGTGGAGTAATGACGAAAGCGCTCCTGCTCTCAACCGAAATCGCACCCCAAACCATAACTATATGTGTAGGTCCAGTGTGTCTAGCTCACAGACAGGTTGATTGCAGGCGCTCCACGCCCTAACCAACTCATGGCCATATCTGTCATCGAGGTAGAACCAGCTTTCATAAGACAATACAATAGACCTCCATACTGAACATCAATGGGCTCTCGCTTCGCAGCAATAAAGTTCAAAAATGCTTCAAATGGCTCTGAGCACTATGGGACTTAACATCTGAGATCATCAGTCCCCTAGGACTTAGAACTACTTAAACCTAACTAACCTAAGGACATCATACACATTCACGCCCGAGGCAGGATTCGAACCTGCGACCGTAGCGGTCACACGGTTCCAGACTGAAGCGCCTAGAATCGCACGGCCACTTGCTTCCGGCTAAGCAATGAAGTCACAGACCTTTATCCATTCATGTACGTCGTGCATTCCTACGGAATTTGGCAGTTGCAGCAAGAAAATGCGACACCTTACACGTGCAGAAGTGTAACACAGTGGCTCCACGAACACTCTTCTGAATGTAAACACATCCGTTGGCCAACAAACTTCTCAGACATGAGCGTTGTTGAGTATATCTGGGATGCGTTGCAATGTGCTGTTCAGAAGAGATTTCCACCCCCTCGTACTCTTATGGATTCGTGATATCAGCTCCCTCCAGCACTACTTCAGACGTTAGTAGAATTCAAGCCACGTCGTGCTGCGGCACTTCTGCGTGCTCGCGGGGACCCTACACGATATTAGGCAGGTGTACCAGTTTCTTTGGCTCTTCAGTGTATATGCACGGATACTGTGGATTTCAGAAGCTGTAGGTAAGCATTGGTGAGTTTCATTATGGAGACACCTTAAGGCTACGAGACGGCAGAAAATGCAAATGCAAATAAACCTGAAGGGGATCAAATATTGGTAGATGGGCTGCTGTTTGACACGTCTATAAACAAATGTAGTCCACACAATTAGAAAAATACTTTCTTAGGCAAATTTGCACACACTTACTTCTTTCCTGTTTTTAAAGCACACAGCTCTGATTAATTCACAACGAAACAGCCACTGAACAAGTTCGCGAAACGCAGCGAACTGATTCCGCGTGAGCGAACAATCTTGATTCTGGAAAAAATTCTACAAGAAAACCAGTACGCCGTTGGAAAAACGTTATCAGTACAGAATTTGATAGTATGTATCGCAATCCGTAGTTCAGTCCTCTAGAGAGCAGCCATGTTCCAATAGTGAGACACGAGGAGGCTGTCAGTATCATTCAGACGGCGAACGATTTCTCCGTGAAGCTCGAAGCGCTGAACCTAGGTGGTAGAACCAGATGAGTCTTTGGGAGCGTCACCTATCCTAGGTAGCCACGTCTCACAACTTATTCAACTCAATAACGTCGAATATTCTTTGGTGGAATCTACAGCGCTATCCAGGCAATATACAAAATTAAGAACACACTCACCACTTAAATTTCTCGTAGATGGGCAGAAGTTTGTGGGACATCTTGACCTCATGATGGGGCTGTTATTTTGTTACTATTTCGTGAAGTTGCACACATGTTATGCCGATGAAATAGTCTTCCAGAGCTCTTCCCAGTTCCGTAACACTATGAAAGGGCGAGGTAAGAGTTTGAAATTTGGCTTGCTCTGCGGTGGTGCGAAAGCATGGCGCCGTGGAGCGTCACAATCGGACTTGCCGAGGCTTCAGATAGCAAGATATCGACAAATACTATAAAAAGTCCACATCTAAAAGATTAAAGTGTGCTGTAAGGTGGGTTAATGACGGCACACTGGCACCAAATGTCATCAAAATTCTGCTCAGCGCCATCGTGGACATGTCACGTCGTGGAACGATCTTCCCACCTCCTCTTACACACACTTCGCCCCTTCTTTTGAGGCGTCTGCGATGAGCTCAGAAACGCGATGACTAGTGCAAAATAAAGCAGAAAATGAAAAAAAAAGATGAAAATTAAATATACGCAGAGGATCGGTAATCACGCGGTTTCCTTATAGGTGGCCGAAGAAAACATTTCAGACAGAACGCCGCTCAGAATCGACACGAAAAGGACTAAGGGATGCCATGGAGGTAGCCAAAAAAAAGCACCCTTTCTGTTAAGGTGCTGAATCCCACAGATTTTCGAGAGAACGATGACAGATCGCAGTGTTAAGGGCAACAACAGGACGTTCCTGAAAACCGGAGAAGTTCTTGTAAATCTATGGCGCTGTTGACGTCCCTCGGGGGATTTGTCCCTTATGTAAGGATATTCTGGTTCTGCAGCACGCTTGAACGTAATCGCTTCCCTTTGGAGTGTAACACGACCGACATCTTTGCTCTGGTAGACCGGGTGCAGCTACTGGGGACTGTTCAGAAGCGTTCGACGAAATCTCATCCAGATACCAAGCAGCAAAGAGTGGTTTTGCTTTTTCGTGCTTCTTGCTTCGTCGCCTCCTTGGGAGTCTTCAGCGGGAGGGGGGGGGGGGGGGGGGGGGAGGGGGACATTCTTACATTATGTGTAGGCAAAACAGCAAGCATCCGTCTGAGACTCTAAAAAATGGTTCAAATGGCTCTGAGCACTATGGGCCTTAACATCTGCGGTCATCAGTCCCCTAGAACTTAGAACTACTTAAACCTAACTAACCTAAGGACATCACAAACATCCGTGCCCGAGGCAGGATTCGAACCTGTGACCGTACCAGTCGCGCGGTTCCGGACTGAGCGCCTAGAACCGTGTGACCACCGCGGCCGGCTCTAAGACTCTCCCAGCTCGGAAAGACCGTCAGTGCTAGTCACGCACCTTTGATGAGCACTTTAAAATTATTCCTGCCAAGACAGCAGCCTTTTCGACAGCCCTCAGATTTCGCTACCAGACGCAAGTTCAGCGATATAGCGTCAATCAGCTCAAGGGCGTCGGAAATTTTTTCTTGTCCTACCGGCGCCTGCAATCAGTGGCTGACTGTCTGTGTACGAGAACATTTTTAAAGTTTTCAATAAAAGTATACAGGTGGCATCGAGGGTTCTGTCGAACTGCAGGAACTCAGAGGGATCCTTGCGCGGTTTATTCAAGTACCTCACAATGTCAGACGCTCCTGTGATTACACCGCAGGAGCCCACGACACATGATGTCTGAAAAAGCATAAACATCCTTTGATGCTGTTGATTTCGTCGAATGGTATTTAACGGAGGCCCAAGGTTCTACCTTGTACATCAGAGCAAAAATTGTCGTCGCACCACTCGCAGGGTACGATCACGTTCACTTGCGTAACAGGCCCACGATGTCCTCTAGAGAAGGGTTGAATCGTCCAGAGGTGCCAGAAATGTCAATGCGATGCGTTGTTGCTCATCACATTGCGGACTGTCGTTTCAGACCGCAAAATTTGTAGATATCAAAACCCCAAGGGAACGGGCGTTTTCATCGACGCCCTTTGTGGCAGCTCTTGAGGCCCTTTCGTATCGATAATGGGCGGAGGTCTGTCTGAAATGTTTTTATGGGTACCCATACGAAATCCCTGATTTCAAAGCTACCTACGAGATTCTGGCCTCCATCGCACAGGCGTTAAAAGGAGAGGGATTATGACGACCTTCCAATCGTGTGACAAGTCCACAGTGGCGTCGGTTAGTTTTGCGGTGAAATTTGGTGCCAATGTACACCATTATCCAACCTCACACCTTCACATGAACTTGTGACATTTGTTCTTTTTCTCTTCGAACGTGTCGACGTCTTGATGTTGCCGAGCCCCAGGGTGACATCGCAGGCTGCGATGCTTCAGTGCCATTATAGAGGGAGGTTTTAGGTGCCTTTCAACCAAATTTCAAACCTCTGCTCACCATAGAAGACAGTTAAAGGGTTCCAAAAAGTGACCTTTTAAATACGTTGCGCAGTGTATATTAACGCGTTAACTGCTAGTCAGTTAAAAACCACTGGCAGAGAGTTTCTTCTCAGAGCAACGTGAAGTAAATACAACTCAAGGACATTTTTTCATTTAAAGCCCCATGATGCAGGGGCAACGTGAAACAAAATGCTGTGACTGTCGTACAGCGGACCATGGGTCACGGTTTTCAAGAGCTCAAGAAAAGTTAATGGCACTTGTAGTATACAGTTGTTGTTGTTGTGGTTTTCAGTCCTGGGACTGGTTTGATGCAGCTCTCCATGCTACTCTATCCTGTGCAAGCTTCTTCATCTCCCAGTACCTACTGCAACCTACATCCTTTTGAATCTGCTTAGTGTATTCATCTCTTGGTCTCACTCTACGATTTTTACCCTCCACGCTACCCTCCAATACTAAATTGGTGATCCCTTGGTGCCTCAGAACATGTCCTATAAACCGAGCCCATCTTCTGGTCAAGTTGTGCAACAAACTTCTCTGCTCCCCAGTCCTATTCAGTACCTCCTCATTAGTTGTGTGATCTACCCATCTAATCTTCAGCATTCTTCTGTAGCACCACATTTCGAAAGCTTCTATTCTCTTCTTGTCGAAACTATTTATCGTCCATGTTTCACTTCCATACATGGCTACACTCCAAACAAATACTTTCAGAAACGACTTCCTGATACATAAATCTATATTAGATGTTAACAAATGTCTTTTCTTCAGGAACGCTTTCCTTGCCCTTGCCAGTCTACATTATATATCTTCTCTACTTCGACCATCATCAGTTATTTTGCTCCCCAAATAGCAAAACTCCTTTACTACTTTAAGTGTCTCATTTCCTAATCTAATTCCCTCAGCATCACCCGGGTTAATTCGACTACATTCCATTATCCTGGTTTTGATTTTGTTGTTGTTCATCTTATATCATCCTTTCAAGACACTATCCACTCCGTTCAACTGCTCTTCTAAGTCCTTTGCCGTCTCAGACAGAATTACAATGTCATCGGCCAACCTCAAAGTTTTTATTACTTCTCCATGGATTTTAATACCTACTCCAAATTTTTCTTTTGTTTCCTTCACTGCTTGCTCAATATAAAGATTGAATAACGTCGGGAAATGCTACAACCCTGTCTCACTCCTTTCCCAACCACTGCTTCCCTTTCATGTCTCTCGACTCGTATAACTGCCACCTGGTTTCTGTACAAATTGTAAATAGCCTTTCGCTCCCTTTATTTTACCCCTGCCACCTTCAGAATTTGAATGAGAGTATTCCTGTCAACATTGCCAAATGCTTTCTCTAAGTCTACAAATGCTTGAAACGTAGCCTTGCCTTTCCCTAATCTAGCTTCTAAGATAAGTCGTAGCGTCAGTATTACCCCACGTGTTCCAATATTTCTACGGAATCCAAACTGATTTTCCCTGAGGTCGGCTTCTACCAGTTTTTCCATTCGTCTGTAAAGAAGTCGCGTTGGTACTTTGCAGCCGTGACTTATTAAACTGATAGTTCGGTAATTTTCACATCTGTCAACACCTGATTTCTTTGGGATTGGAATTACTATATTCTTCTTGAAGGCTGACGGTATGTCGCCTGTCTCATACATCTTGCTCACCAGATGGTAGAGTTTTGTCAGGTCTGGCTCTCCCAAGGCTGTCAGCAGTTCTAATGAAATGTTGTCTACTCCCGGGCTCTTGTTTCGACTCATGTCTTTCAGTGTTCTTTCAAACTCTGCACGCAGTATCATATCTCCCATTTCATCTTCATCTACATCCTCTTCCATTTCCATAATATTGTCCTCAAGTACATCGCCTTTGTATAGATCCTCTATATACTCCTTCCACCTTTTTTCTTTCCCTTCTTTGCTTAGAACTGGGTTTCCATCTGAGCTCTTGATATTCATGCAAGTGGTTCTCGTTTCTCCATGATTTATGGGATTTTATTATTTATTTTTCATTTACTTTTATATTTTCCTTACACCGTATCGAAAAAAAATTGCAGCAACAAGAAGGCATTGTGCTACGTAAACGAAAGTCGATAGGCGTGTTTCTGCATCGGAAAGATCATGGCTATTAAGATATCGTGCCAGCCGCATAAGAGTGTCGCTATAGCGCCCCTGTGTGGAGACAAACCAGGTTTGATTTAAATACTCTTTATATCTGTCGCGAATGTTAGTGACCTTTGAGATTGGACACAGTGAGTAAATGTTAGTCAAGAAAGCCTTTCAGGCGACAAAGACGCCATTATGAACTAAATTTGAACGTGGTCTTGTAATAGGGCTGGGAGAAGATGAATGTTCCCTTCACGATCTTGCAGACAGGCTTGGTAGGAAAGTAGCCATTGTACATGATTTCTGGCAGCGATAGTCATGAGAATGTACGGTGGAAAGAGGACCGGTATCCGGACATCCACTTGGCACTACCGAGAGGGAAGATCATCGTGTTCGTCCTATGGTTCTGGCGCATCGCACTGCATCTGCAGCAGAAATCTGATCTTTACGTATCATTTACTTCAAGGAGAGCCTCGAGCCTGAAGCTCTGTAGTGTGCTTCCCAATAACTGCAAACCATTGTCATTCAGCGAGAGGCCGGGCGGTTCTAGGCGCTTCAGTCTGGAGCCGCGCGACCGCTACGGTCTCAGGTTCGAATCTTGCCTCGGGCATGGATGTGTGTGATGTCCTTCGGCTAGTTAGGTTTAAGTATTTGTAAGTTCTAGGGGACTGATGACCTCCGCTGTAATTCCCATAGTGGTCAGAGCCATTTGTCCAGCGACAGCTCATTAGTGGGCAGGGTAGTGATCGGTTGAGTTTTCTGATGAAAACTGGTTCTGTTTCTGTGACATTGACGGACTTGTGTTGGTTAGAAGGAGGCTATCTGCACTGCCTGGGGGAGGGGGGTGGGAGGACTGCAACCAACCTGCTGCCATCTAGACGCCCTGAACCTATACCAGCATTGTCTGGGTGCGATGTCGTATCGCCGTAGGAGCATTCTCGTGGGTAACCCAAGCATGCTGACTGCAAATTTGTACGTCAGACTGGTTATTCGGCCTGTTGCGCTACCATTCATGAACAGAATTCCAGGGGCTGTTTTCCAAATGGATAACTCTTCCCACATACCAACTCTTGTAATCCAGCATGATCTAAAGAGTGTCGACATGCTGCCGTGGTCTGCTCGATCACCAGATCTGTCTCCAATCGATAACGTATGGGACATCATCGAACGACAACTCTAACGTCAGCGGGAAACAGCACGAACCATTCCTGTACTGACAGGACCAGGTGCAACAGGTATGGAACTCCATCTCACACACTGACACACGGCAGCCGTCCCACGCAGTGCATGCACGTGTGCATGCTTATATTCAACATTTTGATCCTTAGACTTGTTATTAATGTACTAACATTTCGCATTTGCAATGGCTTGCCTCGTACTTACATTAACCTGTGATCTTGCAATGTTAATCACTTAAATATGTTACCTATATAAATGTATCCCCGAAAAGTCATTACTCTGCATTAATTAGTTTTTGGTTTTGTGATTTTTTTCCGTCGGTGTATGTTGCATGCAATGTTTTATTTACGTTCTCCAACAACAAACAAAGTAAAACTGAAAAATATCGTTGAAAGTAAAACTGCAAAAAATCGTTGATAATGTCGATGTGTACCTACAAAACCCGTATGCACAACGCTTTATGAAAAAAATGTTGTACAGAAAATACGAGTCACAATTCTTACATGCAGAACTTTCTACTTTTTTATGATAGCTTGCTCTCCTACACGTTGAGACTTCACTTTGACAGAACACACTATAGACACACGTGTGGCTGCTCGTCTGTTCATTCTGAGTTTCACTCGCAGACTCCACAGGTAAATATTAAATATTCACCTGAGCTAATACTAAATAAAGAAGCAGTATTTTCATCACTCGCGCCCATAACATTGCCTAAAAGCTCCTGTAAAAGCATTTGTTCATCTCCTTGATTTGTTCGAGACATTTCCTTGCAATCTTACTCTCACTAGTTTACAGTAAAAACAACATCAGATGAAGACTATGGCGACAATGAAAGGAAGCAATAAAAAATATTATGAAATGAAAGACTGACAAGAGTAGCAACCGAAAATTATTAGCCACCTACTAAATGACAATCCTGGCTTACCCACTCTGGTAACGATAAACTTGTAATATAATCACTAAACTCCAGTATTTTCGACTTATTCATACGAGGGTTCAATGAAAAGTATGCCTCCATCTTCGTTAATTGGGTTTGGATGCGAAGATTTAAAAAAAATCAAATTCAGATATAATACCTAGAAAGTGATCTGTAATTACCAATATTTACTTTCGTTTCAGAGTTCACAGCGTTGTGAGGTAACGCTTTGAATTTATTCTTATTCCACGATCACGGTAATCAACATGGTTAACACCATCTGCGTGGCAGAACACTGTGGCCATAATTCTTCCAGTTCAGGGCTGCGTCTTCAATTTTTTTTTTCTGGGCCTGTCCTTGTGTCGATATTCCATAGACTGACGTTTCGTCTCCGGGTCGTAATGGTGTACCCACGCTTCGTCCCCTGTTACAACTGAATGGAGAAAGACATTATCTTGATTCTCGTAACGCGAGAGTAGTTCCCTGCAAATTTCAAATTGTGCGCTTTCATTTCAGGAGTCAGAATCCGGGCTACCCATAGGGTACAGCTCTTCCGATATCCAAGCAGAGCAATAATATGACCTCACGTTCTTGTGAAATGCCTATTGTGCTTGTAATTTCTCTCTGAGTGATACGACGATCGTGCTGAATCAATCTGTCAACATTTTGGTGGCAAAACCTGGTGGTTGCTCTCAAAGGACGTCCAACTCTGTTTGTCACTCAGGTCAGATCTTCCTGTCTCAACATCTTTAACCTTACTCACCCAACGACGCTCGGTACTCACATCAACACAACCACCATAAACTAAATCTCTTTTGGGGTCGCATCTTATGCTGTGAAGAATTCAATGACTGCACGTTGTTTACATCACATTGGCCGACCGTCTGAGCAGGGGTCCATACTTTACTCTGTAACAACACAACCGTTCAATGCTAAGTCTTCCCGCCAACTGGAGCTGTAAAGAAGAGGCTACGGAACAAGCCGGTACCGGCCGCATACTAATGCTGCCAACTTTTGAAGAGTTAACGAAGTCGGAGGCATTATTTTTCAGTCAAACCTCGTACATGCATAGTTAATTTAGTGCAAAATAAAGCATAAAGTGGAAAAAAAATGAAAACGAAATATCTTAGGACATCGGTAAACCAAGCATTTCATAGTAGCCATTGTAGTAAGGAAGTTAGTGACACAATTGGGCAGCCGCGACCATTAAAAATTACTTCCTTACGCAACAAATATTGCTACATTGTCTGCTACAAATTACTGAAAGTGCCATCTCGACATGCACTGTATGCACAAAAGAATTTAGAAATGCCTATGTAATACGAAATTAAATACTAGATGGCACGAGAAGCGGACCTGCCAGAATTAAGCGGGGGTATGTCCTGTTAGCAGAGATGCAGTAACCGTATAATGGCTCTTTCAGGAGAGCTTAGTGTCTTCAAACGTGGACTAGCCATTGGGTGTCACATGACTAACAAACCCATTAGGGATATTTCAACACTTCCAAGACTGCCGTTGAGACGAGCCCAATAACTTCGATCGTAGACTAGTCATTAGGTGTCATTCGAGAAAGATATCCATTAGGGACATTTCAACCTTTCTAAAGCTGTACAGCTCGATTGTTGGTGGCTGACGGACAGGGTCCGCTGAGAATTGCGATGATGGGTGAAAAGAAAAAATCGCGTGAATTCAGTGGAAAGAATGACTCTCGAGATTCCATTTGGCACAATGACTATAGGCGGGGAGTTAAAGGAAATGGGATACAGTGGTCGATCAGCTCCTCATATGCCTCACGTCTATAGTCAGTGCTAAGCGACGTTTGAGGGGCCGTAAAAAGCAACACTACTGGACAGCCGATGACTGGAAACAAATGATTTTGAGTGGTGTAACACTTCGTACCTTGCGGGAAGCCGATGGAAGGCTTTGGGATTTGACGAATGCCTGTTCTAAACACAAATTTCAGTCTTTCGACTTATAAACGACATTCAAAATTTAATTAAGAGACATCTGATTTCTCTTCAAGACATTTATTCAAGAGATTAGTTGAGTGACTAATGATTATGCTGAATTACAGGAGAGACGTTAATACGACATGGTGGTGTTTCCCGAGTGTAGTCTGTGGTCCCCTTAATGTACTGAAAAAACTTCTTGGTGCGGAAAAGTATGAACACATTTTGCAGACTTGTGCTTTCCGTACAGTGGACCCACAGTTCGGAGGCGATGATTGTTTGTATCAGTATGAGAATCCAACCTTTCATGAAGCAGCACCTCTGAGGCATTGATCTGTGGAGTAAAGTATTCCTGAATATTCCTGAAATTGAGTGACCCACCAGAAGTTCTGGTCTGAATGTTTGGGATGCATTAGAACGTCGACTTCGCCGCAGACCCCAGCAGCAGACACCTTTACTTTTTGTAGTTTATCCTGCGAAACACATTTGGACCAATCTATGAGGGAGGAGAAAGGCGAAGAAGAAAAAACAGGGAGCTCAGCGACCTATACAATGAACCAGATGTAGTTGGAGAAACAAAGACAAGAAGACTAAGATGGGCCGGCCTCGTCTGTAGAACAGAGAAGGGATCCTTGCTGTGGGAAGTCTCAGACAATAAACCGGAAAGACGAAGATCTCTAGGCAGGCCCAAAATGAGATGGAGAGACCAGGTTGCCAAGGATCTCTAGGTACTGGGAAGAAGGAAAGAATATGCCGGAGACAGAATACTGTTGAAGAGGCTACTTGACAAGGCCGAAAACCGACCCCGTTTGTCGGGTCAGGAGAGTAAGAGTTTAGATTCTTGACGGAGAACGGGCTGCCATTCCACCACAGATATTGGGACACCTCATTGACGGTGTTTCCTGCAGAATTCAAGCTGCTGTCAAGGCGAAGGGTAGACACATCCCACATTAATGTCCACTAATAGGTGTCTGGGAAGACCGAAAATACCACCTAATGGAAAGCCGGTAGATGGTGTGACATTCAGGGGTTAACCTAATACCCTTGTACCTGATTACTGCAATATACATTGAGTTCTCGAGGTTGCCGCCATCCTATGCTGTATTTCGAAAGGATGACGATGATGATGACAATGGTACAAAGTACTCCGAGTTATGTGGAGTAAATGTCTGCGTACTGGTGCCCTCTGTAAAAGTCTCCCTTCCTCTGTAATGAAATGCGCCCGTTCAAAATACACCGTCTCGGAAACATGGCCGCATACATACCATGTCTATAAACGACTTTGTTGTTGAGATTATCTATGAAAGAAGCAAAAGATATCGTCCCGTATTTTTATCGCTGCGCTGGTGCCTTTAACGTAAATTCTAGTACATCCTCTTGAAGTAAACAGAGGGCCTCGGACGCAGCCGCACGAAGGCAGTGCAGCAGGTCAATGACCGCAGAACGGCCTGCCCCTTTAATGTTGCACGGGAAGGCGGGGAAGGGGGGAGAGGGATGGGGAGGGAGCTCACGGCCGTCATCTAGACAGGCGAGGCATCCCGCGCTAAAAAGACTGTAGGGCAGACGAAATGGGCCGAATTAGCGCAGCCAACTAGCGGAGAGGGCCAGTAGCGCTTGAGCAGCAAAGAACGGGTTTCCACTGGGCTGCTGCAGGGAGGCGAAATGGTGCCGTGAATTCTTCATAATGGCCACTCTCCACTCGTAACTTTGTTGAGTTTCCACACAACGCAGCAAAATACTCAGGACCTGACGCAGCAGGAAATACGCTCGCGGTAAGAAAGTGAGGTTTGTCTAACAGTCGGGACCGTTCCAAGCAGCTTAACACTTTTTTACAACTGCTGGATACGTACGTGAGGCGATGATTGTCAACATGGGTTCGTGTCGAAATGAGTTCATGTCGAGATGGGTTCTGAGGTGGAATTTCAGCAGCGTTATTAGTTTATGCATAATTAATTTATCATAACTGTGAAACTTGTGTCCCTTAGGTTGTCTCATACATCCAAGTAAACTTTCTCTAAAGGTTTGATACAGGTGTACATGTTGACAGTCGTGACAAATAAAACAGCTTCAAGAAAATCTTAAGCAATAATAAAGGTAATTGATCACAATGACAAGAAAACTTTTAATCTTAATGGAAAACTGTCTTTAGAAATTTTATATGAAGGTACAATAATTATGGAACACTTAGGCAGTTTCATTGTTTCTTCAGTCCTTTATACAATTTGCACATACCTGACACAAAGGGACGTAGATGACGCTGAGATAATTTAATGTGGGACACATGGTGCAGCAAATGCCTGGAAATATCTTAAATGTGGATGAGAAATGCTGAATGCTGAATGTGTGGCGTGAACAGATGTCGTACTTCGCCGCACGTGCAGCGGTTTGGCTTGGCGTGAATGGCTGATTGAGTGATGCAACAGTTGCGGTAGAACCACCGATGCAAATTTTGTGAATGTGATCTGTTGTAAACATACGACTTATAAAATTATTGTCCTCGTCGTAAAAAAGCAAAAGCTATTCTTATTTTGGTTTTCTTTCCTTTTTTTGTAGTTTATTTAGTAAAGAAATGTAGGTCATTTACAGGTAATAACTTAATTCGAATGCTCGTACTCATTTACTTGTACCGCAATATGTTCAGTTTTTGTTGTACTGTAAATGAAAATATGTAAATGGCGTGTGACGATGGCCTCCCATCGGGTAGACCGCTCGCCTGGTGCAAGGCTTTCGATTTGACGCCACTTCGGCGACTTGCGCGGCGATGGGGATGAAATGATTAGGACAACACAACACCCAGTCCCTGAGCGGAGAAAATCTCCGACCCAGTCACGAATCGAACCGGGCCCCATAGGGTTTACAGTCTGTCGCACTGACCACTCAGCCACCAGGGAGGGACTGTTGTACTGTACTTTGCAATAAACGACCAGAGACCATGAGACCGGTAAATAAAACAATTAGTCTTACCTGAATTTAAGGACATAGCTGTCTACCTCAGAGAAAACAATATTGATTGCCAGACTCAAGATTCGAACCCTTAACCCGAAGCGCACGTGGACCTGCAGCCCCATCGAAGTGAATGCTTTACTAGCGCTGGGATAATCAGGTGTGACAGACCGATAGGCTCAACCGCTGCTTTTGTGGCGGGATACGTCATCTGCTGACGTCATGTGATCAACTTTTCACATCCACTTTAGGGGTATTTCTCCACATCTGCGACCCCATGTGTCTCACGTTAAATTAGTTGTCTTAGAATCATTTCAGAGGTTTTTTGAACGTTAATAGCAATGACCTGGATATAATATATTTTTTATACGACTGCTTTGATAAATTTCGTGCAGATGCACAGTAGGGTCCGTGTCTCTTGCAGGAATGCAGGAGTTACTGCGAGAAATTATGTTAATGGACAGTGGACACTGTTAGCGTCAGATAAGTTGAAAATTTGGGTCGGTTTGGAAGCGTTTCCATATGGCCGAAGCGGTTAAGGGAACTGTTCGCATTAAGCTGGGGATCCGGATTCGAGTCCTGGTGGGGCACACGTTCTGTACTTTCAGCATCAAATTATTTCGATGCCAGATTGCGACTGCAGTCGTTCTCTTCTTAGAACTTAGAAAATTTCTTCAATTACTTTTATTTAGTCATTCCTTAGCTTCAAATTTTAAGTTCATTTTTGGAATATGTAGCAGATACAAAACATTTCACAGATTTACAGATGAACATCAAGCTGCGAACAGAACTAGAACTTGACAACAGAACGGAAACAGTCAGTTGTCCTTTTCCGCGGGAGGTGGTCGCACTAATGATAACAAGAGTAAAGAGAAAAAAACACACCTGTACCAGATGCTGTCCACACGGAAATTATAGAAAATATCGCGCCGCTCATCACCACATGTCTGACCGAGACCGTAAACGGTGCACTTCGGCTTGGGAGAAGAAAACTGCAAACAGTGTAATCATCAAGAAGGGAACACACTCGTTGATTTCATGGATACCTTCTGTATGGGAGACTAGTCATACATGGAGCTAATGGAACTTAGCCAACATCAACATAGATTTCGAGGGAAAAAATCAGTTGACGCGATAAATCAAGTAGTCTGCTGGCGCCTTTGACAAGCTCTACTGGCTTGTGATGTTCGTGCGTCTTAGAACCTGCGCATACAGGCCAATCCATTTCACAGCCTTAGCTAGTATTGTAAGGACAGGACTGCTGTGCAGCGAGCAAGAAACCGGAAAGTGGTCAAAAGATTTACTAAGGAATGTCTGTAAGATTCGATCTGTGGGACCATTTTCTGGAATATATCAGTAGGACCCCTATTACAGTCCGTAATAAGTCTTGATAGTGCCAGTAGAAGAGTGGTATACACCGACTGTGCTGGTGATAGTCTCGAAAAACTCCGGAGCACAACTTGAGGAGAAAGTCAGTGGTATACTGCAAAACTTGTAAAACGGCTGTGCACAAAATGCGGTAAAGGTTTTCCCCACTAAAACTTCCCACTTATAGGAAAACTTATTTGAAGCCCATTGGGAAACTCGAAACAAAAACATAACGAGAAAACAGACGAAAAGATGTCTGGGAATTACGATTGACGGAGGGTTCTCCTTCAAAACACACACCCTAATTACAACCGATAATACCGAAAAACCACTATAAAAACTGCCAAGAATAAACGCTACAGATTACAGAGACGTCCACCAACATACATGTGGAATCTCTGAACCCATTATGTGATTTGCGGCAAGCACATGGGCACCTAAACTCCACCTGGCGACAAGCATAAATGCTGTGAGGTGCAGACAGAAGGGTTTGCTCCAAAGGTTATCAATTGCCTTCAGAACTCCATTTCTGGAAGCGTTTGGTGTAGACTTGGGCGTCATTCCAATGGACATCATCATTAGGTACCGTGCTGCAACATGCTGGATGAAGATAGACTTCAAGGACAATATGAGAGGAATACTAAATGTGAATTACAATGAAAATACGCTTCTCAGCAGAACTTAAGAACGAGGTAAATATCTATATAAAGTAACACAGCATACTAACGACTTGGTGAGAATGAATAAAAGTGCGGAAACGATTGCCAGAGGTCTCCCAGCCTTGCACAGAAAATTGGATGTCACAGAAACGATAGTGCCAAATGGGACCTGCCTTGCAACAGAAGGCATCTGAAGGAACGGAGCTAGACAAAGTGTATGAATCAGTGAGCAGATACGGGTCATTACGGTAGTGCTCTTCGTTACAAAATGATTCGGAGACAACATTTAGATGACTCTCACACGGAGGAGAATCATCTGGACTGTGGAAGAAGGACTAATTGTAACGAGTGTAGCCCATGCTCTCATAATGCTTATTTCGCGTGAACGAGGAGCCTTTCGAACCATAAGCACTGCTGCCCGAATGAGAGGAGTCACCTACAGCAGCAGATGACTGCTCCATTGTGTCACAGGCAAAGAGGGACCCACGTCAAACAGCAATTACAACCACATGTAAATGATCTGCAAGGCACGCAATCTGTCTCCACAATGGTACGGCAACAGCATGGAGGTGGTCTCTCTGCCCGATGACTGGTACATTGAGTTCAACTGATAGCCGTACGCCGGCATCATCGTTTGCGATGGTGCCCAAAACATAGGCAATAGACCGAGGAGGAGTGGGCTCGCGTGCTCTTCTCGAGTGACAGCAAATTCAGTCTGTAATTTCGGAAGCACGGTCTTATGGCGAGAGGTGGGAACATTGTCGAACGTTATAGTTCTGGTGGTTCAGGTGTTTTATGTGGGGAGGCGTAATGTTACATGGGGGTACTGTACGACAAGGAAAAAGGAGAGGGAGAGAAGGACTGGTACATATGCCTGCGTATAATAAACCTCTTCCCCCCCCCCCCCCCCAAAAAAAAAAATATATATCTCTCCTTCACATCTCCTCTGTTACCACAGATTACGTGTCACTGATCTCATGTGTACTATCATTACAGTACCCGCGCGGTGCCCTTTAGCTTCTACGGTCTTGAGTGAAAGGCGTAAGTTCTAATAAATGTTCACCAACCTGCAGTCTCCTACAGTTGCTGACCCTGCTCTGAAATCAGCATTTAGGGCGTAAATCCGTTATCTTGAGGCTGTAAGAAACTCTTAGCGAGGAAATGTTGTTTTAGAAACAAATTTCCGATGAGGTTGTTTATGCGGGATGTCGCTCGCTTTTTATTAGCAGAACACGAGAAACTGCACTTCGTCAAATTAATGAACTGCGTATTTCCGTAACTACTGTCACACTGACCGCAATTATATATTCCAAAAAACCATACATTGCTGATAAAGTTTTAACTAGCACCGACCGCGGCAGACAACATATCTGTTCTCCGAGGCTTTGCAACCAGCTCTGATCTTACAAAGCATTTAGGCTACATGTCTGACCTCTGACACTGGCGAACCAGCTCTGATCTTACAGTCAAAACACATCGCCCGCCATCCAGATTGCCGAAGTGCGTCGGCTGCATTTTCGTTTATCAGTTATTTATTATTCTGGTGGTTATTAAATACTAGTGTAGTAATGGAATGACAACACGTTATTGAGAGATGCTTTAAACATGACACGCATGCAGATATACTGCTGAGTTTGTCTACTATTAATAACAGAAAAGTATCATTTTTGCGCGCAGTTACTGAACGCAGCAGCCAGTCGTGAAGAAGGACCACAATTTAGGCGGTCTTTCTCACGAGACCCGTACCGAACAAATCATCTGTCATAGGTACCACACAACACATAGCGTCATCTTGTCACGCTGCCTTCTGAACTGTTCTAGGAAGAACTTCTAGAACCTGAATATTATTGCTGTAAAGCCAGAAATATTACACTGACCTGCAAGTCTTTGAAAGCATTACGCTCACCGATCAGCGATGTTAACTAAGGTGTTGTTTTAAGGGTTGCCGTGACTTCATTTCTATGGCTGACAATGCGCGATCGTATCGAGCAGCGCAGTTAGAGGAGCTCGTGAAACGAGACGATATTCGGCAAATGGCTGGTCTTCCCGTTCCCCCGACTTAAACCACATGGAACACGTGTGGGATGCGTTGAACAACTGTATTCCAGTACGTCCACATGAACCTTCGACCATACAAAAGTGTTAAAATATTTAGAAAATTATAAAAATAGTTTAATGCCTTGATTGCATTCATAAAGACAATTAAAATACAATGACTAGCTACTACCGGAATAATCAACATGCAGTAACACACATTTCTCTGGAAAGGAACATGAATTAGGAATCTGGCGCTAACAGTAACAACAAAACTGAGCAAGTCTGTACACCATATTCGTACAAGACGCAGAATGAATAAACTGGTTGCGTAAGTAACATTTACAGGCACTAACGCAATTGCAATTTAATGATTAATGTTAATTTTACAGAAGAAGCAATTTTTTTAACCTCCGTCTCTTATGAGCATGATGTACAGCCCAGTTCAGTTGTGTTATTGCTCATAGAAAGTTTCTTGTTCGTGTAGCCTTCTACGTAAATGCATGTCGCTGTGTGATGGTTAATACTGTTACATCTAGTTTGTGTTCGATCCACATTTAATACGTTCACGATCTCAAGATGGTTGTTACTTACAACCGAAACTACCGAGGCACCATATCTTTCTTTATGTAAGGATGATCTAGGCATTAAATGATTTTTGTAAAATGTTTTTTGGACTTTTAACAAATTACATTAAGATCTCTTTCGATGTCAGGCTTTACACCGAGCAGTTAATAACGGCGCTGGTGGAGAAATGGGATGCAAAATCATGAGAACTCCTTACCAACACTTTAGCCATCACGGGAGCACGTTCCACAGCCTTCATCGCTGTCCGTCGTGATCCCTCACCCTGTTAAGAACCGTGCCCCGCCTTTTGTAATGTGCACGGGACCGTCATACATGATGGCGACTTCATTGGAATTCTTGTCCTTAAATGAAAGTGCCATTTATCTTTGTCTCATTGCGTAATTCTTTCACCTACCTTCTGTATTGTACTGTAGTAGTTCTTCATCGAGCTATGTTACTTGACAAGTAACACATCGTATGAAAGCTACTGTCGCTCTTAAGGTGAGCCGGAACGATCCATCTCCTCCATGTTAATTTTAGCAAATAGAGCAAACATTTTTTCTAAATCAATTAACATATTGCTCTGAAAGTTGGACTACATGTTTAGTGAACATTTCTCTACAAAGTCATAATGCCATGTTAAGAAATATTTATTGGTTTTTGTTTTACAAATTTTTTAAATAGATGCTTTTATTCTATAAAATTTTGGAACCTTTTCTTCTATAACTTTTGAATTATAAACAATTTTTTACAGTTTCTTGTAAAAATGAAGGAAATTAAGTAAACAATATTTTGTATAAATTTCATTGATATACTGTTAGAAAATGTTTCCTGCGCCTCTTAGTCTTTCTTTATCAATTAGGCGCATTGTGGAAGTGGTGTTGTGCCCTGGTTGGAAACCTAAATGTTACAGCACATCACATTTGATAATGTTTTCTTCATTGTATGTTGTCACTGCATCATGCACTCCGGAATGCAATGTTTTTATCTGTACAAACACTCTTCTAGGAATCCTAATACAAATTAAATTATTTACACTTTCATTTGGATTTTGTGTTTTCCCATGTAAACACTTTTCCAATAAACTTGGCTGTTATAAACCTCTGAATATGGGTTTAATTACACCAATTACAGCATTTGGCAAACTGTTTTGATGGGCATATTCCTTTCCTTATTGGCACTTGGAAACCTAAACGTTTCAGCACATCACATTTGATAATGTTTTCTTCATTGTATGTTGTCACTGCATCATGCACTCCGGAATGCAATGTTTTTATCTGTACAAACACTCTTCTAGGAATCCTAATACAAATTAAATTATTTACCCTTTCATTTGGATTTTGTGTTTTCCCATGTAAACACTTTTCCAATAAACTTGGCTGTTGTAAACCTCTGAATATGGGTTTAATTACACCAACTACAGCATTTGGCAAACTGTTTTGATTGGCATATTCCTTTCCATATTGGCACTTACACCATGAGTCATCGCCTGTTGGGCACAGTGCATGTTGTGGGTGGTCTTTTGTTAATGCATTATGAAAAACTAATGCCCATACTGCTCTCCTCATTCGCGCAATGCTTCTTGTATTTCACCTAATTGCACACCCATAATACCTCTGAAATTTATCAATTGCCTCATCTGTCAATCTTCCTCTTCCTCCAAGGGTCTTACCATCACTAAACGTCTGGGATCCTAATGTCTGCTTCTGTTTGTACAAGCGAGCCTCTATGCACTTCTGCACATGTCCAATACACACCTGTTTTTTAATGTGAATTTCATTGCCATAAGGTTTGAGTTCCTCTACAGCTCTATATCCTTCAGAATCGCCGTCGCCTAGATAGTTAGTGTATCGTACATTAGACCACTCCTGTGATCTCGAAAAAATTGCTTTCACTCCCTCTACTTCCATCGCTCCACTCGTACCGTGAAATTTTGCTTCACAACTTTCACTATGTTCGTCCTTGGTATTTCCCTTACATCTACAACGTTTTTAGAGCATAGCAACATCAATTACTTTGAAACTGTCTCCACTGGTAGCTGTCACAACTTCATTTAGATATTTATGACCTCTACGTTGCCATGATCCATCTAAAGCAACACTTAAATCTCTACAATTCCCATTATCTGTCACAGCTTCCTCAACTGGTTTCTTCACTGTTACTTGAGCAATATCTTCAGCAGAAGATCCCACCAATTCATTATGAAATCCAAACTTGGTTGGTGGTTTTGGCACGTTCATAATTCCACATAACATTGTCCCTGCAGCCCTGCCCTTGCCAATGCAACGCAAGCCATACACTAGCCTAACATTTATATCAGACACCTTCTTTCCACTATTACCACTACGAGGAGTACTGTTAGAATTAGAAAACGAAACTTCTGCAGCACATTTGTTACACTTCAATAACATTTTACATTCCTAACCAATATGTGAAGTTATTTTCAATTCCAGCCCTCTTTCTTTCCAAACTTGGCATAATACTTTATGTTTCAAAATATTGGAGAGCAAGGAAATGTTTCCAGAATGAGATTTTCACTCTGCAGCCGAGTGTGCGCGGACACGAAACTTCCTGGCAGATTAATACTGTGGGCTGGACCGAGACTCGAACTCGGGGCCTTTGCATTTCGCAGGCAAGTGCTCTACCAACTAAGCTACCGAAGCACGACTGACGGCCCATCCTCAGAGCTCTACTCACGCCAGTACCTCGTCTCCTACCTTCCAAACTTAACAGAAGCTCTCCTGTGAACCTTGCAGAACTAGCACTCCTGAAAGAAAGGTTATTGCGTAGACATGGCTTAGCCACAGCGTACGGTATGTTTCCAGAATTAGATTTTCACTCTGCAGCGGAGTGTGTGCTGATATGAAACTTCCTGGCATGTCCCTAGTTCGAATCTCAGTCCGGCACAGAGTTTTAACCTGCCAAGAAGTTTCAAGGAAATGTTAATTTTTAGTCATATCATTACTGTCACTTTTATAGTTTACACATTTTTTTCTGCTGTCACATAGTTCCTTGCTGGAAGAAGTTCTATCACACTCATTTGGAGTAGTTGGTGAAGCAGTCTGAGCAGCATCTCCCTTCGAAACAACAAAAGATTTCTTCTTCCATTCATTGTGCCTTTTATTAAACACTAGATTGCTGACATGCGGCATATTGATAGCCAAAAACCAAATTCGTAAAATAGGTACTAGCAAAATTCGTCAAATATGCAAAATTGAACAGCTTAACAACACAAAGCAAACTCCACAAGTCAACACACACGGTATAGCGTTTATGTTTACCGATATGAACAGTCACTTGTCACAGAGATAAAGCTATACAAAGTTGAAAAAAAAAAACACTTCTAATTCCGCAAAGATAGCGTGCTTGCAGTCAGCGAGCGGCGCCGTCATAGGTGACACACCAAGTCGCTAGAAACGTTTACGCGGTGCATCAACTTTGCAGAGATAAAAAACACAGATTTCACTTAGAAGGGTGAAACTTGCTTTGTTTTATTCATAAAACTACATATAATTTTATAATCAAAAAAGGTTAATTTTGTCATTTTCCGGCTCCCCTTAAGGTTTGCACACCACAGTATGTTAATTAAGTACTTTGCGCAACGTGGAAGGCTCTTCCTTTTACTTTATCAGCGTTTTGAGACAAAACTACTCCGAACAGCTGCTTCGGGCGTGCTGATGACGTATGTACGGGTATTAAAGTCACCTGCCTCAGGCATGCGGACGGCAATTACTGCGCTGCTCGCTGGACCGTTTCCACGTAGGGTCACGGCGCAGGCTGGCGCGCAAAATCAGTAATCACGTTCCAGCCCAATATTCGACGTCAGCGGCACCATCACTCACGATGAAAACCCAATAATCTAATTCGAATGGCGCAACCTGGCCATATACGGCCAACTCATTTACGACACAACGAAATTACCGAACCGAGTTTTGCCGCTAGCGGACAATGTGCATCGTTTAATTGAATGACGTCAATTTCAACGTTTCATTAAACATTCAACTTTCGCTATAGACTTGCAATAATTCACTCACATTTTATATATAGACACGCCTGACTACGTCATCGTATCGTTTTAGGGCACTATTTATTTTCCTTCTATTTTCTCTTGTAGCAGAAAATGACAAAAACAGCGGTCTCTATACTCTCTCGTATTACTGGAAAGAACACCTTGTTTCATTTCTTTGTACTGGACAAGAGTGACCGGGAGAGTTTAATGCTATTTCTGGGAACAACTGGGAACAATATGTGTACTGGTGTAAATGATTTCATAAAATATGCGAAGCTATAATGTAGTTATCTCTGAACTCAATGTTACTTTTCGCCGAGTTAATTCTTCACATGCTGTAGACAGCAAAGGGAGAAAAAGAAAAAAAAAAAAAAAAAAAGAGGGAGAGAGAGAGCACCAAATATTCAGCATACTTGTTTCCATTGCCAGTTTTTACTAAAGACGTTACAATCCTTCAGTAGATTACGTAAAATGTGAAGTTGCAACATCGTCACGAATTAGGTTCTCTGCTTATGTTACTACAGTCGCCATCTGATGGTACAAAATATTGAAATCGGTTTTACGTTACTTAAGGTACTTTGAGATCGGGACAATGTTCATATCCCTAACAACACGAATAAAGCGACAGCAGCACAAACTAATCACCTCCTGTCATCAGTCCTGTTCAATAACTATGTATAATGACCACATTGCCCATGTGGTGATCTAGTTTTAACACGATGGCTTTAAAATGAAAAGACTCATTCCAATGGATTCCTAACCCTTCTTATTCAAATATTATAATTATTTTCTTTCAGTCTGTATTCTTTTTATACTCCTTTGGTCCTCCTTCGTGTCCACTTACAATCACTATTCCACTTCGCTTAACTCACCCACTTCCTGTCATTTATAATCAAGTTACAGAAAACCCATGGTTTTGTTCTCCTTCCAGAACTTAAAGATAATTTTAGAACATTGTTAAAAACTGATCTAGCATACACAGTAATGAATTAATAAAGAGCTGAAACATCGACGGGTTGCTCAAAATTTGATGTTACGACTCGTTTCGCCCCGTTATATGCAAGCATTATTACACAATTGTTGCACTGGTGGCAGCTCGTTAGAATATTAAGGACACTATGCAAGTCCACAACCAAGTGCAAGGTTTTAGGTCTGATTGTGGTCCCAAACTGCTTTTCCCGCCATCCTCCTCGTCGTCCCACACAACCCCCATCCCGTTATCATCGCAATGAGTTTTCAGTTACCTGATGATCCCATATCACCGCCGAAACTAGTTATAATGTCCAAATATGAGCTACTTGTGGCTGTTTTATCCGGTCTCTGTGACACGGCAAGCCACGACGGCATTTGTGTTCTGTCAGTAAAATATGCTTTGCCCTTCTAGGCACACTTAGGACTTGAAAGAGAATGCTCTTATGTTTTTGAATCACTTCCGTGCATTAGTATGCGACATATAATGACAGAAAACTATGAAATCTTACTTATTGTCACTTAGCACTTTGTGATGTGAGAAGTCACGACTGTTAAACTTCATAATGAATGGCAGCAAAATGTACCGCAAGACATGGGTGTAATTTTTGACTGCGGACGTCATGGGCGTCTTGGTGTGGTAATGTGACACTGTTTCACCTAAGAACATCGGTTGTGACAGTAAAAGAAATTACCAATTATAGCTGTCTTACATTCGTTTTACTTCCATTCATTATGACTTACTTATTGTGCTTATACAACGCAACAGTACGAATTTAAATTTACAGACTGCAAATTGAAAGCTCCACTTCTAGTTTTTAGCTTTTAACCTGAGAGCATAACTATTATGATCCAGTACATATACCTTGAAAATATCCCTCTTCTTGACACAAATAAACTCCAACGCCACCTTACTTCTGTAAGTGAAATGTTAGTAAGCTTGCTTCTATAGCGCAGCAGAATATATGAAACGGGCCCCTAACATTATTTAAAGCAATGTGAAATTGTAGCCAAAAATATTCAACTTTTATAGCACAAACCCATACCATGCTGATGAAGACTGAAACTTGTACAGTATAACACCTGACAGCAAGAAGCGTGAATTTCAAAAGAACTAAGTTTCTAGGTACGAAGAACTGTAACATGCATCTCTAAGATATTTGCAGGTGAAACCTAAGTTGCGTGGATAGAAGAAAGATACTCTACCAGCCGAAAGCAGCTTCTCGTCATGTTGATCCTATGGAAGGCAAATTGTTCTTACAGTGCTTCAGTGAGCTGTGCTGCATCAACTACGAATGTGGACAAAGAATAAATAAATGAATATGAACTGAGCGTAAATGTCGGAAAGTTTTAATATATTTAGGTGAGGGAGAATAATAAAATATAGAATTGAAGTAATTCACGTCATTAAGCAAGAAGTAAGCAGAAAGTTCTCAAACAAGATATACATAAATTATGTTCTCCATCGTACCACGTGGAAAAGCAATATCATAAAAAAAGAAAAAATCATAGAAAGAAAATCATATATTTTAAAGTCTCACCAATGTTGCTGGATGAGTGGGAGAACAATGAGAAATTCAAACCATATTCCGGTCACTAAATGAAAAACCGATATTCGTCCTGGTACTGTAGACAAAGCCCCGACTGTAACCAAGAGATATAATGAAAACACATCCAGCTGACAATCATGTAATACACAATTAATCCAGTGAAACCCCAGCACGCATTGCTCTCACCATCAATCTTGAACACTGCAGCTTAGAAATAACCGTCTCAGTAATGGAGAATACGTGACGTCTGAATTCAACACGAAAAACATGACAGCTGGTGCAGTCGCCAACCACAGGAAGAAAAACAGCATGTCAAGGCACTCGCATCCAGCGTGAGAAAGAGTGAACTAGGATGAAAATGTGATTTTCAGCTTACACATGGGCCACATGATTTCGATCCTATCTACTTCGCTGCCTGGTTGGAGGTGCCCCAAGGGAGTGATATAGCACCATTACTTTTCACAATATGCCCCGATCTAGTAGACAACGTAGAAAATTCCATGAGGCCTTTCGTGTACGATGCTGTTGTATACAGAGAAGTCACGGCGCTAGAAATTTGTAGTGAAATATAGGAAAAGCTGAGGGAACGACGTTTGGTACATGGAGAGGCAATTGACCCCCGACATAAGAAAATGTAACGTACTGCGAATACGTAGCTGAAAAGAACATTTATTGTGTGATTAAAGAATTGCAGAAAAATCACTGGAAGCATAAAATATCTAGGAGTATACTTACAGAATAAAGACATAAAATTAATCTCGAGTAACGCACATGCCAGACTGAGATTCACTAGAAAAGTCCCCAAGAAATGTAGGTCATCAACAAAGGAAGTAGCTTGCAAAACACTCGTTCGATCAACACTTGGGATCGGTGTTCGGTACCATGTAGGACTGACAGAGGAAACAGAAATGGTCGTAAGAAGAGCAGCACGTTTCGTTACAGGTTCATTTATTAAGCGTTACGGAGATATAGATTCCAGTGGCAGACGCTGCAACAGAGACGTTCTGCTTCACGTTATGGTATTCTGTTAAAGTTCCGAGGACGTACATTCCTACAACAGTCAACAAGTACTTTGCTCCTGCTACGAATATCTTGCGAAAAGGCCATTAATATAAAATTTGAGACATTTGAACCCACACGGAGGCTTAACAGCAATCGTTGTTCCCGTGAACCATATGCCACTGGAACGAAAAAAAAGAGCAATGATGTTAGTTAGTACACAGAGTACCTCCGTCAGAGTACAGATGACTAGCCAGCAGGTTTACGCCGTCAGAGTGCAGATCACAGATACGTTTCAATATACAACCATAGATGTGAGTTCTGCAGCATTCGCAAACACTGAACAGATAACAATTGGGCCATGCTAGTGACTTGCACATTATTTACTGATAGTCAACATTAAAGATGTCTCTAAAATACTGCTTTCAAAATAATACACAAATGATTTGAGGCCATACGGGAGGCAAAATTTAGTGTATTGAGCTGCTGCATCTAATAGTAGCCATTACTGTTATGCGGCCCGGCATCGCGTCGAATTGTGCTTGGATGACATATGTGGATACGTCATTTTATGCTGCTTCAAGTCTGTGCCATAGTTGTTAACCGTAGTTGCTGGCTAGCGGTGGCGTACCGGCCGCTCACCATTCCACGACGTTTTCCGTGTTTAGGAGGTCTCGAGAGCGTGCTGGCCGAGGCAACAGTCGAACACCCTCGGTACAGTGTTCAGGACAGAACGGGAAATATGCGGCCTTGCGTTATCTCGTTGAAAGAGACATCTAAATAGCACATCCACTGGACATAACTCATCAATGTAACGCCTGCTATCAAAATTGCCGGTGATCGCGTTACGTACCAAAGAGCAACATATACCGACTGACAGGTTGCTGGGCCCATGTGAGATGCGAATGTCATCTGGAAACGCTCATTCTCCTCACACCCTCTAAACTTGGATATCTCCATATTGATGGTGTATATACAAATAGGACTATTCTGGAAGGGCGATGTGGTTTTTTCCTGTGTCCAATGTTTTCTTTCGACCCGCAAATCTTAGCGTGTATCTTTCTGCTGAACCATCAAGGACAGACGCAGCTTTGGTTACCGTGTCGTTAGGCATCATTGCATTATAAATGTGGCTACTTATTTGTCTTCCTGCAAATAAGGCCCTTTTATAGCACAAAGGACTTGACGTGACTGTGGCAGTGTAAACAATGCAACTGTCTTCTCGGACGCAGTCGATAAAGGCCGTTTAAATCCAGCATCGGGTTCTGCATGGACTTCCTGGACACATCGACTCGATGTCTGCATGACAATAGCGGTACCCCGATCAACGTTAGCAGTGATACCACGGTGTGACAGACTCCAAATTTGATACGAGTGATTCTCCTGCTATCGAATCCGGACACGTGATGATAGACGTTGCACTTTCTTACTCAAACTCCACAGAAACACACAACTTTCAAATGCGATTTATGAATGATAAACTTGCTGTATAATAACGAGTTTGTTTGCATGGCTACTCTCAGCAGCGAGAACAGAAACACTTGTTTTGTAAGTAAAACCGCCTTTTCTTGCTCCAGCTGTAGTTTATTTTTCCCAGTCGTTTCCTCTCATCTGGGCTGCAGGTTGCACTACCACGCAGATACCAACAGACTGTAGTAATCACTTATTTACAAACAAACGCGACGTGAACTGTTTGATAATCTAAAAGTAACAAAACTGTATCATCCTAGATCCCACTGAAGATACCTTAAAGTAAGAAGAAGGCGAAACGCGTATGGGAAAAAATAAATTACAGTCGCAGCAAGAAAGGGCTGTTTTATTTACAAAACAAATATATGGCTATGTAATCTCTCCTCGTATACATAATGTCGACGGCATTATTTCTGACTGCTACGGTCGCAGGTTCGAATCCTGCCTCGGGCATGGATGTGTGTGATGTCCTTAGGTTAGTCAGGTTTACGTAGTTCTAAGTTCTAGGGGACTGATGACCACAAATGTTAAGTCCCATAGTGCTCAGAGCCATTTGAACCATTATTCCTATCTAATTTGTGCTGTGTGAAACGTACCAAAGTGGAATAAATCCATTTGCTACAACTCTATTCCTCAAGTAACTGACCTTTTCTTTCTTTTCCTAAAATGTACTGGTAGTTACCATGGAACATCTACATAAAATTTAGAACTCTTATCTAAGCGATATTCCATTGTAAATTATTGTACCTAGTTATGCTGAGTCCAAGAATGCGGCTAGTATTTCAAGAAACATTTTCTCTTCTGAGAGTCTGTGATTTAATATGTTCACCTGCCGTGTGATCTTTTGAATCAAGTAACACAAATCGCTCAAAAGATTTCATTTTCCTCTTCCCAGTAACCAGCTTATTTTTTCTGAAAAGTCACTAACAAAATAAATATTCATAACAAAAGTTTTCACCCATCTGAAAATATGTTCGGTATATAGACGTTGAGATGACCCTCTTTACGAAAATGAATTAAAGTTCTTTTAGATTTCATTAAAATTTGTGCCCCCTTTTTAACCGCTAAGTTACGGAAAGAAACGTCACTCAAAATTAAATCTGATTAATATTGTTAATATAAGATGACCACTCATCTTTTCGTTTTTGATAATGCACTGCTCATCATCTTAATTCAATCAACAGGTCTTCAGGTTGTTTATTCTTCAGTAAAAACTCTATTCCTTAGTATTTCTTCAGATTTGATTACACATTTGTCTGACCACAGAAACAAATCGCACCCTATAGATTATTAAATACACGACAGCTTTTTACATATCACGTTCTAGAACAGAAGATATACTACAAATGCTCAAAGACTACAGAGCCAAATACGAAATGCAGACAGCCTGGCCCTCGGTTCCCGACTAGATCATTTGTCTAGCAATCAGTTCTACACCATACAAGTTTTTAAATAAATCCGGTGTAGGATTGCATGTCACGTGTTAAAATTTAAAATTTGTTAATCAGGGAACTGGCAGTAGGTAAGAAGGCACCTAGAAGGAGGAGATATTCAGACAGCTACACTTTGCGTGTATGCAATAAATTTGACCAAAGTGTTGAGTGGAGAAGATCCTCGTGTAACTGTAGATGTAGAGAACATGCAGCAGTCCTGAGCAGTCAGAAGGCCTATGTCAGTTGCAAAGGCTAACAGAAAAAAGAAGGTTCTGCTGCTAGGTAGTTCGCAGGGTACAGGTGTGTTCCAGCACTTGTAGGAAGTGTTGGGGAGTGAGTACCAGGTCATTAGCATAGTGAAGCCAAGTGCAGGGTTGGATCAAGTGACTGAGAGCGTATGGGAGTTATGTAGGAATTTTATGAAGGATGATCAGGTAGCGATAGTGGGTGGAGCAGGGAACATTCTTGACAGGGATGGGTAATATGATGTGGTGACCTGGTAAAGATAGCTACTCAAACTGGTGGCACTAATGTGCATTTCGTGCAACTGTTTCAGTGTCATGATCGGCCTCATCTTAAAGTGGCTGTTAGGCGATGGAACATGGGGCTGGGGAGGGAGCTGGGGAGGGCATGGGTCGCATCTCGCTGGTGCCAGTTGGGTTTTTTAGTATATCGGGTTTCACAAGGCATGTTCTGCACCTCAATAGGTATGGAAAGGGGAGGCTGGCAAAGGTTATAGGTGACAGTGTAATCGGTGGTGGTGGTGGGATCACTCATGGAAAAATTCCTGTAGTAGTTAGAGCTGCACCTTTTTTTAGACTGAAGTCAGCTGATAGGTATACCTACTTAAAGGACGTCCCTCTAAGGGATCACCGTCACAGGATGTAGTGTTTCCAATTAGAAAAGGAATTAGCATATTTCATCAATATATAAAGGGTATTAGAAATAAAGTTGGTGAACTGCTTATAGATGTTGACTCTCAAATTACATGTATATGAGAGCGCCACTTAAATAATTCAGAGGCTTCATTTGCCAGGATACAGATTAGCTGGCTGTTTTTCAAGGAGTTACTTACAGCTTTGTGGATTGGCTCTGTATGTAAAAACAGTATTCCATTTGAGTCCATAGACATATCACCGTACTGCACTGAACAGATATTTGAATGTGGTGCAGGGGCAGTTGAATTTAGTGAAACTAAACTTCTAATTGTTGTTGTTGTTGTTTATAGGTCCATCACCTCTCACATCAGAGCATTTCTGTACAAGCTAGAGAACGTTTTTGATTTACTTTGTAAGAAGTACGAGAAATCAGTTATATGTAGTGACTTCAACATAAATTTTGTATACGATGGTGAAAGAAGAAGGATGTTGGCAGAGCTCATAAATTCCTGTGATCTGATGCACACAGTGTTTTTCCAGCTAGGGTGCAGGGGACAGTCGCACAGCCATAGAGAATATTTTTATAAATCTTCATTACTAGATAGGCATTCTGTTACTAAAAGGGTGAATGGCCTTTTAAACCATGATGCTCAATTTTTAACACTAAAACGGTTTAGTGCTCAATCAAATCTCACATTTAATTACAAACTATCTAGGAAACTTAATCCAACAGCAACAGAGAGTTTTTTAAGCCTTGTCAAGCAACAAGAGTGGCCGAATGTTTATAGTGCTGATAACATAGATGATAAATATAATGCTCTTTGAGAGTTGCTTTTCATTATAACGTTCGAAGCGCTGTAATAGCAGTAGTAAGCAGCTCAGTTGGCTGACTAGTGGGATAAGGATATCGTGCAGAACAAAGCGGGAATTATACCAAAATGTTTAAAGTAGACACAATCTAGCTACACTAGCTCATTACAAACAATATTGTAAGATGTTTAAAGATGTTATTAGGAAGTCCAAGGGTATGTGAATAGAATAGCTAACTCACAGCACGAAATTAAAACCATGTGGTCAGTTGTGAAGGAAGTCTCTGGTCAGCAGCACGAGGTCAGCGATATAAAGTCAGTTCACAGTAAAAATATTTCTGCAACTGATACATCACATATATGTACAGTATTTAACAATCATTTTCTGAGCTTTGCTGGTGAATTAAATAAAAATTTAGTTTCTAGAGAAAATCATATAAATCTCTTGGCAAATGCCTTTCCGAGACTGACGAGTGAGCTACTTCTCTGTGATACAGACAAGAGGAAGATTGAGACAATAAATGAATCACTGAAGACCAAGAACTCTCATGGTAACGATGGAGTGCCTAGCAGAATATTAAAGTACTTTGTGGCACATGTTAGCCATGTATTAGCTATATTTCTAATTTTCCCATTAGGAATGTCAGTATCCTGAGCGATTAAAGTACTCTGTAGTAAAGCTGCTTTATAAAAAGGGAGCAAGGGATAATGTAGATAATTTTAAACTTATTGGTATGGCATCAGTGTTTGCAAAAGTTATTGAAAAGGCTGTATATGTAAGGATAATCATTTTATATCACACAATTACTCTGAGATGTACAGTTCAGCCTTAAAAGTCACTTAACAACTGAAACTGCTATATTCTCCTTTCTCTGAGTGTTACTGTATGGTTTAAATAAATGGTTTCGACGCTAGACAATTTTTTTTCTTATTTAACTAAGGCAGTTTACTGGGTAGATCACAAAATATTACTCCAGATGATGGACCATTATGGAACACAGGGAGTAGCTCACAATTGGTTCATCTCTTTAGCAACAGCCAGCAAAAGGTCATTATTAGCAATGGTGAGAATAGCTGTGATGTGGGGTCTGACTGCGGGGTGCCCCAGGGATCAGTGTTTGGTCCACTCATATTCCTTATTTATATAAATGATATGCCCTCTAGTATTATGGGTAACTCTAAAATATTTCTGTTTGGTGATGAAACAAGCTTGGTAGTAAAGGATTTTGTGTGCAACAATGGCTCGGTATCAAATAGTGCAGTTCATGACCTAAGTTCATGGCTTGTAGATAATGAACTGCCAGCCGTTGTGCCCGAGCCATTGTAGGTGCTTCAGTCCACAACCGATCTGCTACTCTCGCCGCATGTTTAAATCCTACCACAGGCATGGATGTGTGTGATGTTCATAGGTTAGTTAAATTTAAGTAGTTCTAAGTCTAGGGGACTGATGACCTCAGGTGTTCAGTCCCATAGTGCTCAGAGTCATTTTAACCATTTGAAAATGAACTAACGCTAAATCACAGTAAGACTCAGTTTTTACAGTTTCTAACACACAATTTAACAAAACCTGACATTTTATTTCCACAGAATGGGCATGTGATTAGTGAAACTGAACAGTTCAATCTTCTAGGGATTAGGATAGATTTTCAACTGTCGTGGAAAGCCCACGTTCGGTATCTTGTTCAAAGACTTAATGCTGCCACTTTTACTATTCGAATCATATCTGAAGAGAGTGATCATCCGACACGAAAATTGGTCTACTTTGCTTATTTTCATTCGCTCATGTCGTATGTCATTATATTTTGGGGTTACTCTTCCCATTCTAAAAGCATATTTTTGGCTCAGAAGTGGGTGGTTCGGGCAATAAGTGGTGTAAGTTCACGAACCTCTTGTCGACTGCTGTTCATGAGTCTGGGTATTTTGACATTGGGTGCTCAATATATACAGGGTGAGTCACCTAACGTTACCGCTGGATATATTTCGTAAACCACATCAAATACCGACGAACCGATTCCACAGACCGAACTTGAGGAGAGGGGCTAGTGTAACTGTTTAGTACAAACCATACAAAAATGCATGGGAGTATGCTTTTTAACACAAACCTACGTTTTTTTTTAATGGAACCACGTTTTGTTAGCACATCTGAACATATAAACAAATACGTAATCAGTGCCGTTTGTTGCATTTTAAAATGTTAATTACATCCGGAGATATTGTAACCTAAACTTTACGCTTGAAACCTCCGACGTGCAGTTGCATGTTGCAACAAACACGGGCCACAGTCGTCGAGAAGCATCTGCAGGAACATGTTTACGATGACGACCGTGTTTACGAGTGTGGCTGTAGTGCACTGTTGTGGTTTGGTCTAGCTGTCGCAGTGTCCGCATGTAGCGCTTGCTGCTATTGTTATTCTGCATTGGTGTATTCGAACTCTGAAAAGGCGGAGATGATACTCATCTATGGAGAGTGTTGACGAAATGCAGCTGAAGTCTGCAGGGTGTATGCAGAACGGTACCCAGACAGAGAGCATCCAACGTGCCGCACATTGCAAAACATCTACCGCCAACTGTATGCAACAGGTATGGTCGTAGCAAGCAAACGGGTCCATAACAGGGCCGTCACAGGAGAAACGGGTGCAGTTGGTGTGTTAGCTGCTGTTGCCATGAACCCACACATGAGTGCACGGGACATTGCGAGAGCCGGTCGACTGGCCAAAGTAGTGTCATGCGCATACTGCATCGTCACCGCTTTCTCCCGTTTCATGTGTCGCTACATCAGCTATTACATGGTGATGACTTTAATAATCGAGTGCAATTCTGTCAATGGGCATTAACAGAGAATGCGTTGCAGTTCTACCTGTTTACCGATGAAGCGGGTTTCACAATCCACGGTGCAGTGAATCTACCGAACATGCATTACTGGTCTGTGGACAATCCTCGCTGGCTGAGACAGGTAGAGCGACAGCGACCGTGGACTGTAAATGTATGGTGCGGAATCATTGGCGACCACTTCATTGGTCCTCACTTCATTGCAGGGGCCCAAACAGCTGCAACATACATCGCGTTTCTACAGAATGATCTGCCAACTTTGCTCGAAAATGTCCCACTGGAAACGCGTCGACGTATTTGGTAACAGCATGATGGTGCACCTGCACATTCCGCAATTAACACTAGGCTGAACCTTGACAGGATGTTCGACGGGCGTTTCATAGGACGTGGAGGACGCATAAATTGGCCAGCCCGTTCTCCTGATCTTACTCCTCTGGACTTCTTTCAGTGGGGTACTTTAAAGAAGAATGTGTACCGTGATGTGCCTACAACCCCAGAGGATATGAAACAACGTATTGTGGCAGCCTGCGGCGACATTACACCAGATGCACTGCGGCGTGTACAACATTCATTACGCTAGGGATTGCAATTGTGTGCAGCAAATGATGGCCACCACATTGAACATCTATTGACCTGGCATGCCGGGACAAACTCTATTCCACTCCGTAATTGAAAACGGAAACCACGTGTGTACGTGTACCTCACCCCTCATCGTAATGTACATGTGCGTCAGTGAAAAAGACGAATAAAAAGGTGTTAGCATTTGGACGTAATGTGCTGTTCCAGTCTCTTCTGTACCTAAGGTCCATCATCGTTCCCTTTGGATCCCTACGTAATTCGGTGCTCTCAGATACACACGATCGAACAGTGGAGAAGTGGTACTCAAGCGCCAACTGTAGGTTACAATATCTCCGGATGTAATTCACATTTTACAATGCAACAAACGACACTGATTACGTATTTGCTTATATGTTCGGATGTGCTAATAAAACTAACGGGATTCCATTTTAAAAAACGTAGGTGTGTGTTAAAAACATACTTCCGTGCATTTTTTTATGGTTTGTATTAACCAATTACACTAGCCCCTCTCCTCGCGTTCTGTCTGTGGAATCGATTCGTCAGTATTTGATGTGGTTTACGAGATATATCCAGCGGTAATGTTAGGTGACTCACCTTGTATATTCCTTACTGTCATTTCTTGTTAACAATATTAGCTTAGTACCAAGAATGAGCAGCTTTCACTCAGCTAGTACTCGGCAGAAATCAAACCTGCATTTGGACTGGACTTCCTTAACACTTGTGCTGAAAAGTGTGCAGCATACTGCTGTATCTGTTTTCAGTAAACTACCACTCGAATTCAAAAATCTTAGCAGTAATCCACGCCCTTTCAAATAGAAACTCAAGTGTTTCCTCATGGGTCAGTCCTTCTATTGTGTCTAGGAGTTCCTTCAAAAATTAAGCGAATTCTTGTTGTATTGTTGATTGTGTTTATTTAAACTCATGGAATGACTTTTTCGGGTTCTTAAAGATTTATTTTTATCTGTTATTTATTTTATGTTGTAATTTCATGTACTGACACGTTCCATGACCTTGGAGATTTGCTCCTTAATTTCGTTCTACGCAACTTGACATGTAACTAAATAAATAAATAAATAAATAAATCATGGTACAATTATCGTCATACTATAGTGAAGTCTGGAGTCAGTGGCGAGAAGCAGACCGCTATGTAGCAACGATAAACCCTGTCTTTGGTCAAAGGAATGATGAATTAATTAAGAAATTATTAATATATTATTCTGATGATCAAACCAAGTGTTTAAGAAATTGGGCTGCGATGTGTAGACAGTCCCCAAGAATCTATACCCCAGGCAACGGACTGCTAAGACATTATAGCGAAAATACACCACTGGCAGCTACACTGGATCAAAGATTTCTCATGGCTATTCAAGACAATGTCACAAGAAAACGGAGACGACCTGCTAAACCCGCAGGACAGAACTGATAGTTTAAGTTGTGGAAAGGGGTCAAAACAAGCGGCTGTCAGTTACACTCGAACATACAACCCTTTATTTGATCAAACGTTACAAGAATCAAGAATTTAAAAAAAACGCAGCTTTAGTTTTGGAACTTAATACGTTGTTGAATGCGCAATACATCTCATGCCTTAAGTTCAAGACCACTTAATTAAGAAATTATTACTATATTATTCTGATGGTTAAACCAAGTGTTTAAGGAATTAATTTGCGATGTGTGGATAGCCCCCAATATTTAATCACTGCTCCATTCCAATAGCTTAAATCGCAAATTCAGAAATTTGAAAGGCAAAGCCTTATCTTAAAACAGTTCCTTGACTAGGTTGAAGGGCCAAACAATCTGATACCTTAAGAGCGAACAACTTAAATTCAAAATCGGCTGAAGGCCCAACACATAAGAGTCAATAACATTAATATTCAAAATGCCAAACGCTTTACGTAAAACAGTTATTAAATTAGACTGAAGGCCAAAACCATCTGATGCCTTAAGTGCAAAACAACCTTCATCCAAAAATCGGATACAAGCCATACAAGTACAGAGAACAAGACCAAAGAAGAAAAGTCAGTAAACCCAAGGGCGCTCAGAAGTTCCGAAGGTTGGCCTGGAATTCTAACACTAATGTTCGCTTAGGTGAGACAGGCAGTCGGCCCTACCATTGTTGATCCGACGACAACTCAACCGACAGTCAGAGGACCCACCGACAGGCTAACCCCCGCTTCACCTGACCAGCACACAATATGGAGTCCAATGGAACAATGCAGAAGGTGTTGGCGCCCACAACCAATTATACATTGAGCTGTCAAACTACACGTCGTGCTGGACAGCGCAACACGATGAGGAAAATATAGTGATTGAATTTACGTCAACGGCCAGGGTAGGTTAACGGATACGTTAACGGCCACAAGGCAGAATATTCCGCTGGAGTACTTCAATTTAAATAACCCAGTACAGTTAGACTTCACAGAAGGGTGGCTAAAATTTGCCAACTTGAAAACACACGTTGTTGCTCGCGGGAATATCCCAACAGCCGACAACAAACTCCAAACGGCACATTGTGAACAGTCGAAACTTGGTGATGGATTAAGTCAAAATTTAACTTCCATATCCAAGATTGGTGAGCCACGAACTTCATAGCAATGGGAACAGCACCACACACTCCGACACTGCATAGAGGCTGGCAGCGGGCCCCGCCAAACTAAGTGCCGGGGAGATTTAAATCCTACTCCATGCCAACCGATCAACTGCCTTCACATAGCCCAGCTGGAAACTCTAACTTCAGGCAAAAGATAGTCCAAGGTGCGGGTATCGATACACATCGCTGCTGCCACCACGGAAAGAGGGGATAACAGCATAGTCGCGATAACTGCGGGAGACTTCTGACAGAATAGCCACCAAGGTTTAATCCAACGCCTAGCATGAGCCGCCCCCCCCCCTCAAACTTAACACAGGGACGGGGTAATACAACCCCTGAGCTACCTGAACTTAACCTGGATAAGGTGAACCCGATACACCTTACCTGAACTATTCTCCTTGACAAACAGATTTACCAGTTCTAAAATACGCATGATAGTGAAAGGTCCAAGAAACGTACTACGATTCCCGCCACGCACCTGCCACCCCAGGAAATTGTGGACATAAACTTGAACCCCTGGACTGCCCTTAAGGGTTTCTCGATTACGATTGTAACATTCAGCTCGTATATTATGGGCTCTGAGTACATTACGCCTGGCCCAGTTCCAATTTTCCCTGATAAGACGAGGACTAATAGCGGCTGGAATAAGATCTTCAATTCCCCACAGGTTCGAAAGACGGGAATTAACCGGATAGGAAAGAATCAAGGAGGCGGGGTATATCGCAAAGCTTCGTGACTCGTGGTATTAAAGGCGAAACATTGCAGTAAAGACTGGAGTCCCATTTTAGGGATTTTCTGATGATGAATAATCAACGTGGACTTAAGATTTCAGTTAACACTGTCTGCAAAGGACCCCAAGGGATAATACAGGGCCGGCCAGAGTGGCCGAGCGGTTCTAGGCACTAAAGTCTGGAACCGCGCGACCGCTACGGTCGCAGGTTCGAATCCTGCCTCGGGCACGGATGTGTGTGATATCTTTAGGTTAGTTAGGTTTAAGTAGTTCTGAGTTCTAGGGAACTGATGACCTCAGAAGTGAAGTCCCATAGTGCTCAGAGCCATTTGAACCATTTGATAATACAGGGTAGTCACTAAATTCCTGGCACCATTCTGACAACAGAAGGCCTAGAAAGAAGCCGAAAGAAAAGCAGGAGCATTATCGCTAACAAGCTGCTTGGGTGGGCCAAAAACACTGAAAACATTAGTTAAATGACTACTAGTGGTGGCAGTGGTAGCGTTACGGTTCGGGAAGAGCCAAGTAAATGTAGAGAACGCATCGACAATAACTAGTAGATATCAATGACCGTTCTTAGTACGAGGTAACGGTCCTAAATAATCAATAAAGAGCATGTGCATGGGACGGGACTCTCGTTCAGAACTCAACAAACCCTGCTGAAGAGCATTCTTTGATTTCGCTACATCACACAGGCGGCGTTAGGATATCATCCCTCTCACATCCCGGACCATGATGGCCCAAGCTAAATGCTCCTTGATTTTTGGAGAGTCTTATAAGTACCCAAATGGCCACCCACCAACGAATAATGAAAATAACGAAAAACCGGATGCACCAAAGCTACTGGCAAACAGATCTTGCACTGCTTAGCCTCGCCCACCCTCTTACAGAGAATACCACACTTAACAATATACTCATCCGACAACTGTCCTGCCAACAGACGTTGCTTAATGGAGGCCCAAACAGGGTCCTGATGCTGATGTTGACCCACATCTTCAAACAAGAGCGGAATTTCACCCAACACTGTACAATTAAGACTGTCTCCTTCTACCTGCTGGTTTTTCTTACTAGGTGTAGTTTCGGTGAACATCCAGGTGAGGACATCCGCAAGGATAATTTCAGAGCCCCTCACATGTTTAACTTCGACCTGAAATGCCAAAGTACGTACTGCCCACCTGGCAATATGGCCAGTTTTACGCAGCCTAGCCAACACTCAGCTCAATGCCTGACTGTCGGTTTCTAATAGGAAAACCCGATGTTCAAGTTGTAAGCACTACTTCCGTAATTCAGATAAAATGGTCAAAGCCTAGCACTCTTAGACGAAGTACTCGAGTTCAGTATCAGTTAACCGACGAGATGCGCAGTCTATTGCTGCCTCTGCCCCTCAAACCTGGAAGAGAACAGCAGAAGTACCAGCATTAGAAGCGTCAGTTTGAACAACAAACTTTTTATTAAAATCGGGTACCCCAAGAACCGGAGGATTGGCTATTGCTGCCTTAATATGCTCAAAGGCAGCCTGCTGTGCGTGTCCTCATTAAAAATGCGCGCCCTTCAGGCGTAACTGATGTAAGGGTGCCGACAGCTGAGCAAAACTGGGAACTAAATGGTTCAAATGGCTCTGAGCACTATGGGACTTAACATCTGTGGTCATCAGTCCCCTAGAACTTAAAACTACTTAAACCTAACTAACCTAAGGACATCACACACATCCATGCCCGAGGCAGGATTCGAACCTGCGACCGTAGCAGTCGCGCGGCTCCGGACTGTGCGCCTAGAACCGCGAGACCACCGCGGCCGGTGGGAACTAAATGCCTAATTTACCATGCCTATGAATTTAGCAATTCCCCGCTTATCAGCAGGTGGAGGCAAAGCCCGTAAGGCTTTAGTTCGTTCTTGACAAAGCAAATACCCTGACCAAACACTATATGACCTAAGAAAGATACCAGCTGCTTGGCTAACGTGATCTTACTAGGCTTAATGGTCAGCCCAGCTCCCCATAATCTTAAAATAACTTGTTGAATATGCTCCAAATTATTCTCAAACACACGACTATAGATAACGAAACTGTCCGAATAATTATACACACAGACTAACTTCAAGTCGCCAAGGATATTATCCAACAAACGAATAAGCACAGCCACTCCAGTTGCTAGTCCAAAGGGAACTCTGTTGACCTGAGTTCCAATCAGTACGAAATGCTGTAACATGTGTACTTCCGTCAGCAAACGGAATCTGATAATAGCCCTGATTCAAATCAAGGACCGTAAACCAATTAGCGCAGGCAAACCAAGTTCAAAATGGATCAAATGGCTCTGAGCACTATGGGACTTAACATCTAAGGTCATCAGTCAACTAAACTAACCTAAGGACATCACACACATCCATGGCTGAGGCAGGATTCTAGCCTGCGACTGGAGTAGCAGCGCGGTTCTTGACTGAAACGCCTAGAACCGCTCGGACACAAAGGCTGGTGGCAAACCAAGTGAAAGAACTATGCAGATCAGGTATGGGTACCGATTCAAGGACAACCTTAGAATTTAAACGGCGGTAGTCAACCCCAGGTCTTAAATCACGCTCCTGATCTTTAGGTACAAGAAATATTGGGGACGCTTAAGCAGGTGTAGAAGGCCTCATCACTCCTTGTTGGAGCATCTGATGTATCTAAGCCTTGAGTATCTTCACCTTACTGGGTGAGAGGCAGTACGGGGACTGCCTAACTGGAATGGACAGACGGATCTGATAATCAAGAACGTTAGTAACACCCATGTTCTCACTAAGGAGCTGGGGAAAACTGTGCAACAAGTCGCGTAACTGAGAAGCATGATGGGGCAAGTGATGACCCAGAACATACTCGTTAGCTATGGCCTCAACGGCAACCGGCACGTTAACTTCCACTTCATCCAACCAGGGCACAACAGGGAGTTAAACGGAACAATGTAGAAGATATTGGCGCCCACAACCAATCCTACACTTAGCTCTCAAACTACACACTGTGCTGGACTGCAACAACACTATTAGGAAGCAACGCTGCCTGAAATTTACGCCAATGCCCAGGGCAGATAACCGGAACGTTAACGACAACAAGGCAGAAGATTCCACTGGTGAACTTCAATTCAAATAAGCAAATACAGTTAAACTCCACCGGAGGGTGGCTAAAATTTGCCAACTTAAAAACACACATTGTTGCTCGCGGGATTATCCCAACAGCCGACAACGAACTGAAAATGACACAATGTGAACAGTCGCGACTTGCTGGCAGATTCAGTCAGAACTCAATTTTCATGTCGACGATCGGCAGATTAAGTCAGAATTCAACTTCCATTCAACTCCTCGCAGCAATGGGAACAGCACCACAGACTCCGACACTGCGTAGAAGCTGCCAGCAGACCCAGCCAAACTACATACCACGGAGTTTTCCTTGCTGCCCCGCGCCAACAGGGGATAAGAGCATAATCGCGATAACTGTGGGAGACGAAGGACAGAATAGCAATCAAGGTTTAATCCAACGCATAGCATGAGCCAGCCACTGCTCAAAAATCAACTGCAGCAAAGGCTGTTCCCAGAGCCAAACAAAAATGAAGAAAAATTTTAGATCAGGGTCATTTCACGTCAAATCATCCAAATATTTTAGAAAATGATACCCATCATCACGCATATCCTTGAAATTTTTGGTACTGGAAGTTTACTTAGATATTCTCACATATCCAATATGTAAATGTTGCAGGTCAATCACTTTTTCACTTATAATAAAAACAAGTAGTATAGATTCAGGAATTCAGGCTTTCAGAGACGAACACCTTTATACTTTAAAAATACAATAGTTCCTCCAGTTTTTGCAGTGGAGGCTTGAATTTTTTAAAGTAAATAACAAGATTTTTATTTTTATAGTCTGCAACTTGTAGTGAATATCATTCATCTACATTTCAGAAAAAAACGTAAATAATTTCTCTTAAACAAAATCCATGCATGGACATTATAATTTTTAAGGTATTTCCCCCTGATAGATACTTCTGAAATATTAACAATATTATTATAAATATTCAATTATGTCACACGAAAAGAATCAGGTTTTAGTAATAATGGGAAGTGTGAAAACAACTTTGGTGTAAAAAAAAATTTAAGTTACTAATTCATAACTTCCATGTCACCTCCTAATTGATGAAGTTGGCTACACTGGATTTCCCTAGAAACAAATCATATCAGACAACAGTGTTTTATACCCACGACATGTATTGCATAATTCAGTTCCTTTGTTTTGTGTCATGTGCTCATTGAGCATGCAGTTCTGTGATCTTGTACTGATATATAAGAATATACAGCCTACAATTGCAGGTTAACTTTATCGTTTACCCAGGTTACAACGTTAGTAATAACGTCTTCTTCAGTACATAAAAATTATTTAAATGTTGGCCTAAAACAAGCCATGACCTAAGTCAAGTTTATAAAATTTGATGCATAACCGTAAGGTTTTGTCACTTCTATTAAACAAGCTGTAACAAATTCACTTTAAGCTCGTTGTATGAGCCTCATCGTTGACTAGTTGTAACCAGAGTCAATTATTGGTTAAAAATTCAATTGGCACAGTTTTTACTACTCATTCCAAAACAAAAGTAAGTCCTCTAATGTTACAATAGTAATGTGAAACGCTTCTGTAATGAGACAATGGGATAGAATGATTTTTCTTTATTTAATTACTTCTTAGCTTACACCAATAATCTTTTGAACTATTTACGACAAATATTGGTTTTATGACAGAAGCAAAATGGGAAGTACAAGTATACAGTGTTTTCTTGGACACTATCTGGAAGATATATGTGATAATGCCCTGACTTGTGTGAATGAACTGACCAAGAACTTTTATTATGGCGAAGCAACAGTCATTCATTCTGTGATTTAACTCTTTCATATGTGTGTGTTAAACACAAAGACAGGTACATGTGCAGATTCTCTCTGTATAAGAAAGTTTACGGTGATCCCTTCAAGCCTGAGGAAAAATGTGCCCAACCTGTATCAAACTTATTAATGAAAAACAAGCAAGTGTGCAACTCATCACCAGACTATATAAATGACAGTAATGTGAAGGTGCAGACTCCTGAAAGACCTGTGCTCATTACTAGCTTAACGAGCTTAGGAGTATCTCCTGCAAAGCCTCTTTCCATTGCTCGGCATAGTCTGTATGCCTCAGCCAAACGAAAATTTGAATCAGCAGCTGGGGCTCTGAAAACTAAAATTTCACATACATATCAATTTCAACTGGCTGCTGCTGCAAGCAATATCCCTGACAGTGATTTAACAGAACTGGAAGGAAAGGCAAAACATCATGATGAACTCGTGGACAAAATCAAACAGAAAATTGAATTTGTAAATAATCGTGAAAAAATTCAGTTACTTACTCTTGGGCCACCAACTTTGTGTCGACAGAATGTCAGCTCCAAATTTCAGATTTCTGAATATTTGGAACGACAAGCAAGATCGAAGGCTGAGCAGGAAAGAGGAAATACATTGCCACATGATACAGTCAAAAAAGTAAAGACTTTTTATTTGGATGTCGAAAACACAAGAATAATGCCTGAGAAAAAGACAAAGTGAGCACCAGCAAAAATAATTATGAACGAAAGCGTATTGTTTTAAGTAATTTAACTGATCTGTATTCTCTCTATAAAAAAAAGTATCCCGAAGACAAAGTAGGATTCTCAAAATTTGGTTCTCTTCGACTAAAACAGTGTATACTTGCAGGATCATCAGGAACATATACCGTATTTGTGTGTGCACTTACCACCAAAACGTTAAATTGCTTCTAAATCCGATTTCTATTAAAAAACCATTCCAAGATCTAATTAAAATAATAATGTGTGACATAAATGATCGAGTCTGTATGTTTTGTCTGCGTGAAAAACGCCCCATCAGTTCATTGCTTCAAACCCACTTTGAAAATTAAATAGAAGACTATGATACTGATCATATGTTTCAGTATAGTCAATGGGTATCAACTGATAGAATGATTTTTGTTTCAGATCACTTCTCTATCAGAATTCTGTGACAGCACTAAGAAAATTGAAAAACTTACTCCACACACTTTTGTTTTTCAATCACAATCTGATGATCTGAAAATGAAGACAGAAACACTTGATGAAGCATCAGTGTTAATTTTAATGGATTTCAGTGTAAATCTCAATTTTGTCGTTCAAGCTGAAGCACAGGGATACCATTGGAACAATGGCAGTGGCACTCTTCACACTATCCATACATATTACAAAAAGAACAAACACTTGCATGCAAAAAGTATTTGTATACTTTCTGATGATCTAGAACATGATGTTGCCTTGGTGTACCAGGCTCAGAAGACTCTACTGAATTTTGTAAAGTGTGAATTTCAAGAAATTCATCTTGCATATGTTGAATATTTCACTGATGATTGTGCAGCACAATATAAAAATTGAAAGACGTTCAGAAATATCTGCTGCCATGGACACGACTTCAACTTAAAATGCAGCTGGTCCTGTTTTGCTACTAGTCATGGCAAATCTACCTGTGATGGTATGGGTGACATTGTTAAATGACTTGTCATAAATACAAGTTTGCAAAGACTGTATAAAGATAAATACTTACAGCTTCACAAGTATCTGATCTCTTCATGAGGACCTGTGAGGCATTTCAGTTCTCTTTGTTTCAAAAGATGAAATGGGACAAGTCAGATACTACTTTTCTCAGTGCTTCACAAGTGCAAAAACTACTCCTGGAACACGATATATGCATCACATTGTCCCATATCACCAACCAAAATTGGACCAAAAAGGCTGAGCTGTGATGCGGATTTTAGTATCATGCAAGATTTCTCAGATACACTTCCACCACTAACGCCAGAATGCACTGTGCAACCCAAAAGCTATGTGGCATATGCATACGACTCTTCTTGGCATTTGGGAATTGTTGAGGTGAATTGTGAAGAAGGAGATGTTACAGTAAGGTTCATGCATCCTCATGGACCATCCCTGTACTTCTATTGGCCTGATAATGATGTTTCTTTCACTCATATCCTGTGTGAAAATGATATCACCACAGCAACAGGCCGTGGTTATTCTCTGAGCAAAGAGTCCTCAAAGTCGGAAGAAAAGTGGTTCTCATACCAAAAAAAAAAATAATCAGAGCATCACATGTGTTGTTCCGAATCAACTTGAATGCAGATTGCAGCACCAGCATTTTGTGCAGTGTTGGCAAAATTGGCTTTTGACAAATGCCAAATGCTTAAATATTATATACAAAATGCTATGTATTTTTACATTGAGTTAATTTGGTTATCGCAGAGGTAAGGAAGTATTCATATGCCATGTAATGCACAAGTTGCTCTATATTCTATAATGTGTAGTTTTGTCACATATATCGAAATTTTTCTTCATTTTCGATATTGATATGTTTTCCCAGTGCCATTCATTTCTCAAAACTGTTTTCTTGTGTGATGAAACTTTATTATTTGTAGATCACTTCCTAATTTTTCAGTGTTTTCCACAGGGGAGGCGGGGGCAACTGTCCAAAATATTTTTTTCTAAGTTAACAATAAAATTAAATAACAAAAATCTGAATGGACAGTTCTAATGTGTTTTCAGAAACTACATGTCTGAATGGATAACCAAGAAAAAAAAACAGTCAGCGTACAAATTTTTGTTTAAAAACTGCAGTCAGTTTTCAAATTTTTATAGTTTGCTTTGAAGTGCCGCATTGCATCAGACTTTCAGCAGTTGCTACCAACAGCGTGTATATAAAGCAATAAGAAATGGCAAAAGTTCCTGATATTAGATACGAAAACAGTACACAAAATCTCAGTTCATAGCTACACAATGGGTATCATGGTCTGGATGGCTTAACAAGGAATGACCGAAACATATATTTATATTTCACAGATCAATGTGGAAGGACAATCAAATGTCAGACCTGCTTATTAAGCAAACAAGCCACTGATTGTAATGCCGATAGCTTTCCAAGAATCCTGTCTAAACATAACATAACAAAAGGCTAAGGCTGCAGGATAAAAATTGACAGGATACCTGCTACCACCAGTACGTGGCTTTATCATATAGGTACGAAGTAGCCTCTGTTTTACTGAGGGAATGAGCTGCCAAGAGATGAGTGGTACGGAAGACATCTACGGAGTTGAATGGCTTAGCCATTGTTTCTGTCTACAAATCATCGAACATCCATTGGCAAACTCCAGTATTTCCATCTGTACGTCAGCTGTGTACATACTTAGGAGATTTCAACAGTTAGAAAACAATCAGGTGTTATGAAAACAATGATGAAAATGGAGAGAAACTGTAGAATGGGCAGAAGAAGAAAAACTCTTGGTTATGACACCAAAGAAACGAAAATTTTTGCTTTGCTAGATGGCACACTGATAGCAATTCTGACTTCTGCCTTCTCTCCACTGATGAAAACACACCTTTTCTGAGTCACACTAGAAAATTTATCACAATATTTCCAAAAAGTCAGCACCACCCCACAATAATCAGCACAGGGTTTGAGATACCTATCATAAATTCCATTAACAAGCTAAGATTAAATTTCAAGAATGCTAACCGAGACCAAGATCCACAAGTGGCTCACAGCGACTGCTGGTGGATAGCCCCAAAAGCAGAAAACTGCAAGAGATTTCTGGGAGACATCACTGGTGCAACCAAACGTAATATGCCATGAGAGCTCATGAAATGTTACACCTTCTGTAAGGATGAGCCAATTGATACCAACAGATCAAAACTTGTGATACTGGTAAAATAAGACAAGAACGGCTAAACAAAGTGAGGAAGAGAAAATGGATCGACTAGACTTCGAGTTTAAATTTCACTCATTCAAGGAGAAAGGCAAGGAAGTTATTAAGAACATGTGGCACTAAGACCAGTGTTTGCAATCAGTAGGCACAGAAAACGCCATCAGAACTGGCATTACACATAAAATCAAGAGCTGAGAAAGTCACAGCAGATGCAACCACCAAAGAAAAGAAAATTATGAACAGAAATAAATCAGTAGCTTCCGTCATCATAAATGAGGCTATCACAATATTCAAATTGACCCTTCAAGTGGCTGCCCAACTGCCCTGCTCAGTGTGTGTTTCAAAATACTGGAACGACTTGTCTTCAACAGAATTGGAGGAGAATGAAAACATTTTCCAGGTGGCCTGGACAATGTTTTCATTGTCAAAACATGTAGATGCTGAGGACCCCCCCCCCCCCCCGCCCCCAAAAAAAACTTGATTTTGGGATTCAAGGAATAATAAATACTATGACTCCAACTTATTAGGCTGGGTTCAGAAGCCAGGTCAGCTGCTGTGGATGGATTCTGGCTTCGACATCCTACACTGAGCCTCGATCTAAAAAGAAACTAAAGATATCAGTGGCCTTTGCTGATCTGTCAGTAGCATATGATTCTGTGTGGTTAGATGGACTACTGCTGAAGCTGGTTCCACGCAAGAAGCTCACGACAGTTATGGGAAATATGCTAATCAATCGTTACTTTATGGTTTGCATTGGACAAAAGCAGAGAAAGTCATTTACCATAAGAAATGGGCCTTCCCAAGGACTCATTCTTCCACCCTTCCTCTTCAACTTCTAAGCCAGTGACACACCGGACACTTCTACCAAATATTATTGCAATGCTAATGATCTTGCAATACCTATACAAAGTGGCACACTCGAGGAAGGATAAGATATATTGTCTAGAGGCCTAGAAAGTTTCAACAATTTTTATGAAGCATGGAGATTCCAAGCAAATACAGCCAAGAGAAAAGTTTGTTAACTCCACATAAACAACAGAACTGCACACCAAAAGCTCAGTGTTAACTTCTGGCAACAGAGGATTAAACACATTTTCTAGCCTAAATATCCCTTGTCACCCTAGCTTTGACATTTGTCTACCCATTAGCTGAAAACTGTGCCCTCCATAAGGCAGCACACTTCTCATACAAGGTAACTAGACATCTATCTCAATAAATCAATGAAATTGTTATGGGTACACTAAAACCACACTGATCCCTTGGCTGTACACTGTGGCGATACCTGTAAGACACCGCTAGCCCACGCCTCTCGCGGTGTGCGTTTAACCCCATTTAAATGACGCGCCAAGCGCGCGCCCAGCGGCTGTACGATTAATTAAATAATCGGCGTGCGAATCACAGTTGAAATCTCTGGTCCAGAGGGACGTGAAGAGGCTGTGGTCCAGAGAGAGAGTAGAGTCAGTCGAGTCTTGTTCAGTCTTAAGAGTCAGTCGAGCTAGAAAGTGTCTTGTGAAACGATCATTCTGTGAATAATATTACTGTGTTGATTTCTTTTATATGTGTTGTGTTGTCTTCTTCGATGAGTAAAAAAGAAATATAGGTAAAATAAATTTTTGTGATGTCCATCAATAAGTTCATTCCAGTAAAAATAGAACCACTTCCCTTCACCTTTATTCACCCTTTTTTCTTTCTTTCCTTTCAACAAAATAATAAACAAAAAATTACCACACCCCCCCTTTTTTTTTAATTCCGGACATCACAACACCAACATTCCGTCACCTGAATTGCGACACCAAGAAGTGACCAATGGAGAATAGGGTAATCTGCAACACCTTGACTATCACCAAGAACTTCCAATTCGTTCAGCCTTTGATGACGTTCCTCCAGACCTACAGATATCACGTTCTCCATTGTGGGGTAAAAAACAACAAGCAGTTTGATGTTAAAGAAGATTGGTGCTAGGGATGGAATGTTTTAACAACAGAAGATCGAGATGTTCAAGATCCACCTGTCACTCTACCAGGATTTGAACTGAAGAGAAGCCAGTGGAAAAAAAACGAAAAGGATAAGATCTACTGATGGGAGTCGCAATGCTGTGATGCAGAAGTGGGGACTACAAATATCACCAGTGTATGATTGTTAGTTAGGCCCAGGAACAAGGGGTTCGCCGGCTTGAGTGGCCGAGGGGTTCTAGTCAACTACTCGCCCGCTACGGACGCAGGTTCGAATCCTCCCTCGAGCATGGATGTGCGTGATGTCCATAGGTTAGCTAGGTTTGTGTATTTCTAAGTTCTAGGGGACTGATTACCTCAGAAGTTAAGTCCCATAGTGCTCAGAGTCATTGGAGTCGGCGCCTTTGAAACTCGCCTGTTTCTTTAGATACGTTGACGATGCCTTCGTTGTTTGGCCTCATGGTGGGGAGAATGTGAATGTCTTTCTAGAACACCTGAACTCGATCCATCCGAAAATTCGTTTTACGATAGAGGTAGAAGAGGATGGTTGCCTTCCCTTTCTTGACGTGTTGGTTAGGGGGAAGGACGATGGATCATTGGGACATGCAGTCTACAGGAAACGTACTCACACCGACTTGTGCTTACAGGCTAATAGTTGTCACCATCCGGCTCAGCGTAAAGGGGTACTTCTTACCTTAGTACACAGGCACATGTCGGTTCTGACGCTGAGACTTTGCCAGCTGAGCTGTCCCATCTTGAAGTTACATTTCGTCAAAATGGTTATAGTGAAAGACAGATTGAATGTGCGTTGCACTATCGGCCAACTGTACATCGGGTCATTGATGATAATTCTGAGTCAACACCTAAGACTACTGCCTTTTTGCCTGACTTAGGAAACACGTCCAACAAGATCGGTCGTATTTTACGGAAATACGAAACTTCCGAGTTTCGTTATGGATGATATTGGACTGCTTAAGGCGGGTGTATATTGTATTCCTTGTAGCTGAGGCATGGTATATATTGGTTCAAATGGCTCTGAGCACTATGGGACTCAACTGCTGTGGTCATTAGTCCCCTAGAACTTAGAACTACTTAAACCTAACCAACCTAAGGACATCACACACATCCATGCCCAAGGCAGGATTCGAACCTGCGACCGTAGCAGTCGCACGGTTCCGGACTGTGCGCCTATAACCGGTATATATTGGTCAAACTATCAGGACCGTAGAGGACCGATGTACTGAGCATAAACGGCACACACGATTACAACAGCCAAGTAGATCTGCTATTGCCGAACATTGCTTGGATACTGGTAACCCCATGTTATATAACAACACCGAGATATTGGCATACACGTCCAGCTATTGGGGCAGTGTTATTAGGGAGGCAGTTGAGATTAAATTAGCGAGCATCCTCGTTAACAGGGATGGAGGTTTCTGTTTAAACTCTGTTTGGAATCCGGCTCTCTCCATTGTCAAAAAACAGAGGGACAGAGTCAATGCTACCTCACCTGCGATTTCATAGTCTCACTATCGATAGCTCTGACTTTGGTCATCTTTGGTGGCTCTAGTGTTCAGTGTGTGTGTTATCTTTCCTGCTTCAGTCCGAGAACCAAGGTTTTAAATTTGCATGTACGGCGCCTGTCCGTTGCAGTTTGCCTTGAAAATGGCGGGGTGTCCTCCTGCCGAATTATCGGCGGTCGCTGTAAGTGTTATCTGGCTGAATCCCGTTGTATACGCGAGGATAAACTAAGGTCTCACATACTAACTTTGTGCTTAAATCCTTCAATTTGGAAGAAAGATTACACGAAATCGTTTAAGCCTTCATGAAAATGCACATTAACAATATAATTTATCTCTCTTTTTAAATTTCCGAGTCATATTTCATACCGAAAAACTAAATTATTAGTACATTCTCCGTAATGTTATTGCCATTGATTTAGACATTATTCTTGTTGTAAACTAAAATGTGTTTACCGATTTCGCTAAATACTCATTCACCTCTGACTCTTCAAGCTTTCCCGGCGGATATGTTGCAAATAGTCTTCACGGGTTTGCCGACGGATGACGTTGTGCAAATTCCACAGTATTTCTTTAGAGCAACTGTCCGTCATGATTAGGTGGTTTAAACTTGCTGACAGCTGGGGGCGACTGACGGTATCCACACGTCGACGCCTGTATATACAACATGCGGGTGAAGAATATGCAGGCGTGGAAATATTTTGCAGATAGATGGTGTCATACTCAAACGCCCTCTGCCGCAAATCGCAGAGCGGCCCTCCTGCTCGTGTGCTGTACGTTACGTTTACTCACAATGCAACCAAACTTTACTCACTAAAGAACTATTCTAGACCAATGTCATGACGGGTCTGTTATCGAAAAACCTTCATTTTCTCTTCGTGATTTAATAGCAGCGATTGCAGTGATCCAGGCTGTGCTCAGTTGAAATCCCTCATCCATGTTGATGAGATTATCGTCTGTACGGATATGCAGCACTTCCTTAATGACGGAATCCCAGAAAGATGATGTCGGGGATGCAATTCCAGCTTTTGATAAACCATGCGATGTCCTGTATACAGATAGCGTTCTGCAATTGCCGACTTTTCCGGTTGACGTAGATGTATATGTCGCTGAAGTTTTTCGCAGCATTCTTGTGCTGGAGATTGTCACTTTTTAGAGTCTAGTAATTGTAGTTACTAAGTCATTTACTCGAATCACATTCATAATTTAGAGAAAAGAGTGATTATCGCCATTATGCATTCCGACGCTAATAAATATGAAGTAATCTCAAGTTTATGTCATCACTGAACCACTAAGTTACAACTCAAAGCTATTTCAGAGAACGACACTTCAAACCATCCATCATTACTGAAGACCAACAGCAGCAGCAGTACAACCAGGTTAGTAGGATTACAAGCTGTGGTGAGATACTGATAACTTGCATCTGCAAACATGTAATGCACATCCTGCCAATGTGTGATGTGTTGCATGATGTCTTCAAGGTGGTGCAATTTTAATGGTGACCATTATATATAATGCTGTTGGTGTATCTAACATATGAAAATAGATCAACAAAACATTTATAATCTAACTAATATAAAAAATATAAAATTAAAGAAGCTGATGGATAAATAAACAAGTATTCCAATAAATGTGTGAAAATGTGACTGTTTCTAAGTAAATTTTGAACAAAGATATATATACAGGTACCGTGACAATTATAGAACAACTTTATTTGTTTTGAAGAAAGAAACTGCAATAAATTAAATGAGTTGACAGCACACATCAATATACTATCAACATTTAGTCCCCCTCCTTGTTCGGGGATTAAAATAGGCACAAGGAATTCCTGCCTATCGTAAGAGGTGATTAAAAGGAGTCTCCTGCTTTTCGACCTAATACGTTGTGGTCCCATTTTGGGGTATGATTTCCACACTGCCCAAATTTTCCGAAGTGCGGAACATTTGGGCAAGGACGCCTTACACCTTTAATCTTATATCCCCTGTGCATTAAGATCTTTTGCACCCGTTATTGTCATGGAACTACCACTTCATCACTATTCCAGCTATTTGGGTGAGGACAGTTTTCGTGGTTAATAATCTTCATCCATTGTCCACTGTTCTCTTTTGCTGCATAACAATCCCGGATTTCTATACACCCACTATCAAGCACGGTAGCCTGTCTGTCGTGGTGGAGGTCGTCATGTACACTCTTGGTCATAGCCTCTGACTACACAGGTATCGCACTACTGATGCCTGAGCTACACTCTCACCAAGGGTTAGATGCCCATCATCTTGGGCATCAGGACTCCTGGCAACAGCCATTGCGCCAGGTGGCCTCTGCTGCGTCGGAGTGGCGCCCGTGTGGACAGCCCCTGATCGGAGTGGGTGGCATCAGGGTGGATGACCCGCAATGTAGCTGACAAAGTCATCTTTCTTTGGAGACGGAATGGCCCCAGCAGTCTCTAAAAATTGGAAGGTAGAACACAATGCTGCGACGTATGACCCGCAAGTCGTTCCTCTCCCAATCTACTCCATGAGAGGAACACAAGGCTATGCAAAGAAGAGAGACACATTCGTATTGTTATTTAGTGTGCAGCAGAACCGATGGAAACTCCTTTGTAGATATGAAGCCTCTGTTTTTTGATGAGCACGTGGAGGATAAGTTTGGGAAAATGACAGCGCTGTCAGTCCTGATTCACCAGCATTCCCAGCCCACTCCCGGGCGTAACTCGCCTACGACAAGCTGGGTGATATTTCTGTTTCGGTCACTCTCCATAAAAGCCTCAACATTCTCGAGGGAATTATTTTTCGTCGCGACCTCCTACTGCACTCACATGACGAGCTATGCGGTCTAGAACGACAGGGCGTTCACTTCGCCTGGTGCGTCCATAGGGGGCCTAAAAATAGGGTTACCTTCGGTGCCTTCATCTTGGCCTTTGAGGGTGATTCGTTACCTGTAAAGATGAAGGTGATGGTACACCGATGTGACGTCAAACCATACGTCCCTCCCCATAAACAGTGATTTAAGCGATGGAAATTCGGGCAATGTCCTGCCAGTGCAATTCCAGCCCCACATGTCGAGATTCTGGACGTCCACGGCATCCGAATACTCCATGGGCGCCTCCTTGTATCTGTGTCAACTGTGGAGAGTACCACAACCTCTGCCGGCTGGACTGCACGATCCTCCAATAGGAGAGGAAAATTATGGAGTACAAGACACTGGACAAGTTGTCTTACTGTGAAGCTAATCTGAAATATGAAAGGTTCAGAGTCGTTTGAATGTTGTCGTCTGACACTGCCACTATGACAACGTCGCCCTAAGTGATGCTGAAGGAGCCACTGACTACTGGTTGAAGGGCTTCATGGTCTTCCTGTGTCTCTGAAGCAACTTCAGAGTAGCCCTACCGACAAGGGCAAACAGTTAGGGAACATGAGAATCAGGTGGCCACTGTATCACCACTCCCTGACAGTTCTGCGTCTGAGGACGAGACGGAGATTCTGGTATTCCCTGGGGACCTAAATCATACATCAGGCGCAATGATACGGAATTTTAGCACTGGCATCCCCTGAAGACCTAAATCTTACATCAGACGCAATGCTACGGAATTTTAGCACTCAGCCAGTGGCTGCAAGTGACCCTGAGATGTATTCTCATCCCTTCATGCCTTCGCAAACGACACAAAGCATCATCCTCTAGTGGAATTGTGGCGGTTTTTTTCCGCACCTGGCTGAGTTACGACAACTCATAGGTGTTACACCTGCTTCTTGCGTTGCCTTTCAGGAAACATGGTTTCCCGCAGTTCGGACCCCCAACTTTAAAATGGCTCTGACCACTATGTGACTTAACTTCTGAGGTCATCAGTCCAATAGAGAGTAGAACTACTTAAACCTAACTAACCTAAGGACATCACACACATCCATGTCCGAGACAGGGTCCGAACCTGCGACTGTAACTATCGCGCGTTTCCAGATTGAAGGTCCTAGAACCGCTCGGTCATAGACGGCCGGCGGACCCCCAACTATCGTGGCTGTCGGGGGTACTACAAAAATCGTTGTGACTGTGACGGACTGTCAGGTCGAGTTGCTATCCATGTCCTTACCTCTGTCTGAAGCGAACCTGTACCCCTCCAAACGCTTATAGACGCTGTCAGGTGAGGACAAGGCAGAAATTTGAATTCTGTAACATCTACCTTCCTCCAGATGCTGAAGTGCCGCAGCATACACTCCTGGAAATGGAAAAAAGAACACATTGACACCGGTGTGTCAGACCCACCATACTTGCTCCGGACACTGCGAGAGGACTGTACAAGCAATGATCACACGCACGGCACAGCGGACACACCAGGAACCGCGGTGTTGGCCGTCGAATGGCGCTAGCTGCGCAGCATTTGTGCACCGCCGCCGTCACTGTCAGCCAGTTTGCCGTGGCATACGGAGCTCCATCGCAGTCTTTAACACTGGTAGCATGCCGCGACAGCGTGGACGTGAACCGTATGTGCAGTTGACGGACTTTGAGCGAGGGCGTATAGTGGTCATGCGGGAGGCGTGGTGGACGTACCCCCGAATTGCTGAGCATGTGGGGCGTGAGGTCTCCACAGTACATCGATGTTGTCGCCAGTGGTCGGCGGAAGGTGCACGTGCCCGTCGACCTGGGACCGGACCTCAGCGACGCAAAGATGCACGCCAAGACCGTAGGATCCTACGCAGTGCCGTAGAGGACCGCACCGCCACTTCCCAGCAAATTAGGGACACTGTTGCTCCTGGGGTATCGGCGAGGACCATTCGCAACCGTCTCCATGAAGCTGGGCTACGGTCCCGCACACCGTTAGGCCGTCTTCCGCTCACAACCCAACATCGTGCAGCCCGCCTCCAGTGGTCTCGCGACAGGCGTGAATGGAGGGACGAATGGAGACGTGTCGTCTTCAGCGATGAGAGTCGCTTCTGCCTTGGTGCCAATGATGGTCGTTTGCGTGTTTGGCGCCGTGCAGGTGAGCGCCACAATCAGGACTGCATACGACCGAGGCACACAGGGCCAACACCCGGCATCATGGTGTGGGGAGCGATCTCCTACACTGGCCGTACACCTCTGGTGATCGTCGAGGGGACACTGAATAGTGCACGGTACATCCAAACCGTCATCGAACCCATCGTTCTACCATTCCTAGACCGGCAAGGGAACTTGCTGTTCCAACAGGATAATGCACGTCCGCATGTATCCCGTGCCACCCAACGTGCTCTAGAAGGTGTAAGTCAACTACCCTGGCCAGCAAGATCTCCGGATCTGTCCCCCATTGAGCATGTTTGGGGCTGGATGAAGCGTCGTCTCACGCGGTCTGCACGTCCAGCACGAACGCTCGTCCAACTGAGGCGCCAGGTGGAAATGGCATGGCAAGCCGTTCCACAGGACTTCATCCAGCATCTCTACGATCGTCTCCATGGGAGAATAGCAGCCTGCATTGCTGCGAAAGGTGGATATACACTGTAGTAGTGCCGACATCGTGAATGGTCTGTTGCCTGTGTCTATGTGCCTGTGGTTCTGTCAGTGTGATCATGTGATGTATCTGACCCCAGGAATGTGTCAATAAAGTTTCCCCTTCCTGGGACAATGAATTCACGGTGTTCTTATTTCAATTTCCAGGAGTGTATTTATGATCACCGTGCGAACATTGCGTGACGGGACTGACGGAGGACATCTAAAGCGTTGAAAGAAGTCAGCTATTTTCAAGCATAGCGAATTAGAGGAGAAAGTGTCATGGGTGTTTCTCTTTTTCCTTGAGGGTTGGTGGAAGGGTGCGGCATGGGAACGAGTTGGGGACGCAATATTAAAACAAATGTTTTTTCACTGCGGCACGCTATTTCCACGACACTTCGGCTACCACTTTTGTCCTGTGAATGTAAATAATTTTTGTTGCTAGTGCCGTACTAAGGATGATATTACAACTGTAATAACGTAAGACAAATTAGAGCTCGCACATAAAGATTTTAGTGTTCATTTTGTCGAACTTCGTATGTTAGTGGAACGGTCGAGAGATTGTAGCGATTATTTGGACCCTTTACGAAACGCAATAACTGTAAATTACAGAGTAATTGTGTGTCATTTTGATGTAAATTAAATGCCTCAACACGACATAATTTACTTAATTGTTCAGAGACACTGATACGCCTTATAAGTGCTCAAAATGTAAGTGATATAATATGTATACACAGTTATTTGGCAGGATTACCAGAAAAACTGTTTACTTTTAAAATCCGCTTAGTTATCTTTGTATAATACATATTTTCTAAGGTGACGTAATTCCTCTTCTGGGATCAGTAAAGAGCGGCAAGCAGAAATACACATCAGGCCATCTGATGCAGTGGCTCCTCACTGGGGGAGATCAGCCCGAGATGGAGTCGTTATTGAGGAAAGTGGATGATTCATGAAAGTGGCAAAATATATGGCGTGCAACGTACCGCTGGAACGAGACGGTGAACGATATACCTTGAAAGAGGCTTTACCAAGAGAGCTCCTGGCTCAGGCAGCAAGAGAGTGAGATCACAGCAGGAGGACAGAGAGCTAGTATCTAAGATCAGACAAAATCCATTTCTGAACGAGAAGTAGTTGCTTTGGGAGACCAACTTCCCCAACTTAAGTCACACGAGTCGTCGAAGACTGAGGGATGGTGGACTGCATGGACAACGATCTGCTTTGAAGCAAGAGCTCAACGAAGACAATGTTTTATACCGACTTCTATTTGCGGAACTTCATCGAAATACGTTGTGACAAACCTTCATTTTCAATGATGACGAGATTTTTTGCACCAGTCCAAGAGTCGTTTACAGGCCTCAAGGGACTCGCCGTGGATGCGAATATGTATCTATGATGAGAAGAAATGGGCTGTTATCCGTTTCCTGATGGGGATGGGTTTCTGTGAGAGGAGCAGGAATTCTTCACAGGACAGAAGAACTGTCGACAGAAAACAGCATACCGAATATTGGAAAATATGATGTTTCTGTCAGTGCGGATGTACGGAGAAGTAGGCTTCACATTGGAAGAGGACCATTCTCCTGTCCACGTGTCTGCATTCGTTCAGAAGCTGCTCTCCACGACTGGCGTCAGCGTCATGGACTGGCCGTCACGGGATGTTGATATGAAGAGGTCGCCAGGACGTTAACGGAGAACGGTCACTTAACAAACGGACTACAGCTGATGATCTTTGGAACTGAACTACAAAATAATGTGGTATTTTAGATAAAATATTAAAGTCCTTAAAATGTTTAGTATGCCATCTTTTTCTTCATTCTTCCTCACTGACAGCCAGTGGTAGATCTTTCGGTAACAAAACAAAATTTGAGTTAGTTTGCCTTTGAGTTGCCTATTTAATTGAAGAGAGTTTCTTTTGAATATACAGTTTACTAAATATTCTGTTTTTATTTCGGTTACACCCTGTCTAGATACTTACGAAAGAATCAGATTAGATGGACACTTTGAAAATATTTTGTGTTATTTGAACTAATCTCTCTCTTCCCCTCCATCCATTAACACACCCTCTGTCCTCCAAAAATTATGTAAAAGATTCCGTTTTACTTTTATTCATTGTTAGTTTTTGCTCCATTTTCTCTCATTCTCGCTTGCCTCTATTACGTTATCACATAAATTTCTCTTTTATTCAGTTCCCTCAAAACGTTACAAATATATGTAGCTATTTCCATTGGACATCTAAACTCTCTTTTAGTTTCTGCTTTCTTTACTGTCTTCTCTCAAAACATATGAAGTCATAATCTTCTATATTAAAGTACCTATAAATCCATTCTTCGTTCTCAGAACATTTCTTCATTTTCTCTCTGTCCCAAGATAAAGTGAACAGTGGCGTATGTCCAAGTAAGGAATAGTTCGCAGGATTTCACTCTTTTATGTTACACGTCTGCACTCCTATTCATTCCTAGATCCCTTCCTGCTTCCTGATACCCCTCCCTTCACATCTGCATCCACAATTACATGAACGCTCTGCAATTCACAACTACCTGCTTTGAACCACTGTCACATTATTTCTCTACAGTTCCACTCTCAAAAAGCGCGTGGAAATAATGAACAACTAGACCTTACCGCACAAGCACTGACGTCTCTTATGACAATGGTATGTCTCCTATGTACGCTGGGGTAAACAGAATATAGTGGAATGCAGCAGAGGAGGTTTGTGATTGGAATTTAGTGAAAAAATCTCGTCGCATTGTAAAATGCACCATGAAGATATATTTTCAACATAATTTTGTAATCAGTTTTGCTCTTCTGAAGAGTTTACTAGACCTAACAATTACCTGCTACAAATCAGAGAGAAATGTTCTGATTGTCCGATAAATAGTTCATATATATATTAGAAATGGCAGAAGGTCTACTTCACTCTACTTGCGGAATCACACTCATCACTTCCATTTCTCTTGGTGACGTCCCCTCAGTTAACGTACACTGTGACCTTTCAACAGGAAGTCACAAATCCAGTGTCAAAATTGAGACGATACTCCATAGGAAAGCAATATGTTTGGAAGCCAATTGTAAGGAATGATATCAAAGCCTTATTTGCAATCGGACTCAGTTTGAGAGCCCCTGTATACAATATGTTGTGTGAATAAAGTGCTAGATCCGTGTCACAACAGTGACGCGTCGCAAACCCATGGTGGTTTGATGTCAATGAAATGGATCTGTAACACAGTGGATTTAATTTATATTCTTTCGCATGTATTCCAATAGTCTGTGCAACTTTCCATTCTTCTGCTCACCATAAAAACTAGAATACATCTCATGAAGGAAGTGTAATTAAGCATACTTGACGCACACCATGCACTCCTAAACTGTTAGCCCACTCAAGAAAGACATTAACTGCTACGACTATAATAGGGTCATAACAGCATAGGGCAACGTGTCGGGTAACGATGTGATAGATGTTTTTTTCTTCCTGGAATGACAGAGAAGTATCTGACAAGATATATATTGATATACTCGTAGTAGACCAATAAAACATTGTGAATGAATGTCATTTTCGTGTGTCATAGACATATCAAATATATTTTTACAGGCAGGGGAGATTACTTCCGTACACTAAATACAACTAACCTCGTTGTTTACACTGCAAATTATCTGTATCAGCCATCACAAGGGCAATGCTCTCCGTTCCAGACTGGAACGAGAGGAAAATTTTATCTCCTCTGCTACTAAGCTACGAAAAGTTATATCAAACTCAGAACCACATCTTTTGAAATTTTGTCATCATAAGATGAGTCACAATGTTCAGCAACCATTAGATCTAGAGATAATAAAAATAAAATACTGCAAAGCTGCTGCCGAAAACATACAAACCTGTTGATGAAATCGTGTCACTGAACACTCTGTTAACTGTGTTTCATTCAGGAATTACTCTCACAACCACATTGTCGTATTTATACTGCAAGCCAGTAAAGCTACTTGAGTATGACAAAAGAAATAACGCTTATTTAATTAGCCATTGATAGTGTGTGGTTTCATGGTGCGACACCAGTTGTATTAGTGTAGTGCATGTTAATAGCGTTAATAGGTAACTGAACAAAGTGAACACAAATATCACAGAAATTTTTAACAATATATTCCACCTGGATATCAAAAACCCTCTGATGATACGCAGGTAGTTTTTCGACCCTACAGTTGTAGTGGGTTGTTGATTCTGAGTTAAGCGACGTTTAAAGCGCTAAAGCCAAACCACAACACACAAGAACAACCAAAAGAAAACAAAAACTATCTTTGTTGGTGATTAATTGATAAAGGGCAAGGAAGGTAAACAAATGTAGGTGCCTGATTAGAAGACATGCGGCAGGAGTGTTTGCCAAACAAGCTCCTTAGTTCTGTCTTCCAGGTCGTATCTGTTACTTTGTCGCTGCAGGTCATATCAGTTGTTGGCAACAAATGTCAGCTGCGAAGGACATATTCCTGAGAAGCAGTTCGTAATACAAAACACCTTCTTTGTGCCACTAGATGTCCATAAATAACAATAGATTTTGTGGATGTACACAGGCCATCGTTTGAGATTATGTTTACGGCTCACCCGCTTTTTTCTCCTTATGAAATTAGCATACAGTTCTTCAAATCGCCATCAAGCCGCACAGATATACGTTTCCAGTCACCTCTTTAAATTATTACGGCAATTGCCTAGATCACTCCTTTGAAATGGCACAGACGACTTGTTCCCCATCCTTCGAGTTCGAGATCCTCCTTCGCTTGTAATCTTGTTTTCGACGAGACGTTGTACAATAATCATCCTTCCTTTCTTTTTATGTCAATATCACTATTGAAGACAACTGTCGCATTAAGGTTAGTCGGTCATCACACTTGTCAGTTATCAGATGTTGACGAAAATAGTAAATATCAGAAACGTCCGTCACAAACGCCTCTTGGTCTTCTGGAATCTGGTGCTTCGCTTATCTCAAAACAATCATACTGGAAACGATTCAACTTGACTTTCTTAAAACTAATCACTCCACCCAGAGCACAGGTGTTTCGAACTCCTTTTACTGCTTTCATCTTTTTATCAAACGCAAACAGAACACAATGTCATAAATGTTAGAATCCACATTGGAGTCCATGTTCTAATGCATAAGCGACCCTCCTCATAATGTCAAAAACGAGAAACTCCTCATAATGTCAAAAACGAGAAATATTCAAGTCGTCATGGCACAATCCTTACCACAAACTTGACCAAAATAAGACCATAGTTAAATACACTTATTGCAACATGCCATACAAAATCGCCATAGGGAATGGTGAAACACAGTATTATATCATACGCAAATTTGCACAATGTTGTACTTGCTAATTCGATCACAGAAAAGTGTGAAGAATATCATACTCATTAATCCTGATGCTCCGCAATCACTTGGGTGGACGCCGATCTGTATCAAGGAGCCAGTAGATGTTCCATCTGAAATTGGTTTTACCTTGGCAGTCACCCATGAACCCATTCAGAAACATGCATCCTCGATATTTCTCTATTACTGGCTGGTTAGAAAATGGACGACTTCTGTCAGACTGTTTCTGTTAGCAGTGAGACGAAATACAGTTTAAAAAGGAAAAGAAAGGGGTGCGTTTGATATCACGTCTTTGCATTTGCACTGTATGATGTTGACTACTAGTTCACGAATAGGTTATGCACTACAACAACGCAATTGGTATTGAACACTTTTCGTAGTTTGTGCTGCGAACACCATTCATACAAAAACTTAATGCTAACACATGTGAAATTTTGTGGTTGGTTGGATTGAGGCCAACTTCTAATTGCAAACGTTGGATTAGATTTCTGCTGCGAGTAACACAAACATATCCTCTTCACCTCCAGTAACGCCAAGTACAGAATACAGGACTGTGATGTGGTTCCAAATCAACATTAAACATGTTCGTTCACTACAAAGTGGAACAGAGTTTGATCGGTTTTGGCTGCCAGAGATGGAAGTCACTGCTTGCAGGAATTCTATCTCTGGTAAGCTTTCTTATTCTAGTAATGTTATTTCAGTTCACACACCAATCGTTGCTGCCTAACAATGCCAAACTCCTCCAGGTCTCTCGAATAGCGCGATCCGAACTAGTGATATGGAATCTGACAGTTTTTGATGTTGCTGGGGATCATTCATACAATAATTTATTAATGAACTCACCGCCATTGTACTGTACTCTTGTGTATTTAATTAAGATCCGGGTTTCGGCCTTTTATACCACTTTCAAGTGATTGTTAAAAGCAAAAATTTCATATAGTTAGACTACGTAAAATTTCAAAAGATGTACGATATCTTAAACGATAAATGTAAATTAGTTTATAATTACGTAATATGTGCTTACAGTCTATGTCATTAACATACCTATTGTAGGACACCAAGCTCAAAATTGGCCATAATTTAAGAAAAATATTAGCTCCACACAAAATGCTAGATGTAAATCACCATCTTGTAAAGTATTCGCTAAATAGTAATGGGAGCACGAGGTATATAATTAAAGCAGGTTTACTTTGGTATATTAAAAGATGAATACGAGTCCTTGAGTCGTAATGACAGTGAAATCAAAGAGTGTTAGTAATAGAACAGCTGAATACTAAAATGACAAAATGTGACATATATATAACTATTAACGTTAAATATCTTCAAACTGTGTTCAATTATCTTTAGGGTGACAGTGTGTACCATTTACTTAGATTTTACTAACGTTATGACTCAAGGACGTGCGTTCATCTGTTATATATCAAGGTAAACCTATTATTACTAAATATGAAATGTTACCACTATTATTTACTGGGATTTTTACAAAATGCTAATTTACATCCGGTATTTAATTGGGAGATAATACTTTTCTTAATTTATGGCTAATTTTTAGCTTGATATCCTATAATATATGTTAATTCCATAAACTGTGAGTAGATATTTCGTAGCTACACAGTAATTTATATTTATTGTTTAAGACATTTTACATCTATTGAAATTTTACCTGGTCTTACTGTATGCAAGTATTGTTTTCAGGAATTTTACAGTTAGCACCTCTTTGTGTGTAGTCAAAAACGACGATAAGCAAACGGTTGGAATCCGAGGCAGCATAGAACTATTTGTTGCATAACTCTAGCCAAACATGTGCACATATGGCTACTGGTGAAGAAACAATAAATATTTCACGTCTATTCGTAGCTATAGGACAGTAGTGAATGGTGCTGGGTTCGAAAGTCAGCCAGGTGAAGTTCATTTGGACCGGCGTTTTGAGTTCCAATACCACGCTGTTGGTGAACATATTTAATGTCAGACATTTGATTGTCCTTATTTTAACAATTTATATATGTACTGGGTCCTACTCCCCATCCTTCACCACAACTGTACTTCGAGGCGTTTGACACTTGCGCATTGCATTTTATTACAATTCTTTTCGTAGTTACTTCTCAGGGGTAATATAAACTTCATGGAGTTCTCAGTGGAGTGCTAAACGTATCATCAGCCTTGTAAACTGATACTGATGAAACTCCCCTATTTTACATTTGTTTATACCTAGTCGAGTCTCGATGAAACACGCAAGCTTTGTTTCATTAACAATGAGTTAAAATTCAGATCATGAACAAAAATTTGTCATGTCATTAAATGTGATAAGATTTATGAAGTGTCACTTATTGTAATGAAGTTTAATTTACAAGCTTTAGGGTGCGCCTCATCTCTAATAACGTGTTTTCAAATTTTTGTTGTATCACAGTATCAGTTTATCATAATGACTGCCATAATGAGCAGTGTTCTCTAGTGGTCTCTTGCGGTAACTATTGTTACTAGTCAATCGACTGTCCCCACAAGGTTGTGGCATTTAGAGGACGTGCACGACAGTTACATGCAGTTGCTACTGATTATGTATTTTGATTGTTTTGGGAAGCTGGGAACTCAGAAATGTGTTGAAGCAGGCTCGATGAGGAAGTAAAACTACATGTGTGAAGTTGTGCAAGTGGATTAGTGTCCATGGTATTTTGTGTTTGTGTGTGTTTCTAGAAGTGATGACATATTAAATATTTTGTACGTACTTAAGACAAAGTTTGTTTTTGCGTTATGTTATATCATATTGTGTACGGCGTAACTCTTCGAAGTGAATTGTCCATATCGTGGTCCAAAATAATCAACGTATAAATTATTTTTGCTGTTCTTTCGTTTCAGGACAACTAAAGATCGCACGAAGATAACATTTATTTCTCTTTTCATGCATCCTTCTCATAAACTCTTTAATTTTCACAAAGTGAGCTCTTTTCTGACCATTTGACTGTACCTGTTTTTCGGCTTATCTTCCTCAAAAGTTCTGAATTTATTTACTACTCTTGTATCTCCATACCTTCCAAGCCCTTTTTTGTTGCCAAGCAGAAATTTTGTTTTTCTGTTTTCCTGTTTTGGAGGAGTGAGTGAATCTTATTCGTTAATCTGTGTTCTTCGTTCTCTCATCAATGTCCATCGGGTGTAACACAGCTTTTCCCCATTTCATCTGTTATTTTAAAGTAGAATAAGTATGCAGAATGAAATTTTCGCTTTGTAGCGGGTTGTGCGCTGGCTGATTAAAACGTGTGAATGTATTTCCTTATTTGGTCTCAAAACGCAACAGCCATTCCCGAGCAATGCGAACAGTGTGATGTCCTGGCATTACGTCAGTACGAAAACAAATGAAAAAACGGTACGTTTTCCTTCTTCTTGACAGGATGTAATAATTTACGCACGATACTTCTATCTTTTCCAAGGCTACTAATGCCATTTCGCATCCAGAAAAGTGTTTCTGACTCACAGGAATTTTGGTGTTACAGCTGCATTATACAGCCAGAATTTAACATGTTTAGAAAAACATTTTCTCACATTCTCACATGTATGCTTTTTAAATTTTAAAATTCTGCTTTTAATGGATTGTTTGTATTTTCACCCGATACTGAAAGTGTGTTTCTGGATATTTCCGTAATTTGTTTTTAAAAGTTTTGATGGGTTGGTTTCATTGGTCATGTATTTTGTCGTTTCGAACAATACTTTTAGACCTGACTTCCCAGCTATTTCCTTCAGAAGTTCTTGTTTTTTCTTTGGTTTCTCTAAGGTTCCGCTTATTATTATGAGATCTTCTGCAAAGGACAAACAATTTATTTCTTCTTTCGATGTGCCCAGCTCATGTTCTTTATATTGTTATGTTCTTTTTCTCTATTTTCCACTCATTTATAACTTTTTCTAGTATTTAATTGAAAAATGTTGATGACGAATTCTCATTTCGTCTGGCGCCTTATGTAACTTCGAAGGAACTAGAATCTGTTCCAAAAAATTTAGTTTTAACTACTGCGTCTGTGAGATTTTTTCTAGCTGCTGCAAATTACTTCAAGGTTTTTAGGAGGGAAACTTTTATAACTTTTGCCAATCGATTTTAGGTGAATTTCATTTGTTGACAATGTGGATGGTAGCAGAGTCCTTTTAATGTAGTTTCAGAATCTTATAATTCCTTGACCTTAGCGAGAATGCTGATTTAAAATTCACTAACCAGTGACACACATTGTCACGAATTTGTGCCACTGGGACGAAGAGAAAACATAGTTATTCGCTTTCCTGTTCGACACGTAAGTGGAGCAGGGGGAAAAGACTGTCTATAGGCTTTCATGGGAGCGGTAATTAACCTTATTCACGGTCGTTACGTAGGTGGCAGCTTGTCGTACGCGCTGGTTTTCTAAATTTTCTCAGTACCATTTCGCGAAAAGAACGTTTTCTATCCAGCTATTGCATTGAAAATTCACGGAGCGTTTCCGTAACACTCGTGTACTGATCGAACCCACACGTAGCATTCCTAACAGCACGTCCATTAAATGCTATCCTCTATTCCTTTAACCAGACTAGGGGGATCCGAAACACTGCTGTTTACGGTACCCTGCGCAATCGAGCTACACTTCCCCAGAATTCTCCCAACAACCGAACCAAACACTTCCCCTTCCCTTCGACAAAGTAATTTTTATCGATTCGGTTACAGGGAAGTTATCATTTCACATATTCCTTTTTGTGGATGAAGTAGACATTCTTCACCTCGTACCGACATTATCATTGTCGTACCTCTAATATTCGTCTTGTGGATGAAGTAGGTATTCTTTACCTCGCACCGACACGTCATTATCGCACCTCTTTGGGACTCCTTATTCAAGATTATTTAAGAAATATGGTGTTATGCAGTTTGCTGATCCAAAATCGTGAACGACATGTGTCCCAAAAGACCCTATGACTTGCCCTATGTGATTCCATTCTGGTGAATTCCCTAATATTCCTCTTCAGGGTCTCAAAATCACTGGTAATTCTACGAGGGGTAGCGTTAACTTGATGAAAATGGAATAAATGTCATTGCATCACACAGTTCGTGTCCTCAGATGTTAAGTCCCTTAGTGCTCAGAGCCATTTCAACGATTTGAGCTGTGACTTGAGCCCGAATTTCTCACTTATCGCGAGCAGTCATCTTACCATTTAGGTATGCGTGTACGGCTCTCGCGTATGTCGTCAACCATGCGTCTACGACCTGTACTCGTACTCCATTATGCAATTTTCCCGTACAGGGCCGACGTATTCCTATCATAAAACAACTTTTGGTGGGACTTGCAGTTACGAGGTGTACAGCTGGTTATTTTTTTTTCTATAGCTTTTTCTGACTGAGAACTGCACTGCAGTAACTTCAAGGAAGCGTGCGTTTGAAAAGAGATTCACCACAAGGTGAGTGGAACTTTATTCGCAGCAGCACCACAGCGCGCCGCCACAATATGTATTCTAGTAAGTGGCGCTGTTAAGTAAATGACCACAATTTGGCTTCTTAACAAGGGATAAGTGTACTTTGCTATCAATGGGGAATACTTAACTTGGATCTAAAATATTCTGTGAAGGGACCAAGAGGTAAATAGCGTCCAGATTAACTAACTTCCAATCCCAAATTGAACGGGCCGACAGAGTAATTTCGTGCAAAGTGAATACGAATTCAGGAGGATCTGAAATTGACGGTACATCCAATCACTTTCTGACAACGTTTAGTAAGTACAGGCATGTTTCTTTCACAAAGTTCGTAGTTCGCGTTTGTTTTTCGTCTCAGACGAGATTGAAAACAGGATTTTTTGTCCCTTTAGTTCATCAATGAGAGTGAGCACAGTAGGCTGCAATGTGCGTGACGCAGTTTTGTACATGTGCCAATATGTGGTTGAGCGACCCAGAGATAACGTATCGGTATATATCTACGCATGTACATTGTATATGTATACGTATATGCATTTCACTCCGTACCCCTAAGGATTGGAATGTTCAAGAAATGACCAATTGGAGAGTCGGGCACTGTGCAGCCAAAAACTAGGGCAGCCAGTACTGCGGTAAACGAAGTCTCAATTTGAATATTTGGGAAAGAGTTTCCCGGTTTTGGCATTTGTCTTACAAACGAGGGAAACCTCCCAGAAACTTTTGCAAAGCCGAAGGATCGGAACTATTTTTAACTTAATTCTGAGGCGAAAAGGTTCAGCTAAAGAAATATAGAACGTGGTGTATGTGTACTTACACAGGTCGTTTATGAAATAATGCCTTGTATTCCCATCTAGGCGCGCAGTCCGGAACCGTGCGACTGCTACGGTCGCAGGTTCGAATCCTGCCTCGGGCATGGATGTGTGTGCTGTCCTTAGGTTGGTTAGGTTTAAGTAGTTCTAAGTTCTAGGGGACTGATGACCACAGCAGTTGAGTCCCATAGTGCTCAGAGCCATTTGAACCATGTGTTCCCAAAGGAGGTACTATAGCTGAAAACTAGAACGAAAGTTCTTTTAATGATAAGTTGGAAAACAATATCTGTCAATATGTGGAATAATCGGGTCTACTGCCGGATGTTTGTGTCGCTCTGGCACAATATTTCGGCCACGTAACTCGTTGCCTTCTTCAGGTGCTACCTCAGACTGTCGTATTGGAGGACTTGTCCAGTATTTATGCCTAGAGTGGAAGAGAGAACACCTTACAAGCATCGCCATGCGGGCGCGGACGGCAAACAGAATGCCCAGCACCCACTGCGCATAAATACTGGACAAGATCCTCCAATACGACAGTCTGAGGTAGCACCTGAAGAAGGCAACGAGTTACGTGGCCGAAATGTTGTGCCAGAGCGACACAAACATCCGGCAGCAGACCCGATTATTCCACATGTCAGGATCTCGCCGCGAAAGCCTGAAGAGTAATATCTGTCGAGATATGGGCCAAACTGTCCTCTAACTTGAAATGCTCAAATGTGTGTGAATTCCGATGGGACCAACCGCTGAGGTCATCGGACCCTAGTCTTACACACTACTCAAACTAACCTATACTAAGAACAACACACACACACACATGCCCGAGGGAGGACTCGAACCTCCGGCGGGAGGGCCTCTCACTTCCAGCTGTTCATGTCGTAACCACAGCTTTCAGACCTTCTTTGCAGTGAATCACGCACTATTTCAGATACGCATGTCTCCCTTAGGATTGCGTCATATGTACTGATCGCTAGATCCTGCAACGTTTGCGCTGCCGATTCCCGTAAGAGTTCGGACACTGTTTGTGCATTCGCACAGACGAAGAAGATGGTCAAGTGGCCGGTGAGCCTTAACTATGTATTTACTGAGATGGTATCTGTTCTTTCTGACATGTCTTCTGTGCGAATGCACAAACAGTGCCCGAACTCTTACGGGAATCGGCAACGCGCCGCGAGTAATGAGTATAATGGGCGGGGACACTACGAATGTAGTGCAGGACAATATGTTGAGAATGTGGGTTTAGCGGGAGGCGTGCCACAGAGAAATCAATGCAGTCGCGCTATCCTCTGTGGCTCAAATTCGTTCTTTTCAGTGAAATGTACCAGTTGGCTGGCAGTGGAGCTGAGGGACTGTGTGTTGGAAATGGGGTTTGGCGAGTGGATTTCCATTTACAGCATTCGCCTGCGGACCAAGGGGAGGGACTGGATCTCATCTTTATTTTTGGGACAATGCTCCCATTGTCCCAGAGCGAAACCAAAATTTCTTGTGTGTGTGTGTGTGTGTGTATGTGTGTGTGTGTGTGTGTTACTGCAAGAAGTAATGTGATCTTCGAAGCCACCGGATTTAAATTAGGAGAAAAAATATAAGCAGCCAGCGAGAGTGCTTCGCGAGAAAAACGTAGCCAAGAGAAACTTGCGCCGCCCTGGGAGTTGCTACGTAAAGGGCGGAAGAACTATTTGAAAGCTCGCCTAAAAGAATTTCACAGGCACTTGGAGCACTCTGCAGCTTTGAAATACTCCTCCCTGTAAATCTACCTCTTACCTTTATCCCGCTTCAAAACTCCTGACGCCGTCTGTGTACTGGAGAGAGCTTAGGTGCACCACAACTGAACTGATCGAAAATTATTCTCCTTATGGATTTGAACTGTACTCTCTCTGTACGGTAGTGATTCTGCAAGAACGTACTACAATGCGTGTCTTTAAACAATTGCAAGTAAAATACGTATTCTACGCATACCTTAAGAATTTTTTACGCCCATGAACTTAAAATCGTATTTTGCCTTCGCAAGCAAATCTGTAAGGTAACCATGAGGTTATTAGCCGAGCGGTCTAAGGCCCTGCAGTCATGGACTGTGCGGCTGGTCGCGGCGGAGGTTCGAGTCCTCCCTCAGGCGTGTGTGTGTGTGTGTGTTTGTCCTTAGGATAATTTAGGTTAAGTAGTGTGTAGGCTTAGGGACTGATGACCTTAGCAGTTAAGTCCCATAAGATTTCACACACACACACACACACACACACACACACACACAGTATACTTTTACTAGTCAGTTTTTCTCGACACCATTTGGTCTATTTATTGAGAGAAAATGGTTTTTTAAAGAGCAAAACATTATTTCTAAAACCATTAAGCGTACATTCCTAGCTGGCAGGTTTGTGTTAAAATTAACACACCTGGAAAACGGCATGCCACACACGCAAAAAGGACTTGAAGGGAACTGCCTGCGTAAGCAACAAATGATTAGCATTTAAGAGTGACGACACAAATCGTAAGGAACAACACAATCCACATTCTATTCATGGTTTTCAGCTGCCGTTACCGATGTCGTTTTACGCATCCCGCAATGTTATGTTTGGGCTTCAAAACAGGTGCAAGAGATGTTAATATTCTGTCGCTAGCTATGCGCAAACTATTGGTCCTATAACAAAAATGAAAGGGATGTTTTTGTAGGAAATTTAGTGTAGTTAAATATTGTACTGAGATAACTGTGACCTCCAGCGTAAACGTACCCCAATACAAAATTTAAGTACATTAAATTTTCTACAAAAAGATCTCCCTCTTTTTTTTTGGGGGGGGGGGGGGGGGTAGGACTAAGAGGTTGCACCTAGCCAGCGAGAGAACGTGAAAAATCTTGCGTGAGGTTTTTGACGCCCAGGTTTAACATTGCGGGTTGCATAAAACGACATCGGAAGGGCAGCCGATTTACCCTGTGTTCGGAAAGCTTACACAGTGTTCTTCTCGTTTAGAAGTCGCATCTAAATATTGTTTGATCATGAGAATTTTATGCCTCGCGTAAGAATAAGAATCATCTGCCAGCACGTGCCGAAATTCGACAGCAATCAGGATCGTTTCGTATCGATAATGTAGCTTATCATTTCACAATATTATTACTCGCCTACGTGGATATCCCACGATTTCCATATTTATATCGTTTTGAATTCGAGAAATTGTTCGTGACATCATATAATATCAAAATTACCAATGAGATCGCCCACACTGCGGGCGAACAGTTAATTTATATCAGAAATGAAATGTAGTCAAACACAAAAGGTTGTGGGGTTAAGAGTTGACGTTTCTATAGAACAGATTGCTTAGATGTTTAAAACATGAAAAAAAATATTATTATTTCAGTACCGTTTACACAAATGGAAACAAAATTACAAATACCAGGGAGCATTTGATTGGGCGTGGAGATAACTCAGTTACTACGGCGAAGGAAATAAACAATCTCACCATTTTTGATAGTTATTTGTATATGGCAGGCACTGTGACGGGACGTCGCGTCGCCTGGTAGCTGTACGGAAGCTCTCCTCGATGTGTCGCGCCTTTGCAGCTGGAGCCCAGAGAGATCTTCACGTCGACAGTTCGCCGTCTATCGCCGTAGCCGAAGCAGCGTTATTGCGGTGTCGGAAGGCGGATATTGGCGACGGATGGGAGAGCCCCCACCTCCACCTGCTTCTGCGATGTCTCGCTAACTGTCCTTCTTCACTTCTCGTCCATCCCTCTGCTCAACGATTACTCGAACTTTTTTCCTTTTGCGGCGTTGGCAACGGCGGAGTCGATTTGCAGTGCCGCCCAATGACTGATCACTGTTTTATGGCTAGTTTTATGGCTTCGCCTCTCCGTGCACGCTGGAAATTTCCCGTCTTGTATGGCTGTTGTGTGACTTGGGAATTGGCATTTTTCTCACGATATCACCAACGCTAATGCCAAATTCTTGCGATGTTGTTCTGCTTTCCGAATTTGTTGTGAAAGCAAACACACCACACTTCTTTGTAACCGCTATCTCTGCGCGAGACCTTAACAGACATTTGGGCTTCGTCTCAGTGTCTGATAGCATCCGTGATTGATAAGGAATGTTCTTACTGTCCAGAAATCATCTTTTTAAGAAGGCTGAATTCTTTCACACGTCTCTCCTGTTCGAATTTTACTCGCTTTGTGCACTATCTTCCTAGCGGCTGTGAGGTGCTGGAATTGTCAAAAAATGGCTCTGAGCACTATGGGTCTTAACTTCTGAGGTCATTAGTTCTCTAGGAGTTAGAACTACTTAAACCTAACTGACCTAAGGACATCACACACATCCATGCCCGAGGCAGGATTAGAACCTGCGGCCGTAGCGGTCGCGCGGTTCCAGATTGTAGCGCCTAGAACCGCTCGGCCATTTCGGCCGGCGCTGGAACTGTTCTTGCTTTGTAAGGCAGGTAACCTGTTGAATCTGTACATCGTAGAAGCAATGATGGAAATAAAGTAAAGGTTCAACAGCACAGTTAATATTGAAGGTGAAAGGGTATCAATGATAAGATTTGCTGATGACATTGCTATCCTGAGTGAAAGTGAAGAACAAATTCATGATCTGCTGAATGGGATTAACCGTCTAATGAGTACTGAACATGGATTGAGAGTGAATCGAAGAAAGACGAAAGTAATGAGAAGTAGTAGAAATAGGGATCAGCGAGAAACTTAACATCAGGATTGATGTTGTGGATTCCTACAACCTACGGAGCAAAACAACCAAGAGTACATCAAAAGCGGATCAGCACAGGCAAAAAAGGCATTCCTGGATAAGAAAAATCTACTAGAGTAAAAACATAAGCCTTAATTTGAAGAAGAAAGTTCAGAGAATATTTTTTGCAGAAGAGTATTCTATGGTAGTGAAACATGGACTGTGGGGAAACCGGAACAGAAGAGAACCAAAGCATTTCCGATCTGCTACAGACAAACGTCCAAAATTAGGTGGACTGAAGAGGTAAGGAATGTGGGGTTCTGCGCAAAATCTGGGATGGAAGGAATATGTGGAAAATTCTGACAATTAGATAGGACAAGTTGATAGGACATACGTTGAGACACGAGGGAATAACTTCCATGGTACTAGAGGGAGCTGTAGAGGGCAAAACTGTAGAGTAAGACAGAGATTGGAATACTTCCAGCAAATAACTGAGGGCATAGGTTGTAAGTGTTACTCTGAGATAAAAAACGTTGACACAGAGATGAATTTGTGGCGGGCGGCATCAAACCAATAGGAAGACTGATGACTAAGAAAAAAGTGGGGCTGGGGGTGGGCGGGCTAGAAAAGTTCACTTGATTTCGCGAGTGCATTCTTGATGTACCATCCTAATGACAGCAGGGGTCAATCAGTTTTTGGAATGCTTCGCATTGTCGACCCGTCTTTTCAGAACGTGTCCATTCCTAAGCGAGGCGAGGGCATCTGCGCGGCTACCCCTTATGTGATTGCAGAACAGCTCCAGTGTCTCCTCCTCAGGCGCTCGCTGCATGGTCTCCAGCCCGTTCTGTACTGTCATGACTATTAAACTTTTGATACAGGAGATTGAGACTCATGGCAAAGTGTTCCATCTATGTTCAAATGTTTTTTATTCCAGTCTTTGATCACTGGAATAAAAAACATTTGACCATAGACGGACCACTTTGCCATCAGTCTCAATCTTCTGTATCAAAAGTCTTTGTTCACAGGAATAAAAAACATTTGACAGTATTGGATCACTGTTTGTATATGTGACCATGTCGCAGTTGGTGAAGCATTTATGTTCACTTGACCCATTGCACACACACACACACACACACACACACACACACTTCAAAAAGAAAACAAAAATCTTCTCTCATTAATAGTAACACAAACACTTCACTCCCTAATGTTTTATTTTTCTGTTGTGCCCTAGTGTGTTGAGTCCAGTTGATAATTTACAAATAAAGGTTGCCCTTGACAAACAAATACAAGACATGAACAAATAAGCAAGATCAAAACAAATAAACAGTGCACGAGGAAAACAATTCATATTGAACTTTATGATTTCGTCACAGATGTACGGAAGATACATGCGAAATAAACATTAATGAAGACGTGTGAAAAAAGAATCATACTGTTCACTACGTCACAGATGAGAAAACTATACATCTACACGACACATAGAGTTAAGACATGTAAAACGAAAATGAACAATATAGCGCAATGATGTTTATCAAAGAGTTATATGGTCCAAATGTCAGCAAAAGGTACAGATATGAGACACAATAGTTAACTTTACACTGCTGTGTATTTCTCCATTCAGATTTATAATTATGCTGACCTGGAAAACGCACAAGACACTTAGAATTAATGTATGTGACACAAAATTCAATATTAAACTTCAGTAACGTTTATAAAACAGTTCTATAAAATGGTTGCAAAATGTGTGTCAGTTCAAACATTTGGTCACGCAAAACCGTAAACTTTTCGATGACATATTATTGTACTGCCAAGGCAAAGCCGGGTTGTATTGGATGGATAACGCCTTAAGGGGGTTAGGACGTCAAACGGGCCGACTTGGAGCAGGGGAAGCATCACAGGACATTTTAATTTCCAGTGTCTATACTTTTGCAAATAAATTCATAAAACTTTGTCAGCATCACCAGGAATGATTCAGGATTCACACCCATTGCAGTAGAAGTTCGAAAGCATAACAAAGTAAATTTTTTTACATGTGAAATTTCATCATTTTTTCACTTACTAATGGCAGCATTTGTTGCTATAGGTTTCTTTTCTTCATAAGTTAGATTGTTTGATGAATTTTGCACAGCATACATTCCATACTTAGAGGTGTATCAAACTCTAGAATTTATTTAATGTACGATAAAAAGGAAGATCTGTTGTATTTTAAACTTCATGTTTAGAAAAAACACAAATTTTGTAGTTAATTACCTCAGTTTTTACCAAAGTTCTTAATATATTTGGAAAATTCTAGAGTTTCATACACATTTAAGTAAGGTTTGTATGCTGTGCAAAATTCATCGAACCATCTCTCTTATTTATGAAGAAAATTGTACCTATAGCAACAAATGCTGCCATTAGTAAGTGAAAAAAAGATGAAATTTCACATGTAAAAAAGAAAATTACTTCGTTATGTTTTCGAACTTCCACTGCTATGAGTGTGAATCCTGAATCCGTCCTGGTGATGCTGACAAAGTTTTATTAATTTATTTGTAAAAGTACAGACACCGGAAATTAAAATGTCCTGTGATGCCTCTCCTGCTCCAAGTCGGCCCGTTTGACGTCCTAACCCCCTTAATGTTTTTACTAATGTTGCACATGTTTTCTTATCTTATGACATATACAAACGTAAGACTACCATTTTTACTGCCACAAAACCTAAAATCATTATGTATAATGTACGCATCACCGATCTTTGGGAGGCCTCCTGAGCCGTGTGTGGTTCGTGTTCCCGCCATCATGTAGTTTACACCCTGTTTTAACGTACTTCCTCCTCACTACGTTAATTTAAATTTCTTTGCATGGCGCGTATCGACATAACCCCTCTCGTAGTATATTTGCCCGACTGACATTACTTCCCAGTCGTTGCCTGTCACAGGCGAGTTCGGGTCGCGAGTTCGTGGTGCCCGTCAGTTAGAACATGTCTGGAGCGCAGTCGGACCTGCCAGTCGGGAGTTGCAAAACGGCACTAGTGCAGCCGGGTTGGAGCTGTGAGGTCAGCGTCTACATAGCTCGACGGCGATTGCCGCCACGCATCACTTGAGTTGGTCCACGGTCTTGGTGGATCTTCGGTCGGTCGTCCTACTGGACGACGCGTTTTATCTCGCCTATCGTTCATGAGTCAGCTGTTTGTGTGTGCATCGGCTCCCGATTTGTCTTCCTGTGTGCTTAGTTACTGTTGGGTATCGTCCAGGTCTTCGTGCAAGTATTTGTTGTGTGTGGGGCTTATTTTAGATGTGTCGGCATTCTGATGGATTCGGTCGGTTTCTGCAGACCAGGGAAGTTATCTCCACGCGGTGCAATCGGCTGGGTCCGTTGGCGGTCGCTGCACTGTGTCGGAGCGTGTGTGGAGCTGTCCGATCGCTAGGAGCTTCGTGGTTCACCGACCCAGGAAGTCAAAGTTGAGTAGGAGTTTCAACAATGCGAGCCACGTCCATTCATGTTGTCTGGTTGGTTTCGGTGGTTCACTGTTGGGGAGGTTTTCGTGTGAGCAACACCGAGTGTTTATATTGCTGAAATTTAGCCGCGATGCAGTGCAATTAACTATATTGGTTGCCTACAATTTGAGTGCACCAGCGGAATTTTCCGCCTTGTTTCCGTTAGTGTTCTTGTTACCTGTCATGGCCACTGACGTAAATTCAGACAGTGTTCCTTTTCAGTGAAGTTAACTATATTACTATATTTCAGATTCAAGTGTACCAGCGGAATTTTTTGCCTTGTGGCCGTTAGTGTTCCGGTTACCTGCCCTGGTTCAAATGGTTCTGAGCACTATGGGACTCAACTGCTGTGGTCATTAGTCCCCTAGAACTTAGAACTACTTAAACCTAACTAACCTAAGGACATCACACACATCCATGCCCGAGGCAGGATTCGAACCTGCGACCGTAGCAGTCGCACGGTTCCGGACTGCGCGCCTAGAACCGCGAGACCACCGCGGCCGGCTACCTGCCCTGGTCACTAAGTAATTTCAGTCAGCGTCCTTTCCTCACCTGTTGTTGCTGTCCTACATGGTGTGTAGTTTTGACAGATAATACATATTTCATTGTGGATAATCACGTTCGTAACCTTTTGTGTTTGAGTTCTCATGTACTGATTGGTGGCAAGCAAGTCTTTGTGTCGGTTGGTCCGTGGCTGTCCCCTGGTTGGGTTCCGACGGATCAAGCGTAGCTGGGCTCACCACCTGTCTCACCTAAGTGAACGAGGGCAGACCGACCTCCCTGGAGGCTTCTGAGTACTGTTTTCTTTATTGTCCTTCTCACCGGTGTTGAATTCTGTTTATAATCTATCATAGCCAATGATTTAAAATTCGTTTTTACTGGACTTTGTGTATTTTTTGCATTTTCGAAAATCAATTGTGGGCCTTAAGCCGCTTAAAACTTAATTCTTGAAATTACCGTTTAAGTAAAAACACTACGGCCTCCTGCCTTAAAAGATTATGGTAATATATTTTAAAAATTTTAAATTTGATTGTGGACCCTCAGCTGGTTGTATTGCACCTTGCATTAAAAACACTACGGCCTCCTGCCTTAAAAGATTATGGTAATATATTTTAAAAATTTTAAATTTAATTGTGGCCCCTCAGCTGGTTGTATTGCACCTTGCATACCTTTGCCTTGAGGCTTTCCAGCCTAACTGTGATGCGTTACATACTTTATTTAATTTGCTATTTTAACTGCATTTTATTTTGTTGACTTTTAAGATTTCTTGTTTGGAGGCCCTCAGCTGTGAAATAATTGCCTTTTTGTAGTTCTAAATGTGCGGGTACGTGCCGTTTTGGTTTAAAGGTGTTATTAAATTACAATAAATTAGAATTATGAGTGAACCTGACCGATACCTTATTTGGCCCTTTCCACAAACCTAATCACGTGCGGGTTTAGCGGACGTCTCACCTTATTTACTAGGTTTAATAGTGTCAGCTGTGCAAGCCCTGTGTATTTTTTAGTGTACCTAGCTTTTTACACTATTAAGTTCTAACATTCAACATATTTTCATTTGCTAAGTTCAGTAGTATCAGCTGTGCAAGGCGTGCAAACGAGACTAAATGTCAATAATATGAAAACAAATCACGCGTATTGCTAACATTGTGCCCGTGAGTGATTTAAACCTACTATTATTAACTTCCAACATACAAAATAATCCTAACATACTTTAACCAACATTTCATGCACTACTCTGCAAAGATAAAATGTCTTCTCCCCTGACCGCTAGGTGCTTCTGGCGTGTCCCTGTGTGCTAAAACAGAAATCTCATCACATGTTGGTGCATGTGTGTTTTTCATCCTTCACACAAGCGTCATTACATTGAACACCGCCGCGCGGGGTAACCGAGCGGTCTCAGGCACGTTCTAATAGTCCGCGCGGCTCCACCTGTCGGAGGTTTCAGTTCCCCCCCCCCCCCCCTGAGGGATTGATATGTGTATTGCCTTAGCGTAAGTTAGTTTAAGTTAGATTAAGTTAGATTAAGTGGTGTGTAAGTTTAGGGACCGATGATCTCAGCAGTTTGGTCCCATAATACCTTACCATAAATTTCCACATTGAACACCTAGCACTGTAAAAAAACTGACGTACATGGAAGTGCCAAAGCTCTTGCGTGAGTTGCATTATAATCCCGTGTTACGGGAAGTATGACGCTGTCGAATGCGGCTGCTCTCAGCCCAGCGCTGCATGTCTCGACGGGGCACGGGACCTAGGCAGACACCGTCATATCACGTCTCCACATCCACACGAAGTCACTCAGTCCAGGCACACACTAAAATGACTGTCTAAGCACAACAAAAATGTAGTACTTACTTCAGCAGAAAATCTATTCACAAAATACAACTTATTATCAACAGTCATCTAGAATTTTCGACATTGCGAATGCTGTCCATTACTCTATTGAACCACGCACCCTCTAAGGCAGTGGGCGTTAAATATACCAGTCTCGCACTCTACTATAACCTTACCCTGTCTCTATGTTGTCACGTGTACTAGACCCTAACAGAACAAGTAGTCCTGTCACGCGGAAAGCTATAACATCCACCATATATATATATATATATATATATATATATATATATATATATATTACGAGTGGAATATGAACGTGTGTAAAATTGCGTAACTCAATAAATATTCTTTCAGTTATGTAATTATTTCTTAAAAAGGTAATAATTATGTAAAACAGAGACAATATTTTTCTCACATTCTTTGTTAATCTGTGTCATAATTTTCTTTTGTACCCTTTTGTCGTCTTCCTTTGATGTACGTCGCCGACGCAAGAAGCGAATCGATTTGAGGTCTCTTGAATGAAAAACATTTAATGTGAAATTATTGCACTTTCATGTTCATTTGCTGGTAAAAACCGAATAGAGCCAAATACGTTAAAATTATTTATGATTAATTATTGAAAAATCACTTCCGCTTTTAATTATAATTTGTATTAATTGTTTTATCATAGCTGCAAGAAGCGCAGCCATTGTTAGTTGCGGTTATATAGCAACCGCGTCTGTACTTCTAGTTGAAAATAGCATGGGTTTGTGATAAACTAATTAGCAATACAATTTACTAATTTTTATTGGTGGCATCAATTTAAATGATTAATTATTTATTGAACAAAGGAAAATCTGAATTAAAAAAGAAATCCTCCATCTTTTGTTGGCCACCATCTTAACTTTTATCACAGCGGCAAATTTAAATTACTTGAAACTTAAAACAATATTCCGATGTGTAAAAAAAAATGTGCGCCCTTGGTACTGAACACTATTTATAAAATAAAAAATTAGTCGAATCAGACTGCATTTTCTAAGAACAGTGCTGATGGTATTTATTGTTGAACAAGATTTCATTGCTGATGTATGAGGCCAAAATTTAACTACGCACGAATCACAGAGAAAAATATTTCTGGTTGCATACGTCAGTGTTGAGTGCGGCTGGTATTCAGTGGTTCCTTTTCATGATCAATTTGCTAAGAATAATTAAATCGATTGAAAACAAAAATTATAAAAGCTCTGATGTACGATCTGTAATTTTAGTGATACGAACACAACTTACAGTCAACATTATTACACTACATCAGGTGGAATTCTTGTGCAATTTGAACAAACTAATTGTCCAGGAGAAGTTGTAGTATGGATAATGCATTATACAAGTGTATAATATTGTATCATTTACAAAATCAAATCAATGCAACTGCTAAAAAACAGAGTGAATTCAAATCGCAGAATACCATAGAATGTCGTATCATCCATATTCATTGCATTTGTCCATGTTGATGATATGGAAAAACCGCCACAAAGCCACGTATAACCCTCTTACTAAAATTTAGTTGTTTCCAAATAAAGTACACCATGGGAGCATAGTTCTGTTTATAGGAAAAGCTAATCAATAGAGTTACCCTTTTTACTGGATCTGACCGTGTGTTGTGTCAAATGGATAGGTAAATCAGATTATCACTTCTTTTCCTAAGGTCTTAACCAGCGGTTAGGTGGAAACGCAGTATGAAAACTATTATACGGAAGCTAGGGCAACTCAGTTCCAAGTTCATTTAGTGGTTTGAAACATGTACCAACAGCCGCCGCCCTATACGGGCAATGAAACAGTGAAGTATTGAAAAAGCAGAAGTATGAATTTAGCCTGTTTCCTTGCTACGGGTGGTTTCAGTTTCTACGTTTCAGTTTCTTCAAATAAATATTACTCTACGTAAATAATGTTGGCCAGCACCCTTACACATTACATTTTTCAAAGAGAGAAAGCCCAGTAGATAACTTCAAGGAAACTAAAAAAAATTCGCCGGGGGCGGGGACCCTCAGAAAAGCACTTTCCATAATCAACAAACTTAAACACTAAAATACTTATATACTAAAGCACACACATTTTAAACTGAACATTTCACTTCAAGAAAACCTCTTTCTTACCGGAATTTAATGTGAAAAGCTATTACTCTTTGAACGAATTCTGTATAGTCATTTAGCAGACTCTAGTAACTTGCCTACATTCTGACTGAATTTAACGTAAGCAAATTTTTTCTATAACACAAAATCAATTTAAATAGTGCTTCTTTATATTAACTTGGCACTTCACAAATATGTAAAACTGGATACTCAGGTTAATCAAACACCACGAAGGAACCCTATATAGGTGTATGAGTAGGATGAAATAATAGGGTGAATCAATTTCTTTAAAGTTCAAGAATGATTATTAAAACACAGTTTAAATCAATGGCTCACGCTGTACAAAAGTTAAAATACAAAAATGTCTTATCTGGAGGCTGAAGGCTCATGTGCTGCGAACAATTATGACGGCTACAGTACCCACGGTATGGCCTGCAAGAACCTTGCCGTATGGGCTCAATTTCTCTTCTTGGCGTCGTTCAGTTTTACGAACACTAGCCCAACAACTCTCAGATATGCCGTGAGCGTTTTCTGTCTTCATCCGAGGCAATTTTTTGCAAATTTGCAAGCAAAGTTTCTCCTGCTCCAGTAGGGTGTTGCCTCAATCACTGCTGCCTACAGACTGTGTGACTTACATTCCACGTTTGCTCTAGGTAACGAGGCAATTTACCCTTGCCACCTTTTCCACTCCCCAAAGTCACTTTCGTTGCAAACAAAAGCACACTGGCTTTCACATAACACCTGCTTCTTACATCGTTCTTAAGCGTCACCATTTCTTAAACTGTTAGAATTGAATCAACATGAACAAATTATACACACAAATATTTTTAAGTTCAAAACGTCATCTGAAAATTGTTTAACGTATTAAACAATTTACATAGTATTTTACATACATTACTCTCATCCAATGCAAAGGACTTCAAACTTCAGTATAGCGCACTTGACCTTACATGTACAGAAAATATACTACCAATATGCGAAAATTTTAAAGAAAAAATTATGAATTTTTAAATGTACCATAAAAGAATATTGTTATAGCGCTCATCGTCATAAATTGTGTAGACATTCTGTGCTACTACCTGTCGCACAGAGTACGGACCCTCGTTCAGGTGGAAGAACATTGCTATAGTTTTATTTTCGGCATGCGGTGGCCTATGCAATCTAGTGAGGGCTCTATCCTGGATCTCGTAAGTCTTCGTACTATTTCCCTGCTCTATTTCGATTGATTTCGTCGTCATCTCTATAATGAGTTCTCAGGCCCTATTGAGGCATTATTGGTGTGTCTCTGCCTCTCCTCCCGTCGGAGATCTGACAATCTTGTTAGCGACAGACTTCTCGGGTTTCTGGAACCGTAAATCTATTGGCCTGTATCCCGTTTGGCAATGCACAGCTTCACTGAAGTACTTCTCTGTCATCCGTAGTTACCGGACCCAGGCGCTGTGTCTGTCAGAAACCAATATCCGAAAGAACACTCCCAGAGGCACTTGTATCGTGCTACAGGATTGGATTGAGGGTTTCTAATTGAGGGGTATGTCACTTTGATCCCCTCCTTTCCTATTGTTGCCTTTCGTCTCAGGGATGTGAAAATTGTAGCATGGTCTGAGATGAACCTCTTGGGCCTACCACATGTGCGTACGTATTATTCGGTCAAAATTTTTACACAGCTTTTCGTTATGGTGCGGTTTGTGGCGTGAAGCCTGACGCGCTTAGTAAACGCGTCCATGACGACGAAAATAAATTGCCGCCGAGCTGTCTCTCTGGAAGACGGCTCTCATGATCAACACACACCAGGTCATTTGGTACATCTGTTGTGATATATGCATTTCTTCCAGCAGAGTCGCATTCTCAAGTCCTACACGCTGATACGTGTTGCATTTCCTAACTATCTCGGCAACTTACCTTCTGAGTACGGCATCTCCCCACACCTGGGCGATTGTTTTATACAACTCCGTCGTTCCGCAGTGGCCGAGATACTGATGAAAGTGCTCGATTAAATCTTCCGAATGTGCGTCAGAGACCCAAATGTTCCACCTTCTTTCTTCCACATTCCACCGCAAATATAGCCTCCGCTCGACAGTGCACAATACTGGAGCACATCCTATGCGCAGATCCTGTCCACCAACGCCGAACATCTTACAGTCCTTTACTCTCAGGATTTCTGGCTCTTGGGCTTGTGCTGCAGCTAACTCATTCCAATATTCTAGATTGCACGCTTGGCCCTATTGTTGTAACATTGCTTCCTCGCTCGACAGTTTCGTCGCCGCCCTCCCGCGAAGTACTTGGGCTTAACCAGTTCCTGAATCACCAGGGTCCAAAGCGTCATTCTTTTGTTAGTCTATTTGACGAGCGGAGCGGACGTGTTCGGATCGATCTCCAGCACCGAGTGTCAGAAAATTGGTTTTTCTCGTCGGTAATACTATACAACGTTGTTCGTTCGCTTGTATTAACGTGCAAGTACGTGGAAAATAAACAAATAGTCTCTTGTGTGCAAACTACCATGCACTTCATTTGAAATGTGAAGTGATTGTATCAGCAGCAGTTTGCTGGAAGAAACGGACCTCTACAAAGGTCCGGCATAAATGCCAGATCCATCCTGTGAAATTCTGACAAAACTTGCAACACAGGCTGAATTGTCAACGACGTAATACAGCAGAAAAGACCGAACATCATGGACGTAGGCACACGCATACCGACGTATAGTGGATACTGTGGACATCCATCTAACATCGACGTAACAGTCGCGAATCACGCCGCCAATAGACAAATATCAAACTGGACAATACACAATCAAATTACCACAAGTGACCATAATGAAACAACACTCACCCTAGCACAGCAACAACACACACCTATATCATCACTTTCCAAAAAACTCGTATTTAGCAACGCTAGCTGGGAGAATGTAAGACAAACAATCATAGACAAGAACATAGACGACATTGCAGGTAGTGTAGGCTACAGTGCACATAAACTCACAGAAATAATTACACTCGCGCAAAACACTTTAATTCCAACAATTCATAGCACGAAACGACAATCATACCATGGACCAACAAATTCACTCGACTTAAACGTGAGACAAGAAGAACCAGGCATCTATACCAACGTACTATATCTGAAGGGGATAGACAAGCCAAGGATAGATACAAACAACAACTACTTAAGACGAGAACGGATTTCTGGAACAGACAAGCACCCATACAAACGCAAACAAATATAGGTGGGGGGGGGGGGGGGGGATCCTAGAAAATAATAACGAAAAAAATGAGGAGTCCACTAGTTCTGGGTACGCTGAGACAGGATGACGGCACAATGACAAAGAGATGGAGACACACAGCACACTTCTTGCTGCGTAAGCTCCTCCCAGACGACAATGCTGATGACGACATCGAACATCAGTCAATTCTACACACAGAATTTAATACACCATACTACACAAATACCGTCACCTGGCCATCAGCACAGGAAGAAATCGCGCTAGCGAGCACAGAACTCAAAAATAAGAAAACACCCGGGCCAGACAGCATCCACTCTAGAGGTACTGAAACAAATAACACTACAGATCACCCGATTTCTAACTACGCTGCTAAATGATGCATTCAGGCTGAGCAGAGTACCTCTAGTATGGAAAACCTCAAAAGCTGTCATAATCAAGATATCATTAGGCAGAGATCCGTCAGATCCAGAGTCATATAGACCGAATTACCTAATAAATACCTTAGCCAAGATTTAAGAGAAACTGCTCTATAAACGACTACAGGCACCCTTGATCCTTCACGGCCTTACTCCACACCGATTTGGATCGATGATGCTATAAACAGAGCTCTCAGGATAGTACACACAATCATTATCAACATTGCAGGCTCATTTGACAATGTATGGTGGCCTGCAATGTTCCAGAGGTTAAGACACCTAGAGGTACCAGAAACTCTCTACAACAATCTATTAAAATACTGCAGGGATAGAACTGTCGTTTGGCAAATGGACACCAGAAAGTGATCAAACATGTCACGAAAGGATGTCCACAAGGGTCAATCTGTGTCCCCATCTTCTGGGACATCACATTGGAACCCCGCCTACAGATACTGGAGGGTCATGAAACAACAGCTGGAATTGTCGCATACGCAGACGATCTAATGGTGGTCATAGCTGCGAACAATAGGGCCCAGCTAGAAGAAAGAGCCAATGGCATACTACGCACCATCATACAATGGTGCAACACACAATAAACTTATGATAGCGGAAAACAAAACAACGTACACTCTGCTGAAAGGGTACCCTGCAGAGGGACCCGACAGTCAAAATCAGAAACACCGACAATAAACAATCACAGGTCACGCGCTATCTTGGAGTTCACACCGACGACAAACTGAACTTTCAACAACACATAAAAATCGTGACGTACAAAGCAGAAAAAATAATCCACAAACTGACAAGGCTAAACTCGGACCACTTCCCACTCCTCTTGTCAGTCATGAGAACATATCACTGTGCTCTCTTCGAGTCAGTACTAAGTTTCGCCACAAGCACATGGGCACACAAACTATTGTGACTATCTGGGGTCTTGGGTACCACCTCAGCTGAAGCACTGTGTGGCACTTAAAGTATTCCCGATAGCTCTCACAATAAGATACAGAACAGCGACGTGCTGGGGAGACAAGACCAGGTTCGGAAGATCACTGGTGTACGATTACAAACAATACGCCAACTGAAGACGTGGCCATTGGATACCTGGCTGGTTGCGTGGGACAACAGTGATAAGGACCAGAGACTATACAACTTCTTCCCCGACATAAGGGAAAGACCAAAACATAGACATCCCGATCCCAGCCGCGGTATGATACACTTCCTAACGGGACACGGCGCTTATCTCACGCACTTGAACCGGGTGAGTCTGTGGCAGCCACCTAGGTGCACATGTGGTGAAGAAGGTCCTCCTGGACATGTCGTTTCTTTCTGCGTACAATACATAAACATTAGATACACACTAGACACAGATACATCAAACATTGAACAAACAATCAAAGACGTTATTTATGACGACGAACAATGGCCAACCATTAATAAACTGACGATATCACCAAAACTATTCATACAGAATACCTGAGAACAGAAAAGCACAGAAGGCCAGCCTTTATTCAAAGTCGACAAGACGTTCACAGGGTGGACGGTGATGAAGATGCATCTGAAGACATCTCATCGGAGAGCAGCGTAAACACTACTAGCGACGATACAACATAAACACATCTAGCTGACTTCTAGAAAATCATCTGGTCCAGTCCCATCAGGTCAGCAGTCAGGAAGGGGCTTCTTGTCAAGTAGCTCTTAGAGCCTGATCAGAAGGATCTTAATTGTGGTTCCTCTGTACAGAGCCCAACCCGACGGATACGGGAGTAAATCGGAGAAAACCACCGGACAGGCTGAGTCGTTTGCGCAGCTAGACGGCGCTAACGACCGGATTGTCGACCGGTGGGAATGGTTCAAATTGCAGTTTTATAAATAGATTAGCATGCAAGTTAGCGTAGCAGTTACATATAGTTTTACTAGAGAAGTATCAAATTCAAGGATACGAATAGAAATTGGGAGCGGCTGTCACAGACTTGAAGTCCTTCCAAGAGCCTTACCGCCGCTCCAAATCGGTGATGGGCCACACTTTCTCTTTTCCTTTCTTTCTTCTTACTCTATCCATCTTCGCTTCTCGTAGTTAATAGAATCCCTTCTTCATTGTTTAATGGTTTTGGATTTGATTTGGTTTTCAAAATCGTTGTTATTTGGTTCATGGTAATAGATTTTTATTTGTTAATCCATAATTGTTATTATTTGATAAATTTTCAGTGAGGTGCAGAAAATAAAGCCCACCTCCACGTGGCGGGACACGGGCAATGGTGGGAGTGGATTCGGGTGCCAGGGTGGTATTACACTACCACCTCGGACGCCGGACCCAGTCACAGCGGCGAAGAGCCACTCACAAACCCACCATAAGCAATCAGACGGTTGGTCATTACACAAAAGCAGCAAGTAAAAGAAAAGGTAAAGTTCTTAGAAACGTTAGAACTTGGTGATCTGCATATAAACAAGTTTTCCGGCCGAGCACGTAACTTCTTAACTGTTTTGTTACATAGGCAATTGCCAGCATTTCTAGTTCGATAGTGAAATACCGTGTCTCCGTGTCCAGTAGCTTCCGGCTGCATGTAGACACAATGTTAATATTTCCATACTTGCGTTCCTGTTGTAGACATCCCTCAATGCCTTGCGCACTTGAAAAGGGCCGAGAAATCATCATGTGCCAAACAAATAGCGTCATGGAACGCAAACTTAACCTTCTCGAAAGCACTTTCCTTCTTGTTTCACCAGCTCCACTTGTTACCCTTCTTCAACACCACGTATAGAGGACTCAGCATTTGCGCAAAGTTGACAATGTGGCCCGGTAAAATGAAACCAGGCCGAAGAACTGTCTTAATTCTCGTGCGCGGAATGCCCATTTTATTTTGTGATTTCCATGAATTTGAATTGTCCGGACGGATATCTTCCGGCGAGATCTTGAACCCGAGACATAACACTCTGTTTGTGCGCATGTTTGCTTTGTCAGGCCTGAGCGTCACGTTGTATCTCTGAAGCACCACCAACATCTTAATTGCGTGGCACATTCGTTCTTCAAATGTTGCAGACGCCGTAAATATGTCGTTGATGTCTGTAACACAAAATTCCCTCACCTCTGGTGTGACTATATCATTCAGGGCTCGCACAAATGTCTTTAAGCTCAAATTGTATTCGGTTGTACACGTGCTGTTCCCCTTCTAATAAGGAGGCAGTGTACTTTCGGCAGAAAGGATCGAGCTATCCTTGATTAAAACCCACTGTAATCTAAAAGGTTTACAGCGACATTTTTCCGGGAATAGTCGCACAATGTCCTGGATAGGTTCCGGACTTGTTCCGTCTGTTTTAATGTGACAAAAACAGACGGATCCGTCTTTTCTACGCACAGTCGAGAGCGGATTCAGATATTCCGACGCGGCCTGCGATATGACTCCGGCTGCCTCCATCCCCTGTATCGCTTCCCTGGTAGCTTTGCAATGCTTCCTTATCGATGGCCGATCATACGTTACACTAAACTCATGGACTGCTCCCCGAATCCTTCCAATTAGGAAAGAGATGTCCCTGAAGTCAATGATTGTTTTCTACATCATCTGTCTCTGCCCCACTCTCAACCGTGGGTTAGCTTGAATACTCTCTAAATATTCAAGTCAGTTCGGGTCTCTGCGTTTTCCACGCCCACTTATGGCTGATCGTCTGTACGTAGGACGCCATTTACAGTGTCCCTTGTTTCTGAGTAAGACGTGATCAATTTATCTCTCCACTTTGACGCATGGAAACACCTGCGGTCCTCCGAAAAAGTATGACTTTCGCACATATTTCTACCTTGTATGGAACAAAATTGTCTTCTACTAATAGCGAAAGAGCGTCTACTATACCAGTACTTTCGTAGCGCACTTCACAATGTTCCTCAGCCACTCTGCAATTGCTTTCGCATTCTGCGCTTCACATTTGCTTCTCAGTTGCTATGGCGGTCTTACCTACAGCCTTCTTCATTGTCTCAGCGCGCTTGTTGTCAAGGCATTTGAGTGTGGTCTGTAGCTGCGTATTATTATGTTCCTTGCCTTCCGTACTCGCATGGGCGGCTTTGGTTGCCAAACAAGTGTACTCATTAACGGCCTCTGGATCTCTAAAGCCTAAAATTACATGTGCGACTGTCTCTGACCCTCTAGTAGTCGCATCACGTCCATCACATTCTCTTTCTTCGGCTCTGAAAATTTCCTCGTTCTTCTTACGCTTTACTAAATTAATTATGGCCTTAGTGCCCTTTGCACCCCCTGCGTCCGGATCTTTGAATAAATCGACCACAACCTTTGTAGTCAAATCCATGTTTACCGCTCTACTCTAGAGTATGTCATTACCGATTATAAAATCGAGCCAAAGTCTAAAGATGACAACTTCATTCACCTGTAAGCCACTTCTTCCGTCGCCTGGCGACAAAAAGACCTGTTTTTCTACCTTCTTCTCCTTCCACCCCAAAAGCGAGAATTTGTGAGATTCCTTTTATGTAAATCTCAGCTAATTTACTACTACTCTCTACCAGTTTTGCTTATAAAGAAGTTAAAAATGCTGTCATTTCCCGCTAATAATCCAGACATGCTCTCGTCTTAGTTCCTTCCACGGTAATTTCAATGACGGGACATCGACTGTCAGCTTTTTCCGGCAACTGGATCATAAAAGTAGTGGTCAGTGTCGTCTTGCACTTGAGATTGCGAGTACCACACATTGAGAAGGTAATGACCCTTCTTCGCTGAAGAGTCCCCTAGGACACCTAATTGTCTTTGGTCATTCAGTTGTGTGTCTCACGCTTCTATGCCAGAGGTACATCCAGTGCTTTCACGACCACTCTCTTTAAGCTTGCACGCCTTTCACGCGGCGTCTGTGGTTTGACACTTCGTTCCTGCACTGCACCCCCGGGGCGGGGACCATGACGTCTATTTCGCTCACGCTTAGTCCCTTCTTTTATCCTCCGTCCGTTATTGTGTAATTCTTCCTGTTACTGTGCCGAACAAATCATAGTGTCTGTCCTCTTCGCACCAGCGTGTGCCCTCCTTTGTTTCTCCTGCTCCTCAATGTCGTCTACAGATCTTAAAATATCAAGGAACTGTGCTCCGACGAGTGCATGTTGGACGTGAGCAGGAAAATGTGAGCGCATTGTGCTACACCATTCCTCATGCGTCATTTTGTCGTCAAAGTAAGCGCCAGAACGACAAAGTAAGCACTGTATGTTGCCTTGGACTGTGATACATACTGTCCACAATAAATGCACAGACGTTCTGTAACATATTGAGGAATATGCGAACTGCCGTCAGATGAAAAGTCTTGCACTTTTGACGTACAAAGTTCTCTTGTCCCCCTCTCCATGCTCGAACTCATGAACCTGGAATAAGGCGGGAACACTTCCCAGCTGAATTCATTCAGACAAATCAGCCCTGAGATTTGTAATTTTGTTTTGGTTTATGTACAAATACATTTTCTCAATATTTTAACCATATAAGAGAATCGAAGCATTTGACATGTGGTGCTACCGGCGAATGTTTAAAATTCGGTTGACTGATAAGGTAAGGAATGAGAAGTTTTTGCGCAGAAATGTAGAGAAAATGAATACTGGCAAACACTGACAGTGAGAAGGGACAAGATGATACGACGTCTCTTATCAGGAAACGACTTCAGTGGTACTAGAGAGAGCTGTAGAGGGCAAAAACTGTAAGACAGAGACTGGAATACATCCAGCAAATAATTGAGGATTTGGATTGCTGGTGCTACTCTGAGATGAAAAGGTTGGCACAGGAGAGGAATCTTTGGCGGGGAGCAACAAACCAGTCAAAAGACTGATGACCAAAAAAAATAAATCATCTAAGCAGTCTGTTCCATTCATACATCAACTCCTTACCCTCGTAGCCTGTTACGTACGGTTTCATTTCATTACTGATAACATTTAATTGTTTGCTCCCATTGCAGGGCAATCTCGTTGGTAATTTTCATGTTATATGATGGCAAGAACAATTTTTCGAATTCACTTTTTGGTGCGCAGCCTGGGGCTTCGATTTGATTTTATTCTTGCTTTTCCGCCAGTTTGAGAAATTATAAATTTTCAGACACGACTCAGGAATAATTCGTATTCCTTCATTAGAATATGCTAACCTCTTTCAGTATGATGACACGCGCAAGGATGGTATGTTTGTGATGAGCTGGGTGTGTTGGAAATGTGCTGTATGAAGTAGATGTAGCTGTTGCTAGTTTGTTTAGTTTCGGTTTAGACAGCCTTCCCCGTTTTTTGTGCAGCTGTTTTAGAACACGTAATTTGTTGTTGTGAATATTCTGTTCAACGTTTTCAGTGTTGTGTTTAGGGATACCAGCATTCCCATCAGCGTCATATTTTCTGTCTTAGTTTGTTTTGTGCGGCTGTTTTAGTTTGTGGTTTCGTTTTTCTATGTAACTGAGGTCTGGAAGATTGTTAAATATGGAAATCGCCATCCTTATGGAAGACATTTCGTGTGTGAGTGAGAAACGAAAGGCACGTCTATCGGGAGTATGCGGAATAAGAGTGCATTAGAAACAGGCAGGCCAATTGAGGAGAGGTCGAGGGTGAGCGAGGAAACACAAGACTCTTTCGGAAACTAAAAGTCAAAGACAACTGAACCGAATTCTCGCGATATTAGAAAACCGCACATCACAACCATCATGAGGTATGAGAATAAAACACGATGTCAATGGCTGAAAGCCGAGCCATAACCTTCCAATCAAAAGCTTAATAGGCAGATTGCTTAAGTTAGGCAAGAATAAGAGACCGAAACCAGAAAGTTACGGAGTTAGTAATAGCATGGACGGGGTAAAAAAGAGAGTAGAACGAAGGTTGGCAAGTTACAAACGCAGGTAAAGGCGAAGATGACATCTTTGTGTGCGTTGATGAGGAAGGTAAATCGTCCAAGGGGGGAAAAATAACGAGCGTCATCGTCGAGTAAGAAGTTCTGCAACGCGTCAAGGTAAAGTCCTCGTAACGCAGGTCACGCCAATGGTTTTGCTGGACGCATTCCCGATGCACGAGGTGCACGTACCACTGCCTAAGTTCGGCCGAACGCGCAGTATCCACTCGAATGCATGCCTAAAGCATTCAGACGCGTATCTGCTCGCGAAGGGAGTGGCAGAATGTAATGTTTTACTCGTTGCAGAACAGACGCTGGTATGACGTAACAGTTTGCGAGAACAGTATTACAAGGAGTTCTGCAGCAAATTTCTGGCAACGTACTGAAACCTGATCCAACAGGCCATTGCAAAGATGACGATGTATCTAGGACAGTATGTATCACAGTCCGTGGCAACATACAGTGCTTACTTTGTCGTTCTGGCGCTTACTTTGACGACAAAATGACGCATGAGGAATGGTGTAGCACAATGCGCTCACATTTTCCTGCTCACGTCCAACATGCACTCGTCGGAGCACAGTTCCTTGATATTTTAAGATCTGTAGACGACATTGAGGAGCAGGAGAAACAAAGGAGGGCACACACTGGTGTGAAGAGGACAGACACTATGATTTGTTCGGCACAGTAACAGGACGAATTACACAATAACAGACGGAGGATAGAAGAAGGGACTAAGCGTGAGCGAAATAGACGTCGCTTTTCACGTGGCGTCTATGGTTTGGCACTTCGTTCCTGCATTGCACCCCGGGGGCGGGGACCATGACGTCGTTGTCGTCAACATCCTAAAACATGTATCTCCTGGGGCGGCAACTGGACAGTCGTCCGTCGCAAAGATCCTGACAGACCATCTTCACTACCGCAAGTTCTGTACAAGATGGGTGCCACGTTTGCTGAGTGACGTGCACAAGCAGCAACGCATGGATTCAGCTAGAAAGTTTCTGGAAATGCTTCACAGAGAGGGAGATTTGCTTTTCAAATGTCTTGTTACTGGAGACGAGACCCCGTCTATTACTCAAATCCTAAGACGAAACGTTAGGGCATGAAATGGAAGTAATCTGGTGGAAGTTCCCCAAAAACAGCAGAAATCACATATTCAGCATGGAAAGTTAAAGCAACCATCGTTTGAGACTATCGGGTGGTTTTGCTCGTTCACTACGTGCCTCGTCCGTTCTGCTCCACACTCGAGCCCTAAAATCAGCTCATACCAACTGAAATTCATGACTACGGTTTTCCAGTAGTCCAACCGATATGGTCACGAGTCCAGGAGAAGCGCTGCAAACGATGTTGTGAGCGAAGGCACTCGAGTCGGCACTGCTGCCAAAGTCCACCAACGTACAACTTCGCCGGACTGTCCTAACGAACACGTCTGTCGTACGTCCCACATTGGTTTCTAAGGCTATTTAACACTGTATTGCTTGTCTGTTGGCACTGACAAATCTAAGCAAACGCCACACCTGTCGGTCGTTAAGTGAAGGCCGTCGGCCACTGTATTGTCCGTGTAGAGAGGTAATACCTGAAACTGGGTATACTCGACACACTCTTGACACTGTGGATCGTGGAATATTGAATTCCCTAATGATTTTCGAAATGGATTGACTCTTGCGTCCGAGTTTGAAATATGTTAATTCCCGTCGTCCGGCCATAATGACTTCCTTTGCGTCAGCGTTTGAAATCTTTTAATTCCCGTCGTCTGGCCATAATGACATCGTTAAACCTTTTCACGTGAATCACCTAGGCACAAATCACAGCTACGGCAATGCACTGCTCCTTTATACCTCGTGTGTGCGATACTACTGCACGCTTAACATGTGCATGGTGATATTTCATGATTTTTGTAGCCGCAGTGCATCTGCAGCATTGTTCACGGAACTCATAGTGGATACCATGGATTTTGAGTGAATGGGATGTTTGGTCCAGAGGTTTCGAACGTTCTGGGACAAGCCAGCTGTGACAAATTTTGAAGTTGGTGGTAAGGACTATGGGATCAAACTGCTGAGGTCATCGGTCCCTAGGCTTAAACACTAATTAAACTAACTTACGCTAAAGACAGCACACGCCCATGCCCGATGGAGGACTCGAACCTCCGACGGGGAGAGCCGCACGAACCGTGACAACACGCCAGACGGCGCGGCTACCCCCTGCGGCAGCTAGTCTGTGAATTCCTAGACTTGTGCCACAGAGCTGAGGGTCCATTTAAATGAGTCAGGTGTGCAGCGCCCATCAGATCTATTCATGTAGCTCTGTTTGTTTGGTGTACACAAGATTTTTGGAGCTTGACTCTTGTGCGGCTCGAGACTATTATAAGAGCTCGAAGTAATAGTGAAGATCCAAAGAAATGTCCCCCTCCGATCCTCCTGTACAGTGATCAGCTGCCATTGGATTCCCAACAAAGCTCCAGATTTTGAAGAGCCCGAAAAAGCAATGACTGTCACGTACTAAACTGACAGTAGTGAGGTTATTGAAGAAAATTTAAGTGGATCTTAGAGAATAGGCTGATGGGAAATGAAAGGGATGACCTGTTTGCAGCAGTAGACAAGAAACTCAAATCCACGAAGACAGCCAGCTGGATTCGAAACTATTTCGGCAGGACTGAGTGTCAGTGGTGGGTATGAAATTTAATTAGATCCTTCTATCAGTCCCAGATGTAACAACAAATTAGTACGTGTATTCCCAACTCATATTTTTTACATTTGACATCAGTTTATTCAAATATTTTATATATTTCATTGTCATTATATTGAAATCGCTTCTGTGACATGATGAAGTTGGGGATGATGGCAGATTGTATTTGTGGATTAGCTAGTCAGGGATGTGGATTGTGGGAGAGGGGGTGGAGGTTTTATCTATGATGAGGGTGCCTAAATATGTTATTTTTCATTTCACGAAGATATGTGAGGTTGGTGTGTTGTTTTAACATACTTATATCTGAAACTTCTGGATACTTATATCTGTTTTAAAGCTATGTTGTTTCTGGCCCCACAAGCCCTGAGCCGTTAGATGGATATCTGCGCTTGTCAATGTCAGAGACGGCTTCCCGTGAGTGCTGTCTTGCTGGTGTTATAAATTGCTAGTAGGAAGTCGAAGCACCGTCGAGAGGTTTGACAGGTGCCCATGTTTGGCAGAGTCTGTCTGGGACGAGGATGTGAACAGACTGGATGCTGGAGTGGGTCGGCAAGCAGCCAGTCTGTGTGCTGCCTTCACGCAGATGCTACCACTGAGCGACGATGGCAGTACCCAGCTACGGGCAATGAGTAAAAGCTGTGTGTCAGCTAGCACGGCAAACCGGTGGATGCTATGTCTGCCAAAATTTCTATAAGCATGGACGCGGAGTTGGCAAGGTAATGCTAGCGTGGTTTTTAGCTGTTAGCCACTACGCCAGCGATCGCCGGAGCTGAAATTGTTGTCTGTTTCCCGTGCTTTACTGTGTATTATGTTATGGTAGAGGATATTTGGTGTTTGTTCCTATTCACTGCTGTGGGATAGTACACCAGTGTAATGTGTATAATACTGTGGCTCATCAGTGTTTGCGCTATGTTGTTTCGAAACATTGTCATTGATCGGTATACAAGTGACATTGTTTGTACAACATTCTGGTCGGTAGTTGTATGAGCAAAGTTGTTTCAAGCTGTTATTGTGGGATTACAACGTTACCCATTTTAGGTGCCTCTTCAGTCACGTTTGCGGCAGTTTACCGTTACTTCCTAGCATGAGTTCGTATTTTATCAAACTGAATATGTTAGTGTACTGTTTAGGTTGCCAAGATTCTTCCTCATTCACACCATGTTCAAAATTAGTACTAATATTGGCTTTTCTTCTTGACTACATCTCTTGTAGCTGTATGTATTTTAAGTGATGTAAAGGAATTTGATGTTTGGCTGAAAATTTAATTTATGAATGTTGCCACCATATGAATGCTTCTAAATATTTACTGTGCTTGAAGAGCAAGATGGTTTAACAGATGGTGGAATACATGTGAAAACTATTGATGTACCTGGTGGTAGTTACGCTAAGTGAAGTATTCAGTACACTCATATGTGAAGTCAGCTCATATATCAAATGAATCTACACGATTCTGGAGGTATTTTCAGATCTCAAAAATTTGTTATTTATAAGTGCAAACTGAAGTGACGAATAAAAATTAGTACGGAGGCTGGTATTAGAAGCTGCAGCTATTACTCTCTAGGCAGATGCACTAACCACTACGGCACCATGGCACAGTGTCTTTCTAGCACAGCACGGACTACCGTAGGAGTCCTCCCTCCTCAATCCAAATTACCACTCACGTCTCAGCCCACTTTGTATTCTCCCTTAACTCAAGCAGCAATGCAGAGGTTCTCCAACTGTATATTGAATGAAACAGGTGATACTGCCTGAAAAGTAGGCATGAGTGTTTTAATCGAATGAAACTAATTCCACTCTGGCTGAGTGGCGTAGTAAATATTGCATCTGCCTAGTGAGCAGGAAACCCGGTTTCCAATCCCGGTTTTGGTACAAATTTTCATTTATCGCTTCCACCTAAAGACATGCAATTGTTATGTGTTACGTCTCGGTTTAGAGTTGTGTGACGAACAGCGGTTTTAAAATAAATCGAGAACTAACTTGTAAACGTCTGTAGCGAATCGCAAGGGGAAAATGAAATGAACCGCCCGGGGTGACCGAGTGGTTCTAGGCGCTACACTCTGGAACCGCGCCATCGCTACGGTCGCAGGTTCGAATCCTGCCTCGGGCATGGGTGTGTGTGATGTCCTTAGGTTAGTTAGGTTTAAGTAGTTCTAAGTTCTAGAAGACTGATGACCTCAGAAGTTAAGTCCCATAGTGCCCAGAGCGAAATGAAATGCAGGTGGATGTGAAACTATGTTACGACGATTGTAAAATTTAACCACTTAACAGTAATATAGTGATTGTGCGTTACCGATAAATACTGAATGATGTCCTGTGAACCCAACAGCACGCTTCAGTACCCACGCCCACACTCCCTGCGGGCACTGTTTCTACCAGGCTTCCCGAGTATTAGAATCATTGCTCTGACTCTTACTGCGACTTACTAACGTTGTGCATTTACAGTTAATGCACTTCCGACTTTCGTGGTACACAGTATTGTTTTCAACTGTACCAACTGCAGTGCTGTGGGCACGTGCGCTGGGTCTCCCGAGTGAGAATCCATTGCGCGATCAATTTGATTGACGTTCTCCCACAGATTCTCGATTAATTTTAAATCCAGGGAGTTTGGTGGCCAGGGGAGTACGTTAAACTCATCTTGGTGCTCTACGTACCATGTACATACACTGCAAGCTGTGTGATAAGTTGCATTGTCGTGCTGGAAGACGCCATCGTGCTGAGTAAAAAGGAAACTGCGTCTAGGGGTGGACATGGTATCCAAGGATAGATGCACACTTTTGTTAATGCATCCAAGGATAGAGGCACACTTTTGTTGATGCATTGTGCCTTCCAGAATGACGACATTATCCAGGGAAAGCCACGAAAACATTCCCCAGGCCATAACGCTTTCTCTTCGTTTGCTTTCAGAAGTTTCAAGTCATATAATCCAACGACCGTGTATCCGATGGAGCATGAGATGTGCTTCATCTGGAACGATCACTTGTCGCCACTCAACTGACGTCCATTTGCGCTGTTGCTGTGCAAATTCCAGCCTTCGTCGCTGTCAGCATGAGTGCATTAACCAGGCGCCTGCGGCGGAGGACAATACAGGGTGGACCATTAATTGATCGTGACCGGGCCAAATATCTCACGAAATAAGCGTCAAACGAAAAAACTACAAAGAACGAAACTTGTCTAGCATGAAGGGGGAAACCAGATGGCGCTATGGTTGGCCTGTTACATGGCGCTGCCATTGGTAAATCTGATATCAACTGCGTTTTTCTTAAATAGGAACCCCCATTTTTTATCGTATATTCGTGTAGTACGTAAAGAAATTGAATGTTTTAGTTGGACCACTTTTTTCGCTTTGTGATAGATGGAGCTGTAATAGTCACAAACATATGGCTCACAATTTTATACGAACAGTTCGTAAGAGGTAGGTTTTTTAAATTAAAAAACAGAACGTAGGTACGTTTGACATTTTATTTCAGTTGTTCCAATGTGATACATGTACCTTTGTGAAGTTATCATTTCTGAGAACGCATGCTTTTACAGCGTGATTACCTGTAAATATCACATTAATGCAATAAATGCTCAAAATGGTGTCCGTCAACCTCATTGCATTTGGCAATACGTGTAACGATATTCCTCTCAACAGCAAGTAGTTCGTCTTCCGTATTGTTCAAAGTCGTCGCCATGCAATTGCTGGTGCATAGAAATATGGTACGGGTGCAATCGATGTTGATGTAGCATTTTGAACACCGACATTTTGAGATTCCCGATTCTCGCGCAATTTGTCTCCTACTGTTGTGCGGATTAGCCACGACATCAGTAAAACACTTACTTGGGCATCATGATTTGTTTCAGGTCGCGGTTGACGTTTCACATGTGTCTCAACACTTCCTGTTTCCTTAAATAACATAGCTGTCCGGAGAACGGTCTGTACACTTGGATGACGTAGTTAAAATGGTTCAATTGGCTCTGAGCACTATGGGACTTAACTTCTGAGGTCATCAGTCCCCTAGAACCTAGAACTACTTCAACCTAACTAACCTAAGGACATCACACACATCCATGCCCAAGACAGGATTCGAAGCTGACCGTAGTGGTCGCGCAGTTCCAGACTGTAACGCCTAGAACCGCTCGGCCGACGATGATGTCGTCCAGGATACCGAGCAGCAGATATAGCACATGCCAGTTGGGCATTTTGATCACAATAGCCATACAACAACACGACATCGACCTTTTCCGCAATTGGTAAACGGTCCATTTCAACACGGGTAATGTATCATGAAGCAAATAGCGTCCGCACTGGCGGAATGTTACGGGATACCACGTACTTACACGTTTGTGACTATTACAGCGGCATCTATCACAAAGCGAAAAAAGTGGTCCAACTAAAACTTTCATATTTCATTACGTACTACACGAATATGTAATAAAAATGGGGGTTCCCATTTTAAAAAACGCAATTGATATCCGTTTGATCTAAGGCAGCGACAGCTAGCGGCACAACCATAGTGCCATCTGGTTTCCCCCTTCTAGCTAGACAAGTTTCGTTCTCTGTAGTTTTTTCGTTTGATGCTTATTTCGTGAGAAATTCGGCGCGGTCACTATCAATAGACCACCCTGTATACAGCAATGTTTGCGCTGAACTATCGTGTGTTGGTAGACAGTGTTGGTAGCCTCTCGGTTGATCTGGGCTATCAGTTGCTCAACAGTTGCATGCCTATTCGCCATCAGAGGTTTACGCAGCCGTAGTTCACCCCTGTCACCTATGGCCGTGGTGCACCGCAGTTGGCATGGTGGATACTTTGAATAGCGTCATTTTGTTGTCGTGCACGGTATACTTTAATGGCGGTCGCACGCAAACAGTTTACCAACGTAGCCATTTCGAAATTGTTTCCATCCTTTGCTCGAAATCCAGTAATCTTGCTCTTTCGAACTTCCGATGAATCGTTTTTTTTTCCACAACGACTGAACTTCGTCTCCCATCCATTCTCCACCCCTGCCACCAGGGAGTTTACGTATCATCGACTGCTGGTGCTGTCATCTGCAGTCTTGTAAGTAGGCTGTTTAGGCTTTTATGTTGGTAACGCCACATAGCGCTATGTATGAAAATCGCTGACTGTACTGTGTGCAGTCTGTGGCTAGTTGGCATTGTTGGAATATTCGTTATTGTAGTGTTGGGCAGTTGGATGTGAACAGTGCGTAGCGTTGTGCAGTTGGACAGTTGGAGGTGAGCCGCTGGCAGTGGTGGATGTGGAGAGAGAGAGATGCCAGTCTTTTCAGCGGACAATCTGGTCGTGTGTCCGCCAGAAAAAGGGAATTTTTAAAGATATATATATATATATATATATATATATATATATATATATATATATATATATATATATAGGGTGGTCAAAGATGTGTGAAATGCTTTTAGGGATGTTACAGGGCAGGTTGTAGTGAGACATAAATGTTAAGAAAGGGATTCGATATGTTGGGCCGTTTCCGAGTTATTTAGCATTGAAGTTAGCCAATAATATCGTCGCGCGCGTAAATTCAAGTTTCATCTAACGAGACAAAGCACTCGTTGGGAAAAACAGCCCCTGGCAAGCCGCTTGAATGAGAGCGCGCGATGCCCCGATTGGCTAAATTCTATGCTAAATAACTCGAAAACAGAGCAACGTATTGAATTAACATCCCTACAAGCATTTCACACATTTTCTGACCACCCTGTATATCATCCCTACAAGCGTTTCACACATTTTCTGACCACATGTCTTTTGAACATTATTAAGGTAAATACATTGTTTGCTCTTTATCAAAATCTTTCGTTTCCTAACTATGCCTATCAGTAGTTAGTGCATTCAGTACTTACAATATTGTATTTAGCTGGCAGTATTGGCTCTCGCTGTATTGCAGTAGTTCGAGTAACGAAGATTTTTGTGAGGTACGGTAAATGATTCATGAAATCAGGGTCATCCTTTTGTGGGGATCATTGAAAGTCAGATTGCGTTGCGCTAAAAATATTGTGTGTTAGTTTAGTGATGATCAGAATAAGTAAAGAGAGAAATGAATGAATACGTTCCATTTTGCTCAGCTGTTTGAAAAACAAATAACGTACAAGTTTACCAGCACACTTATTCATAATTATTAATAAGGGGACGTCTCATTCTGCCGATGGTTATTGCACTTTAACGTCGAACATAAGTGATGGTCACATTAATGTGACTGGACCACGACGCATGTCAGGAAAAAACAGAAATCTTTAGTTGTTCAAAATGGTTCAAATGGCTCTGAGCACTATGGGACTTACCTTCTGAGGTCATAAGTCCCTTAGAACTTAGAACTACTTAAACCATGGATGTGTGTGATGTCCTTAGGTTAGTTAGGTTTAAGTAGTTCTAAGTTCTAGGGGACTGATGACCAGAGTAGTTAAGTCCCATATTGCTCAGAGCCAACCTAGAACCGTTCGGCCACCCCAGCCGGCATCTTTAGTTGTCATTATCCGAAAAGATATAGAGTTTACACTTACATCTCTTGATTTTTTCATAAATGTTTTAGTAGGATTCTTTTCTGTTGTGGTAGCCCTCTCTCGGCACCTATTAGACTGTACCCAGCCGCCACGGACCAGCGCCTGCCTCGGTGACGTGTGTCGCCTGCTGGTCACAGGGCCGACCTCCGCACAAGACGTGTGGGCGACTCTGTCGCGAGTGCGCCGCACCTGTCAGACGGTCGCCGCCGCCCCCGTCACCGGCGGCCCAGCGCGTTGCGTTGCGCTGCGGTGCGGCCGCCGGCCGCAGTCGCGCCGTGATTTATGGCTGTCCGGCGCCTGCTGCCGGCTGCTGGGCCCGCGTTTATCACGCTTCTGTGGCTGTGACCGGCAGCCGCCTCCGCCGCCGCCGCCGCCGCCGCCCCAACTCGGCTGCGTGGGCGGCGACTGGCGATCGATACTCAGGGCCGCTGCGGTCTGGCCACGGCTCCCTCCTGTGTGCACTCCACATTACCTGCCGACAGAGCACTCTCTTTCAGAGCTTAAAAGTCTGACCAGACATGAAGTTCCAGTGAATAGGCGCGGAACCAGACATGAAGTTCCCACATCTACATCTACATCCATGCTCCGCAAGCCACCTGACGGTGTGTGGCGGAGGGTACCTTGAGTACTTCTATCGGTTTTCAACACTATTCCAGTCTCGTATTGTTCGTGCAAAAAAGGACTGTCGGTACGCCTCTGTGTGGGCTCTAATCTCTCTGATTTTATCCTCATGGTCTCTGCGCGAGATATACGTAGGAGGGAGCAATATACAGCTTGACTCCTCGGTGAAGGTATGTTCTCGAAACTTCAACAAAAGCCCGTGCCGAGCTACTGAGCGTCTCTCCTGCAGTGTCTTCCACTGGAGTTTATCTTTCATCTCCGCAACGCTTTCGCGATTACTAAATGATCCTGTAACGAAGAGCGCTGCTCTCCGTTGGATCTTCTCTGTCTCTTCTATCACTCCTATCTGATATGAATCCCACACTGCTGAGCAGTATTCAAGCAGTGGGCGAACAATCATAGTGTATCCTACTTCTTTTGTTTTCGGATTGCATTTCCTTAGAATTCTTCCAATGAATCTCAGTCTGGTAACTTTATATGATCATTCCATTTTAAATCACTGCTAATGCGTACTCCCAGAGAATTTATGGAATTAACTGCTTCTAGTTGCTGACCTGCTGCGGGGTATTGGCAGAGGTGCCCGTAGGACACGGGGAGGCATTCATGACTGTAAATGGAGGAAAAGAGGTCCTATGGACATGTGTACGGAAATGAATCGTTGTCACGATAGACGCTGTTGACGAATGAAAGTTTCTCTGACAATGTGTCATATGTTCCTTGTGTGTTGTACGCTGTGTAAGCAGCAGAGTGGTTCGGTATTAACGTCGGGAACAAGCCGGGATGGTGCTTGTTGATGGCCAAGAATATGGAAACGGCCGAGAGGTGCCATGGCTATGCCAAAACAAATACCCTCACCAACATCGGCTACATCACACAACATCATAAGCTCGTTTTGGGCGTTTGTGTGATCACGAGTCCTTTGAGCCAGATGAACGTGCAGGGAGGCGGCGGACTGTGCGCATACCAGATTTGGAGGATCTCCCGCAAGGATCTAATCGATGGCTTTTGCACTAGACCATCACAGTTATGGGATTTATGTCTCCAGTCCTCTTTACCGACGAACCGTTCTGCTGCTTATAGTATGCTACGTCAATCACACAGTTTGCAACACACAAAGATTACAAGGCACGTGGTCGGATGAGCTTTCAGTCGGCAGCGCCATCTACTGTGAGAACGGTGCATTTTTGGACACACACTGATAGGACCTTTGTTCCTTCATATCCAGTTAGGAATCGGTCGCTACAGTTTGTCGGTTTTATTCCCGTCCACCCTCTATATAAACAGGGTGAATCACTTGACAGTCTAATTTAAGCTACTTTTAGTTTGTTATTGTCAATGTTCAGATGAATGGACGATTTGTATGTGTGTCCGTCAGAAAAAGGAAATTGTCAAACTGGAAGTCACGATTATATATTGTTTGCTCTCAATCAAAATCTTTCATTTGCTAACTATATGCCTATCAGTAGTTAGTGCCTTTAGTAGTTAGAATCTTTCATTTAACTGACAGTATTGGCGCTCGCTGTATTGCAGTAGTTCGAGTAACAAAAGTAACAAAGAGTTTGGTGAGGTAAGTGATTCATGAAGATAGGTTATTGTTTGTCAGGGCTATTCATTTGTAGGGATTATTAAAAGTTAGATTGCGTTGCGCTAAAAAATATTGTGTGTCAGTCTAATGATGATCAGAATATGTAAAGAGAGAACTGTCTGAGTACGTTCAGTTTTTCTCAGCTGTTTGACTGTTTGAAAATCAAATAACGTAACAGTTTTTCTAGCACTGTCATTATTTACGTACAAAAGGAAGTTTCAAGGTGTCGGATGTAAATTTATGGGATGGAGCTCATTGCATATTGCAGTTGGTCGGTCATTAGAGGAAGGGTTAATGCTATTTCTGAGTGACACTGGAGTTGTCGTCAGATGATGTTCCATATGTACTCGACTGGAGACAGATCTGATGGTCGAGCAGATCAAGGCAGCAAGTCGACACTGTAGAGCATATCCTGTTGGAAAACACCTGTAATGCTGTTGGTGAATGGAAGCACAAAGGATCGAATAACGAGACCAAATTTGACGTCAGGTGGAGTGGGATAACCACGAGAGTGCTCCTGCTGCCATACGAAATATCACCCCAGAACATAACTCCAGGTGGAGTCCAGTGTGTCTAATACGCAGACAGTTTGGTTGCAGGTCTTCAACCGGACTACTTATAACCAACACACGGCAATCACTGGCACGGAGACAGAACCAGGTAGCATCAGGAAACACAACAGACTTCCACTCTGACATCCAATGAGCTCTCGCTTGACACTTATAAAGTCACAAATGGCTGTGGTTTGGGGTCAGTGTAATGCATACTAACAGCGTCTGGCTCGAAGTTGTTGAAGGAAGCGATTTGCAACAGTTCGTTACGTCACTGTGGTGTCAACTGCTGTTCAGACTGCTGCTGCAGATGCTATACGATGCGCCACAGCCATATGCCGAACACGATGGTCTTACGTCTCGGTACTGCCACATAGCCCTCCGGATTCCGGTCTTCTTGTGACCGTATGTTCTCTTGATCACCGCTGCCAACAGTCATGTACAGTGGTTATATTCCTGCGAAGTCTTTCTGCAGTATCGCAGAAAGAACATCCAGTTTCCCGTAGCCTTGTTACAAGATGTCGTTCAAACTCCGCTAGGTGCCGATAATGGCGTCTTTGTCATCTTACAGGCATTCTTGGCTGAAATCAGCTCACCGCGTAAAATTTCGAAAGCAGCTAACGGTCATAACTGTTACAGCGTGTATTTAAAGCAAGATGGTCTCAAACAGTCTGAAAAGCTTGTAAGGTTGTTGCAGGTTAGCTCGTGCTTAGTAATAATTGTTTGTGCTCGCCCGGTTGGTCGTGCAGTCTAACGCACGGCTATCCGGGCGGGAAGGAGCGCCTGGTCCCTGGCACGAAACCGCCCGGCGGATTTGTATCGAGGTCCGGTGAGCTGGCCAGTCTGTGGATGTATTTTAGGCGGTTTTCCATCTGCCTCGGCGAATTCGGGCTGGTTCCCTTTAACCCGCCTCAGTTACACTATGTCGGAGATTGCTGCGCAAACAAGTTCTCAACGTACGCGTACACCACCATGACTCTACCACGCAAACATGGGGGTTACACTCGTCTAGTGTGAGACGTTCCCTGGGGGGTTCACCGGGGGCCCAACCGCACAGTAACCCTGGATTCGGTTTGGGGCGGTGGAGGGGTGAAGTAGACTGCTGTAGTCGTTGTGGGGTTGTGGACCACTGCTGCTGCGACGGGGACGGAGCCTCTCCGTTGTTTCTAGGTCCGCGGTTAACGAACAATACAAGACAATACAATAATTGTTTAGAAGAAAAAAAAACGTGGCCCCGTATCCGCGTTAATTAGTATTGAAGTTCATCAATTAGGTCGTTGCGCACGCCAACTCAAATGGAGCAGTAGGTACAAGTGTCAGTTCTTCTCTTAGCGTAGGTGATAGCGCAAGCTTAAACTTTGAGAAGGTTTCGGTTCTTACTACCTGTAGGGAAGCGGCCTAGTCACGCCGTATAAAATTCGCATCAGTCTTTCCATTGTGTGCCAGCCAGTCCGCTGTAAGTAGCTCTGACGTCACAAATGTTGCGCAATACTTTAAAATGAAGTAAATAACCTGAAACGTTGCTAGCATGTCAGGAGTAATACTGAATCAATATGTGTTGAATATCAGTTCAAGAACCTTAACCACTTTCGAAATTTGGAAATTCTTCTGTAAAAATCATTGGCGCAACAGAAAAGAGCTGGAAACGTAAAAATTTATATTTAGATTCCGTTTGCATAATAATTTAGTAGAAACAGTATTTTGTTTCTCATAAATTAAAATTTTAGTTGAAATTCATGATTCTCTGGTTTTTGTCTTTAAAATTAAGGACGCAAGATAGATTAAGTAGGTGAATAAATAAAGTTAGGATGTTTAAATTTAAGTAGAAGGGAGATCCGCTATAATCATAAAGATGTGAGAAGCTTCAACTGAATAGCTATAAAACTATAGCGATAGCGTATCTCCAAAGGGCAAGTTCAGAGCTCGTCTACTGCGTGTAGTGTAATTAAATTAATTCTCTCCCCCAAAATATTGGACTTAGCCCCGTCAGACTTTTATTATGATTACTTACCTGTGTGCTGATTGCACATTTAAATTGAGAGCTTCATCGGCCTACAGCAAAGGAAGCAATGATTTATTTAATAACTTAAAGTGGTGCATTACTAGCCCTGCGGCTAGTCGGGACAGCGGATTTAATCAGGCATTCCCTTATCCGTCCGCACCGCGGCTTTATATTTAAGAACGCTGCGCGAGAAGAAAGGCCCCAGTTCTCTCCAGACGCTGATCAGCGCACCACCTGTGCCGGGAGTCGCGTCAGGTCGGTGTCATTGCTATAAACAGCCTCAGATGCCGTAATAAGTTACTCGGGATACGCGTAACCACGAAATCGTTTTCGAGTGAAGTGCTAATTCTGGGATGACATTGATGATCTATCTTCAGTTCGCGTATGTCGTATTTTCACGTGCCGCCGCGGAACAGACATTCTACCATTATTGAGCGTGGCGTTTGATGAACATTACCATCAAATTATGGCGAGCATTTACTTAAACATTTAATTGGAACAGTTATAGTTGCATCAGCGCATTAGACTCTGAACTGCTCTGGTAGTTGGATTGTGTGGATTCTTTTTGGTCTGTGACTTTCACAATATAGTGAACATTTTTGAAAGAATCGTTTATGATTATGAATCCCAGACAATCTCCTGATTCCTCAGAGCTATAAGCTGTGGCTCTAAGTGTATTTTCTCAGATGAAGTGGGCACTGGGAATTCCAATTACAGGCTTCATGTTTTGTTAATTACTTTCTGGTTGCCAATATTGTAGTTAGAGAGCCAGTGTTGAGAACGGCGGCAAACAACAGCATTAAATAAATCAGAGGAACATTTCAATAACAATAAATTTCCATACGCCGCCCCACATATGGTGCATCGTTGGGAAAGACATTCTACATTCATTTCTAACAACAATTATTTCCACCTGCCGCACCACATATGTTGCTACTCGGCCGGGAAATGCGTCTTTTCTACATTACAAAACATTAATTACACCATATTTCCATACGCCGCCCCACATATGGTGCATCGGCCGGGAAATGCATCTTTTCTTCATTCATTTCATTTACAATAATTTCCACCCGCCGCCCCACATACCGTCTCGTGTCCAATTTTTGTATCAGTCTTTTGTTGGCTTTAGAAAGCGAAAAACACGTTTTGTGACACCACCTCTGACAGTCGACTTGAATTTCGGTGCACTACAGCATAATGGGCTAACTTCAATGCTAATTGTCTCTGAAACGGCGCAAGTTATCGATGTTTTCCTTACTGAAAACACCCTACAATATAACACTCTTGCAAGACTTTCTGAGACTGGTTCTGCCCACTCTGTATATTCAAGGGATTTACCTGGCCCTTCTGATTTCGTTTTCTGCAGCCCACAGTGTTATATCTAGCCTTAAAAAACTAGGTGCGAGAATTTCATATTCTCTCACTGATACACGCACATTAATAGTACTACAGAAAAAAGCAGGAGCTTTCTGTAGGAAATTTAATGTAGTTACCAAACTCACGTCCACCCCAACACTCATTCCTGTCAGTGAGGATTTGTGGCATGTGGCTCGTGGAACTCCCTCCTATCACTGTACAAAAATATTTACCTGCATGAATTATTTTGCACATTCGTCGTCTTGGTTTTCGTTGGCGGGTTGACTACGCCAGCAGCTTAGTCGAGCACTTAAATATTGGAAAACAGTAAAAAGTAAAATTGTAATTTTTTTCGAACAATTTTGTGAATTCTGACAGCATAAAATAAAAAGTCACCTGTTTCTATTTGTCAGGCCCTCTGACTACGAAACTACTGAGCTCGTAAGGGTTAAGTTTCGATCTAATCGTCAACACAAATAGTTTCACCGTAATTCCTATAAAAGTCGTCTTTCGTATAATACCCTCACGGGGACAGGCCGACCGCGGTGGTCTCGCGGTTCTAGGCGCGCAGTCCGGAACCGTTCGACTGCTACGGTCGCAGGTTCGAATCCTGCCTCGGGCATGGATGTGTGTGATGTCCTTAGGTTAGTTAGGTTTAAGCAGTTCTAAGTTCTAGGGGACTAATGACCACAGCAGTTGAGTTCCATAGTGCTCAGAGCCATTTGAACCACGGGGACAGTTAAATTAACAATGTTAATGAAATAACCGTCTATGCAGGTGGCGTAATAGCCTAGTCAATAGACACCAAAGAAGAGCGAATACCGACAATAGTTCGTGTAGTCGGAAATTTTTTACAGTGATAAAAGGGAGTGCCGCGAAGAACAATCTAGAAACCCTGACTGGTTAGGATGAGTGCAGGGATGGAGGTGAGTTTTTATTCGTTTCTCTTCATGAACTCGAGAACTATGGGCTATAGCGAAAACGTATCCCGATATACAATTTGACTGTATCATATTTCTTACAGAAAGGTCTTGTTCATTTTTTCTGTTTTATTGCGCGTAGCGAGCGAGGGATAATGAAAATCTCGCACGTCATTTTTAAAGGACAAATATAGCATTGTGGACTGGGCAAAGTGACATAGGTATGGACAGTTGAATCACAGTCATATGGGCATGAGTCCTATTCCGAATGGTTTTCGAGATAGTACACATTTAATGTACATAATTATTTATTTTCTATGTTAGTGAAACGCTGCCTTTCTTTAAAACATATCACAGTAATGTAGAGGGAGCTGAGACGAACAATTTGATGTGGGATACTCGTGGTGTACTATGGCGGGAAACCACCTTGAATTGGCCTACGAAACTACCTAAGTTACAAGACGGTCGTGTCGCGCGAGATTTTCGATATTCTCGTGCTTCTTTCGCGCAAACTACTAATCCAAGTGAAGAAATGGACGTAAAATTTTTTGAAGAAAATTTAATTTATTATAATTTTGTATTGTGATACGTTTCCCCTTATTCAAGTAAATTGGGCATATGTCCAAGTGAAGAGTTTTGTTCAGAATCACTAATTCCATCACCCCTCAAAGCGTGTATCTCTCCTCCTGACTCCCTGTATGCAGGTCGCTTGAGGAACAAATTGAGGGTAGGTACCCATGTCCAGAAACATCATACAAAGCCGTTACAGAGCGTGGAAATTATACATGTATGTACTGGAGCTAGCTGCAGCGTACATATTCCTTGTCTCCTATGAATACAATGGTATGTTGCCTTGGTAGATGAGGTTTTTGGACTCAGGTTTCCACTAAAAGTTTATTTTTCTCTTGGAACGCTCTGCAGTCTCCAGCGTTATTCGGTACAAAGGAGAAGCAAACCTGACTGCTACGGTCGCAGGTTCGAATCCTGCCTCGGGCATGGATGTGTGTGATGTCCTTAGGTTAGTAAGGTTTAAGTAATTCTAAGTTCTAAGGGACTGATGACCACAGATGTTAAGTCCCATAGTGCTCAGAGCCATTTGAACCATTTTTAGAAGCAAACCAGTGTCATAAACCGTCCTCCACCAAGGCAATAGAACATCACATTTACAGTAAACAAGGCCCTTAGCAGCTGGCTCCTTCCTTTCCACAGGCGATCGTGCCATTCATTCGCGGTGAATGCGAGTAATTCCGCATCAGGTCAGTAAGCGTGCCACGTGGATTGGCCGTGCGGTTTGATACGTTATGTTACGGATTGCGCGGCCCCGCCAAGTTCGAGTCCTCCCTCGGGCATGGGTGTGTGTGTTCTTAGTATAAGTTACTTAAAGTAGGGTGTAAGTCTAGGGACCAATTACCTTTGCATCTTTGGTCCCTTAGGAATTCATACACGTTTGAACATTCAGTCAGCGTACATAACCATGTTTGCTACTGAAGGGGTGGCCTTGCGGCAGGCGTGGTACACGTAACTTCGACGTTGTCTAGCGTTGTTGGTTGACTTTCCCGGATACTGGTTCCTTTTATCAGTTTATTCGCCAAGACATACCCTACAACCGCTAGACGTTTGTCGGAATTATTGTTAACACCCTGTATATGGGTGTGAAGGGCATAAGTGCTGATATTTCTGTTGGGGGCTGAGAATGATGCGCTGAACATCATTACATCATTCCATGAAATTTCGGGATTGCAATCGGATAACGTCGACTTCTTGCCACGATATTTCGGCTGAAAAGCTGTCAACCGTCTTCAGGTGAGCCTTTAGCACTGGAGAGTGCTAGTTTACATCGCTAATTTTACACCAAATCGCATGCGCAAAAGTAACCGCCACAAAAGCGATCTCTGTTAACTTTCGCGCCCTCTTCAAATATGTTTCCATGTATGACATCTGTGGCACATGCGTAATGGTGATACTGAAAGATGGCTTTCATTTGTGACATTTATTTCGCAGATTATTCCGCATATTTGACATAAATAAACTCATAAAATGGTTAATTAGTCTTATTTGGTGGATTAGAAATAGAGATACGTGATGATTAAACAAGTGTCTGAAATAATACGAGCTTTGGTAGTAATAATATTTAGTTGCATGCTGTATGTGTAAGCAAAGTAAATTTGCCAGTGGAGGCGAGGAGTGGTCGGGCACAGCTGGGGAGGCGAAGGCTGGCGAGCGCCGGAAGAGCATTGTGCAGGGACCGAGGGTCTCAGGGGATGCGGCCACTGACCTGCAAGCATCAAAAGGAACGCCGCCGGGTGCCGTGTGAGAGAGAGGGGGGAAATATCGAGCAGACACAGAGCGTCCAACGTACTCGCTGGCGCCGGCCGGTCGCGCGCTGTTTTAGCGGCAAATGGGCTGAGCTCTGATTGGGCACTTCATAAGAAAGTGCGGGAAACGCTGGGGTCAACGCCCGCTGTTTGGACAGAGAAATTTTTGGATAGGAGCAGAAATTGTATCACTCTGCGAGGGAGATGTGGGAGGCCTTGCAGCGTCGGGATTGGCTGATTAGAGTTTGGCGGCAAGATTGTAGCAAGGGCAACGTGTAGAGAGCGATAGGTTGCAGAGCGTCTTGTGCCGTGAAAGCGGACAGTCGCAAAGTTCGGTAGCTCTGAGATAGGGACTTAGATTCTGAATACTGCGCTGTGTATGATCTAGAGTCTGCAGCTACAGTAGGACATCAGCGTCCACGATAGGCATTGCATTGACTGCTAGCATAATTGCAGTTGATTCCGCCTTATAGGCTGACAGACACCATTGAACGTAGACAACCAGTGCACACAGCTATCATACTGGTATTGCACGTTAGTACAAGACACACTGGGCTGCACCTTAAAGGTTGTTGAGCCAGTCTTGAAAGTGTTGTATACCATTTAGAGGAAATATAGGGCTTGTGGTATTAGCAGTTTCTGAGTAGTTTATTCTGATCAAGATATTTGAGAGACTTGTTTTAATTCAGCTACTTCGCAGCTGCAGTCGTCGCCGCAGCAGTATCGACGGAGCCGGCACGCTGGTAGACGGTATTGTAAAACTAGCAGCAGCGGCAATAAAGTTCAGAAATAGTTGTTGGATCGTGTTCTTGCCATCCACTGAGCATCCGTGCAGTTTTGCTTACGATACGTTATTGGCTATTTGTCTTTTGCGTTGTTTGGTTTGTTTCTTGGTGGTGGTGTCCGAAGTGCGTATTATTTCGGACACATCGAGATTATAGTAACGCAGTCGAATCGCATTTACCATTTGCTTGTCCAGGGGCATAATTAAATCTAACTTCGCATCAAATTAACATTGACATTAAAGGAAAGCAGTCAGATCGCATTTACCATTTGCTTCTCCAGGGGCATAATTAAATCTAACTTCGCATCAACTTAATATTAAGAGCTGAGAGCCAATCTTACTAGTGTAGTATATCGAAGAACAGTGTACAATTTAATTTGTTTTCATTCATGATTTGTTCAATATGATCTAATTTCCATCATGAGATAATTTACAATAAATAGAAGTTATTTACAATATCGCTTTTGATTCAGTGATCAGTGGTAGTTAGCCGTCACTGACACATTAATATATCTTAATCGTGTTTACTTGCGGCCACTATCCCAATAAGAGCGCCTACAATACTACATGCACACTCTATGTCAGAATGCTGGCTTCCGAAGTTAAAAATCAGGTGCCAAATTAATAAAATGAACTGTCGCATGACGTGTCACTATTCATAAAATGTTTCATTTCTGTAGATATTAAAAAAAGAAACACACACACACACACACACACACACACACACACACACACACGGAATTTCCTGTGGAGATACAACGCTGGACAATGGTTGTGTTACTGGTCTGCGAAAGCCTAGTGTGGCGATGATGTTCAACTCACCTTTCACGGCCGGCCGGTGTGGCCGTGCGGTTCTATGCGCTTCAGTTTGGAACCGCGTGACCGCTACGGTCCCACGTTCGAATCCTGCCTCGGGCATGGATGTGTGTGATGTCCTTAGGTTTAAGTAGTTCTGAGTTTTAGGGGACTGATGACCTCAGAAGTTAAGTCCCATAGTGCTCAGAGCCATTTGAACCATTTCACCTTTCACGCACTGTGCGACTTGGCTGACCAATACAGGCTTTCTACACTGGCGATGTATTCTCTACATTCCAGTCTTCCGCAATCCCAGATCTTCTTTAGCCGAACAGAGAAGAGCACTTTGGTGCACCGCCATTAGTCGTATTTGATGAAGACAGCCTTTCAAAGCAGCTGGAACACATACAATGTGTGTTCAAAGATAATGGGTATTGTCCACATCAAATCGGCACAGCTTTAAGGAAGAAGAAACGTGATCACCCACGATATGAAGAGAAGAAGCAGTGGTTGAAGTCGAGGGCGTTCCTCCCATACGCTGGTGATATTTCGTTTAAATTGGGCAGAATCTTAAGGAAAGGTCATATCAAAGTAATATTGCACCAACCTAAAAGACTTTTCCTCGGTTTGGCAAACGATGATCTGGGATTCCGAAGGACTAGAATCTACAGAATACATTGCCAGTGCGGCAATGCTACGTTGGTCAGACAACTCACAATGCCCAAAGTGGCAGTTTGATGGAGCCAACAGCAAATACGTTTCGTTATGCAACCCGATGTTGGAGATGGCTATCGGGTGCCCACTACACATGCGCAAGCATGCTTGTGGACGTGGAGTCAAACAAAAAGTATCCTCTTCAAACTTCGTCACACCAAAGTTTATTTGAAGTACTAGGTGTTAGGCAGCAAAATTACTGGATCTCACCATATCAGACATGTTCCCCTGAAGCTATATGAGAACCGAAATGTATTCTAGCCCTGTGGACTTAGAGTTAGTAGTAAGATTTCTTATAGCGGCCTGACACATACAAAACACGGTATATATACACATCAGAAAAGGTTCTGCGTCACCCCAGTTCCCACAACTACTGAAGATTGACGTTGACTGTGGATATTGTACCACAGACACAGTCCCTCTGACTGTTCTGACATGTCGCCACATCCGCCCCCCAAAGATGTAAAACATCCATGCATGAGCAGCACCTATTAGTCGGAAGGGGTCCAACAGCCGATCAGTTACAGTCATTAAACCAGGAAGGAGGTACACAGCTCGCATTGTCTGTAGTTCAACCATGCCTAGACGGTCAATACCGCGGTTCGATCGCGTCCGCATTGTTACTGTCTGACGGAAGGGCTCTCAACAAGGGAAGTAAGTGTCCAGGCGTCTCGGAGTGAACCAAAGCGATGTTGTTCGGACATGGAAGAGATACAGAGAGACAAGAACTGTCGATGACATGCCTGGCTCAGGCCGCCTAAGGGCTACTACTGCCGTGGATGACCTACGGATTATGGCTCTGAAGAAATCTGACAGCAACGCCACCATGTTGAATAACGCTTTTCGTGCAGCCACAATACACTGTGTTACGACTCGCACTGTGAGCTATAGGCTGCATGATGCGCAATTTTACTCCCGACATCCATGCCGAGATCCATCATTGCAACCACGACACCATGCAGTGCGGTACAGATGAGTCCAAAAACATGAAGAATGGATCGCTCAGAATTGGCATAAAGTTCTCTTCACTGATGAGTGTCGCATATGCCTTCAATCAGACAATCGTGGGAGACTTTTTGGAGGCAACACGGTCTGGCTGAACGCGTTAGATTCTCTGTCCAGCGAGTGTAGCAAGGTGGAGGTTCCCTGCTGTTTTGAGGTGGCATTATGTGGGGCCGACGTACGCCACTGGCGGTCTTGGAAGGCGCTGTAACGGCTGTACGATATGTGAATCCTATCGCCCGACCGACAGTACAACCATAAAGGAAGCATACTGGCGAGGCATTGGTGTTTATGGACGACAATTTGCACCCTCATCGTGCATATTTTGTGAATGTCTTCCTTCAGGATAACGACATCGCTCGACTAGAGTGGCCAGCGTGGTTTCCAGGTATGAACCCTTTCGAACAAGCCTGGGATAGATGTAAAAGGGTTGTTTATGGACGACGAGACACACCAACCACTCTGAGGGATCGACACCGAATAACCGTTGAGGAGTGGAACAATTTAGACCAACAGGGCCTTGATTGACCTGTGTATAGTATGCCAAGACGAATACAGGTATGTATCATTGCAAGAGGACGTGCTACTGGGTATTTGAGGTACCGGTGTGTACTGCAATCTGGACCATCACTTCTGATGGTCTCGCTATATGGTGGTACAACATGCAATGTGTGGTTTCCATCAGCAATAAAAAGGACGGAAATGATGTTGATGTTGATCTCTATTCCGATTATCTGTACAGGTTCCGGAACTCTCGAGAACCGGGGTGCAGAAAAACTTTTTTTGATGAGTGTATTTTCTCTCGAACAGATGCCCTTTGCTACACCGAAAGCAGCTCTCTCTAAAGTTAACGGCTCCCATTTTTAAAATTTACTATAACTCTGATCACAATAATGAAGAACTAAAACATATTTAACGTTATCATACTCTCAATCAGTGGTCCAGATGGCCAAAGAGGTAAAGCACTAGACTAAGTCTGTGGAGGTCCCACGTTCAATCCCAGACACAGTTGGGTGGTTTTCCCTCGTTCCAGTCCCTTCAAGACGTACGTGAGGTTTTTCAGCCTGATGTCAAATGAGCACTGGCAATATTTTCTTTGGGCAAAAGACGGGTGGGACGATAGACCTGCCACGTTCATCCTACTAGAGCCGTGTCAAAGAAAGGCTACAATCTGTATGCAGCCAGACCAATAAAACTGTTACTGGCTTGCGCTACAGGGCTTACTCTTTCTCAATCATACCCATTAATTTAACGGGTGCTGCTTTCTCAGTATGCAATTCCAACAGCTGGTTACTTAGTGAAATATATTTTTTTTATTGTCTCAGTAATCATAAACATTATCCGATCAACATTATCCAGACAACGCTACGAAACGCGAAATTGACTTCCATATATCCCAAGAGGTGGAAACGCCAGTATAGAAGGCGTCAGGCAATACAGTGTTATCAGTGGAGAAGCAGTTACAGCAGAATGGGTCAGTCATGGGAGCTCAGTGATTTCGAGCGTGCGCTAGCCACACGATGTCGCCCGAATTTCAAATCCGTCAGGGATATTTCAAGCTTCTAAAGCTGCCAGACTGTTGGTGATGTGATAGTGAGGTGACACGGGAAGGGAGAACAACAGTTAAATAAAGATCCGGCAGTCCTCATGACATAATGGCCAGGGGCTATTGAACATAGCGGAGAGTGGCTCTAAAAATCGCTTTAAATCAGCATAAGCTATCACTCGAGACTTCCAAAAGTGGTACCAGTAGTTCATCTAGCACAATGACTCTGCTTAAGGAGTTGAAAAGAATGGAGTAAGTTGGCCGGAGGGTTTATCATAAGGCACAAGTTTCCTTAGTCAGCGATGAGGGGCTCTTGAGGTGATGTAGAGAACGACACCACTGGACGATGGATGACTGCAAACAAGCCATTTAGAATACCGGATCGTGCTGCAGCCGGTGGAAATCCGATGGTTATCTTTGGGTTCGGCGAATGCATGGATAACGTTACCTGCCATCGTGTGTAGTGCCAAAATTGTGTAATGTATACAGTAGAGGAACATCACCATGACAATGCATCCTGCCATAAAACAGTATCTGTAACGCATTGAGTTGTGGACAATAACTTCCCTTAAATGGATGATCCTCTCCAGAGACTCACTTGAACCCAAGGGAACACCTTTGAGATGAGTTTCACCGTCGGCTTCGCTCCAGACCCCAGTGTAATTACCTTCTCTTGTTTCGACTCCTGAAGAAGAATGCTTTGCCATTGTCGTCAACAAACTTTGAGACACCTCCTTCCAAGTGTTTCGAGCTGAGTTCCAGGCGTCACAGCGGCGAAGAATGGACACATCTGATATTAATTTCCACTAACAGGTGACAAAATACTTTTGAGCTAATAGTGTATGTCAGTTTGGGCAATGAATTTTTTAACATACTAAGCACCGTTGTTTTTATTAATGAAGAAAACACGGTGGATCACTGTGCCAGATACACAGATGACTCTAACTAAAGCAGATAGAAATACAGATTTAATAGCGATGGGGGAGCACGCGGTAATCCTCAGCAAGAGCAGGAAAACGTCTGGATGCAATAAAATCGATACCAACTGGTAAAACATTGACCAAATATTGCAAGATATTGTTTACAGAAAGGAAGATCATGCTCGGACTGCTTTTTCACCATGACGCAACTAACACAAAAAACTGTAAACTCAATTTACAGCTTTTCTTGCTTTCATTGAATATGGAAAGCCATTTGATAACGTAAATTGTTACAAACTGTGGGAAATTTTTATGAAACAGAGGGATCCTATCTCATCACATAAGATCTGTTAAGGGCTTATATGTGAATTACACAATACATATATAAATAACGCAGCAGGCATAATACAGCTGAAATAAACCAAGTAGTCAGCCGAAGATGTCATCTTCGACCCACTCTATTTAATAAATAGCCTGATGATGTAACAAATTTTAGAATCAACACTCTGTCAGCTTTTTGCTGATGCCCGATTAACTGCTAACCAGAATGGAAATAACCTAGAACAAGGTGTTTTTAATTTAAGGAAAATAGCCAGAATATACAATCTGAACGTAACTAATTCCAACAGAAAGTCAGTAGCATTTGTACGACTTAAGATCAAAATTGATGTGCATATCACAGAGAAAGTTGATACATTTAAATACACTCATGGAAATGGAAAAAAGAACACATTGACACCGGTGTGTCAGACCCACCATACTTGCTCCGGACACTGCGAGAGGGCTGTACAAGCAATGATCACACGCACGGCACAGCGGACACACCAGGAACCGCAGTGTTGGCCGTCGAATGGCGCCAGCTGCGCAGCATTTGTGCACCGCCGCCGTCAGTGTCAGCCAGTTTGCCTTGGCATACGGAGCTCCATCGCAGTCTTTAACACTGGTAGCATGCCGCGACAGCGTGGACGTGAACCGTATGTGCAGTTGACGGACTTTGAGCGAGGGCGTATAGTGGGCATGCGGGAGGACGGGTGGACGTACCGCCGAATTGCTCAACACGTGGGGCGTGAGGTCTCCACAATACATCGATGTTGTCGCCAGTGGTCGGCGGAAGGTGCACGTGCCCGTCGACCTGGGACCGGACCGCAGCGACGCACGGATGCACGCCAAGACCGTAGGATCCTACGCAGTGCCGTAGGGGACCGCACCGCCACTTCCCAGCAAATTAGTGACACTGTTGCTCCTGGGGTATCGGCGAGGACCATTCGCAACCGTCTCCATGAAGCTGGGCTACGGTCCCGCACACCGTTAGGCCGTCTTCCGCTCACGCCCCAACATCGTGCAGCCCGCCTCCAGTGGTGTCGCGACAGGCGTGAATGGAGGGACGAATGGAGACGTGTCGTCTTCAGCGATGAGAGTCGCTTCTGCCTTGGTGCCAATGATGGTCGTATGCGTGTTTGGCGCCGTGTAGGTGAGCGCCACAATCAGGACTGCATACGACCTAGGCACACAGGGCCAACACCCGGCATCATGGTGTGGGGAGCGATCTCCTACAATGGCCGTACACCTCTGGTGATCGTCGAGGGGACACTGAATAGTGCACGGTACATCCAAACCGTCATCGAACCCATCGTTCTACCATTCCTAGACCGGCAAGGGAACTTGCTGTTCCAACAGGACAATGCACGTCCGCATGTATCCCGTGCCACCCAACGTTCTCTAGATGGTGTAAATCAACTACCCCGACCAGCAAGATCTCCGGATCTTTCCCCCATTGAGCATGTTTGGGACTGGATGAAGCGTCGTCTCACGCGGTCTGCACGTCCAGCACGAACGCTGGTCCAACTGAGGCGCCAGGTGGAAATGGCATGGCAAACCGTTCCACAGGACTACATCCAGCATCTCTACGATCGTCTCCATGGGAAAATAGCAGCCTGCATTGCTGCGAAAGGTGGATATACACTGTACTAGTGCCGACATTGTGCATGCTCTGTTGCCTGTGTCTATGTGCCTGTGGTTCTGTCAGTGTGATCATGTGATGTATCTGACCCCAGGAATGTGTCAATGAAGTTTCCCCTTCCTGGGACAATGAATTCACGGTGTTCTTATTTCAATTTCCAGGAGTGTATTTAGGTTTGAATAGTCTATTACATGTAGGTCAAATAATGTAAACCAAACCAGGTTAGTCCTCTTCACCTATTTCTGCGGAACTATACACGGAACACTGGCAAATAAAGCCTACAGAGATACACTATTGCGGTTTTATTTGCTTTGTAAATAAATCCGCCTCTTCTTGCTGCAACTGTAATTCATTTCTCCAAGACGCATTTAGCCCTGTTTTCGCTAAGGTATTATCAGTGGGGCAGATTTTTGCCGCTGCGTTTTCTCTCAACTGGTCTGGAGGTCGCACTTCCACTTTATTTCCGAAATATAAGCACATTTTTATATTGCCAACTTCTTCTTTTATTCTGTTCACCATGTTTACCTTTAGCTTTGTGGTCCTCCTTTTTCTTTTGCCACTAGTTGCAGATATTTGTTCGAGAACTGTACTTTTAGAGAGTTCGTTACGTGTTTCCTCCTGTTTGTCTTCTGTAGACAAACAGGATGTTTTATTCAAAAACAAATACTTCTGTGCTTTCTGTGGAGGGTGGCCACGCAAATAAATCTGCCTATTGAGGTTCTTTAAAGTTCTGGATATACCAGCACTTTTCAACAGATAACTGCACCCTTAAGGAGACAGATCAAAACAGATTAGAAGTGTGTAAAATGAACTTACTTAGATAGGTGGATGGACATGCTAAGATAAAAAAATGAAATGATGACATCCAAGCGACGCTAAATATAATTGACTCAATAAATAATACCATTTAAGATGAAAAAATACATAATCCATATGCCAGACACAAGAATTACTAAAATAATAAAACAATATAAACCAAGAGGCAAAAGGTCTTGTGGGAGAGCAAGGAGGAGGATGTTTAAATAATTTTGAAGCAGACGGAACAGACCAAAGGGCCCACCCCCAATCTTTGACGCTGACGACGATGATAAAATATGAAGGTTAAATATTATTTATTTGTTATTTTTACTGTAAAATACCCCTTCGTCTCCTTTCCAAACACGTAAGTGTGACGTTTATTTTCTTATATATGTCAATTATCAAATTTCTCAGCTGACTTTCAACGAATAAAGCTCTGGGTCTCAAAATAGCAAGGCATTCTCTAAATTAAAATCTGTGTTTATCACAGGATATTTTTCTATTGCTCACTTGAGGGCCTGCCAACAAGTATAGATGTACCAGCTGGCCGCCTGCAGACAAGATCCCAGCCAGATATTCACAGGCTGCCGTTCTCTGCTTTTAAGTCTGTCATGATTTGTTAGTCCACGTGCGTAAGTGGCAGACAACAAGAAGTAGAGTGGGGCAGGACAGGAGAGAAGAGATAGTCCACTAAGAAAAAAAAAAAAAAACGAGACAAGTGTGAATAATGCTCCAACTCGGAGGGTTCCGTACAAACCTAATTATGTGTATAGATAATATTAACTATTTTGTGTCGGTCAATTGTCTGGTGCAAGTCCTTCTACTGAACGCCACCTCGGCGACTTGCTTGTCCCTAACCCAACTCAGTTATCCAGCTGGGGAAGGGGAACCTACAGTTTAACGTTGACTCTTAAACACATGTTGTTTCTGGCTGTTTCTCACGTCGTTGAGAGGTAAAGGCAGGACTCGACTGGGATTTCAATGCCATTACCTTCTGTTTGCCGTACACGGGATTTACCACTAGACCAATAGGCAGTACATGTAAATGGATAGTTCATTTACAGCAAGGATGGCCAATAATTAGGCTCGGGAACTATGACCTGATCCCATGCCATAGTGATCAGCCTGGCTGCACATTTCCCCACCGCCAAGCCACGCTGTCTGAGAGGGAAGAAGGAGGAGGCCAGAAACTGCGAACACACCGTATTTAGATGGCAATGCAGTCGTACTACACACGACTTGGTTTCATATTTCATATTTCCCAACAACATAAATCACAAACGAAATAATTTCTCAATATCTTTCAACTATTTTGGTGTGCAGAAAACGTAATACAACTTTTATATGGTACAAACAGTCGACGTACCGACGTATGCAGACATTTTGCACTCAGATTTCCAAGTAATCGTTTCTTAGTTAGCTTCGTAATCAAAAAAAGGTTTTTCAAACACAGATGTTGATGTGGTTCGAAACATTGTAACACTTTTTCAACCTCGTTATGGTGACGTTTAACTCTTCCTGGGGCAAAAAATGTAAACGTGCCGGACAATTTTAATGTAAAAGGCTTTGTCTTTCAAACAGGAATGGGATCAATTAGCTATCTCTGCACGTGCACAGGAGCTCATTAGACTGAAACAGCAAACGATCTTGGAAACCAGTGTAAGATTGGCAGTGCCCTCAAAACGTTCAGAAATATGTACTTGTAATTCTTTCAAGGCCATAATGACTTCTTCAGATCTCATATTCTCTTAAATGCCAATGAGCTTACGAAGCCGATTTTTTAAATGCATCCCCATTAAATAAGAGGTAAGTTACTAGAATGAAATTTTCATTCTACAGCGGAGTGTGCGCTGATATGAAACTTCCTCGCAGATTAAAACTGTGTGCCGGACCGAGACTCGAACTCGGGACCTTTGCCTTTCGCGGGCAAGTGCTCTACCCACTTAGCTACCCAAGCACGACTCACACGCAGTCCTGAGAGCTTTAATTCCAATAGGAGTGCTAGTTCTGCAAGGTTCGCAGGAGAGCTTCTGTGAAGTTTGGAAGGTAGGAGACGAGTAACTGGCGGAATTAAAGCTCTCAGGACTGCGTGTGAGTCGTGCTTGGGTAGCTCAGTCGGTACAGCGCTTGCCCGCGAAAGGCAAAGGTCCCGAGTTCGAGTCTCGGTCCGGCACACAGTATTATCTGCCAGAAAGTTTCAAGAGGTAAGTTGTTTCTCAACTTGCAACGTCTTACCGCGGGCAATGGGCCACGGACACTGGGCAGTCAAGTTCACTTAAGATCTGCAATACACTCCAATTGTTCTAACTTTTCGTTCCTGCACACCTTTCCCTTCATAAATTCAAGATATTTTTTTAGTCCTCAGAGTGCTTTGATGCGGCCTGCCATGAATTCCTCTCCTGTACCTTTTCGTCTCAGAGTAGCACTTACATACTAATCCCTCATTATTTACAGGATGTATTCCAATCTCTGTATTCCTCTACAACTTTTACTCTCTACAGCTCCCTCTAGTACCATGAGAGTTGTTCCCTGATGACTTAAAAATGTCCTGTCACACTCTCCCTTCTTCTTGTCAGTGTTTTCCATGTATTCCTTTCCGATCCTGCGCAGAACGTATTTATTCCTTGTTTTATCAGTCTATATAATTTTCAACATTCGTCCGTAGCAGCACATCTCAAATGCTTCGATTTATATTCACTCCGGTTTTCCCATTCTCCATGTTTCACTATCACACAAAGCTGTTCTCCAAACGTGCGTTCTCAGAAATTTCCTCCTCAAATGAAAGCCTGTGTTTGATACTAACAGACTTCTCGTGGCCGGGAATTTCATTTTTGCCATTGATGTCCTCCTTGTACCGTCCTTCATGGACTGTTTTTCTGCCTAGGTAACAGAATTCCTTAACTTCACCTAATTCGTGATCATCAATTCTAGTGTTATGTTTCTCAGTGTTGTAATTTCTACTATTCTCATTGCTTTCGTCTCTCTTCGATTTACTCTTTGCCCATCTTCTATACTCATTACACTGTTCCTTGTATTCAGCAGTTCCTGTAATTATTCCTCGCTTTCACTGAGGATAGCAATGTAATCAGCGAATCTTATCATTGAAATCCTTTCACAATGAATTTTAATTCCAGTCTTGAACCTTTCTTTTATTTTCGTCATTGCTTCTTCAATGTATAGGGGCGAAACAGGAAATTCCTGTCTTACATGCTTCTTAATCTGAGTGCTTAGTTCTTTGTTTTCCACTTTTATTATGCCCTCTTGGCACTTGTCATGTTGTATATTACCCGTCTCTACCTGTACCTTACTCCTATTTTGCTCAGAATTTCGAACATCTAGGACGATTTGACATTGTCGAACAATTTTTCCAAGTCGACAAATCCTTAGAACATGTTTTGATTTTTCTTTAGTCTTGCTTCCATTGGCAAGTGCCTTTGCCTTTCCTAAAGCCAAAATTATTATCATCGACCACAGCGTCCAAACTACCTCTCTAGTGCCTTTGCCTTTCCTAAAGCCAAAATTATTATCGTCTAACACATACTCAATTTTCTTCCCATTCTTACGTAAATTGTTCTTGTCAGCAACTTGGATGCACTAGCCGTAAAGTAAGATGTTTTACCACTTTCCTAAAGCCAAAATTATTATCATCGACAACAGCGTCCAAACTACCTCTCTTGTGCCTTTGCCTTTCCTGAAGGCAAAATTATTATCGTCTAACACATTTTCTTCCGATTCTTACGTAATTTGTACTTGTCAGTAACTTGGATGCACTAGCTGTTAACTTAGATGTTTTACCACCAGACAATTGCTTCTACACACTATAGTCTCCCTTCATAACGTGAATTTTAACTTTCGCCTGCGGGAGTTGAGCTTTATAAATAATATCGTTGGCTTGTTAGCGTTCCCTGATTTTTAACACACTTGTAACTTTACTAATGATTTTTTTCTTTTATTGTAGTACACTTGGCCACGGAAGGACGTATTTTCAGATGAGGTGTACTTATACTGCTCTAAAAGGAAACGACAGCCGTCATTGCTGCGAGATATAAGAAAATATTTCTTTTGTCAGTAGGAAGATGAATCTCGTAATAGTTGAGCACTGAAAAAAACGTCTTATGAAGTAATAATTGTTATCTTAAAAGGTAAATTTTTTCTCGTTTTGAAGTGAATATTATGCTCATCTTTCCTCTCCTAGTAATTACAATACAAAGTGCAAGCAAGCAGAAGACTTAGGATTTTGAATGCTACGCAGTGCTGTGAAATCCCTGTTTAATATCACGGTCTTTTGGAAAGAACAGATTCTCTTTTATGAAAAGCGAAAATTTCTGGAACTTGCCCCACCTACGCCGACTATCATAGTTGTCCTGAATCGTATCCGTCTTATTCTTCAATAACACCGTCAAGAATTTTTCAGAGCTATATTACATCGCAGATCTTGAAAAGCTGTTTCTTACGCTGGCTGCTAAGAAGAACTTTAACCTTTAGTGTGCTCTATTGCACTCCGGAGACGCCACGCACTACTGAAAAATTAGTAATTTACTGTTTTTCAGCCAAGAAGAGAGTAATTAAGATCCACAGCATTAAATATTCTATTTCTGATGAAAAGGTGAGTTTCAATTTTGACATCAAATGGTAACAACGAAGGACGGATTTAAATAAATCATTTAATACGAGGAAGGAAAGAGGGTCTGGTAAGAGTAGGGAACAGTAGTAATAATTAATTTTGCAGCCGAAATTTTCGAGCTGCTTGTCTGTTTGTTCTTCTTGCGCTTATCAAGAACATTTAATAATTTTTCTAGTGCCCAAGGAGGGTCATTAGAAAAATTGGCGACCGGTCATAAGAAGACCAACGTGAATAGTAGTTTTGTTGCCACTTTCCCAACGATTTTTAGAAATTCTGATAGAAAGTTATCTACCCCGTCTGCCTTATTTGATCTTAAGTATTCCAAAGCTCTTTTAATTTCTGATTCTATTACTGGATCAGCCATTTCTTCTATATCGACCCCTATTGCTTCTTCTGTCACATCAGACAAATCTTCCCTCTGATACAGGGCTTCAACGTAGTTTTCCCAGCTGTTCGCTCTTTCCTCTGCATTTAACAACTAAATTCTCAATGCACTCTTAATGTTTCCACCCCTGCTTTTAATTTGATTTCCCTATACGCTTAGTCAGTCTTCCGACAACCTTTTTTTTCGATTTCTCCTAAGCTTGATGCAGCCACTTCATCTTCCCTACATTTTCTATTTATTTCGCTCCTCGGCGGCTACTATTTCTCTATTCCTGAATGTCCCTAAACATTTTTGTACTTCCTTCTTCCATCGATAAACCGAATTATTTCTTCAGTTACCCTTGGCTTCTTCGCAGTTACCTGCTTTGTACCCATGTTTATTATGCTTATCTTTCTAGTTTCTGTGATTGCTCTTTTTAGAGATGTCCATGCCTCTTCAACTGAACTGACTACTGAGCTGTTCCTTATTGCAGTATCTGTAGCCTTAAACATTTTCAAGCGTATCTCTTCATTCCTTAGTACTTCCGTATTCTACATCTGTGCTTATTCATTGTTCCTGACTAAACATTTAAACTTCAGCTTACTCTTCATCGCCACTAAATTGTAATCTGAGTGTATATCTGCTCCTGGGTACACCTTGCAGTCCAGTATCTGATATAGGAATCGCTCCCTCACCATGACGTAGTATAAGTGAAATCTTCTCGTATCACCCGGGCCTTTTCCAAGTATACCTTTTCCTCTTGTGATTCTTCAACAGAATATTCGCTATTAGTAACTGAAATTTATTGCAGAACTCAATTAGTCTTTCTCCGCTCCTATTCCTAGTACCAAGCCCATACTCTCCTGTAACGCTTTCATCTACTCCTTCAACACAACCGCATTCCAGTCCCCAATAAATATTAGATTTTCATCTCTCTTTGTGTACTGATTTACCTGCTCACTCACTATCTCTTCATCTCCTGCTTGTAACATCTGCATGTACACCTGAGCTGCCGTTGTTGGTGCAGGTTTGCTGTTGATTCTGACGTTAACAACCCTATCACTGAACTGTTCACAGAAATAAACTCTGTCCCACCTTCCTATTTATAACGAATCCTACTCCTGTTGTATCATTTCCTGTTGCTGTTGATACTACGCCATACGTATCCGACCAGAAATCATTGTCCTCTATCTACTTCACTACGTTCACCGCCACCCCCCCCCCCCCCCCTACTATATACAGATTGTGCATTGGCATTTTCGTTTTTACAATTCTAGTTTCACTACCACATTCAAACTTCTGACACTCCACACCCCGAGTCGTTGAACGTTAGTCTTTCGGTGGTTATTCAGTGTTTTCCTCATGGTCACGTTCTTCTTGGCAGTCCCCTCCGGGAAATCTGAATGGGGGCCTTTTTGGAATCTTTTTCAAAAACGGTTCAAATGGCTCTGAGCACTATGGGACTTAACTTCTAAGGTCATCAGTCCCCTAGAACAGAACTACTTAAACCTAACTAACCTAAGGACATCACAAACATTCATTCCCGATTCGAACCTGCAACCGTAGCGGTCGCTCGGTTCCATGCTGTAGCGCCTAGAACCGCTCGGCCACACCGGCCGGCTAATTTTTTTCCCAATGGAGAGATTATCATGACACATATTTAGTTACAGGCCACCTGTCCAGTGGATACGCATTATGTCTTTGACGTCTTATGCCGGAAGTCTTCGGACGCCATTGTTGATTTTTATTCAACATTTAAGACTGGCGAGATTCGAACCCGAGACTTAGAATGTTTTGATTACTATTCAAAGACTCTACTCCTATGCCACGAGTGTTCCAACGACAGGAACTTTTAAACTGAAAAGTCGTTCCACACATTGACTTAATTAGCGTCCTTTCTGTAGGGTATAAAGTGTCCAAATTATTCATTCAATTCTATGAGTGCAATAATGCGTACAACCTCAGGAATTTTTCTCTTCGTACCACCAATTACTTGCTTGGAAATGCAACACAAAGTGCTTCTTGATGTACAGAGCAATGAATCCCGTCTGTCGATAGTCGTGATTTTCTGCTCTTTCATTATCTCTTTTGCAATCGACTATTTGTTCATGGTATTTAAGGCTGCTTCATTGCAGATTGGCAGTACCGGTCGTTTACGCGACTGCGTAATACATCTTGAGAATTCTCATCCCTCTCCTGGGTCTTTCCCATCAATTTTCAAAGGCTTGTGATGACAGACGGCTAGTATGTCCCTTTTTGTGCAAACAGCCACTGTGCATGTGAACTTCCTTCATAAGAGAAACAATTAGCGATGGCTAAACGAGATGACGCCATGATTCTGCCGAACTAAAGGGTTTTATATCGACTGCAGAATGCCACTCCGCAATACTACATGAAGTGTCGTGATGTATCGAGTACTTCCGGGAAGGAACGAGAAGAGTCGAGACAGGCCAAGCCTTGGCTCGCTCGTGGCTCGGACGTTCGTCTCATGTGCGATTTGGCACGCTGTGGCCAGCCCTGAACTACAAGTTTTGATGGGTGAGCTTGCGAGCATCAAAATATATGACGTATAGACCCAATAGATTCATTGCATTGACTTATAAGCATGAATTATTTCCAATGTCAAGGGACAGTTCACCTTAGTACCTGACATATATTTCAACCTGAGGAAAAGGAGTCATGATGTTGGACAGATAGACAGACTGACTGACAAACAATAAAGTGATTCTGTAAGGGTACCGTATTTACCGACTGAGATACGGAACCCTGAAAAAGAATAAAAGAAAGTCAGATTCTCCCGAAAGCAGTCAAAAAAACGATGTTGACCTCATTCAGATGAATGTGTATCCGTAGTCTGCAGACCTGCATTCACAGTCGTAACGCTAAGACAAATATTGGTAACGGTGACTTCATCGATCAAAGTTGTGAAAATTTAATACTATTACAGTTCTCAAACGAATTGCATGGCACACGTGAATCTAAGTTTTTCGGACGAATGCTTCCCAAATGCAATATTTATCGTAACCGATTTCTTGCAAGTACAAGCTCTTATGTATGTTATTATTACTGTATTAAAACATTCTGTATAATATATTGTTATTATTAAAATCTTAGAGCTGTTGTACGTGAGGATGAGGTAAGTTATATAATTTTTTTTGGGGGGGGGGGGGGTGAGGGAGAGGGGGGGAATATGGGCAAAATTAAGAAACTATGCCTAAACCTCCCCAAGTCCTCGAAAGAAACAGGCCTGAAAATTCAAGAGACGCCCAGGAATTGTAACTAAAAGGCAGTAAATTGTAGAGACAAAGCAGACGGAACACAAAATATTACACACAGAAATTTATATGGCGCCAGTCGCTATAAACTCAGTTAAAGCAATACGTTTGGACATTTCACAGTTAGCTTAGGATAGATACTTCAGATGCATTTGGGTCTGTAAGCTCGTGGTATTGACAAAATAAATCAGTAGTAATATAGTAAAAATTATAATCTTACTCTGCATCTTAACACCAACACTGGCAGTATGTCGTGAGATCGAAATAAAAAGAATTTAGTACTTTCTGCTAAAGATGAATTTCTGAAGTCAACGTTCTACTGTGCAGCTAGGTATCATAATAGGCACACATTAGAACCAGTTTCTCATAACAGTAGGGCTGCTGAAGAAGGCCGAATGAAATATTTACCCACACGACTAGGCATCACAAACTTGTAGAGCTTAAGCAACTGGATATTTTTATGTTTTTATCAAAGAAGTGAAAAATGTTACTGTGCGTGAACTTGTGCACCCCAAAGATCAAGAGGTCTGATAAACGAGTAAGTAATATTTCATGACGCTATGGCTGGAAGCTGCAGATAAGTCGTAGAACACGCAAACCACGCTTCTACGAACTATACGCAAACTAAAAAAGGAAAAGATAATATTTCGACGGTTGGTACGCGAATCTTAATGAAATTACAAGTATTTCGCAAAATTAACGTCTTAGATACCATTAAAGCTAACGATCTTTAAAAAACCTAATTTATTATCGATACGGTTCTATCTGATTTATGTACAATCAAATATGCAAACGCTGAATACGTTTCCCAGAGATTGCTTTTGTTGGCAGTTTGCAAAGTTAAACTTGACCAATTGGATGCTGCTCACAACTGCACTAAAATTGGGTTGTGAATAGCAGTCGTTACTATTTGTGTGAGAGAAGCAAATTCTCCCAACGTCCTCATCATCTGTGGGATACATCCCAATCTCTGTCTTATACCACAGTCTTTCACTACCGCTTTATCCTCTATAGTTCCCTCAAGTAACATGGAATTCATTCTTTGATTTATTAACACATGCTCTGTCATCCTGTCCCTTTTTCTTGTCAGTGGCTTTCACATGTACCGTCCTCGTCGATTTTTCGGAGATCGTCTTATCGTAGTCGTCCATCTAATTTTCAAAATTCTTCTATAACACCACACCTCAAATCCTTTCCATTCTCTCTGCTTTCGTTTTCAGACAGTCTATGTTTCGCTTCGATAGAATTATGTGCTCCAAATACTGTTCTCCAAATGCTGTTCTCCAATTGTACATTGTCGAAAAATATTTCCTCAAAGTAAGGCCGATATTTGGTGATAGTAGTAGACTTCGTGGTGTGGAATGAGGTATACATAAACACAAACGCTAATGTTAATTTCAATTTATTCCATCGTAAATATGTGTCAATACTTGCTTTCCTAAAGAAAATCAAGAAGATACCTTAAAGAATAAATAAGCTGTGGATAACTAGGGGAATTAAAATCTTATGTAAAATGAAGCGGGAACTTATGTACAGAAATATATCTGACATACCTTGCATACTACATGTATTGCTTTAGTATTTTAAGGAAAGTGATTAAAATATCCAGAAGTATACTCGTACATATCCTGACAGACATAAATAATCTCGATAACAAAAGCAAAAATATTTAGTGACATTGTAAAACGGGAGATGCGACAGCTAATTAGCGTACAAGATTCCAAAACAGTTAAGAGCCAAAGAAACTGGACCACCTGACTAATTTCGTGTAGTGCATCCGAGAGCACGCAGTAGTGCCGCAACACAACAAGGCATGGACACGAGTAAAGTACTGGAGGGAACTCACACTACGGCTGTCCGTAAATCCGTACGAGTACGAGGGGGTGGAGATGTCTTCTGAATAGCACGTTGCAAGGCATCCCAGATATGCTCAATATTGTTCATGTCTCGGGAATTTGGTTACCAGCGGAAGTGTATCAACTCATAAGAGTGTTCCTGGAGCTATTCAGCATTTCTGGACGTGTGCGGTGCCGCATTGTCCTGCTGGAATTGTCCAAGTCCGTCGGAATGCACAATGGACATGAATGGATGCAGGTGATCAGACAGGATGCTTATGCACGTGTCACCTCTCAGAGTCGTATCTAGGCGTATCAGGGGTCCGATATCACTCTAAATGCACACGCCCCGCACCATTACAGAGCCTCCACCGTATGAACAGTCTCCTGCTTATATGCAGGGTCCATGGATTCATGAAGTTGTCTCCGTACCCGTGCACATCCATCCGCTCGATACATTTTGTAACGAGACTCGTCTGACCAGGCATCACCTTTCCAGTCATCAACAGTCCAATGTCAGTGTTGACCTGCCCAGGCAAGGCGTAAAGTTTCGTGTCGTGGGGTCATCAAAGTCCACGAGTGGACCTTCAGCTCTGAAAGCCCATATCGATGATGTTTCTTTGAATGATTCGCATGCTGACACTTGTTGATGACACAGCACTGAAATCTGCAGTCATTTGCGGAAGGGTTGCACTTCCGTCACTTTCAACGATTCTCTTCAGTCGTCGTTGGTCCCGTTCTTGCACGATCTTTTTCCGACCTCAGCGATGTCGGAGATTTGATGTTTTACCGGATTTCTAATATTTACAGTAGACTCGTGAAACGGTCGTACCGGAAAATCCCCACTTCATCGCTGCCTCGGAGATACTGTGTTCCACCGCTCTTGCACCAAATTCAACACGGCCGTCAATCTCACTTAAATCTTGATATCCTGCCACTGTAGCACTAGTAACCGATCTAACAACTGCGCCAGGCGCTTGTTGTCTTATATACGCGATGCCGACCTGAGCGCTGATTTCTGCCTGTTTACATATCTCTGTATTAGAATAAGCATGCCTGTACCATTTTCTTTGGCGCTTAGGTGTAAATGACAACATTTTGACTGACAATTCATGAGCTGCAAATACTTTTAACAATCACTTTCTAAACATGTCAGTAAATTTATGAATAAATACTTCAGTTGTATGTTGTTGTGGTCTTCAGTCCTGAGACTGGTTTGATGCAGCTCTCCATGCTACTCTATCCCGTGCAAGCTTCTTCATCTCCCAGTACCTACTGCAACTTACATCCTTCTGAATCTGCTTAGTGTATTCATCTCTTAGTCTCCCTCTACGATTTTTACCCTCCACGCTGCCCTCCTATACTAAATTTGTGATCCCCTGATGCCTCAGAACATGTTCTACCAACCGGTACCTTCTTCTTGTCAAGTTGTGCCGCAAACTCCTCTTCTCCCCAATTCTATGCAATACCTCCTCATTAGTTATGTGATCTACCCATCTAATCTTCAGCATTCTTCTGTAGCACCACATTTCGAAAGCTTCTATTCTATTCTTGTCTAAGCTGTTTATCGTCCATGTTTCACTTACGTACATGGCTACACTCCATACAAGTATTTCAGAAACGACTTCCTGTCATTTAAATTTATACTCGATGTGAACAAATTTCTCTTCTTCAGAAACGCCTTCCTTGCCATTGCTAGTCTCCATTTAACAACCTCTCTACTTCGACCATCATCAGTTATTTTGCTCCCCAAATAGCAAAACTTTACTACTTTAAATGTAATCGTAGGCTTCCGCGGCCGTTGTCAATGTCAATAACACACCCTGAGGAAGGCGTCTTGCAACAGACGCCGAAACGTTGGAATTTTATAAATGACAATGCGGTCTCTAACCCAGAAGAATTTTATTGACCTTTACTACTTTAAGTGTCTTATTTCCTAATCTAATTCCCTCAGCATCACCCGATTTAATTCGACTACATTCCATTATCCTCGTTTTGCTTTTGTTGATGTTCATCTTACATCCCCCTTCAAAGACATTGTCCATTCCGTTCAACTGCTCTTCCAAGTCCTTTTCTGTCTCTGACACAATTACGTCATCGGCGAACCTCAAAGTTTTTATTTCTTCTCCATGGACTTTAATACCTAATCCTAATTTTTATTCTGTTTCCTTTACTGCTCGCTCAATATACAGATTGAATGACATCGGGGAGAGGCTACAATCAGTTGTATAAGGAGCAGAACATATTGAAAACGTCACGCCTAAAAACCTTAAGCAGCTTGAAGTAATACCAACACCCTTCAATGAAATTAACACAATTATAAAATATTATAAAACACAAAAACTAATGTGGTATTCATGGAATTTCAAACAGTATTCTGAAAAGTTGTTCCAACTTAATAGGTAATGTCCATCGTGATACTTGCAATGCATCACTGACACAGGGAATTTTTTCATAAGGTTAAAATATGCAATTATTACACCACTTCATAAGAAACGTGACAAGACAGACTTAAATAATTATCGACCAACTTCCTTATTGACATTTTTTCCCCAAGATATTTTGGAAAAAATAATGTACTCAAGACCAGTCACACACTAAAGTGGAAACAATGTACTTAGCATATCATAGTTTGGATTCCAGAACGGTTGCTCGACTGAGAATGCTATTTAAACATTAAATCAAATATTACAAGCCTTAAATAATAGTACATCACCATTTAATTGTCTGTGTTCTTCTCGAGGCGTTTGATTGGATAGATCATAATACTATTTTAGAAAACTCAAATTTTATGGAGGTTTTACACACAGATGGTTTGAATCATATTCAACAAGCAGAATGGAAAAGGTTGCGCCGAATAACGTCGGAAGGGCAGAAAATTTTAGTGACTGGGGAAAAAAGAAATGACCAAAGGGGTCGCACAGAGTTCAATTTTGGCTCTACTCCTGTTCCTATATATGTGAATGACCTTGCGCTTAACATTCAACAAGCAAAATTTGTACCCCTTGCAGATCATAGTGGTGTTATAACAGAGAGAAAGCAACAGAAGAGTTGATAAATAATACTTTCTAAGCAATTATTAGTTGAAATATCCTGCCAGGTTAAACTGTGTGCCAGACCGAGGCTCGAACTCGCAACGTTTGCCTTTCACAGGCAAGTGCTCTACCAAGCGGGCTATCCACGCACGACCGACGACCCGTCCTCACAACTATTCTTTCCCCAGTATCTCGTCTCCTACCTTCTAAACTGCACAGAAGTTCTCCTGCGAACCTTGCAACACTAGCATTCCTGGAAAAAAGACTATTGCGGAAACATGGTTTAGCCACAGCCCGGTGTATGTTTCCAGAAAGGAACTTTCACTCTGCATCGGAGTATGCGCTGATATGAAACTTACTGGCAGATTAAATCCGTGTGCCGGACCGAGACTCGAATTCCGGACCTTTGCCTTCTATGGGAAAGTGCTCTACCAACTGAACTACTCAAACGTTACTCACGGCCCATCTTCACAGGTTTTATTTCCGCCAGTACCTCGTCTCCCAGTCTCACAAAGCTTGCAAGAGAGCGTCTGTGTAGTTTGGGAGGTAGGAAACGAGGTACTGGCGGAAGTTCCGGGCTCAAGTCGCAGTCCTGCACACAGTTTTAATCTGCCAGGAAGTTTCATATCAGCGCACACTCCGCTACATAGTTAAAATTTTACTTTAGAATTGTTAGTTGTTTCTGTGAAAATGGTCTCTCCCTAAATTTTGAAAAAAAGAAATGCGTTACATTCAGTTCCGTACTAAAAAAAGAGAGTCACACCAACAAATAATGTAGCAAATGGACAAGAATCAGTAAATGGGGTGTATTGATCAATAGTTTTGGGCCCACACGTTGATGAAAACTTGAACTGGAAGTAACATATTTCTGAACTTCTCAAACAGCTAAGTTTAGCTACTTTTTCTCTTCGTACAATTGCAAATGTTGGAAGTAAAAGTACCAACCTCCTGATATTTTTTGCATATTTCCACTCAGTAATGCCATAGGGAATAACTTTCTGGGGTAACTCATTACTCAGAAAGACAGTATCGATTGCACAAAAGAGAGCAGTAAGAATAATATTATGTGATATTCACCTTTAAACGTCTTGTAGATATCTCTTCACTGAGGTATGCATTTTTACTGTTCCGTCATAATACATATAGTCGCTAACGAAATTCGTCATAATTAATGCATAATTTGAAGATAACCATGATCTACATACCTACAGCACCAGAGGGAAAAATGACCTCCCTTAAAGATGCCAGTGGTTCAGAAAGGAGTTCGGTAAGCAGCAACAAAAATTTTAGATCATTTACTCAATAACATAAAATGTCCTACAAATAGCGAAGCAAGTGATAAATCTAATTTAAAATAATTTTTCCTTGACAACTCCTTCTACTCTATTGATGGATTTTACTTAAAAACTGGTAGCCAGTTAAAATGAAGAACTGTAGTTGCATGTGTAGGACTTAAAATATTAAAATGTTCATTGATGTTTACAGAAATCGTGTACACATACCCTATAAACTGACTCGTTTCTCATTATTTCAGTAAAAGAATCGTTCATGGAACATGTAACTAAGTAACTAATTTGGCCAGCAATATCTTCTTTTCCTGTCGTAATCTGCCTTTTGTATGCTCCTGACTTCGCCCGTCGTTTGTTTTGCTTCCACCATGGTAGAATTCCTTCACTTCGTCACCGTCGTGATACCTCTTTTTGATGTTAAGCTTATCGCTAATCTTATTTCTGCTGCTTCCCATTACTTTCATATTTCTTCTCTAGTGTGTGCTTCTTAAACAGTTTGTTACACGCAGCAACTTCTTTAATTCTTCCCCCTTTCACTGCCGATAGCAATGTCATTAGCAAATCACTCACTGATATTCTGAATTTTAATGTCACTTCCCAACTTTTCTACTATTCTCGTCATCACTTAACTGATGTCTAGACTGAACAGTAGAAGGAAAAGACTACATTCCTAGGTGATACCCGTTGTAATCCGAGCACGTCGTTCTTGCTCTTCCATTTTTAATTTTCTTATTTTTCCCTCCTGGTTCTTGTATACATTGTATGTTAAGGCTATGTCGTTAGTATTACGAAAATACTGTAACAATTTTGTATTGTCGAACGCTTTTCCTAGGTCGACAAAAACTTACGGACGTCTTCTTTTTTCCTTAGCCTTGCATCGATTACAATGCGCACGTCTGAACTGCCTGCGGCACTTTACCTTACAAAAATCCGACCTCTTTTCCATGTATCAGATCACTACTTTTCTTTTCCTTTCTTCTTCATATTATTGCTGCCATATACTCCGAAGCATGTGCTGTTAAGGTGATTGTGTATCAGTTGTCTCACTTACTTGGCCTTTCTATCTTCGGGGTTGGTTGGATGATGTTTTTAAAATCGGATTGTGATATCTCTAGACTCTTGGATTCCAGAAACGACCTTGTATAGTCATTTGGCTACCTCTTCCTGACAAAGATGTAATGTTTTGTTATTGCTTTTGTATATATCAGTGAATCTACCAAAACACTGTTAAAGAAATATTAAAATGTAACTAATCACAAACAAAGGAAAGATCAATTTCAGTTGGGTATAGGTACAAGATAAAGTGAAACAGCAGCAGAAAGTATTTTGGAAAGTACTTGTGATAAAGGGAAGAATGTACGCAGTGAAGACTGACTTAAAAAGTCACTTGAAACACTTACTGCAGCTTAATCTATGGAGAAGCCAATAAAAAAAGGAACAGACAGGAGATCTAAAAGAATACTAATGTCAAAGAATAAAGGAAGTCAAATACAGAAATAGATCTTCAAAGCCATAAGATCAAACAGGAGTTAAGGATAATCACGAATTCAAAAGAATGGTGATAAATCAATTACACATCGAAGTGAAAGAAAAGATAGAAAAATCAAATCCAAAGCAAAGAAATTCTGCTGGTTCGTTAGTATAGTATTGGAACATTAAGAAGTCTGGGAGAAATTTAAAGAACTGCAGTAACCAAACACATATTCAGAGATAAAAGCAATTTAGTAACGAAACACCACCCTAGTAAAGTAGTAAAGAAGAAACGTATCAACATAATTTTGAAGGGTGATAGAAGTTATGACTGCGTTTGGTGGATTATTGGGGGAAGTAAATGGAAAGAAATGGAAGCAACGGGCAGATAAGAACTATACCATGAAAAACATCCTGGACGGAATGAAAATTTCATGAAAAACTACTAGAATAAATAAACCAAAAAGAGTTTTGTAATACCGTACAGAAAAGACAGCTCTAAATAAATTGATCACTTGATTGGGGATAGCAAATTTACAAGGTACGATTTTGCTAATAGTTAAACACAGTTAAACATAATTAGTGTAATCATAGGCACATGAACATCAGGATGATACAACTTACATATTTCAGCTAGACTCAGATACCTTCACGAGAATCTTAACTACTCTCTTGTACAGCCTTAAAAACATAATTTAGTTATGCTTTATGGGAACTGTTTCCACCTGCGTGCTTTATATATGTATGATATGACTTGTGTCTGACGTATATGCATAAGTTCCGATCAAGCTAGTTGTAGTGCAACAGGAGGATCAATTAATTGCACGAATCTTTCCGTTCTAGCTGCACCATTTAAACGAAGTTAATGGAGTCCACGTAAACTGGTGTAGAGGCAGCGTGGAGCATTTCTCTTTTCACTTGTACACGGAAACATCCCTGGACTGATCGCTAGTACAATTTTACATCAAGAAGATTTTCTCTGCAGAAAGAAAATACAGATAATCTAAACTCAGACCTGTAGAATCGTATGTTATTTCTTACGTGTGTGACACTCTTTTCCAGGGAGCTCGATAACACGGGAGAATGGGAAGGAAATGAAGTCGCTTCTAATGTACGTGGAGCCTCTTACCAACAGCACGTCGTCTCTGACGTCATAGTGAGCCGAGGCGGTGCGCCTTCCTCGAGGGAAAGGTAAACACTAGGCGTTAGACAGACGCCACCGCCCACTAATGTATGCATGATGCAAGGCGGTCTTCCTTTAGAAGAGGCGACAGGCATGTTCACGGCGGAAGAGCGATTTTTCTTCCTTGTTTCCGTTTAAGAAAATGTGCTGTTCTAGGAAAGCAGGAAGTGTCAGTTAATACCAGAAAAAAATCTCCCAGAACTGGTCGATTCAGGCAGTCGTTTACGAATAAAAGATAACGTGGAACAAATCCTTGTTGTCCGTAAAATTAGATTTATCGTCGCTGTTTATTTCTAAGCCATTCGACAGGCTAACAAAATACTAGATTGTCTACATTATAACGACTTGACACACAAAGGAATTTTTCCGTTAATATACGCAAAACGTATAACGGATTCCATTTTAATCAATAAAAAAACAGCAATTCCATTACGGTTTAAGCTTCCTTGGAGAGGAGACATGCAACATTGGAAACAATTATCTGTCGTTAAAAAATCTTATGTTTTTCCTTCCGTGTACGATAAGGGTTGTTATTCTCTTGTTCTGCTGCACTTCAAGTTTTAGGCTTTTGTCTGTACAGTGCCCAATTCTTTCTTGGCCTTTCCGGACTTCTCTCCTTACCTTTGTAACGTAGTCTGTCTCAGTTAGTTCTGTTATTCCGTTTTATATGTTAAATATATTTAACTCCTTCCTAATGTCGTTGTTTCGTAATGTGTCTACTCTGGTATAACATATCCCCGGCTTAAGGATTATCATTTCAGCTGTCGGGATTCTAATTTCCAATCCTTAGGTAAACCAAGACATACTTCCGAATAGAGGTGTGGGGACGACTGTTACTTTATTAAGTTTCTTTCGTGTGGTCTTTTGAGTCTTGTTTCTAGAATACTTATTTGTTATTCCGCGTAAGTTAAGAAATTTTATTACTTTCTTGTTATATCTTTGTCACACTTGTAGGAGATATCTTGTCCCAGGTAACTTAAGTAACTGACAAGCTCTGCTGCTGTATTGTTCACCACTATTTTTCTTCTTATAGAATCAGTTCCTATGCATACCATTGTTTTAGTCAATGTAGTCATATTGTAATGCTAGTTTCATTCTAAGGTAAAATCCTGAATGCGAGTCATTCTCCTGCTTTATCTAACCCCCTGTTAGCGATGAGCGGTTCTGCAAGCTTTCCATTTTTATCGAATGTTAAAGTGCTTCTTATATGGGGTGGGTACCGTTTTCTCTTCTTTATGCCGCACAACTATTTTGTATTAACTTTATGAAAGCTTTTTTCTAAATTAAGAAGTCTTAAACGGTTCTCTGTACTCAATTTTGCATCTTTTCCATCTGTTTCCATCAGAAATAATGCGTGTGTTGCCGATCTTACTGTGCGGGTACCCATTTGTTACTGACTTTATAAACACTCTCATATTATATATGTCGATCTGTCCTTCCTGACATGTCTCAACTAACAGATACCATTTTGATCCTGCAACCACTATGAATGAAGAAGCAATGGAATTAAAGACATTAGTTGCCAGTGACCATTTTTTTTTATATCAATGAGGCATGTTGAAAATTTGGGTTGGAGTGAGAACTGAACCCGGGCCTCCTGCTTCCTGGGCACATGCGCTTGATTTGTAAGGGAATCGGCGAGATGCAGCGGGTAATGAGGTTACTGAGCGGGGGCCTACACCAGTAGCGTGAGGTATGAGAATTACGACCTGACGAGAGAAGTGTAAGGGTAGTCCTTGGAGATGTGATGACTACTGTGTTCGGGTGGCATTGTGGACAACGAATCTGCCTAGGAAGCAGGAGACTCGGGCTAAAATCCTGTTGTTGTTGTTGTGGTCTCCAGTCCTGAGACTGGTTTGATGCAGCTCTCCATGCTACTCTATCCTGTGCAAGCTTCTTCATTTCCCAGTACTTACTGCAACCTACATCCTTCTGAATTTGCTTAGTGTATTAATCTCTTGGTCTCTCTCTACGATTTTTACCCTCCACGCTGCCATCCAGTGCTAAATTTGTGATCCCCTGATGCCTCAGAACATGTCCTACCAACCGGTCCCTTCTTCTTGTCAAGTTGTGCCGCAAACTCCTCTTCTCCCCAATTCTATGCAATACCTAATCATTAGTTATGTGATCTACCCATCTAATCTTCAGCATTCTTCTGTAGCACCACATTTCGAAAGCTTCTATTCTCTTCTTGTCCAAACTAGTTATCGTCCATGTTTCACTTCCATACATGGCTACATATACTTTCAGAAATGACTTTCTGACATTTAAATCTATACTCGATGTTAACAAATTTTTCTTCTTCAGAAACGCTTTCCTTTCCATTGCCAGTCTACATTTTATATCCTCTCCACTTCGACCATCGTCAGTCATTTTGCTCCCCGAATAGCAAAACTCCTTTACTACCTTAAGTGTCTCATTTTCTAATCTAATTTCCTCAGCATCACCCGACTTTATTCGACTTCATTCCATTATCCTCGTTTTGCTTTTGTTGATGTTCATCTTATAACCTCCTTTCAAGACACTATCCATTCCATTCAATTGCTCTTCCAAGTCCTTTGCTGATTCTGACAGAATTACAATGTCATCGCGAACCTCAAAGTTTTTATTTCTTCTCCATGAATTTTAATACCTACTCCGAATTTTTCTTTTGTTTCCTTCACTGCTTGCTCAGTATACAGATTGAATAACATCGGTGAGAGACTACAACCCTGTCTCACTCCCTTCCCAACCACTGTTTCCCTTTCGTGCCCCTCGACTCTTATAACTGCCATCTGCTTTCTGTACAAATTGTAAATAGCCTTTCACTCCCTGTATTTTTCCCCGGAAACCTTCTTAATTTGAAAGAGCGTATTCCAGTCAACATTGTCAAAAGCTTTCACCAAGTCTACAAATGCTAGAAACGTAGGTTTGGCTTTTCTTAATCTAGCTTCTAAGATAAGTCCCAGGGTCAGTATTGCCTCACGTGTTCCAACATTTCTACGGAATCCAATCTGATCTTCCCCGAGGTCGGTTTCTACTAGTTTTTTCCATTCGTCTGTAAAGAATTCGTGTTAGTATTTTGCAGCTGTGGCTTATTAAACTGATAGTTCGGTAATTTTCACATTTGTCAACACCTGCTTTCTTTGGGAGTGGACTTATTATATTCTTCTTGAAGTCTGAGGGTATTTCGCCTGTTTCATACATCTTGCTCACCAGATGGTAGAGTTTCGTCAGGATTGGCTCCCCCAATGCTGTCAGTAGTTGTAATGGAATGTTGTCCACTCCCGGGGCCTAGTTTCGGCTCAGGTCTTTCAGTGCTCTAGTCGACACCGATTTTTCACTTTCCTTTCCCAACAAGCATGGAAAATATTATTCTCATTAGCTAATATCTGTAAAGTAGCGGACATTCCATCTTCCAGTTGTTCGATTTCTTCTGACAGTCTATTGATTTAATGATACTACGTCAAAATCGTTTGCTGTAAAGCACAGAGACAATATAGTCACCAATGACTTCTTGCAATATTGTCTAATGTTTTTAATCCTGATTCGTAGAGATACTGAATTCTGTGGTGAAATAGTACTAGTGGTAGTAGTAATGTTAGTAGTAATAGTTGCAGTAGCAGCTAGTTTATTCACCCCTGGATCATGTTAACAAATTCATTGCATGTATAGTGTTATTGAAGTTTGGAAAGGAAGATATAATTCACTTATTCAGGCATTTACAGTGTGTCAATTATTAAACTACATGAAAAAAACGTAAAAACTACTGTAAGCGAACACTTCATTCAACTTGTAAACGTCACTACAGATACTCGGATTTAGGTTATGACATGTTCGACATGTCTGCCATCACTGGCGCCGAGGAGTAGCGAAATTGTGCATGACCCTCTGATGCTGTCGATTACCTTCTGAATGTCTGTTTTCAGCTCAGAAATGCTTTTGGGGTTATTGCTGTACACCTTGACATTAATGTATCTCCACACGAAGGAGTCGCTTGTGTTCAGATCCTGAGAGTATGGTGGCCAATGTAAGCACGTGCCAGTGGCCTCTGGGTACCCCACAGCCAGATTCCGGTCCCCAAAGTGCCCTTCCAGGACGTCAAACACTCTCATGCTTCGATTAGTTCGAGCTCCGTCTTGCGTGAACCAAATCTTGGCGAAATCAGGATGACTTCGGATAATAAGGATGAAATCATCTTCCAAACTCTTCACGTACCGTTCGGGAATCATCGTGCCATCAAGGAATATCGCACTGATTATTCCGTGACTGGACACAGCGCACCACGCAATCTCCCGTTGAGGGTGAAGCGACTTCTCGATCGCAAAATGCGAATTCTGAGTCCCCAAATGCGCCAATTTTGCTTGTTGACGAACCCATCCAAATGAAAATTGGCTTAAAATGGCTCTGAGCACTATGGGATTTAAGATCTATGGTCATCAGTCCCCTAGAACTTAGAACTACTTAACTAACCTAAGGACATCACACAACACCCGGTCATCACGAGGCAGAGAAAATCCCTGACCCCCCCCCCCCCCCCCCCCCCCCCCCGGGAATCTAACCCGGGCGAGGGAAGCGAGAACGCTACCGCACGACCACGAGCTGCGGACGAAAGTGGGCTTCGTCGCTAAACCAAACGCGCATGCCCATAATGCTTCCCATCATGCTCTGCGGCCAATCGTGCAGTTTTAACTTCCTAAAGCAGACCGTTCAGATCTTATGACGATTTTATTTCATACAATTCAATAGCTGTCACCCTGTACGTACTCACAGGTCTAGTTCGACGAGTATGGGGCAGATAATCGGTCGCGGCTTTCAGGAAATAATGGTGAACCTCCATCAAGATAGCCAGATGAAGATTACTGTACTACCTTAACAATTGTGTTAAAAATGACGCAACTTCGATCTGATGCACTTCACCGTTTTTTTATACGTTCTTGTAAGGAAGTTATTTCATTATGTAAAAAGACAGTTGTGCACTGTTGCCGGCCGTAGTGGACGAGCGGTTCTAGGCGCTTCAGTCTGGAACCGCGCGACCGCTACGGTCGAAGGTTCGAATCCTACCTCGGGCATGGATGTGTGTGATGTCCTTAGGTTAGTTAGGTTTAAGTAGTTCTAAGTTCTAGGGGACTGATGACCTCAGCTACTAAGACCCATAGCGCTCAGTGCTCTTTTTTTGCTGCACTGCTCATTCATTTCCGAATACTAATCACCCATTGGACTAGAAATATCACCTGACATGGTGCCGTGATGATGATGATGACAATGATGATGTTTGGTTACCTCTTTGTGTATTGTAACTTCCTATTTGCTTGTCCAAGTAACTGAGTCAGCTGGTCTCCGTAATAAGATAGTGAGCTCAGAAAGAAGTTAAGACCTTAGTATTATCCAGGTAATCTCCTCAATCATTTGCAGTAAAATTATATTTCTTGCTAGAAAATATTGGTTGAGTTTTATACTTATTTTACCTTGGTAACTGTAAGGTCAATATAGAGCTTGTTCCGTGGAAATGGACAGAGCTGTTTATGTAGTATTTATTATGGTCATGTTTCATGTAGATAACTGATAAGTAACTACGTTGTGTATTTACTGAGATGATGGCGTTGAAATCTCCAATTTTTTAAACAATCTCTAAGAGTAGTGCGATTACTATTTCTGATTACTAGTGTTATGGACATTTTCTGTGGTCTGAAAGTTCTTTTCATGTCTTGTACATTTTTCACCGAAAACAGAAATTCATAGTTAACAACTCTGTGCATGTATGAACTATATATAATTAAAAGCAAGGCGTGTTGCACTGATGACAGGCTCATAACCGCAGAACTTGATGATAACGTACCGTTTTCAAATATCTTTGTGTGTTCACACCACTGAAATTCGCAATTAACTGAATACGTATTGACCAATCATTGCGAGATTTATGAGCTTTGTCTCCAAAGAGTTTTTATGTTATTTCAGTGGCTTAACGTGCTTTCATGAACACTCATAATTTTTCACCCATGAACAACACTATTAGGAATGTCTACACGTATGTTAGAAAAGTGCAGGTCCTAATAAGCTGTCTGAGGAATTACTGTAATAATATATTTTGGTTGTGATAGCTGTGTCACTAAAAACTTTACCTTACCGACGTTTTGTTATCTCTTATCTTTGCACCTCCTATGTTAGGTACGATCGGAACCAACTGTTAGCTAAATCTCTAGTACTTAACTGTTCTATTTTTTTAGCATTTATATGATTAGCTTCATTTACAAGGTAACCAACGATTCTGCCTTTTAATGCAAGACAAATATCTAGGTACACTAGAGCTCTTGTTGTAAAACCTGGTTGCATTAGTTTTAAGATAAGTTTACTATGTTTAACCGATAAATACACGCCTCTTTGTCCTTTAGTAAATTAAGGGATACCAGTGTACTCATCTAATCGTATTTAGACCCTTATTCATTACTTCACCACTCGCCGTAGACTGTAGAAAGAGGATTTACGACTTAGCAGATTCTAGCTCTTGTGTATGTATACTACATGAAAATGTTTCTTCTGAGATGTGCAAATTATACTTCCTTTTTCTGAACGGTTGCGCCCGTTCGGTATTCGAAAGTTTCACCAAACAAACATTTCTTCCCAAAAGTCTTCTGGAAACACGATCTATCCAAATATCCAAGAGCTTGTGTTACACAAGATATCGGAATTCTTCAAGAAATTTGTTTGATTCATGTAAACAACAAAGGAACATAGAATAAGATCAGGTACGGTCGGCATTAGAACTGTTAACCTTTTTTTTTTTGGTCATCAGTCTACTGACTGGTTTGATGCGGCCCGCCACGAATTCCTTTCCTGTGCTATCCTCTTCATCTCAGAGTAGCACTTGCAACCTACGTCCTCAATTATTTGCTTGACGTATTCCAATCTCTGACTTCCTCTACAGTTTTTGCCCTCTACAGCTCCCTCTAGTACCATGGAAGTCATTCCCTTATGTCTCAGCAGATGTCCTATCATCCTGTCCCTTCTCCTTATCAGTGTTTTCCACATATTCCTTTCCTCTCCGATTCTGCGTAGAACCTCCTCATTCCTTACCTTATCAGTCCACCTAATTTTCAACATTCGTCTATAGCACCACATCTCCAATGCTTCGATTATTTTCTGTTCCGGTTTTCCCACAGTCCATGTTTCACTACCATACAATGCTGTACTCCAGACGTACATCCTCAGAAATTTCTTCCTCAAATTAAGGCCGGTTTTTGATATTAGTAGACTTCTCTTGGCCAGAAATGCCTTTCTTGCCATAGCGAGTCTGCTTTTTATGTCCTCCTTGCTCCGTCCGTCATTGGTTATTTTACTGCCTAGGTAGCAGAATTCCTTAACTTCATTGACTTCGTGACCATCAATCCTGATGTTAAGTTTCTTGCTGTTCTCATTTCTACTACTTCTCATTACCTTCGTCTTTCTCCGATTTACTCTCAAACCATACTGTGTACTCATTAGATTGTTCATTCCGTTCAGCAGATCATTTAATTCTTCTTCACTTTCACTCAGGATAGCAATGTCATCAGCAAATCGTATCATTGATATCCTTTCACCTTGTATTTTAATTCCACTCCTGAACCTTTCTTTTATTTCCATCATTGCTTCCTCGATGTACAGGTTGAAGAGTAGGGGCGAAAGGCTACAGCCTTGTCTTACACCCTTCTTAATACGAGCACTTCGTTCTTGATCGTCCACTCTTACTATTCCCTCTTGGTTGTTGTAAATAATGTATATGACCCGTCTCTCCCTATAGCTTACCCCTACTTTTTTTCAGAATCTCGAACAGCTTGCACCATTTTATATTGTCGAACGCTTTTTCCAGGTCGACAAATCCTATGAACGTGTCTTGATTTTTCTTTAGCCTTGCTTCCATTTTTAGCCGTAACGTCAGAATTGCCTCTCTCGTGCCTTTACTTTTCCTAAAGCCAAACTGATCGTCACCTAGCGCATTCTCAATTTTCTTTTCCATTCTTCTGTATGTTGTTCTTGTAAGCAGCTTCGATGCATCAGCTGTCAAGCTGATTGTGCGATAATTCTCGCACTTGTCAGCTCTTGCCGTCTTCGTAATTGTGTGGATGATGCTTTTCCGAAAGTCAGATGGTATGTCGCCAGACTCATATATTCTACACACCAACGTGAACAGTCGTTTTGTTGCCACTTCCCCTAATGATTTTAGAAATTCTGATGGAATTTTATCTATCCCTTCTGCCTTATTTGACCGTAAGTCCTCCAAAGCTCTTTTAAATTCCGATTCTAATCTCTTCTAAATCGACTCCTGTTTCTTCTTCTATCACATGAGACAAATCTTCACCCTTATAGAGGCTTTCAATGTATTCTTCCCACCTATCTGCTCTCTCCTCTGCATTTAACAGCGGAATTCCCGTTGCGCTCTTAATGTTACCATCGTTGCGTTTAATGTCACCAAAGCTTGTTTTGACTTTCCTGTGTGCTGAGCCCGTCCTTCCGACAATCATATCTTCTTCGATGTCTTCACATTTTTCCTGCAGCCATTTCGTCTTAGCTTCCCTGCACTTCCTATTGCAGCTAAACAGCTAGTGAAAAAGCTGTCGCAGTGAAAGAGCGTAATGCAGGATGCTTCAACTGGACTGCGATTTCGTGCGGGAATTTATTGTCTACTCACACCAAGTTCATAGATCCTGTCACACACATTTGCAAGTTTCTTATAGGGAAGAAAATTGACTTATGTCCTTAACCTACTGTGATATTTTCAGCTCGATAGGTAAAACCCTATTTTACACCTTCAGTCCCCTTTGTGTGATTCGTATTCTAAGTGAGTTATGAACCGGCCACAAATACCAATAAGCTAGGTTCAACCCTCAAGCGATATTAATATTTTTTTCTTTTACTTACTAAACCTTTCATGTGTGATACATGTTTGCTAATACAAAAATAGCAACACGGGTAGCCGCGTGACTTCAAACAACTGAGCAAAACTGTACGTACTCAGACATTTCTCTCTTTACTAATTATGGTTATCACTAAACTGATAGACAATATTTTTAGCGCTCCGCAATCTGACTTTCAATAATCCCTACAAATGAATGGCCCTGACTAACAGTAAACTATACGTTTCATGAATGACTTACCTCACAAAAATACTCGTTACTCGAACTACTGCAATACAGCGAGTGCCAATATTGCGAGCTGAATAAAAGATTCTATCTGCTGAAGGCACTAACTACTGATAGGCATAGTAAGAAAATGAAAGATTCTGATAGACAACAAACAATGTATTTACCTTGATAATGTTCAAAAGTGATCATATATATATATATATATATATATATCAATTCAAGACATCCATATTTACAGATTTCCTTTCTCTGCTGGGCACACGTCCAGAGCGTCAGCTTATAGTAATCACTCAAAACTCTGGCATCTCTCTCTCCACATCCACCACTGCTGGCGGCTCACCTACAACTGTCCAACACTACGCGCTGTTCACATTCAACTGGCCAACACTACAATACCGAATATTCCAACAAAGCCAGCCAGCCACAGACTGCATGTAGCATAGTCATTGATTTTCATACAGAGCGCTACGTGGCGTTACCAACATAAAAACCTAAACAGCCCACTTGCAATGTGTCGTTGGTCAGAAGAACCATGTTTCTGGGTATGCCAGGTAGATGGTCTTGCCCGGATTTCATGTCATCCAAGAGAAGAGTTGATCGTAACATGCACGCGCTACGGAAGCAGGCTGCTGGGGGTCAATATCATGCTATGGGCTTCAATGGGACCTCGGAAGGAAAGCCGATGGCCTGCGTCATATAGGGGTTTGGGGAACATGATTATGTAGTCAGGTTGATGTCTTGGTTTCCGGACTGAGATGAACTGTCCATATTCCCGTATGGAGGACATAGTGATAGACATCCCTGGGGTTGTGAAGCAGCTGAATGGGTTGAAAATAAATAAATCGCCAGGTCCTGGTGGGATTCGAATTCGGTTTTACACAGAGTACTCTACTCCATTGGCTCCTTACTTGGCTTGCTTTTATCGCGAATCTCTTGCCCAACGTAAAGTCCCGAGCGACTGAAAAAAAGCGCAGGTGACGCCTGTATATAAGAAGGATAGAAGGACGGATCCTCAAAATTACAGACCAATATCGTTAACATCGGTTTGTTGCAGGATTCTCGAACATATTCTCAGTTCGAATGTAATGAATTTCCTTGAGACTGACAAGTTTCTGTCCATGCATCAGCATGGCTTCAGAAAGCATCGCACCTGCGAAACGCAACTCGCCCTTTTTTCATATGATATATTGCGAACCATGGATGAAGGGTATCAGACGGATGCCATATTCCTTGACTTCCGGAAAGCGTTTGACTCGGTGCCCCACTCCAGACTCCTAACTAAGGTACGAGCATATGGGATTGGTTCCCAAATATGTGAGTAGCTTGAAGATTTCTTAAGTAATAGAACCCAGTACGTTGTCTTCAATGGTGAATATTCATCAGAGGTGAGAGTATCATCTGGAGTGCCCCAGGACGCGTGGTAGGTCCGCTGTTGTTTTCTATCTACATAAATGATCTTTTGGATAGGGTGGATAGCAACGTGCAACTGTTTGCTGATGATGCTGTGGTGTACGGAAAGGTGTCGTCATTAGTGACTGTAGGAGGATACAGGATGACTTGGACAGGATTTGTGATTGGTATAAAGAATGGCAGCTAACTCTAAATATAGATAAATGTAAATTAATGCAGATTAATAGGAAAAATAATCCCGTAATGTTTGAATACTCAATTAGTAGTGTAGCGCTTGACACAGTCACGCTCATTAAATATTTGGGCGTAACATTGCAGAGCGATATGAAGTGGGACAAGCATGTAATGGCAGTTGTGGGAAAGGCGGATAGTCGTCTTCGGTTCATTGGTAGAATTTTGGGAAGACGTGGTTCATCTGTAAAGGAGTCCTGTTATGAAACACTACTACGACCTATTCTTGAATAGTGCTCGAGCGTTTGGGACCCCTATCAGGTCGGATTGAGGGAGGACATACAAAACAATTCAGAGTCGGGCTGCTAGATTTGTTACTAGTAGGTTTGATCATCACGCGAGTCTTACGTAAATGGCTTAGGAACTCGGGTGGAGTCTCTGGAGGATAGTAGGCGTTCTTTTCGTGAATCACTACTGAGGAAATTTAAAGAACCAGTATTTGAGTACAATTTTACTGCCGCCAACTTATATTTCGCGGAAAGGGCACACAGATAAGAGAGATTAGGGCCCGTACAGAGGCATATAGGCAGTCATTTTCCGCTCGTTCTGTTTGCGAGTGGAACAGGAAGAGAAGATGCTAGTTGTGGTACGAGGTACCCTCTGCCACGCACCGTATGGTGGATTGCGGAGTATGTATGTAGATGTAGATGGAGAACAAATCTCTGATACTATAGGACTGACGGCTTCGGACGAACCAGCCACCGGCCCGTAAATTGCGGAATTACGTGACCTACATGTTGAAATTCGGTGTCGCATACTTTGGGAAACCTATCAAGGACTTATTAGTCTGTCACGTGGAATCTCTTCTGTAGTGAGTTTTTGAGAGATGGATCATCATACTACCAGCGGTGTTCAATAAGTATTGCTACATTTTTTCTGAAGGCAGGATTGTTTTATTCGGGATTTAAATATATCATACTATTCCCTACTGCATTGGCTACAACATTCATCGACTTAATCTCCGTTGAATGCGACATTCTTACGCTACGGTACTGGGAGGGCCTGTATGCACGTTGCTGTGCCACCCAAGGTTTTAAATTTCTTGTTTAAGAAATCGTTCCCGCAGGAGAATCGCACAGTCAGACTGCCGTATGGACGACATGGTAATAACCATCCCTCGCATAGAAAAACAACTGAAGGACTTGAAAGTAAATGAACCACCAGGTCCGGATGGAATACAAATTCGGTTTTACGAAGAGGACTCTAGGCACTGACCCTTAACTAGCTTACATTTATCGTGAATCTCTCGTCCAGCACATAGTCCCAAGCACTTGGAAAAAAGCTTAGGTGATTTCAATACGTTAGACAGGTAAAAGAACCAACCCGTAAAATTACAGACCAATATCCCAAACTTCGATTTGGTGCACTTAACATATTCTCAATATAATATAACAAACTTTCTTGAAACTGAGTAGCTTAAATCCACGAATGAGCATGGTTTTAGAAAGCACCACTATTTCTAAACTCAGCTTATGCTTATCTCTCATTATATACTGCGAACTATGGGAGAAGGGCAACAGACATCTGCTATATTTCTAGATATCCGGTAAGGACACGGTGCCCCACTGCACGTTGTTAAGGAGGGTACGAGCATATGGAATAAGTTCACAGATATGTGAGTCATTCGAAGACTCTTAAGTAATAGAACCCAGCATGTTGTCCCTGATGGTGAACATTGATCACAGACAAGAGAATCGTCATGAGTGCCACAGGGAAGTGCGATAGGACCACTACTGTTGTCTATATACTTATATAATTTGACGGTCCCGGCGAGCAGCAATCTGCGTTGCCTGCTGATGACACTGTGGTGTACCGTAGGGTGTCGAAGTTCAGTGACTGTAGGAAGATATAAGGCAACTTAGACAAAATTTCTAGTTGGTGTGATAGATGACAGTTAGGTCTAAACGTGGAAAAATGTAAGTTAATGCGGATGAGTAGGAAGAACAGATCATAATGTTCGGTTACAGTATTACTTGTGTCCTGTCTGACACGGTGAGGTTGTTTAAATGTCTGGGCATAACTTGCAGATCGATATGAAATTGAATGAGCATGCGATAACTGTGCTAGGGAAGGCCAATGGTCGACTTCGCTTTATTGGGAGAATTTTATGAAAGAGTGGTGCGCCTGTAAAGGAGGCCGCATACAGGACACTGGTACGATCTATTCTTGAGTACTGCTCGAGTGTTTGGGATCATTACTAAGACTGAAGAAAAATATCGAAGCAATTAAAAGGGGAGAGATGCTTCGGAGATGCTTCGGGAACTCAAATGGAATCCCTGCACGGAAGGCGTCTTTCTTTTCGAGAAACACTGTTGACAAAATTTAGAGAACCGGCGTCTTAAGCTGGCTGTCGAACTGACGTCAACTTATATTGCACTCAAGGACCACGAGAAATTGGGGCTCATATGAAGGCTTGCAGACAGTGGTTTTTCCATCGCTCTGTTCGTGAGTCTGACAGGAAATGAAGTTAGTAGTGGTACGGAGTACCCTCCATCACGCATCGTGCAGTGGCTCCTGTAGCATCTATGTAGATTTAGTAGGTGTAGAGATTCAATGATGGCAGTCAGGGTCTCAGGAAATTCTTCCTAGTCCTCCCCGAGGCTCGTCTGCTCACTGCTTCCAGAAGGTTTTGTAGAAGGATGCTCTGCCGTGGCGCGTCTCGTTATCATGAAGTATGACCCTGCACGCTTGCCGTTGATAAACTGATATCTTACCTGTCATCAAGTTCAGCTCATGCCACAGTTTCTCATACGTTATTATATTATAGACTGTTGCATTTCCAAATGCCTTCCTGTCCTGGTCTGTAACATCTTGTGTAACGGCACACTTCCAGTGGATGTAATCAGGGGTACCGATTTCTCACACTCACAAGTGTCTGAGGTGGACTGTCGTGTTTTCAGTACTTAGCAGGGAGACGAACAGTGTTCCGACAGGTAGAGTATAGCTCCCTTGGTCTGAAGGAAGTAAGTTATTCTTGTTCTTTCTGTTATGTTAGGAAGGAACTTGTAGGTTCTCCTCCATGTTTCTCCTCCCTGTGTTTGCCTTGTCCCTGATTTCTCCCCATTCTCTGTCAAAATATGCTTTTATTTTTTTATTCGATATGGCTCTCGAGCCCCTTATCTCCTTTACCTTACCGTATTTGCGCTTCTTAAACCAATATTGTGCACTTTTCTTTCTAGCTGCAAGGCGTAGAGATAGCAAGTCCAATATCACCAGCAGCGCCACAGTCGGTTTTGTTCTGCACGCGCCTGTCAGACGCAGGGGTACACTCCTCTGTGCTCGCCGCAAAACCTGTGCTGTCCTTAACTCTCTGGCTCTGCGAGCCCAGACAGTCGACACGTAGCCCACAGTAGCGAGTGAGATTGCGTTTTGGTACGCACTTATTGCACATAGTGGCAGCTGAAAACTTCTTTGGACAAAAAATGTTGCTATTTTATTTAGGATTTTAATGCCTCTCTTACAGATAATTTCTACAGGTGCATGAAAGCTTCGCTTTTCGTCGATGTTGATTTCAAGGTATCAACACTACCGGCCCTTAAAATTGCTACACCACGAAAAGACGTGCTACAGACGCGAAATTTAACCGACAGGAAGAATATGCTGTGATATGAAAATCATTAGCTTCACAGAGCATTCACACAAGGTTGGCACCGGTGGCGACACCTACAACGTGGTGATATGAGGAAAGTTTCCAACCGGTTTCTCATGCACAAACAGCAGTTGCCCGGCGTTGCCTGGTGAAACGTTGTTGTGATGCCTCGTGTAAAGAGGAGAGATGCGTACAATCATGTTTCCGACTTTGATAAACGCCGGATTGTAACCTATCGCTATTGCGGTTTATCGCATCGCCACACTGCTGCTCGCGTTGATGGAGATCCAATGACTGTTAGAAGGATATGGAGTCGGTGGGTTCAGGAGGGTAATACGGAACGACGTGCTGGATCCCAACGGCTATTTATCACTAGCGGTCGAGATGACAGGCATCTTATCCACATTGCTGTAACCGATCGTGCAGCCACGTCTCGATCCCTGAGTAAACAGATGGGGACGTTTCCAAGACAACAACCATCTGAACTTACAGTTCGACGACGTTTGCAGCTTCCTGGCCTATCAGCTAGGAGACCATGGCTGCGGTTACCCTTGACGCTGAATCAGAGACAGGACCGCCTGCGATGGTGTACCCAACGAAGAACCTGGGTGCACGAATGGCAAAACGCCATTTTTTCGGATGAATCCAGGTTCTGTTTACAGCATCATAATGGTCGCATCCGTGTTTGGCGACATCGCGGTGAACGCACATTGGAAGCGTGTATTCGTCATCGACATACTAGCGTGTCACCCGGCATGATGGTATGGGTGCTATATGTTACACGTCTCGGTCACCTCTTGTTGGCATTGACGGCAACGGCACTTTGAACAGTGGACGTTACATTTCAGATGTTTTACGACCCGTGGCTCTACCATTCATTCGATCCCTGCGAAACCATACATTTTAGCAGGATAACGCACAACCGCATGTTGCAGGTCCTGTACGGGCCTTTCTGGAAAGAGAAAATGTTTTACTGTTGCCCTGGCCAGCACATTCACCAGATCTCTGACCAATTAAAAACGTCTGCTCAATGGTTGGCCGAGCAGCTGGCTTGGCACAATATGCTAGTCACTACTCTTGATGAACTGTGGTATTGTGTTGAAGCTGCATGGACAGCTGTACCTGTACACGCCATCCAAGCTCTGTTTGACTCAATGCCCAGGCGTATCAAGGCCGTTATTACGGACAGAGGTGGTTGTTCTGGGTACTGATTTCTCAGGATCTGTTCACTCAAATTGCGTGAAAATCATGTAATTTCTAGTATAACATATTTCTCCAATGAATACCCGTTTAACACCTGCATTTCTTCTTCGTGTAGCAATTTTAATGGCCAATAGTGTATGTACTTTAGTGTATGTACTTCGTTTTTTTCACAGTTTGGTCATTTATTCTCATTGTAGTATTCCTTGTTCTTTATCATGTCCGTGTTAGTATATCTTATAGACTTTTGAGTGTTGCTATCGTTAGTTAGATTTCTCCGCACCATTTGGCCTACTCTTTTAAGAACCATCCTACTGCCTTCCTGTAATTTAGTGTCTCCATATAGTATCTCCATTGCTCTCGCGCTGAGAAGACGTTGTTTGTTTCTTGCCGCTAACATACTTCACATACGACCAGAAACTGTTCGCATTTTCTGCCAGGTTTCGAGACAAAGTTTCCTTTCTGAAACTGCTATAAGCATCTCGCATTGAAGTCCGCGTCAAGTTCCGAGCTTATGTAAAATATTGCCAGTCTTGGAGATTCTGCGTCTGTTTAAATATGGCATGTTTTTTTTTCGTTGTTTCTGTAGCAGTGTTATGACACGTTTTGTGTACTAAGGAGGATCAGTTACGTCGTTTGTAAATTTATTTGGCATAAGTCTCTTAATTGCTGCCGATACTACTTCTCTGAATTCAAACCACATCTGGTCTAGATTCATATTATTAATTTGGAAGGAGTGGAGACTGTCTCTCATAAAGGTGTCAAGTGAATTTTTATATGTTTTTTTGAATAGGTATATTTCTCGTTTGTTTTTGGAGGATTTGGGGGATACAGTATTCAGTCTTGATACGACAATCCTATGTTCACCAATCCCTGTATCCGTTTTGATGCGCGTTATTCACTCAGGATCATTTGTTGCTAAGAGGTCAAGTGTGTTTTCACAATCGTTTACTATCCGCATGGGCTCGTGAACTAACTGATCGAAATAATTTTCAGAGCACGCGTTTAGAACAATTTCGGATGATATTTTATGCGTATTTCCGGAACTTAACATGTATTTTCGCCATCATATCTAGGATAAATTAAAGTCACGACCAACTGAAATCGTATGAGTCGGGTGTTTGAAATCAAATTCAAGTTTTCTTCGAACCTTTCATCAACTGTGTCGTCTGAATTTGGAGGTCGGTAGAAGGATGCAGCTATTATTTTATTCCGGTTGCCAACAATGACCTGTGCCCATACTAACTCACAGGAACTATCTACTTTAATTTCGCGACAAGATAAACTACTTCTAAACAGCAACAAACGCGCCACCGCCAACTGTGTTTAGCCTATCTTTTCGAAAGACTGTTAGATTCTTCGCAAAAATTTCAGCTGAGCTTATCTCCTGATTTAGCCAGCCTTCAGTGCCTAGAACGATTTGAGAATCAGTGCTTTCCTTTAGCCCTTAGAGCTCTGGTACTTTCCCAACGCAGCTACGACAGTTTACAACTGTTATGCCGATGGTTCATGGATCTACATTCTTCCTGTGTTCAGTCTGCATCCTTTACGACGGAAGCCATTCTTGTGTTTTCCTGAGACCCTCAAACCTTAAAAACCGCTCAGTCCACACCACATAGCCCCTGCTACCCGTGTAGCCGCCTGCTGCGTGTATTGGACACCTGACTTACTCTGTGGAACCCAAAACTCTTTGTCGCAAGTCGAGGAATCTGCAGCCTACACGCTCGCAGAACTGTCTGAGTTCCTGATTCAAACCCTCAATTCAGCTCTGTACCAGAGGTCCGCAATAGGTCCTGTGGACTATGCTGCAAATGATCAGCTCTGCTTCCATCTTGCAACAAATACTGACAGCCTTTACCGCTTCCGTTATCCGCTCGAAACCATAGATAATGTCTTCTGATCCCAAGTGACACACATCATTGATACCGGCGCGAGCAACCACCTGCTGGTGGCTGCACCCTGTATCTCTCATTACATCCGGGAGGACCCTTTCCACATCTGGAATGACTCCACCCAAGTATGCACTCTAAGTGCACACTGATTTTCTTTCCCTTCTTGGCAACCATGTCGCTAAGGGGTTCACAACGGGCCTAACGTTGGAGCTCCCAACTGTCAATGATTCCAACCTGTGTGATTAATCTGATCTTGCAGGCTGAGAGGTTTCCTCTGAAACGGGACAGGCGACAGCATCTGGCTCAGCGACAGTGTCAGCCACAGACAGCACCTGGAACCTGTTTGTCAGACAAACCGGGGAGGCCTTACGTGCGACCGCCTGGGAAGTTTTTCGCCACCTGGTACACCCTATGGCGACCTCCCACTCGACCACAGGTGAGGGGTCAACCTCAGTGCGAGCAGTAACTGGGCATGCCACCACTGAGGACAGATCGGAGGTCTCGGACGTGTTGGACGTCCGTTGGATCACCACGGCCGGCCCACAACAGTGGTGCCTATTCACTGCAGCTCAAGCTGTGTAACCGAAGCCATCATAGCCTGAATCTGAGAGCGAAGTGTCACGAACTCGGCTCGCATCAGCACACAACAATCGCAGTCTTTAATTTCATTATTGTGAGTCTCTCTTCGTACTAGTAAAATGAAATCACAGTATTATGGTTCACACGCTGCTGTAGTAACTCAGAGGAAAGAGTCTGATGGAACTATGTGTCGTCCATTGATGAATCGTCTGGCAACAAAGTTCCGATTAGGTAGCACACTAATGTTTCCCAGTGGCCGTCATTATGCCATCGTTTCGTTTCAGGGCTGATAACACAGCGGGTGATCGAACCTTGTCTGTTGGAAGTTTCTAAAACCCCGAATTCCTATTATCATTTGGTACTTAATGTAAGCCTGCCAGCTTTATTATCGTCTTACTGGTCAATATCATATCCCAAAGAATTTTGATAGCATGTCCTCGCCTGTCTTGCTGTGCGTTTAAAGGAGTACATGGAGGAACTCCTAACAAATACTGGATTCACCTTACCTTGCGTCATCTGCAGCGCTCACAACAATTCATCCGCTTTGGCATCAACATCAAATCCGCCTTCTTGCAGTGATTGTATCTTGAATTCCCGATGGGCTCTGCGTAGATTGTTTAGTCACTCGGGCTGGAAATTGTGAAGCAAATGAGATTACGGTCATCACAGACCTTCCAGTACGAAATATACTCACTGACTTAGGGCAGTACAATACACATCAGTGTTGATCGTTTCATCCCTTCAGAGTCCTAGATGACCATTGCCATGACTTTATCGACTGATGGCGCGACTTCTTCAGAGGAGAGGTGGCGTGGCGCCACTACATGGATTGCCGTTCTGTTTCCGGCTCGAAGAGACGAACTCATATTTCATCGTTTGGGACGATGTGCTACAAAAAAAAATTATAACCTTCATCCTCGTAACGCGGAAGCAGTTCCGCATAGACGGTACTTCTTTGTTCTTAATGACTAGTCGGTGAGGATCCCAGCTGGCAAAGACCTTCGACTACCCCAACTGGTGGACGAATGTGTCAGAACTAACCAACAGGGGCGGTCAGCTGAACAGCGAGGTGTCTGATTATGATCCTTCGATCACCTCGGAATGAGAGTGTGTGCACGTTCGAAAATTGCAGGAGTCAGAGCTGTGTGCGGACGGCATGCACGCGGGAGATCGGACAGGTTTGCGTAACCTCGGTGCAGTGATGACAGATGCCTTGCCCAATCCCACAGTGCTTTTGTTTCCTTAGACATCCTGCAAGCGCCCGTAAATTTATTCTAGTATCCCGCCGAAAGAAACTCAATGACAGCTCTATGCTTGGAACGAATCTGCTTTTCAGACGCTATTTGGAAGGCTATATATAGCGCTCCCATCTATTGCAACTTCACCCGAAACTACAGGCGTTGAGGTGAAAATATTCCACGATGTCTCACAACGAAGTCTGGATTTTTTTAAACGAAACTGGATGAAGAAAAAGATCACTTGCACTATTTATTGAACGATCCTTGTATTAGGCATGTGGTCGTAAGGTTTGGGCTGGTGCAGCAGGAAATGTTTTACCCACTGTAATGAAATTCAAATGATCTAACACGGGTCCTCTGGCAACTCCTGCTGAGCAGTCAGTCACAGATAAAGGAAAAAATGAAATGTCGTTAAGGCCTGATCGAATAAGATGAGTTGATGCATGAGAAATCAAAGGGACTATAACACACACATCAAAAAACGTTTTGCATCACCTCGGTTCCAAGAGTTCCGAAACCTCTACAGAAAATTGGAATAGAGATCAATATCAACATCATTTACGCCCTTTTTATAGCTCATGGAAACCACGCATTGCGTGTTTTACCGCCATACAGCGAGACCATCAGAGGTGGTGGTCTAGATTGCTATACACACCGGTATCTCTAATACCCAGTAGCACGTACTCTTGCATTGATGCATGCCTGTATTCATAGTTGCATACTACACAAAATTTCATCAAGGCCCTGCTGGTCCAGCACTCCTCAACGGCGATTCGGCGTAGACCCCTCAGACCGGTTGGCGGGTCACGTCCTCCATAAACAGACGTTTTCAGTCTATCCCAGGCATGTTAGATAGGGTTCATGTCTGAAGAACATGCTGGCCACTCTAGTCGAGTGATATAGTTATCCCGAAGGAAGTCCTTCACAATATGTGCATGATGGGGGCGCGCATTGTCGTTCATGAAGACGAATGCGTCGCCAGTATGCTGCCGATAGGGTCGAACTATCTCTCGGAGAACATCGTTCACGTATCGTACAGCCGTTACGACACCGTCCATGACCATCAGCGGCGTACGTCGGCCCCACATAATGCTATCTCAAAACATCAGGGAACCTCCACCTTGCTGCTCTCACTGAACAGTGTATCTAAAGCGCTCAGCCTGACCGGGTAGACTGAACACTTATCCAACGATTGTATGGTTGAAGGCATATGCGACACTCATCGATGAAGAGAACGTAATGTCAATCCTGAACGGTCTATTCAGCATGTTGTTGGGCCCAAAAGTACCACGCTGCATGGTGTCGTGGTTGCGAAAATGGACCTCGCCATGGACGTCGGGAGTGAAGTCGCGCATCACGCAGCCTAGGGGCGGCCTGAGCGAATCATGTCATCGACAGTTCCTCTGTATCTGTATCTCCTCCATGTGTGAACAACACCGCTTTGGTTCACTCCGATATGCCTGGACACTTCCCTTGTTGAGAGTCCTTCCTGGCACAAAACTAACAATGCGGACACGCTCGAACCGCGGCACTGATCGTCTAGGCATGGTTGTACTACAGAGAACACGAGCCGTGTACCTCCTTCCTGGTGGAATGACTGGAACTGATCGGCTGTCGGACCCACTCCGTCTAATAGGCGCTGCTCATGCATGGCGGGTTTGGTGACATATCTGAACATTCAAACAGATTGTGTCTGTGACACAATACCCACAGTCAACGTCTATCTTCAGGAGTTCTGGGAACCGGGGATATGCTAAACCTTTTTTGATGTGTGTAGTACCGTTAAAAATTCAATACCTACAACAGGAGGACTGCAGGAGAAGGTACCTCATTTCATACTCCTACAATTATCTCATTGTACCTGGTGTATGGTGGCGTGCCAGTCTCACCCAAGCTTCTCAACTAAGCTACACAAGGCCAAGTGTTTTCAGAGCGTGAGAGAGATGGCCTCAATAGTCCAACACCCTTAGTTAAGTGGTAGCGCCTTTGATAAATTATCAAAACATCCTCAACCTTGGGTTCAAAGCCGTCACTACTTAAAATTTGATTAATAATCATCATTGGCGGCCGAAGAATTCAGGCATAATAGGTCAATCTCATTCTGCCAGCAGCTTTGTGAAAGAGGGTGGAGGAAAGGAGAAAGGGTCAGGGCACTCTCTTGTCCATGGGGTGGGAAACTTCCCCGAAAGGCGGAATAATCAGTATGATTAACGGCATGATGATGCATAAGGCAATGGAAAAGACTTCACTAAACACACATACGCGTGTATCCAAAGGGCATGTGGCCTGTAATTGAAAAAGCGTCGTGATGATCTCTCCATTGGCAAAAGATTTTGGAATAGTCCCCCCATTCTGATCACAAGGAGGGGACTGCCAAGGTGAAGGTGATCACGAGAAAAAAATTCAGTAACCAACGAAAAGTTTTACGAGTCGTGGGGTGGAATGTCAGAAGCTGAATGTGGTATGGAAAATCTGAAAAGGGAAATGCAAAGGCTCAATCAAGATACAGTAGGGACGCAAAGGCTCAATCTAGATACAGTATGGGAAAGTGTAGTGAAATGGAAAGAAGACAAGGATTTCTGGTCAGATGAGTGTAAGATAATATCAACAGGAGCGGGAAATGTTATAACGGAATAGGACTCGGTACGAATGGCGGTGAAGTCAGAGGCAATGTTGTTTACGTTCCTCGGCTCCAGAGTCGATCTGAGGCTATAGTGCCTATTTTTGAGAAATCTGTTATGGTTTGTTAATGTGCTTTGGTGTTTTTATTGTTTAATTGAGAGTATTAAAAGTAGTTTCGTCTCTGTTGAAACTTGCTTGCTTGTACCACTGTTTGAAGGCTGGTATGAGATAAGGAATTTCAATAGCGCTAAAATTTTCCCACTTCATATTTCACAGTTGATTTAAAGCTAATGTCAGTTAAGTTTAAAATAAGATGAACTGATCAATCTTTGTTTCTTGGCATTTAAATATTCACTATCAAGTTTGAAGCTCAGCTGACCGTTCATGTAATATGAATGAAAATAGCTGCTTTGCTTCTCGTCTGTTTTTGTTCCAAAGTTGACTTTTGTTATTAGTAAATGCTGTTCAGTCTTGCAGTCCGTAGTGAATGATGTTTAATCCTCCTCTGTGCAAGTCCTTCCACGCTCTAACCTAAAGCAAGCACTCATCGCGCATGCGACATTGTCGTTATTGATGGTCCATCTCCTCCCACAGTTTGCATTACACTATTTTTCAGTCTGAGGGACTTGGGCGATAATTACTGAGAGATAGAGAGCCTAGACGTTAGGCTACGTTCCTTGGTGTGCCGGCAAGCGTGCAGCTCGTGCTCCACCGCCCAGTGCAGCTGTCTCAGCACGTCCAGAGCGACACACCAGAAGGCCGACATTCGGGATGGCGGGACCGCCACGCCTCACACGGGTCGCAAATCCAATTTCTCCTCGCGGCGCCCACCCTGTCGGCTGCGCAGTCTGCCGAAGGAGCGAACTCCCAAACTGTGTTACGATCCAAGGAGCTCATAGAAGCAGCATTGCTCTCCATCTCTGATGCAGAAGCACTTTTCATTTCCTAATATCGTTTCCGTAACGTTCTCCTAGAACTGTTGAAAGCATTTCACCCACTGTATGAAATCATGCAAGTAGCAATGTGATGGCTTGTCATTATTTCTCCTCGATCTCATTGCTTAATACTATCGTGTGTTCAGCTTCGTTTCCGTCTTTATTCCTTTTTTATCAGTGTTTTATGAATATTTAACAAGGTTTACCTTTCTTTCAGTTCGATTCATATATTTAACACCATTGTAAACATTATCCATACGAGTAAAGAAGTAGAGTGGCAGAGCTGCCGCTACCATAACTTGCCTCATCCCTAACATCATGGCCCTGAATGTTTCCCCCTGTTCCATCAGTTTAAACTGCAGAAGGGACATGTTTGTTACAGTAAGATAAAAACATGCATGATGATTCAGCTGCCACTCGTGGTAGGTTTTATGCAACCCGCGACACCTTCAAAAACCACGCGCGAGATTTTCATGTGTCATCGCTCGCTACACGCAAACTGTTAGTCATACAGAAAAAATTAACAGGACCTTCTTGTAGGAAATTTAGCGTAGTTACATTTTTCACAAGAATATGTATTCGCTAGAGGCTACAGTTTTCTATTTCTTCAAGCAAAACACGTTTGAAAGTCCTTTGTACGCTTTTCTTGGATAATCCGAAAACTATAGCTTCCATCGGAAACGTATAAAACTACAAAATTTAACTACATTACATTACCTACAAAACGTTTTTGTTCATAATTTCTGTAGCACTAACATTATGCACATAGTGAGTGGATGATATGAAAATCTTGTCTATGATATCTTGTAAAATAAAAAGAAAACTGTATCTGTCAATCCGAAACAGTTCCGATGTTGATGCTATGGCACATTACAAGAAATACTGAAAAATATTAAAGACTGTAATACGGACATCAAAGCAAATATATTACAAGGAAAAGATAGGCATATCAGATAACAAAATAAGGACAATATGGGATATAGCGAAGGAGGAGACCGGTAGAACCAGACATGAAGAGGGACAAATAGCATTAAGAGTAAATTAGTGACAGCTGTGTATAGTGTTGCAGAACTTTTTAACAAACATTTCGTAACTATTACTGAAAAGATGGAGTTGTCACATTCTGTAGAAGCTGCTGTGGAATACCTTAGACCAGACATTTCAAATAAGTTCCATAATATGAATTTGACCCTCACTACCCCAGCAGAAATAATGTCTATCATAAAATCTTTAAATTCCAAAACATCTAGTGGGTATGATGAAATATCAACAAAGCTAAGTAAAGAATGTGATTCTGAGTTAAGTAACATATTAGGCTATCTGTTTAACCAGTCGTTTATCAGTGGAATATTTCTTGAATGGTTAAAATATGCTGAAGTTAAGCCACTGTCTAAGAAGGGAGATAAAGAAATAGCATCAAATTTCCACCTAATTTCATTTTTGCCAGCATTCTCCAAAATTTTAGAAAGAGTAATGTACAATCGGCTTTGCAACCATCTCATCTCAAATAACATACTGTCAAAGTCACAGTTCGGATTTCTAAAGGGTACTGATATTGAGAAGGCTATCCACATTCACAGTGAAAATTTGCTTAATTCATTAGATAAAAAAATGCAGGGAACTAGTATATTTTGTGATCTTTCAAAAGCGTTAGACTATGTAAATCACAGTATCCTTTTAAGTAAATTAGAATATTATAGTGTAACAGGAATTACTGCACAATGGGTCAAATCTTAGATCTCTGTCAGGAAACAAAGTGTGTTATTATGAAAGAGACATGTGTTAAGCTGTCAGGTATCATCCAACTGGAAAGTAATTACATGTGGGCTCCCACCAGTTTCCATTTTAGGGTCCTTACTTTTCCTTGCGTATATCAATGACCTTTCATTAGTAAAACTACAGATGCCAAGTTCGTTTTGTTTGCCAATGATACAGCAAGTCAAGTGTAGTATTTGAAAGATCAGCTAATAAAATATTTGTGGACATTAATCACTCGTCACTGAACTTTGAAAAAACACACTAGATGCAGTTCAGAACTTGTAAGGGGTGTCCCACGAGTATATGCCTGAAATATGATGACCAGCAGATAGAAGAAGTGGACAGTATTAAATTCTTGGGATTACAGCTTGATAATAAATTCAACTGGGAAAAGCATACCACAGAACTGCTAAAGTCTCTTAACAAATTTCTGTTTGCAATGCGAATTTTGTCAGACATAGGAGATATAAAAATGAAGCTTCTGGCATACTATGCTTACTTTCTTCCATAATGTAATAAGGGATTATTTTTTGGGGTAGTTCATCAAGCCAATCTAAAGTTTTCCAGGCACAAAAACGTGCAGTAAGAGTTGTGTGGTGTGAATTCAAGAACATCCTGTTTAGGGAACTAGGAATATTAACTACTGCTTCCCAATATATTTATTCTTTAATGAAATTTGTCATTACAAATATGTTGCTTTTTCAAACCAACATCTTTACAAGGATTTGAAGTCACTTAGTCTTGTAGAAAAAGGTGTGCATTATTCAGGAACACACATTTTCAATAACTTCCCAACAGCCGTAAAAAGCTTAACAACCAATGAAATTCAGTTTAAGAGAAGCCTAAAGGATTTATTGGTGGCCAACTCCTTCTACTCCATTGATGATTCTCTCAGTAGAGCCAACTGATTTGTGTGTGTGTATATATATAAGTACAATATAACTTCTACACAATTTCAGTGAACTAATGTGTTCATTGTAAATAAGTGTGTGTGTGTGTGTGTGTGTGTGTGTGTGTGTGTGTGTGTGTGTGTGTGTGTTTGTGTTTGTGTGTGTGAGAGTACAATCTAATTTCTGCAGTACTTAGTGCAGTAATGTGTAGTAGTTGTATTACACGTTTATTACCTTATAAATAAATAAATAAAACTATTTTTTATTTTAAATTCAGTGCATTAATATATGTTAAATGGTTCTTTCAAAAATGACGATCATTCCACTTGGGCCAGTGGAATGGTACATTAGCTTATTTGTTTGAGTTGTAAATTTTTGTCATGTATTGTTATTTTTCTGACATGTTCTACATCCTGGAGGACCTCCTCACTATGGATCAATTGGAATGAAAGTAAATCTAATCTAAGGTGTTGTGACTTACACAAAACCCATTGGTAGAGGTAGCTGAATCACTCTGTCTATGAACGAGAAATTTCTTTGACATGACTGCAGAAAATGTAATTTATAAAAGTGATGAAAAGATGTGGTTAATTCACACATTGTAATTACAGTTCAAAAGAGTTAATCCAAAAGTGTTACTAACAAACACAAAGTATGTAAATTAATTGCTAAAAGCAAATGATGGATTTAGAGTAGACCACGAATGCACGGTTGGCTTGAGGAACTTCCACTGCGAGGTTCATTGGCATGGCAGATTACTTTCGTATATTCGTGCCTGATTTTGCTCAAATCACTGCCCCCTTAACAATATGTGCAGGAAGGGGCAAGACTTCGTGTGAGGAGAAAGCCAGCAGGCCACCTTCGTTTCAATTAAAACCGCCTTAACTAATACTCCGATCTCAGCCATTATTAATTTAGATAAAAGATTTATTGTCCACATCTATGCCACCAATGCTGGCGTTGTCACAGTATTGCTCCAGGAAGGTAGAGGAGAGAGATACCCCCTTGCTTACATTTCTAAAAGACTGGCAGGCCCTAAACTCAAATACTCTGTTTATGAGAGCTACACGTTGACTGTGTTCTTCACTCTCGGTAAATTTAAATTCTACTTGGAACACCAGACTGACAACCAAGCCCTAAGTTTGGTCCTCACTCGACCTAGAAAGAAAGCAAGGACCGTGAGGTGGGCTGTCCACATCTTCGCATTCAGTTTTTAAGTGCGCCACGGAAGAGGTTCTGATAACTTGGTTGCTGACGCACTTAGTCGGATGTTCGGAGATGACAGTGAGCCAGTACCTCGACGTCCTCCTGAGACAGGCAGTATCCTTACCAAGGTTACCCAGCTCTTTAGCTATTTAAAGGTTAAACAGGATCAAGATCCTGACGTAGCACCTATTCGGAAGCAGCTTTTGTCTGCCGATCGAGCGCGTTCCATCGATATTCCATTATTTTCATAGCTCATTGTCGGGAGGCCACTTAGGCTTCCCTAAAACAATTGGAAAGATTTGGTGCCATGACATCTTTCCAAACTTGTCCAAGGATGTTCGCTACTTAGTGAGGGATTGTGAGCTCTGTAAAATAGCTAAGCCTAACCCCAACTCACACAAGGGGCTTTCTCGTTCGGAACGTGAGCAACACCCGCCGAATAAGTTGTTTATTGATCACGTGGGGCTCATAACCTGCACTGAAGTCGGCAAGAGCTACATTCTGGTTGAGGGCGCCTTCTCCCGTTTTCTTTGGCTTGTTCCTACTCGGGCGGTGACGGCATATGCTGTTCAGCACCTTACCAAGATATTTTCTCTGTTTGATGCTCCTAGGGTACCAGAGCGTGATAACACATCCGCTTTTGTTTCCAGGGGTTTTAAGGATTTCTTTTTTCGCTATGTGGTGAAGTCAGATTTGCCTGGTTGAAATCCCACGGATGCCTAAGGGAATCTCGAGATGTACTTTTATAAATGTTAAACTTTTATTTTAAGGAGACGCTACTTGTCCTGGGCAACGGCCTTGCCGCAGTGGTTACACCAGCTCCCGTGAGATCACCGAAGTTATGCGCTGTCGGGCGTGGTCGGCACTTGAATGAGTGACCATCCAGGACGCCATGCGCTGTTGCCATTTTTCGGGGTGCACTCAGCCTCGTGATGCCAATCGAGGAGCTACTCGACCGAATGGTAGCGGCTTCGGTCAAGAATACCATCATAACGACCGGGAGAGCGGTGTGCTGAACCCACGACCCTCCTCTCCGCATCCACCCCTGAGGATGACACGGCGGTCGGATGGTCCCGGTAGGCCACTCGTCGCCTGAAGACGGAGTGCTACTTGTCCTGCGCCTTCCTACCACCAATTAATTGTTGTCGTATCCTGGGGCATCCACTGAGATTTCAATGGTAGTCACACAGCGTGGTTGTATCTGGGTTTGCGAGTGACCATCTGCTGATGTGGGGATCGTGGTCACCTCGATTTTCCCTGGTAACCGCCAGTCTAACCTTAATTTTTGGGAAACGTACTTCTGTTTGTGGACTTCCACCCCAGTGCTTCGATGCTGGACTTGCCCCCGTTAAGCTCGTTTGCCAACTATTCGCCGTCACTCGGAACTCAAGCTGCTAAATTCGCCCACGCCACTGTGTGAACTCCCAAAATGCACGATATATTCGAGTCTATTTAAACGGTGTTTTCCTTTTATTGCAACTTGTTCAGCATTTTGGTAATCTTATTATTATTGCTTGACTGTGAAATGAATTTGGTTGTAAAATTTGTCTTAGAGCATATGTTAGTGACCACTGAGGTCATACATCGAGCCTGGCCTTTAAGGTGGCAAGTTCTTGCCTGCTCGACTTGAGCAAGAGTGGTAACGTCGGGCATGGTCGTGATAAGCAAACACCAGCGCCGAATGAATGTTGGCTCGTTTTCTGTACACACGTTGGATGGTCTCTTAAAAGAAGGCATTTATTTTTTTACAATAACGTTATCTTGGAACTCTTCCATTTGGTCCGCGTTTGTATAGAAAAACAACAATATCTGAAACTGAGTCGGCCTTGATGCAAAACACCTTGTTATTTGTTTACTTATTTTTTCCCCAAACTAGCTTGGGTGACAAGTAGCACTATCAAGAGTGGTTATTTTTTAAATCTAAATCATGCAGACATAGCATAGTTATACAAACACAGTAACACATTGTTAAATTTTTACTGTTCGTTTCTTGAAGTATAGTTTTCTATGGATACTTACGTACTGTCTTGTTTATTGTATGTTATGGCATGTCTTTAAGAATTATTCTCGCTGTTTGTGGCATATTTTCTCTGTGTTTCTTTGTTTTCTATTGCCGTTTTCTACTCAGCGTACATCATGTCATCTACAACTATGTGAGCAGCTGTTAGTAAACAGTTACTAAAAGGTGAGCTTACAAGGGAACCTGCCCATCGCACCCCCCTCAGATTTAGTTATAAGTTGGCACAGCGGATAGGCCTTGAAAAACTGAACACAGATCAATCGAGAAAACAGGAAGAAGTTGTGTGGAACTATGAAAAAATGAGCAAAATATACAAACTGAGTAGTCCATGGGCAATATAGGCAACATCAAGGACAGTGTAAGCTGAGGAGTGCCGTGGTCCCGTGGTTAGCGTGAGCAGCTGCGGAGTGTAAGGTCCTTAGTTCAAGTCTTCCCTCGAGTGAAAAGTTAATATTTTTATTTTATGGCAGTTATTGTCTGTCCGTCCGTCCGATGCGAGGTAACTGCGCCGTAGTATGGGAACGCTACACCTAAACAAACATCGAAACACACGACGTCAGTCGACTACAGCGCACGGAGGGGAGAGTATTCCTGCTAACGAGGCTCCCTGGCTGGCGTTACTTCGGACGAGAGTGCATTAAATACGTGAGATGTATTCTATGGGCTATACAAATCCAGCAAATATAGCTCGTGACTTCAATGAACGAACGGACAGATCATAACTTTGCGAAAGTAAAGAAAGTGAACTTTTCACTCGCGGGAAGACTTTAACCGAGGAACTCTCGTTCCGCAGCTGCTCACGCTAACCACGGGACCACGGCGCTCCTGGGCTCGCAGTACCCTTGATGTTGCCTGTCTGCGCATGGACCACTCAGTTTGTATAATTTCCTTTTCTTCCATAGTTCCACACAACTTCTTCCTGTGTTCTCGATTGATTTGTGTTCAGTTTTTCAAGGCCTATCCACTGTGCGAACGTATAAATAAATCTGAGGGGGATGCGATGGGGTGGTTCCCTTGTTAGTTTGTCAGCAATATTTACGTGGGGTTGCGGTAGCGTTGTGGAATCCAGTTTTGGTGTTACTTAGTTATTCGTGTACTCACGTTCGTTGGACAGCATGTAGCTGATTCTGTACACATAAAAACAAAACTTCCGCACTTTGTTTATGATCAAGAACATTACATGGTCTTGCTGTTCGCGTGTGTCGTGAGAGGTATATCGCACGTTGCGAGAAGGCTATAAAAACTGTAGCGGGAGCTACAACGACTTCTGTTCGTTGTTTATGTCTTTGTGTGTGATAGGGAAGTGGTTCCTTTGCGTGTGTGTGCTTTCTGTTCGGTGTCCTCGGTCAGCTTTCTCAGAGCGGTGAAGAGTGTGTTATTGCAAAGTGTTGTCTTTTCGTTTATTACATTTTTCATTTCCACTATAGCATTTTGTATGTAGTAATTTTCTTCTGTTGTTAGTTGTCGGTACAGACTGTTGCTGTTTTTCAAAATGTGTGGATCGTTTACGATACTAGTGGGCTTATGGTTTTTGTTCATTATATGTTCTGCGGAAGTTTAATGTGTGCTGTCACTCTTTAGAGCTCTCATGTGCTCTGTGTACCACTCTCGGAAGTTCCTGCTTGTTTGTCCTACACATTGGACCTGGCAGTATTTGCGTGTGAGTTGATATATTCCAGCACTGATGAATTTGTCTTACGTTTCTCTGACTGGTCTTAGCCTTCTCTGAACTGTGTTGTTTGTTCTGAATATTACTTTAATCCCTTGCTTTTTCAAGATGTTTCCAGTTCTACGTGATATTTTGTTATTATATGTTAGTGTGCACCATCTGTCTCTTTTTCATGATGTGACGTGGTCTGCCGTGTTGTCTGTGTGTATTGCCCCTGTGTCTTCAGATCATTTGGTTGTGCTCTTGAGTGGCTGGCTGCTACTTTTGTGTTTCATTTTTACCTTGTTGTTGAGTTTGTTTATAATGTCTGTTTTGTAGTCGTTTTTAACAAAAGATTATTTGATTATATATAGTTCCTGTGCGTAGTTTTCTGGTTTAACAGGTGTTCCGTTTATCCTGTGGAGCGTATGTGTGAAACAGGCATATTTATGCGCTGTCGGGAGGTTGGATGAGCTGTGGATAATAATGCTTGTGGATATGTGTATTCTGTAGATGGAGAATTCATGTTGGTGGTTCTTTCTTGTGATTGTGAGATCCAAGAAATTTAGCTTCTTGTTTTTTTCCTATTACCATTGTGAAGTGGATTTTTGGGTGTATTGTATTGATGTCAATCTGTAGCTCTTCTGTTCTGTTTTGTGTTTAATCTACAAGACAGATTATGTAATCCACAAATGGGTCCCAGCAGTTTATTTTGCGTCTTCCTTGTTTTACAATGTTGTTGCACATTGAGCTCTCTATATGGTCCAAAAAATGTTGGCTAAGGTTCCAGTGATGGGGGAACCCAAGGGTAGCCCTTCTTGTTGCAAATAGAAGTTGATGTTAAAGGTGAACTAGTTTTGTTCTGTGATTAGCCTAAGAATGGTTGACATTTCACTTATTTTTACGTCTGGGAATTTGTGTACATGGATGTAATGTCAAAAGATACCGGTTTTGCTGTTCTCTGTCTCCTGTCTTTTTGAGGCTTCCGTTATTTGTGTATGTGTATGTTTTCTGTCGGAATATGTGAATGTGTCTCCCTAGTAAGTAAGATGGAGCTTCTCTTAAGTCCGCCACTGGCCTGACTGAGATGAGAGGTTTGTGGGTCTTTAGCTGGCTTGTTGAGAGTGTAGCTTTAGGGTTCTTCTGTGTCATACTTTTTGCCTGGTTCGGTGTCATTCTTTTTGTCTGGCTCTTTGTCAACGTGTTCGTAATGATTTTTTAGGAGAGTCTTTACGTTTCTTTGGTATCTTTGTGTTGAGTCACTGGTTAGCTTGCTTATTTCATTCTCTGCCAGAAATTTTTCTGTTTTCTGAATCTGTTCTGCCTCTGTTATTAAAACTAGAGCATTCCCTTTGTCCGCCTTGGTGATGAGAGCATTGTGTTGTTTTAGCTTTCTGTGTACACTGTTTATGGCTTTCTCATCAGATTTTTTTAATAGTCTTAATAACAGAGGCAGAACAGATTCAGAAAACACAAAAATTTCTGCCAGAGAACAAATAAGCAAGCTAACCAGTGACGCAACACAAAGATACTAAAGAAACATTATGACACTCTTAAAAAACATCACATACACCTTGACACAGGTATTAGTGTTTGTGCATTTCTTCTTAACTTTAAATTACTTAAGTAAATTGTTTTCTTGGGGGTCCTGTTAAAAGTTGACTGTTTAAACAAATTAATTGTTATGTCTGGCCATTATTGTTGAACGATTTACCAGTTAATCCTCGTTTTAATTATGCGGTTACTGTAACACGAAGTGTTACAATTTGTCGGTGTCTGGGGACGGATTTGCATTTTAATTTGTTGTGTCGGGCCTTGACAACATACTTACCTGATGCTGAGTCTTTCATGTCTGTCTGTTCGCCCTCGGCTTCCCTAGTCGGTCGTAGCGTTGGAACAATTGGTCCCGGCATGTTATCCGCTGCCCGCCGTTTCACCGGGCTTGTCTAGTCCATGTCGCATGTCTACGTGTGTGGCGCGTGATGTTTCGCCTCCTGTCTTCTGGTGGCCACGCAGACAGTGAGGTCTCCTCACGTACCATGGCATGTATCTATAAGTTATGTTGTTAATCTTATGGCGTTCGAACCTAAGTTTAAATCAAGGTGTCCGCTATCCTAAGCCATCCTAGTCACGTCTTGCCTCCACCAACCCGATCTTGTCTCGTACTTGAGCTGAAGATCTTTCAGTTCTTTGGATTGCTGTAAATTTGAAAATCGATGTTACCTTCTGTTACAAAATTGTGTGTCCGAAGGGCGTTCCAAATCTTTGTTTTAATCCTAGACCTGTAAATACTAAAATATTCTCAAATGCTGAACTTGTGAAATTCTGAACATTTTTGCCTTCCTGTTTGAAAAACTGCTAAACTGCTGGCGCCAGAATAGCCCTCAAGATATATTAATGTTAGTCCTGAATTTGTAAAACTTTTCTCAATAAGGGACACTTTCCTCCTTCGGACTTTACTATGTGATGAATGGTTTTCTAATAGTTGTGATAATGCTATACGGCTGAAAGCAAGGGGAAACTACAGCCGTAATTTTTCCCGAGGGCATGCAGCTTCGCAGTATGGTTCAATGATGATGACGTCCTCTTGGGTAAAATATTCTGGAGGTAAAATAGTCCCCCATTCTGATCTCCGGGTGGGGACTACTCAAGAGGACGTCGTTATCAGGAGAAAGAAAACTGGCGTTTTACGGATCTAAGCGTGAAATGTCAAATACCTTAATCGGGCAGGTAGGTTAGAAAATTTAAAAAGGGAAATGGGTAGGTTAAACTCAGATAAATCAGATATAGCGGAAATTAATGAACTTCGGTGGCAGGAGGAACAAGACTTCTGGTGAGGTGAATACAGGGTTACAAATACAAAGTATTGCAATATATTGATGGAGTAGGTTTAATAACGAATAAAAAAATAAGAGTGCGGGTAAGCTACTACAAACAGCATATTGAATGCATTATTGTGGCCAAGATAGATACGAAGCCCACGCCTACTATAGTAGTACACGTTTATATGCCGACCAGCTCAGCATATGACGAAGAAATTGATGAAATGTATGATGAGATAAAAGAAACTATTCAGACAGTGAAGGGAGACGAATATTTAATAGTCATGGGTGACTGCAATTCAATATTAGGGAAACGGAGAGATGGAAACGTAGTAGGTGAATATGGATTGGTGGTAAGGAATGAAAGAGGAAGCCACCTGGTAGAATTTTGCACAGAGCATAACTTAGTCATACCCAACGCTTTGTTCAAGAATCATGAAAGATGGTTGTATACATGGAAGAAGCCTGGAGATACTAGAAGTTACCGATAGATCACATAATGGTAAGACATAGATTTAGGAACAAGGTTTTAAATTCTAGGACACTTCCAGTGGCAGATGTGGAATCTGACCACAATCTATTGGTTATGAGCTGTAGATTAAAACTGAAGAAACTGCAAAAAGGTGGGAATTTAAGGAGATTGGCCCTGGATAAACTGACTAAACCAGAGGTTGTACAGAGTTTCAGGGAAAGGATAAGGGAAAAATTAACATGAATGGGGTAAAGAAATACAGTAGAAGAAGAATGGGTGGCTTTGAGGGATGAAGTAGTGAAGGCAGCAGGGGTTCACGTAGGTACAAAGACGAGGGCTGGTAGAAATCCTTGGGTAACAGAAGAATAATTGAATTTAATTGATGCTAGGAGAAAATATAAAAATACTGCCTACAGGATAATTAAAGAAACTTTGGAGTAAAGAGAACCACTTGTATGAATATCAAGAGCTCGGATAGAAAACCAGTTCTAAGCAAAGAACGGAAAGCAGAGAGGTGGAAGGAGTATATAGAGGGTCTAAACAAGGGTGATGTACTTGAGGACAATATTATGGAAATAGAAGAGGTGTTAACAGATGTGAAAATTACCGAACTATCGGCGTAATAAGTCACACCTGCAAAATATTAACGCGTATTCTTTACAGACGAATGGAAAAACTGGTGGAAGCCGACCTCGGGGAAGATTACTTCGGATTCCGTAGACATGTTGGAACATGTGAGGCAATACTGGCCTTACGACTTATCTTAGAAGAAATATTAAGGAGAGGCAAAGCTACGTTTCTAGCGTTTGTAAGCTTAGAGAAAGCTTTTGCAAATGTTGACTGGAATACTCTCTTTCAAATTCTGAACGTATCAGGGGTAAAATGCAGAGAGCGAAAGGCTATTTGCCTTTGTACTGAAACCAGACGGCAGTTATAAGAGTTGAGGGACATGAAAGGAAGCAGTGGTTGGGAAGGGAGTGAGACAGGGTTGTAGCTTCTCTGCGATTTCATTCAATCCGTATATTGAGCAAGCAGTAAAGGAAACAGAAAAATTCGGAGTATGTATTAAAATCCATGAAGAAGAAATAAAAACTTTGAGGTTCGCCGATGACATTGTAATTCTGTCAGAGACGGCAAAGGACTTGGAAGAGCAGTTGAATGCATTGGACCGTGTCTTTAAAGGAGGATATAAGATGAACGTCAACAAAAGCAAAACGAATATAATGGAATGTAGTCATATTAAGTCGGGTGATTTTGAGTGAATTAGATTAGGAAATGAGACACTTTCTGTAGTAGATGAATTTTTCTAATTGGGGAGCAAAGTAACTGATGATGGTCGAAGTAGAGAGGATACAAAATGCACACCGGCAATGGCAAGGAAAACGTTTCTGATGAAGAGAAATTTGTTAACATCGGGTATAGATTTAAGTGTCAATAAGTCGTTTCTGAAAGTATTTGTATGGAGTGTAGCCATGTATGGAAGTGAAACATTGACGATAAATAGTTTAGACAAGAAGAGAGTAGAAGCTTTCGAAATGTGATGCTACAGAAGAATGCTGACGATTAGGTAGGTAGGTCACATAACTAATGAGGAGGTATTGAATAGAATTGGGGAGAAGAGGAGTTTGTGGCACAACTCGACCAGAAGAAGGGATCGGTTAGAAGGGCACATTCTGAGGCATCAAGGGATCACTATTCAGTATTGGAGGGCAGCGTGGAGGGTACAAATCGTAGGGGGAGGCCAAGAGATGAATACACGAAGGAGATTCAGAAGAAAGTAGGTAGCAGTAGGTACTGGGAGATGAAGAAGCTTGCACAAGATGGATGAGCACGGAGAGTTCCACCAAACCAGTCTCAGGACTGAAGACCACAACAACAACAACAACATACTCTTTCTGTAATTTAGTCAGATTTTCCTATTTGAAATTTTAAGGATTCCTAAAGGGATCTCGAGCTGTATTATTATGAATGTTAAACTTGTGTAAGTTTGGTGCTTTAAGTTCGCTGTCCTGAAATCAATCTAACAGTTACTTTTGATTTATATGTCGTTCTTTTTAAGGTCATCTTGTTAAATAAAGAATTATGAAATATAGTATTACCTACTGTTGTGAAGCAAAAAATGGGTCTCTGTAAACTCAGCCTGCACCTTCCTCCCACTCCGTTAAGTTGTTGTATCCTGGGGTGTCCACAAATACTTCAGCTGCTGATGGGAAACATACTGCAAACCACAGCAGCCACCAGTTCTTGTTATTATGCAGCAATTTTTGGTTTATGAAAAATATTCACACATTACCTTATATTTCTGGTGTAAAAAGTGAGCCTAAGCCGCCCCTATTTCGTCATTACTATCAACTCGCAGATTGCTGCGCACTTAATAAAAGTTACGTTTCGTAGATGGTCTCAAGAAAAATTGAAAAAGAAGTCTCACGAAGAATTTTCTGGACCGAGCAGTGAGTCAACAGGAAACACTTTCAAGTCGAACGAGTACACACACGTAAAGTTTTTTGTCCAGTGTGCAACCAACTGAAGTAGATCCTGCCGCCTTCAGGATCCCGTAGTCGCTCTTCACCCTATGGCCGGCATTATGTGGCAGCGAGCTTAAGGTCCCTTAACAGCAAGTCACTACACACCAAATATAGTTTCCTATATTCTGAATGCTTAATACACCATTACAGCATATCAATGCGTAGATGCACGGTTTAGGTTGATTAATGTGAGCTGTTGTAGCAGGTTGTATGATGAATAATTAGATCATTACTAACTAAAAAGTAATTACTGTCTCTGAACGATTTCATTTCATAATCAATAGCAATTATAATTCATAACTTACGGTAAAAACGGCACATCACCTTTGCCTAAAGTTACCTTCTCTTTCCGCTGGTGCTATTAGTTTTGTCGTGTTGAAATATGCAGATTTTGTTTGTATTAATGGGGTAGGACGAAACTATTAAATGGCATAAATGTGCTTAATAACTATTGTTATTTGTGTGTTCCAAGGTCTGCTCGTCCATTTCACATTGCTAGTCTCGGTTTTATGCTGATACTACATATGACCATCAGTTATCGATGACTTGCGTAACTCCTGATAAAGATTTATGTACCTGAAAATGTATTATACCGAGATCATTGAGCTGCCACCTTGATCACTGCTGAGCCATTATTTATTAAACTGGTATCAACTTATAACAATTGGTCTATTACATCTTCATTCAATGCAATGCACCTATATCAATTTGTATGTGACCCACATAAACGAGATATTGAATTTTTACATGCCTTGTACTCTTTAATATGAGGGTTTGTGCATCTTTGTAACTTGGTAGGTGTCCACAGCATCTGTATGTATTAAAAATACATACAATATCTTGATCGCCCAGTTCCTTGACAGGAGTATGCATGATGTTAAAAAACTGTTCCATATTTTGTGACACTGTAGTGTGGACCAAAGTATACAAAATTTCCAGCAAACAAGGGCTCTAAAATGCAAACCTTATGAGCTATAAGCTCTTTTTCATCTTCTCTATTGTGAAACCTTCTTAAGTAGTAGTAGTAGTAGTGGTGGTGGTAGTAGTAGCTTTATTCATCTGTAGATCTCTTTTTACATGGATATAGAACATGACAAAGTATTTACAAGCTTAGAACAAATTAAAATAAGCTAATTCGTATGCATGTATTTTTACAGACTTCTAGTTAGACATAATCATTAGATTTACTCCTGGTATACAATACTCCTTTTTTACAAATAACTTATTAAATAATGTTATGCAACACCAATCACTCATATCTCACTATCAGTCACTGCACACACCATTCACACAATGTTTCATAACACTTCACTCACTCACACACACATACTCACACACACACACACACACACACACACATACATACACACACACACACACACACACACACACACACACACACACACACATATATATATATATATATATATATATATATATATATATATATATATATATATATATATATATATACTGGTAATCTGTGGGCCATTTTCTGTACTGAAAATTCCCATTTACCATCCTGAAAAACTGAGTCAGCATCCTCCACGATGAGTGAGATGTTGAGCTCAGAAAGAGTAAGATGTGTTAGTATTGTGGTATGCATAGCTTGGGGGTAAGTATTTCTAGAAAGGAAAAAACATAAACTACAGGTGTTATGTGGAATGTAGGATGTTACATAATCATTATTATTTGTACACCATTTTTTTATCAAAACCCTACTCTGTTTTATCTAAGTAATCCTTTAATGTATAAAATGTATTGCTTAACAGGTACTTTTTAGCTGGCTTTTTAAATAAGTATTTTTGCAATTTCTATAACCACATTTGGTAATTTATTGGTATAAAATGCTGATTTGAGTTTTATGTTTATTTTTTCCTTGGTAAATATAAGTTCATTCTATTTCTTGTTGCATGGTCATGAACAGAGCTGTCTGTGCACTAATTACCAATATTATATTTGATGTATATAGCTGGCTGGTAAATGTATTCACCTGGAGCAGTTAAAATCCCCTAGTGTTTTGAACAGATCCATACAATGAGCTCTACTAGTATGTTTGGTTGTTATTCTTATGACTCTTTCCTGGAGTTTGAAAATTGTGATCATATTTTGTGGGTTTGTTCCCCAAAAAAGGATCCCATAGGTAAGGATTGAGTGGTTCTATGAATAATATGTGACTAAAAGACAACACATATTACACACTGATGATAGGATACTAAGGGCATAACATCCTGATGACATTCTGTTTTCAAGTACCTTTGTGTGTTCACACCACTTCAACTCAGAATCAATATTCATTCCTAGAAGTTTTGCATTTGTTACACAGTCTATAGAGGTGCCATCTACATTTAATTTAACATTGTCGGTTTTCCTCTTCAAACTGAAATTCCTGGCATTAATTTGCTTTATGTTCAATGTCACTTTATAGCTTATTGACCAACCATAAACTTCCTTGAGTTTCTCATTTGGTTTCTCGGCAAGAAGTTCTCTTGTTTTCTCAGTGACTATAATATTGCTGTCATCAGTGAAGAATTTATTTATTTATTTATTTATTTATTTATTTATTGCAATGAGTAACACTAGTGGGAAAGTCATTGATGTATATCAGGAAAAGTATTGTTCCACCTTGCAGAAACCCTATGTTAATGTATTTGGTTCTGATAACTGTTCCATTAAATGCTTAGATCTATTTGAAGTATGTGTTATCTCTACTCCTTGTACCCTACTGCTAGGTTTGATCGAAACCAGTCATTAGCTACCCCTCTTATTCCTATTGCTTCTAATTTATTTAACAGATTCTTGTGGTCGACTGTATCAAATGCTGTAGGAAGTTTCAAAAATATGCCTGTGACACACTCTTCTTTATCATGAGCATCAAGTACAACTTTTATGAATTCTACTATGGCTGACTCTGTATTTTTGCCACTGTGGAAACCAAACTGTGATTCACTTAAAAGATTGTATTCACTCAGGTAATTCATTAATCTGTCTTTCATAACTGCTTTTATTATTTTTGAGAATGCTGACAGCATGGAAATGGGGCAGTAATTTTCTATATCTTCTGCATTACTTTTATTAAGCAAAGATACAACTCATGCCTGTTATACCCATTGTTTCAGTAGACACATTGGTACTTCATAGAAGTTTAATGACTTTATTTTTTTAGTTTTTGATCAGTTTTATTGACTCTGTTCTCTGTGGTTGGAAGTAACTTCATTGTATTTACTGTTAACATTATTTACAGGTGTTATATTTGTTTTTGGGAATTTTTCTCTATCTTCTTTACAGTACTTGAAAAATGCTCGTTTACATAGTTTGCTATGTGTTGTGGATCATTTATTACCTTATTCCTCTCCCTTAGCAGTATGTAATTCTGTGATGGTTTGTCTCGCCCTGTTTCCTTTTTTATAACATACCAGACTGCTTTGCTTTTATTCTCTGCATTATATATTATTTTGTCATTAAATTACTTTTTTGCAGCAATCCGCACCTTCATATAGATATTTTTATATCTGTGATACAAATTTAGGAATTCTGGATTATTGTGAATCTTTTTCATTGAACTGAGGTGTTTATTTGTTTGGGCAGACTTCGTAATACCTGTTGTTATCCATCTGTTTTTGTGAGATGTTGATACAAACATGCATACTTTTGGAAATGCCTTTCCAAAGTTCAATTTAAACAATGTGGAGAATTTAGAGAATTTCACATTCACATTGGTTTCCTTATACACTTTATCCTACCTTTGTTTTTCTAGTTCTTTTGAAAAATCTTTTGCTTTGATTTCTAATAGATGTCGTTTGCAGGCTTGTAGTTTAGGGAATGATTCAGTGCCTGATTTTACTGTTAGTTAACAGAGATGGTCTGATAATCCGAGATCTTTTACAGCTACATCACATTTTTCCCTGTCCATATTTGTGGCCACATGGTCAATTACTGATGCAGCCATTGTAGTAGCCCTTGTTGCACTATTGACCAATAGGGATATGCCAAAACTTTGAAGGATGTTTATGAAGGTGCTGATGGATTTATTTATGGTATTAGTGTTGATGTTAATGTCCACACACAGAATTATGTTGACCTTTGTATTTGAGACTTTATCTAGAACTTCCATTAATTTATTGAAAAATCTGTCCACACTACCACTGGGAGATCTGTATACACACAGAAGATTAATTTCTTGGTGATATCAAGCCCTGTTAATTGAATAGCTGATATTTTAAAGTGCTCATCTTCCCATACTGTACTGTCATACCTTGATATGAACTGTGTTCCTTTGCTGATATAAATGCATGATCCTTCACTCCGTCAAGTAGTTCTGCAGTAAGAGTTTGACCTTTCATACAGTGATAAAGCTACATGTTGCATTTCTGTGTGTTTACACCAGTACTAAGTAATAAAAACTACTGTGCAGTTCAAAGTTTGGAGCTCAACTTCTAATAGTCGTATATTTTTAATTATTGCATGTTTTGATGGAGGATTGTTAAGACTGTGAAATGCGCCATGTTACTCTTTTCAGTGGTTTGTTTTTCTTCGTGACATCTGGTATGTGAGATATTTGAAGTGTTAAAATCCGTCTTGTGAGTGACTGTTTCAGTATTTATTAGACCCCTAGAGATACTCTTTAACCAGGGGAACATGTTGTCTGGATTTATCCTAAAAAAGACCTACTTTTCCTACCTATGACAACTGGTATTTGACCATGTGTGGCCCGAAATCAACCCTATATACTTTAATGTATCAGTTGTTCCAATCTTCCCTTCCCAATCCTGTTTAGGTGTAGGCCTTGCCTAGTGAAACCCCATCTTTTGATAGTGCCGACGTGCACCAGGGAAACATGAGCAAAGTTGGCTCTCCTCAGAGCCATCCCTAACCCCACATTGATTCGCCTCACAGCTCCATCAAGGTGTGGTCGATCACGACCCCGGAACTGCTCAATAAAGTGTACATTGGTCAAGGAAGCTATCTTGTCACGATCACCACCTATGTTATATGCCCCATCCCTGTCCAAACTGTTTCCCACCCCACCCATTATCACTCTTTTGTATAGTCCTAGGTCTTCTATCACATGACTTAGCCCTCCATTTGGCTTAAGGATACTTGTGGCCAGGTACGCTGCCTCTAAACTTTCAAGTAAATGAGGGCCTACATTTTGCGCATGGAAATTACCTAGCAACAGCACTTCCTTCGCCTGAACACTTTGTACATTCCTAGGCTCCTTTGCCTCGGTTGAAGTGTGCTGTGCATTTCCAGCTCCTCGTTCTACCTGAGACTCTTCTCCACTTAACTCTGGCAGTGGGACATAGCTGTGTTTGGTGTTGATGAAAAAACTGTCAGATCGCGTCCTCTTCCTCCCTATCCTCATACCTGCTGCCAGTTCACAAACACCCTCCTCCCCCTATCTCCCTTGATCCTTATCAGATCCTTCCTTGCTTCCTCCAAGTGTGCCTGAAGGGCACAGATTTTCCTTTCCTATTCCCCATTCAAAATGTTCCTACTGCATACTCTGCAGTTCCAGGAGGGAGCCTCTTCTGTTTTCCCAACATTCTCCACACTAAATCCCCCCCCCCCCCCCCCCAAAAGAAAATACTTCCTACAAGATTGGCAACAAATCCCTCTACTCACTACCCTATAACAGCTACCAGATTTCTCACTCATGGTCAGTTTTGAAGGAGTAATTAAACTTAAACAATGTTTTAAATCTGTCAACAAAGCGAGCTTGGTTATGTGTATACAAAAAACGACACAAAGGTCTTATGTGTGGTGGTTGTTGTTTTTGTACTGATTTAGAGATACAATGATGGAAGAATCAATTTGTAATTATTTTGCTTTTAGATAATATACGTTACCAGGCGTGATTGCTCAGTTTTTTAAACATATATAATTTAGGCCTATATCGCGTCTATTTAACTAATAAACAAGACGAAATTTGTTAGTTAAATACGATTTAGAAACGTTTAATTACACTTTTATTGTGACTGAAACTGGTGAAACTAGTAGCTGTCTTTGTTAATCGAATTTTTCACTATCATTATTAAATAAGTTCTCATAGCATAGGTATGTAAGCAAGAACCAATGATACTGAATAGTTATTTCTTGTTTTGCGTCACAATTCCGAAAATATGGAAATCAAAGAGCTTGCAAATGAAAAGATGTATTTTACAGTAGCGAAGGTTAACAAGTGCTGGTAACACATAACGTATGCATTCTAGAGCCCATACTTACTGTAAATTTTCTTCTTATTTTGGTCCATACTACCACCTCTCAAACTATGGAATAATGTTTTTTTTAACACCGTATAACCAGTTGGTAGAGAACTGTTATTCCATGACTGATGTGTCTTTGTTATTTCTGGCAATTTTCGAAGAAACATTTACGTTCTACTGAATAGGGCCGGAGACTTCATATTTCTTTCCTCTTCCTGTTTATTTCGTTGGTATGGCGTTTTCGTTTGCAGAAATTGTAAATTTCAGAAGACAACTCTTCTGGGATCTATGAAAGATGATGTGCTTTCATGAAATGCTGGTGTTAATGAAGCTCTATGGCAGTGTGATAGATGGTACATGGGGCAAACATTACTCACCTGCACAGGAAACAGGACATCGAGCCTCAGCGAAACACCTATCTTCCACAGCTCAACAAATCGGCAGTGGCAGAATACTGTATTTCCACCGGCCACAGTCTCACCCTACTGGAATGAAGTGCTCAAAGAAGATGCGGAGATAAAAAAAATGGGGACAACCTGATCAACCAAGACGATCGTTTCCATCTCGACCATTTATGAAATCCGTTCATTTCACATATACCTCTGAGCAATTACTGTGCTTATTCTTCGTTGTCTAGAATTCCAACATAAGACATATATTTTAATAATTGACTACATAATGCGTGAGCAACGGCCTTGCCACAGTGGATACACCGGTCCCCGTCGGATCACCGGAGTTAAGAGCTTTCAGACGTGGCCGGAACTTGGATGGGTGGCCATCCGGGCCGCCATGCACTGTTGCAATTTTTCAGGGTGCACTCAGCCTCGTGACGCCAATTGAGGAGCTACTAGACCGAATAGTAGCGGCACCGGTCACAGAAAACCACCATAACGACCGAGAGAGCGGTGTGCTGACCACACGCCCGTCCTATCCACATCCTCAGGTGAGGATAACACTGCGGTCGGATGGTCCCGACGGGCCCCTTGTGGCTTGAAGAGGGAGTGCATATAATACATGAACATTATTAGTCAGCTGACCCGCCACTTGGTACGTTTTATTCTTAGAAGCGTAAGTGCTGTTCATGATTTCCATTGTGTCGATCGTCTTATCTGTAACGTATGAGCATTTTACTCCACAGTATAACACCGAGTCAAAAGGTTCTCCCTCAGCTACCTACACGGCTTGAAAATGGCGATACGGTTAATCTCCGATATCACATTATTTCCAGATGCACAACCAAAACATGATGGAATAAGAAGAGAGGGCGATGTAGCGCTATAGAAGAATGTTCAAGTTTGAACAGGTAGTTCGCATATCAGATGAAGAGGTACTGCATTTAAGAAACCTTTATACGAGGAGAGTTCAATAAGTTATCCAACACATTTTTTTCAAGGTTCCAATAAACCATGTTATCACCCACTCTTTTGATTACAAAAACCTTTTTTATTAACATGATCTCCGTTCGGTGCGACGGCCTTATAGCAGCTTATTGAGAGGGCCCGCATACCCGCATCACACCACTCTACTCGTCGTCGCTAAATCCAACGTCTTGCTCCATCAAGAACTTCCCCATAATCCACGCACTGCTTCCCAGAGAGTGCATCCTTCATTAGCCCAAAGAAATGGAAGTTGGAAGCTGCGAGATATGGGCTGTAGGTTGGATAAGGAGCAAGAGCCCAATGAAGTTTTATGAGTTTCTCTCGTGCGCGCAGACTTGTGTGAGGTCTGCGTTCTCATGGAGAAGGGAAAGTTCGTTTGCATTTTTGTGGCGATGAACAGCTCCAGTCGTTGCCTGAATTTCCTGAAGGTAGAACGAGTTGCTCGTTGCACCATGAGGAAGGATATCAAACAGAAGAACCCCTTCAAAGTCTCATAAGTCCATCGCCATGACTTTATGACTGCAGGTCTTCGAAGGAGAGGTGATGTGGTGCCACTCTATTGATTACCGTTTTGTTTCCGGTTCGGAGTGAACTCTTTTTGCAACGCCCGTTGCGATGTTCGACAAAAAACTGCCACGATCAGTTTCGTAACGCTCAAGCAATTCCGCACAGATCATGCTTCGTAGCTCTTTACGATCTTCTGTTATGCGGCGAGGAATCCAGTGGCACAAACTTTTGAGTATCGCAGTAGGTTGACGAATGTGTTAGCATTACCAACACAGACGTGTAGTTTTTCAGGGTACTTTTTTAATTGTGATCCATTGATTCGTCGATCACCTCGAATGACAATGTCCGCAATCCAGAATGAGATTTTCACTCTGCAGCGGAGTGTGCGCTGATATGAAACTTCCTCGCAGATTAAAACTGTGTGCTGGACCGAGACTAGAACTCGAGACCTTTGACTTTCGCGGGCAAGTGCTCTACCACTGAGCTACCCAAGCACGAGCCACGCCCCGTCCTCACAGCTTTACTTCCGCCAGTACCTCGTCTCCTACCTTCCAAACCTTACAGAAGCTCTCCTGCGAATCTTGCAGAACTAGCAATCCTGAATAAAAGATATTCTGGAGACATGGCTTAGCCACAGCCTGGGGGATGTTTCCAGAATTTTATGTTAACAGACACCCCGCCCAATGACACACCATGCTTTTGTTCACTGCAAGATATCCGTAGACACCCCGCAACTACCTATGCATATATACGATACTTTGGTTTTCCGCTAAAAGAAACTCAGTGGCAGCTCTCTGTCTGGAACGCACGTCCGTTAAATACGCCGTTTTGAAGGCTATGTACGGCGCCTCCATGCATCGGAATGTCATGAATTTATTGGGTCTCAATTGGGAATATTTCAAGATGTCCCACAACAGTTCCGAATTTTTTCAACCGAAGTTGGCCTAGAAAAGGAAAGTGTTGCGTTACTTATTGAACGCCTTTAGTAAGATTATCTGACTTCAGGAATGGATAATTTAATAGAACACTTCCGGAGGAAGCAAGAAATAGTTTATTTGGTAACGGAGTGAAGCATGGTGGGGAGGGGGGGGGGGGAGGAGGGTTGAAAACTGTAACTGCCGGCCAAGTCTCGACGGCATTTACTAGGTTCAAAATGGCGTAGGCTGCAGTTCTTGAACGCGCTTGTAGAGAAAAATTTTCCTTGGAGAGCTGTGTCAAATCAGTCTTGAGATTGAGTACTGAAACAATAAAAAAGAATAATTTTAAATACCTAACCACATACAAATGGTCCTGAAAGTTCGCGACTGTGAAATTTTTAGTAGCTACGAAAATACCCTGTAAGACTTGAAACGTAAAACGTGGGGTGCGTGCTATAGCTAATACTAAGTAGAGGAACTATTACTGCATGAATTAGTAAGTAGTTTAACTGTAAGGATGTGACCTACTCATGCAACAGTTACGCGATGCACGTGCTCCACACTTTTCGTCTTAAATTATACAGATATTTTCATAGCTGGTAAAAATTCAGAATCAAAGATTTTCAGAATTATGTGTATGACGTCAGGAATATGTATCGCCTAGGAGATTTTATACCTTCTTAGTCCGTTTTAAGCCTATGGTACATTAAAATTAACATTTATTTAAATAATAGCTTCTGCTTTTTAGTCTTTTGTATGTGTGAAATTGTTCAACCGATTTCGAACAATTTGATGAGAGTACAACAGGGACACCTCGTAAGCTTCAGGTTTATTTCAGTTTCTAAAAAATGGTTCAAATGGCTCTGAGCACTATGGGACTCAACTGCTAAGGTCGTAAGTCCCCTAGAACTTAGAACTACTTAAACCTAACTAACCTAAGGACAACACACACATCCAGCCCGAGGCAGGATTCGAACCTGCGACCGTAGCGGTCGCGCGGTTCCAGACTGTAGCGCCTAGAACCGCTCAGCCACTCCGGCCGGCAACAGTGCAGCACTATTCAGTTTCTCTTCACCTAACTCTATCAATATAAGGTATTTTTTCCTCCTACGTAAATCACGCAAAAAGACTGTGAAGATAAAAATTGGATAGTTTGGGGCTCACCGAGAGGAGTGCAAGAAATCGTTCTTCTTACAAACCATTCGCGACTAAAACAGGAAAAAGAGGGAAATGGCAATGGTACACAAAGCATTCTGATCCAGTTATGGGCTCTGTTAGAAGTATCAAGCCTCATCGAGAGGTTAATTTAAAATCAGTTGCAAAATTTTTAATGGACAGACAGACAGACAGAAAGCTATATCCATCTCGTCTTCCCCTCCTCTCTCAGCTAGTGTACCACATGGAAGAGATTACAGTACTACCCACAAATCAAACAAGCTCTGCAGGGCAGCCGAGATGTCAGGCATAACGAACCCCTTCACACAGCGAAAGAAGGGACCTGCCAGCACTGCAGGCACCTTTGAACTGCGACGCAGAAGGTACTTGACTCTTCCAGAGATACGGAAACACTAATGCGTTGCCGTAGAGACGTACAGAAAATCGCTTTACATGCTTGATTGCTGTAGACGAATATGGCGAGCGATGGGTTGGTATCCACTGCTGAACAGGATGTCTCCAGACACTTTTTCATTAACTTGAGTAGAATTGTCTCCAGTGACCGAGTCCCGCTTCGAACTGAGACCCAGTGACCAACTAAGACGTGTCTGGAGCCGCCCTGGCCAGTGGTGGGATACCATTCTGACTGTCGCCCTCCTTACTTCCTGTATCTCTGGGGAGCCATTTTCTTGTTGTCATCCACGTCGTGGACGATGCAAGCTGTGTGAACAAAAGCCCTGCCGTTTCGGAACAAAGCATCACCGTTTCGGAAACAAACAATGTTCCATGGGTACTAGAGCCTGAAAATCCGCTTCAGTTGTAAACTTCCTTTATTATCACGACCGGTTTCGGGCTCTCATTAGCCCATCCTTTCCGTAACACTCGCGTGATGACCAAACCTACCAGTAACAAATCTAGCAGCCACCCTCTGAATTGCTTCTATGTCCTCCCTCAATCCGACCTGATAGGGATCCCAAATGTTCGAGCACTACTCAAGAATAGGACGAATTAGTGTTTTTTAAGCGGACTCCTTTACAGATGAACCACATCTTCCCAAAATTCTACCAATGAACCGAAGACGACTATCCGCCTACCCCACAACTGCCATTACATGCTTGTCCCACTTCATATCGCTCTGCAATGTTACGCGCAAATACTTAATCGACGTGACTATGTCAAGCGCTACATTACTAATGGAGTATTCAAACATTACGGAATTCTTTTTCCTATTCATCTGCATTAATTTATATTTATCTACATTTAGAGTTACCTGCCATTCTTTACACCAATCATAAATCTTGTCCAAATCATCTTCTATCCTCCTACAGTCACTCAAGGACGACACCATCCCATACACTAAAGCATCATCAGCAAACAGTCGCACGTTGCTATCCACCCTATCCAAAAGATCATTTATGTAGATAGAAAACAACAGCGGGCCTACCACACTTCCGTGGGGCACTCCAAATGATACACTCACCTCCAATGAACACTCACCATCGACGACAACGTTCTGGGTTCTATTACATAGGAAGTCTCTGAGCCACTCACATATTTGGGAACCAATCCCATATGCTCGTACCGTAGTTAGGAGTCTGCAGTGGGGCACCGAGTCAAACGCTTTAAGGAAGTAAAGGAATGTGGCATCCGTCTGATACCCTTCATCCATGGTTCGCAAGATATCATGTGACAAAATGGCGAGTTGCGTTTCTCAGGAGCGATGCTTTCTAAAGCCGTGCTGATGCATGGTCAGCAACTTCTCTGTCTCAAGGAAATTCATTATATTCCTTTTGAAACACCAAACAATTAAGCTATCTTGTTTATGGAAGGACTCATCACATGAGCCCCAAGATTTGGTCACGTTTTAATTTTCTTTGCTCGGGCACATTGCGCTCACAGTTGCAGAGAATACTGTTTTGACCCCAACTGACACTTGCAACGTGTGGAGGACATTGCTTAAGTGTCATTAGAGGTCAATAACAGCGCAGCTTGCAAGTCTGGCTAGCATCCTAATTTATGTTCAAGCTTGCATTTCTCTTGAAGTTACATATTTTTATTCAACGCATTTATTTACTTTACTTTACCGCTTTTGCAGTAAGTCCACTCTTTAGAAAATAAATGTAGAGGATTTACATTACTTGCGATTAAAATTGCTACACCACGAAGATCACGTGCTACAGACGCGAAATTTAATTGACAATAAGAAGATACTGTGATATTCAAATGATTAGCTTTTCAGAGCATTCATACAAGGTTGGCGCCGGTGGCGACACCTACAACGTGCTGACATGAGGAAAATTTCCAACCGATTTCTCATACACAAACAGCAGTTGACCTGCGTTGCCTGGTGAAAGGTTGTTGTGAGGCCTTGTGTAACGAGGAGAAATGAGTACCATCACGTTTACGACTTTGATGAGGGTCAGATTATAGCCTATCGCAATTGCGGTTTATCTTATCACGACATTACTGCTCACGTTGGTCGAGATCCAATGACTGTTAGCAGAATATGGATTCGGTGGGTTCAGGAGGGTAATACGGAACGCTGTGCTGGATCCCAAAGGCCTTATATCACTAGCAGTCGAGATGACAGGTATCTTATCCGCATGGCTATAACGGATCGTGCAGCGACGTCTCGATCCCTGAGTCAACAGATGGTGACGTTGCAAGACAACAACCATGTGCACGAACAGTTCGACAACGTTTGGAGCACCATGGACTATCAGCTCGGAGACCATTGCTGCAGTTACCCTTGACGCTACATCACAGACTGGAGCGCCTGCTGTGGTGTACTCAGCTTCTGTTTACAGCATCATGATGGTCGCATCCGTGTTCGGCGACATCACGGTGAACGCACATTGAAAGCATCTATTCGTCATCGCCATACTGGCATATCACCCGGCGTGATGGTATGGGGTGCCACTGGTTACACGTCTCGGTCACCTCTTGTTCGCATTGACGGCACTTTGAACAGTGGACGTTACATTTCAGATGTGTTACGACCCGTGGCTCTACCCATCATTCGATCCCTGCGAAACCCTACATTGCAGCAGGAAAATTCACGACCGCATGTTGCAGGTCCTGTACGGGCCTTTCTGGATACAGAAAATGTTCGACTGCTGCCCTGGCCCACACATTCTCCAGATCTCTCACCAACTGAAAACGTCTGATCTATGGTGGCCGAGAAACTGGATCGTCAGAATACGCCAGTCACTGCTCTTGATAAACTGTGGTATCGTGTTAAAGCTGCATGGCCAGCTGTACCTGTACACGCCATCCAAGCTCTGTTTGACTCAATGCCCAGGCGTATCAAGGCAGTTATTACGGCTAGAGGTGGTTGTTCTGGGTACTGATTTCTCAGAATCTATGCACCCAAATTGCGAGAAAATGTAATCACATGTCAGGTCTAGTATAATAAATTTGTCTAATGAATACCCGTTTATCATGTGCATTTGTTCTTCGTGTAGCAATTTTAATGGCCAATAGTATATTATGGCGCTCAGTGAAACTATGCGGAAAAATTGCTTCCGAGATTCACGTCTGGCTGAGCGACGTAACTCCTGCACGATCTGACTGGCGGGTGAGGGCTTTCCACCCACTCGATCTCGGCTACAATGGCTCATTATGATTGTGTGTGTGTGTGTGTGTGTGTGTGTGTGTGTGTGACGCGAGAGCGTGGGCGTTGGGCCAGACACTGTGCCGATGTTGTTGCGCTGCGCCGCGCGCCGGCCGTAATCCAATATTATATGAGTTCATTACACGGCTCAGACCGGGGGCAGCGGGCCGCACGATGTACGACGAGCGAGCGGGGGCGGTGGGGGTGGGGGCGGGGGCGCGCTGTATGCAGAGATAACGGCCACCCGCCGCGGGGTAACGAACTGGTTCACGCGAAGCGAATACATGCCTGTCCAGGCCGCTGGCGTATCTGCTTGCACTCTGTGTGCGGTTGGTACACGAACAGGTTGGAAAAAAAGAAAGCACGCGCTCACTACCGCTGTAGGTGATAGGTTTACGGGTCGGGAGTACAACAAGTGGAAATGATGTTTACGTGGAACCACCCCCAGGGCCGAGCGTTCAGAAGACAACGGAACGTATTTACTTCCCCAAACTACTTTAAGCGACAAACTGGAACTTTACAGTCATTGCTTAATATTTATGTTTATTACCGTTGTTCCGGCAAACAACGTGTCTTGGTAGCAGTTCAGTTAAACTTGCCCGTGAAAGAAGTCCCGGGTTCTAGTCTTGCTTCCGCCACAGTTTCTAGGTTGACAATAATGAAAATGGACGGAATTTAAGCAAAATGTCTGAGTCAACATAGTGACGATGTACAAGAGTCCAATAACCGAATGACGCCCACAAGTATCTATGACCGTGTTCACAGCGCTTTCCCTTTCTTTTTCACGGGTTCCTTATACCAGACGGTAAAAACGGAATATTTAGGCATATAGGTTCACTTTGTTGTCTATTTTTCTGTAAGTCTGACTGTTGGAAACCCCTTCTTTCAGGAACGGGTAGGCGATCAAGTTGCAGTTTGTGTCACATACTAAGATCTATGGTCCATTCGCGGTGTAATAAATGTAAGGCCATTTGTGTAACACATTTTGATACTTGCTAACTGACTCATTAAAACCTACAACGTACTTTCCGTTGACCTACAACCATGAATTTTGTCAGTAGGCAAGGTTTGACAACGCTAGTAAAGGGGAAAAACGTTAATTTTTAATTATATCAACCAAACGTATTTTTTTGTCATTTGTTATTCGACGTCAAACTTGAAATTGGAATATCCTCGGAATATCCTCGAAAGCCTTAGAATTCTTGCCAATATCACTGTTGATAACAGGCGAAAATAGTTGAGATGCTTGACTTCCGAGAGGAATGCGCAGTCCTAGAGATTGTCCTAATAGCACCTGGCCAACCCTTTTTTCATCTATGCGCTCTCTCCTGTGAGCTTAACAGTGAAATTCCTATCACAGTTTTAATGTCAATATTCCTGCTTTTAATTTCACCGTAGACTCTTTTGACTTCATCGTGGCTTCCTTGAATCTCTTATTTATTTCACTTTTAAGACTTAAATACCGTCGCATTCGGGAGGACGACGGTTCAATCCCGCGTCCGGCCATCCTGATTTAGGTTTTCCGTGATTCCCCTAAATCACTGCAGGCAAATGCCGGGATGGTACCTTTGAAAGGGCACGGCCGACTTCCTTCCCCATCCTTCCATACACCGATGAGACCAATGACCACGCTGTCTGGTCTCCTTCCCCAAACAACCAACCAACCAGCCAACTTAAACACCTGTGTTCCAGATCTGCCATGAACAATTTTTGTCTCTTCCTTTTCACGCCCGCATCTCGTGGTCGTGCGGTAGCGTTCTCGCTTCCCAAGCTCGGGTTCCCGGGTTCAATTCCCGGCAGGATCAGGGATTTTTTCTGCCTCGTGATGGCTGGGTGTTTTGGGATGTCCTTAGGTTAGTTAGGTTTAAGTAGTTCTAAGTTCTAGGGGACTAATGACCTAAGATGTTAAGTCCCATAGTGCTCAGAGCCATTTGAACCTTTTCACGCTCAGTTGAAACATTTCTTCAGTTACCCTAGGTTTTTTTGCAGTTACCTTCCTCCTACCTCGACTGCTCGTTTTAAAGATGTCCATTCCTGTCAACTGAGCTACCTGCTATGGCATCAGCTATACCTTAGTGAAACTCAAACCCATCTCTTCCTCACTCAGTACCTGAGAATCTCATACTTCCTCACACCGATTGTTCCGGACGTTTTTCTCAAGTTCACTCTACTGTTTATCATTATTAAATCCTAATGCACGTTTACATCTGCTCATGAGTAACGCTTTCGATACAGTACTGATTCGGAATCTGTCAGACCATGATGTAATCCAACTGATATCTTCCCGTCTTATCAGACCATTTCAAGTATACCTCCTCTTATTGAGGTTTCTGAACAGTGCATTCGTTCTTACTAGCGGGAATTTATTACTCTACTCAATTTTCGTTACTCCACTCTCATACCTTCTCCTAAGCTCCTTTCTACTACACTTTCCCCTAATGCAGCATTCCAGAACACCACGATTAAGAGGTTATCAAGTCTGTTACAACTAGAAGAACACATTCAATATCCTCACGTAACTCTTCTATCTCTTCGTTTTCTGATTGTGACGCCGACACATACACCTGATTATTGTTGTTGACATTTGTTTGCATTCACTGTATCACTGAGCTGATCAAGGAACTTATTCTCTTTCCTACCAAAGTATTCGTAACTAATCCTTCTCCCATTCCACCATTTTCTGTTGCTGTTGGTATTATCGTATATTTACCAGATCAGAAAACCCCATCTGCTTTGAATATCACTTCACATGTCGGCACTGTATTAATACTGGGCCCTTGCACGTTCCTTCTAATTAAAATTTTTCACGTTAGTCTGTAAGGCTCGTAGGATGCTATCCTATTACCTTACCTTTCGTTCCCGTATTCTCCCCCCCCCCCCCCCCCTCCCTCCTCTTTTACCAGTGGAGAGTTTCTCATGTCAGTGGTTTTCGGTAACAGGCTCATGTTCTTGGATACACCATATATGTAAATAGAGCAGTAGTTTCCATTACCTTTCGCATTCCCATGCCTCTGATCATCACAAATCCATCCGTCTTCCCACCCTAAGGGCACGCTGTTGCTCTGAAATCCTATCCGCTCCTGCGCGATTTTTTACAAGAATAACGTGACTCCTTATACCAGAACCCTTCAGCAGCTTGCTTATGACGTTTTATTCAGAATTTCAACAGTCGCTGATTTCAAACCCGGCCTAGGAAGTTGCGATCACCAGCCAATGTCGCTATGCTGAGACCACGAGTCTAGCACTGTCAGGTGGTATCGTTGTTACGATCGTAAAGGAAATACCAGTACTAGTACTGTTCTAATGTTTGATGCTCTTATTATGTAGAAATGACAGCAGATATCGAATATCTACAGACACCACTGGTTGGATTCGTAACAGGTCGGTATGGCTATCAGTAAAGTGTAGTACAGATATTCGTGGAACGTAAACGGCGCTATTTAGATGAAAGGTGATTTTCTTATGATGAAATCATGTGGATGAATTTTGAGTACAAGTATTCGAGAAAGACTGCAGCTATTCTTCTTCTGGCATCGTGAAATTCGCACATGGTCGGCGTAGCGGGGGGTGGGGAGTAAAAGTACCCGGACCCGGCCACCGTACCGGTCGCCAAACTACATAGAAAGTAAACGAAACTTTTTAAACTCTGCACCTATGATCTTGCACAAAAGGCATGAGCGCTGGAGGACCTCACTGAACCTGCGGGATTGTACTTAGTTTTGTTTTAAAAGAGTATACATATACAGCTAGTGATTAAATTAATGGGAGATACTACCGATACATCAGACTCTGTTGAGCATAAAGTATAAGTACTGCTTACGAGCAAGTACTGTAATATTTATGAACGTATTTCCATCAGTTGATACGCGATGTTAACGTGATCATAAGAAATTTTTTTATCAATATAAAGGCAATGTTTTAATTATCAGATAAGTTTATTTCCAGCCATATCTAACATTTGTGTTATGCATTATGTACAAATACGCATGCAGGCATTTTGAACTTCAGCTCCTCGCCAAATATTTCGGGCAAATGTTAGTGCCGGTGGCTGTGGCCGAGCGGTTCTAGATGCGCCAGTCCAGAACCGCGCTGCTGTTACGGTCGCAGGTTCGAATACTGCCTCGGGCATGGTTGTGTCTGATGTCCTTAGGTTAGATAGGTTTAAGTAGTTCTAAGTCTAGGGGACTGATGACCTCAGATGTTAAGTCCCATAGTGCTTAGAACCACTTGAACTATTTCGAGCAAATGTTAGTATGTAAGAAAGGCGTTGTTTAAAAGCATCTATAACATCAGTGATGTAGAGGTGGGACGATGTCGACCAAGAAAGAGGTGACAGTAATGGCGGCATTTGCATTTCCATTAATAGCATGAAGTTGTTGACAATTGCTGTTACAAACGAGGCGTCAAGAACAGCTGAAGGGGTTTTTAATGGTCACAATGTATCACCTTATCAAATAAAACCATTGTAACAGATATTTTAATCCCACTTACATTTGCCAATGTGTCAGATCTCGGAATCTGATACGGTGACAGACGCTGGTATACGTTTTATATTACAATGTTTCGTGTGTGAACATTAAGGTAACGTCGTGGAATACTGAAATATATGTTAAAATATGTACTGCTTGTATTTACTGGAGCCCTGATGTGCATTTACGCCCATTAAAATAAACTGTAGCGTTCATGGAATCTGATAGCAAGCGGTCACATATACGCGACCCGTACTGCACTTGCAATTTTTAGTACGTATAAACACTATTTTAACCATTTCAAGGCCACCTTTCATGTGCTCTGTTCATATGAATGCGTAAATACTTGTTTTCATCCATACATTTTTATGTTGACTACTGTCATTAAAGCCTTTGGAGCACTGTCATATAATTCTTATGTTAATCTGATCAATCGCCGAGATATTATGGGACCGTAATAATAATCCACCTTTCCGTTCAGATACGTTTGAGTGCTTCTTAACTGAGCGAAGTGGCGCAGTGGTTAGCACACTGGACTCGCGTTCGGGAGGACGACGGTTCAATCCCGCGTCCGGCCATCCTGATTCAGGTTTTCAGTGATTTCCCTAAATCCCTCCAGGCAAATGCCGGGCTGTTTCCTTTCAAAGGGCACGGCTGACTTAGTTCCCCATCCGTCCCTAATCCGATGACACCGATGACCTCGCTGTCTGGTCTCCTCCCCCAAAACTACCACCAACAGTACTTCTTAAAGAACCGGGAAATTTCAAAAAGCTCTGCTTGGCGATTGTTTTCGCAATAAATGTCTCTAGCAATAAGTGTGATCTCGCTCTTTTCTACGGCTGTGGGTTATCAAGAGCCTGGAAGAAAGTAAAACAAAAGGTGTGTGACTATGACAGCTGTGCTGATCACAAAACGCTAATTAGAAAATGCCCTAAATAGTTCTTCAACCATAGAAAACCCTTTAGGCCGAAACATTGTAAGAGAGGAGAAATACGTGCCGAAGAATTGCATCAAGTGATCGAAGCGATTCTTTTTTCGGAAAAAGGTTTAGCTTTGAAAAGCGATAATGGCTTAGTCGATCGTCAAAATGGCACTTTTTTGGGCACCTTAGAGTTTGTGGTGTAATTTGATCCAGCTACGGAAGAGTATTTAAGAAAAGAGGAAAATGCATGCTTCGTGATCTATCAAACAATGCTCAGAAAGAATTTACTGAAATAGCTGGAGACTGTTCGCCAAACAATTTAAGCAAAGGTAATATGTAATAAAAATCTTTCTGTTATGATTGATAAAACACCGAATAAAGCCTCAACAGAATAAAATGTTCTTATATTGCGCTAAGTTGACGTCGATGCAGAAAGACAATACAGAATAGCATTTTATCGACTTTTTTGACTGTGACCAAGTCTGGTCAGTCAACTGCTAAAATGATGTGTGGTGAGCTGAAACCTTATGGCTTATACGTTTCTGACTGTTGTCGTAGGATTATGACAACGGGAGCTATATGAGTAGTGTTAATCAGGGAACTCAAGTGTATGTGCTAAACCAATATCCTTTGGCAATTTATTCTCCTTTCAGTGGTTATTCATGAAATATATGTGGCGTCCGTGCTGAGGAACGTACGCGGATGAAGTTATTTTTCTCGGAATAATAGTGCATTCATAATTTTTTGTCACTGTAGTCCCCAAAGATGGAAATTTTTAAAAGGAAGTATTGCAGCACACCTTCACGGGCTATCGGCAACAAAATAGCCGACACCTACACACTCTGTGCGTCCATTTGCCAAGCATTAACCAGCATTACAAAGGGCGGTTGAACTTCCTATTTAATTGTCTGCGGGCATACTAACTGAGCTGAATGATGAGAGCGGTTGTATGCAACTGAATCATATAAATTTTTAAAGAAATATTTTGTCAGTGTTGATTTCTGCTGATTGCTGTAACTTTATTAATTTTTGTAAAGCAATTGTTTAACAAGTGACAGTGAATTCGTATCATTTACACAGTCGTTTTGATATATTTGAAACTATTGCAGACCGTAATGTGTAAACAGTCTGGTGTAAATGCTGCAATTGATCAATATAAAAAGGAAATTAACTAATTATTATAGACGTGGAGCTGCATGAAGTTTACGTAGCCCTAAAGTCAACTACAATATTATATTTTAAAGATTACATATTGTTTTTGAATTGTTATGTACCATCAGTGAATGTCTTCAAACTCCAACAATCTGAATTATTTTAATCCTTTTTCATCCTTCCAAATATGAATTTTTGACGTTAACTGAATTCCATGTTTTGTTTGTAAAACATGGGAATAATGTCAAGAACAGAAACACTCTCATAATGGACTGCACAACTATTTATTTACTAAACAATAGGTTGTCGGCTCTTAAAGGCATTATCAGGTAAGAACAATGTACCAGCAATAAATAAAATAAAGCGCAAAATACAGAGATACTAAAGTCACAGATACAGAGGTCGTTGAAAGAGAAGCCTTACGGTAAAGACAACTATAAACGAAATCGCAAAATTTTCAAAAATGTGTATTTAAGTTCATTTCAGAGTTGTATTACAACACATATCCGTAACTGAAACATATTAGGCAAGGGGAAAACTTTTGAAAACTAAACTAGCGTTCAGAGTCTCAAAGCTTTTTTTTTTTTTTTTTTTGTTTTAACATACTTGCAGTAATGTCATTTTCCTTTTTTTTTTGTGAGGATATTTTGAGTTACACTTTAGGTGAGTTTAGACCTTTGGGAAGAAAGTGCATTAAGTCACAGCTGTGAATGCATACTTCTTCCTTCAGTGAAAATATATCAGTAACAGACGTTATATTGAACATCATTAAGACCTAATGCAAAATTATAGTAGAAATGGGTAAATAAATTGTTGGCAGTTACAAATTCAACAGCACAAAGGATACTAGATAAAGAAAATTTTTCTTATTCTACGTAAAACGTTTGGTAATTGAATACGAAATTAAATGTGTGACTTCGGGATATACACAGTGCTAAACTTACGAGGAGAACATAAGCGCCACAACCCGATTTCTCATAAGCTATCCTCGCAAGGCAACCTCCCCATCACCCCCCCCCCCCCCCCCCCCCCGCAGATTTAGTTATAAGTTGGCACAGACCAATCGAGAAAACAGTTGTGTGGAACTATGAAAAAAAAAAAATAAGCAGAATATACAAACTGAGTAGTCCATGCGTCAGAAAGGTCCTTGGTTCAAGTCATCCGTAGGGTGAAAAGTTTAATTTTTTTATTTTCAGACAATTATCAAAGTTCAGTTACTCACACATAATCAACTGCGTTCTGCAAAATTCCAGGACATGTTCAGATTTGCTTGTACATATGCAGGATTTGATGGTCTACACAAAGAAAAATTTGAAAACGTTAAAAACATATGTTTTGACAGAGCACAGGGAAAACTGTGCGACTGTGAAACTGTTGCATTCATTTGTTACAGTTTATGTGACGAAACTCTTATGATTTCATCACTTTTTTGGCAGTGAGTATCACATCCACAAGAAAACCTAAGTCGGGCAAGGTATAACAATCTTTTTACCCCTTCGCAAAGTGTACAAGTTATGTGGGTCGACATCATATTCCTGCCATGTGACGCACATGCCGTCACCAGTGTCGTATAGAATGTATCAGATGTGTTTTCCTGTGGAGGATCGGTTGACCTATGACCTTTCGATCAAATGTTTTCGGTTCCCATTGGAGAGGCACGTCCTTTCGTCTAATAATCGCACGGTTTTGCGGTGCAGTCGCAAAACACAGACACTAAACCTATTACAGTGAACAGAGACGTCAATGAACAAACGGACAGATCATAACTTTGCGAAAATAAAGAAAGTAAACTCTTCAGTCGAAGGAAGACTTGAACCAAGGACCTCTCGTTTCGCAGCTGCTCACGCTAACCACGGAACCACGGTTCTCCTGAACTGATACGTCCTTAATGTTACCTATCTTGCACATGGACTACTCAGTTTGTATGTTTTGTTTATTTTTTTCGTAGTTCCACACAACATCTTCCTGTTTTCTCGATTAATCTGTGTCCAGTTTTTCTAGGTCTATCCACTGTGCCAACTTATAACTAAATCTGAGGGGGTGCGATGGGGAGGTTCCCTTGTCAGTGGAAGAGAAGTCAAAATAAGCGAATACGTCTCGGCTTATTGTAAATCCTCGACCGTTTCTGAGAATACAATGGTCAAACTCCTCGACGTAGTTTAAATGCATTTTAGCGGGCAATAATCTCAGCCTTAAAAGTGACACTGTGACTGGCGACGCAGCCTCTCTCTTTTGTGGCCCATGTTCGAAAGCCGAGTGTTGTTTTCATCAATTTCATTTTTTTTTTCGTTTATCTGCCCATGTCCGTAGAATGTTACTACTCGAATTTTTCCTATCAAGTTAGGGGATACAATAATTGCAAGATCACAACCGGATTTCCCAATAAGCGTCATAGATTTATTATAGACAGATGTGCATACAGTAAAGCCGCAAGCCTGCGGGAAAAATTACGGCAGTAGTTTCTCCTTGTTTTCGACCGTTCAACCGTTCGTAGTACCAGCACAGCAAAGCTGTTTTGGTTAGTGTTACAAGGCTAGATCAGTCAATTATCCAGACTGTTACCCCTGCAACTACTGAAAAGGCTGCTGCAAGGAAAGCGTTTCTGAAGAAGAAAAATTTGTTAACATCGAGTATAGATTGAAGTGTCAGGAAGTCGTTTCTGAAAGTATTTGTATGGAGTGTAGCCATGTATGGAAGTGAAACGTGGACGATAAATAGTTTGGACAAGAAGAGAATAGAAGCTTTCGAAATGTGGTGCTGCAGAAGAATGCTGAAAATTAGATGGGTAGATCACATAACTAATGAGGAGGTATTGAATAGAATTAGGAAGAAGAGGAGTTTGTGGCACAACTTGACAAGAAGAGGCATCAAGGGATCACAAATTTGGCATTGGAGGGCAGCGTGGAGGATAAAAATCGTAGAGGGAGACCAAGAGATGAATACACTAAGCAGATTCAGAAGGATGTAGGTTGCAGCAGTTACTCAGAGATGAAAAAGCTTGCAGAGGATAGAGTAGCATGGAGAGCTGCATAAAACCAGTCTCAGGACTGAAGACCACAACAACAGATGTGCATACGGTATTTTCAAGAGTTACATTTAAATTTCGGGCTTTTATAAACTGTCATGTTAATTCTTATATTTTGTTCTTAATTTTATTCTACAAGAAGATTTTGTGCATTCCATTGGAAGATACCGATCGTAGAAACATTCGAAACAGAAATTCGAACATGACTAGCATCTCGCGGAGGCAGGTTTGCCACAGTTAAAAATCGTATGAATCTAACTCGGGAACGAATCGCCGTTGACACTGCTGCAGATTTCACGGCAATCCACGCATAACGTTATCACTTTAGCGAAAACTTGTGCTTGCGATTATTCATGAATCAAAGAACACAACAGGAATTTCAAGGAAAACAACTTTAAATAATTTTCTCATTAATTTACTGTTTTTTTTTCGTGGAGTAATCTTCTACGTACATGGGTAGATAAATGCAAATCAGAAACAAAACTTATAATCCGGTTTAGAACAAGAGGCGTAATATCGTGAAGGCGCGACGCCAGCCACTGTCCCATCGCTTCAGCTGAACTTATTTCTCGCTAAAGGGCACAGAAAATACCTCGAAAACTTGGACTGTCGTTTTTGCGGAAACGGTCAAATATATACGGATAAGCCGAAATGTGTGCTCGCTTGTTTTAAACCCCCTTATACTAAGCGAAATTGCTAGGAAATCAGGTTATGGCACTTGACGTGTTCTCGTCGTTAGTACACCGCGCTGTCACGTGTGGCGTCGACAATGGTTCTAACACAATTGCACATGGAGTCGAATAGGCCTTGGCTGACAAATGTGGTTACGTCATTCCATGTCTCTACAGTTCCGTTCCAGATTTAGTCAATCGTATTGGCTAATGAGTGAAGGTGTGCCATATTTTAATGACTCACGCGCCTGGAGAGCATATTGACCAGGGCAGCGGTAGACAATATTACGTTACACAGCGCCAAGTTACAAGCAATAATTCGGAGTCCTCTAGCGGAAAAAGGCTGTAAATATGTAAACATGAAGTATGAAGACGTAAAATGTTGATAACTTTTGTTTTATTTAAAAAGCTTTAAGAATTTTCTCATGAGACATTCAGAGGCATTAGTTTCCAGCATGTTCTCTCGTAGGCTATCCTACCAGCAGAAGCGTAGAGGTGTCGGTGGTCCGAAGTGAACATAGTAATTTCAGGTCAGGTTATCGCAATTAGCGGGTAAGTAGGATACGAACTGATTTACGACTAACCGGTAACATTACAAGTGCGGAAGAATTCGGGTCCAGCTGTGGCAGAGCTCTTGCTGTTAGGGTTAACTCGCTCTAGACTACTCCACCCGGGCAGAAATACTCCCGCGGCTGAAGTTTTCAAATTCCTATCGTCTAGAGCTCTGTTGCTTTCTGCGCCCCCGGCTAGTTACTGGGGGATACGGTGGAAACCTGCCTGAAAGCAGGATTTGAGTATGTAACCCGCTAAGTACAGATGCATTGCGTGTTGGTGCCATCAAAGTGTAATCAGAGAGACACGCCAAAAACACATATAGCTTACGGTATCCATGCGCGAAAGAGGATTCAAACTAGGCACAATATGGTTCCTTGCTATGGGGAACACCATCATGGCTAAAACTAACAATTCATAGCAACCATGAACCGCAAAATTTAAAGACCATAATCCCGTGCCATGTTATCATCTCTGTCTGTTTAGTATCTCTGTCCATTCCAGTAACGAAGATCACCAACAGCTTAGTGTAATATTTAATACTTTCTTCAAACAGCAGAAAGCGTGGGGGAGGAGGGGGGGGTTAAAAGTGATGATGGTTTTACTGCACGAATTCCAGTTCATTAGTTATTAATAGAAACCAAATCTTAACTTTACAAAGAGAGATTTCACGCTGCCTGAACACAATAGTTTAATCTCGAAACATATTTGATCAGATTTGGCTGTAACACAACAAATCTTTCATCTTCAACCGGTAGCCAAATTTATGGCTATAATTTCTCACACACATTACATTTGAAAAAAAAAAAAAAACATCACAAACTATGGTATACATGCATTATTAAGGGAAAATGATTCAAAAAAGGTTATATAAAACTGAGTGCTAACGACTAGTATTGAAAGCCAGAAGCTATGATGCATATTTAAATTTACAATAACAGAAACCTTACAACCAGTGGTATCTTTCCTTGTGAATCGTGAAAGACAATTAAAGGCAATCACCAAATTCTTTAAGACAGATATTAACGCAAAAACTTTATGCAACAGGACATTCATGGCATACACATCAGTTAATTTGAGACACACCGAAATTTGTACATATTTTGGTAGAACGACCACACTGAACTTCACAGAATTATATGGTGGCACCCTGATATCAACGGCATTTACCAAATTATTTGATAGACAACCTCAGTGCTACCAGCGAGATGAACCTTTAAAGCCTCTTCAAAACTAAACATCTCAGTAAAGCATGACAGTCCTTTGCCGCACTTATAACAAGTGGTTACAGTCGTAGATAAACAAAAGAAAACCCACGCTTAACATTAATTTTAACAAACAGCAGTGAACGAACGAGAATGAATCTCGACAAGATACAACAGCCCCCCTCCCTCAATCATACGAGAGCCCAACGAACTAACGTACTCAGTTTAACAAGAACACTAGCTCACTCGTGATGACATCACTCATGCAACTCAATTAAGAACACGACCGTGACGTAAGAGACAGCCAAAATCTCAAAAAACTCAGTGCCGTACGAACGAACGATAATGACCGACAGAAGAACATCGCTTACACAAAAGACCTCTTGGAGTCTCAGCTTAGAACCATGCTACAGTCCGCCGGTGCTGTACCCCTGCAGCGAGAAAATGGCAAACCAACAATTTACGCTCATTGATAGTGACGCAACAGAGTCCACCTGGGAGCTGTATTTGGTACGTGGAAGCGAGATAACGACACGTCAACAGCCTGATCCTGATGCCTGTTATTCTATGCGAGCTCTATCCTCTGTGCACGTCACCGAGCAGTGTCAGACAAACAGCATGCACTCGATGCACTAACTCATAGCTGAGCTCCAAAACACAGGCTAAGTGCTATCCAAGGGACTCCAGTGGACCATGTGTTCCTTTCCTTATTCATAGGCAGACTCGGGACTGAGAGTACGCACAAGCCGACACTGCTTCACTTTCACCTTGACCCGAGATAACATCCGCCACAGTGCACTTGCAACAAGCCTCTCTGATGTCGATTACCAGACATGTGCTGGCGTGGATCCTATGTATATTAAAATATCTGTGATGCTCTCTGCTCTGGCTTTAACAGTAGAATCTCCACTGCGCTCTTAGCGTTAGCACCCTCACTTTTAATTTGACCGAAGATTGTTCAGACTTCTCTATATGTTGAGGCACTCCACCCGACAATCATTACTTTTTCGATTTGCTCACGTTTCTCATGCTGCTCTTTCGCCTTAGCTTCCCTGCATTTCCTATGTATTTCATTCCTAGGGAAACTGCATTTTTGTATTTCTGTATTTAATAAGAGCGAAAGCGTCGTGGAGATGCTCAGCCACCTCCAGCGGGAGAAACTGCAAGAGAGGCGCTTTGCATCACGGTGTTTTCTTATGTTGAAGTCCCGATAGCAGTCGTTCCTAGAAGAGTCAACTAACATGTTGACGAAATAAATATCGCGTGAACAGCCTGGTATGAGTGTGCATAGGACACAATATTTCGGCAATCGACCACGTTGCCATCATCACGTGCGCTGATGTATGCTTGAAGAAATTAAAGGATTACAACTAACATGTTGATTCCTCCTATGTGTATCTGGGGAAAAAAAAATTCTGTTGCCAAATTCGGCATTAGTCTTGGCCACTTTCGCTATTATTTAATGCCAAAATTGGTGTTATTTTCTACCTAATTCGTTTTTATATTTTGCAACTTGCTTAATATTTTTGTCAAATTCATTATTATTTCTTTTCCAAATTCTGTGTATTTTACCAAATTTGGTGCGTTTTTTTGGCCAAATTAAGTGTCTTTTTTGGCACATTTGGTATCATTTCTTACCAATGCCGATGTTGTTTCGCCAAACAGTGTAATCTTTTCGCCATGTTCGGTGGTTTACTTTTTTTTCAAATTTGATGTTATTCCTTTGCCAAAAAGTTGTTCAAATGGCTCTGAGCACAATGAGACTTAACTTCTGAGGTGATCAGTCCCCTAGAACTGAGAACCATTTAAACCTTACTAATCTAAGGACATCACATACATCCATGCACGAGGCAGAATTAGAAACCTGCGACCGTAGTGCCTAGAACCCTCTTTTGCCAGATTCGTAACTATTTTTTTGCCAAATTCGACGTTCCTTTTTGGTATATTTGATTATCCATTTCAGCAAACTGGTTGCTTTTTTGTCAAATTCAATGTTTTCTGTTAAGTTCAGTATTTTTCTTGCTAAATTAAGCATTTTGCTTTGCCAAAATCAGAGTTATTTTTGATGATTTCGATGCCTTTTCATCACTACATCGAATATCACTGTTCTAGAAAAGAACTATAAGTTTAAGGTTAGAAGTAAAAATGCAGATTTAACATTCAAGAACCATCAGTTACAAATATTAGCAAACTACGCTCCTGAGATTATAATATTTTTGCGTGGTAAAATTACAAATATCTCGCAAAAATCACTGGCTTCGTTCTATTTCGCTAAAGGCTGCTTATTTCGCGTTCTTTTTCGCGTTATCCTAGTCGCGAAATTTTCTTGTCCCTTCGCGTATCTCGCGAAACATTGCCAGAGAGATTCGAGCTCAATGGAGACTCTCCAGCAGTCGTTTTCCTGCGAACCGTACGCGACTGGAACTGGAAAAGGGGGAAGTGAGGCTAGTACTCAAAGCACATTCCGCCACAAGCCGAATGGTATGTTTAAGATGTAGATGTAGATATAGATGATCAGCCGCTGCTGTCCTTTTGAGTGCTTCCTTGGTGTATGGAAAGTTCCGAGGTTCTAGAAACCCCCAGTTAACCCTAACCGCCCCCCCCCCCCCCTCCGCTACATGACTCGGCAAACGATAAACAGATGAGGGTGCCGGCTGCACGCTGCCGTGCCAGGAAGACCTTAATGAGTCCGCCTCAGCTCCGCACAGCCTCCTCTTCTTTGATGGAGTGCCAAGTGCGGAAGCTGGCGCGGCCGCGGCCGCAGAGCACACGGTCTGAGCCACGGGCCGCGCGCCTCGGGCGGCCGTATTGACACCGCAGTGCGTCGCAGACTTCCCGGAAGCCCCACTCGGGGCGCGCCGCCCTCGAATCTCCCTCTGTTTGCATTCGGCCGCCCACGAGTTACTCTGGTCCACGTCTGTGCGCCGGCAGCGCGTTGTCCCACCCGCTGCTTTCCGGCCTGATTAGTTCTCGTCGCCAGCCGTGAGTGCACTCCACGCGGACACGGAGGGGTACTCCATTATAATCACCTCTCTGCCACACCAACTGTGTGTCTACAGTCCAACCGGTGACCAAGTCCGCCTTTGAGACCTATCGAGTCACAGGCTCAACCTGTGCTACCGTGATACGACGTGATAAAAACAGTCAGAAATGGAATTTCACAGCTATTTTTTGAATTTAAAAGCCTATGACAGAGTATATGTTTTTTTATTTAAATACGTGAAATTTTGTAATACAATTTATGGCTTAACTCATAACCTATGACATTAAAAAATTACAACTGAAATTATTATCTTATCCTACATCAGTATTTAACATCACTGTAACAATCATATTTTTCAATAAAATAACAAAAAATGTCCATTATTTTCAATTTTAAATATGGTTTAGCATAACTACACTCCTGGAAATGGAAAAAAGAACACATTGACACCGGTGTGTCAGACCCACCATACTTGCTCCGGACACTGCGAGAGGGCTGTACAAGCAATGATCACACGCACGGCACAGCGGACACACCAGGAACCGCGGTGTTGGCCGTCGAATGGCGCTAGCTGCGCATCATTTGTGCACCGCCGCCGTCAGTGTCAGCCACTTTGCCGTGGCATACGGAGCTCCATCGCAGTCTTTAACACTGGTAGCATGCCGCGACAGCGTGGACGTGAACCGTATGTGCAGTTGACGGACTTTGAGCGAGGGCGTATAGTGGGCATAAGGGAGGCCGGGTGGATGTACCGCCGAATTGCTCAACACGTGGGGCATGAGGTCTCCACAGTACATCGATGTTGTCGCCAGTGGTCGGCGGAAGGTGCACGTGCCCGTCGACCTGGGACCGGACCGCAGCGACGCACAGGTGCACGCCAAGACCGTAGGATCCTACGCAGTGCCGTAGGGGACCGCACCGCCACTTCCCAGCATATTAGGGACACTGTTGCTCCTGGGGTATCGGCGAGGACCATTCGCAACCGTCTCCATGAAGCTGGGCTACGGTCCCGCACACCGTTAGGCCGTCTTCCGCTTACGCCCCAACATCGTGCAGCCCGCCTCCAGTGGTGTCGCGACAGTCGTGAATGGAGGGACGAATGGAGACGTGTCGTCTTCAGCGATGAGAGTCGCTTCTGCCTTGGTGCCAATGATGGTCGTATGCGTGTTTGGCGCCGTGCAGGTGAGCGCCACAATCAGGACTGCATACGACCGAGGCACACAGGGCCAACACCCGGCATCATGGTGTGGGGAGCGATCTCCTACACTGGCCGTACACCTCTGGTGATCGTCGAGGGGACACTGAATAGTGCACGGTACATCCAAACCTTCATTGAACCCATCGTTCTACCATTCCTAGACCGGCAAGGGAACTTGCTGTTCCAACAGGACAATGCACGTCCGCGTGTATACCGTACCACCCAACGTGCTCTAGAAGGTGTAAGTCAACTACCCTGGCCAGCAAGATCCCCGGATCTGTCCCCCATTGAGCATGTTTGGGACTGGATGAAGCGTCGTCTCACGTGGTCTGCACGTCCAGCACGAACGCTGGTCCAGCTGAGGCGCCAGGTGGAAATGGCATGGCAAGCCGTTCCACAGGACTACATCCAGCATCTCTACGATCGTCTCCATGGGAGAATAGCAGCCTGCATTGCTGCGAAATGTGGATATACACTGTACTAGTGCCGACATCGTGCATGCTCTGTTGCCTGTGTCTATGTGCCTGTGGTTCTGTCAGTGTGATGATATGATGTATCTGACCCCAGGAATGTGTCAATAAAGTTTCCCTTTCCTGGGACAATGAATTCACGGTGTTCTTATTTCAATTTCCAGGAGTGTATAAGCAGTTATGCTTTAACATATGGATAGTAAAAAATTACGTCTTCTTAAAAAGAGTGTGGTGTCACCGTCAGACACGACACTTGCTAGGTGGTAGCATTCACATTGGCCGCGGTCCGTTAGTACACGTCGGACCCGCGTGTCGCCACTATCAGTGATTGCAGACCGAGCGCCGCCACACGGCAGGTCTGGAGACACTCCCTAGCACTCGTCCCAGTTGTACAGCCGACTTTGCTACCGATGGTTCACTGGCTACATATGCTCTCAGTTGCAGAGACGACAGTTCAGCACAGCCTTCAGCTACATTTGCTACAACATAGAAAGGCGCCATATTCAGTTGCTATGAATGTATTCTGAAGAGATAATATTGTGAATCATGTACCGTCAAGAGCGACGTTCATCATTAATGGATTAAAGTTAAGCATCAAACCAATTACGTCCACTTTCTGAGCTCTAATTCCTTGTGATGCTCCATACCTCACGTCAGTATAGTTCTTCCCTCCTCACGCCAGCCTGCTTGAGCTAAAACGCGTGCATTTCGCCCTCCACTCGTAAATCGGTGTTGGCTCTTCTGTTAACACAAAAGAGAGTTTTGTTTGTGTCTACGTAACACGTATTACCATTTCATGCTCGGTATTATCAATCGACCATAATGTAAACAATATATAACTACATGTGTTAATCAGAGATTTTTTGATAGGAGGTATGTAGTGATTATTGGCAGAACACTCAAATTACTTTTTTTAGAAAAACACAGACATTCACATACATATCCCAACCATTCCCCCCCCCCTAACACCCTAATCTACTAACCCTTCTACATTTCCGATGCCCCTCAGTCACCAATATTGCGTGTGTGCAACACACTGTGTGGTATGCCACAAGACAGACAATGTGCAGCGAAATGTTTGAGTGTGACCTATAATTTATTGGAGACTGAACATCCTGGCAGGCGTAGGTAACCATAATGACAAATATAATATTTGATTCAAAAATAAAAAAGGCAATTTGGCTCTTAACAAACGGGAAAATTCTAAGGTACTTCCCAATTATTTCGAAAAACCATTAAACTGTCCAGAACCACAGAATAATTCAAACCACTGCAAACCAATAACACCAACCCTAACTCTTAAGAACATGACGAAATCGAAATAACGAAACAAATTTGGAGGCTTAAAAACAATAAAGAATCCGGAGAAGACGGTATAATTGCAGAACTGCTCAAATCAGCTGGTCCTGTCACTATAAAAGAGATCACTTATCTAATAAAATATATCTGGCAAACTGATAAAATACCTGAGGACTGGAAAACTACCTTAGTTCATCCATTTCATGACAAAGCTAATAGAATCGATGTTAATAATTACCGAGGAATCTCTCTACTCCGTATCACATACAAAATTCTCTCGACCCCAAGAACAGTTAGAACCTACAATTGGTGAATACCAAGCAGGCTTTCGAAAAAACAGGTCCTCTCCGGAACAAATTCTTAATTTAAAACTAATCGTTGGGTGCCAAAGGATTTCTAGTAACAATATTATATGAACATTTGTGGATTTTAGAAAGGCCTAAGAGCTGATCGTGAAACTCTATTCCAAATTTTAAAGGAAAAGGGACTACATAATGAAGCTCTAACACTGGTTAAGGAAACGTTAACGAACACTAGCTCTATAGACAAATTCATGGGACAAATTTCTGAACCTTTTGATATAAAGGCTGTTGTCAGACATGGAGATGGACTCTCTCCATTACTGAATAACTGAGTTTTGGAAAAGGTAATTACAGAATGGCGAGAGCAAAAGTCGAGTCAAAATATCAACCAATCAAGCTACGTAGAAGTAATGTTAGATTGCCTCGCCTTTGCAGGCGATCTGGCAATTTTAACAGCTCAAAAACAAATTAAAATTCTTAAAGAAGTTGCGGAAAAATTATAACTACAAATATCGTTCAAAGAACGGAATATATATGACATGCAACAAACATGCCCTAATGGTTTTGAACACGAAATATGGAAAAATAAAAAGGGTTTCTCAATTTAAATATTTGGGAGAAATCATACAAGAAAACGGACTGGAAAAATCTGCAAATGAGTTCGCTGTCAAAAACTGGCATCTGTATTCAGATTAACACAAAATATTTGTAATAAAAAATCTAACTAAATTCAGTAAAGTTAGGCATTACAACGCTGTAATCATACCTGTCGTCATGGAGCAGAAACTTTAAATTTAAATAGAAAGCGGGATATTGAATAAGTTCAAAAGAAAGAAAGAAAGATTACTAGGAAAATATTAGGCCCCACATTACTGATGGAGAAAGTTCTAGGCTCAGAAGTAATAAGGAAACAGAAGATTACACAGACATACACGGTGACATGAAAAACGAAGATTTCAATTTTATGGGCACAAATAGTAGAATTCTATGAAAACAGAAGAGAGACCAAAACAGCCGATTCAATGCATCCCTGCGATTAACGAGGATCTTAAAGTAGCCAGTATGACGCTGCCACACGTTACAGATAGAAAAACATTCAGACAAAAGATGTTTGAATGGAAGTTTGGCCAGAGAGAAATTAGAAAACGGACGGGAACACTGTGCTCAGATGAAAGAAAGAGACTTCATTCTGAAGGGATGAAACAAATTTCAACACAAAGGAAGGACAAGCATAAAGAGCGACATTGACTGATTGTACGTCATGTGGTCCTGTTGGGCCCATACGCGGACAATAATAATAATAATTATAATAGTACACAACAATAAAAATGAGCCTAAAATTCTCGCTGTTTGCTACAAAAGTTCGTGACTTTTTTTGAAGATTTTTTTTATTTACACACTAATAACATATTTCGTGCCCTTCCCCTTGTCTGGTGACCTGCCAGCAACTAAAATTCGGGATTAAAGACTCTGCGCATAATACAAATGCAAGTACGCAAAATTACAAAGTTATAAAAGTACAAAAATAATAAAATGTCGGAGATATCAAAACAGGCAAAAATGTACATACTACAAGCAATTACATAAGCTCAAGAGGCTGTTATAAACGCAGTACATCGAGAAATGCATATGGTATATCAGGTGCAATAAACTTCCACTCGCATAGACAGAAACCGAATGTACCAGCGACACAGCGGCATGGAAATCGTGAAGTGACCGACAGAGGGCACCTTGGGCTAGCTCAGTGCCATGTAACGGAACCGCCAGTATCACAAGAAAGTTTGATAAATACTGTATACCAAAATTCCTAACAATGACAAAAGTAAAGGTCAAAGATCTAAACCTTTACTTCCAATAGTAATCGAAGAAATTACTAAAAACATGAAGAAACAATCTGCTCATTAAGTAATCGGTTGTGGAAGCACCGCTTACGTAAGAAAATTTGTAGATATTCCAAAATATCCAAATTGTCACCTTTATTGTCATAACGAAGAATTTGTAGATTATTTTCAGTGTCCGAAGCTGATGACTGCACTGACATAATTGAGCTCCTAGTGCACTACTTCAGCGGGGATAACCATGTTCCCTATATCGCATTCTGAACCCCCTCCCAATCTGCCCGATGTAAAATTTGTCATAATCTTCACCGTATAGATCCCCTCCTTATAGCAAAGCTTATTAACAAGCTGCTCTATGCTATGCTGGAGGAGCCGGCGCTGGTGGCCGAGCGGTTCTAGGCGCTCAATTTGGAACCGCGCGACCACTACTGTCGCAGGTTCGAATCCTGCCTCGGGCATGGACGTGTGTGACGTCCTTAGGTTGGTTAGGTTTAAGTAGTTCTAAGTTCTAGGGGACTGATGAACTGAGATGTTAAGTCCCATAGTGCTCAGAGTCATTTTGCTGGAGGAGATTCCTCAGCTTGTTAATAGCATTAAAATCTACCAACACACTATCCTTTCTAAACTTGTTACTAACATACATCATAGCAGCATACTTCTTCGTTCTTGACTCTTGTCCCTTCGTCAGTCTGTCACAAAACTTTTTCATCTATTTTTCTAATATCATTGCTGAACCGTGGCGGCTGGCGCTAGGGTGTTCGACTTGGCTGATATCGATATTCGGCCCTCCTGCTGTCATTGACTGCTTCCCAGGTAGTTTTTCCGGCTGAGCGTGTGACGAGTGAGTCTCCGGTCGGCGTTTAATGAGCCAACTTGTGCCGAAAACAAGCTCGCGTCCCTAACCGTAGTGCATCGGCCTCGCCGTGCTCGCCGACCTTGTGTTTTTAACGCGTGCCGGATGTACGGTGCCCATCATTGGGCGGCTTGACATGCAAAATTGCGTTCGGTTCGTCTCATGCTGAACAGCTTCCTAGCTCGTACTTTGCAAGCTCCAAGTTACGTATGACCTTTATTCTGTGTTTAACGAAGAAGATTGTTGAAACTTATTGTGGTATGGGTAGCTGCCGCAGATGGTTCTGAACTTGGTTCCACAGTGACTATTTTAAGGAGGCTGATGTTCGTCATTCCGTTTCTAAACATCCGTGGAGTGTGTGTTTTAAGTGGTTTTCGTGCAAATTTTAACTTGTTTGAGGACATATTGTCCGCTTTGGATCTGGTTGCGGTTGTGTACATACCCGGCAAAGTAGAGTTAATGGTATGCCGCACTGTCGCCTGATAAAGTAAGAGCCTACGGAATATCAGACCACCTGTATGACTGGATTGAAGGGTTTTTAGGAAACAGAACGCAGCATGTTGTTCTCAATGGAGAGACATCTGCAGACGTTAAAGTAATCTCTGGCGTGCCACAGGGGAGTGTTATGGGACCATTCCTTTTCACAATATATATAAATTACCTAGTATATAGTGCCGGAAGTTCCATGCGGCTTTTCGAGGATGATGTTGTAGTATACAGAGAAGTTGCAGCGTAGTGCCGGAAGTTCCATGCGGCTTTTCGAGGATGATGCTGTAGTATACAGAGAAGTTGCAGCGTCAGAAAATTGCAGCGAAATGCAGGAAGATATGCAGCGGATAGGCACTTGGTTCACGAAGTGGCAACTGACCCTTAACATAGACAAATGTAATGCATTGCGAATACATAGAAAGAAGGGTCCTTTATTTATGATTATATGATAGCGGAAGAAACACCGGTAGCAGTTACTTCTGTAAAATATCTGAGAATATCCATGAGCAACGATTTGAAGTGGAATGATCATATAAAATTAATTGTTGGTAAGGCGGGAGAGTCGTTAGAAAATGTAGTCCATCAACAAAGGAGGTGGCTTACAAAACACTTGTTCGACATATGCTTGAATATTGCTCATCAATGTGGGATACGTACCAGATTGTTTGACAGAGGAGATAGAGAAGATCCAAAGAAAAGCGGCGCGTTTCGTCACAGGGTTATTTGGTAAGTGTGATAGCGTTAAGGAGATGTTTAGCAAACTCAAGTGGCAGACACTGCAAGAAAGCCGCTCTGCATCGCGGTGTAGCTTGCTGTCCAGGTTTCGAGAGGGTGTGTTTCTGGATGAGGTATCGAATATATTTCTTCCCCCTGTTTATACCTCCCGAGGAGATCACGACTGTAAAATTGGAGAGATTCGAGCGGCCACGGAGGCTTTCCGGCAGTCGTTCTTCCCGCGCACCATATGCGACTGGAACAGGAAAGGAAGGTAATGACAGTGGCACGTCAAGTGCCCTCCGTCACACACCGTTGGGTGGCTTTCGGAGTATAAATGTAGATGTAGATTTGGTATGTTTATTTAATGTTGAAAGTGCCTTAAGGCAACTGAAAGCGATCTCTAAGTTTCCTGCTAATTTACTGAGAGACGCGTAATGTTAAGAGTATTGCTCCTTAAGAATTTGGGGGCCGCGTTTATTATATATTCTAGTGTGGCTGTGATTTGACCTTCTTTCCATTGAAATCATTTGTGCTGCAGGACATTTGTTAAGATTGCTCGTTCCCTGGCGTCGGTGAGGTTATTGATTCTTGTCAGGGCCGCTCATTGCGGGGCCGGGCGGGTTATATGTAAATATATACCGCATGCTATGTGATCCTGTGCACAAGCCGTGGGGAGTATTGGCTGCCGTGCGTAGCGTTATTGCTTCCAAACTCTGCTTGGGCCTTAACGCTGTTTCTACAGTTAAGTGCAATTTGGGAATCATTCTGAGTCATTATGTCCTTTAACTGAGGCCACCTTGTTAATACTGGCGTTTCTGTAAGTCATTTTATTGGTTGAATTATTACTAGCCCTTCTTGTTTAACACTTATGTTAATCATTTGTGTATCTTTAATGAACGTGCAACTTGTTATTGTTCCTATGTGCAAGTTTTGCGATCTTGGTTGGCCCACTTTGTATTTTTAATATAAGTATGTTTCACTGTGGACCTTTATGTTGACAGTTCAGATTTATTAAGCTTTAAGATCTCTTCGTTCTTTATGAAGTTGTTGTATTATGTGGCTGTGTAACTTTGGTTCGAAGTCTATAATGTTATTAGCCTCTTGAGACATGGTTAAACAGGAACTATTGTTTGTGATTGAGTATTCACCGTGTCTAATATCAATGATTTTGTTTGCGGACGCTAAATAATTCTTATTGGTGTTTATGTAGTTCAGTCAAAGTTAAGATTTGTATATTGCATAGGTAAGAGGGTAAATGTCCGAAATGAAGTTTATAATAAAGTCTGTTCTGAGTGAAATTAAAATTGTAAATCACAAACTTGTCCATCACCAGTGAACCCGGGCTACCTATTTCCTTTAAATAAATGTGGTGCGATGGTAATTTTGATTTTCTAAAGAATTGAGTAGTACCATGGTTCAACTACCTCTAAATCAAATTGAATGAATCTGAATGTGGCAGAAAAATCTCCAAAAACAGGTACGAAATTTTTTCGGTAGCCAACAAGCAATTCTAGAGTAAATTTTATTATATTTGTGACCTACCAGTCTAAACATACACAACATATGGAAACATTAAAAGGGCATAAAAAGGCTCTAACAATAAAAAAACTACATAATTTTAAATGGTTCCATAATTTAAGTACAGTGCCAAGAATCACTACAAAATCGCGCATTAAAATGCGTATAATTAAATAATTTTCGTCAATCATGGCCGAAAAAAAATGCAGCACCCTCGACTGTACTCAGTGGCACCAGGGTATAATACGTGATTATTGAGGGGCTGGCGTGTTAGTGATTCATTTCTCACGGTGACCGGCGATCACATGGCGATCAGGAAGCCTTTCTATGCATCATCTGGATCGACTCTGCAGGCAGTAACTGTGCTGAGTTTAAAAGTAAACAGTAAACAGTAATCCTAGAGTATAACCACTCCCCAACGACGAGTACCTACTCATGCAGTACAGCTTCAGCCGTTTGAAAGGGGTCGCAATGTGGGCCAGTGGGGAGCTGGTTGAACGTATCGATAGACTGCTGAACGCACTAGGCGCAATGTACCGGTGGTGCTTTGAACAGTGCTCTGAGGAACATTCCTGTAGACTAGTTCTGGAGGTCCTTCTTGTGCAGACGCACGTCATGATCGACACAATGTGCGAGCAGCGATGGCCAACCGAACATCATCCTGAGTAAAAACCTGAGCACAGTTTGCATACACTGTGTCATCACGAACCGTTGGGAATCGTCTGCTTGCAGCAGGATTAAGGTCACAAGAGAATCTGGTCAGTCAGTCACTGACACCACGATAGCACCGAGTACGACTAGTCTGGCATCATGAAGGAGATTGGAGTGGCACTTTGTTATCTTCAGTGATCATAGTTGGTTCTGTCTGTATGCGAGTGATGGATTTCTCATGTAGCAACCGCGGTCGCCGAAAATGGTTCAAATGGCTCTAAGCACTATGGGACTTAACATCTGGGGTAATCAGTCCCCTAGAACTTAGAACTACTTAAATGTAACTAACCTGACGACATCACACACATGCCCGAAGCAGGATTCGAACATGCGACCGTAGCAGCAGCGCGGTTCCGGAATGAAGCGCCTAGAACCCTTCGCTCAGAGATGTCGGCGCGGTCGCCGAAGTGCCTGTTCTTCGGGCATGCATGTATGTCTGAAGGAATATTGCATCGTATTTTTTCACATGTAGGCACTGCAATATCGTGTTCAGAACATCAAGTCTCTATAGCGGTCCAGCCGGGCCGCTGTACAAAGAGAGGGAGTAAAATAAAATTTAAACTACTGTTTCAATCATAGTTAGGGTAACTTGTACAATTACGAGTTTAGTGGTAGTACCCTCTGTGCTGCACACCCCCTTATTACGAAGACTATGAATTCAACTTTGTTGCCGGCAGGATGGCCGAGTGGTTCTAGGCGCTACAGTCTGAAACCGCGCGACTGTTGCGGTCGCATGTTCGAATCCTGCCTCGGGCATGGCTGTGTGTGATGTCCTTAGGTTAGTTTGGTTTAAGTAGTTCTAAGTTCTAGGGGACTGATGACCTCCGAAGTTAAGTCCCATAGTGCTCAGGGCCATTTGAAACATCAACTCAGTTATGCATTAAAAGTAATTTTCTCGAGCCAGCTGCAGCCACAGACAGGCTGCCTGAGCACAGGACTATCACATGATGGGAACTAGAAATTTCTGGGTTTACCATATCAATTAATTCACAAATTCTTCATAAAATGGCGTAGTATTGCAGAAGATCCAGTGGCCGTTGGTTTCAAAAATCCATTCCAAGGCGATGGCTGCGCAGAGAGACACCTGCCTCTCAGACGGTGAGACGTCTGCCGCCGTCTGAGAGGCCATCCCAGTAACGGCGACTTGAACGAGAGCGGGTGAAATTCCAAGCGACTGTCGGTATTCCTATCCCCGCTTACGTTAGCAACAGAGATCTTTTACTCTTGCAGGAAGCATAAAGTGTGCCAGGACCCGACAGTACAGAACTACGGAGTGTCGTCCTCTCGTGCTCATTTCGCCACAGTGCTTGGCAGGATCATTTGTGGCAGTACACTGTAGGCTTTATTTCGTGACCAGCAGTTTCATGTGGGGGTTTTTCATATATTCTGCATATGTTTTGATTATAGGTGGTGTCCTAAATTTGGCCATCTGATAAGTCTTGGATATACATTTTATGTGTACGACATATGCCCCTCAGCGGTTTACACTTCGGCATTTTATACTTTGACATGACTCATACTTTGACATAAGCCCCTCAGCGATTTACAGTTCAGCATTTTATACTTAGGCATGACTCAAAGATATATTTATATTGTCATTTTGATAGATTATCTGATATTTAGATACTGTTGAGGTTGTCTCTCAGCATGGGCTACTTTCTTACAGATGTTTTTCATCCTGAACACTATCTTGAGTTTTATATATCCAGTGTATGGTATGACATAGGGGATTTCCTACATTTGGTCTCTTCATGCTATTTTGGAATTTCATTTCATACATACGTCGTAAATATATCTATATTGACATATGATATGGTATGAAATAGATCAATCTCTACATTTCGCCTTTTTATAGTTTTTGGACATTCATTTTATACGTATGACATAATTATGCCTATATCCGGTTTTCATCGTAGCATGTTATAACTTTGATGGGAGGCTGTCCTCGTCCAGGGATGGTATATCGCCAGACTCATACATTCTACACACCAATGTGAATAACCGTTTTCTTGTGACTTCCAAGTGATTTTAGAAATTCTGGAGGAATGGTATCTATCTCTGCTGTCTTATTCGATCTTAGGTCTTCCAAAGCTTTTAATTTCAGCAAAGGTCTCTCTTCATGCCTTATTACTTCCGCATTCCATTCCAGTGTGTATTGATTCGTCCTGACTAGTCTCTTTATCTTCAGCCCACTCTTCATCCCTGCTAAATTGTGATCACAATCTACATCTGCTTCTGAATACGCCTTACAATCCAGTATATGATTTCGGAATCTCCGTCAGACGATGATGTATCTAACTGAAATCTTCGCGTATATTCCGACCTTCCGCAAGTGTACTTCTTCTTGAACAGAGAATCTGCTATTACTAGCTGAAGTTTACTGCAGAACTCAGCTAGTCTTTCTCCTCCTTGTTTCCTAGTACCAAGCCCATATTCTCCCGTACCCCTATCCTATACTTCCTTCTCTACAACTGCATTTCAGTCCCCCCATGGCTATCAGATTTTCATCTCTCTTTACATAATGAATTACCCGTTCAGTGTCCTCATATGTGATCTCTATCTGTTCAACTTCGGCTTGCGACGTCGGCACGTATACCTGCACTATCGTAGTCGGTGTTGGTTTGCTTTCGATTCTTCTGAGATCAACCTTATCACTGTACTGTTCGATTTAACTCATTCTCTGCCGTATCTCCTGTTCTTAAACGGTCCTACTCCCCTTATAGCATTCCCTACTGTTGTTGATATTGCCCTGTACTCATATTACCACGAATCCTTGTCTTCTCACCATTACAGTTCACCGACGCCGCTATATCAACACTGAGGCTTAGCATTACGTTTTTCATATTATCTAGTTTCCCTAACACGTTCAAACGTCTGACATTCCAAGCCCCGACTCGTAGAACGTTATCCTTTCATAGGTTATTCAATCTTTTTCTCATGGTCATAGTGCTGTATTGCAAAAGCGTGAAGTCGAAATGATCTACTCTACGTGTTCTGCGAATTATCGTCGCCGTAAATATGACTGAGTTATGGTTAGCTGTTCGTTGCAGTAGTGTTCGAGCTATAATGAAGGGAATGTCGTCAGCAGCCTGTCACAAGTGTCGGGCTCAGCTCTGATGCAAAGTCAAGTCGATCCCTCATGTACTGCCATCGTCACAGATTCGATCCGGATACCTCCATGACCAAAGAACAAGGTGATGTGTACGGCGCAGCAACCTAACCCCACAGTTGCTGCGGACACTACTGCAACAAAACCCAAAGTGCCCCTCTTGTGGCGCTCACTTACGCTCTCCTAATACCTTCGTACCAGTTGTAAAATTAAGAAGCACTGCCACCTAATTGCGAGGATTCCCTCTCCTTCAGACGTCAATCACAACATAGACATCTTCTCTACTACCAAAAAGCACTGACTTCAGTGTTGCGGTCTTGAGGTCACACGCTATCACGCCAATCGCGCATTCTCCCGTCTAAGTCATCCGCCTCGCAACTAATGGCCTGAGAAATATGAATAGAACCACAAGCGGTACATGACTATCTTCAAAGGAGAACCGCAAAACACGGAATGCTCTCCAGCCAGACATTAGGCTGTGCAGTCGTGTAGGTGGACAACACCTAACTAGCACCCTCGTCGGCCGTTCCGGCTTCCGTTCTGAGAACCCACCACCTGGGTGGCCAGTTCTTGTTCCCGGCCGGCCCTGTTCCCTCCTCACCTTTTCAAATCCAGGCGCTGTTTATTTGCATGGGCACCAAAAACTTCCACAAACCACTGGGGCTGTCACCGTGTTAATAAAGAAAAGGAATGCAAATTGTACTGACTCCGTTATGGTACCGCTTTCCTAGAGAGGCATGCAAACCAAAACATACAACACCTCACCAGTAACCAGCAGTGGTTGTGCCTGAGAGGCTGAAATCGGGGAAGGACTGGCCAAGATTGTCTAATTGAACATCATCTACCAAGACATTTTATTAACACAATTATTGTAAATTTATATAACTATACTGTACATTCAAATTAAGTACAGTTTTTGATTTAGCAGCGCCATTTATTACAGAGAAAAAAACAATAAGGCAATACTTTAAATTTAAACAATAAAACAAATCCACACAGAAGCAGGACCTATATTACCGTTCCCTGCTGGTGGGAGCCACCTTTACTTTCAGGACAACACCATAGATGAAAGTGAAAACATAAAATAGACCAACCGCCGAACATCAAAACAACGAAGTACATTATCAAAGCCAAACGTTAAGACTGTTACGGTCTAAAGTCAAGCGCTGGAACGCCAGTCGGGAACGATAGAGAAGAGAGGGCTGTGAGAAGACGTCAGCCAATCGCACGCTGACCGACCCCTCTCCAGGACAACGCCACAGCAGTGGTCCCTATGTGAAGAGGGCATAAGCGCCGCGCCCGACTGGTGATGGTTTGAATAGGAGCTTCAAGATTAGCCACTCGTATAACAGCGTCAACGCTAGATTACTTCTCTTGTACTCTCTATGTAGCACAGACTCTCGATTTTTGCTTGCGTACTTCTGTGTGATTTGCAAAAGTTGAGTATTGCAATTATATTTTTGTATTGAAACTCAATAATACGATTTGTTTGAATGTTTGTCTAGCGAACCGATTACGCAGGATTCCTACAATGACAAAACCATACAAGTGATTAGCCTAACTTAATAATGCTGCGCTTAACAGTGTGTCCACGAACGTTCATTCAGCGGTCAGTCCGCGTAGATGAGCGCCGTACCGTCCGGTACAACCAGCGGACCACACCCAAGCAGCGGGCCTTTCAGCGTGGGAAAGCGGACAGCCCGACTAGGACCCTCACACAAACGCCGGGCCAGAACAGCCACAAACCAAATTACAGCCGGACTCCGTAACATACACACATCACCAGCCAGTTCTATGCAGGTCATAATACGGATGATTCACTGCTCAGCTGAATGCATAACCAAGTAACAAACCATGACCTGCTCATTCATAACGTGTGGCCTACAAGAATTTAGTAGCAATAAAGCAACTTGCCAATATACACGTATTTGTATGTATACATATACCTTAGCAAATAACGAGAAACCAATTTTGAACTGATGTCCCTGTAAATAATTGATAACTTCGTTCCACTCGTTTTAAAAATATCAGTGAGAATAACAAATACTCACAGTTAACATCCAGACAGTGGAGACAGTTTAAGGCAATCTGAACAAGCGAGAAAAAACCAGCTTACGGCTGAGTGATTCAAACAAATTTCTGATCGCAGCTCAATTAAAAATAGGCTAGAAAATAATATAAAATATTCCCCCTAGGTAAAACAGAGTGGAGACCACAGTTTGATGACCGATAACAACTTGGTACTCAAACTCACAAACTGACTTAGTATTAATACTGAAAGGTTGAGGCAGTACCGGATCTTCAAAGCGGCAAGCCTGTCACAAAACACATAACTAGCAAGCTTAGTTGCTAATTGATTTCAAACAGTCAGAACTTCCAAATACGACCTCGAGCAGCAATACAATACCATCTACCTCTTGTCGGCGGAATCAATCAATATCCGGCGTTACAGCTTTACGTCCGCGGCTGACAACAGCAGAAGACCAGGTTGAGTTAATTATCCCCGCGGAGTCGTGCAGAACCGCCCGTACTTCAGCATAAGACGGCCAACTAACACCACACAGCCGCAACTCGGTCCGGAAAGACAGAGCAAGCTTCCACGTGCGACACTCAATGTCCGCCAATATGGTACACTTTACACGCTCGGTGCCTAAGCGAAACCTCCTCGCTCCTTCCCACGCCGATTTCAAAACCAGATCCGGCTCAACCTCTACTGTCAACCCCCCCCCCCCTCCCCCTCTATGCCACGAACTGGACCGCGGGGAGGGGAGACAGTAGGTTAAACAGTCCTTACTCCAGACTACCATCCTTGACCTGGTTGACGTGAGCTCTTTAGACCAGAGGCCTCATCTTCCACGCACAGAGGTCACCTCCATGACGCACCATGGTCCTACAAAGCGCGGGTTAAACTTTTGTTGGGGTTCCTGCCCTCCCCGTCGCGCCCTGCGACATAGCACACATAAACAAGTTGACCGACCTTAAAACTCGTCGCTCGGTGTTCCTGGTTACAATAGAGTGCCCCCTTACGGTGGTCCCTGGAAATATTAGCTTACCCGGTCGCCAGTTGTTCTGAATTACATCCGTACTACCCACCTTGGGCAACAATTCGGATACCGCCACACATTTGCGAGTGGGGAGTTAACCGGATGTGCAAACATCTACGAAACCTTGATGGTTTGGTGCGACTCGTGCCTTGCCGTGTTAAATTCAAAGTTCAGCCACGGGAAAGACTGTACATATTTTGACGGACTATCAGCGTGAAAAGAAATAATCGCGGCCCTCATATTCATGTTCACCCTGAAGGTAATAAGGTGGCGTAGCCACGTGCTTAATGCCATTTTTAAAACAAAACTCATGAAATTCCTGGGTATAAAATGCTGGGGCATATTCGCCCACCGAGGTAACAGAAGGAACAAGCTATGAAACGTTTTTAGTTACGATGTTCGCACTGACTCCCACCGTTATACTAGAACAGAGCATCAACGACATGAGCCTAGTAAACACATCATCAGCGACGAAACTATGTCTATAACCAGACACTGTGCTGCTAAAAGTCACCGGCCGGTGTTTTCGAGCGGTTCTAGACGCTACAGTCGCAGGTTCGAAGCCTGCCTCGGGCATGGATGTATGTGATATCGTTAGGTTAGTTATGTTTAAGTAGTTATAGGGAACTGATGACCTCAGATGTTAAGTCCCACAGTGCTCAAAGCCATTTGAACCACTTTTGGCTAAAAGTCGTTGCATGAGAAATTCCGCCTGTGTGGAGTTAAGATGGCCGCACTTATGTCCCGAACTGGACTTGGACCTTTTGTATTTTTGACACTGTCTAATTGCTTAACATTTTTACGCAGGGAAGGCCAGGTGACGTGCCCCCTAGTCTTATGATCTCGTAAAGACCAAGGTGCCCCCCCCTTCCCCCCCCCCCCTCCTCCAACATCGAATGATGGTAGTATTTGAAGTCGGCAGGTCAAAAAATGGCTCTGAGCACTATGAGACTTAACATCAGTGGTCATGATTCCCCCAGAACGTAGAACTACTTAAACATAACTAACCTAAGGACATCACATACATCCATGCCCGAGGCAGGATTCGAACCTGCGACCGTTGCGGTCACGCGGTTCCATACTGAAGCGCCTAGAACCGCACGGCCACACCGGCCGGCAAGTCGGCAGGAATTAGCTCCCCAGGAAGACAGATACTCCAAGCTCCATCACCTTGGGTTTTCCCGAACGGAACGCCTTTCCTAACCTAATACCCAGGTACATCTTCTGCGGACTGGATTCGCTAACTAATCTTTCATAAATTAGGATCTGATTCCAACATGGCCCAGATCACAATGCGCTACCAACAGCACTGTGAATTACGAATTCAGGGGGACGGACCGTCGATCAGTGGAAGAGTGTCGACGGACGAATAGCGCCTCTTGCTCAAAATAGTTATAGTGAATTTTTGAACCTCTGAAGATTGTCACCGACTTCCAGTCCTGGCAACTTTGTATAGATTGCAATTATCGTTGTAGTTTATTAGGGTGTAAATCCTCAAGTGGGCAATTACTAAATTCATTGATGGGCAAGTTACACTGATACGCCGCTCGGGGTAGCCGCGAGGTCTATGGCGTCTTGTCACGGTTCGCACGGCTTCTCCCGTCGGAGGTTCGAGTCCTCCCTCGGGCATGGGTGTGAGCGTCGACCTGATCATAAGTTAGTTTCAGTTGGATTAAGTACTGTGAAAGCTTATGGACCTCAGCAGTTTGGTCCCGTTAGACCTTACCACCACCACTGATATCCACTTAAACTTAGACGTGATTGTGGAAACAGAATTATCACAGTTTTCATAGTAGAATTTAAATGTTGTTCAATATTTGAGTTTGTGAATTAATTTGAGAAGTTAACTAACAGGTATTGCTATAGGGTACATACGCTATATTACGTTAGATGTATTCATTCAGTGTTCAGAAAGATACTTTCAATCACAGTAAATCTATGCAAATAAATGTTTTCCAGTCACATAGCGGCAATCACTACCAGATTTATACAAATTCCCCACCTTAAGTTCTATGCTGAGGGCCGTAATAAAGGACAGATTGTGGCGGTACGCCATATAACGTGAAAAAATAATAGTATTGAAGAACTTCGCAAATATAACAAAACTGACGTCGTAACGAAATGAAGATTATCACAAAAAGTCACAAGGACTCTGTAATCAATTAATATGATCAGCGAATGTAATTGCAATCTCTGTTCCTTTTGAAAAAGGATCGGACTGACTTCCCCTTTCTTACTTCGTAGTGTAAGAAGCCATTTTGTGACGAGGCATGGAAATGTGTAAGTTTCATCTAATATTTAGCCTTAACATAATCAAATATTACTTAAAAGTGTCGCCGATGTTTGACTGTAACAAATCCTATATTCATAAAGTGAATGACGTACGCTTTCTGCAAATTTTTTAGGGGAACATTCGTGTAGAGGTCGACGCCATTGATCTAAATGATAATGGCCCAGAGTCGTAATAAATATCTTAATATTTGCTATTTTTGGCAAAAACGAACGATACTGTAGGAGGATTCCCAGGATTAGCGACTCTTCCTTTGAAACACTAAAGGTAATAAGTTTTTCTGATATTGTTCAGTAAATCTTTTGATCCCCGCTTAACGGGAACTGCGAGAATCCCCACAGCCTTGCAGTTACACAAAATTAGAAACAATTAACTTACGAAAATCATCTGCAATGATGAATATATAAATCTATAAATCTAGGACTCTGTATGTTGATGGTATCTTTTAATAGAAAAACATCGTGTCGGGCAAACTAATCGCGAGAAGTACCACAACAAAGTCACTGACGTAAAGAATTTTCCTGTTGTGAAGCAGCCACAATAAGACTAATTTCAGTATTCCATGAAATATAAATACCAACACTTAAAAAAAGAACAACCTCAAAATCTTACAGATATGATCTCAATTAGTTACAAGGAGTTCGGAATATAACCACCAACGGGGTTTCGCAATGCATGTATTAATTCGCCTTCCTGTGAACATTATGCTGCACATGTTTCAAACCAATGTAACGAACGTTTATAAGAATTCGGTATTCTTTGTTGCAACCATCTTCTAATGTAATTAAGAATAGAGCGACTACAGCAGTCTCATACGCTAAGGTGACGAAAGCCATAGCATAGCTATATACACAAAAACAGATGACGACACTATCGCATACACTCAGTATAAAACGTAGTTCATCGACGGAGCTGTCAGTTGTACTCACGTGATTCATGTGAAAAGGTTTTCAACGCTATTACCGCCACACGATGGGAATTTGAACATGGAATGGCACTTGGAGCTAGATGCATGGGACATTCCATTTCTGGAATCGTAAGGGAATTCAGTATTCCAAGGTCCAGAGTGTCAAGTGTGAACCGAGAAACCTAAGTTCAGACATTACCTTGCACCAGGGGCTACGCAGTGGCCGATGGCCTCCTATTTAACGACCGAGAGCAGCGGCGATTGCGTAGAGTTGCCAGTGCTAAGAGACCAGAAAAACTGCGTGAAAGAACCGCAGAAATCAATGTGAGGCGTACGACGAACCTATGCCTTGGGACAGCGCGGCGAAATTTGACGTTAATGGGTTATGGCAGCAGACGACGAACGCAAATTGCTAAACAGCACGACACCGCCTGCAGCGCCTCTCCTGCGCTTGTCACCGTATCGGCTGGACCCTAGATGACTGGAAAACCGTTGCCTAGCAGATGAGTCCTGATTTCATTTGGTAAGAGCTCATGGAAGGTTTTGCGTGTAGTACAGACCTCACGAAGCCCTGGAGCCGCCAACAAGACACTGTTCAAGCGGGTGATGGCTCCAGAATGGTGTGGGCTGTGTTTACATACAATGGACTGGGTCGTCTGGTCCAACTAAAGCTATCATCGACTAGAATGGTTATGCTCGATGAGATTTCGGGATTGCAGCCGGATCACGTTGACTTCTTGCCACGATATTTCGGCTAGCAATCGTCCAGCTATGTGGAGGTGAGTGTCCGTCAACGGAGACTGCAAGTTCCCGGAGTCAACTTTATTGCACAAAATTGACATGAAAACGCATGCGCAATGGCTTCCGTTAAAGGAGCATCCTGTATCGAAAACCGCGTCCACTGGAGCTACTGTTCTATGTGTGGAGCGCAAGTACATGCCCTAAAGGTGAAAACTACTTACCCGCCCTCTGTCGGAATGAGCGCCCGCGTCGCTAAAAACAGACGTCAGATGTCGCCAGACGAGCCATTATGAATAAAATGTCTTCTCTCAAAGAAAATTAAGGAAATCACTGGGTCCCGAGCCTTGTCCAGTTGAAACCCGCCATCACGATTTATAAGATTTTGCGGTAGGCTATCTCCACAGATTCTTTAATTATTGAATCCCGAAAAGTGGCAGAAAAATCTGTAGCATGTTCTGTGGTAATACAGTGTTTAGCTACGGCCGACTTACTGGCCTGCAAAAGGTGAGTGTGGCGTTCGTGTTCAACGCACCTTTCATGTTCTGTGTCTGTCGTCTGACCGATGTAAGCTTTGCCACATTGGCAAGAAATTTTATCGATCTCGGCCTTCCGCAGACACAGATGGTCCTTTACTGAACCGAGAAGGGCACTAATCTTCACCGGTGGCCGGAAGATTACTTTAACTTGATGTTTCCTTATGATGCTTCCTATTTTAGATGAAAGGTTGCCAGCGTATGGGAGGAACGCCCTGGACTTGAATAGCTCCTTATCTTCTTGATGATGTGGGTGGTCACGTATCTTCCTTCTTAGCACTGTTCTAATCTGATGTGGAGAGTATCCATTACCTCTAAACACTGACTCTAAATGTTCCAGCGCCTTTGTAAAGCTGTCCCCATCAGAAAGCACATGAGCCCGATTCATCAACGTTTTAAGGACGCCGGTAGTTTGTGAAGGATGATGAGAACAAGAATGGTTATGTTCGGCTACTTGGAGACCATTTACTGCCATTTATTGCTAAAATGGTTCAAATGGCTCTGAGCGCCGGCCGCAGTGGTCTCGCGGTTCTAGGCGCGCAGTCCGGAACCGTGCGACTGCTACGGTCGCAGGTTCGAATGCTGCCTCGGGCGTGGATGTGTTTGATGTCCTTAGGTTAGTTAGGTTTAAGTAGTTCTAAGTTGTAGGGGACTGTTGCTGTTGACCACTGCAGTTGAGTCTCATAGTGCTCAGAGCCATTTGAACCATTTTTTTTTTTTTTTTTTTTTTGGCTCTGAGCACTATGGGACTTAACTTCTGAAATCATCAGTCCCCTGTAACTACTTAAACCTAACTAACCTAAGGACATCAAACACATCCATGCCCGAGGCAGGATTCGAATCTGCGTCAGTAGCAGCCGCGCGGTTCGAGACTGAAACGCCTAGAACAACTCGGCCACCGTGCTCGGCGGCCATTTACCGACTTTCTGTTTTGGATGATGACGCGCCATGTCACCAGACCGCAGATGCCCATGATTAGTTTGAGGAACATTCTGAACAATTCGAGAGAAAGAATTGGTCATGCACGTTGCCCGACACGAATCCCGTGGAACATCTATGGGGGATAATCGGGAGGTCAGTTCGCGCACCAGATCCTGCACCATTTGTGAGTCCATGCCTCGTCGAGTTGCTGCACTGCGCCAGGCAATTATATTAGAAGGTATCCCGTTATTTTTGTCACCTCAGTGTATTTTGGGAGCTGAATCTGCCTTACAGAAGAGCGACCCCGTCGCAGATTTAACAGGAGGCAGTAAACGTGCCTTTCTGTCCCCTTACCAATATTGTGACTGCTCCTCCAGTTTCCGCGAACGGAAGCGAGCGGCTGCTATTTCCGGGAACAGTGGAGGACCGTAGTCCCGCCCACGGCACCGCCATAGTGCGCCGGCGCGGCTATTCCTGGCCTCGTTTCCCAGTTTCCCCCGCCCGCCCTCTCACCGGCGCAGGCCGGCTATTTTTAGCGGCGGTCCTCACAGGGAACGCGACCCGCAAGAGATTTATCTTGGGTCGCCATGGCAACGGCGCTCCCTCACCCGCATGAGAATGAAGACTCCTGCGGCGCGGCGCGGCGACCGCATATTAATACTCGGCGCGGTTGGCGCAGGGACGCCGCATTCTAATCGCGGCCCTGCAGACGCCACTCCGCGTAATCAGTTACCACGACAACACCGCCCTCTGACGAGCAGCCACGCCGGAACGTCGTCGACATGAAATGAGATCCAATAGCGATGTTTTATATACCTTATTAGTTGTTTTCGTATAAGATATAAACGCTTCAACCTACTGTGGTTATTTCTTGCTGTTATTATTATTAAAACACATAGTGCATTAATAAAATTTGAGACCTCCGTTTCTCCTAACATACACAATGATCAAATAATTTACTGGAATCCAGCCGGGTGACGTCGTCGACAACCGCTAATATTTCTACAGGAGCACACCCTGTCATTTTCAAGGCAAAACTGTAACTAGTAAGCGCTGTACGAGAGAATATAATACCTCGGTTTACAGAAAAACTCCGGGAACATGTACATCTACATCTACGTGATTACTCTGTTATTCACAATAAAGTGGCTGGCAGAGGGTTCAATGAACCACCTTCAAGCTGTCTCTCTACCGTTCCACTCTCGAACGGCACGCAGGAAAAATGAGCACTTAAATGTTTCTGTGATAGCCCTGATTTCTCTTATTTTATCGTGATGATCATTCCTCCTTATGTAGGTGGGTGCCAACAGAATGTTTTCGCAATCGGAGGAGAAAACTGGTAAAAGAAATTTCATGAGAAGATCCCATCGCTACGAAACCCGCCTTTGTTTTAATGATTGCCATTCCAATTCACGTATCATGTCTGTGATACTATCTCCCCATATTTCGCGATAATACAAAACGAGCTGCCCTTCTTTGTACTTTTTCGATGTCATCCGTCAGTCCCACGTGATGCGGATCCCACACCACACAGCAGTACTCCAGAATAGGGCGGACAAGCGTGGTGTAAGCAGTCTCTTTAGAAGACCTGTTGCACCTTCTAAATGCTCTGCCAATGAATCGCATTTTTTTTGTTTTCTCCACCCACAATATTATGTATGTGATCGTTCCAATTTAGATTATTTGTAATTATAATCCCTAAGTATTTAGCTGAATTTACAACCTTCAGATATGTGTGACTTATAGCGTTATCGAAATTTAGCTGATGTCTTTTAGTACTCATGTGAATAACTTTACACTTTTCTTCATTCAGGGTCAATTGCCACATTTCGCACCATACACGTATCTTATTTAAGTCATTTTGCAAGTCATTTTGATCATATGATGACTTTACAAGACGGTGAATGACAGCATCATCTGCAAACAATCTAAGACGGCTCCTCAGATTGTCTCCTACGTCGTTAATATACTTCAGGAACAATAGAGGGCCTAAAACACTTCCTTGGGGAACGCCGGATATTACTTCTGTTTTACTCGATTAGTATCCATCTACTACTACGAACTGTGACCTTTCTGACAGGAAATCACGAATCCAGTCGCACAACTGAGGCGACACTCCGTAGGCACGCAGTTTGGTTAGAAGACGCTTGTGAGGAGCGGTGTCGAAAGCCTTCTGGAAATCTAAAAATATGGAATCAATTTAGTGATATGGGTCTGTAATTCAGCGGATTACTCCTATTTTCCCTTTTCAGTATTCGTGTGATTTGAGTAATCTTCCAGTCTTTAGGTACGGATATTTTCTGTGAGCGAGCGGTTGTATTTATGGCTAAATATGGAGTTATTGCATCTGCATACTCTGAAAAGAACATGACTGGTATAACATCTGGACCGGAGGCCTTGCCTTTATTGAGTGATTTAAGCTGCTTTCTTGCACCGAGGATATATACTTCTATGTTTCTCATTTTGGCAGTTGTTCTTGATTGCAGTTCAGGAATATTTACTTCGTCTTCTTTGGTGAAGGAGTTTCTGAAAACCGTGTTTAATAACTCTCCTTTAGTATCATTGTCATCAGTGACTTTACCGTTGTTATCGCGCAGTGAAGGTATTGATTGCGTCTTGCCAGTGGTATGATTTATTTACGACCAGAATCTCTTTGTGTTTTCTGCCAGACTTCGAGACAAAATTTCGTCGTGGAAATTATTAAAAGCATCTCGCATTGAAGTACGCGCCATATTTCGAACTTCTGCAAAACTTTGCCAATCTTGGGTATTTTTTGTTCTTTTAAATTTGGCATGCTTTTTTCGCTGCTTCTGCGACAGCGATCTGACCCGTTTTGTGTGCCATGGGGGATCATCACTACTACTTATTAATTTATGTGGTATATATCTCTCTATTGCTGTCGATACTAACTTTTCGAAAACAGCGTAGAACCGCTTGGCCACTCCGGCCAATTAAACAACCATGCATGAGAAGCACCTATTAGACGCAGTGGATCCGACAGCCGATTAGTTCCAGTCATTCCACCAGGAAGGAGGTACACGGCTTGCGTTGTCTGTAGTTCAGCCATGCCTAGACGCTCAGTACAGCGATTCGATCGTGTCCGCAATGTTACTTTGTGCCAGGAAGGGCTCGCAACAAGGGAAGTGTCCAGACTCTAGGAATGAACCTAAGCGATGTTGTTCGAACATGGAGGAGATACAGAGAGACAGGAACTGTCGATGACATGCCTCGCCCAGGCCTCCCAAGTGCTACTACTGCGGTAGATGACCGCTACTTACGAATTTTGGCTCTGAGGAATCCTGACAGCAACGCTAAAATGTTGAGTAACGCTTTTTGTGCAGCCACAGGACGTCGTGTTACGACTCAAACTGTGCGCAGTAGGCTGCATAATGCGGGACTTCTCTCCCGTCATTCGTGGCGAGGTCTGTCTTTGCAACCATCACAGCATGCAGCGCGATTCAGAAGGACCCAGCAACAAGCCGAATGGACCGTTCAGGATTGGCATCACGTTCTCTTCACCGATGAGTGTCACATACGCCTTCAACCATGCAATCGTTGGAGGCGTGTTTGGAGGCAACCCTGTCATGCTGAACGCCTTAGATACACTGTCCAACGAGTGCATCTACGTGAGGGTTCTCTGCTATTTTGGGGTGACATCATGTGGGACCGACGTTCGCTACTGGTGGTCATGGAAGGCACCGTAGTGGCTGTACGATAAGTGAATGACATCCTCCGTCCGATAGTGCAAGCTTATCGGCAGCATATTGGCAACGCATTCGTCTTCATGGACAACAATATCTTCAGAATTACTTGCTTCAGGGTAATGAAATTGCTCGACTAGAGTGGCCAGTGTCTTCTCCAGACATGAACCCTGTCGAACATGCATGAGATGGATTGAGAAGAGCTGTTTAAGGGCGACGTGACCCACCAACAACTCCGAGGGATTCAAACCGAATCGCCGTTGAGGAGTGGGACACTCTGGAGCAACAGTGCGTTAATTAACTTGTGGATAGTACGCCACGACGACTACAGGGATGCATCAGTGCAAGAGGACATGCTACTGGGTATTATAGGTACGGGTGTATACAACAATCTGGACCACCACACTGAAGGTATCGCTGCATGGTGCCAACATGCAATGTGTGGTTTTCATGAGAAATAAAAAGGGCGGAAATGATGATTATGTTGACCTCTATTCCAATTTTCTGTACAGGTTCCGGAACTCTCGGAACCTAGGTGATGCAAAACCTTTTTTGATGTGTGTAGAATCCGTTTTATTCCTGACGTGTAAGCGTCGTCAGTGCAGGATACACGGTGGCAGCTTGATCTACAACTGTAAGCAACAGCTGACGCGCTTTCGACCAGTCAGTTGTGAGCAGTCAGTGTTTAGTGATCGACATGCAGTCGTAGAGTGCCAACATGGCTATATCACAAATCGCAATGGAGCAACATCTCTAAATCAAGTGTTCAAGACAGCGTGCAGAATGTTTGGAAGAAGAGGAAAGTGTTTGCAAAGTTTATTCCACACATCTTGATCCCCGAACGAAAACAACTACGCCTGGACTCTTGCAGCAACTAGATAGAAACACAAAATGCACACAGTTCTTTACATCGCTGATGAAGAGGTTTGGGCGTTATCAGTACGAAACGAACCTGCAATAAAACTACGAAGTTCAAAAATTCACATGGTCAACGGTTTGACGACATAACAGATATACAACGCAACGTGACGCACGAGTTGAATAATATCCCAAACAAGGACCTTTTTGACCGTTTCACACGGCTGTATGAACGTTCTGTGCGTTGTACTCGATTGGGGAACGGGATGATAGAAAGACTATGTAGAACACCTAAAGCATGAAAACCACCATTTTTTCCAGTATTGTTTTTTCTCAACCCAGTTTCCAAACATTTTGGACTGAATGTGTGTACAAAGAAAAGTATTAAAAGTGGAAATTTAGGAGTAACGTTAAAATTTGTGAAAGGGTGAGTTATGTGGTGTTTATATAAATGAAACATCATTTTCTGCGTTTTGTAAAAATGAAAATGAGAAGAAAGTAAAAGGTTCAAATGGTTCAAATGGCTCTGAGCACTATGGGACTCAACATCTTAGGTCATAAGTCCCCTAGAACTTAGAACTACTTAAACCTAACTAACCTTAGGAGATCACACACATCCACGCCCGAGGCAGGATTCGAACCTGCGCAGGTTTCGAACCTGCGCTGTTCCGGACTGCAGCGCCAGAACCGCATGGCCACCGCGGCCGGCAAGTAAAAGGTAAAACAAGACAAGACAATGGAAATATATTTATAACATGGCAGAGAAATACTGATCCTTAAAAGGGAGTGCTGCAGTTACACTAATAGGTGAAGGACTGTCACTGGTAAAAAAGGTCTGTTTCTAGAGGAAAAAAGCGAAATGTGTTTTGTGGAGTATGAATACAGATGTCCGTTGGGTACTGTCTGTGAAGAGCATGTTGGAGTGAAGATTAGTTTGGTGTGTGAGCATAGTCGTGTTATGAAGGGTAAAATGGACAGTGAAAAATGGGGAAAGTGGTAGGGAAAGATGAGAAAGGAAGAAGAAGGGTTGAAGAAGGGATAGCCGGGAAGGAATTATAGCTGACAGGATTGATAAATGTAAGGAAAGATTTCATTGTCTGGGAGGGGGTTGGAATTTTATTAGAAGAGGATGTGGAGCATGAGCAGGTATAGGATTGGTGGATTGGTCAGTGCGTCAATATAGGCACGGAGGCATACCACGATAGAAAATTAGAGGGGGACAATAGGATTATCGCAGCAAATTTTCAGCTGTATGGAAGTGTTCAGTGAGAGTGAGTAGAGGTGGGAATGTGATGAAATGGTAAAGGATCCATGTGAGGGTAGGTAAACGGATGCGGAGAGCAAGGTGGAGTGCATGGAACTCTAGAATTTAAAGGGACTGACCGACATAAGGTGGAACAGTTGTCAATACAGAACGAGAATAGGTTGAATCAAGATTTTTTAACCGTAGAGGATAGTGGAGATGTTCAACACCCAAGTTTGGGCGGGTAATGGTTTTATCTGTTATATTCTGTTATGGTGTTTCGTTTGGAGGATTAACAGGTGGTTTTTTAATCAACAACATCTTGGTCGCGTTTCTTAAAAGCCTTACAGTTAACTAGTTTAGACTGTAATGAGAACTAAAAGTGTAAAAAGAGACAAAATGCACAATAAATGTTAAATATAGTTATAAAATTAGTAAACAGTGCAAGCTTAAGAGTAAAATAAAAATATACCTAGTATCTTTCTGCGAACGTTACACGGTAAGCTGCCATTAGGCATTGATCGTGGTCGCTTCAAATCGACTGCCGTGTCTCCTCATGCGTCAATCGTAGAGGGCGTGCGAGGATGTTTTATTTACGCGTGTTATGGAGAATATTCGGTCGTAGTCGACCATTGTATTTCCACAGGATATACCGTGGCTTATTCTAATTTGAAAATATTGACCATAGCGAGTTCCTTAAAGGACTCAAGTGTTAAGGAATCTGTGGAAATACGATTGGCGGAGGATCTTATTAATTGTGTAATCGTGATGGCGCCTTTCTACTCAGACTTGGGGCTGGGTGATTTCTCTGATCAGGAAGATAAGGCTTTACGCCTAAGGACACATCCAGTGACATTTAATTTTATCGTTTTGGCAAGTGAATTTCAATACCGCAGGCTCGCAGTAGGACAGATGGCGTGCATGCAGTACCACCGTTAAGCGAGCGCTTGGACTTCACAAATGGAGGAATATTGGACAGAGGTCGCTGAAGTACACAGAGGTCGGCCATGCAGCGAAAATATGTGCGCATGCGTCACCGCGGCAATTTTCATTATAAAGCCTCGGCGACTGTAAGTGCTACTCAAACGGGAACATCACCAACCCGAGCTCATATTTTAAGGAGAGAAAAAGCACACCATATATCAGTCTCGGCAATCGATCACGTGCGAAAATCTCGGACATAATTCTGAAAGAACGCTGAAGTTACTACTTTCAAACTTCTCGCGCTCCGGTTGTTTGTCACTTGACCCGCGGCAGTAGCACGGGAAACTCCCCATCGCAACTCCGTCAGATTTAGTGGTGGGGTGGCCCATTGGACAATCCGGCAAAAACTGAACACAGATAAGCATGAAGACAGGGATACTGCACAGTGGAAAAAAGTGAAATAGAAATAGTGCAAGATCCAAAAACAAGAAGTGCAATAAGGAGCAGCCTAACTTGGGAACGGTGCCGTGGTTAAGCGGGAATGAGGTTGGACTTCCAAGTGGGCTAGCCGTGTTTTTTGTCCCCACAAGATTATAAACTCTCCGTTCGGTCATTTAAATGAACGTTCTCTTGCTGGAGTCTTGGCAGCTATCTTTCTGTACAATGGTTATAAAATTTGTATCAATTGGTAAGAACGCGTTATTGTCGCAAGTAAATGTGTTGAATAGTGAGAGCAGGCAAGATACCAGACAGATGTCTCGCAGAAATGGAAATAACAAATAAAGCTGTGAACTATGTTACAAAAAAGGAGTCATGATTTACAAAAAGGAGTGCAACTTAAAAAACGTTAAAAACATATATTTCTACAGAGGACAGAGCATCTGTGTGGTTGTGAAACTGTTGCGTTCATTTGCTGCAGCTTATGTGACAAGGTATTATGTTTTCGTCATTTCCTTGGGAGTGATCACATTCACGTTCATACGAACACCAATATCAGGTAAGAAGGCAAATCTCACTCAACAGTCGTACAAATTAGGTGCGTCGATTAGAGGGTCCTGTCATATGACCCACGTACTGTCAGTAATGCTGTGTATGACCCACCCACCAGACGTGATTACCGGTGGACGATTCGGTTGACTTGTCGCCTTTGCAGTTCCTATCCGAAAGCCCCTTCCTTTCGGTTGGTAATAGAGTTGTTGTGCAGAATACCTCTACGGTTGCCTCGGGCATGGATGTGTGTGATGTCCTTAGGTTAGTTAGGTTTAATTAGTTCTAAGTTCTAGGCGACTGATGACCTCAGATGTTAAGTCGCATAGTGCTCAGAGCCATTTGAACCATTTCTTGTGCAGAATCAACTGGCATTATAGGTCCCTACCTTACTGCTCGCCATTAGAAACAGACGAACACAATGACTCAGACACCAATTTGAGTAAAGCGAACAGTGAAAAGAAAAAAAGAAAAATGGATTGGCATGAGGGTCGTATGTACACGGTTCACCCGCTGGTAGTCCACCACCGTAACGTCATACCTCTGCACGGTTGCTCTAAATTCTACTTCTTGTTCTTGAACCACTGACTGTTCCTTTTTTTTCAGTCCATGCTACTTCTTCCTGTTCCCATGCTTGGTCTGTGTTCGGTTTTTGACGCACTGTCCACTGGGCTCTTTTACCACTAAATCTGAGTGGGATGGGATGGGGAGTTTCCCTTGTAAGACAGCCTAATGCCTGAACGAAAAAGTGCCGAACAGCCGAGCTAGCGAGAGGTTAGCCTTCGTAATATTGATGACCAAAAAAGCAATAGTGATTTGTTGATTGTGTCCAAATTCGCTGTTTCTAACCTGTAGTTGTTGCCAGACATCTCTTTGCTTTGAGATAATTTATGTTGCGATTCACAAATGCAGTGTAAATTAGTTAAATGAAAGAGTGTGTCATTACAGAAGTGGCGAAGCGCTATTTAGTTCTTGACATCGCCATTGGGCACAATTTCATTTGGATTGAAGTTCATTTGCAGGATCTGCGCTATTCTTAAACGGGATTGTCATTGTTAAGCTGAAAATCGACTCTGTTTCACAATAATTCTTCAGTTGCTTACATTGATTAATTTTGATTTTCATGAATATACACTCCTGGAAATGCAAAAAAGAACACATTGACACCGGTGTGTCAGACCCACCATACTTGCTCCGGACACTGCGAGAAGGCTGTACAAGCAATGATCACACGCACGGCACAGCGGACGCACCAGGAACCGCGATGTTGGCCGTCGAGTGGCGCTAGCTGCGCAGCATTTGTGCACCGCCGCCGTCAGTGTCAGCCAGTTTGCCGTGGCATACGGAGCTCCATCGCAGTCTTTAACACTGGTATCATGCCGCGACAGGGTGGACGTGAACCGTATGTGCAGTTGACGGACTTTGAGCGAGGGCGTATAGTAGGCATGCGGGAGGCCGGGTGGACGTACCGCCGAATTGCTCAACACGTGGGGCGTGAGGTCTCCACAGTACATCGATGTTGTCGCCAGTGGTCGGCGAAAGGTGCACGTGCCCGTCGACCTGGGACCGGACCGCAGCGACGAACAGATGCACGCCAAGACCGTAGGATCCTACGCAGTGCCGTAGGGGACCGCACCGCCACTTCCCAGCAAATTAGGGACACTGTTGCTCCTGGGGTATCGGCGAGGACCATTCGCAACCGTCCCCATGAAGCTGGGCTACGGTCCCCCACACCCTTAGGCCGTCTTGCGTTCACACCCCAACATCGTGCAGCCCGCCTCCAGTGGTGTCCCGACAGGCGTGAATGGAGGGACGAATGGAGACGTGTCGTCTTCAGCGATGAGAGTCGCTTCTGCCTTGGTGCCAATGATGGTCGTATGCGTGTTTGGCGCCGTGCAGGTGAGCGCCACAATCAGGACTGCATACGACCGAGGCACACAGGGCCAACACCCGGCATCATGGTGTGGGGAGCGATCTCCTACACTGGCCGTACACCTCTGGTGATCGTCGAGGGGACACTGAATAGTGCACGGTACATCCAAACCGTCATCGAACCCATCGTTCTATCATTCCTAGACCGGCAAGGGAACATGCTGTTCCAACAGGACAATGCAATTCCGCATGTATACCGTACCACCCAACGTGCTCTAGAAGGTGTAAGTCAACTACCCTGGCCAGCAAGATCTCCGGATCTGTCCCCCATTGAGCATGTTTGGGACTGGATGAAGCGTCGTCTCACGCGGTCTGCACGTCCAGCACGAACGCTGGTCCAACTGAGGCGCCAGGTGGAAATGGCATGGCAAGCCGTTCCACAGGACTACATCCAGCACCTCTACGATCGTCTCCATGGGAGAATAGCAGCCTGCATTGGTGCGAAAGGTGGATATACACTGTACTAGTGCCGACATTGTGCATGCTCTGTTGCCTGTGTCTATGTGCCTGTGTTTCTGTCAGTGTGATCATGTGATGTATCTGACCCCAGGAATGTATCAATAAAGTTTCCCCTTCCTGGGACAATGAATTCACGGTGTTCTTATTTCAATTTCCAGGAGTGTGTAATATTGAACACATATGTGCTTGAGGTTGACATTTTAGGTACTTTTCTTGCGTAAAACGCGTTCCCGAGCACGACTTCAAAGCATGTTCAGCAAAAGTGACCCATGACCCACTGCCCGCTTCTCCCTTGCCGTCAAAATGCCGCGAATAGCAGGGCTCTGGTTGTCACTCCGCTATTCAGTACTTCGCCCTCGGGCGACAGGTGGCTGATGTGAGGCGGAGAGAGTCAAATGACCGGGACGCGCGAAGTTTAGAAACTGTACGTTTAGAAGATCGTAACTGTTTACTATCACAATTATGGCCAAAATTTTCAAACTGAGCCGGCGTCGGTGACCGAGCGGTTCTAGGCGCTTCAGTCCGGAACCGCGCGACTGCTACGGCCGCAGGTTCGAATCCTGCTTCGGGCATGGATTTGTGTGACGTCATAAATTAGTTAGTTTTAAGTAGGTCTAAGTTCTAGGGGACTGATGACCTCAGATGTTAAGTCTCATAGTGCTCAGAGCCATTTGAACCATTTCAAGCGGGAGTTGTTACTCGACCTGATAGATTACAAGTGTGTGTGCTGTTTCCTCCTTAAGGTATGAGGTCGAATTGGGGATGTTTCACAGTTGTAAGTGGCAACAGGAATGTTTGATGACGACCTGAAGTGATACGTACACGGATACATACTAGTCGAAATGTACACGACAGCACGCTTAGCATTAAGTAAGGAAACGCCGCTCATTAAAGCGAGATTTTCGGGTGCTCGTACCTCCGGTTCTTTTGGTGATAGATCGCCTTAGTGTCACTATCCTACTTTACAGGGGACAAATTATGAATATTAGACACTTACTTCCGCTTAGGCAAATAGAGAAAATCGGTTAGTTCTTTTTGCATTTGTTGTGGTCTACGGTGAGTTTGATGGGTCTTTTCGATTGCATCATGGATGGTTCCTCGGTAAAAATGAAATAGATTCGTTGACATCCATGATATGCCCACTATTTAATTAAACTGACTAACATACCCACGAATGAATTAATGTGAGGTCGATTTGCTTAAATTCATGGGCGTTTCTTAAAGAAACCCCTCTAAAGTGCTTTCCGCCATTTTTCCTCATCAGCAGCGGACCAAATGCCAGTCTCAGATTCCACGACTGCTACACACTACAGTGAAAAGTTTCTTAATATCTTTTTCCGTTTATATTGATACAGAAGTTCAGCGTACACTACTTTACGCGTAACAAAAAACATATAAAAATTATTAAATAAACTGATGATGACCGCTGTATCAGTGGTATCCCCTGATTTAAAATGACAAGTATACCTGTGATGAGTGAATGAATAAGGCTTTTGAGAAAATTTTGCGGGCACAATTCGTCAAAACTGTATTACCTATAGGCTTAAAAATTGTTTCGAAACAGAATTTTTTTGTACCAAACTCCAGCCGCGAATTCCAAGATGTCTATGCACAGCAGATGGTTGAACTTTTTACGATACATTCGTAACATCTCATTGTCGAACAACCTTGAAAATTTTATTGATATCTTTATACCTTCCCCGGCCACAGAGGATCAAAGTTACACTGCTCGAAACTATAAAATATGTACTTAAAAATTAAATAAACAGATCAATGACGAGTATAATCGTGATAAACCCGTGATTTAATCGTGGGCGGAAAGAAAGTCAGCATAGTTCGTAATTTCATTTTCTGCATGCCTGAGTTAGATTGGAATGTGTTGATATGATTAATCTTCAGCTAAACCTTCCGGGATGTAAGGTCGTGGTCCATGAAACTCTTCAGCTCCTAATGTTTCGTCCAGAGCTGCGCTAGACATCTTCAGAAGATGTCCAGCGCAGCTCCGGACGAAACGATAGGAGCTGAAGAAGATGTCCAGCGCAGCTCTGGACGAAACGTTAGGAGCTGAAGAGTTTCATGGACCACGACCTTAAATCCCGGAAGGTTTACCAGAAGATATGTCATCCGGTCGTGAAAGCCTTCATTGATATCATTAAGTTTCATCTACGTAACTACTTATAACATACTGATGATAGCTCCAGTGCCAGTTGAAATCGATATCTGCAGCGCAATAAAAAAGACAGATGGCATTACGAACGATGCTGAAATTCCTTCTGTTCAGGATTATATCACGGTTGTGGGGCACAATGAATCCTATGGACTCAAACAAGAGGCCTGTAATTTAATTATTGTCTGACGGGTTTACCCGCGAATAAATGAATGAAAGAAGGAAGGAATGATGCAATTCGGTAAATTCATGGGTGGCGCCTGAAGAAACAACAAAAAAACGTTTTTCACCATTTTTTCGCCATCAGTAGCGCACGAAACCGAGCCGCGCATTCCAAGACGACTACGCACAACAAATGGCTGTAATTTTTACAATATAATCCTAAGACTCCGCTCTCGAACAATTCTTAAGATTTTCTAGATATCTTTATCCGTTTCTGCGATACAGAAGTTCAAAATTATCGTACATGTGAACTTCAAATACGCACGCAAAATAAAATGTGAGGTGGAAACGTAGTTTTTAAAGGGAGTTACCACGAAGGAATATGATGTAAGGTGTCTCCACTATCATCAGGAGGATTCTTGGAATGAGACGTTGTAGTCTGGAACACATGAAAGATTTTTGTACAGGTAAAATCCTATCTGTAGTGTAAAATAAGTTTGGCATTATTTCAATTTCACATAAGTAAGCTATCAAAATTTTAGTGACTCTTCAAGTTCTTTACATTTCATTAACGAGTCCTGCTGTGGCAGGGCAAAGAAGTGAATCAGTGTAAAAATTCTCCTACTGGAGCACTAAAAGTGGGAATATACTCCTCTTCATTAAACGACTTTGACTGAAAAATTGGGTACCAGCTGCGATGTTCTACCTTTAAAAACTTTCGCAAAAGTATAGGCGTGCAAATATATCCGTGCTTTTTTATGCTGAGAGACAAGGAGTCTGTGGCAACGAGAAAGAGGCGGAGAAGTAATAAATACGAAAAGATAGTAGACTGTGGTTATGCTATAGAAAGAGCGAAGTAGATGCATGCAGTGTGAGAGAAAGACAGGGACGCAGCACATTAGCACTGGATCATAGTAGACAGAGGAAGCCAGTACTAGGAAAATAGTGAAGGAGACAGTGCCAGTGGGAGATAAAAAAAGAGTAGAAGAAAGTGGAAGTGAATGAGAGCCAGTGATAATGAGAAGAGCGTCTCAAAAAGTGAAAATGAGAACGAGAGAGATAGTGACAATGAGAGCAGACAGCAACAGTGGGAAGGAATGAAAGACATAGTAGCAGTAAGAGAGAACACGAGAAAGACAGTGACAGTAAGGAGAGACAGTAGAAATAGGACGGAACGAAGGCGACTGTGGCTGTGACGCATGGAGAGCTACAAAGAAGTTCAAATGTGTGTGAAATCTTATGGGACTTAACTGCTAAGGTCATTAGTCCCTAAGCTTACACACTACTTAACCTAAATTATCCTAAGGACAAACTCAGACCCCCATGCCTGAGGGAGGACTCGAACCTCCGCCGGGACCTACAAAGAAGTAATGGTCATGAGTTGGCCGAATGAGTGAATGAGAATCGCCAGTTGGAGTGGACGGCAACGAGAGACTAGTCGGTGTGAGGGAGTTACAGGTAGAGTTGTTTGTGGGAGAGAGAGGTAAGTTATAAACTTTTGGGAATTTTTTTTAAATTACTGAAGAAGGTACAATGAGGCACCAGGTACCCCACTTTTCAGTCAGTCGTTTAATGAAGAGGAGCATAATCACTTTTTTTTGTGCCCTGATAGAAGCATTTTTTTCCATTTTCTTACATTTTTCTCTTTAGCTGGCACTTTTTTAAAGTTATGTAACTGTCAGCATTGAGTGGTACTCTAGTGTTCTTGTATTTTCGAGATTTCTAGTTCTGTTGTCGACGCATCTGAATCGCAATTGGTTAATTGTAACATATTTAGTGAATACTGTGCTCAAGAGTCACAAGACTATGAGGTACACTAGAAAAAAAGTTCTACAGATATAGAAAGATTCCACGTTGGTTACATCATGATCAAACACAGATTCTGAAATCAGATATTGGATTTTAAGGCGTACCCAGGTGTAGATACAGATCACAGTATCAAAATTTAGGAATTATGAAGAGCAGACTGAGTTTTAAGAGAAACGTCCGGGAGAATCAATGTAGAGAAAAGTGGGATTGAGTACTGAGGCATCATGAGACTCTTTGAATGTCGCTAAGGCTATAGGTACAGCTGTAAGGAACACCACAATAGGCACTTCGTTTGACAGTCAGACGTAAGTACAAGGAAAGTGGCTTCAAATGGCTCTGAGCACTATGGGACTCAACTGCTGTGGTCATTAGTCCCCTAGAACTTAGAACTACTTAAACCGAACTAACCTAAGGACATCACACACATCCATGCCCAAGGCAGGATTCGAACCTACGACCGTAGCAGTCACACTACAAGGAAAGTAACTGCGAAGAAACATTGGGTAACAGTAGAAATACTTCAGTATATTAACGAAAGAAGGAAGTACAAGAAGGCTCGGAAAAACAAAGGGATGTAGAAATAAACTCTAGACAAAACACCGAGCAGCAATGAGTGCACCCTTGAGGATGAAAAATAAAGGAGGCATTATTGTTGTCATATAGCAGTTACTGTGAGTGAATGGAAAAAGTTCGTATCCAAACAAAGCACCAGCACATACTGCCACCTAAACATAAGTCCCTCTTGCCAACGAACTTCACTATTTACCACCCCTACTTCGGCTTATTCATCCTCCTTTTTAAATTTTGTAATGGATCTTAGCTTCCACACTCAGAACCGTAGAATGCTTGTGCCCCTCTTCAGAAATAACGTGTTTTTCTGGTGTCTCCACCGGTTGTGGTGGCACCTACGGTATCGTTGATGTAAAGAATCCACCCTACTTTGGCGATGCCTACAATTCGTGGAGCAGATTATAAAGACACGAAAACGGGTGTCGTTAAGAACTGCACATTTGCGACGGGCAGGTCGAAACAACTGACTTAAAGCACAAATAACAGAGTGTACCAAGATAAAAAAAAAGAAGGCAGAGCGACAACTGACGTTTAAATATCCCTGGCTAAAGGAGATAAAGTAGTGAGGAAATCGAAGCACACCTCGGTGTCGTATGTTGGTAGAAGGCGGACAGTATCATTCGACTCATTAACAAAATGAAACTAAATATTTTTTTGTCATCTTGTATACCGATCACACGTTGCCTCTCTTGACGCGCCATTGAAAAATCACAGTGGACCAGCATCAGGGTCCAAGATCTACGAGATTACCACCGACAGTTGCCAAAAATTGTACGTTTGTCGGGCAGGACTTAGTTTCAGCACCAAATACAAAGAACGCAATTGGCCGACTGACAGAAATAATTACACATTGGCAACACATATGAATCGGACCACCTACAAGAATCTCTCTCGTGTGCCAGCATTTTCTTGTCATAATCAGAGCTTAATTGCACCCTACGTCCTCAATTATTTGTTGGATATATTCCAATCTCTGTCTTCCTCTACAGCTCTTTCCGTCTACAGCTCCCTCCAGTACCGCGGAAGCTATTCCCTGATGCCATAACACATGTCCTAGCATCCTGTCTCTTCATTTTGTCAAAATTTGACACACGCTCGTTTCTTTGCCGATTCAGAAGGGATGTTCCTCGGTTCTTACTTTATCAGTCCAGTCAAATTTCAACCTTGTGATGTAGCACCATATCTCAAACGCTTCGATTCTCTTCTATTCTCGTTTTCTTAGAGCCCGTAATTAACTAGTACACAATGCTGTGCACCAAACGTACAGGTGCTGCTTGAGCCAGTGTAGACAGAAAAATATGTACCGATTGGTTGCCCAATTTCATAGGAAAGATGTTCAGACTGTGCGCTGCAGGATTTGCGTTGTTATTAGTGCTGGTGTCAGTACTGATACGGCGATGTAGGGCTGAAACACAAGCATCACTCTGCGTTACACTGGCAGACAGTCAACATGGGTCCGGACAATGTGAACAGGAATTTACTTATAAAGCTGTCCTATTAAAACAAATAGTGCTGCTGGTCTTAGCGAGTATCGACACTTGAAAGGAATATGGAGAGTTTATCTTTTTGCACCGGGGCTCCAGAACATGATTCGGATGGACGATCTGGCAATTGCTCCTGGGGAAAGACCAGTTATGCTACAAATCGTTGAAGAAATTACTGTTGCCATGATTCAGAATGCCTGACGCAGTGTGTGATCCTCAAGCAGCGTACATTTTGTTTCGTGACAACTGAACATTCCATAGTCCACAGTTCAAACTGTGTTCTGAACCACTGTGAAATTTTATCTCTATTGCGGGTCAAACACGTCGCGGCTGCAGATGGTCGTCACATTGAGCAACCTCTGTAACCTTGAACATAAAAATGGTATTGAATTAACAAATGTTACCTTTTTATATGGAAATTAAATTTTGTTTCCTTCGGTGGTTTATTCGTTATCGCTCTTCCCCATGTCCTTTCACACATTTCCACAAAGTTTCAATGTCCTACGATCTCTCGTTATCCGTGGGGACCTTCTCAAGTAGAGAAGGTGAATTCTGTCAGGCTCGATCATTCTCAGAGGTTTCTTACCCAAATTGAGGCCTATGTTTGATACCAGTTGACTTATTTTGGCGAGAAATGCTCCTATGTCCTATCTTGGTCTGATTCTTATGTCCTGTCTGCTTAGTGTCTCATGGATTATTTTGCTTCAATGTAGGCAGAATCCCTTAACTTCGTTTCCCTTCTGATTACCAAGTTTGGTGTTAAGGTTCTTGCCGTTCTCATTAGTACTAACTTTCATTACCTGGGTTTACTCTAATCTATATTCTGTATTCATTAGACAATTCATTCCAACCATCAGTTTCTGCAATTCATTTTCACCTTTACTGAGAATAGCAGTATCATCAGCGAATCTAATCAGTGTTACTAATTCACCCTGGATTTTAATCCCACTCTTCAACCTTTCTCTTATTTCTGTCATTGGTTCTTTAATGTGTAGATTGTACAGTAGGGGCGAAGGACTGCATCCAAGTCTTATCCCTTTTTAATTCGAGCTCTTTGTTCTAGGTCTTCCGATCTCATTGATTCCTCTCGGCTCTTGTGCATGTTGTATATTACTTGTCTTTCGCCACTTTACTCCTATTTTTCTTAGCAATGTGAAGATCTTGCCCCTTCTTACATTGAAGACCGCTTTTTCCACTCCGAAAAATCCTATGAAGGTGTCTTTATTTTTATTCAGTCTTGCTTCCATTATCAAACGCACGTCAGAACTGTCTGTCGTGCCTTTGCCTTTCCTAAAAAAGCTAACATTCTCAATTTTCTTTTCCATTCTTCTGTATATTATTTTTGTCAGCAACTAGGATGCGTGAGATGTTAAGCTGATAGTGCGATAGTTCTCTCACTTATCTAACCTTTCTCTCTTTGGAGCTAAATGAACGACAGTTTTTAGAAAGTCTGACTGTATATCGTCAGTCTCATAGATTCTACGCACCGCATTGAACAGTTGCTTTGTTGTAATATCCCTCAGTGGCTTTCGGAATTCAGATGGACTTTTATCTATCTCCTCTGCTTTATTTGATCTCATGTCTTCCACAGCCCCTTCACACTCTGACTCAAATACTAGATCCCCTATGTCTTCCTTATCGACTCCAGTTTTCTCTTTTATCAAATCATCAGACACGTTCTGCTGCATAAAGAGGCCTTCTGTGTATTCTTTCCACCCATCCGTCCTTTCCTCTGCGTCTAAGGGTGGAAATACCATTGCACTCCTGATATAGCCCCCTTTGCTTTTAATTTCACTGAAAGTTGTTTTGACTTTTCTATGTGCTAAGCCAGTCCGCCCGACAGTCATCCTATTTCTATTTCTTCACAATTTCTGGAGTCATTTCGCCTTGGCTTCGTCGCACTTCCTATTTATTAAGTTCCTGGGTGATTTATATTACTGTATTCTTGTCTTTCCCCGAAAACTTTTTACTTACATCTTGGTCGATGAATTGAAGTATCTCACCTGTTATCGAAGGATTCTTCGCAATTACTTTTATAGTACTTAGTTTGCACTTTCAACCTCAGTACTATATACGAGCAAAAAGGAAAGGGTTATGGATGTACTCGAGTAAACAGATATATACTGACATGTTAAAATGGAGCGAGAAAATATAGTATAGTTGAACAAAGGAAATTACATGACATAAGGGTTTTACGAAATTTTATGAGAGTATTAGATGAAACGGAACGTTATAAACTTTCCAGATAACAGCCCAGACAATGTTAAATTGTATTTTTGTTATTATATGACGGCAAAAAACCTCGACAAGATTGTGAAAGTGTTTAAGACGAGCGCTTGAAAATGTTGTTTCTAAATCTTCGACATAATTTCATATAATGAATTTCCTTATGACGTTAGCATGAAGATGTTTGTGTGTGCGAGGTTCAATACGTAAATGACAACAATGCTAAACACACTGACAAAAGATAAATTATATTTAGGAATTACGTCTCCTGCACATATAGACAGTGTCAGCTGAGCAGCGGTGTGTCTTTGAAAAGCTGTTTGCTGTAAACTAGACATTGTCGAATAAGCCTCGGTAGGGCAATGGTACATTATGAACTTTTATGTCTACATACATTTGTTACGGAGGCAGTAATGTTGTTTTAAGTGTTGACGAATAAGAGACGTTGTTCCCCCTCGTGCTTAGTACGATGGTGGTTACGCATTAAAATGACAGATCTACATGCGTATACACGCACAAACGGCGAGTGGCTAAGTTCACAAGTGTTGGAGCACGTACTTGAAAACGTCAAACAGCCATAAACCGCTTATCGTGATACATTTTTTTTGTCATTAGTCTACTGACTGGTTTGATGCGGCCCACCACGAATTCCTTTCCTGTGCTAACCTCATCATCTCAGAGTAGCACTTGCAACCTACGTCCTCAATTATATGCTTGACGTATTCCAATCTCTGACTTCCTCTACAGTTTTTGCCCTCTACAGCTTCCTCTAGTACCATGGAAGTCATTCCCTCATGTCTTAGCAGATGTCCTATCATCCTGTCCCTTCTCCTTATCAGTGGTTTCCACATATTCCTTTCCTCTCCGATTCTGCGTAGAACCTCCTCATTCCTTACCTTATCAGTCCACCTAATTTTCAACTTTCGTCTATAGCACCACATCTCAAATGCTTCGATTCTCTTCTGTTCCGGTTTTCCCACAGTCCATGTTTCACTACCATACATCCTCAGAAATTTCTTCCTCAAATTAAGGCCGGTATTTGATATTAGTAGACTTCTCTTGGCCAGAAATGCCTTTTTTGCCATAGCGAGTCTGCTTTTTATGTCCTCCTTGCTCCGTCCGTCATTGGTTATTTTACTGCCTAGGTAGCAGAATTCCTTAACTTCATTGACTTCGTGACCATCAATCCTGATGTTAAGTTTCTCGCTGTTCTCATTTCTACTACTTCTCATTACCTTCGTCTTTCTCCGATTTACTCTCAAACCATACTGTGTACTCATTAGATTGTTCATTCCGTTCAGCAGATCATTTAATTCTTCTTCACTTCCACTCAGGATAGCAATGTCATCAGCGAATCGTATCATTTATATCCTTTCACCTTGTATTTTAGTTCCTCTCCTGAACCTTTCTTTTATTTCCATCATTGCTTCCTCGATGTACAGATTGAAGAGTAGGGGCGAAAGGCTGCAGCCTTGTCTTACTCCCTTCTTAATACGAGCACTTCGTTCTTGATCGTCCACTCTTATTATTCCCTATTGGTTGTTGTACATATTGTATAGGACCCGTCTCTCCCTACAGCGTACCAATACTTTTTTTCAGACTCTTGAACAGCTTGCACTATTTTATATTGTCGAACGCTTTTTCCAGGTCGACAAATCCTATGAACGTGTCTTGATTTTTCTTTAGCCTTGCTTCCATTATTAGCCGTAACGTCAGAATTGCCTCTCTCGTGCCTTTACTTCTCCTAAAGCCAAACTGGTCGTCACCTAGCGCATTATCAATTTTCTTTTCCATTCTTCTGTATGTTGTTCTTGTAAGCAGCTTCGATGCATCAGCTGTCAAGCTGATTGTGCGATAATTCTCGCACTTGTCAGCTCTTGCCGTCTTCGTAATTGTGTGGATGATGCTTTTCCGAAAGTCAGATGGTATGTCGCCAGACTCATATATTCTACACACCAACGTGAATAGTCGTTTTGTTGCCACTTCCCCTAATGATTTTAGAAATTATGATGGAATGTTATTTATCCCTTCTGCCTTATTTGACCGTAACTCCTCCAAAGCTCTTTTAAATTCCGATTCTAATACTGGATCCCCTATCTCCTCTAAGTCGACTCCTGTTTCTTCTTCTATCACATCAGACAAATCTTCACCCTCATAGAGGCTTTCAATGTATTCTTTCCACCTATCTGCTCTCTCCTCTGCATTTGACAGTGGAATTCCCGTTGCACTCTTAATGTTACCACCGTTGCTTTTAATGTCACCAAAGGTTGTTTTGACTTTCCTATATGCTGAGCCTGTCCTTCCGACAATCATATCTTTTTCGATGTCTTCACATTTTTCCTGCAGCCATTACGTTTTAGCTTCCCTGCACTTCGTATTTATTTCATTCCTCAGCGACTTGTATTTCTGTATTCCTCATTTTCCCGGAACATGTTTGTACTTCCTCCTTTCATCAATCAACTGAAGTATTTTTTCTGTTACCCATGGTTTCTTCGCAGCTACCTTCTTTGTACCTATGTTTTTCTTCCCAACTTCTGTGATGGCCCTTTTTAGAGACGTCCATTCCTCTTCAACTGTGTTGCCTACTGCGCTATTCCTTACTGCTGTATCTATAGCGTTAGAGAACTTCAAACGTATCTCGTCATTCCTTAGAACTTCCGTATCTCACCCCTTTGCGTATTGATTCTTCCTGACTAATGTCTTGAATTTGAGCCTACTCTTCATCACTACTATATTGTGATATGAGACTATATCTGCTCCTGGGTATGCCTTACAATCCAGTATCTGATTTCGGACTCTCTGTCTGACCATGATGTAATCTAATTGAAATCTTCCCGTATCTCCCGGCCTTTTCCAAGTATACCTCCTCCTCTTGTGATTCTTGAACAGGGTATTCGCTATTACTAGCTGAAACTTGTTACAGAACTCAATTAGTCTTTCTCCTCTTTCATTCCTTGTCCCAAGCCCATATCCTCCTGTAACCTTTTCTTCTACTCCTTCCCCTACAACTGCATTCCAGTCGCCCATGACTAATAGATTTTCGTCCCCCTTTACATACTGCATTACTATTTCAATATCCTCATACACTTTCTCTATCTGTTCATCTTCAGCTTGAGACGTCGGCATGTATACCTGAACTATCGTTGTCGGTGTTGATCTGCTGTCGATTCTGATTAGAACAACCCGGTCACTGAACTGTTCACAGTAACAGACCCTCTGCCCTAACTTCCTATTCATAACGAATCCTACACCTGTTATACCATTTTCTGCTGCTGTTGATATTACCCGATACTCATCTGACCAGAAATCCTTGTCTTTCTTCCACTTCACTTCACTGACCCCTGGCCTTTGCATTTCTCTTTTCAGATTTTCTAGCTTCCCTACCACCTTCAAGCTTCTGACATTCCACGCCCCGACTCCTAGAACATTATCCTTTCGTTGATTACTGAATCTTTTTCTCATGGTAACCTCCCCCTGGCAGTCCCCTCCCGGAGATCCGAAATGGGGATTATTCCGGAATCTTTTGCCAATGGAGAGATCGTCATGACACTTCTTCAACTACAGGCCACATGTCCTGTGGATACACGTTGCGTGTCTTTAATGCAGTGGCTTCTATTGCCTTCTGCATCCTCATGTCGTTTATCATTGCTGATTCTTCCGTCTTTAGGGTCAATTTCCCACCCATAGGACAAGAGAGTGCCCTGAACCTCTATCCGCTCCTCCGCCCTTTTTGACAAGGCCGTTGGCAGAATGAGGCTGACTTCTTACGCCGGAAGTGTTCGGCCGCCAATGCTGATTATTTATCAAAATTTAGGCAGTGGCTGGGATCGAACACTGGATCGAAGACGTTTTGGTTATGAATCAAAGACGCTGCCCCTAGACCACGGGTACCGTGACTCATGTGACAGTGATAATATAGTAGCTAGGGTGGGAAATGCAACTGCCTTGCAATATGGACGACCGCTTGCTATTCAGGAGCGTTCCGTCTATTCTTGTGCCATGGAAATGGGTAGCATATAGTTGCTGTGCGTGTACATCTACTTCACATTTGAGCGCCCTGAGATTGATAGGAGAGTTCCAGCAGCCACCAATTGTCATCTCTCTCCTGATCTGACGCCTCTGGATTTGTTTGCTCTCGACAGGTTCCTTGTGAATTTATGTTATGCCTGGTTTACTTAGTGCAGTGCACCAGAGTTTTCTACGAAGAAGCCTACTGTAATACATATCATTTTGAGTAAACAGTGCATTATCTTTCTCGAACTTGAGGCAATTGTGCACTGATTATCCTTGTTGTTCCCGGGATTCCAAAGATAATTAGTCCTTCCTAATCATTTATTAATTACGATCTATAAGTCTAAAGAAGTTCATGACATCATCAGTATCCTTTACACAGAAAACATAGGCTTCAGACTTAATATCCTGGAAGAACTAAAAATTTTCAAACACCTTTCTCTTATCGACGGTTTCATTCTGAATGAACAGTTGAAGGCACGTAATAAAAATTTGTTTGAAGGTATAAAGCCTTTACTTAGGAACGCCTAAAATTTCCTCTTTTTTCTCAGAGTAGACTCTAAAATATCGTGTTCCTCTCTCCTTTTTATTTATTATATTGTAATTCGTTTTCATGCAAAATATATAGATTATCTGCTGTTGCATTATCCTGTATAGATTTTATTTTGCCTAATCCTGGCTATTGACTAATGAGGTAAACACTTATATGCTTCCAGAATGAGATTTTCACTCTGCAGCGGAGTGTGCGCTGATATGAAACTTCCTCGCAGATTAAAACTGTGTGCCGGACCGAGACTCGAACTCGGGACCTTTGCCTTTCGCGGCCAAGTGCTGTGCCAACTGAACTACCCAAGCATGACTCACGTCCCGTCCTCACAGCTTTACTTCCTGCAGTACCTCGTCTCCTATCTTCTAAACTTTACAGAAGCGCTCCAGCGAAAGGCAAAGGACCCGAGTTCGAGTCTCGATCCGGCACACAGTTTTAATCTGCCAGGAAGTTTCATATCAGCGCACACTCCACTGCAGAGTGAAAATCTCATTCTGGAAACATCCCCTAGGCTGTGGCTAAGCCATGTCTACGCAGTATCCTTTCTTTCAGGGGTGCTAGTTCTGCAAGGTTCGCAGGAGTGCTTCTGTTAAGTTTGGAAGGTAGGAAACGAAGTGCTGGGAGAAGTAAAGCTATCAGGACGGTGTGTGAGTCATGCTTGGGTAGCTCAGTTGGTAGAGCACTTGCCCGCGAAAGGCAAAGACCCCGATTTCAAGTCTCGGTCCGGCACACAGTTTTAATCTGCCAGGAAGTTCCACTTATATGCTGTTTAAAGTATTTATGTTAATGTAAGTTACTGATAACTTCGATTGTTAATAGAGGGCGCGACTTGTGTCCTGTCCAGTACGTTGTGCCAAATTCGGCCTGTGAGCCTCTTGGTCTGATCCCCCCCGTCCCAGTGGATGTTTCCTCTAACACCACTTAGTAGCATACAGTGTGCTACGTTATGTGTCATGTAACTATATTTTGTACTGAGAAGTAGCAGTGTTATGAAGGTTCCAATACCTGAAAGTTTTATTTGGTTTCAAATACGATTTTAGGAAGTTATTTTGTATGAAGAGAGAATTTTTATCGTAAATTTGTTCATTTTTCACAACATGTGAGCACAGCGCATCATAAATTTGTTTCGAATAATCACCATCAATTCTGGAGTTTCCTCTGAATTAAAGGTTTCGCAACGTTTTGAAGTAATCGTTCTGGATTATCTGTTGAAGACATCGCTAGTCGGAGTAGAAACAATGTCAAATAAAATCTTGTTGCAACTGGTTCGCTGTATTACACAAATGATAGTCTTGTGACGTTGCTGGCTCTCAGGCATGTTTAAAATGGTGCTAATAATGAGGAATCAAAAAGGGGAATCTGAAAAGGGAATCTGATCGATTTTCTGGTACGGATCAGAGGGAAACACATTTGCAAGTGAAGGCAGTTGACACGTTTGTGTGCCTGTGAGGCGGTGTTTGTGAGGAGGAAGAGCAGCGCCTTTGAAGCGGACGGGGCCGGCGGCGCTGCGTGCAGGTCACGGAGGACGTCCGCAGTCCGGGCCGCAGATACTGAACTTGTGACCTTTGCGAAGCGAAGCCGAGACCCTGGCCTGGCGCCTCGCCCAACACAACGCAGCCCGCGTTGCGCCGCTGTGCGTGCTTTGCGGGTTGCGTCCCGCCGTCCCAGGCGCAGCGCGCTCCACGCTGCGTTGTCCGGGGACCGGCGCTTCCGCGTGCGCTTGGAGCAGCTCACAGCTCTGACCGGGACAGTGTACCCCACGTGTAACACGATCACCAGGGAAGGGCTGGCTATACTACTAACAGGCTATACTACTGACCAAACTACTTTTTTGTGACTGGCGGTCAACAGCTCGACCAGTGATGGCACTAATAAGTCTGTCTTCTATTCTCTCATATTTTTACGTTCTTCTTAAAACAACAATATTTTATTTATATTTCAGCCTTAAATAATTGTTGCACTACTGGCCATTAACCAAAGAAATACAGATGATAAACGGGTATTCATTGGACAAATATTTTATAGTTGAACTGACATGTGATTACATTTTCACGCAATTTTGGTGCATAGGTCCTGAGAAATCAGTACCCAGAACAACCACCTCTGGCATTAATAACTGCCTTGATACGCCTGGGAATTGAGTCAAACAGAGCTTGGATGGCGTGTATAGGTACAGCTACCCATGCAGCTTGAACACGATATTGACCGGCGTATTGTGACGAGCCAGTTGCTCGGCCACCATTGACCATACGTTTTCAGTTGGTGAGAGATCTGTAGAATGTGCTGGCCAGGACAGTAGTCGAACATTTTCTGTATCCAGAAAGACCCGTACAGGACCAACAACATGCGTTCGTGCATTATCCTGCTGAAAGGTAGGGGTTCGCAGGGATCGAATGAAAGGTAAAAAAAATGTTCAAATGTGTGTGAAATCTTATGGGACTTAACTGCTAAGGTCATCAGTCCTTAAGCCTACACACTACTTAACCTAAATTATCCTAAGGACAAACACACACCCATGCCCGAGGGAGGACTCGAACCTCCACCACGACCTGCCGCACAGTCCATGACTGCAGCGCCCTAGGCCGCTCGGCTAATCCCGCGTGGCTGAAGGGTAGAGCCACGGGTCGTAACACATCTGAAATGTAACGTCCACTGTTCAAAGTGCCGTCAATGCGGACAAGAGGTGACCGAGACGTGTAACCAATGGCTTATACGCCAGTATGGCAATGACGAATACACGCTCCCAATGTGCGTTCACCGTGATATCGCCAAACACAGATGCGATCATCATGACACTGTAAACAGAATCTGGATTCGTCCGAAAAAACGACGCTTTGCCATTCGTGCACCCAGGTTTGTCGTTGAGTACACCATTGCACGCGCTCCTGTCTGTGACGCAGCGTCAAGGGTAACCGCAGCTATGGTCCCCGAGCTGATAGTCCATGCTGCTGCAAACGTCGTCGAACTGTTCGTGCAGATGTTTGTAGTCTTGCAAACGTCCCCATCTGTTTACTCAGGGATCGAGACGTAGCTGCCCGATCGGTTACAGCCATGTGGATAAGATGTCTGTCATATCTACAGCTAGTGATACGTAGCCATTGGGATCCAGCACGGCGTTCCGTATTACCCTCCTGAACCCATCGATTCCATATTCTGCTAACAGTCATTGGATCTCGACCAACGCAAGCAGCAATGTCGCGATACGATAAACCGCAATCGCGATAGGCTACAATCGGATCTTTATCAAAGTCGGAAACGTGATGGTACACATTTCTCCTCCTTACACAAGGCATCACAACAACGTTTGACCAGGCAACGCCGGTCAACTACTGTTAGTGTATCAGAAATCGGTTGGAAATTTTCCTCATGTCAGCATGTTGTAGATGTTGCCGCCGGCACCCACCTTGCGTGAATGCTCTGAAAAACTAATCATTTGCATATCACAGCATCTTCTTCTGGTCGGTTAAGTTTCGCGTCTGTAGCACGTCATCTCCGTGGTGTCACAATTTTAGTGGCCAGTAGAGTATTTAAAAATATTATTCATTGTCAAATGTTGTTGATAGAAATAAAAATGCAAAAAGATGAAAAACTAAAACTGTAAGATTACTGCCTATTTGAGCAAAACACCAGATAACCCGTCTTTAATTTTGGGACAAATAAGAAATTTCAAAAAATACAGAAGTGCCTTGCATGAGGCACGGTACATGGTTCGCCAGGTATACACCGCCAGTCCAAAAACACTAGACATTGGATTAATCAAAAAATTGTCCAGCAGCGAGTAGGACACGCTCTCTGAGGGTTACTAACAAACTTAATTATAAACGTAGGCAGTTCATCCCTCCCAAGAACTGTTACCAATATTGATACGGGCAAGATATCTGTTCTGGGAATGCTTTGATTTTAATTTGAAATCGGAAAACATCACAAAAGAAACTTTTATCATCCGGAAAAATTAAAAATTAGCAATTTTTCTAGTTTTTTTTTCCTTTACTTGCACAGTTAAAGTTGCTACATGTTACATCTCATGATTCTAGGTCAACAGGAAATACCCTACATATTTCGATGAGTGAGTTTGCGAGTGTAAAAATATGTGACGTTAATGGCCAAATCTTTTGATTGCTTTGATTTAGATGCTTATATTTATTACAACACCCAGGAACTAAATACCTTAGTAGGTGACATAAGTATCAAGCTGGCACATGAACCAGTTCCTTGGCGAGGACGACATTAATAGACAGACAGGCAGAAGCAATCGGACAGCAATGAAAAATATTTTCCCTTGTGATATAATTTCAAATTAACAATTTTCAGATTTTTTCCTTTACTTGTACAGTGAAATCTTTCTCCTTGCCGAATTTCATGATTCTAGGTCAGCCGTGTGTACGAGCGGCTCTAGGCGCTTCATTCCGGAACATTGCTTCTGCTACGGTCGCAGGCTAGAATCCTGCCTCGGGCATGGATGTGTGTGATTTCCTTAGGTTAGTTAGGTTTAAGCAGTTCTTAGATGGGTGTGTGTGAAACCTTATGAGACTTAACTGCTAAGGTCATCAGTCCCTAAGCTTACACACTACTTAACCTAAATTATCCTATGGACAAACCACACACACCCATGCCCGAGAGAGAACTCGATCCTCCGCCGGGACCAGCCGCACAGTCCATGACTGAAGCGCCTTAGATTGCTCAGTTAATCCCGCGCTGCAAGCACTTCTAAGTCTAGGGGACTGATGACCTCAGATGTTAAGTCCCATAGCGCTTAGAGCCATTTGAACCATCTGATTCTAGGTCAACGGGAAGCACCGTATAGATTTTAATGTGACAGTGTTTTTGTATGAAATCGAATGGCATAAATGGCCGTATCTTTTGACTGCATTAATTTAGAAGCTTCCAGTTTTTACGCCTCCAACGAACAGTAGAGCTTAGTACGTGCCATAAGTTTCAACTTGTTACGTCCATCTCTTCCTGAGTAAAAGGTGTCTTAATGTACGGATGACAGACGACCAGGTAACAAAAGTAATTCTTTTTCGTGTGATTTAAATACAGATTAATCAATTTCGGATTTTTTCCATTAATTTGCACCCTGATTCTCGCCAAATTTAACGTGACTAAGTCAGTGGGAAGTACCCTACACGCCAAAAAGTAATTAATTTAGTCTAGGTGAAATATTTAAGTAAACATAATTCTAACATAACAGGTTAATGTAAGCACGAGATAAGCCATTGCAGATGTGAAATGCTAATACGTTAATTACTAGTGTAGGCGCCAGAATGTTGAATGCAACCATCCAAACGTGCATGAATTTTGTTTCACAGACGCCGAATGTCAGTTTGTGGGATGGAGTTACATGCCTGTTGCAATTGGTTGGTCAATACAGGGACAGTTAATGCTGTTTGTGGGTGACGCTGGGGATGTCCAATGATGTCTCATATGCGCTGCATTGGAGACAGATCTAATGATCTAGCAGGCCAAGGTAACATGCCGACACTCTGTAAAACACGCTGGGTAACAACAGCAATATGTGCGAGAGCGTTATCCTGTTCGAAAACATCCTCTGGAATGTTGTTTGTAATATTATTGGATTTCAACGAGCTGTAGTTCGTAAAGACGCTAAGCATCACAGCGCGAGAGTAAATAGACGATTTTTTTTAAATGTGCGCGTATACAAAGACAACCTTGACGTTGGTGGGGAGGCTTGCGTGCCTCAGCGATACAGATAGCCGTACCGTATGTACAACCACAATGGAGGGGTATCTGTTGAGAGGCCAGACCAACGTGTGATTCCTGAGGAGGAGCAGCAGCCTTTTCAGTAGTTGCAAGGGCAACAGTCTGTATGATTGACTGATCTGGCCTTGTAACATTAACCAAAACGGCCTTGCTGTGCTGGTACTGCGAACGGCTGAAAGCAAGGGGAAACTACAGCCGTAATTTTTCCCGATGGCATGTAGTTTTACTGTATGATTAAATGATGATGGCGTCCTCTTGGGTAAAATATTCCGGAGGTAAAATAGTCCCCCATTCGGATCTCCGGGCGGGGACTACTCAGGAGGAAATCGTTATCAGGAGAAAGAAAACTGGCGTTCTACGGATCGGAGCGTGGAATGTCAGATCCCTTAATCGGGCAGGTAGGTTAGAAAATTTAAAAAGGGAAACGGATAGGTTAAAGTTAGATATAGTGGGAATTAGTGAAGTTTGGTGGCAGGAGGAACAAGACTTCTGGTCCGGTGAATACAGGGTTATAAACACAAAATCAAATAGGTGTAATACAAACAGCATAGTGAAAGCGTTATTGTGGCCAAGATAGATATAAGCCCGCACCTACTACAGTAGTACACGTTTATATGCCAACTAGCTCTGCAGATGATGAAGAAATTGATGAAATGTATGATGAGATAAAAGAAATTATTCAGGTAGTGAAGGGAGACGAATTTTAATAGTCATGAGTGACTGGAATTCTTCAGTAGGAAAAGGGAGAGAAGGAAACATAGTAGGTGAATATGGATTGGGGGGGAAGAAATGAAAGAGGAAGCCGTCTGGTAGAATTTTGCACAGAGCATAACTTAATCATAGCTAATACTTGGTTCAAGAATCATAAAAGAAGCTTGTATACATGGAAGAATCCTGGAGATACTAAAAGGTATCAGATAGATTACATAATGGTAAGATTTAGGAATCAAGTTTTAAATTGTAAGACATTTCCAGGGGCAGATGTGGACTCTGACCTCAATCTATTGGTTATGAACTGTAGATTAAAACTGAAGAAACTACAAAAAGGTGCTAAATTAAGGAGATGAGACCTGGATAGACTGAAAGAACCAGAGATTGTAGAGTGTTTCAGGGAGAGCCTAAGGGAACAATTGACAGGAATGGGGGAAAGAAATACAGTAGACGACGAATGGATAGCTTTGAGGGATGAAGTAGTGAAGGCAGCAGACGATCAAGTAGGTAAATAGACGAGGGCTAATAGAAATCCTTGGGTAACAGAAGAAATATTGAATTTAATTGATGAAAGGAGAAAATATGAAAACGCAATAAACGAAGCAGGCAAAAAGGAACACAAACGTCTCAAAAATGAGATCGACAGGAAGTGCAAAATGGCTAAGCAGGGATGGCTAGAGGACAAATGTAAGGATGTAGAGGCTAATCTCACTAGGTGTAAGATACTGCCTACAGGAAAATTAAAGAGACCTTTGGAGAGAAGAGAACCACTTGTATGAATACCAAGAGCTCAGATGGAACCTAGTTCTAAGCAAAGAAGGGAAGGCGGAAAGGTGGATGGAGTATATAGAGGGTATATAGATGGGCGATGTACTTGAGGACAATATTATGGAAATGGAAGAGGATGTAGATGAAGACGAAATGGGAGATAAGATACTGCGTGAAGAGTTTGACAGGGCACTGAAAGACATGAGTCGAAACAAGGCCCATTAGAACTACTGACGGCCTTGGGAGAGCCAGTCATGACAAAACTCTGCCATCTAATGAGTAAGATGTACGAGACAGGCGAAATACCCTCAGACTTCAGGAAGAATATAATAATTCCAATCCCAAAGAAAGCAGGTGTTGACAGATGTTAAAATTACCGAACTATTAGTTTAATAAGTCACAGCTGGAAAATACTAACGCGAATTCTTTACAGACGAATAGAAAAACTGGTAGAAGCTGACCTAGGGTAAGATCAGTTTGGATTCCGTAGAAATGTTGGATCACGTGAGGCAATACTAACCTTACGACTTATCTTAGAAGAAAGATTAAGAAAAGGCAAACCTACGTTTGTAGCATTTGTAGATTTAGAGAAAGCTTTCGACAATGTTAACTGGAATACTCTTTTTCAAATTCTGAAGGTGGCAGGGGTAAAATACAGGGAGCGTAAGGCTATTTACAATTTGTACAGAAACCAGATGGCAGTTATAAGAGTCGAGGGGCATCTAAGGGAAGAAGTGGTTGGGAAGGGATTGAGACGGGGTTGTAGCCTCTCCCCGATGTTATTCAATCTGTATGTTGAACAAGCAGTAAAGGAAACAAAATAAAAGTTCGGAGTAGGTATTAAAATTTATGGAGAAGAAATAAAAACTTTGAGGTTCCCCGATGACATTGTAATTCTGTCAGAGACAGCAAAGGACTTGGAAGAGCAGTTGAACGGAATGGACAGTGTCTTGAAAGGAGGATATAAGATGAACATCAACAAAAGCAAAACGAGGATAATGGAATGCAGTCAAATTAAATCGGGTGATGCTGAGAGAATTAGATTAGGAAATGAGACACTTAAAGTAGTAAAGGAGTTTTGCTATTCGGGGAGCAAAATAACTTACGATGGTCGAAGTAGAGAGGATATAAAATGTAGACTGGCAATGGAAAGGAAAGCGTTTCTGATGAAGAGAAATTTGTTAACATCGAGTATAGATTTAAATGTCAGGAAGTCATTTCTGAAAGTATTTGTATGGAGTGTAGCCTTGTATGGAAATGATACATGGACTATAACTAATTTGGACAAGAAGAGAATAGAAGCTTTCGAAATGTGGTGCTACAGAAGAATGCTGAAGATTAGATGGGTAGATCACATAACTAATGAGGAGGTATTGAACAGAATTGGGGAGAAGAGGAGTTTGTGGCACAACTCGACAAAAAGAAGGGACCGGTTGGTAGGACATGTTTTGAGGCATCAAGGGATCACAAATTTAGCATTGGAGGGCAGCGTGGAGGGAAAAAATCGTAGAGACAGACCAAGAGATGACTACACTAAGCAGATTCAGAAGGACGTAGGTTGCATTAAGTACTGGGAGAGGAAGAAGCTTGCACAGGATAGAGTAGCATGGAGAGCTGCATCAAACCAGTCTCAAGACTGAAGACCACAACAACAACAACAACAACAACACATACAAAGACACCCGTACAGCGTTCCAGTACTCTAAATAAACACTATGACCCGCTGGGTGCAGTTATTTAAAATTATTGCCGCAGCGCTTGATAGCAAGAAGCTGCGAAACAGAAGAAAGAACAATCTGTCTTTTGTTAAGAATATTCTAGACACTTCATTATCCCTTTTACTTTTGGTAGCCGACATTTTAAGACGTACTACATAGCCTTATTATAAGTTGTATTTTTATTTTGTGTAAAAACTATGTGAAACGACGAACAAATATTTCTCTAATTCGGGTGAGGATACAATGTACTTACGCACATCCTAGGACATTTAATATTATAAGGAACGGACTAACAAAGTAGTGGTTAATCAGATGTAAGTCACGCATTTATGGTGTATTTGTCAATGTCTGCCGGCCGCGGTGGTCTTGCGGTTCTAGGCGCGCAGTCCGGAACCGTGTGACTGCTACGGTCGCAGTTTCGAATCCTGCCTCGGGCATGGATGTGTGTGATGTCCTTAGGTTAGTTAGGTTTAAGTAGTTCTAAGTTCTAAGGGACTGATGACCACAGCAGTTGAGTCCCATAGTGCTCAGAGCCATTTTTTTTTGTCAATGTCTAGAAGTTTAATGCCAAATATATTAATATTTTACGATGCAGTAATTTTCTGTTTATTCTTTTCTTTCAATAACCAAAAATGTCGTTCAAATTGTGTATGTTCTTTGTTAAAGGTTCGCTCTTTATCGCGTTGTCTCGATTGTATTTGGGAGACCACTAATGTGTTCAACTTCAGATCTGTTAATCTGTCATTTCCATTTTTCGAAAAATGGTTCTGAGCACTTCGAGACTTAACATCTGAGGTCATCAGTCCCCTAGAACATAGAACTACTTTAACCTAACTAACCTACGGACATCACACACATCCATGCCCGAAGCAGGATTCGAACCTGTGACCGTAGCGGTCGCGCGGTTCCTGACTGAAGCGCCTAGAACCGCTCGGCCACATCTGCCGGCAATTTCCATCTTTATATTCAAATAGTTCCCTTAGATATTTTCATCGAATATTTAGATTGCGTGAAGCAATCCGGGTCAAAACGTCAATTAAGAAAACCCCTTCGCGCAATCAATCCGTACGTCTCCCGAACACAATCGAGAACCGACGCATCGGTGAGCAATTAATAATCTCTGTCTCTTATCAAGTCGTACTAAAAAACGACCACACAGGATAGTCGTAAGTACGCAATCTAGCGTTAGGTTGCATTTTGTCACTAAATATTACCTACCAAAAGTTACTTACAGCATCACTATTATTATTTACTACTACTTTTTATACAGAATAAGCAAGTTCCTAACGCCAGATGTTCAAATGGTTCAAACGGCTCTGAGCACTATGGGACTTAACATCTGAGGTCATCAGTCCCCGATACTTAGAGCTACTTAAATGTAACTAAGCTAAGGATATCACACACATCCATGCCCGTGGTAAGATTCGAACCTGCGACCGTAGCAGTCAAGCGGTTCCGGACTGAAGCGCCCAGAACCGCTCGTCCACAACGTCCGGCTGAATGCTGTTCATGAATCTTAGCACAACAACTGAAATTACGAGACTGACGTAAAAATTTTCAGCAGGGTGCCTGGGAATACTACGAGAGTACTCCGGCCATGATACAAAGGCGCATCGCAGACCATAATTCCACGAGTAGGTCCAGAGCATCTAGCACGCAGACAGGTTGGTTGTGGGTCCTCAACTGGCATCCTAACCAACACACGACCATCACTGGCACCGGGGCAGAACCAGTTGGTATCAGAAAATACAACTGATATCCATCTGGCCCCTCGATGAGGTTTCGCTTACCACCACTGATGTCGCAATTTGCATTGGTTTGGGGTCTGTTGAATGTACACTACAAGGCATCTAGTTCGGACCAGTCCTTCAAATGAACGACGTCTTACATTTAGTTGTGTCACTGTGGTGCCAACTGTGGCTCAGATTGCTGCTGCAATTGCAGTACGATGCGGCAGATTCGAACGCCGAATACGATGGCCATCTCTTTCCGTACTGCCACGTGGCCGTCAGGAGACCGCTTATCTTGCTACCTTACATTGCCGTGACCCCCGCTGCCAGCAATCGTGTACGGAGGCTACATTCCAGTCCAATCTTTCAGCAGTCTCATAGAAGGAACGTACACCTTCTCTTAGCCCTGTTACAGGATCTAGTTAAACTCAGTGAGATGTTGATAATGGTGTCTTCGTCGCCTTAAAGACGTCCTTGACTAACATCAATTCATCACGTCCTGTCTCAAAGGTAACTAACGCTCACGACCTTTACAGCGTCTCCTTAAAGCAAACCTGATTTGTATCCTCACAGGGGCGCTACTCACGCCACTCTTATGCGACTGGCACGAAATCTGAATAGTCATTACCTTTCAGATGTGGAAACATGCATATCAGCTTTCGTTTATGGCGCACAGCTTCTTCTTGGAGGCTCCGATATTTTCTGTCAGTGTATTAGTTGACTGGTCTAGGGAAATAAGACCTCTCAGTTTTGACATTAAACCGCACCATGATTTAGGACACATCGGCTGTAGCATCTGCCACTGGTGTTGTCTGAGCATGTTCGTGATGCTTTCTCTCTTACTAAATGAACCTGTAGTAAAATCCACTGCACTTCTTGGGACCCTTACTATTTCCACTATCAATCTCGTCTGGTACTGATTCCAGATCGACGAGTAGTATTCAAATATTGGTCATGCGAAGTTTTTCTAAGCTACGCCTTGACTTTATGATCTATCTTTCCTGAGGATTCATTGCAACAATGAATCTCACTCAACCTGATATCTTACTTATCTTCGATTAGTCTTTTGAGGATCATTCGACTTGAAACTGATACATATCCATATTAGATATTTTAAGTATGTGACTGCTACCATTAATTGTTCTTCACTCGTGTAATCATGTGATAATGGTTCTTTATGACTATGTGTGCGTAGTGTGTTATAGTTGCTTATGCTGAGGGTCAACTGCCATTTTCTACACCAAACGTCGATCCTCTGCAGGTCTTCGTACACTTTTCTAGTTTTCTAGAATTGCTACGTCTCTATTCGTAAAAGCATCATCCGCGAGGAGCCTCATTGAATTTCGACGTTACTACACAGGAAGATTCTTACTAACGTTTAAAAACTCCCAAAGCACCGTAGATAAAGCTGAGAAATGTGATTTAACACGAGACATGAATGGTCGCAAATGTCGGGAAATACCCTAAGAATGGATGAGAAATATTGAACATGTGACGTCACCAGATGACGTGCCTCGCCGTACGGGCAGAGGTTGGGCTTTGGCGTGGAAGGATGATGGAGCGATTTACTTCTTTCATTTTGGCAAACAGTGCAAATTTCGAACACCTTTTTTAAATGTGATCAGTTGCAAAAGTAGAAGTTGCAAAAATATTGTACTAGCTGTAACCAAGTAAAAGGTGTTCTTATTTCTTGTTTCTTCCCTTTTGTCGCTTTTTTTGTGTACAGACATTTACCCATTTTATTGTGATCCAATCGGAAAGTTTTTGTTGTACACTACTTTGCAATAAACCAGCGGAGATCGCGAGACCGCTGAGTAAAATAATAAGTCTTCCCTCAATGTAAAAACAAATAAGTTTAACGCACTGAAAAAAAACTCCCTGCCAGACGCAAGACCCGAATTCTGATCCCCACACTCTGAGGTCGCGCACGTGAGCGCAGGGGCACGCCGACGCGAATACTGACTAGGTTTCGGATGATCATGTCGGACAGACCGACAGACTCATCCGGTGCGCGTGCGGGGAAATACATCAAGTGGTCACTTCACATGATGTATGATGGGTAACCAAAGAAACCAAGGTAGTCAAAGTGTTTCATCTTCCAACAGACACTGTATCGAAGATTTATACCGCATGCTGGTAAGGTAGAGAAACATCATCCACTATGTCACAACGCGGGCTATAGTGCATGTTGAGTGATCATGACAGACGGTAATTGAATAGTACAGTGTCGAAAAATTAAGAGGACTACAGCTGCAAAGGTCGCTCCAGATCTGATTTAACCACGAACAACCACACGATTATCTACGTAAGGTTACTGGGAAATAACTTTGGGTCAGTGTTGAGTCTAGCTTGCCCGCAGGAATTTTGTGTCTGGAGGATCCTTTAGAAGATAATGAAGTATTAGATCAGGCAGACAGGCAGATAGCCTAGTTAAAAGAGGAATTGCACACGTACAAGAAATAAAGGGTGAAGAGATGGTACCTGTTTCTACAGATAATTTTAGAGTAGAGGACATAGGATTGACAAAGGGATTATTAATCGCCAACATGGATATCCTGGAGGAAGAAGAATGGGACACTAGTGGTGTCACCCACGCAAAATCGCCTGACGCCATTAAAACGGCATAATGAGAAAAAGTGAAGCACTATGGGGAAGCAGTAGGGAACGGATGGAAATAATACCTTTGATATTTAAGTAACTATTTCTTCCAAAAGGGCCATTACCAGCTAGATGTACGACACAGCACCGCATACCAATGGGAAATGAATCGCCAGTCTACTGCAAATCATAAAGGATACCTAGGTACTTAGTGCCAATTTTGCAGAAATTCATCGATCTACATCTACATCTACATGACTGCTCTGCAATTCACATTTAAGTGCTTGGCAGAGGGTTCATCGGACCACAATCATACTATCTCTCTACTATTCCACTCCCGAATAGCGAGCGGGAAAAACGAACACCTAAACCTTTCTGTTCGAGCTCTGATTTTTCTTATTTTATTTTGATGATCATTCCTACCTATGTAGGTTGGGCTCAACAAAATATTTGCGCATTCGGAAGAGAAAGTTGATGACTGAAATTTCGTAAAAAGGTCTCGCCGCGACGAAAAACGTCTATGCTGTAATGACTTCCATCCCAACTCGTGTATCATATCTGCCACACTCTCTCCCCTATAACGTGATAATACAAAACGAGCTGCCCATTTTTGCACCCTTTAGATGTCCTCCGTCAATCCCACCTGGTAAGGATCCCACACCGCGCAGCAATATTCTAACAGAGGACGAACGAGTGTAGTGTAAGCTGTCTCTTTAGTGGACTTGTTGCATCTTCTAAGTGTCCTGCCAATGAAACGCAACCTTTGGCTCGCCTTCCCCACAATATTATCTAAGTGGTCTTTCCAACTGAAGTTGTTCGTAATTTTAACACCCAGGTACTTAGTTGAATTGACAACCTTGAGAATTGTACTATTTATCGAGTAATCGAATTGCAACGGATTTCTTTTGGAACTCATGTGGATCACCTCACACTTTTCGTTATTTAGCGTTAACTGCCGCCTGACACACCATACAGCAATCTTTTCTAAATCGCTTTGCAACTGATACTGGTCAATCGCTTTGCAACTGATACTGGTCTTCGGATGACCTTACTAAACGGTAAATTACAGCATCATCTGCGAACAACCTAAGAGAACTGCTCAGATTGTCACCCAGGTCATTTATATAGATCAGGGACAGTAGAGGTCCCAGGACGCTTCCCTGGGGAACACCTGATATCACTTCAGTTTTACTAGATGATTTGCCGTCTATTACTACGAACTGCGACTTTCCTGACAGGAAATCACGAATCCAGTCGCACAACTGAGACGATACCCCATAGCTCCGCAGCTTGATTAGAAGTCGCTTGTGAGGAACGGTGTCAAAAGCTTTCCGGAAATCTAGAAATACGGAATGAACTTGAGATCCCCTGTTGATAGCGGCCACTGAAAGATGAAATTAGTGAAGGATAGTATTCTATCCATTCTCAGAAAATGTATCTCTTGCGGGGGCAGGAATACTCGTCGTGCCTAAAAATTCAGTGGCAGACAAACGATAATGTAAGTTTTCTTGTGATTACAGACACCTAAATGTGAAAACTATAATGGACGTCTACCCATTGCCAAACATCACAGAAACCTTGTATCATTTAGGGCTACACAAATATTTTTCAACAATGGATTTGAAGAGTGGTTACCATCAGATAGAGGTTGCACCGCAGGATGGACACAAAGCAGCATTTTCGACACCTAGGGGACAAAACCAGATCAAAAGAATGCCATTCGGATTAAAAAATGATCCTGTCACGTTTCAAAGATTGTTGGACGGAGTACTAGGATGTTTGAAACCAAGGAAATGCTTAGCGTTTCTCGTTAACATATTCGTCTATGGGGGTAATGCGGAATAGAACAATCAGCGGTCAAGGAAGTATTCCTGAGGTTAAAAGAAGACTGACACAGAAGAGAGAGAGCCACATCCTCCAACCAGGGATTAAGTCGCACATGACATAAGCAATCTAAAGAATACTAAGGTAACTGGAGAAGATGGTTTAGCTGCCGATATGATAAAGTGGGGAGGTAACAAAGCAGTAGACAACATGACCAACATCATTCACCAGATCTGGAGAACAAAGAAGTTGCCAGAAGGATGGAAGAATGCAATTTTAGGACCAATACATAAGAAGCGGGACAAGAGAGATGCAGACAACTACAGAGGAATATCGCTACTAGAGCTCGGATACAAGGTGCTGTCAAAACTATTGCTCAGGAGAGTATAAGAATAAGTAGAAAGTACAGTTGGCGACTACCAAGCGGGATTCAGGAAGGGAAGGGGTTATATAGAACAGATATTTATCCTGAAGCAACTGATAGAACATAGGGCCTTAAAAACAAAAAAAGACAGTAATAACCTTCGTGGACTTCACAAAGGCAATTGATTCCATCTACAGACAGACCTTTGTTTATCCTGAAGAACAGAGGACTTGATGTAACTACACAAGAACTCACAAAAGAAATTCTGACAGACACAAAAGCGAGGGCGAGATTCAGAGGAGCACTGTCAGAAGAATCTGATATCAAGACTGGTATTAAACAGGGAGATGGATTGTCACCATTGTTGTTCAGTATAGCACTGGACGAAGTGATCAGACAGTGGAGAGCAATAAACGAGGAAATGGGAATACCAAAGACCCATGTGGGTTGCATAAATGACAACAGGGCTCAAGTGGACTGCCTAGCCTTTGCAGATGACATAGCAATAGTAAAGGAGACGGAAGAAGACGCAAAGACACAACTCGACAACTAAAGCAAGGTAGCCAGAAATGTGGGACTGAGGATCGTCTATAACAAGATAAAGACATTAAATACCACTGCAGACTGGGAAACACCGGAAGGCACTGCGCAAATGGTGGAGAAATTTAAATACCTGGGAGAATTTATAACAGGGAGGAACAGGAGCAAGGAGGGAATAACAGAGAGGATAAAGAATATGAGGTCAGCCTTCTGCATGACGAGAGAGATATACAATAAAAATGAATATATATACACAGAGACAAAGATAAGCCACTACAAGGCAACGGTGAGGAATGCAGTATTATATGCTGCTGAGACGATGACACTAGGAAGAACACCTAAAGAAAGAAGAGAGAAAAATACTGAGAAAAATACTAGGTCCCAAAACACGTGAAGAGAGGTGGATGCGAAGACCTAGGGAGGAATTGTACAGGACCATGAGAACAATATCCGGGGAAATCAGACTCAAAAGGGCAAGGTTTGCTGGACATGTAGTTGGGATGAGAATGGACAGATTGACGAAGAGAGTGTGGGAAACAACTGTGAGGACAAGGGGAAAGACAGGAACCAAGTGGGTTGTTGAACTTTGGAAGGACTGGTTGGGATTGGGGATCAAGGTCGAAGGAAAGGAAAATTGGAGGAACAAATATACACCGACCAATATGCCGGAGATCAAGGACAGAGAAGAATACAGGAAAAGATTAGAGTGTCAACCCGACAGGAGAAACGGAAACTGAAGATCTCAGAACAAGAGCGGGAGAGAAGAAGATAAAGAATGAAGAAGTTCTGGGAGAAGAAGAGGAAAATGCAGTCCAGGAAGGGGCTACCCATGGTCCTACAGAGGCCGTAACGCAAGAAGAAGAAGAGGTTAAAAGCAGCAAAGTTAACATTGATAAGAATACTGTAATTTTGTAACGGTTGAAATAGCGTGCCTAGGTCGTAATTAAATATGGGGTTAAGATAGAGTCTACATTAATTAGAGCTGTGCGTGGATTTCCTGTATCGGGATCAGTAAAGGAGTTGCAGTCGTTTTAGACTCGCAAACTATTACCGGTGGCTTGCAAAAGGTTTAGCGGATATTGCCAGACCGTTGACACATGAGTTACAAAATTGTATAAATTAGTGGAGCGCCAAATTACTTTTGAGGAGCTAAAAGAAGCCTTAACATAGACTCCAATATTGGTATTTCAGGATTATAATAGACAATTTGTTTTAGCATGCAATGCATCAAACCATCCACTTGACTGCGTGTTGTCTCAAGAGCACCTGGTAACTTGCGTATCAAGTCCAGTAAATGCTGCAGAAAGAAACTGTTCCACAACGGAGAAAGAGACGTTACGCTTTATTTATGGAACCACATATTCCAAATGTTATCTGCACGGTAAAAAAAAAAAGAGTAATAACAGATCATGCGGTATCAAAACGGTTGTTTGGGTTAAAGGATCCTCCCAGTGGGTTGACACGATGAGTAGTAAGACTAGATGGATTTGGTTTCGAAGTTACGCATAAACCTGGAAAGAATCACGGAGATGCGGATGGCTTAAGTAGCAAAGTACCAGCATTATATGTTGGGGGTAATGAGCAAAGGAGTGGCAAGCTGCACAAAAGCCGGATAACGAATGTAAGCATTATTTTAAGCAGTCATAGTTTTGTGTGCAGGATGGATTGCTATGCAGAGAAACTAAGTTGGGACCGTAGGTAGTGGTATTAGCGAAGCTAAGTAATAAAGTGGTACAAGAAGCTCATGATCAGATATAAGCGGGTCATGGAGGTTTCAGACCTACTAACAGAAGAGTAGTGGAAAAGTACTGTGGAGGAATAGGCAGACAGTCGTAAACCAGTATGTGCAGAATTGCGTGGGCACTGAGAGCGGATTTGTTTCGTACAAGAGTACCATTGCACAGATTACCCGAAGCATTAGTACTGTAAGTAGGCTATTTAGGTTTTCTTATTGGTAACACCACGTAGCGCTCTGTATGAAAATCACTGGCTGTGCCTTGTGTGCAGTCTGTGGCTGGTTTGCATTGTTGTCTGCCATTGTAGAGTTGGGCAGCTGGATGTTAAAAGTGCTTAGCGTTGCGCAGTTGGAGGTGAGCTGCCAGCAGTGGTGGAAGGGGGGGGGGGGGGGGAAATGGCGGAGTTTTGAAATTTGTAAGACTGGATGTCATAAACTGCTGTATATATTATGACTTTTGAACACTATTAAGGTAAATACATTGTTTGTTCTCTATCAAAATCTTTCATTTGCTAACTATGCCTATCAGTAGTTAGTGCCTTCAGTAGTTTGAATCTTTTATTTCGCTGGCAGTAGTGGCGCTCGCTATATTGCAGTGGTTCGAGTAACGAAGATTTTTGGTGAGGTAAGTCATTTGTGAAACGTCTAGGTTAATGTTAGTCAGGGCCATTCATTTGTAGGGATTTTTGAAAGTCAGATTGCGTTGCGCTAAAAAATATTGTGTGTCAGTTTAAACACAGTCATGTATAATTGTTCTAAGGGGACGTTTCAGTACCAGTCGGTTTTCTTTGGGGTTGATGTTTAATGTCCATTCAATAAAAGAACTGCAGGAAATATGTACATACTCAGAATCATAGCTGTTTTTCACGATACGTAAAGTGATTGCAATGCCAAAGCAGCAGGCAACAACAGGACCACAAGCATTTTATGGATAATTAGATATTGATATCTGGATTGCCTGAAACAATAATGACAGAGCAGGAAATGAATTTCAAGTAAGGTCTATTCAAGGAATTGTGTGATTTACTGCATGTTAAGAAGTTAAGTACGTGTTATCTCCATCCACAAGCCAATGGAAAAACTGAAAGAGTGAATAGGACAATTGGGAAGATGCTTGGGTTTGGCACTGACTCACATCACACCAACTAGGATGTTTATCTGAAGTACCTCGGCTCTACCTACAACTCAAAGCAGCATATGAATACAGGATTATCGCCATATGAAGTAGACCATAATTGTAAAACGTCATCACCTTTCGACATAGTGCAAGCCAGGCCAACAGACTGTATACTGGGCCAAGTACAATACACTTTTTCTGTTATCGGCTTGGTAACAAACTCCAGATTAGAGTAGTTAAAAGTTTTACGGCTACTAGCAAGCTATTAAAAACTATTGTAAATAGTAACATAAAACTGCGGATACCTTAGAGCATTAATTAATTTTGTTAGCTGGTTTTCCGGTTGTGAGCCTCGTAACAGGAAAACAGATTAACTAAATAGAATAATTCTGTTTCCATCCGTAATTTCGTGATTTCCATTCAAAATTATGAATATTTCCTAGAAAACAGTGACAGATAACGATTTAATATTATTTCATATTTTTATTTCTGAACAATGGTAACCCTTACGGTCTAAAGTAAGTGACTTTCAATTTTATGTATGTCATCCATATCCATGGTAATGATTTCTTGTACTGAGCTGTTGATTTGAAAAATAGATATATTATTTGTAACAAAATGTCTTAAAGAATAAATGTAATGGAAAGAATTGGTTAGCATAATAAATTTCTTATACTGGCCTCTGCGTGAAATTCTTAAGTTGGGACCACAAATAAGTGGTGCTACCCACTTCTTCACTCAGGAAATTTTAACTTGGCTTGGTGAGTTACCGGAAAAAAAGATCCCATATGACATTAAGGAATGAAGTTCAGCGAAATCGGTGTTTTTATTTTTATTTTTGTGCTACCTGTGACTGACAACATCCGCATAGTAAATAAGATTTGTTCACGTGCCGGCCGCGGTGGTCTAGCGGTTCTAGGCGCGCAGTCCGGAACCGCGCGACTGCTACGGTCGCAGGTTCGAATCCTGCCTCGGGCATGGATGTGTGTGATGTATTTAGGTTAGTTAGGTTTCAGTAGTTCTAAGTTCTATGGGACTGATGACCACAGTAGTTAAGTCCCATAGTGCTCAGAGCCATTTGAACCATTTGTTCACGTGCTTCAGCAATTCGGAGGTATCATTCAGGTATGCAGTGTTCTGTCACTTGATCTCAGTAGAGAAAGTAATGATAATCACCCCGAAACAATTAAAACTTCGCAGAAAGAATAGGCATTCATTCATAATTTAGAGACACATAAACAACACGTAATGGAGAGAACGATGCACAGCTATCGTCATATATGGGAACGTCAACTCAGTTTGACGGATTTACTGCATTATGGGCAGCGCTTTCCAGCATTCTTGGCGCGGATTTTCTCGAACCTCTGCTCGGGTTGATTGCGACTACAATTTGCAATTTAGCTTCATCCGTTTAAGTGCTATTCAGTGTCAGAAGAGAAAGAGAGAAGAGAAAAAAAGAGGGGAAAATCTGCTCTCACTCGCCTTCGTTTTTAGGTCGACGGGCGGATTGGTACGATCGATAGCAGGTGGCGTATGCGGGCCGATGAAATGGCCACTTCTATCCACTCTATAACTGGGCGTGAAATTTTCAAAACCCCGAGGTGGCACTTCTGTGCCGACGCTGAATTCGGCTTTTTTGTTGTGAACTACCTTAGATGCTGATAAGGACCCTGCTTGGTCCCACAGTATCATTTTCGTTGTGAAATATTTTACAATTTCCCAAGGAGAGTTATTGTAAAATGCCGACAGGACGGAAAGCTAATTTTGAATGTTTTAACATCTTGTTGAAATTTGTTTGTATGACTGATGCAAGAACCAGCTAAGCGCTAATACCAGAATATCAACCACAAATTGAATTTAGTAAAGCACGACGTTTCATTGCGAAATGGAGGTATAGCGTTACTTGATTCATTTTAAAATGGGGTGTACTAATCTAAAAACTCACGGATTACTCCTACAATACCTACGGTTTCGGTCGTCGCCAGCTATCAACTTCACATCTTTTATTCACACTGTGAATAAAAATACTGAAGCTCGTAGAGGGCCTCTTGTCTCAGGGATTGACAGTTGAATCTCATCGTAAATAAATATAATACACTCCTGGAAATGGAAAAAAGAACACATTAACACCGGTGTGTCAGACCCACCATACTTGCTCCGGACACTGCGAGAGGCCTGTACAAGCAATGATCACACGCACGGCACAGCGGACACACCAGGAACCGCGGTGTTGGCCGTCGAATGGCGCTAGCTGCGCAGCATTTGTGCACCGCCGCCGTCAATGTCAGCCAGTTTGCCGTGGCATACGGAGCTCCATTGCAGTCTTTAACACTGGTAGCATGCCGCGACAGCGTGGATGTGAACCGTATGTGCAGTTGACGGACTTAGAGCGAGGGCGTGTAGTGGGCATGCGGGAAGCCGGGTGGACGTACCGCCGAATTGCTCAACACGTGGGGCGTGAGGTCTCCACAGTACATCGATGTTGTCGCCAGTGGTCGGCGGAAGGTGCACGTGCCCGTCGACCTGGGACCGGACCGCAGCGACGCACGGATGCACGCCAAGACCGTAGGATCCTACGCAGTCTCGTAGGGGACCGCACCCCCACTTCCCAGCAAATTAGGGACACTGTTGCTCCTGGGGTATCGGCGAGGACCATTCGCAACCGTCTCCATGAAGCTGGGCTACGGTCCCGCACACCGTTAGGCCGTTTTCCGCTCACGCCCCAACATCGTGCAGCCCGCCTTCAGTGGTGTCGCGACAGGTGTGAATGGAGGGACGAATGGAGACGTGTCGTCTTCAGCGATGAGAGTCGCTTCTGCCTTGGTGCCATGATGGTCGTATGAGTGTTTGGCGCCGTGCAGGTGAGCGCCACAATCAGGACTGCATACGACCGAGGCACACAGGGCCAACAGCCGGCATCATGGTGTGGGGAGCGATCTCCTACACTGGCCGTACACCTCTGATGATCGTCGAGGGGACACTGAATAGTGCATGGTACATCCAAACCGTCATCGAACCCATCGTTCTACCATTCCTAGACCGGCAAGGGAACTTGCTGTTCCAACAGGACAATGCACGTCCGCATGTATCCCGTGCCACCCAACGTGCTCTAGAAGGTGTAAGTCAACTACCCTGGCCAGCAATATCACCGGATCTGTCCCCCATTGAGCATGTTTGGGACTGGATGAAGCGTCGTCTCACGCGGTTTGCACGTCCAGCACGAACGCTGGTCCAACTGAGGCGCCAAGTGGAAATGCCATAGCAAGCCGTTCCACAGGACTACATCCAGCATCTCTACGATCGTCTCCATGCATTGCTGCGAAAGGTGGATATACACTGTACTAGTGCCGACATTGTGCATGCTCTGTTGCCTGTGTCTATGTGCCTGTGGTTCTGTCAGTGCGATCATGTGATTTATCTGATCCCAGGAATGTGTCAATAAAGTTTCCCTTTCCTGGGACAATGAATTCACGGTGTTCTTATTTCAATTTCTAGGCGTGTATATTGCCCACAAGTAGGCAAAAATGTCACTGATCGGACGATTACACTATTGGCGATATTTTATTGCAAATCATAACAATCATAAAATATAGGCCTACGCTGATTTTCACGTGCATTAATTAGAATCGTCACGACTGCATAAAACTACAAGGCGAAAATAATGTCCGACTGAGATTCATAGGGAGAACGGCAAGTAAACGTAATGACAATATTATGAAAAGGATAGTTGCTTCTCACCATGTAGAAGAGATGCTGAGTCACAGGTATTCACAACAAAAAGTCTGTAAAAAATCTTTCGTCCAAACAGACCTTCATCAGTATTAGACAAAACACACACACATTTTCACTGTCATCATTCCATTCTACAGCTTTTGGTAGTCATCATTCGCAACTGCGAATTCATCTGATGTGTTTACCAACGACTGTGGTCGCCGCACTGCACCGTCATCAGAATAACACCGGCACTGCAATATCGTATAATTCTGATGAAGGTCTGTTGGGTGAAAGCTTTGTTTGTTTGTTGTTCCTATCTGCGGTTCAGCATTTCCACTATATCTATTTCATAATATTTTCATTATTACATCCTGGATTTTCCAAGGAAACGTAATTCACACGTGAAGGTAGCAGCATGCAAATCACTCCTTCAACCAAACCTTACAATATCGGTTTTCAGGTTGTGATGCTTACGTGGAGATAGTGAAGAACCAAAGAAGAGATGCTTATTCTGTGTCCCACCATATGGTGCATGGTAGAGGGTGCTTTGTCAGTCTCTGTCACCGCATCCCATTCTTGTTCAGTCCTAAGGATGAACGATTGTTGTTAACATTGCGTTTGAACTCGGATCTCTCCAGTTTTCGTTTATCTTTTTTCTCAATGGTTGCCCCATATCGGTTGAATCATCTAGGGATATACGTTCTCGTAAAGGATTCCCCCCTCCCCCCTTTCACGAAAACAAGCACAAAGACAGAGAGCTTGCTATAAGCCATTATCATACCTTTATTTAAGAGAGATTATAGGAGATATGTCAGTAACTACCGACCTGTTTCCTGTGGACATCATTTTCCGAAATTTTTGAGTAGGTGATGTATTCTAGAATAATGTCTCAGCAACAACATCCTCAACACAGTTTGGGTTTCTGAAAAGTTGCTGTATTCAGAATGGCATTTACGTGTTCACTCAATCCATTTTACAAGCATTAAATAATCAAACAGCCTGGTTGGTATTCTCTACGCCCTATCTAGGGGTTTTCACTGAATCACAATATTCTCCGACACAAAAGGAAGTTTTTTAGGTCTGATGGTTTATCCAACCAATGTATAATACCAAATATGACCAACAGAAAATAGAAATGAGTACTTAGTAATTCAACTAGTATAGTCCAGAGAAGTAATTCTGACTGGGGAGAAATCAGGTATGGGTTTTCCTAATGCTCAATCTTAGGTCAACTATTGTTTTGCACATATGTAAACGATCTTAATTCTAATACACAACAAGTAGAAATAGTTATTTTTGCAGATGATAGTAGTATTATAATTAATCCAAGGATAGACACAGAAACAGAAGAAATGTCATTGACTGCTCTTTTGCGAATGGTCTCACTGTCAGTTTTAAAAAGAGAACATATTCAGTTCTGCACATCTATGGGTCTACACAAATGGAAAGTGTAACACATGGTCAGTAAATAACAAACAAGGTGTGAAACATCAGAAGTCTTTGGTTTCTATATGGATAAGAATTGAAACATGGAAAAGCACATTTCGGACTTCTTAAAACAACTCAGTTCAGCCAAATTTGCACTTAGAATCACTGAAAATCTTGGAGACAGAAAGATCAGTAAGTCGATATATTTTGCAGACTTTAATTCAGTTATTTCATATGGAACTACATTCTAGGGTAATTCATATTTAAGAAAGAAAGTCTTTACTGCCCTAAAACGTGCTGTAGAATAATATGTGGTGTTCACTCATGATCATCTTGTAGACATCTTTCAAAGAGTTGAGCGTTCTACTTCTTCACTGTATCTTTATTTTGTCGTGACATCTGTTGTATGTAATCTACTATACTTCAAAAAGAATAATGATGTTCATAATTAGAAAGTCAGAAGGAAAAATGGGGTTCATTACTCCATTTTAAGTTTGTCTTTAGCACAAAATTGGGTGCACAAAGCTGCAATTAAATTTTTTTATAATGTACCCAGTCATATAAATTATCTGACAGACATAAAGTAAAATTTGAAAACAAACTGTACAAATTTCTTCTTGAGAAATCCTCCAATTCCGTATAAGGATTTACATTACTGAACTGTGTAACATGTGGTGGGTAGGGGTTACTAGACCACATCTGTATATTTAAAAACAAAAAAGCCTTCTAAACGTCAACATGATGCCATATTTACAAATTAATTAGCGATGTGAAAGTAAAATCACTCGTTCCACATCATTACTATTTATTATTCACAATGATCCATGGAACATGAAACTAACTAAATGGTGTATCCTTCCCTACCTGACTGCTTACCAGCTATTTTCTTAAAGGATTCCATCATCTGATTCATGATGGATATTCCAGTCTTAAGAAAACCCTATCTCATGCTGTTACCTGGTCTCTTTAAGGAGATCAGCTGCTATGGTAACAGACGAGCTGCTCCTGCTGGATCAGATGTACCTTCAGCAGGGGAAAAACATAAAATCTGTTTCTCAGGCGTAAGGGGACAGCTGTGTAGTCAGTACCATTTTACCTTTCATACAGAGATTCGCGACCCAACCTCTGCCCGCCAATCACAGTTCGACCATATGAAAAGATTCTGTGGCATCAGTGACAGACGACGCTATAGGCACCAGGAGTGACAAGGGATGCATCTCAGGCGTCTGTGTGCGACCTTTGATGCCTGTAGACCAATACCAATACATCTCTCAGCTAATTCTAACCTGTGGGCAATTCCTGCTTCTAAGCCAATATTGTCGTAATATTGTCGTAATAAAAGAACTGACTATGCAGACAACACGCAGAATTACCTTAACACTGGATGCTGTGAAAGTCAATAGTTAATATAACAGTCATCCTAACTTTTTTGCTGTACTTCATACTGGTCGTTGTCCAGAAAATAACGGCATGTGATTTCTCACAGAAGGTGCCTAGACCTTGAAAATGCTTAAGAATACTGTTTTAATCTTTCTCTTGCTCTCAGTATTTCGGTGTAACTCATTCGCCCGACAAAATCGTCCGTAATTCAGTACTGTCGGGTTCTCAAAAGAATGTGATCAGGTGTAAACGAAATTCCTTGAACAGGAAACACCAGCTGAAGTCACTATGTCATATATTCCTCGCTCTTGAATAAGCACAAAGCAAGAGCTTTTCACATTTCTTCATCCATCGACAATATCTTTCACATGAGTACAATTTACAGTCTTGCCTCTCTAAATCCGATCATTAACACAATTACAAAACAACTTTTCTCCTCCATAGCTCACGGCCAGTTCACTCTAGCGAAAGTAACATAAAACCAAAGATACGAAAATTTTACAACTACAGATCATTGATATCGATACTTGTTCACAGATGTAATATACGTAGAATACTTTACGTTGACTAATAACTGCATTTTTGTTAAGTTTGAATAATCAGTTAGTTTTAGAAACAATAAATTGTAATAGGTTTTTGACAGTTTATATGTTGATAAGATCAAAATTCTCTACTGAAAACTGCTAAGTTGAAACATATTAGTCACTTATGGTTATCAGTGTCTCACTCTCATAACTAGAAGGTACAAAGACTTAGGCATTGATAAATAATGGACGATAAATAAACATGACATAAGAAATATGGGTCCCCAGGCATCGAAATAAATGCTACAAATTATTATAGGAACAACAGTAGCATCGTATTGTAGATTAGCTACAGCAATATCACCGTCCACTTTACGACAGATTTACACAGATGTAAGCTAGTTCTACCCTGCATCTGCACACATCAAGCGCTGTCTGTTCGTCTAAGTAGCATGACAAAAATTGAGATTCTGCCTGTCTTTTGAAGAATATTCGCAATGGATTCTTCCACAACAAATTTAATTATGTCCATGTCGATGGCATTCATTTCTATAAAGACCATTTTCAGTGCGCCATGAATTACCTACAGATCTACATAGGAAAAATAGAATATCGGTATCACATGCAATGTTGTTATTGCAGTGAATGTATTTGGTACAAAAGTAACACTTTCAATTAATCAAGGAATTTTGATGCTATGTGGCAGGAAAATATAGTGATTTTTTAGCGTCGATGTTGTTCATACAGCCAACAAGGCAACAGCCAGCAGGTGACATCTGGTATACTTGCCACAAACGAATAGGAATTTTTACAACTAAGCTTTTTTATTAGTACTGTACTTGTCTTGGAAATAATTGGTAAAAATAACCGAATTTTCAGGGGTAAAATATCACAGAGATCTTAGAAAAACGAGGCTCTAACGGTAAAGTGTGTCCTTATTAATGGCGTTGCCATAGGCGTGTCTACGTCACGGCGTGCTCTTTCTCGCGGCCGCTCCCTCGATCCGTTCCGTGAATACAACGACTGTGACAGCGTATTGACGTAACTATGTGCCGTAGTACGTACAACCTGGCATATAACGTGGCGAAAGAGTGAACTCGAATGGTTTAGTTTTCTTCGTACTAGCTGTGGATCCTAGTCCGTATTAACGTCTTTGCCACAACACGAATACCATCGATTCTTTACTCGCATCTAGTTGGCTGAAGCCTTTTCTGTGAGGATAGTAGAATGGTACTTTGTCAGGAAACCAGCCTGTAGTTAGAGTTTTTAAAATAGGAGTCTGTACTGAGCCAATGTATGAAATTTAAAAAAATAATAACTGCTGTGGAAATTGACAGATTGGTTACAATATGGCAAATCTAAAGGCAGATAAGTAAATGAATAAAGACGTTCGTAATGGGTGAAATCTGTGCATCGTAAACAGCACAGAACTGTAAGTAATTATTATCATTGCAACAATAAGCATGGAAAGGCAAAGTAGAATCATGAAATATTTTGAAGAAAACTTGATACTGACACTCAGTCAGCATGGATTCAGAAAGTATCGTTCTTGGGTAACTCAACTGGCTCCTTATTCAGACGAACTGCTGAAGGTCAAATACAGGGGATCTCAAGTTGATCCAATATTTCTGCCTATCGAGAGGCATTCCGCACGGTTTCCAAAAGCGACTTTTGGTCAGACAGAATGCCTCCGGAGCATCGTCTCAGTTGCACAGATGGATTCGTGATTTCCTATAAGAAAGTTCACGGCTCGCAGTAACTGATGGATATCGTCCAGTAAAATGTAAGTGATGCTTAGTGCTCCCCAAGGAAGTGGTGTAGGCCCTACTGTTCTCACTCAATATAAATGAGAGGAGATAATCTGAGTAGTCAGCCAGGATTGTTTCAGATAAATTCATTTACCATCCAGTAAAACATTAGAAGATCAAAACGAGGTGCAAAATTACTTAGACAAGATATCTGCATGGTGCGAAAAGCGGCAGTGGACCCCAGGCAATAAAAAGTGCGATGTGCCTTCTATGGTTACGAAAAATATCTCGTACCATCACATACAAAATGTGGTGGGGAAGGCGAACTGAAGCTTGCCCTTATCGCCTTACCGCTTAAAAGATGCAACAAATCTACTAAAGAGAATACCTACACAACAATTGACCGTCCTCTTACGACTGTTGTTTGATGACATGGTATCTTTATCAGATAGTACTGACGGAGAATATCGAAAAAGTTCAAAGAAGGCAACTCATTTTATATTATACTGAAGTAGGAGAGAAAGTGCCACAGATGTGATGCGCAATTTGGGGTGGCAAAGATTAAGAAAATGACTTTGTCTTTGCTGTTAGACCTCTTTATGAAATATCAATCAACAACTTTCTCCTCCGAATGTGAAAATATTTTGTCGAGGCATACTTACATAGAGAAAGTATGATCATTGTAATAATATAAGGAAAATCAGAACTCCTGCGGTAAGTTTCAGGTGTTCATTTTTCCGAAGGGCTATTCGACAGTGGGACGGTCGGAAATTAGTCTGATCCGATGAACTCGTTGCCAAGTACCTGACTGAGAATTGCTGAGTAGTCAAAACCACATACGACAATTATCTCAATTATCTGTTGTGACCACTATCGTTGTCAAAACATTAAACAAAATTGGATCCCTTTTTTTGCGTCGGAACTTGTAGTTACAACATATTTGTGGATAAAGTAATTAGAAGTTCCCAGAGCAACAAAGATCATGCATGGAATAATGAACTAGGGAGGTAAAGACGTTAAAAGCAGACTAAGTGAGCTGAGACGCATAATCATTCACAGACCCTTCTCTGAAAACTATTTTCTTTGAATTTCATACACTGTTTGCTTCAATATAGATTCACGCTTTGGAAACTCTTAACTACAGACCGGTTTCCCGACATGGCACGAGGCATAGTAAATCAAAAACTAATAAAGAATCAATAACATTCATGATATGGCAGAGACGTTAATACGGACGAGACTCCTAAGTCAGGAAGAAGAAAACTAAATCGAGCGAGTTTCTGTGATACATTATATGATCTAATATTGTACTGTTTTCGAAATTAGTGATATCGGTACATATTCCAGCTGATTAGTTTAATTCCCTCTCTTGTGTACTGATGCGACCTCCACAACTTTTCAATATTTAGACACGGGTATTTCATCAAGCGAGCGGTTGTATAAAATTGTGAAAACTGGAGCTATTGCATTAACATATTTCAAAAGGAACCTATTCTGTATACCACCTGAAATGGAAAACATAGCTTTATTAAGAGGCTGAAGCTCATTCGCTACACAGAGGGTAATTGTTCTGATTTCAATTCTGGAATATTTATTGTACCTTGTTTGAACCTTGTTTGGTGAAGGCATCACACAAAAGCCTTAGTGGCACTGTCATCGACAAAATTATCGATGGAGTCGCTCAGTCAGGCCATTGACTGTATCTTGCTGCTGTTAAGCGACCAGGATCTCAGAATTTATTTCAGGGTAAACTTCCAGCCAGCTCTGACAGCTGAGCACAAGCCAAAAAATTTGTAATCAACGTGAAGGTGAAACTACTGTAAAACTTTGAGCTGTTATCGAGTCTATAAACTAACTCCAGCTGGCAGACATATCGCTCTGGTGCCTAGGTACAGACGTAATGTATGATGCTGTTTTGTACATAAGTCCATAAGCCGTCTGAGAACTTGGCCCTCAATAAAGTACTGTAAAATTCACGTCTGAGCTTATAGACAAACAGCTGTACTGAACACATTAAACTTTTTAAAATCTTTGCAGTACTTCATGGCGATTTCTATGGATACGTACACATTTGACAACTTTGTAACTTCTAAAATGAGTGTTTTAAAACTACGTGTTGTTTGCTAAAGGAATATGATAAGCATTGTTCATATAATTATAAATGGCTGCACCACCACAAGGGAATTGTATTTTCAGAAAGACAAACATTAAATACTTAGCAACGTAAGTCATAAAACCGCTTTCGACGTTTTGTTTGAACGATCTTGACGAGCTTGTTGGTGGCATGTGTAACAGTAGCAGGGAATATACGGTTACGAGATGGTGACCAGTGTTGATGGTTTGACATGGAAATGTAATTTTGCAATTAATTGTGCGTCAAACCAATTTTATTCTGCTGTATCTTTTACTTCAATGTGTACGAGTCGTCTCTGAAATTAGTTCGTCTGGGGTGCAAGATTTTCCCGATTTTCGATTTTAAAGGCATGACAGCGGGAAAGGCGGATTTTAAGGAGAAAATATTTGAAACGTATTAAATAAATAAAGTATCAATTAAAAATTAAGTACTATGAGCGGTTAATCGACTGTAGGAGACAACCGCAGAAAAAAATGTAGAATTACGTCACTCAACTATTTTTGTGAAGGTGACGGCATCTTTTTGTTTTAGAAGCGATTTAAGACGGGTGCTTTTCTGTGATTAGGGCAGATTTATACGACACACAGCCATTATCATTTATATTTTGCTTAAAGTAAGTCGCATTGTAAATTTATTGTTTATGTGTGATAATTAAATTAGTGATATTATTTAATATTAGTTTCATTTTATGTTACAAGTCATCCTCACCCATACGGCGTCTTGATTTGGCGAAAGGTTAATGTTCTTTAAATGCACATAAACTATCTACTACGAATCGTTTTTTCCGTAAGTAAATGTTTTTGAAGTCCTTTAAAAGAAGTTTTAATCAGAAGAGAATTCCACAGTCGAGTAAGAAAATCTGAACGGAACTTAGTAAAAGAATCAGAACAGACCTAACAATCAAAGCCAGTTTCAGGCACCTCAAAAAAAATTAATTAACAAAAATATTTTATTTAAGAAGTTACTTAATTATTTTAGTATTTATGCATACACGATCCTATCAGAATTGACAATAAAAACTAATTTAAATTATGTTCCAAAGTTTTCGAGTCATGACTGCAGTCAGAACTAGGCTTCTGAAAGGCGCCATGGTAAACCATGATAATTTACTTTGTCAGGGACGTGAGAAGCTGTGTGACATTGTTTTCCACCACTAATTTTGAAGAGGCTACAATTAAATGGCAATACGTTTATGATATTGGATACATTTATATTAGTTAATGTAATGATAGTCATCTTGAACAGAAGATAATTCGTACAATGTAAATTCTATGTTCGTAGTATTTCGAATGTTGATATAACCTACAATCCAATAACAAACCTAGTTCCTCTGTCATGTATTAGAATTAACGATCTGTGTTAAAGTTACAGTGTCAAATAACATATGTGGATAACACAAAAAATTTTCGTATTCGTAATTATTCCGAAATTCCGTTCTCGTTAATTTAAACTGAAAGGAAAGCAAAATTAAAGCATTGGTTCCCCTTGTTATAATTCTTGCCTCAGGTACCATGTTGCTTGCTTCTTTCTTAAATTTTAAGTTATGTTGACGAAGTTAAATATTGATTAAGCCTAAATTTAATAAGCAATGAAGTACAATTACCTCTTCAGAGCTTGGCGACTATAAATTCGTAGTTATAGAATCTATTTCAGAGGGTTCATCACAAGGTACGTTAAGAGCAGCTCTCATCCTGCTCGTACAGGAAACGACTGTTTGAATGGCAGATACAACCATGTTATCAAAACCAGTAGTGTAGGTAAGCAGTGATAAAATCAGTGAAGTGTATTTGTGTCAATGTTAGACATACGATAGGACCGCTGTTTCCAGTTGGTTTGGGATTCAATGGTCGATACCCATCGAGTAGTAGAACAGTTCTTTTATATTTGCCAATGGCTTTTGAGAGAGCAAAACTACAGTATCTTTCAAAGTTAATGCTTCGCACACGGCCTATGAAGCCGCCATTTTCGAGTGTAGAGCCTTCCAATACGGAATTGTGTCTTATGTAGCTCAGCAGAAAATTGTTGGAAACGCTTGATATATCTAAATGATATTAACAGACCAAACAAAAAATCTACAAGATTTCACAGTAGTAAAGAAACATTATTTTAGTAACTGTTGTGTAATACTTAGATAAGATTACTAACGATTTGTTGCGTGATAAAAGAACAAATTGCTAGCAGACACGTAGTTGTGAGAGTTTGTTTATAATTTCGGTAATGTTACCTTCTTGTTGACTTATTATCATAATATATGTACAAATACTGCACAACTGACGATATCGAAAGTCATATACAGAAACCCGATAGAAAAACATATGTACTAAGACCCATACACTTGCTTACGAACTAGCAGTAGCCGGCCACGGTGGTCTCGCGGTTCTAGGCGCGCAGTCCGGAACCGTGGGACTGCTACGGTCGCAGGTTCGAATCCTGCCTCGGGCAGGGATGTGTGTGATGTCCTTAGGTTAGTTAGGTTTAAGTAGTTCTAAGTTCTAGGGGACTAATGACCACAGCAGTTGAGTCCCATAGTGCTCAGAGCCATTTGAACCATTTTTTTTAACTAGCAGTGTAGGGAGAGACAGCCAAATATGACCAGTGTTCACAACTTTATCGAAGCAATGATTTGGTGGACGGTCTGTAACTATGAATAGCGGAGCTGAGAATCTAGTGTTGCTATTTGTAAACTAAGACGAGGATTTCATGTGCAAATGATTTTATTTGTTTCTATATTTTGTCCTTGTGTGCTACCAAAGTGCACGTTCTTGTACGAGTGACTCCCGAGATAATGGTATCTTGACACGTAAATCGCACTGCTGAGTTGGGTTGGGGTTGTTTTGGGGGAAGAGACCAAACAGCGAGGTCATCGGTCTCATCGGATTAGGGAAGGATGGGGAAGGAAGTCGGCCGTGCCCTTTGAAAAGAACCATCCCAGCATTTGCCTGGAGCGATATAGGGAAATCACGGAAAACCTAAATCAGAATGGCCGGACGCGGGATTGAACCATCGTCCTCCCGATTGCAAGTCCAGTGTGCAACCACTGCGACACCTCGCTCGGTCCGCATTGCTGAGGATTATCTTCCTAATATTAGCTGTTGTATGTCAAACTGTTTATAACGATTATCTTAACAAGTGCTAACCTGCCGTCCTTAACATGGACGATATTAGAATAAGTAATCACATGTTACTGAGTTGCTACAGAGAGCCACTGTTATCGTAAACCATGAAGGATTAACCATTGTACAAAGTTTGTGTAAGTGTACCTGTATATGGACACCATAAAGGATATAAATTAGCAAATAAGAAACCTATCTCTACAAAAATGCTCAAATTATGTATAAACAATGTTGTGTACAAGACGATTACCTTTATATTTGGTACATTGTGATTACGCCATGATTCTGGTGAATTTGACACTGGGCTAAGGGGTCATAACATAATCACAACCAACTGAATACAACACATTAAAAACGAGTGTATTCAATGTTTGTCACATCATAAAAACTGCTACGTAGCCCAGAATAAATTCTAGAAGTACCAACGTGGAAAAAAATAGCATGACCAAACATGTACTACTGTGCTATCATACCAGATCATGAATTGTCGATTTCGACCAAAAAATGGTTAAACATGCCAAATTACAATATAAATTATAAGAAACTGTGAGAATATGGTATTAAAAAGTTCTGAAGTTATCATAAATTACAAGAATCTAACAAATTACTGTTAAAAAAAGTATATGAGTGAACAAAACCATCCCAGGTCTAGAGGCACATCGAATTTCTAGAAGAATATCATTATTTTGCAGAGACTCTTTTATGCTGAAATAAACACTATATTTAATAATTTTTCAATTATATAATTTCACACCCTTGGGAATCATCAAGCTACGAAACAATAAAAACTCTCACGTATATAGCATGATATATTGCATCTGTGAGAGGGAAGAAATATCTAATGGGATCCATAAAAAGGATTTCACATAACCCTAGTAACTACTAGCGGAAGAATCCCATATTTGAAGTCTATGTATAAAATTGTAAAAGTGCAAACCTTATGTTTGAATTGTCACTTTTGCAACAAGAGAATATTATTATAGTTTGTGACACAGGGTTTTCGTGGTGTTTGGCCTATGGACTGTGCAATAGTGGGTATGTTTACATCAGCATTTATTTAACACTGTATATATTAGCCCTGAAACACAATGACATCAATAGAAAGCATTAGCAGTTAATAAGAAATCATCAATATTTTGCACACAAACACTTCTGTGGTATTTGTACAAATAGATCCTCCGCGCTTAGTTACCGATAATATGTGCACTGTCTGTGTCTCTTCCCCGTTGCTGAGAAACTGGAGGATGCCGGCCTGCAAGAGTTAGGCCATGTCCTACGTGAGCGACAGAAGCGATCGACAGCGCGCGACAGCTTCAGGCGACAAAACACAACCACAGGTACAGTTACTGCAGTGTCCTACGTGAGCGACATCTGTGTCGCTGCCTGTCTCCCGCTGCAACTGGCGACATTTGAATTCAAACGTGTTTGAATCTTGTCGCTGCAGCACGCGTGACGAGAGTGACAGTCACGTGTCTTCTCGACAAAGCAGTGGAGCGGACGCGACGGCAGCTATGATATACTTATCATCGGATTTTAAGACAACTATTCGGTGAAAAAATATGATTCTTCCGCATCTTGTAGCTTGGTATCTTTAGACGATAAAAGTCTTAGTTTATTTTAGTTATTCGTCATAGTTACTGTGCTGCACGAAATTGGGTACATGGCTGTATGAAATTTTTAAGAATTTGCAGAGGTAAAATCACTTTGCCTACTTTCCGTATAGTTCATTTAAAGCCAAACATTATTGCATATGAAATGTAACCAATATATCTAAATTGTATTTAAAGTTGAGGTCGGAATTATATCTCTCTTCATTCTTGAGATATTGGTTGTTACACTCGCGGACGAGTCGCTTGCAGCGCGACCGAACCTTTCCTGTGATTTGGAAATCAAGTGGTCGTAAAAATCCTCACATCTCATAAACCATTCAAGATGTCGACACGACGATTTTTGGAAATGACATCATGCAGAAAGGACTATTTCATCGTATGATCAACACTCTATTCGTTTTTGTAAACGCGTGAGCAGAGAGAAAACAAGACTCCCCATAAATTAATACCATGAATTTTTGTCTGAATTTTCATAGCAATAACCAAACAAAGCGACCAGCGTGAATCCAATTTTTGCACGAAAATATTTAACTGCTTGAAAGTAATCACGGTAATTAACGAAAACTTAATGAGTTGAGGAAAAATTGAAATATTTCACGAAAAGCTGCTGGCAAACTGTGTAAATGAAGTGTGAAAAATTTCATCTGTTCAAGGCCTAGCTGGTTTGCAAATAACAATATATATTGGTGTTTTATTTAAATATCAAAAAGGCTTCCTTCGAATCAAGTATGTTAGGAAGGCAAACGAGGATTCAGTAAGATCACAATTCCTGAATGAAACTTGAAAATAAAAATGAAAGATACGAATCAAATATTTTATGAAGTGACTTGTGGCTTTGAGCACTATGAGACTTAACATCTATGGTCATCAGTGCCCTAGAACTTAGAACTACTTAAACCTAACTACCCTAAGGACATCACACAACACCCAGTCATCACGAGGCAGATAAAATCCCTGACCCCGCCGGGAAACGAGCCTGGGAACCCGGGCGCGGGAAGTGAGAACGCTACCGCATGACCACGAGCTGCAGACAAATGATTTGTGTAAAAGAAAAAGTAGATCAGAGAAACTTTGTACGTGCCTTTGAATGATGCTCAAATTATGAACAAAACATGAGGTGCACCATACGTTTCTCTAACATTTGTTATTTCATACTTTTAGACAAATAGCTGCACAAAACGTTTGACTTTCTTTTCAAAAAATTTTGCATCCTTTTACAAACTGTTTAGATTAATTGAAACGCTTGGCCTTGACACTGACTGCTGATGAATTACGCTGTCAACATCAAATATCTGTAAAATTTCATGGCTCATTGGAATTTATTAGGAATTTAATGGGTGTTATATAATGGGATAGGTGTGTATACACTTAAAGATCAAGTTCTTTGACAAGACCTTAAAAATATACTTAGCGATGCAGTGTAAACAGTATACATGAAACTTGGTATACAGAATTGTCAGTTAAAATATAAGAAAAACTCAGAATCGAAATCGAAAACAGTGTTCTACAGTTTAGGAGCGCCGAACAGCTGATTGGCTCCAAGTACCTACCTTGTAGCGCAACATGGTCGCTTGCACACAGGACACCCGAGCTTTCCGCCCGATGCTGCTGCTTGTAGCTGGAGTGTCGAGTATCCAGGAGTCGCTCGCTGTCGGTCGCTTCTGTCGCTAATGTAGTACACGGCATTATTCTGAGCAGCAGCTGGTTGCGATATAGGAGTGTGCGTAGCAAGCAGAACGGAAGGCACTTGCTGGCAGCAGTGTGGAGAGTTTTAGGTGCGGTTCCACCTAGGATATGTGAGCACCCCGTTGGGCTGAACGTAGCTGAAACGCAGCAGCATAGCCTGTGGAGTGTTACTGGCGCCATCACACCGGTTGGAGTATAAACGTCAGTTGTTCAGCCGATGGAGTAAGCGAGCCTCCTTGGGGAACAGTTACGTGTCTATATTGTGGACATTACGGTTAGCCATTTTATATGAAAGGCAGTAAGTGTTCTTAACAGACGTGTGTCCCACTACATCCTGGTTCCACCCGCATTTAGGTGGTATTTGTGGTCGTTTGATATTCGTTTGGGACCAATGGCGCTCGTTTGTATTTTTCTACTAGGCTGGATTCAATCGATTTTATGGACACGTATTCGCTATCGACGGTGAACGTCGGTTAGAATTAGTATTTTAATTCCGATTCATCATGTACTGGGTAATGTGGTTAGGTTGATTGAATATGCAAGCCCGGACTGACTGTTAAAAATTTCCTGTAAGCTACTTGTCTGGAATATTACCCATTCAGTATTTTTCCAGCCTTGTTTTATTTATTGGTGTTTTGCATTTTATTAGAGTAGTGTTTCATTCTGCCTGTGTGTGTATGTGTGTGTGTGTGTGTGTGTGTGTGTGTGTGTGTGTGTGTGTGTGTGTGCACGTTTTACAAGACATATTAGCCATTATTTAAGACCTCGTTATTGAATTCAAGAGCACACTCGGAAGAGAGGCCTCATTCTATGCTTTAGTTGATCTTGCGGCTTTCATCAGATCATTTTTGGTAACGTTTATTCCTCGTACACTTTTGTAAAATGAACCTATTTTTGTTAGACACTAGTCAGATGTTTCTAGTAAATCTGCGTTATTTGTTATTATTTGTTTGCCGAATTAGTCGTCGGACGCAGTGTCCGAGCTGTTCTAGGCACTACAGTCTGCAACCCCGCGACCGCTACGGTCACAGGTTCGAATCCTGCCTCGTGCATGGATGTGTGTGATGTCCTTAGGGTAGTTAGGTTTAAGTAGTTCTAAGTTCTAGGGGACCGATAGCCTAAGAATTTTAGTCCCATAGTGCTCAGAGCCATTTGAACCATTTGAACCGAATTAGTTACCTGTGTAATAATTAAATTGTTATTTGTTTGCCTCCCATTTCTGCCATTGGGATTAGATAATTCTTTCTGTGTATTTGATGGGCTACAGCTTCTGTTTGTTTGCCTTTAATCACCTGAGATTAAGTGTTTGCATTACCTTGGCGTTCTTCTCTGATGAGCCAAAATATTATGACCACCTATTTAAAAGCGTGTTAGCGCACTTCTGAAATGCAATTCAGCAGTGATTCTAGGGGCCTTGGATTCGACAAGTACTTGATAAGTTTCCAGAGGTTTGTGGTACCTGATGCCAACGTGCAGGCTACACACGCTCCGTCATTTACGGGCGGTTGTTTTGGGGGAGCGGAGCTGACACCCTACAGCGTCCCAGTTGGGTTTCATCGAATTCAGATTTGATGGCAAAGAGATCAATGTGTGTTCACTGTCATGCTCCTCAAACCACTGAAGTACGATTCTGGCTATGTGACAAAGACAGTTCTACGTCTACATCTACGTGATTACTCTGCTATTCACAATAAATTTCCTGGCAGAGGGTTCAATGAACCACCTTCAAGCTGTCTCTCTACCGTTCCACTCTCAAAAGGCACGCGGGCAAATGAGCACACATTTTTTTTTTTTTTGCGAGCCCTGATTTCTCTTCTTTTAACTTGATAATCATTTCTCCGGATGTAGGTGGGTGCCAACAGAATGTTTTCGCAATCGGGGGAGAATACTGGTGACTGAAATTCCATGAGAAGATCCCGTCGCAACAAAATAACGCCATTGTTTTAATAATTGCCATTCCAATTCACGTATCATGTCTGTAACACTATCTCGCCTACTTCGCGATAATAAAAAACGAGCTAACAGTTATCTTGCTGGAAGATGCCATGCTGCTGGGGAAGACATCAAACGTAAGGAACGAAATTAGAATTGTATATTAATACCTTCTCTGCTGACGGGCGTTGATATACATCAACGGGGACAGGTCAAAATGTGGGCCCCGCCCGGGGCTCGAAACCGGGGGCTCCCGCTTACATGACCTACGCTCTATCCATCTGAGCCACGGAGGGCACAGAGGATAGTGCGATTGCAGGGACTATCTCGCGCACGCCTCCTGCGAGCCCCACATTCTCACCTTATATTTCCACACACTACACTCGTAGTATCCCTAGACAACTCACTCATTACTCGTAGGGGACGTTCCCACCAAGTCCCCTAAGAGTCCGGGTAATATGTAAGCATCCGCACAGAAGAGGACGGTAATGGCCGGTATTGCCAGAACTATACACTTATATGGATATAGCGTCACACCATATCCATATAAGTATATCAAGCGTAAGGGGACAGGTAGCCCCTAATAATTTTCACGTAGCCCACAGTTTCCGTGGTGTCTTCGATGACTACTGCAAATCCCATTGTAACCCACGTGAATGTCTCTATATACTGGTCCCACCACACTGCGTCCGTGGTGCGCTGCATGTTCCGAGTAGCCGTTCGCCTGGATGGCGGCGTATCTCGATCTGGACAGGACCATCATTTTGGTTTGACAATGAACGGGATTCATGCGACCAGGCGACACGATTCCATTGATCCGCTGCCCACTCACGATGTTGTCCTGTCCACTGTAGTTATAACTGACGATGTCGTTGGGTAAAGACGGGAACAAGTAGGGGTCCTCTACTGCGCAGCACCACGTTAACACTGTGGTCTGAACGGTGTGTTCCAAAACACTTCTTCCTGCGCCAGCACTGTTCTGTGCCTTCAGATCTATCAGAGATCGCCGCCTATCCTACTTTAGAAAGCAGGCAAGCCTCCGATCCCTACGTTCAATGATGAGGTATGGACGGCCAACCTCTTTTCGTTTACTGGTTTCAGCAATCTTCAACCACTTTCCACAGATGCTCACGTCTGTAGCACGCAGACAGCCGACGAGCTTCGCCGTTACCGAGATGCTCGCTCCCAGGCACTGAGCCACAATAACCTACCTTTTGTCAAAGTCGCTTAAGTCAGCGGAGTTGCGTGTTTGAACCACTTATGTCGCTGGAATGATTCTCCATTCGTCCCTTCTCTGCTCATATACGTCTTTTACTGCGTCACTTCCTCAGCGCTCTAGGCAGCATACAACCTTGCCGTTGGCAGTGGTCACAATGTTTTACCTATTCAGTGTATATATCAGTTGTATGTGATACCGGCCAGGGGGCTTTATATTTGTTATTAGTTTCCCTTGTGATTTACACAACTGATTGCTCCTAATTTCCTCCTAAGTGGATATGTTTATAGGCCTGATAGCCTGCTCGTCTGCAGAGGTGTGTTCGGATGGAAACTTAAAGCCCTCTAGAATAATTATTACTGGACGTCTTGTGTTATTAAACAAATTTAGTGTAAATCTTAAAGCACCTTCGCCCATTGTAAAGCGTGTTTGCATGGTCGCTGAACGATCTTGTATCTTCCTTAAATGTTGATCTTGTCAATGTTGTATCTGTTTTAAAAGTTGTTAAAGTTTTTAAGTGGTAAATTATGTTGAAATAAAATTGGCCAGCGTTGCGGTAAGCTAGTGTTTAAGGGCGAGGGACGCAGTTCCTCAATGAAAGGGTTTGGCCATGGTAGGCATTTATCATTCAGCATTAACGTTTGTGCAGTTGGTAAGAGTAGTTATTTGTTTGTTCAACTGAGGAGGCTGACTTGTAAGTGTTAACGAGCAACGCCATATGGCAAATAATAATTTTTGCAGCAAGGGTACTATAAAATACTTTGATAGGAAAAGGAAGGAGATTTTATTTTGGGTCCGCCAATCACCCCCTTGCACCCATTCATTTTAAGAACTGTATTTATGGATGGGATGAGCCTTGGGTTTGACTACTGCGGTCGCAGGTTGGAATCCTGCCTTGGGTATGGATGTGTGTGATGTCTTTAGGTTAGTTAGGTTTAAGTAGTTCTAAGTTCTAGGGGACTGATGACCAGAGTAGATAAGTCCCATAGTGCTCAGAGCCATTTGAACCATTTTTTTTAGCCTTGGGTTTAACTGCCTAAATAAGGCACTAGTGATCAGTGCTCTCACTATTAAATTGTATGTTTTACTAATTACGAAGTCTTTAATGGTCCTTTATAATAAATACTGTTTAATTTAGTAAACCCAGCACCTTACCATCCCCAATCAGTTCTCCGCAACCTCTGTTTCTTATGTGTAAGGGGCCTCAAAAAGTAATGAAACTTTTTTTTCTGAAAGTATGTCGATATTTGTCAATATCCCAATACACCATATTATTTTCCACTCTTTTGCTTACAGTGCTTTTATGCAACGGCCTTACATCTCCTTCCTGAGAAGTCCTAAATGAACGCATGGTACCACAGTGCTGGTCATCGGAGCCAACGTCTTGCTGCATGAGCGACCCTCCTGCTATCCACGTACTGCTTGCCGTGGACTCATTGTGCCAAAAGAGTAAATTGGAAGGTACGAGATCGGGCTTGTAGGGTAGTTGATGTTGAGTAGTCCAATAGAGTCTTGTGGCTCCTCTCGGGTGCACAAACTTTTGTGGGTCCTCACGCTGTCATGGAGAAGGAGCTGCTCGTGGTATAGGGGCTAGCATTGCAACCTCTGGATCACAGGGACCCGGGTTCGATTGCCGGCAGGGTTGGGGATTTTCTCTGCCCAGGAACTGAGTATTTGTGTTGTCCTCATTATTTCATCATCATCACCATCATTTGTGAGACTGAGTAGACTGGATTGTGAAAACAAAATGGATGGCTAGAAATTGAGGCTGTACGGAACGCTGATGACCGCGCAGTTGAGCGCCCCACAAACCAAATTTCATCATCGAGAAGGAGAAGAAGTTCGTTTGCATTTTTGTGGCGACGAACACGCTGAAGTCGTTTCTTCAGTTCAGACGTTTCAGGAGTCGTCACACCTTATTTTAGCTTCTCAACACTCGGGGGATAAATCAGGCTTGAGAACCTTGATGTGGTGTTGACAGACGCCTGGCTCAATGAATCAACATGATTTTTCACTGGCAAGTCTTTGTAGACATTCTACGTCAATGAAGGTCTGCGATGTTCTGGTTTCCCACCAAAAGAAACTCAGAGGCACCTCTCTGCATGGAACACACATCCGTTACAGAAGCTATTTTGAAGGTTACGTATATCGACGCCACCTGTAGGGGCTGTAGTTGGGATGTTCCACGATGTCCCACAAGGAACTGCGATTTTTTTTAACAGAGAAAAAAGTCTCGCAATGCTTACTAAACACCCCCTGTTCAATGGGCGTCGGACAGTAAACAGTGATAATTAAGATACGTATCCAGAACAAATACAATATGTACAACACAAATCTAATACGTTTTCTGTGACATACAAGCAGGGACCAACCAAGAACAACAGAACAGAAATGACAATTTTCGCAGTTTCAGCCCACAGCACAATATAAACGGGCAAAACATAGCAACACTTAATAAATTATCACAACACAACGGGAGTAACCTCTAATACCAAAAGCCATCACCACATACAACAGCTTCAAACCCAGGGCTGGACCACCCAACCTACAGACAACGAACATCGATATGAAATTCAGATAAAATTTATAGCTTTGTGCAGCAGCTAAAGACACCTTCAGTATGATTACAAAGCACAACACAGTATTATTTCTTGCACATGACTGAACAAGTCCTTAGTGTGAAAATACAATACAGTGCTGATACTCTTGAGCCGTCAATAACATCAGACTGACACGTGTCAATCAAGCGCAGTCCCAGTGTTCCGCACACTAGAGCAATAATAAATTCCCACTGTTCCCCTCTGTGGCTGTGGCTGCCGCACACTTGTAAATACACTGTACCGCATGTAGTTAGGCGTGTTCCACGACAGCTGACCCAGGCCCCATACTAACCGTTACGATTGTACGGGCTACCTGGCACTGTGGCGCATCATGTTGTGGGCTGTCTCGGTTGCTGGCCACCAACTCACTTCTGCTCTACTACAGCTGTGGCCTGCGACGACAGCTCGGGCCCACTACTCCACACACAAATGGTCCAATCAGCGCTTCACAGCAGGAGCAGCGCTGCCTCATGGATCATCCGCCACCAGTCACTGTGGCTTCTGACAGTGGCTGAAGTTGTAGCCGCCGCATCCTCCCGTCTCACTGACCTGTATATCTGTAACCTGTATCAAAATCACCCTAGAACTGAGAACAAGAACGTAAGTGACAGGGGGGGGGGGGGGGAGGGGGATCCCACGCGACAAGCCCGGGGCACTTTCCGCCCTACCTGCTGCCGCAGCAAACTCCTATAGTTGGCAAAAGTTCACTCCACACCACAACGTCTCCTGCCAGCACTGAGTTTCAGCAGCAGTCAGTTTGCTGTCCTGTGTAATGGTTGAATTTCTGTGTGTTCATTTTTGCAGTTGTTGGAGTAACTCTATTACTTGTTGTTACTGCTGATCGTTGTTAGTGTTGTTCGCTATAGCTGTTATTCGTTGAATGGTACTCAACGATGTCAGTGGGAAGTTTGTCGAAAGTTATAAATGGAAAAGCTCTAAGTGGCTCTCTTGGCTAGGGGATTGCCATACAAGGGCAGTTGAGTGGAATGGTAAGAGCATTACGTGATTACTTTTAAAATGAAAACTTAATGGTAGCTCGCTGCTCCCCCCATTAATAAAGCAATAGACAGAACCGCTGCAGCTTCGGATACAAACAAAAAAAAAACTGTTGTGGAGATTGAGAAGAAAATGCTCGACCAAGAAATGGAAGCGGAAGAACCATTGAAACTAAACACGCCTAGGAAAAGAAAGTCATATGGATAAGCGGATTACCAATATCGATTCGTTTGCAGAGGATGCAATTCATCGTCATTTTTAAGATTGCTGGCTCAGGAGGCAACATCCGACATTCGGGAAGCTACTGACCACACGTGGGAGGTCAGGAGATTTGTAAGGCTGTCCTACAGGTTTGTCCACAGTTTAACAAAGCCTAGGCTTAGTCTATGGACATTTCTTTCATCGTAAACAGTTGATGGGGAGAGAGGACATAGCTGGATGGTGTTGTCGATTTCTAAGGGACAACTGCAGCATAAATATCGACGAAGCGTTATGGCTTGACGGAGCGTGGATCAGTTCTGGTTACGTTTCCAAGTCAGAGATGGACAGACGAGAGAGCTAAAGGAACAATGGCAACGTCTACTGGCAAGAGGTTACGTTGAAGATTACGTTGTCAGGATTAACGATAAGCTTACACTTTCTGTAGTCGAAGCACTCACAAGGGAGACTCTCAGGAAAGTCACAGCTGAAAACTCGGAAAAAGCCGTCAAATGCACGCAGAGCATCATGAAAAGAGCGTGGCAGAATGAAGCACTTTTCAAAATTTCAATGGAGGAGATGGTAGCTTCATTGACAGCGATAGTGGCATCTCAAGAATCCGTCATTGCGACGGATATCGTTGCAGTTTTTCCACTATCCTCCTAGAAATGGAGCAGAGGCAGGTTCAACTATCTGTTTGGAGTGCGCAATTTACGTCTATATGTCCAACGTAAAAATTATTCCCTTGTAAATTCTGAAATTGTACTAAGGAGGCCTTAATAGCAATTAATCCCAAAGGAAATTCATTCCAGGAATCCAGTGTTATCAAGTAAAATACATGTTACAGTTTGCAATATAACTGCTGTGATACAGAGGCCGTGTTATTTGTATCGCTTTTGCTCTTTCTGAACGACAGAGGCTATTTAATATACGTTTTCCCACCATTATAAAGAAACAATCTTATTTTATGGTGTGTTAGAATTAAGTAAGCGGATTAGAAAAATTAATAGCAGTTTCATTATAAATCAATACCGATTTGTTTCTCGTGTCGAAACAGTACTTCTTTTAGTGGTAGAAGCGCGAGCGAGCCATTATGCGTCATACTTAAGTGAAATTATCTTGTATTAAAGATCTCCGACAGAGTCCTGGTATCGAACATACGAAAATGTTATCTATTCATTAGATTTAATTCCCATAATACACACATAAAAAAGAAGGTTTGTATCACCTCGGTTCCGAGAGTTTCGGAAAATGTACAAAAATTGGTACAGAGATCAACATAAACATCATTTCTGCCCTTTTATTGCTCATGAAGACCACACATTGCGTGTTGTACCACAATACAGCGAGACATTCAGTCTGCTCTACACACCGGTACCTCTCTAACATTCTGCGTGATGTCTGTTTGTTCTAAGTCGTGTCTCCCCAACACTTTCGCGCAACGACGCTCTGATCGTGTTTTTTAGGGAATTGACTAGTTTGAACCTGGGACCTGTTGCTGGTAAGGAGACGCCAAACCACACATAACATATAGAGTTCAGATGAGTTCAGTGAGACTAGCGATGATATAACCAAATACTTAATGATTTCAGCGTCAGCTCCACTGCACTCCCTGTAAAAGAAAATACTAACTAAATTTAGTGGTAAGGGTTCAAAACTTTCCTGTTTTTAGTTAGCTGGTAAAATAACGTCGAAAAGCAGTTAAGTTTACCATTGAAAATTTTATTCTACTCACAAAATATTGTTTATAAATTGCACTATTGATAAAAGGGGGGTTCAATACTTTTAAGTACAGTAACTGGAGGTAGTAGTGTAGTGCTATGTGGCATTTCATTTATTACTTCCTAAAAATCTTTAAGGTATATATCCCAAGTGTTGTGTCTTTCGCCTGCATATAATCGGTATAAAGTGCCTATGTACTTCATAGATCCTTCTACTGGATTTACTCTAGGTTTGTACTTAGATATGTTGATGGGTTTTGTTTTGTGTTGTTCTAACATGTTCTGCCATTGTACTGATTTGTATTGTGGGCCATTATCCGAAATTATTCGTTCCACTCGACCTACTTGTCTGAAAAAAATCTCATGTAAATGCATTACTTATAGTAAGACCTGATGCCCGTTTTAATGGTGTCAAGGTAACATATTTAGAAGTAAGTTCCAAAACGACAAATATGAAAATACATCCATTTTTGTGCGTGGTAGGGTCCCCATCAAAACTGTTGCAGCTATTTGTTTTAATTTTTTAGGGATTATTGGAAACATAGGTGGTTTGGTTTGAAAAGTGACGTCTTTAGCCCTCATACATTTTTTACATTTGACTAATACTGTTCTAATTCGTCTTTCCATATTAGGAAAATGGCTTGTTTGTTTTATTTTTAGAAAGTATTTCTTTGGTCCAAAGCGGCCATTATTTAAATACTTATTAATTAGTTCATCTGGAATATGAATTAACCATTTATCGTTGGAACATTTCGTCTAAAAAATAAAACATTGTTTTTTACGAGATAGTGTTGTCGAATGTCTGGAAAATCCTTCGTTCTCCACTTGTGTTTGATTCCTAGTATTTCGGGATCCTTGTCCTGTTCTTTGCCTATGTTTTTCAATGCTGTCGTAATGTACTTTTCTAAAGGTACTTGTTTCATATAGTACATTGTAAACCGATCTTCTGCTGCTTCCAAACCTATGTTATTGGATGCGCCCTGTAGACATCGTGATAAAGCATCTGCTAATACATTCGCTGGTCCTGGTATGTGTGTAATAGTGAAGTCAAATTCTTGTAGTATTAACATCCACCTGGCTAACCTCCCATGAGTTAGTTTGGCGGATAACAGAAATTCTAATGCTTTGTGGTCAGTACACAACTGGCAAATGCAATTGTTCTACATGATCTTAGCCCTGACTGTTCGTATTCTTGGAATAAAATAACTCCTAAACCTGTTTTTGCACTATCAGTGGCCATACAAAAATTTTGTGATAGATCAGGATGTGCTAAAATCGGAGCTGTTGTTAGTGCATTTTTCACTTTTAAAAATTCTTCATTGGCTTGTTGATCCCATACCCATGGCGTGTTTTTTCCAGTCAATGCACATAGGCGTGGTGTTGCGAGAGAGTCGATCCAAATAAATTTTTTGTAGGATCCGATGAGACCTAGAAATCCTCTGAGAGTTTTATTATTATATGGAGTACAGAATTCTTTGATTGCTGTTAGTTTTTCTGGGTCGGGCCGTTTGTTCATCAAGAATTTCGAAACGTGTTTGTTGCTGTGCAGGCTGTCTGATTTCTCGTGTGTTACTTTCCACCTGTGATTGGAATCGCAAATGCATGATATCTTCGTTAATTGCTTGTTTTTCCGGTGCTGTTACAGATACGGATGTGGTTGCAGACTCAGTGCTTGTTCGATCTTGTTCACTACTCTCTTCAATGGTTTGCAACAACTCAGCTCGCAGTTTCTAAAATTGTTGCTTCGTTTGTGCTTCTATTTTGACTACGCGATTTTCATATCTTTTCAGCGCTGCTTTTGTGATTTGTTTGTGTAACACACCGTTTTCAACTATTTCACGCGCTGAACCTGCTGCTTGTCTAGTAATTACGTTTATCTGTTTCTCTAGTTTCTTTACTTCTCCCTGGGTGTTGTTACATAATGTTTTGCTCTAGTTCTGCGTGTCATTACGCAATGTTTGTACGTCCGCTTGTACCTTGTCTATGTCTGTTCTCTATTGATTGTGACCTGTTACTAAGTTTCCTATCACTTCTCGATATTCTTTTGCCTCGTCTTCAATATGACTTAGGAGTAACTGAATTTTTTTGTTTTGTTCTTTAATCTCATGCATTTGTCTCGTGTTTTCTACATTCTGAATGTGAATTTGGTTAGCTATTTCATTATTTTGCCTTGTCATGGTTTCCGTAATTTGTTGTAATAATTCTGCCAGATTGGTGGGTCCTATTGCGTTTTCTTCCGACGTCCTACGCTCTGTGTTTTCGCCCAAGTATTGGTTCGCAACCGATTGCATTGAACTGTGCAGTGACACGTTTCTGCTCGCATTCCTTGTACTTTGTGGTGAGGGAGCTCTGATTACTTGTACTATGGGTTCTACGTATTCAAGACGCAAGTTAGAATCCTCATCGACTTTCTCTCTACTATCCTGCTCCTCTGTCGTATGCTGACTTACGTTTTCTATGCCTTGACGTACATTATCCTCGTTATGGCGCGTTATCTGTCCTATTTCTCGCGATACTGCATCGTCTGTTGTACTGTCCTCTATTTTCTGTCCATCTTCATGCTGGGTCTCTACCTCAATTCGGTCAATGTCTCGATCTGCCATTTCTAATCTTTCCGAATCCCGTATTTTCCTTTTTAAAAGCGTCAACATGCGCTCATACGATCTCATAAACTTTTTGCACACACGACTTGACAATCAATTCAGTCACTTGTTGGTTCAGAACCAACTTGTCAACGATGTATCCGCCACCTGTAGTTGCATTGGAGAGAAAACTTAATTCTACCAATACTAAAATTGATAACTTAATTATGCTATTGTCTCTGCTAGAATATCTCACTTTCTATTGAATACTTTCTTACTATCTATCGCTGCAGCTACTGTTTTCGACTATTTTTAACTTTATAGGGAAAAAAATTTGTTACAAAATTTTTTCAACAAGATATTTTTCTGACCTAGTTAGGTATGTGGTCGACCTTCAATCATGGTATTTTACCATCCTGGCAGGATCGCCATTCTCTAACATTCTGCGTGGTGTCTGTTTGTTTTAAGTCGTGTCTCCCTACCACTTTCGCCGAACGACACTCTGAGCGCGTTTTTTAGGGAATTGACTAGTTTGAACCTGGGACCTAATGCTGGTAAAGAGACGCCAGACCACACATGACATGTAGAGTTCAGAAGAGTTCAGTGACACTAGCGTTGGTATAACCAAATACTTAATGATTTCAGCGTCAGCTCCACTGCACTCCCTGTAAAAGAATCTTAATACTAACTAAATTTAGTGGAAGGGGTTCAAGGCTTTCCTGTTTTTAATTAGCTGGGAGAACAATGTCGAAAAAGCAGTTACGTTTACCATTGGAAATTTTATTCTACTAACAAAACATTGTTTATAAATTGCGCTGTTGGTAAAAGGAAATATTTTAATACAGGATGATAAAAACCAACTGCGTTCAACAAAAATGTGAACGAATATTCCCTGAGTGGGTTTCCAAGTTCTACAATGGATCGAAGGATGACCTATGCCATATCACATCTATAATCTAGGTTTAAATTAAGTTTAACAAAAGATAAAACTATCAAAATGGTTTACAGTGACCCTCAATTATCTTTAATTACTTATCTACCTTGTGGTAAATTACAGTGGCTGATGTGGCTTCTCAATAATTATATAGCAGAAAAATCATCACGTTTCAGATTTTAACTTACGTAGCAAATGTGAATACCATGAGCTTCAATTTACGATCGACACTAGTATTACTTAAAAGGGGATGTAACAGATGACACTTCTGCAGTTATGAAAGAAGCCTAATGCGCTCAAAAATGCAGCATCGCCTGCGTTCATTACTTTGTCGGTGTTTGTCGTGGGGCGGAGGCCGGTACAGCTCCACGCATCTCGCCGTCTCGGAAGCAACTCTCTCCTAACTTCTCTTTACTACAATTTACCGAAGTTGGTTTAAAAAAATTATATGCCTATGTTTTCATGTGACCAATCAGGGTCTCAATGTTAACCTTGAGCTCCAACTACAAAAATTTTGTCTATCCAATGAGAAACGTTGTACTTTTCGTGGTGGAGCAATGTTTTTAACGTTTGCAACGTAACAGAGACGCTAAAAAGTCTCACGCTAAAACTTGCAGCTGGTGTTGCCCATTTAGTATTATAGTAAGATCTATACTGTTCTTCTGGAGGGCTCTATCTTTTAACATGGGCTGGGGGGGGGGTGGTCCTGGTGGTTGGCTGGAGACGTGGGTGTCTATCCCTTATCGTAGGGCCTTCTAGCTTAACACAGTTCTGCTCTCGGCTTCTGTTCTCGTTTCTTCCCACGGAACTCCGTCTGTTTCACGATGGAAAGGTATGACAAGCATTTGGGCGTTCTTGTGTTAGTCTGTGGTATTCCATTTGCTCACTTGTTGATCGTATTACTTTGGTTAATTTAATGTCAGGATTTATTTGGAGCTATGTGACATACTGCCGGATTTGCTTATCATGTCAGGGTTTTCATGGAAGGTGTTGGATTTGCCCGAAACCTTACACCTCTAATATCCAGAACCACGACCCCTTGCATTGATGCATGCCTGTATTCCTCATGGCATACTATCCAAAAATTCATCAAGGCACTGTTGGTTCAGATTGTCCCACTCCCTAAATGTGAATTGGCGCACATCCGTTAGAATTGTTGGAGGATCACGTCGTCCATAAATAGAGCTTTCAATCTATCCCTGGGATGTTTGATAGGGTTCATGTCTGGAGAACATGCTGCCCACTCTAGTCGAGCGATGTTGTCATCTTGAAGGAAGTCATTCGCGAGATGGGCACGATGGGTAGCGAATTGTAATCCATGTAGACGAATGCCTCTCCAATATGCTCCCGATATGGTCGCACTATCAGTCGGAGGATGGCATTCACGTATCGTATTGCCGTTACGGCACCTTCCATGACCACCAGCGGCGTACGTCAGCCCCATATAATGCTACCCAAAAACAGCAGGGAACCTCCACCTTGCTGCACTCGCTGGACAGTGTGTCTAAGGCGTTCAGCCTGACTGAGGTGCCTGCAAACATGCCTCCGACTATTGTCTGGTTGAAGGCATATGAGACGCTCATCGGTGAAGAGAACGTGATGACAATCCTGAGCAGTCCATTTGTCATGTTGCTGAGCCCATGTGCACCTTGCTGCATGGTGTCGTGGTTGCGAGGATGTACCTCGCCATGGACGTCGGGAGTGAAGTTGCGCGTGATGCAACCTACTGCGCACAGTTTGAGTCGTAACACGACGTCCTATGGCTGCACGAGAAGCATTACTCAACATGGTGGCGTTTGCTGTCCGTGTTCCTCCAAGCCATAATCCGTAGGCAGCGGTCATCCACTGCGGTAGTAGCCGTTGGGCGGCCTGAGCGAGGTATGTCATCAACATTTCCTGTCTCTCTGTATCTCCTCCATGTCCGAATAACATCGCTTTGGTTCACTCCGAGACGTCTGGACACATCCCTTGTTGCGAGCCGTTCCTGGCACAAAGTAACAATGCGGACGCGATCGAACCGCGGTAATGACCGTCTAGGCATGGTAGAACTACAGACAACACAAGCTGTGGAATGACTGGAACTGATCGCCTGACGGACTGCCTCCGTCTAATAGGCGCTGCTCATGCATTGTTGTTTACGTTTTTGGACTGGTTTAGTGACATTTCTGAACATTCAAAGGGATTGTGTCTGTGATACAATATCCACAGTCAGCGTCTGTCTTCAAGAGTTGTGGGTACTAGAGTGATGCAAAACTTGTTTTGATGTGTGTATGTTCACCAAACCTCAATAACTAAAAAGTTTCCTGCATGTCGAAAATTCGGTAACGTCGTTATGAAATGCATTTTCGTAACCTGTCCATACACCGACTTAATAATTTGTCGTCGCTGATAAAACTGAAATCAAATTGTAGTGTAACTCTTCCAGGAGACACTGATGTGATTCCCATATGGATAAAGTGTGTAGTTTGCCTGTTCGAACAAGATGAATGAAATGTGAGATCACATGTGTGTTCCATGCGAGTCATGGCAACCCTGTTCGGCGCTTCCACGTACTCCTGCCGAAGTAGTTTTGGATGCCTATAGCAATGGTCGCCAAACTTTTTCCTCAACAGTCAACATTGATACGTCGGGCTGTATACGTATAGTGGAGAGGATACAGTGGCCACTCAAAGGGAAACTGCATTTTCACTGAACCACAGTTGGTAGAAACTTTCCACTTACACATTTTGAATCTATCCATTATAATGTATCACGCCAAATATTTTCAAGTGAAAAAGATAGAAACATATTTCGGAACAACACGCTGTTTTGGAAGGATTGTATAGTGACCAGTTTGCGCACCTAAGCGGATAATGCGGCCATTGACATAGTAACAACTTCGCACGTTGTTTTTTTCTGCTTTCGTGCCACATTTGCTAGCCATTTTCATGCCCTGTTATCTGAAAGAATGTCAGGCAGCGGCAGCAGACTGTTTTCAGTCTGATTTTCGTATTAGCCCACTGTTGTGTCGGCTACCGTTGGGGTCAGCACCGATGCAAGCAAGGAAGAACAAAAGTTGCGATGGCCAGTGACAAGAATTCAAAATGATCTGTGCCTAACACTTGAAGATCAGTAGACCACTTTATTTCTAAAAAGGAAAGAAACATAACTTCACGTTATAATGTGGTTTGATATGCTTCCTCTTCCTCCGATGTGCAATTACTTTTACACACTATTACTACTCGCAGAATGCAGGCTACGTATCGTCTCCTGGTACCCAGTACTGATGCTCTCGAAGTCTGTGACGTAACTGGCCTCGACCAGGTGGATAAACTGAAATTTTCTAAGGGATAAAAACAAAAGTTTTCATCATGTGTCGCTCATGAAACTAAATTATTTTTAAAAGATCACTACTATTGTTATTATTTCGTAAGACTATAGCACTGTTGCATGAATTACCATCAATTAAATTTTTTTTTCTGTGCGGTGTTCGTTACAAGCTGTGAAACAAATGTGTTAACATTTTCCTCTCCAAACAAATCAAAGTAAGGCATTTGTATATCGCAAATGTTTTAAAATCTCGAATTTGTTCCAGCAATAGACCAGATATTACTTCGTTATTCACTTCGTACTGCTATAGGGACTGCACAGTACTGTTATAATAATAATAATAATGAAATAATAACAATAATAATAATAATAATAATAATAATAATAATTATTATTATTATTATTGTTATTATTATTATTTCATTCCTTTCTCAGACGTTATGTCTGGTTAAAAATGGAAAGTTACGCAGATCTTGATCAAGCGTGACTTCCTTTTAACTGTACGGTATATGTTACATTGCATTTAGGACATTTCGGGTAATTGAAGTTGTATAAATAATTATAGATTTCTGTAGTTGTATATATACGTTAGGATGTAGCTGTATTGTGTTGATGTACTGGTGGATATTGTGTGGTATGACTCCTGAAGTTGATAGTGTAATTGGTGTAATGTGAACTTTATCCTGACGCCACATGTCCTTGACTTCCTCAGCCAGTTGGATGTATTTTTCAATTTTATGTCCTGTTGTGTTCTGTACATTTGTTGTATTGGGTATGGATATTTCGATTAGTTGTCTTAATTTCTTCTTTTTATTGGTGAGTATGATGTCAGGTTTGTTATGTGGTGTTGTTTTATATGTTATAATGGTTCTGTTCGAGTATAATTTGTATTCATCATCGTCCAATTCATTTTGTGGTGCATACTTGTATGTAGGAACGTGTTGTTTTATTAGTTTATGTTGTATGGCAATTTTTGATGTATTATTTTTGCTACATTGTCATGTCTTCTGGTGTATTCTGTATTTGCTAGTATTGTACATCCGCATGTGATGTGATCCAATGTTTTTATTTGTAGTTTGCGAAGTCTGCATTTATCTGTTCTGGTATTGGGATCTTTAATAATATGCTTGGTGTACTATCTGGTGTTTATTGTTTCATCCTGCATTGCATCATGATTCCTTCCATCTCACTGTATATATTGCCTTTTCTTAGCCGTATGTTGGATGCCTCTTGATCGATGTGTGGCTGTGTTAGATGATACAGGTGCTCGCCAAGTAGTGTTTTCTTTTTCCCATTTACTTTCTTCGTATCTGTTGGTGTTATGTGATCTAAAGGGTTGTAGAGGTAGTTATGAAATTGCAATGGTGTAGTTGATGTATTTATATGAGTGACAGCTTTGTGTATTTTGCTAGTTTCTGCTCGTTCTATAAAGTATTTTCTTAAATTGTCTACCTGTCCATTAAGTAGGTTTTTTATGTCGATAAATCCCCTTCCTCCTTCCTTTCTGCTTAATGTGAATCTTTCTGTTGCTGAATGTTTGTGATGTATTCTATATTTGTGGCATTGTGATCTTGTAAATATATTGAGCGCTTCTAGGTCTGTGTTACTCCATTTCATTACTCCAAATCAGTAGGACAATATAGGTATAGCATAAGTATATATAGCTTTTGTCTTGTTCCTTGCTGTCAATGCTGTTTTCGGTATTTTTGTTAGTCGTTGTCCATATTTTTCTTTTAGTTCTTCTTTAATATTTGTGTTATCTATTCCTATTTTTTGTCTGTATCCTAGATGTTTATTGGCATCTGTTTTTCCCATTGCTTCTATGCAGTCGCTGTGGTTATCCAATATGTAATCTTCTTGTTTAGTGTGTTTTCCCTTAACTATGCTATTTTTCTTACATTTGTCTGTTCCAAAAGCCATACTTATATCATTGCTGAATACTTCTGTTATCTTTAGTAATTGGTTGAGTTGTTGATTTGTTGCTGCCAGTAGTTTCAGATCATCCATGCATAGCAAATGTGTGATTTTGAGTTGGTATGTTCCAGCAATATTGTATCCATAATTTGTATTATTTAGCATATTGGAAAGTGGGTTCAGAGCAAGGCTGAACCAAAAAGGACGTAATGAGTCTCCTTGGTATATTCCATGCTTAATCTGTATTGGCTGTGATGTGATATTATTTGAATTTGTTTGGATATTAAGTGTGGTTTTCCAATTTTTCATTACTATGTTTAGGAACTGTATCAATTTAGGATCTACTTTGTATATTTCAAATATTTGTAGTAACCATGAGTTGGGTACACTATCAAAAGCTTTTTGGCAATCAGTGTATGCATAGCGTAGCGACCTTTGTTTCGTTTTAGCTTGATATGTCACCTCTGCATCAATTATCAGTTGCTCTTTACATACTCATGCTCCTTTGCAGCAGCCTTTTTGTTCTTCATTTATAATTTTGTTCTCTGTTGTATGTGTCATTAATTTTTATTACTATTAATATTATTTTCATTACTTTCATTATTGTTGGTAGCAGTCAGACTGAAGGATTCCAGAATCTGCCATCTGCGAACGAGTCTGTCAGCGAAGCGGCTTACACACAGCAAGAATAATGCACTCATCTTAAGTTGGTTGATTTTAAGCTGGGCGCAGGGTGTGGGTGAAGCAAGTGTGGCTAGAGAGTAGAATGATGCAGAGGAAGTACATTTTGTAACAGCTCTCTATCCTGCTTTTTTTCTGAGGAGGAGTTTTAGGTAGCACTCGTGAAGCACTTATAATTCCTTCACAAGAATATGAAAAATCTTTTTACAAATAAGAAATACCAATTATTTCACTAACCCAGCAGCTCGTGGTTTAATAAACAACCACAAGAAACTAAATATCTTTATCTTATTTTATTTTAACGGAGGATGGCGTATTAGCTAATACCTGATTGCACTAAGGGGCAATGCTGATGAGGCTGGGGTGGGGGGGAGGGATGACGAATTACTAGCTAAAATCTGATTCCACCCATATGTAATTGTCTCAGAAACTTCGGGAGCCACCGACCTAATTGGCGTGAGCTGCGCACCCACAAGTGTTGTCAGCAGTGGAAGACAAACAATAAAACATTCTGCCTTTCATTTCTATCAGTACCGCAGTGGCCGCGCTATATACCACTCCGTTTCTGAGGTAACCGGTACATTTTACTTAAGTCATGGCCGAATTCACCGACATCACTCAAAATTATGGGCATCTTAATAGATTACTGCCTCCGTAAGGATATTTGTTGTTGAGCAAGAAAAATATACTGTGGAGAAGCTCTTAAGAGGGGTAGGACGTCAAACGAGCCTACCTGGAGCAGGAGAGGCACCACACGACATTTTAATTTCAACTGTCTATACTTTTACAAATACATTCATAAACCTTTGTCAACATGACCAGGAGGGATTCAGAATTCACACTCTTAGCAATGTTGGTTCAAAAACATAAGATAATAATTTTTTTGGTGTGAAATTTCATAATTTTTTCGCTGACTATTGGCTGCATTTGTTACTATAGGTAGACTTTTCTTCATAAGCAAGAAAGATTCTTCGATGAATTTTGCACAGCATAAACCATACTTACAGGTGTATGAAACTCTGGAATTTATTTAATTAATGAAAAAATTAATGAGCTGTTACATTTTAAACTTCTTCAATGAATTTTGCACAGCATAAACCGTACTTACAGGTGTATGAAACTCTGGAATTTATTTAATTAATGAAAAAATTTGTGAGCTGTTACATTTTAAACTTCAAGTTGAGAAAAAACTCAAACTTTATGGTTAATTATCTCAATTTTTACCATAGTTTTTTATAGATTTGGAAAATTCTAGAGTTTCAAACACCTGTAAGTATGGTTTGTATGCTGTGCAAAATTCATCGGTCTCTGACTTATAAAGAAAAGTGTACGTATAGCAACAAATGCAGCCAATAATAAGTGAAAAAATGATGAAGTTTCACACGTAAAACCAAATATTTTGTTATATTTTTGAACCTACGTTGCTAAGAGTGTGAATTCTGAATCCCTCCTGGTCTTGTTGACAACTTTTTATGAATTTATTTGTAAAAGTATAGACAGCGGAAATTAAAATGTTGCGTGGTGCCTCTCCTGCTCCAAGTCGGCCCGTTTAACGTCCTACCCCCCTTCATATTTTTGGATTCTGCTGTTAACTGCGAAAGGTACACTGTTATAAAATACTGCTGAGAACAGCGAGCCGCACGATCTCTTGATTTTAGACGCATACGTTTGTTGTCAACATTGGAATACAAACAATAAAACGTTCCCCCTTTCAAATGGTTCAAGTGGCTCTAAGCACTATGGGGCATAACATCTGAGATCATCAGTCCCCTTGACTTAGAACTACTCAGAACTACTTAAACCTATCTAACACATCCATGCCTGAGGCAAGATTCGAACCTGCGACCGTAGCTCCAACGCAGTTCCCGGCTGAAGCGCCTAGAACCGCTCTGCCACAACGGCCGCTATTCCCCCCCTCAAGTCAATTATCCCCGCAGTGACCACGATACCACTCTGCTTCCGAGGTCAGCGGCAAATTTTACTTCACTCACGCGGGACGCAGTTTGGCGGCCACTTGTCTGTCGGCACAGGGTTTTAACACGGACGACCTCAACCGTTGTGCCGTTTCCTGACCACAATGGTGCCCCGCAGGCTTGTTCGAGGTTCCCACGGTGGCGGGGATGCTGGCCTGCACGTGATGTCGTTGCTGCTCGCTGCAGCTGACTGCCTTCTTCTGTATCGCGCCGCTCCAATTAGGCTTCGAGTGCGCTGCTGAAGTTCTGACGGCGCCAACCCCGTCCTCTGTCCAAAGTATGAGCGCCAAAGCAGCACTGGCGAGGACAGCTGGTCGGAAAGGAATATAATAGTGTCACGAAGTTTATTGTCACGGCACAGTGTGGGTTATATCATGTTGCTTACTCACAAATTTTTACTCTAATGTAACTTGATATGCAAGGTATCACAATAAGCTGATCGCTAAAGTATTTACTCGTAGTATAGTGTTTAACTGAGCCCATAAAAGTAACGAGATACCTCCTAATATCGTGTAGATCCTCCATTGGCCGGCGTAGCGCAGCAGCTCGATGTAGCGTAGACACAACAAGTCTTTGAAAGTCTCTGCAGAAATATTTAGCCATGCTACCTCCGTAGACTTCGTTTTAACAACGCTATCCCTTGGTCTGCAGTTGATGTACGGCGGGATCGCGTTGTTAAAAAGAAGTCTGCGGATAGCAGTAAATGTCTGCGGACCCTCATTTCGACTGTGTAAGAGATGACATCCTTCCTACACGTCGGTCAAGGGGTCCGAAGATGTCGGAGTGTAGCGTCGAAACTGGCAGCAAAAATAAAATAAAACTGGAAATACAGATGGCTGAAGAAGCTTTTTATTTGAAATTTTATATTGAACAGCCGAGGCTCCAAAGCCATCCTGTGTGAAGATGGACCTACAATGATTTAAACACAAATCGTCCTTCCTTACTTCTTTTCCTGTACACAATAGCGAAAAATGTTATAGCACTGGTAAGCTTGCCTCATACATCACAGTTTAAATAAGTTATGCTCCTGTATGTTTTTGGTGATTTCCATTTTCATTAACACAGCTGACAAAATGTCCTATATCTGAGGTAATTTTACTATCGCAACTCTTGATTTGTGATTATTTCTGAAATTGTGAAACAGCTGGTAAGATTTACGATAGTTTTGAAACATTTTCGTACATACCAATAAAAACAAAAATTTAAGGATGAAAAAAAAGGCAAAGTAGGACCTGTAGACGGTAATGGAAAGGTGTAGCAGTGCGCACGAGAGAAGGAGGTGTGGTTGGGTGACCCACAGTGACAACAGGCAGTGTGGTTCTCCAGCAAGTAGTGTATCTGTAGCCAAACTTGGCATTCAGTAGAACATTTCACGCATACTTTCATGTGTTTTGAGGTGTGATGAAGACAATTGGCTGCTGTAGTGCTTATTATGTGTGACATAACGACACGTATTGCATCAAGACGAGAGGGTGGTAGTTTTCCGCTGATTTAAATTTTTCTACCGGGAGTCGGGAAACAGTTGTTTAATGTGACTCTTGACCCAACTTTGTTAGTAGTCTAGGTAACGGCTGAAGCATTTTAATACATTTTTGATACATATGAAGTCCTCTTAATGAAAGCATGAGTTACTGACGTCAAGAATATTCAGAACTCCTGCTAAGCCTCCATTAGGTATACATACGAGATGAAATACTCGTATCCTTTCATGAAATATGTATTAATGGCTACTGCATAGCTATAATACTCGAATTCGTTTTGTGATGAAACAGACATTTATAGCAACTGCGCTTGCAAAGGCATTATTGGGTTCAAATGGTTCAAATGGCTCTGAGCACTATGAGATTTAGCATCTGAGGTCATCAGTCCCCTAGAACTTAGACCTACTTAAACCCAACCAACATCACACACATCCATGCCCGAGGCAGGATTCGAACCTGCGACCGTAGCAGTCGCTCCGTTCCGGACTGAAGCGCCTAGAACCGCTTGGACACAGCAGCCGGCGGCATTATTGGGGGCAGAGGGTACCTCCCCCCCCCCCCCCCCCTTCATATTACTTACAGCCGAGAGGCTATGTATGTGAATAAGTATACCCTTGCGTGCTAAGTTCTTTGAAACTCTGTGACGTTGCTTAATCTTTACTAGACGCTGTGGTACGATCAAATTTTCGCTGTGTGTAGCAGCCATCTTGCCACGCTATCACTCCTATCATATGGAAGGCGCTTTGCGGATGTTAGTTGGTTATTTTAACATATTTTTCGTACAAATGAAGTTCCCTTAATGAAAGTAAGATTTCGTAATGCCAAGAATCATCAGGCAGATAGCACACTGGCCTCGCTGCAAAGTGTTCTCCGTTTCAATGTAGGTAGAGCGCATCATGCAATCACCTTCTTGCCTGCATCACTGTTGCAGTGGTGGATCAAAAGTAACGAAAGCCGGCACCTTTTCTGACGAGCAAGAATCGCTTCCCACAGATATGATCGTCTGGACCCATTTGGGATGTTCGACCGCCTGGTGCAAGTCTTATTTTTTGTCGGTACTTTGGCGACTTACGCGTCAATGATGAAATAATGATGACTACACAATAATCTGTCCCAGAGAGGATAAAATATCCGACCCGGCCGGAAATCGAAACCAGATCCCCTACGTGATAGTGAGCAGCTCTGACCGTTCACCAGCGGAGGCGAACTCTTCCCACAGAAGCCGCTGCGGTCTGCGGCCGTGGTTCGTCAGACCGTGGGCACACGAGGCGCATGTGCACCGACGCGTCAAACCTGTTTGACGCCCCCGCACTGGGCGGAGCAGGGCAGAGAGGAGAGGAGAGGCGCTTCAATATCGGCTGGCCGAGGGCGCCCGTCATCTGCAAAACAATGTCTGCTTCTCTCTCCCTCTCTCCTCTCTCTCCTCTCTCTCTCTCTCTCTCTCTCTCTCTCTCTCTCTATCTATCTATCTATCTCTAACGCTCTGTATGCGCCCCTGGGAGTGTCTGTATTCTGTATGTGTGTGTGCGTGTGTGTATGTGCGCGAGCGCTTTTGTGTGTGTGTGTGTGTGTGTGTGTGTGTGTGTGTGTGTCCGTGTGCATGTGTGCGCATATAGCACACAGGCGAGATTTACCTCACACTGGCTCTCAGAGGGGTGAGGTGAGATGGGGCGGGATGCTATTTATGGTTCCTCATTAATGCGGCGTGCGTCACACCCCAGACAGGGTGGGCGGAGTCCAGCTGACTGATCGAACGGTGGGCTCTGTTGTTTCCCGTCTGCCTGTAAGTGCGTGTGGAGTGTTTTCTGGTGTCTGTGGTAAAGCACCGGGGGATAAGAGTTCCAAAAATATTTGTCAACGCATGAGGCTAAGATAATACTGGAGGATAGTTTACTTAACAACAAATGATGCTTTTCGGTCGGTACTTCAGTCTAGGGACTTGACTTTGGAATTGCATTAAGGAATGCACACTAGAGATCGCCATAAGCAGATTTCATCAATTTCTGTTGTTCTTTTTGTCGTGAAACACGATGTGTTTTGTGAAGCAGTTGTCAATATTTCCCATCTACTCATTTATGTTGTGTATCAAAATTATTTCGGAAGTATTGTTCATTCTTTAGGTGTAGGGTGTTACGCTAAGTCACAAATGTTACAGTAACACTTCGTTGCCTGCATCCTATAACTAATGATACAAATAAATTCATTGGATTATGGCAAGAAAAAAGGAATAAAGGTGAGACAGTGCTAATACTTTCATCCTTCTTTACCTTCTCTACATTACTACAGATGACGTGTCACTGAGCACATTTGTACTGTGGATGCAGTACACGTGAGGTGCCTAGTTGTTTCCACTGCCCTCTGTGGAATACATAAGTTCTTGTACACTTCACTATCCTGCTGTCTTCACGATGATGATGTCCCCAGAACAGAAAACAGCACGCAGGTCGTGGATTCTTTTTCTTGAGGCTGAAATTAACTTCCCAAGGAACCGCTGCTACGAATAAACTATAACTCATTTGGGATGTCACTCGCGTTTTTATTGATGTAGACACGAGAAACTATTCTTGATCACAAAGTATTGAATATATCTTTCCACAGTCATTATATCTGGCTAAAATACCATGAAATGCATCCTGCCACAGACAACATGTCTGTCTACGCGAACGGTCAGAGCTGCAGAATTGGAGAATAACATTACATGAATCAAATACTACTATTAGAGACAACGTGTCTGTGCCTATCGACGGTCGGAACTGTATTAAATAAAATTGCATGAAACGAATACTGCTATAACAGACAACATGTATTTCTACTGGAACGGCAAGAACTGCCCGAGACACTTCGGGGACCAAGCCAGCAGGGCGTTACCCGAACACCACCGAAGTTGATATGCAGTAATATCGCCAGTCTTTTGTTTTAGTAATACTTTCATTTTAATAATTTTGAAATGACTCTCTGTTGAGAGATGTTCATTTAAAAAATGAAGTAATTTGGATGACAGGTTTAACTAATAATAGCAACTAAAGTTTAACGTTTTGGCGCCCTACCGTTGAACACAGCAAACAATCTACCGAATCTAACATCTGTCACCGGTACCTCATCCCACATTGCGTCTTCTCCATGCTTCTTGCATCTCCACTGCCCTGGGAATAGCTTCCTGGTGCCTGATATGATGGCTGAATAAGCCATAAATATTACAGGGTACTCTCACGAATCTTATATTTTGTGCACAAGTTATTGATATTTATAAATGACAAATGTATATAGTGTCCCTTTTGAAATATTCAAAATATTTTAAGTAAATAATAAAACGACTCTGAATAATGTTATATGGACATAAACGACAAATTAATTATGAAAGTGTATTAAATTAGCTTCAAGAAAGCCTATATCAATTGCAATGTAATAAAAAGACATAATTTAAATTAAATGAGATCGTACTGCAAAACGTTCTCAAAACTAACGTTATTATCATTGTCATGATATATAAGAGAAAAAAGATATTTAAAATTAATTCGAGTCAGATCATTTCTTCTCCTGTATGTAAGGTACGCTTGCTATTGTAAAGCGGTAGCTTTTGTTCTATTTGTTCTCGTACGTAGCGAATAATGAAAGTGTGTATTCTATGCTTAGTGGACATATATTTACAAAAAGAGAGTTCATTGTGTTACTTAAAGAACCCATGCAAACAATTCTTCCTGAATTAATAATTACAAGAAGTTATTTAGCATTTTTTCAGTCTCTGCTAAAGCGAGCAGCAATAATCGCTTTCTTGTGTTTCACTTAATACTAATACTAATTAATAACCACAGAAAGAAAGGGATAATATATGTACCACGTCGCTTTCGTCTGAAGAAAATGTGTGGTAGATAACAGAAAAAAGCCATGCAGAAGGAATCTGAGTGGCAGAGGGTGCAATACATAAATTACGTCGTAACTACTAGGATTACTGCTAGTCTTTGTAGCTCTGGTAGTGAAAAGAACATAAATGTATGTGTGAGAGACAACCTGGAAGCCGACGACTCCTCTTCGTTTCTTGTTTGTATGTTTTTATACATAATTAGAACGGTACATCGTTCATGCGTATTCTAAATCCTTACATTTTACAAGTAATAAAAATTAGTTGATGGCGTAATTTCTGCGCTTTTGTGAAACTAAACTTCTGATGCAAGTGCAATTTACATCCCCAAACTTCAAAAGAATATGTTATTATTGTTGCTATTTTGTAATTATTAGAATTCCTCATCACGAAAAAACACAAGAGTTTCATCTTGTTTTTGATAACTACAGAAGTTGTTTATGAATAATAGAAACATATATTATAATGTTCCATAAAGTATTAAAGCGATGTTTCATATATTTTTGTTTTGTTTTTTTTTATTTTTTTATTTTAACCTTTTATTGAGAAAATCCCATTTTATAACACTTTATAATAAATCTGTATTGTTTTCTTTATCTTTACTACAACATCACTCTGTTTCACACTACAATCAACAATTTCCCAATAAAAACTGAATTAAATATTGACAATTTAAAATTTCGCTATAAAGACTGCTTATCTTTAAGTATCAGGCAGGAGGATAACCATGCAGAAAAAAAAAATTCCATAGCGCTCATTGCCCTAAAAACATCCTTTCTCAGTTTCAAGACCTTTCACCACTTCCAGTTTCTAGGGGAATCTCGTGAGGCACTAATCTCATACACAAACAAAGTGTTCTAAATGATGTTACATCTGACCGGTGTGCAACACATGTAACACAAAGGTAACACAGGTAACTGACCAAAGCCACAGTCTATGGTCATCAGCGATAGTCTACGGTATACTACCGTAGTTTTCCAACTCTAGAGATAGCATATCTAGTGCTCGGATTGGTGGATAATAGAGGAAACTTAAGGGCTAATGCAATGACACTATTCGTAACATACATCATTTAATTTCCGATACAGTAGGTGATCATACAGAAATTATCTATTAATAATTTATCAAATAGATGTTCCGTATAATGTGGTTTTTAAGCAGTTTTTGATTTATATTCGTTCCATGATGTTTACTGGTTGCTTGGGTGTGATATTAGCAACATTTCCATAACATTATGAACAGCGAATCATCTCTGCAGTTGTATAGAAAAACACACTATTTGGTTTCATGATTTGTGGATGGAAAGTTGCCTTGTAAGTGTCTAGGTCAGGTAAGTAAGTAAGCGCTGGGTAGCGTAGCCATGTTACTGAAGGGTACTGCGAACGGAGATGCAGAGCCACTTGACCGATTGCGGAAGCCTAACTACTTGGAAAATTCCTAGGGGATGAGGAGGGAGACGTCTTCATGTGCAAAAGCATAAGAAGAATCGTGACCAGAAATCGACAATGTTAAAAATCAAACTTATAATATTCATTGTTGTTGTTGTTGTTGTGGTCATTAGTCCTGAGACTAGTTTGACGCAGCTCTCCATGCTACACTATCCTGTGCAAGCTTATTCATCTCCCAGTACCTACTGCAACCTGCATCCTTCTCAATCTGCTTAGTGTATTCATCTCTTGGTCTCCCTCTACGTTTTTTACCCTCCACACTGCCCTCCAATACTAAATTGGAGATCCCTTGATTCCTCAGAATACGTCCTACCAACCGATCTCTTCTTCCAGTCAAGTTCTGCCACAAACTCCTCTTCTCCCTAATTCTATTCAGTGCCTCCTCATTAGTTATGTGACCTCCCCATCTTATTTTCAGCATTCTTCTGTAGCACCACATTACGAAAGCTTCTATTCTCTTCTTGTCCAAACTATTTATCGTCCACTTTTCACTTCCATACATAGCTACAATCCACACAAATACTTTCAGAAACGACTTCCTGACACTTAAATCTATACTCGATGTTAACAAATTTCTCTTCTTCAGAAACGCTTTCCTTACCATTGCCAGTCTACATTTTATATCCTCTCTACTTCGACCATCATCGGGTATTTTGCTCCCCAAATACCAAAACTCCTTTACTGCCTTAAGTATCTCATGTCCTAATTTAATTCCCTTACTATCACCTGATTTAATTTGACTACATTCAATTATCCTCGTTATGCTTTTGTTGATGTTCATCATATATCCTCCTTTAAAGACACTGTCCATTCCATTCAACTTCTCTTCCAAGTCCTTTGCTGTCTCTGACAGAATTACAATGTCATCAGTGAACCTCAAAGGTTTTATTTCTTCAATATAGTTGTGTCAGTAAAAGTTATTTTTTAATGTTAATAAAATTTTTATGTCTAAATGATATTAATTTTTGAAAATTTAAACAAGTTTGATAAGAATATAATATTTATTATGGATACGGCTTCATTAAGAATGATAGAGTTTATTTCAATATTCAAATAAAGTTAACAATAATGATTTAATGTGGAAATTAAATCTAAATTTTTAAATTTTAATAAATGGAATTAACTGATGTTAATGAATTTTGATTTTTGATGTATATATAAAGTTTTATAAATGTTATTTGAAATATATATATATATATGAATAAAGTGCTGGGAAATTTAGTTTTTCTTATCTAGGAAACGTTTGCTGTATCAGTTATACCATCATATATTTGTTCTCCTTAATAATTATTCAAGGTATTGAAACAATGTAGCTGACACGAAATTCTAAAAGTTTTTTCAACTGCTGTTATGATTTTTATGAATTTGGTACATTTATTGATTCTTAAAAATCCTTCACAATTGGATGTATCTTTCTGATAATATTTCTTTGTTTATCAACATTTTGTAATTGTGTTCAAATAATGTGGAAATGATAATGATTGACATATTGCCATAAAATTACAATAGTAGGTCTTAAATTTTCATGAATTGTTTGAGAAATGACATGTGCTAATTAAAAATTCTTATATTAATATTATAATAGTTGAATTATATATTTTAATTGATTTTATATAATTATTGTTAATTTCATTTAGATCTTTATGATATTTACCATCATAGACATATTTTAAATTTTTTTCTCCATATGTTCTTACCGAAGGTAAACCATCATTAGTAACCCTTTTTCAATTGTTTTTCCTCTTCCTTGTTGGAATGAAAATTAAATAATATAACCAGATAACTTAATAAATTTTGTAAATTCTTCATATCATTTGAAGGGGATATCCAACACACTCTTAAAATTTTTGAGCAACATAAAACTATCCTTCTCAATACTTTTTATAATGACATGTTTTGTGTCTTTATAGTCTAAAATTTCTGCAATGTCTCTGGCTATATACCAAGGATTTTCATCACCAGTCATTAACTCCTCTCCATCAGTATATATATCTTTTATTTTTTGGACTTAAAATGCATCCATTTATTTATAAAACAGCTTAATAAACATTTATTACTTAATTTTAATAGTTAGTTTAAGTGAACATTTAAAATAAAAGGCTGATCCATAATGCCATCTAGAGAAGGAAATATATAAAAAATAAAAATTACAAATAAGAATATCATATATATATATATATATATATATATATATATATATATATATATATATATATATATATATATATATATATATATATAAAGAAACAGAAAGAATATAGGAAAATAGACATAACTATATAAAAGAAACCTCTTGAATTACTAGAATAAAAATGATTTACATATGAAAATTATAAAACAGAAATTAAAACTTTTTCCTAAATATATTCATAGCTTTTTCATAGAGAAAAAGTACTATTGCTTATTAAAAATAGTTATTACAAATAAGTGGATTGTTTACATTTAAAATTTGTTTGTAAAATATTTTTGAAAACATATCTATCATGAAAAACATTAAAAATTGATTATCATCAACTTAAATTTTTATTTTATAATAACTTTTTGTTAATCTTGTTCAAATTGTTTTATTAATTATCATTCATAATTGTTTTATAATGACAGTATAGTAATGTACTGATACCAGTTTTTAATATATTGTTGTTGTTGTTGTGGTCTTCAGTACTGAGACTGGTTTGATGCAGCTCTCTACACTACTCTATCCTGTGCAAGCTTCTTCATCTCCTAGTACTTACTGCGACCTACATCCCTCTGAATCTGCTTACTGTATTCATTTCTTGGTCTCCCTCTACACTTTTTACCTTCCATGCTGCCCTCCAATGCTAAATTTGTGATCCACCGATGCCTCAGAACACGTCCTACCACTAGTCTCTTTTTCTTGTCTCGTTGTGCCACAGACTCCTCTTCTCCCCAGTCCTGTTCAGTACCTCCTCATTAGTTATGTGATCTCCCTATCTTGTCTTCAACATTCTTCTGTAGCACCACATTTCAAAAGCTGCTGTTCTCTTCTTGTCTAAACTGTTTATCATCCACATTTCACTTCCATACATGGCTACAATCCATACAAATACTTTCAGAAACGACTTCCTGACACTTAAATCTATACTCTTCTTCAGTAATGCTTTCCTTGCCATTGCCAGTCTACATTTTATATCCTCTACACTTCGACCATCATCAGTCATTTTGTTCCCCAAATAACAAAACACCTTTGCTACTTTAAGTGTCTCATTCCCTAATCTAATTCCCTCAGCATCACCCAACTTAATTCGACTACATTCCATTATCCTTGTTTTGCTTTTGTTGATGTCCATCTTATATAATACACTTATATCATCAGAACTTAGAACAATTCTATTGCATTTACATGTATACTTTCTATGTTTAAATGATCAACATTAATTCATTTTTCTGTATCTTTTCTTACTGTTGGAACCATTTTTATAATCATCAAAATTAAACTTATAAATTTTTTCTTATTTTTCAACTATATAAGCATTCATTTTTTTCTCTTAAAGTGATGTGCTCTAGCATAATTTTTTGACATTTTTATCTGTAATTTTCCTTAAATCTTTCTCGTTGCATGTGGAATATAATAATTATTATGTTTTGAATAATCACTGATGTCAAATTCGTTTATCAGCAATTTAATATTGTCATAAAAATTCTCACTTCTAATATTACAAATCAAAGAATTAAAAGCCATGTAACATATAACAATATTTTGGCCACATTTTGCGTTGTAACACCATAGTGAGAGTCGTACATATTTATTTTTTAAATTTCTACAACACTCATCCCACTTAAACTGATTTATTGGAATTTAGTATTGTTTTCTTCATACATATTGCAGCTAGGTTTACCGAAAATACATTAGCTCTACGTAATTTGCTATTGAAATATATTGTAATTATTTTTTACATTTGTTATTGTTTTAATATTTTGTTTATTACTATTATTTTCCATTTTCCTACCCAATACACACTTATCAACCAAACTGGAGAAAACTTTTGCAAAAACATTTGTGGCTTTAGTTCTCTTTTATGTATTAAAATCAATATATTTTTCAACCATCTATTGTTCAATGATTAGAGTCTATGAATTTTTGTTAATTTAGAACTAATATTTAAGCATTGCTTACAATTTATATGATCTGAAACAGATTTTTCTTTAATAGTTAATTTTGTTAAAAATTTATCTATTCTTTCTGATGATAATGGTAAATCTTTGTTTAAATCACATAACTTTTTTGATATTTGAAGCGGACTTATATTAGATAACAAAATTTATTATCGCCTGGTATTTTAAGTATTTTTCCAGGATTAAAACATTTTGGTTAGATATAACAGTAAGAATTGAGACATTTCCCAACCATATCAATTATTTGTTTCTAAATAGTCATTACAATTTGACTGTTATACTAGCTCAACATTTTTCATATATTTATTATTTGATTTAGCAGTTCTTTGAATATTTTGAGAAGTTCCAGTGCAAATTTCTTTTTGAGAAATGAAATGATATCATATAGTTTAATAAATGTAATACAACTTCTTTCATTTTTAACATAGATTCCCAAGATAAACGATGTGGTGTAAAACACTAAGATAGATTGACATTGTGAGATTTAATACAAGTATCTCCACAATTTTCAGTGGTATACGCTAGCATTATAACTTCAGATTCAACATTGCAATATTCATCTAAATTTTTAATATTAAATTTATTTTGGACTAGTTTGAGGTGTTTATAATCCTCATCAAAACAGATTGAGTTATTAAGTCTAAAATAAAAATATTCTTTATTATTCCTTCAATTTTCATTCATGGTTCACACGTTCATAAGGATGAACTCGTTCTTTATCATTAAATCTGACTGCTCATATTTAAAATATTTAGTTGTTTCTCTAAACCTTTCTACATCTACTACATCTACATCTACATCCGTACTCCGCAAGCCACCTGACGGTGTGTGGCGGAGGGTACCCTGAGTACCTCTATAGGTTCTCCCTTCTATTCAAGTCTCGTATTGTACGTGGAAAGAAGGATTGTCGGTATGCTTCTGTGTGGGCTCTAATCTCTCTGATTTTATCCTCATGGTCTCTTCGCGAGATATACGTAGGAGGGAGCAATATACTGCTTGACTCTTCGGTGAAGGTATGTTCTCGAAACTTCAACAAAAGCCCGTACTGAGCTACTGAGCGTCTCTCCTGCAGAGTCTTCCACTGGAGTTTATCTATCATCTCCGTAACGCTTTCGCAATTACTGAATGATCCTGTAACGAAGCGCGCTGCTCTCCGTTGGATCTTCTCTATCTCTTCTATCAACCCTACCTGGTGCGGATCCCACACTGCTGAGCAGTATTCAAGCATTGGGCGAACAAGCGTACTGTAACCTACTTCCTTTGTTGTCGGATTGCATTTCCTTAGGATTCTTCCAATGAATCTCAGTCTGGCATCTGCTTTACCGACGATCAGCTTTATATGATCATTCCATTTTAAATCACTCCTAATGCGTACTCCCAGATAATTTATGGAATTAACTGCTTCCAGTTGCTGACCTGCTATTTTGTAGCTAAATGATAAGGGACCTATCTTTCTATGTATTCGCATCACATTACACTTCGCTACATTGAGATTCAATTGCCATTCCGTGCACCATGCGTCAATTCGCTGCAGATCCTCCTGCATTTCAGTACAATTTTCCATTGTTGCAACCTCTCGATACACCACAGCATCATCTGCAAAAAGCCTCAGTGAACTTCCGATGTCATCCACCAGGTCATTTATGTATATTGTGAATAGCAATGGTCCTATGACACTCCCCTGCGGCACACCTGAAATCACTCTTACTTCGGAAGACTTCTCTCCATTGAGAATGACGTGCTGCGTTCTGTAATCTAGGAACTCCTCAATCCAATCACACAATTGATCTGATAGTCCGTATGCTCTTACTTTGTTCATTAAACGACTATGGGGAACTGTGTCAAACACCTTGCGGAAGTCAAGAAACACGGCATCTACCTGTGAACCCGTGTCTAAGGCCCTCTGAGTCTCGTGGACGAATAGCGCGAGCTGGGTTTCACACGATCGTCTTTTTCGAAACCCATGCTGATTCCTACAGAGTAGATTTCTAGTCTCCAGAAAAGACATTATACTCGAACATAATACGTGTTCCAAAATTCTACAACTGATCGACGTTAGAGATATAGGTCTATAGTTCTGCACATCTGTTCGACGTCCCTTCTTGAGAACGGGGATGACTTGTGCCCTTTTCCAATCCTTTGGAACGCTTCGCTCTTCTAGAGACCTACGGTACACCGCTGCAAGAAGGGGGGCAAGTTCCTTCGCGTACTCTGTGTAAAATCGAACTGGTATCCCATCAGGACCAGCGGCCTTTCCTCTTTTGAGCGATTTTAATTGTTTCTCTATCCCTCTGTCGTCTACTTCGATATCTACCATTTTGTCAACTGTGCGACAATCTAGAGAAGGAAGCACAGTGCAGTCTTCCTCTGTGAAACAGCTTTGGAAGAAGACATTTAGTAATTCGGCCTTTAGTCTGTCATCCTCTGTTTCAGTACCATTTTGGTCACAGAGTGTCTGGACATTTTGTTTTGATCCACCTACCGCTTTGACATAGGACCAAAATTTCTTAGGATTTTCTGCCAAGTCAGTACACAGAACGTTACTTTCGAATTCATTGAAAGCCTCTCGCATAGCCCTCCTCACACTACATTTCGCTTCGCGTAATTTTTGTTTGTCTGCAAGGCTTTGGCTATGTTTATGTTTGCTGTGAAGTTCCCTTTGCTTCCGCAGCAGTTTTCTAACTCGGTTGTTGTACCACGGTGGCTCTTTTCCATCTCTTACGATCTTGCTTGGCACATACTCATCTAACGCATATTGTACCATGGTTTTGAACTTTGTCCACTGATCCTCAACACTATCTGCACTTGAGACAAAACTTTTGTGTTGAGCCGTCAGGTACTCTGTAATCTGCTTTTTGTCACTTTTGCTAAACAGAAAAATCTTCCTACCTTTTTTAATATTTCTATTTACGGCTGAAATCATCGACGCAGTAACCGCTTTATGATCGCTGATTCCCTGTTCTGCATTAACTGATTCAAATAGTTCGGGTCTGTTTGTCACCAGAAGGTCTAATATATTATCGCCACGAGTCGGTTTTCTGTTTAACTGCTCAAGGTAGTTTTCAGATAAAGCACTTAAAAATATTTCACTGGATTCTTTGTCCCTGCCACCCGTTATGAACGTTTGAGTCTCCCAGTCTATATCCGGCAAATTAAAATCTCCACCCAGAACTATAACATGGTGGGGAAATCTACTCGAAATATTTTCCAAATTATTCTTCAGGTGCTGAGCCACAACAGCTGCTGAGCCCGGGGGCCTATAGAGACATCCAATTACCATGTCTGAGCCTGCTTTAACCGTGACCTTCACCCAAATGATTTCACAATTCGAATCTCCGTCAATTTCCTTCGATACTATTGCACTTCTTATCGCTATAAACACGCCTCCCCCTTCACTGTCCAGCCTATCTCTGCGGTATACATTCCAATCAGAGTTTAGGATTTCATTACTGTTTACGTCTGGTTTCAGCCAACTTTCTGTTCCTAGTACTATATGGGCGTTGTGACCGTTTATTAATGAGAGCAGTTCTGGGACCTTTCTATAGACGCTTCTGCAGTTTACTATTAGCACATTAATATTGTTATTCCTTGTTGCATTTTGCCTACTCCTGCCTTGCCGCGTCTCAGGAGGCGTTTTGTCGGGCCTAGGGAGGGAATTCTCTAACCTAAAAAAACCCCATGTGCACTCCACACGTACTCCGCTACCCTCGTAGCCGCTTCCGGCGTGTAGTGCACGCCTGACCTATTCAGGGGGACCGTACATTTCTCCACCCGATAGCGGAGGTCGAGAAATTTGCACCCCAGCTCTCCGCAGAATCGTCTGAGCCTCTGGTTTAAGCCTTCCACTCGGCTCCAAACCAGAGGACCGCGATCGGTTCTCGGAACGATACTACAAATAGTTAGCTCTGATTCCACCCCGCGAGCGAGGCTTTCCACCTTCACCAACTCGGCCAACCGCCTGTACGAACTGAGGATGACCTCTGAACCCAGACGGCAAGAGTCATTGGTGCCGACATGAGCAACAATTTGCAGTCGGGTGCACCCAGTGCTCTCTATCGCCGCCGGTAGGGCCTCCTCCACATCTCGGATGAGACCCCCCGGCAAGCAGACAGAGTGAACACTGGCCTTCTTCCCCGACCTTTCCGCTATTTCCCTAAGGGGCTCCATCACCCGCCTAACGTTGGAGCTCCCAATAACTAATAAACCCCTCCCCCCGTGTGCCTGCTCGGACCTTGCTGAAGGAGCAGCCACATGTCCACTCACAGGCAGAGCGGGCGATGCCACACGGCCAGCCTCCACATTGACCCTCCGCCTCGTGCGCCGCGAACGCCGCTGAACCCGCCACTCCCCTTGGGGAGAGGGTGGCCCAACCGCGCCCGGTACCCGCGAAGATGTCTCGACAGCAGGGACAGTGGGTGAAGCATCTAACACCTGGGGTGCACCATGCGACGCACCAGACTCCCCACTGCCGCTACACTCCGAGGCAGCAACCTGAAGACGGCTGACCGCGGCCATCAACACGCTCAGCTGTTCGCGAAGAGTGGCCAGCTCCTCCTGCGTCCGTACACAGCAGCCACACATCCTAGCCATCCTAAGAAATCAATTTACTATAGAGTGTTAATCAGCTTTTAACTAGACTGCTAATTCACTAAAGGCGGTTGATTATTGACTAAACTGTGATTGCTAACCACTTCTTGTAGAAACAAGGAAAATAGCACTACCTGTCTCTGGACGGTATTGAAAACAAACACTAGCACTACGAGCACTATGGCTGACTAAAGGGACTCTCTGTATTCGAAACACACACGAGATCTATGGAACACTTAATAGCACTCTACTATTAAAGCTTCCTAAAAGCAAAAACACGCAGAAGAAGAAGTGACAAGTAAGAAAAATACAGATAATACTTAAATTAAGGTAGCTCGCTGCACAGCAGACGTGAAGCAGACGGCGGTTAGGGCGACACTGACACTACTGGCACTATGGCTGACTAAAGGGACTCTCTCTGACTGTATTCAAAACAAACACGAGATCTATGGAACACTTAATAGCACTCTACTATTAAAGCTTCCTAAAAGCAAAAACACGCAGAAGAAGAAGTGACAAGTAAGAAAAATACAGATAATACTTAAATTAAGGTAGCTCGCTGCACAGCAGACGTGAAGCAGACGGCGGTTAGGGCGACACTGACAATCTTTTGTAAGATTAGAAGATACATTATCAATACTTAAACCCACAAATATAAATGTATCTAAATGTCTTAATCCATCTCCAACCATTGTACCAAAAGATAAATATGTTTGTTCATTGTTTGGAATAACGTCTACATCTCGATTATTTACTGTCTTCTTTGATAAACCAGAGAATATCGCAATTTGCTGAATTATGAGTCCAAAGTGGAATAAAATTAGGATTTTGATAATTAAGATGGCAGCTCACATACACAGGTTGATATTTTCCTGTTAAATCACAATAACCTCTTACTTTTTTCCTCCATCGGTATATCCTTTTTTCTGAAATAATACAAGTTTCTTTTTTTTTAATTCCAATTTTCTTAATTTGTTATTGTCAGTGGTTATTTCAGTTATATATTTCAACGGTTTTACTGGATTCTTGTTTTAACATTTCAATAAATAATTTTGCTGCATCTTTAGAACTATATTTTACTGGTTTTTTATATTCGCCATTAGAACATTTTAGATAATTGTTAAATTAAAATGGTATCTGTTTTTTTATATTTATTAATATACGTTTTTGCAGGAATTGTTTGAGAAGTGTTAACACTTATTCTGTTAACATCTTTTAAAAACTTCCAGATTCAGTGTAAATAACAGAAGGTAGTCACAATGAATTATTAGAGTTTTGAAATTCAGTTTTTTCATCTGCTAAAGGCATATCTAATTTTACTTCTTTATGTTCTTTACAATCATTTTCGTGTTTCTTTAATTTTTCTTGAGCATGAATATACCATAAACACAAGAACAAATATTTCATTGTGTTCACTTGTTTGTGAACTTAACTAATCTACATAAATTTCTTACTGACCATAATATGAAATATTTTTATCTGGAACTAAAAGAACATTAATATGACTCCTTGCTTATTTTTTGTGTGGCAAAGATGATTTTTTTCTGTATAAATGTATTTACATGCATAAACATTAATTGAAATTTTTTACTTAATTTTCATAATTTTGAGTATCTGTTAACTGAATAGGAAAATTAATTTTCTTTGTTTAAAAAAATTTTTCGAATTTTTGACAACATTTTTATATTTCCTGATTCCTTCTGCATCACATTCTGCTTGAGTACAGAAAACATTGTTGATCTGTGTTTCTTACATTAATTACAGTTTTGTGTTTAATTTCTTTTGTTAAAATTGTTATAAGAAGAACAAGAAATTAGTTTCAGTCTGCTAACACTTAACTCTAAACTCTTTGTATAAAATAAAGATAACCAGCCTTTTTTCTTTATGTTTTTCCATTCCAGTTAATAGTTTATTTGTTGACTTCTGATATTAATCTTCTAAATAACTTGTTCTCAATCAAACTTCATAACTTTATTAAAAATTACAATAAAATATCATGTTAGCTTTGAACACTCTTCTTTGTATAGAGGTAATCTTAAATTTAGGGATAACTTCCTGTTTAATGTGATCAGAAAAGAGGATATTTATTGAGGTCGGAAATGTTTCTTTTCCATTTTTAATATTTGGTTCACTATAGGAGTCGAGTTCATGTTCCAGTGCAGAACGGCAGGCGACTTCCCTACAAGACTGTGGGTCTCTCTTAGTCCCAGGCAGACTGTTCTCAAGAATTTCATTGTTGTTCCAAAGGGATCCTGTCATTCAGAGAAACACAAGTGTTTTCCATCACAAAATGAGAGGCCTATTGGAGGTTTTAGGGGCCTGTCTAGTCTGTGTCAGCTCATTTCCCTGGGTGCGCCCCCTAAACATTAGGGGCGGCTGTGTCACTATACCTTAGACAAACAATATTCATTTGGGACAGCTGTCCTTGGATTTCTTATTGTTTAGTTAACTATAGCTGCGTTCGTGTTGAAGGAGGATCATCATCTTAAGGTGGCCAGCATGTGTTTAGAGGATCCTGGCGAAGTAGCTCCCTCGCTCTGTCCATCCACCCTGTAGGTGGAGTGAGGGGAGAAGGCCTCGATTTTCGGCAGTTTGTGGTTGTACATCGAGAAGTACACAAGTTTAGCTACTGCCTCTTGTGCTGTCATTTAGGACAACGATTTTCCGCAGTACATGTGCTGCACTATGACCTGTTCAGTACGAGTTCCGGTTTTTCACGAAACTTTTGAAGTGTAATTGGAACTGTTACCCATTTATCCATCATCTGTGATACTATGTATTGGCTTCGATTACCTGAGCTGTAGAGTGGTTTATAGTAGGTATGTGTAGCGAACTCTGACGTCAAACAACTTTTTAAACTCCTCTCTGTCCAACACCATTATCTAGTCAATTGAACATATATCCCACCAAAAAGAACGAAGATAGTACCTTACACCCCAGACTTTTTCCCGTCTGCTTGTAGGTATAGGGTAGAGTTTGAGTGTTTCTGAGGCTAGTTTCGAGTGCTGTTGCGAAATTTTTTCCTGGCAGGATAATACCAGTTGTATTGTACTGTCAGTTTTTCGGCTCTGCATATATCTTTGTGATTAATTATGTAATTAGGATCTATATTTCAGTCAGTTTTGAGATTTAGTTCCATTAAGAGCGACGTGTTCAGTTCTATCTGCAAGAAAGTCTTGAATCCAATCGCAGGTTTGCTCCGATACTCTGTAAGCTCGTATTTTTTTTCATTAAACGGCAATGCGGAACGCTGTCAAACGGTTTAGTGAACTCAGCGTAAGCACCGTTGTCCATTGCGCTGTAGACCTCATGGAGGAACAGAGCGAGCTGAGCTTCGCAGGATCTCTATTTGCAGAATCCATGCTGATTTTTATATAGCAGCTGATCATTTTCCAGAAACGTAATAATTCTTGAGCGTAAAGCATGTTCCATAATTCTACAACATTTGACATCAACGGTATAGGCCTATAACTGTGTGGAAATGTCTTACGGCCTTTCTTAAAAACGGGAATAACATGCGCTTTTTCCCAGTCGTTAGGTACCTTTCGTTGCTCAAGCGATCTACGATAAATTACTGCTAGAAAGGGAGTAAGTTCTTTTGCATAATCTTATAGAATCTTATAGGTATGTCATCTGGTCCTGAAGCCTCTCCACTGCTAAGCGATTGTAGCTGCTTTTCAGTTCTGCGATCGGATATCTCAATATCTCCCAGTTCAACGTTCGCACGATGATTGAAAAGAGGGACAGTGTTACGATCTTCCTCAGTGAGACAACTTCGCAAGATCGAATTCAGTATTTCGGTCTTCTGTCTGTTATCTTCCCTTTCGGTGCTAGTGAGGTCGCTGAGAGAATGAACAGAAGATTTCGACCCACTTCCTGATTTTACATACGACCAAAATCTCTTAGGGTTTTTACTCAGGTCGGTTGTCAGCGTCTTACTTTCGAAATCATTGAACAACGTCTTACTTTCGAAATCGTTGAAAGCTTCTCTCATTGTTCTCCTTGCGCTCATTTTCGCTTCTTTCAGCTTTTGTTGGTCAGCTAGGTTTTTACTTTCCTTGCATCTCAGATGAAGTGCTCTTTGTTTACGTAGCTCTTTTCAAATACGGCCATTAAACAATGGTGGATCTTTCCCATCTCTTAAAACCTTACCTGGAACATATTTGTCTGGGGCATATTGAACGATGCCTTTGAACTTTTTTCTTTCGTTCTCCACATCATCGTCCTCACCACCGAATATTTGATGCTGACTTCTGAGATATTCTGAAATTTGTATCCTGTCAGCCTTGCTGAGCTCTTATGTCTTCCTACCTTTTTTAACATTCCTTGCAGGACCTGTCGTCATAGATGCAGTCACAGCCTTATCGTCACTGATACCTTCTCCTATGTTAACTGATTCGATAAATTCTGGTCTGTTTGTTGCCAGGAGGTCTAGGACCTTACCCTCATGAGTTGGTTCTCTAATTATCTGCTCAAGATAATTTTCGGATAAGACATCCAGAACAATGCACACGATTCCCAGTCTCTGGCACCAGTATTAATGGTATAACACTCCCAATCTATTACTGGCAAGTTGAAGTCACCCCCTATTACAACGGCACGATCAGGAAAATTACTAATGATATTATGCAAGCTCTGTCTGAAGCACTGTACAACTACAGATCGTGACTCAGGTGGTCTATAAAAGCATCCGATTACCATTTTTGACCGTTCTTTCATACTCAATTTCACCCAGATTAATTCACATTAGCAATCCGTGATAACTGTGCTCGTAATACCGCTACCCTACTATTAGTATTGTATGGGCTAGACGTTTAGAGCTCATTCTCGTATGTCAACCACATGGCAGCTAAACCTATAAGATGGTAATTAGGAAGTAAAACAGTAGTCCTTCATAAGAGTTAAGAGACAGGCAACATATCCTCCCTTGGGCAAAGAAATAGAAACTTAGAAGACTTTAAAAAATTGATAATCTCCAACATGATGATCTGGAATTGGGTGTATGAGAAACTAAGATGGAAATAAGTTGTAATCTTGTAAGGGACCATGCAAAATTTGTTACAGCGTTATTAGCCATTTCTCGAATTCTCTTTTCCCAAGTATACTGTTGTGCCAAACACGTGCTTGCATTCTTCTGCCTGCCATTATTAACTTTAGTTTCCGTGCTGAGGTGGACTCCTTCTGCTCCTAAATTGTCACTATCATATCTATACTCTCCTTGGTGAAGTATTGTGTCCTAGACTCTTCCTGTGGCTTCAATATTTCAGCTCATGCTACACTGTTTCTTTAATCGTATCATTTTATACCCCCAGTACTTTTTATTTTATCGTTTGCCATTCATCAAGATCAGAAATCATTTTCCACTGCTACTACTCTTCATTCGTCAGTTCCTCATTTTATGCTTGTGAATGCGTAAATATGGCCCTAATGGAGCAAGCCAGAAAACCATTACTGAAAGAAATGTTCTGAATAAAAATAAGGCACCCTTCTAAGGAATGGCACAGGTGCAGAGTTGGGCTCAACGAACAAGTGTACTGTCAAATACAGAATATCACAGAAACTATCAGGAGTAAGGAGTGAATTGTATATTGTCACTTGGTCAGGTTGGACACCCTAAGACCCAGGGTCTTCTAAGCGAAAGAAATGAATCCTAGAGGGAGTTGACGGATAATAATACATGAACACCAACGAGATTTAAAGCTGGAAACATTATGAAATCGCTCACCGATAGATCTGTACCTACAGATTGGAAAATTGCGCAGGTCGCACCAGTGTTCAAGAAGGGTAGTAGGAGTAATCCATTTAACTAGAGACCTATATCATTGCCGTCGGTTTGCAGTAGGGTTTTGGAGCATATACTGTATTCAAACATTATGAATCACCTCCAAGGGAACGATCTATTGACACGTAATCAGCATGGCTTCAGAAAACATCGCTCTTGTGCAACGCAGCTAGCTCTTTATTCGCACGAAGTAATGGCCGCTATCGACAGGGGATCTCAAGTTGATTCCGTATTTCTAGATTTCCGGAAAGCTTTTGACACCGTTCCTCACAAGCGACTTCTAATCAAGCTGCGGAGCTATGGGTTATCGTCTCAGTTGTGCGACTGGATTCGTGATTTCCTGTCAGGAAGGTCGCAGTTCGTAGTAATAGACGCCAAATCATCGAGTAAAACTGAAGTGATATCAGGTGTTCCCCAGGGAAACGTCCTGGGACCTCTACTGTTCCTGATCTATATAAATGACCTGGGTGACAATCTGAGCAGTTCTCTTAGACTGTTCGCAGATGATGCCGTAATTTACCGTCTAGTAAGGTCATCCGAAGACCAGTATCAGCTGCAAAGCGATTTAGAAAAGATTGCTGCATGGTGTGTCAGGTGGCAGTTGACGCTAAATAACGAAAAGTGTGAGGTGATCCACATGAGTTCCAAAAGAAATCCGTTGCAATTCGATTACTCGATAAATAGTACAATTCTCAAGGCTGTCAATTCAACTAAGTACTTGGGTGTTAAAATTACGAACAACTTCAGTTGGAAGGACCACATAGATAATATTGTGGGAAGGCGAGCCAAAGGTTGCGTTTCATTGGCAGGACACTTAGAAGATGCAACAAGTCCACTAAAGAGACAGCTTACACTACACTCGTTCGTCCTCTGTTAGAATATTGCTGCGCGGTGTGGGATCCTTACCAGGTGGGATTGACGGAGGACATCGAAAGGGTGCAAAAAAGGGCAGCTCGTTTTGTATTATCGCTTTATAGGGGAGAGAGTGTGGCAGATATGATACACGAGTTGGGATGGAAGTCATTACAGCATAGACGTTTTTCGTCGCGGCGAGACCTTTTTACGAAATTTCAGTCACCTACTTTCTCTTCCGAATGCGAAAATATTTTGTTGAGCCCAACCTACATAGGTGGAAATGATCATCAAATAAAATAAGAGAAATCAGAGCTCGAACAGAAAGGTTTAGGTGTTCGTTTTTCCCGCTCGCTGTTCGCGAGTGGAATAGTAGAGAGATAGTATGATTGTGGTTCGATGAACCCTCTGCCAAGCACTTAAATGTGAATTGCAGAGTAGTCATGTAGATGTAGATGTAGATGTAGAACTGCCTCTCTCCAGTAGCAACCAGCTGAAATTCTGAATTGTAATTGAAAGAAGAAAGAGAAATATTTCGTAATACGAGGTGAGGCAGTGCTCAGCTATAAAGGGACAGCCACTAGCTCCACGATCGCCCGATTAATGAAAACAAAACCCATGGGACCTTATTATCTCGTTATCTGAACATTCAAGCCAGAACCAATGATTAGCGATGTTTGTGAGTGTTCTCACTTACATTGGTGCAGAAAACTTTGAATCACCAACTGAGGAAATGATCTCAACAGAATAATGTAGTTTTCATTAGAGCTTAGAGATGAAGAAACTGGTCACGTATACTCGTGGATAGAGTTCAAATTCATGTTCGGGCAACTAGGTTCTGTGATTTCACTTAACCGTTTCAGCTGAATACTGAGTATTGTTCCTTTTACACGGCCGTCCCCGTACAGGTTCAGTAATGTACTGTCTTAAGCGATCTCGACGTCGACGATACATTTAACTTTCCTTCTTGTTGCTTCCTACAACGTAGCCCATTACCCAGCCAGTGTAACGGCCAGCGGTTCCCTTCGTTCAAAAAGTAAATGGCGTAATGGGCAGGTCTGAGAAGTTCAGGCATTAATTATTCTCTTCTATACACGTCTCGAGGCCTTACTTCCAAAGACTCCCACCACCTGTCAACTGCAGCCTACTGGTCGAGGAGCGGGCCATTAAAAGCCGTGAAGCATGGCTCTTGCGCGGGGAAAAACTGGAGATGCTCCACGGTGAACGTCTTTATATCCCATTTCGGTCAGCGTACACGCTGAAGTAAGGTACCATCAATGACAGTTTTTTCTCCTTAGTAGTTCAAGACATTTTTATAACTTCCTGTCACGCAGTGACCGCACAGGCACCAACACTAACGACTCGTCTAGAAATAAAGGATAGGAAATCAATAAAAATCGTTCAACAGAACGAAGTGACTGCACGTGGCGTGATGTCTACACAGTTATATTCTGCATATTTGTACACTTGGGGAATAATCTTCTAGCAGCTGTCCGTCGTAGATCGCTGGATGAACGAGGCGTTTCGAGTGACTGGAAAAATTTTACGCTTCCCGTTTCCTAACAGAGCCCTCAGACATACATCGCTAACGTGAACGATTAAGAATTCCGGAACGCGTTTTACGCTCAAGCATCCGGAGGAGTTTGTTAATATGAATAACCAAAGGGAGTATTACGTAAAGACACTAAGGAAGTAGCCATCAATTTAATTGAGGAAACAGTAGTCTTCTGAATGAATTACTGCAGTTATTGCGTGCCAAGGTTCCCAAGTGAAATTTAGACGAGTTTAGATTGTGTTACAGGTACTACCGAACCACGGAAAAATATGCCCTTAAGGATAAAACCTGTATTTTCTACTCCCAGTTTTTAAAATTTGAAACATATTAATATATAGCGTAGTACTTTGTAAGGTGAAAGACAAATTTAAAAAGAACCATAAACATAGAAGGATTTTGTTGTTATTTCTTAATAATAGAAGAGATTAATGTGATATTTTTGCCTGTGCTTGATGATTCTAGGATTAACGGAGAGACTTAAAATACTTAATAGTAATTTAGGTTTGTGGAGAACAATTAATGTTGAGATATGCACAAATTATCTAGTGGATAACGTTGGATGGTTCATGAGTATAATTGCAGATAGGGCTGTTCTACACAGAAAAGTCGCATCGATAGAAAATTGTACACGAATGCAGGAGAACCTTCAGAGATCCGATGACTAGTGCATGGATTAACAGTTGACTACCATCTTAAACATATGTGATGTAAAGAGCATACGCAGAAGGAGAGATCCGTTACTTTTTTATTGCACAATTTACGAAGAAGTACTGATACAGCGTCACAGATAAAGTATAGGCAAGCACACGCAATTTGATCAAAATCATGAGAACACTCATTGGAGGACATTAGTATGGCATGTGTCCCTTCTTCGTCATTATGACCGATAGACCTAGATCTGAGTATATGTAGGGGGATGATAGCACATTTTTCCTCAAGGGATCAAATAAGTTTTAATGATGGACGCTGTGGTCTGGAGCGAATTCGACACTGCAGCTCGTTCCAAAGATGTTCCGCTTGGTTCACGTCGGCACACCGAGCAGGCCAGTCCACTTCAGAAGTGTCCTTGCCCACAAAACATGTCTCATAGATGCTTCTTCTAACAGGATGCCTTGTCATGCCGATACAAGCAATCATTATCTACGGACTGTCCCTCTACTGAACTCAGTACAGTTTATTTAAGTCTTGCATATTGACGTACCGGAACTAACTTCATTTTTACTTTATTTACCTTTCGAGAGAACGAAAGATACGTAAATGAAATAAAAACAAATGGCAGTAGTGCAACTGTTTGCGAAACAAGCACATTGCCAGCTAAGGGTGACCTAAGAAAATTCTATTTCGAAAATATCTGAAGAGTCCACGAAGAAGGAAAGTTAACAACAGCGTCTCGGAGATGCTTTCGAGTTGCAAGGAAAAACTCTGAAATAGACGCATTTTGTGTAACTGTGTGGTTTACTGTTAAAATTCGGATTGGTTCTATTCCTACAAGATTCATCCATTATCGGTTTTTCTGCTACACACCTATCGCAAAATCACCCTGAAGGTAATATTAGATAAATTCGAGTTCGTACAGAGGCTTTAACGAAAGTAACATAAGAGAGGGCTAATGAAAGTGGTATGCGGACTGCTGTCCGCCATAAACCTTAACGTGGTTTACAGAGTATAGACGTGGATACAGATATTTTTATATGTGAAGCGATTAACTGTCAACGGTTGCGAAACCACCAAGTGTTTCGCTTTATGCTGATTGACGTTTACGCATACAATAACTGATCGAAACTCCAATAGCGGTATAAAATAGCAGTATTTCTATGAGGCAACTGCTCGACTTCAATTGCTGATGTGGGTGTTTCTGTGCCACATTTGCTCGTAGAGCGCTGGGTTATAATCGAAGCGATTTTAGAAATTAAAATCAGTCGTTGACCAGTTTTCAGCATCTTCTACGATATTCTGAATATAACGGAAATCACCAGCCGCTTCTCACACTCATTTCAGAAAGTCCACCAAACCGGGGCAGTAGCGAAAATAGCAGAAAGCCAGTCCAGATGACCTTCTTTGCCGCATAATCATCATTGAAGTGTTCTGAGTTTATTACTGTACCTGAAGAAAAACGAGCCAATCAAGCAGTGAAAACCTGTGGGTTCATCACCGACGAAAAAATCGAAGACTTACACGTCATGGCGCAAGTTAATGCTGAGTGTTTCCTGGTATAGCCACGGTGGGGCCGTAAAAGATTGTGCTCTAAAGGGACAAACCACCTCAGGAGAATCCTACAGGTATCTCCTGTCGAGTTCAGTGCATGCAGTCAACACAAAGCGTCGCGGAATGCTATTCGAAGGGCCGCTTTTGCTCCACGAAATGGTCCTTCTCATTCAGCACGTAACAGCTATTCCTTCTTTAGTTATCAAGTTTTGTGTCGTGCTTTACATATCTTACAGGGCACCTAGTCACTTCTTCCTCTTTCGTCGAATGAAAAAACTGTTGTGCGGCAACCATTTCCAGAGTGACATCGAGGTAATTTTCGTGGTGAAATGTTTTCTGAACAGCAAATATGAACAGAAACCAACCAAGTTCTCAGCCGTCGATGAGAAACATTTGTCACATTGAAGGGTGAATTTTCAGAAAAGGACTAACATCTTTAGTACGGTTCATGTTCACTGTTTATAGTGTACGAGATGATAATTAAAATTTTATGACTACCTGTTCTATACACACCTTTCAATATACCGATGGAAGTGCAGATATTTTTATTGGTCATAGAGGACAGTGTACCGATTAACATTATATTAATTTCTACTCCATTTACAGTCAACCAACATAGCTATTAAAAGTGGTATTTTTTTAGGTTGGTTAGTACATCCAAGAGCAAGCCATTAATACTGATTTTCCTCTCAGAAACAGCTCAGGTGATGAATTGGATACAAAAGGGTGAATGTGTACTGACAGGCGTAGTCCAGGTAGTGGTGACGTTAGAACCGAGTAGAAAATATTAGCTCCTAAAGTTTGTGAAGCGTGTATGGTAGACTGCGCGACACAGAGAAAAAATGTTTAAAAAACATATTGATATGTGTATCACATATAAAAATATCAAAATTATTTAGCCAAGTTTCACTAGCATTGATTATCTTTGAACGAAACTCCGCAGCCTCCTCTAAAGTCAACGTAAACTGCATGGCACCTGCAGTCGAATGTCCTTCTGTTCGGGAATCAGTAGTCTTGGTACCCAGTGAGCATATATACGTCTCTTGTGTAAATATTCTGTCACCAACGTGTGGGTAGTACCCAATGAAGTTTTTAGTTTTTCGTGAAGAGTTTGTAAGTCAATTCGCCTGTTCTCTGCCACACTGACAAAAGTAGTATTGATGTTTTCTTTAATAATAGCAGCAACAGGAGCCCCCAAGTCGACCTTCCTTTTAACTTGATTGTCTCTCCTGTTTAAACAATGTAAACCTTATTCGAACTGTGCTGTAGGGATGGACAGACTCTCCATAGACATCCTGTAACATTGCATAGGCCTCTAACGGGCTGGAACCAGGAGACCCAACAATGAAACGAGTAGGGCGTGTCTGTACACATTAATCTAACAGAATATCACTGGGTTAAATTCTAGTTCGAGAAACTGCGGCCATAGAAAAATATGGTCATTCCTTAACGAAAAGCGCCAACAGCCTTGCTGCAATTGTGACACCGATCTCTGCTGATCAAACGCTGTCGAGGTTGGCTAACACTTGGATGGTTGACCTCTCGGTTCTACTGGGCGCTGTTGGCAAACGGGTTGCACTCAGCTCTTGTGAGGCCAGTTGAGGGACTACTTGACTGAGAAGTGTAGCGGCTTCGTTCACGAAAAACTGGCAAGGCAGGGAGAGCGGTGCGCAGACCACAAGCACCTCCAGATCCCCATCCAGTGACGCTTATCAGCCGAAAATGACACGCTGGCCTGTAGGTGCCGATGGACCTTTCGAGGCCTTTTCGGACGGAGAGGTATTGAAAAGCCATAGTATTTTGGGTTTTGTAATGTCTTCTAGCTGAGTGGTCAGCTCGGCGGTCTGTCACGCCAAGGGGCCCGGGATCGATTCCCGGCTGAGTCGGAGATTTTATCCGCACAAAGACTGGGTGTGTGTTGTCCTCATTACCATTTCATCATCACCAGTGGAAGGCAACGGGAAACCACTACTGGAATCACTTCCCTAGACGCTCATGCGGTGGACCTCTCTGACGAGGCTTTCTCCATGACAAGACCTGCCGTGAGGCAGAACGCAAAGATTTTTCGTTCTTGATGTTCTCTTTACAAGGAATTTGTAAAATGAAAAATATACCTACTTACCTGTTTTCATAATAATCATATTTGGGCATTGCTATGATTGTTATTGTTATTATTATTAATCACATTGGGATCATACTGGAGCACGTAATGTGTAAGGAAGGACGTTTCTTGGGTTTTGTTTTAGTTTTTATCTATGCCCTTTTCAGACGAAGTCGTTTCGGTCTTCTTCTGTTTTTCTGGCACGTTGCGAATATTCTGTACAAAATATTCCTGTCTGCTGTACCAATTCATCTGTTACATCACGTCTTCTGTAAATCTGCGATCCACTCTATTTTTTTAAGTTTTGTTCTTTCTGCTTCGGTGCACGTTTCATAGAATTTCACAGCCTGCCTAATATGGCGAGCATCATTTTCTTAACAAACCCGTAAAATTTAGACCGTGTTTTTTTTCATATTCGAACTAATGTTGCTAACACATTCTTTTACAATATTTGCTATTAGTCTGTATGTACTACTTCAGTAACTTGTGAATATTCCCTATGTTTGCCTATTTTGCATTAAGATTGTTATGCTAGGTCCAGAGGACACTATTCGAATCCTGCTGTCTCGGACTTGGGTGTGTGTGATGTCCTTAGGTTAGTTAGGTTTAAGTAGTTCTAAGTCTTGGGGACTGATGACCTCAGATTTTAAGTCCCATAGTGTTTAGAGCCATTTTAACCATTTTGTATACTTCCTAATACCGTGTCAGACCACCTTTTTCCCAGAATAGTGCCACAACTCGACGTGGCATGGACTCCACAAGTAGTTGGAAGTACTCTGCGGAAATATTGATACATTCTGCCTCTATAGCCGTCCATAATTGCGAAAGAGTTGGTGGTGCATCTTTTTGTGCGTGGGCTAACCTCTCGATTATGTCCCATAAATGTACGGCGAGATTCATGTTCGGCGATCTGGGTGGCCAAGTCATCCACTCCAATTCTGTAGAATATTCCCCAAATCAACTGCTAACAAATGTGACTCTGTAACATGGTGCATTATTATCTGGAGAAGTTCCATCGTTGCTTGGGAACCGGCCGCAGGGGACGAGGGTTCTAGGTGCTTAATTTCGGAACCACGCTGCTGATACGGTTGCAGGTTCGAATCCTGCACCGGGTATAGAAGTGTGTGATGTCCGCCGGCCGCGGTGGTCTCGCGGTTAAGGCGCTCACTCCGGAACCACGTGACTGCTACGGTCGCAGGTTCGAATCCTGCCTCCGGCGTGGATGTTTGTGATGTCCTTAGGTTAGTTAGGATTAAGTAGTTCTAAGTTCTAGGGGACTCATGACCTCAGATGTTAAGTCCCATAGTGCTTAGAGCTATTTTAACCATTTTTGTTGTTTGGGAACTTGAAGCCATGAATGGCTGCAAATGGTCTCCACGTTGCCGAACATAACCATTTACAATCAACAGTCGGCTCAATGGCCAGAGAAATCAGTCCATTCCATGTATACATAGCCCACACCATTATCGAGCCGCCACTGGCTTGCATAGTGGCCTGTTGACTAGTTGGGTGCACGGCTTTGTGGGATCTGTGCCATACGCGAACCTTACCATCAGCTCTCGCCAACTGAAAAAGGGACTCATCTGACCAGCCCACGGGATTCCAGTCGTCTAGGGTCCAACCGATATGGTAGCGAGCCCAAGAGGCGTGCTGCAGACGTTATCGTGCTGTCAGCTTCGGCACTCGGTCGATTGCTGCCATAGCCTATTAACGCTCAGTTTCGCAGCACTGATCTAACGGTTACGTTCTCCGTACATCCCACATTTATTTCTGTGTTTATTTCATGCAGTGTTGCTTGTATGTTAGCACTGACAACTCTACGCAAACGGCACTACTCTCGGTCGTTAAGTGAAGGCCGTCGGCCACTGTGTTGTCTGTGGTGAGAGGTAACATCAGAAATTAATTGTTTTTTTGGAACCCTCTTGTCACTGTGGGGCAACGGCCTTCCCGCAGTGGATACACCGAGTCCCGTGAGATCACCGAAGTTAAGCGCTGTTGGGCGTGGCCGGTACTTGGATGGGTGACCATCCGGCCGCCATGCGCTGTTGCCATTTTTCTGGGTACACTCAGCCTCGCGATGCCAATTGAGGAACTACTCAGCCGAATAGCGGCTCTGGTCAAAGAAATCCATCATAACTATCGGGAGAGTGCTGTCCTGACCACATGCCTTTCCTATCTACATCCTCAACTGAGGATGACACGGCGGTCGGATGGTCCCGGTGGACCACTTGTGGGCTGAAGACGGAGTACTTGTCACTGTGCGTCTTAGAACATTGAATTTCCCAACGATTTTCGAAATGGAGTATACTGTGTATCTATCTCCAACGACCATTCCACTTTCAAAGTCTGTTAATTTCCGTTGTGCGGCCATAATCACGTCGGAAACCTTTCCACATGAATCACCTCAATACAAATGACAGTACCACCAATGCACTGCTAGTGTATACCTTGCGTACGCGATCATCCGTTTATGTACTCATCCATATCCCATACCGAGCAAGGTGGCGCAGTGGTTAGCACACTGGACTCGCATTCGGGAGGGCGACGGTTCAATCCCGCCTCCGGCCATCCTGATTTAGGTTTTCCATGATTTCCCTAAATCGTTTCAGGAAAATTCCGCGATGGTTCGTTTGAAAGTGCACGGCCGATTTCCTTCCCCGTCCTGCCCTAACCCGAGCTTCTGCTCCGTCTCTAATGAACTAGTTGTCGACGGGACGTTAAACACTAATCTCCTCCTCCGATATCCCATGACTTTTGTCACCTCCACGTAAATCTGTTATTGATATAGAATTTCTTATGCAAAAATAATAAATACAACGTAAGTAGTGCGTCGAAAGACTAAGATGTATATGTGGAGGCGGGGGCCTCTCTCTCTCAGACTACACCCGGCTACGTCGCAGCACGGCCCCGCTACTGAGTCCTAAGGACCTGTCCCGGACAGCTGCGTGGGCGGCAGCGGCTCCGTATCGACTGCGGACGAAACACCATCGTCTCCCAGTCTCAAGCAACTCGGGTCCCGTGTAGCTGCAACACACCTTGTCGTCTGCTACTGTTCCTGCATTATTTATTCGACACTTCGTGACGTAACTCTCATGAATTCACTGCTGTCCACCACTCTATCCCCTGCTTCTGTATTGCCTCTCATTAAAAGCTCTTTGGTTTTGTAAGCAAAATTTTCACAAATTAAATCTTAGTGGCACTACATCTACATCTACATACATACTCCGCAATCCACCATACAGTGCGTGGTGGAGGGTACCTCTAACCATAACTAGCATCTTCTCTCCCAGTTCCACTCCCAAACAGAACGAGGCAAAAATGACTACCTATATGCCTCTGTACCAGCCCTAATCTCTCTTATCTTATCTTTGTGGTCTTTCCGCGATATGTAAGTTGGCGGGAGTAAAACTGCATTTCCGTAACACTCGAGTGATGATCAAACCCACCAGTAACAAATCTAGCAGCCCACCTCTGAATTGCTTCTATGTCCTCCCTCAATCCGACCTGATAGGGATCCCAAACGCTCGAGCAGTACTCAAGAATAGGTCGTATTAGTGTTTTATAAGCGGGGAAGGAGTAAAAGGAAAGGTTACAGGAGAATATGGAGTTGGGACAAGGAATGAAAGAGGAGAAAGACTAATTGAGTTCTGTAACAAGTTTCAGCTAGTAACAGCGAATACCCTGTTCAAGAATCACAAGAGGAGGAGGTATACTTGGAAAAGGCCGGGAGATACGGGAAGATTTCAATTAGATTACATCATACAGAGATTCCGAAATCAGATACTGGATTGTAAGGCGTACCCAGGAGCAGATATAGACTCAGATCACAATACAGTAGTGATGAAGAGTAGGCTGAAGTTCAGGACATTAGTCAGCAAGAATCAATACGCAAAGAAGTGAGATACGGAAGTACTAAGGAATGACGAGATACATTTGAAGTTCTCTAACGCTATAGATAAAGCAATAAGGAATAGCGCAGTAGGCAGTACAGTTGAAGAGGAATGGACATCTCTAAAAAGGGCCATCACCGAAGTTGGGAAGGAAAACATAGGTACAAAGAAGATAGCTGCGAAGAAACCATGGGTAACAGAAGAAATACTTCAGTTGATTGATGAAAGGAGGAAGTACAAACATGTTCCGGGAAAATCAGGAATACAGAAATACAAGTCGCTGAGGAATGAAATAAATAGGAAGTGCAGGGAAGCTAAGACGAAATGGCTGCGGGAAAAATGTGAAGACATCGAAAAAGATATGATTGTCGGAAGGACAGACTCAGCATACAGGAAATTCAAAACAACCTTTGGTGACACTAAAAGCAACGGTGGTAACATTAAGAGTGCAACGGGAATTCCACTGTCAAATGCAGAGGAGAGAGCAGATAGGTGGAAAGAATACATTGAAAGCCTCTATGAGGGTGAAAATTTGTCTGATGTGATAGAAGAAGAAAAAGGAGTAGATTTAGAAGAGATAGGGGATCCAGTATTAGAATCGGAATTTAAAAGAGCTTTGGAGGACTTACGGTCAAATAAGGCAGAAGGGATGAATAACATTCCATCAGAATTTCTAAAATCATTAGGGGAAGTGGCAACAAAACGACTATTCACGTTGGTGTGTAGAATATATGAGTCTGGCGACATACCATCTGACTTTCGGAAAAGCATCATGAACACAATTCCGAAGACGGCAAGAGCTGACAAGTGCGAGAATTATCGCACAATCAGCTTAACAGCTCATGCATCGAAGCTGCTCACAAGAATAATATACAGAAGAATGGAAAAGAAAATTGAGAATGCGCTAGGTGACGATCAGTTTGGCTTTAGGAAAAGTAAAGGCACGAGAGAGGCAATTCTGACGTTATGGCTAATAATGAAAGCAAGGCTAAAGAAACATCAAGACACGTTCATATGATCTGTCGACCTGGAAAAAGCGTTCGACAATATAAAGTGGTGCAAGCTCTACAAGATTGTGAAAAAAGTAGGGGTAAGGTATAGGGAGAGACGGGTCATATACAATATGTACAACAACCAAGAGGGAATAATAAGAGTGGACGATCAAGAACGAAGTGCTCGTATTAAGAAGGGAGTAAGACGAGGCTGTAGCCTTTCGCCCCTACTCTTCAATCTGTACATCGAGGAAGCAATGATGGAAATAAAAGAAAGTTTCAGGAGTGGAATTAAAATACAAGGTGAAAGGATATCAATGATACGATTCGCTGATGACATTGCTATCCTGAGTGAAAGTGAAGAAGAATTAAATGTCTGCTGAACGGAATGAACAGTCTAATGAGTACACAGTATGGTTTAAGATTAAATCGGAGAAAGACGAAGGTAATGAGAAGTAGTAGAAATGAGAACAGCGAAAAACTTAACATCAGGATTGATGGTCACGAAGTCAGTTAAGGAATTCTGCTACCTAGGCAGTAAAATAACCAATGACGGACGGAGCAAGGAGGACATCAAAAGCAGACTCGCTATGGCAAAAAAGGCATTTCTGGCCAAGAGAAGTCTACTAATATCAAATAAAGGCCTTAATTTGAGGAAGAAATTTCTGCGGATGTACGTCTGGAGTACAGCATTGTATGGTAGTGAAACATGGACTGCGGGAAAACCGGAACAGAAGAGACTCGAAGCATTTGAGATGTGGTGCTATAGACGAATGTTGAAAATTAGGTGGACTGATCAGGTAAGGAATGAGGAGGTTCTACGCAGAATCGGAGAGGAAAGGAGTATGTGGAAAACACTGATAAGGAGAACGGACAGGATGATAGGACATCTGCTAAGACATGAGGGAATGATTCCATGGTACTAGAGGGAGCTATAGAGGGCAAAAACTTTAGAGGAAGACAGAGATTGGAATACGTGAAGCAAATAATTGAGGACGTAGGTTGCAAGTGCTACTTTGAGATGAAAAGGTTAGCACAGGAAAGGAATTCGTGGCGGGCCGCATCAAACTAGTCAGTAGACTGATGACAAAAAAAAAAAAAAAAAAAGTGATCTCCTTTACAGATGAACCACCTCTTCCCAAAATTCTAACAATGAACCGAAGACGACTATCCGCCTTCCCCACAACTGCCTTTACATGTTTGTCCTATTTCATATCGCTCTGCAATGTTACGCCCAAATATTTAATCGGCGTGACTATGTCAAGCGCTACACTACTAATGGAGTATTCAAACATTACGGGATTCTTTTTCCTATTCATCTGCATTAATTTACATTTATCTATATTTAGAGTTAGCTGCCATTCTTTACACCAATCACAAATTCTGGCCAAGTCATCTTGTATCCTCCTACAGTCACTCAACTACATCTTCCCGTACACCACCACAGCATCATCAGCAAACAGCAGCACATTGCTATCCACCACACAACATGTTCTTTCGACTAAAGCACAAGGCTGTTTGAAATAGTCTGTTTCTTTTCCTACTAACCGCTCTACATATACTGAGGTGACACAAGTCATGGGATAGCCACATGCACTTATAGAAATGGCGGTATTTTCGCATTCGCGTGTTATTCCTGTGCAAAAGTTTTCGATCGCACGGCGGGAAATAACGAAAATCAACTAGCTATGGTAATTGGAGGTAGACACATAGGACAATCTATTTCGGAAACCGTTAGGGAATTCAGTATTCCGAGATCCAGAGTGCCAAGAGCGCGCCGAGAATATCAAATTTCAGGCGTTTCCTCTGACCACGGAAAAGGTAGTGGTCGACGGCCTTGTTTTAACGGTCGAAAGGAGCGGCGTTTGCATAGAGTTGTCAGTGCTAACAGACAAGCAACACTGCATGACGTGACTGCAGAAATGAATGTGGGACGTACGACGAATGAGTCTTTTAGGACAGTGCGGCGTAATTGGGCGTTAATGGGCTATGGCAGCACACGGCCGAGTCGAGTGCCCTTCCTAACAGCACGACATCGCGTGCAGCAACTCTGCTGGGCTCGTGTCCATATCGTCTGGACCTAGACTACAGGAAAACATTGGCCTCGTCAGATGAGTCCCGATTTCAGTTGGTAAAATGGAAATGTCGTGTGACTCTGGCCTTCCGTCGGGTAGACCGTTCGTCGTGTGCAAGTCTTTCAATTTGACGCCACTTTGGCGGCTTGCGCGTCGATGGGAATGAAATGGTGATGTTTAGTACAACACAACACCCAATCCCTGTGCGGAGAAAATCTCCGACCCAGCCGGGAATCGAACCCGGGCCCTTAGGATTGACATTCTGTCAAGCTGACCACTCAGCTACCGAGGGCGGACATTTCAGTTGGTAAGTGCTGATGGCGGGGTTCGAGTGTTTCGCAGACCCCACGAAGCCATTGACTCAAGTTGTCGCTTTCCGGGGTGGCCGAACGGTTCTAGACGCTACAGTGTGGAACGGCGCGACCGCTACGGTCGCTGGTTCGAATCCTGCCTCGGGCATGAATGTGTGTGATGTCTTGTCGTTAGGATAGCTAGGTTTAAGTAGTTCGAAGTTCTAGGGGACTGATGACCTTAGAAGTTAAGTTCCATTGTGCTCGGAGACATTTCAACCATTTGAACTCAATTGTCAACAAGACACTATGGAATCTCATGGTGGCTCGGTAATGGCGGGGGCATTGTTTACGTGGAATGACCTGAGTTCTCTAGTCCCTACCGAACCAATCATTGCCTTGAAAGGGTTATGTTCGGCTAATTGGAAATCATTTTCAGCCATTGATGGACTTCATTTTACCAAACAACTATGTCATATTGTAAGTAGGCTGTTTCGGTTTTCTTATTGGTAACTGCACGTAGCGCTCTGTATGAAAATCACTGGCTGTGCCGTGTGCAGTCTGTGGCTGGTTTAAAATTGTTGTCTACCTTTGTAGTGTTGGGCAGCGGCAGCTGGATGCTAATATATAATGACTATTAAGGTAAATACATTGTTTGTTCTCTATTAAAATCTTTCATTTGTTAACTATACCTATCAGTAGTTAGTGCCTTCTGTAGTTTGAATCTTTTATTTAGCTGGCAGTAGTGGTGCTCGCTGTATTGCACTAGTTCGAGTAACCAAGATTTTTGTGAGGTAAGTGATATGTGAAACGTATAGGTTGATGTTGCGTTGCGCTAAAAAAATATTGTGTCAGTTTAAGCACAGTCTTGTATAATTTTTCTAAGGGGACGTTTCATATGTCGACCCTTAGTCGAGGATACCTTACTGGAATCTTCTGATTCTTTTCTTGTAATTTGTGTCGTTAGTGTAGCCTTTGTTCATTGCTACCGCGTAATTCTAGAGAGAATTTCCTCTGTAGTTGTAGTTTTTCATTGTTGTACAGTTAAACAGTTGTGGCATGCATTTAGGTTTGCACCAAGTATTTCGCAGCTGCGCTTGCAATGAACTAGATATTATTTTCAGTGCTACATTAATGTGTTCTCTTATTTTGCTCTTCAAATTGTGGTTTTCTGTGTTGTCCTGTGAAATATTGTGACAATAATGGCGTGTGAAAAACGTAACACTAGGCTCCATAGTAAACTGAGAAATAATAGTGACGACGAGCGTAGCTTATCAGTACCACTGTGTAATGAATTAACTAATGTTCAAAGTAGTAATTGGTAATTGTGCATAGGGAAATGGAGTGGGCTGCTAACAATGGTGTAGGCAGTGAAACAATTAGTGAACAGGGAAGCATTATCGATCGATCGGTCGGCAACAGCTCCCCTCAGGAATCCGAAATGACAGGACACAATCTTGCAAATACTGTAGATTCAGGTTTTCCATCCTCACCGTTTTCTCAAATAAGTCAAGACACATTTTCTGTTTTTCAAACTGCGAATATTGCCACTTCACATGCATTGCCGAATAGCATTGAGGAACATGTTTCAGACACCAGTGCATTGTTATTACAATTAATGCAACAAATGGGACAAAAGCTTCAAAAGTTAGACACAATGGAACAAAATCTTCAAAAGTTAGACACAACGCTTGAACAAAATCAGAAACAAATGGGACAAAATCTTCAAAAGTTAGACACAATGGAACAAAAGCTTCAAAAGTTAGACTCAGTGGAAAATACGCTTAAACAAACACGTGAAGATTTAACTACTGAGTTGCATAAAATCGAATCGAAATGTCAAAAAGGCTGTAATGACGTAAAAACACAAATTTGTGAGCATTTCCAACCTATTTTTTCGCGGCATGAAAATTCATTACAGAATCACGAATCAGCCATAAAAGAACTGCAAACTATTGTTCATGAAAATCATGAGACCTTGCAAGCCAAAACTAACTTAGTTGCATCTACCGATTCGGTTACGCAACTTGCAAAAACTCAGCAAAACTTAAAGGACACAATAGATACGATTTCAACACAAATGGACACTATGAAATTTGGTTCAGAAAAACACACTGAGGAAATAAGTACACTATCGGTGAAAGTAGCCGAACTTTCGGAGCAGTTCATTAACTTATCTGCAAAGGTAGATGAAGATCTGAATGCCACAGAAGAGTGCGAACAAATTAGGAAATTCAAACAAAATCAGAATCAAATTAATACGCAACACCAAAGAGAAAACCGGGAAGTGCAAGATCAGCTGACACAGATAATACAAGAACTACGTATTTTGGAGGACACTCGCGCTCCAACACGGGAAGATGGACTTAGAAATACGGAAAAGCCACAAAATAATAACACAGGGCATTTCTGAAATTATGAAAGAAATTGGCAAGGTGCACCGAATTTTGAGATGGAACCGCCGACACGACGTAACAATGACCGATTTGCTACCCGCCGACACAATTATTTTGACTATAAGCTGTTCATTACTACATGTAAATTCAAAACATTTAAGAATTCTGGAAACGACATTCATCCACAAGCGTGGCTCCATCAATTCTCTCATTGTTTCCCCCCCAACTGGTCATTAGAGCACAGATTACAATTTATTGTGGCTACTTAGAGAACGAACCAGCTGTAAGAATGCCACAGTGAAGGAAAATTTTACCATGCCTTCCTCTCAGCCTATTGGTCTCAAGCTACACAAGACCGAGTAAAACGTAGCATCATGATGATGAAACACGTTGAACAATCTGAATTTTCCAGTCTTGTCAAATATTTTGAAGACATGTTGCATAAGAATCAATATCTTTCAAACCCATACAGCTATTCAGAACTCATCCGCATTTGCTTAATGAAATTCTCGGAACATTTTAGGAATATTATTTTGGCAGGGCGTGGCAAAGACGACATTGAAGCTTTTCAGCGACTCTTACAAGAATTAGAAATTGACACAGACAGTCACGGGATGAGAAAACAGGAAAACAATCACTACAGGTCACACCCGTCGCAATTCCGCGATGAAAGAAACAATAACTGGACACGGCAAGGCTATTCTCACAACACAAATCGTGACCAAAACAGACACCACCCATATGACAAGCACTGGCAGAGTAATAGTTGCAGAGGAAGATCGCATTTCCGTAGTAATGAATGTTACACAGACAATCATAGAAACAGACAATATGGCAGCCAGTACTATTATTATCACGGGAGACAGAATAATTTCAGACGCAAGGGTCCACCGTGCAGTGATAATTCAGGGAGTAATTCTCCACCACATGACCGACAAACAAGAAACTATGTGAACTACCGACAAAGCGACAGACCTGAATTCCATGAGAACTAGCGAGCTTCAAACAGGGCAGGGCCTTCTCGTCAAGGTGAATTTGTAGAAGTTAGGTCTCCTAATCCCAATAACGACGGGCGCCAACAAAGAGACAGACAATGACTCGCACCGCATGCAGCCACGTGCGCCGGCTGGCTCAGAGTTAAATAACATAGGCGCTAACCTTGAGAAAAACTCCACCATTCTTTACCGACGTTTACCGCATGATAATTGCGTTCATGTTGAAACTCTGAGTACTAGGAAGAGTAAAGGACTGCACCACATTTCACATGTAAAACCATTTGTTGAGTGATTATCCGCTTTTTAACTTAGTCTTTCCTAAAAACTTTTTAACTTCACGTTACCAGAATGCTTTGTCACACTTAGAAACTGTTAATATGCAACAATATTTTGAAGTTAAATATCCAGCCAAGAACCGAGAGGACTTATTTAAACAAAAATTACGAATGCATTGTTATAGTGAACAGACGACACAGTGTTGTTATTTGTACATTCTTGCTTGTTAGTTGCACGATTACGCAACGACTATAAAGCTTACATACTTAGAACATATACTGTTAATGATATTTTAATGCAACATTTTGGTTTACTTGAAAATACATTCGTGATTTATAGTACTTTCTGAGAGATACCAGATGACACAGTGGTTAGTTTATTTGACAGCTACACGATTATATCACGAGGCTACTAATATGTGACACAATTTACATTGTTGCTTTTGCGGTGTACCTGTTTTATATCTGCACAGTTTTTCTGTATTATTCTGGAAAGTAATACATGTTTTAGTAGTAACTTTTGTGGTATAGGTGCAATGAGATAGCCTTTTCCATAGCACAACAATACGTTACATTATAGTACTTTCTTGATCACGGTAAGGTACGTAATAACTACAATATCTATACGCAAAGCATTTTACTGTCATTTATGGTGAGGTAAGTACATTGACTTCAGCAGAACTTTGCTTACAGAGGACGATAACTACGACACTTCCACAGAGATTATCTTACAACAAGTCGCACAGTTTAGCGCTACAGTACACGTATTTGAGTGATTAATTTTGTACTTAAAACATTTATTTTTAAAGATATTTGAAGTACAATGATACAAAGGTTTTCCGTGATACATTTCATTCCATTGCTGTAATCTGTAACATCTGAGGATATAATTACATTAATCCTCAGGGAGGTAAACGCTTACTTTGTGTACCATGTGCATGCCAAGCACAAGGAGCCCTAGCTAATAAGGTATTTGCTTATACAACTTTACACATCGGTACCATATTTCTGTAACACATTAATTACACAGCTATCTGATCATTTAACTGGGAGAGACAAACATTTATTTTACTACATCCGTGACAGATGTTTACGTAATTACACGGATGGATAACTTCACACTTATGAAATTGTATTTTGTCTGTACTTTGTGAAATGTTCATATTTTTTCGGAACCATAGTGATACTATTATAGCTTTCAGTGATCTATTTGGTATGGGATCATGATATTTAAAGTACGTTTGAGGCAGATGACACTTTTGACATGAGCAGAGAATTTGTTTTAGGTTTTGAAATTATTGGTGGAAGCTACGACGATTTTGAGAGTTGACTGGGGTGTTATGATGTTATTATTACGATGACTATGTGTATTATGCTGTTGCGGTATGTTTATGATCAATAAACTGATGCTATATGAGTTATTTGACTATGCTACGTATCTGTTATAATGAAATATTGAAGAAGTGTCGACGAATAAGGTAAGGAATAATGAGTTGTGGTGAGGGACTCTGCTTTGTGAAAAAGGTTGTTGGAAACCAAGCATCGTACTTTAAGAGTTATGGAATGTTTGAAATTCGTGAATGTATTACAATGCTGACGAAAATTTTTTGGACACAGTTATATCAATAGGATTTTGTTTCTACAGATGTGTAACGCAAATTCTTGACCTGTGAAATTTTTTATGTGAGACTGTCACTGTAGCGGAAACTGGTGTCGTAAAAATTTTTCGGTAAGACATTTAAGTGACCACCTGCACGTAATGCGTCGTGGGCACCCAGCTGTGCGACAGCCACCTGACAAAAGAAAACTATTAGGTGAAAAAAAAGAGGACATTATCCTCGCTATTGACATTCCTTTGTAGAAAGCATCGCAAAAACGACACGCTCATTCCTTGGAAAGATACTTTCTTACATCTGCACACCTTATAATCACAACCGTCTTTCTACGAGAGTTGAGAGAATTTGTACTAATTTATGAAATGTCACATGACTATTGAATGATATTTTTATGCTTTGCCTTTCATTGTTGCTTACTTCATTTGATATCTGGTTTTCAGCTGTGTTGCAGCATTTGTTTTATAAAATAAAATTAAATGCATTTGCTAATGTGAACACTTTCTGTCAATAGATCTATTAAATAATTATTTTATGATCCACATTCTTCGAAAAAGGAGCACTTGGAAAGAAATGAACAATTAGAAGGGATTAATAGCAGTTACTGTATACTTAATTTTCTTTTCAACTACTTGGTAATATCTTTTGTAGAATTAGTTTTGTGGTGCGCCACTTTAATTATATAGACATTAAGATGTGAATATACATTTCCCTTATCTGCATTGTTATCTTTAGTGTAATATTTTTTCTGCTTGAGCTTTGTCATGCTTAGATATAAGTTATTGCATTTGCTGCTGCTGTTTACCAGACATAGTGCTACTAAATTTCACTTTGTATTACTCTCTTAAGCTAGTTTTACTACTGATTTTTTTTGTTGCTGAACATTGGTTCATATTAGTTGTAATGTTGCATTGCTTGATAATTTAGATTTACTGTAGCTTGCTTTGCCAATTGCCATTTTTTTGTCATTGCTGCTTGAGTTAATTGTTTTGCGCTGCTGCAATACCTCGTCCCACAGTTTAGCATCTGAGCTCAGTGGATTTAAGTTAGCTTAAGAGGGAGTAGACTATATAAGAGAATGAGTTGTGGTGCATTGGAAGAAATGCATTGAGAAGTTATACGAAAAAAGTACAGAAAGCAAGTATAGGTAGGATTTTCTTGGAAATAAATGAAGAGGTATGATAATGGAAAATAAATAATGAGGTAAGAAATATGTGAACATATAAATACAAAAAGCATGCTTGGATAGGATTTTTTTGGTGGAAATAAATGTTGAAATAAGACGAAAGATCTATGGAATGAAGTTTTGGGTTGGACTAGAGTACCAAATGTTACACTGAAAACAAACCATGTTCTTTCCTTGTGTTATCCCACTATGTGTTTGTGTACCCTTGTGTATTTATGTTCTTCCTGTCTTTATATGTTTATCTCATAAGACTTATGTTGCAGAATTTTTCTAATACTGAGCTACATGAACTATGATGACGAATACTGTTATTCTCAAATATAATTTGCATTAACAATATGTTATTTACTTTGTAAAGGGGTTAGACATTATTAATTCTCTTCTGTTTCAATGCTCATGTGTGAAGTTTATGATTCAAAAGTTATCTGATCTTTATGTATGTACTTATGTCATAATTTTCGTAACACTGATGTGCATGTTTATTTCTATTCTTTTGTAAAACCTGTTTTACTGCAAATGTTATCTGTACTATCATGTTCTTTAATGATATATTTTATATCTTTGTTATTGTATTCTTATGTTATAAAATTGTAATTGGCACCAGTTCATCAAATTAAGTAACTTGTAATGTGTTGACAGATGTGAAAATTACCGAACTATCAGTTTAATCAGTCACAGCTGCAAAATACGTTTCTAGCATTTGTAGACTTAGAGAAATCTTTTGACAATGTTGACTGGAATACTCTCTTTAAAATTCTGAAGGTGACAGGGGTAAAATACAGGGAGCGAAAGGCTATTTACAATTTGTACAGAAACCAGATGGCAGTTATAAGAGTTGAGGAACATGAAAGGGAAGCAGAGGTTCGGAAGGGAGTGAGACAGGGCTGTAGTCTCTCCCCAATGTTATTCAATCTGTATATGAAGCAAGCAGTGAAGGAAACAAAAGAAATATTCAGAGTAGGTATTAAAGTCCATGGAGAAGAAATAAAAACTTTGAGGTTCGCTGATGACATTGTAATTCTGTCAGAGACAGCAACGGACTTGGAAGAGCAGTTGAATGGAATCGATAGTGTCTTGAAAGGAGGATATAAGATGATCATCAACAAAAGCAAAACGAGGATAATGGAATGTAGTCGAATTAAGTTGGCTCATGCTGATGGAATTAGATTAGGAAGTGAGACACTTAAAATAGTAAAGGAGTTTTGCTATTTGGGGAGCAAAATAACTGATGATGGTCGAAGTAGAGAGGATATAAAATATAGACTGGCAATGGCAAGGAAAGCGTTTCTGAAGAAGAGAAATTTGTGAACATCGAGTATTGATTTAAGTGTTAGGAATTCGTTTCTGAAAGTATTTGTACTGAAAGTAGCCATGTATGGAAGTGAAACGTGTACGATAAATTATTTGGACAAGAAGAGAATAGAAGCGTTCGAAATGTGGTGCTACAGAAGAATGCTGAAGATTAGATGGGTAGATCACATAACTAATGAGGAAGTATTGAATAGGACTGGGGAGAAGAGACGTTAGTGTCACAACGTGATCAAAAGAAGGGATCGGTTGGTAGGACATGTTCTGGGGCATCAAGGGATCACCAATTTCGTATTGGGGGGCAGCGTGGAGGGTAAAAATCGTAGAGGGAGACCAAGAGATGACTACACTAAGCAGATTCAAACGGATGTAGGTTGCAGTAGGTACTGGGAGATGAAGAAGCTTGCACAGGATAGAGTAGCATGGAGAGGTGCATCAAACCAGTCTCAGGACTGAAGACCACAACAACAACAACAAGTTACACTTCACTGCACACGTTTCTGTATGTCATAGTATATCGACAGTATGTGAGAAGTAGGGACTGATAGTGTTTGCACGTGTGTTGTCAATTCAGCAAGGGACTGGTTAACAGCATTGCTGGTTCTAAGGATAATTCCAAAACTTTGTGAGTGGACAAGTGGTGGTTTATGGACTTGCTATATTCTCCACAACACTCTTCGATGGTGATTGTGCACCTGCACAGTCGCAACAGGTGGCTGCTGGCCATCTCTACAAGGACTGAAGTGGGTCTGCACCTCTGGTGGCCCACCAATACCATAATTTCTACCAGGACTACAGTGGGTCTGCTCTGTGATGACCTACCTACCAATAGTCTTCAACTTCGACTGACTCTGCGGTGGGTTTGCTCTGTTGTGGCCCATTACCTGTCTGCATGTCAAGAGTCAGCACTGTCTTTCCCTTGGAAGGACAACACTACTTCTTCAAAACTGCATAGAAATCCTCTACTTCCGGGTGCATTTTCTTTTGCTACTCAGACTTTGAGAAAAACAATTTTACTTTGGTGAATGATCAGGACTGTCTTTATGGACTGTGAGAAAATTTTAGCTTTTGACCAACATTGTATCGATAAGTGTGTACATTTCATTTCTTTGTTATTGTAATTATGAAAATATTTTTCAAATCTGTATTGGCCACTGCCCAAAATCATTTGTAAATTTTTTTGTGGGGAGCATGGGGGCTGTTTCGGTTTTCTTATTGGTAACGCCACGTAGCGCTGTGTATGAAAATCACTGGCTGTGCTGTGTGCCGTCTGTGGCTGGTTTGCATTGTTGTCTGCCATTGTAGTGTTGGGCAGTGGCTGCTGGATGCTAACAGCGCGTAGCGTTGCGCAGTTGGAGGGTAGCCGCCAGCAGTGGTGGACGTGGGGAGAGAGATGGCGGAGTTTTGAAATTTGTAAGAATGGATGTCATGAACTGATATATATATATATATATATATATATATATATATATATATATATATATATATATATATATATATATATATATATATTATGACTATTAAGGTAAATACATTGTTCGTTCTCTATTAAAATCTTCGTTTGCTAACTATACCTGTCAGTAGTTAGTGCCTTCTGTAGTTTGAATCTTTTATTTAGCTGGCAGTAGTGGTGCTCGCTGTATTGTAGTAGTTCGAGTAACCAAGATTTTTGTGAGGTAAGTGATATGTGAAACGTATAGGTTAATGTTAGTCAGGGCCATTCTTTTGTAGGGATTTTTGAAAGTCAGATAACGTTGCGCTAAAAAAATGTGTCAGTTTCAGCACAGTCTTGTATAATTATTCCAAGGGGACGTTTCAATATCATCGGCCATAGCTGTTCGTCAATGGTTTGATCAAAATTCTGAGCAATTCGAGCGAATAATTTAGTCCCCCACATCGGCCGACGTGAATCCGATAGAAAATCTATGGGACATAATAGAGGGGTCAGATCGTGCACAACACCCGGTCACCGGCAACACTTTCGCAATTACTTCCAATGACTTGTTGAATCCACACTATGTCGAGTTTCTGCACTACTCCGAGAAAAAGGAGGTTTGGTACTATGTGCTACGGCATCCCACCTCTTTGTGGCCTCAGTGTATACTGAAAAGCTGAAATAAAGTGACCACTGCCCATTTCATGCCGTATGACACTGCCACTATAAGGAAAGTGTACAAGCAGAACAAGAATGAACACGGAATCATTCCAGCGAGTATACGGGCTACAAATTAGCAAATTCACTGACGTAAGCGACAGTGACAAAGGCTCGACGTCTAGGAACGAGAATCTCGGAAATGAAGGATCTGGTCGTCTGTTCAAGTGCTACTGCCGTTGACCATTTGTGGAATGTAGTTGAAGAGGAATGAAACCACGTGGACGCCCCATCGCTGAACGTGGAGGTCAGAGGTCAGCCAACTTTGAAAAAGAAGGTAAATTGCCAGATAAATGTGGATCTGACGACAGACTGCAGTGATGTTTCGGAGTATGTCATTGAGCGCACGCTGTTAAATCTGGGCTCCGTATAGACGACATTTATGTGTTCCCACGGTATCCCATTGCAGAGGCTGACGAAGGTCGGAGCATGTGGACTTGTTTCCTAGGTACTTTGACTGGCTCAGAGTCTGCTCAAGTAAAAGAACCGAGGACATTGTCCTAGACGGCTAGCATTCATTTGAGGCAAGGATATCGTCTGAGGTGCCCTAGGGAAGTGTAGTAGAACCACTCTTGCCCTCTGAACACATAAATGACCTGACGGACAGGATGGACAGCAGTTTATGATTTTGATGATGTTGTGGTGTTCGGGAAGGTATCATTCGAGTGCACAAAATGACTGACAGAACTTTTAGTGGGTGAGTTGAAAGGCAGCTTGCTCTATATGCAGAAAAATGTAAGGCAGACAGCCCGTACCACAGTCCAGCTCTGCACACCACAGCGGCACATCAAGTACACAAATCTTGGGAAGTGAGCGTTAGTGGAACACCGCGGGATCGCGCAAGAGCAACTTCGTGAAAACGAAGGTTGTCTCAGAAACGTCGACCTACTGCGAATTCCTCATAAGTAAAGCTGTAGAAATTCCCATGTGCAGTAATTGTTTTAACAGTTGTGGAAGCTATACTCTGAGGGCTGCCTGACTGAGGGTAGCCTCCATTCTCCTTCGCCCCTGATTCGCCGCGCTATGGGAGAGTGTGGGTATATCGCCACATTACCGATTTTCCGCATTTGCACACGCGCTCTGCATATGACGTCGCCGCCAATAGAAGGTAGACTTCCAAACGAGGTTACCTACTCACTAAGGCCTGTATAAAGGAAACAGATTTCGCTCTCGGTGGACATGACAATGAGAATGGTGCTATCCATTTAACTCTGATTTCAAGCGGTCAGAACAGTGAAAAGCTTTTATATAAGGCTGCCGCAACAAAGAACTCTGATATCATGTGAAACAATATGGTGTTGGAACTTATTTTACGTGGATGCAGGAGAGGTGATAGTGTTGCGTGCGTTTGAGGAGTTGTGGGAACTTTATGAACTGCTATTGATTGCAAGTCGGAGATGCTAATATGCCGGAGTGCTTATCGCTCCGGAATTTTGAGGGAGTGGTAAAACTTGGGAGTAGGCCAAGTCCTTCAATGTCATCATTTCGAGATTGTTTTTGATGAAATATTATCCAATCTGGGGTGAATTTAGCTACTTGTCACCCCTAGACAGCAAAAAATACTTCCTCCCATCAGCTCGACATAAATGTACCACCAAATAACTGACGTCTGTATGTAACTGAATATTACAACTCCTGCTGCTAATAATAATAATAATAATAATAATAATAATAATAATAATAATAAATACATACTTATTTAACTAACCACACTCAAGACAATCAAAGCTAATTAAGGGCTGCTACCTTTGTAGCAAATTCGTCGATCGCATCTTCATAGCATGGTTGTTCTGTCAAACTTCATAGATAGGACAGAAAAGCTGTTCTTTATTCTGTGACATGGATGGCCGTAAAAAGATTCTTGAGGAATTTGAAGAGTTATAACGAGCGCTCAGCGAACAATTGGTTGCAGCGTTAACGAAAATATTCGTAGTGCTCTCTCGAAATTAGGAAACAGTTCTTGAATATGGTTTTCATGCAACACTCTACACAAAGTAATTAGGGAGGTTTATAATTCGTTGCTCTTCACGTATGCATTGAACTGGCTAACCTCATTACTGAAAAATTGTTCCGAGACTTTTTTATAACGTTCTTGAAATTTGCTAGAACCTTTCAGTAGTTCAATGTTGACTCTTACAGGAATACTGTTTAAGAACTCAAAACAGCTATAACATTCCACCAACGATTTTTTCTCCAACGTACGTATTAGTGTGTCTATAATAACCAGAAATGTATTAGCTCGAACATCTTCCTTTCGTTCAACAGTAATATCTAGCTCAGCTATTTTTTTCCACTTTCAGTTTTCTTGACTATTTTCTTTTTTATGCCTGTTTTTATACATATTTAATACACGCTTTTCGATGCCAGTGTTTGTACACTGATCAGCCAGGCTTTGTGTGCACGGTAACAAAAGTATTTAAGCGGAGTGGACAAGGACGGGGGATCGCCCTGGCTAAGATATGGGCTACAAGGGGGCAAATCCATTGAGATAAGCGACTTTGACAAAGAATAGATAAGTATTAAGCAGAGCCTGTCAACGAGTATGTCGAACACGGCGAAGCTGGTCGAATGTCCACGTGCTACTGCCGTAAGCATCTACGTAAGAAAGCAGAAAGTGTGTGAAACTACCACTAGGTGCTACATTGATGGACATCCACGACACGACGTCGGGTTCGGAGCCTTATTTGTTCCGTAAAATATAACAGATGGTGATCTGTGGCATCTCTGCTGAAAGAGCACAATGCTATTGCACGCACAAGTGTTTCGGAGCACACCGTTCATATTGCTGATCAGAGTTCCACAGCAGAGCACATCTACGTGTACAGATGTTGACCGCCGACATCGTCAATTACGGTTGAAATGGGCACGGGATCAACGAGATTCGACCGTAGATCAACGGAAACGTGTCGGCTGTTCGGGTTAATCTCGTGTTTGCTATACTAGGTCGCTGGTCGCCTCCACAAACGCCGTCACCGACGTGAACGGCGGCTCAACACGTGCAGCGCGTCACGTACACAGCCTGGTGGGAGCAGTATTACGCTGTGAGAGACGTCTTTCTGTACTTGCATGGGACCTGTGGTAGTAATCTAAGATACGTTGACAGCTGCGAACCACCTGCATCCCTTCATGCTTGATGTCTTCCCCGAAGGTAATGTCAGCTTTCAGCACTGTAGGTGGCCGTTTCTTGGAGCCAGAACGGAGCTACAGTGCTCAGAGGAGGATTATAGTGACTCACGCTGACGTCTCGGCCACAAAATTCATCTGATGTAAAGACCATGGAAGGTATCTGAGTCGCTATCGGTCGGCATCATCGCGTACCCAAATCAGCGGTCTGTTATTTATTCAAATTACATGACATGTGCCTAGACATGTAGGGCCACATACCTCCACAAACCTACTAACAAACTGTTAGATCCGTGATACACAGAATCAGTGAAATATTTCGCTCCAAAGACGCACAAGCAAACTATTAAGCATGTGGTCATAATGCTTTGACTCATCAATGCATATTTGTCGTTTCATAGAGCGATTCTGTCGAACGTGTTCAATTCAGGAATCGTACAAATTTCTTACATTCCCAACACCAGTATCAACACTTTGCAACAATTTATTTGTAGTAGCATTCACTCTCTTCAATACTGGCCACTGCTTCCAGACTTTGCAAACTGCTCACCATTCCAGTCGCTTCGCATCTGAGTAAATCCTTTTCAGTTTCATCATACTGAACAACTTCCAAGACTGAAATTATTTCTACACAGTTAGCATTTAGATTATAGTAGACATAGTGATGCCTTGTTCAGCGTGTTTCTGAAGGTTGGTTTAAGGAGACTGAACTATTTAATTTTGACTGCAGAATATTCAAATGGCTCGTCGAAGGAGAGATGAAAGCATAAATTCGTTACAAAAAAAAGAAAAATTTAAGCCGCTTGAGGACAAACTCTGCTGCACACTATTATCGTAAGTTAAGGGAGTGAGCTGTACACCGAATGTACACAGCAAGTGGGTTGATCTGTTTAGTTCTAGTTTGGACACCGAAGTAAGTACTGGCCATATCACTTACTTTATCATATGACTGAACCCTGCATAAATGCAAGCCGAATCATATTTACTTTAAAAATCTATTAATGAGTCAGCTAATTCTTCTGAGTTGTCCCTAAATTTCAGATCAAACAGATAAATCTTCCAACAGGAGATTCATCTTCTGATAAGTACCTTATAAGAAAAGACAACTGATCCACATATGTTATATCGGGAGTTGAGACTGATATGGTGGAAGAATATACAGTTTTCTTTACTCATCTACACTTCATCAACCTTTTACCCAGAATTGATGTAACTCTTTCTTCGTAAATCTGAAGAGAAAAATATGATGTAATACTTTTTCCTTTGTTTCAACAAAGTTCTATATGTTCGTGGAAGGATCGAATTCTGCTATTAGCCGTAGTGTCATCTAGGAATCTTCTTAACACGTCTCTCCAGTATTTTCTCCTGACTCAAGCTGATATGTTTGTTTCTTATCTATTGTCCCTGTGATTTGTTCTCTAGCTTTTAAAGTTAACACACATTTCATGCGTTCAGCTGAATTTTCATGGTCAGTTAATCAGGACTGACTTTTTCTTGAGTCATTAAATCCACATTAGGTACTTTAAACCGTGATGTTTCAAACATTCCTGTCGGACGACCATCCGCAACTTAGCATTATACTAGAGGTTGACAATACCGCTTCAGTTGTAAATTTGTTTTATTACAGTGACTGGTTTCGGACTCTCATAAGCCCATTCTCAGATGGCGCAACTGTGCTGTGGACCCGCGGCGTTCGGGGGCAACATCACAGTTGCGACACCTGAGAATGGGCTTATGAGAGTCCGAAACCGTTCGTAATAATAAAACAAATTTACAATTGAAGCGGTATTTTCAACCTCTAGCGTTATGTTTCAGTAAACGGTGAAAAAAGGACAGGAAAGAAAGTACTCCTGTTTGAAGGTATCCTAAAAATAGTTTTTGTTGTTTCACTCCATTTCTCATGGTTCTGAAAAACAAACTTTTATTTAAGTATTCTGGTATGTCAGTACACTGCCTGTGTGAACTGCTGGAGCAGGAGGAGGACATGAGTGTTTGTCCCGTCGAGAACGAGCTCGCTACAGATGGAGCATTAGCTCGGATTAGGGAAGAACGGGGAAGGAAATCGGCTGTGTCCTTTCACAGGAACCATTATGTCATTTTACTAATGATTTAGGAAAATCACGGAAAACTTAAATCAGGATGCCGGGAAGCGCGTTTTTAACCGTCGCATTCCCCAATGCGAATCCAGTGTGATAACCGCTGGCCCACCTCGCTCGGTTCGTGAATTGCCGAAATAAAAATCCATATTCTGTACTACATGACCTTGTTTACCAACATGATTGCGAAGTGATTCATTTGTTATCCAATTCGCAGGCCATCATGGACTGAATCACTAACACCATTCGCTTCATAGCGTCATGTGGGTCAACTGGAATGACTGTTTCCTCGCCATTATTATTTTCTCTAATGTCGGAAATGCCTGGCTCATATAAACAACACGCTACAGTATTTCTGATACTGTTCACTCCACATTGTTACACTGATGTTTCTAAACTCGCGCTCGAGCTGCAACTAGCTTGCTGTGTTTAATTTTTAAATACGACATCTACCATTTCACTCTTTCTCACAATTTTCTGTTTCTCTGTGTGTATCTATCGTCGAGAACACTTATTCTTCTCCGACTGTCACTCATCGTAATTATTACTAAAAGATAAATCACGAACAAAACGCTATACAATTGCAGTTTCGAATAAAGTGAATTGCTAGCCAAGCGGCCGACTATTAGAATGACTGGTGGTATTTTCTTTGAGGTCTGAATGGACAATGCTACATGTCCACTTTGAATACTCCTATGGCAGTGGCAGCATCATCTAGGATGACAGAGCTTGATTGCGAGCAACAAGATTTTCCTTCCTAGCGTATACCACATAGAAGGCAGGACATTGAATAAAGTGAATAACGGTCGCATTGTCACTGTGTAACGTCGTCCCTAAAACTAATTCCGTCTTTTCTTCGTTGCCTGAGCAGACCGTTTATGAAATTGCAGTTGACTGTTACCGATATTATTAATATCCATTTCATTCTAAGGTAAGTTGGCATAATAAAATGTTTTAAAAAACGATAACAACTTAAAAGCCACCGCTTATAGGCAGCCTAGTCTACCTGGGCCAAAGCATGTCCCTCAGTCGAGTACTGGACTGGACGAATGTTTTCATGTACAGGCGTCTGGAAACGAATCTTCACGTGGTCATTTATTACCTCGGTTATGCAGGACTGCTGGAAAGTTATCATTGAGGAGCTGAATCTGTCGAAATGGAGTCTGTGTGATCATATGGATGAAAGGAGGATAGGGGTTTATATATTAGAGTGGGTAGACAGGAGATTTTGTGACATCGGCTATGTGTAGGAGATGAAGGTGCGCGGGAAAGACGGATCCTTGGGAAATAGCTGGAGTTGCACGGTTAATTCAGGAGTGAGTATTGTTGATTGTCACGTATTACAGACAGAAAGGAAACAGTTCGGCGGATGTAACCGATTGAAAGGTCGTACCAGTTGAGTTTGAACAAGAGACGAGATTGCAAGCTATGGCAGCCGACTTTTCGAAGTCTAGAGAGAGGCATTTGTGTGCTCAGTGATTTTAACTCCTGGATAATGTACAGTTAATTAGATATCTTATACTTGTAAGAACATAAGTCTAAGACCTTTTACCGTTTTATCTTTTCATTTATATCCAGATACTCTTCGACGGCTGCTATTGTAAAAGAGGATCAACAGATTGGATGTAAACGTATTTTGCATTTATCGTAGCACACCATATAAAATAATAATGACCTTAAAAATGTTGCATTTAAATGCTATCATTCCTTCATTACCACCGCTACTAAAGAGGGAGATGGGAATATATACATGGGTTTTTATATTTGTTATAGTACAGTGTGTAAAAAACTGTCACAATATTGGTATCACTTTTGGGTTCATGTAAGTCTGTGACGAAAGTCTCTTTAGTTTTGCACCAGCTACTTAATACGGCAACTGGACCATAGCAGTCTATACCCATCGTTCACAACATCGCTCGGTACGTTCATTTCTAAAGTACTTTACAAAATGATATAGAATTTTCTCTGTTTCTTTTTCACAGCTTCGTCGCAAGAGATAAACGTTTGATACTGACAGCTTCGATTATCTATAATGTAATTCCTACCATACTTGGCTGGCAAAGGCTTTCTATTTTTCTGAACGTTCTGCCTATGTAAGTGTAACATTCTGCAGTCTTCACTCCGTCGTATCATCTGGCAGGTCCAAACCACATGAACCTATATAAAACTCTGAAGACTACTTTTAAACATAAATAAGCAAATTTCAAGTAAAAGGCACTTTTTGACCATAAGTCTCTGGACATCCGTAGCAGGTAATTCCAAAGACAAGTGTAATTAAGGTTATTATCTATGAGTACCTCATACTACATGAAGCAATTGGTGAAAGTTGTGTCTCGTGTCACTCGTACAGAACGGTCCAAACGATGCAGGTAGTCGTGTTAAGACAAATGGAAAAGAAGACTCAAATAAGTGCTACTGAGACAGAGGCATCTGATTGGTCGGTGCTTAGTTTTTGCAGGAATTACTTCGACTTTCCTTATTGGAGATAGCTACATTATTCTGTCTGCAGCACCCAGCTAGTGAGTGGGAGCCACGGCGTTGAGACTTTGCAGAAATGGTCTGGCATTTAGTCTTCGCTCCAGTGAACCTGATGGAAAAGTAATTGGGACGGTTGCTGAGGAGTTACGGAAGTATCCGAAGCTAAATTTTGTAGAGGTACTGGGGCAGTTACGCGAACTTTAAATCGCTCAACGGTCTCCTAATGAATTTTTAGCGCTTTTTATTCAATTAACAGAGAATATTTAATCTGCGTGGGTTTATCTCTAGAGCACCATTTGATGTACTTTGGCGTTGTGTCAACGTCAGGAAAAACGAATGAGTGAATTTGCAGTCTGCTTTCCTCGAGAAGCGCTTATGTTTTTACAACCTCCCATTGTAAACGTGAATGATACACTCAGTGGCGATGCCACCTACATGTGAGCATGACATACTTTGCTAATATACTGCTATGTAGCTATACAACTTAACTGTGGTTGCTGTGACACCTAAACCGATAATACAATGTAATATGTAGTTTGTTCATCGAATAAGCACTTTTACTAGCAGAAGAATACATTGTTAGACTACCCCGTTGCGACACAATGTTCTGTTATGCATATTACATTCAGTTTATCCTTTCCTACAATTTCATAGCACTATTTGCACTCATTTTTGAATAGTGGGTAAGAAGTAACATTATAAGAATAGACCTTTTTTATCATTGGCATCTGTTTGGCGATAAATCTACATCTACATTTATACTCCGCAAGCCACCCAACGGTGTGTGGCTGAGGGCACTTTTAATGCCACTGTCATTACCTCCCTTTCCTGTTCCAGTCGCGTATGGTTCGCGGGAAGAAAGACTGCCGGAAAGCCTCCGTGCGCGCTCGAATCTCTCTAATTTTACATTCGTGGTCTACTCGGGAGGTATAAGTAGGGGGAAGCTATATATTCGATACCTCATCCAGAAACGCACCCTCTCGAAACCTGGACAGCAAGCTACACCGCAATGCAGAGCGTCTCTCTTGCAGAGCCTGTCACTTGAGTTTGCTAAACATCTACGTAACGCTATCACGCTTACCACATAACCCTGTGACGAAACGCTCCGCTCTTCTTTGGATCTTCTCTATCTCGCCGGCCGGAGTGGCCATGCGGTTCTAGACGCTACAGTCTGGAGACGAGCGACCGCTACTGTCGCGGGTTCGAATCCTGCCTCGGGCATGGATGTGTGTGATGTCATTAGGTTAGTTAGGTTTAATTAGTTCTAAGTTCTAGGTGACTGATAACCTCAGAAGTTAAGTCGCATAGTGATCAGAGCCATTTGAACCATTTCTCTATCTAATCTGTCAACCCGACCTGTTACGGATCCCACACTGATGAGCAAGACTCAAGTATAGGTCGAACGAGTGTTTTGTAAGCCACCACCTTTGCTGATAGACTACATTTTCTAAGGACTCTCGCAATGAATTGCAACCTGGCATCTGCATTACCAACAATTAATCTTATATGATCATTCCACTTCAAATCGTTCCGTGCGCATACTCCCAGATATTTTACAGAACTAACTGCTACCAGTGTTTGTTCCGCTATCATATAATCGTTCAAAAAGGATCCTTCTTCCTATGTATTCTCAATACATTACATTTGTCTGTGTTAAGGGTCAGTTGCCACTCCCTGCTCCAACTGCTTATCCGTTGCAGATCTTCCTGCATTTCGCTGCACTTTTCTAATGCTGCAACTTCTCTGTAAACTACAGCATCATTCGCGAAACGCCACATGGAACTTCTGACACTATCTACTAGGTCATTTATATATACTGTGAAAAGCAATGGTCCCATAAAACTCCCCTGTGGCACACCAGGGCATACTTTAACGTCTGTAGACGTCTCTCCATTGAGAACAACATGCTGTGTTCTGTTTGCTAAAAACTCTTCAATCCAGCCATTCAGCTGGTCTGATACTCCGTACGCTCTGACTTTGTTTATCAGGGGCGACAGTGCGGAACTCTATCGAACGCCTTCCGGAAGTCAAGGAAAGTGGCATCTACCTGGGATCCTGTATCTAATATTTTCTGGCTCTCATGAAAAAATAAAGCCACTTGGGTCTCACACGATCACTGTTTCCGGAATCCGTGTTGATTCCTATAGAGTAGATTCTGGGTTTCCAAAAACGACACGATACGCGAGCAAAATACATGTTCTAAAATTCTACAACCGATCGACGTCAGTGATAAAGGCCTACAGTTTTGGGCATCTGCTCGACGACCCTTCTTAAAGACTGGGACTACCTGTGCTCTTTTCCATTCATTTGGAACCTTTCGTTCCTCCAGATATTTGCGGTACACGGCTCTTAGAAGGGGGGCAAGTTCTTTGGAGTACTCTGTGTAGAATCGAATTGGTATCCCATTAGGTCCAGTGGACTTTGCTCTGTTGAGTGATTTCAGTTGCTTTTCTATTTCTTGGACACTTACTTCGATGTCAGCCACTTTTTCGTTCGAGTGAGGATTTAGAGAAGGAACTGAAGTGCGATCATCCTCTGTGAAACAGCTTTGGAAAAAGGTGTTTAGTATCTCAGCTTTACGCGTGTCGTCCTCTGTTTCAATGCCATTATCATCCCAGAGTGACTCGATATCCTGTTTCGATCCACTTACTGATTTAACGTAAGACCAGAACTTCCTAGGATTTTCTGTCAAGTCGGTACGTAGAATTTTACTTTCGAATTCACTGAACGCTTCACGCATAGCGTTCCCTGCGCTAACTTTGACATCGTTTAGCTTCTGTTTGTCTAAGAGGTTTTGGCTGCGTTTAAACTTAGAGTGAAGCTCTCTTTGCTTTCGCAGTAGTTTCCTAACTTTGTTGTTGTACCACCGTGGGTTTTTCCCGTCCCTCACAGTTTCACTCGGCACGTACCTGTGTAGAACGCATTTTACGATTGCCTTGTACTTTTTCCATAAACACTCAACATTGTCAGTGACGGAACAAATATTTTCGTTTTGATCTGTTGGGTAGTCTGAAATCTGCCTCCTATTACTCTTGCTAAACACCTAAATCTTCCTCCCTTTTTTTATATCCCTATTTACTTACTTATTCAGAGATGCTGCAACGGCCTTATGATCACTGATTCCCTGTTCTGCGCTTACAGAGGCGAAAAGTTCGGGTCTGTTTGTTATCAGTAGGTCCAAGATGTTATCTCCACGGCTCGGTTCTCTGTTTAATTAAAAAAAATAGTTCAAATGGCTCTCAGCGCTATGGGACTTAACATCTGTGGTCATCAGTCCCCTAGAACTTAGAACTACTTAAACCTAACTAACCTACGGACATCACACACATCCATGCTCGAGGCAGGATTCGAACGTGGGACCATAGCAGTCGCGCGGTTCTGGACTGAGCGCCTAAACCGCTAGACCACCGTGGCCGGCTCTGTTTAATTGCTAGAGGTAATTTTCGGATAGTGCACGCAGTATAACGTCACTCGATGCGCTGTCCCTACCACCCGTCCTAAACATGTGAGGGTCCCAGTCTATACCTGGTAAATTGAAATCTCCACCTAAAACTATAATATGCTGAGGAAATTTATGCGACATGTATTCCAGATTTTCTCTCAGTTGTTCTGCCACTAATGCTGCTGAGTCTGGGGGTCAGTAAAAGGAGCCAATTATTAGCCTAGCTCGTTGTTGAGTATAACCTCCACCCATAATAATTCACAGGAACTATCCACTTCTATTTCACTACAGGATAAACTACTACTAACAACGACAAACAAGCATGCAATGTATCCTTTCTAAACACCGTCTGTGCCTTTGTAAAAATGTCAGCAGAATTTATCTCTGGCTTCAGCCAGCTTTCAGTACCTATAATAGTTTCCGCTTCGGTGCTTTCTATCAGCGATTGAAGTTATGGTACTTTATCAACGCAGCTTCGACAGTTTACAATTACAATACCGACTCCTGCTTGGTCCCCGTATGTCCTGACTTTTCCCTGCACCCTTTGAGGCTGTTGCCCTTTCTGTACTTGCCCGAGGCCATCTAACCTAAAAAACCACCCAGTCCACGCCATACAACCCCTGCTACCCGTGTAGAGGCCTGATGTGTGTAGTGGACTCCTAACCTATCCAGAGGAACCCGAAACACCCAACCCTATGGCACAAGACGAAGAATCTGCAGCCAACACTGTCGCAGAACCGTCTCAGCCTCTGATGCAGACACTCCATTTTTACTCTGTACCAAAGGTCCGCAGCCAATCCTGTCGACGATGCTGCAGATGGTGAGCTCTGCTTTCATCCCGCTAGCGAGACTGGCAGTCTTCACCAAATCAGATAGCCGTCGGAAGCCGGAGAGGATTTCCTCCGATCCGTAGCGACACACATCTTTGGTTCCGAGATGAGCTACCACCTGCAGATGGGTGCACCCTGTACCCTCCATGGCATCCGGAAGGAAACTTTCCACATCTGGAATGACTCTCCCCGGTATGCACACGGAGGCCGGCCGCGGTTGTCTCGCGGTTTAGACGCTCAGTCCGGAGCCGCACAACTACTACGGTCTCAGGTTCGAATCCTGCCTTGGGCATGGATGTGTGTGATGTCCTTAGGTTAGTTAGGTTTAAGTAGTTCTAAGTTCTAGGGGCTGATGACCACAGACGTTAAGTCCCATAGTGCTAAGAGTCATTTCTTTTGCACACGGAGTGCACATTGGTTTTCCTCCCCTCCCTTGCAGCCATATCCCTAAGGGGACCTATTATGCTCCTGACGTTGTAGCTCCCAACTACCAGTAAGCCCACCCTCTGCGACCACCCGGATCTTGCAGACTGAGGGGCAACCTCTGGAACAGGACAAGTAGCCATGTCCAGCCGAAGATCAGTATCAGCCAGAGACAGAGCCTGAAACTGGTTCGTCAGACAAACTGGAGAGGCCTTCCGTTCAGCGCTCCAGAATGTCTTTCGCCCCTGCCACACCTCCAGACGACCTGCCACTCTACCACAGATGTGGAGTCAGCCTCAATGTGATCTGCATCCTGGGCAGCCACACCTGTAGTCCGATCGGGGGATGTGTGGGACGAGCTGGCCGTCCCCGACAAACCCCCGTCCAGTCTCCCACAGAGATGCCTATTGGCAACAGCCACAAGCTGTGTGACCGAAGCCAACACTGCCTGAAGCTGGGAGCGAAGGGATGCCAACTCAGCCCGCATCCGAACACAGCAGTTTCAGTCCCTGCCCATGCTAAATACTGTAGTGCAAAGAACGTCTGAACTAATCTACAGAGAGCACAAACAATTCGACACAAAATTTAAATGGTTTTTAAAATACAAGACTGCCTAGTAAATGCAGTATTGCTGCTACTTGCGCACTGCTGACACACTGCTCGGCGGCAGAAGGCTAACTGTACTGTCAGTAACGTACAAAGACTATTTGAAAGAAATAAACAAATGACAGAAGACTACGCGACTTTACACGTCACACATATTAAAATTCAAATCTGCCCCTGCTAAATACGAAACTACACAATGATTTGGTGGATTTAACTAAACAAGTGCGCTAAGAACACTCAAACAAATTTTCAACTTGACTATAAAACACTTATATGAACGCCAAATAAGCCACTTGCTGCTACTTGCGCACTGCTGACACACTGCTCGGTGACAGAAGGCTATCTGTACCTATGTACCTATGAATTATTACTTACTACATTGAGCAGCTTGTTGCTACAGTAATAATTGTAGTCACTGAAGATAGACAATAGAGTCAACTGTTGGCAGAAACACCTCTAACATGTCAGCTGTACGTGTATATAACTTAAAGTCGTCGTCGCTTTTTTTTTTTTTTGTCTGTATTTGAAGAGTAATCTTGCAAATTCTCGTAGGGATTTTCACGCTATTTTCATTAATAGATAGAGTGATTCAAGAGAATGTTTTATGTATGTAATATATGATTATAGTAAGTGTTGTGATATTCATGTTTAATTGGTGTCTGAAGTGACATTTCGGGGCAAATACCACCTATGAGAAATAATGCTGTGCAAGTCAAGGAGGAAAATATAGAGGGTGTCCTGTCCGGTAATTAATAACTAGGTTCTGGTGCCAACAGAAGGTGAACTGGTTAGGATAGAGTCCAAGAGTTTGTCGAGATTTATTACGGGCTATGTCTCTGATGTGCAGGATGAGTTGTAGGGACGAGATTATTTTCTCATTTCAGGAGTGTAAAGGATATATAGGAGTAGAGAGAGGGTACAAAATCCTCAGGAACTGATTCTGAGTTTAGGATGGAAGATACGGGAATGTGTGGAAGGTCATAGATGATGGATTTTAAAAATGAGGCTTGGATGTTACTCATTTTTGTGATCAACGAACATAACTATGGATTTACAGTTAGTGGCCTGGTTAAAAAGGGTGTATGTAACGTACATGAGATAGTCGCCGCAAAAGGAGTTGACACGACAATAAACCTGATTTACAGAACGACTATGTTTGATATTTGTTGAATGTTTTAGAAGAGAATGGATTCGTACCAAACACCGAGATTGCTTTATTGTACCATGAAAAGAAATGTAACTAGTTAGTTTGTTGGGCTTAAAGGAAATTAGGCAACCTTTGCTTTTGTGAAGAACCGCAGTGTAGATGATAGCACGTACTTATTGCTAGGAATGAAAGCTTCCTCTCTGTTTTTGATAAGTAATGCAGTCTCGTCAAACGTACACCTGGTACAGCGTAAATGGACTTTTTTGAATTTTATACTCGAGTTTCATCATTTACGATACCTCTTTGAAAAGAAACGACATTTATGTTGTACAAAATCTCATGTTATGCGAACAGGATCGCTCTCGAACACATAACATTCTAAAGCACTGACAACAATATCCCTATATGTTTACTCTCTTCCTCTGCCCCCCCCCCCCTCTCTCTCTCCCCTTCTGAATCTGTTACTAAAGATTCCTTCGAAGCCGAAAGCAATGTGCACTACCCTGTATCTACCTATGTTAACTATTTCAATGATCATCGATATGTCTTGAAGTACAATATGTGTTCTACATAGGTATATTCTAAAAACAAAATGTGAAAATATTTTCTCTTGTGTAGTACCTGTCTGCTGCAGAAAATTATTACATATTGCAAGCGTGCCTGAACTGTATTTCTGTGATAATCGGCTGTGTGTGTTTGATAAACGTTCTGTGCCATTTCTTGTTGTAATAATTAATTTTTAAGCTCCGACTTTATATGTGTATGAACCGCGAGTTATGTGTATAACTAATTTCCATAATTCATGGTACATACCATGTCGTAACGACACTCCCAGTAGATAGATAATAAATATAGCACATTGCTAAATAAAAACACAGGCAAAGCGTCAGCAAGCTCTGTTTCGCTTCTTTTTTTGTGAGTGATACAGAAACGTATGTTGTTCATTGTGTGACAGTCGGATAGTTGCGGAAGATGTGTGTACCTATGCAGACTCTGCATACTCACACATTGCGCTATTTTAGTAACATCTTCAAACACGTTTACCGTTTTTAAAACTTCAATTTTGCCTCGACGGTAGTCTTACTAGAATATTATAGAACGGGAAGCAGAAATAGGTATAGATTAGATGGGAGGTAAGATACTGCGAGAGGAATCGGACAGGGTGCTGAAAGACTTAGAGGACAATCCTTTAGAACTATACAGTTCCTTGGGAGAATCATCCCTAACAAAATTATTTCACGTGTTATGGAAAATACGCGAAACAGGCCATACACTCGTACATTCACACTTCAAGAAAATTCCAGTTTCAAAAGAGGGGACAGAAGATTTTTGTAGTAGAACGTGATACCATATTAGGCCTTATTTGTCACTATATAATGCTAATTCCAAAGGAGGCAGTTTTAAATAAAATTGTGTAACGTATTTGGCCATGACATCGCTCTAAACGTGATGAGAGGAAAAAGGGAATGTCATAATGTCAGTAAAGGCTACTGAGATCGGTTTAAGTAATGTGAACGTTCACCTAACATGGTATACAGTCATCCTTAACGCCTAAAACAATCCGAACGCTCACTGGGCTCGAAGGAACGATTCTTGAATTATGGCCAACTGATTTATGTACCTCGCAAAAATAATGTTGAAATATGTTGAAGTTCGAACCATAATAGAAAGATAATATTCACATTTCATGTATGTGTAAATCACGAAAGGCGTATTATTTCCTACTTATCCACATCGAACCAACCCCAGCAGTTTTCAGCTCTGTAAATCTCGCACGCTCCATCTGGGAACAATACCTGCGCCAGTGAATCAACTTGCTTAATATCGAGCATGGTGTCACAGTGGGTTAGACACTGGAGTCGCATACGGGTGGTCAACGGTTCAAATCCAGGTCGCGTCATCCAGATTTAAATTTTTTGTGATTATCCTAAATTGCTTCAGGGATCATTTCTTAAAAAGATCACGCCGATTTCCATCCTCAGCGTTTCGTAATCCGAGTTCGTGCTCCGACTCTAATCACCTAGCTGTCGACGGTCCGTTAAATTCTGATCTTCCTTTCTTATGTAACATAAATTAAAAGACGTGACAACGTCTGTTCGGTGTGACTATAGTGCCCTCTGAACATCTCTGTTCGTATAGTTGGAATGCGGCAGTAAGGACCGTACGTTTCGCTTGATAACCTGCGTTAATTATTACGTTTGTAAACTCCTTGTACCGTACTACTATTTGTATTGGTTGGTAGTCGACGAGGTTGGTTGCTTGTATCACTGAACCATCTTTTACTTATTCACGAGATACATAACATGTTTGGTATTTTGTCTGTATCCTTCGCATTGTTGCCGATAAACATTGTTTTTAGGCGCACTTTCAGCCAATCATTCGCTTTCGTTTCAATAGCCTTGTGGTGTGGGATCTGTTCGGAGATGAGCAGTGTAACTCCAGTACTCTTCAAATCAGAATGGTTAAGAGTTCTCGAGGCTTTAATTTTATATAAACCCTATTGGACTTTGAAATGATTCGATGAAATGTAGATTCTGTTTATTTAATGCCAAGTGGTAGTATAGTAGTGGCTGAACGAAAGAGGTTTCATTGATGGCCATCTAGACTGCATGTGTGATTCGAAAGGTACTGTTGTGTTTTGGAAATATAATAAAATTAATACAGTTCGATAAACGGTTTAATATACAGTGTATGTTACCTTATCTTCTTGAGACGCTTCGCTGTTCCGAGATTTCATGAATTAGCTAATTTTCCGGTGGGCTTAAAGTGAAAGCGAACACAACACTTGTGAACCCCTAGAAACCTGTAAGCTGTAGACTCAAATTCACTGCAATATTAATTTGCATTACGGAAAGTTGAAGCCGTGATACTCCATTACCCCAGTGCCTGAGTCGACAGCAGATTTAGAACGTTCCTCGGTGCAAGTACCTTAAAGGAGTGCCTCTCTTCAAGGCGCCATCTTTTCTCAGTGTTTTTCGCCCTGGCTACAGGTACAACTACTGACTACGCCTTTCAAGCCGCACGCCTTTACGTGAACATGAAAGTTGCTCTGCAAAATGCACTTGTTAGCCCGGAGCAGCGTATTAGAGGTGATTCGAGCGGGGCACGAACGCTGAGCCACTTGAAACGAGCTGCTTGTGTGCATCAAGCCGCCTGCTCCTGACAGACGTCGTTTCCCTTACAAAGTGGGGCGCTGTCGGGCCGAATACTGGAGGGATCAGGCGGCTTCCCCGGGCTAACGACTGCCATCCAGGCTGACGCACTCCGTACCACCAGAAGGAGGGTTTCACACCCACTTCACTGTACAAAAAGCTTCAACGAAAGATCGGAAAATTCATAAAACCATAAAAGTAGACAAGCAAGACTAGTGAGTAAACGATTACACTATTAGATAGATGTGCCGAAGCCACTATGAACGTCAAAAGGGTGTGTATATTTTTTCTGCTCACTCAAACGGCTTTAAAAACCTGCTTGTCGTCTTCTGTGGGTCTCGATTTATTTTTATAAAAATGTTGTGCAATGCTCGTTGTTGCTTCACTATTTTAGACCTAGAAACAATACCGTGTGCTATTTTTGTTGTGATTTAATTACTCACATGATACTGCATTAATTGTGAATACGGATTTGAACAAGTTGGCTTGCTTTCACACCTGTTTACGGCATGGCTGGATGCCATGTACAATGTAGTCGGAATAATTTGTTTCGTTATTATTTCTGAATACTTCTCCTGAATATTTTGCAAATGACCTACTGTATCACTAAAAACGTATAAAAACAAGACAATTACTGCAAATACATTTTCACAATTAATATTCTTTCATGTGTGCAGTAAAAAATGCAAATGGTTTAGGTCCATGACCTAGAATAGAAAAACAATCATGAACGTTGTAGGTCTGAAATGGCTTAGTGATTCTTGAGTGGTAGGTCGAGGACATCAAATAAGCATCATTTTCAGAACAACTACTTTATGTAAATAAACCATCAGTGCGCTCACAAATAAAATACAGAAGATATTCCAAATAAAATACAGTTGTAAGTGCCGGCAGATGCCCAATTCGCTTCGTTTTACAATAATTACTATCTGCGTATGTGGTGCGAACACAAACCCAGCACCATTTCACAGTAGCGGACGCATCGTTCTATAGGATCTAGGTAAGTAGCGTAGTCACTGGTACGTAGATCTAAAACAAATAAGTAAAGTGGATTTAACAAAATACAGAAAGTGGGCATCATTTCCAAGTTCTCCAAATTACACACTTCCTGGCTCGCCCCCAGACATACACTCCTGGAAATTGAAATAAGAACACCGTGAATTCATTGTCCCAGGAAGGGGAAACTTTATTGACACATTCCTGGGGTCAGATACATCACATGATCACACTGACAGAACCACAGGCACATAGACACAGGCAACAGAGCATGCACAATGTCGGCACTAGTACAGTGTATATCCACCTCTCGCAGCAATGCAGGCTGCTATTCTCCCATGGAGACGATCGTAGAGATGCTGGATGTAGTCCTGTGGAACGGCTTGCCATGCCATTTCCACCTGGCGCCTCAGTTGGACCAGCGTTCGTGCTGGACGTGCAGACCGCGTGAGACGACGCTTCATCCAGTCCCAAACATGCTCAATGGGGGACAGATCCGGAGATCTTGCTGGCCAGGATAGTTGACTTACACCTTCTAGAGCACGTTGGGTGGCACGGGATACATGCGGACGTGCATTGTCCTGTTGGAACAGCAAGTTCCCTTGCCGGTCTAGGAATGGTAGAACGATGGGTTCGATGACGGTTTGGATGTACCATGCACTATTCAGTGTCCCCTCGACGGTCACCAGAGGTGTACGGCCAGTGTAGGAGATCGCTCCCCACACCATGATGCCGGGTGTTGGCCCTGTGTGCCTCGGTCGTATGCAGTCCTGATTGTGGCGCTCACCTGCACGGCGCCAAACACGCATACGACCATCATTGGCACCAAGGCAGAAGCGACTCTCATCGCTGAAGACGACACGTCTCCATTCGTCCCTCCATTCACGCCTGTCGCGACAACACTGGAGGCGGACTGCACGATGTTGGGGCGTGAGCGGAAGACGGCCTAACGGTGTGCGGGACCATAGCCCAGCTTCATGGAGACGGTTGCGAATGGTCCTCGCCGATACCCCAGGAGCAACAGTGTCCCTAATTTGCTGGGAAGTGGCGATGTGGTCCCCTACGGCACTGCGTAGGATCCTACGGTCTTGGCGTGCATCCGTGCGTCGCTGCGGTCCGGTCCCAGGTCGACGGGCACGTGCACATTCCGCCGACCACTGGTGACAACATCGATGTACTGTGGAGACCTCACGCCCCACGTGTTGAGCAATTCGGCGGTACGTCCACCTGGCCTCCCGCATGCCCACTATACGCCCTCGCTCAAAGTCCGTCAACTGCACATACGGTTCACTTCCACGCTGTCGAGGCATGCTATCAGTGTTAAAGACTGCGATGGAGCTCCGTATGCCACGGCAAACTGGCTGACACTGACGGCGGCGGTGCACAAATGCTGCGCAGCTAGCGCCATTCGACGGCCAACACCGCGGTTCCTGGTGTGTCCACTGTGCCGTGCGTGTGATCATTGCTTGTGCAGCCCTCTCGCAGTGTCCGGAGCAAGTATGGTGGGTCTGACACACCAGTGTCAATGTGTTCTTTTTTCCATTTCCAGGAGTGTATATTTACGATATTGTATCATGATGAAATATTAATCTAAACCTCACAATTAAGAAAAAGAAAACAATTAAAATAATAGTACTTGTATCTGCCGGCAATAGCTATTAACATTTCAATGGGAAACCACCAGCAACACGCCCTGGTAAACCCAGTACAAGCGTAACACAGTGACGCCCAACTAGCAATAAACAGTGATCACGGATGTCTAATCAAACAGAATTAAGGAAATGTACAGAATTAGCTAGGGCAAGTTACAAAAAGCCATGTAATAACAATCTCAAAACCAGACACATGCAATGAGCAAGATCAAACCAGTTATTCCACCCCGATACTCAAACAAATAAACGAGGGATTTAAACCTTAAGATAAAAACATTTTATTCTGACCGGTAATTACAAGAACAAATTAAGGGTGGAAGCCATTTAACATGAAACGACGAATAATTCATTATTTTCAAGATTGTCGAAACTAATAACAAGTAGTATGTAACAAAACCGAGTCTAACTCAGTGGGGAGTAAGGTCCGGTGAATACCACTAAAAAGATTGAACTGAATGTTAAAGATAGCTCTGAGGCACAAGAGCACGCAAACAGTCATTGAGCCGGTCAGTGTGGCCGAGCGGTTCTAGGCGGGGGTTATGAGTGTGTTTACGTTGGTCACTACTGTAATGTCAACAGAAAAGCGTCAAAAATACTTGGCACTGCAAAGGAGACAACTCACCTTTCTTGTCGTCGGTGTTGTCGTCATGTGAAAGTCCATTACGGTTGACTGGATGGATAATTTGGATGAGTTGAACCATGTATTCTTCCTGAAACTCTTTCGTTTTCCACAATGTCCGCAATGAAAAAGTAACGGTATTTCAGCATCGAAAGTGTTCTTACGAAGTTTTACACACTGTACCACTACAATCTACACAGTCCCTTCTTTCCCCGTCTGGTAGTACTCCATATTTGCGGCAAAACATCGAACGATTTTCTACGCTACATAAGCATGGATTTAGATTCTCCCATGTGAGAGTATCCGCCGAAGAAACAAGTACAGCAGACATCCAACTCACTAATGACATAAATCGTCTGGGTTTCCTTAGCAACTCACGAATAAAATCGCGTGGTATGTACTTTAGAGCAACTAAGGGAACGATGCAAAACACATAAAAATGACAATCACAAAAAAAATTATCAGAACGCCCGCCAAGGGATACGCATGATCAATTTACGATTGCACGCTCGATATGTATCGTTTGGACCCCTAGACTTCGATAAACAATCATTCTTGGAATTTACCCAGTCTGGAACCGCGCCACTGCTACGGTCGAAAGTTCGAATCCTGCCTCGGACATGGATGTGTGTGATGTCATTAGGCCCCGAGTTCGAGTCTCGGTCCGATACACAGTTTTAATCTGCCAAGAAGTTTCATAACAGCGCACACTCCACTGCAGAGTGAAAATCTCATCCTTAGGTTAGTTAGGTTTACGTAGTTCTAAGTTCTAGGGGACGGATGACCTCAGATGTTAAGTCCCCAGAGCCTTTTGAACCATTTGAAACAGTCAATGCTCTGAAACGTGCTCACCGAGTTTAGTTCCTTTCGGTTCAGCAGGCGTCGTCTCAGGTGACAACTGGTACACCACCCACGATCCAACAAATCCTTCGCCAATGTACTGCTGCCCCCTTCGCTTTCTGTCCTCACTCTCACGTAGGCCTCGACGCAGAGGCAGTGCACTCTTCTGAAGGCGCCCTCCCAGCTTTTACCGATAACAGCCCACACGGCTTAAAACCTACAATATTATTACAGAAATACATCGAGAACACCTCGAAAATGACAAGAAGGCTTAGGAAGATGTTATGGGTATATAGGAAAAAGAAAACGTTATGTTTGCAGAAGGTAGAATTTAAAAACACAAATTTAATTAGCAAATCCGGAGAGAACCGTCAACAAGTGTTTACAAAGCCAGCAAGATGGTTATTTCAAAGAGGAAGCCTTATGTAAGCCGATGAAGTTATTAGGCCATGAATTGTAGGGGACGTCGTGTCACAGTTTACGAGAGATAGCCCTATGATCCCACGGACAGAAAATAAAAATTATTATAGGTTTCCTAATAAACGACACTCAGCATTAGGAGGCTAGAAGTAGTGAAGGATTACTGAGAGTAATCGGATATATGTTAAGTAATATTTTGACAACTCGTAGTCTTCCTCTAAATATCACTTCATATGAAGTCGCACCCACTCATACAACACAGACAAAGCTGGAATCACAACTGCACAACAGCTGGACACAATACTTGAAAAATATACATCTATTTTCCATAGTGAAAATGGAGTTTTCCTTAAATTACATATGGTATTAACTTTACCTAAGATGAAAGATGTTTGGTATCACATCTTATTATTTGATATATCTGGGGAACTAGCCTATTCCAGTTATCCTATGGGATTGAGAAATGCCAAAACATAAGATGGTCCATTTTTTAAAAAATTTACTTGTTTTCCCAGATGAGTAGTGCCTCTGTAAACAGTAATCAGGAAAAAAACCCAGAAAAAACTATGTACAATGTAAAAATACAAATGGTGTTGACGGATTGCCAGTTGGCTTCTATATTGGGATCTTCAACTGCCTTATGTTTAACGGTTTGCTCGACGTTTTACCTGCACAACTTCCTGGCTCTGTCAATGGTTCACCACCCATTCTTCGTGGTAGACTGGAATCTAGTCCGCGGCCATAGGTAGACAGTGAAATAGAGGGAGAGAAAGAAAGTGTGAGACGGGGGGACGGGGGGGGGGGGGGGGGGGGGGGAGACAGAGAGCGACGCATCATTAAGGAATTGTCAGATTTGGACGGAAGTTGGTAACTGTGGTCTACATGTACAGACGAACAAATTACTACAATTTCATAAAAAGTATGATGATTTATTGCTTTGTGACATACCACTGTTATGGGCGTCTCCAGAAACGTGTTAGAACTGAAATTTAATTGCCTGGAATATAATTGTCCTCAGGGATGAGCCCCGCTTCAAAGTGACCACGAGAACTTGCGGAGACATGTCTGGCGACCGCCAGGACAGTGCTCCATGAGTGATGGTCTGGGGTGCCATTTCTTTTCATAGCATGACTCCTTTGGTTGTTTGCCGCAGCACACTTACAGCACAGAGTAAGTCGACGATACTCCATTCCCCTTTATGCTTCCCTTCTGGCAAGCCGTCCTGGGCTTACAGTCAGAAGACAATGTCCGCCCACACGCTGTGAGACTTTCTACTGCTTGTCTTCGTGCTTGCCAGACCCTACCTTGGCGAGAAAGGTCGACGGATTTCTCCCCGATTAAGAACGTTTGGTGCATTATGGGCAATACCCTCCAACTAGCTCCAGATTTTGACGATCTAACACTTAAATTGGATAGAATTGGCGACGATGTCCCTTAGAAGGACATCCAACAACTCTGCCAATCAACAGGAAGCCGAATAACTTCTTGCATAAAGGACAGAGGCGGAATAACCCGTTGTTGACTTTCTCAGTACATGAAGCTCTGAAACTTTAATCACCTGGCTGGCCTGGAAGCCAGAGAAGATTTTATCCTCACTCTTGAATAAATCATTCAATGTTTTCGAAATTGTACATATATCGTCTGTAAGTGTACATCATATCTACTAATTTCCGTCCCACTCGGATAAGGCTTTCGTAGTGCGCCTTTTTTTTGTATTTGCGACTATGTGTCAGTCCCACAGAGTGCTTGCTCCCCCATGGTCGATTGCGCCTCCTGTCCCAACTTCCAGTGCCATTTCCATTCCAGGATCGCCCAGCCGATCCAACCTCAGATTTTTCCACATGTGCACGCTACGCAGTATATTCCTGACATCATGAGTGGGTACGTTTGGTCCTATGCCGGTCTGAACATATTTTTATCTTCTTGGTCAGTCATGTTTGACGTAAAAAAGGGGCAATTCCACCTGTCTCTATGGGTATGTAAGGCAGAAGGGCAGTACTAGACGTGTCTTCTGCTGATGTATCACTTCATTGATTTTTTTCTTTATTTATCACTGTCATCCATTGACTCCCTGACACATGTAGGTTCCATTTATCGACAAGCTGTTTCATGCATGTCTTACCTCGAGCTACGTTGTTTGGAATCAGAATTATTATGGTAGCCAAAAGGCGTCATCAGTGGCAGATAATTATTGCGGTGTTTAGTATTTCTTCATGGGGAATTGAGAAAGATAGGCGCTGGTTTGGCATCTTATACACCTTGTGTGTGGTACGGGTATGTCTACGACACCTTTGTCGTGTGGAGCCTTGGTGAAGGAAAGCTTAGTGATTTCTTAAAACAACTGGTCTCTGTCTCAAAATTTGGATGGAGGTGAAAAAGAACCGACAGCTACCCTTGCTGTGGTGGTTTCATGTAATGATAACTTGAGCCACAACGTCTATCGAAAACAAACTCACACCGACCGATACCCTTCTTCGGCGTCCTTACCTGTCCATCATCTCTACCCAAATAAGAGCTAGGTGCTTTTTACTCCTATAGTGTTCTTTCCAGATAGTTAGTAAAATGTATACCAAGTTTAATTGAAACCCATCCACGGATTTGAGAGGAGCTTGTTACATGTTGCTTCACCCGTGTACGGACATGTCTCACACATTTGATACATTTTACACATATTTCTACACCTATTTGACAAGTATCTCTAGCGAATTACGCCTTGATGTTTCGTGGCGTTATATCTCCTGGACCATGTGTCATACACTGATTCAAATTTGGGGGTACATTCAGCTGCATATGTAGATACTGTATGTGAAATGTGTTGCAAATAGAGTCAGCGGTAAATAAGCAATGAATTAAACCGTTACCCCCGATGCGGCGAATTTTCAGCCAATGCAGTGATTCTGACATCATATCTTCTGAATTATATGTCTAACAGTTATATTATTTTGCAGGTACATTCAAAAGCATTGTTCGGTACTGTGTGCGAAACGTGTTGTGAATAGCGACAGTAACAAAGAAGACTAAATTTAAACGTCATAGATGATGCGGCAGTTTTTCACGCATCTCAGTGTTTACGACAACATATCTTCTGAACCGTGCGTCGTAATATGATATACGTTTGCATATATATTCAAGGTGATGTGTGAATACTGTCAGTAAAATATATAGCAAATACAATTATCAGAAAATAAATAATTAATTAAAACGTCATGAAGTGCGGCAGTTTTACTGCATGAACAGCGAAAAAGTAGTAAGCGGGAAACTTTTTTCCTTCATCATTTTCTGGGGGGGTGCCGGCCAGAAAATATATCATTAAGTAAGGATTTGAAATTATGTATAAAGTTTTGTTGCAAGTGGATAATAACTCTCATTTTCAAATACTCGATGAATAAAGCATGGGTATTTGTGTGTTGTGTCCTACACTTCTTTTTCACCGCCATCCTCTTACCACCACAGCACATCTTTCCAGAGAGCAAGTAAAATGTGTGTTAAGTATAGTTGAAGTTGATCCAGTAAGTTGGGCAGACACTTGGAACGTTCAGACATATATACACACAGTTTTATAAAATGCATGGTTATTAACAATCTATATAGCTTACACTCCTGGAAATTGAAATAAAAACACCGTGAATTCATTGTCCCACGAAGGGGAAACTTTATTGACACATACCTGGGGTCAGATACATCACATGATCACACTGACAGAACCACAGGCACATAGACACAGGCAACAGAGCATGCACAATGTCGGCACTAGTACAGTGTATATCCACCTTTAGCAGCAATGCAGGCTGCTATTCTCCCATGGAGACGATCGTAGAGATGCTGGATGTAGTCCTGTGGAACGGCTTGCCATGCCATTTCCACCTGGCGCCTCAGTTGGACCAGCGTTCGTGCTGGACGTGCAGACCGCGTGAGACGACGCTTCATCCAGTCCCAAACATGCTCAATGGGGGACAGATCCGGAGATCTTGCTGGCCAGGATAGTTGACTTACACCTTCTAGAGCACGTTGGGTGGCACGGGATACATGCGGACGTGCATTGTCCTGTTGGAACAGCAAGTTCCCTTGCCGGTCTAGGAATGGTAGAACGATGGGTTCGATGACGGTTTGGATGTACCATGCACTATTCAGTGTCCCCTCGACGATCACCAGAGGTGTACGGCCAGTGTAGGAGATCGCTCCCCACACCATGATGCCGGGTGTTGGCCCTGTGTGCCTCGGTCGTATGCAGTCCTGATTGTGGCGCTCACCTGCACGGCGCCAAACACGCATACGACCATCATTGGCACCAAGGCAGAAGCGACTCTCATCGCTGAAGACGACACGTCTCCATTTGTCCCTCCATTCACGCCTGTCGCGACACCACTGGAGGCGGACTGCACGATGTTGGGGCGTGAGCGGAAGACGGCCTAACAGTGTGCGGGACCGTAGCCCAGCTTCATGGAGACGGTTGCGAATGGTCCTCGCCGATACCCCAGGAGCAACAGTGTCCCTAATTTGCTGGGAAGTGGCGGTGCGGTCCCCTACGGCACTGCGTAGGATCCTACGGTCTTGGCGTGCATCCGTGCGTCGCTGCGGTCCGGTCCCAGGTCGACGGGCACGTGCACATTCCGCCGACTGGCGACAACATCGATGTACTGTGGAGACCTCACGCCCCACGTGTTGAGCAATTCGGCGGTACGTCCACCCGGCCTCCCGCATGCCCACTATACGCCCTCGCTCAAAGTCCGTCAACTGCACATACGGTTCACTTCCACGCTGTCGAGGCATGCTACCAGTGTTAAAGACTGCGATGGAGCTCCGTATGCCACGGCAAACTGGCTGACACTGACGGCGGCGGTGCACAAATGCTGCGCAGCTAGCGCCATTCGACGGCCAACACCGCGGTTCCTGGTGTGTCCGCTGTGCCGTGCGTGTGATCATTGCTTGTACAGTCGTCTCGCAGTATCCGGAGCAAGTATGGTGGGTCTGACACACCGGTGTCAATGTGTTCTTTTTTCCATTTCCAGCAGTGTATATACGTGTCGTATAAAAATTTGCAGTAAGTCGGTCAATGAATTTTCGAATGTTTTGTACTAACGTTTCTCTTTCCCATGTTGTTGTTGTTGTTGTTGTGGTCTCTATCCTATGCAAGCTTTTTCATCTATGAGTAACTGCTGCAACCTACATCCTTCTGAATCTGCTTAGTGTATTCATCTCTTGGTCTTCCTCTACGATTTTTACCCTCCACGCTGCCCTCCAATGCTAAATTGGTGATCCCTTGATGCCTCAAAACATGTCCTACCAACCGACCCCTTCTCCTTGTCAATTTGTGCCACAAACTTCTCTTCTCCCCAATCCTATTCAATACTTCCTCATTAGTTATGTGATCTACCCATCTAATCTTCAGCATTCTTCTGTAGCACCATATATCGAAAGCTTCTATTCTCTTCTTGTCCAAACTATTTATCGTCCATGTTTCACTTCCATACATGGCTACACTTCATACGAATACTTTCAGAAACGACTTCCTGACACTTAAATCTATACTCGATGTTAACAAATTTCTCTTCTTCAGAAACGCTTTCCTTACCATTGCCAGTCTACATTTTATATCCTCTCTACTTCGACCATCATCAGTTATTTTGCTCCCGATATAGCAAAACTCCTTTACTACTTTAAGTGTCTCATTTCCTAATCTAATTCCCTCAGCATGACCTGACTTAATTCGACTACATTCCATTATCCTCGTTTTGCTTTTGTTGATGTTGATCTTATATCCTCCTTTCAAGACACTGGCCATTCCATTCAACTGCTCTTCCAAGTCGGTTGCTGTAGTAGTTCCAATGGAATGTTATCTACTCTGGGGGCCTTGTTTCGACTCAGGTCTTTCAGTGCTCTGTCAAACTCTTCACGCAATATCATTATCTCCCAGTTCATCTTCATCTACATCCTCTTCCATTTCCATAACATTGTCCTCAAGTACATCGCCCTTGTATAGACCCTCTATATACTCCTTCCACCTTTCTGCTTTCCCTTCTTTGCTTAGAACTGGGTTTCCATCTGAGCTCTTGATGTTCATACAAGTGGCTCTCTTTTCTTCAAAGGTCTCTTTAATTTTCCTGTAGGCAGTATCTATCTTACCCCTAGTGAGATAAGCCTCTACATCCTTACATTTGTCCTCTAGCCATCCCTGCTTAGCCATTTTGCACTTCCTGTCGATCTCATTTTTGAGATGTTTGTATTCCTTTTTGCCTGTTTCATTTACTGCCTTGTTGTATTTTCTCCTTTCATCAAGTAAATTCAATATTTCTTCCGTTACCCAAGGATTTCTACTAGCCCTGTCTTTTTACCTATTTGATCCTCTGCTGCCTTCAGTACTTCATCCCTCAAAGCTACCCATTCTTCTTCTACTGTATTTCTTTCCCCCATTCCTGTCAATTGTTCCCTTAGGCTCTCCCTAAAACTCTGTATAACCTCTGGTTCTTTCAGTTTATCCAGGTTCCATCTTCTTAATTTCCCACTTTTTTGCAGTTTCTTCAGTTTTAATCTACAGGTCATAACCAATAGGTTGTGGTCAGAGTCCACATCTGCCCCTGGAAATGTCTTACAATTTAAAACCTGGTTCCTAAATCTCTGTCTTACCATTATATAATCTATCTGATACCTTTTAGTATCTCCAGGGTTCTTCCATGTATACAACCTTCTTTCGTGATTCTTAAACCAAGTGTTAGCTATGATGCTGTGCTCCGTGCAAAATTCTACCAGGAGGCTTCCTCTTTCTTTTCTTAGCCTCAATCCATATTCACCTACTATGTTTCCTTCTCTCCCTTTTTCTACACTCGAATTCCAGTCACCCATGACTATTAAATTTTCGTCTCCCTTCACTATCTGAATAATTTCTTTTATTTCATCATACATTTCTTCACTTTCTTCGTCATCTGCAGAGCTAATTGGCATATAAACTTGTACTACTGTAGTAGGTGTGGGCTTCGTATCTATCTTGGCCACAATAATGCGTTCACTATGCTGTTTGTAGTAGCTTACCCGCATTCCTATTTTCCCATTCATTATTAAACCTACTCCTGCATTACCCCTATTTGATTTTGTGTTTATAACCCTGTAGTCACCTGACCAGAAGTCTTGTTCCTCCTGCCACCGAACTTCACTAATTCCCACTATATCTAACGTTAACCTATCCATTTCCCTTTTTAAATTTTCTAACCTACCTGCCCGATTAAGGGATCTGTCATTCGACGCTCCGATCCGTAGAACGCCAGTTTTCTTTCTCCTGATAACGACATCCTCTTGAGTAGTTCCCGCCCGGAGATCTGAATGGGCGACTATTTTACCTCCGGAATATTTTACCCAAGAGGACGCCATTATCATTTAATCATATAGTGAAGCTGCATACCCTCGGGAAAAATTACGGTTGTAGTTTCCCCTTGCTTTCAGCCGTTCGCAGTACAAGCACAGCAAGGCCGTTTTGGTTAATGTTACAAGGCCAGATCAGTCAATCATCCAGACTGTTGCCCTTGCAACTACCGAAAAGACTGCTGCCCCTCTTCAGGAACCACAGGTTTGTCTGGCCTCTCAACAGATACCCCTCCGTTGTGGTTGCACCTACGGTACGGCTATCTGTAACGCTGAGGCAGCAAGCATCCCCACCAACGGCAGGATCCATGGCTCATGGGGGAAGGTTTTCATGTTAGATATACATTTATATATAATACAGGGTGTTACAAAAAGTTACGGCCAAACTTTCAGGAAACATTCCTCACACAGAAATAAAGAAAAGATGTTATGCGGACATGTGTCCGGAAACGCTTAATTTCCATGTTAGAGCCCATTTTAGATTCGGTCTTCCACCTACTCTCAATGGAGCACGTTATCATGCTTTCATACGGGATACTCTACCTGTGCTGATAGAACATGTGCCTTTACATGTGGTTCATGCACGATGGAGCTCCAGCAAATTTCAGTCGAAGTGTTCGTACGCTTCTCAACAACAGATTCGATGACTGACAGACGCATTGGTAGAGGCGGACCAATTCCATTGCCTCCACGCTCTTCTGACCTCAACCCTCTTGACGTTCATTTATGGGGGCATTTTAAAGCTCTTGTCTACGCATCCTCGGTACCAAATGTAGAGACTCTTCGTGCTCGTGTGGGCGGCTGTGATACAATACGCCATTCACCAGGGCTGCATCAGCGCATCAGGGATTCCATGCCACTGAGGTTGGATGCATGTGTCCTCGCTAACGGAGGACATTTTGAACATTTCCTGTAACAAAGTGTTTGAAGTAGTCACGCTGATACGTTCTGTTGCTGTGTGTTTCCATTCCATGATTAATGTGATTTGAAGAGAAGCAATAAAATGAGCTCTAACATGGAAAGTAAGCGTTTCCGGACACATGTCCACATAACATATTTTCTTTCTTTGTGTGTGAGGAATGTTTCCTGTAAGTTTGGCCGTACCTTTTTGTAACACCCTGTATACTCTAAAATATAGAGCCTATACCTGTCCTAATTTTCATTAGTGTATCGTGTGAGAAGTTGGAGTAACTCTGCCAAGACCTTTTCAAGATTTTTTGTAACAACATTTCTCCTTTATACGGTACATACCCGGTTGTAACAGCTGTTTGGAAAATAGTTAAACTCCAAGACCGAGACATGTGATCAAAACGAAATTCATTACACATATTAGAGACATGACACTAGGAAAATTATTAGCATTCCAGACCTGTACGTGAACTTTGACTGTGGAAATTCAGTACGGAGTAGAAACATCACGTGCTGCAGTCAGAGCCGCTAGACGTCGTGACATGCAGTCGAAGAGCGCCTGGATATGCTGCCAGGGAATACTCTTCCACGCGGTCTTGTAAGCGCGTCATCAACTGTGGCTGCAGTAGGGCCTAAACGAACAAGTTGCCGGACGACCATATCCTACACATATTCGATGGGCGACGTGACACGCGAACGGGCAGGCCAAGGAAGTATCAGCACCCGTCGTTCTTTGAAGAAGACTTGCACATTCCTCGCCACTTGCGACAAAGCGTTATCGGTATGTGGAACAACCAGCAAGATGGGCAGCTCTTCGGGCTGTAAAAGCCTCCTTATTGTAGCGGTGGCTGTTCACTGCCCTCAAGACACAGGAGGAGAGATCGCGTCAATAAGCAATGGCGCCCCACACCATCACACTTGACGTTTGTCCACTATGCTCCTTAACAGTTCAGACTGAGAGACAGTGTTCATCACGGCGGCGTCGAACTATTATGCGGCCATCACTGTAGGACAAGTTGAATCGGGACTACTCCGATAACACTACATTTTGCCACTCCGTACGCCAGTGTCGGCGTTCACGTGCCTGTTGCAGTCTTTGGCGCTGCTGACCTCTGGTCAGTGGAAGCCGACGCAATGGCTTGTGTGCCACCAGAGCGCAGAAGACGGCGTGGCACCGTTAACGGAGACATGTCCACAGCAGTTGCAGTGCACAATCTCCATTCCAGCAGTCTTCTGACAGTTACGGGCAAGGGGCAGGATGGCGCTCATCTCACGCTGTAGTCACATTTTGACGTCCAGTACGCTGTCGAAACTGTGTAGGACCCTCTTCTCTCCACTGGTTCCATCTACGCTTCACTATTCAAGACGCGTGCTATGTAAGTGCCTCAGTGTCGCAGAACAACAGAACCTGCCTCCCGGGGATCAACCGTTCTGCCCCGTTAAAAACGCACACACATACCGATATTCGACCCTGCGATGTCCGGGTGACCTAGGGGCACTTGGTTACACGTTTGCAGTCCGTACGGCGAAACTGCACCAGCTGAGCGTTGCATAGCACTTACCTGTCTGGTCACACAAAAGAGAGCGCTGTTGGGATTACAATGCGGGCCATCTTTCTGCTATTTAAATCACTTAACATGACTCTACTGCTCTACACATTCTCTTATCTTGGCGTGCTGCAGAAGATTGCTCCTATGTGTTTCACTTTTTACAAACTGTAGTGTATTTAAAAAGATGTAGCCTGTGTTCGTCCTAATGTTCATTTGAATATCGTGTAAAAATATGAAGTAAAGCGCTCAATAAAGTTTAGAGACTTTTGCAAAGAAGTTTCCTTTCTGTACATGTTACATATCTCGTATTACAAAACATGTAGCCTACGTTCAACCATGCATTAATTTGAACCCCATGTAAAAAATTGAAATAAATTGTTAAGGACTCTTAGAGATTTTTGTTAACATTGTATCCCTGTTGCAAAATATATACAATGTCCGCCCTACAGTTTACAAGCGTGCCCTGTAAAAAATTGAAGTAAATTAGTCAAGAAGTTCTGTAGATTTTTGCTAACAACGTTTTCTCTTATCTCTTTATGTATGTCTGAACTACAGTTAAAGTACAGGGCAAAAATAGAAACTGGGTTGGTCAAGAACTTTTCTAGACTTTTGCTAACAACATTTCTCCTTTATGTAGCACACAGATGTTTGTACAGCATATGTGTTTAGAAAATAAATAGTCTGTATCCGAAAAAATGTTCATTATTGTGTAAAAACTTGAAGTAAGACAGTGAAGAATTTTTCAAGATTTCTGATAACAACTTTAAACAACGACTTATATTTGTACAGTAGTATAAATTATGTGTATGTATCTGTAAGCCATAAGTAGATAAAAAATTGTAGCCCTTGTCTGTCCGAGCATTTATTCGAGTACCGTGTAAAACTGTGTGGCAAATCTCGTGAGATATTTTGAGAGATTTTCCTAACAACGCTTCCCCTTTATATACACACATCAAAAAACGTTTTGCATCACCCCAGTTAACAGAACTCCTCAAGATAGACACTACCTGTGGATATAGTATCACAGAGACAGTGCCTTTGACTCTTCTTAGATGTCAATAATCCCGCCCAAAGATGTAAACAACCTTGCATGAGCAGCGCCTATTAGACGCAGGGGGTTTGACAGCGAGTCAGTTGCAGTCACTCCACCAGGAAGGAGGTACACGGCTCGTGTTGTCTGTAGTTCAACCATGCCAATACGGTCAATACCACGGTTCGATCGCGTCCGCATTGTTACTTTGTACCAGGAATGCCTCTCAAAAAGGGAAGTGTCCAGGCGTCTCGGAGTGAACCAAAGCAATGTTGTTCGGACATGGAGGAGATATGAAGAGACAGGAACTGTCATTGACATACCTCGCTCAGGAGGCCCAAGGGCTACTACTGCTGCGGATGACCGCTACCTACGGATTATGGGTCAGAAGAACTCTGACAGCCACGCCACCATGCTGCATAATGCTTTTCGTGCAGCCACAGGACATCGTTTTACCACTCAAACGGTGTGCAATAGGCTGCATGATGCACAACTTCACTCCCGACGTCCATGGCGAGGTCTATCTTTGCAACCACAACACCATGCGACGTGGTATAGGTGGGCACAACAACATGCCGAATGGACCGCTCATGATTGGCATCACGTTCTCTTCACTGATAAGTGTCAGTATTAGGACAAGGGCGGTACGGTGCCACTCTGCATTGTTGCCAAATGTATCCCAGATGACGACGATGATGTCATTCAAGATGGCGGCTTCGGTGGGAAGTTTGAATTTTGGCAGGAAAGTGCCACCCCCCCCCTCTAGAAAAAAAATGGAGGGCAATTCAAATTACAAGAGGATAATTCATCACAACCCAGTTATCTCTACTAAAAAGAAAATCACGGGAAGATAGCTCACTTGGCATACCTCCACTAACCTAAGTCACCCAACCACCGCTTCCTCCTATGAACGGATTTTATGTCTGTGTGTGTTCAATGTCTCTATGTTACATTTGCTTTGGACCGCACTTTGTACAGAATTCTGCTTCCTTTAACGGATTTTATGTCTGTGTTATGTCTGTTTTCGACCGTACTCTATACAGAATGGTGCGTCCTTTAACAGAGTCTGTGTTATGTGTTATATCTGTTTTTGGACCGCACTCTACTCAGAATGCTCCGCTCTTTAACCGTTTTGTGTGTGCTATATACGTTTTTTGGATCGCAGACTGCTGCCCCCACCAGCCGGCGTGGCCGAGCGGTGCTAGGCGCTTCAGTCTGGAACCGCCCGACCGCTATGGTCGCAGGTTCGAATCCTGCCTCGGGCATGGATGTATGTGATGTCCTTAGGTTAGTTAGGTTTACGTAGTTCTAAGTTCTAGGTGACTAAGTTAAGTCCCATTGTGCTGAGAGCCATTTGAAACTTTTTTTTTTTTTTTTTTTTTTTTTTTTTTTTTTTTTTTTTTTTTGCTGCGCCCTTTAAGTGATTGCACGTGTGTATGTGTGTGTGCTACAGAGATTTTTTCCCACACTGAATATTATACTCTTTCTTTTCCATCTTTCTAGAATACATCCCACCAATGCTAGCAGAGCTAGACCAACAGCTAGAGGTCGAGAAAGCTCAAGCACAGCGCAAATGTAAGTACATTTCTGAAAAACGTAGTTCTTGCATGAAATAATTTCCTCTAATATGTATAGTGGTTTCCCAAGCCTCTCGATTGTGCATTCTTAGACATATTATTTTCTTTTCTTCCTTGATGACTGCACGCGAAGGGAGGGGGGCGCCGAGGACCGTGTGCAAGCCGGGGGTAAAATCCCTGACTGGGTCCATGAGATGGCAGCCGCTGCAGATCAACAAGAATCTGAAAGGCGTGATATTACGGCTCTTTTAGAGGAGGAGGTGAATATTCCTGAGTGGGTGGGAGACCTCAGTGAATGTTCCGATGAGTTGCTCAAGTAATGGAGCCAGAATGGATATGTGAATATTTTCTAACATTATCATTACAGTAAATAATTACCATTATTTAGTCTTATATTTATTGCTCTTTTAAATTTAGATCATTAAACTATTTTGTTTCCTATTTATGTTACAGGTATATCACACGACGTGCGTCGTATACCTAGAGCGGTGGTTGCGGGGGGAGAATCAGAGCACACAACCACAGAGGTACACTTCGCCGTGTGTAGCGCAAATCAGAGCTCCGTCAGAGGCAGCAGCCGCAGCGCCTCCCCCCCCCCCCCCCCCCCTTGGGCCACCACAAGCCCTCTGGTGCCCATGGGCAACTCAGCTGGCGGAAGAAGAAGAACAACAGATGCGTTGGTCTCCCACTCCACCAGTCGGTAATGGGAACATCACACCCTGGGGGCTATCGCCACAGCCCAGTTGCTCCAGCCGACAATTACCGCCTCCACCGCCTCCCCAGCCAGCTCACCCCCGCCACCAACTAAAGGTGCGTGTACCCGTCCGTATACTCCTCCCTGATGACGCACCATCACCAGCCCCATCTCCGATGAGCGGGACATCTAGCTATCCTGTGGTTAGCGGTAGAGCTCTATCCCATCCTATTGATAGTAAATTGGATCAGAATAATGGCTTAATGACCGCCCTAGAGTACTAAGCAGTTGATAGCGCTTTCAGAGGCGCATCTCTTTCACGAAGATTGAGAATCCGGGAGGGAGGTACCGCGAGCCTGTCGGTTTTTTAGAAGCGTGTCTCCCGGTCTTGGAGACAGAGCTCCTCAAAGTCCTAGAGGATCCGAGATTTATCGCCATTACGTGCAGTGCAGTACTATGGTGCGAGTTGAACCACTTCCCTAAACATCCAGGGAATGCAGAGACTACAACTCTGCACTATGTATGGGGTGATAATGGCATTATTTCTCGGAGCACATCCATTGCTGAGTGGTATCGAGAATCCACCTTTAGCGCTATTATGGCCCGATTTTCCGAAATGGAGGTATAGCATACCTCGACATCCATATACATGTCTATGATCCAACAAGTGGAGGGTCCAATTATTTTAAACTCCCTGAGGATATTAAGAACAAGCAAGCTTGCATTAATGTTGGAAATAAAAAAGATCAAGCTTGTTTTGCATGTTCAGTACTGGCTTGAGGGAGAAAATATGATCGAAGGGAGCAGCCTCATCGTCCTAGCAGTAACAAAGTCAGTGATATTAAGACATATCATAAATTTGATGGTTAGAACTCCCCACAAAGATCCAGGACATACATAAGTCTGAGGCGCAGAGTACCGGAATATCGGTTCACGTTTATAGCCTGGGGAAGAAGAATAACAAGTCAGATGAGCGAGACAAGCACACCATAGTCGGCCCCCTCCACTTCTCAAAATTTGCAGGTGAGCGAGAGCTGCATGTAAACATGCTGCTCTTGTCTGAAGTGATAGTTATCACTTTGTCTGGATCAAAGACTTGTCCCGCCTCTTTATTCCCAGTTAAGTAACATGCAGCACAAAAAGCATATTTGTTTAAAGTGTCTGAATTATTTTTCATCTGAAGAGTTATTAGCGATACATCTATTAGATATCTAAAACCGTAGTGCCTAGACATGTAAAGCAAAGCATATACGTTGTAATCACTCATCACATTGTATCTGTGTTACGAACAGCTTACTATGTCTAAATTCCTGACTTCCATATATGGATAAGGGTAAATTATAATACGTAGTTTTGTATGGAGTTAATATGGGTAATGCTTTTGCTTTAGATGTTTTTACTCTGTAATTGACGTACTCTATGTATAGTATGCATAACATGTCTTGTATGTACAGTAAATGTATGCGAAAGTGTTCTTTGTATATGTATTTGATTAGCAGTAATAGTAAAGTTGTATTGTAGTAGTAATGTGTGGTTACACCGTGGGACTGTGTGTGCACTGCTTGGACAGTGCTCTCTAGTGGCCAGTTGTGGTACACAAGAATCGCAGCAGGTAAACCGGCGCGAAATAGGGTGGTGTGATGCCGACCGTTGCTAGTCGAGCAGCGGTCACGTACCAAATAGTTTTATCTTGTACCTTTGGTTTTACATATCTGATGAGAAAGAATGACCATGAGACCAGTTGTTTTTGGTTTTTTGTGACAATGATTTTATGTCAGCTGGTCTACCTCATGTACAGATATATCCAAATGGCTTATAAATGTTAAGCTACATTCAGGTATGTGGTACTGTACTGATAGTAATATATATATTGTAACTCATGTAAGCCCTCCCTCAAACCTGTCATGTTATATCTTCACAGATCCGATGATGGCACTTTGGTGTGTTGAAACCGGTTATCCAGTAAACAGTATTTAGGCGATCTTGGCTTTTGAATTATTTCTACATATAAATTTGTCGTATTATAACCATGTTCCGTATTCTGGAATTTTATATCTGTAATACGTGTGTAAATAAGTGTGTTAACATTCTTTGAATTTACTGTTGTATAGGTATGCACAGGAAAACAGAGCATCAATTTTATATTATCAGTAGCTGTAATAGTCTGTACATCAAAACTAGCTGTACAATAATGAGATTCCTCAATTTATAGGCAAGGTCCCGAGTTCGAGTCTCTATCCAGCACACAGTTTTAATCTGCCAGGAAGTTCCACAATCTATGTAACTCCCTACCATTAGTCTCTTCTTGCCAAAATTTAAGATATGTTTAAAGTTTCTTTAGTTATATTTTCAGTAAGAGAATTATAGGGCTTTCCAAATTTCTTGATAGTTCACAGATCACTTCTCGTTCCAGGGTTCCTCCATTTAGAGTCATCTGTCCCTCTCGTAACCTGTCAGCAACAGTCAGTGTGGTGTCATAACAAAGCGACAGTTCAACTGCAGTGTTCGAGTCGAAGTGTGTACAAGCCTAATCTGTCGTTGGGTGCAGTCCGCGGTCTGTTGTGTTATCACCAGACGCATCGGGTCACGATAAATTCTGTCCGCCCTTGAAACCCACACTACCTGTTCGACAGAGACTTACTCAAAAGTCGACTAAATACTATTGCTGCAACGCTTTGGTTGCACGTGAAAAGCGTCAACTAAACTGCAATTTCAGCCAGGCTTAAGCATTGTTTTTGTTCCTTCACTCACAAGAAAGAAAGAAAAAAAAACACTTGTGACAGAGCACGTGTAATGTCATTAATGTATATTAGAAACAACAAACTATGCTGTAACAAACTTGAAACTGAAAATCACTAAACGTATAGTGATGTGATGGACACTAACACACACACGTATACTCTCACACAATACTCTATGCGAATCACGTGAAACATGCGTTGAATATCTCATTGTAATTTACCCTTTGTACGATTATATTAGAACAAAATTAACCTGCTGAGTATCAACCACATAACGACATTGTTCCTGGTAAAGGAAAATGTAATTTGCCGGCCGGGGTGGCCGAGCGGTTCTAGGCGGTACAGTCTGGAACCGCGCGACCGCGACGGCCGCAGGTTCGAATTCTGCCTCGGGCATGGATGTTTGTTATGTCCTTAGATTAGTTAGTCCCATAGTGCTCAGAGCCATTTTGAAATTGTAATTTGGTGATATAATCTTATCCAAAGACTTAAATGCATTACGGTTAATAAATCTATCAGAAGCCTGTTCATGAACTATCTCAAACATATAAATATGCGAGGGGACTTAAAAAAGTACTCTATACATTATTATGGCAGACCAAGTAACTTTTACAGAACACTGAACTGCATTTCAAACTGACACAGATAGACCATATTATTTTTCAACAAAGTCGCCAAGTTATACCCAATATGCTGTTACAGTTACGTTTAAAACGCAGCGTGTATGACGAAAGTGTTTTTCGTTTTCTCTTTTTTCATTCTGTGTGTATTATAAGGAATGTACGCATGTGATAAAATGAAGTTTTAAATACACAGCGCAATAAAATAAATTTTAAAAAATAAATTATCGACCAATGGTTCGGTTCCTCGATTATAGAAATCCGCTCCTTGTTAGCGGAGCCATTCAAGAACCCCTGTGTGAACCTCCTCGTGGTTGTAAAATTTGTAATTGCCGTGAATCTGTTCCTCGACTGCTTGTACAGTGTCGCCTGGGGTCGATGTCGAAGGTCTTCCTTCCCGATCAGCACCATCCACGTCTGTGATGATTTTCTCAAATTATAGGCCCTTTTTTAATACGGCTGGACGCGACATTGCATTGGTCCATTCACCGCCAGAATTTCATGGCGAATCACTGCAAAATTTAGAATTTTGCCCACTTCAACTTTGGGGAACATTTTCGGTAGTGTGGCGATCATTTTCCACGCACCTTTCATGTAGTATGGGTGTGATCTGACAAAAGTAGACTTTGCCACAGGACATAGTATTCTGTAGACTCCATCCATCCGCACAACATATGAAGGGCTTATTTCAATAGTGGTACAAGTCCATTACCTCCACTTTTCTGTCTATAACGTTTCTGAAATTAATGATCCAAACAAACAGAAAGAAAGGTTCATTTCTAGCAAGAAGCCAAATGCTTGAATATTTATGGTATCTCAACTGCAGATTTTTCAGCGCTCATTTTTTAGGACTCTGTATCTCAAAATGAACAAAAATGGAGTTGTACCATTATTGAAATAAGCTCTTCATACCATCCTTTACGGAGCCGAGAAGAACACCGATCTGTGTAGGTCACCAAAATATTTTCTTTCACGTAATTTCTTTAGTAAATTGCCCACGCATAAAAAAGCCCTTTGTTTTGTTGTTTGTCGTGTTTCTGCTCTTTTACAAGGTTGTTCCTATCAGACTTAACATGAGCTCGGGATACCAACGTTTGAAAAATGCCCGAGGATGTGACAGACGGAATCCTGCTTAAAAAATAAAAAAAAAAGTAAATGCGCTAGAGACCCATCCACTTTCCGATTAACTAAGGCATCAGAATGACACGTCTAGGGACGATCAATATTTTTACGTCTTCGTTTTAACTCAGAGAGGTCCCCGCTCAACTGAGGGCGTGAATGCCCTATCACCGTTAAGCACGGGGCAGTGCTCATCAGATGGAGCAAAGAGCGATGAAGTCTATAGAAGCTTGTCATGCAGCGTTAACCCGTGCACAACTTCCTCGGTGACCGTTTTTGGCATAAACCTAGCTACGTGCACGTTTAGTCGCTAGTGTAAAACTCACTTGAGATGGATGAGTGGTTGTCAGCGGAGATACCGTTGCATGATATCGACGTCTTCTGCCTGCGGTCACAAAATTTGTGGAATACTCAACATGCTGCGAAAACTTCAACAACCACACGCTATTAGTCTCTCATAAAACTTATGCGTTGAAATAAATAAATGGAAACAGGGAGTTCAACATGTCACAGCCATTATTTGATCAGAAAGTCTTTGCTTTAGTGCCTAACACCCCTTCTACGAAGATGGAACGCAAACTAGCATTGAATAACTATCGCACAGGAAATCATCTGTGGTCCTTTCAAATGAACCTTGCTGTATTAGCCTTAAATGGATTATGCAGGCCGTAGGGAATCGATATCTCCACATCTGGCACTCGGTAGGGGACTAGAAGCCTTGCTACTAGCGAATGGGAGTCCAGGGCGCTAACTCTAGATCCGTCACTATCAAACGAAGCGGAGTAATCATTTTTTTGTAGAAAATCTGGAGCACTAAGGTATAAAAGTGTCTTCGGTTATGCGAATAAGGGGATAATTTATTTTTAAAATTAGTTTTATTGGTTTGTCTTTTTAAAACTTCATTTTCTCACATACATGTGCTCAGTAGAAACACACGCAATGAAAAAGAAAGAAAACGAAAACACTTTCTTCATACACGCTGCGTTTTAAACGCAGCTATAACAGCGTATTATGTATAAATGCAGAAGGACAAATAATAATAATCGTTTTTCATGTTCCATCTGTTGTCTCCATTGGATTGTGCTGTTTGGGAGATGTGTTTTCATTTAAACAATACTACACTCAGATCGTTAAATAAGACGAAGCAGGGATGAATTGTTAATTTCAGTTTCTCCCATTTTCACATTTGTATTGTGTCTTATTCTTATCCCCTATTTTTCCGCAAATACGATTCAGGCTAACAGTTACTGAACGTCTTGCTGATACGAAGAGTGCAAATAAGAGTAAGGGCAGTAGCTGTATGATTTCATTGAGGTTTCACTATCCCGGCTATCTTTCAGTACAGACCTAATTGGATAAAACAAGGAAATGAAGGTCTCGTGTGATTTATCAAAGATTGGCAGCGTTGTTATCTGACGAGTTTCAGTGCTGTCGGATGCACAACTACGCAGTAGAGTGTCTATAACACAATGTTTCTGCAACCAAAATTCTCAGAGCCAAGAAAAAGAAGTAAAATATATTGTAGTGTGAAACATTCTACTGAAAGCGTGATGATTATATATACAGATACAGCTCATCTGCATAAAAATACGAATTTATACTTTCGCGTTCTTAAAGCGTTTTATTTTAAACTGCCAACTGACGATATATATTTTCTAGATAATAGGTTTGATCGAACATATGTTTCTCTTAGCTATACCCTGAAATTGTCAGAAAAGAAGAATGTGAACGAACATAGATTTCTTAAAATTACAAGATTTTTATTTTTAATAATTGTCTAGAAAGCGTACGTTCTAAAACACTAAAATTTTATAACTAGTTTTATTTGACTTATCAACCATCTTCATATCTGACAGCTAGAAAAGAGCGGAAAATTGACTTAAGAGGGGAAGGAAGTCAAACAAGTCAACTTGGAGCAGGAGAAGCACCACAGGACATTTTAATTTCAACTGTCTATGCTTTTAAAAATAAATTCATAAAACTTGGTCAGCATGACTAGAAAGGATTCATAATTCACACTCATAGCACTGGAAGTTCAAAATCATAACAAAATGAATATTTTTGCATGTTAAATTTCATCACTTTTTCGCATAGTAATGGCTGCATTTGTTGCTATGGTACACTTTTCTCCATAAGTAAGAGAGATTCTTCGATGAATTCTGCACAGCATAAAAACCACACTTGTAGGTGTTTGAAACTCTAGAATTTTCGAAACCTATTAGAAACTTTGGTAAAAATTGGGATAATAAACTAAAAAGACTGCCATGAATTTTAAAATGTAACACCTCATCCATATTTTCATGAAATAAATAAATTCTAGAGTATAAAACACCTGCAAGTATTGTTTGTATGCTGTGTAAAATTCATCGTAGAATCTCTCTTGCTTATGAATAAAAGTAAGCAACAAATGCAGCCAACAGTAAATGAAAAAATATGAAATTTCACGTGTAAAAAATATTTTGATACGTTTTTTAACTTATAGTGCTATGAGTGTGAATTCTGAATCATTCCAGGTCATGCTGATAAAGTTTTATGAATTTATTCCTGAAAGCATAGACAGTGAAAATTAAAGTGTCCTGTGGTGCCTTTCCTGCACCAAGTGGGCCCATTTGATGCTCTACTTCCCCTTAAGTTACTCTTTACCACTTAAACTGGAACATATAAAAGTTTGTCATGTTTGATACATTACATCTTCGATGTAATATTCTTAATTTATGTATAGTCGACGCTTATCTGACGGCCATATCAATACTTTTAAATAGCTGCCACCATGCACGGTTTTCAACACGCTGTATGCTTACATATACACTCCTGGAAATTGAAATAAGAACACCGTGATTTCATTGTCCCAGGAAGGGGAAACTTTATTGACACATACCTGTGTTATTTCTGTTATCTTAGTTGATGTGAGTCTGCCAGCAATCCTTATTTCACCATGATCTGGCAAAGAAATAAATGGTGAGCACCTTGTTTTGTGTACATTTAAGTGTTGGAAATCTCTCTTCTTTCGCTGAGGTCGTCTCACTGGTATCACACAGGTCAGATACATCACATGATCACACTGACAGAACCACAGGCACATAGACACAGGCAACAGAGCATGCACAATGTCGGCACTAGTACAGTGTATATCCACCTTTCGCAGCAATGCAGGCTGCTATTCTCCCATGGAGACGATCGTAGAGATGCTGGATGTAGTCCTGTGGAACGGCTTGCCATGCCATTTGCACCTGGCGCCTCAGTTGGACCAGCGTTCGTGCTGGACGTGGAGACCGCGTGAGACGACGCTTCATCCAGTCCCAAACATGCTCAATGGGGGACAGATCCGGAGATCTTGCTGGCCAGGGTAGTTGACTTACACCTTCTAGAGCACGTTGGGTGGCACGGGATACATGCGGACGTGCATTGTCCTGTTGGAACAGCAAGTTCCTTTGCCGGTCTAGGAATGGTAGAACGATGGGTTCGATGACGGTTTGGATGTACCATGCACTATTCAGTGTCCCCTCGACGATCACCAGTGGTGTACGTCCAGTGTAGGAGATCGCTCCCCACACCATGATGCCGGGTGTTGGCCCTGTGTGCCTCGGTCGTATGCAGTGCTGATTGTGGCGCTCACCTGCACGGCGCCAAACACGCATACGACCATCATTGGCACCAAGGCAGAAGCGACTCTCATCGTTGAAGACGACACGTCTCCATTCGTCCCTCCATTCACGCCTGTCGCGACACCACTGGAGGTGGGCTGCACGATGTTGGAGCGTGAGCGGAAGACGGCCTAACAGTGTGCGGGACCGTAGCCCAGCTTCATGGAGACGGTTGCGAATGGTCCTTGCCGATACCCCAGGAGCAACAGTGACCCTAATTTGCTGGGAAGTGGCAGTGCGGCCCCTACGGCACTGCGTAGGATCCTACGGTCTTGGCGTGCATCCGTGCGTCGCTGCGGTCCGGTCCCAGGTCGACGGGCACGTGCACCTTCCGCCGACCACTGGCGACAACATCGATGTACTGTGAAGACCTCACGCCCCACGTGTTGAGCAATGCCACTATACGCCCTCGCTCAAAGTCCGTCAACTGCACATACGGTTCACGTCCACGCTGTCGCGGCATGCTACCAGTGTTAAAGACTGCGATGGAGCTCCGTATGCCACGGCAAACTGGCTGACACTGACGGTGGCGGTGCACAAATGCAGCGCAGCTAACGCCATTCGACGGCCAACACCACGGTTCATGGTGTGTCCGCTGTGCCGTGAGTGTGATCATTGCTTGTACAGCTCTTTCGCAGTGTCCGGAGCAAGTATGGTGGGTCTGACACACCAGTGTCAATGTGTTCTTTTTTCCATTTCCAGGAGTGTATTTTATCATGAGCCGTTGCACGAAAATAAAGGTCGATCGGAAATAGACTGCAGTCCGTCTACGCATTAAAACCGAGAGCTAAGCAGTGACGAATACATTCGTACTTTACGAGAAAGGAACATGTTGGGGTGCATCTAGCAATGTGGTTCTGTCCGATTATTCTGCTGCTGGGTCATGCTGTGGTGCTGTGGTCACAGATAGAGAGAATTACAATGAAATGAACACACTTGGCTGCTTACAGGCGTTGACATACTTCAACGGGGACAGATGAAAATGTGTGGCCCAACCAGGACTCGAACCCGGGATCTTCTGCTTACATGGCAGACGCTATATCCATCTGAGCCGCCGAGGACACAGAGGATAGCGCGACTGCAGGGCTTTATCTCTGGCACGCCTCCCGCGAAACCCACATTCTCAACGTATTGTCCTGCACTACATTCGTAGTGCCCCCGCCCATTATACTCATTAATCGCGGCGCGCTGCCGATTCCCGTCAGGGTTTAGGCACTGTTTGTGCATTCGCACAGAAGAAGAAGATGGTCAAGTGGCCGGTGAGTCTTAACTACACATATACTAACATGGTATCTGTTCTTTCGGACATGTCCGAAAGAATACATACCATCGATGACCATGCAGCTCGTTAGAGTGAAATTACAATGAAATGAACACCCTTAGCTGCTCATACATTGAGAATTTGAGTTTCGCGGGAGGCGTGCCAGAGATAAATCCCTGCAGTCGCGCTATCCTCTGCGTCCTAGGTGGCTCAGATGGATAGAGCGTCTGCCATATAAGCAGGAGATCCTGGGTTCGAGTCCCGGTCGGGGCACACATTTCCATCTGTTCCCGTTGACATACGCGGTTGACGTATGTCAACGCCTGTAAGCAGCTGAGGGTGATCATTTCATTGTAATTTCATTCTAACGAGCTGCTGGTCACCGATGGTATTTGTTCTTTCGGACATGTCCGAAAGAACAGATACCATCTTAGTATATATATACAGACAGAGATATTTGGGGCAATGGGCATTCTTGGGTGTCATCATACAAAAGTCTGCATCTACCAGTGACTAGTTAACACCGGTGAAAATGTTGTTGTATGCATTTTTGAGTCCGCGACATTCATCAACAGCACGTGATGTTAACTTTGTAAAACTATTTGAGACACAAAATTCAAGTATTTGTCGTAAACAATTTGAAATAACGATTGTTTTAGACATTTAGTGATTTCATGTACTTGTAAGAATACGTTTATTCGACCCCAAGGGTATTCGGGACACAGTGTTCGAATTACAATAGCCAACAGCCGCTTTGCATCTGGGATGTTCAAATGTGTGTGAAATATGATGGGACTGAACTGTTAAGGTCATCAGTCGCTAAGCTTACACACTACTTAACCTAAATCATCCTAAGGAGAAACACACACACTCATGCCCGAGGGAGGACTCGAAACTCCGCCGGGACCAGCCGCACAGTCCATGACTGCAACGCCTGAGACCGCTCGGCTAATCCCGCGAGGCCATCTGGGATGTGATACATCAACTAGTATGTATTTTGGTGTGTAGAATACGAATATACCTTTCAAAATGTTGTAGCAAGTACCATTTTTGAGTTTTTAAGGGTTTTTTTCTTTTTCGTATGCAGTATTTCACTTGTTGCTGTTCTGTTTTGATGTTTAATTGTTTGTTTCTGATTTGCAGAGGAGAGTTAGAAGATCTGCAAATCGTCAGTAAATGGTTGGTATGGTAATCAAGTGCTGTGAGAGAGATCCTCATTGAGCGTGTTCTGTGAAATATATTACAAATTTTTTGGGGGTTTAAAACTTACACTAAGAAAAATGACAACGAGCAAATGGGAAATTCACTCCAAAAGCCCAAAGAAAACCAGTCACTAATTTGGTTAGCAAGGCATGTGAATTGTATTTTGATTGTCTTGTTGGTGGTCAAGATAAAAATTTTGCACCTCATATTGTCTCCATAACCTGTATTACAACCTCACCCGAATGGTTGAAAGGAAAACGCCGAGCATTGCCATTCGCTGTTCCGATGGTGTGGCGTGAGCCTAGTAACCATTATCCAGACGGTTCTATATTACAAACATTTCGGGACATTCTAGCTAAACTAGACATAAAATAAAGTATCCAAATGTATCTTCAGTGCATTTTCCTGTACCCCGAAATGATGGGTTGCCCGCTCCGCTCTGTAAATTGAAAACCACGGAACCAGACACCATGTGAAGTGAATGAGAAAGTATTGAACATATAGGAACATACAGAAGAGCACTGCCCTCAGTATCACGACACTTTGCCTCACCTCTTAAATCAAAAGAAACTGAACGATTTGGTTCGCGATTTAAAGCTTTCGAAACAGGAAGCTGAACTCTTGTGGTCGAGACTGCAACAACGGAACCTTGTAACGGGTATTGGAGTTCTATTTAATGTCGCCATGGTGGTGTATACGTGTTATTGTAAAACGTATGAAAATGTAGCAGCAAGAATAACAGTATTATTTGAAAGAAATAAATACCCTCTGATAATTCTTATTTATGTGCTATTGGCCCGACTATAATTTCAATAATTCTCTACTTCACATTAAAATGTATACACCAACTACTTAATTTATAGACCACAACCTCTACCCGTAACAACATTGGTGTCATAAATATTTTTATTTAAAGTCACTGATGAATTACTTTCGGAAAAATTAATCTTACGCACCAGCCATAAAAATATTTCATTTACATAATGTCTAAGTTTGTTCTACTGAATGTTATTTCCACTTTTACAATAAAAAAATTATAAATTCCTGTGGCTTCTTGTCCTCGGAGTTCAAATATTGTAATAAGGATCGAAAGAATTAATGTCTGATTATTTCTAAAGTTTAAAATAGCCGCTGCATATGCTCACGTAACGGCAGGAAACAAAGCACAGTCTGGACTGCTGTGGACACAAAACTGAACACATTCGTAGTTGGTTATATTGTTACAAATATAATTCTGTATACAAGAATTGCATTTTGTAAATTTTACGTTATATTTTTTCTTTGATCACTTATGACTACGTTTTACAATATTTAAAAGAACAGATCTCAACTTATCTTCGATCTGATCCGTTTCATATATCAAGAGAAGAAGAAGAACAGAAGAAGGAAGAATTCCACGAACAATACAAAGCCAATACATTCTTTTAGTGGTCTTACCTTTCGTTATATGATTATTCTTTGTAGGAAACTAGTTGTAATACAATAAAACATATTGTTGTTATTTCACAGTATAATAATAAGTCACAATATAATAATAAGTCTTTCCTCAATTAAAAATCATTTCTCGAAAAACATTCGTTAATTCATAAGTTTCTAGCACTGTCCCACACACTGGAGACACAAAATGTTGGAGTTGACATTACACTGCCCCTTGGGCTAGAAAAAAAATACATTTGTTCATAGAAAAGTTTTTTTACAGTCCAAAAGTAAATGCCACATATGGTTTAATTTTCACTTTACATAAAGAGTTTTTAAGTTCACGAAGTTCAGATAATGGTTAGGTGAAACATAAAAGTAGTATACCATATGTCCGATGTCGATGAGATAATTTTAAATGGCTTCAGCAACTCTACAGTTTCGGAAAAGACTGCAGAGACTTCCCGGAATTGCTTATCCCGCCCTATTCGGGTTTACTGGATCCGAAAAACCGGGAACAGAACCGACCAACGGGTTTCGAAAAAGTACAGTTACCAAACGTAAGTGTCAGGCTTGACATGTTCATTGTAGAAAATACCGAATCTGTTTTAGTGGTCAAAAAAGGTCAATAAATGTTTAAAAGTTCATTCCAATTGACGTGGAATTCCCAGCCCTGTATCGAGTTGCTGGATTGGAGGTCGAAGAAAGGTAGAGGCCGCTCTGATGGAGGGTGCTGCTGGTTCGCCCCCAGAACGTCGATGAAAAGCCGGCTGCTCTCAACTACACCTGGTTCTCGATCTAGTATTTCTGGGTCAGTTCTTGCTTCCTAGTTCCACGTTTCTCTCGTCCAGTGTGGGTACATGCAATATCGAAAATTGGTGTCAGTAACAAAGAAATTATTTATTTTATGATGTTGAAGAAGCAAGGTTTTCTTCATTCACATGGATTCACTCATTTTATTTACGAATGATGATCTGTATATAAACACTATTCTGGTTCATGTAGTGATTCATAGTTCGTTTAAATAAATCAGACATGTATGACAGTACACTTTTTAAATAGTCTGGTGTCCATCGTGTGCTTTGTTTATTTCTCACTGTATGTAAACATTTGCACATGGCCCATCGTCCCTGCCTTGTACTCACATTGTTCCCGTGCAGCTGGCTATACTATCTCTTTCAAGAGTTTATATCTCGTTATATCTCCTTTGCCCCGTTATATTAAAAGTCTGAGGTCAGTTCATTTATTTTAAAGTTTTTTAATAGTTTAGCAACGTCCAGTCGTTGCTGCTAACATATGCACTCGAAGAGCGTTCATGTGATCACTGATTTGAGAGATTTTTCACTGTTTAACACAATTTTAGAAGTGAGAAGCACAGTTTGTGCGTATTCTCGTGATTTTTAAAGATCTCGTGAGACACATAGCACAAATATTTATTACTGCTAGGGCTCATAGTTCCACACAACAGACAATCTTCATATCACTTTACACTTACACAGCAATGACATTTGTTTATATCTACCTGAGGTATTACGTCGAAACATGAAGACAAAGACCATATACTATATTGAGCGTCATAAGAATAATTGACTGATAGAATCCTCTAGATTTGTCTTGATCAATAGATCACTTTCGAGCCGTGTAGGTTTCAGCACATCTCTATAAGTTGGTATGTTTTGTTTGTTTATTGTCATTTATTCTCGTTCATTCACGGTCGATGAAATCTCATAATTCTACCTCCAGGATGAAAAGATGTGCTTCCTTCGCTCCAAATTTCGATATGCAGAATTCAATGTGTGTATGTAGAGATGTTACTCGTCGGATGGTGCAGCTAGGTGTACAACATAATTCACAGTAAAACCAGCTTGGAAGCAGTACTACTGCATAATGGCAATGCATTTTCTTCGGCACCTTTGGCTTATGCTGTAGACATGAAAGAAACTTATGAAACAATGGCTTTGCTGCTAGAGGCAATCAAATATAAGGATCATGAATGGCAGTTTTGCTGTGATTTAAAAGTTGTTGCACTCCTTACAGGTTTACAGGCTGGATTCACGAAGTACTACTGTTTTAGTGCCTTTGAGAGAGCCGTGACATCAGTCAAGGAATGTCCTGTAAGAAAGTTGTATGTTCCTGGAAACGTAAAAGTGAATAATATCCCATTGGTTGAGCCCGATAAAATGATTTTGCCTCGCCTTCATATGAATTTGGGCCTGATCAAGAACTTTCTAATAGCTCTGGATAAAGAAGGTGAGGCCTTTAACCACTTAAAAAATTTCCGAAAATCAGTGAGGCAAAGCTGAAAGAGGGTATATTTGTTGGACCACAAATAAGAAAATTGCTGAAAGATGCAACATTTGATACCAAACTCACGCGTATCCAATTAGCTGCTTGGTCTTCTTTTAAAGCAATTTTGAAAGGCTTTTTGGGTAACAGAAAGCACAAAAACTTTGTTACCATTGTGAATGATCTGTTGGCTTAGAATTCTCTTCTTACATTCTCACTTTCATTTGTTCCCAGTAAATTTGGGAGCCGTATGCGATGAGCACAGTGAACGTTTTCACCAAGACATTCATACCATAGAGTACAGTTATCAAGGCCATTGGAACCCTTCAACGATGGGTCACTACTGCTGGGGTCGTCGCATTTTTCAAAAACCAAAGATGATCAAAGGTGAAAATATCTTCTGAACTAATCTGGACATTTTGTTATCATCATGCCCATATATACATACAAAGTAGTATTGATTTCAAACGTTCTGAATGTGTGTTTTTGTTTGACTTAATTGTTTCAGTTTTCGGTATTACCATTTTTTATTCTGCCATGTATCTAGGAATTGTGACATCATAGAGAAAAAAAATGATTTTTTCAGTGTGTTCAGCACCCAAAAATTAGGTAAATACTCCCATTTACAAAACAGCTGCAGAAAAAGATTAAATTTGTTAACTAGTGTTGTTAATTCGAAGCAAGTGGTTGTCGACACAACAAACATTCGGAACGAGTCACATGTTGCGGCAGAGTGTGCAACGCTCTCGTAAGACTTGTCGATGAGGCACTGAAGTAATTGGCGCTGCGTTCCTTTGCCCCCAGACAACCAAATAAACAGTCGCCGTGGCAGTATTTAATAGGCACTGTTGGGGTCATCACGCAGAGGGTCGAGGTGGCGACCATAACCAGCTACCACAACTCTGGCGAATCGCTCCGGCATCTTCTGCACAGCCGTTGCCGCTCTCTACAACCTCTGGTTCTTTCAGGTTATTCAGTTCCCATTTTCTCAACTTCCAACCCTGCAGTTTCTTCAGTTTTAATCTACAGTTCATAACCGATAGGTTGTGGTCAGAGTCCACATCTGCCCCTGGAAATGTCTTACAATTTAAAACCTGGTTCTTGAATCTCTGTCTTACCATTATATAATCTATCTAATACCTTCTAGTATCTCCAGGCTTCCTCCACGTATACAACCTTCTTTCATGTTTCTTGAACCAAGTGGTTGCTACGATTAAGTTATGCTCTGTGCAAAATTCTACCAGGCAGCTTCCTCTTTCATTCCTTAATCCCATTCCATATCCACCCACTACGTTCATTTCTCTGCCTTTTCCTACTCTCGAGGTCCAGTCACCCATGAGAATTAAATTTTCGTCTCCTTCACTATCTGAATAATTTCTTTTATCTCATCATTCATTTCATTAATCTCTTCGTCATCTGCGGAGCTACTTGGCATATAAACTAGAACTACTGTGGTAGGCGAGGGCTTCGTATCTATCTTGGCCACAATAATGCCTTCACTATGCTGTTTGTAGTAGCTTACCCGCATTCCTATTTTCCTGTTCATTATTAAACCTACTCCTCCATTACCCCTGTTGGATTTTGTGTTTATAATCCTGTAGTCACCTGACCAGTAGTCTTGTTCCTCCTGCCACCGAACTTCATTAATTCCCATTATATCTAACTTTAACCTACCCACTTCCCTTTTTAAATTTTCTAACCTACTTGTCCGATTAAAGGATCTGACACTCCACGTTCCGACCCGTAGAATGCCAGTTTTCTTTCTCCTGATAACAACATCCTCCTGAGTAGTCCCCGCCCGGAGGTCCGAATGGGGGACTATCTTACCTCCGGAATATTTTACCCAAGAGGACGCAATCATCATTTAACCCAACAGTAAATCTGCATTCCCTCTGGAATAATTACGGCTGTAGTTTTCCCTTGCTTTCAGCCATTCGCAGTACAAGCACAGCAAGGCCGTTTTGGTTTGTGTTGCAAAGCCAGATCAGTCAATCATCCAGACTGTTGCCCCTGCAACTATTGAAAAGGCTGCTGCCCCTCTTCAGGAATGACACTTTTGTCTGGCCTCTCAACAGATACCCCTCCGCTGTGGTTGCACCTGCAGTACGCCTATCTGTATCACTGAGGCACGCAAGTCTCCCCACCAACGACACGGTCCATGGTTAATGGGGGTTGGGAGGGGGGGGCGGTCACCCATCCAAGTACAAACAAGGCCCGATGTTGCTTAACTTCGGTGATCGGACGAGAACCGGTGTATTCAACATGGTATACCGATGACTTTATTGAAAAATTACAAAAAAAAAAAAAACACGAATTCCTTGCAGAAGAATGGAATAACTGATAGAAGCTGGCCTCGGAGAAGATCAGTTTGGATTCCGAAGAAAACTCTCTTTCAAATTTTGAAGATGGGGTAAAACAACATGAGCGAAAGGCTGTTTATAACTTGTACAGGAACTAGAAGGCGGTTACAAGAGTCGAAGGATGTGAAAGGGAAGCAGTGATTGAGAAGTGAGCGAGACAGGATTGCAGCCTATCACCGAGGTTATTCAATTCGCACAGTGCAGAAGCAGTAAAGGAAACCAAAGAAAAATTTGTAGTAGGAGTTTAGGGGGAAGAAATGAAAGCTTTAAGGTTTACCGATGACATAATGATTCTGTCAGAGACAGTAAAGTGCTTGCGAGAGCATTTGAATGGAATAGACACTGCCTCGAGAGGAGAATATAAGAGGAACATCAAAAAAAGCTAAAAAAAAAAAGAATAATAGGATGTAGTCGAATTAAATCAGATGATGTTAAGACAATCAGATTGGGATACGTGGCACTTAAAGTAGTAGATGTGCAGCAAAATAACTGATGACTGACGAAGTATAGAATGTATAAAATATAGACTGGCAATGGCAAGAAAGGCATTTCTGAAGACGAAAAATTTGTTAACATAGGATATAGATGTAAGTTATACGAAGTCTTTTCTGGATGTATTTGTTTCAAGTGTAGCTACGTATTGGAAGTTATTACAGAATAATGTTGAAGATTAGACGTGTCGATCACGTAACTAATGAGGAGGTACTGAGTAGAATTGGGTAGGCAAGAAATTTAGCAATTTGTGGTACAACTTCATCAAAGGTTCTAACATTCTAAGTTATCAAGATATCACGAGTTTAGTACTGGAGGGAATTGTGGAATTGTGGGGCGGGGGGGGGGGGGGGCATGAAAATCGTAGAGAGAGACTAAGACATGAATACAATACGCAGATTCATCGGGATGTGGATTGCAGTAGTTATTCGGAGATGAAAAGGCTCATACAGAGTAGTATGGAGAGCTGCATGAAACCAGTGTTTGTATTGAAGACCACAAAAACAGTAATATTTAAAGTTTACCTAACTTTTTTGATATTAACGCCTGTGGTTTGGATAGGGGGTCGGTGAGGGTAGGAGGACAGTTGCAAAATGGGGGGGGGGGGGGGGGTCATAGGGTAATGAGTCCGGTTCTTTGTACTTTTATTTAGTGTTTCAGTACATGATGTAGTTCCTTGCGTACTACCTGTGTGGATGACAGACGCTATGAATCATAAAATATTTTCGACCCCAAAAATTAAATTAATAAGGAAATATTCTCTTTTTATGGAAGCACAGTGTAGGGTTCACGCAAGTTCTATACTTGAAGGGATGAAAAAAATTTACTTAGTTATATAGGCCTAAGATTGAAGCGCCTGTTTATTTTCATATATCATTCAATTACTGCTTACCTGAGAGAATTTTTAGAACTTCCGTGCCGGGCGCTGTGGCCGAGCGATTGTAGGCGCTTCAGTCCGGAACCGCGCTGCTCCTACTGTTGCAGGTTCGAATCCTGCCTCGGGCATGGATGTGTGTGATGTCCTTTGGTTAGTTTGGTTTAAGTAGTTCTAAGTCAAGGGACTGATGACCTAAGATGCTAAGTCACATAGTGCTTAGAGCCAAACCTTCCCCGCCTGCGACATAGCCCCTTCTGAATGTTTGTTGTGCAGTCAGCCGCTTGCCTTCGGAGTGGTATTTGGAACACAAATACATGAGATCGGTAAGTGTGTTTATAGCAGATACTCGAATTTTGTGTCTCTAAGTCTGTTAGGAATTTGACTTCACATGTTGCGGATGATTGTCGCGACCTCAAAAATTCTTACGTCTACATTTTTACCGCCGAGCGGGATTAGCCGAGCGGTCTGGAGCGCTGCAGTCATGGACTGTGCGGCTGGTCCCGCCGGATGTTCGAGTTCTCCCTCGGGCATAGGTGTGTGTGTGTGTGTGTGTGTGTGTGTGTGTGTGTGTGTGTGTGTGTTTGTCCTTAGGATAATTTAGGTTAAGTAGTGTGTAAGCTTAGGGACTTATGACCTTAGCAGTGAAGTCCCATAACATTTCACATACGTTTGAACATTCTTTTTTTTTTTTTTTTACATTTTTACCGGTGTTGACTAGTATCTCGTAGATTCGGACATTCATACAAACTCATGCAAAAATTGTCGTTGGCGTCAAATCTATCTATTTGTGATCACAGCACCACAGCATGACGCAGCAGCACCGTGATCGAACAGAATCGAACTGCTGGACGCACCGCAACATGTTCCTTCTGTTTAGTCTCATGGTTTTGTGCAGCGTTTTCATCTCTGTTTTTCTCGTCAGGTATCCCTTACCATCGATTAGGCTCTTACTTGGGTAATTTTATCTCTGCCGTCTCATTTTCAATTGCTTTTCAATAAATGAAAAATGCAGATACATATGTAATTTGTTCTTCTCCTGCTGGATGCTAAACTCAGCACGCGCAGAAAGAGGCGCTCTGTCACAGCATTGGTTAAATAAATGGTGAGTTTCAGAGTCCTTTGATGAAGACTATGTTAATTAATGTCGTACTCAATGATTTCATCTTTATGTTGAAAAACTGACACAGAACGAGAGTTACCCTGAAACAAACGGAAACAATCCTTAGTTCAGTCGCTGTATCTTATACAGGGTGTTACAAAAAGGTACGGCCAAACTATTAGGCAACATTCCTCACACACAAATAAAGAAAAGATGTTATGTGGACATGTGTCCGAAAGCGCTTAACCATGTTAGAGCTCATTTTAGTTTCTTCCACCTACGCTCAATGGAGCCCGTTATCATGATTTCATACGGGATACTCTACCTGTGCTGCTAGAACAGGTGCCTTTACAAGTACGACACAACATGTGGTTCATGCACGATGGAGCTCCTGCACATTTCAGTCGAAGTGTTCGTACGCTTCTCAACAACAGATACGGTGACCGATGGAGAGGTAGAGGCAAACCAATTCCATGGCCTCCACGCTCTTCTGATCTCCACCCTCCTGACTTTCATTTATGGGGGCATTTGAAAGCTCTTGTCTACGCAACTCCGGTACCAAATGTAGAGACTCTTCGTGCTTGTATTGTGGACGGCTGTGATACAATACGCCATTCTCCAGGGCTGCATCAGCGCATCAGGGATTCCATGCGACGGAGGGTGGATGCATGTATCCTCGCTAACGGAGGACATCTTGAACATTTCCAGTAATAAAGTGTTTGAAGTCACGCCGGCACGTTCTGTTGCTGTGTGTTGCCATTGCACGATTAATGTGATTTGAAGAGAAGTAATCAAATGGGCTCTAACATGGAAAGTAAGCGTTTCCGGGCACATGTCCACATAACATCTTTTCTTTATTTGTATGTGAGGAATGTTTCCGGAAAGTTTGGCCGTACCCTTTTGTAACACCCTGTATGAGAATCTCCAGTGGCTGCCAATGCAAAGAAAATTATTAACACCGCACCGCTATTAAGAAATGGTAGAAGTTTCCGCATTGATTTGCAGTGGCGAGCTTTGATGATAAATTTTGACGGTTCAATTTTACCCATTATCTTGAGCTAATTTAATTAGTAATTGTGCAGCTTATTATAACTGGTATCAGATAGGAAGTTAGAGTAAAAGAGGTCGCCACTAGATGGCTGTCCTTTCTTGAATGTAGGTGCACACTTGATTTTTTTTTCTTTTTTTTTTTGGGGAAAATTATTCTGCATCCGATATAAACTGGTGGGCGGTCGTCGAGACCTGATGTCCATCTCCTGATAAGAACGGAAACGCATCATCTATAGGCACCAAAAGCTTCACGGAATTACCAGCAACCGGCTGACAAGACTTCGTTGTCGGAATCAGAGCGGCACTTTGTTTCGAACTCACACTCGCACACAGCGTGCCCAGTAAAAGCGCCGGCCGCTTTCCCCCGCCCTTCCTTGTTTCGATGTGGTCTGCTGGCCTGTCACGAAGAGGTCTGCCGATCCTGTTCCGCTTTATCCCCACAGGCTCGGACAGTGGCGTGACGGCCACGTGCAGTAGAGCTCGCGTGGCGCTCGGCGATTTGAGCGCAGCGCCGGGGGTTGGGGGCGCGGTCCGAATAAGCGCACAGAAATAGCCACCCAGTTAAGTCTCCCCCAGATAACGCCCTCGCACAGCCGCCCTCCAAATTTTGCTTGTTTCTCGCTGCAAAAATAGCCACAGCCGTCCGTACGGGAGCATTCTGCTCTTATTTTTCTTCTTTTTTTTTTCCTTTTACATCGGGAAGGTTTACTGGCAGATATTTCGCGGCAACATGAAGCCAGCTATTTTGTCTTGCTCTCGTGTTCACTCACCAGCACTTAATCTCGGTAAAAGACTTTTATACGGTGCCCAGTGCGTGTCGGAACCAAGCCACTGGGCTGATAAGATATACACGCTAAAATGTGAATTAAAACAGATCCAGAAAAATTTATTTCCTTCTCATAACTCTCTTCATGTATTTCCGTTTCTCTGAAACTCCCTTCTAATTCGTGAAGTGAAATCTTCATCAGACAATTGCTCCTGTTTTGCATTTTCGTCTGCTCTTAAGTTTCTGTTGTATCCAATACTCTGTGCCATTATTAAAGGAAAACCACAAAGAGATAACTCACACTGTTAGTAGCTTCTGATATTTTAGTTAATACGTAGAAATTGTATTTGGCACTCTATACATATGCTTATGGCAACCTAAGGTATAGTTTCATGTAATATTTGAATTTTATCTGCCGGCCGCGGTGGTCTCGCGGTTCTAGGCGCTCAGTTCGGAACCGCGCGACTGCTATGGTCGCAGGTTCGAATCCTGCCTCGGGCATGGATGTGTGTGATGTCCTTAGGTAGTTAGGATTAAGTAGTTCTAAGTTCTAGGGGACTGATGACCACAGATGTTAAGTCCCATAGTGCTCAGAGCCATTTGAACCATTTTTTTTTTAATTTTATCTCATGTAAACACGTAAATTGGCTATTTTTATCACGTTTATTTCAACAGCACATTTTCAAAACTGAGGGGTATCTTTCATAAGCTTTCCATACTAATTTAACTTGTCGAAACATTTCTAGTTTTAGGTCTCATTTCATATTTAGTAACCGCTACTGTCGCAGGTTCAAATCCTGCCTCGGGCATGGATGTGTGTGCTGTCTTAAGTTGGTTAGGTTTAAGTAGTTCTAAGTTCTAGGGGACTGATGACCTCCGATGTTAAGCCCCATAGTGCTCAAAGCCATTTCAACCATTTTCATATTTAGCAGTTGACAAAGACAGACACGTGACGCTTTGAAATCGCGTACTTCAAACAGATGTACCTTCTTCCGGTGTTCATCAATTTATCATAATCTTGGTTTCATTATAGTTTATTTTAGGTCATCTTCGGAGCAGACTGGTGCAAATCCACCAACCAATATTTTAAGCGCTTCTACACTACCGTATTTGTAAACAGTGCAATATTACCAGCGAACTTCAAGTTATTTAATATCTTCCCCACAATTTGAATTCTCTTTGTTTTCCTATTTAATTTAGAGATTGATTTTGCGAGGACTGCTGGAAATAGTTTTCGAGATATAGAGTCGCCTTGTTTTATGCCCTTTACGACGGAAAATTCATTGATTTATTCAGCTATATGCACAAAAGCTGTGGATGTTTTACGAACTTCCAGAATGCTTCAATAGCTGTGGGTCAGTATATTCTGTTTATCAGTAGAACAAAAAACCAGTCCAAAGGTGCAAATGTTACTTTTTTTTTATTCACTCGATGACTAGTTTTGGGCTGAGACCCATATTCAGATCGTCGTAACGTGGTCAAAAAGGTATTTCCGAAAATGCTCTGTCACTGTTCGTTGTCACTGGTTTTGATATCTGTGAAAACCCCGTTAGATAGCTTGCCATCCTTCTCCATGTCGATGGTAAATTTAACGTTGGGACATTGTGAACACCATGCCGAATACTCACATACGTTTGTTGAACACTCAGGAAAATTAAAACCGGCCGAAACGGCGTAATGGTTGGTCTGGACACTGTGTCACTTTTTACATGGATGCCAGTACAAGATACGCTGGATCTTTTGTCCCAACAGTTTCCACATAACATCGTCAAATTTTTCCGTCATATTCTAACGACAACGTACTTATTGCACCGCGACAAACATTATGAAATGACGGATGGAACATCAATGGGCTCATCACAGTCTCCGGCAGTCGCGAATTTCTCCATGGAGCACTTTTAGGTGTAGGCTCTGAACACGACGCAGTTGCGCCCGTCTTGCTTCCTAAGGTACGTCGATGACAGCTTTCCTGATATGGCCTCATTGTGAAAGTACACTGCACCAGTTCGTTGATGACATGAACGATGTCCATCCGAACATCAAATTTCCATCGAGGTGTAGAAGGATGGGAAGCCAGCATTTTTTATAGTTGAGCGGAAGGCAGGCAGCTGGTTTGGTCATTCAGCTCGGGAAACCTACCCATACTGTTCGATACTTGAACGCCAATAGCTTTCGCCACCTTGTATACAAGAAAGCTGTCCTTAACGAATTAATATACACGGCAAAAATTATTTCTGACTACGACCACCTTCAGTCTGAATTCCAACATCTGAGACACGCGGAGTGAATGGTTGTAGCAAGAGAGACACTGCAACGCTTTCAGGTGCCACCGAAGAAAGCCGCCTTGTGAATCGGCTGAAGAGGCCATACCGGCAGTTTTCCTGCCATACTGTGGGGCAACGAATGGCGGTTTAGGGCGTGTGATGGAGACATTGACTGAGAGCAGTGTTCCGGTCCATACGATATATGTTGCGCCCTGTTAAAAATGACATAGCTCTTCGTGTTCCCGATGTGTATGGTATCCCTTACAAATAGGGTAACATCTATCTAGATCAGACAATTTGCACAGTTGAAGAGCGATGTACCCAGCACAGGCAACGTATTAAACAAAGGGAACTTGACAAGTCGGTCACAGCATTGCCTGAAAAACGAACACAAAATAATGTTTGAAAACACGAGAGTGATGGTTCATGCGTCAACATACTGTGATTCCGTTACAAAAGAGGAGGCAGAGATTAGAATGATTAGCAACAATTTTAACACAGAGCAGGGTTACAAATTCAGTACGGCATGGGGAAGGGCTTTGGATGTCGTAAGGAAGCAACGACGAATGCTTGACGCTTGTAGGGTGGCGGGAGCGGCAGTTTCAAACGTGACGCCGTCCCCTCGCGCAACCTGACGTAATTCGGTCCCACGGCGGACCGGAGCTGCTATGAGCTGCGCAATCACCCTCCGCGCACGCGTCGTTTCGGCTTCCCTGACTGCTGTCAGAGACCGAAAAAGTGCATATATAATCGGAAAACAGTGCCAGCCCGTACAGTCAGTAGTATTACTCTTGAGCCGATGGTTATTGAAAGCTCCACAAATTTATTCGAATTAACACTGCTTAAAAACCGAGAAGGTTTTATTCTGTTGTTTACTTGTTATGAATTTGCGTGGGTTATATATATACAGGGTGGTCCATTGATCGTGACCGGGAACAAAAATTGTCTAGCTTGAAGGGGAAACCAGATGGCGCAATGGTTGCCCCGCTAGATGGCGCTGCCATAGGTCAAACGGATATCAACTGCGTTTTTTTTTAATACGAACGTAAAGAAATATGAATGTTTTAGTTGGATCATTGTTTTTCGCTTTGTGGTAGAAGGCGCTGTAATAGTCACAAACATATGGCTCACAATTTTAGACGAACAGTTGGTAACAGGTAGATTCTTTAATTTAAAATACAGAACGTAGGTACGTTTAACATTTTATTTCGGTTGTTCGAATGTGATACATGTACCTTTGTGAACTAATCATTTCTGAGAACGCATGCTGTTACAGCGTGATTACCTGAAAATACCATATAATTGCAATAATTGCTTAAAATGATGTCCGTCAACCTCAATGCATTTGGCAATACGTGTAATGACATTCCTCTCAATAGCTCGTAGTTCGCCTTCCGTAATGTTCGCACATACATTGACAATGCGCTGACGCATGTTGTCAGTCGATGTCGGTGAAACACAATAGCAAATGTCCTTCAACTTTTCCCAGGGAAAGAAATCCGGGGACGTCAGATCCGGTGAACGTGCGGGCATCATATGGTGCTTCGACGACCAATCCACCTGTCATGAAATATGCTATTCAATGACGCTTCAACCGAGCGCGAGCTATGTGCCGGACATCCATCATGTTGGAAGTACATCGCCATTCTGTCATGCAGTGAAACATCTTGTAGTAACATCGGTAGAACATTACGTAGGAAATCAGCACCATTTAGATTGCCATAGATAAAATGGTGGCCAATTATCCTTCCTCTCGTAATGCCCCACCACATATTAACCCGCCAATGTCGCTGATGTTCCACTTGTCGCACCCATCGTGGATTTTCGGTTGCCTAATAGTGCATATTATGCCGGTTTACGTTACCTCTATTAGTGAATGACGCTTCGTCGCTAAATAGAACGCGTGCAGAAAATCTGTCATCGTCCCGTAATTTCTCTTGTGCCCAGTGACAGAACTGTACACTATGTTCAAAGTCGTTGCTATGCAATTCCGGGTGCATAGAATTATGGTACGGGTGCAATCGATGTTGATGTAGCATTCTCAGCACCGACGTTTTTGAGATTCCCGATTCTCGCGCAATTTGTCTGCCACTAACGTGCGGATTAGCTGCGATAGCAGCTAAAACACCTACTTGGACAACATCTTTTGTTGCAGGTCGTGGTTGACGTTTCACATGTGGCTGAACACTTCCTGTTTCCTTAAATAACGTAACTATCCGGCGAACGGTCCGGAGACTTGGATGATGTCCAGGATACCATGCAGCGTACATAGCACACGCCCGTTGGGCATTTTGATCACAATAGCCCTACATCAACATGATATAGACCGTTTCCGCAATTGGTAAATGGTCCACTTTACCACGGGTAATGTATCACGAAGCAAATACCGTCCGCACTGGCGGAATGTTACGTAATACCACGTACGTTTCTGATTATTACAGCGCCATCTATCAAAAATCGAAAAAAGTGGTCCAACTAAAACATTTATATTTCCTTACGTACTACACGACTATGTAATGATAATGGTGGTTCCTATTTTGAAAAAAAAACGCAGATGATATGCGTTTGACGTATGGCAGCGCCATCTAGCGGGCCAACCATAGCGCCATCTGGTTTCCCCTTCGAGCTAGACGAGTTTCGTTCTTTGTAGATTTTTCGTTTGATTCTTAGACTACGATTACATACTAAGTCTTTAAGAATTTATTATTAAGGCCTGATGCTGCAATTAGATCATCTAAACATCATCAAACGAAGTTTCTTTTCTACGTTGCTAAGGAATCTCCCTCCACACAGTCAAGCGAGCAGCAAATGAAATGTTTTGGATGCTGGACACCAGTGACGATCAAATTATCATTCAGTTGTAAAGGAGACTTTATGAAAGGGTAACCATATCGACTAGTGATACTACTACACGGCTGTGGATGAAGTGGAGCATCCAGCAGTATCTGAACACCATAGTAAATAATAAGAAAACGCATAAATTTAAGAATACGTTGTGGCGTCTACGGAAGCCGTTTTTAAGCATCTATACTGGTAGCTAATGAGAATAATCACACCATTAAGCATAACAAATAAAAGAAATTTTCTTAGTGTGCTTATACTTTGTAGTGGGAAGAACAGATTATTAAGTCTTTAGCTTAACAACAGAATATTCTAGGGCTTCCAGCCTCGTCAGGTAGTTAAAATCCCACGAGCTTTTGACCTACTCTCCTCGGCCATTGACGAGTGGAAAACACTGTCGTGTCGCCGTGGTCTCGCCGTCATGCGAGTATAGCTGCACTGCAGTCAGTCTGTGACGTCACTAGTGTTCTCTTACTCGCCTAATGTGATAACGTTTTCGTCTCACGTCCTCCGTGCCCTCTTAAAACTAGCTATGGCCGGGCACCAGGCTGTGCTGAGCTGCCAACTGTAGTCCTAAGCCGGCCGAAGTGGCCGTGCGGTTCTAGACGCTGCAGTCTGGAACCGCGAGACCGCTACGGTCGCAGGTTCGAATCCTGCCCCGGGCATGGGTGTGTGAGGTCCTTAGGTTAGTTAGGTTTACGTAGTTCTAAGTTCTAGGGGACTAATGACCTCAGAAGTTGAGTCCCATAGTGCTCAGAGCCATTTGAACCATTTATTTTGAAGTCCTAATTGTGGTTTTTCCACATTTTATTGTTTCTGTAGCTTCCTTTACGACGCTACTCAACCACGCCATCGTTGGTTGGGTTGGGTTGATTTGGGGGAGGAGACCAAACTGCGACGTTATCGGTTTCATCGGATTAGAGAAGTATGGGGAAGGAAGTCGGCCGTGCCCTTTCAAAGGAACCATCCCGGAATTTGTCTGAAGCGATTTTGAGAAATCATGGAAAACCTAAATCAGGATGGTCAGACGCGGGATTAAACCGTCGTCCTCCCGAATGCGAGTCCAGTATATGCCTTCGTCCGCATAATGAAGTCCGGTTATTTTCTAAAGTGTGTTCCACACGATTTATTTTTCAAAATAGCGTTAGCATAATACCTTTCTTTTTCCGTCATGCGTTGTTCCACAGTGCGTAAAATACCCGACGTAGTAGTAGCCACAGTGTCGTGGTATCTTGCATGCTCCAGATGTTCGAAGCCCTAGATCGTCCATCATAAACCTCAAGAGCTGTAGTAATTTCGCCGGGGTCATGAGCACTGATGAACTGCTGTGTCTCTTCTGCACCCGGCTAATCCTTCACGACACCGAGCCACAGAAAGGCAAAAACGCAAGTTTCTTGCCCCCTCCGTCGGTGGTGTTTTTTTGTGCGTCTTACCAGAATGGCCTGTCACATCTGCAATGGTTACAGTCATTTTCCCAGAAGAATCTTCGAAGGTGGCCTACTCCTATTATCGCGTTTTCAGCGTCTAAGACTACTGTAGATCGATGTAAGAGGGTGTTCAGGACATCTCCCCTTTGTGCCAGATGATCGTCATGGAGCGTGCATATACTGTCTGTATATGTAGGTTTCCTGTAGGTAATGTAGATGAGGTGCCCATTGGTTTTCCGGCGGACGCCAATGATGGGCACTGGACCATCCGTTCCTACCTGCATAGTAAACGTAATGTGATAGTGAATGCTGTTCAGGTGTTCTAAGAAGTCTCCCAGTTTTTCAAGGGGAAAGGTGACAAAAGTGTTGTCGCGGTAACAATAAAAGCGACTTTGATCAGCTGGAGCCGTGTCCAAGGCTATTCCTTCAAAATTATCCATAAAAAGGTTCTCTAGGGATGTAGTTAACGGTCTTCCCACAGCCACACCCTCCATCTGATACAAATACTAGCCGACATACAGGAAATACGAAGATGTCAAAGTGTGCTTAAATAATCCCACAACTGTGTTATCAAATAAATGGGAGAGGAGATCTTTAGCCTTTGACAGGAACACGGATAAATTGAGAGACCACAACTGACAATTACATCACCTGGCACAAGACGTAAGTGTTTGATTCGGTTGATAAAATCGTCTGCATTCTACAAGTTATGCACAGGGCCACGGCGACACGGCAGTCATTTACCATCTGACAATGGCCTAGGAGAGTTCAGTCGAAACCTCGCTGGACTGCAGTCACGTGATGCACCGGGAGACCATGTATTCATACAGACTTGAGGTGATTTTGGAGTATACAGAGTATATAATTTAAAATAAAGAGCTGCCACATTTGAAGACAACGATGGTTCCATCCCGGCTAGGCATCGAGATGAACAGAGCTTGAACGACTGACACGGATATGCTTTCCACGCTGTTTAACCACCAATCCAGAATTCATCAATGGCAGTAGCTGGTGAGTGACCGAATGGATAAAAGATTTATAATATATGCTAGCCCTGGCAATCGAAAACCTTCTGTATTCAGGTCGGTCGTAATAGCAAGGGCAATGTGCAGTCTTGCGCTGTCTAGCTGAAGCGTAATGTCACATATTACCTCGATGATAGGGCACACCCACCAGCCTTGACTCGTCACACAAGTAGGGCTGCCAGACTGCACCAAGATGCTGAACACAACCAAGGGAGACTGGTCTGAAAAGTCGACGGTGTCTCCCGTGCTCAGTGTTGCCGTTTAGGGGCACCATTGTCGGCGAGCGTCCCTCTGTTGCCGCGTTAACAGAGATAGTAACAATTATTTTGTACGTTACATAACGTTTTTCCACATGATCTAGGCAAGAAAACGCTAGAGTTGTTTATGAATAACAGATGCATGTTTTACGTAACCTCGATGAAGTATTGAAGCGATGGTTAGTTATGTTTCACGATTTTTTTGATTTCACCTTTTTATGAGGAAATTGCGTTTTCTAGCACTTTATGATAAATCTGTATTTTTTTTTAATTTTTGCTATAACATCCTTCTGCTTTACATTACAAATCAGTAATTTTTGAATGAAACCTTAATTAAATATTGAAATTTTTGATTTTTCTATAGATACTGTTTATTTTTAAATAATAAACAGGAGCATAACTAGAGTGAACAAAAATGTTCTGTAGGTTATGCAGCCCTTTATACATCCTCAGTCAGTTTCTATATGGTTTACAGCTTCCAGTTTCTAGGAAAATTTACTAAGACACTCATCTCATATGGAAACAAAACGATAGAAATAAGGTAACGCGCGGTAGGTATGCAACACAACTAATATGCAAAATTGTTAAGACTTTCGTGGCCTTGTAAACCTAAGGTGTGATACACATACGTCGATGATACTTTCGTTGTGTGGAGCCATGGTGAAGAGCAGCTCGCTGACGACTTCCTAAGACACTTGAACAGCCTCCGTACAAACATAAAATTTACCATGGAGGTAGAAAAGGACAAAAAAATGCCATTTCTAAATGTGCTGGTCACAATGGATGGCGAAATCCTGGAACACAGCGTGTACCGAAATCCGACAAACACGGACCGATACCTGCACAAACTATCAAGTCACCACCCACGCCAGAAGAGAGGCATGATTAACACGCTCGTAACGCGAGCAGAACAAATATGTGAGCAGCAGCAGCTCAGACGCGAAATGCAACACCTGGAAAGTGTTTTGAGGAGCAATGGGTACTCCATAAATTATATTAGAAGTGTAACAGAGCCAAACACTCTGAGAAGTAAAGAATCAGAAAAAGAAATGTCGGGTACGGCCTTTCTGCCCTACATTCCCAGAGTGACGCACAGAATCAGCCGTATATTGGGCAAACATGGCGTAAAGACGATTTTCAAACCGACAAGGAAGATCAAAGGGTGTCTTAGACCGGCAAATGAGAAAAGGGACCTACTTGCAGTGTCGGGAATATACCGTATACCATGCACATGAAAAACTTTATGTAGGAATGACAGGACTATCAATCAACACCAAGATCAAAGAACATAAGCGAAATTGCAGTTTGGGGCAGGTGGAGAAATCGTCCGTGGCCGATCATGCACTAAGTGAGACCGAACACGTAATAAAATTCGCCGACACAGAAGTTCTGGCTGTAGAGAAGCACTATCACACGCGCTTGTTCACAGAAGCTGTAGAAATACAAAAACACGCGAACAGCTTCAACAAGAAAGGGAAAAGCCTTAAGGTAGACGGATCCTGGCTTCCCTTACTGCAGCGAACGACCGTCGCAGGTAGCAAGAGGAGAACCGCACCGGAAATGACCGCGGAGAAGCCCTCGGACGTTGGCGCGCCAGGTATATATAGTCTTCGGCCGCGAGCTAGGCTCCATTTCACTACCGGCAATGGAGGGTGAAGCTTTGACAATGTCATCCACTTGTGCTGGCGAAACGTCAGTAAAATCATTAGATGAACGTCGGCCGAAGAACCCGAGAAAGAAGCCAATAGGCAGTTTGACATCTAACATGCATGTAACTTTGTTATGATCATAAGTGACCGCGGTAAACTACAGTAGTTTTACAATTGTAATCGTGAACATTGCTCGTTGTTTGTCCCACATACGATTTACTGTACGCACACAGAATTCTATAAACACCAACATTCTGCAGCTCCAAATCACCTTTGTTGGATTCAAAGGTCGTAAACATTTTTTATGGAGGACGAAAGATCATTTTACTCTCGCGCCTTCTTAATAATCTCCTATTTCATGGAAAAATTTCCAGTATTACCTCTGTAATACAAATTTAATGCTGATAAGCCTAGGTACGTGGAAGACATCCTATGACAACTTGTTAAAACAAGATAGATCCAGATTCCAAGATATTGGTCCTCTATAGGCAAAGAACCTGATATAAAAATCAAGAAGATACCAACGACAAAGCTACACGATACCGTCAAATAATTCAAAAATGGCAAAGCACTTGGACGTGGAGTTGTTTCTGTGAAGCTATCGAAGTTTGGGCCAAACATGCTATTTGAAAATGTCGCAAAGCTATTTAATCACCATCTTAGTGGAGGGCAAACAGCTGTTGCCTTTAAAGAGGGGTTCATCAGAAACATATTTAAAAGGAAAGCAAGGATGACTGTGTAACCATCATACTTTGAGGAATATATCGAGACTGTACGATAACGTCCTTAAAGCTAGAAGCTAGAGAAAAATTTACGGAGTAGAAGGATACTGTGGAAGAAGAGGATGTTTATGATATGTTAAGAAAGGCTGAAAAAGAATATTAGCAGTGGCATATGAAAAAAAACGTCATAAAGGCTGAATACTTGTTTGTGGAGGTTCAGGAAGAAATTTGGTCAAGGGTAACGAATCCGTAGTACTGGGTAGTCTATCATGTAAGTATACGGGTACAATCATTTCGGACGAGAGTGGAAGAAACGAAGAAATAAAGCACAGAATAAGAAAGAGAGAGCTGCGAGTTAGGCAACAACAATCCATTACTTCGAACAAAAATGCGTCGAAAAATTTGAATACGAGGAAATACAAAAATGTAGATGAGAGAGTTGCTTTGTAAGGTGTTGGCTATGGGGTCCTCCAGGGTCAATGAGATTAAATTAAAGGCAATGGAATGGAGTTTTGAAGACGAAGTTCTGAAGTAACAAGAAACAAATGTTTAACATGGTATGGACTCCCTTAGAAGGCACTGGGGACTTACACGACAGAGAAAAAGAGGAAAATTGGATAATTTTTTCATTTCGTCCGTCTCAGTTGCACTAATATACCATTTTTTCTGCAGTGGTTACCAGTTTCATACTGACACTCCCAATCTCAGACCTCACTGCTTGTTATTAATCTAAACTAGTAATACAATAAAAGACTTGTATTGCTACTGTAGTTACGTTTAATAACAAGGTGTGTGGTTGGAGAATGGGCGTGTTAGCCCGAAACCGGTAAGCACTACAGCAAAAATGGTGTACGAGTGCAACTGAGACGGACGAAATAGAAAAGAATAATCCAGTTTTGCTCAGTAATGAACAGTAGCGGACTTGCTACTCCATAGCATCATGCCTCGAATCAGCAAAAAAGAAAACACACGACCTGGATACACTGTAACGATTCAGTAAGGTGTCTGATATAGGACACAGACGTGCAGGAAGACGACTCGCAAGATAGGAGATGGAAATTTGGATGCAAAAGAGACCACATAGTGTAGAAAACTCGCAGGAAGATGAGAGTAAACATTTCCAATATATAGTAGGTAAGCTGTCGTCTTGAATGCCATATTTTCTTCCTTGTTCCTCTCTGTACTTGCTGAGACGCATATCCTTTGTTCAGGAGCACAGTTTTTTGATCTTGCGATTGTGCTTGAAAATCATCGGCATCTAAGGTTGTAACACGCCGGGTGGTAAAAATGGGTGGCGTTGGTTTATCTTGCTTTCTGCACTTCTTGACCGTGCGCCCTGTCCTCACCACGTACCTGATAATCCCGCGGTGGTCGTACTGTTCTGCCCCATACTGCTGTTGGCTTGCCTGAAATTATCTATCAAAATATGCAAGCAGGTTTAGGTTAGCCACTCAGCGTTAAAACACAACAGTGTTCGACGTCTGGTATGAACAACTATATTCTCTGACGATTAAAGGAAATCGCAGGTTGCACTGTTTGCATTCTAAGACATAAGTGTTTATCCCAATTAATGGATAATTACCAGTCCACTCAGACGAGCATACGCATAACCGACTGTTGATGATGCGGAAGCCGAATGATCGCACGAAAGTTCTTACGCTCGTCACGCATACACAGATATTTGGTACCACTCCTCCTCGACATTAGTAATGATATAACACTATTCGTAAAGTTAATTTTTCAATCCTCAGTTCTCACTTGTACGAGCGTGCGCGTAACCGTCGCGGCGCAGCTGATTGTTGATGATGCGGAAAGCGATGATCGAACGCACGTTCTCACGCTCGCTGCAGGACACTGGCACTTAAATGCTCTCTTTTATGGTAATTAATTTCTACTGATTCACATCAGTTCATCCTGGGAGACCTAACACGGCGCGGATGATTGATGAACGGTGCGACGTGCAACGAGAGGATACACAAATATGTCATTAGTGGCACTGCTCACTTTTAATTACAACATTACGCACTTTCCTCTGAACCACTTCCATATTCCATCACTTTACTGTAATAGCACTTGCAGCAACACTTTAACTTCCATAATAACAATGCTTCTTACAATCAGAACTACACACTACACAACATAACAGTTCCGTGTCTCGCGCTCAACTCTGCAAACGCGGCTGCCTGCAAAGATACTGCACAACTAAGCCAGCCATATGACAATACTACGCTTGCAAGGCGGTATCGCCAGAGTGAATCAGGGTTTTAAGAACGCCTATTGTTTGTACTGTATGATGGCAACTAGTAATCCAGAGAGCTCTGGAGATATGGAACATCCATATGGGCCACCGGTTTTACGACACAGCATGATGTTCAAAAACGGTGCATTACGTCCTTTCTCCGTAGTAAAAATTATGCTGTCAGGTACAGAGTTCAGATGGTGAAGAAAATCTCAGAGACGGTACTATAAAAGTATCATCAACTTGTCACCAAGACAATGTTGGTTTTAAAACTAGTAAGTCAAGTGACCGCTCTTCAAAAACTTTCTTAAACTGGTTGGCCATCAAGGGAGAGAAAGGACGCCCCAAGGACTCAGTCAGAGTGTTCGAAAAACTCGTTGTTAAATAAAACCTACGACGGGAAGAGTATCCTCGAACAACACTGTAATGTCAGCCCCAAGCCTTTTGCCATTGAGATGTAGCGAGTCCGGCAGAGGCAATTTTATAAATATAAAAATGACGTAAGAACAGCCCAGTAAGTCATTGCTTTCCAGGTTAACCAACTTAAGAGTGTTTATAAAGTCACTTGAGTTTTTTATATGATGGTGACACTTGATTGTAATAGTTTTCATTGCCAAATACACTATTGTTGTGGTCTTCAGTCCAGATACTGGTTTGATGCAGCTCTCCATGCTACTCTATCCTGTGCAAGCTTCTTCATCTCCAAGTACTTACTGCAACCTACATCCTTCTGAATCTGCTTAGTGTATTCACCTCTTGGTCTCCCTCTACGATTTTTACCTTCCACGCTTCCGTCCAATACTAAATTAGTGATCCCTTGATGCCTCAGAACGTGTCCTACCAACCGATCCCTTCTTCTAGTAAAGGTGTGCCACAAATTTCTCTTTTCCCAAATTCTATTCAGTACCTCTTCATTAGTTATGTGATCTACCCATCTAATCTTGAGCATTCTTCTGTTGCACCACATTTCTAAAGCTTCTATTCTCTTTGTGTCCAAACTATTTATCATCCACGTTTAACTTCCATACATGGCCACACTCCATACAAATACTTTCAGAAACGACTTCCTGACACTTAAATCTATACTCGATGTTAACAAATTTCTCTTCTTCAGAAACGCTTTCCTTGCAATTGCCAGTCTACATTTAATATCCTCTCTACTTCGACCATCATCAGTTATTTTGATCCCCAAATAGCAAAACTCATTTACTACATTAAGTGTCTCATTTCCTAATCTTATTTCCGCAGCATCACCCGATTTAATTCGACTACATTCCATTATCTTCGTTTTGCTTTTGTTGATGTTCATCTTATATCCGACTTTCAAGACACTGTCCATTCCATTCAACTGCTCTTCCGAGTCCTTTGCTGTCTCTGACAGAAGTACAGTGTCATCAGTCAACCTCAACGTTTTCATTTCTTCTCCATGGATTTTAATATGAATTTTTCTTTTGTTTCCTTTACTGCTTGCTCAATATACAGATTGAATAACATCGGGAATAGACAACAACCCTGTCTCACTCCTTTCCCAACCACTGCTTCACTTTCATGCCCCTCAACTCTTATAACTGCCATCTGGTTTTTGTACAAATTTTAAAAAGATTTTCGTTCCCTTTATACGCTATAAGGAATAAATAAATAAATAAACCCACGACGCACTACTAAAGAATTAGCCGAATGGGACCGGCCGCTGTGGGCGTGCAGTTCAAGTCGCTTCAGTCCGTAACCGCGCTGTTGCTACGATCACAGGTTCGAATCCTGCCTTGGGCATGGTTGTGTGTGATGTCCTTAGGTTAGTTAGGTTTAAGAAGTTCTAAGTCTAGGGGCTGATGACCTAAGATGTTAAGTCGCACAGTGCTTAGAGACATTTGATTCATTTTATCCCAATCGCACAGACAACGGTACATGTATGGAACATGTAGAGAGAAACAAATGATCATAATTTCAGAAGAATTGGATTATTTATTCAAGAGAGAGCTTCAGAAACTGATTAAACCAACAACGCGCCGGTCCACCTCCGGCACGTACGCAAACAGTTATTTGGCTTGTCACAGCGTTGTTGGACGTCCGGTTGAGGGATACGGCAAATTATGTGCAATTGGGAAGTAAATCTCGAGCTTGTTGTAGGACCCAAACCACAACTGTGCAGATATCCGGCGACCTTGCTGTAAGGTAGGATATGGCAAGCACGGAAACAAGCAATAGAAGCTCTCGCAGTGTGCGGGCGGCCATTGTCTTGTCGAAATATTAGCCGAAGATGGCTTGCCATGAAGTGTAACAAAATAGGTCGTAGAATATCGTCGGCGTACCGATGTGCTGTAAGGGTGTCACAGGTGACAACCAAAGAGGTCTTACAGTTAAACGAAATGGCAGTCCTGGCCATCTTTCCTGGCTGTCACTGATCGTCGGGGCTCAGTTCGGAGTGGGGCTCATCACTGAAGGCAGTTCTACTATAGTCAATGAGATTCCAAGGCGAAGAATTGTCTGAAGACGACTCGTACAACAGTGTGATACTGACCTGCCTGTCACCCACCATACAGCCTACAACCAGGAGCGATGGTCTGAGCAGGAACCTTTTACACTGCCGGCCATTAAAATTGCTACTCCAAGGAGAAATGCAGATGATAAACGGGTATTCATTGGGCAGATATATTATACTAGAACTGACACGTGATTACACTTTCATGCAATTTGGGTGCATCGATCCTGAGAAATCAGTACCCAGAACAACCATCTCTGGCCCTAATAACGGCCTTGATACGCCTGAGCATTGAGCCAAACAGAGCTTGGATGGCATGTACAAGTACAGCTGACCGTGCAGCTTCAACACGATACCACAGTTCATCAAGAGTAGAGACTGGCGTATTGTGACGAGCGAGTTGCTCGACCACCATTGACCAGACGTTTCCAATTGGTGAGAGATCTGGAGAATGTGCTCGCCAGGGCAGCTGTCGAACATTTTCTGTATCCAGAAAGGCCCTTACAGGACCTGCAACATGCGGTCGTGCATTATCCTGCTGAAATGTAGGGTTTCGCAGGGATCGAGTGAAGGGTAGAGCCACGCGTCGTAAATGTAATGTCCACTGTTCAAAGTGCCGTGAATGCGAACAAGAGGTGACCGCGACGTATAACCATCCATACCATCACGCCGGGCGATACGCCAGTGTGGCGATGACGAATACACGCTTGCAATGTGCGTTCACCGCGATGTCGCCAAACACGGATGCGACCACCATGATGCTGTAAACAGAACCTGGATTCATCCGAAAAACTATCGTTTCGCCATTCGTGCACCCAGGTTCGTTTTTAAGTACACCATCGCAGGCGCTCCTGCCTGTGACGCAGCGTCAATGGTAACCGCAGACATTGTCACCGAGCTGATAGTCCATGCTGCTGCAAACGTTGTCGAACTGTTCGTGCAGATGGTTGCTGTCTTTGAAACGTCCCCATCTGTTGACTCAGGGATCGAGACGTGGCCGCACGATCCGTTACAGTCATGCGGATAATATGCCTGTCATCTCGATTGCTAGTGATACGAGGCAGTTGGGATCCAGCTCGGCGTTCCATATTACCCTCCTGAACCGACAGATTCCATATTCTGCTAACAGTCACGCGAGCAGCAATTTCGCGATACGATAAACCGCAATCGCGGTAGGCTAAAATCCTACCTTTATCGAAGTCGGAAACGTGATGGTACTCATTTCTCCTCCTTACACGAAGCATCACAACAACGTTTCACAAGGCAACGCCGATCAACTGCTGATTGCATATGAGAAATAACTGCTACCACGAGGGTCAGCGACGGACCAACGCTTAATTAATTTACTGTGTTTGCGAAGCTCTTTCCCTTGAAAAAATCATCCAATTCTTCTGACCTATAGTGATTTGTTTACCTGTACATGTACACCACACTCACCGATTTCTGTACCATTCGGATAGTTCCTTCGTGCTGCGTCTTTTTTGTTTCGTTTTACAATGTATTTGACCAAATCATAGAGGCACATAGGTCGTGCAAGCACGCGTTCTTTATAGTTCGTAGGCAGTCCATACGACCTAGCACCTTGTGCTCTCAGTCTCTAAATGACTTCCACTGATGCAGAACTGGAAGTAAAAATTTCAGCTGTTTCTCTCATCGTGCGATTATTATGTTCCTTCTCTATCTTGCGATACTTTTAGTCGCATAGAAAACATTCTGTGGCATTAGCAAGGTTGCATTACCTGTAATCGCTTTGTATACTACCGCATTTGCGTCCTAAGTTATGGAGGACTGTCAACCCCACAGGCGAAATTTTGCTATTCTGTGATACGGCTGTCGCCAGCACACTCCGATTCTGACGAATTTCCTGTGCTTCATCCGTTGCAAGACGCCGTGCGGCCTCTTCGATGGAGCTGAGAAATTCCACTAAAGGTGGCGAAACAGGAGTAGGAATAAAGCAGGGGCAGAGTCATGTCATTCTCAGATTTTCGCGTCAAGTTGATAACGAATCACCAACGGCCTTGGCGCAGTGGTAAGACCGGTTCCCGTCGGATCACCAAAGTTAAGAGCTGTCGGGCTGGGCTAGCACTTGGATGGGTGAACATCCGGTCTGCCGAGAGCTGTTGGCAAGCGCGGTACACTCAGCCCTTGTGAGGCAAACTGAGGCAAACTGAGGCTCCGGTCTCGTAAACTGACATACGGCCGGGAGAACAGTCTGCTGACCACATGCCCCTCCATATCCGCATCCAGTGACGCCTGTGGGCTGACGATGACATGGCGGTCGGTCGCTACCGTTGGGCCTTCCAAGGCCTGTTCGGACGGAGTTTTTGGTAACGAACCTTCAGTTAGCTACTTGCTTTCAAATTTCATAGCAGAAAGCGTTGTTACTCGAGAATAACGGAAGCGTTCAGGTGTCACTGTGTGAGAGACTTTTTAATGCAGTTTTCACTACGAGAAGTGTAATATGGTTAAATCTGACTCCAATGTTTGTGGAGACCTCTTCTGCTAATTCCCCATTTAAATCTACACGAAGTATTTCATTGTTATAGAGAGATCAGCTTACTTCGGAATCCTTGTGCTTTGATAACTGTTCACAAAAATGTGATTTTGACTTTGACATAGGCTTCTTCATAATCAAGAAATGCTTATTATGTTTCACAGGTGAGTTGTCTTTGTTCATCGATTACACTTTTCGGTGTGCCGATGGCATCAGTTCACGACCTTTCTTTCCAAAAGCTTGTTTTCAGCCTTTAATTTAAAATTCTTGAACGTTTTTTATAAGATGTACCTAAGAGACTCGTTTGTGCATAATTATTTTGACTTATTTCCTTTTCTTAAAAATATGGGTTACTTTCCCTTGATGACATTATTTCGGGGTTTTATGATTTTTTCCAGTATTTTCTACATGATGGAAACGGGGTACCTGCAACTGTTAACTATACTTTCAATAAATCACTACAATTCGCTCTAAGATTTATTGATAATTCTGTGATAACTCCACAGCAGTTTACAGGATTTTAATGGCCGGTGGGGAACTGACACTCTTACGTGTTAAGTACTTCTGTATTGATTCATATTATACCATAGTTTACAGTAGGTCTACCAGCGCCAGAATATCAACTTCTAAAGGATCCCTCTCTCTCTCTCTCTCTCTCTCTCTCTCTCTCTCTCTCTCTCTTTTTCAAGGTGATGTTCTTTTCCGAAGATCAAAGCTTGCTTCAGTGCTTCATCTCGTCTTGTATAGCGACTGAGGGAATATAGGAATGCTTTGTGGTTTTATTATTGTCTCAGTATTTTCATTACTTTATACGACAGTGTTTGCCATTCATGTAACTGACATTCCACGCATTCAAAACATACATGTTACATTAACGTGCTTGGTATATAAATAGACGGACTTTCTTACAAACTTTTATTACATTGCTCAAAATAACTTCAACATAGTAGAGATATCATTCACCGACATTTCTCTCGACCTTGACAATTTTACAAGAATGCATTTTCTGTGTTACACTTCGCATTAAGTCACTTCATTATTTTAGTTTAACTTGTGTTTCGTAAAAACTTCTACTTGCTTGTTATGCACCACATCGTTTAACAGAAATTTACGTACGGGTGCCACAGAAATTTCGTCTCTGAAGTATATGTAAGCAAGCGAGTCGTGGCCAGCAGTGGACGTCAGATGAAAACGGCGATCGAACTCGGTAAATATTTGCGCGACGGCCAGACAAATCCATTCCTCGAACAAATACCGAACTTGAATTTCCCGAGGCAACAGCACGGCTGGGTCTTTCTGCAAACGGTATGTATGAATCCTAGCAAACTACAGTTACTGTGATCTCTGTTTCTGGAGACAAGAACAATTGATGTGACTTTCGTGGTACAATTCTGTTACACAAGAAAAATAATATGCTATTTTCGGATGCTTTATCTTTCCGTGGAAATAACTTTCATTCCTTCACGTGAGGTGAACCACCAAACTGTAAATATTTGGGGAACTGCAAACACGAACTCAGTCTTTCAAAATGGAAGTAAATAAGCAAAAAAGCGAATAAAGCATTTTGTTTATCGATGCTTGCAGGATGCGTGCAACTCTTTGGAAGAAACAGTGACTGAAATTCTGTACGATAGCAGTCTACAACACTTTCCCGAAATTAAAAAAAACCATGAGCAACCTTGTAGCGGAGTGTACTATTACTGATGAACCTCACACTATATCTTGTACTTTTTTTTCGTTACAAGCTAACTAGGGAGTGGTGCAATCTGACATGTCGAGACCTACCCCGATATTCTTCACGTAGGAAGAATATACTGAAAGAAATGCACCGCAAGTATTTAAAAAAAGTTAAAGTTTTTCATTTTTGACGCACGAGAAACTGATTACAACAGCAGTTTCTACAGCCTTTCCTGTCGAGCACGCGAATCTGTGGATTAGCAGGCGCAGCCGTGACAAGAAGATATAGCGCCACGTAGCGCAAGGTCCAAGTGCACAAATGAATTGTAAGCACTTAATCCGTACTCAAACTGTCTCAAATTATTAATTACGTATAGACAGCTAGATTGAGTCAGACGTAATTAAATGAAACAATAAGTTTACTGTTACCAGTCACTGTTTTTTTGTTTCCACGACGCGTTTCAAAGGTTTAAACCTCCATCATCAGGTGGATATACATCAGTTAATATGGCATTTGTGTGTTTGTGTTGTGTTACGATTTCTTTGGAGGAAGTTGTGACACTGTCTAGTGGAGAAAACAAAACAGTATTTCAGAACTTGGCCTGTTTTGACAAAAATTGAACTTGTATCTAGCAGTAAACATAAATTAAGCAAGATAAAGTACCTCCAGTGGTCACAGGATCCTTTCACAGTCGTAACACATCACATGAACACTATCATATTGTACAAACAAATATGGCGTCATAATCTATTAGGTGCATGGATCGTACAGCAAAAGAGAAAACGTTCTCACAAAGTCCAGAGAATATACGTCCTAACGACATTATTACAGAAAACTTTTTTGAATGATTTGGAGGTGTTGAATACATTTGTTGGAGTAAATACTTCAGGCAGTAAGTAAATACGATTTTGACAGCTTAAAATAGCATAAAGTTCATACTCATTTATACAATAAGGTGAGGTGTTAGAAACTTTAAGTACGATAATCATATTGGCTACAGTGATAAAATAAAATAAAATAATACACAATTGACCATTCTTATAGGGGTTCATAGGTAGATATGAAAGGCTGGAGGCAGAGGGGAAGGAATATAAAGAGAACATGAGAGGGAGGGAGAGGGTGGAGAGAGAGATTGTATGACAGCAAACTTTACAAGGCAAAGGATCTTAAGATTATATCTGTTGCACGTATTAACTGTCTAAAGGTTGTGGTAATACATTGGTAAATGCTTAAAAAGTGCACATGGATGTGCATTTGTATCAGCAGTTGTATACATAGTTTCAAGCTGACAAGGGGTACAAACTGTTGGTGTGATTGTATATCTGTAAATGAAGTCAATCTCCTGTACACTCAGGGCTGTTATGGTAACATAAATAAATATTAGTGGTAATTCTTAGGGTCTGTGTGTGTGTGTGTGTGTGTTTAGCAATTTTTAATGATGTAGGCAGTTGTTGAAAATGGAGATGATACTACTGTAAATATTGTCATTTTTGTCATTTAAGATGCATTCAGGTTGTTTAGTTTGATGTTTGTATATTTGGAGTGTTTCAAGGATGTCTAGTTTTCTGCCTTTTGGTTGGATGTGTAGGATGCTGATACTTGTGTTGTTAACATGGTGTTTTGTTTCATGCAGGTGGGTGGCAATAGCTGATGTGTGGTATTTTTTGTTTTTTAGTGCTGCCATGTGTTCTTTGAACCTAATCTCAAATGATCTCCCTGTCTGGCCTATGTAGAAGCAGTCACAGTCTAAACATTTAATTTTGTATACGCCTGTGTGATGCAGAGGGTTTTGTGTGCTGATGTTGTGGGGTAATTTCTGTCCGATCCTGTTGTCTGTTGTGAAGGATATGCTTATGCCTTTCCGTTTGAAGACATTGGCTATCTGATAGGAAATCTTACCTAGAAAGGGGATTGTGTGGAAGATGATATTTTCTTTTTGTTTTTTGTGTTGTGATTTCTTTGCCATTATTGAGTGTTTTAGGGTGTCTACTATGGAGCTGTTATAACCATTTGCAATAGCTGTTTGTTTTATTATTTGAATTTCTTGATCACTTTTGTCTCCAGAGAGTGGTAGTTGGATAGCTCTATTGATCATGTACCGGAATGCTGCCATTTTGTGGGCTGTGGGGTGACAGGAGGAGTTGTGGATTGTAGTATGTGTTGTGGTAGGCTTCCGGTAAATTTCAAACTCATGTCTGTTATTCCTTATTTTAACTGTAAGGTCTAAGAAATTTATACTGTCATCTGTTTGGTGTTCAACTGTGAATTTTATGTTTTCATGGGAGCTGTTGAATAACTGGTTCAACTCACTGATGTCATCTTTAGTGCCTTTGATTAAAATGATGGTGTCATCCACATATCTGTAGTAGTAGATGATATTTTTGAGGAGGTGGTGATCAGAATTCAGGATTTTGTCTTCTAAGTTACTTATAAATATTTCAGCTAGCAACCCAGAAAGATTCGAGCCCATTGCCAGGCCATCTGTTTGTATGTAGATTTTATGGTTGAATTTAAAGTAGTTGTGTGAAAGTGTGAATTCGAGCAGGTCCATTAGCTCAGTAATGTGAGTTGAAGGGATTTTTTTATGTTTTTGTAGGTTGGCATTGATTATCTGTAGTGTGGGATCTATTGGCACAGAGGAATAAAGGTTTTGTATGTCAAATGAGGCAAGTGTGGCTCCGTCAGGTACTTCTATGTCTTTGACATGTTGTGTGAATTCTGTTGTGTTTTTAAGTGTTCTCTCATTGTTGAATGTGTATGCTTCTTTGAGAATTTTGAAGAGCATTTTGTTGAGTTTGAATGTTGGGCTGTTCCTGCAGTTCACTATAGGTCTTATGGGGGTACCATTTTTGTGTATCTTGGGTTGTGACCGAAGGCAAGGTGCTTGTGGGCTCATTGTTACAATATTTCTTGCTTCTTGGATGGTGAGTAGAAAGTTGATGTTGTTTGAGATGTGTTTAATCTCTTTTTGAATTCTGGCTGTTGGATCTTTATGTATCTCTGTTATGTGGTTGGTTTGGAAGAAGTCTAAAGTTTTTTCTACATATGTTGCTCTGTTCATTACAACAGTTGTGTTACCCTTGTCAGCTTTTACAATTATTGCATTATTCATGTTTAATTTCATCTTAATGGTACGTGTAAGGATTTCTTCTCTTTTCTTGTATGCTGGGAATGGTTTTGCAATTTCCTTCTCAATAATTTCATTAATTTTGTGGCAGGCTGCTATTCTGTCATTTTGCTTCTTAAGGGCGATGGTTGAGATCTGTGTGGCGCTAGTGATGAGCTTTTCTTGGTTCCTTGGGTCCAGTGGAGCTTGAACATTGTGTTTTAAACCTTTGCAGAGTAGTGTTTCTTCTTCTGCAGTGAATAATATGTCTGTGTTGTTGAGGAAAGGTGTGTAGAATGTGTGTTTCCTTTGGCTGTTTTGGTTCAGTTTGGGAGGTAACTGTTGATTTATAAGACTGGCTAGTTTTTTCTTCTGTGTGGTTTTTGTTTTCTGTACAATGAACTCGATGTACTTTCTGACTTTTTCGGTTATGGAATCGTAGTCTAGTCTATGAAGCAACTTTCCCAACTGTAATTCTGCATTATAAAGCTGCGTGTTGAACATTTGTTTTTTAATATAAAGTTCTTTCAGTTCGTTTTTCACCCAGAATTTCCGTGCGTTTATCAGTGTTTTCTTTGCAGTTGTCGTGTTTATTTTGACGTCAATCTTTACATAATTTGGAATGACGTTGTTTCTGAGACAATTTCTATTGAAGTGAATATGCTGTGTTGTCATTGCGAGCTTTTCTGCGCTGTTTTTGTACTCGAAAATAGCCTTGATTGCCTGACTGGGCAGATTAACTTTAAATGCGAACATTTTTAGGTTAGGCTTTACCGTGACTGTTATTGACATTAAATGAAACAATAAGTTTACTGTTACCAGTCACTGTTTTTTTGTTTCCACGACGCGTTTCAAAGGTTTAAACCTCCATCATCAGGTGGATATACATCAGTTAATATGGCATTTGTGTGTTTGTGTTGTGTTACGATTTCTTTGGAGGAAGTTGTGACACTGTCTAGTGGAGAAAACAAAACAGTATTTCAGAACTTGGCCTGTTTTGACAAAAATTGAACTTGTATCTAGCAGTAAACATAAATTAAGCAAGATAAAGTACCTCCAGTGGTCACAGGATCCTTTCACAGTCGTAACACATCACATGAACACTATCATATTGTACAAACAAATATGGCGTCATAATCTATTAGGTGCATGGATCGTACAGCAAAAGAGAAAACGTTCTCACAAAGTCCAGAGAATATACGTCCTAACGACATTATTACAGAAAACTTTTTTGAATGATTTGGAGGTGTTGAATACATTTGTTGGAGTAAATACATTCAGGCAGTAAGTAAATACGATTTTGACAGCTTAAAATAGCATAAAGTTCATACTCATTTATACAATAAGGTGAGGTGTTAGAAACTTTAAGTACGATAATCATATTGGCTACAGTGATAAAATAAAATAAAATAATACACAATTGACCATTCTTATAGGGGTTCATAGGTAGATATGAAAGGCTGGAGGCAGAGGGGAAGGAATATAAAGAGAACATGAGAGGGAGGGAGAGGGTGGAGAGAGAGATTGTATGACAGCAAACTTTACAAGGCAAAGGATCTTAAGATTATATCTGTTGCACGTATTAACTGTCTAAAGGTTGTGGTAATACATTGGTAAATGCTTAAAAAGTGCACATGGATGTGCATTTGTATCAGCAGTTGTATACATAGTTTCAAGCTGACAAGGGGTACAAACTGTTGGTGTGATTGTATATCTGTAAATGAAGTCAATCTCCTGTACACTCAGGGCTGTTATGGTAACATAAATAAATATTAGTGGTAATTCTTAGGGTCTGTGTGTGTGTGTGTGTGTGTATAAGAATGGTCAATTGTGTATTATTTTATTTTATTTTATCACTGTAGCCAATATGATTATCGTACTTAAAGTTTCTAACACCTCACCTTATTGTATAAATGAGTATGAACTTTATGCTATTTTAAGCTGTCAAAATCGTATTTACTTACTGCCTGAAGCATTTACTCCAACAAATGTATTCAACACCTCCAAATCATTCAAAAAAGTTTTCTGTAATAATGTCGTTAGGACGTATATTCTCTGGACTTTGTGAGAACGTTTTCTCTTTTGCTGTACGATCCATGCACCTAATAGATTATGACGCCATATTTGTTTGTACAATATGATAGTGTTCATGTGATGTGTTACGACTGTGAAAGGATCCTGTGACCACTGGAGGTACTTTATCTTGCTTAATTTATGTTTACTGCTAGATACAAGTTCAATTTTTGTCAAAACAGGCCAAGTTCTGAAATACTGTTTTGTTTTCTCCACTAGACAGTGTCACAACTTCCTCCAAAGAAATCGTAACACAACACAAACACACAAATGCCATATTAACTGATGTATATCCACCTGATGATGGAGGTTTAAACCTTTGAAACGCGTCGTGGAAACAAAAAAACAGTGACTGGTAACAGTAAACTTATTGTTTCATTTAATGTCAATAACAGTCACGGTAAAGCCTAACCTAAAAATGTTCGCATTTAAAGTTAATCTGCCCAGTCAGGCAATCAAGGCTATTTTCGAGTACAAAAACAGCGCAGAAAAGCTCGCAATGACAACACAGCATATTCACTTCAATAGAAATTGTCTCAGAAACAACGTCATTCCAAATTATGTAAAGATTGACGTCAAAATAAACACGACAACTGCAAAGAAAACACTGATAAACGCACGGAAATTCTGGGTGAAAAACGAACTGAAAGAACTTTATATTAAAAAACAAATGTTCAACACGCAGCTTTATAATGCAGAATTACAGTTGGGAAAGTTGCTTCATAGACTAGACTACGATTCCATAACCGAAAAAGTCAGAAAGTACATCGAGTTCATTGTACAGAAAACAAAAACCACACAGAAGAAAAAACTAGCCAGTCTTATAAATCAACAGTTACCTCCCAAACTGAACCAAAACAGCCAAAGGAAACACACATTCTACACACCTTTCCTCAACAACACAGACATATTATTCACTGCAGAAGAAGAAACACTACTCTGCAAAGGTTTAAAACACAATGTTCAAGCTCCACTGGACCCAAGGAACCAAGAAAAGCTCATCACTAGCGCCACACAGATCTCAACCATCGCCCTTAAGAAGCAAAATGACAGAATAGCAGCCTGCCACAAAATTAATGAAATTATTGAGAAGGAAATTGCAAAACCATTCCCAGCATACAAGAAAAGAGAAGAAATCCTTACACGTACCATTAAGATGAAATTAAACATGAATAATGCAATAATTGTAAAAGCTGACAAGGGTAACACAACTGTTGTAATGAACAGAGCAACATATGTAGAAAAAACTTTAGACTTCTTCCAAACCAACCACATAACAGAGATACATAAAGATCCAACAGCCAGAATTCAAAAAGAGATTAAACACATCTCAAACAACATCAACTTTCTACTCACCATCCAAGAAGCAAGAAATATTGTAACAATGAGCCCACAAGCACCTTGCCTTCGGTCACAACCCAAGATACACAAAAATGGTACCCCCATAAGACCTATAGTGAACTGCAGGAACAGCCCAACATTCAAACTCAACAAAATGCTCTTCAAAATTCTCAAAGAAGCATACACATTCAACAATGAGAGAACACTTAAAAACACAACAGAATTCACACAACATGTCAAAGACATAGAAGTACCTGACGGAGCCACACTTGCCTCATTTGACATACAAAACCTTTATTCCTCTGTGCCAATAGATCCCACACTACAGATAATCAATGCCAACCTACAAAAACATAAAAAAATCCCTTCAACTCACATTACTGAGCTAATGGACCTGCTCGAATTCACACTTTCACACAACTACTTTAAATTCAACCATAAAATCTACATACAAACAGATGGCCTGGCAATGGGCTCGAATCTTTCTGGGTTGCTAGCTGAAATATTTATAAGTAACTTAGAAGACAAAATCCTGAATTCTGATCACCACCTCCTCAAAAATATCATCTACTACTACAGATATGTGGATGACACCATCATTTTAATCAAAGGCACTAAAGATGACATCAGTGAGTTGAACCAGTTATTCAACAGCTCCCATGAAAACATAAAATTCACAGTTGAACACCAAACAGATGACAGTATAAATTTCTTAGACCTTACAGTTAAAATAAGGAATAACAGACATGAGTTTGAAATTTACCGGAAGCCTACCACAACACATACTACAATCCACAACTCCTCCTGTCACCCCACAGCCCACAAAATGGCAGCATTCCGGTACATGATCAATAGAGCTATCCAACTACCACTCTCTGGAGACAAAAGTGATCAAGAAATTCAAATAATAAAACAAACAGCTATTGCAAATGGTTATAACAGCTCCATAGTAGACACCCTAAAACACTCAATAATGGCAAAGAAATCACAACACAAAAAACAAAAAGAAAATATCATCTTCCACACAATCCCCTTTCTAGGTAAGATTTCCTATCAGATAGCCAATGTCTTCAAACGGAAAGGCATAAGCATATCCTTCACAACAGACAACAGGATCGGACAGAAATTACCCCACAACATCAGCACACAAAACCCTCTGCATCACACAGGCGTATACAAAATTAAATGTTTAGACTGTGACTGCTTCTACATAGGCCAGACAGGGAGATCATTTGAGATTAGGTTCAAAGAACACATGGCAGCACTAAAAAACAAAAAATACCACACATCAGCTATTGCCACCCACCTGCATGAAACAAAACACCATGTTAACAACACAAGTATCAGCATCCTACACATCCAACCAAAAGGCAGAAAACTAGACATCCTTGAAACACTCCAAATATACAAACATCAAACTAAACAACCTGAATGCATCTTAAATGACAAAAATGACAATATTTACAGTAGTATCATCTCCATTTTCAACAACTGCCTACATCATTAAAAATTGCTAAACACACACACACACACACACAGACCCTAAGAATTACCACTAATATTTATTTATGTTACCATAACAGCCCTGAGTGTACAGGAGATTGACTTCATTTACAGATATACAATCACACCAACAGTTTGTACCCCTTGTCAGCTTGAAACTATGTATACAACTGCTGATACAAATGCACATCCATGTGCACTTTTTAAGCATTTACCAATGTATTACCACAACCTTTAGACAGTTAATACGTGCAACAGATATAATCTTAAGATCCTTTGCCTTGTAAAGTTTGCTGTCATACAATCTCTCTCTCCACCCTCTCCCTCCCTCTCATGTTCTCTTTATATTCCTTCCCCTCTGCCTCCAGCCTTTCATATCTACCTATGAACCCCTATAAGAATGGTCAATTGTGTATTATTTTATTTTATTTTATCACTGTAGCCAATATGATTATCGTACTTAAAGTTTCTAACACCTCACCTTATTGTATAAATGAGTATGAACTTTATGCTATTTTAAGCTGTCAAAATCGTATTTACTTACTGCCTGAAGTATTTACTCCAACAAATGTATTCAACACCTCCAAATCATTCAAAAAAGTTTTCTGTAATAATGTCGTTAGGACGTATATTCTCTGGACTTTGTGAGAACGTTTTCTCTTTTGCTGTACGATCCATGCACCTAATAGATTATGACGCCATATTTGTTTGTACAATATGATAGTGTTCATGTGATGTGTTACGACTGTGAAAGGATCCTGTGACCACTGGAGGTACTTTATCTTGCTTAATTTATGTTTACTGCTAGATACAAGTTCAATTTTTGTCAAAACAGGCCAAGTTCTGAAATACTGTTTTGTTTTCTCCACTAGACAGTGTCACAACTTCCTCCAAAGAAATCGTAACACAACACAAACACACAAATGCCATATTAACTGATGTATATCCACCTGATGATGGAGGTTTAAACCTTTGAAACGCGTCGTGGAAACAAAAAAACAGTGACTGGTAACAGTAAACTTATTGTTTCATTTAATGTCAATAACAGTCACGGTAAAGCCTAACCTAAAAATGTTCAGACGTAATTGTTACACAAGTGTCTATCATAGGAAAGAAAATTAAGGCAGTGTATGATGATATAGTACAGAAGTTTTCCGTCATCGGGAATTAAGTTTATTAAGATTTAATATTTTATAACAATTCCAATAGTACAGTTTCTCTGATAATTTTTTAATAATGTATATTTTGCTAACATTGAAATCGTTCCTTGTGTGTTCCCTGTAGTTGTCATAAAAATGCGAAGTTTCTATTGGACGAGAAAAACAAACATTTTTGTTACATCAGGAACATCTGATAAAAGAAAAATTAATGCATTCAGGCAATTCACAGTAATTAATAGTTTTGTTAATACAGAACTGCAAAGGTCGTGGCCATTGTTTTGCATATTGTGCTGCAGACCAGGAACACATGATAAAATTCGTAAAACATGGTGATGCAGACAGACAATGCAGAAATGACTGCAGCGTAACGAAATTGTTCTGCTGGAAATGAAAACGAGTGATCGGAAATTGTATTGCCCAACAACGTTTCTGAGAAATGCTTTATGATGCTGAGTCTGGGTGGCATCCGAATCATATTAACACTCTTTCCGTCGGCCTCCTAAAGACTGGTGTCGTTGTGTCCAGGAAAAGAGTCCAACAGACAATTTTCTGGAAGTTGTAAGAAGACGTTTCGGATGTAACACTCAAAAATGTTCTCCCCTTCTGAGATTTTGCTACGTCGATTACAAGGCTCTTGCAAGTAAACTGTCCCTTTTTTTAAAAAATTGTTAGTCCTAAGTTGCCACGATGTTCCTGAAGAGAGCATCATTGACTGTTAAAGCAACTCTGTCATTTATTCGGTGGAAATGGTAACTGCATTTTACACGAAACCTCACTGAATGGTTTTATACGCAATGTTTAGGTGACAACAAGAAGTTTCGCCTTCACGTCAGCTACGAATATCTCCATATTATTACCTATTAATGAAATCACCTCTGTGCGTTTACTTGAGGTAAACTTCGTCATTTTGAAACTTCCTTTTCCTGATTATTTCCTGGATCTGTCAAACCATGTCGAAGAAGCCTCGAAATCTGCAGTGTTCATCTTACTTGCAGTTCAGAGCGCCCACCCTCACAGATCTGTCTCTATAACGGTATATTTATCCTCACGAGCAGCTCTAAATTTTTCGGGTTGTTTTGCTTTCACACTTTTCCGAATTTCGTTTTGGTGCCTATTTCGCATTTCGTGTAAATCATTCTTCAGTTTATACAATTTACGCTCAGATTTAACGAAGAGAAACCAGCTTTGTGCGCAGCTTAAATTTAAGCGTTTTCTCTCTCCTTCTTTTAACCAAAAAACTTAAAACCATTTCTTTCTCCCTGAATGTTACTGCTATACATGTTTTCTTTGGGCTTGGAAGTACTCTACATTTGTTCTAAACTTTATTAGCACAACAATCATCGTTCGAACCAAAAAATGGCTTTGAGCACTAAGGGACGTAACTTCTGAGGTCATCAGTCGCCTAGAACTTACAACTAATTAAACCTAACTAGCCTAAGGACATCACGCACACCCATGCCCGAGGCAGGATTCGAACCTGCGACCGTAGCGATCGAGCGGTTCCAGACTGTAACGCCTAGAACAGCTCGTCCATCCCGACCGGCCGTTCGAACCACAATTCATGGAATCCTTGGAGTTATTTCCTGATTCTTCTAACTTTTCCACAATGTATTACGAAACGTTGACCCTGTTGGAGTGAATATGCAAGAAATTAAGTAGAGCTAGGTGGTGTCGATGGCCTATTACTTTCTTCATACTTAAACTTTGCGAGGTTGGAAACAAATGGATTCCATTTTACTGTGTAACGCTCGAACCTGCACAAAGACGGATGCTATTAGTTAGCATATGCAAACTAATCACTAAGAAAATTAATTCAGTTTTGTCTCTATTGTTAACAATTAGCTAATTAGTAAGGATATTAAATGAGTCGCAAATTCGAGTGACTAGTACCTGTCAACAGTTGCTTCAAAGAAACTATCAACGGAAAATGAAATTCACTTAACAAATTACGATCGCGTTGTGCCGTGTTGCCCGCCTTGTTGAGCATGCGTTACTGCTACAGGTGCAGCGAGGGTGCCTGGCGATCTACGAATTTGGCAAATTTCAACTTTTTTAAAACATAGTTGCAGTCTGTCTTAGCAGCTAAAATGTTGATGTGTTGCTTTCTGTGCGTTCTTTCTGTATAAAAAAAAAAAAAAATACTTCAGGGAGGTTTGCACTAACGGCCGTTGTGGCCGAGCGGTTCTAGGCCTTTCAGCTTGGAACCGCGCGACCTCTACGGTCGCATGTTCGAATTCTGCCTCGGGCGTGGATGTGTGCGATGTCCTTAAGTTATTCAGGTTTAAGTAGTTCTAAGTTCTAGGGGACTGGTGACCTCAGATGTTAAGTCCCACAGTGCGCAGAGCCATATGAACCATTTTGAGTTTTGGACTTTGCCCTTGTAAGTGCTGACATTACAATGGTTATTTGTATTTTATTTCATTCTTTGTGTTCTTCAGTTCACCACGCAGATATTGCTATATTCCTAGCGTCAATTTTTAGTTTTAGTGGTAAAGATAACGCTTTTGTAAGGGGAAATTCTTATTTACAGAAATAATTTATGTCTGTTTAGACGTGAATCCATTGTGATATAAACAAAATTTGGCCTCTGCTAGTGATATGTCATTTAGGACGAATGATGACTATTTTAAAATTGAGCTTCTACGGCGTATAAAATGTAAGACTGCGTTGTTCATAGAAGTCAGTTAAGCAGATATGGGAGTGATCTAATGCTACAGTCACACTCCATTTCATCGCATTTACAGTCGAATAAAGTTCAGTGCAAGTGGGAAGTTCCTGGTTTGTGTTTATAGCCACAAGGCGTGGCCCAGACACCGAAAAGAATAACGGAAACAGAAGAGCGATGTGATGAACATGGGAAGGGGGTGGGCGTGGCTGGGGAGGGGTGCATTTGGGGGGGGCCGGGGGGGGGGGCGGGGGGGGGCGGGGGGGGGGGAGAGGACGGCAGTTAACTGGTGGGGCATCTTTGCCGGAAGGCGTTCTGTGCTCTGTTTATGATCTCTGTCTTCCTTTTCCTTAGAGGAGATGCAGTATAAAGAAACTGACTTCTGACTGCTGACTGTTGTTTGTCAGTCACACAGCAACTACTCATTCATTATTTTTCAGTTTATATGGTATTCTGTATTATAAACGCGGAGGGAAATTATAACACAAAATAACTTTAATAAAGATACAGGTCTAATATTAGGAGACATACGCGTCTTTCTAAGAATAAAGAGATATAATTCCAGATAAATAATTCATGTTCATTCTTGGGAAACACGTCAGATGCACCAATTGTATCATCCGGGGGAATAATGACTGTACACCGTTGTCACTCCAATCATTATAACATAACATTTGTAACCAAACTACCTAATCTGGTAACGATACACAATGGTAAGGAATACACCTTCGATATTTCATCCTCCATTGCAAAAGTGGTTCCCATAATCCACACATAACGAGACAGTGTGGTGATAAAAATGGTTCTAATAGCTCTGAGCACTATGGGACTTACCTGCTGAGGTCATCAGTCCCCTAGAACTTAGAACTACTTAAACTAAACTATCCTAAGGACATCACACAAATCCATGACCGAGGCAGGATTAGAACCTGCGACCGTAGCGGTCGCGTGGTTCCAGACTCTGGCGCCTTGAACCGCTCAGCCATGGTGTAGTGATACACAGTAGCAATTGGTGCTGTACCATGTGACACTGTAGCGTTAAGCATCTGTATTTGTGTGTAGCGCTCACTTCCGACTTAACGTAAAATAAAAAAATAGTTCAAATGGCTCTGAGCACTATGGTACTTAACATCGATGGTCATCAGTCCCCTATAACCTAGAACAACTTAAACCTAACTAACCTAAGAACATCACGCAACACCCTAACGTAAAACAAAAACCGTCGATATTTGTGTTACATTGATGGTCATTAAAATTGAAACACCGTAATGCAACAAACATTGGCTTGGTATGTTGTGTACTACAGGGTGAGACAAATAAAAGTGGCCCAGAGGAGTGGATGCGATGGGATGTGAATGTATGCATATAACCATACCCCCATGACGTGCAAACCACGTGTACGCCCGCCACGTATTCCACAACGGTTCAGAGCATAGAGCGGGCTGTGTAAGTGTGTGTGGAGCATTGCAAAGGGGACGATGGTAATCACAGTGGAGCAGAGAGAGTTCGCTGTTGAAGATTACCTAATAACAAAGTCGTGGAAACGGTCAGTTGTTTGCCGAGAAGTTTAATGGTGTCAAAACATCCCGGGTTCGATCCACCCCACTGCCTAAATTTTGATAAAAAATCAGCATTGGCGGCCGAAGACTTCCGGCATAAGAAGTCAGCCTCAATCTGCCAACGGGCTTGGAGGAGGAGCGGATAGAGGTTCAGGGCACTCTCTTGTCCTACGGGTGGGAAATTGCCCCTAAAGGCGGAAGAATCAGCAATGATCAACGAAATGAGGATGCAGAAGGCAATGGAAACCACTGCATTGAAGACACGTAACGTGTATCCACAGGACATGTGGCCTGTAGCTGAAGAAGTGTCATGATGATCTCTCCATTGGCAAAAGATTCCGGAATAGTCCCCCATTCGGATCTCCGGGAGGGGACTGCCAACAGGGAGGTTACCATCAGAAAAAGATTGAATAATCAACGAAAGGATAATGTTCTACGAGTCGGGGAGTGGAATGTCAGAAGCTTGAACGTGGGAGGCAAACTAGAAAATCTGAAAAGGGAAATGCAAAGGCTCAATCTAGATATAGTAGGGGTCAGTGAAGTGAAGTGGAAGGGAGACAAGGATTCCTGGTCAGATGAGTATCGGGTAATATCAACAGCAGCAGAAAATGGTATAAGAGGTGTAGGATTCGTTATGAATAGGAAGGTAGGGCAGCGGGTGTGTTACTGTGAACAGTTCAGTGACCGGGTTGTTCTAATCAGAATCGACAGCAGACCAACACTGACAACGATAGTTCAGGTATACATGCCGACGTCCCAAGCTGAAGATGAACACATAGAGAAAGTGTATGAGGATATTGAAAGAGTAATGCAGTATATAAAGGGGGACAAAAATTTAATAATCATGGGCGAGTGGAATGCAGTTGTAGGGAAAGGAGCAGAAGAAAAGGTTGCAGGAGAATATGGGCTTGGGGCAAGGAATGAAAGAGGAGAAAGACTAATTGAGTTCTGTAACAAGTTTCAGCTAATAATAGCGAATACCCTCTTCAAGAGTCACAATAGGAGGAGGTATACTTGGAAAAGGCCGGGAGATACGGGAAGATTTCAATTAGATTACATCATGGTCAGACAGATATTCCGAAATCAGATACTGGATTGTAAGGCGTACCAAGGAGCAGATATATACTCGGATCACAATATAGTAGTGATGAACAGTAGGCTGAAGTTCAAGACATTAGTCAGGAAGAATCAATACGCAAAGAAATGGGATAAGGAAGTTCTAAGGAATGACAAGATACATCTGAAGTTCTCTAACGCTATAGATACAGCAATAAGGAATAGCGCAGTAGGCAGCACAGTTGAAGAGGAATGGACATCTCTAAAAAGGGCCATCACAGAAGTTGGGAAGGAAAACATAGGTACAAAGAAGGTAGCTGCGAAGAAACCATGGGTAACAGAAGAAATACTTCAGTTGATTGATGAAAGGAGGAAGTACAAACATGTTCCGGGAAAATAAGGAATACAGAAATACAAGTCGCTGAGGAATGAAATAAATAGGAAGTGCAGGGAAGCTAAGACGAAATGGCTGCAGGAAAAATGCGAAGACACCGAAAAAGATATGATTGTCGGAAGGACAGACTCAGCATACAGGAAAGGCAAAACAACGTTTGGTGACATTAAAAGCAACGGTGGTAACATTAAGAGTGTAACGGGAATTCCACTGTTAAATGCAGAGGAGAGAGCAGATAGGTGGAAAGAATACATTTAAAGCCTCTATGAGGGTGAAGATTTGTCTGATGTGATAAAAGAAGAAACAGGAGTCGATTTAGAAGAGATAGGGGATCCAGTATTAGAATCGGAATTTAAAAGAGCTTTGGAGGACTTACGGTCAAATAAGGCAGAAGGGATAGATAACATTCCATCAGAATTTCTAAAATCATTAGGGGAAGTGGCAACAAAACGACTGTTCACGTTGGTCTGTAGAATATATGAGTCTGGCGACATACCATCTGACTTTTGGAAAAGCATCATCCACACAATTACGAAGACGGCAAGAGCTGACAAGTGCGAGAATTATCGCACAATCAGCTTAACAGCTCATGCATCGAAGCTGCTTACAAGAATAATATACAGAAGAATGGAAAAGAAAATTGAGAATGCGCTAGGTGACGATCAGTTTGGCTTTAGGAAAAGTAAAGGCACGAGAGAGTCAATTCTGACATTACGACTAATAATGGAAGCAAGGCTAAAGAAAAATCAATACACGTTCATAGGATTTGTCGACCTGTTGACAATATAAAATGGTGCAAGCTGTTCAAGATTCTGAAAAAAGTTGGGGTAAGCTATAGGGAGAGACGGGTCATATACAATATGTACAACAACCAAGAGGGAATAATAAGAGTGGACGATTAAGAACGAAGTGCTCGTATTAAGAAGGGAGTAAGACAAGGCTGTAGCCTTTCGCCCCTACTCTTCAATCTGTACATCGAGGAAGCAATGATGGAAATAAAGGAAAGGTTCAGGAGTGGAATTAAAATACAAGGTGAAAGGATATCAATGATACGATTCGCTGATGACATTGCTATCCTGAGTGAAAGTGAAGTAGAATATACAATATGTACAACGCCAAGAGGGAATAATAAGAGTGGACGATTAAGAACGAAGTGCTCGTATTAAGAAGGGATTAAAACAAGGCTGTAGCCTTTCGCCTCTACTCTTAAATCTGTACATCAAGGAAGCAATGATGGAAATAAAAGAAAGGTTCAGGAGTGGAATTAAAATACAAGGTGAAAGGATATCAATGATACGATTCCCTGATGACATTGCTATCCTGAGTGAAAGTGAAGAAGAACTAAATGATCTGCTGAACGGAATGAACAGTCTAATGAGTACACAGTATGGTTTGAGAATAAATCGGAGAAAGACGAAGGTAATGAGAAGTAGTAGAAATGAGATCAGCAAGAAACTTAACATCAGGATTGATGGTCACGAAATCAATGAAGTTAAGGAATTCTGCTACCTAGGCAGTAAAATAACCAATGACGGACGGAGCAAGGAGGACATAAAAAGCAGACTCGCTATGGCAAGAAAGGCATTTCTGGCCAAGAGAAGTCTACTAATATCAAATACCGGCCTTAATTTGAGTAAGAAATTTCTACGTCTGGAGTGCAGCATTGTATGGTAGTGGAACATGGACTGTGGGAAAACCGGAACAGAAGTGAATCAAAGCATTTGAGATGTGGTGCTATAGACGAATGTTGAAAATTTTGTGAACTGATAAGGTAAGGAATGAGGAGGTTGTACGCAGAATCGGAGAGGAAAGGAATATGTGGAAAACACTGATAAGGAGAAGGGACAGGATGATAGGACATCTGCTAAGACATGAGGGAATGACTTCCATGGTAATAGAGGGAGCTGTAGAGGGCAAAAACTGTAGAGGAAGACAGAGATTGGAATACGTCAAGCAAATAATTGAGGACGTAGGTTGCAAGTGCTACTCTGAGATGAAGAGGTTAGCACAGGAAAGGAATTCGTGGCGCGCCGCATCAAACCAGTTAGTAGACTGATTACCAAAAATGTTAACTCAAAGAGTCACAGGTTCTGGCCAGCGGGGAATCCGCGAAACTTCCACAGCATGATCAGAAGTTTCGGGTTTGGTATGCAGTTCTGCACGCCGCATTGTTGGTCCCGTCTTCTTCCATCAAACGCTGGCTTCGGTACGTTACATTGCCAACATTTTGCAACAATTTGTGGCAGCATTAACGGAGGAGGAAATGACGTACAGTTACATCCAAGAGGATGGAGTAGCTTCCCATAAAGTCGGGTACCGAAGAGCACATTTAGATAATCTTCAAGCCTGACAGATTTGTTAACAGAGGTCAGTCTGGTCTCGGACCTAGCAGGCTACTCAGGTCACTTGACCAGTCAGTAGGCCATTAGTTTGTGTGAGGAGTATCGCTACAACTCTCATAGTCTTCAAGAACGGCAACAGAATATTTCGGGTAAGAATGCATTGGTTTCAACAGTCCAGCTTCGATCTGCCTTCAGCGACTTGCTGACCAACGCTCAGATGTGATGACTGGTGGTCGCTTTAAACCTGCTATAGCCTGTCGGCCGGAGTGGCTGTGCGGTTCTAGGCACTACGGTTTGGAACCGAGCGACCGCTACGGTCGCAGGTTCGAATCCTGCCGCGGGCATGGATGTGTGTGATGTCCTTAGCTTAGTTAAGTTTAATTAGTTCTAAGTTCTAGGCGACTGAGGACCTCAGAAGTTAAGTCGCATTGTGCTCAGAGCCATTTGAACAAGCCTGCTATAGCCAGGTTAGTACTGTATTTCCCTTCCTCTGCTGTGTTTCCTTGTGCACTGGACGTCTGTTATCTGGGCCACTTTTAGGTGCCCAACCTGTACTGACTTGATACTCAAATGATCGACTTTTCAGTACAACTGTACAGATCAAGCAGGGAGAACGCCATCTACTTTCTGTTTACAAGGAAAGATACGCAGTGGTTTTTTATTCAGATATTACATATAAATGTTGACCGTTTGTGAGAAGATGACGTTATGCCTCATGTAAGACGCACAAAAGTCTGCCAACTTCTGTCTGAATTCTACAGCGGCAGGATCGCGGCCCAACAATATTACTGCTCACATAGGTCTGGACTTCACGCCTGTCATTCGAATATGGATTCGATGGAATCAGAAGCGCCGTGCTCAAGACCATATAAGATTGCAACCAGCACCAAGTGACAAGAGCCTGGTAAGCCAGATATTGTTCGCTAGGACTTGCACGATCACACAGATACGCTACATACCTTGAATCAGGAAACAGGTTTGAATGGGAAATGGCGAAACAAGTACCCACAAGGACATTATTTATTTATTTATTTATTTTCTGATTATAGTGACCTGATGAGCCTCGTACACCTGCGGGTCGTGGATATATGAAACGTTGTCCACCTCCGAATACAAAACAAATTCATTATCATGTAACCTACTTCAAAAATTTTAATATAAAATTTAAAGAAAAAATAGTAAAACATAATTTCCATATACCAGCAATGTATTCTGCTACAAACGAGTGGCTAAACTACAAACTGTTCCTAAACTACTACGTGAGACCCGCATTATCAGATGTGAGTTGGTAGTGCAAATGTGTGAGAAATATTATGGGACTTAACCGCTGAGGTCATCAGTCCCTAAGCTTACACACTACTTAACCTAAATTATCCTAAGGACAAACACGCACACCCATGCCCGAGGGAGGACTCGAACCTCCGCCGGGACCAGCCGCACAGTCCATGATTGCAGCGCCTTAGATCGCTCGGCAAATCCCGCGCGGCTGTGAGTGGGTAGTACTAAAGTCTAGTAGAGTTCATTGGGTACGGAACAGTACAGTATACTACTACTGAAATACAACTTTTTATTTCTAAGTTCACATAGAAAATAAAATTAAGCGTGATGTTTTCAGTTTTTTGTATTCATCGTACATAAACAGAGTTCACAGTAAATACAAGTATTACATTGTCCTCCATGAACTTCATGATCGTCTTCGCTGTAGACTTCGTTCTCCTATATAGTGGGGTCTGCATCTTGTAAAATGGCAGCAGCAGCAGATCGAGACCTCCTGATGAGTGGTATTCAAAGGAAGCGTCGGCGTCTGGCAACAACAAGTTCTCAGGTAGAAATGATGGAACCATTTCAAGCTTCGCTGGCTGTTAGCTATATTCTTTTAATGCACCATGCCTATAATTTACGTTTCTGGCCAGTTTCTGCCTTAGGCCATTGTCAAGTGTCTCCAATATCGCATCAAAAATACAGTGAATGAGTAAAACATATTAGTGGATAACATTACACTTAATGTATTATATATTTTTTAAATTACTTATATAACATTGGTGATGAGTGCGTCGCATTTAAAAATGTTTGTTTCATGTTATGGGAGACAGACACGTTTAGCAGCACGTCGTGCAAGGGCTAGGAAGCTACCTGTAAGTGAAGTTTTTGCCCACAAGACGTGTGAAATTTGTTCTTCTAAGCTAATTGTTTTGCGCAAGTCGACATCTGTAACATGTCTGGGATCGTGTCTGTCCCCACATAACACTAAACAACATTTTTCAATGTGACACACAATATCACGTAAATAATATAATCAACAACTGTAATACCCCAAGCGTAATGCAATCCACTATTATGTCTTACCTGCTCATTGTACATTTGTTATCATACTGCACTATGCGCCAGTAATGTAATTTATACGCATTGTGAATTAAAGAACCTACGATGGTTAAAACTGTTCCATCACTTAGACGATACAGTGAGGCTGTGGGCCAGAATATGAAAAAAATGCATATGTGAAATTTGTTCTTCTAAGCTAATTGTTTTGCGCAAGTCGACATCTGTAACATGTCTGGGATCGTGTCTGTCCCCACATAACACTAAACAACATTTTTCAATGTGACACACAATATCACGTAAATAATATAATCAACAACTGTAATACCCCAAGCGTAATGCAATCCACTATTATGTCTTACCTGCTCATTGTACATTTGTTATCATACTGCACTATGCGCCAGTAATGTAATTTATACGCATTGTGAACTAAAGAACCTACGATGGTTTAAATTTTTCCATCATTTAGACGATACAGTGAGGCTGTGGGCCAGAACATGAAAAAAATGCATTAAAAATGTTCTCAGGATCATGCAGATGTCAGCGGCATAGTGGGATCTACATTTGTGCGTCTGCTTCTCGTGGTGATAGTGCGATAATTAGAACTGTTCAGCATTTCTCCCCTACACTCCACACTGCCCAACACGTTGGATGACACACCGAAAGCGTCATTACTTGAAAATGCCTTGCCTTGTGCCATGCACTCCGATTATCATGTTACCTCCTCAACTCCACTGTTGTTTCCTAAGTAGTATTTCTTCGTCGTAAGTAGTTCTACTCAAATTGTTACTGATCCTTTTCGTGTCAGCACCACGAATGTGGTATTAGAAGACTACACGTTCCTGGGCGCTCTGTACTATAGTCACATATACTTGTGTTGAGCCTCTTAATCTTAGGCGGGTATTACACTATCAAATTTCTTTGTCAAATATTTGATCAAGGATGTGATCAAATATTCCGTCAAATATATTTGACAAAGATCTTTGACGTAGGGCTGTAAGGGGTATTACACTATAATATTTTTCGTCAAAGTTCAAGATGGCTGACAACAACAACTTATTAACCGCAGCAGTTGCATGTACCACAATTGCACTGTGTGCACATGTGGAAGAGAAGCGGGGAAAGAAAAGGAAACATACCCGGGTGAAGCCATGGATTTTACGACGACACGATAAAAGCATTCAACAAAACTTGTTAAGTGAGCTTACGGTGGCGAACGTCAAGTCGTACATCAATTACTTAAAAATGAATGAGCATACATTTCTGTATGTGCTCAGTGAAGTGTATCCACATATCACAAAGCACAATATTCACTTAAGAACTGCTACATCTGAAGAAGACAGGTTCATTGTAACACTCCGATTCCTTGCTGCAGCAGAGAGTTGGGTTAGAATAGTTAGGTTAGGTCAGGTCTCCAATCTTTGTATTCTATTTTTGTATTCAGCGTGTCTCACGTTGTAAAAAGCCTCATCAGCTTCATAAATCTCTATTAATTTTGTAGTTGTCGGCACACACCAATTGTATTTACTGGCAATGTTTATAAAAACACTACAGACGACAGAATGCAGCGATGCTAGCGCTCCATTTGGTAACACGTCACGTTGCGGTGAACAGAAGACAAGCGACTTCTTTGATCAAGTCTACAGCGAGGCCCTAAATTTGATCAAATATTGAACGACTTTTGACAAAGTTCCCTATTACACCATCAAATGTCTTTGACAAAGATATTGGTCAAAGATTTTTGACAAAGAAATTGGATAGTGTAATACCGGCCTTATGCAGTTATACTGAGTACGGGCTAAGTCAAGTATGAAAATAGATCGTTCCCCGTCTGGGGTTAATTTAGTCCATCCTCATTTTTTCCATGGTGGTCGAAAAATTTCAAGCAGTCTCAGACCCGAATCTGATGCGTCCCACGCACTTTGCCATTAGTCTTCTCACCAAAGGTTCAGTTGTACCTTCATGTCCACGTTAGACGCAATTATTTGTTGAGTCTTAGTTGGTTTCCAGCCTGCAGCAAGTAAAATGCTGCCTCGTATCTACCCAACGAAAAAATATCTGAAATGACAAACGGTGCCGCGGTGAGAGTAGTACCGAAAGCCACGGCCAACTACAGGGCCATACACCCAGGGCCGGGGCAAGGCACGTGCGAAACGTGCGACCGCACGGGGCAGCACTTTCCGAGAGGCGCCAAATTTGCCACCCTCCCACGCCCCACCTTTTTTTTCTTTTTTTTTTTTTTTTAGGACAAACTCAACATTCATGCCTAAGAGCGGGTTCGAAACCAAACCTCGGAGGGAGCGGCTTTGGGAACTATTGTATGGCGCCTTGACTACCTACCGGCCACCCCTGTTGAACAAGGGGATGGAGGTGGACTAATTTCTTCCTCGCCGCTGTGGCAGCATCGTCGTGCTTACGCAGGAGGAACAGAGAGGGAGAAGCAGTCTGGCGTACACGCCAGTATCCTTATGAGTGGAGCGCTGCCAGCCTGTTACGCACCGTGCGTTTACCCACAACTAATTTTGCAGAAGACGAAATCTAATTTGGAAATTTGAATGCAATGTTCGATACTGCGGTTACACGTTAAGCCTGAAGCAGTTTTGAAAAGCCCTTCAATGGCAGTTTCCGAGTGTTTTATTCTTCCCGCATTATGGAAAAAAATTTTTGAACATTACTACAGCCAAACATGTCCAACACCTACAGTGGCTAGAAGTGTTCCGAATGGGTAAATACGCTACGAGTAATTACAAGGGATAAAGATATTACTAATGAGCCTGGCATAAGTTGGGTTTCGATGTATTTTTGAAAATTTTTGTTATCCGTTTCTGAGTGATAGTCGGACGTTTTGGTTTTTGAGCCATGAAACACCTGTCTCCGCCTGCTTGAGCAACAATTAAAGTCTGACCGGCACTTTTGTTTGACAATACTAGTCGCAGACTAGATGTAAACACATATTAAAAGCTTTGAGATTGGCCACTCAGGGGCTGAAACCTAGGTAGATCTGAAAAGTAAAATCAAAAATTGACTGCTGACATTTCCCACAGATTTCTTCAAATTAAATTCCACAAACGTTTGTAAAAAAAAAAGGAGGGGCGACAATTTAGCAGCTCGCACTGGGCGGCACTTGGGCTTGCACCGGCCCTGCATACACCCATACACCTCTGCACCTGTCGCAGAATGGTCTTCTACCGCTGTTAACATAGCAGGTGCGACCACACTCTATCCACGAGGACAGTATGACGGCCTCTGGAGCCCCGTGGACCCTTAGCATCATAAAAAGCACAAGCAATGTGGCAAATATTTGCTTAGCCAATTGCCAGGGTCGGGAGTGCGCGGAGCAGGTGCTGGGACACAAATACACATAACTGAACGGTAAAAAAAAAAAATGTGTTTGAAATCTTATGGGTCTTAACTGCTATGGTCATCAGTCCCTAATCTTACACACTACTTAACCTACATTATCAGAAGGAGAAACACACACACCCATGCCCGAGGGAGGACTCGAACCTCCGCAGCCACATAGTCCCTGACTGCAGCGCCCTAGACCGCTGAACGGCTACTAGCACTGTATTCTCCATCTCTCTCTGGACAGTAGGAACCACGTAACCGCCTTCTTAGTTGCATTCCATTTTACCACTAGACATTTTGCCATCTGTGTAAAGGAATGAACAGTATGTTATGTTGGATAAAATAAGAATTAAGGTTAAACAAATTCAGAATAAAGATGGATTAGACTTGATTAACATCAGAATATGCTAACGATAGAGTACCTTGTGTCTAGGAAGCAAAACAAACTTGCGGCTCCGAACACGATCACAGTCGCAAGCTTCACTCACCGGCTGCATGAGATTCGTCCCTGTTGTTTCCAGTGCGAAGCATGCGGTAGGGAAAAATTGAGGATCTGTTAGACGACGAACAGATCGGCTTTAGGAAAGGTAATGGCACCAGAGAGGCATTTCTGGCGTTGCGTTTGATAATCGACTCAAGACAGAAGAAAAATCAAGACGTGTTCGTAGGATTTGTTGATCTGGAGAATGCGTTCAACAATGTAAAATAGTACAAGATGTTGTAAATCTTGAGAACACTTGTGGTGAGCTGTAGGAAAAGACGAGTAATATACAATACATACCAGTACAAAGAGGGAACAATAAAAGTGGGAGACCAAGTACAAAGCGCAAAGATTAAAAAAGGGTGTAAGACAGGAATGTAGATTTTCACCCCAACTGTTCAGTCAGTACAATGCAGAAGCAACGATGGAAAAGTTCAACAGTGGGATCAAAATTCGAGACTGAAGGATATCAATGATAAGATTCGATAATGACACACCTACCCTCGGTGAAACCAAAGAACAATTAAAGGATCTCTTGAAAGGATTGAACGATTGAATGCATAATATGAACTAAGAGTAAATAGAAGAGGGACGAAAGAAATGAGAAGTAGCAGAAATGAGAAGAGCAAGAAATTTAACATCATAATTAGAGATCACGAAGCAAATGAAGTTAAGGAGATCTGCTACCTTGGCAGCAAAATAAATCATGGCGGATGGGGCAAGGAGGACGTAGAAGACAGACTAGCACTGGTAGAAAGGGCATTCCTGGCCGAGAGAAGTGTAGTAGTGTCAAATAAGGTCTTAATTTCAGGAAGGAATTCCTGATAATGTACGTTTGGAGCACAGCGTTGCACGGTAGTGAGACATGAGCTACGGGAAAATCAGTACAGAAGAGAACTGAAGAATTAGAGATGATGCCACAGAAGAATATTAAAATTAAGTGCACCGATAAGGTAAGGAATGAGGTGGTCATCCGTAGAATCGGCGGGGAAAGGAATGTATGGAAAACACTGACGAGAAGGAGGGACAATATGATAGGACATCTGTTAAGATAGCAAGAAATAACTTCCATGGTGCTAGAGGGAGCTGTAGAGGATCAAAACTGTAGAGGTAGCCAGAGACTGGGGTACGACCAGCAAATAATTTGCTACTCTGAGATGAAAGGGTTGGCCCACGAGAGGAGTTCGTGGCGCATCGTATCAAAACAGTCAGAAGACTGATGGCTCAAATAAAGCCAAGGAAAAATGAGAGTGCGCACACGACAACAGCCGACTGTGGAGCAGCAAATATTCGCACAGGTAGCACGCTTATGGGAACGGAGTGCGCTGGTCAACATTCCATGGGCGGTCGTCTGTGATTGTTGGTGGTAGAGAGCTACAGCTTGAGCTTTCAAAATTTTTGGAAACTTTACCATTTGTGGCAGGGTCCTATTACGCAGGGCTCTTGAGGCAAATGTTAGTAACTCAAAAGGAACTTGAGGGGAGAACATTTTCCATTCAGACTGGTTCTGAAGGGAACTTCCTTGTTTATAATAGTATACATTCAAATTCGGACTGTCAATAGTCAGGTTATCGGTGATAGACATTGTATCTCAAGTCATTTGGCGGCTGGTATGACTGCTTAGCCTATATTTTTTGTTGTTTGATTGTTGCGCCTAATTAATGAGTTCTATTGTGTCACAGACAAATTTAAATATTTGGGCCTGATCATTAAATTTTGTTTAAAGTGTAACTGCGCCTAAACAATATGTTCAGACTGTTGTTATTACTATTATTGCCCCTGTTTACTTTGAAACTCTTCCTTCCCAAACAGAATTTTCGTATTTTTGGTCTTTTTAAATACAGTTTTAAAATTCTATCTAAGATGGCCACTGTGCCTGAGGAAACTCATGTTCAGAAAAAGAAACAGAACACCTAGAACGACTAGAGGTAGGACGTCGATATTCACAGAATATATACATTATTGTTCTCTGCAGAAGTGACTGACTTTTGAATCTTTTTGGCCAGCAAATTCGAGGTCAACATCCATATCGCGGCGCAACATCACCTGCCGGTAAAATGTTGTTGTAGCTGTAAACCGAAGGTAATGGATCAGGGTGACTTGAGCAGACGTGCAGGACACCTCACAGACGGATGCGTGACCCGTACCGTCAAATCAGTGAATTTGAGAGAGGACTCATTACTGGCATTAGAAAATGTGATGCATAAGTTTGGGAAATTGCTGCTCGTATGGGACGAAGTGTTTCGGCTTGGAAACGGGTGGGAGAGAAGCGGTTCACGGAAGATCGTAGGACACGACGAGGTGGGTCAGGTCCCACCACACAGACGACCCCCGGAGTAGGTCGACACGTCATCCGAGTGGCATTGCTGAACAGATCTGCGTCCTCCTCGGTTCTAGTGGAACAGTGAAACAATGCAACACATCCTACACTATCAGGTGTGACAGTCCGTCGGCGTTTATTAAGGTCTGGGTTACGTGCGCGCCGGCCAGTGTGGCCGTGCAGTTCTAGGCGCTTCAGTCTGGAACCGCGTGACCGCTACGGTCGCAGGTTCGAATCCTGCCTCGGGCATGGATGTGTGTGATGTCCTTAGCTTAGTTAGGTTTAAGTAGTTCTAGGGGACTGATGAACGCAGATGTTAAGTCCCATAGTGCTCAGAGCCATTGGAACAATTTTTTTGTTACGTGCGCGTCTTTCACTTCTACGCCTACATTTGACGAATGTCCAGAAATATGTTAGACGGTAATAGTGTATGAAACGACATCACTGGGTACAGTAGTGGCATCAGATACTGTTTTGGAACGAAACGTGGACATCTGAAACGAGGTGACGGAAATGCTAATCATTTCTGCAGAACATACTGATTTACATATCCTGTGAACACCAACGTCCCGTCTCTAGCCGTTCAAGACATTCTGCTTTTTCTGGACATGATTGTACACATGACATGATTGTTTGCGCACACTCGGCTGCAGAGTGAAAATCTCATTCTGGAAACATCCCCCAGGCTGTGGCTAAGCCATGTCTCCGCAGTATTCTTTCTTCCAGGACTGATAGTTGTGCAAGGTTCACAGAAGAGCTTTTGTGAAGTTTGGAAGGTAGGAGTCGAGGTACTGACAGAATTGAAGTCGTGGGGTAGGATCGTGAGTCGTGCTTGGCGAGCTCAGATGGTAGAGCACTTGCCCGCGAAAGGCACACGTCCCGAGTTCGAGTCTCGGTCGGGCAGTCAGTTCTAACCTGCTAGGAAGTTTCATGGTTGTACTTATTTGTTTTGATAAATCTTGGTATTAAAATCAAGCTATTTAATCAATTGATTAGTAAATCATTCTCCGTTGATAATATTGGAGCATGTATAATGTTCCAGATTTGTTTATTTCTGGTGGGTGATAAAGGGGATCGTGGTGTTGGCGGGCTGGGAAAATAAGAATTACAGCTTTGTTTCAGGGGCTTTGAGCCTCCTGGGAGCGTGGCCAACCAAGTACAAAAACCGAAGGAAGGGCTGCATCGCCCGGTTGTCGAAACATCGACGCATCCGAATGAGGTGATTGAGGCCGTCGACTTTGTTCATCTCCCTTTAGCTGAAATAGCATCGGATGTGTCATTCCCGCCCACAAGTAAGACGTCTGGGGGCTCGAATGACGTATTGTTTGTTTAGTTCATATGATTTGCATTGCATGAAACAGAGCGAAGAGTTGGGTAAACAGTTAGATCTGTTGCAGAAACAACCTTCTGCCTTTACGGAACGTACTGAGGAAATGTCTGCTTCGAATGTACAGGAGAAATCAGAAGTGAAGCGCGCAGAACCTACTGCAGAGGAAACGAAACACCGTAGCCAGGATGATAGGAGAGTTATTGACAGACAGCGAAACGGTACGTCAGGCCGCAAGTGCAATGATTAGGTTGGTAGGTTATCTACACCTTTAATTGGGTTATTACAAGAGAACGGAAAACTGTCAGTTGATACCCCAGCCCAGATTCAGTATCTATTGTGCTTCCTAGCTGAGTTCCAGGAACAATGTGAAAATTGTGGCGTGAAATACATGTTACGATATTCATTGTGTACAGCGCAATTATCGATTTATGTCACTACAGATAGAGTGCTGCAGTATAGCTGATTTCGGGAGTATTTCAAAGGAAATTGATATCCTCGTGGGCACTGCTGGAATTAGTGCAAACGAACTGCTGGTGTAGCCGCCAGCACGGAGTTTGTGGGATATACGGCGAAATGTAAATGCATTCTGTTTGCCGTATAGCTAAGCTGAAGTTATTGGCATATTTCCGAAGGGATAAATCCGGAGGAGAGGTCTGTATTATTGTTCGTGACAAGACTACAAACATTTGCTGTTTTTAGAGCCGTATTACGGTAAATAGACGCTGTCCATAACAAGCCTATGAAGCGAAAGTATTCAATACACTGGTCTGATTATTAATTGGAGAGAACGCGAATTTTCATTCTGTTTCTCTAGAAAGTGATCTTATGACTTGTGCACCCATCTTCGTGGAATATCAGCGTAGGTTTACATGGTCCAAGAACAAGAGAGTGACTACTTTTGTCATCTTGCTGCTAAGAAAACCACGCAATTACGGAGCGTATATCAGGCTATCCCGAAGTCCGTGCCGATGTTTTGAGAGTTGCACAATTCGGCGAGTATAAGATCAAACTTGCCGACAATATCCCTGTTAGGGCTCCTTCCTCCAATGATGAAATAAATAAATGTAAATGTCGTGCGACTACGGCCTCCCGTCAGGTAGATCGTTCGCTGGGTGCAAGTCGTTCGATTTGACGCCACTTCGGCGACTTCGGCGTCGAAACGATGAAATAGCTCAAATAGATTGCTGAGAAAATGCCTAATGTCAGAACTTGTACCCCTCCCGTTCTCCGTACTCTTCACTCATTCTTAGTTCGAAAAGAATATGAGCATGTTCTACCTGTTGTAGATGACTGTGCAGCCCTGTTTTTCCTGGTTTTGTAAGGCCTTAGATCTCAACCAGGCCTGTTAAGAAATTCCGCTGTCTGAAGACTGTAAATCTATCACAGCAATTGCAGCTGACTGAAGTCTCTACGATTTCAACCGCGTCTCCTTTGGACACGACTGGAGCGGCGGTAATGAACCGTCTCCCGAAAAGTATATTTTCAAATATTAAATTTAAATTTGTTTGTCATTACGTGGGTGACTTGGTTATCTATAGTGAGAATTTCTCTGCCGGTTGAGGGGTGGAGGGCAGAGATCACAATTAAGCCTTCTAAGAAAAATTTTCTCAACCACATACGTCGTTTTTGGGCACATATAGTTTCTTCTAAAGGTATTACTGTGGATCAGATCTGCGCTGAAGTTATCCACAATTTATTGCCCACCATCTGAGCGTCCCAAAGCTATGGCGAGATGCATTGGAAAGATTAGTCTCTTTAGAAGTTCGCCCATATGGCATTTCAATTGAATGAGCTAAGAAAGAAAAGAAGGAAATCTGAATTGACTCTGTCCCAGTAACCGGCCTTCGGAGGTCTTAAAGGGCGTTAGCATGGATGAACCCCTGATCTTCCCGTAGAGTTTGTAGGCCAAATGGATGCCAACGTCAGATATCGCGGCTCTTCATTTACAAGTACACCCAACTGAGAGAAGACCAGTAAGATACGCCACTCACGGATTGTCAGGACTAGAGACTAAATACTTTGTTTACCAAATGTAATGTCTGCCCTTGAGAGATCTCTGGAACACCGTCCCTTTATCCTAGAACCTGATAACCAGCTACTGAGATGGGTGCTGAAAAGACCAAGGCAGACAGTACGGATTGGCAGCTGGGCAACTCGGATATCCACCTTCCAGTTCACAGAGCTTTATACATATGGATGGAATAATGTTGATGCTGACAGCCGCAGTCTTATGTTTTGGGAAGAGGATGGCCCTGCGTTGGGTACAGGGAAGACCAAAGCGGAGAGGATGGATCGCCAGATGAGCAGTTCGGGTCATGTACATAGAGGGGATCAGATTTTTGCTGACAAACTTAGTCGTATGTTTGGCGAAGACGATGGTCCTGATATGGGTATTGAGAACAGCAAGGCAGACGAATTGATCGGCAGATGGGCAGTTCGGATTTCTTGCTTCCAGTTTAGAGTGTGTTATATAAGCGGTAGTGATAACGTTGTTGACAGCCTTAATGATGTATGCAGACGGGATAATGGTGTTGCTGACAGCCTTAGTCTTATGTCTGGGAGAAATCGTGGTCCTTAGTTAGGAACCAGAAACCCCTAGACGGATAGAGAGCGTCGCTACATGAGCAATTCGGATCTCTGCCTTCCAGTTTAGAGTGTGTAATATATGTGGATGGGACTATGTTATTGCCGACACGATTAGCCCTACGTTTGGGGCAGAGGATGGTGAATCATCTAGTAACGGACCATTTACGGCAGTAGGCAATACGAAGCGGAATTCGCTGGCGCTATGCAGACTCATCTTCCGTGGGTATTTAAGAGCATTCCGGAACATCAAGATGCCAATGTGGGTTTAAGGAAAATTAAGGACAAGATAAAAGCGGAAGAAAAAGTGAAGCCATACTGTTTAAATGAAAATATTTTGTGCTATCCAGTCAGGGTAAGTAAATGGGACAAAATAGTTTTATCCCAGAATTACTACCGTTAATCTGCAAATATTACCACGAGTCGCCAGTCGGTGGCCATTTAACAATATTAAAAACGAGAATGAAGATTCTCTAAAATTCTATCTGGTATGGGATGGGCAACGTAATTAAGGAATGAGTTCTGTCTTGCAAGGTCTGTGCAATGAGTAACAGGACAGAGATTGCCGACTTCTGAGACAGTGACGTCAAGTAGGAAAAGGTTACACATAGGCCCTCTACCATGGTCGCGAATCGGGAATAAGTTCATTCTGGTTCGTTTGGATGCGTTTACCCCTTTTTTTCTGGTTATTTCTGACCCGCCATATGACCGCGTAAGGTACTATAGTAGTTTACAGTCCCTATACAGTGAAATAATAAGCAACCGTTTCATAAAAGAAATTTAATTTCTTTATCGGTTTCGAACACTTAGTGGCTTCTTTCAGAAGGTTATACCTATCGAATTATTTGCTAGTGTCAACAGTAAACAGGTAAAGAATTAAATTCATTTTGTGCAAGTGGTTGCTTATTGTTTTCTACGACTGCAGCTGCTGAGGGTGGATAACATACTAAACTTTATAGTCCTTGTTTGGTGTCTTCAGGCAACCACAATATTTAGCATATGATAATTCTGTAGCATTCACGTCGAAACTGTTTCAGGATTTCTGTTTCAAGAACAGCTTTTCGTACACCACCACACTACCCTACTATCCTAACTCTTCATTTATTGAATGGGTCAACCATAATTTCCGTTCCACATCACAGTAAACCACCTTCAAGATCATTCTAGGTGGGAGCCATTGATTGATTGCTTAGTTTCAGCCTTCAGATTCCCGTTAGACGTAGGTTTTGTTACAAGTCCAACTCGCCAATAGGGAATTCTTGATTAGTCAACCAACTGTTACCTGACAGAATTAATGCACTGAAGGTCAGAGACGGCTGGAAGAGTGTAAGAAATAACCTGAAATGTAGTCATGAAAGAGAAACCCAACAACGAAGATAGGCTTCATTCTTCTTTATCAGTCGTCCTAATGGTTTGATACGACCCTCTCCTCTGCCTTCTTTTCATTTGCGAGTATCAATTGCAAGCTACATTCTCAATTATTTCCTGAATGTATTCCAATCACTAACTTTCTCTGCAGTTTTTTTCCCTTTACAACTCCCTCTAGTACCATGGAAGTTATTTCCTGATGTCTTAACAAATGCCCTACTATACTGTCCCTTCTTCTTGTTAGTGTTTTCCATATATTCCCCTCGTCGCCGATTCTGTGGAGAACTTCCTCACTTCTTTCCTGATAATCCACCTAGTTTTTAGGATTATTCTGTAACACCACATCTCAAATGCTTTGATTCTCTTTTTACTACCAAAAGATGCTGTGCTCCAAACGTACATTCTCAGATATTTCTTCCTCAAATTAAGGCCTATGTTTGACACTAGTGACTTCTCTTGGCCAGGAATTCTCTTTTTCCTACTGCTGTTGTGCTTTTTATGCACTCTTTGTTCCATTCATCTTGGGCAATTTTGCTCCCTACGTAGCTCCCTACGTAGCAATTTCGTTTACTTCGGAATCCCCATTTCTGATATTAAGTTTCTCACTGTTCACATTTCTACTATTTCTCGTTATTTTGCCTTTTTTCGATTTACTCTCAGTCCTGTTATCAGCGAATCTTACCATTGGTGTCCTTTTACCTTGAATTTTCATTACGTCGTTGACTCTTTGATGTACAGATTGAACAGAAGGAGCGAAAGACTACGTCCCTGCCTCAAACCCTTTTTAATCTGTACACTTTGTACTTGGTCTTCCACTCTTACTGCTCCCTGTGAGTGTGCTACTATAAAACATAGGTCTTAATTTAAGGAAGAAATTTCTGAGACTGTACGTTTGGAGCACAGCATTATTTGGTAGAAAATAGAAAATCTAAGCATTTGAGATGTGGTGCTACTGAGGATTTCTGAAAGATACGTGGATTGATAAGGAAAGAGATGAGGACTTTCTCCGTAGAATCGGCGACGAAAGAAATATGTGGAAAAGACTGACAAGAAAAAGGGACAAGATGGTAGGGTATTTCTTAAGACATCGGGAAATAACTTCCATGTTACTAAAGGGAGCTGTAGAGGGTAAAAACTGTAGAAGAAGTCAGTGGTTGGAATACATTCATAAATGCAGAAGTTTCAGAAAATCAGTAAGGCCAAATATATAATAATGGTGAAGTTGCTGCCCGGATTTACGGGACCGCTGCAAATCCCTCAGTTGTGGCTCTAGTCACTCTGCAGATAAAAAAATTGCGAGTAAACGAATATTTGGTGTATTTTACCTCAAGCGAAACATTATGCTAGTGTTAAAAGAATTTAATGGACAAAGTGTCTGAATTTATGCCTATAAAGGCGTGGTTAGGGGCAAGTGCGATTGTTTCCTTACGTACATTAAGTTTTGTATTCTTGACGATGAGGTCACGGCTCTGTAACACTCTACACAAGCCATTAGCAGTTAGAGTCTCTATTGTAGAGAAAGTTAGTAATATCGTCCTTCTGAGTTTTCCAACCAGTAAGCTGCTACCCCATGAGGACGGATTTTCGCGTATGGCTTCGTATCGCGGCTGCTATCCGCACCAGTTTCAATTTCGCGACGGTCGCGATAAAGCGCGAAAGCGGCGACCGCGGATTGCGAAGCAGTAAGGATTCGCACAGGCAAAACGCTTCTGGGAAATGAGTGAGTTGGTCAACAATAACGGACCGCCTACTGTGACCGTTGCTGGCAGGGAGCTACGGCTTCACCTGTGTTAACACTCCGATGTGGCAGGGTCCTACTGTGCGGCTCCTGAACGGAAATCCTGAGGCAATTAGCAGCAACCCAGAAGCAACCCGAGAACACTACAGTTTCCTCTCATCTGGTGCTGAAGGAAACTTCCGTGACTTTAGTTCCATAAATTAAAACTCGGCCTGTGAAGATTCAGATAACAGGAGATAGAAATTCTATATCGAGTCCTTTGGAGGCAGGTTTCCTCACTTACAAGGGGACCCTCCATAATGTAAATCACGGATTTTGACGCTCTTCAAATATGTTGTAGAGGCTCTTACTCTGAGTACCTGGTTTTTTAACGACGGGTCTTCGTTTTTGAGGAAATTGATTGGGAAGTTGATTGCGTGGTTTGTATACCTGTAACATTGCAGATATTCTGAGCAAGTCAGCGTAGCGCAGCGGTAAAGGTTCACAGCTATTGCGCTGGAGGAACAGTGTGCAAATCCTGTTCGTTTTTTTCAGCATCGACCGAATTATTCAATTTTATTTCAGAGAATATAAACAAACAGTATAAAGTGTGCGAAACTATAAACATATATACAGTTACAAATTTTTTCAAATATTCATTCCGTTTGTGGTTCGTAGTTGGAGTTCCAAATGTACTCACAACGGTCGCTTCTTGTATTACCTGAAATCGATCTCCGCCCATTATCGTCCCCTCTCCCGTGAATACTACAGCGTCAGTTGCTCGCAAAGCTTCTCTAGTGCCGTGTGTTAGAAAAATCCTGTGAAATGGAAGAACCAAGTGTTTCTGCAGTAGTACAGCCAGAAGAAGATCCACTAGTAGAGGAGTTGAACGAAGTATCAAAAGGTGAAATCACAAATGCCAGTCGGCCGCAGTGGTCTCGCGGTTCTAGGCGCTGCAGTCCGGGACCACGGGACTGCTACGGTCGCAGGTTCGAATCCTGCTTCGGGCATGGGTGTGTGTGATGTCCTTAGGTTGGTCAGGTTTAAGTAGTTCTAAGTTCTAGGGGACTGATGACCTAAGATGTTAAGTCCGATAGTGCTCAGAGCCATTTGAACCACAAATGCCTTTAAATACGCCGAAAATCTAATCCCCGATTTGAATCTCGTAACGAATACACTGCATAGCGAGATCTCTGTCAATTCCGTTGCAACTGGCGATGAGTTTTATATGGCAGTGCAGGGTCTCTTTGCCCAAACACAGATCACTATTGATGATGAGTTGATAGGTTTCAACGAAGAAGAGGAATTGGGAGAATTTGATGTGGTAAGTTTTACTTGTTTATGAATACTTTCTCATTCGGACCAATAAAAAAAACTCTTCACTTTGCAGTGTAAGGAGATAGAGGAAGATGGTGATTACGTTCCTGAAGAGTTCGCGCCAGGCCGGCCGCCGTGGCCGAGCGGTTCTAGGCGCTACACTTTGGAACCGCGCGACCGCTGCGGTCGCAGGTTGGAATCCTGCCTCGGCCATGGATGTGTGTGATGTCATTAGGTTAGTTGTTTTTAAGTAGTTCTAAGTTCTAGGGGACTGATGACCTCATAAGTTAACTCCCATAGTGCTCAGAGCCATTTGAACCATTTGAGTTGGCACCAGAACCGACAGATTATGTGCCTCTGTCCCACAAGGAAAAAGCAGCCGCTCTTGCAGCAGCTAATCCTAAATGTAGCTTGAAAAGTCTGCAATCTCACGAAGTTTCTCGATTGAAGCACAAATCCATACTATATCGACGGAAATCTGATATAATACGAAGTGGAACTCGTCTCGATAACTGGAAACCTATTGATTGTTCATTTGGAACAGGTAAATCATATTGACTTGAATTTATGTCTAGTATATCGTAGAAAAGAGAATGGCTTGTGAAAATAATAAAAATTTTGTCCGAAATCTGGTAACAAGGAGAACTCTACAGCAGTGGGTGATGAACGCTGCTCTTCCCTTTTTATAAGAAAGCTTTAATTTCGTGGTCGGCCATGCTTGGATTGAGCGATTCAAGAAAAAGCATAAGATTCGTCAAAGAAAAATCACAAAGTTCGTCAGCTCTAAGGAATTTGCGACGATAGACAAAGTTTTAGCAGCTGCCGAACAATTCTGCATACAAACGAGAATACTTATGGAGTATTTCGACCTTGACTTCATAATCAGTACTGATCAAACTGACTGCCATTATCAGGCGACGTATAATAGATCACTTTCGGAAAAGGGAACGAAAACTATTCTCGTCGGAAAAAAAGATTTAAACAACACTACTCATTCTTACACGGCCCAATATACCACAACAGATTCAGGAAATGTGATGCCGTCCGGGAAATCTCTTGCACCCTAAAAGTGATCCCACCGAAGTGCCCTCGTTATTGCCAACCCTGCGATGTTTATTTTTACCGAAAATTATTAAGAATACTCCCGACTTTATGAAAGACTATAGAGGGATCGCTTCTAGGGAAGATTCGGTAAAATTACATTCGCTAATTCTTCATCAATTCAGTGCATCCAATTTTGAAAGCATGGTTAAATGCGCATGGTTCGCATCGAAATTAGCGGATGAAAGAGAAATCTTTTTGAATGGAAAAGAATTGTGTTTCCCAGGATCGCTCATGAAGAAACCGTGCGCCTGCAAGACGGTTGCTTTCATAAAATGCGCGTGGTGCTGCGAAAATTTGTGCTTCGGTTGTTACTATGATAAGTATCATACACAATATTATTCTGGCACATCAAGCAATGTCGACGATGAAAAATAAGTTTTTTTTAATTTTGTATGACAGAAAAAATTTATAACTGAATATATCTTTATAATTTCACACACGTTACACTGTTGATATTCTTTGAAATAAAATTGAAAAAATCTATCGATTTTGATTAAAAAAAACGTACACGAGCAAAATTCGAACACGGTTCCTCCACTGCCCTACGCTAACTTGCTCACAATATTTGTAATGTTACGGATATACAAACCACGCAATGAACTTCAAAATCGATTTTCTCAAAAACCAAGGCCCGTCGCTAAAAAACCGGGTAGCCAGGTACTCAGGGTAAGTGCCTCTACAACATTTTTGAAGTGCATCAAAATCCGTGATTTATAGTATGGAGGGTCCCCTTGTTAGTTAAATTCAGTCTTGTCAATGTTTTTGGCATATTGACCATTGCGCCCAAATACTGATTTCAAATTATTGGAGCTACTACATCATTATCAAATTAAAATTTAAAAATTTGGTAAGGTGACCATACGGCCTCATCTTCAAATTTAATGCAGATAATTCTAAACCAAGGCCGATCACAGCTAAAATACTTGTACATAGTTTACGGAGCTTCCAAGCAGTAAAATATAGATGTTAATTTCAGTAAAACTGATGGACATAGATGAATGGAAGCTCGTTAGTCCACTGCAGCTGTGCTTATAGAAGGCCTTGTAGAGTGACACTATTTTAAGTTGTGTCTTCTGGTAAATCTATTGCTGTTACACGTCGCTATTGTAGTTCACGATTCACAACGTCTAATGGTCGACGTCGAACCGAAATATTCTCAGCAGTTGTGAAAAATTACTTTTGTGACCACCTTTGCGAAACCGGTAGTGTGATTCTATAAAGACTACAATGAATCTGCTGAATGGAATGAGCAGTCTAATGAGTATAGGAGGTGGATTGAGAAGAAATCGAAGAAAGACGAAGGTAATGGGAAGGTGCAGAAATGAGAACAGCCAGAAACGTAACATCAGAATTGGTCGTCATGAAGTAGATGAAGTTAATAAACTGTACTACCTAAAGAGCAAAACAAACTCATGACTGACGGAGTAAGGAGGCCACAAAAAGCACACTACCACTGGTGAAAAGAGGATTCCTGGCTACGATAAATCTACCGTTATCAGGCATAGGCATTTACCTGAGGAAGAAATTTCTGAGAATGTACGTTTGAAGAACACCATTGTCTGTTAGTGAAACACGAACTGTGGGAAAACCGGAACAGAAGAGAATCGAAGCGTTTGAGAGGGTTACCTACTGGTCTTTCGCGTTTCAATCTGTACATCGATGGAAATAAAAGAATGGTCAGGAGTGGGATTAAAAATCAAGATGAAAGGATATCAGTGATAGGATTCACTTATTGCTATCCTGTGTGGAAGTGAAGATTTACATGATCTGCTGAATAGAATGAATAGTGTAATGAGTACAGAATATGTGTTGAGAGTAAATTGAAGAGAGACGAAAGTAATGAGAAGTAGCAGAAATGAGAACAGCCAGAAATTTAACACCAGGATTGGTGGTCACGAAGTAGATGAAGTTAAAGAATTCTACTATGTAGGTAGCACTAACACCAGGATTGCTGGTCACGAAGTAGATGAAGTTAAAGAATTCTGCTACGTAGGTAGCAAAGTAACCAACGACGGACGCAGCAAGGAGCGCACCAAAAGCAGACTAGCATTAACAAATAGGACATACTTGTTCAAGAGATCTCTACTAGTGTCAAACATAAGCCTTAAAATTTGGGAAGAAAGTTCTGAGATGTACTTTTGGAGCACAGCATATAAATTGTAGGAAAACCGGAACAGAAGAGAATCTAAGCATTTGAGATGTGGTGCTACAGACGAATGTTGACAAATGGGTGGACTTGGAGGATAAGAAATGAGGAGGTTCTGCGCAGAATCGGAGAGGAAAGGAATATGTGGAAAACACTGAGAAGGGACAGGATGATAGGACATCAGTTAAGATTCCGGGGAAGTTGTATAGAGGTTGTATAGAGGAAGTTGTGCAGGGCAAAAACTGTAGAAGAAGATGGAGACTGGATTACATCCAGCAAATAATTAAGGACGTATGTTGCAATTACTACTCTGAGATGAACAGGTTGGCACAGGAGGGTAATTAATTCTTGGCCGACCGCGGACTGCATCAGATGAATCAGAAGACTGCAGCAAAAAGCAATTAATTGCTCTGAGCACTATGGGACTCAACTTCTGAGGTCATCAGTCCCCTAGAACTTAGAACTACTTAAGCCAAACTAAGCCCAAGGACAACACACACACCCATGCCCGAGGCAGGATTCGAACCTGCGACAGTAGCGGTCGCGAGGTTCCAGAATGTAGCGCCTAGAACCACTCGGCCACTTCTACATCTATATCTACATCCATACTCCGCAAGCCACCTGACGGTGTGTGGCGGAGGGTACCTTGAGTACCTCTATCGGTTCTTCCTTCTATTGCAGTCCCGTATTGTTCGTGGAAAGAAGGATTGTCGGTATGCTTCTGTGTGGGCTCTAATCTCTCTGATTGTATCCTCATGGTCTCTTCGCGAGATATATGTAGGAGGGAGCAACATACTGCTTGACTCTTCGGTGAAGGTATGTTCTCGAAACTTTAACAAAAGCCCGTACTGAGCTACTGAGCGTCTCTCCTGCAGTCTTCCACTGGAGTTTACCTGTCATCTCCGTAACGCTTTCGCGATTATTAAATGATCCTGTAACGAAGCGCGCTGCTCTCTGTTGGATCTTCTCTATCTCTTCTATCAACACTACCTGGTACGGATCCCACACTGCTGAGCAGTATTCAAGCAGTGGGCGAAAAAGCGTAACGTACTTCCTTTGTTTTCGGATTGCATTTCCTTAGGATTCTTCCAATGAATCCCAGTCTGGCATCTGAATTACCAACGATCCACTTTATATGATCATTCCATTTTAAGTCACTCCTAATAAGTACTCCCAGATAATTTATGTAATTAACTGCTTCCAGTTGCTGATCTGCTATTTTGTAGCTTAATGATAAGGGATCTATCTTTTTATGTATTCGTAGCACACTACACTTGTCTACATTGAGATTCAATTGCCATTCCCTGCACCATGCGTCAACTCGCTGCGGGTCCTCCTTCATTGAAGCCGGCAAAGAGCAATTAAATATGAGGATAAGAGCGCGTGAAACTGTATTTCGTAGCACGCTTCTGTTTGTGCTGAGCCAGCCGGTCGCACTTCTGCGAATCTTAGGCTAGATTCCAGCCATAGGACAACTGAAGAAGCATAATGGCATTCACAGCGTCACTGTGAGCTTTCCTACCACGGTGCGAGTGAGTGAAAATTGGTCTTCGCTACGATGAGGAACCGAATACAACATGGAGGTCGGTGCCGGATGGCTGTGGAAACGGCTTACAATCCTGCGACACGTCACTTGGGCCTGGTAGCAGTTTGAGGGCCGAGATCATGGGCAGGCGTGGCCAGCAGTAGCTGCAGTCAGAAGAAGAGTCTTCAGTTCTGTGTGCCAGCTGCAACATTGACTTGAGACAGTAGCAGGGGCTGTTATGTCCCAGCAGGCCTGATGTATGGGGCACCGGCTGTAGTTGTTTTGGTTCAAGTAGCTGCCGCTGGCCGCAACTGAAAATATCGCACAGCAAGGGGAGTTCATCCACGGACAGACTGTCTATAATCAAGTGCATGTAACTGGACCGATTAGAACTGCTGTGATGATCATTTTCGGAGTTATGGTGTCCAACATTCGTCTTCAATCTCTCCTGTAGCACACAACGTGTCCAGGGCATCCATAGTGGAAACAGAATTTTGTCCCCTGTCCCTGAAATGCCAGTTCATTTACGGCACGTTTCACTTGGCGTAGTAGTTCGTTTTGTCTACTTTGATAGGATGCTGGGTTATCGTTCGACGGCTGCGCCGAGGGTCCCAATTAGCCAAGTGCATTTTTAAGGTGCGTTCGACTGGTGGTGGAGTTTGGATCTAAAGATCGGTCCACCTCTAATTTTTTGTGATACCTCCTGATGTATCAAGCCTACACTTAAGGCTGTTATCTCTTGTGTACTCCGTCCGACATTTCTGGCTGCCATTCACTATCTCTTCCCTTACATCTGGCACAACAGAAAGGCGAGCTCACAATGGTCTTCTACAAATACCATGGGAACCACATTTTCTTTCGCCCGACGCTCTTTCAGACTCTTATACTCGTCTCCTGTAACTACTTTCTTCAACTGTGCGGTTTTATCGGTTTCTGTTGATAAGAATGTGTTATAGGATGAAAACTATCTGTATATACGACTCTGTTGTTCGCCATCACGCTGGGCCTTGTTCTTTAATTTATTGTATTTTTGATAAGAGGAGTTTACTTTGATTGTCACCAAATGCTTTCTTCAGTTCGGCCTGGGCTCTGCCCCAGCTATTGACCTTTTCTTCGTAGTCCTCGAACCATTGTTTGGCTGTGCCGGCCAAATAGAAAACACTTCATGTCAGGCTACCAGTTGTATTTATCGATTCGGTCGAATATCTTGAGTCCGGAAAACATTGAAAGATGCCTGAAGTGCAGATGACTTTCTACTGTTTTGCAACCCATCTGTGGAAAGAATACAATGGTTTTGGGAACGATGTACTGCATATTTTCTAATTTCAGTGCGTATAGGTGACGGTATTCTTGTTGCTTGATTGGAGCCACTGTGATGTAAATGAAATGAAATACCCGGAACCTCTAACAAATAATGTCACGTCAAAGCCACAGTCAAATTCATATCCGGGCGCAGAGCGGTCAAAGAAGTACCGCACTTAGAACTGAAAGCACGTTTGTTAGTGACACCAACTTACAGGCGGAACGGAACTCACCTCCTGAACAGAGGGTGTAGTTATTTATACAAATATCGAATACTCCAAAATGCTGTCATTTATACAAGCATCGGATATTGTAGCATATACAAACGTTGTAAACGTATGATACTTCAAAAACTTTCCAGAAACTATAAATAATAAGCCTTTGCTGGTGGTTGTGTTTGAACTGGCAACCCACAATAAGGCAGACATCTATGCTTACCACTGAACAGCATGCCACAATTCGTGACAATATGTTTAAAATACTTTAGAAGAGAGCAAGGTGGTTGCTATTTATAAAATTAAACCATTGTTCTGAAATGTTCATAGATAGTGGATACTTACGGGTCATACCTACCTAACTACCGTTGTTAAGTACTGGGTGGTTATAATTAAGGTGCACCTACTCAGAGAGTTCCAATGTTGGCTGTAATTGTCGTATGGCAGCGAAACTCGGTAGATATTCTAATGCATTAATGCGAAACTGGTTTATGCTTTAAAAAAAGGAAGAAAAGTAGTTCCAATCTTTACCACTAGGTATAAATCTGGCTCCGTCAATGCAAGAGAGGCGTATATAAATTTCCATATGTAATGGATTAGAAACGGGACTAGGGTAGAAAAAGTAAAACAAGTCAGAAAGGCATAATGGTGGTGTTAGTAACCGCTGCTTAAACAGCTTATTAGAGCGAGGTGGCGCAGTGGTTAGCACACTGGACTCGCATTCGGGAGGACAACGGTTCAATCCCACGTCCGACCATCCTGATTCAGGTTCTCCGTGATTTCCCTAAATCGCTCCAGGCAAATGCCTTGAAGGTTCCTTTGAAAGGGCACGACCGATTTCCTTCCCCGTCCTTCCCTAATCCGATGAGACCGATGACCTCATTGTCTGGTCTGCTCCCCCACAGCAACCCAACCCAACAGTTTATTTAGTATGACCAGCAGAGACGTCTACGAGTTGCTGCGTCCGTAAAATGACGTGACCTACAGTTACTCACAGTAGTTCCGATTGAATCCCAGCAGTACGTTCACTGTACTACATTCTAGCCTTTAGAGTAAGTAGAGACCGAACGTGTCCCTGGTAAATGTGTTCTTTTAGATACCACCAGAGTCAAAAGTCACATGGATTCATATCAGACGATCTTGCAGACCATGTATCTGAGAAACTTCTGGAGCTTACAAGTGCGTGGAATGTTGCATTAAGTATACATTTCATTGGCCGAGCGACATATGTTGTTCCCTCATCTTGCATGAGAACAGTAGTTTCCACCCAGCTGCGCTCTTCAAAAGCAGGAACAGCTTACGGACAAGAAGGGCTCGATAACGTTGTAAGTAGGCTGTTTAGGTTTTTTTATTGGTAACGCCGCCGCCATGTAGCGCTCTGTATGAAAATCACTGGCTGTGCCGTGTGCAGTCTGTGGCTGGTTGGCATTGTTGTAATACTCGCCATTGTAGTGTTGGGCAGCGGCAGCTGAATGCTAACAGCGCGTAGCGTTGTGCAGTTGGAGGTGAGCCGCCAGTGGTGGTGGACGTGGGTAGAGAGATGGCGGAGTTTTGAAATTTGTAAGAACTGGTGTCACGAACTGATTTATATATTATGACTATTAAGGTAAATACATTGTCTGTTCTGTATTAAAATCTTTCATTTGCTAACTATGCCTGTCAGTAGTTAGTGCCTTCAGTAGTTTGAATATTTTATTTAGCTGGCAGTAGTGGTGCTCATTGTATTGCAGTAGCTTGAGTAACGAAGATTTTTGTGAGGTAAGTGATTTGTGAATCGTATAGGTTAATGTTAGTCAGGGCCATTCTTTCGTAGGGATTTTTGAAAGTCAGATTGCATTGCGCTAAGAACTATTGTGTGTCAGTTTAAGCACAGTCGTGTATAATTGTTCAAAGAGGACGTTTCACATAGACCAGTCTTGTATAAATTTTTCTAAGGGGACGTTTCATATGGCGACCCTGCCAGGATACCTCACAGGAATCTTCTGATTTTTTCTTGTAGTTTGTGTAATTAATGTAGATTTTTTTTATTGCTAGTGCGTAATCATAGAGAGAATTTCCTTTGTAGTTGTAGTCTTTCATTGTTGTACAGTACAACAGTTGTGGCATGCATGTAGAGTTGCACCAAGTATTTCGCAGCTGCGCTTGCAATTAAATAGATATTATTTTCAGTGCTATGTTAATGTGTTCTCTTATCTTTGTTCTTCAAATTGTGTTTTTCTGTGTTGTCGTGTGAAAAATTGTGACAATAATGGCGTGTGAAAAACGTAATACTAGGCTCCAAAGTAAACTGAGAAATGACAGTGAAGATGAAAGCAGTGTGTTAGCGCCACCATGTAATGAATTAACTAATGTTCAAAGTAGTAATTTGGTAATTGTGTATAGGGAAATGGAGCAGGTTGCAAATAATGGTGTAGGCAGTGAAACAATTAGTGAACAGGGAAGCATTATCGATCGATCGGTCGGCAACAGCTCGCCTCAGGATTCCGAAATGACAGGACACAATCTTGCAAATACTGTAGATTCAGATTTTGCGTCCTCACCGTTTTCTCAAATAAATCAAGACACATTTTCTGCTTTTCAAAATGCGAATATTGCCGGTTCAAATGCACTGCCGAAAAGCACTGAGGAACATGTTTCAGACACCAGTGCACTGTTATTACAGTTAATGCAACAAATGGGACAAAAGCATCAAAAGTTAGACACAATTGAACAAAATCTTCAAAAGTTAGACACAATGCTTGAACAAAATCAGAAACAAATGGGACAAAATCTTCAAAAGTTAGACACAATGCAACAAAATCAGAGACAAACACAGCAACAGTTGGACACAATGGAACATAATCTTCAAAAGTTAGACACAATGGAACAAAATCAGAGACAAACACAGCAACAGTTGGACACAATGCAACATAATCTTCAAAAGTTAGACACAATGGAACAAAATCAGAGACAAACACAGCAACAGTTGGACACTATGGAACATAATCTTCGGAAGTTAGACACCACACTTGAACAAACACGTCAAGATTTAACTACTGAGTTACATAACATTGAATAGGAATGTCAAAAAATCTGTAATGACATAAAAACACAAATTTGTGAGCATTTTCAACCTATTTTTTCGCGGCATGAAAACTCATTACAGAATCACGAAGCAGCCATAAAAGAATTGCAAACTGTTGTTCGTGAAAATCACAACACCTTGCAAGCTAAAATGGACTCAGTTGCATCCACCGATTCGGTTACACAACTTGCAAGAACTCAGGAAAACTTAAAGGACACAGTAAATTCGATTTCAACACAAATAGACACTCTGAAACTTGGTTCAGAAAAACACACTGAGGCAATGTGTTCACTATCGGAGAAAGTAGCCCAACTTTCGGATCAGTTCACTAATTTATCTACGAAGGTAGATGATAATTTGAATGACACAAAACCGGTAGTCTTTAATGACACAGAAGAGTGCGAACAAATTAGGAAATTTAAACAAAGTCTGAATCAAATTAGTACGCAACACCAAAGAGAAATCCGGGAAGTACAAGATCAGCTGACACAGGTAATACAAGAATTACGTATTTCAGAGGACACTCGCACTCCAATACGGGAAGAGGGACATAAAAATACGGAACAGCCACAAAATAATAACACAGGGCACTTCGGAAATTATGAAAGAAATTGGCAAGGTACACTGAATTTTGAGATGGAACCGCCGACACGACGTAACAATCACCGATATGCTACCCGCAGAGACGATGATTTTGACTATAAGCTGTTCATTACTACACGTAAATTCAAAACATTTAAGAATTCTGGCAACGACATTCATCCACAAGCGTGGCTCCATCAATTCTCTCATTGTTTTCCTCCCAACTGGTCACTAGAGCACAGATTAGAATTTATGTGTGGCTACTTAGAGAATGAACCAGCTGTAAGAATGCGATCGGTCATTCACGATTGCCACAGTGAAGGAGAATTTTACCATGCCTTCCTCTCAGCATATTGGTCCGAAGCCACACAAGACCGAGTAAAACATGGCATCATGATGATGAAACATTTCGAACAATCTGAATTTTCCAGTCTCGTGAAATATTTTGAAGACATGTTGCACAAGAATCTACCTGTCAAACCCATACAGCCCGTCAGAACTCATCCGCATTTGCTTAATCAAATTGCCTGAACATTTACGGCATATTATTTTGGCAGGCCGTTGCAAAGACGGCATTGAAGCTTTTCAGGGACTCTTACAAGAATTAGAAATTGACACTGACAATCGCGGAACGCGAAAACAGGAACACAACAATTACAGGTCACATCCGTCACAAATCCGCGATGAAAGAAATAGTAACTGGACACGACAAGGCTATTCTCACAACACAAATCGTGACCAAAACAGACACCACCCATATGACAACCGTTGGCAGAATAATAGTTACAGAGAAAGATCGCATTTCCGTAGTAATGAATATTACACAGACAATCACGGAAACAGACAATATGGCAACCAGAACTATTATTATCACTGGAGACAGAATAATTTCAGACGCAAGGGTCCAGCGCGCAGTTACGATTCAGAGAGAAATTCTCGACCACGTGACCGACAAGAAAGAAACTATGGAATCTACCGACATGACTACAGACGATATGATCGTAACGACAGACCTGAATTGCATCAGAACTGGCGGGATTCAAACAGGGCGGGGCCCTCTCGGCAAGGTGAATTTGTAGAAGTTAGGTCTCCTAATCCCAATAACGGCGCGCGCCAACAAAGAAACAGACAATGACTCGCACCGCAGGCAGCCGCGTGCGCCGGCTGGCTCAGAGAAAAATAACATAAGCTAACCTTGAGCAAAATTCCAGTGTTCCTTACCGACGTAATCACATGATAATTGCTTTTCAGTTGAAACTCTGAGTACTATGAAGAGTAAAGAATTGCACTATATGTCACATGTAAAACCGTTTATTGAGAGACAATCTGCTTTTTAACTTAGTCTTTAGCATAAAATTTTTCTCTTCACGCTACTATTACAATTTGTCACTCTGAGAAACTAACATGCGACAATGTTTTAAAGTTAAATATCCATTCAAGAACCAAGAGAACTTATTTTAACAGAAATTACGAATGGATTGTTATGGTGAACAGACGACACAGTGTTGTTATTTGTACATTCTTGCTTGTTAGTTGCACGATTACGTAACGACTATAAGGCTTACATACTTAGAACAGTTACCAGTACTGCTAAGGAGATTTTAAGGCAACATTTTGGTTTACTTGAAAATAAATTCTGGATTTAAAGTACTTTCTGTGAGATACCAGATGACTCAGTGGTTAGTTTATGTGACAGCTACACGATTTTATCACAACGCTACTAATGAGTGACAATTTACAATGTTGCTTTTGCACTGTATCTGTTTTATATGTGCACAGTTTTTCTGTATTATTCTGGAAAGTAAAACATGTTTTAGTAGTAACTTTGTGGTATAGCTACAATGAGACAGCCTTTTCTGTAGCACAACAATACGTTACAGTACAGTACTTACTTCATCACGGCAATAAGCGTAGTAACTACGATATCTATACGCAAAGCATTTCACTTCTGTTTATCATGAGGTAAGAACTTAGCTTTCGGAGGACGATAACTACGACACTTCCATAGAGATTATCTTATAACACGACGCACAGTTTAGCGCTACAGTACGCGTATTTGAGTGACTAATTTTGCACTTAAAATATTTATTTTTAAAGATATTTGAAATACAATGATACAAAGGTTTTCCGTGATACATTTCATTCCATTGCTGTAATCTGTAACATCTGAGGATATAATTACATTAATCCTCAGGGGGGTACACGCTTACTTTGTGTACCATGTGTCTGGCAAGCACAAGGAGCCCTAGCTAATATGGTATTTACTTATACAACTTTACACATCGGTACCATATTTCTCTAACACATTAATTACACAGCTATCTGATAATTTAACTGAGAGAGACAATATTTTATTTACTACGTCAGTGACACATGTTTACGCAATTACACAGTTGGATAATTTCACACTTATGAAATTGTATTTTGTCTGTACTTTGTGAAATGTTCATATTTTTTCGAAACCATTGTGATACTATGAGAGGTTTGAATGATGTATTTGGTATGGGATCATGATTTTTAAAGTACGTTTGAGGTAGATGACACTTTTGACATGAGCAGAGAATTTTTTTTAGGTTTTGAAATTATTGGAGGAAGCTACGACGATTTTGAGATTTGACTGAGGTGTTATGATATTATTACGATGACTATGTGTATTATGCTGTTGTGGTATGTTTATGGTCAATAAGCTGATGCTGTATGAGTTATTTGATTATGCTATGTATCTGTTATGATGAAATATTGAAGAAGTGTCGACGAATAAGGTAAGGAATAAAGAGTAGTGGTTAGTGACTCTGGTTTGTGAAAAAGGATGTTTGAAACCGAGAATCGTACTTTAAGTGTTATGAAATGTGTGTATATGCGTGAATGTATCACTTTGCTGCCGAAAATTTTTTGGACACTATTATATTTAAAGGATTTTGTTTCTACAGATTTCTAACGCAAATTCTCAACCTGTGAAAATATTTTTATATGAGACTGTCACTGTAGCGGAAACTGCTGTCGTAAATTTTTCAGTAAGAAAGGTAAGTGGCCACCTGCACGTAATGCGTCGTCGGCACCCAGCTGCCCGACAACCACCTGACAAAAAGAAAGCCATTAGTGTGTGCCTTTCAGAGACACAGGTAAAAAAAAGAGGCCATTATCCTCGCTATTGACATTCATTCCTTTGTAGAAAGCATCGCAAATACGACACGCTCGAACTTGAAAACATATGATTATACTGTGGAGCTCTTAATTTATGATATTTTCTAAAATGCCTAATGAAACGATGAGAAACATTACCGGCTATTGTCTTGCTAGTTGAGAGAAATGCCATATGGATTGCTTTATATATTTATTTACTCATTTTGTTTAATATCTAGTTTCTATCTGCACTGCAGCATTGTTTAAAATACAATTTAATAGATGTACTAATATAGTTATTTTATGCCTACAGATGCAGTAAATAATAACTTTATGATGTACTTAAAAAAACGAAGGAGCACAAATAGACTTCCCTTCACACGAACTGCATACATAATTTTCTTTTCAAGTACTTGGTAATTTTTATGGTAGGATAACTTCTTGTGGTGCACCACTTTAATGACATAGATATTAATATGTGAACAGACATTTCCCTTTTCTGCATTGTTGTCTTTACTGTAATATTTTTTTCTGCTTGAGCTTTGTCATGTTTAGTTATAAGCTATTGCATTTGCTGCTGCTGTGTGCCAGGCATAATGTTACTGAATTTGACTTTCTATTACTCTGTTAAGCAAGTTTTACTAGGGATTTGTTTCTCTTGTTTGCTGCACAGCGCTTTATATTAGTTGTAATATTGCAATTGCTTTACCAATTTCCATTTTTTTTGGGACATTGCTGTTTATATTAATTTGTTTTGTGCTGCTGCTTTGCCTCGTCCCTTAGTTTAGCATCTGAGCTCAGTAGATTTAAGTTAGCTTAAGAGGGGGTAGACTATATAAGAATCAAACTATGATTAATTGGAAGAAAAGCATTGAGAAGCTATAAGAAAATGGTTTGGCCAAAAAAGTAGTGTATAGTGGAAAAAAACTATTTTTGAAAGAGGATATGAGTATAATACAGAAAGCAGGCTTCGATATGACTTTTTGGAAATAATGAAGAACGAAGGGAGATCTCCGAGAAGTAAAGAAAGTTTTGTTTGCAAAATACTGCAGTAAAACAAACCCTGTCCTTTCCTTTTGTGTTATCCCACTATGTGTTTGTGTACCCTTGTGTATTTCTTTTTGTCCTGTCTCTGTGTGCTGTTTCATAGAATTTTTTCTCTTCTAATACTAAGCTACATTCACTATGATGAGGAATACTGTTATCCTCAAATATAATTTGCGTTAATAACATGTTATTTACTTTGTAAAGATGTTTACACATTATTTATTCTATTTTGTTCTAATACTCATGTGTGAAGTTGATGTTTCAAAAGTTATTCTGATCTTTTATGTATGTACTTATGTCGTAATTTTTGTAACACTGATGTATTTGCTATTTCGATTCTTTTGTAAAGCCTGTACTACTGCAAATGTTATCTGTATTGTTATGTTTTTTAAAGATGTATTTTGTACCTTTGTTATTGCATTCTTATGTTATAAAATTGTAATTGACACCTGTTCATCAAATTAAGTAACTTGTAAATTACATTTCACTGCACACGTTTCTGTTGGTCATAGTATATGCACAATATGTGAGAAGTAGAGACTGACAATTCAGTAAGGGACTGGTTAACAGCATTGCTGGTTCTAAGGATAATTCCAAAAATTTGTGAGTGGACAAGTGGTGGTTTATGGACTTGCTATATTGCCCACAAGACTCTTCGATGGTGATTGTGCACCTACACAGTCGCAACAGTTGGCTGCTAGCCATCTCTACAAGGACTACAGTAGGTCTACACCTTTGATGACCCACCAATACCATTATTTCTACAAGGTCTACAGTGGGTCTGCATTTCTGGTGGCCCACCAATACCGTAATCTCTACCAGGACTACAAAGGGTCTACTCTGTGATGACCTACCTACCAATAACCTTCAAAACTTCGACTGACTCTGCTGTGGGTTTGCTCTGTTGTGGCCCATTACCTGTCTGCATGTCAAGAGTCAGCACTGTCTTTCCGTTGGAAGGACAACACTACTTCTTCAAGACTGCATGGAAATCCACTAATTCCGTGTGCATTTTCTTTTACTACTCAGACTTTGAGAAAAACACTGCAATTTTACTTTGATGAATGATCATGACTGTCTTTATGGACTGTGAGAAAATTTTAGCTTTTGACCAACATTGTATCGATAAGTGTGTGCATTTCATTTCTTTGTTATTGTAATTATGAAAAAAAAATTCAAATCTGTATTGGCCACTGCCCAAAACAACTTGTAAATTTTTTTGTGGGGAACATGGGGGCTGTGTAAGTAGGCTATTTAGGTTTTTTTATTGGTAACGCCGCCGCCGTGTAGCGCTCTGTATGAAAATCACTGGCTGTGCCGTGTGCAGTCTGTGGCTGGTTGGCATTGTTGTAATACTCGCCATTGTAGTGTTGGGCAGCGGCAGCTGGATGCTAACAGCTCGTATCGTTGCGCAGTTGGAGGTGAGCCGCCAGCAGTGGTGGACGTGGGTAGAGAGATGGCGAAGTTTTGAAATTTGTAAGAATTGGTGTTACGAACTGATTTATATATTATGACTATTAAGGTAAATACATTGTCTGTTCTGTATTAAAATCTTTCATTTGCTAACTATGCCTGTCAGTAGTTAGTGCCTTCAGTAGTTTGAATATTTTATTTAGCTGGCAGTAGTGGTTCTCGCTGTATTGCAGTAGCTTGAGTAACGAAGATTTTTGTGAGGTAAGTGATTTGTGAATCGTATAGGTTAATGTTAGTCAGGGCCATTCTTTCGTAGGGATTTTTGAAAGTCAGATTGCGTTGCGCTAAAAACTATTGTGTGTCAGTTTAAGCACAGTCGTGTATAATTGTTCAAAGAGGACGTTTCACATAGACCAGTCTTGTATAAATTTTTCTAAGTGGACGTTTCAACGTGCAGACGTTACGGTACACCAAACAGGTCCTACTGGTGTATACTCTTCAAAGAACAACGGACCGATGAGAAAGTTCTTGCGAATCCACGCCAGACAGTCACAAACGTCGAGTTATGTGTCTCTTCTCACACAATACGCGGTTTAACAGTATCCAGAATTGGGCAGTTCTGTGTATTCACTACGCCCAGTAGTGTAAAACAGGTCTCGTGACTGCGTGGCGTATCGTCCGGTCACATGACTTCCACTTCGATCCGTGCCTGTAACAATAGAGAAATACAGCAAATACAGAACGTTGCTTCTGATCATTAGGTTTCTGTTGCTACACCATCTGTATCTTCTACGGGTAGAACGTAATACAGCCAGCGGAACTTTCCGTACTGTTGACCACGGAATGGGAAATTCTTGTTACAAAGCATGAGCATTAGTACTGACCGGCGTACGTACTGAGTGGTCAGTTACAGCAACATCGTCAACAGCTTGTACTAGAATAGGACACCTATGTCTTCCAGAGGCCACACCAACCTCACCGGTTTTTCCGAATCTCATCGTCATTTTCTTAAAATATTTAATGAAATATGGCCTCTCCTCAGAGCTTCAGTGGAGTGTGTTCTTTCAATGAGGCCCGTTAATTGTTTCCGTTCACATAAATCAGTTTCACTAACGCCACACGGTCTCTGTTCTCAACAGCTAAACTTTTCACTCATCTTATAGCTTGTCGAACGACTGCGTGGATGCCATATCGTATGCAAATAGTGTACAGCGTCAGATTTGCACCTGGTGATCAGAATTAGAAATAATTTTCTTGCAGCCCAAAACGGTTTTCATATTAACACATTAGCATATCAACGATGTTTCGCTCCATACGATAATTACAGTCCACGCTGCCCTTTAATTGTAACCAACCGGTATTAACAGCGCCAAAGAAATTTTTTGGATCGATAAATCATCGCTATCGTCAGTATGATGTTTATGTTCTTAATTTTTTCAGCGGACATAATATTTATCTGTTTGGTTCTATGTTTGATGGAGAGGTTCAGGTTCACGTCTTGATTGATGACTGAAATGTAATGCTGAGACATAGTATCCACACTTCCACCAATTATTATCAGGGCCAAGACTACCCTCCTAGTCGTATTTATGTGTAGGCCATGTCTGGTGAAATCATTTATATCTGTAGTTGCGACTGCTAGCAGCACAACATGTACGAGGTTTAGCTGCCATAAGTGTCATTTTTAATCCCACATTTATCTGTCTCACACCTACATTAAGGCGTGGAAGAGCATGCTACTGAAACAGCTCAACAGAAATACGAGACACTGAGTTGACGTGAACAAAGAGTTAATCATTTTATGTGTGTATCGATCACATTAGTACAACGAGTCAGAGAGATTGTGCTGTCCAGTCCACAGTTATATTGTATGCTCCGTCTCTGGTAAACTGTTTCCCAACTCTCACCCTACCAATACTAGTTCTCTTTTGTAAAAGGCTCTATGTGTTCTACCAAATGGTTTAATCTTCATTTGATAACTTGGTGGCCTGGTACTCTGACCCCAAAAGTTTTCTCTGTGGCCTACTAAACCTCACTCATGCTTGGCTACTAGCGAGCAATAACGTTTCCTTCGTCCTAACACTTTGCATATTACTAGGCTTACTGAACATGTTGGTAGGCTTACCAGAGTCTCTTCTCCACAAAACGCTGCAAGAACTTATAAAGTTCATCATCAGCCATTTTGGCTGCACACACACAAAACGACATTAAACTGTTAGAGTCCGCTGCCACAGTTTTTATGTAGTATTTTAGATGTGACAGAATAATGAACGAATAGTCGCTAAGATTTATTAGCGTTTTCGGCATCTCGGAAATTTTGGCCCATGTCGTGGCTACCCAGCTAACGACACGATTTATAAATATTAAACTGGACTTTTATGATGAGAATAGACAGTACTGACGTAATATCTGTCTAATTGTAAAGTAATTAACACGTTTAATGAAGTTTAAATCAGATGTTGGAGCTCATTTCCATGTTAAAACTCATTTTATTACGTCTCTTCAAATCACATTAATCATGGAATGGAAACACACACAAAAAGAACGTACCAGCGTGACTTCAAACACTTTGTTACAGGAAATGTTCAAAATGTTCTCCGTAAGCGAGGATACATGCATCCACCCTCTGTCGCATGGAATCCCTGATGCGCTGATGCAGCCCTGGAGAATGGCGTATTGCATCACAGCCGTCCACAATACGAGCACGACGAGTCTCTACTTTTGGTACCGAGGATGCGTAGACAAGAGCTTTCAAATGCCCCCATAAATGAAAGTCAAGAGGGTTGAGGTCATAAGAGCTGGAGGCAATGGAATTGGTCCGCCTCTACCAATCCATCGGTCACCGAATCTATTGTTGAGAAGCGTACGAACACTTCGACTGAAATGTGCAGGAGATCCATCGTGCGTGAACCACATGTTGTGTCGTACTTGTAAAGGCACATATTCTAGCAGCACAGGTAGAATATCCCGTATGAAATCATGATAACGTGCTCAATTGAGCGTAGGTAGAAGAACATGGGGCCCAATCAAGACATCACCAACAATGTCTGCCCAAACGTTCACAGAAAATCTGTGTTGATGATTTTATTGCACAATTTCGTGCGGATTCTCATCAGCCCACACATGTTGATTGTGAAAATTTAAAATTTGAACACGTTGGAATGAAGCCTCGGCCGTAAAGAGAACATTTGCACTGAAATGAGGATTGACACATTGTTGGATGAACCATTCGCAGAAGTGTACCCGTGGAGGCCAATCAGCTGCTGATAGTGCCTGCACACGCTGAACATGGTACGGAAACAACTGGTTCTCTCGTAGCACTCTCCATACAGTGACGTGGTCAACGTTACCTTGTACAGCAGCAACTTCTCTGACGCTGATATTAGGGTTATCGTCAACTGCACGAAGAATTGCCTCGTCCATTGCAGATGTCCTCGTCGTTCTGGGTCTTCCCCAGTCGCGAGTCATAGGCTGGAATGATCCGTGCTCCCTAAGACGCCGATCAATTGCTTCGAACGTCTTCCTGTCGGGACACCTTCCTTCTGGAAATCTGTCTCGATACAAACGTACCGCGCCATGGCTGTTGCCCCGTGCTAATCCATTCATCAAACGGGCATCTGCCAACTCCGCATTTGTAAACATTGCACTGACTGCAAAACCACTTTCTTGATGAACACTAACCTGTTGATGCTACGTACTGATGTGCTTGATGCTAGTTCTGTAGAGCAATAAGTCGCATGTCAACACAAGCACCGAATCAACATTACCTTCCTTCAATTGGGCCAACTGGCGGTGAATCGAGGAAGTACAGTACATACTGACGAAACTAAAATGAGCTCTAACATGGAAATTAAGCGTTTCCGGACACATGTCCACATAACACCTTTTCTTTATTTGTGTGTGACGAATGTTTCCTGAAAGTTTGGCCGTACCCTTTTGTAACACCCTGTATAGTGACACTTGAGACTTCAAGTGACAATGTTGTTTAAAAACACCCGTTATAGAAATTCTCAATATTCACTTGTATAACAGTAACAGACGCTACAACAAGTACGTATCACGAAATATGTTGTTCAAAATAAACACTGTTTCCCCTCAGTTACTTACTGTGCACGAGGTACATATTTGTGGCTCTCTCTGCGGGCGATTGCCGCACGAATAGTCGCAACTTCAAAAATGTAAATAACGTCAAAAAGATATTGATTAAATTGGGTTTCTGTGAGGGTGGTTGTTGTAAGAGAGGAGTTCAAAAACAATATTACTCATTATTATGATAGACTAAGAAACTGTTATTGAATGCTGCACTAAACTTCGGGAGGCATGACTATTTCCTGGCAGACTCGCCAAGCCTCTGTAATTGACGGTGCGAACGCCTTACCCGTCGTTCAGTTTCTCGACGTTAGAAATTCTCGACTTGATCACAGAGACCTTTGCCAATCACCCTGTGAACGACCTCACCGTTGGAGAATTTCTTTCCGCCGAGACGTTCCTGTCCCTGCAGGGAACCTCTCACGTGAAAATACACCTCCCGTGTTGCATAATTCTCTTAACTTACTTTACCCGCCATGGTAGCCTAGAGCGCTAACGCGCTCCTTCATGGGGTCGGGTAGGCGCGCCGGCCACGGCAACAGATCGAATCCGCCCGGATGATTAACGACGAGGGCCGGTGTGCGGCCAGTCTGGATGTGGTTTTTTGGCGGTTTTCCTCATCCTATTAGGTGAATACCGGGCTGGTCCCCATGTTTCGCCTCAGTTACACGACTCGCAAATATCTGAACACGTTCGCACTATTCCATGAGTTACACTAGTCCCAGACAGCAGGGGGACACTAATTCCGTCCTGGTGGGTACGATGGGGTGGCAGCAGGAAGGGCAACCGGCCACCCCTTTCCACTAACCTTGCCAAATCCGTTGCTAACACTGCCGACCCTGTGCCAGCGCGGGACATGGCACCAGTGAAAGAAAGAAACTTACTTTGTGAAGCCCCTAATTAAAATACATTGAAGAGACGAAAGGCATGAAATACCTTCTAATATCGTGTTGGACCACCTTTTGTCCAACGCAATGCAGCAGATCGAAGCGGCATGGACTCAACAAGTCATTTTAAGTCCCCTGCAGAAATATACAGCCTTGCTGTCTCGAAAGACGTCCATAACTGCGAAAGCGTTCTGGTGCAGGCTTTGTGCGTGGACTGACATTTCAATTTCATCCCATAAATGGTCGATGGGATTCATAACAGGCGATTTGTGTGGCCATATCATTAAAATTTTCCTGAATGGTCTTCAAACTACTCGTGAATAACTGTGGCCCTGTGACATGGCACGTCGTCATCTATAGAAATAACACCATTTTTCGTAACATGAAGATCCATGAATGGCTGCAAATGGTCTACAAGTAGCCAAACAGAAACATTTCCAGTCAACGACCGGTTCACTTTGACCGTGCTAACACAACCCACATGACTATGTAGTCACCACCATCTTGCACAGTACCTTGTCAACAACCTGGTCCATGGCATCATGCGGTACGCGCCACACTTGAAGACTACCAACACCGCTTACCAACTGAAATTGGTACTCATTTGACCAAGCCACGGTTTTACACTCCTCAAGGGTCCAACCAAAACGGTTGCGAGCCCAGGAGATGCACTGCAGGCGAGTTCGTGTTATTAGCAAAGGGACCCGCGTCGCTCGTCTGTTGCCGTAGCCCATTAACTCCAAATTTCGTCGCACTATCGTAACGGATACGTTCGTCGTACGTCCCATATTGACTTCTACGCTTATATCAGGCAGTGTTGCTTGTCTATTGACACTGACAGTTCCGCTCGAACGCCACTGCTTTCGGTCGCTAAATGAAAGCCGTCAACCATTGCGTTGTCCGTGGTGAGAGATAACGCTTGAAATTCGGTACTGCTTGCATGCTCTTGACACCGTGGATTTCGGAATATCGAATTTCTTATTTCCGAAATGGAATCCCCCTGGCGTCTAGCTCCAACTACCACGACTACCATTCCCAGTTAAAAGTCTGTTAATTCCCTTCTTGCTGTCATAATCACATCGGACACCTCTTCACATGAATCACCTGAGCTCCGCCAGTTCATCGCCCTCTTACACCTTGCGTATGCGATGCTAGCGTCAGCTGTATACGTTCGCTATCTCATGACTTTTTTCAAAATGTTCAAATGTGTGTGAAATCTTGTGGGACTTAACTGCTAAGGTTATCAGTCCCTAAGCTTACACACTACTTAACCTAAATTATCCTAAGGACAAACACACATACACCCATGACCGAGGGAGGACTCGAACTTCCGCCGGGACCACCCGCACTTTTCTCAGAGCACTGTAAAGTCAGAATGAGATGTCATCCTGATATATATCCAACGATAACATTTGACCTATATAATATGGATATGAAATCTGATTTTGTCGAAGCCATGTGTTTCAAAACAAAATTATTGTTTTCATGTTGACGTTTTAACTAATCCAAACTAACTAAATTACTATCCATAGCGATACTAGGCATCTGAACCTAGAAATCTGATCTCCTACTTCACCTGAGACAGACCATTATTTCGTTAACAAATTATTTTCAAAAAATTGTCTGAATCTAAGTGGTGCAGCGCTTTGGTCAGGGAAAGTATTCTCTCTCAGAGCAAAGTATTAAAATGGTTCCAATGGCTCTGAGCACTGTGCGAGTTAACTTCTGCGGTCATCAGTCGCCTACAACGTAGAACTACGTAAACATAACTAACCTAAGGACATCACACACATCCATGCCCAAAGCAGGATTCGAACCTGCGACCGTAACGGTCGCTCGGCTCCAGACGGTAGCGCCTAGAACCGAACGGCCACTGCGGCCGGCCAAAGTATTAACTCACTGTGTATAAAACACGCTTTATCAAATGAATTTCATGAACACGTGTAGTAATTCCTAAAGATGGATGAGAAAAATTATATATTTGGGTAACATTATTTAATTCCACGAGCAGGTTCGTCCCTGCCCTGAAAGTAATGTTCTGTACTTCGTGTTATACGAACAAGGGAGCGTGTATAGATGCACCTGACGTATTTTTGCACCTTAGGCCTTCGTGTCGTAGTTTCCTAGCCGAAATAGACACTCTCGGAACAGGTGCTGATAAGCCTGGACATGAGACCCTCCACTAACTTTACAGAATTGTGTCAAGGCACGCACATAGTAACTGCTCACGTAACTGGGTAACTAAAATAACACTGGACAAACACGAATCTTGTTTCGTACGGAACTTATCCGAAATTAATCTCTAAATACGGCCTAAGTAAGCGGACGGCGCGTTGAAACTCACATCAAGAGCTGTTTTACTGAAAATGTGGTAATAACATTGAAAATTACACGAAAAGGCTGTACCGAAAGTCGAATACAAAAGCAATACTAAGTGTTATAATACTGTGGAAATTACTGGAAACGTTTTTTGCAATGGAGGTATTGTTGTATGCACGTAGAAGTTGACCATTCTTTGTTGTGGTAGTGTTTCACATCTCCACTTCCAACTTCTGTACGGTGTTTGGTCGAAGGTACATGTTGTATCAGATTCATGAATCTCTCCAGTTTTAGCAAAAATTTGGGAACTAATTCATCTCACTGTACACAACTACATCATCTATGAATTACTATAAGGAGTTGTAGACGTCTTCTGGGATTCATTTACGCACAAGGGCCTCCAAGTGTCGAAACGAAGCTTTTCGACACAACGGCACAATGTTCCGGTATAATTTTGAGATCAAATAATTGGAATAGGCAAGAAATTTATTGCAGCGTGCATAAAAGAAACCTCGTATCTCCGTGTACACCGGGATCAGGCTCAAACAGTATATCAAACAAGCAGTGTGTGGGGCTGTCCTCTGCGCTGTTGCTTTTGGTCCTCATGCAGCTGAACGTCAGGAGTTGCTCAGCTCCTCGTATCTGAAGCTGGAATTTCTTCTTAAAGACTGTCTGTTTATTTAGAATCCTGTTTCCGTCAGCAAATTGCTGCCAGGCAGTGAAAGGGAAAACTGGTCCCTTTTCAGAAGCTCCACTGCTCAACTGATATTTGTAGGATACATCAGAATTACATAGTATTAATATAGTCTCATATATCATTGGTACAACGAAGTCTTACGCAGACATTAATGTAACGAATATCATCGACAAACGACTAGAGCTACAACATTGCTTTTAAAACGGTATTTAGTAAGGGGTGATAAAACAGATGTGAAGAAAACTGAACCAGTATTTATAGTAGAAAAACAGAATTTCATGTCCATAAGCCTATGCTGTTATTCAATGAAAAGATTCTGCTGACTGAACATGTCATATATGTTTTAGGTCACATAAAGAAACGTCTCACATGTAAGAAATACATGGGAAATCACTTAAAAAGTGTGTTAGCTGCATCATGGCCTGCATTACGCAGAAGATCACGCATTAACAGAAAAAAAATTCTTACTTTACAAATCGATGTAAAAATTGTAATGTGATATGGGTATACCTGGCCCATATGAGGTTACACTACGCTGTCACACATGAAGAACGGACGGACTGACAGTGTAAGTAGGCTGTTTAGGTTTTTTTTATTGGTAACGCCACATAGCGCTCTGTATGAAAAGTCACTGGCTGTGCTGTGTGCAGTCTGTGGCTGGTTTGCATTGTTGTCTGCCATTGTAGTGTTGGGCAGCGGCAGCTGGATGCTAACAGCGCGTAGAGTTGCGCAGTTGGAGGTGAGCCGCCAGCAGTGGTGGACATGGGGACAGAGATGGCGGAGTTTTGAAATTTGTAAGAATGAATGTCATGAACTTATATATATATATATATATATATATATATATATATATATAATGACTATTAAGGTAAATACATTGTTTGTTCTCTATTAAAATCTTTCATTCGCTAACTATGCTTATCAGTAGTTAGTGCCTTCTGTAGTTTGAATCTTTTATTTAGCTGGCAGTAGTGGCGCTCGCTGTATTGCAGTAGTTCGAGTAACGAAGATTTTTGTGAGGTAAGTGATTTGTGAAACATATAGGTTAATGTTAGTCAGGGCCATTCTCTTGTAGGGATTACTGAAAGTCAGATTGCGTTGCGCTAAAAAAAATATTGTGTGTCAGTTTAAGCACAGTCATGTATAATTTTTAAAAGGGGACATTTCAACAGGAAAAAAATACTTCTAAGAATTCCAATTGTTTCACTTTTTCTTAGAAACTCAACGATTCTTAATGACTTGGAAACAAAGTTTCAGAAGAAATTTCCTCCCCATCTGAAATTTTTCACAGTAAACTATTCTACTCATCATCATCATTATCATCATCATCATCATCATCATCATCATCATCATTCTACTCAGTGAACACAAAATTTCATTAACGATTTACGTATTATATCTACATCCAACTTAAGTGTAAAAGCCCCACGTCGGTCCTGTTGGCATGTTGCCACCCAAAAAAATTAGTTGTTCGAACAAAACCATGACTAAATGTTAATAGTTGGTATGCTGCATGGTATGGTGAGTAAAGAGACCAAACTACGGGGTCATAAGTCCCTTTTTCCACATTCAAACAAGTCTTGGGTTAAAAGCATTCTCAAAAGATGTTGAGAAAAGTAAAAGGCGTAAAACTAACTTGGAACCACACTGGAGAAGGAAAAGAAAGAAGACAAGTAAAGGGGAACAAGTACACTAAAGGAAAAGGTGGTGTCTGATCACAAAATTAAAAAGAGTGAACCAGCCACTCTGCAACACACTAAAACGTCCAGCCTAAAAGACAAAGCCAGAGGAACACAGACAGGGAAATGACGAACACCAAGGCGACAAACAGCAAAGAAAGAGTGAGGGAGCGTGAAAATAGAGGGAGAGTGAAGGTCTGTGAGAGAAGGCCAGATGCATACCCTTAGATTGTGTAATAAAAACCACTCTCGCGAATAGAACGTGAAACTAAATCAGCCGTTGATGCATTGTGGCCCAACACCGTAGGCAGGGTGCTGGGAAGGTTAAAAATCCACCGCAGATCGTCGACAATCGACGGGGAACCAGAGTGATACTGGGGTCCTCGCAATCGAGGAGGTGACCATGAGTCAGCCAAGTATTGCTGATGCGGAGCCGGCAAAGGACAATGGAGTCCCTGCGAGTGGCTCGCATGGATGACCTCCATACATTCGTCGTCTCCTTGCTAGCACATATTTTATTTGGTGTGCTGAGAGTGCGGTATTCAGTATCCCAGATCCCAAAAACTTTGCCCCATAAGATCGATCGGAGATCAGTCTCTAGCGGTCCAATCTCCAGAGTTACTTTACCAGTAGCTTGTTTGGCCAGTCTATCAGCAAGTTCATTGTTTGGGATCCTATCACATCCTGGGGTAGAAATGAAGGACACAGAACGTCCACTATTTCTGAAAGAGACTCCTGACAGTCATTACCAAAGGATGGCGAGGGAAGCACTGTTCTAGAGCTTGTAGGCTGCTTAAGAAGTCACTACAGATGACGAAAGACTCACTTGCGCAGGAGCGGATATGCTCAAGAGCACAAGAGGTGGCTACCAACTCGGCAGTGAAAACACTGCAGTCATCCGATAAGGAGGGCTGTTCAGTATAGCCAGCGTGAGCGTAACCGAAGCCAACGTGACCATCGACCATCGAGCCATTGGTGTAGACAGTTTCTTAGCCGTGGAACTCGCCAATAATATAGAAAAAGCGCCAATGGTGGGCCTTACGCGGAACTGTTTTGGGACCTGTGCTATGTCCAGACGAAGCTGTGGCCGAGGAGTGGACCATGGAAGCGTATGTAAGTGGACTAGCAGAAAACGGGGTAAAGGAAATGTATCGAGTGCAGTAAGAAGCGACTGGACACGGACTACAATTTGAATCCCCGATCTGGGCCGCCATTGCAGGAGATGGATGGTCGTTTTAGGGAAAACGAAACGGTAATCTGTATGGGCAGGCGAATAATGTTTGTGGGCGGTGTAATTCCCAAGCAGTTGCTGTCGCCTAATCAACAATCAGCTTCACAAGGCTGGTTCAGAAAGCTCCCGTCGCAAGCCGAACTTAAATGGTGTATAGGGTGCAACAGCTACAATGCTGAGGGTGATGCTGCACCATACACCAGGCTCCTATAGTAAAGATTGGACTGCACAATGAGTTTGTACAATTGCAGCAGTGTAGGGCGATCAGCACCCTAGTCGATGTGGCTCAGGCATCGAATAATATTACGATATCGCCAGCACTTCTCCCTAAACTGACGAAGATAGGGATGCCACGTTAAGCAGACATCGAATATCAGTCCCGAAAAGCGGTAAGTCTCCACTACATGAAGTAGTTGGTCATCAAGGTAAAGTTCCAGAAGGGGATGGACAGTACCACGACTTTGTAAGTGCATGGCGCACATCTTGGTGGCTGAAAACCGAAAGCCATGCGTGAGGCCCACACTGCACCTTTTGTAAGGCTCCCTGCAGTCGATGTTCAGTTTTAACAATAGAAGAGGAGCAGAAGGAAATACAAAAAGCGTCAGCATATAGGAGGAGAGATATTGAGAACCCCACTGGTAGTGAGAGCATTAATGGCAATTACAAAGAGTGGGACGCTCACAGACAGAGCTCTGTGGGAACCCATTCTCTTGGGTGTGGGACGAACTTTGGGAGGCACCGATTCTAACTCTGAAAGTGCAGAGCGACAAAAAGTTCCGTATAAAAATAGGGAGCAGGCCCCAGAGACTTCACTCCCGCAAAGTAGCAAGGTTGTGACGTCGCCAAGTGCCTTTCGTCAGATCGAAAAAGATGGCAATGTGGTGTTGACGCTGTTGAGGGTGACAGACTCCAGGTAGACCAAGTTGTCAGCGGTGGAGCGACCTCGCCGAAAACCGCCCTGGGACGGAGCCAGGAGGCCCTGAAACTCGAAGAACCAACACAACCGCCAGCTCACCATATTTTCAAGCATCTTGCATAGAATGTTGGTGAGGCTGACAGGACGATCGCTGTTAACATCTAGCGGGTTCTTACCAGGCTTTATCACTGGAACGTTGATACTTTCCCGCCATTGCGCCAGAATTTGCCGTCGCTCCAGATGCGGATGAAGATGGTGATGTAGTGCAGATAATCCGCTGACAGATATTTAATCATTTGGGAATGGACGCAGTCTAATCCAGGAGTTGTGTCAGGACAATCGGCAAAGGCACTAAGAAACCTTACTCACTGAAGGGAGCGTTATATGGCTAAGGATGGCGTGGAGCAAAAGGTAGGTGTTGTCGTTCCACCTGCTGTTTTAGGAGACAAAAGGTGGGCCGGTAATACTCAGATGTAGAGGCTCGGAAAGACGATCTGCCGCTACGTCTTGATCGGCTTATACAACCCCATGTGCGGAAATTGCAGGTATACCTGCAGGGGGTGTGTTGACTGTTAGGCATCTAAGCTTGGTCCAAACCTAGGAAGGAGAGGCTCGTGTGCCAATGGGGGGAGACATACCATTTCCAACATTCCCTTTTCGTCGTTTGATGAGCTGATGGACCTGGACATAGAGTCATTTGAATGCAGGACGGGGATTCGAGTCCAATACTAATTCTTTTCTGGATCTGAACCCTTCGAGATGACATTTCACATCATTTCGTCGTTTCCTCACAATGCCAAACTCCTCCAGGTCGCTACGGATGGCGTGATCCTAACTAATATTGAAATGGGATTTGATAGTTAGCACCTCTTCGTGTAGAGTCAAAAACAACGATATGAACAGAGTTGGGGTCGGAGGCAGCACAGAACTATTCGTTGCATTGCCCTAAGCCGAATACAAGCACATTTCACTACTGGTGACGAAACAATAAATATACCATGTCTATTCGTAGCTATGAGACAATAGTAAAAGGAGCCGGGTTCGAACGAAAAGATCGTTTGTATCGTCGTTTCATGTACCAGTATTACGCTATTAGTGAACATATTTAATTCTGACATATTATTGTGCTTCGATAACAATTCACATAGGTACTGGGTTCTACTCCCCGTCCTTCACCACAATTTTACTTCATGTCATTCCACACTTGTGCGTTGCACTTTATTATATACCTGTCGTGGTTACTCCTCAGGGCAACATAGGCTTCATTTGGTTCCCAGGGCAATACTAAATGTATCATCATTTATTTCCAGGCTCGGACATTCGGCCTTTTAAACTGATACTGATGAACACTTCGATATTTTACGTGTCTTTCCACCTAGTCGACTCTCGATCAGACAAATTAGATTTATTTGGTTAACTATGGGTTCATATTCTGATCACGAACAACTCGTCATGTCGCTTAATGAGTGTGATAAGACTTCTGCAGTGTCAGTTACTGTAATGGAGTTTAAGTTACAGACGTTAAGGACTCTCTCATCTCTATTAACATGTTTTCTTATATTTGTTTTATGACGGTATTAGTTTACATCTGGGCTGACTGCCATAAAGAGCAGTTTTCTCTATTAGTCTCTTGTGGTTCCCATTGTGCATAATCAAATGACTGTACTGCAGACGGTTTATCGGACCTGCGACAAAGTTATGCTATGTTGGTTGCACACAGTCCGGTGCGGACGACACCATGGATTTCAGGGCTAGCTAATGTCATTTATTTCTGCATGCAGTGCATAGAAGATAACTTTAGGTTCATACAGCATAGTCACTGTTGTTCATTTTCCTATGAAAATCATTTCTAATAATAGTTTCTGAATTGTGGACTTGTCTCTTTCATTCGGACAATATTCTATGCATAGATATTTTTTAAATTTTAAGTTATCTAAAAAAAATTCCCTTTTGGTAAGCACTTACTTAATCTTCAATGCTAATTTTTGAATATTAATCGTTGTGCTGAAACACGTTTCTCTAGAACATCGAACCATACCATAACGGGTTATGTTTATCTGCACAATAAGTAAACGTATTATACTGTTTCAATGTTGTAGTAGTTCCTAGGCGTTCGAAAGACATAATAGTGCATACTCGATCTTTTTTTTGGTAGTTCATCACATTTCTTTTTTCCTTTTCAAATTATGATCTACTAGTCAGTACTACACCCGCTAATTAAAGCATTATATTCCTTCTCCCTTCTGTTCTTATGTCTCTGAAGCTTTCCTGGAGTTTTATTCTTTTGCATCACGATTCCGACGTCTCTGAACCATTACGCAGGGTGTAAATTTTAAGTTGACAAACCAGAATAACTCGAAAAATAAGCCTCACAAAAAAATGTGTATTATCCAAAGTTGATTATTTTCGATGGGGAAATCTGCAATTGCTAAAATTAGCCCGCCACCCCTGCCCCCTTGGGGTGGGGCGGGAGGCAACTTTGAAATTTCAAATGGGAACCCCAACTTTTTATTGTAGAATCAAATTCTACATAAAAAAACTACTTACATTTTGTCTTAAACATTTGTTTTGATTCTTGGTAGTTGGCGCTGTAATTCAAGAGAATCCATGTTCTCATAGTTGCGTAGAAATTGGTTACGGATAAAGAAAAAATACTTACTTACTACGTAAATTTTGATTCTCTGAAACTAAAACTCTCCGTCTCTTCCCATAGGGTGGTGTTTGAGAGAGAGGAATTAGAGTTTTACAAATGTGGACCCAAATACTGTATTAATTTTTTCTGCAGATTCGGATAAGTCTTGTTTCTTTCGTGGTCATGAAGCCACACAACTTTTAATTATCAAACAGATCATCTGAATAGCTAACTAACTAAGCAAACATCCTACTTCCTAACGAGTGAACTCATTTTGTATTTATCCGTAGCTATTTTCCAAGCAAAAGTGAGAACACCGATTTTCTTGAATTACAGCCCCAACTACCAAAAATCAAGACAAATGCTTAAGACGAAATGTACGTAGTTTTTTATGTAGTGTCTGTTTCTGCAATAAAAAAACAGGGGTTCCCATTTGAAATTTTAAAGTTGCTTCCCGCCCCACCAGATGATGTCTGCCTCGAAAATAATCAACTTTGGATTCTACACATTTTCTCGTGTGAAGCTTATTTGTCGAGTTATTCTGGTTTGTAAGCTTAAAATGTACACCCTGTATATCTTCTTCTGTTGTCAGAGAGCCTTTTTGCTGTCAGTGAGCTTTATTATGTAGTTTCATAAAAGGAACAAAAGTGTCATCTGCAAACTATGCTGTTTCTGTTTCCAGCAACTGGTACAAGAATCATTTATAAAAATTAATAATAACAGGGAGCAAAATACTCAGCCTAGACATACTTCATTACCAAATTTTCGAAACCCTTAAAAGGAAATTCACTGCGTTATTAAAAACGTACGAGAAGGGTCAGCCAAACCAATGTTCCGCAAACAGAGCATTCCATGTCATTCCACCCTCTTCATGTGTCACTGCATCTACAGCTCCATGGCCGCTACTTCTAAAATTTGTTAGAGTTCTCCGAATATGATCTACGAAAAGTGCAAAGTGGTGTAGCATACATATGTAAAATTTTGCTTAAGGAAAGAGCATCGCTCGGATCGTCAGCAGAAAATGCAAGTTGACTCAAAGTAAATAAAAACAACTCTATTGGTGTATCAAAGTTTTTTGTGTGTATTTCAAGATCGTCATTATGGGTCACTGTTTTAATTATGAAAATGTAAATACATCCAACTATTTCGATTTCGTAAGAAACGCTGCTTCAATTCCACACATGTAATAACAGATCCTCTTAAGGAAACATTTGGACAGCGTTGGAACTGTCGTTCAGAAACGCAAAATGGCCTGCACTCTCACCAAACTTGGCCCTTATGCACTTTTATCTGTGGCCAAAATTAAAACAATAAGTCTATTAGGAAACCACCGAAAGAATAAAATGCTTTATAAAATGAGCCTGTACTGCCTTTAACTCCAGAAGAAATTCAGGGTTCCACATTATTCCTCGAGAATAATTTCATTGCATATATAAATGCTCAGGATCAACAATTTGAGCATTTAGTATGGCAGCCGTTATAATAAATACACGAACTATACCTGAGTTACATGTTTACATAGATTTAGCGTAACAGGGTAGCCGTTTGTAGAATCCCTTCTCCTGACGGCGGGACAGTGATTTTCACGATTGTTATCCTGATATTACACTCATGGAAATTGAAATAAGAACACCGTGAATACATTGTCCCAGGAAGGGGAAACTTTATTGACACATTCCTGGGGTCAGATACATCACATGATCACACTGACAGAACCACAGGCACATAGACACAGTCAACAGAGCATGCAAAATGTCGGCACTAGTACAGTGTATATCGCGCCTTTCGCAGCAATGCAGGCTGCTATTCTCCCATGGAGACGATCGTAGAGATGCTGGAGGTAGTCCTGTGAAACGGCTTGCCATGCCATTTCCACCCTGGCCCCTGAGTTGGACCAGCGTTCGTGCTGGACGTGCAGACCGCGTGAGACGACGCTTCATCCAGTCCCAAACATGCTCAATGGGGGACAAATCCGGAGATCTTGCTGGCCAGGGTAGTTGACTTACACATTCTAGAGCACGTTGGGTGGCACGGGATACATGCGGACGTGCATTGTCCTGTTGGAACAGCAAGTTCCCTTGCCGGTCTAAGAATGGTAGAACGATGGGTTCGATGACGGTTTGGATGTACCGTGCACTAATCAGTGTCCCCTCGACGATCACCAGAGGTGTACGGCCAGTGTAGGAGATCGCTCCCCACACCATGATGCCGGGTGTTGGCCCTGTGTGCCTCGGTCGTATGCAGTCCTGATTGTGGCGCTCACCTGCACGGCGCCAAACACGCATACAACCATCATTGGCACCAAGGCAGAAGCGACTCTCATCGCTGAAGACGACAAGTCTCCATTCGTCCCTCCATTCACGCCTGTCGCGACACCACTGGAGGCGGGCTGCACGATGTTGGGGCATGAGCGGAAGACGGCCTAACGGTGTGCGGGACCGTAGCCCAGCTTCATGGAGACAGTTGCGAATGGTCCTCGCCGATACCCCAGGAGCAACAGTGTCCCTAATTTGCTGGGAAGTGGCGATGCGGTCCCCTACGGCACTGCGTAGGATCCTACGGTCTTGGCGTGCATCCGTGCGTCGCTGCGGTCCGGTCCCAGGTCGACGGGCACGTGCACCTTCCGCCGACCACTGGCGACAACATCGATGTACTGTGGAGACCTCACGCCCAACGTGTTGAGCAATACGGCGGTACGTCCACCCGGCCTCCCGCATGCCCACTATACGCCCTCGCTCAAAGTCCGTCAACTGCACATACGGTTCACGTCCACGCTGTCGCGGCATGCTACCAGTGTTAAAGACTGCGATGGAGCTCCGTATGCCACGGCAAACTGGCTGACCCTGACGGCGGCCGTGCACAAATGCTGCGCAGCTAGCGCCATTCGACGGCCAACACCGCGGTTCCTGGTGTGTCCGCTGTGCCGTGCGTGTGATCATTGCTTGTACAGCCCTCTTGCAGTGTCCGGAGCAAGTATGGTGGGTCTGACACACCGGTGTCAATGTGTTCTTTTTTCCATTTCCAGGTGTGTATTTCATGAAATCCCATACATGTTACGTCATTGAAGGTCTTTTAGAAGCTTCTTTAAAATTCCACACAGAAAAGTACACAATTCCGATACAATGGAAATGAAGTCCCATGTTTCTTGACAGAGTGTAGGCTAACGATGCGCTGTAGTCGGCAAGGTCCTAATGGAGGTGTTTTGCCGTTGCCTTCCTCCGACCGTAATGGGTATGAATGATGATGGTGATGATGAAGACGACACAACAACACCCTCAACAACATCTCGTGGCAGGTGAAAATCCCTGACCCCGTCGGGAATCGAAAGCGGGACTCCGTGCTCGGGAAGCGAGAACACTACCGTGAGACCACAAGCTGCGGACTCCGTTACAATAAACAAATATTTTTGGAAGTGTACTGGTAACAGCCGTCAAGTTATTTATAAAATCCATGTTTGACCATCAGCTGATTTTTTTTTTAAATTTAAAACCCAAATATCTAGCAATTTCAGTTAAATACCATCTTCACGGATTCTATACAAAGATACAAAAAATATATGCAGCACACAGGAAATGTTACAAGATCTTTTCAAAGGAGGGCAAAATATACATCAATACTTACGGAGTTACCACAGTTTAGACCACAAAATAAAATCTGTCATCACTTAAATAATGGACCTTCTCATATGTAGAGCACGCCATGAAATCTAGTATAACACTCAGGACTTTCAAAGGCAAACATACTAATTACAAGCGTAAACAGAGCAGTACTGCGGAGAAGATCAGTAGGTATAAGTGCTATAATTGTACAAAATATTGAGGATATGCTGAAAGTTTTTTACAAGGTATTTTCGTCGCATGGTACACAAATATCTTGGTAAATTTCTTGCTGAATGAAGGGGACTGGACTATCTTTGGCGAACATCTTTGGAATAGTTTCACATGTAAACAGAAAAACGAATATTTGCAAAATTGTAGCACACATACCTCTGATCTCCTCTTCAATATTTCTCTGTGTACACTTGTTATTAGTATGTTAGCCATTTAAAGTCCTGTGTATTATAGTACAATTCATCTCATGCTCCACACGTGGGACGTGGCCGTTATTTAAATAATGACAGATGTGATGTTGGGGCCTAAACTGTTTTACCTCTGTCAGTATTTATGTACATTTTTAACTTCCTTGGAACAGATTTTATAACATTTCCTGTGTGCTACATGTACTTTTTGTCCCTTCGGATATAATACGTGAAGATGGTCTGTGACTGAAACCGGTCGCTATTTGGGTTATATATATAAAACAGCTGATGGTTAGACATGCATTTTATGCAGAATAAAGCAAGTCCGTGTCATCATTTGGCGACTATAAACGATAAAAATTACTTGCGAACGTCAGGAAATTCGCCACGTTGTCCGCCAGAGATTGGCGACAACCGCACCTCGATATATTTATTCATTCTGGATATATGCAGGGTGGCATGAATTAGCCGCCTCACCCTGTATAACTGGGGTGAACAGCGTCAGATTTTGAGTGACCACTTTGAAGGAGAGGGAGGATACCGCGTACTCGTGTGGGTCAACACCCGACAGAGTCTCAAAGTGCCCTCATTCTGGGCCTTTGTTTGGCAGACTTGTCGAATCGTGCAACATCCGGATTTGTGGAGCATTCGGATTTGACAGTGGCCCAAAGTTGGGCTGCGCTGGAACACAAGGGCAGGCAAATTCGTTATCAAGGTTCCACTCGACCACGTCTAACTATCACAGTCGAGGACCTCCTTATTGCGCAACGAGCATGTCGTAACCCCTTCACATCCGCGGATGCCATCCGGGATCAAGTAAAGGACTCCCTCACTACTGGTCAGAGCCTAGCAGCGGCCGAACTACGTAATTAGCGTCTCGTGCGTCCCGCGACTGAAAAACATGGATTAATGCTGAATGGCGCCTCATAGTGTTCGGCGATGAATCGTGTTCTGTACTGTCCCGAAAGACCATAGTCGGCGAATTCTGCGGTCACCTTGGAAGAGGTCCCATTCTTCGAATGTTTTGGGGAGTCACACAATGCTATACCGGATATGACTTCAGGTAACGGCTTCACCGTGTACCTGGAGTCAGCCCAAACCAATACACTATGTGATCAAAAGTATCCGGAGTGATTACAAGTTCGTGGCGCCCTCCATCGGTAATGCTGAATTTTAGTATGGTGTTGGCCGGATCTTACCCTTGAAGACAGCTTCCACTCTCGCAGGCATACGTTCAATCAGCTGATGGAACGTTTCTTGGGGAATGGCAGTCCATTCTTCACGGAGTGCTGCACTGAGGAGAGGTATCGATGTCGGTCGGTGAGACCCGGCACGAAGTCGGGGTTCTAAAACACCCCAAAGGTGTTCTATAGGGTTCAGGTCAGGACTCTGTGAAGGGCAGTCCCTTACAGGGTACTCCGCCAAAGGCTGAGCGTTATGAACAAGAGCTCGATCGTGTTGAAAGATGCGGTCGACATCTGCAAATTGCTCTTCAACAGTGGGAAGCAAATAGGCCCTTAAAACATCAATGTAAGCCTGTGCTGTGATAGTGCCACGTAAAACAGCAAAACATGAAAAACACGATCACACCACAACATCACGGCCTCCGAATTTTACTGTTGGCACTACACACGCTGGCTGATGACGTTCACTGGCCAGTCGCAATACTCACATCCTGCCACCGGATCGCCGCATTGTGTACCACGATTCGTCACTCCACACAACGTTTTTCCACTGTTCAAACGTCCAATGTTCACGCTCCTTGCACCAAGAGAGGTGTCGTTTGGAATTTACCTTCATGATGTGTGGCTCTTGAGCAGCCGCTCGACCATGAAATCCAAGTTTTCTCACCTCCTGCCTGTCATAGTACTTGTAGTGGATCCTGATGAAGTTTGGAATTCCTGTGTGATGGTCTGGATAGATGTTTGCCTGTTACACATTACGACCCTCTTCAACTGTCGGCGGTCTCTGTCAGTCAACACACGAGTTCGGCCTGTACGCTTTTGTGTCGTACGTGTCCCTCCACATTTCCACTTCACTATTATGTCAGAAACAATAGGCCTAGGGATGTTTAGGAGTGTGGAAATCTTGTGTACAGACGTATGACACAAGTGACACCCAGTCACCTGACCACGTTCGAAGTCAGTGAGTTCCGCGAAGCGCCCCATTCTGCTCTCTCATGGTATCTAATGACTACTGAGGTAGCTGATATGGAGTATCTGGCAGTAGGTGGCAGCATAATTTTCCTAATATGAAAAACGTATGTTTTGGGGGTGTCCGGATACGTTTGATCACATAGTGTAAATGTATATCTTCCATGCGACACTCACGTTCTACAGAAAATGCCGATATGTTTCCCTTTATCAACACAATTATTTTTAAAGCGAAATTTGACGTGCCCATCGATAGAGCTGTCCAAATGAATCTAATGTGATATTCGTGATGTCGATATACAGGGTGTTTCCGTAAGAGCATGAGAAAATGTAACAGGACATAGAGAATGCTCCACCGAACAATTTGAGGTAAGGAAACTGGGCAGCAATAAGACTGCTTAAGGAGTTATGGAAGTAAACTTGACTACCGCTGTGTCTAACATTACTGTTTCCCAGCTTATTTACAGCTAACATGCGTACAAGTATACAGTGCTGTTTAAGTCCACGTACAGTCTTTATTTACTACAGGGAAACAAGGAGGACGGACCTCATTACTAGGAAGTCATGAGGCGGTAGGCCGTCTGAATGGCTACCTGTGCTTCATGAGCTGTTGGAGAAGGTATCCTTGGCTGTTTGTAAGAGGATTTGGATACAACATGACCGCCCCATTTCAGTGTGGGTGTCCGCAACGATCTCTGTGCCATATTTACTATGCCCTACTCCATGGCATGCGTGATCACCTCACCTGAATCGCATGACTATTTCCTGTGGAGATACCTATAGTCATTTGTGCGTGAGACCTCCGTTGATACGGAGATGGAATTTGTTGCCAGAATTTTAGCAGCCTGTGATGTGATTTGAAACACACAAGAGAGATTTGTCAGAGTACTTCAGAACCTTGTTCGCCGATGTCACGCTTGCATTGTGGCTGATGGCCGTTAGTTTCAGCACATTTTGTAAGATACTGTAAAAATGGTATGTTCATTGTAACAGTCACGGTATTTTCAATTAGCTGTAACTAATGTAAATAAAAAGGTACACAGTAATGTCTTTTTATTCCAATTATCTCTTTAAGCTGGCATCTCCGACCACAGGTTCCCTATCTCAAAGTGTTCAGTGGAGCATCCTCTACGTGCTGTTAAATTTTTGCCTACTAATACGGAAACACCTCATATATTAACATGAATTTTAAAGTAAGAAGACTAACCATTACTTTAGGATCACCATAAGAGTGCTGCTGCATGGCAGTAGCAAAAACGCTGGCCACAGCCGTGCTGTCGATCCTGGAGGCCCGGCTATTCGTCGTGCTTTACTGTCCCTGTTGATATATATATATGTCGATGAAACGAATATCGCACTAGACTAATCTGCGACCACACTACTGAGTGGGTAGTTTAAAAATCATTTTGTTTATAACGGGAAACAAACCGATCCTCTCCGTCGACTCTGGGCACGGCGTGATAGGCGTGATGAGAAGTATTTTTTGGACTGACCATAGCTACACATTACGAAAATGAAAATACATGCCGAAACATCGAAGAAAATGCGTCTCACAGCTCTTAGAAGGGACAAATTTCATAAATATTATATTGCGGACGACAGCAGTCTCTTTGGGTATGCATATACAGGAAAGGTGAGCTACAGCCATCATTGGCTCGTACAATATCCTAAACATTGCCAATGTATCGATAGTCACAGCGATGACACTATTCAAAGCGTCAGTGGCGTCACTCGTAACTTGTGGAATAGCGGTCAGATGGGGAAAACCTGAGAACAGAAATGAGCGATGTTCTTGAAATGGAAATGGTATGTGTGCACTCATGAAAGAGAGTTGTTTCATAGAGCACATCAGGTTACATCACAGGATACCTTCTATAAGCCACGCGGTCTAAGACGCTGCAGTCATGGATTGTGCGGCTGATCCCGGCGGAGATTAGAGTCTTCCCTCGGACATGGGTGTGTGTATGTGTGTGTGTGTGTGTGTGTGTGTGTGTGTGTGTGTGTGTGTGTGTGTGTTTGTCCTTAGGAGAGTTTAGGTTAAGTAGTGTGTACTCTTAGGGACTGATGACTTCAGCAGTTAAGTCCCATACGATTTCATACATATTTGAACATTTTTTGATACCTCCTATAAGATCATATCGGAAACTAACATCATGGATTGGAAGAAGCAAAGGGACCAGGAGCTCTACAATACATCAGCCATGCTGGATGTCAGCTGGAGTAGATAATGTAGGAAGTAGAGATACGTAACCGCAAGACTCATCACACACAGGTTTCATGATGAAATATGTACCAAAAACAAATTCGATGAACCGGCTGAATAGTTAAATGCATGCTGTGCGGACAAGGATATAAAAAATACCATATTACAGAGTGTACTATGAGAACTAAATCCATCACTATAGCAAAGACTACATACTAGTCAAATTTGTATATTGACTCTCAATCTATCGCACTTCTATCATTTACAAAAATAAAAAGACGGACATTTCTTCAAATCCACACATCCACACATTCATCATTGTTATTAGGTCCATTGTTATCATAAATTTCTCATTCTGATTATATATAAGAGAGGGATTGAAAACCCTAATCTTACCATGTGAAGAAATAAGAAAATTATGTCGATATCATAATCGTCGCAACAGCCTAGGTTTTGGACACCACGAGATGTGTACATCAGTATTCAGTAAGGGCCCTAATAACCATACTGTGAGTGCTATAAATCTATCATCATCATCGTCATCGTCAGCTTCCCGTTACCGTGTGCTACTAATAAATAGTCGGAAGAATTTGCTAGAGAGTATGATTATAAGTTGAAAACATAGCGTCGGTTCGTAGTGTAAAATTATTTCGGTGATTCAGTTTATTCGTTGAAATACGCGGGAAATATTTATTAAAACTGTGGCCCAGACACCGTCTGTTTAGTTGATCAGTGTAACTTCGGTATCGGAACATATTTATATTTGTACATAATTGGAGATCGGTGATTACCTATTAAATTAATGCGGAAGATAGAACACAATAATAGTTTCTTAAGTACGAATGTTGAATTAGCGCAGCTGTTATCACAAGAGTGGATAAGTTTAGGCAGTGTTAGAGAGTGTGTTACGTTCCAAAAGGGTAGCAGGACGAAGCAATAACATTAATATGTACTATCTGGAAGTGACGCTTTTAATGGGAAACTCCAACACTTGCAAAGTATAAGAGGCACATATTCATTGTAAGGTTTATTTCGTAACCAAGTTTGATCTCTAGGTAAAGCACTCATCTCAAGTCTGATAGCCGAAAAATAACTAAGCACTTTAATAGACGCTTTAAATTTGTCACCATGTTAGGGACAGACGTTTTACGCACTGTGTATATTATGTATTACTCGGACTCAAATGCCTATTCGCAATGAGACAGTAAACAATATTCTCACTAACCCTTTGTCCCAATGTATTTACTGGGATCACGAGAACCCAGTCAGGCAACGGCGTCTCCATCTAGCCGTCTAGGGGCCCGGGCCCGAGGGGGGAGGGGGGGGGGGGGGGGGAAGGGAATGAGACAATGATTAAGGTAGAAAAATTGTTTAATATAACGAATTAGTAAAATTTAATTAAGACAGAATTTCCTCACATTTCTTGTAAATTTTTCCAGAACTTTACTAATATAATCTTCTTTACTGTCAAGAATAAGTTTTCTGTGGATGCTCACCATTCTTAAACCACTGTGGCGACTTTCTAACGTCGTGCGCCTCAATCAGTTTTTCATTGTTCTTAAACTGCTGAAAGATTGTCCCACACTACATATTGTGCAAACGAGATAAATCTAAAATTTTAGTGCTTTTTGTGTTTCGGATAAGAAGTATTCCGTTTATTTCAGGATATCAAGAACAGTTAGTTCCCCTGAGTTTTGTCTTTTATGCCACAATCTTCGCTAAAGTTAAGTTTCACTTTTTGCTTTCGATAAAACACATAATTTGTCGAAGGTTTCACAAGCTTCCATTAAATGATCTTTCGACGTCGTCATCATTTGCACAGGATGGAACTGAGATGAAGCAAATGTTGGGGTGTTTTCTTCAGCAAAATGCACTTAAGATAGTTAATAAAAGAGTGTAAATAGTGTATTATTAAAGACTTCCTCCAGAATTCTGGTCGACTTTCCGCCCAAGCGCTCATTCGATGTTACTGGCTGATTCGATGTTACTGTTCCTCAGCTATGCGCTGCATGAAAACTTCTTGTGTTTCTCGCTCCATGTAGTAGTTTGGAAAAGTTAGGTAACAACTTCCCTCTCAATATTGATTCACTGGAATCTGTATCAATATCATTGATGGTAGCCACAGTGCTCCGAGTCCCAGGAATACCGTTGGGATCACTGATTAATAAATTCAGTTTATGCGAAGAGCAGTGAAAGAAAAAAGCCTTTGTGTACTTTCTGCGCTAAACTCCGTGAACACTAGTGTTTTCAGGCCTTCGTCAATAATCGTCAAATCCCGAACCAACGTGTTTACCATAGTCAAAATTTTCTTTTCCCAAAAAGTCATCAATAGTCGGAGTAACTGATTTCGTTTATCAGAGTGCAGCAATCAGTCGTTCTTTTTTAGATTTTACTACGCAATTCCAGATTTCGGCTAGTTGCTAGCCATTCTCAATGCACTATTTTCTTTTGTCGATGTTGTTCGGGCGTCAATCACATTCCTTTGAATACTGAATAGGGACTTACATGCATCGAGAACAGAAAATAGTGCATTGAGAATGGCTAGCCACTAGCCGAAATCTGGATTTGTGTAATAAAATCTAAAAAAAGGACGACTGATTGCTTCACGCTATAATTTGTAAGCTATATAACAGTCGCTGAGTGCACCCACTTTCCGAATGGAAGGTAACCTGATGAATTGATTTAGTGTCAAAAACTTTGAGCTCGATCAACTCAACAACTATTTCCTCGACATTGTCGGAGTTCTCATTGAAATATCCGCAATTGTTTAGTTTCAGAAACGTCAGCGGTTTCATCTGCTAATACGCTATACTTCACAGCCGCGTCTCTTGCTTCCAGTTGTTCCTTTTATTACCCGTCCCCACTTTCTTCTCCATAATTCTAATCTCTCAGAGCTAAATAGCAAGTACCGCAGAATGTAATAAAGGAAATAATGGATGCCATAACTTCCTTGTTTTCTTTTAATTTTTTCTGAGATTATACATGCAGACTGAAGTTACGAATGAAAATTTGTACCAACGCCGGGAATCGAACCTGGGTCTCCTGCTCATTAGACAAATCCGCTAACAACCATGGCATCCTGACACAGTGGCGTTGCACACCTGCAAGGGCTACCCTAACACACCTCCCTCCATTCCATTCACGCCTCAGGAGGAGATCCATGTTCGAATCCCAGCGTTGATACATTCATTCGTCGCTTCGGTCTACATATATTTACAATAGATGTTTCAGGCTTGAAAAGTTCTCTGGAACCATGTTGTTTCATCTGATTTTCTTGGGTTATTTACTAATTACTGCATTCACTGGAACACGTGCAAGGAATGCTCCAGCAGCTTCCAGTGCCGTTCTATGGAAGTGGGACTAGATGTGCTTCTTGCGCTGCTCGTGAACCTCTTTGAACTCGCAGGCAGAGTCTGGCTCCAGCTGCCAGAGACTGTGGTCATGTGTGTGTGTGAGAGTTGCTTTTGCGTGAATGTGTGCGTGTGTGTATGTTGTCTATCTTTGACAAAGGCCTTGTTGACCGAAAGCTAGCTTTCCGACAGTCTTTTTGTTGTTCCTTTCTACGACTCAGAATGTCCACTTTATGGTGTATCAACTATCCTTATCATTATATTGTTTCATTCCATCCTTGAATAGTTGCATTTCACAAGAATGAAGTTTTCTAAAACCGTGTTAACTACGTGTCAATAGATGGTTCCCATCGAGGTAATTCATAATGTTCTAACACAATGTATGTTCTAAAATCCTCCTCCATATCGACGTTAATTCCGTTGTAAAAAGCTAGTTCACAATTTTTGGCGTCGGGTGAGCAATCAAGCAGAGACAAGCTGCCCCGCAGTGCTGGTAACCCATACTCGTACGATTCTCGCTCCGTACTGCTAGCTGCCGCAGTTCTACGCAGTTTTAAATCGCATACGTTGGAAACAGTTTCGACTGGCAAGAAAATATTCGAATTCTGTAGGCGAGTTCGGAACTCTGGTGGCAAGAAACAAGAGGAAAGGAACAAGTTCCACTACACAGTGCGCTATGCTTGTATCGCCATTTTTAGCGCAGTTAGCGAATACCGTCGTTGTCATGGATTGTGTCCCAAGACTCGAATTTGAAACACCCTGGAATTTGTAGAGAAGAGGGGCTGATGATTCCCTCTCCATCCCTCTGGAGACGCCCATGCATACTTGGAAAGTGACAAAAAGTACTGGTTAATTCTGCGTAATAGTTTTCCCAAGCTTCGACAAGAATGTACATTGTTTGCTTTAGGCTTTTTCGAAGATTCCACCTCAAAAGTCTTAGAAAAATAACTAGTAAACATCAAAACGAGGAATAAGTTCCTCCGAAGACATATTTCGTCGTTCGCGAGCACTATGAACCATAAAATTATGACGTCAGTCGTTGCATGATGTTTCTTTACCATCGCCATATTGCGCGTATTTGCACTGATGAAATCCAGCGTGGGCGGTTACTGACATTTGCGTAATTGGTATAGAGCAGATGTGGGCTCTCTCGATGTTTGCTGAGCCGGGCCCGCGCGCAGCGCCGTAGGTACTCGATTTATTACCACGGTAACCATGCGGATTACGGCCGCCGTGTGTGTGTGTGTGTGTGTGTGTGTGTGTGTGTGTGTGTGCGAGCGCTCTCCGGCTATCTATTGATGTGCGACCGACTGTGCTGTGTAGTCCGCCTGGCTCTAATCCGGCCATTATTTGCACAAGGAGCGAAGCCGTATCAGCTCTGCTGTGGACATTCGCTGCCTATTGTTTCCGCCGCAGTTGCTAGTGGTTCTGCGGCTGACGCATAGTAGATAGTGGTTTCGTTTGAAGGAAATTTGTTGTTTGCCTTTATGAGAGTTCGATTGGCCTATGTGCATTCTTTTGTGCACGAGAACAGAGCAAGATAATAGCCGCCGTACTAGTGCATTAACATCGAGCAACAAGTGGAGTACGTCATGGCAAGGCGTAACCAGTGACAGACACTTGTTGGTATGAGAAAAAAACCCGAAAGAAAAAAAGTATTTTTTTTATAGTATGAGGATGAAAGCTATAGAAATTTTTAAAGCCATACGGCAAAACAACTCATTATCGTACAGAAAACAGTTCAAAAAGTAGTGGAGAGTAATACTGAAACGGAAAAGTATTTTATCCGCTGAAGAGAAATCACGACGAAGTACGATGGTGGTTCAATAAGCAATGCCCCACATTAAAAAAAAAAAAGCTATTTGTATACATAGGCATACGTCCTTGTCGGTGCTTTACATTATATTTGATGTTTGTTCTGTACGCCTATGAAGTTTCGAACCGTTCTGGCAGACGGCAAAGCCGTAATACAATGTCAAAGTGGCGTCTACATACGACTGACGTTACATGCAGCGTGCTGTTATTGAATTCCTGTGTGCAGAAAAAGAAACCGTGGTGAATTTCCATAAACATTTGCGTGCAATGTGTGGCGATGCTGCAGTTGACAGTACAGTTGGGCGACGGGTAGAGAAAGTTACAGCCTCAGGAAGTGCAGGAACGAAGCTCTGCAATCAGCTACGCGCGGGACGTCCCGTCACAGCCACTGCTCCACATATGCTAAATCGTGCGGATGCCATTATTAGTGCCGACCGGCGTATCACAACTCGATAACAGGCTCTACAGGTGTCGGTCATCATTGGAAGTGCATCTGCAATGATCGACACTCTCGGATCTTCAAAGAGGTGCTCACAATGGGTCCCACGAATGCTCACAGCGGACCACAAGGTTCAAAGAAAGGCCATTTCATTTTAATTGTTGGAGCGTTTTCAGAGTGGCGGAGAGGCCTTTCTGTCACGGATCGTTACGAGGGACGAAAGGTGGATGCACGACTTTGCGCCGCAAACAAAAAGACAGTCCATAGAGCGGCATCATCCTCATTCACCACAAAAGAAGTTTAAGACAATCCCCTCTGCCACAAAAGTCACGGTAACAGTCTTCTGGCACTGTGATGGCGTCATTCTCGTGGATGTGATGCCAAGAAGGTAGACCATCAATTCAGAGGCATACGTGAAGACTCTGAAAAACACTGAAGAATCGTTTTCGACATGTTCAGTCGGACAAGAATCCAGCAGAAATCTTGCTCCAACACGATAATGCACGCCCACACATGTCTGAGAACCCGAGAACACATCGCCATATTGGACTGGACACCATTGCCGCATCTACGGCCGGCCGGGGTGGTCGAGCGGTTCTAGATGCTTCAGTCTGGAACCGCGCGACCGCTACAGTCGCAGCTTCGAATCCTGCTTCGGGAATGGATGTTTGTGATGCCCTTAGGTTAGTTAGGTTTCAGTAGTTCTAAGCTCTAGGGGACTCATGACCTCAGATGTTAAGTCCCTTAGTGCTCAGAGCCATTCGAACCATTTGAGCCTCATCCACCCTAGAGTCCAGACCAGCCACCCTCGGACTGCCATCTCTTTGGGCCGCTTAGAGATTCTTTACGTGAAACACACTTTGCAAATGACGAGTGTCAGTCATGCAGTGAAAACATGGCTACGCCTACAGGACAGCAGTGAATGTATGCTCTTCCGCAACGTTGGCGTACGGCCATAGAACGTCAAGGCGACTACGTAGAAAAATAGAACATGGACATGTTTTTAGCGGTGTAGCATTACAGGTATTTAGGCGAGCTACTCGGCCGTCTAGGGTAGGTCTCCTATATTTTGGTCTCTCATGTCTTTGGTAGTGTAGTATTACACGTGTTTATGCGGGCTATTGGACCTTCTATGGCTTGTACTGAGGATAGGTGAATTTTATTGCTTGGCTGGGTGCTTCGTTGGATCAAGAATGCTGAGCGGCCACTCCAGGTGAGTTCAAGTGCCAAGGCAGTCAGTGCAAGACAGTATATGGGTAGTCCTAGAGAAGGGAGACTTAGACGACTGTTGCTCGTAAGGCCTAAGTGCAAATGATGTAACGGTAATGGCGGCGTTTAAGGCAGTCTTAAGTATAGCTTCATACAACACTTAGAAATTCAGTAATAAATGACAGGTCACTAGCATAACAAGTTTGAGTACATCTGCAGCCTCAGATAAATGAGGTGTATCCAATTGTATGGAGTCGGTTGTGGTCGGAGAATACCCCGAAGATATACATGACCAGACTCTGGTGACCAACGGACTGAGAAACTACCCCAAATGATCATGCAAATTAATTCAATACAGATCTCGCTCAATGAAAAATGTCTTACTTGCACGAATGCTAACAGGGTTGACCCACTTAATCACAAAACAAATAGCTACCACACCACTCACATACTTATAGTAATGGGAGGAGGGATCTTCTAGCCATGATTGGAAACAAATAGGCACTATAACAATTATAATGATTATCTTTAATTAATTTTTTTAATTTTAATAACCAACAGCCTCAGTTGCACCGTTTACCTAGAATTTACGTAGCTTACAGTCGGGGTTACACAACCTTCTTCAGAATAAAAGTATCTACCGTTTATAATAACCCACTAACATTCGTAAACAACCATTAACAACGGACTAACGCTGTGGCTCTAAAATACAACCTTGGAAAAGGTTGGTGGACAGGATTAAACACAGTTATTTTGATAATTCGCAGACACCGCCAGTGACTGCATAAACTGTTAGTTAAAAGTAGTAATATCGTGAAAAGATAAGAAAGAACTCCCATAAACTCTCAAAAATACGCGTTGAGACTAATAAGCTGGAAGTATAACTTTAAAATCCTACTTCTGAATGGAGTTCGTGTTAAATTCGCTTCTAAACGATGACTTCACGATGGCCCATCTTACAAAAACACGAGGAGTGTGAATAAAGTAGCCAGTGGCAGCAGCAGCTGGAGGACGTTGTTGCCGCCTTCTTTTTGTACTTAGTGCTTAGGTACAGACATTCTTCTGGTGGTAGCAAGGCTTATGTCACCAGGCATCTCTCCTGTCCTAACCTGAAACCTTTGTAAAAGCCTAAAGAGAATTCATTACTCTGTACTCTGTACTTAGTGCTTAGGTACAGACATTCTTCTGGTGGTAGCAAGGCTTATGGCACCAGTCATCTCTCCTGTCCTAACCTGAAACCTTTGTAAAAGCCTAAAGAGAATTCATTACTCTGCAAAGGGCTAGAACAAGACTTTCCTCTATAGAAAGTCGTTACAAAGACCTAAAGCGAAGACTTTACTCTACGAGACCCTACAATCCTGTGTACTCTTCCAACTCCTACATTAAAGTCATTATCCTTCAAGGGCCTAAAGCAAAGTGTTTTCCTTCTGGCTGTTCTGGCCTTTGTTGGCAAAGATTCCGAGCACCGACCAGTAAAACTCGAGTGATGAGGTTAAATAATTTTCCACTCTCGCATATTTTCTCTATGTTGAACGAATAGTATTCAAGGGTTTGGAGGAAGACGAAGGCTCCGAACCTCTCCCACTCTGTGGCACATTTCTGAAAATGGCCTATCCAATGCTTTGCACATAGTCACAGCGCAAAAGAGGGGGCTCTCCCGAAACTAACAGTATGACCCAATCAGGAAGCTGGTTCCTGAAAGTTTAAAACGAACGTTACTTGGAGACGTCATAATACACCGCACCTGCTAGAAAGCCTTTCACGAAGGATTCCATATTTCTTTTGATAGAAAAAACGTGTCTGTATCACTTCTGGATAGCGTGCTGGTGGAATGAAAATGCACGAGAATGCTGATCTGGATATCTGCGGCAGCGAATTTTTACTTCGGCAAATTGCTCTTAAAAGGAGTCTTATCTCGTGCATATATATATATATATATATATATATATATATATATATATATATATATATGCAGTAGTCCATGTGACATTATGTACTATGTGTGCAACGTGAGAAGTGTGAATGATGTCATTAATTGTAAATCATTTATTGTAAACTGTATTGCATACATTGATAAGCCAAAACATTACGACCACCGCCCACAACGACGTCGGATTCCGTCTGGTGGAGTTACGGGAAAGTGACGTGGTAACAAAAGCACGTAAGTGGTACAGACACACACGTGGAATCACTCTAGCGAAGACGTGGACTATAAATGGGAAAATCCGTTAAAATAAGAGACTCCAACAAAGAACAGATTATTGTTACGCAGAGCCTGTGTGCGAGTGCCTCCAAAACGGTGAAGCTGCTAATGTTCATGTAATACTGTCATGAACATTTACGGAAAGAGGTAGAATGACAATGAAACTACCAACAGGGGCTAAATGTTTGGACGACTCTTCACAGAAGGTGGTGTTCGGAAGCTTGTCTGCGCTGTAAAGTAAGGCAGATATCTGTTTGTGTCGGGTCTGCCTAAAGAGCATACTTCTGATGGACGCGCAAGTGTTTTGGAGCACACCGTCCGTCGTATATTACTGAACATGGAGCTCCGCAGCAGACCTCCCCTACTTGTTCAACGTTGACCCAACGACATTGACAATCATAACTGCAGTGGGCGCGGGACTCTCTCAATTCGACCGTCGATCGATGGAAACGTGCAGGCTACACTAAGTCGATAGTCGTCTCCACAAACGCTGTCATCGATGTGAACGGTATGTATTGTGCATTGGACCGGGGACCTAGAAACGACTGAGAGGCTTCGTCCCGCCGTAGCCCTCAGTGGTTCACAACCCCACAACAGGCCACAGCATTCCAACCACCCCACCGCCGGCCTCACCGAACCCTGGGTTATTGTGCGGTTCGACCCCCCAGCGTTTGCCTAGGTCGATTTAGAGAAATCACCGAGAACCTATATATGGATGGCCGAACGCGGGTTTGGACCGTCGTCTTCCCGAATGCGAGTCCAGTGTGCTAACCAGTGCGCAAGCTCGCCCAGTCATGTCGCCAACATTTATCGTCAGACTCAGGGTTCTCTCACGTTCCACGACTTGGAGTTCCGTACTTCTATGATTCTCACTAAGGTCCACCTACTTCTCTGATTCCCAGTGCAGGCTCAGACCACCTTATGTTTGTACCTCTGGCATATCCCATTTAGTCTGCAGTCTGGTTTCATACTGTGTTGTAGTGAGCATATGTTTCCTGAAGCTGTGAAACATCATGAGTGCTACAAGGAACAAGTGTCTTCCGGTTAGTGAAAAATAGCTTATTATTGAAGCTTTTTTTACCATCTAAATCGTCGATTATCTTAAGAAATAAAGATAGTGTACCAGAAATATCTCAGGTACAGGAAGAAAGAAATCACGTCAGGGTGCATTTCCCAGTCTTGAGGACTTCTTGCTAACGTGTATATATTAGTGTATTAGTGTAGAGGACAAAACCACAGCCATGCCCGAGGGAGGACTCGAATCTCCGACGGGCGTGGGGAGGGGGTGGGGGCGTGAACCGCGGCAAGACGCCTTAGACCACGCGGCTACCCGACGCGGCCCTTTTCTCTTCCCTCAGAATTTCCAGCAAGTGACTCTCAAATTTTAAAAACAAAAGTCACGCCACCACGTTAAACAAACTCCGGAGAGAGTGTCCGGGTGCTCCGTTCTCTTTGTATTGGATGTATTGATGAACTAAAACAACTTTTGAATGCCTCCGACCCATATTCAACGCAGTCTAACATTCAGACACGAAAAGTGTAGATGAAAACTGAGCGAGGACGAAAAACGTTCTTAGCCTGTAACGCGGATGAATCACAGAAGTTGGATCAACTCAAAGTAGGGAAATCTGGGAAACTATGCTGTTTTCACCTACATCTACATAATTACTCTACTATTCACAATAAAGTGCCTGGCAGAGGGTTCAATGAACCACCTTCAACCTGTCTCCCTACCATTCCACTCTCGAACTGAGGGCTGCAAAAATGAGCTCTTAAATTTTTCTATGAGAGCCCTGATTTCTCTTATTTTATCGTGATGACCATTTCTCCCCATGTAGGTGGGTGCCAATAGAATGTTTTCGCAATCCTAGGAGAAACCTGGTGATTCAAAATTTCATGAGAAGATCCCGTCGAAACGAAAAACGCCTTTGTTTTAATGACTGCCACTCCAATTCACGTATCAGGTATGTGGTACTAGCTCCCCTACTTCGCGATAATACAAAAAGTGCTGCCCTTCTTTGCGCTTTTTTGATGTCATCCGTCAGTCCCATCTGATGCGGATCCCACACCGCACAGCAATACTCCAGAATAGGGCTGACAAGCGCGGTGTAAGCAGTCTCTTTAGTAGACCTGTTGTACCTTCTAAGTGATCTGTCAATGAATCGCAGTCTTTGGTTGGCTCTACCCTCAACATTATACATGTGATCGTTCCAATTTAGGATATTTGTAATTGTGATTCCTAAGTATTTAGTTGAATTTATAGCCTTCAGATTTAATGAAATAAAATCGCTTCCCACAACTTATCGCCCAAACAACAACTCGTAGTTGGCAAATCTGCGAAACTATGCTGTTGTAAGGGAATAAAATCAATTCCCACAACTTATCGCTCTAACAAAAAATCATTAACATCGATAGAACTATTTAATGAATATTATCAGTTACGTGAATAATGAGAGACGCAAAATTTGACTGTTTTTAGATAACTGCGCCGCACATAACCAACCAACCACCACTAGATCAGGTAAACTGATTTTTTCCCAACCAACATGACACGACATCAAGATTTCAACCACAGGGCATAATAAAAAAATTTAAAACTCTCTATCGCAGAGGAATTGTTTCACTTGTGTTGGATAGCATTGAAAACGATGAGAAAGTGAAAGTGTCAGATTGACCGCTATAACCACGACCGATGAGGCCTGGGAAGATGTCAGCCCTACCACGCTTCATAACGTCTTCAGAAAGTGCCAGTTTCTAACGCAAAGAGAAGACGTGAAACAGCCATCGCAATCGCGAGAATTACCGATTTCCATCCAACCGGACTCAGGATGGGATCTTCCTCTCAATAGTGGTGAGGTCTCCCTTGAGGAGTTCGTCCTTGCCATGGGCTTCTAACCTTTTTAAGCAGTTGGCTTGTCAGAATGAGGACCGCGATGATAACGAAGAACAACCACCAACTCCAGCCACATTGAGCGAGGCAACGTCACCTGTCCATTCCCCACGCTCCTACGTCCTCAGAACGGAAACGAGTGATGATTGCTTCTCAGCTCTCATCAACACCAAAAATTCGCTGGACAATGCTATTCGTAGATGGAAGACGTGTTCTCAAAGGAAAATCACCGATTTTTTGTGAAAATGACGTGTAACATTTTCATTGGTATGTTTTACTTATGCTGCATACATGTTCCTTGTGCGTGTATGTATGTATGCATGTATTATTTTGTACATTATTAAAACAAAGTCGAGTGTACATATGTAATGCGCATGCACTATAAGCAACTTTCCATGGAACTCTGGTGTATTTAAACTTTTTCCTCCATCTCTCATCTCTCTCGGTTATATGAACTCCAGTTATTCTGAACTCTCCGTAACTGGAATTTTTCCTTTGAGTTTCAAGTAATCAGGAGTGTACTGTATTTTAATAAGCAAAGTTTCCGACATAAGCGAGGATTTCAAATTTTATGTCCGACAAGGACTCGAAGATAATTTCCGCCGGCCGCGGTGGTCTCGCGGTTCTAGGCGCGCAGTCCGGAACCGTGCGACTGCTACGGTCGCAGGTTCGAATCCTGCCTCGGGCATGGATATTTGTGATGTCCTTAGGTTAGTTACGTTTAAGTAGTTCTAAGTTCTAGGGGATTAATGACCACAGCAGTTGAGTCCCATAGTGCTCACAGCCATTTGAACCATTTTTTTTTTTTTTTTATAATTTCCAAGCTGAAACAGCAGTTTTTGTTGCTGTCTCGTGGAAGCCTCTTCTTTTCCGTAGAACTACTGTGACTTACTACTTTCAGTATCTGCTTACTGTGTTCATCCTTTCGTCTCCGTCTAAGATTTTTACACCCCTCACTATTCTCCAATAATAAGATCCCTTGATGTCTCAAAATGTATCCCATCAACTGATCCCTACTTTTAGTCAGGTTGTCCACAAACTCCCCTTCTACCCAATTCTGTTCAGTACCTCCTCAGTAGTTGCGTGATCTGCCCATCTTCTCTTTAGCATTCTTCTGAAGCACCACATTCCGAAAGCTTCTATTCTCTGCTTGTCTAAACTGTATATCGTTCATGTTTCACTTCATACATGGCTATACTCCATACAATTACTTTCAAAAAAAAAAGATTTCGTAACAAGTAAATCTATATTCGTTTATAACAAATTTCTTTTATTCAGAAATGCTTTACTTGCCATTGCCAATCGACATTTTATATCCTCTCTATTTCGGACAAAATTGGTTTTTCTACTGCCCAAATAACAAAACTCACCTAATGCTTTAACTGTCTCGTTTCCTAATCCTCAGAGTCACCCGGTTAATTCGATTACATTCCATTATGCTTGTTTTGCTTTTGTTAATATTCATCTTACCTCCACCTTTAAAGGCACACTCCATTTCGTTCAACTGCCCTCCCAGGTCCTTTGCTGTCTCAGACAGGATTAAAATGTCATCAGCAAATCTCCAAGTTTTCATTTCATTTCCCTGAACTTTAATTCTTTCTCCAAATTTTTCTTTGGTTTCCTTTATGGTTGTTCAGTGTATAGATTGAATGACACCAAGGATAGGCAACAACCCTGTCTCACTTCCTTCTCAATCACTGCTTCTTTTTGATGCTCCTCGACTTGTTTCTGTATGAGTTGTAAATCTTACTTCGCTTCCTGTATTTTACCCTTGCTACCTCTAGAATTTCAAGAAACATCAGTACGTTCATCAGTAAGATACATAACTTCAACGTTCATAATTCAAATTTGTTTGCCTTCTAATTCATCTCAAAACAAAGCTGGAATTCTACATGATTACTGGAGTTGCAAAAAGTAAAACATGTGGATAGGTTTACATTACCATCATATACGTTTGCAATTTTGGAAGTGGTAGAAATTTTCACCACTGGTATACTTGTTTCCGTCATGTGCCCTCACTTTACAACAGCACATTTTCGAAGCTCGTAAGTTCTAAGACAATAAACTCAAAATATTTCGCTTTAGTTGTAATAAACTGTATTTATGATTTCTCCTCGGTTCAGCTTGTGAGATAAAATGCCAAATTGTATATTAATGGCTGTTGTTTCGTCTCACCTTGCCGACGGCCAGAGGCATTTAATGCATTGTCCCTACAAGCAAATTTGTCTCAGCGTGAAAGCCTACGTTGCAGAGTCGCAGGTATACTCCTGAGCCATGTCCATGATAGCCTCAAGGCTTCGACTCAGGACGGCATTATAGATGATGATCGAAACAATAACCCTCGGGTAAAACCTGCTAGTGTTTAGTGTAGAAAAATTGGTAATTAAACTTAAAGTGAATTAATACTTCTCGTAATTCTATGGTCACAGTTATGTCTACGGTAATAAAGGCTTTACTGATTTTTTTATTAAAAGTAAATATACGTTATTATCAGACCCCTCTCTCTCACGCAAATAAATCCATTGAAATATGGTTTAATTGTCAGGTATTGACATTCTGTAAGCGCCGAAGCAGCTTACCGGTGATTTGTTACATGAGAGTAATTTGCCTGTCACATTCGAGATCAGAAATATTTATAGAGGTAGCGTGAAACGCGTGACCGACAATGCAGACAATCTCTGTACTATACGTATCTTGCAACATAATTTTCGAGCAAATCGCTTGCTTTTCACCTTGATTTCCTTCAACTTTCATATGCTGTTATCGGAAAATAACTACTACGCTATACGTATCCGCAGAAACAACGCTTCACAAAAGAGTCTGAAATTACTGTTTACGCTTAAATAGTGAAATAACTGTTTTTCGGGTGAAGTAACACTACCGTAGTTCAGTATAGTTTTTCTACAAGACCATAGAATACAACAGTCAAATATCAATAAGGCAGACCACAGATATGTATGGTATCTATGGTTACAAAAATATTACGCTTCTTATAATATGAATTATAACATAAACTGTGAAAATAACTGACATGAAGTGAAAACACTAATCAAAATTTTAGTTATTGAGCTGCGGAATCCATTACACAAGAAAAATTCTGAACAGATTCATTAAATCCGAAGAATCTTAAAGTAGGAGAGGGCGTTTTGCATTTGAAGACTTCTCAGACTTTTGCATCTAGCCTGCCCTGTGGTGAAAGTTCAGTAAATTTTCCTGTTCTATTTTTAAGTGCTGACATTTATGTTTTACATGTATTATTCCAGGAAATTAACATTTTTCGTAATTTGAAAATATGTTCCAATTCAGAAAAACCTGTCAATAGGGCATTTAGTCGTCTGTTTGTTACGTTGTTACTCTACTACACACCAATAATAAATCAGTAAGTGAAATTAAACTAAGCAGAAGTGTTATCAAAAACTAGTTACAAGTAAATACATTTGAAAACTGAAACGAGCACAAATTTCCATTTTCAATTTGGGTAAAATTGTTAGGACATTATCAAGAATCAGTTAATTTACAAATATTGCTTGTTCCATGATAGAAGGCCTCCTTCTGTTTCAAGGTACAAAACGGTACACGACAGACGAAAAATGGTTTAACCATCCTCACGTTATACCACTAGTTTTAAAAATATATAGAATTTTACATACCATAAACTTCTCTGTCTGAAGAATTAATATTTTCCAAATAGCTTTAATGTATTATGGAGCATTTAAATATATAAAACTCCAAACATTTACAAATATTGCACTGAACACAATCTCTTATATAGAAGCATCAAAAACTGTAGAAAATGGCGCAAAGTCAGTCGCTAGACTGGAATAGCGGCAAAAAAAGTAAGTTCTGAGGTATACTCTCCTCTAGGAGCAACACTCTAGCCTACTGCATTCACGTCAAACACAGAAAATGCAGAGTGTATTTTACACCAGAAATGCGCCTTCTTATTCCATTGCATCATCAGGATGCAATAAGAAAATATGATGATGTAAGTGTTAGCTTACTCGACATCGAGGCGATTAGGGCCCATATTGCAGTGTGGGGAGATGAACGTGGCTGAAATTAGCAACAGTGTTCAAAATTATAAAATAAAAGTATTAAATATTTTATATACCTTCTCTTGTGTATTACACCCGTACACACACAAACACGCACGCACACACACACACACACACACACACACACACACAGACAGACACACACACACACACAAATACAGGGTGTCCAGAAAAGGCCTCGCTGATTTCAAAATTAAATATCTCGAAAACAAAGATCGATAGAGGGATGCAGTAAAGGGTATGTTTATTGTGAAAGCTGTAAGAAGTTTATACAGCAGTTTGAAATAATAGTTACGCTGTAAATCTCATATCAGCATACATAAGTGAAATAATCGCATGAAAACAATCTTTGCAAACAATCACATCACAATGTTTTCAAAATGTTCACCATTGGCACTACAGAGGTACCGCAAACGAAGAATGAAACTCGCCATCACATTTCGTAGTGTCTCAACCGAAATGGATTCACATGCCACAGAGATCGCCGATTCAAGATCGTCCAGCGTGGCGGGATGCTTCGGGTAGACCATGTTTTTCACTGTGCCCCACAAAAAAAAGTCACAGGGAGTCAAATCCGGCGAATATGGAGGCCAATCCATGCCTGCACCAGTAAATTTGGGATATTGTAAAGCAATGGCTCGATTCCCGAAGTATTCCTCAAGAAATCGAAACACTTGTTCGGTCCCAGGTGGTCGGGCTCCATCTTGCATAAACCATTCAGTACCTGGTCGATCATCTAACGCTTGCTGTGTGGCGTCAAATTGTTGCAAAATTGCAACGTAACGTGCACCAGTGACAGTTTCTCGAATGAAGAAAGGGCCAATAATGCCTCTGCTGCATGCTGCAGCCCACACAGTAACTTTAGGAGAATACAGGGGTTTCAATTCACACCAATATTGCTTTTGGGAACCCCAAAATCGCCACTTCTGCTTATTCAGGTATCCATTCAGGTGGAAGGGTGATTCATCTGTTAACCAGGTGCAGCTAACATCAAATCCTTCACTATCAATCATTGTGGGCATCTGATTAGCAAAGGCAACCCTTTGTTGCACAGCTCGTACGGGTAGGGCCTGGTGCGTTTGAATTTTGAATGGAAACATGTGTAGGCTCTTTCGGAGTATTTTCTGCTCGTTGGGACGCTTCAAACCAGTCTCAGACGCAATTCTACTGGCGGATGACATTGGATTTCGCTGAATAATTCCAGAAACTGTGGCGATATTTTCAGGCGTAACTGCGGTTAGATTGCGGCAAACATGCCACACTAGATCATCAGTTACGCTGCCTGTTCGTTGAAATTTTGCGAAGAGAATACGAATGGTTTTCGCATAGGGCCCTTTTGAAACATTAAATATTGCTTGAAAACTTCGCCTTGTTGCCGTAGGACTCTCTTCGAACCTGTGGTACACTAGCACCAGGAAAACGCGTTGTTCAATGGAGTACATGGTTTTAATCTTTTCCTTCGGTACGCTAACTTCCTTTCACGTTTCAATAGCGGAACTGATCGCTCTGGGCTTCGGATCACTATTTATACTAGGCATTACGTATGGCTATTACAGCGCCATCTGTTAGCAGCTTTTGTAACTATTATTTCAAACTGCTGTATAAACTTCTAACACCTTTCACAATAAACATACCGTTTACTGCATTCCTCTACCGATCTTTATTTTCGAGATATTTAATTTTGAAATCAGGGAGCCCTTTTCTGGACACCCTGTACATACAGGAGCGCAGAGGGGGGGGGGGGGGGGGGGAGGTGGGGAGGGGAGAGAGAAGGAGACGCACTAAAATCTTGCCGTGTGACAGTTCCAAAGAAATTGACAGGTAAAAGGAATAAATAAAAGATTAAAGCTGATACATGTGGTTGGTTGGTTCTAAACGAAACAGAAAATACGCCAGCCACTCTCCAACACACTAAAACCTCCAACATGACAGTAAGGATTGGAGCGTTCACAATTCACAAACCTTTAAAATGCAATTTATCGTCGACTAAAATACAGGGAAGGTATCCGATGAAATTTACTGCTGTCGCCTCGTTAGAATATAAAATAGCTCTTTCAAACGTGGTGTATAGAAAATACACACTCCACAACCTCCTCAAACTAATGGATCGTCTCGCTGCAGAAGTAGCCCTGTGTCAGAGGACAGTGAACAATGTGGAGATGGGCCATTGCCATTTCATTCGGAATGAGGATCGCCTTGGCCTAATATGTTGTTTCAAGCACTTTATCTCATTTTTGAGCACTTTCAGCGACTTTTCCTCTGAGTGTTTTATGACTTTCTGTGTAAACAGACACAACGAAAGAAAATGGATTCATATTGAAATTGTTCTACACCCTGGGAATGGTCCTTGCTTTTTCGGTTGTTTTGTTCGCATTCCAAGTATGCGGCGTGAGTTTTTACACCTGCTCTCCACTAACCAAGCATTCTCCACAACGAGCAGACCACTTGCTCTCCATGAGCAAGAAGCCGATGTTGGGTCTTTTGGAGACTGTGAGGATGCAAATGATGTAGCGAAAGAACACTACACTAGAAAGGAATAAACTGATCTTGCACTGTGATGTAAAAGGTAGAAGCAATAGCTGACATAGTATTCTAAAGATGAGTAAATGAGAATTGTGCATTATCGTAGAAACTGAAAAACGCATGGGGTCCATACAATTATTTCGTATGAGAATACAGCGAGGGAACCAGTATTATTTCGCTCACATTACCGATGCCTATTTGTGGCCCATATCGTCGCTAGAATATTTCCCCACGCCTCTCTGCTTCGCTTTTATGCCTTTCCTTATCGCATCACAGACCCTTAGAGTATACTTATCTAAGAAGTGAACATTCGGATGCGCAATTGTGAGCGCAACATCTGCTTCAACTCTAGTCACGTTATTTTGGGACGGAGAATTTTAGCCCGTTTAACACTTAGCGTGTTTTGAGTGTTATTACTTCGGTGCTACAGATAAATCGCCTTCAGAAGTACCACGGAACTTCGTATACATCTTTGGAAGACGTCTTAACAGTTTGATACAAGGAACTGAAGTCGGTTTGCAGATGAGAAGAGCAATGGTACTGTGCTTTTTCGCCAGAGTATCATAGCTCAGATTCCACTTTCTTTACAGTTTTCAATGACGAGATATGAAGCGACAGCCAACATTTTTTTTTTTTTCCTTTTTGTGTTCCACTTATTCATCTTGTCGCACTTCAAATTAATCACGTTACAATACACTGAAACTATAAAGTGTTACAGTAAATACCGTAAGAGATTTGTAGCACTTGCTTACCCATTATCATTTTCAATTTTTCTTTATTTACCCTTCTGCTTTTTATAGACAATTATAACATTTTTTCGCCGTCTTATTAGAAAAGTAACGCCATGCATTATGCACAAAAGAAACACGTGACCAATTTGAGTAATAAAAGAAGTGAGAGCCATATATATATATATATATATATATATATATATTTCATATTGTCGCGTGACCAATTTGAGTAATAAAAGAAGTGAGAGCCATATATATATATATATATATATATATATATATATATATATATATATATATATATATTTCATATTGTCGCATCTGTTCTAATTAATCAGCTTACAACGACACTGTACACTTAAATATACACAAATTGGAGGAAATTAATCAGGCTGTCATGTATAAATTTTATCTGCATATTAACAAGGCAGTTTACTCAAACACATTTGCAAATTTATCAGGCACTTGTATCGTAAATACATGGCCATAAACTCGCAGGAAGACTTCGTAATACCATGTCTCGATATTTTTCAACATAAAAGTGCCTCACATCAATATGATATTTACAGTTATGCATTTGTGGCATATACCTATGAAAACTCGAACTCCTTACCCTATACATTTACCCGTAACTCCACCAGGCGTTCAACCTGTCGGTGGGCGTGGGTCACAGCTTTCAGGCTCTCCTGTGTAGCATGGCTCTTACCACCACTTATTATGATGTGCTTATGGTAACTAACCGGTTGTTATAAAGTAATCGGCTTTTGGAGAAACGATGTTTGATTTAGTGGCAGAAGGCACACACACTCTGTCACATGTATCACCATATTTAAAGAACTACGTTCGAAGTTTGTCATAATTGGAAGCAAGCTTTTCATATTAAAAAATCTGAGAAACTCTCTAGTTGAGGACAGGTGGTGACATGAAGAATAAAGGGAAAATAGTTGTCATTTGTGACATCTGCCAGTTTCCTTAGAAATATGGTGTTTCTACGACACCTTGGCAATTGCTTATTTTTCTTGTGGTTTTAGAATATTATCTCGTCCTGTGATTTTATTTAACACTATAATATGCCTGCTATTACCTGTTATCTAAACGTTTATGTACAACACAGTTTATACTTCTGCCAATGTTACTTAGTAGAACTGCGTTTAAGAATGGAATCTGATTAAAAGCAAAGTTATTTAGAGACCACACTAACATTTCGAAGGCGAGGAAACGTGTATTCTTCACCTAACGAACAATGCTGCAACTCCTGCCACAAAAATAAGTTCTTTGTTACCTCAGTAACAAACTGCTCCATCCCTTGTTGACGCAAGTTTGTAGCCAAATGATTTACTGAAATAAGTACCTACACTCATTCCTTGTGCCTTAACACTTGTTATGTCCACTATTATATTACGTCAGCGTTACTATACAGCGATATTACGTACATCACAGTTTGTCTTCACAACAATGCTCTTTCTCGAAATTAAACTTGCTCGAGTACCTGTTGTGTTTAATATTCAGCACTATCATGCGCCCTCAGCATTATGTCCCAAAACAATAATAATCTCAATATTTCTTAGTGTAATTGGACCTCACCAACCATCTTCACTCACGCAATCAATCACTACTCTACCCCTTAGTCACGTTCGTCCCCAACTCTCAACCGCCCTCAATTGCTCATTTACACTGCAACTTCCCTGCTTGGTGCTATACTCCAGGGACGTATCTAGTCGGCTGACACTACGGATTAGTGTTATGTGATATGTGATGATTTCCATGCATGGCTTCAGGCGATTTAGCGATGGATGCAATACTTTTTCAATTATTTCGTTTTCTGAGTTGTGTTATTTCTAACCAAACTGTTACATTCTCTGGTGTTTGACTTCATTAATATATTGCTTTCCATTTACAAAGTTTAATTGTTAATCACTGAATACAATGGGAGACGACGTCAGAGTTTTTCACTTTACAATACTTTGTTGATGTAGCTTTGCTGTACAATTTATCAAGAGAATCAAAAACAATTTTTTTTATGCATGACTTATTTGTACTCAAAAAATTCAAATGGTGTTCGGATATTACAGAATTATGTTACTCACCTCATCACTGCAAAAAATTAAGGCGCAAATTAGAAAACAAATAATTTATAAGGGGCACCGTAAGTGCCATACCAGGAAGATGACGGGTTATAATTGCTAGTAAGAATTTTTTTGTTGCAAGTGTCATTAATACAGAGACACTACGCTATATTTGTGACAATACAAGTATCAGAAGCACAGCAGTAATTTTTCAACTAGTAGAACTCTCGTCAAGAAAACCTATTTCACATTTTAACTGATCCTTCTGTCATTCCTTGGCAGAACAAGATAGTAGTAAACTGAAATAACCATATTACATGTGTTCTACCGGATTAATTTATTCATGTTATCCAGTTTTCGGTTTACAGGGTCATCGTCAGACTTCAACTACCGCCATTTAAACGTTTCAAATTTTATCTGATTATTCAGTCACTTCTTGCAATAACAATGAAGTAATAAATGAATAGCGCTGCGGTGCTATGTTCTGCAGGATCGATTTATTTAAGTTAACTAGCTTTCAGTTTGCAAGGCCATCTTCAGACTAACTGAATATGGACGTTGTTTCACAGCGATTGTAGTTTAAACTCTAATGATGGCCGTGCTAATCGAAAACTGTTTAACTTAAATAAATTAATCTTATAGAACATACGCAGCACAGTACAATTTTTAAGATGTTTTGCAATAGAAAAACAAAACTGAATTCATGAACAAAAGTCACACAGTACTGACTTCTGTTTCTTTACACAACTCCATTCTTGAGATCAGGTGTTGCAAAGTTTACCATAAAAGTGTCTGTGATCTTATGCTCCGGCATTGACAATAATTTTAAACATTATTCCTGAAATGAGAGAAATGAGTTGCATGTACTGGAATTACATAGAACGGCTTAAGAGCTTTAGCAGACCCAACAATTTTGTGTAAATATTGCAGTACAAAGACTTCTAAGTATGGCTCTTGGAACTCCTCACGGAAGCACAAAGACCATGCAGCTTCTAATATTGATTGTTTGAAACATTTTCTGCGTGATACTTGGAGCAGTTCAAGGTAAAGTTGTTAGTGGCAGTAGTAACAATCACCTAATGCCACTAAAAAGCGTGCTGCACTAAGCCATCGAACAGTGGCTAAAAAAAGCTCTGTCTTCTGTTTCTTCCACTACTACATCTTTCCAGTCTTCCATGATTATTAGATTCTTCTCTTCCATTACGAGTTGAATTACCTGTTCAATGTTCTCATGTACTTTCTCTCTCTGTTTACTTTCTGCTTGAGAAGTCATCATTGATACGTGAACAATTGTTGTTGGCGTTCGCTTGTTGTCGATTCTGATGAGAATAATTCCATCATTGAACTGATACTGGGGAATGTGTGATAGGTAGTAGCAGTGAGAGGAGAAAGTCCGACTGAATACTGCAATAAATTTCAATCAATAACTGGCCACAGTAGTTTATTTTCTGCACAATCTTTCTTTCCATGACTAATCTTATTCCTGTTTCTTTTTGTATTACCTTATATTGTTGTAACTATAAATTCTTATTTTCCTTCCATTTCACATTTCTGACGCCCACTATATGTAAGCTGAGCTTTTGAAATTGGTTTTTTGGTTTTCTAGCTTTCAAACTACACTTAGATGTGTAACAAATGTATTGAAGAGACTGGCTCCAATACACATGTCCACGCTCTTCAGGAAAGTTGCTTTGGAAAATAAGATTTTTCCAGGCGGCGTTGACCGAGGTCACATGACTGAGGATACCAAAAAAGTTCAAAAACGGGAAGCTGTTTTGTATTATAACCAAACTGGAAAGATACTGTCACGAAAATGATAAGCTAATGGGGATGGTAAGTTCAAGGAACGTGCAACAACACCGTTAACGCAACAGCACTGAAAACGAGGTTTTGATCACAAAAAAATAACACTTTGAACGTTTTCATTTCCACTCTTCGATTGTCCCGAGTGCCATGTGATGCTCTCAAAGCGTATGGCATTTATTGGCGCCTGCCAGCCTTAGCTATTGACGCCTGACACACGAGTGGTGCAGAAGGCACTTTATATATCTCTTCAGGGGTGGTCGTCGTATTGGACGTCATGGAGAACGCTCGGCGTGACGTATTCAGCTGCCAGACAGATGGGGCGGTGCCGCAGCAGTTGGCAGGAGTGCGCGGAAGAGTCGCGTGGGCGAGGCGGCGGCTCCGTGGAGCTCTCCACCCCCACCCATCTGGGACGGCGTGGGCGGCTTACTCAGGCCACCACGTTTCCAGCTCTGCCCTTCTTTTTCGCTGTCTGCCCTTTGTCGCTTGTTGCTGCTTTCATTGGGAGAGAAGGAGAGCCGCATCTAGCCGCCTCGCCTTTAATATCTCGCCCTTAATACTGCTCTTAGCAGCTGGGACCTCGAGGCGCTGCCTTTGTACCGAGAAAATAACCTTACTTTTCACAATTTTCAGGACCTGTTGTATATTTCCACCGTCCAGGAAACTCCCTTATTTATCTGCCTATCAAATTTTGTTATGTATTTGCCTAATTTTTCCACAATTTTCAGGACTTACTGTATATTTCCACTGTGCAGGAAACAACCTTATTTTTCCGTTAATTATCTTCCAATCAAATTTTGTTATGTATTTGCCTACTTTCTTCGACGGATTTCTTCTGTTTTTACTGTGTATTATTTATAGGACACGATGTCTGGGAAGTCTCGAGGACTCGCGCACTGAAAGTAGCGTGAAAAATTAATTAATTCCGGGAATCGAGGATTTTGAAGATTTTTGCTTGTTATCGACGTTAATACTTGCATGATATCGGTCTCAACGACCGAATTTTGTTTTCTTTGTTTTCTTCAAGTCTGAAGTAGGATAACAAATAACAAAAGAAGTACTTTTTTCGTGTGATATAATTACAAATTAACCATTTTCTCATTTTTTTCCTTTACTCGTACTGTGAAACGTTTCACCTTGCCAAATTTCATGATACTACGTCAAGCGGAAGTACCCCATAGATTTTGATGACTGAATTACCAAGATCAAAATATGTGGCATAAATGGCCGTGTCTTTTGACTGCATCGACTTACAATCTTAATATTTTAATACCACCAAAGGACTACAGACTTCAGCATGTGATACAAATTTCAGCTTGATAAGTCTACCATTTCCTGAGGAAAGGGATCTTAAAAGACGGAGGGACAGACGGACCGTCGGATGAGAAACGACAATAAAAAGTTTTTTGTGTAGAAACATCCCCTTAGAAAAAAGACGTGAGAACTTCAGCCCTTGAGCTCAGTGTGTCCGCCGCGGAATACGCAGCTCCAGTATGGTCGCATCAACACACGCGAGAAAAGTTGATGTCACGGTGAATGAAATGGCACGGATTGTTACCGGATGCTTGAGGCCAACCCCAGTGCACAAGATGTACTTAATCATGGGGATCGCACCGCCCAACATACGGCGTGACATCGCTGCCGAAGCCGAAAAAATCAAGCAAGAAAAGGACATGCGTCATCCTTTATATGGACACCAGTCTACTGACCGACGGCTTTGTTCGAGGAAGAGTTTCCTGTCAGGTACCCGAGCCCAGGAAGGGTCGGCTGCAGATAATCGTTTGGAAAGGTGGGAAATCGACCTGAGAAACCCCCATAAAGATGTAAAAGAAGAACTGGGGCCTGGTGGAGACCTACCTTACGCAGTCTGGAGAACCCTAAACCCTATGATGGTAGAAGTGCCAAAGTGCAAGACAAACCTGCAGCCATGGGGTTTCCTAAAAGAGAATGAGAACACTCTCTGTCTGTGTGGTTCTGTCCAGGATCCACAACACCTGCTTATCTGTCCATATTTAGACCAGCCCTGCACAATGAATGACTTATGGGAGGCAAATGGCAAGGCCATATTGGCTGCTGCTTTTTGGAAGTCTGAGGTCTAGTTCCGGACACGGAAAGTAAGTACAGGGTGTTTCAAAAATGACCGGTATATTTGAAACGGCAATAAAAACTAAACGAGCAGCGACAGAAATACACCGTTTGTTGCAATATGCTTGGGACAACAGCACATTTTCAGGCAGACAAACTTTCGAAATTACAGTAGTTATAATTTTCAACAACAGATGACGCTGCAAGTGATGTGAAAGATATAGAAGACAACACAGTCTGTGGGTGCGCCATTCTGTACGTCGTCTTTCTGCTGTAAGCGTGTGCTATTCACAACGTGCAAGTGTGCTGTGGACAACATGGTTTATTCCTTAGAACAGAGGATTTTTCTGGTGTTGGAATTCCACCGCCTAGAACACAGTGTTGTTGCAACAAGACGAAGTTTTCAACGGAGGTTTAATGTAACCAAAGGACCGAAATGCTATACCATAAAGGATCTGTTTGAAAAATTTCAACGGACTGGGAACGTGTCGGATGAACGTGCTGGAAAGGTAGGGCGACTGCGTACGGCAACCACAGAGGGCAACGCGCAGCTAGTGCAGAAGGTGATCTAACAGCGGCCTCGGGTTTCCGTTCGCCGTGTTGCAGCTGCTGTCCAAATGACGCCAACGTCCACGTATCGTCTCATTCGCCAGAGTTTACACCTCTATCCATACAACATTCAAACGCGGTAACCCCTCAGCGCCGCTACCATTGCTGCACGAGAGACATTCGCTAACGATATAGTGCACAGGATTGATGACGGCGATATGCATGTGGCCAGCATTTGGTTTACTGACGAAGCTTATTTTTACCTGGACGGCTCAATAAACAGAACTGGCGCTTATGGGGAACCGAAAAGCCCCATGTTGCAGTCCCATCGTCCCTGCATCCTCAAAAACTACTGGTCTGGGCCGCCATTTCTTCCAAAGGAATCATTGGCCCATTTTTCAGATCCGTAACGATTACTGCATCACGCTATCTGGACATTCTTCGTAAATTTGTGGCGGTACAAACTGCCTTAGACGACACTGAGAACACCTCGTGGTTTATGCAAGATGGTGCCCGGCCACATCGCACGGCCGACGTCTTTAATTTCCTGAATGAATATTTCGATGATCGTGTGATTGCTTTGGGCTATCCGAAACATACAGGAGGCGGCGTGGATTGGCCTCCCTATTCGCCAGACATGAACCCCTGTGACTTCTTTCTATGGGGACACTTGAAAGACCAGGTGTACCGCCAGAATCCAGAAACAATTGAACAGCTGAAGCAGTACATCTCATCTGCATGTGAAGCCATTCCGCCAGACACGTTGTCAAAGGTTTCGGGTAATTTCATTGAGAGACTACGCCATATTATTGCTACGCATGGTGTATATGTGGAAAATATCGTACTATAGAGTTTCCCAGACCGCAGAGCCATCTGTTGTTGACAATTGTAACTACTGTAATTTCGAAAGTTTGTCTGCCTGAAAATGTACTGTTGTCCCAAGCATATTGCAAAAAACGGTGTATTTCTATCGCTGCTCGTTTAGTTTGTATTGCCGTTTCAAATATACCGGTCATTTTTGAAACACCCTGTAAGTATCCCCTTAGAAAATTTTTATAAATGACAATGCTGGAAAACCTCAATGTTATTTGATTTTCAAACAGCTGAGCAAAACTGAACGTACTCAGACATTTCTCTATTTACTTATTCTGATCATCACAGAACTGACACACAATATTTTTTTAGCGCAACGCCCTCTGACTTTCAGTAATCCCTTCAAAAAAAGGCCCTAACTAACAATAACCTATACGTTTCACGAATCACTTAGCTCACAAAGATCTTCGTTACTCAAACTACTGCAATACTGTGTGCGCCAATACTGCCAGCCGAATAAAAGATTCCAACTACTGAAGGCACTAACTGCTGATAGGCATAGTTAGCAAATGAAAGATTTTGATAGACAACAAACAATGTATTTACCTTAATAATGTTCAAAAGTCATATCCAATATTACAAATTTATTCTTTGTGATGGACAAACGTCCAGATCGTGCGCTCTCAAAATTCTGCCATCTCTCTTCCCACATCCACCACTGCTGGCGGCTCACCTCCAACTGGGCAACGCGACTTGCTGTACACATCCAACTGCCCAACACTACAATAGCAAATATTCCAACAATGCAAACCAGCCACACACTGCACACAGCACAGTCAGTGATTTTCATACAGAGCGTTACGTGGCGTTACCAACATAAAAACCTAAACAGCCTACTTACAGTGTGATATGATTGCATATTAACAATTTCGGATTTCTGCCTTTACTTGTACTGTGAAATTTTCTTCATGCCAATTTTCATAGCTCTAGACCAACGGGAAGCACCCAACAGGTTTTGATGAGTGAGTGAGCCAGTGTAAAAACATCTGACATAAATGGCGGTATCATTTGATTACATTCACTTAGTAGCTTGTGCTTATTACACCGCCAAGGGACAATAGACCGTAGTGTGTTACAGAAAGTTCAACCTGATACGTCCACAAGCTCCTGAAAAAAGGGATCTTAACAGACAGACGGATAGTCTGATAAGGACAGCAATTTTTTTCTTCGTCATTCTAGGTCAACAGAAGTACCACATAGGTTTTGATGACTGAGTTCGCTAACACCAAAATATGTGACATAAATGGCAGTGTCTTTTGACTGCCGTGACTTAGAAGCTTCACTGTTTTACACCGCCAATGAAGCGTAGCTTTCATTTCTGGCATTAATTTTCTTTTGAACAATGTGATTCTATGGGGGTTCCGTTTCTGCCCTTAGACATACGGAACCCTATAAAATGGTGATAATCTGCAGTACTGTGAACTCTTATTTCTACAACACACCACCTGACCGGCAGGGTTTTAATATGGTTTGATCGGGGAGGAAATGTGCGTTTGAGTTTAAATGTTGTCTGTTTCATTTGCAACATTCACTATACAACTATTTCACTTATTCGTTTGAAAGGGGGCTACATAATTGCTCGTATCTCTTTTGGACAAATGTTCTCAGACAGTGATTGCTACAGCCCAGGTCAAGGTCTTGCTTTCCATGTCTCATCTCGTGGGTCACTGAATTGTTCACTGTATGTATAATGCTCGCCCTGAATCCTCACTGGTTATAGTTAAACATTAATCACAAACAGCAATTACGGAAAAGTGTTGATCGCACAATTCTTTACTTCGTATTGAGCGTTTTCAGCAACCATCAGCAGACATGAGATATGGGATAATGTACAGAAATTATGAAAAGTAAGTTACATATACTTGTATAATCCTTGATCATGACAATGTAGGCTCACTCAATGTTTATAATCAATAAACTGAGCATGTGGACTGAATATGGTAAAACAATTCTCATTTCATAAAACTGCACATATTAGTAAATTTATCAGTTCAATGACTGAAAGTGTCAAACAGGCTGTAGTGTACTAAACTGTAAAACAACTCAACTACACCAACAGATGGCATAGGCATTAAACAAACACATTTAACATCGACTATTAATTATACTTAGATTACATTCTCTGCAAAAGGAACGTGTATGAAGAAGATATTAGTGACGATTTGATGAATGATAGTAAAATGATAGTAATATGTACATTGAAATATAACAGTAACACAGTAGCTGAAAATTATTTAACTGCATGAGATTCATATACATTGGGTGTCAATCATCACATCTTGCCGCATCAGTACATAAAATAATACATGAAGATTGGATTAAGTTAGATCAGGTTCGGTTTTCGTTCAGTATACCCAAAAAGTGAGATGGTTTTCGTGTGACACAAGTAAGAGAGTATAACTTAAAAACATAAATACTTACTACCCTGAATATATGTGAATACAATGTGGTAAAATGCAACAACTAATATTTACAGAATTAGCACACTGTCAGAATGACGCACTGGTTTGCACTACTAATAAATTTATCATACACAAAATACTTAATCTTGGCTGTTGTGATCAAGTGCTGTCAAAACCGAAATCGAACACATTTTTACTTAAGCTCTCTTAACAGTCTTTACTAAGATATTCATCTACAGAGTAGAAGGAGTTGCCTATCAAAAAGTCTTTCAAACTCTGTTCAAACTGTGCTTAATCTGAAACCAAATTATTAATGGTTGCTGGCAACTTATTGAAAATGTGTGTTCCTGAATATTGGACCCCTGATTTTAGGCCTTTATGTAGATTATTATTATTATTCCTAGTATTTATAGTATGTTTTAAGCTATTGACTGGAAATACAGATGTATTATTTGCAAAAATTTTCATTAAGAAATAAATATACTGAGTAGGAGTATTTGGAATACAAAGCTCCTTGAATAGATTTCTACATGATGTTCCTCAATTCACACCACAAATGATTCTTGTCACATTCTTTTACACTCTAAAAACAATTGGTCGGTTTGATGAGTTGGCCCAAAATATGACCCCAAATTACATAATAGAATGAAAGTAAGGCTGGAAATGACAAGGAAAGCGTTTCTGAAGAAGAGAAATTTGTTAACATCGAGTATAGATTTAAGTGTCAGGAAGTTGTTTCTGAAAGTATTTGTATGGAGTGTATCCCATGTATGGAAGTGAAACGTGGACGATAAATAACTTAGACAAGAAGAGAATAGAAGCTTTCTAAATGTGGTGCTGCAGAATAATGCTGAAGATTAGATGGGTTCATCACATAAAGAGAAGGTATTGAATAGAATTGGGGAGAAGAGGGGCTTATGGCACAACTTGATTAGAAGAAGGGATCGGTTGATAGGACATGTTTTGAGACATCGAGGGATCACCAATTTAGTATTGGAGGGCGGCGTGGAGGGTAAAAATCGTAGAGGGAGACCAAGAGATGATACACTAAACAGATTCAGAAGGACGTAGGTTGCAGTAGGTACTGGGAGATGAAGAAGCTTGCACATGATAGAGTAACATGGAGAGCTGCATCAAACCAGTCTCACTACTGAAGACCACAACAACAACAATCTCCTACATCTGATACCTTTCTCACAGCAGATACAAACTTGTTTAGGCACTTAAGCAATTCTGTGGTATGCCCTTTCCAACTGAATTTATTAACAAGTTGTAATCCCAGAAATTTAACACATTCAACCTCTTTGATCTTCATGTCCTCATATGTTATACACATGCTGGAAGGAAATCTCTTACAGTTTGTAACTGTATATAGTGAGTCTTCGCAAAGTTTATTGACAGTGAATTAGCTTTAAACCAGTTATTAATGTCAGTGGAAATTTGATTTGCAGCTAAATCTAAATCTGTACTTGACTAGCTACTTATTTCAATGTTTGTATCATCTTCAAACAAAACAAGCTTAGTATCTGGCAATGTAACAGATGAGAGGCCATTAACATACACAAGAAAAAGCAATGGACCCAAGATGGAACCTTGAGGAACAGCACATGTAATTACTTCCCAGTTAGCTACTACTTCTTTGGGAGACTTGAGTGTCATTTCTATCTAACTGAAGTTATTTTGCCGGCCGGGGTGGCCGAGCGATTCTAAGCGCTGCAATGTGGAACCACGCGACTCGTAGGGGTCGCAGGTTCGAATCCTGTCTCAGGCATGGATGTGTGTGACGTTCTTAGGTTAGTTAGGTTTAAGTAGTTCTAAGTTATAGGGGACTGATGACCTTTGAAGTTAAGTCCCATAGTGCTCAGAGCCATTTGACCATTTTTTGAAGTTATTTTGAAAGACTGGTCTTAGATGCTCCATTGCACTGTTTACTGAACATGGTAAACCCAAGCTGTCAGTCACAGAAAGGAAGTACTTTTTTAAGAGGTTTGCAACACTACATGCACTTCCTACAAAAGTCTCATTTATTTCAGAACTATCTATTTCTCTTCCTTTTTGGCCCCACCTGTCTCTGTACTCACTATATCCCACACCGTTTTTATTTTGTTTCCAGATGCAGCTATATTTTTCCCATAATAAAGCTGCTTCGATTTCTTAATTACTTGCTTGAAATTTTTGCTGTATTCTTTGTAATTCATTGCAATTCTAACATCAGATCTGTTCCTAGATAGTTGATACAGTCTCCTTCTTGTCCTACATAATATCTTTATTGGTTGTGTAATCCACAGTTTATTTTTTGACTGTGTCATTTGAGTCACCTTTAGGGAAAAACAATTTTCAAAAATGGAGGTAACTTTATTAGTGAATGCTTTGTATTTCCCATTTGACTCATAAGTACTGTCACCATCTATACAGTTCATGTCTCTGGGCAATTTCCTGAATTACTCAATTTTTTGACTTATTTATTACCCTCCTGTGCTCAGATTTAATAGATTTTTTTATCCTGACAAGTTTCAATATTTAACACAAGATGCTGCATATCATGATCAGGTAGCCCATTTACTATTGGTTTTGTGATAAGCCGTTTTCCCGCTAAATTTGTCTACGAAGATGTTATCAATAGCAGTTTCAGAGCGTTTACATAACCGAGTAGCACAGATCACTGTAGGAACTATATTGAATGATAGTGCTACTGATTGCAATAATTATTCACAGACAGAGCTTTTCACTAAATCCACATTAAAAAATACAGCAATCAATTTTTCCTTTTTTTTTTTTTTACTATGCGTGGGGCAGCAGAACTTCCAGATATTTTATGAAAAGGTTACAATTTCCTGATGGTGATCTCTATATACCTACTATTATAAAGGACTTATTATGAAATACTATTTCTGTTGCGCAAGTTCCTAAGTGCTGCTCTGAGCAAATTTATTAGTATCAATATTCATGAAATCAAAAACGTTTCTGACAAATGTGGCACCTCTTTCTTTCTCCATATTTTCTCTACAGAAGTTAGAATCTAACTTGAATCCTGTAACATTTAACATACCTATACCAGTGGTCACATGATGTTCATAGAGACAGTTATATCAACTGGTTTTCTCAACTCTAATTCTGCAACACAAATAAGCAACTCACTAAGCTTACCCTTTAGTCCGTGAATATTCTGGTGCAATAACGATAACTGATTTTGTTCCCTGTACAACTGGATGAGCTAATTTTCCTGCCAGTTTTTTAGTATCTCTGGTTTCAATCAGAAGCTGTCTGCATGAGCTGTGTACTTTCTTTCTGGTTGCCTGTTTCATCAATGTGAATGTAATTTTCGGCCTGTCTCTAAACATCTTTTTTTTCTGGCCTCCCTACTCTAAAAAAACTGCTGATCTGTAGACAGTTTTCTCTACCCTTTCCTACTGAGGCCTAGTATAGTTTCACCTGCTGGTAGATTCAACAGGAACCACAGTGATACAAGATGCCATATCTGATCCAAACAGCTGTTCCACCTCTAAATTAACTCTCCAAACAGAAGAGTTTAAATCAGGCCAGAACAGACACAAGCCCAACACCAGTATCTCTCGTTGCTGAAGCTGGAAGCAGAAAGCAAAAAACATAAGCGTTAAAAATTTATACTAATATGAGAGAAATGCATATTAGGCTCTGTTCGTCAAAAGCATCACTCTTTTTTCCATTTTTTTTACCTTCAATACTTGGAAAGAAATTTAAAATACAAACATAAAAACGTCACGAATGATATGCACATTTGATTCTTTGTATTCGTGGACAGTGGTAAATAAATGTAAAATGTTACATTATACATATTCTTAAAACATGAATAGATTGGTGTGGACAGTAATAACAACCTTTTTTTTTACAATTTATAACGGAAATGTTGAACGGAATGCCTAGTGTCTTGAAAGGAGGATATAAGATGAACATCAACAAAAGCAAAACGAGGATAATGGAATGTAGTCGAATTAAGTCTGGTGATGCTGAGGGAATTGGATTAGGAAATGAGACACTTAAAGTAGTAAAGGAGTTTTGCTATTTGGGTAGCAAAATAACTGATGATTGTAGAAGCAGAGAGGATATAAAATGTAGGCTGGAAATGACAAGGAAAGCGTTTCTGAAGAAGAGAAATTTGTTAACATCGAGTATAGATTTAAGTGTCAGGAAGTCGTTTCTGAAAGTATTTGTATGGTGTGTAGCCATGTACGGAAGTGAAACATGGGCGATAAATAGTTTGGACAAGAAGAGAATAGAAGCTTTCGAAATGTGGTGCTACAGAAGAATGCTGAAGATTAGATGGGTTGATCACATAACTAATGAGAAGATATTGAATAGAAGTGGGGAGAAGAGGAGCTTGTGGCACAACTTGATCAGAAGAAGGGATCGACTGGTAGGACATGTTCTGAGACATCGAGGAATCACCAAATCACCAATTTAGTATTGGAGGGCAGCGTGGAGGGTAAAAACCGTAGAGGGAGGCCAAGAGATGAATACACTAAGCAGAATCAGAAGGATGTAGGTTGCAGTAGGTACTGGGAGATGACGAAGCTTGCACAGGATAGAGTAGCATGGAGAGCTGCATCAAACCAGTCTCAGGTCTGAAGACCACAACAACAACTACAAAGGGAATGTTGGTACTGGCAGTAGTAACAACAGTTCAGTATCTGAGTTTCTACATAATGAAAGATCAGCACTATACAAATCGATTGTATCAAGTAGGTAGAAAATAGTTGAAGTGTGCATATCATTAGCTTAATTGTAAAGTGTCAAGATAAAAACCACTGACATAAGGGAAGCGGTGAATAATGAACATGAGGTAAACTATAATCCAATTTACTCTCTCCTTTTCATTACATACAATCTTTCGAGTTACAGGCATAATTCGAATACGTTCTGAGAGATGGGATACAAAATCAAGTTGAATGACAACTAACTTTCTTTCAGAAACCTTATCATTTATGACCAAAAATTAATCATCAAATGCCACAAGATCGTGACATTTATTACTTATTTTAGCCGCTTATGAGACAGCATAGGGAGTGCATGCCGTGAGAATACAACACGAAAAGCCTCATATTGAACATGAGATTATTATCTGGGTAGTGATAGGGTTACTGACAGGCATACAATTAAAGAAACCGTAAAGACAGAAATTAGCAACAAGAGACACCGTAACTCATAGTCCAATCATCTGAGTCGTTTCGGCCTAACACAATACCCTAAGTGCATCATCCTAAAACTAGCACGAAAATAGTTAAATTTCACATTGTTGTTGTTGTGGTCTTCAGTCCTCAGACTGGTTTGATGCAGCTCTCCATGCTACTCCATCCTGTGCAAGCTTTTTCATCTCCCAGTACCTAGTGCAACGTACATCCTTCTGAATCTGCTTAGTGTATTCTTCTATTGGTCTCCCTCAACGATTTTTACCCTCCACGCTGCACTCCAATACTAAATTGGTGATCCCTCGATGTCTCAGAACATGTCCCACCAACCGATCCCTTCTTCTAATCAAGTTCTGCCACAAGTTCCTCTTCTCCCCAATTCTATTCAATATCTCCTCATTAGTTATGTGATCTACCCATCTAATCTTCAGCATTCTTCTGTAGCACAACATTTCGAAAGCTTCTATTCTCTTCTTGTCCAAACTAGTTATCGTCCATGTTTCACTTACGCACATGGCTACACTCCACACAAATACTTTCAGAAACGACTTCCTGACACTTAAATCTATACTCGATGTTAACGAATTTCTCTTCTTCAGAAACGCTTTCCTTGTAATTTCCAGTCTACATTTTATTTCCTCTCTGCTTCGACAATCATCAGTTATTTTGCTCCCCAAATAGCAAAACTCCTACTTTAAGTGTCTCTTTTCCTAAGCTAATTCCCTCAGCATCACCCGACTTAATTCGACTACATTCCATTATCCTCGTTTTGCTTTTGTTGATGTTCAGCTCATATCCTCCTTTCAAGATACTGTCCATTCCATTCAACTGCTCTTCCAAGTCCTTTGCTGTCTCTGACAGAATTACAAGGTCATCGGCGAACCTCATAGTATTTATTTCTTCTCCATGGATTTTAATACCTACTCCGAATTTTTCTTTTGTTTCCTTTACTGCTTGTCAATATACAGATTGAATAACATCGAAGAAAGACTACAACCCTGTCTCACTCCCTTCCCAACCACTGCTTCCCTTTCATGTCCCTCGACTCATAACTGCCATCTGGTTTCTGTACAAATTGTAAATAGCCTTTCGCTCCCTGTATTTTACTCCTGCCAGCTTCAGAATTTGAAAGAGGGTATTCCAGTCAACATTGTCAAAATCTCTCTCTAAGTCCACAAATGCTAGAAACGTAGGTTTGCCTTTCCTTAATCTTTCTTCTAAGATAAGGCGTAAGGTCAATATTGCCTCATGTGTTCCATTATTTCTATGGAATCCAAACTGATCTTCTACTAGTGTTTCCATTCATCTGTAAAGAATTCGTATTAGTATTTTGCAGCTATGGCTTACTAAACTGATTGTTCGGTAATTTTCTCATCTATCAACACCTGATTTCTTTGGGATTGGAATTATGATATTCATCTTGAAGTCTGAGGGTATTTCGCCTGTTTCATACATCTTGCTCACCAGATGGTAGAGTTTTGTCAGGACTGGCTCTTCCAAGGCCGTCAGTAGTTCCAATGGAATGTTGTCCACTCCGGGGACCTTGTTTCAACTCAGGTGTTTCAGTGCTCTGTCAAACTCTTCACGCAGTATCGTGTCTCCCATTTCATCTTCATCCACGTACTCTTCCATTTCCATAATATTGTCCTCAAGTACATCGCCCTTGTATAGACCCCCTATATACCCCTTCCACCTTTCTGCTTTCCCATCTTTGCTTAGAACTGGGTTTCCATCTGAGCTCTTGATGTTCATACAAGTCTTTCTCTTTAATTTTCCTGTAGGCAGTATCTATCTTACCCCTTGTGAGATAAGCCTCTACATCATTACATTTGCCCTCTAGCCATCCCTGCTTAGCCATTTTGCACTTCCTGTCGATCTCTATTTTGAGATGTCTGTATTCCTTTCTGCCTGCTTCATTTAGTGAATTTTTATATTTTCTCCTTTCATCAGTTAAATTCAATATTTGTTCTGTTACCCACGGATTTCTACTAGCCCTCCTCTTTTTACCCACTTGATCCTCTGCTGCCTTCACTACTTCATCCCTCAAAGCTATCCATTCTTCTTCTACTGTATTTCTGTTCCCTATTCCTGTCAGTGGTTCCCTTATGCTCTCCCTGAAACTTTGTACAGTCTCTGGTTCTTTCAGTTTATCCAGGTACCATCTCCTTAAATTCCTACCTTTTTGCAGTTTCTTCAGTTTTAATCTAAAGTTCATAACCAACAGATTGTGATCAGAGTCCACATCTGCCCCTGGAAATGTCTTACAATTTAAAACCTGATTCCTAAATCTCTGTCTTACCATTATATAGTCTATCTGATACCTTTTAGTATTTCCAGGGATCTTCCATGTATACAACCTTCTTTCATGATTCTTAAACCAAGTGTTAGCTATGATTAAGTTATGCTCTGTGCAAAATTCTACCAGGCGGCTTCCTCTTTCATTTCTTAACCCCAATCCATATTCACCTAATACGTTTCCTTCTCTCCCTTTTCCTATACTCGAAGTCCAGTCACCCATGACTATTAAATTTTCGTCTCCCTCCACTATCTGAATAATTTCTTTTATTTCATCATACATTTCTTCAATTTCTTCGTCATCTGCAGAGCTAGTTGGCATATAAACTTGTACTGCTGTAGTAGGTGTGGGCTTCGTATCTATCTTGGCCACAATAAGGCGTTCACTATGCTGTTTGTAGTAGCTTACCCGCATTCCTATTTTCCTATTCATTATTAAACCTACTCCTGCATTACCCCTATTTGCTTTTGTGTTTATAACCCTGTAGTCACCTGACCAGAAGTCTTGTTCCTCCTGCCTCCCAACTTCACTAATTCCCACTATATCTAACTTCAACCTATCCATTTCCCTTTTTAAATTTTCTAACCTACCTGCCCGATTAAGGGATCTAACATTCCACGCTGCGATCCGTAGAACGCCAGTTTTCTTTCTCCTGATAACGACGTCCTCTTGAGTAGTCCCCGCCCGGAGATCCAAATGGGGGACTATTTTACCTCCGGAACATTTTACCCAAGAGGACACCATCATCATTTAATCATACAGTAAAGCTACAAGCCCTTGGGAAAAATTATGGCCGTAGCTTCCCCTTGCTTTCAGCTGTTCTCAGTACCAGCACAGAAAGGCCGTTCTGGTTATTGTTTCAAGGCCAGATCAGTCAATCATAGATACTGTTGCCCTTGGAACTACTGAAAAGGCTGCTGCCCCTCTTCAGGAACCACACGTTTGTCTAGCCTCTCAACAGATACCCCTCCATTGTGGTTGTACCTACGTTACGGCTATCTGTATCGCTGAGGCACGCAAGCCTCCCCACCAACGGCAAGGTCCTTGGTTCAAGGGGTGGGGGGGGGGGGGGGGGGGGAATTTCACTCGCAGTGGTTAAAATAAAATAAAGTAATGCAGTCTCTACTCCTAGTGGCGCTGATCCAATCTGGTTTGAACGCGACACAACTTATAATTTTAAAACTTGCATCACCATCTAACACCACATCCTACCGGAACTTATACACTCACCGGTTCCTGGAGCCAGAGTATTCTCTCTCCGAAAATTAACAAAACTCCTCCACTCTCCACTTTCAGAGGGGGTTCTTTATTGAAGGGCGACCTCCGACCAATCACCTAAGGCCACTAAAAAGCGTGGTGCAGTATGCCATTCAATAGGGGCTAAAATGTGCCGGCGCTCATTCTCATCTGTTTCTTCAGACCAGAGAGAGTGTTCCAGAATGTACTAGAAGGTTCTATACGCGACCCCACAGGACAAGTCAGAAGACCTAATTTTAAAATTGGCGTGAAGGCCCGCTCCCATCTTTGTGGCTTCCACCCAACAGCCAGGTTAAAAAAAGGCCAACGAATGTCTTCGTTTCCAGAGAAAGTGAAAGACAAAAGGACACGAGCTGCCTCAAACTAAAAACAAAGTCTCCACGTTTATATTTCATGTTCCCATTTCATGAGGGCTGCTACACAAAAACTTGGAGGAGAGAATGAGGCTGACAATCTCAATAACCGAATAAAGAATAAAATCAAACAAAACGTCGAACAGAGTTCCTTTCACAGGCATCGACATGTAATAAAAAAACAAGTTTACAATAGAGATGTTAAGGAAACTCATAAATTTGGGAAAGATGAAATTATGAAGCGGGTACGAAAACAACGCACCCCTTTAAGGTTAACATAGTTAAGATGCAATTCTGTATCTAGTTATCTATTTCTACCAACACATTTGTAAGTCATCTTTGGGCCAGACTGTAAGGTGTTCAGCAAGGACTCTTTGAGTCGTATCTTAAAGGACCAATCAGGTGCCTGCCAGCTTAGTGACGAACTCCAGATAATGGTTTGTGTTTGAAGACACACAATAGTTCTGGTGCGTTTTCGTGCAGCCGTGTTTGACGGTCTGATGGAATTCCCCTGTGTGGTAAGATGCAGTTTGGCTGTGTGTTAGATGGTAACATGAGAAATGATTTCACTGAAGCTTTCATGACTTGAAAGCGTGTCTGCCATGTGGAGATCGTCTTTGTGCCTGTATAACGAGAGTTAATTGGTTTTGATGTTTGCTGCCGAATCTGTTCGCTGTTAAACTATCCGAATGGAATTGCGTTACAGTCCTTATCGATGGACTTTTGTCAACATTTCACGACTATGCACCCAAATTGCGTGAAAATGTAATTACATGTCAGTTCTAGTATAATACACTCCTGGAAATGGAAAAAAGAACACATTGACACCGGTGTGTCAGACCCACCATACTTGCTCCGGACACTGCGAGAGGGCTGTACAAGCAATGATCACACGCACGGCACAGCGGACACACCAGGAACCGCGGTGTTGCCCGTCGAATGGCGCTAGCTGCGCAGCATTTGTGCACCGCCGCCGTCAGTGTCAGCCAGTTTGCCGTGGCATACGGAGCTCCATCGCAGTCTTTAACACTGGTAGCATGCCGCGACAGCATGGACGTGAACCGTATGTGCAGTTGACGGACTTTGAGCGAGGGCGTATAGTGGGCATGCGGGAGGCCGGGTGGACGTACCGCCGAATTGCTAAACACGTGGGGCGTGAGGTCTCCACAGTACATCGATGTTGTCGCCAGTTGTCGGCGGAAGGTGCACGTGCCCGTTGACCTGGGACCGGACCGCAGCGACGCACGGATGCACGCCAAGACCGTAGGATCCTACGCAGTGCCGTAGGGGACCGCACCGCCACTTCCCAGCAAATTAGGGACACTGTTGCTCCTGGGGTATCGGCGAGGACCATTCGCAACCGTCTCCATGAAGCTGGGCTACGGTCCCGCACACCGTTAGGCCGTCTTCCGCTCACGCCCCAACATCGTGCAGCCCGCCTCCAGTGGTGTCGCGACAGGTGTGAATGGAGGGACGAATGGAGACGTGTCATCTTCAGCGATGAGAGTCGCTTCTGCCTTGGTGCCAATGATGGTCGTATGCGTGTTTGGCGCCGTGCAGGTGAGCGCCACAATCAGGACTGCATACGACCAAGGCACACAGGGCCAACACCCGGCATCATGGTGTGGGGAGCGATCTCCTACACTGGCCGTACACCTCTGGTGATCGTCGAGGGGACACTGAATAGTGCACGGTACATCCAAACCGTCATCGAACCCATCGTTCTATCATTCCTAGACCGGCAAGGGAACTTGCTGTTCCAACAGGACAATGCACGTCCGCATGTATCCCGTGCCACCCAACGTGCTCTAGAAGGTGTAAGTCAACTACCCTGGCCAGCAAGATCTCCGGATCTGTCCCCCATTGAGCATGTTTGGGACTGGATGAAGCGTCGTCTCACGCGGTCTGCACGTCCAGCACGAAAGCTGGTCCAACTGAGGCGCCAGGTGGAAATGGCATGGCAAGCCGTTCCACAGGACTACATCCAGCATCTCTACGATCGTCTCCATGGGAGAATAGCAGCCTGCATTGCTGCGGAAGGTAGATATACACTGTACTAGTGCCGACATTGTGCATGCTCTGTTGCCTGTGTCTATGTGCCTGTGGTTCTGTCAGTGTGATCATGTGATGTATCTGACCCCAGGAATGTGTCAATAAAGTTTCCCCTTCCTGGGACAATGAATTCACGGTGTTCTTATTTCAATTTCCAGGAGTGTATATTTATCCAATGAATACGCGTTTATCATCTGCATTTCTTCTTGGTTTAGCAATGTTAATGGCCAGTAGTGTGTTTTGCTCCCCAAATAGCAAAACTCCTTTACTACTTTAAGTGTCTCATTTCCTAATCTAATTCCTTCAGCATCACCTGACTTAATTCGACTACATTCCATTATCCTCGTTTTGCTTTTGTTGATGTTCATCCTATATCCTCCTTTCCACACACTGTCCTTTCGGTTCAACTGCTCTTCCAAGTCCTTTGCTGTCTCTGACAGAATTACAATGTCATGGGCATCATCGTTAATAAAATCACTAAGTCAACTTTAACTTCTGCGTTCTCTCAAAAAATAGTTAATTTCACAATTACACAGTAAATTTCATTAAAAGACGTAGCCGACACGAAGCACTAAGGTTATATTGGAGTTTATTGAACTTCGTAATTATTTAAACTTACACTGAAAACTCAGCAATCTGTCATTAAGGTTCTTGAATCTATTCGCATCAGCGATTCTGATATTGACTACAGCTTCCGAGAACACAACGTAACTGTAATTTCTTCGTGACCGCGTGTAGCTGTTTCCATTCGAGGTTACTAATAGAGTTTATATCGGCGGTTGGTATATTGCTGTGTCCTTTGATGTTCCTGACAATCACAGATCACGAAGGCTAAGCCCCAGCGTAAATGAGGCATCACACGATTTACTTTTCTTTCAAACATAATAACATCTTCATTGTGTGGCTAAACTGTAAATGGTATTTTACTTCAGTTCGAAATTCTGACTAGTACGTCAAGTCGATACTGGAAAACTCTTAAAACTTCAGATCGGTTTGAAACAATCTAGTAGCGTTCAGTAGGCTTACTTATATTGCGACGTCTGCAAGAGGAACTGAATTAACATCTCCATTGCAGTGTTACATTGTAATCGCAGCGAACTTATAGCTCGATGCGATCACAACTCTCTTTTTGGATAAATGTTATCTCTGATCTATTTATGGTCTAGGCTTTAACCTTCCTAAGGATTATATTTTGAATTTATTTATTTAAAGTTTTAGACTTCGTATCGTCTGATAGTCTTTCATTTAGTCCTTTCTTCATTATGAACATTATTAGTTACATAGTATTCATTTTAGTCAAACTAGTAATAGTGTTAATTTTGTTGTCAGTAGCTCCCGTCAATGTCAGGATAACAAATTTTGCTATTTCTTTTGCTATTAAAGAGCTTTCATTAGGGGTTCCATATTTGGGGTGTTCCGTATGGTATACCTCGTCCGTTAGGCAGAATGAAATGCATAATGACCGTTGAACATGCTGCTCTGAAAGACTCTTCTTATAAAAGAGCAGCAGAGAGACGGACCATATTTCAGCAAAACATTGCCAAACCAATGTTGGGCAACAACGACCTATCAGCAAAGACCGGCAACTCATCGCTCTGAAACGAAGAAACCCCCGTCCCACCCTTGCTCTTCGCATCTCCCAGGGCGCTGAAATTAGCATGCTCACAGGAAGAACGCCGCTGGAAGCTGTAAACATGGAAAAATAGAAGACATTATTCACGGACACAGCCATAAGAAAACCTACTGCGTCATAGGTTTCACCATCTACAAGTACACTATTAGTCCGTGATTCACCCTCAAATGTTTCGTAGGGGCCTCATAAAACCACTTTCAGACTATTACTTTAAGTGGAAGGAGAAACAGCATTTGACGAATTTTTTTTGTTTTATTATCCGCAAAATCGATTTTCGGTCACTTAGTGACCATCCTCAGTGCTGTAATATACAATTAAAATTGGTAGGCACTGGTGTCAACAAGCTTAGAGCGATCACAGTTTCTCCTTCCACTTACATCCATTATCTGGTCGTGGTGCACAGAACACTCCATGGAATCGCCAATCAATTTCTCGAAGACATAATCTGCATCTTTCCATGCAATCTTTTATTTCTCTTTTTTATTCCTCCCTATGTAGGTATGATTCACAAAATATATAGGCATTTGGAGGAAAAATTTGATCACAATTACTGTTGTATAATACTTCACACACACAACGGTGGGAAGAGGTGGGCTAGAGAGTAGTGCAGCAGCCGTCATAGGAAAGCTGGACAGGAGCAAAACTGATTAGGGAGTAAGTAAATACAGTAAACAGAAGCATTATTTAACCTCTAGCTTTCTTCAAGTGTACAAAGCATCTTTACAAATGAGCATGCTGCAGTAACTCCAGCTAACGCAATACCAAGAACAGCATTATAGGGAGAGGTTCTCTTAACTAATGCATGAGCGATAGTGACAAGGCCATGACTGGGCTATGTCTTGGTGGCAACTCTATTGCGACCGAGCCACACCTCACTGTGAATGGGATGGTTGGCTGCCGTTGACCATACTGTATTGTGACGGTAGACGGCGCTCGTGTTACAGAGCCACTGTAAGCATGACTCAGCGGGCGTGCTCCATTGGGTCCACCGAATCGCACATGGCCGTTTACGGCGACTGACGCAAATTCTCGTTGCCATTAGCAACTGCGAGATGCAAGTGCGCTGGTATCGATAGGTGATACCACAATTACGTCAATAGTTATCGCTGCAATGAAAATCGCTTTGTTTTAATACTTTCCACCACATTACCTTATCATTTTCGTGACAGTGTCTCCCCATTTTCGTTATAAACCAAAACAGCTTCCTGTTTTTGAACTTTTTTGGTGTCCTCGGTCAAGTGTCCTCGGTCAACCCTGCCTGGCTCAAATGGCTCTGAGCACTATGCGACTTAACTTCTGAGGTCATCAGTCGCCTAGAACTTAGAACTAATTAAACCTAACTAACCTAAGGACATCACACACATCCATGCCCGAGGCAGGACTCGAACCTGCGACCATAGTGGTCGCTCGGCTCCAGAATGTAGCGCCTAGAACCACACGGCCACTCCGGCCGGCAACCCTGCCTGGAAAAAACTTATATTCCACAGCAGTTTTCCTGAAGGGAATGGATATGTGTAGTAGTGGAGGCAGTCTCTTCAATACATTTGTTGCACATTCTAAGTGTAGTTGTGAAAGCTACAAATTACAAAAAATAGATGAAATAAAAAATAAAATAATAAAAAGAATTCAATATCTCATTTTCGATATGATGAGCGTTAGATATGTGAAATGGAAAGAAAATAAGAATTTCTAGTTAGAGCAATATAAGATAATATAAACACAAACAGGAACAAGATTCGCTATGGAAAGAAAGATAGCGCAGAAATAAATTACTGTGGGCAGTTCAGAGATGGAATTATTCTCATCAGAGTCGACAACAAGCGAACTCCAATAACAATAGTTCAGGTATCAATGATGACTTATCAAGCAGAAGGTAAACAGAGAGAGAAAGTACATGAGGACATTGAACAGGTGATTCGGCTCTTAATGGAAGAGGAGAATCTAACAATCATGGAAGACTGGAACGCCGTAGTTGTGGAAGCAAAAGAAGAGAGAGCTACTGGGGAATGTGTGATCTGAAGTAGGGGTGAGAGGAGAAAGACCGATTGAGTACTGCGATAAATTTCAGTCAATAATATCGAACATTGTTGTTGTTGTGGTCTTTAGTCCAGAGAATGGTTTGAAGCAGATCTCCACGCTACTCTATCCTGTGCAAACTTCTTCGTCTCCGAATAACTACTGCAACCTACATCCTTCTGAATCTGCTTAGCGCATTCGTCTCTTGGTCTCCCTCTACGATTTTTACCCTCCTCGCTTCACTCCAATACTAAATTGATGCTTCAGAACATGTATTACCAACCGACCCTCTTTCTAGTCGGGCCAAAATTCCTCTATTTCCCAGTTCTTTTCAGTACGTTCTCATTAGTTACGGATCTACTTATCTAATCTTTAAGATTCTTTTGTAGCATCAGACTTCGAAATGTTCTATTCTCTACACTATTTTCGTCCTTGTTTCACTTCCATACATGGCTACACTCCATACAAATACTCTCAGAAAGGACTTCTTGACACTTGAATCTATATTCGATGTTAGTAAATTTGCTTTTTTCAGAAACGCTTTCTTTACCATAACCAGTCTAAATTTTATATCCTCTCTACTTCGATTCATCTACTACTTTAAGTGTCTCATTTCCTTATCTAATTCCCTTAGCATCACCTGATTTAATTCGACTGTATACCATCATCGTCGTTTTATTCTTGTTTATGTTCATCTTACATCCTCCTTTCAAGACACTGTCCATTCCGTTCAACTGCTCTTTCAAGTCCTTTTCCGTCTCTGACAGAATAACAATATCATCGGCAAACTTCGAAGTTTTTTTTCTTCTCCATGGATTTTAATTGCTTCTCCAAATTTCTCTTCTGTTTCGTTTACTGTTTGCTCAATATACAGATTGAATAACATATGGAATAGGCTACAACTCTGTCTCACTCCCTTCTCAACGACTGCTTTCCTTTCTTGCTCTTCATCTCTTATAAGTACCATCTAGTGTCTGCACAAATTGTAAAAAGCCTTTCACTCCCTGTATTTTAGCCTTGTATTTAAAGAGAATATACTGATCAAAAATCACAAATAAAATTGAAAAGTACCAGGCGACACGTGAAGATTTCCGTTGGATTACGTCATGGTCAGGCAGTGGTTCCAAAATCATACACTGGAATGTAAAGTATATCCAGGAGCAGCTGCATTCTCAGATCACAGCTTAGTACCGATCAGTAGTAGACTGAATTTGAAGAGAATAGTCCGGAAGAATCAGTGTGGAAAGAAGTACCGAGGAATGATCTTCGTTTGAAATTCCCTAAGGCTGTATATATTGCGAAAGTGAATACCATAATAGGTACTTCAGTTGAAGAGGAATGACCATCTACAAAAAAGGCTCTCGCAGTACCCTTAAGATACGTTGTGTTCCTTAATGTCAGTGGTATGTTGGTCATCCTCATATTTTCGTTCAGGCACCGAGAGCCTTTGGCGAAGGGATGGACGTGGTTGTATTTATACATTTCATGACGCACATCCTTTTCGCATCTCTATTATGTTGTTATCAGTTTTGAAATGAATGAGTATTTTGATTTTGTTTTCGTGAATAAAGCAGCCGTAGTGCAGAGGTACATGTGCCTAATAGGCACGGTGGGGGGGGGGGGGGGGTGGAAGGAGAGGAGTAACAGTCAAAGATGTAACTGCGGAGGCAGAATCTTCAGGCCTCCCTTCCCCATCAGGAGTGAGCAATGTGACCGTCAGCCTGCGCTCCGTCATTTCCAGCATTCGGTTTCCGGCTGCTTAGAGGCTGAATGGTAAACCAGAGAATGAGACTATTGTAATTAAAATTATACGAACCCCTTTCCTTTTCAGCAAAGTCATAACCAGGAATTTGTTGGGACCAAATTTTGCAATACTTTTTCAAGTAAATTTACTGTTTAGGACTTAGTTCGGACTTACGTATCTAACGAGCCCATGGTGCTCATTTCAGTCGACCGGTATGAACTTAACCCACCGCGCGAGGTATCGCAGTATTAGGATACTGGACTCGCATTCGGAAGGACTGCGGTTCAGTTCTGCATCCGACCATCCTTGACTCTTCAGATAAATGCCGGGGATTCCTTTGAAAGGGCACGGCCCATTTCCTTCCTCATATCCCCCGAAACCGAGCTTAAACACTAATCTCCTACACCTACTGATATTAATCTTTGGTGCTTTCGGCAAATTTAGTTTTTCTCGACTTTATATTACACTTAACTTACATGTATTCAGTTTATTTAGCTTTTTTTCAGATTATTTAAGGTTCCTTTCTCTGTGACACGTGCCTACCCACTGCGTATTCGGAAGCCAGGTAGTCACAGTCATTATACAAAGAGTAGGTACGTTCATGCATTTCCTTTAGCTTAAGTGTATATTCGAGTGAACAGTATACAATATTTCAGTATTCTTGGGTGTGAAATTGTTTGGCCTTACTTAATTTGGACTGTTTGGTCACTGAATCCATGTTCTCTTAAGAGCACAGTTGCACAGAGAAAGGGCCGTCTTCCTCGGTTAGTTAAGGATTGGATTTGTGTGTGATGCGTGTGCAGTTCTGCTATTAATCAAAGAATGATCCAGCTTGGTGAATGCGTAACTGTGCTATTAATCTGTTCAGACCCCACTGGGCATGAAGTGTGCGTAGTTATTAGAGTCAGTAGCCATTAACCATTGTCTGAGTAGCCTGTATATGAGATTTACGTACGAGAAACACATTAAATCCAGTAACAACATATTTTCTTTCCAGCCCCGTGAATGGTAGCCTGAATCATGAGACCGCTTAGGTGTAGATGTTGACCGCTTTCAGCACATGAAGTAGGTTGTAAATGTTCCGTTCGTCTTTGAAATTTGGAGAAAATCCAGTAATAAATTGCATTTTTATCGACAATTCTGAACAATAATTTCAGTCACCAGAACCCACTTGATAATACAACCGTGTACATATTTATCCTCTGAAGTAACATTGATCGAGACAGTAATTGAATTAAAATCCCGTGCGGATATTTATCGTGTCAGGCTGTACTGCAAAACGCTCTCATTTAGTTGTCTCCTTTGGTTGCTTGTTTCCTCCCTTTGCGTTATCCGTTGTGCTATGCTGTTTAATTAAATATTAAAGTAACTAATTAAATAAACAAATGTTCAGGCCAACTTCCTATTAATTATCAGCAAGCACTGCATCAAACAAGATAACGAGGCCGCTGGCATTTATTGGAGCTCTAGTGCAGATCTTCATGAAACGACTAGCAAGAATATTCGACAAACTGTAGGCCTTCACCTGTCGAAGCCAGTTCAATATAAAATAAACAAAAGAGTAATAATCTTTCAAAATATATCTAAAATACGATAAATGCGACGAAACCTTGGCCCACAGAAGAAAATCTTCGATGGCAATAGAAAGTGTTTAGAAGCATAAAAGACTAAAGAATGAAACAAATAGGAAGCAGAGAGAAGCCTAGGCCATACGCTTGATGGAAAAAATGAAAAGAAATATAAAAAGAAACAATTTACGGAAGACTGATTCAGCGTATAGAAAAGTCAAAATTACCTTCATATTATTGACATCATGTCTTAGGATCCATCATCCATTTCGTTGTAATAAGTAAACAAACGCCACCTGAATTGCAACTTTTTAGTGCCGACGTTGTTGCGACAGACCTGAAGTGCAGATTCAAATAGGCAGTCGATACTAAAGAGTTATGATCGATACGTTTTTAGAGCTACCTACGATGGACTTAAAAGCAAATGCATCCATATTAAGAGTGAAAAAGGAAGCCCACTGTTAAAAATATTGGAGAGAGGGAATAGAGTATATGAAGACCTCTACAGGTCGTCGGGAACTGTCCAATGACAGTGAAAGAAATGAGAGACGACGAGAAGACATAAGACATCCAGTATTAAAGTTTAACACAGTTTTGGTAGATTTGCGATCAAATAGAGAGGAAGAAATACGAGGGAGATAACATTCATTCAGAATCTCTGAACTCATTCGGGAAAGCGATAACCATACGATCATTCACGTATTTGTAGATCCATCATACAAATGGGGATGTGGTGTTGCGGCTGATCAGTAAGTCTCAGAAAAAGTTCAAACTTACCTACGTTCTGTATTTTAATTTAAAGAACGTACCTGTTACCAACTGTTCGTCTACAATTGTGAGCCATGTGTTTGTGACTATTACAGCTCCATCTATCACAAAGCGAAAAAAGTGGTCCAACTAAAACATTCATATTTCTTGACGTACTACACGAATATGTAATAAAAAATGGGGGTTCCTATTTTTTTTAAAAAAACGCAGTTGATATCCGTTTGACCTATGGCAGCTCCATCTAGCGGGCCAACCATAGCACCGTCTGGTTTCCCCCTTTAAGCTAAACAAGTTTCGTTCTTTGTACTTTTTCTTTTGATGCTTATTTCGTGAGATATTTGGCCCGGTCACGATCAATGGACCACCCTGTATAACTAAGACAATCTCCTGTCAGTCACTTACTTCCTACAACATGCTGATGGCACTGCTACCCTACTCTCCAGTCTCTAAGGTCAACATCATTTCATCTCTTGGTCGGCTGATGCATTACTTGGAAATTTCATATATGAGGGCTGATCAATAAAGATGGAGGCTAATTTTTTAGTTCACAGATGTTTATTACTGCATGTCAATGTTTACATGATCTTCAGAGTACTCCTCTGCTACATGAATGCAATTTTTGTAGCATCTTAGACAGTCTTCGAACACATGGCACACCGCCCCATTATTTGTCAGGTCCTTGAGAATCTTTGAAAATAATTGTAATAGTCTACTGCAAGGCCCATTTATTACAAACTGGCCGTTTTTGATCATCAGATGATACTAATGGACAATGGCTGTGCACGGAGCAGGAACCGCTGAATGGTGATAGAGCAGATGACCACCATCATCATTAGTACCTGCTTCATGGGCAACGATTGTCCATCAGTGTGGGTATGGTTCTGAAGATGATCATATTATGATAGAAACGATTCACCTTTTAATAAATGTGCCTTGCGATCTCTACACTTATAATTATGTGCAAATATTATACTTTGATAACTGATGTCTCGAATAATGTTTCCAAAAATATTTCCTTGAGAATCAACTCACATTTCTTGAGCTCTGCTCCGTTGTTCTCAGATCGAATGCACCGAAATTTTGCATTTATTGACGGGAAGAAAAAAAATAGTCACAGCATGTAAGATTAGGGCTATACGATGGATGTGGTAGATAGGTAACGTTGAATTAAGGCGGAAACTGCAAGATCTGGTTTGCGGTCTGAGGTCGCGCGTTGTCATGATGAAGTCGCCAAGAAAGTTCTGATTGTTTCCCCTTAGTTTAGCCAATACTAACGTGTAGTATGCTGCTGTAATAGTAGTGTGAGCCGGAACTACGTGCTGGAAAATTAATCAAGGACATGCAAAAAATGAGATCACCATTACGTCTGCAATCAAGCTCGGCTACCAGCTGGGCTTGGAGAGATGGTGGACGGCAGGGCCCTACGACGGACAAGCCAAACGAAATGTTAAAAGGCTCTCACTCGGACTGCAAAACTCCTTTGCGTGAGTTAAGGCTGGGTTTTCCCATTTTTCCCATCTTACATGGCTCGCACTCCCCCACTAGTCGGCACATATCATTATATAATGACTGCCACGTCACATGTTGTCGCACCTTTGCGATGGTCTTGTGAAGCTCCAAATGTCCCTCCCAAACAAAGAATCATGAAAGTATAAATAAAGGAAGAAGAAGAAGGAAGAAATGAGCTCCACAGGCAAAGGAATCATAACATCAGAAGATTTCCTACCTCACGACAAATTATGCAATTATTGAACAGACGTTATCTAATGGATCCTAAAAGTGAGTCCTCGACCTTTTTAGATGTTTAGATTTAGTTGGTAAAAAGCTCTGGTACATGGGCGAAGGCAACACAAATCACGAACGAGGGGTGACACCCTGCAACACCGTCCCTCAAACATGAAACTATGTGTATCGGACACGTGATTGTCAGACCTCTTAATGTGCCGAACTCTGAAGCGGAATGCGGGTATCTGTACCGCCCACCTGGCAATCATATCGGTCTTTCTAGGTTGCACTAAGACCCAGCTTAAGGCCTGGTTGTCCGTCTCCAAATTAAACTCCCTTTGCTTGACATAGAATTTAAATTTCCCATGGGCGAAGAGAACAGCCAAGGCCTCACATTCGTAAACGGAATACTTCAAATCAGCAGCAATTAAATCCTCGAGGAGTAAGCGATGGGAACCCTTTCTCCGAAACACTGCTATAAGAGCACGGCCGCGACGCCAGCATTAGAAGCGTCAGTCTGGACAATGAAGCCTCTCTCGAACTCCAGTACGGCCAAGATGACAACCAGTAGGTTTACTGGGAATGCACTTGGCTAGCCCTTGCTAGCTCTTGGACCTCGCCGGACGGGACAGTCACGCACGAAATGATCCAAAGCTAACAAAATCGAGCCAGATTAGCGGGAATTCTTGGAAGAGCTAGGCACCGGTAAAACACTGTGACAGCAAAATGATTCCAGGCTAACACAATGGTTTTGAATTACAGTTCCAGTATTTAATACAGTCTCTTAAGAGACCTGACAAATTAAAGCAAAAATCTTTGAACGCAAATGTAACAGCAACTAGTACAAATTTAGAAACTGGTAAATGTTTAAACAAATTTAAATGTCCAAGCTAAAACAAGAGTTTTTAATTACTGATGAAAATTTAAAACCTTTTTTTTTAAGAAAGCTGCAAATTTAAGTGATACAAGAGCTAGCAAATTTTCCAGCTGACAAAAGAAAACGTGGTAGAGAAAGGACATAGCACCAAAAGAGATTCAGGTCAAAAGACAAAAATGCTTGAAATCTGAAAGGATTTAGGACCAGTTGATATCCGTTTGACCTATGGCAGTGGCGCCTAGCGGGCCAACCGTAGCGCCATCTGGTTTCCCCCTTCAAGCTAGACGAGTTTCGTTCTTTGTAGTTTCTTCGTTTAATGCTTATTTCGTGAGATATTTGGCCCGGTCACTATCAGTGGACCACACAGTATACAGGATGTAAAGGAGGGAGTTAAATTTTATTTTCCTAACCTGATGTCCTGTTGGTGCCGAGATTTCATTTTCCGCCAGCGTTGGTTAATTTGCGTCACTGCCTGGGGGAAGGAGAGGGGAATATAATGTGTCAACACAACATGACTGCCTAAAACCATGTAGAACAGTTCCGCATTTCAAGCTGACATTTGACTAACGCCGTCGCGCAACGCGTGCCAACATGACGAAAACAAAATTTCATTCACATCACCGCCATCTGTGAGGCGGTCCGCGAACGTTAGCCGGTGCCGCTGGCCACAGACGTCGGTGGGCGGTGCTGCGCTGTGGCACCGCTCGCCGCGGGCTGGTGTGGCCTGGGGTGGAGTGGAGTGGTGTGGGACGCGCGCGGTTGGCGGCCCGTCAGTGTCAGCCTGGCGTGGCGGCTCACGTAATGAGAGCGCCGCCAAATTAATGGCGAGCTAACGCGCCGCAGAGCTGCCCCAGGCAGCGCCGCCAGGGCTGCACCAGCCACGCCTCCTCGCCAGGGAACGGAACGAACAGTGGCGCGTGGTCGGTAACTACACAACTCAAAAGAGTTAGGGGGCAGCGACTGTGGACGTCTGCCATACTCAATTGATAGCTGTTTACGTTACCACATTATGCGAGAGGCGTTCAGTAAGTTACGAATCACGCCCTCTTTATGGAAGACAGGTTTGTTTTATGTGGGACTCTAATACACCATATCATTCTCCACTCATTTGGCTATGTGGTGTGCGTACTGTAAGACCTTCAGTACACACACCATCAGATTTGATTTGATTTGTCGGTCTAACGAAGTAGGCGAGTGTCAGCAATATGTCTCGTGGTCTTATCGTGGCGTGTTTGTCTTCTGCCGTTAGTTCAGACGATAGAAATGCCGTCTGCACGCTTAGAGTAGCAGATGGACAGTGACCAACTTTAAACAGAACTTGACTAATTTTCACACACATTTATTAACATAATAACCAGTTTAAAAATTACTTAACTTGGTTCTGGATTCTATTTACAGTTGACAATCTGAAGTTCCTTTGGTATTGGTACGTTAATCTTATTCTCACACACATCTCTGATACTTGACAAAAGTGTCTATACATTTACCTTCATGGCTATGTAGAGAAATATGGTAATCTTACTAGGGCCACCCCCATGAACCATGGACCTTGCCGTTGGTGGGGAGGCTTGCGTGCCTCAGCGATACAGATGGCCGTACCGTAGGTGCAACCACAACGGAGGGGTATCTGTTGAGAGGCCAGACTAACGTGCGGTTCCTGAAGAGGGGCAGCAGCCTTTTCAGTAGTTGCAGGGGCAACAGTCTGGATGATTGACTGATCTGGCCTTGCAACATTAACCAAAATGGCCTTGCTGTGCTGGTACTGCGAACGGCTGAAAGCAAGGGGAAACTACAGCCGTAATTTTTCCCGAGGACATGCAGCTTTACTGTATGATTTAAATGATGATGGCATCCTCTTGGGTAAAATATTCCGGAGGTAAAATAGTCCCCCATTCGGATCTCCGGGCGGGGACTACTCAGGAGGATGTCATTATCAGGAGAAAGAAAACTGGTATTCTACGGATCGGAGCGTGGAATATCAGATCCCTTAATCGGGCAGGTAGGTAAGAAAATTTAAAAAGGGAAATGGATAGGTTAAAGTTAGATATAGTGGGAATTAGTGAGGTTCGGTGGCAGGAGGAACAAGACTTCTGGTCAGGTGACTACAGGGTTATAATCACAAAATCAAATAGGGGTAATGCAGGAGTAGGTTTAATAATGAATAGGAAAATAGGAATGCGGGTAAACTTCTACAAACAGCATAGTGAACGCATTATTGTGGCCAAGATAGATACGAAGCCCACACCTACTACAGTAGTACAAGTTTATATGCCAACTAGCTCTGCAGATGATGAAGAAATTGACGAAATGTACGATAAATAAAAGAAATTATTCAGATAGTGAAGGGAGACGAAAATTTAATAGTAATGGGTGACTGGAATTCGAGTGTAGGAAAAGGGAGAGAAGGAAACATAGTAGGTGAATATGGATTGGGGCTAAGAAATGAAAGAGGAAGCCGCCTAGTAGAATTTTGCACAGAGCACAACTTAATCATAGCTAACACTTGGTTTACGAATCATGAAAGAAGGTTGTATACGTGGAAGAACCCTGGAGATACTAAAAGGTATCAGGTAGATTATATAATGGTAAGACAGAGATTTAGGAACCAGGTTTTAAGTTGTAAGACATTTCCAGGGGCAGATGTGGACTCTGACCACAATCTATTGTTTATGACCTGTAGATTAAAACTGAAGAAACTGCAAAAATGTGAGAAATTAAGGAGATGGGACCTGGATAAACTGAAAGAACCAGAGGTTGTACAGAGTTTCAGAGAGAGCATAAGGGAACAATTGACAGGAATAGGGGAAAGAAATACAGTAAAAGAAGAATGGGTAGCTCTGATGAGGGATGTAGTAGTGAAGGCAGCAGAGGATAAAGTAGGTACAAAGACGAGGGCTGCTAGAAATCCTTGGGTAACAGAAGAAATATTGAATTTAATTGATGAAAGGAGAAAATATAAAAATGCAGTAAATGAAGCAGGCAAAAAGGAATACAAACGTCTCAAAAATGAGATCGACAGGAAGTGCCAACTGGCTAAACAGGGATGGCTAGAGGACAAATGTAAGGATGTAGAAGCTTATGTCACTAGGGGTAAGATAGATACTGCCTACAGGAAAATTAAAGAGACCTTTGGAGAGAAGAGAACCACGTGTATGAATTTCAAGAGCTCAGATGGCAGCCCAGTTCTAAGCAAAGAAGGGAAGGCAGAAAGGTGGAAGGAGTATATAGAAGGCTTATACAAGGGCGATGTACTTGAGGACAATATTATGGAAAGAGGATGTAGATGAAGACGAAATGGGAGATACGATACTGCGTGAAGAGTTTGACAGAGCACTGAAAGACCTGAGTCGAAACAAGGCCCCCGGAGTAGACAACATTCCATTAGAACTACTGACGGCCTTGGGAGAGCCAGTCATGACAAAACTCTACCAGCTGGTGAGCAAGATGTATGAGACAGGCGAAATACCCTCAGACTTCAAGAAGAACATAATAATTCCGATCCCAAAGAAAGCAGGTGCTGACAGATGTGAAAATTACCGAACTATCAGTTTAATAAGCCACGGCTGCAAAATACTAACGCGAATTCTTTACAGACGAATGGAAAAACTGGTAGATGCAGACCTCGGGGAGGATCAGTTTGGATTCCGTCGAAATGTTGGAACACGTGAGGCAATACTGACCTTACGACTTATCTTAGAAGAAAGATTAAGAAAAGGCAAACCTACGTTTCTAGCATTTGTAGACTTAGAGAAAGATTTTGACAATGTTGACTGGAATATTCTTTTTCAAATTCTAAAGGTGGCAGGGGTAAAATACAGGGAGCGAAAGGCTATTTATAATTTGTACAGAAACCAGATGGCAGTAATAAGAGTCGAGGGGCATGAAAGGGAAGCAGTGTTTGGGAAAGGAGTGAGACAGGGTTGTAGCCTCTCCCCGATGTTATTCAATCTGTATATTGAGCAAGCAGTAAAGGAAACAAAAGAAAAATTTGGAGTAGGTATTAAAACTCATGGAGACGAAGTAAAAACTTTGACGTTCGCCGATGACATTGTAATTCTGTCAGAGACGGAAAAGGACTTGGAAGAGCAGTTGAACGGAATGGACAGTGTCTTGAAAGGAGGATATAAGATGAACATTAACAAAAGCAAAACGAAGATAATGTAATGTAGTCAAATTAAATCGGGTGATGCTGAGGGAATTAGATTAGGAAATGAGACACTTAAAGTAGTAAAGGAGTTTTGCTATTTAGGAAGTAAAATAACTGATGATGGTCGAAGTAGAGAGGATATAAAATGTAGACTGGCAATGGCAAGGAAAGCGTTTCTGAAGAAGAGAAATTTGTTAACATCGAATATAGATTTATGTATCAGGAAGTCGTTTCTGAAAGTATTTGTTTGGAGTGTAGCCATGTATGGAACTGAAACATGGACGATAACTAGTTTGGACAAGAAGAGAATAGAAGCTTTCGAAATGTGGTGCTACAGAAGAATACTGAAGATAAGGTGGATAGATCACGTAACTAATGAGGAGGTATTGAATAGGATTGGGGAGAAGAGAAGTTTGTGGCACAACTTGACTAGAATAAGGGATCGGTTGGTAGGACATGTTTTGAGGCATCAAGGGATCACAAATTTAGCATTGGAGGGCAGCGTGGAGGGTAAAAATCGTAGAGGGAGACCGAGAGATGAGTACACTAAGCAGATTCAGAAGGATGTAGGTTGCAGTAGGTACTGGGAGATGAAGCAGCTTGCACAGGATAGAGTAGCATGGAGAGCTGCATCAAACCAGTCTCAGGACTGAAGACAACAACAACAACTAGGCGCAGATGAAACTTGGCTATAGACTGGTAGAGATAAATGTAGAACTCATACAGACTGTTGCAGACAATTGCAGACTGACTAGTCGGAGGTCTGTACAGTCATTATAATACCTCACGCGTTCATGTAACACTGCGCGAGTGTGATCTGCAAAGAGAAAATGTTCTACATTACCAGCAATCTCATTGGCTGCGTTACATATTGATACGCGGATCGGCGGAAGCAGAATTTGGTCCATGTCTATGGCAGCGCCATCTCGTAGTGCGGAGATGGACGAGCGCTGCGCCTGCGCTGTTGTGCTTTGCGGGTCGCGCTCTAGTCGGAAAGTTGTGTACGCGCTGACTATGCGGAACTGTGTACTCAACAGGCTACAAGACCCTATTTTTCAACATGCACTCCGTTCAATGCGATGACGTTACAACACCTTGCTGAGAGGGCCTGATGGCCACACTGAGCTGTGGCGCCATTGAATTAGTAAGGTGTTCAGTCCGGCGCCACTGGCGCGGGTGTAGTATCGTCTATCCCTCTTGTAGCCCCATTGCCAATATCTATGAGGAAGAGTTGGTATCTGTGGGTTGTGTCCTTAGATGGTCTTTGCTTGCCGGTATATATAAGGGGTTTGCTGGCCCGAGAGGGAGACACGAAGTTTCTGGATTGGCGGTAGCGTCACGAGATCCGAGTGGCCGAAGCTACAAGCTGTGCAAGGAGTGCCAGCACAGAGCAAAGATATCGGAATACTTCACCCGGGTCAGCATCGACTACAAGCAGCAGGTCAACATTCCGTCGGTTGGTTGGCAACATTCGTGTCGGACGACCGCTCGTGGCCTGGCTGCCCTCTTCTACCTGGCTTTCATCGGCACCACTCAGCAACTGCTGTGACGCACTCTGGTTCCATTGCACTCCTTGCTTAAAAATGGCTCTGAGCACTATGGGACTGCTGAGGTCATCAGTCCCCTAGAACATAGAACTACTTAAACCCAACTAAACTAAGGACATAACACACATCCATGCCCGATTTAGGATTCGAACCTGCGACCATAAGGTCGCGCGGTCCCAGACCGTAGCGCCTAGAACCGCTTGGCCACCCCGGCCAGCGCTAGCTGCTTGCTGATGAAGGGTAGTAACATTATTTAATTCCCGTGGTGATTTGTTTGATTTTCTACCTATCCTACTCAATATTTTCAAGTTTTGTACCCAACCCTCAGAGATTTACTCGGTCGGCTCTTTGATCGTAAGTACAGGCAGCAGTATCATACTAAGACACTAGTTGTCGTTTGAAAATTCGTCCCTCTATTATATTGCCTTTCCTTTCTGGTTTGCACCTTATCATTAATGTTCCAATTATTGGTTGTAAATACAGCCAGAACAATTTTACTAAGGTACAGGTTGACGTCAGTAAGAGCGGTCTTAATAACTGACAATCAGTTTAACTTTGAAAATATTAACAACCAACTGGCACCAGGGCTTTAGTTAAACTAAAATTGTCAGAAAGTACAGGGTGGGATCCCACTTTGGTTGCTGATTGAAATTAAGTGGTTGATTGCATTAAAGTAAGCTTTATCATTGTCATATTGTTTGATAATCTGTTTAACCTTTAAGCGCAGGTGCGCATCTTAACTTTTAATTTGAAAGCTGTATGTCGAAGGTTCGGGGTTAAGTCGTCTGTTTTCAGTAACTGAATCACCCTTGTCATCAGTGGTGCTTACGAAGTTTTCATGTATTGCGGAAGTGCATTTAATAAGACAGACCGTGTCCAGCGCGCTAGTAAATACCGATAACGGGCGGGCTCCAGGTTCGGCCGTCTTGTAATCATTGTCATACTGTTTGCTACTTCGCAATACAGCACTTCAGATTTCTTTAGCAAAAATTAAAAGCTTACTCAACTTACGGTTTAAGGTAAAAAGGATTTTGCAAATTTGTTTATTTTTTTAAAGAAAATTTAATGGTTAAATGCTTCGATTATCTTTAAAACATAGTTTGTAAGTTGTTGTTGTTGTGGTCTTCAGTTATGAGACTGGTTTGATGCAGCTCTCCATGCTACTCTATCCTGTGCAAGCTTCTTCATCTCCCAGTACCTACTGCAACTTACATCCTTCTGAATCTGCTTAGTGTATTCATCTCCTGGCCTCCCTCCACGATTTTTACCCTCCACGTTGCCCTTCAATACTAAATTGGTGATCTCTTGAAGCCTCAGAACATGTCCTACCAACCGATCCCTTATTCTGGTCAAGTTGTGACACAAACTTCTCTTCTCCCCAATCCTATTCAATACATCCTCATTAGTTATGTGATCTACCCATCTAATCTTCACATTCTTCTGTAGCACCACATTTCGAAAGCTTCTATTCTCTTCTTGTCCAAACCATTTATCGTCCACGTATCACTTCCATACATGGCTACACTCCATACAAATACTTTCAGAAAAGACTTCCTGACACTTAAATCTATACTCGATGTTAACAAATTTCTCTTCTTCAGAAACGCTTTCCTTGCTATTGCCAGTCTACATTTTATATCCTCTCTACTCCGATCATCATCAGTTATTTTGCTCCCCAAATAGCAAAACTCCTTTACTACTTTAAGTGTCTCATTTCCTAATCTAATTCCCTCAGCATCACCCGACTTAATTCGACTACATTCCATTATCCTCGTTTTGCTTTTGTTGATGTTCATCTTATTTCCTCCTTTCAAAACACTGTCCATTCCGTTCACCAGTAACTTCACCATCAACCAAGTACCGCTTTTCGCGGAGTGCATCCTTCATTGTGCCAAAATGGATGGGAGTCGTTAGGAGGGAGATCCGAACTATATGGGGGATGAGGAAAAAGGGTCCAATAAAGTTTCGTGAGTTCCTCTCGGGTGGCAGATTTGTGTGAGGCCTTGTATTGTGATTTCGAAGGAGAAGTTTGTTTACATATCTGTAATGACGAACAGTGGATCCGTTCCTTCAGTTTGCTAAGACTAGCACAATACACTTCTGTATTGATCGTTGCACCATGAGGGAGAACTTCAAACAGAATAACCCCCTCAGAGTCCCAGAAGACCGTCACCGTGACATTACCGGCTGATGGCGTGGCTTTTAACTTTTTCTTCGGAGGAAAGGTGGTGTGGCGCGACTCCATAAACTGTGGTTTCATTTCTGGTTCTGAACGATGAACCCGTGTTTCGTCACCTGTGACGATGTTCGACAAAAAATTGTCATCATCAGCCTCGTAATCCGCAAGCAATTCACCACAGATGGTCATTCGTTGTTCTTTACTGTCTTCTATTAGGCGGCCAGAAACCAAGCGAGTAACCCAAATGGTGGACGAGTGAGTCAGCACAACCACCAGAGTCGTACAGTTCAGAAGCAATGTGTGTGACTGATATTTCGATCAACTCGAATTAGAGTTTCTGCACGTTCCAATATTGCAGGACAGGTTTGCTCGGCCTTGTTGAGATGATCACGGACACCTCACCCAACGACTCATCTTGCTTTTGGTCACTGCTAGGTAGCCGTAGACATTGTGCAAGCGCCTGTGAATATCTGCGCTGCTCTGGTATTCAGCAAAAAGAAACCCAAAGGAAGCTCTCTGTGATCTATTCTCTAACGAACAGAATACACATTTGAAGAAACCTTACTGTTGTGATTCATTTATTAATGAATCTACTATGACTAAATGTCTATTTTTGAGTGCTTTCGGGTGGCATATTATTTAATGATGTTATACACTATGAACCTGAGAAAAGAAAAAAGTGCTCCAGAGCACGATTTCAGTCCGCATCCCCACCGTGGTTTTCGTCAACCTTGGACGCTGCGCTACGCTCTCGTGGTCGAAATCGGTCTAACGTTACGGTTATAGAAGATCTGCAAAAAATTCAGCATCCATTTTCTCGGACACTAGCGATCGTTGCATGAGAAGCCATTGGCAAGGTATTCGCTTCCGGTTGCTCTACAATATAACTAAGACTCGTCAGAATCCGTTATTAAGAGGCATGATGGTCCCTTTGTCAGGTCGACGATATAAACTGCTTATTACATTAATACGTAGGTTGGAACGTAAATGCCGGCAGGCGTGGCCGAGCGGTTCTAGGCGCTACACTCTGGAACCGAGCGACTGCAACGGTCGCAGTTTCAAATCCTGTCTCAGACATGTCTACATCTACATGACTATGCAATTCACATTTCAGTGCTTGGCAGAGGGTTCAGCGAACCCCAATCATACTGTCTCTCTACCATGACACTCCCGAACAGCGCGCGGGAATAACGAACACCTAAAACTTTCTGTTCGAGCTCTGATTTCTCTTATTTTATTTTGATGATCATTCCTGCCTATGTAGGTTGGGCTCCACAAAATATTTTCGCATTCGGAAGAAAAAGTTGGTGACTGAAATTTCGTAAATAGATCTCGCTGCGACGAAAAACGTCTTTGCTTTAATGACTTCCATCCCAACTCGCGTATCATATCTGCCACAGTCTCTGCCCTATTACGTGATAATACAAAACGAGCTGCCCTTTTTAGCACCCTTTCGATGTCCTCCGTGAATCCCACCTGGTAAGGATCCCACACCGAGCAGCAATATTCTAACAGAGGACGAACGAGTGTAGGGTAAGCTGTCTCTTTAGTAGACTTGTTGCATCTTCTAAGTGTCCTGCCAATGAAACGCAACCTTTGGCTCGCCTTCCCCACAGTATTATCTATGTGGTCTTTCCAACTGAAGTTGTTCGTAATTTTAACAGCCAGGTACTTAGTTGAATTGACAACCTTGAGAATTGTACTATTTATCGAGTAATCGAATTCCAACGCATTTCTTTTGGAACTCATGTGGATCACCTTACAGTTTTCGTTATTTAGCGTCAACTGCCACCTGCCACACCATACAGCAATCTTTTCTAAATCGCTTTGCAACTGATACTGGTCTTTGGATGACCTTACTAGACGGTAAATTACAGCATCATCTGCGAACAACCTAAGAGAACTGCTCAGATTGTCACCCAGGTCATTTATATACACTCCTGGAAATTGAAATAAGAACACCGTGAATTCATTGTCCCAGGAAGGGGAAACTTTATTGACACATTCCTGGGGTCAGATACATCACATGATCACACTGACAGAACCACAGGCACATAGACACAGGCAACAGAGCATGCACAATGTCGGCACTAGTACAGTGTATATCCATCTTTCGCAGCAATGCAGGCTGCTATTCACCCATGGAAATGATCGTAGAGATGCTGGATGTAGTCCTGTGGAATGGCTTGCCATGCCATTTCCACCTGGCGCCTCAGTTGGACCAGCGTTCGTGCTGGACGTGCAGACCGCGTGAGACGACGCTTCATCCAGTCCCAAACATGCTCAATGGGGGACAGATCCGGAGATCTTGCTGGCCAGGGTAGTTGACTTACACCTTCTAGAGCACGTTGGGTGGCACGAGATACATGCGGACGTGCATTGTCCTGTTGGAACAGCAAGTTCCCTTGCCGGTCTAGGAATAGTAGAACGATGGGTTCGATGATGGTTTGGATGTACCGTGCACTATTCAGTGTCCCCTCGACGATCACCAGAGGCGTACGGCCTGTGTAGGAGATCGCTCCCCACACCATGATGACGAGTGTTGGCCCTGTGTGCCTCAGTCGTATGCAGTCCTGATTGTGGCGCTCACCTGCACGGCGCCAAACACGCATACGACAGTCATTAGCACCTAGGCAGAAGCGACTCTCATCGCTGAAGACGACACGTCTCCATTCGTCCCTCCATTCACGCCTGTCGCGACACCACTGGAGGCGGGCTGCACGATGTTGGGGCGTGAGCGGAAGACGGCCTAACGGTGTGCGGGACCGTAGCCCAGCTTCATGGAGACGGTTGCGAATGGTCCTCGCCGATACCCCAGGAGCAACAGTGTCCCTAATTTGCTGGGAAGTGGCGGTGCGGTCCCCTAAGGCACTGCGTTGGACCCTACGGTCTTGGCGTGCATCCGTGCGTCGCTGCGGTCCGGTCCCAGGTCGACGGGCACGTGCACCTTCCGCCGACCACTGGCGACAACATCGATGTACTGTGGAGACCTCACGCCCCACGTGTTGAGCAATTCGGCGGTACGTCCATCCGGCCTCCCGCATGCCCACTATACGCCCTCGCTCAAAGTCCGTCAACTGCACATACGGTTCATGTCCACGCTGTCGCGGCATGCAACCAGTGTTAAAGACTGCGATGGAGCTCCGTATGCCACGGCAAACTGGCTGACACTGACGGCGGCGGTGCACAAATGCTGCGCACCTAGCGCCATTCGACGGCCAACACCGCGGTTCCTGGTGTGTCCGCTGTGCCGTGCGTGTGCTCATTGCTTGTACAGCCCTCTCGCAGTGTCCGGAGCAAGTATGGTGGGTCTGACACACCGGTGTCAATGTGTTCTTTTTTCCATTTCCAGGAGTGTAGATCAAGAACAGCAGAGGTCTCAGGACGCTTCCCTGGGCAACACTTGATATAACTTCAGTTCTACTCGATTTGCCGTCTATTACTACGAACTGCGACCTCCCTGACAGGAAACCACGAATCCAGTCGTACAACTGAAACGATACCCCATAGGCCCGCAGCTTGATTAGAAGTCGCTTGTGAGGAACGGTGTCAAAAGCTTTCCGGAAATCTAGAAATACAGAATCAACTTGAGATCCCTGTCGATAGCGGCCATTACTTCGTGGGAATAAAGAGCTAGCTGCGTTGCACAAGAACGATGTTTTCTGAAACCATGCTGATTACGTGTCAATAGATCGTTCCCTTCGAGGTGATACATAATGTTTGAATACAGTACATGCTCCAAAACCCTACAGCAAACCGACGTCAATGGTATAGGTCTGTAGTTCGATGGATTACTCCTACTACCCTTGTATGTGTGTGACGTCCTTAGGTTAGTTAGGTTTCATTAGTTCTAAGTTCTAGGGGACTGATGACCTCAGACGTTAAGTCCCATAGTGCTCAGAGCCATTTCCACCTTTTTTTTTTTTTTTTTGGAACGTAAATAGTGGCAACACTGCTGTGGAAGCATTATGCAATGGAATCTACTATTGCCGCATACGTTGTTGACATACCTACGTTACGTCCGAGCAAATGGACTCGCCCGTCCCACGTCTCCGGCATGCGCACAGTCGAGGGAAGCGTTGTTACTTGTGAGCGAGCGGTCTAACGTAACGGTGTCACTATCTTTTTGAAACAGGAACAATGGAGTTCGATCAAGATTGAATGTGCCAGAGGTCGTACAGCACGACAGCGTCATCAAGGTCTTCAAGAGGCGTGCTGAGAATGGGCCTTGCAGTACAGAACAGTGGCACGTTGGGTAAAAGCCTTCAACGAAGGTGGGCAAACTGTGGCAGACATGCATCGGGCAGGTCGCTCTAGCGTCTCTGAAGAAGAAGTGCATGCTGATGCCGCGTTAGTGGACGGTGATTGACGCCATACTATTTGTGAACTCGCCCACGAAACCGGATTAGAGCGTACGGATGTGCCTCGCATCCTGAAGGAACGCCTGGGCATGCGAAAAAATGCATCATGATGGGTTCCGCATGACTTGAGGGAAAAGCAGAAATAGATGCGCTACGACGCTGCTCGGACGCATGTAGAGCGCTATGAACACGAAGGAGAGGCTTTCTTATGCCGTATCGTAACACTGGATTAGACAATACCACATCGTACGAGCCACAACTGAAACCCCAATCCAACGAATGGCGTCACTATGGCTCGCCGCGAAAGTCGAAATTGCATCATAGCCCCAGTATGGTGAAAGTTATGGTGATTTTCGTGTACAACTGTGATGGTGATATCCTAACGCGTTACGTTTCTCCACGGCATACCGTCAATGCACAGTATTACTGTTCGTTTTTGGATCATCACCTGCGACCAGCTTTGCGAAAGAAGCGGCGACACTTTCTGCGCAACCCACCCATCAATTTGCACGACAGTGCACGGGTGCATACAGCACAAGCTGTGGCTGCTCTGTTCGGTTGATAGGACTGGGAAGTACTGTACCATTCACCATACTCCCCGGACTTAAATCCATGTGACTTTGGTTTGATTCCGAAGGTGAAGGAACAACTTCGTGGCATTCGCTTCAGAACTATTCCAGAGATTCGACAGGCTGCAGACCGCTCCATTCGCTCCATCAAAAGAACAGGCTCTGCTAACGGTATACAACACCTTCCTCATAACTGGCAACGGGCTCTACGCAACGCTGGTGACTATTTTGAAGGGCAGTAACAGGTACAAACATGTAACTCTTTTGTATCGGTTGAGAATTAATAGCTGCCACTATTTAAGTTCCAACCCTCTGTAAGGTATCAGGCAAATCCAACACCTTCCATGAAAACCCTGACATAAGCAAATCCAGTAGTATGTCACATAGCTCCGAATGAATCGTGACATCAAATTAACCAAAGTGACACGAGTAACGAGTGAGAAAATGAAATACCACAGACTAACACAAGAATGCCTAAATGCATGTCATACCTTCCCACCGTGAGACAGACGCAGTTCCGAGGGGAGAAACGAGAACAGAAGCCGAGAGCAGAACCGTGTTAAGCTAGAAGGCCTTACGATACGGGACGGACACCCACGTTTCCAGCTAACCGACAGGACCACCCCCCAGCCCATGTTAAAAGCTAGAGCCCTCCTGAAGAACAGTATAGATCTTACGATAACACTAAAAGGGCCACATCAGCTGCAAGTTTTAGCGTGACACTTTTTCGTGTCTTTAAAAACATTGCCCCGCCACGAAAAGTATAACGTTTCTCATTGGATAGACAGAATTTTTGTAAGCGGAGCTTAAGGTTAACATTGAGACCCTGATTGGTCAGATGAAAACACAGCCAGATAGTTTTTTAAAACCAACTTCGGTAAATTGTAGTGACGAGAAGTTAGAGAATAGTTCCTTCCGAGACGTCGAGCTGGATGGAGCTGCGTCTCCCGACGCCCCCAGACACTTCCTAACGAACGACAAGCTAATGAACGCACGCGATGCCGCATAACAGCGCATAAAGCTTCACTCAGAACTGCAGAAGTCTCATCTGTTACACCCCCGTTTTGCATAATACTAGTGTCGATCGTAAATTAAAGCTCATGGTATTGATATTTGCTACGTAAGTTAAAATCTGAAACGCTATGATTTCTCTGTTATATAATTATTGAGAATCCACATTAGCCACTGTAATTTACGACAAGTTAGATAAGTAATTAAAGATAATTGAGGGTCACTGTAGACCATTTTTATAGTTTTCTCTTTTGTGAAACTTAATTTAAACCTAGATTACAGAGGTGATTGGCATAGGTCATCCTTCGATCCATTGTATAACTTGGAAACCCATTCAGGGAATATTCGTTCACATTTTTGTTGAACGCAGTTGGTTTTTATCATCCTGTATTAAAATATTTCCTTTTATCAATAGTTCAATTTATAAACAATGTTTTGTGAGTAGAATAAAATTTCCAATGGTAAACTTAACTGCTTTTTCGACGTTATTTTACCAGCTAACTAAAAATAGGAAAGCCTTGAACCCCTTCCACTAAATTTAGTTAGTATTAAGATTCTTCTGCAGGGAGTGCAGTGGAGCTGACGCTGAAATCATTAAGTATTTGGTTATATAATCGCTAGTCTCACTGAACTCTTCTGAACTCTACATGTCATGTGTGGTCTGGCGTCTCCTTACCAGCAACAGGTCTCAGGTTCAAACTAGTCAATTCCCTAAAAAAATACGCTCAGAGCTTCGTTGCGCGAATGTGGTAGGGAGACACGACTTAGAAGAAACAGACACCACGCAGAATGTTGGAACTGGTATAATTTTAACTGGTCACATGAGTACAAATTATAACAAGCCTGACCACTTCTAGTGTCCATTTCCACACTAGTTCGCCATTACTCTTCCCTCGAAAGTGAACAGAGATTACATATAAAGGCCAAGAACTTAATTATTTACACCTCCAGCAAAAATTTAATTTAAATTAAATGATATATATACGATGTTTGATGATTCCTAAGGAACAGAGACATTGTTGGAGAGGACTAATTACAAGCAGTGATGGACGACACGAAAGACTGTACAGACATAATAGAGGTGGAGTGGTATATTTATAAGTGAAAATAGTACATGTGAAAGTAAGATAAGCAACATAAATAACGTTCATGTTTGACACAGGTCAGACTCCCAACATAAAGGTCGATACTGGACTTTCGGTGAGGAATATGCATCCTCAGGAGATAATGCACGTTTTTCACCTGTTATACGTGCCGGTTACCCAACTGTTAAAACGTCTTTAGGGAGTATTGTCATATACCTCTCTCAGGGCATTTTTCAGTTCTTGCACGGTTCGGGGAGGGCTGTTCGATCAGAAACACGTCTGCCAAGAGAGCCCCCGTTATGATCTACAGTGTTTACGTCCGGGGAGTACAAAGGCCACTGAATACGCTCAGTACCTTCATTTTCCACTGTGTCCGACACCTCAGTGGACCTGTATGTGGGGGACACTGTCGGAAACAGAAAGTTGGGGCCTATCACAGCCCTAAACTTGCTGACGTGACCCGTAATAACATCTTTGAAATACCGCTGTGATGTAATGGTACCCCGCGCAAAGATATGCAGCGGAATTCAGTCGTTGTGCATATTGCGTGCCCATATCATAACGCCTTGGCCCTATCGACCACTTTCATGAATATTATGTGGTGTGAAACGTGTTCCCTTGTCTGTCCACACTAACTGATGACCGAATCACTTGCCACAGTGAAGTAGGATTCGTCGGATAATAGCAATCTGGCCCAATGTTGCTGACCCAAATCAACATGCTCCCTACATCAACGAATTCTAGAACGGCGGTGGTGTACTTTAAATGGGATGCATTAAAACGGCTTCCGAGCATACAGACTGGCATGATTTAACTCTGCGAAATGGTTCTTACAGAGACACGTGTGTCGGTAGTGGTTACAACGTCTGCAGCGACTTGTCTAGGAGCGATGTTTATATTCATTTTCGCCACTGGGGCTATGTAACAATCCTTTTGCGTTGTGGTATGATTCCATATAGCATTTCCACTTTCATCTGTCTTTTTTAATTTCGAGATGACAGTTTTAAGCACCCATTACTGTGGCCACAGCAGTGACACTTTGACAGGCTTCGACTCGCCCACGATCGTAAGCACTCAAATGATGTCTTGTAGACATGTTGCTGTAGAACACGGAATGTCTCATTAATCGAGTCCACAACCTTTGATAAACACCGTACTGCACAAGTTGTCGACTGCATACAGAGCTTTCGTGCACGGGCCTTGTTGCAGTTAACAAGTCCCGCCCTCTACATTTCCTTTTACTATCATTGGTCTGGTATTCTGTAACAACTGTCGGTTGGCCTGTAGCAGTTGTTCTTTTGCTAGTGTCAATTGTTCCTTAGTATTTGTCAACCAGTGTATTTTACGAAATTCAGTGGAAACAAGTTTACTTGATCTCGTGTTAAGCTTCAAATTTATCTTAATCACATAAAATATAAACAACCATGCATGAAATAATGCGTTTTAGTAAACATAGATTTATATGTTCTTCACTTACAAATCAAAATATCAACACCCATCGAATCAGAGAGTTAAAAATGAGGATTAATTAGGCTGGTTACATGACAGTCATCGCGCGAATGCAGGAACAGGAAACCTACTTCCACGGGGGAGTGACTGCACTCCTTTCCTATCCTCCTAGGATAATTTGGCTAAAAAGTAGAAAGTTTGTTTCACAAATCCCGTCCCAGCTCTCATGAATGGGAGATGAAACACGTATTCAGACATGCAGACAGAAAAAGAAGTGACAGAACTACTTGTATCATTGGAACTGGCCTTATCCTAATGACAAAATTTTTGTAACCAATAGCAAACTCATTTACGATGTGCAGTACAACAATTGTACTAGCTGAAACAATTCGAAACTATGATATTTTTACAGGTATTGTCATTACGTATTTGAATTGACTGGGTGTAGTGCATACAATTGCGAATATTTCTATTGGTGACTGCGGACGGTGTACTGAACGATATTACATCACTATGTACGTTTTAATTATAGCTGTTACAAGTCATATGTTTTAGGATTGGTTTGTACCTCCAAGTACATGTGGCAAGAGCAAGCAATTATGCTTAGTTTCCTCTGGGCAGCAGGTCTCGTGTTGAAGTGTGGGTGCATGGGCGTAAAACGGTTAGTCTGTACTGACAGGCGTAGTCCACTTTATGTTACAGTTACGACCATTTACAAAACATCAGGTACTGATGTGTTTGTGGGAATCCTGACGCAGAGGAAAAACAACTAAGGTATCACGTATAAAAGTACCCGCACTTATACCCATTAGTTCCTGTATGTGTGTGTTTTCAATAAATCGTACGTCGAAGCACAAATTAACAGCCTGAGGAGAATTTTGTCAACAGTTAAGGAAGAAGGGGAAGAGGCAGTGGAAGCTCTAAAGGGAGAACCACGGACACAAACACACCGCTTTTCGTAAAGTAGGGGCGCTTGTAGCAACAAGTCCTTTGCCCGGCTGCCAGCGGACTTGGTGACCGAAGAACTGCGCTGTCAACTGCCCCCTTTCTCTGGGACATCGAACTGCCGGCGAAAGACAAACGACAGCGGATGTAGTCGCTTAGCAGACCGACACAGCCGCGGGCGCTGCGGCCGACACGAGCCCTTCCTTTCCTCTGCCGTCTTCTATTGTGTCGTCCCTTGTGACTGACGTAGTTCACCCTTGACGGAGTGCCTTTCTGTGCTGACCAGCAGACCCTCTGACCATTAAGAAACGATTGTTTCTTTATGTCTCATGGTTATAAATTTTTTAAGGAAGTTGCGATCTGCAATATCTTTACTTACATTCGTCTGCGTCAGAGTGTCGACGACGCGTTTAAACATATACAGTGAGGCATCTGAGGCACGACATCCAGATTATAGCCAGAATGTGTATACACACTAGTGTTCGAAACTTAGGACGAAAGCAAGTTTTCCATCACATGTCACTGCCAAGTAACATAATGTAGATCACTGAAATTTTGACCAGAAAGAAGGTAACTGAAAGAAATACATGACGAGAGGTTACAAATAAAATTTTTATTGAAACATAAAAGAGTCATGATAATCTCTTCATTGGAAAAAGATTCCACACCAGTCCCCCATTCGGATTTCCGGGAAGGGACTGCCCAGGGGGAGGTTACCACGAGAAAAAGGTTGAATAATCAACGGAAGGATAACTTTCTAGGAATCGTGGCGTGAGATGTCAGAAGCTTGAACGTGGTAGGGAATCTATAAAACCTGAAAAGGGAAATGCAAAGGCTCAATCTAGATGTAGTAGGGAACAGCGAAGTGAAATGGAAACAAGGCTTTCTGGTCAGATGAGTATATGGTAATATAAACAGCAGCAGAAAATTGTATAATGCGAGTAGGATTCTTTATGAATACGAAGGTAGGGCAGAGAGTATGTTACTGGGAACAGTTCAGTGCCGCAAGCCACCCAACGGTGTGTGGCGGAGGACACTTTACGTGACACTGGAATTACTTCCCTTTCCTGTTCCAGTCGCGTATGGTTCGCCGGAAGAACGACTGCCGGAAAGCCTCCGTGCGCGCTCGAATCTCTCTAAATTTACACTCGTCATCTCCTCGGGAGGTATAACTAGGGGGAAGCAATATATTTGATACCTCATCCAGAAACGCACCCTCTCGAAACCTGGACAGCAAGCTACACCGCGATGCAGAGCGCCTTTCTTGCAGAGTCTGCCACTTGAGTTTGCTAAACATCTCCGTAACGCTATCACGCTTACTAAATAACCCTGTGACCAAACGCGCCGCTCTTCTTTGGATCTTGTCTATCTCCTCCGTCAACCCGACCTGGTACGGATCCCACACAGATGAGCAATACTCAAGTATAGGTCGAACTAGTGTTTTGTAAGCCACCTCCTTTGTTGATGGACTACATTTTCTAAGGACTCTCCCAATGAATCTCAACCTGGTACCCGCTTTACCAACAATTAATTTTATATGATCATTCCACTTCAAATCGTTCCGCACGCATACTCTCATATGTTTTACAGAAGTGACTGCTACCAGTGTTTGTTCCGCTATAATATAATCATACAATAAAGGATCCTTCTTTCTATAGAGTTGTTCTTATCAGAATCTACAGCAAACCAACACCGACAACGATAGTTGAGATATGCTTGTCGACGTTGGAAGCCGAAGATGAGACAGAAAAAGTATATGAGTATATTGAAACGGTAATACAATATGCAAAATGAGATGAAAAACTAATTGTCACTGTGGAAAGGAATGCAGTTGTAGGGGAAGAAGTAAAAGAAAAGGTTAAAGGAGAATATGTGCTTGGGACGAAGAATGAGAGCGGAGAAACACTGACTGAGTTCTGCAATAAATTTCAGCTAGTAACAGCGAATACTCTGTTCAAGAACCACAAGAGAAGGAGGTATACCTGGTAAAGGCCGGGTGATACGGAAAGATTTGAGTTACATTACATCATGGTCAGACAGAGAATGTGAAATCAGATACTGCATTTTAAGGCGCCCAGGAGTTTGTATACACTCAGATCACAATATAGTAGTGATGAGGAATAGGCTGTTGTTTGAGATTAGTCAGGAAAATCGATACGCAAAGAGGTGGGATAAGGAAGGACTAAGAAATTACGAGATACACTTGAAGTTCTCTAAGGCTATAGGTTCAGCAATAAGGAATAGCTCAGTATACAGTGCAGTTGAAGAGGAATGGATATCTCTAAAAAGGCTCATCACAGAAGTTGGAAAGAAAAACATTAGTACAAAGAAGGTAACTGCGAAGAAACCACGGGTAACAGAAGAAATACTTCAGTTGACAGATGAAAGGAGGAAGCTCAAAAATGTTCTGGGGAAGTCAGGAATATAGAAATACAAGTCGCTTAGGAATGAAATAAAAAGGAAGTGCAGGGAAGCTAAGAGGAAATAGCTACGTGAGAAATGTGAAGAAATCGAAAAAGAAATGATTCTCCGAGGGACAGACCCAACTCACAGGAAAGTTCCATGTTATCTGTTTCTATGATTGTCTCTGTCATAGTCATTACCGCGGAGAGGTGACCTTTCCCTGTAATTATTACTACTCTGCCAACGGTTATCATATGGGTGGTGTCTCTTTTGGTCACGATTTGCATTGTAAGAATAGCCTTGTCGTGTCCAGCTATTATTTCTGTCATCGCGGAATTGTGACGGTTATGATCTGTAATTGTTGTGCTCCTGTTTTCGCGTCCCACGATTGTCAGTGTCAATTTCCAATTTTTGTAACAGTCCCTGAAAAGTTTCAATATCGTCTTTGCAACGTCCCGCTAAAATAATATGTCGTAAATGTTCAGGAAATTTGACTAAGCAAATGCGGATGAGTTCTGAGAGGCTGTATGGGTTTGACAGATACTGATTCTTATGCAATATGTCTTCAAAATATTTGACAAGACTGGAAAATTCAGATTGTTCGAAATGTTTCATCATTATGATGCGATATTTTACGCGATCTTGAGTAGCTTGAGACCAATATGCTGAGAAGAAGGCATGATTAAATTCTCCTTCATTGTGACAATCGTGAATGACCGATCGCATTCTTACAGCTGGTTCATTTTCTAAATAGCCATACATGAATTCTAGTCTGTGCTCTAATGACCAGTTGGGAGGAAAATAATGACAGAATTGATGAAGCCATGCTTGTGGATGAATGTGGTTGCCGGAATTCTTAAATGTTTTGAATTTACGTGTAGTAATAAATAGCTTATAGTCAAAGTCACCATGACGGCGAGTCGCATATCGGTCATTGTTACGTCGTGCCGGCGGTTCCATTTCAAAATTCGGTGAACCTTGCCAATTTCTTTCATAATTTCCGAAATGATCTGTGTTATTATTTTGTGGCTTTTCCGTATTTCTATGTCCCTCTTTCCGTATTGGAGCGCGACTGTTCTCTGATATATGCAATTCTTGTATTGCTTGTGCCAACTGATCTTGAACTTCCCTGATGTCTCTTTTTGTGTTTCGTATTAATTTGATTTTGATTTTGGTTTAAATTTCTTAATTTGGTCATACTCTTCTGTGTTAGTGAAGGCTACGGGTCCTGTATCATTCAGATCGTCATCTGCCTTTGTAGATAAGTTAGTGAACCGATCTGAAAGTTCGGCTACTTTCTCCGATAATGAACTGAGTTCCTCAGTGTGTTTTTCTGAACCAAATTTCAGAGTGTCCATTTGTGTTGAAAGCGTATCTACTGTGTCGTTTAAGTTTTCCTGAAATTTTGCAAGTTGCGTAACTGAATCGGTAGATGCAACTGAGTCAATTTTAGCTTGTAAGATGTCGTGATTTTCATGAACAATAGTTTGCAGCTCTTTAATGGCTGCTTCGTGATTCTGTAATGCATTTTCATGACGCGAAAAAATAGGTTGAAAATGCTCGCAAATTTTTGTTTTTACGTCTTTACAGACTTTTTGACATTTAGATTCAATTGTAAGATACTATGCAGTTAAATCCTCACGCATTTGTTCAAGCATTTGTTCCATTGAGTCTAACTTTTGAAGCTGTTGCTATGTTTGTCTCCGATTTTGCTCCATTGCGTCTAACTTTTGAAGACGTTGTCCTATTTGTTGCATTAATTGTAAGAATAATGTATTATTGTCTGGAATCTGTTCCTCTACGCTTTTCAGCAGTGCATTTGTACCGGCAACATTCACATTTTGAAAAGCACAAAATGTGTCTTGTCTTGCTTTAGAAAACGGTGAGGACGCAAACCCTGAATCTACAGTATTTGCAAGATTGTGTCCTGTCATGTAGGCTCACTGAGGCGAACTGTTGCCGACCGATCGATATATAGTACTACCCTGTTCACTAGCTTTTTGGCTGCATACACCATTATTTACTGCCTGGTCCAATTCCCTATGCATAATTACCAAATTACTATGCTGAACATTAGTTAATTCTTTACACGGTGGCGCTAACACAGTCCTCTCGTCTTCGCTGTCATTTCTCAGTTCACTTTGGAGCTTAGTATTACGTTTTTCACACACCATAATTGTCAGAAGATTTCACACAATAACACAGAAAAGCACAATTTGAAGAGCAAAATAAGAAAAAACATTAACATAGCACTGAAAATAATATCTAATTAATTGCAAGCACAGCTGCGAAATATTTGGTGCAAATCTACAAGCATGCCAGAACTGTTTTACAGTACAACAAAGAAAAACTACAACTACAAAGGAGATTCTCTCTATAATCATGCACTAGTAATAAACAATACCTACACTAATTACAAAAACTATAAGAAAAAATCAGAAGATTCCAGTGAGGTATCCTGGCAGGGTCGCCATATGTAACGTCCACTTTGGAAAATTATTAATGACTGTGCTGGTAAACCTCTTACGATACTGTATTTTCAAACAGCTGAGCAAAACTGAACGTACTCAGACATTTCACTTTACTTATTCTGATCATCACTAAACTGACACATAATATTTTTTTAGCACAATGCAATCTGATTTTGAATATATCCTAGAAAAGAATGGCCTTGACTAACAATAACCTATGCCCTTCATGAATCACTTACTTCACAAAAATCTTCAATACTCAAATTACTGCAACATAGCGAGTGCCTATACTGCCAGCTAAATAAAAGATTCTAACTAGTGAAGGCACTAACTACTGATAGGCATAGTTAGCAAATGAAAGATTTTGGTAGAGAACAAACAATGTATTTACCTTAATGGTGTTCAAAAATATATATATATATATATATATATATATATATATATATGACATCCAGTCTTACAAATTTACTGTCTCTGATGGAGACACATCCAGATCATATGCTCTCAAAACTCTGCCATCTATCTTCCCACATCCATCACTGCTGACGGCTCACCTCCAACTGCGCAATGCTATGCGCTGTTCACATCCAACACTACAATAGCCCGACACTACAATAGCAAATATTCCAACAATGTAAAACTGCTACAGACTACACACAGCGCAGCCAGTGATTTTGATACCGAGCGCTATGTGGCGTAACCAACACAAAAACCTAAACAGCCTACTTACAAAGGTAAAGGCACGAGGGAAGCAATTCTACCGTTACCGTTAATAATTGAAGTAAACCTGAAGAAAACTCAAGATACGTTCACACGAATTGTCGACCTGGAAGAAGCGTTCGACAATGCAAAATGGTGCAAAACGTTCGAAATTTTGAGAAAAGTAGGGGTAAGCTACAGGGAGAGACGGGTAATATACAACAGGTACAAGAGTCAAGAACTAATTACTGGGATTAAAAAAGGTGTAAGACAGGGATGTATTTTTTCACCCCTGCTGTCCAATCTGTACACTAAAGAAACAATGATGGAAATAAAAGAAAGGTTCAGGAGTGGAATTAACTAACATTCAAGATGAAAAGATATCAGTGATATGATTAGCTGGTGACACTGCTATCCTAAGTAACAGTGAAGAAGAATTACATGAACTGGTGAACTGAATGAACAATCTAATGAGGACAGATTATGAATTGAGAGTAAACCAAAGAAAGATGAAAGTAATGAGAAGTAGCAGAAATGAGAACAGCCAGAAACTTAACATCAGGATTGACTGTCACGAGGTAGATGAAGCTAAGGAATTCTGCTACCTAAGCAGCAATATAACCAACGACGCACAGAGCACGGAGGACATCAAAACCAGACTAGCAATTGCAAAAAGAGCACTCCTGGCCAAGGGAAGTCAACTAGTACCAAACATGGCCTTAATTTGAAAAAGGAGAACAGCACTGTGTGGTAGCGTAACATGAACTATGGGAAAACCGGAACAGAGGAGAAACGAAGCATTTGAGGTTAGCTGATACAGACGAATTTTGAAAATTAGATGGACTGATAACGTAAGTAAGGAGGAGGTTCTGCGCAGAATCGGAGAGGAAACGAATATGTGGAAAACACACCAATAAGGAGAAGGGACAGGATGAGAGGACATCTGTTAAGACATGTGGGAATGACTGTAGAAGAAGGCAGCGATTAGAATACATCCAGTAAATAATTAAGGACGTAAGTTGCAAGTTCTATTCTGAGATGAAGAGGTAGTCATTAGAGAGGAATTCGTGGTGGGCCGCATCAAACCAGTCAGACGACTGATGACAAAAAATTCTATACCAGTCGCGTTCCTCTCAGAGTATGCTGATACAATGGCTCCACAGTTAGCAGTCTTATTAATTGAAGCCAAAAAGAGGCCTATTACTGTTAATAACTTAACTGAACTATAAAGTTCCAATTAAAAATAGAACCGACCACTCGTTGAACGAATTGTCCTACAGACTAAAAAGTTACACTAGTCCCACCAATACCAAAGGCAGAAAACAGGAGTAACTGGCTAAATTACAGATCCATATCACTGGCGTCGATTTGTAGTTAGGAGTTTGAAACATGTACTGTGCTCGAGCATTCTGAGTTATCTACATGAAAATGAGTTATTGACAAACAACCAAACCGGATCCAGAAAATATCGTTCTTGTGAAAGACAACTAGCTCCTTACCCACACGAAGTAATTAATGGTATAGACAGATGACGGCAAATTGATTCCATGTTTTTAGATTTCCAGAGGGCTTTTGATTCAGTACGCCACTTGCCTATGGACTGCAGTCTCAGTTGTGCGACTGAAATCGTGATTTCCCGTCAAAAAGATTATAGTTCGTAGTAAGTGACGGAGACTGATCGATTAAAACAGAAGTAACAGGGTACAACGGGATTCTTCTGCTCATTTCAACTGAAAACCTTATCTAATACAACATCAAACGTTTAAAAAAATCAGTGTGGTACAATATGGCAATTTCATTGTGAATATATTCCAGTATATAAAAAGTGGAAATTTTTTACAAGAACTTAATATTACATAAACATCTGAAGAAGGCAGGAATTACAATATGCCAAAATGGTGGGGCTATTCGGCGCGGTCATGGGGCCATTCCACCCAGTATATTTCAGTATCCGTATCACATGCATTTACCACAGCAAAAGCACATTGCTGGCTCTGTAGCTACTCCCTCTTCTTGACCGATTCTGACGAATTATCGTCGTCAATTGCAATTGGCTGTAAGCCATCATCCGACTCGACGACGATGTTTGTTACTTGCATTACCTTTGCTTTCCTTCTTAATTTTTAGTCACTTGGTAATTCGTATCTGAGGTCAAATACGTTGGTTCTATTCGAATCTTTTTTTGACGTCCTTTGGGATATACTTTTTGCTGAAATGGAAATGAGTGCAATGAAAGTCTTCTGATTAACGGAGGAAGAGGGTCCTGGCAAAGAGGCCTCAGGCCGCAGCTGGGAACATTGAGGAGTCTCCAGAAGGGGACGTGATGGCACCTTGGAAATGTCCGCCTGGAAATGAACTGAGGGGAGAAATTTATCTTCGGAACTAACGGTTTTAAAGGGAACAATCCAGTGCATTTAAATCTTTTAACACCATTTCCAACGGTGGCAGCTTTATTCTAAGCTGTGGATAACAGTTTTTCGAAGTCAAACTTGTTGATTGCAACTTCTGGTGTTGAACGCACGTAATGTATTGCAGCATGATGGTATTAAACTTTGCGCAGTTTGAATACTGGTCTGTTCAGAGGCTGAAGGGCATGTGCAGTGTTAGATGAAGGGTAGAGTATCTATTTCTCATGCTGACGACAATACCCCAGACACTGGAGAGAACAAGGAGAGCTATGGCCTTCCAAATTTAGAATTTATAGGCGAGCGGTGCTTCTGAAAGTATTCGAGACACTTTAGAAAAACATCTTCGTTCACATACCCATAATCACACTTGGTAGCTTCTGAACCCACTGGTAGGGGATGTTTGTACACCTCTGTAAATCGAAACTTTTTAGATACCAACGGGAGGAATGCCCAAAAGAACAAACACCATATCCATATAAGTATATAGTTCTGGCAATACCGGCCATGACCTTCTTCTTCTGTGCGGATGCACACATATTCCCCGAACTCTTGCGGGACTTGGTAAGCATGTCTTCCACGATTGATGAGTGTGTTGGGGTGGGACACTACGAATGTAGTGTGTCGACATACGAGGTGGGAATGTGGGTCTCACGCAAGGCGTGCGCGAGAGATTCCCTGATGTCGCACTCTGCTCTGTGCCCTCAGGGGCTCAGATGGATAGATCGCCTGCCATGTAAGGAGGAGATCCCGGGTTCGAGTCCCGGTTGGGGCACACATTTTCACCTGTCGCCGTTTATATATATCAACACCCGTCAGCAGCTGAAGGTAATAATATAATCCTAACTTCGATATTAAGCAGGTGTACTAGTTTCTTTGGATTTTCAGCGTAAAAAGTCGCACTCGTTCTGCCAACAACCTTCTCAAAGAGAGCGGTGTGTTGGACACAAACATTGGGTGCACCCTCTTGCCTTTGTAGTGGGAAACTGCCCAGAAATACAAAAGAGTCAGCAGTGATCATCGGCATAAGGATGTAGAAGACAATGAAAGCCACTGCATTAAAAGATGCGTAATGTGTATCTGTGCATCCACACGATGTGTGCACTGTGACTGAAGATGTATCGCGATGATCTCTCCACTGGCAAAAGAGCTCGGACTAGTCCGTATTCGGATCTCCAGAAGGGGATCGCCAAGGTGTCAGTAACCATGAGGAAAAGACTGAATAATCCACGAAAAGATAACATTCCAAGAATCGGGACCTGAAGCGTCAGAAGTAAAATATGGTACAAAAGCTATAAAATCTCAAAATGGAAGCACAGAGGCTGGTTCTGGATATAGTGGGGTTCTGTGAAGTCAAATTGAAAAAGACAAGAATTTGCGTTCAGGGTAAGAGTGAAAATTTCATTCTGGAAACATCCCCCAAGCTGTGGCAAAGCCATGTCTCCGCAATATCCTTTCTTCCTGGAGTGCTAGTTCTGCAAGTTTCGCAGGAGAGCTTGCGGTATTAAAGCTGTGATAACGCGGCGTAAGCGTGCTTGGGTAACTCAATCGGTAGAGCACTTGTCTGCGAAAGGCAAAGGTTCTGAGTTCGAGTCTCGGTCTGGCACACAGTTTTGATCTGCCGGGAAGTTTGATCTTTGAACCTCCTTTTATATGGAGCACCATCATGCATTTAACACCGTTTCTTCTTCCTCTTGTTCTTCTAATTCTTAATTGTTTGTTACATTACGCCAAGACTCACAAGTGTTTCAGGCTCACATCTAATATACAGCAACAAGGAGTGCTAACCTCCTCAGCATGCACATATCTAGAGAGACTGTGTGTACTTATATGGGTGCGATGAGTAAGATTGGTGCAGTACGGTCTTCACAGAACGGCAGTTGCTGTAGTGTAATGAGATTACTAGTCTATACCATTATTATTTCTTGACTGAGCACGTTTGCAAAAAGTGTTATTCTCTTGCAAGAGCAAAATATTGAAGTCTATTGATTACAAGGAACCCAGCTGCTGTGTTCCACTACGAAAGTAGTGGAAATAGTGCCCTCCTACTTCTGGTTAGTTCCAACTAAGTCAGACAATGTTGCAGGTAGGGATGGCCAGATGAACTGTTACAAGTTGCTTAGAGAGAGACGATCAAGAATTTTACTTTTGCTCAGGATTATCAGCCGATAGGTTCAATGAAGGGGTAGCTTATTTCCAAATATAGTGCTACTAATATACACTCCTGGAAATTGAAATAAGAACACCGTGAATTCATTATCCCAGGAAGGGGAAACTTTATTGACACATTCCTGGGGTCAGATACATCACATGATCACACTGACAGAACCACAGGCACATAGACACAGGCAACAGAGCATGCACAATGTCGGCACTAGTACAGTGTATATCCACCTTTCGCAGCAATGCAGGCTGCTATTCTCCCATGGAGACGATCGTAGAGATGCTGGATGTAGTCCTGTGGAACGGCTTGCCATGCCATTTCCACCTGGCGCCTCAGTTGGACCAGCGTTCGTGCTGGACGTGCAGACCGCGTGAGACGACGCTTCATCCAGTCCCAAACATGCTCAATGGGGGACAGATCCGGAGATCTTGCTGGCCAGGGTAGTTGACTTACACCTTCTAGAGCACGTTGGGTGGCACGGGATACATGCGGACGTGCATTGTCCTGTTGGAACAGCAAGTTCCCTTGCCGGTCTAGGAATGGTAGAACCATGGGTTCGATGACGGTTTGGATGTACCGTGCACTATTCAGTGTCCCCTCGACGATCACCAGACGTGTACGGCCAGTGTAGGAGATCGCTCCCCACACCATGATGCCGGGTGTTGGCCCTGTGTGCCTCGGTCGTATGCAGTCCTGATTGTGGCGCTCACCTGCACGGCGCCAAACACGCATACGACCATCATTGGCGCCAAGGCAGAAGCGACAACGTCTCCATTCGTCCCTCCATTCACGCCTGTCGCGACACCACTGGAGGCGGGGTGCACGATGTTGGGCCGTGAGCGGAAGACGGCCTAACTGTGTGCGGGACCGTAGCCCAGCTTCATGGAGACGGTTGCGAATGGTCCTCGCCGATACCCCAGGAGCAACAGTGTCCCTAATTTGCTGGGAAGTGGCGGTGCGGTCCCCTACGGCACTACGTAGGATCCTACGGTCTTGGCGTGCATCCGTGCGTCGCTGCGGTCCGGTCCCAGGTCGACGGGCACGTACACCTTCCGCCGACCACTGGCGACAACATCGATGTACTGTGGAGACCTCACGCCCCACGTGTTGAGCAATTCGGCGGTACGTCCACCCGGCCTCCCGCATGCCCACTATACGCCCTCGCTCAAAGTCCGTCAACGGCACATACGGTTCACGTCGACGCTGTCGCGGCATGCTACCAGTGTTACAGACTGCGATGGAGCTCCGTATGCCACGGCAAACTGGCTGACACTGACGGCGGCGGTGCACAAATGCTGCGCAGCTAGCGCCATTCGACGGCCAACACCGCGGTTCCTGGTGTGTCCGCTGTGCCGTGCGTCTGATCACTGCTTCTACAGCCCTCTCGCAGTGTCCGGAGCAAGTATGGTGGGTCTGACACACCGGTGTCAATGAGTTCTTTTTTCCATTTGCAAGAGTGTGGGTTGTAGGTTTACTCCGTTAAATGCTACAAAATAACGAAGAGAGAGAGAGAGAGATTTTTCTGACATGCATAAAAGACAGTGCTTTGCATTGATATTTCATACATCTGAAACGTGTGTAATACCCATGTACAAGCCTTCCACAGACGCTAATTTTGATTGTGAAGAACGCCGTCAAACTATGCCAGCTGGTCCACTGAACCGACTGGTATCAGTTGTATTTGTTCCCATGGAACCATGACCACTTTAAGATGGTACGACTGTTTCACTGAAAGTTTCCGTCATACAACAGCTTATAATACAGGTGTTTCAGTTCAGTGACGGGCTTTTTGTCATCAGAATCGACATAAAACCAACATCGACAAAGATAGTTCAGGTATACATACAGATGTCGCAAGCCAAAGATGAAGAGATAGAGAAAGTACGCAAGGATATTGAACGAGCAATTAGACACGTAAAGGGAGATGAAGTTCTAATAGTCCTGGCAGATGGGAATGCGGCTGTAGTGGGAGAAGTAGAAGAAAGGGTTACGGGATAATTTGGGCTCGGTTTTACGAATGAGATAGGCGAAAGACTAATTGAGTACTGTAATAAATTTCGGCTAGCAATAGTGAATACTATGTTCAAGATTCACAAGATGAGGTGCCCCGAAGCTACAGGAAGGTTTCAGTTAGATTACATCATGATCAGGCAGAGATTCTGAAATGGAGTACCCAGGAGCAGATATGGACTCAAATCACTAGTCAGTAGTGATGGAGTGTAGCCTGAAATTTAAGAAACTGGTGAGGACCAATTAATGCACAAAAATGTGGGATACGGAAGTACTAAGGAATGAAGAGGTACGCCTTAAGTTCTCTGAGTCTATAGATGCTACGATAAGGAACACCTCAGTAGACAGTTCAGTTAAAAAGAAATGGGCATCTCTTCAGAGGGCAACGGCAGTTGTTGGGAAGAAACTCATAGGTACAAAGAAGGTAACTGCGAAGAAAACATGGGTAACAGAAGAAATACTTCAGTTGATCGGTAAAAGAAGGAAGTAAAAGAGCACGTTTAGCAAAAATTCAGGAAAACAGAAGTACAAGTCACTTAGAAATTAATAAACAGAAAGTGAAGGGAAGCTAAAGCCAAACTGTCCCATGAAAAATGTGGAGGAATCGAAAAAGACACGATTGTCGGAAGGACCGACCCAGCATAAAGAAAACACAACATTCTCGATGAAATTAAAAGCAAGGATGAGAACACTGACAATAAAATAGGGATTCCACTGTTAAGCGCTGAGGAGAGAGAGGTTAGGTGGAAAGAGTATGCTGAAGGTCTCTGTGAGTTAGAAGATTCGTCTGATGACGTGACAGAAGAAGAAACAGGAGTCGATGTAGAAAAGATAGGGGATCCAGTATTAGAAACAGAATTTGAAAGAGCTTCGGAAGTCTCAAGATCGAATAGGGCAGAAGGGATAGATAACACTCCATCAGAATTTCTTAAGTCATTGGGGAAATTCCTGAAAAGCGACCATCTACGCCGCTGTGTAGAAACTAAAGACTGGATTTATCTCCATTTATAACTTTGCATATCGATCCATTCTTTGGTTGTTACGGTTGGATGTCGGAAACCGCAAAGAACGAGGAAACACATTCGTAGGTCATCAGGACCCTCGCACCCTGGCTGACTTCTTCGGAGGCGGGATCGACACCAGTAGGGATGACGGGGGCTGCGGCGGCCCACGCCTCAAACCGGAATTATTCGTTTATTCTGCTCTCTCCCAAAAACGCCGGTTGTCGGTCGCAACAAGCACCGTCCTGCCGCAAGTCGTGGCTAATGAGATGCTCAATTTGCCTCGCAATGTCGACTAATCTATTTCTCTGTCGTTGTATTTAATGCAAGTGTTGATGACCATCATTTTACACTCACCATGCATCGTTCCGCATCGACCGTCATTCAACCCCTCGGACATCACATTTCAAACAACAGTTTTCACTTCAAATTATCACGATTCTAAATTCGCGTACAATGTTATCAATGCAGTGTACAGTAAATGAAAAAAGTACAGATGACGGACACTTGTATTGAGGTTTTGCACGCACCCACTTCAATTGTGTGGTTTAGACAAATTGCTTTGATGCCTTCTCTCGATCGAAAGTAAGCAAGTCATGGCACTGGAGTTATAAATTGCCTGTTTATCAGTGAAGCGGGATGGGATTCATCAAAACCAGCTCTGCTACTACTGAGCACTATCGACACAGGAAATGTGTTTAATTGTGTGCATATTCCTGAACTTAAAAGACATATAAAATCCACCACTTTCCAAAGCAATAAAATATTAGCTTCCCTACTTAGAAAGTGACTTCGTTCTAGTTGCTTTACAAGTGATATTTTCACATTGTAGAACAGCTCGGTCACCTCTTACGATACCTGCATAAAAATTTACTATGGAAGTAGAAAATGACCTGCAACTACCCTTTCTAGACGCGACTGTTAGAAGAAATGATACCTGTGTAAGCTGTTAAATCATTATCCAGGTCAGAAAAGCTTACAAATTATGTTCTGTCTGCATACTGCTTTAAGGTTTTACTTGTAAACCACGTGGTGATTCTTAACACTGACTCCAACAAAGACGATAGAAGTGTTACATGAAAGCAGGAGAAACGCATTTTCTCATCTAGGAGGTCGTTCTCTACGATACTATCTAATACAGATATCTCTGAATCAGGACTGGTACCCACAAACAATGTTATACCGCAAGTCTTAAGAAAAAGAACCAAAGTGTCGCTCAGACTAAAACCATTCCCCACTAAACAAATTGTCCCCTTTAAGCGCATGCAAAATGAAACGGGAAATGGATGAGGTCGAAGTCAAGAAACGAAAATTTGGGTATTTAGTGAAAAAAACATGATAATAAACTGCAACAGGAAAAGGAATAAGCTATTGCCGATGTAAAAGCAAGATTCACTCATGCCCTTAGACACAGTGTATGGAGAGCGTAGCCACAACTGAGAAATATAAGATACTAGCATTTACTGTTAATGGAAACTGTAGGTAGTTGGAGAACTCACAGAAAATGACGGATTCGAGTATGTTTACTACATTAAAGGACACCCGAAAAATCTGTTTATAAAGCTCCATCAGGATCTCCTTGGAAAAGAATGATAGTATTGTATCTGAATGTGATGGATTAGATGGCCATCAGCTCGTGGTCGTGTGGTAACGTTCTCGCTTCCCACGCCCGGGTTCCCCGTTCGATTCCCGGCGGGGTCAGGGATTTTCTCTGCCTCGTGATGGCTGGGTGTTGTGTGATGTCCTTAGGTTAGTTAGGTTTAAGTAGTTCTGAGTTCTAGAGGACTGATGACCGTAGATGTTAAGTCCCATAGTGGTCAGAGCCATTTGAACCATTTGATTAGATGTTACGCACCTAACAACAGAACAGCCCTTAGCACAGTTTACGACTGATTAAGATGCTCATCGTTCTAGTTCTAAGTCAGTAGCAAGAGCTTCACCCGCTCATGCGTGTATTTATCTGCTGGACAGATGTTTTTGCGTTAGAAGGAGAGAGAGAGAGAGAGAGAGAGAGAGAGAGAGAGAGAGAGAGACAGTGTAGTTAACTTGATTTGTTCAATGGTTCAAATGGCTCTGAGCACTATGGGACTTAACTTCTGAGGTGACCAGTCCCCGAGAACTGAGAACTACTTAAACCTAACGAACCTAAGGACATCACATACATCCATGCCCGAGGCAGGATTCGAACCTGCGACCGTAGCGGTCACGCAGTTCCAGGCTGAAGCGCCTAGAACCGCTCGGTCACACTAGAGTTGTTCTTTGCCTCTTTAAAGTATAGAAGATGTTCTGGATTGTATACACATTTCAACTAAGGAACACTGGAGCATTAAATTTATATTGGAAACTCATTGCTGCTGCTAGTTATACTCACTAGACAGCGTAATATGGTCCCGTGCGGTGTCAACTAGAGCGCACGTTGCGCATCTAGAAGCTGCAGTAAAGATATTTGTTTGGTTTGGTAAACTTTGATGTAAACATGGTAAACCAGACCTCCACCGATAAAATGTCGGAAGATGTTAAGAGATAAGGATTTTGTTATGAAGGACCTGTGGTTTTCAAGGAGTCTTCCGTGTGGTTTGATGCGGACATCATACAGTGCTGCGCTCCAAACGTACATTCTCAGAAATTTCTTCCTCGCTGGAGGACTATGTTCAATACTAGTTGACTTATCTTGGCCAGCCGGCTGGAGTGGCCGAGCCATTCTAGGCGCTACAGTCTGAAACCGCGCGACCGCTACAGTCGCAGGTTAGAATCCTGCCTCAGCAGTTGAGTCCCATAGTGCTCAGAGCCATTTTATCTTGGCCTGAATGCCCTTTTCGTCAGTGCTACTCTGATTTTGATGTCTTCCTTCCTCTGTCCGGTGTTGATTATTTTGCTGCCTAGATGGTATAATTCCCTAACTTCCACTACTTCGTGCCCATCAATCCTAATATTAAGTTTCTCGCTGTTCTCGTTTCGAGTACTTCTCATTAGTTTCGTCTTTCTTCAATTTACTCTCAATCCATATTCTGCACTCACTAGACGGTTCACTCCATTGGGTACATCGTGTAATACTTTCTCTCTTTCATGAGGATAGCAATGTCATTAGCGAATCGTATCATTGGTATCCTTACACCTTATATGTTAATTAGACTCCTAAACTTTTCTTTTGTAAAAAAAAATGATTGAAATGGCCCTAATCTCTACGGGACTTAACAGTGGAGGTCATCAGTCCCCTAGACTTAGAACTACTTAAACCTAACGAACTGAAAGACATCACACATATCCATGCCCGAGGCAGGATTCGAACCTGTGACCGCTGCAGCAGCGCGGTTCCCCGACTGAAGCGGATGGAACCGCTCGGCCACAGCGGCCGGCTTTTATTTCCATCATTGCTTTTTCGATGTATAGATTGAGCAGTAGGGGCGAAAGACTACGTCCCTATCTTACACTTTTTTGTAAAGAGCACTTCATTCTTGATCGTCCAATCTCCACTCTTATTATTAACTTTGTCTCTTGTACGTATTGTATACTACCCGTCTCTCCCTATAGCTCACCCCTATTTTTCTCAGAATTTCGAAATTTTGCACAATTTTCCATTGATGAATGCTTTTTCCACGGCCACGAATCCTATGAACCTGTCTTGATTTTTCTTTAGCCTTGCTTCCAATATCAACTGCAGTGTGAGAATTGCTTCTCTGGTGTCTTTACCCTTCCTAACGCTAAACGGATCGTCATCCAACACATCTTCAATTTCCTGTTCCATTTTTCTATATATTATTCTTATCAGTAACTTGGATGCATTAGCTTTAATCTGATTGTGCGATAGTTCTCGCACTTGTCAGCTCTTGCAGTCTTCAGGATTGTGTGGATGGTATTTTCCTGAAAGTCAATTGGCATGTCGCCAGACTCATACATTCTACACATCAACGTGTATAGTCGTTTTGTTGCCACTTCCCCCAACGATTTTAGAAATTCTGATGGAATATTATCTATCCCTTCTGCCTTATTTGATCTTAAGTCCTCCAAAGCTCTCTTAAATTCTGATTCTAATACTGAATCCCCTGTCTGTTTTATATCGATTATTGTTTCTTCTTTTATCACATCAGATAAATCTACCCCCTGTCAGTGGCCTTCAGTGTACTCTTCCCACCTATCTGCTCTATCTTCTGCATCTAACAGTGTTTCTGTTGCCCTCTTAGTATTACCACCCTTGCTTTTAAGGTCACCGAAGGTTATTTTGACTTTTTTATACGCTGAGTCAGTTTTTCCGACAGTCATTTCTTTTTCGATTTCTTCACATTTTTATTCAGTCAGTTCTCTTAGCTTCTATAGACTTCCTATTTATTTCACTTATTGTATTCCTGAATTTCCCTTAACATTTCTGAACTTCTTCGCAGTTACCGTCTTTGTTCCTATGTTTTTCTTTGCAGCTTTTGTGATTGCCTTTTTAGAGATGTCCATTCCTCTCCAATGTACTGCCTGTTGAGCTATTCCTTATAGCTGTATCTATAACCTTGGAGAACTTCAAGCGTATCAAGAGTACTTCCGTACCCCACTTCATTGTGTATTGATTTTTCCTGACTAATCACTTAAACTTCAGTCTACTCTTCACCACCACTATATTGTGAACTGAGTCTATATTTTCTCTGGGTATGCCTTATAATCCAGTATCTGATTTCGGAATCTGTCTGATCATGCTGTAGTCTGACAGAAATCATCCCATATCACCTGCCCTTTTTCCAAGTATACCACCTCCTCTTGTGATTCTTGAACATAGTATTCACTATTACTAGCTAGAATTTACTACAGAACTCAATTAGCATTTCTCCTCTTGTAAGGTGTCAAACAAATAACACACCTTACATTGAATTAATGAAACTATTCCGGTTAACTCGATATGTCACACAACATAGTTATGTGAGAATGTACGAGTTTTATTGATAGGCAAAACGACTAAACTAACTCACATTTCGTAAATATAAACCACTAACAATCACACTAGTAATTGCATGCAAGTAATTTCCTAAACCCAAGCTACAAGACGCAGTTCTAAAGCAAGAATTTGTACAACAGAATGCCAGTCCCACTTTCGGCTGAAACTTTTACAGCGGGACACCTAGTGGACACAATGAGACGCCGGAGCCACGGTGTAGGCCGCCTGCAAAAGCAGCCCTTGTCCCTGCTTTTAACAATGACCCTTCAGAAAACCTTTCTACAGGAACACGCGCGAAATGCCAGATAAGCGCCCAGAGAAAGCCAACTCAAAACATTGGTGACTCACTGTAGCCACCTGTGTTAAAATTAGCATGAAAGAAAAAGCTGTGCATCTCAGTATTACGTAGCAGAAGTTAAACTCTGCCCTACGAAAGAAACGACGCCTGTGATACGCCACAGAACCTCTAGTGGGTGGAGTTATAACAAGTGTGAATGCTCAGATTGGCCATAAAGAAAACTCGTGGCAACCAGCTTCGATATAGGCAAATTGCAGAGAGAGTAATTGACTTCTTGTCTTTCAGCAAATCATCGAGTGTTTGAGCAAGGCGACTCGCGTCACGCTGACACGAGTCATTATGTGAGCACTTAACTCTTAAGGAGTTAAACTACAAATTCTCCTAGTATGGAGGATTGCACATCATTTGCAAGTGATTTGAGAGCAATGACGTATGTGCTATTCCAGGCAAATAGCGTGTACCATGAAAATTAACTTAGCTAGGTAATAAATAGAAGTCTCTGCTTCACTGAAGACGCAGGAAATGTATCCAACTGGTATTTAACAGTTGAGAGATATTTAGAATAGGTTCACAGGTTCGCAACTCACGCTGACAGCAGCCACTGCCGCCGCTGATGACAGGTAAACACATGCACTCACACTACGCCAGCAAGTGATATTCAAATGACACTCAGAATCGCGGTCATCTCCATCTCTCCTTATTTTTTCGTACATGCAACTATGATCTGTAATTAAACATTTTCACAATTGTCAGGCTTAATTGTAGAAGAAACGGGAGATATCTGATTGAACGAAAAGACTTCATCAGCCACTGTAGAGTACTTTATACTCTTTAAGATATGGAGTTTTTTTTAGTGTGTACTTCTTTTTATTGCTCTTTACCTAGTCCATCCATTAATTGTTTATTTTAATTGTACATTTTGCTGTAATTGATATCTGTGGCCCCTACTGTATTTAATTTGTTAATTATCGACCCCCAGACATGGTCATCAACCATCTTACCATAAAAGAACCTTACAACAGTTAGGAATTACACTTCACAGTAGTGAACACCCAGTATCAATATTTTACCATTCTGTACGTAATTTTTCTAACATTGCTATGTCATGAAGCCATACTTAGAGTAAAACTAGACCTTAATAAAGAAAATCTAAGATTTTCATTATTGCTAAATATAGTTGTGCCAGAAACCGTACACTAATTTCTGTTAGTAATAACTTCTCCTTTACAGGGAGTATAGTCATACCGACATTGACATCATTGTCTGATTACATCACTGCCCGTACTGCTGCACACTTTTGAAAACTGCATGTATGATATGGTATTTTCCTACCTTGCAGGCCGTAGGTTCAACATCAAATTCCTAAAACATTAACAAAGCGTCAATGCGCAACTGTGATAGAGAGATAGACCAAAACCAGTCTCATACAAGTTAGACTTTTCTCATTCTTGTCCCAACCCCATATTCTACTGTAACCTTTCCTTCTACTTCTTCCCCGAACTGCATTCCAGTACCACACCACTGATGAGGCTAATTTTTCAATATACTAGATATCACAGTTCCTGATGGGGCTGCAAGTTGCTACAAATTCTTATATTAGAATTTCACCTCACCTTACATGCTGTGTTACCTTTTCAATATCCTCCTATACTTTCATCGTTGTTGGTGTTGGTTTGCTGTCTATTCTGATAAGAAGAACCCTGAATGAGATTTTCACTCTGCACCGGAGTGTGCGCTGATATGAAACTTCCTGGAAGATTAAAACTGTGTGCCGGACCGAGACTCGAACTCGGGACCTTTGCCTTTCGCGGGCAAGTGCTCTACCATCTGAGCTACCCAAGCACGACTCACGCCGCGCCCTCACAGATTTACTTCTTTATTTCATTCTAGAAACATCCCCCAGGCTGTGGCTAAGCCATGTCTCCGTAATATCCTTTTTTCAGGAATGCTAGTTCTGCAGGTTCGCAGGAGAGCTTCTGTCAAGTTTGGAAGGTAGGAGACGAGGTACTGGTGGAAGTAAAGCTGTGAGGACGGGGCGTGCGTCGTGCTTGGGTAGCTTAGTTGGTAGAGCACTTGCCCGCGAAAGGCAAAGGTCTCGGGTTCGAGTCTCGGTCTTGCACACAGTTTTAATCTGCCAGGAAGTTTCATGAACAACCCTATTACTGAACTGTTCACAATAACACACTCCTTGCCCTACCTTCCTATTCATAACAAATCCGTCTCCCATTATACCATTTTCTGCTGTTGCTGATATTAGCCTATAGTGATCTGGCCAGAAATCTTTGTCTACTTCCCATTTCATTTCACTGACCCCTACTATATCTAGACTGAGCCTTTGCATGTTCCTTTTCAGATTTTGTAGTTTCCTTACCATGTTCAAGCTTTCGACACTCCACACCTTGACTCGTAGACCGTTATCTTTATGTTGATTATTCAGACTTTTTCCCATGGTAACCTCCCTCTTGGCAGTCCCTCCCAGAGGTCTGAACTGGGGATTATTCCAGAATCTTTTGATAATGGAAAGATCATCATGACACTTTTTCAATTACAGCCACATGTTCTGTGGATACACATTATGTGTCTTTAATGCAGTGGATTCCATTGCCTTCTGTCTCATGTTGTTGATCACTGCTGATTTTTCCGCCTGTAGGGGCAGTTTCCCACCCCAAGGACAAAACAGTGCCACAAATTCTGCCCACTCCTCCTCCCTTTTTGACAAGGCCATTGGCAGATTGATGGTGACTTCTTATGCCGGAAGTCTTTGGCCGCCAATGCTAACTATTAATCAAAATTTTCGTGGCGGTAGGTTTCGAACCAGGGATCATCGACGTTTTCATTATTACTCAAAGACTCTACCCTTACACCACAGGTTGATCATGCTTCATATTATATAAATGCTTAATTTTACTTTGTCTCAAACCTATTTATCGCTCCAAATTGTAATGCCACAGCACTTATTTGGTTTGCTTAGTCGGAGACAGATCTTCGTGAGTCACACTACTAAAACGTAATTACTTATTATTTATTCATACGCCTAGTTCCGTAGGACAAACTGAGGAGGAAATCTCCAAGGCTACGGAACGTGACAGGGCATGAAATTACAACATAAAGGCAACAACAGATAAATTAAAATGTTTATCAACCCACAAAAAAAATGTTAAGCCATAAATTTAAGTAAACTCGATCAAAAATACAACACCAGAATCAGCTTAATTTCTCAAGGAACTCCTCAACAGAATAGAAGGAGTGATCCATGAGGAAACTCTTCTGTTTCGATTTCAATGTGTGTGGATTACTGCTAAGATTTTTGAATTCTTGTGGTAGCTTATTGAAAACGAATGCAGCACATCGTTCTGCACAAGAGTTAATTAAGTGCAATCCAAATGCAGATTGGATTTCTGCCGAATATTAACCGAATGAAAGCTACTAAATTTTGTGAATATGCTGATTTTGTTAACAAGAAACGACAGTAAAGAACAATGTCGGAATACCCAGGGTTCGACCTGATGTAAGATTAGATGACTGTCAATTGCAATAACTTTGTGTGTAGTTTTAATGGTAATGGTTTATATTCACACAGGTGTAACGTGTAATTCCAGTTACTCAATTCAGCTACAATCACAGTTTTTCCATGTTGTTCTATCAGATCACTTTGCGACGTTAGAGGCGGCACTGTTGTGTTACTGAGTTTGTGAGACACTTCTTCTTATGTTGAAGAAATATAATTATTAAGAAAAAATAGAGTTGGCTGGCAAATAAGAAACTTAATACTGCTCATCAGGTTATTCTTTGGATTTACCGCCAGAATCGGCCACTGAGATGATGAGACATATTGATAGCATCGAACATCATATGCGAATTTGGAATCGCAGTACCTTTTGAGTCATCAGTCTCCTGACTGGTTTGATGCGGCCCGACAGGAATTCCACTCATGCGCCAACCTCTTCATCTTAGAGTAGCACTTGCAACCTACATCCTCAATTATTCGCTGGATATATTCCAATCTCTGCCTTCCTGTACAGTTTTTGCCCTCTACAGGTCCCTCTACTACCACGCAAGTCAATCCCTGATGTCTTAACAGATGTCCTATCATCCCGTCCCCTTTTCAATGTTTTCAACAGATTCCTTTCCTCGACAATGCTGTGGAGACCTCCTCGTTCCTAACCTAATCAGTCTCCCTACTTGGTCTGTAACACCACATCTCAAATGCTTCGATTCTCTTATGATCCGGTTTCCCCACAGTCCTTGTTTCACTACCATACAATGCTGTGCTCCCAACGCATTCTCAGAAACTTCTTCCTCGAATTAAGGCCTTTGTCTGATACTAGTGGACTTCTCTAGAACAGGATACCCTTTTTGCCACTGCTAGTCCGCTTTTGATGTCCTACTTACTCCGCCCATTGCTGCTTATTTTGCAACCTAGGCAGCAGAATACCTTAACCTCATCTACTTCGTGACCAACAGTCCTGATGTAAAGTCTCTCGCTGTCCTCATTTGTGCTACTTCTCATTACTTTCTTCTTTCTTAGATTTACTCTAAATCGATATTGTGTACTCACTACACTGTTCATTCCATTCTGCAGCTCCTGCATTCTTCACTTTCACTCAGGTTAGCAATGTTATCAGTGAATCATATCATTGATATCCCTACACCTTAAATTTCAATTGCGCTCCTTAACAAGTCTTTTATTTCCATCATTGCTTCTTCAATGTACAGACTGAACAGTAGGGGCAAAAGATTACGTCGCTGTTTTATACTCCTTTTAATCCGAACGCTTCTTTCTTTATTGTCCGCTCTTATTATTTCCTTTCGGCTCTTGTAAATATTGTACATTACCGGTCTCTCAATATAGCTCACCACTCTTTTTACCAGAATTTCGAACATCTCACACTATTTTAGATTGTCGAACTCTTTTTACAGGTCAAAATATCCTATGAAAGTGTCGTGATTAGTCTTTACTCTTGTGTCCATTATCAAACGTAATGTCTCTCGGGTGCCTTTATCTTTTCTAAAGCCAAACTGGTCGTCATCTAAAAGATTCCCAGTTTTATTTTCGCTTGTTCTGTGTATTATTATTCTCAGCATTTGAGATACACGACCTGTTAAGCTAACTGCCCGATAATTCTCGCACGTGTTAGGTCTTGCAGTCTTCGGAATAGTGTGGGTGATGTTTTTCCGAATGTCTAATGGTATGTCGCTAGACTCATAGAGTCTACACACATACGTGAATAGCCGTTTCACTGCCATTTCACCCAATTATTTTAGAAATTCTGACAAAATGTTATTTATCCCGTCTGCCTTATTCTATCTTAAGTGCTCCAAAGCTCCCTTAAATTCTGATTATAATACTGAGTGTCCTGTCTCTCCTAAATCGACTCCTGTTTTTTTTTCCTCTCTCTCTCTCTTCTATCACATCAGAGAAAGCCCCCACTCAGAGAGGTCTTCAATGTACTCTTTTCACCTATCCTATCTCTCCCCTGCATTTATAAGTGGAATTCCCTTTACACTCTTAATATTGCCGCCGTGCTTTTAATTTCACCGAAGGTTATTTCGACTTTCCTACATGCTGAGTCAGTTATTCCAACAATGATTTCTTTTTCGATTTCTTCACATTTTTCATGCAGCTAAGTTATCTTAGCTTTCTACCACTTCATATATATTGCATTCCTCGGCGACTTGTATTTCTGTATCACTAAATTTCCTCGAACATTTTTGTGCTTCTGTCTTTCATCTATCAACTGAAGTATTTCTTCTATTAGCTATGGTTTCTTCGCAGTTACCTTCTTTGTACCTATGATATTCTTTCCAACTTAGTCTTAGAGAACTTGAAGCGTGTCTCGTCATCCCAAAGTCTTCTGTATTCCACTTCTTTGCGTGCTGATTCTTCCTGAGTAATCTCTTGACCACAGCCTACTCTTCATCGCCACTACATCGTGATCTGTCTATATCTGCTCCTGGGTACGCCTTAAATCCAGTATCTGATTTCTGAATCTCTGTCTGACTATTATGTAATCTAACTGAAATATCCCATTATTACCCGGCCTTTTCCGAGTATAACTCCTCCTCTTGTGATTCTTGAACAGTGTGTTCGCTATGTCTAGCTGAAATTTATTACAGAGTTCACTTGGTCTTTCTCCTTTCTCATTCCTTGTCCAAGCCAATATTCTCCAGTGACCTTTTCTTCTACTCCTTCCCTTACAATTATATTCCTTTCCCCCGTGACTATTAGATTTTCATCTCCCTTTACGTACTGTATTACCCTTCAGTAGACTCAAACACTGACCACTACGACATCTAGATTAGCCTGTGCATTTCCCCTTTCAATTTTTCTAGCTTGTCTGCCATTTCAATCGCAGAAGCATGAGGTCCGAACAATTGTTTAATGTGTGACATCTGAATGATTGTCACTGTAGACCAACGGATGATGAGTGCAGAATTATGGTCATCAGCTCCTCTTTGGTGTAGAAGCAAGTTTTATCATCTTAATGTTTCTCACCATAGTGAGCGCGATATAACTAACTGCAGGGTGATTGGGTGTCAGGTGTTGGAATATATTTCCTGCATTGGAGTATTAATATCGGAAACCACTCAGCTTTAACATTATAGCATGTTTAAGAGCAGAACTGAGTAGCCTTAGGACTGTGTGTTTATGTTCTACGATCATTTCTCTCTTTCCAGTAACTTCTTGTTATGGACCCCAGACTCTATAACAATACTCCAGAGTTCGTAGCACACGCGATTTGAGTGAAATGTTTGAAACTCCTTCTGTGGGATCTTCCACCACGCATAAACCACATAGTTCTTCTTCTTCTTCTTCTTCTTCTTCTATATCACCATAACACTTTCAAATGTTTCAGACTCTTATCTGCTACACATCAATAAGGAGAGCTAAGAGAGTTCATCTGGTTTTGGATGGGTGCCCTAATTAAGAGTGGAATAGACTTCGCAGAATAGCGGTTACGGTTCTAGAATGAGGATACCAGCCTATATCATTTGTGCTGGTTCGCTGAGCAAGTTTAGAACACGTGTCATACTCGTTTCGAAAGCAAAATATCTAAGTGTACTGATTCCGTGGAACTCACCTCTCTCTGATCCAACAGGATACTGGGGGATGGAAGCGCAACTGCCGGCATGATCGATGTGCGTGCAGGCCTCTAGTTCTGCCGGCCGGAGTGGCCGAACGGTTCTAGGCGCTTCAGTCTGGAACCGCGTGACGGCTACGGTCGCAGGTTCGAATCCTGCCTCGGGCATGGATGTGTGTGATATCCTTAGGTTAGTTAGGTTTAAGCAGTTCTAGGTTCTAGGGGACTGATGACCGCAGATGTTACGTCCCATAGTGCTCAGAGCCATTTTAATCCCCCTGGTCCCGACTGGTGGTGTGTAGCTCTCTTGGTCAGAAGGAAATATATCTGTTATATATTTTATCTTATTAAAGAACTGATGATTCTGATCCGTGTTTCTGCCCTGTTCCAGATTTCTTGACATTGTCTTTCACTGCATGACTTTATTTCCTTATCTGATACAACATTTCTGACGAGTATCCCTTTACCGTATCATATTTGCCGCTTTTGAGCCAATATTGTGCACCAGTCTTTCTTACTACTATGTCTAGTGGTAGCAAGCCTAGTATCACAAGGAGCTCCTTAGTCGGAGTTGATCTGTACGTGTCTGTTAGGTGCAGGTGTGCTGCTCGCAGTAGCTCCTGTGCAGTCCTTAACTTTCAGGCTCTGTGGTCTCAAACGCTTGACCTGTAGCGCAAAATAGCGGGTAGGATTGCGTTATGGTACGTTCTTAACACATTTAGTGGCATCTGAAAACTTTTTAGCTATTGGTTACTAATTTATTTACGATTTTAATGCCTCTCTGGCAGACGAATTATAAATGTGCATGAAAGTTTCGTCTTTCGTCGATGTTAATTCCAAGGTACCGACGTAGTACTTATCCTTTCACATGTTGGTCATTTATTCTGATTGTCGGATTTCTCATGCTTGATAATGGTCCTCTAGCAACATATGAAAGAGGAAGCCGCCTGGTAGAATTTTGCACAGAGCATAACTTAATCATAGTTAACAATTTGTTCAAGAATCATGAAAGAAGGTTGTATACAGGGAAGAAGCCTGGGGATACTGGAAGGTTTCAGATAGATTATATAATGATAAGACAGAGATTTAGGAACCAGGATTTAAATTGTAAGGCATTTCCAGAGGCATATGTGGACTCTAACCACAATCTATTGGTTATGAACTGTAGATTAAAACTGAAGAAATTGCAAAAAGGTGGGAATTTAAGGAGATGGGACCTGGATAAATTGAAAGAACCAGAGGTTGTAGAGAGTTTCAGGGAGAGCATTAGGGACCGATTGCCAAGAATGGGAAAAGAAATACAGTAGAAGAAGAATGTGTAGCTTTGACAGATGAAATAGTGAAGGCAGCAGAGGATCAAGTAGGTAAAATGACGAGGGCTAACAGAAATCCTTGGGTAACAGAGAAGATATTGAATTTAATTGATGAAAGGAGAAAATACAAAAAGGCAGTAAATGAAACAGGCAAAAAGGAATACAAACGTCTCAAAAATTAGATTGACAAGAAGTGCACAATGACTAAGCAGGGATGGCTAGAGGATGTAGAGGCATACCTCACTAGGGGTAAAATAGATACTGCCTACAGAAAAATTAAAGAGACCTTTGGAGAAAAGAGAACCACTGGCATGAATATCAAGAGCTCAGATGGAAACCCAGATCTATGCAAAGAAGGGAAAGCAGAAAGATGCAAGGAGTATATAGAAGGTCTATACAAGTGCGATGTTCTTGACTACAATATTGTGGAAATGGAAGAGAATGTAGATGAAGATGAAGTGGGAGGTATGACACTGCGTGAAGATTTTGACAGAGCACTGAAAGACCTAAGTCGAAACAAGGCCCTGGGAGTAGACAACATTCCATTAGATCTACTGACAGACATGGGAGAGCCAGCCTTGACAAAACTCGGTAAGCAAGATGTATAAGACATGCGGAACACGCTCAGACTTCAAGAAGAATAGAATAATTCCAATCCCAAAGAAAGCAGGTGTTGACACATGTTAAAATTATCGAACTATCAATTTAATAAGACACGGCTGCAAAATACTGACAAGAATTCTTTACAAACGAATGGAAAAACTGGTAGAAGCTGACCTCGGGGAAGATCAGTTTGGATTCCGTAGAAACATTTCAACACGTGAGGCAATACTGACCCTACGACTTATTTTAGAAACTAGATTAAGGAAAGGCACATCTATGTTTCTAGCACTTGTAGACTCAGAGAAAGCTTTTGACGATGTTGACTGGAATACTGTCAAATTTTGAAGGTGGCTGGTGTAAAATACAGGCAGTGAAAGGCTATTTACAATTTCTACAGAAACCAGATGGCACTCATAAGAGCCGAGGGGCATGAAAGGGAAGCAGTGGTTGGGAAGGGAGTGAGACAGGGTTGTATCCTATCCCTGATGTTATTCAATCTGTGTATTGAGCAAGCAGTAAAGGAAGCAAAAGAAAAATTCGGAGTAGGAATTAAAATCCATGGAGAAGAAATAAAAATCTTGGGATTCGCCGATGACATTGTAATTCTGTCAGAGACAGCGAAGGACCTGGAAGAGCAGCTGAACGGAATGGACAGTGTCTTGAAAGGAGGATATAGGATAAACACCAAAAAAAGTAAAACGAGGATAATGGAATGTAGTCGAATTAAATCGAGTGATGCTGAGGGAATTAGATTAGGAAATGAGACGCTCAAAGCAGTAAATGAGTTTTTCTATTTGTGGAACAAAATAACTGATGATGATCGAAGTAGAGACGATATAAAATGTAGACTGGCAATGGCAAGGAAAGCGTTTCTGAAGAAGAGAAATTTGTTAACATCAAGAATAAATTTAAGTGTCAGGAAGTCGTTTCTGAAAGTATTTGTATGGAGTGTAGCCATGTATGGAAGTGAAACATGGACGATAAATAGCTTAGACACGAAGAGAATAGAAGCTTTAGAAATGTGGCGCAACACAAGAATGCTGAAGATTAGATGGGTAGATCACATAACTAATCAGGAGGTATTGAACAGAATTGGGGGAAAAAAAAATTTGTGGCACAACTTGACTAGAAGAAGGGATCGGTTGGTAGGACATGTTCTGAGGCATCAAGGGATCACCAATTTAGTATTGGAGGGCAGCGTGGTGGCTAAAAATCGTAGAGGGGGACCAAGAGATGACTACATTAAACAGATTCAGAATGATGTATGTTGCAGTAGGTATTGGGATATGAAGATGCTTGCACAGGATAGAGTAGCAAGGCTAGCTGCATCAAACCAGTCTCTAGATCGAAGTCAACAACAACAACAGTAACATATAAACTGTTTTGTGCTCCGCTATCGTTAGCGTATTTACGCATTAATTTCTTGGTCTCTCAAGAACTACCTATTGCTTTTTCCCAGTTTAGTTATTATGTTAGCAGATGCTATAACTAGCAAATTGTGTGCGTAGGCGATGCAGGCTCATGTTTGTTATTTTCAAAAACTTGTTCAGTAATGGTTATCTGCCGACATTCCACAACTCTGGACCACATAGAGAGCCCTGTGGGTAGCCTTCAGTGACGTCTTTTACATTTTTTTTCAAGGAGATTCTAACTGAACCTTCCTGTCAGTGCAGTAACCTCGTAGGCTGTTATGGAGGCACCTGGGACAGACCATTTCTTTCATTCTTTTGAACAGGGCAGGTCACCATAAATTATCAAATGCAGCAGCTTTATCAATCATTACGCTTATATCATACTTGTCGTCTGAGATGTTCACAATATGATCTTCGTGATTTATCTCAGCCTCATTGGATTAACCTTTCCTGAAACTGTACAGCAGGGAGCTTACGCCTACTATCTGTCTATGGGCGCTTAGGCGACAGCACAGAAGCTTTTCCTGTACTTTGGCTAGAGAATATATCAAACAAATAGGCCGGTAAGACTGCGGTTCTTATGGTTCTTTGTCTTCCCCATTTTTTAGTATATGGAGTTATTCGAGTTTTTCCAGATTATGAACACCCAACCCTGCAAAAGACATTCGTCTAATATCAGTATTATATAAGGCAAAATTTCGTCCACTAGCTAACGCAACACTTCCACCAGTGTTCTATCAGCTCTTGGTGAGTTCTTGTTTTTTAACTTCATTCTTGCTAGTCTCACTTCCTCCTGGGCAAATGGAATCACAAAACTGTTATTAAAATACTACTCTAGACATTCAGACCGAAGATGCTGATGGTACTCTGTGTCTTCCATCGTTGTAGCGTCTGGCAACAAAGTTCTGAGTAGATACTGCACTGAAGTCTCCCAGTCTGTCGTCATCTTGCCGTCTGACGGTCTCAGGGTTGATATTGCAGTGGGTGATAGAACCTTGTCTGTTGCAAGTCTGTGTGGAAAACTCTGAACATCTGTTACCATTTGGTCCTTAATGTATGCCTCCGATTTTTCTACTCTTGTCTGGTGTACTAGTTGTTTATATTGTTGTTTGACTATCCTACAGAAACTCGGCCTGTTTTGCCATACTGCTTTCCCTAAGAATCTTTGGTAGTATCCCCTCGCCCGCCTTGCTCTGCGTCTTAAGGACTGTAGGGTGGGAATCCATGAAATTTTAAACTCATTTGACTATGTAGCAAATGGTGGGGTCGCCATGTCTTACGCTATCTGCAGCACTCGCACCAATTTTTCCCTTTTGGCTTCAACGTGAAATCCGCTTCCTTGCAGTGTCTGTGTCTTGAATTCTGCCTTTAAATGTTCCCGATTCGATTTGTATAGATTGCATTGTCGCTCGGGTTGGATATTATCATCTATGTTATTATCTACGTTGATAACTGTGAAGTAAATGAGATTATGCCACTTGTACGTCCATCACATACCTTCCAGATAGAAATGCGGTCACTGACTCCCGAGTCTGCGACGGTGTTGCCTATATTTGCTGCCGCACCTGCGGCCTATTTGTGACATGGAGGACATGTTCTTGTATGGAATTCTGAAGGCAGAGTTCCCTTTCATTTGTTATTCTGATATGCTACAGTTTGCATCCATTATGAAAATCATACAGTGAAGACTTCCACGACCGAATGTTTCAGCTGCTGGGAATTCTTCTGAGTTGAACGGCCGTGGTCCATGGAACTCTTCTAATCTGACGTTTCGTCCAAGGCTACGTTGGACATCTTCGGAGGTGCTCTTGGTTGTGCTCAGTCCAACTAAGCACAACTAAGAAAGACCAAGCACATCGTCCCCACCCCCCACCCCCTCGCCTCCGACTGCAATTGGTGAAGTGGTGTATACAAGATTCCGTGTACGTGTGGTAAGGTCTGTATTGGAACTACAAAGAGAAGTATGAATACACGGTTGAAGGAACATAAAAGTCTTTGCCGACTATGCAAAACAGACAAATCAGCCGTGGCGGAACATGTTCTTCAGTCAATGCTCACATAGTGAAATTTTCGGAAACTGAAGTTTTATGTACCATGACGAACTATTATTCACAGCTATATAGAGAAGCCATTAAAATATATGAACATGGGTATAATTTTAACAGAAATGAAAAAGCCATGAAACTCAGTGGTATATGGACAATGGCGGTACAGAAGCGATGAGAATTTCTTATCTTTGACGTTCTATTATCGATAGTTATATTTTATCTTTGACAAGGTTTATCTCTGCTATCACGTGAAATACAGACCACGCCCACTTTCCACGGTATTTAGGCCGCTCTTCGATGTTAGACTTTTCAGTCGGCAAGACTCAGCACAACCAGGAGCAACTCCGAAGATGTCCAACGTACCCTTGGAGGAAACGTCAGGGATAGGAGAGTTCCATGGACCACGGCCATTCAACCCGGAAGAATTCTCAGTATGATGAAAATGTTTCTTTGTTGACGACGGAGCGTTGCTGCTGTTTTTAAGCTTTCTGTATGTTGCTGTACCTCCTGACTTTATTGAAAATATTAATTGGATATATAAATTTTCATAAGGCAGTCAATATTTGTATCGTCATCGTATGTTGGTCAGAGAGTTGATGTATCATTGTCACTTTTATATCTTTATCTGGCTCCACAGTCGCGGCTATTGGATGATGACTTGATGTTAAGATTTGTGCTGTAACAGCCATATAGGATAATGCTCTGTTTCTAAAATATGGCTTCTATGTATATAGTATGTGTAGGTCCTACTTCTTTAACATATTTTTGGTTTATGTCGCTATGTCTTGTTTTTACCTTTCACATTGGACAATAATATTTTGGCTCTTTATGCATCTCGTTTTCTTTTCGACGGAGATTTCCGTTTCTTACAAAGATTTTAGGCAGTTTTATAATTCGTTTCATCAATGGGCTCGGGTTTAATAGTTTTCTTCCTAGATAGTATTTGATCTTCTTTGATTGTCGACTTGGTATTTGCTGCGTTTGTATTTACTCTCTACTGTGACGCTCACCATCAGATTACACAACGGTTCACAACCCACATTCAGGTCTTCGAATTTCGCCCTCCAAGAACAATCGTTGCACAATATTTACCACGTGGTGAGCATGATTTCTCCACTTTTGCGCATAGAATGTACGCTCTCCACACCGGGAGCATGTCTTTTTTTTTGTTACCGTACTTTGCAATCTACATCTACATGACTACTCTGCAATTCACATTTAAGTGCTTGGCAGAGGGTTCATCGAGCCACAATCATACTATCTCTCTACTATTCCACTCCCGAACAGCGCGCGGGAAAAACGAACACCTAAACCTTTCTGTTCGAGCTCTGACTTTTCTTATTTTATTTTGATGATCATTCCTACCTATGTAGGTTGGGCTCAACAAAATATTTTCGCATTCGGAAGAGAAAGTTGGTGACTGAAATTTCGTAAAAAGGTCTCGCCGTGACGAAAAACGTCTATGCTGTAATGACTTCCATTCCAACTCGTGTATCATATCTGCCACACTCTCTCCCCTATAACGTGATAATACAAAACGAGCTGCCCTTTTTTGCACCCTTTCGATGTCCTCCGTCAATCCCACCTGGTAAGGATCCCACACCGCGCAGCAATATTCTAACAGAGGACGAACGAGTGTAGTGTAAGCTGTCTCTTTAGTGGACTTGTTGCATCTTCTAAGTGTCCTGCCAATGAAACGAAACCTTTGGCTCGCCTTCCCGACAATATCTATGTGGTCCTTCCAACTGAAGTTGTTCGTATTTTTAACACCTATATGGCCGTTAAAGCAGCTAGTGACAGCAACGTAGTCCTTCACAGTCCTTCTTCATCGTCTTTTGCTACTGCCTTTATCCTGCAATGTGCGCAGGGTCGGCAGGGTTAAGTACGGATTTGGCAAGGTTAATTTTAGGGGGTCCTTCCTGCCGCCGCCGGCCACGGTGATCTCGCGGTTCTAGGCGCGCAGTCCGGAACCGTGCGGCTGCTACGGTCGCAGGTTCTAATCCTGTCTCGGGCATGGATGTGTGTGATGTCTTTAGGTTAGTTACGTTTAAGTAGTTCTAAGTTCTAGCGGACTGATGACCACAGCAGTTGAGTCCCATAGTGCTCAGAGCCATTTGAACCATTTTTTTCCCTGCCGCCACCCCATACACCCCGAGACGGAATTTATGTACCCTAGCTATCTGCATCTAGTGTAAAACATGGAATAGTGCGAATGTGTTGCAAATGCCTGCGCGTCGTCTAACTGGGGCAGGAAATGGCGACCCGCCCAGTATTCAACTGGGTGTGTGTGTCTGTATGTGTATGTGTGTGTGTGTGTGTGTGTGTGTGTGTGTGTGTGTGTGAGTGTGTGTGTGTGTGTGTGTGTGTGTGTGTGTGTGTGTGTGGAAAACAGCCTAAAAACCACATACAGGCTGGTCGGATACTGGCCCTCGTCGTTAATCGGCTAGGCAGATTCGATCCGGCGCCGGCGCGCCTACCCAAGACCAAAAAGCAGCGCAGTAGCGCTCTCGGCTACCCTGGTGGGTCGTTGAGTGAAATCAAATGTATATTATTTTTCGTGTAACTAAGTTTGCTCTGACTTTGATTTTCCTCCAGCACATAATTTTCTGTCAGCTTCTCCCGTTGGCTTGTTCTAAACGTGACTTCTTTTTTTGAAAGAATTGCTTCCTATCTGTCATTCCCTGCATGTTTTGTTCCTAAATCACTCAAAACTTCACTTTCTGGCATGTCCAACAGTATCACTTTCCTAGTTAACTCGCATATCATTTCCTTATTGACCTCCGAATTTTGTTACTGTTTCCTGATATCCTCTTCTCTTTCTGTTTGTCATAACTGCATTGTTTTCTGTCTTCATTTTCTTGATTAGTATCTCTTCTTTCTTCAGCTCAATTAGCTCTGTAGACGTGTCAGTATTTCCTTTGCGTTTTGATGGAGGAGTGATAGTGGAAACATAAAACATCCAAAGAAGATCATCGTGTTGCGTTACAGGTTTATTTAGTTAGTACGAAAGCGTCACGGAGATACTCCGCCAACTCCTGACGCTGCGAGGGAGGCGCCCTACGGTGTGATCTACTACCAAAATTCCGAGAGTTCTTTTCCCCTCTCTTCTGGCAGTCCCTTGCCGGAGATCCGAATGGGGGACTAGTGCGGAATCTTTTGGCAAAATCATGACATTTTTCCATTACAGGGGTGGGTACACATCATACATCTTTAATGCAGTGACTTCCACTGCCGTATGCATGCTCACGCCATTGATCACGTTTGATTCATCCGGATTTTAGCTGTTAGTTCGCTACCACAAGGGCAAGAGAGGGCCCCAAACCTCTGTCGGCTCCTCTGCCATCTTTGGTAACGTCTTTGGCAGAAAGAGGGTGTCTTCTTACGCCGGAAGTCTTCGGCCGCCATTGGTCATGATTTTCATTCAAAATTTCAGCACTGGTAAAGTTCGAACCAGAGACAGAGAACATTTTGATTTCTAGTCCTAGAAGCTGTCCTTAGATTATAGCTATGTTACAACACGGTGGGCAAGGTTTGGATGACGAACCGAACTTGGCACCTTTGGAGATTGTGTGAATCGATTAATTTATTATGCCAAAGATTTTAATTGGGCATAAATTAATAATCAGCTATTGCCACCATTTTTAAGGGCGCCGGATTTGCCACGAAAAACATGCAAAAATGCTTTTTTTGTTTTTAAGTTTCCAAAGCGCTCCACTTCCATACTTTAAACTTGTACAAATCGCTGCAAATTTTGTGTGAAGATAGATGAATGGTGAAAGTCTAAACGAATTTTCTCTTGCCCAGTAATGTTTATCCACTGTTGAGTTACAATGGTTTAAAGTCGACCTGAATACATCGCGTAAAATTCGTTCTCGCGTGAACTGAATACGCGGAAAAAGTTTAAAGAGAATCAAATAAATGAAAAATGCATACTTACGACAAAGCTGAAAATTCGCTTTCAAAAATCTAGATTCATTTGCTTAATAACGCGCAAAAACACGTTTTTTATTTTTTACGAGCGCCGGATATTAGGGCAAAAACAGGTCTTTCTAGAAGTTTTTTGAATCTCGCCACTTCTATATCTTAAATTGTACGAATCGGTTTAAACTTTTCACGAAGGTAGATAAGTGGATAAAGTCAAAACGAAATTTTTTAATCCAATAATTTTTATCCATTCTTGAAATACTATGGTTTAAGGTCAAGCTTAATGTAGCACGTCAAATTCGTTCTTGCATGAACTGTATCCCTGGAATCGCTTTAAAGTGAGTCAAATAAATAAAAATGTATTCTTACAATATAATTGAAAACTCACTTTTGTAAATCTAGCTTCATTATAATTTTACGTGCTAAAAACAAGTTTTTGTGAGTTGTTTTATGCTCGCCACTTCTATGTTCCAGAATAGTGTGAATTTTGCAAGAAAGTAGCCAAAAACATGTGATTAACGCTTGTCCTGTTGTTTTGTTGCCATGATATCAGAAGCATGATTCGAGAGACAATAAAAAAACTTATACTCAGTGACTCGTCGCCCAAGTCGAGACAAATCACTATAGGTTGTCAAACAGAGGCGATCTAATGCCAAAATCGTGGTAGAGCAAAATATGGGAACCAGAATCAAAAATGCTCCTATCATAGCATAACAAAGGGATGTAAGAGGACGGAACTAGGTTTTCGACGTATCTGTCAGCTTTAAATACATTTAAATCAAAACATTTTTACGTGTTCGAGTTTTTTACACCTACTTCCCCAGTGCAGTGAGCTCTCTTACCTGCAAGAAGCTGGCACTCGTGCATTTTGAAATCTGTAGCACAAAACCCAGAACATTCGCCAGCCATAGTAAATAACATATAAAATCGTATGGCTGGAGAGCTCACATGTAATAACAAAAGAGGTTTTACTGAGAGGATAAAATTTTTAGGGGTGGATTTGTTCCTGGTGGAGGGGGGGGGGGGGCGCTAAAACTTTTTTTTATTTATGGCTGGGATCGGGAGCTGATTTTTTTTCCCCCAAGGGCCCATTTCTTCCCCAAACTACCGTCTGTCACACGTACGGTGAGAGGTGTAAAAACAAATAACCATAAATTCATGTGCTTCTAGAGAGTGGGACGCGTATTCAATAGAAAATGTCAGAGTTAGAGTGCTCCTTTAATAGGAAGTATCTAAGAGTGCATACTAAACTTTAATGACACATTGTGTCATATTGCACGGCATGACAAATTCAAAGTTGGATTGCGTGTGTAATGTTGTATGACATGACTTCAAGTACCTTGTTACTTTACTTGATACGATCCATTACACTGAATGATATATTAAATAATAGCGAGTAAAAAAGCGCGCTTGTGTCAAGATGTTTAGATTTAAATGTCTTTTAAGCTGTCAGACAAGCAGAAAGCCAGTTCTCTTTGTTTACTTCCCTAGTTCTGCCCAGGACATATTCGCCTTTTCTTGTATTATGAGCATTTTTATTTCTGATAGAATACGTATTTGGGTTTATCTACACTCGAGATAGCTACATACCGCTACTCTATTCATTACAATGCACTGGACTCCCATAGCACACGATCATCTCTTGCATGTTACTGTCTCCTAAAGACTTTAAGCACCGATCTGTTACGAATTGACAATTGATTGTAACAAATCGTACCATCTTCAATGAGCCACGCCTTGAAACGACATTCCTATATAACATGCAAGTTATAATGGAAAAATATCTATATACGAAAATTCTTTAACCACCATTTCCAGTTACTTAATTGCAATAAATAGTACCAACAGTTTCGCGTTTTTGAGAGATTCTCAGTGTGCTGGTGTTTTGAATCGGCATACATTCATAGGACGGGAGTTGTAACATACAACCCGCAAAATCTGAGGAACTGAAACCAAATATGTACCGAAACTATATTTTCGTATGGGCTGCATGTGACATAAATGGTGTTCTTCCATATCGTTGGTCTACATTCAAATTCGCGTTCAGAATATCTGTCGTGCTTGATATTGTACTGCACTCGGTAAGGCTCCGCAGCGTGCGTTTTCCAAGCTATGATGAGAGAAACCCGTCACGCTGAACGTTGACGTTAGAGTGCAAGGCTCCTCTGACGACAGCTTGAGAATGTAGAGTCCTGCGAATCGTGCAAAACTTGTGCTGTCTTGTACGTTTCACTGTTTCTTTATAGCGCTCACTTAAGTGTAGATAGGGGACGAGCCCAGCTTTCGCCTGAACTAGCACGGAAAACAACGTAAAAATCACTCTGAGTCTGGCCTGTTCATCAGTCCAGTGGTCGATGTCCCGCCACTCTGATACGATCACTGTATGTATTGCCTACCTATCTTTGCAGTTTAGGACCCTGCACTTTAAGTTACTTGAACAGATTGTTAGATGACAAGAACTAATATGATTGAAGACGTCTAGTGCAAAATATTTGTATGACATTTCAGAGAACTGACTTGATAAACATGTTCAGAAATCATAATGTGAGCCTTTTCACACTGTGATGACGTTTTGGCATCAGCTGATCGTCTGAAAGGCCGAAACCAGTTGTAAAGTGAAAGAATATCACCAATCATCTGCCAGTGTGTCTATACACCACTTGGGATTGAAGCTCTCTTTTCCGTGTTTGCTTTAACAATACATATGTTCTTGAATAAGGTCTGCCTTTGGCAGAACACAATTTTGTTTCTTAACCCAAACATGTTCCGCTGCAGTTGCAGTCTCTTCAGTGGGCTTTTATTTGATGGCTGTTAAAGACTGTTCTTTACTGTTTGTATACATATATTTTTAAATCGTACTTGCAGATATTTGAAAAAACACAAAGTTATGAATTCATACCTTTTTTACTACAGGGTGTGGTTTTTCTGATGTATTGTGTTTCTACAGTGAGTGTTTTAACATTACATGTATACAAACAATAAAGAACATTCTTTAACAGCCATAAAATAACAGCCCACTGAAGATGCTGCAACTGTAGTGAAACATGTTTGGGTTAAAAAACAAAATTGTTTTGCTGAGGGCAGACTGTATCCAAAAAATATGTATTGTCTGTACATAATGCGTATCACACAGTATCCATCAGATATGTATCGCACTTTAAAAAATTTGGTTAGTCATTGGCTTTAGTAGATTCTATTTCTGTGCCTTTGCGACAGTGATTTCCTCAATCATAATGATTTCTACCAAACACTGTGTTATGTGACTCTCAAGACTGCGTGGAATATCACTCAACGAACTTTTCTGAGGAAATGGGTGTTCTTTTCACTGGTAAATTACTAGGAAAAACCGCTAGAGCCATTCGAGCTATTTGGTCCTCGCCTTTCATATGGTCCGGACGATTCTTGGAACGAGAAGGAAGCTGTCGCTTATCCGAGGTTCCATAGCTGTATGAGAAGATAAAGAAGGTGACGCTAGTGTAAAAGTGATCTTCTGTGCAGCAGGGTACAGAAAGTGAATGCAAAGCGGATGCAGATAATGGCAGCTTTCGCCGTAGAGGGCGGTCGCTGGCTGCTTTGCCACGATATGACGCTCCCGTGTGGCAGGGGCTGCGCTGAGGCCATTGCCGCTTCCGAGAAGAAGCAAAGTAGCTTGGATGGTACGTGGGACGAGGGCCGCGGCACCAGGTGCTCGTTATCGAGATCGTAAAAGCTCTGCGCGCGTGGGCGGCTTTCCGCAGGGGGGCACTGCGACTTGGCACGCAGACTTCCGCTCCGTATGTCTCCGGTAGGTTTCCTCTTTCTCCGCGTCTCCCTGTTTGCCTTGTGAATATATCGGTGTCAACAGGTTTATGACCCCCACGGTCAACGGTCGGTTGTTACCCTCGCACGAGCAGCAAGCTTCGAGGTAGCGACGACCTGTAGCGACACATCCAAAGGGATACGAGCTTTAATACAGATTGTTCCGGCAAAATTCGAGAGATGTCGTTAAGTACACTAATTGATCAGGAATATCTGGGAAACTATTAATGGACATTAATACGGGGTGTATCCACTCTTCGCCTTTAAAAGGGCATGAACTCTGCTGGAGACACTTTAAGTGAGATATCTGTCTACGACGGGATGGCAGCAAATTCTTCCTTAAGAGCCAAAACCATAGAAGGTAATCATCTTGGTCGCTTTGGTCTGGAGCGAAGTCGACGTTCTAACTCACCCCCAAGATATTTCACTGGGTACAACTTGGGACTGCAGGACAGCAAGCTGCTGCATTTCAGGAATGTTACGACTTATCTTGGAAGCTAGATTAAGGAAAGGAAACCTACGTCTCTAGCATTTGTAGACTTAGAGAAATCTTTCGAAAATGTCGACTCGAATAGTCTCTTTCAAATTCTATGGGTGGCAGGGGTAAAATACAGGGAGCGAAAGGCTCTTTACAATTTGTACAGAAACCAGATGGCAGTTACAAGAGTCGGGGGACATGTAAGGGAAGCAGTGGTTGCGAAGGGAGTGAGAGAGGGTTGTAGACTTTCCCCGGTGTTATTCAATCTGTATATTGAGCAAGCAGTGAGGGAAACAAAAAAAAAATTCGGAGTAGTTACTAGAATCCATGGGGAAGAAATAAAAACTTTGAGGTTCGCCGATGACATTGTAATTCTGTCAGAGACAGCAAAGGACTTGGAAGAGCAGTTGAACGGAATGGACAGTGTCTGGAAAGGAGGATATAAGATGAACACCAACAAAAGTAAAACGAGGATAATGGAATGTAGTGGAATTAAATCTGGTGATGCTGAGGGAATTAGATTAGGAAATGAGAAGCTCAAAGCAGTAAAGGAGTTTTTCTATTTCGGGAGCAAAATAACTGATGATGATGATCGGAGTAGAGAGGATATAAAATGTAGACTGGCAATTGCAAGGAAAGCGTTTATGAAGAAGAGAAATTTGTTAACATCAAGTATAAATTTAAGTGTCAGGTGGTCGTTTCTGAAATATTTGTATGGAGTGTAGCCATGTATGTAAGTGAAACATGGACGATAAATAGCTTAGACAAGAATAGAATAGAAGCTTTCAAAATGTGGTGCAGCAGAAGAATGCTGAAGATTAGATGGGTAGATCACATAAATAATGAGGAGGTATTGAATAGGATTGGGGAGAAGAGATGTTTGTGGCACAACTTGACGAGAAGAAGGGATCGGTTGGTAGGACATGTTCTGAGGCATCAAGGTATCACCAATTTAGTATTGTAGGGCAGCGTGGAGGGTAAAAATCGTGGAAGGAGGCCAAGAGATGAAAACACTAAACAGATTCAAAAGGATATAGGTTGCAGTAGGTACTGGGAGATGATGAAGCTTGCACAGGATAGGGTAGCATGGAGAGTTGCATCAATCCAGTCTCAGGACTGAAGACCACAACAACTACTGTCCACAAACCGTTACCTCACAGATACTGCTTTATGAGAGTGCACTGTCATCTACATCTGCATCTACATCATACTCCGCAAGCTACCTAATGTTGTGTGGCGAAGAGGACTTTCCGTACCACTATCTGATCCCTCCAACCCTGTTCCTCCCGCGAATAGTGCGTGGGAAGAATAATAGTCGGTAAGCCTTTGTATTGCCTCTAACTTCTTAGAAAATTTTCTCCTCGTGGTCAATACGCGATGTGTATGTGGGGGAAAGTAATATGTTGTCTGACTCCTCTTGGAAAGCTCTGTCCCGAAATTTCAATAGTAAATCTCTCCGTGATGCATAACGCCCCGCTTGTAACGTCTGCCAGTGGAGTTTGTTTAGCATCTCCGTAACGCTCTCTCGCCAGCTAAACGATCCCGTGACGAAACGCACCGCTCTTCGTTGGATCTTCTCTGTCCCCTCTATCAGTCCTAGCTGATAGGGATCCCAGAGAGATGAATAATAATCAAGAATCGGGCGAACAAGTGCCTCTAAGCCACTTCGTTCGTGAATGAGTTACATTATCTTAAGAGTCTTCCGATGAGTCTAAGTCTGGCCATTCCAGTTAAGGTCGCTCTGGATAGTTACGCCTAGATATTTTATGGCAGACGCTGTCTCCAGAAGTTTATCATCAATAGTATAGCTGTACGATAGACGATTTCTTTTCCTATGTATGCGAAATATGTTACATTTATTTACGTTCAGGGTCAACTGCCAGAGTTTGCACCATTCATCAATTCTGTGCAAGTCCTTCTGCAAATTTTTACTATGTTCTGGCATTGCTACTTTGGTATACACAACTGTGTCATCTGCGAATAGCCTTAAAAAGCATCTGACGCTCTCTACTAGTTCATTTATATCTATTGTAAAGAGCAACGGTCCTATCACCCTTCCCTGTAGTACTCCGGATATTCCCTTTACATCTGTCAGTTTACTTCCGTTAAGAGCGACGTGTTGAGTTCTATCTGTAAGAAAGTCTTGAATCCAATAGCAGGTCTGCTCCGATAATCTGTAAGCTATTTCTTACATTAAACGACAATGCAGGACGGTGTCACCCGTCTTACTGAAATCAACGAACACGGCATCAACCTGAGCACCGTTGTCCACTGCGCTGTGGATCTCATGGAGGAACAGAGTGAACAGAGTTTCGTAGGATCTCTGTTTGCGAACTCCATCTTGGTTTTTATAGAGGAGTTTTTCATTTTCCAACTCTTGAGCATAAAACATGTTCCTTAATTCTACAGTAGATTGACGTCATCGATATGGGCCTGTAATTGCGTGGATGTGCCTTACGGCCTTTCTTAAAAACGGGAATAACCTGCGCTTTTTTCCAGTCGTTAAGTACCTTTAGTTGTTCAAGCGATCTACGATAAATTGCTACTTGAAAGGGAGCAAGTTCTTTCGCATAATCTTTATAGAATCTTATAGGTATCTCACCTGGTCCTCAAGCCTAAGCGACTGTAGCTGCTTTTCAGTTCCGGGATCTTTTATCGCAATATCTGCGATTTCTAGTTCGTACGACGGTTGAAAAGAGGGGCAGTGTTACTATCTTTCGCGATGAAACAACTTCGGAAGACCGAATTCAGTATTTTGGATTTCTCTCTGTTATCTTCCGTTTCGGTGTCAATGTGGTCGCTGAGAGAATGAAGAGGTGTTTTTCACCCAATTACTGATTTTACATACGACCAAAATCTCTTAGAATTTTTGCTCAGGGCGGTTGTCAACGTCTTTCTTTCAAAATCATTGAACGTTTCTCTCATTGCCGTCCTTACGCTCATGTTCGCTTGCGCTCAGCTTTTGTTTGTCAACTAGGTTTTCACTTCTCTTGAATCAGAGATGAAGAGTTCTTTGTTTACGTAGCGCTTTTCTAAGACGGCTATTAAAACACAGTGGAACTTTCCAATCCCTTAAAACCTTACTCGGAACACACTTGTCTAGGGCATACTGAACGATGCCTTTGAATTTTTTTCCATTCGTTCCCCACACCTTCGTCCACATCGCCGAATATTTGATGCTGACTGCTGAAATATTCTGAAATTTGCATACTGTCACCCTTGCTGAGCAAATATATCTTCCTACCTTTCTTAACATTCTTGTAGGACCCGTCGTCACAGATTCTGACACAGCCTCATGGTCACCGATATCTTCCTCTACGTTAACTGATTCGATAGTTTCAGGTCTGTTTGTTGCCAGGAGGTCTAAGAAGTTACCGTCACGAGTTGGTTCTCTATCCATCTGCTCAAGATAATTTTCGGACAAGACATCCAGAACAATGCCCCACGATTCCCTGTCTCTGGCACTAGTTTTGATGGCATAACATTCCAAATCTATACCTGGCACGTTGAAGTCACCCCCCCCCCTCCATACAACGCCATCATCAAGAAAATTACTAATGATACTCTACAAGTCCTGTCTGAAGGCTCTAGAACTACAGATCCTGCGCAGGTGGTCTATAAAGGCAACCGATCACCATTTTTAACCGATCTTTGAGACGAACACGCCGCCACCGTTAGCGACTAACCTATCCTTACGATAAACATTCCAGTCTGAACTTAGCATTTCCTTGTCACTGACGTCTCGTTTCAACCAGCTTTCTATAGCCAATATTATCTGTGCATTATAATCTTGAGTAAGAGATACCAGTTCTGGGACCATTCTAGGATGCTCCTGCAGTTTACTAAAATGATATTAATCTTTTTCTACCTCTGATTTGCGAGGATCAAGATTCTCTAAGATATCTGCGGCTGATTTAACAGGCAATTCGTCTTTGCTCCCAAGGGAGGGGTTCTCCAACCTAAAAGAGCCCCATGTGCACGTCGCAAGTACTCCGCTACACTTATAGCCTCTTCCTGCGTGTAGTGCACGCATGACCAACGAAGGGAAACCCTACAATTCTGCAACCGATAGCGGAGTTCGATAAATTCGCATCAGATACAGCCGCAGAGCTGTCTGAACCTATGGTTTGGACCTTCCACTCTGCTCCAAGCCAGAGGACCTCGATCAGTCGTGGGTGCGATGCTACAAATAGCCAACTCAGGCAGAACCACGCGTGGGTTGCTAGTTGCCTTCACCAAATCAGGCAGCCACCGAAAGGAGCTGAGAATGGCCTCAAAACCCAAGCGGCAGGTGTCATTCGTGCCGACATGTGCCACTGCATGCAGTCGGTTGCACTCAGTGGGCTCGATAGCCGCCGGCAGGGGCTCCTCCACATCACGGATGAGACTTTCCGGCAAACATACCGAATGCACATTGGAATTCTTTTCCACCTTACCATCTATGTGCCTCATCCGCCTGACATTGGAGCTCCCAATGACTAGCATACCCACCCTCTGTACTTGTCGGGACTGGGCAGGAAAATCGATACCCACCCTCTGTACTTATCCGGACTGGGCAGGTAAATCGACCGATGGTCTAACAGGAGATGCATCCCGTGCTGGCTGAGTTATCGTCAACACTGGGTAGCACCTAGTACCTCTTAAAAAGACGTAGGCAGCCAGCGGCACGGCCTGCTCTCTCTTTAGCCTTCAACCCAGTGACAAGAGAACCCACCACTGTCTACCACACACTCTGGAGTGAGGACGGACTGGTCAGATGTTGCCTATCGGAAGCTGCAGCGATGTCCTGCTCACAAGAGGATTCCAGTGGCACCAAAGGTGTCGCAGCTCTCGTCACTGGCTCCCCGACGTCACCGCAACGTTGACCATTAGCTAGAAGCTTGTCAACGGCAGCCAACGCAGATTCCATCTGTTTACGGACAGCAGCCAACTCTCCTAGTGTCCGCTCAAAACAAGTACAGTTCCTAGCCATATCTTACTGTGTATAAAATAGATAAAATGTCTCAAATGGCGCTACTGAGTTTGAAAATATACCAAAGGAGAATAAAGTAACACTAAAAGTAACTTCACAAAAGACGAAATAACTATTCCTGAATTCGAATCAAGAACAGCTGCCAACATGAGTACCGTAGAAGTAACATCCTCAGAGTAATGAAGCAACTTAAACCACTTAATAAAAGCAAGTCTCCTGGTCCAGACTGTGTACCAATCAGGTCCCTTTCAAAGTATGCTGACGCATTAGCTCCATACTTAACAATCATATACAACTGTTCGCCCGACGAAACACCCGTACCCATAGACTGGAAAGTTGTACTGGTCACACCAGTATCAAGAAAGGTAGGAGGAGATATACTAAATTACAGGCCCGTTCCATTAACTTCGATATGCACCAGGATTTTGGAGCATATATTGTGTTCGAACATTATAAATTACCTCGAAGCAAATGGTCTGTTCACACACAGACAACATCGATTTAGAAAACATCGTTCTTGTGAAACACAACTAGCTCTTTATTCTCATGACGTTTTGAGTGGTATTGACAAGGGATTTAAGATTGATTCTGTATCTCTGGGTTTTTAGAAGGTCTTGACACTGTACCACACAAGCGGGTTGTAGTGAAATTGCGTTCTTATGGAATATCATCTCTGTTATGTGACTGGATTTGTGATTTCTTGTCAGTTCACCGTTAGTAGTAATTGACGGAAAGTCATCGAGTAAAACAGAAGTGATTTCTGGCGTTCCCCAACGTAGGGTTATAGGCCCTTTGCTGTTCGTTATCTATATAAATGATTTGGGAAACAATCTGAGCAGACGTCTTAGGATGTTTGCGGATGACGCCGTCGTTTATCGACTAATAAAGTCATCAGAATATCAAAAAAATTACAAAACGAGTTATAAAAGATATATGAATGGTGGAACAAGTGGCAGGTGACCCTAAATAACGAAAAGTGTGAGGTCATCCACATGAGTGCTAAAAGGAATCCGTTAAACTTCGGTTACACGATAAATCAGTCACATATAAAGGCCGTAAATTGAACTAAATACTTAAGAATTGCAATTACGAACAACTTAAACTGGAAGGAACACATAGAAAATGTTGCGGGGAAGGGTAACCAACGACTGAGTTTTATTGTCAGGACACTTGGAAAAATGTGACCTACTAAAGAGACTGCCTACACTGCGCTTATCCGTGCTCTTTCAGAATACTGCTGAGCGGTGTGGGATCCTTACCAGATAGGATTGACAGAGACCATCGGAAAAATTCAAAGAAGGGCAGCACGTTTTGTATTATCGCGAAATATGGGAGAGAGTCACAGAAATGATACAGGATTTGGGCAGGACATCATTAAAACAGGCGTTTTTCGTTGCTACGAAATCTTCTCACGAAATTCCAATCACCAAATTTCTGCTCCGAATGCGAAAATATCTTGTTGACACCGACCTACATAGGAAGGAACGATCACCACGATAAAAAAAGGAAAATCAGAACTCGTACGGAAAGGTATAGGTGTTCGTTGTTTCCACGCGCTATTTTTTTTTTTTTTTTTTTTTTTTTTTTTTTTTTTTTTTTTTTTTTTGTCATCAGTCTACTGACTGGTTTGATGCGGCCCGCCATGAATTGCTTTCCTGTGCTAACCTCTTCATCTCAGAGTAGCACTTGCAACCTACGTCCTCAATTATTTGCTTGACGTATTCCAATCTCTGTCTTCCTCTACAGTTTTTGCCCTCTACAGCTCCCTCTAGTACCATGGAAGTCATTCCCTCATGTCTTAGCAGGTGTCCTATCATCCTGTCCCTTCTCCTTATCAGTGTTTTCCACATATTCCTTTCCTCTCCGATTCTGCGTAGAACCTCCTCATTCCTTACCTTATCAGTCCACTAATTTTCAACATTCGTCTATAGCACCACATCTCAACTGCTTCGATTCTCTTCTGTTCCGGTATTCCCACAGTCCATGTTTCACTACCATACAATGCTGTACTCCAGACGTACATCCTCAGAAATTTCTTCCTCAAATTAAGGCCGGTATTTGATATTAGTAGACTTCTCTTGGCCAGAAATGCCTTTTTTTGCCATAGCGAGTCTGCTTTAGATGTCCTCCTTGCTCCGTCCGTCAATGGTTATTTTACTGCCTAGGTAGCAGAATTCCTTAACTTCATTGACTTCGTGACCATCAGTCCTGATGTTAAGTTACTGGCTGTTCTCATTTCTACTACTTCTCATGACCTTCGTCTTTCTCCAATTTACTCTCAAACCACACTGTGTACTCATTAGGCTGTTCATTCCGTTCAGCAGATCATTTAATTCTTCTTCACTTTCACTCAGGATAGCAATGTCATCAGCGAATCGTATCATTGATATCCTTTCACCTTGTATTTTAATTCCACTACTGAACCTTTCTTTTATTTCCATCATTGCTTCCTCGATGTACAGATTGAAGAGTAGGGGCGAAAGGCTACAGCCTTGTCTTACTCCCTTCTTAATACGAGCACTTCGTTCTTGATCGTCCACTCTTATTATTCCCTCGTGGTTGTTGTACATATTGTATATGCCCGTCTCTCCCTATACCTTACCCCTACTTTTTTCAGAATCTTGAACAGCTTGCACCATTTTATATTGTCGAACGTTTTCTCCAGGTCAACAAATCCTATGAACGTGTCTTGATTTTTCTTTAGCCTTGCTTCCATTATTATCCGTAACGTCAGAATTGCCTCTCTCGTGCCTTTACTTTTCCTAAAGCCAAACTGATCGTCACCTAGAGCATTCTCAATTTTCTTTTCCATTCTTCAGTATATTCTTGTAAGCAGCTTCGATGCATGAGCTGTTAAGCTGTTTGTGCGATAATTCTCGCACTTTTCAGCTCTTGTCGTCTTCGGAATTGTGTGGATGATGCTTTTCCGAAAGTCAGATGGTATGTCGCCAGACTCATATTCAACACACCGACGTGAATAGTCGTTTTGTTGCCACTTCCCCTAACTGCTATACGGTGATAATGGAGAATTGTGAAGGTGGTTGTGATTTTCAGAGTATCCAAGTATACGTAGATGTAAAAGTTGCTGTGAAGATCTCTCACTGTACTCTGAGTCGGCAAGCTATTAAACAGAAATATTTTTCTCTACTGAAGTTGATGCATTTACAGATACCTGTTGTTAGAAATTGTGTTTGCCGAAAAGTTACTGAACGAGATAAATATCTAGACTACAGTGCTCTAATCTAAACTGTGCGCTGTCTAGTAGCGCAAAATTAAAACTGAATGCCTTGACGGAGTTTCTGGCGGTTGTTAAAATTACACTATGAATCCGCTCTACAGAAGGATATTCACAAAACTTACACAAAAACGAAGACTACGACTAATTTTCTAAACACTAGTCTACACAGTAAAATACACATATTGATACATCCTCCGTCTCCGAGCTGTTCCTACTGTAAAATGTGTTCATATCCTTCCACATTTTTATAAGGGTAATGAGAGGACAACACCATCAGCTAGATAAACACACCCATACGGAAACACCACCTCCTCTGTATCAGACTGCTGGCACTACACATTATGGCAGGTATCGTTCTCCAGGCTATAGGGTGGCCCATCACCCCAAATCACTGTTCTCCGTTCACCCAGCTTAACCATCGCTTTGTACTGACTGCAGAATTGTGTGGCTTATGAGCTGCTCGACTATTGAACAGTCATCGTGCTAGCTGGACTGCTGCAAGCACAATAAGACTCGTGATTCCTTCAGATAATTTCATGCAATTTTTAACAGTCACCCTGTACGATACAGTGCTTGGCGGTCCTGTTCGTCAGTACACGATGACGGCCTGGTGTTGGTTTAACAGTGATTTTACTTCGAATTCTCACTTCAAAACACTGAACTGGGCAACTTCACAAGGGTTGAAATGTCTCTTTGTTACACAGGTGACACCCAGTGACTTACCCACATTCAAAGTCGCTGAACTCTCCTGACTGACCTATCCTTCTGCTAAAGCTTCTCTACTGACAATACAATACTCCCTGTCTCCTTTCGAACGGGCGTTTTCCCTTGTCATGATATCTAGTGGTCGAATCCGCATTACATATGAGTTCCCGCATACTTCTGATCAGACAGCGCTCGAGTTTAGGTAATCAGTTAGTGCTGAAATGTCCGTCCTGAGACTGGAGAGAAAGAGACACAGAGAGAGAAAGAGAATCGTTAATCAATCTCTTCTTCTCTCTCTTTTTTTTTTTATTCACCTCCCTCGTCCGCCTCAGTACCCGAATGGCAAGCGCAGTTGGCTTCTATGCGCAGGCCCCAGTTTCGATTTCCTGTAATGTCACTAATTTTTCCGTGTGTGTATATGTGTGTGTGTGTGTGTGTGTGTGTGTCTGGTGGGGGGAGGGGGGATACGGGATGCAATTGAGGAGCTCCAGTAGCATCGCCAAGTCACGAAAATTGACAACGGCTGGGAGAGCGGTGCACCGATCCCTCGCCCATCCATACCGCATCCATTAGCACAGGGTGATAATGCAGTCGGCCGGTACCGAGGGACCCAACAACACCTGCGGACGGAGCTTACATTTTAGGTACGTACTCCGCAGACCAACATATGGTGCATGGCGGAGTAAACCATGTACCTCTACTAGCCATTCCTTTTCCTGTTCCAGTCGACAGTGCGGCGAGGGAAAAACGACTATCTATATACCTCCGTACAAGCCCTAATTTCTCTTAATCCATCTTCGTAATACTTACGCGAAATGTACTTTGGCGCCAGTAGTATTGTCCTGCTGTCATCTGCAAATGCCGGTTTTCTAAATTTTCTCAGTAGGGTGTCGCGAAGAAAACGTGGTCCCTCCAGGGATTCATACTTGAGTTCACGAAGCATATCTGCAACCCTCGCGTGTTGATCTAACCAATCGATAACAGATCTAGCGGACCACCTCTGATCTGCTTCGATGTCGCCCTTTGTTACCATCTGGTGGTGATCCCACACACTCGAGAAGTACTCAACAACTGATCCAACTACTGTTCTTTGCGCGATCCGCTTTACAGATGAGACATACTTCATTAAATTGAAGTCAACCATTTCCTTTTCCTACTACCGACATTACTTATTCGTTCCATTCCACATCGTTTTGCAACGTTACGCCTTGATATTAACTGATGTTACACAAGGAACTATTTTTATATGATTTTAATATTTAGTATTCGTCATTCCCATAAATGAGTAGATAGGTAACGTCATAGCACAGTATATGGTGTAGAACTGTTACCGCCTGGTCTTGCGGCTCTCCACCGCTAATGTTTCATGGCAGTGGTGTGTGGGAAAGAGGGTGGTATTGAGTGGGTGCAATGAGATGGGTTGACGCGGACATGATACAAAAAGGAGTGAAGGAGTTGTCGTGTTTGACACTCCGTGAACGGTATTGTCCGATTTGTTGGTGTATCAACACGTACTGATCAAAGTGTCTACGTGGAAATACTCGCAGCCATGCAGCACGGCAAAAGAATAGTGATCGTTAAAAAATGCTTACCGACTCGCACCGAAGATGGTTTCCAACCCGGTAGAAATTCCATATAGCCGACATATTCATCTTGTGATATTCAACAACTGTATTGATATTTAAGATAATTCTCATTTATTATTCAGCCTCAGTTGCACTTTTTTTTTAAGTAGATTACAGGTTTCGGTCACTAAATTTAAAACTAAATGCGCACACTGTAATATTTTGTTATAAGTAGAAAAGAAAAGGTTGTAAATAAATGTCAGATTTATCTAAGTAATTGCGTCAGTAGACCCGTTTTGTCTACACAGGACCACATACCTGAATACTGAGTTTTGCAATTGCGGTCAATGTTATAAATAAGGATATGTTATAGATACGTGGAGAGTGGCGAGGGGAGGGAATTAGGCTGATTAGGGGAGGCGAAAGGAAGCTGGAAGGGAGTGGTGGGAATGTCACGAGTTTAAAAATAGGGATCGTGTTAGAATTACAGAACGCTTAATTCTGTAAAAATTCTCACTAAAATAGTAATAGTGGCGAAGTTGTTGTTGTCACTGAAGACAGGTCCACGTCAAACAGTTCTAGTGCGATAACTGTGAAGAAAACTGCATGCAGTGGAAAATTAGAGTTGTGTACCTTGCAAAGTGTAATTGCTCACAACAGTGTATAAAGCAACACGTTTTCATAGAGCCAATAAGTACTGTACAACAGGCGATAAGAAATGCGATCAGACTTATGTTGAGCGATCATTAAAGGACGTGGAGATACCGCATCCGCGGGCCACACAGCATTATTAATACCTGACAGAGTTTTAAAGTGGCCTCACCGCAGGTCTCCATTTGGCAGCTGGGCAGATCGTGCAATCTACAGATTGGTGTCGTATTCAGATGTGAAATGGCCCGAAGTTGGACTGCATAAGAAAGGGAGGGCAGGTATACTCGTTGTCACATTTTCGGACGACAACGTGTCGCTACCCCAAAGTAGGACCGTCGTATTGTGCACCAAGCACATCGTAACCCCTTCACAACGGCGCCTGGTATCCCAGGACGAGTAATGGACACCTTTCAATCTTCTGTGTCATCTCGCAAATCAAAGAAATTGCTTTCCAGAGAAATATAGCATAATGGGAACGGCCAGCGTGGCTCTGCGCTGCTTCACCCAGCTTGTATTATTCTAACTCTAATATATAAAACAGCTTCAAACAAATGAGTCATTGTGTTAAAAGTTTGACGCTAAGCAGGTAAGCAAGAAACTGCTTGGGAAACGTTCGAAACTATGCTTAAAGTTTGTTTCGGGCGCTAAATGTTTCGATTAGGAAACGCTGGATGAATATAATCTGGGTAAGCTGCACTCCATTTTAAGCAGAAGGTAAGTTCCTCACGAATTTCAGTGTTGTCCTACGTCATGAACTCTATGCCGTACAAAACATGATTTTGAAGATGCATTTGGTGGTGTATGGGGATACTGTTTGCAAACTGTGTTGCGAAGAGAGTCGGTAGTTAAGAAGTAACAAATAATACTCCACTTCTGATGTTGAAGTAAAATGTACTGAGTAAAACTATAATAACAATAAGCTTTCTCATAACGGTTTGAAATTGTTTGTAAAGTTTGCTGGAAGGCGCTAAATGGTTTGTCACAAATACTGCAAGAATGAAGTCCGCTTATGTGGAAGTCGCCAGTCCAGGCAAATAGTTTCACAGTTTGCTAAAATTTTAACAGACAGGCATTTCTGTAGTATGACGCCTACTAGACTATGTAATGTCTCTTTATGCTATAAGTTATATGAGGATTCTATCAAGTTCGTGAAGTCAAATGTCGTAAAGCTACCTTTCCTAAAACCTCGTAAGAAACAATTACAAATAAACAATATTATATTTGCAGGTTGCCAAATTAAACTTTAAATTCTCATTGAAAACGAGCGCCAGGCTCCCTATCAGATGCGTTAGCGCAATAAAATTAATGCAAAGATGCACCTGACCTATAATGAAGTGTATCACTGAAAGTAGTCACTTTATGATAAAGTAAATCTTGTGATTTGATGCTAATTAATTTTGATGGTATTTTTAAATAAGTTCTTCTGCTCCGGCTTTGTCGTATTTCCGGTGAAAATGAAAAGTTTAAATGCGCCACGTAATGGCGGCCAACTTTCTCAGCCGAAGATAGCAGCAGCTAGCTCCGCAGCAGCTGCAAGAAATGCTACACAAACTCTTGCGTTATAACAAATGTGGCGTGGGTTCATAAATGATTAATCTGCACTCCAGATTAGCTTATTATATTTTCTTAAGTCTTTTACACATCAATTATGTTCTAACAATTAAACGAGAGCAAGACAAAAGCTATTGCAACATAATCGTACCTTCTGCACTCAAACAATAGCTAAGAAACAAGAAAACATCAGAAGACGACTAAGTTCATTGTTTTCCAGTCCTTTTATAATATAACAAAGATTTTGGTGTTCAGTTCTTTAGTTTACACATATGATCTTATATCATGGAGAATAATGTCTTTTTTCTATTATCAGAATCGATAAATTGTCTTTAAAGTTATTTCGTCACTTTGTCCGTATCAAAATTAGGCAGTAAAGTACACACAACATTACGCATGTATAGTTCTTTTGTCGTTATTTATATTGTTCATGTCAAATATATGGAAAGGGACACTATAACTACCTACGGTACCTAAAACTTCTATAAATGGTGTAAAAATACGTCATATATGGCACCACTATGAGTACACTATAAAAACAATATGTGTAAGGATGCAAACAGTATGTAGAAATAGTCCTCAAGTGAGAATAAACTAGTCAGTTAGGTCAGAGAGTCAGTCCTTTATCGACTGTAGCACTATGAGTTGTGAAGACATAGCATTTCATTTCAGCAGGTTGCTTTGTTATGTACCTCCACAAAGCAGGGACGTAGGATAAATGGACTGGGCTGCGCTCTTGTGGTTCGCATTGCTGCAACGGCTCTGCAAATTCCGAGCTCACTCGACCGTTCGAACAGAGAAGACGGCCGCAATGGAAGCGTTAGGCTCGCATATGTGACTACCACATCAGAGTGTGTGTGTGTGTGTGTGTGTGTGTGTGTGTGTGTCGGAGAGAGACTGCCGCAGGAGAAGAGAGAACAACACACAGTGCGAAAGAGAATGGGTAGAGGGGGGGGGGGGGGGGGGGCGTTGAGCGGCATTGAGTGGGCGGACGGCAACAGGTGCCTGGGACCATCGATTCTTCCGGGCCTCGCAGTCCCTGCCACCCCCCGCCCCCGCGGCACAGCTGCGACCGCCGGGTCGCGCCGCCTCCGGCCTCCAGCCCCTGGCCGCTTCCCCAGCGGGCTCCACATCGGCGTTTTGGACGGGAATCAGCTCCTGAAAGTTGGGCAGCCAGGAAAACGATTACAAGCTAACGTTCCAATTCTCGTGTAGCTTATTTTATCTTCGCGCGAAAACAATGGCAAAATTATTTCAAAATACATGTACCTAGTTGACCAATGGCTGGTCGTCAACAGTCAAAATAAAAGAAGTAAAGAATAAATGGAGAGAATGCAGCTTGCTGCTTGACGTTCCCTGTTGTACCTCAATCCACTATTAGCTGCCTTATTTTTTTCCACTTGTTTTGTAAGTGATTAGTTTTTTCAGTTACACAATTAATCAATTTGTTTGCGCAATTATTCATGTCGCATGCCTTCGTATACCTGTGTTGTATTTTATTCGTGAATAATTAAGTGGGAAATGGGTAGCAAAGTTTTCTGTTTTTTTTTCCACTTATTCAGAACACTACAATTGACCTCTGTTGGGAAGTTCCATGTGTGTTCGCAGGTTTTGAATTTCCTTTTGTGAAACGTAGACGCAAATTTCCAAGATAGATCATGCCCGTGGGCAATTTTTATTATACTTTACAATCAAAGGTTTCTGTGAACACCTACAGCAGTTAAGTAATAGTGTCCTTCTACTTGTGGTTCTTTTCTCCCTGATCTTAGGCTTATCCGTGTGATGAAATAAATTGAATCAAATACCCACTCATTGATTAAAACCACTTTATTTCAATGTTCTCTACAGCTGCTTGAAACATGTTGGACACTGTCCATACACAAGAAAGGTGATACAATGAAGGCTTTCACGATCGGATGTTTCAGTTGCCGAGAACTCTTCCGGGCTGTATGGCAGTGGTCCATGGAATTTCAAATGCTTCAAATGGCGCTGAGCACTATTGGACTTAACATCTAGAACTTAGAACTACTTAAACTTAACTAACCTAAGGACATAACACACATCCATGCCCGAGGCAGGATTCGAATCTGCGATCTTAGCAGCAGCGCGGCTGCGGACTGAAGAGCATAGAACCGCTTGGCCCCAGCGGCCGGCCCTTTCTCAACACTGTCACGTGATTCACAACCTTGATGAAAAGAGTATCTTTGTACCTGACCGCCATTCTCTCAGCATTCTTTTTTTTTAATGTTAAATATTCTAAATCCAATGGTGTGCAAAACAAGTATGAAAGCAGTTTCCGCGTAATTTGTCACTGCCAAGTAACATAGCTGCATGAAACTTGAACCACGCATACAAAAAACTGCTAAAGTACAGTACTGAAGGTAACTTAAGTAAATACGCAAATAAGTCTATAAGACTAGCAGAAACGACAATTTTATTCAAAGACAATAATTATACTGTATATAAATGTGACATGAAGCCACGTCGCTTGTCGTATAGCCGGTGTTGTAATGTTAGCTTTCGACTATGTGTGGCGCTAGGTAATACTTCCTACATAAACAAATGTTGTGTGTAACCTTTTAGCACTGGGAAGTCGTCATAACCATTACTATAAAGAAAATATTTCGTTTATAATAAGTTGGTTCACACCCATCAGACACACGGTATAATAAATGAATGTTAGATGACGCGCCTTTGCATATTGTAACGCCACTTGATAGCCAAAAAAAGTCTTGTTGGTCCGAAATCTGCAGAACTGTGTCTGTAGTCTGGGAATGTTCCAAACACGACTTGAAATACCATATCTACGTGAAGCAATCGCTCCTATATAGCACAGTCTGTGCCAAGTTATTTCAAAGTGGAGTGGTATAGCTATACACTACGATGACTGCCCAGAAGTTAATGGGCCACATTTTTTTATCTTTTTTTTGCAGAAAACAAAGCTGCTAATGCTAAACATTATGTATGTATTATTTGGGGCCTCCAGAGTGAGCGCGCCAAGTTTCCGTCACTTCTGACAGATAGCGTAGCTGCAAGACAGTTTCAAAATGGTGTGTGTGGGTGATGTACGTTACAAGCAACGTGCCGTCATCGAACATCTAACTTCAACGAAAGAAACTGTGGGGAATATTCACAAACGCTTGTTAAAGTCTATGGAGCGTCTGCTGTCGACAGAATACAGTTAGTCGCTGGGCACGGAGGGTGAGGTAATCACAAAGCGGCTCGCCGGAGCTTCGCGATTTGCAGCCGTCGGGGAGACCATCCACTGCGGTCACACCTCACCCACCTGATCTACCCCCTCGCACTTCCACTTGTTTGAGCCATTAAAGGATGCCATTTGTGGAAGAGATTTTGAGGGCAGTGAAGCACTGGCCCCGCCACCAGGAAAAGGATTGGTACCGACAGGGCATACACACCATTGCTTCGCAATGGAGGAAGGCCATAGAACTTGATGGAGATTATGTGGGAAAATAGCGTGTGTAGATAAAACACTATTCTTTCGTGTGTATAGTTCTCATTATGTTCAATAAAGGACTGTTGAAGAAAAAATGCTGTGCATTACTTTCTGGGCATCCCTGGTACATTAAGTTTCATTACCGAGCATCTTAGTGTGGATAACTTATTTTGACAACAACGAATACCAGCTTTAAATACGAACGACGTGAAACAATTCCCTCATTATGTATTGGGCATTGTATGTATGAAATCTGAAAAAAGATATATTTACCTTAGTTCACTTTTAGAAATTAAACACATAAAAAAAGGTTTTGCATCACTCCGGTTCCCAGAAATCCTGAAAGTAGAAACTGACTGTGGGTATCGTATGACAGACACAGTCCCTTTGACTGTTCAGAGATGTCACTAAACCCGCCCGAAGATGTGAGCAACCAAGCACGAGCAGCGCCTTTTAGATGGAGGGGATCCGACAGCCGACCAGTTCCAGTCATTCCTCCAGGAAGGAGGTATACGGGTGGTGTTGTCTGTAGTTCAACCACGCCTAGACTGTCAACACCGCGGTTCGACAGCGTCCGCATTGTTACTTTGTGCCAGGAAGGGCTTTCAACAATGGAAGTGTCCAGGTGTCTCGGAGTGCATCAAAGCGACGTTGTTCGGACATGGGGGAGATACAGAGAGACAGCAACTGTCGATGACATGCCTCGCTCATGCACGGTATTGGAGTGGATGACCGCTACCTATAGATTATGGGTCGGAGGAACCCTGAGAGCAAAGCCACCATGTTGAATAATGCTTTTCGTGCAGCCCCAGGACGTTGTGTTACGGCTCTAACTGTGCACAATAGGCTGCATGGTGCAGAACTTCACCCCCGACGTCCATGATGAGGCCATCTTAGGCAACCACGACACGATGCAGCGCGATACAGATGGGCCCAACCACATGCCGAATGAACCGCTCATGATTGGCATCACGTTCTCTTCACGGATGAGTGTCGCACATGCCTTCAACTAGACAATCGTCGGAGACCTCAGGCTGACCGACTTCCAGTATTTTATGCAGGTTCCGGGCTGTCGGAATCGAGGTGACGCAAAACATTTATTGATGTGTGCATGTAATAACATCTCCGTTTATGACAATGCCAGTTTACAGAACTAATTTACTATACGTTACCTGCATCCTCATTAACTCATACAAATCTCACCTTATCACATAACAACTGAGTTCTAGGGTCGCAGTTCCACTGTCTGTTATAGCCAAGCCATCAAATCTGAAAACTAGTTTAACTAATCCGTCTAAGCATACTAGAATACACTTTAAACGTCCTACCCGTTGCTGTTTATTTGACGGAGTAAGTGTAACCCCGGTAGAAATATTTGCAAAATTTATCTATTTCTACACCCATACTCGGTAAATCACTGTGAACCCTATGACGGAGGGTACTCCCCGCTGTGAAAAGTGTTAGTGTTTCATCTCTTTCCACTGTAGAACGTGTATGGAACATGGAGAGAACCACTGTTGCCTTTCTTCTGCGTTCAAAGCTGTTGTGGAGTGCTCCTTTGCATTCCAGGTAGCAAGTGAAATTTAAAACTGAAATACCGTGTATCTTGACTGAGAAAATTTCGTTGCAAAGATCATATGTTTACTCGACACTATTATAGTAAGTAATGAGGTATCAGTTACCATGACCTATTAATGAGGACAGCTTCACGATCATAGGAGATAATTGTAGCGCTTAGAGTGCTTATGTTATGAAACACAGAAAGCCATTTTCTCAAAATGATTTAATTTGATCTATCTGTTCAAACAAACATTCAACAGTTTTATCTTAACGGTGTACTCTTTTCTTTTCAGATTTTTCTCAAATGTCCCAGTTGTTGATTAAGCACATTGCGATCTCTTTGGTCCCATGGGTCTCTCCGTTCCTTTACCAAAACCACAAGTTGTTCAACTCTGCTAGACCTGTCTCGTGCTCAGATCCACACATATCACAAAACGCTGAGATCGTTGCCTGATGTTGCATTCACACGTGGTTGTACACACGACAATCTTGCATGAAGTCTGTGAAGCCCTGTAATAGTTAAGAGGCTGGGTACGTTCACATGTATTCATTCAATGCAGATTCGCACGACTACGCAGCTAGTAATCCTGCAGCCTAGCGGTGCCCCAAGCCATCACACTTGCTGATTGCCCGCTTTGCTATACTAAAGTGCAGGCTGCAGACCGCCGCTTACCACGGTAGCGTCTGACACATCATTAAACGAGATCGCCATCAAACATCACCCAGTGCCCACGTTTAACATCTACTATTCTTTATTTCTTTCAACACTCTTTCTTTAAAAATGACGAAAGATAGATTATACTCTGTTGTGCTAAACTTAAGGACGAATGTAACTTTCGCATGATGTGTCACTCCAAATAAACATCTCGATAAAGCTTGTGTCGTAGAAGTGCTACAGTAAAGTACAGAAGGTATTAGTGAAATACGAAATGAGATGAACGGGAATGAGACTTTCATTCAAAGACAGTAATTACACTGAAGTCATTGGTATTCGTTACAATGCTCTGGGCATTACATGTATCTTAGTAGGATGTGTGATCACAACGGACGGCAGTGCATACTCTGCAATGTACTCCCACGCTGCCCACAACGTTCCTAAGAAGTTCTTATGGTAGTGCATTCCATTCCTCCTCTACCGCTGTTAACAACTGCAAGACGATTGTTGATGCATATGGAAGCGCTGCAGTATTTCTCTCCAGTGCATCTCACACTTGCTCGATGGGATTTAAGTCAGGGGCATGGGACGGCCAGTCCATTCACCGTAAATCGTCTCGTTCCAAGAGCTCCTTCACTTGCGCAGTTTGCTGCAGACGCGCATTGCCATCCATAAAAATGAAGTCAGAGACAAATGCAGCCTAGAAAAGATGCACACCAGGAAGGGCTGCAATTTCATAATAAAATTGACTGGCTTCAGAAAACATCGCTCTTGTGCAACGCAGCTAGCCCTTTATTCGCACGAAGTAATGGCCGCTATCGACAGGGGATCTCAAGTTGATTCCGTATTTCTAGATTTCCGGAAAGCTTTTGACACCGTTCCTCATAAGCGACTTCTAATCAAGCTGCGGAGCTATGAGGTATCGTCACAGTTGTGCGACTGGATTCGTGATTTCCTGTCAGGAAGGTCGCAGTTCGTAGTAATAGACGGCAAATCATCGAGTAAAACTGAAGTGATATCAGCTGTTCCCCAGGGAAGCGTCCTGGGACCTCTGCTGTTCCTGATCTATATAAATGACCTGGGTGACAATCTGAGCAGTTCTCTTAGACTGTTCGCAGATGATTCTGTAATTTGCCGTCTAGTAAGGTCATCCGCAGACCAGTATCAGCTGCAAAGCGATTTAGAAAAGATTGCTGTATGGTGTGTCAGGTGGCAGTTGACGCTAAATAACGAAAAGTGTGAGGTGATCCACATGAGTTCCAAAAGAAATCCGTTGGAATTCGATTACTCGATAAATAGTACAATTCTCAAGGCTGTCAATTCAACTAAGTACCTGGGTGTTAAAATTACGAACAACTTCAGTTGGAAGGACCACATAGATAATATTGTCGGGAAGGCGAGCCAAAGGTTGCGTTTCATTGGCAGGACACTTAGCAGATGCAACAAGTCCACTAAAGAGGCAGCTTACACTACACTCGTTCGTCCTCTGTTAGAATATTGCTGCGCGGTGTGGGATCCTTACCAGGTGGGATTGACGGAGGACATCGAAAGGGTGCAAAAAAGGGCAGCTCGTTTTGTATTATCGCGTTATAGGGGAGAGAGTGTGGCAGATATGATACACGAATTGGGATGGAAGTCATTACAACATAGACGTTTTCGTCGCGGCGAGACCTTCTTACGAAATTTCAGTCACCAACTTTCTCTTCCGAATGCGAAAATATTTTGTTGAGCCCAACCTACATAGGTAGGAATGATCATCAAAATAAAATAAATCAGAGCTCGAACAGAAAGGTTTAGGTGTTCGTTTTTCCCGCTCGCTGTTCGGGAGTGGAATAGTAGAGAGATAGTATGATTGTGGTTCGATGAACCCTCTGCCAAGCACTTAAATGTGAATTGCAGAGTAGTCATGTAGATGTAGATGTAGATGTAGATGTAGATGAGTGCATCGGGTTCAAAACTTTTGATGTCAGTATGCCACATCATAACACCTGGACCATCCGAAAATGTTCCTAGGTGCATTACACGTTCCCACACTACTCGTTAGGTTTGGTAGTTCACCTGTTATGGTGTGGATAGGTATAATGTTGCATGCGCGTACTGACCTTCAAATCTTCGAATACGGTACACTCTGTCAGAGGAGTGTGACGTTGTAGCCCTTCCCCATGTGTGTGTCATTTCGAAGAGTGTAATCCAGACAACACTATCAATAGATTTCTTTAAATCAACAGATAATACAGGCTTAGATTTCTCTTTCCTTAACCTATCACTGAAGAAAAATCTGATGGTTAGCTCTGGCTCGTGTGTCCCTACATTTTTTTGGAACGCATCTTCAACAACGTCGACCTCTACCAGTCTTTCTATACTCCTGTAACCAATCATTCGAGTCAGTATTTGGCAACCTTGAGTTATTAAATTGACGATTCGCTAACATTCACACCTGTCAGCACCCGCTTTTTTTGGAATACGATCTGTTACACTCGTCTTCAAGTCTGTTATTTCTCCTGCCTGGTGTAGCTTCCACCCCAGATGGAGCAGTTTTGTCACCGCTAGCTCTTCTAACCGTATGAGTAATTATAATTTCGTCTACTGCGGGAGCTTTGTTTCGACTTAGGTTTGTCAGAGCTCTGTCAATTTATTCTCGCAGTTTCGTATCACCCACCTCATATTCATTTATTTCCATTGTATTACCTACAAGCTCATTTCCCTTTCTTTTAGCCCTTGTATATATTACTTCCACTTATCTGATTACCCTTATGCTCTTAATTCTGGCATGCCGAGTCGGCAATATTCATACAGCTACGTCTGTTTTCTACGAAGGTCACTTACTTTACCCGCACGCATGCACGTTTCTACAGACTTGCATCTGTTCTCTAGCTATACCTTCTTAGCAATATCGTACTTTCTGTCACATCACTTTCAAAATTCTTGTCAAATTCAAATCCATACAAATAATTAAGATTCTTAAATATCACACTGCAAAAGGATATTTGCATTGCACATAAAATTACAAACGCTACTCGAATACATGTCATCTGCGCAATACAATGATAGCCCAATTACAAACAGTTAATTAAATAAATCTGGGATGACACTCTGTCCGCGAGACTAGCATCACAACTATAGGATAATTCCACAACAGGACTAGAATATAAGTTCACCAAACGTTCAAAAAAAGACATTAAAATGCATACATCTCCATTGCAACATTAATTTCAAGGCCAAGGCAATAAATTAGACGCAAGTACGTGTCATATTGGTATCCAAAGTCCATTACCTACCTCAGCATTAGGAGGTACACAGTCACGTTAAAGTTTCCTTTTATTAGCAATACTAGGAGGCGTAAGACAAATGACGACACCTTGGTGTCATAAGACAATGTTATTCTGCTCCCATATAGACAAGATGCTGCCAAGTTGACCAAACGCTACCCACGTGTAAAAACCGAAGCAAACGGCAATACTTCACTGACTCACCACAACAGTTAAGTACTTAAATAAACTAGAGCGCACCTAAAAGTTTTAAAATGATAATGACAATTAAACCCTAATTTTTAAAAGAAATCAGGAAACTCATTGCAAAGTTTGCCAAAAGGTTTTCATTACAGGCTTACAAGGACTTTACAATAATAGAAACACTGAGTAAATTACTACCCAAAATCGCTAAATCCAAGTCCTAATCCGACGACACCACCACCATGGCACGGTACCAAAAAATGGGGAATAAACTACTCAGCTTGAGGCTGGAACGGGAGATCGTAGAAGTGCATGTGGCCTGCCAACACCTAGGCCTCGTGCGGGACGGGAAAGACGCCGAAGCAGACGGAAATCGCGTCCCTGCCCCCTATCAACAGAAAGGCTGCCGATACAAGGCTGTCAACATATACCAGACAACAAACAGCAAATGCGAGCATACACACACACACACACACACACACACACACACACACACACACACACGTGATCCTACGCGTGCGTACCTTTCGGCTGAGCGCGAACAACTTTAGCTACAGGCCAAAACCACTAATTCGCCCCAGAAAGACCCATGAGGTCTGCAACAAGCAGAAATTGCAGTCAGCAGTAACAAATACTCAAAGATAACAGACAATGATTTCAAGTACCACATTAACATTGCAAAATACTAGCTTTGCGCTTACAGAAACTTCCATATTGACAAACACAGTCCCAAAAGGGGTCACTGAAATCCATAAAGAAACCTCATTTCTGACCGGATCACACCGAGGCAGAACTAACAATCTTTAAGTAGAGTACTTAAGTAACAGTCTTCACATATAATTTCAAATACACTACTGGCCATTAAAATTGCTACACCAAGAAGAAATGAAGATGGTAAACGGATATTCCTTGGACAAATATACTATACTAGAACTGACATGTGGTTACCTTTTCACCCAATTTGGTTGCATAGATCCTAAAAAAATCAGTACCCAGAAACACCACCACTGGCCGTAATAACGGCCTTGATACGCCTGGTCATTGAGTCAAACAGAGCTTCGATGACGTGTACAGGTTCAGCTGCCCATTCACCTTCAACACGATACCACAGTTCATCAAGAGTAGTGACTGGCGTATTTTATTGCGACGAGCCAGTTGCTCGGCCACCAATGAGCAGACGGTTTTAACTGGTGAGAGATCTGGAGAATGTGCTGACCAGGGCAGTAGTCTAACATTTTCTCTATCCAGAAAGGCCCTTACAGGACCTCCAGCATGCGGTCGTTCATTATCCTGCTGAAATGTAGGGTTCTGCAGGGATCGAATAAAGGGTAGAGCCATGAGTCGTGACACATCTGCAATGTAACGATCACTGTTCAAAGTGCCGTCAATGGGAACAAGAGGTGACCGAGACGTGTAACCAATGGCACCTCATACCATCACGCCGGGTGATAAGCCAGAATTGCGATGACGAATACACGCTTCCAATGTGCTTTCACCCCGATGTCGCCAACCACGGATGTGACCATCGTGATGATATAAACAGAACCTGGATTCACCCGAAAAAATGACGTATTGCCATTCGTGCAACCACGTTCGTCGTTGAGTACACCATCGCAGACGCTCCTGTCTGTGATGCAACGTCAAGGGTAACCGCAGCCATGGTCTCCGAGCTGATAGTCCATGCTTCTGCAAAAGTCGTCGAACTGTGCAGATGGTTGTTGTCTTGCAAACGTTCCCATCTGTTGACTCAGGGATCGAGACGTGGCTGCACGATCCGTTAAAGCCATGTGGATAAGATGCCTGTCATCTCGACTGCTAGTGATACAAGGCGGTTGGGATCCAGCACGGTGTTCCGTATTACCCTCCTGAAACCACCGATTCCATACTCTGTTAAGTCATTGGATCTCGACCAACGCGGGCAGCAATGTCGCGATACGATAAACCGCAATCGCGATAGGCTACAGTCCGACCTGTATCAAAGTCGGAAACGTGATGGTACGTATTTCTCCTCCTTACACGAGGCATCACAACAACATTTCACCAGGCAACGTCGGTCAACTGCTGTTTGTGTGTGAGAAATCGGTTGTAAGCTTTCCTCATGTCAGCACGTTGTAGGTGTCGCCACCGGCGCCAACCTTGTGTGAATGCTCTGAAAAGCTAATCATTTGCATATCACAGCATCTTCTTCCTGTCGGTTAAATTTCGCATCTGTAGCATGTCATCTTCGTGGTGTAGCAATTTTGAATGGCCAGCAGTGTAGATGCAAATAGGCCAATAGCTTCAGGACTCCAGGTAGGCACCGGATAATACTGCCCTCCTGCTCGAAGCTGTTCAATACATCTCGGCGTATTTACCACACCACAGTTAGCTGATGCATTTCATAACGTTGTTTCAGGTAACGAGAGCCACCCCTTGCCCGCTAAACTCGTCGGCAGCAAGGGTCAACGCTGCAGGTAAACGCGGGCCCCCATGGTCCAACTGTCAACGGTTTCAACTCCCTGCAATGACCATGACGCCTGGTACTTAGGCTTACCCTCCCATCTCCATGGTTGACATTCCACTCCCTACCACACAGCCCCAGAGGGAATACATAACAAAGCTAAGGTGACACCACGAGGGCCAGAATGGACTGTACACACGCACAAGTGGCGCCAATAGGAACGTGCGATCGCCCTCACAGAAGCAGGCAAGGCCGAAGTCCGTATTCACTTTTGCCCTTTTTTTCTCCTTTCGTCAGTCTAATTCAGTCTCTCGTTTGTAATCACAAGACGTGGCACTGAGCGCTATGGGACTTAACATCTATGGTCATCGGTCCCCTAGAACTTAGAACTACTTAAACCTAACTAACCTAAGGACATCACACACATCCATGCCCGAGGCAGGATTCGAACCTGCGACCGTAGCGGTCGCGCGGTTCCAGACTGTAGCGCCTAGAACCACTCGGTCACACCGTCCGGCCAAACGGATATCAACCAAGTTTTTTTTTTTTTTTTTTTTAAATAGGAACCCCCATTTTTATTACATATTCGTGTATTACGTAAAGAAATATGAAAGTTTTAGTTGGATCACTTTTTCCCCTTTGTGATAGATGGCGCTGTAATAGTCACAAACGTATAAGTACGTTGTATCACGTAACGTTCCGCCAGTGCGGACGGTATTTGCTTCGTGATAGATTACCTGCGTTAAAATGGAAAAGTTCGATATCGTTTTAATGTATGGCTGTTGCGATAAAAACGCCCAACGGGCGTGTGCTATATATGCTGCTCGGTGTCCTGGACGACATCATCATCCAAGTGGCCGGACCATTCGAAGGATAGTTACGTTATTTAAGGAAACAGGAAGTGTTCAGCCACAGGTGAAAGGTCAACCACGACCTGCAACAAATGATGATGCCCAAGTAGGTGTTTAAGCTGCTGTCACGGCTAATCCGCACGTCAATAGCAGACAAATTGCTCGAGAATCGGTAATCTCAAAAACGTCGGTGTTGAGAATGCTACATCAACAACGATTACACCCGTACCATATTTCTATGCACCAGGAATTGCATGGCGACGACTTTGAACGTCGTGTACAGATCTGCCGCTGGGCACAAGAGAAATTACGGGGCGATGACAGATTTTTTGCACGCGTTCTATTTAGCGACGAAGCGTCATTCACCAACAGCGGTAAAGTAAACCCGCGTAATATGCACTATTGGGCAACGGAAAATACACGATGGCTTCGACAAGTGGAACATCAACGACCTTGGCGGGTTATTGTATGGTGCGGCATTATGGGAGGAAGGATAATTGGCCCCCATTTTATCGATGGCAATCTAAATGGTGCAACGTATTCTGATTTCCTACGTAATGTTCTACCGATGTTACTACAAGATGTTTCACTGCATGACAGAATGGCGATGTACTTCCAACATGGTGGATGTCAGGCACATTGCTAGAGTGTGGTTGAAGCGGTATTGAATAGCATATTTCATGACAGGTGGTTTGCTCGCTGAAGCACATACCATGGCCCGCACGTTCACCGGGTCTGACGTCCCCAGATTTCTTTCTGTGGGGAAAGTTGAAGGATACTTGCTATCGTGATCCACCTACAACGCCTGACAACATGCGTCCGCGCATTGTCAATGCATGTGCGAACATTACGGAAGGCGAAGTACTCCCGTTGAGGTTGACGGACATCATTTTGAGCGTTTATTGCATTAATTACAGGTAATCACGCTGTAACAGCATGCGTTCTCAGAAATGATAGGTTCACAAAGGTACATATGTCACATTGGAATAACCGAAATAAAGTGTTCAAACGTACCTACGTTCTGTATTTTAATTTAAAAAATCCTACCTGCTACCAGCTGTTCGTCTAAGACTGTGAGCCATATGTTAGTGACTATTACAGCGCCATCTATCACAAAGCGAAAAAAGTGGTCCAACTAAAACATTCATGTTTCTTTACGTACTACACTAATATGTGATAAAAATGGGGGTTCCTATTTTAAAAAAACACAATTGATATCCGTTTGACCTATGGCAGCGCCATCTAGCGGGCCAACCATAGCGCCATCTGGTTTTCCTCTTCAAGCCAGACAAGTTTCGTTCTTTGTCGTTTTTTCGTTTGATGCTTATTTCATGAGATATTTGGCCCGGTCACGATCAATGTACCACCATGTATACCCTGGCTGGGATAATTTGTTCACTTCGTCGTTCAAAATAGCTTGACTGCATTCTTACTTTCCTATTCTTTATCTGGACTACTCCTGCATTGCTGCTATGTATTTTCTATTTATAACACTTTATTCTCCCGACCACATGTCCTGTGCTTCCTGCCGCGGCACTTCACTGATTACCACCACATCTGCATTCAACCTAGCCATTTCTCTTTTTAAATTGTGAAACCTGTTAACGCAATTCCAACATTCAACGCTCCGACCCGCAGAACGTCATTTTTGTTTCCCTTGGTTACAACATCTTCCTGAATAGTCAACGCCCAGACTATTTTACCTTTCGGATATTTTACATGATCATTAAGACGTACAATAGAGCTACACGCTAATTTGCTTGGAAATGAGTAATGAAGTTAAGTCCTACAAAAGTGAAAGTTTACGATCTCGCAAACTTGAATGCTGTAATAAGCAATGCAATTTAAACAAACTTATGGTAACGTGTCCCGCCAGCTGTTGACGTACATAAAAAAATTTGGTGACCTGAGGAAGGCTGATTAATTTAATCCAAACTAATTATTAATAAAAATTACATTGACAGTCTCAGCCTTAAAGAGATTTTTTTTCTAAATCCACGATTTTTTTATAAGGGCGTTTAGCGGTGTCAATGTAATACATGTATCAGTTTGGTTAAAGACAATGCTGTTTTACATCCAAACTGATGACCACCTCCAAAATATCGTGCTGGTCCATCTTTAGAATGCACTACATCAGTGATTCCGCATGGCATGGATTAGATAAGTCGTTGGTCGTTTGCGGTGTCTGGCATCAGATGTATGTTTAGAGATCACGCCATTCCCGTAACTTAGGGCAAGAGATATGTGGGCGCCGAACGGCCCCGACTGCTTCCAAAAAGTGCTCCATAATATTCATATGAAGCAAATTTGTTGTATGTCCATCCTTTTGGCAGGAGGTCTTTGGGACGACGGCCATTTAGTGTTGTGGCAAAATGAAACACATGCAGCCGTCCATACGATTTTATTTTATTTTCTTGCAACCAGTATCAATGGTTCAATTCGCCATCTTCAGGTCTGAATGCATAAAACAGTAACGATAGCATTATCAACTTATTAATCAAGTTACATAGAAAAAGATTAAAACAGAATGAGAAACAGTGGCTAGACAGTACTAGAAATTTGCAGTGTCTAGCCATCCTCATTCTGTTTCAAACTGCTTCTATGTAACTTGATTGATAAGTAGGTAATGCTATCGTTACTGTTTTATGCATACAGGCCTAAAGATTGTGCATTGAACCAGTGATGCTGGTTGCAATAAAATAAAATAAAATCATAAGGATGAATGAAAGTGTTTTATTTTGTCACGTTCACGCGAATTTGTTCACCAGGGCTTCAACGTGTTGTCACTACCGTGCTCTTCACACTATTGTAGTATTATTCTCGTTATATTGGTGGAAGATGCCTTCATTGTCCGATAAGACATCAAGCATGAATGGATGCAGGTGGTGCATAACAGTGTTTACATTGCCAACAGCTATCATGATGGCTCCGATTTCTACCACAGTTTCCACTGAAGATCGGGTGAATTGTCCCCAATGCGTAATACCGCCTCAATCGTGGTATGCTGCATGTTTCGAACAACCGTTTGCCTCAATGATGACGTATCCAGACATTACAATGAACTTGGTACAACAAGAAGCGTGTCTCGGCCGGTCACATGACAGGTTCCATTGACCGACGGTCAAATCTCTACGAACACGTGCCACATGCAGTCAGTGTTAGATTTTGTCATTGGTTGAGACTAGGAAAACATAGAAGTCGTGTGCGTCAGAGCCTATTGTTAAAAGGTTTGTGCTGAACTTTGTGTTCCTAAACACTTGTGCCTGCCCCATCAGTGTACTCCATGGTCAGAACTGTGTAACATCCACGTCATAAATTTTTGGCTACAGTGCGACGAGAGGAAAATATGCCTCTAACAGTTATAAATATTATCTATTCGACGTATGAAAAAACAGTGAAAACTTATAAATATTAATTGTTTATATAATATTCTATGATGTAATTGGACATATCGATGTGTATCATACATAGACAATGATAATTGTAAATTGCTTCTATGATCTGCGTTTGTCTTCCTTTGTTTTTACCTTTTGTTGGTTGGCTTTTTTAAGTTGCGGGCGCATATCAAACTGGGGTCTGTTAAGAAATTGTAATTATTTGTTAATTATTACTTGAAAATAGAGTTCATTATTATTATAAATATGAGTGAATAATTATTTGTAACTTTAATTCCTCTCTCAGTAAGCATTATCTGTGTTAATTATTTCTTTCCGCTGCAAGGAGCGCAGCCGTTGATGATAGCGATTTGTATCGCATTTTTGTCTGGGTTTTCCTTAGAAACAAATCAAATGTTTGCTTGATGAAGTCTAAATAGTACACAATACGATAATAGATTTTACATCGTTTAATAAGCATTTTAAATATTTACTTATTTGCTCTAACAATAGAAAGTCTATCAAATGTCTGCCGCCATCTTAACAATTACCTAAGCGGGAAATTCAAATTTAAATTATGCAACACTGTAGACATAAATGCTGAACGTAATGCAAATGTGTAAAAATAAATGTGCACCGGTGGTCCCGAACTCATTTTAATGAAAATGATTCGAATCAGATTGGTTCTTTAAAAACAGTACTCATAGCACGATCGTTATAACAAACTTTTCTAGCTGATGTATGGAGCCGAAATCAATTACGCACGAGTTGCGAAGAATATTGTTTCAGGTAACATACGTCAGTGTTGTGCGAGGCTGATATTCGGTAGTTTTAATGATCATCTTGCTGAAGATAACTGGTTCCATCTTAATCAATAGTTATAAGGAATCTGTTGTATGAACTGTGATTTAGTGCCACTTACACAACTTACAGACAACACTTTAACACGACGTTAACTTGGAGTTCTTTAGCAACTTGATCAAATCTTTAGCCGGGAGAAAAAAAAAATTATTTAGTAATTACTCAATGTAATAAAAATAAGATTATCATTTCCATTTACAAATTAGTTAAATACCAAACCAGTGAATAACACAGCGAACGTCACAACTGAAACAGTCCGCAGCTTATCCTACTTTACAGAGCCGGCAAGCCTTCGACCTCCACGTTTTGTAATGAGGCATGGATGTCTACCTCGTCGCCTACTCGTGGGTTCTGTTGTGTACAACTTCGTACACAATGGTAAGGATAGGTGATCTACAGCCTGGTGCAGCAGCTGTCGTAGTAGGGAAGGTGAGCAGGAGCAGAAATGATTAGTGAATACATAAACAGAGTCATCAGAAATTTTACATACCTTATACAAGTTTTCTCCAAGCGTTGCGAACGAACTTACAAAAGAACAAACGGTATTAAAGTCTAACCATTACAAGAAGTAAACCAAAGTGTGTTGGGAAGTGTGAAGTCCAGCTACTAATACCCGGTCGAACTGTAGACGGCTAAAAAAAATTTCCCTGAGCACTATGGGACTTAACTGCTGAGGTCATCAGTCCCCTATAACGAAGAACTACTTAAACCTAATTAATCTAAGGACATCACACACACCCATGCCCGAGGCAGGATTCGATCCTGCGACCGTAGCGGTCGCGCGGTTCCACACTGTTGACCCTAGAACCGCTTGGCCATTCCGGCCGGCGTCGACGGCTAAGACTGAAGACTGTCGAAGAGTGCCTCTGAGGCTGGGCGTCAGCTTGTATTGCGGCTGCAGAGGGCTTAGTCGGAGTCGCTGAATGCACGGCTCAGCGGGCGCGCATCATTGTTTCTGCCGGATCCCCGTGCAACTGCTGCCGGCGTTAGTCAGAAACGAGCTTTCCGTTGCCAACTGTGGGGCGCTGGTGAGGGTGGTATCGATCTATTATGCCACATTTGAAAGTCCTTCACCAGCTTTCCATAAATGCTTACAACAGTACCACATGAACAGTCGACTAGCTTCGCCACTTCCGTTTCCGAGATGCTCGCTCCCAAGCGCTGGGCCGCTAGAATCCGCTTTTAGTCAAACTCGCTAAAGTCAGACGGTTTTCCGATCTGTGGTCCGTGTCGTTCCACTACTTTCCTTATCGCGTCACACGCCCGCAACACTACGAGGTGGGAGTCAATTTCAAAATCTTATGATTCATCAGTATATTTAGACAACTGATACTTCACAAACATTTTTGAGCCGTGTGTCTCGATCAGCGATATTCCCGCCGTAGGTATGGGTCATCTTTCCGGTAGTGCGCGCGGTGGCGCTACCTGCCGGGCCGATGGGGGAGCAAGGTGTAAGCTCTAGCAAATGGCGAGGATTTTGCTTTGGGACGCCTAGCAGTAACGTCGTTTGGGAAGTCTAGCGGACAGCACAGGCGCCGTGCGAGGCAGCAGGAAGAGCTCATCTGAAAGGGGCTGTTTACCCCGGTGACGGCGCCGTGGCAAATATCGCAGGCGTGGAAGCAGTCACGTTACTGGGAAGCCGTTGGTGTATTTCGCTTCCTGCATGTATCCTGGCACCGGGATCTGCGGTGGCTGGCTTCGTCGAACAAACAAGAGGGCGAACGCCTTGCTTGTGCTGTAAATTGTAGCCGGAATCGACTACTGGGTTCTGTGTTGTTGACTTCATTTTCTTTGCCGGCCTTTGCCACTCCTACTGAGTCGGTCCTCGAATGTGTTAATTTCAACTTGCTTAGCACTCAAGGTTCTAGTGAGAGCTGTATGCGATGTTATGATTAACATATACTAGGGCGTGGAGCGCTGATACATTCTGTTTGTAGACTGCTACTGTCATTGTTAACCGCCATTGAAAACAGTTTGCCTGGTTCTTGTCCAAGTCTCGCCTTGTTATTGTATGCATATCACGCGACGGAGTTAAGCTGGCCAATTGCTGTAGATACACATCAATATAATTTCCCCTGGATATATTTTGCTGCCAATTGCAATAACTTCACAGTTACTTTCGATCTGAAGTGACAGTGTCCAAAAGACACGTGTCTAATTCTAAATGAGTAGATTCATAAATTCTTACGAGTTTCTGAGATGTCAGTTGTTATTGTGTGTTTAAATAGTTTGAAACTGATTCTATCAATGAAAGTACAAGAATTCCTCCTATGACAGTATGTGGATATGGTAATTAAATTCAAATGGCTCTGAGCACTATGGGACTTAACTGATGTGGTCATCAGTCTCCTAGGACTTAGAACTACTTAAACCTAAGGACATCACACACACCCATGCCCGAGGCATAATTCGAACCTGCGACAGTAGCGGTCGCGCGGTTCCAGACTGAAGCGCCTAGAACTGCTCGGTCACTCCGGCCGGCCCTACATTAATTAGAAATTGGTTTTTCATGAATATATTTTCTTCAGAGAAAGTCTGTAACAGTAGATGATAGGGTTATAAGATGTTTGTCATAAACCCTTCATTCTGAATTGACTGAACCCCATTTTTACTCATTTCTTTATTGTATTACAATACAACCTTCAGTAGTACCACACTTAGTGAAGCACTGTGTTGTTCATACTAACCTTCACGCTGAAGACAGTTTCAGCTAAAAACCATGAATATGTATTGGTATGCAGTTGCATGTGTTCTGTGCTGTTGTATTCTGCTTATTCATTAGTTTCGATTCCTGTAAATGGCAGTGACAGCTCCCAAAAGATTTGTATCTCAACTGATTTAACGTAAAACAAAACTAATTTATTCAATGCATTAACTGTTGAGCTTTGCAGTAGGTCTGAGGATGAAACCGAGATTCCGAATGCTTTGCAGACGACATAAGCGTTATTGTGAAAGGCGTGAAAAGTAATGTAAATGAGATAACCAATAAAGTAGTCAGTGGCATCAGCACATACCTTTCAGACAACAGATTACCGCCTACCTGCAACAAATGGCAACTCTTTTGAAAGCTAAAATTCTAATTTCAGTAATTGTGACTGATGTGATAATTCCAACCGATACGTCAAAAAGACCAAATGATTTTTCTATGGCGACTGGTTTCCGTTGTGCTATCTACAAACTACGATATGGTAGATGGTATAGTTGGTTTTATTAATGCAATAATTCCTATTGCAAGCAGCAGTCGGCTGCACAACATAAACAGCTTGAAAAGTTGTTTACCATACACAACCCACCCACGCCCGTCTCGCATTATAATTTGATCCGAAGATTGCTTAAACAAAACCGGTTACCAAAAATAAATTAAAAATACGACTTAAAAAGTTTCAAGATAAGTTTTTTTGTGATGTTCTCTGAAGTTCCACTCAGGTTAGGCCTAAAATTCTTGAAATGATTTTTGTTTATAACACATAGGATAAATCATACATAGTTAAAAGCGAAAACTGGCAGGGGTAAAACTATAAGACTGGACCTTATATTCTAGCACTTTCGACACCTTCCGCTTTTTGCGTTTAATCAAACTGCCAAAGCCACGAAAGCGAATAAGTGACACGTCTTAGGACGGCTCAAATTTGATTTAAACGATTCAACGTCGGCAATTTAAAACTCATCACGAACTGCTTGGTCGGAACCAAACAGCGAATGCGGAACTTGACGTCCAACAAATACAGTAACTCAATAACGCTACCCAGCAAAAACTAACTGTTCGGCAACATGGGGTTCTTATGCAACATAATAACGCCCTCACATCGTGAAGGAAGTCCGCCCCCGGTAGCTGAGTGGTCAGCGTGACAGACTGTTAATCCTAAGAGCCCGGTTTCGATTCCCGGCTTAGTCGGAGATTTTATCCGCTCAGGGACTGGGTGTTGTGCTGTCTTTGAAGTGGCTTCATATATAAAGATTTGCACCCGGCGAACGGTCTACCCGACGGGGGGCCCTCGTCACCCACTTTTTTTTTTTTTTTTTTTTTTTACGTGAAGGAATCAATTCAAAAGCTTTGTGGGAAGTTCTCCCGACTTGGCGCTGTCGATTTCCATCTGTTCCGATTTCTCTCGAATGCATTGCGTTCCGTTTTGCCCAGTAATGAAGTGGAGTTTAAAGCTTGGCTGGACGATTTCTTCGACTGGAAACCAGGTGATTTCCTACTGTCGAGGCTCGGAACAGCTTTTTGAAAGTTGGGAAGGAGCGGTAAACAACAACGGAGAATACATTATTGTATGATCTGTTGTTCGTGGGAACTGGCTTACCGGCCAATCCAATATACGACACCAAAAGTTTCCAATAACCATGTCTCCACAAAACAGCCATTACAAAAAACTACTGCGGCAGTGCGGCTCCTTCCGTTCCTTTACGACTAACCTGTACCTACCTGTGAACATTGTCTCAGCAGATCATCAGTAATGAAGCCGAGCGAAACCTACTCTACTTCAACGTGAACCAGGCTGCAATTAAAGTCACTAATCTACGTTTCGAGAGAAAGTTTTCACACGAAATGAAAGTTGGAAATTTTGTCCTTAATTAATATATTCTGAAACCTAGGCGAACAAGTATCACTGACAAGTCCGTGCTAGTCTTAACACAGTCACTCACAATCCCTTTCACTCACGTTAGCAAGTTTATTGTGTTGCATTTCCCGAAAACGTAATAGCTACAAAAATACGGATTGTTTATGATTGATAGCGCTCGACAAATATTAAGTCTGTTGATACCTAATGTAGTCATAGTTTTTAGCCACTGACCTGCTCAATACGCCAGGCGGAATTTATGTCTTTTCTCGTCACAAAATTCACTTAAACATTCCGACATTTCTACATACCCATCGGAATAATTATGCCGTCACTTTACAACACTTTTGATGTATGAAACATCGCTAGATCCGGCAACTTATCATTTCCGTCGGAACTACTACTACACACGTCCGAACTGTTTCATGGCTAGGCTTCGACTCCTCTTTAGAATACTCTAAGTCTTCTCTACCAGCACGCGAAGGCTGTTGCTTTACCATTGGTCAGTTTACTCAACAGCCAATAGCAAAACAACATTCTCCTACGTCAATCCGCACTTTTCATCAATAACCAATAGCAAAATAGTAAACCTAACGACTGTACTTTTTACCGACGTAATTATCTAATATGCTGAAGTTTTGTTTATGCATAAAGTTATTTACTATTGTTACTTATACCTTAATTAACTTTCCATAAACTTACTTTACAAATCAATTCTACAAAAATCCCCCTTGTCCACATCCACACTTCTTCAAAATGTTCCCACACTAAACCCCACTACATACTTCATATTAACCTTAAACCACACTCACGCATCATTCATTCTGCTAACACGTTTATAATATTTGACATACACAAAAAGACATCATAACACTTTATAAAAATTCTAGAACAGTTTATGAAAAATATTCTATTACTTTAGTGCACTCTAGTGGGCACAATCGAAACTAAAATCACAGTCCCCCTATCTAATACTGTCCTCTATCGGCTGATACATAAACTACGTGCGCGTCCAGTCTCGCATCACCATCTGTCACTATCCAGCTCTGAGACACATCTCCCACTTAACCGCCTCCAAAGCATTTTTCGTGTGGTTTAAGTTTTTGTATTTGCTTTCTATTTCAGAAATTGTCCCGAGGTTTACCAAAAATTATTGTTAAGTCAGAACCACCTATTCTTTGGAGTGACGTAATAGGCTTTTGTGGTGGGTAGTTTCCATGAACACACCCTCTTAAGTCTCATACGAATGCAGGGCTCAACTTATTCTCGGCGTTCTTTGCAAAGCATTCTCAGGTAACTGAAGTATTGCAGTCAATGTACAAGCACGAAATACCTCGGTACACTTAATTTTTTTTCGTTCGAACAACTACGTTTTAAAAAAAACGCTAATTTAACGCACTGATAACTGAAGACGTACTTCGTTCACGGAAAATCCTAGCCTATTTTCGTTATGTATTGTTGTGGCCACATGTAGTAAGTGTTGCTTCACGCAATGGAAAATGGCAAAACAGAGGCACGCCGGCTACCGAGGCGTTGCGAAGTAGACAAGCACAGATAACCTTGCTGACAGCAGCAGTCTACCAACAGACTGACGCAAGAATGCACACAGACAGAGCGCTTACCAAAACCTGGAGAGTGCTGAGTAAGGAGAAGTGAGGCTGGCACACTAAGTTACGCTGCAATATACTGCGGGAGTAATAACAAAAAGCTACCACCGAGGGTAAAAAACGTCCTCCTGTCGGATATAAATAGTGGAGCACAGGCAGCTACAGACAGAAGCCATTAGGAAGCAGTCCGGATCTGAGGATGGACGTGGTCCGTGTCCGAATGTTCAATCATCGTAGGTGACGAGTCCGGAAGTCTGTTCTATCTCACAGGAGTCATTCGTTCGCCGCCGTATGTCAGCTTCAGCTCTGGAGGTCGGCCCGAGTTCAGTCGGCACCATGGCTGACTAACTCCCGCTTGAACTTCCAGCAGGGCCGGCCGCAGCGACGTCTTGGTCACAGGCGCCGCCGGGGACTGACGCCCGGACTTCACAGCAACCCGGCCCCACGGCGCGTGGTCCGTCCATGGCGGGACCTCGTGGACATCGCGACTGACGGCTTCCCAGCCGCCGGTGCAGCGGGCACCGGCAGCTGACCTCACGGCGACGCGGCTCCGTCGGCGTGCTGTACTGGGGCGCCGAGTGGCGATGAGTTCATCTCAACCACAGGGCATCCTGGCTTCAGCGGAGCACTGGTGGCCTGAGGCTCCCGAGTGCGATCAGCGGCGCGCATTGACGGAGAATCTACACAGCAGCAGCCAGGCGGAGGGATCCGCAGGGATGGGCAGCGGCGGCGAGGGAGAAATTGTAAAGAAAGTTCAATAAATAATTGTAGAATTCCACGCCGTCTCAGTCGTTGGCGCAGCCACTGTGTCTGCTGCTAACAAGTGGTGCAGAAGCCGTTCAAAAACGGTTCAAATGCCTCTGAGCACTATGCGACTTTACTTCTGAGGTCATCAGTCGCCTAGAACTTAGAACTAACCTAACCAACGTAAGGACATCACACACATCCATTCCCGAGGCAGGATTCGCACCTGCGACCGTAGCGGTCACGCCGTTCCAGACTGAAGCGCCCAGAACCGCACGGCCACATCGGCCGGCCGCAGAAGCCATAACAGTGTTACTAAAATGTAATCTTTCGATATATATCTACACTACCGAAGAAAAAACATGTAACACCTTCTGTGGCATCATAGTATAACATATGAATGCTGAGGCTTTTCAGCCATAGTGACTCTTTTGTCACGGTCATCGGCGAGCAGATGGCACTCAGAAGGCCTGATTTTACACCCTGCAGACAATAACAGCGTTGAGTTGAGAGGTGAACAGTGTTTGCAACTCTCATTATAGGGTACAACCATGCCCCACCGACGTGTACATACACCTACTGAACAGCTTCAGCCATCTGAATAGGATCGCATTCTGCTGGTTGTGCTGGATGTATCGACAGGTTGCTTTACATGCTGGGTGCAATGTATCGGTAGTGTTACTGTTTTCACCAGTTCTGTAAAACATTTCCATACCCATAGACGCGGTTCTGGGCGTCCGCGTGCTACAGCCACACATCGAGATTGAGGCACTGTGTGAGTAACGGTTGCCGACCTGACATTATCCACGGAGGAAGTCCAGTCACGTGTCGCACAGTCTGTGTCATCAGCTACCACTGAGAACCAACGGCTTGCAGCAGGATTAATATCACATGCGCACCTCATCATGCTACCACTGACACGACGACACAGCCGAGTGTGACTACTCTGGTGTCTTCGAGGAGTTGAGTAGAGAGTGGAATAGCGGTCTGTTGTCTTCAGTGAGGACAGTAGCTTCTGCGTGTATACGAGTGATACACGTATACGTGTATGACGTGGATCTGGTGAGGCGCCTATTCCAGAGTCCATTCGCCCACGACACACAAGTCCATCCCAGACTTGACAGTGTCAGGGGCCATTAGTTAAAACCCGCGGTCACATTTGGCGTTTTTCCGAGGTAAAGTAGCCTATGCTTGCTAGAATTCTAAGGCTGTCATCCCCCTGCTACCGCCACTTCTTCGACAGGAATATCAGAAGAGCGTGCACTTCCACATACGAATGGTGCGACGTAAGGTGCCCTTTGTGGTGTACAACTGCAACATCAACAGTTCTCTAACCAACGGAACACATGATGGACATGATGAAACCGGAACTTACTCGTTCACTAGAGCCAGCAAGAAATGCCGAATTATAACGAAAGGTGTGGTTTTTTTCCATCCGAGACCATGCCTGGAGTATTTCATTTGGTCGGAATTTGTTACATTTTTAATTGGTCAAGACTTAACTGGTTTGACGCGACCCGCCATGAAATCCTCTCCGTTGCTAACCTCTTCATCTCAGAGTAGCACTTGCATCAACGTCCTCAATTATTTGCGGGATTTACCCCACTTTCTGTCTTTGTCTACAGTGTTTACCCTCTACAGCTTTCTCTAGGACCACGGGAGTTATTCCCAAATGTCATATCAGATGTTCTATCATCCTGATCCTTCTTCTTGGCCGACCGCGGTGGCCGTGCGGTTCTAGGCGCTTCAGTCAAGAATCCCGATACTGTTACGGTCGCAGGTTCGAATCCTGCCTCGGGTATGGATGTGTGTGATGTCCTTAGGTTAGTTAAGTTTAAGTAGTTCTACGTTCTACGGGACCGATGACCTCAGATGTTAAGTCCCATAGTGCTCAGAGCCATTTGAACCTTGTTCTTGTTGGTGTTTCCATATATTCCTTTCCTAGACGATTGTGCTGGAAACCTCTTCATTCCTTGTTTTATTAGTCCACGTAATCTTCAACATTCTTTTGTAGCACCACATCTCAAAATTATCCGATTCTCTTCGGTTCCAGTTGTCTTACAGCCAATGTCTCACAGCCGCACTGTTCTATGCTCCGTAAGACTTATATTTGATACCAGTACATTTCTCTTGGCCAAGAATGTTCTTTTTTCCAGTGCTAGTCCGCCTTTTATGTCCTGCTTGCCCCTCCCGACTTTAATTATTTTGCTGCTTAGGTAGCAGAATCCCTTCAACTACTTCGTCTGCCAAACAGGTTTCAGGTACTGTCTCTGGCTGAGCCAGATATAGCTGCCTGCCCTGTTTCAGAGGATGATTCTCAGCCTTCAAGGTCCGGGCAATCGCAGAGGGTTGGCTTATTGGTAGTTGAGAGCTCCGATGTTAGGCGCGTAATGGGGCCCCTTAGCGATATGGCGGATAAGGAGGAGAAGAAATCTAGTGTGCACTCCGTGTGCATTCCGGGAGGAGCCATTCCTGTTGTGGAAAGGGTCCTTCCGGATGCCATGACGAGCACAGGGTGCAGCCAGCTGCACGTGATGGCACATGTCGCCACTCATGACGTGTGTCGCTTTGGATCTGAGGAAATTCTCTCTGGATTCCAGCGGCTATCTGATTTGGTGAAGGCTGCCGGTCTTGCTTATGAAATGAAGGCAGAGCTCACCATCTGCAGCATCGTTGACAGAACCGACTGCGGACCTTTGGTGCAGAGCCGGGTGGAGGGTCTGAATCAGAGGCTCAGACAGTTTTGCGACCGTGTTGGCAGCAGATTCCTTGACTTGCGCCGTAGGGTGGTGGGGTTTCGGGTTCCGCTGAATAGGTCAGGAGTTCACTACACTCAGCTGGCGGCTACACGGGTAGTGGAGGCTGTGCGGCGTGGACTGAGCAGTTTTTAGGTTAGAAGACCTCGGGAAAGTGCGGGGTGGGATGCAATCTCAAATGGTGCATGGCAAATACAGGACGTGCTTGGATCAAGGAACAGTCGGAATGGTAGTTGTAAATTGCTGTAGTTGTGCTGGGAAAGTCCCTGAGCTTCAAGCGCTAATAGAAAACACAGAAGCTGAAATCGTTATAGGTGCAGAAAGGTTGCTAAATCCTGAAATAAGTTCTGCAGAAATTTTTACGAAGTCTCAGACGGTGTTCAGGAAAGACAGATTAGGCACAATTGGTGATGGAGTGTTTGTGTCTGTCATTAGTGGTTTATCTTGTAGTGAAGTCGAAGAAGATACTCCATGCGAATTGGTATGGGTGGAGGTTATACTCAACAGCCGAACTAAGTTAATAATTGGCTCCTTCTACCGACCCCCACACTCCGATGATATAGTTGCTGAACAGTTCAGAGAAAATGAGTCTCGTAGCAAATAAATATCCCACTCATACGGTTATAGTTGGTGGGGTCTTCAACCTTCCCTCGATATGTTGGCAAAAATACTTGTTCAAAACCGGTGGTAGGCAGAAAACATCTTCCGAGACTGTCCTAAATGCTTTCTCCGAATATTATTTCGAGCAGTTAGTCCACGAACCCACGCAAATTGTAAATGGTTGCGAAAACACACTTGACCTCTTAGCGACAAACAATCCAGAGCTAATAGAGAGCATCATGACTGATAGATACAGGGATTAGTGATCACATGGTCGTTGTAGCTAGGCTCAATACCGTTTCTTCCAAATCCACCAGAAACAAAAGCAAAATAATTTTATTTAAAAAAGCGGATAAAGTGTCACTAGAAGCCTTTCTAAGAGACAATCTCCATTCCTTCCGAACTGACTATGCAAATGTGGCTCAAATCCACAGATATAGTAGCAATAGCAATTGAGAGATTCATACCTCATAAATTGGTAAGAGATGGAACTGATCCCCCATGGTACACAAAACAGGTACGAACGCTGTTGAAGCAACGGCAAAAGCATGCGAAGTTCAGAAGAACGCGAAATCCCGAAGATTGGCTAAAATTCACAGACGCGCGAAATTTGGCACGAACTTCAGTGCGAGATGCCTTTAATAGGTTCCACAACGAAACATTGTCTCGAAATTTGGTAGAAAATCCGAAGAAATTCTGGTCGTATGTAAAATACACAAGTGGCAAGACGCAGTCTATACCTTCGCTGCGCAGTGCCGATGATACTGTTACCGACGACTGTGCCGCTAAATCGGAGTTATTGAACGCAGTTTTCCGAAATTCCTTCACCAGGGAAGACTAATGGAATATTCCTAAATTTGAAACACGAACAGCTGTTAGAATGAGTTTCTTAGAAGTAGATACCTTAGGGGTTGCGAAGCAACTCAAATCGCTTGACACGGGCAAGTCTTCAGGTCCAGATTGTGTACCGACTAGGTTCCTTTCAGATTACGCTGATACAGTAGCTCCCTACTTAGCAATCATATACAACCGCTTGCTCACCGATAGATCTGTACCTACAGATTGGAAAATTGTGCAGGTCGCACCAGTGTTTAAGAAGGGTAGTAGGAGTAATCTATCTAACAACAGACCTATATTATTGACGTCGTTTGCAGTAGGGTTTTGGAGCATATACTGTATTCAGACATTATGAATCACCTCGAAGGGAACGATCTATTGATACGTAATCAGCATGTTTCAGAAAACATCGTTCTTGTGAAGCGCAGCTAGCTCTTTATTCGCACGATGTAATGGCCACTATCGACAAGGGATCTTAAGTTAATTCCGTATTTCTAGTTTTCCGGAAAGCTTTTGACACCGTTCCTCACAAGCGACTTCTAATCAAGCTGCGGGCCTATGGGGTATCGTTTCAGTTGTACGACTGGATTCGTGGTTTCCTGTCAGGGAGATCGCAGTTCGTAGTAATAGACGGCAAATCGAGTAGAACTGAAGTTATATCAGGTGTTCCCCAGGGAAGCGTCCTGAGACCTCTGCTGTTCCTGATCTATATAAATGACCTGGGTGACAATCTGAGCAGATCTCTTAGGTTGTTCGCAGATGATGCTGTAATTTACCGTCTAATAAGGTCATCCGAAGACCAGTATCAGTTGCAAAGCTATTTAGAAAAGATTGCTGTATGGTGTGGCAGGTGGCAGTTGACGCTAAATAACGAAAACTGTAAGGTGATCCACATGAGTTCGGAAAGAAATCCGTTGGAATTCGATTACTCGATAAATAGCACAATTCTCAAGGCTGTCAATTCAACTAAGTACCTGGGTGTTAAAATTACGAACAACTTCAGTTGGAAAGACCACATAGATAATATTGTTGGGAAGGCAAGCCAAAGGTTGCATTTCATTGGCACGACACTTAGAAGATGCAACAAGTCCACTAAAGAGGCAACTTACACTACACTCGTTCGTCCTCTGTTAGAATATTGCTGCGCGGTGTGGGATCCTTATCAGGTGAAATTGAGGGAGGACATCGAAAGGGTGCAGAAAAGGGCAGCTCGTTCTGTATTATCATGTAATATGGGAGAGAGTGTGGCAGATATGATACGCGAGTTGGGATGGAAGTCATTAAAGGAAAGACGTTTTTCGTCGCGGCGAGATCTGTTTACGAAATTTCAGTCACCAACTTTCTCTTCCGAATGCGAAAATATTTTGCGGAGCCCAACCTTCATAGGCAGGAATGACCATCAACATAAAATAAGAGAAATCAGAGCTCGAAACAGAAAGGTATAGATGTTCGTTTTCCCGCGCGCTGTTCGGGAGTGGAATGGTAGAGAGATAGTATGATTGTGGTTCGATGAACCCTCTGCCAAGCACTTAAGTATGAATTGCAGGGTAATCATGTAGATGTAGATGTGATCACCAATTATGGTGCTAAATTTCTCGCTGTTCTTATTTTTGCTACTTCTCATTACTTTGGTCCTTCTTTAATTTACTCTCAGTGCATATTCTATAATCATTCTGTAATTCTTCTTCGTTTTCAGTGAGGGTGGTAATGAAATCAGAGAATCTTAACATTGAAATCCTCTCACTATGAATATTAATCTCACTATTGAACCTTTCTTTTATTTCCTTCATTGCTTCTTCGACGTATAGACTGAACAGCATTGGAGAAAGATTACATCCTTTTCGTACACCCTTTTTAATCCATGCGCTTCGTTCTTGGCCTTCTACTTTTGTTTTTCCCCCTTGGTTCTTGTACATAGTGTACACAACCCGTCCTTCCCTACAGGTTAGTACCATTTTTCACAGGGTGTCAAAAACCTTGCACCGTTTGACATTTTCGAACGCTTTCTCCAGGTCGTCTTGCTTTAATTATCTGCCACAACGCAGAACTACCTCTCTGGTGTCTTCACATTTCCTAAAGCGAAACTGATGGTCATCTAACAGATCCTCTATATTCTTTTCCATTCTTCTGTACATTATCCTTGTCAAAAAGTAGGATGCGTGAGCTCTTAAGCTTATTGTGCGATAATTCTCGCACCTGCCACCTCTTGATATCCTCGGAATTGTGTGGATGATGTTTTTCCCAAAGTATGATGGTTCATCGTCAGTTTCATAAACCTAAATCAGGGTTTGAGTCGACGTCCTCCCGAACGCGAGTCCTGTGTGCTAATCACTGGGTTAGCTCGCTCGGTAACGTATTCGAACGACCTTGGCAACATGTGGGCCCGCATCATCCCTACAGTACTGGCCTCCACTATGAAGTTTCTGTATTTTTGCAGGCAATCGCAAACATTTTTGTGAAGACGCTGACCACGTTGTCTCACAGCGCTTAACATTTATTGCATTTATTGTCAGCTACAGCGATTACTTTTGAAATAATAAACAGTATACTTACTTTTTTCTAGCCGTCTCATTTTCATTTGACTGCCCCTTATTAATAAATCGGTATTTTTTCAGATTTTTTGATCTATTGTGCAAGTAAAGTGCCTTATACTTTGTGTTGGTGTGGTTTATACACTACTGGCCATAAAGATTTCTACACCAAGGAGAAATGCAGATGATAAACGGGTACTCATTGGACAAATATATTATACTAGAACTGACATGTGATTACATTTTCACGCAATTTGGGTGCATAGATCCTGAGAAATCAGTGCCCAGAACAACCACTTCTGGCCGTAATAACGGCCTTGATACGCCTGGGCATTGAGTCAAAAAGAGCTTGGATGGCTTGTACAGGTACAGCTGCCCATGCAGATTCAACACGGTACCACAGTTCAACAAGAGTAGTGACTGGCGTATTGTGACGATCCTGTTCTCGGCCACCATTGACCAGACGTTTACAATTGGTGAGAGATCTGGAGAATGTGCTAGGCAGGGCAGCAGTCGAACATTTTCTGTATCGAGAAAAGCCCGTACAGGACCTGCAACATGCGGTCCTGTATTATCTTGCTGAAATGTAGGGTTTCGCAGGGATCGAATGAAGAGTGGAGCCACGAGTCGTAAAACAGCTGAAATGTAACCTCCACTGTTCCCAGTGCCGTCAATGCGGAAAAGAGGTGACCGAGACGTGTAACCAATGGCACCCCATACCATCACACCAGGAGATACACCAGTATGGCGTTGACGAATACACGCTTCCAATGTGCGTTCGCCGCGATGTCGCCATCACGGATGCGACATCATGATGCTGTAAACAGAACCTGGATTCATCCGAAAAAATGACGTTTTGCCATTCGTGCATCATCGGAGGCGCTCCTGTCTATGATGCAGCGTCAAGGGTAACCGCAGCTATGGTTTCCGAGCTGATAGTCCAAGCAGCTGCAAACGTCGTCTAACTGTTCGTGCAGATGGTTGTTTTGCAAACGTCACCATCTATTGACCCAGGGATCGAGACGTAGCTGCACGATCCATTACAGCCATGCGGATAAGATGCCTGTCATCTCGACTGCTAGTGATACGAGGCCGTTGGGATCCAGCACGGCGTTGCGTATTACCCTCCTGAACCCACCGATTCCATATTCTGCTAACAGTCATTGGATGATGTCGACCAACGCGAACAGTAGTGTCGCGATACGATAAACCGCAATCGCGATAGGTTACAATCTGACCTTTATGAAAATCGGAAACGTGATGGTACGAATTTCCCCTCGTTACACGAGGCATCGCAACAACGTTTCACCAAGCAACGCCGGTCAACTGCTGTTCGTGTATGAGAAATCTGTTCGAAGCTTTCCTCGTGTCAGCGTGTTGCAAGTGTCGCCACCAGCGCCAACCTTGCGAGAATGCTCTGAAAACCTATTCATTTGCGAATGACAGCTTCTTCGTCCTGTAGGTTAAATTTCGCGTCTGTAGCACGTCATTTTCGTGGTGTAGCAATTTTAATGGCCAGTAGTGTATGTTGTTTCATATATACTATACAGCTGAAATTGGCTAATAACAAATAAACTGAAAATTTTTCAGTCAATAACGGATTTTTTTTCTTTTGAAAAACACAAGAAAAGAATCTGGATGGTCGATTTTATAAACGTAAACAACTAAACATACGTAGATGTTATTACATGCTGAAGTCAGTGTCGGCTCGTGAAGACATATTCGTTATTATCTCGCAAATAGCTAATTTGCCGATTCGTATTTATTGGAAATTACCATCCTCATCAGTTTTCTCTGTTAATTAAGATACCCCCTGTATAGAAGCTAACAAGCTGGCTCGCAATCCGGGTTTCGACTAAACCTCCTGGTTTTGTTTCCAAACCGGCTGCAGAACATTTCGCGAGCTGTCCCGGGCACGCATTCCACTGACACGTCGTCCCGGCGACATCGATTGTAGCCGAGTCGAGCGAGCTTACTCCCACGCAAGTGGAGCGCCGCGGTCGCCCTCCCCGGCGGCTGGCAGCTGCCACTCAGAGACCCGGGTCGCGCCGACCTCTGCGCTCGTTCCGGTCAGGGTCTTCAGGGGGCTCTGCAATAGCTGCGGCCAACATCAAGGACAAAAAATGTAAACAACGAGGTAAGTGCGTTTCCGGTGGTCATACACACTGCCTGACAAAAGAAGCGAAACGCACGGAAAGGGAGAGGGGAACGAAATGAAAGTCACGGGTAGGAGACAAAGTGATGTTATTTCAGTGACTATAGTATCGAGTCAAAATCACTAAGACTTCCGCGGTATGAGCTCAGTCTTCAGTACGACATTGTGCCCCCTCTGGCCTGCATGCACGCACCGATTTGGTTCGTAAGGGTGTAATAAGGCAATAGCAAGCTGGCCCACAATTATAACTTGTGAAAGTGCATCCTTCTAGTGGACATGGGACAGCGACTCACTACATAAGTAACGGAAACTGAACACCACATCCGTATTTTAAGGTATTTATTAGTTAGAAGACTAGTTTTAATGCTACATTCGCGTCATCTTGAGGTCCTGTTATTAACCAAATGAGTACTTACGCTCACTGGCTAATGTATCATAGGACCAATTTATTATATGGAACCTATGACCTTTTCAAATAGGATCCGAAGGGTCAGTCCACAGGCATATCGGCTGACACAAAATACAAAATCAGACACTGTTGCTCCGGCAAGCCCAAAATATACCTATGGAGAATAAATTTCTTTATTTCCGTCTATGATGCCACAATGTTACGTCCTCAGACTACCAGTTTCGGTCAGCAGTGACCATCTTCAGATCTGTTTTAAAAACATGTCTTCATACACTGAAGGTCCAAACAAACTGGTACACCTTGTAAGACGTGTATATTTCTATTCTCTATTGTCAAATCACAATTTATGAAAGATGTTTATATTTCATTAATAGGATTAAGTAGGAATAATTAATATTTGTCATGTTGGAAATAATTGTGGTAGCAGGGAATGTCTGCACCAAAGTATTGTTGACAGGAGAGACCGCACATTGATATAATTTTAAAAAGGGCGGAGGAGACCGCATATGGATACATTTTAAGAAAAGAGTGGGAAAGACCGCGCATTGATAACTTTTTTTAATGGTAGCATGGATTGTCTGCGCCAGAAAGCATTGTTGGCGGGAGAGGCCGCACTTTAGCGTTCGTAGGAAGTCAGTAGCAAGCAAGGTGTGAAGCGAGTCGGTAGCAAATCTGAAGCGAGACGTTGAAATGAGAGGTGTGCCTGCCAGCCACCAGCTGTAATTTACAAGAGATTATAAACGGATGTGCAGAGACATCAGCCAACTATTATCATAAGAGGAACTAATATTATTGAATTATTTTTTGAGAAACTCAAGACTACTCAAGGTATGTTTGCGCAATGCTAGTTGTAAGATTATTGTAAAAAGTAAGTCCCATTTGAACGTTTGTAAAATCATTTCATTCAGAATGCAATTAACTTTTGCCAGCAATATTGCATTACTGATTATAATCCACCCCAAAAACCATCAATGTAAAACTGCAAAATTTTATTGTTGCCAAAAAAAAATTTAACTATGAATTACCTAACTTCAGTCAAATTAATTAATAACGTTAGCTTTGCTATTAAAGAATAACGTTAGCTTTGCTATTAAAGAATGTCAGCTTTGGTAACAAATACAGCCACTTACGACAGCCCACAAGCAGCTAATAGAATATAGTGAAACAGAGTAAGTATATTCATGTCACAGTTCGATGTAGCAGTCAGATGGCGATCCAGTAACAGTACGAAAAGGTAAGGAACAGTTTTGGGTTATTGCAGGCAACGACTGAGGGCCACGACGACGACACATTCTATGTTTCGTCGAAATAATCAGAAAATCACTTTTAATAAGCAGCATTTAAATTTGTATGCGAAGATTGAGAAAGAGAATTAATTTCAGAGGGAAGATTTCATTTGTTATTATTAAGCAAGAGATAGAAATCCTAAGGGAAGGTTCCATAGGTTATTGTAGAAGGGAAGGTTGCGTAACAAAAGAGATATAGTGGAGACCGCATTGTCCTGCATTGTCCTGCTGGAATTTCCCAAGTGCGTCGGAATGCACAATGCACTTGAATCGATGCAGGTGAACAGACAGGATGCTTACGTACGTGTCACTGGTCAGAGTCGTATCTAGACGTATCGGGGGTCCCACATCACTTCAACTGCACACGCCCCACAGCATTACAGAGCCTCCACCAGCTTGATTAGTCTAATGCTGACATGCAGGGTCCATGATTTCATGAAGTTTTCTCCACATCCGTACACGTCCATCCCGCTCGACACAGTTTGATACGGGACTCGTCCGACCAGGCAACATGTTTCCAGTCATCAACAGTTCAATGTCGGCGTTGCCGGCTCAGACGAGGCGTAAAGCTTTGTGTCGTGCAGTCATCAAGGGTACACGAGTGGGCGTTCGGCTCTGAAAGTCCATATCGATGTTGGTTCGTTGAACAGTTCTCACGCTGACATTTGTTGATGGTCCAGTGCTGAAATCTGCAGCAATTTGCTGAAGGGTTCACTTCTGTCACGTTGAAAGATTATCTTCAGTCGTTCTTAGTCCCGTTCTTGCAGGATCTTTCTTCGGCCGCAGCGATGTCGGAGATTTGATGATGTGCCAGATTCCTGATGTTCACGGTACACTCGTGAAACGGTTGTAAGGGAAAGTCTCGGCCGGCCGGAGTGGCCGTGCGGTTCTAGGCGCTACAGTCTGGAGCCGAGCTACCGCTACGGTCACAGGTTCGAATCCTGCCTCGGGCATGGATGTGTGTGACGTCCTTAGGTTGGTTAGGTTTACTTAGTTCTAAGTTCTAGGTGACTCATTACCTCAGAAGTTAAGTCGCATAGTGTTCAGAGCAATTTGAACCATTTTTGAAAATCTCCGCTTCGTTGTTACCTCGGAGACGCTGTGTTCCTTCGCTGGTGCGACGGCTATAACACCACGTTCAAACTCACTTAAATCTTCATAACCTGCCATAACAGCAGTAACCTAACTAACAACTCCACCAGACACTAGTTGTCTTACATAGGCGTTGCCGACCGCAGCGCTGTATTCTGCCTGTTCACATAGCGAGCGAGGTGGCGCGGTGGTTAGCACACTGGACTCGCATTCGGGAGGACGACGGTTCAATCCCGCGTCAGGCCATCCTGATTTAGGTTTTCCGTTATTTCCCTAAATCGCTCCAGGCAAATGCCGGGATGATTCCTTTGAAATGACGCGACCGACTTCCTTCCCTAATCCGATAAGACCGATGACCTCGATGTTTGGTCTCTTCCCTCAAACAACCCAACCCCTGTTCACATATCTCTGTATCTGAATACACATACCTATACGAGTTTCTTTGGCGCATCAGTGTATAATGGAGCCATAGCGGCATCGTCGAAAGATAAACACAGAATCAATATATTCACACACAGATGGTAAGTGACGGTTTTGAGCTAATTTTGTGTTGATCTTTTGACGATGCCACTACGCTTCCATTATATTAAGACAGATATGTAGATGGTTATTGCTGGATGAAAACGGTAGTCTGAGGACCTTACATTTTGTAATCACAGAAGAAAATCAACTTATTCTACACTTTCCTGATCACTGTTCGATTCGCGACCATGTCGCAGCTTGAAAAAATAGGACTTTGGACTATTTATTACGTGGTCTTCCTGCTGAGATGTCACGCAGAGTGAGAATGTAAAAGCCGAGGAATTTAGCTGCGGCTCTTATGGTCGAGTCGCCCCCAGAGGAAATAGACATTGCGACTAAAGCACATGTGCACTACCGTGTTTTTCCTACAGATAACTTTAGCTTTGTCCTTTCTTTTGTGTTTCCAGCAACACATGAATGCTCTTCATTAAAAAAAAAAACTTAACAAAATCCACATTTTCCCTAAACGTAACTGAAGATTAACATAAGTGACAGGTTAAATTAAAGAACCAAATTACAAAAGATATTAACTTCGTGGTGGGCTATGCCGGTGCTATAATAAAGTTTACCAGTAAATACATTGACCGCAATTCATCAGTATCAGTTAGCCACTTGATTGCCGAAGAAAATCAACTTCAATTACTCTTTGAATACAATCTGACGTTACTATCATGCCAATCTATGTTACCCACCGCTTTACCGTTGTACACTCCGAAATTTGTTGTTTACGTTTCAAACTAAGAAACAACATTATTTTCTAATCTACAGTAGTAAGCATTAATTAATGAAAGCGAATAGAGAGAAAAGAAATTGTCTTAATTATAAAATCAGTGATGTTCAGACACAGTGTTTCGCTTATTACAAATAGAAAACCTTTGCAATTCTATACAGACAGCAAGGAATAAGCCACTTGCGCATATGAATGTCTTCTTTTTATCCATTTTACCATGAGGCTGGATTCCTGTGTTTAATGGAAACGATGGGTTCCTACGGAGGCATTTGGTATGCTTCGTTTTGAAAGTGATAGCACCAGATCGTCTATATGTTTATTTCATCTAATATTCCAACACTTGTTGTCGCGCTTTTCTCGTCGAATGCCTAACATTATGGCGTTACAGTTTCAACACGTGCACACTGTGAACACACGTCACGTAGGTAACACGGGAGCATAACTGCGAGTACACTGTCACTCTGTAACATTCACGAACTGTATTTATCTATTTCGTTACATAAAACAGTTCACAGCTTGCTAGCACCTGAACAGGGTCGTCGTGCTGTAACTATCACTGTCGTTAATACATTGTTATAAGTGCGGGTATTCGATTTCCTCTGCCTATATAAAGGTCCAAATTCGCAGTTTATTTACCGCTGATAAGTGCCCGCCTGCCGTCCGCATTAATCCTCTTGACATGCCCACATTTTCAGCATTTCCAATATCGTCGCGGCACACGATATCAACTCGTAGGCACCTGATATCATCACAGATTCTTAACTACTGTCACTCTCGTGCCAGCACTAATTACTAAGATCACTTATTCATTCATTGAAACTCTATGACCTAACACAAAGAGTTATTAAGAACGAAGTCATTAACACCTGAACATTATAAATAAAATGAAAACAAGGAGAAGTTATTATTTACGTAGGCTCTCCATAGGTATATCGTTACGCCATGTTTTATTTTTTATATTTCAAACACTAACACAAAAAATTAAATGACCGAAAAGACTGTATTGTCGCTTTATATATCTACACAGGGTGGTCCATTGATAGTGGCCGGGCCAAATCTCTCCCGAAAAAGCATCAAACGAAAAAAACCACAAAGAACGAAACTTGTCGAGCTTGAAGGGGGAAACCAGATGGCGCTATTGTTAGCCCACTAGACGGCGCTGCCATAGGTCAAACGGATATCAACTGCGTTTTTTAAAATAGGAACAACATTTTTATTACATATTCGTGTAGAACGTAGAGAAATATGAATGTTTTACTGGGATCACTTTTTTCGCTTTGTGATAGATGGCGCCATAATAGTCACAAACGTATAATTACGTGGTATCACGTAGCATTCCGGCAGTGCGGATGGTATTTGCTTCTTGATACATTACCCGTGTTAAAATGGACCGTTTACCAATTTCAGAAGAGGTAGATATCGTGTTAATGTACGGCTATTGTGTTACAAATGCCCAACGGGCGTGTGTTATGTATGCTGCTCGGTATCCTGGACGACATTATCAAAGTTTCCGGACCGTTCGCCGGATAGTTACGTTATTTAAGGAAACAGGAAGTGTTCAGCCACATGTGAAACGTCAACCACGACCTGCAACAAATAATGATGCCGGAGTAGGTGTTTTAGCTCCTGTCACGGCTAATCCGCACATCAGTAGCAAACGAATTGCGCAAGAATCGGGAATCTCAAAAACGTTGGTGTTGAGAATGCTACATCAACATCGACTGCACCTATACATTATTTCTATGCACCAACAATTGCATAGCGACGACTTTGAACTTCGTGTACAGTTCTGCCACTGAGCACAAGAGGAATTACGGGACGATGACAGACTTTTTTACACGCGTTCTGTTTACCGACGAAGCGTCATTCACCAACAGCGGAAACGTAATCCGACATAATATGCACTATTGGCCAACGGAAAATCCACGGTGTCTGCCACAAATGGAACATCAGGGACCATGGCGGGTTAATGTATGTTGCGGCATTATGGGAGGAAGGCTAATTAGCCTCCATATTATCGATGGAAATCTAAATGGTGCAATGTATGCTGACTTCCTACGCAATGTTCTACCGATGTTACTGCTAGATATTTCACTGTATGACAGAATGGCGATGTATTTCCAACATGGTGGATGTCCGGCACGTAGCTCGCGTGCGGTTGAAGCGGTATGAAATAGCATATTACATGACAGGTGGTCGTCGAAGCATCATACCATGGCCCGCACGTTCACCGGATCTGCCATCCTCGGATTTCTTTCTGTGGGGAAAGTTGAAGGATATTTGCTATGGTGATCCACCGACAACGCCTGACAACATGCGTCAGCGCATTGTCAATGCATGCGCGAATATTACGGAAGGCGTACTGCTCGCTGTTCAGAGGAATGTCGTTACACGTATTGCCAAATGCATTGAGGTTGACGGACATCATTTTGAGCATTTATTGCATTAATGTGGAATTTACAGGTTATCACGCTGTAACAGCATGCGTTCTCAGAAATGATAAGTTCACAAAGGCACATGTATCACGTTGGAACAACCGAAATAAAATGTTCAAACGTACCTACGTTCTGTATTTTAATTTAAAAAACGAACCTTTTACTAACTGTTCGTCTAAAATTGTGGATAATATGTTGGGTACTATTACAGTGCCACCTATCACAAAGCGAAAAAGTGGTCCAACTAAAACATTTATATTTTTTTACGTACTGAACGAATATGTAATAAAATGGGGGTTCCTATTTTTAAAAAAACGCAGCTGATATCCGTTTGACGTATGGCAACGCCATCTAGCGGGCCCACCATAGCGCCATCTGGTTTACCCCTTCGTTCTTTGCAGTTTTTCGTTTGACGCTTATTTCGTGAGATATTTGGCACGGTTCAATCAATATACCACCCTGTAGATAATAAAGGAAGAGTGCAACATTTTAATTAAAACTTATAATGTAAGTTAAAGTAGGAAAAAGCAGAATATTTAAGCAGGCAGTCTCTCCACAATTACTATCGTAAGAGAGTATGTAAAATTCGTGGGTTCAAATGGCCCTCAGCCAATGGGTCTCAACTTCTGAGGTCATTAGTCCCCCAGAACTTTGAACTACTTAAACCTAACTAACCTAAGGACATCACACACATCCATGCCCGAGGCAGGATTCGAACTTGCGACCGTAGCGGTCTCGCGGTTCCAGACTGTAGCGCATAGAACCGCTCTGCCACTCCGGACGGCAAAATTCATGGGTTTTCTAACGTTGAAGGGCGCAACTTTCTGCGTCCGTGTAACTGTGTCATAGGCGCACCGTTGTGCACAAGTGTTGGTACTATGTGTATAAAGGACCTTGAGGGAAATGTTACTTGAAGTGTAATTCTTGAAATTGAATCTCCATAGACGACGTTGCCTGCAGCAGACAATTAATCAAATATTGTGTTATCTTGGATCACATACAGAAACAATTCGTTTCAGAGTTATTCGCTTAAAAGGAAAGTTTGCGTTGTCTGCGATATTTCCTTTGCCTATAACAACAAGTGGCTTTCAGTTGCCTTGTTGACATGGGCTGTTGGTTAAAGGCTGAAAGTACAGAACTCAGACTCAATTAACGTCGCACAAAAGCAGACTAGGAGATTAAAGGTGAAGTAACAGTCAACCTTAATAAAACGGCGTATTGACGAACTTTTTGCACCGCCTACGAGACGGCAGCAACTACAATTTTCAGTTAATAACCTAATAACGCTGCCTGAGCTGAGACTCTCTTGAGTTCGTTATACCATTACTATCACATGGCCACCTATACGCTAAGTCGTTTAATAGTGGTTTTTTTTAACTATATTGACAACTAATTCTTGATCATGTAACAAAAATTGCGCTCCACGCAGTTAAGCGTTTAATCTTTTGGTTACGTGACAAGCAACAACCCTTAAGTTATTGAAAAAAATGCATTTTCAGCCATCAGCTGCATATTTTAAAACTTGTGCTTCACAGGCAGTAAAGCGAAAACAGATGTGCTTGTATCTGGTCTACGTATTTTCATCTTGCATCCATCACCGAAACCAGTCGACTCATAGGTTTTAAAATAAATAGATATGTTTCCAGAATGAAATTATCACTCTGCGGTGGAATGTGCGCTGATATGAAACTTCCTGGCAGATTAAAACTGTGCGCCGCACCTAGTCTCTAACTCGGAACCTTTGCCTTTCGTGGGCCGAGGGTTGGAGGGGGAGGGGGGGGGAGGGTGGTGAGTGCCACCCAAGCTACCCCAGCACGACTCACCACTTCTCCTCACAGCTTTACTAATTCGGCCAGTATATCGTCTGCTACCTTCGAAACTACACAGAAGCTCTCCTACGAAGGAGGGCTTATGTGAAGTTTGGAAGGTAGGAGTCGAGGTACTGGCGGAATTGAAGCTGGGAGGACGTATCGTGAGTCGTGATTGGGTAGCTCAGTCATGTCGAGACGGTAGCTCAGAGTGTTCGGTCAGAAGGTTAGCCGCCCTCTGTAATAAAAAAAAAAAACGGTTTTAATGGAACGGCGATGAACTTGAATGAGTGTCATGGGACGTCCGCCCCGAACACGTAGATCGAACAATCACGAACAAAAAAAGGGTTGGTAAGCACTTTCCCGCGAGAGGCAATGGTCCCGAGTTCGAGTCTCGGTACGGCACAAAGTTTTAATCTGCCAGGAAGTTTCAAACATCTAATGGTTAAGAATCCCTTTTTCTAATACTTTAATAGTGTTTTTTGCACTATACTGACAACTTATTCTCCGTTATACTTCATAAACGTTGGTGTAAGGGGAATGTAACTGCTCGTTGTCAGACACTTGTGCTGTGTATTTTCAAGTGGAGCCAATCAACAAGTGTGGGCTATTGTGTGCTTCAGCATACTGATACGCAATTTTCGCTCATGGCTGTGTGATGTGCTTTGAAAGTGTCATATCCTGCCCATTTCACATTTGATCACTCTGTTGTACGAATTTTATTTCATGGAAGAATAATTTCTGTGTTCTTGGATACACAAAAAATCGAAATACGGTGAACTATTCAACAGATCATAGTAGTATTTTTGGCAAGCAGGTATCAAGTGAGATTGAAATGTCCATTTCCAAGTTTATCGTTATAGGGCTGAAACGAGATTTCCTTTATTTTATTCATTTATTGTTGTGTTTATTAAACCCGTTGCCTTGTTATCTTAAACGTGTTACATTGTACGCTAAGCCGCTGAAAATTATGATAAAAATAGTTTGATTATTTCACTCAATTTACTGCCAAGAGTACTTGTAGAAGAAAAACGGGAACAAAAATAAGTCTTATAGTAGAGGAGAGCGTTGTACCTCGAGACACTTTAAGACTTTTGCGTCTAGACAGCCCTGTAACAGAAGTTAAATATAATGTCTTATTCCCTTTTTAAATGATTCACTTATTTTTTACGCTTTGAAGTCTTTCCCGAAATTAAAAAGATTGCCCGGAAAATTAGGGTTTTTCCAAATGTGAAAATACATTCCACGGAAAAACATGACTACGGCAGTAGAAAGAAATATTGCATTTAAATATAAAAGTGTTACAAAATAGAAAATATTGTTAATATTGCATGGAATCTACTTCAGTTTCGCTATTGCTCCACTACACACAATTTAAACTGAGTAGAATTATTATCGAAAACCAGTTACAAGTTCAATATGTTTTGGAACTGAATTACTATGGAAAACCAGTTACAAGTTAAATATGTTTTGAAACTTAAGCTTTTCGGAACGATCACAAATTCGCATTATTAAGACGAAAACTCATTTAATTTGCAAACAATGCATATTCCATAGTAAAAGTTTCAAGGTGGAAGATAGTACATTGCCGACTAAGTATGGCTGAACCGACAACAAGTTACATAACTAGTTTTAAAAATTTGTGGACATTTTTTGCTATGGATTTTGTAGTTCCCATAGATTCGGTAGCCGAAAAAATAACAATACACTTCAAACAGCTTTAATGTCTATCACTTAAATCTGTAAAACTCGAAATGTGATCAAATGCTGCATAAAATACAATCTAATGGCTACCAACAACAGAAATAGCAGAAAATGGCGGAAACTGCTTATGGTGGGCTCTATTGCATACAGCTTCATGTGATTCCAATATCAGTCAATCGACGAAAGAACATCGGGTGTTCCTAAGTACCTATAGGTATAACGCTCTCCCCTACTACAGAATAACAAAACATCAAAACATACTGGGACTGAGATGGATATTGGTAAAATAGTTGGTAAATTTAGAGGGTTCTACGAGAAAACTGGCTTCGCTGTAGAACTCGAAAATAACGGTAGTATTTCGTCTTTGGATCCTGAGGTAATGAGGCAAGTCGGAGAGCATGCCTTCAAGATCTTCACAAAACTAACAACAACAACACATGTTGTGATTCGTCACCAGTCTCACCGCTTGAAAATTTATGAAGCATCGCCGTTTAGAAGCTTAGTGAACAGAGCCATTAACGTATCAACGAGTGCAGCAGACAAGTCAAGTAAACGAAACATTATTAAACAGGCAGAAATGGTACTATGTAAGGATGGTGAGTAATCTTATCCATAGGGGAAAGAAAAAACGGGTCGAGGAAATCGTTGGGAATAAACAGATTGCTACTGTGCCGTATTTTGAGGAATTTCACAGAAACTAACGAGCATTATTAGGCCATACAATGTCACTGCCTAGGCCGCAGAGTACAAACTATGGTAGAATAATTAACGCTGAACTCGTTATTTTTAGAACCGCAGTATACTTAATTTTGTAGATTCCTGTCGAAAATGGCTAACGTGGGGAACATTTTAGGAAGGAACCAATAAGAAGTTGTAATTGGGCTACTTAAGCAGGCGAACTTATCGAGCTGTTCGCACGGCTGACAAATCAGCAGATGTAGTTGTATGTGCATAGAGAACACGCCGTGAACTGCTAATGCTTATGGTCAGTGGACGAAAAGGATTTTTTTTTTTTTTAAGTGCCCATCTTCGTCTTCCGACATCGTCATAGCTGTTGGACGTTAAAATGAACAACATAGGCAATGAATGCACACAGCATGTCCACTATATCAGTATTCCTTACGAGAGAAGCAATAAAGCTGTTGAAATGTTATTCATTCATAGTATTGTTGACTTACATCATAGTTGCCCAAGACATCTAAAATGATTTCTCTGTTGAAATTCGATAAGTTATTTACGAATTTTACCGTTTAAAATAGATACTGAAATATTATTAAAGTATCGTAAAAATATTGGTAGTTAAATTTGTTGAAAATTAACCCATTTCCCCGGATCTGCAAATTCGATTTATTGCAGTTTTTTAGATACACCTTTTTTGCTTGGTAACAAGTATCCCAGGTGTCTTGACTGTAGATCCTTGTCTGTGTAAATCAATCAAAAGAGCAAATTTAGTAATTTTCATTAAAAACTAATGAAGAAGTTCTGTAAGCTAAGGTTTCTCTGAGGCGACCAATTTCGGTTCTTATGGTGGAGAGACAAAATGTTAAAGAGAACTTAGAGAAAACTTTTTGTTGATTTTTGCGTAAATTTTGCTCTGCTCTGTGCAGCTGGACTTTATTTCCTTGACCAAATAAGTTTGTGTGTGTGTGTGTGTGTGTGTGTGTGTGTGTGTGTGTGTGTGTGTGTGTGTGTGTTTATGTTTGTGCAGCAGTGCAACTGCGATCTTCAGCCAAGTGGACATGTTATTAAAAAGATTTATTATACGTAAAAGATGCATGTAACTCCATGTTGTCCTTCACAAATTCGCTCTCCTGTGCGACTCATTTTTATCAACGATGTATAACTTGGAAAAGCATGTATTTTAACTGTTCAGAAGACGTTCCGTCCCGAAACTCATATGCTGGAAATACCTGAACGCAATAGCTTCTTCAGTGTTAGTTTAACTTTTGTTCAATGCTTGTTCAGTGTTAGTTTTGCATCAGGAGACACACCTGGCTGAGATCAATTTTTATACCGCTGTCCAAGAAGACCAACTATCGTGTGATTAGTTTTATGTCTCGCGCACACAAAAAAAAACACACCACACTAATTTACAAGAAATGTGAAACCAGAATATACGTGACCCAGTTTGGCTTCCGAAATGGGGTTAGAGCTCGTGAAGCACTCTTCCCCTCAAATGTTCAAGTGCAGAGATGCACAGATATGCTGACTGTACATTTGTTTCATCCACTATACTAAAATCCTTTGACTGCTTGAGACATGAAAGGATGATGGAGATTATTGGGTCACCTGGTATTGGTCACAACGGTCCATAGCGACTTAGCATCATCATCCCACCGTGTTGGAATTAGACCGCTGATGTAAAAACTAACCAAGTAACGTCAGTAGCGACTACAGCTAGTAAAGGCGTTAGGCAGGGCTGTATACTATCACCTTGCTTGTTAAATATTTGCTCCGGAGCAATTTTCAGGGAAGTGCTGGCGGAAGAAAGCAACGGGATCGTTGTAAACGGAAAGATAATATTAGACAAACAGCTAATGATCTGCGCTCCAATGTATGTTAGCTACTGTAATCCAGCGCAGTGAACAGTTTGGCTTTCTATCAACACTTTCTAGGTCAAAGTTGCAGTCTTCTATAAGAGAAGAAGCCAAGCAGGCTTGTCAGTAAAAGGAAATAATATTGAACAAGTATCCTCCTCTAAGTACTAGTGCACTGTCATGTATCAGGCGTGAAACTGCACGAAAGAGATCAGATCTAGAACGGAACCGGCCAGGAGACAATTTATTAGCCTGAGAAAAGAGCGAATCTTGTTCTGCAACTGAGAATGTGAATGATTTATTGTTACGTGTTTTCCATTTATCTTTAATGGATATGAAACCTGGATCCTTGACCAATTCTTGAAATGCATCTGTATCGCAGTCTCTTACTCATACCTTGGGTGCTGAAAATTTCAAATGAAGAAGCCCATTGTACGAAAAAAAGATACCAGTTATTACAACTCGTCATTGAAGGAAAAACATCAGGGAAGAAGTCTGTTGGAAGACGAAGAAAATGTTGGCTGGAAGACACTCTGAAATGGTACAACTGAAGGTCAGAAGATGCCTCCTATGCTGCAACGTCACTTCTAGAGCTAGCCTTGTGGACCGAGTGTGGAAGAGTGCTTTCTTCGCACTAGGAAAGAGCAAGAAATCACTGCATTCAATGTCAGAAAAAATTCAGGAAATGCATAATTTGATAATGCAAAGAAGGAGCATGAGTGTACTGTATATAATGTGCAGAGCTGCTGCCGTAAAGCATAAAACCCTCTCTCAATACTTTGTCTTGACAACTTCCCGTAACATTGTACCGAGACGATTGTCCCTTAAGAAAATGTCATAGCACAACAGAAAGACATGCTCAAAAGACGATCAGTAAGATTTTGTCCGATAATAGTTTAGTATTCGCTCCCCTTTTACGATAGCGCTTCCACGAATTTCCCTGCTTTGTTTCGGAGTCACAGTCATACGCCCGGCACTGGTCTATGGGGATTAGGCAGCTAAGAAAGTCGTTCGTCGGACACAGCTACAGTAGTTATCCTTCTGTCACGGTTCGATCAGCTTTTTGACTGAGCATGAACAGTCCCCAAATCTAGCGAGTGTTCAAAATATCGAGCAAGACGCTGTCCACAGAAAACGGTTGTAACTGAGATGGAAATGAAATTTTTTGTTGATGCTGGAGGCCTAATCTCTTAATACAACTGCACTGTTTGTTAAAGGCAGTATCTGGGACTGGTAAACACAACAGATTTTTGCTTGTACTACTTAAACTCCACAGTTCTAACAATAATGTGGATTCTTGTTATTGTTGCGTTCTTTAGTCCGAAGATGTTTCTATGCAGTTCTTCACGGTAGTCCATGCTGTGCAAGCGTCACATAACAAGCGAGTAACTGCTGCAGCCTGCATCTATTTGGACTCGCTTACAACAATCAAGACTTGGACACTATGATTTTTACCTCTCCCCTTCCCTTTCACCCCCACCCCCCATCCCCTACCCAGACACTTCCCTCCGTTACCACACTGACAATTCGAGGATTCTTTGACGCCTCAGGAAGTGTCCTGTCAACCGATCCCTTCTTTTAGTCAATATGTGCCCTAAATTTTCTCTCCATTTCGAATCGGTAACACGTTATTACTTATTCTAGCTACCTATGTATCCTTCAGCATTTTACTGCAGCACCACTTTTCCTCCTTTTCTTTAACTGTTTGACCCACATTCCACTATCCTACAAGGCTAAATTCCACATTCCAACCAAAAAGTTTCACACGCTCGCACTACGAAGGACGAAAGAGTTACGCAAATATGTCACTTATTGATATTCATACAGGTATCGATAGACAACGCAAAATAGTAAACTTTGGCGTTAGATGGCTGGATGAAAGACGTGTATGACGTTGCAGGGCAATTTCACCGTACAACATAGTAAACAGGTGACATATCGATATCAGAAGATAAAGTATGTGAATTTCATTCCGTGGAGGCCGGCCGTTGTGACAGAGCGGTTCTAGGCGCTTCAGTCTGGAACCGCACGACCACTACAGTCGCAGATTCAAATCCTGCCTCGGGCATGGATGTGTGTGATGTCCTTAGGTTAGTTAGGTTTAAGTAGTTCTAAGTTCTAGGGGACTGATGACCTCAGATGTTAGGTCCCATAGTGCTCAGAGCCATTTGAACCATTCCGTGCACTCAGTTGGACGGTAACTATGCCTCGCAGACAAGCGCGTTTGCATTACAACCAAATGTCAGCGTATGAGAGACGAGTGTAGTTAATTTTAATTTTAATTCTTATCATTGACAGCCTCAGTTGCACTGTTTGCATAGAATTTACCTAGGTTTCAGTCGGGATAACCCAACCTTCTACAGAATAACAGGTACTACCGTCTTCTCATAGTGGACATCGTCAAACTAAAACTACAAATCCATAAATTATCGTCAGACTATAAAACATATCTGGAACTGCCTCGGCCCCACTTCGCAACGGCGATGCGGCAGCCACGAGTGTTGTACTGGAATGTTGAAGATATTTATGGAGTGAAGTTAGGCTTCAACAAGCCGGTCGGAGTAAACGGCGAATAGCTTGACGCTTAATAGAAGCGATGCCACTATTCGACAATGTTGGCAGGAATGGGTGACACATGGCCGAACACCGCGTTAAGAAGGAAGCGAGAAGCGGTCGACCTAGAGCAACGGCAGAACCTGGTATCCGAGCAACCGTCATAGCAGCACAGAGCCGTGGATTCATCATCCGACCTCCAACTGGTGCTGCAGCGACCACAAGGGCCAATAACAGGTGGCTTCTAGAAAGGGGATGGATCTCACCGTGCACATCGTGCCAACTACCATTGACCTCGGTACAGCAACAAAACCATTCACAGTGGTGTCGGGCACATTCGGAGTGGAATCTCGTTGACTGGAGCAGAAGTGTCTTCAGTGACGAGTTCCTCTCGAACTGAGCCCTGATGACCAGTGAAGACGTGTCCGAAGCCTTCCTGGACGGCGGTGGAATACCAACCTCAGTATACGCCACCATACGGCATTGAGAATGCGCTAGGTGACGATCAGTTTGGCTTTACGAAAAGTAAAGACACGAGAGAGGCAATTCTGACGTTACGGCTAATAATGGAAGCAAGGCTAAAGAAAAATCAAGACACGTTCATAGGATTTGTCGACCTGGAAAAAGCGTTCGACAATATAAAATGGTGCAAGCTGTTCAAGATTCTGAAAAAAATAGGGGTAAGCTATAGGGAGAGACGGGTCATATACAATATGTACAACAACCAAGAGGGAATAATAAGAGTGGACGATTAAGAGCGAAGTGCTCGTATTAAGAAGGGCGTAAGACAAGGCTGTAGCCTATCGCCCCTACTCTTCAATCTGTACATCGAGGAAGCAATGATGGAAATAAAAGAAAGGTTCAGGAGTGGAACTAAAATGCAAGGTGAAAGGATATCAATGATACGATTCGCTGATGACATTGCTATCCTGAGTGAAAGTGAAGAAGAATTAAATGGTCTGCTGAACGGAATGAACAGTCTAATGAGTACACAGTACTGTTTGAGAGTAAATCGGAGAAAGACGAAGGTAATGAGAAGTAGTAGAAATGAGAACAGCGAGAAACTTAACATCATAATTGATGGTCACGAAGTCAATCAAGTTAAGGAATTCTGCTACCTAGGCAGTAAAATAACCAATGACGGACGGAGCAAGGAAGACATCAAAAGCAGACTCGCTACGGCAAAAAAGGCTTTTCTGGCCAACAGAAGTCTACTAATACCAAATACCGGCCTTAATTTGAGGAAGAAATTTCTGAGGATCTACGCCTGGAGTACAGCATTGTATGGTAGTGAAACATGGACTGCGGGAATACCGGAACAGAAGAGTATCGAAGCATTTGAGATGTGGTGCTATAGACTAATGTTGAAAATTAGGTGGACCGATAAGGTAAGGAATGAGGAGGTTCTACGCAGAATCGGAGAGAAAAGGAATATGTGGAAAACACTGATAAGGAGAAGAGACAGGATGATAGGACATCTGCTAAGACATGAGGGAATGACTTCCATGGTACTAGAGGGAGCTGTAGAGGGCAAAAACTGTAGAGGAAGATAGAGATTGGAATACGTCAAGCAAATAATTGAGGACGTAGGTTGCAAGTGCTACTCTGAGATGAAGAGGTTAGCACAGGAAAGGAATTCGTGGCGGCCCGCATCAAACCAGTCAGGAGACTGACGACACAAAAAGAAAAAAAAAAAAAAAAAAAACGGCTCGACAGCGTGAGGTGATGGTGTGGAGTGATATTTCATTTCATAGCAGGACCCCATTAGTTGTCAAAAAAAATTTCAAATGTGTGTGAAATCGTATGGGACTTAACTGCCAAGGTCATCAGTCCCTAAGCTTACACAGTACTTAACCTAAATTATCATAAGGACAAACACACACACACCCATACCCGAGAGAGGACTCGAACCTCCGCCGGGACCAGCCGCACAGCATTAGTTGTCATCCGTATGTATCCTTACAGCACAGCGGTACGCCGACGATATTCTGAGCCCCTTTTCCATGCCCGTTATGGAATGCCATCCTGGTCTTACATTTCCTTAAGATAATGCCCGTCCTCTGACACATACAGTGAGAGTCTATCTCATGTCTTCGCGCTTCCCAAACGCTACCTTGGCCAGCAAGGTCACTGTAGTGTGTTTGTTTGTTTCTTTTTTCTTAAACTGTCCATCCCCAGAAGTCTTCCTGATATTTAAAATGGTTTCCTGGCTACTGCCAGTCTGCATTTGTATCCTCTCGGCTTCAGCCAACGTCAGCTTTCAGCTGCCTACATAGCAAAATTTGCCAACTGTTTGTAGTCTCTCATTTTCTAATCCAGTTCCTTAGATTGTGCATTGTACGAGTGTGTATTCCCAGTTTAATTTATTTATTTCGTATGATTCACATTCAGTCAGAAACTGCAGACCTTTGAAAAGATATTTCGAATTACGAGAACAGACAAAACATTCCTGTGTGCGCACTTTAAGTGCAAGCCGTAGATTTTTCGTGAAATCTTCTAAATAAAATATAACAACTGTTTCATATTAATACGTAATTTAATTATCAACCTCCATTATGCACTGACTACAAGGAGTAGTATAATGGTTACAGTGTAGGTAAATCAGAAGTCTGGACAGTCGCTGACCACTGTATGCACCGTGTTTTCATTTCATTTTCTACGCTGACCTAGGTCTCACATTCTCTCGGCACTGGACGTTTTAGGCCTTTTGGATTTCGTTCCACGTGAGTGTAACACTATTATCGATATTATCTCTATGTATCCTATCTAACTTCGTCTGTTTCTACACTCCTGGAAATTGAAATAAGAACACAGCGAATTCATTGTCCCAGGAAGGGGAAACTTTATTGACACATTCCTGGGGTCAGATACATCACATGATCACACTGACAGAACCACAGGCACATAGACACAGGCAATAGAGCATGCACAATGTCGGCACTAGTACAGTGTATATCCACCTTTCGCAGCAATGCACGCTGCTATTCTCCCATGGAGACGATCGTAGAGATGCTGGATGTAGTCCTGTGGAACGGCTTGCCGTGCCATTTCCACCTGGCGCCTCAGTTGGACCAGCGTTCGTGCTGGACGTGCAGACCGCGTAAGACGACGCTTCATCCAGTCCCAAACACACACAATGGGGGACAGATCCGGAGATCTTGCTGGCCAGGGTAGTTGACTTACACCTTCTAGAGCACGTTGGGTGGCACGGGATACATGCGGACGTGCATTGTCCTGTTGGAACAGCAAGTTCCCTTGCCAGTCTAGGAATGGTAGAACGATGGGTTCGATGACGGTTTGGATGTACCGTGCACTATTCAGTGTCCCGTCGACGATCACCAGAGGTGTACGGCCAGTGTAGGAGATCGCTCCCCACACCATGATGCCGGGTGTTTGCCCTGTGTGCCTCGGTCGTATGCAGTCCTGATTGTGGCGCTCACCTGCACGGCGCCAAACACGCATACGACCATCATTGGCACCAAGGCAGAAGCGACTCTCATCGCTGAAGACGACACGTCTCCATTCGTCCCTCCATTCACGCCTGTCGGGACACAACTGGAGGCGGGCTGCACGATGTTGGGGTGTGAGCGGAAGACGGCCTAACGGTGTGCGGGACCGTAGCCCAGCTTCATGGAGACGGTTGCGAATGGTCCTCGCCGATACCCCAGGAGCAACAGTGTCCCTAATTTGCTGGGATGTGGCGGTGCGGTCCCCTACGGCACTGCGTAGGATCCTACGGTCTTGGCGTGCATCCGTGCGTCGCTGCGGTCCGGTCCCACGTCGACGGGCACGTGCACCTTCCGCCGACCATAGGCGACAACATCGATGTACTGTGGAGACCTCACGCCCCACGTGTTGAGCAATTCGGCGGTACGTCCACCCGGCCTCCCGCATGCCCACTATACGCCCTCGCTCAAAGTCCGTCAACTGCACATACGGTTCACGTCCACGCTGTCGCGGCATGCTACCAGTGTTAAAGACTGCGATAGAGCTCCGTATGCCACGGCAAACTGGCTGCCACTGACGGCGGCGGTGCACAAATGCTGCGCAGCTAGCGCCATTCGACGGCCAACACCGCGGTTCCTGGTGTGTGCGCTGTGCCGTGCGTGTGATCATTGCTTTTACAGCCCTCTCGCAGTGTCCGGAGCAAGTATGGTGGGTCTGACACACCGGTGTCAATGTGTTCTTTTTTCCATTTCCAGGAGTGTATTTAATGTTACTTCTGTGACCACTTTCTCTATTTGCAAAACAGAATTTCAATATCAAGTAATCAATCCCAATAGGTAACTCAGCACATTATAAACGTTTTTCATCGCTAAAATATTTAAAGACACACAATATCTTGTCCAAAACGCCATGTCCATACACATATTGCTCAACATGCTTGTTATATGATACAAATACGGTACACTATGGCACATCTGTTTACATACGCTCGACGCATACTAAACGGTATGCCTCGTCGGGTAGTGGAACTTGGGCAACAAACAGTTAAGAAAAGTATAAAAGGTGGTACTACAGAAAAATGCTAAAAATTACATGGATCCTTCTACTAATTAATAAAGGGTTACTGAATGAAAACGGATTTTAACTGGTTAGTATGTGACCAGCACAAGTAAATTAGATGTTCTATAGTGTATAGCATTTGTATAATTTAATAATCATCTGTGAGCAATGTGTATATGAACATGGCCTTTTGGACAAGTTACTGTGTATTTTTTAAATATTTTACAGTTGGCGAACGTTTCTAATGTGCTGAGTTTTATCCACTTGACCTCCTGTGCATGAGGTCAGCGTACAATGAACACGTTTACTACAAAAAAAATGTTTGAGACCTGAAGACAACAGCCGAGGGTGTTGAAACCTATTGTACCGAATAAAAATATTTTGTGTGATCTTAGCTTTTGAATAGCTTTAACAATTCGTAATAACAGGTCGTGTTGTACGACCTTTCCTCTGACTTGCGTTTTCTGTAACTCCAAGCCTATTTACGTGTCATATGGAACGACACCTTTCATTACTTTGTAATTTTTTAACTTAATACCGAATTAAAATTATATTCCGGTATATATTTATACTAAATAAAAATATGTCAATTCAGTCTTTGTAAATAAAAAATAGCGATCAATGACCGGTTTCAGGCTAGCTGCCCATCTTCAGATCATATATTGCGGTTACAGAATAACTTGTCAGTACAGAACTATCGGTTCGATGTCATTAAAAAAAAAAAGATGATAGTTCTTTACTGACAAGTTACTCTGTAACTGCAATATATGATCTGAAGATGGGTACCTAGCCTGTAAACGGTCACTGAAAATAAAAAATAGCGACCAAAGTCTGAAATGACATTTTTATTTGAAGAACGATCGCGGCAAATTCCATTAAGATAATCATGTCAACATTTTGACTTTCTGTCGTGGTAGTGCTCTGCAAGTTCTTCACAGTGACACTCGAAGCTGTGTCCTTGCTAAACGCGTTACCACGCGACACAAATTTATAACAATACACAAAGCTAATTCGCAGCAACATGTGCATGTGCCCTCACTCATTCGATGATGTAACAGGCAAGAAAATACTGCGCAACAAGCAGGTACAGACATACTCTCGAGCATTTTTTGCGCGCTGTTAGTGTCGTAGTTATTCAAAACTGACAGTATTTTGTCACACCGACGGGCGACTTGACATTTCTCTTTCACAGCACCTGCTACTTTTAGTGTCTCATTTTTTAGTTCATTCAATCAGAAACTGCTGACCTTAAGCGTGACATTTCGCGTTGCGAGGATTATGTGTCACTGGACACGGGAGCAGGCGTGTACAGGGGACAGAAAGCTATGGGAGTCCGTATGACGCAGATATTGCGAATTCTGCACCGACATTACAGTCAGGGAGCGTTGAAGGCGAGCCCAGAATGGCCGGCGCAGACATATTGCAGTGCGAGTGGAAATTCGCCGCCCACGCCGGAGGTTCATTCGAATGTGCAAACAGCGGATGCACCAACTCGGGCGGCAAGCGTTCACGCGTGAACGACCGCCAGCCGGCCAGCCTCGCCCCTCCCCCTCCCTCCGCTAATACCGGAATACGCCGCAACGCGCTGCCCAGCCGGTGGGGGCTGCGGTCAGACCGCAAGCGACCAGCGCAAACTTCATTCACTGCGCTGCGGTTGGCACATGGGTCAGCCTGTGTGAATATGTGTGTGGCAGGGTGGAAGAGGGGCAATGCCTTCAGGCACAGAATATACACGGAACCTTTCCCAAAACTGAAGAGGGTGTGTCTGTACGCAGTGACAAGTCTTTCTTCGATGAGGAACAAGTGAAAATATATCGGTTTCAAACAGCGAACCCTGGTCCGATTAATACATAGTTAAATTATTTTATCAAAATCATCCGGACGCCTACAGGTGTGTCCATCTACATCTACATCTACGTCTACATCTACGTCTACACGATTACTCTGCAATTCACATTTAAGTGCTGGGCAGAGGGTTCATCGAACCACAATCATACTATCTCCCTACCATTCCACTCCCGAACAGCGCGCGGGAAAAACGAACACCTAAATCTTACTGTTCGAACTCTGATTTCTCTTATTTTATTTTGATGATTATTCCTACCTATGTAGGTTGGGCTCAACAAAATATTTTCGCATTCGGAAGAGAAAGTTGGTGACTGAAATTTCGTAAATAGATCTCGCCGCGACGAAAAACGTCTTTGCTTTAGTGACTTCTATCCCAACTCGCGTATCATATCTGCCACACTTTCTCCGCTATTAATAGACAATACAAAACGAGCTGCTCTTTTCTGCACCCTTTCGATGTCCTCCGTCAATTCCACCTGGTAAGGATCCCACACCGCGCAGCAATATTCTAACAGAGGACGAACGAGTGTAGCGTAAACTGTCTCTTTAGTGGACTTGTTGCATCTAAGTGTCTTACCAATGAAACGCGACCTTTGGCTCGCCTTCCCCACAATATTATCTATGTGGTCTTTCCAACTGCAGTTGTTCGTAAATTTAACACCCAGGTACTTAGTTGAATTGACAGCCTCGAGAATTGTACTATTTATCGAGTAATCGAATTCCAACGGATTTCTTTTGGAACTCATGTGGATCACCTCACACTTTTCGTTATTTAGCGTCAACTGCCACCTGCCACACCATAACAGCAATCTTCTCTAAATCGCTTTGCAACTGATACCTGTCTTCGGATGACCTCACTAGACGGTAAATTATAGCATCATCTGCGAAACAACCTAAGAGAACTGCTCAGATTATCATCCAGGTCATTTATAAAGATCAGGAACAGCAGAGGTCCCAGGACGCTTCCCTGGGGAACACCTGATATCACTTCGCCTTCAATTCTACTGGTGACATTTTCTCTTAATACGCTGCTTTTTTTCAGACGAGCTTTCAGGTGCACAGGATACCGAGACTTCGCAACATGTATCCAGCTATAGATCGAACTAAATTTCTGAAGAAAATAATATGAATATATCCGTTTCAGAAACAAAAGTGATGGCTTTCAAAGGGATAAAACCCCCGAGGCAATAAAATGTGTCGAACAAGTTAGTCACCTCAGTTACCTTTGAAATATTACACGCCACCAGAGTGAATTCGACATTGATAACAAACTGCGGAAATACCGCATGATATGCAGGACAATCAGCAGCACATTGAGAAATAAAATGAGAAAGGACACAAAATTCAAGTCTTATGAGGTAATGACCACTCTCATTTTCTTATTTGTAACGAAACATGGACAGTTATTAAAAAAGCAAGAAAAGAAATTTCTAAGAGCAGTTTGACCACTCTCACATTGCTATTTCGAAGCGAAACATGGACAGTTACTAAAAAGCAAGAAAAGATATTTCTACGAGCAGTTAAGGGCTGTAAAAGACTAGATAATCTAAGAAAGGAAGACTTAAGAGGAGAGTTTGGGATACATACCGTAAATAAGAAGTTAAAGTCTAACCAACAAAGCAGGGCCCGCCGCTGTGACAAGGCAGTTCTAGGCGCTTCGTCTGGAAGCGCGCTAATGCTACGGTCGCAGGTTCGAATCCTGCCTCGGGCATGGATGTGTGTTAGTCACCTTTAAGTAGTTCTATGTCTAGGGAACTGTTGACCTCAGATGTTAAGTCCCATAGTGCGTAGAGCCATTTGAATCATTTTGGACAAAGCTGGCTAGAAAGTCTGAAAAGAATGCAAGATTCTAAACTATCGAAACAAGACCTAAATTTTAAACCTCTAGGTACAAGATCCATAGGAAGACCAAGAAGGAGATGGCGGGATACTTAGATTTCGTAACAGTCCTATAGCCAGACCACGATGGAAGAAGATGAAAAAGATGTGTCTGAATGCCCTTGGTGGAGCGAAAGTCCGTTCTTCCTCTATAGAGGAAACCAGAGAAGGTAGTGATGTTGGACTCCGGAGTCTCAAGCGATGTTTTAATTCACCCTAAACGTGTTACATTAGATTCAGGTCGGGAATATGGGGAAGCCAGTCCATTTCAGTTATGTTCTTCTCCACACACGATTTCAGACACGCTGCTTTATGATACATGAATTGCGATAGTGATAGAATCGTCGTCTCAGAACTGTACCTCTACTGTACGCAGCTGTGAAATTGTTCGTATCCAACCTTATTTATCACACAGTAGGGGGGGGGGGGGGGGGGGTGAAAGCCCTAACCACGAGGATCACCCCCCCCCCCCCCCAGTATCGTAACACCACCCCCTCCGTATTTCATTGTTGGCGCTAGATATGATGACATGTAGCGTTACCCATGCATTCACCAATTCCAGAACCTTCCATGGGATTGACGCAGGGTATGGCGTAATCCAGCCACTCGTTTCCAGTCATCCACAAACCCGTGGTGTTGCTCTTTATGCCACCTCAAACATTAACTACAGAAATATGTGGCTAATGAGGAGCTGCTCGATCATTTCATACGATTATTTGTACCGCCCTCCACAACCGTTGGGGGGGGGGAATGGGAAGACTACGTTCGAATCTTGGTAGTGGAAAAAGTTGACACTGTCAGTATTTGTCCTGCAAGGATAGGAGAGATGATGGCGTGCTCTTCCTGGTCACCAGACTTTAAACCAATGTTTCAATAGAAGATTAAACAGCCAACCAGTTGCACATAAACGTTAGGTACGTACACTAACCTAGATATCGACACCTACTAGGGGTGGCTTCATCAGAATGAACAGTTGCTAAATCGTAAAATTATATTGCTATAAAGCTATAGTCAGAATTTTGCCCAGCTATGCAGCTGGGTACACGTGCAAAACCTACGACATTTTGTTCTACGTTTGACTTGAGCACAGCTGCACAAAATTCTGACTATTGCTTTAGAGCAATGCATTTTTACGATTTAGCAACTGCTCGGTCTGATGTAGACACCCCTAGAAGGTGTCGAAACGAAGGTCAATGTATCTAACGTTTATGTGCAACGAGCTGGCTATTTAATCTTATATTGAAACTAATGTATGGTTGCTGAACAGCAGCCATGTTCAAAACTGCTAAACCAATGTTCTGGTTTAAACGCCAGTACTCTCCTCAGTGGTTATCCGCCCTTCGGATAGGGACGATAAGCTTTATGGATCCCTTGGTGCTATTCGTATGGAGAAGGCTATGAACCGGTAACGGGTTTCACCTCCCTCCTCCTCTCAACGTCTTCATGCAACACAACATTATACTGCACTCCCCACACATATATGTAGCACTACAGATATTGCGATGGAACTTGTACAAAAAATAAGAAAAGCAAAGAAAAAGAATAAAGAAGAAAAACGCCTTCCGCAATGTGGGACAATCGCTGTCCTTTGGTTGATTTGGGGTAGGGTGCCAAACAGCGAGGTCGTCCGTCCCAGAGAATTAGGGAAGGACGGGGAAGGAAGCCAGCTGTAGTCTTTCAAAGGAACCATCACGGAATTTGTCTGAAGCGATTTAGGGAAATCACGGAAAACCTAATTCAGGATGGCCGGACGCGGGTTTGAACCATTGTCCTCCCGAATGCGAGTCCAGTGTGCTAACCACTGCTCTCGGTCGCAGCCTGTCAGTACACGAGTTCTGCCTGATTTTCGTTGAGCTTTGGATGTTCTTTCGCGTTTACGCTTCACAATGACATCACCAGTCTCCTTGGGCAGCTTTAGAGGTGTTGAAATGAGCCTGACGGATCTGTTATTTGTACATCCAATGATTAGTCCACGTTCTAAGTCACTGAACGACCTGTTCTACTGTTACTGTCTCTCTGTTGATCAAACTCCCCTCTGATGAACTCCCCACCTCCTGTTATGTTGAGCTGTCCAACTCTCGTGATACCTAGTGGTCAGTTCCACATGAAGAAGGGATGCCTGGATACTTCCGATCAGACAAATTATCTTATATACAATTTTGTTTATCAACACAACTGGTGCTTCACTGACAAACGATTGTTAAAAATTGTGTCCCTATGCCCGCGTGATATCGTCGCACGAAATCTGTCAACCACATTCGAACAACCCCGTCATTGCCCCTGTCAGAGAGAATTTTTCTGGGAGAAACTCCTTGGCGTTGTGGACAGTTAACTTCACGAGACATTGCAAGAATTATTCAGGGGTGGTTTTAGGGGAGACTGGGTGAAATTGACAAGTCTGGTAAGATGACTATTCCAAGTAATGTCTCAGACGGCAAGACACCAAAAACTTGCGTACCGGAACCACTGCAGACAGTGCACTGTGAGTAAAATAAGTCTCGTGAATATTGCTTGATGTATTGCAATTTTCAAGAAGCTCAAACAAAAGCTCTTGTAGCAAAACTGGTAAAATACTGGATTATTTATCCTTATATGTAATCGTTTCTTAAACTACATTCCCAGGAAGACTGATGTTCCTTAGAAGACGGAAATGGAGAATCAAGCATCTCATTAATAACTATAATTCGCAGGGTAGCAGAAATATCCAGCTATTCAAAACACTCAAACAGAATACATGATGAACAGTGAAACACAGCTGCAGGTACTTGCCAACGCTTCGCTACTTCGGAAAGACGCGGAATGGGGAAAAGAAAATGTTATTTATAGGTAGTCAGGAGCTTGCCAGCTGCTCCACGTGCACATGTAGCGTAGTAAGCGACTTTTCCACTGTGCTACATTTTTGCGCCTTTTCTGTTTTATTATACTTCATTCAGGCAGCGCGTGGTGGGACTGTATCGTTTAGTTGACATGGTTGCCGCTGTTTGTATTCTTCTTGTGCTGACTGGCGCCACTTGGTTTCTCAAGGGTTGCCTGTCCGCTAGTGGCAGCTGTGCCGATATCGATATGTACTAACTGTGGCCGTATCTTTCGGTTGACGTCGTTGTTCTTCCGGGTCGTGTGAGTAAGCAGGTCGGTTGGGGACTCTGGAGGAGCCAAGAGAGCAGAGCCATTCCGGGACCGGTGGCGGCACGCATGCACTGCCGGATGAAAGGGCTGTGGTCTCCAGGGTACACGACATAGTCGTATGCCGGATCCAACAACCTTTGAGTTGAGTGGATTTTAATCCTAGCTATGAAACCTCCACCACTGTGGGATCTCTCGAGTCTCCAGTGACGTGGGTTCCTGTTGCTGCTCGCACTGTCTCCGAGACGAAGAGCAGCGAGTGGAGTGCTTGGGGAAGGCGGATATAATTAGCTTTCCTCGACTTCTTGTTACTAATTGGTGCATTCTGTACGTTACTATTTGTTAAGTTCAACCAGCGATATTTTTCGTGCCTGGTGGCCGCTACCGCGCCAGTGACCTGCCCTGGAGGTTAGTGTATGTAACGGCAGTGTAGGTTTCCTCGCCTTGCCGTTGCTGCTGTCCGGTAAGGCGTGTAGTTTTGACAGTTCCCTTGATTTGGAGGTCGATTGGTGTTTTTTCTATTCTTTTAGTAGTGGATCCTCTCCCCTTTCGGCCGCTCTAAACACAGCATTCTGAGGACGTAGTGCTGACCGCCGGTTCCGGCTATGGCCTGGTGTTCCCTCGTTGTATTGGTTATCGGACGTTAGGTAGCTTCAGCAGATTATCATTAGCCATTCGTTAGACTGCAACTGGTCTGAGTTACCATCTTGTAAAGTGAATGCAACTCCTGACTGCCTTTCTCATCGCTCGCGAAAGTATTTTTGGTCTGCCCTACTCAGAGGTCGATTCCTTGAGTACCGTCTGTGACTAGCTCTTGTGTTTTATTATTGTGTTACCAAGTTACCATAATTTTTCTCGTCTGTTTGGTGTTCAGTTGCATCTCCTTTTGAATTAACCTTGCTATTATACACTCCTGGAAATGGAAAAAGAACACATTGACACCGGTGTCTCAGACCCACCATACTTGCTCCGGACACTGCGAGAGGGCTGTACAAGCAATGATCACACGCACGGCACAGCGGACACACCAGGAACCGCGGTGTTGGCCATCGAATGGCGCTAGCTGCGCAGCATTTGTGCACCACCGCCGTCAGTGTCAGCCAGTTTGCCGTGGCATACGGAGCTCCAGCGCAGTCTTTAACACTGGTAGCATGCCGCGACAGCGTGGACGTGAACCGTATGTGCAGTTGACGGACTTTGAGCGAGGGCGTATAGTGGACATGCGGGAGGCCGGGTGGACGTACCGCCGAATTGCTCAACACGTGGGGCGTGAGGTCTCCACAGTACATCGATGTTGTCGCCAGTGGTCGGCGGAAGGTGCACGTGCCCGTCGACCTGGGACCGGACCGCAGCGACGCACGGATGCACGCCAAGACCGTAGGATCCTACGCAGTGCCGTAGGGGACCGCACCGCCACTTCCCAGCAAATTAGGGACACTGTTGCTCCTGGGGTATCGGCGAGGACCATTCGCAACCGTCTCCATGAAGCTGGGCTACGGTCCCGCACACCGTTAGGCCGTCTTCCGCTCACGCCCCAACATCGTGCAGCCCGCCTCCAGTGCTGTCGCGACAGGCGTGAATGGAGGGACGAATGGAGACGTGTCGTCTTCAGCGATGAGAGTCGCTTATGCCTTGGTGCCAATGATGGTCGTATGAGTGTTTGGCGCCGTGCAGGTGAGCGCCACAATCAGGACTGCATACGACCGAGGCACACAGGGCCAACACCCGGCATCATGGTGTGGGGAGCCATCTCCTACACTGGCCGTACACCTCTGGTGATCGTCGAGGGGACACTGAACAGTGCACGGTACATCCAAACCATCATCGAACCCATCGTTCTACCATTCCTAGACCGGCAAGGGAACTTGCTGTTCCAACAGGACAATGTACGTCCGCATGTATCCCGTGCCACCCAACGTGCTCTAGAAGGTGTAAGTCAACTACCCTGGCCAGCAAGATCTCCGGATCTGTCCCCCATTGAGGATGTTTGGGACTGGATGAAGCGTCATCTCACGCGGTCTGCACGTCCAGCACGAACGCTGGTCCAACTGAGGCGCCAGGTGGAAATGGCATGGCAAGCCGTTCCACAGGACTACATCCAGGATCTCTACGATCGTCTCCATGGGAGACTAGCAACCTGCATTGCTGTGAAAGGTGGATATACACTGTACTAGTGCCGACATTGCGCATGCTCTGTTGCGTGTGTCTATGTGCCTGTGGTTCTGTCAGTGTGATCATGTGATGTATCTGACCCCAGGAATGTGTCAATACTGTTTCCCCTTCCGGGGACAATGAATTCACGGTGTTCTTATTTCAATTTCCAGGAGTGTATTTGCTGTTTCATTGTGTGTTTCTAATTTTTTTAAATATAATTGCCATTCTTGACGTTGCAGCAAGTTTAAATTGTTGTGCTAACAAGTTTACTATAATTTGGTCTCACCTGTTTGGTGATCAGTTGCCTGTCTTTTAAATTAACGTTTCCTACTGCCTCTCTGTTGGCAATGTATTTTTTAAATTTTTTATAATAATTTCCATTCTTGGCGTTGAAGGCCTTCAGCCGTGACTATCGCTACTAGTCTTAAAATTCTAATGAGGAAATTGTATTTTAGGAGTTAACCTTTATGACCTCGGTGATTTGTTTTCAATATTTTAATATCTGTAGTTTGTAAGTTGCAACAAGTTAAACAATTCTTTATTTATTGCCATTACGGCCTTCAGCCGTCAAACAATTACTACTTTATTGCCATTAATGCCTTCAGCCTTGAAACAATTCTTAAGTTATTGCCATTATTTTAATTTGTTGTTGATTTTAAATAAATTATGTGTGATTAAAAGAAAAGCCAACCAATAGGGCCCCGTACACAATAGTAACCGAATCCTGCCTTCCTTAACCAACAGGTCTCAATATTTTATTGTGAAAGTAATGGCTTCAAATGACTATATTTCTCAAATAACTGATCGTACTGGCGCAATCTTTTAACACGTTCATTTTCAGACTAACCAACTGAATCTTCCAAATTACGCGAGATAGGCCTCAGATGTCGAACTACAGCTCCTCTATACGAACGGAAGTGTTACCACTCTAAAGTGTCGTCTGCAAGATGGTCCGCAAAACCCGAATGTCTACAGCCCCTTATGACTGCTTGATGTTTATGTCGTTGTCCTGCCTGTATCTGACACAGAAATCAGTGGGTACTCTATGCAATGAATGGACCCTACATCAAACAAAATGTCAGGATTCCTTCACCCCTTCGAAGCGTCACTCACAAGCAGCCTACGTACAGTTAAGAAGTTTCTGTGAGATACTTGCAATATACGCGCTCTACAGCGGCCAAATAATCCGCTGCCTCAACAGAAACCTCTACTACACAATATTCGACATCACGAAGGCACCAGTGCATTACCAACATGCCAGGCGTTCATTCTCGGAGTGGTTTCAGTAAGCACGGCCACAAACCCTGCCATGTACATTCTCCCACGCAGCTGCAGTGTGTCTCATCAAATCCCTACGAGTATTCGCTCAGGCGGAAGCAGCAGTGGAATGCCGTGTCGGGTGCGCCGCAGTAGAACAAGCATTCTCCACCAAGCAGTTTCTCTCGCTGCACATACCCCAAATTGCGATGCAGTTCTGAGATAATGCATTGGCTTCTGGCTACGATGGCGAACTAGACAAACGGTCGTTAACCTTCCACCTAGATAGAATCCGATTCTGAATCACCTACCTCTCGGCCAAGCTCACTGCATGTAAAGGTGCAAGGACAGATGGAATAATTCGCTAGTATAAAATAACTTTGACCTTGAATTTCCTTAGTTGATGTTTTCTTCAAATGTGATGTGGTCTACATGAATTTCTTCCTTCTGCCAACCTCTTCACATAAGAATAGCTTTTACACCGTACAGGCACAATTATTTGCTCTATGTATTCCAATCTCTGTTTTCCTCTAGAGTATTTACACGGTACAGCACATTCCAGTACTTTGTAAGTATGTAAAGTATTCTACTATCCTTCACCTTCCTCTTGTCACTTGTTTCTTTCCTCGCCGATTTTCCGGAGAGTCTCCTCATTCCTTACCTTATCACTTCACGTAATTTTCAAAACCTTTGGATAGCAACAACCTGCAATTGATACGATTCCCTTGTTTTCTAGTTTTCCTACAGTCCGTGATTCACTACCACACAATGCTTTGCTCCAAACGCACGTTCTGAGGTGTATCTTCCTTAAACTTATGTTGGATACTACGAGGCTTTCTTGGGTCAGAAATTCTAGCTTTGCCTGTGCTAGTCTGATTTTTATGGCGTCCTTGTTTCTTCCGTCATATGTTGTTTTATTTCCAATGTAGCAGAATTCCTTCACTTCATGTTTATGGTCCCCAGTTTTGATGTTATGTTTTTCGCTTAGCTTATTCCTGCTACTCATCGTTACTTCGGTTTACCCTCCATCCCTATTCTGGATTTATTTGTTCACTCATTACGTCCTATAATTCTTCACTTTCACTGATGATGATATCAACTAATCTTATTACTGATTTCTTGTATTTTTGTCCTTGCTCCGGCAGTGGAAAGACAGTTCAGTAGGGTCGCTTCATCAATCCCAGTCTTACACCCTTTTTAATCTTCGATCTTGGTCTTTCATTCTTGTTTTCTGCTCTTGGTTGTTCTACATATTGTATAATACTGGTCTTTGCTTGTAGCTTACGCTTTTTTTTATTGTTTCATAGTCTTACGCCATATAACATTTCCTTGGTCGACAGTTATATGAAAGTATCTTGATTTTTGTTAAGTCTTACTTCCATTATGAATCACGATGTCAGAACTGTTCCTCAGGTGCTTTTTACTTTTCGAAAGCCAAAATGATCGTCGCCTAAGAGATCTTCAATTTTATCTTCCATTCCTCTGTGTATTATACTTGACACCAACTGCGATGCATTAGCTGTTAAATTGATTGTGTGATCGTTTTCGCACATATCTGTTCTTGATATCATCGGGATCGTGTCGGTTTTTTTTCCTACATCTGGTGGTTCGTCCGCAGTTCCCTAAATTCAACACATCAACTTGAATAGTCACTTTTGGGCACTTCCGCAACTGATTACGGATATTTCTGTCTTATTTGATAGTAAGTCCAAAAATGGCTCTGAGCACCATGGCGCTTAACATCTGAGGTGATCAGTCCCCTAGAACTTAGAACTACTTAAACCTAACTAACCTAAAGACAGCACACACATTCATGCCCGAGGCAGGATTCGAACCTGAGACCGTAGCGGTTGCGAGGTTCCTGACTGAAGCGCCTAGAACCACACGGCCACACCGGCCGGGTGATAGCAAGTCTTCTAACGCTATAATCTACTCTGACTGTAATACTGGATCCCCTATGTCTTCTGTACAGGCTTCCATATCTTCCTCAATTCTCGCACATATTGTGAGTGTACTCTTTCCACCTATCGGCTCTCTCCTCTGCGCCTAGGAGAGAAATTCCGATTGCACTCTTTATTTTGTGGTATTTCTTTTAATTTCGCCGAAGGTTGTTTTGGCTCATCTACATGCAAGGTCAGTTCTACCCACATCGTTCGTTTTGCGATTTTTTCACATTTTTCATGCAGCCATTATGCCCTGACTACCAGATACTTCCCATTTTCTCATTCTTATATGAATTTAATATCTGTATTCCTGAATTTCCCTGAACATATTTGTACTTCCTTCTTTCTTCCATTAGTTGAAGCATTTCTTCAGTTACAAAAGGTTTCTGCGCAGTTACCTTCCCTGAACCTATGTTTGACTCTAGAACTGCGGTGAGTGCCCTTTTCTTAGAGATAGACATTCCTCTTCAATTGAACTTCTGATCGTGGTATTCATTGTCGCTGTATTTACATCCTCAGGGAACTTCGAAAGTGTCTCTTCATTTCTCAGTACTTCAGTACTCCACTTCATTCTAGACTGAATCTTCTTCTCATACGCTGCAGTTGGACGGATGAACAGATTATGTCCTTGTAGGAATATTACGTAAGGTTACTCGTAAGACACTACTGGACATTAAAATCGCTATGCCAAGAATAAATGCAGATGATAAATGGGTATTCATTGGACAAATATACTAGAACTGACATGTGATTACAATTTCACGCAATTTGGGTGCATAGATCCTCAGAAATCAGTACCCAGAACAACCACCTCTGGCCGTGATAACGGCCTTGATACGCCTGGCATTGAGTCAAACAGAGCTTGGATGGCGTGTACAGTTACAGCTGCCCATGCAGCTTCAACACTATACCACAATCCATCAAATGAAGTGACTGGCGTATTGTGACGAGTCAGAAGCCCGGCCACCATTGGCCAGACGTTTTAAATTGGTAGGAGATCTGGAGAATGCGCTGTATCCAGAAAGGCCCGTACAGGACCTGCAACATACGGACGTGCATTATCCTGCTGAAACTTAGGGTTTCGCAGGGATCGAATGAAGGGTAGAGCCACGGGTCGTAACACATCCGAAATGCAACGTCCACTGTTCAAAGTGCCGTCAATGCGCACAAGAGGTGACAGACGTGTAACCAATGCCACCCCATACCATCACACAGGGTGATATGCCAGTATGGCGTTGACGAATACACGCTTCCAATGTGCGTTCGCCGCGATGTCGCCATCACGGATGCGACATCATGATGCTGTAAACAGAACCTGGATTCATGCGAAAAAATGACGTTTTACCATTCGTGCATCATCGGAGGCGCTCCTGTCTATGATGAAGCGTCAAGGGTAACCGCAGCTATGGTTTCCGAGCTGATAGTCCATGCAGCTGCAAACGTCGTCTAACTGTTCGTGCAGATGGTTGTTTTGCAAACGCCCCATCTGTTGACCCAGGGATCGAGACGTGGCTGCACGATCCATTACAGCCATGCGGATAAGATGCCTGTCATCTCGACTGTTAGTGATACGAGGCCATTGGGATCCAGCACGGCATTTCGTATTACCCTCCTGAACCCACCGATTCCATATTCTGCTAACAGTCATTGGATCTCGACCAACGCGAGCAGCAATGTTGCGATACGATAAACCGCAATCACGATAGGCTACAATTCGACCTTTATCAAAGTCGGAAACGTGATGGTACGAATTTCCCCTCCTTACACGAGGCATCACAACAACGTTTCACCAGGCAACGCAACTGCTGTTTGTATATGAGAAATCGGTTGGAAACTTTGCTCATGTCAGCACGTTGTAGGTGTCACCGGCGCCAACCTTGTTTGAATGCTCTGAAAACCTAATCATTTGCGAATGACAGCTTCTTCGTCCTGTAGGTTAAATTTCGCGTCTGTAGCACGTCATTTTCGTGGTGTAGCAATTGTAATGGCCAGTAGTGTATCTGTGAGGTTTCAGAAGAATACTGTGTGAAAACTACAAAACATTCACAGAACAGACCTATATCAGTGAAGGGAGAATCTCTCCGACTTTTTAACTCGAAGTGCAGATGTTCTAGTATAGGCACCGTCTGAGACGCGACACGCGTGTGTAAATCGTTGTATTCGGTAACACGAGCTGCCCGGCCAGGCTGATAACAGGTGGTACGTCCAACGGCACAGTTGTTTTCGCCACGGAGATTAATTTTATCCGAGTGCCATGCTAGAGCCGGGAGGACGCCTTGGACACACGATTGTTGGAAGCACCGCCGTGCCGAACTGATCACAAGGACGGTCGGCGATGTGGTCAGCCAGCCGCAGAAAGTGGAACCAGCAACATCTTTTGAAGACAAGCGTCGTCGGCGTGGTGGGAGCAGTTGACAAGCCCACAGTGCGTTACCGAAGACTAATTGGGAGCACCTGCCGGGGTTTCTTCATAGGCGAGTTGGTATCTAAGGTTTGGACTGGGAGGGAGGAGTCAGTTGCTGCAAGGTGACGAACGAATGACTACTGGGCAGAACCGAGAGCGACAGCTTTGAGACTACTGGTGTACTCTGGTACTCACTATGTACTGCACGCGGGGTGGCCACTTTGTAGACACAACAAGCCGGTGGAACTGTTGGCGTCTTTTGCTGGTTGGACGGCCAGCGATACAAGTGAAGCGGAGAAATGGGCTTTTCGTATCAAGAGGACACAACTTCAGTACTTTTGTATGTGACAGGTTCTAGTTCGTGGTTATGTGGGTGGTACAGTGCACTGTGATTCATGTCATGGAAGAGTGCAGCTGTGTGTACTGCGATCAAGAGCAATTTTTCTTATGAACTACATGCTATGAACGTGATTATGATTAATTTTATTAATACCAGAGAGTTTTGTTGGAACTGCGCTGTGAGCGTGATTATTTAGAACGCATTTTGTAACTTATTCTACGTGATTAATGAATAGTCTGTGTTATTGTATAATAAATTATTAAGATATACGCGCAGGTAGTTTGGTAGGTGTTTGTGTCTGGTTTTTTGTGGTAGTTACATGATAATGGTGGTGGTAGTAGTAGTAGTAGTTGTTGTAGTAGCTACAGCACCTACAGTAGTAGTAGACCAAGGTCTAGTGGTGTTATGGCCCTAGCGCGTATGAATCTATGTGACGCTCTGTTTTTCCTTCAAAAGAAACACAGTGTCAGCTCTCTGCTTGGTACGTACCTCCGTTAAGACGCCACTTTGAAGGCTATCGGAACTTCATGAAAGTATAGTGGCTGAAGCAGGAATATTCCACGATGTTCTACATCAAATTTCACACATTTCCAACTGAAATCTGTCGAGAGAAAAATTTGTTGCAATACTTATTCAACGCCACTCCTAATTCTGTGAGAGAACATGAAAGGTCAGTTAAACGGAATGGAGAGTGTCTTAAAAAGGAAGATTCAAGATGGACACTAACAACGCAAAACAATGGTAATGGAAAATGTTCGAATTAAATCAAGCTACGCTGGAGGAATTAGTTTAGGTTTCGAGAGACTAAAAGCAACGGATGAGTACTGTTACTTGGGCAGTGAAATAACAGACGATGGCCAAAGCAGGGAGGATACAAAATGTAGACGAGCAATGCCAAGAAACGCATTTCTGAAGAGGAGAATTTCATTAATATCAAATATACACTCATGCTCATAAATTAAGAACGGTTTGCGGGTTTAAATCACCTCGGTGTATGACCAAGTTGTGCATTTGACCTGCGGTCGCCCTGGCAGCAGTCCACATATGCGAAGGTGTGGTGCATGTCAGAGTACGGTGCAGCGAGTAAGTGTGCAGACGTTTTCAGACGTGCAAAGGGTGACTGTGTGTTGAAAATCGCTCAAAGAACACACATTGACGTTATGAGGGGTATAATACTGGGGCGACTCGAGGCTCGTCAAACACAGAAGGTCATAGCAAGGGCCTTCCGTGTGCCACAAACTGATCTCATGATTATGGAAACGATTCCAGCAGACAAACTTGTCTAGACGCTACAGTACGGGACGTCCACAGTGTACAACACTACAAGAAGACAAATATCTCACCATTAGTGCCCGCAGACGGCCTCGGAGTACTGCAGGTAGCCTTGCCCAAGACCTTACCGCAGCCACTGGAACAGCTGTCTCCAGACACACAGTATACAGATGACTGAACAGACATGGTTTATTCTCCTGGAGACCTGCAAAGTGCATTCCACTGACCCCTGGTCACAGGAGAGCCCGTAAAGCCTGGTGTCAAGAACGCAGTACATGGTCATTGGAACAGTGGTCCCAGGTATAGTCTGAACAGTGATTCTCGCCGGGTTTTCATCTGGCGTGAACCAAGAACCAGATACCAACCCCTTAATGTCCTTGAAAGGGTCCTGTTTGGAGGTCGTGGTTTGATGGTGTGGGGTGGAATTATGATTGGTGCACGTACACCCCTGCATGTCTTTCACAGAGGAACTGTAACATATCAGGTGTATTGTCATTTTGCACCAGTATGTCCGCCTTTTTAGTTGTGCAGTGGGTTCCACCTTCCTCCTGATGGATGATAACGCATGACCCCACCGAGTTGCCATCGTGTAGGAGTAACTTTAAACAGAAAATATCAGGCGAACGGAGTGGCCTGCCTGTTCTCCAGACCTAAACACCATCGAGCACGTCTGAGATGCTCTCGGTCGACGCATCGCTGCACGTCTTCAAACCCCTACGACACTTCAGGAGCTCCGACAGGTACTGGTGCAAGAATGGGAGGCTGTACCCCATCAGCTCATCGACTACCTGATGCGGAGTATGCCAAACCGTTGTGTGGCCTGTGAACGTACGCATGTTGATATCCCATATTGATGTCTGGCTACATGCGCAGGATAGAGTGGCGTTTTGTAGCACATGCGTTTCGGGACGGTTTTCTCAACTTATCACCAATATCGTGGACTTACAGATCTGCGTCATGTGTGTTCCCTATGTGCCTATTCTATTAGAGCCAGTTTTGTGTAGTTTCACGTTGTGTGGCACCACAATTTATGAGCGTGAGTGTGGTTTTAAGTCTAAGAAGTCTTTTCTTGAAGGTATTTGCCTGTAGTGTAGCCATGAATCGAACTCTTGAGAAAATTGACGTTGGAGTTCTCCGAATGACTAATTCATTAAATGTAGGACAATCTCCATGGCGCCAGAGAGAGATAAGCGTTGAATCAATGGTTTTGGTCTCGCTTCGGTCATTAACCTTTTTTTTTTATTTTAGTTTAATTTGAGTATCAACGACATTTAAACATAAAATTCAGCACATAATTGTTAATTAACAGATATCTAATTATCATTTTCACGAAAATGTAAGTAACCTGGTAGAAGCATCCTCAAGGGAATCTGGATACTGCGAGACTTCTTATTACACGCCCACAGAAATCAACAACGAAGTACTGGCTTCCTTAGAATTGACGTAGACTGTGCATTCGACAAAGTGAGCCATGCATTCTTGAGAGAAGTGATGCTTCACTTAAGCTTCTCGAAATCAATAATTCAATCTTAATGGTAAATAAGGAAATGATTTAAAGGCTCCAAATGAACGGATTCCTAACAGGACTTCCAGTGCAAAAATCTGTAAGACAAGGTGCCCCTTCTCAAAGGTTTTATTTTTAATATAACCAGGGGCACTAACGCATATGCTATGTAGACATACTGAAAGCAAACAGATTTGAAACAGTAGCTTTACAGTCAATGCGTATGCAGATGACTCACCATAATAGTGAAAAATAACGCGGACGTGATACGAACAATATTTTGGAAACTTAAGGGTTGGCAAGTGGAGCAGCTATTAATCAGGAAAAGCACACTCTTCTGGTTAACGATTCACATACATCCCGGCATTTGAGAATGGCAATGAAATAAAAAATACTGGACGTTCGATTTCGAATAAGAATAGATGCGTTCCTGAACTGAAACGCAAAAGCGACTCTGCTGAAAGTAAGAGCAGTCTTGATACGCTTCCATAAAGAACAATTTAACATAAAAGTACGTGTCGAATGGGTAAACATCTACGCGCTGTCCGAATCATGATACGTATCACAGATACGACCACTGAAAAAATAAAAACATACATAGGGTGATCCCTATGATGAGGGATGCTCTTCCGTCTGGCGAGAAAACAGTTAACGCTTCAAATGAAGGAAGCAGGGCTTGATCTGGTAGATTTCGACAACAGATCAAGAGCACTCCTTGTGAAAAACATACTTCGTTTACGTACAGGCCCTGTCGATAGTGTGAAACTACACAAGGAAGAACGGAGCGTGCCTGAAGAAGCTGAGCCACATACACCAATGCCAAGGGACATTTCCACTTCTATTCAATATGTTATCAGGGTGTCAAGAAAATGGAATCAGGACGAGATCACAGTACGAAGTGTATTACGGACATTTTATACTTAGTTTAAAATGCTGGATGTGCAGTGCGATGCTACATGGAACCATCTCTCTGATCAGTGTACATCTTCGGGCATACGCTCTGAAACACAGATCTTCTTCGCCATTCAAATCTATCGCAGAGCAACGGCACAGGATCCACCTAGAGCAAAAACCCATACCATCAATACTGCCTAATAGTAGATAGCACCATACACAAAATCGGAACCTTAAGAGGTTTGGAAGTAGACAAGGTAGTAATGTGCAAATGTGCTAAATGAGTAGCCACAAGACCTATTGAACCGACTGCTGATTTACTTAGGCATTTGACACTTTGCGAGCGCGAAAGTGAGGACGTTAACATGTTAATTTGTAATATCATAGTACATGTAAGAAGAAATAGTGAAGTAACACGCTAACGATTCTGGGACCACCAAAAGAAAGAAAGATGGAAATTACTAACAAATCTGAAACTGGGCTGAAAATACGATGTCTTATAGAATTAAAAAAAAAAAGGCAAATATCAACAGCCAGGCATAGGAAATGATGACTGTGTCAACGTCCGTCTCACTCGCTAGTCCGGCCAACAATGGATTTCCATTCGACTCTTTGGTGAACTTCATTCTTAAGTCTTCTGGTCCAGATGATATACCAATCAGGTTACTTTCAAAGTAACCAGACACAATAGCAGCTTTCTTAGCAATCATATACAACTGCTCGCTTGACGAAAGGTCTATTACTAAAGACTGGAAGGTAGCGCAGGTCACACCAATATTCAAGAAAGGAAATAGGAGTAATCCATTGAATTACAGACCCACATCACTGTCCTCAATTTGCAGTAGGAGTTTGGAACACATTCTGTACTCAAACATTGTGAATCACCTTGAAGAAAATGACTTACTGATACAAAACCAACGGATTCAGAAAATATCGGTCTTGTGCAACACAGCTGGTTCTTTATTCCCAGGAAGTAATGAGTTCCCTTGTCGAAGGGATCTCAGATCGATTCCATATTCCTAGATTTCTAGAAGTCTTTTGATACCATTCCTCACAATCGACTATTAATCAAATTGCGTGCACATGCAGTATCGTTTCAGTTGTGTGACTGGATTCGTAATTTCCTCTCAGAGAGGTCACAGTTCGTAGTGATAGAAGGTAAATCATCGAGTAGAACAGAAGTGATATCTGGCGTTCCGCAAGGTAGTGTCATGGGCCCTCTGCTTTACACAAATTATCTAGGTGCTAATCTGAGCAGCCCCCTTAGATTGTTTGCAGATGATGCTGTAATTTACCGTCTAGTAAAGTCACCAGACGATCAATTCCAATTACAAAATGATCTAGAGAGAATGTCTGTACAGTGCGAAAAGTGACAATTGGCACTAAAAAAAGGAAAGTGCGACGTCATCCACATGGGTACTAAAAGAAATTCAATAAATTTTGGGTATACGATAAATCGCACAAATCTAAGGTCTGTCAATTCGATTAAGTATCTAGGAATTACAATAACTTAAAATGGAAAGACCACATAGATAATATTGTGGGGAAGGCGACACAAAGACTGCGCTTTTTTGGCAGAACACTTAGAAGATGCGACAATCCCACCAAAGAGACAGCGTATATTACAGTTGTCCGTCCTCTGCTGGAAAATTGCTGCGCGGGGTGGGACCCTTACCAGGTAGGATTGACGGAGGACATCGAAAAAGTGTGAAGAAGGGCAGCCCGTTTAGTGTTATAGCTCAATTGGGGTGAGAGTGCCACCCCATCCCGTCTATCGTATCAGTGACAGTCACTGAAACAAAGGCGGTTTTCTTTGCGGCGAGATCTATTTACGAAATTTCAATCACCAACTTTCTCTGCCGAATGCGAAAATATTTTTTTGACACCCACCTACGTAGAGAGAAATGATCATCATAATAAAATAAGAGAAATGAGAGCTCAAACGGAAAGTTTTTGGTGTTCCTTTTTCCCACGCACCATTCGAGAGAGGAATGGTAGGGAAGTAGTATGAAAATGGATCGATGAACCCTCTGCCAGGCATTTAAGTGTGAATTGCAGAGTAACCATGTAGATGTAGATTTCGAATTTCCTGCAGTTTTCGGCTAACCTCATGGAATGTTTGAGCTCTTACGACGATGGTGCGCCCCGTATAATTGCTGTCCTCATTGTGGTCAGCAATTTGAAGAAACATTTACGTTGTTCTGCAACATGAAATCAGCATGCTGTTTATTGAAATATGTCTGTATGCTTGTGGATTCAAATGAATAGTAGCACTGTATTTTGCTTGTTTGTTTAAATGGTAATTAATTATTTCTTAGTTAATGAAATAATTTTTGTTGGTAGTGCGTAAGTTTCACATCAAAATTTGCACAACGTTGTAATTAAATTACTTTACGCCAATAAACATTTTTAGTGAAAAGAAAAAGGTAGCACACGAATGTGGTAATCGCTGGATCGCTGAATCGAGACTTATTTCAGTCGTCAGTTCAGTTGTCAGTTCTTTCGTTTTTTTTCCATAATTCCAATTCCAATTTCATTTGGTAAATATAAAATTCGCCAAATGTTTATCAGTTAGCACAAATCTAATTATTATTTTATGAAAACATAATTAACTTCTCATTTCTTACAAACTTGTTTTCATGTAATGTTTGAAGCGTACAATGGAACAAGGAGCATCACATTTTCAGAAATCACCGCCTATGACGTTGTTTCGACGAGATTATTTTCTGTGACGATTCACTCGTAAAGATCAAGGGCATCTCTCTTGCGTAATCTAAAAACTTCATTGCGTAATTTTTTAGTATTAGTAGATGTTCACGTATAACCCCGTAAAACACTGTCAACGGCTCTCGATGGCTCTCACAACGAACGCCGAAATGCTCCATTAGGTACGGTGTCGCTTGAAAACAATCTCGTATCTTTTCCAAACGTTGTGGAGTTCGCCGAAACCTTTTGTCGCCAGTAGCTATGCCCCTCCACAGGTAATTCCACTAGTGTAATCGTCGGGAGTAGCACGGGAATTAGCAAACCGTCGCCAAATAAAAGTAACGCACGTATTGCAAAATTTGTAAACACTCGTAGATGTAAGTACCTTTAGCCTTCTTCGTAAAAAGGTCCAGTGTAGTATCACATTTCCCTTAAACTCACATGTAATTTGCATAAAAAGTTGTTATTAGATATGTTTTAGTCATACATTTGATGAATTTCGCATTTAATGACATAGGTATTGGACTCCAACTGAAAAATTAATGGCCGAAGCGAGACTCTATAGGGTCCCCAGTGAAATAATAAGAAAAGACTTAAAAAACAGTACTTTTAAAGAAGAGACAATTAAAATTTGAGTAATAAGTGGACACCAGCCGCTCAGGCGAACATACTTCTTTCTCCGTGTTCTATGTAAGTTTCGAGAACAAAGAAATATAAGAAAATGATCTAAAGAGACAAGATACACCCTTGTTAATTTTTTTCAGTCGTCTTCACTTCTTCTCTTGCCTTGGTTGCGTGTAGACGGACATATTGCGAGTGCTGGCAAATGTAAGCATATTTGTACTAATTAAGCGAATAATAGATTTATTTAATATTATTGTGCACTTTTAATTTGTAAGCAGTGATCCCGATTTCATGTCCGCCTTCCTTGAATTAACCTGAATTCGAGTAATTTACAGTGCAACAATCTCAGCGGCCGATGCAACCAACGACGCCATTACGTGGCGATATTAACTTAAAAAAGTCAGCGGAAGGGAAAAACTCGCACGCTATTAACGTTAGATACATTTTCCTCCACAACCGCCCGACGTTGCAGAAAAAAGTAGCTTGAAGATCCTTATTTTCCAGTACCATAGCCGAGAGCCAGAGCCAGGACTTCGACTACAATGTAACGGTAACAAGAAATACTCTCGCGCGTGTGTGTGGGGGCCGCAATTGTAATTAATAACTAAAGATTTTTTGCCTTAAAGTGAACTGACTATCCGAGGAAACTAATGTGAAAAATATATTCCATTGTTCAACTTATATGTTCATGCTTTAAGATTCAGTGAGTTTAACATTCATTAACGCAAAAAATAATTTCCACTCCAGTTTAATATTGTTAAGAAAGGAGAACTTCACAAAAGCATTTAATTGCAAATCAAAGTTGAATGAAATGGTTCAAATGGCCCTGAGCACGATGGGACTTAACATCTGAGGTCATCAATCCACTAGAACTTAGAACTACTTGAACCTAACTAGCCTAAGGACAGCACATACATCCATGCCCGAAGCAGGATTCGAACCTGCGACCGTAGCGGTCACGCGGTTCCAGACTGAAGCGCCTAGAACCGCTCGGCCACTCAGCCGGCAAAATTGAATGAAATATGATTCTGATTAAGGCCCACCAATCAATTCCTGTAATTAAATTACGACTGCCGACGGACGCGAGAACTCGATCCAATGGATACCACTTTCGAGTGCTACCGATATATCTACCCGTCCTACCTTTAGTCAATTAATGTCACTCGAATATTTTCAAACTTGATTTTCATCAAAAAATTTTAGAGTCGCTTACACCTGCCTTGGGAGACCGATATTTCAGTTCTGAGCTTCACGTACCATACATATAAAAATTACAAAAAAATGTGATTGCCGTGTGGTGTCCTCGTGACTGAGAATTCAGGACTGTTTGAAGGCTCGCTGAAAACTCGTGTCCGAATATAACCGTATCCGGGGCTTAACGATGCGACGGCCGGTGAATGAGAGCTGCCACAAAGTGGCGCTGACAGATATTGGAAGGGTGAAGCGCGCGAGCCGGCGGCGGTGAATTGCGGGAATCCACCTAATACTGATGGACGAGCGGGCGCTGCTTCAGCACGTGTCCCGCCCATCAAAGCTTCCATCAAATCAGACCGCCAGAACGGACGGCTGCTCGTTTCGATGCTGGCCGGCCCGGTGAACAGTTGTAAAGGTGCCATCCACTGCCGAAATTCATTGCGGAAATTCATTTCGCTGCCCTGTCAGCTTATGGCTGAATATCTTTGTTCCCCCAAGCAACGGTTTTTGTACATGCTGCGCATTAAAACTGCAACACCGTGAAGTCGACACGCAACTTAAGTCAAACTGGCATGGAGTTCACCATGATGGGTGAAAGATGGCTACACTGATTCACAGCGCCAGAGATTGCGCCAAAGAGTATTACTCCGCCGCCTCCACTGGGGCAGTAGTAGTTCAGAGGTTGCCGTGAACAGTATTAGTTGAGGGCTTGTCGTGTGCAGTTGGTCCGATGGGCGAGACAGCAGATGCTGTTCTATTGGGGATGTTGCATTGATCACAGTGTGTTTTTCGCCAATATAAACTACTGGAAATTGAAATAAGAACACCGTGAATTCATTGTCCCAGGAAGGGGAAACTTTATTGACACATTCCTCGGGTCAGATACATCACATGATCAAACTGACAGAACCACAGGCACATAGACACAGGCAACAGAGCATGCACAATGTCGGCACTAGTACATTGTATATCCACCTTTCGCAGCAATGCAGGCTGCTATTCTCCCATGGAGACGATCGTAGAGATGCTGGATGTAGTCCTGTGGAACGGCTTGCCATGCCATTTCCACCTGGCGCCTCAGTTGGACCAGCGTTCGTGCTGGACGTGCAGACCGCGTGAGACGACGCTTCATCCAGTCCCAAACATGCTCAATGGGGGACAGATCTGGAGATCTTGCTGGCCAGGGTAGTTGACTTACACCTTCTAGAGCACGTTGGGTGGCACGGGATACATGCGGACGTGCATTGTCCTGTTGGAACAGCAAGTTCCCTTGGCGTTATAGGAATGGTAGAACGATGGGTTCGATGACGGTTTGGATGTACCGTGCACTATTCAGTGTCCCCTCGACGATCACCAGAGGTGTACGGCCAGTGTAGGAGATCGCTCCCCACACCATGAGGCCGGGTGTTGGCCCTGTGTGCCTCGGTCGTATGCAGTCCTGATTGTGGCGCTCACCTGCACGGCGCCAAACACGCATACGACCATCATTGGCACCAAGGCAGAAGCGACTCTCATTGCTGAAGACGACACATCTCCATTCGTCCCTCCATTCACGCCTGTCTCGACACCACTGGAGGCGGGCTGCACGATGTTGGGGCGTGAGCGGAAGACGGCCTAACGGTGTGCGGGACCGTAGCCAAGCTTCATGGAGACGGTTGCGAATGGTCCTCGCCGATACCCCAGGAGCAACAGTGTCCCTAATTTGCTGGGAAGAGGCGGTGCGGTCCCCTACGGCACTGCGTAGGATCCTACGGTCTTGGCGTGCATCCGTGCGTCGCTGCGGTCCGGTCCCAGGTCGACGGGCACGTGCACCTTCCGCCGACCACTGGCGACAACATCGATGTACTGTGGAGACCTCACGCCCCATTGAGCAATTTCGCGGTACGTCCACCCAGCCTCCCGCATGCCCACTATACGCCCTCGCTCAAAGTCCGTCAACTGCACATACGGTTCACGTCCACGCTGTCGCGGCATGCTACCAGTGTTAATGACTGCGATGGAGCTCAGTATGCCACGGCAAACTGGCTGACACTGACGGCGGCGGTGCACAAATGCTGCGCAGCTAGCGCCATTCGAGGGCCAACACCGCGGTTCCTGGTGTGTCCGCTGTGCCGTGCGTGTGATCATTGCTTGTACAGCCCTCTCGCAGTGTCCGGAGCAAGTATGGTGGGTCTGACACACCGGTGTCAATGTGTTCTTTTTTTCCATTTCCAGGAGTGTATATGAAGGTAACAAAAAAAATTATTTCAAATTTTCTAAATAACAGTGCCTCTTGGTCACAGGTTCAGTCAACAAAGCATCTGGCTTGTATTCATGTATTTGACTGTAATTCTGGTTTCTATATGCAATTATAGTATTTCTGGTTTTTTAATTACGTCGTTGTAAATGGTGTTTAAAATATCTTGTCGTATTGAGGAAGAACCGTGCCAGATGTGTACGTTGAATCACACTTCCACACACAGAATAGTTACACTTGTGCTTTGTTGTTTTGTAGCTTTTATAGTTGCTGGGGACTTAATTGTGTCGTATTGAGGAAGAACCGTGCCAGATGTGTACGTTGAATCACACTTCCACACACAGAATAGTTACACTTGTGCTTTGTTGTTTTGTAGCTTTTATAGTTGCTGGAGACTTAATTGTGTTAACGGAAATTTCCTTCCATTCTTTGTCGTTATTCTATGCAGTCAGATTGCGTACTAATACTCCTCAGGGCCAACCGGTTACGAGACTTTGTAACCGGACATACAGCTACTAAAATTATTTGCATTTCATTTAATTAAGCCCCCATTAATGGGCATTCAATAATTTTGGTTGAAGGACTGCGGTGCTATGCGCAGGTTTCAAAACGGAGATGCGTTCCAAGCAGAGAGTTGTGACAGTTTCTTTTGGCGGGAAACCATGGAATCTCAGACTTTCAAATGCGCCTATATAACGCCTAACGAGACCTGACAGGCAACAAAAGCAGATGTATGAACGCAGATCTTTGCTCTGTTTCTCGATGGGCACAGAACCTAGGTCTGAAACTAAACCACAAGAAATCCCAGGCCATTCTTATATCTCATCCAAAGTTAATCAGCAGGAACTTTCGCGAAACAGTCCCTCAAATACTCCTCAATGGTAATCAACTACCATACCAAAAAACAGTATGGTTCAAATGGCTCTTGGCACTAGGGGACTTAACATGTATGGTCATCAGTCCCCTGGAACTTAGAACTACTTAAACCTAACTAACCTAAGGACATCACAGTCTTCCCGGCGGGCTCGGGGATTTTCTCTCTGCCTCGTGAATCTAACCCGGGAACCCGGGCGCGGGAAGCTAGAAAGCTACCGCGTGACCACGAGCTGCGGACCAAAAAACAGTAAAAGACCTTGGAATAATCTTGGATGAACACCTAAACTGGGAAGAACAAACAGTCGCAGTTTGCCGGAAATCGCTCTCCTCCCTACATGCAATCCAAAAATTTAGAAAAATGTTTCCAACCCATGTTAAACAAAAAAAATTATCCTAACACTAGTCTTGCCTAATCTTTACTACTGTGATGTAGTTCAACACGGCACCAATAGTGAAAATTCGAGATGACTCGAGCTAGTGATGAATGCTTGCGTTAGATACGTGTGCAATATAAGGTTGTATGATCATATCAGTCCTTCATACTCCCAGCTAGGTTGGATACGACGACATAAGGCACGCGATCTCCACACGATGTGCTTACTTCATCGATTTCTTAGTCATTGGTGCACCCAATACTTATCTTCTCACATTAAACACCTATCATCATTCCACAACCGCAATACCAGATCGGATACGTCTAGCATCTTGGCTGTACCTTTAATTAACACAAAATCTTTCTCCATGTCATTCTCCATCTCAGCCATACGACTATGGAAAGCGCTCCCCTGTGATCTGCGTCTTATCCAGAACCACTCACCATTCAAGAGGGAACTCAAAACTTACATATCAGGGACGGTATAGCCACCATTGTTGTGCCCCCTCTCATTTCTTTCTTTCTCCTCTCCTCTCCATCATAGCTTCGAATTTTACCATTCTACTTCTCTTCCTCTAACCTAGCTACCTCTTCTATATCTCTTTCAGCCCATTCTGTCGTCTTATGTCTCTGCTCGATATGAATAACTCACAAGCTGCAAGAACATAACGAGAAAATTCCAACTAGCAATAGGACTGACATTCATAAAAGGAAAATATGTTTACTTTCATATACATAATCATTGCTATTATTATTATTATTATTATTATTAATTGTTAAATTTTTTTGGTTGTTATTACTATCCTTATACAGTATTAATGTTAACGAAAAAATAGACTAACAGTAGTACAACACGTGGTACGTCCATAATGTTCTGTACAAACTGAAATTCTTTGAGTATGCCTGATTATGTGTAAGAGAGGGCCTGAAGGCCCCAATCTTTCCAGGTAAAATAAATGCATGAATAAATAGAAAGCACATTGAGTCGTTGTCCGATCTCCCGCCTGCTGGCCGGCTGGCCGCACGCAGCTGTGACTCCGGCGATGTTGAAACGTGAGGACACCTTCATTCGAGATGATCGACGGATCACAATCAGACACTTCACTGCTCAACTGGACGTCTCTGCTGGTACTGCTGACACATTCGTCCACCAGTTGGGGTACTCAGAGGTGGGTGCCCGTGGGTTTCTTGCCGCCTAAGAGAAACCATAAAGAGCAACGAAGGACCATCTCTGCGGAACTGCGTCCACATTACGAGGATGATCGTGACAATTTTTTCTCAAACATCGTAGAACCGTGATTTATTTTCAAAGAATATTCTTAAGAATTTATTTTATTTACTAGCGATTTCTCAAGAACATGAACACATTTAATCACACTATGTAAGCATGGAAGAAGTTTCCAGGGAGTAACTGAGGAAATCTTAACTAAATTAATTTTAACAAATGAAAAGTTTATTCACATTAATAGTGCCCAAAAGCTTTTTCTAAAGAAACAAGTTTAAAATTATTATCAGAAAGCACCCTCTAAATATCAAAGTTCCAATTTATTCAGAGGTAGAAAGAAACAATCTTTGACTGTATGAGCTTTCGGGTAGACAACCTCGCCGCTCCCTTTTCATACGGCCATAGTTACGATTGCTTACAAAAGCCTCTGGAAGACTACACTGGTGAAAATCTGCAACACACCAGATAACTTTAAACTAAGAGTTTTGACAATTTACAGAAGCACACAAAGTATGCACCCCCCGTAGGAGGGATGCAAATGGTACAAAACACTAACAGTTAAAATATTAACTTTACCACCGAAGGTGCAACTTGATTTAGACTACTAAGAAAAGTCTTACGGTGAAAGGGTGGCAACTTTATATGCTAAAATGATCATTTAAATAAAAGCCCATGAAATACAATCTTATATAAAATTCTACAAGTTTGGCCAAACAATAGTTAAGATACTCTACAGTACACAGATACCGCCTCTCAAGATCATAGGCAATAATATCAAGTTTTCCAAAGATCAAAACATATTTCAGGTATTAGGCTATTACACTCCAAGCAATAAATTCATTAACACACCAAATCCGACAAACATGACAAAGGCAGCCACTGACGTACGGTAGATTGATAGGGAGATTACCGAACAATCTGAATCGCAGGTTGCTCTAACCCACCCCTACTCCACAAGGGAAAAACGGACCATCCAATTTATAAACAACCACCTTCCTGGGCAAACGGAGAAGAATGGTAGGACGACCCCAAAGCAAAACGGCTTGTGACCCTTCAAGAAAACAAGTAGAATTTATCAAGAGCAAATCAAACAAAATGTCAACAATCACTTAAGTTCTAATAAACTGCGATTTCTCAAGAAGACCTGGCGCAGCACCCCCAAATCGCTCTCCCGAACCGTCCCCTGCCACCCGCTTCAACGGACGCATGAAGGCGCGCCGAACTCCCGTCTCACGGCGTCGCAGCTCGCACCGGCCAGACTGATGTCGTGAGTTGACTTCTGTTGCTCTCATGTCGATCTTGAAGTCACCACCCCTCGCTACACTCCGTGGCCCACTGGACTCACGTGGCGACCTCACCTGCGCCGACGCTCAAGACGGACAAGTCATCTTGTGTCTCAGTGCGCGACCGCCCAACCGATCGATCCAACCGCCAATGACCATTGCCTGAGCAAACTCGAGCAGACTGGCGGCCTAACGCGCAGACTCAGATGCAGGAACTAAGCCCCGACCGGGCGACCACTCGCTGAGTTCTCTTACTGGTGGAGTGGAAAGACTCTCATATTGCCGGCTTTAAAGGTTGATCCGAACGACAGACATACTAGCACTCCGAACGACAGACAGACACTAACTGCCTAACAAATCCGGACAAGAGACAGACTAGCAAGCTGGAACGAGAGACTGACCCAGGATTGCCGACGGCGAGCTCATAGCGCCCCTTAAATGCACGTGAACAAGCAACCTTTCCCCTTTTCCACCAGAGGGAGACACCAAAGCTGTGATTGCCACAGCGGCGCCACCGCCAGAAACGGAGGGCGACTGCTTCACACTACGCGCTGCGGCGCGCTCTTCAAAACAGCAATTTTCACCACGGCACAGTGGTCACAGAGGATGAAACATGGGTTCATCACTTCGAACCGGAAACAAAACGGCTACACGTGGACTGGAGCCACACGACCTCTCTTCCGAATAAAAAAGTTCTAAACCCCACTCTCAGTGGGTAGTCATGGCGACGGACTTCTGAAACTATGAAGCGGTTGTTCCGTTTGATATCCTCCATCATGATGCAACGGTGAACTCTGATGTTTATGTGCTCCCCTCAGGAAATTGAAGAAACAGCTTCAGCGTGTTCATCGTCACAAAAATGCAAATGAACTTCTTGGTTCAAATGGCTCTGAGCTCTATGGGACTTAACATAAATGGTCATCAGTCCCCTAGAACTTAGAACTACCTAAACCTAACTAACCTAAGGACATCACACAACACTCAGCCATCAGGAGGCAGACAAAACCCCTGACCCCGCCGGGAATCGAACCCGGGAACCCGGGCGTGGGAAGCGAGAACGTTACCGCACGACAAAGAGCTGCGGGCATGAACTACTTCTTCATGACAACCCAAGGCCTTACACAAGTCTGGGCACCCGAGCGAAGTTCACAAGACTTCACTGGACTCTTCTTTCTCATCCACCCTACAGCCCTGATCTCGCACCTTCCGTCTTCTATCCTTGCGGTCTAATGAAAGATGCACTCCGCAGGAAACAGCACGCGGACGGTGCAGCATGACATTGCCTCCTACGTAGACCTGCAAAGAGCTACCGCTCATGCCCGTAATAATCGTTACGAGACCAGTTAAAAGTGCTGCTGTATTTTGTAACACGAAGGTTACTCGATTGAAGCAGGCCTGAAGATGACGTAATGTATCTTCGAAACTGGTAGCCTAAAAATAAAACCTAAATAACGGTGATTGGTATAATTTTATTGCATTTTGACCAGCCATATTCCCACTCTCCAGCCAGAAGATGGAGTTACATTCAGTATACAGCTCCTGTCTACAACCTGTGTATCGGGAGAGGAGGAGGAGGAGGAGACTTAGTGTTTAACCTCCCGTCGACAACGAGGTCATTAGAGACGGAGCGCAAGCTCTGGTTAGGAAAGGATGGAGAAGGAAATCGGCCGTGCCCTATCAAAGGATGCATCCCGGCATTTGCCTGAACCGATTTAGGGAAATCACGGAAAACCTAAATCAGGATCGCCGGAGACGGGATTGAACCGTCGTCCTCCCGAATGCGAGTCCAGTGTGCTAACCACTGCGCGACCTCGCTCGGTGTGTATCGGGAGAATGACTTACGCGTGCACAGTGACAGATGGTCTAAAGCGGGTTCAGTCGAGTACGCAGATTTTATTTTTTATCTGCTAGAAGACAGGACTAAACAGAAAGAACTATAATGAAGTTAAGAATTTTGATCACCAGAGTCCAGTAGTGCTCAGAGACATTCAAGAAACAGATCAAGGGAATGTTTAGTGAATTGTTCTGTTTATTTGTTAAAGGGTTTTTGTTTATTTATGATTGTACAGCTTTTATATGCTTTTAGTAGTCTGACTGATGCGTGAATGTGGTCTAAAGTAAATATGTAGATCATTGTTGTACTGATGAACGCTGTACGAACGAGGCTGAGTAAGTTTTAAGACAGAGTGAATGCAGACGACAGGGAATTTTGTATAATATTATGTTAAGAAAGTTTATGGTAAAAGGAAAGCTAATTCGAGTGAAAATGAAAACAATTAATAATGTAAAGTATAAACGAAATAAAGGAATGATAAATACACTACTGGTCATTAAAATTGCTACACCAAGAAGAAATGCAGATGATGAGCGGGTATTCATTGGACAAATTATTATACTAGAACTAACATGTGATTACATTTTCACGCAATTTGGGTGCATAGATCCTGAGAAATTAGTACACAGCACAACCACCTCTGGCCATAATAACGGCCTTGACACGCCTGGGCATTGAGTCAAACAGAGCTTGGATGTCGTGTACAGGTACAGCTGCACATGCAGCTTCAACATGATACCATAGTTCATCAAGAGTACTGACTGGCGTATTGTGACGAGTCAATTGCTCGGCCACCATTGACCAGACGTCTTCAGTTGGTGAGAGATCTGGAGAATGTGCTACCCAGGACACTTTAAGACTGGAAGCTATTTTGAAAACCAACGGGTTTCCTACACAGTATTAGGCGTGGTAATGTGTTGTGTTTTTAGTCTTTGCTTGTTTTCGTTCAGCATCTGTAGTTATGAGTAACGCCACATATATTCGTTATAGGGAATGATAAATCTAAATGTCGTGTGACCAAGGCGTCCCGTCGGGTAGACCGTTCGCCGGGTGCAAGTCTTTCGATTTGATGCCACTTGGGTGACTTACTCGTCGATGGGGATGAAATGACGATGATTAGGACAACACAACACCCAGTCCCTGAGCAAAGAAAATCTCCGATCCCAACCGAGAATCGAAGCCGGGCCCTTAGGACTGACATTCTGTCGCGCTGACCATTCAGCTGCCGAGGACGGACATAGGGAAAGATCATGCAGCGGGTTTCACACTAAGACATCGAATTTTATGAGAGGTGCTGAAATATCAGTGGACGCCCCAGGATAAAGAAACAATTATTTGGAAATTTGTGGTAAGGTCTTATGGGATCGAAATGCTGAGGTCATCGGTCCCCAAGCTTACGCACTAATTAATCTAACAAACTAACTTACGCTAAGGACAACACACACATCCATGCCCGAGGGAAGACTCGAACCTCTGCCGGCGGGAGCTGGGAGGACCGTGACAATGCGCCCTAGAACGCACGGCTACGCCGCACGGCAAAGGAGCAGTTGGACCGGCATGGGGAGGTGCAGGCCATTTATCACAAGAACTGGACAATATTTTATTGCACAGATGAATCTTATAATTCAGTTGCCTGACAAAAACACATTTCCACTTGATTTCACATTCCATCTTACAACCATAAATATATATAATTGTCAAAAAATACATTAAAAATGGAACTCTTCAATTCAGATTTACAGGCAAACAACACAAAAACAGATTCAATATGAATTAAAAGAAGGATGAATTCCTTATAACACTGGCAAATTAAACCACATAATTCTGAAAACATATTTGCTGAGTCAGGGAGGGTTCTTTGTCATATTCAGGACACTGTCATGGAAAAATAATGAAATACAATTTAACAATCGACCATAACATCAATATCAAAACCATTACGTTGAAAACCAAATTTCAGACGAGGAAACCACAAAAGGGGCAGGTACGGCAAGACAGAACTGAATAAGATGGAAGAATAACGAATACTTCTGAGTAAATTAACGCCGATTCCCAAGAGATAGAAACTCATAAAGGATGCCTAGCAAATCTAGAGGCCGTAACGTCTGAGAGTCTACGGTGAGACGGAAAACGGCGCAATGTCCGACCGCACGTACAGAGTCGGCGGACCGGCGGGTAACAAATAAACCCCGGGGCAGTGCCTCCAAACGCTACGAACAACTCGGAAGACCGAGAGAAAACAAGCACACAAATGAATCATGCATAATAATAATGGAACATAAGAAAATGTTCAGACGAATATAAGAAGCCCAACGTGAGCGAGGCCCCAAGCATCAACCATACCTTACGTATAACAACAATAAGCATTACTAAAGATCAACCGATTAATCTTACAATAAAATATAATGATTTAATGCAATAATCACACACAACCCTTAGACACATTAAGTGGCTTAGAAGGTCACTGGCTAATCCTGGGGGCTAACAGTGACACGACTATAATCTTAACGATATTTGAAACAATAAATATTAATTTTCCTGGGACGGCAATATCTCACCATCGTTATGGGACTCAGCTACGAAAAAGAACCAAGATACACTGGGCCGCCAGTGAATCTGTAGTTAATTTTGTAGTTGCCACATCAGTCAGGGAAACAACAACATCCAGTACAAAGCAGACTCAATTTGGACCTCAGTATTCACTAACACACTTGGCGGCCTAGAACATATGACAATTTCAGGCGCCGCTGACAAACTTGCAGACATTCAACAAGTTCAAATTAAAATAAATTTAAAAAGACAAATGTGGCACTCAAATAATATGAAACAGTGGCAACAAAAGACAAATTCAGTTCTTGAATTTGATCTGATGGAATCCCATAGGCAATCCAGGGTATCAGGAGAAACTTCAACATAGGAGCACATGCGGCAATCAAGTAATGAGTACCTCACTGGCAAGGATAGAACAGACAGCGTTGGGAAATGAACACCGCTCAAACACCCATATTAGCAACTGTCTCTCCGTAATGCAGGTTACATCGGCTGCGTCAACATTAGGCCCAAGTATTACTGACCAACACGACTTTAGCGACGACCGGCCGCTTAAACAACCGAGTGCCCGTAAGCTCCGTGCATGGTCCACCGTACGTCAGATGTGCCTCTTAGCTCTCTCTCGCCCTGACTGACTGTCAGTGTGGTCAACATGTCAACAAGCTGCCCAAGGAACTACAACCAAAGACTCTACTAAGGCGCCACCAATGCGGCTGGACAGAGGCAGATCGCGCCAGTAGGTAAGTATGTAGAATGTAGAATGTAGAACGAGCCAACATGGCTCAGCGTTAAATGAAAGCGAGACATGTAGGAAATGTAAATTAATTGCCTATTATTTCGAAAGTAATCACCATAACTTAATACATATGGGCCCTCCCACATGTTGCCAAGGTTTCTTGACTAGGCTGCTGAAGATTCAATATGGATGATGTGAAAGGGTTTCCCAGCGAAAGTTCCAGGCAGATTAAAACTGTGCGCCGGACCGAGACTCTACCATCTGAGCTATCCAAGCACGACTCACGATCCGTCCTCACAGCTTCACTTCCGCCAGTACTTAGTCGCTTACCTTTCAAACTTCACAGAAGCTCTCCTGTGAAGCTTGCAGAACTAACACTCCTGGAAGAAAGGATATTGCGGAGACATGGCTTTGCCACAGCCTGCGGGATGTTTCCAGAATGAAATTTTCACTCTGCAGCTGAGTTTGTGCTGATATGAAAGTTACTGGGTATTTAAAATTGTGTGCCGGACCGATACTCGAACTCGGAACCTTTGCCTTTCGCAGGCAAGTGCTCTATCATCTGAGCTATACAAGCACGACCCACGACCTGTCCTCACAGCTTAACTTCCGCCAGGAACTCGTCTCATACCTTCCAGAAACTCTCCTGCTTGCCCACTAAAGGCGAAGGTCCCGAATTAGAGTCTCGGCGCGGCACACAGTTTTAATCAGCTAGGAAGTTTCATATCAGCGCACACTCCGTGGCAGAGTGAAAATCTCATTCTGGAATAATCCAAACTGTTTCAGTCTCTCCCTGTGGTGTCGTCGGGAGAACGAGGTACCAAAGCAAGGTCGGCACCTCGCAACGAAACCATAGAAAAAACTGAAGTGTCCCGGCTTAGGAAACTTTCACAGTAGATAGTTAATTACACCCAAAAATCAATTTATTGAAACAATCACTTTATGTCCCCAAATATACCTTCTGTGAACCGTTAGTAGTTCAAAACAAATAAAAAAAGTCCTTCTCGAAAATAAAAGGATGACCTCTTAGCCAACTTTAAGTTCTTATATAACACAAATCTCTGCGTGAGACTATGTTCCATTGCAAACGAAGACTATCTTTTTAGAGTTCAACAGTAGGCAGAAAATTTAAGTCCCACCTCAGGGGCAGTGCAAGGATTTCCAGTATCAGAGTCCACGGCCAGAGCAGCTGGTCGCGATGCGCGATAGTCCCGGGTGGCAAGGGCGACGTCGAGATCAGACGGCGACGCGGTGGTGGCGATCTTCCAATTCTGGTGGCGGAGACGGAAACAGCCTGCTGCTCGCCGATGAGGGCAGTTATACCCGCGTGGCGGATGACTGCCAACTATTGTTCTAGTGATGTGGGTTCGGATTGGCTGAGCAAAATGGCGTGACGGACGCAGAAAAAGGTCTCCAAAAAGTGGCGGCCCCTACTTCTCTATCCTTCTCACTCTGACGTAGCCAGCTTAATGAAGGGCAGGCGAAGTTGTTGCTTTCTGCCGTTGCGCCTGCGGAGTTGGAGCGATAACCCGCACAACCGTGCTACGTTGCGGGTTGGCGGCCTTGTAAGGGACCCCGGAAACACGCTGAAGACAGTCACTGCATGCCACACTAATGGACGGTAACTGCGAACGTAGCCACACTTTCTACAGCGACTAGTCTGCAGCAAGCAGTGAGGAGAGTATCGTGTTCAGTGACAGCATAATTAGAGAGAACCAGTTACACTCTTCAAATTAACCTGTCAAACCATACATATGTTTGCGATCCTTAATAGTGCTAAGAGAAAGAGTTTCTATTGAACGAACAGTGTTATAAGAAAGAGTATCTAGTGATCAGTCCTACGAGTTTTTTTACCAACTACAGTCTATTTCCCCACAAGTTTTAGACTGGTTTGTAGATGTATGTAAATGTACCTACGTTGTGACCCGTTGTCATAGCGAAGAGAAAGTTTTCTACATCTACATCCATACTCCGGAAGTCACCTGACGGTGTGTGGCGGAGGGTACCTTGAGTACCTCTATCGGTTCTCCCTTCTATTACAGTCTCGTACTGTTCGTGGAAAGAAAGATTGTCGGTATGCCTCTGTGTAGGCTCTAATCTGATTTTATCCTCATGGTCTCTTCGCGAAATATACTTAGGAGGGAGCAATATACTGCTTGACTCCTCGGGGAAGGTATGTTCTCGAAGCTTCAACGAAAGCCCGTACAGTGTTACTGAGCGTCTCTCTTGCAGAGTCTTCCACTAGAGTTTATCTGTCATCTCCGCAACGCTTTCACAATTACTAAATGGTCTTGTAACGAAGCGCCCTGCTCTCCGTTGGATCTTCTCTATCTCTTCCAGCAACCCTATCTGGTACGGATCCCACACTGGTGAGCAGAATTCAAGCAGTGGGCGAAAAAGTATACTGTAACCTACTTCCTTTGTTTTTGGACTGCATTTCCTTAGGATTCTTCCAATGAATCTGTCTGGCATCTGCTTTACCAGCGGTAACAAATGCTTTCATTTTGACTATAAATACGTGGGAAATTTCATAAATATGCACAGTATTTTTTTACTTACGTTTATTTTTCTTTTCAATATCTTTTTACAGTCCTTCAGTATAATCTTCCTGCTCCTCTATGAGTGAATTTCTCGAAAGCTCTAATACTCCAACCAGGGCACGATTTCTGTTCATCTGCCGAATGGGTCGGATAATGGTGGTAGAAAGCTCTAACAGAAACAGATAACGATGTCCGTTCATATGTTTTTCCAACTTTGGGAACAACTCGAAGTCCGGTGATTTCATGCCCGGGTATATGGAGGGTACGGCAACACTTCCCATCCGCATACGCGCAGTTTTTTGACAACATAACAGGGTTTGCATAAAGTGTCGATAATACACTGCAGTTGCTTGAGCTTTGAATGAGAGCTTCGTACTTTTTTATTTTTTTATTTATTTATTTAATTATTATTTTTTTACGTGTAGAATCTGAAGCTCTCCACTCATTGGAATGTGATTTCAACTCCCGTTCAAAGTATCGAAGCCATGTTTCATGAATAGCGTCAATTCGAGACTAGAATCCATCACCTTCACGGGCGAATCGTTGTTTGAGCAAGGTTGAAATGTGCAGGGGTTTCTTCTTCTCTTCAGCAGTCAGCGTAGCATCCATCTCGCAGAAATTTTCCTCTCCTTAAAATCATTTGTCAGAATAAGGAATAATGATGTTGGGGGAATTCGCTTGGCTTCAGAGAGTTTCTCTCAAGTCGCACTGCGATCCTCTTCACGAGCATCTGCACAAGTTTCACACTTCGTTCATTCGTCGATGTTTTTGGACTCCCGGGTCTTGGATTCTCGTCCATGCTCATACTACCAGCGCTAAAACGATTAACCCAACTTGAAATTGTACTACGGTTCACTGTAAACTCACCACAAACTTCACTTAAAGCACTGTGGATTTCTATCGTTTTCAGCACTTAAAGTTTCGATCTTGATGTGCGACCTCTGATCTTCAACACTCACAGTATCCGAGATCCCTGCAGAGTCTTTATCTATCTCTAGCTAATTTGATGTTAGAGTACACCTCGAAAAAATAAAAACATGTACTACTTCCACAAGCTCCCAAATACATTTGATGTAGTTTTCATTGTTATTGAACCAAACAATACCACAGTAATACCAACCTGTGCAATATTTATGAAATGTCCCTCGTTTATTATAGTTCTTACATGGATGCAATAATTTTGTTAATTATCATCTGTTTGGAATCCAATTCATTTGTAACAAACCGTCCCAACAATTATGGCGATTACTTTCAAAATAATAAACGGTTTATTTGCTTAGCTTTTCATCTATCTTGTTCTGATTTCACTGCCCCTTGTAAGTTGCTTCTTTATGGGAAAATCGTATTCTGCTTCATATAAAAATGAGACACTTCTTCCTGCAAGCACAGCTGTAGAATCGTCGCTCATCAAGATTGTGTTTTATCGTTCCACTAAGGCGTACGAGCGTCACATCATGACGGGTTGAAAAGGGACTTACAAAAAATTTCAACTAAATTACAAATAATCATACCTATAGACCCTATCAGATATATTATGTATGTATATTGGGTGCACTCTGAGTGTTGAGGCAAGGCCGATTTTACTTACTTGACTGCTCTGTATACACCGCCCAGTAAAACCTGCTGGGTTCTGTTAGTGAAATTATGTTTTTGAGTCCTCGGTATCACAACAACAAAATATTATAAAGGAACATAAAACATTATCGTATCGTACACTACCTTCGATTAACTACACAATCCAGCGCGCGTCATAAGTTCTATGAATGGACAGATTACTAAATGATAATGCGTATAAAAAATGTGTTCCCCTACCTGAAGAGATGTATCAAGAAGCAAAACGCGCAGTACACTAGGTTAAGTTGTGTGAATCTATCACTCTGCACATTGAAGAAGGGGTAGCAGGATATAAATCTTAAACCGACCCACTGCTTCTGACTAAAGGTTCTTGGCTTCTCTAGCCCAAATTTGACAAATTTAAAGTTGGTTCTGATGTGACGGAACATACACTTTCCAATACAACATTAATTAACATACATTAACATAAAGTAATTAACATTAAGTAATTAACATTAAGTAATTTAAAATATTGATTGTTTTCTTACAGACACATCATTTCACTCATGTGTATCAGTTTTCATCATATGAGTCAAGACTTCACTTTTGGTTTCCTTCTGAGTCTAGCTTTTATTGAGATTGACATAACAGATTTTTGGGAAGTTTTTGGGGATGGGGGCTAGATAACCTGAGCAAAACCCACCAAACTGACGATATGATTTCAGAAAGATTTTCAAAACAGCATTTTTGAAATATGTCCACTGACTTAATCCGCACATGGGGGTCACAGCATTTGGTTTCAGGTTCATAGACCTGAACAATGGTACTCTACCAAGGCTCCCACGAAACTAATATAAAACGAAATTAGACATATATTAATACCTTCAGCTGCTGATGGGCGTTGATATATATCAACGCGGACAGGCGAAAATGTGTGCTCCGACTGGGACTCGAACCCGGGATCTCCTGCTTACATAGCAGAAGCCCTATCCATCTGAACCACCGGGAGCATAGAGTACAGCGCGACTGCATGGATTATCTCGCTCACGCCTCCCGCGAGACCCACATTCTCACATCATATGTCCACACACTACATTCGTAGTGTCCCTACCCAACACACTCATTACTCTTGGAAGACATTCTTACCAAGTCCCATAACAGTTCGGGTAATATATGTGCATCCGCACGGAAGGTCATGGCCGGCATTGCCAGAGCGATATACTTATATGGATATGGTGTCTGTTCTGTCGGACATGTCCGAAAGAACGCATACCATCTTCATATATCTGATCGAAAAAGCTCATCCAGTCTGTACGGTTGCTGCACTATCGCCCATGAACAAAATTATATATATCAGAGTCAGATGGATAGGGCATCTGCCATGTAGGTAGGAGATCCTGGGTTCGAGCCCCCAGTTGGGGCACACAACTGTCTCCGTTGACTTATATCAACGCCTGTATGCAGCTAGGGGTATTCATTTCATTACAGCATAATATACTGGCAAACAAACCAGGTTCATTAATTTAATATTGCAATAAATTAATAAGTGATATAACACACCTCTGGCAATGTTTGTTGACGTGAAAATGTCAACATACGCCATGGTTCGGAACCCACGTTAAACTGTTGGTCCCCATATAACTGCCTAGGACAGTCAGTTCACGGGTCAGAGGAAGGCAACGAAATATTACTACCAACAGGATCAAGCCTAGTAAAAAATGTGTTTAAAAAATTTTCGGATTGGTGACAGTTTCACTTTTTTTTAAAATTTGTATTTGGGAAACAATAGAACACTAAAAACCAAGCAATATTTTTCGTTTTTGTGTCGACTGAATGCTTTTTGAACCAGATAAATTTTTTTCGTATTCCGAAACATGTTTTGTCGCTATTCACGTCAAAGAACAATAAATGGAAACAATAAGAAAGTTTAAGCTGCTGTTTCTATTCACATCTGTCTGTGGGATGAATAGAAACCCTAAGTTTTTAGTTTTTAGGTCATAATATCACGAGTTAGGTCCCAAATCTAAATATGAGTTTACAATTAGACAAAATACATAATTCCATATAGTTTTGATTTTAAACTTATCTTCTAAAATTATTGATTATTCTCTTGAAGCTGAAAACTGTTCCTATTTTACAATAAAAAACGCTGAAAACTGCTGGTCGATTGTAAATTATGTAAGTAGCCATGTGTTCAATTGTCTGAAGAGCTGCGTTGTTTTTGGATCGTCAGTATTGGAGGTTTTGACGCCTCATCATCTCCGTTAGGTCACTGTAATTTGGGATCGTGCTGTGTTTGACTGCAAGTTTCCTTCGGTCAGACATCGTACAAACCCGAATTGCAGCCGGCCGGTGTGGCCTTGCGGTTCTAGGCGCTTCAGTCTGGAACCGCGTGACCGCAACGGTCGCAGGTTCGAATCCTGCCTCGGGCATGGATGTGTGTGATGTCCTTAGGTTAGTTAGGATTAAGTAGTTCTAAGTTCTAGTGGACTGATGACCACAGATGTTAAGTCCCATAGTACTCAGAGCCATTTGAACCCGAATTGCATCGATACACTGTAAAATATCCCAAAATCTCTGATCTCCAAGATTCAAAACAACGTAGCAATTTGACATTGGCAGAACTTACGAAGCCCACGTTGAATTCCGGAGGGCGGGGGGCAACGAAACACTAACAATAACAAGCAATGAACGTCATACGTTAGGGAGCACTACAGTCAATTGAACCTAAGGGCGATATCTCATGAGGACAATGGCCACCGTTTCACATAGGATGTGACGTGGAGGGATGGTCTGCCTTGATGGACAGAGTCCAGCAAACGACCACCTTTGTGACGACTTCAGAAAAATTTATTTACAGGAGTACAATTTGACATTTGGGTCACCTATTTTGATTAAGTTTTGCAAAGACTTTCTATACTGAAAATAAAGAGTCAGGTATTTCGGCTTTTTGCCACACACTCTAGTTTTGACGGATAATCGTATATTGGGTCCATCCGCAATAGTGATCAAGATATTAGCGCTTTTGAATTTCCGTACTGCAGCTTGAGCAGCCGAATTGAGTGTGTTTAGCAGAGAGAGATCGGCGGTCGAGCGGTCGAGGCATTATAGGACCAAATGGCTGATCCGATTTCGGCTCATAGTCTTGCCGTTTATTTCGTTCGATATCTTTTAGATTGTGTATGATAATATTCTGATAGTCGGATCACTTTTCTTTGCCGTTTTTGAATTAAAACACCGGGATGTGTGATTAATAGGCAAATAAGTATATATAAAGTAATGACAGTTATTTTTGTCGCAAAACTAGCACAAAAATACACTTAAGATGTATTTCTGCGTATTGCTAACTGATTGTCTATTCGTGACAGTTGAGACAAACAGTAGGGTCAATATAGAGACAGACAAAATATAATTATTTCTCGCACCAACGAACGAAATTTCGTCGCACTGACATGTTTTCCGGGACATTATTCGTGGAAAACATACCTGACTCACGTTGCTAGAAAAAGATCTATCAGATTTCAGTTTGGATGCGTTCCAAGCGTATTAAATCGTATCACAAAGGAGATAGTCCTGGACAACTGCTTGTGAATCAACACACAAATTTTAACCATATCCGCCCTACCTTGTAACTATCTGGTCTTCTGTGATATCTCATGATTTTCAAATTCTGCGATGAAATGTTCTATCTGTCGGAAAAACTAAATGTCACACGACTGACAAAGAGAGGTACCTTTCGTTGGTATCGCTTTCATGGTGCTGGTTGATTGTGCAGAATCAATTACGAAAGTCCTGCCTAGTGCGCCATGTGTCACGATCAGAATAACTGTCGATACAGTATATAGACTTAATTGATTATTAATCACACTTCCCGACGTTAGCAAGTCATGTGTCACAATGAAAATAACTGTCAATACGTTGTATATACTTATTTGGTTTTGGTTGTTAATCACACCTCCCGACACTTTAGATCAAAAAATGGAAACAAAGGTATTCCCATTATCAGATATTATCATATACACCGAAAAAATATCGAAAATAAAAAACACGACCAAGAATAGAACACGGGGCAGCTGCAGTCTGCTAGTCTAATGCCTTAACCACTCGACCCCCGACCTCGTTCTGCTAAACAAACTGAATGACGAGTACCTAAGCTACAGAATGAAAGCAAAAAAGCGTAAATAGCTCTAACATTATTAACGTTGGACCGCATATTATATTATTAAAGAAAATTGTTTCCATACGATATTTCGACGGATGTCAGGGAAAATACAATTTTCCATCACCAACTTTGACCTCGGTTTCTTTAAAAACTAGGAAGTGTCTAGCAACAAGCCGAAGCAAGTTGTGGCTTTTTAATTTCATTATAAAACGTCCTTACAGAATTCGATCAAACTCGGTGACTCACATGTCAGAATCTTCCCTTGTTATTACCGCATATGGTGTAGAAGGAGACTGGCGGTGACCTACCAACATACAGCAAGACGTCCGAAGGCTCAGTTCTTCGATTCAACGAGACGTGACTCACCGGATAGGCAGCAACGCCTGCCAACGGTCAATGGCCGTATTTGTCAGACGCGGTCGGGCCCAACTTGCGATGGGCAGCAGCGACTTCCGGGAGGTGTCTGGTCGGTGTTGTTCCGCTACTTCCGTGTAATCAAATTACAGCTTGGCCGCAGAAGCGGCGGCTGGGAACTCGGTACTTAAACGGCATTGCCAACAGTGCTGCAGTAAAGGTTAGAAATTATACTGAAATCGTCGTTATCATTAGGGAATACTCCTACTTACCTGCTGTTTTTCCAGCCGTCGTCACGGCCGTTGTTAGAACAGCTGTCTAATGGGCAACACCTGTTAGTAATACGAATTTCATGGTACCGATTAATTCCACACACGTTACTTAATGAAATGTTACATGCTACACTCATGTTAAGAAAATAACACCTTGAAAGGCTAGAGATATGAAGTTCATATTCACACGACAGGTACATTAGTATGTTCTGAAGAAACAGTTAGCATTTCCGACACGTCAGTTCAGCATGTGTCCTGCTATCCAGTGGGCACAGGATCCACCATGGGTCCTGATACCATGTTCCATGCTGATGGCATTCACGCGTATGGCGTCCTGTGGTATAGCTATCCACGCTGCATTCACCTGGTTCCAAAGTTCATCTGCGATGGTTGACATTGGGTCACAGTGCTGCAATCGTCGTTTCTACATACCCCACACATTTTCGATTGGAGACAATTCTGGTAATCGGGCGAGAGAGGGCAAAAGGCTGACATTCTGTGACTCCAGGAAGGTACGTATTCGTTCAGCAACATGTGACCATTATCTTGCTGAAAAATGGAGTCTGAGGTGGCATGCACAAAGGATATGGCTACGTGTCGCAGGATGTCATTCACGTAGGTCATCAAACCGGTCACAGCGCCATGGTCATGGATGTACCCAGTAGCACCTCACATCATAAGGTCTCGAGTTGGTGCTGTATGATGCGAAGCAAAACACGGCCATCATTTTCAAACAAACAGAATCTGGATTCGTTCGAAAACAATATATGATTCCATTCCTGTCTCAAGTGACTTCTTTCCATACACCATGGCCGTCTAGCATGTTTCTGGACATTCGTCAAAGGTAGACACGTAACCTATGTCCTAACTAAAGGTGACGGACTGTCACCGCTCATAGTGTATGATGTGTTACATTGTTCCACTTTTGCGCCAGAGCCGTAAAAAATGGCTCTGAGCACTATGAGACTTAACATCTGAGGTCATCAATCCCCTAGAACTTAGAACTACTTAAACCTATCTAACCTAAGGACATCTCACACATCCATGCCCGAGACAGGATTCGAACCTGCGACCGTAGCGGCTGCGCGGTTCCAGACTGAAGCGCCTAGAACCGCTCGCCCACGCCGGCCGGCATCAGACCCGACAAGGACGCAGACCTGTCCTGCAATACCGTTCGCATGAGTTGTCGCTTTTCTCGTATGGTGGTGTGAATGGTGTGATATGACCTATCTCGTCGAGCTCTACGGCCTTCCGTGAACCATTCTGCACACACCAATAGCACTTCCCAAGCACTTCGTCCCACATGAGCAGCAATTTCCCGGATGGCTGCATCACATTCTCTCATGCCAATAATGCGCCGACTCACTGATTTCATGGTAGGGTTCGCGCATACGTCTGCGAGGCATCGTGCACGTCTGCTCAAGTCACACCTTCTGTTTATAGCCACAACGAGAGCCGCGGGCACAGTTTACCAATAGGTTGTGTTGCACCGCGTTAACGATGTTTACCTTGAATCCGCAAACCGACATGGTTCAAATGCTTATCGTTTCTCCAAAAACATACTAATATACATGTCCTGTGAATAACTTCGTTCCTCATGTCTTTCAAGACGTTTTCTGAACATAAATATTTCAATTGATATTGCATATGATTTATTCGTTTTCATACTTTTTGTGTCAGCCCATGACAATGCATAGGTGGTTCTTTCGCAAGAGTTCCACACAGCACGAATCCAGCGTTGAACCATGCTACCAAAAGGCAAGAGAGTACTCCGCAACGAAGCTCATAGTTCGTTCAGAATTTTTCCAAATAATTGTTTCTTTATACAACTCCAATTAAAAGTTCCGTCAGTAACGTAGTATATTTATATCAAAATTTAGATTTCTTTCTACAGATAATTTTATGGGTGTTCTGTCTATAAATAACCATTCTGACTTTCTTATTAGTAGTCTCAATACCAACATTTGCACGCCAACAAAAGCATTTCAGTTGCATCATACATTTTCTGTTGTTCGCTTACAGATTTTTCAGTAATCAACAATATTAGGTACAAGTATATCGTAATGAAGGATTTTTCTCAAAATTTTAGTATATACTGAAGAGCACTGCTTGATTTGTAAAAGAGAAAGCACAGGTGCCGGGTACTGTGGTCTTCCCTGAGGTGTTTCGTTTATTTTCTTTTCAATTTAATTTAAACGTCTTAAAACCTTATTTTCATTCTGTTTTTTCGTCAGAGATACCGGTACGATGTATCGGTGCGTAGCGTCACATATAAAGCACTGCTGAAGAGCCAAAATATTACGTCCACTACCCAAATCGAAACCGACTGCGAGCATGTGACTCGGTAAGGAAAATATGTGGTAAGCGAAGTATGCGTATAAGCAGAGCAGAGACTAATCCGGAATCTTTCTACCGACGACATGGACCATAATACGGGAAATCAGTTGAAATTAGAGATTCTGATAAGGGTCAGACTGTTACGCTCCAGCGCCTGGAGAAGTACACCTCGAAAGCGATTAAACTGATGGGCTCTTTGCGTGCTGATGCTGTTGTGAGCACCAACAGAAAGTGGTCGAAGGACAATGAAGCCACAAGTAGGCGACAAGATGTTAGACGTCCCCGAAAAATCACAGAACGTAGAGGTCGGAGACTTGCCCGCACTGTAAAGCAGAATAGACAGCTATTTGTGGCAGAACTGACGACATGGCGCACTGCTGGTGTTTCGCAGCACATCGTACAGCTGATCAAGCAGCAGACGACCGCTAAGTGTTCCCACATTGTCCCAATGACATTAATTACAACTGAAGTTGTAACTGCGACCGGAACGGTCGCCCAGTTGACGTGACGGAATGCGCGGCGGGAACCAAGGAGCGACCCGCGAACAACACAAACGGGAGAGGACGGACACGACCAACGAAAAACCTTACGAACAACAACAAGATCGAAACAACAGAGTCTCAAGAAAACCTAACTAGATAACCACGTCCACTCTTGCACAGAACAAGAAAGTAAATACGCTGTCTAAGGCGAGGCGACATGTACAGAGACGCACGCAAGATTAGACTGACTGGCTGAGCAGGAGTTAAAATACATGATCGGGGACTGCTATTGGCCGCTGGGACCACGTGTTCCACTGTGGCGCCCTCACTCTAAATGTGGGCCAGGAGGCGCGCGCCACCACGGCTTACGGCGCGATGGTGCAGAAACCTTTAGGTGTCTTCGACGTCCATGCCGCCTGGCGCGGATTCAAATTCCGTGACGCACGTCACCAGAGCAGTGGCCATGGATTCATAGAGGTTGGACAGTGGATCAATATAAACGTGAAATCTGGTGTGCTAAATCAGATTTCTTTTTACATTTTCTCGATGGCAGTGTCCGGATAAGCCGTCATTCAGGCGAATTGTAGCTAAACATGCGTGGCACCATCGACTTAAGTTTATGTTCACTAGTAAATTCGCCTGATGTGAACCCTGCGGAACAGATTTCGGACGTTATCATGCGCGAGCTACGCACCCAGAAACGAACCTCCCATAATTTCTGGAAATTGCGTGTCTTACCTTTAAACGTGAGTGTAGGCAAGCTCCAAAAACCTGAAAACACTTGTCGAATCCTCGTCACACAAGTAGCTCCCATGTTGTGTTCCTAAAGTGGACCAATATCCTATTAAGCAACTGGTCATAATATTTTAGCTCATCAGCGTGCGAGTATAAGTAATAGCCACAGCATGACAATTTTTAATAAACAAATGTCATTTAAAAACAGGTAGAGTTCTCAAATGTGTTTTTTATTTATGCCCAAGAGAATACAGGTGGAACCATATCTAGCAAAACCTAGTCCCACCAATAGCTTTAACACAAAGGTGACTTAAAAACGACACACTGGTAACACACTAACTGCGAGCAGTATGGCCAAGAACAGGTAGATTGAACTCTGCATTGTACCAGATCTGTCCCACTGCCTCAGTGAGAAGGCAATGCCGTAGCGAACGGATATGTAGACCCGCCGGTGTTCGAGTCGTTTTCACGCCAACTATTTTTTTTTTCAGTTAAAGGAGCAAATTGTATCCAGTTTAAATCTCCACAATGCAGTTACTGTCAAATTTAAACATTGAAACAAAACTTACATTTCTTACAGATGTAAAGGGCCACTTTATTTCGTCCGTTACACAAATGATCCAACAGAAAATACTAGAAGATACAGTGACGTCGTCTGTATCCAGTGAGGTACAAAAAACACAGTAGGCAGACTACACTAGTTGCACATTGTGCTGCCTACGAGCAACGTTCACCTTAAATAATATTTCAAAGCGAGCACCTTCGGCACTCACTGGATTACACTTTGCTGGATCCTACGCAACAAACTTACGTGCACCACTACTGAAGCGACATCCACGCGAGCTATTAGGTTGTGTGCATCAAAGGGTGGAATACTATAAACTTGTTCCTTTAAGTGTTCCCACAAATAAAAATCAAGTGGGCTAAGGTCTGAGTAACGTGAAGGCCAGAACATTGGAGCTCTACTACCAATCTATTTCCCTGGAAATCCTTCGTTTAAATAATTACGTACATTCATCGCAAAGTGTGACGGTGCACCATCATGCTGAAATATAATTGTCGTCGAACACCTAGTGGAACGTTTTCTAATGAGTTAGAAACAGTACTGCGTAGGATCGTGCGATACAGGAGCGCATTCAGCTTTCCCGGCCTAAAAACTCTTCTCCTGTGAATCCACTCCACAAATTTATGTAAAACCACGTTCACAGGTGACATATGGGTTGTATATAATGGCTCTTGTGGAAATTGAAAATACCTTCACGTTATTTATAAAATATTCATTGTCTTCCAAATGGTGCAAAAGCCATTCATAAAACTGTAGTCGTCGAATGCGGTCTTCCGGCTGCTGGTGTTGAGTTAATGTCTAATGCTAGAATGCAGTTCCTCATCGCGCAACATTTCAATAACCAATCTTTGAGATACCTGAAACTGCCTTGCAGTATCAAGAGTACTTTGCTGAGATGGCTGTTGAAGGGTTTCAAAAATCACGTCTGAATTGTCGCGCGATCGGTAGCTCGCGTCACGTCTCCTGGAACAGAATCTTTGGCGTGAAGGGGGTGTGGAACTTTGCCACGAGTGCCGTTGATGTCTTTTTCCGGAAAGAGGAGTCAGTGAAGCAGCACGGACGGCACAGATCTGCCTGCTGTGTGTGACTTCAAAGTTGGTCTGACTGAGCATCTTCCGGACACGAGAGACGTGCACCGGAAACGGGAGTGGACACATTATTCCTTTGGTCGACCAGGTCTGGTGACAAGCTTCGGGTCGTTTGGCACACATTTTCTGGCTGTTCGAAGCTTTTCCACCGTTTGTCATCGCATAGTGGCTGCGTATGCTTGTTTAGCTACTTTTAGGTCGTTGCTTAGGTGCTGAGACCACATGGTACTCGTATAGTTTAATCTTCGTCTCCGCTGTGAGGGTGATAATTGTAACTGGTTCGCTTCCTGCACGTGTTTGTGTCCTGCTGCTTCTATATTGGACTCTGTTCAGGCTCCTGTTATTGTTGTCCCCTGCTGCTGCGTCTCCTCAGGATATTTGAGGAGCGCATCGCTCGTATCAAAACGTAAGAGCTTCTATTTGGGGAGTGTCATAGAATTCTAATTTGTTTGTGTGATTTAAAGTATTGGGGTTTTGTACATTCCTTTTATGGTCATCGTCTTATACGGTGACGTCCAAACCATTTTTCTTGTCTAGTACTTAGGATTCTTAATCGCCCAGTCCCCTTTTTAATTATAAGTAACACGCAAGCTTATGCGTCTTACGGGGGCAAATCTTGTTGCGTGTATTTTGGTGGATTATTCTTCGAGGCCAAGCTTATGTTTATGTAGGTGAGATTCATCAGCTAACCACTCGCGTTTCGCTTCCACCAAAGTTTCCCGTCCAGCGTGACGGTTATGTATTTACCATTTCCGCCTCGTGGTGCAGTCTGAAACTGGATCTTTTGCAACTGGTTCCCTTATCGACTTTTCACAAATGTTTTGTCTACGAGGCCACCGTTGCTCCAGGCGCCGAAAAATATTCTTATCAGGATGGCGCCTTTGTGAGTACCGTGCAGCATATACACGAGCAGGCTCAGGAGCATGGTTATCGGATGTGCCCAACACTAAAAGTATGTCGACGTATTCATTATTTGTGTACTCCATCGGGAAGCCGCCCTACGTGAACTTGACAGGACCAGTTACCGTTGTGCATTGCTTGGTTAGAAGACACATGCACGCCCTTTAATAGGTCCCACTGTCATGTGATAGACTATTATCGTGTGACAGAAAAGAGTCCTGCTTAAACAAAGCGTGTACTAGGGAAAGGAAGTCTAAAAAATAAAAAAGGAACCTAGCGAGAATTATAACCAAAGTTCTATGGTGGAAGTGTGTCTATGTCCCAGCAGTCTATTCAGTGAGCTACAACTATTAGCATGGTAGTGTGGGATGATTCACGTACTGCACGATGTGACAGTATTCTAGCTCCTCGTTTTCATACATGTGTTTGCAAAATTAAGCCGACTTGATTTTGCAAGACGAACTTTTGTTTTGAACCTGGATGAGGAATCGCATGCCGACCTTCAAGTGCTGCATTTTTCCTCCACGCTGTATAAATGTAACAAGCAGTAAGCAATATATCGCACATGCAATACTGTTGTAGTGTATTGTCTCGTAAGGTCATGTTGACAACTGAAATAAGGGTGAGGTATTGTCCAGTTTCATTACAAATGGGATATAATAGCGGCATCGAAACTCTTGGCATGTATGCAAAAAGAAAAGTTTTGCATCACTTCGGTTCCGAGAGTTCTGGAAGCTGTACAGATAACAGGAATAGAGATCAACATAAACATCATTTCCGCTCTTTTCATTTCCCATGAAAATCACACATTGCGTGTTGTACCACCATACAACGAGACCTTCAGAAGTGGTGGTATAGATTCCTGTGCACACTAGAGATGGGGAATCCGCTCCTGAACTGATTCATAGAGTTGAATCTTTCAAAGGAGTGAACACTCAGTGATTCAGAAAAAAGAACGGTAGTTCCAAACGTTTCCCCACAGCAGAGAGAGAGAGAGAGTCAGTCGAAGCAGATCAGCGTGGCCTCTGCTGGTCAGAGCACACTGCACGCCACACAACACAGCCAGCGCCGGCCTCTGCCCTGCTTCTGCCTTGGCTGCCTGCATTGTGCAGTGCCGCATTGGATTTTGTGTTTCACATATGCCGTGCCGTCTCTGTGCTTCCTCTGCCGCGTGCAGTGCCTGGCGCACCGTAACTTAGCATCGCACTCCGTCTGCGATCGTTCCAGTCGCACGTCCTGCCCTCTGGGCAGTTGATGCGAGCAACAGGACAGAGTTCCTCCTAGCGGAGAACATAAAAACCACTTGCAACAACCTGCTCGCAAGAGAACGGACGATTTGTCTCGGAGAGGGTGACTGGTGGCCGTTCACCACTCCCCCCCCCCCCCCCCCCCCACTCTCGAACTCGCCCGCTCAACGCTCACCCCACCTCTCTCGACTCTAGCCAGAGCGTTGAGCAAAGCAACTCAGGTGTCACTCTAGTCTCTGCGGTCTTAGCTCACGCAGTAATACAGCTCGCAGCTCGACCTGCTTGACACAGCGCCTCTGCATCTTATTGTAGTACGGATTTTGCGATTTTAGGCGTCTTCGAAAGGAAACGTTCACTTTAAAAATATATGGCTTGCGATGTATTTGTACGAGGTTAATGAAATTTTAATACATTATAGCAAAATATATTGTTAATGTAAATATCAAGTTACAACATTATACGATCACCCAAAAAAAGGTTATTATTTTCGTAAACTAACTTTTTCTTATCACTGGATTCGTTTTGGGTTCGTTTTGAATGTCTCTTTCGTGGTTGTAAGAAGCTGTAACCATTGTGACCATACAGTGGGGTATGGATTTTATACGTTATGAGCATGTTATCGTTATCAGCATGCTATTTTAGCTTTGTAGCCATTATCATGTGCATAGGTGAAATATTTGTTACATATCTGAATGATTCTTGTCACAATATTACAATCATTCAGACATGTCAGATATTTTATGAGTATTTCACCTTTGACCATGATAATGGCTACAAAGCCAAAAACATGATAGTGCAAAATAAATCAATAATCAAAAACTTTGTCATATCGTGGAAATTTCAATAAACAATACAAAATTCTTACTCATTATCTGTGTTACTTCAAAATAGGATCAAATAAGATCAAAATGCAGGTGTAGTACTGGAATAAACCAGGTTTAAAGGGCAATGTGCCTTCAATTTATTTTCTATTGTGAATGTGGTGAGTCATGAAAAAGAGCTAGTTGATTTCAGGGAGTGAACAGTTCTGATCCAATCTCTGAAAAGAACAGTTTTGCCCATCTCTAGTGCACACCGGTACCCCTAATACCAAGTAGAACGTCCTCTTGCACTGATGCATGCCTGTATTTGTCGTGACATACTGTCCACAGGTTCATCAAGGCATTGTTGATCCAGACTGTCCCACTCCTCATCGGCGATTCGGCGTAGATCCCTCAGAGTGGTTGGTAGGTTACGTCCTCCAGCCCTTTTCAGTCCATCCCAGGCATGTTCGATAGGGTTCATGTCTGGAGAACATGCTGGCCACTCTAGTCGAGCCATGTCGTTATCTTGAAGAAAGTCATTCACAAGATGTGCACGATGGGGGTGCGAATTGTTGTCCATGAATACCTTGAAAATATGCAGCCGATATGGTTGCACTATCGGTCGGAGGATGGCATTCTCGTATCGTAAAGCCGTTACGGCGTCTTCCGTGACCATCAGCAGAGTTCGCCAGCCCCACATAATGCCACCCCAAAACAGCTGGGAATCTCCACCTATCTCCATTCGCTGGACAGCGTTCAGCCAGACCGCGTTGCCTCCAAACACGTCTCCGACGATTGTGTGTTTTAAGGCATATGCGACATTCATCGGCGGAGAGAACGTGATGCAAATCTTGAGCGATCCATTCGGCATGTTGTTGGGCCCATTTGAACCGCAATGCATGGTGTCGTGGTTGCAAAGATGGACCTCGCCATGGACGTAGGGTGTGAAGTTGCGCATCGTGAAGCCTATTGCGCACAGTTTGAGCCGTAACACGACTTCCTGTGGCAGCACGAAAAGCATTGTTCAACATGGTGGCGTTGCTGTCAGGGTTCCTCCGAGCCAAAAGCCGTATGTAGTGGTCATCCACAGCAATAGTAGGCCTTGGGCGGCCTCAGCGAGGCATGTCATAGACAGCTCCTGTCTCTCTGTATCTTCTCCATGTCCGAGCAACATCACTGTTTCACTCCGAGACGCCTGGATACATCCCAGCACAAAGTAGTAACAAAACTAGCCGTGGAACAACTGGAACTCATCAGCTGTCGGACCCTCTCCGTCTAATAGGCACTGCTCATGCATGGTTGTTTACATGTTTGGGCAGATTTAGTGGCACATCTGAACAGTCAAAGGAACTGTGCCTGTGATACAATATCCAGAGTCAACGTCTGTCTTCAGGAATTCTGTGAAGTGGGCGATGGGAAACTTTTTTCGATGAGTGTAGTTGTCGAACTGTCACCATGTCGGTAAAAGGCTCGCATGACGACTGCTCGCTCTGCATCGCTCCACTGCAGCGTGGTAACTAATTGTCCGTCATAGCTACGCAGTCTGAAGCCTTACCGCCAATATCTGCTGCCTACCTTACTTCAAATTTTCCGTTTGTCTACGCCACTCTGTACAAAGTCATACAATTTCAATGTTTCCCGGCATAAATTCTATTTTCAGTGCAATACAACGTTTTTTATTGGCATTAGTTAGGTATGGTAAGAATTTCCTTGCTGATTGGGGAAAACTTAAAAAAAAATTGTTATTTTACACGAGCTGCATAGCCTACTTTTTTTTTTACAATGTCACCTTTACTCGTGTTACTGCAGAATACAGAAGATGGACACCCTGTAATACGAAGTTTGAAACAAATTTTTGTATTGTGTGATTGTCAAGATTTTCCCAGCACAGTGTGTGACGTGACAGAGTGATCGTTCACTCATGTTAGTAATATAACGAACACTATCTTTCAGTCAGGACCTAACAGTTGGGTATAGTGATAAAGGCAATTTATTTCCATTGAGGTCATTGGGTTTCAATTGAAAGTCTGCTCGTATGAATTGAGGTATTCCATAGTTTCTCTAAATATGTTATAGCACATGTAAGGCGGGTTGTTTTGAAAAGAATCTTTTCCATCCCCATCCTAAGCATCTGTCTCCATCTCTGACTTTGCAATCAATTTGACATCAGATTTTGATTTTACTCATTATTCCTTTGTTTCAATACGACAGGCACGTCGTAATTTCTACTGAGAATTATTTTAGCTACATAGCATGTCTGTATCGAGATAGTTGCAAGGAAAAGACGAATATAAATCTGAAACGATAGAGTTCCTCTGTTAATCTAATAGCAGTAGGGTTGCTACAAACGAGATTGTTAATTGTATAATCAACTCTGCAGTTGACACACTCTCCTTATGATACAATCCACCAGACATTTAACAATGGTAAAAGATATTGGTCTATAATATAAGCTAATGACATAGTCTAATAGAAACTAACGCAACAACGCTTAAGTCAAACACAAATTCAAAAGAATACACCATAATGAATGGCTAGGCACTGACAGTGACTCGACAACCGTCAAATGTGGTGAACTGTAATTATTCCACCGTTGTGCCACATTTGCACGCAGTGAGCAAGGTTCAAAGAGCATGTTCCAAGCAAAAACGAAAAAATCAAATGGTTCAAATGACTGAGCACTATGGGACTTAACATAAGAGGTCATCAGTCTCCTAGAACTCAGAACTACTTAAACCTAACTAACCTAAGGACATCACACACATCCATGCCCAAGGCAGGATTCGAACCTGCGACCGTAGCGGTATCTCAGTTTCAAACTGGAGCGCCTAGAACCGCTCGGACACTCTGGCCAGCACAAAAATATCAGCAGGTGGCCATATGTGCTTCTATGCTTACTCGGAATCAATTGATTCGCGATCAACACTTATCATTCTTGTTCAGTATCGTTACTGGTGACGAGAAATTATGCCTGTATGCTAACGCAAGGAAAAGTAGTAATGGTAGAGCCCAAACAAAGCAGCAACTCCCCGTAGAAAGACCTACGCGCATCCACTAAAGACAATGCCAGAGAAAATTTGGAAAATTTTTGTGAACGTCTATGGGACCAAACTGCTGAGGTGATCGGTCCCTAAGCTTACACAGCTTACACACTAGATAATCTAACTTAAACTAACTTACACTAAGGCCAATACGCACACACACACACACACACACACACACACACACACACACATACATACACACACACACCTCCGACGGGGGCAGCCGCGCGATCCATGGCAAGGCGTCCCAGACCGAGCGGCTACCCAGCGCGGCCAATGTTACGCATTCGGTGGACAGCGATGGTGTGACGTACTACGAATTACGTGTACTTCTATGAGGTGTAACCATTACCGTTGACACTTATTGCCAACAACTGAGACCTCTTCCAGACGCAGTCCAAAATCAACGACCAAGAAGACTGCGTGAAGTTACTGAACTCCAATACAACGCTGTTCCGCTTTCTGCTAGGCTTACAACAACAAAAAATGTACAGGAGTTTGGAAGTCATTCAGCACCCATCTTATTCACCTGATATTGCTCCTCATATTTTCACCTGTTCCGCTCTCTGTCGAACGGCCTTCTAGGATCTGTCTTTCCGGATTAAATTGCGCTCAAAACATGACGACTTCGTCGCCCCAAAACCACTTGATTTCTACAACTGCGGAATCAAACAATTATCCAAGCGTTGCAGACTGTTCTAAAAGGTAAAGGAGAATATATTATTGATGACTAGAGTCTCTATTATGTGTATCTGTTGTGTTATTAAACTTATGGCAAAACGCTACGAACTTATGCATGACATGTTCAATTATAAACAGTTATTAATGTTGATGTACAATTAAATCACACCAGTTACAGAAATCACTGTATCAGCTGAAGGTAGTATGTTCTTTTCGACGGTTACAGGCGTATGTTTAGTGTCTGCTATTACTATCTGTTCTGACTACTCCGATCACTCTTAGAATTATGACTTTTTATATGTAAACAATGCAGGCTCATTTTACAGTGTTACTTCACGCAAGACTTCGAATAATTTCATTATAAAAGTAAACAGCTTTCGACAGTTATCGAGATGAGCGGCGAAGTGTTTAACACTCAAGGGTCTATATGTTCAAATCAACAGCCAACTATCCAAATTGGGTTCCTTAACTCTTTTACGATGAATGTTGATATTATTCCTTAGAAAATTCCTTTGCAAAATTTTTGTTTCATCCTCGTCTGGTCACAGGTTGTCCACCGCATTTTGTGATCAAGTCAGCTTCGATGGTACGTTAAATAAGAACTGTTCTTAACATTTTATTTTTAAACAGGTTTCAGACAACAGAAACAGAAGTCCGAACTCAGTTCATACATTGGTGTGGCATTCAGATCCGAACTACTGATAGCGAAATTGTACCAAATGGAAGATAATGTTACAAGTAGACTTACATTTAGCGTTCTGCCACATTGGCACCTATGATGATTCCAACGCTGACTACTAAGAATCATACACTGAACTGATTCCAGTGGTATGGGTATATATTTATAATCACAAGTTTCAGTGTATTTGCTAACAGTAAGTTATCTTGAAGATATTACAGAACGGTGACAACATAAATGCACGCGCTTCTAAAAATTTACATGCTTTCCGAGCGACGTATAGTAAGGACTCTAGAAACATGTATAATTTTCAGTAAACGGACTGTGCTAAGAGATTTACTGGTAATCACTTCACACAAGCGTCGAAGAAGACAAATCGCCGCGGGCAATTTGGTAACCTTTCCATAGGAATCAGTTTTCTCTCATCGGCTGTAACTGCCGAAGAAATGGTTCTGGAGCTCCTTGTGTTTACTCATTTTATAGGTCAAGCGTGTGGTGGCGTTCCGTTCGGGAATTACGTTGCGCTATACAGCAAAGCAGCGGAATACATTGGCCAGCTTACCGCTAACAAGCGGTACCGGAAGAACAGCTCAGTTTCATGACTAAGATACTCATCCAACAAAATTTCTACATACTTCAAAGTACTCCCTATAGAATCTAGTGAATTGGAAATGATACTATATTTGGAATCTCATTTATGCAGAACTCAGTTCCTTGCACTCGTCTATAAATTTACATGTATTTATTTATTTTTGGTTCCTCTGTTCCTCTGTGTTCATGACTACCGATCGTGGACGATAGTAGCATGCACTGAAAACCTCTCTCAAAGACAAAACTGAAAAAATATTTGTTTACAAAATTTTGTAACTTCTGGATGAATTATTTTATTTAAAGCTTTTGTCCGGTCAGGATTTGCAACTAGTCCGGTAAAATTATGCTTGGAAATTTCTTTATAAATTCCCACCGGTAACGTTGCTCTTGGTGGGCAAAAAGAATAAGAATTTTTTTTTTAATGTCGAAAAAGTGAATATTTTGGTTGGCCACTTGGCAACAGAATCAGTGATAGATTACATTATTATAATAACATACGTTGAGCATTAAATACCTGAATAAGAGAAACATTTCTGTGCATTTTTATATTCGAGATGTCAAACCCGGAACAACACTAAGGGACCAGAAGATTTAGAGACTATAAAAGAAATGCAACACTACACAACTAAAAAAAATAGGCTCAGAAATAATATAAAAACGATAATGTTCCTTCTGCCTCATGCTGCGTTCGGCCCATCAGCGTGATCGTAATTTCTGGTGAAGAACTAACACAAAATAATTATCAAGTAAGTAAATGAGGAGATGGAAATCATCAAGGTTAATTTACTAAAATAAGCTCACTTATCTTCAACACACTATTTTAATGCTACGTACCTTTTCATATTAAATTACAATAGATGACCATTGTGGTTAAATACTTTATACATAACACTCAAAATGTCCTCTTGATGCTGTCTGTTCGCAATCAGTTACAAGAAACTCCATGTTTTCTGATTGGAAAAAATAACAATTAGCATATTCACTCAAAATTTTCACATGAAATATAAAATACCGTTGCGGAACGCAGCAAGCCTGGGTCCGCCTTTCATGGAATACAAACAGTAAAAGGTGAGGCGCCAAATGCATCATTTGCCCTGAAACAACAGTATTCTTTTTATATCACTAATCGATACGTGTACATAGAGATTTACAGGCACATTGCAACAAAGGCAAAGATAAAGAATAATAGATTCTGTCGCTGCTATTCGATGGTTCATTTCCTTTACTTTACAATTGTTGGATAACTTTAGGCCATCAGGCGTTTACTATTGAGCGTATATTGATGTTTGTGAGGCAAAAATTACTAATATTACACACCAAATGTTTAGCTAATCAAATATTTCTGGTCTTTTACTTTATTTGTACATCTGAATATGATCACTACATGACGCAAACTAGTCATTTAAAGTATTTGCATTTGAAGCTGTGAAAATAAACATTGTTTTAATATATTGTTCAATACCTTCGCGAATTCAACTATCGAAAAAGTGAAAAATAAAATGCAGAAATGAAGAAAAATATGGTAATAAGAACTACAATAAACATTAAGAACAATTATTTTATCTTACAGTGTTCAAAAATAATGAGAAATGTAAAACGTACCTAGAAATTAGTAAACAATCTGACACGCTCTTGTAATCATATGGGAAAGACATGGAAAAACCTGAGAAATGCTGCATCAGGCCACAAAGAGTGTATTACTTTTACGGGATCGTTATTCGCACACATCCGATTCATTTCAGTGAATCCTACCACATCACAATTAACTAGGCCTAAGTGCTAGTACATGAAAAGTGCTTTTCTATTGCTCCGTTCACGGCTATGAGCTATAAATACAATAAAACAGTTTTCGGGTCCTCGAGTATTTCTGAAACATACCAGGTGAATCATCTTCAAATTGCACACCCTATTGAAAATCAGTTTTTCCACATGGTGCACATTGTTTTCAACAGTACTTAAGCGTGTACTCTCATGTTCTCTATTTACTGATTTTAAGCGAAGTCATGTTGTAAATCACAAATCTTGTACATAAGATGATTTGCTCTGACGGCACTGTAAGAGTGCTCAGCCTGGTAAATACAGACTAATATGAGGTTTTGAATTAACACCAAACATAACAAAAAAGATGTTTCAAAAGGTTTCATCCGATTTTACTTCACTGTACAGGGTGAGTCACTAACTATTGCCACCTATAATAGCTCCGAAAGTATGATAGTACCTGAAAAGTTTGTGGGACGAAAGTTGCATGGGACAACGGGGCTAATTATATGAGGTTAGTTTTTTATAGCTAGGTTTGGTCACGTCAGAGATATGAAGGTCAACTTTCTTTTCTTAAATGGGATGCTATATTTTGGTACTTATTTTCTGATAGCAGCTATCAAGACGAATCCAATGATGTATAACAGTAAGTTCTTTAAAGGTCAACGAAGGTCAAAAAGGTGGCATAAACGTACATTTACAGAAGGTGTTCGAAGTGATAGCCATTAATTTCAACGCAGTGCTGCAATCTTCTTATCATGCACTGAGTGGTACTCCTTATCACTTCGGCACTGGTCGAAGCACATGCTCTGACAATTCTCTCTCGTATTTGGTGCAAATAGTAAATGTTCACCGAATACGGCGTACCCATCTAACGTGCCATTGACATGTAAACACCATCCGATGGTTTCTCAATACAACACTAATAGGAACGGTAAGACTAGTATCGTCGAATCAGGCAAATTCTTTCGAAAAACAAGTCGATGTGCTTCTTATTTAAGCAGAATGCCAATGAAACTCAGTGACAGCTATAGACTTATACGCGAAAGATATCCTTAACGTACTCACCCTAGAAGTCGTAAATTTAAATATGTGTATGATAAATTGAGAACAACTGGATCTTTAATGCATCGGAAAGACATCCGGCAAAGGAAAGTTACTAACAAAGAAACGGAAATTGGTACTCTTGCCACCTTGTGTTAGTTCGCGTCAAATCGGAAGGGAATCTGATATGAGCCAGAGGAGTGTTGTTCGTGTTCTGTATCGTCATGTATACCATCCTTACCATTTCACTCTCCACCAAGAATTAACTGGTACGGTTTGTATGCGTCGCACTGAATTCTACCGATGGGCTCAATTTCAGATTATGAGGGATGGCACATTTCTTAATTTGAATTTATTTACTGACAAGGCTACAAAAAAATGGTTCAAATGGCTCTGAGCACTATGGGACTTAACTTCTGAGGTCATCAGTCCCCTAGAACTTAGAACTACTTAAACCTAACTAACCTAAGGACATCACACACATCCATGCCCGAGGCAGAATTCGAACCTGCGACCGTAGCAGTCACGCGGTTACGCGGTTCCGGACTGAGCGCCTTAACCGCGAGACCACCCCCGCCGGCGACGAGGCTACATTCACCAACTATAGAAATGTTAATATGCATGATATGTGTTACTGGACAACTCAAAATTCATGTTGGCTGCGAAACTTGCACACCAAAAAACCGTTGTCGGTTAATTTATGATATGGGGTTCTGGAGGACAGAATTATAGGCCCTATTTCATCGAAGGAAATCTTAATGGTAGGAAGTACACCACATTCCTGCAAGAGACATTAGATCTGTCATTGGAATAAATGCCCTTAGGAACAAGGAACAGAATGTGGTATCAACACGATGGGTGTCCGGCCCATTATTTGCGGATGGCTAGAAATGAGTTACAGAGACAATTCCCAAATCGTTGGATTGGACGCGGAGGAAATGCGTCGTGGCCGGCTCGTTCCCCAGACTTGACACCTTTGGATTTTTTCTTGTGAGGATTCGTAAAAGTCACCTTCACCTGAAAATATGTGAGATAATTGTCAGAGTGTTTCGATAAGTGCCGATGTGATAAGGAATACCACTCAATCATGATAAGAAGATCGCGTCGCTTCATTGATACCAATGGTCATCATTCCGAACACATCCTGTAAATGGACGTTTATGCCACCTTTTTGAGCTTCGTTGGCCTTCAAACACCTTACTATTACACATCATTGGATTCGTCTTGATAGCTGCTGTCAGAAAATAAGTACCAAACTATAGCATCCCATTTAAATAAACAAAGTTGATCTTCATACCTCTGAAGCGACCCTACCTAGCAAGAAAATCCAACGTCATATCATGGCCACTGTAGTCCCATGTAACTTTTGTGCTACAAACTTTTCAGCTCCTATCATACTTTCGGAGTTATTCTAGGTGTCAATAGTTAGTGACTCACCCTGTATATAAGGGAAACAGAAATTAATAGATTAACGTGTGCTGTGAATCAATCAAACTAGAGTGAAACACGTCGCCGCGCTGAATGGCCGTGCGGTTTGAGGCGACGTGTCACGGACTGCGCGGCCCTCCCGCAGGGGGTTCGAGTCCTCCCTCGGGCATGGGTGTGTGTTGTTGTTGTAAGCGTAGGTTAGTTTAAGTGGTGTGTAAATCTAGGAACCGATGATCTAAACAGTTTGGTCCCTTCGGAATTCATACACATAGGAACTTTTTTTTAAACACGACGTCACGACATTGTGAGTGCTTTTATTCATTTTAACAGTTGCATTCAATAAAAAAAATATGTCTTGACATCCAAAATAGTTACTCAAATCATTTCCAACTGTCATCTAGCCCACTCATTCTCCGTACTGAACAACGTAGCATCGAAACTGATTGATTAACGTACCGGCGCCAAGTGCTGTCTACTGCCACAAAGGTCGTTATGCTCTAATTCCCTTGGTAATATCGCTTAGGGTAGCTCTATAAGTCTACAAGTAGCAACGAAAGTTTAACATTTATAAACATTCTTTGCTAGTACCTACCTTAGAGAGTTTATCAACTTGTCAGTACCTTCGATACCATAGCGTGCTTTTATCGAAATCAGCTCGACTGTCTGAGCTCGCTTATCACATACAAGAAGATTGGACGGAGGCATCCGTGAGTTTGTAATCCGATATTACATCATTCGTCAGAGCCGCACTCTGGTACAAGTGCAATAGTTGCTGTTCGTCCTCGAGTATTGCCTAGAGTGGGTGGAGCTTTCCGCTGCTATCTCCCTTGTCACCAATCACAAGTCCTCATTTCATCACCATAGTCTCTCCAGACTCCCAGTTACAACTTTTATTTTCACATCCCTTTCTTATCGCTCTCACTGCCAAAACATGGAGCACTTCATCCCACCAATCACCTTATATTTTCGCTCCCCTTCCCATAATTTCCCCTTTGAATCTTTCCATGTATCCTCAAGCCTCTACTGTCGTCATTTCCCTCTGCATCATCAACCTCAGAATCGTTGACAGTGACCCTAGAAAGAACAGCAACCCGAAAAGCAACTATAGTTGTACCATCACTCAATCAATCTTAAAGTTATCCCAAGGGACCTGCGCCTAAAACACCGATACATCCTGCCATCTCGCATGTCTCCCATCCCATTCTAACAATTAAGCCTCGTAAACTATGTACAGGAAATATTACTGCTGCCCAAATCAAACGGGATAATACTGAATACATGGTGGCGACATTTACCCCTCATCTACCTTCTAAACTTATACCTTCGTCTTCTTCCTTCCTTAAATTTCCTGAATTCCAAATCCTTAAACTTCAAAATCAGAGAGTGCTTCTAATACCCAATCATAACGAAAATAGTTCCAGGAAAGAATCGGTTCTAATCAAATCGCCCAACCACAACTTCCAAAAGTTGTATCTTCCATCCCAATGCCCACCTAACTCCTCTGAGAGCCACCATTACCAACCCCAAGGCCATATAACCATAACCGCCCCATCGTACTCAAACACACCCACTGTTATCATGAAAGTCGACCGCAAGAACACAAATGAAGGTGTGGTATCCGAACTCAACTTCGATCCTGATATCGATATCCATAAATCTTTCAGTATCAAAAACTGCTATGGCCCCATTTCCTTCATCCAAATTTTCACCGAATCCACCTTGCATTGTGCCACCGTAGGATCAGTAGGAACAGCCTGAATTTTACTATCGGATTAACAGTTCATATTTCAGTTAGCTTTACCGTATAGTGGAACTGATTCCTGTTTCGTTCGCACCTGAATCTATATTTTCTAGTACAGTTTCATAAGTATACGTACAAGCAACCATAGTTTCAACGTTCTCACTGATTATGTGTTCACAGAGATTCTTTGGTTGTTAATTGATAGCTTATACACGAATCCTTTAACTGCAATGACAGTATTTGGTAGCAGACATATCCAAATATTTATCTACGAATGTATAGTTAAGTGAAATTATTTGCCTGGCAACCTGGGTTTCTTTTACTGTGAAAAATTGCTTAAATGCTTGTTTACTCAACGCGCTGTGCTGACTGATCATCGCGTACTTGAAACAGATTTTTCGATAAAAACTGTTACGAGTGCACCTTTTAAAAATTAGGAAAAAGGGAGAGTATTAACAGTAATAACTTGTTCTCAATTATATTAAATCACTATCAGAAATGACAACTACTTACGTAAGCTTTTATCAACAATACTTCCGTCAAGCGAAAATTACTTTTTTGGTAAAATTTATATCCGCCTTACGGAGACTAAGCTACGAGCCAATTCAGCGGCATATTTCATAACCCACACCAGCTATTTTATTGTTATTTTCTGAAAAAAATCTTGTTTATTTTCGAGTCTTATATAAAAATGCAATTAACTTCGCAATATTTAGACCCTCATCCAAAAGTACCTCTATTTTCAAACAAATATCTTTTACATATATTTTTTCCTTTCTTTTTAAACTAGATAGGCGTAATATAACGACGCACTCTTCGCTTTGAATTTAATATATTAAGGATCTTTCTCTTCTTTAACTAACCTTTCAAACTCTTCCCTCTTATTTGTCTTTAGTGTCTGTATGATAAACGTCATTGAAGGAGAGCTATAGTTTAAGTTCCGAAGCTATATTTCTTTTTATTTATCTTTCATATAAAGTACAGACAGTACGAGTGGCAGTAAAATCTCTTAGTCCCCACTAACGAACTGCAATATGAACAAAATTACAAACAGAAAACCTATGTGCCACCACCTCTTTGGTCCACACAAATAATTTAAACGAAGTTAACGCCTCTTCAGATGCTGACGATACGTGACCCACTATAAATCCCTATTTGAAAACGTCATCGACACTAGTAAATTAGAAGTAGCAGTCTTGCTGAACAAATACCTTAATAATGGATGTGGGAATAGAGAGTCTCTTTTCAACTATTTCATGTAAGACCTTTACAAACTCACGGGCGAATTTACGCTGTAAGTAGAAGATAAGTTTCCAGTATTCAGTGCTAGGGGCTGTCATCTTTAATATAGTGCATTCGGGACATTACCTCGTCCAAGACCAAAACTACACCTATTCACAGTCACAAAATATAGGCAACTCAATTACCTTTGAGTGCGATATCAAAATCTCTAGCAACAAAGCAACCGAAATTCTGTGTACTACTCCGCTATCACAAATGTATAACGTTATTATTCCTTTTAACAACAATCTTAATGTCGATGAAGATCGTCGGCTGCATTATCAGCTGCCACTCCCAAAGGTAGGCTGTAACTTCTCCGTATTGTGCCGTGACAGGTTGTAGCGCAATGCAGCAATGCTCTAAGACTGGTACAATGCATCTCGAATTTGCAGCGTCTATAACGCAACTACGACACACATATAAGAAAACTTTTACAGGCACTTTTTCACATTTCTTTTAATGAGATGCTGAATCAATAACTCAAGGTGACAAAAAAAATTTCATCTATGGCCTGACACAGCACAGCCTCCACAACTGACCACCTGTTTAAAGGAGAGCCCATATATATCATCGTCCACATAAAATCAGACCCTCAATATCCCGACCACATTTCTACCGCAGCAAGAAGTGCCTAATGATCATCTCACCACCTGTTGTAGAAGTCCACCCACCTTCCACCATCGCGAAGCCCCTAACTACCTAAAACATTACCCCACGTTTGCCTCCTCTGCCAGGTACAAACCTCTAACCAGTACTTCTCACTTATTCCTACTAGTGTCAAGCCATGTCTACACAAAACCAGAATTAACTGTACTCAGTCGCCCCATTTGATATCCCATCCAACCAATTTCCACCTGCCACCTTTCACTGTCAAAGTCAGAATAAGACTTATAATAATTATTTTCAAAAGTATTCACACACTTCAAGGACCGAATGACATCCAATAAAGCGCCCTGCAGGGTGGCTCACATTTCACGCAAACATCCGATCAATCTGTTCTCACAGTTATCGGTTCTACAGCAGCAGTACAACAACCTGCTCCACAATATCCATTCCTTAACAACAAATAAACCATTATTTGAGCACGCCGTTTCTCAGCACCAAGTGCATCTCTTCATCCTCAGTGAAACCTTCCTGCAACCCTATCACACTATCCGAAGCTTCCCATCCATCTAACATCACACAGACAATCCACTACTCCAGGCTATTGTTATTTGGAAAAAAAATCCTTTTTATGGCAACAGCTGTATAATTTTATTTATTCTCTGCGTGTTTTGGTACTGGCTACCATAATCGCAGGAGATATTGCAAATTACAAAACAGAATAATACAAGTATGTGATTTCCTACGATCCAACACCATGAAAGTAGCTGTACAATTTTTTGAAGCATTGCATACGTACATTGTAGTAGATTTACACAATCGAATTGTAGTAAATGTACACATTTGATCTTAACATCAGATAATCTCCACAAGTTCACTCATTGCATCTCGCGGTTCTAGGCGCGCAGTCCGGAACCGCGCGACTGCTACGGTCGCAGGTTCGAATCCTGCCTCGGGCATGGATGTGTGATGTCCTTAGCTTAATTAAGTTTAACTAGTTCTACGTTCTAGGGGACTGATCACCTAAGATGTTAAGTCCCATAGTACTCAGAGCCATTTGAACCATTTTTTTTCACTCATTGCATGATTTATTTAATAAAAAACTATTTTGCAGATATACTAGACACAGGTCGTAATACAGTCCAAACAAAAATCAAAATATTAAAAACGAAGACATTATGATGTTATCGCAGAATGTTCACAGGATGTAATATTGTCCAAAGATAAAATTACAGTATTAAGAGAAGAAGCCATTACATGTTCACTAAAAAGTAACAGGTATAGTTCTGGGTTGCCGATACAAAGATAAAATTACAGTATTAAGAGGATGAGACATTAGATGTTCACCAAGGAATAACAGGTATAGTTATATGTTGTCGATATATCTACTGTATTCTTTCTTTGATCACAGATGAAATGGATAAACATTCAAGTTAAGATGGTGTCTATTAGTAGTGACAACAATGGTACATTATCCAAAAATGTATTCCACATCTGCATACAAACCTAAATAAGTCCTAAACATAGGTATTTTTCACTCCCAAATTGGAGGAATCTATAGTAATTGCATACTCCATACGTTTTCTGTGTTTCCTACGTTATATATTTTGTGACTGAGCTGTAGTAAGAGGGATAATTTATAAATGTAGTGAATGATGCTGTACTGCACTACGTCTGTGTACATGTTAGGAATTAACCTTTGAGAAAACTATGTCATTAAGGCAAAGGTGGTAATGCACCAATTTAGAGTATCATCAGTTTGTTGAGTAATTACAGAGATTAATGTGGGCATTCTGAATTGAAAAAAAAATTTACTGTATTTAACTGTACAATAACAGACAATATATCATTTAAGATGGGCACTTGTGCAATTTATGTAAAAGATTACATTGATTCCTTGTTTGTCACTTTTTGAAGTTAACCAACTTCTTAGCAATGTAATAAATACAACTCTTACAGTATTAGAGTACATAAAGTATTTTAACAAAGTTGCGTAATTCAAATGGTTCAAATAGCTCTGAGCACTATGGGACTCAACTGCTGTGGTCATTAGTCCCCTACAACTAGGAACTACTTAAACCTAACTAACCTAAGGACATCACACACATCCATGCCCGAGGCAGGATTCGAACCTGCGACCGTAGCAGTCGCACGGTTCCGGACTGCGCGCCTAGAACCGAGAGACCACCGCGACCGGCAGTTGCGTAGTGTGCTTGGAATCTGAGCTCCTATATTTTATAAAGTGTTAGAGAAAATATTACGTACACTTAAAAGCAAAAGTATCTTTTCTTTGATTAGAAAAATATCTGATGCCAATACCAGCTTAGACTAATAGTTTCAGGGAGCATCAGCGTCGTTAATATTACACTATAAGCCGCAATCATAGTGTAGACACTTATTGTTCCACGATGACCAGTTTCAACAGACAAACTGACATTTGATAATATGGAACTTGTTATAAAATTTCCATGTTATATTACATGAAGTCAAAGCATAAAAAGCACTTACCATGTATACACATCTTGACAAAAATCCAACTGACAAAATCCACACTGTTGGTAAAACACAGTTGATAAAATCCACATGGTTAATAAAATCTTTGTACCACCTATACATGCTGGCTTTCTGAAGCATGCTGCACAGACCTACACTACTGGCATTGTAGTATTGTGTGGCAGGCTTGAGGAAGCCATATTTGTCAACAACGAGCGTGGATGGTAAGAGGATTTTATCAACTGTGAACATTTTATCAGTCGTGTGCATTTTATCAACTGTCAAGATAAGTGTACTTGGGGAGTGACTTTTATGCTTTGGCTTAAGGTAATGTAACATGGAAATTTTATTACAGGTTCCATACGATCAGATAATGGCAGCATAAGACTTTTGAAACCGATAATTTGGAACAATAAAAGTGTCTACTGTAATCACAGAGTACAAAATGTATTCATTTGCAATTATACTGATCGCCCCAGTTTATGTGTACTTTACAAATTAGTTTTACACTAAGACTGCCCCTCATTCTGTTATTTTATCTGTCTCTCAGGTTTCCCAGTGCCAAGTTTTGGGTTTGCTGGTATCAGTTCTATATGGACAATATGAATAACTTAAAGATGTTCCTAAGTAAACAACATTTTGTACAACCAAATTTACTGTAGTGCTTTAATTTATTAGTGAGTAATCACAGGCATTAAAGTTGTCAGTTGAGCTAAAAGTTCTAACTTTTAGTTAACTATGCAAGACAAGCATTGGTAAAAACGAAACTAATGATGAGATCAAGAAGGTAATGCCTTATTTGCGGTTTAAAAGTGTATAGTTTATGTGAAAGATTACATTGATTACTTGTACGTCACTTTTTGAAGTTAAAGTTGATAGTATTGTAATGAAATTCAGCATTTACAGCAATGTATATAGATAATACTGCAATACATAATAATTTCATTCTAATTTCATAGTGTGTAGATATCTTGTATACTTTACAATTTGCTAGGGCAAGCTTTGCATACACTAGAAAGTAAAAATTCCTCTCCTGTGGTTAACATATAATAGGGTACTCATGTCTTATATACGTCTGAAAACATCATATTGGACAAATAACCTCAGAATGAAGGCGCTAAACTGTACCTCACTTAGTTTTTGTATTTGTTGTTGCGTAATATAGCCACACCTAGTAACATTTTCATCTGTTGCCTGAAATCTAGGTTTGCAGGCAGTTATAAATACCGTTTTGACAATATAATTTCCCTATTAAATAACTTCTAGAATTACAAAGTTGCAAAGTGATAAGAAGGAGACAGAACAAGGGGAAGGAAGCTGACAGGGCAGGGGGAAAGGGGGGTGAAGAAAAATGTCTGAATGTAAAATTTACAATGAAATTATTTTTGATGTGTTCCCGTGATGGTTATGGAAGATGTACATAAATTTTATTAATATGATACTTGCCAATACTCTCACAGCTTTTATATATAAAACTTGTTATGATCACAATTTTTGTGCAATGCTGTGTAACATAGTAGGCACATGATATGTATGCAGTATTTGATTACATTCCTCCAGTTTGAGGGTGAGAAACACATATGTTGAGGGCTTATTTACTTTTTATGCAAATGTGACATCTATTTTTGGATAATGTATCGTTGTCACCACTACTGACTGACCGACCTTAACCTGAATTTTTAACCACTTCCTCTGGGATCGAAGAAACAATACAACAGATACACCAGTAAAGCGCAACTGCACCTGTTATTCTTTGGTGAACATGTAATGTCTTATTCTTTTAGTACTGTAGTTTTATCTTTGGACTGTATTATGATCTGTGGACGTTCTGTGATAAATTTTTAACCTCTTCTTTTTTTAATTTTGCTATTTGCCATTGGACTGTATTACGTCCTGTGTACCATATATCGACGAAATAGTTTCTTCTTATGTAGATTACGCCTTGACTGAGCTTGTGGTGGTTATTTGGTGTCAAGATCAAGGGTGTAAGTGTTACCACAGCTCTATTGCGTAAATCTACTACAACGGAAATTCAGTGAAACAGTTATTGAGGTAATTCTTGACATGTTATACTTGCATCCAATGCTTCAAAATATTGTACAGCTACTTTCATGTTGTAAGACAGTATTTAAATCATATTTACCTACATTATGGTGCTTTGTATCTTGTAATATCTCCTCTGATGACGATAGCTAGTATCGAAACAAAAAGAGAATAAATAAAATTGTGAAATCGTTGGCACAAAAAAAGATTTTTTCCATACATTTATCGTGTGTAGATAACACATTGGTGACTAGAAGAACATTCCTGTTCTGCCACAACGCCTGTTTAATACTAGTACCGAACATCTTATGTTCATCGTCTTTTTCGAAAGCATAATCGCAACCTGTGACAACGTACATTCGACATACCATCTTCTTATTTATGACCTCCCATATGGACAACATCCTCCTCACTTATATTATTGTTGCTGATCTAAACATCTACAGTTGTTCCTGTGGTGGCGTCTGTTTGCTGATACCTCTAAGGTAATGCAGTCCCGATATCACATCACAATCGCCCCAAACGTGTTCCCACATCCTTTGTTGTCATAGAATCAGCTCATATCCTTGGGCGTAATACTGCAGAAGCTTTTGATCGGATTAGATGTGATCACTTACCTACCATTCTAAATATCTCCTACGCTATTCCAACCCCATACTCCAAATCTCAACGTCCATCCTAAAGCTATCTAAGATTACTTCCACACAAACTGGAGCCCATACCAGATATCCATTGAGAACCACATGGAAGGTCATCCAATAACCTTTCAAGGCTCTGATAATGTCTCCAAGTTACTTATTTTCTACAGTAGACGATGCTAGAAGCCATGTTGTTCCACATCACGCCCCCTCCACTTTGGTTCCACACTTTATACTCGTTATCATGGAACTACGTCGATTGTACAAGCTCTTCCTACAGATTCGTGACCATGATGCACTCTTACATCATTGGCAAATTTAAAGATTTATTAGAAACCTAAACACTTACAAATGCCAGACTTTTAACAGACTTGTCTCTTCACCTCTGATAAACTCCTCGAAGGCCTTTAAATCCTCTCCTCCACAATAACGATTCACTATTTGACAAACTGAGTAAATCGAATCACTAAGGGTACTGTCTCTGTTACATTTTGACATTTCGTGATTGCCCTCATTTCGACTACCCTCTGTTACCTACAGTCCAGATATCAATGTTCCACCTCTTGCTCCCAGTTTGTATATTCGTAGTTGAACAACGTAACACAAAACTGAACACGCCATTCACAGCGTAGAACATTAAATCAAGTCCTACAGAAGAAACTCAACACTGCTCCATGTGACTATTACTAACATACGTTTTAAAGCCGGCTTCTTTAATTCCTTTCAATCCTTCCAGGTCTTTACAACACTGTGCACATTATCCTGAACCGCGGAAAACGCCCTGAATCCTAGTTTACCTAAAGTCTTAAGTTCCCTAGTGAGACTTCCATCTACAACCCAATCTGCTTCGCCTCTGTTTTCAAAGATGTTCGTTCCTCTTCGACTGAAATGCCAACTGCGATTTTCGCCATCGCAGTCTTACAGATTTTCAGACGGTTATCATCATTGTTCAGTACTTCAGTTTCCCATCTCTTTCCGCTTTTTTTCTCTTCTGGAGTTATTTCAGGATTAAAATGGCCTTTGTCCTCTCATTTCTTCTCTCTTAAGTGTCTCTTCTGCTCCTTCCCTCACGATCATCTTTAGTCAGTATTGGTTATTTAGGTTGTCATCTCCATTATCCGTTCTGTATCTTTATATATATTTACTAGCTCTTCATCCTCTGCGTGTCACATTGGGTTGTATATGTGAACTGTGGTTGAGAACGATCTTGTCACTGAACTGTTCACAGTGACTCACTCTCTGTCCTACAGTACTTCTCACACCGAATCCTACTCCTGTTATACCATTTTCTTTTTGTTATTGATATTACCTGACCAGAAATACTCGTCTTCTTTCCATTTCACATCAGTGACCCAGACTACATCTAAACTGAGCCTGATCATTTCCCATTTCAGATGTTCTACCTTCCCTACCACGTTGGACTTTCCGAAATTCCACCCCCCGACTCGTAGGACGTTACCCTTTCATTGGTTATTCAATCTATTTGTCATAGTCACCTCCCCTTGCCAGCCCCTCCCGTGGATCCACATGTGGGATTAATCCTGAACTTTTTGTCAGTGGAGACATCACCATGACACTTTTTCAGCTACCTTCTTTGTACCTATGTTTTCCTCCCCACCTTCTGTGATGGCCCTTTTTAGAGATGTCCATTCCTCTTCAACTGTGCTGCCTACTGCGCTATTCCTTATTGCTGTATCTATAGCGTTAGAGAATTTCAAACGTATCTCGTCATTCCTTAGAACTTGTTACAGAATTAGTCTTTCTCCTCTTTCATTCCTTGTCCCAAGCCCATATTCTCCTATAACCTTTTCTTCTAATCCTTCCCCTACAACTGCATTCCAGTCGCCCATGACTATTAGATTTTCGTCCCCCTTTACATACTGCATTACCCTTTCAATATCCTCATACACTTTCTCTGTCTGTTCATCTTCAGCTTGCGACGTCGGCATGCATACGTGAACTATCGTTGTCGGTGTTGGTCTGCTGTCGATTCTGATTAGAATAACCCAGTCACTGAACTGTTCACAGTAACACACCCTCTGCCCTACCTTCCTATTCATAACGAATCCTACACCAGTTATACCATTTTCTGCTGCTGTTGATGATACCCGATACTCATCTAACCAGAAATCCTTGTCTTCCTTCCACTTCACTTCACTGACCCCTACTATATATAGATTGAGCCTTTACATTTCCCTTTTCAGATTTTCTATATTCCCTACCACGTTCAAGCTTCTGACATTCCACGCACCGACTTTTAGAACATTATCCTTTCGTTGCTTATTCGATCTTTTTCCCATGATAACCTCCCCCTTGGCAGTCCCCTCCTGGAGATCCGAATGGGGGACTATTCCGGAATCTTTTGCCAATGGAGAGATCATCATGACACTTCTTCAACTTCAGGCCACAAGTCCTGTGGATATACGGTACGTGTCTTTAATGCAGTGATTCCCATTGCCTTCTGCATCCTCATGTCGTTGATCATTGCTGATTCTTCCGACTTTAGGGGCAATTTCCCACCCCTAGGACAAGAGAGTGCCCTGAACCTCTATCCGCTCCTCCGCCCTCTTTGACAAGGCCGTTGGCAGAATGAGGCTGAATTCTTGTGCTAGAAGTCCTCGGGCGCCAATGTTGATTATTTATCAAAATTTAGGCAGTGGTGGGGATCGAACCCGGGACCGAAGGCGTTTTTATAATGAATCAAAGACGCTACCCCTAGACCACAGCTACCTAGAACTTAGAACTACTTAACCCTAAGAACATCACATACATCCATGTCCAAGGCAGGATTCGAACCTGTGACCTTAGCAGCAGTGCAGTTCCGGATTGAAGCGCCTAGAACCGGTCGGTCACAGAGGCCGGCTATGGCGCCTCTGGTGCTCCTCTCAGCTTGGTGATCTAACAGCTGGTATTATCGCTTGGGCTTTGAACTGCCTCCGTCCACAATTCTGAAGAGGAATGTGACGATGTTTAATATTTAAGAAGGTATTAAATTAACCTGTTTAGGAATGACATTTTTGCATCTAGTTGTCACCCTCGATAAGACCTGTATTCATTACAGCACCCCTGAAAACGAGCCACCGTCAAATTTTTGCACCGAAGTATGCATAGAAGGTCGTATCGGCGGAAAATTATGGCAACAGTTTTTTGGCAATGCAGGTGGTTTGATATTCTTACATTGCTCTGAAAAAATATTACTGGCCGATATTGGACCACTTCATCAGGGAGAAAATATAGTCACATTTGCAGAAAACTGCTGAGGGAAATAGTATCTTCAAAGTCGATAATGGTCTTACCCCTACATTCGGAATACCTGAGGCACAACTAAAAGTGTCATGAAATAATTTCGAAAGAAAAAGTTAATTAACATGAAACCTAAGCCAACTATTTTGAGAAGTCAGTTTAATGTACACAAACAAAACCACCCTATTCGGCCGATCCTCAATGGTGTATAGACAGTAAACTTTACTAAAAAAAGTGTTGACTTAATAAATAAGTTGAACACAGTTGAGTGCGGCCCTTCCTCTTACCTGACTTCCTTTGACGTTATAAGTTTACATTCTAATGTTCTGGTAGACTTTACTCTCAAAATTACTTAAAATGGTATCCGGTGACACAAAAAAATTAACAGGGCTACAAGTATCCGAACTAATGACTTCTTTGCAGACAGTAATCAATTACGATTACTTTCAGTTCACTGGGTTTAGCTATGGGATGTCAGTTACCAGTAATTCTAGCAGATACTTTTGTATATTCGTAAGAAGAAGAAAATTTTTTGAGGAGTATCCCGTTTTGAAGAGTATGATTCCTTTCTATGCTCGTTATGTAGACGACATACTCATAGTAATTAATAAGAGCGACCATGACCTACAACAAATGTTCCATTCTTTTAACAACTATCGTGAGAAAATTAAGTATAGACAAGCAACACAAAAGAAAAATAGGGAACTTAATTTCATAGATTTGAAACTAAGGTTACTCAATAAAAAAAAATCAGCTTTCACATTTTCCGTAAACCTAATTTCCTAGGTAATATCATCCAAGCTGACTGATTTCACCCGCAAAGCCACGAGATAGATTTATCTCACTTTCAGTACACTGCGCAATGCACACTACTTTAGAGCAGCACATTTTTTCAAGAAATGAATATCCATAATTCAATCCATTGCAATTAACAATAGATATTGGCCGAGTTTGGTTGATCTTATTGTAAAGAAAAAAAATCAGGCGACCTTCGCAGCCAGTGGTGCAAAGAGATATCCGTACGCCACTTACAGTGGATGGATCGCTTAGGCAGCCCTAAGAAGTTTTCGTTCCTACATGCAGGTGGCGGTGCGGTGGTGCTTCGCTGTGTTAAACCAATTGGCCAAGCGCGGGTGGGACTCGCGCACTGAGGGTTCAAAATTTTATTAGGTTTTTTTTCTTCACAAAGATGGTACCATTTTACATGAATAGGTGTGGCTCAAGACGAACGTTTCTAGATGGTTTTAGGCCCCCCACTTCCGTTAACGTAACACATGACTATTAGTCACACTATTTTCCTCCTCTTTTAATGCTGCTGGTACTCTGTTTCTTCTTTGTTATGATATTATATTTCTTGATGCTTGATGTTCCATTTTTCAGGTTTGTGCTCTCATATATACATATCATAAACAACTTTTATTTATTTACTTCAATATGACCGCAACTTGTCATGAATGAAATATACGTTCAAACGGGAAGACGTATTTTTATGTGATACAATTACAATTTAACAAGTTTCAGGCTTTTTACTTTACTTATACTACCATACCTTGCTTGTTACTCAGTTCCATCATTCTAGGTCAGCGGGAAGTATCTCATGGCTTTTGATGAATGAGTTTGCGAGTATCAAAATGTGTGACATTAATGACCAAATCTTTCGTTTGCATTGACTTTGAAACTTAATTTTTTTTATACCGCCAAAGAACCACGATGTTTAGTATGTGACATAAAACTGAACTTGGTACGCCAAACTGTCCCACAGAAAAAGAATTTTAACAGACAGACGAATAAAAAAATTATTGTTATATGATTACAAATAAACAATTTTCGGATTTCTTCCTTCACTTTTACTGTGAAACCTTGCTCCTTGCCAAATTTCGTAATCCTATTTCAACGGAAAGCAACCTACAGGTTTTAATGAGTGAGTTTTCCATTATCAAAATATGTGACATAAATGGCCGTCTCCTTTGATTGAAGTGACTTCGGAATTTAAAATTTTTACACCTTCACACGTCAATCTGTTACCGAGAAAAAGTGTTCTTAACAGTCGGAGAGACGGACAGATATATAACAAAGCTGTCCTCTAGCGGTTACGTTTTTACAGAATAAGGCATGGAACCTTGACAGCTGTTAAGTGTTCAGCTTTAGGCAACAGCAGCAAGAAGATATGAAGCGAAAGTAAAAGTTTATTCCTATACCATTTCTAAGAAATGTATTGCACTGGATAAGCAGACCTTTAACTAATAAATATGACATCCGAGTTGCTTTTCCTATAAACTGCAGTCTAAAACACTATAGTCTAAAACAAAATTTAACTCATAGAATCACAACACAAGAAAATTGTTTCACTAATTCTAGTGTTCATAAAATTGCATGTAATGGCTGCCCTAACTGTTACCAAGGACAGACAGGAGACTTTTCAAAGCCTGTTAAGTAAAGGCGAGGGTAATACGTACAATTCCACTTTTGCTGGACATTTTCTTCTTCTCTAACATACACCAAAGAGACTAGAAGACAGAACTTTTGCATAAGGATAGTAAAGGTTACAGGCTTGACCTGTTAGAAAAATTGGTAAGTATTAAACATTTATTTAACAAAGATGACACCATTTTAAACGAATATGTGAGACTCAAAACTAGAAATTTTCTAGATAGTTTCAGACCCCTACTTTCATTAACGTAACGCATGATTATTGGATATGCCATTTTCCTCTCTTTTAATGCTAGTGGTACTCTGTTTCTTCTTTGTTAAGATATTAATATTTTTCTTCAGGTTTGATGTTCATAATTCCTCACATATGCTCCATTTTTCAGTTTTGTGCGTTTATCATTTCCCTGGCAACCCCCTCCCCTCCTCCCTCCCTTCACCCCTTTCGTTTCTTGCCCCGGTTGCTCCTCTCTGTTTATGACATTTGAATGAACAATTCTCGGCATCTATTATTAGATTGATAAAATTTCCACCCCACGGGTGGAATTTGTCATGAATCTGTTATTAGCATTACGTGGGAACAGGAAAACACCTGCAGAGCCAGAGACCACGCACTTACAAAACCAAGCGATTACTCGTTTTTTTTTTCTTTTTTCGGCGATCGGATTATCAATTTTTATAACTGGCAGAAAATCTCAATCTCTTTAGATGTTAACATGCCGTTTCCAGGAAATAAAATCTTTCAAACGCTTTCACTTAAACAAGAGAAAGTTTTTACTCATCTGCAGAAAATTTCCTTGTCCTTCTTCAGAGTATTTCATCAATATCTCAACATTAAGAAACGAAAATAAACTGCCTTTAGATTGCAGTTTACAGAATGAATTTAATTAACTGCCTTTAGATTGCAGTTTACAGAATGAATTTAACACTTTTACTTTGTTTTTTTTTATATAAATCTTAACAGTATAATAGATAACCAGACTGACATAAAGCTAACATTGATTAAAGTATTATAGTTTGTGAAGTTAAAAAAACGTCAGCAATCGAAAAACACAACAAAATTATATTAAAAATACTTCTCCAACTATACTTCAAATGTTATATCAAATCATTTTCCACCTATAAGAGTTAAGTAAAGTTAATTTCAGGAACAACTATTTCGTTGTCGCACCGCAAATAATTTTTCTGTATTGTTTGAATGCTGTGTAAGCTTAAAACTATTCTCTCATAACCTAAGGGAACAATCAAGCAGCATAATGGGGAATTGGATTTCCAAAACCCCTGCTCCTAGCCTGGACATTCCAGCTAAGTTAAGGAAATACTAGCGGTATTTCGGGTTACGCATGATCTTCAAATGTCATTTTCGTAAAAAGGTCAAAAAGTCCACCACATTCTTAGGGCCACGGTGTGGCCTCGAAACCACTTTATTGCATTCCTTTTACTATGTTCTCAACCCCATCCTCCTCCATGATCTAACTACACTTTCTATTATTTATACTACCTCGAAGTTTACTTTATTTGATTTTATAGTAACTTATTAATGGTTGTCGTTTTGTTAGTTTTATATATGTAAATAGCTAAATATGATCAGTTTTTTAGTGTCAAAGTTTTAATTTTAACGTTTTAAGCAAGTTTAGCATAATAATGTTCATTCAGTATTGCATATCCTGATTCGCGCATACCACTAGTAACCTCTCTTGCCGGACGCTTTCGTTAGCCCAAGCGTTACGTACATGACGATAGAACACAGATGTACGTTGGGTTGGTGAGGTACTACTCCATGACGACCAGCATTTTGTGCATGTTTTTAATAACATGGAGGTGCAATTTTAAAATTTACATGTGCCCTTCCGGTATATTTTGACGCATCTCCGCTGCGAGATGTAACCTAGTAAATTTGAAATTTTTGTATGCGTGGCGAGTTATTATTGATGTATCTACATAATACACATAGTTAATTATATACATACCATTAACCTGTTTAGGTTGTCACTGAATTTCCTTCTGAAGACGCTTTTAAAAAAGTTGAAACCATGGTCAAGAGGTTAAATGTTTCACTTTGCACTTCACTGGCTGTACATCATTTTTTAACGAAGATTTTATCCCGTGGCTGCTGCTCCAGCCACGTACAAACTTGTAAACCTCCTTAAATTTGGAATCCCTTCCGGGATTGTGGTTTTCATTGTGCGTTGTGCTATTTCTGGATGGCATTTTAGAAGCAGGTCCATCCAACGGCGTCCTGATTTATTTGCATTTTCATTGAAAGGGTTGGGAATTTTGTTCTCTAAGCGGAAGACGTGGACACTTCGTTTCAGAATATTTCTTGTGACAGGCAATCCTACGTCTGCCAGTCGAAAAGTTCTACGACAATGTTCTTCCTCTAGCTCTATGCATAGCGTACAATGTCGTCCTAATTTCTTTCCAGCTATTCTGGAAACAGGGAAATAATGTGGTTGCGAAATGTCCGTCTGAGAATAAGGAACTTTCTTGATGCTGCCAACATCGACATGCCATCACGAACAGCAGCAAAAGCTAACTCGCGACTGCGCCTCCGTCCACAACGCTCGCTTCCGTTGCACGTATCGGGATCCCATTATTTACCACTAACAAAACCACAAATTCTTAACTGAATATGAATATTACATACAATTAATTAAGGTCAATTTATAAACCTTACAAAAGTTAAAATTTCTGGGAAAAAAATATCGAGACCGCCTGGATGCGAACTACAGACAAACTAATTGAAAGCCACCAATGGAGACTCATGAAATAATATAACAAAACAGTGTACAAACTTTAAAATTCTGTTCTTCTTATAGGTACCCCAGCAATTAACTTCCTAAGGAAGCTAAGGTGGACACAACAAGGAATAAGACCATAAAAGTATCTAATAAGTCCGCAACTTGCCTCCTAATTGGTAGCAATGCGTCGTGACCATATATAATTCACTTGATGCCTCAAGGCCTGAATATTATTAAAATTTCTCACAATTATAGATAAAAAGGAGAGACCCGTAATTGCTTCGGAGAAAATGTATTAGCGAAAAATCACATTCAGTAGTGTTTATTCCTGATTAACTGTTTCAACAGTTCAGATTGTATCCAGTACAGCACTCGTGCCTGCCGCATTGCGGTCACGAAGTGGGGTCGAGGCAGTGCCAGACAGGTTTTACAGTTTGACCATAATTTATGGATTTCTAGTTTTAGCTTGACGATGTCCACTATGGCCAAACAGTAGATACTGTTATTCTGAAGAAATTGGGTTATCGTGACTGAAACCTTCTGTAAATTCTAGGTAAACGGTGCAAGTGAGGCTGTTCATTATTTGAAATAATATTAAAAATAAAAATAACATCAGACTGTCATCTTCTGATGTTTAAAAACTTCTTGTTAAAGGTCCTGTTCCCTGACTATATCACATATGCCATGTTGACATTCCACTGGATATTGTGTAGCACATTCCACACAGGTTTTTTGAAAATAAAATAAAAACATGTATGTTACAAATGAAAGCAATACAGTTACGAAGCATCTTATGTAACGGGGGATGTCCATGCACATAACATTCCATTGATGATTGTTAGATGTCGGATTGCGTAATATTGCACATTTCTGCACTTTTTTCGTTTCCATGACAAGTTGGATACATGATGGACCCACATTCTTTGAAGTACCAGTGTAACTGTGTTCTTCAAAGAATTTCGATCCAAAATGTATTTAACTCGTCATGTAAACGTGTCCAGAAATGTGCATTGTTACGAAATTCGATATATTTCAAGTGTCAGGGCAATGTCATGTGTGTAGACAAACCTTGTTAAACTGTATTGTTTTTATTCGTGAGAACTCCGTTTTTATTTTTAAAGAACCTGTGCAGAATGGCATGTGTCATACAGTCATGGTACTGGACGTATAAAGACCAGTTTTTAAATATCAGAAGATGACAGTCTGAACTGTTGAAACGGGTAATCAGACATAAACAGTACTGAATGAGATCTTGGTTTTTAAATTTCCTTCGAAGCTTGAATATTAATACATTAGACAGTGACATGCTAAAATAGCATTAAAATGATATCATCTAGAAGCAATTTGAGTGAGAACAATACCAGTTCTTTATACAAAAAGCATTGCTACACAAACGGCAACGAACTGCTCACTAAACAAACAATGGAGACACTGAAAGCTTCTACAAGGTATAAGATGATCCAGATAATGAAGCAGACCTAAAAGTTGTCTGGCGTACTTCTTCCACAGGAGGCCACTGGCCTTATTATGTACCTGTACTTATTTGGACCACCCAACTTACGATGAAATACAATAGATAAAGAGAGACGCTTGTCTGAGGGGCTTTCAATAAGTAATACAACACTTTTTTCTGTAATCAGATTGATTTCATTTAGTATTTTATTGGACTATATTATCATTGGTTTTATTCAGGATTACAATACACCATATTACCCCCACTAGTTTGTCTGCAACACGTTATTTTTCGAAGTTATCTCAGTTCACTGCGACGGCCTTACGCCACCTCACTGGGAGGACCTGTATGATTGCGTGGTAACACTCAACTTGTGGTCGTGGAGGCTAACGTCTTGCTGCATCAGTAACCTCCCCATCATTAACATATTACTTCCCGTGGAGCGCATCCTCCTTTGGACTAAACAGATGGAAGCTTGAAGGTGCAGGTTTCGGGCTTTAGGCTGGACGAAGAAAAGCAATGAACCCATGTTTTATCACCCGTGACTATGTTGTAGAAAAGTAGTCACAATATGCTTCGTAACGCGCAAGAAATTTCGCACAGAAGGTCCTTCGTTGCTCTTACGGTCTTCTGTTAGGTGATGAGCAACCCAGTGGGCGCAAACCTTTGAGTACACAAACTGGTAGACGAGTGTGTCAGGACTAGCAACAGAGATGTCCCCTTGTTTAGCGTGGTATTTGATTGTGATCCGTCGATCACCTCGAATGAGAGTGTCTTCACATTCCAATATTGCAGGAGTCACAGCTGTATGCGGACTGCCGGCTCGCGGGAGATCGGCCAAGTTTGCGCTATCTTGTTGCGATGTTGACAGACTCCTTTCCCAATGAGTCACCATGTGTGCTCATTCCAAGGTCTCCTTAGACATCCTATGACCATTTACGAATATCTACGATGCTCTGGGTTTCCCCCAGAAGAAACTCAACGAGAGCTCTCTGCTTGGAACGCACCTCAGTTACTGCTGCTATTTTGAAGGCTACGTATAGCGCTGCCACCTAACGGAACTTCATGAAACTATAAGTGCTGACGTTGGAAGATTCCACGATGTTCCACAACGAATTCTACATCCTGTCAACAGAAACTGGCCGCGAAAAAAAATTGTGTTGCAGTACTTATTGTACGATGGTTGCCCGGAAAGTGATACACCGCATTTATTTTCTTCGACAATTCTTTATTGAATATAATGAGAAATGACACACGAAAGAATGATGTTTTACCTACACACCCTATTTATCCACGTAATCTCCATCCCGATTTGTGGCCTCCCTCCAGCGTAAAACCAGGGCGTATGTGTCCTGTTGGTACCAATTCTTGTCCTGGAGGAGGAGCCAATGCTTCACTATGTGAACCGCTTCCTACATCTACATCTACATCCATACTCCGCAAGCTACCTGACGGTGTGTGGTGGAGGGTACTTTGAGTACCTCTCTCGTTTCTCCCTTCTATTACAGTATCGTATTGGTCTTGGAAAGAAAGATTGTCGGTATGCCTCTGTGTGGGATCTAATCTATCTGATTTTATCCTCGTGGTCTCTTCGCGAGATGTACGTAGGAGGGAGCAATATACTGCTTGACTCCTCGGTGAAGGTATGTTCTCGGAAACTTCAACAAAAGCCTGTACCGAGCTACTGAGCGTCTCTCTTGCAGAGTCTTCCACTGGAGTTTATCTATCATCTCGGTAAATGATCCAGTAACGAAGCGAGATGCTCTCCGTTGGATCTTCTCTATCTCTTCTATCAACCCCATCTGGTACGGATCCCATACCGGTGAGCAATACTCAAGCAGTGGGCGAACAAGTGTACTGTAACCGACTTCCTTTGTTTTCGGATTGCATTTCCTTAGGATTCATCCAATGAATCTTAGTCTGGCATCTGCTTTACCGACGATCAACTTTATATGACCATTCCATTTTAAATCACTCCTAATGCCTACTCCCACATAATTTATGGGATTAACTGCTTCCAGTTGCTGACCTGCTATATTGCAGCTAAATGATAAAGGATCTTTCTTTCTATGTATTAGCAACACATTACACTTGTCTACATTGAGATTCAATTGTCATTCCCTGCACCATGCGTCAGCTCGTTGCACATCCTCCTGCATTTCGGTACAATTTTCCATTGTTACAACCTCTCGAAATACCACAGCATCATCCGCAAAAAGCCTCAGTGAACTTCCGATGTTATCCACAAGGTCATTCATGTATATTGTGAACAGCAACGGTCCTACGACACTGCCCTGCGGCACGCCTGAAATCACTCTTAGTTTGGAAGACTTCGCTCCATTGAGAATGACTTGCTGCGTTCTATTATCGAGAAACTCTTCAATCCAATCACACAATTGGTCTGATAGTCCATATGCTCTTACTTTGTCCATTAAACGACTGTGGGGAATAGTATCGAACGCCTTGCGGAAGTCAAACACGGCATCTACCTGGGAACCCGTGTCTATTGCCGTCTGAGTCACGTGGACGAATAGCGCGAGCTGGGTTTCACACGATCGTCTTTTTCGAGATCCATGCTGATTCCTACAGAGTAGATTTCTAGTCTCCTCGTAGTCGTCAAAGTGACTTCCACGAATGGTATCCCATAGTGGCTCAAAAAAGTGAAAGTCCGAGGGGGCTAGGTCAGGGACGTAGTGTGGATAGGGTAACACTGTCCAACCTTGTTTTGCGATGTTCAGGAGTACTCAGACTTATATAGGTCCGAGCGTTATCGTGTTGCAGCAAAACATATCCTTGGTTTCCTGTGGCGCCGAAGTCGCCGGAGCGCATCTTGAATTTTGTTAATGTGGTGACACATGCTTTTGAATTAATGGTGCCGCCTCTTGGCATCACATCAATAAGAATCACACCTTCTCAGTCCCAGAACACGGTTGCTTAGAATTTTTTCTTCTGTGGGGAGTAGTAATAGCGCCCTTCCATCGACTGTCGTTTTGTTTGTGGCTCAAAATGGTGAACCCAGGTTTCATCACCTACCACAATCCCGGACAAGAAGGCCTCCCCCTCAACTTCAAAATGTTGCAACAAATCAAGACAAATCCAACGTTAGACACCGCGGGACCCATATTGCACACACTTTTGAATATCGAAGAGAGCGGATAGTTGCATCCAGACTTGCTTACAGATGCAGTGCCAAGTGCCGAGTCGTAATGCGTCCGCACTCGCGAATGACAACATCACCTCTCTGCAACATGTCAGGTGTGACAGCCGTAGATGGTCTCCCCGACCGCTGCAAATCGTCGATCTCCGCCGAACCGCCTTCTCACGACCTCACCCTCCGTGCCCAGCGACTAACTGTACTTCTGTCGACAGCAGATGCTCCATAGACTTTGCACAAGCGTTTGTGAATATTCCCAGTTTCTTTCTCCTTCGTGAGAAATTCAATGACGGCACGTTGCTTGTAACGTACATCACCTACAGAAGTCATTTTGAAACTGTCCTGCAGTTACGCCACCTGTCGGAAGTGACGGAAACTTAGCGCGCTCACTCAGGAAATTCCAAATAATACACAGTGTAAGGGATCTGTGATCTCACAAACATAGATGCTAGTATCCGACGCCCAGGTCGATAGTAGACAGGAGTCGATTGTCGAGCGCTGGAGGAAGCAGTGAGACGAGTGTCGAGTGCGGAGTAGTACTTTAGAGTGTTGAGTGAGCAGTAGTGTTGGAGAGACAGGCAAGAATGGTGGTCGAGTGAGTTGTAAACGGTAAAATTCAAAGGAGGATGACGAGTGAGCACGTCCCCCTGGTCGTCGTGGGGTTGACCCTCACTAATAACCTTCACTAATACTGATTCGCGAGTGATATGAAACAAAGTGACAAGTGCCGAATTACGTGTTTCGCGTCAACCGCGTCGGCCAGCAACTACCATGGACTGCAGTGAGGATTGTTGTGAATGTTAACCAGCAGCATTGCGTGTGACGAAGTACTGAAAATCAGCAACCAATAAAAAGATATAACTAATTAGACGTGTAAGGCGAAGGTAGCAACTGCCTTAGTAGGAAATATATATATCAGTTTGTACATCGCAACCTTTATGGTCCTTAATAATAGACAAACTTTCAATAATTCCACTATTCATCTCAAAACAGCCGCACTCGGTTGAAATACCCCCGAAGCCACTGCAAAAATACCGATAGCCTTTCATCCATTAAGTACACCGTCGTATAATCATAATAATTAACTGTTTGGCGGCTTGGGTAAATTACACGAAACCCAATAAAGGAGTTTAAACGGGGGTGTTTCAAGTCGCAACGTTTCACATTCGTAGCTCTGTTTCGACTGAGAAAAAAAAAATCCGTGCATCACTTTCTGGGCAACCCTAGTACGCTGCTCGCATTTTCCTTTATGAAACCATGGCCAACATCCCTCTGGCGATCCCTAGTAATACTTCACGGAAAGGACTAATAAAAGTAGCAGCAGACAGCTTTGCAGTGGTAAGGGATACCACATCAGTAAAAAGTCTCTGCAACTCTGTTTGAGCTTACGGGGGGGGGGGGGGGGGGGGCGGACGTCTGAGAGCGTCTTTTTGAGTCTGCATACGTCCCACATGCGAAGGTCCTCCGCGTTTTATCGCCGTTCCTCTCTCAGCTACCGCCTCAGCCGTAGACCGCATTTTAATAACTCCGTTATTACCACTTGCGAGCAATTGCGAGACGCTTGTAACTTTATTTGCGTACCCTCAGACGCGAAAGTCATCCGAATCGCAGTGAACCTTAATATTTGCGGGGCAGCAACAAGTCACAAGCAGGGCGGAAAATAAAACGGGGAGTAAGGCGAAATAATTACGAGCGCCACGGCGGCGGAGGGAAGCTGAGGAGAAGCAGCAGGGGTCGCGGAGACGGAAAGCCAGCCAGGGAGGGATATTAGGTCCATAACGACGGACGAGTAATTACAGGCCCCATTCCTCAGGGGGTGGGGGGTGGAGCGTCTGAATCTGTTTACTGGCTGCCGCCCAGGCGCAAAATAAGCGCAGGTAATGGGCTCAGTCCTCGAGAACAAATCTGGGGCGCCGGAGCCAGTGAATCCGAGCGCGTGGGTCTCATCTCGTATTCCTTGCCTCGCTGCTCGATTAAGCGCGAGAGCCGAGGTTCGCAGCGGGTGGGACGTCTCGAGACGCCTCAACGATCGATACAGCCAAGGATCGCAACCTCCTGCTTAATAGCGGCGCTTTCACCTGGCGAACAGCGGTTCGGCGTTAGGCGTACGAGGTGACTACATCTGTACTAGAATGTCACCAATAAAAACTTTTCTACGGGACCTCCTCGTCTCGCCGTTACAGATTTCACCAAATGCCACAGGTACCATCATAGTGATGCTACATTCAGATCTTATGTAGCATGGCTAGACGCTAACCTCACCGTTCGGAACCGCAAACTGAAGGAACTGCTCTGAAGAGTGTGTTTACGGCTCACCGGCGCTCAGTTGCTGATATGAGGAGAGCCGCATTGTTTAGAAATACGAGAGATACCGCACTTAAATTAGACCAATCGACATCTACCGACCGCCGTGTCACTCTCCGCCAATGGAGTCATCGGATGCGAAATGGAGGGGCGAGGGTTCAGCAGACCGTCCTCCCGGCCATTGTCAGTTTTCGTGGCCTACTCAAATGGCATCACAGGGCTAAGTACACCCTGTTCCAGTACTCAACTATGGAAAACTCGCTGGCAGCAATGCGAATCGAACCCGGGTCCTGTGCATGACCGTCCACTGAGCCGACCACACAGCTACAGAGGCAGACAGTATTAGAGGTGATCAAGAAGAATTAATTATCACCTGCAAGTGCAGTAATTAAGTTACGTAATAAATTTCTTAAATTGTGTTTATCCATAAACACTAAAAAATGGACATTGTTATGTGCCTATGGATGTATGGTCGACATCTCATCCTTACCAATGAATCAATTTCAGCAATACACATCCCTTACTGTCAGGTAAGAATTAATTTTCGTGAGTGCCACCTCTTATCATAGTTCAAGGATATGACGTCATAAACAATGAGAAGAGAAAAACTGTCGCATCATGCTTGACGTTTAAATTAAAATGTTCAAATGCGTGTGAATTCCTAAGGAATGAAACTGCTGAGGTCTTCGGTCCCTAGAATCACACACTAAGTAAGCTAACGTATGCTAAGAACAACACATATTGCATGGCCGAGGAAGAACTTTAACCTCCGGCGGGAGGGGCTGCCCAATCCGTGACATGGCGCCTCAAACCACACTGCCACTCCACGAGAAACTTTTAAATTTATTACTGCTTTACTAATAACTCTATTCGCAATAAATTTCATAGACAGTATCAACATATGCTGCTAAATGTAACTACAAAATTGTATCATGGTAACGCACATATTCCAGAACATATGATCTCATAAACAATTAGATGTGTGAAAAATACCGCAACATGCATGAAGTTTTAGCACATTTATTCATTACTCGCTAAGACATTCCTACAGTCGAATCAGGTTAATAAAATCCCTGATATCCGGGAGCACATTCGGCAGCTTTCAAGAGCGAACAGCAAACGGTTGTAGGTAAAAACAATAGACGCCGGCATAAGAAGTCACACTCATTCTCCCAACGGCCTTGTCAAAGAGGACACAGGAGCGGACAGAGGTTCAGGGCACTGTCCTAGGGTTGGGAAAGGGCGCCTAAAAGCGGAAGAATCAGCAATGATCAACGGTGTGAAGATGCAGAAGGCAAGGTAAACCACTACATTAGTGACATGTAACGTGTATCCACAGGGCATGTGGCTGCAATTGAAGAAGTGTCATGATGATCTCCCTATTGGCAAAAGATTCTAGAATAGTCCCCAAATTCCGATCTGCGGGAGGGGACTGCCAAGGGGAAGGATACCATGAGAAAAAGATTGAATAATCACCTGAAGGATAACGTTTACGAGTCGGGGCGCGGAACGTCATAACCTCGAACGTGGTAGGGACGCTAGAAAATCTGAAAAGGGAAATACAAAGGCTCAATCTACATCTAGTAGGCACCAGTCAAGTGAAGCGGAAAGAAGACAAGGATTTCTTGTCAGATGAGTATGGGGAAATGTCAACAGCAGCAGAAAATGGTATAAAAGGAGCAGGATTCGTTATGAATAGGAAGGTAGGGAAGAGAGTGTGTTTCTGTGAACAGTTCAGTGACAGAGTCGTACTTATCAGAATCGACAGCAAACCAACACCGAAAACGATAGTTCAGGTACACATACCGACGTCGCAAGCTGAAGATAAAGAAAGTGTATGAGGATGCTGAAAGGGTAATACGGTATGTAAAGGGGGATGTAAATCAAAGGCATGGGAGACTGGACTGCAGGAGTAGAAGAAATGGTTACAGGAGAATATGGGCTTGGGGCAAGGAATGAGAGAGGAGAAAGACTAATTGAGTTCTGTAATAAGTTTCAGCTTTTAATAGCTAATACCCTAATCAAGAATCAAATGAGGGGGAAGTATACTTGGAAAAGGCCGTGTGATACGGGAAGATTCCGTTAGATTACGTCATGGTCAGACAGAGATTCCGAAATGATGGATTGTAAGGCGTATTCAGGAGCAGATACAGACCCAGATCACAATATAGTAGTGATGAAGAGTAGGCTGAAGTTCAAGACATTAATCAGGAAGAATCAATACGCAAAGAAGTGGAATACGGAAGTGCTAAGGAATGACGAGATACGCTTTTAGTCCTCTAAGGCTATAGATACAACAATAAGGAATAGCTCAGTAGGCAGTACATTTTAAGAGGAATGGACATCTCTAAAAAGGGCCACCACAGAAGTTGGGAAGGAAAACATAGGTACAAAGAAGGTAGCTGCGAAGAAACCATGGGTAACAAAAGAAACACTTCAGTTGTCTGATGAAAGGAGGAAGTACAAAAATGGTCAGGGAAACTCAGGAATCCAGAAATACAAATCTCTGAGGAATGAAATAAATAGGAAGCGCGAGGAAGCTAAGGCAAATGGCTGCAGGAAAAATACGAAGACATCGAAAAAGAAATGATTGTCGGAAGGACAGACTCAGCATACAGGAAAGTCAAAACAATCTTCGTTGACATTAAAATCAAGGATTCAACGGGAATTCCATGTTAATTGCGGAAGAGAGAGACGATAGGTGGAAAAAATACGTTGAAAGCCTCTATGAGGGTTAAGAGTTGTCTGATGTGATAGAAGAAGAAATAGGAGTCGATTTAGAAGAGATAGGGGATGCATCATTAGAGACGGAATTTAGAAGAGCTTTGAAGGCAAAGAAAGCACAGGAGATAGATAACATTATATGAAACTTTCTAAAATCATTGGGGAAAGTGGCAACAAAACGACTATTCGCGATGGTGTGTAGAATGTAAGAGTCTAGCGACATATACTATGTGATGAAAAGTATGCGGACACTCCGGAAAACATATTTTTTTCATATTAGATGCATTTTGCTGCCAGGTACTCCATATCAGTGACACCAGTAGTCATTAGGCAGTGTGAGAGCAGAATGGGGCGCTCTGCGTAACTCACGGACTTCGAACGTGGTCAGGCGATTAGGTGTCACTTGTGTCATACGTTTCTATTCGAGATTTCCACACTCCTGAAGATCCCTAGGTCCACTGCTTCTGATGTGATAGTGAACGGGAAACGTAAAGGGACACGTACAGCAGAAAAGCGTACTGGCCGACGTCGCCCGTTGACTGACAGACACAGACGACAGTTTAAGAGGGTCGCAGTGTGTAATAGACAGACATCTATTCAGACAATCAAACTGCATCAGGATCCACTGCAAGTACTGTGACAGTTACGTGGGACGTGAGATGTCATGTTCGAGCGGCTGCTCATGGCGAATGCCCGATTAACGTCATCTGCCAGCGTGCATAGTGCCAAGGGTGAAATCCGGAGACGGTGGTGTTATGGTGTGATCATGTCTTTCATGGAGGGGGCTTGCGTCCGTTGTTTTGCGGCGCACTAGCACGGCACAGGCCTACAGTAATGTCTTCCCACTGTTGAAGAGAAATTTGGGAATGACGATTGCATCTTTCAACACGATCGAGTAATGCACGGCCTGTGGCAGAGTGGTTACATGACAATAACATCCCTGCAATGAACTGGCCTGCACAGAGTCTTTATCTGAATCCTACAGAACACCTTTAGGATGTTCTGGAAACGCCGACTTTGTCCCAGGCCTCACCGACAAGACATTGGTACCTCTCCTCAGCGCAGCACTCCGTGAAGAAAGGGCTGCCATTTCCCAAGAAACCTTCCAGCACCTGATTGAACGTATGCCTGCGAAAGTGGAAGCTGTCATCAAGGCTAAGGCTGGTCTAACACCATACTGAATTCCAGCATTACCGGTGGAGGGCGCCACGAACTTATAAGTCATTTTCTGCCAGATGTTCGAATACTTTTGATCACGTTTGACTTTCGGAAAAGCATCATCCACACAATTCCGATGACGGCAAGAGCTACCAAGTGCGAGAATTATCGCACAAGCAGCTTACCAGCTCATGCATCCAAGTTGCTTACAAGAATAACACACAGAATAATCGAGAAGAAAATTGATGATGCGCTAGATGACGATCAGTTTGCCTTTAGGAAAAGTGAAGGCATGAGAGAGGCAATTCTGACATTAATAATGGAAGTAAGACTAAAGAAAAATCAAGACACGTTCATACGATTTGTCGGTCTGGAAAAAGAATTCGACAATGTAAAAAGGTGCAAGATGTCCGAAATTCTGACATTACTTTTGTTTTGGAGATGCTAATCTTCGTACCATAGTCCTTACATTTCTGATCTAGCTCTGAAATATATCTTTGCCAACTTTCAATAGAATATGCCATCACAACTAAGCAATCCGGATATGCGAGACTGACTATTTTACTTTCACCTATCTTAATCTCACCCAGCCAGTCTATTGTTTTCATCATGTGATCCATAAATAATATGAACAACAGTGGAGACAGGTTTCAGCCTTGTCTTACCCCTGAAACTACTCTGATCTATGGACTCAATTTACCGTCAACTCTAACTGCTGCCTGACTATCTACGTAAAGACCTTTAATTGCTTGCAAAAGTTTGCCTCCTATTCCATGATCACGTAGGACAATAACCTCCTCCTAGGAACCCGGTCATATGCCTTTTCTAGATCTATAAAACATAGATACAATTCCCTATCCCACTCGTAACACTTCTCCATTATTTGCCGTAAGCTAAAGATCTGGTTCTGACAACCTCTAAGAGTCCTAAACCCACACTGATTTTCATCCAATTTGTCCTCAACTAATACTCGCACTTTCCTTTCTACAATACCTGAGAAGATTTTACCCACAACGCTGATTAAAGAGATACCTCTGTAGTTGTTACAATCTTTTCTGTTTCCATGTTTAAAGATTGGTGTGATTACTGCTTTCGTCCAGTCTGACAGAACATGTCCCGACTCCCACGCCATTTCAATTACCCTGTGTAGCCATTTAAGACCTGACATTCCACTGTATTTGATGAGTTCCGACTTAATTTCATCCACCCCAGCCGCTTTATTGCACTGCAATCTATTGACCATTTTCTCCACTTCCTCCAATGTAATCCTATTTCCATCATCATTCCTGTCCCATTGTACATCGAAATCTGAAGCATTACTGATCGTATTTTCACCTACATTGAGCAACTCTTCAAAACACTCCCTCCATCTGCCCAAGGCATCAACAGGATTCACGAGCAGTTTTCCTGACCTGTCCAAAATACTTGTAATATCCTTCTTACCTCCCTTTCGAAGACTGCTAATAACACTAGAATGGTTTTCCAGCAGCTTGACCCAAGGTCTCCAACCTGTTTCCAAAGTCTTCCCAAGATTTGTTCTTGGATGCTGTAATTATCTGTTTGGCTTTGTTTCTTTCTTCAACATAACTTTCTCTGTCTACCTGAGTTCTAGTATGTAGCCATTCTTGATATGCCTTCTTTTTCCTTTTACAGGCTGCCTTGACTGTCATTCCACCAAGCTGTTTGCTTCATCCTACCTTTACACACTACTGTTCCAAGACATTCTTTAGCCACTTCTAGTACTGTGTCCCTGTACCTTGTCCATTCCTTTTCCAGTGACTGCAATTAACTACATTCAACTAACTGGTACCTTTCTGAGATCACTGTTATGTACTTGTGTCTGATTTCCTTATCCTGAAGTTTCTCCACTCTTATCCTCCTACACATGGACCTGACCTCCTGCACTTTCGGCCTCAGAATGCCAATTCACTGCAGATTAAATAGTGATCAGTGTCATCAAAGAAGCCCCTGAATACACGTGTGTCCCTCACAGCCTTCCTGAATTCCTAATCTGTTATTATATAGTCAATGACAGATCTAGTTCCCCTGCCTTCCCAAGTATACCGGTGAATGTTCTTATGTTTAAAAAAAGAGTTTGTGATTACTAAGCCCAGACTGGCACAGAAATCCAAGAGTTGTTTCCCGTGCCTGTTGGCCTCCATATCCTCTACAAATTTACCCATAACCTTTTCATACCCTTCTGTTCGATTTCCAATCCTGGCATTAAAATCATCCATGGGCAGAACACTGTCCTTGTCCTTTACTGTAACAACTACGTCGCTGAGTGCGTCATAAAAACTATCCATCTTATCTTGATCTGTCCCTTCACAATGCTAATATACTGACACAATCCTAATTTTCTTGCTAGACACTGTCAAATCTATCCACATCAGTCGTTCGTTTACATACCTTATTGCAACTACGCTGGGTTCCATTTCTTTCCTGATGAAAGCCCTACACCCCATTGTGCTATTACTGCTTTGACTCCTGACAGGTAGATCTTGTATTTTCCCACTTCCTCTTCTTTCTCACCCCTTACCCGAATGTCTCTAACAGCTAAAACGTCCAACCCCATCTTACTTGCAGCCTCTGCCAGGTCTACCTTCTTCCCAGAGTAGCCCCCATTGATATTAATAGCTCCCCATCTCGTTACCATTCGTTTGCCGAGTCGTATCTTAGGAGCCCTGGTTTGTCAATTAGAGGTGGGACTTCGTCACCTCCAAAGGTCCGAGGCATTTTGCTCTGATTGTTGCCAGCATCAAATTTATAGTACCAGGGAAGCAGGTTGCTAGCCTTACTTGCCCCAGGTCCCATTGAGTTTTACCCCTAACGGTTGAGGGACTAACCGGTGTATTTGGTAGTCTTTGCCATTTGAGCACAAAGGTGGCCACGAATCGGAATATGTCCGAGATGCCCAGCCTTATTCCAAAGTAACTGGTATCCCGACTGACAGGACCACTTACTTGGCCACTCATACGTTGCCCGTGGTTCATGAACTAGGACATGATACCAGGAACCCACACCATGAACTGATGACCAAAAAAAATGTACCATCATGCAGTAATCCGTTTTCTGCGTCTGAAGAGGAACAACGCTACAACAGTAGATATTTATTTTGCGGAAGTGTGCGGTGACAAAGCACCATCATATGATACAATGTACTTTAGGAAGTACAGATGCTTGCTGTGTCGTCAAGTATGTTCGACGAACGAAGTAGATGACCATCTGTCTGTGAAGTAACAGGAAAAGGCAAGGTGCTCTACAACCAGGTCCTCAGTCGCGACGATAATGCAAAAAGTGAAAGTCGGTCATGGATCAGTAGTCAGTACGACAGTTTGATCATGACAATATCTCCGACCCCTGGATTTTGCGACTGCTCCCGCAATTAAAAAAGTCCACAGAATCTAAGCAACAGTGGAAATTCTGCAGTTCAATCAGGTGAACCACATGGCTGCCTTAAAAATCTGATCACCGTGGACGTGTGTTGGGTGTGTCAGTATGACCCCGAGATGAAGGGGAAAAGCAGTGGAATGTTGTGCATTCTCGACTGGTGGAAAGACCGATACCTAATCATCATATAGCAAGAGGATTATGGATGCTTTTGTGACTGCTATGGTGCGGCATTTCCACGTCCTTCAAATTTGACACTATTCGTGTCCCTTATGTACCCTGCCAGGCTATCTAACAACACTAAACAGAAACAACACTACCGTATTCTGGGCGCTGTTCTGTGACAGAAGATTGCAGCACCAGTCATTTACGTACCCGCCGATGGTGGGTATTTGTACGAAGTTACATTGAAAACCGACTATGTCTTCTGGGTAATTCACGTTCATTTGTCAGCGAGAGTGAATATGTATATGTATGCCAGCACAGCACACACACACACTACCACTTTCAGAGGCAGCTCCAACGTAGCTGCTGAATGCTATCACGCATTCTATCCGCCCGATAGTTGAGGACAGACAACGAGCGGGTTTCACAGACACGATTTTGGACATTGTGCTCATTCATTATTTGAGCATTTCTTTCCCTGTGTTACAGATGCATTCTGATATGATAACGAAATTGGGCAATTTTTAAACTTTTCACTCTCCCTAACAAATGTTTATTCCTTTAGTGAGTAAGCATCCATTCTCACTTCCTTATTCTACACACATTTTAAACCACAGTATAAAATGTATACTTACACAGTGATTTCTATACGGTAATTAGATTATGGGCCGGCCGTTGTGGCCGATCGATTCTAGGTGCTTCAGTCTGGAACCGCGCGACCGCTACGGTAGCAGATTCGAATCTTGCCTCGGGCATTGATGTGTGTTATGTCCTTTGGTTGGTTAGGTTTAAGTACTTCTACGTTCTAGGGAACTGATAACCCATAGTGCTCCGAGTCATTTGAACTATTAGATTATGGATCCCCTATGCCTCATGCCAGTGTGATGACAAGTGGATGTTGTAGAGTCAACAACGGTCACCTGCAAAGAATTTGACTTTATCAGTCCATGTTCTACACATGGGCTTCGCTTGTTGTGGCTACCTCAAAGAAATTACCTTCACACGTGTTTTCTCTGTTGTTTCTCCAAGAATACTAGATGAAGAGATTGTCTACAGGGTCCAAGAACGGGCAACCAGCAGCTCTTTGTGGATGCAGGCGGTACAACTGACTTCCACATTTTCTAAAGGAGCTTATGATGGTAATGCATCTAAACTGGCCATAAGCAACTCCTCACACGATCAATCAGGCACTTGATCCAACTGAGTTATCGTTTACAGTGATCCAGGTTGCACTTTTAGATGGGATCATACAAGCCCGGATAGGGATTTCGGCTGGGTATCGAAATTCAGTCCTGTTTCTGTGCCAACGTGTTTGTAAATGGGAAATTTCCAAAATCGTTGACGTTCTGTGCCATCCCATTATAACGGGCAATGCTAAATTGCGCTGCAGCTTTGCTGCCTGAAGAATGGTGACTTTGTTACAGTGCCCAAACATTTATAGGGACAGGTTGGCATGATATAATCCACTTGCTGAGTGGTATGATAAATCAGTTAAAAATAGAATGCAGACCCGATTCCCTGAATTTGAAGAACTTGGAGAACGAGAGTCATGGAAAACCCTAATCAGGCTTTTATGTTTAGACATCTACGTGTATGTTTGTACTGAGCGAGGTGGCGCAGTGGTTAGACACTGGACTCCCATTCGGAAGGACGACGGTTCAATCCCGCGTCCGGCCATCCTGATTTAGGTTTTCCTTGATTTCCCTAAATCACTCTACACAAATGCCGGGACGGTTCCTCTGAAAGGGCACGGCTGACTTCCTTCCCCATCCTTCCCTAATCCGATGACACCGATGACCACGCTGTCTGGTCTCCTTCCCCAAACCAACCAACCAACGTATGTTTGTAATCAATTTCATGAATGTTGTTCATACATCTCATTGACTGGAGTAGAGTTGTCTTCAGTTGAGAGACCCTCTTCGAACTGAGCCCAGATGACCAGTGAAGACTTGTCTGGAAACACCCCCGAAAGCAATGCTGAATGTCTCCCATCATACAGCCTGACAACTAGAAGTGATGGTCAGGGGTGCTATTTGATTTCGTAGCACTGCACCCTTACAGCACAGAAGTAAGCCGACGTATTCTACACCCCGTTTTGTTTCCCTTCATGGCAAACCATCCTGGGCTTGTATTTCAGTCAGGTAATGCTAGCCCACACTCAGCGTGAGTTTCTACTGCATGTCTTCATGCTTGCCAAATCCTACCTTGGCCAGCACCGTCACCGGGTCTCTCCCCAGTTGAGAACAAGTGCCGCACTATTGGCAGGGCCCTCCAACCAGCTCAGGATTTTCGTGACCTAACGCCCCAGTTGTTCAAATTTGGGACAATAACCTTCAGGAAGACATCCAAAAACGCTATCAATCAATGCCAAACCAAATAACTGTATTCATAATGGCCAGAGGTGAATCAACGTGATATTGACTTGCACAATTTACGAAGTTCTTTCTCTTGAATAAATCTTCCAGTTTTCGTAAAATTGTAATGCTTTGTTTGTCTGTACATGTGCCCCACATATATCCGTCTCCATTCCATCCAGATAATTCCTTTCTGGGTTTTTTTTCTTGGATCGCATTACAAACATCATGGGATTCATTGTTCCATCAAATCTTAGGTCGTTGCAAAATTTCTGAGGAAAAACCCTGATATATCAACTCAAGTCTATGGACCACAGAAGGAAAAAAACAAGATGTGCAGAAGGAGGTCGAGTGTAAGATTGTCACTCTTCTATTCCATATGCGTAGATCAACTCGAAAATAGGTCTACTTGTTCCTCATCTTTGACAGCGCTAACCAAAATTACTGATGGATCAAAAATATGTCCTGCCTTGTTTTTTATGAGCCGACTGAAGATAAGAGTGCTTGCTATTGTTGTTCTCTGTGTGTGAATGCCTTTTATACAAATAAGCAACTTACAGGGTACAGAAGGAAGTGCTCAAGTGAGAACCCATTTCATGTAGAGATACCTACAGAGGTGGACACGTTTTTAAAGCTTCAGAATTTTTTTAAAAAGGAGTTGGTACTATTTGTTGTGTATGCAGACTTTGAACGATTTCATGTTCCTTTGGAGGTCTGTGTGAATTACCCCATTGCCTCACATACAATCCTCACAGAATTGTTGTGTATTTGTATGACTGGAACTGTAATTATTTTAAATCCTATGACAGAGAAAATCCTGCAAAATGCTTAGCCTCTGAGCTTCAGGCACTTGCAGAGAAGTTAAACTGAAGTATAATAAATCTGATAATGTTACATTTGTGGGCTGTCATTAGCAAACACCAGCAAAAAAGCTATATATAGGTCATTGTCATCTAAATGATAAGTTTCGCAATGCAACACACAAAATACAACCTGGATTAAATGCTCCCCCAACATACAGCATTGTTCTTCCATATATGAGTAGCTATGATGCTCACTACAACATTGACCACTTGACTGGGTTTTCCTCCTGGTGATCACTGGGTTAGTGTTCAACCCACAAGCCTGGAGAAATATGTGAGAATTAGCATGCATGTAACACTGTGCTTCATGCGTTCATTCAGGTTTACACAGGCACCGCTTCAGACATTCGCAGAAACCCTGTGTCAGGAGGATATTCTCCTCGCACAAGCTGCACATCCTGATGCTTGTTAGAAATAATTGGATTTGGCACAGAGACTATGAAACTGACCACTCAATATTTTTTTTTTTGTATTCTCCAGTAATCTTACAGGCATTTCCATAACGGTTGCAAAATATGAGCACATCTTCTACAAGAATTTAATGTACTGTATGCTTACAATTAAACTTTCGCTATTTCAGCCAGCATAGACAGAAAACTCTTTACCGTATGGGTATCCTGTTATACTGGAATGATGCTCAGACAGTGCGCTGCAACATTTGTGATTTTAGTAGTGTTAATGTCATGACTTGCCATCAAACATCGGAACTGATGGAACTTTGCGAAAAAAGGGTCAAGGACATGTAGTGTGAAAGACAGAAGCTACTGTTATTTTCATCACCATGTGATCCCTGCTCTGTGGGTGAGAGGTGCTCTTCCTCGACTGTTTTCATGCACGATGGAGCTCCACCTAATACTGCTTGTGATGTCACTCGGTTACTCCGTAATACATTTGGAGGAAACGGAATCATTGGCCTAAATTCCAAACTGCATTCCCACCAAGATCACTAGTTTTGACCCTCTATGATTTCTGATTGTGTGGTTACCTGTAGGTCAGGTTTTATCAGCGTAACACATACATTGAACGTTGAAGATGAGCATAGCTAGAGGGGTAGCCAACATCCCACCCGGAATGTTTTGAGCATCAGTAGAGCGATCTCAAACGGTTTCAGGCTGTTATGTATGCAGATGGTTGTACCTTGAATCAACAGTTGCAATCTGCAAACTGAACATGGTATGTAATTAACAAATGTTACCATCTCATGTGGAAACTAACATGTGTTTCACTCAATAGTTATTTGTTACTCCTCTTCTGCATGTGCTTATAAATGTTTCACTAAGTTTCATTGACCTATGATCATTCGTTTTTCATCAAAGCACTCGAGTAGGGAAAGTGCAATTATAACCACCCTGCATATAATTATGGAAACATGTAAGGCTCTGCATGTGTGCCTCCTTCCAGATATATTCAAACAGTTCCAGATAGTATGTCTGGCTACATACAGTCCGGATCCTGACCATAAATATCGTGTGTGGGTTATCGTGCTACATATTGTTCAAAACCACATGTGTCCACGTCTGCCACGAAGTTTCAAGTTAATTTCAAATTGGCTGAAGGCGTAACACTTAAAACTCCACAACATTAGTCTTTTCTTTTAAGGAAAAAAATTCAAAGGCCTCACGTGAAACAGTTCTTTAAGTTAGGCTGAAGGCCTTAAGAGCTAAATAACTATTTTTTTTAAAAAAATCGGCTAGAATCCATACAACTACAAACAACATTAAAAAATTAATTTTTTAAAAAAAGTAAATCAGTGCACCCAAGAACGCTCAGATGTTCGAGGATCGGCCTGTAATTCAAACACTAACGCTCGCTTAGATGAGTCGGGCCAACCATTCACCATCCGACGACAACCCAACCGACCGACAGTCAACGTACCCACCGACAAGATAACATGTCCCATCAGCCGACAACGAAATCCAAACGACACACATGTGAACATTGGCGACTTGCTGGTAGATTAAGTCAAACTAACCTTTCGTGTCCAGGATCGGTGATCCACGGCCTTCGTAGCTATGGGAACAGCAGCACACATTCCGACCGTGCCTGGACGCGGCCAGGCCGGCTCGGCCAAAACACACGCCGAGGTTTCCTCGCTGCACCGCGCCAACCGACCAACTGCCTGCTGGTCCGTCCGCGACTGCTGCTCCCTCGCGACTGCACTGCTGGTGCGTCTCCCACTCACTTCTACACACGACGTCGGAAATACTCGCTCGGATCCAACCATGCAGAGGAAACACGCCCACTAGCTAACCGACATCCCTACACCAGGAAAGGACCAACACAAGGTGGTATCCTGATGGGATACCAGTTCGATTTTACACAGAGTACGCGAAGGAACTTGTCCCCCTTCTTGCAGCGGTGTACCGTAGGTCTCTAGAAGAGCGAAGCGTTCCAAAGGATTGGAAAAGGGCACAGGTCATCCCCGTTTTCAAGAAGGGACGTCGAACAGATGTGCAGAACTATAGACCTATATCTCTAACGTCGATCAGTTGTAGAATTTTGGAACACGTATTATATTCGAGTATAATGACGTTTCTGGAGACTAGAAATCTACTCTGTAGGAATCAGCATGGGTTTCGAAAAAGACGGCCGTGTGAAACCCAGCTCGCGCTATTCGTCCACGAGACTCAGAGGGCCTTAGACACGGGTTCACAGGTAGATGCCGTGTTTCTTGACTTCCGCAAGGCGTTTGGCACAGTTCCCCACAGTCGTTTAATGAACAAAGTAAGAGCATACGGACTATCACATCAATTGTGTGATTGGATTGAGGAGTTCCTAGATAACAGAATGCAGCATGTCATTCTCAATGGAGAGAAGTCTTCCGAAGTAAGATTTCAGATGTGCCGCAGGGGAGTATCATAGGACCGTTGCTATTCACAATATACATAAATGACCTGGTGGATGATATCGGAAGTTCACTGAGGCTTTTTGCAGATGATGCTGTGGTGTATCTAGAGGTTGCAACAATGGAAAATTGTACTGAAATGCAGGAGGATCTGCAGCGAATTGACGCATGGTGCACGGAATGGCAATTGAATCTCAATGTAGACAAGTGTAATGTGATGCGAATACATAGAAAGATAGGTCCCTTATCACTTAGCTACAAAATAGCAGGTCAGCAACTGGAAGCAGTTAATTCCATAAATTATCTGGGAGTAGGCATTAGGAGTGATTTAAAATGGAATGATCATATAAAGTTGATCGTCGGTAAAGCAGATGCCAGACTGAGATTCATTGGAAGAATCCTAAGGAAATGCAATCCGACAACAAAGGAAGTAGGTTACAGTACGCTTGTTCGCCCACTGCTTGAATACTGCTCAGCAGTGTGGGATCCGCACCAGATAGGGTTGATAGAAGAGATAGAGAAGATCCAACGGAGAGCAGCGCGCTGCGTTACAGGATCATTTAGTAATCGCGAAAGCGTTACGGATATGATAGATAAACTCCAGTGGACGACTCTGCAGGAGAGACGCTCAGTAGCTCGGTACGGGCTTTTGTTAAAGTTTCGAGAACATAACTTCACCGAAGAGTCAAGCAGTATATTGCTCCCTCCTGCGTATATCTCGCGAAGAGACCATGAGGATAAAATCAGAGACATTAGAACCCACACAGAAGCATACCGACAATCCTTCTTTCCACGTACAATACGAGACTGGAATAGAAGGGAGAACCGATAGAGGTACTCAGGGTACCGTCCGCCACACACCGTCAGGTGGCTTGCGGAGTATGGATGTAGATGTAGATGTAGCTGAAGGGGCCCAGAAACTGTCAGAGAACCAGTCATACGTCGCCCGATGAGACTACCGGCCGAACGATCAACCAACGGTCGTCCCGCTCTAGTCTCCTTCCGTCGGACAGTGCATGTTTGTCACTCGTGGTCGGGAGAGTACTGGCTGTCGGCATCTCATCGGCGCTCCGTCCCCGACTTCACTGCTAGCCTGTTTCCAACTGACCCCCACGACACACGACCGGGAACTAACGGCAGTGCCGCAAAGATAATACGGCAGGGCTTATATCGATAAGCGCTGCTGCTGCTGCCGATAACGGGCAGGCAACGCAGCAACTCAATGAGACAAGTAATTGAAACTAACTTAATGAGCTGGCAGTACGGCAAAAACAGGATGTTAAATAAGACATGGCATGAACACGAGCCACGCACATCACAGTGGTATACTGCCATCCCCTACATTAATGTTACCAGTTCGATTAAAGACAAGGCGAATGGGTCACAGATTGTGGAGTTGCATGGAATTGGGTGGCACTTTAAGGTGGAATAAAGGGGTAGCGTCTTTGATTAGTAAACAAAATGTCATCGGGCTCGAGTTCGAATCCCGCCACTGCTTAAATTTTGATTAATAATCAGCATTTCCAGGCGAAGACTTCCGTCATAAAAGGTTGCCATCATTCTGACGGCCGTGCGGTTCTAGGCACTGCAGTCTGGAGCCGAGCGACCGCTACGGTCGCAGGTTCAAATCCTGCCTCGGGCATGGCTGTGTGTGATGTCCTTAGATTAGTTAGGTTTAATTAGTTCCAAGTTCTAGGCGACTGATGACCTCAGAAGTTAAGTCGCATAGTCAAGAGAGCGGAGGAGCGAACAGAGGTTCAGGGCACTCTCTCCTCCCAGGGGTGGGGAACTGCCCCTAAAGGCGAAAGAATCAGCAATGATCGACGGCATGAGGATGCAGAAGGCAACGGAAACCACTGCATTAAAGACACGTAACTTGTTTCTACAGGACACGGGGCCTGTAACTGAAAAGGTATCATGATAACCTCTCCACTGGCATAATATTCCGGAGAGGACTGCCAAGGGGGCGCTGACCATGAAAAAAATACTGAATAATCAGCGAAAGGATAACGCTCTACGAGGCGAGGCGTGGAACGTCAGAAGTCTGAACATGGTAAGGAAGCTACAAAATCTGAAAAGGGAAATGCAAAGGCTCAGTCTAGATGTAGTAGGGGTCAGTGAAATGAAGTGGAAAAAAGACAAGCATTTCTGGTAAAATGAGTATAGGGTCTTATCAACAGCAGTAGAAAATGATACTACGGGAGTAGGATTCGTTATGAACAAGAAGGTAGGGCAGAGGGTGTGTTACTGCGAACAGTTCAGTGATAGGGGCGTTGTTATCAGAATCGACAGCAAACCAACACCGACAACGACAGTTGAGGCATACATGCCGACGTCGTAAGCTGAAGAGATGGAGAAGGGGAGATCACCATCATCATAGAGAACCGGAATGCAATTGTAAAGGAAAGGGGTAGAAGAAAAGATTACAGGAGAATATGGGCTTGGGGGAAGGAATGACAGAGGAGAATGACTGAGTTCTGTAATATATTTCAGCTAGTAATAGCGAATACTCTGTTCAAGAATCACAGGAGGAGGTATACTTGGAAAAGGCCGAGTGATACGGGAAGATTTCGGTTACCCAGGCGCAGATACAGACTCATATCACATTATGGTAGTGATGAAGAGTAGCCTAAAGCTTAAGACATTAGTCAGGAAGGATCAATACGCAATGAAGTCGGATACGGAAGTATTAAGGAATGACGAGATACGGTTGAAGTTCTCTAAGGCTACAGACACAACAATAAGGAATAGCTCAGTAGGCAGTACGGTTCAATAGGAGTGAACACCTCTAAAAAGGACCAACATAGAAGTTGGAAAGAAAAACATAGGGATAAAGAAGGTAATAGCGAAGAAACGTAGTGTAACAGAAGAAATACTTCGGTTGGTCGATGGAAGGAGAAAGTACAAAAATGTTCTGGGAAACTCAGGAATGCCGGCCGCTGTGGCCGAGCGGTTCTAGGCGCTTCAGTCCGGAACCACGCGGCTGCTACGGTCGTAGGTTCGAATACTGCCTCGGGCATGGATATGTGTGGTGTCTTAGGTTAGTTAGGTTTAAGTAGTTCTACGTCTAGGGGACCAATGACCTAAGATGTTACGTCCCATAGTGCTTAGAGCCATTTGAACCATTTGAAACTCAGGAATGCAGAAATACAAGTCGCTGAGGAATGAAATGAATAGGAAGTATAGGGAAGCTAAGACAAAAAGGCTGTATGAAAAATGTGAAGAAATCGAAAAATAAGTATTGTAGGAAGGACAGACTCAGCATACATGAAAATCAAAACTACCATCGCTGATATTAAAAGCTAGGGTGGTAACATTAAGAGGAATTCCACATAAATGCAGAGGAGAGAGCGGATAGGTCGAGAGAATGCATTACAAGCCTCTATGAGGGGGAAGATTTGTCTGAAGAAGAAGAAACAGCAGTCAGTTTAGAAGAGATAGGGGATCCAGTACTAGAATCTGAATGTAAAAGAGCTTTGGAGGACTTTACGTCAAATGAGGCACAAGGGATGGATAACATTCCATCATAGTTTCTAAAATCATTGGGAAAGTGGCAGCAAAACGACTACTCACGTTTGTGTGTAGAATTTATGAGTTTGGCGACGTACATCTGACTTTCGGAAAAATGCCATCCAATTCCGAAGACTGCAAGAGCTGAAGGCAGCGATAATTATAGCACAATCAGCTTAACAGCTCATGCTTCCGAGATACTGAGAAGAATAATATACAGAAGAATGGAAAAGAAAATTGAGCCTGTTGCTAAATGACGATCGGTTTGGCTTTAGAAAACGTAAAGGCACGAAAGAGGCATTCTGACGTTGCGGTTGATAATGGAAACAAGACTAAAGAAATATCAATTGCCGGCCGGTGTGGCCTAGCGGTTCTAGGTGCTGTAGTCTGGAACCACGCGACTGCTAGTGTCGCAGGTTCGAATCCTGCCTCGGGCATGGATGTGTGTGATGTCCTTAGGTTAGTTAGGTTTAAGTAGTTCTAAGTTCTAGGGGACTGATGACCTCATAAGTAGAGTCCAATAGTGCTCAGAGCCATTTGGACCAAATATCAAGGCACGTTCATAGGATTTGTCAATCCGGAAAAAGAGTTCGACAGTGTAAATTGGTGGAAGATGTCCGAAATTCTGAGAAAAATAGAGTTAAACTATGGGGAGAGACGGGTAATATTACATATGAACAAGAGCCAAGAGGGAATAATAAGAGTGAACGACCAAGAGCGATGTGCTCGGATTAAAATGGGTGTAAGACAGGGATATGACTTTTCGCCCCTATTGTTCAATCTGCACCCCGAAAAACCAATGATGGATATAAAAGAAAGGTACAGGAGTGGAATTAAAATTCAAGGTCACAGGGTATCAATGATACGATTCGTTGATGACATTGCAATCCTGAGTGAAAGTGAAGAAGAACTACATCATCTGCTGAATGATCCAAAGAGTGCATAATGAATTACAAGGCCTTCTGAATGGAATGAGCAATTTAATGAGCACAGAATATTGACTGGGAGTAAATCGAAGAAAGACAAAGCTAACGATACATAGCAGAAAAGAGAACAGCGAGAAACGTAACGTCATTATTGATGGTCACGAAGTAGATGAAGTTAAGGAATTACGCTACCTAGGCGGTAAAATAACCAATGACGGGCAGAACGAGGAGGACATCAAACGCGGACTAGCAACGGCAAAAAGGGCATTCCTGACCAAGGGAAGTCTACCAGTATCAGACATAGGCCTTAAATTGAGGAATAAATATCTGAGAATGTACGTCTGGAGTATGGCACTGCATGGTAGTGAAACATGGACTGTGGGAAAACCGGAACAGAAGAAAATCGAAGCATTTGAGATATCATGCTGCAGACGAATGTTGAAAATTAGATGGACTGACAAGGTAAGGAACGAGGAGGTTCTGCACTGAATCTAAGAGGAAAGGAATATTTGTAAAACACTGCAAATCGAAACATTTGAGATATGGTCCTGCAGGCAAATGTTGAAAATTAGATGGACTGATAAGGTAAGGAATGAGGAGGTTATGCCCTGAATCGGAGGGTAAAGTAATATGTGTAAAACACTGCTAAGGAGAAGGGATAGGATGATAGGACATCTGTTAAGACATCAGGGACTGACTTCCATGGTACTAGAGGGAGCTGCAGAGGGCAAAAACTGTAGAGGAACACAGAGACTGGAATACATCCAGCAAGTGCTACTCTGAGAAGAAGAGACTGGCACAGGAGAGGAACTCGTGGCGGGCCGCATCAAATTAGTCAGAAGACTGAAGACCTAAAAAAAAAAAAAAATGGTGTCCAGCAAGCTGGTGGATGGACTCTTAGGGTTGACGATTGCCTAGCGTGGCTGTGTGATGGTGCAGGAGGTGAAACTTAAGTTGTTAGTCAAGTCAGTTTTCAGTCTAAAGGACATGTAGTTCAAACTTAAGACTATCTGAAAATCTATCTGTGTTAGCATGATAAGTGGATCATTTGTAATGGTGGACTTGAAACTCTGCCACACATGCACTATTAACTGAAGTGAGAGAAAGAGAAAATGGGAGACAGAATATAAGTTATAATTCATTTTTTCACTGAAGGAAAAAAGTAACTTTTGCAGGTTGTGTCACCGTCAAATAACATAAATGGAAGGAATTGCTACAGTATAGTAACAAAGTAACTAAAAGAAATTTGGAATGATACGAACAGAAGTTACACTTTTATTCACTATGAATGTTGAAAACCAGTATTGACCATGGCTCGATATATATTCTGTTATTTATTTTTCTTAGTGAATATGTTAGTACATATGTACAGTTCACATTGTGTCACGATGATGTGTTCTGCCTCAACATTTGAGTTCAGTAGAGTTCACTAGAAAAACGATTAAGTCAATTTTAAGCATGGAGTCATGTATCTAATGACAGTGTCCTCTATTATTATGAACCTATTTACTCGTATCAGATTTAGCTGAGGAAAAGGAGTAAATTATAGCTGACAGTAACTACACATCGTTATCCGACTGCTACTCGTACGTGTGGAGCTCCGTGCCCAGTGTGAATGCAGACTGTTACTTTTTTAAATTTGAAAATAAGTCTGATAGTGAAGAATCTCAGAATTTATACGACTGGTGGATGGATAGTATTGTAATGTCATTGGATACATCAAGACTTTTCAGATTCAAACTATTCTGTAATAATAAATAGGAAAAAGCCTTGTCATGGAGAAACTGATTTTCCAGAACCGTTGAGCTCTAATGAGCACTTGACAGCACTATTCTAGGTAACTGGTTTTAGATTCCACACACTTGTGTACCAAACTCGCCTGGTATACTGAATTAACGAGGAGCAAACGCTTGAAGTGGTTCAAGTGTTGTATTTTGGTTAGATGATAAAGTGACGGTGGCAGATAAGTATTTTATTTGTTTTTGTTTATTATGGACGATAAAGGTCAATTCGATAGGCTATATGGAAAAAATTGTGAAACCCAAGCAAGGTAAGTGGTGAAAAAGGCCTGTAATAAAAGATGTTATAGTTTCATTGGAAGAAAAGAAAAGCTTTTCGTATTTATTATATAGATTTCTCACTTAGAACTAGAATAAGAGAAAAAAAAATTTCGCAAAATATTTAAACAACAGAGGTATACAAAAGAATTAATAGTTAATACTCAAAAAATAATTAAAAATGTAAGCACTGATAAAGTGGAAATTTTGATAAAAAATCTATAACACAGTCAGGGAAATAGTGTTTGTTGAAACATTTAGTTGGAAAGAGGTGCTTTTTGCAAAGCGGGATGCAAAACTGTTACTGATAAGAGCTAACATTCTTGGTCTAGCAAAGCTTTTATTGAGTCAAATGGAATTAACATTAAAATTTTTTAGGCAAGCTACAACCTAAATGCGAAAATTTACGCAAATTGGAGGTGTGTTGAGACTGTTAAAAATACGATTAGTGTTAAAAAAAAAGCAAAATGAATTACATTATTTTAGTGACCAATTTATAATAAACAATGATCTAAGCATCAGTGAAAAATAGGAATTACGTATGCATGATTCACATTTTAAAGCAGAATAAATACTTAGTGATGTCAGTTATTTATTATTAAAATTACTGAAAGGGAAATAGCTTCGAACAGTGACATATTTTAGAGACATTACTATGGGTACCTTTCATTAATTTAAAAATAAATAATATGTTTTACATGCTGTAATAAAAGCTGTGTCTTCTCATATCACACATGTGGTACGTCTCCAGTTGCTATTAAAAGGTGGATCAGCCAACTTTGATGGTCAACATTTGTGAATCTTCTGTCGGTGCGACGTCTGGTTATTAATGATAGTTACCTTGACAGAGCATCACAAGAGGTCGTTACCCAGCAGCATTCTCATTAGTTCTTTGAACTTTCGATATGTCAGGATAACCACAGGTGTCACATACCTTCATAAGTGAACGTGGCACCAGCTGTTGAGAGTCTGCGGTCACCTGGGCATCTGAAGACCCTCAAAGGATGAACCCAGCACAAAGATCTGATGACCGAGGAACGGAAGGCATACAGATGCCAGAGCTGAGAAAGTGTATGGATCGGGCCGCTACATAGATGAGAGCACGGGTCTTCCAAGACTAAATTGAGAAGGCTAAAAATGTAATGGACGTCAGCTAAACCGTCAATAGTAAAAATAAGAAGAGAGAAGTAAGTAAAGCAGCAGGTAGGCATATCCTTGGGCTCTACACGCGACAGGGATCGTCCGGCTCACAGCTGTCCCACCAGTGTTCCAGTGTAGGCGTTAAAGAGCACCCACTATTTAACGGAGTGCTACCTTTAAAATAGAAAATAGGGCAAGACATAAATGGAGACAAACAGCATTTGCAAGCAATTAAGATAGATTAAGAGAGGGGTACACAGGGGCGAAAGAGTCAGCTGGTCAAGAACCTTGCAGGGTCGGGGGTCCAACGGGAGACTTACACATCTACAATGTGAAAAGTGCAGGAATATAACGACCTACACTATATCATCAAATGTATCCAGACACCTGGCTGAAAATGACTTACAAGTTCGTGGCGCTCTCCATCGGTAATGCTGGAATTGTATATGGTATTAGCCCACCCTTACCCTTGATGACAGCTTTCACTCTCGCAGGCTCAAGTTCAGTCAGGCGCTGGAACGTTTCTTGGGGAATGGCAGCCGGTTCTTCACAGTGTGCTGCGCTGAGGAGAGGTATTGATGTCGGCGTTCCAAAACATCCCAAAGTTGTTCTGTAGGACTCAGGCCAGTCCATTACAAGGACGTTATTGCCGTGTAACCACTCAGTCACAGACCGTGCGTTATGAAAAGGTGCTCCATCGTGTTGAGAAAATACAATCGCCATCCTGGAATTGCTCTTCAACAGTGGGAGACAAGAAGGTGCTTAAAACATCAGTGTAGGCCTGTGTTGTGATAGTGTCACGCAAAACAACAATGGGTGCAAACCCACTCCATGAAAAACACGACCACACCATAACACCACCGTCCGGTTTTTACTGTTGGCACTAAACACTGGCAGAGACGTTCGGCGGACATTCGCCATACTCACAGCCGGTCATCGGTCCACCACATCGTGTACCGTGATTCGTTACTCCAACACAACATTTTTTCCACTGTTCAATTGTCCAGTGTTTACGCTCCTTACACCAGGCGAGGCGTCGTTTGGCATATACCGGCGTAATGTATGGCTTGTGAGCAGCCGCTCGACCATGAAATCCAAGTTTTCTCATCTCCCTCCTAACCATCATAGTACTTGCAGTGGATCTGGATGCAGTCAGTGATTCCTGTGTGATGGTCTGGATAGATGTCTGCCTATTACACAGTACGACCTTCTTCAACTGTCGGCGGATTCTGTCAGTCAACAGTCGAGGTCGACCTACACGCTTTTGTGCTGTACGTGTCCCTTAACGTTTCCACTTCACTATCACACCAGAAACAGTGGACCTAGGTATGTTTAAGAGTATGGAAATCTGGCGTACAGTCGTATGACGCCAGTGACATCCAATCACCTGACCACGTTCGAAGTCTTTGAGTTTCGCAGAGGACCCAATTCTGCTCTCCACGATGTTTAACGACTACTGAGGTCGCTGATGTGGAGTACCTGGCAGTAGGCGGTAGCACAGTGCACCTAATTTGAAAAACTTATGTTCTTGGGGGTGTCCGAATACTTTTGATCACCAAGTGTATAATGGCAACGGACGCGAACGCTTCCAGACTTACATAACACAGGTCATTCGCCATGACGTACGACTGGCTTCATGAGTTCAGTTACCGATTTCTCTCACTAGCATACCTTGCTTCAAAGAGCAAATGTATGGATACACGAAATAAGTCAAAATGGATCGGCTTGTTTTACATGTAGTCAAATTCCTACGTCGGGCGCTGACAAACTTGTTCCCTAAGAAAAGGGCTGCCGCAGTTGCGGCGACGAACGGTAATCCACTTGAAATTAACTTTTCCCGCACAAAACCTTGCAGACTCGAAAGCCAAAGCGGATTGCGCAAATGAATAGCCGCCCGGCGTTCGTCACCAGGCTTCTAATCAGGAGATTCCGGGATTACGTCCCACTCTGGCACACAGAAGCGTTTTGGAGCACCGCGATTTTGACGTCACCAAATGACGACTGTCGATTTGTTACAGAACTAGTATCAGGCGTCTTTGGAGCAAATGTGTTCGTTATCGTCTGTGAGTATTATCAACAGTGAGCTAAAACTATAAAGACATACCACGATTACAAAGAGGTACACTACGTCTACTCCAACATCTGTCCACATCTACATGGATACTCTGCAAATCACATTTAAGTGCCTGGCAGAGCGTTCTTCGAACCACCTTCACAATTATCTATTATTCCAATCTCGTATAGCGCGCAGAAAGAATGAACACCTGTATTAGACGGATGTAGGTTGCACTAGGTACTGGAAGATGGAGAAGCTTGCACAGAATAGAGTAGCATGGAGAGCTGCACATGGAGAGCTGCATCAAACCAGTCTCTGGACTGAAGACCACAACAACAACAATTTTTCCGTACGAGCTCTGATTTCCCTTATTTTATCGTGGTTATCGTTCCTCCCTAAGTAGGTCGGTGTCAACAACATATTTTCACATTCAGAGGAGAAAGTTGGTGATTGGAATTTCGTGAGAAGATTCCGTCGCAACGAAAAACGCCTTTCTTTCAATGATGTCCAGCCCAAATCCTCTATCATTTCTGTGACACTCTCTCCCATACTTCGCGATAATGAAAAACATGCTGCCTTTCTTTGAACTTTTTCGATGTACTCCGTCAGTCCAATCTGGTAAGGATCCCACATCGCACAGCAGTATTCTAAAAGAAGAAGGACAAGCGTAGTGTAGGAAATCTCCTTAGTAGGCCTGCGACATTTCCCAAGTGTCCTGCCAATAAAACGCAGTCTTTGGTTAGCCTTTCCCAAAACATTTTCTATGTGTTCCTTCCAATTTAAGATGTTCGTAATTGTAATACCTAGGTATTTAGTTGAATTTACGACTTTTATATTAGACTGATTTATAGTGCAACCGAAGTTTAAAGAGTTCCTTTTAGCACTCATGTGGATGACCTCACACTTTTCGTTATTTAGGATCAACTGCCACTTTTTGCACCATTCAGGTATATTTCTCTAAATCAGTTTTCTGTTCATTTTGATCTTCTGATGACTTTGTTAGTCGATAAACAGCAGCGTCATCTCCAAACAACCGAAGACAGCTGTTCAGATTGTCTCCCAAATCGTTTATATAGATAAGGAACAGCAAACGGCGTATTACACTTCCTTGGGGAACGCCAGAAATCATTTCTGTTTTACTCGATGACTTTACGTCAGTTACTACGAACCTCTCTGACAGGAAATCGCAAATCCAGTCACATAACTGAGACGGTATTGCATATTTTCGCAATTTCACTACGAGCCGCTTGTGTAGCCACGTGCCCACGTCTCGTGGTCGTGCGGTAGCGTTCTCGCTTCCCACGCCCGGGTTCCCGGGTTCGATTCCGGGCGGGGTCAGGTATTTTCTCTGCCTCACGACGGCTGGGTGTTGTGTGCTGTCCTTAGGTTAGTTAGGTTTAAGTAGTTGTAAGTTCTAGGGGACTGATGACCATAGATGTTAAGTCCCATAGTGCTCAGAGCCATTTGAACCATTTTTTTGTGGCCCCGTGTCAAAAGCCTTCCGGAATCTATTTGAAATCCCTTATCAATAGCACTCAACACTCCATGTGAATAAAGAGCTAATGTTTCTAATCCCATGTCGACTGTGTGTCAATAGACCGTTTTCTTCGAGGTAATTCATAATGTTCGAACGCAATATACGTGCCAAAATCCTGCTGCATATCGACGTTAACGATATGGGCCTGTAATTTAGTGGATTACTCATACTACCTTTCTTGAATATTGGTGTGGCCTGTGTAACTTTCCAGTCTTTGGGTACGGATCTTTCGTCGAGCGAACGGTTCTATATGATTGTTAAGTATGGAGCTAATGCACCAGCATATTCCGAAAGGAACCTAATTGGTATACAGCCTCGACCAGAAGACTTTCTTTTATTAAGTGATTTAAGTTGCTTCACTACTCCGAGGATATTTACTTCTACGTTACTCACGTTGGCATCTGTTCTCGATTGGAATTCTGGAACATTTACTTCGTCTTCGTACCTTCAATAATAAGGTACTTTGGACAGATACTTCCTGTGGCAGGAAATGTAGATAGGAAAGTAATGGAGGCAATAGGCTGGTATATCTGAAGATGAAGTCTTCGAGTTAGGAATTCATGATTAAATGTTCCACCAGAAAAAGGGCACCTTGGGATAACAGATGTCCAAACAAAATGCAACGCACTTTTGATACGCACAGCGACACAGTTGTGGCACAAACCCGAAAAGTGTGCTAGGTGGTCCTGTAAAAATATACAAAACGGACAATACCCAAGAACAAATAAATTTGGAGGGAATATAACACAACGCACACCACATAAGGATGTTTCTATAAGAAACAAACTGTCTTCGCGTGGGAGATCGAACCGCTGCCCAACTATACCAGCTAATGAACAACAATGGAACAGTCAACGGTATGGAAGTAAGATGTCCCTCTATGGACTGGAACGTAATCTGGAGCCACGACCACAATTAGATGTCAGGCACCGGCAATAAGGTTAATCTGGTACAAAGTAGTGGATGAAACAGTACCAAAGAAAGACCAACTTCACAAAATACATTTGGCAGAAACTGACAAATGTTTGGAGGGTAATATTATCAACACTCTCCCACACAGACACGTCTATGGAAAAAACAACGTCATATGGGAACGGTGAAGAAAGAACCTGGCTTTGATCTACACAACAGCAAGAGAGTACATTTCACTAACATCGGTGCTACAGCCAGACGAAAACTACTATCCCGCAATGAAAAAAGAAGTTAACAGGATTGAACATACTCTGGGTTACTTAACTAGAGAGAAGGAAGAGCGGTCACGTCGAAGTTGTAGAACGTACCTCGCAACCCAGGCACAATTAATAACGAAAGGCACTAAACATAGCCAAAAATACGCGAACTATATTTCAGCATTGGAAGTAATGAAAATATGAGGTGGAAAAAAAATAAAAAGGAGAAAATAACAGACGGGAATAATAATGCTGCTATTAACGTTTCTGTCTCTGTGGACTGCTGTTGGAGGCTTCCTCCTAAGAACTTGGTGTTCCTGTCCTTTCTAATTGACACGAATCTACGAAGATATGCTTAGTGCGAAAACAAGTAAGGCATCCGAAGTAAGCGTTAGAGCTGTTCTTGTCCGCTTTCCTAAGTTAATTTATTTCACCGCAGTCTGGCAGTGATAATTTTGAGGAAGTGTTCACTGGCAACGAGGCAAGTGACCATGTTTTCTAACATTGCCTGCTAAACCAGGAAAAACCATAAGGGATTGCTGTGGAAGATGCTGATGAGACAAACACTGCAGGGCAGTTAAGCAGCCAAGACGTAAGTTTTTATGGGCACGTCATACTAGCAACGCACTAGGGCTAACTTCAGTTGGAGCAAATGGGAGCAGGATAGGCTACAGTTTGAGTGGTGATGTTAAATTAATAAGTGGTTTTTTAGTCATTTATATGCGTGAAATATGCTGTGATTGTGTGGATACTCGTATATTTTTATGCTGACTGATTATTGCACCAAAAAATGTTGATAATGTAGCTTCAGTTTAGATGAGATTAAAAAATAAGCAAGTGTACTGACGGTGATTTCTATTATTTCGAATAAAACACTGCTTTATAAAATAACATAAACCTTATGTTGGGGATAGTAACCAGTTGTTCAATTTTGCTGCAATGTTGTAATTCTTTAGTTAAAGTACTGTAATGGTACAGCATTTATAAATACTGTATTCCTGACGATCTTTTCTGCCTCATGTTTCATGGTAAGGGTACTTAGTGTTACGTTTTGAGATTATTAATTAATTGTTCATATGTTTTAATGTCCATATGAAATACTACAAATGCATGTATTGTTTGTTTGTATGTTTCATGTGTTCGTCCCGCGGATTGGCGGAGACGGAGAGACGATTCTTCCCGTCGAGCGTTGGAAATCGTAACCAAATACCAGTTGTTCCCAGATCAACAGCCGTCACACACAGAAGTGAGTCCATTGCAAGGAACCAGCCCCTATTATGACAATTAAAAAATATTGAAATACTGTTAAAAGTCTTAATGATAACCGTAAAATTACATTATGTAAGTAGTTCTGATTTATTGCAGCGTATTGACTCTTTGAAAGTTTCGTAACATGGTTGTAACTTGCACAAAGCTCTGTGTAATAAATGGGTCTGATATTTAAAGAGCATATAAATGTATTGCTATCGTGACTTATTTGAACGTAAATGAACGAATATTTATTTAAAATTTACCTACTAAAAAGCTGCGTTGTCGACTTACTAATACTAATTTCCAACTAAAAAAGAAAATCAAAGTATTACAACTCCCAGTCGCTAGTTAATGGTTACCTACGATCGCTAAATCTTTCAACTGTTTGTGAAAGGATTGTAGCAAGTCATTGTCTGGAAGTGATAAGTACCCACTTAATTATTACGTGCACAAAATGCAAATAACAATTTCATTTAATTGAAGATTACCAGTTCACGGCTCAGAGATTATTGACTGCTACGACTTTACAGTTAAGTTATCTCTAGATTGCTACATCGACAGGACAACAACTAACTCTAAGCGAACTGAAATATAAGTTTATTGGCTGCTAATAAAATAATAACTTCAAATCCTCGAAGATCCGTCAGTTAATAGAACCTGCAGGCTTAATACAATTTATACTTCGGACAGCTGCAACGGTACCCACCTGGCGTCCGATAAATAAGGAAGCACAAGCCGCTGCTCTGTAGAAAGCGACAGCTGCGCAATATTTTCCTCCTAGAAAGATGCAGCTGATCGTGTCGTCCAACTGTTCTCTATTACGAACGAAAGAACATATGAGTGTCTCATGGATAGAACATCCGTCAAGCCTCCGGTTTCCCTCTGAGCCAGAAACGAAGCATTAATATCGCTCGTGGCTTAAGGAGAAACGCCTTCTTAGTACGTTCTTCACGCTTGAAACGTTACCGAGACTGAGATCGACGCGACATAGAGTAAGGTAGACGAGCGTAGCAAACAGCTCTGCTACATCTACATAGATACTTTACAAATCACACGTAAGTGCCTGGCAGAGGAGAGCAGCTTGCCCTGCTCTTCCAGCGAAGCTTATAACATTATTTGTTTCTGGTTCATTTAAATTTTTATAATTTTTTGTTTAAAATTTTGGCATGTTACTGTTGTGGTTTTCAGTCCAGAGACTGGTTTGATGTAGCTCGCCATGCTACTCTATCCTGTGCAAGCTTCTTTATCTCCCAGTACCTACTGCAACCTACATCCTTCTGAATCTGCTTAGTATATTCATCTCTTGGTCTCCCTCTTCGATTTTTACCCTCCACACTGCCCTCCAATACCAAATTGGTGACCCCTTGATGCCTCAGAACATGTTCTACCAACCGATCCCTTCTTCTAGTCAAGGTGTGCCACAAATATCTCGTCTCCCTAATTCTATTCAGTACCTCCTCATTAGTTACGTGAGCTACCCTTCTAATCTTCACCATTCTTCTGTAGAATTTTGGCATATTGGTACTATATTTTCTGTATATGTAAAGTAAAGGATACTATACTGGAGGCTGAAGTTCTTTGCACTGTATGTGAGGAAAGTATGTAAAATACTACGTAAATTGTTTATTACTTTAAATAATTTTCTGACGACATTTTGTATTTCAAAATATTTGTGTTTACAAACTGTTCATGTTGATGTAAATTTGACAATTGTAAGAAATGGTCACGCTTAGGAACAATGTAATAAATAGTTGTTATATAAAAGCCAGTGTGCTTTTGTTTGAAACGAAAGTGCCTGTGGGGACTGGGAAAGGTGGCAAGGGTGAATTGGCGCTCTACCTAGAGCAAGCACGGGAAGTAAGTCACACAGTCTGTAGGCAGCAGTGACTGAGGCAACACCCTCGTGGAGCAAGAGAAGCTTTGCATGCAAATTTGCACAAAAATGCCTCGGATGAAGAATACAAACCGCTTACGGCATAGCAGCGAGTTGTTGGGCTTCTGTATGTAAAATTGAACGGTGCCAAGAAGAGAAATTGGACCCATACAGCAAAATACTTGCAGGCCGTACTGTGGGTAGTGTAGCCGTCACAATTGTCCGCCCCTCTCAAGCCTACAGCCAGCAGATAAGATGTTTTTTGTATTCGCCTGAAGATGGCAAGTAAGAAACTTGCTGAAACGTTGCTGGAGAACAACGCATTGATTCGGCTGTCACCCGAGAAGAATTTATCATAAAGTTACTAAAAACCCGTTAAATGAAAAGATAGTGTTATTTCAAAGAGTAATACCTTTTTTAAAGCAAATTCCAGTAAGGAAGTGGTTTCCTTGAAGTGATATGTTTAGTATAAAATGGGTTTGCTTTAGTATTTAAGTATTTTAGTATTTACGTTTGTTGATTATGGAAACTGCTTTTCTAAAGGTCCCCCCTGGAAATTATTTTTAGCCTTCTTGAAGTTTTCTATTGGGCTTTTTTTCTTTTAAAAACGTATTGTATAAGGGTGTAGTCCAACATTGTTTAAGTGCGGTAATATTTATTTGAAGAAGCAACTTAAACAGTAGCAAGAAAGCATGCAAAATTCATACTTCTGCTTTTCCAATACCTCACTGTTTCGTTGCCTGGATAGGCTGGCGACTGTTAACACATATTTCAAACCACTAAATGAACTTGGAACTGATTTGTCCTATCTTCAATGTAATACTATTTATAGTGCATTTCTTTCTAACAACTGGGTAAGATCTTAGGAAAAGAATTGAATAGTCTGACTTACTTATTCATTAGACACAACACGTGGTCAAATCCTGTAAAAAGGGTAACTCTATTGACTAGCTTCTCCTATTAATAGGACTATCCTAGCATGGCGTACTTTATTTGGAATCTAAACTAAATTTAGTAAGAGAGTAATAAGTGGCAACATAGAGATAGGGTTTTCTGCTCTTTAGGTAAAAGCATACTAAATTAAAATATCAGTGGTAGGGTTATAAGCAGCCAGGATGCTGCCGTTCACTTTATCTTCCGTTTACGATACAGAGAGAGTGTCAAAATCATCTTACGACTCTACTAAACTTGCTCGCAGCTTTCCAAATTCGCTTCTTACTAATTTTTCTTATACAGGGTGTAACAAAAATGTATGGCACAAATTTCAGAACACATTCGTCACACGTAGACGAAGAAATTATGTTATATTAATATGGGCCTGGAAACGCTTTCTTTCCATGTTACAACTCATTTTCTCCAACGAGTAAATTTTCGCAAATGGCATGTGTGGTCAGACGTCAGTTGTCACACAACTGTTGAAGAAAGTCAAAGATTTTCTGTCAACGTTCGGGCCGGGTTGTTGGTGACTGGTAGGGCCACACTATCTTACATACAGGCTCACCGAACAACGCTGTCATAATTTCGTAGAGAATGACCTGATCTGTCGGCAGGTATGCCTTTATCTGTGTCTCAAAATATGTACTTCGTGCATGATGGAGTATCTCCTCATTTTAGAGTTAATGTCCGTGGGCTGCTAAGTAACAGATTCGGTGAAAGATGGACAGGTAGAGGTGGACCAATTGCCTAGTATCCACCCTCTACTAACTTAGACACACTGAACTTTTATTTGTGGAGACATTTGAAAGAACTTGCATATGGAACCCCAGTACAAGATGTTCAGACTCTCCGCACCCGAGATTCACGGTAGGTTGATGCATGTATCAATGCCCAGGGAGGTCATATTGAGAAAGCGTCGCATATGGTATGATAGTGCATTCTGTCCGTGTGTGTTTCCCATGACTAATGAGTTTGGAGAAAATAAGTTGTAACATGGAAACAAAGCTTTCCAGATCCATGTTCATATAACATTATTTCTTCATGCACTTGTAAGGAATGTGTTCTGCAATACGTGCCGCACATTTTTATTACTCCCTGTATAAGACACTCTCGTGATGAAGCTAGGACAAGAATATCACTATATTTTAAAACACAGCTGAAGGAAAGTTTCGAACAAGGATATAGTATTTTGCTGTCGCAGCTTAACAGAAAGTAGGCAGGCCATTTTCGCGAACAACATAGCGTGTGGAAAACAAATGGTTCAAATGGCTCTGAGCACTATGGGACTTAACTTCTGTGGCCATCAGTCCCCTAGCGTAACTACTTAAACCTAACTAACCTAAGCACATCACACACACAATCCCGCGTCCGGCCAGCCTGATTTAGGTTTTCCGTGATTTCCCTAAATCGCTCCAGGCAAATGCCGAGATGGTTCCTTTGAAAGGGCACTGCCGACTTCCTTCCCCGTCCTTCCCTAATCCGGGGAGACCGATGACCACGCTGTCTGGTCTCCTTCCTCAGAGAACCAACCAAACCAACATCACACACATGCATGCCCGAGGCAGGATTCGAACCTGCAACCGGAGCGGTCGTGCGGTTCCAGACTGTAGCGCCTAGAACCACTCGGCCACCCCGGCCGGCGTGGAAAACAAGTTCGACTTGAAAACTCTCTACAGAACGTTCATTTCTACAAGTAATTTGACTTAAATCAGTACAGTGTCAATGAGTAAATCCAGAATCGTTGTAAACAATGACAACTACAGTCAGATTTCCAAAATCAAAGTCCAGCCGCGCGGTCTAGGACGTCTTGTCACAGCCGCGCGGCTCCCCCAGTCGGAGGTTCGAGTCCACCCTCGGGTATGGGTGTGTGTGTTGTCCTTAGCGTAAGTTAAAGTTAGATTAAGGAGGGCGTAATCTTAGGAACCGATGACCTCAACCGTTTGGTCCCATAATACCTTACCATCAGTTTCCAAAAGCAAAGTAATGGCCGAGAACGCGAGTTAACACTTATATTTGTAGGTCAGAGGCTTCAATGGGGAATACAGCTGATACTCCAAGCACCACGCAGTCTTTTAATGTAATGTAGAAGGCCAACAGGCAACCGCATGTATGTGCTCCTAGCGACCTCCAGAGCCACAATTCAAACCTGCCGAACTACAGGAAGCGGAGCGAAACACGTAAACAACAAAAATATAACACTTTACCGTGCTTAATACTGTGTAAGGTAACCATGGCATCCAAAGCAGCTTGCAGTCGTCTTAGAATGAATATATACAGCTCCTCTATGGTTTTCTTCCTGCATAACATTGGTATATTTAGGTAGCGATGATCGAGGAGGACAGCGATGACGCGCTCTTGTCTTCAAAGAAGACCACAAACGGTCAATAATATAAAACTCTGGCGATTACTGTGGCCAGGGAAGATGCTAGAATTCATCTTTTGTAAGTAGGCTGTTTAGGTTATTTTATATTGGTAACGCCAAGTAGAGCTCTGTATGAAAATCACTGACCGTGCTGTGTGCAGTCAGTGGCTGGTTGGCATTGTTGTAATACTCGCCATTGTAGTGTTGGGCAGCTGGATGTTAATAGCGCGTAGCCTTGCGCAGATGGAGGTGAGCCGCCAGCAGCGGTGAATGTGGGGAGAGAGATGGCGGAGTTTTGAAATTTGTAAGACTGGATGTCACGAACTGCTATATATAATATGACTTTTGAACACTATTGAGGTAAATACATTGTTTGTTCTCTATAAAAATCTTTCATTTGCTAACTATGCCTATCAGTAGTTATTGCCTTCAGTAGTTTGAATCTTTTATTTAGCTGGCAGTAGTAGCGCTCGCTGTATAGCAGTAGTTCGAGTAACGAAGATTTTTGTGAGGTAAGTGATTTGTGAAAGGTATAGGTTAATGTTAGTCAGGCCATTCTTTTGTAGGGATTATTGAAAGCCAAATTGCGTTGCGCTAAAAAATAATGTGTATCAGCATAAGCACAGTCTTGTATAATTGTTCAAAGGGGACGTTTCATAGGTCTACCCTTAGCCAAGGATACGTCACTGGAATTTTCTGATTTCTTCTTGTAGTTTGTGTAATTAGTGTAGATTTTGTTTATTGCTAGCGCGTAATTACAGAGAGAATCTCCTTTGTAGTTGCAGTCTTTCATTGTTGTACAGTAAAACAGGTGAAGCACGCATGTAAATTTGCACCAAGTATTTCGCAGCTGCGCTTGCAATTAACTAGATATTATTTTCAGTGCTATTTTAATGTGTTCTCTTATTTTTGCTCTTCAAATTGCGTTTTTCTGTGTTGTCGTGTGAAATATTGCGACAATAATGGCGTGTGAAAAACGTAATACTAGGCTCCAAAGTAAACTGAGAAACGACAGTGAAGACGAAATCAGTGTGTTAGCGCCACCATGTAATGCATCAACTAATGTTCAAAGTAGTAATTTGGTAATTGTGCATAGGGAAATGGAGCGGGCTGCAAATAATGGCGTAGGCAGTGAAACAATTAGTGAAGAGGGAAGCATTATCGATCGATCGGTCGGCAACAGCTCGCCTCAGGAATCCGAAATGACAGGACACAGTCTTGCAGCTACTGTACATTCAGGTTTTGCGTCCTCACCGTTTTCTCAAATAAGTCAAGACTCATTTTCTGCTTGTCAAAATGTGAATGTTGCCGGTTCAAATGCACTGCCGAATAGCTCTGAGGAACATGTTTCAGACATCAGTGCACTGTTATTACAGTTAATGCAACAAATGGGACAAAGGCTAATGAAATGATGAGAAACATTTTACATCTATTGTCTTTGCAGTTTAGAGATTGCTCATTTTGTTTAATATCTAGTTTCTAACTGCACTGCAGCATTGGTTAAAATAAAATTTAATAGATGTAGTAATATAGATATTTTATGCCTACAGATCCAGTAAACAGTAATTTTATGATGTACTTCCAAAAAAACGAGGGAGCACAAAGACATTTCCCTTCACAGGAATTGCATACATAATTTTTGTCAATGACTGGTAACTTTTTAGTGACGCATCACCCTATGTTAAGATGTGACATAGGTATTAAACATGTCCATTTTTACTGTAATATTTTTTTCTGCTTGAGCTTTCTCATGTTTAGGTATAAGTTATTGTATTTGCTGCTGCTGTGTGCCAGGCATAGTGCTACTGAATTTCACTTTATATTACTCTGTTAAGGCATCTTTACTACTGCTTTATTTTTCTTTTTGCTGCACATTGGCTCATATTAGTTGTAATGTTGCATTCCTTGGTAATTTAGATTTACTGTAGCTTGCTTTGCGAATTTTCATTTCTTTGTCATTGCTGTTTGTGTTAATTGTTTTGTGCTGCTGCATTGCCTCGTCCCTTAGTTTATGCATCTGAGCTCACTATATTTAAGTTAGCTTAAGAAGGGGTATCCTATATAAGAGAATGAGTTGCGATGAATTGGAAGAAATGCACTGAGAGGTTATATGAGAAATGTACAAAAAGCAGGTATAGATAGGACTTTTTGGAAAAATGAAGAACGAAGGGAGATCTCTGAGAAGTAAAGAAAGGTTTGTTTGCAAAATACTGCAGTAAAACAAACCCTATCCTTTCCTTTTGTGTTATCCCACTATGTGTTTGTGTACTCTTGTGTATTTGTTTTCTTCCTGTCTCTGTGTACTGTTTCATAGAATTTTTTCTCTTCTAATACTAAGCTACATTCACTATGATGAGGAATACTGTTATCCTTAAATATAATTTGCATTAATAATATGTTAGTTACTTCGTAAAATTGTTTAGACATTATTTATTCTGTTTTGTTTTAATGCTCATGTGTGAAGTTGATGTTTCAAAAGTTCTTCTGATCTTTTAAGTATGAACTTACATCATAATTCCTGTAACACTCATGTATATGTATGTTTCTATTCTTTTGTGAAGCCTGTATTACTACAAATGTTATCTGTATCGTTATGTTCTTTAATGATGTATTTTGTACCTTTTTTATTGCATTCTCATGTTATAATATTGTAATTGACACCAGTTCATCAAATGAAGTAACTTGTAAGCATTTGTTTCACTGCACACATTTTTGTTGGTCATAGTATATGCAGAATATGTGAAAAATAAGGGGACTGTTAGTGTTTGGACGTGTGTTGATAATTCAGCAAGGGACTGGTTAACAGCATTGCAGGTTCTAAGGACAATTCCAAAAACTTTGTGCATGCACAAGTGGTGGTTGATGGACTTGCTATATTCTCCGCAAGACTCTTCGATGGTGATTGTGCACCTGCACAGTCGCAACAGATGGCTGCTGGCCGTCTCTACAAGGACTGAAGTGGGTCTGCAACTTCTATGGCCCACCAGTACCATTATTTCTGCAAGGACTGCAGTGGGTCTGCACCTCTGGTGGTCCACCAATACCATTATTTCTACTAGGACTACCTACCTACCAATAGTCTTCAACTTTGACTGACTCTGCTGTGGGTTTGCTCTGTTGTGGCCCATTACCTGTCTGCATGTCAAGAGTCAGCACTGTCTTTCCGTTGGAAGGACAACACTACTTCTTCAAGACTGCTTAGAAATACACTTCTTCTGAGAGCATTTTCTTTCATTTCTCAGCCTTTGAGAAAAACACTGCTATTTTACTGAGATGAATGATCAGGACTGTCTTCATGGATTGTGAGAAAATTTTAGCTTTTGACCAACATTGTATCAATAAGAGTGTGCATCTGATTTCTTTGATATTGTAATTATAATTATGAAAAAAAATTTCAAATCTATATTGGCCAGTGCCCAAAACAGTTTTTAAATTTTTTGTGGGGAGCATGGGGGCTATGTAAGTAGGCTATTTAGGTTTTTTTTTATATTGGTAACGCCAAGTAGAGCTCTGTATGAAAATCACTGGCTGTGCTGAGTGCACTCAGTGGCTGGTTGGCATTGTTGTAATACTCGCCATTGTAGTGTTGGGCAGCTGGATGTTAACAGCGCGTAGCGTTGCGCAGTTGGAGGTGAGCCGCCAGCAATGGTGGATGTGGGGAGAGAAATGGCGGAGTTTTGAAGTTTGTAAGACTGGATGTCATGAACTGCTATATATAATATGACTTTTGAACACTATTGAGGTAAATACATTGTTTGTTCTCTATCAAAATCTTTCGTTTGCTAACTATGCCTATAAGTAGTTAGTGCCGTCAGTAGTTTGGATCTTTTATTTAGCTGGCAGTAGTGGCGCTAGCTGTATAGCAGTAGTTCGAGTAACGAAGATTTTTGTGAGGTAAGTGATTTGTGAAAAGTATAGGGCCATTCTTTTGTAGGGATTATTGAAAGTCAGATTGCGTTGCGCTAAAAAATAATGTGTATCCGCATAAGCAGAGTCTTGTATAATATTTCTAAGGGGACCTTTCACTTTGTACTCATCAGTTTAATAATCCACGGCTGCAAAATACTAACGCGAATTCTTTACAGACGAATGGAAAAAGTGGTAGAAGCCGACCTCGGGGAAGATCAGTTTCGATTATGTCGAAATATTGGAACACGTAAGGCAATACGGACCCTACGATTTATCTTAGAAGCTACATTAAGAAAAGGGAAACCTACATTTCTAGCATTTGTAGACTTAGAGAAAGCTTTTGACAATGTTGACTGCAATACTCTCTTTCAAATTCTGAAGGTGGCAGGGGTAAAATACAGAGAGCGAAAAACTATTTACAATTTGTACAGAAACTAGATTGCAGTTATAAGTGTCGAGGGGCACGAAAGGAAAGTAGTGGTTGGGAAGGGAGTGAGGCAGGGTTGTAGCATCTCCCCAATGTTATTCAATCTGTATATTGAACAAGCAGTGAAGGAAACAAAAGAAAAATTCGGAGTAGGTATTAAAATTCATGGAGAAGAAATAAATACTTTGAGGTTCGCAGATGACATTGTAATTCTGTCAGAGACAGCAAAGGACTAGGAAGAGCTGTTGAACGCAATGGACAGGAGGGTACAAGATGAACATCAACAAAAACAAAACGAGGATAATGCAATGTAGTCGAATTAAATTGGGTGAAGCTGAAGGAATTAGATTAGGAAATGAGACATTGAAAGTAGTAAAAGGGTTTTGGTATTTGGGGAGCAAAATAACTGATGATGGTCGAGGTAGAGAGGATATAAAATGTAGACTGGCAATGGCAAGGTGAACGTTTCTGAAGAAGAGAAATTTGTTAACATCGAGTATAGATTTAAGTGTCAGTAAGTCGTTTCTGAAAGTATTTGTATGGAGTGTAACCGAGTATGGAAGTGAAACATGGCTGATAAATAGTTTGGACAAGAAGAGAAAAGAAGCTTTCGAAATGTGGTGCTACAGAATAATGCTGAAGATAAGGTGGAGAGATCACGTAACTAATGAGGAGGTACTGAATAGAATTGGGGAGAAGAGAAGTTTGTGGCACAACTTGACAAGAAGAAGGGATCGGTTGGTAGGACATGTTCTGAGGCATCAAGGGATCACCAATTTAGTTTTGGAGGGCAGCGTGGAGGGTAAAAATCGTAGAGGGAGACCAAGAGATGAATACACTAAACAGATTCAGAGGGATGTAGGTTGCAGTAGGTACTGGGAGATGAAGCAGTTTGCACAGGATAGAGTAGCATGGAGCGCTGCATTAAACTAGTCTCAGGACTAAAGACTACACCAACAACAACACTCACAAAACCAGCCCTGTACAATGCGAGCTGTGTGAACATGGGTCCTATATTCTTGGAACACAACATCGCCACTGAGGAACAACTACTGTACCGTGGGGTGGACATGATCAGCCCATATGGTCACATAACTCCTGACAGTAGTGCGACCTCTAGTGTAATCACGATGCCACGATGTGACATCCATGTTTTACAGCAAGCAGTAGGCATCGTGTGACTGGGACTGCGTGCACCGGTCGCAAACTCCGCCAAAAGTTGGAAACAGTGTGGAATAAGTCACCCACCCAAATGGCTTTCTTCTACTGCATCATAGCCCAGGTTTTACTGTTTCGACATTACGTTCTCTTGTTACGGACATATGTATCACTGATGTTCAGTTTTGGCATTCCAGCTCGCAACGCAGTTTCCAGCTTATGGAGCTCCCTGCTGTTGTTTTGGTGTTCACAGGATTGGCGGGTGCGACGTTGAGTCCTGCAGTGATTTTTAGGGCCGTCTTCTTATTTTTTGTCACAACCGCTTCTATGACCATCTGTCACGCTCACTAAGCAGACTTTCGTCCATGTTGTGCCTTAACGGATGATGTTTCTCGATTTTCCTGTATGCGGTGTGTGGGTGTGTGGGTGTGTGTGTGTGTGTGTGTGTGTGTGTGTGTGTGTGTATGTGTGTGTGAAATCTTATGGGACTTAACTGCTAAGCTTACACACGACTTGACCTAAATTATCCTAAGGACAAACCCACACGCCCGCCGCGGTGGACGAGCGGTTCTAGGCGCTTCAGTCCGGAACCGCGCGACTGCTACGGTCGCAGATTCGAATCCTGCCTCGGGCATGGATGTGTGTGATGTCCTTACGTTAGTTATGTTTAAGTAGTTCTAAGTCTAGGGGACTGATGACCTCAGATGTTAAGTCCCTTAGTACTCAGAGCCATTTGAACCATTTTTGAACGAACCCACTCACCCATGCCCATGTCCAAACATGTGCTTCTAAAGGTATTTTTGTCCATCTCCTGAATTTGCTACACAGGTATCAACAATGTCACTCTGGTTTCCTTGCCGCTTCAGTTGTAGGATACTACATCTCTCCCCCGCCCCCCTTTCCTCTTTTAAGCGGCTCATAGGATGGTAAATTTTTTTAGTAAAATATGTATCAGCTACAGCAAAGACAGGTAGACAGGTAACGTACAATGTGTTCAAAAAGAAAGAGAAGATAACAAGCATAGAATACCAACAACGAAATACTTAGATTAAAATGTGTATTAGATAGGGACGCTGTGTTTCTCCATGCTTATTTAGTCTGTATATCGAAGAGGCAATGACGGAAACAAAAGTAATGTTCGGGACGGATATTAAGATTACGGGTGAAACTAAATCGTTGATAAAATTCTTTAATGACATTACTATCCTCAGTGAAAGTGAGGAAAAAATAGAAGACTTGTTGAATGACATGAACATTCTAATGAACATAGGATATGGATTAAAAGTAAAAGATGAAATTAATGAGTATTAGAAATGATACTAGCAATAAACATAACGTTATAACTTGGGACTAAGAAATAGAGGAAGTGAAAAAATTCTGCTACTTTGAAGCAAAATTACGCAGGATCGAAGAAGGAACAGACAAACACAGGCGACGACGATATTCCTTGCTAAAGAAGTTTGTTGGTGTCGAACACTCATCTCAAGTGAAGGAATTTTTTTATGAAGAATAATGTCTGCAACAAAGCGCTATAAGTATGTGAAACATGCTCATTGAGAAAACCGGAAAAGAAAATATTCGAAGCACCTGAAATTTGGTGCTGCAACAGGGTGTCGAAAATGAGATGGACTTGGTAAGATAAGGAATGACGAGGTTCTTCGCAGAATTGACGAGGAAAGGACCTCGTGGATAACACTGACAAAAATAACGGACAGCGTGTTAGGACATGTGTTATGATATCAGGTAATAACTTCCTGGGTACTAGAAACCGTAGCCAAAACAAAGATTGTAAAATAGACAATAAACAATTGATGACGTTGGGTGGATGAGTTTGCGGAAACCAGGGAGGAATACACTACCGGGCAAAATGGTCTCCGTCGTCTAATGTTGTCTAGAGAGTTAGAGTACGCTCAGACTAATGCTTCATTCACCTGAATAGAAGTCTTGTTCCTCCTGCCACCGAACTTCACTAATTCCCACTTTATCTGTCTTCAACCTATCCATTTCCCTTTTTAAATTTTCTAACCTACCTTCTCAATTAAGGGATCTGACATTGGAGGGCTTGGCGGGGTCGGTTGTGTTTTCTGACTTAGTGCAAGTGATGGTCATGTTTTGGATAGAAGGGTCCCAGTTGAGTGCCTGCAACCCACCTGTCCGCTTGATAGACACACTGGACCAACACATTGAGTTAGGGTCTGCAGCGCGCTTTCGTATGACAGAAGGAACACTCTCGTGGTTATTCCACGCTCCCTGACTGCAAATTTGTACTTCAGTCTGGTGATTCGACCTGTTGTGCTGTCATAATGAACAGCATTCCATGGGATGTTATGCAACAGGATAATGCTCGCCCACGTAACACTATTGTAGCCCAACATGCTCTGGATATCGACATGTTACCTAGGCCTGCTCGATTGCCAGATCTGTCTCCAGTCGAGCACATATGGGACATCATTGGACGCCAACTCCAGTGTCATGCACTAACAGCATTAAACGTGCCTGTATTGGCCAGACAAATGCAACAGACATAGAACTCCATCTCACAAACCAACATCAGGGACCGGTGCAACACAATGGACGCACGTTTCCTTGCTTAGACTCAACATTCTGTCAGTTACACTAGTCTTTAATATACACGCATTTCACATTTGCAGAGGCTCATCTGGCGCTTACATTGCTTTGATATTGCAAGGGTTAATCACTTAAACATACTGGCTAGAAAAATGTATTCCCCATGTTTCATTATTCCACATTAATTATTTTTACTGTTGGAATCTTTTTTTGCCTCAGTGTATAAATAATATTTTAGTTTTGTAAGCATAGAATTAGAATCCAACTTAAGTTTATTTTTGTTGTTTAACAGATCTGAAGATGAGCGACATTGTCCGAAACCGGTCATTTCGAAATGACAATAGCGATCAACGTATAGAGAATAAGTCTATTTTAGGTAAAAAACTTTTTCATCCGCTGCAGAGCTGTACTCGTAACATGACTGAGGACATTTCACTGGGCTTGCTGAAGAGGAGGCTGTGGCGGACGCCGGTGAGGGCCTGCCCGGCACGCTGTTTGGCCCGGTGGCCGACCTTGAGGCCGCGCTCCCCGGGCGTCGCGACGCGTGGCGCCGTCTGGGCGCCCGACGCCGCCCCCACCACCCCCGCCGCCCCCGCCATCACCGCCGCCCCCGTTGCGCCGCCACTGTTACTTCTGCTCCTGCCGTTCGTCCCTGACACTGTCGCCCGTGACCTTGCATAACGCATTCGCTGCTCTGCTCTTCTAAAGAACTACTGCTGAGTGTCTGGCAGGAGGTTACTCCTCTAAACACCTATAGTAATACCTCGCTGAAGACAAAGAAAGAAGCACTTTAATTAGAAAGTGGCATTACATAAACCACCGGTAATTTAAGGAATATAAAGTGGGAAAAGTGAGCAGTATTTATAGACTGACGTAACAGTAGATTTGCCGTAGGATTTTGGAACATATACTGTGCTAAAAAATTATGGTTTACTTCGACGAAAACGATTTATTAACAGATAGCCAACACGAATTCAGAAAATGTAGTTGCTGTGAAACAAAATTAGCACTTTATTCTCACCAAACAATAAGTGCTATCGACAGCGGGCATGCAATTGATTCCATACTTTTAGATTTCCAGAAGGCTTTCGACGCTGTTCCTCATAAGTTCCTTCTAATCAAATTGCGTTGCTACAGAGTGTAGCCTCAGTTGTGTGACTGGGTTCGTGATTTCCTGTACGAATGGTCACAGTTTGCAGTTACTGACGGGATGTCATCGAGTAAAAAAGATGTAATATTTGGCGTTCGACAAGGAAATGTTGTAGATACTTCGCTGTTCCTGATCTACATAACCGATTTACGAGACAATCTGAGTAGCTCTCATACAATATCTGCAGGTGACGTCATTTTTCGTCTTGTAAGGTCACCAGATGATCAAAACTTCTGGTTACCTGCCCTAGTCGTTAACGTAATTTTAGGCAGTGTATTTTCCTTGACGTGTTGTTGCTGTCCAGTGCTGCGTGTAGTTCGACAGCTAAGGTGTTGTTGGTCGTTGTGGGCGCCAATACTCTGTGTGTCGTGTATTGAAATCTTGCAGTCGTTTTGCTGATTGCGTGGAGCGGAACTGATTTGGTTGATTGGTCGGTCGGCTGTCTGTCGGTTGGGTTGCCTCCAGATAATAAGTCGTTGGACAGGCTGCGTGTCTCACCTAAGTTGGCATTAGTGTTATAATCCCAGGCTGACCCTTGGAAACTTCTGAGTACCGTTCCTTGTGTGTTATGTAGTAATTTCCCTGTTACTTCGTTGATGTGTGGCTTTCTGCCGAGTACCAGTATCTCTTAAATTAATGTTCTTGTCTTGTCCTTAAGGCATGCGATTGTTATATTTTTATATGGGGCCTTCAGCCGAATTTTACTGAAGAGGTTTTCAGATAAGGCCTTCTGTCTTTTATATTGAAACTCTTTCTAGGCCTTAAGCCATTAAAAATATTTGCTGATATGTGGCCTTCAGCAGAGTATTAATATCTCTTAAATTAATGTCGTTTTCTTGCCCTTAAGGCATGATATAGTTTTTCTTTATTTTATAAGAAATGTTTTAACATATGGTCTTCTGCCCTTTAAAATTGAAAATTCTTCTAGGGCTTAAGCCGTGAAATTATTTATTGGTGAACGGCCTTCAGCCGAGTTTTTATATTTCTTAAATTAATCTTCTTCTCTTGCCCTTAAGGCAGAAGATTGTTATGCTTTTCAATGGGCCCTTCAGCCCAGTTTGCATGAAATATTTCTGCCTTTTGATTGAAACTGCTCTTATTGCTTAATATGCGACCTCCAGCCTAGTTCCATTAAAATTAAATAGCTGAGGCCTTCAGCCGATTAAATTGAAGATTTAGAAAATATTTTTGGATAAAACCTCCAGAAGAACCTTGTATTTCAATTTTGCTTATGCCTTGTGTCTTGGATTTTGAATGTGGCCTTCAGCCGACCTAAGGTTAGTCAAAGGAGGTCGATTAAAGTTTTGGTTGTTTTGCATCCTTGTTGTAATATTGTGTGTTGATAAATATTGAGTGCAACTGACAGAAACCCATTTTGGAAATGGAGCGTGGCTGCTGAGGCCAATAAACATAAGCTGCGTTCAAGAGTCTTTACGCCTTTGAGCTGTGACAAGACCCCCGGAGTTCGGCCTTGCTTGTACATCTACGGCAGCCCCTTAATTTTCAAATGGTGAGCTTTTTGTGTCGTGGATCGTTTTCGAACCGAGACTGCTTTGTGTGGCCACTCTATTTGTTCGAGGGGTCTTCTTCTGAATCGCTTGAATGTTGAGTTTGCCCCACTGCCAGTCGCCAGTGGAATTAACTGAATTGTACCCTTGTTGATTTTGCTACCAGTTCTTGAGTGCTGTCAGTTGTGGTCGATATCCGACAAACTTATATCTTATGTGAGTCAATTGCTACTTTCACGATTTGGCAATGAATTCTTCGGCTGCGTGCAAAAGATTGACTTTCAATTTAAGGTGGACGCGCTGTGACACTTTCTGCCTGTGGGCGGCTGTAAGTTGTTGAAAAGCTAGTGCAGTCAAAGGGCGGTATTCCTAGTAGTTAAAACTGTGTGCAGCGTTTAGTTCTTTAAAAAGGCGGAGTCCTGAGTAGCCCTGCAGATAGACTGTTATGAATGGTAATTTCGTTCAAGTTGTCTTAACGGCAGAATTGCGATCAACTATAGCTGCAGTTTATTACGCCACAACGAATTCAAGAAACTTTGAACCGAATCTTATCTCCATTTGTTTCCTACGAGGGTGAGTCAAATGAAAACCCTAAAATTTGTAATAACAAATCGAAATTTCGCGCCGTTATTCTGTAAGTTGGTAAGCGTGCTACAAACAGCGTGCAGAATGGCCTGTAGGTGACAGCATAGTGCAGATGCACACATACCGTCGCAGTATCAGTATAAAGATGTCCGCCCCACTTGCGACTTGCACCAGGGAAGAACAGCGTTCTGTTATTCGGTTTTTGCGTAGTGAAGGTGTGAAACATATAGAAACTTATCGACGATTGAAGGTTCCGTACAGCGATGCATGTTTGTCACAGCAGCAGGTCTACGAATGGAGCAGAAAGTTCGCAAATTGTGTGACTTCAGTGGAAGATGCTCCTCGTCCAGGTCAGGCACAACGAGTTGTAACTCCACACAACATTGCAGCAGTTGAATCCATAGTGAAGGAGATCCGAAGAGTGACACTGAATGACATTGTAGCATGTTTACAGATTAGTCATGGGTCAGCGCACCACATTTTGCATGATGTGCTCCAGTTTCACAAAGTGTCTGCAAGATAGGGGCCACGGCAGCTGACCTCTGAAATGAGATAACGACGTGTTGATGCTTGTGAAGAACTTCTTCGGCGCTTTGAGCAAGAAGGTGATGGCTTCCTTGCAAGAATCGTTACTGGAGACGAAACCTGGGCTCACTTCCACCAACCGGAAAAGAAGAGAACGAGCAAGGAATGGCGCCATTCCTCGTCACCAAAAACAAAGAAGTTTCGAACAGAACCATCAGCAGGGAAGGTTATACTGACTCTATTTTGCGACGAAAAAGGAGTCATTTAGGAGCTTCACATGCCTAGAGGGACCACTGTCACCAGTGCATCATAGACAGTTCTCCTAAAAGATCCTCTGCGGCCTGCAATCACATTAAAGCGACGTGGATTGCTGTCACCAGGTGTCCTTTTTCAACATGACAATGCAAGGCCCCACACTATCCGTACAACAGTTGCAACAATAACAGTCCTGCATTTTTGAGTGTCTTTCTCATCCACCATACTCACCAGACCTTGCCCCAAGTGATTGCCATATGCCTGGTGCACTCAAAGACGCAATGGGAGGAAAGAAGTTCCGTTCTGATGAGAAGGTACGCCATGTGGTGCATGAGTGGTTGCGCAGACTACCAAAGAATGTTTTTCTAAAGGAAAGTATGCACTTTGTAAGAGCTGGAGGACTTGCATGGAGCGTGGGGCAGATTATGATGAAAAGTGATACAGCTTTTTACCCCTTCTGCACAATAAGTAATATTTAAAAAAATGTTTAACGTTTTCATTTGACTCACCCTCGTACCTTGATGATGCTGTATTTTATTGTAGTGATGCTTTGTGTAAGTGAATTTGTAACACTTATATCGATTAGGAGTAGGTTTATTTTAAGTAACTAGGTATCTGAAATTAATGAAGTGTGCATTCTGTGTTGTTTGAACTCCTTGATGTATGGCAAGAACATAAGAATATGTATGTATATATGAAAAAAATCAAAAGACTATGATGAAATTTTAAATTATTGTAATATGAATATGTTAATGAGAGAAGCATGTTTGTTAAAACTGGTTCATGTTTAGGGCACATGTATTTGTAACATGTAAACGCTGTAGGGAAGTTCCTCCGCAACGAAAGTGGCGTGGTGCGATGTGAAACGTGGGTCTGGCCATCGAACAGAGCGGCTCTTTTGTGTGAACGGCACACAGTGTGTGGATAGCCTTAGCACGGTACACCTCGACGGTGCTAAGAGAGGCAATTGGAAGCTGCATTAGAAGGGATTTGCTCGGATGTTGATCTGGCTATTATTTGGTATTTACAGAATAATGGAATGGCTCTGATATGTTGAAAATACGTGAAGAAGAGATTTTACAGAGCATTTGCACATCAAGAGCCATAAGTACAGTTATCCGCAATTTCGCTTGTCACTAATCTTCGCCACTGCTTGTAGCGTATCCTGGCCAGTCGTCATAAAAGGCATGTGATAGAATTTTCTCCGTGTGTGTAAGACCAGTTAACATGTATCGATATAGAGCCACGCACATGGCGAAAGAGAAATAATTTAAACACGAATAAACATGACGAAGTGAAACAATAAAGCAAGACTGCGTAAACATTTCACGAATGTATTATGTGCGTATGTAGAACATTCATAATTATTTGACGTTTTATGCATTTTTTAACTTTGAATCCATGACCTATTATTACCTTGTTAAATGAATTAGTGATTATGATCTGTGCCTCAGATAAAAAGGACAATTCAGTACATGTATAAATAGTAAAAAGCATTGTAATAATCTCTCTGTTCCTCTGGGTTTCGTTACGCGTAACATTTGCGTGTTAAGCGAATGTATATGCTAGCCGTGAGTCTTTTGGTCATGAAGCTTTAGATCCGCCATAGGCGAGTTGTTGTAAAAAAGTGTGTAAAATTAATGCATTTTTGTTTGAATATATAGAGTTTGAACAATATTTTTTAAATAATCTGTAAAGTTGCCAGCCATTCGTCCCGTAAAGAATTTAGACTATTCAGCATTTAATTTAGCGGGAGCCGCTGTACCAATCTGCGAGGGCAACGGCCGCAGACGCGGCACATTTAAAAAGTATTTATTTCAGGCATCGCAGTCGCCTCGCCGGTAAAGCGAGGTAACATAATAATATTTAAGATTTTCTTACAGCTTCCAGCAGTGCCGGCAGACTATATCATATTATTCAGTGCATTTCTCAGTTTGATTTGGAAGGTACTGTGCGACATGTTCTATGCGGCCGCAAAAAATATAACGAATAACTGCGTTATGACTTTATCATTTTCACATTGTGTGGCAAGGTCTGCTCTTTGAAACTAAAGCAATATTTTACATTTTTTCCCTGAGATTAAGAGAACGCGGTCTAGCCACGCGCCTATTCTAATTAACAGTATTCAAAAATGCACTGCATAACGTCAACAACATTCAGTGCTGTAACGATCATTTGAATTTCATTACTGACTTTTCTGAATACTTTGCAAGGTAGTGAGTTCAGACACAGTTTTCTTTCTTTCTTGATTACGTTACAGTAGAAAAGTGAATGTTCCCTACATGATTATCCAGAGAAGATGTGGAAAAGCAATAATTTGATCCACGGTGTGCCACACTTATGATAAAAGTGTTTATTCCCTCTCCCACTCCATGTCTGAAATTAACATATGTGTGCTAGTGTGACTCATACAGCCAAAGTGAATTATTTATTCAACATTACTCAAAATTACTTGCTTTTATGAAGAAAGAATTGCGAAGTAAAGACAGTGTAATGACATTGAATCAAAACCATAGCAGCTTGTTACAAATAATTTTGTGTACTGCCATCAGCTCTAAGTTTCAGTTTTATATCAGTCTGAACACTGCAAATCCAAACTTTAATATCGTAAAGCAAAGTTACTAGTTACCATGTACCAGCTTACCTGCTGCTACACATAGATAATCATATCTAAATAAATAAAACCAAAACCGAAAAAAAATAACTCCAGTGGTAAAAAAAGTGAGAGGTGGAGTAAGGGAGACGGAATACACTTGACAGACTTCATACATTCAGTTACACAATGTATATTGGCATGGACCAGTTAATTTGTGTGTTGATTCACTAATATTCACATAAAACGTCAATTCGTGTTAGAAACCATAACTTCAATCCTGATCACGAACCTACGCAGGGTCCTCACCTAAGAGCTACTAAAACCGTGTATCCTGATTTAAATGAACAATTCTGGCATTCATGTGTTTAAGGATGATTTTTTGTCTAAATTAAAAGGAGCAGCAAAAGTAAGAGTAAAATTTGGATTCTTTGTTTATGGACTAATCCAAGTGAAATCATTGAGGTAGGAAGTTTAAGTACAAAAATTTATTTAAAAGCTCTATAAACGTGAAATTGGCTTTTGCTAAAGTATCCTTAGTTTATTATAAAATGTAGTTTTGTAGGATTACAATGCAAGATTATGTAAATATTATTGCCAAGAATACCTGCTTCACAGGTGATTAAAGTACAAGTACATATAAATCTTTTATGAACTGTTTTGCAGCATTACAATTAGAAGTGAAGTCATACACATTTTCAAAGATATTGTAGTTATGGTACCTATCATGAATGGTTCCTTTTGAAGTTAATTACGTCCAGTGTTGCATTTTATTACTTGCTAAGTAATTTAAGTGAATGGTTAACTTTTAGAGATAGTTTTTACTTTTGCAATAATCAAAGAACCTTTACTAGTGAAACTATAGCAGTTTAGGGTCACCATCATATTGTCCTCCTATTAAGAAAAAATGAACTATTGCTGTTATAAGTAAAACAGCTAAATGCAGAGGATCTTAAGCAGTGTATTTAAGGCGTTATTCATCTTTATTTGTGTTAGTCATGTCAGTCAAGATAGAAGACTCTCATATCGAAAATTAGTTCTGCACTTCATGCAGTGATGTTTCGGCATTTTGATTAAGTAATACTATTGATTGTGGGCGTCATTAGTATTAGCTCGGTACAATTTTGCTCCCCATAATTTATTGGTGTGTGTGTTACTGGCAACAGTACGGAGTGCACTGTGTGAGTTTGTATCCTGTTTGCTATTCAAATGGAAATCTCAAGGAAAGTAACTTCAGTAACTAAATTCGATTTTCTCAAATATATATTTCCAGATTAATGTGCTTAATTACGCTGGTGGCAGTACATTACTTTTTTTATTCTTTTATTTTTACCACTAGACAAACCCACGGTCGTACTTTGAAATTCTCTCAGAGGGTAACACTAGCGTCTTTCACGGCACGTTAGTGCTATAAATTGTATATTAACTTTCGTTTTGTGTGTGTTTCGAAAGCTGTTGTCAGTCGACGGCCAGTGCTGGTTGCTGTTTTCTGTCCGTCTCGTACACGAAATGCTGACGCGTGCCCGATGTTGAACGTCGACCGTCAATAGTGAGCTAATTTGTGTTTACTCTTTTCAGGCTACTGGGTTGTGTAATTACCACCCGGCATTTGTTGTTATGCTTTTCTCTGTATCTGTACATTTATTGATTATGAATCACTTCGCTCAATTGTGATAGACTTTTGCTATTTACATTTGAATAGTTTGGAACCTTGATTGCTATAAACTGTGTGACCGTATCGACATGAGTAAGGGACTATCATTTGCCTGGGTCAAATTCAACTTACATCAGTGGTTCAGTTTCTTGTAGTTTACTTGTGAAGCTAAATGTATATATAATACTGTTTTTATTAAAATTTTGGACCATAAGGCTGTTTATCTTGCACACCTTCAAGATTTGTTTGCCTAAATGGGGGGTAATTTTTTTTTAAAAAAGTTGTTTTCATTAATTCTGTAACCATGAGTATACCACCGGAATCTTATGATAATTTTATGGTGTAACTCTGTTGTTGGCAGTGTTTGCATCTCGCTTCTGTCAAATAAATCTCTCAGAATTCCACTTTAGCAGCCTTGTGCCCTAATCACTACCTTATCAGTCTCTAATGGGCGATTACTGTATGTTCATGAGGAATTTGGGATGTTTGCACACATCGAACATGTCAATCGCATCGATTTTTGAATGAGCAACAGGGAATCAATGGGAACTGGTTTCTTCTAGTAACTTTGAAATAGTGTGCGTGACTGCTATCTACGTACATGTATAGTCTCTTCTATGTCACTTATGTGTTGTTTTGTGTAATAGGCTCCATGTCCTTTTTGTAAATTAGTCCTATAGTATTAGTCACAGGTTCATAGTGTGAGTTCCACAAGAATACTAGTTTCTTGGACACCGAGTGTTTAGAGAGGCAGCATCTAAGGATGCACTTGGGGTTGGGGGTGGGGGGGGGGGGGGGGGCGCAGGCTCGACCAACGGAAGCCATTGGAGGTGCGGGCTCCGAGGATTAAGGCTGGCATCTCGGTGTGGCTACTTGCACGGTTTGCATCCGGAGGCTCAAGCTCCGTGGTATTGGCCGCTAAAGACGAACAGCTAATAGGGGCAGCAATTTAAAAAACTCAATTGCAACGTCTTGATGTTATTCCATGAAAAAAGCATTGGACAACTTCACTTTCACTTAAACTCTGCAGGAAATGCGATGGATGAGAAGTATTGTGGGAGGAGAGAACATTTTCTACAGGGTTAATAGCTGTGGAAGAACAGTGGAGATCCGTTAGGTGGGAAAAGTGTAGGGAATATAGCTAGGAATTGAGGTGGATAGAGGGAATACAAAGCGTGAGTAGTAGCATTGTGTGTGGGTATGATAGTGGTTACAGGAGGAAACGGATGGTGATGGGTTTAGAGAGGAAAGGAGAGGGGAAGATTTAAAGTTGGTAGAAGAGAAAAATGTCGGGGTGAACGTCATTGTCTGGGAAAGAGAGTTGGTTGAAGTTGCGCTGGGATAGGTTATGGAGTGTGTGTAGTGCAGGGACGGAGGGATGTGTTTGTGAATACGCAGTAGCCTACCAGAGCTGATAATTTAGTAGCACTAGAGCTGTGCCTTGTGTATAACAAGCGGAAGGATATCTGCGAGGCGCTGGGCGAGCATGTGACTTGCAGACGAGGATATTTCCTGTGATTTCAGGGCCGTTGTCAATGGGAGGCTGGGGCCTCTGGTGGTGCCTCCTCAGGAACAGCTTGTCAACAGGCGTGCTTGCGTTGACGGTCGTGATGTTGATAAGCAAGAGGTATATGCGCGCCAGTGTAGTGGATGACTCGGTATATGTACAGGCTGTTTATAATTAAAGGTTCGTGTAAAACGCTGTACAAAAGCAACCGCTGCTTATAATAACGTCGAATTAGAACGGAATATCATAGAAGATGAACATCAACAAAAGCAAAACGAGGATAATGGAATGTAGTCGAGTTAAGTCGAGTGATGCTGAGGGAATTAGCTTAGAAACTGAGACACTTAAAGTAGTAAAGGAGTTTTGCCATTTGGGACCAAAATAACTGATGATGGTCGAAGTAGAGAGGATATAAAATGTAGACTGGCTATGGCAAGGAAAGCGTTTCTGAAAGAGAGAAATTTGTTAACATCGAGTATTGATTTAAATGTCAGGAAGTCGTTTCTGAAAGTATTTGTATGGAGTGTAGCCATGTATGGAAGTGAAACATGGGCGATAAATAGTTTGGACAAGAAGAGAATAGAAGCTTAAGACTGCTGAAGATTAGATGGGTAGATCACATAACTAATGAGTAAGTACTGAATAAAATTGGGGAAAAGAGAAGTTTGTGGCACAACTTGACAAGAAGAAGGGACCGGTTGGTAGGAAATGTTCTGAGGCATCATGGGATCACAAATTTAGCATTGGAGGGCAGTGTGGAGGGTAAGAATCGTAGTGGGAGACCAAGATATGAATACACTAAGCAGATACAGAAGGATGTAGGTTGCAGTAAGTACTGGGAGATGAAGAAGTTTGCACAGGATAGAGTAACATGGAGAGCTGCATCAAACCAGTCTCAGGACTGAAGAACACAACATCAACATCATCGAAGAATGGGGAAACATCATGGAACAAAAATAACTGAAGGAAAATCATCCCACTAGATGGCGCTGCAAGGGTCTTACCGTAAACGGTTCACTTATAAATGACAAATGAATGACAATAAGACGGTTCCCCGCCCCCCTCCTCCCCTTCCATCCTGTTTTTTCCCTGCCTACCCTCTCTCTGCCTCCCTTCTCTCCCCCTAGTCATTTTGCATTTCCTTCCTCTGCGTTTCCCCATTCCCTCTCGCGTCTGCCCTGCTCCCCCTTCTGACTCCTCTCCCTTCGTCGCCCCCCCCCCCACCTTTCGTTTTTCCTCTCCTCCCCCGTTTGTTCTCCCTCATCTGTCCAGGTCTCCCTCCCCCCCCCCCCCATCTGCCCATGCCTGTGGTGTGTCATCTTCGTGCCGACTTTTTAGTGCAGTGTTTCGAGTGATTAAGTGTTGTGCGTCTTTTCCGAAGTGTTGCAAACGGACATCATACTGTCGCAGGTTGTGATCTTTATATCTCTTGCGAACAGAATCCAGACTGTCACCGTGTTTTTGAATTGTCTGACTACTATTTTCCCTGTCTGCTTCCTGTGTATTTTATCATCATCGCCCACCATTTGTTTTATGTTTTAACTTTCCACAATTTTCCGCCGTTTTACATTTTACGTCACAGTTTCATCACCTGCTTTCATTGTTTCTTATCTTTTTATGCTTTAAAAATTCCATAGGTGAAGAGCGGCGTACTAAGCTGCTGCCAGCCCGTCCCCATCCAATAAAGAAAAAAAAGCAACATAACGGCTATGGTGTGATTAAACTAAGCTCACTGTGACATGTGCATCTATCACAACACAGTCCTATCACACTGGATATCGGTTTTTCATTGTTCTGACGTCAAAAACCGCATAAAAAGCAGAAATGAAATCGATTTTTAACTGTCTTGAGATTGGCGCGACACATGTTCAATATAGTGTCCACTGTTTTCTGCCACCAGTTGAAATCGAGGAACAACATGTTCCATAACAGATATAGTGTTTCAGGGTACACGTTCAGAGTGCGACCCGTGCCTTCAGTTCAGCTATCTTTGTAATCTAAGCACTTAACACAGCACCTTTCAGATAACGCCACAGCCAAATGTCACACGGATTAAGGAGGGCTGATAATTCAAGTGTTTCCGAAATGTCTCTGCAGCAGCCGCTTCACTGGCCATGCAATACGCAGAGGACCACCAGCTTGCATAAAAATCTTATAACTCACACATCCATGCTGCTGAAAGGTTGGAATGACAGTGCGCAAAAGACACTCGGTGACAGTACGGGTAACAGGACCCTCAGATGCCGTCAACCAACACCACACAGTTACCTTTGCAGAATGAAGAGGTACCGACTGACGCGCGAGGGTTTTTCAGTTAGCCATATTCTGAAATTATATTTAATGACACGTCTTTGGAACCTGGAACGGGCTTCCTCTGTCCACAGCGGGTTCCATGGCCATTCGTGGTCCACTTCCATTCAAGCAAGAAATTCTAAATGGTTCAAATGGATCTGAGCACTATGGGACTCAACTGCTGTGGTCATTAGTCCCCTAGAACTTAGAACTACTTAAACCTAACTAACCTAAGGACATCACACACATCCATGCCCGAGGCAGGATTCGAACCTGCGACCGTAGCACTCGCACGGTTCCGGACTGCGCGCCTAGAACCGCGAGACCACCGCGGCCGGCAAGAAATTCTAGAGGAAACGTTGTATTACTGGTAGATCAGCATCAAGCAACCCCTGAACATACGTAATTTTGTATGGATAGGAATGTAGGATGTTTCGTAGACTTCTATGCACGGTGCTCACAGGTAATTTCCCATGCCCTATATGTTTGCACACCACCACTCGACTCCTCCTGAAATGCTTTGGTCACATCCACCGACGTCGGATCAATTGTTCTCCTCCATTTTCTGCAATGCACTTCAAAAAGACCTGTCTCTTGGAATTTCGTAATCGTTTTCTGCAACCCTTGGCACAAGTCGGGTCAGCGTCTCTTTTTATACCATTGACTGCACAGAAACTGCAAAGCTACTGGCGCACTGTCACAGTTCTTGTAAAACAGCCTTACTAGCAGCGCGCACTCCTGCACTGAAAAATTCATGCCGAGTGTCTCAGAAGTGAAAAGTAACATATGTGCACCCCGCGTCTTCCATTCTGCATATTCTGCTGCTTACAGCACCATCTAAATGTAAAATTTCCATGATTTTTTCCGCAATGTTTTTTCCCTTTTCGATAACATTCCGTTCAAATTTAGTAATTCTGAGCATTGGATGGTTTTTTACAGCATTTTGAACTTGGAACTTTAATTATGATCACCCTGCAGATTTCCGTCGACGCTTTCAGTACCAGAGCGCACGACTCCCTTGCCGATGGTGTAGTGCCGGTAGCCGCGTTGCAGGCGGACAGCCGGCTACCTCAAATAACACTGAGCGAAAATCAAGAACGAACTCACAAACTGCAATTATTGTTCACCATCAGCGTAGAATATTTCAGAACAAATTAAAATTTGTGCTCGACTAGCACCAAGCCCAGATGATGATGGTGAATCTAAACCATAATCGAAACTTGCAGCTGTTGATCATTAACGCAGTGTCTCTTCCTTTGGACATTCACGCCTATCTGAAGAGACATTGCTTCGGACTACAACACGAACACTGCACTACAGTTTGTCAGCGCTCTGTCATGTTGAAACCACGTAAGCAAAAGGAATCTCAGTGACTTATCTTCTATTAACTTATCTTCTATTAACTGTGGGAGAACATACTGAAAGGGCGTTTTGTGCGTGTCAGTGGAAGTAGCTGAGCACAGGTTCATTTGTGGAACTCTTCCGTTGTATTCAGTGAATCCACGTCCAAGATGTCGATCATATCAGCTGTTCATCAGTAAACCTATCCATACTACTGAGTATCACTGTTAAAGTACAGATAACACTGACTGGGATAAACATGGTAGAACCAAGCAGCACTGAATGCAAGCTGGAGGACAAAGAATACTTTATTACATTTACTGCTGTCAGCAGAAAGTGAGTTATAAGTGAATGAATTAGTTTATTTCCAAACAAGACACACAGCGCATTCTGTCGTCATTTGCACTGTTGTGTAGACATTTTCAGTGTATTTCAGACACAAATACAAATTGGGGTAAGAAATTGAATGTAATCGATTATTCCGTAACGAGCTATCAGCCACCACGGGTTCCATATACCGAAATACACAAAATATTCGTCTGTGTAATTCTAGTTTGTCCTAGGTAAGATCCGAACACAGCACTCGCCCAGTATTTACTACACGTCTCTCATGAAGTCCACTTTGAACACTGGGCTAAACGTTCAGTTTCAGTACCTTTGTCAGATACGTTTGCGAAAAGTTTCAATTTCAGCATTAATAGCGGTTTATCACTCTACTCGACTTTTTAAATGCCGTTATATGAAATGTACTTTAACCAAGCAACCTCAGCATCTCAGTTGATGCAAGAGTAATAATATGTTCCCGTCTGCGTACTAGCATTTACTGGAAACCCCCTTATACCACCTCGAATGGTTCACGAAATAAAACGTCTAAGATCGATTTCGTGTATGAACATGTGGATTTGCTTCGGCGCAAATTTCGAAAGCTGGAAGCAGTTTCAACCAATCTGGTACGGATATAACATTGGTTGGAACAGATTGCTATAGGATGGGACTGGCACTCGTAGTGATGTAGGTAGAGTGGGAAGAGTGTTATCAGTAAAAAGCTCAATAACGCCTTGGACAATTTAACTTCAATCAAACTTCTATACATACATACGCGCCTTCTTAAATGGAAATACTGTAGTGGGGATGGATACCCAGTGAGTGAGAGGGATGTGGCAAGGGGATGATAAGGGGGTTAACATAAAAGTAATTGAAACGACCGATATTAGTGACGGATAAAAGGTTATCGAGGTAGCCAGGCATAAAGGTAACAGTTCCGCTAGTACTCAGTTAAGCCCCTTCAAATGGTTCAAATGGCTCTGAGCACTATGGGACTGAACATGTTAGGTCATCAGTCCCCTGGAACTTAGAGCTACTTAAACCTAACTAACCTAAGGACGTCACACACATCCATGCCCGAGGCAGGATTCGAACCTGCGACCGTAGCGGTCCCGCGGTTCCGGACTGCAGCGTCTAGAACCGCACGGCCACCGCGGCCGGCCGTTGAGCCTCTTACTCATATTTATGAAAGTTGGAGAAGTCGGGAGAAGGTGGAGGCTATAACCAGTAACCAGCAGCTATAAGCAGTACATTTAGAGCCAGTCTATATATATATTCAAATAAAACGACCTTAAAGCATTAAATAACTCACTTTCCTTGGCCGCCAAAAGATGTTATTGTACTACCGCAGATCTCTTAATTACACTGTAAATTCATTTATTTTCTAACATCTGCGTCTAAATGCTTATTGTGCAAGCACTGTACAGGCAGTCTATATCCTCTACCCACATCAACTCCTACATATATTCCCTACAGTTTTCCAACCTAACAGATCCCTGCTTTTCACCCACAGCCCTAGATCCTTTACACGAGTTGCAGTCACTAATATTTATCTCGCTGGCTATTGGAATTAATCCATGAACTCGGTCTGCAACAAAATAACATACGAGGTGTGTGTATGAAATGTAATGTTGTGTAATGCGCTCCAAATGACATAAACAGCCCGCTAAGCAAGCCGACGAGGCTTTAGTAAGAAGAGCCCGAACCTATGTAGCACGTACCAGCAATGGACTACAAGAGATTATTAACGACAGTTTCCTGCATAATTAACCTGAGCTCCTACCAAAACCCACGACGACTTAACTGCCCTTTTACAAGTTAACCAAAAGATTTAAGAAACCAGCAATAAATATTTGTAAAAAATAATTCGGCAATAAGGCAGTAATATCAGAAAACTTTCCTTTCCAGCGAGTCATTAAAGCAGCCGCAAGGACACTCGCATTACATTCAAAGCTCATCAGTGCACAAATTAGTCCATAGCGGTTCGAAGGAAACAAAGGCGTCCTGGTTCAAACGGTTCAAATGGCTCTGAGCACTATGGGACTTATCTTCTAAGGTCATCAGTCCCCTAGAACATAGAACTACTTAAACCTAACTACCCTTAGGACATCACACAGATCCATGCCCGAGGCAGGATTCGAACCTGCGACCATAGCGGTCGCGCAGTTCCAGACTGTAGCGCCTAGAACCGCTCTGCCACCCCCGCGAGCAAAGGCGTCCTGGAAAAAGACTAAAATTTATCTAAGCCAGTTAAACAGAATAAATGCACTGTATATTTTCATAGACAGAATAGACCTTAAGCATTATCTTCAAGGAAACCAAGGCGGCTGCGGTGGTTCTAGGCGGTTCAGTCCGGAACCACGCGGCTGCTAGGGTCGCAGGCTGGAATCCTGCCTCGGGCATGGATGTGTTTAATGTCCTTAGGGTTGGGTTGGGTTGTTTGGGGAAGGAGACCAGAGAGCGAGGTCATCGGTCTCATCGGATTAGGGAAGGATGGGGAAGGAAGTCGGCCGTGCCCTTTCAGAGGAACCATCCTGGCATTTGCCTGGAGTGATTTATGGAAATCACGGAAAACCTAAGTCAGGATGGCCGGACGCGGGATTGAACCGCCGTCCTCCGGAATACGAGTCCAGTGCCTAAACATTGCGCCACCTCGCTCGGTGTGGTGTCCTTAGGTTAGTTAGGTTTACGTAGTTATAAGTCTAAGAGACATGACCTCAGATGTTAAGTCCCATAGTGCCTAGAGCCATTTGAACCAAGGAAACCAGAACAACAAAAGCAAATTATAAATAGGCCAATAAAACAGCAAAACAGGCACATATTCCGACATGAACAATAAATCATCCGTGGTAACTGCGCCTCCCAACTGAAAATTGTATGACCTCTCATTTAGTTTAAAAATGAGAAGAATTAAGGGAAGACAGACAAGAACAGATAAGGCATTTAGTAAAGCACGCCGCCATCATTCAAAATAAGCTTTCTTCTGGAACAAGGCGCTTTACACTGGCTCAAGGTTCACAACCACAACGGATGCTTACGGTTAACATACAAAAGAAATTATGATGGCATATTAGCCAATGAGTCTTTTGTGACAGCTCCCAAACCCGAGGTCCTCGGCGGTACCTTTGGGGTAGCCACCACAAATTGTATAAAGCGTGTGTAGTGATCAGGATGTAGCTATGTTTGTTGGCCGAAAAATAATTAATGACAAGAATTGCGCCAGCTAGAATGAAGAGATAACTTATCTTTATTTCTGACGAAACGTGCACCAGCAATACAAGTCCAAGTAATATCCAAGAGTAATTCGTGTACTGAGCGTAGTCGAATACAATAGCATATATCAGACTGCAATGGCTCCGCTATAAACTCCACGAGAGGTTAGCAATCGACAATAGACTGTCCGTCTCGGGGCCAGCGCTCCAAAAGGCGGAGGGCGCTGCGGACCCGAGCTCAGCCATGGCGCGACCTCTTCCGTCGGCGGTAACGCCATGAGACCCCGACGGCCGCGACAGGAACTGTGGCAAGCGATGTCACGGTCAGGGCGTGCGTGTACTAGTTGCTTGGTAGGTTGGTTGGGTGCGTGGATACAACAGAGTCATTTTGAAACGTCTACCAGATCTTGCACATTGCCCTTCGAATAACACAGAGACACTGGCATCCAATCCCAACAAACAAAAAGAAAACGGACCAAAATGACAGTGAACACTGCCCTGAAAGCTTGGCGTCCTCCTGATAGATCACAGCATAATCTATGTCGGTACTCGATAACTTATAAGGGGTAACATAACCCCAATATTGGTTCCGCGCCAACAGCCAATACCACTGCGAAGAGGCCCCACGGAAAGCTCGTTGTAGCTTCGTTCCTCAGCTCATACTGCCCACCAAACCAGCTACCGCGCCCGGAAACCATCACACCAGAGGGAGCTGCTCTCCAACGGCTACATATGAATAGTGATATTGGCACACTGCGAGAAATCCGCCACGGCTCTGTTATGAAATTTGTGTGCTTGTTTATTTTCAGGTAGCTGAGATTTCTTGGATTTAGTGCATTGGAGAACTTTTGATATCTTGAGATTTATGGTCAAATTTTCCGTAAATTAAGTTTTATTTTAACATTTGTGTTGATGATGTTTTACTGGTCAGATTGCTGAGCCTACCTGTAAAATCTTATTTTGCTTCATTGTTCCAAGTTAAATCTTTGCGTTAATGAACCCTTTCGGTCACGAATTTTCCTTTTTCATCATAAAAATAATGGCTTAACTATCCAGTTCTTCGAATTAATTATGATTTTTCAGATGTATAAAATATTCCGAGGAGGACAACGCGTCCCCAAATGATGACATTGTGTTCAAGTGGATGTATTATAAATCAAAGTGTGGTGTCACCGCCAGGCACCACACTTGCTAGGTGGTAGCCTTTAAATCGGCCGCGGTCCGGTAGTATACGTCGGACCCGCGTGTCGCCACTATCAGTGATTGCAGACCGAGCGCCGCCACACGGCAGCTCTAGAGAGACTTCCTAACACTCGCCCCAGTTGTACAACCGACTTTGCTAGCGATGGTTCACTGCCTACTTACGTTCTCATTTGCCGAGACGATAGTTTAGCATATCCTTCAGCTACGTCATTTGCTACGACCTAGCAAGGCGCCATTATCAGTTACTATTGATATTGTGAATCATGTACCGTCAAAACCGACGTTCATCATTAATGGATTAAACTTAAGTATTCCACCTGCTACGTCCGTGTTTCTAAATTCTAATTTCCTTGTCCTGCTCCAGACCTCTCGCCAGCCTGCGTGAGCTAAAACGCGTGTATTTCGGCCTCCTTTAGTAAAACGGTGTTGGCTCTCTTGCCAACACAAAGTATTTTATTTGATTTTGTTTCACCAAAATACATAAATTACACAGAGCATACTTAATGATTATATACATAAACTATGGTTTTACACATGTGAATAACGATAATCAAAGAAACAATTTCTTTTCTATCCAGGCATAAGTGAATGTTACATTTTACACAATTAAATTTGCTTTTGCCTTTGAAACCCGGTTTCTTGCACCTGTCAAATGATTTTCTTGTCACTGACCACTGGAAGATACCCAGCGTTGTCCAAACGAACATCAGGTTCTCGACGAACTTCGGCATTGGCTCGTTTTGAAGAACCTGGAGATGACATTGGACTCTCACTAGTGGGACGTCCCCTTTTCCTGGCAGCTGGCATATCTATCTTTGTCAATACTTTGGCCATTCTAGCCCCTAAGTAAATCAAGGGTCTTATTTTTAGAAACACCTAATTCTGGTGCCTTTCTCGTGTACTCAATCTATGCATTTATACAAGCAAGATCAAACGCATGGACAAACGAACAAAGCGTCCATTTTCGTGATCGGACGAATGTACGATAAATTGTGCTCAGAAAAATTTGAATGACTCCTGGCCAGTCGACTTCAACACATTTCTTTTCAGCGTTATCCCATCTTTTACACACATATTTTTTCCCAATTACCAGAAAATTCGACGACATTACCACTGGCTTATTGTCACACCATTTTGTTACTATAACTTCTCCATCTTCATTTATCAGATCCTCAGCAGAGCCTCTACCAGTTCCTTCATGTCTTTGCCACTCAAAATTGGCGGGTTCTTGAAGCGATTTTTGTGCCCAGTACATATTCCATACATGTTCTCATTTCTCAAGTACTGCAGGAGACTATAATTTCGGAAATAACTATCGAAAATGAGAAGCACGTGTGTTTCATTGATTCATTCTACTAATTTCACCACTATTGATGCACCAAGAGCAAAAATCTTTAACGCTGCTGGTTCAAGTTCTGTCGTCGAGCCTTAATATATCATAAAATCAAAAATTTGTCCGCTTGTTCCACAGAGTGCAAATGGTTTCGTTCCCCATGGGTTCCGTTTCCCCTTCACATACTGTTTACATTCAATGATCCCTTGAAGGGCACCATGTGCTCGTCGACACTAAGATGTTCTGCTATTGGCAAACTCAGCAACCGTTTTCTTAGGGAATTTTATGTTAGTCTGACTTTCCAGAATCGATGATTTTTATCAGGATCACTTGATACGTCAACATAGTGGACACTCTCAATTTCAGGAAACAGTTAACTGACATAGTGTCTGCTATTTGGGAAATAAAATACGTAGCTGCGGCTCCATATAACATCTAATCCTGGGGTATTTAAAATTTCCCCTCAGAATGTGAATTACTATGAGTGAAAGTATCTATTTTTTCTGTCATAGGAGCAAAATTACCTACACTTCTGGAAACTGCATAAATATTTGTGCATTCCACATATTTCTGCACAAGAATATCAGTGAAATATTTTTCAAAAAATTGGTAGGGCATCTCAAGGTTATCCACTGGCTCAGAGTAACATTTGTACCATTCGATAAAAGGAGATATATTAATGAATCCCTGTTTCATCCACCGTATTTCTTTTTTAGATGTTAATTGCCCGAAATTATGATACCACTCTAGATGAACAACGTCCATCACATCAGTTTCAGGTACAATATCTATTTCAGGATGGTCATGGTCTCGTTCATTGTCATCGTTGTTTTGCGCTCCGATGATAAGGAGATCTCCAAAACCTATAATAAAAAATGCTATTTAAAAAAACTCATAAAAACGTATATCTGAGTAGCCCAGATGAAAAAGCCGCTAAATTCATTCTCCCTGACCGAGAGGGCTGAAGTCAAACTAAGCACGTGTTCTGAGTCTCGGTTGTATTATCAGATTGCTCAGCTTGTCTATAAAACCGTAAGCTCCTTAATTGTTTTGTGTTTGCAACCAGCGACTTGGGTTTGTTCCTTCCACTCCAGCAGCTCATGTCCTGCTATCCTAAGACAACGTCCAAACTTCCCGGCAACGGGTCTAAGCGAAGCCGTTTGTGCTGTGGTATCAACGGCAGCCTATGCATGAGCAGTAAATCTCTCGTTTGGCTGCTGCTAGTCGCCTGCCGGAGTGGCCGAGCGGCTCTAGGCGCTTCAGTCTGGAACCGCGCGACCGCTACGGTCGCAGGTTCGAATCCTGCCTCGGGTATGGATGTGTGTGATGTCCTTAGGTTAGTTAGGTTTAAGTAGTTCCATCAAGGGAATGGTCAGACTTGTCATGCCGAAACATGTATTGCTTTTTTTAGCACTGTTATTTAACTGTTCAAAAGGTTCGCATGCAAAATTCTAGCTGCTGACATGAACTGGAAGTCACCTAAAAAAATTCACGAACATGGCTGCGTTTCCTGCTTGGCGCATGCAGTGACGGCTGGCCACCCCTGGAAATGGCGAGTCGCGAGCGTTGTGCGCATGGCTGGGAAGTGCGGCCGTCTTATCGCGGCGTTCACTGAAGAGGAATATCGCTGCACGGTTTTGGTGGAAAGCGGAAACGAATATTCGTTTCTGTGGTATGCGCGTCTTTTTAATTTCTGGTACGTATTTCGAAACATATCGTCCTGAAACTGGTTAGAGATGTTAAAGATGTTCTGTTCATGTTCATCTATACTCCGCACGCCACTTTACGGTGAACGTTCAATCTCCCCTCACAGGTGATGGCGAACCCCTCCTTGCTATGGAGATATACCACAGACGCCAAATGAAGCAATCAGCAGAAAACATGCGTGGAGACTATGTGTTGTGGGACATAGTTGTTAAACTTCTAGACGAGCATGTAAATGGCGCAGGCAAGAGGCTAGAAACAACTGAAACACTCGATATTGCAGACTGTGAATCTACAGACGGCGAAAACACCGACTAAAGTTGCACTCGTGAAGACTCTTCGAGTGATAGTGCCACGTACCACCATCAATTATCTCCGAAAGTAACACCAGCAACTACAATTACCTTATCAGAGAAAGAAAAAGCTGTGACGTATTGGTTGAACGAAAGTGGTAAGAAACGCCTACGTGTCAGTACTGTTGAAAATAAGTATCGCTTTGTCCGTTCTGAACGTGAATTGTATAGATGGAAAAAGGAAATCGCTGGACGGCGTATGAGTCGACTGGAAATTGCGACGGAGATAAATGCGAGACTTTTTGAGCTATTTACCGATGCCAAACAAGATTCATTTAGTGTCAGCGATACAACTTTGCGTGACTGGGCGTTAGAGATTTCCAACGCGATAGGCGCTAAAGAACTTCCAGTTTCTCAAAGTTGGATTAGTCGCTCCAAAGGATCACATAAAATTGTGGCAAGAGAATTAACAAAATTTGCATCGAGAAACAGGTCGGAATATGAAGCGACACAAATCGAAATGAAATTTGCTTTTCTTACAAATGCAAAAAAATACGATCGCTAGTTTTAGTGAATCGTACGTGAACAATGCAGATCAGTCTGGTTTTCAAAAAGAAATGCGTGCGAAAAGAACACTGTCATTCAACACTGTCATTCAAAGGGGAAAAACATATTGAGGCGATTGTGCAGTCCACGACTGCACTCGCCCATTCATACACTATAATGCCCATAATTAGTCTGGATGGTTCATTGCTGCCTAAACTATATGCTTGTCTTCAAGAACCAACTAGACGTTTTGGACCACGTGTCAAAAGAACAATGTTCTACGCAAACAATCTTTTGGTGGACGCATCGAAGTCTGGAAAAATGGGAAATGAAAAGTTACACTTTTCATGCGTCATGCTTTTCTTCCGTTCTGCGGGAACAAATCTCTTCTCATTCTAGATTCGTGGTCAGGTCATGAAAGGTCTGATTCATTAAAAGCTGTATTTCGAGCCCACCCTGACAAAGAAGTAGAGATACTTCAGATTCCACCCGGCATTACGAACGTAATTCAACCTTAAGACAGAGAATTTTTCCGTCAGTGGAAGGCATTTTACAGAAAACTAACCGAGAGAATTATTGTGTGCAGATCACTGCAATTTCCTGTCTATCGCCGTGACAACATTCTCAAGCTGCAATCAGTAGTATATCATCAATTTTTCTCCCCACGGTTTCAGAATTTGATTAGATATTTGGGGCACTCCTCGAAATACATTGACACTGGGCCTGATTCATCCCCAACACCAGCCCAGTTTTGTCTATGGACATCTAACAACGTCTGTGATTCGCAGGGCTGTCATGTGTCGTCTTTGCTTCTATGCTCTTGGTGCACAAAAAACCTATGTTTTGAACATTGTATCAATATTTCACAATTTTGCGGTAATTACAAGAAATAAAATTTGGACATGTTCTAAACCGTATATTTATTTGTGTCTATTTCATAGCTATTTGGAAATAATGTTGTAGATAACATATCAGCCATATTTGTCAACGAATGTTTAATTATCATACGATTGCTTTCACTGGAGGAATCAGCTCTCTCACTGCCGTGGCAAGAGAGCGGCGCGTAGCTAACGCCACCTTGTCCCTAGATGGCGTTGGTATAACGTAGCGAGAGAGGTCAGGGTTGTACAAGAGGCAGTTATAAGCGCGGAAACCATGCGACAATAATGTCTTACTTCATAAAATTGTTTACAGACTTCCAGGTCATGTCAGCAGCTAAAATTCTGCATACAGACTTCTTGCAATGTTAACTCACAGTGGTAAAAAAAGCCAAAAAGGTTTCGGCATGACAAGCCTGACGATTCCCTTGTACGTTCTAGGGGACTGATGACCTCCGAAGTTAAGTCCCATAGTGCTCAGAGCCCTTTGAACCATTTGCTGCTAGTCGACAACGAACAGTGCGGAATGACACAGTGCACCATGGAGTCCATTACTTGTTCCCGCAAGGCAGGCGCAAATGTGAAAGAGTTGTGATGTGCTTGGCGTGCACCACTGCAGTCCCTTGTGGTGGCAGATATGCTCGACTGCCTTCACATTTCCCACCAGCCGAACATTGGGCTATGGCCACATGCGAATACTCCACAAATCTGAGTATTACACCACCCTACCAGCCGGCCAAATGGAGATCCAAAATGGGACCCTTTTCAAACTCTCTCACGTGCTTATAGTCGTCCGGTGTGGTCGAGCGGTTCTATGCGTAAAGTCTGGAACCGAGCGACCGCTACGGCCGCAGGTTCGAATCCTGCCTTGGGCATGGATGTGTGTGATGTTCTTAGGTTAGTTAGGTTCTAAGTTCTAGGGGACTAATGACCACAGCAGTTCAGTCCCATAGTGCTCAGAGCCATTTGAACCATTCTCACGTGCTTATAACACAGCCTCACACGTGTACGAGGCGTCTCCGCGTGTTTCACAGTGGTCACTCAACATCTGATGCTGTTCATGCCCCTTATATACCCTACCAGGCCTGTCAATAACAATAAACACGAAAACACTAACGATTCTGGTGACTGTTCTACCTGTCACAGCAAAATACAACTCTGATCATTTACATACTCGCTGCTGGTGCGTAAGTGAACGAAGATACATTGACACATCCGACTATGTCTTCTGGATGCTTCACATCTTTGTGAGGCAGTGTTTGTGATTAACACTCTTACTGCTGGCCGGTGTGGCCGTGCGGTTCTAGGCGCTTCAGTCTGGAACCGCGAGACCGCTACGGTCGCAGGTTCGAATCCTGCCTCGGGCATGTATGTGTGTGATGTCCTTAGGTTAGTTAGGTTTAAGTAGTTCTAAGTTCTAGGGGACTGATGACCACAGATGTTAAGTCCCACAGTGCTCGGAGCCATTTGAACCATTTTTTAACACTCTTTTTTTAAGAGACTAGATGTTGTGTTTGCAGAAGAGCCAACACCGTGTTACGAGAGGAGGCCAAAAGTGCACGCGTTTTAGCTCATTCAGGTTGGCTTGAGGAGGGAAGGATTATACTGACGTGAGGTCTGGAACATGACAAGGAATTAGAATTCAGAAAGCGGACATAATTAGTTTTATACTTAACTTTAATCCATTGATGATGAACGTCGCTCTTGACGGTACATGAGTCACAATGTTATCTGTTCGGAATACATTCTTGCTAGGTCGTAGCAAATGACGTAGCTGAAGGGTATGCTAAACTGTCGTCTCTGCAAATGAGAGCGTATGTAGACATTGAACCATCGCTAGCAAAGTCGGCTGTACAACTGGGGCGAATGCTAGGGAGTCTCTCTAGACTAGACCTGCCGTGTGGCGGCGCTCGGTCTGCAATCACTGATAGTGGCGACACCCGGGTCCGACGTATACTAACGGACCGCGGCCGATTTAAAGGCTACCACCTAGCAAGTGTGGTGTCTGGCGGTGACACCACACTAGAGAGATATATCTTTTTTTTCATGAATGTGAACTAATTTTTACCCTGTCATTACGTTTACGTCAGTCTACCAGATAAGAGTTTTCTGGTTCTTTTGCGTGAAATAGAGAGGATAACGGTGACAGCGTTCCGGTTCTGTACTCCGCGGAATCACAGCTTGAGCACAGAGGATGAGGCTGGATTCGAGGCACAAGAACTGCGTAGTGCCGGCGACGAACCCCGGCGCCGTCTCCCTGGAGACTCCGTGACGTCAGCACCCGCAAACAGCGGGAGGCGGCGCTGCGCGGCGCGGAGCAAAGTGCGCCAGACTTGGTCCTCTCCCCCTGCCCCTCCCTCGCCACTCCGTCCCTCGCCCACACCTCCACTAACTCTCTCCTCGCCTCTCTATTTTTGGACCAATTCAGCGCGACGCCGTCAAGCGTGAAGAGCACGTAAGCGTACTGGCAGCTCGAGAGATATCCCTGAAGGGAACTGGACTTAATTGACGTCACTCACTTTATTTTGCGCTATGGGCTGTCCGTTCCGTCTCCACATTTGATTTAGCTTACGCATTTGCCAGCTACCGAAGTACAACCCATGAAAGGAACATTCAGCTTTACGTATGAGATTCCCTAGGTCCAGTGGTTTTGAAGCGTTACCGCTCTCAATATTTTTCCCAAAAGCGGTTTACTTGTTTTCACACATGACCAAATTTCTGCTTAAAATATTTACCCTTCGGTTTCTGAAAACCCTACAGACATCGGAAAATACGGAATCTCTTTCCTGGAGAATAATTCAAATTAACGAGTACGACGTTTCAAAAACAATTAAAATTCCTCACTTTGGATGTATTCAGACACTGCAGAGAAGAAAAACCAAAACAATCGTTAAAACATGACAGTTCTCGTGGATAAAATTAAAATTTTACTGGTTTCACGCAGAACCAAATTAGTATCGTTTGTTGTCATTAGCTCTTTTACAGATGCTCCCACCGACGAGTGTGGGGAAAGTATTAACAAACGTTTTGCACAGATATTTAAGTATATCCTTTAGAATCGCATGACATGATCGTCGCTTTATTCAAACTGCAAAACAGAATTACTCTCAGTCTGAAAAAATTTTCTAGAAACCTGCAGCATGCTCCACCTGAAAAATAGTTTCAAATAATGTTCAGATGTATGTGAAATCTAATGGGACCACTGCTAAGGTCATCAGTCCCTAAGCTTACACACTACTTAACCGAAATTATCCTAAGGACAAACACACACACTCATGCCCGAGGAAGGACTCGGAGCTCCGCCAGGACCAGCCGCACAAAAAAAAATGGCTCTGAGCACTATGGAATTTAACTTCTGAGGTCATCAGTCCCCTAGAACTTAGAACTACTCAAACCTAACTAACCTAAGGGCATCACAGACATCCATGCCCGAGACAGGATTCGAGCCTGCGACCGTAGGGGTCACGCGGCTCCAGACTGTAGCTCCTAGAGCAGCTCGGCCACTCCGGCCGGCACCAGCCACACAGTCCATGACTGCAGCGCCCTAGAGCGCTCGGCTAACCCCGCGTGGCGAAAAATAGTTCCTTACTTGTTTTATAATTGAAATAAATGGTTGCATCTCCGTCATAAATTGCATTAGGAAGTATCTTTTTTTTCCTTCTGGAGAGTGACTAGATTCGTATACTTGTGTCCATTTAATATTTTTTTGAAATTTGTGGTAAGTTCATATGGGACCAAACTTCTAGGCTTACACACCACTTAATCTAACTAAACGAACTTACGCTGAGGACGACACACACACACACACACACACACACACACACACACACACACACACACCCTCGCCCGAGGGAGAACTCGAACCTTGGACGGGGGAAGCAGCGCGAACCGTGGCAAGGCGCCCCATACCGTACGACTACCCCCTCGCTGCCATTTTCATACTATCCATATTCTAAAGGTGACAATACAGGCCATAGCCTATGTACAAGAATTGCCCCAGTAGTGATGATCAAAGTGGTATTATGATCGACTCAGCAACATTAAATACACAACATAGTACGGGCATTAGTTCTCTAATGAGTCAGCCATAGTGCCTCTTTGACCATCACACCAGGGGCAGTTTTTGTACATAGACTATCGCCTGTTATGTCACATTTACGATACGGATTGTTTGAAAATGGACACAGCTGTCAAAAACTAGTCACCATCAAGAAATTAAAAAAGATACCTCTCCATGCAACTTATGACTTTTCACCCGATGATGCGTCGCCTTATATCCATTCTGTTATGTAGATGTTTCAGACAACCGTATCCACCGCTTTCAGCAATGGCTGTAGCTCTGACCTGCTCGACAACATTTTACGAAAAATGCTCAAAAATTACACCAGTTCTAAGCAACGCCAAGTAAGTAGTAGTTATAGAAACAGCTGCACTATAGCATATCTTGCAAACTTTCAGATAACTCTACAAAAATTTGAATTCTCGCTAAGACAGGCATGCGTTTTACAATAACAATACCACAGTTAAGGTACTATCCAGTATTAAATCTTTACCGCGCGACTTCTACGGTCGCGGGTTCGAATCCTGTCTCGGGCATGGATATGTGTGATGTTCTTAGGTTAGTTAGGTTTAAGTAGTTGTAAATTCTAGGGGACTGATGAACTCAGATGTTAAGTCCCATAGTGCTCAGAGCCATTTGAACCATTAAATCTTTGGCACCCCATGGTGTGTACAGGATCATTTGTAAGTACTACGTTCTTCAGTCAGGCAGAGCAGCGGCCATTAGACCATCGTAACATAAGAAAAGCTGGAGACACGGTAAGGTAGATTAAACATCTGTGAAATGTTCTTCAGCCCAACAGCACTCACACGATGGTCACTGTGCTCTTTTGCGTATTGTTAAGAAAAGTAGAAAGATAAAAGAGATCAAGCTTAGTTCTAAATGACTTAACACATTTTCTTTTTGCCCTTCTGGTAAGTTTGTATTCACTTAAATAGATAATAGATTAAAAATTCAAATTTAACTTTATTATTCATATTTGTTAAATTTAACGATTTCTTTCCTAACATAAAAAATTAGGTATCCTGTGTAAATCCTGTATTATATTTGCATCACCAATATTTCTCTAATTCCTACTGAAAGATTGCACGCCACTATTTCACTTTAACAAATTGTCAGTCAGATTAATATTCATATTATAAGTGTCGCAATTAAAATCCATGGAGACGAAATAAAAACTTTGAGGTTCGCTGATGACATTGTAATGCTGTCAGAGAGAGCCAAGGACCTGGAAGAGCAGCTGAACGGAATGGACTGTGTCTTGAAAGGAGGATATAAGATGAACATCAGCAAATGCAGAACGAGAATAAGGGATTTTGGCGAATTAAATCGAGTGATGCTGCGGGAATTACATTATGAAATGAGAGGCTTAAAGTAGTAAATGAGTTTTGCTATTTGGGGAGCAAAATAACTGATGATGGTCGAATTAGGGAGGATATAAAATGTAGACTGGCAATGGCAAGGAAAGCGTTTCTGAAAAAGAGAAATTTGTTAACATTGAGTACAGATTTAAGTGTCAGGTAGTCGTTTCTGAAAGTATTTGTATGGAGTGTAACCATGTATAGAAGTGAAACGTGGACCAGAAATAGTTTAAACAAGAGGAGAATGTGGTGCTACAGAAGAATGCTGAAGATTAGATGGGTAGATCACATAACTAATGAGGAGTTATTGAATATAATTGGAGAGAAGATAAATTTGTGGCACAACTTGATTAGAAGAAGGGATCGGTTGGTAGGGCATATTCTGAGGCATCAAGAGATCACCAGTTTAGTATTGGAGGGCAGCGTGGTGCGTAAATGTCGTAGAGGGAGACCAAGGGATGAATACAGTAAACAGATTCAGAAGGATGTAGGTTGCAGTAGGTACTGGGAGATGAAGAAGCTTGCACAGGGTAGAGTAGCATGGAGAGCTGCATCAAACCAGTCGCTGGCCTAAGGACCACAACAACAGCAGATGTTCCCCAGTACTATATTTGGTATGAGTGGTTCATGATTTTTTTTTTACATGAGGAAATTGCGGACTGAACGTTCATATAACTTCACATGTAACCTGTAGAGAACTTGTACCTGAGGGGCTGTAGTGAAGGCGACTGAGAAAAGAGAGAAAGGTGAATTGGGGCCACAATTTGTAAGTGCAGCGACCTAGTTGTGCGAGTGGATCGTACCTGCTGAGGAACTACAGGCCGATGGCCTCTCATCCGATTAGGGTCAGAGAGAAGGGAGCCGGTTCGCAAAACATTTCACCTGGACCAGGAGGCAGTCTGTCGCGAATGCAGCCAATTGGCAGGAAGTGGATGGAGGAAGCCATTTAAAAGAGACTACATTTAAGAGAGACTACATCTAGGTATATGTTTTTTGCCAAAACATGACCATGCTTACCATGAGAATTACGCCTCCCTAGCGTAATATCTTTCTTCAAGCAAGAGAGATTTGGAGTCGCCGATTGGCTCTTCTCAGAATATTCTACGTGGAGGCTTCCTCCCCCGGCGTTGGAACCCTGGTGCTGTGTCTGGATTGGCTACCATGCCAACAGAACAGTGAAGAGAGGTCTTCAATGAGCAGAGGATAGTTCGATTGTTTTGTTCGACGTGCGGACAGTTTCACTTTTGCTAATTCGCCTCCAGTAGCGAGGTTTGGTAGAAAGTAGTTGTGTTTCTTTGCTTTGTTCGTCTTCTGGTCCTCGCCTGGTGGAGAACTACAGTTCTTTCCCTACTGAGTGGGACTTGTGGTCTCTATCTTATGGTGGACTAATAATCAGTGTCAGTATGCAACTGTAATGACAGTGGAGCTGCATATGATCTCGGACATGTCGTGTGTCAGGGTGGTGAACTTATTCGTCCTGTGTCGGCTGTCAGACATTTGACAATTACAACATGCACCGTCGTGCCTGTAAGTCAAATTGGTTGGCCAGACCAACGAACGGGTGCACCTCACACTGACATCTTACGCGAATTCAGGGCTCTAGTAGGGAAGTTTTCCACATTATGACAATCAGAACGCCATACTGCGTAGTTTGCAAATTTTACTGGACACGTCAGAACATTACAGCTGCCGCAGCACACCGCTCCTTTCCCCCAGCGCGCCGTTCTCTGCTGCCGCCTGAATCTAGGTGGAAGGGTAAAACACTGTTGCACCGGCGTTGGCTGTTAAATGATATTCATAGCTCCCTGTTCTCAACTGAACCATTGTTTGTGGTATACTTAGCCGTAGCTGATTCCATTTGAATAGAGTTGGGCCTCTCCGTCGATTCATGGAAAAATAGTCAGATTGCATTGTAAAAGGGATTAGTTCAGAGGAGAATTTGTGTAGCTTCCACCGCAATTTATGCTTTACCAATCAAATACCATCCTCTTTTCTGATCTGCGTTTGCCATTTTTGTGTAAGATTTATCAGCTAATTGTAGTTACAAAAGGGTGAATAAAAATTGTCATTATTTTGTAAACTTTAATACGTCACTGTTCTCATTCGCACTCGTTCAACTACTTATTGTTTTAATTTTATTGTTGCGTTACATGGGTTCATCAACAATCTAAGGTTCAAACTTAAGAAATCAAGTCATTTGATTACTCATTTGAATTTTAAATGTGACTACAGGCGTAGGCAACAAAAGTGCCATGAGTAAATTCACTAATTCATCTATAAATTATAAAAGATGTGGTTCACGATTTGAAGATTATTGAGAAGATAATACTTTTCTTTATGTAAAAAATAATAGCGTTTAGAATCACTCAGGCATATATTTATGATTAAAGCAAGCAACTGCTTGCAGTATCTCATTTTATATGTGGTTGCGTCATTAGGTTCTCACCTTAAAATGGCTTAAGAAGCTGCAAATCGGCTCATGCGTAAACAAATAGTAGTTGTAGGACATTACGGAAGTGTTGTCTTTTCGTTATTGTCACGTTCAGACAAGCACCAACGGAAAAATCAGTTATTATTTTGTTATAGGCAGGTAATGCTCAGATACAGGAGCATACTGTCCATATTCACGTTCATAGTAGCTTTTGACACTGACGGCAATGAGAGAAAAAATTTCGCCAACTGAAGGTACCATCTGCTAGAAGCTGTTAGGACGCAGAGCCTTCTGCATTTTCAGTTGCAAGGTGAAGTACCGCCAGCGGTTAAAAGCAGGCTATAACTAAATTTAAGAGCATTGTTATCTATCAGGCACAGACTTTCACCACTCCGTGGACGAGTTTTCACCTTTTCTACATCAACATACTGTTGCAATTCCTAATTATTCACAAATTCACAGGGAAGAATTTTTAATTCAAGCACGAAGTGTATCTAGGTATTTTTCGATTGTTTAACTTCTGCGCATAGCCGCTGTTTAAATGATGAGGTGGGAAGTGAAGGTGAATATTGTAGCGAAACCATTTATTTACCTTAGCCATCAGTTTTTTATCAATAAAACAATGGTAACAACGATGTAGCTCGGTAATTAAGGCGCGTCTCATTAACTTAGTTTAGAATCCCCGTGGTTCCCAAAGATCCCTCAAGGAAACTTAGGTATGGCCCCTTTTGCAAGAAGTCGGCAGGTTCTTCAACTATGCTTAGTCCATCTCAAGCAGCGCAGCGCCTCTACATTCCAAACTGTCTGTACGATGGAGAATTCTAAAGTCCTTGTTTTCCAGAATTTTAAGTAAGAGGTTCCTGACATGCGAATCATCTAATTTCAACTGATAAGACTTCTGGTTTCCATAACTCAAACGAGGGAAATGCGTATATCGTCATTTTTACAGTCCTATGGCCGATCATTAACTTAGCAGTCCGTCAATAGCAAACGAAGTATAGAAAATTCTTCAACTTTCGTTTGCCTAATATTAAACATATTTTTTAGCGTTTACAGTGTGTTATAATTTTTTTATAAAAATGGTGGACGACCCTTAACTATTGGAGAACCGGACCGAATGGCTGGAAACCAGTACACTGATTAACCAATACATTACGACTACCGGCATGAAATTGGCTTGGTGATGTTGCTCACATGTGACACAAGCGACTACCTCAAAGGGCAGACTGTATTATCTGGCGCCTAGGAACGAAATGTAGTCTAGTTCTGGCGTGCTACGGTTGTGAGTATCTACAAGTGACTGAAGGACGGTGAAACCACAAAAGAGTCATCACAGAGCTTGGATATCCAAGGATTGCAGGACAGACGCTTATCTGTTGCAGATCTGACGACAGAGACAATGTTATTGCAAACGCGTTCCAGAGCACACCGTGCAACACACGTAGTGAAACATGGGGTTCCGCAGCAGTGTTACCGTGTTAATCGAACGCCATCGTCAATTCCAATTTCAGTGGGGATGGAATCATCGACATTGTACTGACGATCAATGGAAATCTGTCACCTGGACAGATGAACACGTTTTCTATTATACCAGATCGATGGCCGTGTCCGAATAGTTTCATGATCTCGACACAGAGCTGCTTGAAACGTGCACTTTGCCACGGACACAGGCCTGTGCGGGCTGTTGTATGCTATGGGTTGCATTCACCAAAACTTCTGCGCCACCTGTTGTAGAAATTTAAGGCATCATGGCAGTTTTGGACTATCTGGATACTATTATGAACCAGATGCATCTCTCTATGCCTGATGGCTTCCTCGATAGCGTTGGCGTCTTCCAACAGGATAACTGCCTTCGTCACAAAGCCAGAATCGCGCTACAGTGGTTTGACGAACTTGAGAATGAACTCACGTTAATATCTAGGGCACCAAATTCGCCTGATCTGAACCTGCTGAAATACATCGGGGGCCATCTCCGCACCCACAAAGCACCGGAACGTGATTAACGGTAACTGAGTAACCTGTGCCACATAGCCACATACCTCACGAACCTATCAAGGAATTGTCGCATCCATGCTGTGCAGAGTTGTTTGTACGTAGTGTTCCAAAACTACATGAATACACCAAACACTGACATATGGGCACTACATCCCTGACATCAACTTTACGTGGATGATGTAATCCTAGTTGAGCTGTGGTAAAAATTGCTGTTTTGAAGAGCGCTCCGCAGCATGTAGTGTGAAGCAATCGTCCTCCATTTCTGGCGGTGGCGCCGCTGTGGCAATCGCAGCTTTGGGGTCTCCCTCTGGTGGGAAAGAGGAAAGGTTGCCTGTTCACATGCATTTAAGGGGCGCTATGAACTCGCCAGTCGCCCTGCCACGCCTTCACTGTTGTTTCATCCCAACCCTCCATCCCTACACTCTTTATCTCCTTTCCCAAGGTGGCTTCCATCAACTCCCCCTCCAAGATGATGCCCTCTCTCCCTCCATCTATCTCTCCTTCCCCACTCCCTCTTACACCTGCCCAGCACCCCCCCCCCCCCCCACCCCTCTTATGGGTCCTCATCCTCCATCGGCGGCTTTCCCCACTCCTCCCCCCCTGCGCTTTTCTTCTCCTTCCCCCCCTTTTTTTTACTTTCCGTCAACTGTCCAGTTTCCCCTCATCTGCTCTCCGCTGTGTTATGTCACATTTGCCAACTTTTTAGTGTTGGGAACAGAATCCATGCTGTCGCTGGGTGTGACTTTTATGTCTTTTGCGAACAGAAACAGGCTGTCGCCGTGTTTTTTAAATTGTCTGTTTATTATTTTACCTGTCTGCTTCATATGTATTTTATTAGCATCATCACCCCTTTGCTCTATGTTTTAAGTTCCACAATTTTTTATCCCTGTTACTATTTAAGTCTCCGATTTTATCGCCTGTGTTTGTTATTTATTATGTTCATCTTATTCAAACAAAGTCTGTAGGCTGAAGAGCGGCATACTAAGCTGCTGCCAGCCCGCCCCCTTCGGGGGGAATCGAAATTCAATAAAGGAAAACAAAAACAAAAACTCACCAGTTGGGGAGTCTGGGAGTCGGTGCAGTGAGTCGACAGAGTCAGTTGGAAGGCAGACACTCGCATGTTAGTCAGTCGGCTCTAAGTCTCAGTCGCTGTTGGGTTGTGGACTGAGTCGGGTTCGTCGTTACTCCACTGTTGGACGAGTTGGCAGTCAGCAGCAGGCAGGTCCGCATGGTGCACGTACACGTGGTCGACGCAGACGGAAGGTCGTTGGACGATCGGTCGGCTGGTTGTCGGATGACGACATGTGGTCTGCTGAGCTCTGACACCAGTATCAGTCGGGAAGAGCTGGTAGCCACAACACTTGGGTCGTATGGTGTTAGTATTCGCCAGGACCGCTGTCAGCGAAAGCGGGCTGCCATTGGTCGTTTGCTCAGCTGTTCGTCTTAGTCGACGACGTTTTGGATCCTCAGGACGAACACCATTTTCCGAGTCGGGATGTGGTTGGACCTTGTTGGTTCGTTGGAACCGAGCAGCGATGTGGTCTCCACAGCGCGAAGCCAGGTCGGGGTTTTTGGCTGCGGGCACGCGCTGTTGCATTTGGAGGCGCCAACTGCGAGAGCGAGTTTTCGCTTTCCTCCGAAGCAGGATTATCAATTTGAGTAATTAGTGACATCTTTTAACTCTCGACTGTTAAGATTTGTTCGTTATTTGTGGATTGTTGTTTTCTCAGCCGTTCACGTGTGTGATAACATGTGGTGTGTGTTGTTGTCTAGAACCCGCAGCCTTCTTCTGTAGTGGTTTGACAGTTGTGAATTGTGTTTTCTGTATTCTTTTAAACTTGTCTTGAGTGGTGTTTGATGCCTTGATCTTGGTGAAGCCGAGTTAGAAGGTTTACTCGACATCGGCCGATATTCTCTGTTGTTTGTGCAGTTGGATCTGACGGTTGGAAATTGGTCAGATTGTCGGTCAGATTGGTAGTATACCTGTCGTTCGGAGCTGCTCTGTCATGTTTGTCGGATTCGGCGTGTTAACGAATTTATTGCTTGGATTGTAACTGCCTAATTCCTGAAATATGATTTGATCTTGCCTATCATCTTGAGAGGCGATATCTGTGTACAGTTGATCATGTTAACTTGTTTGGCCAAACTTGTATAATTTTATATAAGATTGCATTTCATGGGCTTTTATTTAAATAGTCATTTTAGTACACAAAGTTGCCACCCTTCCACCGTAAGACTTTTCTTAGAAGTTAAAATTAAGTTGCACCTTCGTTGGCAAGGTTAATTTTTTTAATTTTAGTGTTTTGTACCATTTCCAGCCCTCCTACGGGTGCATAGTTTCTGTGCTTGTGTGAATTGTTAAAACTTGTAGTTTAAAGTAATCTGGTGTGTTGCAGATTTGCACCAGTGTAATCTTTCAGAGGTTGTTGTGAGCGTTCGTAACTACGCTGTGTCAAAAGGGAGCGGCAAGGTTCTCTGCCCGAAAGCTCATACAGTCAAAAGTTTGTTCTTTCTGCCTCTGAATAAACTGTAACTTGATATTTATAGGGTGCTTTCTGATTATAATTTTAAATCTGTTTCTTTTAAAAAAATGCTTTAGGGACCATTGAAGTGAATAAATTACCATTTGTTAAAAATCAATTTGGTTATGATTTCATCAGTTACTCCCTGGCAACTACTTCCTCGACCACGTAGTGTGATTAAATGTGTTAATGTTCTTGATGAATCGCTAGTAAATAAAATAAATTCTTAAGTATATTCTTTGAAAATAAATCCACGGTTCACTAGTCTTACATAAAAGTCTTGAACTCCAACATTACGTGTTAAACTAAATGGACAGAATGACAAAAGGCTGTGCCTCAGTACGCAGAAGATTAAATACTTAAAACGAGGCCTCCACACCAATTGCATTATCGGAGTTAATGATGAAGACTTGCATAAGACCATGTATTTTAAATACGTAAGACCCACTGTCAGCTGAAATTCCGGTGCCACTTCTGACACGTGGCTCACTAGTTTGACCCAGGGGGCATACTTCTACGTCCATAATTAACAAAGCGGGGTACCAACAACACCGAGTCCGACATGTACAACATTGATTTAAAGTCTGAATAAGTCAACAACAGTGCTGAATTGAGAAGATACAGTAAAACAATGGGACCCATTGTGCGTAATAAATGCTAAGCAAGACAGAGAGAGAGAGACGGGAGGTTGCTAAACGTTCCATAATAACTCAGGGTGGTCGTAAAGCCATTATCCATTTCTAAGAAGTAATGGATGCATTCACATAATTGTAATTCATTTCCGTGATAATGAGGGAAAGTGTTTCAAGGTAATCAAGAAGACTGCTTACGGTAGAAGAAAATATGGTTGTTCTCAGTGCACGACTCCGCCGTTTACCTTATCTCAAGGTGCGACAAGACTTCAGTAGACAATTTCAAAAACGAGCACCAACAGCAGGAAACATTAGGCTTTTGTCAACGATTTCCAAGGTGCTGCAAATGTTGCCTATGAATTTCACTGTGAGAAATCTTTTGAGGCACAGCAGACTGTTCAGAGAATCAGAGAAGCAATTGAAAGAAGTTTTAACGCATCAACTCGCCATCTAAGCAATGAATAAAGAAGTGTCACAATCAACCATTTTGAAAGTTTTACACTTTATGCCAAAGAAAAAAAGCATACAGCATTTAGGTGCTTCACAAATTACACCTCATACATTACACAGTTCCCCAAAGCTGCGTGCTACGATTTAATGGAAGCTGCACACGAAGAACATCTCGTGGAACACGTTTTGTTTACTAAAGAGGCCACATTGCACGTCTGACGAAGATGTAAGAACCTTAACAGATGCAATGAAATCCAGACCATTAACCGCTTACAGGCGTTGATAAGTAGCAAGGAGGACAGTTGAAAATGTGTGCCGCGACCGGGACTCGAACCCGGGATCTCCTGCTTACATGGCAGACGCGTACACCTGAGCCATCGAGGACACATTGCTCTAACTCTCACGGGAGTCGGTAGATTGACTGCCGCGAGTATCGAGTATAGTAGGCAGGGGCACTATAAATGTAGTGTGTGGACAATAAGTTGGAACTGTGGGTCTCACAGGGAGCGTGCCAGAGATACGTCCCTGTAGTCGCACTATCCTCTGTGACCTCGGTGGCTCAGTCGTATAGAGCGTCTGCCGTGTAAGCAGGAGATCTCGGATTCGAGTCCCGGTAAGGGCACATAGATTCAACTGCCCCGTTGATGTTCATCAACGCCTTTAAGCAGCTAATTGTCTGGATTTCATTGTAATTTGGTTCTTCGAGAGCTGCAAGTTCGCCAATGCTATCTGTTCTTTAGAACATGGCTGAAAGAACAGATACCATCTTCATATATATAACTGTTGCATGTGGGGTAACAAGCAACTTCATGCTACCATTGAATAGAAAAGAGATACGCTAAAAATGAATGTGTGGCTTGGATTCACAAACAGTACAGTTTTACGGACCCTTCGTTTTTGCAGAAGGGACAATTACAGAAAACATTTAAGTTGATACACTCCTGGAAGTTGAAATAGGAACACCGTGAATTCATTGTCCCAGGAAGGGGAAACTTTATTGACACATTCCTGGGGTCAGATACATCACATGATCACACTGACAGAACCACAGGCACATAGACACAGGCAACAGAGCATGCACAATGTCGGCACTAGTACAGTGTATATCCACCTTTCGCAGCAATGCAGGCTGCTATTCTCCCATGGAGATGATCGTAGAGATGCTGGATGTAGTCCTGTGGAACGGCTTGCCATGCCATTTCCACCTGGCGCCTCAGTTGGACCAGCGTTCGTGCTGGACGTGCAGACCGCGTGAGACGACGCTTCATCCAGTCCCAAACATGCTCAATGCGGGACAGATCCGGAGATCTTGCTGGACAGTTTAGTTGATTTACACCTTCTAGAGCACGTTGGGTGGCACGGGATACATGCGGACGTGCATTGTCCTGTTGGAACAGCAAGTTCCCTTGCCGGTCTAGGAATGGTAGAACGATGGGTTCGATGACGGTTTGGATGTACCGCGCACTATTCAGTGTCCCCTCGACGATCACCAAAGGTGTACGGCCAGTGTAGGAGATCGCTCCCCACACCATGATGCCGGGTGTTGGCCCTGTGTGCCTCGGTCGTATGCAGTCCTGATTGTGGCGCTCACCTGCACGGCGCCAAACACGCATCCGACCACCATTGGCACCAAGGCAGAAGCAACTTTCATCGCTGAAGACGACACGTCTCCATTCATCCCTCCATTCACGCCTGTCGCGACACCACTGGATGCGGGCTGCTCGATGTTGGGGCGTGAGCGGAAGACGGCCTAACGGTGTGCGGAACCGTAGCCTAGCTTCATGGAGACGGTTGCGAATGGTCCTCGCCGATACCCCAGGAGCAACAGTGTCCCTAATTTGCTGGGAAGTGGTGGTGTGGTCCCCTACGGCACTGCGTAGGATCCTACGGTCTTGGCGTGCATCCGTGCGTCGCTGCAGTCCGGTCCCAGGTCGACGGGCACGTGCACATTCCGCCGACCACTGGCGACAACATCGATGTACTGTGGAGACCTCACGCCCCACGTGTTGAGCAATTCGGCGGTACGTCCACCCGGCCTCCCGCATGCCCACTATACGCCTCGCTCAAAGTCCGTCAACTGCACATACGGTTCACGTCCACGCTGTCGCGGCATGCTACCAGTGTTAAAGACTGCGATGGAGCTCCGTATGCCACGGCAAACTGGCTGACATTGACGGCGGCAGTGCACAAATGCTGCGCAGCTAGCGCCATTCGACGGCCAACACCGCGGTTCCTGGTGTGTCCGCTGTACCATGCGTGTGATCATTGCTTGTGCAGCCCTCCCGCAGAGTCCGGAGCAAGTATGGTGGGTCTGACACACTGGTGTCAATGTGTTCTTTTTTCCATTTCCAGGAGTGTATGTTGGAACAATCCTGGAGCCACAACTTCTGCTAGAATGCATTGCTGACGTTGTGTCCCAGCAGGATGGAGCACCCACTAATTTTGATCTCATATCAAGTGAGTATCTAAATCAAAGATTAGCCAACAGATAGTTGGGCAGAAGGTCAGCAAGACTCTGGCATGAGAGCTCGAATCCAGAAAGGGGTGTATGCTATTTCGCAACATATGCTTTTGAGTGTATTCATGGCTTACTCTTTAATGATGGACACAATACCATGAGATGGGCAGAGACCATACTGAAGTGCAATTAAAATGTATATTTAGACTGACAACAAACATACTTACATATTATGTGAATGCATCCATTACTTCGTAGAAATAGATCAATACTTTATGACAACCTTGTAATTTAGTGAAAGATAACTACAATCAATTTATGCGTGGCCCAAAGCAGTTCAGTTTCTCTCAACAACAAATTTTTTTTAAAAAAAAAAAAGATACTATGCTTGGCTTTGATTGCATTTCTACAACTAGAACACTCAATTGATATACTCCACACTAGTTGCCACACTATTGTGCATTTGGTATTATTAATGATGAATGTATAATAGTTTTACGAGATAAATAACATAAATAATTCATCACTAATACGTTACCTTCCCAGCATGAGCCTATCAACAAAATGACTACGCCACAGAAAAATCCTTGTGTGATGTAAAAGAGCAGTACATGCAGACTAGTAAGTCGTAGAGCCACCAGTCTATGGCTAGCGTCTCAGTTTATTAATTGAAACGTCCTGAGACCCAGATTACAACACAGCAATGGCGGTCGAAGACTTACCATATAAAGTACCACACTCTTTTTGCCAACGTCCTTACCAAAGACGGCGGCTCAGAGCATCTTCTCGCACTTAGTGTGGGCCAGCAGCGGTGGTCTCGCGGTTCTAGGCGCGCAGTCCGGAACCTGCTATGGTGGCAGGTTAGAATCCTGCCTCGGGCATGGATGTGTGTGATGTCCTTAGGTTAGTTAGGTTTAAGTAGTTCTAAGTTCTAGGGGACTGATGACCACAGCAGTTGAGTCCCATAGTGCTCAGAGCCATTTGAACCATTTTGAACTTAGTGTGGGAAACTGCCCCTGAAAGGTGGAACAATCAGAAATGATCAACAGCATGAGACTGCAAAAGGCAATGGAAATCACTGCATTCATTGTTGGTTATATCTGTGACGTTCAAATTTTTGATCATATTTCACCATCATATACACAGCTATCTTGGCTACGTACAGACAAGTGCTCAGATCCCCATACCCTCGGTCTTCTCTACAGTCTTATCAACATACACTCTCCCTCATATCTCTCCTTGACCTTACCATTCTTGTCTGAACAACACAATAGAAACACCCGTTCCCGTCACAGCAAAAACGTTTCTTTCCCATTCCATCGTTCAGCTAGTTTTATTTATTTATTTGCACTCAAGTTCCGTAGGACCAAATTGCAGAGCAAATCTCCAAGGTCACGGAACGTGTCAGTACATGAAATTACAGCATAAAAGTAATAATAGAAAAAAATAAAACATTTATGAACCAAAAAAGTCAAGCCATAAGTTTAAGTATACGCAATGTACAATATAACATAAGAATCAGCTTAATGTTTCAAGGAACTCCTTTCCAGAATAGAAGAAGTGACCCATGAGGAAACTTCAGTTTTGATTTGAAAGAGCCTGGATTACTGCTAAGGTTTTTCAATTCTTGTGGTAGTTTGTTGAAAGTGGCTGCAGGAGTATACTGCACACCTTTCTGCACAAGAGTCAAGGAAGTGCGATCCAAATGCAGATCGGATTTCTGCCAGGTATTAATTGAGTGGAAGCTGATAATTCTATTGAATAGGCTGATATTGTTAACAAGAAATAATAGTAAAGAATACATATATTAAAAGGCCAATGTCAGAACACCCAGATAAGTGAACAGGAGTCAACAAGAGGTCCACGAACTGACACAACTTATTGTCCAAACTGCGCGTTTCTGAGACAAAAATCCTTTGAGAATGGGAAGAGTTACCCGAAATATAATATCGTACACCATACGCGAATGAAAATAGGCAAAGTAGACTACTTTTCGTGTCAAACTATCACTTACTTCAGACACCGTTCAAACAGTAAAATGGCAGCATTTAGTCTTTGAACAAGATCCTGAATGCAGAAATTTCCAGGACAGTTTATTATCTATCTGAACACCTAGAAATTTGAACTGGTCAGTTTCACTAATCATATGCCCATTCTGTGAAACTAAAACGTCGGTTTTGTTGAACTGTGTTAGAAACTGTAAAATATGAGAGTTACTGTGATTTTGCTTTAGTTTATTTTCTACAAGCCATAAACTTAGCTCATGAACTGCACTATTCGAAACCGAGCCAATGTTGCACACAAAATCCTTTACTACCAAGCTATTGTCATCAGCAGTCAGAAATATTTTAGAGTTACCCATAATATTAGAGAGAATATCATTTATAAAAATCAGGAACAGGAGTGGCCCCAACATTGATCCCTGGGGCACCCCCCATTTGACCATACCATACTTAGACCCCACAACACAGCCATTCTTAACACTGTGAATAATAACCTTTTGCTGTGTGTTGTTAAAGTAAGAGATGAACCACTTTTGAGCTATTTCCCGTATTCTGTAATAGTCCAACTTCTCGAGCAATATTTTGTGATCAACTGAATCAAACGCCTTATTTAAATCAAAAAATATACCTAGCAATCGAAAACTTTTGTTTAACCCATCCAGTAACACACAGAGAAAATATAATATAGCATTTTCAGTTGTCAAAAGACTTCTAAAGTCGAACTGTACATCTGACTGCAAATTGAGCAAAATAAAATGATCAGTTATCCTTAAATACACAGCTGGTTCAGTAAATTATGGGACACTGATGGCATGGAAATAGGTCTAAATTTGTCTACATTATCCCTTTCTCCATTTTTATAAAGCAGCTTTACTACTGAGTACTTTAATCGTTCAGGAAACTGACTATTTCTAAAGGAATAATTACAAAAATGGCTAAGTGTAGGGCTCAATGTGCAGCACAGTTATTTTAATATTCTGCTAGGCACTCCAGCATATCCATGAGAGTCCTTAGTCTTCAGTGATTTAGTTAGTGACTCATTCTCCCCCTTGTCTGTGTTATAGAAGAGTGTTTCAGACATCAAACTCGCAAAGGCATTTGACAAGAGAGTTGTATGATTCTCTGTAGAAACTAAATTTTTATTTAATTCACCAACAATGCTCAAAAATGATTGTTAACTACTGTACATATATATGATTTATCAGTAACAGGAATATTTTTACTACGAACTGACTTTATATTGTCAACCTCGTGCTACTGACCAGACACGTCCTTCACAACTGACCATATGGTTTTAATTTTATCCTGTGAATTAGCTATCCTGTTTGCGTACCAACTACTCTTTGCCTTCCTAATAAAGTTTTAGGCACATTATAATATTGTTTCACATGGGCTGCTGTAGCTTGATTGTGACTACTTCTAACATTTTTATACCATTCCTGCATTGTTCTACATGATATCCTTATCCCACTAGTCAGCCACCCAGGCTGCCTTTTATTGCGTCCTAATGAAAAGCAACTCTCAAACAGCATGACAAATTTGTTAAGGACAGCATTATATTTGTCATCTATGTTATCGGCACTATAAACGTCCTGCCATTCTTGTTCCTTGATGACGTTTAAGAAACTCTCTATTGCCGTTGGATTAACTTTCCTACAAAGTTTGTAATTATATATGACATTGTTTGATGTCCTTCTCAGTAGCAGGAACCCAGCTCTAGAATAACCTCCCACGTTATATTAGAGAACTGAACAACATCTCCAGCTTCGAAGACAATTAACGACGTATCTTCTGAAGCAGTAATAATGACTACCACTGTTCCTGAATGCACACGTTCCCCTGTACATCCTTCTTTCCAACCAGACCTTCCTCATTTCCCAGTAATCTTAGCTGATGCTATCTCCCTAAATTTCCTCTCACCAAAACTCGCTGTATCAGAAAAAAGGTTTTTTTCACCTTTTAATTCTTTTTATATCTGCAAATATATTTTTATTACCGTCATTATGATTATTGTTAATATTACCGTTATTAGTGGCAGCAGCAACAGCAGTAACAGAGGTACAGTCAGTATTAACTTTATTAATTCACAGTCAGTATTACACTCCTGGAAATGGAAAAAAGAACACATTGACACCGGTGTGTCAGACCCACCATACTTGCTCCGGACACTGCGAGAGGGCTGTACAAGCAATGATCACACGCACGGCACAGCGGACACACCAGGAACCGCGGTGTTGGCCGTCGAATGGTGCTAGCTGCGCAGCATTTGTGCATCGCCGCCGTCAGTGTCAGCCAGTTTGCCGTGGCATACGGAGCTCCATCGCAGTCTTTAACACTGGTAGCATGCCGCGACAGCGTGGACGTGAACCGTATGTGCAGTTGACGGACTTTGAGCGAGGGCGTATAGTGGGCATACGGGAGGCCGGGTTGTTCAACACGTGGGGCGTGAGGTCTCCACAGTACATCGATGTTGTCGCCAGTGGTCGGCGGAAGGACCGGACCGCTGCGACGCAAGGATGCACGCCAAGACCGTAGGATCCTACGCAGTGCCGTAGGGGACCGCAACGCCACTTCCCAGCAAATTAGGGTCACTGTTGCTCCTGGGGTATCGGCGAGGACCATTCGCAACCGTCTCCATGAAGCTAGGCTACGGTCCCGAACACCGTTAGGCCGTCTTCCGCTCACGCCCCAACATCGTGCAGCCCATCTCCAGTGGTGTCGCGACAGGCGTGAATAGAGCGACGAATGGAGACGTGTCGTCTTCAGCGATGAGAGTCGCTTCTGCCTTGGTGCCAATGATGGTCGTATGCGTGTTTGGCGCCGTGCAGGTGAGCGCCACAATCAGGACTGCATACGACCGAGGGTAAACAGCATAAAGACGGTAGTAGTGAGAAGTAGCAAAAATGGGGTTACTTACAAAATTAGCATCAAAACTAAATACAAGAGAGTACACGAAATGAAGGAATTTTGCTGCCTTGGAAGCCAAATAACATACGACGGATGAAGCAAGAAGGAAATAAATAGCCGACTAGTACAGATAAAGAGGGCTTTCTTGGCCAAAAGGTATCTAGTACTATCAACCACTGGTCTCCTTTTGAGAAAGAAAATTTTGAAACTGTATGTCTAGAACACAGCACTGTACGGAAGTGAATTATGGAAGCTGAGAAGAAGCGTTCAAGATGTGGTACTGTCAAAGGATTCTGAAAATTCTTCTTTCTTATATATTCTTGTTTTTTTTTGTTTTTTTTTTTGTCATGTTCTAAATCCTGGAGGATCTCCTCACTCCCGATCAATTGCAAGGAAATACATCTTATCTAATCTGACTTACTGATAGGTCGGTTCGGAGTGGCCGCGTGGTCCTAGGCGCTATAGTCTGGAACCGCGAGACCGCTACGGTCGCAGGTTCGAATCCTGCCTCGGGCATGGATGCGTGTGATGTCCTTAGATTAGTTAGGTTTAAGTAGTTGTACGTTATAGGGGACTGATGACCTCAGAAGTTAAGTCCCATAGTGCTCAGAGCCATTTGTACCATATGACTGATAAGAAGTAAGGATAAAATGTGTGGAGAATACTATCAAGAACAAGGAACAGGATGATAGGACATGTGTTAAGATATCACAGAACAACTTCCAAAGTACCAGAGGGGGCTGTAGAGGGTAGGCAGAGATGGGAAAAATTCCAACAAATTATTGAAGACGTCGGGTTTTAGTGTTACTCTGAGGCGTAGAGATCGGCACAGAAGAGTAAGTCGCTGCAGGCCGCATCAGGTGACTGAGAACCGAAAAGAGAAGCCTTGCAGTTAGGTGAAAATACAGTACTGGCAAAATAAAAAGTCTGTTAAAGAGGCCGAGTGAAGGGGGGTTTCAGTATTAAAATTTGAAACGACACAACTGAATTAAAATTAACAATTCATCAAGCTAGTAGAATAATTTGTTAAAATGTCTGTTACACCTCGGAATATAAACGGTGCTTCAGGAGGAATAGATTATGTAGATACAGTTGGTTACAGAGATACGGTTTTATTTGGTGCGTTGCTACTGCAGTTGCCATGGGTTCATTTATCGATTGTCACTTTTTGTTTTGAGATCAACTTATGAAGTTACATTTAAGGTTACGTAATTGAATTTTTCGTCCGTGAGTGTGAATTGTTGACCAATTCGACTGTATCGTTTAAGCAAGACTTACGTTTTTGCAAATGCTATACATTCCGATGTGCTATGTGAATTCAGGTTTTGAAATGGAAACGTTGCTGTTTCTCTTAGATAATTCAGTAGACGACTTCCCAGCCGAAAAATACGAGATTCAAGAGTTTTCAAGATTTCTCGTTAAACTGCATTGTCCTGCAGTGACATCTAATTTGAACATTGTAACACAACGCGTACGCTCGATACGTCGGCCAGAGAGAGGCTTTAAAATGTATCATGAGAGCGCAGTCTGGCAACTTTCCGGATGGCCCACGTGCGCCGACAAAAGACCGACCGGCAGCGGACAATTGTACGTTTTTTCCCCATTAGTAGGTAGAAAGCGGCGGGCCTCCGGCGTTGACTTTGTGCTTGTACGGTACAATGGCGGCTTTTGCTACAATATGAGAGATGAACATATTGAAATACTTCATAATTCTGCAATAACTCAATTTTTCACAGTACACCCAATCCAAAAATATCAGCGTGCTTGCAGCTATGAGACGCATTCGTTAAGACCTTCGTGTTATAGATATCATAAGGACTATGGAAGTTAGTTGAACACAGTTAAGAAAAATATACTTATAACAGTCGCTGCATATTAACTTCTGAGCACTGCACATGATCTTTATAAGTACTGGAAAACTTACTTGGACGCTCTCAACAAATATAATTACAATGATCATGCATATTAATATCTCCTGAAAATGTCTTGCCGTCTTTATAAACGATATACTGAAGAAGTTAGTTGAACACATTTAACAAATATACTAAAAATATTAAGACAATTATCATTTATTGTTCTGTCTCAGTTCCACATTATGAGTTAGACTACATGCATAGATCACTCTGGATCATCTTCAGATCCAAGCAGTTGCGTCTGCTCTGATATGTGGCTCTGAGTAGACAAAACGGGTTGCCGACGCAACTACTTAGATCCGAAGATGATCCAGAATGATCGAAACGTGTGATATAATTAAAAATATGCGACTGAGACAGAACAATAAGTGCGAACTATCTCAAACATATAGACAGTTCCTGAATCTCTCAAGTCGATTATGTCGGATATAGTGAACCCTTACAATAGTCAATGCACAATAATAAACTCTGAACGCATTGTGCGAACCTTATAAACGAAGTACTGAATGATGTTCAAGACCCTACCTGCCATCCCTGATAGTCACACGTTGATACGTATGTTATTTAGTTTTATATAAATTTGTTTATGTAAAAGTGTCAGATCATATTATACTCCACAAACAGATAACAAATGAAAGCAGTGTGGCAGTTCTCAGGCCTGAGAATATGTGACCATCTTACATTTATCTCAATTATTAACTGTTTCTGAAAGCTAATTGAAAGTTATGTTGGCCAGTATTAAACCTTTTGTGACTTAAAACGGTAAATGATCAGCACAATTTAATTCAACAAATAGATATAGCGTGTAAAGATGCACCAGCTGAGCAGGTCCAAACATATATTTCATATTTTTTGGAACATTGTTATAGGAAAAACAGTGATCTTTACAATATTACAAATAACTGCGATACACAAAGTCGGTATCACCTTTACATTGTTTGCTTATATTTTCAGATGGTCGGTATCGATCTTCGAAGAGATCACATTCAAATCTTACATTCCAATTTCCGATGATGGCCTCTTACGAAATCGAAATTGGTCGTCTGAAAACAAAAACAGATATGTTTATACGATCACGATTGTATATATCGAATGAGTTATTAGATTAAGTTTTAACATGTATTCTTTGTTATAAGCGCGTATGGGAAAGATCATATGCTTTTATACGTACAATATAGTATTTTATACTTATATGGATATGGTGTCTGTTCTCTCGCAGATGTTCGAAAGAACAGATACCATTGACGACGTGCAGCCGTCTAGAACGAACTCAGAATTATATTAATACCCTCAGCTGCTAACGGGCGTTGATATACACTCCTGGAAATGGAAAAAAGAACACATTGACACCGGTGTGTCAGACCCACCATACTTGCTCTGGACACTGCGGGAGGGCTGTACAAGCAATGATCACACGCATGGTACAGCGGACACACCAGGAACCGCGGTGTTGGCCGTCGAATGGCGCTAGCTGCGCAGCATTTGTGTACTGCCGCCGTCAGTGTCAGCCAGTTTGCCGTGGCATACGGAGCTCCATCGCAGTCTTTAACACTGGTAGCATGCCGCGACAGCGTGGACGTGAACCGTATGTGCTTCCAGTGGTGTCGCGACAGGCGTGAATGGAGGGACGAATGGAGACGTGTCGTCTTCAGCGATGAGAGTCGCTTCTGCCTTGGTGCCAATAATGGTCGTATGCGTGTTTGGCGCCGTGCAGGTGAGCGCCACAATCAGGACTGCATACGACCGAGGCACACAGGGCCAACACCCGGCATCATGGTGTGGGGAGCGATCTCCTACATTGGCCGTACACCTCTGGTGATCGTCGAGGGGACACTGAATAGTGCGCGGTACATCCAAACCGTCATCGAACCCATCGTTCTACCATTCCTAGACCGGCAAGAGAACTTGCTGTTCCAACAGGACAATGCACGTCCGCATGTATCCCGTGCCACCCAATGTGCTCTAGAAGGTGTAAGTCAACTACCCTGGCCAGCAAGATCTCCGGATCTGTCCCCCATTGAGCATGTTTGGGACTGGATGAAGCGTCGTCTCACGCGGTCTGCACGTCCAGCACGAACTGTGGTCCAACTGAGGCGCCAGGTGGAAATGGCATGGCAAGCCGTTCCACAGGACTACATCCAGCATCTCTACGATCGTCTCCATGGGAGAATAGCAGCCTGCATTGCTGCGAAAGGTGGATATACACTGTACTAGTGCCGACATTGTGCATGCTCTGTTGCCTGTGTCTATGTGCCTGTGGTTCTGTCAGTGTGATCATGTGATGTATCTGACCCCAGGAATGTGTCAATAAAGTTTCCCCTTCCTGGGACAATGAATTCACGGTGTTCTTATGTCAATTTCCAGGAGTGTATTATACTAAAACTGACATGTGATTACATTTTCACGCAATTTGGGTGTATAGATCCTGAGAAATCAGTACCCAGAATAACCACCTCTGGGCATTGACTCAAACAGAGCTTGGATGGCGTGTACAGGCGCAGCTGCCCGGGCAGCTTCAACACGATACCACAGTTCATCAAGAATAGTGACTGGCGTATTATGACGAGCCAGTTGCTCGGCCACCACTGACCACACGTTTCCAATTGGTGACAGATCTGAAAAATGTGATGGCCAGGGCAGCAGTCGAACATTATCTCTATCCAGAAAGGATCGTACAGGACCTGCAACATGCGGTCGTGCATTATCATGCGGAAATGTAGGGTTTCGCAGGGACCGAATTAAGGGTAGTAACACATCTTAAATGTAACGTCCACTGTGCAAAGTGCAGTCAGTGCGAACAAGAGGTGACCGAGACGTGTAAACAATGGCACCCCATACCATCACGCCAAGTGATACGCCAGTACGGCGATGACGAATACACGCTTCCAATGTGCAATCAGCGCGATGTCGCCAATCACGGATGCGACCATGATGATGCTGTAAACAGAACCTGGATTCATCCGAAAAAATGAAGTTTTGCCATTCATCCACCAAGGCTCGTCGTTAAGTACGCCATCGCAGGTGCTCCTGTCTGTGATGCAGCATCAAGGGTAACCGCAGCCATGATCTCCGAGCTGATAGTCCATGCTGCTGCAAACGTGGTCAAACTGTTCGTGCAGGTGGTTGTTGTTTTGCAAACGTCCATATCTGTTGACTCACGGATCGAGACGTGGCTGCACGATCCGTTACAGCCATGCGGATAAGATGCCTGTCATCTCGACTGCTAGTGATACGAGGCCGTTGGGACGCAGCACGGCGTTCCGTATTACCCTCCTGAACTCACCGATTCCATATTTTACTGACAGTCATTGGATCTCGACCAACGCGAGCAGCTATGTCGCGAAACGAAAAACCGCAATCGCGATAGGCTACAATCCGAACTTTATCAAAGTCGGAAACGTAATAGTATGCATTTCTCCTCCTTACACGAGGCATCACAACAACGTTTCACCAGGCAACGCCGGTCAACTGCTGTTTGTGTATGAGAAATCTGTAGGAAACTTTCCTCATGTCAGCACGTTGTAGGAGTCGCCACCGGCGCCAACCTTGTGTTAATGCTCTGAAAAGCTAATCGTTTGCATATCACAGCATCTTCTTCCTGTAGATTTCGCGTCTGTGGCACGTCATTTTCGTGGTGTAGCATTTTTAATGGACAGTAGTGTACCTTGTGGCGTTGCCTTGGAAGCGGTCAGGATAACGTGTAGCAAAAGGGGACACTCGTTACTGCAATTCAGTTTCACACGTTCAACAGTGGATTCGATGATTTGGTAATGCTGCCTATTGTTTTAAGTGCGACCATGTTTAGCCTTAGACCAAGTTTTTGAAGAGAATGGTCTCAAGTGTCCGTTGGTCTGCACTCAAGTACTGTGGTCACGGTGTTGTATTAAATGTGAATGTCAGTGGAATTTAAACGCTTCTTTGGTCTGTTTTCTACTGTTCCAGTTTTCTACTGTTGTGGCACTCATTGGCTGTCTTGGAGCCGGACCCAACACGTGCTCATTGTAGTATGGCTGTTTACGTCACCTCTGTACAGTGGCCTCATGGAATGCACCGCTGCCGGCTACCTTCGCCTGCCTTCACTCAAGTTATGTAAATTGTTGTTTCAAAGTTTGTATTAAAACTGTGTACATTTTGATGTTTGAGACTTTGTTGAGTCAAGTGTTCTTGTTGAACATAGTGTCGAGCGCCATAAGAATAGCCAGTTGTTGGTCGGTTGTATATGAATTGCACTTATCGTATTGAGAAATCGTCTGGACTTACGAAAATGTAGCCCGTTGATAGTAACTGACTGGCACAGTTGAGGTTCACGAGGTGTAATGGGCAAAAGGATATAAAAGTGTTAAGTGTTACTATGCTCTGAATGTTATTGAAGTGTAAGCTGAAGAGTAAAAGAAATTTCTTCCCTGTGTCAGGGCTAATTACAGCTTACTATATCTAATAGTTCATCTATTTGTTATTTAAATGTTTTCATAGGTGACCTTTTCTCACTTTTTAATCATTTATCTATTCACCGTTTGTTACAAGTTGGTTCCGTGTACTAATTATTGCTTCTCTTTCTTTTTAAATGGCGTTCTTGAGCAGCTATGCATACACTTGCTCAATTAGTTAAGTGTTTTCTAGGGTATACCTTAAGAGAATTTTCATTGTCAATCGGAAGGCAGTTATATCAATCTATGCACACTCGTTCTCTTATTAATTACGCAGCTGCTCATTGGGGTGAGATTTAACGAAACTTGCTGTGTCCCAAGGCAATTCTATAAGTTTGTTCACCTGTTTACTTTATTAAATTACCATCATGCCCTTGGAGGCGTATTTTAAGAATTTTTCTTCCTAGTAGTTTCAAGGCAGCTGTAAGTTACTCTATCTTCCTGTATAGCTATTAAGTTTTTCACATTAGAGATGAGTTATGCTTCTATGTTGTCTTAAAGAGCCATCTGTTTCTTCATTTGCTGAAGCATTTTCTGAATTAAGGTTCGTGAAGATTTTTAGTCTAAGAACTAAGAACCGTTGTCAGACACAGCTTTTATCTTCAACTTTTGGCTTATTTAGATTGTCGCTAAAGCATGGTGTGCAATTTCTTAAATGTGAAAAGGTCAGAGTGTCATTTGTAATTCTGTTAATTGGCTCTGTCCGATTTCAGTTTTTTCTTAAGTAAATATGTTTTAATAAACAATGGTGAATAATGTGAACCCCAATCCGTCCAGTCCTTGCATTAATTCCCTGATTGCCGGCTTGAGGTTTGAGGTACATTCAGTGATATATGGTCTGCAAAATGTGTTGCGAGTATTTTCTAAAGAAGTAATACGTTAAAATCTCATGTCTCAGGCTGAAGTTTTACTACGTGCCATGCCGCGCGGGATTAGCCGAGCGGTCTGAGGCGCTGCAGTCATGGACTGTGCGGCTGGTGCCGGCGGAAGTTCGAGTCCTCCCTCGGGCATGGGTGTATGTGTTTGTCATTAGGAAAATTTAGGTAAAACAGTGTGTAAGCTTAGGGACTGATGACCTTAGCAGTTAAGTGCCATAAGATTTCACACACATTTTTGAACTTCGTGCCGTTTTAAGCGGAAGCTAGATTTTCATGCGTCTAAATGTCTATGACGTCATCTCTCTTGAACTATGCGTCGTACAATGATACAATTTTGCATATACAGCAAGTAGTATTTGTGGATACTGTCTGCAAATTGTGATAGGGTCTGTAGTTAAAAAGTAAGAAATTAAAACATCATACCTGCTCCTGGAGTTTTGCTGCATGAACAGCAAAATGTAGTTAGCGATAAACTTTATTCCGTTCATCATGTTGTGTTTGGGTGAGAGGGAGGGAACAGTTTCCAGCCAGTAAAAACTTCGTAAACGTTTGAAATTCCAACGGCGTGCTGAAAAATAATGTCTCCGAATTTTGTATGTGAAGACTTAAGATTTATTAAAATCAAGCATACATCACTAACATTCTACATCTTTATTCTCCATGTTTACATATTTGCAGCTCTCTGTCGCTAGATGAGTCCGAATTGTAGCATGGAATGTGGTGGTGTGTAACATAACTATGGGGAAACAGCGTGGGAAAGAGTATGCTGTAATCGAGTTTCGAATTCGAAGAGTTCATCCACACGCGGTGCAACCTCTCCTTTAGCGTGCCGAAGTGAGACGACACACGATCGCTGCGGTATCTGCGACAGTCAAGCGCCTGGGGTTCACTGTCATCCATCATACACTATACATTCCCGAAGTGGCACCATCCGATTTCCATCTGTCGTCGTAACTTAAAGAACACCTTCGAGGAGTTAACTTTGATAGTGAAGAAGCGGTGCAACCAGAGGTGTGGCTGCGGCTCCACCAACAAAGTCAAGCATTCTACAGTAACTTATCTCTCGTTGGGAGAAATGTGTTCGTCGTTAGGATGACGATGTTGAAAGACAAATATATAAGCGCGAATAATAAATATGCAGAATGTTAATAACGATTGTTTTATTTTAAAAAACCATAAAATATCTCACATAAAAAATTCGGAGGCATTACTTTTCAGCACGCCCTCGTGTGTGTAGTTTGTGGAAGTCACCAAGTATTCTCATTCTGAAATGCAACGTGAATGGAGGTCGTCAGCTACTCTGCCCCAACACTAGAGTATACCTCTCAAATAATAGATTATGAAAGCATTTTAATTTTTTAAATTACGTCAACAGTTAATTATTGAAAATGAAATTTTTGTTACCCCTGAAAGCTGTTAGGTAGGCAACCTGCGACTTTAATTGGTTCCGGGTTCCGAGATGGTCGCTGAGTAATATGGGTATGTTTGAGTTACATTCTAACAGCTGTTTCTCTGTAACCAATAAAAACTGCACTTACGTTGTAGAGCACGTTTCATTCAAATTACTCTCTGCTAACACCTCGTAAAATACGAGGAGTGTTTTTTTTAAGTAAGTACCGTTTTCAAATTAAAAAAAGGCGTGCTAGGATATCTCAATAACTTTATTTTTACATGAAAGCCTGTACCTTCATCTACTTTTCTACATAATTTCCGTCAGTATTGAGGCACTTTCCATAACGTTGTACCAGTTTTTGAATACCCTCCCCACAGAAGTCTGCCGCGTGACTTGTTAACCACTGCATCACCACTGTTTTCACTTCGTCATCGTCTTGAAGACGCTGACCGCCCAGGTGTTTCTTCAAGTGCAGGAACAGACGGTAGTCACTGGCCGCAATATCGGGGCTGTAAGGAGGATGATCTAGAGTTTCCCATCGAAAAGATGTGATGAGATCTTTGGACAGATTCGCCACGTGCGGACGGGCATTGTCTTGCAGCAAAACGATGCCATTGCTCAACTTCCATGGACTGTTGCTTTGATTCTGGTGTGAAGTAGGCCACCCATGTTTCATCGCCCGAACAATTTGGCTTAAGAAATCATCACCATCGTTGTGGTACTGCTCAAGGAAAGTCAATGCACTGTCTAAACGTTTGGTTTTGTGCACATCCGTCATTTTCGGTACCCAAAGTGCGCACAATTTTCGGTAATTCAAGTGCTTGGTCACAATGCCATACATATGCGAAACATTAGGAAAGTCATCCCGCAAGGAGGAAATCGTAAAGTGCCTGCTTTTTCTCACCTTATTGTCCACTTCCAGCATAAAACTTTCATTAACGACCTAAGGACGCCCACTCCATTGTTCATCATGCACATTTGTGCAGCCATCTTAAAATGCTCTCACCCACTTCCTTACCATTCCATCACTCATAATGTTTTCTCGATAAACTGCACAGATGTAACGATGAATGTTGTTGTTGTGGTCTTCAGCCCTGACACTGGTTTGATGCAGCTCTCCATTCTACTCTATCCTGTGCAAGCTTCTTCATCTCCCAGTACCTACATCCATCTGAATCTGCTTAGTGTATTCATCTCTTGCTCTCCCTCTACGATTTTACCGTCCCCGCTGCCCTCCAATACTAAACTGGTGATCCCTTGATGCCTCAGAACATGTCCTACCAACCGATCCCTTCTTCTACTCAAGTTGTGCCACAAATTTCTCTTCTCCCCAGTTCTGTTCAATACCTCCACATTAGTTATGTGATCTACCCATCCAATCTTCAGCATTCTTCTATAGCACCACATTTCGAAAGCTTCTATTCTCTTCTTGTCCAAACTATTTATCGTCCATGTTTCACTTACATACATGGCTACACTCCATACAAATACTTTCAGCAACGACTTCCTGACACTTAAATCTATACTCGATGTTAACAAACTTGTCTTCTTCAGAAACGCTTTTCTTGCCATTGCCAGTCTATATTTTATATCCTATCTTCTTCGACCATCATCAGTTATTTTTCTCCCCAAATAGCAAAACTCCTTTACTACTTTAAGTGCCTCATTTCCTAATCTAATTCCCTCAGCATTCACCCGATTTAATTCGACTGCCCTCGTTTTGCTTTTGTTGATGTTCATCTTACACCCTCCTTTCAAGACACTGTCCATTCCGTCACCACTAGAGTATACCTCTTAAATAATAGATAATGACAGCATTTTAATTTTTTAAATTACGATGGTTACATGAAATATTGAAACATTCCCCTAGAAATAGGGGAATGTTTGGATTACATTCTAACAGCTGTTTCTCTGTAAGCAATAAAAACTGGACGTATATTGTAGGGAAGGTTTTGTTCGAATTACTCTCTGCTAACACCTCGTAAAATATTTATTATTCCACATGGAACAGCCTGTACAGCAGGAGCGGCAGACTTTCGGACTTGTACCGTGGACTTAGTTCAGAGACTGTAGGGAACTTCAGTTTCCATTCACACGAGGACTCACGGCGGCGCCACAGTAGGGAGGGCGCAGCTGTCGCAGAAAATCCCTCCGTTTCATGGGCGAACGACACGCCTCATATGAAAAGACAGAAACGTAATTGGCGGAATAGCAGGTTTAGGGAGCGGTGAACCAGCCGCTGCGCCACACGGCCCCGGCGTTAATTAAACGCGGGCCGTGAAACCCGCGCACGACTTTATGGCGTCGCTGCCCCCTCACTCCCCCCTCCCCACCCTCCCCCTTGCACCAATTACGCTCCCACACCACCACCACCCGTCCGAAGAGCGAGAGGTGTGGGTGCAAGGTTAACGCGGACCTTCCTTGTACGCGGCACTTTACACGTTCCCCATGCTACTGATGGTGCGAGGTAAAGACTCCGAGAAACGTTTCCCTTAAAAATCTGACTCATAAAGCCCACGAAGAAATTCTGTGTCTGCTGCTTAAAGTGTGTTAAGTCGAATTTTTCTTAGTAATACCTCATTTTACAACGAATAAAAAAAATAACGGAGAGTTTCTACAAGAACATATCAGTAGCTGTGGATTCTCCTTCGCTTAAGCTTAATCAAGTTAATTAAATTGAATTTTACAACTGAAGCGTTTCGTCATAATGGAAACTTAGATTTGTTTGTAAACAGAATGACTAAAGGGCGTGCTTTGTAAATAAAAGCGAAACGCGTCTGATGTAAAACTGTCTATATTTAATTGCAGTAAGCTTAAGACGGAGAAACCAAACCAGGGCATGCAGATCTACTGGTGACCAAGGAGAGCTGCATCAAACCAGTCTTTGGACTGAAGATCACAACAACAATAACATAATAGTAAAACGTTAAAACCATTTATAGGAGGTCAACACCACTTTAGCTACCTGTATCACCGTGCACCATTTGCTAAAAAAACAACAATTTAAAGTTGTATCAAAGTAATATAACAATCAGAGATTCATAAGGGGCCACCTATTTAATAAAAATATTTTTAATGAAACAGTTCTTGACAATGCTAGTTATGAACTCTTCAATCTGATATTTTAACTACTCCGACATAGTGGGAATTCGTTACGGTGTATGCATTACCTACAGAGCTTTTTCTTTATAAATGTTTTCATTAAACACGTGGCACCTTACAAATTTGTGATATATTATTTGGACGTAAGATTATATCCTTGCTTTTATTATTTTTTTAGCATATGGTGCATGGTATGCAGGTACTTAATGTGGGACTGATCTCCGATAAGAGGATTTTACTATTATATGACAACATATGGCCACCCAAATTCTCCTGAATTGAACACAAGCAGACGTTATCGGCGCGAGCCCCAGGCCTGCAATCCACCGGCCTATAATATATGTGAATTTCTTGACCTGTTCCTAGATATTTTGTGCCACATCCTCCACAATCCTACCAAAGAATTGTCGAATCCATGTCACACAGAAAGAAAGGCAATCAAATGGAAGTATGAATGGTGCTTACAACTTAGACTAACTCGAAAGAGGTAATAAAAGATCGCATATTACAACTGTGTCAAAATTAGTGGGACACTTCAGGCACCAGCAGAACATTCTAATTTCTGCCTAACATCAGGGAGAGATTTCTTAACCCATTGAGTGGACTGGTACATTACCTGTCTGGCCATGTACCATATGCTACTATCCGTACAAATATCAAAAGACAGACGAATGTTAGCTGCGTCTGCGGCAGTGTGGGCGCACCGAAACACATACTGTGGTACTGCGCACTCTATGAACATAGACGTCAGTTATTAAAGGTGTTGAATCCCACAACAGCACTAAGGAGCGAGTCAACGTGCTGCATCTTGGACGATACTGCAGCCGCAGTATCCAGGAAGGCCAAGGAAGACTTTACGAGGCATTCAGCCATAAGTCAGCATGTTGCCACTAGGCTAGACAAAATATTCTGCACATGGAGAGAAAATAACTGAGGTCGTCGATCACCGAATGAAATAGTTTCCCGGGAATCTACATTCCGCTGGTGTAAGCCATCATGGAATTGTAGACTTTAAGATGCAACGGTGATGGGTGGAATTGCTTGCTATAGTGGAAACGCTACTGACGTGCTGCCCGCGCCCGAGGAATCCCCGCAGATAATGGCTGTTGACTGGTATAGTATGAGGGTGGATCCAGTAGCGGAAACAAACACCAACAAGTTGAACGCACCAAAACAGGTGATCAAAAGAGAACAAATGCTGTAGGTTAACAGTAGTATTAGCAGTTAGGTAGCTGAATGAATGATCCTTTTTTGCAATTCTGTAGCAGTAGAAATAGCTGCAGAATTTAAAACAAATTACGTATTAGAAATAAATAGTTAATATATAAATTTATTACTAGCCAAGGAAATATGATTTCTATGGCCTATTTTAGCTTTGCAGATAACAGTTTATAATTATAAAGAATAAATAAATAAATAAAAATAAATGTCACACAAAATAGCTGCTGTGTAAGCATTCCAGCGGTGGATGAAAACGCTGTTAAGCAGATGGTCCTAAGGTTTTGGGGTTGATTTGCGTAAATAGACCGAACTACGAGGTCATTGGTCTCATCTTATTAGGAAAGGATGGGGAAGGAAGTCGGCCGTGCCCTTTCAAAAGAACCATCACGGCATTTGCCCGAGGCGATTTAGAAAAATCACGGAAAACCTACACTACTGGACATTGAAATTGCTACACCAGGAAGATAACGCGCTACAGACGAGAAATTTAACCGACAGGAAGAAGATGCTGTGACGTGCAAATGGTTAGCTTTTCAGTGCATTCACACAAGGTTGGCGCCGGTGGCGACACCTACAACGTGCTGACATGAGGAAAGTTTCTAACCGATTTCTCATACACAAACAGCAGTTGATCGGCGTTGCCTGGTGAAACGTTGTTGTGATGCCTCGTGTAAGAAGAAGAAATGCGTACCATTACGCTTCCGACTTTGATAAAGGTCGGATTGTAGCCTATCGCGATTGCGGTTTATCGTATCGCGACATTGCTGCTCGCGTTGGTCGAGATCCCATGACTGTTAGCAGAATATGGAATCGGTGAGTTCAGGGGGGCAATACGGAACGCCGTGCTGGATCCCAACGGCTTCGTATCACTAGCAGGTCGAGATCACAGACATCTTATCCGCATGTCTGTAAAGGATCTTGCAGCTACGTCTCGATCCCTGAGTCTACAGACGTTAAATTAACCTCTGGCGTGCCACAGGGGAGTGTTATGGGAGCATTGCTTTTCACAATATATGTAAATGACCTAGTAGATAGTGTCGGGAGCTCCATGCGGCTTTTCGCGGATGATTCTGTAGTACACAGAGAAGTTGCAGCATTAGAAAACTGTAGCGAAATGCAGGAAGATATGCAGCAGATAGGCACTTGGTGCAGGGAGTGGCAACTGACCCTTAACATATACAAATGTAATGTATTACGAATACATAGAAAGAAGGACCCTCTATTGTATGATTATACAATAGCGGAACAAACACGGGTAGCACTTACTTCTGTAAAATATCTGGGAGTATGCGTGCGGAATGATTTGAAGTGTAATAATCATATAATATTAATTGTTGGTAAGGCGGGTGCCAGGTTGAGATTCATTGGGAGAGTCCTTAGAAAATGTAGTCCATCAACAAAGGAGGTGGCTTACAAAACACTCGTTCGACCTATACTTGAGTATTACTCTTCAGTGTGGGATTCGTACCAGATCGGGTTGACGGAGGAGATAGAGAAGATCCAAAGAAGAGCGGCACGTTTCGTCACAGGGTTATTAGGTAACCGTGATAGTGTTACGGAGATGTTTAGCAAACTAAAGTGGCAGACTCTGCAAGAGAGGCGCTCTGCATCGCGGTGTAGCTTGCTCGCCAGGTTTCGAGAGGGTGTGTTTCTGGATGAGGTATCGAATATATCGCTTCCCCCTACTTATACCTCCCGAGGAGATCACGAATGTAAAATTAGAGCGATTCGAGCACGCACGGAGGCTTTCAGACAGTCGTTCTTCCCGCGAACCATACACGACTGGAACAGAAAAGGGAGGTAATGACAGTGGCGCGTTAAGTGTTCTCCGCCACACGCCGTTGGGTGGGTTGCTGAGTATAAATGTAGATGTAGATGTAGATGTGGACGTTTGAAAGACAACAACCATCTGCACGAACAGTTCGACGACGTTTACAGCAGCATGGAAGAGTGTATTCGTCATCGCCCTACTGGAGTATCACCCGGCGTGATGGTATGGGGTGCCATTGGTTACTCGTCTCGTCACCTCTTGTTCGCATTGAAGGCACTTTGAATAGTTGACGTTACATTTCAGATGTGTTACGACACGTGGCTCTACCCCTCATTCGAGCCCTGCGAAACCCTACATTTCAGGAGGATAATGCATTACCGCATGTTGCAAGGCCTGTAGGGGCCTTTCTGTATACAGAAAATGTTGGACTGCTGCCCTGGCCAGCACATTCTCCAGATCTTTCACCAATTGAAAACGTCTGGTCAATGGTGGCGGAGAAACCGGTTCGTCACAATACGCCAGTCACTACTCTTCATAAACTGTGGTATCATGTTGAAGCTACATGGGCAGCTGTACCTGTACACGCCATCCAAGCTCTGTTGATTTAATGACCAGGCTTATCAAGGCCTTTATTACGGCCAGAGGTGGTTGTTCTGGGTACTGATTTCTCTGAATCTATGCTCCCAAATTGCGTGAAAATGTAATCACATGTCATTTCTAGTATAATATATTTGTTCAATGAATACCCGTTTATCATCTGCATTCCTTTTTGGTGTAGCAATTTTAATGACCAGTAGTGTAAATCAGGATGGCCTAATGCGGGACTGAACCGTCGTCCTCCCAAATGCGAGTCCAGTATGACAACCAATGCGCCACTTCGGTCGCTAAAGTTTTTGGCTCAACAGTGTATTATGAAGAATCGTGGCTGTTATTATCACTACTTACTGTATGTGGATTCAAGCTAAATGCTGAAAGTGCGCACTATATCAACCAAATGTCTCGACGATTATCAGCAGATATCCTTTAAGTGTTATACGGCACATCCGTTGATCTTACACGCAATCTGATTCAGCTTTCAATCGCTACAGAGGCGCTGCTAGAAAAGTCAGCTGGGACTTCACTTACTGCATTGATGAACAATACAGCTGTCTCTTCTCCATGTGGGAACTGGATTCTGTATTAGCTGAACATCGTCACCTGGTCACGATATGGTCAATTATAGTATATTACGGGAACTCAAAGGGCCAAGCAGAGTAATCCACCTTGTCCTTTTTATCCTCGTTTAGGCGTCGTAGTAAGAAGCAGGTTTAAGTGCTGGAAAAGACCGAGTATGTACACGAATAGTTCTTGTATTGTTGCCCTCACTAGTTTCGTGTGAAAGGCCTTGGAGTGACTGGTCAGCGGCAGACTTGTCTGGATCTCAGATTCCAGATAGCTCCTTAGTTATTTTTCGTGTAGGGTGCAGGTATTGCTCCACCTTTGATAACGTGGTCTTTCTAGATCCGGCTACGCTACAGGCTTTCTGCGCCGGTATCATCTCACGGTCATACAATGAAGGCTTTCATGACCGGATGTTTCAGCTGCTGAGAATTCTTCTGGGTTGTATGGCCGTGGTCCATGGAACTCCTCTATCACTGACGTTTCGTCCAAGGCTGCGTTGGACATCTTCGGAGTACAACCAGGAGAACCTCCGAAGATGTCCAACGCAGCCTTGGGCGAAACGTCTGGGATAGAAGAGTTCCATAGACCACGGTCATACAACCCGAAATAATTCTCAGCATCATCTCATGGGTCTATTTTTTGTCATCAAGAAGGCCTACGATAGTACACGACGGCCTATTTTCCTCAGGAAGTTACGTGATAAGGATTTTCGGGTATGTCTTCGCACCACGATACTGTCTTTTCTCTCACACCGGTATTTGAAATATCGAGTCGATAACGTCCTCTCTCACCGCTTTGAGCAGGAGAACAGTGTCCATCATGGTAGAGTTGTAAGTGTCACTGTCTTTGCCGTAGCTACTAACAGTGTCACGTCCGTTGTTAAATGTACTGTCAGTGCTCCTTGTTTGTCGACAACTTCTTTGTCTTTTGTCCTTCTTCAAAACTTGAAACAACAACTCGTCCACTGCAGCTGAGTCTGCGACGGTTGGATGATTGGGCAGAAGAGATCGGTTTCAAAGTCTCGGCTAAAAAATCTGTGCGCATACTTTTTAACCGTACTCCGACGGTTTTAAATGTCACTGAACTGAGGATGACGGACACTTCTTAACTTTAAACGCACTCAATGTTTCTGGGCCTCATATTTGACTCCAAACTTACATGGTTTCCGCACCTTCAGTGTGGAACCGCGTGACCGCTCCGGGCCCAGGTTCGAATGCTGCCTCGGGCATGGATGTGTGTGATGTCCTTAGGTTAGTTAGGTTTAAGTAGTTCTAAGTTCTAGGGGACTGATGACCACAGATGTTAAGTCCCATGGTGGTCAGAGCATTTTTTTTTTCCGCACCCCACGGACCTGAAAAGACGGTCCCTGCAAGCATTCAGTATTTCAAAATGTCCAGTCACAATTCATGGAGAGTGGACCGGACTTGTCTGGTGCAGTTTCACAGTGCCTTCGTACGATCTCGGCTTGATTATGGGTGCATGGTTTAGGAGTCTGTACGAACATTTTATTTAGAGACGTAGACATGATGCACCATGAGAGACTTAGGCTGGCGAATGGGACCTTTCGAACGAGCCTCAAGCCGAGCCACTGTGTTGAGGCTGGTGAGCTCCTGCTTTAGAATTTTAGAAAGTATTGCACTTCCAGTTTTACGTTTCAATGGCCGTTTTTTAATCATTTTAGATAGGCGTCATGGTGTAAAGAGATGGCTCACAAGGGGATTCCCTAGCCTTTTCAGTCGTGTTTCCCTTCTGTGCCTTCAGTATTCGCCTTCCCTGTACCTACGTTTTCTGCTGAGTTCCGTCATGTCCTGTAGACATTGGAGTATATGAGGTGTCTTTAGAGCAAATAATGTCTGCTTCGACTTCTTCAATAGCATTTGTATCAAGTAGTGGTCCAGCTCATACGTGACCAACGGAACTTCCTACAGCTTTGGATGAACAAGGTGTCATTCTGCTGGGACCAGGGTACCCAGGAATTTGGGGAAAATGAATAGGCTGCCAAAGTTTCCAAGGATGCCTGAAGGGAACATACTGTAACTGAATGTGCCATTCCTTTGCAGGCAGTCATTTCTTTAACGGATAATAAGATGCGGTTGGTGAAGCTTGTTATACGGCTATGGCGCTCCTCACGTCGGGCACATCAGCGAGATCAGGTGTTCCTGACCCGCCTCTGCAACGAGCACTGTCCCCTGGCGAGAGGGCCACCCTCTCTGTGATGCCTATGGCACACAAGTCAGCGTATGCCAAATTTGAAGTGAGAGCATTTTATTCGTGACGAGAGGGCACAAGTACATTTAGATGCGATTTGCCCTCTATTGTATCAGCTGACGAGACGAGTGTGGGTAAGCTTTGAAACTTTTTATTTTTACAATGTCTGTTTCTTCAGACATGCACCCATGTCTGCACGAACGTCTTAATTAAAGACACTGGACATGTGCACCATGCAGGACTTAGCTAGCCACTGGGGCCTATCGAATCAGTCCCATGCCCTTCTGCGCCGTGGCTGGTGGGCCCCCGTTTCACATCAGGCGACGTCATGGTGCAAGAGGCCTATAAAACGATGTCCTCGCCCTTCTTGCAGCGGTGTACCGTAGGCCTCTAGAAGAGGAAAAGGGCACTGGCCATACCCGTTTTCAAGAAGGGACGTCGAACAGTTGTGCAGAACTATAGACCTATATCCCTAACGTCGACCAGTTGTAGAATTCTGGAACACGTATTATGTTCCAGTATAATGACTTTTCTGGAGACTAGAAATCTGCTCTGTAGGAATCCGCATGGGTTTCGAAAAAGACGATCGTGTGAAACCCAGCTCGCGCTATTCGTCCACGATACTCAGAGGACCATAGACACTGGTTACCAGGTAGATGCCGTGTTTCTTACTCAGCAAGGCGTTTGATACAGTTCCCCACAGTCTTTTAATGAACAAAGCAAGAGCATATGGGCTATCAGACCAATCGTGTGATTGGATTGAAGTGTTCCTAGATAACAGAATACAGCATGTCATTCTCAATGGAGAGAAGCCTTCCGAAGTAAGAATGATTTCAGGTGTGCCGCAGGGGAGTGTCGTAGGACCTTGCTATTCACAATATACATAAATGACCTTGTGGATAACATCGAAGTTCATTGAGGCTTTTTGCGGATGATGCCTTAGAATATCGAGAGGTTGTAACAATGGAAAATTGTACTGAAATTCAGGAGGATCTGCAACGAATTGACGCATGGTGCAGGGAATGGCAATTGAATCTCAATGTAGGCAAGTGTAATTTGCTGCGAATACATAGAAAGAATGGTCCCTTATCATTTAGCTACAAAATAGCAGGTCAGCAACTGGAAGCAGTTAATTCCATAAATTATCTGAGAGTAGGCACTAGGAATAATTTAAAGTGGAATGACCATATAAATTTAATCATCGGTAAAGCAGATGCCAGACGGAGATTCATTGGACGAATCCTAAGGAAATTCAGTCCGAAAACAAAGGAAGTAGCCTACAGTACACTTGTTGGCCCGCAGCTTGAATACTACTCACCGGTGTGGGAACCGTACCAGATTGGGTTGATAGAAGATATAGAGAAGATCCAACGGAGAGCAGCGCGCTTCGTTACAGGATCATTTAATAATTGCGAAAGCGTCACGGAGATAATAGATAAACTCCAGTGGAAGACTGCAAGAGAGACGATCAGTAGCTCGGTACCGGCTTTTGTTGAAGTTTCGAGGACACACCTTCACCGAGGAATCAAGCATTATATTGCTCCGTCCCACGTATATCTCGCGAAGACACCATGAGGATAAAATCAAAGAGATTAGAGCCCACACCGAGGCATACCGACGATCTTTCTTTCCACGTACAATACGAGATTGTAATAGAAGGGAGAACCGATAGAAGTACTCAAGGTACCCTCCGCCACAAAGCTTGCGGAGTATGGATGTAGATGTAGATGTAGATGCATATCTGCATTGTTGACCTTGCTGACGACGTGCAGCCTCAGTTAAATTCCGAAATATTTGTTGCAATTGTGAATGATTTTGGCACCAGCTGCATTGGGCCTTGAAGGAATTCTTATTGGTGGTGGTTTGTGCTGGACCAGGACTCAAACCCGAATTTCCCGCTTATCGTCAATGGTCGCCTTAACCATCTTGGCCATCTGTGCACCCTTCCAGAACCGATGCAAACAACAGGCTTGCTGGAAGCCATGTAAAGCTGTGTGCATGAGGTGCCGTAGACACTACAGCGTATGGAAGCTTGGATAGGTACTGGAATCGTGCACAGATAGCAAAGATGGTTAAGGGACCGCTCGTGACCAGCGGGAAATTGAGTTCGAGTCCCGGTCCGGCACCAATTTTCGTATTTCAAAAATAGGTGTTCTCTTAATGGCTAATGCAGCTGAGGTCAAAATTATTCGCGACTGCTACTAATATTTCGGAACTTTAAATTTTGTGTCTGGATTCTGGCCTAAGCTTTCATGCTGAATATTTTAGTGTTGCAGAGTGGTTGACTCATCCACTTTTATTCCAGCGATCAGCCAGCGGCAGGTATCTGCTACCTTCTTTTAATTCTTGCCAGTGCTGTTTTTAACGTGGGTCAGATCTGACAACATATTTTTCTTGTTTTATGTTTGAATGTGTGTGTGCAAGTTTCCACGACTCTCTTTGTGTTTTTGTTCGCACCTCTCATTTTAATAATTTTTCAGGTCTTCCTCCTCACTAGCGTTATTGCATTTTAGTACGGCCGCTAAAGACCTTGCTCTGGTGGCCCATAAAACCTGATCGTGATCATGATCATCATCATTCGTATGGAGCTGCATGAAACAGTTAATTGTTCGTGCCGAACCTCACTGTGCTACCCTTAAGAACTTAAGACCTCTGAAGCACTACAGGGTTGTGTCACGAATTTCTGTTAAAGTGGTTACAGCTCCTTCACTCGAAGAGTCTGGCCAAAAAGCTCTTAAGACCAGGCGCACAGAACTGTCGATAAGTTTGCGTTCACAAACTTTTGCCGAACATTCTGCAAAGTTATCTCCGACTCCTATCGACTGTCCGACAGAGAGGAAGCCTTAAATAAGAAAAATTCTGCCAGCATCCGAGGCCCTCGAGGATTGTGTCTTCTCTCTTCTCAGTTGGAAAAATATTATGAGCAGTGAAAAATAAATACTCTGAAGAGCAGCTGAATGAAACAGACGACCACGGCATTGAACAAAGGGTAACAAGAACTGAGGATATCATAAATGATAGTCAGTAGCAAGCACTGAATTGAAGTGCCAAATTCCGTCGTTGTGTTAGTATCTTCCATTGTTTATTTGTTCATCGACATCTACATCACTACTCTGCAATTCATATATAATAGTCTGCAAAGGGTTCTTCGAACCACCAGAGTATTTCTCTACTCTCTAACAGCGCACCAGAAAAAATAAACACTTCAATCTTTCTGCACGAGCTCTGACATCTCTTATTTTATTACGATGATCATTTTTCTCCTTGTAGGCTGTTGATAATAAAGTATTTTTCCATTCAGAGGAGGACGTCCCGCAAGGCAAAACGCCTTTGTTTTAAATCATTTTCACCTCAGCTTGCTTGTCATATCCGTGACACTTTTTCCCCTGTTTCAATATAAAACAAAACGAGCTGCCCTTGTTTGGACTTTTCCGATGTACTCCGTCGATCCTACCTGATAAGGATCCCATATAGCACAGCTGTACTTTAGCAAAGGACGAACAAGCGTAGTAAAGGCAGTCTCTTAAGTAGACCTGTTTCATCTTGTAAGTGTTCTTCCTATAAAACCCAGTCCTTAGTCTGCCTTCCCTACTACATTATCTATGTGATCATTCCAGTTTAAGTTTTTCGTATTTATGATTCCTTCGTATTTCGTTCACGTGGCGGCCTTCAAATTTGTGTGACTTATCATGTAACTAAAATCTAACGGATTTCTTTTCCTCCTTATGTGGATGACCTCATACTTTTCGTGATATAGAGTCATTTTCCACTATGCGCACCATACACGTATCATGTCTAAACCATTTGCAACTGGTTTTGATCTCATCATCATTGTGCTTTTGTAGACGGTAAATGACAGCATCATCTGCAAACTATCTAAGAGGGCTGCTCAGTTAGCCTCGTAAATCGTTTATATACTCGTAGATTAGGAAGACTAGAGGGCTTATAACACCTCCTCGGGCGACGCCGGATATCACATCTGTTCTACTCAATTATTTCGGACAATTGTTGCGTTCTGTGATCTTTCTGAAAGAAAATCACGAATCGAGTCGCCTAACTACAGTAATTCTCTACAGGGACGCAACCTGATTAGAAATCTCTTGTGAGAAACTGTGTCAAAAATTATCTGGAAATCTAGAAATATACAATCTAACTGATATCCCCTGTCGGTACCACTTATTACTTCGAGCGAATAAAGAAATACTTGTGCTAAGAAGAAAGATTTTTTCTGAATCCGTGCTGTATTTCAACAGACCGTTACGTTCGAGGTAATTCATAAAGTTTGAAAGCAGTAATGTCCCAAAATCCAACTGCAGATCAACGTCAGTGATATGGGTCTGTAAGTCAGGGGATTACTAATATTTCCTTTCTTGAGTACTTATGTGATCTGTGCGATATTCCAATTTTTTGGTGCGTATCTTTCGTCGAGCGAATGGTTGCATATGACTGCTAAGTATGGGCTATTGATGGGCATAGTCTGGAAGCAACGTAATTGGAAGACTTGTCTTTAAGTGCTTTAAATTACTTCGCTACATCGAGGATATCTACTTCTAACGTACTCATATTGGCAGTTTTTCTTGACTCAAATTCTGGAAAATTTACTACGTTCTTCTTTGGTGACAGAAATTCGGAAAACTGTGTTTAAAAGATCTGCTTTAGTGGCGCTGTCATCGGTAATGTTGCCATTGGTATCGTGCAGTGAAGGTACTACTTGTGTCTTACCGATGGTGTAATTCACATACAATTATAGTCTCTTTGGATTTTTACACACAATTCGAGAGAGCGTTTCGTTGCGGAAGCTATTAAAAGCATCTTGCACCGAAGTCCGTGATAAGTTTCGAGATTCAGTAAAATATTGTGAACCTTAGAGATATTGTGTTCTTTTAAATGTGGCATGTTTCTTTCGTTGCTTCTGCAACTATATTCTGACCTATTTTTTGTACCGTGGGGGATCGATATAGCCTATCTATACGGTATAAAATTTCTCAACTGCCTAAGATACTGTTTCTCTGAATTTACGCCATATCTGGTCCACACTTACACAGGTTTTTTTACTTGTTTCCACAAAAGCTATTCACTTAAACATGATTATGTAAACACATGTGAACTATTCTTCATAAGAGCAGTCTGATTCGCTGGAAGTAAGCTGAAAATAGATTCCCTAAGGCCTTTCTGGTACACTAATAGTAAGCTCTTACTTCTGTTTACAACACATGTATGTAACTGACTCTGTATCCAAGTTGTATAAGTAGGACCAAACCATTCACTTTAGTAGAGCTGACCCATCTTCCTGCTGCATATAACGAGAGAGTCAGCTGGCGGTGTTTATATCGCAGTACTCGGTACCAGGCGCCTTGCATTCGAATTTCAACACATGTCTAGGATACTTTCGCAAAAAGTTTCAACGTTAACACTAACAGCGTTATATCTCTGTATTAATATTCCACGGGAAAGCGACGATGAGATTTGCCTCTGTGCAGGATACATGAAGATACAATTAAAAGTCATATTATTCATGCAAATACACTCCTGGAAATTGAAATAAGAACACCGTGAATTCATTGTCCCAGGAAGGGGAAACTTTATTGACACATTCCTGGGGTCAGATACATCACATGATCACACTGACAGAACCACAGGCACATAGACACAGGCAACAGAGCATGCACAATGTCGGCTCTAGTACATTGTATATCCACCTTTCGCAGCAATGCAGGCTGCTATTCTCCCATGGAGGCGATCGTAGAGATGCTGGATGTAGTCCTGTGGAACGGCTTGCCATGCCATTTCCACCTGGCGGACGTGCATTGTCCTGTTGGAACAGCAAGTTCCCTTGCCGGTCTAGGAATGGTAGAACGATGGGTTCGATGACGGTTTGGATGTACCGTGCACTATTCAGTATCCCCTCGACGATCACCAGAGGTGTACGGCCAGTGTAGGAGATCGCTCCCCACACCATGATGCCGGGTGTTGGCCCTGTGTGCCTCGGTCGTATGCAGTCCTGATTGTGGCGCTCACCTGCACGGCGCCAAACACGCATACGACCATCATTGGCACCAAGGCAGAAGCGACTCTCATCGCTGAAGACGACACGTCTCCATTCGTCCCTCCATTCACACCTTTCGCGACACCACTGGAGGCGGGCTGCACGATGTTGGGGCGTGAGCGGAAGACGGCCTAAAGGTGTGCGGGACCGTAGCCCAGCTTCATGGAGACGGTTGCGAATGGTCCTCGCCGATACCCCAGGAGCAACAGTGTCCCTAATTTGCTGGGAAGTGGCGGTACGGTCCGCTACGGCATTGCTTAGGATCCTACGGTCTTGGCGTACATCCGTGCATCGCCGCGGTCCGGTCCCAGGTCGACGGACACGTGCACCTTCCGCCGACCACTGGCGACAACATCGATGTACTGTGGAGACCTCACGCCCCACGTGTTGAGCAGTTCGGCGGTACGTCCACCCGGCCTCCCGCATGCCCACTATACGCCCTCGCTCAAAGTCCGTCAGCTGCACATACGGTTCACGTCCACGCTGTCGCGGCATGCTACCAGTGTTAAAGACTGCGATGGAGCTTCGTATGCCACGGCAAACTGGCTGACACTGACGGCGGCGGTGCACGAATGCTGCGCAGCTAGCGCCATTCGACGGCCAACACCGCGGTTCCTGGTGTGTCCGCTGTGCCGTGCGTGTGATCATTGCTTGTACAGCCCTCTCGCAGTGTCCGGAGCAAGTATGGTGGGTCTGACACACCGGTGTCAATGTGTTCTTTTTTCCATTTCCAGGAGTGTATAATATTCGTGATTTACCCTTTGTCTTTCAGCTCTTCTTCTAACCCCTCTCACTCTCTCTGTCGCTCCCCATTGAATCCCTTTCCTAACTCATCTTTAAATGAGACGAAGTAAAATTTGTTATAATAGTGAAAGCAGCTGCAGGTACACATTTTTTAAACAATTTATACAGAGACAACAAGATCTACATTATAGGTTTCGATTTCCCCTCTATGCGTTTTCTTCTTCTACTTTTTAGAAGTAAAAGAATGTATTTGCAATAGTTTTAGATAGTCATAGAAGATTCTCATAACTATGGAAAATTTTATGTTTATCTAGTCTCCCTAGAAGTCACTGTGAATTACATTATCTACAAAAATAAATAAGTGAAATAAAATTTATTCTTTCATTAACTGAGGCATTACAAAACGACTCGTTCCAATCACATGTGCTTTGACAAATTTATAATTTGGACAACAGCCCAGTACATTGCTCTGCTTGATGCACTATGCAGTGCAGATACATCTTGTTGGTTATTTTTACGTTTGAGCAAAACAAATTTTCATATTTTTATTTTGAGCACTTTAAAATGCGTTTTGAATATACCGATACGAAAACCAGAGTCTACAAAACCCATGGTATTGATATGTCTGCCTTCAAATGAAGTTCAAGCTCATTTATTTTAAAACAATCGTATTTTTCAATTCATCTATAATAAATGAATCAGATTAGCTCTAATTACTTTCTTGACGACACACCTTTAAACTACAATGCGCCACACTTATTTTGCGATTCAGGCTGTATACGATACTTTTTAAATGTGAGGAAGATAGTCCTTGTTACAACTGTTGAATTATAAGAAAGATGAAGACTTATTTATATAAGCATAATCGGTTTTCATGCATTAATTTTCCGATTTTACTAGCTCACTGTGCAGTTAGTGGGGACGTTTCAATACACTAACAAATAATTTAGGCACAGTACAATCGACAACCTAGTTAAGTGTGGAAGGGAACAGAACGATGTATTTCAATGGCTACACAAGACACAACACAACAGAGCGATTTAGAATACATCAAGAGAACTAATAGTGAGTGCAGTACGATAATACCTGTTAATAAGGAAAGAGTACTTCAGAACAGTTTATCTGTAAGAAACATAAATTATTTAATGGAACTAAAGGAATGAAATTTCAACAACTTATTACTTGAATTAATTATTACTAACAAGGGCAGGGGAAACCATCATTTTTGCGAAGATGCAAAAATAATCTTAGACTAGGAGATTAGTTAAATGAATCAAGAAGACTGTATTTATGAGAAATGTAATAATATTTGTCTCTTTTTATCAATCTCTTTCCTGTATTAAGGGTAGCAATAATCACTTAAAGGCGATACTTTTTTTTCTTTTTTTGTGCACTAAATCATTTTTAGCATTAATGTCTTTCCTGTACGATCGTCTGTCAATACGTTTCTTCTCATTAAAATGAAACAAGAGTAAATACATCGCACATGCAATTACACTACTACTTTTTATAAGACAACTGATTTTAACACATGTAGGGGAACAGTCTTCGTCGTCTCTTGTTTTAGTTGTTATCAACATGAAGTTGTGTTTAGAGTACTATTTGCAGTTATTTTTAGTTTTACACATGTAAGTGATATATAATATATTAAAACTATTCTTTAGTAACAGAGCTTCATGGTGAAAAAACCAGTTGCATAGCATGATAGCATTTGGAACGTTTAAGCCATCCTTTGTTAGTCGTACACCATCTTGTACCTTGAAATGGAGGATGCTTTTACTGTGGAACACATGATAGTACGTGGCCCAAAGCCTTAGAGTATATAGTCCATGGACAGACAAAATAACCTATACAGAAACAGCCTACTAGAATATCAATCAGGTTTAGAGTAAATATCACAACACAACCTCTGCCTTATTAAAGGCAACAGTAGACCTGAATCTTGCCATTAATGCACAAGAGGTGACTGTCATTGCTTATTATACCAACAGAGCCTTGGAACACTGTTGGCTTCGATATTTTATTTGCCAGACGGAGCAGTGCAATGATTTCACTCATACCTCACATCTCGTCAGCAAAGCGTCATGTGCAGCAGCCTGATCTCACAATGGAGGCAGGTAGGAGCAGGCGTGCTCCAGGGTTCTATATTAGGTCCTATATTTTTTCATTGTACGTAAATGACGTGTCATCAGTTTTATCCTACTGCAAATAACACATGTGCGCAGCTGACCTCCAGTTGTATCTAAATTTAAAACCAATAAACCTAAAGACAGCTATCAAGAATCTCAGTAACGACATGTGTGCACTATCTAACTTGGCACAGGATATTGGGATAAAGCTCAACCAACCCGATACCTAAGCAGTACTAGTTGCTCATTATAGGCTCATTAAAACGAATTTTCTGGAATTCCTACCATATTTAGCCCTAAATGGTACAAATATCAACTTCTCTCCTTCAGCAAAGAGTCTAGGACTAATAACAGTTAAAATCTAAACTGTAGTATGCAGAAGGTGTCAGTATCTCACCACGCCCTATGAACTGAAAAGTAACCTAGACAAACACTTACACTTCCAATTATAATTGCAAGGCCTTCCACAGGAAAGCTCAAGGTGCTTGGAACAGGTTATTAATTATTGTGTTCGTTATGTCTGTGATCCTTCTCAACATCAAAAACCCAATTCTGGAATAATCTGTCACATAATATTACAGAATAACATCTCCACCTTTAGAAGACGGTTAAAGAATTATCTACTAAAGCAAAAGAAAGGTTACCATTATCCACCAATCAGATTCACCTCATTTCCCATTATTTTTAGTTGGTGTTGTCTCCATAAGTTTCTTTTCCCCAGGACTATATTATTATTATTATTATTATTATTATTATTAATTTACTTCTACTATCATTATTAGTGGCAACAGCAGCAGTAGTATACGTACTGCCAGTACTAACTTTATTTGTTCTTAGTATTATTTACACACACTGTCACTATGTACATTCAAATCATACTAATACTGTTTGCAATATTAAAATTGTTATTTCTTAGGTAACTGTTATGTTAAAAACGTACTGTATGTGTGACATCCTGTTCCAATGTAAAACAGGGCCTGATGGCTCTAATCAGGTAGGCTAAATAAATAAAATATTTATAAATGAACTCTGTTTCTTTAATGTCTTAGTAATTTTCACCATCTCTAAAATGGAAATTTCCCTTGGTTGCCAACGTCATCCACTTCAGAATGTTTTTAACGAGTAACTGCTTCTCGGTTTGAAGTCATTTACTGATTACAGATATATGGTAGAGTAATAATGTAACACATAGGCTATTAAACAGAGTGTTGGCAAGACTTTCTCAATTACAACATTTTTAAATTTCAAAAGAATATTTGTTCATATGTACATCACCATTTTCACGTTGGACACTTCTTCACATTTAGAAAAATCTTATTTTTCCAGAGAAAAAATTTAGCAAACAAGAAGAGAACGCTTTCATTTAAAAATGGAATTAAGAAATATATAACTTCTTTTACAGGGGTTGCTAGAGGCGAAAGCCTGAACTGTGTTCCAAGGAACACATATAAAACCTAAGTCCTCAGTACCGCTGAAACGCATATGAATCTACAAGTTGAAAGTTGGACCAATGATACTGTTGTGATGTGTGTAACTGTAGACACACATTACTAGACTGACAAGGCCATATACAGTATCATTGGTGTCACTGAAGCCAGCAGTTTAGGGTATCAATATGGCAGCGAGTGCAAAGGACATGTAAACAGCGTTTTATTTACTGATAAAACATTCGTAAAAATTGAGAACAAACTGATACTCGTATGTTACCTTTAAATTTTTGACATAATGGTCAATACAAGCGTCGAGTTTAGCTGTAATTTTTCGTGTGACACACGAAAGATGGAAGGTAAGTAACATGTCTCAATGCACACACAACTAGAAACATCTTACATGTTTTTACTTTTCTGCTGTATTTAAGCCTAAATAATTACATTACAGTTTGTCTTATCCGAAATACATCAGTATTTTATCGGTTTATGTATGTTTAATAAGCTGGAATTAACATATGTAGCTTAATTATGTGTTTTAACTAGTTCTGATCAACATCACCTTTGCTTCGAACAGTATGCTCGTTATGAAAGTGCCCTTTTTAAGAAGAATTTGCTATTTCTCGTTGATAACAAGTTTTTATATTTATTTGAGTAGTCTTACGAAAACTACAGTCTGCTTTACACGTTGATATATGTAAGCTGTTTCTCTTCTCATAACACGAGTCTGCATAAAATGTGTTAAACTCAACTAGTACGCAAATATTTGCTCAACTGCGCAAATTCTTTAAACCACCTCGTAAAGCTTACAACACCATTTCATTTCAGAAAATTGTATTACTATCGCAAATAAACTTCCTGACTCCACCATCTTATCTCACCAAAAGCCAGGCTTCAGTAAAAACCTGTCTCGTAATGTATGTCTGTGGTATTAGATATTGTCGGAGTGGTAGCGAGAGAACAGTTGTTGAGAGGAGTCGAAAGTGATGGGATGCAGTCTGCAGTGGAGAGAAGTCGAGTGACATGAGATGTCGCAGTCTGCCGTGCTGCTGATGGTGCTAGTAGCAACGGAGGAGACTTTGTCATTAATTGAGGATTTTTGGTAATATGCCATTTTGTAGCACATAGTTGTTGCTTGCTTGCACACTGAAGAGATTTTCTCAGATTTGTATATTCGGACATTGCGAATAATCTTCGTATCTTTGTGATAGCCAGAGAGGTATTTATTGAGTGTAGACATTGTGAAATAATTGTCTGTGTAAAGTTTGTCAACGTTTAAGTAATCTATTTTACGAATGTGATAAATTAAAGTCTTTGTTGATAACCTCAATTTTTTTACATCGATGAAGGCCAATTGACCAAACCCCTCCTCATCATTCAATTTCTATATTAAAAAAATTCAGTAGTTATTGCAATTATTATGATCATGCGTTGCACGCTGCATGGATCACAGTATTACTTTTGAAAAATTTTTAGTTTGTTGCTGATTACGGAGTTGCAGGGGCAAGACGAGGTAAGTTGTCCGTTGCGTACAGAAGCATTGCAGAACAGTTGTTAGGGGTTGTTAGAGAATGTTTTAAAACTCCCAGTCAGATACTTGAGAACTGATTTCTTTATAATTTGAAGGAAGAGTGATTAATTCCTGTTTCTTTTTGTTCTCAGGCAGAATTGTATTATTGTCAGCGCTGCAGCGGCACGTATTTCCGTTCGTCTTTCAGCAGAACAAACAATAACTACAAATATACATGAGTTTAAAAGTAATTCCTAATCAGTTTCACCTGTCGATCTGTATGGCAGGATTTCGTTTCGTTGTACGATATCGCAGTTACAGATGCTTCGTCTTGCTATTACATTTGCAAAGTTCTACGCAATAGTACTTGTTAGTAGTTGTAACGTAGTATTGTTGTTCTTCTCATTAATACAAAACTTTTTATTTCAGCAAGTTTCTAGTTTTGTAACAGTGAAGTTAACAACTCTGCGTGAGACAGTTGTTTTGGATTTTCTGTTATTTTCTTTATTGCTACAACGACAATGAAAACTAGAACACAGGCAGGAATGGACAAGACGGTAGAATTAGCTTCAAATGAAGTGTCAGAAAACTTGAGACATTGTGTAGAAAATTCTTCTCGGTATAATGAAGTCAAAGAACTTTCGAACGATACTGTGAACAATCAGAGTGCAGGCTATTATTATTTCCTGGTCTTGCGAGACGAACTGCAGGAAACTACACGCAATTCAGCCGATCAAAATACCATAACACAATCCGATTTTGTTATGAGAGCTTCAGGTATCGCTTCTACTTCTGCAGAGAAAAATAATTTTGTCCTCTCCTCTTTCAATAATAATGTAACACAATTAACACTAGCTCAGCTTGATGAGATTGCAAAATTCAGTAACGAATGGTTTAGAAAATTCTATAATGTAATTAGAGAATTTAATAATGAGATTAAAAAATTTAACGACGAACTTCATTGCAAGATCCTAGAATCTAGTAGCAAACAGGAAGAGCACTTCAAACTGTTTCGAGATGAGAGTAATCATAATTTAAGTCGTAATTCGAGGAAATCTCAGAAAGATTGAAAACTCAGGTACGCGAGTTCTGACTTGATCGTATATAGTCTGTCGATATTTTTAGCTGAGACAACAGATGTCATAACTAGAATTGAAAATACAGGAAGTACCACAAACGTTCGAGTCATTACAGTTACAGACTAACAATCAAATTTCAAAGACGCAAAATCAGTTGATGAGTGTTCCAAACTTGTCGAAAAATTTCCTAGAGAGTGACGCAAACGAACAATGATTCAGGCAAAAGGTTAGACGATATTCAGTCGGTTCCGTTCACTTATACCGTAGACTTTCAGTCTCTGCAACGTTTTAAAGAAGGGCAGACGACGATTAATCAACAAAATAAACGTGACTTAAGAAAGATACAGGAACACCGTACCAATGTCGAAGAAAAGATCTGTCATGATAACGATACCAGTAGGTTCAATAACCATCACGTTGGAAATCACAATTAACTCACTAATTTTGGAAGTGTTAAGCACTTCTCTCTTGAACATGATATGTTTGCGGTGCACAATGACTGGAATGAGAGTTACGATATGAGAAAAAATTCATCAATTCAGAAAAACGATGGCTTTGATTACAAATATTTTCTCACAATAGGGACATTTAAGATTTTTCTCAATGCTAGCAACGAAATTCACCCTAGGGAGTGGTTACAACAATTTGATTATTCTTTCCCACCAACATGGCCAACTGGCCACAAACTGGAATTCATCTGAAGTTATGTCGAAGGAGAACCTAAAAAAAGAATGATATAGATTGCACATGAATGTCACACGTACAGTGATTTTTATCAGGCATTCTCGTCCGCTTATTGGCCTGAAACAACTCGAGGTCGAGTTAAACGTAACATTATCATGATGCAAAAACAAATAAACGAGAATTTCCAAAAAATCAAATACTGCGATAAGACAGCTTTACCTTGTACGTAACAACATTTTATTCAGACGTAGATGTTCTGACAGTGCTATTTTGGTACTGTGCATCCCAGACAAACTCGTCAAGAAAACGATTTGGTACACAAATCTCAGTTACGCACACTTTAATGCTAAGAAATGTTTTCAGTAATTACGGGATGCGTGTTACTTCAACAATATGGAAAAGCCAATTCGTACTATCTTGGCGAAAGGCAAACTGTGTGAAAAGGTAAAACGACCTACCGTTACGCACAGAACATAACTATTTCCGATCAGTCCTGCGAAACTAAAAGAATTAGCTGCTGTTGACATTTTTGGTTCTGTCACGAAAGCTAAACATGGTCACTCATTTGGTTCTGTAGCTGTTGAGCTTCCCTCTAGATTTGTGTCATTCACACTTTTACTGAAAGCTACTGCAAAATATTTTTTTGTAACATTCGTAAAGAATTTTCTGAGAAGTAGAGCAGGTTGACAAAGTAATTTATGATCATGGCCCACAATGTCTTCCTAATACATGGCTAAAAACTTTGAGATGTAGAAGAATAAACCAACATTTATATCACGTTTATACCATCTTGTAAGCCTTCAGAACGCATTATGGAGGAATTAGGTAAACTTTACAGATTGTATTTGTATTGTCAACATAGACATTGGGATTTGCGCCTATCTGATTTTCAATATATAACTAACGAACCACCAAATGATTTTACAACTTTGCCTCCACTCCTTGTATTACATAATAAACCAACACCAGGTTTTATAATATAGTTAGTAGGCTTCCCTATATAATGACGTTTAAGACAGTGTGAAATAATTAGTATTGGAAAACATCAAGAAAGGCACAGTAGATCGGAAAGTGTCGCTCAAATCGCATCGTTTATCTCATAAAGGGGAGTCTTTAAGTAGCAAGTTTTTCTTGGTGTATGAAGAAGAATATCGCATAAGGCGAATCGCATATGCAAATACTGAGGAACTTGAAACCTTACGCACACATAAATAATGAGGTCTTCATCATGTATCGAACACCAAAGTGTACAAAGAATAGTATCCTAGGGGGTTTACTGCACTTTGGTAAACATAAGCAGTAGCAAGCATTGGTGCTCCAGCTGTTGCAGTGCATTTTCTTGCTTTAGAATTAGCGCTGTTTTTTACTCCTTAACTAATCTGTATCTCTGTTAATGTATCTCTTACTGCCAATCTACTTAAGAGGGGATTTTAATGAATAATGATGATCTGTGATTTGAGTTGTCTGAAGATTAGTACTTTGAATTTGCTAAGCATTCTGAAAAGGTGATAATACAGTGTAAGTAGACTTTTTTTGCATCTATATTTGACAATATGCGAATGGTAAGGCATCTGTGAACAATTTCTATTCAGCTGATATTATTCTGAGTTTACTGGTGAAGTATCTGATTGAAATGTAATACTGTTATCCTATTTTATGAGTTTGAAACTTTTCTTTTGAGAGGCTGGTATAACAGAGTAGACTTGGTTTTGAGGTCCTAAGATAACCATTTTTCTTTTCAGGAGGATAGTTTGATTATATAATGAAGTTTCTTGTGTCTTGTGTAACTTTAATGTACATATTGATTTACGTTTACCAGACAGAATACTGTTACTTTGAGGAAAGTGCATGAGTTGACTTTCTCTGTAGATACATATTTTGTGAAGTACGTCATGAATTCTAGAAGTTGAACTGCTGACTTAATTTTGAATGAGAGACTGTGTATGAATGGTTCTGAACTGAGAAAGGTATTTCTGATGGGCAGTAGTTTAACCAGGAACATTTCTGACTGATGTTTGTTCTGATGCTTACAAAGTATTTTCAACAGTGATAATTTCAGAGTTCTGTGCATACACTTGATGAATCTAGGGAATACTGTGGGATATATACATGGTATATGATAAGGAAATTTGCTTTAGGATTGCCATGTGAGGCTTATGATGTTATGGCACGGTATATTATGACGCAATTATGGTATGTTATGTGAAGTGGATTATGATTCATAGGGTATTATGCTGAAGGTCAATGACATACGTTATTCTGAGAAAGATAGATGAGGCAATATACACTATTTAGTGAGGAAGCATTTTTGCAGCGCTTTATGGAACAAGAAAAGGTAATGAATCTACACTCTTTAAACGAAGTAATCCACCGCTGTACTAGATACATGGAGGTTCTGTTTGTGCACATGTTTTTCAAGGGTAGAGTTACAGTGATATCTTCAAAAGAGATTTATTTAGTCACGAAAGGATTTCTGATAGGGTAGTACTATTGAAGTTTTGTTGGCCCCAACGAGATGTATTATGACTTTAAGAGATATTGATTATGGAAAGAACACGATTTACGGTTTGAGATACCAACCATACCCGCTACATACATTGAAAACTCCAGAAAACACGAAACTGTTACCAATATGAAACACCAGTGCTTGCATATGACCTATTTTATTTTCACTTATTTGGAGATGAGAGTTCATATGTGGCCGTATCTTTCGAGTAATGAGTTTTTCTTTACTACTGAATAATGTGAGGTAAATATGAAGTGAATTTTCTAGCTTCCCGAAGTTATAAATTAAAACTGTCTCAGCGAAAAATTTTGTTTTCTACTTACTACTGTTTACACTTACTATACTTCATTTTTGGTGTATGACATGATCACAATTGAATTTTTCCCTATTGCAGATGTAAAGAAAAGAACACAGAACTCTATGCATTTATATGAACTAAACTATATTTTCAGATCAGAGTGTAATGTACGTAGCAGACAAGTTATATTCTAACAACGCAAAGTTGCAGTGATCTGTTTCGGAGAACTAGACATTCCAGAAGTACCCAGTCATGTTAAAAACATTGATCGGCAACTTGTATATAAATATGTTATGCATTTTGAAAACTTTTTCTTTTCAGCTTGTAGTATTTTTACGCCTTGGCGCAAGTTGATCGGCTACATTTTTATGCATGTTGAAAATATTGCGGTAAAATAAGTTGCTTCAATACTTTCTGTTTAAGCAATTTTATTTCAGACTTTCTATTACGATTCTGTTATAGCAGTGATGTAGTGCTGATTCTATCACGTTGAATTAACAATTGTAAAATAAGGAATTTTTCTCTTGTCGTTAAGCAATACTGAAGCTCAAGAGAAGTTATTTGCTTCATTTTCGGTTAATAAACGATTCCTTTTATCTATTACTGAATACTTCGAGGATAAATCTTTTTGTGTTGCATTTTAGAGTAAATTATGTCATTATTAGTTGCTTTATAAGACATGGCTTTTGCATGTTGTATTTAGTTTGGTGTTGTGATTAACGATCTATGGCCATCTGATTCTGACTCCGTAAGATTATGACTCTATTCGATTCTGACTCCATACAACTCCACACACAGACAACTTGACATTTAACATCTGACGACTGTGATTCTACTTACTATTTTATATTCGATGATCTTCAAGTGAACACTGATATCATTTTTAAAAATGAAATAATTATGTTGTAATAATAAGAAAATATTTGTGATAATCACAGACCCATTACTAAATGGTTGAATGAGTAACAAGTTATGGGAACTAAACTGAATATGCAATCATAAGAAACAACATTCCTTACTAACTTATGTTGACTGGAGCTCGTCACTTACACTGTATAAGAAGGAACTGTATGTTTGCTCACTCATATTTTTTTCTTAGGTATCTACCACAGAAATTGGATTATATGAACTTCATATTGATTAATTACCTGTAATTTTATTGTGTATGTGAATGTATCTTCCAGCAATTCTTATTTTCCATTATATAATAACTGAAATCACATGCAATTACTGCATACACCAGCTTTGGGACCTATGCTTAATTGCAACATTTTTGAACATGTCACCATTGACGTCTTCGAAAAATCTGTATACCATTGAATCATGATATACGTCACACATTTTGCATGTTCTGGATTAAAACATGTACTTTATGCTACGCTGTGTAATGTAACAGCGGAAAATGAACTTATATAAAACAAGTTTGCACTATGTGGTTGGCCTAAACTTCATATTTACAAATGTACTTCATGAAACATGCCATACGTATATAGTTATCTGTGGTCATAGGTATTTTGAGTCATTTAGTGATTACTGAGTTTATATGCCTCTTCACATAATGCTGACTTTTACATTCAACTGTGTATAACTTTGTGTTATTCATTTATTCACTATAATTCTTTTCTGTTATTGTATCATATATGAGACTTTTGATCTTATATGAAAATTACGAGAACCCATTTTCTCAAATGGATACAACGTCAATGGTTTTACGATCCTCATGATTTCTCCGGTACACAACAAAGTATGCTTGTGCCTTATACTATAACCACTGATTCTGTACAGTATCTTTATCTGAATATGAAAAGGAATAACACACTAAAAGATTTTGGTGAGGTTGTAAGTGGACATAATTGTTAAAACTGAGGGTGGGGATTGTGAAAGTTGGAGGTTAATACTTCTTTGAAAAGTTGAGGAATGATTCCACTGTGTTGTGCATACACAAATTGTGAGTCGAGATATTATCTCGAGTCGTAGCGGATGAACAATTGTTGAGAGGAGTCGGAAGTGGTCGAACGGTGACTACAGTGGAGAGAAGCCGTGCAACATGTGAGGTCGCAGCCTGTCGTGATCCTGCTAGAAGCGCCGCAGGAGACTTTGGTATTAATTGAAGATTTTTTGCTAATTTGCCTTTTTGCTGCATGTATTTGTTGCTTGCTTGCGTATTCGTGGGATTTTGTCAAATTTGTACAAGCCTACATTGAGAATAACATTCGTATCTTTGCTGTGGTCAGAAACATGTTTATTGAGTATAGACGTTGTCGAATAATTAAAGTCTACGTAAAGTTTTTCAAAGTTTAAGTAATCTATTTTAAGAATGTAGTAAATTAAAGTCTTTGTTGGTAGTTTTTACTTTTTTATGTCGTTTAAGGTTAGTTGAGAGAATCCCTCCTGATCATTTATAGTTATGGCAATTATCATGACCGTTCATTGCACTCTGAATGGATCACAATACTGCTTTTATGAAATTTTTAGCAACTTGCCGATCGGGCAGTTGCAGCGGCAAGACGAGGTAAATTGTCCGTTGCGTACAGGAGCATTGCACAACACTTTTTAGGAGTTGTTGGAGAATATTTTAAAACTTGCAATCAGATAACTGAGAACTGATATCTTTATGATTTGTAGGGAAAGTAATTAATTTCTTTTTGTTTTTCTTCTCAGTCAAAATTGTGCTATTGCCATAGATGCAATGCCACATATTTCCGATTCTCTTTTAAAATTTACAGTTTCAAAGAGACAACAACAACAAGTGATTCAGTTTACCAAGTAATAGACTGCCAGTAGGAAAAGTTCCAGCCAATATTTCTGTCGTTGTTGTTTTTCTAATGATGATAATTTTTCACCATTTCCCGGACAAGCCTTCAGTGACAACGGCTGCTTGTAGGATAACAAGATTAAGGAGTCGATAGCTCATTAGTGAAAGACATCGAGAATTCCGTAGTACTTCCGGAAACAGAAGAACTAAATTTCAACCAGATGGCGGCACACTGGCAACGTTCAGTTTTCAGTGGAATGGGGGGTGGAGGTGTGTGTAGACATTAACTCCACCGCAAGAAGAGACAGGAGGCACACGTGTGACTGAAATCTTGTCAGTGTATAGACGAAGAGACATTTAGCGTGTACAATCGGTAGCGGAGGAGCATGGGCTCAGGGCGGTCATCCGAGGCAGAAGGCTGCTAGCAGTTACTAAAAGCTGAATTGCAAACCCTGTAATGAAGGGTGAGAAGTGATGGGTGAACTGCTCATTAAGCTGTCTGTGAGGACCCAGCCAATGCAAAAGCATCACAATGGCTTAAAATCTTGAACGTGGCAGCAGTCCGCAACTACAGAATTACAGGTATAACGGGAATCATGCAGCCAACCAGTAGCACGTAAAAAGTTTATTCAAACCGTTACCTAACTTTCGGCAGAGATAAACTTTCTTCCTCGAAAGAAGTAATAACATCTAAAAAATTACACTCCTGGAAATTGAAATAAGAACACCGTGAATTCCTTGTCCCAGGAAGGGGAAACTTTATTGACACATTCCTGGGGTCAGATACATCACATGATCACACTGACAGAACCACAGGCACATAGACACAGGCAACAGAGCATGCACAATGTCGGCACTAGTACAGTGTATATCCACCTTTCGCAGCAATGCAGGCTGCTATTCTCCCATGGAGACGATCGTAGAGATGCTGGATGTAGTCCTGTGGAACGGCTTGCCATGCCATTTCCACCTGGCGCCTCAGTTGGACCAGCGTTCGTGCTGGACGTGCAGACCGCGTGAGACGACGCTTCATCCAGTCCCAAACATGCTCAATGGGGGACAGATCCGGAGATCTTGCTGGCCAGGGTAGTTGACTTACACCTTCTAGAGCACGTTGGGTGGCACGGGATACATGCGGACGTGCATTGTCCTGTTGGTGTTGAAACAGCATGTTCCCTTGCCGGTCTAGGAATGGTAGAACGATGGGTTCGATGACGGTTTGGATGTACCGTGCACTGTTCAGTGTCCCTCGACGATCACCAGAGGTGTACGGCCAGTGTAGGACATCGCTCCCCACACCATGATGCCGCGTGTTGGCCCTGTGTGCCTCGGTCGTATGCAGTCCTGATTGTAGCGCTCACCTGCACGGCGCCAAACACGCATACGACCATCATTGGCACCAAGGCAGAAGCGACTCTCATCGCTGAAGACGACACATCTCCATTCGTCCCTCCATTCACGCCTGTCGCGACACCACTGGAGGAGGGCGGCACGATGTTGGGGCGTGAGCGGAAGACGGCCTAAAGGTGTGCGGGACCGTAGCCCAGCTTCATGGAGACGGTTGCGAATGGTCCTCGCCGATACCCCAGGAGCAACAGTGTCCCTAATTTGCTGGGAAGTGGCGGTGCGGTCCCCTACGGCACTGCGTAGGATCCTACAGTCTTGGCGTGCATCCGTGCGTCGCTGCGGTCTGGTCCCAGGTCGACGGGCACGTGCACCTTCCGCCGACCACTGGCGACAACATCGATGTACTGTGGAGACCTCACGCCCCACGTGTTGAGCAATTCGGCGGTACGTCCACCCGGCCTCCCGCATGCCCACTAGACGCCCTCGCTCAAAGTCCGTCAACTGCACATACGGTTCACGTCCACGCTGTCGCGGCATGCTACCAGTGTTAAAGACTGCGATGGAGCTCCGTATGCCACGGCAAACTGGCTGACACTGACGGCGGCGGTGCACAAATGCTGCGCAGCTAGCGCCATTCGACGGCCAACACCGCGGTTCCTGGTGTGTCCGCTGTGCCGTGCGTGTGATCATTGCTTGTACAGCCCTCTCGCACTGTCCGGAGCAAGTATGGTGGGTCTGACACACCGGTGTCAATGTGCAACCAGTACATGACACTTAGAAGTGCAGCAAAAGGAAACATAACAAATTACATACAGTGGCAATGTAAAATATTTTTAGACGTCATATATTGGCTGAAACGACAAGAAGCCATAGAGCTTAGTCAACAATAAAACGATCCACGAAAGCTCCATGGCACAGCCATAAGGCTTAATCAACAGTAAAACTGATTCACGCAAAATCTAAGGTAGACGTGTATCATACATACAAACAGACAACAAACAGCGCATAAGGGACAAGCCAGCAGGGACGCTCACATACAAGCGATGCCAACCAGAAAATACACCTGACATATTAATAAAATTACATTAAAATAACATTTAAGGAACAGTAACATAACAAAAGTTATACAAAAGCATATAAACCTATGCCAATGGTGAACAAAAGTACGGCACATTAAATTAGGATAATGACAGACTGAACGTTTGCGAAAATTACATCCCGAAACAGCGCGGAACCCCAATACAGATGCTATGTATGTTTAAAAACAAGCCGAAAGCTATCGAAAAGGTTTCTCGTTTTAAGCCCCTGTAATTGAGATTGTGCTAAAAGTCTGAAATTCCTTCAGAAAGTCAAATCTAAAACCCTTCTCATTCCTATGCAAAATAACAGTTGAGCCATGAACGTTCCTTTCTCTCTTACCCAATAAATGTCCTTTGAATCTAGCTTTGGCTGGTTTTCCTGTGTGTCCCATATAGAAATAGAGACAATCATTACAAATTTTTTTATGGACACAGAATGAGAAAATTATTCGTCGTTACCCTTTCACGTGTGCAATACATTTTTTCCAACACTGTTGATAGTTCAAAACGAAGCCTTACAGCCGTCTTCTTAACAATAAATATGTCTGGTTGTCATCCGGATCTATATGAGCATTATCTGTGCGTGAGTTTCCTGCTGGCTTATCCCTTCTGCCCTGTTGTTTGTCTATGTGTGTGATACGCGTCTACCACAGATATCACAAGGAGCATTTTTACTGTTTACTAAGTCATGTAGCTATGACGTAGCGTTTATATGGATCATTTTATTGTTGATTAAGTCCTATGATCTCTTTTGTCATTTCACGCAATATGTGACAAGTAAGTTTATTTCAAATTGCTATTGTACGTAATTTGTTGTGTTTCTATTTACTGCGCATATGATTTCCATGAACAAGTGGTAATATAACCTGTTTTTACGTGTTATTACTTCTTCTGAGGAAGAGAGATTTATATCCGCCGACACCTAAGTAGAGATCTGAAGAAATTTTTAACGTGCAACTGGTAGACTGTATGATTCCCAATGTGTCCATGTCAGTGGTGTGTAAACTTGCGAGTGTCTGCTTAGGACGAAATCAGAAGCCGTAATGTACAGGAATTGTCTTCTTGAAATCTCGACTTTCTTAATTTGCCTCACTACAAAGGACCAGTGGAAACTATGTTTTCAATATTATTATTTTACCCCCGATCATAAGAAATCAATTGCTCTGAGGTGTTTTATTGTGTAATGTTGTTGTTGTTGTTGTGGTGGTGGTCTTCAGTCTAGAGACTGGTTTGATGCAGCTCTCCGTGCTACTCTATCCCTTGCAAGCTTCTTCATCTCCCAGTACCTACTGCAGCCTACATCCTTCTGACTCTGCTTAGTGTATACATCTCTTGGTCTCCCTCTACGATTTTTACCCTCCACGCTGCCCTCCAATACTAAATTTGTGGTCCCCTGATGCCTCAGAACACGTCCTACCAACCAGTCCCTTCTTCTTGTGAAGTTGTGCCACAAACTCCTTTTCTCTCGAATTCTATTCAGTACTTCCTCATTAGTTATGTGATCTACCCATCTAATCTTCACCATTCTTCTGTAGCACCACATTTCGAAAGCTTCTATTCTCTTCTTGTCCAAATAATTTATCGTACACGTTTCACTTCCATACAAGGCTACTCACCATACAAATACTTTCAGAAACGAATTCCTAACACTTAAATCAATACTCGATGTTTACAAATTTCTCTTCTTCAGAAACGCTTTCCTTGCCATTGTCAGTCTACATTTCATATCATCTCTACTTCGACCATCATCAGTTATTTTGCTCCCCAAATAGCGAAACTCCTTTACTTCTTTGTCTCATTTCCTAATCTGATTCCTTCAGCATCACCCGACTTAATTCGACTACATTCCATTATCCTCTTTTTGCTTTTGTTGATGTTCGTCTTATACCCTCCTTTCAAGACACTGTCCATTCCGTTCAACTGCCCTTCCAAGTCCTTAGCTGTCTCTGACAGAATTAAAATGTCATCGGTGGACCTCAGAGTTTTCATTTCTTCTCCATGGATTTTAATATCTACTCCGAACTTTTCTTTTGTTTCCTTTACTGCTTGCTCAATATACAGATTGAATAACATCGGGGATAGGCTACAACGCTGTCTCACTCCCTTCCCAGCCACTGCTTCCATTTCATGTCCCTCGACTCTTATAACTGCCATCTGGTTTCTGTACAAATTGTAAATAGCCTTTCGCTCCATGTATTCTACCCCTGCCGCCTTTAGAATTTGGAAGAGAGTATTCCAGTCAACATTGTCAAAAGCTTTCTCTAAGTCTAAATATTCTAGAAACGGAGGTTTGCCTTTCCTTGATCTTTCTTCTAAGATAAGTCGTAGGGTCAGTATTGCCTCACGTGTTCCAACATTTCTACGGAATCCAAACTGATCTTCCCCGAGGTCGGCTTCTATCAGTTTTTCCATTCGTCTGTAAGGAATTCGCATTAGTATTTTGCAACTGTGGCTTATTAAACTGATAGTTCAGTAATTTTCACATCTGTCAGCACCTGCTTTCTTTGGGATTGGAATTATTATATTCTTCTTGAAGTCTGAGGATATTTCGCCTGTCTCATACATCTTGTTCACCAGATGGTAGAGTTTTGTCAGGACTGGCTCTCCTAAGGCTGCCAGTAGTTCTAATGGAATGTTGTCTATTCCGGGGGCCTTGTTTCGACTTGTGTAATGTACGGTATTTATATAGACCAAATTTTATTGAAATCATATTTCATGATGCATTATACTGAGGACCTTGTTTAAATTATTCAGATTTATACGTATGCGTCGGGATGCAGTATGCATATGCTCTTATGTTTCTGTGAGTCAACCTTTTGCTTCTCTTTACATCTGTTGCGACGGAGGTGATATCATTGATAAGTAATATTGGAAAGGAAATGTAGGTTGGATACGCCCACATAAGGCACGCGATCTCCACACGATGTGCTTACTTCATCGATTTCTTAGCCACTGGTGCCCCCAATACTTATCTTCCCACATTAAACACCTATCATCATTCCACAATCGCAATACCAGATCGGATACGTCTAGCATCTTGGCTGTACCTTTACATAACACAAAATCTTTCTCCGTGTCATTCTCCATCTCAGCCATACGACTATGGAACGCACTCCCATGTGATCTGCGTCTTATCCAGAACTACTCAACATTCAAGAGGGAACTCAAAACTTACATATTAGAGGCGGTATAGCCACCATTTTTGTGCCCCTCCCATCTCTTTCTTTCTCCTCTCCATCACAGCTTCGAATTTTACCATTATTTTTCTCTTCCTCTAATCTATCTACCTCTTATATATCTCTTTCACCCCATTCTATCGTTTTATGTCTCTGCTCGATGAGAATAACTCACAAGCTGCAAGAATATAACGAGAAAATTCCCAACTAACAATGGGACTGACATTCACAAAAGAAAAGTATGTTTACTTTCATATACATAGTCACTATTATTATTATTATTATTATTATTATTATCATTATTATTATCATTATTATTCTTGATTGTTATAATTATTTTTATTGTTATAATTATCATTGTACTACTGTTATAATCTCTATTTTTTTCTTTAACATCAATACCGCATAATACGTTAAATGTCCTTAATGCTACTTAGAAACTGTAACTCGTCCAATCTGAGTATGCCTGGTTAGGTGTAAGAGAGGGCCTGAAGGCCCTAATCTTGCCAGGTAAAATAAATGCATAATAAATAAATAAATAAATATAAAATATTTTGACTAATAAAAGCTGGGCAACGATCTTTTATTGTTAAAATGTTCAAAGCGATACGAACTTTTTTTTATATTTTGACTTGGTTATTAGCCTTGGTTTGTAGATTACTAGTGAACCCGGCAATGTTTTTCAATTGCTAAATATGTATGGAAATTTATTATACATTCTAAGCTGCTTCTCCCCCAACTCTCTGTCCACTCTTCCTCTCCAGTTCTTTGTCCATCTCCTCCATCCCCAACCTCTATCCATTACCACCTTCCTCCCCCTCTGTGTCTAAATTCTCTCAATCTGCTTCTCCCACCTCTGTCTATATCCCACCCCTTCTCTCTCTCACTTTGAGTCTCGTTTATTGTTATTGCAAATTCATGTTCTGTAGTGATATTCTAATCATAGGCTGTCGCGGTAGCTGAGAGGTCAGCGCGACGGAATGTCATGGCAAGGGGCCCGGGTACGATTCCTGGCTGGGTCGGAGATTTTCTCCGCTCAGGGAGACACACAAGTCGCCTAAGTGGAATCAACTCAAAAGACTTGCACCAGGCGAACGGTCTACCCGATACGAGGTCCTAAACACACGACATTTCATTTCATTTATTCTAATCATAAACAGATTAGCCACAAACACAACTCTTCTGTTTTCTGTAAAAACCGACTGCGAGAAAGAAAACAAAACCCAGTGAACACATACGCAGCGACAACCAGTACACCTTTCTGTGCAGTAACACATACACACTCATACAGTATAAACACGGCCGGCCGCGGTGGCCGTGCGGTTCTAGGCGCTCAGTCCACTACGGTCGCAGGTTGGAATCCTGCCTCGGGCATGGTTGTGTGTGATGTCCTTAGGTTAGTTAGATTTAAGTAGTTCTAAGTTCTAGGGGACTGATGACCACAGATGTTAAGTCCCATAGTGCTCAGAGCCATTTGAACAATTTAGTATACACACACTTCACACATACGCAACATGTTGACAGCGCTCTAATCGAACGCTTTTGTCCCAGAAATACATTAACATGGCCAATCCCCCGGTTCCGACCAATGATTTCAGGAGCCTTCCCTTGGTTGTAAAGCGTATGCCCGCTCCCACTTATTCCCAATTCGGATCCCCTTCTTGCCCCACCGACAGCTTGTCTGATATTTGGTCGAACAGAATCGAGTCTCTTCAATGAGTAGGATCTCGAAGAGGAGTGAAATAGGCTGTTTGGTATTGCTACATATATGTTACAAATATACAGGGTGATTAATTTAGAAATAACACCACTGGTCAAATTGCAACGGAATATTATCGGAGAAGGGGGAAAACGTATGGCAGAAGGAAAAAAAATAGTGTGAAAATTGCTCAATAGATGGCACTGTATGTGTCAGAATACGCAAATGAAAACGCTTTTCATGCGCACGACTCATTAAAGTTTGTATAAACACGCCAGGTGCAGGGCTTTTCCTCTTTTCGCGTCTGTGACGTTCGCCATGACTGTCTCAATGCAGGATTGCGCTCTGTTTGTAAAGCTGTATTACAAGAATGATGACTGTGCACACGTCGCTCTGCAGAAGCTCCGGACACTGAAGGGCTTGAAAAAAAGGCGTTGGTCCGATGACTGCCGTGTGTCTGGAGAAAATAATTCGGAAATTCGAAAAGACGGGCTCCTTTGATGTGCAATCTGGTACAGGGTGGAAACGAACTGATTCGACGTCAGTGGAAGCAGTGGCCACATCAGTGCAGGAGGAGACGAGTGGTGGTGTGCAGGCGTGTAGTGCACAGAGAACTGCCCGAACATCGGACATACCCGTCAGCTTGGTGCGTAAAATCCTACGAAATACCCTTCTTTGCCATCCATTCAAAATTAACCACGTGCATGAGTTGCTTCCTGTTGACTCGCCAGAGAGATCCTTGCTTTAGAATTTCTTGCTCGTGTGGAAGTGGACAGTGATTGGTAGTGGAAGATTTTGTGGACAGACGAAGCCCACTTCCATCCGACAGGATATGACAATACGCAGAATTGTCGAATATCCACACGCAATCCAACACAAATCCACGCGCAAGTCAACCAGTACCTCTTCATCTCGAAAAAGTCACTGTGTGGTGTGGTTTTACGGCATCGTTAATCATAGGGCATATTTTTTCGAAGAGACGGGTCCTTCTGTTCCTGTTACCTGCAACATCACTGGTAAGTGCTATGAGTGTCTTTTACGCAACCACGTCATTCCAGCTCTCCAACAGCGTCGATGAGTGGATGGGATCATTTTTATGCTAGATGGCCATCTCCGCACACTGCAAATCCAGTTAAGCAGCTGCTGAAGCGCCATTTCGGAAATGCTAGAATTATCATCCACCAATTCCCTACAGCCTGGCAGTCCTGATCAACTGATCATAATCCGTGTGACTTCTGGCTGTGGGGCTGTCTGAAAAATGTGTTCAGTGTTCCAATTGGAAACTTAGCAGCACTGAAGGCACACATTGCCCAGTACATTCTGAACGTGACTCCGGAAACACACGATCAGTTGTGGAACATGCTGTTTCTCGATTTCAACTTGTTGCAGAACACGGTGGACAGCATACTGAACATGTTTTGCGCCAGTCACACGGAAATTAATAATCCGATTCGATTTTGATTGATGCATTTTACGCGGGTTTGGGACTCAGGATACTTCAAACCGATGTGATTGATGCTTTGTATGTTGTTTTTGGCCTCAGAACAATCAAAAACCGATGTGACTGATGCTTTTTATGTGGTTTTTGGCCTCAGGACAGTTAAAAACCAAAGTGATTTATGCTCTTTATACGGTTTTTGATGACAGGGCAATTAAAAACCGATTTCTCCCATCCGATATGATATGAACTTGCCGTGGTGGATGGGCTTACGTAACTAACAATATCACATCTGTATACCCATGCACATTGAATAGTACAGTTTGTTTAACGTCAAACGTTCACCTTAGGCGTTGTTGTATGAGTCATTTGTCACTTGTAGTCGAGCGCTATTAAATTATGGTGCTTGCAGCGACATCTATTGCTAAATTTTGTAAATATTTATTTTTCTTCTGCAATATGTTTTCCGCCTTTCTCCGATAATATTCTGTTGCAATTTGACATCATTCTGTCCAGTGATGTTACATTCTACAGTGGTTTGAAAGTTTAACTTTAATTGTAATCATCCTGTACGTAATGACAAAGAATACATATGGGAGAAACAATTTGTCTGATTGGAAGAAAGAATACAAATCCCCACAGTTTCACAGCAGAGCACAGTAAAACATTTTCGTTCTCACAATCGTTGTCAACAGGAATACATAGTCCATCTTCGTCTGAATGTCTATTAGAATTTTGTGTAAAATTTGAGGTAAATAATTCAAGAACGTTTCGAGGTTTTGGCAACGCTTCTTATTTATGTATATTACATATATACTCATATATTTAAAAAATATATAGCATATGTCGTCCAAAAATTTGAAGTAAGTTGGTCACTAACTTTTCGAGATTTTTAATAGCTTTGCTCCTTTGTGTGTTACATATATATTTATTTATTGTGTATATTAAAAAATGTACAGCCTCTGTCTATCCGATTACTCATTACGATAGCGAGTAATAATTTGTAGCAAATCGGCCAAGAACTATCCGAAATTTTTGGTAACAACCTTTCCCCTTCATAAGTGACATATATATTCATACATTAAAAAAACATGTAGCCTATGTATATCCAAATGATCATTAGAAAATTGTATAAAAATTGGAAGTAAATCAGGCGTGCACTTTTCGAGATTTTTACTAACAATTTTAACCAAATACCAGTTTTCATACAGTAGTATAAATTATGGACATATTTGTAAACCATACATATAAGGGGCGTTCAAAAAGAAATGAGCCAGAGGCGTAATTACAGAAACCAGTACCTTTATGTTAGAAGTATTGACCCTGGCTGATGGGACTCTTGTCCCACTGTGAGACGAGGCGGTGAATGGCTGTCTCATAAAATTCCTGGGGCTGCGATGTTAACCAGTTCCGCACGTACAGCGGGACGTCATGGTCCGAGGTGAATCGTTTGCCCCTCAGAACCTTTTTAAAGGGACCAAAAATGGCATAATCACAGGGAGAGGGTCCGAAATGTACGGAGGGTGGCCGAGAACGTCCCATTTGAATTTCTGCAGGAGTGCCGCGACTGTGTTGGTCGTATGAGGCTTTGCACTGTCGTGGAGCAGAATGACCCTACGGGTGAGATTGCCTGGTCGTTTTGATTTGATCACTTGACGAAGGGAGGTCAGGGATTTCAAGTAACGCTGGGCATTCACTGTTGTCCCGTGCTGCAGGAAGTGAATCAGAAGGGGACATCTTGGTCAAGGAAGGACGTCAGCATAACCTTTCCCGCACTCGTGTGGACGGCGACGTCCTGCTGTTCGTGTGGAACTGGCTAACAGCATAGATCCGGGGATTTTTGAGACAGCCATTCACTGCCTTGTTGCACAGTGGGACAAGTGTCTCAAACAGCCAAGGTCAATACTTCTAACATACAGGTACTGGCTTCTGTAATTACGCCTCCGTCTCGTTTCTTTTAAAAGCCCTTATATCAAAGATATGTAGAGTATGTCTGTCTGAACATATATTAGAGTATCATGTAAAAATCTGAAGTAAACTGGAAGACCCTTGTGAATGTTGCCAATATATATATATATATATATATATATATATATATATATATATATATATATATGTGTGTGTGTGTGTGTGTGTGTGTGTCAGTACACAGAATTGTCGAATATGGGCAACGGAAAATGCAAACGTAAATGCCCGACTGAATGCTTATTAGATCATCTTTTAAAAATTTGAAGCAAATCGATCAAGAACTTTTCGAAATGATTTCTAATAATAAAACTTCCGCTTTACATAGTGCATATATAATTATTTACCATATGTCGGGATTTTTGGTAACAATGACGACATGTCTTTGTATGGTAGTACAGAAGCACATACAAACAGTTGCTCGTGTTGACTTTCGCATAGTAAAATGGTATGTTTCGTTAAAATGTGTGACAGCACATAACAGTTCGGCAGTTTCAGGTGGCACGAGCTTCTTAGTTGTGTGTTTTCTTCTGTTTCATATATCTATAGTGTCACTAACGTCTCAATACTCATTTGACGGTAACCACTTTTGTGTGGGAATTTCAGGGTGTCACAAGTTTCTCATTTACTTGTCACCCAGGTATGTGTGGGTCACGTACGGTAATTTTTGGCGAATACTTCAACTATTTCCCCAGTTACCATGTCTTTATTACGTCACTTTCTTGTCCGTCTGTCTGATCGATACAAATTGTGCAACTGATTTTAAATTAACTTCGAAATGAGCTACGCACTTTATAGAAAGGCTCAGAACAATGTAACTCGATTTGTTATCTGGTGTATGGCAGACGGTGCTCTGTGCACTATTGTCATTTCCCCGTTTTCTCGTTCCAGTTGCGAATGGTTCGTGGGAACAACGATTGTTAGTAAGGCACTGTGCGAGCTCGAATCTTTCTAATTTTTGCTTTTGTGGTATTTCCGCGAATATTACGTAGGACGAAGCAATATATTGATGGAGTGAGGTGAAGAGAAACTGAAATTTATCAAATTTCTCAAATGTAATCTCATTAAAATGTTTGGGATCGATTGAAAAATTTCGCACACAAACGATTAAAAAGAGAAAATAATTATTTAAATCAAAATTAAATTTTAATCCAGCGAGTTTTTAAATCGGACTAAAAAGTATAAAATAATTTCTCCTAGCCCAGTACAGATACCTAATCCCAAGCGTATTGTCCTGAAAATATATGATCGTGAATCTTTAATGGATATAAAAACACTTATAAGGTTTAAAAAGAGAAAGGTGGAACATAAAAAATACATAACTGATGTATGAGTAATTCACCTGCTTACTGTTACACTGCTTACTAATTGATGCATTAGTAGTTCACCTTCCTATTATTATATACTGCATGCCCATACGATTTTCGTTTTAAATCTTACAAGTAGTTCATGGCTATTAAAAATTAACAATCACAAATTTTCAGAACTATTTTATGGGCTCGGAGAAATTATTTTATACTTTTTAGTCTCAATTAGAAACTTGGTATATTAAAAATTCTTTTTTTTTTTGAATTGTTATTTTTCTGTAACAGAGCTTAACAGAGAAAAGAACTACACGTGTTCGCATGAACATTATTGACATTTTTCTCCTGGTGCGATGAAACAAATGGATAACTAGTAGTATTATATCTTTCCCATAGACATCAAACCTGATATGCCTTGTCTCATGTGCTACACTGTGAAAGCAAGTTTTAGCAGCTACTGATGATAGACGAAATTAAAATATTAACATACGCTGGAGCTCTTTCAATACAGACCAGTATCTTTATTTGGTACAGGTGTTTTGTCTGAGGGTCTATTCTAGTATTGACCTCACGTGATTCAAAGGAAAACGAGATAGACTCCCGTTTATTAACCACGCTATAGGCAGAGAGAAAATAAGTACACGATTTTACTATAAAATATTCGGGAACCTATTTATTAGGATTTGGTTCTTTAGACATACAGTATATCTCACTGAAAACTTCGTATAATATGGAAGAGTGTTGTCCCTTGGAATACTTTTCAAACTTTCGCCTCTAGCCCCCTCTGTAAAAGGAGTTTAATTTATTTTCTTGTTCTATTTTTTAGTGATAACATTCATTTTTTGCGTGCTTTAGTCTTTTTATGAAATTGCAAGAAATTCTCCAGAAAAGTAAAGTTTTTCCAAATGTGAAAGAAATGTTCACTACACATTGTCATGTACCTAGCAACAAATATTCGTTGAAATTTAAAAGTGCTCTTGACGGAAAATCTTGTCAGTTCTGTTTTAACAGCATGTCTATTACTTCATTACTCTACTACAGACCAATAATTAGTAAGTGAAATCAAATTAAGTAGTAGTATTATCAGCAACGAATTGAAAGTTAAATACATTTAGAAATAGGAGTTATTTGAGAATAACAGCAGTTTCCGTTATCCACAAGGAAAATTATAAGACATTAAAGAATCTTAGTTCATTTGCAAATACACAAGTTTCACTGTAGAAGGCTTTCTAACCGATTTCATCCCATTGTTGCGCACATGCAACACAAAACTTAAATTCACAAAATGCAGTCAAAATGAACTTCTTATACAAAACCCATCTTGCATGTCTTAAAAAGCATTCACAAGTTTGGGTATAACGGGTATGATAGCAGATATTTTTAAATGTGCTACCTTAATACGTATACACATCAGTTGTTCCTTCTCCACATCGAACCGTCTTCTCACACACACGTCACGTAATTCACTACCCGATATTTTCTGCACAGTCCAGACTGCACCACTATGTGGAGTACGTCTATCAGTATAGACTAACTGTTTTTCATCCATGTGTCCACACTTCAACGCCCGACCTGCTGCCCAGAGGAAAATAAAGATTATCGTTTTGCTCTTACCACACGAACTTGAGGTACTAATCAGCACCGGCCGCTGCAGGCGCACAGTTCTAGGCACTTCAGTCTGGAACCGCGCGACCGCTACGGTCGCAGGTTCGAATCCTGCCTTGGGCATGGATGTGTGTGATGTCCTTAAGTTGGTTACGTTTAAGTAGCTCTAAGTTCTAGGGGACTGATGACCTCAGATGTTAAGTGCCATAGTGCCCAGAGCCATTTGAACCATAATAATCATCTTAATTAGCTTAATGGCTATAATTATTAATATGCAAATGAAATAAATACTGACGTAATTTTGTTCAGTGGACTGTCCTCAGTCACCATTAAAAACATCTGAACTTACTGAAAACTTAGTTTTGCGTGTGGGCAATACTGGAAAGTAATGTGTTAAGGTACAAGACTGTGGACTCCTGACGAAGTATGGCTTAACTGTGTGCGTAGTTCTGAAAACAAACAGAGTTTTACTGACCGTAATATTCTGTAATTGAAGAATAACAATATTTTCTAAATACCTTTCATATACTATACAGCACATAAACGTGTAGAACTAAAATAATTATAAATGTTTCAGAATGGAAACAGCCGTGGCTGCGAAATTATTTAATATCCATCTTTTTGATTTTCAGCCTCTTGTATTGGCCTTGTTTGCAGTTACAATTTTTTGGATGTGGTGTCCGCCAGTTATGCAGAACACCGTTTTTCTCAGTACCCAAACATGTTTCGGCACCACTGCGCTATCATCAGTGGGTTTTCTTTTTTATTTATTCTTTACATTGGGTGTGCATGAATTTTCTGGATCACATTTGTGTTAATTACTACAGGTAGCTTGTCATGTTTTCGTGTGGCAAGAACTTCCATTCTCCGCATCATGCTGAGATGTTGTGATGAGTATGTAACTATAACAAGTATTTCCATAAATAACGTAGTAAAACACTTTTCAATACACCAGAACACAGTGTGTTCATGCCCACCAAATGTAAAGAATAAATAAAAACGAAAACCCACTGATGATGGTACAGTGGTGCCGCAACATGTTTGGGTACTGAGAAAAACAGTGTTTTGCATAACTGGCAGACATCACATCCAAGAAATTATTTAATATCAACGACACATTGCACTATTTGGGGCATCATCAGATTGTGTGAAAGTTGCTGCATATGTAACCCATCCATCGCAAAACCATATAAAATTAAAAATGGAAGCAGTAGTTCCTGGATTATTAATCCATCAGTTGTAAAAACATATAAAATGCAAGTTGGTCCCTGAGTACACTAGCTGACTCCAACGTAACAACACAAAATAGGACCATGCTTACAAAACAAACGCGGTATGACCCGCGTGCAGCACATACCACGTTCATTTTGTAAGTATGGCCTTATTTTGCACTGCTATGGCGAAGACCTCAGGTGTGCTTAAAGTCCAGCTTGCATTTTATATGTTCTTATGACGGATGGATTCCATATCCAGTTACTACTGCGTCCATTTTCCATTTCAAATGGCTTTACGACGGATGGGTTATACATGCAGTTACTTTTACACAATCTGATGATGCCCCCAAAATGGTGAAACGCGTCATTGAGATAAAATACACTACTGGCCATTAAAATTGCTACACCAAGAAGAAATGCAGTTCATAAACGGGTATTCATTGGACAAATATATTATACTAGAACTGACATGTGATTACATTTTCACGCAATCTGGGTGTATAGATCCAGAGTCATCAGTACCCCGAACAACCTCTTCTGGCCGTAATAACGGCCTTGATACGCCTGCGCATTGAGTCAAACAGAGCTTGGATGGCGTGTTCAGGTACAGCTGCCCATGCAGCTTCAACACGATACCACAGTTCATCAAGAGTAGTGACTAGCTTATTCTGACGAGCCAGTTGCTCGGCCACCATCGACCAGACGTTTTCAATTGGTGAGAGATCTGGAGAATGTGCTGGCTAGGGCAGCAATCGAACATTTTCTGTATCCGGAAAGGCCCGTACAGGACCTGCAACATGCGGTCGTACATTATCCTGCTGAAATGTAGGGTTTCGCAGGTATCGAATGAAGGGTAGAGCCACGGGTCGTAACACATCTGAAATGTAACGTCCACAGCTTTAAGTGCCGTCAATGTGAACAAGAGGTGACCGAGACGTGTAACCAATGGCACCCCATATCAGGGTGATACGCCAGTATGACAATGACAAATACACGCTTCCAATGTGCGTTCACCCCGATGTCGCCAAACACGGATGCGACTATCACGATGCTGTAAACAGAACCTGGATTCATCCGAAAAAATGACGTTTTGCCATTCTTTCACCCATGTTCGTCGTTGAGTACACCATCGCAGGCGTTCCTGTCTGTGATGGAGCGTCAAGGGTAACCGCAGAATGGTCTCAGAGCTGACAGTCTATGCTGCTGCAAACGTCGTCGAACTGTTCGTGCAGATGGTTGTTGTCTTGCAAACGTCCCCATCTGTTGACTCAGGGATCTAGACGTGGCTGCACGATCCGTTACAGCCATGCGGATAAGATGCCTGTCATCTCGACTGCTAGTGATACGAGTCCGTTGGGATCCAGCACGGCGTTCCGTATTACCCTCCTGAACCCACCGATTCCATATTCTGCTAACAGTCATTGGATCTCGACCAACGCGAGTAGCAATGTCGCGATACGATAAACCGCAATCGCGACAGACTACAATCTGAACTTTATCAAAGTCGGAAACGCGATGGTACGCATTTCTCCTCCTTACACGAGGCATCACACAACGTTTCACCAGGAAACGCCGATCAACTGCTGTTTGGGTATGAGAAATTGGTTGGAAACTTTCCTCATGTCAGCACGTTGTAGGCGTCTCCGCCGGCGCCAACCTTGTGTGAATGCTCTGAAAAGCTAATCGTTTGCATATCACAGCATGTTCTTCCTTTCGGTTAAATTTCACATCTGTAGCACGTCATCTTCGTGGTGTAGCAATTTTAATGGCCAGTAGTGTAGTTCCCCAAACAGGATTTTTTTATAAGTGGCTTCATGTCTCACAATAATAAAAACAGTAGAAAATGCCGTAAATGGTAATGGCGATCTCTGGTGCGCGTTCCTTCATTTTAAATTCGGTCACTAGATTGAAACAAAGACCAGGAAACGTGATGTTCCTAGACACATTATCCTCAAGATATAACACTCTCCTGTACAAAAATGTACAGTTGATTGAAGAATAGTTTGTATTTATCACGTACTGTTTAGAAGGATATAGTCACACGGCACTATTTTTATATTTGCAAGACTGTGTTTGTAGCAATGATTGTTTCCATACATGGCACTTCAAGGAAGATGGGCTCCCTAGGTAAAGATAATATGTAGTACTCCTCTAGGTAGGAATTTGTATAAGAATCACGAGGTAGGCTACTGCAGCACTAACAGTAGTTACGAAGATTTGAAGGTCGATGTTATAAAATCCCATGGCGGAAACACAGAGTCGGTCCACCGGAAGTCGCAGAACGTCCGCTGCCGGCCCGGAACGTAGCAGCGGCTCCAGCCTGGACAGCAACAGACCAGTTCTGTCGGCGCGCTCGGCCGCCGAGGAACAGGCCCAGCAGACCGCCAACTGGCGACAGAGGGCGTTAGTAAGGCTGAAAGCGTTCACGAGCACTAGCGCGCTCTTGTTCGCTAGCCGGTAGTGTGCTTCAGCTGTCACGCATACAAGCCAGTACGCGCAGCAGGTCATCACGACGAAGTCTCCCAAGACCGCCAACAGCAGTGCGGGTCCGAAGTGGAGACTGCAGAGGCGGGCGCAACGGTGGAGGGCCAATCTGGCGCGCTGAAGTCGGCGCACCTCCGCCCCCACCGCCCCCGCCACCCCCGGCTGACCCGCGCGCGTCGCCAGCTCCTCCAGAGCGTCCTCGCTGCCCGCCGGTGGCCAGGTACTCCTCAGCACGTGCCCGCACACGATGCCCATCCTGTGTCGAAGTAACAGCACAGTGGTGAAAAACTGAACCCTCCATATTGTCACAAATGCTTGTAGACATATCATGATGGACACCGTTGGATAGTCTACGAAGTTATAGGCTGCTAGTGAGCTAACTGGCATAACAACCATGATGAGGACAGCACTCAAAAGTGAAACTGCTGTAAAGCGCGTTTTGCGATATATTTTCGTTATGTAAGTGCGATCTCGCATGGTGAACAGTGCATCTACCTTTTCCAGCAATTTCGTGATGCCACTAACGAAATGGTGCCCAGTATATAGACATCTGCATAACAATATACCTGGCTCTAACAAAACCAGTAAAACAAAGAACACAATTGCAACACGGTCCGCCACAGGAAACCTTGGAGTTATTTCCATTACACGCATTTCTTCATAAATGCAGTAGAGGCCAGAGGCACAGATGCACGTAAGCCATATCACTGGTATGACGTATCCTAAGAGTCTCTTTAATGACGTGCCGAAGGGACAAGATGACGAATCTTTGCTATCACTGATAATGGGAGCCAGACCAAAGATTTGGAACATAAGGTATAAGGGCCCAACTGCCTTTTGGATGCTATAGCCACTCGTCCGGGAAGCAAAACTGTATGCACTGCACATTATCCTGCGAGCTACTCTCGTGCTCTAACGACTGAGTTGCGACCCTGCTGCCGCAGCACACCATAATTCCAATTTCGTTAATGAGGTAACGATCGAAATGTAAATTCGTGAATACTAGTAATGAGTCTTTAGCTTGACAGGTTAATTAAGCAAGAAACCTTTCGATCTGTGTATCCTGAGGCGCGGTGTTCGTAGAACTACGACACAATCAATATCAAGTAAACAACGAAAGTCATAAAATAACATAATGAATATGACAAACATAAGTAAATTTTTGTATATTCCTGTTTTGTTTCTATAATTACAACAATGGCAGCCGACATAATCATGGAAGCCTTTGAAGCAACGTCCTTTGGTTCAGCTTCTTTACGCCCACGATGCTGGTTCAGATACTTGGACGAGACGTTTGCTATACGGCCTCATGGTGAAACGGAGCTACGAAAGTTTCAGGCATATTTGAACAACATGCACGGGAAGATACAGTTCACGCTCGAAGTAGACAAGAATGGTGCAATTCCATTTCTAGACGTCGAAGTATACAGGACAACGGAGGGCACACTGGGGCACAGACTATATCGCAAGCCCACATACACAGACAGGTATTTGCACGCCCAATCCTACCACCACCCAGCGCAGAAGAACTCAGTCATCCGTTCTATGGCAACCCGTGCGCTGCGCCTAAGTGATGCTCAAATCATAACACCTGAGCTTAAATGGCTACGCACAACTTTTCTAGTCAATGGTTACAGCCATAAGTCGATCCACACAACCTTGTCGACAAACACAAGTAAGAAAGATAAGCAAGAAATAGACAAAGTGCAGCCAACAGTGCACTTACGTTGTGTGAAAAATGTTACTGATCGAATAGGCAAACACCTTCACCGGGTTTGGGTGCAGCCCGTCTTCTACAGTGGTCGCAGGATCCAGGAAGTGCTACGCTCCACTACGGACAGCGCGGGTGCATTACACGCTGCGGGCGTATACAAGGTGAAATGCAAATGTGGAGTGGCATACATCAGCGAGACTGGCAGGCCAATAGCAAAGCGCATTCAGGAACACGAGCGCTGTATTCGTGTAGGGAAACACAACCAATCTGCAGAACATCAGCAAGACAGGAAAGGAAATAAAATTTAGCGAAGCCTGTGTGTTAGCCAAGCAGCCGGTTATGACGAAACGCAAAATCAGAGAGACCATCGAAATACTTAAACACCCTAATAACATGAAGAGAGAGGATGGACTGATACTTGTCCCATCTTGGCTGCCAGCAATCAGAGCCTAACAGACCGCACTGTCAACATAAGGCACGAGCATTACCGGCGAGTAATTGCCGCAGCGCGGCCGACGTCCAGCATTTGGTAAACAGCAGCCATTCGATGGTGAGCACCAGTCATGGCACATAACACAAGAGTCAACAGGAAACAGAGGTTACGCTCTTCCTCCGCCGCAATAATCTATTAAAATAAATTTCTCTCTTCTTCTTCCTTAAGTGGCCCATGAAACGAACTATTTTTTTTTAAATTAATACGTAATGGCATGCGCAGTTAACAGTAACAACAAAATATAAGGGACACTGCATAGCTAGAACGCACCAGTAGACCCAGAAGAGGGCCACTGCAACCGCGGCCGAAACGTTGGTTTTTCTCCAGAAGCAGTATTTTTAAACATTTTGACATCTACATCTACATTTATACTCCGCAAGCCACCCAACGGTGTGTGACGGAGGGCACTTTACTTGCCACTGTCATTACCTCCCTTTTCCAGTCGCGTATGGTTCGCGGGAAGAACGACTGTCTGAAAGCCTCCGTGCGCGATCGAATCTCTCTAAGTTTACATTCGTGAACTCCTCGGGAGGTATAAGTAGGGGGAAGCAATATATTCGATACCTCATCCATGAAACACACCCTCTCGAAACATGGCGAGCAAGCTACACCGCGATGCAGAGCGCCTCTCTTGCAGAGTCTGCCACTTGAGTTTGCTAAACATCTCCGTAACGCTATCACGTTTACCAAATAACCCTGTGACGAAACGCGCCGCTCTTCTTTGGATGTTCTCTATCTCCTCTGTCTACCCCACCTGGTACAGATCCCACACTGATGAGCAATACTCAAGTATAGGTCGAACGAGTGTTTTGTAGACCACCTCCTTTGTTGATGGACTACATTTTCTAAGGACTTTCCCAATGAATCTCAACATGGCACCCGCCTTACCAACAATTAATTTTATATACTCATTCCACTTCAAATCGTTCCGCACGCATACTTCCAGAAATTTTACAGAAGTAACTGCTACCAGTGTTTGTTCCGCTATCATATAATCATACAATAAAGGATCCTTCTTTCTATGTATTCGCAATACATTACATTTGTCTATGTTAAGGGTCAGTTGCCACTTCCTGCACCAAGTGCCTATCCGCTGCAGATCTTCCTGCATTTCGCTACAATTTTCTTATGCGCAACTTCTCTGTATACTACAGTATCATCCGCGAAAAGCCGCATGGGACTTCCGACACTATCTACTAGGTCATTTATATATATTGTGAAAAGCAATGGTTCCATAACAGTCCCCTGTGGCACGCCAGAGATTACTTTAACGTTTGTAGACGTCTCCCCATTGATAACAACATGCTGTGTTCTGTTTGCTAAAAACTCTTCAATCCAGCCACACAGCTGGTCTGATATTCCGTAGGCTCTTACTTTGATTATCAGGCGACAGTGCGGAACTTTTTCGAACGCCTTCCGGAAGTCAAGGAAAATAGCATCTACCTGGGAGCCTGTATCTAATATTTTCTGGGTCTCATGAACAAATAAAGCGAGTTGGGTCTCACCCGATCCCTGTTTTCGGAATCCATGTTGATTCCTACAGAGTAGATTCTAGGTTTCTATAAACGACATGAACGCGAGCAAAAAACATGTTCTAAAATTCTACAACAGATCGACATCAGAGATATAGGTCTATAGTTTTGCGCATCTGCTCGACGACCTTTCTTGAAGACTGGGACTACCTGTGCTTTTTTCCAATCATTTGGAACCTTTCATCGTCCATGTCTCATCACTGCATAGCAATGGAAGTAGCCAGATGAAAAAGACAGTACCACACCCAGAAAATTTTTATGTCGATAACAATTCTGCACTAGAGACTCCTCCGTTAATGTTAATAAGCCTTTGTATTGAAACGCAAATGTGTTATAGTCCCATTTCCCTGCCTTTTCCCTGCACTCATAATTTAGACACAAAGGAATTAGAGACGTTCGTTTCGAGCAGACATTGATTTAAATCAATGGGGAAGGATGAAAATTTGTGGCAGACTCGGATTCGAACCCGGGTCCCCTGGGGTGCCTTCGCCTCTTATGAGGCCAATGGAGGAGCTGCTTGACTGAAATGTGGAGCCACCACTCACGAAAACTGACAATGGCCAGGAGAGTAGTGTGCTGACCACATGTCCTTCCATATCCGCATCCGATGACGCCCAAGGGCTGAGGATGACACGGTGGCCGGTCGATACCGTTGGGCCAACAGTCCTATGGAACTGACAGTGGACTCTTTGTTTGAGAGACATGTGTTCGCAATTGGAAATATGAACCACCTACAGCTGCGTAATGGAATGACGACAGTGCAACTCTGTGCTGGACCAGGAGTCGAACCCGGATTTCTCACATTACGGATTTCCCGCTTCGGCTATCCGGGCAGAAGTCATAGCCAGAAGAAACTGTGTATTTCGTCGTTCATGCCTCATCACTGCATAGCAATGGCAGTAACCAGATGAAAAAGACAAATGTTGTCGTTTTAAAAAAATTTATTAAAGCATTTAGTACTAAGATGGTATTTTGATTTGCAGGTATTCCAAAAGGTAACCATCTTAATCATATGTTTAGTTAATGTTCTAGTTGCATACCGCCCAAATGTTTTTGTGTTTGTCTTGTGACATTCACAACAATATCAACGCGTATAAACTTGTACTTCTATAGTAGGCGTGGGCTTCGTGTCTATCTTGGCCGCAATAATGCGTCCACTATGCTGTTTGTAGTAGCTTAACCGCACTCCTATTTTTTTTATTCATTATTACACCTACTCCTGCATTACCCATACTTGATTTTGTATTTATAAGCCTGTATTCGCCTGACCAAAAGTTTTGTTCCTCGTGCCACCGAACTTCACTAATTCCCACTATATCTAACTTTAACCTCTCCATTTCCATTTTTAAATGTTCTAACCTACCTGCCCGATTAAGGGACCTGACATTCCACGCTCCGATCCATAGAACGCCACTTTTCTTTTCCTGTACTTCGTACTACACTACGGTTTTTGGGTGTTTTGCTGCCTCTTACTTCATGTTCGTGTTGTTCATTGGGTTTGTTAGTGTTGCCTGCCGCTCATGACTTGTGTTTCTGTTAATCTGTATATGTCAGTTCATTGGTTTCTCGTATTAGTGAAAAGGCTTATGGCATATGAAGTTTCGCTCTCATTCGCTCCTGTTTTTTAAGATTAATGTTAACTGTGGGTTGTCGTCTGTTTACCAATGTATCCATGTGTTTTAAGTGCTGTAAAGAATTATCATGCTTTATTGAGATATTTAGTTGTGAAGCTTCCCGCTATTCCATTGCCTTCAAATACTTATTGCGATAGTAACGCTGAGGTTGTCTATGGGATGCTTCGGTATATACCGTTGATGTCAGGATACCACCATTTGATTCTATGAAGGTTAGTACATCAGATGCGCTAACGTATGTAAAGGTTTCGATGTGTCTCAGGTCAGTTAAAAGACATAACATGTATACTCTTTGTGAAGAGCTTTTTTTGAATGTTAATTTTAAAGAATTTGCTGATTGCTTCTAAATACCTTTCACGATTTGTAATGAAAAGGTACCACTGACTGCGAAGTATTCGTCATAATATTTTGGGCTTTAATATTGGTCATTATCACTCAGTTCGTTGTGTTTTAATAATGTATGTACGCCTGAATTTGTTACTTTTCATTTAATATAAAGTGTTACCATTTGCAAGATCAAAGATTTGTTGTATTACAGTCAAATCTGATCAAATGTATCTTGAAATAAAACTGATGTGATCAGCCAGGACGAATCGATGTCACAGTGATGTGTAAAGTTCACATTTGGTTTCTATTAAGAAGTGATGAATTAGAATTTGTCAACCCCCCCCCCCCCCCCCTTCCCCCTGCCACCTCTCACACTCCCTGCCGATTCAGGGCTGTTTATCATTATGTAGTATGAACGACCGACGTTTCTGCTTCGTCTTTTGCAAACAGGGTTCAAATGGGAAACTGCCTGACTTAACTCTAGATCTTTCCACAAGAATCTGGAAACGAACACAAAATCTAAATACTTTTCCTGAGCTCCATCTGAACTTAGTAGCGCAGGCGTGTCTCGCTGAATACAGCGTTCGGTTTGTAAGGCGCTCAGCTGCACGGTTGTCAGCGCCCCTACGAAGTCCCAATTTTTACACAGTCCAGTAATTTTGTACAGTCCAATCTAGCCACTGTCACGAACAATGATGATGATGAAATGATGAGAATAACAGAAACACCCAGTCCCCTGGCAGAGAAAATTCCCAACCCGGCCGGGGATCGAACCCCAGACCCCGTGACCCACAGTTTGAATATAACGACTGAGCTTGGCATGACAACTCTATTTTGCGGTGTTGTCTCCATTATATCCGACTCTGGGCTCATTTCTTTCCAATTTTAGCAGACTTCTCGGATGCTTTTGCGAAAGGTTTCCAAATGTGTGCGTGAGTTCCTAAGGGACCAAACTGCGGGGGTCATCGGTCCTTAGGCCTACACACTACTTAAACTAACTTATTCTAAGGACAACACACATACCCATGCCCGACTGAGCACACGAATCTCCGGCGGGAGGGAAAGGTTTCCAGCGTCAGTATTAACGAGCGCTAAATCACCATAATTTTCTCTCCAAGAGTTACTGGATGCAGTTACGAAAAGTATTCAATGCCATTAAAACAGCCATACATGTTTCACAATCTTGCTTGATACTCCAGAGCATTAGCCGTACAAAACACAATGTTCCCCTTAGCATTCTATCAATAGCGGGAAACCTCCTTTCAACATCTGGAACCATTCTCAAAATTAAAAGGGCTTGTACGTCTTAACGTGACTCATCCTGTCGAAAAAACCGCAACACCAAAACGTAATTAATGTAGAGTAATGAAGTTTTGAGAATAGATATACCTAGGTAACATATTTAAGTGATTAACATTGCAAGATCACAAGTTAATGTAAACGTGAGGTAAGACATTGCAAGTGTGAAATGCTAGTACATTAATAACTGGTGTAACCGTTAGAATGTTGAATGCAAGCATGCAAACGTACATGTATTGTGTTCTACAGGCGGCGGACGTCAGTTTGTGGGACGGAGTCAATACAGGGACGGTTAACGCTGATTATGGATGACGCCGGAGTTGTCGTCCGATGATGCCCCACATGTGCTCGATTGGAGACGTGTGACTCGTAGCTTTCCTTCAAGTAATCGATTTGTAATAGTTTTTTGGGTTAGTGTGGCCCCATTGCTGCTCAGATTGCTTGCTGCTGAAGATGCAGTATAAGCCACGTGGCGGTTCGGAACCCTGTCTTCATGCAACCGTACAATCCCATGACCATCGCTGTCAGCTATCATGTACAGTTGCTGCATTCCTGTCAAGTGTTCTGTAGTATCGCAGAAGGAACATCCAGCTTCTCGTAGCCCTATTACACGTTCAAACTCAGCGAGCTGTTGACAATGGTGTCTTTGTCGCCTTAAAGGTATGATGGCTAACATCAAATAACCCTGTTCGATCCCAATGTGTGTGTGTGTGTTTGTGTGTGTATGTGGGTGTGTGTGGGGTGAGGGTAAAGTAAATGTGATATACAAACATCAGTGTGAAGCTGTGCGAGAAAAGCTAGTATATATATATATATATATATATATATATATATATATATATATATATATATATATATATATATTCGTGTGAAGCTGTGGACAAAATGCTGGAGCCCACTATTTCCCGTTACAAGCAAAATGATTGTTAAAGCGGAATTTCACGTACCCATCGGCCCCAAATTAGTATAGTGCGGTGTCAGTTTTATCGGTCTGTAAGAACAGGGACAATTAAACACAAAGAAAAACCAGCATTCTAGAAGCGACTGAGGAGCGCTACTGAAGCGCGACAGTAGTCAGTTTGGGCCAGGGTGGTGTTGTCCCTGTCAAGAGTACTGGTTATTCTCCACGTTTTACTGTTTCTGTTATTACGTATCGATAAAACCAACATTGCGCTAGACCACTTTTGGGCCGCTGTATCGAAAGAGCACGTAAAACTCCGCTTTAAAGATCATTTTGTTTGTAACAGGAAACAAATCTACGCTTTCCGTGACACTGGGAATCGCACGAAATGTGGTATACAATGTTTGTCTGGGTTGAAACTAGCTAAGCATTACAGATACGAAACTCAACTGCAAGCTCCTTGCCATTTATAACGACCCACAGACCTACAAAATTCAGAGAACAAATGGGAACACATTCCTCTGTTACACTTGTTAATGTTGTTACTGTAGACCTTGTTCACAGATCTGGATAATTGCAGCGTATTCATTAGTACTAATCGAACAAGTTCGTTTTGGTAAGTCTGTGAAATGCTTTTACATTGTAGTTTCACTGCACTTACCAGCATAAAGGAAGCCTTTTACTCCACACATGAAATGGCGGACACGGTTCAACAGTAGTTTCCAGTTGCCAGACTTAACAGAAGATCGTGTCTGCCATTTTCCACGTGGAATAATAGATTTCCATTATGCTGGTAAGTGCAAAGATAAAACTATAAAGTAAAAGCATTTCACAAACTTATCAAAACACAAAATGGTTCCATTAGAACTAATGTATATACTGCATACATCCAGAACCGTGTACTGGTTTACAGTAACAACAGTAAGAGGTGCTTACTGCGTGCTGTCTCCCTGCACAATAACGGATGAATATGTCTTCATTTGTTTACTGCATTCTGTAAGTCGTGCGTAATAGCAAAGAGCTTGCAGTAGAAGAGTTGTGTTTCACAGTAACGAAGAAGAACAAGTGGTCATAGCTCTTAAGGTGTGCGCTTTAGAGCCCAAGTTTATTGGACATTTTTGTCTTGCTTTGATCCATACTATCACCTACCATGGTACTTTTTATTTTTTTATTTTTTAAGAACCTTTGTAGACGGTCTGTATAGGGTGATTCAGCTGCCCGTATCTGTGAGTTTCATGCAACCTGTAACGCCTTCAAATACCACCAGCGAGATTTTTGTATCCTCTCATTCGCTGTGCACGTGCTGTCAGTCGTATAGAAAAAATAAACAAGACTTTTCTGTAGTAAATTTAATGTAGATAAATTTTGCACTGTTATACATTTTCTCTGGAGGCCACGGTTGTCGAGTTATTCAAGAAAATCACGTTTTAAGGTCACTTTTGTACGTTTTTTTTAATAATTCGAAAACTCTGACTTCTAGCGGAAACGTAGTCCAGTAGAAAATTAAACTACATTAAATTTCCTACATATAGGTCTTGTTCATTTGCAGGAGTAACTGTTTGTATGTAGCGAGTAACATAGTATGAAAATCTCACACGTGATCTTAGAAGGCGTTGCAGGTTCCATAAAACGCAGTGCTAGCGAGACCTGAATCACTAAGGGAAAGGGAAGCAACGACGAAATTGTAGAAAAAGATGTGGATGTAAGTGAATATGAGGTATGAAATATGAACCTGCGAGAAGAATTAGACAGAGCACTAAAAGACCTAATTTTAAACAAAGATCCTGGAGTAGACGGCATTCCTACAGAATTACTGATATCATTAGGTTAGCCAGCCATGATAAAATTATTCCACAACGCGTGCGAGAAAGGGGAAATACCAACTGATTTAAAGAAGAATGTTCTAATTCCAATTCCAAAGAACTCACATACAAATAAGTGTGAACGCTACCATACCTTCAGTTCAATAAATCGTGGTTGCTACCTACCAACATGATTTATGTGCAAAAGAATGGAAAAACTGATAAAGCCCACCTCAGAGGAGATCAGCTTGGGTTCCATAGAAATGTAGGAACACGTCAGACAATAGTGACTCTGCGTCTTATCTTAGAAGATAGACTAAAGGATGGAAAATCTACGTTTATAGCATTTGTAGGTTTAGAAAAAGTTTTTGACAAATTCAATCTTTGGAGATAGTAGTTAAAATACAGTGAGTGAAACGGTACTTGCAAGTAGTACAGATTCCAGACCTCAGTTGAAGAACATGAAAGGGAAGCAGAGGCTGAGAAGGGAATGATATGGGATGTACTTCTATCCTCGATGTTATTCAGTCTGTGGACTTGGAAGAGCAGTTGAACGTAATGGGTAATGCCTTGAAAAAGATTGTGAGATGAAGTTCAATAAAAGTAAAACAAGGGTTATGCAATTTAGTAGAATTAAATCAGGGGACGCTAAGGAAATTTTATTAATAAATGAGACACTAATTGGTCAGCAAAATAACCGCCAATGGATGATATAGTGAGGATATAAATTGCAGACCGTCAATAGCACAAAAAGATTTCTCAAAGTGAGAAACTTGTTAATACATTATTTATCTTCATAGTAGGCCCTCACAGCACAGCGATTCGTCAACGTTGTTCTACGCCCAGTTTTGTTGCCTTTCATTGCAAGCCACCCTGGGCTTACATTTTAGGAAGAAAATGTCCATTCGCACACGGCAAGAGTTTCTACCACTTGTCTTGCTTCTTGACAACCCTTCGTTGGCCAATACGGTCACCAGATCTCTTCCTAGCTGTGAAATTTTGGAGCATTATGGGCAGGGTCCTCTAACCTGCTCGGGATTCTGACGATCTAAAGCGCCAATTGGACAGAATTTGACACGATGGGGCTCAGGAGGACAGCTGAATAACTGATCGCTTAAGGACCTGAGGTGGACCAACGCGTTATTGACTTCGATTTGCGACGCTTTATCTTTTGAATTAATCATTCACTTTATTCTGAAAATGTTATCATTTGTTTGTCTGTACATGTATATCGCATTTACCGATTTGCGTCCCATTCGGATAATTCCTTCTTCAAGCGTCGTTGTTCTGTCTTAGAGAGTGTTTGTCTGTATTATAGCCTCATACGGAAAAGAAACGCGGGGAAGAGAACAGGCGATTTTGAAGCGTCATGCTATAGAAGAATGCTGAAGATTTGCTGAGTAGATCGAGTAACTAACGAGCATATGTGAAACCGAATTAGAGAAAAAGTAATCTATATCCCAGTTTGTCTCAAATAAGCGGTAGATTGAAGGGGAACATTCCGAGGCATCAAGGAATAATTAGTTCGGTAAAGGAGGTAAATATTGCGCTTTAAACTGTCAAGAGTGACCACGGAATGAATACAGTAAGCAGGTTCAAATGCTTGCAGGTTGCTTTACTCAGATATGAAGAGGCTTGCACTAGATAGACTAGCATGGAGGCATGAATCAAACTAGTCCTCAGACTGAGGACCACAACAGCATCAACAACAAATGCTTCTATACGGTTTCATACTATTTTCTTTTAGTAGTTCTTCAGTATTTTTTAAGTTTCTTTGGAGGTTTTTGAACTGTTCCCTGACTTATTGATAAAATGTAGCACGTGTGAAGGATTCATTACCACCGTACAGGAGTTCAAAAAGCTACCGTTGGCTACCAGAGACTATCGTAACTAAGGGTAGGCTATGGTAGTTTTCCTAGAACCTTTGATCAGTTAAGGTCGTACGAGCATTACTTGTACATTAGGGGTGTTGCATGCCTATTGAGCGTTACCTCATAACGATTGCTTTTTTTTATGTAAGTGTTTACTGCACTAAAAGCTGGAAGCAGTAAACTGTCCAGAAATTGAGTGAGGATAAACAAAGGGCAGTAAAACCTACGGAACATTTTTGTTCTATATAGTTGTCCTCCTGTCTGTTAATCAAAATAAAAAGTATTTATAGCAAAACTGAACTTGTCAACGTTTAATTCACGTTTTATTAGTACATTGTAGATTTGCAACGTGAAACACGGATGTTACAGTAAAAATAAAGAAAACAGTACAGATTTATCATATATCTCCAGAAAACGCGATTTCCTCAACAAAAAGGTAAAGTTTAAAAAAAAAAAACAGAAAACAAAGAGATATCAAACACCACTTCAAAAAAAATATTAAAAAACAGAAAATACAAAACAAAGAGATATCAAGCATCCCTTCCATACTTTGTCGAACTTATATAACACATGTTTCTTTTATTCACAAACAACTTACGCATCTACCAGTAATAAGAGGAAACTCTTGTCTTTGATCGTGTTGAAGAACGCTCTATTGAGTACAAAATAACAACAGCAGTTGCATATATAGTTTACGTTTTTTTGCATGCAAACTGTACTTGCATCAAAAGTAATTGCTTTGCTTTTATAAAAGCACGAAGTTACGCGTTCAAGTTTTATTACTTATAAAATGCAGTTTACATTCTGTAAGGATGTAAAATACACAGTGGGTTAACACGGAATGATGTGCGGTTCTAATTATGTGGAGGACGAACAACGAAACAAAAAAGCAAAGAGAAATCGTTCCTTACAGTTTCTCTCTTACACATTCATTTATAAAATTTTTTGTTTTTAAAATTTTAGGCTTAATCACACCACGTATGTTATAAGAACATAGGTGACCGGTTTCGGTCATATTACATGACCATCATCAGACCTGTAATTTAATTTAGAAAGTAATAGAAACCTTACTAGATTTACAACAAATTAAGACAAAATACTTATAAGGATAAAATACAATAAGACGTGTTACACCCACGGCATCCTTCGAAGATGGTAGGTGGAGCAGTCTTCTTAGCTGCTGTGATGTCAACTGGTGCCAGCAAGTGATGAGCATACGCTTAAGTACGAAGATGCTCCGCCTACCTCTTCTCCCTCCACCTCACACCAACCAATCAGTATAAAAACGGGTTCGCATAATCGTCAAAACGTAAAAAAAGAACGATAATAACATAAAAATAGTTATGTATAATATCTCTTTACAACCATGCAATTGTATAAAGTATCAATTAAAAGCTTTAAAATAACTGTACAGACGATGTAAAGTCAGTGTGCCCTCTATGGGCTAAGGCAGTATTACCATAATGGTTTCAAAGTCAACGACGTTGTGGAGGTCTTTGGCTTGCGGTATCATATCGATATGTGAATTGTGACTCGACTGCAAGTATACATCTATGACAGATTCTGTCTGTCTTTTATTAAAAGTCATGTAATAAAAGAGCATTGTAATTTTATGGGTTCCCATGGTGCCAACGTGAGTATGATGAAAGTGTCAAAAATGTAATGAAGTCGACGATTTTTATGGACTTATTGTCGCTGATGAGATATTTGAACACATCAGTAAACAAATAGGGAGAAAGGATAATCATAATAAAATTAGAGAAGTCAGAGCTCGAACGTAAAGATTTAGGTGTTCCTTTTTCCCACGCGCCACTCGAGACTGGAATGGTAGAGAAGTAGTATGAAAATGGTTCGATGAACCTTCTGCCAGGCACTTAGGTGTGAATTGCAGTGTAACCATGTAGATGCACATGTAGATAAATATTAATGCTACACAAACGAAAGTCGTTTCCAAAAGTTTGAATCAATGGATGCCAATAAACAACGGCAAAATAAAGCTGCTGCTTGGATTGATATTCTCGACGGGGTTAGTGAATCTTTGATCCATACATTTATGACGGTCGCATGATCCACTGTTTATTCAGACATTCCCACGAAAGCTAATGAATAGGATATGCCCCATTTCGCCAGTTCCTGACCAATGTGCCATCTTGGTTTTTGGGGACCAATTGGAGCAATTATTTTCGCCCGAAAGTGAAATTTAGTTACAGTAGTGTCAATGAGTACTTCGTTCATCCTTCTTTTCAAGCCCTAGATTATACAATATTCAAATAAGACATCAAAAAGTTACACGTAAGAAGTAAACATCAGACCTACCTCTTTTTCTCACCTCTGGAGCGACTTGCCGGAACTTTCAGGAATAACGTTACAAATAGACAAATCTGCGACGTCGTGGCCCACTCGTAAATCGGTGACAGTCAGTTCAAAACCTCGGTGCGGATTTTTACCCCACCCGTGGCACTACCATAATGCACCCTATGACCCTGCCAAGATGCAGAGTATCAACGAGCCTTCTGTACCATTCCAAGGGTGAATTATATTCAAGCAATATTTGAAACAAAATTGAAGTATGACATCAGAAGGTGTAAATAGTGTAGCGATAATAGATACTGCACCAGTTTTCGAATTTACATAGGGAAAGTACTTGAGAAAGAAAAAACTATATCCACAAATATTGTGACGATTTTGTGTAAGGGCTTATTCAGTAATGGCTATACTTAATTGTATAGCAGTGTAGATTTGGCAACCAAACAAGGCAAATGCATTTGGTTGGTACCATTTGACTAAATGGTAATGGAATTCCCAAAGAAACTGTAACGACCAGATTAAAATTGAGTAAGTCACTGAAAAAGAGAAAAGTCAAGGAATTACGGTCCTCAGATGCAGAGATGAAAGACATATTTTGGTTCTAAATTCAAGTGAAACGGAAAACGTGACAACCAAAACAGGGGTTTATCCAAAAACCAAAAATTGTCACTGAAGATAATGAGGTAAAAACTGCTGTTGACCATTCTGATCAGATGAGCGCATATATCTTTCTAATGACAAAGATAGTTAAATGAAATCGAAAGTTAGCATTAGATCTCGTTTAGAACATCGCTGTTGTGAAAGTGCTGTATGGATCCGGGGATTCGACGGGGAGGAAACCGTCAATAACGTTATTCAACTGGCAGATATTCTCACACAGCATGCACATCAACGAACTCCAGTCAGTGTCGATACAAGAAGGAAACACCAGCTGGAAAACAAGCGACTCTGCCTGGGGACTGGATGTTTGTGTTGTTCTCATCATTTCATCATCATCATCGTTCGTGACAGTGGCTAGATTGAACTGTGTAAAATTACTGGACTGTGTAAAAATTGGGACTTTGTAGGGGCGCTGATAACCGTGCAGTTGAGCGCCTCACAAACCAAACGTTGTATTCAGCGAGACACCCCTACGCTACTAAGTTCAGATGGAGCTCAGGAAAAGTATTTAGATTTGTGATCGTTTCCAGATTCATGTGGAAAGATCTAGAGTTGAGTCAGGCAGCTTTCCAATTAACCCTGCTTGTAAAAGACGAAGAAGATTACGACTGGTAACACTTTATATTAATTGAAAAGTAAGAAATTCAGGCGTACATACATTATTAAAACACAACAATACACACAAAGTGCTAACGAACTGAGTGACAATGACCAATATTGAAGCCCAAAATATTATGACGAATACTACGCAGTCAGTAGTACCTCTTCATTACAAATCGTGAAAGGTATTCAGAAGCAATCAGCAAATTCTTTAAAATTAACATTCAAAAAAAGCTCTTCACAAAGAGTATACATGATATATCTTTTACCTGACCTGAGACACATCGAAACATTAACATACGTTAGCGCATCTGATGTACTAACCTTCACAGAATCAAATGGTGGTACCATGACATCAACGGCATATACCGAAGCATCCCATAGACAACCTCAGCGTTACTATCGCAATAAGTATTTGAAGGCAATGGAATAGCGGGAAGCTTCACAACTAAATATCTCAATAAAGCATGATAGTTCTTTGCAGCACTTAAAACACATGGAGACATTGGAAAACAGACGACAACCCAATGAACAACACGAACATGAAGTAAGAGGCAGCAAAACACTCAAAAACCATAGTGTAATACGAACAACAGGAGAAAGAAAAGTGGCGTTCTACGGATCGGAGCGAGCAATGTCAGGTCCCTTAATCTAGCACGTAGGATAGAAAATTTAAAAAGGGAAATGGAGAGGTTAAAGTTAGATATAGTAGGAAGTAGTGAAGTTCGGTGGCAGGAGGAACAAGACTTTTGGTCAGGCGAATACAGGGTTACAAATACAACATCAAATAGGGGTAATGCAGGAGTAGGTTTAATAATGAATAAAAAATTGGAGTGCGGGTAAGCTACTACAAACAGCATAGTGAACGCATTATTGTGGCAAAGACAGACACGAAGCAAACGCCTACCACAGTAGTACAAGTTTATATGCCAACTAGCTCTGCAGATGACGAAGAAATTGAAGAAATGTATGATGAGATAAAAGAAATAATTCAGACAGTGAGTAAGAGTAACATTTAATAGTCGTGGTTCACTGGAATTCGACAGTAGGAGAAAGAAGAGAAGGAAACGTAGTACGTGAATATGGATTAGAAGTAAGGAATGAAAGAGGAAGCCGCCAGGTAGAATTTTGCGAAGAGCACAACTCAATCTTAGCTAGCACTTGGTTCAAGAACCGGAAAAGAAGGTTGTATACATGGAAAAAGCTTGGAAATACTGACAGGTTTCAGATAGTTTATCTAATGGTAAGACAGAGATTTAGGAGCCAGATTTTAAATTGTAAGACATTTCCAGGGGCAGATGTGGACTCTGACGACAATCTATTGGTTATGAGCTGTAGATTAAAACTGAAGAAACTGCAAAAAGGTGGGAATAACAGAAGATGAGACCTAGCTAAACTGACTAAACCAGAGGTTGTACAGAGTTTCAGGGAGAGCATAAGGGAACAATCGACAGGAAAGGGGGAAAGAAATACAGTAGAAGAAGAATTGGTAGCTTTGAGGGATGAAGTAGGGAAGGCAGCAGAGGATCAAGTAGGTAAAAAGAGGAGGACTAGTACAAATCCTTGCGTAACAGAATAACCATTGAATTTAATTGATGAAAGGAGAAAATATAAAAACGCAATAAATGAAGCAGGCAAAAAGGAATACAAACGTCTCAAAAATGAGATCTACAGGAACTGCAGAATGGCTAAGCAGGGATGGCTAGAGGATAAATGTAAGGATGTAGAGGCTTATCTCACTAGGGGTAAGATAGATACTGCCTACAGGAAAATTAAACAGACCTTTGGGTGGCGAAAAGAGAACCAGTTGTATGAATATCAAGAGCTCAGATGGAAACCCAGTTCTAAGCAAAGAAGGATAACAGAAAGGTGGAAGGAGTATATAGAGGGTCTATACAAGGGCGATGTACTTGAGGACAATATTATGGAAATGGAAGAGGATGAAGATGAAATGAGAGATAAGATACTGCGTGAAGAGTCTGACAGGGCACTGAAAGACCTAAGTCGAAATAAGGTTGGTTAGTTTGTTTGGGGAAGGAGACCAGATAGCGTGGTCATCGGTCCCATCGGATTAGGGAAGGACGGGGAAGGAAGTCGGCCGTGCCCTTTGAAAGGAACCATCCCACCATTTGCCTGGAGCGATTTAGAGAAATCACAGAAAACCTAAATCAGGATGGCCGGACGCGGGATTGAACTGTGTCCTCCCGAATGCGAGTCCAGTGTCTAACCACTGCGCCACCCCGCTCTCGAAATAAGTCCTCGGGAGTAGACAACATTCCATTACAACTACTGACAGCCTTGGGAGAGCCAGTCCTGACAAAACTCTACCTTCTGGTTAGCAAGATGTATGAGACAGGCGAAATACCCACAGACGTCAAGAAGAATGTAATAATTCCAATCCCAAAGAAAGCAGGTGTTCACATATGTGAAAAGTACCGAACTATCAGTTTAATAAGCCACGGCTGCAAAACACTAATGCGAATTCTTTACAGACGAATGGAAAAACTAGTATTAGCCGACCTCGGGGAAAATCAGTTTGGATTCCGTAGAAATATTGGAACACGTGAGGCAATACTGACCCTACGACTTATCTTAGAAGCTAGATTAAGGAAAGGCAAACCTACGTTTCTAGCACTTGAAAACTTAGAGAAAACTTTTGACAATGTTGACTAGAATACTCTCTTTCAAATTCTGATGGTGGCAGGGGTAAAATAGAGGGAGCGAAAGGCTATTTACAATTTGTACAGAAACCAGAAGGCAGTTATAAGATTCGAGGGACATGAAAGGGAAGGAGTGGTTGGAATGGGAGTAAGACAGGGTTGTAGCCCATCCTCGATGTTATTCAATCTGTATATTGAGCAAGCAGTAAAGGAAACAAAAGAAAAATTCGGAGTAGATATTAAAATCCATGGAGAAGAAATAAAAACTTTGAGGTTCGCTGGTGACATTGTAATTCTGTCAGAGACAGCAAAGGACTTGGAAGAGCTGTTGAACAGAATGGATAGTGTCTTGAAGGCAGGAACATCAACAAAGGCAAAACGAGGATAATGGAATGTAGTCGAATTAAATCGGGTGATGCTGAGGGAATTAGATTAGGAAACGAGACACTTAAAGTAGTAAAGGAGTTTTGCTATTTGGGGAGCAAAATAACTGATGATGGTCGAAGTAGAGAGGATTTAAAATGTAGACTGGCAATGGCAAGGGAATCGTTTCCGAAGAAGAGCAATTTGTTAACATCGAGTATAGATTTAAGTGTCAGGAAGTTGTTTATGAAAGTATTTGTAAGGAGTGTAGCTATGTACGGAAGTGAAGCATCGACGATAAATAGTTTAGATAAGAAGAGAATAGAAGCTTTCGAAATGTGGTGCCACAGAAGAATGCTGAAGATTAGATGGGTAGATCACATAACTAATGAGGAAGTACTGAATAGGATTGGGGAGAAGAGGATTTTGTGGCACAACTTGACTAGAAGAAGGGATCGGTTGGTAGGACATGTTTTGAGGCATCAAGGGATCACCAATTTAGTATTGGAGGGCAGCGTGGAGGGTAAAAATCGTAGAGGGAGACGAAGAGATGAATACGCTAAGCAGATTCAGAAGGATGTAGGTTGCAGTAGGTACTGGGAGATGAAGAAGCTTGCACAGGATAGAGTAGCATGGAGAGGTGCATCAAACCAGTCTCAGGACTGAAGACCGCAACAACAACAACAGTACGGACCATAATGACCAACACAACAACTTCTCTAGATAATGTCCAAAACTGTAACTATATGAAATACACTTTCTAGAAGCTGAATATTCAGAATAACTAATGATACGTCACCCACAACCTTAAATATTTTACCGTAAACACTTTTCTTAACCAAACATTGATTTACATTTTAATTAAGCATGTGTAACATCGACTGCAAGTTACATATCCAATCGTTACTTGAGAGATATGCAATTACGCTGGATAATATGCCACTGCATGCCATGGCGATTCGACAGTGAATATCGTCTGGCGTATCTGAGGCTTCATGAGTCTGCATCTTCCAGTGCTCCCCACACGAATACATCAAGTGGAGACGTAGCCATCCATTGTACTGCTGCCTTTCGTCTTGCCCAATGGTCAGGAAACTTTTCATTCAATATTTGCATTGCAACAGGGGAAGAGAAGAACAGGCAGAATGTACGCAAGAATGTGTGCTTGCGTATTTCAGTTTAACATCCCTGGGACGAGTTGAGGTCTGATGCTACCGTAGCTCGACGGGTGTGAGCATACCATAGTGGCTTGCTTTCTATGTATTCTGTTTAAAAAATTTTTGAGTAAAGCTTCCTCGCTTTATATTTAGTTTTATACGTGACATGACAGTTTGAGTGTCTTACTTCAGATGAAGGCACTCTCAACCGTGGCGAAACCTAGGTCAAAAGACTCATTTTTTTGCGTCTGAGGGCTGCTATTGCTTTAATTTTACCTTTTAAACGGTCGCTGACAACGCAGCCATGTTTAGAATTTTTTTTAAAAAATCCTACAATGGTGTTAGCTATGAAGCTGCACCACGCATTCACACTTCACGACCGTTGGTGTTGAACCTAACAAAGCCTGTGTGGATGTTCCACTGCACCTGGCGCGTGTTACTTAAATTTAAAATATCATGGTTCGTAAATGATGCCTCGTCGATAAAGGGCACACGTGGTAAAAAGGTAGTATCGTCTGCCAGATGGTGCAGGGAAACCGACAAAATTCTATACGACATTCGGAAATGCGTCTTCAGATTGTCTGACGCAGTGACAGATGATAAGGGTGAAATTTATGTCAATGAAAGATGCCTGATCCGACATTCCTCTGCACTGTATCTCGAGCCACAGTGCGGATCGATAAGTGTCGAAGCCACAACAGCTTGTTAATTTACTTTGTTAATTGCAGTCTTCGTCCTCATTCTCTGACTTTGAAGTTGCCTGTTCGCATTAATGACCCAATCATTTGTGCAAGTGCTTGGTACAGCTCACAACTATGATCAGAATAGACATCCCTATACTGCTGTCCAGTTTCTGCAGCATTTCTTTGACGTTCGCCCTATGCAAATTGTATGTCTAACTTCTTGTCGAGGAAATACTGACCTTACGACTTATCTTAGAAGAAAGATTAAGAAAAGGCAAACCTACGTTTCTAGCATTTGTAGACTTAGAGAAAGCTTTTGACAATGTTGACTGGAATGCTCTCTTTCAAATTCTAAAGGTGGCAGGGGTAAAATACAGGGAGCGAAAGGCTATTTACAATTTGTACAGAAACCAGATGGCAGTTATAAGAGTCGAGGGACATGAAAGGGAAGCAGTGGTTGGGAAGGAAGTAAGACAGGGTTGTAGCATCTCCCCGATGTTATTCAATCTGTATATTGAGCAAGCAGTCAAGGAAACAAAAGAAAAATTCGGAGTAGGTATTAAAATCCATGGAGAAGAAATAAAAACTTTGAGGTTCGCCGATGACATTGTAATTCTGTCAGAGACAGCAAAGGACTTGGAAGAGCAGCTGAATGGAATGGACAGTGACTTGAAAGGAGGATATCAGATGAACATCAACAAAAGCAAAACGAGGATAATGGAATGTAGTCAAATTAAATCGGGTGATGCTGAGGGAATTAGATTAGGAAATGAGGCACTTAAGGTAGTAAAGGAGTTTTGCTATTTGGGGAGCAAAATAACTGATGATGTCGAAGTAGAGAGGATATTAAATGTAGACTGGCAATGGCAAGGAAAGCGTTTCTGAAGAAGAGAAATTTGTTAACATCGAGTATAGATTAAGTGTCAGGAAGTCATTTCTGAAAGTATTTGTATGGAGTATAGCCATGTATGGAAGTGAAACATGGACGATAAATAGTTTGGACAAGAAGAGAATAGAAGCTTTCGAAATGTGGTGCTACAGAAGAATGCTGAAGATTAGATGGGTAGGAAGTATTGAATAGAATTGGGGAGGAGTTTGTGGCACAACTTAACTAGAAGAAGGGATCGGTTGGTAGGACATGTTCTGAGGCATCAATGGATCACCAATTTAGTATTGGAGGGCTGCGTGGAGGGTAAAAATCGTAGAGGGAGACCAAGAGATGAATACACTAAGCAGATTCAGAAGGATGTAGGTTGCAGTAGGTATTGGGAGATGAAGAAGCTTGCACAGGATAGAGTAGCATGGAGAGCTGCATCAAACCAGTCTCAGGACTGAAGACCACAACAACACAACATAACATATTTACAAATTTATAGGAAAAGATATTTTTATATAAAAAGTGCAAGTACTGACTAACAATAAAAGACAGAGGCAGTACTTACATGTCACATATAGAATAATTAACAGGCCAGAAGGGCTTTAGTCACAAAATATATAAAAAAGGAAAGCATGAAAGCGAGCCACTATGGGTTGCTTGTACCTGTACAGCCACAGGTTTCACTCGTTAGCAAGTGTGTCATCTCACTAGGGCTTTCGACCGTGACTTGCCACAGAGCTTGTATAGTAACGTAAAACCTGCGACCGCAGTGCGGGATAACACGATCTGCCACAATATCTAGTATCAGAAAACAATTGATGACGGCTATACTGTGGTAGATTCGGCATCAGGTCTGGAGCTCTCAGTTTTGTTCTTCAGGACGTATGTTGGCAACTGGCGGAGCAGCAGTACATCGCTTACGAGAGTGGGTTGCAGCGCTTGTCTGCAATTACTCGAGCAGCCATTATGGGAAATCCTGAAGTCTGGCTCCTTACTATGTCAACTTGGAAACGAAAGATTTCCCTCTGATCAAAGAACGTGCCTGGTCCCACGGGAAAACGAGAGAGAGCGTCCACTTTTGTATGTCGTGCTTTCGGCATGCACTTAACTGCACAATTATAGAAGCTCAGGAAAAGCGCCCAACAACAGAAGAGTTTTGCTGTTCATTCTTATAGACCGAAGCGTGATCCCAATACAGCTACCAGCGTTTTAATGTCTGTCATTAAAGTGATCTTCGTCCCAAATAGATATATATGTAACTTCTTGGATGCAAATAAAATCGTTAAGGTTTCATTTTCTATGTGTGAGTAGTTCTTTCGTGGGGGGGGGGGGGGGGGGCGAGCACCTTTGTAGCAGAGGCGGTGGACTGTTCAATACCATCATCGTGCCTATTTGTCAACTCTGCACCAGTGCCACATGGAAACGCATCCGCAGCCAGAACAAGTAGGATGAGGGTGAATATGGTGTAATCTAATGCGCCGAACGTAGTATGTGCATTAATTGCGTGAAGAAACACTCGGGGATGGATGTCCACCTGTATTGAACATCTTTCTTTCACAGTGGTTGGTTGATATCGGCCAACTGCAGGATAACTTTGAATAATAACTCACTTTTCCCTAAACAGTTTATATCTCAGTTACGTTTCGGAGGCTGTACGGGAGGGAGGGGGGGGGGGGGGTGAAGGGCGGACGGATGGGGGGTTGTTAGCTGCTACTTCACGATCAGTGGTCTGGATCACTTCTTTGTTTACCAAGTGCGCAAGGCATTCACCTTGCTCCTCGAAAATCTAGCATTTACCTGACGCACTTTAGCCTTGCGTCACGCAATATAGTAAATACTATGCATAGATTTCACAGGTGCTCTTGGCGCATAGCTAAAAATACAATCAAGGCATTTAGACAGTTAGTCCAAGTGAAGACACACATGATTATGAAGACAGACATGATTAACTGTACCAGGTACCTCTGAAAGACTACAGTCGTGGGGAGCTAGAGCAATCGCTTGTATCTGTACAACCAGAATGGGGTGTTGATGACTACGATGGTGTCTGACGCCTCATCCACCGGTACTAGCAAATTTGCGTCATCAAGGTCGAGCTTAGAAAATATTCTCTTCCGACAAGTTTTGTGAGGAGGTCTTCTGGACGTGGTAAAGGGTATAGGGTAGGTTTCGACTTGTTCTCTACACTGTTGATTTAAAGTGTCTGCATAGCCGGAGGGAGCCACTGAACTTCATTGCCACTACCAGAGGCGTGGCCCCGCCGCTTGTTGTAAATGCCTCTTGAAGACGATTGAGTTGTTGTTTAACGGGTACTACATCTGATCATAAGAAAATGTGACCCTGTAAATCTGTGGGGCATCCCAGACCCGGTTAGAATATGGGTGCAAATGCGGCGTCAAATTCCTGGGAGAGAACTGTGTCACAGAGGATGTAAGCTTCGTCATTGACGAAGAATCCAAACTACAAGAAGGCGTCCATACTGTAAATATTTCCTGCTGAGAGACAACAAATAACGTTATTCAGCCGTGTGGCCTTCCTGTAGACTGCTGGGAGTAGGAATTTGCCTTCAAGGAGAAATGAACTGTCACTATAGTAACCAACTTACGGAAGGTGGAGCTAATTCTGGGGAATCTAAAAGACTTTACGTTTGGAAGGTTACCAGGGAAACAGTAGCGTATGTCTCCCCCTGGAAACAGACGCCTTTGCTCCCAATAGTGTGGATTATAAATAGCTTTTTAGTGATAGGATTATAGGATCACCGAGGGTGGCAGGGAGGGTTGAGGGGGAAGGAGTGGGGGGTCACGGGATTGTCTCATGAAACTTATGCTGCGTTACTAGAGGCATGCAGGGAAATGGATTTACTGTCCTGATAGTTCATGGCAGACTTTTCGTAGAGGTCTGTCTGTTTCGCAATGCGTGCTGTGTGACGCTGCATGTGGATGCAAAGTGAAGCAGTCTGGGCGTGACGAAAGTCCCCACTGCGTGCACCCTGTGGAGTACGATTGGCTGTTCAGAGGCCATTGCTACATCTGATCACAACGAATCACGACGCCATCTTGGACCTTACTGACGAGTATTTCGTGATACTGAGGCATGATGTGCATTCCGACCGTTGTTAGTTGTGGTCGGGCCATAAGCCGCGCTTTTGCTGCCTGTGCGGTGCGATTTCGAAAGGGTGCGTGATCGTCAAAATAGCTTCCAATAGGGTGTTTAGTTTGAGGGCTAAAATGCAGACTTCAGGATCGGTAGCCAACTGGAAAACTACGCTTACAATTATACAGTCAGCTTATGACGTTTTGGATGCTGGAATCGCACACGCCGAAGTAACGCTTGTAGATCAGTCACCCAGGAACTACATGACTGGCCAAGTTGTTTGTGGCACTGATGAGATTCGAGTTGCGATGCAGCCACATGGAATCGTTGCGAATAATAACTCAAAAGGAACGTGTATATTTCCTCGAATTTCGGGCCGACTGGATTCGAGAGAGAAGCCAACTTGTTAAGTATGTAAAAACTTCTCTGGGGAAACCCAACAGAACGACGACCGTTGTAGATCGTCATCAGTGACCTTAAATGGAGTGAAGTGCTGTTGTATTCTCTATAAATACGTGTCCCAATCCTCTTTAGCATTGTTAAAGGGCGTAAACTGTGGTGGGCGGAAGCTCTCCGCCTTGGAAGTGACCAAGGCCTAAATTGTCTGAGTACCCTGTACCTGCAGTTGATCCTACAGGATCTAAATTTCTTTCTGGTGCAACATTTTGTTGCTGGTGTCGTTGTTCCTGTTGTTGCGTCTGCTGTTCGGACCGCTGTAGTAGCTGCTGCTGCAGTTGCCATTCCAAGAGTTTCACGAGCTTTGCTCCCATGGTACTATCCTAGGCTTCTACCTAATTTCCTACTATCACGACCAGGAGGCAAGAGTGACCGATCTGAGACCATAAAAAGCAAACCACCGAGTTCGAACAAAAAAGACAAACAAATATAAGACAATGGACAAATGGAGACGGCACTGTAGATACACAAAATGCAGCCAGTACCCTAGAGAGAGAACAGGATTAACTGAGAGAGGAGATGAAGAAACAATGGTACAGTGCGACAGTGAGACGACAGCGAAACGAGTACACCACTTAGTTCCGTGTCGCACTGCAGTGGAACTTATAGGGCAGCCGCAAGGTCTAAACGACAGGCGGAATAGTTCGTGGCCCCACAGTCGTAACACCGGGTTCTGGCGGTCGAAACTACTCCGCCTAACTGCCTATGTGCTCTCCAGCAGGCTTTCAGAGTCGCCGGGCCATGGTACAAGAATAGTAGTAATAATGACCATATGTATAATAATGAATATATGGAATTTTAGAAATTTCAGTTTTGTTAAAATTGTATTAATCAATCCTTTATTATATTCTCGTCCAGTGCTTGAAACGTTTTCTAAAAGAAACTGGTTGCAGCACAGAATGAATCAATCTGGAGAAGAAGCTGAACTGTCAGAGGAAGGATGAGAAATAATATGAAAAGACTAGCAGATCGGATGGAAGGATGAAAAAGATAAATAGAAAGGGGTGAGAAGAGCATGGAGTGATTACAGTGTGATAGGTATACTGGCTCACAGTACGACAGAAGGAAAAGAGATGGGACATGACAAGAGGGAAGTTGTGCTGAAGGTGACAAACAAAGCTTTAAACTCCTTTGGAACGCAGTGTAGTTTATTGTTCCACAGTCGAATGGCTGAAATGGAGAATGGGATGGAGAAAGATTTAGTATTATGCAAGTGAGTAGTCAAGATGCTGGATGTGTCCAATGTGGTATTTGCTGTTATGGGATGATAATAGGTATATGATATGTGAGGAGAGGGCTGTTGGACTTCAGTGACTGAGAAGCTGATCAAGTAAACAGTGAAAATCCGTTGCTTATCGAGGCGCACCCAGATTACCAGAATTTAGGATGGACTGATGCGATGAAAAAAAATTGGGTAACGTCAAATTGCACAAGTAACTTCCCGTGCTCCTCTTTATTATAGAGACAGAATTTTGTGTATTATGTTTTACTAGTTCTGATCAGAGACACAATTTTCCAAATTACCCTTTTAATATGGTAAGTCCACTTGAGAGTTTACTCTCACAATGCTTGATATCTTTGTTCTGACAGTAATGAACGTCATTTTCTTAGAGTTATTGGCTGCTTTTTCATGAACATACAAGTTAAAGAAACTACGAACCAGAACCGATCCGCCCGCATCTCGTGGTCGTGCGGTAGCGTTCTCGCTTCCCACGCCCGGGTTCCCGGGTTCGATTTCCGGCGGGGTCAGGGATTTTCTCTGCCTTGTGATGGCTGGATGTTGTGTGATGTCCTTAGGTTAGTTAGGTTTAAGTAGTTCTAAGTTCTAGGGGACTGATGACCATAGATGTTAAGTCCCATAGTGCTCAGAGCCATATGAACCATTTGAAGAACCGATCCTTGAGGTATACCATTTTTATTTTGCTACTAAAACCACTGTTAGTTCTAGAAATCGTAGTATTGTTGTTATTATCATGACTTCCTGACCAGCATGTTATTCCAAACTGGCTTCGAATCATCCCTACACTTGTACACTCATGGAAATGGAAAAAAGAACACATTGACACCGGTGTGTCAGACCCACCATACTTGCTCCGGACACTGCGAGAGGGCTGTACAAGCAATGATCACACGCACGGCACAGCGGACACCCCAGGAACCGCGGTGTTGGCCGTCGAATGGCGCTAGCTGCGCAGCATTTGTGCACCGCCGCCGTCAGTGTCAGCCAGTTTGCCGTGGCATACGAAGCTCCATCGCAGTCTTTAACACTGGTAGCATGCCGCGACAGCGTGGACGTGAACCGTATGTGCAGCTGACGGACTTTGAGCCTGGGCGTATAGTGGGCATGCGGGAGGCCGGGTGGACGTACCGCCGAATTGCTCAACACGTGGGGCGTCAGGTCTCCACAGTACATCGATGTTGTCGCCAGTGGTCGGCGGAAGGTGCACGTGCCCGTCGACCTGGGACCGGACCGCAGCGACGCACGGATGCACGCCAAGACCGTAGGATCCTACGCAGTGCCGTAGGGGAGCGCACCGCCACTTCCCAGCAAATTAGGGACACTGTTGCTCCTGGGGTATCGGCGAGGACCATTCGCAACCGTCTGCATGAGGCTGGGCTACGGTCCCACACACCGTTAGGCCGTCTTCCGCTCACGCCCCAAATCGTGCAGCCCGCCTCTAGTGGTGTCGCGACAGGCGTGAATGGAGGGGCGAATGGAGACGTGTCGTCTTCAGCGATGAGAGTCGCTTCTGCCTTGGTGCCAATTATGGTCGTATGCGTGTTTGGCGCCGTGCAGGTGAACGCCACAATCAGGACTGCATACGATCGAGGCACACAGGGCCAACACCCGGCATCATGGTGTGGGGAGCGATCTCCTACACTGGCCGTACACCTCTGGTGATCGTCGCGGGGACACTGAATAGTGCACGGTACATCCAAACCGTCATCGAACCCATCGTTCTACCATTCCTAGACCGGCAAGGGAACTTGCTGTTCCAACAGGGCAATGCACGTCCGCATGTATCCCGTGCCACCCAACGTGCTCTAGAAGGTGTAAGTCAACTACCCTGGCCAGCAAGATCTCCGGATCTGTCCCCCATTGAGCATGTTTGGGACTGGATGAAGCGTCGTCTCACGCGGTCTGCACGTCCAGCACGAACGCTGGTCCAACTGAGGCGCCAGGTGGAAATGGCATGGCAAGCCGTTCCACAGGACTACATCCAGCATCTCTACGATCGTCTCCATGGGAGAATAGCAGCCTGCATTGCTGCGAAAGGTGGATATACACTGTACTAGAGCCGACATTGTGCATGCTCTGTTGCCTGTGTCTATGTGCCTGTGGTTCTGTCAGTGTGATCATGTGACGTATCTGACCCCAGGAATGTGTCAATAAAGTTTCCCCTTCCTTGGACAATGAATTCACGGTGTTCTTATTTCAATTTCCAGGAGTGTATTATTACCATTAATTTTATTTGTGGTATTACAGTTGTTATCGTAGATTAATTAAATTCTGAGGCGATAAGTTTTGTATGTATACAAAGAAGTCATAGGGATATAATCGGAAGATGTTAAATAAATGGTTCAAATGGCTCTGAGCACTATGCGATTTAACTTCTGAGGTCATCAGTCACCTAGAAATTAGAACTAATCAAACCTAACTAACCTAAGGACATCACACGCATCCATGCCCGAGGCAGGATTCGAACCTGCGACAGTAGCGGTCGCCCGGCTCCAGACTGTAGCGCCTAGAACCGCACAGCCATTCCGGCCGGTCGTTAAATACGTAAAATTTAACATCAGTGCCCTAGGCACCTGTGAAATCAAGGCTCTGAACACAGCTATTACAAATAACCCTACTTGACAATGACTGGAGAGTGATCTATCCTAGTCGTGTACATTGAATAGCTTATATCTTTGAATGCCAGCTGGATTTTATTAAATCATATACTGCGAAACAACGCATTCTTACAAACATGTAGCACACTGTCAGATCGTAGCTTCATGCTGCATAGATAATCTCTACACAACTGGCCGACAGATTCAAATGGGACGCGCTCTGTAACGTAAAATTTACATGCAAACTGCGCCATTCATCTGATCAATGATCTGGACACATAAAACTGAAAAAAGTGTTATCTGGTCAAACACAGCATCGGACAACTCATTGCCCTTCCACAAATAAAATAAGGTTTAGCCAGCTATACACAACACATTTTAGAAACTCTCCCCCAACTCTTCGTTGTGACACAATAAGTGTTATGAATTTATTCAAGATGAAGTTACGATCTCAGAGAGAGGAATATTCTATTTTGTAAGTAGACTATGCACATTGTGTAAGGGCGCTGGAAATGGCCTGTAAAAAGTTACCCTTTAGGAAATTCATAACGTTAGTTCCCAACGGAGAGCGGGAGAAATGGCCGCCATTTCCAAACTAAGGCGAGTTATTGGATGTCGCCCGGATAATTGCAACTAATTGGGTGGAAGAGTTTCCGTCCCTTATCGCTTCCGAGAAGCTATGAAGGCAAATTCAATAACGGGAGTTGCAAATCTCGAAATACTTCTCTAGTTTACCGCCTTTCTCCACTGGCGCGAAGATGCAATTGTCTTACGACTCGATGGCTCTCTTTCAAGCTCATAATACAAGATTTAAATCCAGACATACTTTCCTGTCACGAGAAATCATATACTTGATATGAGGAAGCATCACGGATGAAAATGCCGGAAGCCGTTTCTTTGGCTTGTGCTCGTTTAAGATACACGAGAGTGAATGTGCAGGTACAGAAATACAGAGAATTACCATTTCGCAGTATATCAATTTAATTTCACAGAATCACATAAAGCAAATAATTGTCAATAGTATGACTAAATTAATTTTAGCGTCAAATATAGTAAAACAAGAGGAAGTGTGACGAATGAACCACTTGTTAAAATAGCGAAATTGTGTAGCGTTGTAGGCTGGAAAACCCTGGTGGAAATTTCGGACCTAAGGTGAAAGATTTTGGGCCATTTCCTTTCTTAAGTTTACGACAAGGAGAGGGGCAGAGAGAGTGAGAGAGAGAGAGAGAGAGAGAGAGAGAGAGAGAGAGAGAGAGAGAGAGAGAGAGAAGGACCGTCGCAAAATCATAGGATACGTCACAACACAACACAGAAAATCTTTATTCAAAGCAAACAAAACGGAGCCATATAATATGGAAATCACAGTAAATCAGCGCTGATACCTACAGTAAGAATATTAGTAATAGATGTACAGTGTAATAATTACTTCATTCTAAAATTCTTAACACGGACTGCAGGTAAGGCTTTGGGGATAGCCTTTTATTGGGACCCATGCTTGAACTTTGTGCACCACAGGAATTGTGCATACAAGCTGTTAAAAGTCCAAATAGTACGGGAGCTCGTGACAACAAAGTACAATTATTTTATACTGCTTGGTGTTTTAATATGTTATTGTCCACGACTTAGTAAATAAAAGCTTATTATCAAAATGTTTGGATTCTAGGAAATGCGACGCCCACGCACGTTCAAACGTGTTATAAAATGTATTGCCTGGAAACTACATTATGCTGGCTAAAACTTTTTAATGTATTATTAGCAATGTAGTTTGAAGTATAAATTTAATGGGGAAATTAGTGAAAGATTACATCCATGAGTACATATAGTGAAAGATAATTCCTTCTAGCTTTGTTTAACGTTAGTAGTCGTCAACGTGGGATCCATTTGTTGCCCTGGACATGTCGTGATGATATTACACCTCTCGCCACGTATTGGCCAACATTTCAAGTGTAATTGTCCCAACTGCTGCGACGATTCTTTTTCGTAAATCATTGATGTCTCTGATCTTTTCACTGTACACAACATTTTATATGTGGTACCATAAGAAAAACTCCAGTCGGGTTAAGCCTGGGCTTTGTGGTGGCCAAGCTATTGGGCCAGTCCTACCTATCCAACTTCCTGGAAAGCGAAGTCACTCCTAATTGTGGACTGCGTCTGGCCAAGGACTTCTTCGGGCTGCGAACAAACGAAACACGGATCTGTTCAACAACATCTTCAGAAGTTCTCAGTATACCTGGTGATTTTGCTTTTAACATACTACCAGTTTCCTTGAAAGACTTTAGCCAATGACGGGTAGTTTTCACTGTAGGTGGTTCACCACCATACTGACGTCTAAAATTACTTTGCACTGTTATAACTGACTCAGTTTTCATAAACCAAATAACAGATTGCGCTTTCTGTTGCAGAGTACACATTATTGCCGAGTTGCTCTGCACTGCACTGCAGGCGCGTCTGGACAGAACTGAGAGAACAGAGGAAAAAAGACAGCACTGGTGCTGTCTCAAGGTCAAGCAGATCTGTCCACTGCAGGGAAGCCAAACTTTAAGACTTAATGAATTAAACACCTGAAACTAGAATGTTGTATCTCATTTTGTACGGATTCTAGGACACATTAAAACTATGGAGTTCTTTTTCAAATATCCTGTGCTGATAGGAAAAGTAAGTAAGATGTATACTATTCAGATAACATCGATTGTAACGGACGTTATTAATAATGGCAATATTGCATTGTATATGTTAAAAAATAAACTTATCTTATCAATAGATGTTTCTTTATTATAATAAATACGTACTTTAACCATCAAATTTGAAAAAGTATTATATAAATAAAAAAAACTTAGAATAAAAAACAGTAATACTTAGATGCGACACACATCACGTGCGCATTTTCACTTTGAGCGTTGCTCAATGTCCGAGGCCATAAAATTTTCCATTTTTTGTTAATAATAATATGACGAGAAACGAAGCAAAAGATAAGGATACTTTTTCTGACATCTGTGGAACGTTGCAGCCGGCCCAGATACCTGCTTGCTGCATTTTTTCTATCAACAATTTATATTATAGCAAAAAATGCAGAAACGTTTTAGCTAGAATAAGGTAGTTTCCGAACATTACATTTTTTCAATTGAAAGTGTGTGGGCAGTGCATGTCCCAGAACCCAAACTTTTTGATAACTGTCTTTTGTTTGTTAAGTCGTCAATAATAACACGTTAAAACACCAAGTAGTATAAAATCCGTTGCAGTTTTGTCACGGTCTCCCGCACTAAGATCAGAAGGGCCAGATCAGGTCAATAAAACAGTATTCTCTTCACGTGAACGTCTTTCGCTCGTCTAAATCGATGTTAGCAAGAACACAAACCATGGACATCTAAAGTGCACATATTCGAAGAAGATATTCGACTATTAGATTCATTTGAATAAACAGCTTCTTCCGTAACACACCTAAGTTTCCCAACAGCATCTCTGCAGGAATAAAAGAATTTTTAACCGAGAAAGAAGTCTTTAAACTGAGTTCCAAAACTTGCGGTTTCTCACTAGCATCATTCAACTCTTGTAGAAGCCCGCTAAAAATTTGTGTTTCAGAGTGCAGAGTGGCGCACATTACTTGAGCAGTACTTAAGAGTACTTAGAGATTATTCAGTTGTCCTGCGATCACTGGATGGATGCGATTGTTCCTTTTAAAAACAAAGTTTTGTTGTAAATAGCTGTACGTGTACAGGATTTTCATTACGCCAGTTCCAAGTCGTTATACACAGCTTACATGAGTTGCGTGGACTAACACCACGTGTGATATAGATTCAACGAATGCCCAAGAGCCTGATGAACAGAAAATTCCCATCAGCACCTCTTCTCTCGTTGTCGATCACGTAATCCCAATGAATATTTCATCCGCGAGCAAGAATTGAGTGGCATCGCACTATCCTGAGCGATTCTGATTTGTAAGCGTACAATATCTTCCATATGTACGTCCACTGAAATATTTAAGTGGAACAACTGTGCCTGTAGGACATTTAAGATCTTTGGGTAAGAGCGCCCGGAAAGGTGAACCATCATCAGTGGACTGGACGACAATGAATGCGAGCTTAGTGTGTGTAGTGGACTTGATTACTGCGCACAGAAGATGGGGGTAAGGGGTGTGCTCCTACTGTGAGAACGTTAGGATGTTTGCTGATAATGTTACTTACGACCTATCCTTGAATAGAGAATATATATACAGGGTGTTTGGAACTTCCCATTACTAACTTCTACGACTTGTAGAGTGGAGCGAGTATATAATACACTCCTGGAAATTGAAATAAGAACACCGTGAATTCATTGTCCCAGGAAGAGGAAACTTAATTGACACATTCCTGGGGTCAGATACATCACATGATCACACTGACAGAACCAGACGCACATAGAGACAGGCAACAGAGCATGCACAATGTCGGCACTAGTTCAGTGTATATCCACCTTTCGCAGCAATGCAGGCTGCTATTCTCCCATGGAGACGATCGTAGAGATGCTGGATGTAGTCCTGTGGAACGGCTTGCCATGCCATTTCCACCTGGCGCCTCAGTTGGACCAGCGGTTCTTGCTGGACGTGCAGACCGCGTGAGACGACGCTTCATCCAGTCCCAAACATGCTCAATGGGAGACAGATCCGGAGATCTTGCTGGCCAGGGTAGTTGACTTACACCTTCTAGAGCACGTTGGGTGGCACGGGATACATGCGGACGTGCATTGTCCTGTTGGAACAGCAAGTTCCCTTGCCGGTCTAGGAATGGTAGAACGATGGGTTCGATGACGGTTTGGATGTACCGTGCACTATTCAGTGTCCCCTCGACGATCACCAGAGGTGTACGGCCAGTGTAGGAGATCGCTCCCCACACCATGAGCCGGTTGGAGGCCCTGTGTGCCTCGGTCGTATGCAGTCCTGATTGTGGCGTTCACCTGCACGGCGCCAAACACGCATACGACCATAATTGGCACCAAGGCAGAAGCGACTCTCATCGCTGAAGACGACACGTCTCCATTCGCCCCTCCATTCACGCCTGTCGCGACACCACTAGAGGCGGGCTGCACGATTTGGGGCGTGAGCGGAAGACGGCCTAACGGTGTGTGGGACCGTAGCCCAGCCTCATGCAGACGGTTGCGAATGGTCCTCGCCGATACCCCAGGAGCAACAGTGTCCCTAATTTGCTGGGAAGTGGCGGTGCGGTCCCCTACGGCACTGCGTAGGATCCTACGGTCTTGGCGTGCATCCGTGCGTCGCTGCGGTCCGGTCCCAGGTCGACGGGCACGTGCACCTTCCGCCGACCACTGGCGACAACATCGATGTACTGTGGAGACCTCACGCCCCACGTGTTGAGCAATTCGGCGGTACGTCCACCCGGCCTCCCGCATGCCCACTATACGCCCAGGCTCAAAGTCCGGCAACTGCACATACGGTTCACGTCCACGCTGTCGTGGTATGCTACCAGTGTTAAAGACTGCGATGGAGCTCCGTATGCCACGGCAAACTGGCTGACACTGACGGCGGCGGTGCACAAATGCTGCGCAGCTAGCGCCATTCGACGGCCAACACCGCGGTTCCTGGTGTGTCCGTTGTGCCGTGCGTGTGATCATTGCTTGTACAGCCCTCTCGCAGTGTCCGGAGCAAGTATGGTGGGTCTGACACACCGGTGTCAATGTGTTCTTTTTTCCATTTCCAGGAGTGTATTTAGAATAGGAGCCCATATCCGGAAACGTATAGTTTCTGTTCCACGACTGTTTCAGTTCAGATGATTAACTCATCGACATCTGCTTGAGGACTTGAATTAGCTGTGACGCAGTAGAATTATTAGGTAACGGTTCGAAAGGAAACATAACAAAACATTCATTTATCACTTAAGCATATTTGTTTGTATTAACACTTAAACATCACGTATTTACAATAATCCAAAACAGAAAAGTACCCAGCGTACTGTATGTACAGAACAGTACCTACGCATTACAACAGCGGCTCGATGTGGCGACATTGTACCTACGATGCATGTTCTGGTACACACACTCCATCCCACCTGGTGTCTCCTAAGTTTGTAGTGCAGCGTCCAGAACTCGTGCCAGCAGATCTTCTTCTGCCTCTACAGGAGCCTCATAAACTAAGCCCTGCACACGACCCACAAGGAGAAAGGATGATCTTCACTATGCAGGGTTAAATCTGACTTTGGCACAGAAAGGGGTAAATTATGCTGCCACAAAAGTCTTTGGTCACCTACCAAACAGCATCAAAAGCCTGACAGATAGTCAACCAACATTTAAAAATAAATTAAAAGAATTTCTAGATGACAACTCCTTCTACTCATTGGCTGAATTTTTAGATATAAATTAAGGGAGGGGAAAAAACTAACTTAAGCATTAGTGTCATGCAATATTTTGTGTAATGTAATATCTTGTACAGACATCTTTCATTAACCTGACACGTTCCACATCATTACGAAGTGTCGTATTCATGATCTATGGAACAAGTATTAATCTAATCTAATCTAAGAAGTAGTCCATAAGAGTACACATCATCCTGTCTACACTGTTGCATACCAGGACACGCAACTCTGACACTTTTGTCTTTCCCTCAGCAGACGTGAATGCGTTGCACATCTGAACTGGAACCGTCGTAGAGCGGAAACACTACGTTTCTAGACATATGTATGTACTCACTCATCTCCATAAGTCCTACAAGTTTGAAACGGGAATTTCCGAATACCCTGTAGACAATAATTAGTATCCGTTAAAGTTTGTAGTACAGTACAATTCATTAAAATTGCAACACTTTGAAGGAGGCAAGCAATAAACGTTACGCTGGCATCAAATGTACTAAGTGCTTGAATATGCAGATGACTGGCATTTCAGAGCAATTACACAAAACAGGGAAGAGTAAAACCATCGACATTCTGTATATAATGGAAAATTATGTAGCGAGGATCTCATTCAGAATCGCATTTTAATTACGGTTATCTACGAGAAAATCGTGTTGAAGAGAAAAAGTCTGCCAGAGCTTGTCGGAGAGCCGTTGTATCACGACCTGTCATCACTGCTAATTATCGTTCCGCAATATTGCCTGTTTATAAATTTCAACAAAGCATATGACAGCATAGTAAGAGAGGAAATGTGGAGGATAATGGCAGAGTACGGGAAATCTGACAAGCTGCTAAAGCTAACTAAAATGTGTGTGCTGGGATCAAAGTGTAGAGTGAAAGTACAGGGGGAGTTCTCAGAATGATTTGAAGTAAAAACAAGAGTGAGACAGGGAGATATTATGTCAACAACCCTGTTCATTTTGGCCCTCAGTAACACCCTGAGGAGAGTAACATGTGAAAGTGCTGAAGTCAACATAGGAAAAAAGATAAATGTCCTGGCTTTTGCGGATGATATTGTGCTGATAGGAAAGAACAAGGAAGAACTGGATAAAATGGGGACTGTGCTAATGGAAGAAGCAAAGAAAGTAGGTCTAAGTGTAAATGAAAGTAAGAGAAAGTTCATGGTAGTAGGCAGAAGAGCTCATTTAGGACCAAACTATTTAAAAATCGGAAATCTAACAATTCAGAAGACAGACACATTCACGTACCTCGGTGTCAATGTCAACCAACAAAATCTTATAGAACAAGAGATAGCAACAAGAATTCAAGCTGGGGAAGATGTCTAGGAGCAATTCACAACACCATAAGATATAAATTGCTATCTAGGCAGGCAAAGATAGTAATATCTCAGACCATCATCAAGTCAATGTTCAAAAAATGTGTGTGAAATCTTATGGGACTTAACTGCTAAGGTCATCAGTCCCTAAGCTTACTTGCTGGAATGGCCGTGAGGTTCTAGGCGCTACAGTCTGGAACCGAGCGACCGCTACGGTTGCAGGATCGAATCCTGCCTCGGGCATGGATGTGTGTGATGTCCTTAGGTTAGTTAGGTTTAATTAGCTCTAAGTTATAGGTGGCTGATGACCTCCGAAGTTAAGTCGAGTAGTGCTCAGAGCAATTTTGAACCTAAGCTTATACACTACTTAACCTAAGTTATCCTAAGGACAAACACACACACACATGCCCGGGGGAGAACTTGAACCTCCGCCGGGACCAGCCGCACAGTCTATGACTGCAGCACCTGAGACCACTCGGCTAATCCCGCACGGCATCAAGCCAATAGTATGTTATGCAAGTGAGACATAGACCCTGACAAAGAAAAGAGAAAAAACTCATCACTTTTGAAAATAAAGCACTGAGAGAAATATATGGACCAGTGAAAGAAAATGAACAGTGGAGAATAAGCAAAAACAGAGAACTCGGGCAATTAACACACTGCCTGACGTCGTACTGAGTGAAAAAATTAAGAGATAAAGGTGGTACCCACATGTGAGGAGGAGATGGGAGAACAGGGTAATAAAGGCTGTGATGGATGGAGAAGCTGAAGGAAAGAGACTCCTGGGACGGCCGAGAATGAGATGGAAGGATAATACCATGGGGGACATGCCGATACTGGGTCTGGGACATGAAGATGCAGATGACACGAAAGTGTGAAAGGCTGCGCTGAGTGAGATCAAGGACTGGCTGCGGTTTGTGTGGCCATTATAAGTAAGTAATATTGCTGTTCAGCTTGTTCGGGAACCCATGACTGTCATGCGAATATGGAATCGAGGAAGGCATCACTCGACACCATATATCTTCTCTGCAACCGAGCGCTGCTAGCACCCAGGAGAGCAGTTTTGTAACACAGTCGCGCATAATCGTCCAGCCACGTCAGATACAAATACAATGAGACGGGGATAGGCTTCTTAGCAGCTAGATACATGGGGACTGGACAAAAATATGCAAACACAAATGCAGATGCTAGTCAAGCCCGAAGGTTGCTCTGTTGTATTTGCCCACGAACGGCGCTTGTGCAATGTCCTCAATACGTTGCAAATGTCAGCCGCAGTCAGAACGGTGCATTATTCGGTGCTTAGTGATTTCGACAGCTGGCAAAATGCTCATGCTCGTATGGTGAGTGCTCCCGTAACCAGAGAACGAAGTGTTTGATGTATTAGATGAAGCACCGTATCGAAGATTTACATCGCATATAGGGAAAGTGGGAAAACTTCATACGGTAAGTTACAATGCGGACGACAAAGTGTTTGAGTGATCGTGATAAACAGTCATTGAAGAGGAAATTGAAGAAAAATAAGAGGAACTCAGCCGCAATAGTTGCTGCAGAACCGAATGTCGCACTAGAGAAACTCTGTCAGCAACAGAACAACGCGAAGGGATCTCCAGAAGCAGGGAATTTCAGGGCAACCTGGAATTCCAACACCATTAATCAGTGATGCAGATACCTGTAACAGGAAAAAGTGGTGCTGAAGCCATAAAATCTAGATTATCAAATGGTTCAAATGGCTCTGAGCACTATGGGACTTAACATCAGAGGTCATCACTCCCCTATAACTTAGAACTACTTAAACCTAACCAACATAAGGACATCACACACATCCGTGCCCGAGGCAGGATTCGAACCTGCGACCGTAGCAGTCGCGCGGTTCCGGACTGAAGCGCCTAGAACAGCTCGGCCACCGCGGCCGGAACGTAGACTATCAAGTAAGACATTTGGCAGGGTGAATCTTGTTTCACACTGTTTCCAACATCCGGTCGAGTTTACAGTAGTGAAACACGGCGGGGATTCGATGTTATTCCATGGGCCACATAACTACTATGCAAGATTGCATTTATCGCCAAGGCTTATGTGACCATTTTGGCTGAACAGTGCTTATTCCCTAATACAGTTCGCATCGTTCAGGACTGATTTTGTGAGCACGATGATGAAACGTCGGGTAAATATTATTGAGCCTTTGTGGTCTACTTTGAAGAGAAGGGAGCGTGATCGCTTTCCACTTCCATCGCCGTAACCTGAACATGCCACTATTTTGGAGGAAGAATACTATAAGATTCCCTTGATAATCATACAGGACCTCTATGTATCCATTCCGGGGCGAAAGGAAGCAGTTTTGGATTCATGCTCTGTATTAGGCTTGGTAATGTGTTGTGCTTTCGGTGTTTCCATATTTTTGTGCAGCCACTGTGTATCCACACAGAGAGTGCGACGGCGTCTGGAGCAACATGGACTGTCAGCACCGGGATCATTTACGTAGCTTTCCGTGACGCGGCAGCAGACAGCGGGTTGCTGACAGTGGTGCATTCAGTGACACCACGTCATCTTTTCAGACGCGAGCAGCATCAAGATGGCCGTATCTGCGTAGAGGCTCCGAGAAGAACGAACGTTGCAGAATGAGATTTTCACTCTGCAGTGGAGTGTGCACTGATATGAAACTTCCTGGCAGATTAAAACTGTGTGCCGGACCGAGACTACAGGGTGTAAAGTATTTAAACAGACAAACTCTGGTCGACTGTAGGGGACATCAAAACAAATATTTTCCCTAAAGTCATTTTTTCCTATGAGGATTATTTAAACCGGTGGAGGCCGTATTACGCTCTTCAGTTGTAGGCAACTGCTGTCCACCAGTGAAGTAGTGCACTGTCTCTGTTTACTAATGGAGAGATACACCTGGAGTGAGTACACTGATATGGTTGGTGCTTACTACGTAGCGCACCACAACTGACGAGCTGCACAGCGGGTTTATCAACAACAATATCCTAATCGCCGTATCCCACATCATACGACCTTTGCTGCTGTGTACCAACGTCTGCGTGAGACCGGGTCATTTAGCAGATTACCTGGACAGGGACGCCGTCGCACGGTAAGAACGCTGCAATTTGAGGAAGCAGTCTTGTAGCATGAGGAGCGGGATCCTTCAGTCAGTGCAGTTCATCGTTAATGTGTGGGTCGGTGTTGTTGGGGACTGTTTAATTGGGCCGTATCTGCTACCTAGGCCATTAAATGACAGGCAGTATTACAATTTTCTCGTCACAGCATTGCCAGAATTGCTGGAAAACGTCCCGCTCCCTACAAGACAACGCAAGTGGTTCCAACATGACGGGGCGCCGGCACATTTCGGTCGTCGTGTGCGTCGATTCCTGGACCGACGGTTCCAAGAAATGTGTATTGGCAGAGGTGGTCCTGTACCATGGCCTGCTCGATCCCCCTCTGGACTTCTTTGTGGGGGGCTAGATGCGCAATCCTGTTTACGCAACTCCTGTTGCATCAGAAGAGGATCTGGTTGCCCGGATAGTAGCAGCACCAGGAACAATTCAGGATGCTCGTGGGGTGTTTGCCTGTGTCAGACAGAACATGATCCCACGGTGTAACCTTCGTTTACATGTCAACGGAGGCATTTTTGAAAATCTAATGTAATTGAAATTGGGTTGTGTCATTAAAAAATGGAAAAGTGTTTGTTGGTTTAATTAATTCGCGACCAGAGAATCTTCCTCTACCGGTTTAAATACTCCTCATAGGAAAAAATGACATTAGGGGAAAATATTTGTTTTTATATCCCCTACAACCCCCCAGAGTTTGTCGGTTTAAATACTTTTCACTCTGTATAGCTCGAGACCTTTGCCTTTCGCTGGCAAGTGCTCTACCGTGTGAGCTACCCAAGCACGACTCACGCCCCGTCCTCATAGCTTTACTTCTGCCAGTGTCTCGTCTCTTACCTTCCAAACTTCACAGAAGCTCTCCTGCGAACCTTGCACAACTAGCACTCCTGGAAGAAAGGATATTGTGGAGACATGGCTTAGCTACAACCTGGGGGATGTTTCCAGAATGAGATGCAAGGTTCGCAGGAGAGCTTGTGTGAAGTTTTGAAGATAGGAGACGAGATGCTGGCAGAAGTAAAGCTGTGAGGACGGGTCGTGAGTCGTGCTTGGGTAGGTCACATGGTAGAGCACTTGCCGCGAAAGGCAAAGGTCCCGAGTTAGAGTCTCGGTCCGATACACAGTTTTAACCTGCCAGGAAGTTTCAGAATGAACGTTGCCATATTTCATTCGTCATTGTTACATTGGCCCTGGATCTGGTGTCATGGTGTGCGGTACCATCGGGTACATAATACGATCACCTCCGGTTCGCATTCCTGGTAATATGCACCGCATGTTCATTTTTAACCAATTAAGGCTCTGTCTTCCAGAACGCCTTGGCCTTATCTTGCAACAAGATAATGCAAGAGCACAAGTTGTCCATAATGTCCTGCCGTACATCAGTGCAGAGGATGTTCGATTGTTACCCTGGCTACCATTTCCCTATCTCTGATCTCACTGAAAACATCTGGTCAGGGGTAGCCGAGAGGCTGGCATACCACCATCACTCGCCACTATAGAAATGAATCAGCAATTAAATGGCACACCCGTATCTGTTATCGAAATACATTTCGCCTTCGTGAGCGTCCAGTTGAGCGTAATTCCTGCTGCCAGAGACGGAAGTTCTGTGTGCTAAATTTCACACCCCAAAATCACCTACATATTTAATAGTGTATTTCACGAACTACTCTGTACACAAACAACATGTACAATTACGTTACTTGCTGTCCTTTGCTATTCTGGCATTGCAGTTGTAATGATCAGAAACGTAATGAAAGGTACATAAATCAGCTGTGATGCATTTCTCTAAAGTCTAAGAGCGTGGCGGCTTCTTGACGTTTGTTTCAGCGCGGTTACACCAGTATCGTCCGAACTACTACAGGAATCAGTAACTTGCGACTAGAGGGTTAATGGGCGAGAGACGCTGCATTGCAGCGTGCGATAGACTGAGAATTTGAGTGGTACGGAAAGAGTGTCTGGATGGCCGAGGCGGTTGAGGCAACCGTTTTAGAGAAATAGAGCATCCGGGTTCCAGTCCCGGTCGGGTACAGGTTTTCAACTTTCGCCACTATGTTACAACAAAGCCCTGTGCGGCTAGCCGTCACGATTTTTCGCAGAACCTTTCCCTTTTCTTCCTTTTCCTCTTCCCCACTTCATGTTTACAAATAATTAAACTGTGGTAGGTTCGCTAAGCTGAAATCGTTTGTGTTCTGGATTGGAGGCGTCCACTTCGATGGAAATCTCCCTGGCGTTGAAAAAGACTAACCTTGGTCGAATGTATACGTGGGTTCTAGGGCAGCACGCACACAATCAAAATAACACATAATAGTGAGTAGTAAAATATATTACTCGATTTTGGTAGCGCTGGTGACCGCAATTGTAGAATGCAGATTCAGTTTATCTCTCCTGCGTTGACTACAGTTTCGTGAACACAAAATGAATAATGTTCTCCGAAATAAAGTATGTCTGGATGTACGTTCGAAGAACAGTTCCAAACTGACTATACTGCAGGAACTCCCTAGCAAGACTCGGACTGACTTACAACTTCCAACTCACAACTTCTGTTCGTGCCCTGTTGCTTAAACGCGCTTCTCTTTTTCCCGGTGGCGTTGTCACTCCAGGAGGTGTAATTCTTGCGGGCAGCGTGATTGGTTTGCGGGCAGCGGTGTTCCTGCTACGGACGGTAGCAACTGTCGCAAACTCTTCCTGTGTATAGTCAGAGTATACCACAGTTCGTGTAAAAATTCCGTGAAGACCCATATTAACTTCAGAGTGACCATTAAACTTAATTTATTTATTGGTATTACTCTGCGCGTATCGATTTATAATTTCCCAATGGTTTTACATGACTGAACGCAACTTCTGCATAAAAGACAGAGGCGTTTAGGTGCAGGCTCTCTTATCTTTGTGATCATAATCAAAATAAAAATAAATATTTAAAGTGAGTTTCAGTTATCAAGTTTACTTAAGTAGCTTAGTCACTTAATTATATTGAAGCTAAGCAACGTCACGGATGTTTCCATCTGGACGAAACCACTTGATGTCATTGTTGAAGCTGCTTCATCTCCCAGTACCTACTGCAACCTACATCCTTCTGAAACTGCTTAGCGTATTCATCTCTTGGTCTCCCTCTACTATTTTTACCCTCCACGCTGCCCTCTAATACTAAATTGGTGATCCCTTGATGCCTCAGAACATGTCCTACCAACCGATCCCTTCTTCTAGTCAAGTTGTGCCACAAAATCCTCTTCTCCCCAATTCTATTCAATACTTCCTCATTAGTTACGTGATCTACCCACCTAATCTTCAACATTCTTCTGTAGCACCACATTTCGAAAGCTTCTATTCTCTTCTTGTCCATACTATTTATTGTCCATGTTTCACTTCCATACATGGCTACACTCCATACAAATACTTTCAGAAACGACTTCCTGACACTTAAACTTATACTCGATGTTAACAAATTTCTCTTCTTCAAAAACGCTTTCCTTCCCATTGCCAGTCTATATTTCATATCCTCTCTACTTCGACCATCATCAGTTATTTTGTTCCGCAAATAGCAAACCTCCTTTACTACTTTAAGTGTCTCATTTCCTAATCTAATTCTCTCAGCATCACCCGACTTAATTCGACTACATTCCATTATCCTCGTTTTACTTTTGTTGATGTTCATCTTATATCCTCCTTTCAAGACACTGTCCATTCCGTTCAACTGCTCTTCCAAGTCCTTTGCTGTCTCTGACAGAATTACATTGTCATCGGCGAACCTTAAAGTTTTTATTTCTTCTCCCTGGATTTTAATACCTACTCCGAATTTTTCTCTTGTTTCCTTTACAGCTTGCTCAATATACAGATTGAATAACATCGGGAAGAGGCTACAACCCTGTCTCACTCCCTTCCCAACCACTGCTTCCCTTTCATGCCCCTCGACGCTTATAACTGCCATCTGGTTCCTGTACAAATTGTAAATAGCCTTTACCTCCCTGTATTTTACCCCTGCCGCCTTTAGAATTCGGAAGAGAGTATTCGAGTCAACATTGTCAAAAGCTCTCTCTAAGTCTTCAAATGCTAGAAACGTAGGTTTGCCTTTCCTTAATCTTTCTTCTAAGATAAGTCGTAAGGTCAGTATTGCCTCACGTGTTCCAACATTTCTACGGAATCCAAACTGATCTTCCCCGAGGTCGGCTTCTACCACTTTTTCCACTCGTCTTTAAAAAATTCGCGTTAGTATTTTGCAGCTGTGGCTTATTCACTGATAGTACGGTACTTTTCACATTTATCAACACCTGCTTTCTTTGAGATTGGAATTATTATATTCTTCTTGAAGTCTGAGAGTATTTCGCCTGTCTCGTACATATTGCTCAATAGATGGTAGAGTTTTGTCAGGACTGGCTCTCCCAAGGCTGTCAGTAGTTATAATGGAATGTTGTCTACTCCCGGGGCATGTTTCGACTCAGATCTTTCAGTGCTCTGTCAAACTCTTCACGCAGTATCGTATCTCCCATTTCATCTTCATCCATTTCCATAATATTGTCCTCAAGTACATCACCCTTGTATAGACTCTCTATATGCTACTTCCACCTTTCTGATTCCCTTCTTTGCTTAGAACTGGGTTTCCATCTGAGCTCTTGCTATTAATACAAGTGGCTCTCTTTTCTCCAAAGATCTCTTTAATTTTGCTGTAGGCTGTATCTATCTTACCCCTAGTGAGATAAGCCTCTACATCCTTACATTTGTCCTCTAGCCATGCCTGCTCAGCCATTTTGCACATCCTGTCGATATCATTTTTTTTTTTTTGCCTGCTTCATTTACTACATTTTTATATTTTCTCCTTCCCTCAATTAAATTCAATATTTCTTCTGTTACCCAAGGATTTCTACTACCTCTCGTCTTTTTACCTACTTGATCCTCTACTGCCTTCACTACTTCATCCCTCAGAGCTACCCATTCGTCTTCTACTGCATTTCTTTCCCCCATTCCTGTGAATTGTTCCCTTATGCTCTCCCTGAAACTCTGTACAACCTCTGGTTTAGTCAGTTTATCCAGGTCCCATCCCCTTAAATTCCAACCTTTTTGCAATTTCTTCAGTTTTAATCTACAGTTCATAAGCAATAGATTGTGGTCAGAGTCCACATCTGCCCCTGGAAATGTCCTACAATTTAAAACCTGGTTCCTAAATCTCTGTCTTACCATTATATAATCTATCTGATACCTTTTAGTATCTCCAGGATTCTTCCGTGTATACAACCTTCTTTTATGATTCTTGAACCAAGTGTTAGCCATGATTAAGTTATGCTCTGTGCAAAATTCTACCAGACGGCTTCCTCTTTCATTTCTTAGCCCCAATCCATATTCACCTACTATGTTTCCTTCTTTCCCTTTTCCTACTGTCGAATTCCAGTCACCCATGACTATTAAATTTTCGTCTGCCTTCACTACCTGAATAATTTCTTTTATCTCATCATAATTTCTTTAATTTCTTCGTCATCTGCAGAGCTAGTTGGCATATAAACTTGTAATACTGTAGTAGGCATGGGCTTCGTGTCTATCTTGGCCACTAAAATACGTTCACTATGCTGTTTGTAGTAGCTTACCCGTACTCCTATTTTTTTATTCGTTATTAAACCTACTCGTGCATTACACCTATTTGATTTTGTATTTATAACCCTTTATTCACCTGACCAGAAGTCTTGTTCCACCTGCCACCGAGCTTCACTGATTCCCACTATATCTAACTTTAACCTATCCATTTCCCGTTTTAAATTTTCTAACCTACCAGCCCGATTAAGAGATCTGACATTCCACGCTCCGATCCGTAGAACGCCAGTTTTCTTTATCCTGATAACGACATCCTCTTGCGTAGTCCCCGCCCGGAGATCCGAATGGGGGACTGTTTTACCTCCGTAATATTTTACCCAAGAGGACGCCACCGTCATTTAACCATACAGTAAAGCTGCATGCCCTCGGGAAAATTACGGCTGTAGTTTCCCCTTAGTATACAGATAACCCATGGTATGTCTCCCTACCTCAGATTTTTTCTGATGCGCCTTAGACAAAAACTCACGCCAAAACCTAAATAAACATGAAGAAATAGTTGTTCTAAAAAGCGGAAAGAAGGTTACAGACCACTGGGAATATCTGCATTTATATCTACATACAAATGTACACCTATTCTCAGTATATCTCTGTGAAATGCGTGCCACACGGTAATTCGGTTCCTTCCCGTTCCCTTCACAGATGGAACCTTGCAAGAATGACCGTGTGTACTTTCCTGTGCTAACTGTTATTTGCCTGATTTTATTTACACTGTCTTTAAACCTTAGACACGTAGTTTCTGTTCCGAAGGACGGAAATATCCATAAGTTACAAGTATGCCATCATCAATTTGTAGGCACGTTAACAGCAAACTGTAGTACGGGCAATTTCCGTATGGTGTCAGTGTTTAAACTACACATAGAACAACAGCAGTCAATACAACGTAACGCTTAAGGTCGTGTAAAGACGGGAAGTGGATGACTGGAAACAACTGGTCTACTGTGATGAATCAGGCCACACGCTGTAGGTCTCACTGCTGAACCCAATGGAATACCTTTGAGACGAGGTGGAAAGTTCAACTACCTTCTCTGGTTTCGGCTCTTGAGGAAGAATGGGCATAGATATAGTACAGCAGACTTTCACTAACAAAAGGAGTGTACACCTCAGAAGCATCCAAACTCAACAAATTCATAAGGCGGATCAACAGTCACAGAGTTTTGAGAGAGATCCCAGTTGACTGCCAGTGACGATGTATTTTGACGCAGTGTTCCACAGAGCACGTTTCCCGCCTCCCCTCCGGTAGTTTGAAGCACTGTGAGAGTAGTCAGGTGAAGCATGGGAGCTGTGTGACTGCTTAGAGGTGGAGAGGTCTTCAGGACGTGTTGTTTGCTACAGCTCAGTGGTCGGGAGACGATGTACACCGTGTGGAGTACATGTGGTAGTCCAGGAGGTGAGCCCACATGACTTGGTTGTGACCATAGTATGAGTTGTCGACGCTGTCCAGGGTTTGAGTAGTGGTGGATGTGTTGCCAGGGTCAGACAGCGCCGAAGACGGCGTAGAGATCTGTCGAAGGCAAGCGTAGTACTGTAATTGTGAGTATACTGTGGACGGAAACGTAGGAGGTGTGAGTGGCAGTTTCGATGTCGTGTGGTAAATTGACTGTCTCGCAGAAGTGGCTTGCGACCCAGCTGTGTCCAGTCTGGCAGTCTGCATGCTAACGTTGGATGAGAAGGTCGTTTTGTATCAGCTTGATGTTAAATGCCTTATGGTGGAAATCGTGGATGTCCAGTCGCAGTTGGAAGATTGATGGTACGGCGCCAGTAGTTAGAGGGTCGACAGGTGTAGGAGGGGGAGGGGGGGGGGGAGAGCTTGGCAAGTTTTGCCATCCGGGGAGGTATCTTGTAGTCTCCACGCTTGTTTGAATCAGTTAACAGCCACTAATTTCACATTCAATAATATTGATATGCGGAAGGTACGATAGTCTCTTCGAAGCAGCTTGTAGGGTCCAAGTACAGAGGCCGTAGGGCAGGTCGTAGAACGTCATTTCGTAGCAACAGAAAGTCACGATCTTTAAGTGCTTTATGTAGAAAGATTTTAGGCGGAAGTGCCGGAGGAATGCGGAGGTGAGCAATGTGTCGCTTGACACAAGTGACCATGTCGGGTAGGTCTGAGGGCATAATTGATGGTTCTTCGAACACAATTCCACTGGCAGGAATAGCATTTCTCCACATAATATTTCGGTCAGTGAGGCCCTGAGGTAATGTTTTTGTGCTGTGTGGACTTCCAAAGGTACTAACCCGTAGCGTCTCAGTCCATGGACCACAGCGGTACACGACGGCCGCTTTTAACATGTAGTGCCACCACTCAAGGAGATGTTGCTTTCTGGATGGTACACTGTGGCTAGGGATCGCCTAGTGCCTGTCATAATGAACAGTTCTAGGAAGAGGACGGATTCTAACTGCTGGCCTGGTTGGCTGTTGTGGGCATGGGGCAGCTGAAGCGTGAGGTACTCACTTCAGTAAATGTTTTGGCGGAAGATTCAGCCGTTATCTCTTTTAATAGTACTGCTTCAAACCATCGCATGATAAATCGATTGCCGGTAGAAGGTAGCGGTAACCATCAGATCCAGATCCTAGGCCTACAAGGTCAATATGCATGTGTCTGAAGTGTCTTTGGCGTAAGAAGTCACCCCTCATTCACCCAACGGCCTTGTCAAAGGGGGGAGGTTTGGGGGAGGAATGGACAGGGGTTCAGGGCACTCTCTTACCCTTGGGGTGGGAAATGCCGTACAGGCGGAAGAAGCAGCGATGACGAACGGCATGAGGATGCAGAAGGCAATGGAAACCACTGCAATAAAGACACACAATATGTATCCACAGGACATGTTTCCTGTAATTGAAAAGCGTCATGATGACCTCTCCATTGGCAAAAGACTCCGGAATAGTCCGCCACTCAGTTCTCCAGGAGGGGGCTGCCAAGGGGTAGGTGACCATGAACAAAGGGTTTAATAACTAACGAAAGGATAACGTTCTGCAGATGGAATGTCAGAAGTTTGAACGTGGTAGGAAAGCTAGAAAGCCTAAAAAGGGAAATACTAAGGCTCAATCTAGATATTATATTACGGGGTCCGTGAAGTGAAATGGAAAGAAGACAAGGATTTCTGGTAACATGAGTGCAAGGTAATACCAACAGCAGCAGAAAACGGTATAAATGGAAAACGAATAGGAAGGTAGGGCAGAGAGTGTGTTACTGTGGATACTTGAATGATGCGGTGGTTTTCATCAGAATCGACAGCGACAACGGTAGTTCAGGTATACATGCCGACGTCGCAAGCCGGAGATAAGGAGATAGAGAAAGTACATGACGATATATAGTACGTAAAGGGAGATGAAAATGTAATAGCTATGGGATATTGGAAGGCAGTTGTACGGGAAGGAGTAGAAGAAAGGTTTACGGGATAATATGAGATTGGTAATAGGAATGAGAGAGGAGAAAGATTAACTGGATTATGCAACAAATTTCAGCTCGTAATAGCGAATATTCTGTTCAAGAATCAAAAGAGGAGGAAGAATAATTGGGAAAAGCCGGCAGATACGTTACATTCCATCATGGTCAGACAGACATTCCGAAATAGGTACTGGATTGTAAGGCGTAGCGAGGAGCAGATATAGACTCAGAGCACAAATTAGTAGTGATGAAGAGTACGCTTAAGTTTAAGAGACTAGTCAGGAAGAATCAAATGCGCGAAGACGTGGGATGTGGAAGTACGAAGGAATGAAGAGTTACGCTTGAAGTTCTCTGAGGCAATAGATACTGTGACAAGGAATAACTCAGTAGGCAGTTGAAGAGAAATGGACATCTCTGAAAAGGGCAATCACAGAATTTGGAAAGATAACCGTTGGTACACAGAAGATAATTGCGAAGAAAGCATCGGCAACAGAAGAAATACTTCAGCTGATCGATTATAGAAGGAATTACAAAAATGTGCAGGGAAATCCAGGAATACAGAAATACAAGTCACTTAGGAATGAAATAAATAGGAAGTACAGTGAAGGTAAGCTGAAATGGCTACATGAAAAACTTGAAGAAATGGAAAACGAAATGATTGTTGTCGAAGGGACTGACTCAGTATATACGAAAGTCAAAACAACCATCGCTCAAACTAAAGGGAAGGGCGGTAACATTAACTCATTTCTGCCTGAATTAAGTTTTACTTGTGTATTTTATAAACTAGATCTTTATATGTTCATTGCCATCAAAGAAACATACCACAAGCAGTAAAACAAAAAATTAATTAATAATTTAATCAAAAAAGGGTTTACATGCATGAAACGCTAGACAGAACATACATTTTAAGTGGAATACATGAGAGTAATGAAATAATGCGGTATAAGTCATTTATATTATCTTTAAAAAGCAGTACTCACTTTGTGTGATACGGTACAAGCTAATGTGCTGAAACCATTATCATAATTGCAGTACATTCTTCTTGGAGTTACTTTGCAGCTATCAGCAGCTCAGTGTCTTCTTTTTTTTCTGTGGCACCATAGCCACCAGATGATTTTTTTCATAATATCTGACGTCATGGAGCGCTCTACCTTGATATGAATTACCGGTAGGGTGAACAGGACCTGTAGGTATTGTTGTCTTGGAAATCAAGTAATATCTCACAATACAGCGCCGAAACTGCAGCTGGGACAGGTTATATAGAGTTACACCCAGCAGTCACGTAAAGCTATTCATCATAATACAAATCTCGCACAGGATGAAATTGGAGAGAAACCTCTATTTCTTAGCATATCTATTAATAGAAGCAGTAACCACGTTTTATCATTTACACTGATTTGTGTGTTATCACATGAGCGCATGAGTCTCGTAATTATTTCAGATCTGTCTCTCCTCATCATGTTGTACACCATTTCATTTCTTATGACCAACCCCAAATCCCATTAATGTTATAGTGCGAGAGAATCAGAATTACAGAAAACCTTTTATCTTTTCATGTGCTATTTTGGGATCCGAGCAGTTGTGAAACAAAGTATATTTTGGTGATTCAGGGATGTGAAAATTAATTATTTCTCTGTTCCAAAACAGCTGACAGCACTGAGCTTTTTATTTGCTGTTATCACTGTCAGGAAAAATAGTGATAATAATTTGTAGATATTCTCTTGTCCAACGTCCTATTGCTGATTTTAAGATATATAGCCTTTCGTTTCATCTTGATTGACATTTTCTGGTGTATCATCTTGAAGGAAACCATCATCAGGGTCGCCACCTAACCTATATTCGTTAACCAAAACCACTTCTGCACCAGCCCGAATTTGCTTTTTTCCAAGAATATCTATCTTTCCTCCCCAACTTTCTTCACCAGAAACATCATCCGACTGCACATTCATTTTAGGAGGCTCAATAAATATATCTGTTGTATCTTTTTCCTCTTCCTAAAGAATATCCAGGATTTTATGCACGGACACGTCTCTGAAAAAGTAAGAATCTTTACATTGACCGTTATTCCTATTGCAACACATATGTAATCAGTGGCGGGTGCCATGTATGAACACAAGAGCACGTGAACACCCTAGCTTTCGGCACTTGCAAATTTATTGGCTATTTTTCTTTGAATGCTGTAAACATAATATAGATGCTGCAATATGAAAGACGGCTACTGCAGTACTGCTCCTCTCGACTCCCTGAAACTTGGCAGGGTCTCGAACATGTTTTCAGTTGTGCACGTTTTAAAGAGCTTTTGCGTATGCGCAACTTGTGAGACTTAATTGCCTCACGAGCCAAATGCATACATATTTCGCAAAAAACGCGCACAGTTCACAATGTGCACAGTCAGCCCTTGCCACTCAACTAGAGGTATACATTAGTGACACCAAGCGGTAGCACACTGCAGCAGACTTTTATCCCCATTCACTCGGCATAAACACTGCTAGATGACAGCACACTAATCAGATATGCTAAATCACTCACTATATAATATAGTAAAATTACATCGGACGTCAGTATAGTATTATAAGCACGTCAAAAAACGTTTTGTATCACTTTGGTTTCGAGAGTTCCGGAACCTGTACAGAAAATTGAAGTAGAGATCAACATAAAGTCATTTCCGTCCTTTCTATTGCTCATGAAAACCACACACTGCTTGTTGTACCACCATACAGCGAGACCTTCAGAGGTGATGGTCCAGTTTGCTGCACACACCGGTACCTCCAATACCGAATAGCACCTCCTCTTGCAGTGATGCATTCCTGTATTCGTCGTGGCATACTATCCACAAGTTCAACAAGGCACTGTTGGTCCAGATTGTCCCACTCCTCAACGGCGATTCGGCATCGATCCCTCAGAGTGGTTGGTGGGTCACGTCGTCCATAAACAGCCCTTTTCAATCAATCCCGAACATGTTCGATAGCGTTCATGTCTGGAGAACATGCTGGCCACTCTAGTTGAGCGATGTCGTTGTCCTGAAGGAAGTCGTTCACAGGATGAGGGCGCGAATTGCCGTCCATGAAGACGAATGCCTCGCCAATATGCTGCCGGTATGATTGCACTATCGGTCGGAGGATGGCATTCACGCATCGTACAGCCGTTACGGTGCCTTCCATGACCCCCATTATGCTACCCCAAAACAGCAGGGAACCTCCACCTTGCTGCACTCGCTGGGTATTGTGTCTAATCGTTCAGCCTGACTGGGTTGCCTCCGAACACGCCTCCGACGACTGTCAGGCTGAAGCCATATGAGACACTCCTCGGTAAAGAGTACGTGCTGCTAATCCTGAGCGGTCCGTTCGGCATGTTGTTGGGCCAATCTGTAACGCGTTGCATGGTGTCGTGGTTGCTAAGGTGAACCTCGCCATGGACGTCGGGAGTGAAGTTGCGCATCATGCAGCCTACTGCGCACAGTTTGAGTCCTAACACGATGTCCTGTGGCTGCACGACAAGCATTATTCAACATGGTAGCTTTGCTGTCAGGATTTCTCTGAGTCATAATCCGTAGGTAGCGATCACCCATTGCAGTAGTCCTTGGGCTGCCTGAGCGCGGCATGTCATCGACAGTTCCTCAGTTCCTGTCTCTCTGTATCTCCTACAAGTCCGAAAAACATCGCTTTGGTTCACTCCGAGACGTTTGGACACTTTCCTTGTTGAGAGCCCTTCCTGGCACAAAGTAACAATGCGGACGCGATCGAAGTGCGGTAGTGACCGTCTGGGCATGGTTGAGCTGCAGCCAACACGAGCCGTGTACATCCTTCCTGGTGCAATGACTGGAACTGATGGGCTGTCGGCCCGCTCCTTCTAATAAGCACTGCTCATGCATGGATGTTTACATCTGTGGGCGGGGACAGTGACATCTCTGAACCGTCAAAGGGACTGTGTTGTGATACAATATCCACAGTCAACGTCTATATTCAAGAGTTCTTGTAACCGGGGTAATGCAAAACTTTTCCTGATGTGTCTATATTTTTGTTTGGAGTTGGATCTTTACTGTTTGGGAATCCGCTTTCATGTGCAGTGTAAACATGAAGCATGTTAAATCTAATTTAAATGCTAACAGAAAAGTATCTACCCTTTTTTACTTTTTATATTTTGTAATGCCACTCGGCTGAACAGCGGTAAATTGTGCCACTGTTAACCCTCCCCTACCCATATGGGGTCGGGGCATGAATTTACAACAAAAGGAAAAAGAAAAACAGAAAAGTAAAGATGTGAGGAGTGGTCATGAGTCATGATTGGGTAGCTCAGTGACCCTCGAAAGACAAAGGCCACAAGTTCGCGTCTCGGTCAAGCACAGAACTTTAATCTATCACGGAGTTTCATATCAGAGTGCACTTCACTGCAGAGTCAAAAATCTCATTCTGGGAACAAAAAAGTAAATTACTCGAAAAAGTTAGCCGCATAGGAAACACGCTCTGCAAGAGCATATCCTTGGCTGAAAGACTGATGAAATCAATTAAGCGTGGCGACGAGCGAACATTTAACAACGAAGTTTACAGTTGGCTTAATTTGTTGTCTGAGTGCAGTGTGAGAATATCTGGTTTTCAGCCTGGAAGTAAATCAATGAACTACTACATCTGTCAGGGATCTTGCACATTATTCCGAAAAAAATGGAAAAGAGTGAAAAGTCCCACTTACACAAAAATGCGAAGTGGAGGACTGAGAAAAGTGACATGTTATTTCGTTATTGTCCAAAAACTGTACTTAATTATGTACAAAACAACAAAATTCCACTACAACATTTCTTTCTTTGACATATAAGTTGTGCACCTTTTTATTATTATCATTGTTATTATTATTGGCAGTTGCTGTACTTGTATAAACTTGTTGATAAGCGTAACTGCTGTACAGCAAATGCTATTAATTTCACACACTCAGATTTATCTGAATCTAAAAACTTTTGAACACCCAGAAAGTATACTCACTGTACGTAGCCAGTGGCGGATACAGAAAAACCTCAACGAGGAGCTACCTTTACCTTTACTGTAATAAATAATCAAGTCACATGCATAGTTTAAGAAAGTTTCATTTAAACTGATTATACACATATACAAGACAATGGCATCTTAATGATATAAAAAAGTTACAATTGTGGTTCTCTTCCTTAAATGATAAATTTTATGCGCCTCTTCTTCGTGGCAAATTGGTTAATTACATCGCCAATATGACAATCGACATCAAGGTGAGTGTTCAACAGAGCTAAGCCATTAAGTCGATCATCCTTCATTGTCGACCCCAGCCATGTCTTTGTACACTTCAGTGTTGAAAAACTTCTTTCTACTGTAGCAGTAGATGCAGGTAGCCAAGCAAATATTTTGTACAGCGTGTGCAAAGTAGGATAGTCAGAACTAGGACAAACAGACACTGCTTGTATAACACAACCACGATCATTGGTGGCGTTTATGCTCGTTTGCTTGTATTGAAGAATCGAGTCGACTGACGAAGGAAACGAACGAATAGCGTGCGAGCTGACTGGCAGGTGCGGCGCTGGTGGCAATACATGGCAATGCGGCCCCGCAAGCGGTAGTGGAGGGAGGGGGGGGGGGGGGGGGGGGGTCTGCGCCCCCCCATATGTATCCGCCACTGTATGTAGCACTTAGTCAAAAACTGAATTAGGAACCATAACGATGAATTTCATTTTGTGGATAACCAATATCATAAAATGCAGCACCTTTAACATTATTATCAAGTAAATGTTGTAAAAAATTATGTGATACACTGCAACAGAAAATAATAGTCATAATCTTATTCCAAAAAAAAATCTTCAGTGATTGAAGCACCACGCTCTGATCTCTTCGTGCTTACTGCTGTCAGGAACCTGCCTAAATATCACTAATGGAGCATCCTTAGCTGAGAGATACACAATAACAAGCTTTCCAAATGCAATGCATTGTTGCCAACAAGATAAAACAATGGCAGAGAGTTACGTTACATATACACTACGCTAGGCAGAAGTGGGTTAAAAGTGCAATGAGTATTCCGCTGTTAAATACAGAGGAGAGAGCGGATAGGTAGTACAGAAGAAAAAACAGGAGTCGATATAGAACTGACAGGGGCTCCAGTATTAGAGTCAGAATTTAAAAGAACTCTGGAAGACAGAATGTATAGCTAACATTTCATCAGAATTTCTAAAATCTATTTATGGGAAGTGACAGCAAAACGAATATTCACGTCGGTTTGTAGAACGAATGAGTCTGACGACGTATCATCTGACTTTCGGAAAAACATTACCCACACAATTTAGAAGACAGTAAGAGCCGACAAGTATGAGAATTATCGCACAGGCAATGTAACAGCTTATGCATACAAGTTGCTAACAAGAATGATACACAGAAGAACGGAAAATAGAACTGAGGATGTGTTAGATAACGATCAGTTTTTCTTTAGAAAAGGCAAAGGCACCAGAGAGGTAATTCTAACGTTGGGGTTTATATGGAAGCTAGACTAAAGACAAACCAAGACACGTTCATAGTATTTGCTGACATAGAAAAATCTTTAGACAATGTAAAATGGCACAAGATGTTCGAAATTCTGATAACAACAGGGGTAACCTCTATGAAACGGCGGGTAATGTATAATGTATACAAGAATCAACAGAGAAGAGTGAGAGTGGGAGACGAAGAACGAAGTGCACAGATTAAAAAGCGTGTAAGACAGGGATCTACTCTCTCACTCCTACTGTTTAATTTGTACATCGAAGAAGCAATGACGAAAATAAAAGAAAGGTTCAAGAGTGATTTAAAATTCAGTGAGAAAGGATATGAATGACAAGATTCGCTGGTGGCATTGATGTCCTCAGTGAAAGTGAATAAAAATTACAGGATGCGTTGAATGGAACGAACTGTCTAATAAGCACAGAATATGGACTGAGAGTAAACCAAAGGAAGGCGAAAGTAATGAGAATTAGCTGGAATGAGAACATCAAGAAACTTTACATCCGGATTGATGGTCATGAAGTAGATGAACTTAAGGAATTCTGCTACCTAGGTAGTAAAATAACCAATGGCGGACGAAGCAATGAGGACATTAAAGGCAGACTAGCAATGGCAAAAAAGGCATTTCTGGCAAGACCTTAATTTCAGGAAGAAATTTCTGAGTATGTACGTTTGGAGCACAGCATTGTATGGTAGTGAAACATGGACTGTGGGTAAACCGGAAAAGAAGAGATTCGACGCATTTGACATGTGGTGCTACAGACGAATGTTGAAAATCAGGTGGACTGATAAGTAAGGAATGAGGAGGTTCTCTGTAGAATCGATGAGGAAAGAAATACTTGGAAAACACTGACAAGAAGAAGGGACAGGATGGTAGGACATCAGTTAAGACATCGAGGAATAATTTACATGGTACTAGAGCGAGCTATAGAAAGTAAAAACTGTAGAGGAAGATAGAGATTGGAATCCATCCAACAAGTGTTTCAGGACGTAGGTTGCAAGTGCTACTCGGAGAGGAAGAGGTCAGCACAGGAGAGGAATTCGTGGCGGGCCGCGTCAAAACAATCAGAAGACTCATAAAAAAAGGTCATGCAAAGTGGGGCCCACCAGGAGAGTGGTCAGGCGAGTGCCAGGGAGTGCCAAATTATGGAACTGCTGGAAGACAACTTGTTGGAACTGTTGAGTTTGAAGGGAACATGTCCGATTTTATTCATATGGTTCAAATGGCTCTGAGCACTATGGGACTTAACATCTGTGATCATCAGTCCCATAGAACTTGGAACTACGTAAACCTAACTAACCTAAGGACATCACACACATCCATGCCCGAGGCAGGATTCGAACCTGCGGTCACGCGGTTCCAGACTGAAGCGCCCATAACCGCACGGCCACATCGGCCGGCTCCGATTTTGTGCAATGTTGAAGAGTACTGGGCATGTCGCACCTTGGATTCGTCGAAGTTTGACCTGCAGGTTCGTGGCTGGGTCATTAATGAGGGTCTGTAACTGTTGATCGTCTTGTTCTGCCTCAGAAAGCAGTTCATATTCGAGATGACAAATGCAGGAGCTCTAGAAATAGTCTACCACAACGTTCTCCACACCTTTCAGGTTGCAGAAATCCATGGTAAATTGAGCAATAAAGTTTGGTAAGTGTCGAAACCGTCTGGTTCAAGGGTCTTTGCGTGGGTTTCTAATAAAGTCACCTAATGGACAACAATCAGTTTAAATAATCAGGGGGCATCCTAAGTCTTGCCTGAAGTAGCTTTCTGCTTCTTAGAGAGCTCTGTCACAAGCAAACCACTTGTTTTGTGAAGGCGTGAGCTTGCGTGAGAAAAAACGGAGCGGCTGCTGAAAGCCGCCCAGCTCCTGCAGCAGCACAGTGCCTATAATTGAGTCATTCGTGTCTGCTGTTATGAGCAGCTGTGCGTCAGGGAGAGGATGTGCCAAAGTGATGGCCTGGATAAGGCATTCTCTGATGCGTTCGAAAGCGGACTGAATCTCGATCGTCCACGTGAGTTTGCGTTTACCCATGGTATTCTAGCCATGAGCGCTTAAATACTAAATTGCGAACATCACTTAGGGTCTCCGGTCGCTGTGGCCGAGCGGTTTTAGGCGCTTCAGTCTGGAACCGTACGACCGCTACGGTCTCAGGTTCGAATCATGCCTCGGGACTGATGAACTCAGATATTAATTTCCATAACGTTCAGAGCCATTCCAACTTAGGCGCTACAAGTGTATAATTAGAGGACAGACTACTGAGTTCTTCTGCACTGCGTTATGGTAAGACTGGACGTGTAGGTACCTGTCTGTATTTGTTGGTTTCTGGTATACGCTATGACCTGGTGTGTCACTCTTTGTCCTATATTGGAATTACAGAATTCTTCTCTACTACGAGCATGATCTGGAGCTTCTAGTGCATTTTGTTCAAATATTCGTAAAATATATGTAACACCGTCTAACCACGGATCTGAATCAAATGTGGGAGTAAAGGAGTTGAATACTGTTGAATATGTTGGCTGCTAATGGGAATAGGGAACGGAAGGAGGGAGGTGGGACCTATTGCTATGCCGTCCATCTGCTCACCGTATTTTCCTTACTACACTCCTGGAAATTGAAATAAGAACACCGTGAATTCATTGTCCCAGGAAGGGGAAACTTTATTGACACATTCCTGGGGTCAGATACATCACATGATCACACTGACAGAACCACAGGCACATAGACACAGGCAACAGAGCATGCACAATGTCGGCACTAGTACAGTGTATATCCACCTTTCGCAGCAATGCAGGCTGCTATTCTCCCATGGAGACTATCGTAGAGATGCTGGATGTAGTCCTGTGGAACGGCTTGCCATGCCATTTCCACCTGGCGCCTCAGTTGGACCAGCGTTCGTACTGGACGTGCAGGCCGCGTGAGACGACGCTTCATCCAGTCCCAAACATGCTCAATGGGGGACAGATCCGGAGATCTTGCTGGCCAGGGTAGTTGACTTACACCTTCTAGAGCACGTTGGGTGGCACGGGATACATGCGGACGTACATTGTCCTGTTGGAACAGCAAGTTCCCTTGCCGGTCTAGGAATGGTAGAACGATGGGTTCGATGACGGTTTGGATGTACCGTGCACTATTCAGTGTCCCCGCGACGATCACCAGAGGTGTACGGCCAGTGTAGGAGATCGCTCCCCACACCATGATGCCGGGTGTTGGCCCTGTGTGCCTCGGTTGTATGCAGTCCTGATTGTGGCGCTCACCTGCACGGCGCCAAACAAGCATACGACAAACATTGGTACCAAGGCAGAAGCGACTCTCATCGCTGACGACGACACGTCTCCATTCGTCCCTCCATTCACGCCTGTCGCGACACCACTGGAGGCGGGCTGCACGATGTTGGGGCGTGAGCGGAAGACGGCCTAACGGTGTGCGCGACCGTAGCCCAGCTTCATGGAGACGGTTGCGAATGGTCCTCGCCGATACCCCAGGAGCAACAGTGTCCCTAATTTGCTGGGAAGTGGCGGTGCGGTCCCCTACGGCACTGCGTAGGATCCTACGGTCTTGGCGTGCATCCGTGCGTCGCTGCGGTCCGGTCCCAGGTCGACGGCCACGTGCACCTTCCGCCGACCACTGGCGACAACATCGATGTACTGTGGAGACCTCACGCCCCACGTGTTGAGCAATTCGGCGGTACGTCCACCCGGCCTCCCGGATGCCCACTATACGCCCTCGCTCAAAGTCCGTCAACTGCACATACGGTTCACGTCCACGCTGTCGCAGCATGCTACCAATGTTAAAGACTGCGATGGAGCTCCGTATGCCACGGCAAACTGGCTGACACTGACGGCGGCGGTGCACAAATGCTGCGCAGCTAGCGCCATTCGACGGCCAACACCGCGGTTCCTGGTGTGTCCGCTGTGCCGTGCGTGTGATCATTGCTTGTACAGCCCTCTCGCAGTGTCCGGAGCAAGTATGGTAGGTCTGACACACCGGTGTCAATGTGTTCTTTTTTTCCATTTCCAGGAGTGTATTTCAAGAATATTGATGAGGAAAAGCAACCAAGTCGCATGTGTCTAGCGGGACTTGCTCTTGTAGAACGTGAACTGTCTGGCCTACTGGCACATTTGTTAACAGTTACTTGACATAGAAGCTGCTCACGATGTCTGTGGTAAAATTGTTTCTCCTATATAAAGTGCATCAAGTTCTTCTCAGCCATTTTGACAACTAGTGGTCTTAATTTTCAGGCTAGATACTTTGCCACGTAGCATGTAGGCATGTTGATTCCATGCAATTTTGGCCTCAAAGGATGGCCTTCTTTGAGTATTTTTGATACTTCACAAATTCTTGTTGGAATTCTTATTCTGGGGATGAATCCCTTGGCTGCATCAGCGTCCATTCTTTAGTCCTTGAATAAGTTCTGCGTCTTTGTAACTTTTTATCTTTAGGAACCAACCTTAGTTCATTGCATATGGAATCGTTTATTAAATCTTTCATTTCGTGTTCATAATGCCCGATGATAATACCTGATTCCCTTTATCTGCCTGTAATACCACAATGTCGTTGTTCTTCTTTATTTCTGTGTTACCTCTCCTTTCTCTATGACTCAGTTTGCGCTTTGTGGCTTGACATCCAGTAAAATTCGAATAGTTTCTTGTCAGATTTCCACAGCCACAGTTATATAATCGTCCATCAGACAGTTTCCGTTCGAAGACCACACTAACCCATTGGCTATATGTCGGTGCTGATATACCCTCATTGGGGTCGCGCTGGGTTGCATATACGCTGCAACAATGGACTCGAACGGATACTTTTTGATCACCCCTTATAGATTGGCTTAAGGCCAAAATTTCACCGTCGCAGCTGAGCAGATTCCTACAGAACAAATCATATTCATGGAAGCAGCGCTGCAGCACACTTCTACAATTGAAGCTGACAAAATCAGGCAAGAAACTGTTCCATTCTTACTACATGTCAAGCCACCAGAAGCACAACCTGAGTTGTGGCGATGGAATCATCTTGCCTACACGCAAGTTGACATAATATCTAACCTGTGAATTAAGACCCCTAGTTGGCAAAACAGCCTCTTATGCGAAGGACTTGACGCATTTTATAGAATGCATAACGGTAGGAAAAAATTTAGCCAAAGACATCATGGTTAGTTTCATGCTTAAGTCACTAATTGCAAACGTGCCAGTACACAAAACTATTCGCATTTCGGCATAGGTGTGACACCTGGTTCATTTACGTGTGTTATCAACATACTTCAAACCGCAAGGAAATACTATGTGCATATGGACGACATAACAATGGGTCCCCCACCCCCCTTACTGCTATTAGCAGCCGACATATTCATGAAGACCTTTGAAGCAACAGTGTTCATCTCTTTTATGCTCACAACACTGACACAAATATGATGACGACATGTTCTCTAAAAATAGTCCCATGGTGAGACAGAGCTACATATATTTCACAAATATTTGAACAAAATACACAAATTCAGTTCACGCTCCAAGCTGAGAAGAATACTGCAATGCAATAAAGGTCAATAGGTAACACACTAAAGCATAGAATATATTAGAACTCAACAGATATGGGCAGGTGCCTACACATCCAATTCCGACAGCATCCAGTGTCCTCTGGCCATAGCCTGTAGCACCGAAGTGATGTCTACAATTTAACATGTGAGCTTAAAAGGATGCAAACAACGTTCTTAGTCAACGGTTACAACCCCAAATCGATCCGCACAGCCATGACAACAAACGTGATAGGTAAGACATCGACAGACTGCAGCCAACAACGCGCTTACCTTGGAAGAAGAATGTTACCGATCGGATTGGTAAACACCAAGTTGATGTCCAGCCCGTCTTCGACAGCACCCAAAATCTCCGGCATATGCTAGGCTCCACCAAGGAAAGCGTAAATGTTCTGCACACTGCAGGCATGCATAGGGTGGGTTGTGAGTGAGGAGTAGTTTACATCGGCGCCACCTGCAGGTCTGTTGCAGCACACGTACTGTTGCACGAGTAGTACATTCGATTTGGGCTGCACAACAGATCTGCCGTTGTTGAAGACAAAAGAGACTGCACAATGAAATTAAAGTTCCACGAAACTTGCTTGCTTGCTAAGCAGCCTTGGGTAGTGAAACGCATGATCAGATGGCCCATTGTGCTATTAAAACACCCCAACAACGTGAAAAGATAAGACGGACTCAGGCTTGCACAATCCTAACTGCCACAGCCATCGGAGCCCAACAAGGCCATAATAACAACACGAAAGGCGAACGTTACCGGCCAGTAACTCCCGCCGAGTGGCTTACGTCCAGTATGAGGTAAACACGTCCTATTCGTCGACGACTAGCATAGCATCAAAATGGTTCAAATGGCTCTGAGCACTATGCAACTTAACTTCAGAGGTCATCAGTCGCCTAGAACTTAGAACTAATTAAACCTAACTAACCTAAGGACATCACACACATCCACGCCCGAGGCAGGATTCGAACCTGCGACCGTAGCAGCCGCTCGGATCCAGACTGTAGCGCCTAGAACCGCACGGCCACTCCGGCCGGCTAGCATAGCATCACACATAAAGAAGCAGTAGGAAACAGTTGATCTCAACTCCCTCCACCACAGGATACTTGTTGTAATAAAGTTTCTCATTTCTACATCTACATTTATACTCCGCAAGCCACCCAACGGTGTGTGGCGGAAGGCACTTTACGTTCCACTGTCATTACCTCCCTTTCCTGTTCCAGTCGCGTATAGTTCGCGGCAAGAACGACAGCCGGAAAGCTTCCGTGCGCGCTCGAATCTCTCTAATTCTACATTCGTGATCTCCTCGGGAGGTATAAGTAGGGGGAAGCCATATATTCGATACCTCATCCAGAAACGCACCCTCTCGAAACCTGGACAGCAACCTACACCGCGATGCAGAAGGCCTATCTTGCAGTCTGCACTTGAGTCTGCTAAACATCTCCGTAACACTATGACGCTTACCAAGCAACCCTGTGACGAAACGCGCTGCTCTTCTTTGGATCTTCTCTATCTCCTCCGTCAACCCGATCTGGTACGGATTCCACACTGATGAGCAATACTCAAGTATAGGTCGAACGAGTGTTTGGTAAGCCACTTCCTTTGTTGATGGACTATATTTTCTAAGGATTCTCCCAAGGAATCTCAACCTGGCACCCGCCTTACCAAACAATTAATTTTATATGATCATTCCATTTCAAATCGTTCCGCAAGCATACTCCCAGATATTTTACAGAAGTAACTGCTACCAGTGTTTGTTCCGCTATCATATAATCATACAATAAAGGATCCTTCTTTCTATGTATTCACAATACATTACATTTGTCTATGTTATGGGTCAGTTGCCACTCCCTGCACCAAGTGCCTATCCGCTGCAGATCTTCCTGCATTTCGCTGCAATTTTATAATGCTGCAACTTCTCTGTATATTACAGCGTCATCCGCGAAAAGCCGCATGGAACTTCCAACACTATCTACTAGGTCATTTATATATATTGTGAAAAGCAATGGTCCCATAACCCCATAACAGTCCCCTGTTGCACGCCAGAGGTTACTTTAACGTCTTCTCCATTGAGAACAACATGCTGTGTTCTGTTTGCTAAAAACTCTTCAATCCAGCCACACACAGCTGGTCTGATATTCCGTAGGCTCTTACTTTGTTTATCAGGCGACAGTGCGGAACTGTATCGAACGACTTCCGGAAGTCAAGGAAAATGTCATCTACCTGGGAGCATGTATCTAATATATTCTGGGTCTCATGAACAAATAAAGCGAGTTGGGTCTCATACGATCGCTGTTTCCGGAATCCATGTTGATTCCTACAAAGAAGATTGTGGGTTACCAGAAATGACATGATACGCGAGCAAAACACATTTCCGCCACTAGTGACCAATAACATCACTGTTCTTCAAAATTATGATGCGATATCATACTCAACAGAGCAGTTGTGACAAAATGTGAGTTCCTGTACATCAAGAAGTACATCAGCAAACGCAGAAGAAGGCCACTGAAACCATGTCCGAAACATCGGTGATAGTTATTTACCCTGAAGATTTTAACTGACTCTAGCCGCATAAGCCTACGTAATTACATGGAATAGCGTTGTTGTCCGCACATGTCCGGCACATGTTCTATCAGGTATAGACCTGTGGATCTTGTTGGTCTTTGAACGACCTAAACATCACGCACACAGTTCAATGACACATCAGCCAGGTGTGAATGAGCATTGTCCTACTGGAAAATTGCATAAAGAATCGTCGTGAGCCGTGGCGGAACTGGCACCGGTATTATCTCTGACATGAGTACGATTGCTTCCCTAGTGCATTGGGATTGGGCCGGCTCGAGATATAAGGGAGTGCCGACCGCGAGTAGAGAAGAGAGGACATAACACTTTGAGAACGGAAGGCAGAAGTGTGTGACTCGGTGACTGGCTGGCGGAGAGAAGCTAAGACGGCGTGCCTGAGGCCGGGCGGCGGTTGTCACGTGGTTGTACTGGAGTCGGCGGGAGTTGGCCGGCGGTGTGCATTCTCCAGCAACCTCGTGAGCTGTGGATGTGCCTGCTTCCTTGGAGGGACACGCTGTTAGGGTCTCGCGAAGTGATGGTCTGACATCTGTGCAAAATTGCCCCGCCATCTAGACACCCAGTTAAGTACGCTAATTACTTAGTTAACTGTGATTGCGATCGCTCTTGGTACAGTAAGACGCTGCAAGACGTGCGATGTTTGTTTGTTTGATTTCATTTGAGGCCTCTAACTAAAGTTGTGCTCTGCTTCCGCATAATATTGATGTACCGGGTGATCAAAAAGTCAGTATAAATTTGAAAACTGAATAAATCACGGAATAATGTAGATAGAGAGGTACAAATTGACAGACATGCTTGGAATGACATGGGGTTTTATTAGAACCAAAAAAAAAAAGTTCAAAAAATGTCCGACAGAGCGCTTCATCTGATCAGAATAATTATTAGCATAACAAAGTAAGACAAAGCAAAGATGCTGTTCTTTACAGGAAATGCCAATATGTCCTCCATCGTTCCTCAACAAGAGCTGTAGTCGAGGAATAATGTGGTGAACAGCACTGTAAAGCATGTCCGGAGTTATGGTGACACATTGGCGTCGGATGTTGTCTTTCAGCATCCCTAGAGATGTCGGTCGATCACGATAGACTTGCGACTTCAGGTAACCCCAAAGCCAATAATCGCACGGACTGAAGTCTGGGGACCTGGGAGGCCAAGCATGACGAAAGTGGCGGCTGAGCACACGATCATCACCAAACGACGCGAGGAAGAGAACTTTCACGCGTCCATCAATATGGGGTGGAGCGCCATCCTGCATAAACATCGTACGTTCCAGCAGTGTTTATCAGCCAGGCTGGGGATGATGCGATTCTGTAACATATCGGCGTACCTCTCACCCGTCACGATAGTAGCTACAAAACCAGAATCACTCATTTCCTCGAAGAAAAAAGTCCCTATAATTGTATATGTGGTAAATCCAACCCATACCGTGACATTCTCGTCGTGCAATGGACTTTCCAAGACCGTTGTAGGATTTTCGGTAGTCCAAATTCTGCAGTTGTGGGCGTTGACAGACCCCTCGGAGCGTGAAATGAGCTTCTTCGGTCCACAACACGTTACTCAACCTGTAAGTAGGCTATGTAAGTAGGCTGTTTAGGTTTTTATGTTGGTAACGCCATGTAGCGCTCTATATGAAAATCACTGACTGTGCCACGTGCAGTCTGTGGCTAGTTTGCATTGTTGCAACTTGCTATTGTAGTGTTGGGCAGTTGGCTGTTAACAGCGCGTAGCGTTGCGCAGTAGGAGGTGAGCCGCCAGGAGTGGTGGATGTGGGGAGTGAGATGGCGGAGTTTTGAGGGCGGATAATCTGGACGTGTGTCCATCAGAGAGAGAGTAAATTTGTAAGACTGGATGTCTTGAACTGATATATATATATTATGACTTTTGAACACTATTAAGATAAATAATTTGTTTGTTCTTTATCAAAATCTTACCTTTGCTAACTATGCCTATCAGTAGTTAGTCCCTTCAGTAGTTAGAATCTTTTATTTAGCTGTCAGCAGTGGCGCTCGCTGTATTGCAGTAGTTCGAGTAACGAAGATTTTTGTGAGGTAAGTGATTCATGAAAAGCATAGGTTATTGTTAGTCAGGGCCAGTCTTTTGTAGGGATTTTTGAAAGTCAGATTGCGTTGAACTAACAATATTGTGTGTCAGTTTAGTTGGCTCTGAGCACTATGGGGCTTGACTGCTGTGGTCATCAGTCCCCTAGAACTTAGAACTACTTAAACCTAAGTAACCTAAGAACATCACACACATCCATGCCCGAGGCAGGATTCGAACCTGCGACCGTAGCAGTCGCGCGGTTCCGGACTGCGCGCCTAGAACCGCGAGACCACCGCGGCCGGCTGTCAGTTTAGTGTTGATCAGAATAGGTAAAGTGCGAAATGTCCGAGTACGTTCAGTTCTGATCAGCTGTTTGAAAATCAAATAATGTAAGAGGTTTATCAGCACAGTAATTCAATAATTTTTCTAACGGGATGTTTCAAACCAATCGTCATCTTCCGCCATCTTTTGTAACGCCCACACCGCAAATGCCCTCCGCTTCACTAAATCGCCAGGTAACAGTTCATGATGCCCATGGATTTTGTACGGATAGCATCGGAGGGTACGCCTAAGTGCCAACCAAACAGTAGTGTACGGAATGCCGGTGCGACTGCACGAGCGCTGACTTCCCCATGCATAGACGAACCCGCTACAGTCGCCATTTCTTCCTGACCAGTCTCAGCAGCATTACGCTTTGTACTCGGTCGGCCACTACGGGGTCTATTATCTAAACAACCCGTGGCTTCGAACTTCGAAATCATTCTCGCCACAGCTGCATTTGTCAACGGACCTTTACCCGTTCGAAACCCCTTCAAATGGTTCACATGGCTCTGAGCACTATGGGACTCAACTTCTGAGGTCATCAGTCCCCTAGAACTTAGAACTACTTAAGCCTAACTAACCTAAGGACATCACACACATCCATGCCCGAGGCAGGAAACCCCTTCCTATGGCGATAGGATCGTAACGCTGAACTAGCACATTCCCCATTCTGATAATACAGCTTCACTGAAAGCACCTCTGCAGGTGAAATCAACATGCTGCGACGTATCTGATTCTCTCTCTCTCATTACAGCTCCTTTTATACACGATTGTCATGCGCAGTCATTGACGTTTTGCTGTCCAGCGGCATCTGTCGGACATTCTGTGAACTTTTTTTTGTTCTAATAAAACGCCATGTCATTCCAAGTATGTGTGTCAATTTTTATCTCTCTATCTACATTATTCCGTGGGTTAATAAGTTTTCAAATTTATACTGACTTTTTGATCACCCGGTATTTGCAGATGTGTCTAGAGAGTTCTATTGAGTGTCGGTTCTTGGGAGCCAGTTCATTTCCCACTCTTAGTGTTTGTTTTTCAAGTATAGTTTTACTTAGAAAAAGCATTTCCGAGTGAAATTAGTTGTCGTTTAGCCGTGATTTTCTAGAGTTAATTTACTGGTCAATCTTAAATGTTAAATTTAAGGAACGTTATTGTGCCTCCAGTTGTCAGGTGTGGTCTGTGTTTCAGTGAGTTGAGGCAGTGGGCAACCGAAGTACTGGGCTTCCGTTTAGATTACAAGTTTGGCTTACGGGCGGTGGACTTCGCATGAGCTCGTGTGTTCCTCTTCGGTAGCGTTTGCTTGGTTCACATTTTGGTGGCCTACTCGACGTGGGTTTGCAAACGGAGCCACGTCTTGGTTCGAAGTTTACTTCCCTCAGTCGGTTCCACCGTTCGTGGTTAAACTTCGGCCTTACAGGCTTGGACCTTGCTTTTGTTGTTACACATTTATCATTGTAAAAGTTGTAACTTTCTACGCCCTAAACGTCCATCTTACAAGTCAATGGGCATTTGAATAATTTCGGGTTCGCCTGCAAAACTGCCCAGCTTAGGGCTAATAAATAAGTTTTAAGTATTCTTCTTAAAGTTGAGACTGTGTGTCCACTGTTATGTTACAGGTAATGTTAAAGTTGACATTGAATGGGTCTTAAATAATATGTCTTGACTGGAGTTGTTTGTTAAATGGTTCAAATGGCTCTGAGCACTATGGGACTTAACATCTTAGGTCATCAGTCCCCTAGAACTTAGAACTACTTACACCTAACTAACCTAAGGACATCACACACATCCATGCCCGAGGCAGGATTCGAACCTACGACCGTAGCAGTCCCGTGGTTCCGCACGACCACCGCGGCCGGCAGTTGTTTGTTAAAGTGTGATCTAATTCAGCCTTAGTGGATTCTGTCAATTTTGGTGGGAGATGGTGGGGAGATGATTTATTAATTTGTTTGTGATTTTATGTAATGAGTGTTTCTTAAATATGTTGCTTGACTGACGGTTCTCAGTGTCTATGGGAGATGATTTATTAACGTGCTTATGATTGTATGTAATGTAAGTCTCTTAAATAATCTTGCCTGAGTGGCGCCTGTCAAATTTTATGTCACTGTTTTGGGTAGCTAATTAAACCCATTGGTATTGAAATGTTCACTTCATTGGGTCAGCCCTTCCACCCCATTTAGATTTAAAGGTTAAACAAAACAGGTGTTAAGCATTCCGTACCACGTCGCATGAGAGGCAACACATGATAATGTTTCTTTGTGCCATCAGAGTTCCCTCAGTCAGTACCTGCCCAGTTGCCCTCCACACCAAAAGATTTTACAGAAAGTATTTGGTAAAAAAAATCATTTAGTAATCGCGAAAGCGTTACGGAGATGATAGATAAACTCCAGTGGAAGACTCTGCAGGAGAGACACTCAGTAGCTCGGTACGGGCTTTTGTTAAAGTTTCGAGAACATACCTTCAGCGAAGAGTCAAGCAGTATATTGCTCCCTCCTACGTATATCTCGCGAAGAGACCATGAGGATAAAATCAGAGATTAGAGCCCACACAGAAGCATACCGACAATCCTTCTTCCCACATACAATACGAGACTGGAATAGAAGGCAGAACCGATAGAGGTACTCAGAGTACCCTCCGCCACACACCTTCAGGTGGCTTGCTGAGTATGGATGTAGATGCAGATGTAGACAGCTCGCGCAGTATACAGTGGCTGATGCGCAGTGACCAGTTTTCGTCCAAAGCGCTGGGCGAGTTCATTCGTTTATTCGGGAGGGGAGGCCGATAAGTGTTTACCACCTTTCGGCCGCTCATCGAGGACAGAATCGAGGCAAGCAGCCTGCAATCTTTCTCAAAAGATTTTACAGAAAGTATTTGGTAAAAAAGAATCATTTTAGCGTTACTTACAGCTTTATACGTCAGGCTCATGATGATGTGCCCATCATTTCATCAATGGTCATAGTTATTGTGATATTGACGCGAAAAGTAAGACACTGCACGAAATTCGGAAGTGTGCAATGAAATATAGAGGTTGCTATGGCTTTGCGTTTAGTCCATACTATTGTTGTGGTTGGCAGGAGAGCCAACCGTGTTTTTCTAAAGGAGGCCGAAATGCACGCGTCTCAGCTCACGCAGGCTGGCGTGAGGGAATAAGAATTGAGAAAAACAGACGTAGCTGGTGGAATACTTAACTTTAATCCATTAATGGAGGACGTCGCTCTTTATTGTACATGATTCACAATATCAATAGTACGGATACTAGCGCCTTGCTAGGTCGTAGCAAATAACGTAACTAAAGGCTATGCTAACTATCGTCTCGACAAATGAAAGCGTAGAAGTCAGTGAACCATCGCTAGCAAAGTCGGCTGTACAACTGGGGCGAGTGCTAGGAAGTCTCTCTAGACGTGCCGTGTGGCGTGACTCGGTCTGCAATCACTGATAGTGGCGACACGCGGGTCCGACGTATACTACCGGACTGCGGCCGATTTAAAGGCTACCAATTAGCAAGTGTGGTGTCTGGCGGTGACACCACAACTATAATATGTTGTTGCGCATGAAATTTAACTAACATATTGAATTTTTGTTTAGACTTGGATAGAGATGTCTATCTGTCATCATCTCGAGAAAATTGATCTCATGTGGCACACTAATTTGCGATCGCGCCGCGCCAGCGATAAAGAGAGTGAAATACCCACAACATTCCTCATTTTCATAAACTGTTTCAGATATCGAAATGAGACTTTGGAAAACGATAAAATGCCAAGAGGAGAGAATTGTACCATATCGTTATTATGTGAAACATCATTATCCACTGTGTTACTCCAAAAACTACAGACTTCTTCAGTTGAGGAATGTAATTATTAAAGGCCATCGATAGCCAGTGAAACTAGAAGTGCTTTGATTTTTGGAATAACATATGTGAAGATTACACGTTTTTGCTTTTTCATAAGCTACTGACTTTAGTTTTCCTCAGTTCGTCACCTAATAAACCACTGTTTCAGAATTATCTCGAAATTGTGTCTACACAACATGTTAGTGAGGTGAGACATTGTAAACTCTACTGTGTTTTGCAAAAGAAGCAAATTTTGACATAGCAGCCAAAGAAATGTGTAGGTTTTACTCAAAATTCGCCACTCATGACGCTTCTTTGAAAGTTACAGTTGATTAAGAAGCCAGGCGCCGCATTTTCAGACGAAATCCTTTTAGATACTAATGAAAGCAGAGGTGGCAATAGATCCTTTTGAATGGTCACCATGCAAGTGTGGGCATGGAAAGACCTCACCTAATATTCACAAAAAACTAGAGAGTAGATTTCAGTTTAGAACGGCACTTCCCCTCCAGCACACAGCATTTCCGCTAAGGCGTTCAGAGAGAGACTCCCCCCCCCCCCCCCAATCCCCCACCACCACCACCACCACCACTGCCCCATGCTTCCCCAACCGACCGCGCATCTAGCGGACACGGCATTTTGCGCGCACTATAGCACCGATGAAACTCTTCAAAGACTGGAAGAATACTACTTCTCCCCAGGTCGTTGCCAAGCTCGTCGGAGACTGCCATACGGTGTATCGCAAAAGCTTGACTTATTGCTGAACACTAGCATTCATCAGTAGTCCATACTCCTTTGCCAAGCCACCACTCCAATCGCACACTTTCGTGTTGTGGTGTCAATGGCAACTTACGCAAACGCTAATTCCCTATTAGGGCTACCACTAGTTCCTTCCAATAGTGCTTGATGACGCAGAATGTTGCAGGGATTCTGTTAGCTGTTTTTGGATGGCAGTTGCAGATGTGAAGGGATTACGATGTGCTTGGTACACAATACGGCGATCGTCCCTCATGGTCGTTAGGCGCGGTCGACAGTAACCTTGACGACGAGTACGTCACCCCTCGAGTTCCCAAGCCGTCCAGCATCGGGCCACTCTCTCATCCGAATGGATGATTCGACCAGCTGGCTAAATGGAGACCAGTAGTGAGGTCCCTTTCAGACTCCGTCATGAGCTGATAACGCTGCCTCACACGGGTACGCGTCATCTCCGTGTCCTTCACAGGGATCGCTCGAAACCTGACGCTGTTCACGCCCCTTCTATAACCTAACAGGAATAGTAATAGCACTAAACAGGAATAACTCTAATTCACTCTTTCGGACATTCCGTATGTTGCAAAGAATTGCAGCTCTAATCATTTACATATACGTCGATGGTGTGTACGTGTGTCAAGCTGCATTGCCATCCGACCATGCCATCTGGGTGCTTCACTTTTTCAGTTAAGGCAGTGTAAGAAGAGAGGAGTTCCGAAGCCAGAAAGGTGTACTGTTCGGACGGCAGACTACTCAGTATCCTCTACGTCTACGCCTTAAAGTATCTCTACACAGTAACATCCTTCTGTAGTTTTTATACCTGTGTTCTTCAGAAATTCGCATTAGTTTTCCTTATGCAGCGTTCTTTACATTTGCAAACTTCCCAAGAAAATAGTTTCTTAGTACAAAACCTGCAGGTAGCTAATTACAGTTTAGAGTATTTTCATTATATTATGAATTATGCATTTGAAGTAAAAAAGGAATAATTGTATTTCGTTAATAAACATAGAAAATTGCAACTGCATTTAGACAAACACTCAAATTCAACGAATTATTAAACAAGCAATAGTGGAAAACAAAACGGAACACCACAACGCCACAGTCAACTACAGTCAAGGTAAGGTCTGTGTGTAAATGTAGAGACGGACAGTAATGCAGCAACAACCACGACGAATATAGGTACTCCGTACACAAAAGGGGGAGAAACAGAAACTGAGAACAATGAAAAAGCCGGCCGCGTTGGCCGTGGGTTTCTAGGCACTTCAGTCCGGAACCGCGAGACTGCTACGGTCGCAGGTTCGAGTCCTGCCTCGGGCATGGATGTGTGTGACGTCCTTAGGTTAGTTAGCTTTAAGTAGTTCTAAGTTCTAGGGGACTTATGACCTCAGCTGTTAAGTTCCATAGTGCTCAGAACCATTTGAACCATTTTTGAACAATGAAAAGTTCGAAAATAGATATCTGGAAAATACCAGTAAACCACACCGAGGCTTATTTTGACCTTACGAGAAGGCACTATTAGTCATATCAAGCTGGAGTATCCTGGAAGAGCAAATTTAACAGTTTCAATGTAATATTTCGCGATTGTGGAATTAAGTCCGTGACAGAAAAGAACTTATTAGTAGTAGACGTTTTGCCTTGATCACTGTTAAGTAAACAGCACATAACACTCTGGACTGAACTGTTCTTTAGAACTCTTCCATTAGAGTTGATATTACATAAATCTGACATAAAGCGTCGTAGGAACCCAGATGAACGCTGACGCAATCGTAAGAGGATAGCCTTAAAAAATAATAATTATATAACGCTAAACGTTAGAAGAAAGAAGACTTTATTACGGCGAAACCTAATTGGGTAAATTTAGAGAACTGATGATAGCGTTCAGTCTTGCAAACAATGCCACTGCCTCTGTCACGCAGCTAGCGTAGAATAAGATAAGACAGAGATCATGACTGGAACGGAAGTACGCAGACTCATTAGCCCCTTGTGGCTGCGCGAACGAAACAGGATAAGACGAGGCTAATATTTGTACAAAGCACCCATCGCCATTCACTGTTCAGATGTATATAGTAGACAATTACAACACGTTACGGGATCTGGACGCCCCATGACAGAGTAAAAACGATAAAATTCATTGTGATAAATCAGTAGAGCAAGACGATCAACATCAACAGTACTTTCTAGTTCATGATAAAAATAACGTTCTGATACGTATATGAAGTGTCACGCGTTTCATTAAGAGAGTTTCCCTTCCCACAACATTTCGTTTAGGTTAAGAGGTCACGGAGCTAAATAACTAAATTCCGTGCAAGCAGTCGTGGCGCTGGGTTTTGCAGAGCACCCTCTTCGTTTCAGGTAGAAATTTAGCGTGAAAACAAAAGTAAACAGCACGGGAGTTGATCGTTAACACACACACACACACACACACACACACACACACACACAGAGTACGGCAGTTCTAAACCTGGAATGACGCAACCTGCTTTCATGGCACACAGCGCTGTACTTTCAGAGTTTCGGTAAACGTTGGCTTTTGATCTCTTTCTCTCTCTCTCTCTCTCTCCCGCGCTCTCTCTCTCTCTCTCTCTCTCTCTCTGTCTCTCTCTTTGTCTCTCTCTCTGTCTCTCTCTCTCTCTTTGGGAAGAGGTGTTATTTAATCGGAAAGGGAGGGACGACTTTCAAAGAGAACGAAACCGATACGGATAAATATTCATCAGAGTGTAGCAGTTCGTCAGATCGCTTGCAGCGGCTATCAACTACCCCGTTACGTTTCTGATAAGTCAGACGTTTCTATTGTTCCCCCACAGCTACAGAATTTGCTCTTATTCTGACAACGTTCATTTCGTTTGGTAAAAACGCCGCTGCAATTTCCGATTCCCAAACGCAAGCATCAATTGTTCCTGGTATATACGTTCTACTACAATCAAAATAACTCGGATTCCCAGCTAGCTTATTATGCAATGTATCTAGCCCCTGCATACATAGGGTTAAACATGAAGTGTCAAGCCACTATAATTCTACAGTTTGCTTAGCCTTCACCCCCTGCAAAAGTACAGCGAAAGGCATACTATAGTTTGGAATAAGCCTTATAAAAACAGAACCTTCATTTCAGCTCCCAGGGTTCGAGTGACATTGGTCACAGGTTTCCATGTGTGGCAACTGATAACGTAATTGGACATATGCAGTTGTGTGAGTCTGTAATAGTAGCATCTGTACAATAGACCTAATTATCCTTTTATCACTGTGCTTGGTTTCTTCCTGCAGTCGCGGAAAAAAAACCTGTGGCAAATATTCTTTAGAGCCTTCTGTGGCTAAGCTACTTGGGTGAGAACGGGGAGCCGGCCGCTGTGGCCGAGCGGTTCTAGGTGCTTCAGTCCGGAACCGCGCTGCTACTACATTTGCAGGTTCGAATCCTGCCTCGAGCTTGGATGTGTGTGGTGTCCTTAGGTTAGTTAGGTTTAAGTAGTTCTAAGTCTAGGAGACCTCAGATGTTAAGTCCCATAGTGCTTATAGCCATTTGAACCATTTTTTTGAGAACGGGTGGCGGGGAAGGAGTGCGGGAGAGTATTTCCGTATCACTATATTCCAAATAAAGGTCTAGAGATATCGTCTTTGACTATCAATAAAAACATCAACGAACCCAATCACTACTTCAGTTCTGGATAAAAATCATCTCTTACCGCCAAGGGCCTTATCAAAAAAGGTGGACAAACTGACAGAAGTTCAGGGAATCTCTTGCCCTTCGAAGGACGGAAATATTAGCATTGATCAAAGACATGATGATGCATTAAAGACACATAAGTGTCTCTAAAGGATATGTGGGGCGTAATTTAGATAAGTGGCATCATAATCTCTCCATTTGAAAAAGGTTTCAGATTAGTCCCGCATTAGGATCTCTGGGAGGAAACTGTTAAAGGAAGGTAACCAAGACAAAAAGATGGAATAAGAGGGGTACATTCTGTGAGTTGAAGCGTGGAATGTGCGTCAGTGAAGTGAAATGGAAAGAAGATAAGGGTTTCTGGTTAGACAAATACTGGACAATATCTAGTTAGACGAATACTGGGTAATATCAGCAGCAGCAGAAAAGGTATAACGGGAGTACGATTCGTTATGAATAGTAAGGAAAGGCAGACCTTGCGTTACCGTTAACGGTTCAATCATGCAGTTGTTCTAATCATATTCGACAGCAAACCAAAGCCGACAACAGTTCGGGAAGGCATGCCGACTTCACAAGCAGAACATGAAGAGAAGAAATATAAGGATACTGAATGGGTAATCCAGTATGTACAAGGAGATAAAAATCTAATAACAAGGGACTGGAATGCGGTTGTATGGGAAGGAGCAGAAGAAAGAGTTATGGAAGAATATAGGCTTCTTAAAGGGATTGGGAAACGAGAAAGACTATTTGAGTTTCGCAACAAATTTCAGCTAGTAATAGAGAATACTTTGTTGGATGTTTTTTTATCAGTACCCATACATGTTTCGGCACCACTGTGCTATCATCAGTGGGTTTTCGTTTTTATTTATTCTGTGATGTGAACATTTTTGTTAGATGATTATAAAAATCCGTGCATCTTTAGTTCAAACAATAGATCTTTTCTTTTTGTAAATGCCTTTACATTTTTGTGTGCATGAATTTTCTGGATCACTTGTGTGTTAATTACTACAGGTAGCTTGTCATCTGCAATCAAACGATGTTGATGAGAAAAGTTTTTTGCTGGCAGTTAACCTATCTTCTAGAACGTAATCTAGTTTGTCGTGATGTTTTCGCGTCTGTATTCGTTTTAACTTACGCTTTCGTGTGGCAAGCACTTCCATTCTCCGCATTATGCTGAGTTGTTGTGATGCACACGTAACTATAACAAGTATTATTCACAAATAATGTAGCAAAACGCTTTTCACTACACCAGAACACAGTGTGATTGTGGTTTGTTGTGTGTCCCTGCCCAGTCAGTGTTCATTTGTTCACCAGAGAGTTTGGCGCCAAATTTGAATTTTGTTTGCGTTTTATCTTCGTGTGTGTGTAAAATATTGTGGAGGTAAAATAGTCCCCCATTCGGATCCGAAGGCGGGGATTACTCAGGAGGTTGACAAGAGCAGAAGAAACAAAAGTGGCCTTCTAGGAATCGGAGTGTGGAGTGTTAGATCGATTAATCGCCCAGGTAGGTTAGAAAATTTGAAAACGGAAATGTGTAGGTTGAAGTTACATATAGTGGGAAATGATGATGTACGGTGGCAGAAGGAACAGGATTTCTGGACAGGTGAACACAGGGTTACAAATAAAAAAAATCAAATAGGGTAATCCAGGAGAAGGTTTAACAATGAATAAGAAAATAGGATTTCGGGTAAGCTTACTATGAACAGCGTAAGGACACGAAGCCCACACCTATCACATCGGTATCAGTTTACATGCATACTAACTCGCAGATGATGCAGAAATTGAAGAAATGTATGATAAGATAAAAGAAATTATTCACACAGTTAAGGTAGACGAAAATTTAATTGTCAATGGAGGACTGGAAGTCCATAGCAGGAAAAGGACGAAAAGGAAAAATAGTAGGAGAAAATAGACTAGGGGAAATGGATGAAAGAGGAAGCTGCCTGGTAGAATTTTGCGCAGGGCATATTTAAATCATCTCTACCACTTGCTTTAAGAACCATAAAGAAAGCTGTATACGTGGAAAAGACCAGGAGAAAATGGAAGGTTTAAGATTGATTATATAATGGTAAGACGGGGATTTCGGAACCAGATTTTAAATTGCAAGGCATTTGCAGGGGCAGATGTGAACTATGACCACAATTTATTGGTTATGAACTGTAGATTGAAACTGAAGAAACTGCAAAAAGGTGGGTACTTAAGAAGATGGGACCTGGAAAACTGAACGAACTAAAGGTTGTTGAGAGTTTCAGCGGAAGGATTAGGCAACGGTTGACTAGAGCCGGGGAAAACGAATGGGTAACTTTAAGAGGTCAAATAACGAAGAAAGCAGAGCTTAGCACTGCATTTTCAATTGTACCAAATACTGTCCCTTCATAAATGCAATGCAACTAGAACTAATGGATTTGCAAAACAGCACACTGCTTACGGACAAATACACACATCAAAAAAGTTTTGCATCACCTCGGTTCCGAGAGTTCCGGAATCTGTGCAGAAAATTGAAATAGAGATCAACATAAACGTCATTTCCGCCCTTTTTATTGCTCATGCAAACCACACATTGCATGTTGAACCACTATACAGCGAGACCCTCAAAGGTGGTGATCCAGATTGCTGTACACATTGGTACCTCTAAAAAGTCCTCTTGCAGTGATGTATGCCTGTATTCGTTGAGGCGTACTATCCACGAGTTCATCAAGGCACTGTTGGTCCAGATTGTCCCACTCCTCAACGGCGATTCGGCATAGATCCCTCAGAGTGGTTAGTGGGTCACGTCGTCCATAAACAGCCCTTTTCAATCTATTCCGAGTATGTTCGATAGAGTTCATTTCTGGAGTTGGCCACTGTAGTCGAGCGATGCCTTTTTTTTTCATCATCAGTCTACTGACTGGTTTGATACGGCCCGTCACGAATACCTTTTCTGTGCTAACCTCTTCATCTCAGAGTAGCACTTGCAACCTACGTCCTCAATTATATGCTTGAGGTATTCCAATCTCTGTCTTCCTCTACAGTTTTTGCCCTCTACAGCTCCCTCTAGTACCATGGAAGTCATTCCCTCATGTCTTAGCAGATGTCCTATCATACTGTCCCTTCTCCTTATCAGTGTTTTCCACATATTCCTTTCCTCTCCGATTCTGCATAGAACCTCCTCATTCCTTACCTTATCAGTCCACCTAATTTTCAACATTCGTCTACAGCACCACATCTCAAATGCTTCGATTCTCTTCTGTTCCGGTTTTCCCACAGTCCATGTTTCACTACCATACAATGCTGTTCTCCAGACGTACATCCTCAGAAATTTCTTCCTCAAATTTAGGCCGGTATTTGATATTAGTAGACTTCTCTTGGCCAGAAATGCATTTTTTGCCATAGCGAGTCTGCTTTTGATGTCCTTCTTGCTCCGTCCATCATTGGTTACTTTACTGCCTAGGTAGCAGAATTCCTTAACTTCATTGACTTCGTGACCATCATCCTGATGTTAAGTTTCTCGCTGTTCTCATTTCTACTACTTCTCATTACCTTCGTGTTTCTCCGATTTACTCTCAAACCATACTGTGTACTCATTAGACTGTTCATTCCGTTCAGCAGATCATTTAATTCTTCTTCACTTTCACTCAGGATAGCAATGTCATCAGCGAATCGTATCATTGATATCCTTTCACCTTGTATTTTAATGCCACTCCTGAACCTTTCTTTTATTTCCATCATTGCTTCCTCGATGTACAGATTGAAGAGTAGGGGCGAAAGGCTACAGCCTTGTCTTACACCCTTCTTAATACGAGCACTTCGTTCTTGTTCGTCCACTCTTATTATTCCCTCTTGGTTGTTGTACATATTGTATATGACCCGTCTCTCCCTATAGCTTACCCCTACTTTTTTTCAGAATCTTGATCAGCTTGCACCATTTTATATTGTCGAACGCTTTTTCCAGGTCGACGAATCCTATGAACGTGTCTTGATTTTTCTTTAGCCTTGCTTCCATTATTAGCCGTAACGTCAGAATTGCTTCTCTCGTGCCTTTACTTTTCCTAAAGCCAAACTGATCGTCACCTTGCGCATTCTCAATTTTCTTTTCCATTCTTCTGTATATTATTCTTGTAAGCAGCTTCGATGCATGATCTGTTAAGCTGATTGTGCGATAATTCTCGCACTTGTCAGCTCTTGCCGTCTTCGGAATTGTGTGGATGATGCTTTTCCGAAAGTCAGATGGTATGTCGCCAGACTCATATGTTCTACACACCAACGTGAATAGTCGTTTTGTTGCCACTTCCCCTAATGATTTTAGAAATTCTGATGGAATGTTATCTATCCCTTCTGCCTTATTTGACCGTAAGTCCTCCAAAGCTCTTTTAAATTCCGATTCTAATACTGTATCCCCTATCTCTTCTAAATCGACTCCTGTTTCTTCTTCTATCACATCAGACAAATCTTCACCCTCATAGACGCTTTCAATGTACTCTTTCCACCTATCTGCTCTCTCCTCTGCATTTAACAGTGGAATTCCCGTTGCACTCTTAATGTTTCCACCGTTGCTTTTAATGTCACCAAAGGTTGTTTTGACTTACCTGTATGCTGAATCTGTCCTTCCGACAATCATATCTTTTTTGATGTCTTCACATTTTTCCTGCAGCCATTTCGTCTTAGCTTTCCTGCACTTCCTGTTTATTTCATTCCTCAGCGACTTGTATTTCTGTATTCCTGATTTTCCCGGAACATGTTTGTACTTCCTCCTTTCATCAATCAACTGAAGTATTTCTTCTGTTACCCATGGTTTCTTCGCAGCTACCCTCTTTATACCTATGTTTTCCTTCCCAACTTCTGTGATGGCCCTTTTTAGAGACGTCCATTCCTCTTCAACTGTGTTGCCTACTGCGCTATTCCTTATTGCTGTATCTATAGCGTTAGAGAACTTCAAACGTATCTCGTCATTCCTTAGAACTTCCGTATCCCACTTCTTAGCGTATTGATTCTTCCTGACTAATGTCTTGAACTTCAGCCTACTCTTCATCACTACTATATTGTGATCTGAGTCTATATCTGCTCCTGGGTACGCCTTACAATCCAGTATCTGATTTCGGAATCTCTGTCTGACCATGATGTAATCTAATTGAAATCTTCCCGTATCTCCCGGCCTCCTCCTCTTGTGATTCTTGAACAGGGTATTCGCTATTACTAGCTGAAACTTGTTACAGAACTCAATTAGTCTTTCTCCTCTTTCATTCCTTGTCCCAAGCCCATATTCTCCCGTAACCTTTTCTTCTACTCCTTCCCCTACAACTGCATTCCAGTCGCCCATGACTATTAGATTTTCGTCCCCCTTTACATACTGCATTACCCTTTCAATATCCTCATACACTTTCTCTGTCTGTTCATCTTCAGCTTGCGACGTCGGCATGTATACCTGAACTATCGTTGTCGGTGTTGGTCTGCTGTCGATACTGATTAGAACAACCCGGTCACTGAACTGTTCACAGTAACAGACCCTCTGCCCTACCTTCCTATTCATAACGAATCCTACACCTGTTATACCATTTTCTGCTGCTGTTGATATTACCCGATACTCATCTGACCAGAAATCCTTGTCTTCCTTCCACTTCACTTCACTGACCCTTACTATATCTAGATTGAGCCTTTGCATTTCCCTTTTCAGATTTTCCAGTTTCCCTACCACGTTCAAGCTTCTGACATTCCACGCCTCGACTCGTAGAACATTATCCTTTCGTTGATTATTCAATCTTTTTCTCATGGTAACCTCCCCCTTGGCAGTCCCCTCCCGGAGATCCGAATGGGGGACTATTCCGGAATCTTTTGCCAATGGAGAGATCATCATGACACTTCTTCAACTACAGGCCACATGTCCTGCGGATACACGTTACGTGTCTTTAATGCAGTGGTTTCCATTGCCTTCTGCATCCTCATGTCGTTGATCATTGCTGATTCTTCCGCCTTTAGGGGCAATTTCCCACCCCTAGGACAAGAGAGTGCCCCGAACCTCTATCCGCTCCTCCGCCCTCTTTGACAAGGCCGTTGGCAGAATGAGGCTGACTTCTTATGCCGGAAGACTTCGGTCGCCAATGCTGATTATTTATCAAAATTTAGACAGTGGCGGGGATCGAACCCGGGACCGAAGACGTTTTTTTGATTATGAATCGAAGACGCTACCCCTTTTTTTTGTAGGCATTTTTTTTAATAGCCAGCTATCCTAGCCACTTTTTAAACAAAAATGAGAAAAAAAAGGATTTTGGAAGGTTTGTTTTTCTGCGTTTTTTACTTTTATTTCATTTTATTTTTATACAAATGTATAAAAGGAAGGCCGTTCCTCTTCGGCTACATAAACAGAATAATAGGAAGTCGTCCCGCTACGATAAAGGATGCTCCATACTATAGCCCGCTGCGAATTTTTCGATGACTGTCTTCTCGTTGCTGTGTTGTTTCCGCTGTTTGTTCAAATCTCATAAAAAAAGGAACTGGGAAGAGGTGCTATGGTTATCATCTCATGTCATCGATAATCCAGCTGCGAGGCGGATTATGGAATGCGCTCCAAAGGAAGTTAGAAAAATATTGCCTATATTTAGGGTTCTTGACGATCGCACAATGTCATTCGTTGAGGTAATACCAAAAATCGGGTACTGTCTTTTCGCCATTACCGAAGAGGTAGTGAACAGCGTGGCCGCTGATCCACGTCACAGAGTTCGTTTTTGCTCTTGGGAAATAAATCTTATCGGGGAAAAGAAGTGATCTGGTAGTTATACTGTCAGGAGTCGTGCGTGTGAGAAAAGCCAATATCTGACGCACCAAATACCATACGTCCTTTGCCGACCCGCATTCGAAACGATGTTCATCTGTGTCAATCACTTGGCATGTGGCACACAAGGGGGAATCAGCGAGGTGGATGCGATGTAGGCGGGACTGGCACAACTGTTTCCCATTAACAGTTACGTACCATGCAGATTGCACGTCAGTATCAAGGGTGGTGGCATTCACTGCCTGCCACACAGATCGCCACTTTGTATTGGGGTGTTTGCTTTCAATCACATTCGGCGTCCTGTTCATTTGCATGGCAGCACATATCGCCCTCGTCATCATCAAGCGTGTGGGTAGTAGTGCAGTGCGGATGTAGCTTAATTCAAGGAAGAATTGGCTAATGTAGAAGAAAGGTGCAGGGATGTCCGATATCATCACAGGGGGTGCGAGTGAGATTGGTCGTAAGGCTTCCAGTAAGAGACTTGTGAGGCACGTCGGACTTCGTCGCCACAGTGGCAGGTGACAGCTGACGAACAGGGCCTTTGCTCTGTTCTGAACATGACAAAGGCCTAAACCCCCTCTGCTCCTCGGGAGGGTTAGGGACTCGTAACGAATCTTAAATAACATGCCCGTATTAACAAAGGATCCCAAAACCGCCAACATGCGGTGAGCCAGGGTAGGTGGTATGGGGAGTATCTGTGCAAAATGGGGGATACGTGACGCCAAATAGACGTTAGCATATCGTGTCCGTTGCAGGAGGTCTAGATGTCTCAGACGGTGGTCACTTATTCCTGCTCTCATCTGATTCAATAAACGCCTGTAGTTAAGGGCTGTTGAACGTTTCATGTATCCCTAGACCACGGGTATTTATATTGAAGGAAGTCATACACAAGATGTACACAATTGGGTAGCGGATTGTTGTCCATAAAGACGAATGCCTAGCCAATATGCTGCAGATATTGTTGCACTATCGGTCGGACGATGGCATTCACGTATCGTAATACCGTTACGGCGCCTTCCATGAACACCAGCGGCGTACGTCGGCCCCACATAATGTCACCCCAAAACAGTAGGCAACCTCCACCTTGCTGCACGCGCTGGACAGTGTGTATAAGGCGTTCAGCCTGACCGGATTGCTTCCAAACACGTCTCCGACGATTTTCTGGTTGAAGGCATATGCGACACTCATTGGTGAAGAGAACGTGAGACTGACTTGAGCGGTCCATTCGACGTGTTGTTGGGCCAATCTGTACCGCGCTGCATGGTGTCGTGGTTGCAAAGATGGACCTTGCCTTCGACGTCGAAGTGAAGTTGGGCATCACGCAGCCTATTGCTCACAGTTTGAGTCGTAACACGACGTCCTGTGGCTGCACGAGAAGAATTATTCAACATGGTGGCGTTGCTGTGAGTGGTCCTCCGAGCCATAAACCGTGGTTTACGGCCATCCACTGCAGTAGTAGCCCTTGGGCGCCCTGCACGAGGCATGTCATCGACAGTTCCTGTCTCTCTGTATCTCCTCCATGTCCGAACAACATCGCTTTGGTTCACTCCGAGACGCCTGGACACTTCCCTTGTTGAGAGCCCTTCCTGGCACAAAGTAAGAATGCGGACGCGATCGAAACGCGGTATTGGCCGTCTAGGTATGATTGTACTAGAGACAACACGAGCCGTGTACCTCCTTCCTGGTAGAATGACTGGAAGTGATTGGCTGTCGGACCCTCTCCGTCTACTAGGCAATGCTCATGCATGGTTGTATGCACCTTTGAGCGGTTTTAGTGACTGTGTCTGTGGTACAATATCGACAGTCAACGTCTATCTTTATGAATTCTGGAAACCGGTATGATGCAAAACTTTTCTGATGCGTCCACTACAACACCACGAATTCGCTGACGTGGTATTACGATCTTCATGTAGAAGACTTTGCGTATTACACAGGAATGTAGGTGACCACATATCTATGTTTGGCTCAAAGTATGGTTGTGAACAACAGTTTTCTGTAATGAAGAGAGTGAAACTGCATAAAGGTCCCAACACTTAAGACTATTCTGCGTCTCGTTCCAGCTCGACGACTGACACCCAATATTTCATTAATCGTGAATAAACGAAAATGTATTTCTCAAACTAAATAAATCGTTCGTACGTTTGTCTTAAATTAATTTTTTTGTTAAGTGCAATTAGTCAAATTGTATTGCCTTGTACATGGTATCCTAACTAGCTAGTGTTTTCTGCACGGTGCTGCATGTGAGCTGCTTGGCCACCCCTGCCCACCTGTGAGGCTGCACACTCGCACACAAGCTGTTTACAAACTCCCGACCGCCAGCTTCCGCGGGCGCCAGGCTGCTCGCAGGTAGGCTCTCGAACTGGATCCACCTGCTATCCTGTAATCTATGGGAATTACGGGGCCTGTGCTTAGACATCTGATGCCATCTACCTGCGGAAAAAACGTACCAAGGACTTGTCGAATCCATATCACGCAGCGTCCCTCTCGTATTGCGTTCCAGAGGTGGGCTACCACGTTATTAAGCAGGTGGTCCTAATGTTTTGGTTTGTCCGTGTAAAACGTGTTTCGCGATTCATCCTGATACGAACATGAATGGCCCCTTAACCCTCTCTTTCGACACCGCCCCCCCCCCCCCCCCGTACTCTTCCCACACTCTTACCCAACCCCAGCTCTTATCCTTAGTATGCTCTAGGCTTTCAATGTGAAGAATATTAGTATTGTACAGAATAATACTGCTTTCGATTAAAATGTCTCTCCTGTACAGGAATATACACAACGAATGTATAAGTGCAGGTTGTAGACACATGGATGACGACGTATGGAAGTGTGAGTTTCACAGCGAAGCGTGCTAAGATAGCCGAAGTTGCCAAGGCGACCGCTTGCGACTAGCGGAAAATCTCGGTTCGAGTGCCGGTCCGAGCGATGTCTTCATTCCATAATACAGCTGAAGGTTGTCCATATTCCTTAGTGCAAATACGTTTCACGTATTTCACTTCATTTGACTGCGGGAAGCTCATTGGTCACCTGTGTGGCACCCTGCCGTCAGCATTGAGACTGCAGCATCAGCATTGACTGGACAGCACGTTAGAACTCACTTCCCCCACCCCGGCCTGGAAGGAAGGTATCGAGACATCTACAGTTTTGTTATTAGTATTTATATATTGCACAGTGTGTTATGTTTGGCAGTGTATTATGCAGGATGAGCCAGAACATGGCTGACAAAATTTCAGAGACTGTTCAGGGATATTTTCTGACTGTTTTATTATCAGCGACTCCCATTTTACGATGGCTCGATACAAACTACTAGCATTTCGTTTGATTTCTTATCCACACTTATCTTTGTAAATTTATTCCCGAAAAATACACAGACCGGCCTAACAGCCGGTATGTCCTCCTTTGACACAGACAACAGCGGCGGTGCTTCGTGGCATGGAACCATTGATCCCTTGGCAGGTCGCTGAGGGACCTGGTACATCTGCACACACACACACACACACACACACACACACACACACACACACACACAAGTCGGCTAATTCCCGTAAATTACGGGGAGTGAGGCGATGAGCTCTGACGCCACGTTCAATCACGTCCAAGATGCGTTAGACTGGGTTTAGACCTGGCGAGTTTGTAGGCCAGCATATCAATTGGAACTCGTCACTGTGGTCCTCCAACCACTCCATCGCATTCCTGGCCTTGTGACACAGGGCATTATCTTGTTGCTAAATTCCACTGCCATCGGGAAACATGATCGTCATGAAGGAATGTGTGTGGTCTACTAGCAGAGTACGATACTCCTTGCTTGTCATAGTGCGTTGCAGAGGCTCCACTGGACGCGAGGATGCCCACGTGAATGTTGCCTGGAGCATACTGGAGCAGCTGCCAGCTTACCTCCATCCCACAATACAGGTATCAAGGAGCTGTTACCCTGGAAGACGACAGGTCCACGCCCTCCCAACGGCATCATGAATAAAGTATCGGGATTCATCAGACCACACATCCATTTATCACTGTGCCAACGTCCAATGCCGATGGCCACATGTCCATTTCAGTCATAACTGCCAATGTCGTGGTCTTGGCATATGCATGGGTCGTCGGCTGCGAAGGCGCATCGATAGGAGTGTTCGGAGCATTGCGAGTTCAGACACACTTGTACTCTGCCCAGCATTAAACTCTGATATTAGTTCTGCCACAGTTTGCCACCTGTCCTGTTTTACCAGTTTGCCCAGACTACGACGTCCGACATCTGTATTGAGGGGTTGTCCCCCAACTCCATGACGTCTGGACGTAGTTTCACCTTGGTCTGGCAATGTGTTGAAGACACTCCTCGAACACCCGACAAATCGTGCTGTTTCCGAAATGCTCCTATCGAGTCTCCGGGCCATCACAATCTTTTTTTATAAAAAGAAAAAATCTGTTCGGAAAATGTAATAAAAGGGTAATTATAAAACTAGGGCTCTGTTTCTGACCATTTCTTACGTTACATTACAGGAAAGAACGGACACAGTCAGCTTTAGACTGGGTGGACACAAGGTGCGTAGAGGTCGAATTACCTCATATGATATTCGCCTGTTTTTTTTGTTTGTATGTAATGTGTAATGTTCTTGGTATCATTTACCACAGGCGTAATGGTAGCACCTATACGAGATCAAAAATGTAAATAAAATTGCTTAGGAATACCGATGAGTCTCGGGCATTTTTGAAATGTGAAGCAACAATAAGGCGATATATATGCGACATATACACTCTCGAGTAAATTCACATAGAAAATCATCATTTACTGTACTGGTAACCACGGAGCCCGTGAGAGGAGTAACAGCAATAGAGAAAATTGTGTCTGTAGTACAGACGTCGTAAAGGTCGGTAAAGCAATCGTCCTGGAAACGTCGCGTTGGAAAGTCATTAGGTGACCATTGGTGTGAGTGAGAGACGCGATACACGCTCTATTTAGACGCCGCAGCAACCTGATAAGACGATATAAGGAGAATAGTTCATCCTGTAGGAAAGGCCAGGATTTTAATTGCATCCTGAGACCTTCCGTTCGTTGTCTCTTTAAGTGAAGAAGCTTCACCTAAACATGGCGGACATCCATAATCCGTTAGGGAGCTAGTCTGGCACCTTCATAAAACTGTCGTAGGACGCAATAATAAAATTTCTGGGTCCGACGGAGATCTCTCGCCCTCTCAGCGATGTAACGCATTAACACTTTCCGGGACAACAGTTTTGCAAGGCCTGACCACTATTCTCTAAGGACATGATAATGGTCTTGGGAACAAAAGCTTTTGGTCCAAACCTCTCAAACGATAGTCTCACGTGAAGGGTCCTTTAAAAGAGACATTTTCAACATCCAGAGGAGACAATAAAGTTTTACTGGTTGCGGCGCATGATTTAAAGTTTCAACTACGGCACAGTTATCAGTGAAACAAGTGGGTACCACATCTATCGCTAACTGCTGCCCAAAGAAGGAATCAGATAACAACGATCGAGTCTGCTGCTGGAAGTAGCCGTAAAATATGTATACCTGGCGAGGGTGGGATAGTGACACATCCACCCATCGCGAATTTACAAAGACCGCACCAAATTGTCCAGTTCCTTGCTGAAATTAAAATTGGGATCTGATCCACAGGCGCAAAACACAATTAAAATCTTCACCTAACAGAAATTTCTGAGGAGTTTTGTGAAATAAATAAAAACATCCTCTTTGTAAAAAATCGCTCGATCTGTAGAATGGCCTGATCCTGAACGAGCATAAAGAAGAATTAAACTAAGGTCACATAAAGTGCACCCTATCCCTCGGCCATTATCGAGTACTTCGAAATCAGTCGTGGTATTCCCTCTCTGTAGTAACGTTGTGCGAGTAGATAGTTCAGGAGCCTTAGTAAAGGAAGTAGAAAAACTGGGAATAGAAAAATGATCAAATGACACATCTGCACTTGAACAGTAAATAAATTATCGCATTGCCGCAAGTCTAAAGTCAGAACTAATTCCCTTCACATTCGAGGTAAAAAAGGTATAGACCTGCACCCAGTTACTACCAAAACGATTCAGATGATTACTTGTGAGTGATCTTTAAGGTCATATATCACAGTCCATGGCAGTCAATGGATGAATCTGAATCTTTAGTGTTGGATCCCTTCCTTTCACCCTCTTTATATCTTTTCTTTTTTTCGCGACACTGCACGCTCAGGTTGAAAACACTGTTTGCTGCGACTTTCAACTTGACGGGAAGGGGGAGGGGGTGGGGGCGTCCTGTGGAAATTCAGTATTAAGTACAGAGGACACATGACGCTCTTCCATAGATGTGCGTTGGAGGTGCTGAGAATCAGCAGGAACGAACACTGACGGTAAATCTGTTATTGTCACTAGATTTCCACTGGCACACTATAGCCGATCTGGGTCTTACAGCAGCGGTCTGTGGCATGCTTTCCTCGTGTGGGGACGCAGAAGAAGGGTGGGAGTATGTAACAGACTCAGGGATACCCGGCAAGACGTCGATACAGTACGGAGCTCTGGAGTAGGTCCCTCCTGATGCGATACCGAAGAGGAGGTCTCGGTCTCTAGAGATACATAGGAAGGAGTGTTAAACGCTTTCGAATCTTGAACAACAACAGTCATGTTATCATCCTATCTGAACTCGATGAGAGGAGAAACCTCCTCCGACGGAATCTTTTCAGTAGAGCGAAGACGGGAAGAGAAACTGTTTGACTCCACACAGTCTTGTGTACGTATACGCTCGTTTTGAAGTGGAAGTGGGGGCGACGCGGAAACTACAGTGGCGAAGTCCCTACAAGAGGATAACTACAACCATCAGGCAACGGTTCGCAATGCCCATCAGGAACGTCACTATTGGAACGAGGTCCACTACAGTCAGTCTTTTATGTTGTTCGTAAGTGCGTTTTATGAAAGTGACGTGACGCAGGCTATTATGCTGAGGTGTCCACTCTCATTACATGTAAAACACGTCCCAACTTTTCTTGTGTAAATTATGTGTCTTCAGTGCCCACACACCTGCAAATGAGAGGGGATATTCCGTTTTACAACCATGTCCACGGAGTGAACACCACTATAGCGGATCAACGTTCAGCATGTGCCCAAACGGAAGCAGGACGCTCTTGAGGAAACTGTCATCAATTTTGGATGGTGGGTTAAAAATTCCAGCATTCGAATATTCCACTTCTGCATTCGCTAGAATAACGACACTACTACAACCATCGCAATGAGTGAAAGGGATTTATTGTCCGTGCTGCTAAAGGAACCTGTAGGCTGAAGCGGGTCTAGAAACTTCACATAAAACACATACGATTCACAATCGAAATAAGCCATGTGAACCTTTTTTGACGTTACCTTGATCGTGTCTACAAGCCAATAGCGAATTTCTAATGGACCTAGCTGCACATGTCACGTGGACTTATCTGAACTAAAATTGACAGTACCTGCACGTGGAATATTCATTGGAGCCATGGAAGACAGCTCGGCGCAAGACAACGCTGCGTCAACATTGAGTCACACACAACCTGTCCTCAAAGCCTTACTTCCGCAAGTGCCTCATCTACCATCCTAACTTTCATCTCTGCTATCTTCAGAATTTAAAATGTGTATTCCAGTCTGTAAATCTACAAATGCTACAAATGTAGGTTTGTCTTCCTTCAGTCTACCTTCTAAAGCCTCGTTCACACATCCAACTACAGCCACTCGACTCGTGGCATATTACAGTGACACAGTGAGATACAGTTTGTACAGGATGTCATAAATTTTACGTAATGGCATACAGTTCTCAATATGGCGCCAAATAAAATCACTTATACGGTTTTTAATGTATTATGCCTACAACTTCGCTTCCGCCATTTTGCAACAGATGGCAGTAGCAGCAAGTAATAGTGTAGGTAGTACGTCGTGTCATAAAATAAGCGTAGGCATGTGTTCACATAACGCCATCAATATATAGATGATCCAATTTTCGTCATTTGCGGGAAGTTTTAATTCTGTGCTTTAACATGAAGAAATCAGATGCTGGGTAAGACCTATGATGAAGCTGCAATGAGATAGGGACCTGGTTTTGACTGGAAAGATACTGGGCCACAATAACACAAACCAATTTACTAAAACACAGAAAATAATGCAAGAGAATTTGAGCGGCTACTCCCAGAATTAATTAAATTAATTTCCAACAACACAACTGTTTGCAGATATTACGTAACTTTCAGAAATGACTGAATGAAATAAAAGAAAACAATTTTTGATAACAACATTAAGTTAAAAAAAATTGACAGATGCTTATCACAGAGGCCTTATCAGATTACAATCCTGTAAACTTAATCTGGATATCCCACATTATAAGTTTCAAAAAGATACTGAAAATACACTCCTGGAAATGGAAAAAAGAACACATTTACACCGGTGTGTCAGACCCACCATACTTGCTCCGGACACTGCGAGAGGGCTGTACAAGCAATGATCACACGCACGGCACAGCGGACACACCAGGAACCGCGGTGTTGGCCGTCGAATGGCGCTAGCTGCGCAGCATTTGTGCACCGAAGCCGTCAGTGTCAGTCAGCTTGCCGTGGCATACGGAGCTCCATCGCAGTCTTTAACACTGGTAGCATGCCGCGACAGCGTGGACGTGAACCGTATGTGCAGTTGACGGACTTTGAGCGAGGGCGTATAGTGGGCATGCGGGAGGCTGGGTGGACGTACCGCCGAATTGCTCAACACGTGGGGCGCCCTGAGGTCTCCACAGTACATCGATGTTGTCGCCAGTGGTCGGCGGAAGGTGCACGTGCCCGTCGACCTGGGACCGGACCGCAGCGACGCACGGATGCACGCCAAGACAGTAGAATCCTACGCAGTGCCGTAGGGGACCGCACCGCCACACTGTTGCTCCAGGGGTATCGGCGAGGACCATTCGCAACCGTCTCCATGAAGCTGGGCTACGGTCCCGCACACCGTTAGGCCGTCTTCCGCTCACGCCCCAACATCGAGCAGCCCGCCTCCAGTGGTGTCGCGACAGGCGTGAATGGAGGGACGAATGGAGACGTGTCGTCTTCAGCGATGACAGTCGCTTCTGCCTTGGTGCCAATGATGGTCGTATGCGTGTTTGGCGCCGTGCAGGTGAGCGCCACAATCAGGACTGCATACGACCGAGCACACAGGGCCAACACCCGGCATCATGGTGTGGGGAGCGATCTCCTACACTGGCTGTACACCTCTGGTGATCGTCGAGGGGACACTGAATAGTGCACGGTACATCCAAACCGTCATCGAACCCATCGTTCTACCATTCCTAGACCGGCAAGGGAACTTGCCGTTCTAACAGGACAATGCACGTCCGCATGTATCCCGTGCCACCCAACGTGCTCTAGAAGGTGTAAGTCAACTACCCTGGCCAGCAAGATCTCCGGATCTGTCCCCCATTGAGCATGTTTGGGACTGGATGAAGCGTCGTCTCACGCGGTCTGCACGTCCAGCACGAACGCTGGTCCAACTGAGGCGCCAGGTGGAAATGGCATGGCAAGCCGTTCCACAGGACTACATCCAGCATCTCTACGATCGTCTCCATGGGAGAATAGCAGCCCGCATTGCTGCGAAAGGTGGATATACACTGTACTAGTGCCGACATTGTGCATGCTCTGTTGCCTGTGTCTATGTGCCTGTGGTTCTGTCAGTGTGATCATGTGATGTATTTGACCCCAGGAATGTGTCAATAAAGTTTCTCCTTCCTGGGACAATGAATTCACGGTGTTCTTATTTCAATTTCCAGGAGTGTAGCTAACAGATAGTTAACATCAGCCATCCACTACCAGGTGACTGTTTTCAGATAATTAGAAGGAAGACCAATGCTCCCAAGCAAGCAGAATAACCTAACAACATTCCATTTAAAGTATGAAACAATTGGGAGTTGTAGAGCCAAGCAATTTCTCTTCCTTCACTAGATGGTGGATGGCGTTCGTCAGTAGAGGGACAGACATAGGGCATTTACAGTATCCAGGCCTCTTTAGCTAGACCCACAATATAAACAACAGGTATATCAAGCTATCCTGTAACATATGAACCAGTAATTAACATTTTGCATTTGCAACACAAATAGACACTGTAAGCACACTTCAAAAAGGCGAACGCTGCGCATGAAGCACCTTATTCCAAAATAATCAACAAATTTTAATTACAGGTGCGGCCAAACTTAGCCAAACAGCTCGAGCACCACTAGTTTAGTCACACACGTTCACAGAAAGTTAACTGGAGTAATATCTTTTAAAGTATTCCTGAATGAAGACGTTTACATATCATGATGGATAACAAGATGGCGAATTAGGATAGCCACTGCGCGCCACAACATAATCATGCACACGGTAATCGGACGCTCGCCGTAATTTCTTGCTGATCGAAGCATAAGTAGAGAACCTCTCGACTAAGGGCTGCGGTCGAGTAGGTCTTACGAAGATTTTGCTAAGAATCGGAAACCAACGGATGCCATTCACCAGATACCCTGCACCGGTTCTTGAAACTGGGAGACAGGAACCCAACACGGCACCACAGTGGACACAGGCTTCTTGCAAATTCAAATGCCGAGACATCGCAGAGACGGCTTTTTCAGTGAGCAATCATTACGGCACTAGCCGACAGTCAATCGCAACGAACCCGCGGCCACCAAAAACACAACTTTTAGCAGTGGGTCATGAATACTGTCTGCCAAGACGTCACGGCGTTTTCTCCTTCCACTGTCAAACACACCGCTCAACCACCCGTCACTTCGAGAACGCATCCTGGCCGCGAGAGTCCTTAAATGCTGGCCCACAGACTGCCCTCTGCAGGCAACAGACCGCCCGAGAAGCTATTGCGGCCAGGGAGACTAATAACGAGCGGGAAGCATCAATATCAAAATGTGCCCGCACAGCTCAGTTCTCCCCCTTAAGCTTGAACAGGTAGGGGCGGTGTGAGTGAACGGCTTGATTCTGACCCAGCATCCTGGTTACCCACGACCACTTTGTGTTGCCTTATATGAGCCTTAACGAGATTTTTGCGAAGATGGATCATGGATCAGGAAACTAACCGGGGAGATAGCTCTAACGACTTTATAAGGCCCCACGAATCTTGGAAGCGTCTTAGCGGTGATCTTCCGAGCACCTTTGCTTCGTGTCCAGAAATTTTTCAAAACTAGCGTGCTATCCAGCAGTAACGAGACCTGACGCCTCCCCTGATTGTAGCGAACGGCCTCCCTTCTAGCAGCCAGCTAAATATTCGTCTTTGTGCCCTTCCTATTTTTCTTTGTGATCTCGGGATTACTGTCCTCCGAGAGCAAATCTTTGATCCCACACATCTACATCTACATGACTACTCTGCAATTCGCATTTAAGTGCTTGGCAGAGGGTTCATCTAACCACAATCATACTATCTCTCTACTATTCCACTCCCGAACAGCGAGCGGGAAAAACGAACACCTAAACCTTTCTGTTCGAGCTCTGATTTCTCTTTTTTTTATGATCATTCCTACCTATGTAGGTTGGGCTCAACAAAATATTTTCGCATTCGGAAGAGAAAGTTGGTGACTGAAATTTCGTAAAAAGGTCTCACCGCGACGAAAAACGTCTATGCTGTAATGACTTCCACCCCAACTCGTGTATCATATCTGCCACACTCTCTCCCCTATAACGCGATAATACAAAACGAGCTGCCCTTTTTTGCACCCTTTCGATGTCCTCCGTCAATCCCACCGGGTAAGGATCCCACACCGCGCAGCAATATTCTAACAGAGGACGAACGAGTGTAGTGTAAGCTGTCTCTTTAGTGGACTTGTTGCATCTTCTAAGTGTCCTGCCAATGAAACGCAACCTTTGGCTCGCCTTCCCGACAATATTATCTATATGGTCCTTCCAACTGAAGTTGTTCGTAATTTTAACACCCAGGTACTTAGTTGAATTGACAGCCTTGAGAATTGTACTATTTATCGAGTAATCGAATTCCAACGGATTTCTTTTGGAACTCATGTGGATCATCTCACACTTTTCGTTATTTAGCGTCAACTGCCACCTGACACACCATACAGCAATCTTTTCTAAATCGCTTTGCAGCTGATACTGGTCTTCGGATGACCTTACTAGACGGTAAATTACAGCATCATCTGCGAACAGTCTAAGAGAACTGCTCAGATTGTCACCCAGGTCATTTATATAGATCAGGAACAGTAGAGGTCCCAGGACGCTTCCCTGGGGAACACCTGATATCACTTCAGTTTTACTCGATGATTTGCCGTCTATTACTACGAACTGCGACCTTCCTGACAGGAAATCACGAATCCAGTCGAACAACTGAGACGATACCCCATAGCTCCGCAGCTTGATTAGAAGTCGCTTGTGAGGAACGGTGTCAAAAGCTTTCCGGAAATCTAGAAATACGGAATCAACTTGAGATCCCCTGTCGATAGCGGCCATTACTTCGTGCGAATAAAGAGCCAGCTGCGTTGCACAAGAGCGATGTTTTCTGAGGCCATGCTGATTACGTGTCAATAGATCGTTCCCTTCGAGGTGATTCATAATGTTTGAATACAGTATATGCTCCAAAACCCTACTGCAAACCGACGTCAATGATATAGGTCTGTAGTTAAATGGATTACTCCTACTACCCTTCTTGAACACTGTTGCGACCTGCGCAATTTTCCAATCTGTAGGTACAGATCTATCGGTGAGCGAGCGGTTGTATATGAGTGCTAAGTAGGGAGCTATAGTATCAGCGTAATCTGAAAGGAACCTAATCGGTATACAATCTGGATCTGAAGACTTGCCCGTATCAAGCGATTTGAGTTGCTTCGCAACCCCTAAGGTATCTACTTCTAAGAAACTCATGCTAGCAGATGTTCGTGTTTCAAATTCTGGAATATTCCATTCGTCTTCCCTGGTGAATGAATTTCGGAAAATCTGCGTTCAATAACTCCGCTTTAACGGCACAGTCGTCGATAACAGTACCATCGGCACTGCGCAGCGAAGGTATTGACTGCGTCTTGCCGCTTGTGTACTTTACATACGACCAGAATTTCTTCGGATTTTCTACCAAATTTCGAGACAATGTTTCGTTGTGGAACCTATTAAAGGCATCTCGCATCGAAGTACGTGCCAAATTTCGTGCGTCTGTAAATTTTAGCCCATCTTCGGGATTTCGCGTTCTTCTGAACTTCGCATGCTTTTTCCGTTGCCTCTGCAACAGCGTTCGGACCTTTTTTGTGTACCACGGGGGATCCGTTCCATCTCTTACCAATTTATGAGGTATGAATATCTCAATTGCTGTTGCTACTATATCTTTGAATTGAGCCACATCTCGTCTACATTCGCATAGTCAGTTCGGAAGGAATGGAAATTGTCTTTTAGGAAGGCTTCTAGTGGCACTTTATCCGCTTTTTTAAATAAAATTATTTTGCGTTTGTTTCTGATGGATTTGGAAGAAATGGTATTGAGTCTAGCTACAATGACCTTGTGATCACTAATCCCTGTATCAGTCATGATGCTCTCTATCAGCTCTGGATTGTTTGTGGCCAAGAGGTCAAGTGTGTTTTCGCAACCATTTACAATTCGCGTGGGTTCGTGGACTAACTGCTCGAAATAATTTTCGGAGAATGCAATTAGGACAATCTCGGAAGACGTTTTCTGCCTACCACCGGTTTTGAACAAGTATTTTTGCCAACATACCGAGGGTAGGTTGAAGTCCCCACCAACTATAACCGTATGAGTTGGGTATTTATTTGTTACGAGACTCAAACTTTCTCTGAACTGTTCCGCAACTGTATCATCGGAGTCTCGGGGTCGGTAGAAGGAGCCAATTATTAACTTAATTCGGCTGTTAAGTATAACCTCCACCCACACCAATTCGCACGGAGTATCTACTTCGACTTCACTACAAGATAAACCACTACTGGCAGACACAAACACTCCACCACCAATTATGCCTAATCTATCTTTCCTGAACACCGTCTGAGACTTCGTAAAAATTTCTGCAGAACTTATTTCAGTCTTTAGCCAGCTTTCTGTACCTATAACGATATCAGCTTCTGTGCTATCTATTAGCGCTTGAAGCTCAGGGACTTTTCCAGCGCAACTACAACAATTTACAACTATAATTCCAAGCACGTCCTGTAATTGCCAAGCACCCTTTGACATTGCAGCCCATCCCGCACTTCCCCGAGGCCTTCTAACCTAAAAAAACCGCCCAGTCCACGCCACACAGCCTCCGCTACCCGTGTAGCCGCCAGCTGAGTGTAGTGAACTCCTGACCTATTCAGCGGAACCTGAAACCCCACCACCCTATGGCGCAAGTCAAGGAATCTGCAGCCAATACGGTCGCAAAACCGTCTGAGCCTCTGATTCAGACCCTCCACCCGGCTCTGCACCAGAGGTCCGCAGTCGGTTCTGTCAACGATGCTGCAGATGGTGAGCTCTGCCTTCATCTCGTAAGCAAGACCGGCAGCCTTCACCAAATCAGATAGCCGCTGGAATCCAGAGAGAATTTCCTCAGATCCAAAGCGACACACGTCATTAGTGCCGACATGTGCCACCACCTGCAGCTGGCTGCACCCTGTGCTCTTCATGGCATCCGGAAGGACCCTTTCCACATCAGGAATGACTCCTCCCGGAATGCACACGGAGTGCACACTGGATTTCTTCCCCTCCTTAGCCGCCGTATCCCTAAGGGGCCCCATTACGCGCCTAACATTGGAGCTCCCAACTACCAGTAAGCCCACCCTCTGCGATTGCCCGGACCTTGAAGGCTGAGAATAATCCTCTGAAACAGGGCAGGCAGCTGCATCTGGCTCAGCCAGAGACAGTGCCTGAAACCGGTTTGTCAGACGCACCGGGGAGGCTTTCTGATCAGCCTCCGGGGACGCCTTTCGCTGCCTGCCACGCCTTGGGAGAAATCACAGCAGTTGGAAGAATTTATTGTGTAAGTAAACATCAACCTGCCAGGAGTCGTCTTGTGGCCTCGTGCGTAGCAGTGATCAATGCAAAATTTAGCCAAGTGATTTATTGATTCCACTTGGTCTGTGACTGCGAGTGAAAGATGGTAAGAACCGATATCAAATTTCGGTTCACCTGCTCAACAAAAGATGGCTGCAGGTAACAGGGGATGGTGGTTACGTGGGATATCTCACTACCAAAACAGAACCTCTTACATTCTTTAGGCACAAACGCCGCTGTATTATTACTCACCAGTACTCTGGGAGGGCCAACTACAACAAATACCCGAGTCAAAATCTCAATCGTCATTCCCGAGGTCCCTGATTTGCTCGGTGTTAGCAACACAAACCTAAAAGAGGCATAACTATCACGAAGAGGTACCTATTTTCATGCGTGGTGCTTGGGCGAAGGGCCAAGGTAACTGATAAAAGTTTCGTCCATTGTGCTTTCCTCCCCGGTTGAAGCTAGTTGTGCAGAGAATAGATTCAATACTTCAAAAATGATGATTTTGACATCGGAGACCGGCATGGCGGTGGAAGAGAAAAGTGTTCGACGCTACTAAACACGACGAAAGAAATCACAGCAGATCGTTATCGAAAGCAATTCCTGCGTGTGAGCCGGGAACTGAAAGACAAACGGTCACAATATAATGGTAGACACGTAAAGGTTATTTTTCAGCGTAACAATGCTCAACCCCATTTCGCAATAACTATCGAAACGGGAAGTCGTATCCTAGTCACCATATTCTCTATTCATTGCTCCCCCCTGCCTACCACCTTTTTCTATCAGCGGCATACGGCCTGCTGACCAGCACCTCCGGCCGTAGTACGAAAAGAGCAAAATTGGATCGATTTATGGATCTTCTCAAAAGACGCCCTTTCGTCCGCGATGAGATTCGTATGCAGGCCAAAAGATGGGAGAGAGTAGTGGCCATTGATAGCCAGTATTCTGAATCGTAATTTTTTGTAATTTCCTCATAATAAGGCCTCGAAGTTTGAGAAAAACGGAGGAAGCAAAGTTGTAGACCTAATACATAGTCCAGTTTATTTCGTACGAGTTGAAGCAAGAGTTAAACACAATTAAAAGAAAACCCAAGTGCTCGCACGAATGAAATGGGGGCTACAAGGCGCTTATAAAAAATTATTACACTCGAAGACGAAAATGTGATCTGCTGTGACAAATCAACCGACAATTGTCCTGTAAATTTAATACGAAGGCGTATTACTCTTCTAAGATTTTAGAGTTTTGTTGTATTCGTTAATGTAGACATTTCCAATAGCTCTAATTTTTTTTCGCAAAAGTCTGCAACAACTCCCCCTACGATCCATAATTTCTGCAACGTTTGGTTTCTCAAACCACAATTTTTGTACGACTTGCTTGTTCGGTTCCATACTTACTTTATTTATTTACTCAACCAAAACTACTTTGCTGTTGTCGGATACATCATTCGTTTACAAGTATTGTGTATGAATGAGCGCACACACATATTTCCTCTTAGAGAAAATTTAACAGCAATATTTCGTGCACGTCCTGACACTAAGAAATTGCACCTGCCAACCGTTTTTCTACTTTTTCAGTTTTTTCATTAAAAAGAAAGAAAACATACTGAAATCTAACAGACTCAGCAGCAATTATCTCACGAAAACTGGGACAGACTGTTGGTGTTTCGAAATATAACCACCGGCGAGCAGTCGAATGATGTTTTTCAGCCGTGCACGATCGCTAGTGGTGTCAATGAGTTCAGCTGACTTTAACTTTCAGTGAAATGGCACGACACTGAAAACTGGCCGTTCACACACGCAACTGTGGTGACATTGCAGTATGCCACGAACAGCGGCTTTACCTAGACTCTAAGACAAAAAAAAAAGACACACCGTGAAGGAATTACCAGAATGGGATGGACACCAGTAGGTGTGATGTGCATGTACGGACAAACAAATTATCACAATTTCAGAAAACTTAGATTATGTACTCAAGATAGAGATCATCACAAATTGTGAGCCATGCTGTGGCTCGAGTTGATGCTGTTGGTAGGTTTCCGTCCTCTGTTGGAGGCCAGGCCATATGGTTTAGTTGACATGGTTGTGGTTCTTTGTCTTCTTCTCGTGTTGACTGCCGCCACTCGGTTTCGCAAGCATTGCCTGTCCGCTAGTGGCAGAAGCGGCGGTGGCCCTATCTTTGGGCTGGCGTCTTGCTCCTTCCGGGTCAGAGGCAGTTCGATTGGCGACTCAGGAGCAGAAAGGTCCGTGCAGTGCGAGAACACGCCGGGACCGCTGGCGGCGCGCATGGACTACCACATCGAAAGCCTGTGGTCACGAGGGTGCACGACCTCGTCGTAAACAGGATTCTGCAAGCTTTAAGTTGAGTGCATTTGGATTCAAGTAGAGAAACTTCCACCATCGTATGATCTTGCGATTCTCCAGTGATGTGGGTTTGTGTTGCTGCTTGTAGTGTTGCCGAAGTGAAGAGCAGCGAGTGGAGTGCTTGGGGATGGCGGATCTGATGACATTTCCTGGACTTTTAATTACTATTTATTGCGTTCAGTTTGTTACTATTTGTTAAGTTCAATCAGCGGTATTTTTCCTGCCTCATGGCCGCTAACGCCCCAGTTACCTGCCCTGGGGGTTAGTATATGTAACGACAGTGTACGTTTCCTTGCCTTGCCGCTGCTGTCCGGTGAGGGGTGTAGTTCTGACAGCTTTCTTGATTGTAGGTTGGTTGGCGATTCTTCTACTCAGGTGGTAGTGATTCCTTTCTCGTTTTGAGCGCTCTAAGCACAGATTCTGCAGGCGGAGTCCAGACTGCCAGTTCCAGCTTTGGTGTATTTTTACATCTTTGCATTTGGTTTGTTGGACGTCAGATAGCCTCAGCAAGATTATCATTAGTCATTCGTTAGACTGCCACTAGTCTGAGTTACCCTCTTGTGAAGTGAATGCAACCCTTGACTGCCTATCTCATCGCTCGTGAAAGTGTTTTTTTGCCGTACCTGCTCAGGGGTCAATTCCTGGTGCACCGTCTGTGACTGGCCCTTGTGTTTCATTATTGTATTTGCTGTTTTACTGCATATTTTTAATTTTTTTATATAATTGCCATTCTTGACGTTACAGCAGGTTTAAATGGTTGTGCTACCAAGTTTATCATCATTTTGTCTCACCCGTTTGGTGATCAGTTGCCTGTCTTTTTAAAGTAGCCTTTGCTGTTGCATTGATGTTTTACAGTACTTTTATTAATTTTTTTTTATAATTGCCGTTCTTCGCGTTAGAGGCCTTCAGCCGTGACTGTGGTTACTTGCCTTTAAATTCTAACTGGTATCACATTGGCTTGTTTTTAAACGTTATTTGCTGTGTCTGTACTTTATGCTCGTTTGGTAAATTGTAACGCACTGAAAGCACTATTAATTACACAGTTGTTTATTTCTTCATTAATAACGTATGATATCTTTATTTATTGCTGAGTCTGGAATTAAAGTTTTAAAATAAATGTGTGTAATTGCAAAAGGGAACATATAGTAACAGATTACGGCCCCGTCCACAATCGGAACTGAATCCTACCTTCCTTGGCTACCAGGTTTCAAATCGTGGAAGTAAATAACGATTTGGTCCATCTCTGGCCCTTATGCAAGCAGTTATTCGGCTTGGCATTTATAGATGCAGTTGTTGGATGTCCTCCAGAGGGATATCGTGCCAAATTATGTCCAACTGGCCTGTCACTAGCCAAAATCCTAACGTTCTCAATTAGGGAGAGATGCGGCGATCTTGCTGGCCGAGGTAGGGTTTGGCAAGTACGAGGAAAAGCAGCAGAAACTCTCGTCGCGTGCGAGCGGGCATTAACTTGCTGAAACGTAAGCCCAGGGTAGCTTGCCATGAAGAGCCATAGAACGGGGCATAGAATAGCGTCCATCTACCGCTGTGGTATAAGAGTGCCGCCGCGGATGGTATCTACAGGGGTCCAAGTACGCAAAGAACTGGCACACAGGACCATCGATAGGCGATGGGCCACAGCCAGGTTGGTCTCCCATTGCTGACCGGGAAGTCTCCAAACACGTCTCCGTTGGTCGTCAGGGCTCTATTCGAGGCGGGACTCATCACTGAAGAAGACAATTCTACTTCAGCCAATGATATTCCAGGCCGAATGTGCACATTGCCACTGCAACGTGCTTTTTAATTTACGGAGGTTCGTGGTAGTTCGCACAATGGGCTCCGTGAGGTCAGCCCCGTTTTTGTGAGCCTCCTTGCAGTCACTGAAGCACCAGTTGCACGTCGGATAGATGATAATGATGAATCTGGAGCTCTGAGTGCCTTTCTGGCGATTGCTCAGTCCTCACATTCTGTCGTCTTTCTAGGTCGAACGCTTCCTTCTTGAAGCTGCGTTCGGATATGTTTCACCAGTTCCAGCCAACATCGTCCAATAGCGGCATCGCTCCTGTCCAAATGTCGAGCGATTCGCCGATTACTCCAACTGGCATCTTTGAGCCCAACTACATGTGTGAAATCTGATTTCGCAGGACAGAGCTGATCAGGTTGTGGAAAGGGGCCAAGGTTAATTACTGTTAGTTATACAAGAATACACACAACTTAATTCCTCTAACCAATGCAAAGTTTTCTCTTCAAAACAACAACGATCAGTTCATGGCTGAGAGCCTAAGTAACTTCTGCAGAATAAGTTTAAATGATTCATTTTAAAACAGCAGGATTTAGAGTAACAGCTGAAGGCCTTAATTTAGTAAAATTGCAATATCTTCTCGGCTAAAGGCCGGAATAATATTTCAGATCAGCTAGGGAAATTCTTTAAAAGCCAAGCATTTACAAATTTCGGCTAAAGCCACATTAAGGAAAATTCAAATTAATTCTTAGGCTGAAAGCCCAATAAATTTTTTTTTTTTTTTTTTTTTTTTTGCATAATATAAGAGAGGCTTTAAAGAAAAGCTTTTACACAGTACAACAGAAAAACATCTCCAGAAAACTTGAAGTGTCTTGTCAGCTGAACGTCCAAACAATTACTCACGAAACATTAAAGACCACCTCAGGATAAACATTTACAGAACATGACTGGAGGCCGTTTCAATAATTCAAGATAACTAAAGAGAAACCTTACAGACAAGGATTTACATATTAAAGTCAAAGATTCTGAAACAAACGCTGATGAAGGTCTGAAAACAGAGCAACAAGAATTTTAAATAAAACACGGCTGATGGCCTAATATTAAAATAGTTGTCATGAAGTTCGGCTGAAGGCTATATACTAAACATAAAACAGACAATATTAATGCGCGGCTGAAGGCCTGGCACAGTACCTGAGACCAAATAAAATGACAATCACAAACAACAAAGTGGTGCTGAGAAGTGTTCCAAGAGTGGGCCTGGGGAGGAAACTCTAACCACAGTTTTGGTGAGACAGGCAGCCAAGCGTAACACTAAACAATCGGGTTGCAGCACGACCTAGGGACGGCTGAAGAACCAACCAACAATCTAATCAATTCCATCGATCCTGTTCCACCCGACACACTTGCTGCTCTATTTCAACCGACCGACTGACTACTCCAGTACGCAGACAGCATTCATCTGCTCAGTGCAAATCACAGAAGCTACACACGGCTCCACGTAAACACACTTGCACTAGAACTCGAACAACCGTAAAAGCAATCACTGTGGGACAACAAGGACGAATGAATTCGACACACAGAGAGATCCCACAAGCTTTCGGCGTCCAAATACACGTCGTCCGATGAGACGACCGACCGAACGACCAACCCAGGTCGTTCCCACTCAAGTTACGTGTCGGCGACGGTCGGGCGAGTCTTGGCTGTCCGAAACTCCAACCCGACTCAACTCCAAGTCCGTTCGAAACTCGGAGACACGGCAACGCGGGCACCTTGGCTCAGACCCATCCATGCAGAGGTAACTCTTGCCCACTGGCCACGACATCTCTGCAAAAGGAAGGAACCGAACCACGTCCGGCAAGATGACCAACTGACGAGGCCCAGAGACAGTCAAAAGACCAAATAAACGTCACCCGATAAGACGACCAACCGAACGAGCGACCAACGGTCGTCCCGCTCCAATCTCCTTCCGTCGGACAGTTCACGTGTGTCGCCAGCGGCCGGCGAACATTGGCTGTCCGCATCTCACTGGCGCTCCGTCCCCGACTTCACTACTGCTGCGTCCGTATTGAACTCTCACAGACGTCGACCCGGAAATACTAGCGGTCGCTCCAGAGATGGTACGCCAGTGCACTTGTCGATAAGCGCTGCTGCTGCCACTCACGGACAAGCAAACCGGCAACAAAGTGGCGCCAGTAAATCGAATTAAAAGAAAAGACGAGGCGATAGAACCACAAAAACAAGATAACGAGAAATAAACGGCATGACCGTGAGCCACGCACGGCCCCACGTCCTCTCTCAAATGTTGACATGTTGCGTGTACCGTTCACGCGCCCGATTGCGAGCCATAGGTACTGTCCAGCTGAGTACAAGAAATAAATTTCGCAAGGACTTTATATCCTGGTATCGACATGTCCCCTGTTTACTACCCTTGTCAGCTGTGCGGTGAAATTTCGATGCAGCGTCACACTTTCATCCAAAGGCAGCCAACGTCTACAATTTTGTGTTTTCCGTCTACAACAGTAAGAATATCAATTTTTGGCCAGTTTGCAAAACTCCTTCGTGATGCGTCTTTTTTCTCTTGAAATGCATGTCGTAGAGTCAATAAGCCTTGCGTATTCTTAGTTTTCTACAAAAACCAAACTCATCTTCTTCCACAAAGTACACTACTGGCCATTAAAATTGCTACACCAAGAAGAAATGGAGATGATTCATTGGACAAATATATTATACTAGAACTGACATGCGATTACATTTTCACGCAATTTGGGTGCATAGATCCTGAGAAAACAGTACCCAGAACAACCACCTCTGGCCGTAATAATGTCATTGATATGCCTGGACATTGAGTCAGACAGAGCTTGGGTGACGTGTACAGGTACAGCTGCCCGTGCAGCTTCATCACGATACCACAATTCATCAAGAGTAGTGACTGGCGTATTGTGACGAGCCAGTTGCTCGGCCAGCATTGACCAGACGTTTTCAATTGGTGAGAGATCTTGAGAATGTGCTGGCCAGGGCAGCAGTCGAACATTTTCTGTATCCAGAAAGGCCCGTACAGGACCTGCAACATGCGGAACGTGCATTATCCTGCTGAAATGTAGGGTTTCGCAGGGATCGAATGAAGGGTAGAGCCACGTGTCGCAACTCATCTGAAATGTAACGTCCACTGTTCAAAGTGCCGTCAGTGCGAACAAGAAGTGACCGAGACATGTAATCAATGGCATCCCAAACCATCACGCCAGGTAATACGCCACTATGGTGAAGACGAATACACGCTTCCAATGTGCGATCACCGCGATGTCGCCAAACACGGATGCGACCATCATCATGCTGTAAACAGAACCTGGATTCATCCGAAAAACTGACGTTTTGCCATTCGTGCACCCAGGTTCGTCGTTGAGTACACCATCGCAGACGCTCCTGTCTGTGATGCAGCGTCAAGGGTAACCGCAGCCGTGGTCTCCGAGCTGATAGTCCATGCTGCTGCAAACGTCGCCGAACTGTTCGTGCAGATGGTTGTTGTCTTGCAAACGTCCCCATCTGTTGACTCAGGGAACGAGACGTGGCCGCACGATCCGTTACAGCCATGCGGATAAGATGCCTGTCATCTCGACTGATAGTGATACGAGGCCATTTGGATCCAGCACGGCGTTCCGTATTACCTTCCTGAACCCACCGATTCCGTATTCTGCTAACAGTCATTGGATCTCGACCAACGCGAGCAGCAATGTCGCGATACGATAAGCCTCAATAGCGATAGGCTACAATCCGACCTTCATCAAAGTCGGATACGCGATGGTATGCATTTCTCCTCCGTACACGAGGAATCACAACAACGTTTTACCAGGCAACGCTGGTCAACTGCTGTTTGTGTATGAGAAATTGGGTGGAAACTTTCCTAATGTCAGCACGTTGTAGGTGTCGCCATGGGCGCTAATCGTTTGCATATCACAGCATCTCCTTCCTGTCGGTTAAATTTCGCGTCTGTAGCACCTCATCTTCGTGGTGTAGCAATTTTAATGGCCAGTCGTGTATTTAGAATGAAAACAAAGGGACAGTAGCACTGTTGCAGTCAAGCACATTTCACTAAGAACTACCACTACTGCATGCGCAGAATGTACAGACCGCCATTACTGGCACCGCAGCGAGCCACATGACGTCGACTGCCCTTTTTATAACCCGTTTCCCGAGGCTCCTCGAGACACCTTTCTTACAAGTAACAAGCGCTTCTTTCTTCGTCAACCTTCCGTAAAGCAATCCCGCCATTCGCGCGCCACGGCTGCTTCTGATATACGAGCGTAAATGTCTGCATTTAATTGAATTTTCGCCGGTGGCAGATGGCGTCGTAAAAGCCAACGTCGCCCCCGTGCTGCTGCCTCGGTGGCTCAGAAAGGAGGGCGGACGAGCACCGCTCTCCGATAATTTATGGCGTTGTTAGTAGGTAACGCCTGGCTTCGACACCTCTGGCCCCGGCCTGCCATCGCGTACCGCGCTGTCGGAAAATGCGGAGCGCGAGAAGCGTGCGTATGTTCAACAGTTGGATAATGCCCACTTTGCAACACTTGTCGGCGCGAACAGTCACGTTGCCACGGTCAGACTCAAGATTACCCTGTTTCAGTTTATTTGTTTGTTTACTTGTGTATCAGGTTCCGTGGGACCTTGCTTGAAATATCTATTCCGTAACGATATGAGTTAGTACATAATTTACAGAATGTCGATTAGAAACTTTAAAAACAAAAGGATTAATACAACAAGAAAAAAATTCTGAGAGACTATACGAATAAATAAGGCATTACGGAGATAAGATCTGGAGTAAAGCGAGGAAGTCATGTACAGAGTAGAGGGAGTGCGCCACAAGAACACCTTTCAACTTATACACTCCTGGAAATGGAAAAAAGAACACATTGACACCGGTGTGCCAGACCCACCATACTTGCTCCGGACACTTCGAGAGGGCTGTACAAGCAATGATCACACGCACGGCACAGCGGACACACCAGGAACCGCGGTGTTGGCCGTCGAATGGCGCTAGCTGCGCAGCATTTGTGCACCGCCGCCGTCAGTGTCAGCCAGTTTGCCGTGGCATACGGAGCTCCATCGCAGTCTTTAACACTGGTAGCATGCCGCGACAGCGTGGACGTGAACCGTATGTACAGTTGACGGACTTTGAGCGAGGGCGTATAGTGGGCATGCGGGAGGCCGGGTGGACGTACCGCCGAATTGCTCAACACGTGGGGCGTGAGGTCTCCACAGTACATCGATGTTGTCGCCAGTTGTCAGCGGAAGGTGCACGTGCCCGTCGACCTGGGACCGGACCGCAGCGACGCACGGATGCGCGCCAAGACCGTAGGATCCTACGCAGTGCCGTAGGGGACCGCACCGCCACTTCCCAGCAAATTAGGGACACTGTTGCTCCAGGGGTATCGGCGAGGACCATTCGCAACCGTCTCCATGAAGCTGGGCTACGGTCCCGCACACCGTTACGCCGTCTTCCTCTCACGCCCCAACATCGTGCAGCCCGCCTCCAGTGGTGTCGCGACAGGCGTGAATGGAGGGACGAATGGAGACGTGTCGTCTTTAGCGATGAGAGTCGCTTCTGCCTTGGTGACAATGATGGTCGTATACGTGTTTGGCGCCGTGCAGGTGAGCGCCACAATCAGGACTGCATACGACCGAGCACACAGGGCCAACACCCGGCATCATGGTGTGGGGAGCGATCTCCTACACTGGCCGTACACCTCTGGTGATCGTCGAGGGGACACTGAATAGTGCGCGGTACATCCAAACCGTCATCGAATCCATCGTTCTACCATTCCTAGACCGGCAAGGGAACTTGCCGTTCCAACAGGACAATGCACGTCCGCATGTATCCCGTGCCACCCAACGTGCTCTAGAAGGTGTAAGTCAACTACCCTGGCCAGCAAGATCTCCGGATCTGTCCCCCATTGAGCATGTTTGGGACTGGATGAAGCGTCGTCTCACGCGGTCTGCACGTCCAGCACGAACGCTGGTCCAACTGAGGCGCCAGGTGGAAATGGCATGGCAAGCCGTTCCACAGGACTACATCCAGCATCTCTACGATCGTCTCCATGGGAGAATAGCAGCCTGCATTGCTGCGAAAGGTGGATATACACTGTACTAGTGCCGACATTGTGCATGCTCTGTTGCCCGTGTCTATGTGCCTGTGGTTCTGTCAGTGTGATCATGTGTCAATAAAGTTTCCCCTTCCTGGGACAATGAATTCACGGTGTTCTTATTTCAATTTCCAGGAGTGTATTTGAGTACTTAGTGTTTTTCACTGAAGTTTCTTTTCGGTTCTATTGGAAGCCTATTGACAATGAAACGAGCTGAATGCTGAAGACCAATCTGTATGATGCTTTTTTTTTCAGTCATCAGCCTACTGACTGACTTGAAGCGGCCCGTCACGAATTCCTCTCCTCTACCAACCTTTTTAATGCCACAGTAGTCACTTGTAACCTACGTCCTTACTTATCTGCTAAGTGTATTCCAATTTCTGTTTCCCTCTGCGGTTTTTACCTTCTACAGCTCCCTGTAGTACTATGGAAGTTATCCCCTGATGTCTTTCCATCCTGTCCCTTCTCCTTGTCAGTATTTTCCGTATATTCCTTTCCCGGCCGCTTCTGGGGAGAACCTTATGAGTCCACCTAATTTTCAACATTCTTCTGTAGCTCCACATCTCAAATGCTTCGATTCTCCTCTGTTTCACTTTCCCGCAGTCCATATTCCACTATCACACAATGCTGTGTTCAAAACGTAAGTGCTCGGAAATACATGCGGACGTGCATTGTCTTGTTGGAACGGCAAGTTCCCTTGCCGGTCTAGGAATGGTAGAACGATGGGTTCGACGACGGTTTGGATGTACCGCGCCAAACACGCATACGACCATCATTGGCACCAAGGCAGAAGCGACTCTCATCGCTGAAGACGACACGTCTCCATTCGTCCCTCCATTCACGCCTGTCGCGACACCACTGGAGGCGGGCTGCACGATGTTGGGGCGTGAGCGGAAGACGGCCTAACGGTGTGCGGGACCGTAGCCCAGCTTCATGTAGACGGTTGCGAATGGTCCTCGCCGATACCCCAGGAGCAACAGTGTCCCTAATTTGCTGGGAAGTGGCGGTGCGGTCCCCTACGGCACTGCGTAGGATCCTACGGTCTTGGCGCGCATCCGTGCGTCGCTGCGGTCCGGTCCCAGGTCGACGGGCACGTGCACCTTCCGCCGACCACTGGCGACAACATCGATGTACTGTGGAGACCTCACGCCCCACGTGCTGAGCAATTCGGCGGTACGTCCACCCGGCCTCCCGCATGCCCACTATACGCCCTCGCTCAAAGTCCGTCAACTGCACATACGGTTCACGTCCACGCTGTCGCGGCATGCTACCAGTGTTAAAGACTGCGATGGAGCTCCGTATGCCACGGCAAACTGGCTGACACTGACGGCGGCGGTGCACAAATGCTGCGCAGCTAGCGCCATTCGACGGCCAACACCGCGGTTCCTGATGTGTCCGCTGTGCCGTGCGTGTGATCATTGCTTGTACAGCCCTCTCGCATTGTACGGAGCAAGTATGGTGGGTCTGACACACCGGTGTCAATGTGTTCTTTTTTCCATTTCCAGGAGTGTATGTTCCAAAATGTTGCTGCATATCGACGTTAACGATATAGGCCTGTAATTTAGTGGATTACTGCTACTACCTATCTTGAATTTTGGTGTGAGCTGTGCAGCGTTCCATTTTTTGGGTATGGACCTTTCGTCGAGCGAACGGTTGTATATGATTGTCAAGTATGAAGCTAATGCATCAGCATACTCCGAAAGGAATCTAATTGGTATACTGACTGGACCAGAAGAATTACTTTTATTAAGTGATTTAAGTTGCTTCACTACTCCGACGATATTTACTTCTACGTTGTCAGCTGTTCTCGATTCGAATTCTGGAATATTTACTTCGTCTTCTTTTGTGAAGGCATTTCCGAAGGTTGTGTTTAGTAACTCTGCTTCGGCAGCACTGTCTTCGATAGTATCTCCATTGCTATCGCGCTGAGAAGGCAATGATTGTTTCTTTCCGTTAACATATTTCACATACGACCAGAATCTCTTTCGACTTTCTGCCAGGTTTCGAGACAAAGCTTCGGTGTGGAAACTGTTATAAGAATCTCGCATTGAATTCCGCGCTAAATTTCGAGCTTCGCTATAAGATTACCAATCTGCGTCTGTTTAAATTTGACATGTTTGTTTCGTTGTTTCTGCAACAGTGTTCTAACCCGTTTTGTGTACCAAGAAGGATCAGCTCCGTAGTTCGTTAATTTATTTGGTATAAATCTCTCAATTGCTGACGATATTATTTCTTTGAATTCAAGCCACATCTGGTCTACACTTATATTATTAATTTGGAATGAGTGCAGATTGTCTCTCAGAAACGCGTAAAATGAAGTTTTATCTGCTTTTTTGAATAGGTATATTTTTCGCTTATTTTTGGAGGATTTGGGGATTACAATATTCAATCTCGCTACGACAACCCTGTGTTCACTAATCCTTGTATCGGTTTTAATGATCGTTATTAACTCAGGATTGTGTGTTGCTAAGAGGTCAAGTGTGTTTCCACAACAGTTTACTATTCGTGTGGGCTCAGGACTGCCGGCCGCGGTGGTGTAGCGGTTCTAGGCGCTTAGCCCGGAACCGCGCGACTGCTACGGTCGTAGGTTCGAATCCTGCCTCGGGCATGGATGTGTGTTATGTCCTTAGGTTAGTTCCATAGCGCTCAGAGCCATTTGGCTCTGCTCGAAATATTTTTCAGAGAATGCGTCACCACCAACTATTATCGTATGAGTCGGGAACGCGTTTGAAATCAAACTCAAGTTTTCTTTGTACCTTTCAGAAATTGTATCATCAGATTGAGAGATCGGTAAAAGGATCCAATTTTTATTTTATTCCAATTGCCAACAGTGACCTCTGCCCATACTAACTCACAGGAAGTATCTTCTTCAATTTCGTGACAAGTTAAACTACTACCAGCAACAAACACGCCACCGTGTTTAGCTTATCCTTTCGGAACACCGTTAGGTTCTTCGCAAAAATTTCGGCTGAGCTTATATCGGGCTTTATCCAGCTTTCAGTGCATATAACCATTTGAGTATCAGTGCTTTCTACTAGCGCTTGGAGCTCTGATTCTTTCCCAACACAGCTACGACAATTTAAATCTGTTATACCAATGGAGACTGTATCTACGTTCTTCCTGTGTTCAGCCTGTACCCTTTGTGACTGAAGCTCTTCTTTTGTTTTCCCGAGACCCTCTAACCTAAAAAACCGCCGAGTCCACGCCACACAGTCCCTGTTACCCGTGTAACCGCCTCCTTCGTATAGTGGACACCTGACCTATTCAGCGGAACCCGAAACCCAACCACCCTTTGGCGCAAGTCGAGGAATCTTCAGCCTACACAGTAGCAGAACCGTCTGAGCCTCTGATTCACACCCTCTACTCGGCTCTGTACCAGAGGTCCGCAGTCGGTCCTGTCGACTATGCTGCAAATGATCAGCTCCGCTTTCATCTTGCAAGCAAGACTGGCAGCCTTTACCACTTCTGTTAGCCTCTCGAAACCAGAGAGAATCTCTTCTGATCCAAATTGACACACATCATTGGTACCGACATGGTCAACCACCTCCAGTTGGCTGCACCCTGCGCTCTTCATGGCATCTGGGAGGACCCTTTCCACATCTTGAATGACTCCACCCGGTATGCACATGGAGTGCACATTGGTTTTCTTTCCCTTCTTGTCAGCCAAGTCCCTAAGGGGCCCCATAAAGCGCCTGACGTTGGCGCTCCCAACTACCAATAATCCCACCCTCTGTGATTGCCTGGATCTTGCAGGCTGAGTGGTTTCCTCTGAAACAGGACAGGCGACAGCAACTGGCTCAGCGACAGTGTCAGCCACAGACAGCACCTGGAACCTGTTTGTCAGGCAAACAGGGGATGCCTTACGTGCGGCCACCTGGGAAGTCTTTCGCCACCTGCTTCGTCCTGGGGCGACCTCACACTCGACCACAGGTGAGGGTCAACCTCAGTGCGAGCAGTAACTGGGTTGTCCACTGGTTAGGACCGATAGGAGGACTCGGACGTGCTGGACGTCCGTTGGATCCCCATGGCCGGCCCACAACAGTGGTGCCCATTCACTGCAGCCTCAAGCTGTGTAACCGAAGCCATCACAGCCTGAAGCTGAGAGCGAAGTGTTAGCAACTCGGCTCGCATCCGCACACGACAATCGCAGGTCCTGTCCATGCTAAGGACCGTGGAAAACTATGCAGATAAACGGACTACCGGCATGTGTTGCGCAACTCTCCTGTAGATCCTGACGAACATGCAGGAACTGTGTCTAATAATACGCAGATATTCAAAAACCTAACTACCGAAGCACTCAGGCGAAACTAAATAATTCCCCCCTGATTAGGAACTTGGAATATGTCACAAAATCGGTTTACTTTACGACGCAAACGAAAGCGCGAGAACTGTGGCTATTAGATATTAAATTTACACGCAGAAACTCAAAAAACTAAACTATTAAAGCATACAGATGATATAATAAAATTCACTCCAGGTTAGGAACTCGTAAATGTCGCAAAAGCGGTTACTTCCCTGTTGATGCGTCTGTATCGGTTGGCTACTACTGCCTGACTATAGACTGAACAGTAGGGGCGAAAGGCTACATCCTTGTATTACGCTCTTTTAATTCGAGCACCTCGTTCCTGTTCTTCGCCTCTTATTTTTCTCTCTTTGTTCTTGTACATATTGAACATTTCCCCTATTTCCCTATAGCTTGCGCTATTTTCCTTCCAATTTGGAACATCTTTCACCATTTGACATTGTCGAATGCTTACCCAGGTCGACGAATCCCGTGAAAGTGTCTTGATTTTTCTCTTAGTCTTGCTTCCATTATCAGCCGCAATATAGAAACTGTCTATCTGGTACCTCTACCGCTCCTAAAGCGAAACTGATATTCATCTAACACGTCTCAATTTTCTTTTCTACTGTATATTATTATTATTGTCGGCAACTTGGATGCAAGAGCTGTTAACCTGATTATGCGATAATTCTCGCACTTGTTGGCTCTTGCGATCTTGGTAATTGTGTGGATGATTTTAAGAAGTGTTATCCAAATACATATCGTTTTTCTGTCTAGGGTTCACTGAATGAATTTTGCAGTTTCTTCTGAATGTGTCAATACCATCAGCAATATACCGGGTGATCAAAAAGTCAGTACAAATTGAAAACTTAATAAACCACAGAATAATGTAGATAGATAGGTAAAAATTGACACACATGATTGGAATGACATGGGGTTTTATTAGAACAAACAAAAAAACTTATCGTGCCATTTTTCTTCGAGTAAATGCGTGATTCTCGTTTTATAACTGCTACCGTGACGGGTGAGAGGTACGCCGATACGTTACAGAATCGCATTACCCCCAGCCTGGCTGATAAACACCTGCTGGTACGTACGATGTTTATGCAGGATGGCGCTCCACCCCGCATTGCTAGACGCGAGAAAGATCTCTTGCGCGCGTCGTTTGGTGAAGATCGTGTGCTCAGTCGCCACTTTCGTCATGCTTGACCTCCCAGGTCCCCATACATCAGTCCGTGCGATTATTGGCTTTGGGGTTACCTGAAGTCGCAAGTGTATCGTGATCGACCGACATCTCTAGGGATGCTAAAAGACAACATCCGACGCCAATGTCTCACCATAATTCTGGACATGCTTTACAGTGCTGTTCACAACATTATTCCTCGACTACAGCTATTGTTGAGGGATGATGGTGGACATATTGAGCATCTCCTGTAAAGATCATCATCTTTGCTTTGTCTTACTTTGTTATGCTAATTATTGCTATTCTGATGAGACGAAGCGCCATCTGTCGGACATTTTTTTGAACTTTTGTGTTGTTTCTTTTGGTTCTAATAAAACCCCATCCAAGCATGTGTGGCAATTTGTACCTCTCCATCTACATTATTCCATGATTTATTCACTTTTCAAATTTATACTGCCTTTTTGATCACCTGGTATATAGTGTATGAACATCAATGTAACCCTCAAATTTCAGGGACGGATTCCTGACTGCAAATGGAGGAAAAAAGATCCTATGAACATGTGTCCAGAAATGGATGGTGTGCCTGCAACGATAACAAATCGTTCCGGACCACAGTGCAGAGCTGCATCGCATTCACGTCACAACAAACGTTCAATTGCAGGTGACAGGGATAATAGCGGTGGTCGTGCAAGATACACATAATCGTACTTTGACTTACACCACCATGTTAGCGGGCCACTTGCCTGGAGCTTGTTACTAGGGTTCGTAACAATATTCTATAGAACCCAGTCCTCCTGATCAGGTGTACTCCTGATCAGCCCACCGCCTCCCTGCACACATACGCCCAAAAAGGGCTTGAAATGTTTTGTGATGAGGCTGGCGTCTGTGAGTGCACTTGCTTTGGTACAGCCGTGAGCCTCTCGACCGTTTGCATCTGCTTGGCCATACACAGACACCATCTCGGCTTGTTCCCGACATGAATATCGGACCAGTGTGCTGCTTACAGTACGCTGCAACAATTACACAGCCTACAATGCACAAGCAACACAGGGCACGGGGTCAGAGGAATACGGACACATGTTCACAGGACCATTTTTCCTCCATTTTCAGTCACGAATACGTCCCTGCAGTTCGTTGTTTTTATTAATGTTCACCCTGTGTATACAGGGTGTTACGAAAAGGTACGGCCAAACTTTCAGGAAACGTTCCTCACACACAATTAAAGAAAAGATATGTGGGCATGTGTCCGGGAACGCTTAATTTCCATGTTAGAGCTCATTTTAGTTTCGTCAGTATGTACTGTACTTCCTCGATTCACCGCCAGTTGGCCCAACCGAAGGAAGGTAATGTTGACTTCGGTGCTTGTGTTGACATGCGACTCATTGCACATCAGTACGTAGCATCAACAGGTTAGTGTTCATCACGAACGTGGTTTTGCAGTCAGTGCAATGTTTACAAATGCGGAGTTGGCAGATGCCCATTTGATGTATGGATTAGCACGGTGCAATAGCCGTGGCGCGGTTCGTTTGTATCGAGACAGATTTCCAGAACGAAGGTGTCCCGACAGGAAGACGTTCGAAGCAATTGATCGGCGTCTTAGGGAGCAAGGAACATTCCAGCCTATGACTCGCGACTGGGGAAGACCTAGAACGACGAGGACACCTACAATGGACGAGGCTACTCTTCGTGCAGTTGACGATAACCCTAATGTCAGCGTCAGAGAAGTTGCTGCTGTACAAGGTAACGTTAACCATGTCACTGTATGGAGAGTGCTACGGGAGAACCAGTTGTTTCCGTACCATGTACAGCGTGTGCAGGCACTATCAGCAGCTGACTGGCCTCCACGGGTACACTTCTGCGAATGGTTCATCCAACAATGTGTCAATCCTCATTTCAGTGCAAACGTTCTCTTTACAGATGAGGCTTCATTCCAGTGTGATAAAATTGTAAATTTCCACAATCAGCATGTGTGGGCTGACGTGAATCCGCACGCAATTGTTTAATCACGTCATCAATACAGACTTTCTGTGAACGTTTGGGCAGGCATTGTTGGTGATTTCTTGATTGGGCCTCATGTTCTTCCACCTACTCTCAATGGAGCACGTTATCATGATTTCATACGGGATACTCTACCTGTGCTGCTAGAACATGTGCCTTTACAAGTACGGCGCAACATGTGGTTCATGCACGATTGAGCTCCTGCACATTTCAGTCGAAGTGTTCGTACACTTCTCAACAACAGATTCGGTGACCGATAGATTGGTAGAGGCAGACCAATTCCATGGCCTCCACGCTCTCCTGACCTCAACCCTCGTGACTTTCATTTATGGGGGCATTTGAAATTTCTTGTCTACACAACCCCGGTACCAAATGTAGAGACTCTTCGTGCTCGTATTGTGGACGGCTGTGATACAATATGCCATTCTCCAGGGCTGCATCAGCGCATCAGGGATTCCATGCGATGGAGGGTGGATGCATCTATCCCCGATAACGGAGAACATTTTGAATATTTCCTGTAACAAAGTGTTTGAAGTCACGCTGGTACGTTCTGTTGCTGTGTGTTTACATTCAATGATTCATGTGATTTGAAGAGAAGTAATAAAATGAGCTCTAACATGGAAAGTAAGCGTTTCCGGACACATGTCCACATAACACATTTACTTTCTTTGTGTGTGAGGAATGTTTCCTGAAAGTTTGGTCGTACCTTTTTGTAACACCCTGTATAGCTCGCTGAGTTAGAATTAATAGACACATGATTAATGGCCTGCACGAAGATCGCTAACTGATACCGCAGATGAATCTGAGCTAAGAATATTGCTCCAAAATACGCTACCTGACAAAAAAAGAAAATGAAGCATCCAGAAGGGGAGGAAAAAACAAATGAAACTTCACAGGTTGAGAAAGTATGTGATATTACAAGCGCAGGCTGGGGTTCCCAATTTTTTACTCCGTTCTCAATATCGGTTGAGGTAGTACGAGGCACGCATATTGCTCTGTCGACTTTACCGCTTCGCTGATGCAAGTTGCAACCCTCTGCCCTAGAAGGCTCCGAACTGTGCCGTGTAACATGGCGGTGTGTAACGTAACTACACTTGTCAAAACAAAAATTTAAAAAATTGTCACTTTTGTGAAACCCTATAATTGTCTTCCACTGCGAAGCGTAAGTTCGAAATTTTGCTCAAACGTAATTACAGCCTTCCTCTGTAAAACTGTGGCGCCCTGCGACCTTAACCTCTGGCTCGGTGACACTTCAGACAGCAAGGTGTACTCACACGCAAAAAAGGATGCCACAGCTCATAAGTTTATGTGAGGTGTATGGTGAGTTGCTGACGTCACATTGGCCCCAAATTTCACCAAAATTCTGCCAACGCCATCGTGGACGTGTCACGTGATCGTAAAGTTGTCACACCTCGCCTTACCTACATTTCACCCATTTTCTTGGCACACCTGCAGTGGAGGTCAGAACTGAGACACCCCGCGTAGGAATAATGCGATTTTCTTGTTGGTGCCCGACGAAAACATTTTAGACACATCTCCACTCACAATCGACACTAAAGGTATTCATGAGGTGGCGTGAAGTGTGTCAATAAAATAGCCCCTTCCCTTGGAACGTTGATTCCCACACATTTTGCGGTAGAAAATGACAGTAAGCAATGCAGTGAGCAACAGTACGACGTCCTTAACGGTGTTCGACGCTAATGACAACCACTAGATTATTCAGCCTTGATCTAAGGACATCATGATGCTGCAGTCCTATCAAACGTGATCTGATCCCTTTGAAGTCCAGTGCGACCGCAATTTTTTGCACTGGTATTACAGGGTGGAACCACTAGGGCCATTCAAAAAAACCATTCGACGAAATTTGAATGTGATCCGAAGCAGAAAATGGTGTTTATGCTTTTGCAGCCCTCCTGTTTCGCGCCCTCGTATGGCGTGATCACGGAAGGGTACAACGTTGACACGTGTGTGCGAGAATAAAAAGGCGAAGGGTTCCTCTAAGACCCGCCAAGATCGGCAACACCCTCTGTGCTACCTACCACACGCATCCAGAGCCCTATTCTCTGCCTCACCCAGAATCGCTCTATCGGACTCTGCATCTTGCGCTAGTTCATACATTTGCGAGTTCAGTTTCCTAATCTTGTCATACAAGAATTCCACAGATTCGCCGTGCTTTTACGATAGTCTATTGAGTTTTTCATTAATGTCTTCGCGTCTCTCACTACCCATGTTCAAGGATGTTTCCTCTAACCATTTTCCCAATTTGGCGGCAGCCATTACATCACTAATAAAATTTGATACAACCTCTGTTGCGTTCCCAGAAAATGGCACTATGAGGTTAGCTGCCACGCAATCGATGGAATGGGTGGATACACTCAACACGGTTTTATTTTCTCCTGGCCCAAGGAGTCCTTACCCTGCAACGGCTTCCTTTTGCTCTATTCTCCTATGCAATGCATCATTGTCTCACCCCTGTTGCGTTGTAGTTTGTAACAATGTGGCTATCTGCCCTTTCGAAGGTTCCATCCTTTAATTCAGAGTCGCTGCTCTTGTTTTTGACATTTGTATAAACTCCATCTGCCACTATACCACAACAAAAGGAAACTGCATATACAACAGACAAAAAAATTTAACTACACGTAATCTTTAAGCCGCATCATAGCCCATCGAGGTTCGGTGCACTGGTGTCCTTTTCGACCAACCCTTCTACAACGACTACAGGCAGCTTACACAGCTTTAACACTTGGAAAATCATGTCCAGATAAATCACAGTACGTACACCTCACTGGCGCAAGTGAAGTTCTCTTGTTTTCCCATGGAACTGAGACAGGTCTTGGGGTTTCTGTGGTCTAACAAACGACACTTTTAGCGTGCCCTCAACATGGCCATAACAAAAAATACAGAAGAAACCAACGAATATCGCTCACCACACCGCATTGTTACGGACTTCAACTTGTAGCTGTTGACCTCAAGTCGGATTTCCGTAGACGGTCAGCTGCTGTTGCCGTAGATGTGTGGATGTGGCGCCAGTCATAGACGTATCTGCTATAGGCAACCACAGGCTGACATCAGAGTCCAGTCCCAGATTCCTACAGTCGTTAGGAGAGAGCCGGGTGGGATGCATGGTGAGGTACTGACTACTTTCAAGACCGTCAAGAAAACATCGTTGTCAATAAAACATTATAAAGCAGTAATACGGGATCGCTGTACCACAATTGGGCCGACCAGCAGGGTAGCACTTCGTCAGCGGTGGAACGCCAATATGCGCTCGTGTTGCAGTATCGCTGACCCAGCGAAGCATCATGTAGCAGCTGCTACATCGCGTGGCGGCCGCGTCTACCCACGGAATTACAGGCGACCATCGACCGCGAAATCCGGTGGCCTCCAGCTCTATGTATCAATCTCCACAAAGCGCTCTCGATGACGCCGAAGATTAGCACTCAGGAGTCTCACCCCAGGTCCACCTGAAATACTCGTTGGGGTCGGCTCTCAGCCCCCGTTTCAGAAATAGAAGCAAACAGCATCACTGTCTGGCATAGGAACGGAATTAGCAGCAGCATTACCCACCCACTCAGAGGCAGGTGACGGACAGCGTCTAGATCACACTGATGGGGCATGGCCACCAATATCCTGCAGGTCTGCTGGAGGCTTGACCTATGCTGGCCTTCCACTGCTGATGAAGTGCTGCTCCGTCAACCCGGTTGCGGCACAGTGCTTTGGAAGCCAATCCTGTATTGCTGTCTAATACGAGTGTTATTGACCATAATGTTTTCTTGGCGCTCTCGAACGTAATTAGGACCTCACCACCGCACCTTGGTAGGCTCTTTCCTGATGACTGTAGGATTGGGGTCAGGACTCCTACACCATCATGAATTGTTCTTTTAGGGACATATTTATCAAGTGCATGCTCAACTATTATTCTAAACTTGATTCGCTTATGCCTTCAATATTGATTGGACAAATCTTGATAACAGGTTCAAAGACTAAAGTTGGACGGTCCTGAAAACAAATGTGTGAATCCACGTCTTGTGACATATTCATTTTAGTCAGGAAACAATATGGCGAATTTCTAAAGAGAGATGATTCGGAACTAGGGGACAGCCTACTTCATAAACCCGTTGCTGCCAGACTTATTAGGTGGACAGAGACTGCTGAGTCAGTTTTCAAACATCAAGTAGAGAATCATGCTCATTACTAAGGAAGTTCAGTGGAAACGAAATAAAAGTAAGAGACAAGACCCACACTTCAGCTAAGAAGATTACAGGGCATTTACTGCCTACATCCAGGGCACCAAGAGAGGAAGAGTAATGAGCAGACTGAGTCCTCAAGAACCTTCTCTGCATCTGAAATTTCTGCTGCTCTTATACGACTGCTACGGTCGCAGGTTCGAATCCTACCTCGGGCATGGATGTGTGTGATGTCCTTAGGTTAGTTAGGTTTAAGTAGTTCTAAGTTCTAGGGGACTGATGACCACAGCAGTTGAGTCCCATAGTGCTCAGAGCCATTTGAACCATTTTGCTGCTCTTAGAATTGTAAACCTGAAAAGGCATCGTGAACTTATAGAATCTATACCGAATTATTTCTGTACTATGAGAACTACGCAAACAAATGGCTGGCGGAATTCTTCTTTGACAATATGTTACCTAGTTCTGTTTCATAAAAATGAAGCAATTGAGTATCATAGCCCATACTCAAACCTGGCAAGATGTCAGACCAGCCAAAGAATTATCTTCCAACTGCATTATCGAGCACTGGTTGTAAGTTTCTTGAAAGAATTGTAAACAGCTGAATTACTCAAGACAGACACCAAAACTGATCAATAATATAATATGATAAATTTGTTTTTGGGCAGAAGGCCAGGCTCCAACCCCTAATTCTCTTCCTAAAGTTTCGTCTTCCAATGTTGTAAATTTTATCAGAGGCTTTAACGAAAACTCAGGAAGCAGTTAGAGACTTGAACAACCTCAGAAAGTCTAGCTGTTAGACTTGCTTAGCTTGTTGTAATTGTTTTCTGAGTTCGTTAAAGCTTCTCATGATATCTATAGCATTGGAAGACGAAATGTCAGACAGAGAATTATGCCTTGGGCAATAGGTTTATGACCTTAAAACACATATCTGCAGTTAATCAACAGCGTGTTAGCTGGAAGTATATTTACTGTAACTACAGAAATGACACTACCTGACTAAAAATTTTGAATAATCACTTATTGCCGGTTTTTACCTCTCTTCTCTATTTTTTACATACACTGGCGGAAAAAAATCACAACACCAAGAAACAATGAATGTAGAGTAATGAAATTTAGGAAATGAATTTGTCTAGGTGACATATTTATGTGATTAACGTTATAAGGTCACAGTTTAGCGTAAGCACGAGAAATACCACTGTAAATTTGAACTTCTGGTACTTTGATAACTGGTGCATATTGAATTCAAGTATGCGAACGTGCATGCATTGTATCTCACAGGTGTCGGACGCAAGTTTATGGGATGGAGTTCCATGCTGTTACGCTTTGGCGGTAAATATAGAGACAATTGTTGTGAATGACACAGAAGATGCCGTCCGATGATGCCCCACACGTTCTCGATTGGAGACAGATCTGGTGATCGAGCAGGCCAAGGCAACATGTCGACAATCTGTTACAGCAGTATGAGGGCGAGCGTCAACCTGTCGGAAAACACACCTTGGAATGTTCTTCATGAATGGCAGCCCAACAGTTCGAATCATCGAACTTATGGACAGATTTAGAGTGGGGATGCATGGGATAACTACGACAGTGCTCTTGCTCTCATACAAAACCGCACTGTGGACCACAACTCCAGGTGTAGGACCAGTGTGTCTATGCCACAGACAATTTGGCCGAAGGTGCTCAACTGGTCTCCCTCTAACCAACACACGGCCATCACTGACACCTAGGCAGAACAGGCTTTCGGTCCGTCCTCCAATGAGCTGTTGTTTGACTGAAGTCATAAACGGTGGTGGTTTGGAGTCAGTGGTTCACAAACTACAGGGACTTTGGTTCGGAGCTGTCCTTGAATTAATCGATTTGTAAAAGTTCGTGGTGTCACTGTATGGCAACTGCAACTCGAATTGCTGCTGCAACATACCGTGTGCCACAGCCATACACTGTACACGACAGTCTTCCCTCATGATAGTGCCACGTGATCATCCGGAGTCCAGTCTTCTTGCGACCATACCTTCCTGTGACCACTGCTGCCAGAAATCCTGTACAGTGGCTATATTCCTGCCAAGTCTTTCTGCAGTGTCATGGAAGGAACATCCAGCTTCTCGTAGCCCTGTTACAGGACCTTGTTCAAACTCAATGAACTGTTGATAATAGCGTCTTCGTCGTCTTAAAGGCATTGTTGACTAACTAAGTCCAATCTAAGCGTGTATTTAAAGTAAACCTATTTTCATCCTCATAGAGCCGCTACTAGTGCCATTATTGACTGGCGTAAAATGTGAATAGGCGTCAACATTCAGATATAGAAACACGCCAACCAACTTACGTTTATCTCCCACAACCCGTTCCTGGTGCTAGGATATTTTCCCGTCAGTACATATAAATATATTCCTCCAACGTAGGTAGTCCTGAAAGTTTGGCTATGTGGATGACTGAGCAATAGTAGGGGAAGGTGGGGGAATTACGTGCGTGTGGGTAATCCCATGCAGGCTGATTTACGCAGTTTGAATGGCGCAAGCTGTTCCCAGTTGGTGCTACACCCTGCCGGCAGGAGTAACAACTACTATATGGCTTATGCCAGGCATTTTCCAGTGGCATTGTTGGAGCAGTGAAGTATTGTTTATTTACGGCGTGTCTCGTGTAATTTTGGTCAGGTGTATTTTGCAAGGTAAGTGGTACTATAAGTTGCTTTAGTGTAATTCTTGCGTATCAACTACTAACCCTCGATGAAACCTTTAATTTAATTGTAGATTTGCCCCGCTATTTGAATTAAGTGCCCAGTTATGCCTAGGTTAGTCATCGAACTTACAGTGGGGTAATGCCACGCAGCTGTTGAAGTGCGTGGTATTCCCCCTTGCAGGTTGTTGTTGTTGTTGTTGTTGTCTTCAGTCCTGAGACTGGTTTGATGCAGCTCTCCATGCTACTCTATCCTGTGCAAGCTGCTTCATCTCCCAGTACCTACTGCAACCCACATCCTTCTGAATCTGCTTAGTGTACTCATCTCTCGGTCTCCCTCTACGATTTTTACCCTCCACGCTGCCCTCCAATGCTAAATTTGATGCCTCAAAACATGTCCTACCAACCGATCCCTTCTTCTAGTCAAGTTGTGCCACAAACTTCTCTTCTCTCCAATCCTATTCAATACCTCCTCATTAGTTATGTGATCTACCCATTTAATCTTCAGCATTCTTCTGTAGCACCACATTTCAAAAGCTTCTATTCTCTTCTTGCCCAAACTAGTTATCGTCCATGTTTCACTTCCATACATGGCTACACTCCAAACAAATACTTTCAGAAACGACTTCCTGATACATAAATCTATATTCGATGTTAACAAATTTCTCTTCTTCAGAAACGCTTTCCTTGCCATTGCCAGTCTACATTTTATATCCTCCCTACTTCGACCATCATCAGTTATTTTACTTCGTAAATAGCAAAACTCCTTCACTACTTTAAGTGTCTCATTTCCTAATCTAATTCCCTCAGCATCACCCGATTTAATTTGACTACATTCCATTATCCTAGTTTTGCTTTTGTTGATGTTCATCTTATATCCTCTTTTCAAGACACTTTCCATTACGTTCAACTGCTCTTCCAAATCCTTTGCCGTCTCTGACAGAATTACAATGTCATCGGCGAACCTCAAAGTTTTTACTTCTTCTCCATGAATTTTAATACCTCCTCCAAATTTTTCTTTTGTTTCCTTTACTGCTTGCTCAATATACAGATTGAATAACATCGGGGAGAGGCTACAACCCTGTCTCACTCCTTTCCCAACCACTGCTTCCCTTTCATGCCCCTCGACTTTTATGACTGCCATCTGGTTTCTGTGCAAATTGTAAATAGCCTTTCGCTCCCTGTATTTTACCCCTGCCACCTTTAGAATTTGAAAAAGAGTATTCCAGTCAACATTGTCAAAAGCTTTCTCTAAGTCTACAAATGCTAGAAACGTAGGTTTGCCTTTTCTTAATCTTTCTTCTAAGATAAGTCGTAAGGTCAGTATTGCCTCACGTGTTCCAACATTTCGACGGAATCCAAACTGATCCTCCCCGAGGTCTGCATCTACCAGTTTTTCCATTCGTCTGTAAAGAATTCGCGTTAGTATTTTGCAGCCGTGGCTTATTAAACTGATAGTTCGGTAATTTTCACATCTGTCAGCACCTGCTTTTTTTGGGATTGGAATTATTATATTCTTCTTGAAGTCTGAGGGTATTTCTACTGTCTCATACATCTTGCTCACCAGCTGGTAGAGTTTTGTCAGGACTGGCTCTCCCAAGGCTGTCAGTAGTTCTAATGGAATGTTGTCTACTCCGGGGGCCTTGTTTCGACTCAGGTATTTCAGTGCTCTGTCAAACTCTTCACGCAGTATCGTATCTCCCATTTCGTCTTCATCTACATCTTCTTCCATTTCCATAATATTGTCCTCAAGTACATCGCCCTTGTATAAACCTTCTATATACTCCTTCCACCTTTCTGCCTTCCCTTCTTTGCTTAGAACTGGGCTGCCATCTGAGCTCTTGATATTCATACACATGGTTCTCTTCTCTCCAAAGGTCTCTTTAATTTTCCTGTAGGCAGTATCTATCTTACCCCTAGTGAGATAAGCTTCTACATCCTTACATTTGTCCTCTAGCCATCCCTGTTTAGCCATTTTGCACTTCCTGTCGATCTCATTTTTGAGACGTTTGTATTCCTTTTTGACTGCTTCATTTACTGCATTTTTATATTTTCTCCTTTCATCAATTAAATTCAATATTTCTTCTGTTACCCAAGGATTTCTAGCAGCCCTCGTCTTTGTACCTACTTTATCCTCTGCTGCCTTCACTACTTCATCCCTCAGAGCTACCCATTCATCTTCTACTGTATTTCTTTCCCCTATTCCTGTCAATTGTTCCTTTATGCTCTCCCTGAAACTCTGTACAACCTCTGGTTCTTTCAGTTTATCCAGGTCCCATCTCCTTAATTTCCCACATTTTTGCAGTTTCTTCAGTTTTAATCTACAGGTCATAACCAATAGATTGTGGTCAGAGTCCACATCTGCCCCTGGAAATGTCTTACAACTTAAAACCTGGTTCCTAAATCTCTGTCTTACCATTATATAATCTATCTGATACCTTTTAGTATCTCCAGGGTTCTTCCACGTATACAACCTTCTTTCATGATTCTGAAACCAAGTGTTAGCTATGATTAAGTTGTGCTCTGTGCAAAATTCTACTAGGCGGCTTCCTCTTTCATTTCTTAGTCCCAATCCATACTCACCTACTATGTTTCCTTCTCTCCCTTTTCCTACACTCGAATTCCAGTCACCCATTACTATTAAATTTTCGTCTCCCTTCACTATCTGAATAATTTCTTTTATTTCATCATACATTTCTTCAATTTCTTCATCATCTGCAGAGCTAGTTGGCATATAAACTTGTACTACTGTAGTAGGTGTGGGCTTCGTATCTATCTTGGCCACAACAATGCATTCACTATGCTGTTTGTAGTAGCTTACCCGCATTCCTATTTTCCTATTCATTATTAAACCTACTCCTGCGTTACCCCTATTTGATCTTGTGTTTATAACCCTGCAGTCACCTGACCAGAAGTCCTGTTCCTCCTGCCACCGAACTTCACTAATTCCCACTATATCTAACTTCAACCAATCCATTTCCCTTTTTAAATTTTCTAACCTACCTGCCCGATTAAGGGATCTGACATTCCACGCTCCGATCCGTAGAACGCCAGTTTTCTTTCTCCTGATAACGACATCCTCCTGAGTAGTCCCCGCCCAGAGATCCAAATGGGGGACTATTTTACCTCCGGAATATTTTACCCAAGAGGATGCCATCATCATTTAATCATACAGTAAAGCTGCATGTCCTCGGGAAAAATTACGGCTGTAGTTTCCCCTTGCTTTCAGCCGTTCGCAGTACCAGCACAGCAAGGCCGTTTTGGTTAATGTTGCAAGGCCAGATCAGTCAATCATCCAGACTGTTGCCCCTGCAACTACTGAAAAGGCTGCTGCCCCTCTTCAGGAACCACACGTTTGTCTGGCCTCTCAACAGATACCCCTCCGTTGTGGTTGCACCTACGGTACGGCCATCTGTATCGCTGAGGCACGCAAGCCTCCCCACCAACGGCAAGGTCCATGGTTCATGGGGGGAGGCCTTGCAGGTTATATTTTCAATAATAACGATTTTTTTTTTAATTTCAGATGGGTAGACTTTATAAAAGAAAATCCCAGAAAGCAAAATGGACGCAAGAGGAATTTTGTAAGGCTCTTGATGCCATCAAATCTGGAAGAAAAATAAGAGAAGTATCAAGAGTTTTCGGGATTGATGAAGCTACTCTGCGAACGAGAATGAACGTTAAAGATACCGAAGGTCCAAAACGTGGAAGAAACCCAACATTCTCGACAGAACAGGAAAATGAGATTAGGGATCATGTTATTACAATGGCATTACATGCATCCAGCTGCGAAAGATTGCATTTGAGTGTGCAGAGGCTAACAACATTGCAAACAATTTTGATAAGTCATCTAGGTTAGCTGGAAAGAAAGCCTAGTATTAGCATGAGAAAACCTGAAGTAACTAGCATTAACAGAATACAGGCATTTAATGAAGAAGAGGTTAATGCATATTTTAAAAACTTAGAACATGTCTTTGATAAATGTAAATTTAAAGAGGGACGAGTGTTCAACGTCAATGAAACGGGCATAAATACTGTACAAAAGCCCGAGAGAATTTTGGCTCCTAAAGGTGTTAAACAAAAAGGTGGGGCCACGTCTTGGGAAAGGGGTAAAAACGTGGAAATTTCAGAAGATGTCTGTTTTGTTTGTAGAGAGTTTGGGAAGCATGGAGAACTATGGTACCGATGTATTTCTTGTAGCAGATGGAGTCATGAAGAATGTAGCGGCTGGAACACTCCAAAAGGTTATAAGTGCGATCTTTGCTGTATGGTATGAGAAAATGAACCCTTTTCACATAAAAAAATGTAAAAAACGAAAATTATAAGAGATGTTTGTAGAATTACATTATTTCGTTCTTAAATATAGTTTACTGTTTGTAGTAACTAATAAACAAATAAAAATAGCAAGTATTGTACATTATTAGGGTTTGTTTGTTTTACGTGTTATTACCCAATACTTTGCGTGTCATTACCCTCAGAGGTGGGGAATACAACGCATTTGCTTTTTTTTTATTTTAATGTTCAAAATTAAGGTACTGTTTATAACTACTTATAGACGATTGGAATATGTGGGGAAATGTCCATTGAATTGTATGTACTTATTTTCGTAGGTTTTAATGACGTAACGAATGGTTCACATCGATTTTTTCTTAGGTGCATGTATTTCCCCCATTCTCCCCTACCCGACACAAGACTTTCTATAAAAAAAAATTCTAGCTTTTGAACTGCCCATATTAAACCAATACTTCCTAAATGGAAGTTACAGCACAACTTACATAAAACAGATGTTTCATGATTTCATCTGTCCAACAACCTGGCACACGCAGTCCTTGGGTGTCTATTTTGCGGGAGACAAACTTCGTAATAACATGGATCTGAAATAGCTTGAGATCACATTACACTGGACACTATCTTTTAAGGAGCACTAGCCATGAACATCTGATAAGCTCTAAAGCAGAAATAACATTCTCCATAAGCCAATAGACACTTTTTCAAGTGTTGCTACTCAGATTGGTTGAGTCAACAGCAGAGTATTATGCGTATGTCCAGCTTGACAGCCTATACAGGGTGTTACAAAAAGGTACGGCCAAACTTTCAGGAAACATTCCTCACACACAAATAAAGAAAAGATGTTATGTGGACATGTGTCCGGAAACGCTTAATTTCCATGTTAGAGCTCATTTTAGTTTCGTCAGTATGTACTGTACTTCCTCGATTCACCGCCAGTTGGCCCAACCGAAGGAAGGTAATGTTGACTTCGGTGCTTGTGTTGACATGCGACTCATTGCTCTACATCTCCATCTACATGACTACTCTGCAATTCACATTTAAGTGCTTGGCAGAGGGTTCATCGAACCACAATCATACTGTCTCTCTACTATTCCACTCCCGAACAGCGAGCGGGAAAAACGAACACCTAAACCTTTCTGTTCGAGCTCTGATTTCTCTTATTTTATTTTGATGATCATTCCTACCTATGTAGGTTGGGCTCAGCAAAATATTTTCGCATTCGGAAGAGAAAGTTGGTGACTGAAATTTCGTAAAAAGGTCTCGCCGCGACGAAAAACGTCTATGCTGTAATGACTTCCATCCCAACTCATGTATCATATCTGCCACACTCTCTCCCCTATAACGTGATAATACAAAACGAGCTACCCTTTTTTGTACCCTTTCGATGTCCTCCGTCAATCCCACCTGGTAAGGATCCCACACCGCGCAGCAATATTCTAACAGAGGACAAAAGAGTGTAGTGTAAGCTGTCTCTTTAGTGGACTTGTATCTTCTAAGTGTCCTGCCAATGAAACGCAACCTTTGGCTCGCCTTCCCGACAATATTATCTATGTGGTCCTTCCAACTGAAGTTGTTCGTAATTTTAACACCCAGGTACTTAGTTGAATTGACAGCCTTGAGAATTGTACTATTTATCGAGTAATCGAATTCCAACGGATTTCTTTTGGAACTCATGTGGATCATCATTACTAGCATCAAGCACATCAGTACGTAGCATCAACAGGTTAGTGTTCATCACGAACGTGGTTTTGCAGTCAGTGCAATGTTTACAAATGCGGAGTTGGCAGATGCCCATTTGATGTATGGATTAGCACGGGGCAATAGCCATGGCGCGGTACGTTTGTATCGAGACAGCTTGCCAGAACGAAGGTGTCACGACAGGATGGCGTTCGAAGCAATTGATCGGCGTCTTAGGGAGCAAGGAACATTCCAGCCTATGACTCGCGACTGGGGAAGACCTAGAAAGACAAGGACACCTACAATGGACGAGGCAACTCTTCATGCAGTTGACGATAACCCTAATGTCAGCGTCAGAGAAGTTGCTGCTGTACAAGGTAACGTTAACCATGTCACTGTATGGAGAGTGCTACGGGAGAACCAGTTGTTTCCGTACCATGTACAGCGTGTGCAGGCACTATCAACAGCAGATTGGCCTCCACGGGTACACTTCTGCGAATGGTTCATTCAACAATGTGTCAATCCTCATTTCAGTGCAAACGTTCTCTTTACAGATGAGGCTTCATTCCAATGTGATCAAATTGTAAATTTTCACAATCAGCATGTGTGGGCTGACGTGAATCCGCACGCAATTGTTTAATCACGTCATCAATACAGACTTTCTGTGAACGTTTGGGCAGGCATTGTTGGTGATTTCTTGATTGGGCCTCATGTTCTTCCACCTACTCTCAATGGAGCACGTTATCATGATTTCATACGGGATACTCTACCTGTGCTGCTAGAACATGTGCCTTTACAAGTACGGCGCAACATGTGGTTCATGCACGATTGAGCTCCTGCACATTTCAGTCGAAGTGTTCGTACACTTCTCAACAACAGATTCGGTGACCGATAGATTGGTAGAGGCAGACCAATTCCATGGCCTCCACGCTCTCCTGACCTCAACCCTCGTGGCTTTCATTTATGGGGGCATTTGAAAGTTCTTGTCTACACAACCCCGGTACCAAATGTAGAGACTCTTCGTGCTCGTATTGTGGACGGCTGTGATACAATATGCCATTCTCCAGGGCTGCATCAGCGCATCAGGGATTCCATGCGATGGAGGGTGGATGCATCTATCCCTGATAACGGAGGACATTTTGAATATTTCCTGTAACAAAGTGTTTGAAGTCACGCTGGTACGTTCTGTTGCTGTGTGTTTCCATTCAATGATTAATGTGATTTGAAGAGAAGTAATAAAATGAGCTCTAACATGGAAAGTAAGCGTTTCTGGACACATGTCCAGATAACATATTTTTTCTTTGTGTGTGAGGAATGTTTCCTGAAAGTTTGGCCGTACCTTTTTGTAACACCCTGTATACGAAAATGATTGATGTACTTCTTAACGAATCCAGGTGCACTGTTAGTGGATCATTATGATCTACCCCCACATCATGGTTTTTGGTAGGGACGAGACAGCATGTTACATAAGATGGAGAGTCATCATCAGACGTAGAAGTAACTTCAGTTTTGTCCCAGAGAAGTGGGTTGGGACCCTTGGTGTTCATGTTGCATGTTAACAACCTTGCAGACAATATTGATAGTAAAACCAGGGTTTTTGCAAGTAATGCAGTTACCTACAATGAAGCACTATCTGAAAGAAGCTGCATAAATATTCAGTCATATCTTGATAAGATTTCAGTATGGTGCAGAGATTGGCAACTTGCCCTAAATGTTCAGAAATGTAAAATTGTGCACTTCACAAAACAAAAAAATGTAGTATCCTATGACTATAACATCAATGAATCACTGTTGGAATTGGTCAAATCATACAAATACCTGGGTGTAACAACTTGCAGGGATATGAAATGGAATTATCACACAGGTTCAGTCGTGCATAAAGCAGGTGGTACACTTCAGTTTATTGGTAGAATATTGGGGAAGTGTAGCCAGTGTACAAAGGAGACTGCTTAAAAATCACGTATGTGACCGGTATCTAGAATACTGACCAAGTGTGTGGCACTCATGCCAAGTATGACTAACAGTGGATGTTCAGTGTATACACAGAAGGGCAGTACAAATGGTCACAAGTTTGATCTGTGGAAGAGTGTCACAGAGACAATGAAGGAACTAAATTGAAAGAGTTTTGAAGAGAGAAGCAAACTATCCCGAGAAAGTTTATTAATGAAGTTTCAAGAACCGGCTTTAAATAGCAACTCTAATAATGTACTATAATCCCGCACATATCATTCATGTAGGGATTCAAACAAGGGCATTCAATCATTCTTCCTGTGCTCCATACGTGAATGGATGCGGAACAAACCCTAATAACTGGTACAATGGGACGTACACTTTGCCATGTACCTCACATCGGTTATAGATGTAGATTTACAATGGTCACCTATCTTGAATCTATTCCACCTCTTTATCAGATGGAAGAATGTGGTACTACATTAACATCTACTTCTGCATCAGGCTCTACACCCTCATCCGGAGATTACTGACAACCCTGCCCTTCCAATATTGATTGAGGTATTCCCTGTGGAGTGGAAAAGAATTAGATTAAGACATCCTACTCTTACCACAGCCACGATTCTTGCTGAAAATGAATTTGGTGATATTGATGAATGAAAATGCTGCTGGCAACAAAACTGTCCCCCACAAATGGCAACAAAATTATCCCCCACAACATCTGCAACTGCCCTATTTCCAGACACGCAATGAACACAACTAAAGGCCCACTAAAACAAAATGTTTAACCTATCAGTAAATAAAATAACTTAATTACAGCAGATAGAAGCTGAAATTTCATGTAATGTGTTGTATAATCCCATGTAATATAAACGTAGTGATTATTGGTTCACTATCTTCAAAATATTAAACAAAGTTATTGATACAGGTAAATTTTATTAAAAATTAAGTACATTATAGAGACTGACATTCAGTGTCAATAAACATAGACTTATACTTCTATCAGTTGTTTGATGCACTTCTACTTAAAAAACCTCACTGCACTCACCTTGATTTTTAGTGAAACTATATTTGAAGGCATTGATGATATCACTGGCCAACTTTGATTCAATGTGGAAGCTTTCCTCCTGCCTGCATACCAGTGGAATCTTATTGCGACACATACTGCTGGGAATTTGTTGGATTATAACTCACTCAAAGCACTGAAGATGGATATTTAAACTTGAAATCTGGATATGCAAGAATAATAAAAAACAGTCCTCCCTTATGATATCACTGACATCAGTGGATTGGCTTTCACCTTCGATACTGAGGAGGCCGAGTTCACTAACTCTGTCATGGGTCATAGAATTCTGCAGATAGTTTTTATAAGTTCAAGGGTTCAGTTGAAGAAACAGGTTAATAACAGTTTTTAAGTCAATCACAGAGGTTATTCAGGCCATTTATTTTTTCAGACCGTTCTTGAAACCTAATACCTGTTCTGAGAATTCCCTGTCTAAGAATTACTGATGCATTGTGAAACTCTCTGTCAGAAGCAGAATTTAGCAAAGTTTGAAAAACAATTTTCAATTTTGAATAAATGGTTAACATTGTAGACCTCCTAAAATCTGATTTTTAACAGGCTACAATAATGTCCCAACAGCCATTAAGAAAGGTGGTTCTGAAATACATATTTTAATCCACTAGCCGCTCATCCTGCCTAACACAACCCATCAAAACCTCTTTCCATTTTTTGAATTCTTTTATTTTCGATTTGTGGTGAAATACCCCATCTCTTTGCCTGCTTCTTCAAAATTGTTCCGATAGCAGGGTAATTTATCAGCTACATTCTGAACAAGACTACACACTTTATCAAGCTCTACATTTTATGACTGCATAATCTTTTTTTTTAATTAATATTTTATATGTCTTTTGTAGCAAACAGTACAGCCATGATAGTTGCTTTTGTTAGTGACTTAAGTTAAATTTTAAATACACACCCATTTTACACATATATAAAATTACAAAATTACAATTACAAATTCACCAATTTTGTGTCAGAGCTTTAACTCCACCTCTTGTAGGCAGAATACTGTTAAACTATTTATTTTCAGGTTGTTCTCACTCATTAATGTTTTAATATTTGTTGGTAAGGGGAATTGTCATTCTTGCTGGGTTTTCCCATACGTTATTTTCATGTGAAGCATATTTGGAACATCCCAAAATGATATGGTCAAGATCTCTGTAGCCTTTTGTATGTTCACTTACCTGTCTTTCTTTTCTAATTATTTTTGAGGTCCGTTTTTGGGTTTTAAGAAAGTTCTCCCAGTTTTCTTCAGTTTTGTGACTGCTAATTTTTTTCCACGCAGTTATTCAATTGTCGACTGCCTGATCGCAGGTTGTGTTCCTCCAGCAATATTTCCTGGTGTGAGGGGGTTATCCTAATTTGATGGCTTCCTGAATTTTCTCTGTTAGTTTATTCCAGTCTGTTGAATTTTCCTTATTGATTTTTTCTTTTTTGAATTTCAGATACTCTGGATCTGGTCTGGTACTTTTGGGTGGCCTTTTTAGCATTCTGTTGGGTTGGAATTTTGTTTTTATTTGGAGATGATGATGATCTGATTCAAGGACACTTTTGTAGGTTCTGAGGTTTACAGTTTCTTTTGTTTTCCTTGGAAATTGCAACATGGTCAATTTGATATTCAACCTGTCTAAGACTGGATGATCTCCATGTGGTTAATTTATGTGCAGGTTTTTGAAATTGTGTACTCATGATTTTAAGTCTGAAGTTTCTGCAGAAGTCAGTTAGTGTACTCATGATTTTAAGTCTGAAGTTTCTGCAGAAGTCAGTTAGTTTTTCACCATTCTTGTTGGTACGTTTGTGTTTGGTATGGGGACCAGTGGTATCTCTGAATTTTTTTCCTTGGCTAACTGGGAGTTAAAATCACCTAATAAGATTGTCGCATGGTGCCTTGGTATTTTATTTGTTGTTTCTTCTAGTAGTCCCAGAAATTGTCTACTGTTTCAGGGTCAATTTTACTGTGGTGATGTGTGGGGGCATGCACATTGATAAAAGTGTAGGCTTTATTAGCTGATTTTACTGAAAGCAGGGAGACTCTCATTGGAAGATGTTAATTCAGTAACTGAGTCGAGTACACAAGTGTGTACAGTGAATCCAGTTCCAAAAGTGGTAGATTGTCTCTTACTTTTATGGCAGGTTTGCCCTTGTGGGTCCTGTAATTTTCTGTGTTAAAGTGTCCTTCATCCATGAATCTTGTCTCTTGCAGTGCAGTGATTTTCGGGTCAAATTTTCCCATTGCATTGGTGAGTTGCTTCTGTTTGCCTGTTTTGGTGAGGGTGTTAACATTAATTGTGCCAATAAAGTTTTTACATTTCACTTTAAAAGTGTGAGAAGTCTTTGAGAAGCTCCGATTCTTCTCCACATGGCGTCCGTGATCCCCCAGAATCCGATGATCAGGTAAATTCAGGGTATCGACTGATGCCTGGGGTAGTGACTCTGTGGTCACCTTTTCCATCACACATTCAAGTTGAATTTTGGTTTTTGTGGTGCTCTCTGTTGAGAGCACAGGTATATGATTCAATTTTTCAGTTCCTCAACTAGAGGAACAGACACTGACCTTTGGCCGCCAGATGCTTAACAGACACCATTGGGTTTGTGGTTTTTATTATTATTATTATTAGCATTATTAGTGATACATAAAGGTAGCCATTGTTCAAACATCAACCAGTGAAGACGTGTAATGTGAAGCTAAGTGAGGTGGTGCAAAATCTAAAACACTGGACTCACATTCAGGAGGAGCAGGATTCCGGTTACCAGCTGTTTGACCACAATTATGTTTATGTAGTTTACCTAATAACTTGGCTAATTTCAAAAGGCCACAGAAAACTGTCTGTCCCATTCTTGTCAAAGCCAAGTGGACTCCCTTCAAATGCAGACATTAAAACCTACACATCCTTGATTCCTCCAAGTTATGAACATGGCACAGAACATGTAATGCCCATTTATACAGTTAGCTAACCCTCAGTAAGGGCAGGAAATAACTGCAGATTGAACAGAGATACAAATTAAAATTAATAAAGTGGAAAGTTTACTATGTCACAGTGTGACACAATAAACTTGTTAAAGTGTATATCTTAAAGAACACGTAACACTAACAACAGAAGAAAATATAGGGGCTTATTCTGTCCACTTGATTCAGCATTTTTGAGAATTAACACCTTATACTAATAGTCAAGACATTCTTGGTCATGGGTTTGTTCCCCACTACTGTTTATGTCTATAGTAATAATAAAATTGTAAAACTGTCATGTCTGTCTGTATCTTTTAACACACTAATTTCCAAAACTACTAGACAAGTTTCCATGGGCTTTTCCCCAGGTAACTTGAGCTTAGTCTGAGGCAACATACAGGCTTTTTTTTTTTTTTTCATTGCAATCAGATCACAGAAATAAGAGATATCATAACATAATGCAACGTAGGTAACTATATTAGCTCTTTGAAAAAGCTGTTCACTCGTTGAGATTTGAACTGTGTTACACTTGTAAAAATGCTTTTCTTGAGTGATTTTGTTACATGATGCAATTCAAAGCTATGAACAAAATCCTTATTCAGACTTCATGTTTCCAGAATAAAATTTTCACTGTGCAGCGGACTGTGCAGATTGAAATTGTGTGCTGGACTGAGCCTCAAACTCAGGACCTTTGCCATCGATGGGCAAGCGTTCTGCCAACTGAGCTACCCAAGCTTCGCTCACAACGTGTCCTCACAGCTTTACTTCCACCAGTAATTCGTCTCCTACATTCCAGATCCAAAGAAGCTCTCCTGCGAAATTTGCATGACTAGCACTCCTCGAAAAAAGGATACTGTGGAGACATGGGTTAGCCACAGCCTATGGGATGTTTCCAGAATGAAATTTTCATTCGGCAGTGGAAAGTGCACTGATATGAAAATTCCGTGCAGATTAAAACTGTGTGCCACACTGAGATTCAAATTCTGGACCTTTGCCTTTTGTGAACAAGTGCTCAGGAGAGCTTCTGTGAAGTCCGAAAGGTAGGAGGCGAGTTACTTGTAGAAGTAAAGCTGTAGAGACAGATCATAATTCATGTTCGGTAGCACAGTTGGTAGAGCACATGTCTGTGAAAGGCAACGGTCCCAAATTTGAGTCTTAGTCCAGCACACAGTTTTAATCTGCAGGAAGTTTCAATCTTCGATGCATTGATTCTCTACTCCCACGTTATTTCCTGCATAATGTACACATTCAATAATATATAGTTATTATGCCCACTATCCCCTAATTGAGAACGAGGGGATTTAGTGACTTGCAACAAACTTCACACATAATTTCAAACCTTTATGAAATTTTTTTCCCACTGACAATATCCACAAAATGATGAAAGAAAGAAAGTTTATTGCTTATTATATTTTCACTGTTCATGCAGGAAAATGTCACACCGGGTACGAATCTTAATGTTTACATGTATTGCTCCTTTTGCTACTACCTCTATTTGCAACGCATTTAACAGACAGTAGCCACATATACTGCTGAATGTATCTACAAAATTATATCACTGTACGACACACAATTCAGGAGACATGAGGAAGGGAGATGGATAGAGAGAGGGGGAAGGAGGAGATGGACAAACAGAAGTGAAATAATGCATACCACAGGAATGCTGAGTATACAGCTAGTTGTAAATAAGAAGGTAAGGCAAAGAGTGATTTGCTGTGAACAGTTCAGTGACAGGATTATTCTTGTCGGTATTGACAGCAAACTATTGACCACAATGATAGTACAGATAAACATGCCAACATCCCAAGCAGAAGATGAGGAGATAGAGTATGTTAAGGCATTAAAAAGGTTAAGTTAACATGTAAAGAATGGTGAAAATTTAATAATCATAGAGAAATTGAATATTATTGTAAGGGAAGGAATATGAGACAGAGTTAGAGGAAAATATGGGCTTGGTAGCTGGAATGAGACAGTAGACAGACTCCTGGAGTCCTGCAGTAAATTTTAAACAGTAATATCAAATAAATTGTTCAAGAATCACAAAAGGAAGAGGTATATTTTGAAAACATTTCGAGACATGGAAAGATACCAGCTGGATTATATCATGTATAGACACTTATTCCAAATAAACAAACAAACATCATCTGGATCACTTCTTTCATTACAGACTACCCATAGTTGGTAGTAAGACAGGGCATCTACAGATTTTCAGAGGATCAAATTTATGAGGTTTTCATGACTTTTTATGACCTCTCAAAAATGTGTGTGATGCAATGACAAAAACACTTTTTTTATACCACTTAAACTGTACCTCAGCATGAATAATGTAACTATGTATGACTTCCAGTGTACCATCCCTCATATGCTATAAAAAATATTAGTCTCACTTAAGATCGGATATGACTATTTTCAGATATATTTATCATCACATCATTTAAAATTGTTTTAACATAGTAATGTAGTGAAAACTTACAATTTTCCTTAGACAATACAAGAATTTTGAATCTACAAATTTATGTCAAACTTCTCAGTACAAGCTTCAGTGTTTAAATTTCTTAGCTAAACTTAAAATTTCAAGATATAAAACTTCAGCTTCTTCATGTGCCTTTTCTGTAAATAATTCTTGTTTTATTTTTGATCTCTTATTTCTTGAACTGTTCTTATTTTGAGAGTGGCCACTTTATTTTCATCACATTTTTTTTTAAGGCTTCTTCTCTTTTTGATGAAGCATTCTTTGTAGCTGTTATCCTTCATTTTGTAATTTTCACACTATTAAGTAAACCATCTGACTGTATTGCATTGTGAACACTTATTTCTGCAACAATTATATCTTCTTCTAAATTTTCAACTGAAATTTCAGCTTCTGCATGAACTTCATGAAATCACAGTTCACACTTTGCAGGAAATTCACCAAAAAGTGATGGAGTTTGTCCTCCTTAGTGTTGAATTGTTTCAGTTGTTTTTCATAATATTTACAAAATTTAAAGTATTCTCTCTTCAATACATCAGCTGTTGATGGGTCATGTTTTTGACACAAATTAATCCACTGCAACTGTCACTCAAAAAATGCACAAAATTCAGCTCAGCATAACTTTGGGTGATAAACATAAGCCACCTTTGACATCTGTAATTTCAAAGAACTCTCTTCTCAGTAATTGTTAAATGCAGATTTTGCAAAATACCTGAGTACTCATTTCTGAAAATAGCCACAAATAGCTAAACAAAGCCACATCTCCAAATCTCTCCATCCCCACCTGACTGATACACGAAACAAAATTCAAGACCACCCATTCAATTTTATTGCCTTTTCATTACTTTCATGACCACCTCTTTATTTTCATTACTTTGTAATGGTTTTTCATGACCTGTACACACAGTGTAAGATAAGTGATTCAGATAATGTTCGTTTATTTATTATAACAAAAGAAATCACTGTTCCTATGACATGGCATCAATTATGAAGTCATTCCAAAATCATATATCTAATTCTACCCAGCAGATATATAGTAGTGATGAAGAGAGCGGAAGTTTAAGAGAATTATCAGGAAGAATCAGTGTATAAAGACATGAGATACTGATTTGCTCAGGAATGATAATGTGTGTTTCAAGTTCTCTGAAGTTATGCATACTGAGGTAATGAATACATCTACATCTACATCCCTACTCTACAAACCACCATGAGGTGGCTGACAGAGTGTATGTCCTATTGTACCAGTTATTACGGATTCTTCCTGTTCCATTCATGTATGGAGTGTGGGAAGAATGATTGTTTTAATGTCTCTGTGTGTGTGCTGTAATTATTCTAATTTTATCCTCACAATCCCTATGTTAGCGATATGTAGGAGATTGTAGTATGTTCCTAGAGTAATCATTTAAAGCTGGTTCTTGAAACTTCATTTATAGACTTTCTCAGGATATTTCATTTCTATCTTCAAGAGTCTATAGTTCGGCTCCTTTATTGTCTATGTGACATACTCCCACAGATTAAACAACAAACCTGTGGCCATTTGTGCTGGCCCCCTTTGTATACATTCAATATCCTGTTAGTCCTGTCTGGTATGGGTCCCACACACTTGAGCAATATTCTAGAACTGGTCACATGAGCAATTTATAAGCAATCTCCTTTGCAGACTGACTACACTTCCTCAGTATTCTACCAATAAACCAAAGTCTACCACCTGCTTCAACGATGACTGAACCTATGTCATCATTCCATTTCATATCCCTACAAAGTGTTACAACCAGGTATTTGTATGAGTTAGCCAATTCCAACAGTGTCTCACTGACATTATAGCCATAGTATACTACGTTTTTGCATTTTGTGAAATGCACAATGTCTGAACATTTAGAGCAAGTTGTCAATCTCTGCACAACGTTGAAATCTTATCGAGATCTGACTGGATATTTATGCAGCTTGTTTCAGATAGTACTTCATTAGAGATAACTGCATCTGCAGAAAGCCTGATTTTACTATTAATGTTGTCTGCAAGGTCATTAATATACAACATGAACATCAAGGGCCCCAACACACTTCCCTGGGGCACACCTGAAGTTACTTCTACATTTGATACTGACTCTCCATCCAAGATAATATGCTGTGTCCTCCCTACCAAAAAGTCCTCAATCCTGTTACAAACTTCACTTGATATGTCATACGATCGTACTTTTGACAGTAAACATAGGTGCCGTCAAGAAAAACTGCATCTACCTGGTTGCCTTGATCCGAAGCTCTCAGTATGTCATGTGAGAAAAGTGTGAGTTGGATTTCACATGATCGATTTTTTTGAAATCCATGCTGGTTGACTTTGAGAAAGTCATTATGTTCAAGATAACTCGTTATGTTTGAGCTAAGTATGTGTTCTAAGATTCTACTACAAATTGATGACAAGGACATTGGATGGCAGTTTTGTGTATCACTTCTCCTACCCTTCCTGTAGACAAGTGTGACCTGTACCTTTTTCAAGAACTGTTCCCCCCCCCCCCCCCCCCCCCCCCAAGGGATCTACGATAGAATATAGTGAGAAGAGAAGCTAACTCAGCCACAAATTCAGTATAAAATCTGACACTGATTCCATCAGGGCCTGGAGCTTTGTTCAGTACTAATGATTTCATCTGTTTCTCAACACCACTGACACTAATATTTATTTTATTCATCTTTTCAGTGGTACATGGATTAAGTTGGGGCAGCTCTTCTGGGTTTTTCTTTGTAAAGGAACATTTGAAGCAGATTTAAGCATTTCAGCTATTGCTTTGTTACCCTCAATTTCAGTTCATGTCTAAAGACTAGACACTAACTTTGGTTTCACTAATAGACTTTACATACAACCAGAATATCTTCGAGCTCTGTGAAACATTATTTGGCAATATTCTGCTATGGTAATCAATGAACGCATCACCCATTGATCTCTTGACAGCTAGACACATTTCACTTTGCATCTTTCTGTTTATAGCCTTATGCTTTGTTTTTCACCTATTTTGCAGTAATCGTTTATTTAGAAGTTTCTTTACAGTGGTTACATACAATGGAGATTCCATTCTGTTGTGAACTTTTCTAATGGGTACATAACTGTCCAGTGCATGGTCAACTATTCCTTTAAACTTGTACCAGAGTTCCTCTACGGGATCCTGTCCTGTGCTGAAACTTTCAAGTCCCTCTTTGAAATATGACACTGCTGATTCATTATCTAGTTTACTGAACATATATATCATACTGCTTATTTTAGTTGTCCATTGTACCACTTTCACTGTGGAAATCCCGAGGAGGTCAGGTCTCACTGGTGCCATTAGATCCAATGTATTTCCATCGTGAGTGGTGTTCCTAACAATCTGTTCTAGGTATTTTTCTGAGAAGGGATTTAGTAAAGTTTTGCAGGATATCTTATCACGCCCACCATTAACTAAACTGTAATTTTCCCAATTCATTGCTACGTGATTAAAGTATGATTGGGGAGCTTACATACAAGTGAATTGAAGTTTTCTCTAAAGTTTTTCATTACATCAGGAGGTCAGTCTTGTAGGTGATAGGAGGAGCCAATTATCATTTCATGTCCATCCCTGATACTGAGTGTTGTCCAGTCTCACATGCGGCTTCAGTTTCTCTCTCATTGGATTCGAGTCTCTTGCCTACTGTGACAGATACACCATAATTTCCCATTTGTCTATCCTTTCGATAAACACTTAAATTTTCCCCAAAAATCTCACTGCTATCAATTTCAGGTTTCAACCAGCTTTCTGTACCTAGTATTATGTGACCTTCACCGCTTTTCGTACTTTATTGCAAATGCTTTGGCAGTTTACCCTCAGGATTTTAATATTCTCACCTGTGGGAGGCATTTCTTTCAAACATACACTTATACTTCTGTGTTTCCTACAGCTGTCATAGGTTAAAGCAGAAGGGACACCTCTAAGAAGGGCCATCACAAAAATTGGACAGACAAACATAGGTTAGCTAGGAGAAGGAACTGCAAAGAATACTTGGGTAACTGAAGAAATACTCCCATTAAGCAACAAAAGGAGGACATACAAAGATGCTCAGGGAAATCCAGGAACACAGAAACATGGCACTTGAGAATGGTATAAATAGGAAGAGCAGGCAAACCAAGGAGAAACGGCTAAAGTAAGTATGTGAAGAAATCTAAAAAGAAATGGTCATCAGAAGAATTGATTCAGTATACAGAAAGGTCGAAACAACCTTTGGTGGCATTAAAAACAAGAACTTCAACATTAAGAGTGCGCAGTGGTAATTTTACAGTTAAACACAGGGAAGAGAGCAAATAGGCGGAACGTACATTAAAGGCCTCGACGAGGGGCAAGACATGTCTGATCATGTGATAGAAGAAGAAATGAGAGTTGATATTGAACGCATAGGGGATCCAGTATTAGAGTGAGAGTTTAAAAGAGGTTTGAAAGACCTGTTATCAAATAAGGCAGAAGGGATAGATAATATTCCTTCACAGTTTATAAAAAACATTGCAGGAAGTGGTAAACAAACTACTATACAAATTATTGGGTAGAATCTATGAGACTGGAGATGTACAATCAGATTTTCAGAAGAATGTCATTTACAAAAACCTAAAGATATAAAGGGGATATAAATTTAAGAGAGTAACTGCTCATGCATCCAAGCTTCTGGAAAGAGTAATATACACTCCTGGAAATTGAAATAAGAACACTGTGAATTCATTGTCCCAGGAAGGGGAAACTTTATTGACACATTCCTGGGGTCAGATACATCACATGATCACACTGACAGAACCACAGGCACATAGACACAGGCAACAGAGCATGCAAAATGCCGGCACTAGTACAGTGTATATCCACCTTTTGCAGCAATTCAGGCTGCTATTCTCCCATTGAGACGATCCTAGAGATGCTGGATGTAGTCCTGTGGAACGGCTTGCCATGCCATTTCCACCTGGCGCCTCAGTTGGACCAGCGTTCGTGCTGGACGTGCAGACCGCATGAGACGACGCTTCATCCAGTCCCAAACATGCTCAATGGGGGACAGATCCGGAGATCTTGCTGGCCAGGGTAGTTGACTTACACCTTCTAGAGCACGTTGGGTGGCACGGGATACATGCGGACGTGCATTGTCCTGTTGGAACAGCAAGTTCCCTTGCCGGTCTAGGAATGATAGAACGATGGGTTCGATGACAGTTTGGATGTACCGTGCACTATTCAGTGTCCCCTCGACGATCACCAGAGGTGTACATGATGCCAGGTGTTGGCCCTGTGTGCCTCGGTCGTATGCAGTCCTGATTGTGGCGCTCACCTGCACAGCGCCAAATACGCATACAACCATCATTGGCACCAAGACAGAAGCGACTCTCATCGCTGAAGACGACACGTCTCCATTCGTCCCTCCATTCACGCCTGTCGCGACACCACTGGAGGCGGGCTGCACGATGTTGGGGCGGCCTAACGGAGTGCGGGACCGTAGTCCAGCTTCATGGAGACAGTTGCGAATGGTCCTCGCTCATACCCCAGGAACAACAGTGTCCCTAATTTGCTGGGAAGTGGCGGTGCGGTCCCCTACGGCACTACGTAGGATCCTACGGTCTTGGCGTGCATCCGTGCGCGCTGCGGTCCGGTCCCAGGTCGACGGGCACGTGCACCTTCCGCCGACCACTGGCGACAACACCGATGTACTGTGGAGACCTCACGCCCCACGTGCTGAGCAATTCAGCGGTACATCCACCCGGCCTCCCGCATGCCCACTATACGCCCTCACTCAAAGTCCGTCAACTGCACATACGGTTCACGTCCACGCTGTCGCGGCATGCTACCAGTGTTAAAGACTGCGATGGAGCTCCGTATGCCACGGCAAACTGGCTGACACTGACGGCGGCGGTGCACAAATGCTGCGCAGCTAGCGCCATTCGACGGCCAACACCGCGGTTCCTGGTGTGTCCGCTGTGCCGTGCGTGTGATCATTGCTTGTACAGCCCTCTCGCAGTGTCCGGAGCAAGTATGGTGGGTCTGACACACCGGTGTCAATGTGTTCTTTTTTCCATTTCCAGGAGTGTACATAAGAGTGGAAAAAACTTCTGAGCTGCTCTTAGCTGATGGCAGATTAGTCTTTAGGAAATGTAAAGGCAGCAGGGAGGCAGTTAAGATACTGCACCTGACAATAGATGCAAGACTTAAGAAAAATTAAGATACCTTCACAATGTCTCTTGACTTAGAAAAGTTAATGGTTTAAATTAATATATATAATATTGCTACAAGAAAAACAAAGCTTTCATATATAATATTGGTCTCTAAGGCCAATATGCTGCGAGACAAGCTGAGCTTTCACATACAATGTTGGTCTTTTATGCACATATTACATTTTAAGATATATCATACAAATATGCTAGTAAATTGTTTAATAACGACATCTTCTGGGCTATAAATTCTTGTCATCAAAGAGCTGATTTTTAAATGAGTCCCAGATTCCCAGTGAAGTAGGCATTGACCTGATGTTAAACTTTTCAATGTGGTTTCGGGATGTAAATTTCCTTAGGTACCAGTACTTACGTTATCTCATGTCTGGTTCTTTGTTATGGCATAATGCCATACATGCTAGAAGATGAAAACGTACACTTGAAATGCAGTGAACAGTTGAAACTAGCCAATAGTTTGAAATTAAACACTTTGTTTCAAATATATTGACTTCCTCAGCGGAGAAGATTAATAAAAGAAAATTTCTTCAGCAAACTGATAAAAAAAACATTTTTCTGCATGGCAATTAATGCTTGACTGACAGAAAGGTGGAAATAAAATGAAATCTGAAATTAATAACGTATTTTAGCCTTCCATAATTACATGAATGTATTTTAATTCACATGGTAGCTCCCAGCCAAAGAAATCAATTTTATTTTCATTTGATGTGAGTGCTTTAAACAAAGAGGAAACAGCAAAATCACTCAATGTAAACACGGGTCACATGGAGCCTATCCACTTCCCTATTATATCTCAGACTGCTCAGCGCATCAGACCCGTATCTACAATATTTCCGAACCATGTCAATAGAAAATACTGGCGTCCCTCGAGCGTTTGAGATAGGACGTAAAAAAAAAAAAAATTTTAAAAACTACATTCATTTTGTAGCACACATCTTTCTGAAGACTCTGATACATAAAACATGCGTGTCCGAGGAATTGTAAGACATGTTAAAGTGTGCCATAGCACTGCGCCACGCCTCTTCACACAGCATTCTTCTATCGCACGTCACTGTATTTCAGTCTGTGAAATTGAAACGTGTATATTTTGTACTGGAAGCCATCAAACTACGAGGGTTGTTTTTTAAGTAAGGGCCGTTAGCGCGTACAGTCCCGTAGTTCGCGCGTACAGTCCAGTAGTTCGCGCGGACACCGCAACAAGCCACTGCGCCACTTGCCGGCGTCCTTCCCGTTCACACTGATGCAAGTTGCAGCTCTGTAGCTGACGTGTACGCATCGCTGTGCTACTTTATAATGTTTACGATTATTGAATCGCCCGCCGCGTGTCAGATACGGTCAGTGATATGTTTTTTGACTGCGAGAAGCCTATCAGCTGCAGAAATTCATCGTCATTTAACAGAAGTTTATGGCTTGAATGCAATGAGTGAAGGTAAAGTGCGTCAATGGGTTAGACAGTTTAAAAATGGCTGTCAAAACATCCATGACGAAGAACGCTCAGGCTGGCCCTCGTGATCACTGATGATTTGGTGGCTGCAGTTGAAACAAAGATTCGTGAGGACAGAAGATTCACAATTTCCACTCTTTCTTTGGAATTTCCACAAGTTTCAAGATCGGTTTTGCACAATTGTGTCTGAAACCTAAACTTTAAGAAACTGTGTTCTCGGTGGGTACCCAGACTCCTCACAGAGGACCACAAAGGGAAGAGATTTGCCACTTCATTGGACTTTTTGATTCGTTACGAGGAAGAAGGGGGTGACATGTTGAGTCAAATTGTCACTGGAGATGAAACATGGGTATCCCATATCACTCCCGAAAGCAAGCGACAATCGATGGAATGGCGACACACAACCTTACCCGTCAAGGTCAAAGCCAAACAGACGCTGTCAAAGTGCAAGATTATGGCAACTGTGTTTTGGGACCGGCGTGGTGCCATGAGGAACGACAGTCAACTCAGATGCCTACTGTCCAACTCTAAAGAAGCTCTGCAGCTCAATTCAAAAGAAAAGGCGCGGCATGCTGACAAAAGGAGTTTTGCTCCTGCACGATAACGCTAGGCCTCACACCTCTCAAAAGACTCGGGATTTGATTGATTCTTTTGGCTGGGAAATTTTGGACCATGCACCATACAGCCCTGACCTTGCTCCTAGTGATTTTCACCTTTTCCAGTACCTGAAGCACCATCTTGGCGGGCAGTGCTTCAATAACTACGATGAAGTGAAAGCGGCCGTAAACTCTTGGCTATCGGAGCAGGCGGCCGAATTCTTTGAAGAGGGAATTAAAAACTTAGTTGTACGGTATGACAAGTGCTTAAATAAACAAGACAACTATGTAGAAAAATAGGTAAAAGTGTGTAGAATCAGAAAATAAAAGTTTTTTTTACAAAAGTACTTGTATCTTTTTTAAAAAATAAAAACGGCCCTTACTTAAAAAATAACCCTCGTATATTCAGGACAGTGGAAATTAAAGTGTCCTATGGTGCCTCTCCTGCTTCCAGTAGGACAGTTTGACATCCTGCCCCTCTTTTTTTCACCAGTTTAGTTATCCCGCAGTTATTCTCGGGTTAGGCGTTATTACGTGTTCATACAACCCGTTTTCCACGCTGCTTCCAGAATAGACCTTGAAGCGGCTGCTAGCCGGAGACTGTAGAACTGGCCCTTGCTAGTATATCGATCTGGCCAAAAATTTTCTGTCAAAATTTCATTTTCTTGGATAGTATGTAATCTCTCTTATCTGTTATTCCTGTTAGTAGTTTATTCGCACTCTGGTAGTCTGAATCAATAGATTTTGCTGGTAATCATAACAATGCTCATCATTCGCAAACCTAATCAAACCCATAATTGGATAGTGGTTGGCTTTCTTTCATTCAGCTATACTCTGCTCGGCTTGTATAGCCCCTTTTGTCTGCAGGAAAGTTTATTTCTAGATGTGACGAGGATTCCACTGACAGACATCACTTACACTATACACGCATTCACAAATCGAACTATGATTCATTCAGAAATCAACTTAGAATGTATTCAACAATTTTCAAAAACTGACAGGGATACGTTTCAAAGTCATACGAATAATCGATAGACCAACGTGTGCTGGATGCTAGGCGCTTTGTGAAATAAGTTTATTTCATCAAGAATATGAAGCAAGATTCTACAGACGAATCAGTAAGTCTTAAAACTATGAAGCTCACCATGACCACAGATATGCATTATGCTGTTTACAAGTGGTTTACACAAAAAAAGATCACAAGAAAAACTTATCACTCATTCCATTCTTTGTGAAGAGGCAATTAAATTTAGTGATAATCTTTGAGAGCCACCTTCTTTAAAGCAAGTTTCGGCTGATTAAAACATTAACTCAATACACGACATTCATGGGCTTCAAATACAAAGAGAAAAACTGTCTGCGAATTCCTCAGCAGTGGACTCTCAAAATCAAACTAAGGAACATATTGAGGGAAGAAGCTTACACTCTCCAAAACATTCACAGTGCTGAGGAAATTGGCCTCAATTGGAAAACTTTACCAAGAAAAAGTCTTGCTCCATGTCGTAAATTAGCAGCATCTGGTCCTAAAACAACCAAGAATCATATTACTTCTTTAACTTGTGCTGGCGCTGCTGGTAGCTACCAATAGTCTATGACATCACTGGTAAAAGCAAGAAACTGTGTTGTTTAAAACACATTAATATGTCTACAATGCCTATTGTGTACACCTTGCAGAAAGAGCACTTGGAAAAATAGTATGATTTTCACAGAATGGTTTATGGAAGTTTCTGCCATAGTTCATCAGTTATAGCATCACATAGATCCTGCCACAACGGCTCCCCAACTTCTTTATAGTCTCATCTCTATCAGTTGGAAGAACACTGTGTATATGGAAGCAAAGTTCATCATTTAAAATCTCCCAATTGATACAAGTGTTAAACAAAAGTGAATCACTGGAGATATAATGGTATTAAAATGTGCAAATTTCATTTCCACTTTCGTTGCTTCACCTTTATTATACCCATACTATTGTGAGCACTTATTTTTCGAAATATGTATGTAAAAAAAAATAGTTGTGCCTTTTTCAAACGTAATTTTAGTGTACAGTGTTTTGGACCTTCTGCAGTTATCCATTAACTCGTTGATACAGTTGATAAAACATAACAAGAACTTAAGGTGAAAGCAGTGACAGGACACCAATGTCATTCCTTTCAAGACACTTCCATACAGTCCTTGCAAAAAGGGCACAAGTCAATCAGTCGTGATTTTTCTACATGGGGCGAAGATTTCAAACTCCCCACAATGATGCCATTTGATGGTTCATTATAGCCCTTCTTTTACATATTAATCTGGCTACCCTTCATCTCGCAGTTCCAATGTATAACCCATTCTTATAAAGAAGCTGATTCACAGCCTTTCTGCAATGACCGATTCAACTGTAAACCTAGTCGCAGATGAAGCTGATGTCAACAGCATATCTCATCAACCAGAGATCTAGAACAGGAAGACGAAAATATACAAGTCATTTATGAAACATTTGTGTCTTTAGATACTGCCTTATGATGGTCTGAAATTGAAGAAGAAAGTAACCAGTATCAAACAACTGCCACATAGAAAGTATTTGACCTGGCAGATTGTAAGCAGTTTGGGTTTCTTAGATGGACTGGAATTAACAATTTTTAAAGCATTGAATGGTAAATGCAAAATGTGTATGTATTACTTATTTTTTGTTCACTAGGCTGTTCTACATATATTCCTACTCTACTCGCCTTTGTAATAATAAAGGAGATTCGTGTTACAGTAAATGCATTTAGTTTTTATTGGTAAATAAAAGTACACAATCCAATTATCTGAATAAATCAGTTTTCCAAATACCAAAGTCCCCCAAATAGTTCAGTAATTGATTCTACTGCAGTTATTGTCCTGATTCAGTAATACAGAATCATCCAAGAGACGAATACTACACCCTCTCATTCCATTGTCTGAATTTCAGGAGCATATTAAACCATATTCCTTGTGTGGTAAATCAAGTATACAAACCATTTATGAACAGCATACTTACTCAGATGATATCATTGAAGCTGGACTGATTACAACTCCTTTAATCAACAGTGTCCATCCTCAAAGATGGTAGCGGATATTCACATTCTTAAGAGGACCACCAATCAAAGAAATTCAAAGTTCATGTTAGGGACAAGCTGCATCTTTAGTCTTATCTCTGCACCCAATGTTCTTCTAAGTGGCTGATCCTCAAAAGTTAACTTCTGAATGAGAGTCAAATTCCCTGTGATTTAAGAAATTCATTGCACATGCTCACATGTAACACAATTCATCTTGCATAAAAGGAAATTTCGTTTGAAACTAACACTTCTCAAACCATAATTTGAGGTATGTTCCCACAACCTGTTAGAAACAGTTTCATCTGGGTGGTTGTCAGAGAGTGCCACAAGGCAGGCATTATTGCACATGTTAGATTAGGGCCCACACAGAGGCATACCAACAACCTTTCTTTCCACGAACAGTGTAGTGGGACATCATGTGACTACATGCAGCAGTGCAGCACATTCTTCAGAGGTGACATACAGCGTTATTGTACTTAGAGCAATTGTTTGATCATATACTATCCAGGTACATAAAATTAGAAATTAGTCTTTGGCACAATATTTGTTTCAAAACTAGACTCTACAATTCAAAGTACTCTAATATTTTCACATGTCATGATTCTAACATAGACATTTTTAGTCATGCTCTGCAATACTGTTATGTAGCATTTCTACAGACTCGTCTATCCCATCCAAGTATCAGAACTACTACAACCCACGTTCATTTGAACCAGCTTACAGTGTTCATACCTTGGTCTCCATCTACAATTTTTACTCCCCACACTTTCCTCCAATACCAAACTCACTATTTCTTGATGCCTCAAAATGTGTCTTGTTAACTGAACATTACTTTTAATAAAATTGCACCATAAATTTCATTTCTTCCCTCTTTCACCCAGTAACTTCTCATTAATCACATGATACACCCATCTAATCTTCAGCATTCTTATATAGCACCATATTTCAATGAACTGTTCACAAATCACATTTCACATCCTTAGGAATCTACACTCCAGAGAAATACCTTGAAATACAACTTCCTAACATTTGAATTTATATTCGACATTAACAAATTCCTCTCTTTCGAAAATCTTTCCTTGGTAGAGCCAGTATGCATTTTATATCCTCTCCACTTCAGCCTTATCAGTTATTTTGGTGCTCAAATAACAAAACACATCAACTTTTAGTGTCATTTCCTGATCTCACTCCCTCAGGAGTGACCAATTTAATTTGACTACATTCCATTACCTTGCTTTACTTTTGCTGATGTTAAACCTATAATATTTTAAGACACGATCTATTCAGTTCAACTGCTCTCGCAAGTCCTTTGCTGTCTCCGACAGAATTACAATATTATGAGTGAACTTCAAATTAATACTTTTTTCTCCCTGAACTGTAACCCCTTCCAATTTTTTCAATGGTTTCCTTAAATTCTTGTTCGATGTTCAGAGTCAGTACCTTTGGAGATAGGCTATAACTCCACCTTGCTCCCTTCTCAACAACTGCTTGCTTTTCATGTCCTTCAAGTCTTATAACTACTGTCTGCTTTCTATACAAACTGTACATATGCTGTCACTCTCTGTATTTTATCCCTTCTGTCTTTACAGTTCCAAAGAGGCTTTTCCAGTTAACATTGTCTAAAGCTTTTGCTAAGTCAAATGCGGTAAACATATTTTTGCCTTTCCTTAACCTATCTTCCAAGGTAAGTCGTACTGTAAATATTGCAAACATGTTCCTACATTTTTTCAGAACCCAACCTGGACCACAGTCAGCTTCTACCAGTTTTTGCATTCTTCTGTACACAATGTGAGTCAGTATTTTGCAACCATGGCTTATGAAACTTTTAGTTGAGTAATATTCTCACCTGTCAACATCTATTGTTTTAATTGGAATTATTACATTTTGGGTGAAATCTAAGGGCAATTTACCCACCTCCTGTATCTTGCACATCAGATGGAATAGTTCCATCATGACTGCCTCTCTCAAGGATCTCAATAATTCTGAGGGAATGTCGTCTACTCTATGGGCCTTGTTTCCAATTAGATATTTCACTGCTCTGACAAATTCTTCTTGCAGTATCATATCTCATATCTCATCTTCCTCGTCATCTTCTACTTCCACTTTTTCTGCTCCTCTTTCTATAACAATTTCAAGTTCATTTCCCTTGTAAAGACCCTCTAAATATTTCTTTCACCTTTCCCTTGTTTGCTTAGAGCCTGCTTGGCAACCAAGTTCCTGATATTCAGATAGTTGCTACTCTTTTCCTATGGGCAGTATCTATTTTCTAATGTCTCTAGATCTCTTTGATGTACACAGCATTCTTACATCATTCTTGAACCAAATGTTAGTAATAATTAAATTATTCTCTGTGCAAAAATTCTACCAGGCAGGTTCCTCTTTCATTCCTTTTTTCCACTAGGAGTTCCAGGCCCCCCATCACAATTATGTTTTAATTCCTGTCAACTATCTGAAAAATTCCGTCTATCTCATCAAACATTCTTTCAAACTATTCATTATTTACAGAGCTTGTTGGCATATAATCTTATGATACTGTAGTGGGTGTTTGCTTCATGTCTATCTTTGATACAATAATGCATTCATTCCGATTTTCATTGTAGCTTACCTACATTCCTATTTTCTTATTCATTATTAAACCCACTCCTTCATTACCCCTATTTAATTGTATTTATAACACTGCATTATGTTCTTTCTGACATGGCATTTCATTATTTCCTTTTGCATCGAATTTCAACCTATCCATTTCCCTTTTTAAATTCTCTAACCCCTCTACCTGATAATGGACCAAATATACCTCACACTAACCCACAGAATGCCATCTTTGTTTCTCCTTTTAATATCCTCCTGAGTAGTCCCCATACAGAGGTCAGAATGAGGGACTCTTACATCTCACGAATATTTTACTGAAGAGGTTGCCATCATCTTTTAACTATACCGAAGAGCTACATGCCTTCAGGAAAAATGAACAGCTGCAGTTTTCATTTGCTTTCAGCTGTTCTCAGGCCCAGCACAGTAGGGCCATCTTAACTAATGATACAAGCCTAGATTTGTTAACCAGACAGTTTGTTGCCCCAGCACCCCAGAACTTGGCAAGGTCCATGGCCCATGGAGGGTGTCTAATGCTTCAAGGTCCAAACCTCTGGACAATCTGATATGGTCAGACCCTCAATTAAGTTTCATTAGAATTCACGTTGAGTATCTGCTGTATGACAATTGATCATAACCCATGTTACCAATTTACAAAAATAAATGTTTGTTGTGAAATACTTCAATCATAAATATGAAACCTAGACTTCCCATTGTTCAATACTTCAGTCATTAATGTGAAATTCTTAATCAAAATTTACATGCTTCTTGTACAATGTTTGTTAAACACGCTGCTCTAAACAGTCACGCAAATTTAGACAACTGAGCAAAAAGGTAGATTTTTAAACCTTTTATTCATACAGAAGGGCTGTCATTAATAAAAGTAATATTTACACAATCTACACAATAAGCAAGAAAATTTATTAACAAATGAGACAGAATGAAACCAATACACATCCTACAAGAGAGACAGAAACTGACTAGAATTTGATTTTCATAGAATTATTAGAATGAGTAGTCATTTAATATATCATATGCAAGGAATAAAAAGAAATGCTGAATCTAGTAGTGTGAGGAACTACCTCTGGCAATATGAGCTGCTTGACAATTTGGGAAACAAGAAACTCCAGGTTCTAAACAATGAATGTTTACAACATACTTTAAGAGGCATAGGGGAAGCAGTGATGAATAATTTTATGTAAGACATTGTGACCTATTAAGCCATGAAACACCCTCAAATTAACCTACAAAAGCCACCAAAGCTACACCACATTCACACAGCATGAGATGTTGAGTATCCTCTCATCCTTTTATGCCACTGGCTTTCATGAACATTGGTGAGTTAATGGGTACTGAAATGAAAAAGACTTAAACATGTGATGCAAAAATTAATTACATTTACAATTCAGTCTTATCTTAACATGCACTTTAGTCTTGTAGTAACAAAGACAGAGAAACAAATCAAATTGTTAATTTTACACTGTTAACATTTGCAAAACTGTGAAGGAAAATTTACATAAACATCATTTTTACAATTTGTAAATGTTTGACTAAGAGTGCGACAGGATATTCCAAAGTTTCGCATGGAGTGCAATCCCTACAATTTTTTTAGACTAATTTGAGGTGATTTCCCACCTTGATAGAGTAGAACTGTCCTGCATCAAATCATTTGTCTTTACTTCCGCTTCAAAACTGTGATACATTTTTAAGAGTTTTTATCTACACCCTGTATATTACCATAAGATCTAAAAATATAAGGTTAACAAAGTACTAATTGTTAACAGAAAAAAAACTATGAGGTAGTAAATATACTTCATCACAATGAAGCCATAGCATAAATAACCCATATAAAATACATATATTTTATCTTACAGGTAGCAAATTTAAATTTCTTTTATGACCTCAACATGAGGTCATGTATAAATAAAGTCTTTTAAAGACATCAGCATTAAAAATGCATTACACATGCATTCAAATCTTATCCTTTTCAATACTGAGCTATAATATTTTACAGAGAATTTGTTCCTTGTGCCCATTTGGAACTGTCACATCACGACAGCAACAAAACTTGGCATTGAGCAACATCCTGGTCCAAAGTTGCACAGTGAGTTCAAACACCGTCGTTCACTCTGAAATATTATTAACCACAACTACTGTTTTCTAAAACTCCTGAGGATAGGATAAATGTTCTCCATAGCATCCTGAAGATCTTGTCGACTTTTGGCACCTATTATAAAGAGAATACACTCTTAGTTACGCAATAAATTTAACACTAAAAAAATGAGATACATATGCACATCAGAAATGCTTTCATGTGGCTACACCATAACTAAATCTGAAAACTGGAGATAATGTGTTTTGTATAGTTTGCACAGGACTTTGTACTTATAATGTGGCTGTCAGTAATCATACAGAATGCAAAAAGCTAGCTCAGGTTTCTAGTAAATACACTTATGAGAGAGTTATTATGAAAGCAAGCATACTTCCCTTCGTCATCCCAAAATAGTCCACAATAAAGGAAACAGGGGTGGGGTGAGACTGCAGAAGTGGAAGAATGAAAGCAGAGAGGAGATAGGAATGGAACAATAGAAAAAAATATTGTGAAACACAAGAGACAGAAAGAAAAAAAATACTTACGATTTACTTACCAGTCAAGACAACTTTCCCATTCACAAATATGAGCAGTACAACACGTGGTCTCACCATTCGATACACAAGTCCAGGAAACAGCTCAGGTTCATAGCTAAATGAAGAAAAATATGTCAAATACCACTGTCATATATGGAATTACTGAAGAGGTTTTGATGATGCAATTTATCAGTAACAGTAATATTACAGTTTTCAAACACTGTTATGATCAGAGAGAAAAAGGAGGAAGAGTAAGATAGAAGAAGAAGAAGAAGAAGAAGAAGAAGAAGAAGAAGAAGGTGAGATGGAGATGATCAATAATAGTTCTCCTAGATAAAGTAAAACCATTGAAAGCATCAATTAAAGACAACACCCCCTGGAGAATAAGGATACAGAAAAAAGAGCTATCGATTAACTTCTTTAAGGAAGATTAGAGATTAATGCCTTGACAACAAAATCAGTAGTGGTGATGCATATATTTGAACAGGGGAAGGAAAAGGAAGCGACTCGCCTGCATCCTTTCCAAAGGAACCATCCCAGCACTTTCCTCAAGTGATTTAGGAAATCATAGAAAACTTACATCTAGATGGCAGAATACAGAATTGAATGCCAGTTCTCCTGAAATTGAGTCCAGTGTAAAAAGCCAGTGCGTGCGCGACCCCCCACCCTAATGGTGCAATGTACAACTTCACGTCGCATTAGTAAAATACAACTGTGCCTCCCCCACCCCAAAAGCCACAGTAAAGGCACCAGTATCAGTGCAGTTGTCTTTATGACCCTTCTCCACATATCGAACAAAATTAATGCCACGTCGCTCCACATTAGCCCGGAGTTCCACAACAGTTTGCAAGATGAGATCCCAAGGAAAAACCCCTCCCTGGACCACATTCAGAGACAGGTGAGGGATAACAGACACTGGAATGTCACCAGGGCAATCACAAGCGCAAAGGATTGCAGACTGTGTAGCAGAATCAACACGGAGCCCGACCACATCTTACAGATAGACTTCACTTTGCCAAATTTGTCCTCTATATTCTCTTTAAAAAAAAAAAAAAAAAAAACACAAAGGCTTTGTTGCAGTGAATATCTTCCCATCTATCCTAGTACAAACCAGATAGCAGTGAAAGTGTTTCATTCCAATACAGTGAGCCTGGCTCTCCTCGCAAAGTGTAGCAAGAGAAGGAAAGGCTGCAGGGTCATCTGCAAAATCTTATTCTATTAAGGGATAAAGAAGCCATGGAGGCAACAAAGAAGTAAAGAAAGGATGATGACAATATTGTGCAAATAGTGATAGAAGAGGAAAGTTGCTTCCAATGATAATACGAGGAAAATTTAAAATCACCAGATGCTTCAAAAACATAAAAATGCTGCTCTGTACTTATATAATAGAGGGAAACATTCCACATGGGAAAAATATATCTCAAAAAACAAAGTTGATGTGACTTACCAAACAAAAGCGCTGGCAGGTCGATAGATACACAAACATACACACAAAATTCAAGCTTTCGCAACCAACGGTTGCTTCTTCAGGAAAGAGGGGAGGACATGGAAAGACAAGAGGATGTGGGTTTTAAGGGAGAGGGTAAGGAGTCATTCCAGTCCCTGGAGCGGAAAGACTTACCTTAAGGGGAAAAAAGGACAGGTGTACACACACACACACACACACACACACACACACACACACACACACACACACACACACACCTGCACATACACAGACAGTTATGATGATGAACAGCACAACACATTGCAGGAATAAAGATGAAGAACTAAAGAAAATCTTAAATAGATTAGACAATTGTTAAATAGAAACAGTTTCAACAAACAATTGCTGACATATGACAGGAAAAAATTTGACTAAAATTCAACTATTCAAAACTGTACAACGAAAATGTTATAAGACAAATGATTGGAAACAACGAACATAAAGAAAAAGAAACAAAAACTTACAATGTTTAGGTGCCACATGTTATCATTTAATATGGCACATCAACTAAGAACAAAGACAAATTTCCTTTGAGCATTTGTATGCTACAAGAGATGAATCAGAGACAAGATAGTCAGTAGTGAAAATAAATGCCTGATTTAGCACATAAAGCCATTTGAGATGTTAAGAAAGGAAAGGTGCCTGAAGATGACAGTATTTCTATAGAACTGACTAAAGATGCAGGAAAAATAATACAAAGGGAACTTGCAAAGTTATCTGCAGGATGTCCACAGAGGCCATTTCCCAAAAACAGGACCTTTAGAACAGTGTTCTACGGGACTTAAACAGAGGGTTGTAGTATATGTAGTTTTTCGCCATTTCTGTTATGTTCTCTCTTCTGGATCAAACATACCAGAGTTCATTCATGCTGCCCTTCTTCGTATATGTCCAATACACCTTGTTAGTTCCATTTGGTACGGGTCTCCAAGACTGAAGCAATATTTTAGGATGAGCCACAGAGTGCTGTGTAAGCAATCTCATTTGTCTCCAGAGTTTATTTGCAAAGTCTTACCAATGAACCAAAGTGTTTCCCTACAATCGCACCAATGTGGACATTCCATTACATATCCCTATAACTTGTTATAAAGGATGTCTCAAAAGAAAGCTTATATCTGAAGAGCTCTCTGAGCACGCACAACAAATTAGGAGGGAGTGGGAACACATTCATTGCTTGCTTGGCCTTTAAGAAATCAGTCGATATGGAATGCTTCTCGGTAATGGACCGCTTGTTCTGGGTGTGAGAATTTTACAAAAAATTATGAGTCAGCAAGAGTAGCATTGAGGAAATTTTACAGTGATTGTGGATTGCGTAATGTAATGATGCTCTTCCAAGTGTTCCCCTGATCTGGAAACAGATCAAAATGTTTGAGGAGACCAGATCAACACTGGCCAAACTGAAATCGGGGCAAACAAGGTCATCAAGAACAGGTGAATCAGTGAAGAGCATAGATCGGTCTGTTCGTGATGGTCCAAACCTCTCCATTTATAAGTGTGCAATTTCTTCAAATGTGCAAAGGTCATCGCCACACTGAAATCTGCAAAAAGACCTGAAACTGCACCCTTCCAAAACCCAACTGGAGCAAGAATAAAAGCCTCAAGATGCCAATTCATTAATGATGTGAGTTAGCGCCCTTCATTTAACAACATCTTGTTTTCTGATGAGACTCATTTTCACCTGAACAGTCACATCAGTGTGCAAAATTGCCACTACTGGAGTGCAACGAATCCTACACAGAAGCATGAGAAATCTCTTCATTCACCAAAAGTTATTGTATAGGCTGCACTGTTGGACCGAGGAATAACTGGCCTGTACTTTTTCAAGGATGAAGAGCAGTTGTGCAGTTGAAGCGAATTCAGCACATTATGTGATGACAATAAATGACTTTTTGGTGCTAAATTACAAAACTTTCCTGGTTGTAAACAAAGAACATGGTTGCAGTAAGACAGAGTCACAGCACACACATCCAATGCATCTATACTGCGAGTTCACATCCAATGCATCTATACTGCGAGTTCACGAAATTTTCCCTGGCAAACTGATCTCCAGGAGGAGTGACAAAGTGGCCCCACACAGTCCAGATTTGAGCACTATGGATATTTTCTTATGGGGATATGTCAAATCTAAAGTGTGTGTTAATAATCCAACTTCTGTAGAGCAACTGAAAGCAAATATCCATCGTGAAGTGGCAGCAATCTTAGTGTCTACAAGACGAACCGTCTTGTAAAATCTTGTTCACTGTTTAAAGGAGTGCAGTAAGTGTGCTGGATTGTACTTAAATGGCATTATTTTTAAGAAATATATTACTGAACTGTACATTTCAATGATAAATAAAAATTTTGTCACTAGAGTTCAAGCTCTATTTTATTCGAACACATCAAATATAAACTATTTTGAGACACACTGTACCCAGGCTAACCCAGTCAACGAACCAAAAGGAATATCAACTGGGGAGGATGCGGAGATGAATTGTGTAGTTTCACATTTCTGCATGGTACTAGCAGTGAATTTTCAGAAGAACAAACTAACAATCCCGACTGGAGGGATATGAGCATTGGGGTGGGGACAATTTTTTGTATTTTTCTTTAATAACTCAAGCTTTAGTTTCTAGCAAGAGTGTACCCCCTTACAAAATTGAACTTCTCTAGTACTAATAGTTTCAGTGTTTCAAGGAAAAGAAAAAAATGCAGATTATTAAAAAAAATTCTGTAATGGTATAAAATTAATTTTTATCTTTAAATGGAGAAGGTTAAAAACAACATTAAATGAGTGTACCATATCTAAGTGCAGTAGAGTTGTATTAAGGATAAGATGCGTTCCGGTAGTGTAATAGGACGATGGAGGCCAGTGTGCGGGGTTAAAGCACGAGGTAAAACTGAATGTCAAGCAAGTGATTCCCCACTCTATCTACCCCATTATGTCACAAGAAGCAACTACAGAGTTATAACCCTCCACAGCATGCCTTATGAATCACTGGTGACACAATGACCACCACACCCGAGGAGTGTTTATTTTGCACAAAATGCATTAACACTATGCAGAATACACTAATAATACTAGCACAAAAAATGCACATGAACAGAATCTACATCAATCTTTGCACACTGTTCTACAACACTGGAGTAAAAAGTGATTATTAGTCGCACTGTATGGGAGCTGCAGTTTTCTTCTGTAAAAGGTTACTTCCTCCATTATAAGTGCTAGTCAGTTTACAGACTATGCCTCCCCAGCATTTTCTGTCAAGTTTTATTATGTGAATACACAAAGTAACTTCACTGCACACTCATTTACATAGTGTGGTTATTTTCACTTTGTTGAACGACTAACGGTTGTTAAGTGAGCTTTGATGTAAAATATGTTCCTGTGTTCAATTTGTAAGTGTGATGTTGTATCTGACCTATGTAGTGTTAGTGTGAAAGGGAAAGGGACTGGACTGATCAATGTGGCACGCTGCTGCTGTCCATCACTGACGACATATTGTAAAGTTGTGTTATTGGTGGTGAATTAATGAATGACCAAAAATACACTGCAGTGTGGTACTCCAAGATACTTTTCTATTCAGGAATTTCTGCAACTTGTAGAATGGGCTGCACTGATTGAAGCCACTTATTACACAAGAGTGTGAGTATGTCTGATGTCCAAGTCCAAAAAAGTAATCTGTTGTGTTGTATCACTTCACTATGTTAAAATATCTCAAATTCTATATCACCTAGGTGTCTCACTTCTGTTACACAGTTTAACCCTCTGGGCCTCTTCAGATTTTTGGAGAGCTGGGGGTGATGCATTAGATATCCTCATGCTCTGAAAAATATTCCGGATAGTGATAGTAGACAATGAAATCATCAATGCCAAATTCATATTAAAAGCATGTTACACATGGAAAGGGCTCTTCTTCGGTGTGATAGACAGTTGACAGCTTTTTTACATAAAAGCTTATTTAACAACTACAAGTAAGTAGTCATTCATTCAATAAACTGAAAATAACTACTATATGAACACATGCTCGGTAACGTTATTTTTTTCTATTCACATATTAAAACTGGACAGGAAATGCTGAGGAGGTACTACAGCCTGTCTGCAAACTGATAACTGAGCAGCACTCATAGAGGGGAAGTCACTATGAGCAGAGAAAGTCACTTTTCCAGAGGAACACTACAGCTGCCACACAGGACAACAAAGAATCAATTTCCCCTCTGGCAGAGATTTATGTATATTCTACCCACGTCCATTTCTTGTGTTAATATTATTAATAATTTATACCTGTACTCTGTGTAGGATTAATCCATTTTGTGCAAAATAAACACTCCTCGAGCATGTTTGTGCACTGCATCACCAGTAACTCTTAAGGCACATTGTGTAGTGTCCTATAACTTTGTAAAACATCCTGTAGCTGCTTCTTGTGACGTAATGGGCTCTTTTCTGTAGGAAATTTAATGTAGTCAGGGTGTCTACATGGAGAAGGAAAAATAATTCCCCGATTTCCCAGTAGAAAATACACTTTTTCTGTGTTAAGTGACAGTATACTTTTTCTCGGCACTTATCAATCCTTTTATGGTTTTATACACCGGCATAGAATTTCCATGCACTTTAGAAAATTAAACTTGGGGAAAAAAACGTGTTTTAGAAAGATCTTTGTTGTGCAGCAACATATACACTGCATATTTCCATGTTACAAAGGTATAAATTCGAATTCCACCAAACATCGCATGTTACTTTCCGAAGCATTAAAATGGAGTTTGCGATGCGCTTTTGTACGCCAGTCACAGCTCATGTCACCTGATCTCGCCAGCTGATGACAGCATTTGACACGTGATGTAGTCAGAAAATAGCAAGATCACTCTTAAGTAGCATGAACACACAAATAAGAAATATTAATGGCTTAAATTAATGTACAATTGTTGCTACAAGAAAAGCAAAGCTATCACATATAATATTGGTCTATAAGATTAATAAGCTGCAAGAGAAGCTAAGCTTCCACATATATTGTTGATCTTTTTTGCGCATCATACATCACATAAATGTACCAGTAAAATTTTTTAATAATGACGTAAATGTCTGATCTTCTGAGCTTGAAATTCTTCATGTGGTCGACCCCAATGAGTTGATTTTTAAATGAGAGTCTAACGCTCTGTGATTTAAGAAATTCATCGTACATTCTCTCACATAGTTTATCTTACATAAAAGGAAATTTACTTTGAAAGTAACTCTTTTCAAAGCAATATTCGCAATATTTTTCCGTGACCTATTAGAAAGGTACATTTCAGCAGTTGCCACAGAGTGCCAGATAACAGGTGCCACTGCACTTGCGCAGCTACAATGACGCAGGAAGCTCGCATGTTCGTGCGTGTGAAACATTAAAAGAGCTTGCATTAAAATGAATCTAATGTAAGAAACTGTCACGTCACGCTCATTGGAGGCAATTTGTTGTTAAGAAGCACTGCACCGTCTGCCTAAAGCCTTTGATACACTTAGCTGTTGGCAGACACTTTTACGAACACTGTATTTTGTTGTTGTATATGGCGCATTTTCTTTGCGACTTAAGTTGTTTTTTTTTCTCTCTCTCTCTCTCTCTCTCATTCAAGTTTTGTTGCTGCAGTATTATTCTGCAGAAGCAGGATACAGTAAATTTTTTTTGTTAGAGTATTGGTTCTTACCAGTCAAAATCACAAAAATTTAACTGAAAACTAAAACAATGAAAAATTCCCAGAACTCAAAAAGATTCCTGGGTTTTTCCCAGTTTTTTCCCCCAGATGCAAAAATTTCCGGGTTTTTCCCGGATCTCCTGGTTGTTGCGGTTCGTAGACACCACGGTAGTTTATTTTTGTACTAGGAAACATTTGTGCTATAAGGTGCAGCTTTAGCACTATTAAAGAAAAATAAAGTGACCTGTAAATGCCCCCACTCCAACTGTCACATGCATCAGGTAGAGATTCTGTATGTTGATTCCTGACACTACGCAGAAATTTGTGACTAAACAATTTTTTCCATAATTTTCCTTCACTGAAAGGACTAGATATTTGAATTAGTTGCCAAAAACTTTTATTTAACTAAAGAGTATTCTGATGATTATTAGTAGTGTAAATAAAGCACTCTGCTTTACATCTAATATATGAGGTCCAAAGCAAAAACAACAACAATAGGACATGTTAGAACCATGTTCCAAATATATACCAACTGTCACACAGGTGCGCGAGTTTCAGTGTTGGTTGATACATGTTCATTCATTTATTCATTCACTCCTTAAGTTCCATGGATGCTACCAAGAAGGAAAATCTTCAGGGTTGTGAAATAAATCTATACCTACATTAAAGTAAGACAAGGCCATCACAGAAACTTGAACTGTACATTGCATTAACAACTGCTTAGTACCACTCACATTTATGCAATCTAAGTTTGATCCGATGAATTAGTGGCTTAATATTTACTTGATTACAATAGTATTTTTCAAATAAACTTTTTTATGTATGTAAATACTGAGTTATATTTACAGCACCTTACTACTTGTCATATAGCTTTATAAAAAAAAAAAAAAAACACTGCTACTTGCCAAGTTTGTTAGTACTACTTGAATACAGCTTAAAATCTGGCACTGAGTGTCATACAATAATTTGATTTTGACAAAGACTACAGCTATGGTTAAACCATAGTTTCAACCTTCAATGAATCCTATTAACATCACAATTTTTCTTTCTTTCTTTTTTTTTCTCCTTCTTCTTCTTCTGGACTTGGTAGATGCATACTTAAACCAATCCCTGCATAAGACTCATATGCTTCCATGCATTTTCGTTTGTTTACAAGCAAAGAAGGCCTGTTACATCATATATTGTTAACTCTCCACAGAACACTTCATAAACTGCTTTAACACTCAAATTTGACACATAGCTTTCCACTTCTTACATATTCTGCAGACGGTCTCCCTTGATAATGTATGAGCAGCACCTCAATGAAAATGGACATACAAAGTTTGGCTGCTGCAGCACCTTCATGTCAGTCTGGCCCACTGTCTTTTTTAACTTTCACAAATAATCTGAACAATGTAAATTCTAAAAATATTCCATCTCACTGTATTAATTACATTCTACCTGACTTATTACAAGAAATGTAAAATGTTATTACTCAATGCAAATAAGATTTTCTAAATTAATACTAAAAGCATGCGAGTTCGTCTCACAGTGATAATTCTACAATGCTGAACATATTACCTGCTAAATTGGCCGTGCATCTGATTCAAATTTTCAACCCGAATTGGGAACTTCAAGTCACATGTGGCCACAATATTCTGAACCTTGAAATCTTTGAAGGAAACCTGTAATAATAATAGCACAGAATGCTTGTAACCAAGACTCATTTTGGATAATGTTTGTTGCCACAAATAAAGCAGCATCTCTCGGAATTTTTTTGCAAATAATTATGACTGAGATCTATGAAATGATTATGAAAGTATTAAATTTTAGAGTGGATGTGGCTGTGAGGATGAACAATTCAGCACCTGTATGTTGCAACCACTGTTACAATTTGAGTCACACTGACCTAAATTCACTGAACACTTGCCCTAAAGCACACTGAACTATTTTTATGTTTCCTTGTCTTCAAATACCAATACAACAGAATTAAGGTGACAAAATGAAGTCTAAAATAGTAGCTAAATAAAAAACTTTACTATCTGTCAACCAACAGAAGCCATTTACACTGCAAGGCATTTTTTTGGTATATTAATCAAAAAGTTCCTAGTGTTTACACTGTGTTCCCACAGATTCTCTAAAAAATACTGATATATCATCCTGATCTGCAGACATCTTCAAAGGGGAGAGGGAGAGAACAGTTGCGGTGATTGATGTTTGGATGTTGCATGCTGCAGCTCACTGACAACTTGTCAATATTCACTGTAGCTTAAATCTGTGCAAATTTAACGATTTTTTAAAAGGTGTTGGATCAACTGAATCAAGTTCTTTACCTGCTGATATTACAGAAATGTATGACTACTGTCAAACAATTGTGTGGTGTGTTTCATGAATGACACACACAGGACAGTGACTACTAGCTCCCCCACCCGTGTCAGGGTGGTGGCAAATGACTTAATGGAAACATTTTTACCTTTGAGAGGGTGCACTGGGGTATTTAGTATATACTGAGGAATTTTGTAGTGCTGCAGCACAGTGCAGAGCCCTGCCTGAGACTGCACTCCTGTGTGAGAGTTGCATTTGTGTGCACCCATTTTTTGTGTGTGTGTATGTGTATGTGTGTGTGTGTGTGTGTGTGTGTGTGTGTGTGTGTGTGTGTGTGTGTCCGCTTTGGCGAAGGCCTTATACTGGTCAAAAGCTTTATCTGTGACAGTCTTTGTCGTGCCTATCTGCGACTCAGCACCTCTGCTATATGGTGAGTGGCAACTTCCTTTTCATAATATTGCTACATTCCATCCTGGATTTTCCATTGTTTGATAAGCTTACTTGTGAAGCACATCTGATTATAGAGCCTGTGTGTGTTACATGTCATTAAGAGGAGACTGACTGATACATCATTTATTATGTTTTTGTTGTTGATTTATTCTATGTACAATATATTTGTAAAGAGTTAACATAAAATGATTAAAATTAGAACGCATTGTCATTTTTATAGTACTAACAAGTTAACTGTCTGTCATAAATAAATTAAGTAATGTATTACTTCACTTTGTTACATATTTGTATCATGAATTCCTTATTCATGTGCTGATTAAAGCTTTTGAAACAAATGTATAATAATATTACTCCAAAATATAAATATTTAACTGATTCCTAATGAAATTCCATCTTACCATGGAAGGTGAGGTACTGAATACCCCATGCACATAATCATGAAATAATAATAATAATAATAATAATAATAATAATAATAATAATCCAGAAAGATATTTTCACTCTACAGTGGAGTGTGCGCTGATATGAAACTTCCTGGCAGATTAAAACTGTGTGCCGGACCGAGACTCGAACTCGGGAACTTTGCCTTTCACGGGCAAGTGCTCTACCAATTGAGCCACCAAAGCACGACTCACGCCCCGTCCTCACAGCTTTACTTCTGCCAGTATCTCGTCTCCTACCTTCCAAACTTTACAGAAGCTCTCCTGCGAATATATAATAATAATAACAATAATAATAAACCGGCAAGCCTGCTCAAAGGTTAAAGAACGGGCCCTGGAAACCATCACTCAATAGACCAAACATATGTTTGTAATATGTGGACAAAATTTTTGTACCATGGAAACATAAAAACAACTGGATTCAATTCAACACAGTGGAGGAGGTAGACAAATCATTATTTTTTCTGGATAAGATACTCATCTAAAAATTAAACATAGCTAGTGCTATATGTGGTATTTTGCACAGGAGATTGGTGAGTGACTCTTGCACAGATAAAATAAACAATGGAAATATAAACCAGTGTAATAAACTTGGCATGGTATTTACAAACCCAAATAAATTTATAAGTAACAAATGTCTGGGTATAGTTGGCGTTCATCTAAATAGGCTAGGCTCAGTGAATCTGAGTAATAATCAGGGAAACTAACGAAGTGTGGAAGGGATGTTAAAATAAAAGAATCAACTGAAAATTAAAAAAAATATAGATATATTCCAACAAATGATTTACTTAAAATCATTCAAAACAGTGACAAACATTTTCTAATGCATTGGAATATAAATGGTATAGCCTCAAATTTTTGCAAACCAAGTTATTCAAAAATTGGTGAACTTCAAGTTTTACTTTCTGAATGTTCAAATTTAAAAACTGTATTTTTAAATGAACATTGGGTGACAAAAGGCAGTACAGGAATTCTGAATAAAACTGAACATTTTACAGTTGCCAGTAGTTTTTGCAGGGGTAACAGATCTCGTGGGGCTGCTGAATCCTTCTAAATGACAACAAATTTTATAGAGAGAACTGAGTTCAGTTGTTTGAATGAGGAAGGTAATTTTTAAAGTTGTACAGTGGAGCTAATCGATTTACACACTGTAATTGTATCTCTGTACAGAATTCCTTGAAGTGCTGTAAGAAAATTATTTTTATCCAAATGTAAATGTTTATTAGGAAGACTGCAGAAAGACAGAAAGAAAAAAAAGTAATTGCAGCAGATTAATATAATTGTATTAAGAAATATACTTTTAATTTAAATTTCACTGACTGCACTAGAAGAAACAGCCACTCTGAAACATCTATTAACAATATTCTGTAAAATTATCAGTTTGAAGATGGGAGCAAATTCTGTTTAGATTTAGGCATACCACATCATTCAGCACTGCTCATAGAGCTTCCAAAAATATGGAAGCCAGAATATGTGAAAGGACATTTTAAAAGGAACTTCAGCAAAGAGAATAAATATATTTCATAACAAACTGAGAACCATGAAATGGCCTCTACATAATAGTGTGTAAAGTGTTCCTAGATGTTTCCAATGAAACTCCCCCCCCCCCCCCCCCCCTCTCAAGCCAACTGACAGAGAGTGGCCAATAAAATAAACTGGATTACACCAGGAATAAAAGTTTCTAGTGCCAGGAAAATACAGCTTCAGAATGAGTTAAAACATAACAAATATGCTGACTTTGTGGGGTATGTAAAGAGATAAGAATACATTCAAAAAATCTGTACAGGCAGCAAAAAAATTGGCTAATAACCTGTACATTGGTAAACATGAAAATAAATCAAATTTATTATTTATTGCAGTATAAAATTCAAAAATATCTAGCAATGTTATCACAGATGCATTAATGTGTGGGAAGTTTAGCATCAATAGTCAGTAAAAAATGGTAATAGGTTGCTTTTATACTCCATCTGGAGCTGTACTGGTAGAGTGCTTCAAACACAACTTGCAGAATATTGCCAATAACTTTCTTGTTAATTCTGTTGGTTTAGGGGGTGACTTAAACTTACCAGGCATAGGTTGGGAGAGTGTACAATCAAATCTGGTGCCAGAAACAGGATTCATGTGATGTTCCTCTGAATGTTTGTCTGAAAACTACTTTCAAAAGATAATTAAACAACCAACTACTAAAGGTTATGTCTTCACCTCCTAGCAACAGACCTGAATTTATCAAATCAGTTAATGTAGATGAAGGTATCCTTGATCATAAGGCTGTGGTAGAAATTATGACCACAAGTTTTCCAAGGAATGTTAAGAAAGGTAAGAAAATAATTTTGCTTGGCAAGAGTGACATGATACAAATTGCAGAGTATGCGAGTAGGCACAATCAAATATTCGGTGCTGAGGACCAAGAAGTAGGAGCACAAATGAGAACAATTCAAAAGCATCACTCAATATGCTTTATACAATTATGTTCCAAGTGAGCTCATAAGGGATAGGAAAGGTCCACTCAGGTTTAATACACATGTTAGAAAACTGCAATGTAAACAAAGAGTGTTTCTCCACAGATTCAAGAAAAGTCAAAACATAGATGACAAACGAAAGCTGAATGAAGCGAAAATGAGCATAAGGAGAGCAATGACAGAAACATTCACTGACTCTGAAAGTAAAATTTTGTCAATCGATCTGAGTAAACCTCTGAGAGAGGTTTTGATCTTATGTAAAATCATTAAGTGGTTCAAAATCCTCTATACATTCACTCAATGACCATTCTGGCACTGACATTGAGGACAACAGAGAGTAGGCCAAAATACTGAATTCAGTCTTTCAGAATTGTTTCACTGTGAAAGATCATAATACAGTCCCTACCTTCAATCATCAAATGGACAAAGAAATTGCAGATATTGAGATAACCAACTGCAGAGTGAATAAATGATTTCCTTGCAGACAGAACTCAACATTTGCTCTTAACAGAATAAAATCAGCAGATGCAAAGGTAACTTCCACAGTAACCCAAGGAAATGTAATGTGCATATCAGCATCATCATATAATCCAATCTATGGAAACATTACAATTATTTACTAGGCCCTTGAGCAACCCCAATCAGATGCCTATCTATTTTGATATGTTGTCAAATGTTATGTGTCACTCGATGAGCTGTAGTAGTATTCCTATAAGAAGTTCTGGCAATGAAGAGGCCAGAATAACAGTAAAGCTGTGTACACAGGCAATTGGTAGGAGTCTTCCTCATACGTGGGTCTTTACAGGAAAACCATACCAGAAGAAAAGCTATCTTCAAGACTTATCTTTAGAAGTCAAGAAATGGGATGAATGACAAGTCAAGGACCTGATGCTAGACCGGCTGAAGACTGCTCGTACCAGAACACCAGGCCCGTTAGCATAATTCTGTGATAGCTGGTCAGTGAGGAAGCAAGTACTTGTTGCAAATAAGTATGTAATTATGTGTTGTCCACTGTAGAACCTCTTGTAGACAGCTCTTTAAACTGCTCGGCCTACTGACAACAGTCACGTGGTATATTTGCTTATTTATGCAGTTTGTGTCAACAATCGATCCCAGTGAGGAATGACATATTCATCTGAAAAAATCTGACTATTTATTCAGTTATATAAGGAATTTTACCAATAATAAAATTGAATTCATATACAAACTGAAATAATGTGTTTGTGTGTGTGTGTGTGTGTGGGGGGGGGGGGGGGGGGGTTTGGACCATGGACGCATGTGTGAAAAGACAGTAATATAAATGGGTTGCAGTTTGCTATATTTTTCACTCAGGAGTGTACTACTGTAAAACTGATATGTTCTTCACAGTCAGATACCATCATCATTGTAAGTGGAACATGGGTCATTCCATGTTAAATCGCTTGATTTCAGAACATTTTCCTGCTCCACCATTATGGATTTCAAAGAAATTTTACTTTAACATTCGCACATGTCCTCATTGAACATTGGTGATGTATAATGTTTGTTGAAATAACACTGGCCAAGTTATAGTTACTTGTTTGACACCATGCGCGACTTTGGGCCTAAATGAAATTTGGCCATCTTGTACAACTTTATGAGACTCTTAATAATAACAATGAAAAGAATTTTACAAATGGTATTCCACCAGTAACCTTCAGGCAAAATTGCTTGAAAAAATCACCGCCTGCAAAAATTTCAAAGTTTGGCTTCTTATTTCTCAGGGTATACAGGTATGGTAAACACAAAACTTGACATATAATAACCAAAAAACACAAGGTTCTGAAATATGAAGTTTCATTGATGTATCACTTTCCAGTACTGAATAAATTAAGTGAAAAGTTGAAGATTTTGTATAAAGCTGTCAAAACTGTGGTATTTGCAATCTGATTTTGCTAAGAATTATTTCCTTTAAAACTGTCCATGCTGGGCTCATTAGAAAGACCCTGGTTAGAACCACAAAACAAAATATCCTATTACCCATCACGGGCTAACAATGCTACACAACTTTAATCATATTTGGGAATGAAAATCACAGTGAGGTAAAACTGTAAACTTCGGATTCTTATACTTCCGAGTGAACGCGTACTGAACATGAAACACCATATGCAATAGCTCAGTAGCATAAGGATGCAGGATACAAAGAAAATGCATACAATTTTACAAGATGAGCAAATTTAACTTCTTTCAAGAAAATATTGCGCGAAATATAATAGTTTATAGTCACCAGAAATTCTCACTAGCTCTACACAAAGTTGCGAATGCAGGCAAACATATGACTACATCTTGGCCAGTATTGCTGCGAAGAATGTTAAACTTTACCAGTATTCATCAGGGACATGTGCAAATGTTCACATAAAATTTTCACAAAATCGAAGATGGTCGAGCACGGAGGCCTAGGTACTTGACATGGAATAATCCACATGCAAACAACAGCTATCCTAACCCTACCCAATGCCAATCATTGTGACACTCACTGTACAACAACATTAGAATATTTACACCTGTTTCGTTACTACTGAAGATAAGAAGATAGAAGGGAGAACCGATAGAGGTACTCAGGGTACCCTCCGCCACACACCGTCAGATGGCTTGCGGAGTATGGATGTAGATGTAGATGAAGACAGTTCTTTCCAATGCTGAAACATGTGCAGTACCTGCTGCAGTCTTTCTTTACAAGTTAGTGTATAAAATGATTGATAAACCTACTTTGCAACAAATACTCTTCTGCTTGTATTTATTTACTTTCATTCCTGTGTTACCTACTCTATTTCACCATGGAATTTTACCTATCTATCTATCTATGTATATTCCACTCAAAGCTGTATGTCCTTGCATTATTTTTATTCAAATGTGGGAGTGAATACAACATTGTTGTTAATAAAAAGACTATATTTTTTTCCTTTCCTAAACCATTTGCATCTTCTCTGACACAAGGAAACAAAACTACCTTCACCTCTTTCTTCATATTAACGTGATACATATTCGCCTACTACTTCTTGGAGAAGTCCTCCTCTGCAGCTGAGAGATCAGCATGGCTGACTACCAATCAATGGACCCAGTTTTGACATCAAGAAACTGGACAGGGACCAGAACAGCAGTGTGCTTTCCACGTGCCCATCCATACCACATCTAATGATGTCACTGGCACAGCATGATGGGCTGGTAGCTCAGACCTGATTTGACTCGTCTAGTGCTAGAATGAGAAACTTACTGTCAAAGAAGGAAAAAAAAAATTAGGTTCTTGTAGTCCTTCAATGATGTCAGCAGTGATGGTACCAAAGCCCGATTGAGTATACACCGGGGAGGAAATGAAATGTCGTGTGGCTAGGGCCTCCCGTCGGGTAGACCGTTCACCTGGTGCAAGTCTTTCGATTTGATGCCACTTCAGCAACTTGAGCGTCGATGGGGATGAAATGATGATGATGAGGACAACACAACACCCATTCCCTGAGCGGTGAAAATCTCCGACCCAGCCGTGAATCGAACCCGGGACCGTAGGATTGACATTCCGTCACGCTGACCACTCAGCTACCGGGGCCGGACACCAGGGAGGAAATCAACAGTATCATATTCAAAGGAACTATTCTGACAAATGTCTTGTGCAATTAGGGAAACCATGGATAACCTATGTCTGACAGGGGATTTGAATGCCATCCCTCTTGCATGATAGTTCTACATCAACCACTGCACAACTTTCCTTTGGTTGACAGTTGCCACTTGCCTGTTAACCCTCCAGCGTCATCAATACCCTGTGCCCAAATAGCATGCTCCTATTTTTTCTTGAAACGGAGGTCTCTGAGACAGTGATTGGTTCTCAGGCATTTAAAAATTTTGTTCTCGTGTTAATTTCCAACATTGTTCTCAGAATAAGATTTTCAAGTTGCAGTGACAAATTTTGTCTCTACATCCACCATTTCATTTCAGTGCTACTGTCTTCTTCCTTGTTATCTGGTATAAGGTATACACAAAAAACAGAAGAAGAAATCCTACCCTGAAAGCATTCGTGTCTTCCTTTGTTCATTTGTACATCTGCTGACACATAATCAGCAGTATTGCATCATTATTTTTATTAAAAAAGCCATAGCTAACATGATAAAATCAATGAGTAAACTACAACTTACTTTAAAGCCTAATTTTTCAATTATTCTTGCAAATTTACGTGCTGCAAGACGTGAATCAGCCTCATTTCTAGCACCGGTTACAACCATTTTTCCTGAGCGGAAAATTAGAGCTGTTGTATGAGGCTCACGAATCCGCATAACTATTCCTGTGAAGCGTTGCGGATTATATTCAGAATTTCGAGTCCGAAAATTTATCTGCATGAGATCTAGCTGGCAGCACAAATTCACTGTGGAAACAACATTCCTGCAAAAGAACAAGAAAAGGTCACAGCATAAATGTCAAATTCACACACTGTTAAGTCTACACGGATTTTGTGTGTCAAACATTACATAAATGACAACTGAAAGGTCAAACATGCAGTGTGGGAAGGAGGGGGGAGGGGGGATGGTGGGGGAGGGGGGAGGGGGGGAGGGAGTGTGTGTGCACGACCCCCCCCCCAACACACACACACACACACACACACACACACACACACACACACACACACACACACACACACACACACTAAAAATGCAAGGTAACTTGCTATAACAAATTATGTCCATGTGCTCTTTAAAGTGTCGCATGCTGCACAAGAATTACCCATAAGTAATCTGATCGCCTTTCCTCATTTCTGTATCATTTCCTCCACCATCTATCCAATACTGTGGCAAACAACTCATTAACTATAACTAAAAACATTCTCTTCACAATTTATTTTCTTTTTATATTTTACTTTCCATGGTGAATTCATCTTTATGACCATTTACTGCAGAAAATGGCTTCCATTCCACTACCTGATCAAAAGTGCACTATGTGATCAAAAGCATCTGGACAACTGGCTGAAAATGACTTAGTGGTTCGTGGCACCCTACATCGTTAATGCCGGAATTCAATATGATGGTGGCCCATCCTTAGCCTTTATGACAGCTTCCACTCTCACAGGAATAAATTCAGTCAGGTGCTAGATGGATTCCTGCAAAATGGCAGCCCATTCTTCACTGAGTGCTGCACTGAGGACAGGTATCAATGTTGGTCGGTGAAGCCTGGCATGAAGTCAGCATTCAAAACATCCGAAAGATGTTCTACAGAATTCAAGTCAGGACTCTGTGCAAGCCAGTCCATTACAGGGATGTTATTGTGGTGTAACAACTACACCACAGGCCCTGCATTATGAACATGTGCTTGATCAAGTTGAAAGATGCAATCGCCAACCCCGAATTGCTCTTCAATAGTGGGAAGCAAGAAAGTGCCTAAGACATCAATGTAGGTCTGCACTGTGATAGTGCCACCCGAAGCAACACAGGGTGCAAGCCCCCTCCATGAAAAACACTATCACACCAGAAGCCCACCGCCTTCAAATTTTATTGTTGGGACTACACACGCTAGAAGATAACGTTCACCGGGCATTCGCCATACCCACACCCTGCCACTGGACCATCACATTGTGTACCGTGATTCGTCACTCCACACAACGCTTTTCCTAATGGTCCAATGTCTACACTCCTTACACCAAGTGTGGCATCATTTGGCATTTACTTGCGTGATATGTGGCTTATGAGCAGCCACTTGATCATGAAATCCAAGTTTGCTCACCTCCTGCCTAACTATCTTAGTACTTGCAGTGGATCCTGATGCAGTTTGGAATTCCTGGGTGATGGTCTGGATAGATGTCTGCCTATTACACATTATGACTCTCTTCTACTGTCGGCAGTCTCTGTAAGTCAACAGATGAGGTCGGTCTGCATGCTTTTGTGCTGTACATGTCCCTTCACGTTTCTACTTCACTATCACATCAGAAACAGTGAACCTAGGAATGTTTAGGAGTGTGGAAATCTCGTGTACAGATGTATGACACAGGTGACACCCAATCACCTGAGCGCATTCAAAGTCCACGATTTCCACAGAGTGCCCCATTCTGCTCTCTCACGATATCTAATGACTACTGAGGTCGCTGATTCTTTTGACCACATAGTGTATCTGGACACCCTCATGTACTAAGATTGTCCACTAGATGTCACAACAGGTGAACCTGCCAGTATAAAAGGAGGTGGGGAGTATTGTGTTATCACTGGCCCCTCTGCCCAGAATGCAGTTTGAGGTTCCCAGAGCATGGTATGCAGTGGGAGATGCACCCTCTGCATGCCACCAGCACCATCTCACCACCTCACACGCAACACAGACAAGATGATAAAAGTTTAGGGAACATAAAACATTAAAAATGGCAAACAAGAAAGAACAAATAACATAAAAAGGGCATGGGTCACACCAAACTGCTGAGCAAGGGCCACCCTGGGACCCCTGGACCAAGGCAGGAAGGGTCACCCCTCCAAACCTTCATGTGGCCAATGAGGTCAAAGTGCCCTATCTCTCATAAATGAGTAGAAACCACCTTCGCCAGTGAAATGTAAAACTAGGTCAGCTGCTTTGGCGCCATCCACTGGCAACAGAGGTAGTGTGCCAGGAAGTTTAAGATATCGCCGCAAAGCAGTCAAATTTGGGCAGCCTAGTAGGATATGGGCCACCGTCAGGCAATTACTCTATCATCAGTAAAATGGGTCCTCACATCAGAAAATATGGCTGTGGGTCAGCCAAGTGTGGCATCTGACAGAGGATAGTGGATTCCCTGAGACAAGCACAAAGGGAAAACTTCCACATGTACATTTGTTTGGGGTGTCCAGGGAAAACCATTCAACTTCCAGACATCCAACAACTAATGGCGTAGAGTCGACTGAAGGTCAAGTTCTGTCCCCCATTTCCAAATTCAGTACTCTGTTAGCCAACTTTGCCAAATGGTCAGCATGTTTATACCCTGATACCCAAACATGTCCAGGGGTCCAAACAAAGACGACTGGCCGCCCAACTTGTCGGTGATCAGAAAGGTGCTGGACTGACGTGACTAATGGGTGAGGAGTGTAGCACTGATCTATAGCCTGAAGGCTGCTCAGGGAGCTGCTGAAGATCAGAATCATCTTGCTGGTACAAGAACGAACATGACTTAATGGCTCATTTGATGACCATCAATTCAGCAGCGTAGACACTGGATCCATCCAGCAAGGAGCATAGGTCACTGTACCTTGCATGTGTGTATGCAAAATCGGTTCATCCATTGACCTTTGAGCCATCAGTGTATGCCACTACCAAACCTGCAAATGCACTGAGGACAGCCAGGAACACATGGTGAAACATCAATGGGGTCAACTGAATCTTTCAGTACAAATGATATATCAAGACAGATCTGAGTTCAGGACACACACCATGAGAGCGTACTTGATTGTTCTCTGAAAGAGATGGCGTTGGGGGGAAGTTAAGAGTTCAGGGCAGAGACACTGTAGTCGAACTGCAATTTTGAGTCCAGTTCTGGGTCTATTGTGGGGGGGTAGACCTCTCTACTAGGAAAAAGGGCATGGTAGTTTGGATACTTAGGGAAGCTGCGAATATATGTAGTGTAACTGAGTAGCTGTTGTTGGCACATGATCTGTACTGGAGGGACCCCAGCCTCCATGAGTAGGCTGTTCACAGGCTACTCTGAAAGGCTCCTGTTGCAAGTCTGACACCATAGTGGTGTATTGGGTCCAATGACCACAACACCAAGGGCAATGCATAACCACATGCCAGACTCCCAAAGTCAAAATGGCAAAATATCAGTGCTCTGTAAAGGTGCAGGACAGTACTGCGATCTGCACCCCCAGCTGAGGCAGCAAAGCATATTAAGGTTTAGCCAGCGCCTTTGCTTAAATCGGTGAAGAAAGGGAAGCCACATCTACTGGGCATCTAAGAGACCAGTCCCAAAAAGTGGAAAGTGTCAACCACATTGAGTAATTGGTGGTCGAGGTAAAATTCTGGTTGTGGATGAACAGTACGACAGCAACAGAAGTGTATGTGGTGAGTCCTGACAGTGGGGAACTGGAAATCATGAGTGAGGGCTCACAACTATGCCTTTCAAATGGCACACTGCAGCTGGTGTTCAGCAACACCCACAATAGAGCAGCAACGGTAAAAGCAAAAAATCATCAGCATACAACAAGGGTGACACTGAAGACCCCACAGCTACTGCTAGACCATTGATGGCCACTAAAAAGAGGGACATTTAATACAAAGCCCTGCAGGGCCCCATTCTCTTGGGTGTGGAGGGTACTGTGGGAAGCACCAACTCAAATGCAGAAAGTAAGGTGTTTAAGAAGTTCTGTGCAAGAATCAGAAGTTCTGTACAAGAATCAGAAGTGGGCCCCAGAGACCCCAGTCAAGTAAGATAGCAAGGATATAGTATTCCCATGTGATGTCATAAGCCTTTTGTAAGTAGAAGACAGCAATAAGGTGTTGACATCAGTCAAAAGCTGTCCAGACTATAGACTTCAGGCAAACCAAATTAACAGCACTGGAAAGGCCTTTGCAAAAACTGCTCTGGGATGGAGTGAAAAGGCCCCAAGACTCTAGGTGCCAACACAGCCTCTGGCTCAGCATGCATTCAAGCAACTTAAAGAGAACGTTGGTGAGATTAATTGGGCAATAGCTGACCACCTCTGAGATATGCTTACCCAGTTTTTTAGAGAAATCATGGAAAACCTAAATCAGGATGGCCAGGCATGAGTTTCAATCCTGGGGCTATATCAGGGGCAAAGAGGCAAGGCACTAAAGAATTCCCACTCACTAAATGGAGCATTATATTTCTCCAGGTGGCATGAAGTGAAACATAATTGCAATTGCTCAATCCACGGTTTAAGGACATGAAAAGGAGGTTGACAGTTTGCAAATGCAGAGGCTAGAGCACAATGCAAAGCAAAATTTTTGGCTACAGCATCTAGGTCAATGAAAACAGCACCGTTCAAGGATATATCAAGTACACTTACAGAGAACTGGTGTCCATAGAGGTGTCTGATTTTCACCCAGACCTACCAAGGAGGCATAATTGGTCCAACAGCCGAAATGTACCATTCGCAGCATTATTGCTTCTTAGTACAGAGGAGGTACTGTTATGGCATTGGGGAGTTTCTAGTAGTTATAGTATGATCCCCTTATTCAGAAATGCAGGAGGATATGAACACATTTTACTGCAGTTTGTACAGAGTACAATAGAGGAACAGTTTGGAGATGACTGGTAGTATCGGCATGACAATGCACCCTGTCATACAGCAGCATATGTGGGACTATGGTTTGTGGACAGTAACATTCCTGAAATGGTCTGACGTGACCGGAGTCCTGACCTGCACCCAATGGAACGTCTTTGGGATTAGTTAGAATGTCAACCACACTTAAAATGTCCCCTGCAGAGTTCAGACTGCCACACTAAGTGAAGGGTGGACACACACCATGGGAGGTTCCATACAAAGTGGTCCAAAAAAAAAAAAAAAGAAACTAGCTGGTTGCTTGAACATCTCAGAAAAATTTATACTTGTTAGAGTTCCATAATGTGTAATGAACTCAATACTTTTTTTTTTAAAAAAAAGTTACTGTTTATCATTTTGAAACAGCAGTTATTTGTCTTTCACACGCATTTTTTCACATTTGCCTGCACCTGCGTTTTTTGAAAAAAATATCCAGCAATGGGTTGCCTTCAGTATTTCAAATAAAAAGTGCTTAATTCAGCACACACTGGCCTAAAAATTAAAGCCATCTCCACCTAGCTCAATGTATTCCTTAATGTATTTTTAATAGCTCAAAGTTACTGGTCACAAATTAAAAACCTCAGTATTTGAACAGTTGTGTTCGAAAACAAGAGTAATTTCTCAGCCTTAATATTATCTGCGCTATTACACTATACAGTATAGTTAATTTTTATATAGTATCCATCATGAGAAGGCTGCACTCTAATAACACTGTTTTAAAGAACAGATATGTATTTTTCACTTTCTGATTAGCAATGTCTTTGTTAAAGGACCAATTAAAAATCTAAAAATTACACACTTAGGAGACCTTTATAATATCAAACTTCATTATAAATTTCAGCTTAAGATTCAATTGAAAGTTACTGAAAAAAATGCAAGTATGAGTCAAAAATACATTACTAACATTGGCGATATCTCTGCTAATGGAATAAAGTATATCCATTATATAACTTAAAGACATCAAATTAAGGTAACTAATGATTATTTGCAGACACAATCTTCTGCTGAAAGTTTCAGCAGGCTAGCAGACAACATCTACAAGCCTGTAAAAGTCTTGTGTGTTGTCTTGCCCCTTACACCCATTGTCTGTACACTGGCACTCAGTTAACTATGAGGCCTTGAAATGTGCAGTTGAAAAATGGATTCTCGGTGTTCTTATTAATGAAGTTTGTCATACGAGTAGGTAGAGAGTGTTTCCTAAAGACCTTACTTTAAATGAGAATTACATTGAAGAAAAAAATTATTGTTTTACACGAGAGCTGACTTAGAGGTTAATCTGCAAATACCAAGTAACGAAATACTATTTGGTCAGCCTTGCTTGGACCCTAGTAAGTAGTGTAAGATGCCTATAACTAAAGGTCTGAGAGAAATAACATATGATCATTATTCTAAAAAAAAAAGCCTTTTATCAATATAATACCACAAAAATCATTGCGTCTAACAGGCTGTTCTACAATATTTGTAATTAACAAAGAAACGGATAGTGATAATTCAGGCAAAGACTTATGACTTACCGAAAACAATAAAAAAAGTAGACTCCAGTTTCCAAAATCTTTGTTGTATTGCATGCTAATAAAATTAGAAAACTAAGTGAAGAAAAAAAAACCATTTCCTGTGCCTTGAAAAATTGAGAAACTGACAACTACACTCAAAAAGAGTTTGGAAGTTTCATTTCAAAAGCCAATTTGTACTGTACCCAATGGAAGTTCTAAAACTTCGTCAACCAAATAAGAGGTTTTCAAATCTAGTCCAGTGCACTCCCCAACAATCAGTCCTTCCTTCTCATCCTGTCCGGTAAGTATCCCCTGACCCACAATTCTGGGTGACCTAACTATACCCCTTTCCCTAAACCTCTGGCTCTGGCCACTGGCTCTGAAAGCTTGCAAATGTCAAATCATTTTGTGTGTGTTCCCCTGCCACCATTTGGTGAGTAGATTTTTTATCTATCCATTTACATTATATTACCAAAAACTCATTATTTTCATTGGTATATGATGATTTGAAAGAAAAGCTACAAACTAAATGCTGTATTTCAAACAAATGATATACAATTAAGATTATCAGTTTACTTTCAAATTCGAGGAGTCAAGCATAAATTAGTGATGAATTTGATGGGCCAGAACATTTGGTTAAATTAATGGAGAAATTAAGTAAAATTTACAAGAGAAAAATGCATGTAATTTGATAGAAGAAAATGAGACCGAAAAGGTAATTTGTCTTTATGAAAATGAGAATAACAGTTTTTGATGCCTGGCAAAAAGAGCCTACTTTTCTGTGAAAGAAAATGGTATTAAGGTTCAAACACAAAAAAAGGTTAATACTGTGCAACTTAAATGAACTACTTACTGAATTCAATAAAGGAAATCCTGACATTTAAATGGAAAGATCAAAATTTTGTGAATTGAGACCAAAATGGGGTATTGTCGAAGAGGTGTCTGGCACCCATAACATTGGTTTGTCTCACAAGAATGTGAAATTGATGATAGGTGGGTCCAATCTTACAGTTGCCTATGAAGACCTTTTGGAAGAAACATTGAGTTACAATTGTACGATCATGGGAAAATGTCAAGATTGTCCAGGTATACAGGCTTTACTTGACATGTTTGAAGAATCTGAAGAAGACTACTTGATGAATGACAATACCGAACATAAACAATGGGTGACAAGTCAGAATGGAAATGGTGAAAATCACAAACCCACAAGAAAAGGTATTTTGAAGTGTTGGTAACTAACCTTGAAAATCTGAAAATGCATCATTTTGCCGGCCGCGGTGGCCGTGCGGTTCTGGCGCTGCAGGCCGGAACCGCGGGGCTGCTACGGTCGTAGGTTCGAATCCTGCCTCGGGCATGGGTGTGTGTGATGTCCTTAGGTTAGTTAGGTTTAAGTAGTTCTAGGGGATTTATGACCTAAGATGTTGAGTACCATAGTGCTCAGAGCCATTTGAAACATCATTTTATTGCCAAGTGCAAGGTAAATTTATGGAAGACAAAAAGCAAACTTTGGCAGTTGATGAATGCGTAATTAATGTTGACTTCCCTGGAAACTGTTCCTTGGTTGTTGAAGACCACTGTAAACTTCAAGATAAACTGAAGAGTAATCACAGTTTTTGTGCCATAAGTGACCACTTTGAACACTACAGCAGTGCACACTTTTCAACTGCAGTTAAACTATGCATAAAACAACAACACCCCTCCATAAACAAACTTGATCTACTTCTCTTATGGTGCTGAAACGAAATATAAGAATTAGTAAAAATACTTTTTACATCTCCTTTAACCAACAAGATTTTGAACTAGATATAGGACGGCCCTTATTTGCATTATGCCATGGGAAAAATGCATGTGATGGTGCCAGGGGTTGAACAAAGTGAACTGCCAGTGGTCCTATGGGAATCAGAAATGTTTAAATTCTGTAAAGAACATGTAAAAGGAATTACCTGTCCTTCTGTAAAATGTGAAGAAATACAAGAACTCCATACCAGTGTCTTGAAGGAAAGATTCAACACTTGTCAAAAGACTAAAAGCACTATCTTTTCATTGTTTTATATCTGTCAGATAGTGTGTTCAAGTGCAGTCCCCTGATAGTGAACTTCAACATGGAAAACTTGTGCTACTGACACTTCAAAATAAAGGTACTCTGGTTCCTATTTACAATGAACAAGGGTGGATTGCCAAAGTTGATGATATTGCTTGTTAAAACCAAGATGTGCATGTTACATTTTACCATCCACCAGGACCAAGGACCTCATTTAAGAAAGTTGAGAAGTATCAAGTTTGGATGCCAGTTAAAAATGTACTGAAGCTGTCTCCCCTGGAATTTACAAATGTGACTGGGCAAACTTTTAAACTAATGCCCAAACTGAGTGACGAAATATCTCAGATGTTCAGTGAACAATGTAGTAAAAAGAAATAAGATGAGAACAAGCTATCTCATTTTCAATAAAAAATAACTAGTAAGCATGGATATGTTTAAATCATATAATTAACAGACTTTATTCCATTAGCTTACATACTGCAGATGTTAAAGATTTATTTTTGACTCATATTTGTATTTTTTCATTATTTCCGATCAAATCTTAAAGCTGAAATTTAGGCTGAAGTTTGACATTATAGAAGTCTTTTAAGTACGTAATTTTTAGATTTTTATCTGGTCCCCTAACAAAGATATTGCTTGCCAAAAAATGAAAAATTTTTAAAAATCCATTTTAAAATAGTCATTTTTAAGTGTAAGCTTCTCACCATTGATACTCAAAGAAGGTAACTATACTACACATTGTGATTGCAAAATAATAATAATAATAATAAAGGCTGAGAAAGTACTCCTCCTCTGGAAAACTGCTGTTGAAAACTCGAGGGGCCTTTTTTTTTAATTTGCGACCGACACCTTGAGCTACTAAAAATATATTAAGGAATACATTCGGCTAGATGATTATGGTTTTTATTTGTAGACCAATGGTGGCAAATTAAATGCTTTTTATTTGTAACACCTTGGGCAACTCGGTACAGAGTAATTAAAAAAACTGTTTGCAACCTGAAAGAAAAATGGCCACTATTTCTAAATGACAAATAATAGAAAGTAAAAAAAAATATATTTTTAAGTCTACTAAACATTAGGGAATTCACCTGGTAAATATTTCTCCTCAGATGGTCAAGCAACCTCCAACTTGTTATTGATTGATGCCCATATTAATGCCCACTAAATGTCCTGGTACTTTTAATCAGATAGTGAATAAATTTATCTTGCCAAATCTAAGATCTGAACCTTAATGTCACAACAAGAGTAAGCATTAAGAAAAGTCCCCAAGTGAGGATATGTATCACAATATGCATTCACCACCACCACCACCACCACCACCACCACCACCACCACCACCCATCCACTTAGGCCTACCACTTTATCTAGATTAAAGTCTCTTCCAGTTTTCTCTATAAATTACAGGCTACAGCCATTCAAATCTGTTCTGCATGCTTGTTTATGACATAAATCCATCTTCCATTAGTTCATCCTCTTGGTCTTTCCTTATAACAAGGACTTCAACACCGAATCTCCTTAGTCATTTCAATACACACTGTCATAACATTATAATGTCCTCAATTCCTGTATTTTCTCTTATTAATATATTAATATGTTTATGTCATTGTTATGCACAAAACGCATCTTTTAACTGTGCGATCATCAATTTGTGAAACGTTTGAATATTTAACACCCACCTTTCATTTCCACTAGTTAGTGCTGGCAGAGTACAATGGATTCTGTTTAAGGTTCATTGAGAATTTACTCCTGAATAAAGCACCTACTTTAGCAAATGTAATCCAAGACCTCCAGTTTATTGGTCTCTACAAATTACATAATTTGTGTCCCAATTTTCACAGCCAAAAGGAGAGTGGAAATGGACAAATTGGTATCAAATTTATCAAAGAGAGGTATACTTTTGCAAAAAATATTTCATTACTTGAAAGTAATCTGCATAATTAAGACAAGCTTAATTATTTGAGTGAAAACTATACAATGGACTTTCGTACGAGTTTTCAAAGACAGACGAAGAATGGAAAATGGACAAACAGGTATCAAACCAAACAGTGTAAGGTATTATTTTATCTTTTTTTTAATGCTTTAAGGTAATTAAGAAAAATTTAATGATAAGGGGGAAACTCGAAATATTTCACCATAAGCTGCCACTTGCTATGTAAATGAAATGATAAAACCATCAAAGCACAGCATAAATTAAGACTTCTCTGCTCTCCAAATTTACATATTCTTAATAACAGAATACTAACTGATATTTAAATAAATTAAACCTCATGCTTTTTGGAAAAAAACTGAAATGTTTTATTAAATGATTAGTCTAAAAGTAAGAAAACATTTGACATGCCTTTGAATGATGCTCTAAATCATATACAGCAAATGAGGTTCTGAGTGAAAATTTGAAGTTCAGTGTTTAACTTAGAATTTTAAAACAATACCAGAGGAGATTTGTGTAGTGGGATTTCACTCTTATCTATTTTATTCCTTACAAGACACATCATTTCACAAAACAGTTGACCACTTTTCTTTTTTCTTCCCCTCTCTCCTGTAAGTGGCCACCCACTTCTTTTCATTTGCCGTCAACTTTATTAATTTTTACTGCTACTAGCACGCTGATCATACTTTTTTTTTTTTAAACTGTGATTGTCATGCCTACTGTCATACTTGCTCTGTTCAGTTCCTCCATCTGGTGTTTTAAGTTGCTTTGAATTCAGATAAAAAAAAGAAAAGTAAGTCATCTGCAAATGGAAGATGGTACAAGGAAGATTATTTTATGCATACTGGACAACTATCACATCACCAGTAATCATCTAATGGGTAACAACATCAGCAATGGAGTACTGAGGTGCTGTTCTTGTTTACATCATTACACAGACTGCTTTTTACAATGGTGGGAAGTGATAGCTTAAAGATTGTAACATATATTCATCATCTTTCTCTATCCAAGTTTAGCCCACTGACTTACTAATACTTTACCCCATAGTCGACCCATACATACTATTTAAATCTACCACAATCAGCATATTTTGTTGTACACACTTTTCTCAAAATCATTTTTTTTAAATTTTTTTCTTAATCTTGCTTTACTATTTACTGTAGTGCTGAGGGAAGGTACAACTGCTATAGAAGTTCTTGTTGCTGTGGTACATCCTAAAAAATAAAGGCATGTACAATGCCACTAGACGTTTCAGACGCTCATAGTGTGTATCACTTCATCTTCCTTGCTTAGCATACCACACAATTTGTGGAGGGTATTTTCTTGGTGGGATTGGGGGCAGAGGTGGGGGGATGTACCTAACAAAACCTATAAACAATTGCTTATAACTCGAAAATATCTAAATAAATCAAGTGTGTTATATGTTACTCAATAGATCGATTGCTCAGCTTTCCAATGGTGTACACCTAACTGAGAAGAAGACACACAAAGAAGAAGCTATAGCTGCTCAGCCCGTCTCTCAGCTGGCAATATAATAACAGACTTGAAACCTGCAGTTGACTGTGAGTCAGCTGTGTAAGTAAATGGGTTAATGATCTGGAGACTTCTTGCAAGGGTGCAGACTGTAGTTTTGGTGAAATGGACTCCCTTGCCTAAATTGTTTCTCAACTCTGAACTTCTATATCTACTTCGATACTCTGCAAGCCACCATACAGGGCATGGCAGATGGTACCCTGTATCACTACCAGTCATTTCTTTCCTGTTCCATTCACAAATAGAACGGGGCGGGGGGCAGTGGGGGTGGGGGTGGGGGGGGGGGACGACTGTCTATACAACTTCGCGGGAGCCCTAATTTTTCATATCTTATCTTTGTGGTCCTTATGTCCAATGTATGTTGGCAGCAGTACAACTGTTTGGCAGCCAGCTTCAAATGCTGTTTCTCTAAATTTTCTCAATAGTGTTTCTCGAAAAGAACATTGCCTTCCCTTCAGGGATTCCCATTTGAGTTCCTGAAGCATCTTCGTAACACATGTGGTTCAAACCTGTTGGTAACAAATCTAGCAGCCCACCTCGGGGTGAATTACTTCAATGTCTTCCTTCAATGCTACCAGGTACAAATACCAAACACACTAGCAGTACTAAAGAATAGGTTGCACTAGCATCCTACATGCAGTCTCCTTTACAGGTGGACCACTCTTTCCTAAAATTCTCCCAATAAATCTAAGAAGACCATTTGCTTTCCCTACCACAGTTTTCACATGCTCATTCCATTTCATACTGCTTTGCAATATTATACCTAGATATTTAAATGACTTAACTGTGTCAAGGAGGACACTAGTAATATAGTATCCAAATTTTACAGGTTTGTTCTTCCTACTTTCCTACTCATCTGCACTAACTTACATTTTTCCATATTTAGCTGCCATTCATCACACCAACTGGATATTTTGTCCAAGTCATCTTGTATCTTCCTACAGTCACTCAACTTTGACACCTTATCGTACACCACAGCATCATCAGCAAACAAACACAGATGTAATCAAATACAAACTTTAGCCTTGTTGTACATATTCTTCTACAAACTGATGTAGGTACATTAAATGTATGGTTCTCAAGTGCAGCCAGCATGTATTTTATAGTAACATGGTCAAATATTATCAATCTGTAAAATACAAAATTGTAGCTTATGTTTGTTGCTTCTTTCTGTAACTTCATTGACAACCTTTAGATGGTCGACTGTGCTGAACTCCGCTTCTAAAGCCAGCTTGTTCTTTTCCACTGCTTTTTCTGTTCCATGGTTTTTCTTAGTAATTAGTGAGAATTTTCGTAAAAAAAAAAAAAAAAATAATACACCACTGACATAAGACTAACGAGTCTAGAGTTCTTCACATCTTTCCTGCTTGATTTTTCCCTCTTCCAACACACTGAATTGGTTCCCCTAGTTCTGACACTACTACTGAATGCAGTCATACATTACACGAGGGCTGTTTCCATACACGCAATATCAGCTTTAGCCCTACTTTCACACTAAGTAACCTATTACTATCCTACATTCTGACAAACTTTTGTTTAACAGTTCTTTTAACAGCTCATAAAGATCTTCTAATGTGATGTTAGGGCATAAACTTGGATGTAGTATTTAGATTATGTAGCTCTTATTTATACATAATACTATTCTCACTATTAGGCCTGAGATACTTTCAGTAACTATAACTTGAATTTAATTTTCTTGTTAGTGATAAGAACTACTTCTGGTTAGCTTATTGACTGCAACTCTATCTGATCCTTCCTTTGGTTTGTACCTCTGATACCACAAAGACATCCAACTTGGTATTATTTAGTTCCAACTCTAGTTCCAGATGTCTATCTTTATCCCAAAGTGACCTGCAGTTCATGATCCCTGAAAGGAATGTGGTACAAGCAGTCACAATTGTTATTTGATACTTTTTTTCAATCCGACTGTCTAGCAAGGTGCAGGTGCAGAAGTAGCTGGATGTGCAATCTGTTACAAATGCTCTGCCCAAGTTGCCTCAGTCTATTGCCAAACACTTTAATCCCAGGCCACATACTAATGTCACAGGAATAAGCAGTATGGTCTCCAACAACCACACCTATGGGCACTAGCCTTTGTTAAAGTCACACGTCTAGAGCTAGGCTTCAGTTGAGAAAGCCTCACAGGACAAATAACAATATGACAAGTTTCCATGCTGATCACATGCCACCAAAAGATCATCCAGTTATGTTTCATCAGCGTCACTAGTCATTGCAGACACTTCCTGTCAATGCTGACTGTGATGTGGGTTGGACAGCTGCCCTTCTGTCTTTTCACTGACTGATACCCACTTAGGTTGTTGTCACATGGCACTATGGTGTGCAAGGTTAACAGGAAAAAGGTAGGATGTAAGAGTGGTGAGACACTGTGGCACACATTTTGTCCAATTTAGTTGCTAAAACTGACCAGCTTAAATGCTTGGACTGCATAGTTGTTAGGGCATTATTCACAAAAGGCAGGGATCCATCATATAATTTTCTGCGTACTACCCAAGCAACACATACTCTGCATGAAGTAAAAGAATATATTCTGAAGCCAGAAGCAGCTTCTGTGACTGTACAAGTCCATCCATACACTGTGGCCATGAGACCAAACTGCTCCCATTACCTTGTTAGAACTGCTTATCAGTTAGCTTCAAGACATTTTTATAGTCATGTGCTGCACATTTAACGATTTTGATAGAGAAACTCATGCTGCATTGTTCTTCTTCAGCAAGTCAGTGTAGTAGTTGTCACAGAAACAGTTACGTGAAAAATATGTGCAACTCTCACATTTATTTATACATAAAAGCCGACTTCAGAATTTCCACTTCGTGTACAAGATTCATGTGCTAATTTGAAATTCAAAATTCAAATATTTTACTGTTCTCATAACTTCTGCAGAACCTTTCACTGACTGTATCAATACCCATTTGTATAGTGATATATTGTGAAATTTCGAACAATTATAAATGCTGCGATAAACTTTTACTGTTGTTGTCAACTGTAGACTTGAACTTATTTGTGCTCTTTTAAAATATTTGAGGAAAGTAGGCCTATCCTCATTCAAAACAACTGTTCTCTAATTTCAATGTACAGTAGAGTCCCACTATTCCAAAAATCTGCCTATTCTGAAACAGATTCCAGGAAAAAATACCAATTTTTTTAAACTTAGAAACGGGAAAAATTAAACAGATGTTTGTGAAAAAACATGCATTTATTATTATACAACGAATCTAAATAAAAGCTGGTTGGCTCCATTTATAATATTCTGCACAATCATTTTTAATTATTGCTAAACATGCAAAATAACCAATTCAAACACACTTAAGAAAGTCAGTCATTTTTTTCTAAAAAAGAGTGCTGAACCGACTCAAGGATGCAAAGTTCCATCATTGCCGCATGAACATAATATGATGAAGTGTGCTGTTCGACACAGCATTAGGCGAGGTCAAGAGCATTTGCCCCTTTTGCATGTGGTGTGAATTCAGGAGCATTCACCACCTCCTCCTTCTCCTCCTCACTTTTCTCCAAGTCGATCTGAACTAATGAGCCCAGAACCATTGCTATGATGTCTTTGTCTCTGTAGTCCTGGTGGTCATTGCTGTTAACAGCAGCCCACTCCTCAACACAGCTTTCTTCGGTGTCTTCACAGCCAGGGATTTTCTTAACTAGTGGGAAAATGTCACAGTCTTCCACTGCTGTAAAAGTTGTTTCAGCAAATTCCTATGTACACCAGAGATTTTCCCATGATTTTTGTAATGCACCTTTAGTGATGTTATCCTATGCTTCAGCCAAAAGGGAAATTACATCTTTTATTGTAACTGTATTGTAATTGTAATACAATAATATTTTATTGTAATTGTGATAAGTTTTTCAGGATTGTGTTTTCACTTTCATCCTCTTCAAGGAAGGTGCAAAGCAGCATTTTTCTATATTTTTGTTTAATGGCCTGCAACACACCCTGGTCCATAGGCTGAATAATTGAGGTTACATTCGGTGGCAGAAAAACTGCTTTGATGTCTCGACAAACAAGTTTGTTTCTTTTGGGTGGGACAGAGCACTATCTATAAACTGCAGAGCACAATTAGGCAATCCATTTTCTCTACTGAATGCAGCCCTATAGCGACAAATTGGCGCTCAAACCATTCCTTGAATAAGTCTGGCTCCATCCAAACATTTTTTTATTCTCACAATACACACGAAGTGAGTCAATGTTAATGTTTTTGCACGCTTGTGATTTCACTTATTTACCTCTTACCATCAGCCCAAGTTTGTTTGGTGCCGAAGCATTGCTGCAAGCAAGTCAGATTTCTCTTCTTGCGAAGCACGTCTTTTGGTAGGTACGGCCTCAAAATTCAGTCCAGTCTCATCCACATTGTAAACTTGCTGAAGTGTGCACTTTTGAGAAGAAACAAGGTCTTTATTTTCTTTTAGGTAATTAGCAGCTGCTTCATTGTGAGCCAACAGCTTCTCTCCAGCAATTGTGAGCTGTTTAATTCTGTGTCTTTTCTTCAAATGATGCAAAAAACCACAGCTCGCTGAAAATGACCGGTCACCATCCATAAGCTTGTTCAGTTGATGTGCCTTTTCTTTTACCAAAGGAGCACAAATGGGGATTCCTTTCTGTCTTTCTAGAGTGACCCACAAGAACAAGGCCTCATCAAATTTTGCAACTAAAGACAAGTCATTTTTTGGTGCTTTTCAAGAGTTATTTTACTTGAAACAGAACAAAACTGCTTAATTTTAAAGCGACTTTTTTCTAGTCACTAATTGTTGCTTCTCTGACACCATATTCAAGTGATGATTTAGCAGCACTTTCTCCCTTGTCCACTCTTAATACTTAAAGTTTCCATTTTAAACTACGGAGAGAACAACTGTTTACTTGCCATGTTTAATGTTTAACAGAAAGGAATAGTGACTTGGTAAAGTCACTCAGCCCTCACAGAACAAAGTTTAACAATAAATTTACAATAATGTGCTTGGAACGTAGGAGAGAGAGGGATAGGTACGGTGTCTGGGTTACAGGTTGTCAAAAGTTACTTAATTTTAATTATTAAGTCAATATATTGATAATCTGCATGAAATCCACTTACTCCAAATTCCCACTATATTGAACAGTGTTTGGTCCCAATTAGTTTGGAAGAGTGGGGATCAACTGCATAATTACATGAGAAATAGGTAATTTTTGAGAACTTTCGGATGCTTACAAAACTATATTTTCATATAGTTACTGGTACAAGTGTTTTGGATGTGTAACTTATTTTGCAGCAAATCATTGTTTGTGGTTCACAGTTACCACCTCTACATCTACCTTGAGTCTTCATCACCCTGAGTTGGCAATAGCAACGCACCGAAGAATAGATCATCCCCCCAATTCCACTGAATATCTATTAAATAAATGTGCATGTTTGAGAATTTTGGGAAGCTACCATTGTGTCATGCATAATCTGATTTGTAGTAAATCAGAGTTAATAATGTCTGAAACAATATTAACAGTAATCTCAGACTTTTTGCAGATGGTATCATCTACAATGAAGCATTGTCTGAAAGAAGCTGCACAAATATTCAGTCAGATCTTGGTAAGATTTCAAAGTGGTGCAAATATCAGCAACTTATTTTAAATATTCAAAAATGTCAAATTGTGCACTTGGCAAAATCCAAAAACATAGTATCCTATGACTACAATATCAATTAATCATTGTTGGAATTGGGCAACTCATAAATACCTGGGTGTAACATGTTATAGGGATATGAAACAGAGTGATCACATAGGTTCAGTTGTGGGTGAAGCAGGTTGTAGACTTTGATTTATTGGTAGAATACTGGGGAAGTGCAAACAGTCTACAAAGGAGATTGTTTACAAATGACTCTTATGACTGGCTCTAGGATATTGCTAATGTGTGTGGAACCCATACCAAGTAAGACTTACAGGGGTACTGAACATACACAGGGAAGTGCAGCACGAATTATCACAGGTTTGTTTGATCTATGGAAGTGTGTTACAGAAATACAGAAGAAACTGAATTGGCAGTCTCTTGAAGATACATACAAACTATCCAAAACAAAGTCGACTAACAAATTTTCATGAACAGGCTTTAAATGATGACTCTAGGAGCATACTGCAACCACCCTACATGTTGCTTACGAACAGATTGTGAGAATAATATTAGAATAATTGCAGTATACACAGAGGCTTCAAACAATCTTTTCTCCCACACTCCATAGTGAATGGAATAGTGTGTGTGTGTGTGTGTGTGTGTGTGTGTGTGTGTGTGTGTGTGTGTGTGTGTGTGTGTGTGTGTGTGTTTGAGGTTTACGGGCGCTAAACAGCGTGGTCGTCAGCGCCCAAACGCATAGAAACAGGAACACATGCGGTGAAGGGACGAAGACGGACACCAAAGAAGGAGAACGGCTAAAAGACACAGGCCTGACGCAGTTCCAAATGCTCACATACAGAGGCAAAACAAGAGGAGAAGAAACACACTAAAAAGGAAAGGAAACACAAGGAAAAGAGAACAGATACCGAAGGGCAACAAGGAGGTAATCGTGACTGGCGGACCTCTTAACTAAAACCTGGGTGAGCCAGTCACCCAGCAGCACATTAAAACCCTCTCCCTAAAATCCGAGGCAACAGATTGGACAGGACACAAAACCGTAAGACCTTAACCACTGTCGCTGCGTCGTCTTGCAAAATAGAGGGCAAATCCGGTGGCAACAAAACAGCCGCCCTCTAGTCAGAGAATAAAACACAGTCAAGTAAAATGTGGCGGACAGTAATCTGGACGCCACAAGCACTGCAGATTGGGGGGTCCTCCCGTCGGCGTAAAAAACCATGCGTGAAGGAACTGTGCACAATGCGGAGGCGAGCGAGGAGAACCTCATCCCGCCTGTATGACTGGTAGGACGTACGCCATAGTCGCGTAGTGGCCTTTACCAGACGCAGCTTATTGTCAGAAACTGCCAGCCACTCCACTTCCCATTGATGCATAACACGAAAACGCAAAAGGGAGGTTACAGCATGGAGGGGGACGGCACATTCAACAACGTGAGGGAGGGAACATGCATCTTTGGCAGCCACATCCGCCAGTTCGTTTCTCCTAATACCCACGTGCCCCGACACCCAGCAGAAAGAAACCTCTTTCCCCTGCCGTTGCAGGTGGAGTAGGGCATCATGGATGTTCTGGACAACCGTATCCGCTGGGTACAAGTGTTGCATGGTCTGAAGGGCACTCAGGGAGTCAGAACAGACGAGGAACTTAAGACTGGGAACACATTTCATCTGCTCCAATGCCCACAAGATTGCAAAAATTCGGCATCGAGGATGGTAAACGCCGCAGGAAGCTGTAACTTGACGACTCGATCAGGGAAAACAACAGCACAACCAACAGAGTCCCCCTGTTTAGAGCCATCTGTGAATACAGGTACATGGTCCGGATGCTGGTTTAAAATATCGTAAAATAAGGAGGTAAAAACAAATGCCGGAGTGCAGTTCCTCCGGTTCTCCGACAAGTCTAGAAGGATGCTGGGCCTCTGGAGCAACCAGGGAGGCAGGCGAGTAAAACCTTGTCGTTGGGGGCCACACACGCCACACCAAGGGTCTCAAGCAAATACTTGGCATGAATCCCAAATGCTCTCGTTGCCCTGGGACGACTGGAAAAGAGACGTTCCATAGGCGGTCGGGCAACGGTAGGGTACGCAGCGGAGGTAGGACAGGCAAGGAAATGACACACCCGTCGCACCATGAGGAGTTACCGCCAGATGGCGAGCGGCGGTTCCCCTGCCTCAGCACACAGGCTGGGGATGGGACTGGTACGGAAGGCACCAGTGGCCAGCCTGATACCCTCATGGTGTACTGCGTCAAGGATCTTCAGATACGAAGGCCTTGCTGACCCATACACGGTGCAAGCATAGTCAAGACGCGATCGGACGAAAGCCCTATAAAACTGCAGCAGACGAACCCGATCTGCTCCCCAGGACTGATGGCTCAGATACTTCAAAATATTCAGTGCCTTCAGGGCCCCCACCTTGAGGTCTGTAAGGTGAGGCAACCACGTCAACTTGGAATCAAAAGTGAGGCCCAGGAACTTCACAGTGTCTCTAAAAGGAAGAACGGTGTCCCTCAGACGCGATTCAGGGGAGGTAAAAAGACGCCGAGAACGATTAAAATGAACACACACAGATTTGTCTGCAGAAAAGGTAAAACCCGTCTTTGCAGTCCATGCCTCTAAGCGCTTTATCGTAAGCTGCAACTGCCGACTAGCAGTGACAAGACTGGAGGAAGAACAGAAAACAGCAAAATCGCCCACAAACAAGGAACATTGGGCAGGACTCCTGATAGTGGACATGATACAGTTAATAGCGACGGCAAAGAGGGTGACACTTAAAACGTTGCCCTGAGGAACACCATTCTCCTGCACTTACAAATCCGATAGCACATTACCAACCCGATACCAAAAGAGGCGGTGAGAAAGAAAGGACCGAATGAAGATGGGGAGACGGCCATGAAAGCCCCACTCATGGAGTTGATTGAGGATAAGGCGGCGCCAAGTAGTGTCATACGCCTTATTAATGTCAAAGAAGACCCCTAGACAATGCTGGTTACGTAGAAAGGCCTGCTGGATGGCGGCCTCAAGCAGGGTCAAGTTGTCTATAGTGGAACGACATCTCCGAAAGCCACACTGAGAGGGGCTAAGGAGCTGCCTGGTCTCGAGCAGCCAAACCAGGCGGCGGTTGACCATGCGTTCCAACGTCTTCCCAACACAGCTCGTCAAAGCAATACTCCGATAACTACTGGGATGCGTGCGGTCCTTCCCTGGTTTGAGGAGGGGAATCAAAATCGCCTCCCTCCACGAGTCAGGGTATGTGCTGGATAACCATATCATATTGAAACAGTTCAGAACTTCCTTGGATGGCAGCAACAGGTGCCACAGCATGCTGTACCGGATTTGATCATGACCAGGCGCAGTATCATGAGCCACAGACAGCGCAGAATCCAGTTCCCACATTGTGAAGGGGCAGTTATAGGGTTCAGAATTTAGAGACCAGAAGTCCAAGTGACCCCTTTCGATGGCAGTGCAGTAGCGGCAGAAATCTGGATCACAGTTAATAGTGGCGGTAGAGTCCACAAAATGCATGGCCAGTGTCTGGGCAATGTCTCTCGACGCAGTGAGGAGACATCCCTGATGTAGCAATGGCGTGACAGGGAGCTGGCTGAGTTTCCTGGAAATCCTCGTGATGGCATCCCATACTTTCGTAGAACTAGTGGAGCGAGAGATGGAGTTCAAGAATGATTGCCATGACCGTCGTTTGCTCTCTTTAATCACTCGCCACGCTCTGGCCCTTGCCACCCAAAAGGCCGCAAGATTTTCAGCTGAGGGACGGCACTTGAAGCGGCGCAGTGCTGCACGGCGGGCGCGGATGGCTGAGCGGCACTCAGTGGTCCACCAAGGAACAGGTCGCCTCTTGGGATGACCGGATGACCGTGGGATTGACAATTCAGCAGCATGGAAGATCACGGCTGTAACATGGTCTACCCATTCGTGGACGCTGGCACGGTGTTCCAAAACAGCCAGTTGGCTGAAAAGTGTCCAGTCAGCTCTGCAGAGGTGCCACCGGGGCGGCACTGGTAATGCCACAGCCTCATCCATGAGGCGAATCCAAAGGGGGAAGTGGTCACTAGAATGGAGGTCAGCTGCAACCTCCCACAGAGCAGAATCCGTGAGTGCTGGAGAGCAAAAGGAAAGGTCAATAGCTGATGACGACCCGGAAGCAGTACAGAAATGAGTGGGAGCACCAGAGTTGAGAATGGACAGTTCTTCAGACGTCATCATGAGGCTTTCCAGAATGCGACCCCTGGGGCAAGTAGTTGGAGAGCCCCATAAGACATTATGAGCGTTGAAGTCCCCCAGAAGAAGAAATGGGCGGGGGAGTTGGCTAATAAGGTCCGTGAGAGCCTCAGAGTCTATCGCATCCGGAGGTGGTAAATAAATTGAACAGACTGTGAGGCTCTGACCCACAAGAATGTCAACTGCAGCTGCTTGCAAGTCGGTGACGAGAGGGAGCTCAGATGAGGGGTGCATGTTATGGACAAAAACAGCACCACCACCCTTTGCCCTTTGCCCCGTCAGATCATCTTTTCGATATACGGTATAGCCCCGTAAAGAAGGAGAATCAGTGGCCTGAAAATGTGTCTCTTGGAGACATAAGCACAAGGGGCACTCTCGTATAAGGAGTTTTAATTCGGCCACATGCGTCCTGAACCCATTCAGGTTCCACTGTAATATGGGAGCCAGTGATCAGGATGGCTGAACTTTCACCCTGCCTCTGTGCTTTGGAGGAGAGACCATACTGGCCGGAGATTTATTCCTGGGGCGAGAAGATCGCCCCCGTTCGACATCAATGTCCATAAGCTCCGATGACGACCCACGGGACATGTCAGACAGTACGATGGCCTCGTCATCGGACCGACGCTGACTTGTCTCCTCAGGTGGCAGAACCTTCATCTTCTGAGGCTTTGTCTTGGGGGGCTTGGAATGCAGAGCCTTGTCAACAGTTGGAGGTTGACTCGCCTGGGCAGAAGGCGCCATATGGGGAGAGGCAGGAAGTACCTTAATGTCAGCAACCACGGCCTTGTCCGATGTAGCGGGGAGAGCCGCAGATTGCAAAACAACCGCAGCAGCACAAGTGCACTGGCAAGCGCAGGTATTAGTGCTAACACTAGCAACCTCTGTTTGCATAGCAACAGTGGCCAGTTGTACCGGTTTTTTGAGAGCGGAAGCGAAAGATGTTGAAAACACAAGAGGTTGCATGGCCTTAAGGAGCTTCTTGGCCTCACCATAGGGGATGCGCTTAGATGTTTTAATCTCCTGTACCTTCCGTTCTTCGAGATAGATGGGGCAGATCCGGCTCCAGACAGGGTGACTCCCAGAGCAATTCACGCACTTCACAGGCGATGAACAATCGGCTCCGTCATGGGCAGGCTGACCACATTTACCACAAGTGGCTATCCCATTGCACCCCAACGTAGTATGCCCAAAGCGCTGACATTTAAAACAGCGCCTTGGGTTGGGGAAATATGGCCATACGGGCAAACGTAAAAACACCGCTTTAACATGCTCTGGGAGTCTCGGGCAACTGAACGTGAGAATAAACGAATCAGATTTGACGAGGTCCCGATTGACTTGTTTCATAATATGCTGCACGTCAACAATTCCTTCGACAGCCCACTCAGATTTTAACATGTCTATGGGGATATTCACCAAGTCCCTACATGTCACAACACCCTTACTATAATTCAAAGTGGAGTGGAGCTCGGTCGCGACAGCGTACTCTCCTAGACAGGCTGCTTTCCGAAGGGCAGCGACTTGACGGGAACTAGAAGTTTCAACTAACAGAGTCCCATTGCGCAGTCGCTTTACAGATTTCAGTGTTCCTGCAATTCCCTCAAGACCCTTGTGGATGTAAAAGGGAGAAACCCTCTCAAAGCTACCCTCCTTCCTTTAAATAATCAAAAACACTCTCTGATTATCAGCATGTGCACCGTTTACTACATTCTGTTAAATCTCTAGCAACACCAGGCGCAGGAGGACTCGCAGCGCATAGCCGCTTTTTCGATGGGGTGTGTTTTCCTACCAGCGGCCCACCCAAGCCACTGGTAGGGGGAAATGTAGAGGTCGAAGGGTCCATTGCGGTCCCACGAGCAGCTAGGGAACTAAAAGTCCGCTCAGACAGAGCCCCACGTGCCTGAGTAAGCCTTATACAACTGGGGTGGGGCAGGTGCCCCAGAGGTTGCCCGCTTGCGACTGTTCCACCCCAACAGCCATGCATCTTCTAGGCGCGGAGCACACCGAAAGATTGAGGGTTTTTTATAGAGGTTGGCCTTCCTCGCAATCCAGGCGGTCAAGCCAAGATTACCATTCCCCGCAGCACACAACATTTCACCGCCGCGCCGTACGGTGGTCGCTGAAGGATGTCCGGGGGTTACGGTGACAGGACACTGGCGGCGCAGACCAGTCCCCAGCTCAGGACCTCGGGGTCGCCAAGCCCATACTCAGCAAGTGAATGCTGAGCCCCTGGGGGAGTGAATGGAATAGCAAGAAAACCTAACAACTGGGATAATGAAATATACCCTCTGCCTTGACTTCAAGGTGGTTTGCAGAGTATATATGTAGACGTATATATTTACATGTTTCGAAGTTTTTGTCTCCATGACACCACTACCTCAAACCTATTTTCCTTGTAAGTCACTGATGAGAATGCTATAAACTAAAATTGTATCACCCCACCAAAAGAGGTTTCCTCATGCCCATTTTCATCTGCAACAGGCATCTTCAATGATACAGTATATACTGATTCTTCATGCAAAGCTGTGTAAATAATTTGAAAATGGCACATCTCACTATGTAAATAGCATCAAGACTTACTTAACTTTTGGTAATTGTTGCTAAGAGAAATGATATGAAGTGAACACAACAAATTGTATCTCGGATGTGAGTAGCCACTAAAGTTGTTTGTACGCGATTTCCTCTGCTTTGTAAATGAAGTTCGTTGGTGTTTTGTTACCTCTCACCAATGTAAGCTGCACAGTTCAGTCGCACCTAAGCACTCCTCAGAAATTGCGAATACAAAAACACAGCCAAATATTTGCTATAACCCACATTATTAATGGTCTATTAGGTCAACACCTAACCTTTTTACTTTACTCCTCGGCTCTACAGCCCTTGGAGGGCCGTGGCCTGCATCACAATATCCTGCCATTCTATCCAATCCATGGCTTCTGTCTCCATCCTCTGACACCCAGATTTTTCATGTCTTCTTCCACTCCATCTCCCCATCTACTTCTGGGGTGTCCGCTCCACCATCTGCCTCCAGCCTTGCCATCAAAAATCCTCTTACATGTTCTGTCTTCTTCCATTCTGACCACGTGTCCTGCCCACACAGTCTTCTTATTTTAATGGTAGTGACAATGTCAGGATTTTCAAAAAGGTGTTTTAGTTCTGCATTTGTATGAATGTGCCATCCTTCTTGATCATGTATTGGGCCATATATTTTACGTAGCACCTTTCTCTCCCAAATGCTAAGGATTCTTTCCTCATTTACAGTCATGGTCCACATTTCGGCACCATACATAACAACTGCTCTTATAATTGTTTTGTAAATGAGGATTTTGGATTTTCGTGATAGAAGCGAACTCCCAACCATGGGTAATGCAGCAAAGTAGCATCTGTTACCTGCTCCTATTCTGGCTTTCACCTTGCTGTCAATGTCATTTGTCTAAGTGATTCCATTACATTCCACAATGCCTCTCTTGAGAGGCTATCATAGGCTTGTTTAAAGTCGATATAAAGCTGGTGTATGATAATTTGAAGTTCATAACATTTTTCAAGTATTATGCACAATGTGAATATCTGGTCAGTTGTTGACCTATTTCTTCTTAAGCCATTCTGACAGTCTCCAACTTTCTCTTCCAAATATGGAGTAAGCCTGTTGGTTAGAAACTTGGAGAAAACTTTCTATGTAGTATTTAGCAGGGAGATTCCTCAATAGTTCAGGCTGTTTCATTTATCTCATTTTTTATGTATGGAGCATATTATAGCTGTTTTCCACTCCATTGGCATGCTCTCCTCATGCCAGATATTCAGTATTATTTTACAAATTGTTTTCCAAAGCGTTTCCCCACCATATTTGAGAAGTTCGGCCTGGATCTGATCTTCTCCAGCCGCCTTATTGTTTTTTAAGGTCTTAATAGCTTGCGTCACTTCCCCCAGTGTAGGTTCTGGTGTTAAGACTTCTGGTCTATAGTAAGTTAGTTCCACTAGTTCCTCTCATTCTAACCCTTCTACTTCTGGGTTCAGAAACTCTTAGAAGTATTCTGCCCACCTGCCAAGTATTTTATTATTCTCCCCTGTCAACTCCCCTTCTTTGTTCCTACACACATTTGTTCCGACTTTGAACACGGTCGGTCTTTCTTTAATCTTTTGATAAATTTCACGAATTTGCTTCTCTTCTCCTAGCAGTTTAGTTTCTTCCAGTTTTTTCTTTTCTTGAGCTCTTTTCTTCTGTCTGCGGACTCTATTTGGTACAGGGTGCTTTTCATTATATTCATTCAGACTTGCTCGAATTGTTCTCTGCAATAATTTCATTCATGCTATATTGCAGTTGTTCTCATAAATTCTTCGTCAAACCAATCTTCCTTCCTTTGAGCCCGTTCATGTCCTTAAACCCCTCCAGCTGCCTAGAGGATTTCAGTCTTACATTGTTTCCACATTACTTCTGTATGTTCATTTGACATGTGCCCTCATGTCAGACCTCTTTTGTTTGTGGCCTTTTTGTTTTACTCAATAGGGCATGGAGGGCTCTAGATGTGTGGTGAAGACAGTCTCCCTAAGGGAGTAAACCCGATACATATCACCTGCTGCCTTGCAGTTAATAGAGGGATGGAAAGCCAAGGATGCTCCCCTGAACATGGAGCCAGCTACCTGCGAGCCGTAAGGGGCAACCCCCCCAAATGGTTGGGCGGAAGATTAACAATATGCCCCAGTAAAAAATCAATTCTTGTGAATGCTAGCAAAGGAATAAGCCGGACAGATATTTTGATGGTGACCCCAGCAAACAAAAAAAGGATAAGAGGTACGTACATAGGAACATGGAATGTGCGGAGCCTATATCAAGCTGGAGCACTATGTCAGCTGCTAACGCAAGTAAACAACTACAATATAAAAATATTGGCTCTCCAGGAAATTAGGTGGAAGGGGAGTGACATAATGGACACAGAAAATTTCACTATCTTCTGTAGTGGCAGGACGATGAATACCTTTGGAACAGGTTTTTTGGTCGCTAAAGAACTGAAACATGCGGTGATGTGCTTCCAACCAATCAATAGACAGATGTCCATATTAAGATTATGGGGAAAATTTTTCAACATTACAATGATAAATGTACATGAACCCACAAAGGAGGCAGATGAACAACAAAAGGAAAAGTTTTATAGCAAAATAGAACAGCTGTATTATCAGGCTCCCAAACATGTCAAGATATTAATAGGAGACCTGAATGCAGAAATATGAAAAGAAGACGCCTTTCAGCCAACTATAGGAAGACATATGAAATATCAAACAGCAATTGAATTACGACTGTAGATTTTGCTACAAGTAAAAGCATGACTGTCAGCAGTATATGTTTCCCAAAGTACACAAAGAAACACGGATTTGACCTGATGGACAAACCAGAAATCAGATGGACCATATATTGATTGATCGAAGACGCAGATCAGACATAATGGATGTTAGGAACCAACATGGAGCTGACTGCAATTCAGACACCACCTAACCACAACCTTGAAAAATCTCGACACACATGAGGTAAAAATGTTTAGATTGGGCAATTCTCATACGCTATCATGTACTATTACCCAACTGGCTCCAACAGGTGACGATAAATTACCAATGGCAACATGCAACTGACAAGCCCTCGGTCCTGCAAGTGCACTTAGCCATCAGAAAGTCTAGAAGTACAATCGTAGCTTGAAGTGTAGGTTAGGCTTAGAAGTGACAGTTTGGTTGTGGACTGGCGAAGTCAATGAATGAGAATACAAAAGCTTTGGCTCATTGAAAGCATCTTATTCCATCTGTCTACTTCGACCTTTGAGGTAATGGGTGTGTGACATCACTATGACGTGCTACGTTGAGTTTGTTCGAGTTTATAGATGTCATGTTATGTTTGATGGTGCCCTCTCATGGTGGATACTGACGTGTTTAATTTAATGTGTGGTATTGGGCTTATCTGAGTCTTGATTATCACTGAACATGTGGGTTTATTTCAGCCTAGATAGTAAGTGCTGTAAGATGGATTTGGAAGGGTTTGCTTTGTTTTCAGGGAGTTATGTTTTTTTTCTTTTGTTTGGTGTTTAGGTTTTCTGTTGGCTCTGATTAGTTTGGTGTTTGTTTGTCCCCCTCCCTTCCACCCCCAACCTCCCCCCCCCCCCCCTCTCTCTCTCTCTCTCTCTCTCTCTCTCTCTCTCTCTCTCTCTCTCTCTCTCTCTCTCTCTCTCTCTCTCTCCAGTAATTTTAGTTCTGGTTTATGGCAGTTCAGTTGTTTTTAAATGATCTAGTGGATATGGAATTTTTTAGGTTTCTGAGTTGTCCAGGTTTTGGTGGTGTTTTGTGAGTTATGTAGGTGTGTGAAGTCTGTGGTTGTGGTTTTTTTTTTTGTGGTTTGCCAGTATGTATTTAGAGTTGCGTCTGAGATATATAGGACATGGGAAAAGTAAAAGTCCAATTCCACTTTTCAAAGTTGGTGGTGTTGGTTATTTTGTTGTGGTATCAACAGCTTCGTTTGAGCTATATAGGGTGAGTGAAGTGTACAGTTCCTGTTGTTTTTGTGGCTGTAGTGTTATGTTTTGAGTTGAGACATCTTTTATAATATTTGTTTTGGGATGGTGTGGTCTTTTTCACTGATTTATATTTAGCTTGCCCCTGCCCTACACTCCCTATTTCCTATGGTTGTCTTGTTAGTTTCATTTTATTGTTGGATGGGAAATTCTTGTGCAATTTTTATTTTTGTTTACATTTGTGTGTGTGTGTGTGTGTGTGTGTGTGTGTGTGTGTGTGTGTGTGTGTGTGGTGACCAGTCCAAGGACAAGGTTAGATTCAAAGCTGAAAGTTTGGTTGAGAGTTGGAAAAATGGCATCAGTTTGTCCAATTTTTGTGGATAAAGATCCAACAACAGATACAGCATACCTTGAGTTGGAACTATGTTTCTTGGGGGTGAGATACACCTGTCAAACAAAACACTCAGTTCACAAACCAAACTGTAAACACTGTTCATCCACTTAGAGCAATACATTAACAAAAGACAAAATCCTTACAACAATGTGGTTAATACAGCACAGCATGAGCTCCTTGCAGACACATCTACGAGACTCTACTGTTTTTGGTTCTTATGATTCTGCCCAGCTTTTTGTCTGACAAATGTGGCAGTCTAAAAATATATACACACTAACATATAACTTTATATTTGCACTGTCTGGCAGAACATCTTGATATTTTTAGGCTATAACACAAATGAAAAAGAACTCACTGCAATGTAGGTGTGATTGTCTGTTCTAGTGTTGGAGTTGGTACAGCCACAGGACTCATCAATGAATGCGGTACTGGAAGTACGCTTGATGTTGATCCAGTTTTATTCTGTGATATACCCTGTAATGACACCATAACTACTGCTGACAAAAGTCCTTGATGTGGATATCAACTGGAGTTTACCTTTAGTGAAGATATCTTACCGATGATGAAGCTTTCGAAGGAGTAACTGGCGGCGAGTTCATGGCTGAAGCAGTCAAGTTCCTATTCTCTATGTTAACTCCACAGTTCTTGGTATCTTTCCCTGTGGCACTCATCATGATCGTATGGTTTTCTGCTACAGTCTAAATTATATATCTACTTGTGGTAACACATCGACCAAATCTGGAAAATTTTACAAGAGTTAACAGCAAAACACAATTAATTACAGTAATGTAGTCAAAATTTTGCATTGGCTTCATTCAGATTACTTCTGTGTGTAAACATATGGTACGTCATTTCCAAGGAGCAGAAGAAAAGTGTAGGAGAAAAAGTGCTTTTAGACGACTCCATTTCGTCACAGCACACTGTGGTGAAATGAGCTCCATTCCCCATCCCCCCCCCCCCCCTCCCCGGTATAAAACTTGCACCTGTTCACTTCCCAAAAGATACAGCCAAAGGAAGACTTTTAGAGATGTTTGGAGTTGAATCATTAACTGAAGCTGTGGCTCTTGTCTGTCTGTAGCATCACAGAAGCACACTGACCTGTCTGCTTTGACCCATGATATCACCAACATTGTGGACACCCTACTTCCTGCTTATATAGCCTGCTGACCATAATGTCACTACACACACAAGCAAACAAAAATAAAAATTACCTGAGAATATTTCACTCCAGTAATAAAATGAAACTAACAGGATAACTGCAAGAAGTAGGTCAAGCAAACTAAATATATAACAACATGAAAAACAGATCCATCACAAAACAAATACCACACACAAATCAAAAACCCAAACACCCACATACACTTGACCAATTAAAATACAGACAACAAACTATACACCAAAACAATCACTCATAAACAACGTATTAAAAAACAAATGAAACAAAAAAATTACTTACCAAAATTAGCCACCGACAAATATGACTAGCTGATTAAAGTTTCTTAGAAACTGACAAATGAAAATTTTATAAAAGTACCCCAAAGAAAATGAAACTGATATAGAATATACTGAGAAAGAAACGAGAAAAATCATGTGAAGAACACCATGTACTGAACTATTCGAAAGCTCAAACAAAACATCAGACACAAATGAAGTTTCCAATAAATTTAATTCCTATTTTACAGACGTAACAGAAAAGGCTGGGAAAGACTAGGCTGCACACCAATTAAAGTAATTCCAACAGATGAGAAAGAATTATGAAATGTTACTGGAGGGTTAAAATCAAAATTTTCATCTGATATTGGTAAAATACCTTCCTGTAAGTTACATAAAGGTGTAAAAGCAACAGCAAAGCCCTTTGTGGATATCTGTAACTCCTCATGCATTTTTGGGATCTTTCTTGAAAAACTGAGAATAGCAAATGTGAGACCACAGTTTTAATAAGGGGCAAAGAGCAGACATAAAAATAACAGACCAATGACTTTGCTGTCTGGTGTGTCTAAAATATTCGAAAGAATATTTTACAAATCCTTCAATTCATTTTTTATGAAATAGTCTTATCAAACTCACGTAATGGCATCTGGAAATGTCGGTCCAAAGAAATTCAATCTTAAATTTTCACTTAGAAATATGGGCAAAAACGAACAGAACTAGATTTGGGAGACCAATGTTTGCACAAGGGCACCAGGCACAAAGAAGAGACAGCTCTGAAATTCAGCTCAATTGACATAGTCATTTTTCCCCCCCACCCCACAAAACTGCTACAGTCATTAGCCCCCGGCCTGTGACTTAGGAAAAGGTAAAAAAAATGAAACTGGAAACCAGCAGCAATGGGAACAAAACTAAAAAAATTGGGGAAACTAAAAACAGAAGGAAAGCTTAAAAAACCACTATAGAAGAGGGGGTTGTTTGTCCCAAAATGAGCTTCAAATGACTGACGTCATCTAACTGGCACTAATAAACTCGAGAAAGCGACCGGCTGAGCGCGAGTCATCTGCTAAAATGGAAGATATATCAGGCGACAGCTGTAGATGGGTGCGTAATGGAGTAAAATAGGGGCACTCAAGTAAAAGGTGTCTCACCGTCCACAGCTAAGAGCCATGGGGACAGAGTGGGGGAGGATCGCCGCTTAGAAGGTGTTGATGGCTTAAAAGACAGTGCCCTGACCGGAGTCTGGTTCAAATTACCTCCTCTCGACGAGTTCTGGAGGAAGAGGTCCAAGCACAGGGAAGAGCTTTCACGTCGCGCAATTTATTATTGGCAGGTGTCGGACAAAGTGCGTGCCATAAAAGAGCAACACGACGACATAAAATACTCCGCAGATCGGCGAATGGAATCATGCGAATGGCTTGCTGAAGAAGATATATTGCAGCCTTGGCCGCTATATCTGCTGCCTCTTTTCCACAGATATCAACATGTCCTGGGATCCCGAGGAATGCCACAGACGCGCCCCCCAAGTGGAGCAACTGGAGGCAGTCCTGAATCCGGTGGACCAGAGGGTGGGAAGGGTACAGGGCTTGGATACTGAGGAGAGAGCTGAGCGTATCTGAGCAGATAACATACTGTATCCACTGATTGCGACGGATGTATTGGACAGCCTGGAGAACAGCGTAAAGCTCCGCAGTAAAAACCGAACACTGGTCAGGAAGCCGAAATCGATTGGGGGTGTCACCAACAATATAGACACTCCCAACTCCAAACGATGTTTTTGAGCCACCAGTGTAAATAAATGTGGCATCCTTCATTTGTGCGCATAGAGCAGCAAATGCCCGACGATAAACAAGAGAAGGGGAAACTGACAAAGGTCACGGAGCAGGCAGGTCCGGGGCCGGAGCCAAGGCGGTGCTGTATCCCAAGTTGTCAAGAAAGTTTTAGGAAAGTGGAACGAAAGAGAATGGAGCAGTTGACTGAAGCAGACTCCCGGTGGTAGCAGGGAGGATGGGCGGCCTGCATACCCTAAATCCAAGGAGGCGTCGAAAAAAATTTCATGGGCTGGATTTGCAGGAGTGGGAGACAGATGGCTAGCATAACGACTCAGAAGGACGGCTCGCCGATTGGACAGCAGAGGTTCAGCAGTCTCAGCATAAAGGCTTTTCACAGGGCTGGTGTAAAAAGTTCCAGGCACTAAACGTAATCCACGGTGGTGGACATAGTCGAGACGCCAAAGAACAGACGGCCGAGCAGAGGAGTAAACTATGCTTCCATAGCCCAATTTCGATCACACTAAGGCGCGATAGAGGGGAGAAGGACCACTCGGCCTGCTCCCCAGGAGGTGCCATTCAGGACATGGAGGGTGTTGAGGGATCGCAGACAGCGAGCCGAAAGATAGGAGACGTGGGAGGACCAGCACAGCTTTCTGTCAAACATAAGACCCAAGAATTTTGCAACATCCGCGAACGAAAGGTTGACAGGGCCTAGATGTAAGGAAGGCGGAAGAAAACTCCGTACAATGCCAAAAATTAACACAAAAGGTCTTACTGGGAGAAAAGCGGAAGCCAGTTTCGATGCTCCAAGAGTGGAGGCGATCAAGACCTTGAAGACGACGTTCAAGAAGGCTGATCCGTTGAGAGCTGTAAAAGATCGCAAAATCATCCACAAAGAGGGAGCCCGAGACATCAGGAAGGAGACAATCCATAATTGGATTGATGGCAATGGCAAACAGTACAACACTTAACACGGAGCCCTGGGGTACCCTGTTTTCTTGGGAGAAAGTAGGGGAGAGAGTAGTGTTCACCCGCACTTTAAATGTGCGCTCTGCCATAAATTGACGAAGAAAAAGGGGCAACCATCCTCTATAAAGCCCCAAGAGAACAGTATGCGAAAATGCCTGTCCTCCAACAGGTATCGTATGCTCTCTCCAGATCAAAAAATATTGCTACTGTTTGGCGTTTCCGGAGAAAATTGTTCATGATATAAGTGGAGAGAGCACAAGATGGTCAACTGCAGAATGATGCTTTCGGAAACCGCATTGGGCAGGCGTTAAAAGACTGCGGGACTCCAGCCCCCAGGCTAAACGGCTATTGACCATACACTCCAAAACCTTACATACACGACTACTGAGAGAAATGGCGCGATAGCTAGAGGGGAGATGTTTGTCCTTCCCAGGTTTCAGAACAGGGACAATGATAGCTTCCCACCATCGTCTGGGAAAAGTACTGTCGGTCCAAATACGATTATAAATGCCAAGGAGGTAACACAGACTATGGTATGATACAAGCAGCAACATTTGGATGTGGATACCATCCGGTCCTGGGGCGGAAGGGCGAGAAGAAGAGAGTGCGTGTTGGAGTTCCCGCATAGAGAAAACTGTACCATAGCTTTCGCGATTTTGAGGAGAGAAAGCTAGAGGTAGCACTTCCTCTGCATGTTTCTGTGGGAGAAAAGCTGGTGCGTAATTTGAAGAGCTCGGAATCTCAGCACAGTGTTGACCCAATGAGTTAGAAATTTCGACAGGGTCCACTAATTTATCATGCGCGACAGTCAGTCCAGAGACCGGGGAGAAACTAGGTGCGCCAGATAACATTCGAATCTGACTCCAAACTTCCGAGGAGGGAGTGAAGGTGTTAAATAAGCTACTAAAGAATTTGCAGCTTGCCTTCTTGCTATCGCGGATGACGTGACGGCATCACGCACTGAACTGCTTAGAGCGGATACAGTTGACCAAAGTAGGATGGTGCGGAAAACGCGAAGAGCACACCACAGCCCACATATTGGGTCTTGGTATGCCTCGTTCCACCAAGGAACTGGGGGGCACTGGGGCAATTCGGAGGTGCGAGGTATTGAACGTTCCGCAGCTGTAAGAATAACTTCTGTAATATGAGTGACCTCATCGTCGACGCTAGGAAAGTGACGGTCATTGAATGTCGCTAGAGACGAAAAGAGTGTCCAATTGGCTTGGGCAAATTCATAGCATCTCGGACGCATATACGGCAGTCGTGGCTTCAATCTAAGGCCACATGGGAAGTGGTCACTGGAGTGTGTATCAGCAAGAGCGAACCATTCAAAGCGCCGAGCTATTGGAACAGTACTGACCGAGAGGTTCAAGTGAGAGAAATTTGTTGTGGAGGCAGACAAAAATGTAGGGTACCCAGTGTTGAGGCAAACAAGATCTGCTTGGTGGAAGATATCTATCAATAATGAGCCACGCGGACAAGGACGTGGAGATCCCCAAAGCAGGTGGTGGGCATTGAAGTCCCCAACCAGCAAACAGAGAAGCAGAAGCTGACCAAGAAGATGAAGAAGATCTGCTCTTGCCATTTGTATGGACGATGGAATGTATACAGTACAAAGAGAGAAGCGAAAGACGGACAGCGACAACTTGGAAGTAACTGTTTAAGGGGATTGGGTGATAATGGAGAGTATCATGGAGAAGAATCATGAGGCCTCCATGTGCTGGAGTGCCTTCAACAGATCAAATCGGACTGACTGAAAATGAGGGAAAACAAAGCAGTCGTGGGGACGCAATGATCCAGTTTGTGAGGATCAATGCAGCTGAATTACAGCATGATTGGCACCAAACAACTTTATAGACTCCATCTCATATCATTTCCATATTGGACTGTCGGAAGCTCGAGGAAATTAATCACATCATCAGTGGCTACCTTCAATACAGCTGGGAGTGTGATCGGTTGACTACAGAGTTGAGCCATATGTATCAACCACTTCCTCCTTATCCGTTAATCCTCTTGTCTACAAATAATTTGGACATTTATAAATTACTAGAGATTCAGTTTTAAAGGTTGAAATCAAATTTCAACTGTCTGATTGAATAAAATTATTCTGGGTATTGTACTGTGTCATCGGAGAAAAGGTTTTAATTATAAAATGCAAGACCAACATTTTGAGCATATTACTAAGGCCTTCCTCAGGTCAATGTAGTTTAACAGTGGCGGCGGGGGGGGGGGGGGGGGGGGGGGGGGGGGGGCTGTTTGAAATTGACTATTATTTTGTTTTAGCAATCCAAGATGGATTTCTGTATTATTCACTGTGGCGCCTTCTGTCATCGTCCAGCGCCGTAACACTCACGGGTGTTTGAAAGTACAGTACCGTAAAACTTTCCCTCTGAACACCAGAGACGCTATACACAAGTGACATTTGTTCTGTGATTTACTCTTTGATTGTGGATTTCTGTTCCACATTCTACTCCTTGGCGAAGGCGCGAATCCAAGTGTGTTAGATACGGAATAATTTACCGTACTGAACTTTTGTCACACCTTCACACGACTTATCGGTTGCAGTGTGTTATTGTCTGTTCTGACCGCAGGGTGTCATTAATAAATTATTACATCAAGCTGAGACAAGCCTACTTCGCTTATTCAGCATACAAGCACACGCAGATGTTAAACCGTCGATCGCGGTAATTCAAACTGGTAATGACGAGGTGGTGACCTCGACAGGATCTCGTGTACACGCTAAATTTACGAGAAGTCCTTGCAAGAAACTGAGATGGTGAATCCACCAGAGCCAACAAATACTTCTATGGCATGTCTATCGGTGCGACTACCATCCTTCTAGCCGCACAATCCATCCCTGTGGTTTGCCCAAGTCGAAACAAATTTTTCCTACACGGGTATCACAGCTGACGCCATGAAATTCACACTGGTGGTCAGCTAACAGGATCACCAGTACGCCACTGAGGTTCAAGACATCATAATTAGCCCACCAGGAACAAACAGCTATGACCAATTGAAAGCTGAACTAATTTGGCCTGTGTCCGCTTCGCAAGAAGAACGAATCTGGCAGGTACTCACCCGAAGAGGACATCGGTGATAAGAAACCCTCACAGTACCTACGATATCTGCAGAGTAAAGTAGACAGTTCCAGTTCCGGACAGCTTACTGCGCACAATCTGGAGCAGCCAGTTACCACTACCAGTGAAGGCAATCGTGGTGTCGCAGACTGATGCGTCTTTAGATGCAGTGGTCAAATTAGCCAATAAGATCCAAGGGGCAATGATGCCGTCTATAGTTAGCTCCGCCACCACAGTGTGCACCTGCAAAGCGACAACTGTCTCACGCACGGATTATGATGTTTTCACTGACAAAGTGGACTTATTATCACAGCAAATCAGTGAGCTGTTACAATGCTGTGACACAGACGACAGGAGCTGACAACGATTCCGTCGTCGCTCACGCAGCCCATCATCGACAGCCTCGACTAAGACAGTGACTGAACAAACAATCTGTTGGTACCACTGCAAGTTTGGCAAGCAAGCACGTAAGTGTACGACACCCTGTGCCTACCCAAACAGCAAAGGCAATCAGAAGTGAGTGCCTCCTCTGGTTGCTGTCCGACATCCAGGTGCCTGTTTGTGAGTGACCGACATTCCACCTGGAAGTACTTAGTAGACACTTGTTCCTATTTGTCAATCTTTCCTCCAACCATGCTACGTCGGGAGCGACCGCCCACACCCATTTGTCTCATAGCTGCTAATAACTTGTGGATTACAACATATGGCACGATGCGCTTGGAACTCGACCTCGGGTTGCGGTGGGCTTTCACTTGGGACTTTACCGTTGCAGACGTCGCTGAACCAATCATCGGAGCCAAGTTCCTTGCCCACTACAACCTGGTGCCTGACAAAAGGAACTCTCGCCTGGTCGACAACACCACTGGCCTAACAACTTCCGGATCCCATCGAGATGCCGCTGTCCCCACTACCAAGGTAATTCAGATAGTGGAGCTGCTGCAAGGATTTCCAGCCCTGATGCGACCACCCGGAGCACCTAAGGAAAGACATGATACCGTCCATTATATTGAGACTACTGATGAACCTCCTAACTCTTGTAGGTCACAACGTTCAGAACCAGATCACTTCAAAATAGCATAAGCAGAATATGACTATTTAGCATGAAGGTGTAATCCAGCCTTTGAACAGCCCTTGGTCCTCACCATTACATCTAATGCAAAAGACGGAAGGTACATGGAGGCTGTGCAGCGATTATAGAGCCTTCAACACCCGGACAATACCCGGTCGATATCCCGTATGCTTGTTGCGCGATTACAATTACGCATTCAGTGGTTCAGTAGTGTCCACTGTGTTAGCTTGTGCAAAGACCTACACACAGGTACCTGTAGCCAAACATGACATTTCAAAGACAGCCATTATCACTCCTTTTGGTTTATTCGAGAGCATGTTCATGACTTTTGGACTGAGGAATGCAGCACAGACATGGCAGCACTTCATAGATTCTGTGCTACAGGATTTACCTTTTGCTTTTGCATACGTGGACGACATTTTGGATTTTTCGTTGTTGCCTGAGGAACATCGCCACCATCTAATAAGTATTCAAGTGATTGGAACACTACAGATATAGAATTTTTGTGGCATTATCGCTACCACTACCTGATAAGGTGGAAGCCATTTCGCGCATTCCTAGGCCCGCTACAACCAAGGAACTAGGGCGCTTCCTCGGGATGTTAAATTTTTTTCTTCTGCGATTTGCCACATTCTGTTAAGCTACAGGAACCTTTAGTCACAATGTTAACTGGACTGAAAGCCAAGGGTAACACGCCCATAACTTGGACTCACAAAATAACTGTCACATTTCAAGCGGCCAAGAACAGCATCGCCAACGCCACCCTGCTGGCACATCCAGATCTTACCGCCACGTTAGCGCTGGTAGTAGACACTAGTCAGACCGCAGTCGGCACTGTGTTGCAACAACAACATAGTGACACGTGGCTGCCACTCTTACTTTTTTCACACAAGTTGACAACCTCAGAAAGACTTTGGCGTGCATATGGCAGAGAAATTCTAGCCATTTAGAATTCTGTTAAATACTTCAGACCACAACTAGAAGCAAGTGACTTTGGTATCTTTACGGATCACAAGCCACTAAGATATGCATTCCACCAGAACAACATGAACTGTTCCCCCAGACAACACAACCAGCTCATACTTATTTCTCAGTTTACAACTGATAAATGTCATGTGTTTGGGATCGACACTGTAGTGGCCAACTGTTTGTCCAAAGTCGATAGCATCGCCAATACGATCAATTACACCAAACTTGCTGCAGCACAGCAAGCTGATGTGGAATTACAAGCGATTCTGTCAAATGGTGAATCAGCGCTGGATCTGCAGCTGGTAGACATTCCTGGAAGCAACGTATAGCTATATTGTGACATGCCCACATCGAAGCCAAGACCCTTCCTACCTCTGGAGTTTTGGAAGGACGCTTTCCATTCGCTGCACAACTTGTGTCACCCACGCGCACGAGCTACAACACTTAGTAACAATGTGTTACATATGGCCTGGAATGCAAATGGACTGCTGCGAATGGGCAAGATGCTGCTTGAAATGTCAGCGTAGCAAGATAAATCGCCAAGTCCACTCACCGGTAGGAAGCTTTCCAACACCACAATTCACGCGTGTCCATCTTGACATTGTTGGCCCACTGTCATCATCCGATAGTCACCATTACGTACTTAGGATGATTGATCGGTATACTCGATGGCCAGAAGCTGCACCAGTGGGCAATGTTACAGCTGACACTATCGCTTTCACCTTTATCACACACTTGGTGTCACGTTTCAGTTGCTCAGTGCACATTATGACACATAGGGTAAGTAAAGTCAACTCCGATTTGCTTCGAGAGTTGACAAAACTTTGTGGTACACTTCACCACTGGACGATGAGCTATCACCCTGCCAGCAATGGTTTAATAGAGTGACAACACCATACCCTAAAAGCTGCCCTAATGTGTCATGACACCGGATGGGTCAAAGCACTTCCTGTGGTATTACTTGGACTCTGAAGCACATTCATGCCAGACCTGGATGCTTCTTCAGTTGAATTGGTTTACAGCGAAGCATTACACCTGCTGGGTGAATTCATGGCTACCGACACTATGCCAAACCCTATTGGCAACCAGCCGGAATTGCTCCGACAACATGTGGCTCACCTCTGTCTGCAGCAACCTCACCGACACAGGACTCCTGCCACGTTTGTCCATCGTGATCTATCCTCCTGCACACGTCATGTTATGAACAGAATGTACTAAACCCTTGCTCCAATCACCATATTCCGGCTCACACCATGTCGTAACCAGAGGAATCAAAACCGTGGAAATCTTGATCAATGGGAACCTGAGTAGTCCCCATTGATCGCGTGACACCAGCATACATCTTTCTGGAAGTAACGACGCCTGACCTACCAAAATTTGCACCTCACTCAGCAACCACTCCGTCAACGTTATCGCCAACACAGGCACAGCAGGGGTTCCGCAGTTGACCCACCACCACGCACCTCAAGATATGGGCAAAATGTTAATTTTCCAGCATGCTATTTGGAATGATGCTCTGCTTCCACCATGGGGGCTGATGTGGCGTCTTCTGTCTTTGCCCAGCACCATGAGATGCACGGGTGTTGGAAAGTACAATGCCGCAAAACTTTCCTGCTGGACAACAGAGACGTTATACACAAGCGACATTTGTTCTGTGATTTAGTCTTTGATTGTTGATTTCTGTTCCACGTTCTACTCCTTGGCAAAAGCGTGAATCCAAGTGTGTTAGATACGGAATAATTTACCATACTGAACTTTACTCACGCCTTGGCACGAGTAATCGGTTGCAGTGTATTGGACATATATAAATTACTAGAGATTCAGTTTTAAAGATTGAAATCAAATTTTAACTGCCTGACTGAATAAAATTCTTCTGGGTGTTGTATTGTGTCACTGTAGAAAAGATTTTAATTATAAAATGCAAAACCAATATTTTGAGCATATTACTAAGGCTTTCCTCAGGGCAATTTAGTTTAACTGTTTAAGTATGTGTGGGGTGGCGGAGGGGGGGGGGGGGACTGTTTGAAATTGACTTATTTTGTTTTAGCTATCCAAGATGGATTCCTGTATTATTCACCAAGGAATTCCATTCTTGTTCTAACTTTTTAAGACACTGTGTGTTTGGACTGGCTGTAGGCTACAGGTGCTACTGAAGGCAAGTAAATACAAAAACAAAAAATAAAGGTTCTATTTTAAGTCCAGTCTTCTGGCTACTGTTTGTTAACAACTGAAGAATGTCAGCAGTCCCTTCCCGAACATGGAAAAATTTGCAAATGACAATGTTCTGATAGGGGGGAAGACTGTAGAATAATTGAAGAACAAAATCAAACTGTCACACACCATCACTGACTGTTCTGTAGAGCCAGTCATCAAATGCAAAAAAGACAATCATCCACTTACATATTGCACAAAGGATATGTCCTTTACACCCTACTGTAATATTATCTAGTGAACATCAGAAACTGTAAACAACACTAAATTTCTTTGAACATGGGTCAAAGAACATGTAAAATGGGACAATCGTGTAAGCTTCACCAACAAAAAACAAGTACTAGGCCTACATGCTACTGTATGAAACTGATAATATATACTCTGTAGGGCCTACAGTTGGAATCACTGTTGAGGTGTGGCATCATTCCTTTGGAAAGCGCGCCTGCAAGCAGAAGTTGGTTTACTGTCCAAAAAAGAATTTTAAAGACTATAGAAAACGTACGGTGCTCTCTAGAATTTCATGGAGGGCACTATTTAAGAACTCGCAAATTTTACCACTACCTTATTTATATCTTATAGATGTTACATGTGCCACGAAAAATTTATCTTATAGGCTAAATAAACTGTACTACACTGTTAATGAGGGTATGCTACCCCAAACTTTATACAAGGTAGTGAAGCTAACAGCTCCTGTGGTCAAGATGATTGTGTTTAACGTTCCATCGACATCGAGGTCATCAGAGGTAGACAGCCTCCACACGCAAAAAGAGAAAAACCGAGGAGAATATTATTACTACCGGAAAAAAATATCATGTTACCATTTACTCACATAATTTATATGTAGCAGATGGTCAACTGTAATTAGGAAATTTCAATTCAGTATAGTATAAATAACGAACTGCCCAATACTTTATGTGGTGAATTGTACTCTTAAAACTTACTAGGCCACATAAAATAAAATACCATACCTTTTATGATTGACAGGGTCTCTGATTCCTCCAAAAGGCAAGGCACAATTCTTCAGTTTTTTCACCAAGCAAAAAAGAAGGCTGTGATAAACGGTGACGATCACGTTTTCTACGACTGGACACATCAAATGATTTAAAGTTCGAGCTGAAGCCTTCACATAAGAAATTCGTGACTATGACAGAGGGTATATTCAAATTTCAGAAAACTACACCTGAACTATTCCATTCCTGTTACAGACCGTGGTCTCGATGTTACTATAGAGCTCACATGGTACAAAGAGTTGACAAGCTTAGCAAGTGACAAACAAACCCATCTGGCTTATAGTCAACTACATAATACGAATACACATGGCCCACAACAACTACATCAAAGATATGCATCGTCGCCAGCTGCAAAGTATGTCCACACCACCACCCACAGTTTTTTTTTTTGTGTTAGACGGATGCTTCCGCGGAGGTCAATCCACAATTGACGGAACTTAACAGAACTTCAAAACATTCCACAGTGCATTTCAGATGGCAGCATTCACACAGACTTTCAAGAGGACTGGACATCAACGATTCCCGGGAATAGTTTTGACGTCGATATTGTTGCCGTAATGTTAAGATCGGAAATAACATCTTTGACTCAGTCTTGTCTTTGAAACAGTATAGTTCCATCTCTGCTTTCACAAAAACAAACAGGTGTACTGTTAGCAGTAAACACAACTTGTAAATGTTTTTTCTTGTTTAACTGTTTTACGAATATCAGAATGCTATCTATACGTGTGTGTTTTGTTTAAATCATATTGAAATGGAAGTTGATGAAGTTTCAAAAGGACGAGAAATAAATGGCAAACCTAATGAAAAGACACGGTCATTCAACGATGAGAAGGAAAATATTCTCTGTGAGAATATGCTAAACCATGTAGCAGTTAACAAGCTTGCGCATTTCAAAAGTCAGCAGGTGGGAGAACCAGAACTAAGCACGCAACAGAAGAGGGATATAGCGAAAGAGCTTCTAATACGGAACCCAGAACAGTTTCTTGCGAGGTTTGGGAACCACCTTGAGGAAGAACATTTAGACTATTTTTCTGGTGTAAAATTTGATACGTACGAAATCCAATTTCATCTCAAACAGTTGCGAAGAGGACTCAGCAAGAAAAAGAAACAGGTGAGTCTTCTGCTTAGTGTTTGTTTTGATTGACGCAGAAGTGTCATTACTTTTAACGTGAATGTATGTACCGTTGCATAAGCAACTGCTTGAATTTTCGATCTGTTCGCGATAGTAGGTTAACGTTCATGCCGTATGTTAACAGAATATTATTTTTTTGGTGATATGTTCGTGCTTTTCAGATATTATACTGCTTTAAGTTTTCAGTTGCCGGTGTTTATAATGATATTTCTGTTGATGTTTTGTCCAGTACTTGTTAGATACGATTCTTCTATTATTTGAGAAGTGGAGACATGGTCACTACAGTTAATGTCATGCAGTTACTAATATTGGTATTTAGTTTCATGGTATGTCTTTGTAAACATTTCCAAAATGCTTTGATACTCCCCCCTCTCCCAATATATATATATATATATATATATATATATATATATATATATATATATATATATATATATATATATATAATTTTGTTCGTAGATCGACATACGAAATAGGAGATACCAAGCCTTAAAGAAATTATTGGATGAAGGGACATACTTCAGTGAGACAGAAATGATGAAACGAAATCCACTTTTATATGAACAGCTAATTGGGCAGTTCCTCACCAAGAAAGAAATAAGAAATAGGGACAAATGTGATGAAAATGCAAAAACGTAAGTTTATGCAAATCCATATGGAGATGTATTTTTAATAATTGTAAAATAATTGAATTAATTTCTAATGATATCTTCTGTTATATGTGAATTCTTATTCAACACCTTGTGTAATGTTGCAGATTTCTGTCAGTACTGATGGATCAGCTGGACAGAGAAGAAATAGAGCGTCTGAAACAACAACAAAGAGATGATGAGGAGGCAGCAGTGGAGGAAGTTGATACCAGTGATGAAGAATCGGAAGAAAATAATGAAATAAATGAACAAGATCCAGTGAGGGAGGAAGAAGAAGAAGAGGAGGAGGAGGAGGATGAGAGTGATAATCAGATGAGTCCTTCACAGAGTGACAGAGAGAATGATGATAATGAGGCTGAGACTAGTCGAAATAGCTCTCAAAAGCCAAAGAAATTGTCTAGGAAAGAGAAGGAGCTTCTCCGAGAAGAATTTGTCACCAGCATGTATCAGAGTTTTCTTGATGGGAATGATAAGGATTTTGATTACAGGTACAGTGTGCTTCAGTTTTGGCTGTCATACTTTTAAGTCAATCAGTAGGGGAAGGGGGGGGGGGGGGGAAGGCAGTGCTTTGGTTTATTTCTAGACGCCAGGACACTTTCCTTTTTGAGAGCCCTTCCTGGCACAAAGTAACAATGCAGGTGTGATTGAACCACAATATTGGCCATTATGGTCAGACAACACAAGCTGTGTACCTCCTTCCTGGTGGAATTACTGGAACTGATTGGCTGTCAGACCCCCTCCATCTAATAGGTGCTGCTCGTGCATTGTTCTTTACATCTCTGGGCGTGTTTAGTGACATCTCGATTTCATAGGCTTATGTTCGTTAATGGGATCATTTCATTTAGTATTAGTATTAAGAAAACAGTCTTAATCATGTTTTTTATTTATTTAGTGCTGACTGGTTTCAGTCCAAATAATAATTAAAAAAGGATTAAGACTGTTTTCTTAATACTAAGTTAATTTATACTAATCGCTGTTACTCCAAACCATGGGAACATTTCACCTGAGCACCCAATACACATGATCTTAATACTTTTGAAATAATCATAAAAGGAGAAAAACAAGGAAATATTGAAAGATAGAAGCAGCTGTAGGAAGGATGGGAAAAGAAGCTAGCATAAATTTAGACTGCACAGCGCGTTTGGGAGGGCAAGTCAAAATGTTCAGAGAATACATTTGAAAACATGAAAAATATCCAGTATTCCAGCAGCGACAACTCTGTCCTGGCCCACACTGACTGCTACCACCATGCAGCAGCACAGCTCTGTCAACAGCAAGAGTTCTAGGTTCTTCTTTGTGGTTTAATATCCCTGGTAATACCTGTCAATAAAACAAATGTCTCACTAGAGTAATATGGGACAGTTCTGTTGAATGGATAAATAAAATTCTAATTTAAAAGTGATTGTGTTTGTAACAGCAAACAAGGCAACCCTTTTCATCAAAATTGAGTGTCTCATGAGAGAAGTAATGAATAGTTTCGGCTGATTCCATATACATATTCCAAGGAGGAATTTTGAAATGGCTGTTGAAACATCAGAGAAAATGTACCTCAGGACGCACAGGAGGGACACCCAAATGTATCATCTTTCGCTCAAAATGCTGTTGTAGCTTCTCTTGTAGAGTAAAGAGGATTCTTCAGTAGTGCCTAAGTATGTTAAGAAAGGAGCCACCATGTACATGACTAACTTGAAAATACTGGTTAACTATTTTATTTATGTATATTTTGCAGTTTTCTTTGGCTGCACAAAATCCAGGAAATTGAGGTAGTATTGGTGTGGGGATAGGTACGGTTTAAATCATAATGACTTTCAAGTAGTAACCAGACGTGTATTAAAACAGTTATCGCTATTGCCATTACTCTTGCAGCTGCATGTGCTATTACTGTTTACTTTGTTGTTGTGGTTACTACCCTTGCTAAGAAGCTTCAGAGACTTATAACCTTCCATTTATTGAGCTGTATACACATAGGGGATCTTCAAACTCATTGTCGTCAGGTTACTGTGCCTCTCGCTCCTATATTTAGTATCACATATTGAATTTCCTTCCCATGAAGGTGACTTGATGGGCAAAGGTTCTTTAGAGATGCTATTTGCACAAGGAACAAATTGTGACATACGGCTATTAGGTATGTGTGCAGATGTGTAGTGTAGCATTTCAGTCTCAATGTGCTTTGACTAATGTGCTATTCAAGAGGAGTAAGCTATGTGCTGGTACTGGATTTCACCCTCTCTCTTCTCTCGTCATCATCATACAACCCAAACATAACACCATATTCTAGCCTCATCCATTAGACTCACCTACACTCCTCAAATACTCATAAGGTACATCTCTCTCACATCTCAAGGAAAGGGGCCATTTTGTGTGGTGTAAGAAAGCCCTTTTTGAAGAGGCCACTCAGCTTACCTACTGGGGTCTCTCAGCCAACAATGCTGTACAGCTTTACTGATTACATTTATGCTCATGAGAAAGTGAAGATATATGGCCTGGTTTATTGTCTGATTTGTCTTCAGCATTAATGGAGATTATGGTAACCTGAGGTCCTGCATAGGTCCATCTCCATGCAACCAGTGTATCTAATATGGTTCTAGGATAAAGAAGAATATTTCATCATATGAGGAAGTGGTGACTGGAGTAGTGTCATAGAAGACATTATGCAAATGAAAATAGTTGACAACATTCACAACCTGCAACTGAGTAATTGTGAGAGCCAGCCATTGGGATGCTGAAGCGGGTGGAATGAGAGTGGTGTGAATACAATTTGTGGCAATGGACTAGGAACTTTTGATGACACTTACATCAAAGCTATCTCAGGGTAATATTGTGATCTGCTACACAATCAGTAGTTACTGTCTGACAGTATCTCGAGATACTTGGCCAAAACCTTAGGTAGTGGAAACTGCTTAACTGGAAACCATTTAGCATAAAACTTGTTAGATAACTTGCTATTAATTGATAAAGTTCCTTGTTAAGAGGCATTCTGGACTACTTCATCTATTAGCAGTAGCATTTCGTTTTTTTCTTTCAACATACTTGATTTTTCATTATTTTTCTGTTAGATTTAGAGCTTTTATACTGTTTTATATTATATGAACTAAAGGGGCAAAACATTATGACCACTACCCACTGCAGGATCAAATGCTGCCTGATGGTGTTATGGCCCCATAATGCCACAAAGGAAGAATATAACCAGGGGAGAGACAAATGGGAATCATTCTAGTTCCCTATGGGCCACAAATGGGGAAATCTGCTGACAAAGGGTGGATTGTTACAGCATGGCACCTTTGAATGGGCACCTCGGAAGAGTCAAAGTTGGTCGGCTGTGTGCATATGTGGAAAGTGATTGAAAGACACTGAAACCACAGGTAGGAGACAAGGTGTTGGACACACATGCCTCATCACAGAATATGGAGGTCAGAGGCTTGTCTGTTTGATAGACAATGATCAGTAATAAAGCTGACAACATAGTACAATGTTAGTGTCGGCACATGTGTTACACATCTTATCTTTCAACACATATTGTTGTACATAGAACTTTGTATAAAACAATCCTGTGTGTTCTCACACTGTAGTTACAGTTGTAGTGGGCAAGGGATTATCAAGACTGGACCACGGATCACTGGAATCGTGTCACCTGGTCAGATGACTCACATTTCTTGTTAAGCCAGGTCGATGGTCATGTCCGGATACCCTGTCATCCAGTGAAACAGTTGCTCGAAACATGCTCTGTGCCACAGACACAGGGCACTTGGGCCAGTGTTATGCTATTCACCTCGGCTGCCATTAGACCTGTGGTGGTAATCAGAGGTGCCATACAGCTGCAAATTACATGAAAATTATTGCAGATCAATTCATACTTGATGTCTTCCTCATAGCAGTGGTTTTTCCAATAGGAAAACTGCCCATATTAAAAGGCCAGAATCATGCTTGATAGTGAGCTCACATTGATGTCTTGGCCTTGAATGCCTGATCTGAAACCAACAGAACACACCTGGGATGCTGTTGGACACCATCTCTGTGCTCACAAACCAACAGCTCTTAATTTACTGAGACCTATGCGTAGACTTCTGGTGCCACAGACCTCGAGAAACCTATCAAGGATTATTCAGACCCACGCCACACTGAACCACTGCTGTACTTCATTCCAAGGGTGGACCGATATGCTGTTAAGTAGACGTCATAATGTTTTGGCTCGTCGTTTAGTGTGCGTGCATGGGGGGGGGGGGGGGGGGGTGCATGAGGGAGAGAGAGAGAGAGAGAGAGACTGACTTTGTTTCTTTCGCTATACATATGTTTCCCCACACAGCAGCAAGGTGGATGGTAATCCAGACTATGAGTGCCTGGCAGTTCGCACACAGGATGAGGAAGAAAAGTATTTTGATGCCGAATCACCAGAGATTTTATCAGGAGATGAAGACAATACCTGTGCCATGCAGCAGGGTAATCGCTGCAACGATGATGATGAAGAAGATGAACTAGATTTATTCATGAAAAACTTGAAACCTGAAGCAACACCAAGTGACCTTGCTACTGAAATGGAGAAAATATAAATCAGAAGTTTTGTGATATATATGTAGACCATAGAATAGTTCATTGTTTACTATTGGACAAAGAGATTATTGGAGGAGTGTGGCAGCAAGTTATGGAGACTGTAAAGATTGAGGCACTGTTATTAAGACAGGTTTAATGTTGTTGACAAGTTCTCCAAAGTTATTGTTTCCACATTTGGAAAAATCAATAAATGTTTCAACTGTAACCATTCGCCTGATTTGATTTCATTCAATACATTTATTGCCCAGTGGCATGTCTTCAGTTTTTGCATTGGCATTAGGCTTGCAATGACCATGCGAAATTGCGCACATTTACTTAAATGATTTAAATCATACCTGCAGAGATCCATTCGATTGATAGCATTTTCATTCTTTTTTTCCCCATAAAATACAATTATTTATGTTTGTGTGATTAATTCTAATTTTGAGATATAGATTGGACTGTGGACATGTGTCCTCTTCCATATTTACCCTTTTTCTATAATTTAAAACCATAGTTTTTCAAAAGCCAAATGAAAGTACTGTGAGTACTTTTCTCACATCTCCACATCATGCGTTAATCTTTTTTATTTAGCGATTTTACCATTTGTTAATTAAGGTGTATTATAAATAAGACATTCATGGCGTGATTGTCCACACTTAGTGTTCCTTTAAATTGGTGTTACAGTTATTCATAAGTAATGTCTCTGTTGTAACTAGATCCATGATAAATATCAAATAACTACAGAGAAGTAATTTGGTGCACAAAAATTCACAATCCAAATGAATTTTGTCCATAATGTACTTCTATCTCTTGACTTTCTGAAATGGTATTTAACTGGATTGTTGGTAACTCAGAAACTTAATTTTGCAACTTCTTCTTAGAGAAAGATTAATGCAGTGAAATATAATGTTTTGTTCAGTTCAGTCTCACTAATTTTAGCCACACTTCAAAGGACTGTATTTATTTACTTTTTTATCTGTTATTCTATGTACAGTGTACATAATCTTTTTTATGTGAATATTGTAAATAAATTATGAATAAAACAATAATTTTACATACTTTTGTCTGATTATCAGTTGGTGATACAAAATAAGTATAAGAAGAAAATAAGAAAAGATTACATCAGTTGGCTCCCATCTTTAAATATTCTTAAGTATATCTCATATTGGAAGAAAAGGCAGGCTGACACTCATAAAAGTTTAAAGAAAGATGTGACTCTGTACCAAGACAAACAGAAAAGTGTCAGTGGAGTGCAATAACTGAATAACTGACAGTGAAATTTCAGCTCTGCAAGTGACCTACAGGAATGCGAAAAGTCAGCAGGTGGCCCAGGCCGAAGACGGAGGGCGGGCTAGAAAACGTGGGTAAAAGAGGAAGAGACCACAAATGGGGAAAAAGAAATAAAAAGTGAATATGTATGATACATGATTTCAGATGTTTTAGAGATGTGGCTTATAAGTCCTTTATGTTTTTTCATGGTGTCAGTTTGCCTGAACAACAAAATACATAATCATAATAATTATGAAATGATTGTAAAAGGGATAAAGAAGGAAATCTGGAAAGAAAGAAACAGATGATGGAGGGATTGAAGGAGAGGTTATTGTAAATTTAGACTACTAAGCATATGTTGTGGTGGTGTGGGCGGATCAGGCTGTTCAGAATGTCCAGAAATGAGAATCCTCTATTTTGGGTTTGTATTGGAGGGGGGGGGGGGGGGGGGGGGGGGGGCACGACTGGGAGAGAAACAAATATGACATTTGTGCTGTTATGTTGCAATGATCATACTGTTCATCCAGCTAACCACGCATACTTTCATGAATTATGTTCCATTCACTATGTTTGTCTTTGCATTGTGCTGGTAGTACGTTCTAGGTGTGGTAGTGCTCAAGTCGAATCACAGAAGCGGATCACTGTGCCACTCACATGGCAAAATCATTGAGGTGCAGTACCGAAATAATCTGACAAACTGAAGTTTTGCGGACAGTGGTGTCAGCGTTATTTTGCTACTGTATGTCATAAAATCAACATATATTCACATTTTGTTCTGAGCTTGCTAATAATTAAGTAAATCAAATGCAACAAACTCCTGATTATCTGGGCACAGATTATCAATGGATAGGTAGTGATATGTGAAAAAATAAAAAATGAAGCCTGAAATATTCTGTTATAATTTTTAAAAAATTGATTTACAATATAAATTTCTGGATGTGGAAATGGAAATGTAGGTCACAAAAGCATCCACAATTACTTAAAAAACAATGCCTATAAACCAGGTTTTGAGTAGCTGCTGTTCTCTTATAGTTCTTTATTATTTACCAATAAAGAATGATGTGTGTGTGTGTGTGTGTGAGAGAGAGAGAGAGAGATTTTGAGATTTTTCCTCATCGACAGTTCAGTGGTCAGTCATGGTAAATTTGTGATTATTGGCTCAATGACATCATAGTTTGCTGTACTCTTCCCACATATGTGCAAGTGTGCAGACAACAATGCTGTTTGGTACCCTAAAACAATCATTGTCACCAGATGTATGAGAATATGTGACACAAAGCCAACCACAAAAATTTTCATATTAAAGCCATAGCTAAGCAGGCATTGTCCACTCATTGCACACTTAGTGCAACAAGATTTATGTCAGATTGTTGTGTCACTAAATCACCTTTTTTGAGCTTCTGATTGTATGTAAGCATTGCATTTATTATTGGTCAGTGAGGTGCTATGAAGGTTTTGCATGTGTGTAGTTTATTTCCTTATTCCATAAATCAAGTTTACTGCCTTTCTCAAATACTGCTTGTTACGTGATGTGGGCTGCTTGTGGATCAGTCACACGTTTCATTAAATACTCTTAAATAAACATGTATATTCTAAAAAATTTAAAACAATGAAATCACAGGATTTACCCAGCATTATTTCAACAGAGTTTTTATTAATTATGTTGGACTGATCTAATGATAGCTTAGAGCCCCCAGGTGCTAACAACAATAATCTGGTACTGGATTTAAGTGGCTTAAAATTTATTCAGTGTCCTCTTGAACACTTACATAATTGCCTGACTGTAGTATTGCCTCCAGCGTAGAAAACAGAGGACTAGACTGTTCACCGGGGTCACACAGCATGAGTAGAACTTAACTCACAGTAGATGAAACATAAGCATGGCACCTCACAAGATTTGGCACTTAGTTAGTCCCTGTTTGTGATCGACGCATAAGTCAAAGACTCAAAAAACAAACAGTGGAAAATCCAGGATGGAATGTAACAATATTATGAAAAGGAAAGATGTCACTCACCATACATCAGCGACTCAGCATCTCCACTATATGGTGAGTGGTCACTTTCCTTTTCATAATATTGTTTCAAAGACTCAAAAGTAATTTGAAGTTGTTGGTTTATTTATTTATCTGAAGAAGGAACTGTGGATTGACTGAACTAGTCACAAGCAAAATAATAACTGAACAAGTACGTAACAGTTTCACATATTTTTAGCATTATAAAACCTATATTTATGATTGCAAACTAATAAAAGTGAAGAGCTTTGTTATACCACAACAATTTTAATTCATGTGTTTATTGTTGGGCATACGTTAAGAGTCTTCAAATTGCAAGAATAATTATACAAAGGTTTCTAAATTACTGCATATCAACACAGCTCTCCAGCATAATGCAAGACAAATGACAATAGCTATGGTGGAATATCAAGTTCTTTTATATAGTTTATTACACCGCCAGGAAATCTTCAGAAGGACTCTTGAATGCATGTGTGGGACATGTTCATACTACATGAGCAGTTGTCTGTTGTTCAGCACCAGAGTCGTATGGCGGTGCTGAAAATTGGCTCCATTTCTGGAGTGTGTCTGCACATCTTCAGAAGCTTGTTCGAACATGATTCAGAGTAGTTCAAATTGCCTGAGGCTGGTTAAATCTGAGAGGCTTCTCCTGGATGCAGGACAATTTCAGGCATTGTGCAGGACAGATATGTTGCCAACAGCAAGAATTCTGTCTCTGATAAGAGTGGGATGTCTTGGAAGGTCAGGGTTATCAACAGATTTTTGATATTCACATAGTAGCAAACTCCTCTGACTGCTATGGTGGAATATGGCTCAAGATAGATAACCAGTAAGTAGATTGAATTGACACACTAACAACTAGCATGGATTTTTTAAGTAGTACACCTATCTTTTCCACAAATGGATTATTAAACCAGACAGACACACAGTACTCTGCCATCGAGTATATGAATCTGAGTGCCGATACTGAAAGAGTGTCTGCTGATGATCCCCAACTAATGCCACAGAGCTTATAAGAATTGTTATTTGTGCCTTTGAGCTTGATGCTTGCATTAAAAGGAAGTGTCCTGTCTAATTTTAACAGTTTGTGTAAGGAGACAAAGCTGTAAATCTCCGACATTTTAAATGTATCTTATAAACTCTTTCTGTAGAAACAAAGATTCCAAGACTTACCAAGCGGGAAAGCGCCGGCTGACAGGCACATGAACAAAACATACACACAGAATTACTAGCTTTCGCAACCGATGGTTGCTTCTTCAGGAAGGAGAGGGAAAGACGAAAGGATGTGGGTTTTAAGGGAGAGGGTAAGGAGTCATTCCAATCCCGGGAGCGGAAAGACTTCCCTTAGGGGAAAAAAAGGACAGGTGTACATCGCACATACACACACACACACACACACACACATATCCATCCGCACATACACAGACACAAGCAGACAAGGGCTCTTGCTCACTTAGCTTGCATCATCCAAGACTGGTTTTGTGAGTATGATGGTGAATTGCCACATCTTACATAGCCACCAGTCACCAGATCTTAATATTATTGAGTCTTTCTGGTCTACTTTGCAAAGAAGGGTGCATGATTGCTATCCACTTCCATCATTGACACCTGGACTTGCTGCTATTTTGCAGGAAGAATGTTATGAGATTCCCTTCATAGCCATACAGGACTTGTATTTATCCAGTCCAAGATCACTGGAAATTGTTTCGAATGCATACAATTTCCCTACACTGTGTTAGGTATGGTTATACTTAAACTTCCCCTCTTTAACATGTTATAACATGGAAACTAATTACCGTATAGTACCAAACTTGGTAGCATTAATGTCAAGGACATGGGGAAGAACAATAATTAAACTTCCCTTATTTAACACATTATAACATGGAAACTAATTACCATATTAGTACCAAACTTAATACTATTAATGTCAAGAACACGGGGAAGAGAAATAATGCATAATTCAATTCAATTGAAACACTTTTAATGTATTGCTGTGGTACCTCATACCAAAACATACCGGTACCATTACTACTACAAAAGGAGCTTAATATTGCAACCATCAGTATCCAGATGAGTCTAAAAGCCCAGGAATGCATTCTGCACAGCAAAACGAAGCATGTCCGTAGGTGTAATGTCCACTTCTCTTAATATGCTGTGCTTCAGATCAGAACTTGTGTGAATGTTCCCCTGGTAAACTTGTCTTTCAGGTAGCTCCACAACCAGAAATCACAAGGAGTGAGATCAGATGACTGTACTGACCCAGCATTTGGCAATGGTTGGCTGATGATTTTATCATTTCCAGATGTGTTTCAGAGAAGCAGGTGAACTTTATGAGCGCTGTGCGGTGGGCCCCTATGTTGCATTAAAACTACTGAGTTCAAAACATCTCTCTGCCGTAGGGCAGGTATGACATGCTGGTGAATCATATCACAGTAATGCTGGCCAGTCACACTGCACATCTTTGGTCCTTGAGTGCCAAATTGTTCAAAAAAGAATGGGCCAATGATGAATGTACTAGCTGTAAAGCCACACCATATGCTGACACATTTACCATGTAGAGAAACTTCATGCACAGTGACTGGAGGTGAAGATCACACAAATGGCAATTCTGTGTGTTCACCTCACCCACCAGAGAAAAATGAGCTCCATCTGTCCATAGGATGGTCCAGTGCCAGCCCTCATCAACTTCATTCCTTGTGAGAAAGTGGAGAGCAAAGTCAACACATTGTTTTGTGTCCTATGGTAGAAGCCGCTGTATGATATGCATTTAGTATAGATACCATTTGAGAATGGTTCGAAGCACCTTCCATACAGTGAACCATGGGATGTCAACTGTTGCGACACAGCAAGCACACTGCCTGACGATTGGGAATTGCATGCAGCGTTGTCTGCCATAGCAACAGCAATTTCACCAACCACCTGTGGTGCAACCACTCATCAGTCGCTTCCTGTCGCGACACTCAGTTCTCCAGCTGATTCGAACTTCTTCATCATGCTCCACACAGCAGGTGGAGAAAGAGGACCCTTCTGAAATCCTTTCAGTCAGCAATATTCTCGAAGTACAGCTGCAGCATTACTGTTTTCTTGATAACGGAACTTCACCAATAATGCCCTGCTCCTTTTGTCCAAGCTCATGTTGATACATCAACAAGTGCACTGTAACTGGTCAGGTGTGTGAGATTATGAATCACGATGACTGATCATGGCACCTGGTGGCCATAGTTGGAACTGGACAGTGGTGCTGTGATGCATGGAAATCATGCACTCCATGCTTTGGACATTAATGCTACCAAGTTTGGTACTCGTATGATAATTAGTTTCCATGTTATAACTTATTAAATAGGGGAAGTTTAAGTATAACCACCCAGTATATGTCACAGCTGCTTCATCATGAGAGGTGTCTGGTCTGTTGGAGCCGTCTGATTGTAGGGATCCTGAATTTCTTACTTTATGTCGGATGGGAACTCAATGAATGTCAAACCACCAGAGTACATAACTCTGTTCTATACCCTGGACAAGAAGGCAATTGTATATATAACAGTTCATCTGAAACTGATTTTTATTGTCAGAAACAAGTACCATTAAGGAGTAAATATATTGAGAAATGAGTATAAAAATTCCCAAGATCCTTAAAAAGTATTCAGCAAGCGTATGTTATCTACTTTACACCATGTCCTTACTGTTCATTTCTGATGCACAAGCACTTTATTTACTATAGGTGCACTACCTCAGTAGGTAAGTCCATAAGATAACAATAGCGAAGACGTGCAGAGTAAGCCAACATTCCTGTGTGTAGGTAAACATAATGAGAGATGCTTCTAAGGGCATAATGCATTGAACTGAGCTTCTTTATTAGTTTATCCTTGTGCTGACTCCATTTTAATGTGTTATTCAGCAGGACAACAACGAATTTTGCACACTGCTGTACTTTCAAAACATGATAGTTAACATCTGCTTCTGGTGCCAGAAGGTCATCATTGCTTTTGAAATTGCACAATATGAGTGTGAGACTAAGACAGAAACTGTTCGCTGTGAGTCACTTGTAGGCCTGTCTAAATATCATTTGAGCTGTGTCTGCTAGGACTGACTGGGGTCCCTTAGTTAGTATGCTTGTGGCAGCAACAAACAATATAGTTTTGTAGCTGCCCTTTGAAGTCACTGAAACATCATTTACAGAGACCAAAAATAAGAGTTGCCCCTCTACAATTGCTGTAACATTCCACATGCTATGTTCCGATGTTTTGATGTTATTTTCATGACTGAGATAGACTCTATTAATGAGACCCGCTGCTTTCTATTGTGGAGGAATTATCCATGCACAAAGGACACCATTAATTCCACAACACTTCAATTTGTTAGGTAGGATTATGTGATCCACACAATCAAAGGCTTTGGCAACGTACAGACTACATCAACAAGATAATTTTTCTTGTTTAGCTTTGCTATCACTGCATTTTTGAGATTCTGTATTGCTTTCTGTGTGGGTAACACTTTGCAAATGCCAAACTAAGGGGTGTTAATAAGTATTACTCATTTAAATTTGCCTGTATTCTATCATAGGCTACTTTCTCACTTTTGGAAAGACTGGAAGAAGTGACATAGGTCTGAAATTAGAGGTGGTTTGCTCTTCTTGAGTTTTGTAGGTGGATGATACTACAACATATTTAAGACTGTCTTGACCTCAAAATTGGGGAGCATGAAGTAGATGAAGTTAAAAATTATGCTACCTTGATAGCTAAATTATGCATGACAGATGATGCAAGAAGGATATAAGAAGCAGACTATCACGAACAACGAGGGCTTTATTTACACAAAGAAATCTACTAATAACAAACATTGGCCATAATTTGAAGAAGAGATTTTTGAGAATGTACATTTGGAGCACCACATTGTATTGTAATGAATCATGGACTGTGGAAGAGTGGAAAAGAAGTCAATCAAAGCATTTGAGATGTAATAGTGTGGAAGTAATTGGAAAATTACATGGACTTTAAGAAATGAGGTGGTTCTCCGCAAAATCAGCAAGGAGAGGAACATGAAAAAAACATTGATAAGAGGGGACAGGATGATGGGACATGTGTTAAGACATAAAGGAATAAGGGACTTGAGAGAACTGTGCTGTAGAGAAAAAAAAACTGTAAAAGGGGTGGGATGGGGGGACAGAGATTGTAATATATACCACAAATAATTGAGGAAGTTGGGTGCAAGGACTAATATGAGATGAGGAGGCTACCACAGGAGAAGTGTTCATGGCATGTAACAGACGAATAAGAAGGCTGATGAAAACATAAAAATTTTTTTTAAAAAAAAGCCTCTGTGAAATATGCCTTGAGTAACTGGCTGATTACATTGATATTTTAAGGCTAATCATACCAAGTCAGCACAAAATTTAAATATTCTCCTGGAAAAGCTATCACAGCCAGCAGAATTGTTACTTTTTAATGAACTAATGAATTCTGTAGTTTCTTTAGAATTTTATTTTTGAAAGTAATCTCTGGTGGTTGTGTGTGCAATTTTCACACAAGTAAGTATAGCTGACTTGTATTTGGTTGTTTATTCCTGGGTGCAGTGTCCTTGCCAGTTACCAGTCAGCTGCAATCTAAATTAACAACTTCCCCCATTCTTTGTACGCAAGAGAGGACCAGGCAGTTTCTCAATTTCTCTGGCATTTGTTACATACTGTTCATAGCATCTTATGTGCTGTACATATGACCTTGCTGCATTCACTGGGATGCTAGAGAATTGGTACTATTGTTTTTACTTATCAGTCTGTAAAGGAAGACAACCTGGCAATTATCTGCCTGAGATTCCACAAATAAATTTGAAATGTATTGTTTGAAAACATCATTTTTATTTTTTCATTGGATTGAATCAGTAGTGTTGAAAAGGATAATGTACAACTCACAATATCTTCCCTGCATATGTTTTCTCTGTAGTGTTAAAGGGCATCTGGCAGACATAATACTGAAGTCCCTGTGGAAACCACTTATCTACATTTGCACATTCTGGAAGACAATTCTGTCATAACATTCTGATCTAAAGAATGGGAAAAGTGGAAATTCTCACAGAAAATTGAACACTCTGATGAATATCAATAGCAAAGAAAGGACGTGGCAAGCATAATTAGAAGAACTAAAAGAGATTCTGAAAAGAGGGAACTTGCATAAATTGAGAAATCTTAAAATATATATATTACTCATGATTTTTATCAGACATTTAAGGGCAGACTGGAAGGATACCAAACCCCAAATGCCTTTTTCATAAATGAAATGGCAGGTTTGGTTTTACAAAACACTGAAAACTACAAAGTACTTGCAAAATATTTTGATCAGCTTCTTAATTGTCCATGACTAATCCATAAGCTGGAATTCTCAAATACTTATTGCAATCTAGGACAAGATTTACCCAACAACTATCCAAGAAATTGAATAAGTAATTAAAACATTACAAAATAATGAAGCTAGTGGAGACGACTATGCTAAAGCAAAACTTTTGAAATGGTCTCTACCAAAAAATAAAACATGAGCTAAAATTAACTCTGAAGAAATTTGGAGAACAGAAGGGAAAAAAAATACCAGGCGAACTACCAGTTACATATAAAATATTGTCAAGATTCAACTAAATAGCATACATAAAATAATGGATGATCGTTTAACTGAATCTGAAAGACATTTTATCACACTCTGAACAAATTTTTAAACTGTAGTAAATTGTTAACCACAGAATACTGAACTCAAAAGATATTTCAGTTATGGTTGTTGACAGAAACTACAGATCAAATAATCTGAAAATTTTGTGTAAAGTCTAAATTAGTAAATCTAATTTATGAAACACTGCAGACAGTGTATCTAAAATGAAATTTATTGGAAAAATATCTCAGTCCTTCAAGAACAACACAGGTGTACAATGAGGTGATAGCCTGTCCCCAATTCTTTTTAATTGTGTTCTAGAAAAAACAGTTGGCATAAAAAACAGAATGAATACAAAATTTCACCAATAAGGTTGGAAAGAGGAAATTAAGATACTGGAATAAATTGGAGGAAACAAAACTATTGGAATAAACTGTCTTGCATTTGCAGGTGACTTCGGTAAACTTTCTGAAAATGTGACATCTGCTGTAATACAAATTAATGTTTTACAGGAAATAGCCAGCAAGACTAGCTTAATAATTTCTGCAGTAAAATTTTTAGAACACATTAAAAATGCACCAAATTTTATGAAAAAAAGTACTGCCCAAATAGAGAAGGTTAAAAATTTAAATATCTGATAGAGATAAGCAAAAATATGTCTTTTTTGTTTTAAAATGCTACTTTAGAAGAAAGGATACATAAAATGGGAAGAGCATGTGGTATAGCTAAACACCGTTACTGTATAAAATACATGTCTAAAAATCCAATGAAGTATCTTGAAAAGATGACCTACTTCATCCCAACCACCACAGATTCCAAAAACACAGTTCAAGTGAACTTCAGTTTTGTCTTTTCTCACATAACATAAGGTACTGAAAGCCATGGATCACAGTAGTCAGGTAGGCACAGTATTCCTTGATTTCCAAAAAAAACCTTTGACTCAATACCACATCCATACTTATTACCAAAAGTACAACTGTGTGGGGTATCAAGCAAAATTTGTGATTGGACTGAAGATTTTTTGGTATGGAAGAGACATCAAATTATCTCAGATGGAGAGTCACTGGCACATATACAAGTAGGTGCACCCCAGGGAAGTTTGTTGGTACTCTTGCTGTTTATGTTGTGTACTAATGACCTTGCAGACAATATTAATGGTAACCTTAGAATTTTTGCAAATGATGCAGTTATCTACAATGAAGCACTGTCTGAAAGAAGAAGCACAAATATTCAATCAGATCTTTATAATATTTCAGAGTGATGCAAAGATTGGTGACTTGATTTAAATGCCGAGAAATGTAAAATGTCACAAACTGAAAAAAAGTAGTATTGTATGACTAACATGAAAGAGTCACAACTGGAATAATTCAGTTTATATAAATACCTGGGTGTAATCATTTGTAGGGATATGGAATGGAAAAATCACATGGGCTCAGTTGTAGGCAAAACAGGTGGTAGACAGCTGTTCATTTGTGGAATCCTATAGGGAAATGCAATCTGTCAAGGAGACTGCATACAAAACATGCATGCAACCCATGCTAGAATACTGCTCAAATGTGTGGGGGCCATACCAAACATGGTAGGATAATAATAAGGGCAGTATGAATGATCACAGGTTTGCCTGACAGGTGGAAGGGTCTCATAAAGATGCTGAAAGAATTGACCTTCGAGTTTCAAATCTAGGAATATATTACAAACCTCTGCTACATATTGGTTGCTTAGGGATGATGATGACTGGATTGGACTAATTACAGCAGACAATCATTCTTCCTTCACTCCATATGTGAATGGAACAGGAAAAAGTCCTAACTGGTACAGTGGGGTGTAACCTCTGCCATGGAGTTCACAGTGCTTTGCGGAAAAATTTACTAGCTTCTGACATAAGCTTACACAAGGGTAACAATAATGCTTCGCTGCAAGCAGAAAACTACTTGAAATTAAACAAATGTCACTCAGAAACTAATGGTGCCTGTATTCTGAAAATGAACAAGAGATTATAAAAATAATAGAGAAACTAAAAAATAAAGTTTCCACTGACATAAACAGCCTCTCAAATAAAATTCTGATGCAAACCACTAAGGAAATTGCTGAACCTCTCTGTCACAATATCACTGTTTATCATCCATGTTTCTCTTCCATACATGGCTACACTCCACACAAAAACTTTCAGAAAAGACTTCCTGACACTTAAATCTGTACTCAATGTTAACAAATTTCTGTTCTTCAGAAACACTTTTCTCACCACTGTCTGTCTACATTTTATATCCTCTCCACTCCAACCAATATCTGTTAAAGATGGCCAAAAATAGCAAAACGTATCTACTATTTCAAGTATCTCATTTCCTAATCTAGTTCCCTCTGAATCACCTGATTAATATGACTACTTTCCATTATACTTGTTTTGCTTTTGTTGATTTTTTTATATATTTTTTTATTTTTTTTTTTCCAATTAGGTGGAGCCCTTCCATGCCCACACCAGTATGTTGGCCAACTCAATAGGTCTACTGCCATCTCTGCATAAGGGTTAGTATTCACTAAAGTGAGGTGTCGCAGGATGTGGGTACTTTTGTTGATGTTCATCTTATTGTCTTATATGCTCCTTTCAAGACTCTGTCCATCCCATTCAACTGCTCTTCCAAGTCTTTTGCTGTCTTTGACTGAATTAAAATGTCATCAGCAAATATCAAAGTTTTTATTTCTCTCTTTGTGGACTTTAATTACTACTCCAAATTTTTCTTTTGTTTCCTTTACTGCTTGCTCAGTGTACAGATTGAATAACATAGAGGATAGGCTACAACCCTGTCTTTCTCAACTACTGCTTCCCTTTCATGCCCCTCAACTCTTATAACTGTCATCTAGTTTCTGTACAAGTTGTAAATTACATTTCACTCCCTGTATTTTACCCCTGCTACCTTCAGATCTTCAAAGACAGTATTCCAGTCAAAGTTGTCAAAAGCTTTCTCCAAGACTACAAATGCTATAAGCTTAGGTCTACCTTTCCTTAACCTAACTTGTATGAGAAGTCGCACAGTCAGCATTGCCTCGTTGTGGCTTCATAAACTTTCCCAGCATAACTTTTCAGTTCCAGCAAGATAGTGTGATGGCCTACCCAGCTGAAGATGGTGGCCAGGTGGACCACCAAAATATTGGGTTCAGATGATGATGTGTTCTGGCTGGAGACTCAACAAGAATACAAGTATTGCCTTGCATGTTCCTACATTTCTCTGGAATCCAAACTGATCATTCCCAAGGTCAGGAAATCTACCAGTTTTTCCATCCTTCTGTAAAGAGTTTGTGTTAGTATTTTGAAATTGTGACTTATTGAATTGATAGTTCAGTAATTTTCACACCTCTCAGCATCTGCTTCCTTTGGAATTGGAACTATTATATTCTTCTTGAAGTCTGAGGATATTTCACCTGTATCATACATCTTACTTACCAGATGGAAGAATTTTGTTATGGCTGGATCTACCAAGGCTATCAGTAGTTCTAATGGAGTGCTGTCTACACCTGGGACCTTGTTTTGACTTAGGTCTTTCAGTGCTCTGTCACATTCTTCATGCAGTATTATGTCTCCCATTTCATTTTCAACTACGTCCTCTTCCATTTCCAAAATACTGGCCTCAAGTACATCTCCGTTGTACAGACCCTCTACACACTCTTTCCACCTTCCTGCTTTTCCTTCTTTGCTTAAGACTGGTTTGGCATCTGAGCTCTTGATATTCATGCAGGTGGGTCTCTTTTCTCCAAAGATCTCTTTAATTTTTCTGTAGGCAGCATCTATCTTTCCTCTAGTGATATATGCTTCTAAATCCTTACATTTCTCCTCTAGCCATTCCAGCTTAGCAATTCTGTACTTCCTGTAAGTCTCACTTTTCAGACGTTTTTATCCCCTTTCACCCACTTCATTTACTGCATTTTTATATTTTCTTCTTTCATCAGTCAAATTCAATTCAGATGTTTTTATCCCCTTTTGCTTGCTTCATTTACTGCATTTTTATATTTTCATCTTTCATCAATTATTTCTACTAGCCCCCATCTTTTCAGCCATTGATCCTCGGCTGCTTCACTACTTCATCTCCCAAGGCCACCCATTCCTTTCCCCTGTTCTTGTCAGTTGTTTCCTAATGCTCCCTCTCTACAACCTCTGGTTCTTTCTGTTTGTCCAGGTCCCATCTCCTTGAACTTCTAACTTTTTGTAGTTTCTTCAGTTTTGATATGCAGTTCATTACCAATATATTGTGGTCAGTGTTCTCACCTGCTCCTGAAAATGTCTTACAAATTAAAATCTGGTTCTGAAATTTCTTTCTTACTATTATACAGGGTTATTACAAATGACTGAAGCAATTGCACAGCTCTACAATAACTTTATTATTTGAGATATTTTCACAATGCTTTGCACACACATACAAAAACTCAAAAAGTTGTTTTAGGCATTCACAAATGTTCGATATGTGCCCCTTTAGTGATTCGGCAGACATCACACTGATAATCAAGTTCCTCCCACACTCGGCGCAGCATGTCCCCATCAATGAGTTCCAAAGCATCGTTGATGCGAGCTCGCAGTTCTGGCACGTTTCTTGGTAGAGAAGGTTTAAACACTGAATCTTTCACATAACCCCCCAGAAAGAAATTGCATGGGGTTAAGTCGGGAGAGTGTTGAGGCCATGACATGTATTGCTCATCATGATCTCCACCACGACCGATCCATCGGTTTTCCAATCTCCTGTTTAAGTAATGCTGAACATCATGATGGAAGTGCGGTGGAACACCATCCTGTCGAAAGATGAAGTTGGCGCTGTCGGTCTGCAGTTGTAGCAAGAGCCAATTTTTCCAGCATGTTCAGATACACTTGTCCTGTAACGTTTTTTTCGCAGAAGAAAAAGGGGCCGTAAACTTTAAACCGTGAGATTGCACAAAACACGTTAACTTTTGGTGAACTGCGAATTTGCTGCACGAATGCGTGAGGTTTCTCTACCGCCCAGATTCACACGTTGTGTCTGTTCACTTCACCATTAAGAAAAAATGTTGCTTCATCACTGAAAACAAGTTTTGCACTGAACACATCCTCTTCCATGAGCTGTTGCAACCGCGCCGAAAATTCAATGCGTTTGACTTTGTCATCGGGTGTCAGGGCTTGTAGCAATTGTAAACGGTAAGGCTTCTGCTTTAGCCTTTTCCGTAAGATTTTCCAAACCATGGCTGTGGTACGTTTAGCTCCCTGCTTGCTTTATTCATCGACTTCCGCAGGCTACGCGTGAAACTTGCCCGCACGCGTTCAACCGTTTCTTCGCTCACTGCAGGCCGACCCATTGATTTCCCCTTACAGAGGCATCCAGAAGTGTTAAACTGTGCATACCATCGCCGAATGGAGTTAGCAGTTGGTGGATCTTTGTTGAACTTCGTCCTGAAGTGTCGTTGCACTGTTATGACTGACTGATGTGAGTCCTTGAGCACGACAAACACTTTCTCGACTCCTGTCACCATTTTGTCTCACTGCACTCTCGAGCGCTCTGGTGGCAGAAACCTGACATGTGGCTTCAGCCGAACAAAACTTTATGAGTTTTTCTATGTATCTGTTGTGTATCGTGACCATATGTCAATGAATGGAACTACAGTGAATTTATGAAATCGCTTCAATCATTTGTAATAGCCCTGTATAATCAGCCTGAAATCTTCTAGTGTCTCCATCTCTTTTTCATGTATACAACCATCTTTCATGATTCTTAAACCAAGAGTTAGCAATGATTAAATTATGCTCTGTGCAAAATTCTACCAGGTGCTTTCCTCATTCATTCCTTTCCCCCAGTCCACATTCACCTAACATTTCTCTTTCTCTTCCTTTTCCTGCCATTGACTTCCAGTCCCCCCATGGCTATTAAATTCAAATCTCCCTAAACTATCTGAATGATTTCTTTTATCTCATCATACATTTCTTCATCACCTGCAGATGATGATTATGATGATGATGATGATGATGATGATGTTTGGTTTGTGGGGTGATCAATTGTGCATTTATCTAACTTTAACCTATTCATTTCCCTTTTTTTATATTTTCTAACCCAACTGTCCAGTTAACGGATGTGACATTCCTTTCTCCGATCTGTGGAATGCCAGTTTTGTTTCTCCTAATAACGACATCCTCCTGAGTTCTCCCCGCCTGGAGATCCAAATGGGGCACTATTTTACCTGTGGAATATTTTACCCAAGAGGATGCCATCATCATTTAACCATACAGTACAGCTGCATGCCCTGGGGAAAAATTACAGCTGTAGTTTCCCCTTGCTTTCAGCCGTTGGCAGTACTAGCACAACAAGGGTGTTTTGGTTAATGTTACAAGGCCAGATCAGTCAATAATCCAGACTGTTGCCCCTGCAACTACTGAAAAGGCTGCTGCCCGTCATCAGGAACCACAAATTTGTCTAGCCTCTACCAATACCCCCCCCCCCCCCCCCCCCCAATTGTGGTTGCACCTACAGTATGGTTACCTGTATCACTGAGACCACCTATGGCAACATCCATGGTTACACTTAAGTTGTGCTGTAAAGGTGTTTTGTTCCCAATTCCACTGAAAACTTCTTCATTGCGTACCGACTCCATTACGTAGCATTCTTGTATAGCTTCATATTCCCAAAGATGTTATTTTATATTTGTCTACATTGCTGATTGTCCAGGATTCACTTCCAAATAAGGCTGCACTCCAGAAAAGACTTAAATTTATGTTTGATATTTCTCATTTTTAGGAAAAGTTTTTCTTGCTATCAGTAGTCTACATTTTATGTCTACTTTACTGCTACTATCATCATTTATTTTGCTACCCAAATAGCAAAACTCATTTACTACTTTTAGTGCCTCATTTCCTAAATTAATTTCCTAACAAGTTCCTTATATAATTTGGCTACATTCAATTGACCTTATTTTACTGTTTTTGATATTCACCTTATAACCTGTTTACAAGGCACTATATAATAATAATAATAATAATAATAATAATAATAATAATAAAACTGCTAGCCACACGGAAAATGATTGAAATCCAAATAGAGGTGTTTTGCAGGATATGCTTCCTGCAACCACTCTAGTAGGAAAACAAAGACAGAGGATGAGATGGTCAGATGAAGTTAACAGACACCTCATGATCTGTTATTACCAAGCAACAAACTTAGGAACCAACACAACTGGATACAGATCACAAATATACACATTTATTAAGGGATTCCCAGAATTAAAATTTTTAACAGAACAATGACTAGCTGATCAGATCCGTGTAATAATAAAAAATAACAGGATACCCCAGTCAGAATTAGAAAATATCAAACAACAAGTACAACAGATACTGGAACAAAATAATGTGCAATCAGAAGAAGAAGAAGAAAATACAGTAATGGACTCAAACATCCCAGAGCAAACAAACAAAGAACAACACGCATCAATTAAACAATCAGAGAAAAACGAAATCTTAAGACAGCCACCAGAACAAGCACAAATATAACACAAAGTGACACACATGTTAGATATGGAAGAAAAATTTCAGTTGACATATATAGAATACAAAGACACAAATACAGACATTAGACCATTCTTGCATAGACCACCAAATAACCAACAAGTCAAAACAACTATCAACACAATCATACACAACAAAATAGAGAAAATACAACTATGGAAGGGTTATAACTACTGGTTTAAATAGGAACACTCACTACACTAAATATACACACCAGGCAGAGATCAGAACCAACCAACAAACAGAAGAAACCCACAAAACCAGCATGGCAACACAGGCTACAGATCAGAATAGAAAAGCTGAGAAAAGACACCGGACAGCTTACACAATTTATAAGAAAAGAAATATCAGGAAAAAAAAGTAAAAGGTTAGGTAACATCTCACAACAAGAATGATAGAGCAATTAGATAAAAAGAAGCAGAAATTACAAGCATTGGCCAAACAACTTAGAAGATACAAAAAAAGTGAAAATAGAAGTAAATAAAACCAAACATTCAACACAAACCAAAAGAAATTTTATCAGACATTAGATAACACACACATTAAAATAGAAAATCCACCAAACATAACAGACATTGAACACTTCTGGAGCAACATTTGGTCAAACCCGGCACAACATAACAGGCATGCACGGTAGATACAAGCAGAAACAGACATATACAAGATGATACCACAAATGCCTGAAGTGATAATTTTGCAACATGAAGTCACCCGAGCAATTAATTCTACGCACAATTGGAAAGCCCCTGGAAAAGATAAAATAGCAAATTTCTGGCTAAAGAAGTTCACCTCAACACATTCACATCTAACTAAATTATTTAACAAACGTAATTGTTGGGTTCAAATTAATGATGATGTAAATAAAATAGAAAGAAACTTCCACATGGGAAAAATATATTAAAAACAAAGATTCCAAGACTTGTCTCCTTTTTCCCCCCTAAGGTAAGTTTTCCCGCTCCCGGGATTGGAATGACTCCTTACCCTCTCCCTTAAAACCCACATCCTTTCATCTTTCCTTTTCCTTCCCTCTTTCCTGACGAAGCAGCCGCCAGTTGCGAAAGCTCGAAATTCTGTGTGTGTGTTTGTGTGTTTTATTCATTGTGCCTATCTACCAGCGCTTTCCCGCTTGGTAAGTCTTGGAATCTTTGTTTTTAATAAATTATTTAACAGTTACATTGCAGACCCATATACATTCCCTGATACACTTACACATGGAATAACTTATCTGAAACTTGAAGATCAAGCAGACACGGCAAACCCAGCTAAATATCGCCCCATAACATGCCTACCAACAATATACAAAATGTTAACTTCAGTCATTACACAAAAATTAATGACACATACAACACAGAACAAAATTATAAACGAAGAACAAAAAGCCTGTTGCAAAGGAGTACGAGGATGTAAAGAGCAACTGATAATAGATGCAGAGGTGACATATCAAGCTAAAACTAAACAAAGGTCGCTACACTACGCATACATTGATTACCAAAAAGCTTTTGATAGTGTACCCCATTCATGGTTACTACAAATACTGGAAATATACAAAGTAGATCCTAAATTGATACAGTTCCTAAACATAGTAATGAAAAATTGGAAAACCACACTTAATATCCAAACAAATTCAAATAATGTCACATCACAGCCAATACCAATTAAGCGTGCAATATACCAAGGAGACTCATTAAGTCCTTTCTAGTTCTGCCTTCCTCTGAACCCACTATCCAACATGCTAAATAATACAAATTATGGATACTAGATTACTGGAACATACCAATACAAAATCACACATTTGCTATACATGGATGATCTAAAACTACTGTTAGCAACAAATCAACAACTCAACCAATTACTAAAGATAACAGAAGTATTCAGCAATGATATAAATATGGCTTTTGGAACAGACAAATGTAAGAAAAATAGCATAGTCAAGGGAAAACATACTAAACAAGAAGATTACATATTGGATAACCACAGCGACTGCATAGAAGCGATGGAAAAAACAGATGCCTATAAATATCCAGGATACAGCAAAAAATAGGAATAGATAATACTAATATTAAAGAAGAACTAAAAGAAAAATATAGACAAATACTAACAAAAATACTGAAAACAGAACTGACAGCAAGAAACAAGACAAAAGCTGTAAATACTTATGCTATACCAATATTGACCTACTCATTTGGTGTAGTGAAATGGAGTAACACAGACCTAGAAGCACTCAATACGCTTACATGATCACAATGCCACAAATGTAGAATACATCACATACATTCAGCAACAGAGAGGTTCACATTAAGCAGAAAGGAAGGAGGAAGGGAATTTATCGACATAAAAAACCTACATTATGGACAGGTAGATAATTTAAAAAAATTCTTTATAGAACGAGCAGAAACTAGCAAAATACACTAAGCAATCACTCATATGAATACATCGGCTACACCACTGCAATTTCATAACCACTTCTACAACTCTTTAGATCACATAACATCAACAGATACAAAGAAAGTAAATTGGAAAAGAAAACACTACATGGCAAGCACCCGTATTATCTAACACAGCCATACATTGATCAAGACGCATCCAACACATGGCTAAGAAAAGGCAATATATACAGTGTGATGGAAGGATTCATGATTGCAGTACATGATCAAACAATAAACACCAGATATTACACCAAGCATATTATTAAATATCCCAATACCACAACAGATAAATGTAGACTTTGCAAACAACAAATAGAAACAGTATATCACATCACAAGCGGATGTACAATACTAGCAAATACAGAATACCCCAGAAGACTCGACAATGTAGCAAAAATAATACATCAACAACTTGCCATACAACATAAACTAATAAAACAATATGTTCCCACATACAAGTATGCACCACAAAATGTACTGGAGAATGATGAATACAAATTATACTGGAACAGAATGATTATAACAGATAAAACAACACCACATAACAAACCTGACATCATACTCACCAATAAAAAGAAGAAATTAACACATCTAATCGAAATATCCATACCCAATACAACAAATATACAGAAGAAAACAGGTGAAAAAATTGAAAAATATATCCAACTGGCTGAGGAAGTCAAAGACATGTGGCATCAGGGCAAAGTTGACATTGTACCAATTATACTATCAACTACAGGAGTCATACCACACAATATTCACAAGTACATCAACGCAATACAGCTACATCCAAACGTACATATACAGATACAGAAATCTGTAATTATTGATACATGTTCAATTACCCGTAAGTTCCTAAATGCAATGTAACATATACCGCACAGTTAAAAGGAAGTCACGATTGATCAAGGTTCGCTTCACTTTCCATTTTTAACCAGACATAACGTCTAAGATAGGAAAGATAATAATAATAATAATAATAATAATAATAATACTTTATTCAACATTGCAACATCAAATGATTAATTGCATGTGCAAAAACAGGTTACAATTATTTATTTATTTATATCCCATAAATCCAATACTGTGAGGCATTCGCTGGGACGTAGGACATGCAAGCATTATTACAAATAATACAAAAGGGATACATAAAAGTACCTCTTGCAAAGTATAAGACAAAATGCACATTAATAGGTATAGAAAAAATTACATTAAAAAATGTGGTTGATCTTAATAGTTAAATGAAAGACACAGTAATGTTAACAGTTTCCACTCTAGTAGGAAAACAAAGACAGAGGATGAGATGGTCAGATGAAGTTAACAGACACCTCATGATCTGTTATTACCAAGCAACAAACTTAGGAACCAACACAACTGGATGCAGATCACAAATATACACATTTATTAAGGGATTCCCAGAATTAAAATTTTTAACAGAACAATGACTAGCTGATCAGATCCGTGTAATAATAAAAAATAACAGGATACCCCAGTCAGAATTAGAAAATATCAAACAACAAGTACAACAGATACTGGAACAAAATAATGTGCAATCAGAAGAAGAAGAAGAAAATACAGTAATGGACTCAAACATCCCAGAGCAAACAAACAAAGAACAACACGCATCAATTAAACAATCAGAGAAAAACGAAATCTTAAGACAGCCACCAGAACAAGCACAAATATAACACGAAGTGACACACATGTTAGATATGGAAGAAAAATTTCAGTTGACATATATAGAATACAAAGACACAAATACAGACATTAGACCATTCTTGCATAGACCACCAAATAACCAACAAGTCAAAACAACTATCAACACAATCATACACAACAAAATAGAGAAAATACAACTATGGAAGGGTTATAACTACTGGTTTAAATAGGAACACTCACTACACTAAATATACACACCAGGCAGAGATCAGAACCAACCAACAAACAGAAGAAACCCACAAAACCAGCATGGCAACACAGGCTACAGATCAGAATAGAAAAGCTGAGAAAAGACACCGGACAGCTTACACAATTTATAAGAAAAGAAATATCAGGAAAAAAAAGTAAAAGGTTAGGTAACATCTCACAACAAGAATGATAGAGCAATTAGATAAAAAGAAGCAGAAATTACAAGCATTGGCCAAACAACTTAGAAGATACAAAAAAAAGTGAAAATAGAAGTAAATAAAACCAAACATTCAACACAAACCAAAAGAAATTTTATCAGACATTAGATAACACACACATTAAAATAGAAAATCCACCAAACATAACAGACATTGAACACTTCTGGAGCAACATTTGGTCAAACCCGGCACAACATAACAGGCATGCACGGTAGATACAAGCAGAAACAGACATATACAAGATGATACCACAAATGCCTGAAGTGATAATTTTGCAACATGAAGTCACCCGAGCAATTAATTCTACGCACAATTGGAAAGCCCCTGGAAAAGATAAAATAGCAAATTTCTGGCTAAAGAAGTTCACCTCAACACATTCACATCTAACTAAATTATTTAACAAACGTAATTGTTGGGTTCAAATTAATGATGATGTAAATAAAATAGAAAGAAACTTCCACATGGGAAAAATATATTAAAAACAAAGATTCCAAGACTTGTCTCCTTTTTCCCCCCTAAGGTAAGTTTTCCCGCTCCCGGGATTGGAATGACTCCTTACCCTCTCCCTTAAAACCCACATCCTTTCATCTTTCCTTTTCCTTCCCTCTTTCCTGACGAAGCAGCCGCCAGTTGCGAAAGCTCGAAATTCTGTGTGTGTGTTTGTGTGTTTTATTCATTGTGCCTATCTACCAGCGCTTTCCCGCTTGGTAAGTCTTGGAATCTTTGTTTTTAATAAATTATTTAACAGTTACATTGCAGACCCATATACATTCCCTGATACACTTACACATGGAATAACTTATCTGAAACTTGAAGATCAAGCAGACACGGCAAACCCAGCTAAATATCGCCCCATAACATGCCTACCAACAATATACAAAATGTTAACTTCAGTCATTACACAAAAATTAATGACACATACAACACAGAACAAAATTATAAACGAAGAACAAAAAGCCTGTTGCAAAGGAGTACGAGGATGTAAAGAGCAACTGATAATAGATGCAGAGGTGACATATCAAGCTAAAACTAAACAAAGGTCGCTACACTACGCATACATTGATTACCAAAAAGCTTTTGATAGTGTACCCCATTCATGGTTACTACAAATACTGGAAATATACAAAGTAGATCCTAAATTGATACAGTTCCTAAACATAGTAATGAAAAATTGGAAAACCACACTTAATATCCAAACAAATTCAAATAATGTCACATCACAGCCAATACCAATTAAGCGTGCAATATACCAAGGAGACTCATTAAGTCCTTTCTAGTTCTGCCTTCCTCTGAACCCACTATCCAACATGCTAAATAATACAAATTATGGATACTAGATTACTGGAACATACCAATACAAAATCACACATTTGCTATACATGGATGATCTAAAACTACTGTTAGCAACAAATCAACAACTCAACCAATTACTAAAGATAACAGAAGTATTCAGCAATGATATAAATATGGCTTTTGGAACAGACAAATGTAAGAAAAATAGCATAGTCAAGGGAAAACATACTAAACAAGAAGATTACATATTGGATAACCACAGCGACTGCATAGAAGCGATGGAAAAAACAGATGCCTATAAATATCCAGGATACAGCAAAAAATAGGAATAGATAATACTAATATTAAAGAAGAACTAAAAGAAAAATATAGACAAATACTAACAAAAATACTGAAAACAGAACTGACAGCAAGAAACAAGACAAAAGCTGTAAATACTTATGCTATACCAATATTGACCTACTCATTTGGTGTAGTGAAATGGAGTAACACAGACCTAGAAGCACTCAATACGCTTACATGATCACAATGCCACAAATGTAGAATACATCACATACATTCAGCAACAGAGAGGTTCACATTAAGCAGAAAGGAAGGAGGAAGGGAATTTATCGACATAAAAAACCTACATTATGGACAGGTAGATAATTTAAAAAAATTCTTTATAGAACGAGCAGAAACTAGCAAAATACACTAAGCAATCACTCATATGAATACATCGGCTACACCACTGCAATTTCATAACCACTTCTACAACCCTTTAGATCACATAACATCAACAGATACAAAGAAAGTAAATTGGAAAAAGAAAACACTACATGGCAAGCACCCGTATTATCTAACACAGCCATACATTGATCAAGACGCATCCAACACATGGCTAAGAAAAGGCAATATATACAGTGTGATGGAAGGATTCATGATTGCAGTACATGACCAAACAATAAACACCAGATATTACACCAAGCATATTATTAAATATCCCAATACCACAACAGATAAATGTAGACTTTGCAAACAACAAATAGAAACAGTATATCACATCACAAGCGGATGTACAATACTAGCAAATACAGAATACCCCAGAAGACTCGACAATGTAGCAAAAATAATACATCAACAACTTGCCATACAACATAAACTAATAAAACAATATGTTCCCACATACAAGTATGCACCACAAAATGTACTGGAGAATGATGAATACAAATTATACTGGAACAGAATGATTATAACAGATAAAACAACACCACATAACAAACCTGACATCATACTCACCAATAAAAAGAAGAAATTAACACATCTAATCGAAATATCCATACCCAATACAACAAATATACAGAAGAAAACAGGTGAAAAAATTGAAAAATATATCCAACTGGCTGAGGAAGTCAAAGACATGTGGCATCAGGGCAAAGTTGACATTGTACCAATTATACTATCAACTACAGGAGTCATACCACACAATATTCACAAGTACATCAACGCAATACAGCTACATCCAAACGTACATATACAGATACAGAAATCTGTAATTATTGATACATGTTCAATTACCCGTAAGTTCCTAAATGCAATGTAACATATACCGCACAGTTAAAAGGAAGTCACGATTGATCAAGGTTCGCTTCACTTTCCATTTTTAACCAGACATAACGTCTGAGATAGGAAAGATAATAATAATAATAATAATAATAATAATAATAATAATACTTTATTCAACATTGCAACATCAAATGATTAATTGCATGTGCAAAAACAGGTTACAATTATTTATTTATTTATATCCCATAAATCCAATACTGTGAGGCATTCGCTGGGACGTAGGACATGCAAGCATTATTACAAATAATACAAAAGGAATACATAAAAGTACCTCTTGCAAAGTATAAGACAAAATGCACATTAATAGGTATAGAAAAAATTACATTAAAAAATGTGGTTGATCTTAATAGTTAAATGAAAGACACAGTAATGTTAACAGTTATTGTGTGTTTCATAATGCACAACAGCACATCAATTTAGTATATGAAATAATCAATTACAGTTAACTCTACTGAAACATTCTTCTACCGAATAGAAGGAATTATCTAATAAATACTTTTTCAGCTGTTGTTTAGATTAGGAAAGCTCGTGGATAAGTAATTTCAGTGATGGTGGGAGAGCATTGAACACCTTGCAGCTCATGTAATGGACTCCTTTTTTGTACTATAGTAAGGGTTTTTGATTCATAATGGAGCTCCATCTTCCTCCTGGTATTGTGGGTATGGTATGAATAATTGGTTTTGTATGATTCCTCATTTTTACGAATGAAACATAACAGGGAGTAGATGTATTGGCATTCAGTTGTCAGTATCCCTAATTTTATGAAAAGATTCCTACAAGAATGTCTAGGCTGGACTCCGCTCATTATCCTAATAACTCTCTTTTGGGCAATGAATATTTTTTTGGATAGTGGCTGATTACCACAGAAAACTTTGCACATACAACAATAATGCCTGGAAATAACTAAAATAAGCAGTTGTTGTGGTGTCCAGGTCACATACAGTGGAAATAATACCAACAGCGAATGTTGTTGAGCTGAGTTTTTTGTGGAGGTGCAAAATATGTTCTGGCCATTTTAGACTGTTGTCAATGTTTACACCCATAAACTTTATTGACTCAACTTGTAGTAACTCACTACCATTCAATGTAATACTTAATTGATACTCAGCTTTTTTCCTTACTTGGAAATGCACAAACTGAGTCTTATTAACATTTAGTGATAACCCATTACTTAAAAACCAATCACATACTTCACTAAAGACAATATTGGCTGATTCCTCAAGATTGAGGTTGGGAGTTTTGTTAATGAAGATAGAGGTGTCACCAGCAAAAAGAGTAAAGTGTGTTTTAAAGCTAGTATGCAATGGAAGGTCATTGATAAAGATACATAGCACAATAATACATTCTTCTGACTACATTATTGATTAACAAAACAATTAAATTACAAATAAAATGGTTTGCTTAACACTATTTACATATCTTTTTGAAGCACTTCTTATTCTGCTTGTAAGTATGGTATTTTTCTAATGTGTAAAATGGATTTTTTGACAGGAATTTCCTTAGATAAAATTTAAGATTCATCTTGGGTAGGGTCATAACTTTACTGGGCAGTGCATTGGCTGTCTTTAAACCTGCATATTGCACACCCTTTTTATAGAGTACAGTTCTGTGGCTGCTAATGTAAATTTTTTCTTTATTTTTGGTATTGTACTGATACAAATTGGAACAAATGTTGGGTTGCAGTCTTTTAACAAGTAATACGGCTTTTAGAATGTACATGTTTACTGGGGTCAGTACACCAGTTTTTGGAAACAAGCCATGGCATGATTCCTTATATTTTGCTCCACAGATGATTCTTATAGCCGTTTTCTGAAGTAGCAATAGATTATTTAGATTTGCTTTTGTTGTTGCTCCCAGTATTTCTATTCCATAAGCCAGGTGAGAGGAAAAAAATAGTGCATGGTATACAGTCTTTAGGACAACAGTGTCTTTGCATAACTTGCTAATCATCTTAATTGCAAATATATTCTTAAAAAACTTACATGCTAGAGTGTCAACATGTGTGTCCCACTTTAGATTGCTTTGAATTGTTAAACCAAGGAATTTTACACTGAATCCTTTTTTTAGTAATTCATTGCCTATGTATAGTTTAATTTCAAGCTGATATTTTGTTATAACTATACATTCCACTCAACTGATCTTCCAAGTCTTTTGCTGTCTCTTTGAGAGTTAAAAAATCAAACCTTATAGTCCTTAGAACTTCTGTGTGAACACTAATTCTGTTTCCAAAATTATGTTATGATTTTAATATTGTTCCTTGCAGTAATTCCAGTAGAGTTAATATCTAAGTTGGATTTTGCAAAAATGGTACTGCCATACTGACTATGAGGTTCTTCTGTGACAAATGTCGTGCCAAGTACTTTGGGGCACCTGTCTTGAATGCCCCGATGTGCCTCCTGGATGCAGAGTATGGCACAACTACTGCACTGGCACAGCTCCTTAAGGAGTTCCTCCTTCTGGTTGCTTAAGCCCTCTATATTGACAGAGACTATAGTCAAAGCTGGCCCTGATATAGGCAATTTTGAAACACAGGGGACATGGAAGGAGCCTCCCTGCAGGGTGTGAATATCTGATCTAGACCACATTTCCTGGTAGTGATGTAACACCTGGGTAATCATTCCATTCCAAAGGCATCAGCCATTGAAATGGCAACCCTGTGTGTTTCAAATTTCATAGGTTCTGTATTACTTTGTAAGTTCATACATTTCTCCAGAAATCAAACTCGCCTTCCCTACATCAGCTTCTACATCATACCATATTTCTATAAATAGTTTTTGTTAGTCTTTTGCAACCTTGACTCATTAAAATGATGGTTCAGTAACACTCACACCTATCATCATTTACCTTCTTTGGTACTGTGATAATTATATTCTTCTTGAAGACTCAGGGTACTTCACCTGTCTTTATGTCCTATATACCAAGTGGTTTTTGTCTTTATAGGTACTCCTAAGGATCTTGATAACTCTCAGTGATTGTTGTTTATCCCAAGTGCCTTGTTAAAACTTAGTCTTTCAGTCCTTTGTTCTTGAAGAATCATGTTAAGCTCTCTTCTTTGTCCACTTGTTCTTCTCTTTCCACAATACTGTCTAAACATTTCTTACCTTTATATAATCATTCTATATATTCCTTCCATCTTTCAGCCTTCCCTTCTTTGCTTAATACTTGCTTGACTTCAGAGATCTTGATACTCAAATACCAGCTTCTCTTTTCTGCAAAGGTTTATTTAATACTTCTGTAGGTGGCATGTATATTTCCCATAGTCATTCATGCTTATACAGCTTTCTGCTCTGGTGATTCCTGTTTTGCATTCTGTATATTCTGTCAGTCTTATTTATCAGGAGCTTGTATTCCCTTTCATCTAATTCATTTTCTGCATTTTTATATTTTCTCATTTCTTCAAGATACATTTAATACCTCTTGTCATGCCCTGGTGCTTACTGTGCCTTGTCTTTTTGCCAAGATGTTCCTTCACTGCATTTACTATTTCATCTCTCAAGGCTACCCAGTCATCTTCAATTGTATTTATTTCACTTACTTCAGTCAGTCATTCTCTAACACTTTCTTTGAAACACATAACAAGCTGATTCTTTCAACCTCTCCAGACATTATCGTATTAATTTCTCACCTTCCTGCAGTTTCATCAGCTATCATTTGCACTGCATAAATAATAAATTATGGCCACCATCCATTCTTCTTTCAGAAATGTTTTGCAGTTTAAAATCCGGTTCCTTAATCTCTTATCTTACCATTATAGGGGAATGTCAACAAGGGATAGCAAGGATCACCATATGCAGTCAGTGTGTGTAACTAGAGCAGATGATTTGGAAGCCCGCTAATGATGGAAACATATTGGTTCTAATTGCAACAAATAGAAAGACCTTCTTGAAGTTGAGACTGATGTTAGTGACCATGAGGTGGTTGTAGTAGTAATGATTATGAAAGTACAAATGGCAACAACTAAAACAAGTAGAAAGGCATATATGTTCAGCAAACTAGATAAAGTGGCAGTGGTATCATATCTTTAATGAAGAATTTCAGATATTTAGCTCTGGATAGAAACAAAAAGGGGTGTAGCTGAAGTTTAAGAGCGTTGTTGGCCATGCACTGGATAAATATGTGTTTAATAGAATAGTTAATGATGGGGAGTAAACCTCCATCATATTCAGTCACTGCAAAGAAACTTCAGCCACATGAACTACTGCATAATAGGCAAAAAAAGAAGTATACGACTATAGATAGAGAGGTGCTGAATGAACCTTTTTGACAGTCAGGAGGGCAATATGTGAAGCCTTCAACGATAATTGCAGCAGAATATACTGAAAAATATTGTACAGACTCATGGAAATGAAAGCCACAACCCAAAAAAATATTTAAAAGCTGTTGGTTGTACCGAAGTTAGTGGCTGCACATTCCTGGACAACAGAGGAACTTAAACTGAGGATAATAAAGCAAAAGCACAAATTCTGACCTCCATTTTGAATGTTACTTTACAAAATAAAATTCAGGAGTATTGCTTCAATTTAATTCTCAGACCACTGCAAAGACGAGTGACACAGCTGTTAGTGTCAGTGGCTTTGAGAAACAGTTGAAATCCCTAAAACTAAACATAGCTCCGGGGCCCAATGGAATCCCTATCAATTTTGTACAGAATTTGCAGCTAAGTTAGCACTTCTTTTAACCAGAATATATTATGTATGCCTTGGACAAAAGACCAAACTCATTATTTGGAAGGAAGCACAGGTTACTCACATCTACAAAAGGGTTAGCAGAGTGATTCACAAAACTACCATCTAATATCCTTGACATCCATTTGTTGCAGAATCTTATTTTACAATGTATTTCCATGATGAATCAGCATCTAGCTCTTAACATGCTCTGGCAATTTAGGTAACTGATTTTACTGATGTGACAATCCCTCAATTTTAGGGGCTTTAACTTTCACAAAAGGATGCACAGACTGTTGCCGACACACTTCATGAGATGTTAGATCATTTCACTAACTGATTGTTTGTTAATGTGAAGTTTGTTTCTTGTCCTTCTGAAGAAGATGGGTTTATAGCCATTGAAACCATGGTTAAGGTTAATTGAAAACCACTATTTATTGCAACTGGTTGGCTGTCTTTTTCACCTGCATGTCCATAAGTAGATAAGAGGGGAAGAAATTCAGGTCAAAATTTAAAATATTCATGCTTGAGAAACATCAGCTCAGATTAATACTATACCTTTGCCAAATGTATTTGCGTACACATAGTGAGTGAACACTTTTAACTGTGTGTTTCTACACAACACTGTTCATACCTTCATTAGAGTTTGTTTATTTCAGATGTGTTTGTATGTAACCCACAGCAATGTGCTGTTGGAAGCCTGGCAAAGAAAGAGTAGTGAAGTTTCCATTTCCTTTTTGTTTGTCTCTTAGAGCATCTTCATGCAAAGTTGGTTCATGTGACATTACTATAATTAAGCAACAGTGGGTAATTTATGAAATAATGTGTGAACACTGCTGTTATGACTGCTATGAAATACATTTTCGAATATATAGAGAAAATTTGTGAACCACATTAATCTATGCTGAGACTGAATAGCTATAATTTGTCTTACCAGACTGCAAGAAGTTTTAGTTTAATGTGGGTTTAAAAAGTTCAGGGTGCAATTAATTCATTCAGATTAGAAATGTACTCATTTAAGTAAATCTCATTATAACAAACTTTTATATACTTGGGTTCAATGAATGTGCAATAAATGAAAGTGGTAGTCATCCATCAACTTATAGTCTTTTGTAGGTAATTGCTGAAAATGAATTGAAGTAGTGTTGTAATGTACTATCTGTAAATGTAAATTTGAATGTTATTCATAATATATGATTACATGCAAATATTAACTGTAAAGTGCCTGAATCATCTAACACCACTGTGCAAAATTGTCAAAGGATAAAACAAGAATTAAAAATTAAACTGTTAGCCAAGAATCACTGAAACAAAATCTTACAAAAGGGAAATAAGGACTACAATAAACATGTTTTCTGGTAAATTGAGTGCAGTGGTGGATTTTATGTTGTTGCATTTTTATTTGCACGAGTTTTGATTGAATGACGGAATGTTACACTCAACTAGGTGGCTGCCTCATACTGTAACTGCTAGATTCAAAGTTATAATGGAAAGGTACATTAATATAGCTTTCCCTTAGAGAGCAGCACACACTGACACCGCCTTCACCAAATGAGTACTTAGCATCTGCCCTAATAACTGGGAATTAATTTCCTATAAAGAAGCATTGTTTCTGTGCATTATCATAACACATAATGCTTCCGTATTTCGGAATACAGACTTCTCTTTTAGCGGGAAGTTGCATCGTATACTGGCTGTTGTAGAACTCAATATTTTAACGTAACAAGTACTCGTGAAAAAAATAGCTTTATTATGTATCTTGGGACCTTCGTGTGCAATACGAGACCGACGGTACTCTTCAGCCTGTCTTATGTGAGCAATAACTAAATTAACATATACAAAGCACGGTCTATAAGTGTAATTTAAACGTCTGTTTCGTATTGTTGTTCAGGCTGTAGTACATATTTGGTTTCATTTCCAACTACGCGCTGTTGAAGTAATGGTGGCATGAAACGCAGTCCGCCATCATGAAACATCGTTTCGTTGCGCAACGACTAAAGCTGATAGGGCTCCCAAGTCCCAACGACCCACACTGGCATAGAGGTGACTCATTCATTCACGCAAGTAACGAACGACTCATGTGGGCTCATTTGCCTTTGCCTGCACATAGCCTTCTTCTCTTGTTCTACGGCACGCGCTTGCCTGTGTGTATGTCGTGTCGAGAGAGAGAGAGAGAGAGAGAGAGAGAGAGAGAGAGAGAGATATGGGGGGAGGGAGGGAGGGAGAGAGAGCGTGCAGCGCAGGCGCGAAGCAGATACAAAGGGGAAACGGAAAAGTCCCTGTGACGTCACGAACCTCGCACGAGCCCCAGGCGCAGGCGTATGGTTGTCGCAGTCGGATTCTTCACTTCTATGGCATGTCCTGTGCCAAGTATGCGAAAATCTTGGAATTTCTACGTAACCAGCGCTGAGATGAGGCATGAACCAGGCTGTACGTCAGTCTTCGTATCTGTTCCATATGCAGATTAGCCATCAGAAGAATTATTACTCGTACTATAACATAACGAAATTAACCCCACTGCAATAATATTGATGTCAGCAAAGTTGAATTATAGCTGAAATCGTTAAAACTGAATGACGGTATCCCTGTCAGATTTTATGCAGAATTAGCAACTGAGGTAACTCCTCTCTTAATTATAACATACCGTACATTACCGTAGGGAAAAAGAACTTGCACAACCATCTACAAGAAGGGTAGCAGAAATGATCCATAAAACTACCATCCAATGTCACTGACTCCCATCTCTAGTAGAATCTTAGAACTTAGTCAATACAACTCAAATGTAATGAGGTACATCGAACAAAGTTACATAATTTTTTATATCAACCACTTTCCTTACATATTATAAAAATGTATGTATTCTCTTGTAAACCATTGGATCGATTTTAACCAAATTTGGTACACGTATTCCTTACTGTCAGGCAATAGTAGCTGTAGGGGTAAGAACCACCTATATCTATCACAGTTCAGGATATTTGATGTTATAAACAACGAGTTGCGCGAAGAACTGCCACATCATGCATGACGTTTAACTGCATTACTTCCTCCCTTTAACTACATTCGCAATAAGTTTCGAAAGGCAGTATCCCTGTGTACTTTTAAATGCACATACAAACGTGCGTCATCATACTACATATAGCTTAGGAGATATGACGCCATAAAACTGAGATGCATAAAAAACTACCACATCATGCATGATGTTTGAATTTATTACTTTTTTCTTCTAACTCTATTCGCAACATATTTCTCTGACTGTATCTGCAAATGCCTCTGAATGCACTTATACAAATGTATCATTGTACGACACATTGTTCAAGAGATATGACGTCTTAAACACTGAGATGCATTGTGCATGAAGTTTTAATACAATTTTATTCTTTCGAACTGAGAGAGTCCTACAGTTAAGTCAACTTAAGGAAATCCCTGACGACTTGCAGCGCTGCTGATAGCTTTCTAACGCCTGGCACAAATGGCTATAGACGAAAACAACTGCCTTCTATTGAGTTGCGAAGAGGTGCTGTCAAAGGGACGTTTAGAAATCGCGCGGTTGGTTTGGATACACACGCGAAGCAACTGTGTCCGGCGTAGAGAAACTGTCGGGGATCATGTTGCTTCGTTTGTGTACTGTACTTGAACATTTGTACATTATGCATATTTCTTTGTATGACTGTTTCATTGATCAAAAGGTGTTCTCACGAATACATGGAAATGAAATTTTTTAGCGATACTTTACTACAAACATAGTTTAGGTTTCGTTTCCATTTGTAATAGAAAATTGGCAAAATGAATACCAGGGTAATGCCTGATTTGTCAGCTAATAGATTCATTAAACCTCAGGTATGCAAAACCAGAATTACGCTTTTCACACATATATCCTTTGCCATGAGGTAAAGCAGTCAGGCATATGCTGTATTTCTTGACCTCTGAAAATAACTTGTCATTACCGCAACAATACTATGATCATATGGAGAGTCAGGCAATATTTGAGAATGGACTGAACATTTATTTGAGGGAGAACGCACCACGTTAACTTGCGTGGAAGGTCAGCGACAGAAGTAATTTAATGTGTGCTTCTGGATAGTGCTGCTTGCTATTGTATATTTATGACCTTTCAGACTATTTTAATTGTAACATCAGTCTATTTGTAGATGAAACAGTTATTTATAATGAATACTATCTTTAAAAAAAAAAGCTACACAAACATCCAGCGACATCTTGACAAGAATTCGAAATGCTGCAAAAACTGGCATCTTACTTTATACGTTCAGAAATGTAGAAGGAGTCAATGTAATTATAATAAGTCACGAATTCAACCAGTCAACTCCTGCAGAAACCTGTGTAACAATTTGTGGGCATGCATAATGGAATTGACCATAAAGGAGCAGTCGTGGATAAACAGATGGCAGACTTCGATTTACTGCTGGGATACAGAGAAAATGCAGTCAGTTTACAAAGGAAATTGCTTACAAAACATTCTAGTGGTCCTTCCTAGAAAATTACTCAAATGTGTGCAACCCATGCAAACAGTACTAAAAGTGGACATTGAACATATACAGAGAAGGGCAGCATGTGTGGTCACTAATACGTTTGAGTCATGGGAGAGTGTCACAGACAATGGCTTACCTAGAGAGGGGCAACAGCCCTCACGCATCACGAGGAAACCTTCAGAAACTGAAGTCGTGTACTGCCCTGGCAGATAGACATATCAGTTCAGTATCGATTTGAAGAAAGTAACAGATATTACTAGTAACATGTGAAAACATTTCGTCATTCACTGTGAAACTAACCTGAATTATTCTGGTTCCCAGGTTCGAACCCAGCAGCTGTTTATAATTTGAATAAAACAGATGGTATAAGGAATCACCCACATTCTGTCAATGGCCTTGTCAAAGAGAGTGAAAAGGCAGATAGAGATGCAGCACACTCTCTTGCCCTTGGGGTGAGAATCTGCCCCTGAAAGGAGGAACACTCAGCAGTGATCAACGGAGACTGAATCCAATGCAGTAAAGACAAACAATGTGTAGCCACAGGATATGTGGCATCTAATTTAAAAATAGTCGTGACGCTTTCTCCAGTGGCAAAAGGTTCCAGATTAGCCCCCATCTGCATTAACAGGATGAGAGGGTAATATTGAGGTGTTAGGTTAGTGGAGGTAGTCCAACTGACCTATCTTCCTACCTAAATTTGAGCTTCACTCCATGATGTCATTGCAATGTTGCCATATCTATCGCCGCCATGTTGGATCCTGTGGGGTGGCATATGGAATTTATTGTTATTGAAATGTTCCTATGATTTAATTAATGCTGTTGTTTGCCGTTCTCAACACTGGCTCTCTAATTACAATATTGGCAACCAGAAAGTGATTAGCAAAACGTGAAGCCTGTAATTAGAATTCCTGGTGCCCACTTCAACTGAGAAATACACTTATGGCTACAGATTATAGCTCTGAGGAATTACGAGATTGTCTGGGATTCATAATAAAAAACGATTCACTCTAAAAGGTTCACTGTATTCTGAAAGACACAGACCAAAAAGAATCCACACAATCCAACTACCAGAGCAGTTCAGAGTGTAATGCGCTCATGCAACTATAACTGTTCCAATTAAATGTTTAAGTGAATGCTCGCCATAATTTGATGATAATGTTCATCGAACGCCATGCTAAATAATGGTAGAATGTCTGTCCCGCGACGGCACGTGAAAATACGACATACGCGAACTGAAGATAGATCATCAAAGTCATCCCAGAATTAACACTTCACTCGAAAATGATTTCTTGGCTACGCGTATCCCGAGTAACTTATTATGGCATTCGAGGCTGTTCATAGCAATGATACCGACGCGACGCGACTCCCGGCGCAGGTGGTGCGCTGATCAGCGTCTCGAGAGAACTGGGGCCTTTCTTTCTCGCGCAGCGTTATTATATATAAAGCTGCGGTGCAGACGGCTAAGGGAACGCCTGATCAAATCCGCTGTCCCGACTAGCCGCTGGGCTAGTAATGCACCATTTTAAGTTATCACATAAATCATTGCTTCCTCTGCTGATGGCCGATGAAGCTCTCAATTTAAATGTGCAATCAGCACACAGGTAATTAATCATAATTAAAGTTTGACGTGGCTAAGTCCAATATTTTGAGCGAGAGAATTAATTTAATTACACTACACGCAGTAGACGAGCTCTGAACTTGCCCGTTGGTGATACGCTATAGCGATAGTTTTATGGTTATTCAGTTGAAACTTCTCTCATCTTTATGATTATAGCGGATCTCCCTTCTACTTAAATTTAAACATCCTAGCTTCATTTATTCGCCTACTTAATCTAGCTTGCTTCCTTAATTTTTAAGACAAAAACCAGAAAATCACGAATTTCAACTAAAATTTTAATTTGTGAGATGCAGAATACTGTTTCTACTAAGTTATTATGCAAAAGGAATCTAAATATAAATTTTTAACTTTCTAGCTCGTTTCTGTTGCGCCAATGATTTTTACAGAATAACGTCCAAATTTCGAAAATGGTTCAAGTTATTGAACTGATATTCAACACATATTGATTTAGTATTACTCCTGACATGCTAGAAACGTTTCAGGTTATTTACTTGATTTGTGAAGTATTGCGCAACATTTATGACGGGGAGCTAGTTACAGTGGACTGGCAGGCACACAATGGAAAGACTGCTGTGAATTTTATACGGCGTGAGTAGGCTGCTTCCCTACATCACCCTCTACTTAATTTTTTTGAATTTAAATGAAAAAATGAATTACAAAAAGGGAAGCAAGAGTACAGCTTAACTCCCTATGAAGCATTAAAATTGAAATGTAAACATGTAGAAATATTAAAAGAAAACTTATTACCTACTTCAATTATTTAAATTGCTGGCATATTCACTGCCTCTTAAGCAACATTATCACTCAAAATTTAAGCAAAATCAATGAAATACTTTGGCATACATATTGCCTTAGACAAACAAACACATAAAAATATGTAAAATTATGAAAATCTTAAATCCATTAAATACATTTTTACATACACAAATTCAAAGAAAATAACACAGTTATTCATGATACATAAACAGATAATTATATCTTAGCAGTCTTTTCTAAACGTGAAAGAAAATATCACAATCATGGCAATTTCATTTTTACACACGTGGTTGTAGAAGCTTTGGCTGGCGTTCTACATTTCCATTCACAAGGGTAGAGGAGGGGAAGTTGCTATGGTGTGCGTCCTTCACGTTCACTCTAAATTACATGGAGAAAGGGGTGGGGTCACTGTGAGTTGTGTCCAAGTCACTCCACGTTTTCACACAGCTACCAGGCTGCCATTATCTGGTTTGTCCTGTAGAACAAACAAAAAGAGCGCCTCAGACTCTGTTCATTTAAAATCTAAGGGTGGGTCACAATGAAAGGGGATATATACATTTTATCTTTCAATATGTTACTGGAACAAAGTTAACAGAACTTTTTCAATTTTACTCTCTCGGTTACTTAACTGTCATAACATCGATAAACAAATGGCTCCAAACACCGTTACTCACGTACTAGAGAAAATGTATGCTCAAGGCATAAATCATAAATCCTATTTAATTTCAATTTATTATTTCTGGGCTGGAACACTGAACCAATGCTTGGTACATCTGTACAAATCTGTATTTTATTTACTTAACTGACTCATCTTTGATTACCTTATTCTTAGAGATAGTCTGAGTATATTTGATTAGTAGTTGTCTTCTCAGCTTCTTTGTACATGTGAGTAACTTGTAGTAATAGTACAGTTCTGAGTGTTCAAAACACACTACGTTTAGTTGACTACTAAATCCACTTATTGGTCCTCTGCAGCTGTGTCAGTTCCAGATCTGCAATTATGTACTTACTTCATCGAAGTGTATTTATGCTGAGCTATAAATAATGTTTCACATCTGCCATTATGTTACTCAATTATGTTGCTAGTGTATGTACTTACTTAATACTCACTCTATTAACATTTAAAGCATAGGATAGCACATTTATTTCATATCTATAGTGTACTGCAGCTAATCAGTTTGCTCATGTGGCAATTCATTTCCACTCGATCAGGCACTGAAACCACAGGTAGTCTCTCTCGACCTACCACTAAAGTGCATTAAGTAATTATGGACGAGTGTAATGCTAAATTCCTTAAACCTACAGGACACCGTGAGCTGCTCTGTCTCATCTGACATAAGGGTACCTACGGTCGCATTCACGCCTCCAACTCATAACCTCAATACGCGTAGGTGTGTCCTGTCACACACTACACCAAAATAATGGCCAGCTCGAACCTTATAAATACCTCAGGGATGTGTCCTCCACGTCTCAACCACAAACACTAATCAATTCTATTACACTGCCATTCCTTGCTACACAAGGTGAGTTCATTCTTACTACTTATCTGCATATTTTTCATAACACTAAGCAATCTCTTGTACTATTAATTAGTTAGCTCTACAGCATACAATAGGTTTCACTGCCACTTCCAATCCTGCTTGTACATGAATTTGTATATCTTTTTCAATTACTGTTGGTGGACCATTTCCAATAAATCAACACTTTGTACTTACAAAATTACCAGGGTTCTGTATATACTTGTTACTCAAATAGATTTGTACCTTAATTACATCATACTTCTCTGTTGTTTATGTCACTGTTAGGTTTGTCACATTAGGCATTTTCTTCAATAATCCGTGGATATAATGGCTACAGAACTCATGGCTTGATAGTCATACCGGAAGATTTAGTATTTGAGAGTAAGAGCCGAAACTTTGGTGGATAGGAAAGATGAAGAATGAGTGAGACCTGAAAGGAAAGAAAATCTCACACAGCTGGGACTGCACAGCTGCCACACTGTGTAGAGGTTACAGAACAACCTCTTCCCTACAGAATTCATTCACTACCTATGAACTTCTTTAGGTCGATCACGTTCCTGAGACCTAATATCTTTTTTTTACTCTTTGGGTACTCTAGACTATATGCATTGGCATGTGGTTTTCCTATGATCCTGAAAGGTCCTTGGTATTTACTAAGATTAACACCTTCGTCTCAATATCTCCTATTTTTCAGAACTCGTATAGGCAGCTCCCAAGTTTCGTCATTAGTTACTACATGTTTATCAATAAAAGGTACCGTAATTACTCCAGTTATCGGTAAGACCATTTTTAACTGGCTTCTTTCAAAGTCAACAACACTCTGATATTTCGACAAGAAATCTATGCCAATTAAAACCTCAATACTGAGATTGTTTACAATTAAGCATTGATGATCAATTAAATTACCATTAATGTCAAAGGGCAGCAAAGCTTCTTGCTTTACCGTTTTTGATACCTTGCCAGTAGCACCAATTATTCTTAGTCCTGATACCCTCATTAGTCCTGATACCCTCATTACTGTAAGCTTGTCTTTACCAGGTAATGCATCAATAAAGGACTGAGATATCGCACTCACCTCACTTCCACTGTCTAAGAGACAACATACATTCATACCCAACATACTCACTATTATTATAGGGTGGCTTATTCTAGTTTGTACAGGTAGTTCCTTAAACTCATCCAATAGTTCCTTTTGGATCTGTCTCCAACTAAAGTGATCGACATCTGTCTTCATTACATTTAGGACAAAGGGTGTAGGGGTTTCCTGAATTACATTTTCAGCTGCCTTTTCCAGTCGGTCTATTAATTTCAAATCGAAACACCGCACGACTTCATTACATTTAGTTTGCTGAACATGACCCAAATTACTGTAGTCTGAGCGATTCTGCGGTTCCAGACCGGGCATAACAGTAGTTACAGCTAAACCATTTTCACTATTATCGTCGGGTTCCTTCTCAAGTGACAACTGGTCACAGCTACTGGGTTCATCGACCCCCCAACAGGCTATCCTCTAAATTCTCACTTACCTCCTGTCCTAAATCTATTAGTACAGTATCAACATCCTGCGCAGGCACTTTAGATAAGAGCACATCATCCTCATCGTAAATATAAGCATGAATTTCTTCTGCTTCATCACCTGAGAATTCAGTATTTTGTAGCTCTTCCCTACCATTACACTGCTGCGCCTTCTCTTTCTCTTCCCACTTAGAAAGCGTCTCTAACACGGTATCTATCAAACACTGTGAGTGATCTAATATTTCTGCTGTATCCTTAGATGCTACCGACCCCTCATTCACACGTTCAGTCTGAGTATTCTGATCTGTCTTACCAATCACTGTAATTACTGGCTTAGGAAAAGTAACTGCCTAGTGAGCGCCAGTGTCCTCATAGACGGGAACTAGTTTTCCTGTCTCGGCCTACTACTGTTTCCTTTATTCCCATTATAGTTAATTGGCACAGCATTGCTTTCCGCACTGTTGTTTACCTGCATAATTTTGTTTGGAACAAAATTACTATCATTTGGATGCCATTGTTGGTTCTGATAATTATTTCTCCAATTCCTACCTCTCTTAGGATGGCGAGCACCTACTGTTCTGATGTTTACATTGCCATTGTGCTCATTCTTAAAATTACTACTAGTGTTATTACCATTTCTGTTATTACGTGCTTCCTTGTCATTGGCAGCAACACGTTCTACACCTTCCAAATATTCAATGAAACGATCCAGACTGTCTTTAGGGGCAGATATAATTCTAGTTTGCCAATACCATGGCAGTTTGGCTTCAAGACCTAGTATTATCATTTCAGGTTTTAACTTTTCGGCCAAATGTGACAAACGTGAGATCCATGACCTGGCAAACTCTTTAATAGATTCCTTGCCTACATTGAAGCGTTTCCCACTCCAAAATTCTATCAACACTTCATTTTGCTTATTACTAGACCAGTACTCATTAATGAAAGCTGTTTTAAATTCCGCTAATGTTTTACACTTCAACATAACATCAGCTGACCAACGCATGGCGTCACCTGCTAAATGGCTTCTAATAAATGAGACTTTCTCTCGTTCAGACCAAGTTGGTGGAATCACATCTTCAAAATCGTACCAGAAATCTAGCGGGTGGATATTTTTATCTTGATCGAACCGCAAGAACTGCCGACACCCGATAAAAGCGGCGTTTGCAGCTACAACTTGTTGTATACTACCATTACCAGAAGTTACTGAAGCTACTGTACTCTCAAGGTTAGCAATGTTAGTACTAATATTTTCTACTCTCATTTCAACATTATCTACTCTTTGCATAATATGAGTAGTATCAGCTTTGATTGCGTCTACTTCTGCTTGACATATGTTTACCTTTATATTAACATCTTTAAACCTATCTGAGCACAGTTCAGATTCCGCCTCGATCTTTTCTGTTAACGTGTGCTCCAGCTTCGCATCTTCCATTTGGAAGTCTTTGCGAACCTCAGCAACTTCGGATTTTACTGTTTTATTCATCTCAGATAACTGTTGAGCAACCTTTTTCTTAATATCTGCATGGTTGTAATCAATTTTATAATTTAAACTGTCCAGATCCTCTTTCAACTTATTGCAGCCAGTCTTGAAGAAAGTTTCTAATTCAGCTTTATTGGATTCTAATTTATTGTCCATTGCCTCAAACCGTTTATTAAAATTGGTTTGGCTGGCCACAATCCTGTTATTTACCTCAATTATATCAGACTTTAATTCAGCTGTCATTCTAGCATTACTGGCAGCTATTGCTTGTAATATTACATTTAAATCCGTAGCCCCAGTACCTTTGGGTTGCTCACTAGCTGGCTTTTTATCACACTCAGGTGACGAAAAACTAGCTCCAACACCAGAATCATCAAAACTAAATGAAACTTCTGATTGATCAGACATATGTAACTTCTCCTTCTTAAACTCTACCATCTCTGATGACTGTTTCATTTTTAATTCATCAGAGAAACTATCATCCAATAAATTAACAATTTCTGATTTCTGCTTTACTATAGGGGTCTCTATTATTGAATCATTGCACCTTTTCACACTACTGTCAGGAGACAATACTTCATAATTCACTTTAACATTACTATTTTCATGCATATTTACACTTGAAATGTCGTCTGGATTTACAGTTCCCTCAACAGACATAGGTTCTGATTTAAGTTTAACCTCGGTTTCTTCTGGCAGTTCCATCGCCGACAGTCTTTTAGTGCAGGTTAGTAACAGTTTTAACAGCTTTTCACTTAACTTAGTTCCTTCTGCACGGCGTATGGCGTTGCCGGCGCGGCGTACCAGCCGGATTACCGATGCGACGCGGCGCATTGAACTGCAGACGGCACTTCGACAGCTGCTGTGTGTTAGCGTGGCCCGCAACTGCAGGCGCGGCTCCGGTTGCTGCGGTGTGGCGAAACTGGCTTCTCGCGATGCCGGCAGCGCCGCTAGACTCAGTGCCAGCTCCGTCAATCCAGATGTGTCGTTAATCTAGTTGCGTTGTCCACATGCACACGTAACAGCCACTGTTCTATTACTCAGTTGCGTGTCGCATTTCACTCCCGAATCCGAATATTTAAAAATCACTTTCACCTTTACTCAGTTTCTTTTCGTTATTTCCGGCCGATGCGCCACATGTGGGGTGGCATATGGAATCCATTTGTTGAATGATAAATGAAATGTAGAATACATGCATTTCCCGGCACATGCACCATATGTGGGGCGGCATATGGAATTTATTGTTATTGAAATGTTCCTATGATTTAATTAATGCTGTTGTTTGCCGTTCTCAACACTGGCTCTCTAATTACAATATTGGCAACCAGAAAGTGATTAGCAAAACGTGAAGCCTGTAATTAGAATTCCTGGTGCCCACTTCAACTGAGAAATACACTTATAGCTACAGATTATAGCTCTGAGGAATTAGGAGATTGTCTGGCATTCATAATAAAAAACGATTCACACTGAAAGGTTCACTATATTCTGAAAGTCACAGACCAAAAAGAGTCCACACAATTCAACTACCAGAGCAGTTCAGAGTGTAATGCGCTCATGCAACTATAACTGTTCCAATTAAATGTTTAAGTGAATGCTCGCCATAATTTGATGATAATGTTCATCGAACGCCATGCTAAATAATGGTAGAATGTCTGTCCCGCGACGGCACGTGAAAATACGACATACGCGAACTGAAGATAGATCATCAAAGTCATCCCAGAATTAACACTTCACTCGAAAATGATTTCTTGGCTACGCGTATCCCGAGTAACTTATTATGGCATTCGAGGCTGTTCATAGCAATGATACCGACGCGACGCGACTCCCGGCGCAGGTGGTGCGCTGATCAGCGTCTCGAGAGAACTGGGGCCTTTCTTTCTCGCGCAGCGTTATTATATATAAAGCTGCGGTGCAGACGGCTAAGGGAACGCCTGATCAAATCCGCTGTCCCGACTAGCCGCTGGGCTAGTAATGCACCATTTAAGTTATCACATAAATCATTGCTTCCTCTGCTGATGGCCGATGAAGCTCTCAATTTAAATGTGCAATCAGCACACAGGTAATTAATCATAATTAAAGTTTGACGTGGCTAAGTCCAATATTTTGAGCGAGAGAATTAATTTAATTACACTACACGCAGTAGACGAGCTCTGAACTTGCCTGTTGGAGATACGCTATAGCGATAGTTTTATGGTTATTCAGTTGAAACTTCTCACATCTTTATGATTATAGCGGATCTCCCTTCTACTTAAATTTAAACATCCTAGCTTCATTTATTCGCCTACTTAATCTAGCTTGCTTCCTTAATTTTTAAGACAAAAACCAGAAAATCACGAATTTCAACTAAAATTTTAATTTGTGAGATCCAGAATACTGTTTCTACTAAATTATTATGCAAAAGGAATCTACATATAATTTTTTAACTTTCTAGCTCTTTTCTGTTGCGCCAGTGATTTTTACAGAAAAACGTCCAAATTTCGAAAATGGTTCAAGTTATTGAACTGATATTCAACACATATTGATTTAGTATTACTCCTGACATGCTACACTCCTGGAAATTGAAATAAGAACACCGTGAATTCATTGTCCCAGGAAGGGGAAACTTTATTGACACATTCCTGGGATCAGATACATCACATGATCACACTGACAGAACCACAGGCACATAGACACACGCAACAGAGCATGCACAATGTCGGCACTAGTACAGTGTATATCCACCTTTCGCCGCAATGCAGGCTGCTACTCTCCCATGGAGACGATCGTAGAGATGTTGGATGTAGTCCTTTGGAACGGTTTGCCGTGCCATTTCCAACTGTCGCCTCAGTTGGACCAGCGTTCGTGCTGGACGTGCAGACCGCGTGAGACGACGCTTCATTCAGTCCCAAAACATGCTCAATGGGGGACAGATCCGGAGATCTTGCTCGCCAGGGTAGTTGACTTACACCTTCTAGAGCCCGTTGGGTGGCACGGGATACATGCGGACGTGCATTGTCCTGTTGGAACAGCAAGTTCCCTTGCCGGTCTAGGAATGGTAGAACGATCGGTTCGATGACGGTTTGGATGTACCGTGCACTATTCAGTGTCCCCTCGACGATCACCAGAGGTGTACAGCCAGTGTAGGAGATCGCTCCCCACACCATGATGCCGGGTGTTGGCCCTGTGTGCCTCAGTCGTATGCAGTCCTGATTGTGGCGCTCACCTGCACGACGCCAAACACGCATACGACAATCATTGCCACCAAGGTAGAAGCGAGTCTCATCGCTGAAGACGACACGTATCCATTCGTCCCTCCATTCACGCCTGTCGCGACACCACTGGAGGCGGGCTGCACGATGTTGGGGCGTGAGCGGAAGACGGCCTAACGGTGTGCGGGACCGTAGCCCAGCTTCATGGAGACGGTTGCGAATGGTCCTCGCCGATACCCCAGGAACAACAGTGTCCCTAATTTTCTGGGAAGTGGCGGTGCGGTCCCCTACGGCACTGCGTAGGATCCTACGGTCTTGGCGTGCATCTGTGCGTCGCTGCGGTCCCGTCCCAGGTCGACGGGCACGTGCACCTTCCGCCGACCACTGGCGACAACATCGATGTACTGTGGAAGACCTCACGCCCCACGTGTTGAGCAATTCGGCGGTACGTCCACCCGGCCTCCCGCATGCCCATTATACGCCGTCGCTCAAAGTCCGTCAACTGCACATACGGTTCACGTCCACGCTGTCGCGGCATGCTACCAGTGTTAAAGACTGCGATGGAGCTCCGTATGCCACGGCAAACTGGCTAACACTGACGGCGGCGGTGCACAAATGCTGCGCAGCTAGCGCCATTCGACGGCCAACACCGCGGTTCGTGGTGTGTCCGCTGTGCCGTGCGTGTGATCATTGCTTGTACAGCCCTCTCGCAGTGTCCGGAGCAAGTATGGTGGGTCTGACACAACGATGTCAATGTGTTCTTTTTTCCATTTCCAGGAGTGTAGAAACGTTTCAGGTTATTTACTTGATTTGTGAAGTATTGCGCAACATTTATGACGGGGAGCTAGTTACAGTGGACTGGCTGGCACACAATGGAAAGACTGCTGTGAATTTTATACGGCGTGAGTAGGCTGCTTCCCTACAATCCGCCATCTTGAATAAACTTGCCAACAGTGGAGAGTGGGGCTACACTGTCCTTGTCCCACTACTCAGGTGGTCACTATGTTTTGGCTGATCAGTGCATGTGCCTCTGACATCACTGTGTTGCCATGCCTTATGGAGCAGCCTCGCGAATGGTGTTGCATCAGAGACTGGCTACTGCAGGAAGCCAGAACTGTCCATCATTTACATTTAATACACTACTTCAAAATTTCAATCGTCTCTCTTATGTTTCTCTTAAAGGTAAGTGCCTGCCAAGTTAGTTGGCAAGCTTTCTGAAATTGTGTAGGCCATCTGCATTCATCACTGGGTTTTGCCACTGCTGATGCGCTGGGTTGTCTGAGCCATATATGCTTTGCATGTTTAATTCTGCGTGTGCTAACAGAACACCCTGTCTCACCAGTGTACATTTCCGCATTCACTGCTAATACCGTAGACTACAGATGTGTGTAGCCTGTTGATAGCATCCTTCATGGAGCCTGGCAAATCTCTGATTCTGCTGCTGCATCCTTGGATTGTCTTGATGACCATCCAGTGAAGAACATTTCCCTCTCATTCATTGTCGCCCTGTACATACAGTAGGAAGACAATGTGCTATTATTCCTCCTTTTTAGTTTTGTATCGTCTTGCTATAATGCTACTATAGGGGTTGGCAAAAATTCCGAAACACTGCGAGAAACTACGAGAAGTGCATGCTTGAATGTAAACGCACATGCTAGCCAAGCCTGCAGGTAGTTCTATTGTATTTAACTATGAATGGCACCTGTGCTCTGCTCTCAAGAGGCTGCAAGGGTCAATCGTGGTCAGAACAGTGTTCTGTGTAGTTGTGAGTGCATTATGTCGGAGCGTTATGTACTCGAATGTGGAAGACGACAGTTGCAAAAATTGACGAAGAGTTGAGTATCGCACCCTGTCAGCACCAAAACAAAAGGAATGGAGCTCTATAAGTAGGGAATCGTAGGACTAGCTGTAATTCCGAAACCACCAGTCAGTAACGCAAATGCCCATAGCAGAAAAAATTGTTGCTGGAACCCGTAAAGCCTGGAATGTGGGCCAGTAGAAGGAAGTCTTTTGTTCGGATGAGTCTTGTTTCAGACTGCTTCCAACTTCTGGTCGAATTTACATCCTAAGAGCGAAACATGAAGGGGCTCTGTGGTGATTTGGGCAAGGTCGCATTACTGTCAAGGATTATGTGATCATTTTTGCTGATGGCCTCCAACGCACGGGAAAATGTTTGTTCCCAATGCTAATGCTGTGTGCCAAGACGACAGGACCCCTGTTCACGCGACTCGCATCGTCCAGGGCTGGTTCTGTGAGCACCAGGATGATATGTCGCCTCTCCTCCCACCGCCATGGTCACTAGATCTAGTTATTATTAAGCCTTTCTGGCCTACTACAGAGAGAAGGGTGCGCGTTAGCAATACACATTCATCATCGTTACCTACAACTTGCCACTAATTTGCAGAAGGAATGGTATAAGAAAACTCTGGATTCATGCACGACCCGTATTTATCCGTTACGAGACCACTGGAAGCTGTTTTGAATGCCAACGGGTTCCCTACACGCTATTAGGCATCGTAACATGTGTGTTTTTGGTGTTTACATATTTTTGTCCTTGACCCGTGTTTCCCGTTGTCGTAACCATTGGGTCTGAAAGTGGGTGCGCCCCGACAGCTGAGTGGTCAGTGCGACGGACTGTCATGCCAAGGGACTCGGGTTCGATACCCGGCTGGGCCAGAGATGTTCTCCGATTGGGGACAGGATGTTCTCTTCATCATCATCATCTCATCCCCATCGACGCGCAAGTCTCCGAAGTTGTGTCAACTCAAAAGACTTGCTCCGTGTGACTGCTCTACCTGACTGGGAGGCCCTAGCCACACGAAATTTCTATTTCCATTTTTGAAAGTGTCTTGCACCACTACTTCTGTGTGCCTGCTTTGTTAACGTACAGGGTGTTTAAAAAATGATCGGTATATTTGAAACGGCAATAAAAACTAAACGAGCAGCGATGGAAATACACCGTTTGTTGCAATATGCTTGGGACAACAGTACATTTTCAGGCGGACAAACTTTCGAAATTACAGTAGTTACAATTTTCAACAACAGATGGCGCTGCAAGTGATGTGAAAGATATAGAAGACAACGCAGTCTGTGGGTGCGCCATTCTGTACGTCGTCTTTCTGCTGTAAGCGTGTGCTGTTCACAACGTGCAAGTGTGCTGTGGACAACATGGTTTATTCCTTAGAACAGAGGATTTTTCTGGTGTTGGAATTCCACCACCTAGAACACAGTGTTGTTGCAACACGACGAAGTTTTCAACGGAGGTTTAATGTAACCAAAGGACCAAAAAGCGATACAATAAAGGATCTGTTTGAAAAATTTCAACGGACTGGGAATGTGACGGATGAACGTGCTGGAAAGGTAGGGCGACCGCATATGGCAACCACAGACGGCAACGCGCAGCTAGTGCAGCAGGTGATCCAACAGCGGCGTCGGGTTTCTGTTCGCTGTGTTGCAGCTGCAGTCCAAATGACGCCAACGTCCACGTATCATCTCATGCGGCAGAGTTTACACCTCTATCCATACAAAATTCAAACGCGGCAACCCCTCAGCGCCGCTACCATTGCTGCACGAGAGACATTTGCTAACGATATAGTGCACAGGATTGATGACGGCGATATGAATGTGGGCAGCATTCGGTTTACTGACGAAGCTTATTTTTACCTGGATGGCTTCGTCAATAAACAGAGCTGGCGCATATGGGGAACCCAAAAGCCCCATGTTGCAGTCCCATCGTCCCTGCATCCTCAAAAAGTACTAGTCTGGGCCGCCATTTCTTCCAAAGGAATCATTGCCCCATTTTTCAGATCCGAAACGATTACTGCATCATGCTATCTGGACATTCTTCGTGAATTTGTGGCGGTACAAACTGCCTTAGACGACACTGCGAACACCTCGTGGTTTATGCAAGATGGTGGCCGGCCACATCGCACGGCCGACGTCTTTAATTTCCTGAATGAATATTTCGATGATCGTGTGATTGCTTTGGGCTATCCGAAACATACAGGAGGCGGCGTGGATTGGCCTCCCTATTCGCCAGACATGAACCCCTGTGACTTCTTTCTGTGGGGACACTTGAAAGACCAGGTGTACCGCCAGAATCCAGAAACAATTGAACAGCTGAAGCAGTACATCTCATCTGCATGTGAAGCCATTCCGCCAGACACGTTGTCAAAGGTTTTGGGTAATTTCATTCAGAGACTACGCCATATTATTGCTACGCATGGTGGATATGTGGAAAATATCGTACTATAGAGTTTCCCAGACCGCAGCGCCATCTGTTGTTGACAATTGTAACTACTGTAATTTCGAAAGTTTGTCTGCCTGAAAATGTACTGTTGTCCCAAGCATATTGCAACAAACGGTGTATTTCTATCGCTGCTCGTTTAGTATGTATTGCCGTTTCAAATATACTGGTCATTTTTGAAACACACTGTATGTAAGACGCTTTGGGTGGTGATGGGAGTTGGCTTCTAAGTATCTGTCAGAAAAAAGTAGATTTCCTATGAACTCTATGGCCGAGTGAGCTATTGCACATTGGGAAAGGGAAGCACGCCGGTTGAAAACTTTCCACTGTGACCTGAATATTGACATGCTGTGGACTAAGATGGCGGCGGAAGTTACGCAGTTATTTTACACCATGTGGCCAGATGACAAAGGTGTCATCTAGGTGCCGTAGGCAGCAATTGGGGCGCATCGATGTGGGCTGGAACACTGATTCTTTGAACATCTCCGTACGGATGTCTGCTGTAACTTCTGTGGTCGCGGGAACCCTTGGTAGCTCCACTCCTCTGACTACGTCTTGGTTTCGTGATCATTAATGTCGAGCTAGATTTTATTTATAGTTGGCAAGATCTCGAATGTCCCTCGCGTAGCTCCAGTTGGTAGAGTCCACACCTGCACTGGGCAAATATCCCGGGTTCGAGTCCTGGTTCGGCACAAACTTTTAATCTGCCATGTAATTCCATACCAGTGCATACTCCGCAGCAGGGTGAAAAATCATCATGGAGATCTAATCTATTGTTAATAATGAAACCAGAATAATGTCGGCAGTTATGCAGTATCTTGTCTATCATTTTACCAGGTATCATTTTACTAGGTATCATTTTACTAGGTATATCAGTTTATGCATATAATTACTTGTTGCTGGATTCGTGGATGCTGTGGGGCGCCGACTGCAAGGTTCAATATCGACGGTGAAATTTACAATCTTTAAACGAAACACCTAGATTTTGACAACGGCGTAGGAAACATACTTATCAAATGGCTCTGAGCACTATGGGACTCAACTGCTGTGGTCATCAGTCCCCTAGAACTTAGAACTACTGAAACGTAACTAACCTAAGGACGTCACACACATCCATGCCCGAGGCAGGATTCGAACCTGCGACCGTAGCAGTCGCACGGTTCCGGACTGCGCGCCTAGAACCGCGAGACCACCGCGGCCGGCAAACATACTTATCATTCAGTGTTTGTGACATCTCACTGTAAATGTCTCTTGCACATTTTCCCTTGACAAACAAAAAGCTCAGGACGCCTCTTAACTTGCTTGTGCCTTTGCTATCTCACGTTCTTCGTTCCTCCTCTCATGACTTTATAGCTCTGCGTGGATCTTAGCCTTTTCAACAAGTTTCCTCTATTCTGTCCTCTCCAGCGCTGTTCTCTGCCATCATCTAACTCTGACAGATCTTATATCTTCTTCAACATCGTCTATACACCGATTTCTTAACTTTCCTCTCCTTTTTCTCCCTTTTGACCTCCATTTAAAATCATTTTAGGTGTTCTTCCGATATCCATCCAAGGATACGTCCAAGCCTAACTATTCTCCTATTTTTTACTGTTCTTACAACGTCAGCTCCTTGTATAAGGCGATCCAACTCAGTTTTCGTCCCAGATCTCCAGAAACCATTGTTATGCTGAACTACTTCATAGAACATGCGCAGAACCTTGCGGTCAAATATCCTGAGCTGCTACTCATCAGTACTCGTTAGCGTCCGTGTTTCACATCCATAGGCTACAAATGGCCTGTGACCTAATAAATTTAAAGTTTCAGTCTTCTATATAATAACATAGACGTTAACAATTCCTCAAAAGTGTGGAAACATCTATTACCACTTAGGGTGCGCTGTTTTATTTCAGTTGACGAGGAATTTTGACATGGAGTATGTCCTATTAATGTTAGATACCACATAGTCAAAGTTCTGCACATGTTCAAAATTAAAAGCAGCTGCTAGTAGTTTATCGAAGTTATTCTTTTCCTTCCTGGTGCAATACTTGTACATAGTCTTCAACTTCACGTTCTGCTTGGATTTAAAATTAGTTATAACAATAGGAAAGAAGATCAAAGACGTTAATACAGATCTGATTGAAATGGAAATAACTAAGGAAGAAATAGTAGAAAGAGAAAAGTTCAGAACGAAAGTAGAAAGTTTCAGGGCTTTTCATAAGACCACAAAGAAAGCGACAGATGCATTGTGGACAGAAGAAAGAAGAATGAAAAACTGCTAGAAAAGAATAGAGGAGAAAAGAAAGAAGACATAATTTATTTAATGTGGTCCTCGGTAGGATTGACCAATAAAAAATAGGAAATATGTGACAACTACAGAGTTACGACAGACGTAATCGAGATTTCATATTCTACGAAAATTATTTTTCAGTTCGAACGGAAAGGGGTCAGAGTTAGTTCCTACTCGATCACAAAATCGAAATTGTACTAGACAGCTTACGCGTAAGGTTCATCTTCAGTATCGAACACGAACACAAAGAAGACGAACACTAGGACACAAGGAAATAAGGTATACAAATCCATCTGAAACAGATACAGCTAAACTTAAGATAATTAAAGATCAGGGCGCAAACATCACCAAGCGTCGAAGTGCAAACAAGATAATGACGGGAGTGAAAGGTGATGGTGAGGAAATAACTTCATAATGACTGTTTAGATAACAATGGTAATGATAATTACAAATCATGCTCAAAGAAATAGACAACAGAAAACTTGGACTAATAGATGAAATAGATGCAGCATTAATTAAGTATGGAGACGCTTACTGCCATATCTGATTTCAACATCTTGTTGAAACATTGTAGCAAAGATGTAAAATCCAAAACCCGTGGAAGGCGTCAGAAGTCATCTCTTTGTTAAAAACAAGCAGCTCGTTGAATTCTTCATACAGTGTCTATTAAAAACTGTTGAACAATAACAGTTCTACCTCAGTCATTTTTCCAAGATGATTAAAGGGAGTTTAGAAAAGGATATACCTGTAGCACAAACTTTTTGCAGTAGAACGACAAAACAGCTTTGATAGATTTTTCAGATATTTTTCAGTCGAATATATCAAATAAATTATGGTCAATGGTGAGTGCCAGTGGCTATCAACGCGCCTCATAAGCTCTTACGCTTGTATCATGAAATAAATACATGGGAGAATAGGAAAAATGAGATAACAATCAATTAAGGAAGAAGACAAGGGTGTTCTCTTTCATCTACTCGATGTCGGTGCATGGAGACACGACCATTGAACTGATGAAGTCATGAACGTGATTCATCCGATCGGGTGACATGTTTGCATTGATTCACAGTCAAATCTTGATGAGCCCTGGCCCATTGCAATCGTATTTGACGATACTATAGGGTCGACAAGGGAACTCGCAGGGGTCGTCTGCTGCGGTGTTTAACAGTGTGTGCTGGACCATGTGATCCGAAACACTTGTGCCTGCACCAGCATTGTGCTAAACTATGTGATCAAAAGTATCTGGACACCTGGCTGAAAATGACTTACATGTTCGTGGTGCCCTCCATTGGTGATACTGGAATTCAGTATGGTGTTGGCCCGCCATTAGCCTTGATGGCAGCTTCCACTCTCGCAGGCATACGTTCAGTCCGGTGCTGGTAGGTTTCTTGGAGAAAAGCAGCCCATTTTTCACGGAGTGCCGCACTCAGGAGAGGTATCGATTTCGGTCGGCGAGGCCTGGCACGAAGTCGGCGTTCCAAAACATCCTAAAGGTGTTCTACAGGATTCAGGTTATGACTCTGTGCAGGCTAGTCCATTACAGACATGTTATTGTCTTGTAACCACTCCACCACGGGCGATGCATTATGAACAGATACTCGATCGTGTTGAAAGATGCAATCGCCGTCCCCGAATTGCTCTTCAAGACTGAGAAGCAAGAAGGTGCTTTAAACATCAGTGTAGGCCTGTGCTGTGATAGTGCCACGCAAAACAACACTGGCTGCAAGCTCCCTCCGCGAAAAACACGACCACACCATAACACAATCGCCCCCGAATTTTACTGTTGGCACTACACACGCTGGCAGATGATGTTCACCGGGCATTCGCCATACCCACACCCTGACATAGGATCGCCACATTGTGTAGTATGACCCGTCACTCCACACAACGTTTTTCCACAGTTCAGTCGTCCAATGTTTACGCTCCTTACACCAACCAGGGCGTCGTTTGGCATTTAGAGCGTGATGTGTGGCTTATGAGCAGCCGCTCGACCACGATATCCAAGTTTTCTCACCTCCCGCCTAACTGTCACAGTACTTGCAGTGGATCCTGATGCAGTTTGGAATTTCTGTGTGATGGTCTGGATAGATGTCCGTCTATTACACATTACGACCCTCTTCAACCACCGGCGGTCTCTGTCAGTCAACAGACGAGGTCGGCCTGTACGCTTTTGTGCTGTACGTGTCCCTTCACGTTTCCACTTCACTATTATGTCAGAAACAGTGGACCTAGGGATGTTTAGGAGTGTAAAAATCTCGCCTACGGAAGTGTGACACAAGTGACACCCAGTCACCTGACCACGTTCGAAGTCTGTGAGTTCCGCGGAGCGCCCCATTCTGCTCTCTCATGATGTCTAATGAGGTCGCTGATAGGAAGTACTTGGCAGTAAGTGACAGTACAATGCACCTAATATGAAAAAAATATGTTTTTGTGGGTGTCCGGATACTTTTTTATCACGTAGTGTACGTCCGCACATCTGCTACCGACCGCTGTCTATTCTGACTCACAGACCAGGCAAGTATCTGACCTCTACGACATGTGATGAAGCGTGGACGTCCAACACGTTGTCGCCTACTCGTGGTTTCACCGTCCTTGAGTCACTTTCCGTAGATGTTCACGTCAGTAGCGTACGAACAACCGACCAGTCTCACGGAGATGCTCATTCTGAGCCTCCAAGCTATAACAATCTGGCTTTTGGCAAAGTTTGTCTAGTTGCGGCCCATATTGTCGCTAGACTGATTGCCTTTTCGTCTCTGCTCTGCAGCACCACCAGAGGAAGAGATTCATGTCGGACGATCTGGGTAGCCAACTCGTTTCCTCGAATTATCCGGAATGCTCTTCACACGAATCACGAACAGATGTGGCCCAATGACGTAGCTATCGTCATCAATAAAAACCCATAGGTTTTTCCATTGAAGTGGATCATTGTGGATTAATGTGTTTAAACGATCTTCATCAAGGTCTTCCTGAAAGTGGAGAGTCACTAATGTTAAAACGACTCTCTTTAAAAGGAGAAAACAATTTTCTTGCCGTGCTCTGGCCAATGGCATTATTCCCATGTTGTTGTTGTTGTGGTCTTCAGTCCTGGGACTGGTTTGATGCAGCTCTCCATGCTACTCTATCCTGTGCAAGCTTCTTCATCTCCCAGTACTTACTGCAACCTACATCCCTTGGTCTCCCCCTACGGTTTTTACCCTCCACGCTGCACTCCAATACTAAACTGGTGATCCCTTGATGCCTCAGAACATGTCCTACCAACCGATCCCTTCTTCTGGTCAAGATGTGCCACAAACTTCTCTTCTCCCCAATCCTATTCAATACTTCCTCATTAGTTATGCGATCTACCCATCTAATCTTCAGCATTCTTCTGTAGCACCACATTTCGAAAGCTTCTATTCTCTTCTTGTCCAAACTATTTATCGTCCATGTTTCACTTCCATACATGGCAAAACTCCATATACGGCGCAAATGTTTCTGGCTGCCTCTGTTGCTGTCACCCCTCTCCTGAACTCAGACAGAAAAATGTGTTGGAAACTTTGTGATTTCTCCACTTGGCACGCCATTTTCTAGTGTCCAAAGATCCACTCACTATCTCAGAATGACAAAATGACAACATGTAAACTCAAATAGCAACAGTGAACTAAATTACAATCAATAAATAAGCTCAAAGCAACCGAAATACCAACGTGCAAAACAATTACGCTACGAACTTATGCACCAACCTAATAGATGGATATGGGTTAGAAAACAAAATTGTATTTTCCTAGTGGTGGACGATATCCAGAAACATATATATTGTTAAGGCAAACACGGAAAAAAGAGATTCAACCCCAAGATGGCTAATAGATGGAGTTATAGCACCAAATTAAGTTTTATTTTGTCAAACATTTTTCTTTAGAGACAGAGCATCCGCAACTACCAGTATTTTTACTGAATGGCAGGACTTGTTACACCAAAATCTCCCTGCGACCGATTTCGGTTCTTAGGCTGTTTTCAAGTATTCGAAACAGGACAACAGGCACCCCTCAGTTATTTGCAATGCACCAGATGTACGAAGGGGATTGCTGGTGGCCGTTATTTGTTCACGAGTTGTGGCGTCTGAGGCGCTGGGACGTGGGCGAGTCTTGGCAGAGGCTCCTCCCTGGCGACATTGCATCAGGCACCCGGCGAGTCACGGCCATTGCGCCGTGCATCCGGCACGCTCTGCATCTGCAGTGCGTATTCCTGTGGCAGCAGGGATCTGCTGACGCTTCGCCGCTTGCCTGGCTCCAAAATACACGGCCGAGCACGCTCTTCGTCGAACAGTGGAGCCACGTGCGTGTCCTAGGCTATAAAGCGAGCTCTATTTCACAACTCGCCACCATCTCTCTGTTGTACCTTGTTATCTTGGAGCAGCACAGTTGACGCTGACACAAAAGATGACGCGTGTCTAGACACTGAGAATACGAAAAACGTTGTTCGTCGTTGATATTCGAGTGCTACAGGACGTGTTTCATGTCACTAGTACGTAGAGATTTAAGTTATCGAACGAAATGGGTTCAGATGAGGTTCCGTAACAAATATTACATACGTATTCAGACAACAGAAAAACTGATTTAACAACACAACTAAGCATATGATTCTCTTTCCATATATAGACTACACATGCTCAAACAAATATTTTTTCAGTGGAGTACAGGAAGTTTTGCAGAAAAAATTTTTGACTTTAATCTCAATTACAACTGTGCTATCAGTCATGCGTCTTGCGTCATTAAGAAAACGATCAAAGATTAACTTACAGTAAGTTTTACTGAAGAGTAAATGAATGTCATTTTTCCTCTCGTATTGTAGTTATGTACATTGTTATTCCTTTTGAACGGTATTAAGTTATGTATAAGACATTTCCTGAAAGGAATCAAACAATGGAAATTCTAGGATGGAATACAAAAATATTGCGAGAAAGATAGTTGCTACTCACCATATAACGGAGATGGTGGATCGAAGATACCCCACAACAAAAGGACTGTCAGAAAGTGAGCTTTCGGTCAACAAGGCCTTTGTCGAACTTAGACAACACACACTGACGCAAACGCAACTCACACGCACAAGACCACAGTCTCTGTTAGCTCGAGCCAGACAAGAATGTACATTGTATTCCTGAAAGAATGTATTTAGAGTCTGATGCTGCAGATAAAATACTTAAATACTTAAACAGCTGTCTACAAGACCATCATGGGAAAGTATTGCATTATTTTCTTATCACACAATCTACAATGTAAAAGAAAGTGCTTAATGACGAAATCCACATAAGCAATAACTCTCTGATCATGTTAACCACTAAAATAATAAGAAACAGAGATCTGAAACATAACCAGAATAAATAATCAATGAATATTCCTCACTTCCCTTCTCTCTCTCTCTCTCTCTCTCTCTCTCTCTCTCTCTCACACACACACACACTCACACACACACACACACTGACACTCACACACACAGAAAACAAATGAAAAGTATCAAGAGACATACACAACAGGAACAAAAAAAGAAAGGTATACACACAGCGACAGTTGTCAACAGTACACAACGTAAACACACACATGTTGATCACAAAATGTAAAATGCAAGTGATACAAGCGATGTGTCATAGCAAATGTGGGTGAAAGAACTCCAGAAACTGGCCAGCTGGAGCATGGAGACTAGTGAAGGCATTTCCAGGACCACACACATGGGCTAACAACGCTGGAAATCGTAACACAGAACGATAATTTCACCTCAGGAAATTTGTGTTACAAAAGTTGATTCTAATCTAAAAAACAAGAGAAAAACATGGCAAAATGTAACATAGTAATATATTGTAACTACCACATAATACATTTATTATATGTATAAAAAGAAACATTTATTACAGGGCATTGAAGATGCTTCACAAATAAAAGAAGCGAAGCGCTTATGGCAATAAACAAACTACCTTTCATATAGTTGCATGGACGGAATATATCTCTAAGAATTTTGAAGCAACTAAGGAACAACGCTAAACAGAAAAAGTCATGAAAAAATGTATTGTATTACTTATTGAACGCTCTCGTATTTCTACATTTGTAACACAAATTTCTTGTATCACTTGCATTTTACATTTTGTGATCAACATGTGTGTGTTTACGTTGTGTACTGTTGACAACTGTCGCTGTGTGTATACCTTCCTTTTTTTGTTCCTGTTGTCTACTGTACTCTCAATGGCAGAAAATTCAAAAATACCTGAACCAAGTTGGTAACAACCCCTAATGGGTGTTTTTCTGTTTCAATGAATATGTACGTAAATCTAAAGATTTTGAAGGCTCCACGCTACTTGTTAACTCTTGACAATGTTTTAACATCATTGGTGTTAACGAATTGATGTGTAGCTAAAGATATGTCCGTTTTTCTGATTAAAACAGAAACCATTCGCAGAACAGCAGTTAATAATACGTTTAAATACATTATTTTCGATTTCCTCTGTTGATATATGCATGCTAGGGTGGTTTGTATATATCATGCCATTTGCGGATGGAATTAGTTCTCTCCATGTGGTACCTGTGGTTCATTCGAGACGTATTGCCACAATTGTTGATTCTCTCTTTTCCTGTTCGGGTGATGATGATGTTTCGCCAAGATGATGTACAACCGGACTTTCATGTTAAAATCCGTGACCACTTGAAGAATATATACCCTCACTCTCTCACAGTAGCAAGTTGCCGTAGGACGCTACGTGGGTATCAAACGACTGGAAAAAAGTGCAGAGATGTTTTCAAGAAAGGTCGTCGGGCACGTGCACTGTAACTTTGACGTCAGTCTTTTGTAGAAATATGAAACAGGTTTTATGGTAACTTTTTATGACCTTTTTGGAAAACAAGGCTTTCGTGTGTAGGAATCAACAAGGATATTGTTAAACTCGTCTGGCTCTGCTCGTACGTTCGCAGAAAAATAGTCAATAACTGTTTTAAATACATTATTTGTACTTTTTTCGTTGCTATATATCTATTACGACTGAATATAGTTCTTGTGCCATTTGCGGAAAGAATTAATGCTGCATTACACTTATTAATTGGAATATCATGTACTATTTGAAACACAGAGCGACGAGCAAATTGTTAATCTTGAACATTGCACGAAAGCGTAATGAAGTGGTATATCAGCAATGTTGCAATGGGACATTTGTTACTTCAGGACATTGGTGTGCACGTAAATGATTAGGGCTGCAGTTCTCTGTGGTGGGTAGAACAGCCACTAGGGTGCATTAGTGTTGTTCATTTTCATGTCGTTACCAGGCCTGACAGGCTAACATGGCTTGTGAACAGCATCAGATGTTGAGCGATCACTATGAAGGAGGTGAAAAAGCCATCGACTCGTATGAGCCAGTTATCAGCTCCTGACAGCGCCTGAAAGGGACCTCACTATTGGCCAGCTAGTCGAACTGCGCAATGGAAAACGACTTTCGCTCTCTCTAATTCCAGACCAGTTCGCAAGTGTTTTCATCATCCATACAAAGTAATGTTCAAAACTCCGACAGCTGCTACAGTGAATCACTTTATTTTACAAATCACTTTATTTCACAAACAGTTTAATCACAAACGGATATAGCTAGTCAACTGGCTAAATATAGAAATGAAACAGACTCAATTTAACATATATAAGCGTTGTTGTTATCGTTGTGATCTTCAGTCCGACGACTGGATTGCTTTAGCTCTTCACGTTAGTCTGTCCTATAGTAAAGCCTTAGTATCCCTCTATATCACTTATACCCCACTCCTCCCACCCCAACCTTCCCACCCAACCACCAGTTCACACCATTAGCAAATTAACTATTTCTTGATGACTCATGTTGTACCCTACCAATCAAACACTCCTTTTGTCAAGCTGTGCCATACATTTTTTTTCATCCCGTTTCGATTCGTTATATCTTTATTAGCGTTTCGGTCTACCTATCCAGTCTTCGGTATTCTTCTGTAACATCACGTTCCAGCAGCTTTTATTCTTTCCTTGTCTGAACTGTTTATCATCTACATTTTACTTCCATATATGGATACACTCCACACAAATATCTTCAGAGCAGGTTTCCTAACACTTCAATTTATACTCGATATTAAGAACTTTATCTCTTTGAGAAACGCTGTTTTTGCTATTATTTGTCTGTTATGTATATCTTCATTTCTTCTGCGCAAATGGAAAAACTCATCTACGACTTTTAGAGTCTCATTTCCTAATCTGATCACCTCGACTACACTCAGTTACTCTTGTTTTATACCTTAAAACCTCTTCTGAAAATAGTGTAGATGCCGTTCAACCTTTTTTTTACTATCAGAAACAGTCTTGATCACAAATTATTTATTCCGGTGGCCGGTTTCGACAACATCTATGGTCATCTTCAGACCAATGAGTAAGGACCTCCTTCTGGTGGTAAACCACGCGCAAGTCTTCTTTTTTACTTTCAATTTTTACGTTACTTACACTGCAAATAAACCGAGATGATACGACATTGAACTGTATGTGATAAAAATCAAACCCTGCATGAAGCAAAACAAATTCTTTCTGTTGACTCGTAGGGAGCACAAACTGGTCCACAATTACACAACGAGATTTTTCAAGATGAAGAAGGGTTGCCATCCTGCACTATTAAAGAGATTTTCCTAAAAATCACTCCACTAGTGTTTATTTTCATCGTCACCTTAAGAATTTGATAAAAAGCTTCAAAATTGCTCTTATCTCGTCGAGACAGAGAAAAGAAATCACATCCGGAAGAGACTGCACCGAAATAGTTTCCGCTGTACGCCTTCAGATATCCACGCCAATATTTGGGGAAACAATGCGTTAGGCAAGGTTTGCTACCAGAGTGCGCGATGAGAGAGCATCTCTTGTGAATGTAAACCAAGTTTATTTATCTACAGAAACTTTAAAACAACCATGTAATTGTAAAAAGTTGTCATTTAGATGACGAGGAAATTATTGCTATCCCTGTTTACTCGATGAATATTACCTCAGGATGTGTAAATCATCAAACGTAAAGCAATAAAACCGTCTAATTTTATATAAGAAGTTGTCTTGTACGTACTATAACCCTTCCTCGAAAATAATTTGTAACCCAAATTTTGATTTGCCATTCCTTTTCATGCCGTTAGAAACCTCCCCTTAGAAAAATTTATGAATAACTCTGCTGATAAATCCCTTACGTTATTTGATTTTCAAACAGCTGAGCAAAACTGAACGTACTCAGACATTACTCTCTTTACTTATTTTGATCAATTACTAAACTGACACAATATTTTTAGCGCAACGCAATCTGACTTTCAATAATCCCTGCAAAAGAATGGCCCTGACTAACAATAACCTATAACTTACATGAATCACTTACCTCACAAACATCTTCGTCTCTCGAACTACTGCAATACAGCGAGCGCCAATACTGCCAGCTAAATAAAAGATTCAAACTATTGAAGGCACTAACTACTGATTAATATATATATATATATATATATATATATCAGTTCATGACATCTAGTCTTACTGTGTCTGATGGACACATGTCCAGATCATCAGCCCTCAAAACTTCACCATCTCTCCTCCCACATCAACCACAGCTGGCGGCTCACCTCCAACTGCGCAACGCTACGCGCTGTTCACATCCAACTGCCCAACACTACAATAGCGAATATTACGATAATGCCAACCAGCCACAGACTGTACACAGCACAGCCAGTGATTTTCATACAGAGCGCTACGTGGCGTTACCAGTATAAAAACCTGAACAGCCTATTTACAAATTTATGAAAATATTGATGAGTGGGATGTACTGAATATTATTCCAGTATATTTGCAGTGTGTGTAACGTAAAATTTGTGATAAAAAGGTTTCCGAATATGTAGACGAACTCACGACCTTCAGTTTGAAACGTCCCCTTAGATAAATTGTACACGACTGGTCTATGTGAAACGTCCTCTTTGAACAATTATACACAAATGTGCTTAAACTGAAACACAATATGTTTTAGCGCAACTCAATCTGACTTTCAAAAACCCCTACAAAAGAATGGCCCTGACTAACATTAACCTATACCTTTCACAAATCACTTACCTCACAAAAATTTCGTTACTCGAACTACTGCAATACAGCGAGCGCCACTACTGCCAGCTAAATAAAAGATTCAAACTACGGAAGGCACTAACTACTGATAGGTATAGTTAGCAAATGAAAGATTTTAATAGAGAACAAACAGTGTATTTACCTTAATAGTCAAAATATATATGGTAGTTCATGACATCCAGTCTTACAAATTACAAAACTCCGCCATCTCTCTCCCCATGTCCACCACTGCTGGCGGCTCACCTCCAACTGCGCAACGCTACGCGCTGTTAGCATCCAGCTGCCGCTGCCCAACACTACAATGGCAGACAACAATGCAATCTAGCCACAGACTGCGCACAGCACAGCCAGTGATTTTTCATACAGAGCGCTATGTGGCGTTACCAATAAGAAAACCTATACAGCCTACTTCCATAGCTCCCATGCTCCCCACAAAAAATTTTACAAATTTTTTTGGGCAGTGGCCAATAATGATTTGATAAAATTTTTCATAATTACTATAACAAAGATAACAAATGCACACACTTATTGATACAATGTTGGTCAAAAGTTAAAATTTTCTAACAGTCCTTAAAGACAGTCCTGATTATTCATCAAAGTAAAATAGCAGTGTTTTTCTCAAAGTCTGAGTAGTAAAAGAAAATGCACACGGAAGTAGTGGATTTCCATGCAGTCTTGAAGAAGTAGTGTTGTCCTTCCAACGGAAAGACAGTGCTGACTCTTGACATGCAGACAGATAATGGGCCACACCAGAGAAAACCCACAGCAGAGTCTGTCGAAGTTTTGAAGGATATTGGTAGGTAGGTCAACACAGAGTAGACCCATTGTAGTCCTGGTAGAGATTACGGTATTGGTGCGCCACCAGAGGCGCAGACCCATTGCAGTCCTTGTATAAATAATGGTACTGGTGGGTCATCAAAGGTGTAGACCCACTGTAGTCCTTGTAGAGATGGCTAGCAGCCATCTGTTTGACTGTGCAGGAGCACAATCACCATTGAAGAGTCTTGCGGCTAATATAACAAGTCCATAATCACCACTTGTGCACTCAGAAAAATTGTTTTTGAAATGTCCTTAGAATCAGCAATGCTGTTATCCAGTCCCTTACTGAGTTATTAACACATGTGCAAACACTATCAGTCCCTACTTCTCACATATTGTCCATATACTATGACCAACAGAAACGTGTGCAGTGAAATGTAATTTACAAGTTACTTAATTTGATGAACTGGTGTCAATTACAATTTTATAACATAAGAATACAATAACAAAGGTACAAAATATATCATTAAGGAACATAACAATACAGATAACATTTGTAGTAGTACAGGCTTTACAAAAGAATCGAAATAGCAAATACATCAGTGTTACAAAAATTACGACATAAGTACATACATAAAAGATCAGAATAACTTTTGAAACGTCAACTTCACACACGAGCATTAAAACAAAACAGAATAAATAATGTGTAAACATCTTTACAAGGTAAATAAAATGTTATTAATGCAAATTATATTTGAGGATAACAGTATTCCTCATCATACTGAATGTAGCTTACTACCAGAAGAGCAAAAAATCTATGAAACAGTACACAGAGACAGGAAGAAAACAAATACACAAGGGTACGCAAACACATAACGGGATAATATGAAAGGAAAGGACAGGGTTTGTTTTACTGCAGTGTTTTGCATAGAGATCTCCCTTAGTTCATCATTATTCCCAAAAAGTCCTATCTAAACCTGCTTTCTGTATTCTGTTCACATCCCCTTTCAAAAATAGTTTTCCTGTTTTCGCATCCCGCGACTGTCTGTGTGAATTTCTAATTCTTGTAAGAGTCCCTGAAAAGCTTCAGTGTCGTCTTTGCAACTCCCTGCCAAAATAATATTCCTTAAATGTTCAGGCAATTTCATTATGCAAATGCGGATGAGTTCTGAAGGGCTATATGGGTTTGACAGGTACTGATTCTTGTGCAACATGTCTTCAAAATATTTCACATGACTGGAAAATTCAGATTGTTCGAAATGTTTCATCATCATGATGCCATGTTTTACTCGGTCTTGTGTGGCTTGGGACCAATATGCTGAGAGGAAGGCATGGTAAAATTCTCCTTCACTGTGGCAATCGTGAAGGACCGATCGCATTCTTACAGCTGGTTCATTCTCTAAGTAGCCACACATAAATTCTAATCTGTGCTCTAGTGACCAGTTGGAAGGAAAACAATGAGAGAATTGATGGAGCCAAGCTTGTGGATGAATGTCGTTGCCAGAATTCTTAAATGTTTTGAATTTACGTGTAGTAATGAACAGCTTATAGTCAAAATGTTCGTGTCGGCGGGTCGCATATCGGTCATTGTGTACTTTGCCAATTTCTTTCATAATCTCCAAAGTGCCCTGTGTTATTATTTTGTGGCAGTTCCGTATTTTTATGTCCCTCTTCCCGTATTGGAGTGCGAGTGTCCTCTGAAATACGTAATTCTTGTATTACGTGTGTCAACTGATCTTGTACTTCCCGGATTTCTCTTTGGTGTTGCGTATTAATTTGATTCTGATTTTGTTTGAATTTCCTAATTTGTTCGAACTCTTCTGTGTCATTAAAGACTACCGGTTTTGTGTCATTCAGATTATCACCTACCTTCGTAGATAAATTATTTAGCTGATCCGAAAGTTCAACTACTTTCTCTGTTAATGAACTAATGTCCTCCATGGGTCTTTCTGAACCAATTTGCAGAGTATCTACTGTGTCCTTTAAGTTTTCTTGAGTTTTTGGAAGTTGCGTAAGCGAATCGGTAGATGCAACTGAGTCAATTTTAGCTTGCAAGGTCTAATGATTTTCATGAACAATAGTTTGCAGTTCTTTTATGGCTGCTTCGTGATTCTATAATGCATTTTCATGCCGCGAAAAAATAGGTTGGAAATGCTCACAAATTTGTGTTTTTACGTCATTACAGACTTTTTGACATTTGGATTCAATGTTATGTAACTCAGTATTTAAATCTTCACGTGTTTGTTCAAGTGTATGTTCCACTGAGTCTAACTTTTGAAGCTTTTGCTCCATTGTGTCTAACATTTGCTGTGTTTTCTCTGATTTTGTTCCATTGTGTGTAACTTTTGAAGATTTTGTTCCATTGTGTCTAACTTTAGAAGCTTTTGCTGTGTTTGTCTATGATTTTGTTCCATTGTGTCTAACTTTTGAAGCTTTTGCTGTGTTTGTCTCTAATTTAGTTCCATTGTGTCTAACTTTTGAAGCTTTTGTCCCATTTGTTGCATTAATTGTAATAACAATGCACTGGTGTCTGAAACATGTTCCTTAGTGCTATTCGGCAATGCATTTGAACCGACAATATTCGCAGTTTGAAAAACAGAAAATGTATATTGACTTATTTGAGAAAGCGGTGAGGACGCAAAACCTGAATCTACAGTATTTGCAAGAATGTGTCCTGTCATTTCGGAATCCTGAGGCGAGCTGTTGCCGACCGATCGATCGATAATTGTTCCCTGTTCACTACTTATTTCACTGTCTACACCATTGTTTGCAGCCCGCTCCATTTCCCTATGTACAATTACCAAATTACTACTTTGAACATGAGTTAATTCATTACTCGGTGGCGCTAACACACTGCTTTCGTCTTCACTGTCATTTCTCAGTTTACTTTGGAGCCTAGTATTACGTTTTTCACACGCCATTATTGTCACAATATTTCACACGACAACACAGAAAAAAACAATTTGAAGGACAAAAATAAGAGAATACATTAACATAGAAAATAATATCTAGTTAATTGCAAGCGCAGCTGCGAAATACTTGGTGCAACTCTACATGCCTGCTACAACTGTTGTACTGTACAACAATGAAAGACTACAACTACAAAGGAGATTCTCTCTACAATTTCGCGCTAGCAATAAACAAAATCTACATTAATTACACAAACTACAAGAAAAAATCAGAAGATTCCAGTGAGGTATCCTTGCCTAAGGGTCGACATATGAAACGTCCCCTTTGAAAAATTATACAAGACTGGTCTATGTGAAACGTCCTCTTTGAACAATTATACACGAATGTGCTTAAACTGAAACACAATATTTTTTAGCGCAACTCAATCTGACTTTCAAAAACCCCTACAAAACAATGGCCCTGACTAACATTAACCTATACCTTTCACAAATCACTTACCTCACAAAAATTTCGTTACTCGAACTACTGCAATACAGCGAGCGCCACTACTGCCAGCTAAATAAAAGATTCAAACTACGGAAGGCACTAACTACTGATAGGTATAGTTAGCAAATGAAAGATTTTAATAGAGAACAAACAGTGTATTTACCTTAATAGTCAAAATATATATGGTAGTTCATGACATCCAGTCTTACAAATTACAAAACTCCGCCATCTCTCTCCCCATGTCCACCACTGCTGGCGGCTCACCTCCAACTGCGCAACGCTACGCGCTGTTAGCATCCAGCTGCCGCTGCCCAACACTACAATGGCAGACAACAATGCAATCTAGCCACAGACTGCGCACAGCACAGCCAGTGATTTTTCATACAGAGCGCTATGTGGCGTTACCAATAAGAAAACCTATACAGCCTACTTACAAGTTTACTGTTCTACATTCTTTCCACTACGCCAATCACTTTCTGGAAATTACGCTAACATAAATGGCTAATGCCTCGCCAAATCCCCGCCAAAAATCTGTTTTTTTCTAAGAGGTTGGCCGTCTTTCAGTTTCATTTCTGGCCAAGACCTGCACATACCTTAAGTTTGGATTACCTCAGTGATAACGAGTAAACGCGGTCCCTTTGTAAGTCGTACGGTCAGTACTGCTTCACGTGTAAGGCACACAACTTCATTGTTACGTACAAAAATCTTGATCGTTAGTGGTGCTTCACCTTTGGAAACAACTGACAGTGTCATGGTTGCGGTATGTGGGCTGTGCGCCAACATTTGCCGCGTCTAGGACTGCAGCAGCTGTCTGCCAAGAAAAGTTTGTTGACTGTGTCTGCCGTCAGGTAAACAAACACCACGCTAGAACATTCCTCGCCGTTTATTCCCGATAATCGACATCATTTTCAATATTCCATCTTAAACATCTGAATTGATGATGAGGAGTTGGTGCAGGGCTTCCTTGCCACAGTAAAACAAAACAAAAAGAAGAGGTTTCTTGCCATAGCAAAAAAGAAGCATTATTACACTGCTGGCCAAAACCAGGACAATTAGCAAATGACGAAATTTTATTCATCTTGCGCAGGCAGTATGGTAGGAAGAACACATAGATATCTTAGGTGTTGCGAAACAACTCAAATCACTTAAGAAAGCCATGTTCAAAATGTTTCATATGGCTCTGAGCACTATGGGACTTAACATCTGAGGTCATAAGTCCCCTAGAACTTAGAACTACTTAACCTAACTAACCTAAGGATATCACACACCTCCATGCCCGAGGCAGGATTCTAACTTGCGACCGTAGCGGTCGCGCGCTTCCAGACTGAAGCGCGTAGAACCGCTCGGCCACGTCGGCCGGCTAAAGGCAAGTCTTCTGGTCCAGATGGCATACCAATCAGGTTCCTTTCAGAGTATGCAGACACAAAGAGCCTTTCTTAGCAATCATATACAACAGCTCACTTGACGAAAGGTCTGTTCCTAAAGACTGGAAAGTAGCACAGGTCACACCAATATTCAAGAAAGGAATTAGGAGTAACCCATTGAATTACAGACCCATATCACTGACCTCAATTTGCAATAGGATTTTGGAGCATATACCGTACTCGAATATTATGAATCACCTTGAAGAAAATGACTTTTTGATACATATCAACAAGGATTCAGAAAATATCGTTCTTGTGCAACACAGATTGCTCTTTATTCCCATGAAGTAATGAGTGCTATCGACAAGGGATCCCAGATCGATTCCATATTCCTAGGTTTCCAGAAGTCTTTTGACACCCACCACTCCTCACATGCGACTATTAATAAAATTGCGTGCATATGGAGTATCGTCTCAGTTGTGTGACTGGAATCGTGATTTCCTCTCAGAGAGGTCACAGTTCGTAGTGGTAGACTGTAAATCATCGAGTAGAATAGAAGCGATATCTGGCGTTCCGCAAGCAGCCCCCTTAGATTGTTTGCAGATGACGCTGTAATTTACCGTCTAGTAAAATCATCAGACGATCAATTCCAATTACAAAATTATCTAGGGAGAATTTCTGTATGGTGTGAAAAGTAGCAATTGGCACTAAACAAAGAAAAGTGCGAGGTCATCCACATGGGTACTAAAAGAAATCCGATAAATTTTGGGCATACGATAAATCGCACAAATCTAAGGGCTGTCAATTCGACTAAATACCTAGGAATTCCAACTAAGAGCAACTTAAATTGGAAATACCACGTATATAATGTTGTGGAGAAGGCGAAACAAAAGTGCGCTTTGTTGGCAGAACACTTAGAAGATGCAACAATCCCACTAAAGAGGCAGCCTACATTACACTTGTGCGTTCTCTGCTGGAATACTGCTGCGCGGTGAGGGATCCTTACCAGGTGGGATTGACGGAGGACATCGAAAAAGTCCAAAGAAGGGCAGCTCGTTTCGTGTTATCACGCAATACGGGTGAGAGTGCCACTGATATGATAAGCGAGTTGGGGTGGCAGTCACTGAAACAAATGCGGTTTTCTTTGCTGCGCGATGTATTTACGAATTTTCAATCTCCAACTTTTTCTTCCGAATGCGAAAATATTTTGTTGACACCCACCTACATAGGGACAAATGAGCATCATAATAAAATAAGAGAAATCAGAGCTCGAACGGAAAGATTTAGGTGTTCCTTTTTCCCACGCGCCGTTGGAGAGTGGAATGGTAGAGTAGTATGAAACTGGTTCGATGAACACTCTGACAGTCACTTACGTGTGAATTGCAGAATAACCATGTAGATTTAGATGTAGATATACATGACTGAATTTTTATGTGAACTGGGGGTGTACAGTGTGGTACACAGAGCTGACGGCTCTGGCCGCAACAACGGCTCTTACCTCGCTAGGCTTTCAGTCCAGCTACTGTGGATGACAGATACAGCTACGTCATTCCAAGCTGCCGGAATTCATCAAACGTAATGCCTCGTAAATGGGGGTGTTTCAGTTTATCGGCAGTTCATGGGCAGATGTTTTCAGTGGATGAGAGACCTGGAGAACATGCGCGCCAAGGAGAGTAATGCGACGCCCTCTTTACCAGGGCAGATCAGTACAGCACAGCAACGTGCAGTGTTGCATTATATTGTGGAAAGGTAACGCCATGGAGACAGTGTGAGCCGCTGATCTTAACACGCCGGAAATGTAACGGCTGCTGGCCAAATTAGCCGCTATGCGAACGAGAGGCGATCCTGTTTTGTGCCCAGTGGCACGATACCATCACTTTTGTTCGGGGCCTGTATGACGATGACGAATAATTCGATTCTCTTCGGAGTCACCACCACGAAATTTTCCGTCATGATGCTGTGCCCAGAACGATGACTCGTGTTGAAAGATGACGTGGTGCAAGTTCTGTGACGAGCGCTGTCGTTGGACGCAGTACTATTCGGCGCGCCTGCTTCTAGTCTAAGTGCCATGGCGCGAGGGGAACCTGTATCAGTGGTGGCCGTGGTGACAATCCGCGGTGCTCCAACGTCGTTGCATAGTTCACGTCGATACTTATTGCACAACATACAAGCCCATTTCCTGGCTCAAGGTATGTAACGAGGCTGTATGGCTAAGCAAGTATAAGGGGAGCATTCAATAGTAATTCAACACATTTTTTTCTCGTCCAGTGTCGGTTTAAAAAAACGCAGAATTTGTTTTGGGACGACTTGGAATATTGCCGCTTCAGCTCCTTTGGTTTCACGAAGTTCCGATACGTGACAGCGCAATATGTAGCCTTCAGAATGCCGTCTGTAAACGAAGGTGCATTCCAAGCAGAGAGCTGCCATCGAGTTTCTTTTGGCGGAAAAAAAGAGCATCGCAGACATTCAAAGGCGCTTGCAGAATGTCCACGGAGGCCTGACAGTGAGCAAAAAGCACGGTGAGTTGTTCAATGAGGCGTCTGTCGTCATGGCAACGAGGTCGCTTGGATAGATGGCGGCCTCAGTCACAATGCGCTCCAATTTCAATAGTGGGCATCCCTTTCAAGATGTCCTACGTCAGGGAATTTTATCTCGCACGCAGTTACATCTTGGAGGCGGCTACAGATCGGAATACGCCGGCTCGACGGACCTATGAAGCTCTCCTAGGCTGTCCACCAGCGCACAAACTGGAAATACGGATGCCAACGGTCGCCTGGAAGCAGGTATCGGCTAATATTAACAACCCATTCCTGCCATCGGACATCAGTTCGCTGTGGTACAGAGTAGTCAGTGACACCTTTCCGACTAAGCAGCGACCAGCAGACATTCACCTTAGTCAGACGGACGAATGCAGCCAGTGTGGAGATGCCGATACCACAGAGCACCGTATAGAGTGCCGCTACGTGTGGAGAGTATGGGAGTTATGCCGATTGATGATGGGGCTTATCAACCGAACTGCACCTTCCAGTGTGACACCAACGTGGATTCTCTTTCCTGACTTTAAACTGCACCCAAGAACGAATTACAACGCGCAGGCCTGGCTACTGCGAACGCACTGCTTTCGCCATTATTGAGCTACAACTGAGAGACGCCGTGCAGTACATGCCCTACCTGTGGGAATGTCATCAACGATTGCACCGTTCACCGGAGTACAGCGAACATTTTGCCAACACTTTATCAATTGCGTTACTGTGTGGATATCAGAGGATGCTTCAGTTACAGTGAATACTTTCGCTAGATGTATATCTCTTTATTTCTCTTTTCTAGTTAGAGGTTTCCATTTTCTCTTACTTTCTTACATGATACACTTATTTCAATTTTTGTTTAAATATCACAACTCATACTGATTTTGTTCCATAAAAACGCGGGAGAACTGCCGTAAGTCAGTAACATCTTCCCACGATATTTCGGCACAAAGTCTTTTTAGCCATCTTCAGGTGAGTACAGCTGTAGAAGTACTGGCCAATACGCGCTGAGCTCTGCTATTAAAAACCAAAGGGGGCTGAATTGCGCATGCGCTGCGCATGTACTGCTTAGCGTACGCGTTCACAACTCCGTGCGCTGCGCCTGGCGCCCTCCGCGGTGAAAACTTGGCATTTCGATATCAGATCGATCTTTCATCTTTATACCGATAACTACGTTGACTACGAAGTTTCTCTGCAGCAGGATTTCAAGCGGAATTTAACTAGTAACCGCAATCTCGATTGATAAGAGTCTCACTGTCTGACAATTTTATTTCTATGGATTCATTTATAACTGAACTCCAGAAATTTGATGTTTGAGCCACAATTTTTGTATCACTGTAATTCATAGAGTGGCCAGTAGAAATACAATGTTCAGCGATTGCGGACTCGGTAGGTTGGAGAAGGCGAGTATGCCGCTGGTGTTCCACAAAACGTTCCTGCAACGTTCTTGTAGTCTGCCCTATATATGACTTGCTGCAATCACACGGAATCTTGTAGACATCTGATTTACGTAGGCCCAGGTCATCCTTAACGGATCCCACCAGTGATGATATTTTAGGAGGAGGGCGAAAGTGACGAGATGTTTCCAATGAAAGGTAGATAAGCCGCTGACCTGACGAGCTCTTCTTCTTCCTTGTTGCGCCGTTTGTAGGACTGCATAGCTCTGTTCACTTGCTTAGTTGAAAAGCCATTCATCAGGAATACTTTTTGCAGGTGTTTCAGTTCCGCTTGAAGACTGTCGACGTCAGAAATAGTATGGGCACGGTGGATTAAAGTTTTAAGGATACCCATTGTTTGCGCTGGATGGTGGCAACTGGTAGCTTGCAGATACAAATCTGTATGGGTCGGTTTCCTATACACCGAATGACCAAGTGTGCCATCGTAGTTATCGGTATAAAGATGGAGATCGATCTGATATCGAAATGCCAAGTTTTCACCGCGGAGGGCGCCAAACGCAGCGCACGGAGTTGTGAACGCGCACGCTAAGCAGTACATGCGCAGCGCATGCGCAATGGAGCCCCCTTTGACTTTAATAAATATCAGAGCTCAGCGCGTTTTGGCCAGTACTTCTGCAGCAGTACTCACCTGAAGACGGCCAAAAGACTTTGTGCCGAAATATCGTGGCAAGATGTTACTGACTTACGGCAGTTCTCCAGTGCTTTTATGTAACAATCAGTACGCCGGGAAAGTTTCAAACATCACATACTGATTTTATTAGAATTGTTACCAAAAGCTCTCTGTGAAAATCTTGTCACACATTTCAATTGTATTTGATATAGTTCTGTTTTCTTTAAAGGATTTCGATTATGTAAAATATTGACCTGTTATTCAAAATTACATTTTTCTGTTCCTGTATTGTTGTAATGATGTTATGTTCATAAATAAATTAATGGACTTGCAAAAAAAAGAAACATGTCCGATTCCCGCGTGCCTGCGGGCCGGACACATCTGTCATTCTTGCAATGTTACAACATGCGGACACACTCACTTGAGGTGATCGACAGACCACAGTCAGACACCTCGCTGTTCAACTGGACGTCTCTGTTCGTAGTGCTGACACACTCATCCACCTGTAGGGGCATTTAAAGGTGTGTGTCAATCGAATTCCTCGCCGCCTAATAGAAGACTTCCATCTGTTTGGCCCAATGAAGAATGCACTCAGTAGTAAGCAGTAGGTGAGTCAAGGGAGGGCTATTGAGGCAGAAGACGATGGTTTTGTAGCCAAAAGACTGGGGAATGATAAGGTGTATTGCAAATATGAATAGCCGGCCGGGGTGGCCGAGCAGTTCTAGGCGCTATAGTCTGGCACCGCGAGACCGCTGAGTTCGTGTGTGACGTTGAGTATGACTCTGTTGAACCCATCGATTCCATAACCGCACGGCAGTCTTGAGATTGAGACAACGCGATCAGAAGTAACGTTTAATACACCACTGGCCATTAAACTTGCTACACCAAGAAGAAACGCGCATGATAAACGGGTAATCATTGGAGAAATATATTATACTAGAACTGAGATGTGATTACATTTTCACGCAATTTCGGTGCATAGATCCTGAGAAATCAGTACCCAGAACAACCACCTTTGGCCGTAATAACGGCCTTGATACGCCTGGGCATTGAGTCAAACAGAGCTTGGATGGCGTGTACAGGTACAGCTGCTAATGCAGCTTCAACACGATAGCACAGTTCATCAAGAGTAGTGACTGGCGTATTGTGACGATCCAGTTGATCGGCCACCATTGACCAGACGTTTTCAATTGCTGAGAGAATGTGCTGGCCATGTCAGCAGTCGAACATTTTCTGTATCCAGAAAGACCCGTACAGGACCAGCAACAAGCGGTCGTGCATTATCCTGCTGAAATGTAGGGTTTCGCAGGGATCGAATGAAGGGTAGAGCCACGGGTCGTAACGCATCTGAAATGTAACGCCCACTGTTCAAAGAGCCGTTAATGCGAACAAGAGGTGACCGAGACTTGTAACCAATGGCACCCCATAGCATCACGCCAAGTGATACGCCAGTATGGCGATGACGAATACAGGCTTCCAATGTGCCTTGCAACATTAACCAAAACGGCCTTGCTGTGCTGGTACTGCGAACGGCTGAAAGCAAGGGGAAACTACAGCCGTAATGTTTCCCGAGGACATGCAGCTTTACTGTAAGATTAAATGATGATGACGTCCTCTTGGGTAAAATATTCCGGAGGTAAAATAGTCCCCCATTCGGATCTCCGGGCGGGGACTACTCAGGAGGACGTCGTTATCAGGAGAAAGAAAACTGGTGTTCTACGGATCGGAGCGTGGAATGTCAGATCCCTTAATCGAGCAGGTAGGTTAGAAAATTTAAAAAGGGAAATGGATAGGTTAAAGTTAGATATAGTGGGAATTAATGAAGTTCGGTGGCAGGAGAAACAAGACTTTTGGTCAGGTGAATACAGGGTTATAAATACAAAATCAAATAAGGGTAATGCAGGAGTAGGTTTAATAATGAATAAAAAAAATAGGAGTGCGGGTAAGCTACTACAAACAGCATAGTGAACGCATTATTGTGGCCAAGATAGACACAAAGCCCATGCCTACTACAGTAGTACAACTTTATATGCCAACTAGCTCTGCACATGATGAAGAAATTGATGAACTGTATGATGAGATAAAAGAAATTATTCAGGTAGTGAAGGGAGACGAAAATTTAATAGTCATGGGTGACCGGAATTCGTCAGTAGGAAAAGGGAGAGAAGGAAACATAGTAGGTGATTATGGATTGGGGCTAAGAAATGAAAGAGGGAAGCCGTCTGGTAGAATTTTGCGCAGAGCATAACTCAATCATAGCTGACACTTGGTTCAAGAATCATAAAAGAAGGTTGTATACATGGAAGAATCCTGGAGATACCAAAAGGTATCAGATAGATTATATAATGGTAAGACAGAGATTTAGGAATGTGGTTTTAAATTGTAAGACATTTCCAGGGGCAGATGTGGACTCTGACCACAATCTATTGGTTATGACCTGTAGATTAAAACTGAAGAAACTGCAAAAAGGTGGGAATTTAAGGACATGGGATCTGGATAAGCTGAAAGAACCAGAGGTTGTACGGAGTTTCAAGGAGAAAATAAGGGAACAATTGACAGGAATGGGGGAAAGAAACACAGTAGAAGAAGAATGGGTAGCTCTGAGGGATGAAGTAATGAAGGCAGCAGAGGATAAAGTAGGTAAAAAGACGAGGGCTGCTAGAAATCCTTGGGTAACAGTAGAAATATTGAATTTAATTGATGAAAGGAGAAAATAGAAAATATAAAAATGCAGTAAATGAAGCAGTCAAAAAGGAATACAAACGTCTCAAAAATGAGATCGATAGGAAGTGCAAAATGGCTAAGCAGAGATGGCTAGAGGACAAAAATAAGGATTTAGAAGCTTATCTCACTAGGGGTAAGATAGATACTGCCTACAGGAAAATTAAAGAGACCTTTGGAGAGAAGAGAACCACGTGTATGAATATCAAGAGCTCAGACGGCAACCCAGTTCTAAGCAAAGAAGGGAAGGCAGAAAGGTGGAAGGAGTATATAGAAGGTTTATACAAGGGCGATGTACTTGAGGACAATATTATGGAAATGGAAGAGGATGTAGATGAAGACGAAATGGGAGATAAGATACTGCGTGAAGAGTTTGACAGAGCACTGAAAGATCTGAGTAGAAACAAGGCCCTGGGTGTAGACAACATCCCATTGGAGCTACGGACGGCCTCGGGAGAGCCAATCGTGACAAAACTCTACCATCTGGTGAGCAAGATGTATGAGACAGGCGAAATACCCTCAGACTTTAAGAATAATATAATAATTCCAATCCCAAAGATAGCAGGTGATGACAGATGTGAAAATTACCGAACTATCAGTTTAATAAGTCACAGCTGCAAAATACTATCGCGAATTCTTTACAGACGAATGGAAAAACTAGTAGAATCCGACCTCGGGGCAGATCAGTTTGGATTCCGTAGAAATGTTGGAACACGTGAGGCAATACTGACCCTACGACTTATCTTAGAAGCTAGATTAAGGAAGGGCAAACCTACGTTTCCAGCATTTGTAGACTTAAAGAAAGCTTTTGACAATGTTGACTGGAATACTCTCTTTCAAACTCTGAAGGTGGCAGGGGTAAAGTACAGGGAGCGAAAGGCTATTTACAGTTTGTACAGAAACCAGATGGCAGTTATAAGAGTCGAGGAACATGAAAGGGAAGCAGTGGTTGGGAAGGGAGTGAGACAGGGTTGTAGCCTCTCCCCGATGTAATTCAATCTGTATATTGAGCAAGCAGTAAAGGAAGCAAAACAAAACTTCGGAGTAGGCATTAAAATTCATGAGGAAGAAGTAAAAACTTGAGGTTCGGCGATGACATTGTAATTCTGTCAGAGACGGCAAAGGACTTGGAAGAGCAGTTGAACAGAATGGACAGTGTCTTGAAAGGAGGATATAAGATGAACATCAACAAAAGCAAAACGAGGATAATGGAATGTAGTCAAATTAAATCAGGTGATGCTGAGGGAATTAGATTAGGAAATGAGACACTTAAAGTAGTAAAGGTGTTTTGCTATTTAGGAAGTAAAATAACTGATGATGGTCGAAGTAGAGAGGATATAAATGTAGACTGGCAATGGCCAGGAAAGCGTTTCTGAAGAAGAGAAATTTGTTAACATCGAATATAGATTTATGTATCAGGAAGTTGTTTCTGAAAGTATTTGTTTGGAGTGTAGCCATGTATGGAAGTGAAACATGGACGATAACTAGTTTGGACAAGAAGAGAATAGAAGCTTTCGAAATGTGGTGCTACAGAAGAATCCTGAAGATAAAGTGGATAGATCACGTAACTAATGAGGAGGTATTGAATAGGATTGGGGAGAAGAGAAGTTTGTGGCACAACTTGACTAGAAGAAGGGATCGGTTAGTAGGACATGTTCTGAGGCATCAAGGGATCACAAATTTAGCATTGGAGGGCAGCTTGGAGGGTAAAAATCGTAGAGGGAGACCAAGAGATGAATACACTAAGCTGATTCAGAGGGATGTAGGCTGCAGTGGGTAGTGGGAGATGAAGAAGCTTGCACAGGATAGAGTAGCATGGAGAGTTGCATCAAACCAGTCTCAGGACTGAAGACAACAACAACAACAACAACAATGTGCGTTCACCGCGATGTCGCCAAACACGGATGCGACCGTCATTATGCTGTACACACAACCTAGATTCATCCGAAAAACCTGGATTCATCCGAAAATACACGCTTCCAACGTGCGTTCACCGTGATGTCGCCAAACACGGATACGACCATTATAATGCTGTAAACAGAACCTGAATTCATCCGAAAAAATGACGTTTTGCCATTCGTGCACCCATGTTCGTCGTTGAGTACACCATCGCAGGCGCTCCTGTCTGTGATGAAGCGTCAAGGGTAACCGCAGCCATGGTCTCCAAGCTGATAGTCCATGCTGTTGCAAACGTCGTCGAACTGTTCGTGTAGATGGTTGTTGTCTTGCAAGCGTCCCCATCTATTGACTCATGGATCGAGACGTGGTTGCACGATCTGTTACAGCCATGCGGATAAGATGCCTGTCATCTCGACTGCTAGTGATACGAAGCCTTTGGGATCCAGCACGGCGTTCCATGTTACCCCCCTGAACCCACCGATTCCATATTCTGCTAACAGTCATTGGATCTCGACCAACGCGAGCAGCCATGTCGCGATACGATAAACTGCAATCGCGATAGGCTACCGTCCGACCTTTGTCAAAGTCGGAAACGCATTTTTCCTCCTTACACGAGGTATCATAACTACGTTTAACCAGGCAACGCCGGTCAACTGCTGTTTGTGTATGAGAAATCGGTTCGAAAATTTCATCGTCTCAGTACGTTGTAGGTGTCGCCACCGGCGCCAACCTTTTGTGAATGCTCTGAAAAGCTAATCATTTGCGAATCACAGCATCTTCTTCGTGTCGGTTAAATTTCGTGCAATAGCGCGTCATCTTCGTGGTGTAGCAATTTTGATGGCCAGTAGTGTAACTCACGATCTTGCTGCTGTCGAATTCTGACACTTGCTGGAAACGTTAATTTTTTTTATACGAGGCACAGCATGGTCTTCTCACAAGTACCCTCCATGTAACGGAATTTCCGGATAAATAACCTTCTCTGCAATCTTTCCGTGTATACAGACCGCAGATGTAGTTACTCCCAACAACTTTGTGCCGCTGTGCAGAAATGCTAATCATTTGATGTAAGCATGTATTATAGTTCATGACGTTTGATATTCGTTACATGCTGTCTTCCTGGTGTTGCAAATTTAATGACCCTCAATGTATCTAGAAGAATTTTTGAGTTTTTTTCTTGATGACATTTGTACGAAGACATGTGGGGCTCTTCGGCACATAGTGCAACTCTTTTCATTTAACGCCACTTTGGCGACTGCCCGTCGACAATCATGAAGGTAAGGATAAAATCTCCACCATACTCTGAAATTGAACGCAGGACCCCATGATTTGGAGGTAGCAACTCTAACACCTAGACCACGAGTTCCGAGATAGGGTTTCGTAGAGCAGGTCGTTCTGAACTACCCGAGTTTCTTCTTCTGTTGCAGTGCAATCCTAAAATCATTTCTTTATTCTTTACAGTTTATGAGAAAACCTTTGTCGTCTCCAGTGGATCTTGGCTGTGAATTACAAGCATCTCAATCGTAATAAAGAGTACATCTAATTTCTGACAAACAAAAATGTATGTAAACTTACATAACTAAGAATAGTTGGCGATGTTTACTAGTATTGCATAAGAAGTGTATTGGCAGTTAAACGTCTGACAGCTTTGATATTTTTTTCCTATTTCATCATGCAAATTCTTTCTTCTCTCTTGGAGTTCATAACAAATTCTTTTGATATTATGCATCTTCATAAAATTTCAGTTTGGCGATAGTTTTTAGCAGCTGTTTCTCTTTTCATGTGCATAAAATGAGTCAAGAACTAATCGAATGTCACTTTGGAATCGATGTCACTTTTTTCATTTACTTTTTTCAAAACAAATGATGCCGCAGCTGACGTATTGTGAATTTTAGCTAATTATGCAGACAACAAAGGAAACGGTAGTCTCTTTAAGAGCGGAACAAAAATTCTTCTTTCATTTTTGTTAGTCTCGAGTCTCTACCTTGCGGATAACCTCTGTAAATCTCAAGCAAATGTTTTCATTCTGAATAAGTCTTTATCTACTGACATTGTGGTTTCATTTTACCTTAAACTGTGTACAGCAGTTATACGAATACGGTGTGCTGTGTATCGCTGTCAGCCTTACTTAGCGAGCAGATATGAGACCTGATTTTATCATTAGATAATGCAATGCAATGAATGTATCGACAGCTCATGGACGCTAAAGAGTCGCGGTATAGTCGCTGGTGGCAGGTGAGAGTTCGCTCGGAAGTGAACAAGATAATCACCAGCGACGAGGCCATTAGAGAAGGAGCACAAGTTGGAACTGGAAGGAAATCAGACTTGTCTTATTCAAAGGAAACATATCAGCATTTGTATAACAGGTTCTCGGCTTACTTGCCGCGTTAAATCAGGGTAAAATCTCGATCTTTCGATGAAATTTTTCATCGTCTTCGTCAGGAACAATTGACTAGCGTACCAACCATTTATAGTCCATAGAAAAGTGTTCAAATGGGTGTGAATTCCTAAGGGACCCAACTGCTGGGTCATCGGTCCCTAAACTTACATACTACTTAAATTAACTAAGAACAACACACACACTCATGCCCGTGGGAGAACTCGAACCTCCGGCGGGAGGCGCCGCGCAATCCGTTTTTTCATGGCGTCTCTAACCGCGAGGCCACGCTGCGCTTCCATTGAAAGGTGTTCATTGGTCGGCGTACGCTATCGTTACGTCACATTGTCAGAGATTATGTTCATGTCAGCGTTGGTGGCGTCACCGCAGCAACTGTTGGAGAAATACTTTGAAAATTTTAGCAGCTGTAGCACACCAATCATCTTCAGTGGATGGACGTCAACTGGGAGAAAGCTGAAAACCTGGCACTTGGCTTCGCTGGAGGAAACTTGTTGCCCGATATGTTACTTACGAGGAGAACACGGCAAGTACCATAACCCGATTTATCAGATACTACGCTCAATGGAAAGGGGGAACATGTACCTCAGCTTATCCGCAGATACCCGACCATTTCTGAAAAGACGACTGTCAAAGTTTTCAAGGTAATTTCGAGGTACTTCGTGTGTCTTTTACCGCGTGATATTGTCTCAGGATATGGTAACACAGTGGTGAGCGTTATGGTCTGTTAATTGTGCTGCCCATGTTCGAAACCCGATTATTACTTTAATTTTTGTTTTTCATTTATATACTCATATATGTGGAAAATTACAACTCGAATGTTATGCTGATACAACGTTGTCCTTAGTCGTCTACTAATTGTAAGTCATGTGAATGAATTTAAAAAAATAATCTGAAAATTATTTAAAATAGTGTTCGGTGAAATCCCTGCAATGTATCTTGATTCATAACCAATTGCAAGCGTCAGTTTTCGGAAAAATAATCCGTTATGCATGGTTTGCCGAGAAATTAACGCCAACGGGCGAAATCTTCAACAGTGTTAAAGACGTTTCTTTCCCAGGTGAGATTCATACGAAGAAATGTCACTGTGGCAAACATATCTTCGCACGTTGTTGATGGTGTTCGGAATATCTGTGTTTCGAAAGTTTCTACTATGAGGAATGCACCCAGTTTTGCTGAAGAATAAACATATGAATAAAGTATAAGAACAGATAAGAGAATGAAATTTCAGAATATAAAAATTTAATAAGATTGTAACCCCTCAACATAGCATACACATATACATCATATAATTAACGTACAACGCCTGTGAAATCCAGTTATAATTTTACAATTAATATAACAACTCGTATCCCCCTAATTCGATAAGAAGCATTCGTGCAGTAACGTTCAACGGGCACTAGTAGATAAATGAAAACTACAAAAATAGAATAAAATGAAATAAATAAAAACAACAATCAGGTTTCGAACACGTGGTGCAAAATTAAGAAGCCTTAACACTAATCACGGTGATAACATTTCAACTGTGGATATTGTACCGTGACAAGCACATAAAGTACCTCTAAAACTTTGACCGTCGTTTTTCCAGGAGCAGTCGAGTATCTATTGATAAGCGAAGACATGTGTTCCGCTTTTTGACTCCTCCTCCATTCAGGAAAGTTCCTGGGAAATCGGATGATAACACTTACTGTGTTCTCCTCGTTAAAACGGAGGTAGTAAGTTTAAGTAACACACACGATCCACAGGTCCAACAAGGCACCTCCATTGTACTTGTGGGATCAGCAAGTCTTCTACACACACACACACACACACACACACACACACACACACACACCACTCACGTTTGTTCCGACTGACCAACTGCTGCCTATAAGGTAGAGCGACGGGCGATCTATGACTGTAGGATATATGATCAGGACGTCATTAATTCCTCCAGTAAATGAATCCGGATGATGCCGCTACGTGTTTAGTCAAACTGCTTCCCAGTTGGCCTCACGAGGTTGGGCGGACCACATTCCAGCCTCTCTGCCTTAGAAAATTCGAGATACCGGTAATAAAACCTGCTCCTTCCACACCAAAGCAGCGACGCCGACTATTCGGCTACGAAGGTCAGTGTTCTGTAAATATTAAATTCGATCGCATTTCATCCTTTTCACATTTCCCTCTATTAATAGCTTCGTATGATGCGGGGTTTTCAAGTAACGCATCATTGGTCGCCGTTTAATTGATGGTACCGTAAGTAGCAAGCTCCTAACGGAGATATTGTCGCAGTTATCGGAAGACATTGCCCTAGACATAAGGTAATCCATGTAGTACCAAAATGGTACACATAGTCCATTCTGGATACATATTTGTAGACCGTCTCAACAGAACATTTGGAGGGCATTCGACAGGTCGTCTGAGAAACACAATATAGTCAGCAGTTGGACTTTTACCTGAAGGGGAAGTTAGAACAAGAGATCTGCAACAAAAACAAAAGACAAAAAAATGCCGTATAAGCTGCAGTACGCGCAGGTGAAATGCAACGTGCAATATTGTCTGTCCGAAATAGCTTTATAACATATATTATTGCTCAAGATTAACGTTTTGAGCACTTGATCTGACACTCATAGTACAGGGAATGGACAAAAATATGGAAACACCAAAATCACAACGCATTACAATGCCTCATATGGTGCAGCAAACCATGGGCATTCAGTAATATTGATGTGGATAAATAAAGATCCAGGAAATCTTACACCATTCTTCCTGTAAAGTATTGAAAAGTTCAGGTAACACAGGTGGAGGTGGTCAGCGACCACACACCGTTCTGTCCGAAGTACAGCACAAAGGGTCAGTCATATTGAGATCCTGCGAGTGAAGTGCCAAGAGGATATGTGACAATTCATCCTCGTGCTCACAAAATCAGTCGTGGGCTATGCAAGCTGTGTGAACAGTGGATCTGTCGTCTTGGGACACAGCGACACCATTGGGGGCAAACAGTATCATAGGGCGTATGATGGACCTGATCAGCCAAAATGGTCACATAACCCTTAGCAGTAATGCGAACTTGCAGAGTAAACATGGGGATCATGGAATACCGCGATATGCCTGACCAAATCATCACCGGACCCTCGCCATGTTTCGCTCTTGCGGCATAAGCTCACCCAGAAGTTGAAAACAGTGCGAAACAAGACTCATCCGACCAAATGATGGCCTACCATTGCTTCATAGTCCAGAAATTACTACCTCGACGCCACGTTTTCTATTAAAGTCATTTGCATCACTGATGGGTAGTTTTGGAATTCCAGCTTATCCTGTAATTTCCATCCTTCGTGTTGTTCTGGTGTTGACAGGTTTCAAAAATGCGACATTCAGTTCTGTAGTGACTTTGTAGCTCTTTCCATCATATTTTTCGTCACAGTTCTCTTCAAGGACCATCGAGTTTTAGTTACTGTAATCGTAAATCCAGCAGATTGTAGCGCAGTCGTTAGGCATTTGTACAGGTCAGTTGATACATTCTTTGCGTGTTCCGCTTGCGTTATCTAGGCACGGACTCGTGTTTCGGTAACTGTTGTTAAACATCGATTAGAATGGACAGGGACTGCGATTGCTGTGTTCGGATGAGGGCTGACTTGGCATCCCTTCGCTCACAGCTGCAATAGGCGCTGACTTCGGTCGCGCAGCTTGAGGCTGTTGCCAATGGGCACCACTGTGGGGAGCCGGACTCGGGTATCACGGGGATGTCAACCTCGTCCCGTCTGTCCCCAGATCGGTCTGCCGCTGTGGTTGCCCCGGTTGCTGCCCGCAGTGGGGCTGAGCCCTCGCCTGTGGTTGATTGGGAGGTCGTTCCAAGGCGTGGCAGGCAACGAAAGGCGTCCCCGGAGGCTGATCAGAAAGCCTCCCCGGTGCGTCTGACAAACCGGTTTCAGGCACTGTCTCTGGCTGAGCCAGATGCAGCTGCCTACCCTGTTTCAGAGGATCATTCTCAGCCTTCAAGGTCCGGGCAATCGCAGAGGGTGGGCTTACTGGTAGTTGGGAGCTCCAATGTTAGGCGCGTAATGGGGTCCCTTAGGGATACGGCGGTTAAGGAGGGAAAGAAATCCAGTGTGCACTCCGTGTGCATTCCGGGAGGAGTCATTCCTGATGTGGAAAGGGTCCTTCCGGATGCCATGAAGGGCACAGGGTGCAGCCAGCTGCAGGTGGTGGCACATGTCGGCACTAATGACGTGTGTCGCTTTGGATCTGAGGAAATTCTCTCTGGATTCCAGCGGCTATCTGATTTGGCGAAGGCTGCCGGTCTTGCTTACGAGATGAAGGCAGAGCTCACCATCTGCAGCATCGTTGACAGAACCGACTGCGGACCTTTGGTGCAGAGCCGGGTAGAGGGTCTGAATCAGAGGCTCAGACGGTTTTGCGACCGTATTGGCTGCAGATTCCTTGACTTGCGCCATAGGGTGGTGGGGTTTCGGGTTCCGCTGAATAGGTCAGGAGTTCACTACACTCAGCTGGCGGCTACACGGGTAGCGGAGGCTGTGTGGCGTGGACTGGGCGGTTTTTTAGGTTAGAAGGCATCGGGAAAGTGCGGGATGGGCTGCAATGTCAAAGGGTGCTTGGCAATTACAGGACGTGCTTGGATCAAGGAACAGTCGGAATTATAGTTGTAAATTGTTGTAGTTGCGCTGGAAAAGTCCCTGAGCTTCAAGCGCTAATAGAAAGCACAGAAGCTGATATCGTTATAGGTACAGAAAGCTGGCTAAAGCCTGAAATAAGTTCTTCAGAAATTTTTACGAAGTCTCAGACGGTGTTCAGGAAAGATAGATTAGGCAGAATTGGTGGTGGAGTGTTTGTGTCTGTCAGTAGTGGTTTATCTTGTAGTGAAGTCGAAGTAGATACTCCGTGCGAATTGGTGTGGGTGGAGGTTATACTTAACAGCCGAATTAAGTTAATGATTGGCTCCTTCTACCGACCCCCGGACTCCGATGATACAGTTGCGGAACAGTTCAGAGAAAGTTTGAGTCTCGTAACAAATAAATACCCCACTCATACGGTTATAGTTGGTGGGGACTTCAACCTACCCTCGGTATGTTGGCAAAAATACTTGTTCAAAACCGGTGGTAGGCAGAAAACGTCTTCCGAGATTGTCCTAAATGCATTCTCCGAAAATTATTTCGAGCAGTTAGTCCACGAACCCACGCGAATTGTAAATGGTTGCGAAAACACACTTGACCTCTTAGCCACAAACAATCCAGAGCTGATAGAGAGCATCATGACTGATACAGGGATTAGTGATCACAAGGTCACTGTAGCTAGGCTCAATACCATTTCTTCCAAATCCATCAGAAACAAACGCAAAATAATTTTATTTAAAAAAGCGGATAAAGTGCCACTAGAAGCCTTCCTAAAAGACAATTTCCATTCCTTCCGAACTGACTATGCGAATGTAGACGAGATGTGGCTCAAATTCAAAGATATAGTAGCAACAGCAATTGAGATATTCATACCTCATAAATTGGTAAGAGATGGAACGGATCCCCCGTGGTACACAAAAAAGGTCCGAACGCTGTTGCAGAGGCAACGTAAAAAGCATGCGAAGTTCAGAAGAACGCGAAATCCCGAAGATGGGCTAAAATTTACAGACGCGCGAAATTTGGCACGTACTTCGATGCGGGATGCCTTTAATAGGTTCCACAACGAAACATTGTCTCGAAATTTGGTAGAAAATCCGAAGAAATTCTGGTCGTATGTAAAGTACACAAGCGGCAAGACGCAGTCAATACCTTCGCTGCGCAGTGCCGATGGTACTGTTACCGACGACTGTGCCGCTAAAGCGGAGTTATTGAACGCAGTTTTCCGAAATTCCTTCACCAGGGAAGACGAATGGAATATTCCAGAATTTGAAACACGAACATCTGCTAGCATGAGTTTCTTAGAAGTAGATACCTTAGGGGTTGCGAAGCAACTCAAATCGCTTGATACGGGCAAGTCTTCAGGTCAAGATTGTATACCGATTAGGTTCCTTTCAGATTACGCTGATACTATAGCTCCCTACTTAGCACTCATATACAACCGCTCGCTCACCGATAGATCTGTACCTACAGATTGGAAAATTGGGCAGGTCGCACCAGTGTTCAAGAAGGGTAGTAGGAGTAATCCATTTAACTACAGACCTATATCATTGACGTCGGTTTGCAGTAGGGTTTTGGAGCATATACTGTATTCAAACATTATGAATCACCTCGAAGGGAACGATCTATTGACACGTAATCAGCATGGCTTCAGAAAACATCGCTCTTGTGCAACGCAGCTAGCTCTTTATTCGCACGAAGTAATTGCCGCTGTCGACAGGGGATCTCAAGTTGATTCCGTATTTCTAGATTTCCGGAAAGCTTTTGACACCGTTCCTCACAAGCGACTTCTAATCAAGCTGCGGAGCTATGGGGTATCGTCTCAGTTGTGCGACTGGATTCGTGATTTCCTGTCAGGAAGGTCGCAGTTCGTAGTAATAGACGGCAAATCATCGAGTAAAACTGAAGTGATATCAGGTGTTCCCCAGGGAAGCGTCCTGGGACCTCTACTGTTCCTGATCTATATAAATGACCTGGGTGACAATCTGAGCAGTTCTCTTAGACTGTTCGCAGATGATGCTGTAATTTACCGTCTAGTAAGGTCATCCGAAGACTAGTATCAGCTGCAAAGCGATTTAGAAAAGATTGCTGTATGGTGTGTCAGGTGGCAGTTGACGCTAAATAACGAAAAGTGTGAGATTATCCACATGAGTTCCAAAAGAAATCCGTTGGAATTCGATTACTCGATAAATAGTACAATTCTCAAGGCTGTCAATTCAACTAAGTACCTGGGTGTTAAAATTACGAACAACTTCAGTTGGAAGGACCACATAGATAATATTGTCGGGAAGGTGAGCCAAAGGTTGCGTTTCATTGGCAGGACACTTAGAAGATGCAACAAGTCCACTAAAGAGACAGCTTACACTACACTCGTTCGTCCTCTGTTAGAATATTGCTGCGCGGTGTGGGATCCTTACCAGGTGGGATTGACGGAGGACATCGAAAGGGTGCAAAAAAGGGCAGCTCGTTTTGTATTATCGCGTTATAGGGGAGAGAGTGTGGCAGATACGATACGAGAGTTGGGATGGAAGTCATTACAGCATAGACGTTTTTCGTCGCGGCGAGACCTTTTTACGAAATTTCAGTCACCAACTTTCTCTTCCGAATGCGAAAATATTTTGTTGAGCCCAACCTACATAGGTAGGAATGATCATCAAAATAAAATAAGAGAAATCAGAGCTCGAACAGAAAGGTTTAGGTGTTCGTTTTTCCCGCTCGCTGTTCGGGAGTGGAATAGTAGAGAGATAGTATGATTGTGGTTCGATGAACCCTCTGCCAAGCACTTAAATGTGAATTGCAGAGTAGTCATGCAGATGTAGATGTAGATCTGCCACGGTCACTCAACGCACACTTTCGTCCAAGCTGTAACTCGGCGGATGATGTTTTTTAGCTTTCCCCTTATGCGTTCGCTACGGTATCAGGTTCGAATCCTGCCTCGGGCATGGATGTGTGTGATACCCTTAGGTTACTTAGGTTTAAATAGTTCTAAGTTCTAGGGGACTGATGACCTTAGAAGTTAGGTCCCATAGTGCTCAGAGCATCTGAACCTTATGCGTCGTAATGTTTCGATGTGGTACCGCTTGAAACATCAAACAGTTCGGGTACTTTGTTTACAGAAGCATCACAACAACGCCAGCTGCAGGCTTGGCTAGAAATCTCCATTTATGTTCAAGCATGCATTCCTCTGGCCGTGCGGTCTAACGCACGGCTTTCCTGGCGGCAAGGAGCGCCTGGTACCCGGCACAAATCCGCCCGGCGGATTTGTGTCGTGGTCCGGTGAACCGATCAGTCTGTGGATGGTTTTTAGGCGGTTTTCCATCTGCCTCGGCGAATGCGGGCTGGTTCCGCCTCAGTTACTATGTCGGCGACTGCTGCGCAAACAAGTTCTCCACGTACGCGTACACCACCGTTACTCTACCACGCAAACATAGGGGCTACACTCGACTGGTGTGAGACGTTCCCTGGAGGGGTCCACCGAGGGCCGAACCGCACAATAACCCTGGGTTCGGTGTGGGGCGGCGGAGGGGTGACGTGGACTGCGGTAATCGTCGTGGGGTTTTCGGGACCACTGCGGCTGCGGCGGGGACGAAGCCTCTCCGTCGTTTCTAGGTCCCCAGTTAACATACAATACAATGCAATCCTCACGGTGTACCCATGTTTTTATTCAAACACTATGATTGACACACGAGACGTAGGTGTTTCAGTTTTTTCCTTCGTTTGATGTAGTAAGGCAGACGTTTCTCTGATCACTTTTGCATGACTGCGAGTCACTGGTTTGTGGCGCCGTTGTATTGTAACTGTTTGATCAAGTTGCACAGATAATACGTTAATGAAAGTCTCTTCGGAGGCTCTTTCAAATGACGAGATAAAGGTATGTAGTTCCGTTTTTTTCAAAAGGTCGGTAATATAATTCAGCAACTTTAAACGTATTTTTTTTTGTCTGTGCTTCAGAACGTGCTACATTGCCTTCGATAACTTTGGTAAAACTGTACCTTGATGTAGTTGCTCGTTTTTGGGTATTTGAGTGGTCTTCCGGCTTAGCCGCCTCACCTTGTATTTGCTGTCACTCTCGCGAGTACTGAGGAATATTGGCACCTCCCAGCAGTGTGTCTTAGTGGCTCGTCCCGACCTACACCAGCATCCACAGCCAGAACGAAGCCAACGACCGAGCTCGCGCTGCCTGTGCGAGGAGACACGGCCCACGCGCCTCCGTCACTTCCACAAGGATCAGTTTATGGGCCACTGTACTGTCAGCTACATAATGTGTATAAAACTTGAGTTTCGTTGTACGTCGACTTCTCTGACTACAGCCGCCGTTGTCTGATGGCCTGTCGAAAGTACCAAGAAATAAACCGAAAGGAATAAAAGTGCAAGAGAAAACAGACACTAGCATTAAAATCTTCAGCTGATAGAATCATTCTGGTTGAAAGAAATATACGCTGTTAAACGGAAAGAACAGTCTAGCTATGAAAGAAAATTTCAAATAACAGAAGACATTAACCATCTGAGTTGTTTCAAGCAGACCGCCACTACTTTCTGTCCTGCGTCAATCTGTTCATGACATACACACTCAACTTCCCAGTGTCGGTGGCCTCTTTATTTTTTTCCCTGTATGGATACCTCTAGTTCCATAAAAGTTAATACATCTCCTGTCATCTTGTCCCATCTTCTAATCTGTGTTTTCCGTGTATTTCTTTCTTTGTCCTTTCTGTAAACGACCTCCTTATTTCTTATTTTGAAAGACTGCCGCTCTTCATTTGCCTTTTTCTGTGGAACCCGCCTCCAGCGGTTGAGGTTATTCATCGTCTGTTTCTCATTAAGTTACCGTGTTTGTTGCTCCCACTAGAAATGTGCTTTGATCAGATTTGTAAACATCAGGCCCGAAGCAGGTTTTGGGCTACAAGTGTAAACAGTGAATACCACGGGGCACAAACATGAATGGGGGGTTTGGCATTACTGAGACGCGCACGTGGCTCCATTTGTGTTTTTCTTATTGATATGGAATGGTTATTATTAATAAATGGCATAAGCCCCCCAAAGTGGGATACAATCTGGCAAAATGTCATAATTTGAAGGCTTATAAACAGCTTGAGCAGACTAAATATCTAAGGTCATCAGTTTGTGATCACCATTCAGGACGGAATCTGTGTGCCTCATCCGTCTACGTTTAGAATTCATCCTACAGAGAGCTGAACGGAAAGACCTTTGTGTTATAAGAACGTAGGCTTCCGCGGCCGGTGTCATAGTGATTAAAATCAGGGCCCTGAGCAAGGCAGTTGCAATTCGGCCGAAACGTCGGTTTTAGTTTATTTTTGTTGTTAGTTTTTAGCAGTGACGCGGTATAATACCCAGAAGAATTTTAATCACCTTTGTGTTAATTCAGGATTGCTTTTGAGAAACTGTGAAGCGGCAACGACGCTAGTAAATCATTATTATAGTCCAGTTATTTATTCACACTGTTTATCAGTCGTCATTCTAAAGCAGCAGCCTCTGCCGTTGCTCATTCAGTACGTGTAGTAGTACACGGCAAATCATCGAATAAAACTGAAGTGATATCAGGTGTACCCCAGGGAAGCGTCCTGGGTGACATTCTGAGCAGTTCTCTTAGGTTGTTCGCAGATGATGCTGTAATTTGCCGTCTAGTAAGGTCATCTGAAGACCAGTATCAGTTGCAAAGCGATTTAGAAAAGATTGCTGTATGGTGTGGCTGATGGCAGTTGATGCTAAATAACGAAAAGTGTGAGGTGATCCACATGAGTTCCAAAAGAAATTCGATGGAATTCGATTACTCGATAAATAGTGCAATTCTCAAGGCTGTCAATTCAACTAAGTACCTGGGTGTTAAAATTACGAACAACTTCAGTTGGAAAGACCACATGTATAATATTGTGGGGAAGGCGAGCCAAAGGTTGCGTTTCATTGGCAGGACACTTAGAAGATGCAACAAGTCCACTAAAGAGACAGCTTAAACTACACTCGTTCGTCCTCTGTTAGAATATTGCTACGCGGTGTGGGGTCCTAACCAGGTGGGATTGACGGAGGACATCGAAATGGTGCAAAAAAGGGCAGCTTGTTTTGAATTATCACGAAATAGGGGAGAGAGTGTGGCAGATTTGATACGCGAGTTGGGATGGAAGTCATTAAAGCAAGGACGTTTTTCGTCGCGGCGAGATCTAATTACCAAATTTCAGTAAAAAAAATGGCTCTGAGCACTATGGGACTCAACTGCTGTGGTCATCAGTCCCCTAGAACTTAGAACTACTTAAACCTAACTAACCTAAGGACATCACACACATCCATGCCCGAGGCAGGATTCTAACCTGCGACCGTAGCAGCAATTTCAGTCACCAACTTTCTCTTTCTAACGCGAAAATATTTTGTTGAGCCCAACCTACATAGGCAGGAATGATCATCAAAATACACTCCTGGAAATGGAAAAAAGAACACATTGACACCGGTGTGTCAGACCCACCATACTTGCTCCGGACACTGCGAGAGGGCTGTACAAGCAATGATCAAACGCACGGCACAGCGGACACACCAGGAAACGCGGTGTTGGCCGTCGAATGGCGCTAGCTGCGCAGCATTTGTGCACCGCCGCCGTCAGTGTCAGCCAGTTTGCCGTGGCATACGGAGCTCCATCGCAGTCTTTAACACTGGTAGCATGCCGCGACAGCGTGGACGTGAACCGTATGTGCAGTTGACGGACTTTGAGCGAGGGCGTATAGTGGGCATGCGGGAGGCCAGGTGGACGTACCGCCGAAAAGCTCAACACGTGGGGCGTGAGGTCTCCACAGTACATCGATGTTGTCGCCAGTGGTCGGCGGAAGGTCCACGTGCCCGTCGACCTGGGACCGGACCGCAGCGACGCACGGATGCACGCCAAGAAGTTGAGCGAAATAAGTTTAATGGGTCACTTTTAATTAATCTAGTTTATTTCGTTGATGTAGAATATTGTTGTGGTCTTCAGTCCAGAGACTGGTTTGATGCAGCTCTCCATGCTACTCTATCCTGTGCAAGCTTCTTCATCTCCCAGCACCTACTGCGACCTACATCCTTCTGAATCTGCTTAGTGTATTCATCTCTTGTTCTCGCTCTACGATTTTTACACTCCACGCTACCCTACAACACTAAATTGGTGATCCCTTGATGCCTCAGAACATGTCCTACCAACCGATCCCTTCTTCTTGTCAAGTTGTGCCACAAATTTCTCTTCTCCCCAACTGTATTCAATACCTCCTCATTAGTTATGTGATCTACCCATCTAATCTTCAGCCTTCTTCTGTAGCACCACATTTCGAAAGCTTCTATTCTCTTCTTGTCCAAACTATTTATCGTTCATGTTTCACTTCCATGAATGGCTACACTCCACACAAATACTTTCAGAAACGACTTCCTGACACTTAAAGCAATACTCGACGTTGTCAAATTTCTCTTCTTCAGAAACGCTTTCCTTCCCATTGGCGGTCTACATTTTATATCCTCTCTACTTCCACCATCATCAGTTATTTTGCTCCCCAAAGAGCAAAACTCCTCTACTCATTTCCTAATGTAATTCCCTCAGCATCATCCGACTTAATTCGACTACATTCCATTATTCTCGTTTTGCTTTTGTTGATGTTCATCTTGTACCCTCCTTTCAAGAGACTGTACATTCCGTTCAAATGCTCTTCCAGATCCTTTGCTGTCTCTGACAGAATTACAATGTCATCGCCGAACCTCAAATCTTTTATTTCTTCTCCATGGATTTTAATATCAACTCCGAATTTTTCTTTTGTTTCCTTTACTGCTTTCTCCATATACTGACTGAATAACATCCGGGATAGTCTACAACCCTGTATCACTCCCTTCCCAACCACTGCTTCCCTTTCATGCCCCTCTACTCTTATAACTGCCATCTGGTTTCTGTACAAATTGTTAATAGCCCTTCACTCCCTGTGTTTTTCCCTTAACCCCTGCCTCCTTCATAATTTGAAAGAGAGTATTCCAGTCAACAATGTCAAAAGCTTTCTGTAAGTCTACAAACGCTGAAAACGTAGGTTTGAATTTCCTTAATCTATCTTCTAAGATAAGTCGTAGGGTCAGTATTCCCGCACGTGTTCCAATATTTCTACGGTATCCAAACTGATCTTCCCCGAGGTCATCTTCTACCAGTTTTTCAATTCGCCTGTAAAGAATTCGAGTTAGTATTTTGCAGCTGTGATTTATTAAACGGATAGTTCGGTAATTTACACACTGTCAACACCTGCTTTCTTTGGGATTGGAATTATTATATTCTTCTGGAAGTCTGAGGGTATTTCGTCTGTCTCATACATCTTGCTCATCAGATGGTAGAGTTTTGTCAGGGCTGGCTCTCCCAAGGCTGTCGGTAGTTCTAATAGTATGTTGTCTACTCCCGGGGCCTTGTTTTGACTTAGGTCCTTCAGTGCTCTGTCAAACTCTTCACGCAGTATCGTATCTCCCATTTCATCTTCATCTACATCCTCTACCATTTCCATGATATTGTACTCAAGTACATCGTTCTTGTATAGACCCTCTATACACTCCTTCCACCTTTCTGCTTTCCCTTGTTTGCTTAGAACTGGGTTTCTATCTGAGCTCTTGATATCATGCAAGTGGTTCTCTTTTCTCCAAAGGTAGAATACAGAATATAATCTGATATCAACGATACTCATAAAAAGTAGAATTTGTTGGATGAATGGTATAACAAGAAAAAACTTGACACTAAAAATCGTGGATTCTAAACTATCCACAAAATGCTCAAAGATTGAATTAACTAATTCTTAACAAAGTTTGTTCACAAAGAAGATGGATTTCTGAAACTATCAATTGATTGTTATAATTTGAATAACACACAAATTACCATGGATAATATCAAAATTATTTGTGAGCAGTTGAAACTAATAACAAGGAAGACTGCTAGCGGAAGTGCCAGGGACGTTCCGATAGATCAGTTCACGAAACTGTTGAAAACTAAATTCATGTTTGAATTAATAAAAATGCAACACAGATCATGGTTTAAAGTTATGAGTTGCTCAGAGGTAAAGGGACTTCGCTGCTCCGAAATTATGATCCTTACTCATACAGGAAACCCTTCCAAGACTGCAGGGCAGAAACCACTGTAATGCTTGAACAGCGCCCACTGTGTATTCCTTAGTTGTCTGAAAGTTGACACCCGAAAGCCTCGCTCACGGGGTGGAATCAGAGCTAACTAGTATTTGTAGTATCGTTCCCAGAACCGATCGCTGTCCTCTGGTTTGGAGCCGAGTGGAAGGCTTAAACTAGGGCCTCAGACGATTCTGCGGAGATCTGGGGTGGAAATTTCTCGACCTCCGCTATCGGGTGGAGAAATGAAGGGTCCCCCTGAATAGGTCAGGCGTGCACTACACGCCGGAAGCGGCTACAAGGGTAGCGGAGTACGTGTGGAGTGCACATGGTTTTTTTTTTAGGTTAGAGAATTCCCTCCCTAGGCCCGACAAGACGCAGACGCGACAAGGTAGGAGTAAGCAAAATGCAACAGGGAATAACAATATTAATGTGCTAATAGTAAACTGCAGGAGTGTCTATAGAAAGGTCCCAGAACTGCTCTCATTAATAAACGGTCATAACGCCCATATAGTACTAGGGACAGAAAGTTGGCTGAAACCAGACGTAAACAGTAATGAAATCCTAAACTCAGATTCGAATGTATACCGCAGAGACAGGCTGGACAGTGAAGGGGGAGGCGTGTTTATAGCGATAACAAGTGCAATAGTATCGAAGGAAACTGACGGAGATCCGAATTGTGAAATGATTTGGGTGAAGGTCACTGTTAAAGCAGGCTCAGACACGGTAATTGGATGTCTCTGTAGGCCCCCTGGCTCAGCAGCTGTTGTGGCTGAGCACCTGAAGGACAATTTGGAAAATATTTCGAGTAGATTTCCCCATCATGTTATAGTTCTGGGTGGAGATTTTAATTTGGCGGATATCGACTGGGAGGCTCAAACGTTCATAACGGGTGGCAGGGACAAAGAATCCAGTGAAATTTTTTTAAGTGCTTTACCTGAAAACTACCTTGAGCAGTTAAACAAAGAATCGACTCGTGGCGATAACATATTAGACCTTCTGGTGACAAACAGACCCGAACTATTTGAAACAGTTAACGCAGAACAGGGAATAAGCGATCATAAAGCGGTTACGGTATCGATGATCTCAGCCGTAAATAGAAATATTAAAAAAGGTAGGAAGATTTTTCTGTTTAGCAAAAGTGACAAAAAGCAGATTACAGAGTACCTGGCGGCTCAACACAAAAGTTTTGTCTCAAGTACAGATAGTGTTGAGGATCAGTGGACAAAGTTCAAAACCATCGTACAATATGCGTTAGATGAGTATGTGCCAAGCAAGATCGTAAGAGATGGGAAAGAGCCACCGTGGTACAACAATCGAGTTGGAAACTGCTGCGGAAGCGAAGGGAACTTCACAGCAAACATAAACATAGCCAAAGCCTTGCTGACAAACAAAAGTTACGCGAAGCGAAATGTAGTGTGAGGAGGGCTATGCGAGAGCCGTTCAATGAATTCGAAAGTAGAGTTCTATGTACTGACTTGGCAGAAAATCCTAAGAAATTTCGGTCTTATGTCAAAGTGGATCAAAACAAAATGTCCAGACACTCTGTGACCAAAATGGTACTGAAACAGAGGATGACAGACTAAAGGCCGAAATACTAAATCTCTTTTTCCAAAGCTGTTTCACAGAGGTAGACTGCACTGCAGTTCCTTCTCTAGATTGTCGCACAGATGACAAAATGGTATATATCGAAATAGACGACACAGGGATAGAGAAACAATTAAAATCGCTCAAAAGAGCAAAGGCCGCTGGACCTGATGGGATACCAGTTCGATTTTACGCAGAGTACGCGAAGGAACTTGCCCCCCTTCTTGCAGCGGTGTACCGTAGGTCTCTAGAAGAGCGTAGCGTTCCAAAGGATTGGAAAAGGGCACAGGTCATCCCTGTTTTCAAGAAGGGACGTCGAACAGATGTGCAGAACTATAAACCTATATCTCTAACGTCGATCAGTTGTAGAATTTTGGAACACGTATTATGTTCGAGTATAATGACGTTTCTGGAGACTAGAAATCTACTCTGTAGGAATCAGCATGGGTTTCGAAAAAGACGGTCGTGTGAAACCCAGCTCGCGCTATTCGTCCACGAGACTCAGGGGGCCATAGACACGGGTACACAGGTGGATTCCGTGTTTCTTGACTTCCGCAAGGCGTTCGATACAGTTCCCCACAGTCGTTTAATGAACAAAGTAAGAGCATATGGACTATCAGACCAGTTGTGTGATTGGATTGAGGAATTCCTAGATAACAGAACGCAGCATGTCATTCTCAATGGAGAGAAGTCTTCTGAAGTAAGAGTGATTTCAGGTGTGCCGCAGGGGAGTGTCATAGGACATTTGTTATTCACAATATACATAAATGACCTGGTGGATGACATCGGAAGTTCACTGAGGCTTTTTGCTGATGTTGCTGTCGTGTATCGAAAGGTTGTAACAATGGAAAATTGTACTGAAAAGCAGGAGGATCTGCAGCGAATTGACGCATGGTGCAGGAAAAGGCAATTGAATCTCATTGTAGACAAGTGAAATGTGCTGCGAATACATAGAAAGATAGATCCCTTAACAGTTAGCTACAAAATATCAGGTCAGCAACAGGAAGCAGTTAATTCCATAAATTATCTGGGAGTAGGCATTAGGAGTGATTTAAAATGGAATGATCATATAAAGTTGATCGTCGGTAAAGCAGATGCCGGACTGAGATTCATTGGAAGAATCCTAAGGAAATGCAATCCGAAAACAAAGAAAGTAGGTTACAGTGCGCTTGTTCGCCCACTGCTTGAATACTGCTCAGCAGTGTGGGATCCGCACCAGATAGGGTTGATAGAAGAGATAGAGAAGATCCAACGGAGAGCAGCGCGCTTCGTTACAGGATCATTTAGTAATTGCGAAAGCGTTACGGAGACGATAGATAAACTCCAGTGGAAGACTCTGCAGGAGAGACGCTCAGTAGCTCGGTACGGGCTTTTGTTAAAGTTTCGAGAACATACCTTCACCGAAGAGTCAAGCAGTATGTTGCTCCCTCCTACGTATATCTCGCGAAGAGACCATAAGGATAAAATGAGAGAGATTAGAGCGCACACAGAAGCATACCGACAATCCTTCTTTCCACGAACAATACGAGACTGGAATAGAAGGGAGAACCTATAGAGATACTCAAAGTACCCCCCGCCACACACCGTCAGGTGGCTTGCGGAGTATGTATGCAGATGTAGATGGTAATGTCTGTACTAATTTCATTTTTTTCCCATCACCTGTAAGTATTTGTTCCCCGTGGAAAACCACATGTTATTCTCCGAGTAAATAGATTAATGTTCTCATTGGCGATACAGGAGCACATGCTCCTACTCCACGTAGATTTCACACATGGTTATCGTGGTACCAAAATTCGCACCAGAGGTTCGCTTATTTTGCTTTGATTAAGTGCAAGGAAATGGAAAACTTTTAGTAATTCAACTTTTGAGCAAATGCGATTCTGATGTACTCCTTATCCCACATGGTGCCCATGAGGAAGAAAAATTTTATTTTTCACAAATACGAGATTGTTAAGGCTTTCGTGGCCACTTGTTGACCACAAATACAAGATTGTTAAGGCTTTCGTGGCCACTTGTTGACAAAGTGCTGACGTTTCGCTAGCACGAGTGGCTGGCATTGTCAGAGCTCCAGCCTCCATTGCCGGTGGAGAACTGGAGCCGAGCTTGCAGCCGCAGACTATATGTGCCTGGGGCGCCAACGTCCAAGGGCTTCTCCTCGGTCATTTCCGGTGCGGTTCTCTTCTTGCTACCTGCGACGGTCGTTCGCTGCAGTAGGGGAAGCCAGGATCCGTCTACCTTAAGGCTTTCCTCTTTCTTGTTGAAACTGTTCGCGTGTTTTTGTGTTTCTACAGCTTCTCTGAACAAGCGCGTGTGATAGTGCTTCTCTACAGCCAGAACTTACGTGACAGCGAATTTTATTACGTGGTCGATCTCACTCAGTGCGTGCTCTGCCACGGCCGATTTCGCCACCTGCCCCAACCTGCAATGTCGCTTATGCTCTTTTATTCTGGTGTTGATCGATCGTCCAGTCATTCCGACATAAACTTTTCCACATGTGCGTGGTATACGGTATATTACCGATATTTGCAAGTGGGTCTCTTTTCTCCTTTGCCGATATAAGGCACTCTTTGATCTTCCTTGTTGGTTTGAAAATCGTATTTACGCCGTGTTTGCGCAATATACGGCCGATTCTGTCCGTCACTCTGGGAATATATGGCAGAAAGGCCGTACCCGACATTTCTTTTTCTGATTCCTTACTTCGCCGAGTGTTTGGCTCTGATACACTTCTAATATAATATGTGGAGTACCCATTGCTCCTCAGAACACTTTCCAGGTGTTGCATTTCGTCTCTGAGGTGCTGCAGCTCACATATTAGTCCTGCTCGCGTTACGAGCGTATTCGTCATGCCTCTTTTCTGTCTCGGGTAGTGATTTGATAGTATGTCACTAGATTGTTCTTTGATTTGCCAACGCCCATTCGTCGCCTGTTGAGTGGTCTCCAAGTTGTTGTCCCTTCTGTTTCTGCCTTGTATACATTACTTATTACGGTTGCCCACGGTTATGTCCATGTAGTGGGGGTAACGTCTTTTCTTCGATTTTCATGCTTTCGGCATTAAAACTGGTAATGAACGTATTGTTAAATAAGTACAGAAGGCATATGTATCTGAAATTTGCTGGACAAGCGACTGGGTTAGAAATCATTCAATGCCATGTGGGGAGCCATTGAATAAAGGGTCAAAACCCTAACATAACGACTCGAACCATCTTATGCAGAGGTAAACTAACACTGAACGAACCGATGAACCTCACAACGAATTTATTCCGGAGATCAATTTAGATAAGCATGACCACACTGTTTTGCTACTTGTCGTAGCGGCAATTCGGATCAGATAAAAGCGCCCTCGAGTGGTTCTCATCATCTACAGTCAAGAAATTTTCAAGAAGAAGAAACACAATAATTCTCCCTAACATTGCACATCTGAAAGAAAAATGTTGAACATTACGATTACTAAAAAACGATACCATAATACCTAGATCCAGAACTTATGCGTAGTGTTCGCAAACATACAACTCCAATACTAGAAGCCGCAGACTATATATTACCTCCTCCTCCTCCTACCCGCCCTCCCAGTTTGCTTTCGAAGTTCCTAACGTGACCATCAGTATTGATGTTATTACAACGAAGAAGGGCAGGCCTCCTGCTCATTAAAAAGTTTACGAGTATTTTAAAGAGAGGGAATCTAAAGAAGGTGTTGTTACATGGATGTGCTTACGCCGAAAAGCGGATCATTGCAAGGCGAAGCTGCTTTCGAGGAACGGAGAAGTGTTGAGCGTATTAGAACATCTCTGTGGCCCACCTGACGACGCAGGTCTGAAAATACGGATGAAATGGGAAATCTACATAATAAAGTTTATGACTTTGTTACAGTGATGCCTAATTCAGAATCTATGAAGAGAACCATGCGTCGTCGATGGAGTCAAGAGTGGGGGAACCAACAAGAGCCTAAGAACTCTTATGAAATTGATCTTGATGAAGATCTATTAAAAATGGGAGGTGGCAGTAGTATTCTTCTGGAAGACGATAGATTAGAGGTGAGAATAATGATTTTTAGTGGAAGCAAAGGAAAAGAAAGTTTAAAAACAAGTTCCCATTTTTTTATGGATAGAACATTTAAGAGATGCAGCAGGCAGTTTGCACAGATCTACACCTTACACGTAGACTTAAGAGGCCCGATTAAAGAAACAAACATTCTTCCTACTGTATTTGCACTGCTCCCTAATAAGAAGAAAGACACACATGTTCGTCTGTTTCGTCTGATAAAACAGACAGTCACTGAGTGGTGTCCTAAACAAGTAAAGGTGGACTTTGAGGCAGCTGCGATATAGGCCACGCGTCAAGTTTTCCCCACAACTGAAATAAATGGATTCTATTTCCATATGAAGAAGAGTTTATGGAGAAGAATTCGAGTCAGCATGTGTGCAGCGCTGGCAGGTGTAAAACCGGAGGACGTAAGCAATGGATAGATTGAGATTCATGCAGAAGCTCCTGATAACGGTAGGTTCTCTCAATTTTTTGACTACTTTGCCGATAACTGGCTAGAGAATGAGGATATCGCAATAGAAATGTGGGACTGTTACGGAAAAAGGCACCGAACGACGAATGCTGTTGAAGGGTGGCACAACAAAATAAATAGTATTATTGGAAACCCTCATCCTAGAATCAACTATTTGGTGGAGTCCTTGAAAAAGGAAGCAGAGCTCACAAGCTGCATGTACATGAAATTGGAAATGAGTGTTGGAGGTAAGAAGAGGAAGAAGAAGTACTTGAAGCTGGACGACAGGATAGAGAGAATCGTAAAGAATTATGAAGAGACTGGCAACATTAGGCCTTGCTTGAAAGCCATTGCCCATATTCAGAGACTGGCAACATTAGGTGTTGCTTCAAAGCCATTGCCCATATTCAGAAACTGGACTGTAATACGTTAAAAATACTGTATTAAAAACTATGAAGACCATTGAGTCCTCGCAGGTTACTGAGATAAAATTATTAAAACATTGAAGCAGCATTATCGGAGCTAATATGAAATTGAAATTGTAACTAGAGTGTACATTAGTTCAGCGTGTTTAGGCTGATTTTACACACGCCAGAATGGTAGAGGGTCATTTATCATTTTCACGGTCCAAAGCCTGCGCAAAGAGTGATGTGAATCACCCTTTAAAGTAAAAATTAAAACGTCTTTCAAGCCTCACAAAAGTATCCTTATTGTTGTCACGTTAAGATAACTTTTTTCTACCTTCCACCATTATGGCCATACTATTAAATAATTGTGAGTTCTAAAATAATTTTCTGAAGCTTCAGAATCGCAACTATCACCTAAAAATCATGGTTTGTTAAACTGATAGTATACGCTTTCGTAAAAGAAAATGGGAACTGAACCTTTGAATTGCACCTAAAATTGACATTCCAAAACTGACCTGAAACTAAGGTTGACAATTTTGGCACCTCAAATACACTCCTGGAAATGGAAAAAAGAACACACTGACACCGGTGTCAGACCCACCATACTTGCTCCGGACACTACGAGAGGGCTGTACAAGCAATGATCACACGCACGGCACAGCGGACACACCAGGAACCGCGGTGTTGGCCGTCGAATGGCGCTAGCTGCGCAGCATTTGTGCACCGCCGCCGTCAGTGTCAGCCAGTCTGCCGTGGCATACGGAGCTCCATCGCAGTCTTTAACACTGGTAGCATGCCGCGACAGCGTGGACGTGAACCGTATGTGCAGTTGACGGACTTTGAGCGAGGGCAAATAGTGGGCATGCGGGAGGCCGGGTGGACGTACCGCCGAATTGCTCAACACGTGGGGCGTGAGGTCTCCACAGTACATCGATGTTGTCGCCAGTGGTCGGCAGAAGGTGCACGTGCCCGTCGACCTGGGACCGGACCGCAGCGATGCACGGATGCACGCCAAGACCGTAGGATCCTACGCAGTGCCGTAGGGGACCGCACCGACACTTCCCAGCAAATTAGGGACACTGTTGCTCCTGGGGTATCGGCGAGGACCATTCGCAACCGTCTCCATGAAGCTGTGCTACGGTCCCGCACACCTTTAGGCCGTCTTCCGCTCACGCCCCAACATCGTGCAGCCCGCCTCCAGTGGTGTCGCGACAGGCGTGAATGGAGGGACGAATTGAGACGTGTCGTCTTCAGCGATGAGAGTCGCTTCTGCCTTGGTACCAATGATGGTCGTATGAGTGTTTGGCGCCGTGCAGGTGAGCGCCACAATCAGGACTGCATACGACCGAGGCACACAGGGCCAACACCCGGCATCATGGTGTGGGGAGCGATCTCCTACACTGGCCGTACACCTCTGGTGATCGTCGAAGGGACACTGAATAGTGCACGGTACATCCAAACCGTCATCGAACCCATCGTTCTACCATTCCTAGACCGGCAAGGGAACTTGTTGTTCCAACAGGACAATGCACGTCCACATGTATCCCGTGCCACCCAACGTGCTCTAGAAGGTGTAAGTCAACTACCATGGCCAGCAAGATCTCCGGATCTGTCCCCCATTGAGCATGTTTGGGACTGGATGAAGCGTCGTCTCACGCGGTCTGCACGTCCAGCACGAACGCTGGTCCAACTGAGGCGCCAGGTGGAAATGGTATGGCAAGCCGTTCCACAGGACTACATCCAGCATCTCTACGATCGTCTCCATGGGAGAATAGCAGCCTGCATTGCTGCGAAAGGTGGATATACACTGTAATAGTGCCGACATTGTGCATGCTCTGTTGCCTGTGTCTATGTGCCTGTGGTTCTGTCAGTGTGATCATGTGATGTATCTGACCCCAGGAATGTGTCAATAAAGTTTCCCCTTCCTGGGACAATGAATTCACGGTGTTCTTATTTCAATTTCCAGGAGTGTATTTTTTATTTAAGTTTAGCTGCAAACATTTATAGTAGATGTAAATCTACTTAAGTAAATTTAGATATAGTCCTTTAAAAATTAAAATTTCTTACTAAATTGTTGATTATCTTTAAACAGGTCAGTAAAAGCAGCGAGCTTACTACTGAAAATTAATTGTTACTAAAGAACATCAGAAACAAATGTATTATACCTACTTCTCTTATACATTAGCGACTTTTTGGAAAGATATTTGATCATTTCCTCTGTCACTGACAGTTTAATTTCAGTTGCTTTGCAACACCAGGGATATCTACTTCTAAATTACGTTTGCAGCTGTTCTCATTACGAATTCTGGAATATTTACTTCGTCTTCTTTGGTGGAGGAATTTCGGAAAATGCATTTAGTAACTCCACTTTAGTGGTACTGTCATCAGTAACATTACCGCCGCTGTCGCCCAGTAAAGGTACTCACGGAGCCTTTCCGCTGGTTTACTTAACATGGGACCAGAATCTCTTTGGATTTTCCGCCACATTTCTAGAGCGAGTTTCGTTGTGGAAACTATTAAATGCATCTCGCATTGAAATCCGCAACAAATTTCGAGCCTCAGCAAAACTTCACCAATGTTGGAGATTTTGCGTTCGTCTAAATTATACGTGGCTTTTTCGGTGCTACTGTTGCAGTTTTCTGTCGTGTTTTCTGTACCATGGGGTATCAGTTTCGTCTCTTATTAACTTATTTGGTATGAATATCTCGAGTGCTGTTGATACTGTTTCTTTGAACTTAAGCCACATATGGTCTTCATTTGCATAGTTTGGAAGGATTGGAGACTTACTCTTAGAAAAATGTCACCCGAATTTTTAGCTGCTATTATAAATAGATATATTTCGCGTTTAGTTTTGGCGAATTTCTTTGCTACGGAAGTGAGCCTCTCTACGACTGCGTGTTCACTAATCCCTGTGTCCGTCGTGATGCTCAGGGTTGTTTGTGACTAAGAGGTGAAGTGTGTTTTCGTTGGCCTCGTCAACTAATTGTTAAAAATAATTTTTAAAAAAGCATTTAGAACAATTACGGAAGTTATTTTCTATTTACAATATGGTATGAAAATGTATTTTTGTCAACATGCGGAAGGTAGTTTGAAGTAACTGCCAACTATAACTGTATGAGTAGGGTACCTATTTGTTATGAGACTCAAGTTTTCTTTTCTTTGAACTGTTCAGCAACTGTTTCATCTGAGACAGGGGGTCGGTAAAAGGAGCCAGTTATTAATTTATTCCGGTTGTCGAGTGTAACCTCTGCCTAACCTCTGCCCATACTAAGTCACAAGAACTATCTGCTTCAAAGTCGATTGTGAGCTTACACTATTTTTCCTTAAGTTGTTCTTCTTGTTTCTGCTGTAGTGCAGATAATTAAAATTACGGCTTTTTCCTCCAGAACATAAGATGCTTTCTCTGTGACCCTGTAAATACCAGAACTAAACAATGTAGAACAACAAAGTACGTTACAAGCGTAGCATTCTGTATTACTTCATTTCCTTATTTATAACATTTTAAAATTGTAAGTCGACTTTAGATGACATGTCAATCATAGATGTTCTTATCTCTATTTAGTGAACGTGTTTTCAGTTATGTTTTGAACATTGTCCCGCTACACTTTATTAACTAATATTTTCAGAGAGTAAATTAATATGGAGTATGTCGTTCTCCTTTCAAACATTCACAAACCCATTTGTTCTTTCCCTATTGTCTTTTGGGTATGCATTTGTAGTAATTAAAGTAGGCACAAATGCAGTGATAAAAAAGAAATGATTAGCGTACCTTTGCATTCTCGTTTCATCGTTCCCTTCTTGTTGCTCCCATGCCGATGGACTGTTTCCATCGCAATTAGTAAGCGTGAAAGAAAGCTGCCGTACAGACAGAGGTATCTACACTCCTGGAAATAGAAAAAAGAACACATTGACACCGGTGTGTCAGACCCACCATACTTGCTCCGGACACTGCGAGAGGGCTGTACAAGCAATGATCACACGCACGGCACAGCGGAAACACCAGGAACCGCGGTGTTGGCTGTCGAATGGCGCTAGCTGCGCAGCATTTGTGCACCGCCGCCGTCAGTGTCAGCCAGTTTGCCGTGGCATACGGAGCTCCATCGCAGTCTCTAACACTGGTAGCATGCCGAGACAGCGTGGACGTGAACTGTATGTGCAGTTGACGGACTTTGAGCGAGGGCGTATAGTGGGCATGCGGGAGGCCGGGTGGACGTACCGCCGAATTGCTCAACACGTGGGGCGTGAGGTCTCCACAGTACATCGATGTTGTCGCCAGTGGTCGGCGGAAGGTGCACGTGCCCGTCGACATGGGACCGGACCGCAGCGACGCACGGATGCACGCCAAGACCGTAGGATCCTACGCAGTGCCGTAGGGGACCGCACCGCCACTTCCCAGCAAATTAGGGACACTGTTGCTCCTGGGGTATCGGCGAGGACCATTCGCAACCGTCTCCATGAAGCTGGGCTACGGTCCCGCACACCGTTAGGCCGTCTTCCGCTCACGCCCCAACATCGTGCAGCCCGCCTCCAGTGGTGTCGCGACAGGCGTGAATGGTGGGACGAATGGAGACGTGTCGTCTTCAGCGATGAGAGTCGCTTCTGCCTTGGTGCCAATGATGGTCGTATGCGTGTTTGGCGCCGTGCAGGTGAGCGCCACAATCAGGACTGCATACGACCGAGGCACACAGGGCCAACACCCGGCATCATGGTGTGGGGAGCGATCTCCTACACTGGCCGTACACCTCTGGTGATCGTCGAGGGGACACTGAATAGTGCGCTGTACATCCAAACCGTCATCGAACCCATCGTTCTACCATTCCTAGACCGGCAAGGGAACTTGCTGTTCCAACAGGACAATGCACGTCCGCATGTATCCTGTACCACCGAACGTGCTCTAGAAGGTGTAAGTCAACTACCCTGGCCAGCAAGATCTCCGGATCTGTCCCCCATTGAGCATGTTTTGGACTGGATGAAGCGTCGTCTCACGCGGTCTGCACGTCCAGCACGAACGCTGGTCCAACTGAGGCGCCAGGTGGAAATGGCATGGCAAGCCGTTCCACAGGACTACATCCAGCATCTCTACGATCGTCTCCATGGGAGAAAAGCACCCTGCATTGCTGCGAAACGTGGATATACACTGTACTAGTGCCGACATTGTGCATGCTCTGTTGCCTGTGTCTATGTGCCTGTGGTTCTGTCAGTGTGATCATGTGATGTATCTGACCCCAGGAATGTGTCAATAAAGTTTTCCCTTCCTGGGACAATGAATTCACGGTGTTCTTATTTCAATTTCCAGGAGTGTATATTTTTACTTGGCAGAACTGATTACATACTGACATAATCGTCGGTATTGATTTCGTTTCCCAAAAGTTATAAATATTTCGATTTCGGAAAAGAAGCTCTGTATTTGGCCAAGATGTCGAAGAAGAAGTTCCCTTATGTACTGGTTGTACCGAGTAAGATGTGGAGACGGCGGTTTGAAAGCGCGCAGGGGTAGTGCGGGAAAGGGCGTCCCTTACCTGAGGGATTACTACCTGGCAAAGGGGCAAGTGTGGCAAATGTCCGGCATTCGTTTGTAAGTCAAGGAGGCATCTTGCAGCCGCTGGCCAACACAAGGGTCCGAACGCTAAATTGTCCTTGGTATGCCCTATGAATGGAGGCAAATCTCTGCTATCTTACATCTCTGGTTGATAGAGCTGCCACATCGTGATACAGGTCACTGGAACAACAAAAAGTTTTATGGTGTGATAAGTCGTACATAAAAATGTAAGACCAGATAAAAATGAGTAACCAATAAAGTACTCGGCTCAAAACGGGTGTAAGACAATATACAGTCTGTAGCCAGTGCTGTTCAATCTATACATCGAAGCAGCAATGCAGGAAATAAAAGGAATGTGATAGGATATAAATGATAAGATTCGCTAATAACATTGCTATTCTCAGTGCAGCACCTGTGGAGCAGACTGAGCAGACCAGTACCCAAGGAATATGAATTGAGAGGAAACGGAAGTAATACGAAAATAATGAGAAGTAGCAGAAGAATTGAGGACCACAAAGTAGATAATGTTAAGGAATTCTGCTACTATGGAAGCAAAGTAACACCTGATGGACGAATCAAGAAGGATATAAAAAAGCAACCTAGCAGAGGCAAATAGGGCATTCCTGGTCAGAAGACGTTTACTAATATGAAATATTGGCCATAATTTGAGGAAGAAAGTTTTGAGAATGTACATTTGGCACACAGAATTGCACGGAAGTGAATTATGGACTGCAGAAAAGCTGGAAAAGAAGAAAATCGAAGAGTCTGAGATGTGGTACTGTAGAATGATATTGAAAACTAGGTGGAGCGATAAGAAATGAAGTTCTCTGTAGAATCTGCGAGGAAAGGAATAAGTGCAAAACGCTACTAAGAAGAGGGGACAGGGCAACAGCACATTTGTTAAGACCCCAGGGAATGACTTCCATAATACTAGAGGAGCTGTAGGGGGTAAAAACTGTATAGGAATATAGCTAACAAATAATCATTGAGGACGTTTGGTGTAAGCGGTGCCCTGGAGTTGACGACATTGGCACAGGAGATGAATCATCGTGAGCCGCATCCAGCCTCTCATAAGACTGTCACTGTATACGAAGCAAAGAACATTTAATCCAAGTTTTAAGCAAATCTTTTGGAATTACCGGCATCCTCAACGATCCGATCTGAATCCCAGAACTCTGCCTGGGACGAAGCAAAGCGTTGGCACCATGTTTGATCAATTCACCCAAAAACCAAGCAACAAGTATTTACCTTGGCTCAGGACGAAAAAAGAAGAACATCCCCCTTTCAGAGTTTCAGAACTTACTGCAAAGACTAGCCAAAGATTAAACACTGTAGCTGTAGTAAAAGATCATCCTGTGATCCATTAGATATATGGTCAATGTCTTTGGAATGTATAACTACTTGTTTCATCAGACTTTTAGCTGCGTAGTAGGTGTGTTGTTGCATAAAATATCTTCCGGTTTCTTTACATAGTTTTGTCTGAGTAGACCATGTTCGCAACGAACATCTGCGCATCTTGTCTACAGCAGTGTAACATTACAAAACTGAAACCTTCCAACCACAATGCATCTTTCCCATGGGGCTATATAATTCTAAGCCAAAGAGGCACTTAGTTTTGTCTGAGTAGACCATGTTCGCAACGAACATCTGCGCGTCTTGTCTACAGCAGTGTAACGTTACAAAACTGAAACCTTCCAACCACAATGCAGCTTTCGCATGGGGCTATATAATTGTTCTGTGAGCGCAGAATGTTTTCTAGCCAAGACAAAATTTAGTAAATTTGCTTTTAAGATTTTTTTATGTCTAGTGCTATTATTTCAGATGTTATAAAAAGAAAAAAGGTCGGTATGAAGAAGCTGGACAAAACAGTGGCTTCTAAAACGTATAACGCTTTCACATGTTAATCTTCAGAAGGAGCTAAAATGTCCATTGTGGTGTTAAGCGAACGAGTGCGCAAGGACATCACCACAACATTTATTTATTTTATTTATTTTACTCATCTAGTTCAGTAGGACCAAACTGAGTAGCAAATCTACATGGTAATAAAACGTGTCAGTACATGACATTACAACAGAAAAGCAATACCAGATAAAATAAAATGTTTATGTCATAAAAAGAGGTCAAGTCGTAAGTTTATATACAAACAAGTAACAATGTAACACAGGAATCAGCTTAATTTTTCAAGGAACTAGTCGACAGAACAGAAAGAGTGACCCATGGTGATCTATGTTTTACATTCATGGTGTTTTGTGTTTGACATGTTAATGTTTCTTGCAACATTTCATTGTAAAATGACGCAACATCGCCATGTGACTTGCAACTTCATTTAATGTGTTAGAAGATCCGATGATCACAGTACAGATCTGTAGAAACGGGTGGCCAGTAAAAAGATCAACAGAACAATATAACGACACAGATAACACCCAGAAGTTGACGCAATGTCAAACATATATACCACATTTCAGTTATATTCGATATACTTAATGCCAACTATGTATTTAAGTTGGTTGGTTTTCGAGTGAACGGCTGCATATCTGACGATGGCGACCTTGAGAGAATGGAGTTTTACAGAAGGGTGAAGAATACAATGCTCAACATTTCGAAACGTGAAACAAGTGAGGATCTACCCTTTATTTTTACTGGGAATGAGGCATTTGCACTGCGAGATGACTTCATGAAACAGGACAATTTGACAAACGACACTCGCCAACTACTTCTTGTCAGTGACTCGAGGACTTGGGGAAAACGCCTTTGGAATTATAGCCGTTGGATTAAGAATTTTCCACACTCTCATCACCTTGAAACCACAAAACATAAACAATATTGTAATGGCATGCTGTATTGCACAACTTCTTGCGACAAATATATGTTTCTGTTTACATAGTGGCACGGATCTGTAGGCTTCTGGTGCTGAGAAAAATCCTGTAACTGGATTAAGAATAGGACAAAATAAAAATTGTTCTTCAGTACCTAAGCTTGTTCGAGAAATGTTTGTTTCATTTTACAATAAGTACGACTGAGTGATTTGAATTCTCTTATGAACATGTTGTGAAATGAGATGTGTTTATACACACATCAAAAATAGTTTCGAGAGTTCCGGAACATGTACAGAAAATTGGAATAAAGATCAATGTAAACATCATTTCCTCCCTTTTTACTGCTCATGAAAACCAGACATTGCATGTTGTACCGCCATACAGCGAGACCTTCAGAGGTGGTGGCCCAGATTACTGTACACACTGGTACCTCTAATACCTAGTAATACGTCCTCTTGCACTACTGCATGACTGTATTCGTCGTGGCATACTATCCACAAGTTCCTCAAGCCACTATTGGTCCAGCTTGTTCCACTCCTCAACGACGATTCGGCGTAGATCCCTCAGACTGGTTGGTGGGTTACGTCGACCATATATAACCCTTTTCAATCTATCCCAGGCATGTTCGGTACGCTTCATGTCTGGAGAAAATGCTGGCCACTCTAGTCGAGCAATGTCGTAATCCTGAAGGAAGTCATTCACAAGGTGTGCATGATGGGGGTGCGAATTATCGTCCATGAAGACAATATGGTTGCACCATATGTTGGACGATGGCATTCACGTATTGTACAGCCATTACGGTGCCTTCCATGACCATCAGTGGCGTACGTCGGCCCCACAGAATGCCACCCCAATACAGTAGGGAACCTCCACCTTGCTGCACTCGCTGGATGGTGTGTCTGAGGCATTCAGCCTGACTGGGTTGTCTCCAAACACGCCTCCAAACACGTCTCCGACGATTGTCTGGTTGAAGGCATATGCGAAACTCACTGGTGAAGAGAACGTGATACCAATCCTGAGTGGTCCATTCGGCATGTTACTCGGCCCGTCTCTACCGCGCTGCATGGTGTCGTGGTTGCAAAGATGGACCTCGCCATGGACGTCGGGACTGAAGTTGCGCATCATGCAGCCTATTGCGCACAGTTTGAGTCGTAACACGACGTCCTGTGGCTGCACAGAAAACATTATTCAACATGGTGGTGTTGCTGTCAGGGATCTTCCGAGCCATAATCCCTAGGTAGCGGTCATCCTCTGCGGTAGTAGCCCTTGTGCGACCTTAGCGAGGCATGTCTTCGACAGTTCCTGTCTCTCTGTATCTCCTCCATGTTCAAGCAACATCGCTTTGGTTCACTCCGACCCGGCTGGATACTTCCCTTGTGCCCTTTCTGGCACAAAGTAACAATGTGGACACGATCGAACCGCGTCATAGACCGTCTAGGTATGGTTAAACTACAGACAACACGAGCAGTGTACCATCTTCCTGGTGGAATCACTGGAACTGATCGTCTGTCAGACCCCCTCCGTCTAATAGGCGCTGCTCATGAATGGTTGTTTACATCTTTGGGCTGGTTTAGTGACATCTCTGAATAGTCAAAGGGACTGTGTCTGAGATACAATATCCACGGTCAACGTCTATCTTCAGGAGTTCTGGGAACTGGGGTGATGCAAAACTTTTTTTGATGAATGTATATGTATACTGTATATACACAGAAGCGTCAAAGAAACTGGTATAGGCATGCGTATTCAAATACATAGATATGTGAACAGGCAGCAGACGGTGCTGCAGTCGGCAAAGCGTATATAAGGGAAGTATCTGGCGCAGTTGTTAGATCGGTTACTGCTGCTACAATGGCTGGTTATCGAGATTTAAGTGTGTTTGGACGTAGTGTTACAGTCGCTGCACGAGCGATGGGACAAAGCATCTCCGAGGTAGCAATGAAGTGGGGATTTTCCCGCACGACCATTTCACGAGTGTACTGTGAATATCAGGAATCCGGGAAAACATCAAATCTCCGACATCGCTACGGCCGGAAAAAGTTCCTGCAAGAACGGGACCAACGACGACTCAAGAGAATCGTTCAGCGTGACAGAAGTGCAACCCTTCCGCAAATTGCTGCAGATTTCAATGCTGGGCCATTAACAAGTGTCGGCGTGTGAACCCTTTAGCGAAACATCATCGATATGGGCTTTCGGAGCCGAAGGCCCACTCGTGTACCCTTGATGACTGCACCACACAATGCTTTACGCCTCGCCCGGGGCCGTCAGCACCGACATTGGACTGTTGAGGGCTCTAATCTCTCTGATTTTATCCTCATGGTCTCTTCGCGAGATATACGTAGGATGGAGCAATATACTGCTTGACTCTTCGGTGAAGGTATGTTCTCGAAACTTTAACAAAAGCCCGTACCGAGCTACTGAGCGTCTCTCCTGCAGAGTCTTCCACTGGAGTTTATCTATCATCTCCGTAACGCTTTCTGCGTGGTTGGATGAGTCTCGTTTCAAATTGTATCGAGCGGGTGGACGTGTACGGATATGGACACAACCTTATGAATCTATGATGCGCTGAGGTGTTTCCAACACGAGACTGCTACGCCAAAAGAACAAAGCAAGTGACCTTTACAAAACATTTCCGTGCAACACATCAGTCCAGATTTCAAAGTGAAATCGCCTATTACTAAGTTTACTCTTCTTCCACAGGATAACCACAGCATTTACGAAAAGACTATGTAACATCAGTATGACATTACCGTAATATTGTTTTGGTACTGCCATTTAGCCTGAATATGAGGTATTCCCTCGAAACATATCGCTAAATAAATAAGTAATACAATAGTCAACAAAGTTTGTGACTGATAGCGGTAATTTAAAAAACCTTTACCTAATTCTTAAGACAGTTACGTTCAAAAAATAGTCAAAATGGCTTCAAACTACATTCTCTGTTAAACACTTGATAATGGTGTATACAGTTCCAACAATTCAGCCATAAATGCAGGTGTATAATCTCGCGAAGAGTTACTCATAGCTGCATGTCAGAAACAGCAGCACAGCACAACCCTACGTCACTAAAAAAATATGGTTTTTGTCTGCAGCGTCACCTGCGTATCATTCACTGCGTATGCTCAGACGTGCATGGATTTGCTTGGACATGGTCTGCATCAATTCGAGCACCGTCAGAACAAACGAAGTTCTTCCACTCCGGAATGTAGTTCTTAGTCGAGCAGTGGGCACATTGTTACGTACTCTTGAACAGCAGTTTGAACCATGAGTGACCTATGGCAGGAAATTTCAAAAGTGGTAGTTCATTTCGAAATTATAAATGGAAAGCATGGAATTGTGGATGCACTACCAAGAAGCGACAGAAAATTCAGTTAATCATTTCGAAATCTTTGTGCGTCAATTCAAAGACATTCTGTAAATATATTACAACCAATACAACTTTTTTTTTTTCGATAAGACTGGCGGATTCTTGATCTAGTATGTCCTGTTTTTAACTAGATACTGTCAAATATTCATCAGTGAGCGGTGTATTTCGCCCAATTTTGTCGTGCCGCTCACACGCAGAAATGAACAGAGTTGTTACAAAACGAAACAGTACTGCAGCGCGGGAACTGCTGCACTCGCCAGCCACTTCCTCTGTTCCCCCACTCTTCTGTAAAGGTCTCGGCGTGGCAGTGGAAAACCAAGAGAGAGAAAGAAAGAAAGATATAGAGATAGAGATAGAGAGAGAGAGATGTAGAGAGAGAGAGAGAGAGAGAGGACGAAGGGAAGGGATACGGACGGCCAAGCTGCGTCCCTGAACCCGGCAGCCAGCAGCATGCCGGAAGAGAGATACAGCAGCGCCACGGCGAACAGGTGCGGCCGAGTGGCTCGTTGCAGGCCGGAACATCCTGGTGCCTGCGTCGCGGCCATCTTGTGCGATTATATTCCTCCAAAGAATCGTTTGAGCATTTGCATATTATCTGCTTACAGTATGTTCTTGCAACAGAAGTGGTTACACGCCAGTTCCTTCAACGTTGTACGTTTGCTTCATACATTGCATGCAGGCGCTACGCCTGTCACACGGAAAATAAACATGCAACTCTTTTTCATTTCTATGGCTTGATGAACTTAAATTCTCCTGTAAGGTAACGGTCTTATGTTATTGTCTTCTCAAATTTCGATTCATACGGGTTCCCTTCCAGGCGCGATGGCGCTGTACGTACAAAATGTGTTGTTAGAAAGAATTTCCATTCACAGTTTCTCAGGGAAACAAGCGCGAATCGCGGAGGGAGAAGAGTCATAATTCATTACTGGCTATTCCCCCCCCCCCCTCCCCCTCCTTCCCCATCCCCGCTGAAATGGACCTTGCTTACCGTGCTAGCATGAAATATTAAAGTTACACCCTTGCGCCCAAGATAGACAAATAAATGTGAAGCAGATCTTATGAAAATAAATTGGAATACGAAGTAGAGACAGAATCTGGTAACACAACTTTAAATGGGATTACTGTCATTGGTAAAATAATAATAGCAATCTATATCACTGAACAGCTAACCCAGTTCGGGAACTCGATTAAATTCCCCTGAGGTCAGGGAGTGAACCCTATCCTCCCATTCAGAGCGTGTAATAACATACATACTTCTACCTGAAGCTGTAAAACATTTTTCCTGTCATAAGTAGCAAGAGAAGAAACATTATCCTGTTGTTGCTTAAATACGAATTAGTTGTTTCTGCACCAGTATGGTCTAATTTAATTCGACTAAATTCCATCACCATTGTTTTATTTTTATTTTATACTCATAATCTCTTTCAGCACACTATCCATTATGTGCAACTGATATTCCAAGGTTTTGTATGAAACTGCATGTCTCTTTACATTAACATCTGCATGCAGGGGCAGTGGTAAAAGGGGGGGCTATGGGAGCTAAGGCCCACCACCCCTTCCAAATGGAGTATCATATTACACTGGTTAAAATGACTTCAGAAATCAGCGAATATATTACTTCATCAGACTCACACTTTTTTTATATAATAATGGTGTAGCAATATAGGTTGCAATGTATCTCAAATACATTTTAACAAAAGAATAAGAGCGGCAAATAGCTTAAAATCTAAACCAATAAATATCATTTAACTTAAAATGAGCGTCTTATTATTTTTCAATGTATGTTGGATGTACCCTTAGAATAATAAAGAAAGCTAAATATGACATGCATTCCTACCAACACTTAAATTGCTGACCCCAGACAAAAACTTCGGAATCGCTGGACATTGATGTCAAATCGTCGCCTATTATTTTCCCAGTCACACACTTCCTGTATCCTGTAGACACGTTTTTATCCTGAACTCCAACACCAAATTTTACCGATTTGTTGATGGAGGACCCCCAACTCTCCTTTTGTTAAGCTATATCCCATTCCTTTCCCCCTCCATTAGACACCCCCCCCCCCCCACATCATTAGATCTCTCCCCTCCCCACCTTGACCGACTTCTAGAATAGCCCTTGTCTGCATCTATGCAAACCATTGCGAGGTGGATAGTAGAGGTTGCGACATCCCATTGTGACAATTGAATCACTGATTGGAAAAAGGAAGAAAGTGGAAGAGAAAACCAGTAATGACACAGAAAGTACAGCCTTTTAAAGTTTGTAATTAGTGTAACAGAGAAGACCGTCTGGACATTCTTCTCTTTTCCACTTACTAGTGTAAGAAGCATCACCAGACGTCGGGCAAAGAATGTTACAACAATGCTACTAAGTGGCGCTTAAACACATTGTTTCAGTTTTGTTTGTTGTTGTGGTCTTCGGTCCTGAGACTGGTTTGATGCAGCTCTCCACGCTACTCTATCCTGTGCAAGCTTCTCCATCCCCCAGTACGTACTGCAGCCTACATCCTTCTGAATCTTCGTAGTGTATTCATCTCCTCTTCTCCCCAATCCTATTCAATACCTCCTCATTAGTTATGTAATCTACCCATCTAATCTTCAGCATTCTTCTGTAGCACCACATTTCGAAAGCTTCTATTCTCTTCTTGTCCAAACTATTTATCACCCATGTTTCACTTCCATACATGGCTACACTCAATACAGATACTTTCAGAAACGACTTCCTGACACCTTATTTTCGATGCTAACAAATTTCTCTTCTTCAGAAAAGCTTTCCATGCCATTGCCAGTCTACATTTTAATTCCTCTCTACTTCGACCATCATCAGTTATTTTGCTCCCCAAATTACTGTCAGTGTGCTTTCGTTTGTAGACTCGTAGCATAATGAGTGCAAGTGGCTCTGAAATTGAAAAAATAAACGGGAGAAGAAAAAGTGTAAGAAATGTAGATGACTATGTCAAGCAAAGACGCAAGAGAGCTAGACCACTAGGACAGGAATACATAACCTCTAAAGGATTAGTTGTGGCAGCTAAACGATCTGCTCCATAATGCAAGTAAGTTTTATCTAAACGTTTTCGTATGATATTTGTCTTCATTTTACTGCTAAATGTATAAGTGAAGTATATTGTATCTTGCTGAAACATTTAACGTTTGTGAAGAAAGGTACATACAGATTCTGTTATGAAACAGACCGAAAGGATACAGTTGCGTCGCAAAGCATTTTGCAGTTTGCATGCCATGAGTGATGGGACTGTTGAATGCTTTAACACCGCTCCTTGTTAATGGTCAGTCTCCAGATGACCGTAGAGGAAAGCATATCAACAGGTGAAATACAATTTGATCTGATGTCTTTGCTCATATTCGATCTTTCCCAACCCACCATTCACACCACAGTGGCAGAAGTATTGTATATTTGGGTTCCAACTTAAATGCGAAATATATGCACGACTTATTTTGTGATAAAAATCCAGAATTGACAGTGAAATACGAATAGTATCTCAAATACTTCAATGCGAATTTTCAGTATAGATTCGGTCGCCCACAAGTAGATGTATGTTCTGCCTGTGAGGAGCTTCTAGGCAAAATTAAATCTCCGTTCCTGAATGAAGTTGCAAAACGAGTGGCTGTTGCAGAATTGATGTTTCACAAGCGATGAGCATCAAAGTTTTATAAAGAACAATCAGAGGTGATAAAACTGCGTGCTGAAAGGAATGATGTAGACGGCCTGGTGTTTGATTATATGCAAAATGTTCCCCTTTCTTCTTTTTCTGTACAGGAAATGTTCACTTACGAAAGCTGTGGCTTTTTGTATTTGGAATCCATAACCTGAAAGACAAAACAGCACAGTTTACTGCTACCATGAAGGACGAGGCACTCGAGGTCCCAATGAACTGCCATTATTTCTCAATTACTACATAAGTGGACTACCTGACTCAGTGAAAGAACTATATGTGTTCAGTGATTCTTATGCCGGCAAAATAAAAACAACAGTGTTGTACGGTACCTGATGTATCTCGCAATGACTAGGAAATTTCAAATAATTCAGCATTATTTTCCTATTCGAGGTCTCTCCTTCCTTCCAAGTGATAGTGATTTTGCCGTAGTGAAGAGAGTCATACAACAACAAGATAGAGTCCACTCTGTTAATAGCACATTGAAATGATAGTTAGTTCAAGAAACACACTGAATTCTTTTCAAGTCAAGATTATGGAACATAAAGATATTATTGACTTTAAGGAATGCTAGTCATACCACTTTAAAAAATCTTAATTTGCCATAAATTGTCAAGGAAAGGAAAGATCTTCGCTTTCTAAATTTCGAGATTTGATCTATAAGCATCAGAATCCAGGGTATGTCGTCTGTTCCAAATGGATAGATGGACTGCTTCGCAATACGTACAGGATTTTTAAAGGAAAACAAGTACCTGATTATACCAGAACTAAGGCATACAACAATAACATTCCTATAAATACGAAGAAGCTGCAAGATCTTAAAAAGTAATGAAGTACATTCCATTAGAATATCAAGAGTTTTTCAACAAAATTCTTCAGTGGCCCACAGGAAATAATGATTGCCAGTCTGATGGAGGAGATTAGGACTTCAAAAAAGACAACATAGTACAATCTGACGAAGAAGATTAAAGCGTGTTAAAGAATATTGTACCACAGTACATTGTTGCTCTTAAGATGTTTTACTAAATAAATATCAATTTTTTGAAATGGTTAATAACATAAATAAAAATAAATCGACGTGGAAACCTATGTTACTGTGACATTCTTTGCAAACTCCTCACGAGATGATCATTTATCGGAAAAAGGACGAATGTCCATTGACTTTCAACCAAGCTTCAAAAATATTTATCGAGTGCGCTGGAACGACTCATCACTATGTACAGATAACCTAGTTCCACAAGTTTGCAATGGATCACAAAACTGTAGGAACAGTACTGTAAGTGTTGACAAGTTTTTCTTTTAGTTTTCTCTAAACAGAGGTGATGGGATTTATTCCTTTTTCAGTCAGTGACTCAATTGGTAGGGCTTCTTCCACGTCCCATTCCACTGTTAGTCCTATTTGGTACAGGTCCGAACACACTTGAGCAATATTCTAGGATGCGTTCCACGAGTGTTTGGTATGCAGATTGATTGCATTTCCCAAGTATTCTACCAATCAACTGCAGTCTGCCACCTGTCTTGCCTGCGACTGACACTATGCAATCGTTCCACTTCATACCCTTATAAATTGCTACTCCCAGGTATTTATTTGAGTTGATCGATTTCAGCTGTGACTCACTGTTATTGTAGTCGAAGGATACTACGTCTTTCTTCATTTTGTGAAGTGCACAGTATTACTATTCTGAACGTATAAAGGAAGCTGCTAATCTTTGCAGCACTCTGAAACATTAGCAAGATCTGATTGCGTGTTTGTGCATTTTATTTCAGATAGTACTTCATTGCAGATAACTGCATCATCTGTGAAAAGTCTGAGGTTATCATTAATATTGTCTGCAAGATAATTAATTTACAATATAAACAGCAAGGGTTCCAACACACTTCGCTGGACACACCCAAAGTGATTTCTACATCTATCAATGACTCTCCATCCAAGGTAACACGGTTTTGCTTTTCGGAAATCTGGAAACGGTGGATTTCACATGATCGATGTTTTCGGGATCAACGCTGGTTGGAACGGAGCAGGTCATTCTGTCCACGGTACAGCATTACATTTGAGCTCGGAATATCATCTAGGATCCTACAAGAAATGGATGTCAAAGATATTTGCCGCTGTCTTCGTGATCAGTTCTACTACCCATCTCTTAGACTGGTGTGGCCTTGTCTTTCATTCAAATACTAGGTACAGTCGGTGTTTTTTTTTCTTTTCTTTTTTTTTGTACAGGAATCTGTAGTTGAAAGTGGGTTTAACTCAGACGCAGATTCAGTATAAAATCTACTAGCGATTCCATTGGATTCTGGAGCTTTGTTCAATTTTAACGAATTCAGCTGATACTAATAGACATTTACTCATCCTTTCAGCAGCGCGAGAATTAAATTTGGACAATATTCTGGATTTTCTACATTAAAGGAATGTTTTAAAACGGAGTTAAGCATTTCTGCATTTGCTTTGCTACCCCCAATATCAGTTACTTTCTCGTCCGTGAGTAACTTTGGTGCCACTGACAGCCTATATGCACGACCAGAATTTCTTTGGGTTTTGTGAAAGATCTCAACAATTAGGTGGACAATTAGTGGAAGATCCTGTATTTTCTGGAAAATAGAAACTATTCTCCTACGGTAACCAGCGATAGTTGTACGCTTTGTTTTACATCTATTATGCAGTAGCCTCTGTTTTCTTAGAAGTTTCTTAATACTGATTGTATATCATGGAGGACCCCTCCCAGAGCAAACAGATTTACTGGGTACATATCTGTCCAGCGCTTGGCCAACTATTCTCTTAAACTTGAGCCTTAGTTCCTCTACATACTCCTGTCTTGACTTAATAATTTCAAGTTCCTCATTGAGATATCACTCTACTGCTTCTTTATCTAGCTTACTAAACATATACTTCATTCAGCTTGTTTTAGCTGCCCTTTGTAAATTGTAATTTGTTGCTAAATCGCCTCATGCTCATTGATGCCAGCTTCAAAGTGGACATCCTCAAAGGGGTCTCGTCTATTTGTTGCCATCAGATCTAGTATACACTGTCGTAAAAAATATTAGTACACCCTTTTAGAGGTTTCCAATTCACTCAAGATTTATTATTGCAACAGTGCATATGGAATATATGAAATGACTATATTTACAAATCAATAGCACAAGCGGTTCTGAGGTGCCAGGTATCAGTCCATGCTGAGACACCCATATCCACATCTACCTCATTTCCTGCTATTCACAATAAAGTGCCTAGCAGAGAGTTCAATGAACTACCTTCAAGCTGTCTCTCTACTGTTCCACCCCCTAACGGCACGCGGGAATAAAGAGCACTTTTCTGTGCGAGCCCTGATTCCTCTTATTTTATCGTGATGATTATTTCTCCCTATGTAGGTGGGTGCCAACAGAATGTTTTCGCAATCGGAGGAGAAAACTGGTGATTGAAATTTCATGAGAAGATCCCGTCTCAACGAAAAACGCCTTTGTTTTAGTGATTGCCACTCCAATTGACGTCTCATGTCTGTGACACTATCTCCCCTATTTCGCGATAATACAAATGAGCTGCCCTTATTTGTACTTTCTCGATGTCATCCGTCAGTCCCACCTGATGCAGATCCCACACCGCACAGCAGTACTCCAGAATAGGTCGGACAAGTACTTGGTGTAACCATCAAGTGATGATGAATACTGTCCTGGTATAAGGTATGCCACACCTGCTCGACCTGTTCACGTAGTTCCGTTAGATTTGTTGGTTGATGAGTAGCACGTGTCACTTCTCGTCCCGTGTGACGTCCTCGATTGGAGACAAGTCCGGAAGCTGCTGGACGTCTTGCAGAGCACGTTGAGTTTCACCGGCAATGTGTGGGCGAGCGTTATCCTGTTGGAACAACACATCACCCTCCTGTTACAATAACGGCAAAAGAACTGTGCCTAACAACATTCTGCACGTACCGAAGGCTGATTAACGGCCCTTCCAGAAGCATCAAAGATGAACAATTGTAGCTTATCGCGCCCTACATAATAAGAACTGGGGTGGGGACATTGTGTCTTGGACTAAATCACTCTACGAGACAGCGCTCTCCAGGTCTACATCGTACAAGCAAATGACCGTCAGTTGCGTGCAGACAGAACTGCACACGGAAACTACTTTCATCGCTGAAAATTACGGCACACCATTCCATCTGAGTGCACCAGTCGAGCCATAAACCTCGATGCTGAGCTGTGAATTGAAAGGAGGCGAGAGGTGTGCGTGCCTTAGTCCCACCTCTAATAACCGGTTAGCAAAAATTAGTGTTGGCAGGCCTGAGATCATGAGCCCTGTTATCTGTGCTGCCACGGCTGCCCTTGCAGTATGATGATCCTGGCGGGAGTCCGTGTGGACGTCCGGAACCTCGTCTACGGGTGTCAGAATGTTCACATGTGTACCATCTTTCTAAAATTCTCCCAATAAACCGAAGGCGATCATTCACCTTCCCTACCACAGTTCTCGCATGCTCGTGCATGACTGTGCCACACAGGACACTACTAATACTGTATCCGAACATTACAGAAATCATCTTCCTACTCATCCGCATTAACTTACATTTTTCCACATTTAGGGCTGGCTGCCATTCATCACACCAACTGGAAATTTTGTCTAAGTCGTCTTGTATCTTCCTACAGTCACTCAACTTCAACACCCTACTGTACACCACAGCACCATCAGCAACAACCGCAGATTGCTGCCCACCCTGTCTACGGAATGATTTATGTATACAGAGAACAACAGTGGTTCTCTCACGCTTCCCTGGGGCACCATGACAATAGCCTTGTCTCTGATCAACGCTCGCCGTCGAGGACAACATACTGGGTTCTATTATTTAGGAAGTATTCGAGCCACTCAGATATCTGTTATTTTATTCCGCCTGCTCGTATCTTCGTCAACAGCCTGCAATGGGGCACCGTGTCTAATGCTTTCCGGAAGTCTAGAAAATTTTGAATCTTCCTCTTGCCCTTCATCCATAGTTCTCAGTACATCATGTGAGAAGAGGGAAGCTGAGTTTCGGACGAGTGATGCTTTCTAACACTATGCTGATTCATGAACATAAGCTTCTCAGTCCCAAGGAAGTTTTTTGTGTTCGAACTGAGAATACGTTCAAGGATTCTGCAGCAAAAGGAAGTTAGGGATATTGGTCGATGGTGTGATCCACTTCTTGTCAGCACAAGGACTTGCTATCACATACCAGGCCGTCAGGATTGCGAAAGTGTACTTCCTCTCCGGCACAACAAGAAGAGACACCATTCAGTATTTTATGTGGAAGACGTCACGTCTTGATTCGAGAGACGCTACAATCATATCATCCTTGGGGTCAATTTCAATTGCGTTCTGTCACCACAGGATCAAATACCACACTTTAACTCATGCAGGGAACTACAACGCCTGGTGCAAGACCTTCGCCTCATTGATACCTGGCGGAGTATTCGTGGCAACAGACAGGGATACACATATGTAATCAGTCATTCGGCGAGTCGCCTCGACTGGGTCCGTGTCTCCCAGGGACCTATCGTGGAGACACTTGATACTGGGGTATGGCCAATGGCCTTTACTACGCTATCTCACTCCCACGACAGATGTGTGGTGTAGCAGGAGCTCATTGAAGATGAATGTAGCGCTTCTAGAGAATCCAGGGTGACGGCAGAGGTTAGTAGAGATCTGGAGAAGCTGTGAGTGGTGGCATCTGATATTTCCTTCCACTATCCAGTGGTGGCTCGATTGTGCAAAACGTGCATTGTGGTTTGTGATGATGAATAGCGGTCGAGAGCCTATGTGTTACTACTGTGAGATATATCCGTCCAACCATCGTCAGACTAAGGTTCGGCGATTGCTAGCAAAATTCACTACTCTTACACGACGTCATCTCGAGGGCACATTTGTGGGTGCACATAGTCAAGGCAGGATCGGGGGTGAACCGCCAGCCATGTATACATTATCAGCGAATGTCACAAATATCAAAGAGCATTGATCCCTGAGATGGATATACCAGATGGCCGGCCCCTGACGGCCCGAAAGGATATCACCAACGCCTCATGGATCATTAAGGGTGGTTCTATTGTACAGAAGATCACTATGCTGCATCGATGTCCTCTGCTTAATGCCTCACAGTCTCAAAGCGGATGTGATGTTGACCCCCTGGACACCATAACGGCAGAGGACATCGGTGACTCCCTCTGAAAAGAGGCATCCAACAAATAGTTGGACTGAGATGGTCTCCTGATAGAGTTTTGGCATACGTTTCACGATGTTACAAAGTTCCACTGGGCTACAACGTACGAAGAAGTGATGAACCCTTCAATCGAGATGCCACCTGCCTTTGGTGACAGCATCCTTACATTGATCCCTGAGCCATCTGCCACTGATCAACAAAGATCTCAAGATCTTATGGCTGCCCACATTCGGAGTGTCCTGCTCCAAATCGTCTCTACAGACCAAACATGTCTCGGTGGTAACAGCAAGATGGAGTTCAGTGATTATCCCGATGTCATCGCACTGCTGGAGGCACGTCACGTGCACAGCATCAATGGACTTTGACTGCACTTTCGATAGGATTCGTCATTTGAGAAGGTGCTGTGGCAACTGGCATTTCTCCAACACCTTCATGCAGCTTTCAGATGGCGTGACTTCAGAAGTTATGATCAATGCATGTTAGCAGGCAAGATCACTATTACCCACTCTGTGAGGCAAGGTTGCCTCTGTCTGTGCTTATGTATACCATTGCCACGGAGCCACTGTTACAAAGACTACAATGCCAGCTGCAGAGACTTAATGTTGAGAGACCATACCTTCATCTGACCTGATTATGCTGACAATCTGGTGTTTTCAGTGAGTGCACCAGATGAAGTCCAAAGATCACTGGACCGAACTGCCCGGTATGGTGTCACATCTGGAAGCCACTTGCACTTGGAGAAGCCTGGAATGATGGTCATTGGCAGCAGTCTCCTGGGAGGGAACTTTGCCTCATATCCACTCCGGAATACGATCAAATGATTCAGGGTATCTTACATGTTACAGTCATTGAAGAGCGCACCTTGCCTATATTCGACTCCTACAAGGCATATGTAACGACACCCGTAGCAATTTGCAGCGATCTTTGAACATGATGCAGTGGGTTGCTTATGTCAACATCTGTCTGGCGTCCAGGGTACATCATCTGGCTGGCAGTCTTTGGTTACTTCACCAGTGTGGAAATCAAAGTGTGATACGATATGCTCACCCTCCCTACCACAAAGGATGACCTCAGAATGCTAAATGTGTGGAGTAGAGCCGCTGCTTAATTCGTGACCACGACACGATGTTTCCCAGCAGTTTGGCTTGAGACGTGATACGAAACATTACGGCTCGCTCTGAGCCTTTTACCCGCAGTGCGAAGTACACAGTTCAATTGGTCACATTTCTGACACGTTTTGCTAAGGAACAGTGTTTCATTTTGTGTGCCACTATTTCATGGTATTTTATTGAGATTACAGGACACGTGGGCGTGGGACGAGAGCTTTGCATTTTTCGCGTTGGGAAGATGCGTTTCTAGTGTGGTTTCACGGTATCGTCATCTGCAGAAGTCAGTCAGTGAATGTCTTTAGAAGAGGTGAGCCTCCTCAGAGAGAGGGGTAGTTTTCATGGACGTAAGATTGCGGCCTGCTTTGTGATTTTGTGGCCAGACTTTGTGGCGAGTCTAGTTGAGTGCAGAGGATGCTGTCCCCAGAGAATAATAGTTATGGTTATGATATTTTTCCCCTTCCTGTATGAACATCAAAAGTTGAGATGCCACAACGCCAGTCGGCCAACATGAGAAAGACAGTTGCTTTCATTCCAAAGTTCTGATTATCCAATCAAACTCAGTCGCCCCACCACCGTGCTTGGAGCGAAGATGTCGACCAATCGAGGAGACACTGCCCAGACCAGTAACATACTCGTGTATATTAATGCGCACTTTGTATACCAAGAGCGGGGAATTTCTGGTGTGCCCTCCTGCTTTTTCATCAAACAAGCGATATTCTTGTCTATCACATTGTCAACAGCATTGATTCACCCCCTCCATGTATAGTTTATTGAAAGTAGAGAGCTCATAAGATTGAAGAAAGTTTCGTGGCATTGGTGTTTTGTCCACCATGTGATTGTTTCCTGGCCACCGACTGGTGGTGATGGGCACACACTTTGCTGATTTGGCTGTATACAAATTATTGCTGAAACCACAGCTAGTTCCACAACTAGCAATAATAGTACACAAAAACGTTAGCAGTGTTTCTGTCTCAAAACAGAACTTCCAAGAAAGATGCTAACGTATTCTGCAGAATGCGACACGTGAATGAATACTGAATATAACAACCACTGCAGCTCACAGCCTAAATATGTATCACTGCAGGCCAAAAGTAACGTTCAGTAGAAATAAAAATTTAAAAGATAACAGCTTCTCAAAAACATCATGTAAGCTAAGAACTTTTATATTACGTTTTTGCACAAAATTTTCTATCTCACTTATAATGCTATAAAGTGTGCAGACACATACGTTATCAGTAATACGTGAAATATAAGCAACAAGATTAGAGTGCATCAGTAATCTTTCATTGTAAATACAGGTGCAGAGCAAAGCCTTTTCATCTAACTACTGAACCAAAGCTACCAATAAGATCGTATCTCTGCAGTAAGTTCGACAGGTGAAATCAATACTTGATCATGGTAAATGGAAACTGTGTTTGACAAAATCTTTCGCTAGTAATTTGAGAAAGACCGCTTTTGTTGGGTTGATGCATAAGTTCGTTGCCTTTTTCCGTAAGTTTAATAAACAGAACAGATACACATGCTGGGGTAACTTTTCGATTCTGCGACTGTAGAAATCACGCGCTTTTGAGGCAACTGGGTAACTCAATTGAGATAAGCGACTTTGACAAAGATGGTTTAAATGGCTCTTGAGCACTAAGAACTTAGAACTACTTAAACCTAACTAACCTAAGGACATCACACACAACCATGCCCGAGGCAGGATTCGAACCTGCGACCGTAGCAGTCGCACGGTTCCGGACTGCGCGCCTAGAACCTCGAGACGACTTTGACAAAGGGCAGATTATTATTACGGAGAGTCTGTGAACAGGTATCTCGGAAACGGCGTAGCTGGCCCAATGCTCACATCCTGCTGTGATATTCTACAGAAACTACTACAAGGAGCCAAATCGTTGGACATCCACGACTCTTCACAGAACGTGGCGTTCGGAGGCTTGTCTCCTCTGAAAAGTAGGATAGATGCTGATCTGTGGCATCTCTGGCGAAAGAGCACAATACTGGTGCACGCACAAGTGTTGCGGAGCACACCTTTCATCGTACGTATTGGACATGGAGTTTCGCAGCAGACCACCACTACACGTTCCGATGTTGACCCAACGACATCGTCAATTACGCTTGCAGTTGGCTCGGGATCATCAGTCTTCGACCGTAGATTAATGGAAACATGTCGGCTCTTCGCGTGAATCACATTTTCTACGCTTGGCCGGTGGTCGTCTCCACAAACGCCGTCATCGAGTTAAATGGGGCTCGAAACGTGCAGCGCGCCAAGGACGTAGACCGGTGGGAGCAGTACTATGGGAGACATCCTCCTGCGCTTGCACGGCATCTGTGGTAGTAATCGAAGGCTCACTGACTGCTGTAACCACCAGCATCCCTTTATGCCTGATGTCTTCCCCGACGACGATGTAATGTTTCGGCACTATAATTGTCCGTGTTTCGGAGCCAGGGACGTGCAGCAGTGGTCTTAGGAGCATTATAATGAATTGACATTGGTGTCTCGGAGACCAATGACCAATTTCGTCTTATGTAAATCCCATGGAACCCATCTGGGGCGCTATCGGGCGTCATCACTGCTTACGCAAATCAGCGGCCCGTTACTTACGCGAATTTCATGACCTGTGAGTAGACATCTAATGCCACTTTTATTTTTATTTATTTTTTTTTTTGTCGTCAGTCTGCTGACTGGTTTGATGCGGCCCGCCACGAATTCCTTTCCTGTGCTAACCTCTTCATCTCAGAGTAGCACTTGCAACCTACGTCCTCAATTATTTACTTGACGTCTTCCAATCTCTGTCTTCCTCTACAGTTTTTGCCCTCTACAGTTCCTTCTAGTACCATGGAAGTCATTCCCTCATGTCTTAGCAGATGTCCTCTCGTCCTGTCCCTTCTCCTTATCAGTGTTTTCCACATATTCCTTTCCTCTCCGATTCTGCGTAGAACCTCCTCATTCCTTACCTTATCAGTCCACCTAATTTTCAACATTCGTCTATAGCACCACATCTCAAATGCTTGGATTCTCTTCTGTTCCGGTTTACCCACAGTCCATGTTTCACTACCATACAATGCTGTACTCCAGACGTACATCCTCAGAAATTTCTTCCTCAAATTAAGGCCGGTATTTGATATTAGTAGACTTCTCAAGGCCAGAAATGCTTTTTTTTTGCCATAGCGAGTCTGCTTTTGATGTCCTCCTTGCTCCGTCTGTCATTGGTTATTTCACTGCCTAGGTAGCAGAATTCCGTAACTTCATTGACTTCGTGGCCATCAATCCTGATGTTAAGTTTCTCGCTGTTCTCATTTCTGCTACTTCTCATTACCTTCGTCTTTCTCCGATTTACTCTCAAACCATACTGTGTACTCATTAGACTGTCCATTCCGTTCAGGAGATCATTTAATTCTTTTTCACTTTCACTCAGGATAGCAATGTCATCAGCGAATCGCATCATTGTTATCCTTTCACCTTGTATTTTAATTCCACTCCTGAACCTTTCTTTTATTTCCATCATTGCTTCCTCGATGTACAGATTGAAGAGTAGGGGCGAAAGGCTACAGCCTTGTCTTACACCCTTCTTAATACCAGCACTTCGTTCTTGATCGTCCACTCTTATTATTCCCTCTTAGTTGTTGTACATATTGTATATGACCCGTCTCTCCCTATAGCTTAGCCTCATTTTTTCAGAATCTCGAACAGCTTGCACCATTTTAGATTGTCGTACGCTTTTTCCAGGTCGACAAATCCTATGAACGTGTCTTGATTTTTCTTTAGCCTTGCTTCCATTATTAGCCGTAACGTCAGAATTGCCTCTCTCGTGCCTTTACTTTTCCTAAAGCCAAACTGATCGTCATCTAGCGCGTTATCAACTTTCTTTTCCATTCTTCTGTATATTATTCTTGTAAGCAGCTTCGATGCATGAGCTGTGAAGCTGATTGTGCGGTAATTCTCGCACTTGCCAGCTCTTGCCGTCTTCGGTATTGTGTGGATGATGCTTTTCCGAAAGTCAGATGGTATGTCGCCAGACTCATATATTCTACACACCAACGTGAATAGTCGTTTTGTTGCCACTTCCCCTAATGATTTTAGAAATTCTGATGGAATGTTATCTATCCCTTCTGCCTTATTTGACCGTAAGTCCTCCAAAGATCTTTTAAATTCCGATTCTAATACTGGATCCCCAATCTCTTCTAAATCGACTCCTGTTTCTTCTTCTATCACATCAGACAAATCTTCACCCTCATAGAGGCTTTCAATGTATTCTTTCCACCTGTCTGCTCTCTCCTCTGCATTTAACAATGGAATTCCCGTTGCACTCTTAATGTTACCACCGTTGCTTTTAATGTTACCAAAGGTTGTTTTGACTTTCCTGTATGCTGAGTCTGTCCTTCCGACAATCATATCTTTTTCGATGTCTTCACATTTTTCCTGCAGCCATTTCGTCTTAGCTTCCCTGCACTTCCTATTTATATCATTCCTCAGCGACTTGTATTTCTGTATTCCTGATTTTCCCGGAACATGTTTGTACTTCCTCCTTTCATCAATCAACTGAAGTATTTCTCCTGTTACCCATGGTTTCTTCGCAGCTACCTATGTTTTCCTTCCCAACTTCTGTGATGGCCCTTTTTAGAGATCTCCATTCCTCTTCAACTGGCGTAGCGTGTATCCACAGGACATGTGGCCTGTAGTTGAAGAAGTGTCATGATGATCTGTCCATTGGCAAAAGATTCCGGAATAGTCCCCCACTCGGATCTCCGAGGGGGGGGGGGGAGGGACTGCCAAGGGGGAGGTTACCATGAGAAACAGATTGAATAATCAATGAAAGGATAATGTTCTACGAGTCGGGGCATGGAATGTCAGAAGCTTGAACGTGGTAGGGAAGCTAGAAAATCTGAAAAGGGAAATGCAAAGGCTCAATCTAGATATAGTAGGGGTCAGTGAAGTGAAATGGTAGGAAAACAAGGATTTCTGGTCAGATGAGTATCGGGTAATATCAACAGCAGCAGAAAATGGTGTAACAGGTGTAGGATTCGTTATGAATAGGAAGGTAGGGCAGAGGGTGTGTTTCTGTGAACAGTTCAGTGACCGGGTTGTTCTAATCAGAATCGACAGAAGACCAACACCGACAACGATAGTTCAAGTATACATGCCGACGTCGCAAGCTGAAGATGAGCAGATAGAGAAAGTGTATGAGGATATTGAAAGGGTAATGCAGTATGTAAAGCGGGACGAAAATCTAATAGTCATGGGCGGCTGGAATGCAGTTGTAGGGCAAGGAGTAAAAGAAAAGGTTACAGGAGAATATGGGCTTGGGACAAGGAATGAAAGAGGAGAAAGACTAATTGAGTTCTGTAACAAGTTTCAGCTAGTAATAGCAAATACCCTGTTCAAGAATCACAAGAGGAGGAGGTATACTTGGAAAAGGCCGGGAGATACGGGAAGATTTCAATTAGATTACATCATGGACAGACAGAGATTCCGAAATCAGATACTGGATTGTAAGGCGTACCCAGGAGCAGATATAGACTCAGATCACAATATAGTAGTGATGAAGAGTAGGCTGAAGTTCAAGACATTAGTCAGGAAGCATCAATACGCAAAGCAGTGGGATACGGAAGTTCTAAGAAATGACGAGATACGTTTGAAGTTCTCTAACGCTATATATACAGCAATAAAGAATAGCGTAGTAGGCAGTACAGTTGAAGAGGAATGGACATCTAATGCCACATATCTCCACAAATCTCCAAATAAACTATCGGGTCCCCGATACGTAGAATTTCGTTCCAAAGACGGACAAACAAGCTGTTAAGCAGGACGTCATAATGTTTCGGCTCATCAGCGTACAATTTGCGTTCAAACTGTGAGGATGAACTTCAGTGAAACGTTTTGCAAATACATAAAAAGGTAGTTTTGGAAATGAATGGAAAGGTTGTTCTAAACCTGAAGTGATATTCCTATCTTCTTTATAACGCAGAAGTGAATCACATTAATATGAGACTGTGATCTTTCCTTAGTATTGTTACATGCCATGAAAAGCAATTCCGGCTGTCTAAGACGCTGCAGCCATGGACTGTGGGGTTGGTCTCGGCGGAGGTTCGAGTCCTCCCTCGGGTATGGGTGTGTGTGTTTGTCCTTAGGATAATTTAGGTTAAGTAGTGTGTAAGCTTAGGGACTGATGACCTTAACAATTAAGTCCCATAAGATTTCACACACATTTGAACATTTTAGTAATTCCGACCAAACATATTTAAGTTACACAAACTTTACTGTTTACTCTTCATGTGAAATACTTTTAACTGAAAGTGGGGTGACAAATAATAATTAAGATTCTGAACTCGTGACTGATAATTCGTCCTCAATATTAAAACGTAGATATTGTCAAACGCAACGTAATCTTTACACTGGAATACTCCGTAAGTAGCGCTTGCAGCAAATAAGAAATGTTTCTCTCTTATCTTTTTACGAATTTGACGTTTGTCTATGAAATCGTCTCAGAATCATCCTCTGCTCTCAATAGCACCAAGGAACATCTCAAATAAAATTTATTCTGTATTGGGCACGTCGGCCATCGTAGTTCGTCACTGAGAGACGAATCAACACGCTCTATCTTTGCAGTCGACTCAATCACTTTCGTTGTATACTAATAATACAGCCTCTGGTAGCCAAAGACTAAGTATCACTCAAGTGTTTAGAGATCCAAAGACGTTCGTAGCGGCAAAATTTCCAAACAACCATTTCTTCACGATGTATAGACCTTTTAACTGGTGTGCAGAATTTTAGGACGAGCGTAACTTTCACACGATGTGTCACTGCCAACTAACATAGCTCGATGAAACTTAGACCACACACAGAAAGAAATGCTACAGTACAGCAAAGAACGTAATTGACAGAAATGGGCAATGAGACAAACAGAAGTGACACTTCTATTCGAAGACAATAATTACATTGAAGCCGCCGCGATTCATGGTAGTCCCCTGGCCATTACAAGGCGCGAGACAGGGATGTTAATAGGTTGTATGATCACCATGAACGGCAATACAAGCCCTGCAGTATGTTCCCAGGCTGGCCACAAGATTGGTAAACAGTTCCTGAGATAGGGCATTCCATTCTACCATCAGTGAATTCCTCCAACTGCCGAATGGTCGTTGGTGCATGGAAACGTGCTGCAACACATCTGCCCAGCGCTGCCCATAGTAGGTGCTCTACGGGATTTAAGACGGAGGAACGGGCAGGTCAGTCCATTTGCCGAATACTCCTGTCCTCTCGCTCCAAGAGTTCCTTCATTTGCGCTCTTCGATGCGCTCACGCATATTCATCCATAAACTAAATCAACCTCGAATGGACCCTGACATGACATGATACTGAAACGTCCCCTTAGAACAATTTGTACACGACTGTGCTTAAACTGACACACAATAGTTTTTAGCGCAACGCAATCTGACTTTCAAAAATCCCTACGAAAGAATGGGCCCTGACTAACAATAACCTATACGTTTCACAAATCACTTACCTCACAAAAATCTTCGTTACTCAAGCTACTGCAATACAGCGAGCGCCACTACTGCCAGCTAAATAAAAGATTCAAACTACGGAAGGCACTAACTACTGATAGGCACAGTTAGCAAATGAAAGATTTCAATAGGGAACAAACAATGTATTTACCTTTATAGTCATAATATATATATCAGTTCATGACACCAATTCTTACAAATTTCAAAACTCCGCCATCTCTCTCCCCACGTCCACCACTGCTGGCGGCTCACCTCCAACTGCGCAACGCTACGCGCTGTTAGCATCCAGCTGCCGCTGCTCAACACTACAATGGCAGACAACAATGCAAACTAAACACAGACTGCGCACAGCACAGCCAGTGATTTTTCATACCGAGCGCTAAGCGGCGTTACCAATAAGAAAACCTAAACAGCCTACTTACAATACGTGAATTGGATTGGCAATCATTAAAACAAAGGCGTTTTTCGTTGCGACAGGATCTTCTCATGAAATTTCAATCACCAGTTTTCTCCGCCGATTGCGAAAACAGTCTGCGGGCACCCACCTACAAAGGGAGAAATGATCATCACGATAAAATAAAAGAAATCAGGGCTCGCACCGAAAAATTTAAGTTCTCGTTTTTCCCGCGCGCCGTTCGAGAGTCGAACGGTAGAGAGACAGCTTGAAGGTGGTTCATTGAACCCTCTGTCAGGCACTTAATTGTGAGCAGCAGAGTAATCACGTAGATGTAGATGTAGAACATGCACAGGGGGAAACGAGGACAGCGCGATATTAACGTTGACCGGTGAGTGAGCCGTTTTCATAAATCTGGAGGTCAGCGTCATGCCTTCACACACCATAACACCTGGGCCACCATAAACATCACGTTTGTCATTGTTCCCGGATGCACTGCGTGTTTCCACATCTCGCCATGTGAGAGTATGCCCACAATTGTTACTTTAGATTTTAAGTTTAGTACACCATTTGACTTTCACTACTTAATAATTTTGTAACACTGATTACGTTACTTACCTCTTTTTTGAAATCGTATCGTTGACGTGTGACAGCGTGTGGTGTAGGTTGTAGCTTGTGAAACGATTGTATGCACAACTACACATATACATTGGACTTTGTACCATGCGTCTGTGACAGTAAAATTGGTACATACGCATCGCATATGTTTGAACAGCTCATGAAAAGGCCTTCTCCGAGTTCTAAGTAGGCCCTGGAACAGACTAGAAATTACTTCATCATTCACTTCCCAACAATAATCGAAGTGATTGATACCACAGCACAATAGTGACTACGTGATGGTTATTACGTTGCTGTACGGCCATACTGTATTATTATTATTATTATTATTTAAGGCAGTGGTCAGACACGCAGACGGGCGTGCTTCTGGAAGTCAAATGGGAATCACTGGAGGGCAGGCGACGTTCTTTTCGAGAAACGCTATTGAGAAAATTTAGAGAACAGGCTTTGATGCTAACTGCCGAACGATTCTACTAGCACCAACATACATTGCGAGTAAAGACCACGAAGATAAGATTACAGAAATTAGTGCTCATACGGAGGCATAAGGACAATCGTTTTTCCCTCGCTCTATTTGCGAATGGAGCAGGAAAGGAAATGACAGGTAGTGGTACAGGATCCCTCCGCCATGCACCGTATGGTGGCTTATGGAGTATCTATGCAGACGTAGAAGTAGACGTAGAAAGTATTGACTAACTGAAGCTTTCCAGTTTCTGCCAGTTCAGAAGCACAGAGGCAAGCAATCAAGCGATTTACAAGCAGCTGGCCCAAGTATAATGGACACATTTTAATTGGGCTGATTTTAAATAGGGTGCACGATGTGACTAAAGCAAGTGCCGCTAGTTAGGGGAGTAGTGCAAAGGAAGTGTGCGTGCTTTGTAACACGTCTGGAATACATACACACACACACACACACACATACACACACACACACACACACACACACACAAAGAAGTCGTGTTAGTTTCACTATTTATAACTCAAGAACGGCTGCACCGATTTGACTGAAAATTCGTGGAGAGGTAGCTTAGGACCAGGAGACGGACATGGGATACCTTTTATCCCGTTCGACCGCTATAAAACGTCGTACAACAAAAACGCATCTGGCATGGAATAACAAAACGCAAATGTCAGCTAAACGTCACTATAAAACGTCGTATAACAAAAGCGCATCTGACATGGAATACCAAAACGCAAATGACAGCTAAACGTCTATGGTTTAAGTATCAGTATACATTATTAATTAAAAATTTAAAGAAATAATTTGTATTTTCTTTGAATCATGATCAACAATGCCGCATCCAAGACGATCGAATATTTCTCGACAAAGTCGTAATGCAATAAGGATACAAAATATTGCGAATGAAACGACTGTAGAAGAACAACAAATTGTCCGTGAAGAGAGCCGCGTTAGTATGGCTCGACTTTGTGCTTCTCAATCACAAGAGCAATGTGAGGCAGCCCGTGAAACGGCTCGGTTGGCAATGCGAAATCTTCGAGCGAACAACAGAGATCAACATGTAGATAATTTTCGACGCAGAAGAAGAGATTTCTCACGTGATGACTTGAATCGAGCAGCGTTTAGATACGATTGCAACACTGATTACTGCTTGCATCTTTGCGTTTGCATTGAGCCGATGGACGTTGATTGCTAGTATTGTGGCGCTTTGAAGTTTTCCGGAGAAACGCACGGATTGTGCTGCCTTAGTGGGAAAGTGAAATTGCCATTATCGACTCCGCCACCTGAGCCACTGCATTCATTGCTTTGTTTAGAAACACCCGAATCACGTCATTTTCTTGCAAACACCCAAAGATACAATAGTTGTTCCCAAATGACCTCATTTGGGGCAGACAGTCTTGCGCCTGATAATAAAACAAAAAATGTCGTCTATAACAAGGTACTTAAGAGAAGAGTGGAGCCGGCAGGAGCGGCCGAGGGGTTCTAGGCACTTCAGTCTAGAACCGCGCGACCGCTACGATCGCAGGTTCGAATCCTGCCTCCGGCATGGATGTGTGTGATGTCCTTAGGTTAGTTACGTTTAAGTAGTTCTAAGTTCTATGGGACTGATGACCTCAGAAGTTAAGTCCCATAGTGCTCAGAGCCATGTGAACCATGTGTGAAGAGTGGAAGCTATGCATCAAAAAAACATAAAGAATAAAGAATCATTAACAAATTAATTTTTTTATTTTTATTTCCTAATAAAAATTTAACTTAACATCGAAAATCTGATTATTTCTGGCTTTAAGGTGGAACAGTCGCCGGGTCAATATTATAAAAATATTCGTAACAAATTATCTCATTAACTCATTATTTCTCGGTTGCTAAGACCTAAGACACTCATACAAACTAAACATCAATTATCTTGAGTCATTTTAAGATTGAAAGTGTCCCAAGAAAATTCTTTTTCATTCTACGGTTTAGTTAGGTGCTAATGTTGTTGATGGTTGGGGGGGGGGGGGGGGGGAAGGGGTACTAGCTAATATCTGATTGCATTCGGGGGCAATTGTCTTATAAGGTTGGGAACCAGTGCTCCCCACGAATGAAGGCAGGAACTTGGAGTACATTTTAATTTACACGCCGAAATCAAAAGTTTATCTTGGCGCCAGCCGTAATTTGCCGCCTGAACTGCTTACAGGTGATGTCTCCGTGGTGAGGCTAGCTCGGTCCATCGCTCGTTTATTACCCATTGCTTGTCGAGTCGAGATGGCGCTAACACAGCAACAAAAACAGTTTTCTGTTCTCCGTTTCAACAGGTGTAATTCAGTTACAGCTGTGTGGCGAGATTTTGGTGGAGAGTGCGGCACTGCATATTCTACAGTACAAAGCACTCAGCGATGGCTCAAGCAGGTTCATGACACTGGTTATTTATGTAAGTGGAAATCCACAGGTCGCCCCCGTGTGGTGGTTCAAGCCGTAGAGCACTACACATTATGTTTAGCACGTAGTCACAGAAACTGACTTCCCGCGCCAGCCGTTAGTAGCTATTCCCCATGTGTCTGTCTGCAGTGTATTGCGTCGACGTTCGTGTTCTAGACAACACTGGATCCAGTAGCTGCAAGCTCGTAATGATCGTCGTCAACAACGAAGTGTTAAAAAAAAAAGACTCCAAAATAAAAGTTTTACTGCCCAGCTGACACATATCCTGATTACTACTTACAGCAAAGTTATACTGCCACCTTCAGGTCTGTAAGTGTTACAGATATATTACAAGGTTTATAATTAACACTGGTAACTTCGGAAAAAACCTTAACTCAGTTTTACGACCGTCGGGAACGTGAATTATAAAGCCCCACGTCTGGAGCATTGCCATCTGGCCATTGAAAACGTGGAGGTAAACTGTGAAATTAAAAGTATTACGTAAAAGAAAGCGCTAAAGCGATTATGGTGACTCCACCGTCACAGACTAAAATAATGTTTACCTCATAGAAAAGGCACTCCCATGCGACACAAGGTACACTAAAGTAAAAGCCATAACTGTATCAGCAAGGAGGTGTCAAATACTTATAAGACAGAGCACATCCATTGCTGCCAGATGTGTATATGTTGATAACCAGCTCCGTACTGCCGGAAAGTTGTCAAAAGAACTACGTGGTACGACAGAGTACAACTAGGTGGCAGCAGTCGCGTACATAATAACATATAATGTAGGGACAACGTAAAGCAATATACAAAGTAAACCAATTTGTTTACATCAACATCAAGTCTACGAAATTATAGCAGTGTTGAAGAGCTTGCAGTAATATTTTCGTCATACTGATCGAAAAATAATTTACATTTTCGTTAAGTTTGAAAAGATGTGCCAGCATCATGGGATAATGCAGTCTGCAGTTAAAAAACAGTGGTACCAATATATACACTTTTAATACTCATATATATAACACAAAACTAAAGAATGTTAATAAATATGACGTCATACAAGTACTAAATCTTCGAGATGATAGCAGAACGAGTATAAAGAGTACAGCCGTGTATAACATTGACAATAATCACAGAGGCAAGAGCTATGATTATCAGTGATCAATATTTTATAGCAGATGCAGCAAGATGATAATAGCAACAACAAACCAACATTAGACAGTACGAAAAGATTCTCAACAAATGTATTAAAACTGTTAACATAATTATAATGTAAGCTGTGGTAAACCACGACATATCTCGTAAAAGTTTTAACTGGGCTATGCCAATGTCCGAATATACCCAAAATGCTGAGTAAACAGATATAAGACCTTATAAAACTGATTCAAAATTGTCAATATTACTTGAATCACAAGCAGAAAGTTGACTAAAACGTAAAAGAGACCAAGTACCTAACCAAGGCAATAATAAAACATTATGGGCAATACAAAAATGTAGAGAAAGCCAATCTAAAAATAGGGTTATTTTCTAAGGTGCTACGTGTAAAGTACAACACAATCTACAGTTAAAATAGAGCGCTAACAATACATACATATGCACTTGTTAACACTCATATAGGGTGTTACAAAAAGGTACGGCCAAACTTTCAGGAAACATTCCTCACACACAAAGAAAGAAAATATGTTATGTGGACATGTGTCCGGAAACGCTTACTTTCCATGTTAGAGCTCATTTTATTACTTCTCTTCAAATCATATTAATCATGGAATGGAAACACACAGCAACAGAGCAACAGAACGTACCAGCGTGACTTCAAACACTTTGTTACAGGAAATGTTCAAAATGTCCTCCGTTAGCGAGGATACATGCATCCACCCTCCGTCGCATTGGAATCGCTGATGCGCTGATGCACCCCTGGAGAATGGCGTATTGTATCACAGCCGTCCACAATACGAGCACGAAGAGTCTCTACATTTGGTACCAGTGTTGCGTAGACAAGAGTTTTCAAATGCCCTCATAAATGAAAGTCAAGAGGGTTGGGGTCAGGAGAGCGTGGAGGCCATGGAATTGGTCCGCCTCTACCAATCCATCGGTCACAGAATCTGTTTTAAAAAGCGTATGAACACTTCGACTGAAATGTGCAGGAGCTCCATCGTGCATGAACCACATGTTGTTTCGTACTTGTAAAGGCACATGTTCTAGCAGCACAGGTAGAGTATCCCGCATGAAATCATGATAACGTGCTCCATTGAGCGTAGGTGGAAGAACATGGGGCTCAATCAAGACATCACCAACAATGCCTGCTCAAACGTTCACAGAAGATCTGTGTTGATGACGTGATTGCACAATTGCGTGCGGATTCTCGTCAGCCCACACATGTTGACTGTAAAAATTTACAATTTGATCACGTTGGAATGAAGCCTCATCCGTAAAGATAACATTTACACTGATATGAGGATTGACACATTGTTGGATGAACCATTCGCAGAAGTGTACCCGTGGAGGCCAATCAGCTGCTGATAGTGCCTGCACACGCTGTGCATGGTACGGAAACAACTGGTTCTCCCGTAGCACTCTCCATACAGTGACGTGGTCAACGTTACCTTGTACAGCAGCAACTTCTCTGACTCTGACATTAGGGTTATCGTCAACTGCACGAAGAATTACCTCGTCCATTCCATGCGTCCTCGTCGTTCTAGGTCTTCCCCAGTCGCGAGTCATAGGCTGGAATGTTCCGTGCTCCCTAAGACGCCGATCAATTGCTTCGAGCGTCTTCCTGTCGGAACACCTTCGTTCTGGAAATCTGTCTCGATACAAACGTACCGCGCCACGGCTATTGCTCCGTGCTAATCCATACATCAAATGGGCATCTGCCAACTCGGCCCTAACCGCCGTCTGCTTCACGTCTGCTGTGCAGCGAGCTACCTTAATTTAAGTATTAACTGTATTTTTCTTACTTGTCACTTCTTCTTCTGCGTGTTTTTGCTTTTAGGAAGCTTTAATAGTCGAGTGCTATTAAGTGTTCCATAGATCTCGTGTTTGTTTTGAATACAGTCAGAGAGTCCCTTTAGTCAGCCATAGTGCTAGTAGTGCTAGTGTTTGTTTTGAATACAGTCCAGAGACAGGTAGTGCTATTTTCCTTGTTTTCTACAAGGAGTGGTTAGCAATCACACTTTAGTCAATAATCAACCGCCTTTAGTGAATTAGCAGTCTATTTAAAAGTTTATTAACACTCTATAGTAAATTGACTTCTTAGGATGGATACGATGTGTGGCTGCTGTGTACGGACGCAGGAGGAGCTGGCCACTCTTCACAAACAGCTGAGCGTGTTGATGGCCGCGGTCAGCCGTCTTCAGGCTGCTGCCTCGGAGTGTAGCGGCAGTGGGGAGTATGGTGCGTCGCAAGGTACACCCCAGGTGTTACATGCTTCACCCACTGTCCCTGCTGTCGAGACATCTTCGCGGGTACCGGGCGCGGTTGGGCCACCCTCTCCCCAAGGGGAGTGGCGGGTTCAGCGGCGTTCGCGGCGCACGAGGCGGAGGGTCAATGTGGAGGCTGGCCGTGTGGCATCGCCCGCTCTGCCTGTGAGTGGACATGTGGCTGCTCCTTCAGCAAGGTCCGAGCAGGCACATGGGGGGAGGGGTTTATTAGTTATTGGGAGCTCCAACGTTAGGCGGGTGATGGAGCCCCTTAGGGAAATAGCGGAAAGGTCGGGGAAGAAGGCCAGTGTTCACTCTGTCTGCTTGCCGGGGGGTCTCATCCGAGATGTGGAGGAGGCCCTACCGGCGGCGATAGAGAGCACTGGGTGCACCCGACTGCAAATTGTTGCTCATGTCGGCACCAATGACTCCTGCCTTCTGGGTTCAGAGGTCATCCTCAGTTCGTACAGGCGGCTGGCGGAGTTGGTGAAGGCGGAAAGCCTCGCTCGCGGGGTGGAATCAGAGCTAACTATTTGTAGTATCGTTCCCAGAACCGATCGCGGTCCTCTGGTTTGGAGCCGAGTGGAAGGCTTAAACCAGAGGCTCAGACGATTCTGCGGAGAGCTGGGGTGCAAATTTCTCGACCTCCGCTATCGGGTGGAGAAATGTAGGGTCCCCCTGAATAGGTCAGGCGTGCACTACACGCCGGAAGCGGCTACGAGGGTAGCGGAGTACGTGTGGAGTGCACATGGGTTTTTTTTAGGTTAGAGAATTCCCTCCCTAGGCCCCACAAGACGCCTCCTGAGACGCGGCAAGGCAGTAGGCAAAATGCAACAAGGAATAACAATATTAATGTGCTTATAGTAAACTGCAGGAGCGTCTATAGTAAGGTCCCAGAACTGCTCTCATTAATAAACGGTCACAACGCCCATATAGTACTAGGAACAGAAAGTTGGCTGAAACCAGACGTAAACAGTAATGAAATGCTAAACTCGGATTGGAATGTATACCGCAGAGATAGGCTGGACAGTGAAGGGGGAGGTGTGTTTATAGCGATAAGAAGTGCAATAGTATCGAAGGAAATTGACGGAGATCCGAATTGTGAAATGATTTGGGTGAAGGTCACAGTTAAAGCAGGCTCAGACATGGTAATTGGATGTCTCTATAGGCCCCCGGGCTCAGCAGCTGTTGTGGCTCAGCACCTGAAGAATAATTTGGAAAATATTTCGAGTAGATTTCCCCACCATGTTATAGTTCTGGGTGGAGATTTTAATTTGCTGGATATAGACTGGGAGACTCAGACGTTCATAACGGGTGGCAAGGACAAAGAATCTAGTGAAATATTTTTAAGTGCTTTATCTGAAAACTACCTTGAGCAGTTAAACAGAAAACCGACTCGTGGCGATAACATATTAGAACTTCTGGTGACAAACAGACCCGAACTATTTGAAACAGTTAACGCAGAACAGGGAATAAGCGATCATAAAGCGGTTACGGTATCGATGATCTCAGCCGTAAATAGAAATATTAAAAAAGGTAGGAAGATTTTTCTGTTTAGCAAAAGTGACAAAAAGCAGATTTCAGAGTACTTGGTGGCTCAACACAAAAGTTTTGTCTCAAGTACAGACAGTGTTGAGGATCAGTGGACAAAGTTCAAAACCATGGTACAATATGCGTTAGATGAGTATGTGCCAAGCAGGATCGTAAGAGATGGGAAAGAGCCACCGTGGTACAACAACCGAGTTAGAAAACTGCTGCGGAAGCAAAGGGAACTTCACAGCAAACATAAACATAGCCAAAGCCTTGCAGACAAACAAAAATTACGCGAAGCGAAATGCAGTGTGAGGAGGGCTATGCGAGAGGCTTTCAATGAATTCGAAAGTAAAGTTCTATGTACTGACTTGGCAAAAAATCCTAAGAAATTTTGGTCCTATGTCAAAGCGGTAGGTGGATCAAAACAAAATGTCCAGACACTCTGTGACCAAAATGGTACTGAAACAGAGGATGACAGACTAAAGGCCGAATTACTAAATGTCTTCTTCCAAAGCTGTTTCAGAGAGGAAGACTGCACTGTAGTTCCTTCTCTAGATTGTCGCACAGTTGACAAAATGGTAGATATCGAAATAGACGACAGAGGGATAGAGAAACAATTAAAATCGCTCAAAAGAGGAAAGGCCGCTGGTCCTGATGGAATACCAGTTCGATTTTACACAGAGTACGCGAAGGAACTTGCCCCCCTTCTTGCAGCGGTGTACCGTAGGTCTCTAGAAGAGCGAAGCGTTCCAAAGGATTGGAAAAGGGCACAGGTCATCCCCGTTTTCAAGAAGGGACGTCAAACAGATGTGCAGAACTATAGACCTATATCTCTAACGTCGATCAGTTGTAGAATTTTGGAACACGTATTATGTTCGAGTATAATGTCTTTTCTGGAGACTAGAAATCTACTCTGTAGGAATCAGCATGGGTTTCGAAAAAGACGGTCGTGTGAAACCCAGCTCTCGCTATTCGTCCACGATACTCAGAGGGCCTTAGACACGGGTTCACAGGTAGATGCCGTGTTTCTTGACTTCCGCAAGGCGTTTGACACAGTTCCCCACAGTCGTTTAATGAACAAAGTAAGAGCATACGGACTATCAGATCAATTGTGTGATTGGATTGAGGAGTTCCTAGATAACAGAACGCAGCATGTCATTCTCAATGGAGAGAAGTCTTCCGAAGTAAGAGTGATTTCAGGTGTGCCGCAGGGGAGTGTCATAGGACCGTTGCTATTCACAATATACGTAAATGACCTGGTGGATGACATCGGAAGTTCACTGAGGCTTTTTGCAGATGATGCTGTCGTGTATCGAGAGGTTGCAACAATGGAAAATTGTACTGAAATGCAGGAGGATCTGCAGCGAATTGACGCATGGTGCACGGAATGGCAATTGAATCTCAATGTAGACAAGTGTAATGTGATGCGAATACATAGAAAGATATATCATTTAGCTACAAAATAGCAGGTCAGCAACTGGAAGTAGTTAATTCCATAAATTATCTGGGAGTACTCATTAGGAGTGATTTAAAATGGAATGATCATATAAAGTTGATCGTCGGTAAAGCAGATGCCAGACTGAGATTCATTGGAAGAATCTTAAGGAAATGCAATCCGACAACAAAGGAAGTAGGTTACAGTACGCTTGTTCGCCCAATGCTTGAATACTGCTCAGCAGTGTGGGATCCGCAGCAGGTAGGGTTGATAGAAGAGATAGAGAAGATCCAACGGAGAGCAGCGCGCTTCGTTACAGGATCATTTAGTAATTGCGAAAGCGTTACGGAGATGATAGATAAACTCCAGTGGAAGACTCTGCAGGAGAGACGCTCAGTAGCTCGGTACGGGCTTTTGTTAAAGTTTCGAGAACATACCTTCACCGAAGAGTCAAGCAGTATATTGCTCCCTCCTACGTATATCTCGCGAAGAGACCATGAGGATAAAATCAGAGAGATTAGAGCCCACACAGAAGCATACCGACAATCCTTCTTTCCACGTACAATACGAGACTGGAATAGAAGGGAGAACCGATAGAGGTACTCAGGGTACCCTCCGCCACACACCGTCAGGTGGCTTGCGGAGTATGGATGTAGATGTAGATGTAGATGTAAACATTGCACTGACTGCAAAACCATGTTCGTGATGAACACTAACCTGTTGATGCTATGTACTGATGTGCTTGATGCTAGTACTGTAGAGCAATGAGTACCGTATCAACACAAGCACCAAATCAACATTAACTTCCTTCAATTGGGCCAACTGGCGGTGAATCGAGGAAGTACAGTACATATTGACGAAACTAAAATGAGCTCTAACATGGAAATTAAGCGTTTCCGGGCACATGTCCATATAATATCTTTTCTTTATTTGTGTGTGAGGAATGTTTCCTGAAAGTTTGGCCGTACCTTTTTCTAACAACATATACACTCCTGGAAATGGAAAAAAGAACACATTGACACCGGTGTGTCAGACCCACCATACTTGCTCCGGACACTGCGAGAGGGCTGTACAAGCAATGATCATACGCACGGCACAGCGGAAACACCAGGAACCGCGGTGTTGGCCGTCGAATGGCGCTAGCTGCGCAGCATTTGTGCACTGCCGCCGTCAGTGTCAGCCTGTTTGCCGTGGCATACGGAGCTCCATCGCAGTCTTTAACACTGGTAGCATGCCGCGACAGCGTGGATGTGAACCGTATGTGCAGTTGACGGACTTTGAGCGATGGCATATAGTGGGCATGCGGGAGGCCGGGTGGACGTACCGCCGAATTGCTCAACACGTGGGGCGTGAGGTCTCCACAGTACATCGATGTTGTCGCCAGTGGTCGGCGGAAGGTGCACGTGCCCGTCGACCTGGGACCGGACCGCAGCGACGCACGGATGCACGCCAAGACCGTAGGATCCTACGCAGTGCCGTAGGGGACCGCACCGCCACTTCCCAGCAAATTAGGGACGCTGTTGCTCCTGGGGCATCGGCGAGGACCATTCGCAACCGTCTCCATGAAGCTGGGCTACGGTCCCGCCCACCGTTAGGCCATCTTCCGCTCACGCCCCAACATCGTGCAGCCCGCCTCCAGTGGTGTCGCGACAGGCGTGAATGGAGGGACGAATGGAGACGTGTCGTCTTCAGCGATGAGAGTCGCTTCTGCCTTGGTGCCAATGATGGTCGTATGCGTGTTTGGCGCCGTGCAGGTGAGCGCCACAATCAGGACTGCATACGACCGAGACCCACAGGGCCAACACCCGGCATCATGGTGTGGGGAGCGATCTCCTACACTGGCCGTACACCTCTGGTGATCGTCGAGGGGACACTGAATAGTGCACGGTACATCCAAACCGTCATCGAACCCATCGTTCTACCATTCCTAGACCGGCAAGGGAACTTGCTGTTCCAACAGGACAATGCACGTCCGCATGTATCCCGTGCCACCCAACGGGCTCTAGAAGGTGTAAGTCAACTACCCTGGCCAGCAAGATCTCCGGATCTGTTCCCCATTGAGCATGTTTGGGACTGGATGAAGCGTCGTCTCACGCGGTCTGCACTTCCAGCACGAACGCTGGTCCAACTGAGGCGCCAGGTGGAAATGGCATGGCAAACCGTTCCACAGGACTACATCCAGCATCTCTACGATCGTCTCCATGGGAGAATAGCAGCCTGAATTGCTGCGAAAGGTGGATATACACTGTACTAGTGCCGACATTGTGCATGCTCTGTTGCCTGTGTCTATGTGCCTGTGGTTCTGTCAGTGTGATCATGTGATGTATCTGACCCCAGGAATGTGCCAATAAAGTTTCCCCTTCCTGGGACAATGAATTCACGGTGTTCTTATTTCAATTTCCAGGAGTGTATATATAAAATAAACTGCCAGCTAAATAAAGGATTCAAATTACGGAAGGCACTAACTACTGATAGGGATAGTTAGCAAATGAAAGATTTTGATAGAGAACAAACAATGTATTTATCTTAATAGTGTTCGAAAGTCATAATATATATAGCAGTTCATGGCATCCAGTCTTACAAATTTCAAAACTCCGCCATTTCTCTCCCCACATCCACCACTGCTGGCGGCTCCCCTCCAACTGCGCAACGCTACGTGCTGTTAACATCCAGCTGCCCAACACTACAATGGCGAGTATTACAACAATGCCATCCAGCCACTGGCTGCACACAGCACCGCCAGTGATTTTCATACAGAGCGCTACGTGGCGTTACCGATATGAAGACCTAAACAGCCTCCTTACATAACTAATCTAAAAAAAATGAGACAAAAAGACATTTTTTCTTTGGTTTTGTTCTTACCTTGACTTTGCATTATGTTATTTTTCAGGACCATCTGTGTGGTGTCCGACCGTACTAGCTTGTCATCTGCAAACCAAGTGATGTAAATGTGAATTTTATCAGCTAGTTAATATATCCCTTGATTTTTAAAAACGTGATTTTGGTGTGGCAAAATGTTTTGTGTATATTCGTTAGTCTTTACTTTTGCTGCGACTGATCCTTCTTCTTACTCGTTCCGAGGGCACTGTACACACATATTGAATGTCTTTTGCGTACTTTCAGTTTTGCAATCGTCTTTTCACTTCCAAAAACGTGTGTACTAGATGTTGTGTATCCTAACTCAGTCGTAATTTATTTGTTCCCTAAGTAGTTTGAAGAGGAATTTGAATTTTATTTACTTTTGTATCTCTTTTTCCGCGTGTATGATAGAGCGTCCGCGCGCGCGCACGTATATATATATATATATATGTGTGTGTGTGTGTGTGTGTGTGTGTGTGTGTGTGTGTAAGGTCCTTTAGCTGTTTGTGGTAATTTTAACTGTAAACACGGAAGAAATACAAGAGGTGCAAATGCAAAAGATGAATATGTCTAGGTCACAGATAAACTGAAGTAAGGGTAAGATGTAGGCTACTGTGTGGATGACAATATGAACACAAGAAACTTTGCAATATATATAAGTTTTACTACATCTCGGTTCCGAGAGTTCCGGAACCTGTACAGAGAATTCGACTAGAGATACATAAACATCATTTCCGCCATTTTTATTGCTCATGAGAACCACACATTGCATGTTGTACCACCATACAACGAGACCTTCAGAGGTGGTGGTCCAGATTGCTGTACACACCGGTACCTCTAATACCTGGTACCTATTTTACCCAGTAGCTCCTCATCTTGCATTGATGCAAGCTTGTATTCGTTATGGCGTATTATCCACAAGATGCCGGCCGCAGTGGCCGAGCGGTTCTAGGCGCTTCAGTCTGGAATGACGGGGCCGCTACGGTCGCAGGTTCGAATCCTGCCTCGGACATGGGTGTGTGTGATGTCCTTAGGTTAGTTAGGTTTAAGTAGTTCTAAGTCCAGGGGACTGATGACCTCAGATATTAAGTCCCATAGTGCTCAGAGCCATTTTTATCCACAAGATCATCATGGCACTGTTGGTCCAAATTGTTCCACTCCTTAATGGCGATTAGGCATAGATTCCTCAGGTGATTGGTGGGTCACGTCGTCCACAAACAGCCATTTTCAATCTAACCCAGGCATTCGCGATAGGGTTCATGTCTGGAGAACATGCTGGCCACTCTACTCGAGCAATGTCGTAATCCTGAAGGAAGTCATTCACAAGATGTGGACGATGGGGCTGCGAATTGTCGTCCCAACTACATCGCTTTAGTTCACTTTGAGACGCCTGGACACTTCCCTTGTTGAGAGCCCTTCCTGGCACAAAGCAACAATGCGGACGCGATCGAACCGCGGTATTGGCAATCTAGGCAATGTTGAACCACAGACAACACGAGCCGTGTACGTCCTTCCTGGTGGAATAACTGGAACTGTTCGGCTGTCGGACCCCCTCCATCTAATAGACGCTGCTCATGCATGGTTGTTTACATCTTTGGGCTGGTTAGTGTCATTTCTGGACAGTCAAAGGGACTGTGCCTATGATACAATATCCACAGCCAACGTCTATCTTGAGGAGTTGTGGGAACCGGGGTGAGGCAAAACTTTTTTTGATATATATATATATATATATATATATATATATATATATATATATATATATATATATATATATTCGAGAACGAAAAACAGTTGCTACCGAATGTATTGTGTAGAGGGTACGATATGTAGCCCGAGGTCTGAGTCATCTAGACCTCATGGTATCTCGTTGCCGGTGTTATATTATGCAGCCATTGTTGGGTTGACATAATAAGTCACAGAAGTACATGGAAATAAAACAGGAGCTAAACCATGGCAGGTCAGTTTTTTAAACACTGATATAGAGAGCATTCTCCTTCTGACAATTTCAGGTAGTTACAACAATGAGTAGAGATTCCCGAATTAGTCCTGGGCGTAGACGTGGAAGGTAACACTTTCCGTTCAGATTTACTGTTCAGTAACATAAGTGGAAAAGTAACCGCAGCAACTTAAGAATACGAGGAACTCAGTAGTCATATACCCTAGCCGTACACAGAAGAGACGACGTACCTTCACGTGTTCCTGGGACATCACTCTTTTTTGCGGAAAAGACGGTTACAGGAATCACGTACCTGAGAGATACGGTTTTTTAGTAATTGCGAGGATGTACCGAAACAGTAATAGAAAGTACCATCAGGTTATGTGAGCACGGAACTAAAAGGTTTTCGCTTGTAAAACCGTATACTGGTTTCGAAAATAAAAAACTTCGTAGTCTCATGCGTAAGCTAAGACTCGGCACAAGATGCTATCTTCACTCATGTAGAAGGTGATGTCTTGAGAAATCGGATGCCTTCTATCTTTACGAGTGAAGCGAATAGGTCATTGCCTGGGAGTCAGGCAACCCACACTACTGTTGTGCATGTCATGTGAACCGAAACCCAGGCTGATGACACCATCGTAAGACAACAGGCCCGGAACAATGTGAAGTTACCATGGGCTAAAACTCTACTTCATAATGGATTCATTTTCTGGGCTACTGTATCACGTAGTGACGTGATTGTCTGTCGGTTGGTACAGTGATGGTTATTCTTCACCAAGTGAGTTAGAGAAACAAGTAAAAGAGACCTGTCAGACATAAATCTCTCGTATGCTAAATAGATGGGTAACCCATTAGATTAAAGTAGTTGACTAGTGACTCACAGTTTCGGCACAGGCTGTATCACGCAAAATTGTTGGGTTCACAACACAGTAACTAAAATGATAACATTGGAAACATGATTTTTTGGTTCATCTTACACTGTCACCTTTTACTGCATGATGGATCAATAAACGAGCAAGGCTGTCCAGCGGGTACGTCCTCAGCACGAAGAGTGACGCGGATATTAGCATAGCTGTGCACATTGGAGAGCAAGAGGGAGCATTTGCTCTTCCCTCCCCTTTCTCACAGTAATCTCGGGTACAGAGATTTTATTCATTACAGAATTCTCATTCACTTCTGGAAGTGAGTGGATAATTCTATGGGATATAAGTTTTGTTGTGTCATCCACAAAATTTTGCTCTTATGACATGACACATTTCAAAAAAGAAAAACACATTTATATATTAAAAATGGTAATTTTAGAATCTTTCTGTGCTCCTAACGTACATTCTCAGTAATTTACTCCTCAAATTGAGGCCGATATTTGATACTAGTCGACTTGCTTTGGCTAGGATTGCCCTCTTCCCCTATATTAGTCATCTTTAATGTCCCCATTGCTTTGTCCATCATGTGTTATTACGCTTCCTAGGTAGCAGCATATCTTCACCTCATTTTCATATTGATCACAAATTTCGGTATTAAATTTCTCTCCAACCTTATTTCTGCTAATTTTCATTACGTTCGTCTTTGTTTGATTTACCCTCAGTCCATATTCTGGACTCATTCCATTGAACAAGTCCAGTAATCTATCTTAATATTCGCGGAGGGTAGCAATGTCGTTAGCGAATCTTATCATTGATACCTTATCATTCTGAATTCTAATCCCAGTATAGAAACTTTCTTTTATTTCCGTCACTGTTTCCTCGTTGTATAAATGGGGGCGAATGCCTGCACCCCTGCCTTACACTCTTTTTGATCTGAGCACTTCGTTCTTGGTCTTATAGTCTTATTGTTCCCTCTTAGTGCTTGTTCATATTATATTTGAACATATTGTAGATATTTTCCTGTAGCTTACTCCCATTTTTTTCGGAATTTCGAAATACTTGCAGACTTGCACATTGTCGGGCGATTTTTCTAGTCAACAAATTCTGTGAACATAATTTTATTTTTTTAAGTCTGTCTTTCCCTGTCAAGCGTAGAGTCATAACTACCATCGTGGTACCTTTACCTTTCCTACAGCCATACTAATTATAACCCAGAAGATTCTCAGTTTTCCTTTCCATTCTTCTGTATATTATTTTTGTCAGTAAGTTTGATGCACGATCTGAACTGATTGTACCATAGTTTTCACAATGCTCTGTCCTTGTTATTGTTGAGATTGATTGGATGAGATTTTATCGAAAATATGATGATATATCTCCAGTGTCATAGATTCTAGAAACAACTTCCATGTCTTCTGCCATATTGAATCTCAAGTTTTCAAAAGCTTTGTTAAACTCTAAGACTGGGCTTCTGTATGTTCAATATAGACTATCATTTCTTCTCCTATCACCCCTCTTATAGAACTTCAGTGCTCTTTTTCCACCTATCCGCTCTCTCATCTGCGTTTAGCTCTGGAATTCCTCTTCCTCTCTTAATACTGATGGCATTGCTTTTAATTTCATCAAAGGCTGTTTTGATTTTTCTGTATAATGAATATGTGGTTCCGAAGATAAACAAGATTTCTTTTTTGATTTCTCCCCATCTTTCATGCAACAATTTCGCTTCCCTGCACTTTCCATTTATTTCATTCCTAAGTGATTTATATTGCTGTTTCCCTGTCTTTCGATTATCGTTTTTGTACTTCCTTCTTTTGTCGATCAGTTGAAGTATTTCTTTTACTCAAAGTTGCTTCGCAGTTACCTTCTTTGTGCGTACATTTCTCTGTTCAACTCCTGTGATTATCTTTTTCCGAGGTGTCCATTCCTCTTCAATTGAACTGCTTACTGATGTATTCATTACTGCAGTATCTACGGCGTTAGAGAATTTCAAACGCTTATCGTCGTTCTTCATCGTCGTACCTTGGAATACTTCCCATACTTCAGCCCCTGCACTGTAATGGAAGTTTAATATTTTTCCAATTCTACTGCTAAATGGTTGCATTTCCTACTTCATGTGTGGTGTAGTATTTTTCTGAAATAAAAAAAATTACTCCGGAAATTTCCAAATGTCAAAAACGGTTCAAAGGTACGACAGGTCATGTACGTGGGTGAAAATCTTCCACTCGAATGTAAAAGATTAAAGTCGAGAAATCTTGTCAGTACTGTATTGAATAGTCAAAAAAGGTAAAGTTTTAAAACATGAAAAGAACTCATATCAGTTGCAAATATCACGCGTTCCATGGTAAAAGACCTCCTTCCGTTTCAAGGTACAAGAAGGTACACGGCCGACAAAATACATACAGAATTTTACTCACCATAAAACTATGTTATTGGAAAATAAACAATATCCTTCAAATAGCTTTCATATATTATACAGCACTTAATTTGTAGCACTCATAATATTTACAGACGCTGAGCAAAACACAGCCCCATGTCACATAATAATAGTAGACAATGCCGGAAACTACTTACGGCGGTTTCTAGTGCCCATACATTCATGTGATTCTAAAATCACTCACTCGATCGAACCACAGACCAGGAAACATCAGATGTTCCTAGGTACACTATCCTCTAAGTACAACACTCGTCCCAGCTTCAGTTTCGCACTTCTTTCCTCGTAGATTCTTCCTGATGACACTTTCAAATATCAGCCGCCTCTTCGTCATTACTAAACCGTGATCTGGATCTATATCCGCTCCTGTTACGCCTTATAAACGTTTATCTAATTTTGGAATCTCTCGTTCACCATGATGTAATCCAGATGGCTGGAATTTTCCAATGTCTCCAGGCCGTTTCAAAGTATACTTCCTCCTCTTCTGACTTTTGAACACTATTTGCTGTTACTAGCTGAAATTAATTGTAGAACTCAATTAACCTTTCTCCTCAAACATTCCTACCACCAATCCCATCTTCTACATCTTCTACATCTTCCACCCCTACTACAGCGTTCCTGTTCCCCGTATCATCTCCCTTTACATACTGTATTACTATTTCTATGTCATCATGTACTTATTCTATCTTTTGCTGGTGACATCGGCATGTACACCTCAACTATATTTGTTGGGACTGGTCTGCTGTCCGATCACTGGATTGTTCACATTAACTCACTCTCTACCTTACCTTCTTATTCATGCCTAATCCTACTTCTTTTATACTGATTTCTGCTGCTGTTATTATAACTCTATATTCGTCTCACCAGTAATCCTTGCCTTCTTTCCATTTCACTTCACTGACCCCACTATACATACACTGAAGCGCCAGAGAAACTGGTGTAGGCATGCACATTCAGATACAGAGATATGTAAACAGGCAGAATACGGCACTGCGGTCGGAAACACCTGTATAAGACAACAAGTGTCTGGTGCTGTTGTCAGATCGGTTACTGCTGCTACAACGGCAGGTTATCAAGATTTAAATGGTGTTAAAGCCTTCGTACGAGCGATGGGACACAGCATCTCCGAGGTAGCGGTGAAGAGGGAATTTTCCCGTAGGACTATTTCACGAGTGTACTGCGAATATCAGGAATCCGGTAAAACATCAAATTTCCGACATCGCTACGGCCGGAAAAAGATCCTGCAAGAACGGGACCAACGACAACTGAAGAGAATCGTTCAACGTGACAGAAGTGCAACCCTTCCGCAAATTGCTGCAGATTTCAATGCTCGGTCTTCAATAAGTGTCAGCGTGAGAAGCATTCAATGAAACATCATCGATATGAGCTTTCGGAGCCGAAGATCCACTCGTGTGCCCTGAAGACTGCACGACGCAAAGCTTTACGCCTCGGCTTGGACCGTCAACGCCGACATTGAACTGTTGATGACTGAAAATATGTTGCCTGGTCGGACGAGTCTCGTTTCAAATTGTATCGAGTGGATGGACGTGTATGTGTATTGAGACTGCCTCATGAGTCCATGGACCCTGCATGCCAGCAGGAGACTGTGGAATCTGGTGGAGGCTCTGTAATGGTGTGGGGTGTATGCAGTTAGAGTAATATGGTAGCTATGATACGTCAAGATACGACTCTGACAGATGACACGTACGTAAGCATCCTGTCTGATCACCTGCATCCATTCATGTTCATTGTGCATTCCGAAGGAATTGGCCAATTCCAGCAGGACAAGGCGACACCCCTATGTCCAGACTTGCTACAGAATGGCTCCAGGAACACTCTTCTGAGTTTAAGCACTTCCGCTGGCCACTAAATTCCCCAGACATGAACATTATTGAGCATATTTGGGATGCCTTGCAACGTGTTGTTCAGAAGAGATCTCCACCCGCACGTACTCTTACGGATTTATGGGCAGCCCTGCAGGATTTATGGTGTCAGTTCCATACAGCACTATTTCAAACATTAGTCGAGTCCATACCAAGTCGTGTTGCGGCACTTCTGCGTGCTCGCAGTGGACCTAGACGGTATTAGGAAGATGTACAGTTTCATTGGCTCTTTAGTGTAGAATGAGAGTGGTATTTTCCATTTTAGATTTTCTAACTTCCCTCTCACATTGAAACTTCTAACTGTATACTCAGACTCGGAGAATGTTGATTACTCCGTCTTTTCCTCATGGTCACCTCCCACTTGAACCGCGCGACTGCTACGGTCGCAGGTTCGAATCCTGTCTCGGGCATGGATGTGTGTGATGTCCTTAGGTTAGTTAGGTTTAAGTAGTTCTAAGTTCTAGGGGACTGATGACCACAGATGTTAGGTCCCATACTGCTCAGAACCAGAGCCTCACACTTGGCAGTACCTTTCTGGAGATCTGAATTGTGCTCTAATGTGAAATCTCTTGCCCATGGAGATATCATCATGACTCTTTTTCAATTACAGGCCTCATGCCCCGAGGGGTCCCAATTAAATGCAGTTGTTTCCACTGCCTTCTGCGTTATTATTCTGCGGTGCTGATATTCATGCGAATAAAAGCGGGTTAAATGCTGTTAGCTATCTGGGGAAGTTAACCTTGCATTACTGAGCAACTGTTTCATCAGGTATCCAGTCTAGCTTACCAAATTCCCAACCGGACTAACATTAATTATAATATTTTTAGCAGTCATTTTACGATAACCGGTGATATATGTACAAAAAGACAATTTAAATAAAAAGAAATAAATCAGTTTATATTTGGACATTTATTTTAACATTGATCATTGTTCGGTTAAAATTTCAGCACATTAAACTTGATGCATAACTAAACTGGTGCCTTATTTAGGATTGTGAAAATGTGAGTTTGCAATCTTAAGGAACACATCAAATATGGAGCCAAGATTGGGAGACTGGATTCAACAGTGCATTCATAAAATAACACACGAAGAACGTTGAAACATACGCAGAAGGAAATTAACCACAACCAACCGATTCAATTTTCACCCAAAGAAGTTACGTTCGTAGCGCAATCCCGTCCGTCATGAAATTATCACACACTGGTATACTAAATTCATACTAACTCTCTGTGAAATCTTCCCGAATAGAATAGCTAAGGGCTACTTTGATGGTTACACTACATGCTTCACGTGGTCAACTTGGTTTACGCAAAGAGTGTAGCTCCACAATAATTTTGATAATTAAAATGAATTACATCGAAACACAATTTACAAAAGAAAAACCTTGAGCTGGTTACTATCGTCTTACTGTTAACCTGATGGGTCAAACAATTGTATAAGCACGTGGTACTAGTCTCACAAAGTACACCCCACGTGGGTTGAACATAAAGAAAAGTTGCTATATTGAAAAATATTGTCAAGACGAGACGTTATAATCTCACGCACATTCGCATTTAAGAGTGATGATCTTAGTTAGAGTTACGGACCTTCCACACGTGGTTTCACTTTACTCACAAAGTAGTGTCAAAGCAACTACTGGAAGATTTTCTGAACTTCACACTCGAATTACACTGCGTTGCAATTTAAGATAACATTAGATATTTTAGAGCTAAACCTGAAATAAAGGTGATTAAAATTTCAGTTAGGCTGAACTTGAGAAATCCATTGTCGTACGGACTTAGCAGAGAAGCGCTTAGCCGGAGATCTTACCACTTCAGACGCTCGTCGCGGACAGACTGACCTGGGTTTCTACCAAGGGTGCTTCCGTATACAAAACGGAAGTGACCAGAGAGGCAGCTTCCTATACCAACATGACAAGGGACGGACAGGACCATACTAAGAATAGAAACCTCTTTGCTTTTATAAAGCGTAGCTACCTGTTCCGACGTTGGTCCTAATGTTCTCTAGCAGACAGGCTTGTCTGCTACCATCATGCATGCAACTAGAAATACATTTGCTCATTCATCCTTCCACACAGAAGGGAAGGGGGATGACAGTATCTTATCATATACAGTATATAAAAGAAAGCGGATGTAGGTTCCGTATGAGACTGTGTACATTTAAACCGCATGGGACTAACTAACGATGAAATATGCGTTTGCGGAGAAACTGGGACTCCAGAATATGTCACACTGCCATGCAGCACTCTTGCACAAGTGAGACCTATACAGAACGACAGTGTCATCACCAGAATAATACGTAATCCCGATGATTGGAACACAATAAACAGCGTAGCCGATATTGTATGAACACACTGCATGAAGAATAGAAGCGCCAGAACCCATATGGAAGGAGGCGCAGACAAGCACAAACAACACAATAAACCACTTGGGAAGACACAAGCACGGCCACAGATACCGAAACCCAGGAAGGAACCAACACACTAAGTGAACATGACTCAGTAGGGATCAACACTTAAGGGATCCAAACCAGCAACGCATGACACTGCATGCCACGACACAGATACAAACAACACAACAGGCAGTAACAATCATAAAACAAACAAACACCGACACCACGTACTAAGACTCTAGTAATAACGTCACGTCGCGTGGGAGGAGAAGGCTCGGAGAACTTTCATTCCCAGGGTCCTACTCCCCAACGACATATTGAATAGTGTTTGAACTATACTGCACACAAACAGTAATGTATTGTTCGTCTTATGATGTGTAGACAAAAGTATATTCTCTTCTCTATTTAAAATTACAATGAATTAATTTCCTACATCAAATGTATTTTCTGTATAATGTATAAAACCAAAAATATAAAGTATTACGTTATTTAAGGAATAATGCATTCAGGTAGCAATGAACTACATTCTTTTTCTACTAAGAAATTAACAAACATAAGTGTATTTTTCATGAAAAACTAAAATTCATGTATTCCATGAATCAAATGCTCAGTCAGTATTTAATTTGTATAATAGTAGTTGTATATATCTAAGGTATCACATAGAATATACCGCAACTACCAACAATAGAACAAACAAACAGCTGCTGAATGTCGTGTAGTGTCCTGACTTGCAACACTCCCAGTAATACACCAATACACACAAACACAGTAAACATACGTAGGCACAAACCATTTCAGATGAGAATAGCTCGAGGTTCTGCCGATATCTTATCACTTGAAATAGGCAGAAATACGTCATTACCAACCAACATGCTACACAGGCTATATTACACATCCAGATACAGTTTACCACTTCCCTCTACATATTGCAAATTATTTCCACCACACTGATTGTATTACATTTTTCTTTTTATTTTTCTTTGACATCTGCATGTATAAATTACACTACTGGGCATTAAAATTGCTACACCAAGTAGAAATGCAGATGATAAATGGGTATTCATTCAACAAATATATTATACTAGAACTGATATGTGATTACATTTTCACGCAATTTGGGTGCACAGATCCTGAGAAATCAGTACCCAGAACAACCACCCCTGGCCGTAATAACGGCCTTGATACACCCGGGCATTCAGTCACACAGAGCTTGGATGGCGTGTACAAGTACAGCTGCCCATGCAGCTTCAACACGATACCACAGTTCATCAAGAGTAGTGACTGGCGTATTGTGACGAGCCAGTTGCTCGGCCACCATTGACCAGACGTTTTCTATTGGCGAGAGATCTGGAGAATGTGCTGGCCAGGGCAGAAGTCGACCATTTTCTGTATCCAGAAAGGCCCGTACAGGACCTGTAACACGCGGTCGTGCATTATCCTGCTGAAATGTAGGGTTTTTCAATGGGAACAAGAGGTGACCGAGACGTGTAACCAATGCCACCCCACACCATCACACCGGATGATACGCCAGTATGGCGATGACGCATACACGCTTCCAATGCGCGTTCACCGAGAAGTTGTCAAACACGGATGCGACCATCATGATGAACAGAACCTTGATTCACCCGAAAAAATGACGTTTTGCCATTAATGCACCCAGGTTCGTCGTTGAGTACACCATCGCAGATGCTCCTGTCTGTGATGCAGCGTCAAGGGTAACCGCAGCCATGGTTTCCGAGCTGATAGTCCATGCTTCTGCAAACGTCGTCGAACTGTTCTTGCAGATGGTTGTTGTCTTGCATCTGTTGACTCAGGGATCGAGACGTGGCTGCACGATCGGTTACAGCCACGCGGATAAGATGCCTGTCATCTCGATTGCTAGTGATACGGGGCCGTTGGGATCCAGCACGGCGTACCGTATTACCCTCCTGAACCCACCGATTCCATATTCTGCTAACAGTCATTGGATCTCGACCAACGCGAGCAGCAATGTAGCGATACGATAAAACGCAATCACGATAGGCTACAATCCGATCTTTATCGGAGTCGGAAACGTGATGGTACGCATTTCTCCTCCTTACACGAGGCATCACAACAACGTTTCACCAGGCAACGCCGGTCAACTGCTGTTTGTGTATGAGAAATCGCTTGGAAACTTTCCTCACGTCAGCACGTTGTAGGTGTCGCCACCTGCGCCAACCTTGTGTGAATGCTCTGAAAATCTAATCATTTGCATGTCACAGCATCTTCTTCCTGCCGGTTAAATTTCGTGTCTGTAGCACGTCATCTTCGTGTTGTAGCAATTTTAATGTCCAGTAGTGTATTTAATTCTTCATTTTTGTTTCTTTTGTTCTATCCTACATTTTTAAAACACTTCATAATTTTATTTCAACTGATATTCTCTCTTATCCTACAGAGTGACCTAAAAGTCCCTTAACATTTGAAAACGCACTAATTTAGGGAAATAACGTAGGGAGAGAGATAAAAAAGATATATATGCCTGAAATGATACGGAGCTTAAATGAAACCAGAAACATGTACAACAACCGACCAACAGACGGCACTGGACAGCAAGTATTTATTGATGCCGATGGGAATTGCGTCTGAAAAGAGCTGTAGAGGTAGGTGGAGTCAGACCATTCATGGCCATGTTTACAGACACCTTCTGGATGCTAAGACTTTTATGCAGGATCGGGCTCCATATTGCTTCACGTGCGAAAGACCTCTTGCGCAAATCGTTTGGTGAGGAACGCGTGCTGAACTGCCATGTCCGTCGTGGTTGGACTAGCAGGTCCCCAGACCCCAGTCCGTATGGTTGTTGGTTGTCACATTTCCTGAAATCGCAAGTGCACGCAGAAGTCCGACTTCATTGGGGATACTAAAGGACAACATCCCAAAGCATTTTTTGACGATACCTGCTGGTATGCTGTTGCTCACAACAATCACCCTAGACTACAGGTATTGTTAATGAATGACGGCCGACATGTTGAGCATTTGTTATAAAGAACGTCGGCTTTGCTAAAAAGCAGTTGTTTTACCGGTAGCTCAGCGTGTTCGGTCAGAGGGTTAGCTGCCCTCCGTAATACAAAAACTGAGTTAATCGATCAATAACGAACTTACACGGATGTCTACGACGTCCGGCCGCCTCGAGCACATGCAACGAACAAAAGCGAACAAAATGAGACTAAAAAAAAGTAGGCAGCGCGACAGAATGTCAGTTCTAATGGCCCTGGTTCGATTCCCGACTGGGCCGGAGATTTTTTCCGCTCAGGGACTGGGTGTTGTGTTGTCCTAAACATCCCAATAGACGCGCAAGTCGCCGAAGTGGCGTCAAATCGAGAGACCTGCACCCGGCGATCGGTCTACCCGCCGGGAGGCCATAGTCACACGACATTTATTTATCATACGAAGCGCTACCCTTTCGTCATTTTGTGCACTTTTTTGGTTCCAATAAAACCTCATGTTATTTCAAGTACGTGAGTCAATTCTTACCTCTGCACCTATATTATTCCGTGAAGTAACGAATTTTCAAATGTTAACTGGTTTTTGTGTCACCCTATATATTAGTTTCAAAAGTTACCCACGTTTATACGCGTACTCCAAAAGTCACCGTATGGTGCATGGCGGAGGATGCCTTGTACCGCTGCTAGTCATTTCCTTTCCTGTTACACTCGCAATTAGACCGAGTGAAAAACGACTATGTGTATGCCTCTGTGTGAGACTTTTCGTGATCCTTATGCGAAATATACGCTGGCAGCATTAGAACCATTCTGCGGTCACCTTCAAATGTCGGTTCTCTAAATTTTCTCAGTAGTGTTTCCCGATAAGAACGTCGTCTTCTCTTTCACTTTTGTGTTCACGAAAAATCTCTGTAATGCTCACGTGTTAATCGAAATCATCCGTAGCAAATTTAGCAAGTCGCCTCTGAATTCGTTCGAAGTCTTCCTTTATTACGACCGCCGGCCGGAGTGACCGTGCGGTTCTGGGCGCTACAGTCTGGAACCGCGCGACCGCTACGGTCGCAAGTTCGAATCCTGCCTCGGGCATGGGTGTATGTGATGTCCTTAGGTTAGTGAGGTTTAATTAGTTCTAAGTTCTAGGCGACTGATAACCTCAGAAGTTAAGTCGCATAGTGCTCAGAGCCATTTGAACCATTTTTTATTACGACCTAATGCGGATCGCAGACGCTCGAGCAGTAAGTTCAAGTGTGTGTGAAATCTTATGGTCATCAGTCCCTAAGCTTACACACTACTTAACCTAACTTATCCTAAGCACAAACACACACACCCATGCACGAGGGAGGACTCGAACCTCCGCCGGGCTCGAGCAGCACTCAACAATGGATCGCACTAGCGTTCTAAACGCGGTTTCCTTTATAGGTAGACTATACTTTCCTAAAATTCTCCCAGTAAATCGAAGTCGACTATCCGCCTCACATGATACTGTCCTTACGTGCTCGTTTCATTTTATGTCGTTTTGTGATGTTACTGCTAGATATTTAGTCGATGTGACTGTGTCAAGCATCATCATCATTAGTGTTTTCACTTGTTAACGCTCCCCGCTTTCCTGTCCTCTGCCATCTTCTCTAGGTCCACGAAATTTCCGCTGTGAAATCTAGTTTCACTGTTGTGTATTGTTGGGTACAGCTGAAGCGCATTTTTCAGCCTTTCACAGTATTCGTTGTTTAGTAAACAAACAACGACCTTGCGTGATCTTGTATGGGAGATAGGATTTTATTGAAGATTTCTTCTCTGTCTATAATTTCATTGGACGAACAGTCAATCTTGAGAAGAATATTGTATCTGGAAGAGGTACATTACCAAGGCTGTATTTGAACATTATGGGATCGTTTCTCCTACTCATCTGCACTTCAGTTTTTCTACATTCAGAGCAAATTATCATTCATTACACCAACTGAAATTTTGTCAAGTCATCTTCCATCCTGCCGGCCGGTTCTAGGCACAACAGTCTGGAACCGCGCGACCGCTACGGTCGCAGGTTCGAATTCTGCCTCGGGCATGAATGTGTGTGATGTCCCTAGGTTAGTTAGGTTTCAGTAGTTCTAAGTTATAGGGAATTGATCACCTCAGAAGTTAAGTCCCATCGTGCTCAGAGCCATTTGAGCCATCTTGCATCCTCCTACAGCGACTCAGTGACAACACCGTCCCGTACATCAAAGCATCTTGTAAACATGGTCCTTTATGCAAACACAGGAAGTAAGTGTATAGATAGCACTAGATAAATAGAAAAGTGAATCTTGTTATCCATACGATTAGTTATTTCTGACAACGCTGCTGACCGAGCATTCGAATGTAAAACTGTGCCTTCGTGGCCTCTCCGAAGACTGGAAACCTGGTTAAAATCCTGATCGAACTAACACATGAAACTATTAAAGCAAGTACTTAGAATGGAGTAAGACATCAATAATGACACTAGCAATATTTCAGACAGAGTGTACGGGCCAGAAATTTGACTCTGGGATTCCGTTTTCTACATGTTCACACAAGCCAAGTCAGGTCGGCACCGTTTCTTCCACATAGTTCGCCTCGTAACAGTTTCCAAAACATCACATTTTCTAGACATTCCATCAAATCATCCTAGCACTGTCAGTGAAAACAGACCGGACTAGGAGCTACAAACTTGAGCCACATGTTTTGAGCACAAGTCCAACTAAGCAGGACGAAATTTTAAATTCTTCCTTTCCTAGCGCTTCGCGATTCATACCTGTTTCAGACACAACATTCTTCAAAAGATGTAAGAAGCTATTTTCACTTTATGTGCAATGTAATTTCCGAAAGAGAAGAAATCGTCAATAAAATCGGATAGCCCATACAATATTACTGAAGGTCTTTTATTGTTTACTAAACAATGAACATTGCGAAAGGCTGAAGAATGTAGTTCACCTCTGAAACGCAGCTGTATACCCAAGGGCTATGAAACGGTAAAACTGGATTTGTGCTGTACTTTATTAAAAGCATCAGGATAGGCTCAGCGCATGGAGGCGTATCAACTCTTCTGCAATGAAACTATCATTCTCACATCGTCACTGGCCATGTGAAAAGGAAATGAGCCAGCACAGCAAAGTGTTCCAGTGCTACAAACTTCCGTCAGCCGACGTCAAGTGCGTGTATTAGAGAGGTGACGATATACGGAGGAGCAAAGCAGGTCCGGGAACACGAATGAAGAGCGTTTGTGGTGAACGAGAAGCTGTGGGGGCCAAGGGAAACAAGAGGTAGCAAATACTTCCCGCTTAGTGGTGTAACTAAACAGACTTTGTGGCTGTTACTGCCAGTGTATAGCAATTAAGGGCCATTGGCCTTAACCGCAGGCTGTCGGGCGCTTCGTAAGGATATTACGTGACTTCGGGTCAACTCTGTTATCGTGCCATTAGCTGATATCATGAGAATAGTTTCTTACAAAAGCAAGATGGGCAGCATTATTTCTACTCAACTGTCCACACCCGCTGTCACCATCGGCGGCGCCAGCAGCGAGAGGCAACGCCCGTAAGTTGCTGCTTTATTAATACCACCAGCGCGAAGCTGACATTCTGCCTTCCTCTTCCTCTCTTTCCCTCCATTCCTCCTACACTGCCTCTAGTCCTCCCCACTCTCAATCCATCTTCTCTCTCTCTCTCTCTCTCTCTCTCTCTCTCTCTCTGTCTGTCTATCTCTCTCCCTGTGCAGTGTCCACCCCTACACGTCCGTTCAGCGTCCCTAGGAGAGCATCGGCCGTCGGCACCGCTCTGCGCATGCGCAAACAGCGGCGTGGCGCTGGATATAGTACGACCTTTCCACGGCTAGATGGCAGGCGCGGTAGCTGCGCGGCCGGCCGCTGCGATCGCGTACCATTTGCATTCCAGCGCCCCTGGCCGTTGACGCTCTGGTGGTTTCTGTGCGCTTCGCGTCAACAGGGCTCTCTTCCAGCCATGGCGGCGAGGCTAGCGACCGTCACGGGAAGCGGAGCACGGCGTGAGAACATGCCTGCAGAACTCGTCTTGACGAGCCAAGCTATGCGGGACCTACTTGGCGGAAGAATACGTATAACGACTGGACTTGCTGTGGCAACAAAGACACACTTTAGCCAATGATGCACTGTTAGCACGTCACTAAATCGATAGTTTTCGGCAGTTGTCTTTAACAGACGGCCATGGTAAAAAAAAACAGCCATTACGGATCTAGGTTATATCAGAAATGTTGTTTTTCTGCAAGAGTTTGAGGCCAATCTTCGACACTATGTTGTAACAATCGAATCCAGTAGATAACGGTAGATTCAGTTCTTGGGGGTAGGGAGCTTGGAGGGGTTTCTCTCAGTGAGTCTCCACACTCTGCCCTCCAACTCTTAGATATATTACTCACCAAAGGCTGGTAGAGGACACTTCCACATGAACAAAACATCGTTTCCCATCCCCACCGCCGGCCGCGGTGGTCTAGTGGTTCTAGGCGCGCAGTCCGGAACCGCGGGACTGCTACGGTCGCAGGTTCGAATCCTGCCTCGGGCATGGATGTGTGTGATGTCCTTAGGTTAGTTAGGTTTAAGTAGTTCTAAGTTCTAGGGGACTGATGACCACAGCAGTTAAGTCCCATAGTGCTCAGAGCCATTTGAACCATTTGAACCCATCCCCACCCTCCCCCTCATCACTCAACCGTAGACCTTCTGTTAGGGTTGTTTTTCCTTTTAGTACTATACACACGTTCCTCTGCAACAGAAATAATTTCTCAATCTTAGCCCACTATCAAGTAGTAAAAGAAGAAATAATTTTCATTTAAGGTAGTTCCTGCAATCTTTATTTATAGTGAAAACAGCTAGAGCTAGACCTATTGTATTGCTCTAGCTTCAATAGAACTAGATCCCCACTGTATTGAAAAAAGTGAAATGATCGTATGGCATTGTTGGCCGAGAGGCCCCATGCGGGGAAGTTCGGCCGTCGTATTTCAAGTCCTCTGTAGTTGACGCCACTTTAGCGACTTGCAAGTCAATGATGATGAAGAACACACAACATCCAGTCATCACGAGGTCCCTGACGCCGCCGCGAATCGAACCCGGGACCCCGTGCGCAGGAAGCGAGAACGCTACCGCAAGACCACGAGCTGCGGACGCCAACGGTATTGTTGCAGCTTCAATAAAAATGTGTTAGAAACTGAGAGGAAGGTGAATCACAATTAGGGTGTCATACGTTCGGGTTTCCCCGGATTTGTCCTAGTTTTCGGGGCATCCAGAGGCGTTCTGATGTCTTTTTTACAACTGTGTGGAATAAAACCAGAACTTTTCTGTGCCTAGAGAAATTTGATAGATTGGAAATAAGTAGATTATAATGAATAATAAAGTTCACTAAAGGAGGACTGGCACGAAGGTAATTCCGTTAGTTTTATATTAAAAACCCGACGCCAAGGACGTTTGGACGGTGTCCTTTACACACATTTTCCATAATTCTTTATTGAGAACAATAGAAGCCACCGACAATTGAAGACTGCTTGCTCCGCACCAGACTGTTGAGCACAGGGAAGCCGATTGTGCAAGTGTATGTTTCACTTCAGAAGTCCGTGTCCCAAAAATACCATAAGGTCTCGGGTTCTTCGGCCGACGTTCGTCTGACGATTTTACTGACGTTTCGCCAGCACGAGTGGCTGGCATTGTCAAAGCTTCGTCATCCATTGCGGGTGGTGAACTGGAGCCGAGCTCGCGGCCGCAGACTACACACTACTTGATCAAAAGTATCCGGAGACCCCCAGAAACATGCGTTTCTCAAATTAGGCGCATTGTGCTGCCACCTGCTGCCAGGTACCCCATATCAGCGACCTCAGTCATTAAACATCGTGAGAGAGCAGAATGGGGCGCTCCACGGAACTCACGCACTTCGAACGTGGTCAGGTGACTGGGTGTCACCTGTGTCATACATCTGTACCCGAGATTTCCACACTCCTGAACATCCCAAGGTAGACTCTTTCCGATATGACAGCGAACTGGAAACGTGAAGGGACACGTACAGCACAAAAGCGTACAGGCGGACCTCGTCTGTTAACTGACATAAACCGCCGACAGTTGAAGAGGGTCGTAATGTGTAATAGACAGACATCTATCCAGACCATCACAAAGGATCCACTGCAAGTACTATGGCAGTTAGGCGGGAGGTGAGAAAAGTTTGATTTCATGGTCGAGCGGCTGCTCATAATCCACACATCACGCCGGTAAATGCCAAACGACGCCTCCCTTGGTGTAAGGAGCGTAAACATTGGACAAGTGAACAGTGGAAAAACGTTGTGTGGAGTGACGAATCATAGTACACAATGTGGCGATCCGATGGCAGGGTGTGGTTATGGTGAATGCCCGGTGAAAGTCATCTGCCAGCGTGTGTAGTGCCAACAGTGAAATTCGGGGGCGATTGTGTTACGGTGTGGTCGTGTTTTTCATGGAGGGGGCTTGCACCCCTTGTTGTTTTGCGTGGCACTATCACAGCACAGGCCTACATTGATGTTTTAAACACCTTCTTGCTTCCCACTGATGAAGAGGAATTCGGGGATGGCGATTGTATCTTTCAACACGATCGAGCACCTGTTTATAATGCACGGCCTGTGGCGGAGTGGTTACACGACAATAACACCCTGTAATGTACTGGCCTGCACAGAGTCCTGACCTGAATCCTATAGAACACCCCTGGGGTGTTCTGGAACGCCGACTAAGTGCCAATCCTCACCGACCCGCATCAATACCTCTTCTCACTGCAGCACTCCGTGAAGAATGGGCTACCATTCCCCAAGAAACCTTCCAGCATCTGACTGAACGTTTTCCTGCGAGAGTGAAAGATGTCATAAAGGCTAAGGGTGGCCCAACACCATACTGAATTCCAGCATTACCGATGGAGGGGGCACGAACTTTAAAAATTATTTTCAGCTAGGTGACCGGATACTTTTGACCACATAGTGTATGTACCCGGCGCGCCAATGTCCGAGGGCTTCTCCGTGGTCATTACCTAAGACCCATAAGAACAACGTTCCACTAAGACCGATTGTTAGCGCTCCTGGCTCACCACGTATAAATTGGCGAAACACTTAGCCTCTCTGCTCCAGCCTCACTTGGGGATGACTGACACATACTTAAAGGACTCAGGACATTTCATCGAGAAGCTGAAGAAACTGAAACTTGCACCAAACGACATCCTGGTCAGCTCTGGCATTGTCTCTTTGTTTACGAAAGTGCCACTCAGTGACACTCCGGAGCACAGCTGAGTGGCCAGCGCAACAGACTGTCAATCCAAAGGGCCCGGGTTCGATTCCTGGTTGGGTCGGAGATTTTCTCCACTCAGGGACTGGGTGTTGTGTTGTTCTAATCATCTTCATTTCATCCCCATCGACGCGCAAGTCGCCGAAGTTGCGTCAAATCGAAAGACTTGCACCAGGCGAACGATCTACCCGACGGGAGTCCCTCGTCACACGACATTTCATTTATATCGGTTCCATTTTCCCGTAAGACGTCACAAAGCTCTTTCGTGCATGTCTCAGCAAGAGCCGTTTCGCGTGGAATGGCAATTTCTACGAACAGCTGGAAGGCATCGCCATGAGTAGTCCTCTTAGTCCAGTGGTGGCCAACTTCTTCATGGAACATTTCGAATTACGGGCACTGGACTTGGCGGCTTTTAAAACTAAGATGTGATACAAATTCGTCGTAGATACTTTCGTTGTGTGGAGCCATGGTGAAGAACACTCGGTGCCTTCATAAAATTTACCATGGAAGCAGAAAAGGACAAAAAAAACTACCGTTTATAGACGTCCTGGTCACAAGGGATAGCGAAAACCTGAGACGCAGCGTGTATCGAAAACCGACACACACGGGCCGATACCTGCACAAACTATCAAACCACCAACCGAACCAGAAAAGAGACATGATCAATATGCTTGTAAAGTGAGCCGCAGCACCTCAGACACGAAATGCAGCATCTGGAAAGTATGCTGAGAGCAATGGGTACTCCACAAGTTATATTGGAAGTGTAACAGAGCCAAACAGTCGGCGGAATGACAAATCAGGCAAATAAATGTCAGGTTCGGCATTTCTACTAAACATTCCCTGAGCGACAGACAGAATCAGCCATATAATGTGCAAATTCTCTGTAAAGACGATTTATGAACCGACGAAGAAGATCAAACAGTCTCCGACTGGCAAAGGAACCACTTGCAATGTCCGGAATATATCGCATGCCGCGCACATCCGGAAAAGTTTATGTCGGAATGACTGGATGATCAGTCAACACCATGATTAAAGAACATAAGCGACATTGCAGGTTGGGGCAGGTGGAGAAATCGGCCGTGGCAGAGCAAGCACTGTGTGAGACCGACCACGTAGTAAAATTCGCAGACACGGAAGTTCTGGCTGTAGAGAAGCACTATCACACGCGCTTGTTCAGAGAAGGTATTGCAATACAAAAGCACGGGAATAGCTTCAACAAGAAAGCAAGAAAGAAGAAAGACTTAAGATAAACGGATCTTGGCTTCCCAAGCTGCAGCGAACGAACGTCACACGTAGCAAGAGGAAAACCGCACCGGAAATGACCACCGTGGAGAAGCCCTCGGACGTTGGCGCGCCAGGTACATATAGTCTACGGCAGCGAGCTCGGCTCTAGTTCACCACCAGCAATGGAGGGAGAAGCTTTGACAGTGCCAGCCAATCGTGCTGGTGAAACGTCAGTAAAATCATCAGACGAACTTCGGCTGAAGAGCCCGAGACAGTAGCCAATAGGCAGTTTGTCAACAAGTGGCCACGAAAGCCTTAACAATTTTGTATACCATAATGTGACCACCCGTCAAAAGCCGAAATAATCACCTTTTTCAATGTGGGCTACTGCGAGACCTGCAGGAAGGGAGTCAGTGAGGTTGTGGAGGTATCGACAGGGATGTGGAACAACGCTGATTCCATTGACGTGGCCAGCTGTTCCACGTTTCTCGGTTAAGGATCACTGGCCCGTAGAGCCCGTTGGAAGTGGTGCCACATACTCTCTATTGAGTTTAATGGCCAGGGTAGTAAGCTAAATTCTTTCTCGTGCTCTTCGTTGCACGCACGCACCCTGCGGGTGGATGCCATAGTAGCCGGCCGCTGTGACCGAGCGGTTCTAGGCGCTTCAGTCTGGAACCGTGCAACCGCTACGGTCGCAGGTTCGGATCCTCCCTTGGGCATGGATGTGTGTGATGTCCTTAGGTTAGTTAGGTTTAAGTAGTTCTAAGTTCTAGGGGACTGATGACCTCAGATGTAAAGTCATTTTAGTGCTCAGAGCCATTTGAACCAACGCCCTAGATTCAGCCCAATGGGCTGGAAAGCTTAAAAATTCGGCCTGTTGCCAGTTCACACAGTTAAAGAAGCGGCACCTGCGGAATTGTTGAAAAATATTTACTGCACTTCTGCCAGAGGATCCCATGGAGTGTGTACGTGCAGGAAAAATAGCATTAAGTGTACCACCGCTTGCAAACTATGCAAAGGCCAAATGACATGCCCAATTACTGACACTGATAACTGTGACATAGATAATGGCATTTTGAGAGAATGAGGAAGAGATCCCACCGAGGATATGCATACGGAAGAAATGAAAGAATTAGAGTTCATGTTATTTAGACGCTCATCCCCGAAGCGTGTAATAAAGTAATGCTGCAAAATTAGCAAAAACAGATTGTACATAGTTATACTTTGATATTTTTCTCTAAGACACTCTATTTTATAGTACTATTTTAACGCAATTTTATATGATTTTATGTATCTCAGTTTATTGTTGACTGAATTAAGTTTCTTCTACACTATTCAATTTTTCAACACAATTTCTGTTCAACGCGACAGCCTTACGCCAACTTACTGGGAGGGTTAGTATGCCCACATGGTGACACACTCCCCATCATGCACGCACTGTTTTCCGCGGCGTGCAGTTTTCATTGGTTCAAAAAGATGAAAGTCTGAAGGTGCGAGACCCGGATTGTACGGTGGATGAGGAGGGACAGATCAGTGAAGTTTTGTGAGTTCCTTGCGGGGACGCAAACTTGTGTTGTGTTGTGGTGAAGAAATAGTTCGTTTGCACTTCTGCGTTGACGAACATGCTGAAGTCGTTTCTTCAGTTTCCTGAGGGCAGCGCAACACACTTCCAAGTTGATAGTCATGGGAACATAAGAAAAATAGCCGGCCGAAGTGGCCGAGCGGTTCTAAGCGCTTCAGTTTGGAACCGCGCGACCGCTACGGTTGCAGGTTCGAATCCTGCCTCGGGTATGGATGTGTCTGATGTCCTTAGATTAGTTAGGTTTAAGTAGTTCTAAGTTCTAGGGGACTGATGACCTCAGAAGTTAAGTCCCATAGTGCGCAGAGCCATAAGAAAAAAAAACCTTCAGAGTCTCAGAAGACTATCGACGTGACGCTTCTTTGTTGTGGCGCCATCCATGAACTGCCGTTTTGTTTCCGTTTCGAAGTGATGAATCCATGTTTCATCATCTGTGACGATGTTCGTCATGGTCTTATATTAGGCGGCGAGGGAGCCAGGGGTACACACCTGTTGGACAAGTGTGTCAGCACTACAGAAAGAAAGGTACGCGACTGGTGGACGAGTGTGTCAGCACTGCAGAAAGAGGGGTCCAGGTGAGTAGCGTGGTGTTCGATTATGATCCATCGATCATCTATAATGAGAGAGTCCGCACGTTTCTACTTCGCAAGCGTCACAGCTGTGTGCTGCCGGGAGGCACGCGGGAAGTCTGACGCCCAACGACTCAATGTGCTTTTGTTCACTTCCAGGTCTCCGAAGACATTCCGGAATTACCTGGGAATATCTGCAACACTCTGGTTTTCCTCCAAAAGAAACTCAATGGAAGTTATCTGCTTGTAACGCACCTCCGTTACAGACGCCATTTGGAAGGCAACATATAGCGTGGAGACCTAGTCCAAAATTAGTATTATGCTGCTAATTTTATTGTTTTCAAAACCATTATCTCGATAACGTTAGGATACGGATTATGTAACAATAACAAAAATATACAAAGTTATTATGCTGGAAAAAATAATTGCAAGGAAAGTAGAAAGATAATGTTTGTTCGCTAACCACGTGATTTACTTATAATTGAGTAATGGCAATATTTACTTACCGGCTTGTTTTTGTCACTTGGTTTTACTTTTTGAAAACACAATCTGATGATCTACAAGTGGAAACGGAGGGAATTATCTGCTGTCCAAAAGGGCATGGGCTTTCGGGACAAGGGTGGAAGCATTTACGAAACGGATAAAATTTGTAAAATGTTCGCGCGTCGCCGTTGTAAAAATAAAAGTTGCACGAAAAAATTGTGCTGTTCAAAACCAACGCCGAGGCAACAGTGGTGTAGCACGGACTGTAGAGGACAGGTATGAGTGACGGCTGCGGAGATGCGTACGAGGGAACAGACGGGCAACTATTGAGCAACTGACCACCTGGACGAACCAAGGGGCTACTGACAGCGTCTCCTCAACGGCCGTTCAGCGAACGTTGCTACTAATTGGCCTCCGCAGCAGGAACCTGGGTCATGCGCCCATGCTGGCTGATGTTCATCGGCGACGAAGGCTGGAATTTGCACACTAATACTCCAAAGTGGAAAGAATTTATTGAAAGCCTCTATGAGCGGGAAGATTTGTCTCATGTGAAAGAAGAAGAAACAGTAGTCGATTTAGAAGAGATAGGGGGTCCAGTATTAGAATCAGAATTTAAAAGAGCTTTGGAGGGCTTGAGGTCAAATAAGGCAGAAGGAATAGATAACTTTGCATCAGAATTTCTAAGATCATTGGAGGAAGTGGCAACAAAACGACTATTCACGTTGGTGTCTAGAATGAATGAGTGGTGACATACCATCTGACTTTCAAAGCATCATCCGCACAATTCCGAAGACGGCACTAGCTGACAAGTGCGAGAATTATCGCACATTCAGCGTAACAGCTCATGCATCCAAGTTGCTTATAAGGATAATATACAGAAGAATAAAAAAGAAATTTGAAGATGGGCTAGATGACGATCGGTTTGGCTTTATAAAAAGTAAACGCATGAGAGAGGCAATTCTGACGTTGCCGTTAACAATGGAAGCAAGACTAAAGAAAAATCACCGGACGTTCATAGGATATGTCGACCATGAAAAAGCGTTCGACAATGCTCTGAGCACTATGGGACTTAACATCACAGGTCATCAGTCCTCTAGAACTTAGAACTACTTAAACCTAACTAGCCTAAGGACATCACACGCATCCATGCCCGAGGCAGGATTCGAACCCGCGACCGTAGCCATCGCGCGGTTCCAAACTGAAGTTCGGCAGTGCAAAATGGTGCAAGATGTTCGAAATTCTGAAAAAAGTAGGGGTACGCTACAGGGAGAGACGAGTCGTATACAATATGTACAACAACCCAGAGGGAATAATAAAAGTGGACGACCAAGAACGAGGTGCTCGTATTGAAAATGGTGAAAGACAAGGAGGTGGCCTTTCGCCCTTACTGTTCAATCTGTACGTCGAGGAAGCAATGATGGAATCAAAAGAAAGGTTCATGAGTGGAATTAAAATTCAAGGTGAAAGGATATCAATAATACGATTCGCTGATGACATTGCTATCCTCACTGAAAGTGAAGAAGAATTATATGATCTGCTGAACGGAATGAAAAGTCTAATGAGTGCACAGTATGGACTGAGAGTAGATCGAAGAAAGACGAAGGTAATGAGAAGTAGCAGAAATGAGGTCAGCGAGAAATTTAACATCAGTATTGATTGTCACGAAGTAGATGAAGTTAAGGAACTCTGCTACATAATCAGTAAAATAACCAATGACGGACGGAGCAAGGAGGACATCAGAAGCAGACCAGCTCTGGAAAAAAAGGCATTCCTGGCCAAGAGAAGTCTACTAACATCAATTATCAACCTTAGGAAGAAAATTCTGAGAATGTACCTCTAGAGTGCAGCATTGCGTGGCAGTGAAACATGGACTGCGTGAAAACCGGAACAGAAGAGAATTGAAGCAATTGAGATGTGATGCTACAGACGAATGATGAAAATTAGGTGGACTGATAAGTAAAGGAATGTGGAGGTTCTACGCAGAATCGGAGAGGAAAGGAATATGTGGGAAACACTGATGAGGAGAAGCGACAGGATGATACGATATCTGTTAAGACATGAGGGAATAACGTCCATGGTTCTAGAGGGGGCTGCAGAGGGCAAAAACTGTAGAGAAAGACAGAGATTGGAATATATCCAGCAAATAATTGAGGATGTAGGTTGCAAGTGCTACTCTGAGATGAAGAGGTTAGCACAGGATACAGGAGAGGAATTCGTGGCGCGCCGCATCAGACTATTCAACAGAAAAAAAACCTGCAAAGTGGACGTCCATTGGGTTGCGACAAGTGGACTTCTGAGATGCATCACGTTTTATCCTCCATCGGACACGTGGCCGTTGGCACGTACATCGTGAAAGGTCTGGAAGCACACACCGTGCAATCAGGAGGGAGCGTTATAGTCTGGGTAGCGATTATCTACGATTCCCTGGGTGATTGTGAAAGGTACAGTGGATCAACAGAAGTATGCATTTAACCTCGAGGACCATTGAGTTTTTTTCCTGACGCAATTGCACCTACCAGCAGGACAATCCAACGTGTGATGCAACACGCAGTGTACGTGCATGGTTCGAAGAGCACCAGGATGAGTTTACCGTAAGCCCCTGGCTACCAAACTTGCCCAATTTAAACCCACTCGAGTATCTGTGGAACCACCTCGATCGCGCTGTTCACGTCATAGATTCTCATACTGCAAGCCTAGAACAGCTGGCCGCGGCGCTGGAGTCGCTATTGCTCCACACCCCTGTCGGTACTTCCCAGAAACTCAGTGACTGACTTTTTGCACGTCTCAAGCTGCAGAAGGTGATTATTTAGGCTTTTAATAGGTGACTACATAAATGTCAGTGTACACAGTGTATATGGAAATTCATATACGTAAAAATGAAGACTTATTTCGTTCGCATATAGTATGTACCATGAGCGAGTTTGTAGATGATCAGAGATGTACATTCCGGAAGCATGACGTTCTCAAGCTTTCATATCCTTCATAGATGACGTTTCTCTGACAAGCAGCTCTGCTAAGCTGCGTATAAAAACATTTCTTCTTCAACCTCTGTTCGGATACTAGCCCATAATATGACAGAAGTAGCATTTGTTAAATTTCGTGCATATGAAAAAATGTTTATGTGGAGTGACCAATGGAGTACCTCATCATGCAGGAAGTTGATAGTGACACGTGCAATATTTGGACGAACGTTGTCCTGTTGAAAGATGTTACAAGGCTACTGTAATACACGGGGTCGCATGATGTCTGTGACGTACGGCTCTGTCGTCAGCACTCCTTTAATCATTAACAGCGTTGAAATGACGCTATAGCCTCTTTCAAAAGAGAGATTCTCGTGTCTCATTCGACTTCTAGTAGCAAGTGACTCTACCTGGCAAATTACTCCCGTACTGACAACCTCACTACAAATGGACGCTTTTGTTTACATGCGGGCGCCGAAATTGGGTGCGCATTTTGGCATCTGAGCAGGGAAAGGGTGGTTTTGAGCCCCCTTCTTACAAAAAGTCGAAATTCAATGATAAGCTAGAAACTTACGGCCATTGCCCACCGCGAGGGGTGAACTCCGGCCGATGGCGCTGCAGGCACAGGACGAGGCGAGAAAGATATACGGCGTGATTCAGCTGCCTTCCGACACCGTTTTGTGCAACGAGCAATGTTACATCTGGCCTCCAAAATCCAGGCGCCACGTTCTTATGTCTCCTCGCTCGCTGGGCGCAAAATATAGTTTTACAGAAAAAATTAACAGTACCTTTTTGTAGGAAGTTTAATGTAGTTAAATTGTGTACTGGGCTACGTTATCGCTAGAGGCAGTAGTTTTCGAGTTATTTAAGAAAAATTACAAAAGTGATCATCAAACGTATTTCCACCGCACACCCGTCCCTCGCCAGATTTGTAGTATGTTGTTCGTGGCACTGTCTTCTACCACTGTACAAAAATTTCTAACTGTACGAACTATTCCAGATATTCGACATGTTTTAGTCCGTATTGATTGGGCGACTGCACCACCAGCAGAGCCGAATATACTCCTGGAAATTGAAATAAGAACACTGTGAATTCATTGTCCCAGGAAGGGGAAACTTTATTGACACATTCCTGGGGTCAGATACATCACATGATCACACTGACAGAACCACTGGCACATAGACTCAGGCAACAGAGCATGCACAATGTCGGCACTTGTACAGTGTATATCCACCTTTCGCAGCAATGCACGCTGCTATTCTCCCATGGAGACGATCGTAGAGATGCTGGATGTAGTCCTGTGGAACGGCTTGCCATGCCATTTTCACCTGGCGCCTCAGTTGGACCAGCGTTCGTGCTGGACGTGCAGACCGCGTGAGACGACGCTTCTTCCAGTCCCAAACATTCTCAATGGGGGACATATCCGGAGATCTTGCTGGCCAGGGTAGTTGACTTACACCTTCTAGAGCACGTTGGGTGGCACGGGATACATGCGGACGTGCATTGTCCTGTTGGAACAGCAAGTTCCCTTGCCGATCTAGGAATGGTAGAACGATGGGTTCGATGACGGTTTGGATGTACCATGCACTATTCAGTGTCCCCTCGACGATCACCAGAGGTGTATGGCCAGTGTAGGAGATCGCTCCCCACACCATGATGCCGGGTGTTGGCCCTGTGTGCCTCGGTCGTATGCAGTCCTGATTGTGGCGCTCACCTTCACGGCGCCAAACACTCATACGACCATCATTGGCACCAAGGCAGAAGCGACTCTCATCGCTGAAGACGACACGTCTCCATTCGTCCCTCCATTCACGCCCGTCGCGACACCCTTGGAGGCGGGCTGCACGATGTTGGGGCGTGAGCGGAAGACGGCCTAACGGTGTGCGGGACCGTAGCCCAGCTTCATGGAGACGGTTGCGAATGGTCCTCGCCGATACCCCAGGAGCAACAGTGTCCCTCATTTGCTGGGAAGTGGAGGTGCGGTCCCCTACGGCACTGCGTAGGATCCTACGGTCTTGGCGTGCATCCGTGCGTCGCTGCGGTCCGGTCCCAGGTCGACGGGCACGTGCACCTTCCGCCGACCACTGGCGACAACATCGATGTACTGTGGAGACCTCACGCCCCACGTGTTGAGCAATTCGGCGGTACGTCCACCCGGCCTCCCGCATGCCCACTATACGCCCTCGCTCAAAGTCCGTCAACTGCACATACGGTTCACGTCCACGTTGTCGCGGCATGCTACCAGTGTTAAAGACTGCGATGGAGCTCCGTATGCCACGGCAAACTGGCTGACACTGACGGCGGCGGTGCACAAATGCTGCGCAGCTAGCGCCATTCGACGGCCAACACCGCGGTTCCTTGTGTGTCCGCTGTGCCGTGCGTGTGATCATTGCTTGTACAGCCCTCTCGCAGTGTCCGGAGCAAGTATGGTGGGTCTGACACACCGGTGTCAATGTGTTCTTGTATTTCATTACAATTATTAATTTAAATTTATCCGTTAGGGTGATGAAAGAAAAACTAGTTTTGTAAACGTCCCGCTAAAACTAATTACGTTGATAATTCGATTCAAACATTACCCTTACAAACACAGTAGTTCCCCGTAGTCAGAGGGCCTGACGAATACAGGGAGGTATTTGTTTACTTTATGCTATTAGAGTTCACAAAATTATTAGACAAAATTTACACGAACATTTGCGAAAATTAAATACACTGAAGAGCAAAAGAAACTGTTACACTTGCCTAATATCGTGTAGGGCCCTGCGAGCACGCAGAAGTGCCGCAGCACGACGTGGCATGGACTCGAATAATGTCTGAAGTAGTGCTGGAGGCAACTGACACCATGAATCCTGCAGGGCTCTCCATACATCCGTAAGAATACGAGGGGTGGAGATCTCTTCTGAACAGCACGTTACAAGGCATCCCAGACATGTCCAATATGTTCATGTCTGGGGAGTTTGGTGGTGTGCGGAAGTGTCTAAACTCAGAAAAGTGTTCCTGGAGCCATTCTGTAGCATCTCTGGACGTGTGGGATGTCGCACTTTCCTGCTGGAATTGCTGAAATCCGTCGGAATGCACAATGGACATGAACGGATGCAGGTGACCAGATAGGATGCTTATGTACATTACATCTGTCAGAGCCGTATCTAGACGCATAAGGGGTCCCATACCTATCCAACTGCACACGCCACATGCCATTAATGGAGCCTCCAGCAGCTTGAACAGTCCTCTGCTGACATGCAGGGTCCATGGATTCGTGAAGCTGTCTCCATACCCGTAGTCCAGCCACTCGATATAATTTGAAACAAGACTCGTCCAACCAGGCAACATATTTCCAGTCGTCAACACTCCAATGTCGTTGTTGACGGGCCTAGGTGAGGGGTAAAGCTTTGTGTCATGCAGTCATCAAAGGTACCGAGTGGGCCTTCAGCTTCGAAAGCTCATATCGATCATATTCGTTTGAACGATCCTCACGTTGACGCTTGTTGATGGAGCAGCATCAAAATCTGCAGAAATTTGCGGAAGGGTTAAACTTCTGTCACGTTGAACGATTTTCTTCAGCCGCCGTTGGTTCCGTTCTTGCATGGTCTTTTCCCGGCCGCAGCAATGTCGGAGATTCGGTGTTTTACCGGATTCCTGAGACTGACGGTACATTTGTGAAATGGTCGTACGGGAAAATCCCCACTTCATTGCTACCTCGGAGATGCTTTGTCTCATTGCTTGTGTGTCGACTGTAACACCACTTTCAAACTCACTTAAATTTATTTATGCATTTATTTTACCTGGCAAATCTTGATAACCTGCGATTGTAGCAGCAGTAACCGATCTAACACTGCACCGGACACTTTTCTTATGTAGATGTTTTGTGCCTTTTTATGTGTCTCTGTAATTGAATACTCATGCCTATACCAGTTTCTTTGGTGCTTCAGTTTATAATTGCAGAACAACCAGTATCTAACACAAAAAAACCCAGTAATAGTGATAGTTTCAGTTTAGGCCTAGTATTCTGGGAAATATACGTAACACAATACTGAAAATATCCTGATTAATTGCAGATGACGAATTGGAGCAAAATATCAGGAAGGGTCTATACTGCAAATGTCACACAGCTACATAAACCAATATATATTATTAAATATATAATATTTATGTGATTTTATACATGTAAATAATTTAATTTAACTCCACTAATCAGAATTCGGAAGTCACCCAACGGTACCGACCTGCTACCATGTTATCCTAAGCCACTATTCGCCACTGGATGCGGATATATAGACGCATATGGTTCTGACACTTCACTCCTTTTCTCTTTCGTCAGAGGTCAGCAGAAACACTCTTTGAGTGCGTTAGCGTCTATAGAGTAAATTAGTGGGGTAAGGAGTGGGCCTTTATTCTATGACAAAACACAACGGTCTTTAAGCTCTAAACAATGTGGTTTTAATGCTGTATTAAAGAAATGCACGAATTTACTTATTTTGATGACGTGACAATGTTAGGACATTTGTAAAAATAACGCATCTCGTCCTGAGTAATAAAAATAACTCTAAACACAAAAACATCAAATATTAACCAGAAGTTTCTCTGCAAAATTAATCTTACTTCTACTTTTGCTCGTTAACATGCAGTATATGGGATTGGTGTGATAATACCGTCGATTAAGTGTCATCTCTTTACATTCAAATGGTTCAAAAGGCTCTGATCACTGTGGGACTTAACATCGGAGGTCATCAGTCCCCTAGAACTTAGAACTACTGAAACCTAACTAGCCTAAGGACATCACATACATCGATGCCCGAGGCACGATTCGAACCTGCGACAGTAGCACTCGCGCGATTCCTGACTGAAGCGCCTAGAACCGCTCGGACACTGCGGCCGGCTCTCCTTGTATTGCATACTGTATATTTCTATAGGCAAATCGGCCGAAGTAAGTTAGATGACATATTCACCTTCCTGTTACGATGGCTAGCTAGTGTGGCCGAGCGGTTCTAGGCGCTTCAGTCTGGAACCGCGCGAGCGCTACGGTCGCAGGTTCGAATTCTGCCTCGGGCATGGATGTGTGTGATGCCCTTAGGTTAGTTAGGCAAGTAGTTCTAAGTTCTAGGGGACTGGTGACCTCAGATGTTAAGTCCCAAGTGCTCAGAGCCATTTGAACTATTTGAACCTGTTACGATGTATAAAAACTCTCATGTAAGGTGCGAAACTGACCTTCATTTAATCTGTTACCTTACATGGTCAACCAACTGCTCTCCTTGTCGCTGTCAGTTTTCGCGATCGGAGTCACTACTTCTCACTGAAGCACCTCCTCAAATGGCCTCACAAAGGCTGAATCCACCCCGCTTGCCAACTGCACTCTGCAGACCCAGATGGCCACCCATCCAAATGTGAACGAAGCCCGATAGTGCTTAAGTTCGGTGATGTTATGGGGACCAATATTACCATTGCTGCGAGGTCTTTGGCTAAATAATTTTATAATAGTAATTAATTAATAATAATTTAATAATAATTAATAACTCTTATAAATGTAACCATCATAATTGGCCAACTTAACTCCTTGCTATAGAGCGTCAAAATAACAAAGGAAACGAAGGTTTTGCAGTATGAATTAATCATGGAAAGTATTGCCATATATGGCGCTGAAATAAGGGAGCTAATCAAAAAGCGGGCAAATGAATTAATATCACTTGAGATGAACTTTTGGTGAAGAAATTTTGCGATCTCCAGGCTGGAACACGTCAGAAATGACACAATACGGGAAACTGTACGACAAAAAGACAATAGTATCGATACCATGGATAGCAAATTACAAACTTCGTATAACCATCCACAACGAACAGGTGATAACGACAGCCAAAAATAATCTACATCTACATCTACATGATTACTCTGCAATTCACATTTACGTGTTGGCAGAGGGTTCATCGAACCACAATCACACTATCTCCCTACCATTCCACTCCCGAACAGCGCGCGGAAAAAACAAACACCTAAACCTTTCTGTTCGAGTTCTGATTTCTCTTATTTTATTTTGATGATCATTCCTACCTATGTAGGGTGGGTTCAACAAAATATTTTCGCATTCAGCAGAGAAAGTTGGTGACTGAAATTTCGTAAATAGATCTCGCCGCGACGAAAAACGTCTTTGCTTTAATGGCTTCCATCCCAACTCACGTATCATATCTGCCACACTCTCTCCCCTATAACGTGATAATACAAAACGAGCTGCCCTTTTTTGCACCCTTCGGTGTCCTCCGCCAATCCCAACTGGTAAGGATCCCACACAGCGCAGCAATATTCTAACAGAGGACGAACGAGTGTAGTGTAAGCTGTCTCTTTAGTGGACTTGTTGCATCTTCTAAGTGTCCTGCCAATGAATCGCAACCTTTGGCTCGCCTTCCCGACAATATTATCTATGTGGTCCTTCCAACTGAAGTTGTTCGTAATTTTAACACCCAGGTACTTAGTTGAATTGACAGCCTTGAGAATTGTACTATTTATCGAGTAATCGAATTCCAACGGATTTCTTTTGGAACTCATGTGAATCACCTCACACTTTTCGTTATTTAGCGTAAACTGCCACCTGCCACACCATCAGCAATCTTTTCTAAATCGCTTTGCAACTGATACTGGTCTTCGGTAGATCTTACTAGACGGTAAATTACAGCATCATCTGCGAACAACCAAAGAGAACTGCTCAGATTGTCACCCAGGTCATGTATACAGGGTGTTACAAAAAGGTACGGCCAAACTTTCAGGAAACATTCCTCACACACAAATAAACAAAAGATGTTATGTGGGCATGGTTCCGGAAACGCTTAATTTCCATGTTAGAGCTCATTTTAGTTTCGTCAGTATGTACTGTTCTTCCTCGATTCACCGCCAGTTTGCCCAATGGAAGGATGGTAATGTTAACTTCGGTGCTTGTGTTGACATGCGACTAATTGCTCTACAGTACCAGCATCAAGCACATCAGTACGCAACATCAACAGGTCAGTGTTCATCACGAACGTGGTTTTGCAGGCAATGCAATGTTTACAAATGCGGAGTTGGCACATGCCCATTTGATGTATGGATTAGCACGGGGCAACAGCCGTGGCGCGGTACGTTCGTATCGAAACAGTTTTCCAGAACGAAGGTGTCCCGACAGGAAGACGTTCGAAGCAACTGATAGGCGTCCTAGCACGGAACATTCCAGCCTATGACTCGCAAATGGGGAAGACCCAGAACGACGAGGACACCTGCAATGGACGAGGCAATTCTTCGTGCAGTTGACGATAACCCTAATATCAGCGTCAGAGAAGTTGCTGGTGTACAAGGTAACGTTGACCACGTCACTGTATGGAGAGTGCTACGGGAGAACCATGTACAGCGTGTGCAGGCACTATCAGCAGCTGATTGGCCTCCACGGGTACACTTCTGCGAATGATTCATCCAACAATGTGTCAATCCTCATTTAAGTGCATTTCAGTTATCTTTACGGATGAGGCTTCATTCCAACGTGATCAAATTGTAAATTTTCACAATCAACATGTGTGGGCTGACGAGAATCCGCACGCAACTGTGCAATCACGCCATCAACACAGATTTTCTGCGAACGTTTGGGCAGGCATTGTTGGTGATGTCTTGATTGGGCCCCATGTTCTTCCACCTACGCTCAATGGAGCACGTTATCATGATTTCATACGGGATAGTCTACCTGTGTTGCTAGAACATGTGCCTTTACAAGTACGACACAAAATGTGGTTCATGCACGATGGAGCTCTTGCACATTTCAGTCGAAGTGTTCGTACGCTTCTCAACAACAGATTCGGTGACCGATGGATTGGTAGAGGCGGACCAATTCCATGGCCTCCACGCTCTCTTGACCACAACCCTCTTGACTTTCATTTATGGGGGCATTTGAAAGCTCTTGTCTACGCAACACTGGTACCAAATGTAGAGACTCTTCGTGCTCGTATTGTGGACGGCTGTGATACAATACGCCATTCTCCAGGGGTGCATCAGCGCATCAGGAATTCCATGCGACGGTGAGTGGATGCATGTATCCTCGCTAAAGGAGGACATTTTGAACATTTCCTGTAACAAAGTGTTTGAAGTCATGCTGGTACGATCTGTTGCTGTGTGTTTCCATTCCATGATTAATTTGATTTGAAGAGAAGTAATAAAATGATCTCTAACATGGAAAGTAAGCGTCTCCGGACACATGTCCACATAACATATTTTCTTTCTTTGTGCGTGAGGAATGTTTCCTGAAAGTTTGGGCGTACCTTTTTGTAACACCCTGTATAGATCAGGAACAGCAGAGGTCCCAGGACGCTTCCCTGGGGAACACCTGATATCACTTCAGTTTCACTCGATGGTTTGCCATCTATTACTACGAACTGCGACCTGCCTGACAGGAAATCACGAATCCAGTCGCACAACTGAGACGATACCCCAGAGACCCGCAGCTTGATTAGAAGTCGCTTGTGAGGAACGGTGTCAAAAGCTTTCCGGAAATCTAGAAATACGGAATCAACTTGAGATCCCCTGTCGATAGCGGCCATTACTTCGTGCGAATAAAGAGCTAGCTGAGTTGCACAAGAATGATGTTTTCTGAAACCTTGCTGATTACGTATCAATAGATCGTTCCCTTCGAGGTGATTCATAATGTTTGAATGCAGTATATGCTCCAAACCCTAGCTGCAAACCGACGTCAATGATGTATGTATGTAGTTCGATGGATTACTCCTACTACCCTTCTTAAACACTGGTGCGACCTGCGCAATTTTCCAATCTGCAGGTACAGATCTATCGGTGAGCGAGCGGTTGTATATGATTGCTAAGTAGGGAGCTATTGTATCAACTTAATCTGAAAGGAATCTAATCGGTATACAATGTGGACCTGAAGACTTGCCCGTATCAAGCGATTTGAGTTGTTTCGCAACCCGTAAGGTATCTACTTCTAAGAAACTCATGCTAGCAGCTGTTCGTGTTTCAAATTCTGGAATATTCCATTCGTCTTCCCTGGTGAAGGAATTTCGGAAAACTGCGTTCAGTCTGTGAATGCACAGTAACTGAGCGAAAAAAATGCGGAGGACCACCTAGAAAATGGATACAATATGTTAAAGAGGCAATGAATTAAACGGACCTTCAGAAAGAAGATTCTCCTGACAGGAAACGGCGGAGGTTGAGACGCGGAAGGCAACGACCGTCGTACAAAAACCGCATATATACCGAACCTTCTGCTGTTATGTATTGTCAACCAATATTTCTTAACTTCACATGTTTGGGTGTTAAACAAGAAAATTTTGTAGTAGAACCGCATTTCCATAACTGTATGTCAGGAAGCAAACAAGGACAAAAAGAGAGCTTCAGTTGAGCACGCAGTTGTAAAAAGGGAGCTGAGACGAACGTGAAACCATTCTGGTGACGGGAAAGCCACTGACATAGGTAATTTCGACAAAGGGCAGGTTGCTATGTCTGATAGAGAATATCTGAGGGGGCGACGATTTCATCTTTTACCGTGCTATTACAGTGGGCATCTATTCTCATAAGTCTTGTCCTGCTGTAAATACCACATGTATTCCGATGAAGGTATATTAAGTGCAAAACAAACAAACCTGAAGAAAGCTTTCGAGAATCGCAGTGGCAACCTGAATGCACTATCAAAATGGGCGCAGGCTATAGGGCTAAAGCTCAACCCATCCAAAACCCAAGTGCTACTGCTTGTTCATTCTAATATCATTAGTCCCAAATATTGGGAAACAGTTTTTTTTTAATTCTTAAGTCTTCTGACCGGTTTGATGCGGCCTTCCTCGAATTTCTTTCCTGCGACAACCTCTTCATCTCAGAGTAGCACTTGCAAACATTCTTCTTCAATTATCGGTTGGATGTGTTCCAATATCAGTCTTCCTCTACAGCCTTTCCCTCTACATCTCCCTCCAGTACCATGGAAGTCAGTCCCTGATGTTTAACATATATCCTATCATCCTGTCCCTTCTCCTTGTCAGTGTTTTCCACATAATCCTCTCCTCTCCTATGCTGTGCAGAAACTTATCATTCCTCACCTTACCAGTCCATCTAATTTTCATCTGTAGCATCACATCTCAAATGCTTCTATTGTCTTCATTCCAGCCTTCCCACAGTCCATGTTACACTACCATACAATGCTGTTCTCCAAACATACATTCTCAGGAATTTCTTCCTCAAATTAAGCCCTATGGTTGATACTAGTAGACTTCTCTTGGCCAGGAATACCCCTTTTGCCAGTGCTAGTCTGCTTTTGATGTCCTCCTTGCTCCGTCCGCCATTGGTAATTTTGCTGTCTATGAAACAAACTTCCTTACCTTCATCTACTTTGTGACCCTCAATCCTGATGTTAAGTTTCTCGCTGTTCTCATTTCTGCTACTTCTCATTACTTTCGTCCTTCCTCGATTTACACTCAGTCCGTATTCTGTACTCATTACACTGTCCATTTCATTCAGCACATCATGTAATTCTCGTTCACTTTCACTCAGGACAGCAATGTCATTAGCGAATCTTATCATTGATACACTTTCACCTTGAATTTTATTTCTACTCCTGAACTTTTCTTCTATTTCCATCATTGCTTCTTCGATATAAACCGAGAATTTCGTCCCTGATCTTCCACTCTTATTATTCCCTCTTGGCTCTAGTACATATTGTATTTTACCCCTATTTTTCTCAGAATTACGAACAGCTTGCACCGTTTTACATTGTGGAAAGTTTTTTCCTGGTCGACAAGTCCTGTGAAGGTGTGTTGATTTATCTTAAGTCATGCTTCCATTATCAACCGCAACGTCAGAATCGCCTCTCTAGTGCCTTTACCTTTCCTAAAGCCAAACTGGTCGTCATCTAACACATCCTCAACTTTCTTTTCCATTCTTCTGTATGTTATTCTTGTCAGCAACTTGAATGCATGGGCTATTAAGCAGATTGTGCGACAGTTCTCTCACTTGTCAGCTCTTGCAGTCTTCGGAATTGTGTGGATGATGTTTTTCCGAAAGTCAGACGGTATATTGCCAGACTCATACATTCTATACACCAAAGTGTATAGTCGTTTTGTTGCCACTTCCCCTAATGATTTTAGACGTTTTGATGGAATATTATTGATACCTTCTTCCTTAATTGATTATAAATCCTCCACAGCTCTCTTAAATTTTGATTCCCTACCTATTTTAAATCGACTCCTGTTTCTTCTACCATCACATCAGATACAACTTCTCCATTACAGAAGCCTTCAAGGTACTGTTTCCACATATCTGCTCTATCCTCTGCATTTAGCAATGTAATTCTGTTTGTACACTTAATGTTACCACCATTGCTTTTAATTTCACCGAAGGTTCTTTCTGACTTTCGTATATGCTGAGTCAGTCCTTCTGACTATCATTTCTTGTTCGGTTTCTCCACATTTTTCATGCAACCATTTCGTCTTAGTTTCCCTTCACGTCCTGTTTACTTCATTCCTCAGCGACTTGTATTTCTGTATTCCTGAATTTCCCTGAACATTTTTGTACTTCTTTCTTACATCGGTCAGCTGAAGTATTTCTTCTGCTACCCATGATTTCTTCGCAGTCATCTTTTTTGTACCTATGTTTTTCTTTCCAGCTTTTGTGATTGCCACTTTTAGAGACGTTCATTTCTCTTCAGCTCTACTGCCTCTTAAGCTATTCTTTATTGCTGCATCTACAGCCTTAAAGAACTTCAATGATATTTCGTCATTCTTAGTTCTTCTGTAAACAACTGCTTTGCGTATTGATTCTTCGTGACTAATATGTTAAACTTTAGCCTACTCTTCATCACTGCTACATCGTGTCTATATCTGTTCCTGGGTACCCTTACAATCCACAATCTGACTTCGAAATCTCCTGCTGAGCGTGATGTAATCTAAATGGAATCTTCCCGTATCACCCGGCCTTTTCCAAGTATACATCCTACTTCTGTAATTCTTGAACTGAGTATTCGCTATTAATAGCTGAAATTTATTACAGAACTCAATTAGTCTTTCTCCTCACTCATTCCTTGTCAAAAGACCATATACTCCTGTAGCCTTTTCTTCTACATCTTCTCTTACAACTCCCTTCCAGTCCCCCATGGCTATTAGATTTCCTTCTCCCTTTGCGTATTGTATTACCCTTTCGATATCATCATATACTTTCTCTGTCTCTTCATATTCAGCTTGCGACGTCGAATGTATACCTAATCTATCGTTGTCGGTGTTGCTTCTGATAAGAATAACCCTATCGCTGAACTGTTCACAGTAACAAACTTTCTGCCCTACCTTCCTACATCTACATCTACATGACTACTCTGCAATTCACATTTAAGTGCTTGGCAGAGGGTTCATAGAACCACAATCATACTATCTATCTACTATTCCACTCTCGAACAGCAAGCGGGAAAAACGAACACCTAAACCTTTCTGTTCGAGCTCTGATTCCTCTTATTTTATTTTGATGATCATTCCTACCTATGTAGGTTGGGCTCAACAAAATATTTTCGCATTCGGAAGAGAAAGTTGGTGACTGAAATTTCGTAAAAAGGTCTCGCCGCGACGAAAAACGTCTATGCTTTAATGACTTCCATCCCAACTCGTGTATCATGTCTGCCACACTCTCTCCCCAAAGGTAGGGGCGGGGCAAAGTGGGCAGGGGTTGCAACCCGACGTCTGGCCACTATCTCCCGTTCCAATTCTCCAGTAACGAAGGAAAGCGTAAGGAGCGTGGAGTACAGGTACAATGAACATCGTTTATTTATTTATGTTTCTTTTCGTTCTTTTTCTTTATTTGTATTTATTTATTTTTGTCATTAATACCACGGAGAATATCAGAAAACCGACGGCACGCGAGGAGGCCGGCGCAGCAAGACGCCAGAAAATGGTTGAAATGGCTCTGAGCACTATGGGACTTAACTTCTGAGGTCATCAGTCCCCTAGAATTTAAACCTAACTAACCTAAGGACATCACACACATCCATGCCCGATGCAGGATCCGAACCTGCGACCGTAGCGGTCGCGCGGTTCCAGACTGTAGCGCCTAGAACCGCTCGGCCACCCCGACCGGCAAGACGTCAGACTAATTGAGACTATCAGACGTATAGCTTTTTCCGAGATGAAAATTCCGATTACTAGTGAATATATCGGTTCTAAGTGTGGAGGAGATGGGGACCAACTCTTCATGACAGGAACACCCCAGCTCTGGGGTGGGTCAAGAAACACTGTGCAGATTAAATTGGAGAAAAATTGTCTGTATTTTGGATTGCGGACAATTGCACAATGGCGTTCAGTAAGGAACTGCAAAAAGTCAGGTATTCTTTCTCGCAATCAGGAACCAAGTAGTGTGTTGCGTGTTCACAAAGCCACCTCACAGATTTTGTTTTCACTTGCGGAAAGTATTCCGCGTCCAGAAAGACGTGCAGTTTAGTAGATATCTATGAGGAGTCGTACGAGTAATTAGGGGCAACATCTGTCGCACCGAGAACAAGACAGACACCTCTCACCGATATGCACACCAGCGGTCCATAACATCACAGTCGACACACAGCGTGGTGATTGCGAGGTGAATCCTGTGAAGGCTTGACCGGGATACTTGGCTCCCATTGACAGACTGGACGTCAGTGTCAAGGAAAGGAGCGCACGCTAGTCGAGATGCTGCTGAAGGAAACCATAGATCGCCTTCGTATCCCTAGACCACAGGTGTGACGTCGTAATCACTAAATAGGACAAAAATCAACTTCTCTTCGTCAGCAAAGAGTCTAGGAGACCCCTAATCAAGCATTTCTTTTGGTTTTTTTTTATTTCATCGACTTTCTGACTGATTCGATGCGGGTCGCCAGGAATTCCTTTTCTGTGCCAATATTTTTATCTCAGAGCAGCACTTGCCACTTACGTTGTCAGTTATTTGCTGGATGTACTCCTATTCAAGTCTCTGACTTACTCTACTGTTTTTATCCTCTGTAGCTCTCTCTAGTACCACGGAGATTGTTTCCTGATGTCTTAACTGATTTTTTATCATCCTGCCCATTCATCTTGTCACTGTTTTCCATGTAATTCTTTCCACGCTGATTCTGTGGTGAACCTTTTTTGCTTTATCAGTCCATTTAATTTTCAATATTCTTCTGTAGTACTTCATCTTAAATGCTTCGATTCTCTTACGTTCCCGTTTCTCAGAGTCCTTGTTTCATTAACATACAATCCTGTGCTCCAAACGTATGTTCCCAGAAACTTATTTAATGAATTAAGGCATATATTTAATACTAATAGACTCCTATTGAACAGAAATGCAGTCTTTGCCAGAGCTAGTCTGCATTATATGTTCTCTTTGCTCCGTCCATCCGGTGTTATTCTGATGTCTACGAAGCAGAATTCCCTAAATTTGTGGACTTGGTGATCCCCAGTTTTGATGTTAAGTTTCTCGCTGTTGTCAATTCTGCTACTTCTCATTGCTTACGCCTTTCTTCGGTTTACTATCAATCTATATTTAGCACTCATTAGACCGCTGATTTCATTCAGTAGATCCTGGCATACTTTTTCACATTCATTGAGGATACCAATGTCATCAGCGAATCTTATCATTGATGTCTTTGTTTGAATTTTAATCCCACTCTCGAACCTATCTTTTATTTCCATTATTGCTTCTTCGATGTGTAGACTGGACAGTAGGGGCGAAAGACTATACCCCTGTCTTACCCCTTTGTAATACGAGCACTTCGTTCTTGGTCTTCCAGTCTTAATATTAATAAGTGTTCCTCTATTTTTCTCAGAACTTTGAACATCTTGCACCATTGTACGTTGTTGAACGCTTCTTCCAGGACGACGCATCCTATGAACATCTCTTGACTTTTCTTCAACCATGTTACTATTATCAACTGCAATCTCAGAACGGCCTCCCTGGTGCCTTAACTTTCCTACATCCAAACTGATCGTTGTCTAACTTCCTCAACTTTGTTTTCCATTCTTCTGTGTATTGTTCTTGTCAGCAACTTGGATGTGTGAACTATCAAATTGATTGTGTGACAATTGTCCTACTTGTAGGCTCTTGCTCTTGGATGACGTTATTCCTAAAGTCTGACGGCTATCGCCATCTCATAAATTATGCACACCAAAGTGAATAGTCGTACTGTTACATTTATGCCAATGAGTTTAGAAATTCAGTTGGAACGTTATCCATCCCTTCTGCTTTATTTGATCTGAACTCGCACAAAGCTTTTTCAAATTCGGAATCTAATACTCGATTCCCTATCTCTTCCATGTCGATTTCTGTTTCTTCTTCTATTTCGTCATGAGATAGTTCCTTCCCCTCAGTGTACTCTTTCGTCGTACTCGCTCTGTCCACTGTATTTAACCGATTTCCCACACTCTTAATATTACCGCCCTTTTTTTTCATTTCACCAAAGGCTGTTTTGACTTTTCTGTACGCTGAGTCAGTTCTTTCGACAGTCATTTCTCTTTAGATTTCTTCACATTTTTCATGCAGGCATTTCACTTTACTTTCCCTGAATGACCTATTTATTTCATTCGTAAGTGACTGATTTTTCCCTGAACATTTTTTTCTTCCTTCTTTCCTCGATCAACTGAAGGATCTCATCTGTTTCCCTGGTATCTTCCCAGTTATCTTCCCGGTAACTATCTTGTTCTTTTCGACTTCTGTGATTTCCCTCTTCAGAGATATCCACTCTTCTTCAGCTGAACTGCCTATTGCCTTATTCCTTATCGCAGTATCTATGGCCTCAGAGAACTTCAAGCGTATCTCTTCAGTCCTTAGTATTCCGTACCCCACTTCACAGCCTATTGATTCTTCCTGACTTTTTCCTAAGCTTCAGCCTACTCTGATCTTGTGTACATCTTACAACTCAATATCTCATTTGAGAGTCTCTGATCATGATGTAATCTAGCTGAAATCTTCTCGTATCTCACGGGTCTACCAGGTAGACGTCCTCCTTTTGTAATTCTTGGATAGAGTATCCGCTAATACTAGTTGAAAATTATTATAGTACTCAATTAGTCTTTCTCCTCTCTTGTACCTACTATCAAGCACATATTCTCCGGTAACCCTTTCTCCTACTCGTTTCCCTACAACTGTATTCCAATCTCCCATGACTATCAGATTTTCATCACCCTATACGTACTGAATTACCCTTTCAATGTCACCATATACTTTCTTCATCTTTTGCTTGCGACGTCGGCATGGATACCTGAACCACTGTTGTTGGTGTGGGTTTACTATCGTTTTTGGTGACAACAACCCTATCACTGAACTCTCCACGGTAACTCAGTCTCTGCCCTGCGTTCCTATTTATAACGAATCCCACTCCTGTTGTACCATTTTATGCTGTTGATATTATCCTATACTCACCAGACCAGAAGTACTTGTCTTCTTCCCATTTCACTTCCATGATCCACCACTACATTTAGATTGAGCCTTAGCTTTTCCCTTTTCAGATTTTCTACCTTCCGTACCATTTTTTAACTTCTGACATTCCATGCCCCTACTCGTAGAATGTCATCCGTCCCTTGTTTATTCAATATTTTTCTCACGGTTACCTCCCACTTGGCAGTCTCCTCCCTGAGATCCAAATGGGGAACTCGGAATGTTTTGCCAATGGAAAGATCATTATGACACTTCTTCAGTTACAGGCCACATGTCCTGTGGATACAAATTTTGTGTCTCTAATGCAGTGATTTCCATTGCCTTCTACATTCTCACACCGTTGATCATTGCTGATTATTCCACCTTTTAGAGACAATTTCCCACCCCTGTCCGCTCGTCCGTCCTCTTTTACAAGGCCGTTGGCAGAATAAGGGTGACTTGTGATGCTGGAAGTCCAAGTATGGCTAGGTAAGAGCCTGGGACCGAGACGTTTGGCTTACTAGTCAAAGACACTATCACTAGACCAGAGACGCACCAAGTGCTAGAGAATTACAAATTAACGGCTCACTTTAAGGCAACTTGCAAAGTAAATCAAAACTATCACAGTTCCCGTGGAAGGCTAGGTGAATGTCCCCAAAACCACAGTACGGCCTCCCTGGCTTGCTTCCATGACGCTGTTCGTGTTTGGAGTAGTCGTTCGTCTGGTTGACGGCATACCGGGACACAGCCATCGACTGCCGGCCGGTGTGGCCGAGCGGTTCTAGGCGCTACAAAAATGGTTCAAATGGCTCTGAGCACTATGGGACTTAACTGCTATAGTCATCAGTCTCCTAGAACTTAGAACTACTTAAACCTAACTAACCTAAGGACATCAGACACATCCATGCCCGAGGCAGGATTCGAACCTGCGACCGTAGCAGTCGTGCGGTTCCAGACTGTAGCGCCTAGAGCCGGCAGAAGTGGCCGGGGGACTGATGACCTCAGATATCACGTCCCATAGTGCTCAGAGCCATTTTTGAGCCATCGACTTGCTGTAGGCAAAAACGTGATTCACTCTACCATGTCGATGAACCCGTGCTTACTGCAATAGTAACTGATGGGTGACGTTGGGTGCCATGGGAACATATAAGGGTCATCTTCTGCAGAGCGCCATGTCCAACAACGTGGGCTGAACAGTGCGCTCCGATCCAGTTGTGCCTGCACCAGCACTGTATTCTGTCGCCAGATCTGCCACAAATCGCCTTCTACACTACTTTACAGACAAGGCAAACCTTCGACTTCTACGTCCAATACCGTGTCACCTAGCCGTTATTTCACCGACCTTCTCGCACGCGACAGTACAGCCAACCAGCTTCGCCGTTTACGAAATGCTTGTCCCCGAGAGGAGGGCCACATCGCTCTCCCCTCTATCAAATTCACTTACGTCAGTAGATTTTCCCGTTTTTTGGCCGGGATCGTCGCCCTTATCGTCGCTAGTATGATTGTATACTCGTCTCGTCGCCACTCGTATACCTTTTTAGAATCACACATCCATAAGCTTCCAGGCCCGAGGTCAGTGTCATTAATCTTTGGCACGAGGAAGGCCACTGCAACATACGCGAAAAGCCGGTTTATTTTGCCATTTTTAGTATTGTGTAAGATGACGCGGCGGGACACCCAGAAGGATATTAATGGTGTCTTTGTAGTAAGAAAAGCCGCTACTAAACGGCAGAAACGTCGGTGTATTTTAGTATTTTATAAGTTGGCGCGGCAGTGTAACCATAAGGGTATTAGTGCGATTTATTTACCGTGTTAAGTGTCCGCAAAGACACGTGGCAGTGTTCACTCTTGCGGCAGGCGATGGTGAGAAAGCTTGGGCTCAACTTTTAGAAAAGAACTGATATGATTCAACGTATCATACTTGACTTCCTCCTTAAGATTGTGTAAAAGGACCAACTTTTGTAATTTGTTTCCATTTACATATTAATAAATATTTAAGCGGATATGTGCTAGGGCGGTGTACTGTAGACACGCACAATCAAAACGAAAACGGTTTAACAGGTTTACTTAGGGTACGTTCGCAGTGGAAGCGACAACGGTCGCCAAATACCATCGCCAGATGTTGGCAATTAACATTGGCCGACGGCTTGACAACGAGTGCGTCCGATATCCTTCGTCAGTTCTTGGTGTGATAAAGGAAGTTAGAATTTATTCTGCACTATAAAAGTCGCAAATAACTTGCGAGTACTGCACACTCTACTGTCTGTTATATAACAACCAGAGAAGTTCTAATGTACACTACTGGCCATTAAAATTACTACAACACGAAGATGACGTGCTACAGACGTGAAATTTAACCGACAGCAAGAATATGCTGTGATATGTAAATTATTAGGTTTTCAGAGCATTCACACAAGGTTGGAGCCGGTGGCGACACCTACAACGTACTGACATAAGGAAAGTTTCCAAGCGATTTCTCGTACACAAACAGCAATTGACCGGCATTGCCTGGTGAAAAGTTATTGTGATGCCTCGTGTAAGGAGGAGAAATGCATACCATCACGTTTCCGACATTGGTAAATGTCAGACTGTACAGTATCGCGATTGCGGTTTATCGTATCGCGACATTGCTGCTCGCGTTCGTCGAGATCCAATGACTGTTAGCAGAATATGGAATCGGTGTGTTCAAGAGGGTAATACGGAACGCCGTGCTGGATCCTAACGGCTTCGTGTCACTAGCAGTCGAGATGACAGGCATCTTATCCGTATGGCTGTAACGGATCATACAGCCATGTCTCGATCGACGAGTCAACAGATGGGGACGTTTGCAAGACAACAACCATCTGCACGAACAGTTCGACGACGTTTGCAGCAGCATGGACTATCATCTCTGGGGCCATGGCTGCAGTTACCCTTGACACTGCATCACGGACAGGAGTGCCTGCGATGGTGTACATAACGACGAACCTGGGTGCACGAATGGCAAAAGGTCTATTTTTTGGATGAATCCAAGTTCTGTTTGTATGAATATCAAGAGCTGAGATGGAAACCCAGTCCTAAGCAAAGAAGGGAAAGCAGAAAGGTGGAAGGAGTATATAGAGGGTCTATACAAGGGCGATGTACTTCAGGACAATATTATGGAAATTGAAAAGGATGTAGATGAAGATGAAATGGGAGATACGATAGTGCGTGAAGAGTTTGACAGAGTACTGAAAGACCTGAGTCGAAACAAGGCCCCCGGAGTAGACAACATTCCATTGGAACTACTGACGGCCTTGGGAGAGCCAGTCCTGACAAAACTGTACCATCTGGTGAGCAAGATGTATGAAACAGGCGAAATACCCTCAGACTTCAATAAGAATATAATAATTTCAATCCCATAAAAAGCAGGTGTTGACAGATGTGAAAATTACCGAACAATCAGTTTAATAAGCCACAGCTGCAAAATACTAACTCGAATTCTTTACAGACGAATGGAAAAACTAGTAGAAGCCGACCTCGGGGAAGATCACTTTGGATTCCGCAGAAATAGAAATACTGGAACACGTGAGGCAATACTGACCTTACGGCTTATCTTAGAAGAAATATTAAGGAAAGGCAAACCTACGATTCTAGCTTTTGTAGACTTGGAGAAAGCTTTTTACAATGTTGACTGGAATACTCTCTTTCAAATTCTAGAGGTGGCAGGGGTAAAATACAGGGAGCGAAAGGCTATTTACAATTTGTACAGAAACCAGATGGCAGTTGTAAGAGTCGAGGGACATGAAAGGGAAGCAGTGGTTGGAGTAAGACAGGGTTGCAGCCTCTCCCCGATGTTATTCAATCTGTATATTGAGCAAGCAGTAAAGGAAACAAAAGAAAAATTCGGAGTAGGTATTAAAATCCATGGAGAAGAAATAAAAACTTTAAGGTTTGCCGATGACATTGTAATTCTGTCAGAGACAGCAAAGGACTTGGAAGAGCAGTTGAACGGAATGGACAGTGTCTTGAAAGGAGGATATACGATGAACATCAACAAAAGCAGAACGAGGATAATGGAATGTAGTCGAATTAAGTCGGGTGATGATGAGTCAATTAGATTAGGAAATGAGACACTTAAAGTAGTAAAGGAGTTTTGCTATTTGGGGAGCAAAATAAATGATGATGGTCGAAGTAGAGAGGATATAAAATGTAGACTGACAATGGCAAGGAAAGCGTTTCTGAAGAAGAGAAATTTGATAACGTCGAGTATTGCTTTAAGTGTCAGGAAGTCATTTCTGAAAGTATTTGTATGGAGCGTAGCCATGTATGGAACTGAAACATGGACGATAAATAGTTTGGACTAGAAGAGAAAGAAGCTTTCGAAATGTGGTGCTACAGAAGAAGGCTGAAGATTAGATGGGTAGATCAGATAACTAATGAGGAAGTATTGAATAGGATTGGGGAGAAGAGAAGTTTGTGGCACAACTTGACTAGAAGAAGGGATCGTTTGGTAGGACATGTTCTGAGGCATCAAGGGATCACCAATTTAGTATTGGAGGACAGCGTAGAGGGAAAAAATCGTAGAGGGAGACCAAGAGATGACTACACTAAGCAGATTCAGAAGGATGTGGGTTGCAGTAGGTACTGGGAGATGAAGAAGCTTGCACAGGATAGAGTAGCATGGAGAGCTGCATCAAACCAGTCTCAGGACTGAAGACAACAACAACAACAACCAGATTCTGTTTACATCATCATGATGGTCGCATCTGTGTTTGGCGACATTGCGTTGAACGCACATTGGAAGCGTGTATTTGTCATCGCCATACTGGTGTATCACCCGGCGTGACGGTATGGGGTGCCATTGGTTACACGTGTCGGTCACCTCTTATTCGCATTGACGGCACTTTGAACAGTCGACGTTACATTTCAGATGTGTTACGACCCGTGTCTCTGCTCTTCATTCGATCCCTGCGAAACCCTACATTTCAGCAAGACAATGCACGACCTCATGTTGCAGGACCTGTACGGGCCTTTCTGGATACAGAAAATGTTCGACTGCTGCCCTGGCCAGCACATTCTCCAGATCTCTCACCAAATGAAAACGTCTGGTCAATGGTGGCCGAGAAACTGGCTCGTCACAATACGCCAGTCACTACTCTTGATGAACTGTGGTATCGTGTTGAAGCTGCATCGGCAGCTATACCTGTACACGCCATCCAGGCTCTGTTTGACTCAAAACCCCGGCGTATCAAGGTCGTTATTAAGGCCAGAGGTGGTTGTTCTGCATACTGATTTCTCAGGATCTATGCACCCAAATTGCGTGAAAATGTAATCACATGTCAATTCTAGTATAATATATTTGTCCAATGAATACCCGTTTATCACCTGCATTTCTTCTTGGTGTAGCAATTTTAACGGCCAGTAGTGTTTGATATGCAGAGAGAAACGTTGTACTACATACTCAAGCTGATTTGTGGTGACACTGAGAGACTACAAGCAACAACTTCAAATAAATTAAACAAAGGCGGCATTGTGACCGAGCGGTTCTAGGCGCTTCAGTCCGGAACCTCGCAACTGCTACGCTCGAAGTTTCGAATCCTGCCTCGGACATGGATGTGTGTGATGTCCTTAGGTTGCTTAGGTTTAAGTCAAGGGGACTGATGTTCTCAGATGTTAAGTCCCATAGTGCTTGGTGCCATTTGAAATTACATTAAGCATATGCGCCAAAGGCGAGCATAAATGTTAGAATATGCTTCTCTAAACATCCAAAGCAAATTGTAACACATACACCACGTTTTCAGAATACTTCATATAATAGAATCACTACCCTACTGGCATGAAAACGTCAGTAGATAGTAACAATAATACAAAGACAGCTAATTGTCACCTACCAAAATCCAAAACCGAACCACTACAGTAATTTTAAGCCTCAAAATTTCATATGCCAACTTTCTCATTTGAACACATTATTGTTTGAGGTTATAACTTAGGCCTAAAATTTAGAGTACAGATTTTGCTTGCGTTGTAGATGACATTCTGCATACATTATAGACATCACGGCTAGACAAGCACAGAACATACACAAGGTGTATCATAAGCAATGGCGTAAACACATACAGTTGAAAGTATACGATACTAGAAGCAAAATAGTATGATTATACACAGGTTCTCAAATAAACCGTTTGTGATATACACTCCTGGAAATTGAAATAAGAACACCGTGAATTCATTGTCCCAGGAAGGGGAAACTTTATTGACACATTCCTGGGGTCCGATACATCACATGATGACACTGACAGAACCACAGGCACATAGACACAGGCAACAGAGCATGCACAATGTCGGCACTAGTACAGTGTATATCCACCTTTCGCAGCAATGCAGGCTGCTATTCTCCCATGTAGACGATCGTAGAGATGCTGGATGAAGACCTGTGGAACGGCTTGCCATGCCATTTCCAACTGGCGCCTCAGTTGGATAAGCGTTAGTGCTGGACGTGCAGACCGCGTGAGACGACGCTTCATCCAGTCCCAAACATGCTCAATGGGGGACAGATCCGGAGATCTTTCTGGCCAGGGTAGTTGACTTACACCTTCTAGAGCACGTTGGGTGGCACGGGATACATGCGGACGTGCATTGTCCAGTTCGAACAGCAAGTTCCCTTGCCGGTCTAGAAATGGTAGAACGATGGGTTCGATGACGGTTTGGATGTACCGTGCACTATTCAGTGTCTTCTCGACGATCACCAGAGGTGTACGGCCAGTGTAGGAGATCGCTCCCCACACCGTGATGCCGGGTGTTGGCCCTGTGTGCCTCGGTCGTATGCAGTCCTGATTGTGGCGCTTACCTGCACGGCGCCAAACACGCATACGACCAAACCACGCATAGGGTAGTTGACTTACACCTTCTAGAGCACGTTGGGTGGCACGGGATACATGCGTACGTGCATTGTCCTGTTGGAACAGCAAGTTCCCTTGCCGGTCTAGGAATGGTAGAACGATGGGTTCGATGACGGTTTGGATGTACCGTGCACTATTCAGTGTCCTCTCGACGATCACCAGAGGTGTACGGCCAGTGTAGGAGATCGCTCCCCACACCGTGATGCCGGGTGTTGGCCCTGTGTGCCTCGGTCGTATGCAGTCCTGATTGTGGCGCTTACCTGCACGGCGCCAAACACGCATACGACCATCATTGGCACCAAGGCAGAAGCGACTCTCATCGCTGAAGACGACACGTTTCCAATCGTCCCTCCATTCAAGCCTGTCGCGACACCACTGGAGGCGGTCTGCACGATGTTGGGGCGTGAGCGGAAGACTGCCTAACGGTTTGCGGGACCGTAGCCCAGCTTCATGGAGACGGTTGCGAATGGTCCTCGCCGATACCCCAGGAGCAACAGTGTCCCTAATTTGCTGGGAAGTGGCGGTGCGGTCCCCTACGGCACTGCGTAGGATCCTACGGTCTTGGCGTGCATCCGTGCGTCGCTGCGGTCCGGTCCTAGGTCGACGGGCACGTGCACCTTCCGCCGACCACTGGCGACAACATCGATGTACTGTGGAGACCTCACGCCCCACGTGTTGAGCAATTCGGCGGTACGTCCACCCGGCCTCCCGCATGCCCACTATACGCCCTCTCTCAAAGTCCGTCAACTGCACATACGGTTCACGTCCACGCTGTCGCGGCATGCTACCAGTGTTAAAGATTGCGATGGAGCTCCGTATGCCACGGCAAACTGGCTGACACTGACGGCGGCGGTGCACAAATGCTGCGCAGCACTGCGCTTCCAGCCGGCCGCGGTGGTCTCGCGGTTCTAGGCGCGCAGTCCGGAACCGTGCGACTGCTACGGTCGCAGGTCGAATCCTGCCTCGGGCATGGATGTGTGTGATGTCCTTAGGTTAGTTAGGTTTCAGTAGTTCTAAGTTCTACGGGACTAATGACCACAGCAGTTGAGTCCCATAGTGCTCAGAGCCATTTGAACTGCGCTTCCTGGTGTGTCCGCTGTGCCGTGCGTGTGATCATTGCTTGTACAGCCCTCTCGCAGTGTCCGGAGCAAGTATGGTGGGTCTGACACACCGGTGTCAATGTGTTCTTTTTTCCATTTCCAGGAGTGTAAATGCAACTTCGTGGTTAACAGCCACCAATGACTTGATTCTGTGCAAAATTCATCCCAGTTAGGAAAGGAAACAATACATTACAACATTAAGAAAAGTTGTTAGAGATACTGTGACAAATGGGCAGGTGTTTTGAATGAAAATTACAACAGTTACATGAAAGTACTCGTAGTTAAAGGAGGCTTGTACCTGGATGCAGGCCTGTACCTATCGCCGCAACGAGTTTTCAGTCCTTTCAAACGTGCCTTGATCATTTCAGAATTCTTTGCTCTCCAGTTCTTGATCTATGTTAAGTGAGTGGTGTAGACTACACCCTTAAGGTGGCCCGAAACACAGAAATCCATGGGGTTCAGATCAGGTGCTCATGGAGGCCACGGAATAGGTCCGCTTTGCCATACCAGCGTGTTAGACATCGTCTCACCACAGCAGCAAAATGTGCATGTACTACATCCTCTGGCGTTGCTTTAAGGGAACATCCTCAAGCAATCCTGTAAGGGAATGTCACAGGAACCGAAGGTAATTGCGTCCACTGAATTGTTTAGCAACACGTATGGCCCAGTAAGACGATCACCTAGTATCCCTAACCATAAATAAATAAGAAAAGTCGCTAATGTGGAGACCCATGCACAGAACGTGACTCCAAAATTGACTGATGTGAAAATTAAATACCACCACGAGTGATCCCGTGTCGCGTCCCAAGCGTGGGTTTTACGAGGGATTGAGCGACACGGTTCGTAAACGGGAATTAGCCGGTTGACCTAATTGAGAGGGAGACTTTTGATCTGGGTAAGATGTTAAATTCCCTGGTGTGAAGGTACAAGGCTAGGATGTTGGTAGAAGTAAACTCGTATGGACGTTATAAAAGTTCTAATTTATTCATAAAGAATACAGATCACCCTAACTGCGTAGTGATTGTACCTACAGAATTGCCAAGCCCATTACAGAGACGGTGACTGACTTCCACCGTTCTGGCTGCCTGATAGAACTTTCCAGCACTTTGCTGCCCACACTAGCACCCTACGTCAGAGTCCCGCGGTCGCTGCCTAAACGCTCATCGGCGACTATCTCCAACTGTCTGCCTGCAGCCCGCCCTCAGCCCAAGTCGGCTGCTACTCACGCTGACTACCGTCGCTGCCTAAACCCGAGAGAGAGAGATCCCCGGAGCGGCGTGCTCCGAGTTTTGTTAGCTCTTCCCCTTGGACCCCGCCAGCGCTTGGCATGACGTAGCGTCGAGTGCAACTTTTCCTTATTAGGGATTGTTTTAGTATTAACTTCAGTACTTTTCTTCAGAAGCTGGGTGGAGGGGTAGAGGGGCCTCTCCCTATATGGTCACGCACTGCGTCCTGAGCCCTTCATTGGCTCCTCATGACGTAGTGCGGTCCCCACCTAGGGCCCTCTTTCTTTCTCTCTCCGCTCCCAGACTTCTCCCTCTAGCCAAGAGTGTTGATACTGTAAGTTATTGCTTATTAAGGGACCTGCCCAGAGCGCCCTTTTTATCTTAATAGCTGAGTCTGCTTCCTTGCTTATCACGCGCAGCTGCCTGGCCGCTTGGACCGCCGCCTCGGCTATCTGGCTGCGTCGTTATCTTTTGTGACCCCTCTGACACGCCTGGCGTCCCCTGTTAACTCTATCTCCCCGTATGATTTCTGGTGTATCGTCTGAGAACAACTGCATTTAGACTTGGCTTTTCTGCGGTTACAACACCTCCCCCGCCAGGGAAATTGGCGTTACTCCTCAGAGTAGCGTCAATTGTGACTCTTTTATTTTTTTTTTCCATTACATGCTTTACAGATTTGTTTATTACATTAGCATCTGATATGTTATATTTTTCATTTTCATTTAGTAAAGTCAAATTCATTAAACACACAATAATACAATTACATTATACATGCCTAACATTCAGTTATGTCAAAAGCATTTGCATTAAAATCAAAAGACACTTTCATTGATACATACATTCACATTTCAATTAGAATTACATTTCAAATACAGTTACATTTCAATTACATATTTCAAATACAGTTACATTTCAATTACACAGCGACCGTATCACCTTGGTCTTTTCCACATCTTTCATAAGTTACTATCTCTTCAGTTTCTTTATTACTGTGTCTTCTAGCTGAACTAGTCTCTGGGTATTGGTTCACTATGGTATTTCTTATACATACTTTTCCACAACAATCACTGTCTTCAAAATATTTCCATATACTTTTAAAACAGTCTTTACAACATTTACAGTTTTTACAACAGCATGTTATTATGATTAGAATAACTATTGATATGGCTACATACGTAGTTATGGAGTAATGTGTGAAGTACCTGGAGTACTTCATTTCCTCCTCTTGTCTCTCTACCATCTTCTGGACATCATCCAGTCTTTTTCCTGCGACTTTCAAGTCGTCTAACTGTGTTATTACCTGGTCCAATGGCAAATGTAATGCTAACGTTGAGACATTCCTTTTTTCCTTGTTTACCACGCAACAATCGAATTCTAGATTGATCTGCGGAACTATGTCTTTCTTCGTCACATTACTCTGAATCACTCTATCTGTTTGTATGAACACTCTAGTGCCATACCCCTCACATTTACTGTAAAAACTAATTTTTCCTACCCCTTTTATTACTAGGTCCTTTGGTGGTTCCCTTCCACACAATACTGTTAAGCCTTCTTCCTTCGGTGCTACATATAGCCATTCGTTACTGTTTAGATGAGTCCAAAGGCTCTGATTCAGTGCGACTATTTTTCGCACACAATCTTCCGAAATTTCTCTTACCGGTTGCAACAATTTGGCTTCGCACTCTTCGTGGTCGAATGTTGACAGCAAGGCGAATGCTTGTTTGCACAGTCTCCTATTTTTACTTAGCTCCTTGCATTTTAGTTCCTCCGCAGAAAGTTTCGCGTACTGCCTTTTGGATTCATTTATTAGTAAGAATTCTTTCTCTGGCTCTATGTACACATATTTACCTTTCATGTTTGGAATTTCTTTTGGTAGTGGGAGTACTCTATACAAATTGAAATTGTTATTATTTATTAATGGAATATTAATTACATATCCTAGTATGCTACCCGAGATGAAAACATCTAAATCAATTATTCTTAACAATAGATAACCTGAGGACTCCGTAAGAGGAACAGGAAACTTTACATCTTTTAGTTCCTCCCGTATTAAACTTAGGTATTTTACAATTTGGACTGGATTAATTATATGAGGCTGTAGTATTCCCTTCTGAGCATTTACAATGGCATTTATCATTTGTTCGTATTCCTCTTCGATCCGACCAAACACTGCCGATAGTTGTAATACTTGCTCTGTTACTGTGGCGAAGGACGCTACACGTTTAAACCCTATATCGGTTTCCTTCACGTATTCCTTCATGAATCGTTCTAGTCTTTGCATACCTGTCTTCAGAACGTGCTCATTTGACTCTAGTGTATATACCGTCCTGTTTACTCCCACCAATGTGGCTCTTACCACTGCCACCTGTTCCTTTGTTAGCCTCAACAACCCTTCTGAGTTTTTCTCCATAGCGTCTATTCTTTCCTTATAGTATGCTGCATCTGCCGATCGGCTAATCCCGCCCGGCCGCTGTTGGCACATAATCACATTAGTACTGGCCGGTAACCACGAAGTCGCACTTATCTCACAGACAGTTCGTTGTGGACCTACGTTTACTGAGACTTTCTTGCTTCTAGTATCATGTAATTATTTTACGTCATTACGTATGATACAGCCTGTATAAAGTAATACGAGTATAAGGTAGTATTAAATTATTGTTAATGTTTTAAGATGTTCGAAACTTGTGCTTTCCTAAGAAGTAGCGATTTCAGACCATATATCCCGAGTGACATACCTGTTGCCTTCCTCATCGTCAGGATGCCCCAAAGTCCTTCATCCTTGTTCCAAACTTGGAAATTTCTCACAACCCATGTTTTACGTGAGGGAACATTGGCTGATTGGACCGAAGAAGCCAAACTGATTTGAATTTCGCCGACCGTCGTCTGAATTTCGGGCGTTGAGACCCGTTGCAGTGCGCCCACGCCCACCCCCTCATGTTCTGGTGTGCTTATTTGAAAACATCGGCCTTCTTCGGCCAATGCCGGTCGTCGACGAAATACACTGATATCGATGTCACTGTAACCGCAGGTTTAAGACAGACCGCAGTACTGCACTGAGCCGTGCGGTGACAAGGAAGTTGTTACACAGCATTTTTGTTATATAGTCGGTAAGCATGCAACAAGGAGAAAATATAAAAATGCAGTACATGAAGCAGGCAAAAAGGAATACAAACGTCTCAAAAATGATATCGACAAGAACTGCAAAATGGCTAAGCAGGGATGGCTAGAGGACAAATGTAAGGATGTAGTGGCTTATCTCACTAGGGGTAAGATAGATACAGCCTACAGGGAAATTAAAGAGACCTTTGGAGAAAGGGGAACCACTTGCATGAATATCAAGAGCTTTGATGGAAACCCAGTACTAAGCAAAGAAAGGAAAGCAGAAAGGTGGAAGGAGTATATAGAGGATCTATACAAGGGCGATGTACTTGAGGACAATATTATGGAAATGAAAGAGGGTGTAGATGAAGATGAAATGGGGGAAACGATAGTGCGTGAAGAGTTTGACAGAGCACTGAAAGACCTGAGTCAAAATAAGGCCTCGGGTGTAGACAACATTCCATTACAACTACTGACGGCCTTGGGAGAGCCAGTCCTGACAAACCTCTACCATCTGGTGAGCAACATGTATGAGACAGGCGAAATACTCTCAGACTCCAAGAAGAATATAATAATTCCAATCCCAAAGAAAGCAGGGGTTGACAGATGTGAAAATTACCGAACTATCAGTTTAATAAGTCACAGCTGCAAATACTAACACGAATTCTTTACAGACGAATGGAAAAACTGATAGAAGCCGACCTCGGGGAAGATCAGTTTGGATTCCGTAGAAATGTTGGAACACGTGAGGCAATACTGACACTACGACTTATCTTAGAAAATAGATTAACGAAAGGCAAACCTACGTTTCTAGAATTTGTAGACTTAGAGAAAGATTTTGACAATGTTGACTGGAATACTCTCTTTCAAATTCTAAAAATACAGGGAGCGAAAGGCTATTTACAATTTGTACAGAAAGCAGATTGCAGTTATAAGAATCGAGGGGTATGAAAGGGAAGCAGTGGTTGGGAAGGGAGTGAGACAGGGTTGTAGCCTATCCCCGATGTTATTCAATCTGTATACTGAGCAAGCAATAAAGGAAACAAAAGAAAAGTTTGGAGTAGGTATTAAAATCCATGAAGAAGAAATAAAAACTTTGAGGTTCGCCGATGACATTGTAATTCTGTCAGAGACAAAAATGGTTGAAATGGCTCTGAGCATTATGGGACTCAACTGCTGTGGTCATCAGTCCCCTAGAACTTAGAACTACTTAAACCTAACTAACCTAAGGACATCACACACATCCATGCCCGAGGCAGGATTCGAACCTGCGACCGTAGCATTCGCACGGTTCCCTACCGCGCGCCTAGAACCGCGAGACCACCGCGGCCGGCTGTCAGAGACAGCAAAGGACTTCGAAAAGCAGTTGAAAGGAATGGACAGTGTCTTGAAAGGAGGGTATAAGATCAACATCAACAAAAGCGAAACGAGGATAATGGAATGTAGTCGAATTAAGTTGGGTGATGCTGAGGGAATTAGATTAGGAAATGAGACACTTAAAGTAGTACACAAGTTTTGCTATTTGGGGAGCCAAATAGCTGATGATGGTCGAAGTAGAAAGGATATAAAATGTAGAATGGCAATGGAAAGGAAAGCGTTTCTGAAGAAGAAAAATTTGTTAACAACGAGTATAGATTTAAATGTCAGGAAGTCGTTTCTGAAAGTTTTGTTGAGTGTAGCCATGTATGGAAGTGAAACGTGGACGATAAATAGTTTAGACAAGAAGAGAATAGAAGCTTTCGAAATGTGGTGCTACAGAAGAATGCTGAAGATTAGATGGTAGATCACATAACAAATGAGGAGCTATTGACTGGAATTGGGGGAAGAGGAGCTTGTGGCACAACTTGACTAGAAGAAGGGATCGGTTGGTAGGACGTGTTCTGAGACACCGAGGGATCACCAATTTAGTGTTGGAGGGCAGCGTGGAGGGTAAAAATCGTAGAGGGAGACCAAGATACGAATACACTAAGCAGATTCAGAAGGATGAAGGCTGCAGTGTGTAGTGGGAGATGAAGAAGCTTGCACAGGATAGAGTAGCATGGAGAGATGCATCAAATCAGTCTCAGGACTGAAGACCACAACAACAACAATGCATGCAGCAGCATGCGTACCCAATATGTTTGAAAATGCAGCGTATAAAGTCGGGATTTTCCAGAGCTCGTACGTCGGGTTCTGTTGGCAATGTAAAGGTAGGATCAAGTATTTTGGATAGCCCTTGGGCTGGGAACAGTTTATACACCCAACAGTAGGGTCGAAGTACGAATATTACACACTTCCTCCTGCTTAGACAAAAGGAACAAATCGGTTGGCTCTTTTTCCATCTGATGTGGTCTACGGTGGGCTTGATGAGACTTATGTAACCACCACGAGTGGCCCCTCGTAAAACCGCTAGAAAATTATTTTTAATGCATTTTCGCTGTCACCTGCGAACTAAAGCGCAGACGATGATTCCACAAAGGCTGTGCACAGGAAATAGCTGAAATTTTTACGTATATTCTTTAGATTTCGACCTCGAACAACCTTGAAAATTTTCTTGAGATCTTTCTCCATTTTCAAGGTACACAGGTTCACAAGGCGAAATCTAGGTAATAAATAACCGCAGCAAATTACTCAATTTTTAGCAGTATATTCTCTAGGCATTTATCTAGAAGAGCAAACTCCCTGTTTTCAAAAATATCTATTTGTCATCGATAAATGCCCCAAAAACTTGTTATTTGGGTACCACAACCTAGCCGCGGATTCCGAGTTGGCTACGCACGTCAAATGGCTGTAATTTTTATGATATATTCCTAAAATCTCGGGCAAATTTGAAAATTTTCTTCGTATCTTTATTCGTTTCCGAGATACAGATGTTCAAAGTTACCCTACTTGTACTAGAAAAATGCGCTCATAGAATCTGGTGCAAGGAGAAAACACAGGTTATCAAGTGAAGTAACTCTGAGAAATATGTTGTAATTTCTCCATTACCACCTGGGATGTAATGTTGAAGCACAAGCAAAATTTGTTGTACGTAAAATTCAGTCAGAGGTGTAAAATTAGTTTTACGTTATTTCGGTTTCACATAAGTATACCATCTGTATTTCACTGACCAACACATGTCTTTCCATATGAGTCACATTCCCTGCTACAGCAGGGAAAAGACGGTAACTGGGGAAAAAAATACTCCCATTGGAGCACAAAAAATGTGAATATGTCCCTGTTTATTTAAAAGACTATGACTGGAAAGTGGAGTACCTCACTCTACTTTCCTGAGCACCTTTAAAAATTTTCCAAAAATTTTGGAATGCGGATATGTTCGCGCTTTTTAATACTGAGAGCGGACAGTGGCAGTGGCAAAGAGATGGAAAAATGATAGATGCTGGAATGTGGTGGACAGTGGTTGTGTTATAGAAGAAACAAGGGGACAATGGCAGTGTGAGAGAAAGAGAGGGACGCAGTGGCAGTCCAACGTAGCTGACAGTGACACAACAGTGCTAGGGGAAGAGTGGAGGAGACAAAGCTAGTGAGGGAATGGAGAGAAGGAATAAGAAAAAAAGTAAGTGGATGTGGGCGACAGCCAGTGATAATGAGAAACAAAGTACAAGACAATCACAAGAAGGAAGAGAGAGGCTGACAGTGAGAGGGGACTGTAGTAGCAGGACAGAACAAAGGGGACTGGGGCTGTGACACAGAACACAATGACAGACACAAAGGGGTAACGACAATGAGTTGGACTGAATGAGCGAGTGAGAAAAGGGAACGGGGAGTGGCTGAGGATGAGAGACTTAACAACGGTGGGCTAGTGGGTGTGAATGAGTTACTGTTAGAATAGCTTTTGGCAGTTTGAGGTGAGCTGCAGGTTAAAAAAAAAGCGAGAACATGTTCTCATGCCAAAATTCTTAGGAAAAATTTGAAGGTGATGAGTAAGATAGCATGAGTGAGATGGTGCCACACTTTCCAGTCAGGGTCTTTTAAATAAACAGGAACATATTCGCATTTTTTGTGTTCCGATAGGACCATTTTTCCGCTAGTTGAAATAAATAATTTATTCGCCAACTAGTGCTGCTAAGAAATCTGCGAGACTAGAAAAAGGAGCGGGCCGTCAATAAGTCCTTTGGCTTCCTCTTAGCCTGTAATTGACAGGTATAGAAAATTTTTGTGGCTGCTGGTAAACTGAAAAATAAGTGTCCTTGAATAATGGACGCTATTCTGAATCAGACTGAGTAAGCTTTTACGTAGATTGCTTCTATTCCTAGAATTAATACCGTGAACTGACCTGTTCTTATGAAATACATATAAACAACTTAAGACAAAGTCCATTATGTTTTCGTATGTCCATCCTTTTGGCAGAAGGTCTCTGCGGCGACGGCCGTTTACTATTGTGACAAAATAAAACACCTACCGCCGTTCGTATGATTTTATTTTATTTTGTTGCAACCAGTTTCAACGCTGACACGTAAGTTTCAGATTATCTGCGTATCCAGTAATGCTGGTAACTGATGTCGTATATATAGGGATCATATCAACTCGTACCGCATCAACAACAGCCTGAAGACGACGCATTGAAGCGTTTAAACTGGTTGCAACAAAATAAAAAGAATCCTAAAGACGGGTGTAGGTGTTTTATCTTGTCACAAAATCCATTATGGAATAAATACACTGAAATTTTACTTATTTTGCGTGTCCAGTGCAGCAAGCAGAATACGTGATTAAATTTGTAGTTGATATGTGGCTGGACATGAGCGAAATTTTGTGCAGAGGGCTGCCACCTGTGGCAACAATATTGTATATAACACAGCTCGATGGGACATCAAACCCTAATGATGCTTTTTTGTGTTATCTTTCTCACTACGTACACTATTTGTTAAATCATTTACATCACATTCCGTGCCTTTCAAAACGACACCGACATATTCTGCAGAATGATGATCTAATTCTATTTAGAAGCAGATGATTGAGACATGTTAAGAAAAGCAGCTGACCTAGGTCGAAGCCTCCTAGAGTGAGGTGGCGCAGTTGTTACATAGTGGACACATATTCGGAAGACGGCTCTTCAAACCACGTCCGCCATCCAGTTTTAAGTTTATTGCGATTTGTCTGAATCGATTAAGGATTGTTCCTTTTGTTGTGATACGTGAGGGGCTGGACAAGAAGTATGGAAACACCAAAAACACAATATACTGTATTACTATGCACAATAGGGTTAAGGAAACATGTTGGGATTAGAAACAGCTTCCAGTCGTCTCGGAATGATGAATGCAGATACTGTATGTTACTCAAGGGAACCTAATACCATTCTTCCTGTAAAATAGTGGCGTTTTCAGGTAATGATGATGGTAGATAGCCATCACGTCCCCTTCTCTCGAAAGTAGACCACAAAAACTCACTAATATTGTGTAAGTAGGCCGTTTAGGTTTTTATGTTGGTAACGCCACGTAGCGCTCTGTGTGAAAATCACTAACTGTGCTGTGTGCAATCTGTGGCTGGTCAGCATGTTGGAATATTCGCTATTGTAGAGTTGTGCAGTTGGATGTGAACAGAGGGTAGCTTAGTGCAGTTGGAGGTGAGCCGCCAGCAGTGGTGGATGTGGGGAGAGAGATGCCAGAGTTTTGAAATCAGAGGATCTGGACGTGTGTCCATTAGAAATATTTCGCACAACGCTACCCGCTGTTCACATCCAACTGTCAAACTCTGCAATAGCGAATATTCCAACAATGCCAACCAGCCACAGATTGCACACTGCACAGTCAGTGATTTTCATGCAGAGCGCTACGTGGCGTTACCAACATAAAAACCTAAACAGCCTACTTACACAATATTAGTGAGTCTTTGTGGTTGAACACTATTGAGGTAAATACATTGTTTGTTCTCCATCAAAATCTTTCATTTGCTAACTATGCCTATCAGTAGTTAGTGCCTTCAGTAGTTAGAATCTTTTATTTAGCTGGCAGTATTGGCGCTTGCTGTACTGCAGTAGTTCGAGTAACGAAGATTTTTGTGGGATAAGTGATTCATGAAAGCTATAGGTTATTGTCAGTCAGGGCCATTCTTTTGTAGGGATTACTGAAAGTCAGACTGCGTTGTGCTAAAAATGTTGTGTGTCAGTTTAGTGTTCATCAGAATAAGTAAACAAAGAAATGTCTAAGTACGTTCAGTTTTGCACAGCTGTTTGAAAATCAAGTAACGTAGAGAATTTCCAGCGCAGTCATTTATAAATTTTTCTAAGGGGAAGTTTCAATTGATATATGGCGACTGTGGTGGACAGGGAAGATGTGACCCTTCATCCTCACAAATCCTGAACGTCGCAAGCTGTGTGGGCAGGGATCTTGGAACACAGCATCACCACTCGCTAACAAACATTATGCGATGGTGTTTACTTGATCAGCCGAAATGGTCACATAATCTTAGGCAGTAGTGCGATCTTAAAGAGTAACCCTGGGTCCATGGAATGCGACGATATGGCTCCTCAAATCATCACCGAACGCTCGTCATGTTTCACTCTTGGAACGTAAACAGTGTGAAACAAGACCCATCCAAATGATTTTTTTCCTTTACTCCGTAGTCCAGGTGTGATGGCTTGGGCGCCACGTTTTCCTATTACGGGTATTTTCGTCAGTGATGACTGGTTTTGGAATTCCAGATTACCCTGAAATCTCCTACTTCTGGAGTTCTCTCCGTGTTGTTCTGGTGCTGATAGGGTCCGAGAGTGTGACAGAAAATTCTGCATTGAGTTTTGCAGCTGTCGCGTCAGAATCCTTTTTAATGAGCGGGTTTCACGATCACTCGGTGCACACTTCCTTCCGCATTGTAACTTAGCGCAAGATGTTTTTACTTTTCTCTGTATGCGATATAAACCTCCGATATAGTGCCTCTTGAAACACCAAACAATTCCTTTAGTTGCGGAAGCAAGCACCACTCAAGCACCAACAATTTGCCCATGTTCGAATTCACTTAGCTTCGACATAATGCACTCACAACTACACAGAACACCGTTCTGGCCGATACAAGACGTCACACTTCGTAGTGATTGACGGAAAGTCATCGAGTAAAACATGTGATTTCTGGCGGTCCCCAACGGAGTGTTATAGGCCCTTTGCTATTCCTGATCTATATATACGATTTAGGACACAATGTGAACAGCTGTCTTAGGTTTATCGACTAGTAAAGTCGTCAGAAGATAAAAACAAGTTGGAAAACGCAATTAGAAAAAATAGACTACTTTCACGCAATTTGGGTAGATAGATCCTGAGAAATCAGTACACAGAACAACCACCTCTGCCCGTAATTAGGGCCTTCATACGCCTGGGCATTGAGTCAAACAGAGCTTGGACGGCGTGTACAGGTATAGCTGCCCATGCAGCTTCAACACGATACCACAGTTCATCAAGAGTAGTGACTGGCGTATTGTGACGAGCCAGTTGCTCGGCCACCATTGAGCAGACACCTTCAATTGCTGAGCGACCTGGAGAATGTGCTGGCCAGTAGTCGAACATTTTCTGTATCCAGAAAGGCCTGTACAGGACCTGCAACATGCTGTCGTGCATTATCCTGCTGAAATGTAGGGTTTCGCAGGGATCGAATGAAGGGTAAAGCCACGGGTCGTAACACATCTGAAATGTAACGTCGACTGTTCAAAGTGCCGTCCATGTGAACAAGAGGTGACCCTATGGCACCCCATACCATAACGCTGGGTGATACGCCAGTATGGCGATGACGAATATACGCTTCCAAACTGCATTCACCGCGATGTCGCCAAACACGGATGCGACCATCATGAAGCTGTAAACAGAACCTGGATTCATCCGAAAAAATGACGTTCTGCCATTCGTGCACCCAGGCTTGTCGTTGAGTACACCATCGCAGGCGCTCCTGTCTGTGATGCAGCGTCAAGGGCAACCGCAGCCATGGTCCCCGAGCTGATAGTCCATGCTGCTGCAAACGTCGTCGAACTGTTCTTGCAGATGGTTGTTGTCTTGCAAACGTCCCCATCTGTTGACTCAGGGATTGATACGTGGCTGCACGATCCGTTACAGCCATGCGGATAAGATGCCTGTCATCTCGACTGCTAATGGTACGAGGCATTTGGAATCCAGCACCGTGTTCCGTATTACCCTCCTGAACCCACCGATTCAAGATTCTGCTAACAGTCGTTGGATCTCGGCCAATGGGGCAGCAATGTAGCGATACGATAAACCGCAATCGCGATAGGCTACAGTCCGACCTTTATCAAAGCCGGAAACGTGATGGTACGCATTTCTCCTCCTTACACGAGGCATCACAACAACGTTTCACCAGGCAACGCCGGTAAATTGCTGTTTGTGTAAGAGAAATCGGTTGGAAACGTTCCTCATGTCAGCACGTTGTAGGTGTCGCCACCCGCACTAACCTTGTGTGAATGCTCTGAAAAGGTAATCATTTGTATATCACAGCATCTTCTTCCTGTCCGTTAAATTTCACACCTGTAGCTCGTCATCTTCGTGGTGTAGGAATTTTAATGGCCAGTAGTGTATCTGTATGGTACAAAAATTGGCATTTGACCCTAAATAACGAAAAGTGTGAGGTCATTCACATGAGTGCTAGAAGGGATGCGTTAAACTTCCGTTACACGATAAATCAATCAAATGTAAAGGCCGTAAATTCAACGAAATACCTGGTGTTGTTGTTGTGGTCTTCAGTCCTGAGACTGGTTTGCTGCAGCTCTCCATGCTACTCTATCCTGTGCAAGCCTCTTCATCTCCCAGTACCCACTGCAACTTACATCCTTCTGAATCTGCGTAGTGTAGTCATCTCTTGGTCTCCCTCTACGATTTTTACTCTCCACGCTGTCCTCCAATACTAATTTGGTGATACCTTGATGCCTCAGAACATGTCCCACCAACCGATCCCTTCATCTGGTCAAGTTGTGCCACAAACTTCTCTTCTCCCCAATCCTATTCAACACTTCCTCATTAGTTATGTGATCTACCCATCTAATCTTCAGCATTCTTCTGTAGCATCACATTTCGAAAGCTTCTATTCTCTTCTTGTCCAAACTATTTATCGTCCATGTTTCACTTCCACACATGGCTACACTCCATACAAATACTTTCAGAAACGACTTCATGACACATAAATCTATATTCGATGTTAACAAATTTGTCTTCTTCAGACACGCTTTCCTTGCCATTGCCAGTCTACATTTTATATCCTTTCTACTTCGACCATCATCAGTTATTTTGCTCCCCAAATAGCATAAGTTGTGTACTACTTTAAGTGTAATCACCCGACTTAGTTCGACTACATTCCATTATCCTCGTTTTGCTTTTGTTGATGTTCATCTTATATCCTCCTTTCAAGACACTATCCATTCCGTTCAACTGCTCTTCCAAGTCGTTTGCTGTCTCTGACAGAATTACAATGTCATCGGCGAACCTCAAAGTTTTTATTTCTTCTCCATGGATTTTAATACCTACTCCAAACTTTTCTTTTGTTTCCTTCACTGCTTGCTCAATATACAGCTTGAATAACATCGGGGAGAGGCTACAACCCTGTCTCACTCCCTTCCCCACCACCGCCTTCCTTTCATGCCCCTCGACTCTTATAACTGCCATCTGGTTTCTGTACAAATTGTAAATAGCCTTTCGCTCCCTGTATTTTACCCCTGCCACCTTCAGAATTTGAAAGAGAGTATTCCAGTTAACATTGTTAAAAGCTTTCTCTAAGTCTACAAATGCTAGAAACGTAGGTTTGCCCTTCCTTAATCTAGCTTCTAAGATAAGACGTAGGGTCAGTATTGCCTCACGTGTTCCAACATTTCTACGGAATCCAAACTGATCTTCCCCGAGGTCGGATTCTTCTAGTTTTTCCATTCGTCTGTAAAGAATTCGCGTTAGTATTTTGCAGTTGTGACTTACTAAGCTGACAGTTCGGTAATTTTCACATCTGTCAACACCCGCTTTTTTGGGATTGGAATTATTATATTCTTCTTGAAGTCTGAGGGTATTTCGCCTGTTTCATACATCTTGCTCACCAGATGATAGAGTTTTGTCAGGACTGTCTCTCCCAAGGCCGTCAGTAGTTCCAATGGAATGTTGTCTACTCCGGGGGCCTTGTTTCGACTCAGGTCTTTCAGTGCTGTGTCAAACTCTTCACGCAGTATAGTATCTCCCATTTCATCTTCATCTACATCCTCTTCCATTTCCATAATATTGTCCTCAAGTGCATCGCCCTTGTATAGACCCTCTATATACTCCTTCCACCTTTCTGCTTTCCCTTCTTTGCTTAGAACTGGCTTTCCATCTGAGCTCTTGATGTTCGTACAAGTGGTTCTCTTATCTCCAAAGGTCTCTTTCATTTTCCCGTAGGCAGTATCTATCTTACCCCTAGTGAGATAAGCCTCTACATCCTTACATTTGTCCACTAGCCATCCCTGCTTAGCTATTTTACACTTCCTGTCGATCTCATTTTTGTGACGTCTGTTTTCCTTTTTGCCTGCTTCATTTACTGCATTTTTATATTTTCTCCTTTCATCAATTAAATTCAATATTTCTTCTGTTACCCAAGGATTTCTACTAGCCCTCGTCTTTTTACCTACTTGATCCTCTGCTGCCTTCACTACTTCATCCCTCAAAGCTACCCATTCTTCTTCTACTGTATTTCTTTCCCCAATTCCTGTCAATAGCCCACTTATGCTCTCCCTGAAACTCTGTACAACCTCTGGTTCTTTCAGTTTATCCAGGTCCCATCTCCTTAAATTTCCATCTTTTTGCAGTTTCTTCAGCTTTAATCTACAAGTCATAACCAATAGATTGTGGTCAGAGTCCACATCTGCCCCTGGAAATGTCTTACAATTTAAAACCTGGTTCCTAAATCTCTGTCTTACCATTATATAATCTATCTGAAACCTGTCAGTATCTCCAGGCTTCTTCCATGTATACAGCCTTCTTTTATGATTCTTGAACCAAGTGTTACCTATGATTAAGTTGTGCTCTGTACAAAATTCTACCAGGCGGCTTCCTCTTTCATTTCTTTGCCCCAGTCCATATTCACCTACTACGTTTCCTTCTCTCCCTTTTCCTACTACCGAATTCCAGTCACCCATGACTATTAAATTTTCATCTCCCTTCACTATCTGAATAATTTCTTTTATTTGATCATACATTTCTTCAATTTCTTCGTCATCTGCTGAGCTAGTTGGCATATAAACTTGTACTACTGTAGTAGGTGTGGGCTTCGTATCTATCTTGGCCACAATAATGCGTTCACTATGCTGTTTGTAGTAGCTTACCCGCACTCCTATTTTCCTATTCATGATTAAACCTACTCCTGCATTACACCTGTTTGATTTTGTGTTTATAATACCCTGTAATCACCTGACCAAAAGTCTTGTTCCTCCTGCTACCGAACTTAACTAATTCCGACTATATCTAACTTTAACTTATCCATTTCCCTTTTTAAATTTTCTAACCTACCTGTCCGATTAAGGGATCTGACATTCCACTCTCCGATCCGTAGAATGCCAGTTTTCTTTCTCCTGATAACGACATCCTCTTGAGTGGTCCCCGCCCGGAGATCCGAATGGGGGACTATTTTACCTCCGGAATATTTTACCCAAGAGGACGCCATCATCATTTAATCATACAGTAAAGCTGCATGCCCTCGGGAAAAATTACGGCCGTAGTTTCCCCTTGCTGTCAGCCGTTCGCAGTACCAGCACAGCAAGGCCGTTTTGGTTATTTTTACAAGGCCAGATCATTCAATCATCCAGACTGTTGCCCCTGCAACTACTGAAAAGGCTCCTGCCCCTCTTCAGGAACCACACGTTTGTCTGGCCTCTCAACAGATACCCCTCCGTTGTGGTACGGCTATCTGTATCGCTGAGGCACGCAAGCCTCCCGACCCACGGCAAGGTCCATGGTTCATGGGGGGGGGGGGGGGGGGGGGGGGCGCGAAATACCTATGAATTACAATTACCAGCAATTTAAATTAGAAGGAACACATAGAAAATGTTGTGGGGAAGGCACATCAGGCACATCAAAGTCTGCGTTTTGTTAGCGGGACACTTAGAAAATGTAACTAAAGAGACTGGCTACACCACTGTTCGTCCTCTTTTAGAACACTGCTGCGCGGTGTGGGTTGCTTACCAGATAGTACTGACGGAGTATATAGTGAAATTCAAAGAAGGGCAGCACGGTTTGTATTATGTCGAACTACTGGTGTGAGTGTCACCAGTGTTGGATACGTATGGGGGGGCGTGGCCCTCTGCCCCCCCCCCCCCCCTCTCTTGCGGAGCCACCATGCTTGCCACCCGGGCCGACACCGATAGTCAGCCGACTCGACTGAATCCAGTTATCAAGTAGTTGTAGCATGTAGCAAGTTGTAGCATATTCGTCCGCGTCGTCGTATTTTTTACTTTTCTGTCTGGCACATGGGAATCGACTTAATGGCTTAGCTCTCTTCAGCACCCACCCTGACATTGATTGTCGTCTGCGCACGGGCCATGTAATACGCGTAGATGACGAGCCGCTAATTTGTGTACGAGGTGATGGCTACCGATGGCGACCCAGGTAGATTCCAAAGGAATTACATCAAACGAATTTGGTCGCCGAGACACGAGTGTGAGTTCACTATAATGCACCTCAAACCACTGTAGCACGGTTCTGGCTCTGAGACATGGACAGTTGTACTGCTAAATGATGACATCGCCGTCGTGGAAGTCATCAGATATGAATGGATGCAGGTGGCTCCCAACAGCCTGCGTCCGTTACACATTACACATTTGGAGCCGACGCTCACCTCGATGACGGCGTTTGTGGAGACGACCATCGGTGTGGCAAAAATGTTCAAAATGGTGCAAATGGCTCTAAGTACTATGGGACTTAACATCTGAGGCCATCAGTCCCCTAGACGTAGATCTACTTAAACCTAATTAACCTAAGGAGATCACACACATCCATTCCCGAGGCAGGATTCGAACCTACGACAGTAGCAGACGCGTGGTTCCGGACTGAAGCAAGAATGTGTTTAACGGCAAGAGCCGACGCGTTTCCATTGATCGACGGTCGAATTCGGATGGTCCCGTGCCCACTGCAATCGTAACTGACAATGTCGTTAGGTCAGCATGTCAACACGTAAGGATGGTCTGCTGCGGAGCTCCGTGTTCAACAATGTACGATGAACAGTGGACTCTGAAAGACTTGTGCGTGTACCAGCACTGTGCTGTTTCGGCAGAGATGCCACGGATCACCGTTCATCCTCCTTTACAGAACAGACAGGGCCTCGAACCTCACCCTCTGCGGAGATTCGTGGACGTCCGACCATTATCGCCTAGTGGTAGTTCCACTGTCATTCTACCTCTTTCCATAGACGCTCACGACTTATCACGTGAATATTCGACCGGATTCGCCGTTTTCGAGATACTAGCTCACAGACTATTATTACGCAAAGTCTGCCTTTTATCAAAGTAGCTTATCTCAGTTGTATTTCCCCATTTGGAGCACATATCTTCGTTAGGGTGAGGCGCCGTCCGTGTCTGCTCCGGTTGCATACTTTTTTTTACCGCGTCAGGTGAACGCAATGTCACCAGACGGCATCCAGCATCGAGGTGGACAGTGGTTATAATGTTCTGGCTGATCAGTGTTTATTTACTTTCTTCTTTATTAAAATGGTGGATAGTTTCAGTTTTATTTATTAAGGAATTTAATTAACTGGCTAAATGTACACGAAGAAGTTATTTGATTTTGAGAAGTGCTAAAAACTCAGAAATATATCGCCACCTTATGACACTTCGACGCCGTCAATTTACGAAAGAATACGTCGGCGTTTCAAGGAGAGGAACCAACTACAAACCATGTGTTAATAAATTGTACACCGTCCAATTGTCTGGGAATTGGTAGTAGGCGATATTTATGTTAAAAAAAACATTATTTTAACTACAATTGCTAGAAAGTTAGGAAACGATTAATCTGTATTATTAAGTGTCTGTTTAAACAGCATCGTTGGTTACCAGGGCACCGAAGAGATTCGGTAATTGATTCTTTTAAGACAATTTCTGAAAGTTATCATAGAAAAGAGTATTCCTTTCTATGTTTTATTCTCCCTGCAGTGAGGTGAACATGGAAATATGTCAGAAATGAACGACATGCAGATACGTAATTAATGAACGGTATATAGTCAAAGGAGATATTTATTGAAAACAGAAGTCTGGTACATACATTATTACGACATAGGCTCCGACGTGGAACTGCAGTCGACGTCAAAGTTAAAATTTATTAACCTGAAATGGACACTGAATCGTAATAATGATACAGTATAAAGCATGAGAGGCAGATGTGGAGGTTACGGGATAGCGTACGGATGGACTATCGTGAAATATATTCTTCATTAATCTTTCGTACTCAGTATAACATTGAAGGGTACCGGCTAATTTCTTGCGCCACCCTGCCACAATCCGTGCTTGTGCTGTGTCTCTGGTGATATCGTCGGCAACGAGACAGTGAACAGTAATCTTCCTTTTCGTTCCTTCGTTCTACATTTTTCGTTATGATGTCGAGTCGGAGGCTAAAGACATACAGCATATGCGATGGAAAGAGGTGGAGGGGGGAGAGGGCACAGGGGCTCCAGCTCCTCCCCCCCCCCCCCCCCCCTCCCCCGCTCCCCCAGAACTACAACAGTTTCTTCTTAATAAAAGAAAACTTTGCAACCGAGATTTCAGTCTCTAAAATTTTCTTGGCATTGTAGATGTTATTTTAATAGGTTAGGAAAACACCTTCGTTTTCTCTAGATAATTATGAGACTGCACAATAATACAAAATTTTTAAGAGCTCAGCTCCGGCTCCTCTCTCACCCCAATCAAAATCCTGGATTCGACTCTGAATTACGTAGTCTTCGGCTGTACGAAGCGGGCAACTTGTTGTTTTCTCCTTCCTTTTGACTTGCAGACTTGTGAGGTCATTGTGTACACGCTGAGCAGTATCCTGTGATTTAGAAACAGCGGAACAGTATCCTGTGAATGTAGACACAGGCAAGACTGAGAGAGCTAATTTCGGTTTACGAGCATGAATTACTACCACGTAACAATACCGCAATCATCTCATGCGGTCGTATCTGGATAAAAAATTCGCTACTCTGCACTGCGATTCAAAAACTTGCATGAATTAGCATGCAAGGATAAACATTATAACTTACGAACTGCCACTCTGTATCTAGCGGTATTATCTCCGGATCAGCGGTTTATGATTCCTTATTCGTTGCAGCTTGCCTTTGTAGAACGCTTTTCGTAATGCACAAATCAGGCGCCTATTAAAAAAAAGAGGAAATGCCGTATACCTTCAGATTTAAATTTCACTTCTAATAGGATGAGCTGTGCAGAAAGCTGGCGTGATAGGGACGAGAGATTTGTAGAAATATTATGTGTCAACGCTTGTGGCCGAAGGTGAGGCGGAAGTTTGGCATCGTCCCTCGGGACAAAAATGGTACCGCTCAGTGGATATTGGTAACGAGCCGACAAAGAGGTGTTGGTTACCGCGTACAGACGCTTATGATATACGGGAGCATATCTTACCCGCCAGCAATAGAGCCAATTCTCCTGTGCCGGCCACTAGCCCACCGGCTCGATTTATCGTCAGCGTGACCGGTTTGGAGGCAGTGGAACATCCCACGCATGAATCGCTGGAATAACAGCTGCACGTCCGGCCTTAATCAAGTCACTAATAGTCAGCATGGAAAGCTACTGTGCTAATCTCCATCATACTGCTTTTTTTGTAGGACGTTACGTAGCTCTTCCCCCTAGTTCTTTCACTTTTTAATTTACTGCCAGTATTTAGTTACCTACTGCTTTATTACTCTAGTTACTGGTGACCGCACTACACACTAGTAACAGTGGTGTAAGTATTAATGTCAGTGACTTTAAGAAACAATTATCACTGCTAAAATCAAACAAGGTTCCAGGGCCAAGGATGACCCCTGTCAAATCAGTGATAAAATTTGCGGATGATCTGGCCGCTATTTTAAAACAAACATGGAACTGAAAACGTGAGTGGTAAAAATCATAGGACATACCTATCTACACGAAGGATAATAGAAGTAATGCACAAAAGTACTGTCGCGTCTCATTTGTGGAAAACTCATACAACACATTCGGAACTGATAGATAGTGAGACGTGGTGTTTTAAAATGACCTCCTCCATGCCAACCAGCATCGAAAACATTGCTCATCTGAAATTCAACTTGTATACTTCTCAGCTCATATCAAGGAAAAGAGAACTCTGCTGGATCCAATATCTTGACTTTCAGCTCAGCGTTACACCAATATTTATCAAAAGAATTGCTGTTATATGGGGTACCAAACAAAACTTGCGACTGGGGAGGGGGTTGTTTCAGTAGAGAGGACGCAGTTTGTTACATTGGATAGAGAGTCATCAACTGGAGTATAAGTTCAGGTGCTACCCAGGCAAGGGTGATGGGACCGTTGCTGTTCGCGTAATATACACTACTGGCTAGTAAAATTGCTACACCAAGAAGAAATGCAGATGATGAACGGGTATTCATTCGACAAATATATTATACTAGAACTGACATGTGATTACATTTTCACGCAATTTGGGTGCATAGATCCTGAGAAATCAGTACCCAGAACAACCACCTCTGGCTTTTATAACGGCCTTCACGCACCTGGGCATTGAGTCAAACAGAACTTCGATGGCGTGTACAGGTACAGCTGCCCATGCAGCTTCAACACGATACCACAGTTCATCAAGAGCAGTGACTGGCATATTGAAACGAGCCAGTTGCTCGGCCACCATTGACCAGACGTTTTCAATTGGTTAGCGATCTGAAGAATGTGCTGGCAGGGCAGCAGTCGAACATGTTTATGTATCCAGAAAGGCCCGTACAGGACCTGCAACGTGCAGTCGCTGCTGAAATGTAGGGTTTCGCAGGGATCGAATGAAGGGTAGAGCCACGGGTCGTAACACATCTGAAATGTAACGTCCACTGTTCAAAGTGCCGTCAATGCGAACAAGAGGTGACCGAGACGTGTAACCAATGCCACCCCATACCATCACACCGGATGATAGGCGATGACGAATACACGCTTCCAATGTGCGTTCACCGTGATGTCGCCAAACATGGATGCGACCATCATGATGCTGTAAACAGAACCTGGATTCATCCGAAAACATTACGTTTTGCCATTCTGAACCCAGGTTCGTCGCTGAGTACACCATCGCAGGTGCTCCTGTCTGTGATGCAGCGTCAAGGGCAACCGCAGCCATGGACTCCGAGCTGATGGTCCATGGTGCTGCAAACGCCGTCGAACTGTTTGTGCAGATGGTTGTTGTCTTGCAAACGTCCCCATCTGTTGACTCGCCGATCGAGACATGGCTGTATGATCCGTTACAGCCATGCGGATAAGATGCCTGTCATCTCGACTGCTAGTGATACGAGGCCGTTGGGATCCAGCACGGCGTTCGGTATTACCCTCACGAACCCACCGATTCCATATTCTGCTAACAGTCATTGGATCTCGACCAACGCCAGCAACAATGTCGCGATACGATAAACCGCAGTCACGATAGGCTACAATCCGACATTTACCAAAGTCGGAAACGTAATGGTACGCATTTCTCCTCCTCACACGAGGTATCACAACGTTTTACCAGGCAACGCCGGTCAATTGCTGTTTGTGTAAGAGAAAACGGTGGAAACTTTCCTCAAGTCAGAACGTTGTAGGTGTCGCCACCCGCGCCAACCTTGTGTGAATGCTCTGAAAAACTAATCATTTGCATATCACAGCATCTTCTTCCTGTCAGTTAAATTTCGCGTCTGTAGCACGTCATCTTCATGGTGTAGCAATTTTAATGGCCAGTAGTGTATCAAATACCTGGTAAACAATGTTCATACTAATCTAAGACATTTTGCAGACGAAGCAGTTTTCTATAACGAAATACGGGGGTTAATCAAAAATATGGGACTATAGCGAAAAACGTTTGCTTGAACATAAATGCAAAATGTATCCAAGCCTGCAGTTTGCGCTGTTGTATATGTCCTCTAACAACACCTATGGAATGACCTCAGTACGTTGCAAGTGGCAGTCATAATCTGAACAGTGTTTTGTATACGTATAAGGTCATTATGTCGTAGCTAAGTGAATTCAAACGTAGATAAATTGTTGGTGCTCGCATAGCGGGTGCTTCCTTAAACAAGGGAGTAGAAATGTATGGTGTTTCAAGAGGCGCTGTATCCGAGATTTACATCGCATACAGGGAACGTGGATAAACATCATCCGCTGAGTAACAATGCGGATGGAAGAGTGTGATTGTGACAGACTGTCATTGAAGAGGATTGTGACCAAAAGTAAGAGGACGATAGTTGCAAAAGTCATTGCAGAACTGGATGTCACACTCGCGAACACTGTCAGCACCAAAAGAGCACGAAGAGAGCTTCATAAGCGGGGAACTGCAGGTCGAGTAGAAACTCCGAAACCACTCATCAGTGATGCACATGGGAGAATGGTTTTTGATCGGATGGGTCTTGAAACTTCCTGGAAGATTAAAACTGTGTGCCGGATCGAGAATAGAACTCGGGACCTTTCCCTTTCGCGGGCAAGTGCTCTACCATCTAAGCTACCCAAGCAAGAGTTCGAGTCTCGGTCCGGCACACAGTTTTAATAAACCATGAAGTTTCATATCAGCGCACACTCCGCTGCAGAGTGAAAATCACATTCTGGAAACATCCCCCAGGCTGTGGCTAAGCCATGTCTCCGAAGTATCCTTTCTTCCAGGGGTGCTAGTTCTGCAAGGTGCGCAGGAGAGCTTCTGTAAAGTTTGGAAGGTAGGAGACGGATACTGGCAGAAGTAAAGCTGTGAGGAAGGTGAGTGATTTGTGCTTGTTTAGCTCAGTTGGCAGAGCACTTGCCCGCGAAAGGCAAAGGTCCCGAGTTCGAGTCTCGGTCCGGCACACAATTTTAATCTGCCATGAAGTTTCATATCAGCGTACACTCCACTGCTGAGTGAAAATCTGATTCTGGAACTGATGGGTCTTGTTTCACGCTGTTACTAATTTCTGGACGAGTTTACGTCCAAGAAGGAAACATGGAGGGAGTGTGGTGACGATTTGGGCTGACATAACGTGGATTTCTTTGGACCCTACGGTTACTGTGGAAGATCCCGTTGCTCACAAGAATTATGTTACCATTTTGGCTGCTGAGATCCATTCCGTGGAACAATACTTGTCCCCCGTCATCGTCCTGTATTCCAAAAAGACAGGGTCCCAGTCCACACAGCTCGCATTGTCCAGGAGTGGTCTCTGTGAGAACTAGGACGAAGTGATTCTTCTCCACTGGCCTCTACAGTCACCAGCTCACAGTGTTATGGAGCCTTTGTTGTCGACTTGGGAGAAAAGGAAGTGTGTTAGATACTCACCTCCTACATCGTTACCTAAATTTGGCACTGTTTTGCAGGAGAATTGTATAAGATTCCCTTGCGATCTATGCTGGACCTCTATTTATCCATTCCGACTGAAAGCTGTTATGAATGCCAATAGGTTTCCTACATAGTACTGGATGTGGTAATGTGTAGCGTTTTTAGTGCTTTCATCTTTTTGCCAAACCCTTGTATCATCTGAAACCCAGATTATCTGGAAACCCAGAATCTACTCTGTAGGAATCAACATGGATTCCGGAAACAGCGATCGTGTGAGACCCAACTCGCTTTATTAGTTCATGAGACCCAGAAATTATTAGATACAGGCTCCCCGGTAGATGCTATTTTCCTAGACTTCCGGAAGGCGTTCGATACAGTTCCACACTGTCGCCTGATAAACAAAGTAAGAGCCTACTGAATATCAGATCAGCTGTGTGGCTGGATTGAAGAGTTTTTAGCAAACAGAACACAGCATGTTGTTATCAATGAAGAGACGTCTACAGACGTTAAAGTAACCTCTGGCGTGCCACAGGGGAGTGTTATGGAACCAATGCTTTTCACAATATATATAAATGACCTAGTAGATAGTGTCGGAAGTTCCATGCGGCTTTTCGCGGATGATGCTGCAGTATACAGAGAAGTTGCAGCATTAGAAAATTGTAGCGAAATGCAGGAAGGTCTGCAGCGGATAGGCACTTGGTGTAGTGAGTGGCAACTGACCCTTAACATAGACAAATTTAATGTATTGCGAATACATAGAAAGAAGGATCCTTTATTGTTTGATTATATGATAGCGGAACAAACACTGGTAGCAGTTACTTCTGTTAAATATCTGGGAGTATGCGTGCGGAACGATTTGAAATGGAATTATCATATAAAATTAATTGTTGGTAAGGCGGGTACCAGGTTGAGATTCATTGGGAGAGTCCTTAGAAAATGTAGTCCATCAAGAAAGGAGGTTGCTTACAAAACACTCGTTCGACCTATACTTGAGTATTGCTCATCAGTGTGGGATCCGTACCAGGTCGGGTTGACGGAGGACATAGAGAAGATACAAAGAAGAGCGGCGCGTTTCGTCACAGGGTTATTTGGTAACCGTGATAGCGTTACGGAGATGTTTAGCAAACTCAAGTGGCAGACTCTGCAAGAGAGGCGCTCTGCATCGCGGTGTAGCTTGCTCTCTAGGTTTCGAGAGGGTGCGTTTCTGGATGAGGTATCGAATATACTGCTTCCCCCTACTTATACCTCCCGTGGAGATCACGAATGTAAAATTAGAGAGAAGAGATTCGAGCGCGCACGGAGGCTTTCAGACAGTCATTCTTCCCGCGAACCAAACGCTACTGGAACATGAAAGGGAGGTAATGACAGTGGCACGTAAAGTGTCCTCCGCCACACACCGCTGGGTGGCTTGCGGAGTATGAATGTAGATGTAATTTCTAAGACTTTCCCGGCGCTTTGTTGACATCTCGTAAAATCGGGTGTACTGCCGGTGGTCCGCGTCTTGCCAACACGATATTTCGACGTCGAAACTCTGCGTCTTCATCAGGTGTTCCCTGAGACTGGGGACACCTGATGAAGACGCCGAGTTTCGACGTCGAAATATCGTGTTGGGAAGACGCGGACCACCGGCAGTACATCCAATTTTACGAGATGTCACGAATGTAGATGTAGATGTAGAAACCACAAATCACATCTTGATAAGATCTTTGATGTGGTGCAACTATTGGCAACCTAATTAAATTTGTTCACATCATAAGACGAAGAAACGTGTCGTGCACTGAAGCGCCAAAGAAGATGGTATAAGCATGCGTATTCAAATACAGAGATGTGCAAACATGCAGAATACGACCGTGCGGTCGGTAACGCCAATAAAAGACAATGAGTGTCTGGCGCAGTTGTTAGTTCGATTAATGCTGCTACAATGGCAGGCTATCAAGATTTAAGTCAGTCTTAACGTCGTTTTACAGTCGGCGCATTAGCGATTGGACACAACATCTCCGAGGCAGCGATGAAGTGGGCACTTTCCCGTACGATCGTTTGACGAGTGTACCGTGAATATCAGAAATCCGGTTAAACATCAAACCTCCGACATCGCTCCGGCTGGAAAAAGATCCTGCAAGAACGGGACCAACGACGACTGAAGAGAATCATTTAACGTGACAGAAGTGCAGCCCTTCCGCAAATTTCTGCGGATTTCAATGCTGGGCCATCAACAAGTGTCAGCGTGCGAACCATTCAGCGCAATATCGTCGATAGGGGCTTTCGGAGCCGATGGCCCAATCGTGTACCTTTGATGACTGCACGACACAAAGCTTTACGCCTCGCCTGGGCCCGTCAACACCGACATTGGACTATTGATGCCTGGAAATATGTTGCTTGGTAGGACGAATCTCATTTCAAATTGTATCGAGCGAATGGACGTGTACGATTATGGAGACAACCTCATGAATCAGTGGACAGTGCATGTCAGCAGGGAACTGTTCAAGTTGGTGGAAGCTCTGTAATGGAGTGGAGCATGTGTGCAGTTGGAGTGATATGGGACCCTTGATACGTCTAGATACGATTCTGCCAGGAGACAAATACGTAAGCATCCTGTCTGATCAACTGAGTCCTTTCAAGTACATTGTGCATTCCGACGGACTTGGGCATTGTCAAGAGGACAATACGACACCCCAAACGTCCAGAACTGCTACAGAGTGGCTCCAGGAAATCTCTTCTGAGTTTAAACACTTCCGCTGGCCACTAAACTCCCTAGACATGAATATTATTGAGCATTCCAGAATAAGTTTTTCTCTCTGCAGCGGAGTGTAGACTAATATGAAACTTCCTGGCAGATTAAAACTGTGTGCCGGACCGAGATTCGAACTCGCGACCTTTGCCTTTCGCGGGCAAGCTCAGTGGTAGAACACTTGCCTTGCCGCTAAAGGCAAAGGTCTCGAGTTCGAATCTCGATCCGGCACACAGTTTTAATCTCCCAGGAAGTTTCATATTAGCCTAAGCATTTAGCATGGGTAGTTCAGATGGTAGAGCACTTGCCCGCGAAAGGCAAAGGTCCCAAGCTCGAATCTCGGTCCGGCACACAGTTTTAATTTGCCAGGAAGTTTCATTATTGAGCATATCTGGGATGAGTTGCAACGTGCTGTTCAGAAGAGATCTCCTTCTCCTCGTACTCTTGCGGTTTTATAGACAGCCATGCAGGATACATGGTGTCAGTTCCTTTCAGCACTACTTCAGACGTTAGCCGAGTCCATCCCATGCCGTGTTGCGACACTTCTGCGTGCTTGCAGGGGCCCTACACGATATTGGGCAGGCGTACCAGTTTCTTTGGCTGTTCACTGTACTATCCTGTCACTACAATATCAATTATTCACAATTATAGATAGTCAACATATAAAACTACCAGGATGTAACAATTTATAAGACTATGGGGTCCAATGGTCACAAGGGCATAGTCGTTGGTAAATCAAGTGTCATCCTTCACTAAATTGGCAGGATATTGGAAAGAAATGTAGTCTACAAGGGAGACTACTTAGAAAACAGTTGTACATCCCCAACCTAGAGTACTGAGGAAGTGTGTGAGACTCGTAACGAACAGGATTGATGGGGGTTATTACTCGAACACACGGGAGGCACGAATTATCAAAGGTTTATTTGAATCAGGGACAATGTCATGGATATGTAAAAGGACTTAAATTGGCTAAATTGTGAAGATAAACGCTAATACAATAGCTGAAAGAAGCAATATGTATGACTGTGTCCTGTACACACAGCGCCGAGAGAGTTGTTGGTTGAACTAAACGCTCATCGAAAAATAATCTTTAAATGATTTTTGCGATTTCTATCATCACCTAGATTATGAAATACAGATCTTCAAGGTACCAAGTCCTCGTCTTGTGAATCCCAACTCTTTTCATACCGTCTACCACTTCGTTCTTCGTCATTCAGGCAAGTCTGACTACAATGGAAACGGTTCAGTCACCTGAGCAGTGTGTCATACGACCTTGAATTGTTCGCGTACGCTTCAACCAATACGGCAAGTATTGCTGCACCGTTGTTCCCCTTCAAGTCTAGAACAAGAATCACCACACGAAACTGCACTTTATCAAAGTCCTACACCATTTGGTTTTGGCTACTTTAGCTGCACGCTGCGGTATTGCCGTTCGGGAATTTCAGTGTTGATATGACTGCAGCTGTGAACCTGCAAACAAACAAATAATTATGTAACTTAATTCTTTTGAAGTGACAATTAAAACTGTATTACTACCTCCTGTGCAATAGAGCCTCTCAACTGCGGCAGTATCGACGCGTTGCTCTCGTACGTAAAAACGCGAAACGAGGAAATTAATTACCACGTGCTCTGAGACGGCACCCAGCTGCAGGCCATAGATTTGAAAGCCATACTATTTATGATCACCATTACATAAATAACCAAAACTTCTCACTTAAACAACACAAAATAGCAACCAAACATTACTCAAAATTATTCGCTAAATGCGAATTTCATGACATCAGCTGGAATGGCTGTAGATGTACACCGAGGCGAAGAAAAATCTCAAAATCAAGAAATAATTTATGCAGAGTAATGAAATTTCCTTGAATACATATGTCTAGGTAACATATTTAACTGATTAACGTTGCAAAGTGCACAGGTTCATGTAAGCGCGAGAAAAGCCATGGCAAATAACTGCTGGCACATTAATAACCTGTATAATTGCCAGAAGGTTGAAAGAAACCATGCATTGTTGTCGTACAAGTGCCGGATGTCAGTTTGTGAGACGGAATTCCATGCCTGTTGCACCTGGTCGGTCAATATAGAAACGGTCAATTCTGGTTGTGGGTGACGCCGGAGTTGCCGTCCGATGATGTCCTACAAGTGTTCGATTGGAGGCAGGTCTGGTGAGCGAGCAGGCTAAGGCAACAGGTCCACACTATGTAGAGCATGTTGGGCTACAACAGTGGTACATGCGCGAGCGTTAATCTGTTGTAAAGCGCCGCCTGGAATGATGTTCGTGAATGGCAGCACAACAGGACGAATCACCAGACTGACGTTCAGATTTGCAGTCAGAATGCGTGGGATAACCACTAGAGTGCTCCAGCTGTCATACGAAATCGTACCGCAACCATAAATCTAGGCGCTGGCCTGCGTGACCGAGCGGCTCTAGGCGCTTCAGTCTGGCACCGCGCGACCGCTACGGTCGCTGGTTCGAATCCTGCCTCGGACATGAATGTGTGTGCTGTACTTAGGTTAGTTAGGTTTAAATAGTTCTAAGTTCTAGGGGGCTGATGACCTAAGATGTTAAGTCCCATAGTGCTCAGAGCCATTTGAACCATAAGTCCAGGCGTAGGTCCAGTGTGTGTAGACCGCAAACACACTCATGTAAAAGGAAAGTTTCATTGCGCTTTACGGTTTATATAATAATTTTATATCATACCTTCCATTCAGTTTTAGCACAGCTCTGGATCGACCTGCTCAATACGCTCCTTTACTGTGCATAATGCACTTTTAACTTGTATAGTGTATTTTTTATGTAAATTTTTTGTTTTTTCTTCATTTTCTAAGTAAACCACTAAATTCAAATTGTGAACGGGCTGGTAAGTGGCCCCGTGTTCTTCTCTCCGTCAATAGATGGCAGCACTTGTGCCACTCTTGTTTACAAATTGCCTCCTCGTTCGCATTCGCTACTCCCTGTTCCGCGCTCATAGGCAGCACACCGCGCCTGGTACACGCGGCGCTCGGGGACCACACAGCGTAAGTGTCTTGCTATCATGTGTATAGAGGGTGTTACAAAAAGGTACTGCCAAACTTTCAGGAAACATTCCTCACACACAAATAAAGAAAAGATGTTATGTGGACATGTGTCCGGAAACGCTTAATTTCCATGTTAGAGTTCATTTTAGTTTCGTCAGTATGTACTGTACTTCCTCGATTCACCGCCAGTTGGCTCAATTGAAGGAAGGTAATGTTGACTTCGGTGCTTGTGTTGACATGCGATTCATTGCTCTACAGTACTAGCATCAAGCACATCAGAACGTAGCGTCAACAGCTTAGTGTTCATCACGAACGTGGTTTTGCAGTCAGTGCAATGTTTACAAATGCCGAGTTGGCAGATGCCCATTTGATGTATGGATTAGCACGGGGCAATATCCGTGGCGCGGTACGTTTATATCGAGACAGATTTCCAGAACGAAGGTGTCGCGACAGGAAGACGTACGAAGCAATTGATAGGCGTCCTAGCACGGAACATTCCAGCCTATGACTCGCAAATGGGGAAGACCTAGAACGACGAGGACACCTGCAATGGACGAGGCAATTCTTCGTGCAGTTGACGATAACCCTAATGTCAGCATCGGAGAAGTTGCTGGTGTGCAAGGTAACGTTGACCACGTCACTGTATGGAGAGTGCTACGGGAGAACCAGTTGTTTCCGTACCTTGTACAGCGTGTGCAGGCACTATCAGCAGCTGATTGGCCTCCACGGGTACACTTCTGCGAATGGTTCATCCAACAATTGTGTCAATCTTCATTTCAGTGCAAATGTTCTCTTTATAGATGAGGCTTCGTTCCAACGTGATCAAACTGTAAATTTTCACAATCAACATGTGTGGGCTGACGAAAATCCGCACGCAATTGTGCAATCACGTCGTCAACACAGATTTTCTGTGAACGTTTGGGCTGGCATTGTTGGTGATGTCTTGATTGGGCCCCATGTTCTTCCACCTACGCTCAATGGAGCACGTTATCATGATTTCATACGGGATACTCTACCTGTGCTGCTAGAACATGTTCCTTTACAAGTACGACACAAAATGTGGTTCATGCACGATGGAGCTCCTGCACATTTCAGTCGAAGTGCTCGTACGCTTCTCAACAACAGATTCGGTGACCGATGAATTGGTAGAGGCGGACCAATTCCAGGGCCTCCACGCTCTCCTGACCTCAACCCTTCTTTCATTTATGGGTCCATTTGAAAGCTCTCGTCTACGCAAACCCGGTACCAGACGTAGAGACTCTTGGTGCTCGTACTGTGGACGGCTGTGATACAATACGCCATTCTCCAGGGCTGCATCAGCGCATCAGGGATTCCATGCGACGGAGGGTGGGTGCAAGTATCCTCGCTAACGGAGGAAATTTTGAACATTTCCTGTAACAAAGTGTTTGAAGTCATGCTGGTACGTTCTGTTGCAGTGTGTTTCCATTTCATGATTAATGTGATTTGAAGAGAAGTAATAAAATGAGCTCTAACATGGAAAGTAAGCGTTTCCGGACACATGTACACATAACATATTTTCTTTCTTTGTGTGTGAGGAATGTATCCTGAAAGTTTGGCCGTACCTTTTTGTAACACCCTGTATATTCCCTGCCTAGGCAGTCGTCTGTTGCCACTTGCGCACTGAGATAGCTTTCACAGCACCTAGCTCGACCGGCAGTTTAGAAATGTTATTTTAAAGTTTTTAAAACTTTTTTAGACTTGTTTTGTTTTGTTTTTTATCTGTGTTGCGGCGTGCGAAAAATAACTCCCGTCTTTTGTTATTTCCAGTACGACACCTGAGGAGGGGCTTATAACATTCCGAAACCGATCGTGTGTATATAAAGTAATTTACAAGTGATGCGGTATTTTCAACCTCTGCCACAAACAGGATGGTTTCAGACACTCCTTCTAACCAACGCACGTCCATCACTGGCACCGAGGCACAACCAGTATTCATCAGAAAACACAACAGACCATCACACGGTCCTCCAATTAACGCTCACTTGTCACCACTAAGTCGCAAACGGCGGTGCTTTGGAGTCAGTGAAATGTCGCTACAGGCGTCTGGCTCGGAGCTGTCCTTGATGTAACCGATTTGTAACTGTTGTTCGTGTCACTGCGGTGCCAACTGGTGCTCGAACTGCTGCTGCAGATGCAGCACAATGCGCCACAGCCATACGCGAACTCCACGTTCTGCCTTCTCGTTAGTGTCATGTGGCCGGCCGGAGCCCTCTCTTTTCACGGCCTACAATCACGTACAGTGGTTAACTTCCTACTACGAGGGTCACTCCAAAAGAAAGGCACACTATTTTTTTTCTAAATCTATCTTTTATTCTACATGGCTGAATGTTTTACAGCGTGTAGATAGATCCTATAGGAACACTATTTTCATTTCTCCACATAATTCCCATCCTTCTCAATTGCCTTCTTGGAACCAGCGCCTGTGTACCCGCACGCTAAAATTCTGGACCAACCTGTTGGAGCCACTGTTTGACAGCGTGCACAAGGAAGCCATCATCTTCAAACCTTGTTCCACGAGGAGAATCTTTCAGTTTTTTCAAAGAGATGATAGTGAGATGGAGCCAGGTCATGACTGTAAGGTGGGTGTTTCAGTGTTGTCCTTCCGACTTTGTGATCTCTTCCATGGTTTTTTGACTGACATGTTGCCGTGCATTGTCGTGTAACAGCAAAACATCCTGCTTTTGCCGATATGGTCGAACATGACTCAGTCGAGCTTGAAGTTTCTTCAGTGTCGTCACATATGCATCAGAATTTATAGCGGTTCCACTTGTCATGATGTCCACAAGCAAGAGTCCTTCGGAATTGAAAAACACCATAGCTATAACTTTCCAGCAGAAGGTGTGGTTTTGATTTTTTTTTCTTGGGTGAATTTGCATGATACCGCTCCATTGATTGCCTCTTCGTTCCTGGTGAAAAATGATGGAGCCATGTTTCATCACCTGTCACAATTCTTCCACGAAATTTATTTTCACCATTCTCGTTCCAAAAGTTCGGTGTATACCGTTTTTCTTGTTTCTTTGTGAGCCACTGTCAACATCCTGGGAACGCACCTGGCACAAACCTTTAACGCCAACACTTTCAGTATTCTGCAAACACTTCCTTCCGCCATCCCAACGTAGCGTGACAATTCGTTCACTGTGATGCATCTGTCAGCAGTCATCAATTCGTTAACTCTTTGCACATTGTTTGGAGTGTGTGCAGTACGAGGCCTGCCGCTGCGAGGACAATCATCAATATTGCCGTGCCCGCTTTCATCACGTAACCTGCTTGCCCAGCGACTAACTGTACTGCGTTGGACAGCAGCATCTCCATACACATTTTTCAGCCTCTTGTGGATGTTTCCCACTGTCTCGTTTTCACAGCAAAGGAATTCTATGACAGCACGTTGCTTCTGACGAACGTCAAGTGTAGCAGCCATCTTGAAGACATGCTGTGACGGCGCCACTCACAGGAACAGGTTGAACTAAGTTTGAAAACAAGCGGGAAGGATGTATCTACACACTGTAAAACTTTCACAAGCGCAGAATGAAAACTGTATTTTTACAAAAATAGTGTGCATTTCTTTTGGAGTGACCCTCGTAAATGTTTCTGCGTCACCACGGAAGAAATATCCAGCTTCTCGACCTGGTTTAAACTCAGTGAGCTGGTAATAATGGCATTTTCGTCGTCTTAAAGGCATTCTTGACTAACATCAACTCACTACGTCCTATCTCAAAGGTAACGAATGCTCACTGCCCTTAAAGCGCGTATTTAAAGCAAATCTGATTCACGTCCTCGCAGCTAGAGCAGCTCTTACGCAGTCGGCGCTAAATGTCAACAGTCATCTTTCAGATGTAGGAACACGCCTGTCAACTTCCGTTTATACGGCACAAATCCTTCTTGGTGTTGGGATTTTCACCGTTATTGTATCATCCAGCTAGGACATACGAAAATTAGTGCTGGGCCAGCACTCGAATCCGGATGTCCCGCTTATAGCGAGCGGTTGCCTTAACCACCTCCCAGCCCTATGCAAAACTCCATACGTCACAGCCCACGTCCTGATATAGTAGTCTTATGTAAATCTCAGCGAATAATTTGGAATAACGTTTATGCACCTGAAGATCGTCAAACCATACTAAGTTTCAAAGCTGAGATGGGGAAGGGTCTCGATTACATGTGATGGTTTCATTCTCCCTAAGTAGGGATCAGGTAATGTTGGGAGCTTAAAGGGAGACGTATTTAACACTGCATCATAAAGAAGTGGACAGTAACATATGGAGATTTGGGTCGGGCTGGGAAGCGTATGCGAATAGCTGAAACTGTTAAGGCGACAGCTCGCGATGAACGGGAAATCCGGCTTCGAGTTCCAGTGCGATACAAATTTTCATATATCGCAGTTCTGTAATACAACTATAGCTCATTGCAGTTAATGTCATGAAATTCGCATTCGGCGAACAATTTGGAATAATATTTCATACAGCTGCTGGTCGTCAAATCATACGTAAGCAACACAATATAAAACAGAGAGAAGAGGAACTGCATCATTAAGAAATACAAAAGTTCGACAAAGAAGGGAAAATATAACAGACATATACAGATTGTAATACCAAAATAATAATAGCCAGTTTGTTAAGACTTTTCATTCGCTTATTGTGAGTTTAAGAATCAGATTTTGGTTACATCAAAGAAACGGCTGAATTACACTGTATATCATCTGAAAGTTGGCCAATTTGTAAATTCACCCAGTGTCAAAAGGTGGCGCACCGCTATGGGATGATACCATTCTATCCTTTGCTGGTGCGGAAAGAAGCCCTGAGGAATAAGGCGATTGCCTATATGGTTCAGATAGTTCTACTATGGGACTTAACATCTGAGGTCATCAATCCCATAGACTTAGAACTACTTACATCTAACCAACCTAAGGACATCACATACAGCCAAGCCCGAGGCAGATTCGAACCTGCGACCGTAGCAGCAGCGCGGTTCCAGACTGAAGCGTCTAGAACAGCTCGGACACAGCGGCCGGCTCCCTATATGGAAGCGAGACAGAAATGCCTCATATCGCCTCTGTAATTGATAGTTTGAGTTGTCTCTTTGCCATATCATCGTCATTATCACCACACTAATCAGAAGTGGCAACAGTCATTTGTCATACACATGCACAATTAACGCGTCCTCCTAATTTAAGGCGTCCTCCTGATTTATGAGAGCACTATAGTTTTTAGCGACGCGGTGTTTTCTAATATCACCTGCACATATTCCATTACATTAATATTTCTTGGCAGAAGATGGAAGATGAGGATGTAACATTCCGTCAACGAGATCGTTAGAGACGGAGAACAAGTGCGTACTGTGCAAAGATGGAGAAGGAAATTTCAGCTGGTAGTAGTGAATACACTGTTAAAAATCGCAAATGGAGGAAGTATACCTAAAGGCCTGGAGGCAAGAAAAGATAGATTACATTAAGCTGAAAGAATTGCTAGGAGTACTCGAGAGTAGATATAAATACAGATCACAAGTTAGTAATAATGAAGAGTAGGCTGAAGTTTAGTAGAAACGTCGAGTAACTATGACAAAAGAAGGAAGTACAAATATGTTCAGCAAAAGACAGAATACAGCAATATAAAATACTTAGGACAGTAAATAGGAAGTGCAGGAAACCTAAGGCAGAATGGCTGCAGGAGAAGTGTGAAATATCGCAAAAGAAATTGTCGTCGGTAGGACAGATTCAGAAAGTGGGAAAGTTGAAAGAATATTTGGTGAAATTTAAAGCGGAAGTGTCAATTTTAAAGAGCGTAAGGTGTTAAAGGTAGAGGAGAGAGCGGAGAGATGGTAAAAATACAATGCGCAACAGAATGAAAGGATCAGTTCTTCCAAACCCCGTAATTGTTTTCCATTCCAGCGCATAAGTTTGTAATTTGGATCAAAGGGGCGTGAAACCTTCTCCTCTAATGGTGCAAAAGTGTGGTGCCCTGCGATGTCTCCCTTGTTTTAGACGACGTTTCAGTTAGCTAGGCGTCGACACATGCGGTAAAAAACCTAGCTCAGAAGTTCATGTGAACTGTAAGGTGAGTTAATAATGTCACACTGGCGCCAAACTTCACCACAATTCCGCCCAGCGTCACAGTGGACGTATCACACGATGGAAAGATCATCAAAGCCCATCTTACCCACATTTCATCCTTCCCTTTGACGCCTCTGCGATGCATGTTAGAACCGTGACGCCCAGAGTTGACACTATGCAGTTTTCTTGTAAGTGTCCAAGGAAAACATTTAAGATACATCGCCGCTCGGAATCGGAACGAAAAGGGTCAAGGGAGCCACAAAGGGTGCCAATGAAACCGCCCCTTTTCCTGGTTTGTTTATTCCCACATATTTCGCGGTCGAAAACGACACTGCGAAGCAAGATAGGCAACAGAATGAACTTTGACACTGCTTACGCACTCGAGTGTTTCAATCCTTCTCTGAGGACACTGTTGAGCTAAATCCCCATTAAAGGTGACATGACCCTTTTGGAGGGCAATGCGACGGTAATGATTGCCCCTGTGTACAGGCTGGAACCACCAGCGACCGTCAAAACTATGCGCAAAAATCTGAATGTAGTTCATAGCAGGAAAGGGTACCTACGCATTTTCATCCCTTCTTTCTCACGCCCTCCTGTAACGTGACGATGGGGAGGACAGGGGAGGAAAGGTGCGCCCCCCTCCCCACCCGCAGTTCGTCAGCACGATTGTGGCACGTTCATAATTTAGCTAAGCACGTTACGAATATACCTGTCTAAAACTTTGACACATATTCTGCTTTGCGACTGCCGTAGCGTCTGAAGGCAGGCAAACACCGCCTAGAAGTGTTGAAGTGGTTGCCTAACTCTCCGGCGCTTCAGCAGCCACCAGGCTTAACGTTTACACCTCCCCCCTCCGTGATGACGACATAGAAGAATTCGAGAAAGGTGGAATGAAAATGCATAAGTCCCTTTCCTGCTAAGGGTCAAGTTCAAATTTCGTCTAATGGCTTTGGAATCTGGTGCTTTCTACATGTACACAAAAGCAAAAATTGCAGTCGCACTGCCCTCCAAAGATGACAGATCACGCATGCAGCCTAGCAATGTCCTTAGAGAAGGAACGTCAGTGGGTGTCAGCAGGGTCAAGGGCTGTCAAGCAGGTCTTCCTGCTGCTCATCGCAAAGTGTCGTTTTCGAGCCCGAAATGTATGGAACAGGTGGAAAGAGTACATTGAAGGCCTCTATGAGGATGAAGATTTATCTGATGACGTGACAGAAGAAGAAACAGGAACTGATGAGACAGGGGATCCAGTATTAGAAACGGAATTTAAAAGAGCTTTTTAAGACTTAAGATCGCATCAGGCAGATCATTAACATTTCATCAGAATTCTTAAAATCATTGGGGGGAGGGGGGGAGGTGCAACAGAACGGCTATTCAGGCTGGTGTGTAGAATTTATGGTCTGACGATATACCATCAGACTTATTGGAAAACATCACCACGTAATTCTGAAAATTCTGAAGATAGAAGGGGACGACAATTACCGCACAGTCAGCTTAACAGTTCACGCATCCAAGTTGTTGACAAGAATAATATGCAGAAGAATGGAAAAGAAAATTCAGGATGTGCCTTTAGGAAAGGTAAAGGTACCAGGGAGGCAATTCTGACGTTGCTGTTGATAACGGAACTAAGACTAAAGAAAAATCAAGACACGGTTATAGGATTTGTCGACCTCGAAAAACTTTTGACAATCTAAAATGGTGCAAAATGTTCGAAATTGTGAGAAAAATAGGGGTAAGCTGTAAGGAAAGACCGGTAATGTATAATGTGTACCAGACCCATGAGGGAACAATAAGACTTGAATACCAAGAACGAAATTCTCGAATTAAAAAGGTTGCAAGACAGGGACGTAGTCTTTCACCCCTACTGTTCAGTCTGTATATCGAAGAAGCATTGATGGAAATTAAAGAAAGGCTCAAGAGTGGAATTAAAATTCAAGGTGAAAGGATATCGATGATAAGAATCGCTGACGACATTGCTAACCTCAGGGAAATCGAAGAAGAATAACAGGATTTGCTGAATGGAATGAACAGTCTAATGAGCACAGAACAGGAATTGAGAGTATCGAAGAAAGACGAAAGTAATGAGTAGTAGCAGAAATGAGAAAAGCGAGAAATTTAACGTAAGGATTGGTGATCACGAAGTACATGAATTTAAGGAATTCTACTACCTAGACAGTAAAATAACCCATGACGTCCAAAGCAATGAAGACATACAAAGCAGACTAGCACTGGCATAAAGGGCATTCCTGTTCAAGAGAAGCCTTAATGTAAAGAGGAAATTTCTGAGAACGTACAACTGGAGAACAGCACAAGATGATAGTGAATTATGGACCGAGGGAAAACCAGAACAGAAGAGAATAGAAGCATTAGATGAAGTGCTACAGACTAATGTTGAAAATTAGATGGGCTGGTAAGGTAAGGAATGAGGACCTCCTCAGAATCGGCGAGGAAAGGAATATATGGGAAACATTGGCAAGAAGAAGGGACAGGGTGATCCATGGTACTAGAGAGTAAAAACCATTGAGGAAGAGACGTGGATACATCCGGCATAAATAATTGAGGACATATTTTGTGAGTGAGTGCTATTCTGAGACGAAGAGATTCGCGCAGGAGAAGAATCCATTGCTGGCCGCATCAAACTAGTCAGCAGACTGATGACTAAAAAAAAAAAAATATGTGGGAATCAAGGACAAGCGGTGGTTTCATTGGCGCCCTTTATGGCTCTTCCTGAGCATTCTCGTGCCAATTCAGAGCAATGGTGCGTCTGGAATGTTTTCCTCGGCTATTATTTCAACGCTGGAAGTGTGTTTCTAACCTCCACCTCAGAGGCATCGCAAGAAGGATGAAATGTGGGTAAGAGGGAGTGTACGACTTTACAATCGTGTGACATGTTCATTGCGGTGCTGGGCAGAATTGTGGCGAAGTTTGGTATCAAAGTGACATCCCACCCCACACGTCATATGAATTGTGACCTTTTCTTAGCATGTGTCGACGCCCTGCTGTTTGAAACGTCGTAGAATCCGCGTGTGACGTCACAGAGCGTCGCTCTTGCCATGTTAGACAGGAATGTTGTACTCATCTTTGAGCCAAATTTCAAGAAGTGTCGTAGTGGGTGGGAATTAGGGGGTTTCGAAATTCTATTGCCCAATGTACACTGAAGGACTCTATAAGGTGGAGGAAATGTCTGTTGACGTTATAGAAGTAGAAATGAAACTCAATTGGAAGACGTAGGAGATCCAACATTATAAACAGATTTTGACAAAACTTTGGAAGACGTGGTGTCAAATAACATTCCTTGGAAATTTCTAAAATAATTTGCATAAGCTACTACTCAGTTTGGAATGTAGATTCTATGAGAGTGTAGACGTATCATCAGACTATTGGGAAAATATCGTCCATACTACTCCGAAGATGTAAGAGCAGGTAAGTGCGAACACTATCACACAATCAGCATAACATCTCACACATCCATGTTGCTAGAAGCATAATATTGAGAATAACAGAAGGGAATTGGAAGATCTCTTAGATGATTAACAGTTTTGCTTAGGGATGGTAAAGGCACCAGAGAGGTAGTTATAATGTTGCGCTTGATGATTGAGGCAACACTTCAGAGGATCTGTCAAGAAAAAAGGGTTCAACAATATTCGAAGTATAAGAATCAAGAAGGGACAATAAGATTGTAAGACGAAGAACGAAGTGCTCCAATTAAAAAGCCTGTGAGACAGGGACGCGTACCTCCATTACTGTTCTGAATCGAAGAAGGAGTGGGATTAAAATTCAGTGTAAAATAATATCGAAGACAAGATTAGCTGAGGAATAGGCTGTTGTCAGTGACAGTGAGGAAGTATTGCAGGACATATTGACACAAAACGGACGCTCCACTGAGACCAGAGTGTGGACTGAAAGTCAACCGAATGAGGAACATTGTAATGAGGGGCAGCAGGGATGAGATTAGTGATAAACTAGAAATCAAGAGTGAGGACCACGAAGGAAATGAAGTAACGGAATTTTGATGTCTTGGAAGCAATGTGATGTACTATGGCTATTCGGAAGGTAAGGTCGCGAAATGGAAACCACAACGAAAATCAAAAATGTTTCATTGGAAACAGTTAGGTACACGTTCCAGCTACTTCTCCACATAGTCGCCGCTCCGAGTGAGACATTTGTCGTTTCATTTTACCAACTAGCCACCTGTCATTCCGCCAATTGTCTCTGCTGATCTGTAGCTTGTTGTCTATGCCAGCGGTTCATTTGAGCAGAGAAGAAAATCAGAGGGAGCCAAGCCCGGGCTGTATTGTGCGTTATCAAACACTCCCATTAAAAAAAACGCAGGAGCCTCCTCATTGCCACTGTAGTGTGCGGCCGAGAATTATCACGAAGAAGGAAATGCATGACAGTTACGTTGTGTGGGTTACATGAAATCAGGCGAAATCTCTCAAATGCACCACGTTCTTGGCGGGAGGTAATATTTTCTAGGCTTGTTTACGTGCTGATAGTGCGCTCAGAACTAAAATGAACGACGTGAAGCGATCTAAGTGGATGCTACAGACACTGTCCAATTCACCTATGCAAAGCTTCATCGGATTTTTACTGTTGTTTCCACTTCGCGATCGATCGGACCTTACTTTCTGAATAGTCCTCGTATGATGGACGAACTAGCGCTGAGAAAGAGAACATTTCTGGCCAAAGGAAGCCTGCTAATATCTACGAGGAACACTGACCTCAGTTTCAAGCAGAAAGTTCTGAGAATGAACGTTTGAAGCACAGGACTGTATGCTAGTGCATCAAGGTTCAAATGGTTCAAATGGCTCTGAGCACTATGGGACTTAACTTCTGAGGTCATCAGTCCCCTAGAACTTAGAACTACATAAACCTAACGAACCTAAGGAACTCACACACATCTATTCCCGAGGCAGGATTCGAACCTGCGACCGTAGCGGTCGTGCGGTTCCAGACTGACACGCCTAGAACCGCACGGTCACACCGGCCAACGTGAATCAAGGACTGTGTGGTAATCGTAAAAGAAATATTTAAGGTGTGGTACTATATGGGGGTGTTGAAAATTAGGTAAACTGGAAAGGAGTGAAACGGTAAGGTTCTCTGTAGAATCGGCGATGAAAGAAATACACTGGTACAACCGGTTAATATCCTGTATGGACTCAGCGAGTACGTAGAAATTCCGCAACGTAACGTGGCGTGGACTCGATTAATATCTGAAGTAGTGCTGGAGGGAATAGACACCATGCATCCTGCAGGGCTGCCCATAAATTCATACGAGTACAAGGGGTTGGAGATTTATTCTGAACAGCACGTTGCAAGGCATCCCAGATACGCCTAATAATGTTCATTTCTTGAGAGTTTGGTGGCGAGTGGAAGTGTTAAAACTCAGAAGAGTGTTCCTGGAGCCATTATGTTTCAATTCTGGACGTGTGTGGTCCTGTTGGAATTGCCCAAGTCCGTCGGAATGCACAACGTACATGAATAGATGCAGGTGATCAGACACGATGCTTATGTACGTGTCACCTGTCAGAGTCGCATCTAGACGTACCAGGGGTCCCATATCAATCCAACTGCAGACTCCCCACATCACAGAGCATGCAACAGCTTGAACAGTCCCCTGCTCAGATGCAGGGTCCATAAGTTCATAAGGTTGTCTCCGTACCTGTACACGTCCATTATCTCGATAATTTCCAGTCATCAACAGTGCAATGGCGATGTTGACGGGCCCAGGCGAGCCGTAAAGCTTTGTGTCTTGCAGTCATTAAGGATGCACAAGTGGGCCTTCGACTTCGAAAGCCCATATCGATGATGTTTCGTTGAATGGTTCGCACGCTCTCACTTGCTGACGACCCAGAACTGAAATCTGCGTAAGGGTTGCATTTCTGTCACGTTCTCTTCAGTCGTCGTTGGTCCCATTCTTCTAGGATTTTTTTCCGGCGGCAGCGATGTAGGAGATTTGGTGTTTAATCGGATTCCTGATTTCACTGACTTAAATCTCGATAACCTGTCAATCTAACGACTGTGCCAGACACTTGTCTCATGTAGGTATTGCCGACCGCTACTCTGTTTACAAATCTTCATATTTGAATAAGCATGCCTGTGACAGTTCCTTTGGCGCTTCAGTGTATATGAAAAGACAAGCAGAAGGCCTGGATAAAAGGACATGTGTTAAGACATAGGGAATAACTTCCAGGGTTCCAGAGGGTGCTACGGATAGCAAAAACTTTGGGGGAAGACAGAGCTTGGAATATATCTAACGAATAATTGAGGACATTGGTTTTAAGTGCTACTCTGAGATGAAGAAGTTGACGCGTGAGAGGTAGTCACCGTAGGTCGTATGAAGCCAGTTAGAACAGTGCTGAATCGCAGAAAAAGAGGTAAGGAAATCGTTCGTGTCTTTTTCAAAGAATACATCTCGGTATTTGCCTTTGGAGATTTGGGGAAACCTAGATCTGGATGGCCGGATGGGGATATGAGCCGATGTCCAATGTCCTGGCAGTGCACTGTGTCAATGTATCTCTTGCTTCACTTCCAGTCCATTCTACAAGCTACACGTCCTGCCCAGATCTATTTTCATGTCACATTACAGTTTATACTCCAAGGTTCGTCTGCTTGTTACTGTGTCCCTACTAGTGATTACCAAAATGAATCTAAATGATGCATTAGACATGGAAGTTTTGCTGCTGTAAATAGGAGCTGGTAGTAAACATTGATTGTCGACTTGTCGCTTCAGAAATATTGGAATATTCGTTTACTGGAAGAACTCCATCTCATTTTTTCTCTTCCATTTTTTCAGCTGTCCTAATCAGAAAACGTCATCGATTGCGTCTGTAGTTTCATTGCTATTTTTGCTATATTTTAATTACCTTGCAGGGATTTAATTCTTCTGTTGACGTTCCCTTCCGTGATTGTGAATTACATTTGGATTTTTAAACTTTTCTCTCTGCAAACAACGGTATAATTAGTTTTTTGCTTACTCAAACACGTTTCGACAACTATGTGTTATCATAAGTGCATCTCGATTTATTTCTGAAAGAAATATTACCCAAAATTGGCGTTTATTTTTGTATTTTAGGCCTAAAAACTGTTATATGAACATTTTTCTTTTGTTTTTAACGTTCTGTACCTCAGTCGGTAGAAAAGGAAACCGTACTGCTTTTTCTTTCTCTCTGTCCGACTGTTAAGATCCCATTTTCTCAGGTATGGATAGACGTTTCAAGTTGAAATTTATGTAACACGCTAAGGTCTACGGTCCCTTGGCGGTATTAAAAATTTAAGCTTCTTTGTCAGTTGAATCAAAAGATATGGCAACTTACTGTCACATATTTTGATACTCATCAAAACCTATTAGGTACTTCTCGTTGAACTAGAATCATAAAATTTGGCAAGGGCCAAAGTTTCACAGGAAAGAATCTGAAAATTGTTAATCTGTAACCAAACAGTACTCTCAAAGCACGAGTCCTTATCGCTAGTGCCTCGTTTTTTATTGTTGATCTCTCCCTTCTCTCAACGTTTTCGTCCCGTCGATGCACCATGAAAACTCACACGAGACAATTCATATTAGGACCACAGCGGACAAAAACTAAACGATGCACGAATGAAAGGCAACAATAACATAGCATCTCCCACTGATTGTGGCAACGTAAGCTTTTGTTGAATCCTGTATGGAAACATATGAAGAGGAAGAGGAGAGTGAAGAGGAAAAGGTTTGGGAAACAGTGTATGTGATAACAAACCAACAAAGAAAACATTCCGAAGTTGTACATCACGAAGGAAAACAATTACAGTGAATGCTCACTGTTACTAATGGAAAAATGTGTTCAAAAATAATGACTCTTGAATCAAATTGTTCCAACTAATTTGCAGATAAGGTACTATCATACTGCAAAAGGGAATAAAAGCGAGCAAGCTTACACAAATCCTTGTTCACGCTGAATGTAATTTCGGATGAGCAGTCAAAAGTAAATAAAACTGCACGTGATAAATATTTTAGTCCTAAAACAGAAAAACCTAGCATAATATTTTTACAGAAACAAATTGAGACCCACTGAAGACGAAACATAGGTGTGGAAAGATATATCGGTAAATAGTAAAAGATATGCATTGTATTTTTGCAGAAAGTGTTTAAAATTACCAAAAAATTGTATGATTTTTTCTATTTGTAGATTACATAATGTTTTAGCAGTATTGAAATTGACTTTCGACACTATTTTGTAACTTTCTCCATGAAGTTCACCAATACCCTGTTTAAACTAATCTGCCCTAGAGGCGAACAGCCATGTTGCGTCTGTAAAGTAAATGTGGTTTGTATATGTTCCATTAATACATATTCCTCCTAATGTTTTACTGATGTGTGTAAAACTTCTGCTATAATTTCATCCTTTTCTTTCCTCCATCCCAATACGGGGATGCGCTCAGCGATCTTGGCCCAGTAGCTACGTTAGCCGCAGTATCTTCCAAGTACCTCCACCTCTTTCCGACATGCCTCACTGTCTAGCAGAAAGTCTTTTACTTATTTGTGGCGCAGAAGACGGTCGTGAGGTTTCCGCCGTCTCGATAATGGCGAAACCCACACAAAGGCTTGGGAATGATGTTACTTTTTTGATACAGGAGAACATGAAATGTCAATATCACCAGGCACAGGAGCAATTTTTGCTTCATACGAAGGGTGTCCAATAGGTAATGAAACCCATTTTTTTTCTGGGCATATTTCGCTTGAAAAAATACAAAATTTGTTGTGGAACATTGTGGAATTTTCCCACATCACTCACTGTATTTCCATGACTTTCCGATGGTGGTGGCGCAATACGTAGCATTCAAAATGGCATCTGTAACTGAGGTACGTTCCAAGCTGGGAGCTGTTCCTTTTGGTCAAAACCCAGAGCTTCGCAGATATTTATAAGCTCTTGCAGAATGTCTACGGAGACCCGGCAGTGAACAAAAGTACATTGAGTAGTTGGTTGAGGTGTCTGTCATCCTCGTAACAAGATCGCGTGCCGGCCGGTCGCTCACAGCTATGACTCCTGCAGCAGACTCTCATTCGAGATGATTGACGGATCACAACCGAACACATCTCTGCAGAGTTGGACATCTCTGTGAGTAGTGCTGACATTGTCGTCCAGCTGTTGGAGCGCTGGATGTCTCGCCGCCTAGCAGAAGTTCTCGCACCTCCTGACTTCCATCTGTTTGCCCAATGGATGATACATTCCGCGGGAAGCAGTACGTGGATGATGGGGAGGTTACTGATGCAACAAGACGTTGTCTCCGACGCCGTCCATTGAGGTGGAACTATAAGTGCATATACGTCATCCTAGCAAGGTGTCGTAAGCTGTCACACTAAACTGAGATTATGTTGAAAAACCTGATTTTGTAGCAAAAAACCAACCTGCTTTCAGAAAAAAGGAGTTGCATTACAACAGTCGAATTATGTGCCCCTTCTGCTATTGAACTGTTACTGAACCTGAGCCACGCACATCAACAAAACGTTATATTTTCTAGCAACAAGATACCCCTCTTCGTGATTAATCGCAAAGTTTGTTAACGGCAAGGTTCTCCTATCTGAAGTTCGATATACAGCAGACACTGTATTATTTTACGCGTCGAGAGACAACGTGTCCTCCACAAAAGTATCCTTGTTATTCTGGACAGTCTTTCATGGTCGGTACTATGAAGAGCAGTCTGGGAATCGTCACTAGTTACGACCCCTTTGAGATTCCAGACTGGGCCTGTAGCGCTCCAGTATGCTCTAGTATTTTCAGTTGTTCAGTTAATTTCTATAAGTGAAAGTGAGAATAAGAATCAGAAATACACACTCCTGTGAGTAGCCCACGTAAAAGAACATGGCCTGAAATTCTCTGTCGCCAGTCGATCTTTGTCCCCTTGTTATCCCAGTTTTAGCAGTTATACAAAGTTTATCCGAAACAGTTGTGAACTCATTACTGATACTGAGTAGTATCTTTTCATAATTTTTGTTTGTTTCTGTGTTTACAGTACTGCTTTACTGTGACATATACGAGTACATCGACAAGCCAAAACATTATGATCACTGTCCACGAGGAAACTGAATGCAGCATTGTGGGGTTGCTAGCACCTGACGTGTTAAGAAAGACCAAGGTAGTTATTCTAGCGACGATACAGGCCACTAATGGGAAAATCCACCGACATACGCGACTTTGAGAGAGGGTAGCTTGTTACAGCGTGGCGCTTGGAAATTATCATCTTGGAAACGGCGAAGTTAGTTGTCTTTTTCCGTGCTACTGTTGTGAGCCTCTATGAAAATTGGATGAAGGCAAAGAGGTCGGAAGCTTACTTGTTCTGTAAAGCAGGACAAGCGGTCACCTATGGTAGGTATTTAGACAGAGTTAAGTGTCGGTGTACATTGTTCAGAGTATATAGGGCTCCGCAGCTGAAGACACCTACGTGTCCCCATATTGACCCATTTAAATAGCCAACTGCGGTTTCACTGGACAAGGTATGGTTGGAAACATTTTGTCTGGTCCGATCAATAAAGTTTCTTGTTTTGTCAGGTTGACGGACATCACCGGTTAGCCGTCATGCAGGCAAAGGATTGCTCGAAACATGAACCGCGTCACTAACAGAGGGAAGGGGCCCACCTGGGACCAATGGTAGAAATCGAAGACACTAAGACTGCTTTGAATTTCGTGAATTTTATTGCAGACCCCCTGCGTTCCTTCATGTTCGATGGTTTCCCTCCCCGCCATCTACTTCTACATCTACATCTACATGGGTCCTCTGCAAATCACATTTAAATGCCTGTCAGAAGGTTCATAGAACCACCTTCACAATTTCCTATTATTCCAATCTCGTATAGCGCGCGGAATGAATGAACACCTATATCTTTCCGCACAAGCTCTGATTTTCCTTATTTTATCGTGGTGATCGTTTCTCCCTATGTAGGTCGGTGTCAACAAAATATTTTCACATTCAGAGGAGAAAGTTGGTGATTGGAATTTCGTGAGAAGATTCCGCCGCAAAGAAAAACGCCTTTCTTTTAATGATTTCCAGCCCAAATCCTGTATCATTTCTGTGACACTCTCTCCCATATTTTGCGATAATACAAAACGTGCTGCCTTTCTTTGAACTTTTCCAATGTACTCCGTCAGTATTATCTGTAAGTATCCCACACCGCGCAGCAGTATTCTAAAAGAGGACGGACAAGCCTAATGTACGCAGTCTCCTTAGTAGGTCTGTTACATTTTCTATGTGTCCTGCCAATAAAGCGCAGCCTTTGGTTAGCCTTTCCCACAACATTTTCTATGTGTTCCTTCCAATTTAAGTAATTGTAATACCTAGGTATTTAGTTGAATTTAGGGCTTTTAGATTAGACTTATTTATCGTGTAACCGAAGTTTAACTAGTTACTTTTAGCATTCAAGTGGATGGCCTCACACATTTCGTTATTTAGGGTCAACTGCCACTTTCCGCACCATTCAGACATTTTTTCTAAATCGTTTTGCAGTTTGTTTTGATCTTCTGATGACTTCATTAGTCGATAAACGACAGCGTCATCTGCAAACAACCGAATACGGCTGCTCAGATTGTCTCCCAAATCGTCTATATAGGTAAGGAACAGCAAAGGGCCTATAACACTACCTTGGGGAACGCCTGAAACCACTTCTGTTTTATTCGATGACTTTCCGTCAATTACTACGAACTGTGACCTCTCTGACACGAAATCGCAAATCCAGTCATATAACTGAGACGATATTCCATAAGCACGCAATTTCACCACGAGCCACTTGTATGGAACAGTGTCAAAAGCCTTCCGGAAATCCAGGAATACGGAATCGATCTGAAATCCCTTGTCAACAGCACTCAGCACTTCATGTGAATAAAGAGCTAGTTGAGTTTCACAGGAACGATGTTTTCTAAAACCATGTTGACTATGTGTCAATAGACCGTTTCCTTCGAGATAATTCAAATGGTTCTAATGGCTCTGAGCACTATTCGACTTAACTTCTGATGTCATCGGTCGCCTAGAACTTGAAACTACTTAAAACTAACTAACCTAAAGACATCACACACTTCCATGCCCGAGGCAGGATTCGAACCTGCGACCATAGCGATCGATCGGTTCCAGACTGTAGCGCCTAGAACCGCTCGGCCACTCCAGCCGGCTCGAGGTAATTCATAATGTTGGAACACAATATATGTTCTAAAACCCTGCTCCATATAGACGTCAACGATAGAGGCCTGTAATTTAGTGGATTACTCATACTACCTTTCTTGAACATTGGTGTGAACTATGCAACTGTCCAGTCTGTGGGTACGGATCTTTCGTTGAGCAAATGGTTGTATATGATTATTAAGTATGAAGCTAATGTATCAGCATACTCGGAAAGGAACCTAATTGGTATTCAGTCTGGACCAGCTACGGTACTTTCCAAGAAGCTAACTGCTCGTGTCTTAAGACCAGAATCAGGTTACGGTGGTTTGAGGAGCGTGAAATTGAACTCAGCTTTATATCTTGGGCACCAAATTTTCTTGATCTGTACCTGATGGAACACATCCGGCACGCTACTGGTCGCGAGCACTGTGTCCATAATCCAGCGGCCAGTAATCTACGGGAATTACGTGACCTGACCACAGACATCTACCGTAGTGCTACATACATCACGAAACCTGCTAAGGACTTGTCGGGTACATGCCACGTATAACAGCTGCTGTACCGCGTTTCAGAGGTGGACCCACCGGCTACTAAGGAGATAGTCATAATGTTTCGGCTAATCGGTGTATACACCTTCGTCGCTTTACGTTTTCCTGAGTAGTAATGCTACTATTTCCATTCATTGTCATTAACATAATTATTCTCTTGTGCTCGACGTGTCCTTTTCGTGCAAATATTTATAATACTTACAGTAAATGTAGCATGTACGTAAAAGTGACAAGCGAGGGAGAGAGCGCTGTAGAATTTCGGTATCCTGCCGTCGGACTGTAGCCCATGTGACAGAGTGAGTGTGTTTGGCGGCGGTGAGAGGGGGGGAGGGGGAGAAAGAGAGATGTGTTTGATGTTGCTAGAATTAGCTCACTGGTGTGACATGAAGAAAATGGTGACTTTCGTATCATGTTTTTCAGATTAATATGACTGTCCACAAGTAAGAGAGTGACTAAAATACCAGTTTCATGTGGTAGAAGCAGTGTGCGATTTGCGGGGGAGAGGGGGGGATGGGGGGGGATTTCCCCCCCTCTGCATCAGACCATCCCCTCCTCTGGTTTTAGTTTATGTATCCCATGCACTGGAGTAAAACTTTACATATAATTTAAATTTGTAGAGCCGAACACTGAAAGTTTTTAATACAGTCTTACTATTAATACTATTAATATGTTCGCTTATTAATTTTGAAAAAGTGTTATGTAGTAGGTAAGCATTTCAAAACATTTAGAACTAAATGACAAGACGACGCGCCCGCATCTCGTGGTCGTGCGGTAGCGTTCTCGCTTCCCGCGCCCGGGTTCCCGAGTTCGATTTCCGGCGGGGTCAGGGATTTTCTCTGCCTCGTGATGGCTAGGTGTTGTGTGTTGTCCTTAGGTTAGTTAGGTTTAAGTAGTTCTAAGTTCTAGGGGACTGATGACCATAGATGTTAAGTCCCATAGTGCTCAGAGCCATTTTTGACAAGACGACGCCACATTTCAGTAGCATGCCACAATGTTGCAAGACGTCGCCCCAGCGTAAACGAGGCTTTCCAAGCCAGGTCTGTATTGTATGGTGGATGTGATGTGTTGCGTACGAAACTAAAACCTGCAATCAGATCGAAACGTCGTGGAAAACTGTGAAGAGGTGTCATCCTGCAGCAAGCTAACACTCGCCCCCATTCTGCCAAACGGACAGCCGACGCAATAAAGGAGTTGAGATTCGAGGTGCTGGAACATCCACCATACAGTCCAGACCCGGCTCCAAGCGATTTTCATATTTTTGGACTCTTAACGGAAGCACTACAGGGAAGAAGATTTGAAAGTGATGAAGACGTCATTGCTACAGTGCATAATTGGTTACAGATGCAACCTATAAACGTATTTTCTGATGAAATAAAAAAACTCGTAAACCGTCGGGGAAACTGCATTGAAGTCCAGAGAGGTTACGTAGAAAAAGAACACATGTTTCAGTTTTCTATCATCAGAATAAGTACAGCTTTTCACAAATGTGCCTTTACTTTTAGAATTCCCGTCGTATACCTGTATGTAGATGATTTTGTAAATAAGCTTCACCTATAATGTACTTTTAAAGATATAACAAGGGATGGCTTTTCTGATAGTGCATACGCGTGAATAGTGAGTTTCGGCATAACATCTATTTATAAATAACTGTTTAACCATGGGTAACGCCACGGTCAAAGCTAGTAACATATATAATTGTGCTAACCCCGTAAGACATCCCCCCCCCCCCCCCCCCCACTGGTAAAAGCACAAATCGCACACTGGGTAGTAGTGTTGTATTTATCAAGTACGAACTTGCTTCCAGGCAACATGTTTCCAGTACAAGCAGATACAGAAGCACTGCAGTCCACAAACATAATTTACTCAGGAAACGAGAAATGTAATCTTTTTACCTGGATATGAGGGGGAATACTGTATTGACGCCACCACCATCAACCAAAGACAGCGTTAGATGATATCGTTCAACAGGTACATTTTGAAATGTCAGAAAGATCTCACTTATAGTTTACGCACAGTTTCATTTTATTTTTTTATTGTATTTCTGTATTAAAAACCATTATTTTGTAATAAAAGTGTATCAATAGCAACTCAGTTGAACATTCGCGGCCTTATTGTTGGTTGCAGTTCTCAAGTTTAACATATCTAGAAATTCCAGTTCCAATGATTCTCATATTTTTCAAAATATATTAATCAAAAATAATTTTTCATTTTGTATCTACAGCGATATGTTTTGCTATTTGAAGTTCTGCTGGGATAAGATGAACAAAAGTCACACTTTTTGGTGTTGTTAACAGCTAAACGCGTGCCATTTTTTCTCTTATTTGTCAATAAATGTGTTTATTTGCATTTTTTGGGTATTTACTAGTACATTTGTGGGTTTCAGTAATCTTAATAGCGAAATTTACGTATTCTCGTACAGAAATTTATGAAATACGAACGAAATCTGGCTCCAGTCGTTAGAAGTTTGCGCGTAGAACACAAAGTTATTTGTCAATGGAGGGAGGTTCGGACAACGTTGGTATTTTGACTGTGGCAGCTATAAGGTGACGTAAACATGTCTTTCGTTTCTGCAATCCATCATACAACAGCTTCCTGAAGTCGTGTATGAATGTATTTGCTCTCTCAGTTGTTCCTAGGCAATACGACGGGTAATCGGAGCTTATGTCGCAAATTAGCTTACATTCTTTACGTAATAAGTAATTAATATTTTCTTATTTTCGCTTCCTGATAGTGAATGTTATATGTCAAAGAGGCAGGTTTTTCCACCTCTCTCATTTTTCGTGTAACTTGTTTACGAATTTGGCCTGTATATTTTGCCGCGTTTTTGTAAAAACCGTCGAAATTTATTGACCTGATTACGTAGTCTTACAGTGACTTGAAAGTAAATATTGTGAAATAATTTACGTCGAACAGTTTCCATTTTCGTAAAGAAATAGGTGTCCGACTGAAAGATAACCGCCCTCTCCTATATCTTAACTATGTAAGCAAATTCTGAGCAATTGTAATCGTTTACAGTCGTTTTTCCGGAAAGACTAGGTAAAGATACAGGTGACTATTATTTATGTGGTGACGATAGTTAACCTTGGGAATCGCAAAAAAGAATCTTGAATGTCAAAAGAAAATAAGTGTGAGTGATTATGGTTGCTCACTTAACGAAAATGCGAAAAAAGAATAGCATAGATAGCTAACTCTTAGTGTAATGGAGCGCCCCTTTATAGAAAATCGTCTGTGCCATACACATGTTTCTACTGTTTATATAATGTGTAACAACACGGAACAAGTACATCCACTAATCTCCGAATACAAAACGAACTTTCATATGAACATTTGGTGAGAGCCGATCTGTAGTAATTGCTGGTTGCACTGCTGCATTTACCATCGGTCTCCTATACGATTCTTTACCTGAAAACACTAAAAGTCACGTAATATATAATAATACTAATAGTGTTGGGAAAAGTTCAAAATGTTTGTGAATGGTGGCATAGATAAATAGGGCTTGGTATGATAGTATGAGCTGTTGCAGTCTGCAATCTTACACAGTCAGGCGGGTGCAGGAGCAACAAAGGAAGTTGCGGAAACAGTCATATGGTTACCAGATTTGCTAATAACTTGTTCTATTAGAGAAAAATCACTCGTTTTACAGAGTAAGTTGTACACTGAAGGTTATTGATCAACGTTGAAATTCGATCTATCAAATGTATCACGTTACAGAATACATAAAATAATTCGCATCAAAGAGTCGAACTGACATGATACGGAATGATAGGGTGTTTAACATCTAGTTCCAGTATGAAAATGGATGCCAGCAGAATACATGGATATCCCGATCCACGTGGACACACGACTGAAAGCATTTAAGGACTAATGGTAGCAACTGCAACCATGTTTTTAAATCTCTGTATTCAAACGTGACAGATTTTGGTGACACATTGCACCGTCAACAGGCCCCTCTATTGACAAACATTGGACCTATAATTAGTGTTCCATACTGCCTTGACAGGGAATAAAAATCAAACTCAGATTCCGTAGAACTGCTCATGCATGAAATATAAGTTCCCAGTAGTTTTTTATGCGTGTAGTTGGCACTTCATGCAGGAGCAGATCTGTGGACTCCGAGATTGATTATTATCCCCTGTTACGTCAATACAGAAAGTTGCTTAGAGGTCCAATTTCTGTCAATAGGTCTGCGGACTCCTAAATTGATTTTCATCCCCGCTAAGGCAGTATAGAAAGTTGGTTATGGGTTAAATTTTTGTCATTAGAGGGATCTGATGAAGGTCAAGGTCGTCATCGAAACCGGTCGCATACGAGTAAAGATATTTAAACATATGCTGAAAGTTTTACCATCCATTCTGATTTACTGACTAGCTGTTGACCCGCTCTCCGTCCGGAATAGGAAATGCATATACGGACTGAATGCCTAGGGGAAAAAAAAGATTTACTGTGCGCACAGATATGAAATTGACATTCTTACTGCACTTTGCTATACATTTCATAACATCTGGGTTACAAGAAACGTTTTTAATAAGATCTTGACGAGCCGATCGATTCTTGCTTAACGTCTACTCTCAGGGTGCGAAAGAATTCTCCAGGACCACGAGTTATTGCATGTGCCAAGAAAGCTTCAGTCGATTCTCTACCGGCGAAGAATACAATGGAGGGACAAAAGGCATGGACACCTCCTAATATCGGGTTAAACTTCCTTTTGCCCAGTATGGGATCAACAAGTTGGAAGTCCCCTGCAGAAATATTGAGCCATACTGACTCTACAGTCGTCCTAAATTGCGAGATTTTGTCACTAACTGATCTCTCTATGATGTCCCACAGAGACACCAAAATCTTTCACTCTAACTGTCCAGAATGTTCTTCAAGACAATCGCGAACAATTGTGGCCTGGTGACATGGCGCTTTGTCGTCCATAACATGAAGTCCATAAATGGCGGCGTCTCCATGTTGACGAACATAACCATCTCCAGTCAATGATCGCTTCACTTGGTCCAGAGAACCCAGTCCATTCCATGTAAACACATCCCACGCCATTATGGAGCCACCATCAGTTTACACAGAGCCTTGTTGACAACTTGGATCCCTGGCTTCATGGGGTCGGCGACACACTCGAACCATACAATCAGCTGCTAGCAACTGAAATTGGGACTCATCTGACCGGGCGGTGTGTTTGCTAGCAAAGGCATCCACGTCAGTCACTTGCTACCATAGCCCATTAACACCAAATTTTGGTGCACTGCCCTAACGGATACGTTCGTCGTATGAACCACATGGAGTTCCGCGCTTATTTGAAGCAGTGATGTTTGTCTGTTAGCACCGAGAAAGACGGAAACACCGCTGCTCTCGGTCGTTAAGTGAAGGCACTAGGCCACTGCGTTCCCCGTGGTGAGAGGTAATGCCTGAAATCTGGTATTCACGGCCCACTCTTGACACTGTGGATCTCAGAATATTGAGTTCGGTAATGATTTCCGAAATGTAATGTCCCATGCGTCTAGCTCCAACTACTGTCCACGTTTAAAGTCTGTTAAATACCGTCGTGAGGCCATAATCACGTCGGAAACCTTTTCACGTGAATCACTTGAGTACAAATGACAACTCCGCCAATGCACTATCCTTGTATGCCTTGTATACGCGATACTACCACCATTTGATATGTGCATACCGTTATCCCATGACTTTTGTCAACTTAGTGTATTGCTACGCCTCAGAATGACATCCTCATCAACAGTTATCTGCTATATTAGCAGGTCCTTTGTCTCTCCATTTTCGGGGCTCCATTGCTTCCTTCTTAAGGTTGCTGTATGTTGCACCGTCCATCATGGCATCCAGTATCTGGAATCTCTTCCTTCATCGCTTCCTTTTCCCTTCTACATAACCTTCTAAAACTTTATCAGTCCGTCATTCCTTCTTAATAGATGCCCACTCCAATTTCTTTTTCTTCTCTTTATTACATCTAGTAACTGTCTTTTCTCTCCCACTCTCCTCAGTACTTCATTTTTCACTCTGTCCATCCAACTTATTTTTTCCATCTTCCGTCATGTCTAGATCTCAAAAGCCTCCAGCCTTTCCCTGTCTTTCTTCCTCATAGCCCATGTTTCAGCGTCATATAGAAGAACACTCCATACAAGACATTTTATGAGCCTCTTTCTGAGTTCTCTGTCCAGACCGCTGCAGAAAATTCACCTTTTCTTATAAAACGCCTCTTTTGCCATTGCTATCCTTATTTCAATTTCTGTGGTGCACTTCCAGTCGGTGCCTATCCTGCTTCCAAGATACATAAATTTTCCACCTGTTCTAGTATTTCTCCATTCAGCATAATTTTTATTTCCTTATTTCCTCCTAGTGCCAATACTTTTGTTTTCTTTGTATTAATTTTCATTCCATATTTTTTCCGTTAGTATCGATGTTGTCCACCAAATCCTGCAATTCTTTTTCCTCTGTGGCTAGAAGGACCACGTCATCAGCAAACCTCAAACACTCTACTCCTCTTCCTCCAATTTCTACGCCTTTGTCATCTAATGAGCATTGGTTAATCAAATTTTCCAAGTAGAGGTTGAAAGGAATAGGTGGTAGACAGCACCCTTGTCGTACTCCTTTTCCTAGTCCGATCCAGTTTGTACTTTCTCCTCTTACTTTAATTGAAACTTTTTGATTACGATATAATGAGTTTACAAGTCTTTTGGTTTTCCCGTCCACTCTCTTTTCCCTCATGATAGTCGGCAGCTTGTCCCAAACCACATTGTCAAAAGCCTTTTCTAGATCAATGAAGCACATATATAGGTCTCTTCCGTTTTCAATAAACCTTTCTCCCAAGATTCGTAGGAGCCCTATTGTATCTCTGGTGCCCGTATTCCGTCTAAAGCCAAACTGCTCCTCGCCAAGATTCTCCTCTATTACTTTTTCAAGTCTTTTATTAATTATTCTTAACATCACTTTGGATGCATGTGAAATGAGGCTGATTGTCTTGTGGCCGCTGCATTTCTTGGTTCCTTGTTTTTTCGGTAATGGAATCATTACTGTTGTCAGAAAGTCCTCAGGCCATTCACCACTGTCATATATTTTATTGCATAATCTCAATATTTCTTTTATTCCATATTTCTCCCGGTGTCGTATCTGTGCCTACCGCTTTGTCATTTTTCATTCCATCTATGGCAGACTTTACTTTTTCCATTATGATGGTTGGTCCTTTCTCGTCATCACTTACACTGTTGTGTGATTCAAGTTCCAGAGTTTCTGGGACAAAGTCACCTAAACTAGGATAGACCCGCTACTCCATTATCATTTACAGTGTGTACTTCTTCTATCGTGGAGTAGAAATTAAAGTGCTGGGTCTGTACTCCTCGCCGTCGCTCCGGATTGCGTCCTTTGCAGGCGGGACCATGCCGGTACAGTAATATATCCCTTACTTTTAGCGGGCAGCAGGGTCAGGGTTTGCAGTCCCTCGCGTGCGCCGATGCCGTATCTCAGCGGGCTTCTGAGCAGAGCGTGGGTGGCAGGCGGCGGTGGGCCCGCTGCAGATGACACCGCCAGCGCTGTGGCGAGCTGGCTCGTAAATAACGAGCAGTCTCCAGCCTCTAGCCTGTTGCCGGAAGGACCACAAACGTGGCCGCAGCCGCTCTAATCCAGTACTCTGGAAGGGGGAGGGGGGGGGGCGAGGCGCAGGCTTCAGAACCGGTAACTCCCATACTCTTCTTCAGTAGTCAGTGAAAAGCGATTTTCATTAGATCTCGAGACACGTGTGGAGTAATGATTTCTGTACGGCTTGCATGGACAATTCCGGTCTTGGACCCAGCGAGGGGTAGGCGTAAAATTTTGATCATAAACTCGAAAATAAACTTGATAACAGTCCCTCTCGATTGAAATATGTACGTTTGCAATACGACTGAAATTACGTAACTGACAGTAGTCTGAAACCAGATTGTTAGAATGGGAATGACATTACTTCTTAAGTAATAGAACCCAGTATGTTGTCCTCGATGATGAGTGTTCATCGGAGGTGAGGGTATCATCTGGAGTGCCCCAGGGAAGTGTGGTAGGTACGCTGTTGTTTTCTATCTACGTAAATGATCTTTTGGATAGGGTGGATAGCAATGTGCGGCTGTTTGCTGATGATGCTGTGGTGTACGGGAAGGTGTCATCGTTGAGTGACTGTAGGAAGATACAAGATGACTTGGACAAGATTTGTGATTGGTGTAAAGAATGGCAGCTAACTCTAAATATAGATAAATGTAAATTAAAGCGGATGAATAGGAAAAAGAATCCCGTAATGTTTCAATACTCCATTAGTAGTGTAGCGCTTGACACAGTCACGTCGATTAAATATTTGGGCCTAACATTGCGGAGCGATATGAAGTGGGACAAGCATGTAATGGCAGTTGTGGGGAAAGCGGATAGTCGTCTTCCGTTCATTGGTAGAATTTTGGGAAGATGTGGCTCATCTGTAAAGGAGACAGCTTATAAAACACTAATACGACCCATTCTTGAGTACTGCTCGAGCGTTTGGGATCCCTATCAGGTGGGATTGAGGGAGGACATAGAAGCAATTCAGAGGCGGGCTGCTCTGTTTGTTACTGGTAGGTTTGACCATCATGCGAGTGTTACGGAAATGCTTCACGAACTCGTGTGGGAGTGTCTAGAAGAAAGGAGGCGTTCTTTTCGTGAATCGTTACTGAGCAAATTTAGAGAACCAGCATTTAAAACTGACTGCAGAACAATTTTACTGCTGCCAACTTACATTTTGCGGAAAGACCACAAAGATAAGATAAGAGAGATTAGGGCTTGTACAGAGGCATATAGGCAGTCATTTTTCCCTCGTTCTGTTTGGGAGTGGAATAGGGAGAGAAGATGCTAGTTGTGGTACGAGGTACCCTCTGCCACGCACCGTATGGTGGATTGCGGAGTATGTATGTAGATGTAGATGTAGATGTGAACGTGCATTTTATCTCGTCGCTTATGCGCTTTGCTCTGACTGCGACAATGTAAACTGTCAACAGCTTTAAAACAAACGAAAATTGCATGAATTTACGTAACACAGAGACTGAACCTGATGCAACACTATTCATTTGAAATTGGCCCTGGTAATAAAACAAAACTTGACCAATTTGAAAATAATGGTACCTGCGCTTTGTATTGTATGTTAACCGGGGACCTAGAAACGACGGAGAGGCTCCATCCCCACCACAGGCGCAGTGGTCCACAACCCCACGACGACTTCCGCAGTCAACTTCACCCCTCCACCGCCTCACGCCGAACGACTCTTTTCTTTTAGGGTTATTGTGCGGTTCGGCCCTCCTGAGCCACTGACAGTTTTGATAATCAATATAACGAAAAAACAGCCAAAGTTGCAAATTTCACTTTCTTTCCTCACTCGATCTACATCTATGTGATTCTACATCTACGTGATTACTTTGCTATTCACTATAAAGTGCTGGCAGAGGGTTCAAAGAACCATCTTCAAGCTGTCTCTCCACCGTTCCACTCTCGAACGGCACGAGAGAAAAACGAGCACTTAAAGTTTTCTCTGAGAGCCCTGATTTCTCTTATTTTATCGTGATGATCATTTCTCCATATGTAGGTGGGTGCCAACAGAATGTTTTCGCAGTCGGAGGAGAAAACTGGTGATTGATATTTCATGAGAAGATCCCGTCGCAACGAGAAACGCCTTTGTTTTAATGATTGCCACTCCAATTCACGCATCATGTCTGTGACACTATCTCCCCTATTTCGCGATAATACAAAACGAGCTGCCCTTTGTACATTTTCGATGTCATCCGTCAGTCCCACCTGATGCGGATCCCACACCGCACAACAATACTCCAGAATAGGGCTGACAAGCGTGGTGTAAGCAGTCTCTTTAGTAGACCTGTTGCACTTTCTAAGTGTTCTGCTAATGAATCGCAGTCTTCGGTTCGCTCTACCCACAAATTTAGGTTATTTGTAATTGTAATCCCTAAAGTATTTAGTTGAATTTAGCTGACTTCTTTTAGTAATAATGTGAACACACTTTTTCTTATGCAGTGTCAATTGCCACTTTTTGCACCATATAGATGTCTTATCTAAATCATTTTGCAAGTCGTTTTCATCATCTGATGACTTTACAAGACGGTAAATGACGTCATCATCTGAAAACAATCTAAGACGGCTACTCAGATTGTCTCCTGACTAGCTTCGGGCCGGATCCCATTGTCAAATCATCCTACAGGGCAGAAAACCAAATATACACTCATGAACAAAACAGGTGTTACCAAGTTTTTTAAGCACATGTCAAAAACACGGAACATATCGTTTCAAGCTTAAGTAACATAATCAAAAATAGTGTTTCCGTAAATGCTAAAACCACGTCGAAAACGTATAAATGAATAGTTACAGTGCATACAGATAACTGGAAGTCTACTCCTCCCGCTGCCTTAAGGAAACAACAGGAAGGTGGCGCCCTTCAGAATATAAGAAACCTTTCTTACATATTACAATGCTCTCCAATTCTCTAGGGTAACACAACAATTAGGAACAAATTACTGTCTGAAGAAGAAAGCGAGCAGTTAGAATAACATTTCCTGTTTCGTGGTAGGTGCCGTCAACATCCGCAATTGGATGTTGAAATAATTCAGTGGTGAATGTTGAAAATTTTTGACTGATCGGTACTGGAAATCCGGATTTCCCGCTTTAAACGAGCGGTTACCTTAACCATTCGGCTACCTGAGCATGCTTTCATCCGACCCAAACTCTTATCTCATAAAGCGTCCCTGTTCATTTACGTCACTTTGTTCGCATCGTTTCCTGCGTCCCTTATATACATATAAAAATAAATATATAAATAAAAATAAATAAATAACAATGAAAATAAAAATAATAAAACATAAATTATATATAACGGTTTGCACTTTGACACTTGTTGATGGCCCAGAATTGAAATCTGCAGCAATTTGTGGAAGGGGTGGACTTCTGTCAAGCTGAACGGTTCTTTTCAGGCGTCGTTGGTCCCGTTCTTGCAGGATCTTTTTCCGGCCGCAGCGATGTCGGAGATAAGTCGTTTTACCGGACTGCTGATATTCACGGTACACTCGTGATATGGTCGAACGGGAAAATCCTCACTTCATCGCAACTTCGAAGATGCTGTGTCCCATTGCTCGTGCACCGACTGTAATACTACATTCAAACTCACTTAAATCATGATAGCCTGTCATTGTAGCAGCAGTAACCGATCTTCTTTGGTATGTGTGTGTGTGTGTGTGTGTGTGTGTGTGTGTGTGTGTGTGTGTGTGTGTGTGTGTCGTGTTCACCTGGGTAATGTAGGCAGCTCTTCAAGGCAAAGAGTTAGGCATTTTATTTGCACTATCAGAACACACGTGTTTCTTAATGAGATTCGTCAAATTCGTCATAAATAATCCACCACAATTTGAGAGGAATAGCGATCTGTATTCCGACAACACTACAACAGCAGAGAGAAAAAATGTATTATCCATTGTTACAACTTACGAACTTTCAGCATGGTGAAATAATTGCAGGCCAGGAAAAAGATCCTGCAAGAACGGGACCAACGACGAATGAAGAGAACCGTTCAGCATGACAGAAGTGCAACCCTTCCGCATATTGCTGCAGGTTTCAATTCTGGGCCATCAACAAGTGTCAGCGTGCAAACCACTCAACAAAACATCAACGATAAGGGCTTTTGGAGCCGAAGGCCCTTCTCTGTACATTTGATGACTGCTCGACACAAAGCTTTACACCTCGCCTGGGCCCATCAAGACCGACATTGGATTGTTGATGACTGCAAATATGTTGCCTGGTCCGCAACTCATTTCAGATTGTATCGAGCTAATGCACGTGTACGGATATGGAGGCAACCTCATGAATCCATTGACCCTGCAAGTCAGCAGAGGACTGTTCGGGCTGATGTGGGTGTGTGCAGTAGGAGTGATATGGGACCCCTGATATATCTAGAGACTACTCTGACAGGTGACACGTATGTAAACATCCTGTCTGATCATCTGCATACATTTATGTCCACTGCACATTCCGACGGATGTGAGCAATTCCAGCAAGATACTGCGACACCGCACACGTCGGGAATTTCTACAGAGTGGCTCCAGAAACCCTCTTCTGAGTTTAAACACTTCCGCTAGCCACGAAACTCCGCAGACATGAACATTATTGAGCATATCAGGGATGCCTTGCAACGTGCTACTCTTACGGATTTATGGACAGCCCTGAAGGATAAATGGTGTCAGTACCTTCCAGCACTACTTCAGACATTAGTCGAGTCCATACCACGTTGATGTTGCGCGCTTCTGTGTGCTCGTGAGGGCTCTACACGATATTAGGCAGGTGTACCAGTTTCTTCAATATATATAAGTGTGCGTGTAATGTTGATTGCAATCATATCCTCTGTGCGGATGCACAATAGCGCCTGTTCCTCGTATTTCAGAAATACTAACAATCTCTTTTACAGCTTTCTCTTTAACGGGATTTACTATTAAACTTGGAGATTCGCACCAGACGATCCCCACGTGTTCCCGTGTTGATTCAACGACATCATCGTTTACGACTGCAGTGGCCACGGGATTGCCGAGATTGGACCTTGGATCAATGGAAACGTCGGATGAATGACGTTCCTTGTTACACAATTCAGCGGTCGTGACCAGAAACGCTGTTATCCAGGTAAACGGCTGCTCGAAACATGACGGTATTATGCTTTAGTGGACCAATGCAACGGCTACCATGGAAACCTGTGACTCTAACAGAAGCCACCATGACACTTGCGGGCTGTGTGGATATTATTGTGGATAACGTGGAACCCTTAATGCTTGGTGTGTTCCCCGACGGCGGTGACATCTTTCAGCAGGGTAACTGTCGTCATATCAAGGTCAGAATCGTGCCCCAAGACAGGAGTAAGACAGTGGACTCACGTTTATGTCTTGGCGATCAGATTCGCCTAATCAAATGCTATACATGTACGACTCTGTCTGGTGCCAGCTCCGCTCCCTCACACTACCGGCCCCTAATTTATTGGAATTATTTGTCCTCGGCGTAGACTGGGCCACATACCTCAAGAAAACTTCTAAGGATCTGCCAAATCTGTAGAACGAAGACGTTACTGCATTGTGTTCCAAAGATGGGTCAACTTGATATTAGGCTCAGAGCACTATGGGACTTAACATCTGTCCCCCAGAACTTAGAACTATTTAAACCTAACTAACCTAAGGACATCACACACATCCATGTCCGAGGCAGGATTCGAACCTGCGACCATAGCAGTCTCGCGGTTCCGGACTGAAGCGCCTAGAACCGCTTGGCCACCGAGGCCGGCTGCTATTAGGCTTTCATTATGCTATTCATTATGAATGTGCCAGCGATGAATGACACGGAGAGCTTCGTTTAGGAGAACTTGCATTTTGATTCTCCCTTGAAAATAACATCGCCGTCATTCTGGAATTATCTGACGGTTTCTTCAAGGGTAGTGGATGCAGCTACTGCGTGCCACTTTAGGAGAATACAGAGGGGAGGGATGGGTGTGAGGAAAAAACTGATAACCAATGTGTCCTGTGCTGAGTGAGCTGGGCGTTGCCGTACAGTAAAAACACCCTTGAGCAGCTTTGCACGAAAGGTTCCTGAATCCTTGTGGTTTTCGAAACTGTGTGGATGATGAAACTTCCTGGCAGATTTAAACTGTGTGCCCGACCGAGACTCGAACTCGGGACCTTTGCCTTTCGCGGGCATGTGCTCTACCATCTGAGCTACCGAATCACGACTCACGCCCGCTCATCACAGCTTTACTTCTGCCAGTATCTCGTCTCCTACCTTCCAAACGTTACAGAAGTTCTCATGCGAAACTTTCAGAACTAGCACTCCTGAAAGAAAGGCTAAGCCATGTCTCCGCAGTATCCTTTCTTTCAGGAGTGCTAGTTCTTTAAGTTTCGCATAAGAACTTCTGTAACGTTTGGAAGGTAGGAGACGAGATACTGGCAGAATAAAGCTGTGAGGGCCGGGCGTGAGTCGTGCTTCTGTAGCTCAGATGGGTCGCCGGCACGGTAGCTCAGCGTGTTCGGTCAGAGGGTTACGTGCCCTCTGTAATAAAAAAAACTGAGTTGAACGATCAATAACGAACTTAAAAATGATTGTCTTACGACGTCCGCTCCGTGCAGATGCAACGAACAAAATGAGATTAAAAAAAAAAGAAAAGAAAAAAAAAAGATGGTAGAGCATTTGCCCGCGAAGGGCAAAGGTCCCGAGTTCGAATCTCGGTCGGGCACACAGTTTTAATCTGCCAGGAAGTTTCATATCAGCGCACACTCCGCTGCAGTGTGAAAATCTCATTCTGTGTGGATGATGTTTTTCTGAAAGTCAGATGGTATATCACCAGACTCATACATTCTACACACTAACGTGAATAGTCGTTTTGCTGCCACATCCACCAATGACTGTAGAAATTCTGTTGCAGTATTATGTATCTCTTCTGCCTTATTTGATATTAAGACCTCCAAAGCTCTCTTACATTCTGATTATAATACTGGATCCCCTATCTCTGCTAAATCGATTCCTTTTTCTTCTTCTATTACATCAGACAAATCTTGCCATTCATATATGCCTTCAGTGTACTCCTTCCATCAATCCGCTCTCTCTTCTGCATTTAACAGTGGAATTCTCGTTGCACACTTAATGTTATCGCCCTTGCGTTTAATGTCACAGAAGGTTGTTTTGACTTTCCTGTATGCTGAGTCACTCCTACCGACAATCATTTCTTTTTCGATTTCTTCACATTTTTCCTGCAGCCATTTCGTCTTAGCTTCTTGCACTTTCTATTTATTTATTTCCTCAGCGACTTGTCTTACTGTATACCTGAATGTTTCAGAAGAATTTTGTACGTCTTTCTTTCATCGATCAACCGAAGTATTTCTTCTGTTACCCATGGTTTCTTTGCACTTACCTTCTTTGTACCTATGTTTTCTTTCCAACTTTTGTGATTGCCCTTTTTAGAGATGTCCATACCTCTGCAAATGCACTGTCTACTGAGGTATTCCTTATTTCTGTATCTATACCTCTAGAGAATTTCAAGCAGTCCTCGTCGTTCGTTAGTACTTCGTATCCCACTTCTTTGCTATTGATTCTTCCTGATTAATCTCTTAAACTTCAGCCTATTCTTCATCACTACTACATTGTGATCTGAGTCTACATCTGATCCTGGGTACGCCTTACAATCTAGTATCTGATTTCGGATTCTCTGTCTGACCTTCCAACTATTCCTCCTTCTATTACGATTCTCGAACAAAGTGTTCACTATTACTAGCTGAAATTTATTACAGAACTCCATTAGTCCTTCTCCTCTCTCATTCCTTGTCCCAAGCCCATATTCTCCTTTAGCTTTTTCTTCTACCCCTTCCGCCACCAACAGCATTCCAATTCCCCATGAGTATTAGATTTTCATCTCCATTTACGTACTGTATTACCCTTTCAATATCGTCGATGTCTTCGTCTTAAGCTTGCGACATCGTCGTGTATACCTGAACTTTCGTTGTCGTTGGTGGTATTCTGTCGATTATGATAAGAATGATATTGTCACTGAAATGTTCACAGTAACATATTCTTCCCCACCTTCCTATTTATAACGAATCCTACTCCCACTAAACCATTTTCTGCTGCTCATCTTACCAGAAATCCTTGTCTTCTTTCGATTTCACTTCACTGACCTCTACTGTAACTAGATTGAACGTTTGCATTTCCCTTTCCAGATTTTATAATTTCCGTACCACTTTCGAGCTTCTGACATTCCACACCCCGACTCGTAGAACGTTATCCGAATGGGGATCTAGTCCGGATAATTTTGCCATGTAGAAGTCATCATGACACTTTTCCAATTACATGCCATGTGTCCTGTGGATACACCTTATGTATCTTTCTTTAATGCAGTGGTTTCCATTGGTTTCTGCGTCCTCATGCCTTTGATCATTGCTCATTCTTCCACCTTTAGGAGCAGTTAGTCACCCCAACGACAGGAGAGTACCTTGAATCTCTGAACGCTCTTCCGCCCGCTTTGACAAGACCGTTGGTAGAATGAGGTTTACTTCTTATGCCGGAAGTCCTCGGCCACCAACGTTGGTTATTAATCAAAATTTAAGCGATGGCGGGCTTAGGGCCGGGGATCCATAGATGTTTGACTACTAATCAAAGGCACCATACCTAGACCAATGGTGCACCTCCGTTACCTTATCATTTCCTAAAGCCAAAGTAATCGTCATCTAACGTCCTCGATTTTCTGTTACATTCTTCTTCATATTATTCTTTTCAGCAACTTGCACGAACTGTTAAGCTGATTGTGCGATAATTCTTGCAATTGTCGACTATTGATAGCTTCAGAATTGTGTGGAATGATATTTATCCGAAAGTGTGATAGTATATCGCCAATCTCATACATTCTACTCACCAATGTGAATAGTCGTTTTGTTGCCACTTCTACCAACGATTTTTGAAATCCTGATGGAATGCTATCTATCCCTTCTGCCTTATTTGGTATTAAGTTTTCCAAAGCTCTTTTAAATTCTTTCTCTAATACTGGATCTCCTGTCTCTTCTATGTCGGCTCCTGTTCATTCTTCTATCACATCACCAGACAAGTCTTCCTCCTAATAGAGGCCATTCAATGTACTCTTTCCACCTTTCCACTCTCTCCTCCGCATTTAACAGCGGAATTCCCGTTGCACCTTTAATTTTACCGCACTTCCTTTTAATTTCACCGAACGTTGTTTTGTCTTTCCTATGTGCTGTGTCAGTCCTCACAACAATCATTTTTTTGCGACTTCTTCACACTTTTCAAGCAACTGTTTCATCTTAGTTTCCCTGCACTTCCTATTTATTTCATTCCTCGACTCGTATTTCTGTATAACTGAATTTTCCTGAACATTTTTGTACTTCCTTCTTTCGTCGATTATCTTAAGTATTTCTTCTGTTATCCATGATCACTTAGCAGTTTCCTTCCTTGTAACTATGTTTTTCTTTCGAGATTCTCTGATTGTCCATCTTTCAGGTGTCCATTCCTCTTCAAATGTCATGCCTCCTGAGCTATTATTTATGGCAGCATCTTTATCCTCAGAGATACCTCTTCATTCGTTTGTATTTCGTAAACAAATTCTTTGCATTTTGTTTCTTCCTGACTATATTCTTAAAATTCAGCGTAGTCTTCATCATTACTAAATTGTGATCTTAGTCTACATTTGCTTCTGGGTAAACCTTACATTCTAATATCTGATTTCGGAATCTCTGCCTAACCATGATGTAATCTGACTGAAATTTTCCCATATGTCCAAGTCTTTTTCAGGTACACCTCCCATTCTTATGGTTCTTGAACGGAGCATTCGCTATTACTTGTTGAAATTTATTGCAGAAATCAGTTAGTGTTCCTCTTCTCTTATTTCTAAGACCAAGCTCATACTCCCCCATATCTCTTCTTTTACTCCACTCCCCACAACCGCATTCCATCTCCCTTTATGTACTGAACTACTCATTCAACATCCTCATATACTTTCTCCATCTTTTCACCTTTGTTTGGGACGTCGGCATGTATACCTGAACTACCGCTGTCGGTGGTGGTTTTGAGTCGATTATGTTGAGAACAACCGTATCACTGAACTGTTCACAGTAAACTCTTTGTCCTACTTTTCTGTTTCCTTTTTCTTTCAAGTCAGTCTTCTGATTGGTCCGATGATGCCCGCCACTAATTCTGAAACGTCCCCTTAGAAAAAATATTGAATTACTGTGCTGGTAAACCCCTTACTTTATTTGACTTTCAAACAGCTGAGCAGAACTGAACGTACTCAGACATTTCGCTCTTTACTTATTCTGATCAACACTAAACTGACACACAATATTTTTAGCGCAACGCAATCTGACTTTCAAAAATCTCTACAAAAGAATGGCCCTGACTAACAATAAGCTATACCTTTCATGGATCACTTACCTTACAAAAAAATCTTCGTTTCTCGAACTACTGCAATACAGCGAGCGCCACTACTGCCAGCTAAGTAAAAGATTGTAACTACTGAAGGGACTAACTACTGATAGGCATAGTTAGTAAATGAAAGATTTTGATAGAGAAAAAACAATGTATTTACCTTAATAGTGTTCAAAAGTCATTATATATATATATATATATATATATATATATATATATATCAGTCCATGACATCCAATCTTACAAATTTACTGTCTCTGATGGACACACGTCTAGATCATCCGCTGTCAAAACTCCGCCATCTCTCTCCCCACATCCACCACTGCTGGCGGTTCACCTCCAACTGCGCAACGCTACGCTGCCCAACACTACAATAGCAAATTCCAACAATGCAAACCAGCCAGAGACTGCACAAAGCACAGTCAGTGATTTTCATATAGAGCGCTACATGGCGTTACCAACATAAAAACCTAAACAGCCTACTTACAATTCCTCTCCCTTGCCAGACTCTTCATCTCAGAGTAGCACTTGCAACCTACATCCTCAACTGTTTGCAGGATATATTCTGGTTTCTGTCTCCCTCTACAATTTTTAACCTCTACAGCTCTCTTAAGTGTCATGGAGGCAGTTCCTGATGTTTTAATAGTTGTCCTACCATTCTGTCCCTTCTTCTTGTCAGTATTTTCCGTATATTCCTTTCCTCGCCGATTCTGCAGAGAATATCCTAATTCCTTAGCTTATCAGTCACATAATTTTCAACATTCTTCTGTAGCACCAGATCTTAAATGCTTCGGCTCATTTCATTTCCGGTTTTCCCACATTCCATGATTCACTACGATGCAGTGCTGTTCTCCAAGCGTACATTCTCAGAAATTCTACCCTCAATATAGCGACTATGTCTGATACTAGTACACTTGTCTTGGCCAGGAACACCCTCTTTGTCAGTGCTAGTGAACTTCTTATATGCTTCTTGCTCTGACGGTCATCGGTTATTTCGCTGCCTACGTAGCAGAATTCCTTAACTTCAAGTACTTCAAGATCACCAATCCTAAAGTTAAGATCCTCGTTGTTTTCGTTTCTGCTACTTTTCTTTCCTTTCTTCGATTTACTCCCAATCGATATTCTGTACTCGTTTGACTGTTAATTCCATTCAGCTAATCCTGTGATTCTGATTCACTTTCACTGAGAGTAGCAATAACACCTGCTTATCTTATCACTCATATCTTTTCACCTTGAATTTTAATTCCACTCTTGAACCTTTCTTTTATTTTCGTCATTGCTTTTTCGATGTATAGATTGAACAGTAGGGACGAAAGACTAAATGCATATCCTTCACCATTTTTAATCCGTGCACTTCGTTCATGGTTGTCCATTCTTATTATTCCCTCTTGGTTCTTGTACATGTTGTATATTACCCATATTTTCCCTATGGCTTACACCTATTTTTCTAGCAATTTTGAAAATCGTGCACCATTTGATACTGTCGAAAGCTTTTCTAGGGTGATAAATCCTATGAACATGTCTTGATTTTTCTGTAGTCTTGTTTCCATTATCAACTGCAACGTGAGAACTGCCTCTCTGGTGCTTTCAAGCCAGTGATGGTCATCTAGAACTTCCTCGATTTTCTCTTCCATTCTTCTGTATATTGTTCTTGTCAGAAACTTGGGTACAGGAGATGTTAAGCTCTTGCATTATTCGAAAGTGTGTGGATGACATTTTTCCGAAAGGCAGATGGTATGTTGCCATACTCATCTATTCTACAGATCAACGTGAACAGTCGGTTTGTTGCCACTTCAACCAATGATTTTAGAAATTTCTGTGGATTTCTTTATGCCTTCTGCGTTATTCAATGTTAAGTCTTCCAAGGTTCTTTTAAATTCTAAATCTAATACTAGATCCCATATTTCTTTTACACTGGCTCCTGTTTGTTCTTCTGTCAACCTATCCGATCCCTCCTCTGTATTTAACAACGGAACTCCCACGACAGTCTTCATGTTACCATCCTTGTTTTTTATTTCACGGAACGTTGTTTTGAATTTTCTCTATGCAGAGTCAGTCCTTCCGAAAGTCATTTCTTTTCGATTTCTTCACATTCTTCATTCAACCATTTCGCCTTAGCTTCCCTGCACTTCCGACTTACTTCATTCGTAAGTGACTTGTATCTCTGCACTCCTGAATTTCTCTGAACATTTTTGTACTTCTTTCTTTCATCGATCAACTGTCGTGTGTCTTCTGTTACTCGTGAGTTTTTCGAAGTTATCTTCGTTGTGCCTATGTTTTTCTGTCCAACTTCGGTGAGTGCACTTTTGAGAGATGTTCATTCCTCTTCAACTGCCTACTAAGCTATGAACTATCGCAGTATCTTCATCCTGAAAGAATTTCGACCATATCTCTTCATTTGTTAGTATTTCCATATCCCACTTATTACCATACATTGTTTCTTCTTGGATACTCTCTTAAACTTCAACCTAGTCATCATTACTAAATTGCGATCTCCATCTACATCTGCTTCTGTGTAAACCTTGCAATCCAGTATTTGGTTTCGGAACCTCGGCTTAACCATGATTTACTCTAACTGTAATCTTCCCATATCTTCTAGTCTTTTCTCTCCTAGTCTCCTCTTCTGATTCTGAACAGAGTATCCGGAACTAATGTTTTGAATTTTACTGCAGAACTCAATTAGTCTTTTTCCTCTCCATTCCTAGTACCAAGCCCATATTCTCCAGTAATCTTTCTTCTACCCCCTCCCCTAGTAAAACATTCCAATTCCACGTTACTATTAGATTTTCTTCCCACTTTACGTACTGAATTGCCCGTTCAGTATCCTCATATAATTTCTCTATCTCTTTATGTTCAGCTTGTGCCGCGCGGGATAACCCTGCTGTGTTAAGCGTCTTACTACCGTTCGCGGGACTCCCCCCGTCAGAGATTCGAGTCCTCCCTCGGGCATTGATGAGTGTATTGTCCTTAGCGTAAGGTAGATTAAGTAGTGTGTAAGCCTAGTACCGATAACCTCAGCAGTTTGGTCCCACAGGAACTTACCACAAATTTCCAATTTCAGCTTGCAACGCCAGCATGTCTGAACTATTGTTATCGGTATTGGTTTGCTGTCGATTCTGATGAGAATAAACCTATAACTGAACTATTCACAGTAACTCACTCGCTAACCTACCTTCCTATTGATAACGAATCTTACTCCCAATATACCATTTTACTTTGCTGTTGATGTAATCATATACTTGTCTGACCAGAAATCCTTGACTTCTTGCCATTTCTCTTCAATGAGCTCCACTATATCTAGACGAAGCCTTAGTATTTCCGTTTTAAGATTTTCTAGCTTCCCTACAACGTTCAAACGTCTAACGTTCCACACTCTACCTTCCTATTCAGAACGAATTCTGCTCCCGTTATACCATTTTTTGCTGCTGTTGATGTTACCCTATATTCGTCTGACGAGACATCTTTGTCTTCTTTTTCATTTCACTTCAACGACGCCCACTCTAGCTAGATTGAACCTTTTCATTTCCCTTTTCAGATTTTGTAGCTTCCTTACCACGTTTAGACTTCTGACATCCCAGGCCTCGACTCGTAGAACGTTATCCTTTCTATAGGTATTCGATCTTTTTCTCGTGGCCACTTTCTCCTTCCTGGAGATCTGAATAGGGGAGTAGACCGGAATCTTTTGCAAATTGGTAATAATCATGACACCTTTTCAGTTACAGACCAAATGACCTGTGGATACACATAGTGTGTTTAATGCAGCAGTTTCCGTTGCCTTCTGCATCCACATGCCATTGATCACTAATAACTTTTCCGCTTTTAGGGGCAGTTTCCCACTTCAGTTGCTAGAGAGTGCCCTGAACATCTGTTGACAAGGCAATTGGCAGAATGAGAGTGACTTCGTATGTCGGAAGTATTCAATCGTCCTTGCTGATGTTTTTTATTCAAAATTTAGACAGTGGCGGGGTTCGAACCTGGACCGCGGACGTTTTTACTACTGGTGAATGACACTATCCCTAGAAGAGTGCACCCCTTATTGGGCAGCTGCAAAAGTGTTCTGCATAGGCGTGACATACGTGCGGCTATTTCGCTGCTGCCGACCGGTACCGCGCAGACGGTGAACTTGGCCGTGTTCAAAATGTCGTGCAAGATGATGAAAACTGATCCATGGCATTTACAGTTTTTCCACTATCGCCAAGAACGTGATACGGTGTTCTTCGATTGCCTTTCTCGGTTCTCCACAAAGGAATGTTCTCCCATTTCGTCATTCATATCCAACCACTGTGTCCTAGTATGTTGCTTTGTTGTCATATACGGTACGGTACAGCAATAGAAACGTCTAAAAACGATATTGACAGGAAGTGCAAAATACGTAGCTAAGTAGAAATGGCTAGAGGACAATTGTAAGGATGTAGAAGCATATATCACTAGGAGTAACATAGATTCTGCCTACCGGAAAATTAAAGAGACCTTTGGAGAAAAGAGAACCACCTATATGAATAGCAAGAGCTCAGGTGAAAAACAAGTTCTCAGTGAAGGAGGGAAATCAGAAAGACGGAAGGAATATATGGAGGGTCTGTACAAGGTAGGTGTGCTGAGGGCAATATTATAAAAATAGAAGAGGGCGAGGAAGAAGATGAGAAGGGAGATACGATACTGCTTGAAGAATTTGACAAGGCACTGATAGCCTTGGGAGAGCCAGCCAGCCGTGACAAAACTCTTCCATCTGGTGAGGAAGATGTATGAGCAGGTACTGACACATATGAAAATTCCCGAACTATCAGCACGGCTGCAAAATACTAACCCGAATTCTTTGCAGGAGAATGGAAAAGTTGGCCGAAACGGATCTCGGAGAAGATCAGTTTCGATTCCGGAGAACAAGCGAGGTAATACTGCCTGTACGACTTCTCATAGAAGATAGATGAAGGAAAAGCAAACCTACGTTTATATCATTTGTAGACGCAGGGAGAGCTTTGAAAATGTTGACTGGAATACTCTCTTTCTTATTCTAAAGGTGTCAGGAGTCAACTACAGGGAGCCTAAGCTACTTACAATTTGCCCTGAAAGCAGATGGCAGTTACGAGTCGATGGGTATGAAAGGGAAGCAGTGGATGAGAAGGGAGTAAGACAAGGTTCTAGCCTATCCCCGATGTTATTCAATCTGTATATTGGGCAAGCAGTAAAGGAAACAACAGAAAAATTTGGAATTAAAGTCTAGGAAGGAGAAATAGAAACTTTGAGGTATTGCCGATGACATTGTAACTCTGTCAGATACAGCAAAGGACTTGGATGAGCAGTTGCACGACATGAACAGTATCTTCAAAGGAAGATATAAGAAGAACATCAACAAAAGAAAAACGAGGATAATGGAATGTAGTCGAATTAAATCAGGTGATGCTGAGAGAATTACATTAGGAAATCAGACATTTAAAGTAGTAAATGAATTTTGCTATTTTGGAAGCAAAATAACTGATTATGGTTGAAGTAGGGAGGATATGAAATGCAGGCTGGCAATAGTAAGAAAAGCATTTCTGAAGAAGAGAAATTTGTGAACATCCAATATAGATTTAGGTATCAGAAAGTCCTTTCTGAAACTATTTGTGTGGAGTGTTGCCATGTATGGGAGTGAAACATTGACGATAAACAGTTGAAGCAAGAGGAGAATAGAGGCTATTGAAATGTGGTGCTACAGAAGAATGCTAAAGATTAGATGGGTAGATCACGTAACTAATGACGAGGTAGTCAACAGAACTAGAGAAGAGAAATTTATGGTATAACCTGACTAAAAGAAGGGATCGGTTGGTAGGACACATTCTGAGGCATCAAGAGATAACAAATTTAGTACTAGAGGGAATCGCCGGGGGTAAGGTCCTTGAGAGAGGCCAAGAGATGAATACAGTAAGCAGATGCAGAGGGATATAAGATGCAGCAGTTACTCGTAGATGAAGAGTCTTGCACAGGACAGAGTAGCATGGAGTGGTGCATCAAACCAGTCTTTGGACTGAAGACCACAACAACAACAACAACAACGGTACTTCTACCAACTTAACAAGGACTGTTACAGCGTTGTTCTGCTCCAAATCTAGAAATTGAACTGACTTGGGCTATCTTGTCTCTAGCTCCTGGGCGTCAGACACTATATGGGGACAGTTCCATTCCATTTGGGGTCAGTTCTCGATCCTTGTAGCCCACAAACGGGTCACCTTTTTGGTTGTTCACCACTCGTCAGCTACTAACATTCTCGGCTTAGACACTAAAGCACTTGCGTTTTCTGACTCTGATGAGGTCCATTTCATATCAGACAAACTGTACTGTGTTCGCATCTATATTTAAATCAAACTTCAGTTGTGCTTCAGACTTTAAGGGGGGTTGTCATGGATTTGATTCCAATAAATCGGTATTTTTTTCTTGGTGCATAAAGATTTTTCTACATTGTGTACTAATTTTATCTACATAGCAGCATTAGAAGTGGCGTTACAATGTTAAAACGCTTGATTGCTGTGTCGTTTGCAGAAGTGCATATTTGTTTTTTGTGCAGAAGCCGAATGTGTCGACGTTGGCCAAGGAAAGAGGGTACAGAAGCATTCACATTATACTTATCAGGTAAATCAAGGATTAAATACGCCTCACATACACAGACCAATATCTGCAGCGAGATATTTTTAAGTGTTCGTAAAATTCCAGTCTAATGAATTCCAAAGAAACGCTCGTGTTAACCGAGAATGGTCTAAATTCCAATAGTTCCTCTTAGAACGATTGGTTCAGTGAGCGTGAATGTTGCTTATTAGAAAAATGACCAGAATAGCTGCTTTTAATAACTAAACTTTATTCATGGCTGACTGTTTAATCATTTATCACTGAGCCATGTGTCGCTCGCGTTCATGCCGTTTGTTCTTTGGCATTTTGTCACATCGAGTGGCATCTTGTTTCTTCCTTACTCACAGGTGTAATGAAGTTGCTGGCTTGCCTCCTTGAGTGGCAGCAGCAGTGCTTATCGATACTAGTACTGTCGCAGTATCTTTGGTGTGACCTCTAGAATTTCCGGGTGGTGGTGGTGTGTGTGGCAGTCAGTCGGCTGGAACGGAGTAGCGAGGAACTCTTTGCAGCGTGCGGCCATGCTAGGACTGCTGGCGGCGTGCTCGTGCTGCCGGATGGCTGTGAGAGCGACGAAGTTCGTTGCCCACCGAACCTGGACGCTGAAGTTGAGTGATCAGTTAACCTGTTACGAAGCCTCAACAATTGTGACGTCTCTTCATTTATTTGTGGGTTGTTACTCCCTGAGCTGTTTGGGCTAGCAGCAACTTATGATGTGTTTGGGTTGGCGAAATCTTGCAGCCAGCTTCCTATACTGTGTTTAATTATTAAATTGACTGTTACTTACCAGTGAAGTGCACCAGCGGTATTTTCTGCCCAGTGGCTGTTAACACCCCAGTTACCTGCCCTGGTCGTTGGTGTACTTCTCCAGCAGTGTGCCTTTCCTCGTTGTGTTGATGCTGTCCGGCACGGCGTGTAGTTCGACAGGCTTTTAGTTATTGGTTCACATTTGCTTAGCGTGGTTGTTGCTCCCTTGGCTGTTTTTAGACGCCAATTTCTGAAGTCGTAGTGCTATTCATAGCCTCGCCCTCAGCCGATATTTTCCATCGTAAAAAAAAAGAAAGAAAAGAAAAATCGGCTGCACATTGCAAATATACTGCCAGCTTTAAAGCTGTATATTTATGTACTGATTTATTATCAGAGAACCAGTAGATCAATAGATCAACAAGCTAGCAGCCTGCTTACCCCCTTACAGTAAGAATTGAAAGGAAAACTATGCACGTTCAAGCTTAGCGATAAATACTTTGCCAACAATGTTAACTACATGTATGTGACACAATAAAAGTTGTGTCTGATGGATCCGTCATTCGGTTTCGTCACGAATTGGATTTGGCTGGAACACTTCATGTCGACTGTCCTGTTTTTTCAGCAGCGAACTAGCAGTCGTAGTGTGAAGTTAAACATCGCAGTTTCTTCTGGTAGCGCCGAGCTCCGATTAAGTCAGCATTTCCCCTCACACGCCTCCGCCCACTGCAAAGACCAGTCTTGTCATTTAGATTTTTGTTCATCATTTCCAGCAACTGAGTTTAAAACTGTTTTTTAACGCAACTGGTGTGCTATTTCTTCACATCGGAAATCATGTTATTCCATTCACACCGCCATCCTTCCAGTGCAATCAGACTACTGGTTCAAATGGCCCGGAGCAGTATGGGACTTATCATCTGAGGTCATCATTCCCTAGAACTTGTTGTTGTTGTTGTGGTCTTCAGTCGTGAGACTGGTTTGATGCAGCTCTCCATGCTACTCTATCCTGTGCAAGCTTCTTCATCTCCCAGAACCCACTGCAACCCACATCCTTCTGAATCTGCTTAGTGTAGTCATCTCTTGGTCTCCCTATACGATTTTTACCCTCTACGCTGCCCTCCAGTACTAAATTGGTGATCCCTTGATGCCTCAGAACATGTCCTAACAACCGATCCCTTCTTCTGGTCAAGTTGTGCCACAAACTTCTCTTCTCCCCAATCCTATTCAATACTTCCTCATTAGTTATGTGATCTACCCATCTAATCTTCAGCATTCTTCTGTAGCACCACATTTCGAAAGCTTCAATTCTCTTCTTGTCCAAACTATTTATCGTCCATGTTTCACTTCCACACATGGCTACACTTCATACAAATACTTTCAGAAATGACTTCCTGACACTTAAATCTATACTCGATGTTAACAAATTTCTCTTCTTCAGAAACGCTTTCTTTGCCATTGCCAGTCTACATTTTATATCCTCTCTACTTCGACCATCATCAGTTATTTTGCTCCCCGAATAGCAAAACTCCTCTACTACTTTAAGTGTCTCATTTCCTAATCTAATTCCCTCATCATCACCCGACTTAATACGACTACATCCCATTATCCTCGTTTTGCTTTTGCTGATGTTCATCTTACATCCTCCTTTTAAGACACTGTCCATTCCGTTCAACACAATGAAAGTAAAGTTATGTTCTACTACAGTTCCAAAAGAACCATTTCAAATGTTTACCGAAAATTTCTAAGAAAATATAATGTGAAATAAATATATCGGCTCTCGATATTGCTCTTTAGATATCGATATGTCGATACATTCTTTCATAAGATGTCCCCGATAGGTGTCGATACATTTTTATGAAAATACCGATATGTCTATATTTTACCAGAAGTCGTAATTTTGCAGCTCCCTAGCTTCCTTGAAGCTTATGTTACGCGCAGGTCATCGGTGCTCGACTAGTTGCAGCCTACGCTGGCTCCAGGCGCAGCTCCGTCAGTAGCTGGAAGCGCTGACGGAAACACGTTAGACCGTTCGCAGAGAGTAAAAGTCTTAGAGGCACCATACAGTCCTACACTCCCACTGTAGAACACCGCGAGCCTGGCTGCCCCATGTATGTTTGGAATGACGCTGTTACGTTAGTGCGAATTAATAGCAAACTATCTACAGCGTGTAGGTAAATTATAAACCGAGTGAACGAATTGTTAAAAATAAACACTGCATGACTCTTGTCATGACATGCAGTTTGCTTCGATCTTAGAAATTTTCTATATTTTCCGACTGAGCACTTCCCTTTTTGATGCTTTATCCTACACACGGCATGCATATCAAGTAATTTATTTTTCCTTGTTCTTCTTTCCATTCCTTAGTCCTATTTTTCATTAAAGCAATAACATATGGTTACGATAATGGCCTTTCAAGATAAATCCTGGTTGTTGAACCATGTCGTGCACATTGAGCAAACAGTGAAACAAACAAGAAGAAAATTCGAAAAGGAATAGAGTTCAGGGAAAATAAATTAAAAGCTTTGTAATACCGTCAGAGACAGCAAAGGAAGTGAAAGAGGAGATGGTCAGAATGGATAAAGTCTTGAAAGACATAAGAAAATAAACATCAACAAAAGTAAAATAAGGGTAATGGAATGCAGTCGAATTAAGTCAAGTGATGCGGAGGGGATTAGATTAGGAATTGAGGTATTAAAAGAGGTAGATGAGTTCTACCATTTGGGTAACAAAACAACTGACGATTTACCAAGTAGAGAGAGTACAAAATTCAGCTTCGCAGTACCAAGAAAAGCATTTCTCAAAAATAGAAATTTGTTAGTATCGAATAGGTTCAAATGCTAAACTTTTTTCTGAATATATTTGTGTGGCGTGTGCCACTGTTCTGAAGTGAAACCTACTAGATAATCAGTACAGACAAGAGGAGAATAGAAGCTCTTGAAATGTGAGGCTATACGGGTATGCTGAAGGTCAAACTGATAACTCGGATAACTAATGACGAGGTATTGAACGAATAAGGTGAAAAAGGAATTTACTGCAAAAATGGACTAGAGACGGCATCTGTTGACACATCCCCATGCATTACGGAATCGTCGATTTGATAATGTAGGGAAGTGTGCGGGTCAAAAATCGACGACAGTAGGGGTGTACGAAGGTATATTCAAAAGCAATGCCTCCAAATTTTTTTCCATGAAAACTCTTAAAGCTTTTTAAATAAAACAAACTTTATTAACATTTACATTTTTATTCTTCATCGGTACAAACTGGCAGCCCTCTACCGCTAGAAGACTACGAACTGTAGCGTGTAACGTGACGGTATGTAACGTAACTATAGCGGTGTATGAGAAACAGAATGCTGTAATCTACTTTCGAATTCCAAGAATTGCTTCACACATGGAGCAGCCTCTTCTTCAGCATGACAATGCAAGACCGCTCACGAGCGCTGCGACATCGGCAACAATCGATGCCATGAGTTCACTGTTGTCGGTAATCCTCCATAAAGTCCCCGATGTGGCTTCAACTTAAAGAATTCCTTCGAGGTATTATAGTGACGAAGCGGTGCAAGGAGGGGTCAGGCTGTGGTTTCGTCAACAGGCTCAAGCATTCTGCAGTGACGGTATCAACAAACTCGTCTCTTGCTGGGAGATATGTGTTGGTCGTCAGGGTGACTATGTCGAGAAATAAATATGTAGATGTGAAGAATAAAGATGTAGAGTGTTAATAATGTCTGTGTTAATTAAAAAGCTTTAAGAGTTTTCATGGAAAAAATCGGAGTCATTACTTTTTAGCACTTGGGAGCGTTTATGCAGAGATGAAGATGTTTACTTGGAGAATACCAGCGGAGAGAGCTGAACCTAAAACGTCCTTGGCCTGAAGACTGCTACAATGACATTATTATTAACATCCAGCGTGATGCAGAAAAGCGCGCCAGCAACTTATTTTTAATAAAACTATTATTTGTAGTTCTGTCTAAGTTGCAATGAGAAATACCCTTTATTTTCAGTGACTACTTTCGGACACGGCGACCGTTATCAAACCGTCGCTTTCGTTGTAAACATTGAAACATAACACAACCTGTAAATTTGAAAAGTGTCACAATCGACAGTCATGAGTAACATGTACAAAATCGTGTGCAAGCTGTTATCAGTGCTTCTTGCCACACAGCACCATCACAACTCTGCAACTTCGACAGAATTACAAATAATACTTTTTATACGCCAACGGTTTATTTCAAAGTAAAAAAAAATGGAAAACAAAAAACACCTACGGAGTTGTGCTGTTACGAAAGAGTAGATATTCACTAGGACAAAAGTAATTTCTTACCTAGGCACTAGTATGCATCACACAAACAAAATTAGTTAGAATGGTCTGTGTGACTCACACTTGCACACATTGTAGTCGCCAATGTAAACACAGCATATTTATTCACTATAAAATTCGTTGCCAACAGTACCCTAATCTCAGAGGAGTGAAGTTACCGGTAACTAACACATTAGAAATGAAAAGTTGTGTCGCCATCTAGTCTATCTTACTTCCTTAGAAAGACATTTAAAATACGCAGCTTCGAAAGTCTTCGATAATTCGTGGATTAGAAAGTCGATAGCAGTGTTTTTAAATGAAGATTAAAGTTTAACTCCTCGACAACTCCGCCTGTACTACTGAAGAATTCTTTAAATAATTATCATTGATAAAGGTCAATTGGTTTTGTCTACGGGAGCCTTCTTCTGCAGCCACAGCACACATTAATATGAAATAGCTTATAATAAAGACTATTTTCGGCTGTAACACATACAAAAGACCTTTTAGAAAATGAGCATGGGGTGCCATGTCAGCTCGCCCATTCGCACAGCTACTTCATAACGTACTTCGGGAAAGCTGAAGCCCGTGACCTGCACTAAAGTACATTTTGATAAATGTACGCTTTGTTCATTATTTTGGTGCAGAATAATAGTATTCCTTTAAAACAAGTGTTCACCGACTTTTTAAATTACTCTGTTTTCTCCGATTTCAGCGCCACCTAGTAGAGTGATGAAAACAAATATGGTAGAATAATAAAAGCATAAAAACGGTGGACTCTGTATCAGCCTTTTACACCAAAGAAAAATCTGAGGTTGTACCTGTTTAGATTTTGGATTAGATGACTTTCATTCTAATTGATCCGTAGTGAGGAGGTCCTACAGGATGTAGAAAATGTCAGAAAAACAATAATAGGTGACAAATATTTACAACTAAAACAAATAAGGTAATGTACCTTTCATAGGTCCCAAGTGGAATGATCGTCATTTTTGCATCATACCAACGACCTAGCTGTCAGTAGCTAGCCTCTGACGGCTGAATCCGGGAGATATACCTATATTGCCGACTTTTTAAATGGAACTACATATGTTTTTCTATGTCACTTGAAAGAGCCTTCAATGGAAACTTCACCGACATAACGTATGACAAACTTGATCAAATTGTGATAAGAGAGCGCCACAAACCATTGACCTGCAATCACGGAAAGAAGTCCAACATACCTCTGCCCTACTGTATCATTCAGATATGGTTCAAATGGCTCTGAGCACTATGGGACTTAACTTCTGAGGTTATCAGTCCCCTAGAACTTAGAACTACCTAAACCTTACTAACCTAAGGACATCACACACATTAATGCCCGAGGCAGGATTCGAACGTGCGACCATAGCAGTCGAGCGGTTCCAGACTGAAGCGCCTAGAACCGCTCGGCCAGTACCATTCACTGTTTCGAAATGCCCAAAACGTCTCTCATTGTGACGGATAAGTTAGGAATTTGGTACAAGGGTGCCTACACCCTTCCACTGTAATTGTGCAAGACCGTGGCGCCAGGTGACGTCACCCCCCGGGCTGGGCGACGCTTGGAACAGCAAAATGTCTACACATGCGAAAAAAAAGACCGCGCTCAGAAGCTCATGTAAGGTGTAAGTTGGTTTAATGATGTTCTCATTCACATTAAATTTCACAACACTTACATCCAAAGACACCGAGGATGTTCCACTCGATGCAAAGGTCGTCACAGCCCTCTCATCTATATTTCACCCCTTCTTTCGACGCTTGCTCTGGAGTCAGAACTGTGACGCTCGGCTTTGAAATCACGCAGTTTATGTGTGGCCGAAGAACATTTCAGACAAACTGTCGCTCAGAGACGAAAAAGGCTTCGGAGGTGGCATAAAACAGTCCCTTCCCTTGGAGAGTTTTATTTCCCCACATTTCGTGGTCAACACAAACCCATCTTGCACCTCACACGAATTTCTGAGCTGTGGCTTTTATCCGCATGTGTCAGCACTTTGCTGTTTGAAGCGTCGCAGGTAGCCGTGCAGTCTGAGGCGCCTTGCCACGGTTCGTGCGGATTCCCCCGTCGGAGGTTAGAGTCCTCCCTTGGGCATTGATGTGTGTGTTTTCATTAGTGTAAGTTAGTTTAAGTTAGTTTGCGTAGTGTGCAAGCCGAGGGACCGATCACCTCAGCAGTATGGTCCCACAGAACTTACCACAAATTTCCAAAAGCGTTGCCGAGCCCGAGGTTGATGTAGCAGGACACATTGCTTTTGCTCCTACATCTACATCTTCATCTACATCTAAATCTACATGTATACTCTGCAAATCACATTTAAGTGCCTGGCAGAGGGTTCATCGAAACACCCTCATAATTCTCTTTTATTCCAATCTTGTATAGCGTGCGGAAAGAACGAACACCTATATCTATCCGTAGGAGCTCTGATTTCCCTTATTTTATCGTGGTGATCCTTCGCCCCTATGTAGGTCGGCGTCAACAATTTATTTTACCATTTGGAGGAGAAAGTTGCTGATTGGAATTTCGTGAGAAGATTCCGTCGTAACGAAAAACGCCTTTATTTTAATGATGTCCAGCCCGAATCCTATACCATTTCTGTAACACTCTCTCCCATAATTCACGATAATACAAAACATGCTGCCTTTCTTTGAACTTTTTCGATGTACTCCATCAGTCCTATCTGGTAAGGATCCCACACCGCGCAACAGTATTCTAAAAGAAGACGGACAAGCCTAGTGTAGGCAGTCTCCTTAGTAGATCTGTTACATGTTCCAAGTGTGTTGCCAACAAAACGCAGTCTTTGGTTAGCCTTCGCAACATTTTCTATGTGTTCCTTCCAATTTAAGTTGTTCGTAATTGTAATAGCTGGGTATTTAGTTGAATTTACTTAATTTAGATTAGACTGATTTATCGTGTAACCGAAGTTTAACGAATTCCTTTTTAGCACTCATGTGGATGACCTCACACTTTTCGTTATTTAGCGTCAAGTGCCACTTTTCGCACCATTCAGATATCTTTTCTAAATCGTTTTGCAATTTGTTTTGATCTTCTGTTGACTTTGTTAGTCGATAAACGACAGCGTCATCTGCAAACAACCTAATACGGCTGCTCAGATTGTTTCCCAATTCTTTTATGTAGGTAAGGACAGCAAAGGGCCTATTACACTACCTTGGGGAACACCAGAAATCACTTCTGTTTTACTCGATGACTTTCCGTCAATTACTACGAAGTGTGACTTCCTGATGAATCAATCTGAGAACCTAATCAATGTTAAAGGTTGAAGCCATGACCACAAATCAAAACTAGTAATCCACAATTATGACAATAATTTTGCGACCTGTCATTACAAGAACAATACTGTATTACCCAAGTTATTTGCAAAATTCCAAAGCATACTTGATGCAGTTTCATAATACCATTACAGAGGAAGGCTGTATGCAACTTTGAGTCATATTTCACTTTACATGCCGCACGGCAGACAATTAGAGCGTTTCGAAAAAGTGATCCTTTAGTTGTGTCGCGTAGTGTACTTGCAGAACACTCATTTTATTGAACCCACTCGGATGTTCAAACTGAACCGTCGAGACACGTGAATTACGTATTACCGCTACTAAAACAGCTGAATTTCTGTCATCAGTTGCTCTTCCTCTTCCTTTCGGACGTTCAAACTGAACCGTCGAGACACATGAATTGCGTATTACCGCTACTAAAACAGCTGAATTTTTTTCATCAGTTGCTGTTCCTCTTCCTTGCATAATTTCTATATTGTTTGCAGAGTCACATCGTGAGGGTTTGGTACGATCGGGATACCTTTCAGCGTACAAATACATCACTGCTCTAATTGTTTGGAGGCATTCGTCATAACGGAAACTACATCCATTCTTTCGAAAACTGTAAACAATGTGAAGGTCTGAATAGACTCGTGAGCAAGTTGTCTGACTGCTACAACAGCGGATCGCAGACTGGTGGGCTCGGAGCGCGCTTCTAAACATACAAAACTTACCTAACAATTAGTAACGTGTTTGTTCACATCTGCTAAAAACATCACTGATTGCTGTGAACTTGTCTGCTTCCCTTCTTAGCTGGCGGGTACTTTTGTCGTCAAACCTTATGATTGCAATAAGTTCCTTGAAACGTTCTCTTGCCATAATACCCTTGTAAACTGGCCGACCCATTAGGACTGAGCAAAGATCGTGTACACTGACAGAATTGTCCTTATTTGCCCCCATAATTATCAGGATTTCTATAAAGGCATACAATTCTTTCTCATTAGTCAAAGTAACATTTCGCCTTACTGCCTCTTTGAATGTTTTACTATAATATCCATGATGTCAGGCGTAAGAAGTAACTTCAAGGCTTCTCCAGGTGAATGGCAAACAGCAGCTGGAGTTACTCCTTCTTGCTCTCTTACTATATTAGCAACAGACCTCCGAGGAATTCTAGGCTGTGTGGTTACGCACCTTCTTCCAGACTTGGCCACAATAACATCCTGATGGTCACTGTCTGAAGCTGCGCTATCTTCATCTTCTCTACCATCCACATCACTTTCCCGATCTGAATCATACTCCATAACACCATCCTCATATTCACTTTCACTCTCCGAGTCAGAATTTAAATCTAAAATTTCATTCAGAACTCTTTCTAAAGATGAGTCACGTATTCTTTTAGTCATTTCTAAGTCTGGGTGTGAACAGTAGGGAACTGGCACTAACTCACTGCAAGTTTACAAGATAAATAACAGCTGACTGACATCAACAATCACTTCCTCTGCAAGTAAACCGATTGTTGTGAATATCAAGAATACCAACCAACAAGAAACTAATTTGCATTATTGTAGAGATGAGAAATACAAATCCTACTAAGGGAAATTTTCTATAGCATGGAAGCCTTTTGTTGGATCCATAATAAGTTTATTTATTTTTTCTTTCAAAGCAGGAATTTTCTATAAAATATATTGACACTAACGTTTCATAAAACAGCCAACAAACAATAACTCGAAGGGAATATGTAGTATGAAAGTTACTTGGGCAAAAGCAGGGGACATACAAAATTGTGGTTTCAACGAACCCCCCCCCCCCCCCCCCCCCCCTCCCTAGCCGTCCTAGGGTTAAGTGCACCAGCGGAATTTTCTGCCTTGTGGCCGTTAGTGTTCCGGTTACCTGCCCTGGCCACTAACGTAATTTCAGGCAGTGTCCTTTCTCACCTGTTGTCGCTGTACAAAACAGTGTGCAGTTTTGATAGCTTAATTAATATACATGTTTGATTGTGGATAATTACGTCCGTAACATTTTGTGTTTCAGTTCGCATGTACCGATTGGTGGCAAGGAAGTCGTTTTGTCGGTGGGACCGTGGTTGTCCCTTGGTTGGCTTACCGACAGATCAAATGTAGTTGGGCCCACTACCTGTCTCACCTAAGCGAATGAGGGCAAACCGAACCCTGGAGGCTTCTGAGTGCCGTTGTCTTTACTGTCTTTCTCACTGGTGTTTAATTGTCTGTGTAGAATCTGTCATAGCCAATGAATTAAAAATTTCTTGGTTTTACTGTGTTTTAAGTAAATCAAAGGCCTTCAGCCGCGTATAAGTAAGTTTGAATTCTGGCAAGTGAATATTTGCTGAAAGGTTATTGTCGTTGTGTTATCTTTTCTTTTAGTGCGGTTTCAGCCACTTAAAACTTTAGGCTTGTGGTTATTGTTTTTTTAAAATTTTGGAAAATTAATTGTGGGCCTTCAGCTGCTTGGAACCTTATTCTTAAAATTACCTTTCAAGCTCAAACATTGCGGCCTTCTGTCTTTAAAAGGTTATGGTAATTTATTTTAAAATCTTGAAAATTTTATCGTGGGCCTTCAGCCGTTTGCATTCATCTACATCTACATCTACATGGATAGTCCACAAATCACATTCAAGTACCTGGCAGAGGGTTCATCGAACCACGTTCACAATTCTCTGTTATTCCAATCTCGAATAGTTCGCGGACATTATGAACACCTATATCTTTCCGTACGAGCTTTGATTTCCCTTATTTTATCGTGGTAATCGTTCCTTCCTATGTAGGTCGGTGTCAACAAAATATTGACGCATTCGGAGGAGGAAGTTGGTGATTGGACTTTCATGAGAAGATTCCGTCGCAACGAAAAACGCCTTTATTTCAATGATGTCCAGCCCAAATCCCGTATCATTTCTGTGACACTCTCTCTCGTACTTCGCGATAATACAAAACGTACCTCCTTTCTTTGAACTTTTTCGATGTACTCCGTCAGTCCTATCTGGTAAGGATCCCACACCGCGCATCAGTATTCTAAAAGAGGATGGACAAGCCTAGTGTAGGCAGTCTCCTTAGTAGGTCTGTTACATTTTCTAAGTGTCCGGCCAATAAAACGCAGTCTTTGGATAGCCTTCCCCACAACATTTTCTATGTGTTCCTTCCAATTTAAGTTGTTCGTAATTGTAATACCTAGGTATTTAGTTCAATTTACGGCTTTTAGATTAGACTGATTTATCGTGTAATCGAAGTTTAACGAGTTCCCTTTAGCACTCATGCAGATGACCTTACACTTTTCGTTATTTAGGGTCAACTGCCACTTTTCGTACCATTCATATACTTTTCTAAATCGTTTTGCAGTTTGTTTTGATCTTCTGATGACTTTATTAGTCGACAAACGACAGCGTCATCTGCAAACAACCGAATACGGCTGCTCAGATTGTCTCCCATATTCGTTTATATAGATAAGGAACAGCAGAGGGTCTATTACCCTGCCTTGGGGAACGCCAGAAATCACTTCTGTTTCACTCGATGACATTCCGTCAATTACTACGAACTGTGACCTCTCTAACAGGAAATCACAAATCCAATCACATAACTGGGACGGTACTCCATAAGCACGCAATTTCAGAGCCGCTTGTGTGGTACATTGTCAAAAGTCTTCCGTAAATCCAAAAATACGGAATCGATCTGCATCTTCTTTATGTTTGTCTATCCAATTTTGCCTTGAGGCTTTTAACCCAGCTGTGTATCTTCAGTCACTTGAAATTTACCTTGTTGATTTTTAAGATTTCTTATTTGGAGGCCCTCAGCCGTGAAAGAATTGGAGTTTGAAGCTCGTAGTTGTAAAAGTTCTGCTATGAACCGCTTTAGTTGTAAATATTTTATTAAATTAGAACAAATTAGAGTTTTGAAGTGAAATTGACCGCTACCTTATTTGGCCTTTTCCACAATCCTAATCACCTGTTCTGCGCTGAGGGTTTAGCGGGCGTTTCACATACCTCCACAAGGGTACCAATAAACTGATACGCAGAATCAATGATGTTCCAAAGACTGACAATCAAGCTAGTAAACAGTTGGTCATAATGCTTTGGCTGATCAGTGTATAGTTAGTATATGTTTGTTTCCAACAGGTTATGTCGCTGAAGCCTTCTTCTAAGGCCCATTAATATGCTACAAAAATGTTAAAATTGTCGGTATTTTAATTTGACCTCCTTCAACATTAAGAATTGTTTGCGTACAACAGAATATATAGGGTGGGAAAAGTACAGTTGGGCCGGAAAATATTTATAAGAGTGAAGCGAAACTGATACTTGTTAATGGACAGGAGAACTGCCCGGTACAGAAAATGCTACAAACACTGGATCAGATTCACCAACGATTACTCCCTCATCTCTGCACAAGCGCATATTCCGCATGCTCAGTCCCGAGTATTTCGCTTTGCCATTACTTCTGAATGAGAAAAGCAGACTTATTTAGTATCAAGTTGAATGGAACACAAAATGTTGTACACGATAAACAGCACGTGTTCTTCGTAGAGTGTTAAGCGAAGCACAATTTGTGGAAAATGTATGCGGAACTGTGTTTTGGTAAAACTTCCAGCAAGTGTTCAACTCAAAACTTAACGCTAAAATGACGTGAAAGGGGCTCTGTAGCGTATAAAAACCAACTGAACACCAGAAGCATTCTTTTAATGAAGTGGAGGTGGTAATTAAGAGATCGTCGTATACCGTATCGTTGCCGGAAAGGATCTGTACCTGTATACTTACAAATTTACTGCTGCGAGTGAGTTAAAAGTCCAAACGACCTTCCACGTGTTGAGTTCTGCCAGTGGTTCCTGAGTGAAGTGGGATCACGACTTTTGGATCCTCAGTTTTTTATTTCTTTAGATGAGGCCTGGTTGAGCCTGTCAGGGTACGTGAACCAACAGAACATGCACCATTATGCATCAGAAAATCAACACAACTTTGGTGTTTTGCGCGCAATGTCTAGTGTCTGCTATTACGATCTAAGGTAATAGCTATTCTAAAGCCTGGGAAGCCAGCTTACAACCCAAAAAGCTACAGACCAATTGCCCTGCTGTCTGTAATTTACAAATTACTAGAGAGGCTTATATATAACAGAATTAGCCCAGAATTGATCAGGGCGATACCAGTTGAACAGGCAGGCTTTCGGCCAAGAAGAAGATGTACTGACCAGGTGTTGTCACAATTCCAGAGAAAATTCAAACATCAGTCGCCTTTATTGACCTCTCAGCAGCTTACGACACTGTGTGTACAAAATTCTTTGAGTAATTCCTTGCAAATCACAGCATTCTTAATAGACAGCATGCTCAATGATAGGGTGTTCCAAATAAGTAGGGACGCTGACTACAGCTCCATCAAAAAAGTAAAGAATGGCTTACCACAAGGATCAGTGCTCGCACCACTGCTGTTTAGCCTCTATATTGCAGACGTGCCGGAAACACAATCAAGAAAGTTCGGGTATGCTGACGATTGGGCCCTCGCTACTAGATGTAGCACAATTGAAGCATCTGAGGATATCCTAACGAAAGACCTGAAGATAATGGGTGAATATTTCCGTAAGTGGACACTTCAACCAAATGCTTCCAAGACAGAGGTTACTTGCTTCCATCTCAACAACAAACTCGCTGGAAAGGAACTCAACATTCGATTTGAAAACACCGTTCTCAGGCATAACAAAACTCCGAAGTACTTGGGCATGACGCTGGACAGTACACTACCTTTTAAAGAGCACCTAACAAAGACTGCCGAAAAATTAAAGACAAGAAACAACGTTATTCAAAAGCTCTGTGGTACTACCTGGGGAGCAACGGCCTCCACTCTCCGCACCTCTGTTTTAGCAATTGTATTCCCGGCTGCCGAATACTGTGCTGCGATTTGGGTAAACAGCCCACATGTAAAAAAAAAGGTGGATGTCCAGTTGCATAACACTCTAAGGATGATTTCTGGAGTAATTAAACCCACTCCAAAGCAATGGCTCCCAATATTAAGCCACATCCCGCCGCCACACCAGCGACGTATTGATGCCCTTGTACATGAATACAAAAACATAATGGGAAATGGAAGCCAGCCAATCCATCAAGACCTTAGGCTGCAAACACTAATAGGCTTCGATCTAGGAACCCGCCAACAAGAACAGCAAGGAACTGTGTACAAGAAGGTTTCAGTATCACAAACGCATGGTCTGAAAAATGGAACGCATGACAAAATCATAACATCCCTTGCATGACACAAAAACCACCTGGTTTTGACCTACCACGCAAAACGTGATCCACTCTAAATAGGATTAGAACTCGTCAAGGCAGATGTGCTTACTCCCTATATATATGAGGTAAAATACCATCCCCTCAGTGTGACTGCGTAGAAAGTCAGACCATCAGCCACATTGATGAAGAGTATTCCAGAAGAGTCTATAATGGGAGCCCCGACAACTTCCTGCTCGCAACTCCAGAGTTGATAGATGATATTAATAGATTTGATGTTCGTTTGTAATCCTTAAACTTTGTTATATTAGTGATGTATGTTTGCAATTATTAACGTTTGTTATATTAGTGATTTGTCTGGTTCTTTCTTATGGGTCTGTATTGCCGTACGATAAATAAATAAATAAGTGTCTGCGTCGTAGGGCGATTCTTCCACCAAACTGGTAACACTAACTGGAACTGGTGAATACACATGTGGATCAACTCACAGAAGAGGCAACATTACACAGTGCCTTAGTAAACATGTCACGAGAGTTAGAAGTGTTCGTCGAGTAGAGGAAATTCTGCAGAGGCAGTGCAACGTCATCTCACTCCCAGTGATAAGAGAATAATGGAAAGGCCATGTGCACTCAAATACACTGAGGCGACAAATATCATGGGATACCTGTTAATATCGGGGAGGACCTCTTTTTGCACCGTGTAGTGGCACGAACTCAACAAGTCGTTGGAAGTCCCCTGCAGAAATATTGAGCCACGCTGCCTCTGTATCCGTCCATAATTGCGAAAGTGTTGCGGGTGCAGGATTTTGTGCACTAACTCACCTCTCATTTATGTCTCACGGATGTTCGGTGCCATACATGTCGGGCGATCTAGGTGATCACACCATTCGCTTCCATTCCAGAACATTCTTCAGTCCGAATTGTGGCCCAATGAACTGCACATTGTCATCCCTAAAAAAATCCATCGTTGTTTGAGAACATAGTCGTAAAGTCCATGAATGGCTGAAAATGGTCTGTAAGTACGCGAACATAACAATTTCCAGTCAACGAACCATGTAAACAGTGCCCGCACCATTAGGGAATCACCACCAGCTTGCACAGTGCCTTGTCGACAGCTTGAGCCCATGGCTTGGTGGGATCTGCGCCACTCTCGAATCCTGCCATCTGCTGTTACTGACTGAAATCGGGAATCATTTGACAAGGGCAGGTTTTTCCAGTCGTCAAGGGTCCAACTCGTATGGTCCACGAGCGCAGGAAAGGCGCTACACGCGACGTTAAGTTGTTAGCAAAGGCACTTGGTCTGTCGTCTGCTGCCATAGTCCATTGACACCAAATATCGCCTCACTGACTTGACGAATACTTCTGTCCTACCTCTCAAAATTGATTCCTGCGGTTATTTCAAGTAGTGTTGCTTGCCTATTAGCACTGACAACTGTACACAAACGCGATGCTCTTCGCCGTTAAGTGAAGGCTGTCGGCCACTGCTTTGTTAGTGGTGATAGGTAATGCCTCAGATTTGGTATTCTCGGCACATTTTGACGCTATGGACTTCGAAATATTGAATTCGTTAAGTATTTCCAAAACAGAATGTCCTATGCGTCTAGTTCCAACTACCATTCCGCGTTAAAAGTTTGTTGATTCACGTCGTTTGGCCATATTACGTCGGAAATCTTTTCACGTGAATCACCTGAGTTCAAATGGGCGCCCTTTTTTACCTTTTGCGCGCAATCATACTGCCATCTGTATATGTGCTTATCGCTGTTTCATGACTTTTGTCACCTCAGTTTACTCGTACAATGGAAGAGCTACAGCAGAATATTGGAAATGCTGTCGATACCATCTCTCAGACGGACATGTTGTGCGTGTCTGAGGTGCACAGCGCTGCATTCACTTTCTAGCAAATATTAATGGTCATAAAAAGGAACCCTCCCACTCCCTTCTTCCTGTAAATATATGTATATAAGGAAAACAAAGCTGATCAGTATATATATATATATATATATATATATATATATATATATATATATATATATATATATATATAGGGTGATTATAATTGAAATTAAACTTTCAAAACGCTGTAGAAATAACACCACTGGTCAGAATAACATCAAATTGCAACGGAATATTATCGGAGAAGGGGGAAAAAGTATAGCAGAAGAAAAAAATTGTGCGAAAATTGATCAATAAATGGCGCTGCATGTGTCAGAATACCTAAATGTTGGCCGTGGTGGCCGTGCGGTTCTAAGCGCTTCAGTCCGGAACCGCGGGACTGCTACGGTCGCAGGTTCGAATCCTGCCTCGGACATGGATGTGTATAATGTCCTTAGGTTAGTTAGGCTTAAGTAGTTCTAAGTTCTAGGGGACAGATAACCTAAGATGTTAAGTCCCATAGTGCTCTGAGCCACTTGAACCAATACGCAAATCAAAACACTTGCCGCGCGCACGACACACTGAGGTTGGTATAAACACGCCGCGTACACGGTTGGTTTTTCCTCCTTTAGCGTCTGCGACGTTCGCTATGACTGTCTCTATGCAGGATCGTGCTCTGCTTGTAAAGCTGTTTTAAGAATGATGACTGTGAACACGTCGCCCTGCAGAAGTTCTGGACACTAAACGGCTTTAAAAAAAAAAGTCGTTGGTCCGATGAGTTTCATGGGTCTGGAGAAAATGATTCATAAATTTGAAAAGATGGGTTCTTTTGGTGTGCGACCTGATAGAGGAAGGAAAAGAATTGATTCGACGTCAATGTAAGTAGTGGTAACAGAATTGCAGTAGGAGACGAGTGGTAGTGTGCAAACGTGTTGTGCACGGGGAATTGCCGGAACATTGGACATACCCATGCGCAAGGTGCATAAAATCCAACGAAACATCCTTTGTGGCTATGCATTCAAAATTACCCATGTGCACGAGTTGATTCCTGTTGACCTGACAGCAAGAGAGACCTTTGCTTTAGAATTTATTGCTGGCATGGAAGTGGACAATGATGGGCCGTGGAAGGTTTTGTGGACAGACGAAGCCCACTTCCATATGACAGGATATGTCAATATATAGTATTGGGCAACGGAAAATCCACACGCAAATCAGCCAGAACCTCTTCATCCTGAAAAGGTCATTGTGTGGTGCGGGTTTACGGCATCATTTGTCATAGGGCCATCTTTTTTCGAAGAGACAGGTGCTTCCCGTCCTGTTATCTGTATCGTCACTGGTAAGCGCTCTGAGTATCTTTTGCGCAGCCAAGTCTTTCCAGCTCTCCAACATCTTGGATGTGTGGATGGGATAATTTTTATGCAACATTGCGCACCTCTGTACATTGCAAATCCAGTTAAGCAGCTGCTAAAGCGCCATTTCGGAAATGTTAGAATTATCAGCAGCCATTTCCCTACAGCCTGGTCGTCCCGATGACCTGATCTTAACCTTGTGACCTCTGACTGTGGGGCTGTCTGAAAGATGTTGTGTTCAGTATTCCGACTGAAAACTTAGCTTCACTGAAAGCACGCATTTCCCACCACATTCTAAACGTGACCCCGGAAACAAAATGGTTCAAATGGCTCTGAGCACTATCGGACTTCACATCTGAGGTCATCAGTCCCCTAGAACTTAGAACTACTTAAACCTAACTAACCTAAGGACATCCCACATCCATGCTCGAGGCAGGATTCGAACCTGCGCGGTTCCAGACTGAAGAGCCTAGAACCACTCGGTCACAACAGCCCGCCCCAGGAACACTTCTATCAGCTATGGAACGTGCTGTTTCTCGGTTTCAACTTGTTGCAGAAAATGGTGGACACCATACTGAACATGTCTTGCGCCAGTCACACGGAAATTAATAATCCGATTTGATTTTGACTGATGCTCTTTATGCAGTTTCTGACGTCAGGACAATTAAAATCCGATGTGATTGATTGTTTTTATGTGGTTTTTGGCCTCAGGACAATTAAAAACTGATTTTTTACATCCATTGCGATATGACCTTGCCGTGGTGGATTGTCTTAGTAACTAACAGCATCACATATGTACACCCATGCACACTGATTAGTACAGTTTGTTTAACGTCAGACGTACACCTTAGGCATTGTTGTATCGTTCATTTGTCGGTTGTAAGCGACCACTATTAAATTATGATGCTTACAGCGCCATCTATTGCTACATTTTGTAACGATTTATTTTTGTTCTGCCATACGTTTTCTCCCTTCACTGTCAATATTCCGTTGCAATTTGACGTCATTATTGCCAGTGATGTTATTTCTGCAGCTGTTTGAACACACACACACGTATATCGATGTCAACGACATTGTACAGTAGTTTTGTGGATCACTTCTACTACCCTTCTTGTAGACGCATGTGACCTGTGTTTCTTCCAACTACTGGGCACGGTTTTTTGATCGAGGGATGTACACTAGATTATAGTTAGACGACCGGATAAATCAGCCGCAAATTGAATACAGAATCTGATAGGGATTCCATTGGACACTGAACATTTCTTCAATTTTAACGATTTCAGCTTTTTCTCAACACCACTGGCACTACCGCTTATTTCACTCAGCTTTTCAGTGGTACGAGGATTAAACTGTGGCAATTCTCCTAGATTTATATTTTTGAAAGAACTGTAAAAGCAGAGTTAAGCATTTCATCTTTCGTATTGCTATCCTCAATTTCAGTTCCTGGCTCATTCGCTCGGGACTGGACACTAATTTTGGTGTCACTAACAGCCTTTACATACGACAAGAATTTCTGTGGGTTCTGTGAAAGACCATTTGACAATATTCTGTTACGGTAGTCATCGAATTGCTCTTGACAGCCAAACGCCTTTCATTCAGCATATTCCTATATATAGTCTAATGCTTTGTTTTACACGCATTGTGCAGTAGTCTCTGTTTCCCCTGTTTCTTTACCGTGACTGCATACGATGGAGAGACGGTTCCATTATAAATTGTTGTACTGGGTCCGTGCCTACTCAGTGTATGGTCAACTAATGTTTCATACTTGAGCCATAGTTTCTCTAGATACTCCTGTCTTACGATGAAAGTTTCAAGTTCCTCATTGAGATACGAATCTGCTGATTTATCTAGTTTACTGAACTGAACGCCTTCGAGCCATTGTGTCGGCATCCATCCTGGCGGAACGGTTGCTACTGCTTCGTACTGAGCTTGGTATAATTTAACCAACTGATTGAAGCACTGTTTGAATAAATAATGTTTGAATAACTCTTTCACTAAATAATTTAATTCCAAGTTAATAAGATGTTATAATTTGAATTCTTTCATGCTTCGATCAAGTTTTTAATTCCAGGTTTTGATGTCAATTTTTTAAAATTTTGTCAGATCAATTAACTTCATGGTTTTGAAATAAAATGATGATCTGGAAGTAAAGAATATAATACCTAAAGAATATAATACCTAAGAAAGTTTTATGATAATTCCTCCTGTTGCTTTAACTGCCTTAGTAAGTTGACTGCTGTCTTTTTTAATCAAAAAAAGGAAATTCCTTTATGTAGCTTGCTATATAGTTTTATTAAACAAATAATGATTGTTCTTGAACCGTGAATGATGCTGTTGTCATTTTTCCCTTGGATCAGGAACCCCACTCCACAGTCGAGTGTGCTGAATCTGAGTGTCACCTGTTAAATGAACTCACTAAAATCACACGCACACAAAATGAATGCTATGTTGTAAAACTGAAACGATAAAATACAGGGTGATTCCTTCCAACATGTACAAACTCTCAGTACTGATCGATGAGAGGATACGGATCATTTAAGGCCTAATGAACACATGTCCAGAAATGCATGGTTTCCATGCAAGAGATCATTTATGCAATCATACATTGTTACAGAGACTGTGGTCTAATACATGCTGTACCATGCAGCCATAGTTACAGTGTGTGCCTCAAAGCATGTGTGTACGTGTAGTAGGGCGTTCTGTTTCACACTTTCACATAGGCCAGGCTGCATCTGAACAGTATCAAAGGTAGGATGAATAATCTGCTCCAGTGTCTCCACACCTGGAATTGGCTCTGCATATACGATACTTTTGAGATGGCCACATAACCAGAAATTGCACTGGTTGAGACCCGTCAACACGCAGGCTATGCAGCTGGACCCCCTTGTCCGATCTGTTGGCCACGGAAGACACGATTGAGGTGCTTACGGACGTTAACGGTGAAGTGGAGCACCATCAGGTAGCAGTCACATAATCCTTCGAATTACCAATAGCAGTTCTTCCAGCAGGGGAGACAACGTCACCGGCAAGAAACGCTGATATTTAGGTGACGTGGAAGGAAGACCGGTCCCAAAATACAGTCGCCAGTTCTCCCGGCCCACACATTCCGGCTGCACCAATGCTGATCGTTTGTTGTCGCCATACCATTTGAGTTTTGCCTACTATCCCACAGATGACTGCTATGGCAGTAGAAAGATACCACTCTGCGTAGAGATGGCCTCATCTGTGAATAGGATGGATGACACAAATACTGAAATCGTAGTTTCCCGGTGAAGAAACCAGTGACAAAACTGCTCCCGAAGTAGAAAGCCTCTCGCTCATGAGCCCTAAGCACGCTGTAAGTGATAAGGGTAATAACAATTGTCAATAATGTTGCACACGGTCGTCTGGCTTACTCAGTGCAGGTGGGTCAACTAAAAAAGATGGTTCAAATGGCTCTGAGTACTATGGGACTCAACTGCTGTGGTCATAAGTCCCCTAGAACGTAGAACTACTTAAACCTAACTAACCTAAGGACAACACACACATCCATGCCCGAGGCAGGATTCGAACGTGGGACCGTAGCAGTCGCGCGGTTCCGGACTGAGCGCCTAGAACCGCTAGACCACCGCGGCCGGCGGTGGATCAACTGCCCAGCACTGACATGGCGGTCGCCTTCCACAGTGTTAATCACATTTTCCTCCAAGTCTGTTGCCCAAATATTTCGGGTACGTCGTTCATGAAACGACCATGTTTCACACAAACTGCGTAACACTGTTGCAGACATTGAATGTTGTGGTTGTTGTCTGTGGGGATAGGTCTCCTAATACAACCTTGCTGTCCGCTCCCCATTGCCATTTTTGCCTTTGCCTTTATGTAAGTAGACATCATGTTGGAAAGCTCTGGATTCATATACGGAACCATTGCGTACAATGCTGTATCACAGCCACTACAAGAGAAACCGAGCGAGGTGGCGCAGTGGTTAGCACACTGGACTCGCATTCGGGAGGACGACGGTTCAATCCCGTCTCCGGCCATCCTGGTTTAGGTTTTCCGTGATTTCCCTAAATCGTTTCAGGCAAATGCCGGGATGGTTCCTTTGAAAGGGCACGGCCGATTTCCTTCCCAATCCTTCCCTAACCCGAGCTTGTGCTCCGTCTCCAATGGCCTCGTTGTCGACGGGACGTTAAACACTAACCACCACCACCACTACAAGAGAAGTGAATTGGACACAACGTTGCCAATAACTAGGGCAGGATAGGGCACTAGGGCACGGCGTATGAGGAACAATACCACCATTTAGTTTTATTTTCCTTCATTGTAATTTCCATTCCCCATCAGGGGCGAGCTGGCAGCAGCATAATCGCTCCTCTTCAGCCGAGAGACATAAGCAGACAAGAAGACATTTAAAACAATATAAAGAAGAAAACATGGCGGAATATAGAAGCAAAAAGGCGGAAACGTAAGAAAAGAAAGCATATAAAGTGGTGACTGTAAAACAGAGGTAAAAATCTAAAAAAATATTTTACACAAAAAACACACATTGGATTAAAATGTACCAGGCAAAGCACAGCCAGAGCATAAAAAGTCACAGGACGATTAAAACAGCCACGTGACGGACGGTGGAGCACTGAACAATCATGGATGATAAACAGGCCAAGCACACAATTAAAACCACCTCCCTAGATGACACTGGATGGTACCAAAACACAACACTAACTCATCACACTGACAATGAATAAAAGCCTGGCAGGATCTGCTAATGGGTGGGGGGGGGGAGAGAAAAGGGGACGAGGAGGAGAGTAGAGAAAGGGGGAGATGAGGTGGGTCGTGTGCCGAAGGAGGGCCGGGAAGGGAGGGGTGGGAGAGGGAAACAGGCAAAGGGGGAGTGCAGGGAATCAGGGAGAGAAGGAGGAAAATCCGCTCTGGGAGAAGGGGGGGAGAGGGAAAAGGGGGCCAAGGGGGTGGGGATGGGCAAGGCCAGGTTACAGTTGGAAGGAAAGGTAGATGTCATGGCAAAGTTCAACATCCAGGAATGGGAAGTGCTGGAAATAGCCCTGATGAAGGAAATGGAGGGTGTGGACGTAGAGGGCAATAGAGGCATGGCAATGGGTGGGGGGGGGGGGGTGGAGAGGAAGGAGGAAACCAGGGAGTGGGGGGATCAAGATTGCAGACAGTCTAAAGGATGCAGAGATGTTGGAGGACAAGGAAGAAGTGGGGGAAGGGGATGAGGTCATGTAGGACTTGTGTGGGGGGAAGGCAGACAGATATGGAAGGCAAGGCAGGGGCGTGTAGCGTTTGAGGATTTGGAGGGCCTTGTAAATGAAATGATCCAAATGGCTCTGAGCACTATGGGACTTAACATCTGAGGTCATCAGGACATCACACACATCCATGCCCGAGGCAGGATTCGAACCTTTGACCGTAGCGGTCACCCGGTTCCGGACTGTAGGGCCTAGAACCGCTCGGCCACACTGGCCGGCTGTAGAAGAAGGGGGGCGGAGATCCAGGCAATGCTGGCATAACAGAGGATAGGGCAGATGAGGGATTTGTAGATGTGGTGGAAGAATGTAATCCTGCTGGATGGTCAGGAGATGAGGGATCCAGATGAGGTGACGATCGAGGGTGAGGCCAAGGTATCTCAGGGTGGGGGTGAGCTGGATGGGACGGCCATAAATGGTGAGGTAGAAATCGTGTATATGGGAGGAGCGGGTGGTGCGCCCCATGATGATTGACTGGGTTTTGGAGGGGATTATACGAAGGAAACACTGGTTACATCAAATGGTGAACTGGTCAAGGTGGGTTTAGAAGGTGCATTGGGACCATTGAAGGGTAGGATACAGAGCCAGGAAGGCAGACCGAATAGGCGCTATTTCCCGCTTAAATAGCTACTATTACGGCCGCTCGCATCAATCAGAGATGGCGCAACGACGCGTGCACGGAAGGCGAGTTGGGCAGCTCATAGCACCTCTGGTCCCCCGCGGGACCGAGTGACGTCCGGTAGCGCGAGGGGACGGCGCCATGTTTGAAACTGCCGCTCCCGCCTCCCTTCAAGCGTGAAGCACCCACCGTTGCTTCCTTTCCGCACTCAACTTACTTTCCGCGCACGCGTCGTTTCGACTCGCTCTGATTAGAGATTAGATTAGTTTTTCGTTCCATAGATCCATGCTGAGGAGATCCTCGTAGATGTGGAACATGTCAACTATTTTTTTTAGCTGAAATAGCAATACTAATAGTATGAATATATACAATACATGATTTGTTTCTATTAAAAAATTCGTCAGTGGAGTAGAAGGAGTTGGCCACTAGTAAGTCTTTCAGGCTCCTTTTAAATTGATGTTTATTTTAACTATTTTTTTATGTTTGTTGGCAAATTATTGAAGATGAGTGTTCCTGAGTAGTGGTGCCCTTTTTGAACTAAAGTAAGTGCTTTTAAGTCTTTGCGAAGATCATTTTTTTCCTGGTATTGTATGTATGAACTGAGCTGTTTGTTGGAAAAATAGATATATTACTTAGGACAAATTTCATTAAGGAGTAAATATATTGAGAGGTAGTGGTTAGTATAGCCAGTTCTTTGAACAGTTTTCTACATGACGTCCGTGAATTTACTCCACAAATAATGCGTATTACACGCTTTTGGACTCTGAAAACTTTTGTTTGATTTTAAGAGTTGCCCCAAAATATTATACCATATGACATTATAGAATGAAAGTAGGCAAAGTATGCAAGCTTTTCCATTTTTATGTCGCCTATGTCTGCTAACACTCGAATTGCAAATACAGATTTGTTAAGGCGTTTCTGCAGTTCTGTGGTGTGCTCCTCCCAACTGAATTTATTATGAAGTTGTAATCCCAGGAGTTTAAGACTGTCAACCTCTTCTATCTGTTCTTCTTCGTACTTTATACGTATGTTGGGTGGAAACCTCTTACAGGTTCTGAATTGCATGTAGTGAGTCATTTCAAAGTTTAATGTCAATGAGTTGGCTTTAAACCATTTATTAATATCCATGGAAATAACATTAGCAGATCTTTCTAGAACTACACTCGACATACTATTTATTGCAATACTTGTGTCATCTGCAAACAAAACGAACTCTGCTTGTAGCAGTGTAACTGATGAGAGATCATTAATGTACACAAGAAAAAGCAATGGCCCTAAGATGGATCCTTGTGGGACACCACATGTAATTTCTTCCCATTCTGATGATGACTGATGACTTAATACACTAGTCCTTTGTACTGACACCCTTTGTTTCCTGTTAGCTAGGTATGACTTGAACTATTTTGTAGCACTGCTCGTGACACCATAGAATTCTAATTTATTTAAAGGGATGTTGTGGTTCACACAATCAAATGCCTTTGACAAATCATGGAAAATACCTGCTGCTTGTAATTTCTTATTTAATGAATTATGTACATTTTAGCTGTAGGTGTAAATAGCCTTCTCGATATCAGAACCCTTCAGAAATCCAAACTGTGTTCTTGACAATATGTAATTTGTGGTCAGATGGTTGAGAAGCTGCCTGTACATTACTTTTTCTAAAATTTTTGACAATGCTCGCAAAAGTGAAATCGGTCTGTAGTTTGATGGTATCTCTTTGTCCCCTTTCCTGAATAGAGGCTTAACATCTGCATGTTTTAGCCAGTCAGGAAATGTCCCAGTTATAATTGACTGGTTACACAGGTAACTTAGAATTGTACTAAACTCACGAGAACATGCCTTAATTAATTTTGTTGATATTTCATCATAACCAAAAATGCTTTGTTTTCAAAGATTTTGTTATGGAAGTTATTTCTTTTGGTGAAGTGAGTGACATATTCATGTAGTTGAAGCTATTTGTAAAGGCTAGTTTCAGATATTCAAGGGCATTATTTACTGATCCTGACAATCCCATTCAGTCAGTAATGGATATAAAGTACTTGTTAAATAGATTTGACACTCTATGCCCATCGGTTACTAATGTGTCATCTACCCTTATTGCTATTTGCTCCTGTTCCTTTATGGTTCTACCAGTCTCCTCTTTCACTATGTCCCATATTGTTTTTATTTTGTTCCCTGACATTGCTATCTTCTTCTTGTAGTGCATTTGTTTAGATGTCTGAATTACTTTTTTTTAAATATTTTACAGTATTCCTTGTATTTAGCTAAATCATCAGTGTTGAAGCTATTCTTGGTCAACAGATACATTTTCCTTCTTGTCTTACAGGAAATCTTTATTCCTTGTGTAATCCATGGTTTTATTATAGACCTCTGTTTAATTTGAGTAACTTTTAGAGGAAAACAGTTTTCAAACATGGTACTGAGATCATTCATGAATGTATTATATTTTTCATTCATGTCATGGGCACTATAAACATCTTTCCCGTTCATATCTTCGAGCAGTTTTTTAAAACACTCAATATTTGGTTGACTAACTACTCTCCTGTACTCAGACTTAGCAGTCTTGATAATCTGCTCAGAATTTAGATCCAAAACAAGGAACTGCATGTCATGATATGATCATTTATTACAGGTTTTATGATATTGTAAGTAGGCTGTTTAGGTTTTTTTATATTGGTAACGCCACGTAGGGCTCTGTATGAAAATCACTGGCTGTGCTGTCAGCAGTCAGTGGCTGGTTGGCATTGTTGTAATAGTCGCCATTGTAGTGTTGGGCAGCTGGATGTTAACAGCGCGTAGCATTGCGCAGTTGGAGGTGAGCCGCCAGCAGACGGCTGTAAGACTGGATGTCATAAACGGCTATATATATTATGACTATTAAGGTAAATGTATTGTTTGTTAGTCAGGGCCATTCTTTTGTAGGGATTTTTGAACGTCAGATTGCGTTGCGCTAAAATTATTGTGTGTCAGTTTAAGCACAGTCTTGTACAATTGTTCTAAGGGGACGTTTCATATGTCGACCCTTAGCTGAGGATATCTCGCTGGAATCTTCTGATTTTTTCTTGTAGTTTGTGTAATTAGTATAGATTTTATTTATTGCTAGCGCGTAATTGCAGAGAGAATCTTCTTTGTAGTTGCAGTCTTTCATTGTTGTACAGGAAAACAGGCGTGGCATGCAATTAAATTTGCACCAAGTATTTCGCAGCCGCCCTTGCAATTAACTAGATATTATTTTCAGTGCTATGTTAATGTGTTCTCTTATTTTTGTTCTTCTAATTGTGTCTTTCTGTGTTGTCGTGTGAAATATTGTGAGAATAATGGCTTGTGAAAAACGTAATACCAGGCTCCAAAGTAAAATGAGAAATTACAGTGAAGACGAAAGCAGTGTGTTAGCGCCACCATGTAATGTATCAACTAATGTTCGAAGTAGTAATTTGGTAATTGTGTATAGGGAAATGGAGCGGGCTGCAGATAATGGCGTAGGCAGTGAAACAATTAGTGAACAGGGAAGCATTATCGGTCGGCAACAGCTCGCCTCAGAATTCCGAAATGACAGGACACAATCTTGCAAATACTGTAGATTCAGGTTTTGCGTCCTCACCGGTTTCTCAAATAAATCAAGACACATTTTCTGCTTTTCAAGACGCCAATATTGCCGGTTCAAATGCACTGCCGAATAGGACTGAGGAACATGTTTCAGACACCAGTGCACTGTTATTACAGTTAATGCAACAAATGGGACAAAGGCTACAAAAGTTAGACACAACGCTTGAACAAAATCAGAAACAAATGGGACAAAATCTTCAAAAGTTAGACACAATGGAACAACACCAGAGACAAACACAGCAACAGTTAAACACAATGGAACAAAATCAGAGACAAACAAAGCAAAAGCTTCAAAAGATAGACACAATGGAACAAAATCAGAGACATACACAGCAAGAGCTTCAAACGTTAGACACAATGGAACAAAATCTTCGGAAGTTAGACACCACGCTTGAACAAACACATGAAGATTTAACTACTGAGTTACATAACATTGAATCGAAATGTCAAAAAGTCTGTAATGACGTAAAAACACAAATTTGTGAGCATTTCCAACCTATTTTTTCGCGGCATGAAAATGCATTACAGAATCACGAAGAAGCCATAAAAGAACTGCAAACTATTGTTCATGAAAATCATGAGACCTTGCAAGCTAAAATTGACTCAGTTGCATCTACCGATTCGGTTACGCAGCTTGCAAAAACTCAGGAAAACTTAAAGGACACAGTAGATACTCTGAAAATTGGTTCAGAAAAACACACAGAGGAAATAATTTCACTATCGGATAAAGTAGCCGAACTTTCAGATCAGTTCACTAACTTATCTACAAAGATAGAAGATGCTCTGATTGACACAAGACCTGTAACCTTCACTGACACTGAAGAGTATGAACAAATTAGAAAATTCAAACAAAATCAAAATCAAATCAATACACTGTACAAAAGAGAAATCCGGGAAGTAAAAGATCAGTTGGCACAAGTAATACAAAAATTACACATTTCAGAGGACACTCGCGCTCCAATACGGAAGAGGGACATAGAAATACGGAACAACTACAAAATAATAACACAGGACACTTCGGATATGATGAAAGAAATTGGCAAGGTACACCGAATTTTGAGATGGAACCGCCGAAACGATGTAACAATGAGCGATGTGCGACTCGCCGAGACGATGATTTTGACTATAAGCTGTTCATTACTACAGGTAAATTCAAAACATTTAAGAATTCTGGCAACGACATTCATCCACGAGCATGGCTTCATCAATTCTCTCATTGTTTTCCTCCCAACAGGTCATTGCAGCACAGATCAGAATTTATGTGTGGCTACTTAGAGAATGAACCAGCTGTAAGAATGCGATCGGTCATTCACGATTGCCACAGTGAAGGAGAATTTTACCATGCCTACCTCTCAGCATATTGGTCTCAAGCTACACAAGACCGAGTAAAACATAATATCATAATGATGAAACATTTCGAACAATCTGAATTCTCCAGTCTTGTGAAATATTTGAAGACATGTTGCACAAGAATCAGTACCTGTCAAACCCATACAGCCCCTCACAACTCATCCGCATTTGCTTAATCAAGTTGACTGAACATTTACGACACATTATTTTGGTAGGACGTTGCAAAGACGACACTGAAGCTTTTCAGCGACTCTTACAAGAATTGGAAATTGACACTGACAATCGCGGAACGCGAAAACAGAAGCACAACAATTACAGGTCTCATCCGTCGCAATTCCGCGATGAAAGAAATAATAACTGGACACGACAAAGCTATTCTTACAACGCAAATCGTGAACAGAACAGACACCACCCATATGACAACCACTGGCAGAGTAATAGTTACAGAGAAAGAGCGCATTTCCGTAGTAATGAATGTTACACAGACAGTCATAGAAACAGACAATATGGCAACCAGAACTATTGTTATCACGGGAGACAGAATAGTTTCAGACGCAAGGGTTCACCGTGCAGTGATAATTCAGGGAGAAATTCTCCACCACTTAACCGACAAGAAAGAAACTATGGAATCTACCGACATGACGACAGACGATATGATCATAACGACAGACCTGAAATGCTTCAGAACTGGCTGGATTCAAACAGAGCTGGGCCGTCTTGGCAAGGTGAATTTGTAGAAGTTAGGTCTCCTAATCCCAATAACGACGCACGCCAACAAAGAGATAGGCAATGACTCGCACCGCAGGCAGCCACGTACGCCGGCTGGCTCAGAGAAAAATAACATAGACGCTAACCTTGAGAAAACTCCAGTATTCTTTACCGACGTATACCACATGATAATTGCGTTGAAGTTGAAACTCTGCGTACTAGGAAGACTAAAGGTTTACACCACATTTCACATGTAAAACCGTTTATTGAAAGATAATCTGCTTTTTAACTTTGTCTTTGCCATAAAAATTTTCACTTTACGTTACTAGTATGCGTTGTCACACTTTGAAATTGTTATCATGCAACAATGTTTTGAAGTTAACTATCCAGTCTAGAACCTACAGAACATATTTAGACAGTAATTAACAATGCATTGTGATAGTGAACAGAGGACACAGTGTTACTGTGTGTGTGTATTCTTGCTTGATAGTTCACGATTACTAACGACTAAAAGGCTTACATACTTAGAACACATACTGCTAATGAGTTTTTAATGCAGCATTTTGGTTTACTTGAAAACACATTCCTTATTTCAAGTTGTTTTTGTGACATTAAAGATGACTTAGTATTTGGTTTCTTTGACAGCTACACGATTTTATCACGACGCTACTAATCAGTGACAATTTACAATGTTGCGTTTACGGTGTTACTGTTTTATATCTGCACAGTTTTTCTGAATTCTTCTGGAAAGGAAAACATGTTTTAGTAGTAACTTTTGTGGTATAGCTACAAAGAGACAGCCTTTTCCGTAGCACAACAATACCTTACAGCACAGTACTTTCTTCATCAAGGCAATAAGCGAAATAACTAAGATATTTATACGCAAAGCATTTCACTTTTGTTTATCATGAGGTAAGTACATTGACCTCTGCAGAACTTAGCTTTCGGAGGACGATAACTACGACACTTCCATAGAATTATCTTACAGCAAGACGCACATTTAGCGCTACAGGACACTCATTTGAGTGATTAATTTTGTACTTGAACCGTTTATTTTTCAAGATTTTTGCATTACAAAGAAAGATTTCCGTGATACATGTCATTCCATTACTGTAATCTGTAACACCTGAGGGTATAATTACATTAATCCTCCTGGTATACGCTTACTTTGTGTATCATGTGTTTGGCAAGCACAAGGACCCTTAGCCAATATGGTATTTGCTTATACAATTTTACACATCGGTACTATATTTCTCTACCACAGAATTACACAGCTATCTGATTATTTGACAGAGAAACAAACATCTTTTTACTACGTCAGTGACACATGTTTACGCAATTACGCAGATGGATAACTTGACACTTATGAAACTTTGTGAACTGTTCATACTTTTTCGGAACCATTGTGATACTATGAGAGCTTTGAATGACGTATTTGGTGTGGGATCATGATTTTTAAAGTACGTTTGAGGTAGATGACACTTTTGACATGAGCAGAGAATTTTTTTAGGTTTTGAAATTATTGGAGGAAGCTACGACGATTTTGAGAATTTGACTGAGGTGTTATGATGTTATTATTACGATGACTATGTGTCTTATGCTGTTGCGGTATGTTTACGATCAATAAGCTGATGCTATATGAGTTACTTGATTATGCTACATATCTGTTATGATGAAATATTAAAGAAGTGTCGACGAATAAGGTAAGGAATAATGAGTTGTGGTTAGGGACTCTGGTTTGTGATAAAGGTGGTTGGAAACCAAGAATCTTACTTTAAGAGTTATGAAATGTATGTAAATGCGTGGAACTTTTTTGGACACTGTTATATCAATAGGATTTTGTTTCTACAGATTTGTAACGCAAATTCTTGACCTCTGAAATTTTTTATATGAGACTGCCACTGTAGCGGAAACTGGTGTCGTAAATACAGTATTTCGGTAAGAAAGTTAAGTGACCACCTGCACGTAATGCGTCGTGGGCACCCAGCTGCGCGACAGACACCTGGAAACAAGCCATTAGTGTGTGCCTTTCAGAGACACAGGTGAAAAAAAAGAGGCCTTTATCCTCGCTATTGACATTCCTTTGTAGAAAGCATCGCAAATACGACACGCTCAAGCTTGAGAACATATGATTATATTGTGGAACTCTTAATTTATGATATTTACTAAAATGCCTAATGAAATGATGAGAAACATTTTACATCTATTGTATTTCTAGTCGAGAGAATTTTTTTGCCTCTGGAGACGCCATTTGCCTAGTGAATGACGTTTCATATGTTGCTTTATATATATATATATATATATATATATATATATATATATATATATTAGCTCATTTTGTTTAATATCTAGTTTCTTGCTGCACTGCAGCATTGGTTAAAACAAAATTTAATACATGTACTAATATAACTACTTTCTGTCTACAGACCTAGTAAAAATAATTTTATGATGTACTTTCGTAAGAAAGGAGGAACACAAATACACATTTCCCCTCACAGGAATTGTATAATTAATTTTTTTAACGACTTGGTAACTTTCTTTTTGTGATGCATAACTCTAGTGTTAAGATGTAATACAGGTATTAAACATGGCCATTTTTACTATAATATTTTTTCTGCTTGAGCTTTGTCATGTTTAGATATAAGTTAATGCATTTGCTGCTGCTTGCTTTGACAATTTCCATTTTTTTCATTGCTGTTTGTATTAATTGTTTTGTGCTGCTGCATTGCCTCGTCCCTTAGTTTAGCATCTGAGCCCAGTAGATTTAAGTTAGCTTAAGAGGGGGTAGACTATATAAGAGAATGAGTTGCGATGAATTGGAAGGAATGCATTGAGATGCTATAAGAATATGGTTTGACCAAAAAAGTGTTTTGAAAGAGAATATGAACAAAAAAGTAGGGTTTAAGGACAACAGGGTTAGGTAGGATTTTCTTGGAAATAAATGATGAGGTAAGATAATGGAAAATAAATAATGAGGTAAGAAATATGTGAACATATAAATACAGAAAGCATGCTTGGATAGGATTTTTTGGTGGAAATAAATGTTGAAATAAGAGGAAATATCTATGGAATGAAGTTTTGGGTTGTACTGCAGTACCAAATGTTACACTGAAAACGAACGCTGCCTTTCCTTTTGTATTTTACTGCTATGTGTTTGTTCACTCCTCATTTGTGTTTTTCCTGTCTTTATGTATTTAGCTGATGAGAGTTATGTTTTAGAATTTTTCTGATACTATGTTATTTACTTTGTAAAGATGTTTAGCCATTATTTGTTCTGTTTTGTTTTAATGCTCACATGTGAAGTTGATGTTTCAAAAGTTATTCTGATCATTTATGTATTTACTTGTGTCATAATTCCTGTAACACTGATGTATATGTTTATTTCTATTCTTTTGTAAAGCCCCTATTACTACAAATGTTCTCTGTATTGTTATGTTCTTTAATGATGTATTTTGTACCTTTGTTATTGTATTCTTATGTTATAAAATTGTAATTGACACCAGTTCATCAAATTAAGTAACTTGTAAGTTACTTTCACTGCACACGTTTCTGTTGGTCATAGTACATGGACAATATGTGAGAAGTAGGGACTGATAGTGTTTGCACGTGTGTTGATAATTCAGCAAGGGACTGATTAACAGCATTGCTGGTTCTAAGGACAATTCCAAAAACTTTGTGCGTGCACAAGTGGTGGTTTATGGACTTGCTATAGTCTCCGCAAGACTCTGCGATGGTGATTGTGCACCTGCACAGTCACTACAGATGGCTGCTGGCCATCTCTACGAGGACTACAGTGGGTCTGCATCTTTGATGGCCCAATAATACCATTATTTCTACAATGACTACAGTGGGTCTGCATCTTTGATGGCCCGCTAATACCATTATTTCGACAAGGACTACAGTGGGTCTGCATCTTTGATGGCCCACCAATACCATTATTTCTACAAGGACTTCCGTGGGTCTGCATCTCTGGTGGCCCACCAATACCGTAATCTCTACTGGGACTACAGTGGGTCTGCTCTGTGATGAACTAGCTACCAATATTCTTCAAAACTTCGACTGACTCTGCTGTGGGTTTGCTCTATTGTGGCTCATTACCAGTCTGCATGTTAAGAGTCAGCACTGTCTTTCCGTTGGAAGGACAACATTACTTCTTCAAGACTGCTTAGAAATCCACTACTTCCGAGTGCATTTTCTTTAATTACTCAGTCTTTGAGAAAAACACTGCTATTTTACTGTGATGAATGATCAGGAATGTCTTTATGGACTGTGAGAAAATTTTAGCTTTTGACCAACATTGTATCAATAAGTGTATGCATTTGATTTCTTTGTTATTGTAATCATAATTATGAATTATTTTTTTTCAAATCTATATTGGCCAGTGCCCAAAACAATTTTTAAAATTTTTTGTGGGGAGCATGGAGGCTACGTAAGTATGCTGTTTAGGTTTTTTATATTGGTAACGTCACGTAGCGCTCTGTATGAAAATCACTGGCTGTGCTGTGTGCACTCAGTGGCTGGTTGGCATTGTTGTAATACTCGCCATTGTAGTGTTGGGCAGCTGGATGTTAACAGCGCGTAGCGTTGCACAGTTGGACGTGAGCAGGCAGCAGTGGTGGATGTGGGGAGAGAAATAGCGGAGTTTTGAAATTTGTAAGACTGGATGTCATTTACTGCTATATGTATTATGACTTTTGAACACTATTAAGGTAAATACATTATTTGTTCTCCATCAAAATCTTTCATTTGCTAACTATGCCTATTAATAGTTAGTGCCACCAGTAGTTTGAATCTTTTATTTAGCTGGCAGTAGTGGCGCTCGCTGTATAGCAGTAGTTCGAGTAACGAAGATTTTTGTGAGGTAAGTGATTTGTGAAACATATAGGTTAATGTTAGTCAGGGCCATTCTTTTGTAGGGATTTTTGAAAGTCAGATTTCGTTGCGCTAAAATTATTGTGTGTCAGTTTAAGCACAATCATGTATAATCGTTCAAAGGGGACGTTTCAATATGATTTTGTTCCTTGGATTTGTCCATAAAAATGTTATCAATGACTGTCCTTGAGGATTTAGTGATCCTAGTTGGAAAGTTTACAGTGTGAGTTAGATTGAAAGGCAACGTTACTAGCTGCAGTAAATGTTTACTGGAAGATTGCATTAGAAAATCAGTCACCAGCAATCAAAATTTGTTTCTTCCTGTTAAATAACCCAAAAAGCTTCTAGATTATTTATGAATAGATTATAATTTCCTGCAGGTGCTCGGTAAATAGTTACTATTATATAGGATCTGTTATGAAACTCTACTTCTGTTGCACATGCTTCTAGATGCTGGTCTAAACAGAATTTATTAATGTCAATGTTCTTGAATTTATGGCAGTTTTTAATAAATGTGGCAATTCCTCCTCCACCCATATCCACTCTGCAGAAGTAGGAAGCTAGCTTAAATCCCTAAATGTCTAACATATCTATGCCAGTGGTCACTTGATGTTCAGAGAGGCAAATTAGGTCAATTTGGTTAGATGAATTCATTTCATCAATACAAATGAGTAGTTCATCAATTTTATTTCTGAGTCCCGGAATGTTCTGGTGTAATAAAGATAACTGATGCTGCATACTAATGGGATTATAACTGCTTTGGCGATTGCTGCAGCCGCCGTAACCACAGGTGTATAAGCGAGAAACGGTGCTAGCCCTGGGAGTCAGTAGTTTTATTCCTGACGACGCTGGTCGTGCTAGCCATCGAAAGCTCGAGAATTTTATTGGAATTGACGAGGCTTGAAAACCTAGATTTCATCCTGTCATGCCGCCGCAGAAGACTCCTAGGACACAAATTCATTAGACCTTTTTTGTTCGGTATCCTCTCAACGATCAGTCCCTAGAGTTTGCACATGGTGGAAGAAATCAACATGTATAAACTTCTATTACAGATCTGGCTAGAGGCGAAAGTCTGAAAAGTCATCCAATGTACAACACTCATCCCATACAGTAAACTTAACGACGGTCATGCTACTTGTTCTCCGCAACCAACTCATTGCTTATTAAATATTTGCATTAGATAATGCATACGAGGCGTAGAATATGTGGTGTTGGCCTATCGTCAGTGAATCGCATCCATTGTACACTCCTGGAAATTGAAATAAGAACACCGTGAATTCATTGCCCCAGGAAGGGGAAACTTTATTGACACATTCCTGGGGTCAGATACATCACATGATCACACTGACAGAACCACAGGCACATAGACACAGGCAACAGAGCATTCACAATGTCGGCACTAGTACAGTGTATATCCACCTTTTGCAGCAATGCAGGCTGCTATTCTCCCATGGAGACGATAGTAGAGATGCTGGATGTAGTCCTGTGGAACGGCTTGCCATGCCATTTCCACCTGGCGCCTCAGTTGGACCAGCGTTCGTGCTGGACGTGCAGACCGCGTGATACGACGCTTCATCCAGTCCCAAACATGCTCAATGGGGGACAGATCCGGAGATCTTGCTGGCCAGGGTAGTTGACTTACACCTTCTAGAGCACGTTGGGTGGCACGGGATACATGCGGACGTGCATTGTCCTGTTGTAACAGCAAGTTCCCTTGCCAGTCTAGGAATGGTAGAACGATGTGTTCGATGACGGTTTGGATGTACCGTGCACTATTCAGTGTCCCCTCGACGATCACCAGAGGTGTACGGCCAGTATAGGAGATCGCTCCCCACACCATGATGCCGGATGTTGGCCCTGTGTGCCTCGGTCGTATGCAGTCCTGATTCTGGCGCTCACCTGCACGGCCCCAAACACACATACGACCATCATAGGCACCAAGGCAGAAGCGACTCTCATCGCTGAAGACGACACGTCTCCATTCGTCCCTCCATTCACGCCTGTCGCGACACCACTGGAGGCGGGCTGCACGATGTTGGGGCGTGAGCGGAAGACGGCCTAACGGTGTGCGGGACCGTAGCCCAGCTTCATGGAGACGGTTGCGAATGGTCCTCGCCGATACCCCAGGAGCAACAGTGTCCCTAATTTGCTGGGAAGTGGCGGTGCGGTCCCCTACGGCACTGCGTAGGATCCTACGGTCTTGGCGTGCATCCGTGCGTCGCTGCGGTCTGGTCCCAGGTCGACGGGCACGTGCACCTTCCGCCGACCACTGGCGACATCATCGATGTACTGTGGAGACCTCACGCCCCACGTGTTGAGCAATTCGGCGGTACGTCCACCCGGCCTCCCGCATGCCCACTATACGCCTTCGCTCAAAGTCCGTCAACTGCATATACGGTTCACGTCCACGCTGTCGCGGAATGCTACCAGTGTTAAAGACTGCGATGGAGCTCCGTATGCCACGGCAAACTGGCTGACACTGACGGCGGCGGTGCACAAATGCTGCGCAGCTAGCGCCATTCGACGGCCAACACCGCGGTTCCTGGTGTGTCCGCAGTGCCGTGCGTGTGATCATTGCTTGTACAGCCCTCTCGCAGTGTCCGGAGCAAGTATGGTGGGTCTGACATTTCCAGGAGTGTATGTCTGCAAAAGTATCCTTGTCTAATACACGGGCAAAAGAAGTATGATCCTATCAATCAGTCATCCATAGGGGTGCTCAGGCGTTGCTTCTAAGGGGCACTGACGTTTTGCTTCGATTTGCATCGCTCGAGAATATGCATTAGCCAGCTCTCTGTGCCCCCTGCCTCATCTGTAAACAAAGGCAGTTGCGAAAAATTTGCACTTCGTCTTAGAATACGTCAATACTTGTGGATCTGTGCTATTATACTATTTACGTAATACGGATCAGTTAACTGCCCGCGCAAATCTGGGAAAGCAAGAGGGTGGTTTATGCTATCAAGAGCTCCAGTTGTTACCATATTAGTTTCAGGGTCATCTTAAACTCGACACAACACTCGTTCTTCCACATCTGGCGTAGAATTGTGAGAGGTCTACCGCATCCTCTTGTTCTTGTTGAGAATGATTCCATGTCTGCACGTCGTTCGAACTCCTGCTGAACATTTTCTTCGGATGGTATGCAGTGTTCAAAACGTTTCTCGGTATACGTGACACGTCTGTGTCGGTTAACTACATTGATAGACCGGCCGACAGAGTTAAATGCCGGAGCGGGCTCAAGTTCAAATGCTTCAAATGGCTCTAAGCGCTATGGGACTTAACATCTGAGGTCATCAGTCCCCTAAAACTTAGAACTACTTAAACCTAACTAACCTAAGGATATCACACATATCCATGCCCGAGGCAGGATTCGAACCTGAGACCGTAGCTGAACCGCCTAGAACCACTCGGCCACAGCGGCTGGCCAATGTCTGAAGTAATGCCGGAGAGAACTGACACCATGAATACTGCAAGGGCTGTCCACAAATCCGTAAGGGCGCTATGTTGTGGGGATCTCTTCTCAGCAGCACGTGCAAGGCATCCCAGATATTTCAGTAATGTTAATGCCTGGGGACTTTGGTGGCCAGCGGAAGTGTTTAAACTCAGAGTAGTGTTCCTGGAGCCACCTGCGACCGTAGCAGCAGCGCGGTTCCGGACTGAAGCGCCTAGAACCGCTCGGTCACAACGGCCGTCTCGGGCACAAGTGTTTCGGTGCAAACCGTTCAGCGTGGACCGTTGAACATGGAGCTGAGCACAAGGTAACTACGAAGACTATTCGTTGATCTGCACGATCAGTCGCGAAATGGAAACTAGAGCGAAAATCAAGAATGTTTTATTTGCAATAGTTAATTACACCCTCCAGATACTTTTCTACATAGCCGTTGCTCCGAGTTAGACATATGTCATAGCGCTGTGCCAACTTTCCAGTACCCTCGTCATAGAAGGCAGCCACCTGTGCCTTCCGCCATTTCTCTACGTTGGTCAGCGGCTCATTCTCCGTGCGAAAATGTTTCGTAACCAGTGGTTCATATGAGCGGAGATGAAACTCGAAGGAGCTAAGTCTGGGCTACATGGTGAGTCATCAAACACGTCCAATCGAAAATGCTGCTGGAGCGTCTTCATTATTGTTGCAGTGTGCGCCCGAGAATTGTCATTAAGAAGGAGATGCATGACAGCCGCAATTTGCACGAAAATGCTACGAGACGAAGCGGCCATTTGGACGCAATTTAGTAACTTTCTGATGTCTTGACCACACCTTTTATTATTTCCAAAATCGCCTCCGCATTTCGACATTCCAATATTTACAAAGGCTACAAAATACGACACAAATATGGTATTTCACATTGGTTGGATAAAATGGTATACTGATTAGAGCATGGCTTTCTAGCTTACCAGTGTTATGTTAATCATATAAAACTGTTCATTAGATACATTTTATCTCGTCAACAATCTTAATCATGAGGCAAGTGCAAACTGCCACCACAGTACAAACTGGAAACCAAGTGAACTTAACGGCTAGGCGGCGCTACGTGGCACGCGCTGTATTTGTTTGTTTCCAACTAAACTTTCCTCATTAGATCATATAAAACAATTACATCTGTAAACAGTTCATGGAAAACACTTTAAAATTTTTAGAAAAAGATATTTCTACAAAACAATGTGTAACATGTTTTGAATGAGCGAAAATAACACACTTGAAGAGCCTATAGGGAGTTGCTACGGTGCATAAGGCGAACTGTCTGTTAACAATTATTTAATAACTTACTGCGTATAAATTACTAGCGCCAGTAAAAGATCATAAATGCCATTTTATAACAATTTAAAAAGTCTAGAAATACCAGCCGAACCATTTACCACTCACTTATGAAGAGCAGGTGGCGCCCATACATTGCCATTTCATGCATAAGCGCTGTACAAGAAATTCAAACAATTTGAGAAGGCGCAGTTTTAGCACCCGATACGTATATTGAAACCATCCCACATTGTCTTATCTAATAAAAACTCCTTAAACCCCAAACAACAGTTTAACTAAGGACTATCCAGAATAAATCATGTAAAAACCAATCAAATGTTACTGCTAATGGTACATTGGCAATTGTGCTACCTTACGTAAATTGTTCCCTTTTACTTGTGTTACATGTCAAAATTTTTTTCTAGGAATTGAAGGTAACTCTTACAGAAATAGGTATAACTATGTACCAAACCATAAAACAACCCCGACAATTAATAAAAATTAACAAAAATTAAAAATTATAGAGCGTAGTAGAAGGCGGAGAGGGAATAGGTATAGAATTATCGCACTTAAAATAACGTACGTTAGTTCTTCTGTGGTTCTATCATCATGAAACTGCTTTTATGTGAATAACAAACATTGAAAAGTAACGTTATGTTGCATTTTATAACCTCTGAAAATGACGGATTGTCGAAACGCGCAAGGGACTTTGGAACTAACACAAAGAGTAGTCAGGAGATATGAATGTTATTAAAATGCATGACAGTTGCCTTAGTGGGCTGCATGATATCAGTAGAAATCTCTCAGCAGACACTCCTTGGCGGGAGACACAATTTTCATGGCATCTTTACGTGTTCACTGTGCACTCAGAACCGCAAAGAGCAACGTAATGCGCACGACAGGCATACTAGAGACACTTCCAAGCACATCTGTGGAAAACTTCATCGGATTTTCACGGTAGTTTCGAATTTTTAATAAACGAATAGCCCTCGCACATGTTTTCGTGTTGACACAGCGACGTCGTCAATTACGACTGCGATGACACGTGATCACCGAGACTGGACCATCACTGGCAACGGGTTGCCTGGGCAGATGAATCACATTTCTTCCGGATATGCCGTAATCCACGCAGAGAGCTTCTGCAAACATACACTATGTCACAGTCGCAGATGAGTCTGATATTGCTATGCTATGGGACACGCATTTGGCAGTAATCGAATGCATCACGACTGCTGTGGACTACATGAAAATTATAGCAGACTTTCATCTGTTTATGTTTTGTCTTCCACAACGGCCACAGCGTCTTCCAGCATGATAACGGTCCATGTCACAAGGCGACATCGGTGCTACAGTGGCTTGGGAAGCATAATAGTTGACTTATGTTGAAATCTTGGCCACGAAATTCGCCTGATCTGAATTTGATGCAACACATTTGTGTCGATATTGGATGCCAGCTCCTCGTCCACAAACCAGTGCCCCGTAATTTAAGGGAATTGTATGACCTGTACGTAGACATCATGTATCTTACACCTCCGTAAACCTACCAACGACTTGACGAATAGGCCGGCCGGAGTGGCGGACCGGCTCTAGGCGCTACAGTCTGGAATCGTGCAACCGCTACGGTAGCAGGTTCGAATCCTGCCTCGGGAATGGTTGTGTGTGATGTCCTTAGGTTAGTTAGGTTTAAGTAGTTCTACGTTCTAGGGCACTGATGACCTCAGAAGTCAAGTCCCATACTGCTCAGAGCCATTTGAACCATTTTTTGACTTGTCGAATAGATGCCATGCAAAGTCATCGCTGTATTGCGTTCCAAAAGTGGACACACGATATTAAGCAGGCACTTTAATGTTTCGGCTTTTCATTAAAGTTCGATTGCCAGTCTCCACACCGTAAACGTTAACATAACCTTTGACATACACAAGTGACAAACTCTGAGCAATATAAGCTCACCGTAAAAAATTCGTCGCTTCACGTGTTCAAGCGCTCGCGCACCGCCTCTACTTGACCATAAGACAGTAACGATCAGTGAGACATGTATGTTTCAAGCGGACATTGTACTTAAATATGTACAAATGTAAGGAAGTGACAGAGGTGCAAAAATGAGCAATCGTGTTTGGCCGTGCCCAAGGCCGTACTGTATGTGAAGTTGCTGGATTTGTTTGTGTTTCGCGGTGGAATAGTCGTACAGGGAAATCCACACTTCATCGCTACCTCAGAGATGTTGTGTCCCATCGTTCGTGTGCCGATTATAACACCACGTTCAAACTCACTTAGCCGGCCGCTGTGCCCGAGCGGTTCTAGGCGCTTCAGTCCCGAACCGCGCTGCTGCTGTGCTATGGTCGCAGGTTCGAATCCTGCCTCGGGCATGGATATGTGTGCTGTCCTTAGGTTAGTTAGATCTAAGTAGTTCTAAGTCTAGGGGATTGATGACCTCAGATTATAAGTCACATAGTGCTTAGAGTCATTTGAACCATTTTTCAAACTCACTTAAGTCTTGATAACCTGTCATTGTAACAGCCGTAACCAATCTAACAACTGCGCCAGACACTTGTCTTATACAGACACTGCCGCCCGCAGTGGCGCATTATGCCTGTTTACATATCTCTGTATTTGAGTACGCATGCCTACACCATTTTCTTTGGCACTTCAGTGTATGTAAAATTTAGTTTGTACGGTACCATCATTGCGTCCGTCCTACTAGCACTTGGGCAATGGTTTTGTGTTTGCGAGTCTTTTATATCTGTCTAAAGTGGCAAACTCTAATGAAAGTGTCGATAGTTATTACAGGACGTATTAAGGAGGAAGTTAAGTTAGACTGGTTGGAAGTACAAGCTAGGTAAACGTACGTTTGCTATTACTATATTATTAAAACACGGTAGACTCAGTTGCATATTAGGTAAACTTGATTTAAAAGGATTTATTATCTATGATCCTTCCTCTGTTGCACTATTGTGCCTTGTTTACAACTCCTTATCAATTATTTGTCGACTGTCTGAAAGGAAGTAATTTAGATTTTCCACTAGGTAGAAAACGGTAGTTTAGCTGTGGAAAGATATTAGACACGATTCTCTGCGTACACACCGCAGTACTATGTGTGTCGTCCTATTCCTTGAATTGTATTGAACCATGGAGTGGTGCTGTTTGTCACATTTCATAAAGTTAGAAATCATGTTTCTAGTGCCAGAGATGTAGTTGCTTGTAAAGAAGAAGTCCTTACAACTTTTCGCCTAACGAAGAAAGAACCTTTCCTCGGGCTAACCATTATCTTTACACTGTTATGACGCCACATGGGTTCTTTGATACCGTATGTCACACGTTTCTATTTTTTCGAACATCTGTTTCGAACTTGTTGTTGAGGATATTGTCACTAAAGAATTACCTTTGAGCTATTCAGTCATTTAATACAGATGTGGCAATGAGTGTGCTAAGTTTTAACATCTCGCAAAACAAACTGTTACTCAAAAGTTTGTAAGACAGCACAAGAAGCCCAAGAAATCTGCGTACTCGCTTAACCACAGGATCTGATATCAGTGGTCGTTTGCGCTCGGCTAATCCGCCTGGCATCGATCCAGTATTGTCTCCAAGCACAATACTGGAAGCTCTGCTACACAGTGCGCACGGAACCTGAATTCCCGTTACTGAGACGAACGCTGACACCATTTCTATAAGTAGGGCGACGCAGTCTCGTTGCATGACTAAAACATTCTTTGGGACCATTGCTCTGACGCTTACACTAGCGTTCGGCAGTGTAACGATCTCAGCCTCGCAAAGCGTGACGTCTTTCTTGTGAATCAGTTGCATGTCTGTTTTGATACAATTCATCAATCTGGTGCCAGTAAAACTGCTGCCCAAGAATCGCTCTGAACTCCGCCACAGTATACAGGGTAGTGAACTATCACTGTTGGTTGAAACTAACGCCACATCAGGCCTGACAAGCGCAACTACCTTTCGCGAAGTGGTTGACATGACGGGCCGACGCAAAGCTTACTCCTACAGATTACCATACTACTTCTACTCTCTCGAAAAACTTGTGGAATTCAAAAGAAAAATCATATGGTATTCTTACCAAATAAAAAGAATTGTCACCTCTACATAAATATTTACAAGCACCATTCAGTACCGCGTAATTCCGCCGCCGGTCTTGCTAGCCGCCTGTATTTGGTTAGGAACTGAGCCCACCAGGTTATGCAGGTACGTCGCATCCAAGATAGGCCACTCGGTGAGAATCTGATCGCGTAATTTCACCAAATTGTGGGGATACTGAGGTCGGCGTTTTACACGCTGTTCCACCATGACCCACAGATCTGCGTGGTCCATGTCAAGTGATATGACAGCCCAATAGAAATTTAATAGGGTAGGGGAATGTTCCAGCCCGGTTAACTTTACTGATCGCATCTTTATGTGCCTCTGTGAGCAATGGCCTTTTGCGAGGTGACCGACTCCAAACGTTTATTGCGTGCACTCCCCTTCACAACGTTCTCTCGCTAACGAGTGGAATGGACCTTCATTCACTGTAGGTACAGCAATTATTGTCGGGTTTGGTAGCGGTTTTGATTCACAAGCATTGAAACGCGTCTGCAGTCCATCTCAGCCAGGATCATTTTTTTGGTCACAATTCTGACGCCATGTTTCGTGGCCACCTGTGTCACTCCACTAAAATGGGTTCTTAACAGTCGGAGAGATAGACGGACGGACGACGAAGTGATTCCATAAGGGCTCCGTTTTTACGCATTAAGGCACGAAACCCTAAAAAGTATGAAAGAATTGGCGACGTTCGCTGAAATAGTTCAGTCTTTACGTACTACCCGAAGTTGAGCAGCACTACTGTTTGTTAAGACGTACAGTAACGAGAGAAGCAAGAATGACTTTCTCAGTACAAACCGTTCCTACTAGGTATGTACTTCCGGAAGACGGAGTACTGAAATGTAACGCCTCGGAATTTTTGTTCTGTTCTCAGTATCGCTTGAGGTATTACGTGTCATGTACATTACTCTGTCGACTTTCCCGCTTTACTGTCGCAAGTTGCAAAGCTCTGCCGCTAGAAGGTTCCGCATTCTTACGTGTAACATGGCGATGTGTAACGCAATGATGTCGGTGCGTGAGAAACAGCTTACTGTAATAAAATTTCTATCTGCAGGAAACGTTCCTCCAGTTGAAATTCATGAAGAATGAAAGGTGTGTCCGGTGATGATGCCAGAACACACACACAAGCGGTGCGACATGTGCAACAATCCGGCGCCCTCGGTGTAGTGTAATCGTCATCTTCCATACAGACGATACTTGCCCATCAGATTTTCATCTGTTTCCAATAGTTAAAAGATAATTCCGGGGACTTCACTTTGACAGTGATGAGGCGGTGCAAACGGAGGTGGCGCTGTGGCGCCATCAACAAGGTTAAACTTTCTGTAATGAAGGCACCAACAAAGTGGTCTCTCGTTGAGAGAAATGTGTTCGTCGCCAGGGTGACTATGTTGAACTATAAATATGTAACCGTGAAGATTAAAGACGCAAAATGTTAATAGTGTTTGTCATAGCGTAAGAAAAAGCTTTAAGAGTTCTTACGCATAAAAAAAATCAGAGGCATTACTTTTCAGCACGCTCTCGTATAATGATGTACGACCTCCCGTCGCAATTGGCTGCATCTGTAACAAAATACTGGCATAATTACCAATCACCAAGCGATACTGCTCCCATACAATGTGACTTTTATAGTGTCGTGGCCAAAAATATCTTCTACCGGATTAAATTGCAGCTTGGTAAAAAACACTTTACGATAAACGACAGTTCGTCTGTTTGTAATCTGACAGCAAGTGGTTATACGAAAATGCTACTGTGACCACGATATCTAAAGCCGCCTACGGCTGTGTGTAGCACAGAATGGCTCACAAATTAGCAGTCGAAATATCACGTAAATGCAAAATGCGGTCTTACAACACATGGTTCTTCCTGCTGTGATCGACTAACCATACTGACAAAGAGGGTTGGCGACAGACAAATGACATGCCCTGAACTGGGGCAGAGGCAAGTACTACCAACTACGATATTACTGCGCATCGCCTCCCGTGGCCGCTTTCGGAAACGCGGGGTGACATTACGTTTTTTCGACTGTTGTATAAACGGTCGCAATAGCTTCACAAGCAACTTGTCTGGTCGTTAAAACAGCAGAGTACGTTCTGATGGGCTTCCATTGCACATGTAAACACACAAGTCTACGGAAGAGCCCTCACTTCCAGGTAAAATAGTATTGTTATCGACTAAATACAGACTGAGGCGGATCTCTTGTCAACATTACTGAGTGCACTGCTGTCGCTACACTACGCTTCCTCTCCGCAAAAACCAAACAACACCGGTATTAACTGCTGTCACACAACTATTTTTCTTAACATTCGTTTGTACTTAATGTTTTAAGACCTAGGCTGAAGCACTCGGCGACTATCAGACGTTTCGCAGTCCTTCGCTGTTGATCCAATCGGAACTTGTTACGCCGCTGAGACAATGCTGGGAGCATCACAGCTATTTCAGCTTGCTACAGGAGACGTGCTGCTCCGCCAGATGCACAGGAAAACGTGTTGCCTTCTCCATTGCCAGTACTATGAGAGGACTTCAACAAGTAAGTCACACATTATTATCGGGAGGCCAAGTAACGTTTATTGAAAGCTACACTACACTTCAAAGTGAGACAGGTGCATGACACTATTTTTCAGCATAATTGCATCTCTGTAAAAAAAACGGAGGGGACATTTTACAAATCGTTGAGTTCCTCGACGATAGAAAGCCACTCCTTGGTCAGCGAGCCATTCGAGAACCACTGTGCGATCGTCCTCATTGTTAGAATTTTGTTTCCATCAGATGTTCTCTTACCAAGTCGAAAAAACGGAAAACGCATGGTGCAAGAGCTTTTCTTTCTTCCCGGTCAGCATCACACCCTACGGCGTTCACCAAATTTAAGGCAACATTTCACTGCTGATGGGTGCGACATTAAATTTGGAACATTAACCGCCAGAGTTTCACGGGAGCTATGTGTGCGGTTTAGGTGTTTTGCCCACAGGGAAGGTACTGTCCCGCACACTTTAACTTTGGATTACGTTTCCATTTCCTGCACCATGTCAAAATGGTTCAAATGGCTCTGAGCACTATGGGACTTAACTTCTGAGGTCATCAGTCCCCTAGAACTTAGAACTACTTAAACCTAACTAACCGAAGGACATCACACACATCCATGCCCGAGGCAGGATTCGAACCTGCGACCGTAGCGGTCGCGCGGTTCCAGACTGTAGCGCCTAGAACCGCTCGGCCAAAGCGGCCGGCACCATGTCATAGACACACACACAATGCCATTCACTTGTTATCCATATCCGTACTACATCAGTGATAAATGTAACACATGGTGAGGAAATAATAAATACAGTGGAAACTTCAAAATGTTTTGTGTCCATACTAATGAGAATATGAACTACCAACAGGACTCCTAAATCTACTTAGTTCAGCCACATTTGCACTTAGAATCATTGAAAATCTTGAGGAGAGACAAATCAAAAAGTTGACATGTTTTGCATATTTTCATTCAATAATGTCATATGGAATAATGTTCTGGCGTAACTCTTCTTTAAGAAAAAAAAGTCCTCATTGCTCAAACACGTGCTTCAAGAGTAACACGTGGTGCTCACACACGATCATCTCGTGAACATCTGTTTAAGGAGTTGGACATTTTGATTACTACTTCACAGAATGTTTAATCCCTCGTGAAGTTTTGCTGTAAAACGTCTACTGCACGTCAAAAGTAACAATGATGTAAGTATGTTCAATAAGAGAAGAAATACTGACATTCATTACTTCACATTAACGCTGTCTTTAGCACAGAAAGGAGTGCTTAATGGTGAAGAAAAAAGCGTCCGACGGAGAGAAAAGTAAAATTTGAAAACAAACTGAAAAAGTTTCTCCTTGTCAACTTCTATTCTGTAGATCAATTTCTGTTACTGTAATACGTTAGATATGATGGGTAGCAATTGTTAACTCACATCTGAATATTTGGAAAAAAATTAGAAAAATGTGCTCAGCCGGTAGCCATATTTACAAATTAATTTGTTGTGTGAATATAACACAACACGTTCCTCATCTATAAGAGTTATTGTGCAAATGATCCATGGAATACGAAACTAATTGGTGAGCAGTGGCGGCCCAGTGTGCTAACAGGCAATGATCAGATTTTTCAGAGGTTGACAGATTTGAAGAACGTGCTGACTAGAGCAACAATCGAACATTATCTGTATCGAGATAGGCCATAAGACAACGGGCGACGCGTAGTCTTGCGTTATCTTGCTGAAAGAGACCGATATGAAGATTCATTCACTTCCGTGTTCGGTCAGCATTTCCAAAAAATAGCAGTTGCTATAGCTTTGTCACATCCTTTATAAACATTTTGTATTGTGCACGGGTTGTCCAGCAGGGGGTATACAAGTAGGTGGCTTGGATCTTCTTCAGCACCGCAGTCGCTAGTTCTTCTTTTGGTGAAGATATCGAATACTGGGTGCAGCCACCGGTCTTGAAGCACCATAAGTGTGACGCCAGCTATCCACATTAACCTCCTGCGAATCAGAGGTAACCGTATTATCTATTGGTATCGAATAGTATCGTACCAGATGCAGGGCTCGTATGAAGATGGCGAATACAATCTGGCAACGTTAGTCTTCCTTGGAGCCTCCACAGACGAATATGTCCACCGTGGCACTTACACCGTACCGTGGCTCACCTGTAATACTCTCCTGTCCAGAGCTGTCGTTCACCGCATCAGGACCAGCGTTCTTCCGTCTGCTGCCACGCCTTCTGAAGCCGTGGCGTTGGTCGCCGTGCTGACAATCCGTGGTGCTTCAGACGTCGTCGGACTGCCCGTCCACAGTGTTCTGCGGGCGGCTCTATATTCTGGAATATCAATATGGAAACCTTATGGAACGTCTTGCAGGGGGATTCTGCTATGATTGGCGTCTTTTCATATATGGGCAACCTGGTCATACTGGTCCAGGTAGCCCGCATCTCGTGGTCGTGCGGTAGCGTTCTCGCTTCCCACGCCCGGGTTCCCGGGTTCGATTCCCGGCGGAGTCAGGGGTTTTCTCTGCCTCATGATGGCTGGGTGTTGTGTGATGTCCTTAGGTTAGTTAGGTTTAAGTAGTTCAAAGTTCTAGGGGACTGATGACCATAGATGTGAAATCACATAGTGCTCAGAGCCATTTGAACCATTTTGAAATGGTCCAGGGCAACATCCGCAACACAATACAGGAGCAACCTAGAAAAGCTCTGTTACCTTGTTGGGAAGCTGGTAACAAAACCAAGTTAAAGCTATCACCGTAAAAGTCAGTTATTAATGGCGATTGTATGGAAACTACATTGTCAAAATGAATGATATAGATGTTTTAAAACGAACTTTTGCAGTTACTTGCACGTCTTCATCGATGAAAAGTGGAACACCGGGCCCAACATCGAGCAAGTAACGGCTAAGTCAGTGTCACTATTCAGTAAACTTATAACTGGACAACAGTGAGCAGCTAATGGCTAAGTAATTGGCGCTGTTCAGTAAGCTTATAACAATTGGACAACAGAGTTTTCATCTACCGCGAAAAGCCAATGAAACATATCACGCCTGCTTTATGCACTGATTTAGGGGGGGGGGGGGGGGCGGTACTGCTCCAGCTTGTGGTCCTATAGGCTCATTCTTGTCCGGCCTGCTATAGTTGGGAAACGTGTACAAAGGAACACAGTACTGAGATGTATTCCCACAAACGCCTTATTAGTGATTATGTTATGCCCATTGGACTTCTTCATAACGCAGCAGGCCTTTTACTAGCAACGATTTTGAGACAGCCTGAAAGGAGTATACTGGGGCACACTTGTATGTGGCACCAGAATAAGATAAGATTATTAATAAATGAAAATGAAACTAGTATACTGTATACGATGAATGTCTCTGATAGGCTCGATAATGCAGATCGTTGACTGTGTGCTACCGCTGAGCCAAAGATACTGTACTCCTAGCTTTGGAGTAAGAGAGCGCTGCGCACACACTTGCAGGTAGCTGCCTGTGAAGGAAAGACTCGGTGTAGGCAGTTTCTGTGGTGTGCTGTGTGAAGCCACCAAGAGTTAGATTATGTAGGTATGTCAGTATTGTTGAACATGGGAGCAGAAGTCTTCAGGAAAATAAGGCAAAGATTCGAATCACTATGATTTCTGTTTTTGCTAGCACTGATAATGTTTAATTGTTGAGTAGCCCCAGAATGTACGTAAACTGTTTTGAGAAAAGAACTATCTAAATATTGCATTTTTGTAATGCTTTTAAAATTTGTTAGCAAAGCTATGTGTAATTTGATGATTTGCATTTAGGTTGGATTAATGAAGTTAGATAATACTTGCTGTTTAAATCTCATTGATTGTGAATCAGTTGTAACTTCAATTGTCAGATCTTTCTGAAAAGCCAAACTTTCGTTTTGCTAACAATAACACAGAGCAAAGCACACCGCTTGCACTTACAACACGCAACACGATAATTCGAGTTCAGTGCCCATTCCACAGTTCAGACATTTATTTAAAGTAATCGTGAAGTTTATAGTAAAGTTGTCTTTTTTAAAGATATTTACAAGTCCAAACCATGGGCACTACCTTGGCCTCAATCAACGACATTGAAAGGTGGCTACACTGAGTCACAGCGCCAGAGATTGCGTCAAAGAGTATTATTCCGCCGCCTCCACTGAGACAGTTGTAGTTCAGAGGTTGCTGTGGGCAGTACCTGTTGAGAGGATGTCGAGGGCAGTACTAGTTGGAGCATGTCATGTGTAGTGCTTCTGTTGGGCGAGAGAGCAGACGCTGTTCGGTTGGTGTAACGTATAGATGGAAGATGTCGCAATGATCACAGTGTATTTTTCGTCAATATATATGAAGGTAACAAAAAGTTTTTATTTCAAATTTCCTTAATAACAATGCATCTTGGTCACATGTTCAGTCAACAAAGCATCTGGCTCGTGTTCATGTATTAGACTGTAATTCTGGCTTATATGTGCAATTATAGTATTTCTGACTTTTTAATTACTTCATTGTAAATGATGTTTAAAATATCTTGTCGTATTGAGGAAGAACCGTGCCAGATACATGTACGTTGAATCACGGTTCCACACACAGAACAGTTACACTTGTGCTTTGTTGTTTCGTAGCTTTTATAGTTGCTGGGGACTTAATTAATCAGTTGTGTTAACGGAAATTTCCCTTCATTCTTTATTGTTATTTTATGTAGTCAGATTGCGTACTAATACTAGTCAGGGCCAACCGGTTGCGAGACTTCGCAACCGGACACACAGCTACTAAAATTATTTTCATTTTTTTAATAATTAAGCCCCCATGCAACATTAAGAGCAAGGTCCTAGAACTATAGCCGGCAGAGTGGGACAAATCCGAAACTGGGCAGAGAATGCGTGATGTCTTTATCAAAATCGTACAAGGACTAATGAATAACAATATTTTGAACATGGCTGCACTACAGCAACGGTTTCAAACCAGCAGGAATAAAAGACAGCCAACCAGTTGCAAAAAATGATGGTTTCCCTTTACACTTAACCACTATTTCGACGGATCTAAGCCCGTATTCTTCAGAAGGACAGACAAACTTCGAATTAGCAGTTCTCTCAGTAAAATTTTCTCCACATGACATTTGTCGGCAGCGGTCTGTATCTCCATATCTAAAAATTCTGGACCCTAGAATTAAGGGCTGTCACATCAGTAAAAAGAATCACTTAGAATAACAGACCATGGTGATAGCTATATGCCGCTACAGTAAAATGTCCCGCGAAGCTCAGCGGTTACATAAAAGACCCAATTAAGTCAAAAACACAAGATGCGATAGCAAAGCCGTAGGATTAGTAGATAAGTTCGCACAGGCACCCACTATAACGACTAACATTCGGATATGACGAGAAGTGAGTCCGCCCTGAGAATTGGTGAAGGGTTGCTGTGCCATGTGGACTGGTTGGACGGCCGAGGTGCCCGAGCGTTCTGTGCGCTACAGTCTGGAACCGGGCGACCGCTGCGGTCGCAGGTCCGAATCCCGCCTCGGGCATGGATGTGTGTGATGTCCTTAGGTTAGTTAGGTTTAAGAAGTTCGAAGTTCTAGAGGCTGATGACCTCAGCAGTTAAGGCCCATAGTGCTCAGAGCCATTTGAACCATCTTTTGGACTGGTTGCTTCACTGACTTTATAAGGACAGTGAAGGAGGCGGGTGTGCGAAGCATTAGAGGCTTCCTCTTGCTGTATTTAGCTATCGGGAAGTCTGAGCTAAGGTTTCCCTCTGACTAACTTAGAATATCTTGTGTATCCGGTAGAATCATGCACTTCAAATAGACCACATATCGTAAATAGTTTTGTCATTTGTAGTTCATGCCAACGATAAATTGTTCTTACCAGGAAGGAGGGATTAGGTAGATATGAACAATGGTTTCAAAGATAGTAGTGAACCACTTCCATGTGGCTGTGGACGGGCAACTCTCAGGGTGAGCCCAGAGCGACTAAGAGGCCGGATGTTGTATTAGTGCTATACACAGTTGCATTGTAAGAGTAAATAACCGCTGCTAGTAGATAAATAAGTAGAAATTTTTAGTTACACGCACCCGCTCAAAATTGTTAGGAAGTGGGTGTTGTAAGCACGAAGGAATTGAAAGGGGAAAGTGTTCCTTGAGGATACTTTTGCAGTAGCAAACAAGTTCGATTTCTAACTCGTGGTACGTGGCGTAGCTACACAAAGGAGCATGGCTGAACGAACAATACGTTCGTCCTCTCGGACACTATTCACGTGGGGCCGTTGAAATACGGCCTGTTTAGTACGATCCTCCTGAAACCATCAATTCCATATTCGCTTCATAGTGAAACTTCTTTGCTTAATTATTATTTTTATTTAAATTGCAATAACTGAGATTGTGAAACTTCTACGTTATTTAATTCTGAAACTGCTGAGTGAAACTGACGTACTGTCACTCTGCTTGTTTTAATATTTCAACACTGACCTACAGAATTTTCCCTGACAAATACAACTCAGACTGCTCCTATTCATTAATTACCCACACTATTGATGGTTCACGCGATCTGACTACTCTAAAATTAACTCAAAAAAATGGCCCTAACAAAAACCCATACATTTCATGAGTCACTTACCTGACAGAAAATCTTCAGTTCACGAACTACTCTAATGCAGCAAGCACCAATACAGCCAGCTACAGAAGAAGATTCTAACTACCGTAGGTTCTAGCTACTAACAGACATGTCGTTAGCAAAGGAAAGATTTTGTTGCATAGCAAACAACGTATTTAGCAGATTTTATCTTAATCATGTAGTTCAAAAATGATGTAATCGTCCGTGACATCCAGTTCCAAAAATTATATAATCGTCAACAAAATTAAATCTCCATGACGGACACGTCCATACCGCCCGCTCTCGCTAACACATCATACCTCTAACCTCCATCACTGCTAACTATTAACATCCAACCTCCATAACTGCTAGATATTCGCCTCAAACTGCCCTCACTGCTGGCTATTAGCTTCCAACTGCCATCACTGCTGGCTATTCACTTCCAACTACGTGTCCGACCAGCCACAGAGAGACTCTTACAGATGTCGCCCAGCGCTGTCAGATCTATTAATGCATTATATCGCACTTCCAACATACAAACATGTAAGCAGGCGACTTACAATATTTGTGATGTCCCGACCAGCGCAAGCAGCAGAACGATAAACTGCAGTCTCTCTAGGGTAGGATCATGCTGCTGTCTGATTACGACAAGTGCTGGTTAACGTTCCTCCTCTTTGCATGAGGCGAAGTACGATGTTCTCAGAAACAACCACTATTAAAATAAATGATAAACTAGCTGCACAATCCTTCATTTTGTTTTAGAATGTAGATTGCGTTACTCCTACTTTCACGTTGCGGTTTCGCTGAAATGCTAATCATTTGGATCTCCACTCTCTTAATACATTTCACCCCAATTGGTCACGTACTGATTACCATTTGCATGCTGTTTCAATTTCAACAGCCAGCTATGTACAATCTAAGAAAAAAGAAACTATGCACCACGAATGAATTATAACTACGCGTTAGGTACAAGTACAGTTAAGCAAATATAACAATTTCATAAATATTGATTGGTTTGTTCAAGAGAAAGAGCTCCACAAACTGAGCAAGCCAATACCGCGTTGGTCTACCTCTGGCCCTTATACAAGCAGTTATTCGACTTGCCATTCATTGATGAAGTTATTGGATGTCCTTCTGAGGAATATCACACCAAAATCTGTTCAATTGTCACGTTATATCGTCAGAGTCCTCAGCTGGTTGGAGGACACTACCCATAATGCTCCAATCGTTCTCAGCTGGGTACATATCGGGCGATCTTGCTGACCAAGGTAGTATTTGGCAAACACGAAGACAATAGTAGCAACTATGACCGTGTGCAGGTGAGAATTATATTGCTGAACTGAAAGCAAGGATGACCTGCCATGAGTGGTAACAAAACGGGTCACAGAATATCGTCCATGCACCGCTGTCCAGTTCGATTTTACACAGAGTACGCGAAGAAACTTGCCCCCCTTCTTGCAGCGGTATACCGTAAGATTCTAGAAGAGCGCAGAGTTCCAAAAGATTGGAAAAGGGCACATGTCAACCCCGTTTTCAAGAAGGGACGTCGAACAGATGTACAGAACTACAGACCTATATTTATAACGTCGATCAGTTGTAGAATTTTGGAAGACGTATTATGTTCGAGTATAATAACTTTTCCGGATACTAGAAATCTACTCTGTAGGCATCAGCATGGGTTTCGAAAAAGACGGTCGTGTGAAACCGAGCTCGCGCTATTCGACCACGAGACACAGAGGGCCATAGACACGGGTTCCCAGGTAGATGCCGTGTTTCTTGACTTCCGCAAGGCGTTCGATACTGTTCCTCACAGTCGTTTAATGAACAAAGTAAGAGCATATGGACTATCAGACCAATTGTGTGATTGGATTGAAGATTTCCTAGATAACAGAACGCAGCATGTCATTCTCAATGGAAAGAAGTCTTCCGAAGTAAGAGTGCCGCAGGGGAGTGTCGTAGGACCGTTGCTATTCACAATATACATAAATGACCTTGTGGATGACATCGGATGTTCACTGAGGCTTTTGCGGATGATGTAGTATATCGAGGGGTTGTAACAACGGAAAATTTTACTGAAATGCAGGAGGATCTGCAATGAATTGACGCAAGGCGCAGGGAATGGCAATTGAATCTCAATGTAGACAAGTGTAAAGTGCAGCGAATACGTAGGAAGAAAGATCCTTTATCATTTAGCTACAATATAGCAGGTCAGCAACTGGAAGCAGTTAATTCCATAAATTATCTGGGAGTAGGCATTAGGAGTGATTGGAATGATCATATAAAGTTGATCGTCGGTAAAGCAGATGCCAGACTGAGATTCATTGGAAGAATCCTAAGGAAACGCAATCCGAAAACAAAGGAAGTAGGTTACGGTATACTTGTTCGCCGACTGCTTGAACATTGCTCACCAGTGTGGGATCCGTATCAGATAGGGTTGATAGAAGAGATAGACAAGATCCAACGGAGAGCAGAGCGCTTCGTTACAGAATCATTTAGCAATCGCGAAAGCGTTACGGAGATGATAGATAAACTCCAGTGGAAGACTCTGCAGGAGAGGCGCACAGTAGCTCGGTACGGGCATTTGTTGAAGTTTCGAGAACATACCTTCACCGAGGAGTCAAGCAGTATATTGCTCCCTCCTACGTATATCTCACGAAGAGACCATGAGGATAAAATCAGAGAGATTAGAGCGCACACAGAGGCATACCGACAATCTTTCTTTCCACGAATAATACGAGACTGGAGTAGAAGGTAGGACCGATAGAGGTACTCAAAGTACCCTCCGCCACACACCGTCAGGTAGCTTGCGGAGTATGGATGTATATGTAGAATTGTGCCGAGGATCACAACCAGAGATGTCCTGCTATGAGTCTGATTGACTGGAGCAGAACTGTCTCCAGTGATGAGTCCTCGATGACGAGCAAAGGCGTGTCCGGAGATGCCTGGACAGCGGTGGGATATAAACCTGATTGAACTTTAAAAAAAATTCAAATTGGTGTGATGAACGGCAGTTAGATTTAACTGCAAAAAATGTAAGTTAAGGCGGATGAGTAGGAAAAACAAACCAAAGATGTTCGGATACAGCATTAGTAGTGACCTACGTGACACAGTCACATCGTTTAAATATCTGGGTGTGACGCTGCAAAGCGATATGAAACGAAACGAGTATGTGAGAATTGTGGTAGAAAAGAATTGTGGGCGATTTTGGTTTATTGGGAGAACTTTAGGAAAGTGGTTCATCTGTAAAGGAGACAGTATTTAGGACACTAGCACGACCTTTTCTTGAGTGCTGCTCGACTACTTGGGATCCGTACCAGCCCGGATTAAAGGAAGAAATCGAAGCAATTCAGGGGCGGGTTGTTACTGGAAGATACGAACAGCAAACTAGTATTAACTCAAATGGGAATCTCTGGAGGGAAGGAGACGTTCTTCTCGAGGGAAACTATTGAGAAAATTTTGAGAGCCAGCTTTTGAAGCTGATTGCAGAACGATTCTGTTGTCGTCAACATATAATTTGCGTAAGGACCACGAAGATAAGATACGATAAATTAGCGCTAAGAGGGCAGCGCTTCCGGTCTAATGAGGAGCTTCAAGAGAGCACCAAGACATTTCAATTCCTTGGGGGCGGTGTTTTATGAAGACGGTGCCGGAAAGCTTTTCCAAAGGTACGACAAATGCCACAATCGTTGCGGTAATTATGTCAAAAGTAGCCTAAGTGTAGGTAACTCTTAACAATAAAATAATTGTTTGCATTCACATATCTTTCGTTTATGGCCTATTAGCGGGCGAAAGCGAAAGGACATCTCATAAGAATGCACTGAAACTACTTTTGCTGCTGTATTTTTATGCACAATAGAGTCAGTTTCCTATACGCCTGTAATCGTAACATGAGGAGTTATGTTTGTATTGCTCTGTATGTGTATACGTTTTGTTGTTATCTATCACGTCAAACTGTTGTATCCCAGGAGTAAACTAGGGCGACTAATCGTTACAGCACGGAACCGCAAAAAAAGAAAAAAAATTAAAATTGTGGTTTAGAAGGTGTTAATCCTCAGTTCCTATTTTAGCGAGGAACATAAGGTAAAATATTTTGGTTAAGCCCGGACAAGTGGCCATTTGCATAGTCACTAGAACAGGTGTCTTACTGTAGCTATGTTGAAGTGTATTAAGCAGGCTTTGAACGACTTAGCGCAGTTTAAGACACGGCAGAATGTGCGAATGGATTAATTCATTTCACAAAAGATTTTAATTGGGTTGAAGTCAGTGCTCAGATAATGGCACTATTTGGGTTAAATATGGAGAACCAGTCACGTTCAAAAACAGTCATCCTTAAATAATTCCAGACTGGGGCGAGACTGATGGTTCCAATTTAGACCATCGGTGTATCGGAGACTAAGGAGTCTAAGATGAGTTTTAAACGTCTGAACACAAATCGCTTACAAGCCGGCCGAAGTGGCCAGCGGTTCTAGGTGCTTCAGTCTGGAATCGCGCGACCTCTACGGTCGCAGTTTCGAATCCTGCCTCGGGCATGGATGTGTGTGATGTCCGTAGGTTAGTTAGGTTTAAGTTGTTCTAAGTTCTAGGGGACTGATGACCTCAGAAGTTAAGTCCCATAGTGCTCAGAGCCATTTAAACCCTTTGAACCATCTTGGTTGTTTGGATTTTACGAGTTCCTCTTTTATGTTTCATACTTGCTCGTATAGATTCAAATTTTGTAAGAATGTGGCCAAATACATGTAATTAATAGTTGTTCTGTTGTTTCGCGAAAGCCTTATCCGATGCCGCGATATAAGTAACATCGTGTGAAAGACAATAATAAACCTATACTGGATCAGTCGTCGTCTAATAAAAATAGAAATGGGTTGCTAAGCTATGGAGGTCTGATGTCAAAATACTGATAGAGTAATAGTTGGGAATCAGAATGAAAAATGGTCCTATCAAAGCAAAAACAGGCGAATATATCCTGTGTGTAGTCAGAGATGCAAAAGAAGGGAACTAGCTTTCCGACGTACCTGGAAAATTCAAAAAATTTAAATCAAAACATCTTTATATATTTGCTCTTTTGTGAGTTAACCCTATTACCTCAGCGCAGTGTGATCTCTTAGATGCAAGCTGCTGGTACACCTGTATCTTGCAAATAATCGGCTGAAGTCCCTGATTATGTGCCCAAAATCCAGAATAATCACCAATCATTGTTAACAGTAAATAATATCATATGGCTGAAAAGCAAACAGGTAATAGCTAAGAAAGTTTTTCCGGGTGGATAAAACTTCTGGATGTGGATTCAAAGCGCGAATACACTAAGTTGACAAAACTCATTGGATATCGATATGCAAACATACCTTTGTACTTGATCTCGCATGAACAAGGTACAAAAGTCCAGTGAATTGGCTGAGCTATCATTTTTACTCAGCTGATTTCTATGAAAAGTTCTTCCGGCTTGAGTGTGGCCGAACAACGGGAAAGGTAGTTGGAGCTAGACGCATAGGACATTCCATTTCGGAAATCGTTACGGAATTCAATATCAGGAGATCCACAGTGTCAAGAGCGTGCCGAGAAAACCATTACCTGTCACCACGGACAACGTAGTCGCCGACGGCCTTCACTTAACGATCGAGAGCAACGGCTTTTGCACTCAGTGCTCAGAGATAACAGACAAGCAACATTGCCTGAAATATCCGCAGAAATCAATGTGGGACGTACGACGAACGTATCCGTTAGGACAGTGCGGCGAAATTGGCGTTAAGGGGCTGTGGCAGCCGACGACCGATGAGATTGCCTTTGCTAACAGCAAGACATCGCCTGCAGCCCCTCTGCTGGGCCCGTGACCATATCGGTTGAACCCTATACAACTGGAAAACCGCGATCTGGCCAGCTACCGAGAGAGGTGGCGCAGTGGCTAGCACACTGGACTCGCATTCGGGAGGACGACGGTTCAGTCCCGCATCCGGCCATCCTAATTTAGGTTTTCCGTGATTTCCCTAAATCGCTCCAGGCGGGATGGTTCCTTTGAAAGGGCACGGCCGACTTCCTTCCCCATCCTTCCCTAATCCGATGAGACCGATGACCTCGCTATCTGGTCTCTTCCCGGCAAACAACCCCCTCTGGCCAGCTGTGTCCCGATTTCAGTTGGTAAGACCTAATGGTAGGGTTCGAGTGCAGCGTAGACCCCACGAAGCCATCTGCAGAAGGTGTCAACAAGGAACTGTGCAAGCTGATTGTGACCCTATGATGATGTGGTCTATGCTTACATGGATTAGATTGGGTGCTTTAGCCCATGAACCGATCACTGAGCATTTGCAGCCATTCATTTTATGTATGACAATGCGCCATGTCACCAGCCACAATTGTTCGCGACTGGTGTGAAGATCATTCTAGACAATTCGAGCGAATGATCTGGCCACACAGATCGCCAACATAAATTCTATGGAGCATTTATGGGACTTAATCGACAGGTCATTCCGAGCACAAAATCCTGCCCTGGCAGCATTGTCGCAATTATAGACGGCAGAGGCAGCATCACTCAATATTCCTCCAGAGGACTTCCAACGTCGAGATGCTGCACCACGCAGGGCAGAAGGACGACCGACACGATATTAGAAGGTATCCCACGACTTTCGTCAGCTCAGTGTGTTCCAAGGTGCTTTGATTTAAAAATTTTCGAAGTTGCCACAGATATCGAAAAAATAGTCCTCTCGTTTACATCCTCAACTCTGCCCAGGACATATTCGGTTTTTTTTCTTTTTTTTTTTTTGCTATGATAGGAGCATTTTGTAAACCCTCCTGGACTCGGGTAGGCGCGCGGCCCCAGTCGAATCCTTCCAGCGGATTAACGACGAGGGCCGATGTGCCGCCCAGCCTGGATGTGGTTTTTAGGCGGTTTTCCTCATCCCGCTTGGTGAATACCAGGCTGGTCCCCATGTTCCGCCTCAGTTACACGGCTCGCAGACATCTGAACACTTTCGCACTATTCCATGGATTACACTCGACGCAGACAGTTGGGGTACACTGATTCCGTCCTGGGGGGTACAGACTGGCGGCAGGAAGGGCAGCCGGCCACCCCTTAGCCATTAACATACCAAATCCGATTAACGATGGCTGACCCTGCGTAACTGTGGGACAAGGCTCAAGCGATAGAATAGATAGGAGCATTTTGTAATTTGGTAATATTTTGGGTTAGATAGAGCAGCACTCAGTCGTAGAATTAAGTTGCTTTAATATGGCATGTATAGTCACAACGTAGATCAGATTTCGACCTGTGTCAGGTCATTATCAATGCAGTGCGCAATTGTACACTTGTTCGTGCTCAAGTGAATGCTTCAACAGTTCAGCCAATCTGATCTGCGCTGTGACTATAAATGTCATATTAAAGCAACTTAATTCTACGACTGATTGCTGCTCTATCTAACCCAATATAACAACAGTCGTTGCATGCACCCACTCCATGGACGGCAACCTTATGTTGGTAATATTTTGTTTGGAAAAGCATATCACACGTTTACAACCATGTACAGAGGTAGAATATGTCTCTGTTTTGGCACCTATGACAGCTTACGCTAGGGTTCCGATATAACGGAATCAGTATTGTTGGTATCGCGTGTAAATAGGTATCAGCTGATCCAAGTAGCCAGTGTCAGTACCCTCATGGCAGCAGTAACGTCGAATGCAAGCAACGATGTTAAGACAGACAGTTAGTATAAGTGACAAGACAACATTTCACCTCTATAACAGTAAGATTATTATAGTTTTTCACTCCAAGTATTTCTTCTTCTTAGCTTCCCTGCTACTGGCTATACCAACTTACATGTACTCTGTACGTGCATGAACAATGATGTGCAGAGCTTCAGGACGAGAGTAACTTTCGCATCGCTGAACTTCAGGACGAGGGTAACTTTCGCATAATGTATCAATGACATGTAATTTAACTCTATGGAACGACCTGCTACATTATAGTATTGTACAGTATAGAAGGTACCTGTAAGAAACACGCAGCGAGACGAACAGGAATGACACTTTTATTCCAAGACTACAATTACACTGAAGTGAACGCAATTTATGATGGTCCTCAATACATTACAAAATGCGAGACGTAGTTTTAAATAGGATGTGTGATCACCACGGACCCCAACACATGCTCTGCATGTGCACCCACGCTTATCATGCCGTTGGATAGGAGTTCTTGCAGTAATTCGTTCCATCCCTTCAGTGCGGTTGCCAACTGTTGGGTGTTCGTTGGTGCATGTGCACGTGCTACGATACGTCTACCGCACGCATTCCACACGTGCTCGATGGGATTTAGGTGGGGGAATTGGTAGGCCAGTCGATTCGTCGCATGTACGCTCGTTCCTAGAGCTCCTCTACCTAGTATATTTGATACGGTCGCGCATTATAATGCACAAAAATTGACCAAGTGCGAGTAGGGCTAGCGCAGTGAAGGTTTCGTGTAAACTTAATTATGTACATAGACAGGTAATCCATCCCGTGAATCGAGAATTTCGGCAATTTTTGATTGTTTTCGATATGGATACTCACAAGATATCAGTCGCGAGAATGCCAAGACCGTTTCAAAATCTGTGCAAGAGTTCCTCAGACTAACCCGGGTACACAAAAAGAAGCGAGCAGGGAACTTCATTTTATGTATGTAAATACAGAAGATTTAATAAAATATTTTTCTATTCACTTACTAAAACATGACTACAACGAACATTTTATGGTTGCATGCAGGCATGTTTGTCTGTTATGATTTTGACGGATGATGAATGCAATGGATATTCTAACGGAAAAAAATATTTTTATGTCATATAATTACAATTCAACATTTTTAATAATATTGGTTCAGTTACTTGTGCTGTGAAACCTTACTTCTTGCCAAATTTCATGATTTTGCGTCACCGGGAAATTCAAATGGTTCAAATGGCTCTGAGCACTATGGTTCTTAACTTCTGAGGTCATCAGTCCCCTAGAACTTAGAACTAATTAAACCTAACTAACCTAAGGACGTGACAAACATCCATGGCCGAGGCAGGATTCGAAGCTGTGTCCGTAGCGGTCGCGCGGTTCCGGACTGAAGCGCCTAGAACCGCTCGGCCACCCCGGCTACACGCTTTGATGAGTGACGATATGATGTAAGTGGCCGTATCTTTTGATTGTATTGATTTAAAAGCTTATACAGGGTGTTACAAAAAGGTACGACCAAACTTTCAGGAAACAGTCCTCACACACAAATAAAGAAAAGATGTTATGTGGCCATGTGTCCGGAAACGCTTAATTTCCATGTTAGAGCTCTTTTTAGTTTCGTCGGTACGTGCTGTACTTCCTCGATTCAATGGAGCACGTTATCATGATTTCATACGGGAAACCCTCCATGTGCTGCTAGAACATGTGCCTTTACAAGTACGACTCAACTTGTGATACATGCACGATGAAGCTCCTGCACAAATTCAGTCGAAGTGCTCGTACGCTTCTCAACAACAGATTCGGTGATCGATGGATTGGTAGAGGCGGACCAATTCCATGGCCTCCACTCTCTCCTGACCTCAACCCTCTTGACATTCATTTATGGGGCATTTGAAAGCTCTTGTCTACGCAACCCCGGTACCCCAAATGTAGAGACTCTTCGCGGTCGTATTGTGGACGGCTCTGATACAATAAGCCATTCTCCAGGGCTGCATCAGCGCATCAAGGATTCCATGCGACGGAGGGTGGATGCATGTATCCTCGCTAACAGGGGACATTTTGAACATTTCCTGTAACAAAGTGTTTGAAGTCACGCTGGTACGTCCTGTTGCTGTGTGTTACCATTCCATGATTAATTTGATTTGAAGAGAAGTAATAAAATGAGCTGTAACATGGAAAGTAAGCGTTTCCGGACACATGTCCACATAACATATTTTCTTTCTTTGTGTGTGAGGAATGTTTCCTGAAAGTTTGGCCGTACCTTTTTGTAACACCCTGCAATGAAGCGCCGTCAAGGGACCATAGACTATAATACATGACATGGATTTGAACTTTATACGTCTACTCGTTTCTGAGGAAAAGGGTTCTTGAACAGATGTACAGACAACAAAGAGACGGACAACAAAGCGATCCTGTAAGGTTCCGTTTTTACAGATTGAGGCATGGGATCCTAAAAAGTCAAGGCCGAGTGGTCCCTTGAAAATACGTACATAGGGAACGTGTCAGTGAAAATAATAATAATAGTCTGTGAGTGTACCGTATTCAGAGATCTGCAGGTCATTAGACATTATGCTTCCTCGCGCCATAAAGCCACTAAACAAGGATGTTCGACAGTGCTAGACATACTCTCCCATGACGAGAGGTGGGAACGCGTAATTCGGCCAGAAACAATGTAAACCATGAGCATGAACATAGTTCAGTCAGTACAGTCAACCTGTGGGGCAGAAAAATATCAGCTCATTTGTTGACTTCTCCCCGTACTATAAACAGTAACGCTGCAATATCTCTCTTGTCTTTTGAGTTGCAGACGAAATTTCTGATCGGTGCGTGGCTCATGTTCCCGCCATCATGTATTTTACCCACTGTTTTTAACGTACTTCCACCTCACTACGTTAATTTAAATTACTGCTGTCACTGAGTTGCTGCTTTCCCTGACCGTGAGCGGCGTTAGCAGCGCGTATCGATATATCCCCTCTCGTAGTATCTTCGCTCGACTGCTTTTACTTCCCGGTCGTTGTCTGTCGTAAGCGAGTTCGGGCTGCCAGTCAGTTGGAACGCGTCTGGAGCGCAATTCAGACCTGCCAGTCGGGGATTTGCAATTCGCTAATAGTGCAGTCGGGTTGGAGCTGTGAGGTCTGCGTCGACATGGCTCACCCGGCCATTGCCGCCACGCGTGACTTGAGCCGGACCACGGCCTAGGTGGATCGTCGATAGGTCGTCCAACTGAAAGACGCATTTTGGTTCGCCGATCAAAAATTGGTTCAAATGGCTCTGAGCACTATGGGACTTAACATCTGTGGTCAGCAGTCGCCTAGAACTTAGAACTACTTAAACCTAACTAACCTAAGGACATCACACAACACCCAGCCATCACGAGGCAGAGAAAATCCCTGACCCCGCCGGGAATCGAACCCGGGAACCGGGGCGTGGTGAAAGTAGTCGGTCGGTTGGTGCGGACCAGGGAGGACATCTCCATACAGTGCAGTCGGCTGGGTCCACTGGGGGTCCCTGCGCAGTGTCGTAGCGTTTGATGAGCTGTTCGATCGCTACGAGTTTCGTGGCTCACCGACCCCGGACGTCAAAGTTGAGTGGTGTGTTAAGTACAACAAGCCACGTCCGTTCATGTTGTGTGGTTCGTTTCGGTGGTTCGCTGTTGGGGAGTTTTTCCTGTAAGCAACACCGAGTGTTTGTAGTGGTGAAATGGAGCCGCCGTGAGGTGGAATTAACTACACTCCTGGAAATGGAAAAAAGAACACATTGACACCGGTGTGTCAGACCCACCATACTTGCTCCGGACACAGCGAGAGAGCTGTACAAGCAATGATGACACGCACGCCACAGTGGACACACCAGGAACCGCGGTGTTGGCCGTCGAATGGCGCTAGCTGCGCAGCATTTGTGCACCGCCGCTCTGTGTCAGCCAGTTTGCCATGGCATACGGAGCTCCATCGCAGTCTTTAACACTGGTAGCATGCCGCGACAGCGTGGACGTGAACCGTATGTGCAGTTGACGGACTTTGAGCGAGGGCGTATAGTGGGCATGCGGGAGGCCGGGTGGACGTACCGCCGAATTGCTCAACACGTGGGGCGTGAGGTCTCCACAGTACATCGATGTTCTCGCCAGTGGTCGGCGGAAGGTGCACGTGCCCGTCGACCTGGGACCGGACCGCAGCGACGCACGGATGCACGCCAAGACCGTAGGATCCTACGCAGTGCCGTATGGGACCGCACTGCCACTTCCCAGCAAATTAGGGACACTGTTGCTCCTGGGGTATCGGCGAGGACCATTCGCAACCATCTCCATGAAGCTGGGCTACGGTCCCGCACACCGTTAGGCCGTCTTCCGCTCACGCCCCAACATCGTGCAGCCCGCCTCCAGTGGTGTCGCGATAGGCGTGAATGGAGGGACGAATGGAGACTTGTCGTCTTCAGCGATGAGAGTCACTTGTGCCTTGGTGCCAATGATGGTCGTATGCGTTTTTGGCGCCGCGCAGGTGAGCGCCACAATCAGGACTGCATACGACCGAGGCACACAGGGCCAACACCCGGCATCATGGTGTGGGGAGCGATCTCCTACACTGGCCGTACACCTCTGGTGATCGTCGAGGGGACACTGAATAGTGCACGGTACATCCAAACCGTAGTCGAACCCATCGTTCTACCATTCCTAGACCGGCAAGGGAACTTGCTGTTCCAACAGGACAATGCACGTCCGCATGTATCCCGTGCCACCCAACGTGCTCTAGAAGGTGTAAGTCAACTACCCTGGCCAGCAAGATCTCCGGATCTGTCCCCCATTGAGCATGTTTGGGACTGGATGAAGCGTCGTCTCACGCGATCTGCACGTCCAGCACGAACGCTGGTCCAACTGAGGCGCCAGGTGGAAATGGCATGGCAAGCCGTTCCACAGGACTACATCCAGCATCTCTAAGATCGTCTCCATGGGAGAATAGCAGCCTGCATTGCTGCGAAAGGTGGATATACACTGTACTAGTGCCGACATTGTGCATGCTGTGTTGCCTGTGTCTATGTGCCTGTGGTTCTGTCAGTGTGATCATGTGATGTATCTGACCCCAGGAATGTGTAAATAAAGTTTCCCCTTCCTGGGACAATGAATTCACGGTGTTCTTATTTCAATTTCCAGGAGTGTATATTGGTTCACTACAATTCAAATGGTTGGTTCAAATGGCTCTGAGCACTATGGGACTTAACTTCTGTGGTCATCAGTCGCCTAGAACTTAGAACTACTTAAACCTAACTAACCTAAGGACATCACACACATCCATGCCCGAGGTAGGATTCGAACCTGCGACCGTACCGGTCACGCGGTTCCAGACTGAAGCGCCTTTAACCGCACGGCCACACCGGCCGGCCAATTCAAGTGCACCAACGGAATTTTCTGCCTTGTGTTCTGGTTACCTGCCTTGGCCACTGACGTAAATTCAGGCAGTGTTCCTTTTTGGTGAAGTTAACTATATTCCCTTACTTCAAATTCAAGTGTACCAGCGGAATTTTCTGTCTAATTGCTGTTAGTGTTTCGGTCATTTCAGGCAGCGTCCTTTCCTCACATGTTATTGCTGACCAAGATGGTGTGTGGTTTTGACAGCTTAATACATATTTCATTGTGGATAATCACCCCCCTAACAGTTTGGTCTTTGAGTTTTTATGTACCGATTGGTGACTAGCAAGTCGTTTGGTCGGTCGGTCCGTGACTGTCACTTGGTTGGGTTACCGACGGATGAAGTGCAATTGGGCCCACCACCTGTCTCACGTAAGTGAACGTTAATGTTTCGAGGGCAGGCCGACCTCCCCTGGAGACGTCTGAGTGCCGTTGTCTGTACCGTCCTTTTCATGGGCGTTTAATGGTCTATTGGTAATCTATTATAGCCAATGCTTTAAGAGAAATTTTATCAATTGTGTTTTATGTAAATCAATTTATGTAAATCAATTGTGGGCCTTTAGTCGCTTAAAACATTGTTCTTAAATTTAGTTATTGTCATTGCGTTGCCATTCCATTTAGTGGGCGTTCGGCCATTGAAAACTGAAAAGTTAAGGAATTTTTAAATTTTTGGAAAGTTAACTGTGGGCCTTCACCATCTTAAAGCTTTATTCTCAAAATTTCCCCTTAATAAAAAAAAATATTGGGGCCATCTACCGTAAAAGATTATGGTAATGGATTTTAAAATTTTGAAATTTTAATGTGGCCTTTAGCCTTGTATTTGTTTGTTCTATTCACTTTTGCCTTGAGGCTTTCCGTCTAGCTATGATATATATATATATATATATATATATATATATATAAATATATATATATATATATATATAGTCTAGCTATGATATATATATACTCCTGGAAATTGAAATAAGAACACCGTGAATTCATTGTCCCAGGAAGGGGAAACTTTATTGACACATTCCTGGGGTCAGATACATCACATGATCATACTGGCAGAACCACAGGCACATAGACACAGGCAACAGAGCATGCACAATGTCGGCACTAGTACAGTGTATATCCACCTTTCGCAGCAATGCAGACTGCTATTATCCCATGGAGACCATCGTAGAGATGCTGGATGTAGTCCTGTGGAACGGCTTGCCATGCCATTTCCACCTGGCGCCTCAGTTGGACCAGCGTTCGTGCTCGACGTGCAGACCGCGTGAGACGATGCTTCATCCAGTCCCAAACATGCTCAATGGGGGACAGATCCGGAGATCTTACTGGCCAGGGTAGTTGACTTACACCTTCTAGAGCACGTTGGGTGGCACGGGATACATGCGGACGTGCATTGTCCTGCTGGAACAGCAAGTTCCCTTGCCGGTCTAGGAATGGTAGAACGATGGGTTCGATGACGGTTTGGATGTACCGTGCACTATTCAGTGTCCCCTCGACGATCACCAGAGGTGTACGGCCAGTGTAGGAGATCGCTCCCCACATCATGATGCCGGGTGTTGGCCCTGTGTGCCTCGGTCGTATGCAGTCCTGATTGTGGCGCTCACCTGCACAGCGCCAAACACGCATACGACCATCATTGGCACCAAGGCACAAGCGTCTCTCATCGCTGAAGACGACACGTCTCCATTCGTCCCTCCATTCACGCCTGTCGCGACACCACTGGAGGCGGGCTGCATGATGTTGGGGCGTGAGCGGAAGACGGCCTAACGGTGTGCGGGACCATAGCCCAGCTTCATGGAGACGGTTGCGAAAGGTCCTCGCCGATACCCCAGGAGCAACAGTGTCCCTAATTTGCTGGGAAGTGGCGGTGCGGTCCCCTACGGCACTGCATAGGATCCTACGGTCTTGGCGTGCATCCGTGAGTCGCTGCGGTCCGGTCCCAGGTCGAAGCGCACGTGCACCTTCCGCCGACCACTGGCGACAACATCGATGTACTGTGGAGACCTCACGCCCCACGTGTTGAGCAATTCGGCGGTACGTCCACCCAGCCTCCCGCATGCCCACTATACGCCCTCGCTCAAAGTCCGTCAACTGCACATATGGTTCGCGTCCACGCTGTCGCGGCATGCTACCAGTGTTAAAGACTGCGATGGAGCTCCGTATGCCACGGCAAACTGGCTGACACTGACGGCGGCGGTGCACAAATGCTGCGCAGCTAGCGCCATTCGACGGCCAACACCGCGGTTCCTGGTGTGTCCGCTGTGCCGTGGGTGTGATCATTGCTTGTACAGCCCTCTCGCAGTGTCCGGAGCAAGTATGGTGGGTCTGACACACCGGTGTCAATGTGTTCTTATTTCCATTTCCAGGAGTGTATATATATATATAGGGAGAGAGAGAGAGAGAGAGAGACAGAGAGGTAAAAACTGACACACATGCTTGGAATGACATGGGGTTTCATTAGAACAAAGAAAGAGAAGGAAAACAAAGTTCACAAAATGTCCGTCAGATGCACGTCGTTTGGTGATGATCGTGTGCTCAGCCGCCACTTTCGTCATGCTTGTCATCCCAGGTCCCCAGACCTAAGTCCGTGCGATTATTGGCTTTGGGGTTACCTGAAGTCGCAAGTGTATCGTGACCGACCGACATCTCTAGGGATGCTGAAAGAAAACATCCGACGCCAACGCCTTACCATAACTCCAGACATGCTTTAAAGTGCTGTTCACAACATTATTCCTCGACTACAGCTATTGTTGAGGGATGATGGTGGACATATGAGCATTTCCTATAAAGAACATCATCTTTGCTTTGTCTTACTTTGTTATGCTAATTATTCTGATCAGATGAAGCACCATCTGTCGGACATTTTTTGAACTTTTGTGTTTTTTTTGGTTCTAATAAAACCCCATGTCATTCCAAGCATGTGTGTCAATTTGTATCTCTTTATCTACATTATTCCGTGATTTATTCAGTTCTCAAATTTATACTGACTTTTTGATCACTTTCAACTGCATGTCTTCAGTTACTTGAAATTTATATGGTTGCTTTTTGATATTTCTTGTTTGGAGGGCTTCAGCCGTGAAAGAACTGGATTTTAAAACTCGTAAAGGTTTGGCTATGTGCCGTTCTGTTTGAAGGTGCTATTAAGTTACAATAAATTACAATTTTGAAGTGAGACTGACCGACACCTTATTTGGCCCTTTCCGCAGTCCTAATCACCTGTTCTGACCAGCGGGTTTAGCGGACGTTTAAGTTTCTTCGACATCTGCAGAGGGGACGTGCCTGCCTGAAAGGAAAACATCGCGATTGCGATCTCATACTGACCAGCAGAGAGCTGAGCCGTTTGCAGGCTCGCAATTCCGGCAGGAGGCTGGCGCCAGCGGTAGCCGCGCTGCCGCCGTCGGGCATCGAACACGCGCTGTCAGCCGTCAGTCAGGCGCAACCGGGTCGGCGGCGCGCGGCTCGGTAACTCACCGGCGGACAGCGCGGCGCCCCGTCCTCGCCTCACCGGCTAGCGGCTTCTTGTCCCTGTCCGTCTCTCCCTCTCCCTGCCCTTCCTAGCGGCATGCCATTAACCTCGCCATGGCCTCTCCCACAACCTCTCCGTATCTATTTCTGTTACTTCCCCGGATTCGAATAAAATCAAATGGTTCAAATGGCTCTAAGAGCTATAGGACTTAACATCTGAGGTCATCAGTCCCCTTGACTTGAACTACTTAAACCTAACTGACTAAGGACATCACTCACATCCAATGCCCGAGGCAGGATTCGAAACTGTGACCCTAGCAGCAGCGGACTGAAGCGCCTAGAACCGATCGACCACAGCGGCGGCGAATAAAATCATTTTGGGTGTTAGTCCTTCTAACAATATCACCATTTGCAGAGTAAGTTAGAAGGCAGATTAATAATGTTGCTCACGCAGCATATTGCCGCTTTATCGGGCAACGACAAAGTTATTGACTATGGATGGTATCGTCGGAATGGAAATAATGAAGTCACTGTAAAAAAAAAAAAGATCATTAATTTTGGCACTTATCTTGAATGGATTCCTACGTAGATTTCGTCGAAGTTGTTAGGGATCATCTAGTACATTCTAGGGTGACTCCACTTTGACTGCTAGAAGGTCCAGATCTGTATTTTGGCAATATTTGAAGACCTAACAAATGCGTTTTTCAGGAAATTCTTAATGATCAAACAATCCTAGATCAGAACAATGACCGAGCGAGGTGGCGCAGTGGTTAGCACACTGGACCCGCATTCGGGAGGACGACGGTTCAATCCCGTCTCCAGCCATTCTGATTTAGATTTTCCGTGATTTCCCTAAATCGTTTCAGGCAAATGCCGGGATGGTTCCTTTGAAAGGGCACGGCCGATATCCTTCCCCATCCTTCCCTAACCCGAGCTTTGGCTCCGTCTCCAATGACCTCGTTGTCGTCGGGACGTTAAACAACCCTAACCTAACCTAATTTCAGAACAATGGTATGGTAGAAATAATTTTTGACTTGGTGTTCACAATCCACATTTTTATTAAACTTCTTGTAAATTCACATATACTTCTTAATTGTCACATCAGCAGATAAAACAGTTTTGTGTCAATCTTCATATATTTAATTTCCACTTTAACCAAACACAAGATTTGACTGTTCTTTTTCAATGCGAAATAACAACTAAACTTCTGCAAAGTGAAACAAAAACTGCTCTGTGCGCATTCGCACCAAAACGGTTGCAAGTAAGTAAAAGATTAGGACAGTCTTACAGAAATGAATACACACAAGAACCATATCAGTGTAATATATCGATACATCGGAGTACCTATACATTAATAAAAACAAATGCGAATATTGTCACAAAAATATGTCTGTTACTCTCGCAGAAAAGTAGTACGATACTACTGGTATCGAGAACTGGGGATGGAGTGCCGTAATGATCACGTAAATAAAGAACCATTACATCCTGCAAAGATGATCGAAACGCCGGGGTTTGGTTTTTTCTATGTTTATTAAAGACGCGACCACTTCCTGAAGATGATCTCTGCAAAGACGGCCGACAGTCTCAGATTTTCTTGTTTCAGGGTTTTTGAAGCTGCTGCAAACCAGTCACCTTTCGTTTTGGTCTTCAGTTCTTTTATTTTCACATTACCGGTTTCAAACCTCCCAGCGATTCATGATCAGATGGTACATGTTTACTGATGGCCTCTAGCAGTGTAGGAGTCGTGTAGCTGTGGCGCAATGTATAAACGAAACATGCAAGCTCTGAGTGTGGCGAGGATTATTCACATTACGAGATTGATTTTACTTAGTTATTGGTGTCTGCTGGTTGAAGAGGCGCACAGTATTCCAGAAAACATAGTGAATGTTCCCGGAATGAGATTTTCATTCTGCAGCCGAGTGTGCGCTGATATGAAACTTCCTGGCAGATTAAAACTGTGTGCCGGACCGAGACTCGAACTCTGGACCTTTGCCCTTCACGGGCAAGTGTTCTACCATCAGAGCTACCCAAGCAAGAGTTCGAGTCTTGGTACTGCACAGAGTTTTAATCTGCCAGGAAGTTTCATATCAGCGCACACTCCGCTGCAGAGTGAGTATCTCATTCTGGAAACATCCCCCAGGCTGTGGCTAAGCCATGTACCCGCAATATCCTTTCTTTCAGGAGTGCTAGTTCTGCAAGGTTCGCAGGAGAGCGTCTGTGAAGTTTGGAAGGTAGGAGACGAGTTACTGGCGGAAGCAATGCTCAGAGGACCGGGCGTGAGTCGTGCTTGGGTGGCTCTGATAAAGCTCTTACCCGCGAAAGGCAAAGGTCCCGAGTTCGAGTCTCGGTCCGGCACACAGTTTTAATCTGCTAGGAAGTTTCATAATGAGCATTTCCCAGTAACGTTAATTGTACTGAACTTTACACACTTAGCTACGGATAACATGTTCCACATGCTTTGTGAAATGTAAATAAACCAAAAAGTATGGCTACAGTTATATCAAAGAGTTAGTTTTAGGGCAGAGAGTCTCTTTCTTCACCTCTTGTAATACACATTGGCGTCAGTAAGTATGTATCTATTTCTCTACTGTAAAACATCGTGTAATAATATGGCAAAATCGACATGTGCTATCCATAAAAACCGAGCGAGGTGGCGCAGTGGTTAGCACACTGGACTCGCATTTGAGAGGACGACGGTTCAATCCCGTCTCCAGCCATCCTGATTTAGGTTTTCCGTGATTTCCTTAAATCGTTTCAGGCAAATGCCGGGATGGTTTCTTTGAAAGGGCACGGCCGATTTCCTTCCCCATCCTTGCCTAACCCGAGCTTGCGCTCCGTCTCTAATGACCTCGTTGTCGACGGGACGTTAAACATCACTAACCTAACCTAACCTATTCATAAAATCTGTTAAACAATGAGTTTGGAAGATAATACAACTATGATTTTATTACTGCAACTTTGACTGACATTTCATTTGTCGTTTGACAGACATAACAATTTCGCATCACATTTCATTTGTCTTTTGACAGAGAAATGAAATGTCAGTCGAAATTGCAATGCTAAAATTGTAGTTGTATTCTCTTCCAAACTCATTGTTTAATAGATTTTATAAGTAGCACATGACAATTTTGCCAAATTACTACATGTTACTTTACAGTAGATGAATGGATACATACTTAGTGACGCAGTCTGAAGAAAAAGACTCTGTGCCCTAACAGAAACTCTTTGACATAACTTAAACCATACTCTTTCGTTTATTTAGGTTTCGTAAAACTTGTAGAACGTGTAACCTATGGCTAAATTTGTAAAGTGCAGTACTATTAACGTCAGTGGAAAACATTCATTATGTTTTCCAGAATACCGTGTACACCAATATCCAACCAACAGATACCAATAACTGCAAGTAAAATCTATCCCATAATGTGAACAATTCTCGCCACACTCAGTGCTTAGGTGTTTCGTTTAATCCCGTATACTGCTATGAAACTGTGGTTTAATGAGCCAATCGCGGTGCGGTAAAAGTACACTTACGGTGTCTGCGGCTTTTGCGTTGCATGTTGCAGTTGGTAACTATGAGTGTGTGGTTGATGATAGGAGAAACACAACGAATCATGAGTCGGATTAGACAAGGTGGTGGAACGAATGTGAGAACAGCGTTCAATAAATGCTATCATGATGTGGAGTGTATGAAACTACTTGGCTGCATAATGAAATATATTGTGCAGAATGTTATAAAACTAACGCAACACATTTTTTTCTCAGCAAATACCGGTTGGAAAAATGCTTAATTTGTTATGGGACTTAATGCAATATTCCCGCTTCAGCCCCTATAGTTTGACAAAGTTCTGGTAAGTGAGGCCTTTATAAGTAGACTCCAAAGTGACGATTGTCACAGAGGTGCGTTGCAAGCAGAGAGCTGAGTTTGATCAGAGCATCACAGATATTCATAGGGACTTGCAGAACGTCTACAGACAACTGGTAGTGAAGAAAAGCACGGTGTGTCTTTGGGCGAGGCACCTGTCATCGCAAAAAAGTCAGCAAATCTATCCATCTCTCGCGTGGCTGCCGGCCGCACACAGCTGTGACCCCTATGATGTAGGTACGTGCCGACAATCTCATTCGAGGCGATCGACGGATCACAATCAAACACCTCGCCGCCCAACTCGACGTGTCTGATGGTGGTGCTGACACACTCGTCCACCATTTGGGGTTCTCAAAGGTGACGCCATCTGGGTTCCTCGCCTCTTAACGGAAAACCGTAAACAGCAACGAAGGATCACCTGCGCGAAGTTTTTTGCCGAACACTGTCACAGGCGATGAAATATGGGTTCATCAGATCGAAACGGAAACATAACGCCAATGCATGGAGAGGCGCCGCACCACCTCTTCTCCGAAAAAAAGTCGTAAGAATGTAATTTTTATTTATCTGATTCATTTTAAATCGTTTCCACGCATTCAATTCCTGTAGGAACGAATCTCATGTGCTACATATAAGTCGGATTTAAGCCATGTTGTTTGTTGTGGTCTTCAGTCCTGAGACTGGTTTGATGCAGCTCTCCATGCTACTTGACGGAGGACATCGAAAGGGTGCAAAAAAGGGCAGCTCGTTTTGTATTATCACGTTATAGGGGAGAGAGTGTGGCAGATATGATACACGAGTTGGGATGGAAGTCATTACAGCATAGACGTTATTCGTGACGGCGAGACCTTTTTACGAAATTTCAGTCACCAACTTTCGCTTCCGAATGCGAAAATATTTTGTTGGGCCCAACCTACATAGGTAGGAATGATCATCAAAATAAAATACGAGAAATCAGAGCTCGAACAGAAAGGTTTGGGTGTTCGTTTTTCCCGCTCGCTGTTCGGGAGTGGAATAGTAGAGAGATAGTATGATTGTGGTTCGATGAACCCTCTGCCAAGCACTTAAATGTGAATTGCAGAGTAGTCATGTAGATGTAGATGTAGATCCTGTGCAAGCTTCTTCATCTCCCAGTACTTGCTGCAACCTACATCCTTCTGAATCTGCTTAGTGTATTCATCTCTTGGTCTCCCTCTCCGATTTTTACCCTCCACGCTGCCCTCCAATGCTAAATTTGTGATCCCTTGATGCCTCAAAACATGTCCTACCAACCGGTCCCTTCTTTTTGTCAAGTTGTGCCATAAACTCCTCATCTCCCCAATTCTATTCAATACCTCCTCATTAGTTATGTGATCTACCCATCTAATCATCAGCATTCTTCTGTAGCACCACATTTCGAAAGCTTCTATTCTCTTCTTGTCCAAACTAGTTATTGTCCATGTTTCACTTCCATACATGGCTACACTCCATACAAATACTTTCAGAAACGACTTCCTTACACTTAAATCTGTACTCGATGTTAACAAATTTCTCTTCTTCAGAAACGCTTTCCTTGCCATTGCCAGTGTACATTTTATATCCTCTCTACTTCGACCATCATCAGTTATTTTATTTTCTAAATAGCAAAACTCCTTTGCTACTTTAAGTGTCTCATTTCCTAATCTAATTCCCTCAGCATCACCCGATTCAATTTGACTACATTCCATTATCCTCGTTTTGCTTTTGTTGATGTTCATCTTACACCCTCCTTTTAAGACACTGTCCATTCCGTTCAACTGCTCTTCCAAGTCCTTTGCTGTCTCTGACAGAATTACAATGTCATCGGCGAACCTCAAAGTTTTTATTTCTTCTCCGTGAATTTTAATACCTACTCCAAATTTTTCTTTTGTTTCCTTTCCTGCTTGCTCAATATACAGATTGAATAACATCGGGGAGAGGCTACAACCCTTTCTCACTCCCTTCCAAACCACTGCTTCCCTTTCATGTCCCTCGACTCTTATAACTGCCACCTGGTTTCAGTACAAATTGTAAATAGCCTTACGCTCCCTGTATTTTACCCCTGCCACCTTTAGAATTTGAAAGAGAGTATTCCAGTCAACATTGTCAAAAGCTTTCTCTAAGTCTACAAATGCTAGAAACGTAGGTTTGCCTTTTCTTAATCTTTCTTCTAAGATAAGTCGTAAGGTTAGTATTGCCTCACGTGTTCCAACATCGGGCATGGATATGTGTGATGTCCTTAGGTTAGTTAGGTTTAAGTAGTTCTAAGTTCTAGGGGATTGATGACCTTTGAGGTTAAGTCCCATAGTGCTCAGAGCCATTTGAACCATTTGATAGGCACCGTGCTTGGATCAAGGAACAATCGGAATTCTAGTTGTAAATTGTTGTACTTGTGCTGGGAACGTCCCTGAGCTTCAAGCGCTAATAGAAAGCACAGAAGCTGAAATCTTTATAGGTACAGAAAGCTGGCTAAAGCCTGAAATAAGTTCTGCAGAAATTTTTACGAAGTCTCAGACGGTGTTCAAGAAAGATAGATTAGGCAGAATTGGTGGTGGAGTGTTTGTGTCTGTCAGTAGTGGTTTATCTTGTAGTGAAGTCGAAGTAGATACTCCGTGCGAATTGGTATGGGTGGAGGTTATACTTAACAGCCGAATTAAGTTAATAATTCGCTCCTTCTACCGACCCCCAGACTCCAATGATACAGTTGCGGAACAGTTCAGAGAAAGTTTGAGTCTCGTAACAAATAAATACCCCACTCATATGGTTATAGTTGGTGGGGACTTCAACCTACCCTCGGTATGTTGACAAAAATACTTGTTCAAAACCAGTGGTAGGCAGAAAACATCTTCTGAGATTGTTCGAAATGCTTTCTCCGAAAATTATTTCGAGTAGTTAGTCCACGAACCCACGCGAATTGTAAATGGTTGCGAAAACACACTTGACCTCTTAGCCACAAACAATCCAGAGCTGATAGAGAGCATCATGACTGATACAGGGATTAGTGATCACAAGGTCGTTGTAGCTTGGCTCAATACCGTTTCTTACAAATGCACCAGAAACAAACGCAAAATAATTTTATTTAAAAAAGCGGATAAAGTGTCACTAGAAGCCTTCCTAAGAGACAATCTCCATTCCTTCCGAACTGACTATGCAAATGTAGACGAGATGTGGCTCTAATTCAAAGACATAGTAGCAACAGCAATTGAGAGAATCATACCTCATAAATGGATAAGAGATGGAACGGATCCCCCGTGGTACACAAAACAGGTCCGAACGCTGTTGCAAAGGCAACGGAAAAAGCATGCGAAGTTCAGAAGAACGCGAAATCCCGAAGATTGGCTAAAAGTTACAGACGCGCGAAATTTAGCAGGGAATTCAATGCGAGATGCCTTTAATAGGCTCCACAACGAAACATTGTCTCGAAATTTGGTAGAAAATCCGAAGAAATTCTGGTCGTATGTAAAGTACACAAGCGGCAAGACGCAGTCAATACCTTCGCTGCGCAGTGCCGATGGTACTGTTACCGATGACTGTGCCGCTAAAGCGGAGTTATTGAACGCAGTTTTCCGAAATTCCTTCACCAGGGAAGACGAATGGAATATTCCGAATTTGAAACACTAACAGCTGCTAGCATGGGTTTCTTAGAAGTAGATACCTTAGGGGTTGCGAAGCAACTCAAATCGCTTGATACTGGCAAGTCTTCAGGTCCAGATTGTATACCGATTAGGTTCCTTTCAGATTACGCTGATACACTCCCTACTTAGCCCTCATATACAACGGCTCGCTCACCGATAGATCTGTACCTACAGACTGGAAAATTGCGCAGGTCGCACCAGTGTTTAAGAAGGGTAGTAGGAGTAATCCATCTAACTACAGACCTATATCATTGACGTCGGTTTGCAGTACGGTTTTGGAGCATATACTGTATTCAAACATTATGAATCACCTCGAAGAGAACTATCTATTGATACGTAATCAGAATGGTTTCAGAAAACTTCGTTCTTTTGCAATGCAGCTAGCTCTCTATTCGCACGAAGTAATGGCCGCTATCGACAGGGGATCTCAAGTCGATTCCGTATTTCTAGATTTCCGGAAAGCTTTTGACACCGTTCCTCACAAGCGACTTCTAATCAAGCTGCGGGCCTATGGGGTATCGTCTCAGTTGTGCGACTGGATTCGTGATTTCCTGTCAGGTAGGTCGCAGTTCGTAGTAATAGACGGCAAATCATCGAGTAAAACTGAAGTGATATCAAGTGTTCTGCAGGGAAGCGTCCTGGGACCTCTGCTGTTCCTGATCTATATAAATGACCTGGGTGACAATCTGAGCAGTTCTCTTAGGTTGTTCGCAGATGATGCTGTAATTTACTGTCTAGTAAGGTCATCCGAAGACCAGTATCAGTTGCAAAGCGATTTAGAAAAGATTGCTGTATGGTGTGGCAGGTGGCAGTTGACGCTAAATAATGAAAAGTGTGAGGTGATCCACATGAGTACCAAAAGAAATCCGTGGGAATTCGATTACTCGATAAATAGTACAATTCTCAAGGCTGTCAATTCAACTAAGTACCTGAATGTTAAAATTACGAACAACTGCAGTTGGAAAGACCACATAGATAATATTGTGGGGAAGGCGAGCCAAAGGTTGCGTTTCATTGGCAGGACACTTAGAAGATGCAACAAGTCCACTGAAGAGACAGCTTACACTACACTCATTCTTCCTGTGTTAGAATATTGCTGCGCGGTGTGGGATCCTTACCAGGTGGGATTGACGGAGAACATCGAAAGGGTGCAAAAGAGGACAGCTCGTTTTGTATTATCACGTAATAGGGGAGAGAGTGTGGCAGATATCATAGGCGAGTTGGGGTGGAAGTCATTACAGCAAAGACGTTTTTTGTCGCGGCGAGATCTTTTTACGAAATTTCTCTTCCGAATGCGAAAATATTTTGTTGAGCCCAACCTACGTAGGTAGGAATGATCATCAAAATAAAATAAGAGAAATCAGAGCTCGAACAGAAACGTTTAGGTGTTCGTTTTTCCCGCTCGCTGTTCGGGAGTGGAATGGTAGAGAGATAGTATGATTGTAGTTCGATGAACCCTCTTCCAAACACATCTACTTAAGTAGATGTAGATGGCTCTGGGAGCTATACTACTTCGCTACGAGTTGCGGACGATGTTGAAACTACACTACTGGCCATTAAAATTGCTACACCACGAAGATGACGTGCTACAGACGCGAAATTTAAACGAGAGGAAGAAGATGCTGTGATATGCAAATGATTACCTTTTCATAGCCGGTGGCTGACATGAGGAAAGTTTCCAGCCGATTTCTCAAACACAAACAGCAGTTGAGAGGCGTTACCTGGTGAAACGTGTAAGGAGGAGAAATGCGTACACCATCACGTTTCCGACTTTGTTAAAGGTCGGATTGTAGCCTATCGCGATTGCGGTTTATCGTATCACGACATTGCTGCTCGCGTTGGTCGAGATCCAATTACTATTAGCAGAATATGGAATCGGTGGGTTCAGGAAGATAAAACGGAACGCTGTGTTGGATCCCAACGCCCTCGTATCACTAGCAGTCGAGATGACAGGCATCTTATCCGCATGGCTGTAACGGTTCGTGCAGCCACGTCCCGATCCCTGAGTCAACAGATGGGGACGTATGCAAAACAACAACCATCTGCACGAACAGCTCAATGACGTTTGCAGCGACATGGACTATCAGCTTGGAGACCATGGCTGCGGTTACCTTTGACGCTGCATCACAGACAGGAGCGCGTGCGATGGTGTAGTCAACGACGAGCCTGGGTGCACGAATGGCAAAACGTCATTTTTTCGGATGAATCGAGGTTCCGTTTACAGCATCATGATGGTCGCATCCGTGTTTGGCGACATCGCGGTGAACACACATTGGAAGCGTGTATTCGTCTGGCCTATCAGCCGGCGTTATGGTATGGGGTGCCATTGAATACACGTCTCGGTCACCTCTTGTTCGCATTGACGGCACTTTGATCAGTGGACGTTGCATTTCAGATGTGTTACGACCCGTGGCTGTACCCTTGATTCGATCCCTGGGAAACCTTACATTTCAGCAGGATAATGCACTACCGCATGTTGCAGTTCCTGTATGGGCCTTTGTGGATACAGAAAATGTTCGACTGCTGCCCTGGCTACCACATTCTTCAGATCTCTCACCAATTGAAAACGTCTGGTCAATTGTGGCCGAGCAATTGACTCGTACAAAGCGCCAATCACTACTCTTGATGAACTGTGGTATCGTGCTGAAGCTGCGTGGGCAGCTGTACCTGTACACGCCATCAAAGCTCCGTTTGATTCAATGCCCCTGGTGTATCAAGGCCGTTATTACGGCCAGAGGTGGTTGTTCTTGGTACTGATTTCTCAGGATCTATGCACCCAAATTGCATGAAAATGTAATCACGCGTTAGTTCTAGTATAATATATTTGTCCAATGAATACCCGTTTATCATCTGCGTTTCTTCTTGGTGTAGCAATTTTAATGCCCAGTAGTGTAATATCAGTACATCTGCCACTATTCAGGTAGCATATGGCGTTATCGGACCACAATCGACGTCGTCTTTGCATGTGCACTATTTTTTTCCTGCAGTCTATTTGTCACACAGGGTCTCCGCTGTGTGACAATATAGGGTAAGAATGAGGAGCGTTGCTTGCTTTCCGTCTGTCCCAGCGGTGCGAGGACAGTGAAAGCGACTGCGGAGAGTGCTTCCGGCGCGTCACCCCGCGTTCCGTGCTGTTCCGTGCGGCGACGTGACCCACACGGCCCGCTTACCCTATCGATTGTGGCGCGCGGCTCGCTTTCTGGCTTCTTTCGGCGGGCCTAGAAAGCCGGGCGCGGTCGGCCGCCGGTTTCGCCGCGTGCGGCTTCCCTGCATGCGATCTTTCCGACGGAATACGTCACGAACAATGCCTCTCTGCTGACGTTACGAGGGCCCTTGGAAAGTCCCTGGCTTGGTTGCCTTATGGTTTAAATAATAAAAAAGGCGTTCATCTGAAAGTCTGAAATCTCAATACGTAACTGTGTACTTATGTGTTCAGTATTCTTACAATTTGTTCTCGAGATTGCAGAGTCACAAGCAAGTTTCTCGCCATTGTAGTTGCGGGCCGTCATAAAATTTTTGTTACTCCAAGGAAATGCCTCAAAGGACATTCACACTGCGATGTCACAAACACTAGGAGGGAAGTGTGCTCTCTACAGCAAAATGAAAGTTTTTTTTACGTCGTTTCACGTGGGATTATTTCACTGTTGAAGACAAGCCAAGCAATAGTGATGGGAAAAACCGACCGGTTAAACGTGATACCGGTATTTTAGTTCAGAATAACAGCTATTTTTAGAGATTTGTTTCGTCCCGTTTACAACAGGTGTTCTAGTTTTTACTAATCACCGAGTAAGAAACCGAAATATCGATTGGCCATAGCAAATAAATTATTTTTAAAAAGGATGTAATCCATGGAGAACAAATGATAACTTTGAGATTTGCCGATGACATTGTAATTCTGTCAGAGACAGAAAAGGACCTGGAAGAGCAGTTGAACGGAATGGACAGTATCTTGAAAGGAGGATATAACATGAACATCAACAAAAGCAAAACGAGGATAATGGAGTGTAGTCGAATTAGGTAGGGTGATGCTGAGGGAATCAGACTAGGAAATGAGACACTTAAAGTAGTAAAGAAGTTTTGCTATTTGGGGAGCAAAATAACTGATGATGGTCGAAGTAGAGAGGATATAAAATGTAGACTGCCAATGGGAAGGAAAGCGTGTCTGCAGAAATTTGTTAACATCGAGTATAGATTCAAATGTCAGGAAGTCGTTTCTGAAAGTATTTGTATGGAGTGTAGCCATGTATGGAAGTGAAACATGGACGATAACAAGTTTGGACAAGAAGAGACTAGAAGATTTTGAAATGAGGTGCTACAGAAGAATGCTGAAGATTAGATGGGTAGATCACATAACTAATGAGGAGGTATTGAATAGAATTGGGGAGAAGAGAAGTTTGTGGCACAACTTGACAAGAAGAAGGGACCGGTTGGTAGGACATGTTCTGATGCATCAAGTGATCACAAATTTAGCGTTGGAGAGCAGCGTGGAGGGTAAAAATCGTAGAGGGAGACCAAGAGATGAATACAGTAAGCAGATTCAGAAGGATGTTGGATGCAGCATGTACTGGGAGATGAAGAAGCTTGCATAGGATAGAGCAGCATGGAGAGCTGCACAAACAAGTCTCTGCACTGAAGACCACAACAACAACATTTACATTGGTTGAAATACTGCGTTATTATAGAAAATGGGGAAAGCGATCCGTGCCATTTTCAGAAAAGCGCCGACAGAAATGCGCAACAAATACATGGCACAGCATTGCTGAGACAATTTCCCTCTTGCCGGGCGTCGTGGATTACGGTGCGTGTGTGCATGTAGTGTGAAAGGCTTGCCCCCAACTGGTTTGTACAATAGTTTGTCGCTGCCGTCGTCGGAATTCCTTGTATTGCAGATTGGCGCTGTCCCTTGTCTGGAAATATTTTTACTTGGTGAAGTAGCAATGAATTACAGTATTTCATTTGCTTTAAAACATTAAAGATTTGTCAGCCGTTTCTATGTAATAACAAAATGGGAACGAAATTATAGTAACAGTAATAAGTTAAAAACATAACTAAATTCCATTCACAGTATACAATAAGAATAGAAAGTAACTGATCTGCTGCCTCTGTCTACATAATACGACTTTATCTGTGTCTAGCCCTTGGAAAACGGACAAATTAGCACGAAAAGTAGAGTCCTACAACCTCAGTTTTTCACCCATTAGCACTGACTGTTCGTAGAGCCCAAATAGTGGTATGATCCCCAAGTACAGCATAAGTTTTGAGCAGCTTTTTGAAAAATTAAGAGTCAGTAGGCGAATACTTTTGATTTTTTGTAGAATTCAACCACTTATCACTTCCCGAGAAAAGTTTTCTTTTATTTTCCTATTTAATTTAATATTTTGGACCTATGCATCTTGAAAATGAGTGGGTCAAAACTTTTGAATCTTCCTTTGATTTCTACGTTTATTAGAAGAAGTAACAGAAATAAGAAAACCAAAAATCCGTTATTTCATAAACCAGTTATTCTGAGCGCTTTCAACAGTCACATTAAAATAGCTGGAAAAAAGGGGATATAACCGAAAACAAGTTTCAGGAGAGACAGAGTACACTCAGACGCTGGAAAACCACATAGCAATGCATGGTCGGAAATGCTTTTCAGGCGAGGTAGTGACGAAACACAACACAAGAAAGAATGTGCACGAACAGGCTACGGGAACATGTATACTATACTTGTCACAGTAAGAAACACGACATAAGCACAAAAACAAACAATGTTCGTCATTGTAGAAGGTATTCGAAATTATGAACCAGAACCGTTATACAGACGTCGCATCTCCGACCCATGGAACATCTGACATGTAGCCTCCATAATAGTCTGGGTTCGTAAGTTCGAAAACTTTCTTTGTTGACGATCGTTGGTCGTTGTCTGTTTTTGTCCTCATTTTTTGTTTTTGCTGTACTAAGCATAATACATAGAAGAATGGAAAAGAAAATTGAGGATCTTAGATGACGATCAATTTGGCTTTAGAAAAGGTAAAAGCACCAGAGACGCAGCTCTGACGTTGCACTTGATAATGGAAGCAAAACAAGAAAACTCAAGACATGATCATACGGTTTGTCTAAAAGGAAAAATGGAGCAATATGTACGAAATTCAGAGAAAAGTAGGGGTAAGCAGTAGGGAAAGACGGATGATTAATGTACAATAAGGGCAACAACCAAGAAGGAGCAATAAGACTGGCAGACAAAGAACGAAGTGTTCGGATTAAGATGGGTGTAGGACAGAGATACACTCATTTACCCCCTACTACACAGTCTATACAGTGAAGAAGCAATGACAGAAAATTTGCTGATGGTATAGCTATCCTCAATGAAAGTGAAGAAGAACCATAGCATGCGTTGAACGGAATGAACAGTTAAACAATTACAGAATATGGACTGAAAAATATCTAATAAGTAATTATAAGCAGGATAAATGAGAAAAGCGAGAAACTCAAGATCAGAATTGGGGATCACGAAGTTACGGAATACTGTTACCTATAGTCGAGAAGGCTTAAGTAGAGTCCTACAGCTTGCAGCGAAGTTGCCAGCCTTCAACCGTGAAGCGCTAACGGCTGCAGGTGAAAACAGTATTCGGCTACGGAGCTGTGACAACACTAAGGCGTTGCCGTAAAGATGTTAACAAAATCTTGTTTTTATTGGTTGCGACAGGCCCGCAATGCTGCCGCGCTACCCATTGCAACTCTAAGGGGTCGACTTACTCCGACTCAAATATAGGCAGCAAAGTAACCCATGATGGAAGGAGCAAGGGGGACATAAGAAGTCTGCTAGTATCAAACACAGATATTAATTGCAGGCAAAAATTTCTGACAATGTTTGGAGCACAGTATTTTATGGTAGTAAAGCATGATCGGTCGTATAACAGGAACAGAAAAGAATCGTAGCATTTGAGATGTGGTTCTACAGAAGAATGTTGAAAATTACATGCACTGGTAAGAAAAGGAATTAGGATGTCCTCTGCAGAATCGGCGAGGAAAGGAATATATGGAAGAAACGGACAAGAGGAAAGGACACGATAATAGGACAAATGTTAAAACATCAGGGAATAACGTCCATGGTCCTATAGGGAGCTATAGAGCGTAAAAACCGTGGCGGAAGACTGAGATGGAATACATTCACCAAATAGTTGCGGACATGGGGTACAGTTGATGCTCTGAGATGAAATTAGTGGAATACGTGGTGGTCCACATCAGACCATCTAAAAGACTGATGAAACAAAAAAAAAGGAGCATAATAAACATGCAGTTCATGCTCTTTTTTCCGTGTGTTTTGTGTCGCCACTACCGCCGATTAAAGCGTTTCCGACCGTGGAGTGCTATGTGGTTTTCCATAGTTATGTGTACGCTATCTCTCCTGAAAGTTTGTCACCGCTGCTCTGAAACGCCCTGGACATACATACTCCACATTTCTCCACTGGTGCATGGTGAAAGTTATTTTGTACCACTACTAGTAATTCCCTTTACTGTTGCACTAGCAAATGGAAGGAAGTAAAAACGACAGTCTATATGCCTATGCACTAACTGTAATTTCTCTTGTCTTCCCAGTTCTTACTCGAAGTGTACACTGACGGCAGTATAATTGTTCAACAACAGCCACAAATACCGGCTCTCTAAATATCCTCAGTAGTATTTCGTGAAACTATCTGGAACGAGCGCCGGTCCCAAGGCTTGGAGTGCTTCCCGGTCCTTCTAGTGGCGAATCATCAAGCCATGGTGCCAATAACGACTCCCATGACTCTCAAGTTATGTCGGGAACCCTTAAATCCGTCATCAAAAATGACGCACGCCTGATTGTTAGCAATACGGATGACTTTCACACTCGAAAATAAGTGCTATGGAGCATAAGTACAAATTAATTAATCCAGAGCTTCATTGTCGTGCTGCGTATAGCCCGAAAGACATCTCTTGCAAAACTGTCGTCAGTCAGAAGTTGGTACACATCAGCAATAGCTTCAGTAACTTCACTCATCATGGCTCATGATCAGAACTACCCAGTGTGCCGTTCATCCCACCTTGCATCCATTTACACCACCTTTCAGAACAGTAATCGTGATGGGGATTGTCATTCATTTAACTGATGTGCTAGAGAATCGCCATAACCGCATTTCCATCTGACGTTTTTCGAAGCCATATACTAGCGGCAACTCGTGGGTAAGCACTTAACTTTTCTCGATTTTTCTTCGATCTAGAATGGTGTAACATGTTTGCAGTCAGACGGATATCGAACGAAATCTTAAACAATCCGAAGACCAGGAGAATCAGTTTCTAAGCAATTACCAATAATTACTGATAGTTCTACGCTTCAGTGATCTTTCAACAACGCTGAACTAAGAATTCGACTGCGATAATGTGGCGCAATATCTCATCGCGAGAAATTAATTTGGAAGTGCCTATCTGGTTCCCAAACGAAGATAATGGAATGTAGTCAAATTAAGTCGGGTGATGCTGAGGGAATTAGATTAGGAAATGATACACTTAAAGTAGTAAAGGAGGTTTGCTATTTGGGGAGCAAAATAACTGATGATGGCCGAAGTAGAAAGGATATCAAATGTAGACTGGCAATGGCAAGGAAAGCGTTTCTGGAGAAGAAAAATTTGTTAACATCGAGTATAGATTTAAGTGTCAGGAAGTCTTTTCTGAAAGTATTTGTATGGAGCGTAGCCATGTATGGAAGTGAAACATGGACGATAACAAGTTTGGACAAGAAGAGAATAGAAGCTTTCGCAATGTGGTGCTACAGAAGAATGCTGAAGATTAGATGGGTAGATCACGTAACTAATGAGGAAGTATTGAACAGAATTGGGGAGAAGTTCGTGGCACAACTTGACTAAAAGAAGGGATCGGTTGGTAGGACATGTCCTGAGGCATCAAGGGATCACAAATTTAGCAATGGAGGGCAGCGTGAAGGGTAAAAATCGTAGAGGGAGACCAAGAGATGAATACACTAAGCAGATTCAGAAGGATGTAGGTTGCAGTAGGTACTGGGAGATGAAGAAGCTTGCACAGGATAGAGTAGCATGGAGAGCTGCATCAAACCAGTCTCAGGACTGAAGACCACAATAACAACAACAACAACATCTGGTTCCCTGCCTAAACATTCGTAATCACAACAATACTGTTTGAATACAACACTGTGAACTTTTAAACTAGTAAATCGGCCTTGGGAATCACAATCATCCCTTTTTTTTAATTTTAATTTTGGCGTACATGTTGTACAATGAAAACACCGTGACACTGCTCTTGTCTTGAAAGCGCGTCGCATTTGCTGGGCTACAGCTAACTCCTGTCAAGACAAATCTGAATAAGTAAAACCGATAACTCATATTTTGGCATGGGCTTCAGACCATGACGTGGATAGTCATGTTATGATAGAAAAAAAAAATTAGATTTCTGATTAGAAATGTTTTCAGTCAGTGATGAACACAGCCACTTTCCCATGGAGGAGGGGGGAGAGGACAAAGTTATAGGCCTAAAATTTAAGTGATAGCGTTCTAAAGGCGTAGCAGCGCTATTAATATTTATAATTTTTCATGAATAGCTAATATAAAATTAAATAATATGTAGGTGAAGTACTAAGCTGTTAGGCTAAGCCTAAGTTAATTATATTAAATAATAAAATAATTTTGTTGCATGCAAAAACACTCACACTTACATCAAACTAACAAGTCAAGGCTTTTTTACAGCATATCTCTTGATGACGTCATCAGTAAAACTTTCTGTTGGCTCGTCGTCCCCTTCAGTTGAAATCTTCACACAAGCTTGGAGCGTTTCCTCACCCATCCTATTCCTTAATTTTGTCATCATCCTGTTCATTTTGCTAAATGACCTTTATACACTGCAAGTCGAAACGGGAATGCACAGTACACATTCAGCGAGTGTCCGTAGTGCTTCGTATCCGATGTCGGATCTCAGAATGAAAGAAGCAACATCAGAAGACGTATCGTCTTTTATAACTAACAACGTATCTAAAAAAATGCAAGTCTGCAATAACAGCGTCGTCGTTTGTAAGTCCCAAAATCAAGCACAGTTCTTTACAATCATTATCACTAAACTCTATAAATTTTTTAAAACTTTCAAAATATGCATTTAGTTCTATCACTTTTATTGCCTTCTCATCAAACTGTTGCTCAATTTCATCAATCATACTTTTAACAAATTTCCTTGCGCTTTTCATAGCTTGAATATGCTACCCTGCATTCGTGAACAGCACACCTTTAACTTCTGTTGCGTCCTCCTGCAGTTTTTTAATTTTATTAAGAGTTTGATTTTTTTGCACTATGCCCATCGCAGTCACAAAGACAGTCGATGTGTCTTAAATGTTCGAGAGTTCCAGAACAAGTAGAGCGATTTGCGAAATTTTAAGTGATTGTCTCTGCAAAACTTTACATAAGTTTGAGACAGCATTTAACATATCGTCTAAAATCACTAAACCTACAACGAAATTGGAATTCATCATTTCTAACAAGATTCCTCCACCTAAACTTGTTAAATCTTCACCGTCCTTGGTATATGTTCACATCCCATTATAATGGACTTGTATGTTAGGAAAATAGCAAGAACTGTGCGATAGGTACTTAACCATCGGATGTCAAGAGCTCGGGCATTTTTAAAACAGGTTGCTCTAAAGCACACTGAATTTCATGGAAAACATTTTCTCGTTTGGAAGAAGCATGAAAAAGTTTGTAAATGTCTTTAACAACATGTAATGTGCGTTTTATAATGGGGTGTTTATTCCTAGAGTTGGTGCCAGCAATTGACGAAACATGTTCTCTACAGTGAATGTATGGCAGCTTATGGCCATTCCTCTCTGACAACCGAGCGCGGTCTTCTGAGATAGAACCACTAAAATTAGCAGCACTGTCGAAAGAACAAGATAATAATCTGTCGTAAGAAAGTTTCCATTTCTTTAGTTCAGTATCAATTGCTGTAAATATGGATTCAGCTGAAGTGCTGTCCAACTCAACGAACCATAAAAACCTTTCCTTCACTTCAAACGATGGAGACGGTGCAACATATCGAACTACTATCGATATGTAGTAGCTGTCTTTTAGCAGTAACCCTTAAAACTTTATTTATTGCATTTCCTGGCGTCTGATGCCTTCTGCTGTGTTTGCGGCGACTTGCCTTTAATATTTCAATACCTGTAAGTTTTAAATTGCAGCGACTTCTTAAACAATACTTAATTTATTGCCATTCTTGGCGTGTAAGGCCTTTACCCGTGATTGTGGCCACTTGCCTTAAAATTCTAATTTGGTATTTGTATTGACGCAGTAAGCCTTTAAAACCTTATTTACTGCCATTCACGGCGTCTGATGTCTTCTGGCGTGTTTGTGGCCACTTGCCTTTAATATTTCAATACCTGTAATTAGTATGTTGCAGCGAGTTTTAAACAATACTTAATTTATTGCCATTCCTGGCGTGTGAGGAATTCTGCCCAGATCTCAGTGGCTTGCTATTAAAACATTATCTGCTGTATCTGTATTTAAGGTGACTTGCTAAATCGTAACTCACCGAAAACACTATTATTTACACAGTTGTTTATTCCTTCATTAATAACATGTGGTATTTTCATTTATTGTTGAGTCTGGAATTACTGGTTTAAAATAAATTGTGTGTAACTGTAAAAGGCAACCAATAGTAACTGATTACGGCCCCGTCCACAATCGTAACCGAATCCTGCCTTCCCTTAACTACCAGGTTTCAACACACAAATACAAGTAAATTTACACTGCTGATCAATACAACAGATATAAAAGGGGAAGTAACTGAGTTCATCTGGCCAGCTAATCTCGAATAAGAAAATAAATATTAAAAGGCAATTAAAGATGGGAGACAACGCCTCCTGAAACTGAAACCCTCTTATCGTCACAATGCTGATCCACACAAAGGCATCAGCCAAACCTGGCCATTAGGAAGACCCCAATCTGTTTCATGTCGGAATAACAACTGACCCAGAAGTGACTGCTCAGAGAGAGGTATTGTTAGCGAATCCTGAGCAACACTTCAAAATCATGTGTTGTTCACTGTCATTGCTGTATCAGGCGGAAACAAATGATGGTCAGTGTATGAGGGCTATTCGGGAAGTTTTAAATTGCAGCGACTTCTTAAACAATACTTAATTTATTGCCATTCTTGGCGTGTAAGGCCTTTACCCGTGATTGTGGCCACTTGCCTTAAAATTCTAATTTGGTATTTATATTGACGCAGTAAGCCTTTAAAACCTTATTTACTGCCATTCACGGCGTCTGATGTCTTCTGGCGTGTTTGTGGCCACTTGCCTTTAATATTTCAATACCTGTAAGTTTTAAATTGCAGCGACTTCTTAAACAATACTTAATTTATTGCCATTCTTGGCGTGTAAAGCCTTTACCCGTGATTGTGGCCACTTGCCTTAAAATTCTAATTTGGTATTTGTATTGACGCAGTAAGCCTTTAAAACCTTATTTACTGCCATTCACGGCGTCTGATGTCTTCTGGCGTGTTTGTGGCCACTTGCCTTTAATATTTCAATACCTGTAATTAGTATGTTGCAGCGAGTTTTAAACAATACTTAATTTATTGCCATTCCTGGCGTGTGAGGAATTCTGCCCAGATCTCAGTGGCTTGCTATTAAAACATTATCTGCTGTATCTGTATTTAAGGTGACTTGCTAAATCGTAACTCACCGAAAACACTATTATTTACACAGTTGTTTATTCCTTCATTAATAACATGTGGTATTTTCATTTATTGTTGAGTCTGGAATTACTGGTTTAAAATAAATTGTGTGTAACTGTAAAAGGCAACCAATAGTAACTGATTACGGCCCCGTCCACAATCGTAACCGAATCCTGCCTTCCCTTAACTACCAGGTTTCAACACACAAATACAAGTAAATTTACACTGTTGATCAATACAACAGATATAAAAGGGGAAGTAACTGAGTTCATCTGGCCAGCTAATCTCAAATAAGAAAATAAATATTAAAAGGCAATTAAAGATGGTAGACAACGCCTCCTGAAACTGAAACCCTCTTACCGTCACAATGCTGTACCACACAAAGGCATCAGCCAAACCTGGCCATTAGAATCTGTTTCATGTCGGAATAACAACTGACCCAGAAGTGACTGCTCAGGGAGGGGTATTGTTAGCGAATCCTGAGCAACACTTCAAAAACATGTGTTGTTCACTGTCATTGCTGTATCAGGCGGAAACAAATGATGGTCAGTGTATGAGGGCTATTCGGGAAGTTTTAAATTGCAGCGACTTCTTAAACAATACTTAATTTATTGCCATTCTTGGCGTGTAAGGCCTTTACCCGTGATTGTGGCCACTTGCCTTAAAATTCTAATTTGGTATTTATATTGACGCAGTAAGCCTTTAAAACCTTATTTACTGCCATTCACGGCGTCTGATGTCTTCTGGCGTGTTTGTGGCCACTTGCCTTTAATATTTCAATACCTGTAAGTTTTAAATTGCAGCGACTTCTTAAACAATACTTAATTTATTGCCATTCTTGGCGTGTAAAGCCTTTACCCGTGATTGTGGCCACTTGCCTTAAAATTCTAATTTGGTATTTGTATTGACGCAGTAAGCCTTTAAAACCTTATTTACTGCCATTCACGGCGTCTGATGTCTTCTGGCGTGTTTGTGGCCACTTGCCTTTAATATTTCAATACCTGTAATTAGTACGTTGCAGCGAGTTTTAAACAATACTTAATTTATTGCCATTCCTGGCGTGTGAGGAATTCTGCCCAGATCTCAGTGGCTTGCTATTAAAACATTATCTGCTGTATCTGTATTTAAGGTGACTTGCTAAATCGTAACTCACCGAAAACACTATTATTTACACAGTTGTTTATTCCTTCATTAATAACATGTGGTATTTTCATTTATTGTTGAGTCTGGAATTACTGGTTTAAAATAAATTGTGTGTAACTGTAAAAGGCAACCAATAGTAACTGATTACGGCCCCGTCCACAATCGTAACCGAATCCTGCCTTCCCTTAACTACCAGGTTTCAACACACAAATACAAGTAAATTTACACTGTTGATCAATACAACAGATATAAAAGGGGAAGTAACTGAGTTCATCTGGCCAGCTAATCTCAAATAAGAAAATAAATATTAAAAGGCAATTAAAGATGGTAGACAACGCCTCCTGAAACTGAAACCCTCTTACCGTCACAATGCTGATCCACACAAAGGCATCAGCCAAACCTGGCCATTAGGAAGACCCGAATCTGTTTCATGTCGGAATAACAACGGACCCAGAAGTGACTGCTCAGGGAGGGGTATTGTTAGCGAATCCTGAGCAACACTTCAAAAACATGTGTTGTTCACTGTCATTGCTGTATCAGGCGGAAACAAATGATGGTCAGTGTATGAGGGCTATTCGGGAAGTTTTAAATTGCAGCGACTTCTTAAACAATACTTAATTTATTGCCATTCTTGGCGTGTAAGGCTTTTACCCGTGATTGTGGCCACTTGCCTTAAAATTCTAATTTGGTATTTGTATTGACGCAGTAAGCCTTTAAAACCGTATTTACTGCCATTCACGGCGTCTGATGTCTTCTGGCGTGTTTGTGGCCACTTGCCTTTAATATTTCAATACCTGTAATTAGTATGTTGCAGCGAGTTTTAAACAATTCTTAATTTATTGCCATTCCTGGCGTGTAAGGAATTCTGCCCAGATCTCAGTGGCTTGCTATTAAAACATTATCTGCTGTATCTGTATTTAAGGTGACTTGCTAAATCGTAACTCACCGAAAACACTATTATTTACACAGTTGTTTATTCCTTCTTTAATAACATGTGGTATTTTCATTTATTGTTGAGTCTGGAATTACTGGTTTAAAATAAATTGTGTGTAACTGTAAAAGGCAACCAACAGTAACTGATTACGGCCCCGTCCACAATCGTAACCGAATCCTGCCTTCCCTTAACTACCAGGTTTCAACACACAAATACAAGTAAATTTACACTGTTGATCAATACAACAGATATAAAAGGGGAAGTAACTGAGTTCATCTTGCCAGCTAATCTCAAATAAGAAAATAAATATTAAAAGGCAATTAAAGATGGTAGACAACGCCTCCTGAAACTGAAACCCTCTTACCGTCACAATGCTGATCCACACAAAGGCATCAGCCAAACCTGGCCATTAGAATCTGTTTCATGTCGGAATAACAACTGACCCAGAAGTGACTGCTCAGGGAGGGGTATTGTTAGCGAATCCTGAGCAACACTTCAAAAACATGTGTTGCTCACTGTCATTGCTGTATCAGGCGGAAACAAATGATGGTCAGTGTGTGAGGGCTATTCGGGAAGTAAGTTCCGATCGGTCGTGAAATGGAAACCTCTGTGAAATTCCTATGAAGTTGGGTAATGTCTCTAGTATGCCCGTCGATCGTGGTACGTTGTTCTTTTCAATTCTGAGCGCACAGGGAACACGTAAATATGCCTAGAAAATAGTGTTTCCCGCAAAGTATGAGGGCCTGGTGAGAGATGTCGCCTGACGTCTTACATCTCACGTAACCGTCATACATTTCGTTCTTCACGACAATTCTCGGCCGCACTCTGCTGAAGCGATGAAGATGCTCCTGCACCGTTCGGTCGGAAGTGTATGATTACCCGCAACACAGCCCTTAATTGGCTCGTCCTGAGTCCCATCACATGAACCGCTGGCTATGAGGACAACATTTGGGGTCAGACAAAGAGCTGTAGGTAGAGAATTGGTGGGAAGCACAAGTGGCTGCCTTCTATGACGAGGATATTGGGAAGTTGGTACAACGCTATGACGGATGTTTAAGTCGGAGCAACGGCTACGTTGACAAGTACAAGGTGTTTCAAAAATGACCGGTATATTTGAAACGGCAACACAAATTAAACGAGCAGCGATAGAAATACACCGTTTGTTGCAATATGCTTGGTACAACAGTACATTTTCAGGAAGACAAACTTTTGAAATTACAGTAGTTACAATTGTCAACAACAGATGGTGCTGCGGTTTGGGAAACTCTATAGTACGATATTTTCCACATAATTACCCGAAACCTTTGACAACGTATCTGGCGGAATGGCTTCACATGCAGATGAGATGTACTGCTTCAGCTGTTCAATTGTTTATGGATTCTGGCAGTACACCTGGTCTTTCAAGTGTCCCCACAGAAAGAAGTCACAGGGGTTCACGTCTGGCGAATAGGGAGGCCAATCCACGCCGCCTCCTGTATGTTTCGGATAGCCCAAAGCAATCACACGATCATCGAAATATTCATTCAGGAAATTAAAGACATCGGTCGTGCGATGTGGCCGGGCATCATCTTGCATAAACCACGAGGTCTTCGCAGTGTCGTCTAAGGCAGTTTGTACCGCCACAAATTCACGAAGAATGTCCAGATAGCGTGATGCAGTAATCGTTTCGGATCTGAAAAATGGGCCAATGATTCCTTTGGAAGAAATGGCCGCCCAGACCAGTACTTTTTGAGGATGCAGGGACGATGGGACTGCAACATGGGGCTTTTCGGTTCTCCATTTGCGCCAGTTCTGTTTATTGACGAAGCTGTCCAGGTAAAAATAAGCTTCGTCAGTAAACCAAATGCTGCCCACATGCATATCGCCGTCATTAATCCTGTGCATTATATCGTTAGCGAATGTTGCCGCGTTTGAATTTTGTATGGATAGAGGTGTAAACTCTGGCGCATGAGACGATACGTGGACGTTGGCGTCATTTGGACCGCAGCTGCAACACGGCGAACGGAAACCCGAGGCCGCTGTTGGATCACCTGCTGCACTAGCTGCACGTTGCCCACTGTGGTTGCGGTACGCGGTCGCCCTACCTTTCCAGCACGTTCATCCGTCACGTTCCCAGTCCGTTGAAATTTTTCAAACAGATCCTTTATTGTATCGCTTTTCGGTCCTTTGGTTACATTAAACCTCCGTTGAAAACTTCGTCTTGTTGCAACAACACTGTGTTCTAGGCGGTGGAATTCCAACACCAGAAAAATCCTCTGTTCTAAGGAATAAACCATGTTGTCCACAGCACACTTGCACGTTGTGAACAGCAGAAAGACGACGTACAGAATGGCGCACCCACACACTGCGTTGTCTTCTATATCTTTCACATCACTTACAGCGCCATCTGTTGTTGAAAATTGTAACTACTGTAATTTCGAAAGTATGTCCGCCTGAAAATGTACTGTTGTCCCAAGCATATTGCAACAAACGGTGTATTTCTATCGCTGCTCGTTTAGTTTTTATTGCCGTTTCAAATATACCGGTCATTTTTGAAACACCCTGTAACTGCAAAGTGTAGCTTCCTGTTGCAAATAAAACATTTTTGATTTTCGCTGTGGTTTCCAATTCGCGACCGAAAAACGCTCGTATGAGACCACTTCCGCCATCCAAGGCAGCAGGAACATGCCCGAAGCCCAACTCCCATCAACTGTGCAGAGACGGGTAGCCGCCACCACGGCTTCGAGATAAAAGCAGATGTACCCGAGCCCATCACGTCTGAGCCGCGCGCCTGTCTACATCCCTTGTGGAGCCGCCCCAGCTGTAGCCAAGTAACGCTAAGCACAGAGTTTCTTGAAGCACAGGAACCGATATTAGCGCGCCCACGGCTAAGGCTTTTCATATCTAATAATGATTTTTGCGTCTTCTGCATTTTTAGTCCTGATGTTGACTGATGGGAGTCGAAACCTGTCGACAGTCAAAATTTTCATCTAACGCGTCTCAGACAATTTAAAATAAAAAGGTTTGTCCTGAGGCTAAAAATTATCGTTTCATTGTAATCGTGAAGTTTAAGAATTTCTTTAAGGAATATCCGGAGTCAACAGTAAAAATGGGACAATCCAGCCTAAATCTGTGTTATACCCCTGTTACCTCCAGATTTTCAAAGAGTTTATTCCAGTCTACACTGTCAGAAACCTTCTCCAAGTCTACAAATGCCATAGACGTAGGTTTACCACTACTTAACATGTCTCCCAAGGCAAACTGTAGTGTCAGTACAGTTTCACGTGTTCCACTACATCTCCAGAACCCAAACTAATCTTCCCGTAGATCAGTTTCTACCAGTTTTTCCATTCGTCTGTAAGGAATTCGTTACAGTATTTTGTAACTAAATCTTATTAAGCTGATATATCGGTATATTCACAGATGTCGGCAACTACTTTCTCTGGATAGCAATTACTCCAGTCTCCTGGAAGTCTGGAGGTATTTTGCCTGTTTCACACATCTTGGACACTAAACTAGGTCGAATAGTTTTGTCATCGCTGGCTCTCCCAAGGATACCAGTACCTCTGACCTAATGTCGTCTACTCCAGGGGACTTGTTTCGACGTAGGTGTTTCAGTACTCTGTCAAATTCTTCTCGCAGTACCATATCTACCATCTCATTTTCATCTACATCCTTTCCCCTATCTATAATATTGCCTTCAAGTTTACGTCCCCTGTATAGGCCTCCATATACTCCTTCAGCTGTCCGTTCTTTGCTTAGTATTGATTTTCCATCTCAGCCCTTGATACTCTTACAGCTACATTTCTTTCCTCCAAAGGTTTCTCTAATTATCCAATGGGCACTCTCTGTCTTACCGCTAGTTATGAACGCTTTCTGTCCTTAGATTTGTCCTGCAGGCTCCTCTGCTGAGCTATTTTGCACTTCTAATTACTGTCATTCTGTAGACGTTCGTATTCCCTTTAACCTGCATCATTTGCTACATTTTTTATATTTTCTCTTTTCATCACTTGAGTTAAATATTTTCCGTGATGTCCAGCGATTCCTATCTTATTATCTATGTGATGCTCTGCTGCCTTAACTATTTCACCTATCAAAGCTGCCCATTCGTCTTCTACTCATTATTGCAAATTTCTTCAGTTTTGCCCTATAGTCCATAATCAATAAACTACGGTCAGAGTCCCCATCTGCCTCAAGCAATGTCTTACAGTTTAAAACACGATTCCGGAATCGCTGTCCAAACATTATATATTCAATCTGATATCTTCCAGTGCCTCCAGGTGTCTTCCACATGTACAATCTTCTTTCACGATTCTTGAACGAACTTTTAGCGGTGATTAAGTTATGCTCTGTGCAAACGTCCACCAGTCCTCTTCCATATAGTCGATAGAACAGTATTCTTTTTGATATATATATATATATATATATATATATATATATATATATATATATATATATAGTTATCATTATTTTGTGTCTCTGATGACAGACTTGGTGTTTTAAAGTGGGAGACAATTGATAAACACATACATAAATAAACGATTAATACTGGGATGGCCAGCAGCAGGCAGAGATTGAAAACTGTTTTCAGTATCTTCGCATACATGAACACAGACACACATATCCTCAAATGTATTCGTAGGGCACACATTAAATTTACGGCTTAAATGTTCATATGGTATGCAGCCAACCCAATACACAAAAACGCATGTACACACACATTGTAAGACGTCGTGGTCTCCTGACCTTCATTGCTGACATATTCCGCCCTTACAATCATATTCCGCACATCAAGACGCTTCATTCGAACCCAAACTCGATAAGATAAAGTCAATGTTGTATGAATTCATGTAAACGATATGCAAATAACTAATAAATCGCAAGTGCGCACCGTGGTTGAAATACTCGAGGCTGGCGTACACACATAAATTCCAGACACGACGGTCACAGGAGCTTTTAGTTCGAGAGAGGCAACCGCACGCCAGGAGGCCGGTCCCAACCCATCTACGTCGGGCGGTGATCGCCCCCGTAGAGCAGACATCGTTCGGCCTAGTGAAAGGACGACCCCGTGTTCGGCTTAAAAGCAAATTCCCCTACATTGTGTGGGAGCGCCCAGCCTACGCATTCTTTACACATAGAACACAGTTTCAGAGATTTTCACAGGGAGACAGCAAACGCCAAACGCCGATACTACATATTTCTGGATTCGTCGCCGTAAACGAAACGTCATTGTCCCGTTTTAGAAGAGCAATGCTGATTGGCAGACGATATTTCTGACGCCTTGAGCTGAAGGAGTAATGGAAGAGACCGAAAGATATACCCCTTCACGTCTGCCGTGGAGAGGAGCCATTCCGTTGTTCTTGGAGCGAGAACACGTAACGAGAGCGTGCGCGCTCGTACGTGTACTCAAAGAGCGAGGCACAAGTCTCTCTTCAATACTTCACTGGGAGAGCACCTCTGTCGAGAGAGAATCGTAGTGCGACTCTATATTGAGTCCTTGCAATTAAGCATTGTTCACTGTGGTGGCTGCCACACTTATTGTGCGGTGTGAACGGACAGAGTTATAGTAAAACGCCTGCGAGCTAATTTTGTAGTGGCATCGCGGTGGACTGGTTATCTGACCGTTGTACCACGCCTATAGTTAGACTAGGCGCGAATAGGAGTCCTTGACTTCATCAAGGCGTGGGGAGAGTTTGATTGGCGAAGGTCAATGTAGATAGAACGAGAGTTATCTGTCAGCAACGAGCGGCGCAGACAGCAGTCATTGCAGCTTACAGTATTGTGCGCTACAGCTATTGCGAGCCTCATAATTCCTCCACAACAGTACCCTTCACGGCATTTCACACGCGACAGCTTCGACCGTACCTAGCAACTTTCTAACGGATAATTATTCAAGTTGAGTAGGCGCGGCTCTCAGCCATTCTGCCAAGTCAATAACAATCTTATACTTTGTACCGAAATTTCATTAGCGAACCCTGTCCTTGAGAGGTAACTTCACATTCCGAAAAGAACCAGGAAATAACGTGTTAAGTTCATAACTAAAAGTGCCATTGTGATTTATCAGAATTTTAGCAAAATAAATAATAATTTTCTTTAGTTTCATGTTTTTCTTACACTAACTAGCACTACTCAAGTACCCAAGTATCCCACTAGTTACGTAAGAAATTTTGTGAATTTTGTGTCATTTCGTTACAGCGGACGACTCCAGAAGATATTTATTGCTGAAATTTTTTCAGGCATTTCTCTTTAGAACGTGAGGAGCGTCTGTCTGACTTCTGTAGTAGTGTGGGGGTGGAAATTGCATCTTGCAGAAGCCACAGGGTAAAGGGTACAACCTATTTACATACATTATGACAAAGAATTCTCAAACCATTCCACATACACTCGCACACACATCAGCTGTTTACAAATAAATATCTCGGTTACTCAACCGATTAGTGTGAGTCGGGAGGGTCTCAGTCCCATCCACACAGATGAACCATTTGTAGCCACGATGCGAAAGACCAATATTGAAGTTGCGCGGCACGTACCATGAGTATATTGACGTAAATAACAAACAAGGGGCTCTCAAAGTGTCCAACTTTGAGGAAGATTACTTTAAATTCGTAAATAACTCTATTTCCGGGAAAACCATGCAGAATCTGAAAAATCACCACGAATTTAATGTAGTCACCGCTGGGAGGGGCATTAAGGTGCAGGAGATTATATCACCAGGCCAAATTTTAAACGGGCCGCAATTTTCAATTGAGGATTAATCAGTCTGTAAATAGCTAAGCTTTCGATAGTGTTTACGAAACCCGTTTATGTTGGTATGTTTATATTGGACTTTTACAAACTCCACTTGTACCGGTTTCACCATGAGTTTGCCGAATCAAGCTTCGCTGATTCGAAGTTACTTTACATGGATACAGACAGTTTCATTTACTGGGTGAAAGGCTGCTATCTACGCGTCACGTTATGTGGCCGATCATCGTTACGGTGTTGCGTCTCAAAGCAAGAAGGTTATTTTCCTGATGAAGGGCGAAGCGAAACAAACACCAATTTTAGCGCTTATCAGTCATAGATCCAAAATGCATGCTAACCTCACAGATACGGGAGCCATCCAAGGGCCGGCTAAAGGTCTGTGTAATGCAGGAAGGTTATCGTCCTGATGAAGGGCGAAGCGAAACAATCACCGAATTTGTCGCTTATCAGTCATAGATGCAAAATACATGCTAACCGCACAGAAACGTGTGCCATCCAAGAGCCGGCTAAAGGTGTGTGTTATACAGGTTCTGGGACCTGCTTCACATATGGTGCAGCAAGGGGCATTTGAATGCGAGACCATGTGCATACTGTTTCGCAAATTAAAACCAGTCCGTCACTTCGTGAGGGCAAATTGTTCATCAGTGCGGAAGCCACTGACACTCTCCCGTACTTAAACTCTTCGCTTGACTGGTTGTGTTCATGAATAGGTATTTATCTGTAAATTAAATAGTGGATGCGTATGAAATTGTTGGATGAATCTTTTGTCATGGTGTATGTAAACAGGTGTATAAGGCCTCCACCAAAAAATACGTATATCTGTAATTTCTAGTCAAGACTGTGAATCGTCGTAGAAAAGAAAAAAAGGTACTCTACTTCAAGTGAGTAAACCAGATATTATATTTATATTTCTCTCTAGTTACTTTCATTTACAAAACACATATCTGGGTAGTTGCGCTGCAAGTAAAAAGGCACAGCCGTTATAGCTTAGAGTTAGTTGGTGACGGAGGCATTCTTACTTTTTGATAGAGAAAGCACGCTACTGACCAAGCTTCAGTGGCACTGCATACTTGAAATAAAGTACCATACAAACAATTTCTTTGCACATAATTTATTTCCCATTTACAATTTTGATAACGTTGTGAGGAACGTCATGCATGCTGCATACAGCACTACAATATATCTCAAAAATTTTAGTGAAAATGTCTTCAGAAATGTTCTCACTAGTAAGTATGCAAGGAGCATACACACAATGCCAAAAAATCTACACATAATCCCACTACCTGGCACGGTCATTCACAGCACACTGGAAGACAGAACTACCACACACAAAGGGAACGTTGCTTGACGTAAATTAATGTACCTTTTCCTACCTTCATTGCTGTAAATTTTAATTGTTTTGAATAGTAAACAACGCACATTACTTGACAGCTCGTTAACACAAGGCGAGGGGAGGAGGGCGTTCGACCTTTACACAAAGAAGCCACCTTTGAGTAATTCTCACGTAACTGCAACCACTCATATGATGAAAGCATAACATTCTTGCCGCTAAATTGAGCATCGTCAAACATTATTAGAGTGTTGAACTCATGGACAGAGTACATGCGCACAACCACACAATTATTCCCATTCTGTTCATAACTGCGAATAGAAACACTTCAGTACATGAGGTGTGCCATTGCAAGGGCACGGTTGGTGGTGCCGATATCAGCGATAGGAGAACTCGTGGTCATAGAAGAACAGTTCTTTTACATCGTCGTGCGATACGTCGCCTGTGGACCACTGCTGCTGCCACGCTGGAGGCATTTCCCCGTCTCACTGCGGCGTCGGCGTGTTACACGGGTTGTGACAATGTTAGCGAGATGGGCCGGATTCTGTTATTATCGCCACCACTCCACGCTGAGGTGAAATAAGCGGACCCCATCTATCTGCGTCTAGAGCAAATCTCACGTTCAGGAGTGAGAACGTTTCTGATTCAACAACATTGACATATGATAAATTCTTGTCAGATCTGCAGCCGGATCATGCAGTCATCTTGACACAGTATTTCCATTGTAGTGGCAGACAACAAATACGCCATGAGCGGTGTGAATCGTCTGGCCAATATACGTTTTTCCCACAATGGTAAGGGGTTTTGTAAACGCCGGGCTTCTTCAGTCTTAGATCATCTTTAACCTAGCCAATACGAGTTCTGCCATTGTCAGGGGTCGAAATGTAATTTTGTTTTATATCTCTTCAAAATCTTTCATATCTTCAAAGATGCTGCTACTTTCAAAGATCACTACAACCTGAGAAATCTCCAACGGTGAAGCACTATCAAACTGAGGCACATAAAATGTAGTTTTGTAAATTTGTGGTAGGTTCCTATGGCACCAAACTGCTGAGGTCGTCGGTCCCTAGGCTTACACACCACTTAATCTAACTTAAACAAACTTACCCTAAGGACAACACCCTCAACCATGCCCCAGGGAGGACTCGAACCTCCGACGGGGGCAGCCGCGCAAACCGTGGCAAGACACCGTAGGCCGCGCGGCGACATAAAATGATGTATGGCGAGTAAGGTCCTGATTTTTAGGTTTTAATAATATGAATTTTAGTCCTTTATCTTCTTGGAATAGCTCTTTTCAGGTTTAAAACGCATGTTTTAGCCTCATTGGAGTCTTAAAGAAAATATAATGAACACTAATACAGGTGTGACATTAAACCACGCAGGAGACCAGCGACCATTCTAGTAATATACATAAATCTGTATATAACCTGGCTAGCCAATTGTTAATATAGGCTTGATGTCGTTTGACTATAAATTATAACATTTTAATTATTGGTAACCAATATCCTAGCCGTCTTTGGATACATACTACCACGTATTTGGATCATGTGATCTTTATCTAAATTTAATGATGTTTCCTTTATTCTGCTATTCAAATACCACATTTCACTGTATTCCTGTGTGCACTAATGTACCAATTTTCACTGTCATTTTATGTAATTTATTATCATAATACATACGACAACACCATGTTTACTCTGATGTCGCCTAGCAGTAATTTTGTCTCCCCCTCCGGTATAATGAGAACTCACTCAGTATCCTGCCCTCTCATTTTATGTACACAACCGGTAAAGCTCTTCGAAACGCATGAGCAAACTTCGTAAGCAAAAAAGTCATTCTTCACCTGCTGCATTATTTTCTATGCGACCTAGTCACGTTAACTACAGATCTACACATATGATGAACACTGATATTGACAGAGAAAATTTTAATACGCTTTTGACACAGTTATTGTACTTGTTTGTTGAAAATAAACCATTAGTTATTCCTCATGTTGGTACTTGAAGAAACGCGTAAACAACTGAGATATTTACCCGTGCTACAATTATTTTCTCTTATTATAATATTTAAATGAAAAGTTTTATACCGAAAATTTTTTTCCTGTGTCAGTCACATAAAAACATATACTGGAGATATGTACCTATGTATCACCACAATGCTTGGCCTAACGCTGTCACTAACCTGAAATTTTACATTACAAAAAATGGTTCAAATGGCTCTGAGCACTATGGGACTTAACTTCTGAGGCCATCAGTCCCCTAGAACTTAGAACTACTTAAACACAACTAACCTAAGGACATCACACACATCCATGCCCGAGGCAGGATTCGAACCTGCGACCGTAGCGGTCGCGCGGTTCCAGGCTGCAGCGCCTAGAACCGCTCTGTCCCACCGGCCGGCTTTACATTACATTTTGATATGTGGTCAGTGGGGCATCTTTTATCGACGCAATTGCTCGTGGCCTAAGTATAATCTACTTTCGAAATTCTCCCCCTGCATAATCGCGAACGTTTTTTTCATATGTATATTGATATCCGGGTTTCCTCAGAAGAATATTGCTTTATTTTGTGACGCATGCTGTACCCACTGAACTAAGTACTTTCACAAAGTAGATTTACAGATCGGAGATTATGTCTGAAGCACATTTCAGTGGTAGAGGTGCGGACTCCAAGGCTTAAAATGCAGAAGGCACATGTTGGAAGTCAGCTCTTAAAAACGTCAAAGATGCAAAAGTAATGTTATTCTTAATGGGCATCTCAGATTTCTTAACAAAATCTGATTCAATCGAGTCAAATATGTCTAACACCTGTTTTACGTTTTGGTAGTGTTCGGCTAATATGCACTGAGGTAACATATGCAGATGGCGGAAGTATCGCGTACACAAGTATAAAAGGACAGTGCATTGGCGGAGATGTCATTTATAATCAGGTGATTCATATCAATAGTTTTTCGACGTCATTATCACCATACGACAGGAATTAAGATACTGTAAAAGCGGAATGGTAGTTGGAGTTTGTGGCATGGGACATTCCATTTCGGTAATCGTTAGGAAATTCTATATTCCGAGATCCACAGTGTCAAGAGAGTGCCCAAGAATAGTATATTTCAGCCACTAGCTCTCACCATGGACAAAGCAGTGCCCGAGTGCTGCCACTGGACGACCTTGATTCAGAGTACGACAGTGTAAATACGATACAAGACAGCCACCTCATGGACAAGAAAACTAAAAAAGACCTGTATCATGACTCCCTAGCAATAAGGCGTTTGCGTAGACATGCCAGTGCTAATAGACAAGCAACACTTCGTGGATAACAGCAGGAATCAATGTGGGATCTACGATGAACGTATCCGTTAGGATAATCCCGAAATTTGAGATTAATGGGGTATGGCAGAAGACGAACGATGCGAGTGCCTTTGTTAACAGTACGACATCTCTTACAGCGCCTCTTCTTTGTTCGTGATCAAATCGGTTATACCCTAGACGACTGGAAAACCGTGGCCTGGCCAGATGAGGTCCGATTTCAGTTGGTAAGAGCTGATGGTAGGATTCGAGTGTGGCGCAGACCCCACGAAGCCATGAATACAAGTTGTCAGCAAGGCATTGTCTAACTGGTGATGAACTCTTAATGGAGAAAATGGACTGGATCCCCTGGTCCAACTGATTCATCATCGACTGGAAATGGCTCCGTTCGGTTACTTGGAGACAATTTTTAGCCACTCGTGGGCACTCTCTGGGTTATATGGGTGTAATTGTAGTTCGTGGAGCACTCGCGACAAGCTGATGTAATCAGCGCCCATTTCACGTGCAATACGGGGGTCCGCTGCAACACGCTCCAGCACCTCCTTCAAAGTAGGGTGTGCGAGTGGTCCTCATGTTGCCAGTACCCTCGTTTCTCCTTTCCAATGAACCACTGTCCAGCATTTGTCGATCGAGAGAAATAAACAGACCCCTATTAGGAGATCGTCCCCTGTACAGCCTTTCATCTGCAAGACCATGCTAGGAATTTCGCCGTACACAAGGTGCATGTCAGTGAGTTCTGCGAAGCTGTGCCGATATTGCTCCATTGCTCCGTCGTATTGTAGTGTAGGTCTCTGAATAGCGCTGACTAATGAATGGGTGTGTCGTTGATTCAGAGCACGGTAGTGTAAATACGATACAAGACAGCCACCTCATGGACAAGTAAACTAAACAAGACCTGTATCATGACTCCCTAGCAATCAGGCTCCTCCTCTTTGTTTCCTTGAAGGAAGTAAGGAACGAACTTGTAAATAAACAGCACATTACGTGTAAACTTGCACCCATGTTTGTTGTAATTAATCTGGAAAACAGTAATGCTAGAGAAAGCAGTAGACAAGTTTACTTTCATATCTCCTTATGGTGGGTTCTCCGACCTCAGGTCCCCTACGTCAAATTGATCAGTGGAGCATTCTCTAATTCCTGTTACGTTTTTGCACGCTTTACGGAAACACTTTGTAGAGCCCGGTCCTCCAAATCTGGTGTAAGCCCAGTCTGCCGCCTCCGTGCACGTTCTTCTGTCTGAAAGGTCCCATGACCACACGAACGCCCAAAAGAGACTTGAAGTATGACATGGTTGGTGTCTATGAGGATACTTGATTTGGTGTAGCTGTGCTGCCTCTCGACCGTTCCCATTGCTTAGCCGTACGCAAACGACATCTTGGCTTGTTCCCGGCATGAATCCCAGACCATTCTGCTTACAGTACGCTGCGTCAGTCACAAAACGAACAATACACAAGGAAAACGCGGCACATAGTCAGAGCAACGTACATTTCTCAGCGCCATCTAGCGTGGCAAAGATGCAGGGACGGAACCCCCCCCCCCCTCCCACCCCCCCAAATCACCTAAATGAAATTAAACACGATCTAGTTGCCGTATAGTGAAACAGAGATATAAAGGCGATCAAAAATTTCCGCTAGCGGGTGTTGCTGCAGTGTGTATGCAAAGTAGCGTGACTTACAGATACGTATCGGGTGACCAAAAAGTCAGTATAAATTTGAAAACTTAATAAACCACGGAATAATGTAGATAGGGAGGTAAAAATTGACATACATGCTTGGAATGACATGGGGTTTTATTAGAACAAAAAAGTTCACACAATGTCCGACAGATGGCGCTGGACAGCTAAACGTCAATGACTGCATATGACAATCGTGTATAAAAGGAGGTGTAATGAGAGAGAGAATCACCATCTGCGGCGGTAATTCGTTTGAATACCGCTCTTCGATTGTGCTATTACGGTACCAATCGAAGCGATAGGTGTTGCAGGTTCCAGCCAGCCAGCCAGCCCATCGAAGCTCAGCAGTCCAGCAAGCCGCGGTCCCCGCCAGCAGCCAGCAGCCAGCAGCAGCCAGCAGCAGCCAGCAGCGGTCCCCGCCGGCAGCCAGCAGCCAGCAGCCAGCAGCCAGCAGTGGTCCTAGCTGCCACCACCACCACCACCACCACCACCAACAGCAGCAGCAGCGGTAGCGGAGGCGTCCCCACCGGCCAGCCAGCTGGGGCGCCTCCCCTGCCAGCGACAGCAGAGTGGGGCTTCGGCCCCAGTCTCCTTCATCCTTCATCATTCTCCATCCCCTTCTCCTCTGTGTCTCTCGTCGCCCTGCCTTTCTCTTGTTTGCTTCTTTGTCTTGCCCTATGTTTTTCCTCTTATCATAAAGTCAACCTCCACCACCTCTTCTACAGCCACCACCACTGCCATCATATACACCTCCCACTCTGCTGCTGCCACCACTCACGTGGTGTGCCGCTTCACTCCCCCCCTCAGTCCATCCCCCCACTCCTCACTCTCCCATCTCCCTCCCTATTTGTCACCCCATCCCCAGCTCCTCCCTCCCAAGCTTCCTCTGATCCCTTCCCTCTACTTCCTCCCCCTGCCCCACGCTAGGGTGGTCGCCTAGTGGGCTACGGCCCACGCTCAATTCTCCCCTTCGCCATCATTGTCATCATCTTGACTGTCACCTTCGCCGTCGCACTCACCATCTCCGGCGCTGCCTCTAGCACCGGGACCTGCCACTCCCCACCACATTCCAGTCGCTCCCATCCCCCACACATCCTCCACCACCGTCAAGCGCCCCCAAAAAGGCTCCGCCTCGTCCCCCTTCCCCAACCCATGATGCCATGGATGTCTCCTCGCCTGCCCCCTCCTCCTCTCCCTGGACCCCCTCCTCCTACCACTACCTTCTCTCCTGTCCTGATCCTTCTTGAAGCCCGGAACCTCACCCTCTTCCTTCATCAGAATTTTCCTGGTGCCCCCATCAGCCTCCTCACTCGTGATTCGGTGCTCATCTCCTCCCCCATCCCTACCCTCCACACAGACTTCCTTTCCCGCATCCCTGTCACCCGCTTTGGCCCTAATGCCTCCCTGCTCCTTCCCCACCTCCCTCCCACCAACCCAAACCCTCGCATCGCCTGCCGACCCTCACTGCCGTGATCACTCGGCTTAGTCCGGGGATCACGGAGGAGGTGTTGGCGGCGCTCAAGGCGCATCTGCATCTGGAAGTGCATGCAGTTCGCCACATCCATAATTCCGCCGGCCCCACCTGCCTTATGGAGGTCTTTTCCGAACACGCCCCCTCCATCGACCGTCTCCTGAAGGAGGGTGCCCTTCTCTTTTACCAACACTACGAAGTTGACCCTTCCCATTCCCCTCCTCAATCCCTCTGCTGCCAAAGGTGCTTGTAGTATAATGCACACCCAACATCAGAGTGACAGGAGGCCCCCACCTGCCCACACTGTAAGCAAGCCCACTTTTTACAGGAGTGCCCTAATCTCCAGTCTGCCCCCCTCCTGTAATACCTGTAACCTCCCTCATCCTACTTACTCCCAGAAATGTAAGGCCCGACCCCCTCCTATCACTCCTGAACGTACCGTTCCTGTCCGCCCTCTGGTCGCCCCCACCCAGCAATTCCCTTCGCCCACCCCCTATCGCTGGGGACATCATCAGATTACTCACCATCGTCCTTCAGAATGTTCATCCTTTTCAGCGCCCCCACACACTCCAACAGATATCCCTCGCCGCCTGTTCCGTTTTCCACCTAAAAATGTACGCCACTTACTCCTACAACCAGCCCCATTTCACCTTCTCCCGTCTTGACACCCTTGTCATGGCATGACAACACCATATCCTTTTAAACAACATCCGCTCTCTTCCCGCCAACAAGAACCTCTTCCTGCGCACCCTTGCCACCCACCGCGTGGACGCCTTCCTCCTCAATGAAACCTTCCTCCAACCCCACCACACCATCCACACTTCGCCCTACCTCCTTCACCACTCCGATAATCCCCTCCTGATTGTGTGTGGCGGAGTTGCCATTGGTCACAACCGCCAGATCCCCGTTCGGCTCCAACCTCTCCTTCCGAACCCCACCGAACACCTGATCCTCAGTCTCTTCTTCCCCGGCCTTACCGTTACCTGCGCCACCATCTATGTCCGCCCTAACGCCCCTATTCCCTTCGACTTCCTCTCCCACATTGACCGTACCTTCTCCTCCTACGTGATCGCCGCCGACCTCAACATCCATAGTCATTCCGCTGCCCAGTTACGGCGGTGGCATCGGTTCCTCTCCTCCCTTCAAGGCGACCTCATCCCCATCCCCCAGCACACCCGTCCCAAATCCAACTCCACTCCCGATGTTATCCTTTCCTCTCCCAACCTCCTTGGCTGCATAACAGTGGATGTCCTGGAGCCTATTGGTAGCGACCATCTCCCTGTCCTCCTCACCGTTTCAGATGGTCGTCGCCCCCACCTCCGCCACGATCCTTGTAATGACCCTCCCCCTAAGTACGTCCATTACTATTCCCGTGCCAACTGGAATGACTACTGGGATACCGTCTCCACCCAGGTCGATAGCCACCACTTCACTTACCACCACCCTGACGATGTAACCCATGCCGCCTCCTTTCTCCAGCAGACCTTCTCTGAGGCCGTGGAGGCCCACGTCCCTATTGTAGCCGTCCACCCCCACCGTCCTACCTTACCCCCACAGGCCATCCTCCTCCTCCGTGAATCCCGCCGTCTCTACCATGCCTTCTTCGACACACGTGACCCGGACACACTACGACACCACCGGCAACTCCAGTGACACATTTGTGCACCCGTTTAAGTGCTACCCTACCTATCAACTCGCCCAAGTTCCGGTCAGCCTTCTGTCACATTACCGGAACTAAACCCTCCCCAGACTATCCCCTTCTCCATGAAGATCACCCCTACACTGGCACCCTTTTTTTTTGGTCATCCGTCTACTGACTGGTTTGATGTGGCCCGCCACGAATTCCTTTCCTTCTTCATCTCAGAGTAGCACTTGCAACCTACGTCCTCAATTATTTGCTTGACGTATTCCAATCTCTGTCTTCCTCTAGTTTTTGCCCTCTACAGCTCCCTCTAGTACCATGGAAGTCATTCCCTCATGTCTTAGCAGATGTCCTATCATCAGTGTTTTCCACATATTCCTTTCCTCTCCGATTCTGCGTAGAACCTCCTTATTCCTTACCTTATCAGTCCACCTAATTTTCAACATTCGTCTATAGCACCACATTTCAAATGCTTCGATTCTCTTCTGTTCCGGTTTTCCCACAGTCCGTGTTTCACTACCATACAATGCTGTACTCCAGACGTACATCCTCAGAAATTTCTTCCTCAAATTAAGGCCGGTATTTGATATTAGTATACTTCTCATGGCCAGAAATGCCTTTTTTTCCATAGCGAGTCTGCTTTTGATGTCCTCCTTGCTCCGTCCGTTATTGGTTATTTTACTGCCTAGGTAGCAGAATTCCTTAACTTCATTGACTTCGTGGCCATCAATCCTGATGTAAAGTTTCTCGCTGTTCTCATTTCTACTACTTCTCATAACCTTCGTCTTTCTCCGATTTACTCTCAAACCGTACTGTGTACTCATTAGACTGTTCATTCCGTTCAGCAGATCATGTAATTCTTCTTCACTTTCACTCAGCATAGCAATATCATCAGAGAATTCTGCCACTGATATCCTTTCACCTTGTATTTTAATTCCACTCCTGAATCTTTCTTTTATTTACATCATTGCTTCCTCGATGTACAGATTGAAGAGTAGGGGCGAAAGGCTACAGCCTTGTCTTACTGCCTTCCTAAAACGAGCACTTCGTTCTTGATCATCCTCTCTTATTATTCCCTCTTGGTTGTTGTACATATTGTATATGACCCGTCTCACCCTATAGCTTACCCCTACTTTTTCAGAATCTTGAACAGCTTGCACCATTTTATATTGTCGAACGTTTTCTCCAGGTCGACAAATCCTATGAACGTGTCTTAATTTTTCTTTAGCCTTGCTTCCATTATTAGCCGTAACGTCAGAATTGCCTCTCTCGTGCCTTTGCTTTTCCTAAAGCCAAACTGATCGTCTCCTAGCGCATTCTCAATTTTCTTTTCCATTCTTCTGTATATTATTCTTGTAAGTAGCTTCGATGCATGAGCTGTTAAGCTGATTGTGCGATAATTCTCGCACTTGTCAGCTCTTGCCGTCTTCGGAATTGTGTGGATGATGCTTTTCCGAAAGTCAGATGGTATGTCGCCAGACTCATATATTCTACACACCAACGTGAATAGTCGTTTTTTGGCCACTTCCCCTAATGATTTTAGAAATTCTGATGGAATGTTATCTATCCCTTCTGCCTTATTTGACCGTAAGTCCTCCAAAGCTCTTTTAAATTCCGATTCTAATACTGGATCCCCTATCTCTTCTAAATCGACTCCTGTTTCTTCTTCTATCACATCAGACAAATCTTCACCCTGACAGAGGCTTTCAATGTATTCTTTCCACCTATCTGCTCTCTCCTCTGCATTTAACAGTGGAATTCCCATTGCACTCTTAATGTTACCACCGTTGCTTTTAATGTCACCAAAGGTTGTTTTGACTTTCCTATATGCTGAGTATGTCCTTCCGACAATCATATCTTTTTCGATGTTTTCACATTTTTCCTGCAGCCATTTCGTCTTAGCTTCCCTGCACTTCCTATTTATTTCATTCCTCAGCGACTTGTATTTCTGTATTCCTGATTTTCCCGGAACATGTTTGTACTTCCTCCTTTCATCAATCAACTGAAGTATTTCTTCTGTTACCCATGGTTTCTTCGCAGCTACCTTCTTTGTACCTATGTTTTCCTTCCCAACTTCTGTGATGGCCCTTTTTAGAGACGTCCATTCTTCTTCAACTGTGTTGCCTACTGCGCTATTCCTTATTGCTGTATCTATAGCGTTAGAGAACTTCAAACGTATCTCGTCATTCCTTAGAACTTCCGTATCCCACCCTTAGTAAGGCCAATCACTTTGCCTCCTACCTCTCCGATGTATTTTCCATCCCCGATGATCCCCAGTTCGATTACTCCCTCTTCCCAGATGCCCGCGATCGAACTGACACCTCTGTCCCTCCCTCGCACCTGGTTTCCAGGATTTGTACATTATTGTACACACATAACTCAATGCCCCTATCACTACACAGGATCTCATTGCTACACTCCGCACAAAACGCAACACCGCTCTTGGTCATGATCGTATCACCTACCATCACCTTTGTGAAGCTCCTGTCTCTTTTCTCTCCACCTTGGCCTGGCTCTACAATGTAGTCCTGTCCACCAGTTACTACCCAGACCTGTGGAAAACCTCCCATATTCTGATGTTCCTTAAACCTGGGAAACCACCGTCCGCCGTCTCCTCCTACCATCCCATCACCCTTAACTCGGTCTTCAGCAAGGTCCTGGAATCTATCCTCACCTGGCGCACCCACCAGCATCTCTGCCAGCACTACCTCCTTCCCGTTACCCAGTGTGGCTTTCTGCCATCCTTCTCTTTCGACGACCTTCTCCTTCACCTCACTCATCTCCTTTCCGACCAGCTTAATTCCTGTCACTCCACTATCTTCCTCTCCCTGGACCTCGAACGAGCTCTTCAAGCTCCAAACCTTCGCCCTTCTCATTAACTACGTCCGTCTGATCGGCTCCTTTCTCTCCCACTGTCCTTCCTATGTCACCATCCATAACACGGATTCCTACACCTTTTTTCCCTCCGCCGGTGTGCCCCAAGGCGCCGTCCTCTCCCCCCTTCTGTACCTTTTGTATACGGCATACATGGCGCCGCCGTCACGCCCCGTCCACCTTCTCCAGTTTTCCGATGACACTGCCTTCCTTGCCCTTGGCCCCACCCTAAAGCGCTCCCAACACCTTCACCAACCCCATCTTGACTGGTTCACCGCTTGGTGCAACCAGGGGTTGCTCAAGGTCAATCCCTCCAAAACCCAGGCGATCATTGTAGGCAAAACCACCCCTTTCTTCTGCCTCCTTGATTTCTATCTCACAGTCTATGGCCATCCTATTGCCCTCACCCCCACCCTCAAGTACCTTGGCGTCACCCTCTACCGTCACCTCTCCGGACCAACCAAGCCAAGGAACGCTCCTGACTCCGTCTCCTCAAGCTCCATCCGAGCCATACGTGGGGTCTGGAGCCCCCCACCATCCTCCACACCTATAAATCCCTCATCCGCCCTATCCTTTGTTACACCCATCCAGCCTGGATCTCTGCCCCCCATACCTTTTATGAATCCCTTCAAATCCTTGAACGCCATGCTCTCCGCCTCGCCTATCGCATTGTTTCCCCTCCCCCACGTGGATCCTGTACGATCTCATTCCGTTCCCCCACATCCTCCTTTTCCTTGAAAGGATACGGATCCTGTAAACCTCCTGCAAACTCGATCCTCCTCACCCGCTTGTCTCGCCCATCCTCTCCCACCCCCGCCCGCTGCCGCGCCTGTTTTCCCACGTCCCACCCGGTCTCCATCTCCCCACCCTCCTTACCCTCTCCGAAGGTGGTTTCCGCCAGCTCCCCCTCCCTGGAGATGTCCTCCTCCACTCCATCTACCCCTCCTATCAACTTTGATCCTCCCTGCCCCACTTCCTGTGTCCTTTCCTTTAGGCATCCTCCCTCCCTTCTCTTTCCTTTTCTCCCATCCTCTTCCTCCACCCCTCTTCCCCCGGGATTCCCCCCTTCCTCTCTTGGCAGGCCCTTGGACTCGTACAGGGTTAGTGAACATTCGCACGCCAGAGATCACCGCCTCGTGTTTCTCTGTGTGCCATCGTTTGTACTTAAGTGGTTCAGTGTTATTCGTTTTGTGCACCTACGTTCACGTGTGACAATTTTCGTCTTTGTATGTGTCCACGTGTCTGAACAAATTTTATCTTGGACTCTACGCCCGTGAACGGCTCCATGTATTTTAAAGAGTGTTTGACTACGTTTATATGTCCACCGTATTTTTATCTTACATTGTCTTCATTTGTATCTTGTGTGTTTCTCTGAGGCCAAAGAGCGGCGGAGGATGCTGCTCAGGCCTGCCTGTAAACAGGTTTGAAAATAACAATAAAGAAAAAAAAGAGAGAGAGAATCAGATGCGCGAGCAGTCGCAGCACGTTGACATTACCTGAAAATTCGCTTTTAGTGAAGCTGTATTATCAGAATGGGGAATGTGCTAGTTTATCGTTACGATCCTATCGCCATAGGAAGGGGATTCGAAGGGGTAAAGGCCCGTTGACAAATGCAGCTGTGGCGTGAATGATTTCGAAGTTCGAAGCCACGCGTTGTTTAGTCGATAGACTCCGTAGTGGCCGACCGAGCACAAGGCGTAATGATGCTCAGACAGGTCAGGAAGAAATGGCGACTGTGGCGGGTTCGTCTATGCACGGGAAGTCAGCGCTCGTGCAGTCACACCGGAATTCCATACACTACCGTTTGGTTGGCACTAATGCGTACGCTCCGATGCTGTCTGTACAAAATCATAGGCATCATGAACTGTTACCTGGCGATTTAGTGAAACGTAGGGAATTTGCGGTGTGGGCGTTTCAAAAGATAGTGGAAGATGAAGATTGGTTGAGTAACGCGTTGTGGGCCGACGAAGCTCATTTCACGCTCCAGGGGCGATCAAAAGTTTCCGCATTCTGTAGCTCGCTCATTCCTAAAAGATTTTTTCAGAGGGCTGCTGCACTCCTCAATCCCCACCGCCCTTCCGTCCAAAATCTATTCACGCCCTTGTACTACTATAATAACTGGAGCCACTACTTCCCTGAACAGTTATATGTCAAAATATGCATTCATTCATGCACTGTCAAATGATGAAAAATGTACTATGTATCTTTGCCTAAAGATGCCTCCCTTGTGGGACGACGTTATATCAAGTCTTCGCTTTACTACATGAACGATGTAACATTGTGGACTGCCTTATTCTTGATATCATTGCAACAGTGAGTCAACCGTCACAACTCTAACGTATTTGTAAATAAACTTTATATAAATGACAAAGTACGTTGTACATCGTAGAAGAGTATCAATATCAGAGAATGTATAATAACATATCGTTGATAAATACGAACTCATGTATAAAGATGCATACATTCGAGGTCTAGTTGAAATTAATGTGTGAATCAACGTTAACATCCCAAAGCTGTAGCTAATGGTGTTTGTGTATTCCGTTTTTTTAGAAAGATGAAAGAAACTTTAGTCAAATTCGAGTTTCAGTTGCAACTGAGGAACTTGTGACGCTTTATTGTGCTGAAGAAATTCTGAATTGGTTTTAGATAAATGGTAAATTCAAATATAAGATTGTAGAAGGAGAAATATGCCTATTGTCAAAAGAGATTTGAACCCGTTTAACCTTATAAGTTATTCAACCCAATGTTAAGGTTCTTCTTCTCTGCAATAATAAAACTTATGAAACTTATATTAGTAGGCTGAGCTGTGTTCTGTTAGCAGAGACCACATATTCGAATTTTAATTCGTTTGGCAACAGAGTGACGTAATCATATTGGCAAATATACGATTGCACATTTGGATATTTCATATATATAACATTTTTTTAAGAAACGTTTTTCTTGTTTAATTTTATAGACCAAATGCAATTTGTATGAAGGCCACCTGAAAGCAAATCATGTACATAAAATAGACATGTAAATAAATGTGTTTTCAAAACTGAATGAAAAACATGTGCCTTTTAAGGACCCTCCCTTCAACAAATTCCTGGCTGTGTCCTTGAACAATACATTTCCGAACACAGATTCATAGAACTTTTTTGCTCCATTTCCTGTCAGGAATGCGTCCCTAGAGTTTGTCGGTTTTATTAATGTTCATAGGTGAATAAATATATATGCTTTTTTTTATTCTTGATTGTTATTTACCGATAACTATTATCAATTTTATCATTATTTTTTGTTTTCGTTAGTGTTATTATCATTATTTTAATTTTTTTCTGGGATATAACTTTGTAATCAATCAAAGTCTTCGAACTACAAAAATAATAATTACCGTCACAAAGAGGCTGCCACATTGTCGAGTCGTAAAGACAATCGAAACTGCACCACTCACACTCATAATTTCAATGCAGTACAGAAATTTGCTTATTACGTCATTTCTTAAAATCTACTAATCCGTATTAGCCTATTGATCTGCCTTGGTAATAATTCGGAAAATACGTATATCGAAAAACCGGGTTTTCCGTAAAGTCCTCTTTACTCCCTACTTTTTCAATTAAATTTCCGTTTTGCCCACTTTAGGATTTTAAGTACGATTTAACCGTCTTAGGTTCTGTACGATTAAAATCTTCGAATCCAGGCTCTAATGATCACACACAGTTAGTTTCTACCCTGTCGCTATTGGAACTGCGTCTGAAACGAATCGCTTGAAATTAGAATGATAGACAATATTACAAACAGCGACAATACCTGTCCTTAAAGTAAAATCTGGAATCCTGGCTTATCTTAACTTAAAAAGGAAAACAAAAACCTTTGCCTCTGCCGGGGAAGGATCATAATCCACGGTGATTCACCATTTCTGCCAACTTTCACCTGTGCGTTATGGCACAGAAGCGACATTTTCTCGCGCAGGCGCTTTGTTCCACTAAGGTATATGAAAAGGCCACCGTTGATGCGAAGGATAGTGTAATAACAATGTGTCGCTATCATGCTGGATATAAGTATCCATACTTGCGTGCTAGTGTGCTTCAGTGTGCACGCAGTGGAAACATTATGGTGCTACTAAACTACGTCCCTTATCAGAGTTGACACGAATTCACACATACGTGAATAATTTAATCACTGTCAGCAGTTCAGAGAAGATCTATTGTATTTTGGTATTATTAATTTACGTCTATATTACTACACATAGGTAAATAATTTACTACACATAGGTAAATAATTTAATCACTCAGTATTTCAGACAAGATCTACTGTAATTATTTACGCTTACACGTAGCACAAAAACAAAGATACATTTCTGGTTTTGCTTGCATTGAGAATTGTACCTTACCGTGTATCTTCCTTGTGCTACACGAAAAATCACAGAAAACACGACGCATGACGCTAATTTAGGTTTTTTTGCTATTATACCGATTTTCTTCCCCTTCCCAAGAAGATAAATGTAAATAAAGGTTTGTAAATACTACGACCATACACGCCTGGCAGGCACCTCAATGTACGATACCATTTACAGTTTTTGGGTGGATTTTACCGATCTTCTACCACTTTTCAAGAAGGCACATGTAAGCCGGCCGTGCGATTCTAAGCGCTTCAGTCCGGAACCGCGGGACTGCTACGGTCGCAGGCTCGAATCTTGCATGGATGTGTGTGATGTCATTAGGTTAGTTAAGTTTAAGTAGTTCTAAGTCTCGGGGACTGATGACCTAAGATGTTAAGTCCCATAGTGCTCAGAGCCATTTGAACCAAGGCACATGTAAAAATGACTAACAGCTACCACCTCCATGTATGCCCTCCAAGCGCACCGAGGTATGACGGTATTTACGGGTTCGAGGCAATTCGTTAGCACTTTAATGGTTTTCAAGAAGACGTAGGAAATCGCTAAATTACTGCTGCACCTTCACTTCTGCTGCTACTAACAGCACCACCGACGGGAAGGAACAGGACTTCAACGCACTTTATTTAAAAAGAAGCTAACAAAATAGCTTCCATACTCCGCACAGTGTATTCCTATTCTACTGCAGATGTCTGTTTTACTAGGATCACGCCTCTCCTCGCCGCACCTCTGACTGCAATGTGCTTGTATGCTGATGTCGGGCCGTCTGTCTCCTCGCTTAGCCAATTTTTTATTATTGTGATTATTATTATTACTAACTCAGTTTCTGAGGGAGACAGCGGTCGGCAGGAGGGCAAAGTTCTTTCCCTTTTTAGTCAATTGTTGTAACGCTGTGATGGCACTTTTTATTTTCTGATTTGTGTACCTATTTGATTTTGTTCAATGTTGATGAAGTGTTGGCAGTAGGAGACGCATCAGTGTAATGTAATATGTGTGGGCGCCCCTAGTTACACGAAGTGATTTTTAATTGTATTGATTTTTACGCTGGTGCAATGCCTGTGTTATTAAGAAGCAAGCAACAAGTACTGCAGCCGTCATGAAATGTATTCGCGATTTCGAATATCGACAACCATCAGCTGTAGAACTGAATTACGACAAATTTTCATTTTTGCTTATGTTTGTCCATATTCGCAACTGTAAACACTTTTAATGTATGCATTGTTTTCATTCGTGGCAAGCCTGCTCTTATTTCTGACAACCTTATAAAATATGCTATGTGAGCAACGCACATGTGACACAGTCATAATGCAACAGGACGCATGACTACGTTTTTTGAATTTCGGAAGATGTCAATCTTAACTGTTGAAACCGGTCATAAGATATAGATAGTATTGAATGGGATCTTGGCCATTAAAAGTTTCTTCAAAAAATTATCTTACAATGGGAAGTAAGGTAAACATGACATGTTGAGCTGTGGAGAGGCCCAATGAAAAGAGTGATACGCATTGAGATTTCGGCCAAAGTCTTCTTCAGAAAAGATGTCGCACATTGACGCAAGCAAGCACAATTCATGCATAGATGACCAGTGCCCAGCCAGATCGTAACAGTCTTTTCGTTGGGCCTCTCCGTAATGACACAGATATACAGACCTAGACTGGCAGACCTAGACTACTAATGGTGTCCTGAAGCCACCACTTTAAAGTAGCAAAGTGGTGGCAACAGCAACGGACGTGCAAACAGCAGTTTGCCTGCTGATGAAACAGTCATAATAAATACGAATAAACTGAAATAACTACATTACCTTTAGCCATGACGTAATGGTCAATACATGCGTGGTGTTTACTGCGATTTAACGTGTAGAAGAAGAAACACGGTAAGGTACAATTGTCAATGCAAGCATATCCAGCAGCCAGATCGTAACAGTCTTTTCGTTGGGCCTCTCCGTAATGACACAGATATACAGACCTAGACTGGCAGACCTAGACTACTAATGGTGTCCTGAAGCCACCACTTTAAAGTAGCAAAGTGGTGGCAACAGCAACGGACGTGCAAACAGCAGTTTGCCTGCTGATGAAACAGTCATAATAAATACGAATAAACTGAAATAACTACATTACCTTTAGCCATGACGTAATGGTCAATACATGCGTGGTGTTTACTGCGATTTAACGTGTAGAAGAAGATACACGGTAAGGTACAATTGTCAATGCAAGCATATCCAGCAACGTACCTTTGGTTTCGTGCTACGTGTATCTCGGCAATTACATCAACGGTGGCCTTTTGATAGACCTTAGTGGAACAAAGCGCCTGCGCGAGAAAATGTCGCTACTGTGCCATAACGCAAAAGCGAAAGCTGGCAGAAATGATGAATCACCGTGGATTATGTTCCTTCCCCGGCCAGGGCAAAGGGTTTTGTTTGCCTTTCTAAGTTAAGATAAGCCAGGATTCCAGCTTTTACTTTAAGGGCAGGTGTTGTCACTAATTGTAATATTGTCTATCATTCTAATTTCAAGCGATTCGTTTCAGACGCAGTTCCAATGGTGACAGGGTAGCAACTAACTGAGTATGATCATTAGAGCCTCGATACGAAGGTTTTAATCGTACGAAACCTAAGACGGTTAAATCGTACTTGAAAGGGGCTAAACAGAAATTTAATTGAAAAAGTAGGGAGTAAAGAAGACCTTACTGGAAAACCCGGATTTCAATATACGTTGTTGTTGTTGTGGTCTTCAGTCCTGAGACTGGTTTGATGCAGCTCTCCATGCTACTCTATCCTGTGCAAGTTTCTTTATCTCCCAGTACCTACTGCAACGTACATCCTTCTGAATTTGCTTAGTGTATTCATCTCTTGGTCTCCCTCTACGATTTTTACCCTCCACGGTGCCCACCAATACTAAACTGGTGATCCCTTGAAGCCTCAGAACATGTCCTATCAACCGATCCCTTCTTCTAGTCAAGTTGTGCCACATACTTCTCTTCTCCCCAGTCCTCTCAATACTTCCTCATTAGTTATGTGATCTACCCATCTAATCTTCAGCATTCTTCTGTAGCACCACATTTCGAAAGCTTCTATTCTCTTCTTGTCCAAATTAGTTATCGTCCATGTTTCACTTCCATACATGGCTACACTCCATACAAATACTTTCAGAAACGACTTCCTTACACTTAAATCTATACTCGATGTTAACAAATTTCTCTTCTTCAGAAATGCTTTCCTTGCCATTGCCAGTCTACATTTTATATCGTCTTTACTTCGACCATCATCAGTTATTTTGCTCCACAAATAGCGAAACTGCTTTACTACTTTAAGTGTCTCATTTCCTAATCTAACTCCCTCAGTATCACCCCACTTAATTCGACTACATTCCATGATCCTCGGTTTGCTTTTGTTGATGTTCATCATATATCCTCCCTTCAAGACACTATGCATTCCTTTCAACTGCTCTTCCAAGTCCTTTGCTGTGTCTGACAGAATTACAATGTCATCGGCGAACCTCAAAGTTTTTATTACTTCTCCATGGATTTTAATACCTACTCCGAATTTTTCTTTTGTTTCCTTCTTTGCTTGCTCAATATAGAGATTGAATATCATCGGGGAGAGGCTACAACCCTGTCTCACTCCCTTCTGAACCACTGCTTCCCCTTGATGTCCCTCGACTCTTATAACTGCCTTCTGGTTTCCGTACAAATTGTAAATAGCCTTTCGCTCTCTGTATTTTACCCCTGCCACCTTTAGAATTGGAAAGAGAGTATTCCAGTAAACATTGTCAAAAGCTTTCTGTAAGTCTACAAATGCTAGAAACGTAGGTTTGCCTTTTCTTAATCTTTCTTCTAAGATAAGTCGTAAGGTTAGTATTGCCTCACGTGTTCCAACATTTTTACGGAATCCAAACTGATCTACCCCAAGGTCAGCTTCTATCAGTTTTTCCATTCGTCTGTAAAGAATTCGCGTTAGTATTTTGCAGCCATGGCTTATTAAACTGATAGTTCGGTAATTTTCATATCTGTCAATACCTGCTTTCTTTGGGATTGGAATTGTCATATTCTTCTTGAAATCTGAGAGTATTTCGTCTGTCTCATACATCTTGCACACCAGTTGGTAGAGTTTTGTCAGGAGTGGCACTCCCAAGGCCGTCAGTAGTTCTAATGGGATGTTGTCTACTCCCAGGGCCTTGTTTCGACTCCGGTCTTTCAATGCTCTATCAAACTCTTCACGCAGTATCATATATCCCATTTCATCTTCATCTACATCCTCTTCCATTTCCATACTATTGTCCTCAAGTACATCGCCCCTGTGTAGTCCCTCAATATGCTCCTTCCACCTTTCTGCTTTCCTTTCTTTGTTTAGAACTGGGTTTCCATCTGAGCTCTTGATATTCCTACAAGTGGCTCTCTTTTCTCCAAAGGTCTCTTTAATTTTCCTGTAGGCAGTATCTATCTTACCCCTAGTGAGATAAGCCTCTATATCCTTACATTTGTCCTCTAGCCATCCCTGCTTAGCCATTTTGCACTTCCTGTCGATCTCATTTTTGAGACGTTTGTATTCATTTTTGCCTGCTTCATTTACTGCATTTTTATATTTTCTCCTTTCATGAATTAAATTTTCTGCTGCCTTCATCCCTCAGAGCTACCCATTCTTCTTCTACTGTATTTCTTTCCCCCATTCCTGAGAATTGTTCTCTTATGCTCTCCCTGAATCGCTGTACAACCTCTGTACAGGTCCCATCTGCTTAAATTCCAAATTTTTGCAGTTTCTTCGTTTTAATCTACAGTTCATAACCAATAGATTGTGGTCAGAGTCCACATTTGCTCCTGGAAATGTCTTACAATTTAAAACCTGGTTCCTAAATCTCTGTCTTACCATTATATAATCTATCTGATACCTTCTAGTATGTCCAGGGTTCTTCCATGTATACAACGTTCTTTCATGATTCTTGAACCCAGTGTTAGCTATGGTTAAGTTATGCTCTGTTCAAAATTCTACCAGACGGCTTCCTCATTCATTTCTTACCTCCACTCGATAATCACCTGCAATGTTTCCTTCTCTCCCTTTTCTTACTCTCGAATTCCAGTCACTCATGACTATTTAATTTTCGTCTCCCTTCACTACCTGAATAATTTCTTTTACATCCTCATACATTTCATCAATTTCTTCGTCATGTGCAAAGCTAGTTGGCATATAAACTTGTACTGCAGTAGTAGGCATGGGATTCGTGTCTATTTTGGCCACAATAATGCGTTCATATGCTGTTTGTAGTAGCTTACCAGCACTCCTATTTTTATTCATTATTAAACCTACTACTGCATTACCCCTATTTGATTTTGTATTTAGAACCCAAAAGTCTTGTCCCTCCTGCTACCGAACTTCACTAATTCCCACTATATCTAACTTTAACCTGTCCATTTACCTTTTTAAATTTTCTAATCCCGTTTGAGGGATCTGACATTCCAAGCTCCAATCCGTAGAACGATAGTTTTCTTTCTCCTGATAACGACGTTCTCTTGAGTAGCCCCGCCCGGAGACCCGAATGGGGGACTATTTCACCTCCGGAATATTTTACACAAGAGGACGCCATCATCATTTAACTACACTCCTGGAAATTGAAATAAGAACACCGTGAATTCATTGTCCCAGGAAGGGGAAACTTTATTGACACATTCCTGGGGTCAGATACATCACATGATCACACTGACAGAACCACAGGCACATAGACACAGGCAACAGAGCATGCACAATGTCGGCACTAGTACAGTGTATATCCACCTTTCGCAGCAATGCAGGCTGCTATTCTCCCATGGAGACGATCGTAGAGATGCTGGATGTAGTCCTGTGGAACGGCTTGCCATGCCATTTCCACCTGGCGCCTCAGTTGGACCAGCGTTCGTGCTGGACGTGCAGACCGCGTGAGACGACGCTTCATCCAGTCCCAAACATGCTCAATGGGGGACAGATCCGGAGATCTTGCTGGCCAGGGTAGTTGACTTACACCTTCTAGAGCACGTTGGGTGGCACGGGATACATGCGGACGTGCATTGTCCTGTTGGAACAGCAAGTTCCCTTGCCGGTCTAGCCGGCCGCGGTGGTCTCGCGGTTCTAGGCGCGCAGTCCGGAACCGTGCGACTGCTACGGTCGCAGGTTCGAATCCTGCCTCGGGCATGGATGTGTGTGATGTCCTTAGGTTAGTTAGGTTTAAGTAGTTCTAAGTTCTAGGGGACTAATGACCACAGCAGTTGAGTCCCATAGTGCTCAGAGCCATTTGAACCATTTTGCCGGTCTAGGAATGGTAGAACGATGGGTTCGATGACGGTTTGGATGTACCGTGCACTATTCAGTGTCCCCTCGACGATCACCAGAGGTGTACGGCCAGTGTAGGAGATCGCTCCCCACACCATGATGCCGGGTGTTGGCCCTGTGTGCCTCGGTCGTATGCAGTCCTGATTGTGGCGCTCACCTGCACGGCACCAAACACCCATACGACCATCATTGGCACCAAGGCAGAAGCGACTCTCATCGCTGAAGACGACACGTCTCCATTCGTCCCTCCATTCACGCCTGTCGCGACACCACTGGAGGCTGGCTGCACGATGTTGGGGCGTGAGCGGAAGACGGCCCAACGGTGTGCGGGACCGAAGCCCAGCTTCATGGAGACGGTTGCAAAATGGTCCTCGCCGATACCCCAGGAGCAACAGTGTCCCTAATTTGCTGGGAAGTGGCGGTGCGGTCCCCTACGGCACTGCGTAGGATCCTACGATCTTGGCGTGCATCCGTGCGTCGCTGCGGTCCGGTCCCAGGTCGACGGGCACGTGCACCTTCCGCTGACCACTGGCGACAACATCGATGTACTGTGGAGACCTCACACCCCACGTGTTGAGCAATTCGGTGGTACGTCCACCCGGCCTCCCGCATTCCCACTATACGCCCTCGCTCAAAGTCCGTCAACTGCACATACGGTTCACGTCCACGCTGTCGCGGCATGCTACCACTGTTAAAGACTGCGATGGAGCTCCGTATGCCACGGCAAACTGGCTGACACTGACGGCGGCGGTGCACAAATGCTGCGCAGCTAGCGCCATTCGACGGCCAACACCGCGGTTCCTGATGTGTCCGCTGTGCCGTGCGTGTGATCATTGCTTGTACAGCCCTCTCGCAGTGTCCGGAGCAAGTATGGTGGGTCTGACACACCGGTGTCAATGTGTTCTTTTTTCCATTTCCAGGAGTGTATATAGTAAAGCTTCAAGCCCTCGGGAAAAATCACGGCTGTAGTTTCCCCGTGCTCTCAGCCGTTCACAATACCAGCACAGCAAGGCCGGTTTGGTTAGTGTTACAAGGCCAGATCAGTCAATCATCCAGACTGTTCCCCTTGCAACCACTGAAAAACGCTGCTGCCCCTCTTCAGGAACGACACGTTTGTCTGGCCTCTCAACAGATACCTCTCCGTTGTGGTTGCACCTACGGTACGTCCATCTGTATCGCTGAGGCACGCAAGTCTCCCCACCAACGCAAGGTCCATGGTTCATGGGGGGATTGATTTGATAATACAGCCTCAAGAGTTAAGCTCTGCTCAACTTGTCTAGACCCACATTGACTGCCTGCAGATGTAATGCATACTGTTGCTTGCGTTTCAGTCCTTCGTCGCCGTACCAGCACAAGTACATAACAGCAAGTGATGATATCAACATTACTAACAACGCAAATCCTGAAGCGTATAGTCGGTACATCATTCCTACGATGTTGGGTGTCAATACGGTAAAGATGCCATGTGAATGTGGCCTTTCATATATCGGACAAACGAATCGTACAGTCCAAGAGAAGTGTACGGAACATCGCAGGTACACTCGGCTCTTACAACCCAGTAAATCGGCTGTGGCAGAGCATTGTATTGATTCTGGTCACTCTATGGTACAGGTATATGAAAATGTCGAAATTCTGACTTCTGTTTCATCTTTCTGGGACTCCGTAGTAAAAGAGGCCATTAAAATCCGCTTGACGAAGAATTTAATTTATAGAGACAGCGGTTTTACATTAGATAAATCATGGAATCCGGCACTTTCAATATTGAACTTACAAAGACGTCGCTACAGTTCAGCTCCCAGTAATACATCGACCTCCCAGCATGGATCGAATGCGCAGCGACAGACGTAACTCATGGATATATTGTACGTCTTTGCCGCCGATTAACATCACTGGCGCCTTGTTTATCTGTGGCCTCATGCGCAGTGGCGCGGTCCGCGAATTTAAAAGGATGGAGCGAGCGCTGGAGCGTCAGTCGTACGGCTCTCTCTGAAGATGGCTGAAAGGTATACAGCCGAAATATTAGAAGAAGAAGCAGAATTCATGCGGCTGCATTCCGGAAACTTAATGGAGCAATACGGAAAATAGTTTGCCGTCTGTACTAGTTCAAGTAACGGAAGTTTAACTGGAACCATCGTGTATTACATATAGATTTCACGTTACTCTTGTAGGCTGAGGTCACGTCAGCAGTTCAGTGACGCGCTTACGTACTCACAAAGCCAGCAAAAGCAAGTCAGGTGCAGTGCTTGATCGCTTACACCGCAAAGGATTTTTTCCCGTAATTGTGTACTGCAGAACAGTAAACTGTTTCGATAAAGGATCACACATTATTAATGATACACTAATGAAAGGTTGCACAGCTGCCGGCTTCCAGGCTGTGGCAAGACCACCTGCAATAAATCATACCACATCACAGAAGCCGGCCGCTGGTGGCCGAGCGGTTCTAGGCGCGTCAGTCTGGAACCGCGCGACCGCTACGATCGCAGGTACGAATCCTGCCTCTGGCATGCGTGTGTGTGATGTCCTTAGATTAGTTAGGTTTAAGTAGTACTAAGTTCTAGGGGACTGATGACCTTAGATGTTAAGTCCCATAGTGCTCAGAGCCATTTGAACCATTTTTTGCACAACACAGAAACCAAGATGGCAACAGTCATAGGCCAAGTATTTCAGTGGTACCCTAATACGAATTATTTACAAACTTCATCAATGTAATGTTGATCCTACATTGTGTGAGAAATGTCGTATTGTTATATATTTTTCTAAATTCCAACTTAAATAAAAAGTTGTATTAAAGTCACAAATTATGTAATAAGTACTATGACGAAGTAAAATTTGGAGATACAACTCAAAATCATATCCAAACAGACTACTACACAACACATGCAAATTGCGTGCTTGGACACTAATAATAATTTGTAAAATAGAAGCTACATAGCAATAATAAGTGAAGGGTGGAGCTAAAGCTCAAAATTGTATTAAGCAATATGCATTTAATTCTAGTCACTGTCATTAAGTAATATGCTAGAAGTTGTTTGATTTTGCGTACCTGTTGGATTTATTTGCTGCTCAGCTTGGCTTCTTTGCGTTTTGTTGTTTTTGCTGCAATGTCTTCATGAGTTCCTCTTTTTTTGTTTTGCTAGTGTTCTAGCAATTTCCGTTGAAACACACTTTTCATTCAAGAGTTTTGTATAATTATTAATAAAAATATTGGAAGCACTATAATACTTATCACTATTTGTTCTTTAAAGGAATGCCACACTTGAACACATCACTGAGGTTACTAATGGCATTTTTTCACAATTCAGTTCCTAAGGCAAGTACTACATCTCTCTGATTTTGAAGTTTGATAAATTCTGATTTGATATGTGCTACTAATCAGAACTTGAAAAAGTTTATGTAGATTAAAAGACAAGGAAATCATTATGGAAGAAGAGCACTTTAATGCCCCACAATTCAGTTGGTTGAAATAGGAAAGGAGTTGTTTGGTTTTACACTGCAACAAAATTTCATGCTCTGTCTGCAACATTTCTTCATAATCTGAAAATTTTCCACCTTTTCTGAGCTTTCCAAGCACTGTTTTGCTATTGTAGCTAGAAATACAAACTAAGACTTTCAAATCTTCACCATCATGGGAATGTTTGCTAGTTCCTCTAGAGCAGGTTCTAATTTATCTAAATTTCCATAAATCTGGTGTTTTATGCTGTAATTAAATTTGCTGCAAAATCATTTAAAGTAAATTCACCAAATTTAGTAGATCTGAGATTTATTAGACTTATTACTTTGAGTTTCCTGTCAGATTCCAACATTTTCTCGACCGAAACATTATACGTGCAGCCACTTAGCCTTCTATAAGCTCCAGACCTTGTTTCTCAAGCATCAGTGGGTGATTTTGCTGTAATAATGGAGGACCAGTTGTATGTGTTAAAAATACATCTGCATAACTGAACTCTTGTTGCAAGTGTGTGAGAGAAAGCAGTACATGTTTCATTGGTTAGTTTGCCATGAGTAGGCAATGCATGCTAGATATCAACATATGTTTACAAATTTTCAAGAAACAGAAGTTTGGAGTCAGTGGGTCCAGTGATGGCACTAGCATTATCATCTGATGTGTGTTTGCATTTCATGGGATGCTGCATATTAGAAACTGTCCACCCTTTAATGATTAATTTTAAAAACTGATTAGTGCCATCAGAAATATAAATCCTCTGACTTTTCAAAATTTTTACTGCTGCCACATTTTTAGAATAAAAAACACTGAGAGCAAGGGTAACATGATGTCTCTCAAGAGAATTTGGGGATACTGCCTTTGTCACTAGCTTCGGGACAAGTTTCAACTCAGAATGAAACAGATTACTCAAATCTTAAATTTTGCTTCATTGACATTATATTCACATGCAGCATTCTCTTCATCACCGTGTGGAAAGGCATTAATTAAAGCAAATGTATCCTGTGATTCTTCAGTTTCTCCCGCCGTATTTGTTGCTCGAACAGTCCACGGGTATACTGCTGGTTCATAGTGTCCAACGGACACAATATTTCAGCGATCAGACATGTCACCTGACGATGGCGACATGTCTGGTCGCCAAAACATTGTGCCCGTTGGACACTATGAACCAGCAGTATACCCGTGGACTGTTCGAGCAAATGTATCCTGACTATTTGGCATAATGAACGATTCAGTTTTTCCATTCAACTAGCTATTTCTGATACACTTAATGGGAGGTTTTGTACCTTTGGCCCGAAAAAAGCATGTTATTTGAGAATTTTTTCTCGGGATGTGTTATAGATATTAATGTCAACTTTGGTGAAAATGTTTATTGATATTTCCTCTACACACTAGAATTTTTTCGACCGGAAATGTCGAAGAACAAAGGCGGAAGTGCCGTCGGAACGAAGCAGAATTTCTATGTAGACCTCCACGCGCGGCATGTCACAAGTCAGTCAGCTCGTATGAAATCGAAATTGAGTTGACGTTAGCGAAGTATATAAGATTTTTTAGGAGTTGTACCTCGCTTAAGTTATTCGGACCATAGAAAATAGAATGGCGGCCATTTAAAAAATAGGGTTTTTTCATCGATTTTTTCGACTTCGTCGGCCAAGTAAAAATATTTATAGCCGATGGATCGGAATAAAAGTAGTACAACCCCTAGACAATTTAGTTAACTTCGTCGGAAACAAAGAATCGTGCCAATCGGTTCAGTAGATTTGAAGTTACCATACCGCGCGATAAAAAAAAAGTCGTTCCGAGGAAAAGGCGTTTCAAGATTTCACTTGCTTTTTTTTTTTTTTTTTTTTTTTCATCAGTCTACAGACCGGTTTGATGCGGCCCGCCTCGAATTCGAATTCCTTTCCTGTGCTAACCTCTTCATCTCAGAGTAGCACTGGCAACATACGTCCTTAATTATTTGCTTGACGTATTGCAATCTCTGTCTTCCTCTACAGTTTTTGCCCTCTACAGCTTCCTCTAGTACCATGGAAGTCATTCCCTCATGTCTTAGCAGATGTCCTATCATCCTGTCCCTTGTCCTTATCAGTGTTTTCCACATATTCCTTTCCTCTCCGATTCTGCGTAGAACCTCCTCATTCCTTACCTTATCAGTCCACCTAATTTTCAACAATCGTCTATAGCACCACATCTCAAATGCTTCGATTCTCTTCTGTTCCGGTTTTCCCACAGTCCATGTTTCACTACCATACAATGCTGTACTCCAGATGTACATCCTCAGAAATTTCTTCCTCAAATTAAGGCCGGTATTTGATATTAGTAGACTTCTCTTGGCCAGAAATGCCTTTTTTTCCATAGCGAATCTGCTTTTGATGTCCTCCTTGTTCCGCCCGTCATTGGTTATTTTACTGCCTAGGTAGCAGAATTCCTTAACTTCATTGACTTCGTGACCATCAATCCTGATGTTAAGTTTCTCGCTGTTCTCATTTCTACTACTTCTCATTACCCTCGTCTTTCTCCGATTTACTCTCAAACCGTACTGTGTACTCATTAGACCGTTCATTCCGTTCAGCAGATCATTTAATTCTTCTTCACTTTCACTCAGGATAGCAATGTCATCAGCGAATCGTATCATTGATATCCTTTCACCTTGTATTTTAATTCCACTCCTGAATCTTTCTTTTATTTCCATCATTGCTTCCTCGATGTACAGATTGAAGAGTAGGGGCGAAAGGCTACAGCCTTGTCTTACTCCCTTCTTAATACGAGCACTTCGTTCTTGATCGTACACTCTTATTATTCCCTCTTGGTTGTTGTACATATTGTATATGACCCGTCTCTCCCTATAGCATACCCCTACTTTTTTCAGAATCTTGAACAGCTTGCACCATTTTATATTGTCGAACGTTTTCTCCAGGTCGACAAATACTATGAACGTGTCTTGATTTTTCTTTAGCCTTGCTTCCATTATTAACCGTAACGTCAGAATTGCTTCTCTCGTGCCTTTACTTTTCCTAAAGCCAAACTGATCGTCACCTAGCGCATTCTCAATTTTCTTTTCCATTCTTCTGTATATTATTTTTGTAAGCAGCTTCGATGCATGAGCTGTTAAGCTGATTGTGCGATAATTCTCGCACTTGTCAGCTCTTGCCGTCTTCGGAATTGTGTGGATGATGCTTTTCCGAAAGTCAGATGGTATGTCGCCAGACTCATATATTCTACACACCAACGTGAATAGTCGTTTTGTTGCCACTTCCCCTAATAATTTTAGAAATTCTGATGGAATGTTATCTATCCCTTCTGCCTTATTTGACCGTAAGTCCTCCAAAGCTATTTTAAATTCCGATTCTAATACTGGATCCCCTATCTCTTCTAAATCGACTCCTGTTTCTTCTTCTATCACATCAGACAAATCTTCATAGAGGCTTTCAATGTATTCTTTCCACCTATCTGCTCTCTCCTCTGCATTTAACAGTGGTGTTCCCATTGTACTCTTAATGTCACCACCGTTGCTTTTTTTTAAATGTCATCAAAGGTTGTTTTGACTTTCCTGTATGCTGAGTCTGTCCTTCCGACAATCATATCTTTTTCGATGTTTTGACATTTTTCCTGCAACCATTTCGTCTTAGCTTCCCTGCACTTCCTATTTATTTCATTCCTCAGCGACTTGTATTTCTGTATTCCTGATTTTCCCGGAACATGTTTGTACTTCCTCCTTTCATCAATCAACTGAAGTATTTCCTCTGTTACCCATGGTATCTTCGCAGCTACCTACTTTGTACCTATGTTTTCCTTCCCAACTTCTGTGATGGCCCTTTTTAGAGACGTCCATTCCTCTTCAACTGTGTTGCCTACTGCACTATTCCTTATTGCTGTATCTATAGCGTTAGAGAACTTCAAACGTATCTCGTCATTCCTTAGAACTTCCGTATCCCACTTCGTAGCGTATTCATTCTTCCTGACTAATGTCTTGAACTTCAGCCTACTCTTCATCACTACTATATTGTGATCTGAGTCTATATCTGCTCCTGGGTACGCCTTACAATCCAGTATCTGATTTCGGAATATCTGTCTGGCCACGATGTAATCTAATTGAAATCTTCCCGTATCTCCCGGCTTTTCCAAGTATACCTTCTCCTCTTGTGATTCTTGAACAGGGTATTCGCTATTACTAGCTGAAACGTGTTACAGAACTCAATTAGTCTTTCTCCTCTTTCATTCCCAGGCCCATATTCTCCTGTAACCTTTTCTTCTACTCTTTCCCGTACAACTGCATTCCAGTCACCCATGACTATTAGATTTTCGTCCCCCTTTACATACTGCATTACCCTTTCAATATCCTCAGCTTGCGACGTCGGCATGTATACCTGAACTATCGTTGTCTGTGTTGGTCTGCTGTCGATTCTGATTAGAACAACCCGGTCACTGAACTGTTCACAGTAACACACCCTCTGCCCTAACTTCCTATTCATAACGAATCCTACACCTGTTATACCATTTTCTGCTGCTGTTGATATTACCCGATACTCATCTGACCAGAAATCCTTGTCTTCCTTCCACTTCACTTCACTGACCCCTACTATATCTAGATTGAGCCTTTGCATTTCCCTTTTCAGATTTTCTAGCTTCCCTACCACGTTCAAGCTTCTCACATTCCACGCCCCGACTCGTAGAACATTATCCTTTCGTTGATTATTCAATATTTTTCTCATGGTAACCTCCCCCTTGGCAGTCCCCTCCCGGAGATCCGAATGGGGGACTATTCCGGAATCTTTTGCAAATGGAGAGATCATCATGACACTTCTTCAACTACAGGTCACATGTCCTGTGGATACACGTTACGTGTCTTTAATGCAGTGGTTTCCACTGCCTTCTGCATCCTCATGTCGTTGATCATTGCTGATTCTTCCGCCTTTAGGGGCAATTTCCCACCCCTAGGACAAGAGAGTGCCCTGAACCTCTATCCGCTCCTCCGCCCTCTTTGACAGGGCCGTTGGCATTTCACTACAGATAAATGCAATATTATGCAACTTACGTTCAATTTGATATTCCGGGTCCATAAACTAGTCCTTCCTCTTCCTCATATAGGGCGTTCTGCTCGATATGGGACATCCTGCGCTGCTCCAGAGCCGCTCGTACGGTCGGTGACAAGCGGTTTTCGGCCTCTTGAATCCGGTGGTCGTCCGAATGCTTGGCGAATTGCATCGAATAGAGTCCCAGGGTGACGTCTATCGTTGCCATGGTCTTCAGAACTGCCGAATTCCCTCCGTTGAAGCCGCTCACTGCCAGGAAAGTTGCAATCTCCACAGCCTTCGTACCAGAATTCAAATGCGTGGGGGCTAACTTCCAAACACACGCGTTCAAACTTCATTTGAATTTTGTGTGTTTCCTCCCTAGCACTGGTACAATAACTCGTCCTCCGAAAGGGCCTTGTAGGTCGGATGAATCACTTTTTGAATTTCTTTGGAGAGCGGCTGTTCGTGTTGATTTTCGTCCAGATGTTCGTAGCCTCTGCAATGCGCAACTTGCGCCAACTAGTTTCCCCCGCCGGACAATTTTGGTGTTGTGGGTGGTCACCCGTCCAACACTAGTGGAAATACGTTGCCCAAATTGCCTTCTTCTTCTGTTCCACCGAGTTGGAATGCCTTCGGATTGCCAAGCCGTAGTACGTCGTAAGCTCCTTGATCACTTTATCTGTCATGGGCAAGCACATAGAGTAATTTTTCGCGTCTACAAAGTCGAAATTCCAGAAAAAACTGGTGCGTGATAAAGGCCGATTTCAAGCAGGTGGATTTTGTTCAACCGCAAATAAAAAACATTTCCGTTCCGTATTCGGAAAAACCGTTTCAGCGGTAGATTCTAAACACTTTTATGGATCCAAAAAAAGCAATGTAAAAAAATCGATTTTTTGAACCAAAATATAGTAAACCTCCCCTTAAACAAGAGCACGCTGTCATAGAGAAGAAAGAGAAATTTGGATGGAGCAATTGGATTTGTAATACACAGTTGTTAAGTGTCACCACACATAAGCTGATACATTTTCCTATCAGTGGTATGGTTATATGTTAGCACGCATATTACATCATATCCAAGCCCATGCATTGTCTTTCACACATCAATTGTCATTTTCAGTAGTGTATCAGAATTACCTTTTTTTTACAGTAAAGAGAGATATTACTTCTTTATAATCAGAATGTAAAGATGATGCCATGAAAAACTGCATTGTACCTGCTGTTGTAGTATCTGAAGTATTGTCAGCAACACCAAGTATCTTTCCTGCCTCATAAGAGAATTATGAGTTAACATAAACTTCATGTAGCATCACTGAAATTATCTTGTCATTTTCCTGAAGAAATTTATTTTTTACCCTGAAAAAAGCTATCTATAATTGACCAATACATGGTTTATTTGGACCCATTTGGCGTAGAAACTGCCTTAAATAGACAGGATGAGGTAATATTAATACATTTATTTTTCTCAAGTGATGGTAGGCACCAGGAAATGAAAAGCAAATAGTTGCTGCCCATATCAAAATCTCAGGAGAATATCTACTTTTCTCTGTTATTGCAAGTTGTAATTGCTCCAAAACAAATTCTATTTTAGGGGCTATATCATCATCAAAATCCCTACCAGCTTTCAGTGCTTCTTTGGGAACATTAACTAAAATTTTAATCTTGTCGATAACACCAGTAGAGCTATCTGTGAAACCATTTAGGTGACTTATCAGACTGTCAATTCATCCACTTGTCACATTTCAAGTTCTCTTGTTCCCCAGACTGTAAAATCCATTTCAAGGTTTCTGTAGGTAAACACGCATTTTTGTGAAACACTTTTACTTTCAAGGAACTTGATATCTTGAAGCACGCTGCAAATAATGCCACATCACTGACTGAATCATCCTTTAATTTAATAAAGGACACGTATTCATTCTTTAATAAAAGTGTAAATGGATAAACATTCCTTTTCTGCACTTCGCTTTTAAAATGCTGAAAATCAGGTATATTGTGCTTTTCGCACCAATTACTGAAACTGCATTCATCACGTTCCAGTAGCTGTTGAACACGTTCTTCCTTTCCCTAATAACTGCTACTGTGTGATAAGAAGGTTGATTAGGAACGAGAGTTGGAACTGCATCATTTATTGGTTTTGGTATTTTTCATGAGACACTTTTGGGTTCACTACTTTCCACAGGAAAAATGTCTTCCCTAACCACAAACTCAGGTTAAAAATGCTTAATGCATACCACAGTTTTATCTTTCACTTCAAAATTATCTCTGTGAATGAGTTTAATCCGTTAGTTGCTCAATGCTGTTTCTTTGATAAACTTAAATGTTGAAGTATCGTCTGTTTTGCCGTAATTGGATTTACATCCTGGTACACATCAGCTACGACCCATCGCTAGAACAGTTTATACTTAAAATTATGCCAGACTTACTAGAGAATCTAGGAAATAAATACTAGCATAGCACCTGTGAAGACATTCACTGCATATATCATCAATAATAGGTAGTAATAAATGCTTTCGCTAATAATCTCTTGAACTTCACGTATACAACGTTACACACACACGTTACGGAAACACAAGCACGCTGGTTTGTTCCCTCCCCCCCCCCCACCCCAAATTGCCGCCATATTGTCAACTATCAATATCTGCCTTTAGGTTTGATTTGTTGTAGGTGGTCTTGGCTGTGGCGTTACTGCGGTAAACTAGACATGCCCGAGGGCTACCGCCACGCGAGCGAAAGTCTGCAAGAAAACACGGCCAGACGAAAGTAACACTGACCTTGTTAGGTTGCCCTTCGCTGCAGAGGCGATGCCCAGCTTAGCGCACTCTCAGTTGGTTTTTTTTCTTACAGTAAATATATTCTGTATTTTAATAACACACTATCCAAGGAGATTAATGTGACCACTCACAGACGGCAGGTTGCAGCAGCAGCAGCAGCAATGCACGATATACACTGGAGCGCCAAAGAAGGTGGTATACGCATGCGTATTCAAATTCAGAGATATGTAAACAGACAGAATGCGGCGCTGCGGTCGACTATATAAGGAAACAAGTGTCTGGCGCAGTCGTCAGATCGGTTACCTCAGCTGCATTGGCAGGTTATCAATATTTAAGTGAGTCTGAACGTGGTGCTACAGTCTGCGCACGAGCGAGGGAACACAGCGTCACTGAGTTAGCGATGAAGTGGGATTTTTCCGTACAGCCATTTCACGAATATACCGTAAACATCAGGAATCCGGTAAAACTTGAAATCTCCGACATCACTGCGGCCGGAAAAAGATTCTGCAAGGAAGGGACCAACGAGGACTGAAGAGAATCGTTCTACGTGACGGAAGTGCAACACTGTCTCAAATTTATTTGCTGGTCCGTTAACAGGTGTCAGCATGCGAACCATTCAACGAAACATTATTGGTAAGGTCTCTTGGAGCCGAAGGGCCGCTCGTACACACTTGATGACTGCACGACACAAAGCTTTACAACTCTCCTGGGCCTTTCAACACTGACAATGGACTGTTGATGCCTTTTGAAACATGTTGCCTGGTCGGACGAGTCTAGTTTGAAATTGTATCCATGGATCCTGCCTGTCAGCAAGGGACCGTTCAAGCTGGTGGAGGCTCTTAATCGTGTGAGGCGTGAGCAGTTGGAGTGATATGGGACCCCTGATACGTCTAGATGCGACTCCGACAGGTGACACGGTCGTAAGCATACTGCATCCATTCAAGTCAATTGTGCATTCCGACGGACTTGGGAAATTCCAGCAGGACAATGCGACGTTCCACACGTCCATAATTGTTAGATAGTGGCTCCAGGGACACTCTTCTGCGCTTAAACACTGCCGCTGCCCACTAAACTCCCCGCTCTTGAACGTCATTGAGAATGTCTGGGGTGCCTTGCAAAGTGCTGTTCAAAAGAGATCTCTACACCCTCGTACTCTTACCGACTTATGGACAGTCCTGCAGGATTGATGGTGTCAGTTCTCTGCAACACTGCTTCAGACATCGAGTCCATGCCACGTCGTGTTGCGGCACTTCTTCGTGCTCCTGGGGCCCTACACGATGTTAGGCATGTGTGTGAAAGTATTTTCTAAACGGCTAGGCTTGTGAACTGTTCGCATGAAGCCATGATTAAAGTATATCATGAATGGAAAATGGCGCTATCCAAAACAGGCGGTGAGGCAGCTGTAGTGTACGAAGAAACCGTAGATGACAGGAGCGCACGACGGCTGCGGGGATATATACGGGCGAAGAGACGTGCAGCTGTTGAGCTAGCGACCACCCTTGTGAAGCAAGGGGTACCAACAATGTCTCCTCAACGATAATTTAGTGAACGTTGCTACGTATGGGCCTTTGCATCAGGCTCCTGGGTCATGCACCCACCCTGACTGCTGTTCACTGGTGACGAAGGCTGGAGATACACTCCAATACCGCAATTGGACATCTGAGTTTCGAAAAGTGGTCTTTTCAGATGACGCGTACGGCGTGAAACGTGTGAAAGCAAACACCCTGCCACGAGGAGGGAGCGTTGTGGTCTACGGAATGTTTTCGTGGCATTCTCTGGGTGAACTCATCATTTTGGCAGGCACAGTGAATGAATACAAGTACTCATCTATCCTTGGGGACTATATCCACCCCTTCTTGCCGTTTGCCTTTACTCGGCACGATGGCATCTACCAGCAGGACAACGCAACGGGTCACGCAGCTCGCAGTGTACATGCGTGGTTGGGAGAGCACCAGGATGAGTTTGCCGTACTCCCCTGGCCACCAAATTCCCGAATTTAAACTCACTCGAGTGTCCTAAGACCACCTGGCTCGGGCTGTTCCTGCCATGGATCCCCAATGGAGAAAGCGCTCTAGGCCACGGCGTGATTCCACGTTCTTGCCGATACCTCGAAGAACTGCACTGACTGCACTCCTCGCAGCCGTCTGCTCTGCAAAAGGCAGTAATTCAGCCTTTTGACAGGCGGTCACATTAATGTGACTGGACAGTAATAACATTAATTGCATGCCTAGATAATACAAACCAGACAACAGTTTCATGTTCCAGACACAAACTCGTTCTCTTGTAGAATTTAAGTTGCAAGATTTAGCAGTGGAATACTATGTGTTTAATTGCTGCAGGTGGTTTTATGCTCTCTAATGTCCACGACTGATGATATGACCTTGAAATAGATACTATGACCAAATTAAGGCATCGTGGTATACATATAGATAAGAGTAGCATTCAGCAAAAAGTTCCAGGAAAATATTCTTGATCCAAATTAACTGTAGTTCCGTGAACTGGCACGCACTGATGATGAAAGCATTGTGACCATCGCCTATCTCCAGAATGAAAGTTGCCTGGTGACAATGCGTGCGCGTGGCACATTAGTGGGTGACGTATAGCAATATGGGGTGAACCAGATCTCAACTGACAAACTTTCAGAGATTGTCCAGGACACCTTCTGAATATTTTCGTACTAGGGACGCACGAGCTCCAGAGGCTCATTACAGGGAAATAACATAATTATGATTTATTCGGTGTCCTATCGCAGTCACACTTGTTTCTACGAAAATACCTTTACATCAGCGAAGAAGGCTGGCCTGTGATACGCAATAACCAAAATGTACTGTTACGGCTTAAAGTAAAGCGCCGGCACGCCAGTCGGGGACGACAAAGCAGAAAAGGCTGTGAGAAAACGTCAGCCAATCGCACGCTGATTGGACCTCCCTCCAGTACGACAACGATACAGCAGCGGCCCCTGTGTGAAGAGGACATATGCACTGCGACCAACTGGGGGCGCCCAGTTCAACAGCAGCTACAAGATTAGCGATTTCGTAGCAGCTTCAACACTAGTCACTTCGCTTGTACTCTCCATGTAATACGAACTTGGAATTGTCTATAGCCGCGTGGGATTAGCCGAGCGGTCTATGGCGGCTGGTCCTGGCGAAGGTTCGAGTCCTCACTCGGGCACGGGTGTGTGTGTTTGTCCTAAAGATAATTTAGGTTAAGTAGTGTGTAAGCTTAGGGACTGATGACCTTAGCAGTTAAATCCCATAAAATTTCACACACATGTGAACATTTTTTTGATTGTCTATACAGAAGAAGATTGATTATACTGTATGTCGGCCTTTGCTTGCGACACATCTGTGTGACTGTGACTGTGTGACTGTATCTTTTCTTATTCAATAAAACTCATTAATACGACTTGTTTGATTTTTTATCTAGCGAACCGAGTATGCTGGCTTCCTGGACACTACAAGTACAACCTCCGTCTCAACACAGCAACGCCGTCTTCGTGAAGAAGATTTAAAGTGGTTCACAGCAGGCGAAAAACCTTCATTACACATTTTTTTTTGAAAACATTCATTACGCGAACAAAATAAGGCGAAAAAATTGCAATGGGCACAGCAACATAAAAGCTGGCGTATTGTCCAGGCTTTGAAGGAGGTACTCGAATAACGAATTCATTGTATCCAGATACTAATGGTTCGCCGGCTCTAGGCGCTACAGTCTGGAACCGCGCGACTTCTACGGTGGCAGGTTCGAATCCTGCCTCGGGCATGGATGTGTGTGATGTCCTTAGGTTAGTTAGGTTTAAGTAGTTCTAAGTTCTAGGGGACTAATGACCACAGCAGTTGGGCCCATAGTGCTCAGAGCCATTTGAACCATTTTTTTCTTGGTAAAAACATGACCAGCTGCTGTCCCGCGTCCACAATTGATCAACAGGTCAAAAACTGGAGCATACGACAACGGTCCAAGGTGTTATTCACCGGCGACTCTAAGTCTGAGGTATTTGGAAGCCATCGCCCAATGGTGTTCGTTGACCTTGCGGAGAACGTAGGCAGACTCATTATTGGTAGCGGGTATGTTCTGCAGCAGGACAATGAGCGCCAACATGCTTCTGACTTGTGGAGGAGATATGTCAATAGAAAACGGAAATGTTGAGAATTAAAGAATATGGTTTTTGTCAAGTCAGTCATCTGACTTAAATCCCATAGCACTCTTATGGAATGACCTTGACAGTGAGAGCGGAAAACTGACATCGTATAACGTTTAAGGACGTGTTCGACGCCAGTATCTGCTAAAACACTACAAACTCTTATCTTCTGAGTCCCATTAGTTTGAGAAGCTTTTCTGAGGGAAAAAGATGGAAATTTTAAAGAGGTCAGAATCTAAACTATATTACGAGTATATTGTACTTAATTATAGACAGAGAAAATATTTATTTTATTGGTCTGTTTCACCTGTACAACGTGGTTGTACTTCGAATTCAACTATATAGTTTTTACGATACTGTATGCATGAGTGACGGAAGGAACAGCCACTTCGGCAACTGCAGCCGTTGTAAAATACTTCAAATGTATTCCCAATTGGGAATACAAACAACCACCAGCTGCATAAGGGAATGACGACAGTGAAAATATATGCCGGACTGGATCTCGAACCTGGATTTATCACTTTACGCCTTAACACTTTTACATTTTTTTCTTCACAGTGAAAATTTTTGCCAGTCTGGGACTCAAGCCCAGATTTCCCCGCGTATCGCGAGAGCTCACCTTACCTTTTTTTAAATTTTATTTTAGTGTATAGGGAGCAGAGCAGTGAGTTTCAGTCTGGTGGTGGTAAGGTGGTCAGGGGTCGATATCCTAGATCTGGTCACCATGCCTCCCAGTTCCTGTTCCTGAATCAAGCCTCGAATGTTTTTTTGTTGTTTCGTTGCGTGTGTGTGGCAGGGATGCAGGTTAAACAAAATACCCTTATTCTTAGAGTTCTGCCACAATTGAGCCACTTTAGGGGTAAGGAAAGTAATTAAACAGCAACAAAAATTAAAGCTTAAATGGAATGTCAAGACCGCCCTTCCGGCGGAACCAACATTAGACACTACACCCGCTGCTACCATCGATCAACATATGCATGGATCCTTCTAACCTCCATTACGCCCAGACACTTGTTTCCGAAGAAAGGGTTCATATGGTTCTGTCACTTGTTCTGACCCGTTTCGTAATATGGACATTCACATAAGGTTACATTCTCATACTTGTCACACCCCAGCTTTTGAGGGGATCTGAGAAGACAGTACCCAGATAATCAGCAAGGTATTGGCCGTAGCGCGGGTCCGTCTACGGCGAATCGTTCCAATAGCAAGATCCAAAAATCAAGAAAGTGTTTGTCATCATCACGGTAAAGACATAATACAGTCAAATCCTTGATCCATATCACTTCATTCATCTAAGTACGTGGATAAAACCTCATATTTGGGATAATAAGGGATGTCGGAGTCACTGCTGTAGGGGTAGTTCGCTGAGTGTGTTCCAACATCAGTCTCACCAATCTCCACTCCTTCGAAGCAGATGCACATTTCAAATGGTGATCATTTGTACCAGGTAGATTGCACTGGAGACATAATGGAGAATCTGTGATATATATGGAATGGAGTCTCTGACAATTCATATGTTTGTGATTAAGGCCGCTCAGGCATCCGAACTGAATCGAACGCCAGACCACAGGCAAAGTAACCGAGGGTAGAAGACTTTCAATCGGATTTCAGGATGGCATCAAACCATCGTCAGCGTTGACAGAAGTCCACAAAAACTCCTTAAGGTGAGACTGTGACGGCAAAATATGTGCCACTGCAAGAGATGGTTCGTGAGAGGCGAGGGGATAATTCTTCAATCCAGGTTGCTGCGAATCTGCACTGGCGATGGTTCCATATCTTCGTCATCATGGCAACTTACATATCAGCTGCTCTAACCCGACATTGCCCTTTCTAAGACTGCCCTTTGCATTAGGGAGGATGAGCATGTCATACTGCACTTTGATGACTATTCCCACACTGATAAAGTAATGAAAGACTGCCTGTAAACTGCGAGCTATGGTGTTTGGCATCAGCAGAACTGTGGGTGTCTAGGTAGAGTATCCCGGGCACCAGATAGATGTTGACGTAAGCCACCCGCTGGACCATGTTCAAAGACCGCAGCAAGTTGCTATTGACATCCATACGCAAGCATTGTAGGAGACGAGTATAGGTGAGATGTGCAATCCGTCGACTGTCACACGGAAAACTAACCCGTAAACATTTGATTCTATCCTGGAGTGGGTATGAGGCCAAGATCCATTCTGAGAGGCTGCTGTCAATGAACATCACTCCCGTCTTCTCCAAGTTCAAGCGGCTTCTGGATATGGCACCGTTTTGGGTAATCCAGTCCAGTGACCTTTGGACTTTGTCTGGCGTACACACTAAAAGCACGAGATTGTCCACATATGCACAGCGCACAAAGGTATGGTCTCTCAACGTAAGGAACTGCAGATGGCATCGCAGTTCGTGCAACAATGCCTCCTTTGCAATGGCATACATAACTAACGACGGGAAGCAACCTTGCCTCTCAGAGTACGTAACAGTGATCTTGCCCCCTATACGTCCATTAGCCGTACCTCTGAAGTCACGCTAAGCGCAAGGCACATATCGGAGTTTCTGAAGGACTGGCGGAAGGCCAGCTGCTGCACCACTTTCCCAAGATAGTCGAGGCATACTCTACTGAAAGCGTGGTCACCACCCACTGACAATAAAGCTCCACGTCTCCACGAATCCAGTAGTGTGATGACTTTGCGGTAATCACTGAGAGCCATTTATATACTGTTGTTATTGCCGAGACATTTGGTTTGTAGAGACGACTTGGTCCAGGACACTACGAATGCAGATAGGCAGAACTCTCCTAAATAAATTGAAATCGCTGTTGAGCAACGTAAGAAGACTGTAATTGACAATCCCCTTTTTGATAGACTGCATAGGGACTGACATAAAGGTGCTGTTGACAAAGGCAGGTGCCATATGCAGTGCAGCGTTGAGCAGTTCTTGGCACATCGTAACCCATTGGGGCATCATAAAGTCATAGGAACATACGATAAGATTCTACCAGGAGACCATCTGGGCCTGACGCTTTGTTGGTCGCCCCTTACCTGAAGGCGTCAGCAACGTGCTCCCCCGTTATGGGATCCATGAGGATCCGACGCAGCAAGCGGAGGACTTCATTCGTCGTCGTAACATTCTGGTCATCTGCGGCGTAGAACCGCCAGTAAAGATCCAAGAAGGTTTTGGCGATATCCTATTGGACAAACAGGCGTCAGCCGTCCGGTATATCCAGCACAGGGATCAATGCTCTTTGACATCTGCGACATTCGCGGATAATGTGATGCATGGGCGGTGGTTTACCCTCAATCCGATCTTGACCACAAGTTGGTACACTCAGGAGGACGTAGTAACGCCTAGTGATCTTTGCATGCCATTGCTGGACCGCACCCTGATGTCCTGGCGACGGTTGTTGGCATAAAATAATTTTCCATATTGTGCTGTTGCAACACATTGTCTCTCGATCTCAGTTCGTCATCACACGCTGAATTCCAGATTTTGCGCGATCGAGCCACCACTGGATCGTAGAAGGAAACGTCGCATGACGCCTGTCACATTCTCCCAGGTCTCCACTCCCTCTACGGACACTCTGGAGCCTCGAAGAGCACTACATTTATCTTCCAAGTGCTTCTGCTCCGCCACATCCTCTGCCGTGTGAGAGGGTGCAGAGGCAGGCATCATAATCCGTTAAGGTTGCTGGCCCTTTGCGGAGCATCAAGCGTCTCTGCTGTAGCTCCGTGGGAGACATAGACGCGATCAAGGCGATTCACGGAATGTCTGGTAATATACACTCCTGGAAATGGAAAAAAGAACACATTGACACCGGTGTGTCAGACCCACCATACTTGCTCCGGACACTGCGAGAGGGTTGTACAAGCAATGATCACACGCACGGCACAGCGGACACACCAGGAACCGCGGTGTTGGCCGTCGAATGGCGCTAGCTGCGCAGCATTTGTGCACCGCCGCCGTCAGTGTCAGACAGTTTGCCGTGGCATACGGAGCTCCATCGCAGTCTTTAACACTGGTAGCATGCCGCGACAGCGTGGACGTCAACCGTATGTGCAGTTGACGGCCTTTGAGCGAGGGCGTATAGTGGGTATGCGGGAGGCCAGGTGGACGTACCGCCGAATTGCTCAACACGTGGGGCGTGAGGTCTCCACAGTACATCGATGTTGTCGCCAGTGGTCGGCGGAAGGTGCACGTGCCCGTCGACCTGGGACCGGACCGCAGCGACGCACGAGTGAACGCCAAGACTGTAGGATCCTTCGCAGTGACGTAGGGGACCGCACCGCCACTTCCCAGCAAATTAGGGACACTGTTGCTCCTGGGGTATCGGCGAGGACCAGTCGCTTCTGCCTTGGTGCCAATTATGGTGGTATGCGTGTTTGGCGCAGTGCAGGTGAGCGCCACAATCAGGACTGCATACGACCGAGGCACACAGGGCCAACACCCGGCATCATGGTGTGGGGAGCGATCTCCTACACTGGCCGTACACCTCTGGTGATGGTCGAGGGGACACTGAATAGTGCACGGTACATCCAAACCGTCATCGAACCCATCGTTCTACCATTCCTAGACCGGCAAGGGAACTTGCTGTTCCAACAGGACAATGCACGTCCGCATATATCCCGTGCCACCCAACGTGCTCTAGAAGGTGTAAGTCAACTACCCTGGCCAGCAAGATCTCCGGATCTGTCCCCCATTGAGCATGTTTGGGACTGGATGAAGCGTCGTCTCACGCGGTCTGCACGTCCAGCACGAACGCTGGTCCAACTGAGGCGCCAGGTGGAAATGGCATGGCAAGCCGTTCCACAGGACTACATCCAGCATCTCTACGATCGTCTCCATGGGAGAATAGCAGCCTGCATTGCTGCGAAAGGTGGATATACACTGTACTAGTGCCGACATTGTGCATGCTCTGTTGCCTGTGTCTATGTGCCTGTGGTTCTGTCAGTGTGATCATGTGATGTATCTGACCCCAGGAATGTGTCAATAAAGTTTCCCCTTCCTGGGACAATGAATTCACGGTGTTCTTATTTCAATTTCCAGGAGTGTATGTGTATCCCTGTCTGTTGCCGTGAATTCGCCACCAGGTATCGCCGAGACGAATGCTTTGCACCAGCCGTTGCACATGACTGCACATGCTAGAGTGTGATACTTGGTCTTGTGGAGACTGGACGCAAGTGAAGACGCCTCTGTGATGATATGATACTTGAGGAGTGCGGAGGAGTGAGGCGTCGAGATCTGCAACCCGCAACAAATCATGGAACGTCCGCAGCTTGACCACAGAACGGATAGTATACAATTCGATGATGCCAATCCGGTAGGCCTAGCACGTAGAGGCGCTATTATTGGCTTCTGTTGGGAGAGGTGGAGATGGGAGACCCGAAGAAGGCCTCGCCACCGACAATGGATCCCCTGCTATGTCCAATGACATTAGCTATCGTCATGTGAAGCAAGAATCACAAGAGAGGCCGCCATGTCACGAATTGCGCGGCCCCTTCCGCCGGAGGTTTGAGTCCTCCCTCGGGCATGTGTGTGTGTGTGTGGTTCTTAGCATAAGTTAAAGTAGTGTGTAAGTATAGGGACCGATGACCTCAGCAGTTTTGTCCCTTAGGAATTCACACACATTTGAACATTTCACAAGAGGAGTACGTATACTTGGAAAAGGCCGGGTGATACGGGAAGATTTCAGTTACATTACATCATGGTCAGACAGAGATTCCGAATAAAGATACTGGATTGTAAGGCGTACGCAGCAGCAGAAATAGACTCAAATCACAATGTAGTAGTGATGAAGAGTAGGCTGAAGTTCAAGACATTAGTCAGGAAGAATCAATAGGCAAAGAAATGGTATACGGAAGTACTAAGGAATGATGAGATACGCTTGAAGGTCTCTAAGGCTATAGATACAGCAATAAGAAATAGCTCAGTAGGTAAATGTAAATGTCGTGTGAGTAGGGCCTCCCGTCAGGTAGACCGTTCGCCGGGTGCAAGTCTTTCGATTTGACGTCATGTCGGCGACTTACGCGTCGACGGAGATGAAATGATGATGATTAGGACAACACAGTACCCAGTCCCTAAGCGGAGAAAATCTCTGACCCAGCCGTGAATCGAACCCGGGCCCTTAGGATTGACGTTCTGTCGCGCTGACCACTTTTTTTTAATCCCCCTTTTTTTTTACGTGAACCGGTGGGGGCTCGGGGGGCAAAGTGGGCGGGGGTCGAAACCCGAGGCCTGGCCACAGTGTTGGAAGGCGTTGGTATTTATTTATTTGCATGTGTTTTTGTAAGATTCACTAATATCATGAAATTATAGGAACACATCGGCGAAAGAGAAAAGAAATATAAATTCTGGTTAAAGAAAAAGAAGGGAAAAAGGAAAAGCAAAAAGAAATAAAATCCGCACAATCTGCGACGCGCTCTCCCATCTGCGGAGGTAAAAAGTAGAATAGATCGTAGGCGGTTCAAACTCAGACACCGCCTGGGGAGGAGGAGCGGGTGCCCTCTGAGCCAGGCACCCCCCAACTCAGTGGAGGTCTAACAAAGACCGCTAGAAGATAGTTAGCAAATAATGTTCGGTAACGTGGCGTGGTTGCGAGAGCTGCATGGGCTGTTCGTAAATAGGTCCAGAAGTCGAGGCGGGATTTAGGTCCCTCATGAAAGAGATAATCGACCGCCCACCCTTTGACCCAAGTAATAACATGATATTTGGCGGCGGGAAAATGTCGGTCCTCCGGGTATAGAAACAATCGAGGTTCGATTGTGTCTGGTGGCACCCGGAGATAGCAGCCAATGATTTGCTGCGCTGCACGAAGCGCCATACATCTTGCGATGAGGCGCATGTCAGACGGTGTTCATCAGTGTCCAGTTGCTGGCAAAGGAGACAAAGAGGGGATTCTGACAAGCCAATGTTGTGCAGGCGCTGCTTCGTGGCAAATTTCCTGTTGACTATGTGATACCACAGTGCTCGCTCGTTCGTAGGGAGGAAGGGCTGGTGGACAGTAGTCCACACTATGGGCCACTGAATGGAGGGATGTTTGGTCTCCATCACGTCCGGGGAACAGAGCGCAGCAACAGGCTGTAAAAGTCCTTAGTCCTACGTGGGCGTGTATCTGGAAGACTGGTATGTATGTAACTGTAGTCGACGAAAAAGGTCGAAATATGGGACAAATGAGGCACGATACGGCCGACAGACATCGGTGGTGAGGTGGAAGCAGGTAGGAGGACCTCAAGCAAGCTGCGTGTTAGAGATGTACCCTGGCCTATCCACTGTTCTCTCATGGTGCTCATGTACAAGGCTGCAGAGCGCATACGGACATTGACGAGCCCGATGCCACCATACCGTGAGGGCAGGGTAAGTGTCTCATAACGGACTTTAAACATTGAACCAGCCGTGAGATAATAGCCAAAACCCGCCTGAAGGTTGCGCCCAATTACAGTTGGCAGAGGGAGAACTTGCGCGATGTGAACCAATTTTGATGCCACATAAAGGTTAATAAACTCAACCCGTTGAAGTATGTCCTGGCGGCGCAAGAGGTTCTGGCGGACGTCGTTGTGCATGACGTGTAACAGGCGACGGAAATTCGTTGCCGCTGTACGTGTGACCGTGGGGGTAAAGGTATTGCCCAGGTACCGGAAAGTCCGCACAAGCGGCAGGGGTGCCACTTCACCCTCCTGGAGGCCTCGTCCAATGTGCATTGTAGAAGATTTGGCGACATTCATGGCACTGCCAGCGGCAACCCCATAACGGGTAATCAATTCGAGGACTTCCCGAATCTCAGAGCCGGAGCGAATGAGGAGGAGGAGGTCATCAGCATATGCCCGACAGCGAAAAGTGTGTTGGTGTAGGGTGAGGCCAGAGAGCTTCGTCGTCAAGCCCCCAATAAGGGGCTCAAGGTCAATGGCATACAGGAGGGTAGAGAGGGGGCAGCCCTGCGGTATCGAGCGGCAGATAGGTACCGGCCCTGCTGAACGTCCATTGACTTGGACACGTGAACTGGCACTGTCGTAAAGACGCCGGATGACGTCGAGAAACGGAGGGGGGATGCCCATTCGGGCTGCCACCGAAAACAGGAAACGATGACGCACTTTATCGAAGGCGCCGTCGAAGTCTATAGCGACGACATCTGCCCGGAGTCTGCAGGCCGCCGTTATCGCAATTAAGTCACGGCATTCCCCTGTGGCAGTCTGTATGTTAACTGGTCCGGCAGGCGTCGTTTGCTCTGAGGAGAGGATATGAGGTAGCCTAGTTCGGAGCCGCATTGCCAGTAAGTGCGCGAAAACCTTGTAATCGGCATTGGGTAGGGTGAGCGGTCTGTAACACGTGACCACGGGCTGGTTTGTGGACTGGTATAATGATGCCCTCAGCAAAGGCGGGTGGGATTCCTTGGTCAGATGTCATCAGTGCTTGATACATGGTCGTCCACCGTGGTGCCATGAGGTCCCGAAAGGTACGGTAAAACTCAATCGGTAAGCCGTCAATGCCGGGCGGTCTGTTGACTGCACCCTTGGCGATTGCGTTGTGACCGCCACTGTCAAAGCATCCGCCTCCGTGTGGGGGAGGCTGCGCGTGACGTAATGCAAAATGGAGTCGTCTGCTGCAGTTTCAGCGTCTTCATCACCATAAGTACGACGGTAGTGCTCGACGAATGCGTGGACGATGTCATTCTAAGTGGTCATCTGCGTTCCATGAAGCGTGGTCAGAGTGCTGATGATCTGCCGACGACGCCTTCGTTTGTCGGACACTATATCATGCATGGATGGAATTTCTAAATCCGCGTGATGGTGGCGCCGCGTCCATATCACGACCCCTTGCAGTTTCCGGCGTGCCAGCGCAATTATCTTCGCCTTAGTTCTTTGCCGTTCCAACTGGTAATCCGAGGTTGGCGATTAAGCATCCAGATCTCGGAGAATCGCGTAATAGAAGTCAACAGTGGTGCGGTGCCAGTCGGCCATGTCCTTCCCGTATGTCATCAGTGTCCTCCGGATCGCTGGACTGGCGCAGTGCAGCCACCATGTCAATGTTGAATGGTAGCGGGGAAGGCGTCGTTCGCAGGCTGTCCACGTTTTAGTGACTTGTTGGCGACACGCCAGGTCATGCAAGTGTGAGGTATTGAGTTTGCATGGCGCACGGCTGCGCCATACTGATTGTGGCGGAAGGAGGACCGTACAGATGTAAGCGCAGTGGTCGGAAAAGGCCAGCGGCCAGCGTTCGGCGCCCCGTATCGCAGATCTAAGAGTTTGTGAGACATATATCCTGTCTAGTCGGCTTGCGGAATGACTTGTAAGAAAGGTATGGCCAGAAAGGTCGCCGTGTTGAACTTCCCAGGTATCGTGAAGCAGGAGGTCTCGCACCACTATACGTAGCTCCTGGCATGTAGTATAGTGGGGAATCTGATCTTTAGGATGCAGAACGCAGTTAAAATCACCTCCTAGTAGGCAATGGTCATAACCCCCTAAAAACAGGGGAGCGATTTCATCGGAATAAAACTGGGCTCTTTCATGTCGTCGCTCGGTGCCTGAGGGAGTGTAGATACAGGGTGTTTCAAAAATGACCGGTATATTGAAACGGCAATAAAAACTAAACGAGCAGCGATAGAAATACACCGTTTGTTGCAATATGCTTGGGGCAACAGTACATTTTCAGGCGGACAAACTTTCGAAATTACAGTAGTTACAATTTTCAACAACAGATGGCGCTGCAAGTGATGTGAAAGATATAGAAGACAACGCAGTCTGTGTGTGCGCCATTCTGTACGCCGTCTTTCTGCTGTAAGCGTGTGTTGTTCACAACGTGCAAGTGTGCTGTGGACAACATGGTTTATTTCTTAGAACAGAGGATTTTTCTGGTGTTGGAATTCCACCGCCTAGAACACAGTGTTGTTGCAACAAGACGAAGTTTTCAACGGAGGTTTAATGTAACCAAAGGACCGAAAAGCGATACAATAAAGGATCTGTTTGAAAAATTTCAACGGACTGGGAACGTGACGGATGAACGTGCTGGAAAGGTAGGGCGACCGCATACGGCAACCACAGAGGGCAACGCGCAGCTAGTGCAGCAGGTGATCCAACAGCAGCCTCGGGTTTCCGTTCGCCGTGTTGCAGCTGCTGTCCAAATGACGCCAACGTCCACGTATCGTCTCATACGCCAGAGTTTACACCTCTATCCATACAAAATTCAAACGTGGCAACCCCTCAGCGCCGCTACCATTGCTGCACGAGAGACATTCGCTAACGATATAGTGCACAGGATTGATGACGGCGATATGAATGTGGGCAGCAGGTTTACTGACGAAGCTTATTTTTACCTGGACGGCTTCGTCAAGAAACAGAACTGGCGCATATGGGGAACTGAAAAGCCCCATGTTGCAGTCCCATCGTCCGTGCATCCTCAAAAAGTACTGATCTGGGCCGCCATTTCTTCCAAAGGAATCATTGGCCCATTTTTCAGATCCGAAACGATTACTGCATCACGCTATCTGGACATTCTTCGTGAATTTGTGGCGGTACAAACTGCCTTAGACGACACTGCGAACACCTCGTGGTTTATGCAAGATGGTGGCCGGCCACATCGGACGGCCGACGTCTTTAATTTCCTGAATGAATATTTCGATGATCGTGTGATTGCTTTGGGCTATCCGAAACATACAGGAGGCGGCGTGGATTGGCCTCCCTATTCGCCAGACATGAACCCCTGTGACTTCTTTCTGTGGGGACACTTGAAAGACCAGGTGTACCGCCAGAATCCAGAAACAATTGAACAGCTGAAGCAGTACATCTCATCTGTATGTGAAACCATTGCGCCAGACACGTTGTCAAAGGTTTCGGGTAATTTCATTCAGAGACTACGCCATATTATTGCTACGCATGGTGGATATGTGGAAAATATCGTACTATAGAGTTTCCCAGATCGCAGCGCCATCTGTTGTTGACAATTGTAACTACTGTAATTTCGAAAGTTTGTCTGCCTGAAAAAGTACTGTTGTCCCAAGCATATTGCAACAAACGGTGTATTTCTATCGCTGCTCGTTTAGTTTGTATTGCCGTTTCAAATATACCGGTCATTTTTGAAACACCCTGTATTACTGATGCGTGTCCCCATGGCAGTGAGTGCCATCCCCCGAGCTGATGGAGAGAAGGCGACATCGGTCACAGAAATCCCGTAGATGGCCACTCCGCGGCCCATAGGATCACTCGCGGAGGCGTGGGCGGTATAGCCATTGATATCCGGGAGACTAGCCAAGTGAACTTCCTGCAGAGGGGCGAATTCAATATCCGAAGCCCAGAACATCTCCTGCATAAGGCGGATTTTCACCCTGGAACGGATGTTGTTGGTGTTGATGGTTGCTATCCGGTAGGCCTGGTGTCGGATTGCTGGAGGCTGGTCCACTCCGCCGTCTGCGCAAGGGTGTGGGCGTCGCAGCGGAACGTTATCCCGCTGGCCCGCAGGGGAGTCTGGGGAGAGTACGATTAGTGGTGCGGCCGTGGCGGCGCAGGGTCCCTTGACGGGTCCTGCTCCTCGACCTCCTCCTCGTGCCACGCCGTGGAAGCGGAAACTGGTGTATCGTCCATTTTGTCTGCAGAAGATGTTGTAATCGTGCGTGGTGTAGTGTCGCCTGTGATACGTTCATGATTTAGTTCAGCGTCAGCTCGGGACGTAGGCACACCGATAGATGTCTCCGCGCTCATAACGTCTTCGTCAGCAGTAGCGGGTTCTGATGCCTCGTGCTGGTCGATGGTTATGTCCTCCTTGACTTGTAACATCTCCTCTTGGCCGGAAACGGTGCGACGTCTTCCCTTGCGACGTTTCGGAGAACGTTGTTTCCTTGTGCGACCCTCCGTGTCCGACGACGGAAGAGAGTCGCGTAGTTCTGGCAGAAAGGCCGCTGTAGGAACGATGAGCGAGTCGATCTCCATCGTGTTTCCGAGGTCAGGGGCAGCGTCTGGTTGCGCCGGCATCTTCGGAGCGGCGTCGATGGCCGGCCGAGTTGGCGGGTCGTCCGAGGCGCTCTCTGTCGTTGTCTGGTCGGGCTCGTTGGTGGCGTCGTTTGTGGTGACCGGGCGACGTTGCAAAGCGGTAGGAGAAGCTAGAGCAGCGGCATAGGTCACCGGTAGCACCGTAGGTTGCGACGTGGGTGGTTCTTCGGCAGCTGGAAGTTGCGTAATACGCCGTTGTAGGCACTCGGATCTAAGGTGGCCTTCTTTGACGCACCCGGAACAGGTCCGAGGCTGGCCGTCGTATATAATTATTGCACGGCATCCGCCGATCTGTAAGTAGGACGGGACGTGGCTTCGGAGATCAATGGTGACCTGTCGGACCCCGTTGAGGACAGGATACGTCCGAAACTGTGTCCACTTCTCCGCAGTGTGGCCGTGGACTGTGCCGTATGGACGTAGTACCGTGACGACTTCCTCAGCAGAAAGATCGAATGGCAATTCGAAAATGCGTATCGTTCGCATACTTAAGCCTGCGTGGTCGACTGTTACCTCCCCCACATTGCCATCAGCGTGACAGAAGCGGAGCCCCTGTTTGGTCTCACGTAGTATACGTTCGCACGCCTCGTCGTTAATGATTTTCACATAGACCGTGCTGCTCACGATGGACAAATGTATGCCGACAATATCGGTCGCCGGGATCTTCACTTCCTCTCGCAGAAAACGTTCCACCTCGAGTGCTTTGGGTCGGGCATAATAGTTGCAGAAAGTAAATCGGAGTGTTGATTTACGGTAACGGTTGGCCACGGATCGTACAAGGTAAGCCGCCACTTAAGCAACGGCCGTCAGAACGTAAACAAGGCGAGCTTGCGCGCCGCACGAAGTTAACACGTACGCGTCCGCTCTGAAGGCAGACTGACCACTCAGCTACCGGGGGCGGACAGCTCAGTAGGTAGAACAGTTGAAGAGGAATGGACACCTCTAAAAGGGCCATCACAGAATTTGGAAAGAAAACATAGGTACAAACAAGGTAACTGCGAAGAAACCATGGGTAACAGAAATAAATACTTCACTTGATCGATAAAAGAAGGAAGTAAAAATATATTCCGGGAAACTCAGGAATACAGAAATAAAAGTCGCTGAGGAATGAAATAAGTAGGAAAAGCAGGAAAGCTAAGACGAAATGGCTGCAGAAAAAATGTGGAGAAATCGAAAATGAACAATTGTCGGAAGGATAAACTCCGCATACAGTAAAGACAAAACAACCGTCGGGGACATTAAAAGCAAGGGTGGTAACATTAAGAGTGCAGCGGGAATTCCACTGTTAAATGCAGAGGAGAGAGCGGATCGAATACATTGAAAGCCTCTATGAGGGGGAAGTTCGTCTGATGTGGTAGAAGGAGACACAGGAGTCGATTTAGAAGAGACAGCGGATCCAGTATTAGAATCAGAATTTAAAAGAGCTCTGAAGGACTTCGATCAAATAAGGCAGAAGGGATAGATAACAATCCATCAGGATTTCTAAAATCATAGGGGGAAGCACCAACAAAACGATTATTCATGTTGGTGTGTAGAATGTACGAGTCTGACGGCATACCATCTGGCTTTCTGAAAAATATCATCCACACAATTCCGAACACTGCAAGAGGTGACAAGTTCGAGAATTATCGCAGAATCAGTTTAAAAACTCATGCATCCAAGTTGCTGACATGAATAATATGCAGAAGAATAGAAAAGAAAATTGAGGATATGCTAGACGAGATCAGTTTGGCTTTAGGAAAGGTAAAGGCACTAAGAGGCAAGTCTGACGTTGCAGTTCATAATGGATGCAAGACTAAAGATAAATCAAGACAGGTTTGTCGACGTGGAAAAAGCGTTCGACATTGTAAAATGGAGCAAGACATTCGAAATTGGAGCGAACCGGGAATAATAAGAATGGACGACCAAGAACGAAGTGCTTGGATTAAAAAGGGTGTAAGACAGAGATGTAGTCTTTCGCCCCTACTGTTCAATCTTTACATCGAAGAAGCAATGATGGAAATAAAAGAAAGGTTCAAGAGTGGAATTAAAATTCAAGGTGAAAGGATATCAGTGACAGAATCCTCTGATGATATTGCTATGCTGAGTGAAAGTGAAGAAGAATTACATGACCCTCTGAATGGAATGAACAGCCTAATGAGTACAGAATATGGACTAAGAGTCAGATAATCACACCAAGCAGCAAAATAGTCAGTGACGGACGGAGCAAGGAGGACATCAAAAGCGTACTAGCACTGCGAAAAAGGGCATTCCTGGTCAAGAATGGAATCTAAGATAGGCACTATTTTGAGAAAGAAATGTCTGAGAATACATGTATGGAGCGCAGCATTGTATGGAATGAAACCTGGACTGTGGAAAAACCATGTAAGAGGTCCATGACTGAGGAATTTATTGCTAGAGCACTCGAGCAAACGTAATTTCGATGGATTGCTCACGCGCTTCCTACGATATGTAAGCTATAAGAGAATCTCAGACCAGAGAGCAGTGTTGGCTGCAGTAAGAGCGGTGTCAGTAGGAGTAAGTAGTAGCTAGGAGTCGTTTGTATCGAGTTGGCTGGGCCGGTCGTGGGGAACGATGGGGGTGCCAGACCGATGTAATATAAGGTAAAAGCAGCCGCGCGCATGTATAGTTTGTTACAATAAAATTTGTACTATATTTATATCAAGTCCCATGTAAATGATTCAAAAAATCTTTTAATAATAATACTTTTTATAAAATTAATTTTTGACAATATTCATCTGAATTTAAAGAATTTACTAATTTCTTCAATCCATGGTCATCCCGATTATCGTAAAGACAAATCAGTTGTTTCTTTTTATACATGACAAATCTAGCGGCCAACATTGCACTGGGGTGTCCCAGAAAAATTTCTTATAGGAGCAGATATAAACGCCTTCTCTGGCGACTTCATTGAGGTAAGAATTTTCAATTTATTCAAAATGATGTTTCAGGGCCATGAAGCAGCACTGATGAAGTCCAAATTTGCCAGTTTGGATTCACAGTCAGTTAATTATTGAAAGGTTATATATGAGTTACATTTTTTAGTGGGAGGTTGGTCATGTTATTATTGGGAGGTTACGGAATAGTAATCTGTTGGGAGGTTACACTAAATGTGAATGATATAAATATTTTTTTTTTTTTTTGTGGGGAAGTTACAACCAGAACAGAAGAGAATCGAAGCATTTGAGATGTGGTGCTACAGACAAATGTTGAAGATGAGTTGGACTGATAAGGTAAGGTAAGGAATGAGATGAGAATCGGAGAGGAAAGGAATGTGTCGAAAACACTGACAAAAAAAGGGACAGTATGACAGAGCATCTCTGAAGACATCAGGAAATGACTTCTGTGGTACTAGAGGGAGCTGTAAAGGTAAAAAAAAAGTAGAGAGAGACAGAGATTGGAATACATCCAGCAAATAATTGAGGGCAGAGGTTGCTTGTGCTACTGTGAGCTGAAGAGCTTGGCTCAGGAGAGAAATTTGTGGCGGGTTGCATCAAACCAGTCAGAAAAAAAAATCACGTGAAACTATTACAGCCGTTTTAGCTACTGCTACAAACGCCATGTCCTCGACATCGTCGGCCGACGCAGTCAGGCTTGTGCTGCGATCATTCCTCAGAATTAGCGGAGCAGCTAAAGATTGCAGCACGTCCATGATAGTATCATAAACTGCATCCATCAGCTGCGCGTCATCCAAAAGTATGGGACTGTGTGATGTCTCCTTCGAACCCCATCAGTGGAAGAGACTATCATATCATGCTGCTGGGTATGTCAGTCGTCACCGTCGAGATCTTCATCATCTGTTGACATCGTCCTACATGTATTTGATGGAACCAATTGACATTTGTGTTTCTTTGAAGCCCATTGTTTTCGGAGATGAATATCAAAAATGGTTCAAATAGCTCTGAGCACTATGGAACTTTACTTCTAAGGCCATCAGTCCCCTAGAACTTAGAACTGCTTAAACCTAACTAAGCTAAGGGCATCACACACATCAATGCCCAAGGCAGGATTCGAACCTGCGACCGTAGCTGTCGCGCGTTTCGAGACTGTAGCACCTAGAAGCGCTTGGCCACTCCGGCCGGCGATATGAGTGTCATCCAAAAGTATGGGACTGTGTGATGTCTCCTTCGAACCCCATCAGTGGAAGAGACTATCATATCATGCTGCTGGGTATGTCAGTCGTCACCGTCGAGATCTTCATCATCTGTTGACATCGTCCTACATGTATTTGATGGAACCAATTGACATTTGTGTTTCTTTGAAGCCCATTGTTTTCGGAGATGAATATCAAAAATGGTTCAAATAGCTCTGAGCACTATGGAACTTTACTTCTAAGGCCATCAGTCCCCTAGAACTTAGAACTGCTTAAACCTAACTAAGCTAAGGGCATCACACACATCAATGCCCAAGGCAGGATTCGAACCTGCGACCGTAGCTGTCGCGCGTTTCGAGACTGTAGCACCTAGAAGCGCTTGGCCACTCCGGCCGGCGATATGAGTGTCATCCAAAAGTATGGGACTGTGTGATGTCTCCTTCGAACCCCATCAGTGGAAGAGACTATCATATCATGCTGCTGGGTATGTCAGTCGTCACCGTCGAGATCTTCATCATCTGTTGACATCGTCCTACATGTATTTGATGGAACCAATTGACATTTGTGTTTCTTTGAAGCCCATTGTTTTCGGAGATGAATATCAAAAATGGTTCAAATAGCTCTGAGCACTATGGAACTTTACTTCTAAGGCCATCAGTCCCCTAGAACTTAGAACTGCTTAAACCTAACTAAGCTAAGGGCATCACACACATCAATGCCCAAGGCAGGATTCGAACCTGCGACCGTAGCTGTCGCGCGTTTCGAGACTGTAGCACCTAGAAGCGCTTGGCCACTCCGGCCGGCGATATGAGTGTCATCCAAAAGTATGGGACTGTGTGATGTCTCCTTCGAACCCCATCAGTGGAAGAGACTATCATATCATGCTGCTGGGTATGTCAGTCGTCACCGTCGAGATCTTCATCATCTGTTGACATCGTCCTACATGTATTTGATGGAACCAATTGACATTTGTGTTTCTTTGAAGCCCATTGTTTTCGGAGATGAATATCAAAAATGGTTCAAATAGCTCTGAGCACTATGGAACTTTACTTCTAAGGCCATCAGTCCCCTAGAACTTAGAACTGCTTAAACCTAACTAAGCTAAGGGCATCACACACATCAATGCCCAAGGCAGGATTCGAACCTGCGACCGTAGCTGTCGCGCGTTTCGAGACTGTAGCACCTAGAAGCGCTTGGCCACTCCGGCCGGCGATATGAGTGTCGGTATCCGATAACGACAGGGGGCCATTGTCATTGGAGACAAAAGCTTCGGTTCTGACCTCCAAATCTGCAGTGGCCAATCTTTTCTACATGGCCTTTCCCCTTCATATTGCAAGACCGATACCGAGGGTTGCTCCGACAGCGGAGGATGTCCATTAGTAGTGACCTGCCACCACATTACTGGCTTCTCAGTGTCGACTAAAGTTGACACTTCTGTCGTCAGTCGATGGTCAGGACGAACAGATTGAAGGGCTCCCATACGTGTCAGTGGGAGCTACATCTCCCCTGTCGGCAGTTGCGGGATGTGACGTTGCATACAGTTTGATCTGAGATGTTCCTCTTGCCCACATCCCAAAGAGTTCTTTGGCTGGCCGTGGTAAATTATGAGGCATAGCACATGCCGATATTCAGAAAGGATGGGACATATTTAGAAAGGTCTATGGACACCTGGAACACTCTATTCAGAACATGGTATGTGGTAAAGTGTGCCCAATTTCCGCCATATGGTTTATCACAGTGCCATAGGGTCTCAACGCTGCGACCACCATCTCTGCTGGCACCTCAGATGGCAACTCGAACATGCTGACTGTACTCTGGCCAAGACCTGAATGTTTCACTCTCACAGAGCCAATGTGTCCATCTGAATGTCTGAACTGAAGGTCGCTCGTCATTTTGAGAGTCCTTTCACAAGTCGCGTTGTCCAACAGTTTCATACAGACCACGCTGCTCAGATGGAAAGGTTAACTCCTGTTAGTTCATGATAATCAAAAACTGTTGAATTTCCATTGCTCTTGGTCGGACATACTTGGTTGTAAAACCAAAGTTCAATATCGACTTTCGTTGTAAAAATTTCATAACGCGTCGAGGGAAACACGCTGCACGGCGGCGGCTGTAAACCAGAAGAACACCGCTCGCCCGCTAACGAGGCAGGGTCGTAAACAGGACGTCCGACCGGATGCTCTGCCGAAGGCACACTGCCGCTTTGCCTGCCCGTGCACGACTCACTGCCAGGCAAAAACTTCCTTATGTCGTCGCTCTTGCGGCGCATAAATACAACAGTCCTTGAATGTCGGAAGGGTCATTGCATCTTTCTTGTTAATAACACAGGCACTGCAATATCGTATTTATCCCCCCATACCGGGCAGATACTTTTAGTTGAAATACAATATTGCAGAGAAACTTTCAATTGAAATATAATGTTGCAGTGCTTGTGTTATTTCGAATTACGATGTAAAGTTCATTTGGGCATGCATGCATGCGTGTCAGAAGGCACTTTACATCTTAATTTGGAATAACAAAAGCACTGCAATATTGTATTTATCTGCTGACACTGGGCAAGTGACACTCAGCTAAAATGTCTCGCCTCTATGGGAATATACATAATAAATGTACGAGCACAGAATGTAGACATATGGTTGAGCATATCTGGAAGGCTACCAAATGGTAAGGCGACGGCTCGCAGTAAGCGGAAAGTACGGGTTCGAGTACTGGTCTGGTACAAATTTCCATTATCGTCTTTCCATTATGCAGATGATGGTTGTTCATGCATTCAATTGAAATGTCATGCCCTGTATGGGAATTATATAATCTATGTACACCAAGTTGAGACGAGGAAGGACGAGATGTGGGACATTGTGTGCGGCTGTGAGTCGTGCAACCTTGCTTAACGTGACTGTTCGCGTAAAGCGGGATATCCGGTTTCGGGACATGGTCCAGCAAACATTTTCATTTTTGTCAGTCCCTTATGTAGCTGATAGTCGTTTGTAATCGTAACTGCGAATACATTTCATATATATTTAGTTTCTACTATGGGTAATAGAATACATTTGGGCAGTAGTGTAGTGCATGCTCCCCTTACACAACTATACAAGATGAACGAGAATTTCACCGATAAACTTTCCGATGTTATGCAGCAATACCTTCCGAGTTTATAGGCATAAGATAGCCCCCATATCTGACGACTCGTTACAGAAGTATTACATTTTATTTGGTTTCTCGCCTACTTCGCCTTATAACTATATTGCACTGGTAGTAGTACACAACAGTCAAATGTCGACGATATTATTATAGATCAGTTTACTGTTGATCAGTTTGCCCGATATGCGCCTCATAGATGGACTCAATGAGTGCAGTGAAACAGCGGCAGAAAAATGCTATGGTGAGCTGTTCCTGCACCGATGGCAACCACGTCTCAGTTCTTTTGCATCTGTCTGAGTATTATGTACAAACGTAAACAGAACTACTATGCTAATTACAAGTGTTCATCTTCAGCACCAGCTGGTAACTGTTTGAAATGCCGATGTGTGCTGATATTGATGGCAGTGGCAAGTGCATATCCAATGTAAAGGGACTTCCAACACTGATGGGCAATATGTTGCAAAATTTTTTAAGCCTTAGATGCAATGACAATACCACAGCTCTGTGAAATCGTCATCAATTAAAATGATTTTTTTTAGCGACCTTCGCTAGTGAAATTATCTTAATTTATTATACTAATGACTTTACTCCATCCCCCCCCCCCCCTATGAACCATGGACCTTGTCGTTGATGGGGACGCTTGAGTACCTCGGGGATACAGATAGCTGTACCGTAGGTGTAACCACATTGGAGGGGTATCTGTTGAGAGGCCAGACAAACTTGTGGTTCCTCAAGAGGAGCAGCAACCTTTTCAGTAGTTGCAGGGGCAACAGTCTGGATGATTGACTGATCTGGCCTTTTAACATTAACAAAAACGGCCTTACTGAGATGGTAATGCGAACAGCTGAAAACAAGGGGAAACTACAGCCGTAAGTTTTCCCGAGAGCAAGTAGCTTTAATGTATGGTTAAATGACGGTGGCGTCCACTTCGGTAAAATATTCCAGAGGTAAAATAATCCCCCATTCGTTCTACGGATCAGAGCGTGGAATGTCAGATCCCTTAATCGAGCATAGGTTGTAGTGGGAATTAGTGAAGTTCGGTGGCTAGAGAAACAAGGGTTCTGGTCAGGTGAATACAGGGCTATAAATACAAAATCAAATAGGCGTAATGCAGGAGTAGGTTCAATAATGAATAAAAGAAAGGAGTGTCGGTAAGCTACTACAGTCAGCATAGTGAACGCATTATTGGGGCCAAGATAGACACGAAGGCCGTGCTTATCACATTAGTACAAGTTTATATGCCAACTAGCTCTGCAGATGACGAAGAAATTGAGATAAAAGAAATTATTCAGATAGTGAAGGGAGACGAAAATTTAGTAGCCATGGGTGACTGGAATTCGACCATAGGAAAAAGAAGAGAAGGGAAAGTAGTAAGTGAATATAGAAGGGGAATAAGGAATGAAAGAGGAAGCCTTCTGGTAGAATTTTGCACGGAGCATAAATTAATTATAGCTTACACTCGGTTCAAAGATCATGAAAGAAAATTGTACACATGAAAGAGGCCTGGAAATACCGAAGGTTTCAGATAGATTATATAATGGTAAGATAGAGATTTAGGAACCAGGTTTTAAACTGTAAGACATTTCCAGGGGTGTATGTGGACTCTGAACACAATCTATTGATTATGAACTGTCATTAAAACTGAAGAAACTGCAAAAAGGTGAGAATTTAAGGAGATGGGACCTGGATAAACTGACAAAACCAGAGGTTGTAGAGAGTTTCAGGGAGAGCATAAGGGAACAATTGACAGGAATGGGGGAAAGAAATACAGTAGAAGAAGAATGGGTAGCTTTGAAGCATAAAATAGTGAATGCAGCAGAGGATCAAGGTGGTGAAAGACAAGAGCCGGTAAAACTCCTTGGGTAAGAGAAGAAATATTGAATTTAATTGCTGAAAGGAGAAAATATAAAAATGCACTAAATTAAGTAAAAAAATAAAGGAATACAATAGTCTCAACAATGAGATCGACAGAAAGTGAAAAATGGCGAAGCAGGGATAGCTTGAGGACAGATGTAAGGCTGTAGAGGCATGTAACACTAGGGATATGCTAGACACTGCCTACAGGAAAATTAAAGAGACTTTTGGATAAAAGAGAACCACTTGTATGAATATCAAGAGCTGAGATGGAAATCCAATTTTAAGCAAAGAAGGGAAAGCAGAAAGGTGGAAGGAGTATATAAAGAGGCTATACAAGAGCGATGTAGTTGAGGACAATATTATGAAAATGGAAGAGGACGTAGATGAAGATGAAATGGGAGGTGTGATACTGCGTGAAGAGTTTGACAGAGCACTGAAAGACCTAAGTCGAAACAAGGTTCAAAATGGTTCAGTTGGCTCTGAGCACTATGGGACTTAACCTCTGAGGTCATCAGTCCCCTAGAACGTAGAACTACTTTAACCTAACTAACCTAAAGACATCACACACAACCACCCTCGAGGCAGGATTAACATTCCATTAGAACTACTGATAGCCTTGGAAGATCCAGAACTGACAAAACTCTACCATCAGATGAACGAGACAGGTGAAATACCCTCAGACTTCAAGAAGAATATACACTCCTGGAAACTGAAATAAGAACACCATGAATTCATTGTCCCAGGAAGGGGAAACTTTATTGACACATTCCTGGGGTCAGATACATCACATGATCACACTGACAGAACCACAGGCACATAGACACAGGCAACAGAGCATGCACAATGTCGGCACTAGTACAGTGTATATCCACCTTTCGCAGCAATGCAGGCTGCTATTCTCCCATGGAGACGATCGTAGAGATGCTGGATGTAGTCCTGTGGAACGGCTTGCCATGCCATTTCCACCTGGCGCCTCAGTTGGACCAGCGTTCGTGCTGGACGTGCAGACCGCGTGAGACGACGCTTCATCCAGTCCCAAACATGCTCAATGGGGGACAGATCCGGAGATCTTGCTGGCCAGGGTAGTTGACTTACACCTTCTAGAGCACGTTGGGTGGCACGGGATACATGCGGACGTGCATTGTCCTGTTGGAACAGCAAGTTCCCTTGCCGGTCTAGGAATGGTAGAACGATGGGTTCGATGACGGTTTGGACGTACCGTGCACTATTCAGTGTCCACTAGACGATCACCAGAGGTGTACGGCCAGTGTAGGAGATTGCTCCCCACACCACGTTGCCGGGTGTTGGTCCTGTGTGCCTCGGTCGTATGCAGTCCTGATTGTGGCGCTCACCTGCACGTCGCCCAACACGCATAAGACCGTCATTGGCACCAAGGCAGAAGCGACTCTCATCGCTGAAGACGACACGTCTCCATTCGTCCCTCCATTCACGCCTGTCGCGACACCGCTGGAGGTGGGCTGCACGATGTTGGGGCGTGAGCGGAAGACGGCCTAACAGTGTGAGGAACCGTAGCCCAGCTTCATGGAGACGGTTGCGAATGGTCCTCGCCGATACCCCAGGAGCAACAGTGTCTCTAATTTGCTGGGAAGTGGCGGTGCGGTCCCCTACGGCACTGCGTAGGATCCTACGGTGTTGGCGTGCATCCGTGCGTCGCTGCGGTCCGGTCCCAGGTCGACGGGCACGTGCACCTTCCGCCGACCACTGGCGACAACATCGATGTACTGTGGAGACCTCACGCCCCACGTGTTGAGCAATTCGGCGGTACGTCCACCCGGCCTCCCGCATGCCCACTATACGCCCTCGCTCAAAGTCCGACAACTGTTCATACGGTTCACGTCCACGCTGTCGCGGCATGCTACCAGTGTTAGAGACTGCGATGGAGTTCCGTATGCCACGGCAAACTGGCTGACACTGACGGCGGCGGTGCACAAATGCTGCGCAGCTAGCGCCATTCGACGGCCAACGCCGCGGTTCCTGGTGTGTCCGCTGTGCCGTGCGTGTGATCATTGCTTGTACAGCCCTCTCGCAGTGTCCGGAGCAAGTATGGTGGGTCTGACACACCGGTGTCAATGTGTTCTTTTTTCCATTTCCAGGAGTGTAATAATCCCAATCCTAAAGAAAGCAGGTGTTGACAGATGTGAAAATTACCGAACCATCAGTTTAATAAGTCACGGCTGCGAAATACTGACATGAATTCTAAACAGAAGAATGGAAAAACTGGTAGAAGCCGACCTCGGGGAAGATCAGTTTGAATTCCGTGCACATTTTGGAACATGCGAGGCAATACTGACCTTATGAATTCTCTTAGAAGATAGATTAAGGAAAGGCAAAGCTACGTTTCTTTTTTATTTGTAGACTTAGAGAAGGGTTTTGACAATGTTGACTGTAACACTTTCTTTCAAATTCTGAAGATGGCAGGGGTCAAATACTGGGAGCGAAAGGTTATTTACAATTTGTACAGAAACCAGATGGCAGTTATAAGAGTCGAGGGGCATGAAAGGGAAGCAGTGGTCGGGAAGTGAGCGAGACAGGGTTGCAGCCTATCCCCGATGTTATTCAATCTGTATATTGAGCAAGCATTAAAGGAAACAAAAGAAAAATTCGAAGGAGGAATTAAAATCCATGGAGATGAAATAAAAACTTTGAGGTTTGCTTATGACATTGTAATTCTGTCAGAGACAGTAAAGGACCTGAAAGAGCAGCCGAACGGAATGGACAGTATCTTGAAAGGAGGATGTAAGATGAACACCAACAAAAGCAAAACGAGGATAATGGAATGTAGTCGAATTAAATCGGGTGATGCTGAGGGAATTAGATTAGGAAATGAGACACTTAAAGTAGTAAATGATTTTTGCTACGTGGGGAGCAAAATAACTGATGATGGTCGAAGTAGAGATGATACAAAATGTAGACTGTCAATGGCAAGGAAAGAGTTTCTGAAGAAGAGAAATTTGTTAACATCGAGTATAGATTTAAGTGTCGGGAAGTTGTTTCTGAAAGTATTTGTATGGAGCGTAGCCGTGTATGGAAGTGAAAGATGGACGATAAATAGTTTGGACAAAAAGAGAAGAGAAGCTTTCGAAATGTGGTGCTAAGAAGAACGCTGAAGATTAGATGGGTAGATCATATAACTAATGAGGAGGTACTGAATAGGATTGTGGCGAAGAGGAGTTTGTGGCACAACTTGACTAGAAGTAGTGATTGGTTGGTAGGACATCTTCTGATGCATTAAGGGGTCGCCAATTTATAATTGGAGGGCAACTGATAGGGTAAAAGTCGTAGAAAGAGACCAAGAGATTAATACACTAAGCAGATTCAGGAGGATGTAGGTTGCAGTACGTACTGGGAGATGAAGAAGTTTGCACAGGATAGATTAGCATGGAGAGCTGCATCAAAGCTGTCTCAGGACTGAAGAACACAACAACGACGACGGCAACGACTCGTCGACCCATGCCGTCCAGAATCACTGATCTATTGCGATACAAAAGCGTTTATAGCATTTTGGCTAACCAGCGCTTGTTAGTGCCTTAGCTCATAAATTGTCATCTACAATATCGGCTGTCATGCAGATACTGACAGCCCATGAAACATACAACTACCTTTACCTCGTGCCTTGTAGATCTGTGATAACAGTATCAATCTTTTGTAATTTTGTTTATTATTGCTTTCCACATTGTTGCGTTATTGTGAAATTCTAATGGACACTTTTAGACTTATTTTTCAGATACCTAGTACTGTACTAATGGTATGTTTATAAATTTTATGAAATAATAATAAAAATTTTGCATAGGAAGAAATGTGAAAGAAAATTCGAACATAAATAAGAGTAAGACAAATGTGACAGTTGTCGCCAAGTATAAACCCTTAGCCAGTTCTATAATTCGAAGCTGAACCTCTGCGACCCACCGTTTCTGCATCACCCTTGGTAAAACTCCAACTGTAGCGCCCGTACGACCTGTATATGATGAATCAAAACACCGCGCATATAGTAAAACATGGTTTTAACTGACCACTCTACTGGTTTCTTAATTCATCGTAGATGAACCCAACGTTCTTAGTCGAGGTTTTGCCGTTCTGGGAATATTGCCATTATTTACATAAACTAGACGAGTGAAGGACGATTTAGAAATTGGCCCATGTAATGTCCTCTACGAATGTCAGTGGCAAGTATATTGCAACATAGATTGTGCAGAGAAATAGCTGATAAGAAAACACTTCGATACGGCCAGCCGTTTCCAAAAAATAGTTCAAATGGCTCTAAGCACTATGGGACTTTACATCTGAGGTCATCAGTCCCCTAGACTTCGAACTACTTAATCCTAACTAACCTAAGGACACTACATACATCCATGGCCGAGGCATTAATCGAACCTGCACCTTAGCAGCAGCGCGGTTCCGGACTGAAACGCCTAGAACCGCTCGGCCACAGCGGCCAGTGCCGTTTTCGAGATAATTAGCATTGAAGTTGGACAGTCAGGCCCGTTCTCATGCAGATTCGAGCGCAGGAGTTACTTTTCAGCAGAACCTACCTTGCAGCACCCTTGCAAGCTTCTCAAACAGATTCTCAGCAACCTGTATATATATTTATAGAAGTGGTATAAGGGGAGACGTTAGAAAAATCTCGAAAAGTTCTTGACCGATTGGTTTCATATTTTAACGGGATACTCCATTAAACATTCGGACGAATATAATATGTACATTTTTTTTAAAAGAACAATGGATGTGTTTTCTGTTAAAACCGATAGCGATAATGAAACTGTTGTGCTTTGAATTTGTGCGGTTCCGTTTTCTTTCTAGCAGCCGGTTTTAATGACTATAGCAGGGTATTTAAAACGTTTGAAGAATTGTTTCCCTCATACCTCCTATATATTGTGTTATATCATTTCAAACAAAAATTATATTCACAACAATGTGCTGTTTGTTTTCTTCCTCAGAGTTGGTTTTAACAGAAAAACTATATATCAATAAATCTGAATTCATGTTATATAGGTTGAGGATTGGAATACCACTACGCAGTCTAAATCGTCCGAAACTTCGTGATTCTACCAGTCCATAGTTTACTACCGTACAAGATAAAATAATTTAAGTTACTTTCGCACATATCCCAGCTGATTTTTCCATTCAATTTAGGCGAATCAGGGTTTCGTTTGTAGTAACAATAAAGAAGGCTCAAGGTCGGACATTCAGACACGTAGGAACTGATAACTATCAGGGTGTTTTTACCTGATCGGCTGTACGTGCCGCTTCTCAAACTGGGGGTTCAGAAAACCAGTTCGTACTGTTACCACACAGTATCCCTTGCTGACAGGTCAACAAGTCCGCCTGCCATGCAGAGGGTTCTGGTTCGATTCCAGACCGGGTCGGAGATTTTCTCACCTCGGGACTGGGTGTTGAGTCATGATGATTTCATCATCGACACGCAATCGCCTATTGTGGCGTCAACTGAAAAGACTTGCAAATCGTCGGCCGGAGTTTCCCAGATGGGAACTCCCGGTCATCAATGCCATACGATCATTTCATTTCTTGCAGGAGCACCCCAAAAACCGAAAATTCTGTATATTCTTAAGTTTTGTAACTACATTGTGTACTAAAATTTGAAAAGAAGTCTTAAAAACCGAAAACTAAAGCAAAGGATTCTTTTCTCTTTATATTCTGTATGATTTATTATAATTTCGAGTACCATACGTTCAAAGTGGGCGAAGTCGCTACGAGGAGTTGAAATCTGCGCCCTGACACAATTCATAGGGATAGACCAGGTCAAAAAGCACAACTAATTTTCGTACACACACGGTCCAATCACATTAACGTGACTGTCGCCTATGATCGACGTCGAAGTGTAATAGCCACACACATACGGCGTCTGACGTTCGATAGGACATAACACTGACTGTCGGCCAAGGGTGAAAACATTTCCGAAACGGTCAAGTTTATTAACTGCTTACTTGCCGCCGTTGTTAAGGCATAACGTGCATGTCGAAATGGCAGTATCTAAAACCGGTGCCGATGCAGCTGTTCTGCACCACGTGTCGTAGATGACAAGGGTGAATGTGCACGGGCGATTTCACGTGCAACCGTTTAAGCAACTGACTGCCCAGATGAACCGAAGCTCTACGAACAATGCCTCCTCAACGACCGTTCAGCGAACGTTGCTGCACACGGTCTTCCGCACCAGACTCGTGGTTCATGCACCCATGCTGACAGCTGGTCATCGGCGATGAAGACTGGAATTTTGGCTCCAGTGCCGCAAGTGGACGTCCACTGAGGGTCGACTGGTGGTCTTATAAGATAACTCATGTTTTATGGTTCATCGGACAGATGGCCGTTGGCGTGTACGGCGTGAAATATCTGAAAGCAAACATCCTGCAACCAGTAGGGAGCGTTATGGTCTAGGGAAAGTTTTCAGGGCATTATCTGGGTGATGTAGTGATTCAGAAAGGCACAACGGGTAACCCATGCACGCATCTTGACCAGCTCAACAAGTATTTGAGCAACGTGTCACACAGCTCGTAGTCTACTGCATGATTCAAAGAGCTCCAGGAAGAGTTTACAGTACTCCACCGGTCACCGGACTACCCAGATTAAAACCCTGTTGAGAATCTGTAGGGCCACCTCGATAGGGCTGTTCGCGCTATGGACTTAGTCGGGAAACCTTACGCAGCTGGAGTCGGCATGGCTCCACATCCGTGTCGGTACCTTCCAGTACCTCACTGAATCTCTTCCGACACGTCTCGCGGCGATCCACGCTGCGAAAGGTAGTTATTCAGGCTTTCGACAGGTGGTCACGTTAATGTGATTCGACAGTGTATTTAGCAACTGCGGAGCACTGCAGTGTTCGCTAGCAATTTAGAAAGCAGGAAGAGGTGAACTGAGTATACATTGACCAAAGCATTATGACCACTGCCACCGTGAGGTTGATTGCCGTTTGGTAGCTATCAGATACCGTAGTTTTCTTTTTTCCGACTACATAAAATAGCCGTCACGTCAAATGTTAAATATGTCGTAAGGTCTGTTGATCATTTTAGCCCTGTATAACTTTCACGCAGTGGTACCTGACACGCACTGTCCGAGTAGGGTAATCGTGTCCGATAATTTTATAATTTTTCATATGAGATACCCTAAGAGCACTGTGTTCTCGTTATAACTTGGGATTCAGTATAATTTTCATTACGAGATACGGTTATTTCAATGCGTTACCGTATATACATATTACTAATCATCCAGTATATTATGACCATCGACCTGCTACCGATATAAACCCGTCCAGGCGAAAGCAGCGTCACCTGGTGAGGAGTAACTCCTAGTCAGACACGCACCGTACACGTGGTGTGAGTCAGCGTGTTATCCGTGTGTAGAATCTGTGTTTGACCGTGGGCAGATTCTGATGGCCCGGAGGCCCGGCACGAGCATATCGGAATCTGCGAGACTTGTTGGGTATTGGAGGAGTGTTGTGGTGAGTGTCTTAAAAAAATAATGTTCGAATGTGTGTGAAATCTTATGGGACTTAACTGCTAAGGTCATCAGTCCCTAAAGTTACACACTACTTAACCTAAATTACCCTAAGGACAAACACACACACCCATGCCAGAGGGAGGACTCGAACCTCCGCCGGGACCAGCCGCACAGTCCGCGACTGGAGCCCCAAAGACCGATCGGCTAATCCCGCGCGGCTGAGTGTCTTCAAAACGTGGCAAAAATCGAGGTGAAGCCACGTCCAGACATCTTCAGGTTGGGCTGCCACTCCTCATTACAAAGTTCGGACATCGTATTCTGGGCGGACTGATAAAACAAGACAGGCGGCGAACTGTAGCGCAGCTAACACTAGCCTCTGGTGCTGGGCAGAGTACAAGTGTGTCTGGACACGCTGTGCACCGACCACTCCTAACGATGGACCTACTCAGGGTACCCTCCGCCATACACCGTCAGGTGGCTTGCGGAGTATGGATGTAGATGTAGACGTAGATGTAGATGAAATGGGCAAGTGACCATCGGCACAGGTCGTTGTGTTGGTGCAGTGGCAGAGCGTTGCTTGATGTAATGAATGGCGATACCTTTTTCATCATGGCGATGTAGGACACGAATCAGTCGTCTTCCAGAGGAACTACTCGTTGACACTTGTAGTGCGGGACTGAAACAAACTAGCGGGAGCTCCAGCTTGTGCAAGGCATCATGTCGGCCAAGGAGTGTAGTACACTGCCTCATGATAATCATGTTTACGGACGGCAGTGACAATTTTCAGCAAGATAATTAGACATTTCACAAGGCTAGGAGCGTGATGGAACGATTCGAGGAATACAGTGGCGAGTTGCAATTGAGGTGCTGACCTCCAAAGTTGCCAGATCTGAACCCGAATGAGCACATCTGTGATATCATTGAAAGTGACGTCGGATTCCATTTCCCCCCCCCCCCCCTATCCGGAATTAGTTGACGTGTCTGTGCAGATGTGGTGCTAACTCTCTCCAGCGACCTACAAAGGCATCATTGGTTCCATGCCATGACGCGTCGATGCCTTTATCCGTGCCAAAGGTGGACATAATGCTCATAATGAACTGGCTGATCGGAGTATAACACCTTAGAACAAATCACCAACAGTAAATTCTCTTAGCTAGGTGGCAAAATTCAACTTTTTTAACTTTAAAAGAACGATATGTTGCGTTTAACAGCAATAATTTGCAGCCAGGTACCCCAGCAGTGTCTCTGTTTCAAATGCATCTCAGCATAAACAATTTCACGCAAGGAATAATTTCGTTGTTGTAAAAAAATCTTTGACTTAATATATAATTGACTCTGCTGTAATTGTTTGACCTATTATTATTTTCGATCTCTTAAAAATTAGAACTGAGTAATTGACGACAATTTTTTTATTTACTAAATTCATACACTGATTGGTACGGTGTTCAGGCAAAATTAGCGTCTAACTACTGGTGTATCGAAGGCGGCTTCTTCGACCGCTCTCGGCGTATTCCTGCACACCTGTTGTGTCCGTAGAAGAAACATTTAAATCAGCTGCCGCGAGATGCTGCTACAGAGAGGTCCCAGACGCCGACGGGAGTCGTTACATACGCCACCAGACGACGCTGAATCTGTATCACGTCACTGCCTGCAATTATGACTGGTCCGCGCGTCTGCTCTCAGGGCTCCTCCTCGAAGTCCTTGGAACGGCCACCGCTACCAATGTAATTGTACCACTTCTTTCCGACAACAGTCAATTTCCAGGGAGAGTACAGGATACAAAGTTATATATGCTTAATATCGAATATACACTTCTGGAAATGGAAAAAAGAACACATTGACACCGGTGTGTCAGACCCACCATACTTGCTCCGGACACTGCGAGAGTGCTGTACAAGCAATGATCACACGCACGGCACAGCGGACACACCAGGAACCGCGGTGTTGGCCGTCAAATGGCGCTAGCTGCGCAGCATTTGTGCACCGCCGCCGTCAGTGTCAGCCAGTTTGCCGTGGCATACGGAGCTCCATCGCAGTCTTTAACACTGGTAGCATGCCGCGACAGCGTGGACGTGAACCGTATGTGCAGTTGACGGACTTTGAGCGAGGGCGTATAGTGGGCATGCGGGAGGCAGGGTGGACGTACCGCTGAATTGCTCAACATGTGGGGGCGTGAGGTCTCCACAGTACATCGATGTTGTCGCCAGTGGTCGGCGGAAGGTGCACGTGCCAGTCGACCTGGGACCGGACCGCAGCGACGCACGGATGCACGCCAAGACCGTAGGATCCTACGCAGTGCCGTAGGGGACCACACCGCCACTTCCCAGCAAATTAGGGACACTGTTGCTCTTGGGGTATCGGCGAGGACCATTCGCAACCGTCTCCATGAAGGTGGGCTACGGTCCCGCACACCGTTAGGCCGTCTTCCGCTCACGCCCCAACATCGTGCAGCCCGCCTCCAGTGGTGTCGCGACAGGCGTGAATGGAGGGGACGAATGGAGACGTGTCGTCTTCAGCGATGAGAGTCGCTTCTGCCTTGGTGCCAATGATGGTCGTATGCGTGTTTGGCGCCATTCAGGTGAGCGCCACAATCAGAACTGCATACGACCGAGGCACACAGGGCCAACACACGGCATCATGGTGTGGGGAGCGATCTCCTACACTGGCCGTACACCTCTGGTGATCGTCGAGGGGACACTGAATAGTGCACGGTACATCCAAACCGTCATCGAACCCATCGTTCTACCATTCCTAGACCGGCAAGGGAACTTGCTGTTCCAACAGGACAATGCACGTCCGCATGTATCCCGTGCCACCCAACGTGCTCTAGAAGATGTAAGTCAACTACCCTGGCCAGCAAGATCTCCGGATCTGTCCCCCATTGAGCATGTTTGGGACTGGATGAAGCGTCGTCTCACGCGGTCTGCACGTCCAGCACGAACGCTGGTCCAACTGAGGCGCCAGGTGGAAATGGCATGGCAAGTCGTTCCACAGGACTACATCCAGCATCTCTACGATCGTCTCCATGGGAGAATAGCAGCCTGCATTGCTGCGAAAGGTGGATATACACTGTACTAGTGCCGACATTGTGCATGCTCTGTTGCCTGTGTCTATGTGCCTGTGGTTCTGTCAGTGTGATCATGTGATGTATCTGACCCCAGGAATGTGTCAATAAAGTTTCCCCTTCCTCGGACAATGAATTCACGGTGTTCTTATTTCAATTTCCAGGAGTGTGTTTTAAATAAATACATTTAAGTATTAATCCTTCAATAATGTTTGATGTATTCTGAGTATTCATCCACATCGTTACACCGAAGGACACAACAAATATCTCACTCACTGGACTACACTGCGTCTGAACAGGCCTTGGAAGGCCCAACAGTACCGACCGGCCTCCGTGTCATCCTCAACCCACAGGCGTCACTGAATGCGGATATGGAGGGGCATGTGGTCAGCACACCGCTCTCCCGGCCGTATGTCAGTTTACAAGACCGGAGCAACTACATCTCAGCCTGGTAGCTCCTCAGTTTGCCTCACGAGGTCTGAGTGCGCCCCGCTTGCCAGCAGCGCCCGGCAGACCGGATTCTCACCCATTCATGTGCTAGTCCAGCGCTTAACTTCGGTGATCTGACGGGAACCGGTGTTGCCACTGTGACACGGCCGTTGGAAACAATATCTAATTTTTAAAAAATAGGCTTACTCATCACAAAAATGTGGTGGTACAGAAGAATGCTGCAGATTAGATAAGTAGATCACTTAACTAATGAGGAGGTGTTGAATAGAATTGGGGAAAAGAACAGTTTGTGGCACAACTTGATTAGAAGAAGGGATCGGTTGGTAGGACATGTTCTGAGGCATCAAGGAATCACCAATTTAGTACTGGAGGGTAGCGTGGAGAGTAAAAATCGTAGAGGAAGAACAAGAGATGAGTACACTAAGCGCATTCAGAAGGATATAGGCTGCAGTAGGTACTGGAAGATGAAGGAGCTTGCACAGGATAGAGTAGCATGGAGAGCTGCATCAAACCAGTCTCAGGACTGAAGACCACAACAACAACAACATGACAAAAATAAAAATCCTTTGTCTACATGTCGGTGCTTACATCCCACATCCCAGTCGCACTACGTTGCGCAGCAACACCTTGAAACGGAAACATTTTGTTCGCCACATCCAGAGATCCACTCCACCTTGAAAGGCAGCCATAACAAAATTAAAAGAAAATCTTGCATTAGATGTAAATGGGGGTCAACGAGAGTGAATCTCACTTAGGTAGGTTGCAACCCCAGTAGCTGAAATTCCTCCAGCGTACATCACTTCTCGTCTCATCGGCTAGGGCAGAGGTTGGAGCAATTCTTATTTTCGCGCTTGCAAAATTTAACGACGTTGTTTTTCTTTTCCTTGCTCCACTCCTTAAAGGACTATTCCTTGAAAGAGGAAGTGGAGCTGACTGTGATGGTCAGGAAACGCTTCGTCACTCATCAAGAGGGGTACTAATTTGCAACAATCACAATATAGTAAAACAATCACTTTGCAGTGGCTACATACGCAAGGTTCCGAGTTACGTCACTCAGTTTGGGAGCGACCTGACTCAAAATATCAGTGGGCCGAAGTCGACTGACTTCTACCCACTTGTGCCAATCCATAACCAGGGAACTCTCGTTCATCTCTTTGTAAATAAACTATAAGGACCATACAAGTTAAAGTGAATCAGTGTCATGTTGTTGGGAGTGCCGGAGAAAAAACATATAATTCAAAATGAACTTTCTAAATCTCAATCCGTGATTGATGTGTTTCTACGGAATTGAAGGAATTGTGGTCTTCAGTCCAGAGACTGGTTTGATGTAGCCCTCTATGCTACTCTATCCTGCGTAAGCCTCTTCATCTCCAAGTATCCACTGCAACCTTCATCCTTCAGAAGCTGCATAGTGTATCTACCTCTAGGATTTTTACCCTTCACTCTGCCATCCAGTACTAAATTAGTGATCCCTTGACGCCTCAGAACGTGTCCTACCAACCGATCCCTTCTTCTAGTCAAGTTGAGCCACAAGTTCCTCTTCTCCCCAATTCTATTCAGTACCTCCTCATCATCTACGTGATCCACCCATCTTATCTTCAGCATCCTTCTGTAGCACAACATTTCTAGAGCTTCTTTCTCTTCTCGTCTAAACTAGTTATCTTCCATGTTTCACTTCCATACATGGCTACACTCCATTCAAATACTTTCACAAAAGGTTTTCTGACTCTTAAATCTATATTCGATGTTAACAAAATTCTCTTCTTCAGAAACACTTTCCTTGCCATTGCCAGTCTACATTTTATATCATCCCTACTCCGTCCATCATCAGTTATTTTGCTCCCCAAATGGCAAAACTCATCTACTGCTTTAAGTGTCTTATTTCCTAATCTAATTCCCTCAGCATCACCTGATTTAATTCGACTACATTGCTTTTTTTGATGTTCATCTAATACCCTCCTTCAAGACACTGTCCATTCCTTTCAGCTGCTCTTCCAGGTCCTTTGCTGACCCTGGCAGAATTACAATGTCATCGGCAAACTTGAAAATTTTTATTTCTTCCCCAAGAATTTTAATTCCCACTCCAAATATTTCTTTTGTTTCCTTTATTGCTTGCTCAATATAGAGATTGAATAACATCGGGGAGAGGCTACAACCCTGTCTCACTCCCTTCCCAACCACTGCTTCCCTTTCATGCCTCTCGACTCTTATAACTGCCATCTGGTTTCTGTACAAATTGTAAATAGCGTTTCGCTTCCTGTATTTTCCCACTGCCACCTTTAGAATTTGTGAGAGTATTTCAGTCAACATTGTCAAAAGCTTTCTCTAAGTCTACAAATGCTAGAAACGTAGGTTTTACTTTCCCTAATCTTTCTTCTAAGATATGGCGTAAGGTTAGTATTGCCTCATGTGTTCCAACATTTCTACGGAATCCAAACTGATCTTCCCCGAGGTCGGCTTCTACGAGTTTTTCCATTCGTCTGTGAAGAATTCGCGTTAGTATTCTGCAGCTGTGACTGACTGATAGTTCGGTAATTTTAACATCTGTCAACACCTACTTTCTTTAGGATTGGAATTATTATATTCTTCTTGAAGTCTGAGGGTATTTCGCCTGCTTCAAACATCTTGCTCACCAAATGGTAGAGTTTTGTTTTTGTGTGGACTGGCTCTTCCAAGGCTGGGGCCTTTTTTCGACTTAGGGTTTTCAGCGCTCTGTCAAATTCCTCACGCTGTATCATGTCTCCCATTTCATCTTCATCTACGTCCTCATCCATTCCCATATCACCCTCAAGGACATTGCCTTTATAGGGACCCTCTATATACCCCTCTTTCTGCTATCCCTTCTTTGCTTAGAACGGTTTTTCCATCCGAGCTCTTGATATTCATACAAGTGGATCTCATTTCTCCAAACGTCTCTTTAATTTTCCTGTACGCAATATCCATCTTACCCCTACTGATATATGCCTCCACATTCTTACATTTGTCCTCTAGCGACCTCTGCCTAGCATGCACTTTCTGTCGATCTCATTTTTGTTGCTTTTGTATCGTTTTTGCCTACTTCATTTACTACATTTTTTTTTATTTTCTCCTTCCGTCAATTAAGTTCAATATTTCTTCTGTTACCCAAGGATTTCTAGTACCCTCGTCTTTTTACCTACTTGATTATCTCGAAGCTACCCATTCTTCTTCTACTGTATTTCTTTCCCTCGTTCGTGTCAAATGTTCCATAATACTCTCTCTGAAACTCTCTACAACCTCTGGTTCTTTGAGTTTATCCGGATCCCATCTCCATAAATTCCCACCTTTTCGCAGTTTCTTCTGTTTGAATCTACAGTTCATAAACAACAGATTGACGTCAGAGTCCACATCTGCCCCTAGAAATGTCTTACAATTATAAACCTCGTTCCTAAATCTCTGTCTTACCATTATATGATCTATCTGAAATCTTCCAGTGTCTCCCGGCCTCTCTCACGCATGCAAACTTCTTTCACGTTTTTTAAACCAACATTCCAAAATTCGTGATAAGGTCTCATGGGACCAAACCGCGGAGGTCATCATTCCCTAAACTTACGCACTACTTAATCTAACTTAAAGTAACATAGACTAAGGACAACACTGAGAGCCAAGCCCGGTGGAGGACTCGAACTTCTGAGGGGGAGAGCCTCGCGGCCCGTTACAAGGCGCCTGAGACCGCGCGGCTACCCAGCACGGCTTTCTAAACCAAGTGTTAGCTATGATTAAGTTATGCTCTGCGCTTTATTTCCTTACCCCCATTCCATATTCACTTAAATTTTTCCTCCTCTTCCTTTCCTACTATCGAATTACAGTCACCCAAGACTTAAATTTTCGTCTCCCTTCACTATATGAATAATTTCTTTCATATCATCATACATTTCTTCAATCGCTGCGGAGCTAGATGGCATACGAACTTGTACTACTGTGGTAGGCGTGGCCTTCGTGTATGTCTTGGCTACAATAATGCGTTCACTACGCTGTTCGTAGTAGTTGCCTCGCACTACTATTTTTTTATTCATTACTAAACCACTCCGGCATTATCCCTATTTGATTTTGTGTTTATAACCCTGTATTCACTTGACCAGAAGTCTTGTTCCTCCTGCCAGCAAACTCCACTAATTCCCACTATTTCTAACTTTAACCAACCCATTTGCCTTTGTTAATTTTCTAACCTACCTGCCCGATTAAGGGATCTGACATTCCACGCTTCGATCAGTAGAACGCCAGTTTTCTTTCTCCTGATAACGATATTTTACCCAAGAGAAAGCCGTCATCATTTAACCACACAGTAAAGCTGCATGCCCTCGGGAAAAATTACGGCTGTAGTTGCCCCTTGCTTTCAGCCTTTCACAGTACCAACACAACAAGGCCGTTTTGGTTATTGTTACAAGGCCAGATCAGTCAATCATACAGACTGTTGCCCTTGCAACTACTGCAAAGGCTGCTGCCCCTCTTCAGGAACCACACGTTTGTCTGGCCTCTCAACTGATACCCCTCCGTTGTGGTTACACCTACGGTACGTCTATCTGTACGAAAAGAAATTCTTATAAATAGATTAATATGCTTATCATATTTTCCTTATTAGTTTAATTTTTGTCCATAGATAACTGACACTAAACATAAATCTAGAAATAAATGTTGACAGCACAGTGCTGATTATTTCAATTTTGGTTTCATCCAATCATTGTCGAACAAATGTTTATTTATGTGCCTTCCACGCGAAAAAGCGTTAACCAATGACATTATGAAACCATCCAAGCTGGAGTATCATCCGAGAACGTGTCACCCAGACAAAATAAAGGTTCGAAATTCCTTGAAATATTTGAAGATAGACTTCAAAAGAAACTCAGTATGTTCGCTTCCATGATAATTATTTGCAGACGACTTACTATACCTCGCTACTTAACGCTAGCTATCTAGGAACAGATAATTTTGCCAGCCACTGAAGAGGTTTTAAAAACCGTTCGACACAAACCTGCTTGTGATGTACACAAAAAGAATGTCTTTCAACGACAACACAGTTTGAAGACTAGTGATGCAACGATTTGCGATGCTGAAAGCATCTTGTGCAACCAATTGCAAATAGTCAACTGTATCTTTTAATGAAGCATTATTACTGGCATATATTTGTTTTTTATGGACCAAGAAATCCACAAAGAACTTATCTTCCCTAGAACTTTGACAAAAGACACTAAAGGTAAATCAATATTGAATGCTTTGAAAGATTATTTCATAGAGAATGTGGCCCTTTTATCAAATATACACTGAAGAGCTAAAGAAAATTTTACGCCTGCCTAATATCGTGTAGGGCCCCAAGAGCACGCAGAAGTGTGGCAACACGACGTGGCATGGAGTCGACTAAAGTCTGAAGTCATGCTCGAGGGAACTGTGAATCCTGCAGAGCTGTTCATAAATCCGGAAGAGTACGAAGGAGTGGAGATCTCTTCTGAACACCACGTTGCAAGACATCTCAGATATGCTCAATAACTTTCATGTCTGGTAGGTCTGGTGGTCTGCGGAAGTGTTTAAACACAGAAGAGTGTTCCTGGAGCCACGCTTAGCAATTCTGGACGTATGGAGTGTCGCATTGCCCTGTTGGAATTTCCCAATTCCGTCGGAAGGCACAATGAACATGAATGAAAGCACGAGATTAGACAGTATGCTTGCCCGTCAGAGTCGTTTCTAGACGTATCAGGGGCTAACTGCATACGCTGCACGCCATTACAGAGCCTCCACCAGCTTGAAGAGTCCCCGGCTGACATGCACGGTCCTCGGATTCATGATATTGTCTCCATACCCGTACACATCCATTCGCTCGATACGATTTGAAACGAGACTCGAAGACCAGGTAACATGTTTCCAGTCATCAACAGTCCAATGTCAGTATTGACGGGCCCTCACGATTCGTAAGGCTTTGTGTCGTCAGTCATCAAGGGTATATGAGTGGGTCTTCGTCTCCGAAAGCCCATACCGATGATGTTTCGTTGAATGGTTCGCACTCTGACACTTGCTGATGGCCCAGCATTGAAACCTGCAGCAATTTGCGGAAGGGCTGCACCGGATTCCTGATATTGACGGTACACTCGTGAAACGCTCGTTTGGGAAAATTCCCACTTCATGATTACCTCGGAGATGATGTGTCCAATCGCTCGTGCGCCGACTGTAATATAACGTTCAAACTCACATAAATCTTTATAAACTGCCGTTGTAGCAGCAGTAGCTGATCTAACAACTGCACCAGACACTTGTCTTACATAGGCGCTGCCGGCCACAGCACCGTATTCTGCCTGTTTACATATCCCTGTATTTGAATTAGCATGCCTATACCAGTTTCTCTGACGCTTCCGCGTATAAGCGACAGCAGATGGACCACCTGCCATGTTTGATCGTTGTCGTGGATAGTGAAAACACAATGCATGCGGGGTGTTTGCAATACACTGCGTCACCCATTTAACATTTCGTTGCTAAAAGTCTCAGTGGCAGACAGTATCAACGTCTTCAATTTGTCATTAAAACTGTAAATAAAATTCAAAGCTCCATGTTGAATCCTAGGTTGATAAAAAGGACGTGAATTTTGATCGACTGCTGCTTCACATTGAAGTACGCTGACTGTTAAAAGCTTATACTTGGCAAAAAATTTTCTCACTTTCGAGATTGCTTTATAATTTGTGGATGCTAAAGGTCCAATTTTAAAAGGAAAATTATTCAAGTGTAAAGCAGGCATAGCTTCGAGAATGAATTTTCACTCTGCTATAAAGTGTGCGTTAACGTGGAGCTTCCTGCGGATTTCAACTGTATACCCGACCGGGACTCAAACCCAGGACACTTTGCCTTTCGCCGACGAGTGGCCTGCCAACTGAGCTACCCGACCATGACAGACGACCCGCCCCCATATCTATAGTTGCGCCAGTGCCTCATCATCTCATCTCTAAAATTTTAAGTTTTTGACAGAACGAAAGTAAAGAAGAGAAAAAATTGGATGGCGCGTATTTTCCAGGTTTCCCAATATGTCAAAGGCAAACTGCCAGGATAATGGCGTTTCAGTCTACGTTCAACATTAACATTTTCTCCACACAGGCTTTGAAACTGGGTTTGATGATGGCTCAAATGGCTCTGAGCACTATGGGACTTAACATCTGAGGTCATCAGTCCCCTAGAACTTAGAACTACTTACTAATCTAAGGACATCAGACACATCAATGCCCAATGCAGGATTCGAACCTGAGACCGTAGCAGTCGCGTTGTTCTGGACTGAAGCGCCCAGAACCACTCGCCCACGGCGGCCGGCGGCTTGACGATGTTTTCACCGTGGAAATACCACAGTGGTTTACCAGTCCACACAGTGATATTGAAGAAACAGACGTTATATTAAAAGAAGAACTAATCGGAATAAGCACCAACGATGAACTTAAGGTACAGGTTAGAAAAGGACAAAAGCGATTCTGGCTTCTGAGAGACATTCCTGTTATTTATCTTCCATTAAATGCTTTTGAGAGAAAGTTTTTGGTAGCTTTTCTGTCTTCATACCGAGTGCAAAGAGATTTCAGCTCGGTTTCCAATATTATTTCACAAACCGAAACAGATTGGAAACCACTGACGGATGAGTTTTAAGGTTAAACTGAACTAAATTCAGTCCAAATATTGAAAATTGGCTAATTAAGCATTAGACTTCTCGCTCAGGTAGCTCTTCAAGCTGTTAGCCATTCTAACTGCGTCACAATACATATGAAATTTTGTCATAAACAATCCTATTAGTAAAACTGTCAATGGCTCGTAAAGGAGTTCAGTATGCAGTAACAATTTTTTTTTGTCATTTAACCAATCGCGCAAAATGTCTGACAGGTAGCAAAGCAAGTTTTAAATCTAGCCTAAAATGATTTCTCCTGGACAACTGCTTCTATTCCATGGACGAATTTATACTTAAAAACTGCTAGCATGGTAAAAAGTTGCCTTGTTTCGAAGTTCATTTGCATGATTAGGACTAGAAAATTGTATGTTCGTTAATGTTAACACTAATCGAGTAAACGTATCCTATAAACTGACTCGCTCCAAGTCATTTTGATAGAAGAATCGTTCAAATGTTCTATGAAATATGTAACTATCTACCATTAAGTGCAGTTATGTGTTAATTTTACTAGATTTGCATTAGACGTTGTTTTAATTAATAAATGTGTAAACTTGATTGTCTTATAAACGTTTTTCACTCTACAGTTCTACATTTAAACCTATGATAGAGTAGCACTCTATCAGATGTCAAAAACACATATTAAGTTGATAAATTTGTAAAAATTGAATATATGAAAGGCGGCGGGCTAGGCTAACCAAAACCTGAAAATATTGGCACGTGGTCTTTGAAACAAAAACGTTTTGGGGCCCCTGGCCTTTATTGTAGTGTATCCGGTGCACTGTGATACAGGAAAGAGTGCTGAGACCACTCCTGTTCCATATTTTTATAAATATTGGCTCAATTTGCTCTGAGTACTATGGGACTTAACTTCTGAGGTCATCAGTCCCCTAGAACTCAGAACTAATTAAACCTAACTAACCTAAGGACATCACACACATCCGTGCCCGAGACAGGATTCGAACCTGCGGCCGTAGCGGTCGCGCGGTTCCAGACTGAAGCGCCTAGAACCGCTCGGTCAAACCGGCCGGCTATAAATATTACAGGTGGTTCTAAAATATTTCTGGTTCCTGATACATTTCAAGACATAAGTTTATGGCGTGCAGAGAATAAATTAACGTTAAATCACACTAATACTCAGTTTTTTCATTTGCTAACACACAATTCAACAAAACCCAAAGTTTTAATTTCACAGAATTTGCATATGATTAGTTAAACTGAACAGTTCAATTTTCTTGGTGTTCAGATAGACAGTAAACTGTCGTGGAAAGCCGACATTCAGGATCTTGTTCCTTTGACTTCATGCTGTCATTTTTACTATTCTAACGGTTTCTGTAGTAAGTGATAGTTCGACACGGAAAGTAGTTTGCTTTGCTTATTTTCATTCGATTATGACGTATGGTATTGTACTTAGGGGTAACTCTTCCTATTCTCAAAGGATATTTTTTGTTCAGATACGGGCGGTTCGGGCAATAACTGGTGTAAGTTCACGAACCACTTGCCGTTCCCTGTTCAGCAGTCTGGGGATTCGACTCTGGCCTCTCAATATACATATTGTTTACTGTCGTTTCTTGTTAACAGTATCAGCTTATGCCCATCAATTAGCAGTTTTCACTCAGTTATTACTAGGCACAAATCCAATCTGCATTTGGATCTTACTGCCCTGACTCTTGTGCAGAAAGGTGTGGAGTAAACTGCTGCATCCATTTTCAATAAGCTACCACAAGAACACAAAAATCCTAGCGGTAATCCAAGAGCTTTCAAATCGAAGCCGAAGGGTTTCCTCAAGGGGCACTCCGTCTATTCTGTCGAAGAGTTCCTTTAAAAACTGATTCCCTTGTTATGTTCTTGATTGCGTGTACATACTTATGGCTGATCTTTGTTTGGGTTTATAGACATTTTACTTTATATGTTATTCCTTTTATGTTGTAATGTACTGACACGTTCCATGTCCTTGGAGATTTGCTCCTCAGTTTGGTCCTACTGAACTAGACGCTCTTGAACCTGTTGAGGGCTAAGGCGACGACTTTGCTCATATTCGCTACAGATGCTTTTCAGTACGCTTTCAGATGCTAATATCGCAGAAAGTATGTTTTTTGACTTGCTTTTCTTGTGTAGATAAGTTTACTTTCTGGCGCCCTGTGTATCCTGTCTTTTACTTTATGTTTCTTGTAAATACCGGGTGATCAAAAAGTCAGTATAAATTTGAAAACTTAATAAACCACGGAATAATGTAGATAGAGATGTAAAAATTGACACACATGCCTTTATTAGAACAAAAAAAAAAAAACAAAGTTCACAAAATGTCCGACAGATGGCGCTGGACAGCAAAACGTCAGTGACTGCGCATGACAATCGTGTATAAATGAGAGAGAGAATCAGATGCGCCAGCAGTCGCAGCATGTTGACGCTACCTGAAAAGGCGCTTTTAGTGAAGCTGTATTATTAGAATGGGGAATGTGCTACGATCCTATCGCCTTAGGAAGGGAATTCGAAAGAGTAAAGGTCCGTTGACAAATGCAGTTGTGGCGAGAATGATTTCGAAATTCGAAGCCACGGGTTGTTTAGACGATAGACCCCGTAGTGGCCGACCGAGCACAAGGCGTAATGCTGCTGTGACAGTTCAGGAAGAAATGGAGACTGTAGCGGGTTCGTCTATGCGCGGGGAAGTCAGCGTTCGTGCAGTCGCATTCCATACACTACTGTTTAGTTGGCACTTAGGCGTACACTCCGATGCTATCCGTACAAAATCCATCGGCATCATGAACTGTTACCTGTCAATTTAGTGAAGTGGAGGTCATTTGCGGTGTGGGAATTTCAAAAGATGGCGGAAGATGATGACTGGTTGAATAACGTGTTGTGGACCGACGAAGCTCATTTCACGCTCCCAGGGTCTGTCAACGTCAATTGGCTACCGAAAATCCTAGAACTGTCGTGGAAACTACATTGCACGACGAGAAAGTCACGGTATGGGTTGGATTTACCTCATCTGCCGTTAACGAGCCTTTTTTCTTCGAGGAAATGAGTGATTCTGGTTTTGTAACTGCTACCGTGACGGGTGAGAGCTACGCCGATATGTTACAGAATTATCCCCAGCCTGGCTGATAAACACCTGCTGGAACGTACGATGTTTATGCAGGATGGCGCTCCACCCCATATTGCTAGACGCGTGAAAGATGTCTTGGCACGCGTCGTTTGGTGATGATCGTGTGCTCAGCCGCCACTTTCGTCATGCTTGGCCTTCCGGGACCCCAGACCTCAGTCCGTGCGATTATTGGCTTTGGGGTTACCTGAAGTCGCAAGTGTATCGTGACCGACCGACACCTCTAGGGATGCTGAAAGAAAACATCCGACGCCAACGCCTTACCATGACTCCGGACATGCTTTACAGTGCTGTTCACAACATTATTCCTCGACTACAGCTATTGTTGAGGAATTATGGTGGACATATTGAGCATTTCCTGTAAAGAACATCATCTTTTGCTTTGTTTTACTTTGTTATGCTAATTATTGATATTCTGATCAGATGAAGCGCCATCTGTCGGACATTTTTTGAACTTTTCTAATTTTTTGGTTCTAATAAAATCCCATGTCATTCCAAGCATGTGTGTCAATTTTTACCTCTCTATCTACATTATTCCGTGATTTACTTAGGTTTCAAATTTATACTGACATTTTGATCACCCACTGTACAACATGCAAAATTTTTCTAGAGATTTTTGTGTGAAGCACTACGCAATTTCTGAAAAATTTCACGTATGACTGAAAAAAAATCACAACTGAAGGTTTTTTGTAATCGTCGTGTTTAGATAAAAAGATAAAAATCTGTGTAACTCATTTTTTCACACCCGGAATGGTGATCTACGCTTCACCAGTACAAATTTTTTTGTCCCGAGACTGAAGAGCAAATACAATCTAGGCTCAAGTTACTGACTGAAATTTTCAATAAAGAAAAGGAAAAAGTGGGGAACTGACACTGATGTCACAAACAACTGATGCTATACGGAAGTGCATCCTTCATGGCTCCTGCAGTGATACGATTAGCAGCGTGGCGCACGTGCCGCATTCTGTTTTCTCTCATAGAGGACAGTGACCCACCTTCAGCGGAGATATGGCGCGGGGTAGTAAAGCACGCTTCAGGGGAAATGTTCCAAGTCAGCAGCGGAGTGCGCATTGGTTGGCAGACCGGCACCACGTAATATATTGGTTCGATTGTCATCGCGATAAAAAATATAAAATGGCCCTCCGAAGAAATAAAGTGTGTGGAGGCCGCAAACGCGAAGCACAATGGCGCCGTGGGAGGACCCCCTGCAGAATTCGAGCAAGACAGGAAATGCTAGGCTGTCGAGAATACAGATAGACCGCGTGGCGCCGACCGACCTCCAGCCGTAAACAAAACGTCGGAACGAATCCGGCACGTCAGAGTCTGTTTTTTCTTCTGTCTCAATCGAGAGGACTTCTGCGTGGTATCAACCCGCAACACATAAACAAAGGCAGGTTATGTATTGCAGGTGCAGTGCAAACCCATTCTCTACTGCGATGGATGACGCTGCATCAGTCTGCTCTTATTGTTAGATCAGGAAATCTATAGTAGCCGGGGAATTGTTAGAAGAGAACGTATCATCGATTTGGACGTGTAATTAATAGCAAAAAACAGATGTTCTTGTTCTTTGTGCCATTCACGATAATCCTGGACTTCAAAATTTATATTCCAGGCACAACACTACGGCAAGTGAATTACATTTCCTTGACACGCTACTGGCGATTAAAACTGCTACACCACGAAGATGACGTGCTGCAAACGCGAAATTTAACCGACAGGAAGACGATGCTGTGATATGCAAATGGTTAGGTTTTCAGAGCATTTACACAAGGTTGGCACCGGTGGCGAGACCTACAACGAGCTGACATGAGGAAAGTTTCCAACCGGTTTCTCATACACAAACAGCAGTGGAACCGACGTTGACTGGTGGAACGTTGTTGTGATGCCTCGTGTAAGGAGGAGAAATGCGTACCATCACGTTTCCGACTTTGATAAAGGTCGGATTGTAGCCTATCGCGATTGCGATTTATAGTATCGCGACGTTGCTGCTCTCGTTGGTCGAGATCCAATGACTTGTTAGCAGAATACGCAATCGGTGGGTTCAGGAGGGTAATACGGAACGCCGTGCTGGATCCTAACGGCCTCGTATCACTAGCAGTCGAGATGACAGGCATCTTATCCACATGGCTGTAACGGATCGTGCAGCCACATCTCGATCCCCGAGTCAACAGATGGGGACGTTTGCAAGACAACAGCCACCTGCACGAACAGCAGCATGGACTATCAGCTCGGAAACCATGGCTGCGGTTACCCTTGACGCTGCATCACAGACAGGAGCACCTGCGATGGTGTACTCAACGACGAACCTGGGTGCACGAATGGCAAAACGTCATTTTCTCGTATGAATCCAGATTCTGTTTACAGCATCACGATGGTCGCATCCGCGTTTGGCGACATCGTGGTGAAGGCACATTGGAAGCTTGTATTCGTCATCGCCATACCGGCGTATCACCCGGCGTGATGGTATGAGGTGCTATTGGTTACACGTCTCGGTCACCTCTTGTTCGCAATGACGGCACTATGAATAGTGGACGTTACATTTCAGATGTGTTACGACCCGTGGCTCTACCCTGCATTCGATCCCTGTGGAACCCTACATTTCAGTAGGATAATGCACGACCGCATGTTGCAGGACCTGTACGGGCCTTTCTGGATACAGAAAATGTTCGACTGCTATCCTGGCCAGCACATTCTCCAGATCTCTCACCAATTGAAAACGTCTGGTCAATGGTGGCCGAGCAACTGGCTCGTCACAATATGCCAGTCACTACTCTTGATGAACTGTGGTATCGTGTTGAAGCTGCATGGGCAGCTGTACCTATACACACCAACCAAGCTCTGTTTGACTCAATGCCCAGGCGTGTCAAGGCTTTTATTACTACCAGAGGTGGTTGTTCTGAGTACTGATTTCTCATGGTTATGCACCCAAATTGCGTGCAAATGTAATCACATGTCAATTCTAGTATAATATATTTGTCCAATGAATACCCGTTTCTCATCTGCATTTCTTATTGGTGCAGCAATTTTAATGGCCAGTAGTGTGTTATTTTTCTGGAGTCGTATTTTTATTTAGTGATTTTGGTATCATCGCAGTTTGGGTATTTCCGACTGTTTATTTCTCCGTACTTTTTCGAAGGTCTTTACGCAATTAATAAACAAAACACCTGAGTTCACACTGTATTCTGTTGTATGATTTGCTTCACAGCTTATGTCCTCACAATGTACGGAGAGTGCCTTTACTGAAACCATAACGTTCATCAGAATGATTACTTTCATTGGTCTTAGCAGTATATCTGTACATGTTATAAATTAAAGGCCCCTTTCATGGTTTTTTGTCCGCATCTTCTAGTTTTCCTGTCCATCTTCACGGGGTCGGCATGTTAATCAAGATCTGACAATGTTTGTGGTAGACTGTGGTCGAATACTCTTAATATTGTCAAAATAATTTGCTGACGCATGTCATTACGTCCATTTTGTCGGTGAAGTTTGTTTCTGGAATTAGAATATCCGTGTGATGAATGTCTGACAGTTAATGTTTTAATGTGGTTATTTCTATTAATGCAGTATCAATTAAATTATATTCCTTTAAGGGCTCTTTTTTGCCCGTCTTGCAATAATCTGGCAGGCTGTGTCGTCTGTAATAACTTTATAACTTTTAAAATGAATGTGATGGAAATTATGCAGTACAGACCATGCTAACGACCACATATTGGGTTTGAGGAATGACCTTAATGAGACAGTCCTATAAGAAGCTTATCAAGTCCCAACGATCTTTGTGTATTCTTGCCTCAGAAATATTTTAAATAAATCAGAGCTCTGAAAGTGTAGATGGCGTTCACTCAGACGTATCGACGCAAGTCAAAAAAATTAATGCAAAATTAAGCTGTAATTAGAATTATATGTTGTATGCAGTTGGAATCAAACAGAATTTGTTGCGGTAGCCGTAGATATACCCGTCTGCTGGAGTCAGTTTTCGATATTGCATATGTAATTTCTCATTTAAACATGAATGTCAGAGGATTAATGAAATTGTATAACGAGCTTTAGCGCTACATCCGTACTAAAAGTGGTGAACAGGAACTGGTCGCTGCCATTTTTATTCTTCATTCCTGGCAAAATACGTTAACGGAAATGATTTAACACACTGTGACTCAAAGCAGTAATTCTCAGATCGCACGCAGTAGCAACAACCTGCGATAGTGACAGAAATGCAGACAGGTGTCTCACATGTAATCGACATACCTTAGAGACAGTGATGAAAGAACTTTTATGTTCCCTGTTCCTCCACATCCACATATGAAAACAAACAATGGTACAGCAGAGGACATGGTGTTAACGGACAGGTAGTGCTCAAGCAGATCACATGCTACATGACTTGTTGGGTAATCGAAAAGTGTCTGCAAGGTATGTGCCGAGAAACCTGACGCCGGAGCCCAAGAGTGCAAGAATGGGAGTCAGCCTCAGTTACTTGATGCAGTACGCTCTAGAAGGAAATGAGTTCCTGTTCAGAATCAGCACCGTTTATGAGACATGGCTGCACCAATTTACCCCAGAATCCAAGGCCGCCTCAATGACGCTGAAACATCAGTTTACCATTGAGGAAAAAAGTCAAAACGTCATTATGATGACAATGTGCCGAGACGCTAAGCGGCCGGTGTGGCCGAGCGATTCTAGACGCTTAAGTCCGGAACCGCGCTCCTGCTACGGTCGCAGGTTCAAATCCTGCCTCGGTCATGGATGTGTGTGATGTCCTTAGGTTAGTTAGGTTTAAGTAGTTCTAAGTTCTAGGGGACTGATGACTTCAGATGTTAAGTCCCATAGTGCTCAGAGCCATTTGAACCATTTGAGACGCTAAAGGTATGATTCTCCTTGATTTCCTCCAACAAGGGACCATCAATGCGGCACGCTATTGCGACACCCTCAACAAACTCAAGTCATCCACTGGACGAAAGAGATCGAGGCTCTTGAACGAAGGTGTCGTGCTTTTGGACGGCAACGCCAAGCCGCACACAGCGAGACTCACACAGGATAAGATTCGGTTGGGAGAGATTGGATCATCCAGCCTACAGCCCCGACCTTGCCCTATCGGACTTTTAACCTGTTCCCTGCGTTGGCAGTCTCGGGACGTCACTTACAAACCAATGCTGAGGTGGAGCAGCCTCTGCGACGATTCCTTGCATCGCAGGGCACCACCTTTTACCAGAGTGGTTTCTTCAGACTGATTACATCCTACGATAAATGTCTCGAAGTCTGTAGCGACTATGTCAAAAATGTGGTATCGATAGCTACGATGGCACGGCGTAGGTGCAAGATCTTAGGTTGGCACTACCACACCGACACCGACGACAGAGCCCTCTAGCTGGCGCAGTCCAGATCTACGAGCTCCGCTCTAGATTCACCCCATTTGATCAAGAATAGACGGCAGGGACACTTCACTTCAGCTTTGCTTCGTAGAGAGACTTTTCTCTACTTACGACGGGTCTAAGGCTTCGCACCTACGTACAAAGTTATGTATGCCTCTGTGTATATTCATGCACCAGTAAACCACTTTTACTTACTTGCAGTTCCGACCTGTTTTACCTTTTCCTGCTCCTACTCACTTCCTACATGCAGTCTACCCTTCAGTTTCCAGGAGCAGACCCAGGCGCCGCCTTCCTGGCGGGATACAAAAGAAAAATAGTGCAAAGTATATAGTTCATAACACCATTGTGTCTTTCTTCCTGGCAATAAAGCTTTCGTTTGAAAATCAATGACGAATGTTGATTTTTGCTTCATATTTTCTCTCACTGTTTGTATACGACTTTTGGCTTCCTCATAAGTGGGATCATCATCATTTGACATTCGTTGTTGGATAAGTCCCCTCTCTAGACTTCTCCGTGCGTTATGGTCTTCATATACACTAATGACACAAAATATAATGAGAACATGCTCAATAGCGTTTTGGTCCAAGGTTGGAGCGCAATACAGCAGCAATTCTGCTTGCATGTATTCGGTAAGTCCTCGGTAGGTTTCTGGAGCTACGTGGCACCACAGATGTGTACGCACAGCTCACGTATTTCCCATAAACTTTTTTTTTTTTTGGTCATCAGTCTACTGACTGGTTTGATTTGGCCCGCCACGAATTCCTTTCCTGTGCTAACCTCTTCATCTCAGAGTAGCACTTGCAACCTACGTCCTCAATTATTTGCTTGACGTATTCCAATCTCTGTCTTCCTCTACAGTTTTTGCCCTCTACAGCTCCCTCTAGTACCATGGAAGTCATTCCCTCATGTCTTAGCAGATGTCCTATCATCCTGTCCCTTCTCCTTATCAGTGTTTTCCACATATTCCTTTCCTCTCCGATTCTGCGTAGAACCTCCCCATTCCTTACCTTATAAGTCCACCTAATTTTCAACATTCGTCTATAGCACCACATCTCAAATGCTTCGATTCTCTTCTGTTCCGGTTTTCCCACAGTCCATGTTTCACTACCATACAATGCTGTACTCCAGACGTACATCCTCAGAAATTTCTTCCTCAAATTAAGGCCGGTATTTGATATTAGTAGACTTCTCTTGGCCAGAAATGCCTTTTTTGCCATAGCGAGTCTGCTTTTGATGTCCTCCTTGCTGCGTCCGTCATTCGTTATTTTACTGCCTAGGTAGCAGAATTCCTTAACTTCATTGACTTCGTTACCATCAATCCTGATGTTAAGTTTCTCGCTGTTCTCATTTCTGCTGTTTCTCATTACCTTCGTCTTTCTCCGATTTACTCTCAAACCATACTGTGTACTCATTAGACTGTTCATTCCGTTCAGCTGATCATTTAATTCTTCTTCACTTTCACTCAGGATAGCAATGTCATCAGCAAATCGTATCATTGATATCCTTTCACCTTGTATTTTAATTCCACTCCTGAACCTTTCTTTTATTTCCATCATTGCTTCCTCGATGTACAGATTGAAGAGTAGGGGCGAAAAGCTACAGACTTGTCTTACTCCCTTCTTAATACGAGGACTACGTTCTTGATCGTCCACTCTTATTATTCCCTCTTGGTTGTTGTACGTATTGTATATGACCCGTCCCTCCCTATAGCTTACCCCTACTTTTTTCAGAATCTTGAACAGCTTGCACCATTTTATATTGTCGAACGTTTTCTCCAGGTCGACAAATCCTATGAACGTGTCTTGATTTTTCTTTAGCCTTTTCCCATTATTAGCCGTAACGTCAGAATTGCCTCTCTCGTGCCTTTACTTTTCCTAAAGCCAAACTGATCGTTACCTAGCGCATTCTCAATTTTCTTTTCCATTCTTCTGTATAATATTCTTGTAAGCAGCTTCGATGCATGAGCTGTTAAGCTGATTGTGCGATAATTCTCGCACTTGTCAGCTCTTGCCGTCTTCGGAATTGTGTGGATGATGCTTTTCCGAAAGTCAGATGGTATGTCGCCAGACTCATATATTCTACACACCAACGTGAATAGTCGTTTTGTTGCCACTTCGCCTAATGATTTTAGAAATTCTGATGGAATGTTATCTACCCCTTCTGCCTTATTTGACCGTTAGTCCTCCAAAGCTCTTTTAAATTCCGATTCTAATACTGGATCCCCTATCTCTTCTAAATGGACTCCTGTTTCTTCTTCTATCACATCAGACAAATTTTCACCCTCACAGAGGCTTTCAATGTATTCTTTCCACCTATCTGCTCTCTCCTCTGCATTTAACAGTGGAATTCCCGTTGCACTCTTAATGTTACCACCGTTGCTTTTAATGTCACCAGAGGTTGTTTTGACTTTCCTGTATGCTGAGTCTGTCCTTCTGACAATCATATCTTTTTCGATGTCTTCACATTTTTCCTGCAGCCATTTCCTCTTAGCTTCCCTGCACTTCCTATTTATTTCATTCCTCAGCGACTTGTATTTCTGTATTCCTGATTTTCCCGGAACATGTTTGTACTTCCTCCTTTCATCAATCAACTGAAGTATTTCCTCTGTTACCCATGGTTTCTTCGCAGCTACCTTCTTTGTACCTATGGTTTCCTTCCCAACTTCTGTGATGTCCCTTTTTAGAGACGTCCACTCCTCTTCAACTGTGTTGCCTACTGCGCTATTCCTTATTGCTGTATCTATAGCGTTAGAGAACTCGTCATTCCTTAGAACTTCCGTATCCCACTTCTTTGCGTATTGATTCTTCCTGACTAATGTCTTGAACTTCAGCCTACTCTTCATCACTACTATATTGTGATCTGAGTCTATATCTGCTCCTGGGTACGCCTTACCATCCAGTATCTGACTGCAGAATCTCTGTCTGACCATGATGTAATCTAATTGAAATCTTCCCGTATCTCCCGGCCTTTTCCAAGTATACCTCTTCCTCTTGTGATTCTTGAACAGGGTATTCGCTATTACTAGCTGAAACTTGTTACAGAACTCAGTCTTTCTCCTCTTTCATTCCTTGTCCCAAGCCCATATTCCCCCGGAACCTTTTTCTTCTACTCCTTCCCCTACAACTGCATTCCAGTCGCCCATCACTATTAGTTTTTCGTCCCCCTTTACATACTGCATTACCCTTTCAATATCCTCATACACTTTCTCTATCTGTTCATCTTCAGCTTGCGACGTCGGCATGTATACCTGAACTATCGTTGTCGGTGTTGGTCTGCTGTCGATTCTGATTAGAACAACCCAGTCACTGAACTGTTCACAGTAACACACCCTCTGCCCTACCGTCCTATTCATAACGAATCCTACACCTGTTATACCACTTTCTGCTGCTGTTGATATTACCAGATACTCATCTGACCAGAAATCCTTGTCTTCCTTCCACTTCACTTCACTGACCCCTACTATATCTAGATTGAGCCTTTGCATTTCCCTTTTCAGATTTTCTAGCTTCCCTACCACGTTCAAGCTTCTGACATGCCACGCCTCGACTCGTAGAACATTATCCTTTCGTTGATTATTCAATCTTTTTCTAATGGTAACCTCCCCCTTGGCAGTCCCCTCCCGGAGATCCGAATGGGGGACTATCCCGGAATCTTTTGCCAATGGAGAGATCATGATGACATTTCTTCAACTACAGGCCACATGTCCTGTGGATACATGTTACGTGGGCTGCTAAAACCATTTTTCCACATTTTCGCCTCCGTGACATGGGACACACATCCTGCTAAAAGTTACCATCGCCGCCGAGAAAGACGTCAAGCATGAAAGGAGTAGACGGTTCGCAGTAATGAGCACGTAATCCAGAACTGTCAAGATGCCTCATTTTAATACCGCAGGTCCCATGGAATCATAGACCGATGACCCCACCAGCCTGTTTTCGTAGCGGCCGGCCGTTGTGGCTGAGGTGTTGTAGGCGCTTCAGTCTGGAACTTCGCTGCTGCTACAGTCGCAGATTGAAAGTCTAGAGGACTGATGACCCGAGATGTTAAGTCCCATAATACACTCTTGGAAATTGAAATAAGAACACCGTGAACTCATTGTCCCAGGAAGGGGAAACTTTATTGACACATTCCTGGGTTCAGATACATCACATGATCACACTGACAGAACCACAGGCACATAGACACAGGCATCAGAGCATGAACAATGTCGGCACTAGTACAGTGTATATCCACCTTTCGCAGCAATGCAGGCTGCTATTCTCCGATGGAGACGATCGTAGAGATGCTGGATGTAGTCCTGTGGAACGGCTTGCCATGCCATTTCCACCTGGCGCCTCAGTTGGACCAGCGTTCGTGCTGGACGTGCAGACCGCGTGAGTCGACGCTTCATCCAGTCCCAAACATACTCAATGGGGGACAGATCCGGAGATCTTGCTGGCCAGGGTAGTTGACTTACACCTTCTAGAGCACGTTGGGTGGCACGGGACACATGCGGACGTGCATTGTCCTGTTGGAACAGCAAGTTCCCTTGCCGGTCTAGGAATGGTAGAACGATGGGTTCGATGACGGTTTGGATGTACCGTTCACTATTCAGTGTCCCCTCGACGATCACCAGAGGTGTACGGCCAGTGTAGGAGATCGCTCCCCACACCATGATGCCGGGTGTTGGTCCTGTGTGCCTCGGTCGTATGCAGTCCTGATTGTGGCGCTCACCTGCACGGCGCCAAACATGCATACGACCATCATTGGTACCAAGGCAGAAGCGACTCTCATCGCTGAAGACGACACGTCTCCATTCGTCCCTCCATTCACGTCTGTCGCGACACCACTGGAGGCGGGCTGCACGATGTTGGGGCGTGAGCGGAAGACGGCCTAACTGTGTGCGGGACCGTAGCCCAGCTTCATGGAGACGGTTGCGAATGGTCCTCGCCGATACCCCAGGAGCAACAGTGTCCCTAATTTGCTGGGAAGTGGCGGTGCGGTCCCCTACGGCACTGCGTAGGATCCTACGGTCTTGGCGTGCATCCGTGCGTCGCTGCGGTCCGGTCCCAGGTCGACGGGCACGTGCACCTTCCACCGACCACTGGCGACAACATCGATGTACTGTGGAGACCTCACGCCCCACGTGTTGAGCAATTCGGCGGTACGTCCACCCGGCCTCCCGCATGGCCACTATACGCCCTCGCTCAAAGTCCGTCAACTGCACATACGGTTCACGTCCACGCTGTCGCGGCATGCTACCAGTGTTAAAGACTGCGATGGAGCTCCGTATGCCACGGCAAACTGGCTGACACTGACGGCGGCGGTGCACAAATGCTGCGCAGCTAGCGCCATTCGACGGCCAACACCGCGGTTCCTGGTGTGTCCGCTGTGCCGTGCATGTGATCATTGCTTGTACAGCCCTCTCGCAGTCTCCGGAGCAAGTATGGTGGGTCTGACACACCGGTGTCAATGTGTTCTTTTTTCCATTTCCAGGAGTGTACTTAGAGCCATTTGAACCATTTTGTATTCGTAGCGTGGTGCATGTTTTGGGCAGTCAGCTTTGATGACCTCCAGATGCGAGCGACTGGCCTATATAGATCATAGACAACATGCACCGGCTGCTGCCATTATTTTGCTTGACATCATGTGGGAAATACTGCCGTTTCTTGACTGTCTCATGTGTTTGACATGAGATAATAGCAGAAATTCTAGCTTGCTGTTTAGTATATAATTACTATACATTTAACATCGATTAAATTAAAGCGTGGCGTGATGCACTGTAACAGCAATTTATTACAACTTCAAAAATGAACGCAAAGAGTCTCGACCGCAAAGATAATTTATTTTGTGGTAGTTGACGTTCGTGGATTAATTATATCCGCTCCATTCGCCGCCACCGCCCACCATATGGTATGAAAGTCTGAAGATGGTAAAAAACTGACCGAAAATAAATTTTTTCGCTGTCGAGACTGTTTGCGTCCATTTTAAAGGACTTTTTTGCCAGACTACTGTGCTCCACGAGAAATATTCTAAAAAATTATTTATTGCAACATTCCAGAAAAAACGCGACTCGACCAGTGAGCCATGGCAGCTTTAATTCTGGCGGCGGTAACTATCTGTACAGTCGATATCGATCCTGATCAGATGGCAGTGCTAGTATCTTTGGTCAAGGAAACTGTTGCTGGGTTTGGCGGGCCGTGGTATAGGCAGTTGGCTCGCGAATAGGCGTGTGCGGCTCTCCTGCTACCCGGGCGCGAAGCTCGTGGAGCTGCGAGTTGTTAAGTTGGTCGCAGCCAAAGATTTCCGGCTGGATTGAGGACTGATAGAGGCGAGCTGCGGGAAGGGCAGGTGGCGCCGCGCGCAAGCTGGTCAACAAGCGCCGCCCCAACTCTGGAGGCGTAAATATTGCACCATTTGTAGATCACCTGCACGGATTAGAGACAATAACACCCCCGCTTGGAATTCTGGAAGTCGTGGCTCCTTAGCACCTGAGTGGAGTTAAGTGTTGATCTTTCATTGGTGCTTGATATCGTAAGCCCACATCAATGCTGAATTACATTCGTCATTTTCATTGTGATTGCATGGTAGTCACCAGTCAGTGTGGCTGATTTCAATCTGTTTGTTGCAGATCATATCCATTGCAAGTGTGTGAACACTCTCTGTTGTAAATTGAGTTGATGTAGCTGGGACTGCAAAATAGTCTGTGTCGAAAGCAACGCTCTGTTAAATGTGAGTGCCCTGGTATTTTGATCTGCAGGTTGTTGTAGTTCACATCATCAATTGTCATGCAATATTACGGAGCAGCAAGCTCGTGACTTAGATGTGTAAACCTCATCCGCAGTAAGTTAATATTTCCTACATGTTACATATTCTCGTTTGTAGCTTTATTCGGGCAGGTTACTGTTTTCTTTCTCATTCAAGTTGGCAGGGTAGTTCCGGCAGCGAACGAAGTGTGCATGTTTCTGGGCCCGGAGCTGAGACGCGTTTTCTTCCATTGTCGCACGACGTGTAGGTTTGCACGCAGCCAGGGCCTCTATCAGCTGCCTCGTGCTAGCTCAAGTTAAGTAAATTTGATTGTTTTTTACATGCCACGGTAGATCTGTTCAAATATTGAGAGTTGAACAAACACACAAGCCTTAAGGTGTGTTCTGCAAGTCCGAAGTTAATTTGTGACTATATTTGCCCTTTAACAACCTATTTAAATTTTTTAGGCCCTACTTTGCTAGTTTTGGAGCGTGTTAAGTTTTAAAGGCTTTTACTTATGAGTATGAACTGTTGAGTTTTCTATCCACGGTCATTAGTTAACTACATTTTACTGGTAAAACTTAGATTGTGGACCCAGCTTGCAGTCACACCTAGCTGGTGTGAATTCTTACTTGTATTTGGGGACTTACGTATATTACTCGTTTCAGGCTATGTTCTTAATGGTTTAAATTGCTTAAGGTTTTTATTAATGAATTGGTCCTGTTCAAATTCTCTAAATTATTGCCAGCATCGTTATTCATTTTTGACAAGGTTTTTAATTTGAAAACATAATAATTATTGTTAAGCAGTAAAGTGTATTCCACGAATTGACAAATGACGAAATATGTGGGTCCTCCTTCCAAGTGTTTCTCCTTTGAATCATCCCTATCCTTTTTGTAAGGTATCAACAAGAAAAAAATTAATTTGTGTTATTTTAGACACTCTGAACCAATTTCAGAGATTTTTGCGTCGATATTTATTGTTCAAGCGTCTGACTATATGTAGTTTTCTCATTCCCTGCTAATGTACGAGGGTTGTTTTTTAAGTAAGGATCGTTTTTATTTTTTTTTTAAAGATACAAATACTTTTGTAAAAAAGTTATATTTTATGATTCTACACATTTACCTATTTTTCTACATAGTTGCCTTGTTTATTTAAGCACTTGTCATACCGTACAACTAAGTTTTTAATTCCCTCTTCAAAGAACTCGTCCGTCTGCTCCGACAGCCAAGAGTTCACGGCCGCTTTCAATTCATCGTCGTCATTGAAGCGCTGCTCACCAAGATGGTGTTTCAGGTACCGGAAAAGGTGAAAATCGCTAGGAGCAAGGTCGGGGCTGTATGGTGCAGCCGGCCGCGGTGGTCTAGCGGTTCTAGGCGCGCAGTCCGGAACCGCGCGACTGCTACGGTCGCAGGTTCGAATCCTGTCTTGGGCATGGATGTGTGTGATGTCCTTAGGTTAGTTAGGTTTAAGTAGTTCTAAGTTCTAGGGGACTGATGACCAAAGAAGTTAAGTCCCATAGTGCTCAGAGCCATTTGAACCTGTATGGTGCATGGTCCAAAAAAATGGCTCTGAGCACTATGGGACTTAACATCTATGGTCATCAGTCCCCTAGAACTTAGAACTACTTAAACCTAACTAACCTAAGAACATCACACAACACCCAGCCATCACGAGGCAGAGAAAATCCCTGACCCCGCCGGGAATCGAACCCGGGAACCCGGGCGTGGGAAGCGGGAACGCTACCGCACGATGGTCTAAAACTTCCCAGCCAAAAGAATCAATCAAATCCCGAGTCTTTTGAGAGGTGTGAGGCCTAGCGTTATCGTGCACAAGCAAAACTCCTCTTGTAAGCATGACGCGCATTTTTTTTAGAATTGCTCTGCGGAGCTTCTTTAGAGTTGCACAGTAGGCATCTGAGTTGATTGTCGTTCCTCGTGGCATAAAGTCCACTAGCAAAACACCGCGCTGGTCCCAGAACACAGTTGCCATAATCTTGCGCTTTGACAGCGTCTGTTTGGATTTGACCTTGATGGGTGAGGTTGTGTGTCGCCATTCCATCGATTGTAGCTTGCTTTCGGGAGCGATATGGGATACCCATGTGTCATCTCCAGTGACAATTTGACTCTACATGTCATCCCCTTCTTCCTCGTAACGAATCAAAAAGTCCAATGAAGTGGCAAATCTCTTCCCTTTGCGGTCCTCTGTGAGGAGTCTGCGTACCCACCGAGAACACAGTTTCTTAAAGTTTAGGTTTTCAGATACAATTTTGTACAAAACCGATCTTGAAACTTATGGAAATTCCAAAGAAGAGTGGAAATTGTGAATCTTCTGTGCTCACGAATCTTTGTTTCGACTGCAGCCACCAAATCATCAGTGATCACAGGGGCCGGCCTGAGACATGGACGTTTTGACGGCCATTTTTAAACTCTCTAACCCATTGACGCACTTTACCTTCACTCATTGCATTCAAGCCATAAACTTCTGTTAACTGACGAACTGAAACGTATCACTGACCGTATCTCACAAGCGGCGGGCGACTCAATAATCGTAAACATTCTAAAGTAGCACAGCGATGCGTACACGCCAGATACAGAGCTGCAACTTGCATCAGTGTGAACGGGAAGTGGCGCGGTGGCTTGTTGCGGCGTTCGCGCGAACTACGGGACTATAGGCGCGAACGGCCCTCACTTAAAAAACTACCCTAGTATTTTAGATAAGATCATTGTGGACCTAGGAACTGTCGTGATGAGCGGGGTACCCACGTGGTCCCCGTCGGATGTTCGAGGCCTGCCTCGGGCATGGTGTACATGTTGTTCTTAGCGTAAGTTAGTTTAAGTAGTGTGTAAGGCTAGGGCCCGATGACCTCAGTACTTTGGTTCCATAGGAACTTACCACAAATTTCCAAAGCGTCTTATCCCGTAAAAATTCAAAAATACTGAAGACATAATGATGTTTAGAAACGCTCAAAAATGGTTCAAATATCTCTGACCACTAGAACTTAGAACTACTTAAACCTAATTAACCTAAGGACATCACACACATCCACGCCCGAGGCAGGATTCGAACCTGCGACCTTAGCGGTCGCAAGGTTCCAGACTGAAGCACCTAGAACCGCTTGGCCATCGAAACGCTAAAGAATGGAAGTGTCGTAAAAGATATGAGGAGGAGTTTCAACACAACTGTATCCTGAGAATGTCTTTATTCTATCACACGACTAGTCCAAGAGGTACATTGCCGCTACCCTCAGGCTCCACCACTGCCAAAAGAGCATTTAATTTCCTTGGCGCATTTACTGTGGGATCGTGCTACAAGCACACGTGGTCTAGCTTTCATCAGAAATGTATACTCGACGCCATGTTCTCTCCAATGCACTGGAGTGCATTGGATGTTATGTACATTAGCAGTGCACAGAAATTTTCGAACAGATATTTTTCTTGCTAAGACAAGAAATCTTTACACGAGCTATGCTGCAGACTAAAACAATTTTCCAAAAGCCTCCAAAACAATAATCCAACTCCAGAAAGCACTGCGAACGTACACAGAGGTGACGAAAGTCATGGGATAGCGATATGCACCAACACAGCTGGCTGTAGCATCGCATAGACAAGGGACGGTAGTTCAGTGCATTGTCGCAACTGTCATCTGTCAGGTGATTCGTGTGAAAACGTTTCCGGCGTGATTATGGGCGCACGACGCGAGTTAACACACTATGAACGCGGAATGATAGCCGGAGCCAGAGGCATGGGACAGTCCATTTCGGAAATCGTTAAGGAATATTCCTAGAACCACAATGTCAAGAGTGAGCCGAGAATACCACATTTCAGGGATTACCTCTCACCACGCAACCCGCAGTGGCCGGCGGCCTTCACTTAACGACCAAGAGCACCGGCGTTCGCGTAGAGTTGTCACTGCTATCACATAAGCAACACTGCGTGAAATAAACGCAGAAGTCAGTGTGGAACGAACGACGAACGTATCCACTGGACCAGTGCGGCGAAATTTGGGGTTATGGGTAGTTGCAGCAGACGACCGAAGCGAGTGCCATTGCTGACAGCACGGCCTCGAGTGCAACTCCTCTTCTGCGCTCATAACCATACCGATTGGATCCTAACTGCCTGGAAAATCGCGACCTGGTCCGACGAGCCCCGATTTCAGTTGGTAGAAACTGATTGCAGGGTTCAAATGTGGAATAGACCCCACGAAGCTGTCGACCCAAATCGTCAACAAGACTCTTCACAAGCTGGCGTTAGCTCCATAGTGATGTGGGCTGTTTTACATGGAATGGACTCTGTCCTCTGCTCCAAGTGAAGTGAAAATTGACTGCAAATGATTTCAGTTGGCAGAAACTGATTGCAGGGTTCAAATGTGGAATAGACCCCACGAAACTGTCGACCCAGATCGTCAACAAGACACTTCACAAGCTGGCTTTAGCTCCATAGTGATGTGGGCTGTTTTACATGGAATGGACTGAGTCCTCTGCTCCAAGTGAAGTGAAAATTGACTGCAAATGATTATGTTCGGCTACCTGGACGGTATTTGCACATCATTCATGAGCGTCGTAATCCCAAATCGACAGAATTTTTAGGGATGACAATTCGCCGTGTCACCAGGTCACACTTGCTCGCGATTGGTTTGAAGAACAAATCTAGCGAATGACTTGGCTACTCAGATCTCGAGACACGAAGCCCATCAAACAGTTACGCGACATAATCGAGAGTAGGTTCAGCGTAAAATGAACATGTTTTACAACATAAGATTTTAAGATCTGAAGATGACTGCAAGGTCTGTTGAAACCGGTTGTCTGAAATAAAGAAATATTTTATGCGATCTTGGATGTTGAATGGTTTTTATCATTAATTTGAGTCATTTCGAGACGCCTTTCAGGAGTTTGTATGAAAACGGTCTTCAGATCTTATAATACATTATTTTAACTAGACAGTTTCGTAATGTAATATGAACGATTTTCTGAATGATTCCGTCTTGTAGAAGACATTCGTCCCAGTTCTGTTGCACATCTATGAGCAACTTGGTGTCCTAACAGACTAATTTCCAATTCAGAGTAGTGTTATGCGATTACTATAATTATTATTGTTATTATTATCACTATCGAAACCAGCAATGGTTTGCAAATGCTAAATGTATAAGGTAATTTGATTTACATCCTAATGTCCTCTTCCACTTTCTGTGTCCATCTCCTTCGCTCCCTCACTTTGTCCTTCTACTGATCCCCCCCCCCCTTTTTCTCTCTATCCATTACCTATTCGCCCCTTCTTTCTGTCCATCTCCTCCTCCTCCCGCTATCTGACCTTAAATCTTAGTAATTGTTACTGCAAATTCCAATTCCATAGTAACATTCTAATGATAAGCTGATAAGCCATAAGTACAACTTTTTCCGTTTGTTGAAAACCTGACTGGCAGGAAGGAAACAAAACAACACATTGTTGCACATAAATTTTTATGTAATATTATATATGATGAGAAATAGAATGTATGGCAGGAAGAAAACAAAACATCATATTGTTGCGTATAAATTTTTATTTAATAATATATATAATGAGAAGTAGTATCTATGGGAGAAAAAATTTTCTAATGGTTAAAGTGTCCAACTATCTTTGTTAAAACTCATATCAAGCAGAAACCAAAACCGCACATTTTCACTACAGAGTAAACCACAGCATTTTCTTTCTTGCATTCGGTTTTAACAGGAAATGTGTACATTATCTTTTACAAAATTTATGGGCGTGTTTGTTAGAACGTCCTATGCAAGAATAGTACGTTTATGAAATACTTTTGGTTATTTATGGTATCAATGTTTGCCATTTGAATGTTCGATATACGTATATACCCACACAGGATTTGCAGCTAAGAGCTATTGACATTACATCACGTGCCTTCAAATGTTTTTTGACATTTAAGTGTACGTTTCATTAGTAATAAACATAACCATTCTTCCGACTGTTGTCACATGAAGGCACCCATGCAGTCATCATACACAAGACAATAGAACAGCAGCAGATTTTAGTAAATGTTTCTTTCTACATAGTGCAATGTTGAAACAACAGGAGAAATATGCATGAGAGAGAGAGAGAGAGAGAGAGAGAGAGAGAGGTCATATATATTTCATAGACGAGAATTAGCGTTAGTCGATGAGAGTGTAGGCTTCGGCAGTTGGCGCAGTGACACTGAAGTGTGTCAGCTGGTGACCTGTGGAGCAACTTGGCGCTGTCACTGATTAGCTGGCAGCCTGGTTTACGTCGCTGCGAGGCCAGACCGAGTACCCAACCGTAAACTACTCTCTGAGCAGAGTAGTTCGTCGCAGGAATTGGAGAGCAAACAGGAAACTCTTTACTCCGGTTTCATTTGAGACAGTATTTGATTGGGCGAGACAAAGAAAAGCTGAAAAAAGAATCCTAAGGCAATGGTTAAAGATAGACCTTGCTGCTCTCACTTCCGCTACGAATTCCTCTCCTGTGGCAACATCTTCACCTCAGAGTAGCTCTTTCAAGTAACATCCTCAGATATTTCTTGGATGTATTCCAATCTGTCTTTCCGTACAGTGGAACCGCGTGACCGCTACGGTCGCAGGTTCAAATCCTGCCTCAGGCATGGATGTGTGTGATGTCCTTAGGTTAGTTAGGTTTAAGTAGTTCTAGTTCTAGGGGACTGATGACCACAGATGTTAAGTCCCATAGTGCTCAGAGCCATTTGAACCATTTTTTTCCGTACAGGTTTTAGCCTCTACAGGCCCCTTTAGTGTCATAAAAGTTATTCTCTGATATCTTAATACAACTGCTATCATAATGTCCGTTGGTCTTGTCAATGTTTCCCGAATCTTCGCCGATTCTGCAGAGAACCTCCTCATTTCTTACCTTATCAGTCCAAATAATTTTCAACATTATTCTGTACCACCACTTCTCAAACGCTTCGAATCTATTCTATTCCGGTTTTCCCATGATTCAACATTCACTACCATACAATGCTGTGCTCCAAACGTACATTCTCAGAATCTTCCTCAAGTTGAGCACTACGTCCGATAGTAACAGACTTCTTTTGCCCACGATCGCCTCTTCGTCCGTGCTAGTCTGCTGTTAATGTCCTCCCTGCTTCGTCCGTCAGGGCTATTTTGTTTCCAGTATAACTGCATAACTTCGGCTACATAATGAGCACTAATTTTGACATTTCAGCTCCTCCTCATTACTTTCGTCTTTCTTCGGTTTACTCTCAATCCGTATTCCACAATCATTAGACTCTTCGTTCCATTCAACGATTCTGCTATTCTTCTCCACCTTCCCTAAGGATAGTAATGTCATTATCGAATCTTATCACTGATGTCCTATCACCTTGCATTTTAATCTTACTCTTGAATCTTTTATTTCTGTCGGTGCTTCTTCCATGTACAGGTTGAACGGTAGGGGTGAAAACTGCTTTTCTTAATTTGAGCTTTCTGGGTGTTCCAGGCTTATTGTTCCCTCTTCGTTCTTGCACATATTGTGTATTACTCTGGCTTAAAAAAATGTTATTAATTTCAAAAGAAATTTGAAGACTAATTCCCCAAGTCAGCTTTAACACGATGCCTCTTCAAGATGTAAGATTGTGTTCTTAGCATTGTTCTACCTGTTATGGTAAGAAACCTGAAGAATCATCTAATTGAGTTGTTGCAGCTTTGGAATAATAACTATCTTAAATTCTCGGAACATTTGGTTGTAAATGTAAGCTGCAGACGTTCCATCGCCGGTGGCAAAAAAACGTTTGAGTATTGTTTTTTGTTTTATATTTAGGTATATCTTCTTTCTGTCTTCTTCGACAATGCCTTTCAGTTGACCATTGCTCTTTATTTTTAAGTACATATTCATTATATCTTCTGCAGTCACACAAAATTATTAAACATTATTCGCACCTTGTCAGTGTCACATAGCATTGAGCCTAAAAGGAGGCTCTCTTTTGGTTTTAAATTTGTAATTCTGAATATAAGTTGCTCACAGCAGTACGAATAAATGAGTATAAAGTTAGATATTTTCGTTCAAGTAACTTTAATATGGAAGTAATTTCATAAAATTTTGCTGATTTGATCTCAGTTGGATTCAGGTCAAACTATTTAAATGAAATCAATTAAATTTGATTGTAATTATTTTGTTTTATGGGCAGTTATTTGTCATAAAAGATTTCAAAATCTAGAAAAGCAATAATGATAAATTTTCCGTTCAAAATATATGGTTTAGAAAATTGTGGGAAAATGACAGTGACGAACAAATTTTCGAAGCATAAATTTTTAGATACGAGATATTATAAATCAGGACAGAAAACGCACTAATTATTATTGACTTGTGATTATTACAGCCTCTACATTTAAAGGAAATTCTATTTTCAAAATCTGGATCGTCGATAAAATATTTTAAACAGTCTAATATGGAAGCATCAAGTACAGGACGAGTATTACTGAAATGTCCTAAGTAAATGGTTTACTTAATATAATTTTAGTCCTAGATAGATAAATAAGGGAAAGTCGCAGCGCAACTGAATTCAATGCCAATAACATATTTTCCCCAAATATTAGAAACTGACAAACTTCTTTTTACGTCTAAATAACTGTGGTATAATGTTCAGTTACTTGATGTCATGCAAATAAAGTTTTATTCACATATTGGCAGGTTAAAGATTATACATGATAATAGTGTCATATACCTGAGCAAAGGGTACCTTCTTTTCTTCTTGTTCTACCTCTTGCTTTCCAGGTTTAACTTGTTATGGTTTCACCACCTCGTCCTTAGTCTACCCACTGACCTTCGCCCTAAAGGGTTATAGTGTAACTCTTGCTTTGGATTCTTAATCCACAACGTATTCGGAACACTTTCTTCAATCCCATCTTGTTCTTTGACAACAATTTAAGTGTGTACCTTGCTACAAGTAGAGAAGTCGTGCATGAAGATTACCACAAAGACACAGTATCATCTGGGAAGACAAGGACACATTCATGTTGTTGCAACTTCCGGTAATACAGACTGGTACATTAGTCTAATGTTTTGGTATATTTTCACATCAAAGGAAACTATTCTGGTGTCAGTAAGGGGTGGATAACTTTGTTTTTGTTTGAAGGGTTAATTAGACCGAGTTGTTAATAGAACTATATATCAAGCAATACCTTATACAGTTACACAGCAACTTCACAAATTTATAAAGAACGTTTAGTGACAGTTGAAAATCTATGCCAGGGGCAGGACTCCAACTCGGATTTCTTGCTTATCACTAGTAGCTGTCGTAACCATAGGCTATCTGAGCATACTTACAGAAGTGAATCAAGCGCCCGAAAGAACAGGTACCGTCGGTGACCATGGTGCTCTCTTAGAATGAAATGATAATTAAATCAAGACCCCAAGCTGTCGGACATGTCCGAAAGAACAGATACCATCTTCATATAGTTAATGCTAACCGGCCATTGACCTCCTTCTTCTGTGCTGGTTGCACACGCATTGCCCGAACTCTTACAGGATTCGGTAAGATTGCCTGCCGCAAGTAATGAGTGTAATGGGCTGGGGCACTACGAATGTAGTGAGTGGACATTAAGTTGGGAATGTGGGTCTCAAGGGGAGGTTGCAAGAGATAAATCTCTGCAGTCGCACTATCATCTGTTCCTCGGTGACTTAGATGGATAGAGCGTCTGTCATGTAAGCAGGAGATTCCGGGTTCGAGTCCCGGTCTGAGCACACATTTTCAACTGCCCCCGTTGATGTATATCAACGCGTGTCGATAGCTTAGGGTCTTGATTTAATTATCATTTCATTCTGAGAGAGCTACATGGTCACCGAGGGTATCTGTTCAAATGGCTCTGAGCACTATGCGACTTAACATCTGTGGTCATCAGTCGCCTAGAACTTAGAACTAATTAAACCTAACTAACCTAAGGACACCACACACATCAATGCCCGAGGCAGGATTCGAACCTGCGACCGTAGCAGTCGCGCGGTTCCGGACTGAGCGCCTAGAACCGCGAGACCACCGCGGCCGGCGGTATCTTCCATGTTGCGAAATGTGGATTGTGTCATCTTATAGGACTTTGTCATTCGTACATGTTTTCTGATTTCTTATGAAATGCATCTCTCAAGATTTTTTGATGACTCACCAGGTGTTTATAATCATTACCTATCTGTCAACTTCTTTCATTCTGCTGTTCCACTTAAAGTTGCTGTAATTACTAACGGATGTCTGTCATATGTCCGACCTGTCCCTTTGATACAGAGGGACGAAGGATTTATCAACACACACCATTCCTCGTCTAAGCTAATAAACCTCAGTGGCGTACTTCATCTACCTAGTTAGATTCTAAATGAGCACCTGTTGCACCATATCTGGATTTATTCCAGTTTTTCTTTTTTCCATCCGTCCAAATTTAGGTGGTGGGCTCCAATTTAAAAAAAAAAAATGTTTGGCTCAGTTCTCTACCAAAGTCACGTTTCCCTGCTTGGCTCTTCAACACTCTAAAAGTGGTGGGACAAACAAGATTTCTTGTAATTAAAGTGTTAATAACGTCCATATTTCCTGGGCATATGTACTTACAGTAAAGATGTTTTGTCATTATAAAGAATTTATTTTGACAGTGGAAGTTTCTGGCGTTCGACGACAAACGTCATTGGCAGCTAACTCCTAAGACAGTCTATACGTAAATTATGCCAGGTCAACGGGCACTTCTTCATAAGATGGGAGCAGCGATTATATTTTTATAAATGTCGTGGAGACCCGGTAGTTTGCGTGCTTAGTAACCCGAGGAGATTTTATTGCAACGAACGCTTCATAAACTTACATACGTAAACTCTGCAATCCTGAAATTAGTATGAAATAACGACACATGCTGTTGATAAATTGTTCCTCAAGTTTCTAATTTATCCTCATTCTACGAAATTACTGCTAAAAGTGCTTCGGCCTAGTAGCCTGCACTTGGCACGCACATCTATCCTAAAGTAGTCCAAGTAGATTGCCAGATGGTCTCTTCCTTGAATAAGCCACGCTCATCAACAACAGTTCATCAGATTTCTCTAAACGCAATTTTGCGTCGGTATCCTATCGTAGCGTGAAACCAAGACCAGGAAGATGAGTGCCACATGGAATAAGGTAGTGCCTAAGACAACCAGTGTGCATTGTGACGTCCATAGTCGCTTGTATTCCTTTCAGTTTCTTTTATTTTATCGAGAGAAGTAATGGAACATTGCACGGTAACTAGCTGCACGTCCCCAACCCCTAAACACAAATACTGATTACATGCTTCTTGAACCACAACTACAAAATGTTATCTAATCTCTCAAAATTTCTTCATTGTTAATTCCTTCCACTCTCCCCTACTCCCTCCGCTAAAAACTTTTTTTTCGTGTTAAAGGCCTAAATAGTGGTTTACCAGCCGTGGTTTACCTCACCCATTAGATTCCTTCCTTAGCTCAGGGATGTCATGCGGCCAAAAAAAGTACTACCGGTAATTCTAAAACTGTTAGAAGTCAGTATTTAATGTAACTCTAAGAGCGTTTTCTTTCTAAACGAGGTAACTGTTCTGCCCGAAATCATATTCGCTCTCTGAGGTTTAAATTAAAGAAGACAGAGTTCTGATATGGAAAGAACGACATTTTGGACGCATCGAGACATTTGTGATCGTTAAAAATTCTATTTCTATTAGTCAGTTATCCGACGCATTTTGGTTTGACGCAGCCATCCACGAATTTCTCTCATGTGCCAACCTTTCCACCTCAGAGTAGCAATTGCATCCTACTTCCGCAGTTATTTGCTGAATGTATTCCAATCTCTGTCTTCATCTAAGTTTTTGCTCAATAAAGCTCCTTCTAGAACCATGAAAGTTATTCCCTGATGTTTTAACAGAATATGTCCTACCGTCCTGTCCCTCCTCCTTTTCGGTGTTTCCCATATGTTCCTTACCTTGCCAGTACTGCAGAGAACCTCGTCAGTCCTTACCTTATCAGTTCACCTAGTTATCAAAATTCTGAAAGGTTTCGATTCTCTTCTGTTCCGGTAACTTACAATGCTGTGCTCCAAACGTACATTTTCAGGAATTTCTTCCTCAAATTAAGATCTAGCATATTTCGCTTGGCGTACTCTTCATCATTTCAACATTGTGATCTGTAACTGCTCCTAGGTAAGCCGTACAATCTCGTATCTGATTTCGAAATCTCTGTCTGACTATGATGTAATATAACTGAAATCGTCTCATATATCCCGGCCTTTTTCAGGTACACTCCCCCTGTTGTGAAACTTGAACAGAGTATTCGCTATTACTGATATTTATTGCAGAACTCAATTAGTCTTTTCCAACTCTCGTTCCTACTACCAAGTCCATATTCTCCCAGTACTACTCTGCTTTTTATGCCACCCTTGCTCCATCCGTCATGGGTTATTTTTCTTCCAAGGTATCAAATTACCCTAATTTCTCCCAGTTCTGATGTTAAGTTTCTCACTGTGCTAATTTCTGCTATTTACTTTCGTCTTTCTTCGACTTACTCTCAACCCATATTCTCTGTTTACTCCATACAACACATCCTGTAATTCTACTTCACTTTCACTGAGGAAGACAGTTTCATCACAGAATCTTCTCATTAATATCTTTTCACCCTGAATATTAATCACATTATTGAAGATTTCTTTGATATCCCTTTCTGCTTCTTCAAAAAATGGCTATGAGCACCATGGGACTTAACTTCTGAAGTCATCAGTCCCCTAGAACATAGAACTACTTAAACCTAACTAACCTAAGGACATCACACACATCCATGCCCGAGGCAGGATTCGAACCTACGACCGTAGCGGTCGCGCGGTTCCAGACTGTAGCGCCTAGAACCGCTCCGCCACTCCGGCCAACTCTGCTATTTCGATGTAGATTGAACAGTAGGGGTGAAAGGCTGTATCCTCCCCTGATACCCTTCGTAATCCGAGACTTCATTTTTGGGCTTCCAGTCTTACTGTTCCCTCTTGGTTGTTGTACATACCAGTCTTTACCTGTAGCTTACCCCTGTTTTCCTCAGAATTTTAAAATCTTGCTCTACTTTGTCTTGTCGAACGTTTTTCCAGGTCGACAAATCCTATGGACGTGTCTCAGCTTTTTTCAGCCTTGCTTCAGCTGCAATGCCAGAGCTGCATCTCTCCTAAAGCTAAACTGATCGTCATTTAACAGAGCCTAAATCTTCCTTTCTATTCTTTTCGGCAACTTGGATGCATGAGCTGCTAATCTGATTTGCGATAATTCTCGCACTCGTCGACTCTTGCTATCTTCGGAATTGCGTGAATGATGTTTTTCTGAAGGTATGGTGGTATATCGCCAGTTTCAAAGATTCCACACACCAAAGTGGATACACGTGGCCACTTCCCCCCAATGATTTAGAAATTTCGATGAAATGTTATCCACCCCCTTCTGCCTTATTTGATCTTACGTCCTGCAAAGCTTTTTTAAATTCTCATTCTAATGTTACATTACTTATCTCTTCTTGTCGACCCTCGTTTCTTCTTCTGTCACTTCATCAGACAAGTCTTCTTCCTCGTAGAGGCATTCAGTGTATGCTTTCCACCTATCCGCTCTCTCCTTTTTAACAGTGGAATTCCCACTGTACTCTCAATGTTACTACTTTTGCTTTCAATATCACGGAAGATTGTTTTAAATTTTCTGTATTCTGAGCCTGTCCGTCAGACTATCATTTCTTTTTCGATATCTTCAAATTTCTCCTGCAGCCATTTCTCTTTAGCGACCCTGCACTTTCTATTTATATTTTTGTTTTTCTAATTTCCCAGAACGTTTTTGTACTTCCTTTCTTCTCAGATCATCTGAAGGATTTCATCTGTTATCCACAAATTCTTCGCAGTTGCACTCCATTTCAACTTGAGTGATTGCCTTTTCAGAGATATTTTGAACTGAATTGCCTACCGAGCTATTCCTTATCACAGTATCTATAGCCTCAGAGAATTTCAAGTGTGTCTCATCAGTGCCCATGACTATTAGATTTTCATTTCACTTCACTTACTGAATTACCCGTTCAGTGTCCTGATATACTTTCTCTACCTCTGATCTTCGGTTTGCGACATTGGCATGTATACCTGAATATTGTTGTCGCTGTTGGTTTGCTGTCGATTCTGATGAGAACAACACTATTACTGAACGTTGACAGTTACTCACTCTCTTCGCAACAGCCTTAAGACCACAATAGGAATCAGATGTTCACATTCGCGTTCACAATATTTTCAAATGTAGAGAACTTCATGCCCGACAAAGTGAAATCATGTTGTGAATGTTTATTTGCTGTTACAAAACCGAGTCTTGCAGTGAATTTCAGAATATATTGCAGAAAACTGGTTATGCTCACTGTTTATAATGTTGCAATATAATTATTTAATACTAGAAAAATACAAATGAAGCATGGAAACAGAAATCGCAATCCACAACCGAAACAGGGCATACCATTACCACCACAACAACAGCATACACCATTTCTCATTGTTCCAAACAGCCCCACATATTTTCCAGGGTATTCATATGTGGCGATTTAGCGAGCCAGTCAGGATGTGATGATACGGTGCCAGTGTTAGCGCAACCAGGAATGTATGCGTGCAGCCTTGCTAACTCGTCAACTTTCATCTTGCCATATGGAAGTGTCTACTATATAATCACCTTGAAGATGTAAGAGACAGGACAACACACGGTTACCGACAATGCTGAAAAAAATTCTGGATGATTTTCACGGTAATCTCGATGAATGGGCCCGAATCGAGGTGAGGAAAACAAAATCAAATTATTTGTGTACTAATTAATACGTCACTGTCGCTGATACAGATGAAAATATTCACATTACAGGTTTCAGCACGAAGCTGCCATCTTCAGATCTGTGTAATCCACTACAAAGCTTCGTATAGCTACATTATTATTGAAGAATAAAGTTTTCCAAGTTCGTTAGCAATTCTTTTTATTGCTGTGACTGGTTTCGACAAATCTACTCTGTCACTACCGGATCTTTTAATACTATTAGTTGTACGCGCTTTACACACTAATGAGTCAGTTAGCGACTGTAACAAGCATGTACAATTCAGTGTTACAACATCCTACGATGACAGATCTGTCGAAACATACTAATAAAAAGAACTGCTAGCGATCTTGGCAAACTTGGTTCTTCAAGAATAATATAACTTTCACATAGCGCACAAACTGACGCAGTGTCCAACATACACTCATCGGTCAGAACTTTATGGCCACCTGCCTAATAGCCGGTATGTCCACCTTTGGCACGGATAACGTGTCGAGGCATGAAAGCAATGAGGTCTTTGTAGGTGCTCGTGGGAGTTGGGATTACATTCGCACGTAAAAGTCATCTGATTTCCGTAGATTTCGGAAGGGGGACGATGAGCTCTGACGCCACGTTGTCACAGCCAAGAAGTGTTCGATCGGGTTCGGAACTGGCTAGTTAAAAATGTAAATGTCGTGTGACTAGGGCCTCCCGTCGGGTACACCGTTCGAAGGGTGCAAATCTTTCGATCTGACGCCACTTCGGCGACGTGTGCGTCGATGGGGATGAAATGATGATGATTAGAACAATGCAACACCCAATCACTAAGCGGAGGAAAACTCCGACCCAGCCGGGAATCGAACCCGGGCTCTTATGAGTGAAATTCTGTCGCGCTGGCCACTTAGCTACCGGGAGCGGACATCTGGCCAGTTAGGATGCCAGCACATCAACTGGAACCGTCTATGTCAATGAAATTCGCCAACAGTCATGTAACTGATATGTTATTTTATTCTATTTTGACTATCACTTTCGGCATTCCACTACGCCACATTCAGGTCCTTGCATAATAAAAGAGTATGCATGTAGTGTATATCAAGGTGTATAAAGCAAGCTTACGGAAAATACAAGGGCCATCATAAAGCACTTTAAGCTACAAAATGAAAGTGGTGGCGTTGACACAAATCTCTGAGTACATCCAGCACAACAGAATAGAAGAAGTGTACAAATTTATCAGTCATAAAATTATTTAAGACCACGGATTTACAACAGATTATGCAAAAACATTAAAAATATCAGAATTAGACGCTATACAATCAGGAGCTCCAATGAACAAAGCTTGCTATTTGTTCCTTTTTTTAAAATATAAAATCCTGTATAATTCGCTTCTAGGCGCTACAGTCTGGAGCCGCGCGACCGCTACGGTCGCAAATTCGAATCCTGCCTTGGGCATGGATGTGTGTGTTAAGTCCATAGGTTAGTTAGGTTTAAGTAGTTCTAAGTTCTAGGGGACTGATGGCCTCATAAGTTAAACCCATAGTGCTCAGAGCCATTTGAACCATTTGAACCCGTATAATTATTATAGATGGTTCAAATGGCTCTGAGCACTATGGGACTCAACATCTTAGGTCATAAGTCCCCTAGAACTTAGATCTACTTAAACCTAACTAACCTAAGGACATCACACGCACCCATGCCCGAAGCAGGATTCCAACCTGCTACCGTAGCAGCCCCGCGGTTCCGGACTGCAGCGCCAGAACCGCACGGCCACCGCGGCCGGCTATTATAGATGAGGAAACCCCTAGTACACATGAGGACCTATCTTCATTTAAAGGAAAATATCGCCCTGTAAACTATGAAGTACAATAATATGCATTTTTACGGCCTAGGTACTATCACAACTGGTTATACACACTATAGCGCCAAAGAAACTGGTATAGGCATGCCTATTCAAAATCAGAGATTTGTGAACAGTCAGAATACGGCGCTCCGGTCGGCAACGCCTATATAAGACCACAAGTGTCTGGCGCAGTTGTTAGATCGGTTACTGCTGCTACAATTGCCGGTTATCAAGATTTAAGTGAGTTTAAACGTGGTGTTATAGTCGGTGCACGAGCGATCGGACTCAGTACTTCCTCGGTAGCAATGAAGTGGGGATTTTTCCTTACGACTATTTCACGAGTGTACGGTGAATATCAGAAATTCGGCAAAACATCAAATCTCCGGCATCGCTGCAGCCGAAGAAAGAACCTGCCAGAACGGGACCACCAATGACTGAAGAGAATCGTTCGACGTGACAGTAGCGCAACCCTCTCGCAAGTTGTTGCAGATTTCAATGCCGGCCAATCAAGAAGTGTCAGCATGCGAACCATTCAACGAAACATCATCGATATCGGCTTTCGAAGCCGAAGGTACACTCGTGTACCCTTGATGACGGCATAAAAGCTTTACGCCTCGCCTAGGCCCGTCAGCACCCACATTGCACTGTTGAAGACTGGAAACATGTTGCCTCGTCGGACGAGTCTGGTATCAAAATGTATCGATTATGGACGTATACGAGTATGGAGACGACCTCACGAATCCATGTAACCTGCATGTCAGCAGGGGACGTTTCAAGCTGGTGGGGACTCTGTAATGGTGTGGGGCGTGTGCAGTTGGAGTGATATGTGACCCCTGATACCTCCCGATACGTCTCTGATAGGTGACACGTACGTAAGCATCCTGACTGATCGTCTGTATCCATTCATGTCCATTGTGCATTCCGATGGACCTGGGCAATTCCAGCAGGGCAATGTGACACCCCACAAGTCCAGAATTGCTTCAGGGTGGCTCTAGGAACACTGAGTTTAAACACTGTCGTTGGCCACGAAACTCCCCCCAGATATGAACATTACTGAGCATAGCTGGGATACCTTGCAACGTGCTGTTGAGAAGAGATCTCTACACCCCCCCCCCCGTATTCCTATGGATATATCGACGGCCCTGCAGGATTCATGGTGTCAGTTTCTTCCAGCACTACTTCAGACAATAGTTGAGTCCATGCCACGTCGTGTTGGGGCACTCACTTCTGCGTTCTCGCCGGGGCCCTACACGATATAAGCCAGGTGTACCAGTTTCTTTGGTTCTTCAGTGCAATTAGTTGTCACGGAATCAAAAATACGGCTTGACGCGAAACGTGTAGCTTGACCACATATTAAGATAAAAACAGATTACAAAGAGCACGCTAAGAATATTCACAAATACCTTATGGGTCTAAGTTATACAGCAAATCGAAATAAAAAGATGTGATTTGGCATTCCTTATATCACTTAAAACGTCGGCACTCAAATACTACTTAAACAAGGGGAGACCTCCAAGTTTTCAGCCGACAATGTCAACTATTGCCCTGTGAGTGGAAGGCAATAACTTAACGCCTTATCTATAAATGACGACCCATCTAAATAATAAGATATAGCACGAAGTGTCGCGGTAGGTAATTTGGGTATGGAAAAAGATAGAAAGTAAGTGAAGTGTGACTACCACTATGTCATCAAAGCTGAAGTCCACTAAATGAGTAACGTATTTGCACTGAAGGAGCTCCGATTGTGAGCGAAGAAGAGTTTATTTCCTGGAACCATGTTCTAAAGCATGGCCAGGAACGGAGTAGCCCAAGGCAATGGAAGAACGTGCTAGTGCCAGTCCAAATATGTATACAGTTAAAAGCCGAAAGCCGAATATGTCCCGCAATGGTAGCCCGTAAACTGAAAAATTTATAACCTACGTCAGGTCGACATTAAACTCCATGAACACGAAAACGTATATCTAGTATGAACATCTTACTGTTCCCCCTAAGTTACGAGGTGCATTCAAGTTCTAAGGCCTTTTTTTTCTAATTAACTCCTCACCCGAAATCGATGAAACTGGCGTTACTTCTCGACGTAATCGCCCTGCAGACGTACACATTTTTCACAATGCTGACGCCATGATTCCATGGCAGCGGCGAAGGCTTCTTTAGGAGTCTGTTTTGACCACTGGAAAATCGCTGAGGCAATAGCAGCACGCCTGGTGAATGTGCGGCCACGGAGAGTGTCTTTCATTGTTGGAAAAAGCCAAAAGTCACTAGGAGCCAGGTCAGGTGAGTAGGGAGCATGAGGAATTACTTCAGAAGTTATTACCACGAAGAAACTGTTGCGTAACATTAGCTCGATGTGCGGGTGCGTTGTCTTGGTGAAACAGCACACGCGCATCCCTTCCCGGACGTTTTTGTTGCAGTGCAGGAAGGAATTTGTTCTTCAAAACATTTTCGTTACCGTAGTGCTCTTTGGAACGCAATGAGTCAGGATTACGCCCTCGCTGTCCCAGAACATGGACACCATCATTTTTTCAGCAGTGGCGGTTACCCGAAATTTTTTTGGTGGCGGTGAATCTGTGTGCTTCCATTGAGCTGACTGGCGCTTTGTTTCTGGATTGAAAAATGGCATCCACGTCTCATCCATTGTCACAACTGACGAAAAGAAAGTCCCATTCATGCTGTCGTTGCGCGTCAACATTGCTTGGCAACATGCCACACGGGCAGCCATGTGGTCGTCCGTCAGCATTTGTGGCACCCACCTGGATGACACTTTTCGCATTTTCAGGTCGTCAAGCAGGATTGTGTGCACAGAACCCGCAGAAATGCCAACTCTGGAGGCATTCTGTTCAACAGTCATTCGGTGATCCTCCAAAACAATTCTCTCCACTTTCTCGATCGTGTCGTCAGACCGGCTTGTGCCAGCCCGAGGTTGTTTCGGTTTGTTGTCACACGATGTTCTGCCTTCATTAAATTGTCGCACCCACAAACGCACTTTCGACACATCCATAACTCCATCACCACATGTCTCCTTCAACTGTCGATGAATTTCAATTGGTTTCACACCACGCAAATTCAGAAAACGAATGATTGCATGCTGTTCAAGTAAGGAAAACGTCGCCATTTTAAGTATTTAAAACAGTTCTCATTCTCGCCGCTGGCGGTAAAATTCCATCTGCCGTATGGTGCTGCCATCTCTGGGACGTATTGACAATGAACGCGGCCTCATTTTAAAACAATGCGCATGTCTCTATCTCTTTCCAGTCCGGAGAAAAAAAATCGGAGGCCTTAGAACCTGAGTGCACCTCGTATAAGGAGAAGTAAGGGAATTGCTGAAACGCTGATAAACTATCCGAATACTGATCGTACTCATAAGATGCAACCAAAACGTACCGAATTTTCCACAAGTGAATATGTCAATTTGGGTCTAAAAATACAACTGACTATAAGGTGGTAGCTGACTATAGATAACACCAAATCACACCGTAAGGAAGCAGTAAAAAACTTCATTGTCCTAAGAATAAAAGTAAAGTACAAGTTAACAAAAAACCGAAAACGTGGTCAATAATGAAAACGTGCTGCATACCAGCAGAGTGGACTGCTATAGAGAGAGATACAAAGAGCTGCAGAAACAACCGATGTCTAAGAGCTCACATGAAGGTGACTTACTGTATGCCTCAGCCAAACAAACCAGTGCATTACAGTATATTTTTAAAAAAATGACTAGCTTTGATCAGCTTAGCTCATGATTGTATAATGTCTAGTTTTGATCTTTTTGATGATTTTGCATGTTCTGTATAAATCTGTGGTGTTAAATAGTACAAATATGTACACATGTTTTATTCTACTGTGCTGGATGTACACAGAGATTTGTGTTAACGCCACTACTTTCATTTTGCAGCTTAAAGTGCTTTTGTGACTACCCGTCACTTTCTCTAAGCTTGCTTTATACACCTGTGGACAGATCGTGTGACCGATGTGATACTACCGATCAGAAATGGAGGGAGTACGAGTCTAATTTTGAGAGTTGCGTACATCAGAAATTAAGGCGATACTTTTGCGTCAGTGGTGTATTGGCTCCCTTCCTCCCAAATGCAATTTCGCAAATATGACGAGTCTGATAACGATTGCACTGGTGTTGCTTTGGACTAGTTGGCTCACGCTCTGCTACTGAAGCATGCAAGAGTGTCAGGCTAGTCGTGACTTAGCACGAAAGTAAGTGCATCATCTCGCTGTTGTAAAACAACAGTGGAAGGGTGAAAATGGCCGAGTCATGGGGTCAAACGACCTCGAATTAAGCTGTGTTTTGTAAGACCGTGTAGGGTTTAAGGCGAACATTTACTGAAGCAGTGTGTACAACTGCAATTATGATCCTTAAGATGAAGAGTGATTTATGGGGAAAAAAAAAGAAAAAAAGCCCATGCTATAGTCTACTCTTCAGAAGAAAAAGATAAAAAATTCGTGAAATGCAAACAAAATGATTGGAACCTTGTTTATGCCACCTTCACCATGAGATAATACAGGGTGTTACAAAAAGGTACGACCAAACTTTCAGGAAACATTCCTCACACACAAAGAAAGAAAATATGTTGACATATGTCCGGAAACGCTTACATTCCATGTTAAAGCTCATTTTATTACTTCTCTTCAAATCACATTAATCATTGAATGGAAACACACAGCAACAGAACGTACCAGCGTGACTTCAAACACTTTGTTACAGGAAATGTTCAAAATGTCCTCCGTTAGCTAGGATATATGCATCCACCCTCCGTCGCATGGAGCCCTGGAGAATGGCGTATTGTATCACAGCCGTCCACAGTACGAGCACCAAGAGTCTCTACGTTTGGTACCGGGTTTGCGTAGACGAGAGCTTTCAAATGGACCCATAAATGAAAGTCAGGAGGGTTGAGGTCAGGAAAGCTTGGAGGCCATGGAATTGGTCCGCCTCTACCAATCCATCGGTCACCGAATCTGTTGTTGAGAAGCGTACGAACACTTCGACTGAAGTGTGCAGGAACTCCATCGTGCATGAACCACATGTTGTGTCGTACTTGTAAAGGCACATGTTCTAGCAGCACAGGTAAAGTATCCCGTATGAAATCATGCTAACGTGCTCCATTGAGCGTAAGTGGAAGAACATGGGGCACAACCAAGACATCCCCAACAATGCCTGCCCAAACGTTCACAGAAAATCTGTGTTGATGACTTGATTGCACAATTGCGTGCAGATTCTCGTCAGCCCACACATATTGATTGTGAAAATTTACAATTTGATCACGTTACTGACGAAAATAAAATGAGCTCTAATATGGAAATTAAGCGTTTCCGGACACATGTCCACATAACATCTTTTCTTTATTTGTGTGTGAGGAATGTTTCCTGAAAGTTTGGCCGTACCTTTTTGTAAGACCCTGTATATGTGCTCTATCAAACGAAAATAGGTCAGACACTTATGTATGTTACGTCTCTGCCTCCAAAAAGAACACTATTCTTGTTTTATGTTGATCATGGTAACTTGTAATTATGTGCTAATAGCGAGTTACGTAATTTATCACTTAATTTCTGTAAGTTTTTCGAGCACCACTGTACATTTATTTTAATAATTTATCACCATTTAGAGAATACATTTCATCCTCATATCCTGTCGTCAGAGACTGGGTAACGTGTCAAGAGTTTGTGCATGTGAACGTAATTGATACTCTCTGAATAGAGATTACATATTAAAATAAATCTAAAATATTCAACAAAAAATACAAACACACACACACAACCACACTCTGATAAGCCAAAACAATATGACCACTGCCAACCGCGACGTTGGTTGCCGCCTGGTGATGTTGCGGAAACGTGTGGCGGTAACAAAATACGTAAGCAGAGCAGACACGGACGGGAGATAATCCTACTCAAGATATGGGCTGCAAATGGGGAAATACATTGAGATATTCAACTGTGACAAAGGGCAGATTATTGTTACGCAGAGCCTGTAAACACGCATCTGAAAAAAATGCGAAGCTGGTCGAATGTTCAAGTGCTACAGTCGTGAGCGTCGATGGAAAGAGATAGGACAGTGATTGCTAAATGGTTCAAAGTCCTCGACTCTTCTCAGAATGTGGGGTTGCGGAAGTGCTCACCCAATTCAAGTAGCAGGTGCTACAAGAGAGCCGATCTGCATCAAGATGCGTTTCACTGTTAAAATTACGAGAGCGTACTTTCCTAAAAGAGTCAACCAGTAGATTGCTTCCTCTTACGCACATCTCGTGAAAATGAAGGTAAAATTAGAGAAATTTGAACTCACACTCGGGCTTAACAACAAAATTCGGTTTTAAGCCAGAAGATTCATGAATGGAACGGGAAACTGGGAAAGTGAGACTGGTTCACAAAGTATCCTTCACAGCACCGTGAGGTGGCTTGCTAGTATAGTTTTATATGTAGATGTAGATGCAGATTAACGTTGATACTCTGAGGTCAGTCAAAGGCTGCAGAACAAGAAAAAGTTTCTTCGCAATGTGTAATATAGTTTTTGGGTATCGCCGGGAAGAAGAGTAGACAGTTTGTTCGCGGGAATATGGAGGACAGCATGAAAAATATTGAAGTAAAAATCATCTTGACCACCGGCGGGGGCAAGTTGTTTCGCGTACTCTGTGTGGAATCAATTTGGTATCCCGTCAGGTCCAGTGAACTATCCCCTGTTGAGTGATTCCAGTTGCTTTTCTATTCCTTGGACACTTATTTCGATGTCAGCCATTTGTTCGTTTGTGCGAGCATTTAGAGAAGGAACTGCAGTGCGGTCTTCCTCTGTGAAACAGCTTTGGAAAAAGGTGTTTAGTATGTGTGCCGCATTCCCTTATAAAAGGGAGTTTCCTACACTTACTGCAGAGAAATAGGTCCGACTAATAATGGTGTCGCATCGTCGTTGGATAGAAAAATTTGATACAGGGAGAGTGAAAGAGGGGGAATGTTTATCAAAATATTATTGTAATCGTGAAAGGGTGGCATTCTTGCAGTTGCTTGTACTCCTCGAGAACCTTGGCTGCGTATTTACGTCCTTGATGACGGGGACCCACGAAGCTGGACCGCTACAGCTTCGAAGTTATGTTCATTCTTGGCAACCTCAGTCGCTTCTCGGACTTTCCGTCTATAAATGTTACAACATTCGTTGTAGAAGTCAATGTCTCGGCAACAGTTGTTTTAACCATGTGTAGCGTCAGTTCTTTGTAACACATTTTTTACTGTCCTTCCCGTTTCGCCTGTATACTCTTTGCTTCAGCGACAAGTTATTTCATAGCCTCCATTTGAGAGGAGCTAATGTGTTCTGTTCATTTTCTGTCCGACTGTTCTGAATGTGATCTGTGTACCAATTTTGTGTAGAATTCTGCCGCTGCAGTAAGTAACTCTAGAAGTGAGCAGGAACCTTAAGTGAGAAGGCGGCTCCTTATCCTGCGTAGTAGCGTAATCATACACATACAAAAACGGATATATCTGTGTGTGCATGTTCCACATCTCCTCCTAAACCACTGGATCCAAACAAATTTGGTACACATATTGCTTATCTGGGAAGAAGTACTAGGGGGGGGGGGGGGGTAACAAACCACCTAGTTCCCGTAGGAGTGAGGGTGAGGGGGGAGTAGGTTAGTTACAGTCTAAGGTATAGGCTGCCCTACATCACAAGAATGTTGTGTAGGAACTAATGTAATGTATCTCAGGGCTATGGGCATGACTGAGCAGAGAGAGTGAGGTGAGAAGGAGATGGACGGAGAGAGGAAGGAGGACGAAGAAGAGAAGGAAATGGACAGAGACAGGGGATGGCTGTATGGACAGACAGAGGTGGAGAGGAAGATGTGGGCAGAGCAGGGGGAGGAAGAGATAAATAGAGGTGGGGAAGTGGAGTTGGAGAGATTTGGGGGAGGAGGAGATGGACTGGGAAAGGAGAAAGGATAAGCGAGATGGGGGGAAAAAGAAGGAGATGGAAGGAGCAGGACGAGGAAGAGATGGAAGGAGAAAAGGTAGAGGACGAAATGTGAGCAATATATGTACTATACGCACACGTGGACGAAGTTGCACGTAGAAGGTGAAATCCGCCCCCCTCTCCCCCCGCCTAAGCTATTTTTCCCGAGAAATAAAATAATATAACCCTTTAAACTTAAACCATACAAGTGAAATTTATTAACAACTGCTCAACATCTCAAAGACACTTGAGTAAACAATTAAAAAAAAGAGGACAAATTGTTGAAATCAAGAACTGCCAGGACCATAGTACGGATGCCATAAGTTTAACAACTTTATTACAGAGTAATAATATAGTTAATAAGCAGTCCGTGTTCACATGTTAAATTTCAGATTTGTATATTTCCTTCCTTACATAAGGGTGCAACATGCCCCAGTGCCAAGATGACGTCAACAGCGGCCGCCCTCTGGCAAATATCATTGGAAAAGAGTAATCATCTGGCTATCTAAAATAGTACAAACAGAAGTTTGTAAAATGTAAACTTTCACGGCCGGAACTCTCATGATTAATAAAATTCTTTTCCGGGCTATTATGCCGTGGTCTGATGGATTTCGCATTGTAACCCAATGCGAAATCCATCAGACCACGGCATAATAGCCCGGAAAAGAATTTTATTAATCAAAACAGAAGTTTAACACCCAAAAACTTTCTTTAAATATTTTACATGACAAGCCTGTTTCGGCTTATTGCTATTATCAAGTGACGTCTTGCTGGAAGTGGCATCCATACTGTATCTACAGTAATTTTTTTTCTGCCGTGTCTTGATAAGAATAATAACTTTTGTAGTTATAAAATGTAAAAATACGTTTTTGTCAGATACTTTGATAGTTAAATTTTGACAGTTCTTTACTAGTAAAGAATTTAACTGTCAAAATATCTGGCAATTTACTAGTAAAGAAATGTCAAAATTGAACTGTCAAAATATCTGACAAAAACCTATTTTTACATTTTATAATTACAAAAAATGGTATTCTAACCAAGACATGGCATAAAAAATTACTATAAATACAATATGGTACCCTCTTCCATGCACACGTCACTTGATAATGGCAATAATCCGGAAAAAGGCCTGTCGTGTAAAATATTTAAAGAAATACACTCCTGGAAATGGAAAAAAGAACATATTGACACCGGTGTGTCACACCCACCATACTTGCTCCGGACACTGCGAGAGGGCTGTACAAGCAATGATCACACGCACGGCACAGCGGACACACCAGGAACCGCGGTGTTGACCGTCGAATGGCGCTAGCTGCGCAGCATTTGTGCACCGCCGCCGTCAGTGTCAGCCAGTTTTCCGTGGCATACGGAGCTCCATCGCAGTCTTTAACACTGGTAGCATGCCGCGACAACGTGGACGTGAACCGTAACGGCAGTTGACGGACTTTGAGCGAGGGGGTACAGTGGGGAGGCGGGAGGCCGGGTGGACGTACCGCCGAATTGCTCAACACGTGGGGCGTGAGGTCTCCACAGTACATCGATGTTGTCGCCAGTAGTCGGTGGAAGGTGCACGTGCCCGTCGATCTGGGACCGGACCGCAGCGACGCACGGATGCACGCCAAGACCGTAGTATCCTACGCAGTGCCGTAGGGGACCGCACCGCCACTTCCCAGCAAATTAGGGACACTGTTGCTCCTGGGGTATCGGCGAGGACCATTCGCAACCGTCTCCATGAAGCTGGGCTACGGTCCCGCACACCGTTAGGCCGTCTTCCGCTCACGCCCCAACATCGTGCAGCCCGCCTCCAGTGGTGTCGCGACAGGCGTGAATGGAGGGACGAATGGAGACGTGTCGTCTTCAGCGATGAGAGTCGCTTCTGCCTTGGTGCCAATGATGGTCGTATGCGTGTTTGGCGCCGTGCAGGTGAGCGCCACAATCAGGACTGCATACGACCGAGGCACACAGGGCCAACACCCGGCATCATGGTGTGGGGAGCGATCTCCTACACTGGCCGTACACCTTTGGTGATCGTCGAGGGGACACTGAATAGTGCACGGTACATCCAAACCGTCATCGAACCCATCGTTCTACCATTCCTAGACCGGCAAGGGAACTTGCTGTTCCAACAGGACAATGCACGTCCGCATGTATCCCGTGCCTCCCAACGTGCTCTAGAAGTCAACTACCCTGGCCAGCAAGATCTCCAGATCTGTCCTCCGTTGAGCATGTTTGGGACTGGATGAAGCGTCGTCTAACGCGGTCTGCACGTTCAGCACGAACGCTGGTCCAACTGAGGCGCCAGGTGGAAATGGCATGGCAAGCCGTTCCACAGGACTACATCCAGCGTCTCTACGATCGTCTCCATGGGAGAATAGCAGCCTGCATTGCTGCGGAAGGTAGATAGATATACACTGTACTAGTGCCGACATTGTGCATGCTCTGTTGCCTGTGTCTATGTGCCTGTGGTTCTGTCAGTGTGATCATGTGATGTATCTGACCCCAGGAATGTGTCAATAAAGTTTCCCCTTCCTGGGACAATGAATTCTCGGTGTTCTTATTGCAATTTCCTGGAGTGTATATTCCCTTATTGCAGATAGTTTTGAAGCATTCCTGTTCATCAGGTCTCACACTCAAACAATCATAAAACAGTTACACCAAACCCACGCTGTGCGGGAGGTAACTTTGAAACTTATTTAAAAAAGAAAGAAACTTCAAAACCTTAATAAATTTTAAATAACTGTAGCAAGACAGCAGGAAGACCAGTTAAATCAAAGACCGTTTCATGTTTATGATCGCGCAACAGAAATCAAATTTACGCCGTACCATAAACTGTAGTGTAGATTTAGGTAACAGTAATTCAGTTGAGAACAACAAAGGTGCAATAAGTTTGAACATTGGTTCAACAGTTCAGTGCAATCAATTCATATTTCGTATTTGTAATCGTACAACAGGAAATTCGATTTAAATAAAAGTATTCACTTAACAACTGCAAAGGCCCACCAAGTTTAAACACCCTGAGCTTAACATTTAAAAACACTTAAAAACTTTAAAACATCCTAAATAACACCATTAGCTATCACTTGATATGAATACTCAAACGGGAGCACACCAAAACATTCCTGCTGCCAACAAGCTTGATATTTTACATTCTATCAGTATGTAAGGCAGGTGCTCAACATCATCTATCGTGATGTGGAGTACAATTCAAACGACCCTACCAATTTCGCCTTCCATCCATCCTGAAGCCAAGGTGAAATCAATACAGTGTCGTAACCTCCCCTGAATAGCACCTTTTCTACAGTACATCGGCAAGGCCGCCCTAATTAAGCAGAATGCGATGTTTACTTCCGTGCAAATGCACGGACTCCAGAGAAGGCAAAACCAACAGCTGTGGTCACTTATCGTTTCAAAAAGTACACTGCATCAGGTTCTAACAACACTACCACAATAAAAGTCAAAAATTAATTATGATTGTAGTGTTGCTCATGCTGCTAAATATTGCATTAGTCCACACTTAATAAAGTCATTTCTTGAAATAATGGATAAACTAGGCACTCATCTTTTCGTGTTTCCTACGCTGGTCTCGTTGTGAACTCTTGGCTCAATCATCGAAAATCTAGGTATTGATGATTCCAAGCTCGGATAAAGAGGCTTAGGTGTTATTCTGCGATATTCAAAAGTTTTATAGATATGTTTCATAAACCATTCTTGAAGATTAAACTTTTGCAAGTTAGGACAATGGCGAAGTAAAAAAAAGTAATCAGCACACCGAATTTAAGTTACACTTCTTTTTTATTATTTTTGTTGCTATATCACGTAACTCGTTCCAAAAGCATCACTTCAGAGTATAAAACATACTTGAAAATATCTTCCTCACTCTTAAAGTTCACATTTCATAAACTGACTACAATTTGCGTCTTTTTAACATGACGACCAAAGCTTGACTCTCTAATAACCGCTTACGCGCCCAAAAATCAGAGTTACAAGTACATCAAAGATCATAGTGACAAAAGAAAGAATACACATAAGAATAATATCATTGCAATATATACATATCGATGTATCGAAGTACCTCTACATTAATGAAATCAAATCTGAATTTTATCACAGAAATATGTTAGCTATTTTACAGAAACACTGTAGAATATTGCTGGTATCGAGAGGTTGAGGTGAGGTGCCGTAATGGTTACGTAATTCAAGTACCATTACAAGGTTCAGGTAACTTCACTAGCATTGCTAATCACATATCCCGTTTCATATGCGTGGTCCACAACATGTACTTCCATGCAAGAGTACTCCGCCAGAAAAACCACCTTCAGGCTCGTTTGACAGTCCGTACACACACCGCATCTAGACGGTTTGTCAGCGCACCTCAAATCTATGCGCTCCCACCTAGCCCCCTATCGGCGACGCAAACCTCGCGCGTAAGGAAAATATCGCTGCCGTTGACCGCAGACAGAAGGCTGGTTCATCACATTTCACTTGAAGGCCCTGTCCATAGCAGTTATCCCTCATCGTCCTCCTAAAGAAATCAGATTTCAAGCTGTTATTGTTGCCAATGCAGAGGCATGAAGACAGAAAGTTGAGTACTACCTCTTCCTGAGGTGGGTGGTGGTGTTCAGTAGCTCCTAACTACCTATTTGTGTCTGTAGGCTATCTACACTCTGTGTCCTAGAGAGTTTTCAGAAGTTCTATAGACCAACACACCCAGGGACAGGACACCGACCTCACACTCTACCTCCAAGTGATTTTAGAACGGATCTCGGTTAAGAAATTGTGGAACCTTTGAAGCAAATTGAAAGTAACGTTTGTTACTGGTTTTATGCAGCTATCCATGTTACTCCATTACTTGCGAGCCTCCAAATAAGTACTGCAATCCACATCCAACTTGCCTACTGAACTCATCTCTTCGTCTCCCTCTGCAATTTTTCTCTCCCGCGCTTCCCTTCAGTATTAAATTAACGATTCCTTGACGTCTCAGAATAAGTGCTATCAATCGATCCCTCTTTTTAGTCAAGTTATCACAAAAAATTTCTTTTCTTCCCAGTTCTATTAAGTACCTCCACATTAGTTACGCGATATATCAATCTAATCTTCAGCTTATTCTGTTATACGATACTTTAAAAGCTTCCATTCTCTTCTTCTCTGAACCGCTTATTGTCCACGTTTCGCTTCCGTATAAGATTACACTCCAGACACATGCATTCAGAAAAGTCTTCTTTACACTTAAATTTATATTTGTTGTTACTAAATTTCTCTTCTTCAGTAGCGGTCTCATACAGATTTGGTTTTATGTACATGGACTGAAGCGGAGAGTGAAAATTTTTTTCAAGGGCGGGGGAACAGAACCCTAGGCAAGTGTTGTAGCCTTTATGCCACAGTGTCACAGCGGTTCACAGAACTGCACGAATTACCTCGGCACGCCACCGTCCTCGCTCCAAATTCTCACTGCCATCTCAGTCTAATTCCTAATCTAACTCCCTCAGCATCCCCCAATTTAATTTGACTACATTTCATTTCAACTGTTTTGCTTTGATTAATGTTCATTTTATATTTTCAGCACACTGTCCATTACGCTCAACTGCCAATCCAAGTCCTTTGCTGTCTCTGACAGAATTGCGAAGCCATCGGCAGACCTCAGAGTTTTTATTTCCTCCTCCAGGGCTTCAATTCTTTTTCCTGTATTTTCTTTGGTTTTCCTTGCTGCTTACTTAATATACAGACTGAATAAAATCGAGGATAATCCTCAATCGTGTCTCTCCCCCTTATCGATCACTGTTTCCGTTGCTTGCACTCCGATTCTTATAACTGCCTTCTGGTATCTGTACATCAAAATTTCAAAGAGTGCGCTTCTGTCAACATTGTCAAAAGCTTTCTCTAAGTCTATAGTAATACAAAAATAGGTTTGCCTTTCTTTGACAAATTTTCGAGGGTAAGTGGTAGCGTCAATACTGCTTTGTGTGTTCCTATATTTCTGTGAAACCCAATCTGATGTTCCCTGACGTTGGCTTCTACCAGTTTTTCCGTTCTTCTCTGAATAGTATGTGTTTATATTTTGCAACCATGTCTTGTGTGCGTATGACATGTTTGGCTTTCTAAGGAGTTTGGCCGCCTGGTGCTATTCTTTTTATTTCACGGTACTTCAGCGACTTGGGCGTTGATGAAGATGACTACAACATGCACACCCAGTCCCGCATTGAGAGAGTCCCCAATCTGACCTTGAATGGAACCATGATTTAGAGTCAGCACCTCTAACCACAAGACCACGACCAGCTGACGTGACCTATTAAAGTGATGGTTCGGTAATATTCAGATCTGTCAGCACGTTTTTTTTTTTTTTTTTTTTAATTGGAATTACTATACACTTCTTAAGATCTGATGCTCTTTTCCCTGTCTCAAATATCTTCTAAACCAGGTCGAATTGAACCTTCCAAGGAAGTCAGCACTTCTGACTAACTGTCGTCTACTGCAGGGGCCATGTTTCAGCTTAGGTCTTTCAAAACTCCGTCAAGTTCTTCTCGCACTCTCACATCTCCTACCTCATGTGGCGTCTGCGTCTCCTTAGACTTGACACGACTCGGTGGCGATGGTTGTCCCATGAACTCCTCGCGTGGTTTTCTTTTGTTGTGAGTCCGCGACAGACTTTTCAACTTGCGCGAACTGACTAGCTGTAGTTCTTCTTTTTATTATTCCTGGTTAGATAATGGATGTTGAATATTAATAATATAAAGTCTTGAATCTTCAACTCATCACTCAGGTCGTGGCCACATTATGGAATTGCGAGGATGTAAGTTAATGAATTGTTATTCCGTCGTCAAGACGTCGCTACGTCGTGTGTTCAATAACTACACGACGTATACTTAAGCATTGTTCAGAATGCGCCGTAATCTTGGGACAAATCTATAACCATGAAATCACTTTTCAATTCATAATATTCTGATAGTCAATTAATTGTCACCAATACACAAGATAATGTCTATTCAATTATGTAGGCGACACGAAGAATTAAAGTTTGAATCCAGTTTTATTGTTCTTTCTAATTAATTGTCCCTCCGCTGAGCACGCAGACCGATTTCTCACTCAGGGAATTGCTTCCGTTTGCATCAGTAACCCTGACGTTGACGACAACTTCTGACAACTCGGCGGAATTGTACGATCTTCGTGTTTGCATTTGTCTGTTACCTACTCGAGACTAATAATTGTTTTTCTGTCGGCGATCACTCTTTTTCAATGTCCTTGAATGTTCATGCTTATTCAGTATCACGAAGGCTAAGTCCCATCACAAATCTCACACGATTTAACTTCGCCGCGAATCTCCGTATCCCGTTATCTTGCTCGGTAAAGAGGACTTTGCTTTAGTATGACTTCTGAATAATACTTCAGTCTGTATCGCCAAATTTTCTAACTTCCGATTACCTTAAAACAATCTAGTAGCGCTTACATGCATTCTACTATCACAATAGTATTAGAGAGCGACTACATAGCAACAGAAACTAACATTTCCATTTCCGAGTTACATTGTAGTCCCATCAAACTTCCTTTTCAATGCGGCGACAACTCTCTTCTATGGTAAATGTTATCTTTGTCCAATTTACCATCTGGGCTCTATCCTTCGTTATTAATAATTTTGCAATTCTTTCTTCGATGTTTTCGTTGCGTATTCTATCATATTCTTTCATTCAGTCTCTATTTGATGATAAATATTATTATTCGTATGACATTCCTGTTGGTCAAATTATCACAAGTGTAAATTTTGTCGTCAGTAGCTGCGTCACTGTCAGGATGACTAATTTTCCGTTACTTTTACAACAAGGGTTGTTTATTAGGGTTTCTGTAATTTGGGTGTTATACTCATCTTCATCTACTTCCTCATTCAGTTACATCTACAACAATATTCCGCAAGCCACCTGACCGTATCTGCCGAAGGATATTTCTACAAGCGGGCCGGAGTGGCCGAGCGGTTCTAGGCGCTACAGTCTGGAACCGTGCGACCGCTACGGTCGCAGGTTCGAATCCTGCCTCGGGCGTGGATGTGTGTGATGTCCTTAGGTTAGTTAGGTTTACGTAGTTCTAAGTTCTAGGGGATTGATGACCACAGCAGTTGAATCCCATAGTGCTCAGAGCCATTTGTACCATTTGATACTTCTACTGCCGAGAATTCGTCCCCACTTTACTGTTCCATTCGAGAATGGCACATGGAAAGCCTCTGTATTAGTTTTAATTTCTCGAATTTTATACCTGTGGTCATTTTGCGTGACATCTGTGGGAGGAAGTAATATGTTTTTGTACGTCCATCCTTCCGCTGGGAGGACTGGGTACTACGGTCGTTCGCTATTGTAAGAAAATGAAACACCTACAGTCGTCCTTATGATGTCATTTATTGTGTAGCTGCCAGTTTCGGTGCTTCAGTGCACCATCTTCAGGACTTAATTGATACTGAAGGGGTTATCACGATCCATATATATGATGCATTAGTGGCCAACAACTGGTTTACGCAGGCACTCTGTAACCACCAACAATCAACTTATTCTTATTACTGGAGGAGAAGGAAGCAACCATCCCAGCATTTGCATGGAGTGACTTAGGTGATTGCAGAAAACCGATGTCTTGATGGGCGACCAGAGAACTGCTACTCGAGGACTTTAGGCTGTGTATCAATTCACTCAGTCCCCGTGGACATATTGTAAATTACTATTCACGAGACGATCGAGGGGCTTTTCGACATATTATGTGAACGAGCATTTCCAACGGCATTTAAAAAAAATAGTGCAGGAATAGACTGAATGTAGATAGTGATTTGATGCTAAAATTAACCAGTTTTGATGTAGTTGATGGTTGGAGAGACGACATCGCGGTTACAGGTACTCTGCATAAACCAAATGTTGGCCACTGACGCATCATGTATATGGGTGGTGATAACCCCTTCAGCATGAACGAAGGCCTGAAGATGGTGCACTGAAGCGTCGAAAATGGTAGCTACACAATAAATGAAAACGTAAGGACTGCTGTAGGTGTTTCATTTTCTTACAGAAGTAACTGTTGTTCCAATCATCCCGGAAAGTAGTTTCAAGAGATGTCAATAGTAAACCTGTCCGTGACGCACATCCCCTCTCTTGCACCGTGTACCACTGGATTTCGTTGAGCATCTCCGCAACGCCCTCTCACGTACTATACGATCCCGTGAAGAAACGCGCCGCTCTTCATTGGATCTTCTCTAATTCTTCCATCAGTCCTCCCAGTTAAGGGTTCCAGACTGATAAACAGTACTCAAGAATCGCTCAATTAAACCCCTTGTGAGCTACTTTTCTAGTAAATGAATAAATTTCCTTAAGATTCTTTCTATTACTCTCAGTCTGGCATCTACTTTTCTTACTATTATTCCACTATTCTATTATTGTTATTATTACTATTATTCTACTGCTATTATTATATTTTCCTACTACTCTTCTACTTAAGATAGCTCCGGATAGCTACTCCTAGATATTTTATGACGGCTACCGTCTCCAATAATTTGTCCGCTGTAGTGTAGCTGCACAGAAGTGGATTTATTTTACTGTGTATGCACAATAACTTGCATTTATTTACGTTCATGATCAACTGCCGCCGGTCGAGTGGTTCTAGGCGCTACAGCCTGGAACTGCGCGACCGCTACGGTCGCAGGTTCGAATCCTGCCTAGGGCATGGATGTGTGTGATGTCCTTAGGTTAGTTAGGTTTAAGTAGTTCTAAGTTCTAGGGGACTGATGACCTCAGATGTTAAGTCCCGTAGTGCTCAGAGCCATTTGAACCATTTTTGAACGGACCGCTCAGGATTGGCATCACCTATGAGTGTCGCATCAATTATTAAACTTTATGGTATCTGTAGTACTCAGTTATACTGTCTCAAAATGGCGCCTAAACGGTAGGACCATGTGGTCTGGAGTCATGGAAGCGCGTCTTAATAGCAGAAGGACTCGGGTTCGGCCGTCCGGTGTGGCTGTGCGGTTCTAGGCGCTTCAGTCTGGAACCGCGTGACCGCTACGGTCGCAGGTTCTAATCCTGCCTCGGGCATGGATGTGTGCGATGTCCTCAGGTTAGTTGGGTTTAAGTACTTCTAAGTTTTAGGGGACTGATGACCTCAGACGTCCCATAGTGCTTAGAACCATTTTTGATCAAGTTCCAGTCGCTCCACCATTCATCAGGACTGCACGTCATTCTGAAAATTTGTACTCTATTCTGACGTAGTTACCTTTTAACAGAGAATCGCATCATCTGCGAATAACCTTAGAGAGCTTCTGACGCATTCTACTAGAACGGCTGTTTCCAACCCACGCCCCGCGGTCCGCGTCTGGGCCCTAGGCAGCTTGACAATGGGCCACGAGCACTGCTCGAGACTCCAACAGAAAAGCTATCGGAAGCTTTAGCGGTGTCACCCGTCTTTCGTAAAGGTCAGCGAGTAAAGTATGAAATAAGAGCTGAAATGCATGGCAGTATTCTTTTTTCTTTTTAGTTTTGAAAATTACCATTGTCGTGTTCAAGCAAGCGCCTAGAACAGTACAGCGCTACAGATTGCGCTACAGGGCTGCCGCGCTGGTTTCGCTGGCTGCCGACGGCGTAAACACACAATACGCCACAATCTCATCGCAATTTGTCGAATACGCAGTTTCTCTGACACTGCTGTTCACAAGAACTACTTGCTTGAATTTTGCTCATTTAATGTCCTGACATAGACTGAAGGAAGGACGGCAGATGTTTGACGTCCCGTCCACAGGTAAGGTTGTGAGGGACAGAGTTTTGCTTGGATTTCTCATTACTGGAAGGGTAGGAAGCAACCATTCCGGCGCTTGCATGGAGTGACTTGGGTGACTGCAGGAAACCGGTATTTGTCTGCGTAGCCAGTGAACTGCGAGTTGAGGGTTTTAGGTAGTGCATCACTTCGCTCAGTCCCCGTGGACACAATGCTGAATAACTATTTCCTGAGACGACTGATGGCCTTTTCAACATACTACGGGGACGAGCTTTTCCGACTTGATTTTTTTTAAAAATTAGTACAGGAATAGTGATTTATGCTAAAATTAACCACTTTTGAACCAGATATTAGTTCTCTCGTGGATGACAAACAACCTAAAAAAAACCATTGAGTTCTTTTTAACACTGACCACTCGATCTTCAATTTTTATCCAGTTGTGACTGCTAAGTGAATTTAAGAAAAATCCATTCTGTATAAAAATGTATAAATACTTTTCAGCAGTGAAAAGGCATAAGACAAAAATAAATGAAACCGCGAAAGATTTCAAGAAAAAAAAGGACGAGGAATTTCTACAGAATATTCAGGGATAATATAATGGGCTGTCAGCCTCCAAACATCTGTTGCAGAAGTACAAATGGGTCTCTAGAATCCAAACTCTAAAGAAACTCGCAATATTCTTGAATGATACTTTGATAAACTCCTCAACTGTGAGAAGCCCAAAGAAAAATTACATTTCACCATAACGCTACCAAACCCACACTCGAAGCCGCCTACAGTCACAGAGGTAGAGGAGGTTATAAAACAACTAAAGAACCCAGGGGAAGATGGCATTATCGCCGAGATATGGAAACTCACAGACCAAAATATTACAAAGAAAATTCTCAAACTTCTCTAGGAAATACGGAGTACAGAGAAACTTCCATCGGAATGGAAATGCGCACTGTTTCACCCACTCCACTTAGGAGAGCAGGACAGACCCTATTAATTACAGATGGATCCCATTGTATAATTATATAATTATTATAAAATAATTATAAATTTAATTATTAATTATAATTATTATAATTATATTATAATAATTATAATTATTACCGGTCACTTACTCACTTACAAAATTCTGTCCATCGTGTTACTGAACAGATTGGATGCAAAGATAGGTGAATAACAAGCAGGATTCAGAAAGGATCATCCTGTATTGAATGATTTTGGAACCTGCGAACACTCTTGATGGTCAGACAGACAAAGAACACTGCAGTTACATTTGTGAACTTTAAGAATGCCTATGACTCCATTGACAGGTAGTCTCCATTTGGCACACTAGAAGAATATGGAATAGACAGAAAAACTATGGGACTGATTGAACAGACGCTCACAGACACCACACCCAAAATAAAATTTATGGGAGAAACCTGAGAGCGATTTGAGATATATACAGGGGTCAGACAAGGAGATGGTCTCTCACAATAGCATAGTTCTGGACAAAATCATCAAGCAGTGGCAAGAAAAAGTAAAAGGAATTCAGTTAGGAAGAACATGTGCAAACAAGACAATCATAAAATGCCGAGCATTTGAAGATGATTTGGCAACACTCAGCAACAACAGAGAAGAAGCGCAAGAAGCACTGGAATATTTACATGAAGTCTATGTTAAAACGTGGTTACAGATATTATACAAGAAATCACAGTACATGGAAAGAAAGAACAACAATACACAAGTGATGCACACACAATATCGCCGCGAGAGTCTGCATTCATACACAACATGGTTTGGTTAACAGAGTGGAAAAATGTTGGAAAATACAGACAAATAGGAGGATCAAACAAGACGTCCAATACGGAATGAACAGAAAAACTTCAGAAAGCGTAGAAACTAACATGGACGCACTACAATAAAAGATGCATCTCAAGACAAGCGAAAATCAGGCATTACAAAAAAGTTGTATTACCAGAAGCCCTCTATGCATCAGAAACGACCACAATCGGGGCATCAGGCATTACAGAGACTGAAAAGATAGAACGTAAAATCCTTCGAAAAATTATTGTAGCAGTACATAGAGATGGTATATGGACAAAGAGGCCAACCAAAGAACTATACGAACATACAGACTCGCAGACATAATCACAATATTTGAAGTAAAAGAAAGGAAGAGACCAGGGAAAATATGGACAGAACAAAGAAAACATGAACACAGTGAAATAACGAAGAGGATTTGGGAAAAGAAAAAGAAGAAGAAAAGACAAAAAAAGGGGGAAATTGAATAATCGCGTAACATTGAAGTTCAAGAACTGTCTTAAGGGCACAAATGTACACTCCTGGAAATTGAAATAAGAACACCGTGAATTCATTGTCCCAGGAAGGGGAAACTTTATTGACACATTCCTGGGGTCAGATACATCACATGATCACACTGACAGAACCACAGGCACAAAGACACAGGCAACAGAGCATGCACAATGTCGGCACTAGTACAGTGTATATCCACCTTTCGCAGCAATGCAGGCTGCTATTCTCCTATGGAGACGATCGTAGAGATGCTGGATGTAGTCCTGTGGAACGGCTTGCCATGCCATTTCCACCTGGCACCTCAGTTGGACCAGCGTTCGTGCTGGACGTGCAGACCGTGTGAGACGACGCTTCATCCAGTCCCAAACATGCTCAATGGGGGACAGATCCGGAGATCTTGCTGGCCAGCGTAGTTGACTTACACCTTCTAGAGCACGTTGGGTGGCACTGGATACATGCGGACGTGCGTTGTCCTGTTGGAACAGCAAGTTCCCTTGCCGGTCTAGGAATGGTAGAACGATAGGTTCGATGACGGTTTGGATTCACCGTGCACTATTCAGTGTCCCCTCGACGATCACCAGAGGTGTACGGCCAGTGTAGGAGATCGCTCCCCACCCCATGATGAGGGGTGTTGGCCCTGTGTGCCTCGGTCGTATGCAGTCCTGATTGTGGTGCTCACCTGCACGACGCCAAACACGCATACGACCATCATTGGCACCAAGGCAGAAGCGACTCTCATCGCTGAAGACGACACATCTCCATTCGTCCCTCCATTCACGCCTGTCGCGACACCACTGGAGGCGGGCTGTACGATGTTGGGGCGTGAGCGGAAGACGGCCTAACGGTGTGCGGGTCCGTAGCCCAGCTTCATGGAGACGGTTGCGAATGGTCCTCGCCGATACCCCAGGAGCAACAGTGTCCCTAATTTGCAGGGAAGTGGCGGTGCGGTCCCCTACGGCACTGCGTAGGATCCTACGGTCTTGGCCTGCATCCGTGCGTCGCTGCGGTCCGGTCCTAGGTAGACGGGCACGTGCACCTTCCGCCGACCACTGGCGACAACATCGATGTACTGTGGGGACCTCACGCCCCACGTGTTGAGCAATTCGGCGGTACGTCCACCTGGCCTCCAGCATGCCCACTTTACGTCCTCGCTCAAAGTCCGTCAACTGCACATACGGTTCACGTCCACGCTGTCGCGGCATGCTACCAGTGTTAAAGACTGCGATGGAGCTCCGTATGCCACGGCAAACTGGCTGACACTGACGGCGGCGGTGCACAAATGCTGCGCAGCTAGCGCCATTCGACGGCCAACACCGCGGTTCCTGGTGTGTCCGCTGTGCCGTGCGTGTGATCATTGCTTGTACAGCCCTCTCGCAGTGTCCGGAGCAAGTATGGTGGGTCTGACACACCGGTGTCAATGTGTTCTTTTGTCCATTTCCAGGAGTGTATAATAATAACAATAATTTTTCAGTCCATCTTGTACGAGTGTTGTTCTTTTATTAAGGTCCGACTAGTCACAAAATGCAAAACGACAGTTAAAATCCGATGAAGCTTCACGCGTGTGAGCTGGGCAGTGCCTATAGTATTTCCGTCGATCGTGTCACTCGCTCTTTTCAGTTCTGAGTGCACACTGAGCACGTGAAGACGTCTAGAAAAACTGTCTCCCGTCAAGTATGAGTGCCTGCCGAGAGATTTCGCTTGGTTTCATGCAGCCCTCATAACATAAATGTCATGCATTTTCTGCTTCATGACAATTCTTGGTCGCACACTGTAAGAGAAATGAAGACAAGACGCACATGCAATGTTTTCGATGGAAAGATTTTTATCACCCACCATACCGCCCGGTCTTGGCTCCCTCTGAGTTTCATCTCTGCTAACATGAACCGCTGGCTGTGAAGACAACATTTTCGCACAGACAATAAACTGTAGACCAGCGTAAAGAATTGCTGAAAAGCAACAAGCAGCTGCCTTCTATGTCGAGGGTACTGAAAATCTGGTACAAAGCTACGTCAGATGGCTAACTCTTGGACGGCGACTACGCAGAGCCGGCCGCGGTGGCCGAACGGTTCTAGGAGCGCAGTCCGGAACCGCGGGACTGCTACGGTCGCAGGTTCGAATCCTACCTCGGGCATGGATGTGTGTGATGTCCTTAGGTTAGTTAGGTTTAAGTAGTTCTAAGTTCTAGGGGACTGCTGACCACAAATGTTAAGTCCCATAGTGCTCAAAGCCATTTGAACCATTTTTTGACTACGCAGAGAAATAGCTGGATGATGTCGATAATTGTTGCGAATAAAGAAAATTTGATATTTCACTGTGGTTTACATTTCATGACAGATCAGCCCCCCCCCCCCCCCCCCCACACACACACACATTTTTCTTGTATATTTATTTGCTCGACCTGTAAGGGGGTGTTGCCAGCATAGTGAATTTTCCACTAAAAATGGTGGTTTCTACCCTCTATTTAGTGTCGAAATATATTTATATGTTTCGAAATATGTTATTTCTAGTTTATTTGATTTCAGGAGTATTTAACTTTTACTGCGAAGACAAGACTGAGCATTACAATGTGACATCAAACGAACCATCACATTCGATAGACTACATGCGGGGACTCCCTGTAGAATGAACAGTAATTAGTAGCACCTAGCTATAGTTCATTTCGCAAGTGAAGGCAGCTTGCGCTGCGGCACGGAGTGCAGCAACCGGTTTCAAACAATTGGTGCTCACTTATTTCACTGTCGCTTTGAATAACCATTGAGCGCTTGTTGGCTCACGCAGAGTGCGTCATTTCAGATGCGCAGAAAAAGTAACTCGACTGCCGGTGTTTGTGGTGTGCACTATAAAATTGTGATTCTCGGTGTATGGTATTATTTCACGACTTCATAGGTGTAAACTACGCCGAAAAAAGCCCGCTCGGTTAGCCGTGCGGTCTAACGCTCTGCTTTCCGTTTGGGAAGGCTGACGGTCCCCGGCACGAATCCAGCCAGTGGATTAATGTCGAGGTCTGGTGTGCCGGCCAGTCTGGGGATGGTTTTCAAGGCAGTTTTCCATCTGCCTCGGCGAATGCGGGCTGGTTCCCCCTATTCCGCCTCAGTTACCTAGTAGGCAATTGCTGCGCAAACACTGTCTCCACTTACACTTACATCATAATTATTCTACCACGCAAACATTCCACTTGGTTTGAAGTGGGGTGGACTGCTGTAGCTTGTTGTGGCTTTGTGAACCACTGAGGGCTACGGCGGGGACGAATCCTCTCCGTCGTTTCTGGGTCCCAAGTTCAAAACAATACATTGCCGAAATCGCAATATACGCAAATGCTTCGGGATTTTTGGCTTCAAAACCGACATTTAAAAGACTGACTTCAAATTATTGAAAGTACTATGGGTCAGTGCAAATTTTGTGGGACACTTTTAAGGAGTCACTATGGAGATTTGAAGTCTCTGGGATGTGAAAGAAGCATCTACAAGATAAAAAGGTATGCCACATTTTTTAAATTGATTAGTTACTCATTGATCGGTTTTACATCTTCTACCACTCTTTGACTAAGTAAATTGTTGCACGTTGTTACTATGCAGCCTAAGTCAGAGCCCACTGGGAATAGAAAACATGGTTCAGATGGCTCTGAGCACTATGGGACTTAACATCTGATGTCATCAGGCCCCTAGAACTTAGAACTACTGAAACCTAACTAACCTAAGGACATCACACACATCCATGCCCGAGGCAGGATTCGAATCTGCGACAGTAGCGGTCCCGCGGTTCCAGACTGTAGCGCCTAGAACCGCTCGACCAACCGGGCCGGCTGTATGCTTTCATAATAATTAAAAGAAATTAGCGATTATGAGAGTAGGGGCATTTGTTAGTGGTTTTTTGGTGGTTCTTGCACTTGAAACTGGTGGGGAGCTCAATTTGGCAACACTCTACAACGTTTTTTTGTTTTTTTTTCATAACAGGTGGTCTGCACAAGCAAAAAGGCGCTGTTTATATTTTTCTTGTAATTTATTTGCTCGACCTGAAGGTTTTTTTACAGAGTAGGTGGTCTGCACAACTAAAAAGGCTGGGAACCACTCTGCTAGATCATTTATGTATAAGCACATTGTGAACAGCAACGGTCCTATCACAGTTTCTCGAGATACTCCCGAAAATATATTTCTATAATAATGCCCTCGAGTTCATTTCCCATGTAAAGCCCTCTGTGAATAACCTTCTACCTTTCAGCTTTTCCTTCTTTGCCTAGGACGGGTTTTCCTTCTGAGCACTTGGTATCCATAACTCTTTTTCCCCGAGACCTCTTGAACTTTCCTGTGTATGGTATCTACCATTCCCCTAGTTATGCACTGATAAGATTAAACATTATGACCTCCTGTTTAATAGCGTGCTGCTCCTCTTTTCAAACGCAGTACAACAGAGATTCTGCTTGGCATGGATTCCACAAGTGCTTGACAGGATTCTGGAAGTATGCGGCAGCAGATGACTACGCACAGATCAAGCAATTCCCCCAAGTTACAAGATGGTGGTTTTCAGGCTCGCAGCTGGCGCCCGATGTGTGTTCCATTGGTTACAGATCATACATTCTGCTGGCCATATATCAGTATGAGTTCACTATAATGCCCCTCAACCCACTGCAGCGCTATTCCAACCTTGCAACGCTTACAGCCATCCTGCTAGAAGATGTCATCGCCATAGGGAGAGGGACTTCCAGCACTAAGCGATGCAGCTGGTCTGCAATAATGTTCTCTTAGTTCACTACTGTCACGATGCCTTCGATTACCACCATAGATACCATGGAAGCCTAATTGAATGTACCCCATAGCGTAATTCTGCCCTCACCGGCCTGCATCTGTGGTGCGGTCCATGATTCGTGCAGCCTGAGCCGTGCACGGCTTGTGTTCATGCCATTTATTGTTGTCATCTTCAATTACGGTACTGCCGCCTTCTCTTCTTATTCCATTTAAAGGCATCACTAACTTCCTGGCTTACTTGTCCGTGAGCGGCAGCAGTAGCGCCTATCGATAACTGCCTGTCGTACCATCTCTGGAACGACGGATAGTATTTCCGGGTCGTTGTGTGTCTGGCGGTTACTTCGAGACGGACCAGCAGTGCAGTCGGGACGCAGCAGCACTGAATTCGAGGGACGGAGCTCCGGAGAGGTGCCGACAGCTAGTGCTCGCCAACCGCTGGCGACACACGTCAACTGTCCAACGGTACAGCACGGTGTGTAGTTTGACAGCTCAATTTATAATTGGTTGTGGGCGCCAATACCTTCTACATTGTTCCATTGAACTTCCTGTTGTGTGCTGGTCAGGTGAAGTGGAGGTTATCTTGTCTGTGGGTCCGTTGACTGTCTGTCGGTTGGGTTGTCGTCGTATCGACAATGGTTGGGCCAACTGCCTGTCTCACCTAAGCGAGCGTTAGTGTTTGGATTCCAGGCGGCCCTTGGAACTTCTGAGCGCCCTTGCGTGTACTGCCTTTTCTTGTTTGATCTTGTTGTTTGTACTTGTATGGCTTCTAACCGATTTTTAGATTAACGTTGTTTTGCCCTTAAGGCGTCAGATGGTTTGGGCCTTCAGCATAATTAAGGAACTGTTTTAAGATAAGGCTTTACCTTTTAAATTTCTGATTTTGGTTGAGCGTTAAGTTATTGGCTTTCAGGCGTTTTTAAATTAAAGTGGTCTTGCCCTTAAGGCATGAGATTGTACGATGCATCTAGCCGCTAATTAAGTTTTTTTTTAAATTTTTTTCTTGACTCTTGTAATTTTTTATCAAATAAAAGGCTGTATGTTCGAGTGTAACTGAATGCCGCTTATTTTGGCCCCTTTCCACAACTTAAACTACCTGTCCTGTCCTGCGGGTTAAGCAGGGCGTCTCACAGCCATTCGCCTGGATGATAGCGTTTAATGACCCAGCCATCGACCCACGATGAAAACTCAGTTTTGCTCTACCCACTGCGGTCACAACAGACAATATTGTTGGGTCAACACAGTTACACGTAGGGGTCGAGTGACGTGGAGCTCCGTGTCCAACAATGGCATCTGGACACTGTGCTCCGAAACATCTCTGCCTGCGCTGCCAATCCTGGATTACACGATGGGGGACCATCCGATCTCTACGTTTTGTGACGAGACGCGCTCATCCAATACCATACAGCCTACTCGCTATTTCCCCATCTTTCATCCGTTCTCGCGACTGTAGTACGCCAACGGGCGACCAGCTTCGCCGTTTCAGATTCTCGTTTCCAGCCGCAGCGCCACAACAATGTGTTCTTCGTCAAAATCACTAATATACTATTCGGCATTAAAATTGCTAAACCACGAAGATGACCTGCTACAGACGCGAAATTTAACCCACAGGAAGAAGATGCGGCGATATGCAAATGATTAGCTTTTCAGAGCATTCACACGAGGTTGGCGCCAGAGGCGACACCTACAACGTGCTGACATGAGGAAAGTTTCCAACCGATTTCTCATACACAAACAGCAGTTGACCGGCGTTGCCTGTTGAAACGCTGTTGTGAGGAGGAGAAATGCGTACCATCACGTTTCCGAGTTTGATAAGGGTCAGATTGTAGCCCACCGCGATTGCGGATTGTCATATCGCGACATTGCTGCTCGCGTTGGTCGAGATGCATTTACTGTTAGCAGAATATCTAATCGGTGGGTTCAGGAGGGTAATACGGAACTGCTGGACCCCAACGACCTCGTATCACTAGCAGTCGAGATGACAGGCATCTTATCCGCATGGCTGTAACGGATCGTGCAGCCACGTCACGATCCCTGAGTCAACAGATGCGGACGTTTGCAAGACAACAACCATCTGCACGAACTGTTCGACGACGTTTGCAGCAGCATGGACTATTAGCTTGGAGACCATAGCTGCGGTTACCCTTGACGCTGCATCACAGACAGGAGCGCCTGCGATGGTGTACTCAACGACGAACGTGGGTGCACGAATGGCAAAACGTCATTTTCTCGGGTGTGAATGCAGGTTCTGTTTACAGCATCATTATCCTCGCATCCCTGTTTGGCGACATCGCGGTGAACGCACATTGGAAGCATGTATTCGTCATCGCCATACTAGCGTATCACCCGGCGTGGTGGTATGAGGTGCCATTGGTTACATGTCTCGGTTACCTCTTGTTCGCATTGACGGCACTTTGAACAATGGACGTTACATTTCAGACGTGTTACGACCCGTGGCTCTACCCTTCATTCGATGCCTGCGAAACCCTACATTTCAGCAGGATAATGCACGACCGCATGTTGCAGGTCCTGTACGGGTCTTTGTGGATACAGAAAATGTTCGACTGCTGCCCTGGTCTGCTCACTCTCCAGATCTCTCACCAATTGAAAACGTCTGGTCAAAGGTGGACGAGCCTTTGGCTCGTCAGAATACGCCAGTCACTACTCTTGAACCGTGATATCGTGTTGCCGGCAGTGATGGCCGAGCGGTTCTAGGTGCTACAGTCTGGAACCGCGCGACCGCTTCGGTCGCAGGTTCGAATCCTGCCTCGGGCATGGATGTGTGTGATGTCCTTAGGTTAGTTAGGTTTAAGTAGTTCTAGGTTCTAGGGGACTGATGACCTCAGATGTTAAGTCCCATAGTGCTCAGAGCCATTTGATATTGTGTTGAAGCTGCATGGACAGCTGTACCTGTGCACGCCATCGAAGCTCTGTTTGATTCAATCAGGTGTATCAAGGCCGTTATTAGGGCCAGAGGTGGTTGTTCTGAGTAGTGATTTCTCAGGATCTACGCACCTGAATTGCGTGAAAATGTAATCACATCTCAGTTCTAGTATAATATATTTGTCGAATGAATACCCGTTTATGATCTGCATTTGGTGAGTAGTGTATCAATGGATTTCAGGGTTTGCAGCGCCTAGCTTTGCTATAATGACTGCCCACTCGTCCCTCTTCACTTTACGTTCTCGTGTCACGTGCCGGCAAAGCCAGCAGTAGGATTTCAACCTGAAGGTGGTCAATGGTCGTAATGAGATTATCACTCTGCAGCGGAGTGTACGCTGATATGAAACTTCCTGGCATATAAAAACTGTGTGCCGGACCGGGACTCTAACTCGGGACTTTTGCCTTTCGTGGGAAAGTGCCCTACCAGCTTAGCTACCCAAGCACGACTTACGCCCCGTCCTCACAGATTTACTTCTGCTAGTACCTCGTGTCCTACCTTCCAAACTTAACAGAAGCTTTCCTGCGAACCTTGCAGAACTAGCACTGCTGAAAGAAAGGATATTGCGGAGACATGGCTTAGCCACAGTCTGGGGGATGTTTCCAGAATGAGATTTTCACTGTGCAGCGGAGTGTGCGCTGATATGAAACTTCCTGGCAGATTAAAAATGTGTTCCGGACCGAGACTCGAACTCGGGACCTTTGCCTTTCGCGGGAAAGTGCTCTACCAAGTGCCCGCGTAAGGCAAAGGTCCCGAGTTCGAGTCGCGGTCCGGCACACAGTTTATATGTGCCAGGAAGTTTCAATGGTCATAATGTTTTGGCCCGTCAGAGTACACGCTTCTGTAGTCTCGCATTTGGCCTCTAGCAGTTCCTTACTTTCTGTCAGAGGTATGTCAGTTTTGTCCTTGGTGGTTGCACAGCACCGCACAGCAACGCTCATCGCGGAAGGTCAGAGGCGTCGCATGCAGCGGCACGGCGGAGGCGTGGGAGCCGGCGCGGGCGGTGGGTCCTTGGCCGTGACAGAGCCCCGAGCCAACCGTAACGCACGTCGCGGGTCTACGGCCGGCTGAAGGCCGGGCGGCCGCAGAACTGGCACGGCGCGGCGCGGCGCGGCGCGGCATTAGGCATTCTGGCCGAGTCGCCGGCAGGAGTAGCAGCCAGCAGCCGGCAGCCGCCGCCGGCCGAGTAGCGGAGTAGGCGCGAGTGGCGAGTGGCGGGCTGCGGGCGGCCGTGACGCACGCCGGTGGTGGGGGCCGCAGACGGGGAAAAAAGAAAGCGAAGCGGCCGCCGGAAAGCTGGGTGTTTTAACAGCGGCACGCCGGCCCGCGCCGCATCTAGTTAGCGGTCCGTGCGTCGCCGCGCAGGGTCGTGTCAAGACGAGACAGGCCGCGTCTGCAGGCGTGCCGTGCCGAAGCCGCCGCGCGACGCCCGCTGACCACGCCGCCTCCTGCCGACGCCGCCGCCTCCGGCCACGCTCCCCTGCCGCCTGCGCCCGACCGCCGTCACCCGCAGGTGAGTCCAGTGCGAGCACACTGTTTTGACACTTGTTGCATCTCCGGTGTAGTCAAGTGTCTTGTCAGAACGTGGTCTTCCCTGTCTCGTCAAGTGCGTCTCACTTCGAGAATATGGACGAGTTTTGTATTTTCTGTAAACAGCTGTACAGCTTCAATGTATTTAAAGACCAATCACGGAACTACAAAAAGTTTCTGTAGTGTGTACAGGGTGTCCCAGAAGGAATGGTAGTATCCATGTCTATGAAAGGAAAGGTAACTCGAAGCAAAAAAGTGTAGTAAACAAGCGCTCTAAAGCATGCCAGTTTAACTATAAACTTAAAACAAATGTTTTGACCTCTTTGCAAAGGTCTTACTCAGGACAATGTCGCACTACAACATCCAGAAGAAATTTAATCATAGTGACACCGGCCGCGGAAGCCAACGTAATTATGAGCTCTAAAATATATACCTTAAGAGCCATGATCACTTGTTCAGTAGAAGAGAGGTGTTTCACATTAGCGAAGACGAACAAGTGCTCATAGCTCTTAAGGTATGCACTTTAGAGTCGAAGTTTACGGGACTTTCTTTCTTGTTATCGTTCATACTACTACCCTTAAAAAGATGGATAGCAAAGAACTTGCAGCGGAAGATATATGTTTTACTATGTCGAAAATGAATATTTGCTAATATCTTTTAAGATAAGCATTTTAGAGCCGGTGTTTATTAGACATGCTCGAATGCTCGTTCATGTCATATCCCTGACCATTCACCCACACTTATTTATACACAACCAACAAGCTCGGTCAGGCGACCACCACGTATTAACAACATACATCAAGATAAATGATCGCCATTTAACCTTATATTGTCCATGTTGCATTGTGCTGTGGATATTGCTGCTGTTTGTGACATTACAGATAAAGCAATTGTCTCTATCAGCCACTTTTATTTTATCCCAGGAGGCGTTTCCAGGGCTTACACTCCATCTTGAAGTGGATCTTTAATTTTTTTATTATATCTAGCTGTCTATTTAGAATTTCACTGCGAATATATTCCAGCAGAAACAACCGTGACTACAGTCATAAATATACTTGTCTTTAGATGCCTCACAGACACGAAACAATATAAAAATTGAGTTGTTTCATTTGTTGTTGGCCGGCCGGACAGGCCTTGCGGTTCTAGGCGCTACAGTCTGGAACCGAGCGACCGCTACGGTCGCAGGTTCGAATCCTGCCTCGGGCATGTATGTGTGTGATGTCCTTAGGTTAGTTCGGTTTAAGTAGTTCTAAGTTCTAGGCGACTGATGACCTCAGAAGTTAAATCGCATAGTGCTCAGAGCCATTTGAACCATTTTTGATTTGTTGTTGTCTCGTGTTCGTTTCCCATCTAAAGATGAAAATTTGTATTTATGACGACCATCAGGGTTCTATCTGCTGGAATGTAACCTGAAGATAATCCGTCGTGGGATAATATAAAAGTGACTGACACAGATATTTGTTTTAATTTATCTTTTAAGAGACGGTTCCTTCGTGTCAAATACGTAATTGTTCCTGTTGCAGCATCTGTCACCTGCGCATGATAGCACTGCAATGGACTGTCCAGTTTATTATTTGTTGACTAACGAAAAACGTGTTATATAACACAGGCACGTATTTGTGACAAATGTAGCAACTGACATCAGTCACGTATTGGACGCCAACGACCCTTTCTTTAACCTGATGTAGTATCTGTTGTAGTATTAATTCGTGGCTTGACCGAAGCTGGCTACCTGTGAATAAACTGCATTATTTAACTTCTGCTAATTTCATGATGCCATATTTCTGAATCTCTCATTACTTCGTGTCACTCATTATACGCTGAAATATTGACAGAAATGAAAACATTTGCAGTTATGATGATACATGTTTTCGGCGTATGCAGCTCCATAAGATGAGGCAACTGGACAACTTCGCACCTAAAACCTAGACCCTCACAAAAAAAGACATTGTTTGTCAACAGTTGCATAAAGTGGCTAACACACTCTTCTCTGTTTTAAATGAAGGTGATATTTTTCCACCAACAGCGTAGCTCTGATTTGATTAGGATCTCTTGTTGGTCACGTCGCACAGAAATATTTTCTGAGCAGTAAGTTCTCCAGTAGTTCCGGCCGGAGTGGCCGAGCGGTTCTGGGCACTTCAGTCCGGAACCACGCTACCGCTACGGTCACAGGTTCGAATTCTACCTCGAGCATGGATGTGTGTGATGTCCTTAGGTTAGTTAGGTATAAGTAGTTCACAGTTCTAGCGGACTGATGACCTCAGCAGTTAAGTCCCATAGTGCTCAGAGCCATTTGAACCAGTGGTTCGTTACTCCAGTTGCCACTGATTTTGTGAAAATATCTTCACAACAGTGAAAGAGGCCTATAATGTGCTGTCACCAAAACGTAAGAAAGGAAACAGAGTTATACAACACCCGTCAAATGCGAAACTGAAGTGACGTGGTTGCCATCGCTGTGGGAACAGGTCACCATTACGTCGTTGTGCCTTTCTTCCATTGCATTCAGTGAACCTATAGAGCAGGTGCATGTTGGCCCAGTCTTTATCAGTAAACCAGTCACACTGCTTTGTACCACTGTTAACATACAGCGAACAGAACCGAATAGTACTGAGTTCAAGCCTAAGGACGAAGAGACAAGTCGGCACTACTGTTTGCGAACAGAAAGACCCACGGAGCAGACCTACGACGTTTATATCTTGCATATATTTTCAATGTAGTACAAAAAATGTGTGTGAAATCTTATGGAACTTAACTGCTATGGTCATCAGTCCTTAAGCTTACACACTACTTAACCTAAATTATCCTAAGGACAAACACACACAGCCATGCCCGAGGGAGGACTCGAACCTCCGCCCGGATCAGCCGAATGTAGTACAGATACAAAGATAAATGGAGATGAGAAATCAAAGAAACGCAATCGAACCTCAGGAGAACATAGGACTCTTATACCAAAATACTCAGAAAACCGCACTGAGTCCGCCCCCTTAGCTGTCAAAGCGTCTGACTGCCATGAAGCGGGTCCGTATTCGATTCCCGAGCAGGTAGCGGAGTTTCGCCGCTCCCGGACAGGGGGTTGTGTTGTCCTCATCGTCATTTCATCATCATCATCGACACGCAAGTCACCCAATGTGGCGTCAACTGAAAAGACATGCAACTGTGCAGCCGAACTTCCCCAGGTGGGTCTCCCGGCCATCAAAGCCATACGATCATTGCATTCGTTTCAGTATCCCTGAACACCTACAAAATTCTATCAGTGGAATTCTGGCTTGTATATATACCTAGCTTCAGTTTGTGCAGCCTTTTTCAGGCGTAAACATGCAGGAAACACATGTAAGTAAATGCACTATGTTTGTCCTACTGGAAGCCAAAAGATTAAATGGACACTTGTACTTATGTTCTGCCGGCCGCGGTAGTCTCGCGGTTCTAGGCGCTGAGTCAGGAACCGCGCGACTGCTACGGTCGCAGGTTCGAATCCTGCCTCGTGCATGGATGTGTGCGATGTCCATAGGTTAGTTCGGTTTATATAGTTCTAAGTTCTAGGGGACTGATGACCACAGATGTTAAGTCCCATAGTGCTCAGAGCCATTTGAACCATTTTTGAACTTACGTTCTGACTTTACAATACGAGCGTCAACAGTCAAACAGAATAACACAAATATTGACCCGTTACAGTGAACAGCACGTACCATCGTACGCGCGTAAACATACACGTTACCATCTCGAAACGTGATCTCGATAGTGGGAACTCAACACACAGCAGTATAGCAACGCAAATACAAGAGAGCGCCACACACATGACGATGCTTACAAACTGTCGCTATAGCTCGAGAGCGGAGTTGCTGGACAAGGATCTATGATGAAGTTAAACCGAGAAAATTTTCGTACGTATGCACTATACATATTCATAAACCCAAATACAAGCTAAAAACAAAAGCAGAGCTGCTAAATCTTTATAAATTGAAAAGTACATCCCACAAATTTTAAAACTTAAAATTTAAAGTGTGCTGTGCAACAACTGCGTTAGAAGCGTCTCTTTTTTACTGGAAGTTGCTCCTAATGCTGACAGAGAACGCACAGTTACAAGCTGTTGTTTACTGAGAATGTTGACAGAAATTGAGCTATCGGTGCGACTTTTTCTTGTCAACATGCCGCTACATGATCCAGTCTCCCCTTACGAGGATGTCTGCGTGAAACGTAGTGTACAACTGTGTCATTAGAGGCGCTGCACGGATGGTTGTAGGAAATCAGACATGACCGTCGTAAACGAATTATCGCCGCAGCTGTGGCCTATGATTCATAAGTATCATGGAAACTTGAAATCACTGGCCGTGTATTGTTTTTTTTTTTTCTGCACACGGGTCTAATACCTGGACCAAAATGCAGCTTACTTGGTAAGGAAATGCTAGGCGATGTGACGCGATGCTTATCGGAGCTCTTGACAGCGGATGACACTGCGCTTTATGATCTAACTTGCATTATGTGACTATTGATGATTACCACGTCGGAGAGTTGCACAAGTCAGTGGTCGATGAAAGCCTAGCGTCGTTGCTGTCTGATCTAATGTATACCACATTTGAGCTATGTCAGATGGCTGGATTGCGCAAATGTAACTGCTTGTTGCTCTGTCTCTTATTCGCAGAATATACTCTGTTATGACAAGAAGAGCAGCGTGATGGTGAAAGCTTGCATATTAGATCAATCCCAGTGCAATGTTTATTGATCAATAAAGTTTCGACAATGAAGGCGTAACCAAATTCTTTCTTATTTCAGCAAAGAACAGTCCCAGTATGGTAGGTCTGTTGTCGAAGTTTCAGGAGAAGGATAAATGGTTAGGGCCACATTTCAGAAACTTTATTGATGACAGGCTTGCCTAAAAAGCGAGGGAGGATAGCAGAAATTCTGAAATATCTCGTAGTAAATTTTAAAAAACTTTCCAGAAAAATTGCAGGAAAGGAACATTAGTACTGAATTTGCGAATTTTCTTCAGGTGCAGAGACTTTGCTCTGTTAGATACTATGGAGAGAAAGTCGGAGTAACTACAGCCCCGTAGGGGCACGTGAAAAGTCGTTATACAACCTGTGAGTGAAGTTCAGTGAATCAGGAAAATTTAATATGCGGAACAATAGAACTTACTTTACTTCGTACTTTGCAGTGATGCATAAGTTTGTCGTCGACGCACAAACTCGTTTAAAATGTTGGATAAAATAATTTCGGGTAGTGGGCCGCCTCATTGTAACTACTAAAACAACTAAACAGTCGACGTTTCGACCACTGCCGGGAAACACTATCCCCCTTGACACAAGTTGCCGATTTGCTATTGCCTTCCAATCAACAACGAGAGTTTGCCCACCAGTCAGAGTGGCACAAGCAACAGTCAGCCGATACGCTGCCTTCTACCAATCACCTACTAGAGTTGCCTTCCAATGAGCCACCAGGACAGCACATCATCGGCGAAAGTACATCAACTTTCCAATGGCACTCACAAGCGTATGGCGATTTTCCATATACGTTCTCGCATTCAGGTCAACAAACGTGGCGTCCTAAAATGTTCTGTTACTCTTTCTTTATTTCTCTCTGAACCCGTTAAGCGAACTGGCTCCCCATGTAATTGTTCAACGACGAGTCATGAAATGCGTGTACCTCGCACAGGCTTCGTGCAGTGTCTCTGACATTCTATAATGTCCAATAATTGCCTGTCCCCAATAGACACCCGGCCGGTGTGGCCGAGCGGTTCTAGGCGCTTCAATCTGGAACCGCGCGACCGCTTCGGTCGCAGGTTCGAATCCTGTCTCGAGCATGGAGGTGAGTAATGTCTTTAGGTTAGTTAGGTTTAAGTAGTTCTTAGTGCTAGGGGACTGATGACCATAGTGCTCAGAGCCATTTGAACCATATTTGAACCCAATAGACAATTTGGGCTACTGGCGGCTTTCAGAGCCCTACTATCCTTATTTTAACACATGTTGTGTCTTCTTCTTCTCCACTTCGAGGTTTTGGCAATATGCCTGTTCTGATTTGAAATTTGAGACCATCTTTTTGTCGGTCTTCTGAATTTTTCGTGAGGGCTTCTAGTTATTTGCAATCACTCGAATTCAATCTTTATCCACACGTTTACGGCGGTGCTTCCACTTCTCCCTGTATTCTTCCGTTTCGTAGTTTAAGTTAAATGTTCCACATTCTCGAATATTCTTATTGCTTGTAAGATCTCTCTTTGAGAAACCTTTGACAGATGCTAGAAATCTCATTTTAGCCGATTGTATGTCGCTTTCTTTCTTCCTTTCTCTCTCTTTCTCTTCCAAAGTTTACTGCCGTAAAGCTAGGCAGGCACAGCTACTGTTTGGTAAAACTTTATTTTTTGTCTTTCCTCGCCTTGATCTTTAAGATTTTACAGCTGCTTTTATGTGCCGACATTTATTGTTTTTATATTGTACAGCATTATCGTTTTTCAAAGTGAAATCAAAACCGAAATATATAAAACCACGACTTGTTCCACAGATTTGCCTGCAATAAAAATTTTTGATCGGATTAGTGTTTCCGTAATAAGGTACAACTTTAGTTTTAGTGGTAGATATTTTCAGCTTGTAGCATTGTCTTCTTAATGTATAATCCATACACGGTATGTTGTAATTTCGCTTCAATTAATCTATATTAAGACTATTTTGTCTGCATGTAGCACAGCCTTAGGTGACAGTTTCTTTTCAGTTTTATACCTTCATGTACTTCATTCTTTAATTGTGTTATGAGCTCCTCAACTGGTCATAGGTTGTGTTCCAAAAATGAACAGCATAGAGACAGAAGTGATGACACTTTCTGCAGGACCTGACCATCATTTTGCAGGACAATGCTCAAGGACGTACAGTGCAAGCTGTTACTGATTTGTTTGACTGATGGGGCTGCTAACGGCTGTACAACCTACTGCATTCTCCTGACTTAAGCCCTCGTGAGTTCAACTCGATTTCTAAACTGTAGGAAATACTTCACGGCATTCGCTTCAAAACTGCTACTAATTCGTCGGGCAACAGACCAAACCGCTCGAACTGCAGCACGACTGGCCCTGCTAAGAGTATCCTACGACTTCCACATCGCTGGCAACGCGTTATACACTATGCTGGTGACTACTTTGAGGGTCAGTAAAACTTTGAAACACGTATCTATTTTGTACGAGCTGTAAATAAATAGTGGCCACTATTTAAGTTCCAACCCTCGTATTATTACAGGGTTTTTTTAGCCATTTTACCATCTATTTTTATAGAAAACCGTCTGAACATGTATTTCTACTGCATTGCAATGCTTACGCCCTGCAGATGGTCTAAACCGATTGCCAGACAAAATAAACATTTGTTGCGAAAGAGACTGTCCGCCGCGAGATTTAATGCTGGCTGCTGGCGTTGCGGGCACATTAGACAGCAAGGAAAGTATGTAAGCTGATCAGCGCCGAAGGGGGAATTATCCTAGTCATGATACGGGCAGCAAATGGGGAAATAAACTAACAAGGGACATATACGAAGAGCAGATTATTATCGGCTGCTGCTGGGGAACAAGCCTCGCGGAAAGGTCAAAGGTTTTCTGCTGTCGTGAGAACGTACGGAAAGTCGTTGAAGGTAAAACCGCAAATAGGTGAGAAGGTGTTGGACGCCTACGCCTCTTCACAGAACGCGGAGTTTAGACGCTAGCCCACTCTGTAAAGGAGAACAAGGGGTGATCTGTGACGGATTTGACGGCAGAGCACAATGCTGGTGCAGGCACAGGTGTTCTGGACCACATCGTTCAGCAGACTTTGTTGACAGGGGACTGCGCAGCAGTCGACCTCCACGTGTTCCATTACTGTTATGACATCGTCAGTTACTATTGCAGTAGGCTATCGAAACGCGTCACCTGGTCAGATGAATCAAGTTTCTTGTATCACATCGGTGGTTGTGTCGCTAGGAACATGCACCGCACAACGAAGCACGCCGATGGGGGCAGCGTTGTGTTATAGCGGACATTCATCTGGACTTCTATAGGCTCTACGACAGCAGTTCAATACGTGAACATTACTGCGTAATACCCGCATTTCCTCCTGGTTGATGTCTTCCTCGCCGGCGGTAGCATCTTGCTACTGGTCCCAAGCTCGTGGACTACGGGCTAGCGTTGCTGCCTCTGGATCACGAGGCCCCGGGTTCGATTCCCCAGCCGGGTGGCGGATTTTCTCTGCTCGGGGACTGATTGTTTGTGTTGTTCTCATCATTTCGTCATAATCATCATTTGTGAGCATGACTAGATTTAATTGTGAAAAGAAAATGGACTGTGTAAAAATTGGGACCTTGTACGGGCGCTGATGACCGTGCAGTTGAGTGCCCCACAAACCAAAAGTCATCATCTTCCTGCGGGGTAACCGTATGCCTAACAAGGCCAGACTCGTGACACGGGGATATGAAGTAACGTTGACGGCTTAGCCGCCAAATTTGTCTTAGCTCAACTCGATGGAATAGTTCTGGGATGCTACCGGGCGCCATCTCTTCGCTCATATAACCACTGGCCAAGTAATATTCGCGATTTGCGTGACTGATGCATAGTCAACTGGCGCCACACACCTTCGAAAACGTCCAAAGACTTGTCGAACATATGCCAAGCACAATCGCTGCTGTGATACGCTACAAAGGAGAAGCTACATTGTATTGAACAGGTGCTCTTAATATTTTGGCTCATTAATGTATAATGGGCTATCGAAAAGTTTCCTTTCTAACTGCGTACAATCCAGAATCGGTATGCCAATCGGGCGTGAGGACTGAGGCAATCATTCCACCGACACGCCAGTTTAAAGATACCCTTTTTGTAAAACACCGTGTTTTAGTGCATGTGAAAATCATTAACTGCCTGTTGCACTTACTCATCCTACAGGAATTGTCGATCCTTTAGGGCATTATTCAAAGGACCGAAGGTATGCAAATCTCATGGGGAAATATCCGGACTGTAGGGTGGGTGCTCGACTGCCTGCCACTTACGTTAACTTAACTTCTACGTTACGTAGTTCGCCATATGGGGATGTGCGTTATCATGAAGCAGCAGAACCCCTTCACGCACCACTCCACAACAATGGTTATCCACAGACTTGTTGTACTAAGCGCATTCTTCATTTTCCGATGAGTGTCGACCGGTGTTTCTCCTTCGGCAGCCAAGATGAATAACAGCATTTTGGTCCTGTTTGGATGCATTTGCTAATAACGTCTCCATAGTTCATTTTTCTTACCGCACGTACACGAATACCGCACTAATCCCTTGTCGGTGCTTACATACCCGCACGGGAGTCGCGCTACGTTGCACACGCTCTGCTGCAAACGCCCACAAGTGCAAACTTTTTGATCGCCCCTCATACATACTCGTCGAAAGGGGAAAAAGAGAGGGAGAGAGAGAAAGAGAAAGAGAGAGAGAGAGAGAGAGAGAGAGAGAGAGAGAGAGAGAGAGAGAGAGAGAGAGAGAAGTTCTATCTGGTTTGGTGGTCCAACCCTCCTCGGAATCTCTTAGTCAACATCATACGACTGTTCCATATTTTTCTGTATGCACTTTAGTACCGCTAAGTTTATTGCACATGTATATCATACATTCGTAGACAATCAGGTAACCTTTACATGTTGTCGTAGGACAATACTGCAATACGTGTACTTTCTCGATATTAAGGAAATATTAGGATTTTTTTGGAGGGGAGGGGGGAGCTTTACGTACGTGTAATTTGTTCCACTAAGAGCGAATGTCTGGGTGCCCTGGCGTCGCGGTTGGCTGCTGTTGTCTTCGGGTGGCGAACGATACCAGCAAATAATTCTAACTGAAAATGGGAATAAGTTTCTAAAACTCTTCTTGCTATGCATGTAAAATCGTAATGGTGAAGTGTTCTGTTGTCTGTAACTCTCCTGACACAGTTGCAGGTTTTCGCAAAAACATCGACTATGGTGAACGAAATCAAATTTGTAGGTATGGTTGACGCACAAAAGCGAACGTATGAACATCCTCCTCGTGGAAAAAATACTGAAGTGTTACGCTCTCTATCGTACTAATGAAACTCCATTATAAGTTTCTTGAGAGTGCCTGGACTGTAGTTCCTGTCATATTTACATTCAGTGTAGGATATGTGAAATAGTTAAATGTAGCATCTTGACGCACTTGAAATACGATGGGCAGTAGGCGTTTCAAATGCTGAAACACATGTAGTATTTATTGTTGTAAGACATAAGTATCTTTTGAATACGAAGATACAAAAAGCGTTTCGGACATTTGAGAAGCACCCATACTGTCATATAATTTAGATTTGTGTAATTCTTGCATCGACAGTAGACACCAAACTTAACTAGTGCCTGGAAATTAAGAATATAAATGAGCAAGAATTCACCATACAGCCTCATTTTATACGCCTTATGCATCTCACCATGAACCGTTACACTTCTCACGCTCGCTCCACTGCGAAATCACATTTAGAGTTGTAAAATATATGCAATGGAGTACAACTAGTAACTGAAATTATTATCCTTTTACTTGTAATGTTGAGATTTCAAGTGAACTTTAAAATTTCAAGCGCTAACTGGGACACTACCTGAGACTGAAATCAATGGCGACTCGTAAACATACATAGGTAATTATCTCGCGAACGTCTCTTTTGCGGAACCATGCTTGCTGAAAACTTTTATTCTTTTACTATTGTGTACTTTCACGCGGGCAGGTTTTTTGCTCTTATGTAGCTCTGCATAGCCTACTTAAAAATAACGAAACGGATAAACAGGTGCGAAGACTGTTGATTAGGTTCACTGTAGCCTGTATAGCTGGTACTTTGTTCATTCCTCTCGTATGAAACTGGTGACTCACACAAGACGCCATACTGGGTGTATCATGCCCCTTACCCCCTTTGATATTCTAAAAATGAGTTTACTCGAAACGTGTTAAAAAAATTGAGTTTTCTGAACATCAAGTGAGTAAAGAGTTTTTCTCCAGCGACCACAATGGCAGCGTTTAAAGTTTATAATTTCATAAAATGGTCGCTGGCCTCGTATGTTACTATATATCACACAAAGTACTGGTCGCTGGGCTAAGCAACCACATGGAGCCGCCGTGCCACTGTGAAGCTTTAGACTTCGTGCCTTGCAGTCCTGTTAAACGTGGTTGCTATTGCATCTTCTGTTAGACGTGGGCTCCTTCTTGCATGCCATCTGCGGCTGTAGTTGACTCTCTTCTCCTCCGGCCAGCAGTGCCTATTGTTTGGAACGCACCCCACGCACGTGAAACAATGCTGTGAGGAGTACTGAAACTCCAGGGTTACAGTCGTCACACTTCGTCTTTCTTCCAGTTTACCGATGACTCTTCCCCCTGTAGAGACATCCAGATGTACAAATGTGCGTGAAATCTTATGGGACTTAACTGCTAAGGTCATCAGTCCCTAAGCTTAGACACTACTTAACCTAAATTATCCCGCGCGGCTCCAGATGTTGTCTCCTGGCCAAATTTTAATGAAGGACACCATCAGAGGGCACCGTAACTGACACACAGTATCTTTTCCCGTTCTTTCGACTGCCTCGCATCACGTGTCCTGCCCCATTCGACGCAGACCTCACGGCGTGTGACGTCTAGCTTTTGGTGCACGACTGGGAGACTCCTGTGTAAAGGATGAGCCAGACAACAAGGGCTTTTACTTTATTACGTGAGCCTCCAAACGGAAACTTCATTTTTCCATTGCGGCCAAGCCACGGCCGGCAGTGTTAGCTACCTGTAAATTCTTTCGTCCCACGGTCTAGTAACAGGAAGCAAGCACCAAGAAAGGGCACCTTGGCCATGCGCCTCTCTCATGTGCTTACGAGGTAACACCGCCCCAGGCGTCGCTTAGCAGGCAACGCTCTGGAAAGTTCCATGCCGCCAGCACGGTTTGCTCGGTCAGGGCGGAGGAAGCCGCGTGGTGCGTCGAATATACGCAGCCGCCCGTCGCCGGGCCCGCTCTCTTCTATGCTTACTCACTCGCGAATCGGAAGCGCGCCCTGTAGCAGTGGAGACCTTTCCGCTTCTCCCGGTGCTGCGGCACTGTGGACTTAGTTTTGGCAGACAACAACTTTCGGTAGCTTCGCGAACTATGTTTCGCCAAACTCTACACTCTGGCTCACCCTCACCTCCCTAGGCCTATGTAATCCATTTTTAACATGCTTTCGCCAATAATTGGCCTTTGTCCAAATTTTGCCCTATTCATTTCATAACGCCCACCGCCTGCCCATACGCCCATCCTGTACACCTGGCAGCATATTCCCGCCCTATCATTCATTTCTGTCGAGTTCTTAATATGCTGTGGTACTTTACCTATCCCGTCCGTAAGTTTTGCAGAGAAGTGTATTTTCTCCGCCGAAGGTCTAACCGGTCAGCTAGGCCGATAGATGTACTGCCTCACTGTATGGCCGGCCGGAGTGGCCGTGCGGTTCTAGGCGCTACAGTTGGAACCGAGCTACCGCTACGGTCGCAGGTTCGAATCCTGCCTCGGGCATGGATGTGTGTGAGGTTTAATTAGTTCTAAGTTCTAGGCGACTGATGACCTCAGAAGTTAAGTCGCATAGTACTCAGAGCCATTTGAACCATTTTGAATCGGTGACATTGTCCACGGAGCGGTCTGTTGTGGGCAGCATCTCAATAAATTCGCTGCATTCCCGAATGGAACGCTCTTCTCCGAACAGCCAGACTAAGAGTCATAGTAATCTAATACACGACGAAACTACAACCACAACTGTTCCACACTCGATCTGTATCTTTCTGATGGCGTTCGCCGCAGTCTGCACAGGACGAGACAGCTAATTTCGAGGGCGAGCCATCAAGCGTCAGCTGGCAGCAACACAGCCCCGACCTCCGGCACGCCGACAGCTACATTCTGATAGCTCTGGATGACGCCCAACCTTCTCACGTCAGACACGGTTATAGGTTGCCTGGCAACCAATCAATACCGTGGAGGCAGATGTCACGAGGGGGAACATGTTGCTTAACTTACGGTTCGCACACAGTTCAAGAGAGCGCGCCAAACCGGCTGACACCTTGCTGAGATACTGATCTCGTCTTCGGAAAGAGTGCGGCTTGAATCCCCCCACCCTCTGACTCCGAAATTTTCTTAAACCACCTCTACCAACATCTACGTGTGTTTATAAGCTGCGACATGGTCGGGAATCGAACAGTGATCCGAATATACAAGAAATTTTCTTTACTTCACATTTATGGTCACACATTTTTCGTCATCAGATTACCGGTTTCGGTCTATAATGACCATCTTCAGATGTTTTCTAAAAAAAGATGTACTAATATACTGGAGCCATAGTGGCATTGTGTTTAACATTTGACGATACCATTACGGCTCCAGTATTAGGACATGTTTTTATAAAACTGAGCTGAAGATAGTTATTACTGACCGAAACCGGTAGTCTGATAACAAAAAATTGTGACTATAGACATAAAATAAAGGAAAATATAATCCACGTACATATTCTGTAAACTACTTTGAAGTACAAGCCAGTGAGCATGAAAACGTCCCCTTAGAAAAATTAATGAATTACTGTGCTGGTAAACCCCTTACGTTATTTAATTATCAAACAGCTGAGCAAAGTTGAACGTACTCAGACATTTCTCTATTTTCTTATTCTCATCATCACTAAACTCATCATCATCATCATCATCTGATTATGCCTATCAGCCTTCAGTCTGGAGCATAGCACCCTTATAAAATTCCTCCATGATCCCCTATTCAGTGCTAACATTGGTGCCTCTTCTGTGTTAAACCTATTACTTCAAAATCATTCTTAACCGAATCCAGGTACCTTCTCCTTGGTCTGCCCCGACTCCTCCTACCCTCTGCTGCTGAACCCATGAGTCTCTTGGGTAACCTTGCTTCTCCCACGCGTGTAACATGACCCCACCATCTAAGCCTGTTCATCCTGACTGCTACATCTATAGAGTTCATTCACAGTTTTTCTTTGATTTCCTCATTGTGGACACCCTCCTGTCATTGTTCCCATCTGCTAGTACCTGCAATCATCCTAGCTACTTTCATATCCGTAACCTCAACCTTGTTGATAAGGTAACCTGAATCCACCCAGCTTTCGCTCCCACACAACATAGTTGGTCGAAAGATTGAACGGTGCACAGATACCTTAGTCTTGGTACTGACTTCCTTCTTGCAGAAGAGAGTAGATCGTAGCTGAGCGCTCACTGCATTAGCTTTGCTACACCTCGCTTCCAGTTCTTCGACTATGTTGCCATCCTGTGCGAATATGCATCCTAAGTACTTGAAACCGTCCACCTGTTGTAACTTTGTTCCTCCTGTTTGGCACTCAATCCGTTTATATTTCTTTCCCACTGAAATTACTTTCGTTTTGGAGATACTAATCTTCATACCATAGTCCTTACATTTCTGATCTAGCTCTGAAATATTACTTTGCAAACTTTCAATCGAATCTGCCATCACAACTAAGTCATCCGCATATCCAAGACTGCTTATTTTGTGTTCACATATCTTAATCTCACCCCGCCAGTCTATTGTTTTCAACATATGATCCATAAATAATATGAACAACAGTGGAGACAGGTTGCAGCCTTGTCTTACCCCAGAAACTACTCTGAACTATGAAGTCAATCTACCTTCAACTCTAACTGCTGCCTGACTATCCATGTAAAGACCTTTAATTGCTTGCAAAAGTTTGCCTCCTATTCCCTCATCTCTTAGAAAAGACAATTACGCCCTCCTAGGAACCCGGTCATATGCCTTTTCTAGATCTATAAAGCACAGATACAATTCCCTGTTGCATTCATAACACTTCTCCATTATTTGCCATAAGCTAAAGATCTGGTCCTGACAACCTCTAAGAGGCCTAAACCCACACTGATTTTCATCCAATTGGTCCTCAACTACACTCCTGGAAATGGAAAAAAGAACACATTGACACCGGTGTGTCAGACCCACCATACTTGCTCCGGACACTGCGAGAGGGCTGTACAAGCAATGATCACACGCACGGCACAGCGGACACACCAGGAACCGCGGTGTTGGCCGTCGAATGGCGCTAGCTGCGCAGCATTTGTGCACCGCCGCCGTCAGTGTCAGCCAGTTTGCCGTGGCATACGGAGCTCCATCGCAGTCTTTAACACTGGTAGCATGCCGCGACAGCGTGGACGTGAACCGTATGTGCAGTTGACGGACTTTGAGCGAGGGCGTATAGTGGGCATGCGGGAGGCCGGGTGGACGTACCGCCGAATTACTCAACACGTGGGGCGTGAGGTCTCCACAGTACATCGATGTTGTCGCCAGTGGTCGGCGAAAGGTGCACGTGCCCGTCGACCTGGGACCGGACCGCAGCGACGCACGGATGCACGCCAAGACCATATGATCCTACGCAGTGCCGTAGGGGACCGCACCGCCACTTCCCAGCAAATTAGGGACACTGTTGCTCCTGGGGTATCGGCGAGGACCATTCGCAACCGTCTCCATGAAGGTGGGCTACGGTCCCGCACACCGTTAGGCCGTCTTCCGCTCACGCCCCAACATCGTGCAGCCCGCCTCCAGTGGTGTCGCGACAGGCGTGAATGGAGGGACGAATGGAGACGTGTCGTCTTCAGCGATTAGAGTCGCTTCTGCCTTGGTGCCAATGATGGTCGTATGCGTGTTTGGCGCCGTGCAGGTGAGCGCCACAATCAGGACTGCATACGACCGAGGCACACAGGGCCAACACCCGGCATCATGGTGTGGGGAGCGATCTCCTACACTGGCCATACACCTCTGGTGATCGTCGAGGGGACACTGAATAGTGCACGGTACATCCAAACCGTCATCGAACCCATCGTTCTACCATTCCTAGGCTGGCAAGGGAACTTGCTGTTCCAACAGGATAATGCACGTCCGCATGTATCCCGTGCCACCCAACGTGCTCTAGAAGTTGTAAGTCAACTACCCTGGCCAGCAAGATCTCCGGATCTGTCCCCCATTGAGCATGTTTGGGACTGGATGAAGCGTCGTCTCACGCGGTCTGCACGTCCAGCACGAACGCTGGTCCAAGTGAGGCGCCAGGTGGAAATGGCATGGCAAGCCGTTCCACAGGACTACATCCAGCATCTCTACTATCGTCTCCATGGGAGAAAAGCAACCTGCATTGCTGCGAAAGGTGGATATACACTGTACTAGTGCCGACATTGTGCATGCTCTGTTGCCTGTGTCTATGTGCCTGTGGTTCTGTCAGTGTGATCATGTGATGTATCTGACCCCAGGAATGTGTCAATAAAGTTTCCCCTTCCTGGGACAATGAATTCACGGTGTTCTTATTTCAATTTCCAGGAGTGTAATACTCGCACTTTCCTTTCAATAATACCTGAGAAGATTTTACCCACAACACTGATTAAAGAGATACCTCTGTAGTTGTTACAATCTTTTCTGTGTGGTTTGGTGTGATTACTGCTTTTGTCCAGTCTGATGGAACCTGTCCCGACTCCCAGGTCATTTCAATTATCCTGTGTAGCCATTTAAGACCTGACGTTCCACTGTATTTGATGAGTTCCGACTTAATTTCATCCACCCCAGCTGCTTTATTGCACTGCAATATATTGACCATTTTCTCCCGTTCCTCAAATGTGAGCCTATTTCCATCATCATTCCTATCCCATTCTACCTCGAAATCTGAAACATTGCTGATCGTATTTTCACCACATTGAGAAACTCTTCAAAATATTCCCTCCATCTGCCCAAGGCATCCACAGGATTCACCAGCAGTTTTCCTGACCTGTCCAAAATACTTGTTATTTCCCTCTTACCTCCCTTTCGAAGACTGCTAATTACACTCCAGAATGGTTTTCCAGCAGGTTGACCCACAGTCTCCAACCTGTTTCCAAAGTCTTCCCAAGATTTCTTCCTGGATGCTGCAATTATAATTGCAGCAGATAATTGCATCACTAAACTGTCACACAATATTTTTAACGCAGCACAATCTGACTGTCAATAATCCCTACAAAAGAATGACCCTGACTGACAATAACCTATACGTTTCATGAATCACTTACCTATCAAAAATCTTCGTTACTCGAACTACTGCAATACAGCGAGCGCCAATACTGCCAGCTAAGTAAAAGATGTTAACTACTGAAGGCACTAACTAGTGATAAGCATAGTTAGCAAATGAAAGATTTTGATAGAGAACAAACAATGTATTTACCTTAATAGTGTTCAAAAGTATATATATATAATCAGTTCATGACATCCAGTCTTACAAATTTACTGTCTCTGATGGACACACGTCCAGATCATCCGCTCTGAAAACTCCGCCATCTCTCTCCCCACATCCACCACTGCTGGCGGCTCACCTCCAACTGTGCAACGCTACGCGCTGTTCACATCCAACTGCCCAACGCTACAACAGCAAATATTCCAACAATGCAAAACAGCCACAGACTTCACACAGCACACTCAGTGATTTTCATATAGAGCGCTACGTGACGTTACCAACATAAAAACCTAAACAGCCTACTTACAAGCACTTAGTACGACACCACATGATTTTCTTCTCATTCCAATTCCTTATTGAGAGCGAGAAGAAAGACTGCGTAAGGCCAGGCTCTCATTGAAATGAGCAAAAAATAGGCAAAGTTCGGAAATTTTTTTGGAACAATGAAAAGAGTTACAAATTATCTGTTTGCGGATCATTACCGATCATACTTTGAAGTTTATTTTAGATTTTCAAAACAAAAAAAGTAACATAAGAACAAAATGACACCCATAATTATGGTATGATCAAGGGCCTGCGAGTTTAAAGTACGCAGGCTCCGTGCACTGTAGCCCCTCAGGAATTATCTGAAATTAAAAATGGGTAACATCAGTAGCTACTACATTAAATGTATGAGAACTTATACCTAACCACAATAAAATAATCTTAAGTTTAACGATATGGTGCTAACTCGAACTTTGTGCTCGATTTTTTTCACTCTTTACGGCTCTAGAGAAAATAGTTATATGAATAAATTTCATATATTATAGCTATAAGCTCCCAAGTAAAGTGTTTACTTGTCGGGGGTCAAGGTAGAAGTTGATAGATTGAACAGTTGTTATTGTATGCTGCTCACAGGTTTGAAAAACGTTTCTTGAGAAAAACCTGTTTAAGGTTTAGGGAAAATGTTTTTATCTATTATTATTACAATTTTCTTAAAAACTATATGTTATTAAATATTTCTGATGTCGCTGAAGACAAATCTGAAGATAGATTTTCAAAATTCAAATAGTTTAATCTAATATGGCCGGTAAAAACTTTTGTTACTACCAAATTTGACCAGAAAAAGTGTTTTCGCTGCTTACCTCTAGTCTGCAATTCCTGGACTGTGTACCAACCCTGCGATTAACTCGTATTGCTCCTGGAGAGCAATTGGCTCGTTCTTGGAGATAAAAGCCGATCTGGTTGAGTTGCGTTCGGCAGCCTGCACGAGTTGTTCGTCAGCTTTTTCGTCGAATATGTTTGCATGCACGGTGCAATAGAAATCATTTTGTGAACGTGCGGCACGGCACGACAAATTTTCTACCGCAACCGGGGTCGCAACAGCGGCCGTGGCACAGCTTCGAACAATTTTTGTAACGCACGGATTAAAAAACCTTTTCGTCCCGACATTCTAGACACATATAACTTCCAAAAAAATGCAACAAAAAACGAATTTTCGACCATTTTGAACGAGAACCTGGCATTAAATGCTTCTTTGTACGCTGTGATAATTCTAATCTTCCCTTCGAGCTCAAGTCATACGAGAGTGTAGAGGAATATCCCTAGTTTCTTCATATAATGCTTGTGCTCGAAAGTTTTTAAGTAGATTTTCGTAGACAATTGGCCTCTGTCCTCATCCAGTTAACTCGGATTCGATCCCCAGCCAATCCTAGGTCTTTATCTGTCGATTTTCACTCATTTCATCTCTGGTAATGTTTTTTGAGCTGAAAAATTCCGTGTGCACCGTGGCTCGAATTCCACGTTAAACTGTAAGGGGTTCCTATTACTGGTTGGGTAAATCAGTTCAAAGACCGGAGGAAGGCACTGTGCTACTACCTCCAACAGGACCACGCTTAGTAGCGTACTATTGTGTCCAGAACAGTCTTGCAATGTCATCAGTGATTTTTATTGACAACTTTTAACCAAGAATTTTGATCCCGCTGCTGAGAATATCTTTTATTCCCGTTATTGTTTTTTTCGATGTATAGTAGCGGCAGATGACTACGTCTTTGTCTTACACCCTTTTTAATACGAGCATTTCGTTCCTGACCTGCTATCCTGCATAATATTGTAGAAGACCCGTCTTTTTCTATATCTTACACCTATTTTCCGAAGAATTTAGAGCATTAAGCAACATTTTACATTGTCGAACGCCCTTCCTAGGTTGGCTAATCCTATTAAATTGTCTTGAATTTTATTACATCTTGCTTCCATTATCAAACATAATGTCAGAACTGCCTTTCTGTAGCCTTTACCTATACTAAAGCCAAATTGACCATGGTCTAACATATACTTAATTTACTTTTCCGTTCTTCTGTACACCTGTGTTATTCTTCATAGCTACTTTGATTCTTGGGATGTTAAGATGATTGCGCGACAGTTCCCGCACTTATCTTCTCTTGTTGTCTTTGGTAATGTGTGGATGTTGTAATTTTTCCAAAATTCTGATGGTGTGGCTCAGTACTCATAGATGCTACAAACCAACTTGAATGGTGATTTGGTTCCCACTTCTCCTAATAATGCCGTAACTAACGGCCTTAAGAAATCCCTCTGTGTACGGTTTCATGTTTTGTGGTTCAAGGGAGTTTCACCTTGTAGTTTCTCGATTGGTCAAAGCATCGGTAACAGGCGCGTGAATATGAAATTCTGTGATTCTAAAATGGATTGTAGTATACTACACCATGAATTACGGAGTAGATACTGTAACACATCTGAGTGGTAAATTTATATCGCTTTACAAATACAAGTCGTCATCGACGCAGACAACCGAGAAACTAGTACAAACATTCCTTAATTGCTACCTATGCATTCGCTCTACAACTGTGTCAAGAGCCTTATTCCGTTTCCGCAATTTTCAAGAGTTTACGCTATTGCCGAGGATCCATCCGTAAATCGATATCGATCTTTCGTGAGTGCCTAACAATACATTTACCCCATTCATGTGATTCTCTTTCTTTTCATTTTCGTTAACCAGTCGGCTCTGGTTCATTTTATAAATGTAATCTCGAGAGAGCTGTAGCGGGACTTTGAATTTCGCCGCGCTACGCTCGTTCCCTCAGATATAAATTATACCGTCGCAGCGGTATGAGCGCTCGACGGCAGAGAAAATATATAAGAAAATGAAGGTACTAAAATTGTAACTCTTTTTTTTGTTTTCTATCCGTTTCTTTTGTCTCTCGACAGCGGAAGCTTAATGCACACGTAAAAAACTTATTAGCTAGACTTGATCTGATTTTAATGTGTAGACATATTATGGAAGTTGTTATGAAATTCGGGGGATGGAAGTAGATTAAATTAATTGCATTCAGTATCAAGATGATTTTAATTTGTATAAATAGTGATTCCTGGACGATTGTAAGACTTCGGAGCAGACTTTTCACGCAGAAATGAAGTAGGAGATTTTTGAAGACCTGGACGCCGCACGAAAGAAGACATGTTAACATGGTAAAGCATGAACTCTTATCTACGCCATTTCCTCCTGTTAGCCACATTTGTTATTCTGTTTTGTTTTTTTTTCTTTTTCAAATAGTTTCTGTAGTGGAAATTGGTTTGACTTTTGCTCAGAAACGCCACAAGGACCACCCCAACAATAACTTTCCGAATCACGAAGTCCGATAACTTTTCTGTAATACGAAGTCCGACTTGCATTTCATTCTTTCCCTTTTTCACGGTCATTAACGATTTTTAAAACCCACTTTTTATTCACCATTTCTTCCCACATTTTCAACCTTTTCTTATCTTTTTCTTTTTTACTAACCACTACAGAACTCAGGTTCGGGAAAAGGGCGAGTTCATAGAAACTGATTGCTTAACTTTTCGAGTAAGTTACTTGTTTCAAGCGTATATCATGCCTTCCTTAAAAATCATTTTTTAAGCCTCAAAAATTATTTATAGAAAATTACAGAAGCACAGGGAATATTAATTAGAGCCGATCCCCACAGTCACGCGATTACACAGCATTATGTTATAGTTGTGGCACCATAATACATAAGACAGACTTGTCAAAATGTGGTTAGGTTCAGGTACAAATTAATAGCAGGATTTTCATTTGCCCGAGCGCAGACATTATGAGCCATTTATGGTTGTTGAACATTGATGATAAAGAATGTGTCAGTGCTTTTCCGCCGCTGTAATTACATATAATTTTTAATATGTTTCTTTCAACTCTTTAATAGTTATATCATACACATTTATAATGAATCAGTGTGGCATTACATGTCCGTACGTCTCCGATCGGATAGCATGAATGCGAAGTAATGGTATTTCGTCAAAGCAGAGTACGATGCCCATTATAGACCGCCGGAAAAAAAGTCAGTGGAAGCAACCAGAAGAGGAGAAGGACACGATTTGAACCTTCACGGATTAAAGGGGCATGTGATTTCATTGATTGCAAAATCGAGTCGAATCAACAAAGAACTTGATAGCATGAGCGCTGTTGTAAGTATGACGTTGCATCGCCTATGGACTGGGTGCATGCAGTTATTATATTGGAAAAATGTCGTAAGGCTTTTGCATCGTCTTCTGAGGCAAGAAGGATTACAGCTGCTGTAATTGGGCCTTGGTATTACTACTTGCACTAGGGCGGAGTTGTCATCTGAGGTGGTCTCTCAAATGTTCCATTGGGGACAAAGTTGGGGGCTGTGCTAGCCACGGGAGCAGCTCATTATCACCCGCCATGTTTGGACGGGTGTTGCCTGTTGAAAAGCTGTACCACGATACTGTCGAATGAGAGGTGACACATGACAACACACGAAGTCTGTGACGTACCATTGTGCCGTCAAGAGTTCCCTCGATCACTGCCCGCTGGACAGGAAGGAAGTCATACCTGATCCCGCCCATAGCATGACACCAAGAATCACACTGCAGAGTGTTTCCATAACAACAGAAGAACGGGACCTGTTCCCAGGCTGCTGCCATACTGGTCATCAGGGATAGTACCGAACTACGATTACTATCTGAATACACTGCTACGCCAGTCATCAGCAGTACATGTTTCCCGATCTTGGCTGTCCACGCTTGGCTGCTACTAGTCCTTCATAACATTATCCCCTTTTAGTTGACTCGTATGGATATTCTGTGCACCTGAAGATGGGACTGTTGTGCTGAAACCTGATTGTGTTATCTTTTTACTGGGAAATAAATTTTAATACAACTGCATGCGGATGACATCGTCATGGAAAATCGATCAATAGCATTTCAATGCTTCTAAAACTGCCCAGTTCGACTGTTCGTTATGTGACTGTGAAGCGCTTCAGTCCGGAACCGTGCGACTGCTACGGTCGCAGGTTCGAATCCTGCCTCGGGCATGGATGTGTGTGATGTCCTTAGGTTAGGTAGGTTTAAGTAGTTCTGAGTTCTAGGGGACTGACGGCCTCAGATGTTAAGTTCCATAGTGCTCAGAGCCATTTGAACAATTTTTTTTACTGTGAAGCGGAAACGTGAAGGAACAGCAGCAGATCAGCCTAGACCAGGAAGACCTCGTGTACTGACAGACAGGGACCGTCCGAAATTGCGGAAATGATTGTAAAAAAGTCTAATGAAATCAGCGGAAGGGATCACCTGCGAGTTCCAAAGTTCTACTAGCAGCCAGCTACCACAATGACTGTGCATTTATTTATTTATTTATTTTTATTCATTTTGAGTCAAGGTTCGCCTGATTGGTTTGACGCGGCAAGCCACAGATGTTCTTTGTGCTAAACTTTTCATCTCGGAGAATCACTTGCAACCTACGTTCTCAATTATTTGCTGGATTTATTCCAGTTTATGTCGTCTACCAAAGTTTTTGCTCTCTACAGCGCAGTGTATGTAGGGAGTAAAAAGTAATGGGATAAATGGTCGAACAGCTCCTAAAGAGCCACATATTTGTGTAGTCACTGCTCAGCGACACTTGAAGTGGTGTATAGAGCTACGGCACTGGATAGTGAATGAATGGAAACGAGTGATTTGGAGTGACCCGTGTCACAGTTGGGTTTGGCGAATAAATGGAGAAGGTTACCTGTGTTATAAATCTTTGCATTTCCTTTATGTTTTCGTCTTCTTTAAAGGCAAAGAGAGAAGATGAAGCGGTAGCCCATCATAGAACCTATGGCTACCGTCATGTATTTTTTGACTTTCAGTTGTTAAAAAACAGATGATTTTTTCTGGTACCAGTAGGAGGAAGGAATGATTCGCGCTCAGCTAGTGAGAGAAGCACGCCATTTTTAGTAAGTAATTGTAGACCGCCATTTTGGGGTAGCTATGAATAAGTGAGGAGTATGTATTTCATATGTGCACCGTTTGGAAAAATACAATATTGTTTTATTAACAGAAATGTCGTGTGAGTTGTTATTTCAAATAGTACAATAATTACAAGAACTGAAGCCCACCTGTGTACTTTGGAAAATTACGGAGATCCGATAAGCTTAATGGGAACACGGTCAAGACTTCAAAGGTGAACACGGCGACCAAACGTAGCATTATAAAGAATGGTAAGCACAAATGTACAGCGGAGAAAGAAACTACTTCGCCCTGCAAAATAATACGAACTAATACGAACTTATTTCCAGGCATAGCTCAGCTTATTATGCTTGTCATTCATGCCGAAAAATTAATCTCATTAATTCAATACATTTTAAAAAGCCACGCATTTCAACATTTTATTATCATCTATTCCATTATTTTATTATATTATACCTGCCACCATTTGTAGTACCGACAATGAAGTACAAATGAGGCGGCGTCAAACTACGTAGGTGTTTCTCGTAGCGAGGGTGTGGTCCGGTTATTGCGCTAAAGAAACTGCTAAATACGGAATTGTATGAACACATTTGACAGCATTGTCTGCTCCTTACAGATGAGGAACAGAGACTATGATTGATAGTGTTGGCATGACCATCCATACTGTCATGAAGGAGCATCTGTGAGGCAATGTTTTGTGGACAGTAACATTCCTGAAACGGACTGGACTCCCCAGAGTTACATCTTGAACCAACGGAACGCCTTTCGGATGAGTTAGAATATCGATTTCGCTCCATACCTACAGACCGTCCAACCTCAGTACCTTCTGTGGTTTCGAGCTAGGACGGAATCGGGGTCGTCGCATCCTGGTGGCTTCGCTCGCGTCGCGGTTGAGGAGTGGCGGCCTTCGTTACGGAGCGATGCGAGCACCGCCGGCGCCGCAGTGTCACAGCGCCGCGCGAGACGTGCTGTCGCTCACTGAGCCCCGCGCTCGGTCAGTAGGTAAGTCGATCCGCCGGTACGCGGCTCGCCTGCACAAACGCCGGCTGCTGCCGCCGCCGCCCCGAGTTCCTGGTAGCTGGAAGCTCTCGGCACGCCACTTTCTTGCATGTAGGCTGCGTGGCGTGCCTCCCCCTCAAGCCAACTATAGTACTGACCACTTCAGGAGCGGCTACCACTTCTTCTCAGCTGCTTCCTGTGGAGGACACCTCCCCCCCCCCCCCCTTCCATACCACCACCCCTTCCTCTCATCTCTCGTGCGATCTCAGCTTGCGCTTTCCTTGCTTATTAACTTGGAACCATGAATTAAGGGCAAAATATAGATTCCATATTCCTAGATTTCCGGGAAGAGCAGAATGTTGACGAGGGTCCGAGCATATGAAATAGGTTCTCAGAAATGAAAGTGGCTCGAAAACATTTTAGAATGCTTTACGTTGTCTTGGACAGAGAGAGATCATCAGAGACAAGGGAACTTTAACGGGAGCTGGCCACGCTGGCCGAGGGGTTCTAGGCGCTTCAGTCCGGAACCGCGTGACTGCTACGGTCGCAGGTTCGAATCCGGCCTCGGGCCTGGGTGTGTGTGATGTCCTTAGGTTAGTTAGGTTTAAGTAGTTCTAAGTTCTAGGGGACTGATGACCTCAGATGTTAAGTCCCATAGTGCTCAGAGCCATTTGAACTCTAACGGGACCGTTGTTATTCTCTATTATACATAAACGATCTGACGGAGACGGTGAAAGCAGTCTGCCACTGTTTGGTGCTGACGCTGTTACGTCTGGTAAAGTTTCGTCTTAGTATGAGGGTACAGGACAAGATGACACCGATAGAACTTATATCTTCGCCAGTATATAGACCGAGAGGTACCTGAAGGGCAAGCTGGGTATCGTAAAGGAAGAGGGACCAGAGATCAAACTGCCAACATCCGATGCAGACTGGTAAGGGAATTCCAGAAGGATGAGTATCTCTTCTTTACTGATTATGCTAAAGCATTTGACTGTGTCGAACACAATAAATTATGGGAAGTACTCTGTGGTGTCACCGCCAGACACCACACTTGCTAGGTGGTAGCCTTTAAATTGGCCGCGGTCCGTTAGTATACGTCGGACCCGCGTGTCGCCACTATCAGTGATTGCAGACCGAGCGCCGCCACACGGCAGGTCTACTCTAGAGAGACTCCGTAGCACTCGCCCCAGTTGTACAGCCGATTTTGCTAGCGATGGTTCACTGTCTACATACGCTCTCATTTTCCGAGACGACAGTTTAGCATAGCCTTCAGCTACGTCATTTGCTACGACCTAGCAAGGCGCCATATTCAGTAACTAGAATGAATTCTGAACAGACAATATTGGGAATCATGTACCATCAAGAGCGACGTTCATCATTAATGGATTTAAGTATCAAACTAGCGACGTCCGCTTTCTGAATTCTAATGCCTTGTCATGTTCCAGACCTCACGTCGGTATAGTTCTTCCCCCCTCACGCCAGCCTGCGTGAACTAAAATGCGTGCATTTCGGCCTCCTCTAGTAACACGGTGTTGGCTCTTCTTCCAACCCAACATACTCAAAATCAAGAAAGTACCATAGGACATTCACTGTCCAAGAAACTGCGGTGAGAATCCAGAACACAGCAACTACATGGGTAAAGATTCCTAAAGGAATGCCATAAGGCTGCATACTGTCACCTTACTTATTTTACATGCATGCAGAGCACATTATGAGGAATGCAAGGTTAGATGAAGAAGAATCCGGAATAAAAATAGCTGGCACAAATACAAATAAAATTACACACATCAAAAATGTTTTGCATCACCTCAGTTCCAAGAGTTCCGGAGCCTGTACAGAAAACCACACATTGCGTGTTGTACCATGTTGTCGTCCAGATTTCTGTACATCCCGGCACCTGTAATACCCAGTAGCACGTCCTCTTGTATTGATGCATGCCTGTATTCGTCGTGGCATACTATCCACAAGTTCATCAAGGTAATGTTGGTCTGATTGTCCCACTCCCCAACGGCGATTCGGCGTAGGCCCCTCAGAGTGGTTGGTAGGTCACGTCGTCCATAAACAAACCTTTTCAATCTATCCCAGGCATGTTCGATGCGTTCATCTCTGGAGAACATGCTGGCAACTCGAGTCGAGTGATGTCGTTATCCTGAAGGAAGTAATACACAAGGTGTGCACGATACGGGCGCGAATTGTCGTCCATGAAGCCAAAGGCCTCACCAATATGCTGCCGGTATGATTGCACTACCGGTCAGAGGATGGCATTCGCGTATCGTACAACCATTACGGCGCGTTCCATGAGCACCAGAGGCGTACGTCGGCTCCACATAATACCACTCAAAAACATCAGAAACCTCCACCTTGATGCACTCGCTAGACAGTATGTCTGCGGCGTTCAGCCTGACCGGGATACCTCCAAACAGGGTTTCCGACGATTGTCTGATTGAAGACGTATGCGACACTCATCGGTGAAGTGAACGTGATGCCAATCCTGAGCGGCCCATTCGGCATGTTGTTGGGCCCATCTGGGGGATTCTGCAAGAGAACTTCTGTGATGTTTGGAAGCTAGAACGTGTTCCACCCAATGTAAAGCAATGAAGAGCGGTCACGAGTCGTGATTCGATAGCTCAGTCAGGAGAGCATTTGTCCACGAGAAGTAAAGATCTTACTTTCCAGGCTCGGTCCGGCACACAGTTTCACCCTGCCCGGAAGATTGAAATAAGCGCGCTCTCTGAAGCAGAGTGAAAATTCATTTTCAATGACTCATTATACCGATAATTCGCTGATATTCACACATTTCACCGTAAAAAATTACCTGTTTACTTCAGGAAATCGACCCTCCCCCTCTAGTACGCTATTACTCGTTGTAAACATATATTTGGGGTGGACTGTCTTAGCTGCCACATAATTTATGTTTCTGAAAGTGGCTTTCTACTGAGTGCATTTTAACATTATGCAGTCCATCCAATCCGTGGTGGAATACTCTGTGACATCACTGTCACATGCCGCTGCCACTATTTCTTGGTTATTTTATTGTGCATACTAGGTATGTTTGCTTGGAAGGAAAAAATGGTTCAAATGGCTTTGAGCGCTATGGGACTTAACTTCTGAGGTCATCAGTCCCCTAGAACTTAGAACTACTGAAACCTAAGTAATCTAAGGACATCACACACATCCATGCCCGAGGCAGAATTCGAACCTGCGACCGTAGCGGTCTCGCGGTTCCAGACTGTAGCTCCTAGAACCGCTCGGCCACCCCGGCCGGCTTGGAAGGAAAGATTAGCGTTTTTCTCTCTGGGAAGGTGCTCTCCCGGTGTGGTTTTTAGTTCTTTTCTGTCTGCTGCAAGCGTTCAGTGATCTCACTAGAACGGACGTGCATCCCCGGGGAGATGAGCGGTTTTGCCGAAGTTGGGCCCCAGTCCGTTCCGTGCATTTGTTAGCTAGAGATGGCGCCAGTCCGCACTGATTGCAGAGACCGCCATGTTGCCACTGCTGTCCAAGGAGAATAATTGAGCATGGCATTTTTCCCATTTCTGTACGGACATCAAAGACGGCACCACCTGAGCAGTGTGAGAATATCTGTTAGTTTCGCTCCAAATTTTTGATGTAACCAGTAGAATCAGTCGCCACTGCCCCCGTGCTTGGTGTGAAGTTTGCGACCAGTCGGTGGAACACTGCTGCATCTCAGTACCAACCACGTGGTTTGCGTGTCTAGCGTGGGAAGCTCCTGCTGTGTTCCCCCGTATTTCATGAAATAAGCGATATTCTGGTTCTTTACATGGGCAACAGCCGTGAGTCCTCGCCTCCATATGGATTTCTGATTACGAGTTTAGGGCAGAGAAGGAAGTCGCTGGGCTGTTTGTCGCCCTGCCGCCTTCTGGTGCGGATTGCCTCGGTAGCACGATCCGTATTCTGAGCGACTCGTAACTCACTTGCTCTGCGACGCAACTTTTGTCTCATTAACCTTGCATTCGCTAGGTGCCCAGAAGAGGAAATGTTGCTGCGTTTTCTCCATACACTCTTCAGTTTAATTTAGTACCCCATTCCCTCTCTTCCCCCGCCATGTTAGCGCCATTTTGTATAATTTCTATTGACCCTTTAGAGAATTTTGGCTCTCTGTCAACGTTATGTGAAGGGTCTGCATCTTAAAAGGCAAATAAAATTCTATTATAGTCAGACCAGGCTTCCAAGGAACTCATTGAGTGTGAGGTAGCAAGTTCAATCTTTAACAAGGCTCATTTGAAAGTATTGTGTTAAAAATTATGACAGGTATCTGATAATGATACACGGTGGGCATCAGGAGGGCGACAGTGTGTGTGTGTGTGTGTGTGTGTGTGTGTGTGTGTGTGTGTGTGTGTGTGTGTGTGTGAGCGTCGGGGCGGCGGGGGAGGGTGGGGGGGGGGGGGTGCAGAGGTCAACCATCTACCTGTGCGGTGTATATGTTACACTTCAAGAAATGGACATCATCGACCTTCAAGAAATGTTCAGAACTAACTGTGAACTTGCACCTTCAGCACCGAATAAAAAATGGCGCACCACCGTGATCATAAAGGTTTGCACCCTTCAAAATCGAAGACAAACTCCTTAGGAGATAATAGTACAACAGGTCGTTCAGCTAAGTATCCACTCTTAAACAATGCATAAAGAATCATATTGCTGTAACGGGGCGACGAGAACAGATGGAACTTGCTGGTATGCAACCGAATGCGAAGCAGTCTGTCGTGGAGCTTATCGTGAAACTGGCTATCCTTTAAGGCGTGCCTGCAGATAGTACGATAATATGTTTTATGGGCACGGAAAAAGCAAACATCTAACAACTGAATTTGTCCAGTGGTTTTAGATGGTATGAACTGCAATGTCACACACTTTTCAGGATCGATAGTTTACTCTAAAGGAATAGGATTTTTATACGTAGACCAGGAACTAAGGAAAACCAAGTTATTTTGACCAGCTATTGGCGAAAAGCAGTGCTCGTACCATAGCTGTAGTTCTGTTATGCTCATTTTCCCGCTCTTGCTTGCTGTGAAGTAAATATTCCCTACTGCCGTTGCAAAACCACCCAGACGAGACACAATCGTAGGGGGAGAGCACTTCCAACTTCTCGCAGAACAATAAACAGTTTTCCACCCAACTTACCATTCATATTAACTGTCGGTGTAACTGTATACGAATGCGTTATGGCACTGATGTTAATTGATCTTGGTACAGCTCCACTGATACCTTTAATTTCCAGAATTCCTTTCATATCCATTTCCTCTTCAGAACCCAAGTGGCCAGAGTAGGAAAGAAATTCCTTACTGAACGATCGAATAATTTTTTTCATCTCATCTACAAATTATTGGGCCGTTTCCGCAGTTTGCTAAGCATCGTCAAGTTGTCGCTTTGTCTGCAACTTCGTTGTCTCACGTCCACCAATTCTGTAACACTCAAGTTATGCCACTATCATTTACTTCCATTGGTATCACTGTAATGTATGTCACGCGCAGTTTCGTGAGCTTCACGTAGTAGGTCACTATCATGCACCTTCTGTAAACTGTATCGACTATTCCAAAAAGGCCCAAACACCTAGATTGTAACAAGTGGGCTTTGTCCTCCCTCAAATGTTTGTATTTTTTCTTTCGCTCTGCGCGGTCATGTTTCTGAGGACTTATTCAAAATCTGTAGATATTTGTTTTTTTATTATGCTGCGGATGATTTTCCACCTATATAACTATGTTTAGTACCCGCTTATTGGACAATGATTGTCCTTTACTACGATTCGATGGAGGTGGGATTTATGGCTCCCTGTCCGACAAGGATGATAAAGTACATGCCTCGACGCCTGTTTCAGTATCAATTTCACTTGTTAAGCAGTTATCGTCGTCATTGTAGTAATTATGTACATTGTCCACACATTCTACTGCCTCATCTTGCAGATGTGTTAGCTTTTCATGTGTCACTTCTTTCTCACTCTGTGAAATTCCATGGGTTTTTTCTTACGAAAACTGCGGCAACTGTGGCTGTAGATATAATGTTACGTTTACTTTGTTTATCGTTGCCATTGTTCTCTTTGCATCAACAGCAGTAGCAATGTAGCACTCTTGCGAGTTACTCGTTGACTAAGTTCAACTAGGCTCCGTAACCTTATGCTGTGCCGGCCGCTGTGGCCGAGCGATTCTAGGCGCTTCAGTCTGGAACCGCGCGACCGCTACCGGTGCAGGTTCGAATCCTGCCTCGGGCATGGATGTGTGTGATGTCCTTAGGTTAGTTAGGTTTAAGTAGTTCTAAGTTCTAGGGGACTGATAACCTCAGATGTTAAGTCCCATAGTGCTTAGAGCTATTTGAACCATTTGAACCTTACGCTGTGCTCACCACTGAATAGCTCCAGTCCCACCCCCCTGTTGCCATTAGCAGCTAGTACTGTGGTTGAGTGGTAAACAATATGTGGGGTATCGAACAACGTAAACATCATTTCGGGTTCTCTTAATTGTTCTCCAGCTTTTCCATGGCTAGGCAACCAGTAACGTGTCCGCCCCCGGTAGCTGAGTGGTCAGCGCGACAAAATGTCAATCCTAAGGGCCCGGGTTCGATTCCCGGCTGGGTCGGAGATTTTCTCCGCTCAGGAACTGGCTACTGTGTTATGCTAATCATCATCATTTCATCCCCATCGACGCGCAAGTCGCCGAAGTGGCGTCCAATCGAAATACTTGCACCAGGCGAGCGGTCTACCCGACGGGAGGCCCTCGTCACATGACGTTTATTTATTTACCTGTCGTATACCTAAGTTGTTGTTCTCACCGTTATAGCGTACCCTTAGTGTCAAACATAACCATCTGTTAACAGAACGAGATTTTCACTCTGCAGTGGAGAGTGCGCTGATATGAAACTTCCTGGCAGATTAAAACTGTGTGCCGGGCCGAGACTCGAACTCGGGACCTTTGCATTTCGCTGGCAAGTGCTCTACCACTAATTTGCCAGGAAGTTTCGTACCAGCGCACACTCCGCTGCAGGGTGAAAATCTCATTCTGGAAACATCCGTCAGGTTGTGGCTAAGCTATGTCTCCGCAACTTCCTTTCTTTCAGGAGTGCTACTTCTGCTAGGTTCGCCGGAGAACTTCTGTAACGTTTGGAATGTAGGAGACGAGGTACTGGCAGAAGTAAAGCTGTGAGGACGGGGCTTGAGTCGTGCTTGGGTCGCTCAGTTAGTAGCGCACTTGCCAGCGAAAGGCAACGGTCCCGAGTTCGAGTCTCGGTCCGGCACACAGTTTTAATCTGCCAGGAAGTTTCATAACCATCTGTTGTTTGAAGTTAAAGTGAGGCCGGAATCAACACTCTGCCTCGGAGGTCGTTTATTGATAACCGCAAGGCAGTGAGCCGGTGGGCTGAGGAGGCTCCAGAGCGACGGGCTCTGCCGCCACGCCTTCATTACGGGAGACAGCCGCGGAGAGGCGCGCGCGCGTCACATCCATCGACAAAGTTGGAGGCGATAGCCATCGTCTAGAGCGACGCCAATTACGGCGCGGCCCGGCCGCGGCGAGCGTGTACGGGCAGGACGTACGACAGTGAGCCGGCATAGCGCGGAGCGGCGGTACCGGTGGAGGCGTGGGAACGGCAGCGGGGGTCAGCGCGATTGTCTTCAGCTCACCTCCGCCTTCCTCTCTTCTCCGGTCCGTGCCTCTCCTCTCCTATCCTGTCCTCGCCTGCATCCGGCATCGGCCCCCACGGCGTTACGCCGTGGCCCATGCCGCTTGTCAAATCAGCTTCCTCTCCACACGAGCATCTCCATACACAAACCGCAAGCCGCCAGAGTGCATGGCGGAGGTTACCTTGTACCACTGCTGCTCGTTCCCTATCCTGTTCTAAACAGAGCGAGGGGAAAAAATTTTCCTCCGTATAAGTCCTGCTTTATCTTGTCTTCGCGGTCCATAAACGAATTGTACAAGTGGGTACACTCCCACGTGTGCTCCGTTTGTTGCCTGTAGAGCGTCTACGCAATACTAAATTTCTCTGCGTGCCTTTCCCACATCTCTTCCGTTGCTATCTTTACAGCATTTCGTATTCGTTTCCTAAAAGACGGATCATCAGGAAATGGTTAACTGAACATTTTATTTTTAACGTAACAAAACGGGCGTAGAATATCGACGACGTACTGCTGTGCTGCAGATGATGTGGGATGTAGATGAAGATGAAATGGGAGATACGATACTGTGTGAAGAGTTTGACAGAGCGCTGAAAGACCTGCGTCGACACAAGGCCCCGGGGTAGACAACATTCCATTAGAACTACTGGCAGCCTTGGGAGAGACAGTCATGACAAAACTCTACCATCTGGTGAGCAAGATGTATGAGACAGGCGAAATACCCTCAGACTTCAAGAAGAATGTAATAATTCCAACCCTAAAGAAAGAAGGTGTTGGCAGATGAGAAAATTACCGAACTATCAGTTTAATAAGTCACAGCTGCAGAATACTAACGCGAATTCTTCACAGACGAATGGAAAAACTGGTAGAAGCCGACCTCGGGGAAGATCAGGTTGGATTCCTTAGAAATGTTGGAACACGTGAGGCAATACAAACCTTACGCCTTATCTTAGAAGAAAGATTAGGAAAAGGCAAACCTATGTTTCTAGCATTTGTAGACTTAGTGAAAGATTTTGACAATGTTGACTGAAATACTCTCTTACAAATTCTAAAGGTGGCAGGGGTAAAATACAGGAAGCGAAAAGCTATTTACAATTTGTACAAATACCAGATAGCACTTATAATACTCGAGGGACACGAAAGGGAAGCAGTGGTTGGGAAGGGAGTGAGACAGGGTTGTAGCCTCTCCCCGATGTTATTCAGTCCGTATATTGAGCAAGCAGTAATGGAAACAAAAGAAAAATTCAGAGGAGGAATTAAAATCCATGGAGAAGAAACCAAAACTTTGAGGTTCGCCGATGACATTGTAATTCTGTCAGAGACAGCAAAAGACTTGGAAGAGCAGTTGAACTGATTGGACAGTGTCTTGAAAGGAGGATATAAGATGACCATCAACAAATGCAAAACAAGGATAATGGAATGTAGTCGGGTGATGCTGAGGGAATTAAATTAGGAAATGAGACGTTTAAAGTAGTAAATGAGTTTTGCTATTTGGGAAGCAAAATAACTGAAGATGGTCGAAGTAGAGAGGATGTAAAATGTAGACTGGCAATGGCAAGGAAAGCGTTTCTGAAGAAGAGGAATTTGTTAACATCGAGTATAGATTTAAGTGTCAGGAAGCCGTTTCTGAAAGTATTTGTATGGAGTGTAGCCATGTATGGAAGTGAAACATGGACGATAAATAGTTTGGACAAGAAGAGAATAGAAGCTTTCGAAATGTGGTGTACAGAAGAATGTTGATTAGATGGGTAGATCACGTAACTAATGAGGAGGTATTGAATAGAATAGGGGAGAAGAGGAGTTTGTGGGCCAACTTGACAAGAAGAAGGGACTGGTTGGTAGGACATGTTCTTAGGCATCAAGGGATCACAAATTTAGCATTGGAGGTCAGCGTGGAGGGTAAAAATCGCATAGGGAGACCAAGAGATAAATACATTAAGCAGATTCAGAAGGATGTAGGTTGCAGTAAGTACTGGGAGATGAATAAGCTTGCACAGGGTAGAGTAGCATGGAGAGCTGCATCAAACCAGTCTCAGGACCCAGACCACAACAACAACACGGCTGTGCTGCAAGGGGTCACTACCAAACGGGTTTCCAGGCACATCTTCGCCGGCCATCGGGATTCATTTCGAAGCGAGACTCATCACTGAAGACAGTTGTATTCCAGCCAATGACATTCCAGGCCGAAGACATGTCTGGAGGCGCCCCAGACAGCGGTGGGCAATCAACCTGTCTGATGCACGAATTACTACCCGACAACCATTTCCTTTCATAGCAGACGCCTTTGATTGTCAGCCGCAATACCCCTAAAGAACAGTGGTACGTCGATGATATTCTATGCCCTGTTTTGTTGTATTTCATGGAAAACCATTCTAGGCTTACATTTCAGGAAGATAATGCCCGTCCGCAAACGGCGAACGGTTTTGCTTGTTTAATAACTTTCCATGTGTCTTGAGCACATTTTTATGTACATCTACATCTACATGGATACTCCGCAAATCACATTTAAGTGCCTGGCAGATGGTTCATCGAACCTCCTTCACAACTATTATTCCAATCTCATATAGCGCGCAGAAAGAACGAACACCTATATCTTTCCGTACGAGCTCTGATTTCCCTTATTTTATCGTGGTGATCGTTCCGCTCTATGTAGGTCGGTGTCAACAAAATATTTTCACAAAGTGGTTGAAGTGGCTCTGAGCACTATTGGACTTAACATCTGAGGTCATCAGTCCCCTAGACTTAGAACTTCTTAAACCTAACTAACCTAAGGACATCACACACATCCAAGCCCGAGGTAGGATTCGAACCTGCGACCGCAGCAGTCGCGCGGTACCGGACTACAGCGCCTAGAACCGCATTGCCACCGCGGCCGGCATATTTTCGCATTCGGAGGAGAAAATTAGTGCTTGGAATTTCGTGAGAAGATTTCGTCGCAACGAAAAACATCTTTCTTTTAATGATTTCCAGCCCAAATCCTGTATCATTTCTGTGACACACTCTCCCATATTCCGCGATAATACAAAACGTGCTGCCGTTCATTGAACTTTTTCGATGTACTCCGTCAGTCCTACCTGGTAAGGATCACACCCCTCGCAGCACTATTCTAAAGAGGACAGACAAGCGTAGTGTAGGCAGTCTCCTTAGCAGGTCTGTTACATTTTCTAAGTGTCCTTCCAATAAAACGCAGCCTTTGGTTAGCCTTCCCCACAACATTTTTTATGTGTTCTTTCCAATTTAAGTTGTTCGTAATTGTAATACCTAGGTATTTAGTTGAATTTACGGCTTTTAGATTAGATTGATTGATCGTGTAACCGAAGTTTAACGAGTTCCTTTTACCACTCATGTGGATGATCTCACACTTTCCGTTATTTAGGGTCAACTGCCACTTTTCGCACCATTCAGATATTTTTTCTAAATCGTTTTGCAGTTTGTTGTCATCTTCTGATGACTTCATTAGTCGATAAGCGACAGCGTCATCTGCAAACAACCGAACACGGTTGCTCAGATTGTCATCCAAATCGTTTATATAGATAAGGAACTTCAAAGGGCCTATAACACAACCTTGAGGAACGCCTGAAATCACTTCCGTTTTACTCGATGACTTTCCGTCAGTTACTACGAACTGTGACCTCTCTGACAGGAAATCGCAAATCCAGTCACATACCTGAGACGATATTCCATAAGCACGCAATTTTACTACGACCCGCTTGTGTGGTACAGTGTCAAAAGCCTTCCGGTAATCCAGAAATACCGAATCGATCTGAAATCCCTTGTCAATAGCACTCATCACTTCATGTGAATAAAGAGCTAGTTGTGTTTCACAGGAACGATTTTTTCTAAACCCGTGTTGACTGTGTGTCAATAGACCGTTTCCGGAGAGGTAATTCATAATGTTCGAACACAATATATGTTCTAAAATCCTGCTGCATTTCGACATTAACGATATGGGCCTGTAATTTAGTGGTTTAATCCTACTACTTTTCTTGAATATTAGTGTGACCTGTGCAACATTGCAGTCTTTGAGTCCGCATCTTCCGTCGAGCGAATGGTTGTATATGATTGTTAAGTATGGAGCTAATGCATCAGAATACTCCGAAAGGAACCTCATTGGTATACAGTCTGGACCAGAAGACCCGCTTTTATTAAGTGATTTGAGTTGCTTTATAATTTCCGAAAACACCTTATGCGTTTCAACAGTCCCTTATTTTCAAAGGCAGTGTTACGTCAATCATATAAAATTCTTTACTAGAGACACGTCAACGTTCTCAATCACGAGAAAAGCAAGGTGTTTTTCTAAATAATAAAAGGATGGTCAAGACATAGGAAAAGTTTTTGAAGTGCGTCCAAGTGGTCGCTTCGCCTCCCAGAAAATCGCAGCTTCTATTTGCTTGGCACTACACTTGCCAACCCTACCTTGGACACCAAGGTCGCCATATCTCTTCCCATTTAAAAATGTGTGGAACATTATGGGCAGGGCCCACCAACCATCTCGGGATTATGACGATGTGAAGCCGAACTGGTCAAAATTTAGCACGATGTCCATCAGGAGGACCTCTAATTACTCTCAATCAATCAGTCGAATAATTGCTTGCATAAGGGCCGGAGGCGGACGAACGCTTTATTGACTACTCCGTTTGTGAAGCTCTTTCTCGTGAATGAAGCATCCAATTTTTATGAAATTGTAATAATTTGTTTGTCTTTTCATGTACATAACGTCTACCGATTTCTACTCCGTTTGGATAATGTCTTTTTTCCTTAGACTGTACTATTGTTTTTAAAAATCAGCATAAACAAAATTCAACGCACATCAACTTGACAATTGATTGCCCTACGGGCAGCATTTACCCACATACCGAAAACAAAAGTTCTGCATATCAACCTTCGATTTCACTTGCCTACGACAGAACGGTATAACACAGTTATTAAATTAGTCGACTTGTGAGGTGGATCAAATTTCCCTCCCACAAACATATTTCCAGCGGTTTCCCTAAATCGCTTAAGGCGAATGCCAGCGCAGTTTCACACGGCTTACTGCCTTTCCCACGCTTCGTAACTCAGGCTTATGCTGTGTCTTCCTTTACGAGACGTTAAACCCCAACCTTCCAATCTCCCTTTTCCTTATTTTCGTAAAAGGTACTTTCGAAGAATGAGTCAGAATAAAGAGCTAATAATAAACTACGAAACTGACAGAAAATCTCAAAGTATTTGAGATGTGGTAATACGAAAGGATGCTGAAAATGATGTGCACTGACAAGAAATGATTTGGTTCTCCGTAGAATCGGCAACGAAAAGAATGTGTGTTAGGTAACTAGAGGACTGGAAATGAGCACAGGCGCTTGTTAAGACACCAGAGAGACTAACGACTGGAGCTATCCGAGCACGATTCAAGAGCTGCCTTCAAAGCTCTACGTCTGTAAGTTTGAAAGATAGGAGATGTACTTTGGACGGCCCGGCCGGCAGAGCACTTGCCCCCGCTCCTAGTTTCGAGTCCCGCTACGACCGTCAATTTTAATCCGCTAATGTTTCAAACCAAGGCGTAGTCTGCAGCAGAGTGAAAATTCATGCTAATATCAGGGAATGGTTCATAGTATTTGAGGAGACAATTGACAGTAAAACTCGCAGAAAAAGACGTAGATTCGAATATATCCAACAAATACTTAAAGACCTCTCGATGAATTATCTACTTCGAGATGAAGGTTTTTGGCACACGTTAGCAAATAGTGGCGGTTCTCATGAAAGCAGTCAGAAGACTGATGACAAGGAAAGATTTGTGAAGATAGCTGAGGTGTCGATTTCATCGATACAAAAGCAGTTCCACCTGACACTTCCGGCGTTGTGCATAGCAGACTGGGGAAGAAAACATTGTGCACCAGTGGCTGGTTTTCGATTTTAAACGTGAGTGAGTGAAGTTGCTGGCCTACCGCAGGTGAATGCCACTGGAGGCGGCCCTGGTGTGTGTGTGTGTGTGTGTGTGTGTGTGTGTGTGTGTGAGTGAGTGAGTGAGTGCGGTACGCCGAGATTCCCTGGTTCCCTGCGTCCTCCCGGTGACCATGATGTGGGACTCACGACTCGCTCGACCCCTGGTCGTTAATTTTGTCTCGGGTCATAAATAGTCCGGGCCCCCGGAAAGACGGTCCCACGGCCTCCCTGGTAGAAAGCCCAGTGCCGGCTGCGCTGCGCCTTGCTGCTGGGGGCCAACACAAAACAGACGCGCACCGCCTGCCACATGCCCGAGTGCGCGTCGTGTGTGAGAAAAGGCGAGAGAAAGTCGACACACTGTGATCGCTCACCACTCTCTGGATGGGCATTGGACTTATCAGCTCCCCTATCGTTGCTGTAGCGGTAACGTGTCCTACTGCCGCAAACTATGAACTAGAATAATTTCCGTACACACGACTGCCGCTAAGTCAGTTCATACTTTCATTCGACGATGTCCTGAGAAATAGTCGTTTTGGCAGCATCTCATTTAGGTAAAAGTAATCATTCCCTGAAAGAAAAAAAATGGTTCAAAGGGCTCTAAGCACTATGGGACTTCATATCTGAGGTCATCAGTCCCCTAGACTTAGAACTACTTAAACCTAACTAACCTAAGGACATCAAACACATCCATGCCTGAGGCAGGATTCGAACCTGCGACCGAAGCAGTCGCGCGGTTCCGGACCGAAATTCATAGAACTGCTCGGCCACAGCGACCGGATGCCTGAAATAAACTAATCGGAATTACGAGATGAATTCAATAAGCAGTTTAACACTTTTCTTTTCCGGCCAATTTCGGTTGAAAAAATGCGGAATTTATTGTGGGATATCGTGGTATATTTCCGCTTCAGTTCCTATAGTTTCTTCAAATTTCGATAGGTGTCGGCGCTATAATTAGCCTTCAAAATTGCATCTGTAATGGCTGTGCATTCCAAACAGAGAACTGTCATTGCATTTCTTTTGACGGGAAACAAGAGCGCCACAGATATTCATAGGCGTTTGGAATGTCTACGCAGACCTGGCAGTGGATGATAGCACAGTGAGTTATCACCGCAGCATGGTCGCGCAAACCTTTCCCGTCTCCAGCATGCCGCACACAGCTGTGACTCGTGGTAGAACGCGTGGACACTCTCATTCGAGGTAATCTACGGATCACAATCAAACACCTCGTTAAAGAAACGGACGTCTTTGTTGTTAGTGCCGATACTGTCCAAAAATTGGGCGTGTGCCCGCTAGCTTCCTCGCTGCCTAAGGCTATAAAGAACAACGAAGGACCTTCTGTGCGGAATTGTTCGTGCGTTACGATGGAGGTTAGTGATGCCGCAAGATGTTGGCCATTGCCGACCAATTGCTTCGTAACATGCGGGCATAGAGGCCCTTCTAGAAAGGTGGCCTAAGGCTGTCGCAATGAACCGAGATTTTATTGAAAAATGGGGTTTAGTTGTCAAATGCGTGGGGAATAATGTAGTGTATTGAAATCCTGAACAAAACCCATCTGGTTTCATAAAAAAAGTGTTGGATTAGCTGTTCAATGGTCCTCGTACATACCGGACCCTCCCACTTGCATCGTATCCATTTAAGAAACTGAGAGTATTAACTTTTCTTGCTCTCGTAGCTTGGATCTATGTATGTCATAAAATGTTTTTGGCAGTGTGATCCAGCGAGTTGCTCTTTGGAGGTGAAAGGAGATCACTTTGAACGTTTTCTCCGAGGAAAACTATGATTTCTTCGAGATATGCTGTTATTATTAGGATATTATGATGTTCTAGTTGGTCGCTCACGCGTTACATCTGAGCATTCTGCTAAGTGTAGCACGTATGTAACAAGAAAAATTATAAGAATAACTAAGGGTTAGAAACAAGGTTGTCTAAATTCGGTTGCAAGCGGTGTTTAAATCCCACATTCCATGGAGATAACGAGTGTGAGCCATGTCGATTCTTATTTCTACTAAAGCGTGACGTTAAGATTTGGCTAGCTGACTGCTGGAGACTACAGTGATTCCGTCCTCAGTATAGAGTTTTGGTGTGCGAGAGTCTTCTTATTGATAGACTTTTTAGGCATACTTGTTACAGAGGATAGCTATCAGGAGGGAAATCCGGGAGTGAAAGTCGTTCGGAAAGCTGTTTACCGCAATATAGGGTGCAGCTGCGCCGATGCGAAGAGTTCGTTGTCTACCCGCTCATTGAAGTCTCCGGCCCCTGCTAACGGCACTTTTGGTTATCTGGCGTTGTGCCGTCCGGCGTGGGCTGCGTCGCTTTGCTGGCGGCCCTCGGCCCGACCACGCGCGCCGCAATGAGCTGATGATTCTTCAGCTAACGGGTCGCGCCGAGCTCTAAACACAACGACCACGCAGCCGTGCCTGCCGCCCATTCTTTAGTTTGCGCCGATCCTTTATATGGCTGCTGTGGGAAGAAGACAGGTGTAAAGGCGGAGCATGGACGGCTCATTGCGCCGCGACCTGATGCACTGAATGTTGCGTAGGTGACAAATTTATAGGTTTAACTGACCCTTCTTGCACCAGACGTTTTTATTGTACTAAATGAAATGAGCATTCCTAAAAAGGAGCACTGCAGGTCTGAGTTCAAACCTCCGGTACACTACATGTTTTTTCATGTGTGTTAGCCAGGAAATACGATGGTAGCCATAACCACCACCATCACCATCATTAAAATTCGGGACTGTTTTTTTATTCGGCGTCGCACACCTTATATTTGTTTCCTTGTGCTCCATGTTTGATAATTTCTTCTGTAAATGTATTTTTGCAATTAATTTCAGAAGTTCATCTTTTTCTAGCTTTTATGGCATATATAATCTCATAATTGCTATTAGCATTTAAATATTGGTGGAATAAAGAGATATCATAATGTACCTTCGGAACATGATACAAATGGCTTTTCATTTTACTATTTATTTTTTGTCCCTTCCCTCCCGTAGTCTATCACAAATTGTCAGGATTTCATCGTCTTGAAAACAGTCTTTCTCTTTCGAATTACAGATAAGCTTTTCTGGAATTTGTGAAGTAGGAAAGGAGTACTGGCAGGCTTAAGGCGTGGTGAATCGTACTTAAACAGCTCTACTAGTGAGATATTTTCCCAGTGAAGGTTGAATCTTAATCTGGAGCTTGTTTTACGAATTTAGGAAATTTCAGACCATAGCACAAAATGAAAGACGCCATCTGGATCTAATCAAGTGCTGTGAATTTCGTAACTTTGGAATGTGCAAGGTGTAGAACGGCGCATTATTGACCATCCATGTCGCCTCAGAGTTTGACTCGAGTTTGTAGCGAACTGCTTTCATCCAAGATATTGTATGATATAAACAATAAATATGTATACTTAAGAGGACTACGTTTCTAAAAAGAAGTGATCACACCAGTTTAATGTCAACTTCAGGGCAAAAGGCATCTCGAAGCAAGAAAGGCACAACCGAAGTTTCATTGTTTCTAGCTCATGTTCAAAAAAAGCACGACTGTGTGGTGGTGCTCTTTTCGGAGTCACCCCCGTTCGAATCCTGGTGATGAATGCAATTTTCACTGCAAGAATTTGGTGAGTAAGGGCAGAGAGACGGTGACGTAAAGCTCCTGATCACCAAACTTTGCGCCAATATAACGTATTAAACCGCAGACATCTGTGAAGTCTCCCATCAAGTGAGGGCAAGTGACACTGCTGATGGTGATACGTCCACTGGATGTAGACGTCAAGTTTGGCGGCCCGCTTGGTGCTATTGGGGAGGAGTAGGCTATGTGCTGGCACAGCGTTTCACTCTCTTCTTTCCATCACCGTCATACCACACAATTGAAACACAAAAGTATAAGGATATCAATTACACTCAGCTTCACGTTAAAAATGCACATAAGGCAACTCTCAGATATCCTCACGGGGGACTGTGTGACTATGCAGCCCAACCTAGCCCTTGGGATCTCACGCACAACAATGCCAAATGATTTTTTTTAGCATAGATCTGTACAATATGGCTGTAACAGATTAAAGAAATTGCTCTTTGATGGGAGAGAAGAAACGTAAGGAAACAGCAAGTGGCAACAAGTAACTTTATTAGGAAGAAAGTATTACCAATGCAAGAAAACTTTTCTGGGGGCAGATACTATAGTGGAACATAATTTCTGAACTGATAACATTTCCAGTCGACTGTAATTATTGTTTATTTTCACTAGTGGCCGATTTCGGTTGCTGTCTATGTCATATTCAAGCGGTACATGAGCATAAGCCACCAAGTTGTCCAGCCACAAGTATATTGTGAGAAAACATAAAACTTAGGACAAGTAAATAGGCGAAGAGATCCGTAACTGTCCGATTAAGCTGTAAATGAAAAAGATCACTGGAAACCGTACAATTTCTAAGAGTAACCGTCTAGAGTGACGTAATGCCGAAAGACCACATAAAACTAAGTGCAGGAATAGCAGATGCCGGACTTGAATTACTGGAAGAATCTTAAACAAATGTAAGTTATCCACGAAAGAGACTGCCTTTAAAACACTTGTGTCGACTATTCTTGCGTATTGTTCATCAGTCTGTAACTTTTACGCAGTAGCGTTAACAAAACAGATACGGGACATCCAACAAGGATGAACACGTTTCGTCACGGGGACGTTTTGTAGTAGCGAGAGCATCGTTACTGTCGGGATTCGGAGAGCGGACATTCAAAGCAGACGCGTGAACTTATGCTATCTGATCAAAAAAGTACGCGCATCCCAATGTAACGCGGAACTGACCAATAGATGTCACAAGAGCCGGGCCCGGCAGTATAAAAGGAGGCAGGGAGCATGGTGAGTAGAGAGGCAGTAACAGCAGGGAAGTTCAGTGACTTCACGTGTTGGGTGTCACATGAGTGACAGTTCCATCGGGGGCATTTCAGCCCTTATAAAGGTGCCCAGTACAAATGTTGGTGATGCGATCGTGAAGTGGGAGCGCGAAGGAATGGCCACAGCCAAACAATGACCAGTCATACCTCATTTGTCGAGCACTGAGGGGGAAGTTTGTAAAAACTTCATGGAACCAGCGAAAGGAATGAGTAGTGAGTTCCAGGGTGCTACGAGCAGACCAACTAGCACAATGTGCGTTTGAAGAATGAGGTCCATTGGTCGAGCAGCTCCCATAAGCAACACATTTCTGTAGTCAGTGTCTCAGCGACGTTTGAAGTTGTGTGAAATGTGACGCCACTGGACAGTGGATGACTGGAAACGAGATATTTCGAGTGATGAATTACTCTATACCCTGTGACAATCTGATACGAAGGTTTTGGTGTGGCAAATGCCTGGCGAATGTCAGCTGCAAAACGTGTAATACCAACTGTGAAGTATGCATCAGTTACTGATATGGTATGGGGGTGTGTATCGTGTTTAGGGTGAGGTCTTCTTACAGCGTTTAAGGAATTGATAACTGCCGAAGGTTATAAACACATTTTCAGCATTGCGTAATGCGTAAAGTAGAGGAACAGTTCGGAGACTATGATTGCATCAACGTGACAGCGCAGCCTGTCATAAAGCGGCATGGCTTATCGACAAAAATGGACTAGCCTACAGAGAGTCCCGACCTGAACCCAATGAGATTCTCTGAGATGAATTACAACGCCGACTTCGCTCCAGACCCTAGCGTTCGACATCAGTTACCTCCTCTGGTAACGGCTGTTGAGGAATAACGGTCTGCCATTCCCCTACAGACTTTGGGACGGGTCAATGGAAGTGTACCCAGCAGATTTCAAGCCATCATATGGCAAAGGGTTGATGCGCTCTATATTAATGCCCACAATTACCTGTCCGGTTACTTTTGAGCAGCTAAGGTATTGAAACTTCCTGGAAGTTTAAAACTGTGTGCTGGACCGAAACTCTAACTCGGCACCTTTTGCCTTTCGCGGGCAAGTGCTCTACCATCTGAGCTATCCGAGCACGACTCATGACCCGTCCTCAGCTTTAATTCCGCCAAGAGAGCTTCTGTGAAGTTTAGAAGGTAGGAGATGATGTACTGGTGGAAGTAAAGCTGTGAGGACGGCTCGTTAGCCGTGTTTGGGTATCCATTTGGTGGAGCACTTGCCCGCGAAATGCGAAGGTCCCGAGTTCGAGTCTCGGTCCGGCGCACAGTTTTTATCTGCCAGGAAGTTTCATATCAGCGCACACCTGGCTGCAGAGTCAAAAATTTCATTCTAGAAGCTATTCCCACAAATTTCTAGCGAAAGAACCACGACGTAAATGCTGGAGACACTAGAGTTCTTGTGCAAACCTGTCTTCGTTCTACACACGTACCATTCGCGAATGGAACAGGTCGGGGGAAATGGCAATGGTAACAGAGATGCCCTACGCCATGCTGGCTTGCGAGTTACAGATCAAAAGTATTCATGTGGGTAATTGATACAAAAACACTTTGAAGATAGCAGTTGAAGCTGAGAAGTGCTCTATGAAACTGTAGGCAGGATCTTTGGCAGTGGCACCCAGCGCGTTCGTAGGACTTCCTCAAATTTCACGTCCGGTGAATTCACAACGAGAATTATGTGGGCAGATGACACGGATTCAATAGTAATTATTGCAGTGATATGTGATACGCAGAGTGAATTCCTGCTTACCATCTAAAACATGTAAACACTATTGACACTATGACAGTTTGGAACGATTACGTATTGATGCATTTTATAGTGAGGTACGAAGAGCTATAAATTTTGGAAAACATCGTCTTGCGAGCAAAGTTTTTTCCTAAAGCTGAACTGGTCTTTCAGCGATTTATTTTGTTACCTCTGACTCTTGAAAAAAGCATAATATGCCGAAATTGTGAATGAATACAGTTAACAAGTCAGGTGGAAAATAATGTCATATATAAAATACTTTCAAATTGTTTTTATACGTATTGTACGCTTGGTTACTAGTTGTAAGTTTTATGCCTGCGCTTCATATGCTGCTGATTTGTTCTTAAGGATGTCGTCTACAGATAAAAAACAGTGTAATAGGTAGAACAGACGAATAGCGGAACATGAAAATGGCTGTACTTTAGACCGGAAAATATTACAGGCAGCACTGTTTTCACTGAGGCGATAGGTGATAAAGGTAATATGTGTAGCCTCGCATATGGCTCGCCACTGTGAGCCTCATCGTACGCAACTTGGAAATACGTCACGTATTTATTCTCGACTGGAAAGAGGTATAGTTCACCTTCCAGCGTCAAAAACAATTTCGGTACGTTACCTACTCTTGGTATGCGGCATTGAATAATCTTCAAACGTAGGATGGCCTTTCACTATATTTCTTACAGCAAACTTTCAAATTTGCACTGCGTTTTACTTAATTTCGGAGTTTCACAATAAAATGTCGGCAATAGCAAAAGAAAAACCCGTTCATTATGAAGCTTTGATGCCTGGTTATAAAATGGAAAAAAAGAGAAAGCAATTTTTTTTACCGCGTAGTTTCCCCAAGATCGAATGGTTCAAATGGTTCAAATGGCTCTGAGCACTATGGGACTTAACTACTCTGGTCATCAGTCCCCTAGAACTTAGAACTACTTAAACCTAACTAACCTAAGGACATCACACACATACATGCCCGAGGCAGAATTCGAACCTGCGACCGTAGCAGTAGCGCGGTTCCGGACTGCGCGCCTAGAACCGCTAGACCACCGCTGCCGGCCCAAGATCGAATGAGAAGGACCGAATTGTGGAGTACATGAGCGAATCCTGAGGCGGTTGTTTTTAATTTTGTACACGGAAAATAAAAATTTTACGGAGAAAATAACTACAGAAACTAATGTGCCATTGCTTCGTCTACGTACACTGAGAAGCCAAAATATTATGACCACTGCCCACCGTGACGTTGAATGCCGTTTGTTTACCCTGCAGGCACGTGACGCGGTAAAAAAAGTATGTAAGCGGAGCAGGCACGGACAGGGGGACCACAAGCGAAGATATGGGCTACAGATGCGGAAATCCTTTGAGAAAAGCGACTCTGACAAAGGGCAGGTTATTTTTACGCAGAGCCTGTGAAATCTTGAAAACTGCGAAACTGGTCGAATGTTCACGTGATACGACTGTGATCATCTACAGAAAGAGGTAGAAGGACTGTGAAACTACCAATAGGCGCTAAACGATTGGACGTCCACGACTCTTCACAGAACGTGGGGTTTGGTGGCTTGTCTGCTCTGTAAAGTAGGACTGACCATCCCTATGTGTTCACATGTTGACGCAACGATATCGTCTGTTACTATTGCAGTGGGCACGGGACTATTGGGATTCGGCCATCGTTCAATGGAAACGTGTCAATTCTTTGGGCGAATCACATTTTTACGGCACTTGGTAGATGCTCGTCTCCATAAACGCCTTCATCAGGATGAACGGCGGCTCGAAACGTGCAGTGCGCCACGGACGTAGACTGGTGGGAGCAGTATTATGCTATGGGAGACATTCCCCTCCGCTTGCTTGGGACCTGTAGTAGTAATCGAAGACACGGTGACAGCTGGGAACCAACTATATCCCTTTATGATTGATGTCTTCAGAGAGCTTTCACCGACATCCGTGTCTCGCAGACATAACCGTGCTATTGTGGCTTCAGGACCATTATAGTGAACTCGATGTCTCGGCAACAGAATTCGCCTCATGTAAATCCTATGGAAACCATCTGTGTCGCTATCTTGTGCCATTACATGACCTGTACGTAGCGATCTAATGCCACATTCCTCCACATACGTACGAACAAACTGTCGGGTTCCTGATCAGCAGAATCAGTGATGAATTTTGTTCAAAAGATGTCTAAACAGGCTGTTAGCAAGTGGTCATAATGTTTTGGCTCATCAGTGTGAAACGATATTAGGCTCGCGCGTCCACACACACACACACACACACACACACACACACACACACACACAAATTCTTGCACACACACATTGAAACGTCCCCTTTGAAAAATTATATATGACTGTGCTTAAACTGACACACAATATTTTTTAGCGCAACGCAGTCTGACTTTCAATAATCCCTACAAAAGAATGGCCCTGACTAACATTAACCTATACCTTTCACAAATCACTTACCTCACAAAAATCATCGTTACTCGAACTACTGCAATACAGCGAGCGCCACTACTGCCAGCTAAATAAAAGATTCAGACTACTTCAAACTACTGAAGGCACTAACTACTGACAGGCATAGTTAGCAAATGAAAGATTTTGATAGAGAACAAGCAATGTATTTACCTTAATAGTGTTCAAAAGTCATAATATATAGCAGTTCGTGACATCCAGTCCTAAAAATTTCAAAACTCCGCCATTTCTCTCCTCACATCCACCACTGATGGCGGCTCGCCCCCAACTGCGCAGCGCTACGCGCTGTTCACATCCAGCTGCCCAACACTACAATGGCGAGTATTACAACAATGCAAACTAGTCACAGACTGCACACAGCACAGCCAGTGATTTTCATACAGATTCAGACTACTTCAAACTACTGAAAACCTAAATAGCCTACTTACAACATACATACATACAAGATAACCTGAAATGCTACGATACTGTTCGATACTGTTGCGTGGAGCAGTTAGCAATCCGCGTCGCGCCGGACTATACGACAACTGGAGTTGTATCGCTGTCGCTCCACTGTGAACCAGTTAAGTCGCTTCGACTACGTATCTGCACGTTCCATCAATGCGAGTTGCCTCTGCTTCATATCGGGAGTCGCATCTCGTATCTGTCGTATCGGCTCGCGCCGAAGTGTGTCGAGATGGAACGTACAGGAATTCTGTTAATACTGCCACACAGTGAATGAGAGGATATCGCAAAAGGAAAGAGGAGCAACACGCGTATGTCTGGTGGTCGTTATAATCCCAAACAGAAAATGAATAAATAATGCATCTCCGTGGACGGGAGGAAGCAGAGTAAAGCGTATTAGCGTCCCCTACGCAGTTTCTGTGAAGCTGGCTGGCGGCTGAGCCAGTGCCGCTCGTGGGACATGTGATTTAGAGGCAGGACGGGCGGCCCGGGCAGCGCCATTATCTTGCGGCGAGCATAGTAATCGGACCGTGCGTGGCCGACAGCATTTTCCAGCCGGCGGAGCCCATGACCCGCCGACTAAGTGCTCAGGCGCACGGCTCGCGGGCCACGGCTTCCTGGTCGGGTAACCCCACGGAAACCACGCTTGTTCTTTCACGCGCTAGCAGCCCGCCAAAGCAAGAAAGTAGCCACGTTTAGATAAACATCTACTCTTTCACGTACCTCTGTCGGTGGTCTGTTAGGACAGCAGATGCGCTATGGAAATACACTACTGGCCTTTAAAATTGCTGCGCCACGAAGATGGCGTGCTACAGACACGAAGTTTAACCGACAGGAAGAAGATGCTGTGATATGCAAATGATTGGCTTGTCAGAGCATTCACACTAGGTTGGCACCGGTGGCGACACCTACAACGTGCTGACATGAGGAAAGTTTCCAACCGATTTCTCATACACAAACAGCGGTTGACCGGCGTTGCCTGGTGAAACGTTATTGTGATGCCTCGTGTAAGGAGGAGAAATGCGTACCATCACGTTTCCGACTTTGATAAAGGTCGGATTGTAGCCTATCGCGACTACGGTTTGTCGTATCGCGACATTGCTGCTCGCGTTGGTCGAGATCCAATGACTGTTAGCAGAATATGGAATCGGTGGGTTCAGGAGGGAACGCTGTGCTGGATCCCAACGGCCTAGTATCACTAGCAGTCGAGATGACAAGCATCTTGTCCACATGTCTGTAACGAATCGTGCAGTCACGTCTCGATCCCTGAGTCAACAGATGGGGACGTTTGCAAGACAACAAGCATCTGCACGAACAGTACGACGACGTCTGCAGCAGAATGGACTATCAGCTCGGAGACCATGTCTGCGGTTACCCTTGACGCTGCATCACAGACAGGAGCGCCTGTGATGGTGTACTCAACGACGAACCTGGGTGCACGAATGGCAAAACGTCATATTTTCGGATGAATCAAGGTTCTGTTTACAACACCATGATGGTCGCACCCGTGTTTCGCGACATGGCGGTGAACGTAAATTGGAAGCGTGAATTCGTCATGATGGTATGGCGTGATGGTATGGCGTGATGGTATGGGGTGCCATTGGTTACACGTCTCGGTGACCTCTTGTTCGCATTGACGGCACTTTGAACAGTGGACGTTACAGTTCAGATGTCTTACGACCCGTGGCTCTACCCGTCATTCGATGCCTGCGAAACCCTACATTTCAGCAGGATAATGCACGACCGCATGTTGCAGGTCCTGTACGGGCTTTTCTGGATACAGAAAACGTTCGACTGCTGCCCTGACCAGCACAATCTCCAGATCTCTCACCAATTGAAAACGTCTGGTCAATGCTGGCCGAGCAACTGGCTTGCCACAATGCGCCAGTCACTACTCTTGATGAACTGTGGTATGGTGTTGAAGCTGTATGGGCAGCTGTACCTGTACACGCCATCCAAGCTCTGTTACACTCAATGCCAGGCATATCAAGGCCGTTATTACGATGAGAGGTGGTTGTTCTGGGTACTGATTTCCCAGGACCTATGCATCCAAATTGCGTGAAAGTGTAATCACATGTCAGTTCTACTATAATATATTTGTCCAATGAATACCCGTTTATCAACTGTATTTCTTCTTGATGTAGCAATTTTAATGGCCAGTAGTGTAGAAAGAAACTGGAGGAAGAGTTTGAAAGTGGTTGCATGCGACGTCTGCCGATAAATAATGTGTGAATTGCGGAGTAACCATGTCGATGTACAGCGTGGTTGATATTGGTGGTTAATCAGTTCGGAACGTTCGGTCAATGATTCTCCAAATATGTACCTGAGTAACCGAGTGACCTCACGAGCAATACGAGGTGGAACTCCATCGTGCATCAAACAAAAAAATGGCTCTGAGCACTATGGGACCCAACATCTATGGTCATCAGTCCCCTAGAACTTAGAACTACTTAAACCTAACTAACCTAAGGACATCACACAACACCCAGTCATCACGACGCAGAGGTGCATCAAACAGTTGAGTCCAAGAAACCTCTCTCCCGTAGTGCAGGGATCAAGCAGGGATGACATTTTGGCGAAGCAGACTAATGTGAGTCGTTCACGTTGCATGTCCTTGTCCCTTAAGTCCGAGTAACTCAAAGAAAAATGGACCGATCATGACCTATGCCGTGAAGCCACACCACACCGCGACACGTTTACTATTCAGGGGAACTTCATGAACGTTCGTTGGCGTTGACGATTTCCAAATGCGACATTTGACGGTGTTCACTGCCCCAGTGAACGAAAAGTGTACTTCATGTGTGAATTGTGGAGTAACCATGTCGATGTACAGCGTGGTTGATATTGGTGGTTAATCAGTTTGGAACGTTCGGCCAATGATTCTTCAAATATGTACCTGAGTAACCGAGTGACCTTACGAGTAATACGATGTGGAACTCCATCGTGCATTAAACAAAAACATGGCTCTGAGCACTATGGGACTTAACATCTTCACAAAATGTTCGAGGGTCAGACGTCGAGGCTTCAACTCTTACAAGTAACGTAATTAATTGTCTTATGATCGTTCGTTTTTCCTGGGGTCCTCTCAGGTAGTGAAAGTTCAATTATAACCACCCCATAAATGTGGGGGATGATAGGACCCATGACGAGTGCAGTATAATAATCAGAGTAATGAATTATTTCAAATGAACATGTTATTAGTAAGCATACATGTATAAATCTGTTTCGTGAGCGGTACGGAAACGTGGCCTGCCAGAGAAGAGAGGGTTTTTTCTTTAAAAAGAATAAAAAATAAAATAAATAAATAAATAAACTAATTCATTTGAAATATGGCCATACAGCAGATTATTTCGAAGATTTTCACTTGAAATAAGAACTCATGCTTCAGTTCTAAAAGAATTAATGGCACAAACGAAGCTATCGCAAAACCTTCTAGTTCCTTAGACACGTAAGTCGAAGATTAGGTCAAAAGTATCCTAGTTTCTATAGTATGTGGTCCGCTATTTTCATAATCTGAGAAATATTATATTATTGCTTTAACCTTGCTGGTAGTATGTTCTTCGTGTTTCTATAGTCGTCAGTTAACCTGTGAGGAGGAAGTCGAGTCCACCAGCTGTATGTGAATCGTGTAAACTTTACTCTGTATCCGCTGCTGGGATTCGATTAGGATCCAGCTCTCCTCCTTCTTTCACGAGCTAGTGAATTGTGCGTTAACCTGCACGAGAAAGGCAAGCAGTAGCTATTATAATTACATATAGCGTTCGCGCATCACGTATGCTCTATTTGAGAGACCATAAACACTCCTGTTTGAATTAATTAGTGGTCAAACTTCTACAAATGCCGCGAGTGAAAGTTGAGCTATCCTCGGACGCACCCTGACCTACTCACATTTTGTCTGTAGTTAGCGACACACACACACACAGACACACACACACACACACACACACACACACACACACACGCGTCACACGATAGGGCCTTGTCTGTTCGACGCTGGGTGTTAGCACAACTCTCAGATGAAGAGATTTGGATAGGAGTGGAAGTCGTAACAGAATGCAAGAAACCAACGGTAAGTGTGATGAGTTACAAAAATAAATAAATATAGCAAGCAGAAAATTAGTTGGAGTGGTTGTAGGAACCTATGTTGGAGGCATTTTAATGAGAAAAGGATGGGGAGCAGCAGTGATTTGTTGGAGCATGGAAAGTCGCTCAAATACGTGGATATTTTCGACAACAGTTTTTAGAAAACGAACTATATCTGCTGTTATGGGGGCGAGACGTAGGGAATTAATTGGGTAAAAGTAGGTATCTTGGAAAAAGGCTATGATTAACATTTAGAAGATTATGAGGGATGGGATGCCTATGTAGGACAAGAGTCTGAAAGTGGGGCATTGTTTCAGGAGGTGATTAGCTTTGCAATGAGGGAGATTTTCGCAATCTTGGATGCAATGGCTCATAACCTCACAGAGGTGTAGTCAGACATCGTTTGACAGTTTTTGCGACAAAAGTTTTTTCCATTAACGCTGTAATCTCGTTTTCATGGAAGTCTAGACAAGAAGGCGCTGTAAGGCAACGCGGTAACGCAACAGGCCCATTTAGCTGATCGTCTGTTACACCAAATCACATATTTACACATAAACGTTCTTTAAAATATGTCTGCACAAAGGCGTATGGGTTTTTGTCGGAAGAAAAGAAGGTAGATTAAGGTTTAACATTCCATCGCCTTAGAGATCTTTAGAGACGATGTACGAGCTGATGTTGCCTGAAGGAGGGAGGAAGAGGGGAGAGAGACGAGGGGAAGGAAATCGGCCATTCTCTTTCAGAGGAACCATCCCAGAATTCCCTGTAGTGATTTAGGAAAATCGCTGAAAACCTACGTCTGGATAGATGGACGTGGATTTGAACCATCGCCCTCCCTAACATGAGTCCAGTGCTAATGTCTTGGCCAGGTCTCTCTGTGGTTTTCTGAAGATCACCGATGTTAGTTGAGTTTATTGCTGATGTCAGAAGTGAAAGTGGCTTGAGCAGTAAATGGGGTTCCTCGACAGTTTGCAGTTCGTGAAAGACAGAATTCCACTCTACCTCCATTGTTCTCAAGGGTGCTGAATCCACTGTAAATGATAAAGATAGAGGCTGTGCATATATAACGTCTACCATATGCTTGAATCTGGAACGCCAATGCATGTTGACATTCTGCGTACGTTAAGGAGAAAGTGCTGCCAACTGAATAACGTCTTTTCTTCCATCCAAACTCCATTCTTACATTCAGAAGAGATACCAGATTTTTGTCTCTACACTAATCTTACGCAGTTTACTGAAAACATGAGTACTCTGTCATTAGAAACTCGTCTTTTATTTTTTCTACAAGCAACAGTAGCATTCCCACTACAAAATTCGCACACAAATATAATGTTGGCGTATTAAGCATTTTTAAATATTTTCAGCATACTAAACGATACAGAAAAATTGGCCGACAACTCACAGTCATAAGCACAGTAGAAAATTCTTTTATGTAAACTCAGGCACAGCTTCACAGCATGGACTTGAAAACAGAAAGGTATAATCGATGAAAAACCGTAGCAACTGGAGTTACAAACCAAAATGAAAACATCTCTGTAACCACTTGTATTTCTGTAACAAAAATGCATGAAAATTTTCATTTGAATTAGCCTATACTACCATCTCATAAAATGGATAAAACGGTCAGTCAATAACACCTGCAGGTTGCCTGTTTGAAGGCATCCAGCAGCAACGAAATTTTGATTGTCAGTATTTCATGTAATTACTGACAGAATTTAAAAAATTAAAATGCTGTCATAATCTTCTCTTTAAGAGATATAATCTTAAGTTGAACGTTTAATACGACAAATCCAATATTAAAGTAAGTACGTGCATATACGTGTAACCCATGATGTACAAATTACCCAGACTATGTTTATCCAGTCTTAGTTTTAACTTTTTCATTAGTGTACGATTGTTTTTAAATATTTGCAGAGTAACGACATGTTTTTAAAATCTTAGGTTCGATCCAAAATGTTATTCTTGAAAGTACGAGTACGTCAATGGTTAGCCAGCCGTGGTGGCCGAGCGGTTCTAGGCGCTACAGTCTGGAACCACGCGACCGCTACGGTCGCAGGTTCGAATCCTGTTTCGGGCATGGATGTGTGCGATGTCCTTAGGTTAGTTAGGTTTAACTAGTTCTAAGTTGTAGGAGACTGATGACCTTAGGAGTTAAGTCCCATAATGCTCAGAGCCATTTGATCCATTTGGATGACAATGGTTACTTAATATTGTTGGACACATGTGTACTTGCAAACGGAGTACAGTTAACATCAGTTACAATTGACTTATCACTGTTGACGTGCTGGGTGAATTAACGGAGCATTACTTTGAATCCCCTCAATAATACGAATTAAAAAGTTCCGCGTTATTTCAGATGATACTAAGATTTGCGTTACCAATTTTTGAAATAATGAAGCATAACAACCTCAAAACTTAATCTGTGATTCAGCACAATGTTAAGGATGGTCATCACACTAACACGTAAATTCATGTAAAAATGATAAGACATCCAACGTAAAATGATTACTTGCTTGAAGGATGATTCATATTTATCTGATTTGGAACAACTTTTGAAGCGCATTTGCGTTCAGCCGGTCTCTATGGCCTAGCGGTTCTAGGAGCTTCAGTCCGGAACCGCGCTGCTGCTACAGTTGCAGGTTCGACCCTACCTCGGGAATGGATGTGTGTGATGTCCTTAGTTTAGTTAGGTTTAAGTAGTTCTAAGTTCTAGGGGACTGATGACCTCAGATGTTAAGTCCCATAGTAGTTAGAGCCATTTGCGTTCAGACACATATTCGGGATCTTTATCCGTGTCGTATATATCTACATTATCCTCAGATTTGTTCAAATCGTACGTCAAAAGGATTTTTCTGTCGCGAATACGGCGCGCTTTATTACTAAGAAAGCATCGTGCAGTACTGGCCGGTTTACAGTAACGGCCACTACCGTTCGTATGATTTCCCCTCGTGATCCAAATGGCAGAAGTCTACAGTAAGCAGAAGCAAGCTTGTGTACACACGTGCACTGAAGTCGGATATCTTCTTCTGACATTTGTTGATAATTTCTATAGAATAGTTGATAACATAACGAGATCCTACTGCATGTTTCTGGTGCAATACCGGCCCCTCTCTTGTCTTATCAGAAGTAATTTCAATTATTAAATTATATTTTCTTTTGTTTAGTTCTTTTCAGATTGAAATGGTGGAAAATGAGAAAAAAGTAAGAGGAAAATGGATTTTAGAATGTATGAAAATGGCTGTGAGCAAGGTTACGTCTCGTCCGTCTCGGTTGCTCCACGGTCACCACGGCGAATTTCTAAACGAAGGGACCTGGGTTCGATTTCTGGTTGTATTGGAGATTTTCTCCACTCGGGTACTGGGTGTTGCGTCGTCCTTTCATTCGTATCGTCTTAACTGGCATTACTATTGATATGGTTGAATGGGCACGGCGCGAACGCCAATGAAAAGAAGGTTATATCTAACAAAATGGCCACAAGGGAGGCAGCTGAAGCGTTTGCAACAATAGAAAAGGAAAAGATCGACACGGAACAGAACGGATTAAAAGGAGAAAAGATAAAATTTGAAAGTGAGCTGAAGAAAGCTGAAGTCGGCTGTTGTGGAAGGAAGCAAACAGCAAAGGGTTGCCATGGAAAGCCAATTATGAATCTCTAAAGAAAACTGGAATTTACAGGAAACAGTGGCTCAGCAGAAGAGATTGAAACATGTGTTATGTGTTTGGAGTCGTCTGAAGAAGACTGGGTGCTGTGTAGCAATTGTAGAGACTGGAAATATGATGGATCTGTGGCTCAGAAGAATATTTTGTATTTTATATGCTGTGTCTGCAAAACAGTGAGTAACCTTGGCGGGTTAATGTATGGTGCGGCATTATGGGAGGAAGGATAATTTCCCCCATTTTATCGATGGCAATGTAAGTGGTGCAATGTATGCTGATTTCCTACGTAATGTTCTACCGATGTTAGTACAAGATGTTTCACTGCAGGACAGAATGGCGATGTACTTACAACATGATGGATGTCCAGCACATAGCTCGCGTGCGGTTGAAGCGGTATTGAATAGCATATTTCATGACAAGTGGATTGGTCGTCGAAGTACCATACCATGGCCCGCACGTTCACCGGATCTGACGTCCCCGGATTTCTTTCTGTGGGGAAATTTGAAGGATAATTGCTATCGTGATCCACCGACAACACCTGACAACATGGGTCAGCGCATTGTCAATGTATGTGCGAACATTACAGAAGGCGAACTACTCGCTGTTGAGAGGAATGTCGTTACACTCACTGCCAAATGCATTGATGTTGACGGACATCATTTTGAGCATTTATTGCATTAATGTGGTATTTACAGGTAATCACGCTGCAACAGCACGCGTTCACAGAAGTGATAAGTTCACAGAGGTACATGTATCACATTGGAACAACCGAAATGAAATGTTCAAACGTACTTGCGTTTTGTATTTTAATTTAAAAAACCTACCTGTTACCAACTGTTCGTCTAAAATTGTGAGGCATATGTTTGAGACTATTACAGCGCCATCTATCACAAAGCGAAAAAAAGTGGTCCAACTAAAACATTCATATTTCTTTACGCACTACACGAATATGTAATAAAAAATGGGGGTTTCTATTTGTAAAAAATGCAGTTCATATCCGTTTGGCCTATGGCAGCGCCATCTAGCGGGCCAACCATAGCGCCATCTGGTTTCTCCCTTCAAGCTAGACAAGTTTCGCTCTTTGTAGTTTTTTCGTTTGACGCTTATTTCGTGAGATAATTAGCCCGGTCACGATCAATGGTTCAAGTGGCTCTGAGCACTATGGGACTTAACAGCTATGGTCATCAGTCCCCTAGAACTTAGAACTACTTAAACCTAACGAACCTGAGGACATCACACAGCACCCAGTCATCACGAGGCAGAGAAAATCCCTGACCCCGCCGGGAATCGAACCCGGGAATCCGGACGCGAGAAGCGAGAACGCTATCGCACGACCACGAGCTGCGGAACACGATCAATGGACCACCCTGTATATTAGGCAGGTGCACTCTTCAGTGTATATTAATACTCCTTTTAACGACCACAGCTAAACAGTAAAGTCGACAAAGTTCGGCGGATACTGCACAACTCCCCCTACTAGTGGTCATGTTTTTGTCGCTTAGCACTACTTAAATGGTCACATTCCGACAAAGCTGTCATTATTGAGAACCTGAAATTAGCTGTCTGCCATCTCGGTTTATTGTGGAGTTGTCAACCAATACGAATGAAGCACGTCATGTACCCTGTTTTAAATACAATACCTCTGTTTCTTACCGAATGCCTCACCATCGTTTACGGCCGAGGTCTTCGTGTCTGACGTATCGTCCATCTTTCTGACAAGGCCCCTACACCCACTCCTCGAGGATTGCCAGCCAGCAATATCACACGCCTCTTTCTTTTCATTGAGGCTAGCGCGCATAGACACCGAGGCTGTCGGGTAGAGATGGGCAAACTCGTTCATCCTTGGGAACTAGTTCACTGCTGATCGTTCTTTTTTGTGAACCGTTCATTTTTACTCGTTCACCGTTCATTTGTGATTGGTATATGGTTCTTCTGAAAACCTGAAAACTAGTGGTGTAGGTGGCTGATGGATGGAGGGCACCAAGAGGGGGCACTTGCCTCCCCCCTGAAGTATAGAGTTTTTATTCATTACAGAATTGTTACACACTTTCAGAAGTAATTTATATGAGTATGCAGAACCTCTCGTTTAGCCAATCGTAGCCTTGTGTGGCTGATCGCAGGGAAATCATACAGGGTGGCCCACGGAAAACCGGCCCCTAGACCAGACTGCTCGCCAATTATGGACCATGTGTGGCCCATTACGAGTAGATACAACAAACAGACGAACATGTAATAATTAGGCAGTGAAGAAATAACAGGCTAATGCAAGCAACAATTGCGAAACAATCGATGACGATGTATAGAGAGCTGGAGAAGAGAACATGAAAATCCCACACGACGCGCATGGGCTATAGCTCATGAAGTCTTGTAAACCTGTTGGTGGCTGTTTCCCAGCTTTATAGACCACAAGTGTCTTGCATAAAATTCTTCGTTTCGACTTGCACTACATAGCTATGCTACGTTGTAAACAATAATCGTTTACGCCCTATATGTACTTCACATTGTCTCTGAGTTAGTAGGCGAAGTAGAGACTTTATGGAAGCTTAAAATAAAATGTTGTTTTCTCATACTTAGCGTCACACACTTAGTAAAAATTAGGTTTTTATGTTGTATTATTAAAGTTAATGCAGCAATTATGCTAATAATTAAATTCGCAGTAATAAAGTTTTTGGTTTGAAAGCTACTTCTGAACAAATGTTTTTCAGCTAATAAGTAAATACGATTTTATGTCAATCTGTGTCTTTTCAAATGGAGAGGCACCGCTTTTTCTATTGAGCCAAAATGACCCACAACCCACTTTTCTTTTCAAAGAAACCAAACTAGCAGGTAATGCAAATTAGAAACAATCAAACTTTAAAATAATTAGAGCCTTCTTAAATGTGATGTTTTCTATGCGAAAGTTACACGAAAATCGTTTTATATAAATTTTCTTACACTAAAAATTAAGCAAATTATTGAAAGTTAGCTGCTAAAATCAAGTCGATGAAACTAAAAAATACAGAGTGAGTCACCTAATGATACCGCTGGATATATTTCGTAAACCACACCAAATACTGACGAACCGATTCCAAGATCGAATGTGATGGGAGGGGCTAGTGTAATTGTTTAATACAAACCATACAAAAATGCACGGAAGTATGTTTTTTAACACAACCCTATGTTTTTTTAAAATGGAACCACGTTAGTTTTGTTAGCACATCTGAATATATAAACAAATACGTAATCAGTGCCGTTTGATGCACTGTAAAATGTTAATTACATCCGGAGATATAGTAACCTAAAGTTGACGCTTGAAACCTCCGACGTTCAGTTGCGTGTTGTAAAAAACACGGGCCACGGTCGGCGAGCATCATCTGCAAGGACGACCGTGTTTACGAGTGTGGCTGTTGTGGTTTGGTCTAGCTGTCGCAGTGTCGGCATGTAGCGCTTGCTGCTGTTGTTATTCTGCATTCGTCTCCGCACGCAGACCAACTGTAGTACACCGTGTTACCAGACGTCCGTGATAGTGTAGTTTTGTAGGAACTGTGACCATGGTGTATTCGAACTCTGAAAAGGCGGAGGTGATACTCATATGGCGAGTGTCGGCGAAATGCAGTTGAAGCCTGCAGGGTGTATGCAGAACGGTACCCGAACAGAGAACATCCAACGCGCCGCACATTGCAAAACATCTACCTCCAACTGTATGCAACAGGTATGGTCGTAGCACGCAAAAAGGTCCGTAACAGGCCCGTCACAGGAGAAGCGGGTGCAGTTGGTGTGTTAGCTGATGTTGGCATGAACCCACACATGAGTACAAGGGACATTGCGAGAGCCGGTGGACTGAGTCAAAGTAGTGTCATGCGCATACTGCATCGTCACCGCTTTCACCCGTTTCATGTGTCGCTACATCAGAAATTACATTCTGATGACTTTAATCATCGAGTGCAATTCTGTCAATGGGCATTAACAGAGAATGCGTTGCAGTTCTACCTGTTTACCGATGAAGCGGGTTTCACAAACCACGGGGCAGTGAATCTACGGAACATGCATTACTGGTCCGTGGACAATCCTCGCTGGCTCAGACAGGTAGAGCGACAGCGACCGTGGACTGTAAACGTATGGTGCGGAATCATTGGCGACCACCTCATTGGTCCTCACTTCATTGCAGGGGCCCAAACAGCTGCAACATACATCGCGTTTCTACAGAATGATCTACCAACGTTACTCGAAAATGTCCCACTGGAAACGCGTCGACGTATGTGGTATCAGCATGATGGTGCACCTGCACATTTCGCATTTAACACTAGGCTGACCCATGACAGGATGTTCGACGGGCGTTTCATTGGACGTGGAGGACGCATAAATTGGCCAGCCCGTTCTCCTGATCTGACACCCCTGCACTTCTTTCTGTGGGGTACGTTAAAGGAGAATGTGTACCGTGATGTGCCCACAACACCAGACGATATGAAACAACGTATTGTGGCAGCCTGCGGCGACATTACGCCAGATGTACTGCGGCGTGTACGACATTCATTACGCCAGAGATTGCAATTGTGTGCAGCAAATGACGGCCACCACATTGAACATCTATTGGCCTGACGTGTCGGCACACACTCTATTCCACTCCGTAATTGAAAACGGAAACCACTTGTGTACGTGTACCTCAGCCCTCATGGTAATGTACATGTGCGTCAGTGAAAAAGACCAATAAAAAGGTGTGCCGTTCCAGTCTCTTCTGTACCTAAGGTCCATCACCGTTCCCTTTGGATCCCTACGTAATTCGGTGCTCTCCGATACAACGATCGAGCAGCGGAGGAGTGGTACTCAAGCGTCAACTTTAGGTTACAGTATCTCCGGGTGTAATTAACATTTTAGCCGGCCGCGGTGGTCTCGCGGTTCTAGGCGCGCAGTCCGGAACCGTGCGACTGCTACGGTCGCAGGTTCGAATCCTGCCTCGGGCATGGATGTGTGTGATGTCCTTAGGTTAGTTAGGTTTAAGTAGTTCTAAGTTCTAGGGGACTAATGACCACAGTAGTTGAGTCCCATAGTGCTCAGAGTCATTTGAACCATTTGAATTAACATTTTACAATGCAACAAACGGCACTGATTACGTATTTGTTTATATGTTCAGATGTGGTAACAAAACTAACGGGTTTCATTTTAAAAAAACGTAGGTTTGTGTTAAAAAACATACTTCCGTGCATTTTTTTATGGTTTGTATTAATCAATTACACTAGCCCCTCTCCTCACGTTCGGTCTGTGGAATCGATTCGTCGGTATTTGATGTGGTTTACGAAATATATCCAGCGGTAATATTAGGTGACTCACCCTGTATATGAATAACAAAAAAACTTGCCTCGTTGTAAGTATGTCTTCTGCTGTTCATCGATATAATGAAGTGAGCTGATATGCCCTTTTCTTACCTGGAAAGACGTATCTATTGCATACAGTGTAATTTTTATGTAATTTACGTAACTATAAAATACTTTTTGATTACCGGTCGTGGAGGCTGCATAGCCAGAAGCAAGTGCAAGAACAGTTTGGAGCACATGTAAAATAGGCGAGCGCAGTGAACGAAACGAACTAACTAGGAGCAGTCGGCAGTGGATCTGAGACAGGTGGTCATGCGAAGAACGAAGAGTGCGGCCGAGGCTGGAACGAGAACTGCCGAAGTAACCGCCGCGACCGAAGTGAACTATGAACCGATCGTCCCCCGTTCCCGGGAACTATAAGTAGACCGCCGCGGCCGAAGAGAACTACGAACCTATCGTTCCTCGGTCCTTTCGTTCATCTTGGTGAGCCGTTCCTATGCACCCGTTCGTGCGTGAACTACCCATCTCGACCGTCGGCCTGCGAGGCGCCCGCGCTCGCGGTCAGCGCAGGGAAAGGGGCGCCTGCGCCGGGCTCGGCGTGCCGACGTCTGCCTCTGCTGCTGGTGCCTCGCCAGACGGCAGGACGCGGCTCGGACCACTTTCGTAACGAGGCGGGCGGGCGGCGCTCACTTTCCCGCGCCGTCTCCCTGCAAGTCGGACGGCTATTTACTCGGCCGAGTTCCCAGCGGGGCTTTTACTTGCACCCACACTGGGCGCCGCCGCCGCCGTCCGCGCGTTCACCTCGCCGCTGTCAATGCGAGCACTTCTGCTGCCTCACGGCGCTACCTGGCAGCCAACTGCTGTACTGCCAACTTCATGTAACACTGCAGGGCTGGAGCGAAGTGGCTCCCTGGTCTAAAATGTCCATAAATTTTTTATTAATGAATATAATGAATATTTGCACACGGAACAAGTTGGCTCTTTGGTACACCAGAATCCTTCTATCATACACACCTTATTTTTCTTTTTTAATCGCCGTCTTCCGACTGGCAAGCCGGCCGTAGTGGCCGAGCGGTTCTACACCCTTCAGTCTGGAACCGCGCGACCGCTACTGTCGCAGGTTCGAATCCTTAATCTGGCATGGATGTGTGTGATGTCCTTAGGTTAGTTACGTTTCAGTAGTTCTAAGTTCTGGGGGACTGATGACCCCAGATGCTAAGTCCCATAGTGCTCAGAGCCATTTGTACCATTCTGAACCGACTGGCATGATGCGGCCCGCCAGGAATTTCTTTCCTGTTCCAGACTTTTCATCTCAGAGTAGCAATTGCAACCTACATCCTCGATTACAAATTTTATGTAAAAGTGTGTAAATTGCATGATTTTGAGTTAGTGATGTTTATTTCAATATAAAATGATACAAAATCATCGTCTTCATAAATATTTAACTCAAGGTTTTTTAAAAAAGTAATCTACATATTTGTATAAATAACTCGCTAACTAAATATCTATTCATGGTGCAAGACTCAGCATAACAAATTATAAGTAAATAATTACTTGAATTATGTTATTTGAAATGCATCGATAAATTTAAGTGCCATTCCGAAAGTACAAACATTAAACTTTAAGAAAAAATGAAGATAATATTACATTACCGGCCATTAAAATTCCTACACCAAGAAGAAATGCAGATGATAAACGGGTGTTCATTGGAAGAATACATCATACTAGAACTGACATGTGATTACATTTTCTCTTAATTTGGAGCATAGATCCTGAGAAATCAGTACCCAGAACTACCACCTCTGGCCGTGATAACGGCGTTGCTACGCCTGGGCATTGAGTCAAACAGAGCTTGGATGGTGTGTACAGGTACAGCTGTCCATGCAGCTGCAACACGATACCACAGTTCATCAAGAGAAGACTGGCGTATTGTGACGACACAGTTGCTCGGTCACCATCGACCAGGCTTTTCAATTGGTGAGACATCTGGAGAATGTGTTGGCCAGGGCAGCAATAGAACATTTTCTGTATCCAGAATGGCCCGTACAGGACCTGCAACATGCGGTCGTGCATTATACTGCTGTAATGTAGGGTTTTGCAGGGATCGAATGAAGGGTAGAGCCACGGGTCGTAGCACATCTGAAATGCAACGTCCACTGTTCAAAATGCCGTCATTGCGAACAAGAGGTGACGGAGACGTGTTGGGATCCAGTACGACGTTCCGTATTACCCTCCTGAACCCACCGATTCCATATTCTGCTAACAGTCATTGGATCTCAACCAGCTCGAGCACCAATGTCGCGATACGATAAACCGCAATCGCGATAGGCTCCAATCCGACCTTTATCAAAGTCGGAAACGTAATGGTACTCCTCCTTACACGAGGCATCACAACAACGTTCCACCACGCAACGCCCGTCAACTGCTGTTTGTGTATGAGAAATCGGTGGGATACTTTCATCATGTCAACTCGTTGTAGTTGTCGCCACTGGCGCTAACCTTGTGTGAATGCTCTGAAAAATTAATCATTTGCATATCACAGCATCTTCTTTCTGTCGGCTGAATTTCGCGTCGGTAGCACGTCATCTTCGTGGTGTAGCAATTTTAATGGTCAGTAGCGTAAGTGAATGAAAATACTTTGTACCAGAACCATGTAAAACATCAAAGAAAATATGTAAATTAACTGATCACAAATGTATATATTACAAATTTTACAAATGTTTAATGTCCACATGCACAGCACATACAATTATATATTTTATTCAGAGATAAATTCAGAAGATGGCCATTTTCGCTTGGGTTGGGGTTGTTTTGGGGAAGGAGACCAGACAGCGAGGTCATCAGTCTCATCGGATTAGGGAAGGATCGGGAAGGATGTCGGCCGTGCCCTTTCAAAGGAACCATCCCGGCATTTGCCTGGAGCGATTTAGGGAAATCATGGAAAACCTAAATCAGGATGGCCGGACGCGGGATTGAACCGTCGTCCTCCCGAATGCGAGTCCATTGTCTAACATTTTCGCTTGGCTTGACGTATATACACATACTCGGGAACATCTCCATGAGAGTCCAGCAGTAATCTGGTAAAATAGTAGGGCTCCACTTTCCGGCATATCTCTTCTCAAATGTGTCAATATTTTGATGAAATCGCTCCCCATGGTCATCATATTCTGCACCACAATCTTTGGGGAAGAAGTCAAGATGACTGTGTAAGAAATGCATTTTCAAAGACATGTTGCAACCAAGTTTTTCATAAGATGACATTATGTTATCTACAATCTCCTTGTAATTTATTACTCGTTTGATCCCTGAGAACTGTACTCAGACTGTCTTAAAACGTTCCCATGCATGCACCTCATCACCATGTATGATTCCATTAAAAGTATGGTCTCCAAAAAGCTCTCGAATCTGTGAGCCTACAGAGATGCCCTCCTATACTTTCGCTGTGGCCGAGCGGTTCTAGGCTCTTCAGTCCCAAACCGCGCTGCTGCTACGGTCGCAGGTTCGAATCCTGCCTGGGGCATGGACGTGTGTGATGTCCTTAGGTTAGGTTTAAATAGTTCTAAGTCTAGGGCACTGATGAACTCAGATGTTAAGTCCTATAGCGCTTAGCGCCATGTGAGCATCCTTTACTTTGGCATCACTTAAGTAAGAGAATTTCTGCCTTAAGTGCTTAAACGCATCACCATCTTTGTTCATTCCCTTAACAAAGCTTGTCATGGCACCCAACTTGATGTGCAAGGGCAGGAGCAGAATCTTTTTATGGTCTACTGGAGGTTCACTCTTAATGTTCTTTATACCAGGTTGAAGATATTTTCTGTTGGGTCATTCATGTTTACTGTAATGACATACTCGAGCTCGGCTATCCCATTCACAGAGAAGCAGCAATATTTAGTATACCCCAACTGGATACCTAATGGCAGTGCAACCACTTTCAAGTCACCACAAATCTGCCATTGAGATTCATTACACTTGATGGCTTCTAGTAAAATTTTCATGTTTCGGTATAACTCATTCATACGCACACTATGCCCAACTGTAATAGGAGGAAGCTCATTGCCAATATGTAAAAGCACTGCTTTTAAGCTCAACTTTGGTGAATCAATAAAGAGTCTCAACTCATCAGGGTTGTAATTAATCCTGAGATCCTTCATTAGACCATTTATGTCTACACATGCCACTAAACTGTCTTGCATGTCATAAAAAGGAGTGAATTATTACTCTCTTTTGTGGCAGAATGAAACATTTACATTGCTTTCCAGTAAACTACGCTGCTGCAATCTTGATGCTAAAATTTCAGCCTTGTCTCTAGAGATCTCAAAATCTCTAATGAGATCACTTAGCTCATTTTGAGACAATTTTTGGTGGGTCATCAGTTGATGATATATTTGGAAGAAACTCTGGATCTTATGATGTACATGGTTCAGAACATTCACAGTCCCCATCAGAAGTAATCGCGTACTCTGTCGGTGATTCACGTATTGGCAATCTTCCCCCATGTAGAACTGTACGAATGGCAGATGGAATATTAGGATGGATCACTGTCCGCTTCTTCTTCTTAGATATTCCTTTCTTGATAGGAGGAACCATATAAAAGAAGCAGTCACTGACATGGTTAGTTGCCTCACGCCAGATCATAGGCACTGCAGAGGGCATTGAAGTCCTTTCCCATGCATCCAGTTCCTGAGGTTGCTGGCACAGGTGTTGCAGATCACATGTGGAGCCCAGGGTTTATCCTGATCACCTATTTTGCACTCAAAATAACAACTGCAAGATTTTTTAATCAATAGAGTTATTTGCTGTTTTTGTGCAGCAAATGTCACTCCTCCACAAACGTTGCAAAAGGTGTCAGCACTGTTAAACTCGTGGCATTTTTGTTCACTTCAATAGCAGTCAACTTGAACAACTGGTAGTTAATCTGGAAACAAATGTGCAAATATTTTTACATGCATTAATAAAGTCTCTTAAGTTAACGAGGAGGGAGACAAAAAGATCACTAAAATTGGTATCAAAAGGTTAATATCCAAAATATTGCACACACGTAAGACCAGGGACAATAATATAATCCATTGTTACTAGTTATTATGACTTTGACAAACCATTATACTATTTGGTTTTAAACTTAACATAAAAATCTGTATATAATTATCTCACCTAATAAAACAGTGTAAAATGAAAACAAGAGCTAATTTTGAATTCTCTTTGTAACATTCGCGATCAGCACATTAGAACTGATAAGAAATGACTATTTTCATTCGATTTACATTTCCATTGTTGCACAGTGTTATTTGCTGAATGTATTCCAATCTCTGTCTTCCTCTTCAGTTTTTGCCCTCTACAGCTCCCTCTAGTACCATGGAAGCCATTCCCTGGTGCCTTAACAGATTTCCTACCATTCAGCCACATCTTTCATATATGCTCCCCCCTCCCCCGCCACTTTCTGCTGAGAACTTCCTCATTGCATATCTTATCAATACACCTAATTTTCAACTTTATTTTATAGCACCACTTCTCAAATACTTCGATTCCGATTATCCCACAGTCCATGTTTCACTACCGTACAAAGCTGTGCTCCAAACTTACATTCCCAGAAATTTGTTTCCCAGATTAAAGCCTATGTTTGATATTAATACACTTCCGTTGGCCAGGAATGCCGTTTTCGCCAGTGCTAGTTTTCTTTCTTATGTCCCTGCTCCATTTGTTATTTTGCTGGCTAGGTAGCAGAATTCCTTAACTTCGTCTACTTCGTAAGCTCCAATTGTGATGTTAAGTTCCTCGCTGTTGTCATTTCTGCTACTTCTCATTACTTTTGTCTTCCTTTGATTTACTCCCAACTCACATTTTGTACCCATTAGACTGTTCATTTCAATCAGCACATCCTGTAGCTCTTCTTCACTTTCACCGAGGATTGCAGTTTCATCAGCGATTCTCACCATTGATATCCTTTCACCTTGAATTTTAATTCCACTCTTGAACCTTTCTTTTATTTCCGTCATTGATTCTTCGACCTACAGATTGAATAGTAACTGCGAAAGATTGCACACTTTTTAATCCGAGCTCTTGCTCTTACAGTCTTATTTTTGTCTATTGGTTCTTGTACATGTTGGATACCACCAGTATTTTCCTATAGCGTACGCCCTTTTTTCCCATAATTTCGAAGATCTTGCGTCATTTTACATTGTCGAAAGCTTTTTTCATGTCGAGGAACCTTGTGAGGGTGTCTTGATTTTTCTTTAATCTTGCTTCTATTGTCAACCGCAACATCAGAAATGCCTCTCAGTGAAGAGTGTGGTCACGTTCTCTTCTCGGATGAGAGCAAATTCATTCTGAGTAGTGATTCTGGACGTACCCTCATATGGCGAGAGGTGAAAACATGTACTGCTCACAGGAACGTTGTCGAACATCGTCGATCTGGTGGTCCAGTGGCGTTCTCACCACCAAAACTCTGAACACGGGGCAGTCACCAGTCGGCGTTATTGTTGCACCGTATTCCTCCCCCATGCGCGTATTGTTCGGAGTAAACTCTGACCTGACTTCATTTTTCTGGATGATAGTGCACCACCTCTCTTGCAACGAAAGGATATTCCACCGATTTGAATCCTGTCGAAAGAATGTGGGACGCCTTGGTGAGACGTATCGGAGGAGGTCCATCTGCACCAGCGACACCCCAGCAGTTACCAAACGCACCGGTGGAGCAATGGAACGCCCTGTCACGAGAACACACCATTTTTGTTGGCACTTAGGAGCATGTTTTGGAGCATGCAGTGCTGTCCGTGGTGCTCACACACTCTATTAAGAACCATGCCTGGCCTTTTGTAATTTCCAGGGGCCAATCATGAATCACGCACACTTCACTGTGAAATTTTATTTAACAGTCAGCCTTGCAATTGAGATGTTATTTTAGTCTGTGACTACCTGCAACAGCGGGGAGATGTACAGTATCAGTCAACATCACCGCTATGTGGTGACTGCAGGGATGTGGCTCTCCCAAGCTGAGTGTAATCAACCAGTGGAGGGTAAAAACGAATGGTTTTAATTGGGTTTCGATCACGAAACTTAATTATTTTTGGAACATCTTTAATTTTATCACTAATTCGTAAGACTTTAATACTGAAAGTTACCAATAACAAGTTTGGGTTAGTTAGAGCAGGAATCAGTCGTAGAATTAAGTTGCTTTAATATGACATTTATAGTCATAACGCAGATCAGATTTCCACCTGTGTCAGGTCATTATCAATGCAGTGCGGAATTGTAGAAGTTGTTCGTGCTCAAGTGAATGCTTACACAGTTCAACCATTACTGTCGTGAACTGTGTAAGCATTCACTTGAGCACGAGCAACTGCTACAATTCCGCACTGAATTGATAATGACCTGACACAGGTCGAAATCTGATCGGCGTTGTGACTATAAATGTCATATTAAAGCAACTTAATTCTAAGACTGATTCCTGCTCTATCTAACCCAATATAACCACAGTTGTTGCGTGCACCCACCCCATGAATAGCAACCTAATATCAAGTTTTTTTTTTTTTTTTTTTTTTTTTTTGTAATCACTAGCATTAATTCACAAAGTGGTGGAAGTTACAGCTTCTGAAATGAATATATCAACATCATATTTTTCACATGGTCCACACATCACACTGTACCTGTAGCAAGCATCTATCGTAGTAACCTTGGGAAGTACCTCGTATAGGCTTAAATACCCCATGAAAATGTCTTCTCAGAATTGTGGGTATTTTCCGCAATAGAGTAGAAGTAGCTCGATTATTCAGTCCGCAACAATAAATTAAATTATTGGCAGTTCAACACTACGGCAAGTACGTAATGGCTACTAAAGTGATGTGGGGCCAACACATTTTTATTATTATTATTGTTATTAGTATTAATATTAGTGGTAGTGCTCAGACAGAAAACATTGGGAGGCTGAAGTGTTAATCTCTGACACCGGCAATGTAATCAACCAACAACTACTGTACTTAAAACTGTAATTTCCAGAGTTTCTGATGATGACCCTGTTAAATTACGGAACGAACCGGTCAATAAAACATACTGAGGGAAAATTATGGCTTTCATGACAAGATCCAATAGGTTGTGAAATGGAAACAACAGCAAAAATCCGATGAAGCTTTGCACAGATGGGCAGTGTCCCTAGTATGCCTGTCGACTGCGTCACGTCGCTCTTTTCAGTTCTGAGCTCACAGCGAGCACGTAAAGATGTCTGGAACAATAATGTCCCTCCCTTAGTATTGGTGCCCCTTCGAGGTTAATCCTGATTTCATGCAACCCCACATAAAGTCCCCGTCATGCATTTTCTTCTTCATGACTCTTCTCGGCCGCACGCTGCAGGGTCAACGAGGACGCTCCTGCAGCGTTTTCGATGAGAAGCTTGTATATGGCTCTCTGCTCACATGAACCGCTGGCTATGAAGACAACATTTTGGCACGGAACTGCAGACCAGCGTAGAGAAGTGGCGCAAAGAGCAGGCGGCTACCTTCTATGACGAGGGCAATGGAAAGTTGGTACAACGCCACGACAGATGTCTAAGACGGAGCGGCGTCTATGTAGAGAAGTAGCTACAATGTGTAGCTCACTTTGCAAAATAAAATGTTTTGATAGTCACTGTGGTTTACATTTCACGAACGATAGGACTTTGTATTCCGTTTAGCCCTCGTAGCAATGAGTTAACCAATATTCAGTAACATACCGTTACTATCGAATCGGAATTATGACATAATAACAAATGGTTCAAATGGCTCTGAGAACTATGGGACTTAACATCTGTGGTCATCAGTCCACTGGAACTTAGAACTACTTAAACCTAACTAACCTAAGGACATCACACACATCCATGCCCGAGGCAGGATTCGAACCTGCGACCGTAGCAGTCACGCGGTTCCGGACTGAGCGCCTTAACCGCGAGACCACCGCGGCCGGCACATAATAACAGAACTGTATGACAGCAGTAGTGGCTGAATCAAATCTGTGTGACTAGTCCAAGGAAGAACGAGAGAGGAAGCTTAGTGGATGAGACCGAGAAAAAAAGTATTAGATAAGGATTTGGAAAGTTGGGATAGTGCTGGCAATATGATAGGAGCACTGGTTTGCATTTATATGAAGGCATATTTCGATAGGGATACTACTCCGGTGATAAAACGGGAAGCTTCTTGATTGCAGCATGACCGTGGATCACGATTTTGGAAAGTTTGTTGTAGTGCCATATGGTTGAAATGCTGATAGATTTAATGTTATCCACATGTAAAGTGAAAATGCTGGAGGTATCAGGTCCTCATTTATCGAATGACTGTAGACGTTTTATATGCGAGCAGATATACTGATATTTAAAATTCACTTGCATATCCTATTTTCAATCATCCGAACCATATGGACGTAAAAACATCATTCAAAGTTTTCTCAGCCTTACATGTTGTTGTTCAGTTTTCTTGTACAGATTTTTTTTTATTGGCCCTGTTCTATTACTCGCAGTTGTATTGTTTTGATCCCAATATATTCTTTTACAATTTGCTTCTCTTTCTTCTTCATGTTTTCTATTCCTTTTGTATTAGTGAAATACAAGCATTCGTCTGCGTTTAAACATTCTGGTTTTGTTAGTGTGACGTAGTGCTGTAACTTTGCTAGAGAGGAGATACAGCTACTATTATATATATCATCTTTAGTCAACTGCCGGCCGTTGTGACCGAGCGGTTCTAGACGCTTCAGTCCGGAACAGCGCTGCTGCTACGGTCGCAGTTTCGAATCCTGCCTCGGGCATGGATGTGTGTGATGTTCTTAGGTTAGTTAGGTTTAAGTAACTCTAAGTATAGCGGACTGATGACATCAGATGTCAAGTCCCGTAGTGCTTAGAGCCATTTGAACCATTTTTTAGTCAACTGCAGAGCTATTTCCATCTACAGCACACTGGGTTTATAAGCTTTCCGGTCATGGGCGTTCTTCTTTATTACCTCGTCAAGACATTTAAATTTATTGACCCTTTTTATTTTTCCGTAATCTGTATTCCTGAAATTTGCAGCATCTCTAATGTTTGTCATGTATTCTGATTTTTCTTAACATATTTGAAGACCTGCTTTTTCCGCAATTACTTTCAAAATCTTGATTTTTCTTGTTGCCGTTGGTATTTCTCCGGACAGTATTGTTAGATCGTCGGCAAAAGCTTATCACTGAATTATAAGATTCTTGTTGTTGTAGGCTAGTCCACACTTTATGAGCTCTTCTTTACAGTCTCAGATCACCTCCTCACGGCCTCAGTTGAACGAACGAAATAAGATAGACAATTACCTTGTCTTAAGTCTGTTCGCACCTCAAAACCGTCAGATATCTCTTCAAAAACGATAGCTTTAGATTTAATGTTTATTACTGATTGCCAAATTATGTTTCATATCACCCACATCAAACTCGTCCAGTATTTGAAGCATACATGTTCTGTGCACAAAGTTACATTACTTTTTTAAACCTTCAAATAAAGCAACATGCATCTTTTCGTTTTATATTAAGTGGAAGTAAATGTATAAATTTTTAAATTGCGTAAAGGCCTCTGCATTCTAAGGCAGTTTGCTCTTCCGCTACGTTCATTCTGAATTATTCGGATATCTTTTACTGTTTTCGTTAGGGCAACTGGATGGAGTAGTGTGGGACCAACTGCTTCACAGAAAGTTTGCTGATATGGTGCCTGTGGGATTTGAGGATGACCTGTATTTCATTAGGGGGCGTTTAAGACCTTGGAATTTTCCCTGTTGTGGCCCTGAGCAAAGGTAATCATTCATGCCTGATATGCCAGAAGCAATGTTGTGTGGGCTGTACTATAAAGCACCGTTGAAGCTTTTAGCTGCTGAGTGCATGCGGTCATCATACATCACCCACTGAACGCTTGCAGCGTCGAACGGTCTCGCGTGGTGACTCACAACAAGAACGGCTGTCAGACAGAACTCGTGCCGAGCTATCGATAAACTGACAGTACGCGGACCGACATGATAAATCGCATAGATCGTACAAGAGCTCGTCTTATGCGAAACAACATGAGCATAGCGAAATCTGTCCATGTCATTCGCAGAGTGACTTGTGAGGGTGTACAAATCTTCTGCCTCTCGAAACAAATGTATGCGTGGATCTTGATTACGCCATATCTCATATGGGCAACGCTGTACGTCATGCGGAAAGGAAAATTGGGACTTAGGCTGATAGGCAGCGTTTGTAGTTAGCCCTGACAGGCGAGTTCTGTATGTGTTGTGGGAGCTCGGTCCACACCACACACACACACACACACACACACACACACTCAGTCTCTCTCTCTCTCTCTCTCTCTCTCTCTCTCTCTCTCTCTCATACACACACACACACACACACACACACACACACACACACACACACACACACATTTTGTGTTTTCATGTGTTAGATTATTACATTCGAAACAGGACACTCATACGGACTTCGATCAAGGCAAGAATCTAGATCGCTTTATCGGGCAAGCTGCATGGCGTTATGTCAGCTGCCTTTCAGTCGTCCAGGAGCGGAATTTCTCAATATTAATGTCACTGAACAAACTGACGAGATAAAATATTATCGGCCGAGCGGGATTAGCCGAGCGGTCTAAGGCGCTGCACGCATGGACTGTGCGGCTGGTTCCGGCGGAGGTTCGAGTCCTCCCTCGGGCATGGGTGTGTGTGTGTTTGCCCTTAGGATAATTTAGGTTAAGTAATATGTAAGCTTAGGGACTGATGACCTTAGCAGTTAAGTCTCATAAGATTTCACACACATTTGAACATTTAAAATATTATCTGCACAGCCCACCACGAAATTGAATGCGGGCAGGTGACGTCGTAGGGAAAGTCTGTAAGCTGTTCAGGCATAAATGAGGAACCAGTCTATTGACTATAAAGGTCGCAAATGGGCAAAACCACTGACGTGAGAGTCATAAAGGACATACTGTCAGAGACCGGCGCCTGGGAATGAGATTCTTCGAAACAGCGATGATGGACGGCTACGGTCGTGAGCATCTGTGGGAAGTTGTTGAAGAATAGGGAAACCAGTAGTAACCGAGAAGGTGCTGGATGTCCACGTGTCATCATGGGAGGCCGGAGGATAAGCAGCGATTTGTGGCTACCTATACAGTACTGGTGTAGGCACAGATGGTTCAGAGCAGACTGTTTAGTAGACATTGTTGAACATGAGACCACGCAGCCGGAACGTGTTCGCAAGTTGACCCAGAGGGAGCGACAGCTACGTCTGCAGTGAGTACATCATCGAAATTGCACCGTGTATCAACGGTAGTGTGTTTTCTGGTCAGCCGGCCGGAGTGGCCGTGCGGTTCTAGGCGCTACAGTCTGGAACCGCGAGACGGCTACAGTCGCAGGTTGGAATCCTGCCTCGGGCATGGATATGTGTGATGTCCTTAGGTTAGTTAGGTTTAAATATCTCTAAGTTCTAGGGAACTGATTACCTCAGAAGTTGAGTCCCATAGTGCTCAGAGCCATTTGAACCACTTTTTTTCTGGTCAGATAAATCACGTTTCCCTACATCTATACTCTGCGGACTAACTTGAAATGCAAGGCGGAGGATGATTCCAACTTTACCACTTATTAGCGATATGTACCATTCACGTATGCAGGGCGGAAAGAATAATTGTTTAAATACCTCTATGTATGCTGTAATTCATCGGAGCTTGTCCTCCAGGTCCATACGGGAACTACCACGTAGGGGGTCGTAGTGTATTCCTAGAGCCATCGTTTAAAGCCGATTGTTGTTGTTAGTCACATTCTCGGGAGAGTATCCGTCTATCCTGAAGCTTCTACTAGGTCAGTTCTTTCAACATCTCTGTGACAATCTCCACGGGTCAGACAGAACCTATCGCATTTCGTGCAGCCCTTATCTGTATATGTTCAATATCTCCTGCTACTCGTCTTTGATACGCGTCCCACACAGTTGGACAATATTCTAGAACCAGTCGTACGAGTGATTTGTAAGAGTGATTGTGTCTCGTCTAAAATAGGGTGCCTGTGAAAACTGCTTTCTCGGATCGCTAGACAACAATTCAAGCAGTTAGTGTCGATGGATTTTATTACAAAAGGGAATGATTACAATACTTAACTTTGTGGGATATAGACGTGTCGCAAGCAAGGGGCGACAGACAGACATAAGCAAGCTCTTCAGTTCATACAACCCGTAATACAAGTGAGTCAGTACAGTTCATGAGTCACTGATGAAGCGTTCGTAGGTCGGCCTGACTTCCACTTGGGAGTTAGAGAGGGGTCCGTGTGCGTGCCATTGGCTGACGTCGTCTCACAGAACTCTCTGCTCTTCCGATCTTGCCCGACGTGCCGGCGCTTGCCGTCACGCCGGAACAGATTGCATTGCTTTACCAACGTCTCAGCCTACTCGATCGTTCCGTTTCATTTCTGTACTAAGTGCTACCCCCAGGTATTTCTATGAGTTTATCGATTCCAACTGTGTCTCACTGGCATTATACTCATAGGATTCGTTTTGTGAACATTTAAAATGAACTACCAATCTTTGCACCAATTTGAAATCTTATCAAGATCTAACTAAATACTTATGCACCTTCGTTCAGAGTGTACTTCACTGTCGACAACTGCATCATCAGGGTAAGTACACTTCTGGCCATTAAAATTGCTACACCAAGCATGGACAAATATATTATACTAAAACTGACAAGTGATTACATTTTCACGCAATTTTGGTGCATAGATCCTGTGAAATCAGTGCCCAGAACAACCACCTTTGGCCGTAATAACGGCCTTGATACGCCTGGGCATTGACACAAACAGAGCTTGGATGGCGTGTTCAGGTACAGCTGCCCATGCAGCTTCAACACGATACCACAGTTCATCAAGAGTAGTGACTGGCTTATTGTGACGAGCCAGTTGCTCGGCCACCATTGACCAGACGTTTTCAATTGGTGAGAGATCTGGAGAATGTGCTGGCCAGGGCAGCAGTCGAACATTTTCTGTATCCAGAAAGGCCCGTACAGGACCTGCAATAAGCGGTCGTCCATTATCCTGCTGAAATGTACAGTTTCGCAGGGATCGAATGAAGGGTAGAGTCACGGGTCTTAACACATCTGAAATGCAACGTCCACTGTTCAAAGTGCCGTCAATGCGAACAAGAGGTGACCGAGACGTGTAATCAGTGGCACCCCATACTATCACGCCATACCATCACGTTCACCGCGATGTCGCGAAACACGGATGCGACCATCATGGTGCTGTAAACAGAACCTGGATTCATCCGAAAAAATGACGTTTTGCCATTCGTGCACCCGAGTTCGTCGTTGAGTACACCATCGCAGGCGCTCCTGTCTGTGATGCAGTGTCAAGGGTAACCGCAGCCATGGTCTCCGAGCTGATAGTCCATGCTGCTGCAAACGTCGGTGAACGGTTCGTGCAGATGGTTGCTGTCTTGCAAACGTCCCCTTCTGTTGACTCTGGGATCGAGACGTGGCTGCACGATCCGTTACAGCCATGCGGATAAGATGCCTGTCATCTCGACTGCTAGTGATACTAAGAGGACATTGGGATCCAGCACGGCGTTCCATATTACCCTCCTGAACCCACCGATTCCATATTCTGCTAACAGTCATTGGATCTCGATCAATGCGAGTAGCAATGTCGCGATACGATAAACCGCAATCGCGATAGGCTACAATCCGACTTTTATCAAATTCGGAAACGTGATGGTACGCATTTCTCTTCCTTACACGAGGAATTACAGCAACGTGTCACCAGGCAACTGCTGCATTTTGTATGAGAAATCGGTTGGAAACTTTCCTCATGCTGCGTCCTTCGTAGCAGTAAGTCTTCAGTCCAGTCACAAATTTCGCGTGATGTCCCATACGATAGTATTTTTGACAAAATACGCCAACGACAAAATTTTCTTTGAAAACCTTTTTTTTACTTTGGTAGCTGATCTTTATAGATTTTTATGAGCTGAATCGAAATCTAGCCTTAGTTTTTTTTGTATCACCGATAGTTTTCGATCAGTATGCTTTTTACTATATATTATAAAAATCCTATGCTATACGGTAAACGGTGAAATTAATGAAATGCTTTGTTACAACATAAGCATGGTTTGTATTTACAGTAAGCTACTTAAAACAACGATGTGTGTTAATACAGTTTTCACATATCAGCTGGAATTACTTGGTATTTTCTTCCTCTTTTTTCTTTGAAGCTTCTTGTGTAGCTTTTTCTAAGATGAGTCGTTTGTTGAACTTCTCGGTGAATTGACCAACAGTAGTCCACCATCATGTTGGTGTTCCAGCGGCCTTGGTAACGGTTTTCCATCAGTTTAATGTCCTGGTGAAAACGCTCTCCTTGCTCCTCACTAACATCTTCCATATTGTCCGGGAAGTAATCAAAAAGTGATATTTCAGGCTCGTTAAACATCCTAAAGTTTTAAACTTCTTTAACATTGTAGCTATAACAGAAACATATTCTGGGTCTTTTTCATGTCCTTAGAACTCTGTAACGACTTGCTTGAATGATACGCATGCTTCTTCCTCATTTAAGGTCACTGTGGATCAAAGTTAACATCAGACATCAATTTTGTACTGTCAGGTCCGACAAAGCCGCGTTCTTTCAGTTTAGCTTGTGAAACGTGCGGAAACTTTTGGCAAGTTTCACATTTAGCGCCTGTAAGTTCCTAGAATGTGTCAGCTCATGCCGCGTGGAAGGTAGCCGATACACAGTGTTTCGCGGCCGATGATTAATGATCTGCAGCCAGACCGAGATTGCGGCTGTGATGTGAATGTGTACCCGACTAGCACAAGGTGATTTTTGTGAGCGGATGGACTGTCCGCAGAGCACTTCCAGAGCCGCGAAACACTGTGTATTGGCTACCTTCCACGCGGCATGAGCTGACACATTCTAGGAACGTACAGGCGCTAAATGTAAAACGATTTGATGTATTCTGGCTTTTGCGACCTGCTTATTGACTCACCCTCGTACAACTTATACAGGGTGTTACAAAAAGGTACGGCCAGACTTTCAGGAAACATTCCAAATAAAGAAAATATGTTATGTGGACATGTGTCCGAAAACACTTACTTTCCACGTTAGAGCTCATTTTATTACTTCTCTTCAAATCACACTAATCATGGAATGGAAACACACCAGCGTGACTTCAAACACTTTGTTACAGGAAATGTTCAAAATGTCCTCCGTTAGCGAGGATACATGCATCCACCCTCCGTCGCATGGAATCCCTGATGCGCTGATGCAGTCCTGGAGAATGGCGTATTGTATCACAGCCGTCCACAATACGAGCACGAAGAGTCTCTACATTTGGTGCCGGCGTTGCGTAGACTATAGCTTTCAAATGCCCCCATAAATGAAAGTCAAGAGGGTTGAGTTCAGGAGAGCGTGGAGGCCATAGAATTGGTTCGCCTCTACCAATCCATCGGTCACCAAATCTGTTGTTAAGAAGCGTACGAACACTTCGACTGAAATGTGCAGGAGCTCCATCGCACATGAACCACATGTTGTGTCGTACTTGCAAAGGCACACGTTCTAGCAGCACAGGTAGAGTATCCCGTATAAAATCGTGATAACATGCTCCATTGAGCGTAGGTGGACAAAACTAAAATGAGCTCTAACATTGAAATTATGCGTTTCCGGACACATGACGATATAACATCTTTTCTTTGTTTGTGTGTGAGGAATGTTTCCTGAAAGTTTGGCCGTATCTTTTTGTAACACCCTGTACACAAACTCAAGTGATTCGACGACTTCACAAAGTACATTGTTTTCTTTTCTGTGTTTCTTTGTACTCTTATTATGATTGTTTTCGGGACATACTTCTAAATTTGCACCTCTGAATGACTTAAGAACTTGTCTGACTCATGTGCCCAACACAAATCTTCGATTTTGACTTCTCCATGGTCCCGTCCTTCTGAATAAGCAATGTTTGCGTCAGTGTACACACGAACTCGTCAGATGATATTTCATAACAATTACGCGTATAATTTGCAAGTTTCTTACTGATTACTTTTGAGCAAACTTTATTCATTATACTAAAATGCCTTATCTCTAGTACATGCCTTTCTTTGTTAAGTCCGAACACTTTATACAACTTACCTTACATCACTTCAGGAGTGTCATTACATTCTTTATCAACTACCCGCATTTCTGAACTATACAAACTTGTAAAGAAATCTTCAAATCGAATATACAGTACTTCCTGTGTCATTAGATGGTATGTTGTATGCTTTCTTAATTGCAGGAGTGTATCTACGGAACAAAAACTTTTGGTTTAGTTGTCGTTAGCAGTGTGTTTACCAGTGTACACACGACTTCGTCGGATGGTACGCCAGAATAGCGAACTTGAGTTCCGACCACAACTAAGACTTGTAAGACTTCACTGCCATGCGTCAGCAACTGTGAGCTGTTGATAGCGAGAACCCATTTCGCCGACACGTGTCCCCTACCGAGCGAGAAACGGCGCACTCACGACACATCCCAGCTGTCGCTGCTAAAAGCTTCCTGCAGCTCAGATGGGGCCGCGCCAGATGCGCTGCGACGAGAAATCTCGACAAGACCGCCAGCACGTCCTTCGAAAAACGAGATGAATAGGCATCTTCGGCATAGTGTCTTACTGTCTGTATAAGCGTAAAAGCACGGAAATATGCTACTTCCCTAAACTGAGCTTCTTGTTCTTCTGCACTGCCTGGTTTAAGCTTGGTGGCTGTTACGTCTTCCTTTTTCACTGCCAACTTATTCTGGGTTTTCCTGCGTCCTTTCTTTGTCTTGGATGGTAATGCATGCCCTGATGTGGGATTCTCTCAACACTTATTCTTTTTAGGTGACGTTTCGATTATTTCTGCTTCTTATCAAATAGGCCAATTTCATTTCTCTTTCATCTGTTCACTACGTTCCTTCTTCGTGTCTGCTGGCTGCTTCCTACTATTTTTTTTCTCTTATACCTTGGAAAACTTCACATTCAGTACTTTTTCCGTAAACATTTATCTGTCGGTTGTTTCTTCAGCGTTTGTGTATTTTTTTTTTTTTCTAAAAGCTTTTCCGCTTCATGGAGAAACGTTGTTGTTGACTTCTTATCCCACAAATATCTGAAGATCTTTTTGGCTAACCTATTGTTTGTATTCGATATAAACGTCCAAAAATTACAAGTCTTCTTTTTCTCATTACTTCTGATACGTTTCCTACGTATGAATAAATTTCAATAAATTTTATCACTACTGCGTGATTTCCAGTCTTCATCAGTTTTTCTTAGGACTAATATTTTTCTAATGATCAATTTTTCTAGTGTTTCTAATTTACTTAATTATTTGATTGTACGGTTTGGGCATCCACAGCGTAGATATACGACAGAAATATTGTAAAACTTTTTAAATAATTATTCAGATCTTCTAAAAAGCTTTTGTTAGCAGTTCCTTTATTATACGATCGTACACAATCGGTTTCCCGTTCACATCCTCAGGAGTATACAAATAACTGATTTATTATTGGTTCGTTAAATATACTTGGTCTCCCAACCTTTTTATGACGTTCGAATTGCTAGAAGCGCCTAAATTGGGTGCTTACAAGATGGAAGACCAAAAATTTCCAATGGGTATCAGGCGCAGGCAGTGTACATGAGACTGCGAGCTGAGGCTATGGACCAGTGATGAAAAATCAACAGATACTCGCAAAAGCAACAAGGTGGAGAGGTGAATGTGCCTGCTGTGGGAAGGCCACGCCATCTAACACCTCTGTTGACGTAGTACTTTTGAAACTGCTGGCGCGCAGTGTGCTCGAGCACTTTTCCCTTTTTTTAAATTTCACTTGAAAGGAATTAGTGACAGGCCATCAGAGTGCGGTACATCTGTCTTTATTTAAATAGGCTGAAGTATTTCCCTCAGATATTTTGCTTTAGGCAGTGTGTCTGTGAAAGTTTCACGAACTGGATTTGCTAATTTATACCTTTTATTAAATTCTCGGATTATTTTTATCTATAGTTTGTCTGCCAACGGGATTAAAGGCCTATTTGAAATCAACAAATCCGAAATGACATGGGCCCTGTGAACCAAGGTGTGATGTACCCCTTCACGATGAGCCTGGTGGTAACACTTCAGCCTGCAGATGCAAGTCAGAGTGAATTGGCTTACTATAAACGGTATGTTCCAACGTACCATCGACTTTCCTCCTGACCAACACATCGGGGAAGACAAGACAGCCGTCCTTTCCCGCCTCTATCGTCAAACAAGTGTTCGGGTGGTTTGAATTCAGGTGTTCTAAAAAGTCGCTCAAATTCTCACTGTCGTGAAGCCAAACAGCAAAAGTATCATCTACATACCTGAAAAAACGCGCAGGTTTCAATGTCGCCGACTGCACGGTAGGTACCTCGAAGTCTTCCATAAACAGATTGTCATAAATAGATGACGACGGGCTTTCCAGGGCAGTTAAATTAACTCATATCGCAGTCACGTTTCGTCATAATACACTCCTGGAAATGCAAAAAAGAACACATTGACACCGGTGTGTCAGACCCATCATACTTGCTCCGGACACTGCGAGAGGGCTGTACAAGCAATGATCACACGCACGGCACAGCGGACACACCAGGAACCGCGGTGTTGGCCGTCGAATGGCGCTAGCTGTGCAGCATTTGTGCACCGCCGCCGTCAGTGTCAGACAGTTTGCCGTGGCATACGGAGCTCCTTCATAGTCTTTAACACTGGTAGCATGCCGCGACAGCGTGGACGTGAACCGTATGTTGACGGACTTTGAGCGAGGGCGTATAGTGGGCATGCGGGAGGCCGGGTGGACGTACCACCGAATTGCTCAACACGTGGGGCGTGAGGTCTCCACAGTACATCGATGTTGTCTCCAGTGGTCGGCGGAAAGTGCACGTGCCCGTCGACCTGGGACCGGACCGCAGCGATGCACTGATGCACGCCAAGACCGTAGGATCCTACGCAGTGCCGTAGGGGACCGCACCGCCACTTCCCAGCAAATTAGGGACACTGTTGCTCCTGGGGTATCGGCGAGGACCATTCGCAACCGTCTCCATGAAGCTGGGCAACGGTCCCGCACACCGTTAGGCCGTCTTCCGCTCACGCCCCAACATCGTGCAGCCCGCCTCCAGTGGTGTCGCGACAGGCGTGAATGGAGGGACGGATGGAGACGTGTCGTCTTCAGCAATGAGAGTCGCTTCTGCCTTGGTGCCAATGATGGTCGTATGCGTGTTTGGCGCCGTGAAGGTGAGCGCCACAATCAGGACTGCATATGACCGAGGCACACAGGGCCAACACCCGGCATCATGGTGTGGGGAGCGATCTCCTACACTGGCCGTACACCTCTGGTGATCGTCGAGGGGACACTGAATAGTGCACGGTACATCCAAACCGTCATCGAACCCATCGTTCTACCATTCCTAGACCGGCAAGGGAACTTTCTGTTCCAACAGGACAATGCACGTCCGCATGTATCCCGTGCCACCCAACGTGCTCTAGAAGGTGTAAGTCAACTACCCTGGCCAGCAAGATCTCCGGATCTGTCCCCCATTGAGCATGTTTCGGACTGGATGAAGCGTCGTCTCACGCGATCTGCACGTCCAGCACGAACGCTGGTCCAACTGAGGCGCCAGGTGGAAATGGCATGGCAAGTCGTTCCACAGGACTACATCCAGCATCTCTACGATCGTCTCCATGGGAGAATAGCAGCCTGCATTGCTGCGAAAGGTGGATATACACTGTACTAGTGCCGACATTGTGCATGCTCTGTTGCCTGTGTCTATGTGCCTATGGTTCTGTCAGTGTGATGATGTATCTCACCCCAGGAATGTGTCAATAAAGTTTCCCCTTCCTGGGACAATGAATTCACGGTGTTCTTATTTCAATTTCCAGGAGTGTAGTTATAGTTAAAATCAGATCAGACTTGCTTTTCGCTGTCGACGAACCATGCACTGGGTGGGTGAAGATAATACCGACGTGGCACCGAAATCTACTGCCCTTTCGCCTCACGCAGAGGGCATTTCGAAAAGGAATGGTGGTATTCTGCGGAACTATGGTGCGTGTTTTGCGACTCTGTGAACTGTGCCCAAAAGAAAGGGCTGCTGCGTCAGCTCATTAAGCCACATGGGGACCATGTGGTCCCACAATGTATCGATGATTCACCGTAACTCTTGCAAGATACGCTTTCAAGGTTCTGTCACCCGGGCCACCTTTACAAATTAGTGTTATAAAACTATATTCTTCAGTTTTTTATCACATTATTTTCTAGGCTTGTAAATACAACATGAAAATCTTTACTAATAATGAACATTAGTTGGACCATACGCATACACCTATAAGCCAAAACATTATGACCACTGCACAGTGGTGGCATTGCGGACACGTGACGCGGTAACAAGAGTATGTAAGCGGAGCAGACATAAATGAGGGACCTTAGCGAAGACATGGAGGGAAATCCAGTGAGATAAACCACTTAGACAAAGAGTAGAATATTATTACGCAGAGCCAGTGAACGAGTATCTCGAAAACGGCAAAGCTGGTCGAACGTTCACGTGCTACTGTCTTGAGCATCTCCGGGGTAGGTAGAATGACAGTGAAACTAACACTAGACGCTAAATGGTTGGACGTCCACGACTCTTCACAGAATGTGGGATTCGGAGGCTTGTCTGCTCTGTAAAGTAGGATGTGATCTTTGACACCTCTGCCGAAAGAGCACAAAGCTGGTGCACAAACAAGGTTTTCGGAGAGCACCGTTCATTATACATTGTTGAACACGGAGCTCCGCAGCAGGTCACCCATACGTGTTCATATGTTGACCAAACGACATCGTCAATTAGGATTGCAGTGGACACTGGACCATCGGGATTCGACCGTGGAACAATGGAAACGTGTCGCTCTTCGTGTGAATCACATTTTTGCTACGATGGTCGTCTCCACAAACACCGTCATCGAGGTGAAGCGGCTCGAAAGGCGAAGCGCGTCACGGACGCACGCTGGTGGGAGCAGTATAACGCTGTGGGAAACATTCTCCGGCACTTGCGTGGGAGACCGGCCGGAGTGGCCGAGCGGCTCTAGACGCTACAGTCTGGAACCGCGCGACCGCTACGGTCGCAGGTTCGAATCCTGCCTCGGGCATGGGTGTGTGTGATGTCCTTACGTTAGTTAAGTTTAAGTAGCCCTAAGTTCTAGAGGACTGATGACCCAGAAGTTAAGTCCCATAGTGCTCAGAGCCATTTTTTAACTTGCATGGGACCTGTGGTAGTAATCGAAGAAACGCTGACAGCTGTGTACCACCAGCATCCTTTCATGTTTGATGCCTTCCCCGATGCGGATGTCATATTTCAGCAGTATAATTGTCCGTGTCTTGGAGCCAAAAACGTGCTAAAGTTGTTTTAGGGGCATTCTAGTGAACTCACGTTGATGTCTCGGCTAGCAGATTCGCCTGGTGTAAATCCTATGAAACCCATCTAGGTCGCTACCAGGCGCCATCACCGTGTAAGCAAACCAGTGTCACGTTATTTACGCGAATTACCTGACCTGTACGTAGACATCTAATGCCACATACCTCCAAAACCTACGAACGAACTATCCGATCTCTGATACGCAGAGTAAGTTATGTATTTTGTCCCAAAGATGGCCAAACAAGTTATTAAGCAGCTGATCATAACGCTTTGGCTCGTCAGTATATGTACCGACTTTATTTACTCCTATATGGGATGGATATGTTACTTGGTTACCGACTAAACACTAAATTAACGTCCGTTTTAATTGCAACTCGGGCTACCTGTTTTTGCATCACAATCTAAAATAAGTTGCTGGAGTAAAACAAAATTTAATGGTACTCATGCTAGGTCACGAAAACTGGCAACGGCCGGAAGAGCGGTGTGCTGACCTCAACGAGCCTCTATACAGCACCCAATCACGCCGCTGACAGAGGACGACGTTGTGGTCGGTCTGTTCCGATGGGCCCACCAGGGCCTGCGAATGTAGTAAGTCATGTAATCTTGGAACAGGTAATCCACTTTCAGTATCTCGGCTGTGATATGGAACGTAACTTAGATGAAAAGATCCAAAAATTTAACACAATCATTGGAACAATTGGAAATACGCTGAATAAGGTAAGCCACGAAAGCGTCACAGATGAAGTCTTACATTCGTGGCAATACTTATTATGGTCTGTAGACCTGACACCTGAGTTACAATGCAAAAGTGGTTAGCGCACTGGACTCGTATTTGGCAGGAGGACGGTTCAAACCCACGTCCGGCCATCCAGATTTAGATTTTCCGTGATTTCTCTACGCCGCTTCAGGCAAACGCCGGGACAGTTCGTTTGACAGGGCACGGCCGATTTCCTTCCCCATCCTTCCCAAATCCGAGCTTGCGTTCCGTCTCTAATAACCTCGTTATCGACGGGACGTTAAACACTAATCTCCTCCTCCTTCTACCCCCTACGCAAAAGGGTATGAGCAGTGTCCAAGCTGCGGAAATGAGATTTATTTGCAGTGTGGAAAGGTACACCAGAGAAAATCGCTAGAGAAATTAAGATATTTAAAACAGGCATATGACCGGGTTCCTAGAAGGAAGTTATTGTCTGTTCTACGAGATTATGGAATAGGAGGCAAACTTTTGCAAGCAATTAAAGGCCTTTACATAGATAGTCAGGAAGCAGTTAGTTGACGGTAAAATGAGTTCATGGTTCAGAGTAGTTTCAGGGGTAAGACAAGGCTGCAACCTGTCTCCACTGTTGTTCATATTATTTATGGATCATATGTTGAAAACAATAAACTGGCTGGGTGAGATTAAGATATGTGAACACAAAATAAGCAGTCTCGCATATGCAGATGACTTAGTTGTGATGGCAGATTCGATTGAAACTTTGCAAAGTAATATTTCAGAGCTAGATCAGAAAATTAAGGACTATGGTATGAAGATTAACATCTCCAAAACGAAAGTAATGGCAGTGGGAAAGAGATATAAACGGATTGAGTGCCAAATAGGAGGAACAAAGTTAGAACAGGTGGACAGTTTGAAGTACTTAGGATGCATATTCTCACAGGATGGCAACATAGTGAAAGAACTGGAAGTGAGGTGTAGCAAAGCTAATGCAGTGAGGGCTCAGCTACGATCTACTCTCTTCTGCAAGAAGGAAATCAGTACCAAGACTAAGTTGTCGTGCACCGTTCAATCTTTCGATCAACTTTGTTGTATGGGAGCGAAAGCTGGGTAGATTCGGGTTACCTTATCAACAAGGTTGAGGTTACAGATATGAAAGTAGCTAGGATGATTGCAGGTACTAGTAGATGGGAACAACGGCAGGAGGGTGTCCACAATGAGGAAATCAAAGAAAAACTGGGAATGAACTCTAGAGATGTAGCAGTCAGGGTGAACAGGCTTAGATGGTGGGGTCATGTTACACGCATGGCAGAAGCAAGGTTACCCAAGAGACTCATGGGTTCAGCAGTAGAGGGTAGGAGAAGTCGGGGCAGACCAAGGAGAAGGTACCTGGATCCGGTTAAGAATGATTTTGAAGTAATAGGCTTAACATCAGAAGAGGCATCAATGTTAGCACTGAATAGAGGATAATGGAGGAATTTTATAAGGGGGACTATGCTCCAGACTGAACGCTGATAGGCATAATCAGTCTTAAATGATGATGATGAAAACAGCTTACACTTCCATTCAATGCATTCAATGCACAAGAAAAGTAATCGAAACAGAAACAGATAGAGATAGACAGAATGAGTGAAAACTTCCTCAGCAAATTATTACGAATTAGAGGGACACGAGAGAGATGACGAGACCTTGTTGATCGGGACAACTGAAATTACCTAGTCCAGGAAGGGAAAAGAAGAATATCATGATTCACACAGCAAAATTCCTTTGGTAAGTCACGTAAGATTACAGCTCCCGATGTTTTTCTTTATGGGATGTAGCATTCGCTACTTGATCAAAATTAGTTATTTGTACTTGTAGGGCTCTTCTTAATCGATCGATGCATAATGGTATCGTCGAATTGTGTACGATAAGTCTTGCCTTTGAGTTTCGGTCTTATGGTTGCTTTCTTCGAAGATTTACTTAATAATAGCCCATTGATTTTTGTATTTATTGTATCACCCCCTTGCTTGGAGAATATACAGCTTTTCTGCTCTATTTTACTTCCAACCCTGATACTTCATTTGTCTTTTAATTATACATTCTGAGTAGGCACTCTGGCTGTCTGGTGTGGCTACACCAGTGAGATACTAGCAATTCCATGCTGTCGCAAGAGGGAAGGAACAGTGTTCGCGGAGGCAAGACTTACCGTACACAATACGATGATACCACCATGCATCGACCGATTATTGGTGAAACACGGATCACGTGTTGTTCAGAAGTACGATGCAATGGTCCTTCGGCTGCTGTATCGTGTTTATCCACCTATACCGGACAAGCGATGAGAAATAGCAAGCAGTGTAATATGTGGACTCGATACCTCTGAAAGACGCGAAAACCCTCATCAGGCAAGGTGATACTGACAGTTTTATGGACTGCCACGCTGTGGCAGTAACAGATTATGTTCGAACGGGCAAACCACCATAGGAGCATATTGCTGTAATCGCTTGACGCCGTTGTCGGAGGCTGTCGAGACGAAGTATCACAGTAAGCCGTCCAAGGTGGTGTTTCTGCTCCAGGATAGGCCCAGCACATTTCGCACAGGACATACACTTGCTGGTTTTTTGGGCTATCAAATTTTGCTTCACTCTCCGTGCTCTCGAGACATGCACTGAGTAGCTTTCGTATGACGGGTATTTTTAGGTCAAAGAGATAATTTTTTAGGTGGAACGTTTTCTGGGTAGCCTAAATGCAGAATTTCACTAACGTGATCTCCACCAAGTCATCTATTGTGAAATATCTGTCTCACTGAAGGCTGAATGCGTAGAGCAGGACTAACAACAAGTTTCAGAGTCTTAGTTTCATTATACGTTTACTAGCGAACACAGTTATGCTTCACGATTGATAAATATGTACAAAACTCCTTGTCCCCCTCTCTTTATCCATCTCCTTACACTCTCTTGCTCCATCTTCCCCTCCTCCTCTCCGTCTATTTCCTCCTGCCCCTTTCTCCTTCTGTCTCCTCCTCCCCCCCCCCCCACTTCTCTTTGTCCATCTTCACCTTCCCCCTCTCTACATCCATTTCTTCATCATCCCCACCCCCACCCCTTTCTATCCATTTCCTCTTTCCACCTCACTCTGACCTTGAGCCTCGTTTATTCTTATTGAAAGTTCTCATTCCTTAATACTATTCGAACCATAAGCCGATTTTTGTTTTCTGTGAAAACCGACTTCAAGGAAGAAAACAAGGTTACACACTGTTGTGTATACAATATTTAAGAAAAATATATAATGAGAAAGGTGAAACAATTTGTTCGTCTGTAAGAAAGAAAGAAAAACCTGCACATTTTCACAGTACAGCACTGCTTGTGATTTTTTTCTCCGAGTTGATTTTAACAGAAAACCTTTAAGTTGTTGTTTTTAAGAAAGATGTAGTCCATGTCCGTTCGAATGACTATTGGAATATCGTGTGAAAGTGAAAGTATATTGGTTAAGAAGTTTTCGAGAATTTTGCTGGAAATGTTTCTCCTTTCTGTATTAAATACACAGTCATGTATTTAAAAAAAATATATATACCCTATGTCAGTCCGAATGTTCGTCAGAGTAAAGTACAAAAATTTGAATTAAATCGGTCAAGGACTTTTCAAGATATCTGTTAACGACATTTCCACTTTACATGTTACACATATATCTAAATATTGTCGTACTAAAATATATAGATTACATCCGTTCTATTGTTTATTAGGCTTTTGTGTAAAAATTTGAAACAAATCGGTCACAAACTTTTTGAGAGTGTTGGTAACAACGTTTCCCTTTATATGTTAATATATGTTTATACTACATATATTAAAAACACATAACCTGTGTCTATCTGAGTTATCATTAGAGTATCGTATAAAAATTTTAACAGGTCAGGTATGTTTCGAGATTTATACTTTATAAAGTATACATGTTCTTATATAAAATATGTAGTAAATGTCCGCCCGAAGGTTTATTAGAGTATCGTGTAAAAAAGTGAAGTAAATAGGTGAAGACATATCCCATATTTATTTCTAACAATATATACACCGTGTATTATAATTCATGGCGTAAACGCATACAGTGTAAAGTACACGATACTAGAAGCAAGAAAGTCTCAGTAAACATAGTGTCGAAAATGCATACCTTAAGAGGTACGAGCAATTTTTCATTTTCGTTGTTGTGAAGCAAATCTCTTCTACAGAAAGCTTTTTGCTTTCCACATTTTGGGAAATAGTAGTATGGATAGAAACAAGAAAAAATGTTCAGTAAAGATTTGCTCTAAAATGCATACATTAAAAGTTATGAGCAATTGTTAATTACAAGAGTTTTGTTTCCAAGAAGTGAAGATGAGCACGTGCTCATAAGGTGTGCATTTTAGAGCATTATGGACAGCAAAGAGCTTGCAGTAGAAGAGTTTTGCTTCACAGTATCGAAAAATTCCTCGTAGCTTTTAAGGTATGAATTTTCGACCCTATGTTTACTGAGATTTTTCTGCCTCTAGTATCGTGTACTTTCATCCACACGCTTGTTAGAACAACCTGTAAAACTTTTAAGTAAATTGGTTTACAACGTTTCGAGATTTTTGACAACCACCTTAAACTACAACAAATCTTCATTTGTTAACATAGACTTTATATACATAATTATATAGCGTGTATTCGTATACATTAAAAAATTGTAGCCTATGTCTGTCGAAACCTTTATGAGACTGTGTGTCTGTGTGTGTGTGTGTGTGTGTGTGTGTGTGTGTGTGTGTGTGTAGCTTATGGCCGTTCGAACGTTTAATAGAGTGTCGTGTAAAAGTCTAAAGTAAATCGGTCAAGAACTCTTCGAGTTTTTTGTTAACAATGTTAAACTACGATTTGTCTTCGTATACTAGTATAGATTTCTTGTATCACGAACTTACCTATTAATATACAATTATGACGATATTACTCTTGGCAAAAATTAGGCCACGTCCAATGCATTTACTGTTCCTTTATGAAATTCGTATTCTTTGCAGAAGGCAACGACCTCCACGTCGGCTACTCCTCATCGCAGTCAGGAGATAAAGTTGCAGAAGCTCTTTTCTAGCTAGGGGAGAAGGTAGGTTGTAAACTTCCCTAGCTGCAAAATAGGTTTGCAGGAGTCGTTTTAAGTGCAGTCCGTGTTGTAAGGAAAGTTCTACTTGACTTCAGTCGTTGGACGTGCGGTTCGTGCCAATGCAGAGGAGTGGTTCTCTTCTGCTCCACTGTCTTTCTTTCCGCCAACGCAGCTATTTCTCTTCGAATCCATTCCGGGGAGGCGTATAAAACGGCGGCAAATTTTTTCATGTCAGGAATATCCGCATATGAGCGCTTTTCAGGGCCACAGTTAACGCTTATCTCAGCTTGATAATTTAAACTTTGTGATTGCCCTTCATATTAGGTTGGTGCCTATGTTCTTAGCGTTTCTCTTTCACATGTTGTTATTCCGGCTACTATGGGTTCCTTTATTAATTGTCTTATTTTTTGTAGTTCACTGTTCTTATTTAGATTCAGACATTGTCATTTTGTCGCTTGGGGATACCTAGTGGAGCTGTGGGCAAGTGAAGAAATCGGAACATTTCCGATATAGTCTTCCGTTCGAATTCAATAGAGGGGTGACAACAGTGGACGCAACCAGAATCATTTGCGCCTTGTATGGGGATAATTCCAGCGAACAGAGCACGGCAACAGCACGGTTTTCTCGTATTAATGAGGATCGTTTTGAGATAAGTGACTCTCCACGTTCAGGAAGACCGTGGTTGACGAAGACCGTTTAAACGCATTGAGCCACAATCCGTCCACGTCAGTGTACTCGAGAATTGGCAGAAGTGATGAACTGATCATTTCATCATCGTATGACACCAGACTGCGACGAGGAAAGTTTAAAAATCGAGTGTATTGATACCGCATGCTCTAAATCAGATATACGGAAATCTGAGGGATGTCGTAAGAGAATCTCTGCTTACTCGTCATCAATTAGCTCGCGGACAACTCCGTCCGTTCCTATCCCGTATCCTTAATGGTGTCGAGAAATTGTGTCTTTCTGCTAACATAAAGAAAAGAAAGGAATGGTTGAGCCCAAACAAAGTAGCAACTCACCGTAGAAAGCCACAAAAGATAATCTGGTAAAAAAGCGAAGATGTGGTGTACTACGAATTGCTCCCACAGGTTTAACCATCACCTGCTGATATTTACTGTCGGCTGCTGAGACACCTTGCAGCCGCAACCCAAGTAGTGGGACAACCTTCGTGTCAGCGCACTCTGCATTGTTGTCAAATTTATTCAAGATGGCGGTGATGACGTCATCCAAGATGGTGGCATGTAGACTTGGCAACATCGCATGACGTCATCCCAGATGGCGGATTTTGGCGGCAAAATAGAACAATTGTGCTATGTCCACTAACCTAACCTCAAGAAAAAATGGCGGGAAATTTGAATTTTGCGGGAAAATAGGCCAATTGTGCTGTGTCCCCTAACCTAAGCCTCCAGAAGAAATAATGGCAGGAAGTTTGAATTCCAACAGGATAATGCATGCAAAGACCGTACTTGTCTTTTATTATTATTTATCACTTATTATTATTATTATTATTATTATTATTATTATTATTATTATTATTATTATTATTACTCGCCTGCCTCCACTAACACAGAATCAAGATGTCTGATTTCAGCAGTCAGAAAACCATTTACTTTACACCCACAACAAAAATCTGTCCCAACTTCAAATTCCAACACCGTAAACTATCATACGTACGAAATAACCCACATTCCCACTCACTTTTTTTTCACTGCTAACCTATCAAAATCGCGTCAAATAACAATAAATTGCACTTGCACTAACTTAAGTCACCTCCTGTGAGCTGGCAGGAAGACTGCGTGAAGTGATGATACTCCACGATAGCTCCCACACATATTCTGGTAGACGGACAAAACACACTATACAGCAGCTGCCTTTGGAAGTCATTCCGCACCCACCTTATTCACCCAATCTGCACCTTTCCCGCTCTGTATCGAACACTCTTGAAGGAACTTCCTCTCCGGATGAAAATGCGCTTCGAACGAGGCTCGACGAGTTCTTAGAATCAGAACCACTTGATTTCGACAGTCGTGGAGTCGAAAAGCTATTCCAGACTTGTAAATATTGAAGGAGAACATATTATTGATGATTGAAGTGTCTGTTCTGTATGTCTTTTGTGTTTGTTAAACTAACGGAGAAACGCTACGAACTTATGCAACCATACATGACAAGAGGAGTGACACCCAAGTCGGCTGTAGCTGGGTGCGCTCACTCTCCGAGGCAGACGCGGCCGCCATATGCCACTCGACCCCTGGCTGCCTCCCATCGCCAGCGCGTCTCTGTCCCAGAAAGGCGACTCCGCAGCTGCACGCCCACTGCACACGCCTCGGCCACAACCCGTTACACACTCTTATATGGCGATGCGCTCACTTGTCTGGCACTTTCATAAACAACCGTAATTCAGTCTGAAGTGGCTCTTCCCAATTCATTTCTGATCTGCTCACTGCTATTATTCATCATCATTCTTCTTCTTCTTCTTCTTCTTCTTCTTTTGCTTCTTCTTCTTCTTCTTCACATTAAGTAGTAGGAATCTCGCCCATTCGGTTCGGAATCTAGCCATGTGTTCTGTGGTTCCTCATAGTTTCTAGATCAATAACCGTCTTTCTGTCTTCCTTTAAACCGACAAACTCTGGGAGGTTGTAGGGGACATCAAAACAAATATTTTTCGCTAATGTCATTTTTCCCTATGGGGATTACTTAAACCAGTGGAGGCCGTATTGTGGTCTTCAGATGTTAAGAGTGCGTATTACGCTCTTCAGTTGTAGGCAACTGCTGTCCACCAGTGTAGTAGTGCATTGTCTCTGTTTACTAATGGAGCGATACACCTGGAGTGCGTACACTGATATGGTTGGTGCGCCCTACGTAGCGCATCACAACGGACGAGCTGCACAGCGGGTTTATCAACAACAACATCCTAATCGCCGTATCCCGCAACATACGACCTTTGTTGCTGTGTACCAACGTCTGTGTGAGACTGGGTCATTTAGGAGGAGACAGGGACACCGTCGCACTTTAAGAACGCTATCTCTAATAACTGAAGAGCGTACTACGGCCTCCACTGCTTTAAATAATCCCCATAGGAAAAAGTGACATTAGGGGAAAACATTTGTTTTGATGTCCCCTACAACCTCTCAGAGTTTGTCAGTTTTAATACTTTTCACCCTGCATATTCCTAGAGTCGTCATTTAAAGCCGGTTCTTGAAACTTCATTTATAGACTTTCTCGGGATAGTTTCCGTCTATCTTCAAGAGTCTGCCAGCCCAGTTTCTTCTGCATCACTGGTACACTCTTTCGCATGGGCTAAACAATCCTGCATCCATTCGTGCCGCCCTTCTCTGTGTACTTTCACTGTCCCCTGTTAGCCATACTTGTTACGGGTCCCACATACTAGGGCAATAATGTAGAATGGATCACACTAGTGATTTGCAAACAATCTCCTATGTAAACTGATTGCACCCCTCCAGTATTCTACTAACAGACCTGCTTTAACTACAACTGACTGTTGAGAATCCTTTTTCTCAGGAAAGGGGTGCCGAATCAAGTTCAAATTAATGTCATAATTGTAATTCGTAATTCAATCACACATTAAAAATATTTTTTGCTATTTTTTTATTCATTTGACTATCTGTTCGTTTGTTAAATGTGGCTCGTCACGTGCATATTTATGACACATGCTAACGTCAATGGATTCTTGGCGGCATAAAAACTGTAAGCCTCTGAGTCAATAAAATCAATAGATTTGGCAAGCAGTAAGGTTTCACAGCGGAAGTTAAAAAAAAAACTCAAAAATTGTTAATTTGTAATAATATCACAAGAAAGACAGTTGTCATCTTTTATCCGTCTGTCTGTCCATCTTTCAAGATCCTTGTTTTTTCTGAAACATATTGGTGTATCAAGTTCAAATTTATGTCATATACTAAAGTATATGGTCCCTTGGAGAAGTAAAAAAATTAAGCTTCTAAGTCAGTGCAGTGAAAACATTCGGTCGTGCTCGCAAATTAACTCATCAAAACCTATAGGGCACTTCCCGTTGACACAGAGTCAAGAACTACGGAAAGAAGCACGGTTGCACAGTACAAGCAAAGCGAACAATATGAAAATCGTTAAGTTGTGGTTACATTATTTGAAAGGTCTCTTTTGCCATTTACATTCACCAGTTGTCAAAACCCTATAGTCGAACATTACTGCATGCAAACATAAAATGTAAATTATAGTCATGTTTTAGGAAGTAAATAAAAAATTATTTATCAGATCTTGTCTCTTCTCTACATATTAAAACTGCCTGATCGCCTCTTTTTGCATGTCCGCGCTAGTTTGAGGAACTACTGCAGGGATTTTGATACAGTGTTCAACATCCCGGGACCAACATCTAATATATACATATATATATTTGAGTTTCTACGGAATCCTCATTAAGCGAGTCATACTCCACTTGGACAAGTTTTTTTTAATGCTTGGTCGTCTGGAGTTCCCATTACTGTCACGTCCATCTGTGGTCAAGACCTGCACATACCTTAAATTTGGATAAATTCGGCGATGATGAGTAGGCGCGGTCTCCTCGTCAGCTGCGATTATTGTAGAATATGTGTAAAACAAAGCATAATACTATAGATAGAGAGTACTGAATGAGACACATTTGACTGTCAAGAGGGGAATTCGTAAAGCCTTCAGTGACTACCATAGCAGAAGGAAATTGTGGCCATATGTTAGTGACACCAAAGCTAGTGTCTAGAGCCTAGCGAACGAGGTAAGAAATCAAATCGAGGGTAGCAAAGCAAAGCTGAAATGCTTAACTCTGTTTTCAATTTTTCCTTTACAAACGAAAAGTACAGGAGAATTGTTCCAATTTAATCCTCGTACCACTGAAAATATGAGTGAAATCAATGTTATCGTGAGTGATGTTCAGGAACAGCTGAAATCGTTAAAATCCAACAAAGCTCCAGAGCCCGATGGAATCCCTATTTGATTCTATACTGAATCTGCTGTTGAGTTAGACTCTCTTGTAAGTGTAGTCTATCACAGATCTCTCGTGCCCAACAGTTAGAAGAAAGCACCGGTAACACCCGCCTAAGAGAAGGGATCAGAAGTGGTCCACAGAACTACCGTCCAATATCTTTGACATCGATTTGTTTTAGAATCTGACAGCATGTTCTGAGCCGTGTTTATAACGAGGAATATCGAACAGAATGAGCTCCTCCACGCCAACAACATGGACTCAGAAAACATCCATCACGTGAAACTCAGCTTTTCGCACATGACACACTGAAAGCTTTGAATCGAGGCCGTCAGGTACATCCAATATTTCTTGATTTCAGAAAAGCATTTGACTCAGAGTCACACCTATGTTTAGTGTCAAAAGTTCGATTATATGGGGTATCAAGAGAAATTTATGACTGGAATGAGATCTTTTCAATAGGGAGGACACAGTATATTGTCTTGGATGGAAATTCGTCGTAACATATAGAAATAATTTAGGATGTGCCCCAGGGAAGTATGTTGGGACCCTTGCGATCATGTTGTATATTAATGACCTTGCGGGCGATATTAATACACTACTGGCCATTAAAATCGCTACACCACGAAGATGACGTGCTACAGACGCGAAATTTAACCGACAGGAAGAAGATGCTGTTATATGCAAATGATTAGCTTTTCAGAGCATTCACACAAGGTTGGCACCGGTGGCGACACCTACAACGTGCTGAAATGAGGAAAGTTTCTAGCCGATTTCTCATACACAAATAGCAGTTGACCGTTGTTGCCTGGTGAAACGTTGTTGAGATGTCACGTGTAAGGAGGAAAATGCGTACCATCACGTTTCCGACTTTGATAAAGGTCCGATTGTAGCCTATCACGATTGGGGTTTATCGTATCGCGATCGATATCCAATGACTGTTAGCAGAATATGGAATCGGTGGGTTCAGGACGGTAATACGGAACGCCGTGCTGGATCCCAACGGCCTCGTATCACTAGCAGTCGAGATGACAGGCATCTTATCCGCATGGCTGTAACGGATCGTGCAGCCACGCCTCGATCCCTGAGTCAACAGATGGGGACGTTTGCAAGACAAAGACCATCTGCACGAACAGTTCGACTACGTTTCAAGCAGCGTGGAATATCAGCTCAGAAAACGTGGCTGCGGTTACCCTTGACTCTGCATCACAGACAGGAGCGCCGGCGATGGTGTACTCAACGACGAACCTGGGTGCACGAATGGCAAAACGTCATTTTTTCGGATGAATTCAGGTTCTGTTTACAGCATCATGATGGTCGCATCCGTGTTTGGCGACATCGCTGTGAACGCACGTTGGAAGCGTGTATTCGTCATCGTCATACTGGCGTATCACCCGGCGTGACGGTATGGGGTGCCATTGGTTACACGTCTCGGTCACCTCTAGTTCGCATTGACGGCACTTTGAACAGCGGACGTTACATTTCAGATGTGTTACGACCAGTGGCTCTACCCTTCAGTCGATCACTGTGAAATCCTACATTTCAGCCGGATAATGCACGACTGCATGTTGCAGGTCCTGTACGGGCCTTTCTGGATACAGAAAATATTCGACTGCTGTCCTAGCCACCACATTCTCCAGATCTCTCACCAATCGCTGGTCAATGGTGGCCGAGCAACTGGTTCGTGACATTACGCCAGTCACTACTCTTGATGAACTGTGGTATCGTGTTGAAGCTGCATACTCGGCTGTACCTGAACACGCAATCCAGGCTCTGTTTGACTCAATGCCCAGGGGTATCAAGGCCTTTATTACGACCAGAGACGGTTGTTCTGGGTACTGATTTCTTAGGATCTATGCACACAAATTGCGTGAAAATGTGATCACATGTTACTTCTAGTATAATATATTTGCCCAATGAATACCAGTTTATCATCTGCCTTTCTTCTTGGTGTAGCAATTTTAATGGCCAGTTGTGTAGTAACCTCAACTTTTTGCAGATGATGCAGTTATCTATAACTAAGTACTTACTGAAAGAAGCTGTCTAGTGATGACAAGGTTTCAAAGTGGTGGAAATATTGGCAACTTGCTTTAAATGTTCAGAAATGTGAAAATGTTTACTTCACAGAAAGAAAAAAAGTAGTATCCTGTGACTAATATAATTGAGACGCAGGTGTAATAGGCTTACGAACACTAGGGTGTAACACTTTGTAAGGAAATGAAATGGAATGACTGCTTTGACGTTAATCGATATACTTTCTTTAACATCACGTATAATAATGTACACTCCTGGAAATGCAAAAAAGAACACATTGACACCGGTGTGTCAGACCCACCATACTTGCTCCGGACACTGCGAGAGGGCTGTACAAGCAATGATCACACGCACGGCACAGCGGACACACCAGGAACCGCAGTGTTGGCCGTCGAATGGCGCTAGCTGCGCAGCATTTGTGCAGCGCCGCCGTCAGTGTCAGCCAGTTTGCCGTGGCATACGGAGCTCCATCGCAGTCTTTAACACTGGTAGCATGCCGCGACAGCGTGGACGTGAACCGTATGTGCAGTTGACGGACTTTGAGCGAGGGCGTATAGTGGGCATGCGGGAGGACGGGTGGACGTACCGCCGAATTGCTCAACACGTGGGGCGTGAGGTCTCCACAGTACATCGATGTTGTCGCCAGTGGTCGGCGGAAGGTGCACGTGCCCGTCGACCTGGGACCGGACCGCAGCGACGCACGGATGCACGCCAAGACCGTAGGATCCTACGCAGTGCCGTACGGGACCGCACCGCCACTTCCCAGCAAATTAGGGACACTGTTGCTCCTGGGGTATTGGCGAGGACCATTCGCAACTGTCTCCATGAAGCTGGGCTACGGTCCCGCACACCGTTAGGCCATCTTCCGCTCACGCCCCAACATTGTGCAGCCCGCCTCCAGTGGTGTCGCGACAGGCGTGAATGGAGGGACGAATGGAGACGTGTCGTCTTCAGCGATGAGAGTCGCTTTTGCCTTGGTGCCAATGATGGTCGTATGCGTGTTTGGCGCCTTGCAAGTGAGCGCCACAATCAGGACTGCATACGACTGAGGCACACAGGGCCAACACCCGGCATCATGGTGTGGGGAGCGATCTCCTACACTGGCCGTACACCTCTGGTGATCGTCGAGGGGACACTGAATAGTGCACGGTACATCCAAACCGTCATCGAACCCATCGTTCTACCATTCCTAGACCGGCAAGGGAACTTGCTGTTCCAACAGGACAATGCACGTCCGCATGTATCCCGTGCCACCCAACGTACTCTAGAAGGTGTAAGTCAACTACCCTGGCCAGCAAGATCTCCGGATCTGTCCCCCATTGAGCATGTTTGGGACTGGATGAAGCGTCGTCTCACGCGGTCTGCACGTCCAGCACGAACGCTGGTCCAACTGAGGCGCCAGGTGGAAATGGCATGGCAAGCCGTTCCACAGGACTACATCCAGCATCTCTACGATCGTCTCCATGGGAGAACAGCAGCCTGCATTGCTGCGAAATGTGGATATACACTGTACTAGTGCCGACATTGTGCATGCTCTGTTGCCTTTGTCTATGTGCCTGTGGTTCTGTCAGTGTGATCATGTGATGTATCTGACCCCAGGAATGTGTCAATAAAGTTTTCCCTTCCTTGGACAATGAATTCACGGTGTTCTTATTTCAATTTCCAGGAGTGTATTTACGCTCATATGTTCTATTTTCAGGCTGCCAGTACCAATCAACTTATATAATCGCACCCTGGACCATTCATGGGGAAAAGTTGTTCTCGTGAAACATGAACCCACTCGTATACAATGCAGTATGCTATAACCCTTTCTAGAAAGTTATTTCCAGCAGTTTACGTTAGCCTGTAAGATAGTATTGACACATTTGGCCAAGGATTCAAAAATCGGGATACGTACAACAGCCTTGCACAAAAATTTTTTGAATAATATGATGAAGCCCAATGTGCAGTTGTTAGCTGTCACACAGGAAGGACAAAGAAATCCATAATATTACACGACGAGATTTTTCAAGATGGAGAAGGATTGCCATAGGTGCAGTACTTAAGTGATTCTCCCCACGTGCACCCCGCTACTGCCCTACGATATCTGATTCTATAGTGAGGTAAATATTTTGTTCAGAAAGCTTCAAAACTGCTCTTATCTCAGCGAGAGAGGAAAAGAAATTATATCCCGAGAAGACCGCATCTAAATGCATTCCATTGTACATCACAAGCTATCCTTACCAATAACTGACGGAATGATGCGTTATGAGCGGTACGCTGCCAAACTGTGCGATGTGAGAAAACCTGTTGTCAATGTAAATCAAGTCATGCAGACAACTGGAAAATAATATGCTGCTTGGTATTTTATTTTGATATATAGGGTTTTTCCGGATTCTTCGCCTTCTCAGTACATCTGCAAACAATCACATTTTTTTTAAATTATAATTTACATAAGTGTTTTTACATTTGATGTTGTTCTCATGTCCTGAAATTGTAGATGGACACATGTCAATTTTGAGTAAACCTCTATTGCTGTCTGAAGTTGTTGACTTTAATACTATTTTCAGCACTTTTTTAAACTGTTCGATAATTTGCTGTTGCACGTACATTATAATACCTTTTTTGTGTCTGAAAGTACTGTTTTCCAATTTTCTGTATAATGTCTTACTGTGACATCATATATGATACAGATCCCAAAGTAAAGAAACTAATTCAAGTTTGTTTTCCTATAGAATATAACAACAAACTAATTGTGAAAATGTGGAGTTTACGCGTAGAACGTGCATAAGGTAGCCAGAAAATTACAGTTCCTCCTGTTTTTACGACGAATATCACCCCAGCACGAGTAAACAGTCAAATGTAAAAAAATAAAAACGTATAATTTTATATAGACGTGCTCTTGCGTTGCTGGCAATTTATTTGCAATCCCTGTCATCATGTCTTTTATGAAGATATTAATAAATGCAATATATTGAGAATTATTTTAGTTCATATGCAGTGTAAGTAAAGCAAAAACTGAAAATTATAGTAATAATAACAAAAAATTCCGCATAAGGACTCGACCATACGACCCTGTCTCCGCTGCGCTAACCGCTTCCTGTAACACGCGCTAACATAAATGGTGTTTGTGTCACTCGATCCGCGCCAATAATGTTACTTTTTCTAAACGCTTGGCCATCTGGAACTCCCACTTCTGTTACTTTTATTTCTGTTTAAACCCCGAATATACCATAAATTTAAACGTAATCGGTAGCGACAAGTAGGCGTGGCTCTCTCCTGCGTCAGTTGCTTCTTAAAAATCTATGAACCTCTTTTTGTTGATATGTGGTGTCTGAAAACGAGCAAACCCTCCTCGAACCCACCCATACGTAATGTGGTAAATTATGAGAAAACGTTTTTTGTATTGTATCTCTGCGAAATCTTGGCTGGAGCTTCGTAATAAATGGGCAACCTCAAGGGACGACAAACACAGTAGTAAAATACGTAAGAAAATGATACAGCAGGGAAAAGACGAGTGTCATCCATTTTCTGCAGCATGTAAGGTGATGACATTCGAAAAAAAGAACGAAAGATATAGTTATATATCGAGTCTTCAGAAATATGCGCAGACGATTTGCGGTGAGTGATAGACGACTTGGCTAGCTCGTTTTAGCAACTTAGTTACATGTCTTGCAGATGTTATTTATGGTAGACTCTACCTAATCTAATGGGTCGCCATGTTTCTACAAGATGTGAAGTGAGATAAGATGATATAGTGCTGTGTGGGGGTGATTTAGAAACATAACTCAGGAACTTCGGCTTTTAGTACTAGCTCTCAACACATTCTCTCTCTCTCTTTCTCTCTCTCTCTCTCTCTCTCTCTCTCTCTCTCTCTCTCTCTCTTGCACTGTCACATGCATTCAAACTCAGCATTCCCTACTGCTATCAAGATCTGCTAGGAATAGCGAACTGCAACTCGTTTTTAAAGATGTTCTTATACTTTCTCAGACGTGTCGGCATTACAGTTAGTTTATCGAAAAGTATTACGGTCTCGCAAACTGACTTCTCGTTAAGCCAAAGATATGTTCACTATAGCAAAATGTAAGTCCTTTTCCTAATATTCACTGTATTTGTGGTAGTCAAATCGATGGTACGTATCTACTTCAGAATCGGAAGTTCAAGTTACATCCTCTACAAGTAGGACCCTAAGCTAAAAATGTGTCCCAAGGTAATAATAAATTAGTGACTTTCATAAAATGTGATATCGTGTCTAAGAGACATTATCAGATAATTAGTTAACTATTACTTAGTACAGCAGCAGGAAGGTCATTTATTTGAACTTAACAAATATCTGTCCCTGTAAACTATTCTCTAGATGTACTGTGGGAGCACTAGCTTTCACTGTAATCTTTAAACATCAGAAAATAGAAGATGAAATCGGTAATATACTTATACGGATATGGTGTCTGTTCTTTCGGACATGTGCGGATGCACACATATTCCCCGAACTCTTACGGGAGTTTGAAAGGAATGTCTTCCACGAGTGATGAGTGTGTTGGGGTGGGACACTATGAATTTAGTGTGTGGACATACAAAATGAGAATGTGGGACTCGCGGGAGGCGTGAGCGAGATAGTCCGTGCAGTTGCGCTAGCCACTGTGACCTCGGTGGCTCAGATGCCGGCACGGTAGCTCAGCGTGTTCGGTCAGAGAGCTGGTTGGCATCTGTAATTAAAAAAACTGAGTGAAAGGATCAACAAACAAACTTTAACGGATGTTATGTGACGTCTGCAACGACCAAAGACAACGATCAACAACGAAAAAAACAACAACAAAGAAACAAAGCCGGCACGGTAGCTCAGCCTGTTCGGTCAGAAGGTTAGCTGTCCTCTGTTAATCGATCAACAACGAACTTAAACGGATGTCTTACGAAGTTAGCCCCGAGCAGATGCAACGAACAAAAGCTAATAAAATGAGATTTAACATAAAAATAAAAAAAAAACAAAAAACAAAAGAAAGATGGATAGAGGGTCTACCATGTAAGCAGAAGATCCTAGGTTCTAGTCTCGGTCGGGGCACACATTTTCACCTGTTCCCGTTGATATATATCAACGCCCTTCAGCAGCTGAAGGTATTAATAAATTTCTAATTTCGAAATCGGTAATGGTTGAACAGGTATTTCAATAACCATTTTGGCTTTCAGGCTATGAATTAAAGGAGGAATTGTATGACTGTGATCCACAATGAAGCAATTCCGGCAGAAAGAATTCGGTATTTTGGTTTTGTTGCCTTCCACTTCAGTGCGGGTGTGGTCGCTAAGCTACTTAATTGATGGTATTGATGCACTCACTATTTAGGCCCATTATTACTTTGTTTTTCTGGTCAGATCGGTTGGGAAAATTTTACTTTCGAATTCATCGAAAGCTTCTACCATTGCCCTACTTCCACAAAAGTGGTTCAAATGGCTCTGAGCACTATGGGACTTAGCTTCTGAGGTCATCAGACCCCTAGAACTTAGAACTACTTAAACTAACCTAAGGACATCACACACATCCATGTCCGAGGCAGAATTCGAACCTGCGACAGTAGAGGTCGCGCGGTTCCAGACTGTAGCGCCTAGAACCGCTCGGTCACCTCGGCCGGCCCTACTTCCGCATACTTACAAATATTTGATAGTGTAGTAATGCTCTGACTTCACTTAAATAAGTGATGAATCTGTCTTTGCTTTTGTGGCAGCTTCCTAACGTGGCTAGTAAACCACGACACATCTTTTAGATACACCACAGCTTTTCTCGAAGACATATTACGCAATGCTTTTAAATTTTACACATTTTCGGTCGAGATCTTCGTCTCCACAGCCGAATAGTTGACACCGATTATTGAGATACTTTGCAGTTTGTTGCCTAACACTGTTGCTAAGCTAGCATACGATGAGCATTCAGTAAGTAATGCAACACTTTTTCTCTGAAAGCAGGTTGGATGTATTTAGGATTCCAGTACATATTATTACCCTCTCTTCTGGCAATAAGACACTATTTTTCGACATGATCTCTGTTATTGGTAGGACCTGTATGCCACCATGGTATCACTGTACTGGTCGACGTCGGAGACAACGTGTTGCTGCATCGGTAATGTACCCATCATCCATATATACTACCCGCTGAGTGCATCCTTCACAGGGCCAAACAGATGGAAGTTGGAAGGTGCGAGATCCAGGCTGAACAGCACACTGAAATTTTTTGAGCTGCTCTCGGGTGCGCGGACTTGTGTGTGGCCTTGCGTCGTCGTAGAGAAGAAGTCGTTTCTGCAATTTCCTGAGGGTAGCACAATACACTTGCGAGTTGATTGTTGCACCATGAGGGAGGACATCAAACAGAATAACCCCTTCAGAGTCCTAATCTTCGCCACGATTTTACCGGCTCAGGGTTTCGTCTTCGAACTTTTTTTTCAGAGTAGCGGTGGTGTGGCACCATTACATGGATTTCCGTTCGAAGTGATGAACTCACGTTTCATTGCCTGTGACGATGTTCGACAAAGAATGTCACCATCACCCTCGCAACGCGCAAGTAATTGCCACAGGTGATCCTTCGGTGCTGTTTACGGTTTTCTGTTAGGCGGCGAGCAGCCCGGCGGACACACACACTTGAGCACCCCAGCTGGTGGATGAGAGAGTTAGCACTACCAACAGTGAGCTGTTTGATTGTGGTCCTTCGATCACCTCGAATGAGAGTGTCTGCACGTTCCAACAGTGCAAGAGTCACTTCTGGGTGTGCACGGCGGGCACGTGGGGTATCGTACAGGTTTGGCGACATTGTCGCGATGATGACAGATGCCTCTTCCAACGACTCACCGTGCTTTTGTTCACTGCCAGGTGTCAGTAGACGATCTGTGAGCGCCCACGAATATCTGGGATGCTCTGCTTTTCCACCAAAGGAAATTCAATGACAGGACTCTATTTGGAACACAAAACCGCTAGAGACGCCATTTCGAAAGCCAGGTATAGCGCCGCCTCCTACTGGAGCTTCATAAAACTATAAGGACTGAAGCGGGAATATTCCACGACACCCGACTACAGATTCCGCATTTTATCAACCGAAAACGGTCGAGAAAAAAAATGTTGCATTACTTATTGAACGCCCCTCGTATTTTCCCTCCTTTCTTAACACCCCAGGTGACACATGTAGTCATTAATGATCTAACAGCATGATTCACTGATTCCTTTATTTACGTCAACTGACTCGAAAAGTTTCTGCTAGTTAGTTACTAGGAGGACTAATAACACGTTTACTTCACGAGCCGGTTTTCCAACTAACTGCTCGAAGTATGTTACAGAAGAAAGCTTCGGGACAATCTCAAATGAATCCCCGCTTCTGGTATCAGTTAGCATCGTAGGATTGTTCCATTCTAAGCTGACGAACTGTAATCTTCCCCTATTACAATAACATTGGAAACTGCAAATTGCGAGGCTTCAATGCTACAAATGGCGTTGCCGGCACGTACGTTGCGAGGAAAATATGTAAACAGAACTGAGACGAATCGGTAATCAGTTTAGCAACGATGCGGGACGCAAAGGTAAAATCTACTGACATAACCGAATTCTACATCTACATCTACATCTACATTTACATTTATACTCTGCAAGCCACCCAACGGTGTGTGGCGGAAGGAACGTTACGTGCCACTGTCATTACCTCTCTTTCCTGTTCCAGTCGCGTATGGTTAGCGGGAAGAACGACTGTCTGAAAGCTTCCGTGCGCGCTCGAATCTCTCCAATTTTACATTCGTGATCTCCTCGGGAGGTATAAGTAGGGGGAAGCAATATATTCGATACCTCATCCAGAAACGCACCCTCTCGAAACCTGGAGAGCAAGTTACACCGCAATGCAGAGCGCCTCTCTTGCAGAGTCTGCCATTTGAATTTCCTAAACATCTCCATAACGCTATCATTGTTACCAAATAACCCTGTGATGAAACGCGCCGCTCTTCTTTTCGGCAAAGGGCACGTGGTTGGGGACCGGAGCGTGGGGACGAGTATCTAGGAAACAGTGAAGTTTGTCGGCTGTTCTCGTGCTGTTACCGTGAGGTTGAACAACAGTAAAATCCACTAGTCGTCATGACAAGTTGATGGACGTCCACGCTCATCACACAACGTGAGGATCGGAGATTTTCTCGCGCTGTAAAGTAGAACAGGAGTGATCTATCAATGATCTGACAACAGAATACAGCTGGGGCACATTGCTCAGCGCATCCTGCAGGACATAGGGCACCGCTGTGTGTTTCAGTGTTGACACAACGACATCTTCAATTACACCTGCAGTTGCACGGAACATCGAGATTGGGCATTCGTTTAATACAGACGTGTCGTATGATCGTATGTATCATTTTTCCCGCTATACCGGTTCGATGACTGAGTCTGGACGCGCCGTCACCTTGGAGAAGAGCTGCTAGATATACAGGGTAATAAAAAGGAAGGAACAGATTTCAGACATTTATTGTTTCCAAACTACAAAAGATAGAAACACAGTTCCGACGTCGCTGGAAGGACAAAAGTTCCAAGCTTTAAGAGTTGAATGTGAGCACCATGTTTTATACGACAAATACACTACTGGCCATTAAAATTGCTACACCACGAAGATGACGTGCTACAGACGCGAAATTTAACCGACAGGAAGAAGATGCTGTGATATGCAAATGATTAGCTTTTCAGAGCATTCACAAAGGGTTGACGCCGGTGGCGACACCTACAACGTACTGACATGAGGAAAGTTTCCAACCGATTTTTCATACACAAACAGCAGTTGACCGGCGTTACCTGGTGAAACGTTGTTGTGATGCCTCGTGTAAGGAGGAGAAATTCGTACCATCACGTTTCCGACTTTGATAAAGGCCCGATTATCCCCTATCGCAATTGCGGTTTATCGTATTGCGACATTGCTGCTCACGTTGGTCGAGATCCAATGAGTGTTAGCAGGATATGAAACCGGTGGACTGATTAGGGCTAATACCGAACGCCGTGCTGGATCCCAACAGCCTCGTATCACTAGCAGTCGAGATGACAAGCATCTTGTCCGCATGGCTGTAACGGATCGTGCAGCCACGTCTCGATCCCTGAGTCAACAGATGGGGGCGTTTGCAATACGACAACCATCTGCACGAACAGTTAGCCGACGTTTGAAGCAGCATGGACTATCAGCTCGGAGACCATGGCTGCGGTTACCCTTGACGCTGCATCACAGACAGGAGCGCCTACGATGGTGTACTCAACGACGCACGTGGGTGCACGAATGGCAAAAAGTCATTTTTTCGGATGAATCCAGGTTCTGTTTACAGCATCATGATGGTCGCATCCGTGTTTGGCAACATCGTGGTGAACGCACATTTGAAGCGTTTGTTCGCCATCGTCATACTGGCGTATCACCCGGCGTGACGGTATGGGTGTGTGTGTGTTTGGGGGGGGGGGGGGGGGAGGGTGAGCCATATGTTACACTTCTCGGTCACCTCTTGTTTGCAATGACGGCTCTTTGAACAGTGGACGTTACATTTCAGATGTGTTACGACCAGTGGCTCTACCCTTTATTCGATCTCTGCGAAACCCGACATTTCATCAGGATAATGCACGACGGCATGTTGCAGGTCCTGTACGGGCCTTTCTGGATACAGAAAATGTTCGACTCCTGCCCTGGCCAGCACTTTCTCCAGATCTCTCACCAATTGAAAACGCCTGGTCGATGGTGGCCGAGCAACTGGCTCGTCAGAATACGCCAGTCACTACTCTTGATGAACTGTGGTATCGTGTTGAAGCTGCATGGGCAGCGGTACCTGTACATGCCATCCAGGGTCTGTTTGACTCAATGCCCAGGCGAATCACGGCCGTTATAAGGCCATAGGTGGTTTTTCTGGGTACTGATTTCTCAGGATCTATGCACCCAAATTGCATGAAAATGTAATCACATGTCAGTTCTAGTACAATATATTTGCCCAATGAATACCCGCTTGTCATCTGCATTTCTTATTGATGTACCAATTTTAATCGCGTGCCACACATGAAGCACCTGGTCTCTAGTTATCGAAGTCACAGCTTCAACAATGCGATGTTGCAGACTCTCAAGAGTGTCAGACCTAGCAGTGTTTTACGTAATCCCACTGACAGAAGTCACAAGATGTGAGGTCCGAAGACCTGGAAGGCCACCGTTGATGTAGTTCATCTTCTGCTCCTCCTCCTCCTCCAATCCAACGTCATGGAAAGGTGTCGATCAGATTAACGTCGGACATGCTTAGAGAAAAACAGCGTTTTTATCCCCCCCCCCCCCCCCCCCCCAATGCGTCACAGTCTTGAAAGTTTGAGACGTTGCAGTTTTGAAGCTGTGGATTCGATAATAAGAGACTAGCCGCCTCGTGTGTGGGACGACCCGAGGCACCGTTTTGGTATATGTCGCGTAACGCAGGGTGCTTTCATTGAACGCATAAACATTTGATCTTCTTTGTTCCCAGGAAAGTTGGAATTGTGTTTCTGCCTTTTGTAGTCTGGAAGCAATGAATGCTTGTAATCTGTTGCTTCCTTCTCAGTAGCCCTGTATGCACTGCACCGCTGACGAATGCCAGTGGAAGCAGTATGCTATATTACGGGGGACATGTACCCGGTTTCCATGGGACATCTGGCAGCAATCGGAGGCATTCTCACAGCTATTGGCTGCGTGATTACTACTGCGACTCATCTGCATTTCTTCATACTGCCTTCGGCGACAGCGAAGGCATCTTGCATCAGGGTAACTATCCCTGTCACAAAGCTAGAATCGCAGTTTGAGGAGCATCATAGTGGACTCACTTTGATGTCTTGTCCACTCAGGACCTGGGGCGCCATTGGACGCCACCTCCGCGCCACAGACGATCAGCCGCTAATGTATGGGTATTGCTTAGCCTGAGTACCGACGTCTGGTGCCATATATCTCTGGAAACCTATCAAAGGCAGTATTAATTTCTGGCTAAGGGAGAAGGGAACAAGGATGTAGATTTTTCAAAAATGTTTTTAAAATTTTTATAAAATAGTTTTTTTTCAGAAAATGTTTTACTATTCCAGGTGACCATTTTAAATGACAACTAGTTTCGGCTGTTCATGCAGCCATCTTCAGATCGTTATAAAATCAAGTACTGTGGCAGCTGGTAAAATGAGGCTAAGACACAACGCCTTCGCATCGCAGTGCAACCTCATATAAGGGCCTATTTCAATAAAATAGTTCATTCTCATATAAGAGACCTTCTATTGAAATGGATTGTTATACGAGGTTGCACTGCGATATGCAGACGTTGTATCCTAGCGTCATTTCACCATCTACACTACATTTTACAACTGATCTGAAGATGGTTGCTGTGAAGAGCCGAAACTAGTCACAATTTAAAGTGTTTTGTGTACGATCTTGACTATTAAAATATTTTGCTTGTCGAACCCGGGTCACGCACATCGCCGCTGTATTGCGTTCCAAGCGTGGAGCAATTTGGTTTTAAGCAGGTGGTCGTGATGTTTTGGCTCATCACTGTATTTCACGCAGCTCTCCAGTAGCCATTTTCATGCGATGTGTTTACTGCGAATCCTAGAGTGGTATCTGCTGCAAGCGGAATTATCTGCCACACATGTAATACCATAACCGCTCTCTGAATCGATTTCCATACAGCGTGATATTAAACTCACATTTCTTGTGATACAAGGAACTGAATCAAAGTACGTTTTTTTTAAAAAAAAATTTTAATTTAACTGGTTCCAGGCAAATCCCATTTCGTCAGATACAGTTATGTCACACAATGATACAAACGCGACGTTTGTCTGATTGCGCTATAAAACATCAAACACAGTTGTACAGGACGCGTAATCCACGAAGTACATTAGTCTGACTGCACTATTACAGTAAAAGCCACAAGCGTTTAATATACAATCAATGGGGCGACAGAAAAACTCATCATATTTTAAGGTTCCGTTTCCCAAAGACGGATGAAATAGAAAATAAATTTGGCAATGTATCTGTCCGTGGACCTGAGAGCTAATCCAAGAGAAAAATAATTCATAGCTTTTTTAACACTTTAACTGAGGCAAGAATAAAGAGAGTATAAATTTTAATACGCGACTCGCTTTATTAGTATTAATGTGACCTGCTATTACTCTGTTAATAGCGACAACTTTTTTTTTCGTAAGTGTCGTGTTGCGAAACCAGTGGTGCCAAGGAATATGGTGGTGTTATAATCCAATTCCAATAAGATTGTGAACTTCGCTTTTGCTTGTTCGGCAATTGAACTATCACTGTATTACATGAGCAGGACTGTGGGAAATACATGCTATACTATTTTCCCCAGTTGGTGTTCGCGTTCACTGCCCCCAATATCAACTAGTCCCGGTATCAACTGTAGACCAATCAGTTGACGCAGCTTCTTTGTTCTATTGAGATTCCTTAATATCGGGTGCTCACGGGGCTAAACCGCCTGAAATAGGGAATGTTGGAACAGAGTCAAGGCCGTTTTGCCTGTAGTGTGCGCCAGTATCTTTGTGTCGGCGCATGTGCTTGCAGTAAGCCTGTTTTCTGTTAAAGTATTGACAGAGCAGAAGAACAAAGCGCACTGTGTTGGATTATTGTCGTAGTTAAAGAATACAACTTAACAAATTAAGGTGTACCATTCACAATCACGTGAAATTTTAAAGTCTTTGTGTTACTTGTATAAGAATACAGCTTATGCAGTGTGTGTGTCAACAAACATTGCTGGGTTTTTCCACAAAGGTCTGATTCGGCGCGTCTTTCGAAATGTCTGCACATAGGGCGATTTCGCTCTGTACAGGCGGGCTATTTCTGCTCGGTGAAATTATTAGTTTAATCGATGTTTATTGTGAAATTGAAGAGAACATCTTTTCTTGGTTTCTTTTCAGATTGTTCGTACTAACAAAAGAAAAAAGTGAAGCGTTTCATGGTCCGGAGAAGAAATGAAACTCGCAGTAACTAGTGTTATAGGTGGAGACGTGAATATGAGAGGAGCTGCTACGTTGTCAGAATTCCTTATTCGACACTTATAGATAAGGTAACTATTTCAAAACGTGATTCGGCAATGGGAAAAAAGAAACCTCATAGACCAACTGGTCATGGGACTGTACTCAGCCGGGTGGAAGAGAATGATTTAAATTCTGGTTTGAAAGACTTAGCCGCAAGGGGTTTTGGCTGTACTCCTGAACAAATTCGAAGAGCAGCATTCACGTATGCAACGACGAATAACATCAGCCAACCCTGGGTGACGGAACACATGATTGCAGGTAAAGACTGGTTAAGTGGGTTTATGAAGAGCATAGCGATGCCTCCGAAAACCACAAGGCTTGTCAAGAGCTGGAGCGAAGGGGAGGAATAAGCAGGCTGTGATTGCATTTTGCGACGTGTATCGGAATTTGTCTTAGGAGACTGCAGTTTGTCTAAGCCTCGTCTCTACTTTAGAGTTGACAAGACTCTTAATAATTCCCCTACTAAAATTGTGTCAGCAAAAGATACCAGGGAGATAATGAAGATAACAAACGTAGAAAGGAGAGAAAATGTCACAATTGTAGCTTGCTGGAGTGCTAGTGGCGTTTTTATTCCACCTCTCGCTATCTACAAAGGTGTTCGATTAGGACAGGTGTACAAACATGCCCTACCAGTGGGTTCAGAAACCACCATGTCTGATTCTTGGTATGTGAAAAAAGGTGTTTTTTGTTAAGTGGCTCGAACACTTTTAGAAACACCGTTCACCTGGTAAGTGTCTTTTAATTTTGGATGGCCATAGCTCTAGTTGTCCTCTCCAGTGCCTGGAGAATTGCCGTCAAAATGACACGAGATGCTCTGTATTCCACCTCACACCACATATGCCCTTCAGCCTCTGGACGGATCAATATCCAAACTGCTGAAAGTCTCCTACCTTCATGCTGGAACAAATTTCTTTCATTCGACACCAGGAGGTGCAATCAGCAATCAACGAGTTTAAATTCGGACAGCTGTTTTCTACAGCTTCGAATAAATTTGCCACCGTTGGAAATAGTATCAAACGATTTAAATGCACTGTATTGTCCCCTTTGTCTCCGTTGGTCGTTTCCGAAGATAAATTTCTCTCTCTTTCCAGGCAGACATTTCTAGTGTACCATCATGCCCCCTTCCGGAGATTCCTCAATGTTTCCAGCTTCGACCTGAGCCCCTTTGCCAGGATCTCCTTTGTTCATCAGAACACTTCTCCTTTCAAAGCAATGATTTCAGCCCAGCAAAAAGAATATCCTCAAGAACGTCAAAAAAAGATAGGAACAGAACCAAAGGCATTCGACCTCAGTCACGGACTAAGAAGCGACTAAGGCTAAACGTAGATTAAAAATGGAGAACTAAAGCAAAAGTAATGCAAGTAAGAAACGTGATCGTCAACTGAGTGAATCGGATGATGACTTACAACGATCATGAGAACACTCCTTCTGGTTTTGCGGTCTGAAATATTGTTCGTGAGAATCGGTCATGAAGGAAGATTGGATACAGTGCAATATGCACTGTGCTACATGCTTTCGTGAAGAATATGTGGGTGCAAAAGGACGAAAAATGTTTACTTGTGGTAAATGCTTGTGATTTGGACACTGGAATATACTGGGCGGAATAGCTTCGTGATTGAGTGGAGCAGACCCACCATTTTCGTATATTGTGATTTCTGCCTCCTTCAGATGTTTGTTCAATATTTTATTCTTGTAAAGGAATTTCCGCCTGTTATATACTGGAATGTATTCACAATTAAATTTCCATACTGTAGCACATTGACTGATTCTTTTTTAATCGTTTCGTGTCATATTTCATATGGCTTAAGCTTGAAATGAGCGTAATAGCCCAACTGCACCCTATCGTATGCTAAGGGGTTTGCAGTATTTCCTTCTGCTGCCCACGTAAGAGACTGTAAGACACTCGTCGAGTCAACATACATCAGGGCTTTGTAGAAGTGTATGCGAATGTTAGTACATTGGAGAATATGTTTTCATATACTACAGCTCCCATTAGATTTAATTAAATCAGTGGTAATGTGCAAACTGTAGTAGTAGCGAAGCACCATATTATTATTACCAAAGCTACAGTATCCGTAGCAACCATATAGGAATTTCCGGAGCCTTAAATTGAGGAACGAAGGGCAATGTCAACTGAATAGCCTGTACCAATTTCGTTTTGTTAATGCAACGTTCTGTTTAGGTTAAGTGCAGGTAAACTAACAACGACTAGAACGACTTTATGTAGCACGTTGGAAAGTAAGCCTGGATATCAACTATAATAAGACTGAACTAACGTACAATGAACATCGGAAAAATTGAGAGCTTTAAACTACTATCCATCGACTGTAGTGACACCCTCAAAATTTGGGACTAGAACAATAAGGAAGGACAGCCATATTTGGGCAGCACTTCACAGTTTTCTCATTGCTGAGGAATAATTTTCCACCGTTTCTCAGGTCATATACGTATAAAGTGATTAAGAGTCCCTGTTGTTGTACTTTTCAACCCGAAAACTACTTTGATGCAGTTCTTCACACTAAAACATCCTGTGCAAGACTCTTTCTCCGTAAACAACTACTTCAACACACATCCATTTGAAACTGCTTACTGTACTCGTATTTTGGTCTCCCTCTGCAATCTCTACATCCCCCCCCCCCCTTTTCACAAACACACACCTCCCTACTATACTCAACTGATTATTTCTTTATCCCTCAGAATGTGTTCTGTCAACTGATCACGCCTTAGTCAAATATTATGTCGCAATTTTCTTCCCTCCTCAGTTCTCTTAAGTACCTCCTCATCATTTATGCCATCTAGTCATCTGTTGTTGTTGTTGCGATCTTCAGTCCTGAGACTGGTTTGATGCAGCTACTCTATCCTGTGCAAGATTCTTCATCTCCCAGTACCTACTACATCCTTCTGAATCCGCTTAGTGTATTCATATCTTGGTCTCCCTCTACGATTTTTACCCTACACGCTGCCCTCCAATACTAAATTGGTTGTCCCTCGATGTCTCAGAACATGTCCTAGCAACTGATCCCTTCTTCTAGTTAAGTTGTGCCACAAACTTCTCTTCTCCCCAATCCTATTCAATACCTCTTCATTAGTTATGTGATCAACCCATCTAATCTTCAGCATTCTTCTGTAGCTCCACATTTCGAAAGCTTATATTCTCTTCTTGTCCAAACTATTTATCGTCCATGTTTCACTTCAATACATGGCTACACTCCATATTAACACTTTCAGAAACGACTTCCTGACGCTTAAACCTATACTCGATGTTAACAAATTTCTCTTCTTCAGAAACGCTTTCCTTGCCATTGCCAGTCTACATTTTATATCCTCTCTACTTCGACAATCATCAGTTATTTTGCTCCCCAAACAGCAAAGCTCCTTTACTAATTTAAGTGTCTCATTTCCTAATCTAATGCTCACAGCATCACCCGACTTAATTCGACTACATTCTATTATCCTTGACCGCTACGGTCGCAGGTTCGAATCCTGCCTCGGGCGTGGGTGTGTGTGATATCCTTAGGTTAGTTAGGTTTAAGTAGTTCTAACTTCTAGGGGACTGATGGCCACAGATGTTAAGTCCGATAGTTCTCAGAGCCATTTGAACCATCCATTATCCTTGTTTTGCTTTTGTTGGTGTTCATCTTAATCCTCCTTTCAAGACACTATCCATTCCGTTCAACTGCTCTTCCAAGTCCTTTGCTGTCTCTGACAGAATTACAATGTCATCGGCGAACCTCAAAGTTTTTATTTCATCTCCATGGATTTTAATACCTACTCCGAATTTTTCTTTTGTTTCCTTCACTGCTTGCTCAATATAGAGATTGAATAACATCTGGGAGAGGCTACAACCTTGTCTCACTCCCTTCCCAACCACTGCTTCCCTGTCATGTCCCGCGATTCTTATAACTGCCATCTGCTTTCTGTACAAATTGTAAGTAGCTTTTCGCTCCCTGTATTTTACCCCTGCCACCTTCAGAATTTGAAAGTATTCCAGTCAACATTGTCAAAAGCTTTCTCTAAGTCTACAAATGCTAGAAACGTAGGTTTGCCATTCCTTAATCTAGCTTCTAAGATAAGTCGTAGGGTCAGTATTGCCTCACGTGTTCCGATATTTCTACGGAATCCAAACTGATCCTCCCCGAGGTCGGCTTCTACTAGTTTTTCGATTCGCGTTAGTATTTTGCAGCCGTGACTTATTAAACTGATAGTTCGGTAATTTTCACATCTGTCAACACCTGCTTTCTTTGGGATTGGAATTATTATATTCTTCTTGAAGTCTGAGGGTATTTCGCCTGTCTCATACATTTTGCTCACCAAATGATAGAGTTTTGTCATGATAGGCTCTCCCAAGGCCGTCAGTAGTTCTAATGGAATGTTGTCTACTCCGCTAGTCATCTAACGTTCAGCATTCTTCTGTAGCACCACATTTAAGAAACTATTGTTCTTTTCTGAACTGATTTCAATAGCATCTATTATTGTCTGAACTACATGTCGTCTACGTTTCACTTCCGTACAAGGCTACACTACATAAAAATGCTTTCAGAAAAGAGTTCCTAACACTTAGATTTATATTCGACGTTAAAAAATTTATCTTCTTCAAAAATGGTTTTCTCGAGATTCTCCGTCTACTTGTTACATATTCTCGACTTAGGCCATCGTCAGCTATTTACTTCCCAAACAGCAAAAGCCGTCTACTCCTTGTAGAGGATCATTTGCTAATATAATTCTCTCAGCATTGCCTGATTTAGTTCGACTACAATCCATTACCCTTGTTTTGCTTTTGTTAATGTTTATGGACAAGGTACAGGGACACAGTATTAGAAGTGGCTAAAGAATGTCTTGGAACACTAGTGTGTAAAAGTAGGATGAAGCAAACAGCTTGGTGGAATGACACAGTCAAGGCAGCCTGTAAAAGGAAAAAGAAGGCCTATCAAAAATGACTACATACGAGAACTCAGGTAGACAGAGAAACATATGTTGAAGAAGAAACAAAGATAAACAGATAATTGCAGCATCCAAGAAGAAATCTTGGGAAGACTTTGGAAACAGGTTGGAGACTATGGGTCTAGCTGCTGGAAAACCATTCTGTTGTGTAGTTAGCAGTCTTCGAAAGGGAGGTAAGAAGGAAATGACAAGTATTTTGGACAGGTCAGGAAAACTGCTGGTGAATCCTGTGGATGCCTTGGGCAGATGGAGGGAATATTTTGAAGAGTTGCTCAATGTAGGTGAAAATACGATCAGTAATGTTTTAGATTTCGAGGTAGAATGTGATAGGAATGATGATGGAAATAGGATCACATTTGAGGAAGTGGAAAAAATGGTCACTAGATTGCAGTGCAATAAAGCGTCTGAGGTGGATGAAATTAAGTCGGAACTCCTCAAATACAGTGGAATGTCAGGTCTTAAATGGCTACACAGGATAATTGAAATGGCCTGGGAGTCGGGACAGGTTCCATCAGACTGGACAAAAGCAGTAATCACGCCAATCTTTAAACATGGAAACAGAAAAGATTGTAACAACTACAGAGGTATCACTTTAATGAGCGTTGTGGGTAAAATCATCTCAGATATTGTTGAAAGGAAAGTGCGAGTATTTGTTGAGGACCAATTGGATGAAAATCAGTGTGGGTTTAGGCCTCTTAGAGGTTGTCAGGACCAGATCTTTAGCTTACGGCAAATAATGGAGAAATATTATGAGTGGAACAGGGAATTGTATCTATGCTTTATAGATCTAGAAAAGGCATATGACCGGGTTCCTAAGAGGAAGTTATTGTCTGTTCTACGAGATTATGGAATAGGAGGCAAACTTTTGCAAGCAATTAAAGGTCTTTACATGGATAGTCAGGCAGCAGTTAGAGTTGACGGTAAATTGAGTTCATGGTTCAGAGTAGTTTCAGGGGTAAGACAAGGCTGCAACCTGTCTCCACTGTTGTTCATATTATTTATGGATCATATGTTGAAAACAATAGACTGACTGGGTGAGATCAAGATATGTGAACACAAAATAAGCAGTCTTGCATATGCGGATGACTTAGTTGCGATGGCAGATTCGACTGAAAGTTTGCAAGGTAATATTTCAGAGCTAGATCAGAAATGTAAGGACTATGGTATGAAGATTTGCATCTCCAAAACGAAAGTAATGTCAGTGGGAAAGAAACATAAACGGATTGAGTGCCAAATAGGAGGAACAAAGTTACAACAGGTTGATGATTGCAAGTACTTAGGATGCATATTCGCACAGGATGGCAACATAGTGAAGGAACTGGAAGCGAGGTGTAGCAAAGCTAATGCAATGAGCGCTCAGCTACGATCTACTCTCTTCTGCAAGAAGGAAGTCAGTACCAAGACTAAGTTATCTGTGCACCGTTCAATCTTTCGACCAACTTTGTTGTGTGGGAGCGAAAGCTGGGTGGATTCAGGTTACCTTATCAACAAGGTTGAGGTTACCGTGAAAATTAAATAAAAACTGGGAATGAACTCTATAGATGTAGCAGTCAGGGCGAACAGGCTTAGATGGTGGGGTCATGTTACACGCATGGGAGAAGCAAGATTACCCAAGAGACTCATGGGTTGAGCACTAGAGGGTAGGAGGAGTCGGGGAAGACCAAGGAGAAGGTACCTGGATTCGGTTAAGAATGATTTTGAAGTAACAGGTTTAACATCAGAAGTTGCACCAATGTTAGCACTGAATATGGGATCATGGAGGAATTTTATAAGGGGGCTATGCTCCAGACTGAACGCTGAAAGGCATAATCAGTCTTAGATGATGATGATGATGATGATGATGATGAATGTTTATCTTATATTTTACCTTCAATACCGTGATCATTCCGTTCATCTGCATTTCCAGGTCCTGTGCTTTATCTGACAGAATAACAATGTCATCGGCATACCTCAACGTTTTTGCTTCTTCTCCCATGAACACTAATTCTGTCTCAGAATTTTTCTTTGGCTTTTTTTACTGCTTGCTCAGCGTACAGAATAAATAACATTAGGGGTGGGTTACTCCCTTCTCAACCACTCTTCCCTTTCACATCCTACTACTGATACAACTGCCGTCTGGTTTCTGTACAGGTCGTATACAATCTTTTCGCTCCCTGTATTTTACTTTTGTTACCTTCAGAATTTCACATTGTATATTTCATCATTGTCTAAAGCTTTCTCTAAGTCTACAAATGCTATAACCTATATGCTAAGATAAACCGTAGGATCAGTATTGCCTCGTATGTTTCAACATGTCTGCGTAATGCGAAGTGATCGTCCCCGAGGCCGGCTTCGACCAGTTTTTCCATTCTTCTGGATACAATTCGTGTCAGCATTTTGCATCCATGACAGACTGATAGTTCGTTAATATTCACACTTGTCTACATCTGCTTTCTTTGCAACTAAGATTATTACATTCTTCTTTAAGAATGAGGTCATTTCTCCTTTCTCATATATCTTGCAAAACAGTTCTGAGTGAATGTCGTCTGCTCCATGAGCCTTGTTTCGGCTGAGGTCTTTCAGTACTGTCAAATTTTTCTCGCTATATCATACCTCCCATCTCATCTTCGTCTACTTCCTCTTACCTTTTTGTAATATTGTATTCGGCTCCATTTCACTTGTATAGACCCTCTATATAATCCTTCCAAGTTTCAGCTCCCTCTTCTTTGCTTAATATTGATTTTTCATCTGAGTTTTAATATTTATGTAGTTGATTTTTTCTCCAAGCCATCCTCAATTTTCCTGTAGGCGTTATCTCATTCCCCTAGTTACATGTGCTTCTATAGACTGACATTTGTTGGCTAGCCATTCCAGCTTAACTATTTTGCACTTATTTGTTAGACGTTTGTATTTTGTTTGACCTGCTTTATTTGCTGCATTTTTATGTTTACTCCTTCCATCAATTAAATTCACTATCTCCTACGATATCCAAGGATTGCTACTAGCCGAGCCCCTGTTGCTTTCACTATTTCATCTCTCAAAGCTACAAAAAATGTTCAAATGTGTGTGAAATATTATGGGACTTAACTTCTAAGATCACCAGTCGCTAAGCTTACACAGTACTTAACCTGAATTGCCCTAAGGACAAACACACACACCCTTGCCCGAGGGATGACTCGAACCTCCGCCGGGACCAGCCGCACAGTCCATGACTGCAGCGCCCCGCGCTCTCAAAGCTACACATTCGTCTTGAACAGTATTTTCGCTCTAAGGGATCTTAAAATTGCAAACACTCTAAGTTAAATTATAAAAGATAAGTTCAGTGGATACGACATCAAAATCAAAAAATTAACATTTCAGATCACAGGAAGAAGTACAAGCTGCGTCACTTAAATGTAACAAAACGTATTAATTACTTTTTTTGCATTTGTTATCGGAGTACTTGCCTATGGCTCGCAATACTTCTTCTTCTGAGGGACCGATGACCGTTGCAGTCTGGTCCCTTCAATCTCACAAACCAACCAACCAACTTCTTCTTCTGTTCTTCTCATGTTCACTTTCCAGTCCATACTTAGTTAGGGCATGGAGGTCTACCTGCAGACAACGCATGCTTGCAAACTGAAAGATCACGGACTCGATTTCAGGTGCGACCACTGGTTTTTCAGTCTGCGTTTTAACTTATCCTTCATGGATAACTGCTGTAAGTTAGGGGTACGAAAGCCACTGAAGTAGCGGCCAAGTCACACGAAATTTTTAATATTAGTGCATCTCATTCAGGGACCTTACTTTCACAGCTTAAGTTTGTAATTTTTCTCATCGTCTTATTTTCTTCTGTTCTGAAAAGTCACTGTTTTCATTCCGCCTTATAAAAGCCGCATACTTCTTTTTTTCTGGCATTTTGTTTTGAGTATCTAGAGCAATGGCATCGTGTACTTCCTCCATATCACATCGTCCCTGACACAGACTGAATAACTCCTTCATCTGTATTCCCATCTTATCACTTTCCTTGTGAACGCGTGAGTGCAAATATCAACCTACGAGATACCTCAGCGCTCGATTTCTGTTTATATTTCTCTTGGTAACGTACTGTCCATTTTCCATGACTTTTTACTCATTGATTGTCTCCACTGATCCACTTTTATTTCTCTACGTTCGGATTACTTCATTAGTTTGTAATACGTTGTCCATCAATAACCCCCCTGATCAAATGCAGCGACATCAGGGGGGACTACCCAGAGAAAACAGTTGAATATTTTTGCCTGAGATACAGTCTTTGTTGTGACTCCGACAGAATTTCTCTTTTCCTTGTAATTGGTCGGTATCGGGTGCCACCCTGAGTTGGCCATGCCTAGCAAAGCACTTTGCAGTGCGAGCCAACCTTCGCCTTATGAAGTGCCTCCACTTTAGACACTTAAACAAAGATTTTCACCCTCAGCTGCCTCCAACACCAGCCGCCTATATCGATAACTGAAATTAAATGCGTTGCCAGCGTCACTATAAGATATTCATGCCGTGAGACAAGAGTGATTTTCTAAATGGGAAACATCAGACCCTTTTAACTGACCATTTCCTTTAGACCCTGCATACATCCATTTGACAATAAATACAATCAACAGTACATAGTGATTGTTGACGGAGAATAGTAAGCAAGACCTCTTTTATTCACTTATATACACAGCACACGTAAGGTTTCAGCACACACTGCTATTCAACAGCAAAATATACCTGAAAACACTTAAAGAAGGAAAGACTAACTACTAAGAAGGATACACCAATCTACGAGGGCTATTCAGAATGTAGGGAACAATTCCGTCTGACTCCGCTAGGCGCGCGCCGATCGCGTATATTTTGGTACGTGCGTGCTCGGCAGCTCAGTCGGCATCCAACAGTGACAGCGGGAACGTCTCTGCGCGTCTTGTTTTGCCCATACACGAATTTGAAATGTGCGCTGCAATCGAAAGTCCCATTAGTTGTGAGGTGTGGTCTGTGATACGGTTTTTGTTGTCAAAAAACCTAAAACCCATAGAAATTTATCGTGAACTGTGCGAAGTTTACGGAAACAACGTAATAAGTGAATTTTTCGTCCGGAAATGATGCATTCGGTTTAAAAATGGCCGCACCAACGTTCATGATGAAGAGAGGAGCGGACGCCCGACCATTGTGACTGATGATCTTGTCGCTAAAGTTGATGAAACGATTCGTGAAAACTGTCGCTTCACAATAACAGAGCTTTCGCTTTATTTTCCACAAGTTTCACGGACTTTGTTGTTTGAAATTGTCACTCAAAAGCTAGGTCACCACAAATTTTGTGCACGATGGGTGCCCAAAATGCTTACAGATCACCATGAAGGACAGCAAATGGGGGCAACTTGGACATTTCTGGAGGCCTACCACAAACATGGTGATTCATTAGTGGATCGAATTGAAACCATGACGAGACTTGGGTAAAACACGTCAATTGCAAGACAAAATTACAATCCATGAGGTGGCGGCACACAAAGTCCCCCCAAAAACCAAGAAAATGTTTGTAATCCTTGTCAGCAAGGAATTTGAGGGCGACAGTGTTTTGGGATAGGCTAGGTGTGCTTATTATTGATTTTCTCGAACATGGATCAATCGTAAATTCTGCTCGGTACTGTCAAACTTTGCACAGTCTTAGAAAAGCAGTTCAAAACAAACGCCAAGGAAAGCTGCACGACAATGCCCGACCTCAAACGGCAAACCGCACTGACGAATTCCTTAATGCATTCAAATGGGAAATTGTCCCCCACCCACCCTACAGCCCCGATCTTGCACCAAGCGACTTCCACTTGTTTCCCAAGATGAAGAACTGGCTCGCAACGCAGGGCTTTGATGACGACGCGGAACTCCAGGCGGGCGTGACTCACTGTCTGAAGTCTCAGGCGGCAGAATTTTACGACAAAGGTTTTTGTATCATTGTCCACCGCTACGATAAGTGCGTCAATGTGTTTGTTGTCTATGTGTATAATAAAACGTATTTCTTGCACTTAGATTTTCAATGCCAAAACGTTCCCTGTTTTCTGAATAGCCCTCGCAGCTTAAATGGGAAGCTCTTTTTTTTAGCTACAGTGACTCTTGTCACTGTAGTTTCACACACCTTGATACAAAAGCTTATTTAAGTTTCAGTGCCATTCTTAGACGCTCGAACGTTTGTTAAAAGAAAGCTAACGGTGAAGGAAAGTAACACTTTGCAGCTTTCACTAACAGCCACAGAGTTCCTGGGGCTGCTTGTGTTCTGTAAGCACTCTAGCTACAGCATGAGAACACGTTAATTCTGCTGTGTCCAGCAGTACCTACGCCCTTGTAGACCTCGCGCAAAGTAACGGGGCCGTTTTCAAGGGAATCCCCATTACGACCGTCGACCTCTCCCCCATGGTGTCGTCAGCACAGGTACAGCTAACTCATATTGTGCCCACTCTTACGTGATCGCACAGGTGCAACGTGTTGCTTCACAATACACACGGATAACTCTCTTTCCATCAGCCACGGAGGAGCTCTTGTTCTTGCAGCAGTGCAGTTACCACCTATATCAGTTTTACCGCATTGGTCTTTAACCCAAGAATGATAGGTGCTGAGTAGACACGTACTATATGATTAAAGCCCCACCAAATGGACCATCACAAACTTGACCATATTTCTTTTTGCGGAATGAATGTGGCAGCTTATATTTTAGCTTCAGTCGCGTTAATGCTGTGCTGACGACCCACTTGTCTAGGAATTCAGGACACGAAGCGTGGAAAGAAGAGCCGCGAAACAAAAAGAGGTTCGCGCCTGGCGTTTCGCTCCACTACTCGCAGCGGGCCAGCAATAAGAAGAGCCGCAGGCACCACGCCCACCCATCACGGCCACCGACTCCTCAGTATAATAGCCTGCAATGCTGTCGCTGTAATTCCCAAATGGCGATCAGCCTGCTAGCGCCAGAAATAGCCCTGGCTGGATAGCTGAGGGACGGATTTAAATCGCCTGTAAACAGAGTGAGGTGGCGCTGTGACCAGTACAGTAGGAGCGCAGTCCGCAGGAGTGATGTTTCAATCCTCATCCAGCCATCCTGATGTAGAATGACATTCAAGTTCTTCGCGGTGGCGTACTCATATAAATTCTCCTCGCCCTTTAGACCGCGTCAAAGCGGATATAAAATCGAGCTTTCGGAAATTATCAGTATCTTCTTCGTCAGGAGATGATTGTCTGCTGGGGATGAAGTCTGCTTTCTTTATGGTGGCGTTTAAGCTTTTGATTCTACATCTGCACCTACGAGGGTCAGTCAAAAAGTAATGCCTCCTATTTTTTTTTTTCTACGTTTAATTGTCAGGAAATTTAAATGCAATTACATAGGTTGAAAACCACAACATTGAGGATCATTTTGTCATTTTTCAATGTAATCTCCGCCCATCTCTACAGTTTAGGTCCATCTTTGAACAAGGGCATGTATCCCAGCACGGTAAAAATCACAGCTCTGCTTCCTAAGCCATTGACGCACGGATGTTTTGACGGCCTCCTCATCTTCAAAATGAATCCCACGATGAGCTTCTTTTAGTGGCCCGAACAGATGGAAGTCTAATGTGCCAGGTCAGGGCTGTATGGGGGATGAGGCAAAACTTCCCATCCAATTTTGACAATCTCGTCAGAGGTGTGACGACTGGTGTGTGGTCTTGCATTGTCATGCAAAAGAAGAACATCTGCCATTGATTTTGTTGGGCGAACTCGCTGAAGATGTGCTTTAAGTTTTTTGAGGGTTGTGACGTATTGAACAGAATTTATTGTGCATCCCTGCTCCAAAAAATCAACCAGAATCACACCCTCTGTATCCCAGAAAACTGTTGCCATAACTTTCCCTGCCGATCGCACAGTTTTGAATTTTTTCTTCCTCGGCGAGCTTGTGTGACGCCACTCCATTGACTGCCTCTTTGATTCGGGTTCAAAAAAATGCACCCATGTTTCGTCCCTGGTCAAAATTTTTTTCAGACACTCATCTCCCTCCAAACGGAAGCGCTGCAAGTGTTGGGAGGCTATTGTTTTCCTTGCCTCTTTATTCTGATCGGTTAACATTCTTGGAACCCACCGTGCACAAACTTTTGAGTACCCCAATTGTTTAATAATCGTGATCACACTGCCTTTACTAAGAGAAATAATGCGACACACTTCATCTGCAGTCACCCGATGGTCACCACGAATGATGTCATCAACTTGCTGAATGTTGTGTGGAGTCACTGCACTCACCGGCCTGCCGCTCCGCTTTTCGTCAGTCAACGGTGTTTGCCCTTCAGCTTCCTTACAACGACGAACCCATCGTCTAACAGTGCTGACATCCACTGTCACAACACCATACACCTTCTTCAGTCTTTCATGAATGCGTATGGGCGTTTCACCTTCTGCATTCAAGAATTCAATCACACAACTCTGTCTCAAACGAACATCGATGTCGGCCATCTTACAAACTTCTGCTGTGCTGCCACCTGTTGACACAGAAAGTTAATACTGCAGTGGATTGCAGAAGAAGGTTTGAGGAATGGCGCCAAATTCAAATTTTTCACTTAACTTAATTTTTTTAAGTAGAAAAAAAATGGGAGGCATTACTTTTTGACCGACCCTCGTACATTTATAATCCGCAAGCCACCCAACGGTGTGTGGCGGAGGGCACTTTACGTGCCACTGTCATTGCCTCCCTTTCATGTTCCAGTAGCGTATGGTTCGCGGGAAGAACGACTGCCGGAAGCCTCTGTAGGCGCTCGAATCTCTCTAATTTTACATTCGTGATCTCCTCCGGAGGTATAAGTAGGGGGAAGCATTATATTCGATACCTCATCCAGAAACAAACCCTCTCGAAACCTGGACAGCAAGCTAACCGCGATGCAGAGCGCCTCTCTTGCAGAGTCTGCCACTTGAGTTTGCTAAACATCTCCGTAACGCTATCACGCTTACCAAATAACCCTGTGACGAAACGCACCACTCTTCTTTGGATCCTCTCTATCTCCTCTGTCACCCGATCTCGTACGGATCCCACACTGATGAGCAATGCTCAAGTATAGGTCGAACGCGTGTTTTGTAAGCCACCTCCTTTGTTGATGAACTTCACTTTCTAAGGACTCTCCCAATGAATCTCAACCTGGCACCCGCCTTACCAACAACTAATTTTATATGATCATTCCACTTCAAATCGTCCCGTACACATACTCCCAGATATTTTACTGAAGTAACTGCTACCAGTGTTTGTTCCACTATCATATAATATGACCAGGTGACGTCGCTTAGAATTTCAGCTTCTGCTGGTAACATCTTCTGGCCGGCGGTATGCGCATGCGCAAATGCAGGAACTCGGTGATGCGGTATGACTCCTCAACTTGTCCCACCCACAGCTCGACCCCCCCTCCCACTACCGCCCATGCCGAAGTCCAGGAGCGAAGGGAAATGGGTGGGAAATGTCCCCCACATCACCTGCTCGCTTGCCTCCAGGTACCAGTCAGATTATGAACTCTGCCCTTGTTAAAATTTTTATCACACGTGTAAATTCGTATAGCTTTTTTTATATTGGAGTCGACGCGTGGGCGAGAGCTTTCGTTTTCTGGACCTTGATATTGCGCCCTTCTGTAACACTGTGTTCCGCGATCGCTTTTGTCTAAAACTTTCTGTAGTTGCTAAGCAGTCTGTGTTCAGAGCAGCGCACGGCTACGGTGCGACCGGCCTCTGTGGCCGAGTCGTTCTAGGCGCTTCAGTCCGGAACCGCGCTGCTGCTACGGTCGCAGGTTCGAATCCTGCCTCGGGCATGGATGTGTGTGATGCCCTTAGGTTAGTTAGGTTTAAGTAGTTCTAAGTCTAGGGGACCGATGACCTCGGAGTAAAGTCCCATAGTGCTCAGAGCCATTTGAACCATTTTTGGCCACGGCGCAGACTGACTGTGCTACGTCATTTCCACCACCTTCACGTGGCATGTCGTGGACTTCAGATACTCTCAAATCCAGGCTGTTCCGTCCCCCAGGCGACGCCAAGCGAGGTCACCCGACAAGTCACAAGCTTGAACACCACTATTTAGGAAGCAGACTTTGCTCCATGCAGTTACCTACTCAAGACGGATGAGTACCAGACACTTTGGTCATATTGCAGTTGGAGATCTGACGAGAGTGCAGTGACAACAATGTTTCAGCGGCATCTTTAATATCAGAGAAATATCTATTACAGTTACATGAAATAGGTTCGTGGCTTCAGCCAACTCACGAAATTGTGTAAATCGTTTGGAACGAAGGGCTTGAGTTCCTTTCCTCTTTTCTCTATAATTGTAGAGCCTCTATGTGTTATGTATTCAAACCATTCCGGGCTAAACAGAGGAGACGTTGACCAGTAGCACTTGGAACGCTGGAAGGAATCGTCGCGCGGAGTGACTGCGCGGTCTTGGGCGACTTGTCACGGATTGCGCGACCCCTCCCGCCGGAGGTTCGAGTCCTCCCTCGGACATGGGTGTGGTGTTGTTATTAGCATAAGTTAATTTAAGTAGTGTGTAAGTCTAGGGACCGATGACCTCACCAGTTTGGTCCCTTAGGATTTCATACACACCCTGGAAGGAATCATTGCTTGCCCCAAAGATCATGCGCTATCTGTTAATGAATGTTTGGAACATTTTCCCCACAACTTAACACCTGTAACAAGTCTAAGAACACACAAAATAGTACAGAGAACAGAGAAATATCGAGGATCTGCAACGAATTGACGCATGGTGCAGGGAATGGCAACTGAATCTCAACGTAGACAAGTGTAAAGTGCTGCCAATACGTAGAAAGAAAGATCCTTCATCATTTAGCTACAATATAGCAGGTCAGCAGCATAAATTATCTGGGAGTAGGCATTAGGAGTGATTTAAAATGGAATTATTCGTTGGTAAAGCAGATGCCAGACTGAGATTCATTGGAGGAATCCTAAGGAAATGCAATCCGGAAACAAAGGAAGTAGGTTACAGTACACTTATTCGCCCACTGCTTGAATACTGTTCACCGGTGTGGGATCCGTACCAGATAGGGTTGATAGAAGAGATGGAGAAGATCCAATGGACAGCAGCGCGCTTCGTTACAGGATCATTTATAAATCGCGAAAACGTTATGAAGATGATAGATAAACTCCAGTGGAAGACTCTGCAAGAGAGACGCTCAGTAGCTTGGTACGGGCTTTTTTTGAAGTTTCGAGAACATACCTTCACCGAGGAGTCAAGCAATATATTTCTCCCTCCTACGTATATCTCGCGAAGAGACCATGAGGATAAAATCAGAGAGATTAGAGCCCACACAGAGCCATACCGACAATCTTTCTTTCCGCGAACAATACGAGACTGGAATAGAAGGGAGAACCGATAGAGGTACTCAAAGTACCCTCCATCACACACCATCAGGTGGCTTGCGGGGTATGGATGTTGATGTAGATGCAGAAAGCACGTTTTGTATGATAAAAACTAACATAACAAAGCGAATAAATTCAAAAGCTTAACAGAATGAAAGAACCTTACGTCATGATTCACTGCTGAAAACTGAACTGAAACATAGTAGAAGGAAAGAGTCATACAGTCAGGTATTGATCGGGTATTGATATGACGCAGATCGTCCAACATGGAAGATGCTGCAGCTATGAATCGGCTAGTTGGAAAACCGTAGAAATGGAGAATTCTATCAAAGTAACCTCAGGTTGATTACCAATACGACACGTATGTAAAAAAGAAATGGAGTTCCTATGCAACGTGTTGTGAACGGTGATAGGAAGACAAGAAGGGAAAAGAAAGAAAGAAGAGCGGAAATCAGCCAAAGTAACACGCAGCTGTGGTAGGCGGGCGGAAATGATAGGTGTTGTCGGGTAGCGGCAGGTGTTGCGTCCCGCGGCAGGTGTGTTTGTGTGTTGCGTGAGCCGGTTCACTCTCTGCCGTCCGGAGAGGGAAGAAGTGGAGAGGAGAGGAGTGGAAAGGAAAGCTCAGGTGAAGAGAGAAGCAGGGGATGGGGGAAAGGGGGAGGGGCGGCACAGCCCCGGGTCAAACGCAGCCGCCACGCTGTCTGGTCGCTTTGCTTAGGCCAACCTTCTCTGCCACAGATCGAAAGCAAAGGAGCCGCAGAACCCACCTGCTGAAGCGTTCATGTACGGTTATGTTTTTAGCAGCCTTTTAACTATGGTGAAACTCTGACACTTTCACGCTACGCTCTCTGTTTGACAGGATGTCACTTGTGTTTGAACGATTGACAGATTGCTCCCAATGAATGCAACCTTCTGGAGCGTTCACATTATGTTCTCTAATATGTTTTCTCTGATAGATTTTATCCGTGTAATCATTCATCAGAGGCCCACTTTTTGGCAAGTTTACCTGTTGAAGCGTTCTTGCGCAACTCCCTTGATTGACACGTTTTCCCCTTTGGATTACACCTGCTTAAGCACTCTTCATAAGGTCTCATTCTGACAGATTTTCCGTAGTAAAGTAAACCTACTGAAACATTCGTCTTATGGTATCGTTTTCACAGCTTATCCCCATGGATTAAATCTGCTGATGATTTTCCTCCACACGAATTAAAATACTGAAGCGTTCACATTCTCAGTTTCATAGATTTCCTCAGATGGATTTTAACTGTTGCAGCATTCTCCTTAAGCTCCATCTTTTACAAGTGTTGCCCGGTGGATTAAATCTTCTGATACGCTCGTATTAAGCTCTCATTTTGGAAAATTTCTCCCTGTGGATTAAACCTGCTGAAGCATTCCTTTTACGCTTTTATTCTGACATATTTCCTCTTATGAATTAAACCTGCTAAAGAGTTCGTGTAATGCTTTCTTCCTGACAGATATTTTCCTTACGAAGTAAAGTCTATGAAGCGTTCAAGTTCAGCTCTCGTTTTAAGAGGTTTTCACCTGTTGATTAAATCTACTGAATTCTTGATATTCTCGTTTTGACAGATTTGTTCCCTAAGCAGTTATCCTGTCGTTGTAGTCATTTAAGACGTACGTAGGTGAAATGACATTGTAAAGAACTATGTTCTTTGAAGGGTTGATCTGAATCGATGTATAGAATGAAATATCCTTGCTCTTCGCTGGTGGCATGGCGATAAACTCGGATGACGTAGATAACCGGAGAGCTCGCATAATGCAGAAAATGTTAACATGTCGACAGATAAGACAAAGTTTTGTTATACAAGGGTAAAGAAGTAGTAGGAAGTAAAATTGTACAAAATTACCGGATCCTTGAACAAGTATCACAATTGAGGTATCTAGTGTGATGGCCGAACGCGAGGAAATATTCTGCCAGAAATTTAATCTGTTCCAGTACATATGTGGCATAGTTCGAGTCATTATTGGAAAATGTAACACACAGAAATCAACACTAAATTTTACAAGGTAATTCCAGTTCTTATCCTAGTCTACAAAGGTAATAACGGTTTTTGGAGCAAAACATCGATTACGGGACCAGTCATTTGAGATCAGAATCCTGGGAAATATATTAGGGGTACTTGGTTTGGATCATTTTAAGATTGATGAACACCTTGTTGATAAAATGGAAGATAATTTTTTTTCTTTTTGGTCCACGTGAAACTCTCTTTTTGAGAAAATTCTTCAGCGGATTGTTTTTTTTTTAATCTGAGTTTTTTAAAATTCGAGTTTTTTCCTAATCAGGTATTGTACTAAATTATTCACATGGAGTTTTGGATTAAAATGTTAATTGCAGCTTTAGCTGTGGAACCTCTGTCTTCCGCGGGCGAAACACGCTATGCATGCATGCCCCGTCGTCTTTATCAAAAAGAACAGCTTGCCGCTTGTTTCCTTCCCTATGTTCCAAGCTTGTGCCTTGCTGTTTGGCTAATGGCTCTGGCATTACTAATTGTACATCCCTCCCAGATCTACATCTACATCTACATCTACATCCATACTCCGCAAACCAACTGACGGCGTGTGGCGGAGGGGTACCTTGAGTGCCTCTATCGGTTCCCCCTTGTATTCCAGTCTCGTATTGTTCGTGAAAAGAAAGATTGTCGGTATGCCTCTGTGTGGCTCTAATCTCTCTGAATTCATCCTCATGGTCTCTTCTCGAGATATACGTAGGAGGGAGAAATATACTGCTTGACTCCTCGATGAAAGTATGTTCTCGAAACTTCAACAAAAGCCCGTACCGAGCTACTGAACGTCTCTCTTCCAGAGTCTTCCATTAGAGTTTATCTATCACCTCCGTAACGCTTTTGCGATTACTCAATGATCCTGTAGCGAAGCGAGCTGCTCTTCGTTGGATCTTGTCTATCTCTTCTATCAACCCTATCTAGTAGGGATCCCACACAGGTGAGCAGTATTCAAGCAGTGGGCGAACAAGTGCACTGTAACCTACTACCTTTGTTTTCGGATTGCATTTCCTTAGGATTCCTCCAATGTATCTCAATCTGGCATCTGCTTTAAAGACAATTAATTTTATATGGTCATTCCATTTTAAATCACTGCTAATGCCTACTCCCAGATAATACATGGAATTAACTGCTTCCTGTTGCTGACCTGCTATATTGTAGCTAAATGATAAAGGATCTTTCTTTCTATGTATTCGCAGCACATTACACTTGTCTACATTGAGATTCAATTGCCATTCCCTGCACCATGCGTCAATTCGTTGGAGATCCTCCTGCATTTCAGTACAATTTTCCTTTGTAACAACCTCTCGATGTATCACAGCATCATCCGCAAAAGGCCTCAGTGAACTTCCGATGTCATTCACAAGGTCATTTATATACATTGTGAATAGTAACGGTTCTACGACACTCCCCTGCGCCAGACCTGAAATCACTATTACATCGGAAGACTTCTCTCCATTGAGAATAACATGCTGCGTTCTGTTATCTAGGAACTCTTCAATCCAATCACGCAATTGGTCTGATAGTCCATATGCTCCTACTTTGTTCATTAAACGAATATGGGGAACTGTAGCAAACGCCTTGCGGAAGTCAAGGAACACGGCATCTACCTGGGAACCCGTGTCTATGGCCCTCTGAGTCTCGTGGACGAATAGCGCGAGCTGGGTTTCACACGATCGTCTTTTTCGAAACCCATGCTGATTCCTACAGAGAGGCGGCAAAAGTGTTACAACATTTCCTTAAACGTCTCACTTGCTATACTGATTACATTACAGAGAAATACACAAATATATTAAGCGCATGTAGGACAGCCTGAAACAGCTGAGAGAGGTTTGTCATGTGTCTTCCGTAGAAGAGCTGTTACAGACAGATTAGCGTATCTCGTATACAACTAGCGAAGCGACAGCACGCAACTGAGAAATTCATTCTCCACATAGCAGAGCGGGAATAATTACGAGTAATGGATGGCAGTGAGAGTACGACGCAGCGGGAGAGAACCGGGTCACGGCAGGTATTGCGTCAGATCCATGTCAGTAGGCAGTAGACTGCCCCGCGGCTGGGGAGCGCGACCGCCGCATCTCATTCCATCCGAGACGATACGTAGCTCCAGCAATCGGCAGCACCCGTACGTTCCAAGGATTCGCCAGTGGCACGCGAGCGGCGCTAATAAGGCAGCTCAGAATTGCGAGGATTTGGCGAAAGGCCCTCGGTCGTCCAGCGGAGGTCGGTGGGTTATCGGTCGAAAAGTATTATTTTTATTGAAGTCAGTACATTCTGTCCGGCTTATTTCGAGAGACTTTGTGGACTTAGCCTTTGACAATGTTGGCTGGAATAGTCTCTTTCAAATTCTGAAGGTGGCAGGGGTAAAATACAGGGAGCGAAAGGCTATTCACAATTTGTACACAAACCAGATGGCAGTTACAAGAGTCGAGGAACATGAAAGGGAAGCGATGGTTGGGAAGGAAGCGAGACAGGGTTGTAGCCTCTCCCTGATGTTATTCAATCTGTATATTGGACAAGCAGTAAAGGAAACAAAAGAAAAATTCGGAGTAGGTATTAAAATCCATGGAGAAGAAATAAAAACTTTGAGGTTCGCCAATGACATTGTAATTCTGTCAAGAGACAGCAAAGGAGCTCGAAGAGAAGTTGAACGGAATTGGCAGTGTCTTGAAAGGAGGATATAAGATGAACATCAACAAAAGCAAAACGAGGATAATGGAATGTAGTTGAATTAATTCGGGTGATGCTGAGGGAATTAGATTAGGAAATGAGACACTTATAGTAGTAAAGGAGTTTTGCTGTTTGGGGAGCAAAATAACTGATGATGGTCGAAGTAGAGAGGATATAAAACGTAGACTGGCAATGGCAAGGAAAGCGTTTCTGAAGAAGAAAAATTAGTAAACATCGAGTATAGATTTAAATGGCAGGAAATCGTTTCTGAAAGTATTTGTATGGAGTGTAGCCATGTATTGAAGTGAAACGTGGACGATATATAGTTTCGACAAGAAGAGAATAGAAGCTTTCGAAATGTGGTGCTACAGAAGAATGCTGAAGAATGGATGGGTAGATCACATAACTAATGAGGAGGTATTGAATCGGATTGGGGAGAAGAGGAGTTTGGTGCCCAGCTTGACTAGAAGAAGGGACCGGTTGGTAGGACATGTTCTGAGGCATCAAAGGATTGGAGGGCAGCGTGGAGAGTAAAAATCGTAGAGGGAGACCAAGAGAAGAATACACTAAGCAGATTCAGAAGGATGTAGGTTGCAGTAGGTAGTGGGAGATGAAGAAGCTTGCACAGGATAGAGTAGCATGGAGAGCTGCATCAAAGCAGTCTGAGGAGTGAAGACGACAAAAACAACAACAACAATATCGAGAGAGTAAGTTCTAACACTATTATACTGCCGTTCGGAACACGATCAAATATCCCCCAATTGTAAGAAATGAAAGAACCTTGATAACGTCAGATGCAATTAGTGTATTCCATTCATTTGAGCAGCAATATTGGTCAAAATTTACAAATAAAAACGTGACAGATTGTACCTACAGCGCATACACCTCTCCAGAAGAAATTAAAAAAAAAACTCGAACAAAAATTACGAGGGTGTGCAGAAAAAGAACTCCGAATTTTTGTGTGAAAGCTAAAACAAATATTATTAACATTCTACATCTTTATTCCTCATGTCTACATATTTATTTCTCAACATAGTCCCCCAAGCAACGAACACATTTCTACCAATATTTGTTTTGTAAATAAAACTGCCTTTTCTTGCTGCTAGTTACTTTATTTATCCCATACGCGTTTCGCCTTCTCCTGTTCTAAGGCATAATTAGCAGGAAAAGGCGGTTTTATTTAAAAACCAAATATTTATATGCTTGCTGCGGAGGATGGCCACACAAACTAACCTGACATTTCTACCAGTTTGCTGATACCGACACTGTAAAATGTTTGACTATATTGACGGAGCCACGACCTCACCTCTGCTTGCAACGCTTCATCACTATTAGAGGGAAGTCCTCGACAGCGTTGTTTAAGATTTAGAAACAGATGAACATCGGATGGGGCCAATTCGGGGTTGTATGAAGAATGATGGACGACAGTAAACCGAAGGCTTCGAATTGTTGCAGATGCCGCGGAACTAGGTGCGGTCTGACACTGCCATGCTCAAGGAGAGGGTGCACAATATGAGGACGAAACTCTTCGGCGATTAGAAACTTAATCACAACACCCTGTTTCTCACGCACTGACTAAGGTACTTTACACACCGCCATCTTACAGACAGCAATTCGGAGTCCTCTAGCGGCAGAGGGCTCAACTTGTCAGCGAAGCGAGAAAGCCGACCGACTAATATGCTCGACATACACTCCTGGAAATGGAAAAAAGAACACATTGACACCGGTGTGTCAGACCCACCATACTTGCTCCGGACACTGCGAGAGGGCTGTACAAGCAATGATCACATGCACGGCACAGCGGACACACCAGGAACCGCGGTGTTGGCCGTCGAATGGCGCTAGCTGCGCAGCATTTGTGCACCGCCGCCGTCAGTGTCAGCCAGTTTGCCGTGGCATACGGAGCTCCATTGCAGTCTTTAACACTGGTAGCATGCCGCCACAGCGTGGACGTGAACCGTATGTGCAGTTGACGGACTTTGAGCGAGGGCGTATAGTGGGCATGCGGGAGGCCGGGTGGTCGTACCGCCGAATTGCTCAACACGTGGGGCGTGAGGTCTCCACAGTACATCGATGTTGTCGCCAGTGGTCGGCGGAAGGTGCATGTGCCCGTCGACCTGGGACCGGACCGCAGCGACGCACGGATGCACGCCAAGACCGTAGGATCCTACACAGTGCCGTAGGGGACCGCACCGCCACTTCCCAGCAAATTAGGGACACTGTTGCTCCTGGGGTATCGGCGAGGACCATTCGCAAGCGTCTCCATGAAGCTGGGCTACGGTCCCGCACACCGTTAGGCCGTCTTCCGCTCACGCCCCAACATCGTGCAGCCCACCTCCAGTGGTGTCGCGACAGGCGTGAATGGAGGGACGAATGGAGACGTGTCGTCTTCAGCGATGAGAGTCGCTTCTGCCTTGGTGCCAATGATGGGCGTATGCGTGTTTGGCACCGTGCAGGTGAGCGCCACAATCAGGACTGCATACGACCGAGGCACACAGGTCCAACACCCGGCATCATGGTGTGGGGAGCGATCTCCTACACTGGCTGTACACCTCTGGTGATCGTCGAGGGGACACTGAATAGTGCACGGTACATCCAAACCGTCATCGAACCCATCGTTCTACCATTCCTAGACCGGCAAGGGAACTTGCTGTTCCAACAGGACAATGCACGTCCCGTGCCACCCAACGTGCTCTAGAAGGCGTAAGTCAACTACCCTGGCCAGCAAGATCTCCGGATCTGTCCCCCATTGAGCATGTTTGGGACTGGATGAAGCGTCGTCTCACGCGGTCTGCAAGTCCAGCACGAACGCTGGTCCAACTGAGGCGCCAGGTGGAAATGGCATGGCAAGCCGTTCCACAGGACTACATCCAGCATCTCTACGATCGTCTCCATGGGAGAATAGCAGCCTGCATTGCTGCGAAAGGTGGATATACACTGTACTAGTGCCGACATTGTGCATGCTCTGTTGCCTGTGTCTGTGTGCCTGTGGTTCTGTCAGTGTGATCATGTGATGTATATGACCCCAGGAATGTGTCAATAAAGTTTCCCCTTCCTGGGAAGGGGTGTTCACGGTGTTCTTATTTCAATTTCCAGGAGTGTATAATATCTCAATGCATACCGAGAACAGCTTAAAAGGTTCGTGGGCACTGCTTTTTCAGCACGCTCTCATTGGAGTCACCACGTCAATACCGTGCAACATTGCCTCTAGCCCAGTAGCGCTACCAAAGTATCAGGCACTTCGACTATGGTTGATAAAAGTCCAGTTTTCTTGTGAGGAGATTTTTTTCAGTTTTTGTCAGAAGTTTGTAGCAAACTGATCTGACGATAATTCTGCACGCTATCTTTATCGCCCTTTTTGAAGAGTGGTATCACTTCAACAATTCTCTATTTTTCTGGTATTGTTCCAGAGTGGTAGCATTTGTTGATTAGCATCCTCACAGCTTCCAGCAGGTTGCTTCCACCTAGTTTCAGCCTTTAGTTTGTTATCAATACATGCGCATTTGTGAAGCAAATTGATAGTTTGGCCAATTCTAGGGCATTGCACCAGCCTTCATCAAGTAGATATGACAGCAGACGTCGGACAGATTTAAAGGTTACACTCAGAACAGATCGATACATCTCCTACTAAAGTGAGGCTAAAATAAGAAATTTGAAGGAAAGACATCTTTCTCATGAAATCCTATCGAATAATATCCAATAAATTTGTAGACTCAGTATTCCAGGAATGTAGAAAATTAAGATTTCCCCAGAGAGTATCCTTCGTACTGATCATGACAATGAAATACGAGGAATTAGGGCGTATTAGGAGTCATATAGTCACCCTTCCTCGTTCGATGTGCTAATAGGACAGAAAGTTACTTGGAAGTAGATAGGAAGTACCATCCACTACAGATGTTACATTGGTTTGCGGTGCCTCTATGAAGACTATTCCAGCTGCAACAATAAATGACACACTAGAACCTGAGTGTGGGAGGATATTAGATTAGTATCATAATGAAGATAAAGTTGTGTTGCCCTTCTGTCAAGACTTGTTCGATGCAGCTCTCCGTGTTATTGTATCCTGTGCAAGCCTCTTCATCTCCGAATAACTTCTGCAACCAAAAATATTCTGAATCTGCTTACTGTTTTCATCTGTTAGTCTGCCTCTACGATTTTTACCCTCCACACTTCCCTCCAATACTAAACTGACGATCCCTACATGTCTCAGAATGTGTCAACGGATGCCTTCTTTTAATCAAGTTGCGCCACAAGTTATTTGTCTCCCCAGTTCTGTTCAGTACCTCCTCATTACTTATGCGGTCTACCCTCAGCATTCTTCTGTAGCACCACATTTCTTGCCAATGTTTCACTTCCATACACTGCTACATTAGAGACAAATACCTTCAGAGGAGACATCGTAATACTTAAATCTAATGTTAACAAATTTCTCTTCTTGAGAAACGCGTTTCTTCCCATTGGTAGTCCACATTTTATATCCCCTCTACTTCGGTATCATTTGTTATTGTGCTGCCCCAATAGCAAAACTCGTCTACTACTTTTAGCGTCTCGTTCCCTAATCCAGCTCCCTCAGGACCGCCTTATTTAATTCAACTACATACAATTAACCTTGTTTTCCTTTTGTTGATGTTCATCTTGTATCCTCCCGTCAAAGCCTTGTCCATTCCGTTCAACTGATATTCTGCTTCTGACACAATTATAAAGTCATCGACGAACCTCAAAGCATTTATTTCTTCTCCCTGAACTTTTCTACTACAAATTTTTCTTTGGTTTCCTTCACCGCTTGCTGAATGTAGAGATCGAATAACATCTGGGATAGGCTACAATGCTATCTCACTCCCTTTTCAGTCAATGTTTCCCTTTCATGCCCCTCAAGTCTTATCACTGCCGTCTGATTTCTGTAAAAGTTGCAAATACACTTTCGCTCACTCTTTTTTACCCCTGCTACCTTCGGAAATTCACAGAGAGTATTCCAGTCAACATTGGCAAAAGCTTTCTCTAAGTCTACAAATGATAAAAAAGTAGGTTTGCCTTTCCTTAAGCTATCTTCTAAGAGAAGTCGTGGGGTCAGTATTGCCTCGCATATTCCTACATTTCTTCGCAATCTAAACTGATCATCCCCTAGGTCAGTTTCTACCAGTTTTTCCATTCTTATGCAAATAAAACGTGTTGGTGAAACTTCCTGGCAGATTAAAACTGTGTGCCCGACCGAGACTCGAACTCGGGACATTTGCCTTTCGCGGGCAAGTGCTCTACCATCTGAGCTACCGAAGCACGACTCACGCCCGGTGGTCACAGCTTTATTTCTGCCAGTATCTCGTCCCCTACCTTCCAAATCTGCCAGGAAGTTTCATATCAGCACACACTCCGCTGCAGAGTGAAAATCTCATTCTGGAAACGTCCCCCAAGCTTTGGCTAAGCCATGTCTCCGCAGTATCCTTTTTTTCAGGAGTGCTAGTTGTGCAAGGTTCGCAGGAGAACTTCTGTAAAGTTCGGAAGGTAGATTAAAAAAAATGGCTCTGAGCACTATGGGACTTAACATCTATGGTCATCAGTCCCCTAGAACTTAGAACTACTTAAACCTAACTAACCTAAGGACAGCACACAACACCCAGCTATCACGAGGCAGAGAATTGGAAGGTAGGAGGCGAGATACTGGCAGAAGTAAAGCTGTGAGCACCGGGCCTGAGTCGTGCTTCGGTAGCTCAGATGGTAGAGCACTTGCCCGCGAAAGGCAAATGTCCCGAGTTCGAGTCTCGGTCGGGCGCACAGTTTTAATCTGCCAGGAAGTTTCATATCAGCGGACACTCCGCTGCAGAGTGAAAATCTCATTCTGAAGACGTGTTGGTATTTTCCAGCGCTGGCTTATTAAAATGATAGTTCGGTAATATTCACACCTGTCAACACCTACTTTCTTTGGAACTGGTATTATTGCATTCTTCTTGGAGAATGAGGGTATTTCCCATGTCTCATACATTTTGCTCTTCACATGGAATAGTTTGGTCATGGATGACTCTCCCAAGGCTGTCACTAGTTCTGATGGAACGACGTCTACTCCAGGAGCCGTTTCTCGACTTGGGTCTTTCAGTATCTGTCTTCTCGCTGTATCATATTTCCCACCTCATCTTCGTCTGTGTCCTCTTCCCTTCCATTTATGAAGATACCAGCACCTAAATTCAGTACTGTGTGCGATATATGGTGTCCCCACACCTTCTGGAAATAGGAACACGTATAGGTTTTAATCCCGCAATATCTTTCGAAAGGTTAAGCATCTTGAGCTTGTTGTATGTGCCTCTGCACGCGAACTAATTGGAGGTGCCTTACTAAACCTCTCTACCACAGTATCATACAGCTTTCCAACCCAATAACACGGGATGAAAACTAGCCGTAACTCGAGAATGTTGATCAAGCCAGCAAACGCACCGTGAGCTGTATGGTACTTGTTGGGAGCCCTTTTTTCGTAGACACGACGTGCCTCTTTTTAACTGCCCTTGTCTCGCTGTATCATGTGAGTTAGCTCAAAAAAGTCCAGAAACGCATATGTGCGTAACTGTTTAACAGTAATGGAAGGCTTATAAATAGAACCGTAAGCAACTACTGGCTGACTACCATACTTTTCGTATCATTCACCTGACGAATGAATGAGGGGGAAAAAAATTTTTGTTCTTTGACAAAAAAAGGTCCGCTGAGTGCGACATATCGTCCTCAAATCTTCTCAGCGAGATTGTGAACCACCCTGTATCTGATTCTAGCTCCCCCTCTCTCTCTTATGCCTGTATCATACGATTAATCCTACTCAAGAGGTACTAACAGTCAGGTCACTGTGAAATTCGTAGGAGCCGCAAATATTACAAGTGAAAGGAAACACTGTCTTCGCTTTATTTGACGCCGTTATCACTACTAAACCAAATGAGCTGCTTCTGAAAGTGGTTAGGAAGCATTGTAAGTAGGCTGTTCAGGTTTTTATATTGGTAACGCCACGTAGCGCTCTGTATGAAAATCACTGGCTGTGCTGTGAGCAGTCTGTGGCTAGTTTGCATTGTTGTCTGCCATTGTAGTGATGGGCAGCGGCAGCTGGATGCGAACAGTGCGTAGCGTTGCGCAGTTGGAGGTGAGCCGCCAGCAGTGGTGGATGTGGGGAGAGAGATGGCGGAGTTTTGAAATTTGTAAGAATGGATGTCATGAACTGCTATGTATATTATGACTATTAAGGTAAATACATTGTTTGTTCTCTAGTAAAATGTTTCATTCGCTAACTATGCCTATCAGTAGTTAGTGCCTTCAGTAGTTTGAATCTTTTATTTAACTGGCAGTAGTGGCGCTCTCTGTATTGCAGTAGTTCGAGTAACGAAGATTTTTGGTGAGGCAAGTGATTTGTGAAAGGTATAGGTTAATGTTAGTCAGGACCATTCTTTCGTAGGGATTTTTGAAAGTCAGATTGCGTTGCGCTAAAAATAATATGTGTCAGTTTAAGCACAGTCATGTGCAATTTTTCCAAGGGGACATTTCAGCATCTCTTACCGGTAGCGTAAGAAAAGTTTTCTGGTTCGAGTAATGTTTGAGCACTGTAATATGTCAGTCACAGCATTAAAAATAGTATTAATCACCTAGAAAATCTCCAAAATTCTTAGTCATGTTGCCTAACAAGCGGACAAATGCTGTTACTGGAGCACAAAAAGCGAATATGCTCCTGTTTAAATGACTCTGACTGAAAAGTGGGGTACCAGCTGCCTCATTCTGCCTCCATTAGCATCTTTAAAAATGTTTTCAAAACCATTGGCATGCGAACGTCTTCGTGCGCTTTTTAACATGCGACTCAGCTCTCACCCCCACAATCTCCCCTAGCTGTAGTTCGCTATACCCATCAGTCCATCGCTGTAAGTCGTCCATACTCATCCACTTCCACTTGTCCATTTTCACTCACTGATTCAGCCCAACTCACTGTCATTATCTCTTTGTGTCTCTCTAACTGCACTGTCCCCTGTTTCACAGCCAGTTCCCCCTTCATTCTGTCCGACTACTGTTAACACTGTCTCCCTCTTGCTCTCTCTTACTTCTAATATCTCAATCATTCGATCCCTCGGTTGGTGTCCATTCTCACTGTCACTATCTCTCTCTCCCTCGACGTCATTGTCATAAACTCTCTCATTGTCATTGGCTTTCACATATTTCCACTTTCTCTTTATTACTTTTCCACTCCTGTCTCCTTCACTCTTTTCCTAGCATAATTCTGTCACGGACAACTATGTTCCACTGCCATTGTGTCCCTTTTTGTCTCCCACACTGCCATTGTTTCCCTTGTTGTCTCCCACACTGTCACTGTCCCTTCGTTCTTTGTATACAACAACCACTGTCTTCCAGTATTAATTACTTTTCCATCTATTTCCCACTGCTACTTTCTCAGCATATAAAAATGCGAATATGTTCTCATTCCAGAAATGTTGGGAAAGTTTTTAAAAGCGTTGACGAAGGTAGAGTGAGGCAGCTGCTACCCCACTTTTCAGTCAGACTTTTTTAAAAAAGACCATATTCGCCTTTTTTTCGCTGTCTCCCTGTTACAGCAGGACATGTCGCTGTTATGAAAAGAACCTTATGGATCAGTAAATTTCGATAGTTTTTTATGTGGAGTAGAAATAAAACAAAACTAATTTTACGCGTCAGACGGAGCCCAAAAAATTTTACACGTGCTTCAGTACTACAACATAGGGTTCCCACAATCTTTCTGATGATGACAGAGAGACGTTACAGAATATTTCTTTGTGCTATGTCACTTTATAAACTGCGTTTCCTCCTTCGCTCCGAATGTTACATGCGAATTTTAGGTGTACTAGTACGGTAAATTTGAACCTCTGTATCTCGGAAGCGGATAAAGACGTCAAGAAAATTTTCAAATCGCGGTTCGTGATCGATATATTAACAGTATTTCGTTGTGTATAGCCGTCTTGGAATCTGCGACTCGGATTTGGTACCCAAAATCCATGTTTTTGGTGTGGTTCTCGATAACGGATAAAGATTTTTGAAAACTGGAACATGGCACTTCTAGATAAATGCTAGAGAGTATACTGGTAAAATATGAGCAATTTTCTGCGGTTGTTCATTATTTAGATTCGCCTCATACGAGAATCTACGTGCGTGTTTTACGCGTGGAAGTAGAGTAACTTTTGAACCTCGGTTTCTCGGTAATGCATAAAGATATCAATAAAATTTTCAAGGTTGTTGTACATAGGGATTTTAGGAACATATTTTAAAACCTACAGCCTTTTTCTGTTCATAGTCGTCTTGGAATCCGCGGTTCAGTTCTGGTACGAAAAAAATGGGGAAATAACCCTTTTTCAGAGTTTTCTCAGGAACCGCCAATGAACTAATGGTACCTCCATCAGCCCCTTAAGACCCACGTGGACCACACAAGACCGAAAAAAAAACTGTTTTCTCCATTTCCCTAAGCAGGAGGAAGTATCACTAAGATGATCCTTGTGTCGGGTATACAAATTGTCCCTAGCGCAAGAGCTATTCACAACACTTGATCCTACCGCTCTGTCACCACAGAGCTCGAGGGAGAGCCCCGAAAGAATACCGTTTTGGAATTTGTTACGTGTGGCATGCTGCCACTTGCGTACCGGTTTACTAAGCATTTGATTTATTACTTTTTTCGCTTTTCGTTATTTAATTTATTTTAGCCAAATTACAGAATGTAATATACGAATTCAATAGATGGAAAACTTGACAGGATATTAAATACGGTCCTAGAAGAAACAGCTTTCTTTGCAATAAACTGTATGGTGTCCTGATTAAAAACTTGACAGAAACGATTATTATTTTGTTACCCGAGACTATTAGAGCTGGTTAAACGTTTTAAAAGACTATTACGTCTGAATTCCGAAGACAATACTAATTTCACACTATATTCTGTACCAAATAATGTGCTAAAACACTACACACAACAGCCGACACTCCCTTTGGAATACACTTCGGTTATTTTTTGTTTTAGTCGTTTTGTCTTTGCTTCCAGTTCCCAATGAAGAAGAAATGCCACTATCATTTTCAGCTCCTATTTTTGTTGATTCCTACTTTTGGAATATATATTTCTTTTCCTCAGTTGAAATTGTTCGTGATTAATTTTTCAACATAATGTTTCTTTAAATAATTTTCTTATATTTGATAATTCCTTAAGAGTGTCCAAAGGAGATCAGAGCTTGTTTTTTTTACAGTATTTTCGATGTTTCCTTTATAATTTAGTAAACATTATTTCTACCTTCCAGTCATATTTTATCTGTTTTGAACGAAGTGTTTACTTGTAAATTTTTTCTGTTGCCTCTAACATATCCAGTTTACAATTTATTGTTGAGCATTCACACACACAAAAACATTATGTTCTATCCTTTTTAGTATAGTAACTTTGTATTTCTAAATATGCATTTGTTGCTACACGTTTCCTAAGTGAATCTATACAGTAATTCCATTTCTTTGATTCTTTTTTCAATTGCTGTCGTATCTAATCCATTTTCTTATATGAATTCTCCAATATAAACTTTCATGCTTTCAACATCAATGAGAATATTGTAAAAATTTGTTAGAATACCGTCGTGAGTCTTGCGCAGCTGTTAATGGCGGCTGCAGTGAACTATTCAGCAACAAATAGCTTAGTGTATGACTCCCTGTGCACCGCTATTGAGGTACTGTTTTCCTGGATCAATAGACTGTCGACCGTTTGGCTGTCCTCCTAAGGTGACTGTGTGTATGCCTCGTCCGCTTCAGTAGCCATTGCGTGCTGTACATTTGAAGGCAGGTCGTGTTCAAACACACGCCAGGCATTTGTCGACGTTGACGTCATGGTCTAGCAGCGCCTCCTGTTGCAGTCCGTGCAGTCGGAATAACTGTGCGGCTGCCGTGACTCCGGAATGCATGGAACGTCCACGCCTCTCTGCTCCGTGACTGCGCCGAGTTCTGCCGTGGGCGGGAAACGCGAGAAAGATTTTAAACCGACGTTAGTGCTGAGGTTTTATCACACACACGAAACCCTGACTTTCTCGGTGCAGTGCTGATTTATAGCAGTGATAACGAGAAGCTGACAGTAACAGTCGGTAGAGATTCCGAGTAGGTTTTCATGAAAACGCTACGAATATTAATAAATAAATAATCTGAAACCGTAACATTACTCCATGATCATGAAACACCCGCTACAATAACGTTAGTTTTTGACCGTATTTTGTTTTCCTAGACTACGCAACACATTTTCACTTATCATCAGTATCATTTTTAAAACTCTCAGATTTTTACATAAGAACAAGCGATGTGTTCTTTAAATTGTATGGTCCACGAAAAATAGAAAGCAATCAAGGCGGACGATTATGTTAATTAAAGCTCATTTAACTATAGCATCATTCCTTCACTTTGTACTTGACATGAAAGTTAGACTGACTCTTCCTAATCATCTTATGCCATCAGCATGTCGATAGATTGATACCGTCCATTATCTCTTACTATCTCGTGCTTATCACATGCAGGGTGGTCAGGAACAGCCTGAAAAGCTTGTACGGGTGCTTCAGGGTAGTTTGTGCTGAGAAAAAAGTTAAGAAAAAAGTTCGATACTTTGCGCCGTTTCCGATTTAATTAGCGTTGGGGTTAGCCAGTCAGGTAGTTGCACTCATTTAGAGCTGGCTGCCATCCATAACAACAGCTATAAATTTTGTCTAAGTTATCTTTTATCTTCCTACAGTCACTCAACTTCGTGTACACCACAGCATGATCAGCAAGCAATCGCTCATGCGACCCACCCTGCCCGTTAGGTCATTTACGTATTCAGAAAACACTAGCGTCCTGTCACACTTCTCTGGGACACTCATGACTATACCCCAGTCTCTGATGAACATTCGCCGTCGAGCACAACATACTGAGTTCTATTACTTAAGAACTCTCCTAAAGTCTCGCGTATCTAGGAATCTATTCAATACGCTGCTACCTTCGATAACAATCGGCAGTGGGGCATAGTGTCATATGCATGTCGTAAATCTAGAAATGTGGAATCTGTCTGTTGCTCTTCATTCATAGTTCACAATATATCACATGAGAAAACGGTAAGCTGAGTTTCGTACGAGCGATGTTTTCTAAAATCGTGCTAATTCATGGACATAAGTTTCTCGGTGTCAATCCTGAGGAATATGAATCTAGAATCGTATTTTTTCTAGGTTATGTCCTTGTATCCTTTCTGTCAGGTCCATATTTAACTAACTGATATTAGTCGACATAAAAGTTTTCTGGGTATTGGTACCGCGGCATGCTACTGCTGGAGAAAATCCAACGTTTCGGCCACGGTTGCAGCGGGCTTCTTATGGGTCTACTCGTGCGTTCTAACTACGTAGTTACATTTTGTTGTTACTGTTCACCGCGCATGCCATTACGTCATAATTTTAAAATAATGACGTAATGGCATAATTTTAAAATTATGATGTAATGGCATGCGCAGCGAAAAGTAATAATAAAATATAAGGAACACTGCATAGCTAGAACTCGCCAGTAGACCCAGAAGAAGGTCGCTGCAACCGTGGCCAATGGTAGTTCTATGCCACATGACGCGGTACCATCCCCAGAAAACTTTTATGTGACTGAATCTGGCCGCGGAAGACTACGCAATCATATTAACTGATATTACTTAAAGTATCTGATTGATAGGAATCGACTGAGCAAGCTGAGTTATTTCAGAAAGTTTTTTCTATAAAATGTCTAAAACCACAACGTGCAGTTTTTTCGTATCAGGTTTGGTGGAATTAGCTCGCGGAACTTGTTCCCCACAAAACCTACTCCTTCTCTGCAAATGAAACATTGATAGTTGTGGTTGTACCTACTAGGTTTCTGCTGAACTCCTTACTATATCAATTATTGGTGTGATGAAGCTTGTTAGGTCCCCGGGAGCAAAGTTGTCTGGTTTCTAATAACGAAATAAATTGTTTGTTATGCAAGTTGACTAAGCAAGAAAATACCAACTTGAAACTTGGTTCTAATTGTCAACGCGTGGTAGTAACTTAAGGCAAATATACGCAAACGAAATCAAATGGTAAAATTTCAGTCATGTGTTGAGTTCTGATTATATAAGATGGTTAGTGAGAAAGTAAATAATAAATTTTACGCTCTAGTCGAAAGTGTCTTGTGTTACATGAGAACCTACATTGCATACGCGAAAAAATAGGTTAGAACGACTGAATTTAGCCAGATGCAATCGATTTGTTATCGATCATGCACTTGCATACAGAATCCGATGGATTCACGAGGATTGTATCACACTGCCTTGTCCTTACACATTCGTTTCCGTAGTCCTTGTGTGCCGCATGCACATGAGATGTAGCCTTACAACTTTAATTTACACATTGTACACCTCCAGACGCGACTTAATTCTCTCTTTACATTCTACTAAAATTGGTTAAGAATTGATTTAGTACATCATTGCCTATCTCAGGCAAATGTGTAACCAACGACACCAGTCTATAAATTGCCAAACTCTAGACAATACCGAGGAACAGACGCGGAGGACGTCTTTGTTACAGATATGCATCATGCCTTGAGATCTGTTGCAAGGTTTTTTTATTGCTGTAGTTTTGTAGATCATTATTTGAAAGATACATAAACCAAATACTAAAAATGAAAACTCTTAACTTTACTTTCTTTTTGTTCCAGGTAAATTTCACCCTACACTGTCAGCTGGAAGGATTTGGTCGACATCGCCGTCTGTGACATATTTTTATACTGTCTCACCTCTAGTAAGTACTAACATTTAATTTTATTACTTGTAATAGCCATTTGCTGCGTTTGAAATAAATCGCTGCTTATGAATTATTCGAACAGAATGACCTTCTCTATTCCCACCAGCGTGGATTCCGAAAACATCGGTCATGCGAATAGCAGCCCGCGTTTTTCTCACGTAACATCCCGAAAGACGTGGATAAAGGCAGGCAGGTACGCGTAGCACTTGTTTTCTTCGTAAAAGCATTTGACTCGGTATCACAACAATGCTTATAAATGAAAATACGATCATATTAGAATCACATGGAATTTGTGACTACATTGACGATTTCATGGTAGAGAAGTGCAGGAGGCTCTCTTGACAAACATAGAAGTAACTTCAAGAGTACTCAGGGACGTATGGTGAACCTTCCTGTTAATGTTGTGTATTAATGTCCTGGGAGTCAGTATTAGTAGTAAATCAAGGGTCTTGACAGAGGCAGATGTCAGTAATGAAACTCTATCTAAAAAGGCTGCTGTTAGATCTTTATAAGATAGTCCAAGGTTGACAACTTACTTTAATGTTCAGAAATGTAAAAATAAGCTCTTCGCTAAATGCAGAAGCATAGTATGCAATAACTAAAATAGCAGTGCGAACAGCTATGCAAATATCCATTCAAGGATGTGAAATGGAATACTCACATATGCTCAGTCGTTAAATAAAGGAATTGGCAGACTTCGGTCGATGCAGTGTACAGAGGGCACTACTTGCAAAACACTCATGCGATCCATTCCAGAACATTGCTCAAGTCTATGGGACCGACATCAGTAAGGACTAAGAGGGGATAAAGAACGTGTCAAGTAAGTAGAGTACAAACGGTCAAAGATGTCTTCATTGAGATACTTAACAAACTAGAACCATGAAAATATCATTCTGGAAACTAGAACCATGCTATTTTCAGCATGTTTTAGATTAAAAAAAACACTGATGCTGGTGATATTTGTCGCAGAAACTAGTTTGGGAGAATAAAGAAATAAACGAATAACAAGGTGTTTTGCATCAAGGCGGACTCAATTTTCTGATATTACTGTTTAACAAACTCTAATAGCTGTCGCTGCAAGAGGGGCGTTTGATATTACGGAAAGGGCATTTAATGGGTTACTGTTTCGTTGCACTGATGTCCATTTAACTGCTAAATCTGTGATATTCGAAGACAACTCCTGTGATCAATACGTCGCTGGTAGCTGTAGTTTGGCGACCTCGTGGTTTTGCCCCGAATCGACAAATGGTACTTCCTCAACAAGGCTACACGCAAAATGCCCTGCTATTGTACGACGTCGCAAACAGAGCAAACCACCTGTCCGATATCGCCTACATCTCACTAGGTTAGACTACAAGATAGCATTGTATAATGTCAGTTACAACGATACGAACCTAAGGGCCACATAGACCCAGTTCCGGAACCGAAAAAAATCAAAAACTTTCGGGAGGGGGGGGGGGGGGGAGGCAACCGAACGCGGGACCCTTCAGTTAGGAATCCATCGCGCTGACCGCACAGCCAGCACACGCACAAAATTGTCAGTGTTTATGAACGCCAAGGCAACCTTCCGGTATCTGGTTCTGGAGATGTGGGCTGGTCTTTTTTGTTACTCTGAGACCTAGACTCTAGACGTATTTTGTCGGCAGTGACTAGGCACGAGCAAGAGTTCGTAATTTCCCATGATGGTCGACGTTTTCCAACACTTGTTGGAAAGAAACTTCTGAAATTCCTGATGAGGAGGAGCACATTATAGAAAGTGCTTTTAGCGGGAGCGTGAAAATGCCTGAAATCAGTTGTTGAGGTAGATAGATTAAAAGAGCTAAATGTTAAATAAATCAGTGGAGTAGTTAGCTGAGGGGGTCAACTCACAGCCCTTATGGAGTCTGGTAGCCAAGTCGAGAGCTCTGTGTTCTATCACTTCGGATGTGTGCATCTACACCTACACATCAACATAAATACCCGCAAGCCACTGTATAGGTAATGGTGGAATGTACATCTTCACACATATTATCAGATTTCTTTCCTGCTCCATTCGGGTACTGCGCGAGGGAAACTGGTGTGTGTATGCCAGTGTTTATACTTTAATCACTCTAATCTCGTGCCCATAAAATGCTCTGATAGCAATTAATTGATCGCACATTCATCTTACATGGGTTCTCTAAATTAGACAACAGAGTTTTTCGAGATCTGTGTCGTCTTTCTTCCAAGATCTCCGAAAATTTCTGTTACATTTTCATATGAGCTATGCCGACATGTTAGGAAATTAGCAGTGCATCTTTGAATTCGTTCGCTGCCAATTGTCATGCCTATTTGATAAGGAAGCCAAACGCTAGAAGTCGGGATTCAGTGTCCACAGTGATCAATAAAGTTGTTCCGGTCAGGTCATAAACCTTTTAAAAGGCTAATAACTTTGCCATTCGAGGGTACAGAACTATATTTAGTCCTTTTCCGCTTTTCTTGGCGGGTGTTCCGATTTAGTGTGCGAGCTTGTGCTCGATAGGAAAAGGTCCTTTGTACGATAGCGGATCCAGTACCTAACTGAAGTTGATGTTCAGTGAGCGAAGCAGGCTTTGTGAGGTGTAATTAAAACCAACAAATTACGTTTGTTCTCTCGGAAATTTGAGTGTGGTTTTTTTGTATCTTTTTGCCTCCTGACTTTTTAGTTAAATTCTTATATCATTGCTGTGGAGACTTTATCAGCGGAGTATGTTACTAGCCAGTTGGAGTCAATGTATGTGGTGTAGTTATTCTAGTTTAGTGCTCGTATTGCAAATTTTTCCGGAATTAGGTAGCCAAAGTTCTTTAATTATTGTCTTGCGAGTAGCGGGAGCTTTCACCCTGTCTCGCGGGTTAAGGCGAGGTTGGCGATCTTTTATTTGGAATGGTATGATAGTGTAGCAGTGCACATGATCAATCGGAACAATCCCAAATAAATTTGCGAAACAATAATGAATGTTATCTGCTTTAATATGTTGTCATAGGTAAAAACAAATATGAAGCCGAATTTTGGGTAGCTTAGTGCTGTTTGTGACGAAATTCAACTGCGAGAAAGCATAGATGTAGCTGCGGGAATCTTAAGAAAATCGTGCCCTGTCTGAAACTTATTGTAATCACAGTATCTGGCTATGAATTTTGATAAAAGAAAACTGATTATTCTGAAAGTGAAGTTCGTCCCTCTAAAATTTAATCGAGGAAAGAATCTGTTCCCTCCACAGTTCATCTTACCTGAGTGCAAACTACCCTCGTAGCTACAAATGGTTCACATGGCTCTGAGCACTATGGGACTTAACTGCTGAGGTCATCAGTCCCATAGAACTTAGAACTAGTTAAACCTATCTAACCTAAGGACATCACACACATCAATGCCCGTGGCAGGATTCGAACCTGCAACCGTAGCGGTCTCGTAGCTACAACGCGTCTCGATAAGAGTTGCAAAATGTGACTATAGAGACATACAGAGGTGCAGTGCGTACTCTAAAAACATTGCTATCATTTTTGGTTCATAATTTTTTGATAATGGTGTTTAAATAATTGACTTTTGACCTGTGGGCAATGATTTTGTTTTAAATGAACTCAATTCCAATTTCATTTTCTTAGACTTACAACATTTAATGAAACATCAAAAGTTCTTAAGCTCTCTCTCATATCACGTAAGAATAATCCAAGAATTACAAACATTGAACTTATAAAAATTTAACATCAGACACATAATCCCTCCTTAAACAAAATTCCCTAAGTGTAATTCTTAAATTCATTTCGCTCTCAATGATCGATAAATCCGAACAGAAAAGATGATAAGGAAAACATAACTGATCTGGATGTCTGATGAACCAACAATGCTGCGTTAGCAAACCGCAGCCGCAAATAAAATAAACTTAATCATTACCTGCAGTCCATTCTGCACTAATATTATCGCACCAATGTAAAACTCTATTCTCTTTTCCCAGAATAAGGCTTCTACTGTTTCACAATATAATTCCAAGAATCTCCATGGTTTCTCGCTTGTTGCTATCGCACCCAACACCTATGCTCGACTGACTGTCTCCTCTTCGCTCCTCGCGATCAATCGATAAATCTGGCGCGCACCTTCTCGGAGCAAAGATCGGCTCTGACTCATCACTGAGCGGCGCACGTATCTAAGCAATTCAAACCCTACGAGCGCGATTTCAGACATCCAAAACAAGAAAAGTTCCATCAAAAAGTAACCCACACACCTTTCAATACTGTAACATATCATTTTCGGAATGCGACCGTCGGCGAGTATTGACTTCTATTGTGAGCAACAGCACCAATTTCGGGACTGTTCTTCCACCTGGAGCGAAGTGTCTGATCTTTCCTTAAACCAGTTAAACGACGGTAGTCTGGCGTTACCTGGTGGTTTCAAAGGTAGGCAAGCCCGTCCCTAGGACGTCAAACGAGTTGCCTAACCCTCAGGCGCCATTGCAGCCACCAGGCTGAATGGTGTCGAAGTTTTTAACAGGTACGTCTGTAACGTATCCCACGAAGTTGCGTGAGTGGCACCGAGGATGTTGCCCCACTGAGAGGATCTCAGAAGAACACTTTACCGTTTTAGTCACGCACATGTTACTGTAGCATTTCCGTGTGATGCCATCACAGGAAGGCGGGTAACAGGAGGGTGGAGAAAGCATAAATATATTTTACTGCTTCGGATCGCGTTCAAATTTCGTTGAACGGTTTTGAACGGTCCCTAGAGGCTCGAATCTGTATACGAGAGCAAAAACTGCGGTTGAGCTGCACCCAAAAGGGGTGTGATTACTTTCACTGGGGATGCAGCCCACAATGTCCTAAGGGAAGGGCTCTAACTGAGGTTCTCCACAGTGTCAAAGGATGTTAAGGACATCTCCCTGTTGTTCATCACACTGCGAACCGCCGTTTTCGAACGCGAACTGTAAGGAAATCAACGTTCATTGACGTCATTTATGCCATCCCATTAGGCGTTTTCGTTTGGATTCTGAGCGGCAGTGTGTCTCAGATGTTTCCCTCGGATATCCATAAGAAAACCGCTGGCTGGCACTGCTCTGACATCCATCGCAGATACGTCAAAAGAAGGGGTGAAATGTGGGTAAGAGGGACTGTGATTATCTTCTCATCGTGTGAGACAGCAACCGTGGCGTTGCCATGAATTGTGGTGAAATCTGGTGCTCAGGTGTCGTAATTAACCCACCTTACAGCTCACATGAATTTCCGAGCTATGGCCTTTTTTTCCGCCCTTGCCGACACTTTACTGATTGAAGGGTCGTCCAGCCAGATGGTGACGTCGGAGGGCACCACGTTTCTGCACCATTACAGAAGAACGTTGAAGGTACCTTCCAACGAAATTTCAAACTTCATGTCGCAACGGGAGGCAATTATGGGTTTTCGAAAAAGTAATCCTCTAATCCTGTTGTGCAGTATACACCATTAAGTTAGAATCTATTCAGAGTATACTGATGCAATAGCTCCGTACTTAACAATTATATACAACCGCTCGCTCGACGGAAAGGTCCGTACTCAAAGACTACAAAGTTGCACAGATCACATCGATATTCAAGCAAGCTAATAGAAGCAGTCCACTAAATTGCAGTCCCATATCATTAACGCCGATATGCACCAGGATTTTGAAACGAACATTGTGTTCGAACATCACCGTATTACATCAAAGAGAACGGGGTATTGACACATAGTCAACACGGAATTAGAAAATATTGTCCTTGAGAAACACAACTAGCTCATCATTCATACGAAGTGTTGAGTGCTATCGGCAAGGGATTTAAAATTGATTCCGTATTCCTAGATTTCCAGGAGCATTTAACACCGTACCTCACAAGCGGTTTGAAATCAAATTGTGTGCTTATGGAACATCGCCCCTGTTATGTGACTGGATTCGTGATTTCCTGTCTGAGAGGTCAGAGTTCGTAGTAACTGGTGGAAAGTCATCGAATAAAAAAGAATTGATTTCTGGCGTTCCCCAAGGTAGTGTTATATGTCATCTACTGTCCTTTATCTTTATAAACGATTTACGAAACAATCTGAGCAGCCCTCTTGGTTTGTTTGTAAATAGTGCTGTCGCTTACGTCTTGTAAACTCATCAGATGATCAAAAGCAGCTGCAAAATGATTTATACAAGATATGTGTTTGGCGCGAAAAAGGGCAATTGGTCCAGAAAAATTGTTCAAATGTGTGAAATCTTATGAGACCTAACTGCTAAGGTCAATAGTCCCTAAGGTTACGCATTACTTAACCTAATATATGCTAAGGACAACCACACACACCACTGCCCGAGTGAGGACTCGAACCTCCGCCGGGACCGATCCCGAATAATTAAAAGTATGAAGTCATCCACATGAGTGCTAAAATAAATTCGGTAAATTTCCGTTACACGGTAAATCAATCAAATCAATAGGCCGTAAATACAACTAAACGCCTAGGAATTGCAGTTACGAACAACTTAAATTGAAAATAACACATAGGAAAGGTTGTGGGGAAGGCGAACCGAAGACTGCGTTTTATTGGCAGAACACTTAGAAGATGCAGCAGATCAACAAAAGCTACAGCCTATACTACGCTTGTCCGTCCTCTTATGGAGTACTGCTGCGCGGTATGGTATAGGATTAACGGAGTACATCGAAAAAGTTCGAAGAAGGGCAGCTCGTTGTGTATTATCGAAAAATAGAGGAGAGTGTGTCAAGGACATGACACAGGATTTGGGGTTGAAATCCTTAAAACAAAGGCGTTTATCGTTGCGGCGGGATTTTCTCCCGAAATTTCAGTCACTTTCTCCTCCGAATGGAAAATATTTTGTTGATGCGGACCTACATAGGCGTAAACGATCATCACAATACAACAAAGGAAATCACAACTCACGAGGAAAGACATGGGCGCTCTTTTTTCAGCGCGTTGTTCGTGAGTGTAACAATAGAGAATTAGTGTGAAAGTGGTTCGATGAACCTTCTGCCCGGCGCTAAAGTGTGATTTGCAGAGTAGCCACGTAGCTATAGATGCACATGAATTCTGATGTTCAATGTATGTATGACTAAGCTTTTCGTTTATGATGCCAACAGGACATTGTATAGTTTAAAAATATTCGCCAATTTTCTTGATATTTTCTCACAATATCCCCAATAACGATCATTTTATTATTAACTACTTTCCCTTTTTGTTTCCTTTTTAGCTCAAGGATAAGACGTTTCGCCATACATTATGAAGTAAGAGTCATCTCGTATAAGGAATTTGACAGCCTACGTTGGACATTTCTCAGTCTGGCACCCGCCTTTCTTGCAGTTATTTTTATATGGGTCTTCCGGTTAAAATCGATTTGAGATATTTGATGGATGAGATTGCTTTCCGTGACTATTCAGCACTCTTGTAAACACGCATTAACGGATTTTGTGATTATCAGAGTATTAATGCGCAATACGTTACTTTTTTATTGTGTTTAGGATCAGTTGCCAAACCCTTAACTTTGTGTCCATCCTCTGGAGGTATTGTTTTATTTCGCTACAATTTTCTACCGATGGATCTTCTGTATAAACAGCTGCATCGTATGCTAACAGCCTGACTGAACTCCTGACGTACGTTAAGTTATTTAGACAAGATTATTCGTAAGTACCTCCAGGGTTTCATAAGACGATTGGGTGAAAGTTGCAAGGTATACAGAAAACGCACACATGCCAGTGAATATATCGTCTCTCCAAATTTTTAATTCACTTTACATGTGCTGAGTTTGAGCACCGTGTTCGAAGCGGCACACATAAATACGTGCGGGCAATTTATTGTAGCCGTTGCTATTGTCTCCCGGAAAGGCTCAGGGACAGCAGCCCGCTTTGCAAATCTGTTCGTTGTATTGCCTATCTGCAGGCGTGATCAAATTCGATGCAGCAACAGGGAGCGGATGATTTGTGGTCCTGTTCTGACACGCCTGATCCTAGTGGAGCGCTTTGCAACAACGCCATGGTGCTGTTACGTATTGAAACATGGATAGATATTCTATGCACTTATAACTATCGCTTTTCAGTATGTCTTGTAGTATTCATGTATTCGTTTTCTGCAACCATGAAGGTACAATTGAATAACACTGTGTATATTATAGTGAACAATAATGGTTCTCTAAAACTCTTTAGGAGTACACCAGAAGTTACGTTTATATCTGAAGATTTCTGTGCGTTAAGAATGACATGCTGTGTTCTATTTGCTAGGAACTCCTCAATCTAATTAGTAAGGTCGCCTGATATTCCGGACGCTCGTATTTTATTCGATATGCCACAGTGCGGAACTGTATTCAACGTCGTCCGTAAGTCGAGGGACACAGCATGAAGCTGGTTGTCGGCTGTTACTGTCTTCTGGAATCTGTGGACGGACAGAGCGAGCTGATCGCTGTTTGCGGAACTCATATTGATTCCTACAGAAAAGATACCCGGTCTTCAGAAATGAGGCAATGGTGTGCATCTGTTCTAAAATTCTTGCTGACAACAGACATGCCTTGCGCATAGCAACTTTTTTTCGCGTGCTCTGTGTAGAGTCCTATAGGTATTTCGTCATGTGTCTCGCGTTTCATCATTTGAGTGACTTTACCTGCTTTTCTACTACCTGTATGGGAATGATAGATTGCTAAAAGGATAGATTGCCACAAGCGACTTAAGGCGGCCACAAACGTTTGACAAGCACATTTAAACAAGCATTCTTGAGCAAACATGCACAAATTCCTGGTATCTGTACACGGTTCAAGCATGCTTGTACAAGCATTAGTTTGTCTGCCAGAAAATATCGAGCTCACACAACGATGAGCTGGCCTTGGCAACCTTTATGCTTGTGTTGAGAAAAAAAAGAAGAAACAAAAAATGAAATGCGATACGTGAAGTAAATTGTGCTTAAAGAAAAGAAAAATATTTCTATGTAAACTATTCGGTGTAGACAAGCTATTGAAACTATCTAACAGTACTGTTGATTTTCTTCTCTCTTTCTTTATGTTATATTGTGTCCTTTGACTTAACCTACAGTGCAGTACAACCTTTGTAAAGAATGTAGTTTAAAAGAACCAAATTAAAATTGAATGAAGACAGATCACTGACACGTGCTTGCACAAGCCTTTCTATTCTTGCTACATACGCTGGAATACACACACGCTTGAACGCTTGCACAAGCATGCATAAACGAAATTCGATCAGTCGTCAAGCTGCTTGTATAGATGCTTGCGCACATTTATCCCACATATTCTCAAGCACGGTAGGGCAAGCATAAAGTTATGAATGGGACCGCCTTTAGAGGAGGCGTTGAGTCGCACAACGAAAAATTAATACTAGCTTTAGCGCCGTGAGACAATAGCTACGTGTGTGTGCGTTGTCGTTGCGAGAAAGTGTGAGAGCTCTACTTCAAAGGAAGGACTTTGTCCGGAAGGTTACAGGGGATAGAGAAAAATATGGGAACACAGCGAGAAATGCATGCTTGAACATAAAAGCAGATGCTAACCAAGCCTGCAAGCTTCACTGATTTATTTAACCACGAACGGTATCTGCACGGAGTCCTCAATATGTTTCAAGTATCAGTCGCGGGCAGAGCAGTATTCTGTGTGGTTGTGAGTGAATTATGTCGGAACTAAGAGAATTAGAACGCGGGCAAGTTGTGTTGCACGTATGCTGGGTTATTCCAGAGTCAAGAAGGCTAAGTGTCTGCTATTTCAAGAGACACTGTGTCAAAGATTTACACCGCTTATTGGGAAAGCGGAAAAACATCATCCAGTAAGTCGCAACGAGAAAGAATTTATGTGTTTTGTGATCGTGATAGACGATCGTTGAAGAGGATTGTGGCGAAAAATAAGAGGACGAGCAGCTACAACAGTCACCGCTGTTTTAAATGTCGCAATCGTGAACCCTGTCAGCACCAAAACAGTACGAAGAGAGCTCCATGAGCAGCCACTTGCATGGTGAGCTAGAGGTACAAACCCGCTCGTCAGCAATGCACATGCCCGTAACAGGAGAGAGTGGAACAGCAGCCAAGAACCCCGGACTATGGAGCAATAGAAAGTCATTTTGTCAAATGAGCTTTGTTTCATACTGTTTTCAAAATCTGGGCAAGTTCCGGTAAGACTGAAATACGGCATGGGTACACTGATGGTTTGGGCAGGTATGTCTTTTTCCAAGGTCACGACGCTTGCTCTACAAGGTCACATTACTGCCAAAAATTATTTGAAGGTTTTGGCCGATCATATGCATTTCATGGCACAATGTTTGTTCCCCAGTGGTGATGCTGTAGCCCAAGACCGAGAGGCCCTTGTTCACAAAGGTCGCATTATCGAGGAATAGTATGTGAATACCGGGATGAACTGCCCCATCTCCACTGGGCACCGTTTTCACCAGATCTCAGTATTATTGATCCTTTGTTGTCTACTTTCGAGAGAAGGGTGCCTGACTGCTGTCGATCTCAGTCTTCGTTTCCTGAACTACTCACTATTTTGCAGGAAAAATGATATAAAATTTCCTTGAAAACCGCACAGTACCCGTGTTTATCCCTCCATAGGCGACTGGGAGCTGTTTTGAATGCCAGATGGTTTCCTGCACCGTTTTAGGCTTGGTAATGTGTTGTGATTTTGGTGTTTCCGTCTTTTTGACCATCCCCTGTACATAATTCTAGTATACTTTTTATTTCTCTTTTTCGTTAGTCTTATTATTCCATCCTGGTCTTTCCATTATTTTGTTCCGATGTCTCTCACTTCGACGTTTGTGCGACGACTGAAAGCCAGAGTCGCAGTATAATCTTCCTCAGTGAATCACATTTCCAAAAAAAGGAATTTGATATTTCGGCCTTCTCTCTATCATCCTTCGTTTCGATGTCGTTACAATCTGTGGGAATGATCTGTGTGGTGTCACCGCCAGACACCACACTTGCTAGGTGGTAGCCTTTAAATCGGCCGTGGTCCGTTAGTATACGCCAGACCCGCGTGTCGCCACTATCAGTGATTGCAGACCGAGCGCCGCCTCACGGCAGGTCTAGAGAGACTCCCTAGCACTCGCCCCAGTTGTACAGCCGACTTTGCTAGCGATGGTTCACTGTCTACATACGCTCTCATTTGCAGAGACGACAGTTTAGCATAGCCTTCAGCTCCGTCATTTGCAACGACCTAGCAAGGCGCCATATTCAGTTACTATGTCTTCTGAACAGATAATATTGTGACTCATGTACCGTCAAGAGCGACATTCATCATAAATGGATTAAAGTTAAGTATCAAACTTATTACGTCCACTTTCTGAATTCTAATTCCTTGTCATGTTCCAGACCTCACGTCAGTGTAATCCTTCCCTCCTCACGCCAGCCTGAGTGAGCTAAAACGCGTGCATTTCGGCCTCTTCTAGAAACACGGTGTTGGCTTTTCTGCCAACACAACTATCTGTTTACTGACTTCACATAGAAGGTTTGTATTTTCTGCGACATTAACTCCACAGACATAAATATAAAGAGCGCGGGGTTCAATGCACAAGTAAACATCATCATCATCCTTTCAGGGATGTTCCGCCATCAATTCATCTCTGCCTCGGTCTTCCTTGGTCTCTTCGGCTAATGGGAATCCTTATTCTCTCGATTCTTATTGCTCTTCCCACTTGGTTATATATTCCGCACATTTTTCCAGTACTACAGATATTTGTAACTGATTCGGTATATCCTATTTTCTTAGTTTATAGAGTTCTGTGTGTTTCAGCGCTACCCTAAGGAATTTCATTTCTGTGGCTTGCATACGGCTGTGGCCCCACTATCTTCAGAGTTCACTGCCATATGGAACAACTGGCAATGCCATCATCTTGTGCAGTTTCAGCTATGTTTCGATTTGCATTGTTTGCACTGCTTTATGAATAGTTCCGTATATTTATTGGTATATATTGTTTGTATATCTATTGTAATCATACGAGACATCACAACCTAAGTGATTAAAGTGTTAAGCCTGTTCTAAAAGTCTTTTAACTAAAATAATCTTTGATAGAAAATTGGGCGTTTGCTCCGGGAATTTTTGAATACATTTTATGCAGATATCATGCAGTAAACACTATCGTCAGTGTTTTGCATAATCACTAAGTCATCAGTACATGCTAGCACATTTAAAGTAGTCCCACCTAATTTAATTCCAAGTAGTGCCTGACCCTTCCATCTGTCTAAGGTATCTTCCTTACAAAGGTTAAAAAGAGTGGGTGATAATACACACCCTAGTCTTTCTCCCTTATTAATATTTTCCCTGTTTGAAATTAGATAAATTGCATCTGAAGCAGTGGCCATTATACAGTCCTTTTATACACATTATTATGTGTAGAGGATAGCCCTGTTTAGATATTGTATTCCAAAGTTCATGCCAGTCTACCTGATCGATGACTCCTCTAGACCCCCAAACACCATATAGATGGTCAAATTGCCTTTTCTTCTTACTCTGTTAGTTGTTTCACAGTATATGCATTGCCAATACCAGAACTAACTTTACGAAAACCGTTCTGCAAGACTGATTCTGTTACTGGCTTTAACCGGTCATTTAATATACACTCCTGGAAATTGAAATAAGAACACCGTGAATTCATTGTCCCAGGAAGGGGAAACTTTATTGACACATTCCTGGGGTCAGATACATCACATGATCACACTGACAGAACCACAGGCACATAGACACAGGCAACAGAGCATGCACAATGTCGGCACTAGTACAGTGTATATCCACCTTTCGCAGCAATGCAGGCTGCTATTCCCCTATGGAGACGATCGTAGAGATGCTGGATGTAGTCCTGTGGAACGGCTTGCCATGCCATTTCCACCTGGCGCCTCAGTTGGACCAGCGTTCGTGCTGGACGTGCAGACCGCGTGAGACGACGCTTCATCCAGTCCCAAACATGCTCAATGGGGGACAGATCCGGAGATCTTGCTGGACAGGGTAGTTGACTTACACCTTCTAGAGCACCTTGGGTGGCACGGGATACATGCGGACGTGCATTGTCCTGTTGGAACAGCAAGTTCCCTTGCCGGTCTAGGAATGGTAGAACGATGGGTTCGATGACGGTTTGGATGTACCGTGCACTATTCAGTGTCCCCTCGACGATCACCAGAGGTGTACGGCCAGTGTAGGAGATCGCTCCCCACACCATGATGCCGGGTGTTGGCCCTGTGTGCCTCGGTCGTATGCAGTCCTGATAGTGGCGCTCACCTGCACGGCGCCAAATACGCATACGACCATCATTGGCACCAAGGCAGAAGCGACTCTCATCGCTGAAGACGACACGTCTCCATTCGTCCCTCCATTCACGCCTGTCGCGACACCACTGGAGGCGGGCTGCACGATGTTGGGGCGTGAGCGGAAGACGGCCTAACGGTGTGCGGGACCGTAGCCCAGCTTCATGGAGACGGTTGCGAATGGTCATCGCCGATACCCCAGGAGCAACAGTGTCCCTAATTTGCTGGGAAGTGGCGGTGCGGTCCCCTACGGCACTGCGTAGGATCCTACGGTCTTGGCGTGCATCCGTGCGTCGCTGCGGTCCGGTCCCAGGTCGACGGGCACGTGCACCTTCCGCCGACCACTGGCGACAACACCGATGTACTGTGGAGACCTCACGCCCCACGTGTTGAGCGATTCGGCGGTACGTCCACCCGGCCTCCCGCATGCCCACTATACGCCCTCGCTCAAAGTCCGTCAACTGCACATACGGTTCACGTCCACGCTGTCGCGGCATGCTACCAGTGTTAAAGACTGCGATGGAGCTCCGTATGCCACGGCAAACTGGCTGACACTGACGGCGGCGGTGCACAAATGCTGCGCAGCTAGCGCCATTCGACGGCCAACACCGCGGTTCCTGGTGTGTCCGCTGTGCCGCGCGTGTGATCATTGCTTGTACAGCCCTCTCGCAGTGTCCGGAGCAAGTATGGTGGGTCTGACACACCGGTGTCAATGTGTTCTTTTTTCCATTTCCAGGAGCGTAGCTACATATAGTTTATTCGTTGAATTTAATATACTTTTATGGGTTTATTTCATTCTCCATTCTTAAACACAGAAGAAACGTTTGCCATTAACCACACATCGGAGATCAACACTGTAAACCAGCAGATATTTAATAGGTGAAGGAGACTGAATTTGAGTAAAATATTCTCCATTATTACGAGTTCTATATTTATGCCCTATGCTCCTATTAATTTTTTATTCTCCTGTTTTCTTATTACCGCCTCTCACTCTCCAAAAGTAAGCCATTATTTATTACTACGAGGGCACTCTGCCGGCCGATGTTACCGAGCGCTTCTAGGCGCTTCAGTCTGGAACCGGGCGACCGCTACGGTCGCAAGTTCGAATCCTGCCTCGGGCATGGATGTGTGTGATGTCCTTAGGTTAGTTAGGTTTAAGTAGTTCTAAGTTCTAGGGGACTGATGACCTCAGATGTTAAGTCCCATAGTGCTCAGAGCCCTTTTTTTGAGGGCATGCTGAGAAGTAATGCCTCCGAATTTTTAAGCGAGAACTCCTAAAGACAATTAAATACCACTTTATTCTTTCCGTCTACATATTTACCGTCCTCTGCCGCCAGACGGCTCCGAAAAGTAGCGTGTATCATGACGGTGTGTAAGGTAACTACGTCATTGCCTATAACACAGAGTGCTGTAATCGAGTTTCGGGTTCGCAGAGTTCGTTCACATATGGAGCAACCTCTTCTTCAACAAGACAATGCCGTAACAAACGCAAGCGCTGTGATGTATGTAACAATCCGATGCCTAGGGTTCACTGTTGTCAATCATTCTCCAAACTCTACAGACTTGGCCCCATCCGATTTTCATCTGTTTCTAAACCTTAAATGACACATTTTGAACACTTCAGTTTGATAGTGATGACGCGCTGCTACCAGAGCTGTGGTTGTGGCTCTGTCAATAAAGTCCAACATTTTACAGTAATGGTATCAATAAACTGGACTGGTCTCTCGTTGAGAAAATTTAGTAGTCGCCAGGGTGACTAGTTGAGAAAGAAATATGTGAACACGAACAATAAAGATGTACAATGTTAATAAAGTTTGTTTCATTTAAAATTGTTTAAGAGTTTTCACATAAATATTCGGAGACGGTACTTTTCAGCACACTGTCGTAATTCTCCAGTCATATCTTCTAGGTTAGTAGAATTACACTGCTCAAGAGAAGTAAAGGATCACTTCTTCGAAACCCGTAATTGTCTCTCATTCCAACGCATAAGTTTGAAATTTGGCCCAGAGGTGACTAAAAACTTCCTCTGTAACCGTGGAAAATCGTGATGCCCTGCCATGTCACCCTCGGGCTCGGCGACGTTTCTAACAGCAAGGTGCAACCACTTAAAAAAAAAAACAAAAAAAAGGCCAGAGGTCAGTTCATGTCACATGTAACTTGGTTCCCTTCCTGCCGGCGTCGGGAGCTACTACACAGATTCTCTCTGTGAAGGTACATTTTTAAAATTCTCAATAACTGAAGGTGTTTTTCGTGAACTGCGGAGGCGGGGGTGGGCAGGGGTGGGGGGTCTTTGAGGAACACTTCACCTTTCGTTTTCTTCTCGCATGTGTCACTGTTCCGTGATCATGCCACAGGAGGGCGTGAAACAGATAAACTAGAAAGGCAAAATATACCCTTTGTGGATTCGGATCACAATATCTGGCTATGAATAATCCCTAGTGTTTCTATCCCGTACACGAGAACAAAAATTTCAGTTGCGCTGCGCCCCAAACTGATGCGATCACATTCAATGGGGATGTATCTCAAATGTGTGCGAATTCCTAAGGGACCAAACTGCTGAGGTCGTCCGTCCCTAACTTACGTAAGCTAACTTATGCTAAGTACAACACATACATCCATGCCTGAGGGAGGAGTCGAACCTCCGGAGAGAGGGTCCGCACAATCCGTGACACGGCGCCTCAAACCACGTGGCCACTCCGCGCCGGCGGGATGTAGCCCCACAATATCCATAGCGAAGGGTTGAAATGTCCTAGGGTGTCAGTAGGGTCGTCCGCAGCTCGTGGTCGTGCGGTAGCGTTCTCGCTTCCCACGCCCGGGTTCGATTCCCGGCGGGGTCAGGGATTTTCTCTGCCTCGTGATGACTGGGTGTTGTGTGATGTCCTTAGGTTAGTTAGGTTTAAGTAGTTGTAAGTTCTAGGGGACTGATGACCATAGATGTTAAGTTCCATGGTGCTCAGAGCCATTTGAACCATTCGGTAGTGTCAAGAACGTCTTCCTGTTGGTCATCACATTGTGAACTGTCATTTTCGACAACTAAATGGGTGGGAATCAACGTCCCAAGAGAAGGGGTGGCTAGGGCCTCCCGTCGGGTAGACCGTTCGCCTAGTGAAAGTCTTTCGAGTTGACGCCACTTCGTCGACTTGCGTGTCGATGGGGATCAAAACAATGATGATAACGACAACACAACACCCAGTTCCTGAGCGGAGAAAGTCTCCGACCAGACGGGAGTCAAGCACGAGCCACTCCGTCGCGCTGGCCACTCAGCTACCAGAGGCGGACAAGAAAAGGGGTGATCTCATCGATGCCCTTTGGGCCTGAGCGACGGTGTCTGTGAAATGTTTTCCTCGACCACCCAGAAAACAGCGTGATTTCAACGTTTGGCGTCGCGGTTCCGGCCTCTATCGCAGAGGCGTCAAAATAAGAGGTGAAAGGTGGGTAAGAGGGGCTGCGGCGGCGTTGGAGAGAACTGTGGTGAAGATTGGTGTCAGCGTGACATCATTAACGCTGTTTACACCCACATAAACTTCTGAGTCTTGTCTGTTTTTCGCAGGTGTCTACACTTTTGCTGTTTGATGCGCTCGTTTGCAGCGGTACAGGGGAAGGGTGAAGAAATATTGAGCCAAATTAAGAGGTTTCGGAAAAGTGAGCCGTTAATTCTGTTACTATGGGTATGTGTCTCGAGATTAAATCCGTTTCATAATATTCAGTCTATTCTTTATGTGTTATAAGATGTATTGAAACATACCCCTAGAAAAAGTGATGAATTAGTGTGCTGATAAACCTCTACGTTATTTGATTTTCAGACACCTGAGCACAACTGAACGTACTCAGACATTTCTCTCTTTACTTATTCTGATCAACACTAAACTGACACACAATATTTTTAGCGCAACGCAATCTGACTTTTAATAATTCCTACAAATAATGGCCCTGACTGGCATTAACCTATACCTTTCACAAATCACTTACCTTACAAGAATCTTCATTACTCGAACTACTGCAATACAGCGAGCGCCACTACTGCCAGCAAAATAAAAGATTCAAACTACCGAAGGCACTAACTACTGATAGGCATAGTTAGCAAATGAAAGAGTTTGATGGAGAGCAAAAAAATGTATTTACCTTAGTAATATTCAAAAGTCATCATATATATATGTTATCCAGTATTATAGATTTACTCTTTCTGGAGGACACACGTCCACATTGTCCGCTATCAAAATTCTGCCATCTCTCTCCCCACACCCACCACTGCTGGCGGCTCACCTCCAACTGCGCAACACTACGCGCTGTTAACAGCCAAATGCCCAACACTACAATAGCAAATTACAACAATGCAAACCAGCCACAGACTGCACACAGCGCAGTCAGTGATTTTCATACAGAGCGCTACGTGGCGTTACCAACATAAAAACCTAAACAGCCTACTTACATAGCCCCCATGCTCTCCATAAAAAAATTTTACAAATTGTTTTGGGCAGTGGCCATACAGATTTGAAAAAAAAAATTCATAATTACAATAACAAAGATATCAAATGCACACACTTATTGATACACTGTTGGTCAAAAGCAAAGATTTTCTCACCGTCCATAAAGACAGTCCTGATCATTCATCACAGTTGTTGTTGTTGTGGTCTTTAGTCCTCAGACTGGTTTGATGCAGTTCTCCATGATACTCTATCCTGTGCAAGCTTCTTCATCTCCCAGTTCTTACAGCAACCTATATCCTTCTGAATCTGCGTAGTGTATTCATCTCTCGGAATCCCTCAACGATTTTTACCGTCCACGCTGCCCTTCAATGCTAAATTTGTGATCCCTTGATGCCTCAGAACATGCCCTACCAACCGGTCCCTTCTTCTTGTCAAGTTGTGCCACAAACTCCTCTTCTCCCCTATTCTATTCAATACCTCCTCATTAATTACGTGATCTACCCATCTAATCTTCAGCATTCTTCTGTAGCACCACATTTCGAAATCTTCTGTTCTCTTCTTGTCCAAAACGTAGGTTTGCCTTTCCTTAATATTTCTTCTAAGATAAGGCGTAAGGTCAGTATTACCTCACGTGTTCCAACATTTCTACGGAATCCAAACTCATCTTCCCCGAGGTCGGCTTCTACCAGTTTTTCCATTCGTCTGTAAAGAATTCGCGTTAGTATTCTGCAGCTGTGACTTGTTAAACTGATAGTTCGGTAATTTTCACACCTGTCAACACCTGCTTTCTTTGGGACTGGAATTATTATATTCTTCTTGAAGTCTGAGGGTATTTTATCACAGTATTAGTTACAATTTTATGCACAAAGTCTGAGCAGTAAGAGAAAATGCACATGGAAGTAGTGGATTTCCATGCAGAACAGCCTACTTGCAGTATTAGCGCGTTATCTCTTTCTGATTTATTTGAATTTAATGAGGCATTCAGTTCTAACCGTAGCAGAGCTGCAGCTGGAGAGAAACGTGCGCTCAGAGTCTGAATGAATCGCGCGGGGGTCGGAAACCGGTAGGTGTGGGCAGCAGCGGCCGCAGGTGTGGTCTGGCAGACGCCGGAACGAATAGGCGCGCCGGGTCGTGTCGTGGTCGTGTCACCGGGCGGCGGGCGAGCGGCGAACGGGTCGCCTGTACGTCGCCAGGACCGGAGTGGGTCGCGTTTACACAACTGTTTGGAAAACAAACACTCCGGGTCGTCAGTGTGCCGCGCCGAATAATGAGCCACAAGGCGGATTCAAGCGGACACCGGAGCACCAGACACGGCGATACGTTACTGTGAGAATGTGTGGCCGTGAGTTTCGTGTGCGTCCGGCCATCTGTACGGGACAGGCCGCCCTGATAGTACACAACGTGTCGTGAGAGACGACACGTCTTTTACTTTTGGTACTCAGTAAGGACCGTACGTGACAAGTTAAGGCTGTGTGCAACCCGTGGCGAGATCCATACGTACCAGCTCACGAGGAGAGTCATTACCTGATTTCCCTGAAACCTTGCTCAGTGGAGGAGGAGTCAACATAACCGAACATAACCCACTGGCCATTAAAATTGCTACACCAAGAAGAAATGTAGATGATAAACGGATATTCATTGGACAAATATATTATACTAAAACTGACATGTGATTACATTTTCTCGCAATTTGGGTGCATAGATCCTGAGAAATTAGTCCTCAGAACAACCACCTCTGGCCGTAATAACGGCTTTAATACGGCTGGGCATTGAGTTGAAAGGTATGTGCTGAGATTCGATCAGGATAGAGCCAGTGAAAAATGTCGATAGTTCCCAACCGCAAGGTTGGACGAGTAGTACATCTTCGAGTAGTAAGATCTTTGACAGCTAACAGAGCTAGGTGCACGCGGTAAAAGTTTGAGTAGTGGTGAGGAGATGCGCGGAGACAGCAGACGTGTTTCGAGTCGGAGCTAGATGCCTGCAGCCGGGTCGTGACAGCATCAAAGTGAGAATTGGCGCTACGCACATAATAAGCTATATATTGAGCGAAACTCGGCACATACCTGGGGAGAGTAGAAAGAATAATTAATAAAATAGGTTTACTTTGCTTAAATAATGTTTAAAAGCTAGATAGAAATCCCATTGTTGATGCAATAACCGTGTTGTGAAACTTTCTCGTAAATCCATGCTATAGAAGTTTTGTTTAGTTTTTCACATGAGCCTTAAAAGTTTGAACAATAAATATTTTTAGATAAAATTAGAGTTTCATCTCACACGTTATGTCGTTCTCCGCATCCTGTGCTTGCATTGAACCAAAAGGTACATTAAAGTAAAGTTCCCATGAGTAAAGCTAATAATTTCATTTATCAGAGTAAAATAATCTATATGCCATTGCACAGTTGGCAAATTATTCAGATCAGGACAGAATTTTTATTAAGTAACAAACAGGGCCAAAATTAGTAAAGTTATCTAGAATGACAATTTTATGCCATTGCACTACGGCTGAGTTGAATATATGTTTTATTATCGGTTAAACGGGAAGGAGTGCATGAGCTAAGTCCACAGATGCAGTCAGATGCAGGTTGTTGACTTTCATTTGTTTTTACCACTAAACTTTCATGCAGTCAGATGTGTATTTTGAGTATTAATTTTCCAACAATATTTTCATGCAGTCAGATAAAATTCAGTTCAGTTAAATACTTAGTCAGATGCAAGTTTTATTAAAGACTAAAGCAGTCACATGCAGTTCAGTCTAGTTCAAATAGAGAATTTTTATTAACAACACTTTCAGAGTCAAACAGAATTTGGATGGCGTGTACAGCTTCAACACCATACAGTTCATCTAGAGTAGTGATTGGCGAATTGTGACGAGCCAGTTGCTCGGCCACCATTGACCAGACGTTTTCAGTTGGTGAGAGAACTGGAGAATGTGCTGGTCAGGGGAGCAGTCGAACATTTTCTGTATCCAGAGAGGCCCGTACAGGACCTGCAACATGCGGTCGTGCATTATCCGGCTGAAATGTAGGGTTTAGCAGTGATCGAATGAAGGGTAGAGCCACGGGTCGTGACACATCTGAAATGTAACGTCCACTGTTCAAAGTGCCGTCAGTGCCAACAAGAGGTGACCGAGACGTGTAACAAATGGCATCCCATACCATCACGCCGGGTGATACGCCAGTATGGCGATGACGAATACACGCTTCCAATGTGCGTTCACCGCGATGTGATGTCGCCAAACACGGATACGACCATCATGATGCTGTAAACAGAACCTGGAGTCATCCGAAAAAATGACGTTTTGCCATTCGAGCACCCAGGTTCGTCGTTGAAGACACCATCGCTGGCGCTCCTGTCTGTGATGCAGCGTCAAGGGTAACCGCAGCTATGGTCTCCGAGCTGACGATCCATGCTGCTGCACACGTCGTTGAACTGTTCGTGCAGATGGTTATTGTCTTGTAGACGTCCCCATCTGTTGACTCAGGGATCGACACGTGGCTGCACGAGCTGTTACAGCCATAAGGATAAGACGTCTGTCATACAACCATTAGGATGGGATGCCTGTCATCTCGACTGCTAGTGATACGAGGCCGTTGGGATCCTGCTCGGCCACCGATTCTATATTCTACTAACAGTCCAACGCGAGCAGCAATGTCGCGATACGATAAACCGCAAGCGCGACAGGCTACAATCCAACCTTTATCAAAGTCAGAAATGTGATGCTACGCATTTCTCCTCCTCACAGGAGCAATCACAACAACGTTTCACCAGACAACGCCAGTCAACTGCTGTTTGTGTATGAGAAATCGGCTGGTAACTTTCCTCATGTCAGCAGGTTGTAGGTGTCGCCACCGGCGCCAACCTTGTGTGAATGCTCTGAAAAGCCAATCATTTGCATATCACAGCATCTTCTTCGTGTCGGTTAAATTTCGCGTCTGTAGCACGTTATCTTCGTGGCGTAGCAATTTTAATGGCCAGTAGTGTATGTGTCGGATATCCATAGATACTCGACAGTTTCAGAGAAAAAGATGGTCAAAGTTTTCGACGTAACGTAGATGCCTTTCAGCGCACGAAAATTCAGCTGAAACGGTAGGACAGTGGCTACGTTGCGGCCTGTCAATTCCGCCATGCATGTACGAAACCCGATTATTGTTTTTATTTATTATTTTTTCATTTATTTACCCATATCCGTAGAAGGTTACTACATATATGTTTTTTATCGAGTTAGGGGATATACAGGCATTATATCACTTGTAATATTGCTGTTGGGTGTCACAATAAGAGTTATACATGTATTGAATAATATATGTGGATGTGGTATTTTCAGGGGTTGAAAGCTATCTTTATTCTCATATTGTTATGTTTCATTCTTACGAGGGTCATTCCAAAAGAAGTGCACACTATTTTTTTTTAAATCCATCTTTTATTCTACATGTTTGAAAGTTTTACAGTGTGTATATACATCCTTTACGAACAACATTTTCATTTCTCCACATAATTTCCATGCCTAACAACTGCCTTACGCAATCTTGGAACCATCGTCTGTATACCCGCACGGTAAAATTCTGAACCAACCTGTTGGAGCCACTGTTTGGCAGCGTGCACAAGGGAGTCACCATCTTCAAACCTTCGTTCACGAAGAGAGTCTTCCTGTTTCCCAAAGAGATGATAGTCACATGGAGCCAGGTCAGGACTGTAAGGCGGGTGTTTCAGTGTTGTCCGTTCGAGTTTTGTGATCGCTTCCATGGTTTTTTGACTGACATGTGGCCGTGCATTGTCGTGCGAGAGCAAAACATCCTGCTTTGGCCGATGGGGTGGAACACGACTCAGTAGAGCTTGAAGTTTCTTCAGTGTCATCACATATGCATCAGAATTTATGGTAGTTCCACTTGGCATGATGTCCACAAGCAAGAGTCCTTCGGAATCGAAAAACACCGTAGCCATGACTTTTCCAGCAGAAGGTGTGGTTTCGAATTTTTTTCTTGGGTGAATTTTCATGATGCCACTCCATTGATTGCCTCTTCATCTCTGGAGAAAAATGATGGAGCCATGTTTCATCACCTGTCACAATTCTCCCAAGAAATTCGTCTCCACCATTCTCATACTGTTCCAAAAGTTCGCTACATACCGTTTTTCTTGTTTCTTTGTGAATCACTGTCAACATCCTGGGAACCCACCTGGCACAAACCTTTTTTAACGCCAACACTTTTTTAACGTCAACACTTTCTTCTCCTCTCCCAAAGTAGCGTGACAATTCGTTGACTGTGATACGTCTGTCAGCAGTCACTAATTCGTTAACTCCCCGCACATTGTCTGGAATGTGTGCAGTACGAGGCCTGCTGTTGCGGGGACAATCCTCAATATGGCCGTGCCGCTTTCATCACGTAACCTGCTTGCCCACCGACTAACTACACTGCAGTCGACAGCAGCATCTCCATACACCTTTTTCAACCTCTTGTGGATGTTTCCCACAGTCTCGTTTTCACAGCACAGGAATTCTATGACAGCACGCTGCTTCTGACGAACGTAAAGTGTAGTAGCAACCTCGAAGACATGCTGTGACGGCGCTACTCACGGGATCAGGTTGAACTAAGTTTGAAAACAAGCGGGAAGGATGTATCTACACACTGCAAAACTTTCACACATGCAGAATGAAAACTGTATTTTTACAAAAATAGTGTGCATTTCTTTTGAAGTGAGCCTCGTATATCAATTTGCACATTAATTCTTTTATTATTATGCTTATTCTTCAGAAAGATTTGGTGCCTACGTTTGGATGATAGCGAACTCAGAAACATTAGTAACTTTTCGAACAATACGAGCACCGCTCTAAGGCAGATTTGCCACGGCGACGTTTTCTGGTATGAATTTCACTCGCTAAAGAAACGTCGTTAACACTGCTGAAGATTTAACGCGTTGGCAATAATTTTTCCGCGTGCCACACATAACGAGTCGTTTTGCCGAAAACTGGCTCCTAAAATTTATTATGAATCAAGATACATTACAGGAATTTCACCGACAGTAATTTGAAATAATTTTCTCATTCATTTACTTTTTTAAAATTTTCCGCCAAACATACAACTAGTAAACGAATAACGGCAGTTTTATTCAGTATATGCGGAAAAACGTTCGTGTAGTAATCTTCTAAGGACATGGGTAACTATGAAAACGAATATAAAGCCGGCCGGAGTGGCCGAGCAGTTCTAGGCGCTACAGTCTGGAACCGCGCGACCGCTACGGTCGCAGGTTCGACTCCTGCCTCGGGCATGGGTGTATGTCATGTCCTTAGGTCAGTTACGTTTAAGTAGTTCTACGTTCTAGGGGACTGATGACCTCTGAAGTTAAGTCCCATTGTGCTCAGAGCCATTTGAACCATTTTGAACGAAAATAAAAGTAATAATCGGGTTTCGAACATGGGGCGCAAAAGTGTGGAGTCGCGACGTTAGCCACTATGCCACCGCTTCGATTCAAAGATTTACTCGCTAGAAAGCACATGATGATGGTGAAGTCCCATACTCCGAGGAGCGTAGGGGACGATGCGGGAGACCCGCAATGTCGTACTAGGCAGGTTCCTAGCGGAGGTGGTTTGCCTTTGCCTTCCTCCGACCGTAATTGGGATGAATGTTGATGATGAAGACACAACAATACCCAGTCATCTGGAGACAGGGAAAATCCTTAAACCCCGCTGGGAATCGAACCCGGGACCCCGTGCGCCAGAAGCGCAAGACCACGGACAAAGTACCTCGAAAACTTTTAAGGTCGCTTTCTCAGAAACAGTAGTTTATCTACGGATAAGTAGAGACACATGTTCGTTAATTTTGACCCCTCTTCCACTGAAGGAAGTTTCTGCGAAATCAGGTTAAGGCACTTACTACGTTCTGCTCGTCAGCCACACAGGCGGATGTCAGAACGTCCGAAATGTGAAAGGTTTGCTAAAGTACTATTGGGATGTGATTTTGTAACTAATGAAAGAACAACCTCTCCAGAGGCTAAAAAGTTCTTTATTTTAATCCACGACCTGTTTCGGCTTTTATATTGGTGCCATTTTCAAGTGGAATCTGAGACTGACGCTGTGACTGCATGAAGTACCGAAAAGAAAGGCAACACCCTCAAGGACTGCGTTCAGTGGTAACGCGGTACACTATGGGCACACTGAGGATCTGTAGTGTTTGTGATTCATTTTTCATATTCACCGGCAATGACATGGCGCTCAGGAGGCCTATATCTGTATCCTCCGTTATGACTCTGCAGGCAGTGTGCTGAGTTTAGAGGTGAACGGTTTTTGCTACATTCACTGTATGATACAAATGCCCCCTACCGACGTATATTTGCTTCAGCTGAACGGATTCAGCCATTCGATCGGGGCCTCATTTTGGGCCTTGCATTCGCCCGCGACACGCTGTTCCCATCGCAGGCTTCACGGTGTGGAGGGCCATCAGTTATATATATAACTGTCTTATTCAGTTGTAGGTCTTTCAAAACTCTTTTAAATTTTGGTTCCAATACTGGATCCCCTGTGTCTTCCATAGCGACGTCATCAGACAAGTCTTTCCCCTGAGAGGTCTTCAATGTACTCATTCCTCTTATCCGTCTCTCCTCTGCATTTAACACTGAAATTACCATTGAACTCTTAATGTAAACATCTTTACTTTTGCCCGCCCGGTTAGCCACGCGGTCTAACGGACGGTTTTCCGGATGGAGAAGGAGAGCCTGGTCCCCGGCACTAATCCGACCGGCGGACTTGTGCCGAGGTCCGGTGAGCCAGCCAGTCTGTGGATGGTTTTTAGGTGTTTTTCCATTTGGCTCGGCGAATGCGGACTGGTTCCCCTTATTTCGCCTCAGCTACACTATGTCAGCGACTGCTGAGCAAACAAGTTCTCCACGTACGCGTACACCACTCCATCAAGCAAACATAGGGGTTACACTCGTCTGGTGTGAGTCGTTCCCTGGGGGATCCACCGGGAGCCGAACCGCACAATAGCCCTAAAGAGTGGTTCGGTGTGAAGCGGCGGAGGGGTGATGTGGAGTGCGGTATCCGTCGTGGGGTTGTGGACCACTGCAGCTGCGACGAGGACGGAGCCTCTCGGTCGTTTCTAGGCCCCCGGTTGACGTACAATACAATAGAATACAGTTTTTGCTTTTAACTTTTCTGTATGCTGGGTCAGTTCTTCGACAGTCACTTCTTTTTCGATTTCTTCATATTTTTACTGCTGCCATTTCCGCTTCGTTTCCCTGCATTTCCTATTTATTTCGTTTCTAAGTGACTTGTATTTATGTACTTCTGAATTTCCCTCATATTTTTTCTACTTCCTTCTTTCATTGATCAACGGAATAACTTCTTGTGTTACCCAAGGTTTCTTCGCAGTTACGTTCTTTGACGGTTTTCTTTCCAGCTTCTGTGATTGCCCTTTTTTAGAAATGTCCAGTCTTCTTCAAATGAATTCCTTACTGAGCAATTTCTTATAGCCTCAGAGAAGTTCAAGCGTACCTCATCATTCCTTAGCACTTCCGTATCCCTCTTCTTTGCGCACTGATTTTTGCTGAGTCTGTATCTGCTCCTAGTATTTCGGAATCCCTGCCTGCCTGACCATGATATGTTGTTGCTGTGGTCTTCAGTCCTGAGACTGGTTTGATGCAGCTCTCCATGCTACTCTATCCTGTGCAAGCTTCTTCATCCCCAGTACCTACTGCAGCCAACATCCTTCTGAATCTGCTTAGTGTATTCATCTCTTGGTCTACCTCTACGATTTTTACCCTCCACGTTGCCCTCCAATACTAAATTGGTGATCCCTCGATGTCTCAGAACATGTCCTACCAACCGGTCCCTTCTTATAGTCAAGTTGTACCACAAGCTCCTCTTCTCCCCAATTCTATTCAATACCTCCTCATTAGTTATGTGATCTACCCATCTAATCTTCAGCATTATTCTGTAGCACCACATTTCGAAAGTTTCTATTCTCTTCTTGTCTAAACTATTTATCGTGTCCACGTTTCACTTCCATACATGGCTACACTCCATACAAATACTTTCAGAGACGACTTCCTGACATTTAAATCATTATTAAATGTAACAAATTTTTCTTCTTCAGAAACGCTTTTCTTGCCATTGCCAGTCTACATTTTATATCCTCTCTACTTCGACCATCATCAGTTATTTTGCTCCCCAAATATCTAACAGAAATCTTCCTGAATCTCCCGACCTTTTCCGAGTATATCTTCTCCTCTTGTCATTCCTGAAAAGAATGTTCGTTATTACTAGCTGAAATTTATTGCATAACTGAATTAGGCTTTCTCCTCTCTCATTTCCAGTACCAAGCCCATATTCTCCCGTAAGCCATTCTCCGAGAACCTTGTCCAACCCCCATGACTACTACATTTTCATCTCCATTTACGTACTGTATTTACCGGTTAAGTATATTCATATACTTTCTCTGTATATTCGTCTTCGGCTTGCGACGTCGGCCTTTTTTCCTAAACGATTGTAGCTGATGTTGGCTTGCTGTCGATTCTGAGGACAACAAATCTATCACTGAACTGTTCACAGTAACACACTCTCTGCGCTACCTTCCTGTTCCTAATGAATCTCATCCCCGTCATCCCATTTTCTGCTTCTTTTGATATGACCATACGCTATCTGACCAGAAATGCTAGTCCTCTTTCCATTTCACTTCACTGATGCCCACTATATCTAAACTGAGCCCTAACATTTCCGTTTTCAGATTCACTAGTTTCCCGTTCAAAGATAGTTATCAAAGCATCTCCTCCGAGACCATAGACGAGCTCAAATATTTTTCTCTGAGGCATTGTCCGTCTTATCTCTCAGTGGAATAAATATGTTGTTAATGTGATTACTTTTGAAATAATAAACAGTATACTAACACTGTTCCCATCTTCTCGTTTTTATTTGACTGCCCCTTATAGCTACCTTCCAAATTACGAAATACTAGTTTCGTACGAATCTAGCATTATTAAATGTAATACTCTTAAATGCCTAATTTAATTCTTCTTAATGAGATATAATTGTTCTCTTCTACTCATAAGATAAAATTCTCTATGATGTGTAGCACATGGATGCCTACAGCCATGCTCACAATACTAGAGAGCTGACATGTCATGCACAAGTAATATCTCTGAGTTGTCCTCAGCGTACTTAGTGGTGGCGACTGTTAAAAGCCTAAAATCGTATTCTGATGTAATCACAGAGTCTGTGTATGTGTATTTTTATGTTGTTCCTTGCAACAGGTGTTAATATGTTTCTTTAATAGAATTTGACAACAGTGCTTCAGCTGTTGCTAAAATATAGTGGCTGCAGGAGTCTTTATTTTCATTTGCAAAATTTTGTGGTTGCTTTTAATTCTTGGAAAACTAAAATAAACAGCAGCACAAGTAAAACCAAAACTCCACTCTAAAGCTTAAAAGGCTTTACAAAGAAGAAAGCGTTTTCGAAAGCAACTATTGCCGCTGCACTGAAGATTGACAGTCTTTAAAATGTTTACTGTATAGAAGCTGCGTTGGTGAGTCCATCATGCAGTACAAACAATGCAGAAGAAATTTCACATACTTCGCTTTGTTTTCTGATAGTGGCTCAAGATAAATGCTACCAAAACATATATCGTAAGCGGAAATGCGTTAGGATATACGCAATTAATTTTGCGTTCTTCATTAGCAAGCAGTACAGTAAATAAGAAGCGGAACGTGGAAGTGATGGAGGGAAAAAAACCTGTGCTGCGAAGTACGCGTGGTAGATTCTCCGTAATATATAGTCGATGGGTCCTGTTTTCGGGGTCAGCCATTTGTCTGCTGCCTCATTAAGTTACTCCTAATTACGGACATTAGCAGGTAGGGATTTCGAAATCATCTTCAGCCGCAGCGAGGGCACAGCTTAATACCTGTCGTTCATCTTGCCCTTCGCTTTTCTTCTCTGTAGTGCTTCCGAGTATGGCCAACAACACTGAAGCACACATAAACAATATCCAACCGTCATGCACGATGAACAAGTACTTTGTTTGCTCTTTGTGAGTTCATTGTGGCGCATTCTGCCGGCGGCTATTGTTTCGTCAACAAGCAAGTGGAGCTTGTTTCCCACATGACTCGTTGGCACGTTCTAGTGAACTGGGTCAAGGAGCGAAACGACACAAGAGCGCTCTCGACATATGACGCTATGTCTTAGTTGCTAGGTCATGTATTTCTCTGTGGCATTGTTCCCAAGGAATTGTTAGCACCAGCAAGGCAAGGACTCGTAACAGGTGCGGGTCCAGAAAGAGTGCCATTAGAGTTAGGACCCCATCCTCCTCCGCTCCCCCCCCCCCCCCCTCCCAACCCGCCAAAAAAATTGGTAAGAGCGTTTATACTTGTACATACATAAATTTCCAGATTTCTCAGATAATTTTCGTGGAATAAGGAAGTTTTGAAAACACAAGGAACTGTAGAACATTTAACACAGAAAATTTTTAAGTTTCTTGTCCATACGCATGGATCTGCGACATAATAGCCTGCAGTTGTTCGGCTTTTTTGGTTTTGTTTATGATCGTGAATTACGTCATCCCATTGATGGGCGCTTTATTTCTGGACTTTTGTGCAGGACTCAGCTATCACCATCTTCACCACTGTAGTTCAAAACTTTCTCACCACCCCTGTCATGTCGAATAAGAAAAGTCAGCGCAGCTCCCACTAGTCATTTTCTCTGCTGACCTGTCAAACGTCGAGGAACACACTCGGCACACGTTTTTCTATAGCCCGAATCACGACTAACTATTTGGAAGAATCTGGTGCGAAATTACAGTAAAGCACAAGTATTAATAGTGTAACAGCTGGCCTACAGAGTTTTTACTCGGTCCTTGAATTCATTTCGTCACTCACTTTTCAATGTAAGCCTTACCGTTCTTCATTATGAATATACATTTGTCTGCTGTTAAATATGATGTTCCCAATTCGAAACGAAACTTCCTGTAAATTTTGACAGGGCGGACTTTTCTGGAGTCAGAAAAAGTACTACATTACGAACTTCACAATTAGCGGGAAGTTAATGGCGTCACACATTTTGAAATCGCACAAATAAATAGTAATCGAAGCTTCTCTGTTCGCTGTTAGCGTCAAATTGTCGCAAACGATCAGGAAGATCTATGACAGCGAGGGTGTGTTAGAGTGGGATGGGGGGAGCGAGGGAGGGTGAGGAGATTTGTGTGGCTCGTCGGATAAAAACGTTCTTAAGTTCTAGAATGACGCTCGTACTATCTGCCACATTGTATATGTTGACTTGGAGACTACAAGTATAGATGAAGAGAGCATCGCGATTTAAAAAATTTTCAGCATTTTAATGCACTTTCTCTCAGTTATTGAGTGCAGTTTTCGGTTTGTACCAAAAACGTGAAGACGACAGAGGAGAAGAAAGATGCTGTGGGCATCCTCGTACCCTTGAGGTAGGGGATACTGCAGCTTAAAGGGAGAATCAGCAATGGGAAACGGCATGAGGATGCAGAAGGCACAGGAAACCACTACGTTAAAGACACATAATGTGTAGCCACAGATGTGGCCAGTAGCAGGCCGCAACAGAACATTCAGATGAGCGATGATCTAAAACAAATTCGAAACATGTCCATCTTTCTAACACAGACCATCCTTATCCTAAATGGAGCTAAAGAACGGCGTTCTCTCTTAAGTTAATGTCTTAGGTGTTACACAGTTAGCATAATGCCATTTCTTGAGTTACAACTGCAGAGACCTGACTTAACTTAGAGATGGGTCCCTTCTGAAATTACGCATTAGTATCCATATGTCTACATATACATCTACATACACACTCCGCAAGGCAACGTAAGGTACCCTAAAGCACTACTAGTCATTTCTTTTCCTGCTCCACTCGCAAACAGAGCGAGGGAAATACGATTGTCTGTATGTCTCTGTACGAGCCCTAATTTCTCTTATCTGCTCCTCGTGGTCTTTACACGAAATATACACTACTGGCCAGTAAAATTACTACACCATGAAGATGACGTGGTACAGACGCGAAATTTAACCGACTGGAAGAAGATGCTGTGATATGCAAATGATTAGCTTTTCCGAGCATTCACACAAGGTTGGCGCCGGTGGCGACACCTATATCGTGCTGACATGAGGAAAGTTTCTAGCCGATTTCTCATACACAAACAGCAGTTGAGCGGCGTTACCTGGTGAAACGTTGTTGTGATGCCTCGTGTTAGGAGGAGAAATGCGTACCATCACGTTTCCGGCTTTGTTAAAGGTCAGATTGTAGCATATCGCGATTGCGTTTTATCGTACCGTGACATTGCTTCTCGCGTTGGTCGAGATCCAATGACTGTTGGCATAATATGGAATCGATGGGTTCAGGAGGGTAATACGGAACGCCGTGCTGGATCCCAATGGCCTCGTATCACTAGCAGTCGAGATGACAGGTATCTTATCCGCATGGCTGTAACGGATCGTGCGTTCACGTCTCGATCTCTGAGTCAACAGATGGGGACGTTTGCAAGACAACAACCATCTGCACGAAGAGTTCGATGACGTTTGCAGCAGCATGGACTATTAGCTTGGAGACCATGGCTGCGGTTACCCTTGACGTTGCATCACAAACAGGAGCGCGTGCGATGGTGTACTCAACGACGAACCTGGGTGCACGAATGGCAAAACGTCATTTTTTCGGATGAATCCAGGTTCTGTTTACAGCATCATGATGGTCGCATCCGTGTTTGGCGACATCGCGGTGAACGCACATTGGAGTCGTGTATTCGTCATCGCCATACTGGCGTTATCACCCGGTGCGATGGTATGGGGTGTCATTGGTTACGCGTCTCGGTCACCTCTTGTTGGCACTGACGGCACTTTGAACAGTGGACGTTACATTTCAGATGTGTAACGACCCGTGGCTCTACCTTCACTCGATCACTGCGAAACCCTACATTTCAGAAGGATGATGCACGACTGCATGTTGCAGGTCCTGTACGGGCCTTTCTCGATATAGAAAATATTCGGCTGCTGCCCTGGCCAGCGCATTCTCCAGTTCTCTTACCAATTGAAAATGCCTGGTCAGTGGTGGCCGAGCAATAGGCTCGTCACAATACGCCAGTCATTACTTTGGATGAACTGTGGAATCGTGTCGAAGCTACATGGGGAGCTGTACCTGTACACGCCATCCAAACTCTCCTGACATGTGTTGTATGTGGTCCGTCCCCCCCCCCCCCCCCCCCCCCCCCCGAGTAATTTCCGGTCCAGCCAAACACCGAGGTATTTTACCTTGTCGCGGAAACGTATTGGGAGTGAATGTACAGTTATTGGTCTGCAGTATCGGTGTTTGCGCAGTTACTTCGGTCTTCTAGTGAACAGAACTGCATCGCACTTGTCGACGTTTACTCTGACACGCCTTTTCTCTAACCAAGACTCAGACATTCTTGAGTGCGGTCTGCAAGCCTGACGTAATGTCTGATGGTTTCCGATCTTGCGCAAGGATGGCTGAGTCATCTGCGTAGATAATCAGAAAGAGCACAAAGGGGTCATGGAGCGCGCGCATGGTTAGCCATCCACGTGCGACGCCGGCGGGTGTCAAACAGGCTGGCTAGTGGCTAGCCTATAGTCTGCAGCCCGGGGCTGTGGGCGCCGCCCGCCTGGCCTAAATCCCGGCGCGTCCATTCAGCGGGCCCTGCCCAGCCGACGGCTAGCTGGTTGCACAGTAGTAGCTGCCCGCAAGCCGTCAGGCGGCTCGGCTGGACGCAACGCGCCGAGCCTCCGGCTCACCCGTAGTAACACCTGCTCGTCTCTGCCGTGGCGAAACAACACGTTCGTGGCAACACATTAGTTCTGTACAAGCCGGTGTTACAGTTGAGATTTCTGCGACAACAGGCGTCTGTAGGCCTCGTACAACTGCTGATAGCGCCTACCGAAACATCTTGGAGCATTGCTTACGATTTTGAGTACTTTGTTTTGTATGCTCTGCAGACGTCGCAGGCGTGTGGGCACAGCGGATGACACGCGTAAACCTAAAATACTAAACACTTTTTTCCAAAACTGTTTCACAGAGGAAGACCGCTCTGCAGTTCCTTCTCTAAATCCTCGCATAAACGAAAAAATGACTGACATCGAAATAAGTGTCCAAGGAACAGAAAAGCAACTGGAATCACTCAACAGAGGAAAGTCCACTGGGCCTGACGGAATACCAATTCGATTCTACGCAGAGTACGCGAAAGAACTTGCCCCCCTTCTAACAGCCGTGTACCGGAAGTCTCTAGAGGAACGGAAGGTTCCAAATGATAAAAGAGCGCAGGTAGTCCCAGTCATCAAGAAGGGTCGTCGAGCAGATGCGCAAAACTATAGACCTATATCTCTGACGTCGATCTGTTGTAGGATTTTAGAACATGTTTTTTGCTCGAGTATCATGTCGTTTTTGGAAACCCAGAATCTACTCTGTAGGAATCAACATGGATTCCGAAAACAGCGATCGTGTGAGACCCAACTCGCTTTATTTGTTCATGAGACCCAGAAAATATTAGTTACAGGCTCCCAGGTAGATGCTATTTTCCTTGACTTCCGGAAGGCGTTCGATACAGTTCCGCACTGTCGCTTCATAAACATTGTAAAAGCCTACGGAATATCAGACCAGCTGTGTGGCTGGATTGAAGAGTTTTTAGCAAACAGAACACAGCATGTTGTTATCAATGAAGAGACGTCTACAGACGTTAAAGTATCATCTGGCGTGCCACAGGGGAGTGTTATGGAACCATTGCTTTTCACAATATATATAAATGACCTAGTAGATAGTGTCGGAAGTTCCATGCGGCTTTTCGCGGATGATGCTGTAGTATACAGAGAAGTTGTATCATTAGAAAATTGCAGCGAAATGCAGGAAGATCTGCAGCGGATAGGCACGTGGTGCAGGGTGTGGCAACTGACCCTTAACATAGACAAATGTAATGTATTGCGAATACATACAAAGAAGAATCCTTTATTGAATGATTATATGATAGCGGAACAAACACTAGTAGCAGTTACTTCTGTAAAATATCTGGGAGTATTCGTGCGGAGAAATTTGAAGCGGAATGATCATATAAAATTAAGTGTTGGTAAGGCGGGTACCAGGTTGAGATTCATTGGGAGAGTCCTTAGAAAATATAGTCAATCAACAAAGGAGGTGGCTTACAAAACACTCGTTCAACCTGTACTTGAGTATTGCTCATCAGTGTAGGATCCGTACCAGATCGGGTTGACAGAGGAGATAGACAAGATCCAAAGAAGAGCGGCGCGTTTCGTCGCAAGGTTATTTGGTAACCGTGATAGCGTTACGGAGATGTTTAGCAAACTCAAGTGGCAGACTCTGCAAGAGAGGCGCTGTGCATCGCGGTGTAGCTTACTCGCCAGGTTTCGAGAGGATGCGTTTCTGGATGAGGTATCGAATATATTGCTTCCCCCAACTTATACCTCCCGAGGAGATCACGAATGTAAAATCAGAGAGATTCGAGCGCGCACGGAGGCTTTCAGACAGTCGTTCTTCCCGCGAAACATATGCGACTGGAAAAGAAAAGGGAGGTAATGACAGTGGCACGTAAAGTGCCCTCCGCCACACACCGTTTGGTGGCTTGCGGAGTGTGAATGTAGATGTAGATCTTTACTGGCATCAAGCACGGAAAGTAGTCTCTTCGCTTATGAAGGCGTGTTTACACGTCCTGCTACGACGTGTCCCAGTTGTTGTGGCCACGTGTACGCGCACCGCTTGGATTTTTCGTGAACCTGTCCTGGGGCGCTGACTTCTCACTGCTGCGGACGAGTTACTTCTACAGGGTGAAAAGTATTTGTGGAGTGCGTACTGTAAGACCTTCGGTACACACACCATCAGATTACTCGACTTGTCGCTCTAACGAAGCAAACGAGTGTCAGCAATATGTCTCGTGGTCTTATCGTGACGTGTTTATCTTCTGCCGTTAGGTCAGACGATAGAAATGCAACTTGCACGCTTAGAGTAGCAGATTGACGTTTACCAACTTTAAAAAGAACTTGCTTAATTTTCACACACATTTATTAAAATAATAATAACTATAAACCTTACGTAACGTGATTCTGGATGCTATTTACAATTGACAATCTGAAGTTCCTTTGGTCTTGGTACGTTAATCTTATTCTCACATATCTCTGATACTTGACAAAGTGTCTATACATTTATGTTCATGGCTATGCACAGGAATATGATAATCTTATTAGGCGCAGACTGAAACTTGACTATAGGCTGGTACAGACAAATGCACGCTAATGCAGAATGGTACAGACTAATGCAGACTGACTAATGGGAGGTCTGTACACTCGTTATAATACCTCGCGCGTTCAGGTATCACTGTGCGAGTGTGATCCACGAGGAGAAATGGTTCTACGTTAGCAGCAATCCCACTGGCTGCGTTACATACACTCCTGGAAACTGAAATAAGAACACCGTGAATTCATTGTCCCTGGAAGGGTAAACTTTATTGACACATTCCTGGGGTCACATACATCACATGATCACACTGACAGAACCACAGGCACATATACACAGGCAACAGAGCATACACAATGTCGGCACTAGTACAGTGTATATCCACCTTTCGCAGCAATGCAGGCTGCTATTCTCCCATGGAGACGATCGTAGAGATGCTGGATGTAGTCCTGTGGAACGGCTTTCCATGCCATTTCCACCTGGCTCCTCAGTTGGACCAGATTTCGTGCTGGACGTGCAGACCGCGTGAGACGACGCTTCATCCAGTCCCAAACATGCTCAATGGGGGACAGATCCGGAGATCTTGCTGGCCAGGGTAGTTGACTTACACCTTCTAGAGCACGTTGGGTGGCACGGGATACATGCGGACGTGCATTGTCCTGTTGGAACAGCAAGTTCCCTTGCCGGTCTAGGAATGGTAGAACAATGGGTTCGATGACGGTTTGGATGTACCGTGCACTATTCAGTGTCCCCTCGACGATCACCAGAGGTGTACGGCCAGTGTAGGAGATCGCTCCCCACACCATGATGCCGGGTGTTGGCCCTGTGTGCCTTGGTCGTATGCAGTCCTGATTGTGGCGCTCACCTGCACGGCGCCAAACACGCATAAAACCATCATTGGCACCAAGGCAGAAGCGACTCTCATCGCTGAAGACGACACGTCTCCATTCGTCCCTCCATTCACGCCTGTCGCGACACCACTGGAGGCGGGCTGCACGATGTTGGGCCGTGAGCGGAAGACGGCCTAACGGTGTGCGGGACCGTAGCCCAGCTTCATGGAGACGGTTGCGAATGGTCCTCGCCGATACCCCAGGAGCAACAGTGTCCCTAATTTGCTGGGAAGTGGCGGTGCGGTCCCCTACGGCACTGCGTAGGATCCTACGGTCTTGGCGTGCATCCGTGCGTCGCTGCGGTCCGGTCCCAGGTCGACGGGCACGTGCACCTTCCGCCGACCACTGGCGACAACATCGATGTACTGTGGAGACCTCACGCCCCACGTGTTGAGCAATTCGGCGGTACGTCCACCCGGCCTCCCGCTTGCCCACTATACGCCCTCGCTCAAAGTCCGTCAACTGCACATACGGTTCACGACCACGCTGTCGCGGCATGCTACCAGTGTTAAAGACTGCGATGGAGCTCCGTATGCCACGGCAAACTGGCTGACACTGACGGCGGCGGTGCACAAATGCTGCGGAGCTAGCGCCATTCGACGGCCAACACCGCGGTTCCTGGTGTGTCCACTTGTACAGCCCTCTCGCAGTGTCCGGAGCAAGTATGGTGGGTCTGACACACCGGTGTCAATGTGTTCTTTTTTCCATTTCCAGGAGTGTATGTACACAACAGTATTTAAAGAGACAAACTTTGGGAGGTTGTAGGGCACATCAAAAGAAATATTTTTCCCTAATGTCATTTTTTCCTATGAGGAGTATTTAAACCAGTAGAGGAAGATTTCTCTGGCGACAAATTAATTAAACCAACAAACACTTTTCCATTTTTTTTTATGACCAAGAGACAACACATTAATACAACCCAGTTTCAATTACTGTAGATTTCCAAAAATGCCTCCATTGACACATAAACAAAGGTTACACTGTCGGATCGTGTTCTGTCAGACACGGGCAAAAACCCCAGGAGTATCCTGAATAGTTCCTGCTGCTGCTACTATCCGGGAAATCTGATCCTCTATTGATGCAAGAGGAGTTGCGTAAACAAGGTTGCTCATCTCTACCCACACAAAAAAGTCCAGAGGGGACATACCTGAGGATTGAGCAGGCCATGGTACAGGACCACCTCTGCCAATCCACGTTTCTGGAAACCGTCGGTCTAGGTATCGACGCTCACGGCGACTGAAATGTGCCGGCGCCCCGTCGCGTTGGAACCACATGCGTTGTCTTGTAGGGAGCTGGACTTCTTCCAGCAATTCTTGCAATGCTCTGGCGAGAAAATTGTAATAGTGCCTGCCATTTAATGGCCTAGGTAGCAGATACGAACCCATTAAACAGTCTCCATCAACACCGACCCACACATTAACGAAGAACTGCACTTGATGAGCGCTAATAACTATGGCATGTGGGTTATCCTCACTCCAAACTTGCGAATTGAGCATGTTGAAGACTCCATCACGCCCAAACGTTGCTTCATCGGCAAACAACACAGAGAATGGAAATGTAGGATGAATTTCACACTGTTCCAGGCACCACTGCGAAAACTGTGCTCTGGGTGGATAATTAACTGGTTCCAGGTTGGGGACACGCTGTAAGTGTAATGGACGTAACAATTGCTCTCGAAGGATTGTTCTTACATTCGTTTTATTCGTCCCCATGTTACGTGAATTTGCATGAGTGCTGATTGAAGGATCCCGCTCCACATGCTGCAAAACAGCTTCCTCAAATTGTAGCGTTCTTACCGTGTGACGGCGTCCATGTCCAGGTAATCTGTTAAATGACCCAGTCTCACGTAGACGTTGGTACACAGCAGCAGATCGTATGGCGCGGGATAAGTCGATTAGGATATTGTTGTTGATAAACCCTCTGTGTAGCTCGTCCGTTGTGGTGCGCTATGTAGTGCGCACCAACCATATGAGTGTACTCACTCCAGGTGAATCGCTTCATTAGTAAACAGAGACAATGCACTACTACACTGGAGTATAGCAGTTGCCTACAACTGAAGAGCGTAATACGGCCTCCACCGGTTTAAATAATCCTCATAGGAATAAATAACATTAGGGGAAAATATTTGTTTTGATGTTCCCTATAACCTCCCAGAGTTTGCCGGTTTAAATATTTTTCACCCTGTATATCTCGGTGTATAACAAAGTTTCGAATATTTATTTTACAACGTATGCGCCTTATTGTGTGCTATCATTTGCAAAAAATCTCATTCCGTTATCTTGAATCGTTTATGAGATAAGGCGATTGTTATGACCACATGATTCGCGATGCGCAGTGACGCCTGGTTGAGGATGACATGTCGGTCGGTCGATACCTTTGGACATTCCGAGGCCTGTTCAGACTGAGTTTAGTTTATACGTTGAAATATTTCTTACTTTCAAGAATATGTTTCTTACTGTTTTATATCCTCTCTAATTAAGTTCTGCCCAGTCAGCCAGTAAGCGATGGAGAACATACTGACTATAATTTCCAGTCTGCAAATCCGCATTATTCTTCGTACTCACTGAAAGAAAATGTTCCTCCTTACTATTTACTCAGCAGGATAAGGAAACTACCTTTATGAATAAAAGGCTAAATTTTTAAACTGATTGATAAATTCAGTAAAAATTCGCACACACACAATACATAATAATATTCCTGATGATAATAATAATAATAATAATAATAATAATAATAATGTCCCCATCAGATACAGCACTATTAACAGTCCAGAGGCAACCTGTAGGCAAAATTCCAAGTAAAATGGTCTATCGTCCTGATTCCTAATTGCTCGCCTTAATAGTGGAAAATTAATCTCGCCACTTTCCACTCAGTATTGTCAACATTACAGGCGGCACGCAAACAGTTACTTCCGTGAAAACGAAGCTATCCAGTACGGTGAACAGTCCTCACCAGTTCACTTCTTATTTTACAGAAAACGCGTTTCTTAGCTGCCTGGCTGTCATGTCATCCGAGGCACAACGCACGCAGGCGTTTGACTGACGTGGACAGATTGATATCGTGGTTCGAAGTATCTCTTCTTAGTACCTCTCTGGCTGTGTTTATATATGGGTGCTGCAGACCGCCAAACGGAACGTCTGCTATCAACCACTCTAGGCCAATTTCTCAGACACGTAGTAATTAATATTTGCGTCGTTTAATTTACAATGGTTGGTTGGTTGGTTTAAAGATTAAAGGGACAAAACTGCAAAGGTCATCGCCCCTTAATTTACAGTCTTCTTAATTTTTATATGAATGGAGATAAGTTCTCTTGTTGCTGAAAAAGTTTTAGCTCGACTTCGTTTAAACTTCCTGGCTAGAATTTTTAGAACGGAACCGACAGCAGAACATGAACTCGGAACTGCCACTTTAAGATTCATTGTAGTGGTTCCTATGTACAGTAAAGGTTTGAAATTTGGTGAGTCGAGTGATGTAATAGGAACTTTCTATTACCAAATACAAATGATACTTATAATAATATGAATAGGGAGGCATTCGTTCCAAATTTAGTTTTAAGTGAAAAACGTGAAAACAAATAGAGTTAGCTTAATGGAGTCACGTAGTTAATGGTTTTATATCAACTGAGGCTACATACGACTTTACGAGTTTAGTATTTACCACCCTCAAATATTCGTAAAAACGTCGATTTTGACCAAAATATTGCCCCAATCAAGTTGAGACTTGTAACTTGTGATTGTGACATACGTTTGCACATTGTGAACAATTTTTGGCTTTTTAGCTTCGTTATTTAGCACCACTTATATTTTTTCTAAAAATAATACACTACTTGACATTAAAATTGCTACACCACGAAGATGACGTGCTACAGACGAGAAATTTAACCGACCGGAAGAAGATGCTGTGATATGCAAATGATTAGCTTTTCAGAGCATTCACACAAGGTTGGCTCTGTTGGTGAAACCGACAACGTGCAGACATGAGGAAAGTTTCCAACCGATTTCTCACACACAAACAGCGGTTGAGCGGTGTTATCTGGTCAAACGTTGCTGTGATGCCTCGTTTAAGGACGAGAAATGCGTACCATCACGTTTCCCACTTTGATAAAGGTCGGATTGTAGCCTATCGCGGTTGCGGTTTATCGTATCGCGACATCGCTGCTCGCGTTGGTCGAGATCCAATGATTGTTATCAGAATATGAAATCGGTGGGTTCAGGAAGGTAATACGGAACGTCGTGCTGAATCCCAATGGCCTCGTTTCACTAACAGTCGAGACGACAGGTATCTTATCCGAATGGCTGTAACGGATCGTGCAGTCACGTCTCGATCCCTGAGTTAACGGATGGGGACTTTTCCAAGACAACAAACACCTGCACGGACAGTTCGACGACGTTTGCAGCAGCATGGACTATCAGCTCGGAGACCATGGCTAAGGTTGCCCTTGACGCTGCATCACAGACAGGAGCGCCTGCGATGGTGTACTCAACAACGAACCTGGGTGCACGAATGGCATCGTTTTTTCGGATGAATCCAGGTTCTGTTTACAGCATCATGATGGTCGCACCCGTATTTGGAGACATCGCAGTGAAGGTACATTGGAAGCGTGTATTCGTCATCGCCATACTGGCGTATCACCTTACGTGATGATATGGGGTGCCATTGGTTACAAGTCTTGGTCACCTCTTGTTCGCATTGACGGCATTTTGAACAGTGGACGTTAGATTTCAGATGTGTTACGGCCCGTGGCTCTACCCTTCATTCGATCCCTGCGAAACCCTACATTTCAGCCGGATAATGCATGACCGCATGTTGCAGGTCCTGTACAGGCCTTTCTGGATACAGAAAATGTTCGACTGCTGCCCTGGCCAGCACATTCTCCAGATCTCTCACCAATTGAAAACGTCTGGTCAATGGTGGCCGAGTAACTGGCTCGTCACAATACGCCAGTCACTACTCTTAATGAACTGTGGTATCGTGTTGAAGCTGCATGAGCAGATGTACCTGTACACGCCATCCAAGCTCTGTTTGACTCACGGCCCAGGCGTATCAAGGCCGTTATTAAGGCCAGAGGTGGTTGTTCTGGTACAAACCGATGGAACACGTCTAGGCCGCTATCAGGTGCTAGCTTCGCCCGCGGAAACCACTGGCCAATAAGTTAGCGGAACTGCGTGACCTGTGAGTACACATCTAGCGGCACGTAACTCCGGAACCGTACCAAGTATTTGTCGAAGACATAACACCCAGATTATCTGCTGTACTGCCTTCCAGTGGAGAACCAACTCGGTGATATGTAGATAATCACAATGTTTTATCTCATCATTCTCAATCATTTCCACATAATCACTTTTTGTTATCAGTTTTCATCCGCACAAAGACTGTTACAGCAGATATTTGTCGGTATTTACCTATTATTCTTACTGGTGGTTCAACATGTGTTAGGATTCTTACGATTATAGAAAACTATAGTATCCGTTAGACTTCATCAAAATAACGTAAGAATGGTTCAAATGGCTCTGAGCACTATGGAACTTAACATCTATGGTCATTAGTCCCCTAGAACTTAGAACTACTTAAACCTAACTAACCTAAGGACATCACACAACACCCAGTCATCATAACGTAAGAGACGGAAATGAAAGAGAAATCAGACAGGGAGATTACTCCATATTACCGAAACTACTGTTCGAAATCATAGAGGAAATTTTCATATCCTTGTGTTTCGAATAAGTTGCGGAAATGTTAGTGGAACATATCTGGACAGTCCCCTTCCTGTTGTTGTCCTTGCATTGTTGCCTTTGAAGCAGAAAATTTAAAAAAAAGTGTGAGTTTACTTTGTACTTAGCGCACCAAAACACTTTGTATAAGACCAAAATAATGTGTGAAAAGAACGCATAAAAGAAAATAGTACAAATTAACGGTGAAGTCATAAAACAGTTTATGGTTTCTTTGTATTTAATTCTGTTGCAAACGACAACTATATAGCTAGTGAGAGCCGTGAGAAGACGAAATAGAAAAGTAAACTGTCCTGTAGTAGTTTTGGAAAGATAAAGTTATCAAAACTAAAAACTCCCTTGTGACAAAAAGTTTAAACTAATTTACTTATGAAAACGCATCATGATCGCAGAATATGAAAAGTATTCAACAGCTCTGGGTTGCTCAGCGACAAATAAATGAATCAGAAAACAGACTGGGGTGGAAGACTTGGGCGAGGGGGCGGGGGCTAAGGAAATCCTTTGTTGAAATCAGAAGATAGGATATTCTTATGCCTTTTCCATCGATGGACAAAATCGTATCGACGTCAGAAAGCAGGGGCAACCGAACACACAAGTCGTCTGCCTGACGAAGTATGAAGATGGCATAGTAACCGGTCGCAGAAAAGGCAGAGGCCGTGTCTCTTCGGGCAGATGGCCAGCTACGTCAAGCCACTGCCTTTCTTCCCGCCACTAATGCCGTACTCTGAGTACAACATCGCTCTCCTCAGCTGTACTCTGGTCAGTTTCTCGTACCGTCCTGCTGTACTGTCACGGGACTTCCGCTGTGTCAGCAGGGCTCGACTACAAGTCGTGTTTCCTCTGTCTGTTTGTCCTTTTGTGGCCCTTGTCTTGTGGAATTCTCTTAACTTGCTTTTCTTATTATCTAGTTTCACTTGATCGCATCCTGTGACACCCGCCGAACTCCAGGAGTCTGTTCCTTCTACTTCGTATATTTTATTTTATTTTTCTTAGGCTTAAATTTTTCCCGTATACAAGGATCTGGCGCATTCAGCTGTATTACCGAGCGGGTTGCGCAGTGGTTAGACACTGGACTCGCATTCGGGAGGACGACGGTTCAATCCCGCGTCCGGCCATCCTGATTTAGGTTTTCCGTGATTTCCCTAAATCGCTCCAGGCAAATGCCGGGATGGTTCCTTTCAAAGGGCACAGCCGACTTCCTTCCCCGTCCTTCCCTAATCCGATGAGACTGATGACCTCGCTGTCTGGTCTCCTTCCCCAAACAAACCAACCAACCATTCAGCTATATTGATATCTGATGGCGAGTAAATACTGTAACTGTGAAAGTATTTAATTATTGCTGTACGTCACAGCCAAGATGACTGAAGATCGTAACGCATGTGTGCAGGAATCTACGTCATATGGCTGATGGTGATGATCCTTTGTCATTATTTCTAAGTTGGAGCTACCTGGGCCATGTGCCGGATCCGGACTGTAGACCTTTGCCTTAAGTGACTAAGTGCTCCACCGACTGAACTACCCAAACACGACTCACAAGCAGGCCTCCCAGCTTCACCTCCACCAGTACCTCATTTTCTACCTTCCAAAGTACCCAGAAGTTCTCTGGCAGAACTTTCAGGACGAGCTCACCTGGAAGGAAGGATACTGTGGAGACAAGGCTTAGCCACAGCCTGAATGTGGAATACGAAATTTCCTGCCAAATAGAAACCGTGTCCCGGGATCGAGTATCGGTCGGCCACCCAGTTTTAATCTGCCAGGAAGTTTCATATTAGCGCACACTCCGCTGCAGATGGAAAATTTCATTCTATTTCTAACGTGTTTGACTATCACTATTTTTCTGGCTGTTAAAATCACAGTACTACATAGTAGTTAATTGTGTATACTGCAGTAATCACGTGTCAGTTCTAGTATAATATACTTGTCCAATGAATACCCGTTTATCATCTGCATTTCTTCGTGATGTTGCAATTTTAATGGCCAGTAGTGTACATAAGTGTAGTGTACCGTAACATTATGACAACCATTCGCAGACATGGCGGCGTCAGCTAGCAGCAGCTGGAAGTGTGTGTGTTGTTGTCGTGCGCAGGGCTGGCCGGCGGCCACGGGCCGTGCCCGCTGCGAGCAGAGACCGCCGCCGCCCCCGCCGCCCTCGCGGCCACGCCTCCTACACGGCTGCCGCAGCCGCTGCCGCCACCCACGGCCGCAGCAGCACGTGTCTCCAGTCGCGCCTCGGGCCGCCGCAGCTGACGCCGCCTCGCACACCTTCCGGTGAGTACCGCGCCCGCAATGATGGCATCCTCGCTTACCTGCGCTACACATGTGTGGCTGCCCGCCCTAACTCGCTACTTCAGCTCACTGCCGCTGCCGAGTTAAGAAGACGCATGGGTCGGTCGTCGAAAAATTGTGCATAAAATGGAAAGAACAACTCTGCAGAACGCCCGGACGTACACTATTAATGACTTGATGAGGAGTGTTATGAAATTTTGTAAATCTGAAATAGCCATGGTCGCAAGTACTTCTTTATTCAATTACCGGTTTCCATCATCATGATCATATTCAGAATGGTGTAAAAGCAGAAAATGCACACATTTATAAAAAAAATGTAGGTAATAGTAGGTTGTGAGCTATTTCAAGCAGTATCTTAATAAACATTGTCTGGACGGTTAGCAAATATACTTGTCTTTATCAAGCAAATAAAATATATAACCATAAATTTCAGGCGTCTATAGAATACAAGAGACAAATGGGCAGGATTGTTAACGTTAGGTTCAAAGAACACACACATAGACCAAACAGAGCTGCATTTGGACATCACTTGACTTCGCACAACAAATATTGTAGCTAACGTAGATTACAATATGCACACTGAACCTAAGGTAGCTCTATTCAATGTATTGGAATAAGTAGAGATTTATCTGCTCAATGATCAGAATGAATTTACACCCTCCGCCTATTTTTCGTTATACGACAGGATGTTGGATGTCTTCTGTACTAGTAGCGCGCTGTTTCTTTCCCGCTTCTGTGCTGCTCACATATCGTTGCCTCGGATTCTGCGAATCTCCCGTGACCGCTGCCTTTTTTCTTTTGTCATGTTCTGTCACGTATGCTGCTTTCAGTTCGCTTATTTGTCCTCTGTGTACGTCACAGACAACCACTAGCAACCAGCTTTAGTAATTTTAAATGCTATGTCATTATGATAACTTTGTGAGCTTTACAGCTCTTATTATTTGTATTTCTGATTCTGTCCATTTGCATTACGTTTTAGCCCACCACAATCCGCAGTTTCTTAGATTCGTTCTTGATATGCCCGCTATGCCTATGATTTTTTAATCCTTTAAGATGCTGCTGTCAATGAACTTCATTGAACTGTATATTTTACCGACTCATATTTGCAGGTATCTTTTATAATTTCCTTGTGGACCCATGTCAAAACTCTATCTCTTTCTTTAATTGCATTTTAATAAGTCCGCTTAGTCTTATGCAGAATGTGTAAGATCACATTTCTGACTTTTTATCACACCATTGGAAACTACCTTCGGTCCGCAACGCCCAACAGCCACACTCACTCAGCTGTTTGCACCATAGCTGCAAACGCAGTGCGTCAGAGACGAACCGACCTTATGCGTCATGAATGTTTACCATTTTATCATGCTTTTCCTCTTTGTGGCGATGTCATTTACGGTTATGTGTTTTATTTTCTTACTCCAATAACTTCATGGAGAGAGATATGTTTGCCAACATTCCAGACCATGTACGAGTATATTACTATACTGCCTGTAATAGTTGATAGTCTATTATTATGCCCATTTTTCATAAATATGCACATTCGCTCTTGTTAGATCAATCTGAAGATGATCACAACGATCGAAACCGGCATTTGAACACATAAGTACTGTGGCTATTCGAAAAGTAAGTTCCGATTGATCGCGAAATGGAAACCACTGTGAAAATCAGAAATATTTTATCTGCAATAGTTAACTACAGCTTCCAGCCACTGCTCTACATAGTCACCACTCTGATTTAGACATTTCTCGTAGTGTTGTACCAACTTTCAAATACCCTCATCATAGAAGGCAGCCGTCTGTACTTCCCGTCAATTCTCTCCGCTTATCTATAGTTGTGAGAAAATGTTGTATTCGTAGCCAATAGTTAATGTGAGCAGAGATGAAACACAGAGGGAGCCAGTTACGGGCTGTAGTGCGGGTGATCAAACACTTCCCATCGAAAACGCTGCAGGAGCATTCTCATTGCCCCTGCAGATTGCGACAGAAAATTGTCACGAAGTAGAAACTGTGTGACAGTTCTGTAATGTAGGCTGCATAACATCAGGCGAAATCTCTCACCAGGACCTCATATTTGGCGGGAAGCACTATTTTCTACCCATCGTTATGTGTTCACCATGAGCTCAGAACTGAAAAGAGCGAAGTGATGCAACCAACAGGCATAGTAGAGACACTGTCGAACACATATGTGCAAAGCTTTATTAGATTTTCACAGTGGTTTCCATTTCTTGACCGATGGGAACTTACTTTCCGAATATCCCTCGTATTTGCGTTCAGAGAATGTTATGACATTTTCAAAATTATTAATAAAGTATTTACAATAATTCCTAATACATCACTTTAGCATTATGCACCAGAAATGTGATTCACATGATATAGAATCGGAGTGTGCTCTCGGCATTATCAGTACTTCATAAGCATTACGTCTGTGAACACAGTTCCCCAGAACGTGTAAACGAATGAGAGCCTGTTGTTACGAAGGTGAATGTTTCCGTTGTTTTGTTTCTCTAGTGAATGGTCTTTCCCTTTCTGTCTTCCATTGCTCAACTTTCTGTGGCTTGTCTCTACCTGTGGACTCAAGATCCGTGTCGAGCTTACTGTCGTTATCAGGTATGACCTGCCTGTGATTTAAGCTTTTTTTGCGCTGCTTTGTACAGCCAATCAGTCAGCAAGCTTATTCATGTGGGCTATCCCTAAAGCGAGCACCTGGAAAGTGTCCTCTGTTACAGCCTGCAATTTTCTAAAATTCCTTGCCATTTTCAGGCTGTTGCCATGAAAATTTGTTTTCTGAAAACTATGTAATAAACTATGAATCTGACAAACCCGAAAGTAAAAATACAAGTTTTTTCGTGAAATGAAGTTTGGTCGTGGTGAAGAGAGACGGGGGGCGATGAGGGGGGCAGCTGGATGGGTTCAGCCCCGAATCCTCCCGCGGTCAGAAAAATTGTACCGAATCCTCACAAGCCCGCTAGGGTCTGAATAACGATGGGATCGAATCCTCCCGTTTGAAGCACGTAGCAGTTCCAAACGTCATGAATACTCCAAGCAGACAAAGGAAAGCATATGAAGTAACAGTAGAAGATATAAAAAAAATTTTGTGTATTGTATGTTTAACAGTTTTATTTTTTATCTTAATGGGATAAAGTCCAGCCCGCACAGCGCTAGCGACTAAGTCCCGCTCAAGGTCACGCGCAAAGCATGCACAAGTGAATCAATATTTTTTTTTTTTAATATGAGAGGGATAGCGGAAGGAGATAAGGAACATGGCAGAGATAATAACATTATTGTCTGTAACACATCATACAATGTGTCAGTTTGGGAGGATTCGCTCCTGTTACCTGCTTACCTTCCTGGTTTCGGGAGGATTCGGGGCTACGCCCAGCTGGATGGGAACAGTGGAGATTCGCTTGTTTGCTCATAAGTTTGCAGAAAGACTGTATGATTATCTGATGCTGCCTATTGCAAGCTTTACTTTGCTAGAAATTATCGTTAACTTTTATTCTTTATCATATGCTGTGCTAGGTACCTTAAGACGTACAAAAGCTAACGGCAGCATTCCATATATCAGAATCATAACCCGCGAAATTACGGTAATGTTGTTGCCTTCATAGGGCGGAAACTGGAAACGTTAGCTTTGAATAATTTGTGCGGACGATAAAGACGATTTACTCACTTACTACTTTTCTACCATTGAGCTATGTTTATTGTTTTAATTTAATTGCAGTCTATTCTGAAGTAAAAATGTGTCTGTTTGTTGAATCAATCTGGCGTTTTAGACAAATATGAGAGTTCGACTAGATCAGTGGTTCCAACCTTTCTTAGACTATTATCCCTAAGTACAATTTGACCCCCACCTCATCGCCAAGTTAACTAAACTGTAGAATGAAAATGATGAAAGATGAATGATATTTGGTTTGTGTGTGTGTGTTCGAATGAGGAAGAAATTCGTGGTGGATCGTAAGTGCTACCCACAATTCCTTCTCAGATAAGAAAGCTGAATATCCACAGTGAGGGTAGACACTTGTACAACTTATTTCCCCTGCATTACTCATCTCCTTTGCGGCACGTGGTTGTCCTGCACACTGCAAACCCATTTAAAATCAAGCGAATTAAAATCCATGCACCATCCTTACTGTTTGTAACTCACTTGATTTCCGCACTCCTGACTTCTTAACTGGCGCAATTGGAAGACTTCAAGCTGTTAATGCTTTGTGTCTGACCACAGTCACTAATAGAAATAGCAATAATAATTATCACAATATTGTGTACAACAATGTAATAGCGCTTACTTAGTTACTGCTCTGCAGTGCTGTCAATTAATTCATTTATCTCTTTCTATGCGAGTAATGAAGCAATTTCTGAATTACTGCAGGTATCATCTACAACTTGGAGAAGACTTGAAATATTTAGCATATGTTGTGTACACTGTCTCACTTTTATCATCAGCGATGTACGGGAGAAACCACTATTGGAGGGGGGGGGGGGGGAGGCTATGTCAGGAAACTGTAACCTCCACTGCCCACACAAAATTACAGAGCCTCCATCAGCTTGAACAGTCCCCTGTTGACAGGCAGTGTACATGAATTCATACACGCCCATCCACTCGATACAATTTGAAATGACGCTCGTCCGACCAAGTAACACGTATTCAGTCATCAATAGTCCAATGTCGGTGTTGACGGGCCCAGGTGAGACGTAAAGGTTTGTGTCGTGATTTTCATCGAGGGTACATGAGTGGGCCTTCGGCTCCGAAAGCCCATATCGATTATGTTTCGTTGAATTCGCACGCTGACACTTGTTGATGGCCCAGCACTGAAATCTGCAGCAAGTTGCGGAAGGGTTGCACTTCTGTCACGTTGATCAATTCTCTTCAGTAGTAGTTGGTCTCGTTCTTGCAGGATCTTCTTCCGACCGTAGCGATTTCGGAGATTTGATTTTTTGCCGGAATCCTGATATTCATGGTACACTTGTGAAATGGTCGTACAGAATGGTTATCGCTACCTCGGAGATGCTGTGTCCCATCTCTCGTGCGCCGACTATAATACCACGTTCAAACTCAATGAAACCTTGATAACTTGCCGTTGTACCAGCAGTAAGCAATCTAACAATTGCGCAAGACACTTGTTGTTTTATATAGGCGCTGCCGACCTCAGCGCCCTATTCTGCCTGTTAACGTATCTCTGTATTTAAATACGTATGCCTATACCAGTTTCTTTTACGCTTCAGTGTCTAATCAGTATTATAGCCTTACAAAGTTGTGATAATAATAATGATACTTTGAAAATAATTTAGTTTCGTTAATGAAACAGAATCGAATCGTTTAGATTTTACCCCTCAGAAAATTTCATTTTACCCCTTAGTGGGGTTGTGACCAATTGCACTAGATGATGTTGACGTACATTTACAGGATGAACATCGATGGGTGTTGCTTCCCCTTTGGAGTGCAAAACGGGAAGGAATCTGCGTTGTGTGGATTAGAAAAACACTTGGCAGGTTTCTGTAATTATATGGCATCAGATGTCTATGCACAGGCTACGCAGTTTCCTGTAAATTTCGTGCCGATGGTTTGTGGGCGTGGAGCTGGCGCCCTATAGCGTCCGGGATGTGTTCGTCTAGGTTCAGTTCAGGCCAGTGTGGTGGCCAAGATACCTAGTTGAGTTCATCAACATGCTTCTCAAGCACTGGTCAACACTGTACCTCAGTTATGGCATTGCAACTTGTACAGCTACTCACCTGAAAGATACTATCGCCGTCAAGGAAGACATCAAGCATGAACGCATGTCAGTGGTCCGCAGTACTGTTCACATAGTCCATCGTCGTAGAGGTATCTTTGATCACTACTACAGGTTCCATGGAACTCAGGTGAATGTCCCTCATAGCATAATACTGTCCCAATCTACCTGGGACATGTTTCTAATAGCCGTTCGCCTGAATGACTACGCATCCAGGTACGACCATCGATCTGGTGCTTCATCCAAGAAGGTGACATATTTCCATAGCTGCACGATCAGATCTCGATTATCCCGAATTCGCTGATAACGTTACTGATGTAGGCGGTTCAACCTGGAAACGCCAAGGAGTCGTTTGCTGTGGAGTTCCATGTTCAACGGTGCGCTCTGAAACATCTACCCCTGCACCAGCATTGTTTTCATATCTGCCATAGAAATACTGCTCTTTACAGAGTGGGTGAGCACAGTTTGTGTGATGAGGCACCGACGCCCAAGACGTTGGCTCTTACTACTCGTTTCACTTTCCATAAGCCACTTTCCAATGATACGACAGTAACACGTCAACAGTCGACCAGCTTCGCCATTTCCGAGATGGTCGTTCTCAGGCGTGAGGCCAGAACTATCAGCCCTTCGTCAAAGGCGATGAATGAGGTATTTCAAGTCAGGTTTTGGCAGTATTTGATGGGTCCTCAGATAACACTAGAACAAGTAAGGTAAATCTGCGCGTTCTCTGGCAGTCGGAATAACTGTGTGCAGAAATCCACGCATCAGAGCTTATCCACCTTCTTTAGTTTGAGTCCATCTCTGTAGAAGTGACCTGAAGCCGGTGGTGGTGAAGCTAGCTTATGGGACGTGGGCACAGCGATCGCCTGCAGGTGGGACTCGGTGCGGGCAGTCGCGCTGTTTGGAGCAGGGCAGACACCAGACAGCAGAGCAGGCCCCGTTGGGTTCGGCAGGAGGCGCGTTACCCGCGCTGGCCGCAGCGGCGCCGCTAAGTGGTGCGTCTGGTTCTGGTTTGGGCGCTGCTAGCCTAACCCCGAGGTCAACGTGCGCTGCGCGCCGCGGCACTGCGCTGACTCACCGCGCAGACATAGTGCAGGAGCCGCGACAAGGCGGGCCGGCCAGTTCCGATCGCCGCCGCGCTCACTGCACATTCTATTAAAATATTTTCTTTCTGATTTTAGCCTGCCACGAGCGACGAAGTAATTGGGGTTAGCTCGGTTCTGCAGCGGAAGTTCATATCTCTCTCGCTCAGTTGAAGCTAGAAAAGTACTGATACGAGAGTTCCGCAGGGATCTATTTTGGGACCAACTTATTTTATCTTTGTGACAGAACCATTTCCTTCTCTCTCATTCGGACAAACTAATTTTATCTCTGTATTATATCTGCCAAACACTCTATAGATAGACATGAGTCATTCAGAAAATAAAATCAGAATATGAATAACTATGATGTAAGGTGAATTTTTCTTGTTTTACTATTTCATGGACGGCAAAGTCATTAGAACAGAAACCGTTAGCTCACTAGTAATGTTAAAGGCCGTATTCCCGTTCCCCAGCTGCAACTAGGGACGTATTGATACCATAGTTGCACAAGGACCTATTATGGGGTCTGCTATTCTCCAAGAAACCTTCCAGCACCTCATTGAACGTATGCCTGCGAGAGTGAAAGTTGTCATCAAGGTTAAGGTTGGGCCAACACCATATTGAATTCCAGCATTACTGGTGGAGGGCGCCACGAACTTTTAAGTCATTTTCAGCCAGCTGTCCGGATACTTTTGTTCACATAGTATATATATATATATATATATATATATATATATATATATATATATATTAGTTTGACAGATCTTTTATAATTTACTGCTTTTTATCCACATGACAACTTGGCGAGAGGTCCAACTTAAAATGAGCGCGTTTCGTAACAAAAAAATTGTTTAAGATCTGCAAAGTATGTCAAAACAGTTTTTTTTAATAAAGAGATATTTATGCGATCTTGGCTTCTGAATATTTTGTGCAAGTAAAACATATCGCTCCTTTTGTCTTCTCAAAATTCAGTGGAATTTCATATTCGGTTATTCCTTCAGTGATACTCATTTAGCTGAAGTCTGTATTATCATTTGGCGGAAGTGTTGATTAAGATAACGGATTTAAGAAATATCTGGAGGATTTCTCAAACATTTTTAGATGCCTGAAAGTGAACACGTACGAAACAGACTTAATTTTCCAGACTGGAAAGAACTGTAGTCAACTACTCTAGATACCACACATTAACTATACTTACAACAATTTTCCCACAATGTAGGCCTACACATCTTCACATTATGATTTCCAAACATTTAAGGAAATTGGAATCATAATGTGAACACATGTAGACTGTGTTGATGGTTTTGGTAAGTAAAGCTAATGTATGTTGTCCATATTTACGAGCCGTCCGTTATAGCCGAGCGGTTCTAGGCGCTTCAGTCTGGAACCGCGCTACCGCTACGGTCGCTGGTTCGAATCCTGCCTCGGGCATGGATGTGTGTACTGTCCTTACGTTAGTTAGGTTGCAGTAGTTCTAAGTTCTAGGCGACTGATGACCTCAGAAGTTAAGTCGCATAGTGTTCAGAGCCATTTGAACCATTTTGAACCAAAGGAGCGCAGTGTCATTTATAAATTATGGAAGCTGCGTCTACTTTCGCTTAGTTTCATCGTTACTTCTTCAAAATACAAGGTAATAATAAGTTCAGCTACATTTCTTAAGTATGTCCGATTACCACTCATGCATTCCACCTCACAGTAACGAATGATTTAACATGTTCATTAATTTTTAGATAATTTCTGATCCATCCTAATTCCTTCTTTGATAATTCGGCCAAATTTCAGCAGCTCTCCTCAGGCACATTGTCTGCTGATGGACGAACCATCATCCTGCAGTTTTACTCTTTTTCTTTCCATTGATATGCGTATGATGGCATTGCACAAATTCACACAGATTGTGTAGCACCTCTCATATACATATTCTGCTTTCTTTGACTTAGTGGTAATTAAGCATTTTCTACAAATTTCGTCTCTTTGAAAAGTGTCATAGCTCAGCTTAAGATTCTGTATTTGCTTTCGAGATCCATAAGCGACTTCGCCAAGGCTATGTGGCGTGTTGCAGCAGAACACGGCCGTCCAACATACGTAGTGGCCCACTGAGATAACGTTGGCTGAGGAGCAACATGGTTTTCCACTAAAGAACCGGACGGCAGTGTTTTTACTTTCTCCAACGCTGCGGCTGCTTTGTGCAATCACTCTGTCTGGACACACTAGCTACGATGGCAAGAAGAAATTTATCGGACCTTTTTGAGGAAGTAACGTATTTTATTCAGATTGCCCGCTTTTGCACCAGTGTATCGAGCGAAACATTTTTCCAGTGAGTAGGATTGAATTACTTCCTTAAGTTCGACCGTGGATGACATGAGCATTACACATGCCTTCAAAACGCTTAAAGGCAGATACACACTGTTGACCCTAAATATAATGACCACAGTACGCTGTGTGTCTCAATTACGCATAACGTCGTTGTGGACTCGTGACCCAGTAAGGAAACTACAGCAAACAGCGTGATTCCGTGATTACGTTACAGACTTTCAGTGATGACAGAGCAGGGTAAATGTGTCAATTTGAGGTAAGGGACCCTGGTCCATAAACGATCGAGTCGAAGGTCACAAGCGGAAATCGTTCCGAGGCCTCAGACAGTACCGTTCCTGTAGTTGCTAAGATCGTACGTTGGACAATTTTCATAGCTGGTAGTATGGCCCAACACAACGAAAAAAGTCCTGTAAATATGGGTTCTAAAATGCGTACCTTAAGAGCTATGAGCACTCGTCCATCTTCGTTAAAGTGAAACATATCTCTTCTACTGATCTGTATACGCCGTCATCTAGTCGAACGGCTGTTCGAAACATGCACCGTGTCACTATCGCAGGCCGGAGGTGGCAGTATTATGCTACTGGGGGCGTTCTGCTGGACTTCCATAGAATCTGTGAAAGTAATCAAAGGCACCAAGACAACTGTGAATGAGATTATTGCGACTCACCTTATAACACTTGCCCGCGAGTTTGTGCCAAGTATAACGCCATACTCACAGGCTAGTGTTACACTCTCGGAGGATTTCTATATTTGACCGTGTGATTACCTAATGGACAGAGGGTATCGAACATTAATTTCGTATAAGTGGCAGTTAATAGAAAGACTTAACAGGCTTTACTTTGGAGAGGATACAAGTAATGAAGTTCATGTGAATGAAACAACAAGCGGTCGCAAGCCTCATTGGGCATAATAATTTGAAATATTAAATTCAAAGAATTTGAATATGATTTTGCAAAAGTGATTTTCATTAATTCTCTCTTCGAATAGCGCACTGGATACTCACGACTACAGGGCGAACTAAGTAGTGGATAGCAGTAGTTATCATTTGCAAAAATCAATAATCACAAGAAGACAAAGCTACTTTACACATAATAATAATAGTTACTACAGCAATCATTAATCAACTCCGCCCTGAGATGTTACCACAGTGCACACTGGACTAAAGTTGGGTGTGAAAAGAGTCCTGATTTAGCTAACATATACATACCACAAATGAAGTTAAATAATTATATGTAGACACTTTTTATACTTTCATTATTAGAGTGTCACAGATTTCTTTTAATAGCAATGAAATTCACAATTATCTTTCAATTTGAGAAAAGATTACTGTGGGGACCCATAAACTGTTACTTTTTCTGGAGGCAAACTCTGTGATTATTTTATAAACAAATTGCAGTTTACTCAAACACTAAGTTTAATCAAATGTAAAAGTAGTTCATGGCAATAATCAATGCAAAATTTACGTTTCATATTTCATATAAGTTCAAATTGTGTGCCTTTTTCATCACCTGTGAAGCAGGTATTTTTACGTTAACACTTACACGCTCTGCCACTGATCTTTTGCGCATTTAAACCAAAACCAAATTATCATTTAGTTAGAAACAGGATACTCTGATTTCTGCACACTTGGGATAGGATCCTGCATCGGTTCATGACTAGAATAATATCAGGGTTCAAACACAGGTTTATAGCACTTGAATTATTATTGAGAAAAACGGTCACAAAAATGTACTGATCCATGCTATTAACATATCTGTGTCCCTGTAGTTGGTGGAGGAGTGGTGCAATAGTTGTGGCAAGCAATGTGGAGCCTAACTGGTCCCACGCTCTTGAAGTTGAATGCTCTGTACCAATTATTCTTGGCGACGTAATTTCCTCATTTTAGAGCCATTCCATAATGTCAAGAGCACCATCCGACAGCTGGGTCCACATACGAGGCAAGTTTTCAATATAGATTAGCTTCAAAATGCCTCACTTGGCACCCTCGATGCTAACTCTACAACTGTTAGCCACTGACTGCCTAGCGTGCTCATCCAGTAGCCGCCCAGATCGACCGCCAAAACCACCTTTTACCTCGCGCCAATCCACTTCCGTAGCGGAGGGTGTTCCCTACATCTTTTCTTTTATACTACAAAAATGCTTCAAATGGCTCTGAGCACTATGGGACTTCTGAGGTCATTAGTCCCCTAGAAGTTAGGACTACTTAAACCTAACTAACCTAAGGACATCACACGCATCCATGCCCAAGGCAGGATTCGACCCTGCGACCGTAGCGGTCGCGCGGTTCCAGACTGTAGCGCCTAGAACCGCTCGGCCACTCCGGCCGGTCTTTTATACTACACAATATAAATTCCCTAAGCATGTACCACCATTCAAAGTACAATTTCTCTTTCAGGAGCAGACATATATTATAAAATTCCATTATTTTTAAATATCCTTTAGCTATAATAATAAATATATTATAAAGTTAAACTTTCTCTCTGACAATTCAGTGACCTTCATTAGTAAAGAACAATCACTTCATAGTTACATAGACACAGTTGCTTAGTATAACCCCCTTACAGTCGACACTGGTGTTACAACCTGTATCCTTCCAAGCTTTATGTGTTCCCCGACGACAAAGGCAGCTTCCAGCTGAATAACTGTCCATGTGACGAGCCTATAACCGAGCTACAGTGGTTTCAGTAGCATGGTCACGAACTCATGCTAATGTCTTGCTCCAAAAATTCGCCCGATCCAAGGCCGATGGAAGACTTGACTTCTGTATCTAGCAGATGGCAGCTACGCGCCCACAAATCTCGGCCCGTAATTTATGGGACTCCGTGACCTGTGCGTAGACATCTGGTACCACAAACACCAGCAAATCTACTGATGATTTGTCGAAACAACGCCACGAAGAATCGCAGTTGTATCACTTTCCAAAGGTAACCCAACAAGCAGACGGTCATAATGCTTTAGCAGTCTATCCTTGGAGTTCACAGCCTGATGTAATTTCGGCGGATCCCACCAGCTGTCACTTCTTCCTTTGCTTTGCTCTGTGTGGTCCAAAGACGTCGTCTCACGTGCATCTCTGTGCGTGGCATCTACATACGTACTCCTCAAGACACTGTACGGTGCACTCGCAGATAGAGCAAGTGAAAAACGCCTCTCTATATATTCCCGTATAAGACCTAATTACTCGTATCCTGCCGGCCGCGGTGGTCTCGCGGTTCTAGGCGCGCAGTCCGGAACCGTGCGACTGCTACGGTCGCAGGTTCGAATCCTGCCTTGGGCATGGATGTGTGTGATGTCCTTAGATTAGTTGGGTTTAAGTAGTTCTAAGTTCTAGGGGACTGATGACCACAGCAGTTGAGTCCCATAGTGCTCAGAGCCATTTGAACCATTTTTTTTACTCGTATCCTCGTAGTTCTTACACGAAATCTATGTTGGCGGCATTATGATATTCCTCCAGTCAGCGTCAGATGCCGTGTCTCTAAATTTTCTCTATAATGCTCCTCGAAAAGAACGTCGCCTTCTCTCCAGGGATTCTTATTTGAGTTCCCGAAGTATCCCAAAGGTACCAGTAACAAATCCAGCAGCTCGATTCTGAATTGCTTCCCTTAATCCGACTTGCTGACGAACCGAAACACTCGAACATTGCTCAAGTACTGATCGCACTAGCGTCCCATATGCTGACTCCTTTACTGATGAACCACATTTTTCCAAAATTCTCTCAGTACCGAAGTCGTCTATCCGTCTTCCCTAAGACAATCCTCACATGCAGGTTCCATTTCATATTACTTTGCAACGTTACGCCCAGATATTTATACTACGTGACTGTGTCAAGCAGGACACTACTAATGCTGTATTCGAACATTCCAGGTTTGTTTTCCCTACTCACTTGCATTGACTTTCATTTTTCTACATTTAGAGTGAGCTGCCATTCATCACACCAACTATAAATTTTGTCTAAGTCATTTGTATCTCCCGACGGTACTTAACTTAGACACCTTACCGTACACCACGGCATCATCAGCAAACAATAGCATTCCTGGTGACACCCTTGTCTGTGATGAACACTTGCCATCGAGGACAACGTACTGGGTTTTATTACTGAAGACGTATTTGGGCCACTCATTTATGTGGGAACCTATAACTTATGCTCATACCTACATTAACAGTCTGCAGCGACAGGGGCGGGGGGGGGGGGGGGGGGGAGGGCGAGTACCGTGCTAAACGCTTTTCAGGAAGTTAGAAATATGGAATCTGCCCGCGGCCCTTCATTCAAGGCGCAGGATATCACGTGAGAAAACGGTAAGCTGACTTTCACAGGAGCGATTCTTTCTAAAACCGAGCTGATTCGTGGGCATAACCTTTTCGGTCTCTAGGAAATTTATTATATTTGAAATCAGAATACGTTCTCCAGTTCTGCACCAAGCCGATTAAGGACATTGGCCTGCAATTTTTCGGGTCCGTTCTTTTGCCGTACTTATATACATGAGTCACTTGAGCTTTTTTTCCAGTAGCTTGACACATCGCGCTGCGCTAGAGATTGGAGATAAATGCAAGCTAAGTAAGGGGCAAATGCCGCAGAGTATTCTTCGTAAAACCGGATGGTACCTGGCGACCTGCTTGTTTCCAACTCTTTCATTTGTTTCTCTACCCCGGGGATGTTTACTACTACGTCATCCATACGGGACTCTGCCCGATGGTCAGACGACGGTATTTTTGTACAATTCTCGTGCGTGAAATACTTCTCAAACGGGAAATTTAAAACTTCGGCTATCGTTGTAGTGTCACACTGGACTGTACAATGAGAGACTTGACGTAAGCCTTAGACCCACTTAGCGATTTTACAAAGGACCAGAATTTTCTCCTGTTCTCGGCCAGACCTTTAGCTAAGGTATGACGGTGGCAGTTTTAGTATACTTCGCACATAGATTTTTTTCACAAGCGCACGAATCTCTACTTTTGAAGTGAGAGTGCAACAGTCTTTACTTCCTCAGCATTTCCCGAATTTCGTTGCTAAACCACGATGGATCTTTTCGGTCCTTAATCCACTTAGTAGGCTCATACAGTTTACAATCGAACCTTTATGCACAATTCCTCTATATCCGCCATACAGGAACCAAATTATTGTAGTTCATTGTCTGAGTGAGATGCTTACAACTTTTTGTCTGCTTTTCCTAGCAGAAACACTCTCCTAGCCTTCTTGACTGATTTACCGTCGCTTATACAGCAGAAAATAACAAAGAATATGAACAGTAAATATTACTCAACCTGTATAATTCATTTATAAGCCGACTTTGGCTCACGCGAGGGTTCATAAAACATAGAAAAAAATATTCAGCTTTTATCCTTGTTAAGGTGAATGAGGGTACAATTACTAATCAGAGAGTCATCGTGTCACGAATACATGATTAATAGTGTGTTATTCTGTGTTGACACGTGAATAAATTGTAACCTGGTCCACATATAGAACTTCTTCCTTGTTACACATTTACAGTGCACTCAACTGAGCAAAATTGTAAACATTAATATATCGTCAAATTCAATGAATCGTTGGCTTCCCGGTCACGGACAAAAGACTTCAAACGTCTAGTAGTGTGTTGTGATTTGCCTAAACAGTTTTTTATAAAGAGTTTAATTCGAAAACTTGGATGTTCATTTAAAAGGTACATGACCTGCAATTACCCAACATAGCACGTTCCCCCACTGCAGTGCCTTGGAAATATACGGGTTGAATCACTAACTGTTGCCACCTAGAAAAACTCCGAAAGTATGATAGGAGCTGAAAAGTTTGTGGGACAAATGTTGCAAGGGACAACATGGGTCATAATATGACGCTTGTTTTTTGTTGCTAGGTGGGGTCGTGTCGGAGATATGAAGGTCAACTTTTTTTTAGTGGGATGCTATAGTTTGGTACTTATTTTCTGATAGCGGCTATCGAGACCAATACAATGATATGTAATAGTAAGGTCTTTGAAGGTCAATGGATTGAGTGGTATTACTTATCACTTTGGCACTTGTCGAAGCACATGCTCTGACAATTCTCTCTCCTATATCATGAAAATAGCACATATTCGCCGAATACGGCGTATCCATCTAACGAGCCATTGACATATAAACACCATTCGACTGTTTCGCAATACAACGCTAATGGAAGGGGTAAGACTAGTATCGTCGAATCAAGCGAATGTGAATGATGTATTCCTTCGAAGAACAAGTCGATATGCTTCTCATTTACGGTGAATCCCAATGTAATTAAGTGAGAGCTAGAGACTTATACGCTGAAAGATATCCTCACGTACTTACCCTACAAGTCGTACATTTAAATATGTGTACGATAAATTGAGAACAACTGGATCTTAAGCGCATCAGATACATATCCGGCAAATGAAAGTTACTAACGAGGAAACGGAAATTGGTACTCTTGCCACTGTAGTTCGAGAACCTTGTGTTAGTTGGCGTCAAATCGCAAGGGAATCTGACATGAGCCAGAGTAGTGTTGTATGTGTTCTGCATCGCCATAAATATCATACTTACCACATCAGTCTCCACCAAGAATTAACTGGTACGGATTGTATGTGTCGCATTGAATTCTGCCGATGGGCTCAACTTCAGATTCAGAGGGATGACACATTTAATAATTTGATTTTATTTACCAAAGAGGCTATATACACGAAACATGGAAATGTTAATTTGCATAACATGCATTATTGGGCAACTGCAAATCCATGATGTCTGGGGCAAGTTACACACCAGAAACCGTGGTCGGTGAATGTATGATGAGGGATTCTGGAGGACAGAATTATAGGTCCGTATTTCATCGAAGGAAATCTTGTAGTAAGTACACCACATTCCTTCAAGAAACATTAGGTCTGCTATTGGAAGGAATACCTGTAGGAACGAGAAACAGAATGTGGTATCAACACGATAGGTGGTTGGCACATTTTTCGCTGATGGCTAGAAATGAGTTGCAGAGACAATTCCCAAATCGTTGGATTGGACGCGGAGGAGATGTGTCGTGGCCGGTTAGTTCGTCAGATTTGACGCTTGTGGTTTTTTTGTGGGTATTTGTAAAAGACACTGTTTATAAAGACGTTCCAACTACACCTGAAGATACGCGAGAGAATTGTCAGAACATGTGCTTCGATAAGTGCCGATGTGATAAGGAATACCAATAAATCTATGATAAGAAGATTGCAGCACTGCACTGATACTAATGGTCATCACTTCGAACACTTCCGTAAATGAACGTTCATGCCACCTTTCTGACCTTCGTTGACCTTCAAAGACCTTACTGTTACACATCATTGGATTCGTCTAGAAAGCCGCTATCAGAAAATAAGTACCAAACTATAGCATCCTATTTTTTTAAAAAAAGTTGACCTTCATATCTCCGACATATCCGACATATCTCCGACACAACCCCAACAAAAAACCAACGTGGCTCACCTGTATACCCGTCCTTCTCTTCCGGGAGTGAGAATTAGTTAATGTCAGTTAGCAAATTTTTCAGAGCCATAATTGTAGCTACGCGTCAGGAAGATAGAGCTTTCTGTTATGGCTATATACACAATGCACAGGCCCGAAACAAACTTGTTACTAAGTCACACCTGTATAACAACACAATGTAGCAGGATTACGAAATAAACGTACACCCCCCCCCCCCCCCCCACACACACACACACATTTTTGACATTGCATGAAGAGTTACATCGATGAGAATGGAAGCAACAGTGCCAAACTATAGCAGCCCGTTAAAAAAAGAAAAGTTTGATCTTCATATCTCTGAAGCGACCCCACGACCTCACCTAGCAGCAAGAAACCAACGTCATTTTATGGCCCCCGTTGTGCCATGCAACGTGTGTCCCACAAACTTTTCAGACACCTATCATACTTTTGGAGTTACTCTTGAAGACAATAGTGGTTTTGTTTTGTTTCGTTTCCATTAAAACCAGCAACAATGGCCACACTTGATATTTCAGTCTCACTCACGTATGGCCATTTTGTTCTGCCCTGTATTTCTGAAGACATTCGAGAACGGCTTCAAAGCCGAAACTGTGCAGCAATGGTAACAAATTGAAGGCATGCTTTAATTATTACAATCTCAGTCAGTGTGCTAAAATGTTATCATTCAGACGCTAAACAGTGTTCTAGAAATAGTGGTCACCGGAAAATCCTGAAGAAGGTCCCAGCAGAAGAGTTGAAACGTAGGTTATTTTAGAGGAAATATGATGTGGCCTAACGCCCCAGAAGATTTTAACTTGAGGTTTTAACTTCACTGTATAGAGATGTTCTAAGAAATGATCAAATTCTTTAGGTGGAGTTCTAAGAGAGGCAGCATATGAGCAGCGCACGAGGAAATGCCATAGATTTATTCTAAGTACCTGCAAAGCTCTGCGGACTCAGATGAGTGATTAGATACGGTCCGACCGCCAGGTCATCCTCAGTCAATGGCGTGAGGTATCGAGGGTTATGGGGTCAACACACTGCTCTCCAGGACAGGTGAGCACCCTGCTCTCCTGTCCGTTGTCGGGTTTCTAGCTACACGTCAGAGCCAATACTTGTCACTCTCGTAGCTTCTCAGTGGACATCACGAGTCTGAGCGCACACCCTTCCACTCCTGCCCGCCCCCCCCCTCTCCCTCCCAGTGAAAAATGACTCGCAGTACCTGGAATAGAAAATGGGGGCCTCACCCTAGCAGTCAGACACTATGATCACTAAGTTACAGAGGCTAACATCCTAAATACCTGCTGTTATACAAATACGTAAGACTAATTTAAATGTAGTGCCAATTTATAATAATGTTATCAATTCAGTATAAGGTGTAATTGGTTGTTGGGCTGCGCTCTGCAAACGACTGTGATTTGCTTGGATGAAGGCATTTCCAACTGCACCATGTATTATGGTTTATTCCCATTCCATCTCTGAAAGGAGCGTTGGAGGTTGTGCAGAAATGGCTCTGTGCTCGCTGGAACTGGTTGTAGTACTTTCCTAGACTCCTCGCTCGCTATTGGTCCTTGAAACTATCTAGGTACCCTTAAGAGGCATCTATCCGACAGTTTACGTTTTCACCATCTCCGTGACGCTCTCCTGTAACTCAAACTACGCTGTGACTATGTGTGCTGCCGTTCTTTGATAAGTTTAACATCCACTGCTAGCCATATGTGGTAAGAACCAAACATACCTGAGCAATATTCTAGAATGGGTCGCAAGAGTATTAAGCAGCTTCCTTTGTGAATTGGCTGCATTTTCCCAGCGTCCTCCAGTGACCCAAAGTCTGCCGCCTGCTTTACCCGTGACAGTCTAAATGATAGTTCAGTTTCATATTCCTTCAAACTATTACACCTCACAGTTCACTGAAACTGTAAGCATACGACACTACGTCTTTGCGTTTTGTGAAGCGTAGGGTCTCATATTTTGAAAATTGCGGACAAGTTTCCAATCCAATGAAATCATCTCAATATCTGAATGAATTTTTGTACAGCTGTTTCCAGATAACACTTCGTTATTGATAACTGAGTGAATTACGAGCTGTCTGAATTTACTGTTAACGTTTTGTGACATTTCAGAAATGTACAACATGAAAAGCTAGAGTTCCAACACACTTCACCGTTGCACGACTAAACTTACGTTTACATCTGCTTAAGACTCTCGGCCCAAAATAACATGCTACGTTCTCCCTCAGTCCAGTCGAAAATTTCATTCGATGCGTGGTGAGCGGACGATTTGGATGGGATTCGGTTAATGAAAAATGGAACATATAATTCAAGGTTTATTTCCCCAAAACCATTAATTAATTGTAATAAATTACACTGTGGCCCACAAATTGCAGTGACACAAACAAATCAATCTGCTTACAGTATGAGGTAATAAAAATGTTTTATTCCACAGGTCAACAGGGAAACTTATTTGTGTCGTTTGAATCACTGCCAAACAAAACTGTTTACAATTTGATACATTAACAAATAATCATTGTGCATTAAACTACATACTTTCACCTAATACAGTTAAATTTTATAACGTGAAGCAGGCTTATGCTTAGGCTTAATTGACACTACAAATAAATAAAGGTAAAAGAACAGGCAAATGACAATGCCCAGCAATTTAAATAAAAATAAGCAAGCACAAGGCTAAAAGCAATTGCTAACAACTTAACAAGCACAAATAACAATATCAGACTGCTGCCACATCACAAAACGGAACAGGCGCGCGTGCAGTCCCCAGCAAGCCAGAAAACCAGTAACACACACTCCAGCAACCGAGTCAGCCTGACCACAGTAATTTCAACTCAGAATGAGGGCGCGTGAGCACACCGGGTCCACGCAAAACACACACTGCCTAATAATTCTCACCAACAGATACGGCTGCCCCCCCCCCCCTCCCCCCTGGCGGGAAAACTGGGGCGACGACCGGGTACACACCAGCAGAAAACTCGACACCTAGACTCCGGACAAAACGGAATCACGCAGAAAATATAAACAACAGTTGAAGTAAGGTGAAACGAACCATGCCACGCAGACCTGACAGAGCATACACACAGAAAGCCTGCCCTGCAGTCCTTACAACTCCTGGGTGCGGAAACCCAACCGATATCGTGGCACCCTTTTCAGAGGCGGAGAACTTCGAGCGATCCCGTGCGGGGATCCATCAGTTGTCCACTACAGCACATCACCAACACGCCGCACCGCCCAACGGCCAAATCAACGAGGCCCGCAAACAACTAGACCACACCTCCGTGCCGGGGCGGAAGGCAAAATACCACCAGCTCGGTGCGAATCCAACTGCCGAGCCGAGCCGAACGCGCGCGGCCCCCTGCGATAACGCTCCAGAGGGCAGCAGCCGCCTCAGCGCCCGCACAGGCCGAACCGGACGGGAACAGAAATACAAGTCGCTATCGATAGTGCCGGATACGCAACGCGCCAGAGAAATGGCACATTCTTCCTCCCCCAAAGGCTAAACTCGGAGGGGGGGGGGGGGGGGGAGGACACTACTGAGTATAAGACGGGCATTTAAGCTGGCTGAGGTGCACCGTGGAAATACGTCCGGAAGAGAGATCACTTACCTCAAAGGTAACAGGTCCCAAGATTTTAACAATGCGACAGGGCCCCCGAAACCATGGTGTAAATTTTCTCCCAAACAGTGTCCACCAGTCTTAGAAATCGTACGGACAAAAACTAAATGGCCAATCTTAGCATTAAATGACCGTCTACCTTTATTATACCTGTCGGCCTCTTTCTGTTGGGCCGCGAAGACGTATCTCCTCGCTCTCTCCCAATTTTCCCGGAGAATCGCAGGAGTAAATTGCTCCGGAAGAATATCATTGATGGTCCAGAGATTAGAGAGTGGAGAAATGGCACACGTGGTCTGGGGCTTGCGTCTTTGCTTGGTAACCAAAACGTCCTTGGTTCCGAGTTCGTACCCTAGCACTGCTTAAAGTTCGAACAAAAGCATCAGCTATGGCCATCGAAGACTTCCGGGATTAGAAGTCATTCGACCAAAGGCCTTGTCACAAATGGCGAAGGTGCGAACAGAGGTTCAGGGCACTCTCGTGCCCTTAGGGTGGGAAAATGCTCCTAAAAGGAGGAAGAACCAGCAAAGACCAACGGCCTGAAGACACATAAAGCAACGGAACCCAATGCATTGAAGACAAATAACGTGTATCCACAGAACATGTGGCCCGTAATTGAAGAGTGTCATGATCATCTCTCCACCTACAAAATATTCGGGAATAGTACCCAATTCGGATCTCAAGGAAGGGACCACCCAGGGGTAGGTGCTCATGAGGAAAAGATTGAAGAACGATCGAAAGGATAACGTTTTACGAGTCGGAGCGCGGAATGTCAGAAGTTTGAACGTGGAAGGGAAGCTAGAATTTCTGAAAAGGGAAATGCAAGTCGCCGGCTGCTGGTGGCGGAGCGGTTCTAGACGCCTCAGTCTGGAACCGCGGGACCGCTACTGTCGCAGTTTCGAATCTTGACTCGGTCATGGATGTGTGTGATGCCCTTAGGTTAGTTAGGTGTAAGTAGTTCTAAGTCCTAGGGGACTGATGACCTCAGATGTTAAGTCCCATAGTGCTCAGAGCCATTTGAACCATTTTTGAAATGCAAGTGCTCAATCTAGATATAGTGGGAGTCAGTAAAGTGAAACAGAAAAAAGACAAATAGGAAAGTAGGGCAGAGAGTGAGTTACTGTGAACAATTCAGTGGTGGGTTTGTTCTTGTCCGAATCGACAGAAAATCAACACCGACAACGATAGTTCAGGTATACATGCCGGAGTCGCAAGCAGAAGATGCAGAGATAGAGAAAGTGAATGAGGATACTGAACGGGTAATTCAGTATGTAAAGGGAGATGAAAATCTAATAGTGATGGGGGATTGGAATGTGGTTGGAGGAGAAGGAATAGAAGAAAGAGTTATGGGAGAATATAGACTTGTAGGAGAAATGAGGGACGAGAAAGACTGATTGAGTTCGGCAGTAAATTCTAGCTTGTAACAGCGAATACTCTGTTGAAGAATCACTAGAGGAGGAAGTATACTTTGAAAAAACTAGGAGATACGAGAAGATTTCAGTTAGATTACATCATGGTCAGGCAGAGATTCCGAAATCAAATATTGGTTCGTAAGGCGAGTTCAGGGGTAGATATAGACTCAGATAATAATTTAGTTTTGACGAACAGTAGGCTGAAGTTTTATCTACTAGTCAGGAAGAATCAATGCGCAGAAAAGTGGGATATGGAAATATTAAGGAATGAAGAGATACGCTTGAAGTTAGCTGGGGATGTAGATAGCGCCATAAGGAATATCTCAGTAGGCAGTTCAGTCGCAAGGGAATGAACATCTCTAAAAAGGGTTGTCATATAAGTTGGAGAGAAAAACAAGGAAAGTTCCTGCGAAGAAACCCTGAGCAACAGAAAAAATAATTCAGTTGGTCGACAAAAGAAGGAAGTGCAAAACGTTCTGGGAAATTCAGAAATAGAGAAATACGTCACTGAGGAATGAAATAAGCGCAGGGATGCTTACGCGAAATGGCTGCATGAAAAATGAGGGTGCATCGAAAGGAAATGATTGTCTGAAGGACTCAGGCAGCATATAAATAGCTAAAATCACCTTCTGTGACATTAAAAGCAAGGGTTTACATTTTACCTCGAGCTTTAAAATGGACACTGCAACGGTCTTGTGCACTGCGAGTGACTTTATAATAGTACATGTGGTACGATAATTCACCGTAAAAAATTTTGAAAGTAGGCCAATAGTAATTTTTACATAACTTTGTTACTTAAGGAAGTAATTCTTTTGGCTTGTCTGTACTCAGATCTGAAGATGGTAGTTAAGCTACCGAAATTGGTAATAATTTTGTAAAAAAAAAAATTACAGTTAAATGCGACTGAGACACTATATAGAAAATTTTTAAAAATATTAAAAACTTATATGGGAATTTTTAAATAGTTTCATAAGTTTAAAACAGTTAATAACAGCAGTGCAATGGAAATTCCATTGTTAAACGCAGAGGAGAGAGCAGATAGGTGGAAAAGTACATTTAGAGCCGCCATGATCGGGAGACTTGTCTGAAGTGATAGAGAAGAAACAGGGGTCGAGAGGGAAGAGGTAGGGGCTCCAGTTTTAGAAGCAAGATTTAGAAGAGCTTTGCAAGATATAAATAAGGCAGAAAGGGTAGAGAACATTCCATCGGAATTTCTAAAATCATTGGGTACAGTGGCAAAAAAAAAGACGATTATTTATGTTGGTGTGTAAAATGCATAAGACTGGCGATATACCATCGGAAAAGCATCAACCAGATAATTCCAAAAATTGAAAGATAGGACAAGTGAGAGAAATATCGCACAATCATCTTAACTGCTCGTGCATCCAAGTTGCTGACAAAAATAGTGTACAGAAGAATGGAAAAGAAAATTGAGGCTTTGTTAGACGATGACCAGTTTGGCTTTAGGAAAGGTGGAAGCACCAGACGAAAGTTCTGACGTAGCCGTTGGTAACGGAAGCCATTCTGAAGAAAAATGAAGACCCGTTAATAGGAATTGTCGTGTTGGGAAAGCGTTCGATCATGGTCGACCTGGGAAAGCGTTCGACAAAGATAGTCCAAGATGTTCGACATCGTTAGAGAAATGGGGGTAAGGTATCGAGAATGACGTGTAATATACAATATGTAAAAGAACAAAGTCGGAAGAATACGTATGGAAGACCAAGAATGAAGTGCTCGGATACATAAGGCTGCAAGCCAGGGATGTAGTTTTTCTACCGTATTGTTCAGTTTACAAGTGAAAAGAGCAATGGCAGAAGTGAAAGGAAGATTCAACAGTGAATTAGAATTAAAGGTAAGAGGATATCAATGTTAAGATTCGCTGATGACATGGCTATCCTTAGCGAAAGTGAATAAGAATAACAAGATCTGCTGAATGGAATGAACAGTTTAATGTGTACAGAATATGGATTGAGAATAAATCGAAGAAAGACGAAAGTAATGGGAAGTAGCAGATATGGGAACAGCAAGAAACTTAACATGAAGATTGTGGATTACGAAGTAGATGAAGCTAAGGAATTTTTGTAAGTAGGCAGCAAAATTATCCACGTCAGACAGAGCAATGAGGACATAAAAAGCAGACTAGCACTAGCAAAACGGCATTCTTGACCAAGAGAAGTCTAGTAGTACCAAACATAAGTCTTAATTTCTGGCAGAAACTTATGGGAATGTATGCTTGGAACACAACATTGTATGTTAGTGAGACATAGACTGTAGGACTACCGGCACACGAGAGAATAGAAGCATTTGAGATGTGATTGCTGCAGAATGTTGATATGGTACGTAATGATGAAGTTCACAATAGAATCGACAAGGAAGGAATATATGGTTCAAATGGCTCTGAGCACTATAGGACTTAACATCTGAGGTCATTCGTCCCTTACAACTTAGAACTACTTAAACCTAACTAACCTAAGGAAGACACACACATCCATGCCCGAGGCAGGATTCGAACCTGCGACCGTAGCGGTCACGCGGTTTCGGACTGAAGCGCCTAGAGCCGCTCGGCCACCGCGGCCGGCGGAATATATGAAAAACACTTGCAAGAAGAAGGGACAGGATGACTGGACATCTGCTAAGACATCATTAAATAGCTCCCATGGTACTAGAGGGTGCTGTAGAGCGTAAAAAATGTAGAGGAAGGCAAAGGTAGGGATACAGCCAGCACACAAGTGATTTGGCAGATAGTTTTGTTAATCACTTCCACAATCCTTCTGGGTGCTAGTGGGCACAATTTCTTACTCAAAGATTCTGTCGTAGTTAAAACAGAGGCTAACTCAGCAGTAAACTGTCTAGTATCTGATGGGGTTTCATGGGGCAGTGGAGAATTGGACAGTTTTAGCGACTTCAACCGCTTCTCAACATCACTGTTACTAGTATCTGTATCATCCATCGGCTCAGTGGCGTGAAAGCTAATCCAGGACAGTAATTCTTGATTTTCCTTCTTAAATGAACATTTGAAAGTAGAGTCCGGCATGTCGACATGTATAGCACCTCTGAGGTATATATGTTACATAAAGCGATGTATGAAAATATGTACCAAGGGGGGGATTCGAAACCAGATCTCCTACCCAATAGGCAGATGCACTAGCCACTATGCCATCCTAGCACAGTGGCTTTTCACAGCCGTATAGACTACTCTAGCACGCCTCCCTCCCCATCCATATTTCCATCCACGCCTCAGTCCACTTAGTATTCCCCTTAAAATCGAGCAGCAATGCAGAGGCTCTCCAACCGCTTCGTTCGATTCTGAATTTCTATTCCAGTACTGTTAGGGAGCCTCTGCGATGCTGTTCGACTTTAGGGGGAATACAAAGTAGGCTGAGTCGTGAATGGGAGTTTAGATTGAGGAGAGATGCCTGCTAGTATAGTCCATGCATTTGTGCAAAGCCACTGTGTGAAGGTGGCGTAGCGGTTGGTAACCAACCTTGGTACAAATTTTCATTCGTCGCTTCAACATGCATATATCCGTCATAGATGCTTGAGACTTGAAAAGATCTCTCAAACCATGTAGTTGCATTTAAGATATAAACGGTTTTGTGCCACTTGTCTAAAGGTTTTCCTCATTTTGGCCTTTATCAAACACGATGTGTGAAAGCAGTTAGCAAATACATATACAGTCCTCGTGCTAACTGGAGCGCAGCCGTCTTTATGAGGGCAATGTCGTTGTTTAGAATGCAAGCAGCAGTTACTGAAGTGAATGACACCAGCAGTATTAATCCAACAATGTTTACTAGTCCCACCTACTCTTCATTCTAATTCCATGGTTTGCTTCGCATTATGATTCCATGGTTTACTTCACTAGCTACCTTCCAACTAGCTTGAATTTAATGCCCTCCTTCAGGCTGCAATTATTTTTTATAAATACACCATAGATCAAAATCATCCTAACATATGTTAAGAGCGCTTTTAGCATTACATATATGAACTGAAAAAGGAAAGATGGAATGCTTTTCGGATCAACTGCGAGACTGTGTGTCAATAAAAAACGAAGCTTCCACAGATTACTGTTCACTGCATTACAAATCATATGTTTGTTGCAGGAACTTCGACGTCGCACTATTGCGTTTAACGCCTTCCGATTGGCCTTCTGGGTCTTCCCTCCTTCTGTACATAAAATGTTCAAATGTGTGTGAATTCCTAAGGGGCCAAACTGATGAGGTCATAGGACCTTACACTTACACACTACTTAAACTATCTTGCCTCGAACCACTCGGCCATTCCGGGCGGCTTCTGTCCAGAAATATCAAGCCTCCTCAGAACTTTTGCAGTGCTATCCGCGTCCCTACGCATTTTATTCTTATTGTGTTTCCCATTATTCGTTTATTTATTATTCGATGTACCTGCTAAGGCAGGTTACTTTTCTCAGTATTAGTTTGGTTTTCGAAGATATTGTGCTTTATCTGCCTCTGTTCTTCATTCCAACTGTCTTCGAGGTTCCAGATATTGTGCTCCGTCGTCCAGATTCTACAAGGGAAGTGATTCAGCTTACACTGCTAATACCATATGAAAACGATTTTGAAATATTTAGATGTGTTAGTTCTATCACCCATAAAAAAGGTCATTTATCTGTAACCCTGTACATGTTTGAGCTTTTTGAAAACCCCAAGCGAAATTTGTAGGGCCGTTATTGACACATTTACAACTGATATGGCAGATGACGTGAAAATTCCGAGAGGAGTTCAGAGATGACGATGCTGTGTGTAGGCAAGTTGCAGCGCTAGAAAATTGCATCCAAACCCAACGCATATGAAAATCACCCAAAACTTCTTTCGGAATTAGTAAAATGACAACGGAATACCTGAAAATTATATTCACTGTCACTGTCACGGTATATTTACTACTGCATTCTGGAGAGGAAGGGCAAGAAGCGGTATTAGCCGAATGGAACGTAGGCCAAATGCAAGGCAGGTTGCATACCAGAGCTTTTGCAGGCGAATTGCATCTCGCGCGCTTCAATGACGGAAGCGTTGACATCTATATTTTTCCACGGCTGATGTTAAATATCGCCAATTAAGAATAGAGACACATTTGTCACTTATGTTTCAAGTATCATGTCGGAGTGGATTTTGGAACCTCTTATTGTGAAAATCAGGAGTAGCAGTTTCGCTTTCACGTCCACCTCTACATATCTCTAGCTTTTGGAAAGCTTGGCAAAAGTGTTTGATGTTAAGTACACATGTGTTATAATCTCTCAATCGCAAATTTTTTTCAGAAGATTTGCGTTCCGTGTGTACGAATTTTGTATCTGCGTATATTTTATTTTTGTGTTTTGGCATCAGACTCCTGAGTAAATTGATTCTCCTACCCCACGGTAATATCTTTTGCGCCAAACGCTCGCGTCCTTAATTATTTTTTGACGATATTTAGATCTCTATCTTCGTCTACAAATTTTGCCATTGAAAATTGTCTCTAATTCCTCAGAAATTATTCTCTCGTATCAATCTACTCTATCTGAAACACCTCGTTCCAAACGTGGTTTCCCGTATTTCCCAGAGTCCGTGATCCCCTTGCGTACATAGTGGTGATCCAAACTCTCAGAAATGTCTTCTTCAAACTGGCATTCGTGTTTGCTACTAGCAGACATTTTTTGTGAGTAATGCTGTCTTTGTTCGTGCTGGTCTGCTTCTGTTGTTCTCCCTGCATACATTACGTTATTTCCAAGGTAGCCGAACTCATTCACTTTGTCCACTACACATTTCCAACATTTATGTCAAATTTGTCACTAATCTCGTTTCTGTTACCCCCTACTATCTTCGCTTTTCCTCAGTTTACTGTCATATCGCCGGCCGGAGTGGCCGAGCGGTTCTAGGCGCTACAGTCTGGAACCGCGCTACCTCTACGGTCGCAGCTTCGATTCCTGCCTCGGGCATGGATGTGTGTGTTGTCCTTAGGTTAGTTAGGTTTAAGTAGTTCTAAGTTCTAGGGGACTGATGACCTGGGAAGTTAAGTCCCATAGTCCTCAGAGCCATTTTACTATCATATCATTCAACAAGTCATGTAAACCTTACTCAGTTTCACAGAGAATAGCAATAATCTCGTTCCTGAAGCATTCCTTAAGTCAATCACTGTGTCTTCCAAGTACAGGTGGCAGAAAAGCTGAGAAATATTGCATCCCTGTCTTACACGATTTTCAATATGAGCGCTTCTTTCTTGGTGTGCCAGTCATATTGTTCCCTCTTGATTCTTGCACATACTGAACATTATCCGTCTTTTCCTGTGTGGTACACCTATTCGTTTGAGGACTTCAAACATCTTGTACGTGTCAATTGAACGCCGTTCTGGGCCGTCAAATAGTATGAAAATGTCTTGATTTTTTTTGTCATTATACCATCCATCAGAACCATAATTTTTCCACTTTTTCCAACACTGGATTCTTTATGTGTTTCAAATCGAACCTATCTCTTGTTCTGTCACGTTAATGGATTATTCCTTTCTGGCATACTGACTCTTATTGTCCTCTTTCTACCTATCCAATGCCTCCTTTCTTATCTGTTCTTCATGTTAACGTTTTTGCTTTCAAATTTTCCGAAAGTTCTTTGACTTGCCTGTGTGCTGAATCTGTCCTCCAATCGACCAATGAAGCTACCAGTTGCTAAATAGGCACTTACAAGAGAGTAATACGGCATCTTCTGTCGTCCGCCAGTTCAGCTGGATACCGTTAGGTGTTTTTCGTTTTCATACTGTCATCACATCGTATGTATGTGAAGACAAGAAGAATACGTGTTACGAACTGTATATCCAGTTAACCTAGTCAGCATCATTGTCAATTTATATTGGAATGTAGCAATACAAACGCAACTTTCAGGTTGTGACAAAATATAGTACCTCTGCAATAACGATGCTGAAAGAAAACCGCCGGGCAGGGTGGTCGAGCGGTTCTAGGCGCTACAGTCTGGAACCGCGCGACCGTAGGGTCGCAGGCTCGAATCCTGCCTCGGGCATGGGTGTGTGTGATGTCCTTAGGTTAGTTAGGTTTAACTAGTTCTAGGGGATTGATGATCTCAGAAGTCAAGTCCCATAGTGCTCAGAGCCATTTGAGCCATTTGAAAGAAAACCAAACGTACACATCCGCATTCCAGTGCTGAAACATGCTACCTAGTAGGCGTGACTTAACATTTGTCAGTTTATTATTAACAGTGATAGCGGTCGGGTGCGAAATACATTCCGGCTGCTTTCTCGAATGGCAGACTGTCTTAAAATGAAGGTGAATGACTTACGTTTTTTTGTTTATTTTTATACTTTTTTGACACAATCACAAGAGAATTTCACAATCCTGATACCGGTTTCGACCCGCCAGTGGTCTAAAGGCACATTCTGCAAGCGCTTTCTGTTGGACTGTCAACAATACCGACGGCAATAGTAGATAAATCTGTCAGAGTTGCAGCATGTGCTATTAATCTGAAGATGACAACTGGCGGACAGGACTGTGGAGTAGTCACACGTCTGTGTTGAAATAATAAAAAAATAAAATATGGCTAACTTTATTGCTCTCGGCTGGAATATCACAGTGACAGCAAAAGAGAAAAAACGTTATCTGCCAAGAACAACCGTGGCCAAAAGGCTATTCTAAGACAGAATATATTAAAGCTGCCCACTCATCTACAAAAAGCTGCACCATACAAATGCATTTACCTTGAGCTGCATTTATCCAAAGACACTAACAAGTAAAACAGTAAATAAATAAAGCAGTTTCAAACATGTCTGTCTCTCAGGAACCGTATGCAAGTTTCAATATAGCAATCTGTTTGGTATACTGATCTAGGTTTCGACTCCTCTAAGGATGTCATCATCAGAACGAAAATTTTAAGAAAGCGTAAATTTATATTGCGAGAAGTTAATGGTCAAAGTTTCGAGCAGATTTGCCCAAGGCAAAAATTAAAGTTAAACAAGTTCCAGCCTTTAGCACTTATGCCTTTTTTTACGAATATCCTCCGTAATGCTTGCAGTCCGTGTCCGTCAGTACATGAGTTCTGCATAGCCTCGGTTCAGTTGCGGTTGCTCCTTCGCGTTTCCACTTCACAATCATAGCACCAATGGTCAACCTGAGCAGCTTTATAAGGGGAATTTTTACTCAGGAGCCACAGAATGAGTAGTCCATAATCACTGAGACCGATCCACTCTGTTGCTACTGCGTAAATACTGACAACACAACACTCTGTGCTTTCTTTTATACCGGCAGGTCAATCTCATGCAGCATTTAGTGATCAGTTCAGCATCATACAGGAATGGTCGTATGCTTTTGGTCAGACTGTGTACAAATCGTCTCCTTCACGTCTCCTTCACGGTGTGGACGCAGTAATAATGTGAAGCGCGATGTAGCACCCTATCCTTGGCCCACCTGTCCTGCAACGGATGGTTGCAGGGTGTTTTCATGTCAGTACCTTGCGCGACCGTGTTTACTCAACGTGGCAAACAGCGCTTCTCTTCTTTCACTCCGCATCGGAGGGTGCGCTAATATAAAACTCCATTGCATATCAAAAGTGTATGTCGGACCAGGACTCTAAACTGGAGTGAGTGCTCTGCTGACTGAGCTACCCAAGAACAACTCATGGCCCGTCCTCACAGCCTTACTTCTGTCAGTACCTCTTCTCCTTCCTTCCAAACTTCGAAGAATATCTCCTACGTAACTTGCAGAATTAGTACTCGTGGAAGAAAGGATACTGCGGACACATCGCTTAGCCACAGCTTTTATTTTTCTTCTTCTTCTTTTGCGACGTTAAGTCATTTGACGCGTTGAATCTGTCCATTTTGTCCTGTTATGATCTTCTCGTCCCTATGTAATTACTATAGTCAAAATATTTTGAAAGTTGCAGCCAGTGTCTGCCGTTATCCTGAATATTGCAAGAGCCGACAAGAGAGAGAATTATGACACAATCAGCTTAACAGCTCATGCTTTTGACAAGGATAATACACGGAAAAACGGAAAAGAAAATTGAGGATGTGTAAGACGACGATCAGTTTGGCACCAGAGAGGCATTGATAACGTTTCAGTTGAAACTGGAAGCAAGACTGAAGAAAAGTCAAGACACTTTCATAGGATTTGTCGACTTGGACAAAGAGTTCGATAATGTCAACCTGTGCAAGAGATCCGAAATTCTTAGATAAATAGGGGTAAGTTATACACAATATGTACAAGCGCCAAGAGCGAACAATAAGAGTACAAGACAAGAACGAAGTGCACGGATTAAAAAAGGAAGTAAGACACGGATATATTCTTTCACACCTACTGATCAATAGATCAATATATACATCGATCAAGCATTGATGGAAGTAAAAGAAAGGTTCAACAGCGGGGTGAAAATTCAAGGTGGAAGGATGCCAATGTTAGTTTTCGCTGATGGCATTGCTATCCTCAATCAAAGTGAAAAGTCCGCAGCTCGTTGTTGTGCGGTAGCGTTCTCGCTTCCCGCGCCAGGGTTCCCGGGTTCGATTCTCGGCTGGGACAGGGATTTTCTCTGCCTCGTGCTGACTGGGTGTTGTGTGATGTCCTTAGGTTAGTTAGGTTTAAGTAGTTCTAAGTTCTAGGGTACTGATGACCATAGATGTTAAGTCCGATAGTGCTCAGAGCCATTTGAACCATTTTTTGAAAATGAAGAAGAATTACAAGATCTGCTAAATGGATTGAATAGTGAAATGGAGACAGAATATAGACTGGGAGTAAATCGAAGAATAACGAAAGTCATGAAAAGTAGCAGAAGTGAGAACAGCGAAAAACTTATAACCAGGACTTGTGATCACGAAGTAGATGAAGTTAAGGAATTCTGCTACCTATGCAGCAAAATAAACCATGACTGACGGAGGAACAGGACATACAAATGAGACTAAGAAGGACGAGGCAGGGTGGAGAAGCTTATGAGGAGACAGCTCACAATGACATCTAGCGACAGGGCGGCACGTAAACAGGTTTATGACAGCTGCGGAGCAAATAAAACTCACCCCTGTGGACGATAGTGGTAAACAAGCTGCAGGTGACGAGACGCCAACGATGAAGTCTCTCCTGAGATAACAAGAGAGAGTTGCATGGGGGTCTGCAGAAATATATCCAAAAGAAGGCAGCATTCCGAAATTTCTATTTTTGTTATAAGCTATTTAGTTTGAGAACTAACTTTGGCAGAAGATGTACTAAACGTGTTTGCGTCAACCTATTGATAGTTTCAACTCGATATTTTTTGGAGGTAGATTACTTTGATACCTAAAAGGTCAGCACACTTCATTAATATACCCAAAGTACAACTTTTTGTATTATCAATAGGTTACAGATTTCACCTTTCCAATTTAGCAATGTGGTGTTACATCTCCCATATTATTAAATCTAGGGTATTCAACAAGTTAGAAAATAAAGCTATAAACATTCACGACAGACATTTATATTCACAAGCGAACACTGTTATTTTGACTCTGAAAATTAAAAATCAGAAATATAAAATATGCCAGAAAAGTTGAAGAAAAGGTTTTGCTTATTAACCAAAAAAATAACATAAATGACACTCTGTAAATATAGAAACAGTATATAAATTTCAAAAACGGTTATTCAAGTTTGACGCCATTTGTCAACACTTAGTTTGCTTACTTACAAAACATAACATCATGTTAATAGATATACTGAGTTATCGGTTCAGATGGCTGTGAGCACTATGGGATTTAACTTCTAAGGTCATCAGTCCCCTAGAACTTATAGATAATTAAACCTAACTAACCAAAGGACATCACACACATCCATGCCCGAGGCAGGATTCGAAACTGCGACCGTAGCAGCAGCGTGGTTCCAGACTGAAACGCCTAGAACCGCTCGGCCACAGCAGCTGGCCAGAGAGCTATGTCCTATATATGCTGCTGCTGCTCTTTACGTTGTACTCTTCAAAAGCAATCTACAGTTAACAATTCTCGCGTTCTCTGCACCAAAACCTATTGTGGTGGTAACTGGGAAATTTATATGCTGCTTCGATGTAAACAACGGACTTCATTTCAACTGTCAGTCTCGTAACAGCAGGAGAAAAAGGTGCCGATGTGTAGAGTGATTATAGTTAAAGTCCCAGTTCTAAAACGATTTAAAAAGGTGGACCACTGATTAGAATGACGTCAAGTTTCAATGGACTATTGTGGAAGAAGGAAGATATGTTTTGGAAACAAAAACTTAACGCAACTTTTCCCACTAGATGGCTTTGTATCTGCCACAACGTAAATGGGCTTGGTTACAAATCAGAGATTAACTGCAGTGCAACGACTAAGGTGAAGGTTGCACATTAAACCAACCGTATTGTGCAATCTGCATGACCGCACAAGTTTGGCATTGGTAGGCAACTCTATCCACCAAGGCAAGATCGTTCCACATCGTATGAGAGAGAACGGTGTCCAGTTGTCCTGAGGCCAAACACCGCATAGAAAAAACAATGAAATAGGTTTTCAACTGCTGTGACACTGGCGCAAGATATGTTCAATATGCAATCTACTGTTTCCTGCCACAAACTATAAATGCTTGCTACGTCGCGAGAATCTGTCCACTTGAAAATTGCGACTGCTGCCTGAATAGTCTTGGCTCTGGTTTTGTAGCTAAGGTCGTGTACTTAAGAATGTAAGATCCAGCTTATCTAACCTTAGGCTAATTTAAATAATACGTAGTGCTGTGGGATGTGACCTGGATCACGCATGGATGGGGCGTGGGGTGCATTGCTTAATGGAAAGCCTCAATATAATTACGGATAAAAAAAGGAGCATTTATCGACTTTCATAGCTTAACTAAAAACAATTGTGAACACTATAAAAAGTGGGGGTTGATGATGCCTGTTGTACATTAAGTTCCGTACTTGATAAATATTAAACCTCGGTTGGTACTAAATTCGTAGTTTCCGGAACGGGATTGATCATAGGACGATTTAACCGTACAAGCACTTAACGCCCACATATAGTTGATGAGGATTACCCAGAGGAGAAAAGAACTCCAAAAAAGAGGACAAAGGCTCTGCACCAGGACCATACGTTGCTAGCAAACAGCTGCCCCTCACTTGACTTCAACACACGGAACTAATGTGTAAGATTACCGTTGCAGTACCCGAACGAATATTAAATATGAGATAAGAAACTAATTTAATTTCAATGCATAGTGTAAGAGGGAGGTTACGGAAGCTACAATACAAATGGCTCTAAAATCAGATTACGAGCACGTGGTAGTAACGGAAGAAAGTACAGAGCAAATAAGAATTTCAAGATAAAAGGATTGGAATTGCGCTGAATGTATCGCAAAGGCAACGAGATGTGAAAGCTGAAGGCTGTTAAACATGTACACTAACACGTATGGTAACGGACAACGCAAGTACCGACCAATGGAACGACGGGAATAAAACGGATTTAACAATCAGTCGCAAAATTACAGTGGTATCATATAATGCACAGACACTCGCGGTTAGAAAAATAAGAAGCTGACTGAAATGAATCGTTACCCATTTGACACACGAGGTAATAGTCTATGGAGCTATGGAAGGAAAGCTTTAGGGCTTCCTTTACGCTGAAAACTTACTCCATTCAAACTAGACTGACGAGGAGAAGCTCTTGCGAGCAACCGATCTACTAAAGTTGACCGCGCTGTCACGCTAACAGGCAGTCCTATTCCCTACTATGCTGTCACGCTAGCAGACAATCCGATTCCCACGGTTATGCATACAGAATTCGTAACCGCACGCAAACATTCATTCGTTATACTACTCCAGGACGGAAAGGAAACGATATGTGTAATGGGATATGGCACTGACACTTTGTAGACATGAACGTACGACTCAAAGAACTTAAAACTTTATGGATACCGCACAAGAGCGTCTGAATCGGACCAATAGCACAGACGTTTACACCAAAATATGAAAAACATGTAAACAATGGCTGATATGCACACACTTAGCTGCTCCCTCTTTTCTATACAAAAGGGAAGTTACTAATTGCACCGTAAACGTACCAGAGATATCAGATGAGAATATTTTAAATAAAATTCCATGGACAGGCTCACAGAGAGACCTTTCTATTGAAATTGAGAGAAAGCATATTCCACAACAGTTCGGAGTGTCTTAGAGGTCACATTCAGAATGGGTTGCGCAATGTATGCCTTCAGTTCAGCTACGTATGTAATTGGAGCAGTGAACACAACATCTTCAGGATAACCCCACAGCCAGAATTCGCACTGATTAAAATCAGGTGATCAGGACGGCTAGGCAGTAGGGAAATGACCGCTGATAATTCTAGCATTTCCAAAATTCCTCTGCAGCAGCTGCTTCACGGGCTGTCCATCGTCCGGAGGAGTGCCTTCTTGCATGAAAATGATCCTATCCACACATTCACGCTGTTGAAGAGCTGGAATGACGTCGCTGCGCAAAAGGCTCTTGTAGCGTTTACCAGTACGAAACAGGTAAAAGAAGCCGTAGGACCCGTCACATCAAAAAAATATGGCCGAACGATAAACCCGCACCACACAGTTACCTTTTCGGCGTTTTTACGGTGCCCACATTTTGCAATTCTTTGTACTTACATGTCCTTGGAGATTGAACTGGGCTTCACTTGACCACAAAATGTTCCATGGCCATTTATACCACAGGTCCGAGCGAGCAAGAAATTTCGGAGCAAATGTTTGTCTTATTGCAGGTGAGCATGGAGCAACTCCTAAACATAGATAACCTGGCACCGGTAGCAATGAAGGATGATTCGTAGAAGTTTACACACCGTGCTAACAAGTGTATCCAAAGTTTGGGCAATTTCCCGTGCACTGTATGTTTGCACACCACCGCTCTACCCCTTATTGGCTATAACTTCTACTGATGTCGGATGAACTGCTGTACTCCCTCTGCCATATTGCACTTCAGAACATCCCGTTTTCTCGAATTTCGTAATCATTTTCTTCAGATCCTTGGCAAACATCGGACCAAAGCAATTTTTCGTGCCCTTAAGCGCCCGGAACTTCTGCAGGGCTACTGGCACACAGTCAGCGTTCTTGGAAAACAGCGTTACCAGCAGTGCGCGATCCTGTATTGAGACGGTCCTGAGGAGTGTCTCAGACGCATCCTGAAGAACAGCCATGTAGCCAATTTTGCATATACTGACACTAAAGCGTCACTTACTCGTGAAATGTTCGTTGAATTTTTTTTGTTTGTGTAACGTTTCCCCCTTCTTCGATAGTGTTCCATTCAAATGTGACGTCATCCTGAACAGTGGTTCTTTTTTCACAGTGTTTCGAAACTCGAAATTTAATTATAATCAGCCTTTATTTGCATAAAATAGTTCTTATCCTAGCAAAAAAAAAATTGACTGAAACTAATATGGAAAGGGTGGAACATTCAGTTTTCTCTCAAAAATTAAAATTGTGGGGACAATTAGAGACAATTTGTTGAATTGTTTTTATAGTAGAACTAATAACAGTTATGCGAGATAGTTAGGGTTGGAACTTTAATAGTGGCAACTATTTATTTACAGTTTGTACAAAAAAGATACGTGTTTCAAAGCTTTACTGGCCCTCAGCGTAGTGACTAGCATTGTGTATAACCCGTTGACAGCGATGTGGAAGTCGTAGGATACTCTCAGCAGTGCCAGTTGCGTTGACGGTTGGAGCGGCGCGGTCTATTGCCCGACGAATTTGTAGCAGTTCTGAAGCGAATGTTCCTTCAGATTAGAAATCGAGCTGAACTCACTTGTGCTTAAGTCAGGGGAGTGCAGTACGTGGTATAGCACTTAGCAGCCCCATCAGTCAAGCAAATCAGTAAGAGCTTGCACTGTACGTGCTTGAGCATTGTGCTGCAAAATGATGGTCAGGTCTTGAAGAAAATGAAGTGGAAATTTGTGGTAAGGTATTATGGGTCCAAATTGCTAAGGTCATCGGTCCCGAAGCTTACGCACTACTTAATATAACTTAAACTAAGGACAACACACACACCCAAGCCCGAGGGAGGGCTCGAACCTCCGACGGGGGAGCCGCGCCGACCTTGAAAAACGCCCTAGACCGCGCGGCTACCCCTCTCGGCCCTGCAGAAAGTGTCATAACTCCTGTCTCTAAGCTGGTCGTAGGTTGTGTCCCACAAATGGACAGCATAGAGACAGAAGTGATGACAGTTTCTGAACGACCTGACCATCATTTTGCAGGACGATGCTCAAGTACGTACAGTGCGAGCTGTTACTGATTTGTCTGACTGATGGGGCTGCTAAGTGCTGTACCACGTACTGCACTCCACTGACTCAAGTCCTCGTGAGCTCAACTCGATTTCTAAACTGAAGGAAACACTTCACGGCATTCGCTTCAGAACTTCTACAAATTCATCGGGCAATAGACCGCGTCGCTCGAACTGTCAACACATCTGGCACTGCAAAGATTATCCTGCAACTTCCACATCTCTAGCAACGGGTTATACGCAATCCTGGTGACTACTCTGAAGGTCAGTAAAACTGACACTGCTTCGAACAGTCGGCTTTAGAAACTTTTGTAACGCACCGACCAACAACGTTTTCGTTCCAACATTCTAGACACATGTACCTTTCAAAAAATCCAATGAAAATCGAATTTTGGAGTATTTTGGTTAAGAACCTGGCTTGGGAACCGACCAGATCTTGCCTGGTAGTTCACAGCCAGGCGGATTGGTCAATAGGCATGGCATCTTACATTGTTCCGTCTTCGAATTAATCTGACACGAGTATCTATACGAGTTATTAGTATTAAGCCCGTTGCCAACTATCATCCTTGCAGCTTCTAGGTGTGGGCGAGCAGAGCGGAGCGTTTCTTTACCGATTGTTGGAATGTCTGCGTGAACAGAGCAATGAGTTACTTTGTAGTCCCGCACAATTGTACTTCCGCGCCGCAAGGATGAAGACGTTACATGGGTAAATACGAGTACATGCCTTAATGTACCAATTATAAGACGCATGCTATGTGTGAGCTGTGTATCTACAAGCCTTGTCTGAGTAGAATTCATCAAAACTGGGGAAAAATATTTCACAACAGTTTAAATCAGTCCCAGAGCCGAAGTACGAACTGTAGATGCAGAGGATACCCATGATGTGTCACAGGGTTTCTGGGGAACGTAGCTTCAAGTTTTGGTTTCGGCCGCTGTTCTTAATAGATTTTTATACCTGAGCGTAGAAAATACTAACACGAATCTTTACACAAGAATGGTAAAAACTGGTAGAAGCCGACCTCGGGGAAGATCAGTTTGGATTCCAGAGAATTGTACGAACACGACAAGCAATACTGGCCCTACGACTTCTCATAGAAGATAGGTGAAGAAAAGGCAAACCTACGTTTATAGCGTTTGTAGACTTAGAGAAAGCTTTCAACAATGTTGGTTGTAGATGAAGCTTTTGACAATGTTGGCTGGAATATTGTCTTTCAAATTCTAAAGGGGGCAGGGATAAAATACAGAGAGCGATAGACTATTTACAATTTGTACAGAAACCAGGTGGCAGTTATAAGAGTCGAGGGGCATGAAAGTGCAGCAATGGTTGAGAAGGGAGTGAGACAGGGTTGTAGCCTACCCCCATGTTATTCTCTCTCTACAATGAGCAAGCAGTAAAGAGAGAGAAGAAAAAAGGAAAAATTAGGAGTAGGAATTAAAGCCCAGGAAGAAGAAATAAAAACTTTGCAGGTGAATTGTAGTTCTATAAAAGACAGCAAAAGACTTGGAAGAGCATTTGAACGGAATGGACAGTATCTTGAAAGGAGGATATAGGACGTTGTTTTTGTTGTGGTCTTCAATCCTGAGACTGGTTTGACACAGCTCTCCATGCTACTCTACCCTGTGCAAGCTTCTTCATGTTCCAGTACCTACTGCAACATACATCCTTCTGAATCTGCTTAGTGTACTCACCTCTTGCTCTCCCTCTAACCTTTTTACCCTCCACGCTGCCCTCCAGTATTAAATTGGTGATCCCTTGATGCCTCAGAACATGTCCTACTAACCGATCCCTTCTTCTAGTCAAGTTGTGCCATAAACTCCTCTTCTCCCCAATTCTACTCAATACCTCCTCATTAGTTACGTGATGTACCCATCTAATCTTCAGCATTTTTCTGTAGCATCACATTTCGAAAGCTTCTATTCTCTTCTTGTCTAAACTATTTATCATCCATGTTTCACTTCCAAACAGGGCTACACTCCATACAATTACTTTCAGAAACAACTCCATGACACTAAAATCTATATTCGATGTTAACAAATTTTTCTTCTTCAGAAACGCGTTCCTTGCCCTTGCCAGTCTACATTTAATATCCTCTCTACTTCGACCATCATCAATTATTTTGCTCCTCAAATAGCAAAACGCCTTTACTACTTTAAGTGTCTCATTTCCTAATCTAATTCCCTCTGGATCACAAGTCTTAATTCGACTACATTCCGTTATCCTAGTTTTGCTTTTGTTGATGTTCATCTTATATCCTCCTTTCAAGACATAGTCCATTCCGTTCAATTGCTCTTCCAAGACCTTTGCTGTCTCTGACAGAATTACAATGTCATCGGCGAACTTCAAAGTTTTTATTTCTTCTCCATGGATTTCAATACCTACTCCCAATTAATCTTTTGTTTCCTTTACTGCTTGCTCAACATACAGATTGAATAACATCGAAGATAGGCTACAACCCCGTCTCACTCCCTTCCCAACCACTGCTTCCTTTTCATGCCCCTCGACTCTTATAACTGTCATCTGGTTTCTGTACAAATTGTAAATAGGCTTTTCGCTCCCTGTATTTTACCCCTGACACTTTCAGAATTTGAAAGAGAATATTTCAGTCAACATTGTCAAAAGCTTTCTCTAAGTCTACAAATGCTAGAAACGTAGGTTTGCGTTTCCTTAATCTATTTTCTAAGATAAGTCGTAAAGAATTCGTGTTAGTATTTTGCAGCCGTGACTTGTTAAACTGATAGTTCGGTAATTTTGATATGAACATAGACAAAAAACAAAACGAGGATAATGGGATGTAGTGATTCTGAGGAAATTAGATTAGGAAATTAGGCACTTAAAGCAGTAGACGAGTTTTGATATTTGGGCAACAAAAGTGATGATGTTCGAAGTAGGGAGGATATAAAATGTAGCGTGGTAATGGCAAGCCGGCCGGGGTAGCCGAGCGGTTGTAGGCGCTACAGTCTGGCACCGCGCGACCGCTACGGTCGCAGGTTCGAATCCTGCTTCGGGCATGGATGTGCGTGATGTCCTTATGTTAGTTCGGTTTAAGTAGTTCTAAGTTGTAGGGGACTGATGACCTCAGAAATTAAGTCCCATAGTGCTCGGAGCTATTTGAACCATTTTGTAATGGCAGAAAAAGCGTTTCGAGAGAAGAGGAATTTGTTAACATCGAGCATAGAAAGTATTTGTATAGAGTGTAGCCACGAATGCAAGCGAAACATGGACGATAGACAGTTTAGACAAGAAGAGAGTAGAAGCTTTTGGAATGCGGTGCTACAGAAGAATGCTGGAGATTAGATGGACAGATCACGGAACTAATGCGGAGGTACTGAACAGAATTGGGGAGAAGAGAAATTCGTCGTATAACCTGACTGGAAGAGGGACCGGTTGGTCGGACACATTCTGAGGCATCAAGAGATCAATTTAGTTCTGGGGCGAAGCGTAAGAGGTAAAAATCATTGAGTCAGACCGAAAGATCAGTACATTCAGCAGGATGTAGGTTGCAGTTGTTAGAGATGAAGAGACTTGCTCATGATAGAATAGCATGGAGAGCTGCTTCAAACCAGTCTTTGCACTGAAGACCACAACACCTGAGCGTTTTGACAAACGCGACCCTTTAGATATTTCGAGTTCCTGTTTCGTCTGAGTAGCCTTGCGTCTAAGTAGACTGTGAATTCTTTGTGGAATAACTTCTTAGGTGAAACGTTGGACTTCCTTCTCAGCGGCACTTCATTGCAACCTCCATTTGCGGAGGTGAAGAGGATTAGACTAGCACGGAGAACTGCATATTTGCACTGAAGACCAGAACACAAACACGTAGGTTCGGGATACACAGTACATGACGCGTAACGCTGCGTGATTCCGAGTGGGTTATAAATAAGCAGTAAGTGAGCAGCGGGCCAGACCTGAGGCAACCTCTGCTCGGTCAGACGAAGCGGATCCCAGGGAGGCGCAGCCGCCGACTGGAAACACCTGCAGGATGCCCAGCCGGACACCGGAGGCCGGCAAAGAGGTGAGGAGGAAGTGGCGGTGACGCGAGGAGGGTGCGGGAGGCGCCCGCGGGGGCGGCGGCGGGGTGTGGCGCGGGGGCGGAGGCGGGGGCGGCGGTCACGACGGACTGGGCACCGTTTGTAGGCAAATTGCAGAACAATGGCGGCGCGCGCACAATGGCGACCGGCGGCTCCGGGAGAGCGCGAGAGAGAGCGGGTGTGCGGCGTGCGGTGCGCGGGCCTTCTGTGCCGTCATCGGCAGCCGATACCGGAGGCCGGGGTTCACACGAGCCGTGGGAAACGGCGCCGGCCCAGTTCCGTCTCGGCCGCTGCCGCTTCTGCTGCTGCGTAGGAGGGGCGGGGGCGGAGAGAACGGCTGGCGCCGATACCCTGCGCCAGGTTACCGGCTGCTGCGGCCGCCTCGCCAAAATATCGGACGCAGCAGCGCAGCGAACCGCTGTCCTTACCTGTCGCTGGGGGAGAGACCTGCTTTAGACCGACAGGCCGTCGTTTTAAAGAAAACTTTTCAGGCTGCGGGACCGCGTCATCGCTTTCTTTTGCAGCAAAACGCTCTGGTCACTGTGGCCTACTTAAGGATGTTGTATTAACGTTGTAATGTACCATTTCCTAGCCATCCAAGTGTACTGTTCCTGTTCATTTTTGTAGTTGCCTCAGCCAATTTCCGGCTGCAGGGGGAAGGGGTCTTCCCCTAACGTTCCTGAGCGGGTGGATTTTAGGGCCAGCATTTCCAATTTACTGGCGAATCTCCAACTTCCAGTGGATAAACATATCACTCCAGGAGGCAGCACATCAGAGGAGCGTTCTAAGAAGGAGCAAGAAATAACCGCCGGCCGCGGTGGCCTTGCGGTTCTATCAGCTTCAGTCCGGAACCGCGTGACTGTTACGGTCGCAGGTTCGAATCCTGCCTCGGGCATGGATGTGTGTGATGTCCTTAGGTTAGCTATGTTTAACTAGTTCTAAGATCTAGGGGACTGATGACCTCAGATGTTAAGACCCATAGTGCTCAGAGCCATTTGAACCAACAAATAACCAATGACAGTGCCTATATTTCCCATCGCTTTAGACGTATAGTCTTTGAAGGGATCTGCGACAATACTGGTACTAACGACTGCAGCCTTTTTTTTTTAAAAAAAAATGCAGAACACTGTGCTATCTGTAATACCGCTATTTTATTTTGCTGGCGGTTTCAATTCTGAACCATCATCAACGGCAGCTCTAGAACATACAAAAGTGGACAACGTGTCAACGCCAAACGAAATATGAAAAACGAAAAGACGTTAAATCTATCAAAGTAGGCACAAAAATTGTCAGAGACGTATCACACGACAAACATGCCTTAACGTAAGTTACCGCAGGAAACCATTATTGCGAAGATAATGTAAAATCAAAAACTGTAACAAGATAAAAATATGACGGCACACTGACACAAGGACAAAAGGGATAAAAAGTGTAACAAGACAAAAATATGTCACATTTACACAAGGACAACTGATGTACAGCAATACAAGTCAGGGAACTCCAAAGTCAAAGAACGTAAGAGCCAAAGATGACAGTCTTGACCGAATACAACCGAGTTTGCATTAAATAATTATGTGATAATGAAATCCGAAAACTAAAGTATTAACTATCCTACATCTTTAATTCAGTTTTCATATCCGATGATCACGTAATTATTTAATGGTAACTTCTTTGGATTCGATCAAGACTGTCATCTCTGACTTCGGAGTTCTCTGACTTCGGAATTCTCTGACTAGTATTGCTGTACATCACTTGTTGTCCTTGGGTCAATGTGCCATCATATTTTTGTGTTGTTACAATTTTTAATTTTCTAATATCTTGGCAATTATGTTTTCCTGTGGTAACTTATGTTAAAGCATGTGTGACATATGATACATCTGTGATAATTGTCGTGAGTATTTTGATCGATTTAACGTAATGCTATTTTTCTTATTTCGTTGGCATTGTCACATTTCCACTGCCATTCATGATGGTTCAGAACTGAAACCTCTAGAAAAATACAATAACATCATTACTGGCAGCGCAGTGTTACGAATTTTTTTAAAAAGTTTGTACTTGTTGTTAACCATCGCCTAATCAAGATGTTCAGTCCTCGTGCTCAAAATCGTTTTCGTTTCTCATTAACTTCTCATGACGTGTTTCGAGTTACACCATAATCATTTATATATTGTAACACTATAGCGTGAGACGAAATGGATAAATATACTACAGTGAAGGTGTGAAGTTGATTAACATATCTTTGGAATCGATACAAGGTATCTTCTCATTGGCTGAGGCAGTGCAAAATGTCGCAAATTAAACGGTCTTCGCCACTAGCTCTAGGCGGCATTTTTGACAGTATCAAGATGCTTGTTGTCATAGGCGATGAATGTACGCAGGGAGTTGAAAGAAGTGGGAAACAGTGGTCAAGCAGCTCTCCATAACCCACAAATTCCTGTAGTTAGTGAGAGGTGGTGTAAAGATAGACGCCACTGGAGAGTGGACGACGAGAAACGGGTGATCAAGCACGCTATTACCTGTAGTGATCCAAAGCAAGATTTTGGGTTTGGTGAATGTATGGAGAATGTTATCTTCAACCATGTGTAGCGAAAGGGCAAAGTACGGTTCAGGTGGTCTTTAGGTAAAGTGTGTGTTTCGTGATCCCATTATTGTGCTTAAGAAAACATTGTGTACTATGTGAAGTAGGGGAACAGTTTGAAGACAGTTATAGTATCAGCATGAGACGAAAATAAATCATTGTGACAAGCTGATAAATACATCCAGCAATAAAATAAAAACAATATGGGATATAGTTAAGTAAGAGACAGGTAGGACCAGAAATGAGGAGGAACAAATAGCGCTAAAAATAAATGAAACCCTGGTAACAAACGCGTGTTGTGATGCAAACCATTTAAACAAGTATTTTGTCTCTGTTACTGATAGCATTGGGTTGTCAGGTTCAGTAAAAAATGCAATGGAATATCTGAGACCAGTGCACACAAGTAAAATGGAACTGACACTTGCTTCACCCAAAGAAATAGAATCCATCATAACGTCCTTCAAACCAAAGCATTCTAGTGGTTATGATAGCAGATCAACAAAGTTAATAAAAGAGTGTTCATGTGAGCTTAGTCATATCTTAAGTTATATGTGTAATCAATCACTTCTCACACGAACATTCCCAGACTGGCTTAAATATGCTGAAGTTATACCTCTCCACAAGTAAGGGGACAAAGAAATGCCGTCAAATTACCAACTGATCTCACTTTTTCCAGCTTTTTCAAAAATCAGTGAAAAGGTTATGTTCAAGCATCTACTTAAGCACCTTAGTGAAAATAACATACTGTCAAAGTCACAGTTTGGGTTTCTTAAGGGTTCTGATATTGAGAAAGCCATTTACACTTACAGCAAAAATGTCCTTAATTCATTGGACAACAAATTAGAGGCAACTGGCATATTCTGTGACATGTCAAAGGCGTTTGACTGTGGGAATCAAAGCATTCTTTTAAGTTAATTAAAATATTATGGCGTCACCGTTAGTGCTGCAAAGTGGTTTCAGTCATATCTTACTAATAGAAAGCAAAGGGTGCCATTACATAACACTTCAGCAGTAGGCAATCAGACATCATCTGACTGGGAAGAGATTACATGTGGTGTTCCCCAAGGTTCCATACTAGGTCCACTACTGTTTCTTGTGTATATTAATGACTGTCATCTGTTACATTACCAGATGCCAAGTTTGTCTTATTTGCAGATGATACAAACATTTCAATAAATAGTAAATCAAATATAAATTTAGAAAGGGCAGCTAATCAAATTTTTACTGACATTAATAAGTGGTTCATAGCCAATTAACTGTCATTAAACTTTGAAAACAAACACTATATGCAGTTCAGAAATACCAAGTGATATCCTTCTAGTGTGTGTATAAAATATGAGGACATGGAAATAGGATAAGTTGAGAGTGTAAAATTCTTGGGATTACAACTTGATAATAAATTCGGTTGGGAGCAACATACTAACGAACTGCTAAAGCGCCTAAACAAGTCTGTGTTTGCAATGCGAATGATATCAGACATAGGAGATATAAATACAAAAAACTGGCATATTTTGCTTATTTTCACTCCATTATGTCATATTGTATCATATTTTGGGATAACTCCACAAACAGAGAAAACATTTTTAGAGTACAGAACCGTATAATAAGAGTAATGAGTAGTGTAAATCTAAGAACATCATGTCGAAACCTATTTAAAGAATTTGGCGTATTAACCACAGCTTTTCAGTATATTTATTCCTTAATTAAGTTTATTGTATATAATACATCTCTTTTTCCAATTGACTGCTTAGTATACAGTATCAATACTAGGAATAAGAACAATATACATAAAGATTTAAAATCACTTACTCTTGCCCAGAAAGGAGTCCAGTATTGAGCAATGCATATTTTCAATAAGTTACCGGCAGCCATTAAGAGTTTAGTTTCAGACAAGGAGTAATTTAAAAGCATTTTTGGTGGCCAACTCCTTCTATTCCATCCATGAGTTTCTCAACAATTGCAGTAGACCACTTTAATGAAAATATATTATACATTTAATTTTTGACAATAATTGGTTGTAACAGCAAGTAACAACCTACTGTGTGAATGATGGATGTATGGAAAGCAGATGGAAGTCTTAAGTCTGTAAATAGTGGAAGTTTAATTTTAAATCTTGTACATAATCTGACTGTTTTTAACTGAGGATCACTGAAATGAATAATTTACTTTAATTTTTGAAAATACTTGGTTGTAATAGCCAAGAAATTAGCAAAAGTCTGAATGATGGATTTAATGAAAGCAGATGCAAGTATTAAACCTGTAAATATTAGAAGTTTAAATTTAATTCATGTACATAATTTTACTGTTTATTGACTGAGGATCATCAAAATGAATGAAACTCGAGTTTTTCTAATTACATTTTTGTAATGTGTTTATCTGACATGTTCCACACCCAGGAGGATTCCCTCTTTTATGGGTCTATGGAATGAATAATTAATCTAATCTAATCTAAAGCAGCTTCTGTGACGCAATAATTTGCGGACAATAACATTTCTGAAGGCAATAGAACATTTCTGACAGGAGTTAGAGCATCAACTTTGCTCCAAACTCCAGCGTAAATCTTCGCTACCATCTCCAGTGAGCTACCACTCCTCCACAAATACAAAGACATTTCACTGAAAGTGTTTCAAATGAGTTGTAGCTGTCATAGAGGGGAAGGGTGGCTACATCGTTTGTTAATGTCCATTAATAGGGGTGGGATAATTTTGATCAGTGTGAAGTGCATGTCAAGAAGTACCATTCCCATTGTACCTCACGTTAAGGTTTCTTCTTTTTCCAATAGCATGTGGAACACGGGATGAATTGCTGACATGGCTGTGTGTGCGCTGGAATTAGTCTAATCTTGTCTTCACCATACCTACGAGACCGATACACGGGATTTTTTACTATTTTCCTAGATTTATCATTTAGTCGTTATTCTTAAGATTTAGAACTGGATTTTCGTAGGACAGTTTCCGGCTAGCTTGCAGCTCTGTCGCTCCAGACCGAGACGTACGAGACTGAATAATCTATATTACTACACCGACCTGTCACATTAACGTGACCACCGGCTATGTTCGACGCCCAAGTACAACAACCGCTCATAGCAGGATGGTGGAAGTACTAGTAGTGGAGGATAGATAAAGAGTGTTGGGAGAACGCGGAAAACAGTGCAGTCGTTGTCATAATGCGGAAAATGAGCGGTTTATACTCAGGCTCATAAATTAAGGATAATGCTGATACATGGTGAAACAACGATCTGGTAGGCAGTTTTCAGGCTTAAGATCACCTTAGGGTATGACCATGCGGTGCATTGGACATGTGGTTGTCGCACGGTGGCCTTGGCAGCAGTCAAAATACGGAGAGGTGTGTTGGTGCATGTCAGAGTACGGTGCAGCGACTAAGTGTGCAGACGTTTTCACACGTGCTAATGGTGACTGTGTGTTGAAAATGGCTCAAAGAACACATATTGATGACGTTATAAGGGGTAGAATACTAGGGCGACTGGGGGCTGGTCAAGCACAGCAGGTCGTAGCACAGTCTCTCCGTGTGGCACAAAGTGTGATCTCAAGATTATGTCGACGATTATAGCAGACAGGAAACGTGTCCAGGCGCTACAGTACCTGACGTCCACAGTGTACAACACCACAAGAAGACCGATATCTCACCATCAGTGCCCGCAGACGGCCACGGAGTACTGCAAGTAGCCTTGCTCGGGACCTTACTGCAACCACTGGAACAGTTGTCTCCAGACACATAGTCTACAGACGACTTAACAGACATGATTTATTCGCCCGGAGACCTGCAAGGTGCATTCCACTGACCCCTGGCCACAGGGGAGCCCGTAAAGCCTGGTGTCAAGAACACAGTACATGGTCATTGGAACAGTGGTCCCAGGATATGTTCATGGACAAGTCCAGATATAGTCTAAACAGTGATTCTCGCCGGGTTTTCATCTGGCCTGAACCAGGAACCAGATACGAACCCCTTAATGTCCTTGAAAGGGACATGTATGGAGGTCATGGTTTGGTGGTGTGGGGTGGGATTATGACTGGTGCACGTACACCCCTGCATGTCTTTGGCAGAGGAACTGTAATAGGTCAGGTGTATCTGAACGTCATTTTGCACGAGTATGTCCGCCTTTTCAGGGGTGCAGTGGGTCCCACCTTCCTTGTGATGGATGATAACGCACGGTCCCACCGAACTGCCATCGTGGAGGATTACCTGGAAACAGAAGATACCAAGCGAATGGAGTGATGTCCGAAAGGCAATGATCAGTGGCATTTCTGAAAAGGCTAAGCTTGTAAACTGTTCGCGTATCGCCTTTGTTAAAGTAGACTGTGCGTTTCAAAATGGTGTTACCCCACATCAGCACCGAACCAACTGTGGTGCACCACAGACCATAGATGATAGGGGTGAACGGCGGCTGCAGAGATGTATAGGTGCAAACAGACGTGAAATGTTGAGCAGCTGAACACCCAGATGGAGCAAGGAGCTACCAACAGTATCTCCCCAACGATCGCTCAATGACCATTGCTACGTATGGGCCTCCGCATTCACCCATGCTGACTGCTGTTCATTGGCGAAGAAGGCTGGAATTTGCACGGCAAACCTCAAATGGACATCCACTGAGTGGTGACATTTGGCCTTTTCAGGTGAATGAGGTTTTATTCTCCATTGGACAGATGACTATTAGCTGAACGGCCTGCAACAGTCATTGGAAGGCTCCAAACCGGAGGAGTAGGCTTTATATTCTGGGGAATGTTTATGTGGTATTCTCTGGGTGGTCTGGTCATTATGGAAGGCACAACGACTGACACAATTACGGATCTATCCTTGGGGACCATGTCTGCCCCTACGTACAGTTTGTCTGTCTTCGGCACGATGTCACCTACCAGCAGGACAACGCAATGTGTCACCCAGGTCGCAGTGTACGTGCGTGGATCGAAGAGCACTAGGATGAGTTTACCGTACTCCCTTAGCCACCAAACTCCCCGGGTAAAATTAATGGCGAGGATCTGTGGAACCACGTGGATTGGCCACCTCTCGCCATGGATCCTCAACCGAGAAACCTAGCGCAGCTGGGCTCTGCACTGGAGTCGGCATGGCTCCACAGCGCTGTCGGTACCTTGACGGACACACTTCCTGCACTTCTCGCAGCAGTGCCCCCTGCAAAAGGTTTTTACAAAAGGTTTCAGGCTTTTGGCAGGTGGCCACATTAATGTGGCTCTCTCGAAACCCAGAACCCGGTACCAGTTAGCAGCAAAGGGGAACAAAATTCGATTTTCAGTATTCCACGTAATCACTGACAGAATTTAAAAATTTAAAATCGTACCATATACTAGTCAGATAACTTTAACACAGTAAGGCAACCATTGGAGTCAGAAACTGTGTGTTTCTCTTGACGTAGCGTAACTTACTGCGCGCATATACAAGTACTTCGTTCGTCCAGTATTTGAGAGTGGGAGCACTTAGCGACTTCCAGAGAAATTTACATTTACGAAAGGAAACAATTTTATCACCTACTATTTTTTTCGCTGCTCGTACAGTCAAACTTCAGCATCAGGCATGAGGTTTTAATTTATTGCTTCTTTACTACTAAACCTATTCAAAACACATTTTGCAGAAAGTACTCACATATACTTTTGAATGAACTTGCAAAAATATTTGATCCTACGAAACACAGTTCAGGAGTTACGGCGTCATAAGCAGTAAGAAGCATGAAAGACTAGCTTTTGATTATAATGGAGCGCAAATTACCCGACTTATCCATAAAATTTCGGGCGTGCAGCCGCATAAATTCAGTTTGTTCCTCTAATATTTCGGCTGAATTCCGTCCTTCAGAGTGAGCCGTGGTGAGTTAACGCTCCAGCACTTGCTTCGTCCGTTTAAACCCGAGGACCAAACCACTGCGTATGCGGCCAAAGATAAACAAGGCGCCAGAGACGTTGATATGTAGCAAAGAGGTGCAACATATGCATGCAAATTAAATCTATGGCTGCGCAGTCGATCCACACTGTGATATCGTCGTGTCACGAAGAGCTGCACCATCACGACGTAATTGTGATTTAATTACAGAAATTGCCGGGTTCCATGATTTGTCCAAGCTGAAGCCGCTATCTCTATTAATTAAATTCGTCCTCAAAGGAATTTCAATTGCTCCTTTCACTACTGAGTCCCAGAAAGATGAAGCCGAGGCTAAAAATTCAACATTATCGTATACCATAGAATTCCCAGAGTCAATACAGTGCTCCACCACTGCAGATTTATTAGGTGGGACTCAGTAGTGAAAGAAGCAATTGATATTCGTTGCGCCGCGAAAACAAGAAGATATACCCAACTTATATTCAACCAGTGTTTCATGATGAGAGCACGACTCACAACAAACTTGAAGCATAATTTCAAATATCTGCTAAAAATTTCTCGATTACATGCTTAAACGCATTAACTCATCTGTAAAATAATTTGACGTTCGAATCTGTTTTATGCACGGTTGTTTGATACCTTAAAGGATCTTCACTTAATAATCATTTCTTAAAACGTTGTAAGCAAGTTTAGGGTTGTTATATCACTGTGGAGTCTGAACGTCCTGTGCATAATTTCAAACCAAAATATTCGCGAAATCTACAACGAAAATCACGGCTACTGTGTGTTATTTTACGAAGCGGGAAGGTTCAGTAACGTCTGAAAAGATTTGTCAGACGCTTACTACTGCCATTCTCAACTCCGGTGGAAATTTGGTAAATGGTACTGATCCACGACAATACACGGCCACTAACCGCTGTCCACATTTTAATATTAACTATTTTCAGACTGCAAGGTAACGATCGCTATATGTTATCAGTAATAACTGCTAACATTCAACAGTTTCATGTCCTATACACAAATCAACAACGCGTATCGAGAGACAATGCTCTTATCATCAGGCTGTCCAACCCAGCTTTTGAAGTAAAAACACTAAAATTTGCTATTGTCTGTGATCGTTAGCAGCTATTTCGTCAAAGAAGTGTTATGCGTCTGCTTTAAAATAATTCTAAAAATCATTAAGAATAATCTTTCAGATGTCTTTGATTTGCGCATTAAGAATATTGTCATATTTATTCTCTTGAATAGCAATTCTAATTCTTCTTTAAACCTTTTTTTAACTTCTGGATTTTTAAATCATCTTCTGTTCTCTTAAGGGGATGGCAATGTTTTGAACACATGGTTCGCAACAGCTGATTCTTCGTAGTTACTTAATGCGTCGCGTCTTGTTCTGAACACAAGGAAAAATAACAGTTCACAACTAAACTCTGGTTAGAGAAAACCACATTCTGAAATTAGGAAAAAGAATATCTGTAGGACATCCATAAACTCTAAGTCTTGTCTCAGTCGTTATTCTTAAGCAGACGATGACGGCAACAATGACGAAATAGTAGTGATCTTGTCGTGTGATAAGACAGAGCAATCACCATCATCATCATCTCCTTCCAAGGATTAGGTGTTGTAATCACCTGTTCCAGACCCTATCATCCATCCATCCATCTCTTATGAGTTCTGTCTAGTTCTCTCTTACGAGTCAGCAGATAATTCATTATCTTCTTTGGCAATCTACTGTCTATCATTCTATCAACATGATCCTTCCATTTCCTTTTGTTCTCTTCTATATTGTCATTAAGTGAAAACATTTTTTAATCTGATCTTATTGTTTCATTCCTTATTTTATCCATTTTATTACAGCGTCTTACATATCTCATAAATTTCGTCTCTGATGCTTGTATACGTGAGTTTTCTTTTTTTTTGTTACTGTCCATGATTCTTAACCATATACAAGAGTAGGTACAGTCATAACTTTGTAGAATTTCATTTGTATTTCTTTTCTTGTTTTCCTTTCCAAAATTCTTCCAATCGTTCTACAGATAGCTTGATATTTATTAACCTTCATCTCAGTGTCTTTGTCATAATGAAAACTAATATAACATCCTAGATAACTAAAGTGGAATACTTATTCTAAAATTTTGTCATTTATTATTATTTTCGATTTGATTGGATTCGTTCCTTGAAAGTCATTATCTCTGTCTTATTTGCAGATATAGTTAAGTTGTAATATATTGCATTTTGGCTCAATCTATATAATGTTCTTTGTATATTACCTTCTGGTTCCTGTATAAATATGTCATCAGCTTATAGAAAAGAATTTAATGGTACCTAGGTCATGTTTTAATTTTTAAATGTATTTCATATTTCCACTTCATAACTAGGCCATCAACATACAAAATAAGTGGGTGAATGACTGCATCCTTGTCGTACAACCTGATTCATTAAAATTTCATCTGGCATTTTCGAATCTGAACTTACAACTATTTATGGTATTAATAAGACGTTTTGGAGAACTTTATATTTCCACATCAAAAGCTCTCTCAGTATCAATAAATGCTAAAAGCACTTGTAAGCCAAATTCGCGACGTCTTTCAATAATTTGTCTGATTTGTAGTATCAATGAGATGTTTTGGAAAACCTTCTATTTCCACATCAAAAACTATCTCAAAATCAATAAATGCTAAAAGCATTTCTAAGCTAAATTCGCGACATTTTTCAATAATTTGTCTTATTTATAGTATTAATGAGATGTTTTGGAGAACCTTCTGTTTCTACTTCAAAAGCTCTCTCAAAATCAATAATTGCTACAAGCATTTCTAAGCCAAATTCCCGACGTTTTTCAATAATTTGTCTTATTATAAATATATTTTAATAACGGATGTCCCTTTCTGAAGCTTGATTCTTTTTCTGAGATTATTGCATCACAGATAGTTTTTAGCCTTTGATTAAGATTTTTCCTGTAAATTTTTATCCTGCATTTAGTAAAGTTATTCCTCTATTATTTCTTGTGTCTTTCCTACTGCCTTTTTTAAATGTAGAAATAATGTTAGCTGCGTTTCATTCTTCATATACAGAAAAGTTCTTCCAACACATATTTAAAAAATGGAGGAAACGAATTCTTCCAACTCATATAAATGGAGGAAGCAGAATTCTAAAATAGTTCCTCCATATTTGATAAACACAGCACTGATGCCATGTAGGACAGCAGCTTTTCTATTTCTTGTTATATTGAAGGCTGCTTTTCATCCTTTTATATCTATTTGATCTGCAGGGTCATTATCAATTTTTATCGAATAACTTTCTTCATTATCTTCATCATACCATTAATTTATGCAATGGATCTTTTGTTATCATATTAATGTTTTCAGTATTTTTCTCTATTTTATTCATATGCTTCATACTTTTAAACGTTATACTCTGTCTTCCATGAACGTCATCTTCAATGTTAGCTACGAATCTTTACTAGGATTCACAATGATGATATTTTATTAAATTCTTTGTTTTATGTTCTTCCTATTTATATATTTCCTAGGATTCATTTATTTGTATTTGTAAATAGAAGTTATAAGTATTTTGTTTTCCTTTAATATTGTTAGTTATTTTTGTGTATTCCATATTTTCATACCCCTTTTTGGGTTTGATACTTATGTTTCCCTAGTACCTCATTAGCTATTTCCAGCACTGCCATTTTTAATCTTTCCAATTTTTCCTCCATATTATCTTTAGTTTCAACCATTTGCTACTCCTTTGCGATTCTTTGTTGATATAAGTTTCTCGTGCTTTCTTTCTTGGAGATGAACTGAATATTTCAAGTTTTGTCTTTGGGTTTTCTTTACATTTGTTTGGTTCCTCGATTTTGCTCATGTTTCAATCTTTGAAGGGACTAGGAAGTGATTTTAGCCTGTATCATTCCCTGTAAACACATGAGTATCTCATATCAAGATTCCACCGAATTCTCCTTAATTGGGCCTCTCTGATTCGTCACAACGGCACTGTAATTATGAGTGAGATTCATTTTGACTGATGATCATACCAACTACTACCACAGATTCATAAAAGATAAGTATCACATCGCGTATTTAATGCGCCGAATCGCAAGTACTTGCGAACGCCAGCATTCCATTGACTACACTCGACAGGTGCCGAGACAGACGTCCTCTTCGGACCAGACTTTGCTTGTTGTCTCAAAAAGCAATTGTTTGAAGCTATACTGCTCCTAACGTTTACTGTATACTGCCCCTATCATGCTCCAAGCGATGTAGTTTCCGTATAAATGCACATACTTTCACAGAACATAAAAAAGCATAACATATACAGTTACTTTGACGTGATCTTGCAAATAATACACTCCTGGAAATTGAAATAAGAGCACCGTGAATTCATTGTCTCAGGAAGGGGAAACTTTATTGACACATTCCTGGGGTCAGATACATCACATGATCACACTGACAGAACCACAGGCACATAGACACAGGCAACAGAGCATGCACAATGTCGGCACTAGTACAGTGTATATCCACCTTTCGCAGCAATGCAGGCTGCTATTCTCCCATGGAGACGATCGTAGAGATGCTGGATGTAGTCCTGTGGAACGGCTTGCCATGCCATTTCCACCTGGCGCCTCAGTTGGACCAGCGTTCGTGCTGGACGTGCAGACCGCGTGAGACGACGCTTCATCCAGTCCCAAACATGCTCAATGGGGGCAGATCCGGAGATCTTGCTGGCCAGGGTAGTTGACTTACACCTTCTAGAGCACGTTGGGTGGCACGGGATACATGCGGACGTGCAATGTCCTGTTGGAACAGAAAGTTCCCTTGCCGGTCTAGGAATGGTAGAACGATGGGTTCGATGACGGTTTGGATGTACCGTACACTATTCAGTGTCCCCTCGACGATCACCAGAGGTGTACGGCCAGTGTAGGAGGTCGCTCCCCACACCATGATGCCGGGTGTTGGCCCTGTGTGCCTCGGTCGTATGCAGTCCTGATTGTGGCGCTCACCTGCACGGCGCCAAACACGCATACGACCATCATTGGCACCAAGGCAGAAGCGACTCTCATCGCTGAAGACGACACGTCTCCATTCGTCCCTCCATTCACGCCTGTCGCGACACCACTGGAGGCGGGCTGCACGATGTTGGGGCGTGAGCGGAAGACGGCCTAACGGTGTGCGGGACCGTAGCCCAGCATCATGGAGACGGTTGCGAATGGTCCTCGCCGATACCCCAGGATCAACAGTGTCCCTAATTTGCTGGGAAGTGGCGGTGCGGTCCCCTACGGCACTGCGTAGGATCCTACGGTCTTGGCGTGCATCCGTGCGTCGCTGCGGTCCGCTCCCAGGTCGACGGGCACGTGCACCTTCCGCCGACCACTGGCGACAACATCGATGTACTGTGGAGACCTCACGCCCCACGTGTTGAGCAATTCGGCGGTACGTCCACCCGGCCTCCCGCATGCCCACTATACGCCCTCGCTCAAAGTCAGTCAACTGCACATACGGTTCACGTCCACGCTGTCGCGGCATGCTACCAGTGTTAAAGACTGCGATGGAGGTCCGTATGCCACGGCAAACTGGCTGACACTGACGGCGGCGGTGCACAAATGGTGCGCAGCTAGCGCCATTCGACGGCCAACACCGCGGTTCCTGGTGTGTCCGCTGTGCCGTGCGTGTGATCATTGCTTGTACAGCCCTCTCGCAGTGTCCGGAGCAAGTATGGTGGGTCTGACACACCGGTGTCAATGTGTTCTTTTTTCCATTTCCAGGAGTGTATTTCAGAAAAATCCATCTAATGTTATCTTTACAAAGGAAAATGATCACATAAAATTATGCAAGTTGCTTGTGACGTGGCGCTACAGCTTCACGAAGTACTTTCGGATCTGTTACTTTTGTGATCTGTTGTTGTCAATAGGGTCTAACTGCTGCGAATGCTCATCGTATTTCGTCGTTTATATGCCGTGTCTATCTATTTGCTACGCACCACGGTACTGCTGCGTGCCGTACGCCCATTGACTTGCCAGCGGATCGCTGGTGCGTGAGTAGAACACTGCATACTGATCACTGCTGCGGAAATGCCTGCAGGTCTTCACACCGCCCACTGCTTTGCTCCAGTTGCCCTCGTTTCTCGATTTTCCTCCAAATCGAGTGTCTCCCTTCTTTCCTGCCACTTTTCCTTCTATCCTCCTCATTCTGTTCACTCATTCCACTCCTTTTACTTCCTCCTTTCCCTTCTTATTCTCTTAGTTTTAATAATTCTCCTTCTCCTTGGGGCCCACCCACTCCTACTCCTGTTAAGCTACCTCTTCTTCGTCCTTCTTTTATCCTTCTTTGTACTCCTACTCCTTTCTCCTCCCTCTACTCCCTCTCTCTTCTTCAGATTTATCTTCCTTTCTTTGTTTTCATTTTTCTCTTTTATTCTTCTCTTTTGCTAGTGATATTGCTTTTGGTCAAAAGACGCACGTCATTAAATGGAAGCACAAGAGGCATTTGCGATTTGTTTTGCGTAATGAATCTTCTGACTGGTTTGATGTGGCCTGGAACGACCTCTTCACAGCCACCCTCTTCGTTCCAGAATAGCATTTACACCTATTTGCTAGACGTACTCCAATCTCCAAGTTCCCCAAAAGTTTTTCCGTTCTCCGGTTCCTTCTAGAACAAAGGGTTCGTCCCGGATGTCTTAACAGATGTCCTATCATCCTGTTCCTTCTTGTCAATTTTTTCCACATGTTTCTTTTCTTCCCGATTCCACTAACTTCTCATTGCTTATTAGTTCACCAAATTTTCAACGCCCTTCCATAGTGTCACATCTCAAACGCTTTGGTTCTTATCTTTCCTGTTTTTCCCACTGCGAATGTTTCACTTTCACACAAAGCTGTGTACCAAATGTACATTTTTCAGTCATTTCTTCTTCAAATTAAGGCCGATGGTTGATGTAGATTATTTGAGTAGGAATGACCTTTTTCCATGTGCTAGTCTGCTTTTTATGTCGTCCTTGCGTTGTCCTTCATATGTTATTTCGCTTCCAATTCATCAGGATTAATTCTCTTCGTCAACTCTCCCTTCCCAGTTTTTATGTGAAATTCATCGCTAGTCTCATTTCTGCTACTTCTCATTACTACCTCTCTCTTCGGTTTACTCTCAGGTGTAATCATCAGAACGTTCATTCCATTCAAAAGTTTCTGCAATTCTTCTTCAGTTTCATTGAGGGTAACAATGTCATCAGCGAATCTAATCATTGATATCTTGTCACCCTGAATTTAGTCCCATTCACGAACCTTTTCTTTATTCGTGGTATAAGCATAAGAATCACAGAAATTTTGCTGAATCAATGTACTTTCAAATTAACTTTTATGTCGACAAGACACCTCCAGGGCTTTTACGCCCCGGCTGTATACTTCTTACGTTGTCAGCACTGGTGCCGTTGCGGGCACATACGTACGCGGCAAGGAAAGCTTGTAAGCTGAGCAGAGACGGACGGAGAATATACACTATATGATCAAAGTATCCGGACAGCTGGTTGAAAATGACTTACAAGTTCGTGGCGCTCTCTATCGGTAATGCTGGAATTCAATATGGTGTTGACCCACCCTTAGCCTTGACTCTTGATTCAATATGGCGTGCTCAGCAATGAAACAAATCAGTAGGCTCTGCCAGAAATATCGACTCTTAGACTATGTGTTTCATAGTGTATTTTAATAAGACAGTATGCCACCTTAGGCATTTTATAACACTTAAAACACTTGATAATGGCACTTTGAAGCCGAAATCATGATTGTGTAAGTGTAAATGTAACACAGTAAATAAACAACAGTCTAATGGCGGTACTGGCTTTAAAGAAATACATTATGATTGTGGCCTCGCACTACGAAAAATTATTACTTTCTTAGCCTCTTCCATCAGTACAGTTTCCGTTTTCTCCAGGTCTTCCACGCTTTTCCCTATCAAAACAATATCATCCGTGAAAGCCAGAACATTTATCTTTTTTTCCTGTGGTGACTCCTGTACATTACTACGTTACTCTCCTCAGGGTGTTGTTGAGTGCCAAATTTGGCAGGGTTGGCGATATAATATCTCCCCGACTCACTCTTGTTTTTACCTCAAACGTTTCTGAGAACTCCCCCTGTACTTTCACTTTATACTTTGATTCCATCACACACGTTTCAGTTAGCTTTATCAGTTTGTCAGGTAACTTCACTTACCCGCTCAAATTGTGAAGTTTCCTATCATTTCTTCCTTTTCTGAGTGCTTCTCTTTTTTTGTCAGACAGTATATGTCGTACATTCTAACACCGGTCGCAGTTCTCTTTGGTTTCCGTTGCATTATATATATACTGTTGGTTTAAAATATTATGACCACCTAGTGGTGTATATATTACTGCCCGGCTCCAAGGAACGAGCTACTGGGAAACAGTGAAACTTGTGGCTGTTCGCTTCCTGAACATCTATTGCAAGTTTAGGACAGAAAAACACTCTTGGTTGCACAAGACAGGTTTGGACTGTTCTAAGCATCATCAGACAATCTATGGAAATTACAAACTGATGTAAGTGTAAATTGCTATTAAAGATATTAATAAATGACAATGTCAGTATAGATACTGATATTAGCGATCCTGATGTCATTATAGTAACTATGACTACGGAAGTTAATAAATCAGTCAAGACGGCTAGGAGTGTCTTGCTGCTAGATAGAGCAGATAAACAGATATTAACACGTTACGTAGACAGTGAACTGACCTCACTTAGTACCAGTAAGATGGATGTAGAAGAATTATGAGCAAAGTTTAAGGAGAGTGTAAATCATGGTCTGGAGAGTTGCTTGCCTAGTTAGTGGATTAAGGTTGGCAAAACCCACCTTGGTTTACTAACGAAATTTGTAAGATGCTTAGAAATCAAAGGCTGTTGCACTCTAGATTCAAAACGGTACGTACAAACGACGACAAGCGAAGGATCGGAGAGGTTCGTGCGTCTATAAAAAGATGTATGTCCGAGGCATACAACTACTATCACCGCCACACCTTTGCAAAAGATGTGGCAGAGATCCCGAGAAAATTCTGGTCTTCTGTAAAATCGCTAAGTGGGTCTAAGGACTCCATTCAGTCCCTTGTTGACCAGTCTAGTGTGGAAGTTGAAGACAGCAAAACGAAAGCCGCAGTTTTAAATTTCACACAGGAGGACCATACAAAGATACCGTCATTTGACCATCGTACAGGCATCCGTATGCAAGACATAGGAATAAGCATACCTGGCGCAGAGTAGCAAAATACGAATTTGAAAACAAACAAATCACCAAGTCCGGATGGAACCTCAGTTCGATTTTACTCTTCGACGTTAACCTTTTACCTAGCTTGCATTTATCGTGAATCTCTCGTCCAGAACAAAGACCCAAGCGATTGGAAAATAGCGCACGTGACTCAAGTATATGAGAAAGGCAAAAGAACGGACCCGTACAATTACAGACCAATATCAGCAACTTCGGTTTGCTGCATTCTTAGTTCTTCTTGAGGCTAAGAAGGTTATGTCCAAATCAACATGGTTTTAGAAAGCATCGCTCGTGCGAAACTCAGATTGCCCTTTTCTCACATGCTGTACTGAGAACTATGGATGAAGGACAGCCGGCAGATTCCATATTTCTAGATTTCCGGAAAGCATTTGACACGGTGCCCTATTGGAGGCTGTTAACGAAGACACGAGCATATGGAATAAGTTCACAGATATGTGAATGGCTCGAAGAATCTGAAATAATACAAACCAGTATGTTGTCCTCGACGACTTGTTCATCGCAGACAACGCTATCATGCCGAGTGCGGAGTGCGACAAAGTCGGCAGCAGTTTGCGGTTGTTTGCTGATGATGCCGAGCTGTACGGTAAGATGTCAAAGTTTTTAGGAAGATACGAGTTGCACGAAATTTCCAGTTGGTGTGATGAATGGCAGCTAGCCCTAAGTGTGGAAAAATGTAAGTTAATGCGGATGAGTAAGAAGAACAAACCAGTAATGTTCGGAAACAATATTACTAGTGTCCAGCTTCACATAGTCAGTCTTAAATATGTTTAAAAGCGATATGAGGTGGGAAGAGTATGTGAAAACTGTGGTACGGAAGGCATATGATCGATTTCGGCTTATTGAGATAATTTTAGGAAAGAGTATTTCACCTTTAAAGCAGACGCTTGTGTGACCTTTTCTTGAGTGCTGCTCGAGTGTTTTTATCCGTACAAAGTCGGACTGAAGGAAGACATCGAAGCAGTTCAAAGGAGGGCTGCTGGATTTATTACCCATAGGTTTGAACAAAACGTAAGTGTTGCGGAGGTGCTTCGGGAAATCAAATGCGAATCCCCGGAGGGAAGGCGGCGTTCTTTTCGGGAAACACTATTAAGAAAATTCAGAGAACCGGCATTTGAAGTTGTCTGCGGAGCGATTTTGCTCCCTCCAATATACATCGTCCGTAAGGACCACGAAGGTAAGTTCCGAGAAATTAGGGTTCACACGGGGGCGTACAGACAGTCGTTTTTCCGTCCTTCTATTTGCGAGTGGAACAGGAGGGGAAATGGCAAGTAGCGACACAGGACAACCTCCGCCAAGCAACTGTGTAGATACAGACGTAGAAGACATACACCGATTGCACTACAGCGCCACATTTGTGTTTCAGGGGGTGGTAAGGGATATAAATTTTAATTCATATAACATTGCACCATAACTGAGCTTGCCGATAAAAGTTCTTGCTAATCATAAACGAGGCGTCGAACGTAATTAAGACTCTCAAAGAACTGGTAGGTAACAGGCAGATAGCCACTGCCAATGCTTCATTCATCCCCTAGAAGCAACACGAAGAAAGGCAACGACAGCAGGAAAAAAAACTACTAAAGCCTGCAAGGCAAATAGGCGCATTCAGTGAGCATAAAAACACGAGGGTAAAATACACCCATATAATTGGTAGGCTAATAGTCCTTTGGCACGTGACTGGGCACTTACAAGAATAAAGAAGCAGCTAAATTTTTAGTAAAGATGAGAAGCAAATAAACAAAGCAATGTTAAACCGGAAAACTAACTACAACCGTAGTAACGCACTGATGAAGAAACCGTCCCTGGGACACAAATATGGTCTTTTTACAGTAATGTGAGTACGCGCTGTCATGCCGGCAATTACACTGCCAGGTAAGTGTCAACGTTGCGTGGAGCAATAGTGAGAAAAGGCTCACAATGTGGTGCACTAAAGCTAACTTAACTAATCGCTAAGACTTAAATAATCAATAAGTACTATAGTGGCTCAGTTAAGGTGCAGCATTTAATGAATTGAAGTTAACCCCTTATTACCCCCTGAAACACAAATGTGGCCCCAAGCTCCATAGTTCAATCTGTGTATGTCTTCCTCTTCTTATTTTTAACTTACTCATTTATTATTGCCTTTAATATCAGTTTATATTTATACCAGTTTGTAATTTCCCAAGATTGTCAGATGATGCCTAAAACAGGCGAAACGCTTGACTTTTGAAGATTAAATGAACCCTTCTTGCACAACCAAGTCCGTTTTATGTGTTCCAAAGCTCTGCACTGCGGTAGTCATGAAGTGGAGTGATTTTAATCTACTGCAAGTGGTTGAAAGTCGGTGAAAGCACAAGTAGGCAAGAATCAGTTGGCTAGGTTTGTGCTCTGGACTGAACTTCCGTGAGCGACTTCATTTCTTTTCATTTGTCTGTCTCCTGTTTTTATCCTACACGTACATCTGTTTTTATGTCATCATGCTTCTTGTATGTTTATCTCTGTGGCCGAAAAGCGGCGTGCATAGACCGCTGCCGGCCTACCTTTTGTAAAGGTTTAAAATAACAATAAAGAAAAAAAGAATAATTGGACGTCCATTCTTCATATCCTTCATCACAGAAGATGGAGGTCGAAGACTTACAAGTACAGTAAAGCAGGATAGCCGAGTACGCGTGGCATGTTTGATGACAGAGTACATTTCTGGTGCAGGCATAAGTCTTTCGCAGTATACCGTTTAGCGCACAGTGGTGTTCAGGCAGCTCTGCTGGAGACGAAAGCCACATGTTGACCGAATTACATAGCCAATTACTATTGTATTAGGCAAGGGAACATGGAATCTATGGTGGATCAATGGAGACCTGTTGAACAAATCACGTTCCATTTTACACATTCCTTTTTTTGAGGTATCCGGATACGCCGTCCTTCAGACGAATGTTTTTCTAAACGCGTACAGCACCGTCGCAGGCTGGTGGAGGAAGTACTATGCTGCCATAATCGTACTACATTAGCTTGAGGAGGCCATTTGATGTGAACCCCGACAAAATACATCTGAGAAGCTATTGGGCGCCGTGTCTTCTCCCCTAACCAAACAGCGAGTAATTTTCTGGAACTGCGTGATCTGTGCGTAGACTTCTGGTGATACTTCCGGAAAACTACCAGGGACTTGTCGAGTACCATGCTACGCTGAATCGCTGAAGCACTGCGTTAGAAAGGCACACGAACACTCTATGAAGTAGGCAGTCACTGTGTGTTGGATCATCAGTAGCGTGCATACCACCGTACAAATATACTCGCAGTTGTGGGCCTAATACAACGTGTCCCTAATTCTTTGAGCTGAAATTTTGTTTTATGGGGAGCAACGTCGGTGGTATATATATTACCATATATTGCAGAATTTTGGAATTTGAGTTTTTAAGACAGCTACCGTAAAATGTAAAAGTAAAGGAACAATGTTCACGACCCAAAAATATATGTAAACATCTGAAGATGGTGTGAACACAAAATGAGTGTGTTCCCAAAAAATTGTGTGTTGACGCTTCATTTGTTGGCGAAGCTGGTGGGAAAAGGGGTGCCATTCACATCGGCGCATTATCCCATAAGCATTAACCGCACGGGAACTATACTTTTCACTTTATGCGCTAGGAGCATTCCTGTCGCATCACGCGACGCGCCTGCCCGCGAGCTGAAGAAAAAACTTCCATCGGGCTCGAGGGTCACCAAAGGTTGCCCATGCCTGGATTGGAGTTTTGTACGCGAAATGGAAGGTTCGGTTCCGAGTGCTGATTCGGCATACTGTCTCAAGTCTTGTTATCGTGGAGATGACAAACTGTAACGCTTTCGCGACGCCTTACAGCTCAAACTGGTAACGTTATCGAGGCTGGACAACTCCGCACGGTCGTTAGCTTGTGCTCTAGAAAATGTCGGGCCTGTTTCAACTGAGGTAACAGTCTTAACAATTTTTTTCCCTCCATTGCACCCGAAAAACTCGACCATTTTAGAAGCTGAGTGGCGCGGCAGTCTTAACAAGGCAGTCGTCCAGAGTGGCGTTCCGCTGCGTATGGAGGGCGGCCCTGCTCGCAGAGGGCGCAGGTACACGTGATCCGGTTGCCTTAGCGACGCGACGGAATCAAGGCCGATCGGGCGACACTCGCCGGTGCGCAGTACTCGCGGCAAAAAGCGGTCGCAATTGCAGCCGGTACTGGCATCTGTCAAGTGCGGCCGCCTTGTCCCGTCACAAAGTCACCCCTCCCGGGTTTCTCTTGCTCCGCCGCGGTTACCCCTTCTTCCCGAGAACTCGCCAGGATGTCCGTTCCACATACGTCGACTTCTGGCGGCACGTTTTAATGAGTCGCTGTAGTAGGCCAGAACGAGGCGGCTGGTTCAGAGGGTAAAACCAAATTCCGCCGACAAATGTCCGAGGAAACCGGATCACCTCGGAATGAGGAGAAGACGTATTAAGGAAATCCAGAGTGACGCACCTTTGTCTGTAGACGGCTTCACTTTCAAAACAGTTGACCGCTTCGAGTACTTAAGAAATCTTTAAGTGAAGACACACAAAGGGTTCTACAAATACGTTATCAGATCGAAAGTATCCGGACGCCTAATGGTGAACATTAATATGTGGTACACGTCTTCACCTTTCTACATCAACATCTACATCCATACTCCTCAAGCCACCTGACGGCGTGTGGTGAAGGGTATTCTGAGAACCTCTATCGGTTCTCCCTTCTTTTCCAGTCTTGTATTGTTTGTGGAAAGAAAGATTGTCGGTATGCCTCTGTGTGGACTCTAATCTCTCTGATTTTATCCTCATGGTCTCTTCCCGAGATATACGTAGGAGGGAGCAATATACCGCTTGACTCCTCGGTGAAGGTATGATCTCGAAATTTCAACAAAAGCCCGTACCGAGCTACTGAGCGTCTCTCCTGCAGAATCTTCCACTGGAGTTTATCTATCATCTCCGTAACGCTTTCGCGAGTACTAAATGATCCTGTAACGAAGCGCGCTGCTCTCCGTTGGATCTTCTCTATCTCTTCTATCAACCCTATCTGGTGCGGATCCCACACTGCTGAGCAGTATTCAAGCAGTGGGCGAACAAGCGTACTGTAACCTACTTCCATTGTTGTCGGATTGCATTTCCTTAGGATTCTTCCAATGAATCTCAGTCTGGCATCTGCTTTACCGACGATCAACTTTATATGATCATTCCATTTTAAATCACTTCTGATGCGTACTCCCAGATAATTTATGGAATTTACTGCTTCCAGTTTGCTAACCTGCTATATTGTAGGTAACTGATAAAGGATCTGTCTTTCTATGTATTCGCAGCACATTACACTTGTCTACATTGAGATTGAATTGCCATTCCCTGCACCATGCGTCAATTCGCTGCAAATCCTCTTGCATTTCAGTACAATTTTCCATTGTTACAACCTCTCGATATACCACAGCATCATCTGCAAAAAGCCTCAGTGAACTTCCGATGTCATCCACAAGGTCATTCATGTATATTGTGAATAGCAACGGTCCTACGAGACTACCCTGCGGCACACCTGAAATCACTCTTACTTCGGGAGACTTCTCTCCATTGAGAATGACATGCTGCGCTCTTTATGACGGCTTGTACTCTGGTGGGGACATTTTCAATGAGGCGTCTGACTATCTGTGGAGAAATGACAGCCCTTTCTTCCTCAAGACCCAAAACCAGAGATGTCGGACGCTAGGGATTTGGATCTCATTCGACCCTCTAACTCATTCAAAAGGTTTTCCCTTGGGTTATATGTCGGTACTCTGGACACGCCACTCTATTTCAGGGATGTGACTATCCACCGTCAGTTGTATCACAGACGATCCTTTACGACAGGTTGAACTGTCATGGTGATCATCGCCTCCGAACTGTTCCTCTGCTGTATTCTACGTAGGTTTGTTAACATGTTCGTATACTTCCGCATCTAGGGGTTTCGTAAGCGTAAGATGAGGGGGGGGGGGGGGGGACATCCCAATCACAACTTCATATCGTATTACCACTATTGGCATTACACATGTTGTCAAGTAACGTTTTCCAAGTATTCGGGATACTCGAACCCTTCTATTGGATAGCCAGAGGGTAGAGTGTGATTCTTCACTCCAAATCAGTCGTTTTCAGCTATCGTGTGTCCAGTGGTTTAGCTTTTTACACCACCTGAAGCGTAGCTTAGCATTGATGCAGAAATATGTCGTTCATGAGCAGCTGCTCGATCATTCTACCTCATTCCTTTCAATTCCCTACGCGCGGTCATTGTACGTCATGTGCTGCTAGTAGAAGTTCCCAACTCTGAGTGATTCCTTCCTCTGATTTCATGCGTTGTCTGCAACCATCTTGGCCAATAGTCGACGGTACTTGGCCGCCAGTACGTCATATTCACCTGGTGTTGGTTTACTGGGGTTGTTTCTTCGCGTTTCCGCTTCACAGTCACATCACCAACAGTCGAGTTGGGCATATCCCTGACGAATTCGTTACTCAGCTGACAACAGAATATACCGGGTGATCAAAAAGTCAGTATAAATTTGAAAACTTAATAAACCACGGAATAATGTAGATAGAGAGATAAAAATTGACACACATGCTTGGAATGACATGGGGTTTTGTTAGAATAAAAAAACAAAGTTCACAAAATGTCCGACAGATGGCGCTGGACAGCAAAACGTCAGTGACTGCGCATGACAATTGTGTATAAAAGGAGCTGTGATGAGAGAGAGAATCAGATGCGCCAGCAGTCGCAGCATGTTGACGTTACCTGAAAAGGCGCTTTTAGTGAAGCTGTATTATCAGAATGAGGAATGTGCTAGTTCAGCGTTACGATCCTGTCGCCATAGGAAGGGGATTCGAACGGGTAAAGGTCCATTGACAAATGGAGCTGCGGCGAGAATGATTTCGAAGTTCGAATCCACGGGTTGTTTAGACGGTTGGCCACTACGTGGAGTAATGCTGCTGACAGCTCAGGAAGAAATGGAGACTGTCTCGGGTTCGTCTATGCACGAGGAAGTCAGCGCTGTGCAGTCGCACGTCGCACCGGCATTCCATACACTACTGTTTGGTTGGCACTTAGGCGTACACTCCGATGCTATCCGTACAAAATCCATCGGCATCATGAACTGTTACTTGGCGATTTAGTGAAGTGTAGGGCATTTGCGGTGTGGTCGTTTCAAAAGCTGGCTGAAGATGACGATTGGTTGAGTAATGTGTTGTGGACCGACGAAGCTCATTTCACGCTCCGAGGGTCTGTCAACGCCCACAACTGCAGAATTTGGGCTACCGAAAACCCTAGAACTGTGTTGGAAACTCCATTGCTCGACGAGAAAGTCACTGTATAGGTTGGATTTACCACATCTACCGTTATGGGGCCTTTTTTCTTCGAGGAAATGCGTGATTCTGGTTTTGTAACTGCTACCGTGACGGGTGAGAAGTAAGCAGATATGTTACAGAATCGCATCATCCCCAGCCTGGCTGGTAAACACGTGCTGGAACGTATGATGTTTATGCAGGACGGCGCTCGACCCCATATTGCTAGACGCGTGAAAGATCCCTTGCGCGCGTCGTTTGGTGATGAACGTGTGCTCAGCCGCCACTTTCGTCATGCTTGGCCTGCCAGGTCCCCAGACCTCAGTCCGTGCGATTATTGGCTTTGGGGTTACCTGAAGTCGCAAGTGTATCGTGATCGACCGACATCTCTAGGAATGCTGAAAGACAACATCCGACGCCAATGCCTCACCATACTCCGGCCATGCTTTGCAGTGCTGTTCACAACATTATTCCTCGACTACAGCTATTGCTGAGGAATTATGGTGGACATATTGAGTATTTCCTGTAAAGAACACCATCTTTGCTTTGTCTTACTTTCATATGCTAATTATTGCTATTCTGATCAGATGAAGCGCCATCTGTCGGACATTTTTTGAACTTTTCTATTTTTTTTTTGGTTTTAATAAAACCCCATGTTATTCCAAGCATGTGTGTCAATTTGTACCTCTCTATCTACATTGTTCCGTGATTTATTCAGTTTTCAAATTTATACTGACTTTTTGATCACCCGGCACTTCCGGGTAAGCCTCTGATGATGTCTTTTGCTCAATTTTTCATTACGTAGAATTGTCCTGGTACGTTTCACCAGATAGTGTAGATGCCCGTGTAGCAGGAGTTAGCAGAACACTTAATCAGTATCTTAGCGGTGACTTCAAAATTAGATTGTAACATTCAGCTTTCTTACCAGTAATGTTATACTGCTGCTAAGCATTAAAATTTCTAAAGAACGCGACCAAAAGCTGTGTTTGACAGAAAAATATCAAGAAAATATGTGATACTGCAATCAATGAAAATAACAAGGAATGGAAAATGTGAAAAAAATGGAAGAACTAAGGGAGTAGTACAAATAATAGCAACATCGAAACGCTAAAGAAAAGAGGACGACCCAATATCAGACGCCGACATTATGAGATCACATATCTGTGACAAACATCAGCTCAGAATAAAGAAAAAGGAAATGACCGTATGGCATTATTGGCCGTGTTACCTCATCTGCGTAATTTGCTGTACTTGACTCTTTAAAAAGAAAAAGAAGAGAAAAGCAGAAAGAAAAAATCCGAGACTGTGCTCCGTTTCTAATGACGGTGCGTTAAGCCCTAATCTAATGTACCTTTCTTTATTTCGCCTTTATTTCAGCCGTCTGGAGCAAGTCTTTCTATTTGATGCCGCTTCCGCGACTTGCATGTTAATGAGGATGGGATGAAGTGATTAGGACAACACAAAACAACCAGTCACCGAATGAAGAAAAACTTCTGCCCACTGACAATCGAACCCGGATCTCCGTGCGTGATACAGAGGCAGCGACACAGGTCTTCTAAATTGTGCCACTGTAAATATAAATCGTGTCACTAAAATTTTTTCTCAACTATAGCAAGAAACACAGAAATTTTGCGTGTTTGACCATTATTTGTTTAAATATTTTAGAAATTAGCAGATAGTTTCGAATCCTTACTACACAGGGTGGTTTAGCTACCCTTACCTCTGGGCTTTATGCAGCCCACAATGCCTTCAAATACCACTCGCAAGATTTTCCTATACTCTCTCTCGCTGCGCAGAAATTATTAGTCCTACAGAAAAAATGGGCAGGACTCTTTTGAAGGAAATTTAATGTAGTTAAATTCTGTACTGTGATATGTTTTCACTGTAGGGTACGGTTTTCGAGTTATTCAAGAAAAACGCTTTGAAGGTCACTTTTGTATGTTTTTCAAGAACAAGTCGAAAACTATGGCTTTTAGCGAAAACGCATCCCAGTTCAGAATTTAATTAACTACATTAAATTTCCTGCAAAAAAGATCCTGTTATTTTTTTCTGTATGACTAATAGTTTGTGTGTAGTCGTCGAGAGAATACGAAAATCTTGTATATGGTACTTTGCAGGTAGCATAAACCCCAACTGTAGGGGCAACTGAATTATCCTATATACCTATTATCTAAAACACTGAGCAACTTTTTTACTTACAAAGAACAGTTTCACCAATAGTTACTCAGTTTTGCAGCTGTCACATTAAAATACTTTTTTCTTCACACTTACTTTTGCACTCCAGGTATGGAACTGTACACAGCATCTGAGGAACTTAATCATTCCTTCCTCTTGGTCAACATGGCAGACCCTGCTCAACCAACTATTCGTTTTGCCAGTTTTACCTTTTTTTAGGCCAGTTCTAATTTTTCTCTTGTTCGTTCGAAAGGAGGATCCCTCCTGAAAGGACTACCAGGGATCTCAACAGTAGACGGCCTTGCACTTCTTCTTACTCTTTCTTACAAAGTTGGGATTAGGGTAGATGTGTTGTAGGCCTACTGACACTTTTCCTAATGATGGTTTGCTTTATGTGAATTAACTGATTCAGGAGTGTGTAATTTCCATTATTTTTTTATTAATTTCCGAGGTATTCTTGACTTGTCTGTTCATATTTCTTCTTCTTAATTTTTAGCTACTGATCATCGATTGGGTTTAGTCACCTCGAAGTCCGAATCCCGAAAAATATGCGGTTTCCGCCAGCTACCAGTTTTGGAGAATCTGCTGAAAGAATTTTGTACTGTCACAGTGTTCCCATACGCTGAGCAATCCTTGTCTGACTAAAACCACTGACAGGGTTTATGTGAAGCCATTTGTAAATTGCTTGGTTGTAATAAGCTACAAGTGGCTTAAAAAAGCAAAGTCTAGTTTCTTTAGCCTGCGATGAATCATGTGTGGAAGCATGCAATGCATGATTACACATATAGCAGTACAATTATTGGATTAATAATTATATGAACTTGATTGTTAAATCTCGTAAGGTAAACATTGTCTTAAAGTGTACCAGTACAGTATATAACAAAAATGGTAATCCAGTTTATAGGATGACCTCATACTTTTACTACACATTATCACTGAATAAGTATAGTTATTTGTAATATAAATTATAAATACACTTTACATATCTGTAAGTGTACGGATGCTTAGCTCTACAAACAAATATTGACTTATTCAAAGCACAAAGTAAACTTGAAGCCTCCACGACAGTATTATCATCTGTCTGTTGAACTGGCCATACACAGCAGCTAGATATAACCTAGTATTCATTCTGCCCAACACCCGGCGTCACTGTGTAGGCAGTTTGCTTGATATGTTAGTGACACAACTTATAATATTTTATCAAACAACACAAGTCAATGACTAATACAACAACCTTCAGACGAAATGCGTACACTTTTATCGCAGTGTGTTGAATCTTTTATGTCTATGAACTAGTAATCTCTTCTTCTCAAGGCATTACAACCCTGTGTGGGTTTTAGCCTCATCAACAAGTTTCCTCCATTCTGCCTTCTCTAGCGCGGTTCTCCGCCATCCTCGGACTCTTGAGGGTTTTATATCTTTTTCAACATCGTCTATTCATCGTTCTCGTGGTTTTCCTCTCTGCCTTCTTCCGGTTGACCTCTATTCAAAATTTTTTTTGTTGATCTTCCAGTATCCATCCTGAGGACATGTCCAAGCCAGGCTGTTCTTCTACTTTTTATAATTCCTACTATTCTTCTACTTCTTATAATTCCTACGATTTCAGCTCCGTGTGTGGGCCGGTTCAGTTCTGTATTCGTCCTCCAGAAACCGTTATTATCCTGAAGTGCCCTATAGAGCTTGGGCAGAATTCTACGTTCAAATATCCTGAGCTGCTGGTCACCAACATTCGTTGGCGTCCATGTTTCGCATCCGCTTACAACTGGCCTGATCATGACCTTATAGAATTGCAGCTTCAGCTGCCTATTTAATAACCTAGAGGCCAGCAATTTCTCTAACGCGTGGAAGCATTTATTATCACTTAGGATGCGCAGTTTTACTTCAATTGACATGGAATTTGTGCTGTTAATATTAGAGCCCAAATAGTCAAAGTTTGCACATGTTCAAAATTGAAACCGTCTGCTGCTAGTCTGGCCAAGGTATTATTTTCATTCCTGGTGAAATTCATGTACTTTGCCTTTGTTTCATTTATAGAAAGGCCTCTAGCTTCTGTGGCTTCTTTCAGCTCGCATATTGTCCTCTCTAATGATACCTTTCTTCTTCTAACAATTGCTACATCATCAACATATGCGCATATCTTAGTCGATTTCGTGACTTTGTAAACAGGTATCTGAAGCTTCCACATGGTTGCTTCAAGAGTCAGATTGAAAGGCACCGTAGAGAGTGCATCCACTTGTCTGACTCCTTTACTAATGCTAAAGCAATTGCTCAGTTTTCCATCCACTTGCACTGCAGTCTTGGAACCAGCCAATGTTGCTTGTATAATTGAGACGTACTTCAATGATATACCAAGCAGCAGCAAATCATTTAGCATTTGTGCTCTGTCGAGACTATCACAGGCCTGCTTGAGGTCTACATAGAGGTTATGAAGCGCACTGTTATACTCATATGCCTTTTCATGTATTTACCTCAGCACAAATATCTGGTCTGTTGTTGACAGACACTGATACTCCCCCAGAGTCTCTTGTGTTGTAGACAATACAAGAGAAGATCTTATAGGCTACATTCAGCAGAATAATTTCTTGTCTCCCCTGTGTATTGACTGGAATACATCTAAGATCCATTCGTCTGGGATTATTTCCTAATTCCATATCAGTAAGTTTGTGGATCCGCTTATGAAGATCAGTTCTCCCTTTTTTAGTAGTTCTGTGCACTAGTACATTATGCAAAAATTTCAGAACTGTTCCCTTTGAATTATTTTCGAAATACCGACTAATACGATCACGGCAAGGTCTACAGCGATGCAACGTCAACTGTCTGACAAGCTCTACTACTGTGATGTACATTACGCAAAAATTTCAGAACTGTTCCCTTTGAATTATTTTCGAAATACCGACTAATACGATCACGCCAAGGTCTACAACGATGCAACGTCAACTGTCTGACAAGCTCTACTACTGTGATGTGGTTGCTGTCGCTGTGGGAACAGCTCACCGTAGCGTCGTTGTGTTTTATTTTCAATCCATTTAGTAAACCCAAACAAGAGGTGCATATCGGCCAACACTTCATTCGTAAACCTATGTTTAGTATTCTGTATCATTGCGTACACCTAAATAGCCGGAAAAACAAACCCGGGACTCAACCGAGCAATTCTGAATGCACGCTTGAGGATGAGAAGTAAAGTGAACATAATGTTTTCAAGCAGCAAGTATAGTGAGTGAGTGGAACGATGTCTTTTTTTTATTTTCACACAGTCAACATTTGTACTCTTGTGCAATGTTTTTAGTGCAGTACTGATACAATAATAAAGCGGGTAAAAGAATCCAACGAATTGCAGTTAAAATGTAATGGGCTGTCGGATACCACATGTCCCTTATTCCAAAATATAAAATATCGCTGATCAAGCTCCGAAATTTGGCCGGTGGAGTTCACTGTTTACAGTGACCGAGACCGAGAAGGAACGATAAAAATGGATGTCCAGGAGACAACAGCTCAGATTAGAAAGTAAGTAAGGGAAACATGCAGCCTTTCACAGTACCGTACATTCAGTATTTCGAACAAGCAATGACAGGAATAAAAGGAACGAATGGGATTAAGTTTCAGAGTGAAAGGACAACAATGACAAGATTCGCTGATAACAAGCTGTCCTCTTTGAAATAAAATATTACATGACTCGTTAAGTGCATAAAGCGATCTGATCTGTACAGAATAAAATAAAAAAGAGTGCCAAAGATAATGAGTAAGAGCAGAAATGAGACCAATGATAAAATTAAGATCGAAAGTAAGAACCACTTAACAAGTATCAATAAACGCCCCACTTCGATTCTTTAAAGGATCGAGCTCTCACGTATAAAGCGTCGTATCTCCTGAAGTATATGTTGACCAATGAAATTTTGTTCCAGATACATTCAGTGGTATATCTGAATATTGTCTGCAAAATATGTTGCGAATGAAGTCAGTAGTGAAGAAGTAATAAATTATAACGTCATGTCTGATGCTGCAGTTTTACTGCACGAACACCAAAAAGTAGTAAGGGATATACTTCTTTGCTTCCATCATTTTTTAGGGATGTCAGGGGGCGAATATTTTTAAATGTTTGAAATTATGTGCAAAATTTGTTGGAAGCTGCTAAGTGCTATAATTCTCAAACAGTGGATGAATAAGTTCTGAGTAATTGGCGCGCCTTAAGTTAAGCTGCCTGTTTTCATGTGTAATACCTGAATTATTGTGTTAAACATTCATGACAGTATTTTAAAGTTTTAAATTCGGTCAATAACTGTACGAAATAATCAAAATCAAATTTTTATTGCCTAAGCAAGCCGTCAGATAGGCAACCCGTGACTAAGTTCGTGGTCCTGTTTAGCCTTTTAGTAATATACGCCAAACAGTAAAGTAACGCATGACTTAGGCAACAAGGGGGCTGACGGAAGCAGAGCAGGACAACCAACGGGGCGCTTCACACTATGATAAGTCCATTAGTACTCAGTCAGAGGTAAAGATTTTGGTGGATGTACCTCTGTAGCACAGCGTTATACGGACTCTAAGGGATAACCGGAGAAGAAAAAAAAGAATCGAAGTATTACGAATATGGTGTTAGAGCTGAAAATTATGTGCACTGATAGGATAAAAAATGAAAAGGTTCTCATTAGAATTTTCCAGGAAAAGTACATATAGAAAACACTTTCACGAAGGGACATGATACTAGGACATGTGGTAAGACATCAGAGGATACCTTCCATCCTACTAGAATGAGCTGCAGGGATATAAACTGTAGGGGAAGGCAGATACTGGAATACATCTAACAAATAACTGAGGATATTGAGTGCAACTGCTACTCTGAGATGAATAGCTTGGCACAGGAGAGGAATCATACTGCGTTGTAGCAAACCAGTCGTAGGATTCACGACGAAACTTGGCGCGGTTATACTGATGTAGAATTTCAAAGCTATCCACAACTTTTAGTCTTCAGTCCTAATCTACTACAGTTGTTTTGAAACAGGAAATACTTCAGTTAACCATAGACTTCGTTTCGGATACACGAGGTTCCTCGCTCAAGGAAACTCAACGTAGAGTACCATAGCCACTGATATTACTCCAACCATTTAAAAACGGTCATGGTATTTGTCATCTCTTCTACGTATTATTGTAATAATGCCATATCTGCGTGTAATTTGCATTCTTTGCTACCTTTATTTCCATTTTTCCTCACGTTTTATATTATTACATTTTTTGTTATAATTAGACTTTTTCCTGTAGTAATCAACCAACGACATTGCTATCCTGAGTGAATGGGAAGGACAACCACAGGACATATTGAATGGAAAAAAAAAACATTATAATGAATCAACGCTATGGACTGATAGTGAAATGGAGAAAGACGAAAGTAGTGTGGAATAGCAGAAATAGTTTTTCGATAAGCTTAAAATAAAATTTGGTGACTGCGAAGTAAACCAATTTAAGCCATTCTGCTATTTTCGAAGTAAAATAATAGATGGTGAAGATGACATAAAAAGCTGACTATCACAGGCAAAGAGGGAAATCCTGGCCAAAAGAAGTCTACTATTGTTGCCTGCAGCCCTTAATTTGGGACACAAATTTTTGAGAATGTATGTCCGAAGAAATGCGGTTGAAAAATCCGTTTTACGGCCAAAGTTGTTACTAGCTGTTGCAAGGTAACAGGACGTCACCACTCCAAATCGGGCTCACATTGTCTGACCAATCAAGCGAAGCACCCAGAAGAGGAGGAGGATACGAAATGAAACTCCAAGGATTGGGAGGGTATGCGATGTTCCTTTGGTGGTTACAAAATCGAGTCAAGTTTACAAAGAACTAGGCAGTATGAGCCTTCTCATCGGTATGACGCTGCACCCTCTTTGACCTCGACATACGCACTGATCCGGTTGGACAAACGTGTCATAAAGCCATAGAATCCTATTCTGAGACCTCCTGGTCGTCGACTTTTATAACTAGTCCCTTGAATCTTGGACGCTGCAGCTGGGACGGGCGACCGTCCGGGTCTCTCGCATGTTCTGTCAGGGACAGATCTACACTACTGGCCATTAAAATTGCTACACCATGAAAACATGCAGATGATAAACATGTATTCATTGGACAAATATATTATACTAGAACTGACATGTAATTACATTTTCACGAAATTTGGGTGCATAGATCCTGAGAAATCAGTACCCAGAACAACCACCTCTGGCCGTAATAACAACCTTGATAGGCGTGGGCATTGAGTCAAACAGAGCTTGGAGAGCGTGTACACGTACAGCTGCCCATGGAGCTTCAACACGATATCACAGTTCATCAAGAGTAGTGACTGGCGTATTGTGACGAGCCAATTGCCTGGCCACCATCGACCAGAAGTTTTCAGATGGTGAGAGATCTGGAGAATGTGCTGGCCAGGGCAGCAGTCGAACATTTTCTGTATCCAGAAAGGCCCGTGCAGGACCTACAACATGCGGTCGAGCATTATCCTGCTGAAATGTAGGGTTTCGCAGGGATCGAATGAAGGGTAGAGCCACGGGTCGTAACACATCTGAAATGTAACGTCCACTGTTCACAGTGCCGTCAATACGAACAAGAGGTGACCGAGACGTGTAACCATACCATCACGACGGGGGATGGGCCAGTATGGCGATGACGAATACACGCTTCCAATGTGCGTTCACCGCGAAGTCGCCAAACACGGATGCGACCATCATGATGCTGTAAACAGAATCTGGATTCATACAAAAAATGACGTTTTGCCATTCGTGCACCCAGGTTCGTCGTTGAGTACTCCATCGCAGGCGCTCCTGTCTGTGATGCAATGTGAAGGGTAACCGCAGCCATGGTCTCCGAGCTGATAGTTTATGCCGGTGCTAACGTCGTCGAACTGTTCGTGCAGATGGTTGTTCTCTTGCGAACGTCCCCATTTGTTGACTCAGGGATCGAGACGTGACTACACGATCCGTTACAGCCATACGGATAAGATGCCTGTCATCTCGACTGCTAGTGATACGAGGCCGTTAGGATCAGCACGGCGTTCCATATTATCCTCCTGAACCCACCGATTCCATGTTCTGCTAACAGTCGTTGGATCTCGACCAACGCGAGCAGCAATGTCGCGATACGACAAACCGCAATTGCGATAGGCTACAATCCGACCTTTATTAAAGTTGGAAACGTGATGGTACGCATTTCTCCTCCTTACACGAGGCATCACAACAACGTTTCACAACGCAACGTGTTTGTGTATGAGAAATCGGTTGGAAACTGTCCTCATGTCAGCACGTTGTAGTTGTCGCCACCGGCGCCAACTTTGTGTGAATGCCCTGAAAAGTTAATCATTTCATATCACAGCATCTTATTCCTGTCGGTTAAATTTCACGTCTGTAGCACGTCATCTTCGTGGTGTAGCAATTTTAATGGCAGGTAGTGTAGATCTTTTGCTGCTCACGGGATTACCTTAACGTCATTTAGCCAATTCGTAGAGACACATGCCATATATGGACGAGCATTGTCCTGCTGGCAAACTACACCGCGATACTGTCACATGAGATGTAACACGTAAGGACGCAGTATGTCTCCGACGTACCTTTGTTTCATCAGAGGTACCTCAGTCACTACCAGTCGTGGCGTGAATTTATGTCCGATTGCTCTGCAAACAATGACACCAGGAGTAACACCGTTGTACCCCTTCGAAATATTCGAAGACCTCTGCCCAGGTAGGCGCCTCGCTCTCTGGGGATGGTAATCTGGGGTACTACAGAGCCGCGATTTACCGTTGAGCACAATGCGACGCCATTCTGTATGCCAACAGCAGATGATGCTAGTCTTTGACCAGTGGGGCGGGAATATAAATAATGTTGCAGGGAGAACATTAATTATTCTCGGCTGGGAGGCTCAGATGTTAGCTGTTACGATATGCTTGGTGCACAAAACACTGATCTTCCGTTCCGTTGATGTGACTTCGTTGACCGGACCCTTGCGACGAGTTTGTCTGTCTTCGCGTTCCTATATACTGTAGTTCAGCATCGGGCAACTGTCTCATTCGAATGCGCCAGAAATCGGGATATTGCGCTATACGGCGAGCAGGCCAAATGGAGACCCACAACGAGACCAATTTCAAAAACACGAGTCCGCGGCAACTTCATAATCTTTGTACATCTACATATATATGATACTCCGCAAGCCACCTAATGATGTGGGGTGGAGGGTACTTTTTGTATCAATAACTGAGCCCTCAACCCTGTTCCACTCGCGTGTAGCGCGTGAAAAGAATGATTGTCGGTAAACGTCTGTATTGGTTCTAATTTATGGAATTTTCTCCTCGTGGTCATTAAGCGAGACGTATGTGGGGGAAAGTGCTATGTTGTCCGACTCTTCCCGGAAAGTGCTCTCTCTAAATTTCAATAGTAAATCTCTCCGTGACGCACACAGCCTCTCTTGCAACGCCGCTCTTCGTTGGATCTTTTCTGTCTCTTCTATCAGTCCTGACCGACGTGAGTTTCACAACTACACGGAGCCATCTGCCTGCCGGTCTTTGACAGTGCTCGTATTTATAACCTTCCAAAGAGATCAACAAATTATCTCTTTTGTTAGAGTCAATTAAACAGTTGTTAAATGAATTATTTACATGAAATAGTTACGAATGAATCTCGTGCTCACGTGTTTAAATCAGAAACATAAATCGTGTATTTTACAAATAATTACAAGAGCCAACCAAGTGAAATAGCTGGATTACAAAGTGTTGAATATGACCTTTCTCATTTGCATAATATTGGACTTAAAAAGTACAAATCTATAAATTACGTGAGTATACAGTACAAAAGTATTATTAAACTTATTTGTTTTTCATACTAAGTGTAGTGAATAATTGGGTTTCCCTGGCCAAATTTTGTAACGATAAATTTCGTAGTCACATATGTTGACACTTTGAATAAGCCTATGTGAGCAAAACATAAGAGTTCCTAATGAAATATTCGTGTTAAAACAGTTTAAATGAATGTACCTTGCTTTTGAAATCTGTTTTGGATCGAAATATTATATATTAATGACATAAATCGTAATTTATCCTCAGTATCGTACACTTCCATACTTCTTGTCGCTCCTATCGGGATCATTACATGGTCCAGCAATTAAATAAAATATAAGTTGTATAACAGGGAAACAGTAGATTCCTACTGCATGTAATTAGTTATGAACAACAACATAGCTCACGAGATATTCACTTCTAAACGCGCACTGTGTCTTCACTACAGAAGGCACGTAAATCTCACAAGTGCACAAGTCGGCACTACGAAATGTTTCTATCTCCCACGATCACGCACAAACTGCTCCACTCTCCAAGTCTTTCCCGCAACCAAGCGTCCGTCACGCTGTACTGTCCAGGACCCACTCCTGTCCGCTCTCGCACTCTTCTCCCACTTCCATACAGTCTCCCCATTCACGAGCGCTGTCATTGGAGAGCGCTCCCGCCATGTCTTCAAGCCAACGCACACTCATAAACATAATGAAACACATTCGAAATACCGGATTTATATTTAAATAACTTGAAATTAAATAAATATTCTTATGGCTCGACCATAAACACGCTCTAACACGCATTATTAAATACATATACAAATCAAATAAACGTATATCAAAGGAACAGGACAGAAGTAAACCAGTAGCTTAATGTCTCTGTGCTTTCTAAAGCACAGTAAATATTTGACCAATTTCTTCATGAATAGTATATATCGGATATAAACAAAGACACAGATGAGTATATATATTTATAAGCATGCTGCTACCGTTTTTTCGTGTCACTGTGGAGTACTTACGGCCTGACGCGATCGATAGTAATCGACCATTTGACCTCCAATAAGTCATGTACTATTCAAGTTACATGCCTGTAATTTATACCAATTTAGATTTGCACTAATAGTCTTCTAAAGACAGGTCGATCGACAAAATCAGATGAACCATTTAGATTTTGGAAAATCGTTGCTGGGTGTTACTTGTATAATTTATGGTCAGACACTAAACTTTAAACTAATAAAGATAATGAAAATCTTATTACACCATCAGAATCGTTGTGCAAATAATGGTAATGTACATGTTCCTTTTTGAGGTATAAATGATTCCTCTGGCTACTATTAGTTTCTATATGAACCGTGAAATGTCTGCCATTAAGGTTTCACAAAGTCCGCCATCTTTGGCACTCCTGGCATGTCTCCTTCATCGACATAGCATCACCATGGAATTCCCAGCCACGCGGTCCTTGGACCACGTGATCCAGCCATTGTGTAACATCACGCGGTTGCGAACGAACCGCGGCTTGCCGAGCGGCGCAAGCGGTGGCCGCCAACTCTGAACTAAGAATATTTTCCGGGCTGCGCAACTCGCCTCTTATCTCACAACATTTAAGTGATTAACACTGCAAGAGCCCAGGTTAATCTAAGTGCGAGATAAGCTATTGCAAATATGAAATGCTGATAAATTAATAACAGGAGTAGAGGTGCAGTTTGTGGAATGGAGTTCCATGCCTGTTCCACTTGGTCGGTCAATGCAGGGACGCTTAATGCTATTTGTGAATGACCCTGGACTTGTCGTCCGATGGTGTCCCGTACGTGCTCGATTGGTGACAGATATGGTGATCGAGCGGGACGAAGCAACGTTTCGACACTCTGTAGAGCCTGTTGAGACGCAACAGCGCTATGTAGTCGAGCTTTATCCTGTTATAAAACACCCCCTGGAACGTTGTTCATTAATGGAAATTCAACAGGTCAAATCATTTGAACTTGCATTCAATTTTGGAGTCAGGATACCCGAGGCAACCACGAGAGTGCTTCTAGTATCATACGAAATCTCTCCCCAGGCCATAGCTCCAGGTGTCGGTCCAGTGTGTCTAGCACGTAGACAGGTTATTTGCAAGGCCCCATCCTGCATGTTTCTGATCTACATACACTCCTGGAAATGGAAAAAAGAACACATTGACACCGGTGTGTCAGACCCACCATACTTGCTCCGGACACTGCGAGAGGGCTGTACAAGCAATGATCACACGCACGGCACAGCGGACACACCAGGAACCGCGCTGTTGGTCGTCGAATGGCGCTAGCTGCGCAGCATTTGTGCACCGCCGCCGTCAGTGTCAGCCAGTTTTCCGTGGCATACGGAGCTCCATCGCAGTCTTTAACACTGGTCTTTAACACTGGTAGCATGGCGCGACAGCGTGGACGTGAACCGTATGTGCAGTTGACGGACTTTGAGCGAGGGCGTATAGTGGGCATGCGGGAGGCCGGGTGGACGTACCGCCGAATTGCTCAACACGTGGGGCGTGAGGTCTCCACAGTACATCGATGTTATCGCCAGTGGTCGGCGGAAGGTGCACGTGCCCGTCGACCTGGGACCGGACCGCAGCGACGCACGGATGCACGCCAAGACCGTAGGATCCTACGCAGTGCCGTAGGGGACCGCACCGCCACTTCCCAGCAAATTAGGGACACTGTTGCTCCTGGGGTATCGGCGAGGACCATTCGCAACCGTCTCCATGAAGCTGGGCTACGGTCCCGCACACCGTTGGGCCGTCTTCCGCTCACGCCCCAACATCGTGCAGCCCGCCTCCAGTGGTGTCGCGACAGGCGTGAATGGAGGGACGAATGGAGACGTGTCGTCTTCAGCGATGAGAGTCGCTTCTGCCTTGGTGCCAATGATGGTCGTATGCGTGTTTGGCGCCGTTCAGGTGAGCGCCACAATCAGGACTGCATACGACCGAGGCACACAGGGCCAACACCCGGCATCATGGTGTGGCGAGCGATCTCCTACACTGGCCGTACACTTCTGGTGATCGTCGAGGGGTGACTGAGTAGTGCACGGTACATCCAAACCGTCATCGAACCCATCGTTCTACCATTCCTAGACCGGCATGGGAACTTGCTGTTCCAACAGGACAATGCACGTCCGCATGTATCCCATGCCACCCAACGTGCTCTAGAAGGTGTAAGTCAACTACCCTGGCCAGCAAGATCTCCGGATCTGTCCCCCATTGAGCATGTTTGGGACTGGATTAAGTGTCGTCTCACGCGGTCTGCACGTCCAGCACGAGCGCTGGTCCAACTGAGGCGCCAGGTGGAAATGGCATGGCAAGCCGTTCCACAGGACTACATCCAGCATCTCTACGATCGTCTCCATGGGAGAATAGCAGCCTGCATTGCTGCGAAAGGTGGATATACACTGTACTAGTGCCGACATTGTGCATGCTCTGTTGCCTGTGTCTATGTGCCTGTGGTTCTGTCAGTGTGATCATGTGATGTATCTGACCCCAGGAATGTGTCAATAAAGTTTCCCCTTCCTGGGACAATGAATTCACGGTGTTCTTATTTCAATTTCCAGGAGTGTACGACCATCACTAGCACCGAGGCAGAACAAGCTTTTATCACAGAACACGAAAAGCGTCCACCCTGTCCTCCAATGAGCTCTCGCTTGACCCCACTGAAGTCTTAAATGGTGCGGTCATTGGAATGAACGCTATCGGGAGTTTGGATCGGAGCTGTCCTTGAAGTAACCAATTTATAACAGTTCGTTGTGTCACTGTAGTGTCAACTGCTGCTCCAGTTGCTGCTGCAGATGCAGTACGAAGCGCCAGAGCCATACGCCGAACACGATGGTCTTGCCTCTCGGTGTACTAGGTGACCATCTGGAGCCCAGTCTTCTTGTAACCGTACATTCTCGTGGCCACCGCTGTCAGCAGTCATGTACAGTGGTTACATTCCTGTCAAATATTTCTTCAATATCAGAGAAGGAACACCCAACTTTTCGTAGTGCTATTACACGACCCTATTCAAAACCAGTGGCGTCTTTGTTGCCTTAGAGGCATTCTTGACTAACATCAACTCACCGCGTCCAGTCTCAATGATAACTAATGCTCACGACGACCTCAGCGTCTGCGTAATACAAACCTGATTTGCATCCTCACAGTGGCGCTGCTGATATTCCTTGTACTCATTGTAGGTGAGGGACAGTACCGGTTGCCATGCAGTAAAATCGTGCTTTGGCTACTTGCGTGGAGCTTGTACTATGGTTTGCCTCAGCATCATCTAGAACCTGGTCCTCCAAATCTAGTGTACACACATTCCGCTGCCTCCCTGCACGTTCGTCTGCCTGAAAGGACCCATGGTTACACAAGCACCCAAAAACGGCTAGAAATGATGTGTGATGTGGTTGGTGTCTCTGAAGGTACTTGTTTTGGTGTAACCGGACTGCCTCTCGACCGTTTCCATGGCCACACACAAACACCATCTCTGCTTATTAGTCACCTGAATAGTCAGAGGAACTTTTATTGGTCAGCGCCGTCAACCGTGGTAACGGTGGTTTTCCAGACATACGTCCATACGACAGTTTTTACTCCATTTCAAGCTAGAAATCCGACCCTGCAGTTTGTCGGTTTTATTAATGTTCACCGTGGACAGTCAATAGGCTTGTAAAGGCACTTGTTATAACACATCCAGAGGATGTACATACCGCAATTCAATACAGCCAGATAAAACATAGTTGTCGGTAAAGCTGAAATTCCTTGGAACAGCCTTAAGAAAAACTTTAGTCTTTCACTCCACAGTGCTGCGACACACAGTATCAATGTGACATTGGAAATTTGTGGTAAGTTCCTGTGGGACCAAACTGCTGAGATCATCAGTCCCTAGGCTTAAACACTACTTAATCTAACTTAAACTTATGCTAAGGACAACACACACTCCCATGCCCAAGGGAGGACCCGAACCTCCGACGGGGGGAGTCGCTCGAACCGTGGCAAGAGGCCTCAGACCGCGCGGCTTCCCTGAGCGGCTCAATATGACAGGATATCACACGAAGTGTACACTTCACTGCAGAGTGAAAATTCATTCTGGATACAATCAACGAGACATGTCTACGCCATTTCCTTTCTTCCAGGAGCGTTAGTGTAGCAAGGCATGTAGGAGAGATTCTTTGATGTTTGAGGTGGGGGGAGGGGCATGAGGGGGGAGGTGGGGTAGGGGGTTCGGTGATGAAAGGCGTGGAGGTGGGGGGGGGGGGGGGAGGGGGGCCGTGAGTTGTGTAGCCCAAGCGGTAGGAACGTACCCCACAGATAGCTAGAGTCCGTGTTCTGATCCTACGTACAGTTTTAATCTACTGGGAAGGTTCGTCGGCAATTTAATTCATCCAGGAGGTAACTAAGCTTCGTTCTAATGATTGCTGAATATTGCTTCCCTTACCAAGAAGGATTGATATAGTACACAGACAAAATCCAATTCATTCCCCTGCGAAATTGTCGACGCATGCCACCCAAGAAGAAATTGAAGAGGAACTGGTTAGTCGGGTCCTAGCTGTACAACAGAGCTGTATGAAAGTGCTCAGAAAAATATTGTAGGGTGTTGTACTGAACGTATTGTGAATGACAGGCGTCACTTTGAACAATTTCTGTTAATTTAAGTGGTTGAGAGTATTCAGGGTCATCTGTATAATTGTGACCATATAAACCTGGAACGCTGTGTCTAAGGAAATCAAAATCTTCTGTCCTCCTCGGCTACAGGTAAAAGCAGTCATCAATCACACAGATGGTGACCTGTGTGACCAGCGGAACGGGAATCAGTTCAGTGCGGCTGGTCACGACATAAATGAAGACAAGAGCAGATTGCATGTATTTATAAAAACTGATACATAGAGACTAGAAAGTAGTCCAAATCGAGAAATGCAGACAGCCTAGGACATGCTAAAAAATAATCGAGTGCTACAAAGACAAAAACCTCGTATATTGAACAAGAGAGTGATTGATACATAGTGATATCGCATCAGATAGCCCATCGTGTTATAAATTATCAGGGAAATGGGTATGAGCTGTAGGGAAAGACGGTCAGTATAGCACAAGTACAATAAACAAGAAGGAACAATAGTAGTGAAGGGTAGAGAAAGGAGTACTCGTATCAAAAAGGGTGTAAGACAGGGGGTAGGCTTTCTCCTCTATTTTTCAATCTTTACCTCAAAGAAGGAATCGCGAACATAAAAGATGATTTAGGTATGGGATTAAAATTACAGGTTCGAGACCACATGGAGGCTTACCACCAATGGTCCTTCGCCAGAATCATACACGTCTGGAATAGGAAGAGGGGGAAGTGAAATTGGTGCAAAAAGAGCCCTCCGCCACGCACCCTAAGGTGGACTGTGAAGTACAGATGTAGATGTAAAATTTAGAGTCAATGAATATTAATGCTAAGATTCGCTTGTGACGTTGCTGTCCTTAATGAAAGGGAGGAGGAATTACAGGACCTGGTCACTGGAATGAATTAATGTGTTTAAATATGACCTGAGAGTACTAGTAAACCTAAGAAAGGGAGATATCAGAAGACGACTTCCACAGGCGAAGAGTGCATTTCTCTCTCAAATATCGGCCATCATTTGACGAATAAATTTCCGAGGATGTTCGTTTAGAGCCTAGCTTTGTACAGAAGTGGCTCTAGGACTAGAACAGAATCAAAGGGTTTAAGATGAGGTCCTATAGAAGGATGTCGAAAATTATGTGGAATGGTAAGACATGAGGAGGTTCTCCGCTGAATCGGCAAGGAGAGTAATATTGGGAAACTCCAACTATAAAAAGGGAGGATAGGATTTGTTACTACATTAGGTACTAGAGTAATAACTCTATGGGAAGACGCACATTGGAATACACCCAACAAATAACTGAGGACATCGGTTGCAAGTGAAGAAGGATTACATGATCTGCTGAACGGAATGAACAGTCTAATGAGTACAGAGCTAGCCACATGCGACAGAATCGTGGCAGGTGGCATCTAGCGAATCAGAATACCTATGACTGATGACTGCATCCTTGATGACTACACAGGAGGATCTCTGACCGAACGTCTTCATCGCTATTCGGCTTTTGTTCCGATTGTAAATCACGGTCAGATATAAAACAAATGAGGAACTGGCGTCTTTTCAGTTGCCACAGTTTCATTACAGGTACGAAATCGGTGTTAGCGCCTTTCGTGGATCGGTTCGTCAGCCATAATAACTAGTGTCAAATGATCAAAATGAACAGAAGTTGTGTGTTTCACTAATCTGGATGTCATAATCCACATTCAAAGCTCAAAGTTAAATGATTAGATGTACGTTTCGTTCCAATGAATCCATAATGAAGAAATCCTCGCAGATGTGAAACATGTCAGAAGACAAGAAAACATAATAAATATTTACAGAGAAAACCTTGTGCGCTAATATGCCTTCACAGATCCCAGGCTAAATGGTTCCCATGGAAGTGGTACAAGCAAAAAAAAAAAAAAAAAAAAAAAAAAAAAAAAAAATCTTAAACGTATTTTTATTTAAAAGATAATAAATGTCACAAAAAATGTAAATGTTCAGTACAATGAGGCATATATGATAATATTTAGTGTTTTGTAGCCATGCATCAAGTAGAAAATTCATTTTATAGCACTTATTTACAGTTATCGCATTACTGCACTGAATTTGTACAGAACACAAATGTACAAATACTCGTATTATTTGATATTATTAGTAACATATACAGTTCAGTTGGTTCTACTAAGAAACACATCACTGGATTAGAAGGAGTGAGCTACTAATAAATGCTTCAGGTTTATCTTCCTAACAGCGACAGGAAACATTGCGCCCACTAATAAACAACCAAATAATGATGGACTGAATTGACTTGTGGAGACATTGTATGAACACCAAGTCATATTAGTTTCAAGAATGCAACTACCAGTAATATTAAAAATCCACCAGGCCATTAAAAAGTAGCAATTCTGCTCTGGTGGTGTTCTTAAGAAAAAAATTAAAATCTTGTGTGGACTTGATATGATTACCACCAAGCTACAATTTTAATCAAGTAATAACGTAGGACGTATTTCTTGTCTGACTTCCATATGCTGTGTTAATAACCGTTTATAAAAGTGGACAGAAGGGACCTTGAACCATAGGTATGTTTCACTGCTTCCTGTCTTCGTACAAAAGTGTTTGACAAGGCGATCTTTGATAGTCCACTGATTCATTTAACTCATCGTAACTTGTTAATCGGTTCTCTGTTTTGCTTTCGTAAAGTGATGTCAGAGCTAAACAAAAACAAAAAAAACCTATTTGTCAAAGCCTTTGCTTGTGTGGACCACAAAATTCTACTTGGCAAACTAAAGTGTTGAGGCATTAATGGCAGCCATATTGCACGAATGGAGTTTGGCCCTCATACGACAAAGTCGAAGTCTGTGGAAAGGCTGTCACAGGCATGAAAATAACATAAGAATGGGGTAATATGAAGAATGGTGTCCCACAATGATTGATATTTGGTCCATTGTTATTGTTAACCTACACTAAATGACCTTCCTATGGCTCTGAGTTTGGTACAATGACCATTGTGATCGTCGATGATGCGAACATGCTAATTAACTGCCTAAACTCAACCCTACATGACATTTCTCAGGTGGTAACAGGTCAGGCCTTCAGGTGGTTCACAGCTAACAGTTCAAGTATTAATGTCACAGACTCGTATTACGAGATTTCTAACGATCTAAAATGATATGCAGTCACCATAAATAGACATTTACAGTCGTACATTGACTGGCAGACACTTAAAATTGGACCTGCAGACACTTCAAATTGCTTGAATTCCAACTGAATAATAAGTTAAAATAGAGGTAACATACATATAAAATAATCAAAATGCTCAGTTCTGCATGTTTTACCATTAGAAGTGTCTGTTATTGTGTTGGCCTAAAGACAAGAATGCTGGCTTATCTTATTCATTTTTACTCAACTGTCATCGTATGGAAATATCTTCTGCAGCATGGCACTTATCGGAAATAAAAGTGTTTGTTCAGCAGAGCTCTTATTTATTTGTACCTCTTGCCATTATGTGGAAAATTCATTTTTACATCTATAGTATTTTTCGTCAGTAACATTTTTTATGTTAGTTAGTTAGTTAGTTAGTTACACGTTCTGGAGATGACTTGAACGCAGCTTTTAACGAAAGTGTGTGGAAAGAGTCCGTTTATACGTACACTTGAGACATGGTTAGTGTTAACGTTAATGAACACATTATTTTGTAGTCGTAAGCATGCCACTACACTGAAAAACTAGCTGTTTTTTCCTTTAACACAGCAATCAGTCCGCGTAATATCAGAATACTGCAGATTTCTAGTCATTGGTGTCTGTGTAGCACGCCTAGTATGATATGTTTCCGGGGAACTAACAGTACTGACCCTCTGTGTTGCAGGAATCATGACAAGAGGACGCACCCATGTGTACCGCTGTCGGTGGACGCTGCTGGCTTTCTTCCTTCTTCAAACTAAAGGTGAGTCCAGCTGACATTAGCGATAATGTCACACCACATCACACAAGAAGAAGGAAGAAAAGTCAGCGTTTCACGTCCCGTCGACGGCACGGTCATTAGAGGCGGGGGACGAGCTCTGGCTGGGAAAAGGATATGGAGAAAAGTCGGTCATGTGTTCGTCAAGGAAAACAACACGAAATTTTCCTTCAGCTATTCAGAGAAGCTACGAAAAACATACATCTGAACATCCTTGGCGCCAACCACGCATCTTAGTTGATGATGATGATGTTTGGTTTATGGGGTGCTCAAATGCGCGGTCATTAGCGTCCGTACAAAGTCCCAATGTTTACACAGCCCAGTCTAGCCACTTACACGAATGATGATGAAACGATGAGGACAACACGAACACTCAGTCGCCGGGCAGAGAAAATCCCCAACCCGGCCGAGAATCGAACCTGGGACCCCGGGATCTTAGATGAGCACTTTACGTATGTACCTCACAGAATCTTCGGCACAGCATTCAGCCTCATGGCTGATCTAGCGCCTGAGGGTTAGCCAAACTCCTACGACATCCCTCAGATGGTGTTTTCCTGCCTTCAGGCGCTAGAGCAGACGCAACGTAGTACGTGTGTCGATGTTTCTGACAAATACGTGTGTTACGTGTTCAATTAACGTGCATGGGTAGTAATGAGGGTGTCGGCGAACCGAAAGGGGCGCTTAAGTGACCCTTTGCCGTATTACTCAGGCACGTCTTAATGATTCAGCCCCAATGAACACACCATAGGAGGAAGCGAAAAAGGAGGAATGTAAAAGCACATGAACTATTCACTGCTTTGGATCACGTTCAGATTTCGCCGAATGATTTTAAAAGCCCCTAGAGAATCCAAATTGTACAGCAGAGCAAAATTGCTGTCGCGCTACGCTCCGAAGGGGTCAGATATTGTTCAGTTATAGTTATTATAATAGGGTTGAAACGCCCAGAGATGGCAGCAGTGTCGAACATTGTCAAGAACGTCGTCCTGTTGCTTATCACACCGCGAACAGTCGGTTTCGATCGCAAAATGTGTGGGAATCGGCGGGGCATTTTATGCGACCCTGTAAGGCCTTTTCAGACACTGAAATGTATTCGTCGGCCCCACACAAGAAAACAGCGTAATTTCAACGCTGGTTGTCGCGATACTAATCCTGTCGCTGAGGCGTCAAAAACAGAGCGAAATGTAGTTAAAAGGGGTTGTAACTATCTTCCCAACGTGACACGCGCAAAGTGGGGTTTAATAGAATTGTAGCGAAATTTGGTGTCAACATGACGTCAATAACTCACCTTACAGTTAACTTTTTTGTGTGTCGATGCCTTTCTGTTTGAATAGTGGCCGACTCCGAGGGTGGCGCCGTAGGGCGCCAAGCTTTTGCACCATTACAGAGGAAGGCTGTAGGCATCTTTTAGCCAAATTCAAAACTTACTCGTCGGAACGGGAGACAATTACGAGGCTTAAAAAACGTGATCCTTAAATTTTGTTGCACAGTGCAGCAAGTCTGACAATGTAGTCGAAACGAAATCGACAGCTGTAGAGCTGGTTTCCTAACTTGCCAAAGGAAATGCTTAAAGGCCGTTACTGTTCAAGTGGAGAACATCGAAAGCTCCACGAGACTTTTTGCAGAATACGTTTTTGCCTACAGGAAGGAGGTAGCGCCAGAAGATTGTAACGAAATCCAGGAAGTCCTGCGATGGACCGATGATTGGTTCAGGGATTCGAAATTGACATGAACGTAAATAAATATGACATATTGTGCGTAAAGAGGCCAAGAGATCCGCTACTGTTCGATTACGCTGTTGGTGAACACTCACAGGAAACAGTAAGAACCGTTAACTATCTCGGGGTAATCGTCCGTTGCCACCTAAAGTGGAATGAACGCATGAAGTTGATTGTAGGAAAAGCAGTTGCCAGACTAAGGCTCGTTGGAAGAGTCTTAAGCAAATGAAAAGTCATACACGTAAGATATAGTTTACACAACACTTGTTCGACCGATTCTAGAGCAACAGTCTGGTAAAGACACGAAGTATTCAAGTGGGATACACAGAAGAGATCCAACGTGGAGCGGCACGTTTAGTCACGTGACTGGGCTCGATGAGAGAGCGTTACGGTAAATGTAAATGTCGTGTGACTAAGGCCTCCCGTCAGGTAGACCGTTCACCGGGTGCAATTCCTTGGGTTTGACACCACTTCAGCGATTTGCACGTAGATGGGGATGAAATGATGATGATTAGCACAACACAAGATCCAGTCCCTGAGCGCAGAAAATCTCCGACCCAGCCGGGAATCGAACCCGGGCCCTTACGAATGACATTCTGTTGCGCTGACCACTCAGCTACCCGGGCGGACAGCGCTACGGTGATGCTCAGCAAACATCAGTGGCAGACGCTACAGGAGAGGCGTTGTGTGTCACGGACAGGAACATGTTGAAATTCCGGGGGTGTGCTTTGTAAGAAGGGCAACACATTTGTTTCTGCTCTCATTGCCTCGCGAAATGACCCCGATCAGAAAAGCTGTGAAATTAGAGAGTTTACAGCGTTCCTCCGGCTCACCATTCGTGGATAGAACAGAGAAGGAATAAAACGACACAAGTGTCAGAGGTGCCCTCCACCACACATCGTATAGTGGCTTGCGGACTATATATTCAGATGTAGAGTTTTTCAGTAGCGCTGATTTTAGTTCCTGAAGAAGTTTAGTACCAGTAACTTGGGAGTAATAGTATGTGGAGGTTACATATTGATTCCATCTCGGGTAGTTGCAACCGAATGTAATTGCACTTACTGATGTTCAGCTTAGACTTGATCCCTCCAGTAACAACCCCATTTGCGAGGAACGAAGTTCAAATCTCCGTCCAGCCCTCCTGACTAGGTACTTCGCCTTATACCTAAAACACGTAAGTCAGATTCTACTAGCGTTCTTTTGAAAAGGACACGCCTCATTTTCTACCCCAGGCCGAGATATACTCCGCCTCTAACGTCCTCGACATTGACATCGTTTCTGAACCAACGTAAAAATCCATATATTGTCAAATTTAGTAAACTTAACACTATCCAAAGATTCAAAACTGACTACTTTTCCCATTTCCATTTCTTCGGGAGGCAAATGTTTCTCCCTGTTACAACAAGTTTGGATGGTAGGAGACGAGGTACTGGCAGAAGTAAAGCTGTGAGTACCGGGCGTGAGTCGTGCTTCGGTAGCTCAGTGGTAGAGTACTTGCCCGCGAAAGGCAAAGATCCCGAGTTCGAGTCTCGGTCGGGCACACAGTTTTAATCTGCCAGGAAGTTTCAACTCTTTTCTTAAATACGTCGAACACTTAGTCTTAGCTCATTCTTTGAATGATTCCCTGTTTTCAAAATACCTCTTCTGCCATTCAAGGACCCATTCATGTGACGTATGCTCTTCCTCATACACTCTTTGACAGCATGTGAAAAGTCTCTGTCGCAGACGTTTTGAGTCTGACAAGAAACTCACTGTTCGCTTTCGGTACACGATATATTGCGGAGAATAGCGGTAATATCTATGTAAGAAACTGTTCGTCCGCTATCTCCGACTTCATGGAACAACCTGAAGCTTCTCACAGGCGTAAATGCACAGATCAAGATCAGAAAAAAGTCGCTCGATAATATGGTGCTACAAATACTTAGTACTATTAGCAGTCTGCTTTCTTCTGTCAGACCGCACGGTTTGGATTCAATAAACATCGTTTAATCATTTACTTAGTTTACGTTAATAATTTGTGTCTTCGTCACAAGAATGTATTACCAAGTAAGTTGTGAATGTGTTGGGAAAGGCTGTTTTAAGGAAATTCTATAAATATTTTAGTTGCGCTCTGGCTCTCGTGTCTTGAATTAGGATATCTTTTTATTTTGTTTTATTCACTGCTGCTTGGAACTGGTTGCGCAGCCAATTTCAGGTGTCTCTGATTCATAACAGATTTAATAAAATTAAAACACATATATAAAATACCCAACAGTTGTTTCGTCGACAGAATAAAAATAAAAATAAAAAAAGTAAATCTTATAAGACATCTTTGGGTTACAGGCAATACGTACATCAGTGTTACAGGCAATACGTACATCAGTCATATAGTGTTGAAATGTATCGGAGTAGTCTGGTTTCCAATAAAATTCAAGAATAAATAAAAATGGTCGGCATAAAGCGGTAGATAACATCATAATACACTATTTTACTGCATTACCGGACTTTCAAGCAAAGAAGGCGAGGCCAAGTGTTTCTTGAACAGATGTGACACAACACACCACTTGCTAGTGTAATATCGTTCTTCTTATAATTCGAACATGTGGAGCTTATCAGGAACTGTAATCCCCCCTCAAAACTTGTGGGGAGATTTTCTGACGTGAAAAGGCGAACAACCGCGGTCTAAGAGAATTGGAAACCTTCGTAATGTATGGGTCATCCGCCTCGTAATGAATTGCATGACTAAAAACCCAGCAGCATCATGTAAGGTATGTAAAGTAACGCATACATCCATTCCTTTGCCAATTAAGATATTACTAGAACTTTAGAGATGTTGTTAACAAAACACAGTGCATCAGGTCGTTAATATATATCTCAACTGTGAACTATGAACAAATGATGTATAATATTTTACAAGAGAATTGGAAACCTTCGTAATGTATGGGTCATCCGCCTCGTAATGAATTGCATGACTAAAAACCCAGCAGCATCATGTAAGGTATGTAAAGTAACGCATACATCCATTCCTTTGCCAATTAAGATATTACTAGAACTTTAGAGATGTTGTTAACAACACACAGTGCATCAGGTCGTTAATATATATCTCAACTGTGAACTATGAACAAATGATGTATAATATTTTACAACAATTATTAATTCACAATTGTAAATATTATGTACCAAAAGTTTCGCTAAATGTTAATATGTAAAAACAATTTTACAGTATAAAAATAAAAAATAACCCCCTGAAGATTGCGCAAAAAGTGCTGAAACATGTCTGGGTAAAACAAAACTGAAAATGTGTCTTGCATAAGGCGGAATTCCTCGTCCTATTTTCATAGCAAGCACGGACATAAGAAGAAGAACTGCAACACCACAAGATGATTAATACTGTATCATATTAATTACATCACGACAGCCAGGGTAATTCCTTTAAGATTTTAGAAAGGTGAGGTCTTCCACTTCTGTCGTTAAAATACAGAAACACACTACGGTAGAATGTTCGTAAATGAGCAATATGGCACTGCTTAGTTTTGGCAGTAACTTCTGTAGGAGAAGTGACCCCACTGTGGAAATGAAACTTTGAATTCAGCCAATCGCAAAACCAGACAGGCAGAAATGTTAAATCAAAAGTGTACCACTGTTGTTAATTAGCGCCCTTACTTCTCTTAACCAGCTGCCCTACATTGCACTTTAAACGAGTATCAACGAGTTTATCGTTTCAGCGAAATTTTTGTAGTTTGTGGTTACCGTTGTCTGTAGGTATGTCATCAGCCATTTCATGAACCAGACTTCTGATGAGAACTTTTTCGGATCTATAAGGGGAACTTCAACGAAAACGAGATAGACGAAAAAAATACAGTTCTTTATTTCAAATGAGATCGCCATAACACACCCTTATTCTATCTATTCGTTTTCATGTGACTGTGCCTTGAATAACCCGTGCGTTTGGTATGCTTGGTGCACAAAACTCATAATTTATCCAGCTTTACATCACACTCTAAAAACTAATAAACATAGTTGAGATTTCTACTCTGAGCAAAGCACAATTCCATCTTTGTTTCCTACGCACATATCGGTTCTGCTATACAATCTAGCAGACATATGGCTGCTCGGGTTAGAGTTTGCCTTGTTTTTGTAAACCCGATACTATTATACCGTTTCTAATTTGTGATACTTCTGCTAACATGCTGTCATAGTTTTGTTTTCTTCTTTTTGAGATTGTATTTTTTGGTCAGATTTTTATTTTGCCTGCTTCTAAGTAATATAAAAAGAAAATGACCGACTGTTGGGTAACAGCACCAGAAACAAACAAATATAAATACAGTGATTTTTGAGAAAAAAGTATCAGGATGAATAATTTAAAATTTCTTTCTTCTGGAGTCCCTTGAATTTTGTAAGGCGCGTTTTCTGCTGCCTAAACACATCAATCTGTCCCTTATGATGGAAAATACGATCACACTTTAAGATGTATAAGAATCACAAATTCCAGTTTTGGAGGGACGTCTGCCTTATATATATTATTTTGATAGCTCTCTTTGAATTACATGGCCTTCATTATGGCAGCACCATAATCTCCAAGCGCCTTTCCGCTCTTCATACGCACAATGGCATAAAACACCTCTTCTGATAGTGCTTCTGAAATATTTTTCATCCATCGCATCACCTATACATATGTTTAAACAAATATAGAGTGTTTATACAAGCTTATCTCTCATCCTAGCATATGAAATACGACGCATGCGTATGTTTCTATTTCGCCTTCTTGACTTTCTTGTTTTTTTTTTTTAATTGATTCTCTTAACAGTTATTACTGTGTCACCTCACATTATCTCGAAGGCTGTTTCGAATAGTTTTGCTTCATTCAACATATGCTACAAGAGCTACTATTTTATCACGGTCCGATGATCGAAAAATGGAAACCACAGTGGAAACCAAAAAGTTTTCTTTGAAACATTTAGCTCCACCTGCCAGCTAATGTCTACGTAGTCGCCACTCCGACTTAGACACTTATCGTAGCGCTGTACCCTTTTCGTAAAATGCAGCCGCCTGTGATTTCCGCTAATTTTCTGGTCTTTCCTCAAGCAGTGGATCACGCTGGAAAAGACCTAAAAATTAGAGGAAACCAAAGTGTGGCTGTATGGTGGGTTATCATACAGTTTCCATCGAAAACTCTGCAGAAGTATCTTCTTTGTAACTGCAGTGGCCGACCGGAGTGGCCGTGCGGTTCTAGGCGCTACAGTGTGGAGCAGCGTGACCGCTACGGTCGCAGGTTCGAATCCTGCTTCGGGAATGGATGTGTGTGAAGTCTGTAGGTTAGTTAGGTTTAAGTAGTTCTAAGTTCTAGGGGACTGATGACCACAGCAGTTAAGTCCCATAGTGCTCAGAGGCATTTGAACCATTTGAACCAACTGCAGTGTGTAGCCAAGCATTGTCATAAAGTAGAGACTACCCGAAGGCAGCTTTCCTCTTCGATTGTTCTCAATTTCCCTTCGTAGACAGTTTTCTCGAACTGCCTGATCCATTAGCTGAACAAGATCAGTAGACAGTCGACTTCTTTCAGGACCGCTTGCATGATGAACTCTGTACATCCTGCTTCAAACTTCCTGGGAGCGTTGCCGCATTTGACTCTCACGCATGACAGCTACGTTATGTGGGCTGCATGGTATCAGGCAGAATCCCTCAGCATGAATAAAGCGGGTGACAGCATGCCCATCCCACTTGGCAGTAGACTGCTGTTCTAGGCAGCTATACGTACTCACTGTCCATTCAGAACTGAAAAGTTGGACTTGACGCGATAGATGGGCGTAATAGATGGGCCTGCTAGAGACAATGCGCGAAGCATCATCGAATTTTCGCTGTCGTTTTAATTCTGCGACTTATCGGACATTTAAAAAAGCAGCCCTCGTATACTAATTCTATAAGCGTTTGCACGAAAATATGACCTTCTTTTTAATATATGGCTTGGTCCATTTGAGATGTCCTTTCCTTCTGATTTCTTTGCATGTGTAACACTTTTTACTGTTGCGTAAATATTTTGTTGAATAACCGTCGCTTTCGGCTGTTTACAACGTACGTTTTCTGAGAAACTGAATATGTTGTTTAACTTCATCTGGAATACCGCTCTCATCATTATGGAGTTGGTATTTTGATCGGCAAAATGGCAAAGGTGTAAGAAAAACAAGATAAAATAGATAATGTTAAAATTACCACTAAAGTTTGACTGGTGATACCTCAGAATGTTAGGTCTATAAGCACCAAATGAATGAAAAAAAGTATATTTAAAAAATGTCATCCTGGAAGCACCAAAAACAGTTATAATGCATATTTTATTCACAGACAATTACAGTCAAGTGACCATCTTCAAATCACTATTTAACAACACAACAGGTTAAAGAGAGGTTCCTTGGCGTCAAATAAATAAGTTATTTCGGCTGCGGCATCTGCCACATATACATGTATTGTTATCTCACACTTTTTCATTAACGGCAGAAAGAGAAGAAAGACTGCATCCCAGCCATATATAATTTTTTTATTGCGACCGCTTCTATCTTCAATGACGTCCAGTTCTTCTCTTTTAATTCTTAGGCATACCACATGTTACCTTTCTTTCCCTGTCGTGTAATCTATTTTTTAGGATAGCAAACGTCTTGTAATATTGTAGACGTATATACACTGAAGCGCCAAAGAAACTAGTATAGGCATGCGTATTTATATAGAGAAATATGTAAACAGACAGAATACGGCGCTGTTGTCGGCAACGCCTACGTAAGATAACAAGTGTCTGGCGCAGTTGTTACAGTATGTGCCAAGCAAGATCGTAAGAGATGGGAAAGAGCCACCGTGGTACAACAACCGAGTTGGAAAACTGCTGCGGAAGCAAAGGGAACTTCACAGCAAACATAAACATAGCCAAAGCCTTGCAGACAAACAAAAATTACGCGAAGCGAAATGTTGTGTGAGGAGGGCTATGCGAGAGGCTTTCAATGAATTCGAAAGTAAAGTTCTATGTACTGACTTGGCAGAAAATCCTAAGAAATTTTGGTCCCATGTCAAAGCGGTAGGTGGATCAAAACAAAATGTCCAGACATTCTGTGACCAAAATGGTACTGAAACAGAGGATGACAGACTAAAGGCTGAAATACTAAATGTCTTCTTCCAAAGCTGTTTCACAGAGGAAGACTGCACTGTGCTTCCTTCTCTAGATTGTCGCACAGTTGACAAAATGGTAGATATCGAAGTAGACGACAGAGGGATAGAGAAACAATTAAAATCGCTCAAAAGAGCAAAGGCCGCTGGTCCTGATGGGATACCAGTTCGATTTTACACATAGTACGCGTAGGAACTTGCCCCCCTTCTTGCAGCGTTGTACCGTAGGTCTCTAGAAGAGCGAAGCGTTCCAAAGGATTGGAAAAGGGCACAGGTCATCCCCATTTTCAAGAAGGGACGTCGAACAGATGTGCAGAACTATAGACCTATATCTCTAACGTCGATCAGTTGTAGAATTTTGGAACACGTATTATGTTCGAGTATAATGTCTTTTCTGGAGACTAGAAATCTACTCTGTAGAAATCAGCATGGGTTTCGAAAAAGACGGTCGTGTGAAACCCAGCTCGCGCTATTCGTCCACGAGACTCAGAGGGCCATAGACACGGGTTCACAGGTAGATGCCGTGTTTCTTGACTTCCGCAAGGCGTTTGACGCAGTTCCTCACAGTCGTTTAATGAACAAAGTAAGAGCATACGGACTATAAGATCAATTGTGTGATTGGATTGAGGAGTTCCTAGATAACAGAACGCAGCATGTCATTCTCAATGGAGAGGAGTCTTCCGAAGTAAGAGTGATTTCAGGTGTGCCGCAGGGGAGTGTCATAGGACCGTTGCTATTCACAATATACATAAATGTCCTGGTGGATGACATCGGAAGTTCACTGAGGCTTTTTGCAGATGATGCTGTGGTGTATCGAGAGGTGGCAACAATGGAAAATTGTACTGAAATGCAGGAGGATCTGCAGCGAATTGACGCATGGTGCACGGAATGGCAATTGAATCTCAATGTAGAGAAGTGTAATGTGATGCGAATACATAGAAAGATAGGTCCCTTATCATTTAGCTACAAAATAGCAGGTCAGCAACTGGAAGCAGTTAATTCCATAAATTATCTGGGAGTACGCATCAGAAGTGATTTAAAATGGAATGATCATATAAAGTTGATCGTCGGTAAAGCAGATGCCAGACTGAGATTCATTGGAAGAATCCTAAGGAAATGCAATCCGACAACAAAGGAAGTAGGTTACAGTACGCTTGTTCGCCCACTGCTTGAATACTGCTCAGCAGTGTGGGATCCGCACCAGATAGGGTTGATAGAAGAGATAGAGAAGATCCAACGGAGAGCAGCGCGCTTCGTTACAGGATAATTTAGTAATCGCGAAAGCGTTATGGAGATGATAGATAAACTCCAGTGGAAGACTCTGCAGGAGAGACGCTCAGTAGCTCGGTACGGGCTTTTGTTAAAGTTTAGAGAACATACCTTCACCGAAGAGTCAAGCAGTATATTGCTCCCTCCTACGTATATCTCGCGAAGAGACCATGAGGATAAAATCAGAGAGATTAGAGCCCACACAGAAGCTTACCGACAATCCTTCTTTCCACATACAATACGAGACTGGAATAGAAGGGAGAACCGATAGAGGTACTCATGGTAGCCTCCGCCACACACCGTCAGGTACCTTGCGGAGTATGGATGTAGATGTAGATGTAGATCGATTACTGCTACTACAATGGCAGGTTATCAACATTTAAGCGAGTTCGAACGTGGTGTTTTATTCGGCGCGCGAGCGATGAGACACAGCATCTCCGAGGTTGCGATGAAGGATGGATTTTTCCGCGCGACCATTTCACGAGTGTTCCGCCATCTCTCTCCCCTGCTGGCGGCTCACCTCCAACTGCGCAACGCTACGCGCTGTTAACAGCCAACTGCCCAGCGCTACAATGGCGAATATTCCAGCAATGCAAACCAGCCACAGACTGCACACAGCACAGTCAGTGATTTTCATATAGAGCGCTACGTTGCGTTACCAATTAAAAAAAACCTAAACAGCCTACTTACATAGCCCCCATGCTCCCCACAAAATATTTTACAAAATGTTTTGGGCAGTGGCCAATACAGATTTGAAAAAATTACATAATTACAATAACAACGATACCAAATGCACACACTTATCGATACAATGTTGGTCAAAAGCTAAAATTTTCCCACAGTCCATAAAGACAGTCCTGATCGTTCATCACAGTAAAATTGCAGCGTTTTCTCAGAGAGTGAGCAGTAAAAGAAAATGCACACGGAAGTAGTGGATTTCCATGCAGTCTTCAAGAAGTAGTGTTGTCCTTCCAACGGAAAGACAGTGTTGACTCTTGAAATGCAGACAGGTAATGGGCCACAACAGAGCAAAGCCACAGCAGAGTCAGTCGAAGTTGAAGAATATTGGTAGGTAGGTCATCACGGAGCAGACCCACCATAGTCTTGGTAGACGGTATGGTATTGGTGGGCCACCAGCGGTGCAGACCCACTGCAGTCCTTGTAGAAATAATGGTATCAGCCTACTTACAAAGGTCCTGTAATTATCCATTCGGAGAGGAGTGGAAGCTATTTTGAATGCCAACGTGTTTCCTGCACCGTGTAATGTGGTGTTTTTATGGTGTTCACAAGTTTCTGTCCAACTCCTGTACGGTAGAATATTGGTATGGCACGAGCAGTGGTGTCAATTTAGTTTCACGTGTGAACGCGACTTTACGTCCGGGACTCTTTTGCTGTTTGTAGAGGCGAACACGGCAGCCTCGGTCACCACCGCGCGGACAAAAGGGCGACGGGCCCGTAGGCTGCCTCGGAGCGCCGGAGCGATTCCGAGTACAGAGGGAGGTAATTGAAGTGAGCGGCAGCAAGAAGGGCGGGTTAGTGTGCCGTCCGCTTGGTACTCCGGCGCACGTTCGCAAAGTGTTTGCGTGTGCGTGCGTGTGTGAGCGATGCCGATAAGGGGCAGGCCCCTCCGTATACGGCGCAGGCGGCGCTGAGTGACGGGCGTATGACAGCCGGTACCAGTACCACAAGCACGGGCGAGCAGGTCCGTCCTGTAGCGGCGCCATCGCCGGCCGACCACGGCACACTTGTCCTGCCCCACCCGGAGGCGCTCTTTGCTCCCATCTCGCACTGCCCACCTCCTGCTCTCTGCGAGATGTACCTTACTGTCCACCGGAGGGTAGAGAGAGGGGGGGGGGGGGGGGTAAGATTTGCAAGTATCTACAGCTACTCTGTAGGGAGCTCATTGTGTTCATGTGGGAGCGATCTAGATGCTTGTAAAAATCGCCATCATCGGATCTATTGTTGTTGTTGTGGTCTTCAGTCCTGAGACTGGTTTGATGCAGCTCTCCATGCTACTCTATCCTGTTCAAGCTTCTTCATCTCCCAGTACCTACTGCAGCCTACATCCTTCTGAATCTGCTTAGTGTATTCATCTCTTGGTCTCCCTCTACGATTTTTACCCTCCACGCTGCCTTCCAATACTAAACTGGTGATCCCTTGATGCCTCGGAATATGCCCTACAAACCGATCCCTTCTTCTAGTCAAGTTGTGCCAGAAACTTCTCCCCAATTCTATTCAGCACCACCTCATTAGTTATGTGATCTACCCATCTAATCTTCAGCATTCTTCTGTAGCACCACATTCCGAAAGCTTCTATTCTCTTCTTGTCTGAACTATATATCGTCCACGTTTCACTTCAATACATGGCTACACTCCACACAAATACTTTCAGAAACGACTTCCTGACACTTAAATCTCTACTCGATGTTAACAAATTTTTCTTCTTCAGAAACGCTTTCCTTTCCATTGCCAGTGTACATTTTATATCCTCTCTGCTTCGACCATCGTCAGTTATTTTGCTCCCCAAATAGCAAAACTCCTTAACTACTTTAAGTGTCTCATTTCCTAATTCCCTCAGCATCACCCGACTTAATTCGACTACATTCCATTATCCTCGTTTTGCTTTTGTTGATGTTTATCTTGTACCCTCCTTTCAAGACACTGTCCATTCCGTTCAGCTGCTCTTCCAAGTCCTTTGCTGCCTCTGACAGAATTACAATGTCATCGGCGAACCTCAAAATTTTTATTTCTTCTCCATGGATTTTAATACCTACTCCGAACGTTTCTTTTGTTTCCTTTATTGCTTGCTCAATATACAGATTGAATAACATCGGGGATAGGCTACAACCCTGTCTCACTCCCTTCCCAACCACGACTTTCCTTTCATGTCCCTCGACTCTTATGACTGCCATCTGCTTTCTGTACAAATTGTAAATAGCCTTTCGCTCCCTGTATTTTACCCCTGCCACCTTCAGAATTTGAAAGACTGTATTCTAATCAACATTGTCAAAAGCTTTCTCTAAGTCTACAAATGCTAGAAACGTAGTTTTGCCTACTGAATCCGAACTGATCTTCCCAGAGGTCGGCTTCTATCAGTTTTTCCATTCGTCTGAAAAGAATTCGCGTTAGTATTTTGCAGCTATGACTTATTAATCTAAGATCTCGACCTAGGATCGGATCTAGGGAGGAGAGAAAACACTATAAAAGTGGACTTGGATTCCACTTATACAGGTTGTTACAAAAAGGTACGGCCAAACTTTCAGGAAACATTCCTCAAACACAAAGAAAGAAAATATGTTATGTGGACATGTGTTCTCTTCAAATCACATTAATCATGAAATGGAAACACACAGCAACAGAACGTACCAGCGTGACTTCAAACACTTTGTTACAGGAAATGTTCAAAATGTCCTCGGTTAGCGAGGATACATGCAACCAACCTCCGTCGCATGGAATCCCTGATGCGCCGATGCAGCCCTAGAGAATGGCGTATTGTATCACAGCCGTCCACAATACGAGCACGATGAGTCTGTACATTTGGTACCGGGGTTGCGTAGACAAGAGCTTTCAAATGCCCCCATAAATGAAAGTCAAGAGGGTTGAGGTCAGGAGAACGTGGAGGCCATGGAATTGGTCCGCCTCTACCAATCCATCGGTCACCGAATTTGTTGTTGAGAAGCATACGAACACTTCGACTGAAATGTGCAGGAGCTCCATCGTGCATGAACCACATGTTGTGCCGTATTTATAAAGGCACATGTTCTAGCAGCACCGGTAGAGTATCCCGTATGAAATCATGATAACGTGCTCCATTGAGCGGAGGTGGAAGAACATGGGGCCCAATCAAGACATCACCAACAATGCCTGCCCAAACGTTCACAGAAAATCTGTGTTGATGACGTGATTGCACAATTGCGAGCGGATTCTCGTCAGCCCACACATGTTGATTGGGAAAATTTACAATTTGATCATCAGAATCAAGGAAGTACAGTACATACTGACGAAACTAAAGTGAGCTCTAATATGGAAATTAAGCGTTTCCGGACACATATCCACATAACATATTTTCTTTATTTGTGTGTGAGCAATGTTTCCTGAAAGTTTGGCCGTACCTTTTTGTAACACCCTGTATAACATGTACACATATACTGGCTGATCAAAAAGTCAGTATAAAATTGAAAACCTAATAAACCACGGAATAATGTAGATAGGGAGGTAAAAATTGACGCACGTGTTTGGAATAGACATGTGGTTTTATTAGAACAGAAAAAAACAACGTTCACAAAATGTCCGACAGATGGCGCTGGATAACTGTTACCGTGACAGGTGAGAGGTAGGCCGTTATGTTACAGAACTGCACCATCCCCAGCCTGGCTGACAAACACCTGGAACGTACGATGTTTATGCAGGATGGCGTTCCACCCCATATTGCTAGACGCATGAGAGATCTCCTGCGCTCGTCGTTTGGGGATGATTGTGTGCTCAGCCGCCACTTCCGTCATGTTTCGCCTCCCACGTCCCCAGACCTCAGTCCATGCGATTATTGGTTTTAGGGTTACCTGAAGTCGCAAGGGTATCGTGATCGACCGACATCTCTAGGGATGCTGAAAGACAACATCCGACGCTAATGCCTCGCCATAACTCCAGACATTCTTTACAGTGCTGCTCACATTATTCCTCGACTACAGCTATTGTTGAGCAATGATGGTGGACAAATTGAGCATTTCCTGTAAAGAACATCATCTTGGCTTTGTCTTACCTTCTTATTCTAATTATTGGTATTCTGATCAGATGAAGCGCTATCTGTCGGACATTTTTTGAAATTTTGTATTCTTTTGGTTCTAATAAAACGCCATGTCATTCCAAGCATGTGTGTCAATTTGTACCTCTCTATCTACATTATTCCGTGATTTATTGCCGGCCGCGGTGGTCTCGCGGTTCTATGCGCGCAGTCCGGAACCGTGCGACTGCTACGGTCGCAGGTTCGAATCCTGCCTCGGGCATGGATGTGTGTGATGTCCTTAGGTTAGTTAGGTTTAAGTAGTTCTAAGTTCTAGGGGACTAATGACCACAGCAGTTGAGTCCCATAGTCCTCAGAGCCAGCCAGCCGTGATTTATTCATTTTTCAAATTTATGGTGACTTTTTGATATTTAGTTACATACTTCAGGACGCATACAGGTTACAACATCAAGGCAAACAATGGTGAAATTAATAGTTGCCCGTAACACGCAGGCCTTACAAAATTGTCGTAAGTAGCACATAGGCGTCCAAGAGGAATGACATAATAAATGTTGAGTGTCTCCATCACATACAAGCGCAAGCAAGGTACTACCGCAACTCCGGCTCTGTTCTTACACTACAGGCCGCGTCGCGAGATGGTGCTAGCAGAAGAGGCGCCAATGAATGTCACAGCTCGCGTCATAACAGGCTCTGCTTGAGTGGTAACCTTACGTCACTGGGCTTGTACATAATTCTAGAAATTACTGTATTACTTAAACATATGCAAAACTTATGAAAGCTGCAGACCTACACAATTGCACATCTTCTTGGTCACATATAAGACATATCGAAAAGCAAATGCATAGGATCAGACAGATGTACCAGGTGATCAAAAAGTCAGTATAAATTTGAAAACTGAATAAATCACGGAATAATGTAGATAGAGAGGTACAAATTGACACACATGCTTGGAATGACATGGCGTTTTATTAGAACCAAAAAAATACAACTGTTCAAAAAATGTCTGACAGATGGCGCTTCATCTGATCAGAATAGCAATAATTAGAATAAGAAGGTAAGACAAAGCCAAGATGATGTTCTTTACAGAAAATGCTCAATATGTCCACCATCATTCCTCAACAATAGCCGTAGTCGAGGAATAATGTTGTGAACAGCACTGTAAAGCGTGTCCGGAGTTATGGTGAGTCATTGGCGTCGGATGTAGTCTTTCAGCATGCCTAGAGATGTCGGTCGATCACGATACACTTGCGACTTCAGGTAACCCCAAAGCCAATAATCGCACGGACTGAGGTCTGGGGACCTGGGAGGCCAAGCATGACGAAAGTGGCGGCCGAGCACACGATCATCACCAAACGACGTGCGCAAGAGATCTTTCACGAGTGTAGCAATACTTTGTTTTTGTTTCTCCTTCTAATAAAACCCCATGTCATTCCAAGCATGTGTGTCAATTTTTGCCTCTCTATCTACATTATTCCGTGGTTTATGAAGTTTTCAAATTTATACAGACTTTTTGATCACTCGGTACATTTTTGTAATTCTGCAGTTCTCATGAAATTTACGTTTGCTTTTCGATATGTCTTATATGTGACCAGGCAGATGTACAGTTGTGTAGGTCTGCAGCTTTCGTAAGTTTTGTATATGCTTACGTGTTATAGTAATCTCTAGAATCATGAACAAGCCCAGTGATGTAAGGTTACCACTCACGCAGAGCCTGTTATGACGCGAGCTGTGACATTCATTGGCGCCTCTTCTGTTAGCGCCATCTCGCGACGCGGCCTGTAGTGTCAGAACAGAGCCAGAGTTGCGGCAGTACCTAGCTTGCGCTTGTATGTGATGGAGAAACTCAACTTTTATAATGTCCTCTCTCTTGGGCGCCTATGTGCTACTTACGATAATTTTGTAGGGCCTGCTTGTTACAGGCAACTATTAATATTACCATTGTTTGGCTTGATGTTGTAACCTGTATGTGGACTAAGGTATGTAACTAAATTCATGTGATACAAGTGGAATCCAAGCCCACTTTTACAGTGCTTTCTGTTCTACATCAGATGATAGCGATTTTAGTTTCACCGAAACCGGTAATCATGGAAGAAAAAGAATTCCTGTGATCTCGGCTACCAGTTTATTTTTTTATCTACAGCTACGTTATACTCCGAAAGCCACCTAATGGTGTGTGGCGGAGGGTACCTTTTGTGCCCTTTAACCTGTTACACTCACGAATAGCGCGTGGGAAGAATGATTGCCGGTAAGCCTCTGTATTAAACCTAATTTCTCGAATTTTCTCCTCGTGACTATTACGCGAGACATACTTTGGCAGATGTAATACGTTGTCCGACTCTTCGTGGAAAGTGCTCTCTCGAAAATTCAATAGTAAATCTCTCCTTTATGCTCAGCGCCTCTCTTGTAACGTCCGCCAATGGTATTTGTTGAGAATCTTCGTAACGATCTCGTGTGGGCCAAATGATCCCGTGACGAAAGGTGCCACTCTTCGTTGGATCTTGTCTATCTCTTCTACCAGTCCTGTCTGCCTTATAAGCCACTTACATTGTCGATGAGTTACATTTCCTTAAGACTCTTTTCCTGCTTTTCCCGCCAGTTGTTTTATTTGGTCATTCCACTTAAGGTCGCTCTGCATATTTTACGCCAATACCGTTTCCAGTGGTTTGTCATCAACAGTGTAGCTCTACAGTAATGGATTTACTTGCTATGTATGCTCAGTATGTTACAGTTATTTACGTTCAGATCAACTGCCAGAGCCTGCACCATTCATCAATACTCTGGAAGTCATTCTGCAAATCGTTGCTATCTTCTGGTGTCGCTACTTTGTTATAGACAACTGCGTCATCTCCGAATAGCCTTACAGAGCATCTGCCGCTTTCTGCTAGTTCATTTATTTACATTGCGGCGTTCGTGTTCACGTCATACTTCATTGCGCAATGAATCACTTGGTCCCCAACACGCTGGCAACAATATTCTTAAGTAATACAGACAGGAATTAGTGTTCATGATGGCATCGTAACGACGACGGTTAATGAAGTTAATGAATCCATCAAGAAGATTAGGAGAGTATTTTTTCCCAGAAAGAGCAGATAAGAAGTTACTTGTATCCCTCCTAGAAAATGAATGGATATCGTCTGATTCCAGTATGCTAGACGTAGAGAAATTGTGGGCCAAGATTACAAGAATTGTAAATTGCTGTAAGGAGAGGTATATGCCCAGTAACTGGAGTAAGGTGAGAAAAGATCGACCGTGGTCTATTAACACAACTGCTGGGGAAGCAGAGACTGTTAAATTCTCGGTTCAGAAATGAACGCACACTAGCTAAGAGATGGCAGAAATTCGTGCGTCTGTAGAAAGATCGACGGGCGAAATGTACAGCAACCACAGGGTTACCTTGGCAGAAGATCTTCCCGAGAACCCGAGGAAATTCTAATTCTACCGACAATCGATAAGCGGGTAGAGCAGTCAGTCGTTGACCAGTATCGTGTGGCAATAAAAGACAGCAAAAGGAAAGCCGAAGTTTTAATTTCACGTGTAAGACATCATTCTCGCAGGAGGATCGTACAAACATATCGTTTGACCGTCACAGGTACTCCCGTATGGAGGTCATAGTAATAAGCACCTATGGCGTAGAGAACCAACTGAAGGACTCGAAAACACATAAGACGTCAGTTCCGGATGGATTCCCAATTCGGCTTTACAGAGAGAACCCTAATTAGCTTCAATTTATCGTGAAATTCTTATCCAGCGCAAAGTCTCAAGCTACTGAAAGAAAGCGCAGGTGACTCCTGTATCCAAGAAGGATAAAAGAACGGATTTGCGAAAGGACAGACCAATATTCTTAACATCGGTTTGCTCCATTGTTCTTGAATACATTCTCATTTCGAATATAATAAACTTCCTCAAGACGAAAAGATTCTGTCTACAAATCAGCACGATTAATCTGCCAGGGAATGTCTTTAACGTAAAGATTACTCGTAAGAAATACAGTGTTTGCAAATCCGTCTTTTTCTTGCAAAAGCCAGTGCTCATCACTCAGATTTTAGAGTCTTTTGTTTCAGCTGTTATTCTTATCATGGAAACGAGGAGCGACTGAAGTTACCTTCTTCAAAACAGGTAAGGTACAGAATATCTTCTCAGAAATTTTTTCACTTAGTTTCGATTATTAGGATTCATAACAGTGTTTTTCTAGGAAAATGAGGAGAGATAAGCTCCCTAATTTAGAACTGACGTTGAGAGTTGAATTTCATGGCTGCGGTAGGTAATTTTTTCTGAGCATTTTTTCCGTGCTCACGTATTTGATTTCCATACACAGTTTCATTCATAAGTAGAAGAGATTGCGGTAGCTACAAATTTAACTAACATTTATAAATATATTTGCAACTTTGATTATATTTGGTTATAATATTTTCGTAGAAAGACTATAGTTTGTAGTACACTTAGGTGATGTGCCACAGCTAGGATCTCCTCTAAATTTCACGCTATTTTTATGATGGGTCCTTCTATCACTTTTATTATAACACACTAATTCCTTCATCCCAGTAGGTGTTCAACATGGTGCATTTATGGATATACATTTCAGTAAACAGGCATCAGCGCACTTAAATGTAAACCAGAATGAGTCGTATAATAGTTAGTAAGTTATAAACTACTTGTCTATAACAGTGTCATTGGCGCTTTGCAAGCATTGCGTTCAGCAAATGTTTGAATCACATTATTAAAGTCTAGTTGCCTTGCCAAATTAGATTCAATTGCCAGGGTCCCAATACCTGTGAGACGTTGTTGATGCATGGCTGACCTGAGACACTTTTTAACACGAGCCAGAGTGCTGAATAACTGTTCTCTTTCAGCTACAGTCACTGAAAGAATGCAAAAGATGCGCAATGCTACACGTACATTCGGAAATAAGCTAGAAATTTTAACCTCGCGCATATTATTCAAGAGATCTAATTGGTCCAAAGTAATGTCTCCGAAGTTTGAAGTATGAATTGGTTTCAAATATTTGATTTCTTCTTAATATTTCATTTCTTGGTCTAAATCTTTTGTGACTGCAGTGTGGTTTTCATTGATAAACTTGATTTTGTCCATTATAAATGATTTTCTTGAAAGCCTGCGACTGAGAAAACTGTGGGTTTCTTATAAATAAGTTTCTACTACCAGTCAAGGTTTTATTTTATTTATGTTTTACACGACGCGTTTTGGAAAATGATTCCCATTTTCAAGTGTATATTTCTTTATATTACCCCGAGTTTTCGTAATGTTTTCGATGCGTGACGTTCTGCTTTGTTTTGTTGACTTTACTGCAATATATCAAAAACGCGCAATTTTTAGTTATCGAGTTTTATATGTAGTTAGTGGCGAAATTTGGAAGAACTTGTTCTTACAATTTTCTCATGGTCCATTTGTGCAGAGTCTCACACTTATTAAAGTTGTGAGTAATGTTTAACATGTGTGAGACTCAGCAAAAAATGGAGTATAAGAAATCTGTAAGTACAAGTTTTTCCAAATTTCGCCATTGGCTACATTTAAAATCGATAACTAACTAAAATTTGCGCCTTCCTTTATATAGAAGTAAAGTCAACAAAATAAAGCAGAATGTAACAGGATGCCATACATTCACATGGCATAATATAAAAAAATACACACTTAAAAAGGGAGTGGGGTGTCGCAGTGGCTAGCACAATCGACTCGCATTCTGGAGGACGACGGTTCAATCCCGAGTCCGGCCATCCTGCTTTAGGTTTTCCGTGATTTCCCTAAATCGCTCCAGGAAAAAGTCGGGATGGTTCCTTTGAAAGGGCACGGCCGACTTACTGCCCCGTCCTTCCCTAATCGAAGAAGCCGATGACCTCGCTGTCTGGTCTCCTCCCCCAAACAACCCAACCCAACACCACACTTGAAAATGGGAATCATTTCCCGAAACGCTTCGAGTGAAACATAAATAAAAGAAAATCGTGACTGGTAACAGAAAGTTATTTATAAACAAACCCGTCATTGATAAATGATATGCATGCCTCAACGAACTGATCATTGGTCATCTTCGTGTATTTCCATAAAAACCCAAATGAATAATCTAAAATCTTCGCGGCTTCATATCGGATTTTCAAGCTAGACACTCGATTGTCAATAATGACATAAAAACATGTATCTTTAATAAATCTTCTCAATTCACATCTGTCTGGTTTACTATGAAATGATTTCCTTTTCTTGGTGCACACATCCGGAAATTCAGGACGGATATTAATTGCACTGGCAGCTCCACCCGTGGTAGAGAAATTCAGGTCTTACCCTAGTGGGTGAGACTTGGGGCCTGTATCTTGTGGTGGACTAAGAGCCAGTGGCAGTTTCCAACTGTACCAACAGTGGACCTGCATATCATCTCAGATATATGTGTGATGGGCGTGAACTTATTCATCCTGATGTTTGACAATTCAGAAGACACCATTGTGCCTGTGAGTCAAATTGGCCTGGCCAGACCAGCGAAGGAGTTCACCTCACATTGCAATCTGCTGGGATTTCAGGACTGTGATAGGGAAGTTTTACATGCTCTGACAATCAGGACGCCAGGTTACGTACTTCGCACATTTTCATGGATGTGTCAGAGCAATGCAGGTGCTGCAGACACCGCCCCTCGCCCACAGGTAAATGGGTAAAGAAAGCGCTGCTGCACCAGCAAAGAGTTGTAAAAGATATTGACAGCTTTCAGTTTTCAAGTGAACCATAGTTTGTGGTATAGTTGGTCGTAGTCGATTCTATTTGAACAGAATTGGGTCTCACTGTGAATTCAAGTAAACACTATCAGATTGCGTTGAAAAAGGGATTAATTCAGGGGAGAATTTTTTATTGCTTCCATCCCAAAGTATAATGCTCCTATGTAAGGTTTATCAGCTAGCTGTGTAAGCGGTTCACCACCCTGCTGGAACAAATGTAATTCCGATGTATTGCTCACGCGCTGCCTGATACAGAATTAATAGATAGGCCAGCATTGCACTAAGCTGTGCGATTTACGAGCAGATATATAGACAGCGTTATCCGGCGACACCATCATGAGGTAAGAATATTTCAGATTGGTTTCATAGGGTCATGGAGTAGCGCAGCTTACGTCCAAATTTATCAGTTTTCATGAGTTAATACATTAACCAAAAATTACCATTTTTATTATTTTATACGAAGGTTCCTCCCCCCCCCCCCCCCCCCATGAACCATGGACCTTGCCGTTGGTGGGGAGGCTTGCGTGCCTCAGCGATACAGATGGCCGTACCGTAGGTGCAACCACAACGGAGGGGTATCTGTTGAGAGGCCAGACAAACGTGTGGTTCCTGAAGAGGGGCAGCAGCCTTTTCAGTAGTTGCAGGGGCAACAGTCTGGATGATTGACTGATCTGGCCTTGCAACATTAACCAAAACGGCCTTGCTGTGCTGGTACTGCGAACGGCTGAAAGCAAGGGGAAACTACAGCCGTAATTTTTCCCGAGGACATGCAGCTTTACTGTATGATTAAATGATGATGGCATCCTCTTGGGTAAAATATTCCGGAGGTAAAATAGTCCCCCATTCGGATCTCCGGGCGGGGACTACTCAGGAGGATGTCGTTACTAGGAGAAAGAAAAATGGCGTTCTACGGATCGGAGCGTGGAATGTCAGATCCCTTAATCGGGCAGGTAGGTTAGAAAATTTAAAAAGGGAAATGGATAGGTTAAAGTTAGATATAGTGGGAATTAGTGAAGTTCGGTGGCAGGAGGAACAAGACTTCTGGTCAGGTGACTACAGGGTTATAAACACAAAATCAAATAGGGGTAATGCAGGAGTAGGTTTAATAATGAATAGGAAAATAGGAATGCGGGTAAGCTACTACAAACAGCATAGTGAACGCATTATTGTGGCCAAGATAGATACGAAGCCCACACCTACTACAGTAGTACAAGTTTATATGCCAACTAGCTCTGCAGATGATGAAGAAATTGAAGAAATGTACGATGAAATAAAAGAAATTATTCAGATAGTGAAGGGAGACGAAAATTTAATAGTAATGGGTGACTGGAATTCGAGTGTAGGAAAAGGGAGAGAAGGAAACATAGTAGGTGAATATGGATTGGGGCTAAGAAATGAAAGAGGAAGCCGCCTAGTAGAATTTTGCACAGAGCACAACTTAATCATAGCTAACACTTGGTTTAAGAATCATGAAAGAAGGTTGTATACGTGGAAGAACCCTGGAGATACTAAAAGGTATCAGATAGATTATATAATGGTAAGACAGAGATTTAGGAACCAGGTTTTAAGTTGTAAGACATTTCCAGGGGCAGATGTGGACTCTGACCACAATCTATTGGTTATGACCTGTAGATTAAAACTGAAGAAACTGCAAAAATGTGGGAAATTAAGGAGATGGGACCTGGATAAACTGAAAGAACCAGAGGTTGTACAGAGTTTCAGGGAGAGCATAAGGGAACAATTGACAGGAATAGGGGAAAGAAATACAGTAGAAGAAGAATGGGTAGCTCTGAGGGATGTAGCAGTGAAGGCAGCAGAGGATAAAGTAGGTACAAAGACGAGGGCTGCTAGAAATCCTTGGGTAACAGAAGAAATATTGAATTTAATTGATGAAAGGAAAAAATATAAAAATGCAGTAAATGAAGCAGGCAAAAAGGAATACAAACGTCTCAAAAATGAGATCGACAGGAAGTGCAAAATGGCTAAACAGGGATGGCTAGAGGACAAATGTAAGGATGTAGAAGCTTATCTCACTAGTGGTAAGATAGATACTGCCTACAGGAAAATTAAAGAGACCTTTGGAGAGAAGAGAACCACGTGTATGAATATCAAGAGCTCAGATGGCAGCCCAGTTCTAAGCAAAGAAGGGAAGGCAGAAAGGTGCAAGGAGTATATAGAAGGTTTATATAAGGGCGATGTACTTGAGGACAATATTATGGAAATAGAAGAGGATGTAGATGAAGACGAAATGGGAGATACGATACTGCGTGAAGAGTTTGACAGAGCACTGAAAGACCTGAGTCGAAACAAGGCCCCCGGAGTAGACAACATTCCATTAGAACTACTGACGGCCTTGGGAGAGCCAGTCATGACAAAACTCTACCAGCTGGTGAGCAAGATGTATGAGACAGGCGAAATACCCTCAGACTTCAAGAAGAATATACTAATTCCAATCCCAAAGAAAGCAGGTGCTGACAGATGTGAAAATTACCGATCTATCAGTTTAATATATCACAGCTACAAAATACTAACCCGAATTCTTTACAGACGAATGGAAAAACTGGTAGATGCGGACCTCGGGGAGGATCAGTTTGGATTCCGTCGAAATGTTGGAACACGTGAGGCAATACTGACCTTACGGCTTATCTTAGAAGAAAGATTAAGAAAAGGCAAACCTACGTTTCTAGCATTTGTAGACTTAGAGAAAGCTTTTGACAATGTTGACTGGAATACTCTTTTTCAAATGCTAAAGGTGGCAGGGGTAAAATACAGGGAGCGAAAGGCTATTTACAATTTGTACAGAAACCAGATGGCAATCATAAAAGTCGAGGGGCATGAAAGGGAAGCAGTGGTTGGGAAAGGAGTAAGACAGGGTTGTAGCCTCTCCCCGATGTTATTCAGTCTGTATATTGAGCAAGCAGTAAAGGAAACAAAAGAAAAATTTGGAGTAGGTATTAAAATTCATGGAGACGAAGTAAAAACTTTGAGGTTCGGCGATGACATTGTAATTCTGTCAGAGACGGCAAAGGACTTGGAAGAGCAGTTGAACGGAATGGACAGTGTCTTGAAAGGAGACATCAACAAAAGCAAAACGAGGATAATGGAATGTAGTCAAATTAAATCGGGTGATGCTGAGGGAATTAGATTAGGAAATGAGACACTTAAAGTAGTAAAGGAGTTTTGCTATTTAGGAAGTAAAATAACTGATGATGGTCGAAGTAGAGAGGATATAAAATGTAGACTGGCAATGGCAAGGAAAGCATTTCTGAACAAGAGAAATTTGTTAACATCGAATATAGATTTATGTATCAGGAAGTCGTTTCTGAAAGTATTTGTTTGGAGTGTAGCCATGTATGGAAGTGAAACATGGACGATAACTAGTTTGGACAAGAAGAGAATAGAAGCTTTCGAAACGTGGTGCTACAGAAGAATACTGAAGATAAGGTGGATAGATCACGTAACTAATGAGGAGGTATTGAATAGGATTGGGGAGAAGAGAAGTTTGTGGCACAACTTGACTAGAAGAAGGGATCGGTTGGTAGGACATGTTTTGAGGCATCAAGGGATCACAAATTTAGCATTGGAGGGCAGCGTGGAGGGTAAAAATCGTAGAGGGAGACCGAGAGATGAGTACACTAAGCAGATTCAGAAGGATGTAGGTTGCAGTAGGTACTGGGAGATGAAGCAGCTTGCACAGGATAGAGTAGCATGGAGAGCTGCATCAAACCAGTCTCAGGACTGAAGACAACAACAACAACAGGAAGGTTACACTTGTTTTTTTTTTTTGTAGGCTGGTAAAAATTATATTCTGGAAATCCTTTACATTATTGATAAAGATCTGCAATCCATTATACGAAAAATTGAATATTACAAATCTGGGTCAACTGGTGCTGACAATCAGGACGCCAGGTTACGTACTTCGCACATTTTCATGGATGTGTCAGAACAATGCAGCTGCTGCAGACACCGCCCCTCGCCCACAGGTCAAATTGGTCAATCAAGTGACTTTTCTACGCGCAAGCCAATAAAAATAATTAAATTTACATTAAAAGGAAGGTAAGCGTTGGCCGTAATATTGATGTTTTATTGATAGAATGGATTTTCGATCACATAGTGATCATCTTCAGTGCTGTACAAATTAAACTCAGACACTGGTATCAAGTTATCAACAACTAAAACTGAGAAGCGATTGTGATCGCTTCTAAGATTTGTTTATTGACAACGTGATACCAGTGTCTGAGTTTAATTTGTACAAAACTGAAGCTGATCACTATGTGATCGAAAATCGATTCTGCTATCAATAAAACATCAATATTACGGCCAACGCTGACCTTCCTTTTAATTTAATATGTATGGTCGTTGTGCACACAGCACTCCATGGAGTCGCCAATCAATAAAATTTACCTTTCAATACATGGCTATGAACTGCGCTGTACCAGCGACAGACTACAACTGCACTGAAGCAGCGAGCGACTGCAACTGCTCTGTAGCAACGGGCGACTGCAACAACTGCCGAGACTGCTCTGACCTGCGAATCTATTGCAGCAAAGATATTTTCTGTCGCAGTCAGCGCGTGAGCAATACATCGAAATTACATTTGCTCCAGCAGGATGGTGAACCCCTTACAGCGGTGCTTTCAAAACTTTGAATAAAACTTGTCATTATTTTGTATACTTAAATAAGCTACTGTTTTCATTCATATGCCCTCTGCTATTCACTTTTTGTTTTTTATTGTGGTGCTGCATGAGTAGCTTCACTCAGACATACATTTATGATTAAAGTGACGGCTGTTGCAAGCATGGTAGCCAATCCAGACACAGCACAGGGGTTGCCAAGCTGAGTAAGCAAGCCTCTACTTTGTCTATCTCTCTTGTCTGAAGAAAGAGGGTAAGCATGCGCCCATGTTTTGCTAAAAGACATCTACCTAGATGGGACCAAAGTCCCTCATTTATGAAGTGATCTAATCTTTCTGGGCTGACATTTTCCAATTTCTGAAAGATGGCTGTTAAACTTCGCAGACAATCGTGCCCATGAAATACATGTTTTTTTTCTACTGACTAAGAGCACATGGCGACTTCCTGGCTTCAGGGAGGGGTTACTGTTCTACCTCCACTAGACACGTACGTCAGCTGTTCTGTCTGTATCGTCCCAGCTTTTAATCTGAGAATACTTGGAGTTTTATGACCTGCCCACCATTTGCACAAAAGCTGAGGTTACAGCAGTTCCTCTTAAATGGCTTGCTCCATCAACTTTCAGCCAGGTCGCTGTCTTCTGCAACGCACTGGCACCTGGGCCATGTGAAATGTTTTGTGAACCAGCGCCCTTCTATCGAAAACTAAGTAAAAGGAGGAGAGAGCTTCAGCCAGAAGTCACTCTGCAGGTGGGAACCACTGAACACTGTTTTCCAGAATCACTCACATGATCAGGTCAGTGCGCTCAGCATTTATGATCCTCGACTCATCTTGATCCCTGTTCTCAGTTGCCTCCGCTACGGCGCCCTGGGGACAAGCTCTCTAAAGGTTACAAATGCAGTTACAAGAACATTCTGCCCACATTTCCTTCATGTAGAAAAAGTCATTAACCACGCATAGCAAATGTAGTACCGGGGAATACTCAGGTTGTGTCCTAAAGTATGAATGTTAATCTGACTGATGATGTTGTTAAAGTGAGAGAATGGCAGGCCACCTGTCAGTGTTACCTAGACAAATGCATTCGTGAAATTGCGATTTTTTTTCTGTCAACGTACATGCTGAGTCAGTCCTTCCAACGACCATTTCTTTCTCGATTTTTTCACATTTCTCATGTAGCCATTTCGCCTTAGCTTCCCTGTGCTTCCTGTCCATTTCATTCTTAAGTGACTTGTATATCTATACTACTGAATTTTTGTACTTCCGAGGTGTGAATTAAAAAATGGCTTCAGTCACAATTTTTCGAGTTTTATTCAGTACACGATGCATTTCGGACCCTGTAGATCCATCTTCAGGTGTAATTCGACTTAATACATACATTTTTTTCTCTTGAATGAGATGAAATGAGTATTCCTACCACGGAAAGATTTGATGTTACGTTACGAATTTCGTAAGTCGTACGCGGAAAATAAGTGCTAAATATAAATAGTGTAAACTTACCAAATAATCCAATAAAAGCGTTTTTAACGTTTTGGCAACAGCATAAGTTTTTTTCTCCATCGTTTTCAAACACATGTTTGTAGACACTTAACAGATGATTTTGTACATGGTGTGGTCAAAGACGAATTTTTCATAGAGCTAAAGATATAATTATTAAACAATTGACATAGGCAGGAACCAATTGACATACGCAGGAAATAACTTTAGAACAGATCTTTAAAATTACTGAGATAGCTGTCGCTTGCGAAATCTGCTTTTTAGTTTAACATCGATTCTGGTTTTTTGATTTTGTGAAGGTATATCTCCAGTTGTTCTAACAGATTTAGGGTCTTACATTGGCTTCATTGTGTAATACTACCGAATTGTTTACTAGATTGTTGATAACATGTTTGCCGGCAGTTGTGACCGAGCGGTTCTAGGCGCTTCAGTCCGGAGCTCCGCTGCTGCTACGGTCGCAGGTTCGAATCCTGCCTCGGGCATGGGTGTGTGTGATGTCCTTAGGTTAATTGGGTTTAAGTAGTTTTAAGTCTAGAGGACTGATGACCTCAGATCTTAAGTCCCATAGTGCTTAGAGCTATTTAAACCACTTGATAACATGTTTCGTTATCATCATACCTCGAGTGTATTGAGTACATTCACCTTTGAAGATGCAAAATATGGATAAAAACAAATTTTTGTACTTCCTTCTTTCGTCGTTACCCACGGTTTCTTCCTGCCTACCGCGCTATTGATAAATGCAGAGACAGCCTACTCTTAATTGGTATTAAAATATTTCCAATGTGCATATTTATTTACAATCTACATATTTGGTACATAAATGTAAGAAATTTCAGATTGCATGAGACTTTCGTATTTAAACCAAAGGGCTATTAGGAAGGCTATTCATGTTGGCACTGTTGACGTCGTAAAAATGGTAAATAGTAGCCGCTTTTAAGGGTATGAACAAACTTCTAAGATTCGCAGCTTATTATAAGTACCTTTTGGATTAACCTAAAATTAAATTAAAATTACTGTTTTTTCAGGCTTTGACTTTTGTATAACATAATTGTAAACTCTCATTACAATTATTACCATCTGCAACTAAGTGTATATGACTGCAGAAGTCGAACATGGCAACATGATTCATGTAAAGATTACAGCTCGTTAAGATGAAAAACCGTTAGAAATAGCAAATTAAGGTTCATGACATTTTCGCATTTAAGCAAGACGGCGAATAGACCATTCTTGTTGGCAGTGATAACGTACCAAATTTGGTGATAAACCACCATTTCGAGGGACAGGAGAACAAGTGTCTAATATTAAACGCTATTTTAAAACGACATAGCAAAAAACGAATTAAATTAAAACTGCTATTACCGTTTTAACGGCATTAATGTGGGAAGCGCAAAAAAACTGTCATGGTGGCACTGAAAGGTCGCAACCGTCATTCTCTTCAGTTATTTTCGCATGTCATTCATTATGATTTTAATGTGATGGCGGTTATATATACTGGAACGGTTACTCAGCGTGCAACAACGGTTGTGAAACGTAAATACTGTCAGCATGTAAACATTAATGGAATGCAACACAAAAAACGCTTTATTCACTATTGGCAAGTGAACTGCAAGCGCATAGAACATTCTTGGGGCGAACAGGGTAATAACGTGTGGGAATGATGATAACACAATTTAAACTGTGGTCTCCCTTATCTACTTTTGTAATCAGATGACGCGATAACGCACAGTAGAAATCGGTAACATATCTTCTCATGCGACTTGCATATATGCTTCCAATTTCTGGGCATAGACAAATCTCAGATAAAGATCCCATACATCGTACAACATTGAGATTAATATAAGTTATGTACATAATAAACGTAATGTAAATTACCTCTTTGGAAGTCAAATCAGTGAATTTATCTTATTGTATGGTGTTGAAACACATTACATTCCACAATTCTGAAGATGGTCGCGTTGGTCAAGTGAAAGATATCAAAATAAAAAGTTCCATGCGACTTGTGGCTGGTCTACGATGTTAATTTCTGACGATCGCTGTTCCCCTGCAGGTAAATGCTTGCTCTCATTTAACTATAACTGGTGAAAGAAATAACTTCACAATCTCGACCAGAAAGCAAACATCTTGGCTCTTAAACATCAATAGCCGGTCTCAAGCAGAAGTGTAACAAACCAACAGAAAATAGACAAACTGAATGACTTCAACTTCTTGAGAAATGGAGATACCGAAAAAAATTAGAGAACTTCAGTACATCAATATGACCATATTTATTCGAGATAACTTGGGTGATAACCTTAATCAGCGAAATTATATAATAAAACTGACCACAATCAACGAAATTATATGGAGTTCCTCTCCTACCAGTGATTTACAGAATTCTGTTGTGAAAGATCAGAATGAATATTGGACAGAACGAGGAAGAGAAAAGTTGTATCTGTGGACGCCTAAAAAGGTTAGACGGGAAAAGAACAACAAAATGCGTTTTCACCTCTTTTGGGACAAAAAAAACACTGAATAGAAGTGTAAGGAAAGAAACACAAATAAAGATCTAGTAACAACGGCAATATCATCTATACTTTACAGCAGTGAGACTTGGTCAGTAAGAGCTTGAAATGAACGAGGAATACAAGCTGTGGCTACGAGATTTTAAGAAGAGCATCTGGCTATAGACAATCTGGAATGGTAAAGAATACGGTAATCATACAAGTACTAGGGCTTTAAAAGCATACAAAAACACATCTTTTGCCAATGGAGAGATCATCACGACACTTCTTCGATTACAGGTCACACGTTACGTGTCTTTAATGCAGTGGTTTCCATTGCCTTCTGCATCCTCATGCTGTTGATCATTGCAGATTCTTCCGCCTTTAGGGTCAGTTTCCCACCCCTTGGACAAGAGAGTGCCCTGAACCTCTGTCCGCTCCTCCGTCCTCTTCGACAAGGCCGTTGGCAGAATGAGGGGTGACAAAATTTGTACTGTAAAACTTTTCTTCTTTCCAAATTTCATGATTATAAGGAGACGTATACCCTACGGTTTTTAATGAGTGAGTTTGCGAATATAAAAATCTGTGACATAAATGGCCATACCTTTCGACTGCTTTGACTTAGTAGCGAACGTTTATTTTTCCACAAAAGAACCTGACATAAATTTCAACTTAATATGTCTACGCGTCCCTGAGAGGAAGGATGTTCAACACACAATTCCGTAAACAGTCAGATAACAAATGACAAAAATCTTTTTGGTGTGTTGTAATTACAAATTAACAATTTTAGGATTTTTCCTTTTGTTCTTGTGCGTAACCTTGCTTGTTGCCAAATTTCAGGATACTAGATCAACAAGAAGTAGCCTGTAGGTTTTGATTACTGAATTTGCGAATATTAAAATGTGTGACATGTATAGCCGTATCGTTTGATTGCACTGACGCTGAATCTTCATTTTTTTTACATCGCCAATAGACCTTGTAACCTCGCAATAAAAAGGTGACTAACCTCCCAATAATAATGACACTCATATATAACCTTTCAAAAGCAATTTCGCAATGTAACCTTTGAATAATTAACTGAATGTGAATCCAAACTGGTAAATCTGGACGTCAGAAACGCTGCGTCATGGCCCTGAAAAATAGTTCTGAATAAACTGAAAATTATTACCTCAATGATGTCGCCGGATAACGCATAGACATTTGCTCCTGTAAGAAATTTTCTGGCACATTCCAGTGCAGTGCCGGTCACTAGATTTTGTTATGTATGAAAAACAACTAATTTTCTTTACGATAATCGGCATGACTATGGATAGGATAACTTAGTGAAAACTTTAAATGCAGATGAATGACTGTCAAAAGTTATCTTTAGAAGAAAGAATATTATTGAAAGATTTTTTTAAACATTTACATGGGACTTTGATATAACAATAGTACAAAAATCAGTTGTAGCAATTAACATATGCTCGCGGCAATAGGGAACAATTATATTTCGCTTTTACTTTATACTACATCGCTCAGGCACCGCCATCGTTCTCCACGACCGGCCTTGGTAATTCCATAACTCCACTGCTCTTCTCGAGCTACAAAACACCACCACTGGACTGCTTTGTACGAAATCCAGGACACAAGTGCATACAGCTCGACATCTGCTCTCTACGAACGACCTGACCCAAGCGCCCGAGTGCGAGCTACTACTACTGCTGCTGCTGCTGCTGCCGACACGGCTCTCTGGTCTGCGATTCTGTTGTAGCTTACATATCGCAGGCAGCGCGTGAGCAATCCATCGAAGTTTTGTCAAAAATTTGATCAAAGATGTGATCAAATATTCTGTCAAATATATTTGACAAAGATCTTTGACGTAGCGCTAGAAGGGGTATAACACTCATCATATTTTTCGTCAGTGTTCAAGATGGCTGATATTCTGACAACAATAACTTGTTATTAACCGCAGCAGTTGCATGTACCACAATTGCACTGAGTGCACATGCGGAAGAGAAGCGGGGAGATAAAAGGGAAACATACCTGGGTGAAGCCGTGGGTTTTACGGCGACACGATAAAAGCTTTCAACAAAACTTGTTACGTGAGCTTATAGTGGAGGACGTCAGGTCGTAAATCAATTACTTAAGAATGGATGAGCATACATTTCTGTATGTGCTCGGTGAAGTGTATCCTCATATCAGAAAGCACAATATTCACTTAAGAACTGCTACATGTGCAGAAGACAGGCTCACTGTAACCCTCCGATTCCTTGCTACAGGAGAGGGTTAGGTTAGGTTAGGCCAGGTCAGGTCAGGTTAGGTCAGGTCAGGTCTCCAATCTTCTTAATCTATTTTTGTATTCAGGGTGCCTTGCATTATAAAGCGCCTCATCAGCTTCCTACATCTCTATTAATTTTATAGTTATACACCAATTGTATTTACTGGCAATGTTTATAAAAACACTACAGACGACAGAACGCTGCAGCGATGCTAGCGCTCCATGTGGCAACATGTCACATTGCAGTGAACAGAAGACAAGCGACTTCTTTGATCAAATCTGCAGCGAAGCTCTAAATTTGATCAAATACTGGACGACATTTGACAAAGTTCCCTATCATACCATCAAATATCTGTGACAAAGATTTTTGACAAAGAAATTTGAGAAAGAAATTTGGCAGCGTAATACCGGCCTTACATCTGCTCGAGTGCGCTAGCAATAAATTCCTTAGTCATGGACCTCTTACAACCTTAATGTGTTACATAAATTACAACTTGATACTTCTATCCATTCCTGAGTAAAACGGAACAGTCGGACTGACAGAGAGAGACAGACAAACGGACACGAAGAGATCCTGCATAGGTTCTGTTTTCACCAATTGAGGTATGGAACACTAATAAATGGAGAAAGTCATCAAGAAGTATAGAAAGAAATGGAGAGGCTATGTCAGAAAAGCATGAAAATAACATAGGAAAAATAGTAAAGACTCATCGACCAGTAGGGAGAAGATCAAAAGGTAGACGAAGAAAGAGGTCGAGATATCAAACAAACTAACCGCAGACAATAAAGGCTCTGCATAAGAGAAGGTAACACACAAATACCTAACAGTTGAAGAAAGAAGAAGAAGATCGATTACGGCGTAATTATCACGAAAGAGACGAGGACAGGAGCGGCACACGAGCGCTACGGAAGCCGACACCTGGCGCCGAAGCACAACGGCTAATGTACGAGTAATGAGATCTGGCGATGCCGGACGCAGGACCCTTTGTGCGGCGCATTACGCAGTGATGAAGATGGAGAGGCGAGCGGCAGAGCCACCTGGCCACGTGTGTGCGGCGCATTCTCCACGGCGTAAACGGGCGCCATTAATCAAGCGGCAGGTGGCCGGCGGCGGCCTGCGCCGAGTCTCCTCACCCAATCAGCCGGCCGCGTGTGCCGAAAAGAACAACCGTGAGATCGCGAATACGGGAGAAGGTGGCCGCCGCGCCCGGAGCTAGCGAGAGGTCGAGCAGGTAGTATCGACCAGGGTGGGCGCTCGGTGTGGCTGACACGGGTTTGCCAATCGCGGGCACTATCGATAAAGTGCAGATTACGATAAGCGACAATCGACGCCAGAGCCGTTTCGAAGTAACCACCGCCTCCTCTCCCCCCATCCCTCTCCCACTTCCTCGACCAATACTTTCCTGTAATTTTTTGGTTACACAGACCTACATCTCCATTTACATGACTAATCTGCAATTCACATTCAAGTGTTTAATATTCACTTTCAGTCTGCTTCTCGACTGTTCCACTCTCCGATAGCCCATGGCGAAAATGAACACCAAATTCCTTCTGCGCGAACTCTTATTTTATAAAGATCGTCACTGTTCCTTTGCAGATGTTAGTCGACAAAGTATTTTGGCTTTTGGAGGAGATCAGATATGATTGAAAATTCGTGAAAAGACATGGCAGCAAATAAATATGCCTTTGTTTTATTGACCTTCTGAAGGCAGTTGTCAGCTTGTAAATACTTTATAAAATGTAGGACACACAAATGCAGACATTCTTTCTGTCACTTATGCCATAGTCCCGCAGCGATCGCAGGGTCGGCGTGGATACAGCGGATTTGACAGTGTTAGTGTGAGGGATGGCCGGATGCCCTTCCTTCCTCCACCCCGTAACCCCCAGGATGGAATCAGTGCACCCCAGCTGTCTGCGTCTAGTGGAAATCGTGAAATAGTGCGGACGTGTTTCAAATGTCTGCGACGCGTGTAACTGAGGCCAGGAGTGGGGATCAGCCCGGTATTCACCTAACACAAATGCAGACTTTATTTACACTATTTTTATTTCGACGGGTTTCGTTCATAAACCATGTTCTCGGTCCTGTATGAAATACAAAACAAAAATCATGTCAGAATTCGTAAACGAAATGACATCCAATGTCAGACGATTATTTCGAATGTGACAGGACCAAAATTACTTACGTCGAAAAATTAATCAGCAGCCACCATTACATATCAAAACAATGCATGTCTCATTCGAGCCATACATTGGCATTATCAGGCTGGATCTCAAACTAAACAACTCAGAGATCGAGGGCTACGAAGATATTACATTCATAGGCAGGATGAAAATAACACTAATCATACATCTCGTAATAAAATGATCTTCCAACCAAGCATTTTCAAGAAGACACAGCAATAAACATTTAAATTACATTACAAATGGTTTCCTTTATTTACCAGGTGTACCGGTATGAAATGAGCGTTTTTTTGTGAAAATGAAGCACTAATTTTGAATTGAACAGTGTAAACATTTTATTCAAAGTACTGACCATTGCTTTTTATACATTTTGAACACCTTTCTGGAAATTTGTGGACACCACGCCAATAGAAATGCTATTCTTTTGAAGCAAACCAATCAGACACCCAATTTTCGACTTCTTCGTATGAATCGTAGTGTTCCTCAGCCAATGCGTGTCCCGATGATGAAAACAAATGGTAGTCGGAATGGGCCAAGTCTGGTGAATACGGCGGGTGGGTAGCAGCTCCCAGCCAAGTGTTTTGATTGTATCCTGAACCAGTTTCGCTTTGTGTGCAGGTGCATTGTCGTGTAAAAAAATTACTTTGCCACGTCTTCTGGCCCATTCTGGTCTTTTTTCGATCAATTCAGAGTTCAAATTGATCATTTGTTGTCTGTAGCGAGGAATGGACGTCTCTAAAAAGGGCCATCACAGAAGTTGGGAAGGAAAACATAGGTACAAAGAAGCTAGCTGCGAATAAACCATGGGTAACAGAAGAAATACTTCAGTTGATTGATGAAAGGAGAAAGTACAAACATGTTCCGGGAAAATCAGGAATGCAGAAATACAAGTCGCTGAGGAATGAAATAAATAGGAAGTGCAGGGAAGCTAAGACGAAATGGCTGCAGGAAAAATGTGAAGACATCGAAAAAGATATGATTGTCGGAAGGACAGACTCAGCATACAGGAAAGTCAAAAAAACAACCTTTGGTGACATTAAAAGCAATGGTGGTAACATTAAGAGTGCAACGGGAATTCCACTGTTAAAATCAGAGGAGAGAGCAGATAGGTGGAAAGAACACATTGAAAGCCTCTATGAGGGTGAAGATTTGTCTGATGTGATAGAAGAAGAAACAGGAGTCGATTTAGGAGAGATAGGGGATGCAGTATTAGAATCGGAATTTAAAAGAGCTTTGGGGGACTTACGGTCAAATAAGACAGAAGGGATAGATAACATTCCATCAGAATTTCTAAAATCATTAGGGGAAGTGGCAACAAAACGACTATTCACGTTGGTGTGATGGCGACATACCATCTGACTTTCGGAAAAGCATCATCCACACAATTTCGAAGACGGCAAGAGCTGACAAGTGCGAGAATTATCGCACAATCAGCTTAACAGCTCATGCATCGAAGCTGCTTACAAGAATAATATACAGAAGAATGGAAAAGAAAATTGATAGTGCGCTAGGTGACGATCAGTTTGGCTTTAGGAAAAGTAAAGGGACGAGAGAGGCAATTCTGACGTTACGGCTAATAATGGAAGCAAGGCTAAAGAAAAATCAAGACACTTTCATAGGATTTGTCGACCTGGAAAAAGCGTTCGACAATATAAAATGGTGCAAGCTGTTCAAGATTCTGAAAAAAGTAGGGGTAAGCTATAGGGAGAGACGGGTCATATTCAATATGTACAACAACCAAGAGGGAATAATAAGAGTGGACGATCAAGAACGCTCGTATTAAGAAGGGAGTAAGACAAGGCTGTAGCCTTTCGCCCTTACTCTTCAATCTGTACATCGAGGAAGCAATGATGGAAATAAAAAAAGGATACCAATGATACGATTCGCTGATGACATTGCTATCCTGAGTGAGAGTGAAGAAGAATTAAATGATCTGCTGAACGGAATGAACAGTCTAATGAGTACACAGTATGGTTTGAGAGTAAATTGGAGAAAGACGAAGGTAATGAGAAGTAGTAGAAATGAGAACAGCGAGAAACTTAACATCGGGATTGATGGTCACGAAGTCAATGAAGTTAATGAATTCTGCTACTTAGGCAGTAAAATAACCAATGACGGAAGGAGCAAGGAGGACATCAAAAGCAGACTCGCTACGGCAGAAAGGCATTTCTGGCCAAGAGAAGTCTACTAATATCAAATACCGGCCTTAATTTGAGGAAGAAATTTCTGAGGATGTACGTCTGGAGTTCAGCATGTGAAACATGAACTGTGGGAAAACCGGAACAGAAGAGAATCGAAGCATTTGAGATGTGGTGCTATAGACGAATGTTGAAAATTAGGTGGAATGATAAGGTAAGGAATGTAGAGGTTCTATGCAGAATCGGAGAGGAAAGGAATATGTGGAAAACACTGATAAGGAGAAGGGACAGGATGGTAGGACATCTGCTAAGACATGAGGGAATGACTTCCATGGTACTAGAGGGAGCTGTAGAGGGCAATAACTGTAGAGGAAGACAGAGATTGGAATACGTCAAGCAAATAATTGAGGACGTAGGTTGCAAGTGCTACTCTGAGATGAAGAGGTTAGCACAGGAAAGGAATTTGTGGCGGGCCGCATCAAACCAGTCGGTAGACTGATGACAAAAAAAAGCGATTAGTATTCACAGTTTCACCGGGTTTTAGAAGCTTATGATACACCACACCTTTCTGATCCCATCAAACACAGAACGTTGTCTTCTTGACGAATCTATCTGGTTCTGTAGTTGATGTTGATGGTTGACGAGGATTAACCCATCATTTTTCCCGTTTAGGATTCTTAAAATAAATCTATTTTTCATCGCCAGTACCAATTAGATGCAAAATTGATTTTCTTTCATGTCTTTGAAGCAAAATTTTACAATTTACCAACTTTCCACACTTTTGGATCTTTCCCATAGCTTTCAAACGGTCAGAGATTGTTTGTTGCAACATTTAGCATTGCTGCCATTTGCTTCTGTCTCAAAGTATCATTTTCATCCAATATTGCTTGCATTTCGGCGTCTTCCAACTTTTTTGGTGGTCTTCCACGTTCTTCGTTTCTTACATCAAAATCATTATTTCTGAACCGTTGAAACCATCTTTTGCATGTTGCTTCTGATAGAGCATGATCACCATATGCCTCGACAAACATTCGATGCGACTCTGCAGCACTTTTTTTCAAATGAAAACAAAAAATTAATTCTTTCCGCAAATCGTCACTTTCTGGTACAATATTCGACAGTGTTAACACGATGAAAACATATGATTTTGTTTGTTCCATGACTTGATGTATACTAAATATCTTTGATAGATGCCATACCAACCAAACAAACAAAAAATTTAAAGCTCGTTCACAACAAATGTTCCCTATGTATCTTAATGCTCATTTCATATCGGTACGTCTGGTATTTACTTTTTGTTATATATATTAATTACTCTATTACGACAAAATCCTTTGTTGTCGTAAAGACTAAAGAGTGACATTTTTACAATAAAACATAAAAACGTTATCAGAATGGAGTCAGTGTGGTACTGAAATTTTCAATTCATGCTAACATACATACCTAAAAGGTATGAACTCAATTTATAGATTTATTAGGAAACAAGGACCGTCCAGTATAACACTACCTACTAAAATCAATATCTGAAAAATGGTTCAAATGGCTCTAAGCGTTATGGGACTTAACATCTGAGGTCATCAGTCCCCTAGACTTAGAACTACTTAAACCTAACGACATCACACACATCCATGCCCGAGGCAGGATTCGAACCTGCGACCGTAGCAATAGCGCGGTTCCGGACTGAAGCCAATATCTGAAACATCTTCAGCTAAGGTAATTAGAAATTATCGTAGTCGCGATTATATGAAGTGGTAAGATTAGGTACGATCCGTTGGGGGCTATCCCATGAGATAAGCAGGATCATTATCGTTCGGAAGTGATATACTAATACCATACCAAATTAACAAAGACTAGTTTTGGTATATACTGTTGGCCACAGATTAATTTTTCGATATAAGTAGTTTTTCTGCTGTTACATTACGAATTATCTTGTGACCTTGTTGGTCATTTCCTTTATGCAGTTTGACATGATTTTTGTTTTGTATTTCATACAAAGTCATGAACATGGTTTATGACCAAAACTGATCGGAATGAAATATATATAAATAAAGTCAGCATTTATGTGTCATGTATTTTATAAAGTTTGTTTTAATGGTTATCGCTCTCAACTCCCTTAATGTATCACTGAAAGTTTCTTCTCTATTTCATGATAATTGAACATTTCTGATGTCCTCTGTCAGTCCTTTGTGGTAAGGATCCCATACTGCACAGTAGATTTTGCAAATTCTGTAAATTTCTTAGTGCCATAGGCTTAATGAAAATGTAGCGTTATTGAGAAAATTTACTTAAATGAATTACACTGATGAAAAACTTTGTCCAGGACAAATTAAATGTACCGTTGTAGTAAATGAACTACATATTGAATAAACTTTCTGAAAAAGTCGGAAGTAAAATAGAGCCTATATCATACCGCTAAATGTACAAACTAAGTTGATACTCGGCACAGAGGCAGGAGGGAGTGACTATAAAGGCATTTCCCATTTACAGTCAGTCCCTTCGGCCACCGCGCCAAGTGTCAATTTAGTGTGCATGTATAGCAAACATGGCAACTTGTTGCGTGGCCAATTTTTCTAGAAATGGTCACATAATGTATGCATGAGAAGAAATGATCATATAGCATTTATTGGTCAGGATATCCCCTTCGGTGTGGGGGACTGATGACCTTAGCTGTTTAGTCCCCCTTAAACATCCCAACAACCACCACCACCACCCCTTTGGTGTTCGGCCGCCGTATTCCAAGGCTTTTTAGTTGACCCCACTTCGGCGACTTACGTGTCAATGACGATGAAAATTATGATGGACACACAACATCTTGCCCCAGCTGGGAAACGAACACGGGCCACCTTGCGTAGTAGGCGGTAACGCTACCGCTGCGCTACGGAGGCGGACATAATGTATGCAAATTCATGTTGAAAGACCCATTTGATTGGAATGTTTAACTGACGCTGAGGGATATGATTAGTAGCAATAGTGATGATCGTCGGTAGCTGACGGATCTAACCTCACTCATCTTTTTACTCTTGATACGAATTTTCATGCCTTGTAAAGGTGAGAGAAGTTGAAAGCATTACGAACGGTGGGAACGCACATATCGCCAGTGACAGTGTAGTGAGTCACCACCCTTAGAACCAATTCGTAGAAGGCCTGCCGAGGGAGAGGCCACGGTCAACATCCCACTGGACATCCGCCACGTTTTGTAGTGCCGCTCCGGGTTTCCAACTTTGTTCTGAAAGAATGCAGATTGGATCTCCTATGGCGCAAACTTCTGGCAAAAACAGTTCATGGCCTGTGAGTGGAGAGGAGGGCCCAATTTGTAGCAGAAGACACTATTCACTGTTTCTCCAGAAAACAGTCGAGCTCCAGAGATCTCAAAAATGGATTGTGGTCGCATAGTTTTAGGCTTTCGAAAACGTGAGATGCAACAAAACGTATTGATTCTGCAAAAAAACAAATGTTGACACGATGTAAGAAACGCCAGCATTGCCTAACGCAAATAAACTACAAGTTAGGGACAGAAAGAGAATTGTGATGACGAAGGCCACCTCATCAGTCAGAAACAAGATGGAGAGAGAGTGTAGTGACTTTTCTTCTGTGGGCCGGCCTCGGTGGCCGAGCGGTTCTAGGCGCTACAGTCTGGAACCGCGCGACCGCTACGGTCGCAAGTTCGAATCCTGCCTCTGGCATGGATGTGTGTGGTGTCCTTAGGTTAGTTAGGATTAAGTATTTCTAAGTTGTAGGAGACTGATGACCGCAGAAGTTAAGTCCCATAATGCTCAGAGCCATTTTTCTGGAAGATGGTAGGACGAACAGTACTGGTTAACCAGCTAGAGGAAGGGGACCAGTGTTTTTCTAAGGGGCCTTTTTATCGGTCCGTGCTTGGAAGAGCCGGAGCCCAACCAATCTTAATTTAGTAACAGACGCAAAATACAGCAACGTGAGGTTTTTCTTGTAGTTAACATTCGATCAGAAATCACGCGATCTTTGGAAGCGTCCGTCGCCAGACTTCCATGCTGAGCGTCCCTGTCTCAGCTGGCCTGCTATACCGTCTGAACTGATGTGTTGAGGACTCAGACAAACTTAGGGGTGATCTGCACTTAGCCGCTGGAGAGCCACTTCTGCCTCCACCTGCAATACTATGGTGAGATCGAAATGCAATCGCGAAGCACTGTGTAGGGCTATTAAAGTCATTTTATTATAATTCGGTTATTTCAAGCTTCATTCTTAAGACTGGGATTTTAACGCCAGTGAACAGTCTTCTTTCAATTCCACTCACAGACGTGATGTATTCCCTTTTGTAGTACTATTGTTTTCAACTAACATTGCAACAGTCACTGGGGACTTTGCGATTACAATTAATTAACTTGTGCGATTATTAGCACCTTTCCCCCTACCTCTACGTAAGAAATGTCAAGGCATTATTATATTATCATTCCCACTCTTTGTTATTTGTTTTGTCATTCATCGGAATAAATCAAGGCAATTGTAACTTGCATCTCATTTAGTAGTCATAAGTTCCCCAGTCATTATTTTGGAGGACACTCTAATATTACTGTGACACCTGCTAGGCTTACCTTGCAAATTTAAAAACCAAGCCACCTTGCTTTGTGTAAAATCCTTGTAGTATGATATACAATAAAGAACATGTTTCTATTTGCTCTTTGTAAATTATTAGTGCACAAACTATCAACTAGAAATAAAAGAAAGAGGACTATAATTGAAGAGTAGAGGAAACATCGCTTTCTAGGAATTGTGCTTTTATTATTATTTTATATTGCGTTTCCTTGCTTTGAGCGAAACATACTCACCGATTATGTCATTGAAATAAAGTTTATCAACTGCGTCAAACTGTATCGACTAGATAGCTTAAGTGATTTCTTATCGTATTTAATTTCCTCAAACTGAGTTCACAAGATGCTGCTGCCACGGCATACTAATAAATATCCCAAAAGCTATTTCGATACTTGGATACGCATCTTCTATTCCAGCCTCTGAAAAAAGAAACCTCTAAAATATCCGAACGAAAAGCCGATTAAATGGTCTCCACCAGCTCACTCCGCTGAAACTTGGAAAGTGATTATTGCGTTAACTAGCTCTAGTGTATCAATAGCTCTGCTATATTTGACTCGGAAATCAGCTGCATATTTTTCAAGATAAGAGTTTTCACTTAAGATGTTTCCTGGTCGGATATGAAAACCAAATGAAATTGTGTGATGTATACCAGTTTTCCATTTCACATATTGTTCTATCAAATGCTTTGAAGTACACTAGTACAAACCGTCTAGCGGCAGTCCTCGGGCAGCAGAATTCAGCAGAAACCGAAAGCTTTCACTCAAACAGAATGTTTGTTTTAGTACCCGCTCTCCGAGGTCTTGCGAAGCAGCAGCAAGACCTCCTTTGTTGAAACCGAGCGAGGTGACGCAGTGGTTAGCACAATGGACTTGCATTCGGGAGCACGGCGGTTCAAATCCGCGTCCGCGACTTCCCTAAATCGCTGGAGACAAACGCCGGGATGGTTCCTCTGAAAGGGCACGGCCGATTTCCTTCCCCCTTCCTTGACACAATCCGAACTTGTGCTCCGTCTGTAATGACTTGGATATCGACGGGACATTAAACCCAATCTCCGTTCCTTCCTTTATTGAACATCAGCGAGTTGTGTAGGCGGCAGCTGTGCGAGCCTACCGCACTGCTAGCGTATAAACACACCTCTGGTGAAATAGTCAGTAGTAGTTTATTTACGGTCCCGCGTGGACGACATGATGTAGGAACGACAATGTGCAAAAGTGTGCGGTTTGAGTCGTGAGCGGGGGGAAAGGCTCGTAAGCAGAATACGGGAACACGAACTTATAAGTACTCACGAACTCCTCTCCCTGTTAATTCTTTAAATTTTCTTTCCTTCCGTATTTCTTCCTTCCGCTCTCTTTGCCCGCGCCCTTGGTGGGGGGCCTAATTCGCCAACGCCTCTGTATATCCTGATCGACGAACTCACGTCGCTGGTTGATAATGAGATGGACACTATTTAGCTGACAAATGCAGTACGATACACATGAGCTGAGGAGTTCACTGGAAATTGAGACAACATGGGGCGTAGCTGCTGGTAAACCTTTCGGGATGTGAGGTCGTGATCCAATAAATTCTTCTGACCTGATGTTTCGTCCAGGAGTGCGCTGGATATCTTCAGAGGCACTCTTCCGGTGAGTCTTGCCGAATGACTGTTCAGACGTCCGAGAGTGACATATATACTCTAGGAAAGGCGGCGTGGTCGAAATAACACGTGATGAGCGGAGATAATTCTTGTCGAAGATAGAACTTAACTATCGATTGTCGTCTTGTCAAAAATAAAATTGTCTAGCGATTCTGCAGAGCTGCTGTCCATATGTCGCTCAGTTTCATTGCCTCCTCTTTTCTATTAAGATTATCCTGATGATTACAAATTTCAATTGCTTCTCTACATAGTCGTGGATAATAATTTATCGTTGTAGATAACATTTCTGTTTCAGAAAACTTCACTTCGTGATTTCCTGACTGAAGAGCATGCTCTGCTACAGCTGATTTCTGTCCTATCCACGACTATGTAGAGACGCCAGGTCACACGGAAAGCAGATTGAAACCTCCCTTTAGCAAAATACTCCTCTCCCTCCCCCCCCCCCCCCTCCGCCCCACAGAACTGCAGTGCATGGTTTGACCAACCGTCCCCCTGGATGACGGTACATCTAGACACTACCATCAACCTGGTCTAACAAGACAGGCGACAGGTTTCCATCGATCCACGGTCCAATCTCGGTGATTCCGTGGCTTCTGTAATAGTAACTGTCGATGTTATTGGTCAACATGAAATATGTCGTCTGTTGCCGGGATTGATGCTCAACAATGTGCCTTGAGCGATGAGCTCCGAAACACTTGTGTCTGCATCAGAACCGCTCTCTCTCAGATTTGCCACAGATCGAAACCTTTATTTACAGAGTGGGAAAGCCTCCTAACTCCACGTTGTGTGATGCGTTGTTGATCACGACAGTAGAACGCGCACTGCCGACGAACTTTTCCGTTCCGAGACCTTCGTCCCCAGGCTCCGAGTGCAACAAACTGGCCCTTGTCGAAGTTGCCTATGCCAGTGAATTTCTCCACCTGCGGTCAGTATCGTCCTTAGAACGATTGCCCACTCGTCTCTTCTCCGCGTATGTACTTTCCTTGCTGTGTCACTCGCGTGCAAAGCCACCTGGCGGCATTCCGTCGAAAGATTTGCGCGATAAGGCAACTGCTTATTCACAAAACTTGTGACATTGACCGTTCTCGCAGAGGAGCTCTGAAACTCAAAAAAAAAATTAAAAATATGTAGCATGTGGAAAATCTTACAACAATAAAACCGAAAATAAGGTATATAGATGCCGCACATGTTTGAAGGAGACATAGAATAATTTCCAAAGTCTTTCTTTCGTAAGTGTAATATTTTACATGATGTTTAGTGTGTCCTTTCCAGTTTTGATTTATGTTCATACGACAAAGCACTGATGTTTTTATTCAGCATGAATGAGTTTTGTTAATATTGATAACTTGAATGAACGAAAGGTGACCCTCAGATGCATTGTTGGCTCTTAAATTGCAACATGAAAGTGGCATGAAGCGTACTACAGGCGAATGAAAGGCATTTCGACAGAACCACATGAAATAGATAGAACTATTGCAGTCTAAATGTTAAATGTAAGGAAACATTACACTAGGTGCTTTTACTACAGAAAACACATATACGTTATTTTTTGCGCGAAAATCGTGTTAAGCTCTGTGTAGAAAGGAGAAGTGGCACACGTCGCAATGTGATCACAGTATCTCTGTAGACTGCGGTCTAACTTTCCGCGATATCAGTGTTCGTGAGGGTCTAGATTCTACTACTGTCAGGCGAATATGGAATCGATGCATACAGTAGGTCCGTATTCAACGTAACGCGGGATCTTAACGGCTCTCGCAAGAGTGTCATCCAACGACAATACTGAGATGTAAGTCATTGTTCCTTGTACGGTACCGCCACAGACGTATCCGTTTGTGGAGGCTCCGAAGAGGACGAAAGCTGCCAGAGTGCATTTGTCATCGACATATGGGCCCAGCACAAGTCGTGATGTAATGGGCCCTTTAGGTACACAATACGGTTACCTATTGTTCGCATAACTAGTAATTTGACAGAAGCCGCTGCATTTCGTTTGTGTGTAATCCGTACCCTATTTTCAAGGTCTCTGTGTCATCTTTCAAATATGATAGTATCTTCCCTGTATTGTCATAACCTAAATTGATACAGAAAATGTTCCTCTGTTGTCCTCGTAAAAATCCTCTCCATTTCTGTAGTCCTGGGTTGTGGGGAGACCAGCACGCCGCCATTCCCAAGCCATTACTGTTGATATGCTTTGGTATAGAGTTGAAGCAGTATGGAATGAGATACCGATGCTGTCATTAAAGCTCACAAGGGACCATCAGACCTGTTAAACACGGATTTTGACGAATCTTTGGTGTGTTGTAGAGGGACTTGTCGTAAGTACCTGGTTGCAGTTTTTCATGCGAGAAAATGTTTCATGTGTATCTTCTATACCCGTGATGTTCATCATGTTTCGAACAAGCAAGTGTATAGAATTGGTTAAAATCCTGCCTGTGAACTTTTTTTCACATCATTAAGGAGTATATATGTCACGCAAAATTATTCAAAAATATTTTTCACTCTAATCATTTCATTAATCAATCAATCATTACAGAAAACTTCCTTCAAATGTGTATTCCTCTTGTTACAGAATTTCAGAATCGTCTTAATCGCTACCACTTGAATTGTGGCCGTATTGTCAGGGGTGGTAACACTGCTGTTAGCAAAGACACACTGAGGAAGGTCATCTGCAACAGCGGCCGAAACCTCGGAGAATTTTACATATTAACAACGCGGTCATATACTTAGAAGGCTTTTATGGACTTCATCAAAGGTTGTTTCGATTTTTCTTTGTGATGAGTTATTCCTTCCGACAATAATGACCTTTTCTATGTCTTTACATTTTTCATGCATCCATTTCGCATTAGCTTCCCTGCACCTCCTGTGTATTTCATTCATAAGTAACATGTATTTCTGTGTTGCTGAACATATTTGTACTTCCCTCTTCCGTCGATCAGCTGAAGTATTTCTTCTGTTACACATAGTTTCTTTGCAGTTACCTTCCTTATGCCTCCGTTTTTCTTTCCAGCTTCTGTGATTGCCATTTTTAGTGATGCCCATTCCTCTCCAAATGAATAGCTCTACTGAACTATTCCTTATCGCAGCATCTATAGCCGCAGAAAATATGAAGCGTATCGCTTCATTCGTTAGTATTTCCGTATCCCACGTCTTTGCACATCGATTCTTCCGGACTAGTCTTCAGTTCAGGCTACTCTTCATTACTACTGAATTGTGATTTGAGTCCATATCTGCTCCTGGGCGCGCCTTACAATCAAATATGTTATTTCGAAATCTCTGTCTGGTCATAATGAGACCAGTTTGAAATCTTCCTGTATCTCCCGGCGTTCTCTCGCATTCCTGCTACCAAGCCCATATTCTGTCGTAGCGTTTTCTACTCCTTCCCCTACAACCGCAACCCAATCTCCCATGACTCTTAGATCTCCATCTCTCTTAAGAAACTGAATTACCCGTTCAATAGCGTCACATACTTTCTCCATCTCTTCATCTTCTGCTTGCGATGGTAACATGTTTATTTCAACTTGTCTGTGGTGGTTTGCTGTCGATTTTGATGAACTCTGTACTCTACCTTCCTAGTCAGAACAAGTTCTACTCCCGTTCTATCATTTTCTGCTGCTGCTTACATTCCTCTGGATTCGTCTGACCATAAATCCTTGTTTTCTTTCCATTTCGCTTTAGTGATCCCATTATATCTAGATTGGGCCTTAGCATTTCGCTTTTCAGATTTTCCAGCTTCCTTACCACGTGCAAACTTCTGACATTCCACGTCCCAGTTTGTAGAACGTTATCCTTTCGTTGGCTATTTAATCTTTTCCTCATGCTCACCTCCCGTTTGGCAGTTCCCCTCCTGGAGATATGAATGGGGGCTAGTCCGGAATCTTTTGCCAACGGAGAGATCACTTTTTAAACTTCAGGCCACATGTCCTGTGGATACGCAATATGTGTGTTTAATGCAGTGGTTCCCATTGCATCCTCATGCCGATATCATTGCTGGTTCTTCCAAGTTTTAGAGGCAGTTTCCCACCCAACGGCAAGAAAGTGCCCTGAACCTCTGTCCGCTCCTCGCCCTCTTTAAAAATGCCGTTAACAGAACGTGAGTGACCTCTTATGCCGGAAGTCTTCGGCCGTCATGGCCGATGATTTTAATTCAAATTTTAAGCAACGGCGAGGATCGAACCCGGAACGCAACATGTTTTATTGCTAAACAAAGACGCTACCCCTAAACCAAGGTCGCATTTTTATTGAAACAGGTTTCGGTCATCAGATGCAATCATATTGAGAAATTTAATAGCCGTCAGCTACCCGCTAACTGTTTTTGAGTATGTATATGTCAGCTGCGATACCAGATAAACACAAATCCATCGTTACGTCATCTGCTTTAAACGTGACATGAAGACGCATACCTGGAGGAGCTCGATTAATTCTACCATCTCTGTGTTCGGGAGTCTGTTACGTGTCATACGTTCTTCTGGAATACTGTTACAGCGTCTCCTGTAGGTATGAATGAGTAGAGACTCATAGTGGACAATGATACAAACTAAGCATGTTGAGGATTTTTTTGGTGGCATTTAGTTCTCCTAAAGCAATACTGTTTTTATAGAATGTGTTGTACCATATGTGTATCTTTTCTTTACTTTTTCTTAGGTTCTGGAACTGTTCGTATTCTTTACTGTTTATAAAGTTGGCTTCTACTGTGATTAGATTTCCTTCATTGTATATTTTTGTGTGTGCCTTTAAAAGTGGTGTCTTCTGATACATATCTTTGTCACATTTCTTTCCGTTTCAATTCACGGGTTTCGTCAGTATTCTCTCTTTCTTTCGTCATATATTGTGTAATACGTTTGTATGCCTTCATATCTACAAACTCATTGGTTTCCAGTTTTTTATTTGCGAATTTTAAGCTCTTTGTGTCCTTTATTCTATTCGTAGACCTAAAATTTTCTTACCTAATTTCATTTTCAAAGCACCACTTTTAGTTGCAGTTATGATCTGCTTTAGTGTGTGGTTGTGTAGCTTCCTTTACAGAGCATTCAGTTTCTTTTCCATTTGATACAATTTTGTGTGTGTGTTGTTCGCCACTTAGCTGTAAAATTTGATTGCTTTTTTGTCTGCCATAAAAAAAGTCAGAATTGTGGTTTAGTTTCGAACTCGGTGTCTTCAGATTCTTGTCGTACGCATTGCAAATGTTCAAGTACTCCTTATGCACTATACCTTGGACTTGGTAGGGGTCATGTGCAGGACCTGGTGGAGTACACGTCCGCATGACCTACGCGATGTGCTGGTCTCTTGAGACAGGCGTCTTGTTGATTTGGTAGGGCTCTGAAGCATTTTATGGTGACATCTCAATAACTTTCAATAGTTTCTTATCGAGACATTTATTATTTAGAATGACACTTTTCGCTTTTCAACATTCCGTCATTTTCAAAGGCAGTTTTCTGTCAACCACATACAACTGTTCATTAGATAAAGGGTGACAATTATTGTACTATGTGAAATAAAATCGTCATAACTTCTGAACGGTTTGCGTTAGAACGCTCAAACTGCTCGGTTGGCCGCGGGACATGATGAGACTTAGTAGAATTTGGTTTGGCGACGAAGCTCACTTTCATTTGGATGGTTTCGTCAATTAGCGAAATTGGCGCATTTTGGGGACTAAGAATCCGCATTTCACGATCTGTAAGTCTCTTCACCCTCAACGGGTGCGTATTTGATGTGCTGGAGGAGTAGTTTAGGGGACGCATTCTGGCTCTGGGGTACTCAGAGGCTACTGGCATGGGCCTCGATTCGCCGCCATATTCTCCGGATGTGAACAAACGTGAGTCCTTTTTGTGGGGCAATATTTAAGACAAGGTGTGCAGCAATAACGCCAAAACCATTGCTGAGCTGAAATCAGCCATTCCAGAGGTCAACGACAGCATCGATGTTCCGACACTTCAGCGGGTTGTGCAGAATTTCTCTGATCGTCTGCACCACATCATCGCCAATGATGGCAGGCATATCGAACATGTCATAATCTAAATCTGAGCCGGCCAGTGTGGCCGTGCGGTTCTAGGCGCTACAGTCTGGAACCGCGCGACCGCTATGGTCGCAGGTTCGAATCCTGTCTCGGGCATGGATGTGTGTGATGTCCTTAGGTTAGTTAGGTTTAAGTAGTTCTAAGTTCTAGGGGACTGATGACCCCAGATGTTAAGTCCAATAGTGCTGAGAGAAATTTGAGCCATTTCAAACAATTTCGTAGCACAAATCACTCTTACAAAAAATTTTACTAATTGCTTACTGCGTCAAACCTTGGACATTCAAATCCTAACTCTGAAGATTATCTAACAAAAACGAATTTGAAATGATTATATATATCTTCTCTCATTTACATGCTAAAGTTCGGTCAGGGGCAGCGACCTACCTTAACGCTGTCACCACACGTCTGCTTCCTCCGGACACCTACCTGCGACTCCCCGGTTTTTTTACTGCGCGCCCAACTCTCTTAACCATCAAAGATCCTCCTACTCAAAGATATTATACTCGTTCCACCTTGCGGTTGGCAACTACCGACAGAGCGAGGTGGCGCAGTGGTTAGACACTGGACTCGCAATCGGCAGGACGACGATTCAATCCCGCGTCCGGCCATCCTGATTTAGGTTTTCCGTGATTTCCCTAAATCGCTCGAGGCAAATGCCGGGATGGTTCCTTTAAAAGGGCACGGACGACTTGCTTCCCCATCCTTCCCCAATCCAATGAGACTGATGTCGTCGCTGTCTGGTCTCCTTCCCCAAGCAACCCTCCCCCCCCCCCCCCCCACCCAACCCCCATACTATAAGTTGCATGTTGCTCGGCAACTACCGACTATTTTCTGCAGCTACCCTGATCAGACCTTATCATATACCTTTCAACATTTGCACTGCTCCACTCACACTGACACAGCTCGCACTACGCTCTGAGATGTGGGTCACGTGGGGGGCGTACACGTGGTGTGCCCGTCACCGGGGTGTGGTTGTACGCATGCATTCACATCCAATCGTATCCACTCATCCGCTCCATTTTCATTTGCACCATCCTGTATAACAGTTTGTGTCGGTTGTCCTTTCTGAACCAATGAGGAACTGCAAAGTGCTAGTAGCATGACACTCGTGTGTGTGTGGTTGCAGGCAGCAACGGGCGCGGGGTGTTCTCGCCACGCGTCGACTACGACGAGTGGACGCCTCTGGGCCGCGGGGACCCCCTCAAGAACGACCCGACGTACGACTACGTGCCGCCCGTGCTGGACAGGGTGCACTACTGGCTGGAGCCAGCATCCAGGACGCCGGACCCGCCGCTCGCCACCACGCCGCAGCCAGAGGTACGGGCGCCGCTGGCCACTGTTCCTGCTACAGTCTTCTTCTCTCTTCTTCTTTCACTTCCGCCTTTGTCCCGCAATGGTCGCAGGGTCGGCGTGGCTACAACGGAATTGGCAAGGTTCCAGAATGAGATTTTCACTCTGCAGCGGAGTGTGCGCTGATATGAAACTTCCTGGCAGGTTAAAACTGTGTGCCCGACCGAGACTCGAACTCGGGACCTTTGCCTTTCGCGGGCAAGTGCTCTACCATCTGAGGCACCGAAGCACTACTCACGCCCGGTACTCACAGCTTTACTTCTGCCAGTATCTCGTCTCCTACCTTCCAAACTTTACTGACGCTCTCCTGCGAACCTTGCAGAACTAGCACTCCTGAAAGAAAGGATACTGCGGAGACATGACTTAGCCACAGCCTGGGGGAGGTTTCCAGAATGAGATTTTTACTCTGCAGCGGAGTGTGCGCTGATATGAAACTTCCTGGCAGATTAAAACTGTGTGCCCGACCGAGACTCGAACTCGGGACCTTTGCCTTTCGCGGGCAAGTGCTCTACCATCTGAGGCACCGAAGCACTACTCACGCCCGGTACTCACAGCTTTACTTCTACCAGTATCTCGTCTCCTATCTTCCAAACTTTACAGAAGCTCTCCTGCGAACCTTGCAGAACTAGCACTCCTGAAAGAAAGGATATTGCGGAGACACGGCTTAGCCATAGCCTGCGGGATGTTTCCAGAATGAGGTTTTCACCCTGCAGCGGAGTGTGCGCTGATATGAAACTTCCTGGCAGGTTAAAACTGTCTGCCCGACTGAGACTCGAGCTCGGGACAGCCCGGTATTCACCTAGTGGGATGTGGAAAACAGCCGAGTTCGATTCTCTGTGGGGCACACAGTTTTAATCTTCCAGGAAGTTTCATTTTGGCAAGGTTAATTGAAAGGGGTGGCCGGATGCCCTTCCTGCCTCTACCCCATACCCTCCCCCCCCCCCCCCCCCCCAGGACGGAATCAGTGTACCCCAACTGTCTACGTCTAGTGTAAACCGTGAAATAGTGCGGAAGTGTTACAAATGTCTGCGTGTCGTGCAGCTGAGGCGGGAAGTGGGGACCAGCCCGGTATTCACCTAGCAGGATGTGGAAAACCGCCTAAAAACCACATCCAGGCTGGCCGACACACCGTCCCACGTCATTAATCCGAGGGGCGCATTCGAACCGGGGCCGGTGCGCCTACCCGAGTCCAGGAAGCAGCGCATTAGCGCTCTCGGATAACTTGGCAGGTACTGTTCCAGCTGCAGTCTGGCATCCACATCACTAAACGGCTGGAACGGTCAGCGAGTCCCAGTTAAAGATTGCCGGTCTAACAGCTTTCAAGAGCAAAAGAGAATCGATTTTCGATATTTCACGTAATTATCAACCGAAATTAAAACTTTAAACGCTGCCATAATCTGTTCATTAAGAGGTTTGGTCTTACCTCAGAAAGTCAAGTATCAAGATTAGGAACTGTGTATCCTTCTTGAGGCAGCATTAATCATGTCGCGCAAATTCATCCACATTCACACAGTGTTTGGGAATGTGAGCTCTTTCTTCCAACAAACTTTACACATACTTTCAAACCTTCCGAAACTTTTTCTCGTTGATAACACGCACAACATACTGAAACGAAATTTTTTTATTGCTTATTACATTTTTCACTGTTAGTGCAGCAAAAATGCAGAATTAGCCATAATATTTTAGTTTATTATTTCTTTACTAGTAACTTTATTCGTAACCTATTTTGAAGATATCATCTACATATATACAATATATATAAATGACCTAGTAGATGGTGTCGGAAGTTCCATGCGGCTTTTCGCGGATGATGCTGTAGTATAAAGAGAAGTTGCAGCATTAGAAAATTGCAGCCTAATGCAGGAAGATCTGCAGCGGATAGGCACTTGGTGCAGGAAGTGGCAACTGACCCTTAACATAGACAAATGTAATCTATTGTGAATACATAGAAAGAAGGATCCTTTATTGTATGATTATGTGATAGCGGAACAAACACTGGTAGCAGTTACTTCTGAAAATATCTGGGAGTATGCGAACGGAACGATTTGAAGTTAAATGATCATATAAAATTAATTGTTGGTAAGGCGGGTGCCAGGTTGAGATTCATTGGAAGAGTCTTTAGAAAATGTAGTCCATCAACAAAGGAGGTGGCTTACGAAACACTCAATCGACCTATACTTGCTCATCAGTGTGGGATCCGTACCTGGTCGGGTTGACGGTGGAGATAGAGAAGATCCAAAGAAGAGCGGCGCGTTTCGTCACAGGGTTATATGGTAAGCGTGATAGCGTTTCGGAGATGTTTAGCAAACTCAACTGGCAGACTCTGCTAGAGAGGCGCTCAGCATCGCGGTGTAGCTTGCTGTCCAAGTATCGAGAGGCTGCGTTTCTGGATGAGGTATCGAATACATTGCTTCCCCCGACTTATACCTCCCGAGGAGAACACGAATGTAAAATTATAGAGATTCGAGCGTGCATTAAGGCTCTCCGGCAGTCGTTCTTCCCGCGAACCATACGCGACTGGAAAAGGAAAGGGAAGTAATGACAGTGGTACGTAAAGTGCCCTCCGCCACACATCGTTGGGTAGCTTGCGGAGTATAAATGTAGATATAGATACCACTGAACGTACGTGTAACATTGTATCATTGTACGACACATAGTACAGGAGACATTACGTCATAAACATTGACATGCTTGAAAACTAGCTTTTGTTAAAGCGGTGCCCATATTATCCAAACTATACTCGTCCGGTATCCAGCAGTGACAGCACTTAGCGACTTACAGGGAAGAGTCAAAATAATGTGGACACCTGTACTCACTTGGGAATGGTTTATTAATAAGGGGTCAGACCCCCATTTGCCAGTAATAAAGCTGAGATTGTTCTTGGAGTACTGGCATATAATGATTGCATAGTCTCCAGTGGTATGTTATGCCACTCTTTGATCAGGCCCTCTTCTAACTTCTGAAGCGACGAGGGAGACGGAAATCTGCTCAGGAGTCTGCTCTCCAATACTGCCATTAAGGATTCAATTACGTTCAAGTCCGGGGAGTGCGCTGGCCAGGAAAGACTCTGGAGTTCAGTTGCATCCTCCTGTCCTGTCTTTGTGAATGGGTGCATTATCATCCTAAAACATGGACTCATTGTTGGGGAACCACATTTGAATCATGGGTTGCACCTGATCACCTAAAACGTTCACGTAATCGTTGGCTGTAACACGGTCTTTGAGAGTTATGATGGAACCAGCAGAAAACCATGATATTGCTGCCCACATCATCACACTTCCACCTCCATGCATAACCGTTGGAATCAAGCAATCAGGACTGTAGACTTCTTTTGGCGTTCTCCAGCCTTTAACCTGGCCCGATGTTGGAAATAACGAAAACGTTGAGTCGGACCATATGACGTGTTTGCAGTCCAGGGTTTATGCTCCTGACACCACGTTTTACGCTTCTTTGCATTTGTTTTCGTCCCTAATGGTTTCGGTATAGCAGCTCCTCCATGAATATTCGTTTTAAGGAGGTCTCGGCGGACAGTTTCAATAGATACGGTGTCTCAAAGATGGCTATTGAGCTCTGCAGTCACTATAGTCGCAGTAGTTTTGTGTTGTTTTGACGCAATTCGGATTAGCGTACGACGATCTCTCATTTAGTTTTGATTTCCGCCACTGTTATGTTTACACGATGATGTTTTTCCATGTTTCGAGTAGGCTGGCATGACTCTTGAAACAATTGCTCTTGAAGCATTCAATAAGTTGGCTGTCTTGTTTACTGATGCTCCAGCTAATCGGGCCCTACAATCTGCTCTCCATGGGACTTTCACTGCACGTCGACCTGGGCCTCTGAAGCAAATATGAAGCGTGCACTAGTCGTAAACAACCTGCACTGATGCTTAGTCCGTACTGAACATGCACAGTCAAGCGCGACACCTGCTTCCCCTGCGTTGTTGACCATCAAACACAAACATCCCACTGTTCACATTATTTTGACCATCCCCTGTACAACAAAGTTAAAACATAATTTCAAAAATTTTATAGTCCTTTTCTTGCTTACAGCCTCACAAAAAAGAGAAACGAACACAGTTTATCGCTTGATAAATTTCCAATTGTGTTTTTGACTTTTTCATTAGTCTATTCATGAGCAATCCAAAACAATACAGCCAACATAACTTTAATTTTTCGTCTTCAGACATGAAGTTTTTACACGCTTAATGCCAAATATTTAACACATTAACTCATTTGTAAAGTAATCAGATGTCTGAATCTGTATTACACACGGGAGTTCTATCCTTTAAAGAAGACGGGTTGCGAAAATTACAAATTATTGCTAAGAAGGGAACAGGGTTCTTACGATGCGAAGTTGGGAACCACTTTTATCTAGTTGATTACCCGGCGTGGCAATGCTACGAAACCATCAGGACAAATAGTTACTCACGTTCAGGAGACTTCACACCAATACTACATAACACCGCCTATGGCCATGAGCAGTCGTTTCTTCAGCTATGCCACTCCCAGCTGAAGGCATTCATTGAAGATTACGTCCAGTACAGGTACCAATTTGTTGGACGCTGAGTGCTACGCTTCTCTAACTGTTGTAGACAGTCCCCGATATTCTGTTGCACTAAGATCGGATGATTTAGCCGTTAAGTCGAAGTACGATAGGGTGCTTGAATGTTCCTTAAGCAGGTAACGTATATATGCATCCCTGTGAACGAAGCTGTTGAGCTACTGTAAGACGCGATTGTCCACAGCATACTCATAACGAGGTGTCAGAGGGAGGGCAGCTCTTTGCTACCATAAATGTGAACACTAACATCCTGGTTCAAAGTTTACAGTAACGTGAATGAGTGGGCCCAAGTTATGGTACGAAATTTAGCTACGGGTCCGAACTACACCTTCCACACACTGCAGGTAAAACACCTCGTTGTACCGTCGACCCACTGACGGCCTGCATTATTTCAAAAGAGGCAAAATGGAAACTCGTCGGACCACACCAAACGCCGCCAGAGAGCTGTTGTCCACTTCATGTGTTGCTTGGCTCACGGAACAGGAGCAGCTACATGTGGCGCTGTGAGAAATGGCCATTTTTCTTTTTTTCCACAGTGTTCTGACTGGTTCTATACGTAGGAAGTTTTCATGAATATCGACGATGTTCATTCTATGAAGTATAATACATACATCCCACAGAAGCATGATCTCTGCGACTCCCGGACACTTATTTTCTATCGTCTTCCTGATGTACAGAGTGAGACATTAGCAGCTAATGTTTTTCTTGTCATAACTGTTAACACAAAACTTTCAAGTGAGCCTTACTAAAGATTGAGCTTTCGACCTCGCCCTCAAAGACTCCTTGTAAGATGTAACTATAACTTCCAGAATGAGATTTTCACTCTGCAGCGGAGAATGCCCTGGTATGAAACTTCCTGTCAGATTAAAACTGTGTGCCCGACCGAGACTCGAAATCGGGACCTTTGCCTTTCGCGGGCAAGTGCTCTACCATCTGAGCTACCGAAGCACAACTCACGCCCGCTCCTCACAGCTCACTTCTGCCAGTATCTCGTCTCCTACCATCTAAACTGGCAGAAGCTATGAGGACCCGCCGTGAGTCGTGCTTCGGTAGCTCATATGGTAGAGCATTTGCCCGCAAAGACAAAGGTCCCGAGTTCGACTCTCGGTCGGGGACAAAGTTTTAATCTGCCAGGAAGTTTCATAACTATAACTTCGTCATTCATTCAGGTTAAAAGTTATTATAACATGTTACATAAAGTATTGACTCTTGACATAAAAAGGTTGTACAGTAAAATTACAAATCACTTGTACAAGATTATGAGGAACGAGAAAAATGGCAGCCTCTCAGAGTCAATGTAAGATTAATTTAGAACCGAAGAAAAGGGTAAATAATAAGCGAGAATGCTGTCTGTAGCAGCATTACACGAAAGAAAAGTAATTATACCTAAGTCATGTAACATCTCCTTACAAAGTATTACAACACTACTAACATTTTGTGTAATGCATTATTAAGGGCAATACAAATTAACGTAATATCAGTGGCGTTTCCTCGGGTCCGTCCACCTGCACAAGTAACTCCTACGTGCTTTAGTTTAATGATAGACTTGAAGATGTCAATAGTACGATCGTGCAGAGGAATTATGTTCTGTCTCTAGTGGTAAGGTGGGCGCAAGACCCGGAACTTAAAGTGCAAAGATGTCCCAAGTATTTTTAGTATCAGAAATTAATAAGTTCTGAACGCCGCAGACAATGGCCTACTATTCTACTCGTCGATATTCCAATACATTATTAAAAAACCGCGAAGAACTTGTGTGTAACTTTGGCAGAGTATCCCAACGGTGCAGAAAATACAGTCGCCACAACAGGAAGATTTTCGCCTGCCTCTATGCATACAGTGATGGAAAAAAATCTCAACACAAAGAACAAGTTGAGCGACATAAATGAAAGTTGGTAGGCGCATTGCTATAAATGAAAGATGATGTCTATTCAACTTTCTCAACATCTGCACAAGAGAGGCGCCAGTAGCGCCACTGCGAAGATGTAAATGAGGTTTGCTTCAAATACACGCTGTAACGGCAGTGGTCGTTGATCAGCTTCGAGATTGGTCGTGGTGAGTTGATTTTAGTCTAGAATGCTTTTAAAGCGGCAAAGAAGCCATTATCAAAACCTCGCTGAATTTTAACTTGGCCTTATAATAGGGCCGCGAAAAGCTGGACGTTCCTTCTGCGATATTGCAGGAAGATTTGATTGGGATGTAGTCACTGTAGATGACTGCTGGCTGCCATGGCCACAAGAATGTACAGTGGCAAAAAGACCGAGCTCCGGACGGCCACGTAGCACTGTAGAGAATGAAGATCATAGAGTTCGGCGTATTGCTTTGGCACATTTTACTGCATCAGCAGCAGTAGTTTGAGCAGCATTTGGCACTATAGTGGCAGAACGAACTGTTATAAATCTGTTACTTCAAGGACAGCTCCGAGCCAGATGCCCTGTAGCGTGAATTCCACTCACCCCAAACCATCATCATTTGCGACTTTAGTAGTGTCAACCGAGAACTCATTGGAGGGCAGGATTTTCTGATGAAAGCTGGCTCTACTTCGGTGACGTGTGTTGGTTAGAAGAAGGCAAGCTGAGGGCTTGGAACCAACCTCTCTGCATGTCAGACACACTGGACCCACACCTGGAGCTATGGTCTGCAGTGCAATTTCGTTTGACAGCAGGAGCACTTTGGTGGTTATCCTACGCAATCTGACTGCAAACTTCTACATCAATCTCGTGACTCGACCTGTTCTGCTGCCGTTCATGAACGGCATTCCAGGGATTGTTCTCCGATAGCATAAGGCTCGCCTACATACCGATGTTGTAACCCAACATGGTCTACAGAGTTTTGGCCTGCTCGATCACCAGATCTGACTCCAGTCGAGCACATATGCAACATCAACGGACGACAACTCCAGCGTCTTCCATAAACAGCGGTTACCACCCGTGTATCGATGTCCCAAGTGCAACAGGCATAGAAAGCCATCCCGCAAACTGATGTCCGGCACTTGCGTAACACAATGAAGCACGTTTGCATGCTTACATTCAACATATTGGTGGCTACATCGGTTATTAGTGTACTTGCACATCACATTTGCAATGGTTATCTCGCGATAACATCCAACTGTAATCTTGCAATGTTAATCACTTAAATATGTTACCTACAAAAATGTTTTTTTCTAAATTTAATTGTTGTTGTTGTGGTCTTTAGTCCTGAGACTGGTTTGATGCAGTTCTCCATGCTACTCTATCCTGTGCAAGCTTCTTCATCTCACATTACTTACTACAACCTACATCCTTCTGAATCTGCTTAGTGTATTGATGATCTCTTGGTCTTCCTCTACGATTTTTATCCTCCACGCTGCCCTCCAATGCTAAATTTGTGATCCCTCGAAGCCTCAGAACATGTCCTACCAACCGGTCCCTTCTTCATGTCAAGTTGTGCCACAAACTCCACATCTCCCCAATTCTATTCAATACCACCTCATTAGTTATGTGATCTACCCATATAATCTTCAGCATTCTTCTGTAGCACCACATTTCGAAAGCTTCTGATCTCTTCTTGTCCAAACTATTTATCGTCCACGTTTCACTTCCATACATGGCTACAATCCATACAAATACTTTCAGAAACGACTTCCTGATACTTAAATCTATACTCAATGTTAACAAATTTCTCTTCTTGAGAAACACTTTCCTTGCCATTGCCAGTCTACATTTTATATACTCTCTACTTCGACTATCATCAGTTATTTTGCTCCCCAAATAGCAAAACTCCTTTACTACTTTAAGTGTCTCATTTCCTAATCTAATTCTCTCAGTATCACCCGATTTAATTCGACTACATTCCAATATCTTCGTTTTGCATTTGTTGATGTTCATCTTATATCCACCTTTCTAGATACTGTCCATTCCGTTTAGCTGCTCTTCCAGGTCCTTTGCTGTCTCTGACAGAATTACAGTGTCATCGGCGAACCTCGAAGTTTTTATTTCTTCTCCATGGATTTTAATACCTACTCCGAATTTATCTTTATTTTTTCGTGAAGAGATTTTTTTCTCCTTCAGTGTATTTCCACAGATGCGAAACGTGAATTTGTGAAGTTAGACATTGCATCGAAACTCCACTATTGCGATGTAATGCAACACTACACTTAAAGGAGAAAATATTTAAAGGCTGTAAGTAACCAAGAATGCATGTATGCTCTATACCTGCAACACTCGTCTGTTTTACAATGTCATTTCTTCATAGGCTCAGTTAGATTGGTTGCAGGCAGACAAATTATGTGACTGCCATATGCTACGGCTTCTTCATCGGTTTCTCAGTATCCATGCGCACCAGTGCCTCACAACAGAGATTAAATACTAGTCATCTCATCATAATCGAAACACGTAGTCTCACTTATCTAATATCCTACTGGACTCATCCACAAAACAAAAACATTCGCAAACTTCATCGATGTTGCGCTATGGAACGAAATAACTTGAACTTATCCGGACAATGCTGTGCCCTGTTGCTTTTAAGAAGCAACTAAAGCACTACCTTCTTCACCTTGAAACTTTCACCCAAAAATTAATATATATCACCAGTTTTCTTCTGTCAGGCACTAATGCTCCCGTTTCCCAATGCCAATTCTTTCTCTTATCGTTTCAGTCAATCTTAGCACTAAAAATGCCTTCTTGTAACGTGTCGTTATTGATGTACTTTTCGTGAACGAATGTGAACTCTACTGTTTTCTCTTACTGCACCTGTAAAAAGAAACTAAAAAGCTGTTCGTTGTATGAAGTGACAAGCAATCATGTTTTAGACTTAGAACATTGTGTGTTTTAAGGTGTAACTTGTTATACGTTTATAGTAATGAATAAAATGCAAAATATGTGCAATACCAGGACAGATGCAAGACGGGGACTGATAACCATAATTTTGTCAGATGAAAGGAATAAATATCAGGTTAAGTAAACAAATGAGTTACGTAAATAACACTACGGCGAGGCGTAAGCCTCAAGGTCGGAACTATTTGATTTCTTTTTTTTTTGTCATCTTCCTTCTGACTGCTTTGATGCCTCAATTATGTGTTCAGTGTATTCCAGGCTTTGTCTTCCCTGACAGTTTTTACCCTTTGCAACTCCCTCTTAGACCATAGACGTTATTCCCTAATGTCTTAATATATATCGTCTCCCTTCTTCTCTGCGTTGCTCTCCATCCGCCCCGATAGCTGAGTGGTAGCCGGCGCGGTAGCTCAGCGTGTTCTGTCAGAGGGTTACGTACCCTCTGTAATAAAAAAACTGAGTTAATCGATCATCAACGAACTTCATCAGATGTCTTAGGACGTCCGCCCCGAGCAGATACAACGAACAAAAGCGAACTAAATGAGATTTTTAAAAAAAGTGGTCAGCGTGACAGATTGCCGCCCTTCGGGCCCGTGTTCGATTCCCGGCTGGGTCGGGGATTTTCTCCGCTCAGGGACCGGGTGTTGTGCTGTATTCCTCATCATTTCATCCCCATCCTACGCGCAGGTCGCCAGTGTGGCGTCTAATGTAATAACACCTGCACTAAGGCGGACGGACCTTCCCCGTAAGGGGCCTCCCGGTCATTGACACCAAACGCTCATTTCAATTTTACCGTTCCTTTCCGTGTGTTCCTGTCTTCACCGATTAATCGAAGAGCCACCTCATTGATTGTCATCCCACCTAATTTTCAGCATCCTTCATCTTTCAAATGATACGATTCTCTCCTGTTCCGGTTTTCCCACTGCCCATGATATACTACCATACAACGCTGTACTGCAAATTTCTACCATAAGGGGGGTGGGATGTAAAACGGGCCGACTTGGAGCAGGAGAGGCACGTCAGGACATTTTAATTTCCACTGTCAATACTTTTACAAACAAATTCATAAAACTTTAACAGCATGACCAGGAAGGATTCAGGATTAATACTCACAGCAGTGGAAGCTCAAAAATGTAACAAAACACATTTTTTGCATGTGAAATTTCATCGTTTTTTCACTTACTACTGGCTGCATTTGTTGCTATAGGTACACTTTTCTTCCTAAGTAAGAGGGATTCTTCGATGACTTTTGTACAGAATACAAACCATAGTTACAGGTGTATGAAACACTAGAAGTTATTTAATTTATGAAAAAATTAATGAACTGTTTTGTTTTAAACTTCATGTTTAGAAAATATTCAAGTTTTATAGTTAATTATCTTAATTTCTTCCACAGTTTTGTAATAGATTTGGAAAATTCTAGAGTTTCATACACATGTAACTACTGTTTGTATGCTATGAAAAATTCATCGAAGAATCTCTCTTACTTAGGAAGAAAAGTGTACCTATAGCTACAATGTAGCCAGTAATAAGTGAAAAAATGATGAAATTTCACATGTAAAAAAGGGTATTTTGCTACGTTTTTTAACACTCACTGTGATGAGTGTGAGTCCCAATCCTTCCTGGTCTTGGTGACAAAGTTTTATGAAATTATTTGTAAAAGTATAAACAGTAGAAATTAAAATATCTTGTCGTGAGTCTCCTGCTCCAAGTCGGCCCGTTTGACGTCCTACCCCCCTTAAATAAAAGCCTAGGGTTGACACAGTCAGCCGGCCGGGGTGGCCGAGCGGTTCTAGGCGCTACAGTCTGGAACCGGGCGACCGCTACTGTGGCAGGTTCGAATCCTGCCTCGGGCATGGATGTGTGTGATGTCCTTTGGTTAATTAGATTTAAGTAGTTCTAAGTTCTAGGGGACTGATGACCTCAGCAGTTAAGTCGCATAGTGCTCAGAGCCATTTGAACCATATTGACACAGTCAGAATTCTTGTGGAATGGAATGCCCTCTTTGCTACTAGTCTGCCATGTGTTATTTTGCATCCAAGGTAGCAGAATTCGTTAACTTCACCTACATCGTTGTTACCAATTTTGATGTTCGTCTGTCGCTAATCTGATATCTACAACTCTTAATTAGTTCCGCGTTTTATCCTCTAACGACTTTCAGTATTTATTACACTGTTCAGGTCGCTCAACAGATCATGTAATCCTTCTTCTGTTTTGCCGAGGACACCAGTGTCATCACCTCCTTCCTGCTGCAGGTGCCGGTGTTGCGACCTCGCCAGCCCACGCCGCTGCCACCACCCGTCGCCACCACTGCCGACGCGGCTCTACCGACCGCCCCTCAGTCGTCACAGGCTCAGCTGGAATCCAGGCGCGACGTCTTTGACCAGTTCCTCAAGATCGTAGACGCGTCCAAGTTCGGCTCGAACCACCACTACTCTTCGCTGCCGGCCTCGTACTACCCGTCGCCCTTCTACCACAAGCCGTCGGCGCCGCCGATGCGGCCGCCGTACACCATGCTGATGCCGCCGCCCCCGCCGCCCCCGACGGCGTCGGCGCTGGCGCGGCCGACGCAGGGCCAGACGTCGGTGTCGCTGCAGCACTCCAACCTCGTGTACCACGCGTCGACGACGCAGCCGCTGCAGCAGGTGCTCGACTGGAAGGAGGGCAAGACGCAGCTGGCCACGGTCGCCGCGGCGCCGCCCACCGCCGCCGCCCCCACGCGACCCCCCGCCGCCCACGACGCCGTGGATCTCTCCTCGCTGCTGCAGAGCCTGCTGCGCGACGAGTCGACGCCGGTCTCCGCCGTCGCTCCCCAGTCCGACGCCTTCACCGCCACGACGCCACCTGCCACTCCCACCACGACGGTCACCACGTGTGCCACCCCCGTGGCTACGACTGTGGCCTCCTTGACCACTGACCCTCTGTTCTCCCATTACAAGCAACCGGCGGAACCGCTCCGGGGGCCCATGTACCTCATAATCCAGGGCCACTCCAAAGTGAAGACATACGGCGCCGCCAACAAGCACCAGCACAGCTACCACGGAATTCCAATCCAGAACTCCAACGACATCCAGCAGGAGCACGACATGGAGACTGACAGATCTGGCCGTGCAGTCGATGACGAGGTCTACAGTGTGGCATCTTCGTACGAATCAAACACCATCGGTACGGGGCAGGATGATACACTCAGAAGAACGCCGCGTTCGTCCACGGAATACGTCAACGACGTCTTCGATGACACTGGGCCATCCAAGCCAGCGAGAGCTCGTCGCAAGAAGCGAGCTGCTGATGATATCAGCGACGAACTTAAGCCTCCAGCCGAAAACACCTCTGGCCAAGATGATGTGCCTCGAGCCACAACACGGCCCAAAGTTCTGCAGCGAAGTGGTAAAGCAAATCCCAAGAAAGTCACCAACATAACATCTAGAGCAGATATCTTCCGGAAGCGGAGACTGAAAGGCATGAAGACATTTAGGCGGGTGCACAGCGCTGTAGAGGCTACCACTCGCGAAATCGAAGCAATCTTGAAACAAAATCGTCAAATGACGAAGCAGCTCCAAAATTTACCAGGTTACCAATGGCGTGCATCTGGAATAAAAGCAGCCGCTGCTCCTGAAAATGTGATGGCAGAGGCGACTGTCAAAGAAATTGAGGCCATACTGCGGGAAAATCGTGAGATGTCACGACAGTTCGGTACATTACCTGGATATGCAACACAGTTAGGAACAACATCCCTCATAGAAATTCCATTACGTCGTTCTGGGACCATATCATCGAAAGAGAACCCCCAGACAGAAACAATCCATTCGCATAGAAATAAACGTCAGCTTCTAGAAGTTTCTGAAGAACACTCTGGTGTCACTACCGATGATGCGTCTGCTGCGACAGAGAATGCTACCACTTACGACGATTCCGACGGACACGATGAACAGCTCCTTCGGTATAACAGTGCCAAACCAGAAAGTGAAGTTACAACTGAAATTGAACCAGCGTCCATTGGACCTGACAGTCAGCTGACTATGCAACAGGAACAGTGGACGACCCCAGAGACTGCTATTTCTCCAACTGTAATCAACGACGACAAAGAAGTTGAGTCTTCCAAGGGGAGGCAGGTATTAGAGGAACTAGGGGAGCTGATTCCACTAGATGAAGACACCGCAGAAGAGCTGCTGCAGGGTCTCTTAGTCCAGCAAGGCCAAGGGTCTGGAGCTGGTGCTGTCATTGCTTCTTCGCTAGCGAAAATCCTCGATGTGGAAAACCGTACTTGAAGACATGTACCTTCATAAAAAATATATCAGGCCAACGCGCTTTCCTAACGCCTCTCAATGCTGGATGCATACGTATCGTCTCGGGACAATACACGCCTGGTATCAAAATACATTCATTGAGACTGTGACCTATTTGTTTCGCTTAAATCTTAATGCCCACGGTGTTTTTACCGGAGAGTTACTCCCCTTTTTAAGACGAAACAAATGTGAGACTGAATTCGTCAACACTCAAGAAGTGTTTCTGATGCATTTTTCCTTATTTTTTATACTAAATAATAAACTAAGCGAGAAATACGAAACTACATTCCCACCGCATTTTTCTGTTACTGTATGCAAATCAACGAGTACACTGTCACGTCATTGCAGCCCCATTTCTCTCCTCCTTCAGTGCTGAAGTGCCACCTCACTCATACACACACACACACACACTCACACACACACACACACACACACACACACACACACTGAGAAAAGCTACACCCGCCCCTTTAGTTGTCATGTTCGCACCTTTTATTGGGCAAGTAGTTCCCGTATGTGTGAAATTGTGTAAGACAAGGGAACAAAACTATTGTTATAAATAAAACAGGTCATTTAAGACCTATGGTACAAAATACTTACGAAGTTGCCGTTTATTGGTTTGTTATTTGGCTCCAAGGCAAAAATTGAATTTTATCATCAGCATCTAACTAGTCCATAAATGTTCATAATATCCCAAGCTTGGTGAGTGAGGTATCACACAGTTTTCAAAAACAACAACGAGTACAGCAGTTACAGTTTTGTTCAGTGCTTGCTAGTAGCCAGCACTGTTATTGCTAGTAAACAAGAATCAGATTACAAATATGAAATACAGGAGAGAATATTATGAAATAACATAAATATTGACAGTTTAGTGGCTGTTTCGATGCTATATCACAATTTTCTCCATCTAGTTTTGTTTTCGATAGGAAGTCTAAAATAATACCTTGTCGTGGATCCCTTTGGAGCTACCTCAACTTCCATTCACAGTTACACCATCAAAAGACATTATTAGTACATGTGGTGTCTCGTCTCATCTAGTGATCATTCCATACTTCAACCAGTCACAAAGAACACTCACTGCTTGTCACAGCACATTATCATTGGAGTGTATCTAACCATACCTCTCCCATTAAAATTTTTGTTGTGCTTGTTACGTTAAGTATGAATTTTATTTATTTAAATTATTTAAAACTGTTTTATGTAGTTTGTTGCAATGTGAACGTGATTTTAATATTTATTGATATAGTAAATTTACAAGTTGTTTCATTTTTATTGATTAAAGTACCTGATACTTCAAACAACGCCAGATATCTTGTGAAACAAAGTTCTCCTCTTCAGAAGAAACAACAGAAGAATATATCATTGAGTACAACACAAAACACAGCAATACAGGAAGTTTTGTGTGATTATTGATAATTGCAAATTATTTTGTGAATATTTTTGTAAATGTTTCAATAAATTAATGGTTACAGATAAAATCTTCAGCTATAATTGACTTTGCATCTGTTCGAAAAATGTTTCAATGTTGCTTTCGACTTTTTAATATTCCTTTATGACAAAATGTAAATTTTAGGTCACTTAATAGCTTTTATATGATCAAATTTTTGTTCTGTCTTTATACATACTGCAATACTAAAAAGTCTAGAGCTGTAAATAACCATCGATTTATGGATGAAAATTTAGACACAACAGCAACCAGCTAAAATGAAAGAGTCATAATTTTCATAAGTGATTGATTATTGATGATTTCTTCTATCAATCACAGGAATATAACAGTAGCAGATAGGTAACTCACAAAGTACATACACAAACAGAACTTTATCTCTGTATATATTGAAGTATCACATATAGGATGATTCCAGATACATACTACATTTTGCATTTTCAATCATGTGGCAGTAATATGGATCATGTAGTGCATTGATTATATAAGGATTGTTCTGTGTAATTCACATAACATTGATTCTATTATTGTACCTGCAACCTCAGTTTAATCTTACATGAAAACAAATTGCACTGCAAGTTCATTTAATAATGAATCAACATTCTATGTTATCTTAGTTCATATAATAAACAAAGTTTTGTGGTGCTGACATTATTGCCAAAGTGTGAACCACAAAAGTATAGCAAACACAACTACGACAAGTATTTATAATCTCTCGCAGTTGAGGTCAATCTTTTAGATGTTTATTAAAGAAATGGGAGTGTCCAGCTTAATTATGTTAATGGAAATAATGACAATAAGTCTCTATAACTGACAATTAACATCACATTTTTTAAACAAGGAAATTATTTAGTGTTTTATTGAATTAAGACGCTCAATGCTTTAACAAAAGAAATTATTACATGGATCAGTTTCAACGATTGTAGTTTTTAACTGCATTGAGCAAATTTAATTTGTTGTAACGCTGGAAAATAACTGTGCTTAGGAAATATGAGGTCATGAAGAAGAATATATTATTTTATTCTGTTATAACAATTGGAGTAATTCTTTTGCTCACAAGGTATTGGTCAGTGGGGTGAGTATCTTTCAAAAAATGGGTAGTTTGTGTACATATGTTAAAAATAATTTAATTAGAGATACTGTTTGAATCACAACATGATATATGAGTACATGTATTGTTCCCCTTGAGGGTAGCAGTGTCATCAGTGAACACTATCACTGACATACTTTCACCACAAATTTAAATGCCAGAAAGATTGCATCCATATTGTACACCCTATTTAATCTGAGAACTTCATTCTTGGTTTTCTGTTCTCATTGTTCCTTCTTGGTTGTTACACATATTGCATATTACTCGTCTTTCCCTATCGTTTACAATAAGTTTTCTGAGGAATTCTAACATCCTGCACTATTTTACATCGTCGAAAGCTATCTGTAGATCAACAAATTCTATGAATGTGTCTTGATTTTTCTTAAGTCCTGCTTCCACTATCAAGTGCAACGTCAAAAATGCCTCTCTTCTGCCTTGGCCTTGCCGAAAACCAAACTGATAGTCGTCTAACAGATTGCCAGTTTTCTTCTCCATTCTTCTGCACATTTCTCTTGTCAGCAATTTATGTACATGAACTGTCAAGCTGATTGGACGATAATTCTCGCACTTATAGGTCCCTGCTGTCTTCGAGGTGTGGGACTGTCTATTCCTTCTGTCTCATTTGATTGTAAGACTCCAAAGCTCTGTTAAACACTGACTCTAACACACAATCCCTAATTTCTTCCAAATTGACTCAGATTTCTTCTTCTACCACATGAACAAGCACATGTTGACTCTCTTAGAGACCTTGAATGTATTCTTTCCACCTAAACGCTGTCTCTTCTGCGTTTGACAGTGGAATTTCCATTTCACCCTTAATGTCGTTGGCTTCGCTTTTAATTTCACCAAAATTTGTTTTGTCTTTTATGTTTTCTGTTTCAGTTCTTTCAACGACCATTTCATTTTTTGATTTCTTCACATTTTCCTACAGCCATTTCGTCTTGGCTTCCCTCCAATTCCTATTTATTTCAGTCGTAAGTGACTTACATCCCTCTATGTTTGTCTTTCCCTGAACGTTTCTGAACTTTCTTCTTTCGTTTGTCAACTGAAGTATTTAATTTGTCTCCCAAGAATTGTTCACAGTTTTCTTCCTTGCACCTATGTTTATCTGTCCTGCTTCCATCATTGTCCTCTTCAGCTAAACTGCTTACTGTGGCATTCATTATCGTACTATTTACAGCTTTAGATAACTTCAAAAACAACTCATCATTACTCGACAGTTCAGTATCCCACTTCCATCTACAGTGATTCTTCTGAACGATTCTCAATCTATTAGTCATCATTATTACAGATCTGATTCTGTGTAAGATCTTCTGTAGACGTTACAATGGAATATCTTTCATCGCAATCTCTGGCTATCACGCAATCCAGCTGGAATTTTCCTGCATTTACATGCCTTCTCAAGTACATCTCTTGTTATTTTTGATCAGCGTAAGCATCATTTTTTAAACTTTTCTTTTGATTCATTAATCTTGTGACCGGCTTGATGCGGCCGGCTACGAATCCTCCTCCTACGGCAAATTTTTCATCTTACAGTAGCACTTGCAACGTACGTCCTCAGTTATCTGCTGAACGTATTCCAGTCTCTTTCTTGCTCTACAGTTTTTACACTTTTTAGCTCCATCAAGTACCATTACCTGATGTTTTACCAGATGTCTCATCATCCTGTTCCTTCGTCTTGTCGTGTTACTATATATTCCTTTCTTTTCCGTATATTTCTTTCCTCTCCAATTACGCACAGAGCCTCATCATTCCTTATCAGTTCACCTAATTTTCAACATTCGACTGTAGCACCACTCCTCAACGCTTCAATTCTCTTCTGTTTCCGTTTTTCTGCAGCCCTTGTTTGAGTACCATACAGTGCTCTGCTCCACACGAACGTTGTTAGAAACTTCTTCCACAAATTAAGGCTTATGTTTGATACTAGTAGACTTGTCGTGGTCGGGAATGCCCTTTTTGCCAGTGTTAGTCTGCTGTTGATGACCTCCTTGCTCCGTCGGTCATGAATTATTTTGCTGCCTAGATAACATAATTTCTTAACTTCTTCTACTTCGTGAATACCAGTTCTGATGTTAAGTTTCTCTCTGTTCTCACTTCTGCTACTGCTCATAATTTTCGTCATCTTTTTAGTTACACACAGCCACGTTCTTCACTCATTAGACTATTCATTCCATTCGACTGATCCTGTAATTCTTCTTCACTTTCACTGAGAATAGCGAAGTAGTCAGCGAATCTTATCGTTGATATCCTTTCACCTTGAGTTTCAAGCCTACTCATAAAACTTTATTTTATTTCTGTCACCGAACTTTCTATGTATAGGTTGAACAATAGTCCGAGCACTTCTTTTTTGGTCTTCCAGCCGTATTGTTCACTATCAGTTCTTGTACGTATTGTATACAAAACCATCTATTCCAATAGCATACCCGTATTTTTCCCAGAGTATAGAACATCTTGTACCGTTTTACACAGTCGTACGCTTTTTCCAGGTCGACAAATCCTATGAACGTGTCTTCATTTTTCTTCAGTTTTGCTTCCTTTCTCAATCGCAACGTCGTAACTGCGTCTCTGGGGTCTTTACTTTTCCTAAAGCCAAACTGATCGTCAACTAACAGATCGTCAGTTTTCTTTTTTATACATCTGCATATTATTCTTGTCAACAACTTCGGTGCAAGAGCTGTTAAACTGATTGTGCGGTAATTCTCGTATTTGTCGGCACTTGCAGTTTTCGGAACTGTGTGAATGATATTGTTCCGAAAGTCCGATGGTATATCTGAAGTCTCATACATTCTACACACCAACATTAATAGTAGTTTCCATGTCACTTTACCCTATGATTTTAGAAAGTCCGATGTAATGTTATCCAGCCCTTCTGCCGCACTTGATCGTAAGTCGTCCAGAGATCTTTTAAATTCTAATTCTAATAATAGATCCCCTACCTCTTAACTGTCGACTCCTGTTTCTTCTCTGTCTCGTCATCAGGAGTGTCCTCTCCCTCAGAGGCTTCAGTGTAGTCTTTCCAGCCATCCCCTCTCGCCTGTGCATTTACCGTGGGATTTCCCATTGCTCTTCTAGAGTTACCGCTCTTGTTTTTAATTTCATCAAAGACTGTTTTGATTTTCCTACATGCTGAGTCAATCCTTCGGATAATCATTACTTTTTCGATGTCTTCACATCCTTCATGCAGCCATTTCATCTCAGATTTCCTGTAATTCCTATTCATCTCATTCCTAAATGATTTTATTTCTGTATTCCTGAATTTTCCTGAACTTTTCTGTATTTCCTTCTTTCGGCGATCAAATTAAGTATTTTTTCTGTTACCCATGGTTTCTTCGCAGTTACCTTCTTTGTACCGATGGTTTTCTTTCCAATTTCTGTGACTGACATTTTGAGATATGTCCATTCCTCTTTAACTGAGCTGTCTACTGAGCTATTCATTATCGCAGTATCTATAAACTCACAGAACTTCAAGAGTGTCTCTTAATTCTACTTCCATATCACACTTCTTTGCTCACTGATTCTTCCAGACTAGACTCTCACACTTCAGGCTACCCTTCATCATTGCTAAATAGTTGCCTGCGTATATGTTTGCTTATGGCTACGCTCCACAACTCCTTGTATGATTTCGAAATCTCTGCCTGACCATTATGTAATCCAACTGCAATCTTTCCGTACCTCGCTATCTTTTCCAATTGTAAATCCTACTATTTTGATCCTTGAAAAGAGTATTCGCTATTAATAGTTGAAATTTTTTGCAGAACTCATTCTTTCTCCTCTTTCATTCTCAAGCCCATATTCTCCGGTAAGCCTTTCTTTTACTCCTTCCCATATAATCGCGTTCCAGAACCCCATGTTTATTAGATTTTCACCTCACTTAACGTACTGAATTACCCATTCAGTATTCTCATATACTTTATGTCTTCATCTCCAGCTTGCTGCGGTTCTGATGAGAACAACCCTATCACTGAACTGTTCGCAGTAACTCAATCTTTGCCCTACCTTCCTATTCGTAACGAATCCCTCTACTGTTGAGGCATTTTCAGGTGTTGTTGAGATTATGCTGTGTTCGTCTGACCAGAAATACTTGTCTTCTTTCCATTTCACTTTACTGATCCCCACAATATCTAGATTGAGACTTTGCATTACTCTTTTCAGATTTTCTGCTTTCCCTACCACACACAGCTTCTGAAATTCCACTTCCGGCTCGTAGAATTTCTTTGGTTATCCTTTTTTCATTGTCACCTCATGAGCCCCTTTCCCGAGGTCTCTCTGGGAGATTAATTCCCAATATTTTGTTAATGCAGAGATCATCTGGACACTTTCTCAGTTACAAGCCACATGTCCCGTTGATATGATTATGTGCCTTTAATATAGTGGTTCCCATTGTCTTCTGGGTCCTCGTGTCGCTGAACTTAGTTGACTCTTCCCCATTTTTTAAGCCTTTTCCCACTCCAAGGGCAAGAGGTTATCCTAAAACTCTGTGCGTTCCTCCGTCCTCTTTGACGAGGCCTTCGGCAGACCAAGTCTGGCTCATAACGAAAGTTTTCAGCTGCCGTAGCTGATAATTTTTATTCAAAATCTAAGTTGTGGCTGGAACTGAACAGCGGGAACCTAGTAAGAATTTTCTGAGCCATTATATATAGTTGCCCTTCGTCGAGCTTGCATATCCATTTTTTTCTCTTTCCTCTCATTTTTATATTTCCCTTATTGTGTCTGAATAACATAGTACTGACCATGGGATCCTCAGAGCACATAACACTTGACAACATTTCCTTGTTTTATGTGGTAATAGCATCATATACTCCAAAATGAAGAGAAAACTATACCCAGTCTACAGATCTTGAGCTTTATGTGGATTATGTCGAGAGGGACAAGACACTTGGTGGAAATACTATAGATAAAATGATAAGATCATGGTCATACACGTGAACAAGAACACCGTAAAGGGAGTTTGGAAAGACTCGTCTAATACCGAGTTAATGAGATAATGCCGTCATTGTCGAAAACAGAATCAAAATGAGACAATGAATGACATCGTTCCGACCACAATTCTAGTCTTCAGATCAGTGTTTCCATGCACTGGATGTTGGAGTTGACCTTTTTTTTTCACAAATGACCTAACTATTGGTAGTAGCACAGTCCGTGTCATCAGATAAAAGAGTCATTGTTATGTTACCCTTGTACCTTACTTTTATGCAACCTTCGTATTTTGAAAAACTCGATCACTAAATGCGCAATATTTGCAATTATTGATCGCTAGAATGACAAATTGTTTCAGAAAACAAACCCGACAAACCCGTGCCAGACTATTTTTAGGAAGTAACTAGAAATTCTTGGAAGAACGTCAAATACAAAATAAATACGTCATTTCAAAAAGGAAAGTCTCTATTATTTTAGTACGGTTTACAAAAAGTCCAAAAAATAAATGTTCGTCATTTTATGGGTCCGCTCCTCTTAATAAACCGGCCTGCGTTCAACAGGGAGCAGTTTAAAAAATCGTATGAAACAGAAACACTTACAACTAAAAATTTGCATACATTAAATGTGGCTTCTTCGTGTAGAGTACTAAACAATCAAGGCCTATGGTTCTGATATATCAAGATAATATTGAGAAACAGCTAGCAGAATCCAAAAATGCAACAAAGGCTGTCCATAAAAAGTTCTATATGAAATCTACTAGTTTGGTGCATACGTTCGTGGCGTTTCTGCTTTGCATGCTAATATTTCGGTAGATCTGGGTTTATTTGTCGATAGTCACTCTTTATTTGTAGTTCACTACTGCTATCTGAGAATACATAATGTCATTTTCTAATTTGGAAGTAGTCAGTGGAGTTGCAGACGTTGAAAATGGAATGTCAACTGGAGATCAGAATATTTCCTACAGATTCTTCTGTAGAGGGGTGACAACAGAGAAGGCAGCCAGAAACATTTGCGCCGTGTATGGGACAATGCACTGGTCAGAGTACGGCAAGAAAAGAAGTTTCTCGTTTTATGGAATAACGTTTTGATATTAATGACTCCTGATGTTCAGGACTACCTCCTGGGCTCGATGAAGACCGTTTAAACGTATTAATCCAATACGATCCACGTCATATACTCGAGAACTGGCATATGTGATGAATTGTGATCATTCCGCGATCGTGCGACAACTGCCTGCAACGGGGAAGGTTAAAAATCCGGGTGTGCAGGTACGGCATGGTCTAAACCAAAATCACGAAAATCAGCGGTTGTCCATATGTACATCTCTGCTTGCTGGTCATCAACTGGCTAGTGAACAACACTGACCACTGCTGTCCTGTATCGCTATTGGTGACGAAAAATGGTGTTTTATAGCTAACATAGGGGAAAAGGAATGGTTTAGCCCAAATTTCTCTGCGGGAACAGCGACGCTGTGGAATACTACGAATTGCTTCTCCGAGGTGTAATCATCACCGTTGACATTTAGTTTCAATAATTGAAACGCCTTGCATCCCCAATCCAGGAACAAAGACACACTAATATTGCGTGAAGAGATGCCACTACGCGATAATGCCCACATATATTCTGCTAAAATGCTGGAAAACACTATACAAGAGTTGGGTTTAGAAGTCATTCCGCGCCCACCATATTCTCCTGATCTTGCCCCCTCAGATTTCCATCTTTTCCCTTCTCTATCTAACAGCCTATAAGGAACTTCCTTTCCAGATGAAAATGCTCTTCAAACATGGCTTGATGAGCACCTCGCCTCGAAACTACGTGATTTCTACAGTGGCGGAATTCAAAAGTTACCCCAGCGTTGGCAGACTGTTGTAAATAGTGAAGGACAACATATCATTGACGACTAAACTCTCAGTTACGTACATCTGTTGCGTTTATTAAACTTATGGAAAAACGCTACGAACTTGTGCTCCAACCTAGTACTTCCCTTGCATCCGTTATTAAAGCTGCGTAAATGAAATTCGCCCACGAGACTCAGAGGGCCATAGACACCGGTTCAAAGGTAGATGCCGTGTTTCTTGACTTCCGCAAGGCGTTCGATACAGTTCCCCACAGACGTTTAATGAACAAACTAAGAGCATATGGACTATCAGACCAATTGTGTAATTGGATTGAAGAGTCCTAGGCAACAGAACGCATCATGTCATTCTCAATGGAGAGAAGTCTTCCGAAGTAAGAGTGATTTCAGGTGTACCGCAGGGGAGTGTCGTAGGACCGTTGCTATTCACAATATGTATAAATGATCTTGTGGGTGTCATCGGAAGTTCACTCAGGCTTTTTGCAGATGATGCTGTGGTGTGTCGAGAGGTTGTAACAATGGAAAATTGTACTGAAATGCAGGAGGATCTGCAGCGATTGACGCATGATGCAGGGAATGGCAATTCAATCTCAATGTAGACAAGTGTAATGTGCTGCGAATACATAGAAAGATAGAGCCCTTATCATTTAATTACAAAATAGCAGGTCAGCAACTGGAAGCAGTTAATTCCATAAATTATCTGGGAGTACGCATTACGAGTGATTTAAAATGGAATGATCATATAAAGTTGATCGTCGTTAAAGCTGATGCCAGACTGAGATTCATTGGAAGAATCCTAACGAAACGCAATCCGAAAACAAAGGAAGTAGGTTACAGTACGCTTGTTCGCCCATTGCTTGAATACTGCTCAGCAGTGTGGGATCCGTACCAGATAGAGTTGATAGAAGATATAGAGAAGATCCAACGGAGAGCAGCGCGCTTCGTTACAGGATCATTTAGTAATCGCGGAAGCGTTACGGAGATGATAGATAAACTCCAGTGGAAGACTCTGCAGGAGAGACGCTAAGTAGCCCGGTACGGGCTTTTGTTAAAGTTTCGAGAACATACCTTCACCGAAGAGTCAAGCAGTATATTGCTCCCTCCTACGTATATCTCGCGAAGAGACCATGAGGATAAAATCAGAGAGATTAGAGCCCACACAGAAGCATACCAACAATCCTTCTTTCCACAAACAATACGAGACTGGAATAGAAGGAAGAACCAATAGAGGTACTCAGGCTACCCTCCGCCACACACCGTCAGGTGGCTTGCGGAGTATGGATGTAGATGTAGATGTAGACATGAACGTTGTGAGAGGCTGAATTATATCTTAGTATGATACCTGTTATTATGAATAATAAATTTAGTTTCCTGTCTGGTCTATAATGCTCCAGCAGAATTTGTAAACAAAGACTAATTTTTTGAAGGAGGCATTCTACAGTATGCAATGTGGACACAAGCAAAGAATATGGACGGCTGTTGTAGTGGAGGCGTGAAATAGCGTCGACAGTGATGCAGGCTCGTCCGCAGCATCCAACTCCCTGTAGAATCCATACCACTTGAAAATTGACTTCGTGACTGATAAAATGAGTAAGTGATGTGATTGAATTGGAGTCTCACCAGCGATCTTGTGATGACGACTTTGAATTTTACTGCTGTAGCTCTTCACAATTGAAGGTCGACCATATTCCACAAATGTACACAACCCGATTCAACGTTCATGGACTAACCCACGTGCAGACACCGTTTAGTACATCTACGATAGGTTATACACTCGTTGGTTGACTACTGTTGAGCAATACACATAATCATTGTAATTAAAAGATCCTCACATGCACGCTGAATGGTCATTTCCGACGACAAGAAAACGGATTACGATATTGACCCCCCCCCCCCTCCCCCCCAGTGGGAACATAGCCTTGAAACACGAAGTAGATTGTATAAATTGTACCATCTTACTTAGCTGTTAAATATAGCCTTTAGTTCAGTTTCGAACATAATGAAAGTTCACACCACAAATGATAAATATTTAAAGGGTACCTTGAAGGGTTTTTCACTTAATCAGCCCTATAGTCATTTTTTCATCTTATCATGTTATAGTCATTGTCATACATCTACTTCAAGAATTTTGATAATATTGTTGTTTGTTGTGGTCTTCAGTCCAGAGACTGGTTTGATGCAGCTCTCCATGTTACTCTATCCTATGCAAGCTTTTTCATCTCCCAGTACCTATTGCAACCTACATCGTTCTGAACCTGCTTAGTATATTCATCTCTTCGTCTCCGTCTACGATTTTTACCCTCCACGCTGCCCTCCAGTGCTAAATTGGTGATCCCTTGATGCCTCAAAATATGCCCTACCAACCGATCCCTTCTTCTAGTCAATTTGTGTCACAAATTTCTCTTCTCCCCAGTTCTAATCAGTACCTCCTCATTAGTTATGTGATCTAATTATCTAATCTTCAGCATTCTTCTGTAGCTTCCCATTTCGAAAGTTTCTCCTAGGCATCAACCAATTTAATTCGACTACATTCCATTATCCTCGTTTTGTTTTTGTGGATGTTCATCCTATATCCTCCTTTCAAGACATTGTCCACTCCGTTCAACTGCTCTTCCAGGTCCTTTGCTGTCTCTGACAGAATTACAATGTCATCGGCAAACCTCAAAGTTTTTATTTCTTCTCCATGGATTTTAATATCTACTCCGAATTTTTCTTTTGTTTACTTTACTGCTTGCTCAATACACAGATTGAATAACATCGGGGACACCCTACAACACCGTCTCACTCCCTTCCCAACCACTGCTTCCCTTTCGTGCCCTTCGACTCTTATAACTGCCATCTGGTTTCTGTACAAGTTGTAAATAGCCTTCCGCTCCCTGTGTTTCACCCCTGATACCTTCAGAATTTGAAATAGTGTATTCCAGTCAACATTGTCAAAAGCTTTCTCTAAGTCTACAAATGCTAGAAACGTAGGTTTGCCTTTCCTTAATCTATCTTCTAAGATAATTCGTAGGGTCAATATTCCTCACGTGTTCCAACATTGCTACGGAATCCAAACTGCTCTTCCTCGAGGTCGGCTTCTAACAGTTTTCTTTATTCGTCTGTAAAGAATTCGTGTTAGTGTTTTGCAGCCGCGACTTGTTAAATTGATAGTTCGGTAATTTTCACATTTGTCAACACTTGCTTTCTTTGGGATTGAAATTATTATATTCTTCTTGAAGTCTGAGGGTATTTCGCCTGTCTCAAACATCTTGTTCACCAGATGGTAGAGTTTTGTCAGGACTGGCTCTCCCAAAGCTTTCAGTAGTTCTAATGGAATGTTGTCTACTCCCGGCGCCTTGTTTCGACTGAGGTCTTTCAGTGCTCTGTCTTCATCTACGTCCTCTTCCATTTCCATAATACTGTCCTCAAGTACATCGCCCTTGTATAGACCCTCTATATAATCAAAAATGGTTCAAATGGCTCTGAGCACCAATGGACTCAACTGCTGTGGTCATCAGTCCCCTAGAACTTAGAACTACTTAAACCTAACTAACCTAAGGACATCACACACATCCATGCCCGAGGCAGGATTCGAACCTGCGACCGTAGCAGTCGCACGGTTCCGGACGGCGCGCCTAGAACCGCGAGACCACCGCGGCAGGCTCTCTATATAATCCTTCCACCTTCCTGCTTTCCCTTCTTTGCTTAGAACTGGATTTCCATCTGAGCTCTTGATATTCATACAATTGGTCCTCTTTTCTCTGGAGGTCTCTTTAATTTCCCTGTCGGCAGTATCTATCTTACCACTAGTGATATATGCCTCTACATCCTTACATTTGTCCTCTAGCCATCTCTGCTTAGCCACTGTTATGCCTTTTTGCCTGCTTCAATTACTGTACTTTTATATTTTCTCCTTTCATCAGTTAAATTCAATATTTCTTCTGTTACCCAAGGATTTCTACAAGCCCTTGTCTTTTTACCTACTTGGTCCTCTGTTGTCTTCACTATTTCGCCTCTCAGAGCTACCCATTCTTCTTCTAACGTATTTCTCTCTCCCATTCTTGTCAGTCGTTCCCTAATGCTCTCTCTGAAATTCTCTACAACCTCTTGTTCTTTCAGTTTATCCAGGTCCCATCTCCTTAAATTCTCAGCTTTTTGCCGTTTCTTCAGTTTTAATCTACAGTTCATAAACAATAGATTGTGGTCAGAGTCCACATCTGCCCCTGGAAATGTCTTACAGTTTAAAACCTATTTCTTTAATCTCTGTCTGACAATCATATGATCTGTCTGGAACCTTTCAGTGTCTCCAGGCCCTCCAGGCCTGTTCCATGTATACAACCTTCTTTCATGATTCTTGAACCAAGTGTTAGCTACGATTGAGTTATGCTCTGTGCAAAATTCTACCAGACGGCTTCCTCTTTCATTCCTTATCCCCATTCCATATTCACCTATTAGTTTTCCTTCTCTTTCTCTTCCTACTATCGAATTCCAGTCACCCATGACTATTAAATTTTCGTCTCCCTTCACTATCTGAATAATTTCTTTTATCTCATCATATATTTCATCAATCTATTCGTCATCTGCGGAGCTAGTTGGCATATAAACTTGTAATACTGTGGTGGACGTGGGCTTCGTGTCTATCTTGGCCACTATAATACGTTTACTATGCTGTTTGTAGTAGCTTACCCGCATTCCTATTTTTTTTATTCATATTTAAACCTACTCCTTCATTACCCCTATTTGATTTTGTATTTATAACTCTGTATTCACCTGATCAGATGTCTTGTTCCTCCTGCCACCAAACTTCACTAATTCCCACTATATCTAGCTCAAACCTGTCCATTTCCCTTTTTAAATTTTATAACCTACCTGCCCGATTAAGGGATATGACATTCCACGCTACGATCCGTAGATCGCCAGTTATCTTTCTGCTGATAACGACGTCCTCCTGAGTAGTCCCTCCCTCCTCCACCCCCCACATGAGATCCGTATCAGGGACTATTTTACCTCGTGAATATTTTACACAAGAGGACGCCATCATCATTTAACCATACAGTAGAGCTGAATGCCCTTGAGAAAAATTACAGATGTAGTTTCCCCTTGCTTTCAGCCGTTCGCAGTACCAACACAGCAAGGCTGTATTGTTAAGTAGGTTCAGTACCATTTTCATGACCCATTCCAACTCACAATTATGTATCTTAGAACCGGAGAAACTTGTAAACCTTGGTTTAACAGTACTGTCACCTCGTTCAGGCATAGTTCAAGGAAAACCAGGCAAACACTCGAGTGGGACCTTCACTTCTGAGGGATGTAATTGCATATGTCTATGTATGTTATAGTGTCATATTGATGTTATTACAACTGAATACTTGAATTGTTAAGAATGAGTGAGTCGAGAGCGCGAGAGACAAAAAAGAGAGAGAGAGAGAGAGACTGTGCAAGACGTTCTTAACAAGACAACGAGGCGGGAAGCTGAAAGGGCAGATCCAGTTGGGAAATGGTTGAGTGTGGAATGACGCCGTGAGGTGGCAGCACTCTCATTCAGGTAGTGGCGGTCTCCATCCAGCAACATCATCAGGCATCAAACGATTGAACAGTCAGGTGAGAGATAACGAAGACCGATTTGTGTAGAAATTTTGCAAGAAACAGTTTAGTATTGGTAATCATTCACACACTTTCACTTCAGCTGACGTCAGAAGGTATTCAGATTCATGACACTGGTGTCACTTCGTCAACTACTAGTAAAATTAATTTTTAATGTCTTCCTTCGACCATGACGGCAGTCAGCACTTCGGGGGTTCAGGTGTTTACTCATCATGTGCCACTACAACAGCATTCATGTAGAATTTCGGTACACTACCTATTCATTGTGTACTTTGCCTTGTACCTAATGTTAATCACTCAACTCATCAAGTAAGATAAGTCACTGCTAGCCTACTGTTCAGCTAAATATCACATCTAACTACTGAAAAGATGCGTCAGTGAAGACATTACAACAATGATCCAATCAACTAGAGATCAAACTAGATTCTCTATCTAAAAGTCTTTAGAATTCATTTCACAATCACTGATTCATCTTCTCGATACTATGGGTGTATTTATTTAACAATTAGTGGGTAACCTAAGCCTTACATACTTGCTTACGAAGACAAACATGTGTACACACACTGGTCATGACTGCTCACTAGTACTAAGATTGGGTTTTGAAAGCTAATTACGCAAAATTCGTTACCATACAACAAGATACCACCATTAACTCCCTCAAACGACTAATGTTGTACCCAGTAATTCATCATCACTGTTATTATTATTCACTGGTGAGGTAAGTACATGAAAACTGATTCTAGTTACTGACAAAAACTTCAGTATAACTAGTACGCTGTAACGTTATGGCTAGATAATACATAATATTTTTCTCCTTTAAATTGTGCGTTTCATTCCTGTGTCTTACTTCAAAAAATTCAATTAGTTGGTAACTTACATCTTTACATAATTCCACATATACTTGGACAGCAAAAAATATAATATAATATAATCTCATGACTTAAGGCTAAACCTAATTACTAAATACATTTCCCTTTAGCAAGTTCATGAGCTATGATTTGCCGTCACCATACCATGGGGGCTCAGCTTACTAACCCACAGATGACTGTTATGAAAGTCAAAGATACAACTCCGCAGAAAGGTGGCCTCATCTGTATCTGTGAATAGGATGGATGACGCAAGTCCCGGAATCACGGTTGCCTGGTGAAGAAACCAGTGACAAAACTGCTCCCAATGTGGAAAGTCTGTCGCTAGTAGGCCCCGAACACACTCTAAGTGACGAGAGTAGTAACAACTGTCATGGAGAATGTTCCAAACAGTATTCTGGGGTACCCTGCCTGGTACTGACATGGTGGTCACCTTCCACAGTGTTAATCACATTTTCCTACGAGTCTGGTTTCCCAACATTTCGGGTATGTCCTTCACGATTTCCTGCTTCCTGAAACGAACTTGTCTCATACAAACTTCGAAACTCTCTTGTAAATATTGAATGCTGTGGTTGTTGTTGCCGGGGATAGTTCTCCTGATACAACTTTGCTGTCTGCTGCCCATTCACTTTTCTTTTCTTTAAGTATACACCATATTGGTATGTTGGTAACAGCTCGATTCGAATATCGAACCATTGTGTACCGCGTTGTATCACATCCACTACAAGGTGAATCAACAATAGAAGTGAATTGGACACAACAATACCAATTACTATGGCAGGAGAGTGTGCTAGGGCGTGACATATGAGGAACAGTACCACTGTCCAGGAGGAAACTATGCAACCTGTAACTGTGATTGGATGGTACAGTGTGTATCAGACCACAGTCACTGTAACAAAGTATGATTGAATGAATGGTCTCTAGCATGGAAATCATGCATTTCCAGACACAAACTCATTGGACCTTTTCTGTTCCATATTCTCTCATCATCAATGCCTAGAGTTTGTACACAGTGGAAAAAATCACCCTGTATTAATCTGTCTTCATACATTTCAGAAATACACAAAAACCATTTTTCTGCTTTGTTATGTATTGTATCAAATAATACTCCATTATGGACTTTCTATAAGGCATTAATCTTGGGGTACTGCTCTGATTCCAGCTGTTCCATCACTTGGATCCAACTTGCATTTTCTTTCTGCAGTGCAGACATATTGCCCCACATTCCTAAGTAGGACTTCCTTTAAGCTGAATCGTCCATTAGAATAATCCAGAACTCATATGTGTGCTCATGTACTTGTTTGCTCTCACTTAATCTTTCTGGTAAATGAGAAAGAAGTGCATCAGCAGTTGCGTTGTCACGATCTTTCACGTAAACGATCTCAACTTCATATTCTAGAAGAACTGCCATCCATCGAAGTCGGCGAAGATGGGTCAATTTACATGTTTGTAAAATGTTTAATGCCCGGCGATCATAATACACATTTGTACGAGTGCTGGTTGATAGAAATGGAACTTTCTAAGCCACCAGGCAATTGCCACAACCCCTACTTCAGTAGTGAAATAAATCTATCCATCATCAGTTAAAACGTGACCATAAAAGGCAATTGCACAGCACATTGGCACGCAATTTACTTTTTGAACTTGAAATAGACAGGAATTTAACCCATAACATGAAGCATTTGTCATTAGTCCAAAGTTGACATTCATTTGCAGATAGTGCAATAATGGTGAGTTGACACTAAAGCTGTTCTGTTCTCCTCAAACACCTATTGACACTCAGTAGTCCACTGCAACGGGACATTCTTTCTTGAGCAAACTCAACAGAGGTTCCATATTCTCAAACTGATCTGAGAGAAATCGATGGTAAAATGAGGGCAATCCTAAGAATCCTTTAAGTTGTTTGTGTTTCTTTGGTACAGATTGTGAGCGTGTGGGTGCTATTCTGTCATTCTGTGCAACGGATAAATCTGAGATGTACCTTTTACCCTGTGGCTCCTGCAAGATGCAATTTCCATCCCCACACTACTGCAGAAGTCCGACAGACGCTCCTAACGTTCTAAAGAGAAATGCCTGAAAAACAACTTTCAGCAATAAATATCTTCTGGAGTCGTCCGCTGCAAGGAAATGACACAAAAATTCACAAAATTTCTTACGTAACTGGTGGGATACTTGGGTGCTGGAGTAGTGTTAGTTAGTGTAAGAAAAACATGAAACTAACGAAAATTATTATTCATTTTGTAAAAATTCTGAGAAATCACAATGGCACTTTTAGTTATGAACTGAACGAGTTATTTCCAGGTTCTTTTCGGAATGTGAAGTTACCTCTTAAGGATAGGATTCACTAATGAAATTTCTTTACGAACTTTAAGATTGTTATTGACTTGGCAGAATGGCTGAGAGCTGCGCCTACTCAACTTGAATAATTATACGTTGGAATGTTGCTAGGTACGGTCAAGGCTGTTGCATGTGAAATGCAGTGAAGTGTATTATTGTGGAGGAAATATGGGACTCGCAAGAGCTGTAGCGCACAACACCGTAAGCTGTGATGACTGCTGTCTGTGCCGCTCACTGCTGACAAATATTCGCTCATAATCTAACTATTGGCGTAGTACACTGGTCAAATAACCAGTCCACCACGATGCCACTCAAAAATTCGCTCGCAGGCGTTTAACTATAACTCTGTCCGTTCACACCACACAATAAGTGTGGTTGCCAACACAGTGAACAACACTTAATCACAAGGACTCAATATAGAGTCGCACTCCGATTCCCTCTCGACAGAGGTGCTCTCCCAGTGAAGTACTGAGTACACGTACGAGGGCACACGTTCTCGTTACGTGTTCTCGTTCCAAGAGCGACATCGGAACGGCCCCTCTGCACACCAGACGTGAAGGGGTATATCTTTTGGGCTCTTCATTACTTCCTCAGCTCAAGGCGTCAGGAATATCGTCTGCCAATCAGCATTGCTCTTCTAAAATGGGAGAATGACGTTTCGTTTAAGGCGACCAATCCGGAAATCTGTAGTATCGGCGTTTGGCGTTTGCTGCCTCCCTGTAAAAACCTCTGAAACAGCGTGCTATGTTTTTAAAGAATGCGTAGGCCGGGCGCTCCCACACAATGTAGCGCAATTTGCTTTTAAGCCGAACACGGGGTCGTTCTCCCCTTTCACTCGGGCAAACGCTGTCTGCTCCACGGGCAGTCACCGTGCAATGTAGATAGGCTGAATCGTCCTCTGAAGGGACCAGCCTCTCGCAATGTGGTCCACGTCTCACGAACTAAAGGTTCTTGTGACCGTCATGTCTTGATTGTGTGTGTGTACAACAGCCTCGAGTATCTCAACGCCGGTGTGCACTTGTTATTTGCGTATCATTTACATGAATTCATACAACATTGACTTTATCTTATCGAGTTTGGGTTCGAATGAAGCGTCTTGATGTGTAGAATATGATTGTGAGGGCGGAATATGTGTGCAGTGAAGGTCAGGAGACCACGATGTCTTACAAGGTGCATTCTGAATTACATTGTTTTTATGTTATTGTGTAGTATACTGGCAGAAAAGATTAGGGCATGTAAATATTTTATTTGTGCCAAACCAGATTTTGACTTCTTAAGATTGGCAGTAATGTCAGATTGATAAAACTTTTACAAAACTTTATACTAAATGGTGACATGTCCTTCCAATGTTTGTGATGCTAATAGCAAGTCATCAATGAATTAGGTAACTTGTTCACTCATTTCTGGACGTAATAGTGCACACAAACATGCACTCCAGAGCTCACATTCAATTCGACTTGTAGGACAGAAAATTGATAGCTTTTTTCAGAGTATATAATGCAGTAAATATGCAAGATCCAATGTCTAGTGGTACTTGCCAGAAGGAGGACCTATCATATACACTTGTTAGGTACTTCACACAAGGAAAATTTTGTATCATCTCCTAAACGTTGCTCAGTCAGGTGTGCACAGGTATAATTGTTTTGTTGATTTTTCGTGTGACCAATACCAAGTGAACACTGCCCCCACTTTAGGCACCACCAGTAGAGGACTAAAATCTGGATTATCTAATGGTTGAATAATTCCACAATCTAGCATCCTCTTGATCTCATTATTAGCGGAGGACCACAGCGCCCATGGAATTACTTAGTGGCTGTAGTGACACAAAGAGTGAGGCTTCACAATAAGGTGGAAAACGTAACCACTAATCTTCCCTGGCTTCTCCTCAAAAACTTGGACCTAATCCTGTAAAAGTTCTAATAACTCGCTCTGCTTGGAACGTAAAATGCAGTTCATTTGTCAATCTTGGCTTTAATCTGCTCATGTGTTGACAATATATCTGCAACCACAGCCATATCTTTAGACTATTGGCAGTTTCTTGACTAATTTATTTAATGACCAATCGTTGGCAGTATTTCCCACAGATGTGTTCCTTTGCTAGCAGGTTAACTGTGGTTGTGACTTCCTTGATAGCAAATATCATAGCATCTGAAGACAAGTCTTCTGATAAGTCCTTTTCTTGTAGCTGCTCTAGCCCGAGTACACAGTCGACAACTAAATTTGGCACTATGACGCATGTGCAAATGTTGCTACATTATGCAGTATTATTTCCAGTCTAGTCTGCCATTTTACAGATCGAGAATGTCCTCTGTCAGCAACAACTACACAACATTTAGCTGCAGGAAGAGCGAGAATGAGAGCTCTTTCCTGAAGCCTTTGGAATAATGCTATCAGTACTGCATTAAGACATGCTGCTGTGTCCAGTACAGCAATTTACAACTAAGCCTTCTCTTCAGTTCTCTTCAATACAGACAGCAGACTGAGGTACTTTAATTGAATTTACATGGATGCAGACGTGCATAAGTTCTTCTTATATGTCACACTCATTATTATGCCATAACATCAATAAACTAGTACTACTATAGCCCTTATAACAATTGTCGACCAACATATTGTGGCATGATGTGGTGGCATTTAATTTATTGACCACAGTCCAGAGGGACGATTGTCCTCCACACTTCTGTGATGAGTAGTGGGTTATTCCGCCAGTCATTGTAGATCTTAAGTGGTGAAAGTTGATTTTTATGCCAATGGTTACGTCCTTAGTTTGTTTGATAACTAGTATTAGGTATCCTTTCTTGTCTCCTACTTGGGAAGCACTTACGATTGTTCAAGTTACCTTTTCTTCCACCGTTGCCTTTGTATGCATGTTATCTACAGTGGGACTTTTTGAACTTATCCCATTCTTATTTAGGTACTGTCCGTTGTCCTGAATCTGTGATAGTTGTTCTGATTACTAGAACTCGTGTCATGGCGAATTGTGTTTCATTCATCTTTGAGTCTTCGAAAAACATATCAAGAGTGTCTCATACAGACAAGAACTTTTCCAGATTCGAGTCACTGACATGTGTCAATTTTTCTTGATTTGTCGGTGCAGCTTGGTCTTGAGAATCCATAGCAAATCTTTATTCGCTATTGGTTCCAGACAATATTTGGTTTTATTAATATATTTTTCAGTGTACTTACATAAGCTGAATTGACAAACATTAAATAATTCAGAATCAAATACTTCTTTACCGGAACACTCATTTAATGCATTTGACCAATATTTCACAGTAAGTGCTATCTCGAATTCTTCGTAGGTATGACATGATTTTGCTGTATCCACTGTCCAAAGTGCACCATCACCATGTAAAAATCCACTCGCATAACCAATCGTCTGTGCTCCACTCGACACTCGTGGCAATGCTCCTGTAAGTGCATAAATAAAAATGACTGGATAAATTGTCTTCCGTTCCGGGTTGAACGCTTGAAACTGATGGTGTTTAATGAGTTTCTTTTCCACCATAAGAGCAGCAAATTCGTTCCGTGCCCCCTGCATTGTACGCAAATGGGTTGACAAATTCGGATCGCTAGGTATGGTTTGATATTGTAAAACAAATTCCATGGAATGTTGTCTGTTTCCTCTTTCGGTATCACTGTCAAAAACTGATTATTGCACAGTTCTCACTTTAGTCCAAATAATTCATGCCTCACTGTTTCTATACGACGATTTCTTTCATTCTACCATTGGCTAAAATCACCTTCTGTGTTTTCACTTACTTTAATACTTTAATAAATTTTTAGTCAAATTATCTTTCTGCAGTATAATTGTTTCTGCAACTAAGTTTACTTCTTCCGATACTTTGCCGATTAATTGATTATCCTTATGTCTTACCGTGTAAGGAAGTCATCGGCTAATTTCTCTTTCAGTGCAGTGTGCATTTGTAGCCTCGTCTTGCTCGTGGGACAACTGCGAAAATCGGTTACGTATCGATCAATACTAACAGATAAGCTTTCATGACCTTTCTTTAATTCTGGCGCTTCACCATGTAAATTACTAATCACTTCAGGCAGATTCCTGTGTGTCTCGCTAAATTCTGTAATCTCATTTAGTAGAGCAGATTGAGACTGTGAAAATTCCTTTATTCCACTCTGCATGGCAGTATGATTATTCCACTCTGCAAGGCAGTATGGGAAACGGATACCTCTTTCTGGAGAATAAATGGAACTCCTTCGATCTCTGTGTGTAAGGACTTCTGAATTCGTTGCATTTGCGTGGATACTTCCTGCTTTCAACTCTCAGACAAATCTTGTTTGGAAGTTTCCTGGTTCATGGACAGTTTCTGCTTTGATCTCTCAGACCAAACTCGTTTGAAAGTTTCCTGCTTCATGGACAGTTCCTAAATTAAACTCTCACATAAATCTTGTTTTAAAGGTTCCAACAAATCCTCTACGTGGCGTTCGAACGGAATCTTATTAACATTTGTGAAAAAGGATCCAACGCCTGTTCACTACTTGCAGCCCCACTGTTCACTGCCTGCTGCATATTCGTTTCGTTTCGTTGTGCCATTTTAAACAAGTGACGGATTATAACCATAACAAGTCATAAAATTTATTCAGACTGTTGAACAATTGTCTCTTACGTGTTAACAGTAGATCCACACCAATGAACCAGTTCCGTGGTGACCAGAAATCTCTTAACATAGAATCACAGAATAACAGAAACGAACTGACATCACCAATAACAAAGGCGCGCTTCACACCACTAAAAAGATTTAGGTAGGACTAACTACATACATCGAAATGGCAGATCTACTGACTGTCTCATCCCGTTAAAGGAGACTGATGCTAGTGAAACCCAAAAGGAACTGCGTGTCTGCAGTCACTCGGAGCCCTTGATATCATTAGTCCAAAGCTCCTTCAGATACCGCCCAAGTTCAAAATTGATTCAGATAAGGTACAAGTCAACGACCTCGTTTCAAAGGTATAAATCTCTAATATTAAATCTATAATGTTCCTATTGCACAATATGTTCTGACTTCTTTGTGTTGCCATAAAGCATTAACTCATTGTATGTTGCCTGTTACTATGAATATTAGATTTACATCTCCAGGTGTGTCAGCAGAACTTCTAAACAAAGACTAATTTATGCCCGGAGGGACTTCACAGTGCGATCCCAAATAGTGAAACAGGACGGCTGTTGTAGCGGAGGTGTGAAACAGCGGCGACAGTGCTTCAGGCTCGTCCGCAGCATCCAACTACCTATAGAATCCGTATCACCTGAAAATTGAGTTCGTCATTGATAGAATACTTGATATGATTGAAATGGAGTCTCACTAGCGATCTAGTGAAGATGGCTTTGAATTTTATTTCTCTTGTCCTCCACAGTTCAATATCGTCCACATTCCATACATATGCACAAGACGATTCAACATTCATCATGGAGTAACCCTCTTGCCAGAGAGTCTACTATATTTACAATCGGTGTACAATGGTTGGTCGACTTCTTTCGGCCAATACCCAAATTACAGTTAACAAATCTTCACACACACGCTAAACGGTAATTTCCTTAAAAAGAATTGGGGGGGGGGGGGGGGGGCAACGCGCCACACAATCAATCGAAATTCATTTCCTGGTACCGCTAACACTAGCAAAAGGTCTAAATTCTAAATTCGGAGTGCTCACGTCTAGAAAATTTAAAGCCATTCGCATCCCAGTGCGATAACATCCCTAAATCACACATAAATTTCTAATGCTTCTGCAAAACATTTACCGAGACAGATCCGTGTAGCTAACAAATCTGGCTTTATTCCCTGCCCAGAGTGACCCGGTGTTTAAGCAACGCTCATCTAATACTTTCAGACATTCACCACCATTAACAGTACCGAACAAAGAGTCGCAATGGTTAGTACACTGGACTCGCATTCAGGAGAACGACGATTCAAATCCGCGTCTGGCCATCCAGGTTTAGGTTTTTCGTGATTCCTCTAAATAGCTCCAGGAAAATGCAGGGATTGTTTCTTTGAAAGTCCCGGCCGATTTCATTCCCCATCCTTAGGAACACAATCGGAGCTTGTACTCCAGCTTTAATGACCTAAACTTCCTTGTTAGGGTTGTTCTCCTCTTAAGGCAAGGGGGAAAATCGCCCTAACTCTCTAATAAATAAAAACTGCAGGATTTTTTTTCTAACACGTAATTGAGATACTTTAGCGTTCCAAAATAATTCAATGAAAATTAATCTTGAAAAAACTACTGCAATCCATATATTACAATCTATTCCAAATTGTGAACCAAAAAGTATAGGCAAGAGGGGAGAGAAAATGAGGGGAAATTTAAATAACTTTACATCACTTTGCATATCCTGAAACGAGCAAAACAGACTTACTGGTCAAATTTCAAGTCTGTATCGGCCGTATCCAGCGAGCTTAAACGGTCTTAGTTAATAACTCTTGATGTATGAACACAAAATTCATCAAAACGTGCATAGCATATCTCCAGTGAGTTCTCTACAGATCGACATTAAAAATGCTAGCGTTCTGTTAATATGATATTTATGGGGGTGTGCCATTCATGGCCCTTTGAGCAGTTTCCTTTGTCTTTCTCCCAGCTTTAAATCGATTTATCCAGCAACGTAAAAGGGACCTACAGCTTAAAGTGGAATCCGAACCACGATGCAGCTTGGCATTCCACGTTAAGAAAGTAGTTGCCAGAGATGAAATAAGACATAAGTGACAGAAACGAATCGCAGAACTGACGGAATTTCGAATTTTGTACCTCTGGATTTCTGCTCTGGCACCCACTGGTTCAGCCTGAGAAACTTCCTTAGGAATTATTTGTTAGTGTGGATCTGCCCAAACTAGAAGTTACCAGAAAGTGCCTAGATCGGATAACAGGCTCAGGGAACGGCTACCGCATTTACACAAAGAAATTAAACCACTTCTCACACAATGGAAACAGATAAGCGTCTCTTAATGCCAGCCACCAGAGGCTGTACGTAGGTAGTGAGCACCTGTCTTACACATTTAAACACGATCTAATTTTATAACAGTAATATATCCAGGGATGAGACATTATTATTAACGATCCATCACGCTTTCATACATGCTAACTGTAGCAAGGTTCTCCTTCATAGAACTTCAAACAACATTTGATCGACGTTTCTAGGCGCTTCATTCAGTCCGGAACCGCGCTGCTGCTACGGTCGCAAGTTCGAATGTGCATGGATGTGTATGATGTCCTTAGGTTAAGTTAGGTTTAAGTAGTTCTAAGTCTAGGGGACTGATGACCTCAGATGTTAAGTCCCATAGTGCTTAGAGCCATTTTGAACCTTTGATCGTAAACTTCAAAAAAGGCTGAAATTCCTGTACATTAACCAATGCGATGAAAGCAAGAAGTCATATGTGGAATAATTACTCGTGTAGTCGATTGATTGAAGGTACAATACAAAGCCAAATTTAATATCAGATTACGCAGCAGTAACCTCAGTATAAACAGCATAACTAGTACAGCATAATGATTCTAAGTTAATATAAGAATGATTATCAGGATAAAGCTACTAAAAATTGTGTTTCTGCAGCAAATTCTTATCCGTTAACATATTATAACCTTTATCTTCCATGATATAGTTCCTGGTAATCAAAATTTTAACGGGATGTTATGAAGACAAGAATTTTTGAAAACAACAAATCCAAAGTTATTACTTATATAAAATCATAATATAATCATATTGATATTTAGAATCCACTAGTCATCCGATCAAGGTTAGAAAACAGTAGATGAACTCCTTCTAGAGTATCATTTACAGAGGTACAGAAATTTACAATGAATACAAAATAATGATTCCCTTCTGTTACAGCACACCTCAATCGCTGCTCCTATCCTGTCCAGTACTTCAGCAGCATAGAACGTATATATGGCTTGTTTTCCTTTTACAAGAAGCAGCGTTACACGGAGTTCATCGGAGCAGACAGTTCCCGGCGGTTTCTTCAGTAAACTTACATCAGAGGCACAGTACAATCATACATTAATTCAAAGATCGGCACGTACGTGCTTACATCGCCACAAATGCAGTTATCACGTTTCTCGATCAATTATTGATGTTGTTGTTGTTGTGGTCTTCAGTCCTGAGACTGGTTTGACGCAGCTCTCCATGCTACTCTGTCCTCTGCAAGCTTCTTCATCTCCCAGTACCTACTGCAACCTACATCCTTCTGAATCTGCTTAGTGCATTCATCTCTTAGTCTTCCTCTACGATTTTTACCCTCCACGCTGCCCTCCAATGCTAAATTTGTGATCCCTTGATGGCTCAAAACATGTCCTACCAACCGATCCCTTCTTCTAGTCAAGCTGTGCCACAAACTTCTCTTCTCCCCAATCCTATTCAATACCTCCTAATTAGTTACGTGATCTATCCACCTTATCTTCAGCATTCTTCTGTAACACCACATTTCGAAAGCTTCTATTCTCTTCTTGTCCAAACTATTTATCGTCCATGTTTCACTTCCATACATGGCTACACTCCATACCAATACTTTCAGAAAAGACTTCCTGATACATAAATCTATATTCGATGTTAACAAATTTCTCTTCTTCAGAAACGCTTTCCTTGCCATTGCCAGTCTACATTTTATATCCTCTCTACTTCGACCATCATCAGTTATTTTACTTCCTAAATAGCAAAACTCCTTTACTACTTTAAGTGTCTCATTTCCCAATCTAATTCCCTCAGCATCACCCGATTTAATTTGTCTACATTCCATTATCCTCGTTTTGCCTTTGTTGGTGTTCATCTTATATCCTCCTTTCAAGACACTGTCATTCCGTTCAACTGCTCTTCCAGGTCCTTTGCTGTCTCCGACACAATTACAATGTCATCGGCTAACCTCAAAATTTTTACTTCTTCTCCATGCATTTTAATACCTACTTCGCATTTTTCTTTTGTTTCTTTTACTGCTTACTCAATATACAGATTGAATAACATCGGGGAGAGGCTACAACCCTGTCTCACTCCTTTCCCAACCACTTCTTCCCTTTCATGCCCCTCGACTCTTATGACTGCCATCTGGTTTTGATACTTCTCTAATAAAATTGCTTGAACGGGACACCGAGTACATCACGTGTTCCCAGCCAATTCTCTCAGGCCAACAGCCTCTCCTCGCCCGTTCCAAGCAACAAAAATAAGAAATTACTTTCATTTGATTCGGATTTTTTATCCTATTAATTGCATACAGGCTGCAACGACCACATACCACCGACAAGGTCAGAGGCCTCCGGGAGAGGCGCTGGATTTTCACTCACTGATTAAATATATGAGTTTTTGAATTTCGTGGGTCAAACGCGGAAAATATGTGCGAAGCAATGGAAAGGATGAACGTCTTTTCCACTAGTTCGAGATTCTTAACCTATTACGAAATTCTTTACCTAACGTCAAACTTTGTCATGACAGGAATATGCCGTGGTGTGAGTGGGAGACGGACTAATGCTGTGTGTACCCGCAGTCCCACTGCTAATAACCGGTTCGCAACAGTTCGTGTTGACACGTCGGGGCTTACAAGCCCATTTATTTGTGCTGTCGTTGCTGTACGATCAGCCGCTGCTGCCCTTCTAGTACGACGGTCATGACGGGCATCTGTGCTGTGTGGGCGTCCAGATGGTTCAAATGGCTCTGAGCACTAACTAACCTAACTGAGGTCATCAGTCCCCTAGAGCTTAGAACTACTTAAACCTAACTAACCTAAGGACAACACACACATCCATGCCCGAGGCAGGATTCGGACCTGCGACCGTGGCGGTCACGCGGTTCCAGACTGTAGCGCCTGAACCGCTTGGCCACACAGGCCGGCGGGCATCCAGAGCCTCACCTACAGATGTGAGAATGTTCACGTCACCACTGATACCCGTATCGGTGCGAAATTGATTCAACACGCCCAACTAGTGTTGCAGTTCTCCGAAAGAACCATCCCACCTTTCGGAAGGCCACAGTTTGGCCGCTTTCAGACTCGACCAGTTGTCTGTAGGATGCGTATTTCATGGCAGGCTTGGTTGCCTGCACAACGTTGAGGCTTCTCGTTGTGAGAATTCCCTATTAAAGGGTAGATACAGATTGACTCTCTGGTAAGCATGCCACTACGCAGTCTGTTGGCGGACGACGTTGAAATCGCCAGGTGGCGTATGAAGTCATCGGATCAAAATCCTCTTTCCAGGTATACTTTTCTTTCCTTTTTTTTCCCGCATTGTATTTATGGAGCTTGCCCCCTGCCACCGATTTCATTGCTGATAAGCGCAGTAATGACTGCATTTAGAAAAGAAACGGAGTGATGCTCATTTATTTATTTAAATCATGGATTTAACATTGCTACATAGTTTCCAGCGACACAATTGAAATCGCAAATCCCCACCAATCAACGAATGTGTTGTCAAAACACGTATTAAAAATATCTGCCTTAGTGACCATTAGTTGCAAGATGACAGAATATTTAATAAATGGATTCTTGGTTTTATTTGACGGACAGTTCTGATACTTAAAAGGTTGGTTGGTTGGTTGTTTGGGGAAGGAGACCAGACAGCGTGGTCATCGGTCTTATCGGTGTACGGAAGGATGGGGAAGGAAGTCGGCCGTGCGCTTTTCCCTGTATTGAACTCTCCTGACAGCGAGAATGTAAACTAGCAATAGCTTGAAACTAAAGCAGAACTGCATGAATTTACGTAACACAGAAGCTGAATCTGAAGCAACACTATTGATTTCAAATTAGCCCTGCTAACAAAACAAAACTTGATCAATTTGAAGATAACGGTCCCGGTGCTTAATGAATGCTATCCCTGAAATAATAAAACTTCTTAGCTTTAACTGCGCAGTGCTTTCTGCTGTCTGTTAGCACTTTAAATTGCATAGTTAGAATACAGCTGTTGTGAAAGGCTGTTGCTTAGCACACATTTTTAATTAAATCGATTATGATTGAGACAATAACTTATTGAGCAAAATAGTTAATCAAACACGACTTAACAATTAGCTTTACAAAATGATTAGAGTGCTATACATTGTCTCAATCATCACTTACGAATAAGTGCATTGCAATTGAAATAAAACAACTTTCTTTACCTTAATTATTTCCAGTATGGTATCTTGCAAATAAAGAATCATTACTGCCCGTAACGAGTTAGTATACATCCAGCGACATCTGATACAACACGCCTTTACGCTTGAGAGTCCTCCACACATCTCTAGATCTAAAGTTGCTCTAACGCATTACCCCCAACACCTTGAATCAGCGATCGAAATTGAGCACCGACGCCACCACACAATTGTTACTAAATTTGACCATCTCTGGTTCAATATAAAATTTTCTCACAAAATTTTACCCTGTGTATATAAATTTCAATTCGTCTGTACCGCCACGTTTCAAATGTTTCGATTCTCTTCAGTTCCCACAGTCCATGTTTCACTACCATACAGTGCTGTACTCCAAACGCACATTCTCAGAAATTGGTCATTTTTCTGCCTAGGGAGCAGAATTCCTTAACTTAATCTACCGGGTGAGAAAAAAAGTCAGTATAAATTTGAAAACTTAATAAACCACGGAATAATGTAGATAGACAGGTAAAAATTGACACACATGCTTGGAATGACATGGGGTTTTATTAGAACAAAAAATTCACAAAATGTCCTACAGATCTCTTGCGCGTCGTTTGGTGATGATCGTGTGCTCAGCCGCCACTTTCGTCATGCTTGGCCCCCCAGGTCCCCAGAGCTCAGGCCGTGCGATTGTTGGCTTTTGGGTTCCCTGAAATCACAAGCTTATCGTGATCGACCGACATCTCTAGGGATGCTGAAAGACAACATCCGATGCCAATGCCCCACCATAACTCCGGACATGCTTTACAGTGCTGTTAACAACATTATTCCTCTTCTACAGCTTTTGTTGATTAATTATGGTGGACATATCGTGCATTTCCTGTAAAGAACATCATGTTTGCTTTGTCCTACTTTGTTATGGTAATTATTGCTATTCTGATCAGATGAAGCGTCATCTGTCGGGCATTTTTGAACTATTGTATTTTTTGGTTCTAATAAAACTCCATGTCATTCCAAGCATGTGTGTCAATTTATACCTCTCTATCTACATTTTCCGTGATTTAGTCAGTTTTCAGAATTGTACTGACTTTTCGATCACCCGGTACTTTATGACTATCAGTCCTGATGTTAAGTTTCTCGCTGTTCTCATTTCTGCTACTTCTCATTACTTTGGTCTTCCTTCGACTAACTCTCAATCCATATTCTGAACTCATTAGACTGTTCATTCCATTCAGCTTGTCATGTAATCCATGTTCACTTGCATTCAGGATAGCTATGTCATCAGCGAATTGTATCATTGATATCGTCTCACCTTGAATTTTAATACCACTCCTGAACCTTTCTTTTATTTCCATCGTTGCTTCTTCGATGTACACATTGAACAGTGGTGGCGAAAGACTACAACGCAAATCATCACCGAGCCGGTGCCCTATTTCACTCATGGGAAGTAAACAGTGCCAAACAAGGCTCAGCCGATCAAATGACATTCTTCCATTGCGAATACGGAGAACAGCAATGAGATATTTCATATACGAAATTGTTGCCCGATAATGCGCAGCACTGAACATTTTTCCAGTGATGAAAACGCAACAGGGATTTGAAGAGAGGATATCCAGAGTAACGATAGACCGCAAATGTTGGTGCCAGTGAGAATGTGGCAGGCCGAGAAGGAAGAAATTCTAATAAAATTTTCCATTTTAAGCATTTTATCTCTATAACAAAAATTCCAGCATTACGAAGACGAGGGTAATGTTTTAAACCCAAAAACTTTCATTGGACAACTTGATTGATCATTACCTCCTCACTGGCCTCTCAAGTACAAATTGGACTTCCTATGTTCAAATATCGAGGGAACATCGGACGAATGCGTGCAGAACACTGCAAAAACGTGCACGTCATACGAAGAGTTTCGTGACGAATTTTTAAACAAATACTGGTCCAAGGAGATACAGGTCAGGATCAAACAGGAAATAATGATGAGCAGAGACTTGTAGAGTTCATAACTCTATAGTCTGGTGAAGTATTTCAAAAACTTGACCAATAAAATACAGTTTTTGGATGACCCATGGACACCAGCTGAGATCATAAGATTGTGTCTCATGAAGTTGCCATTTCCTACCAGCAAACGCTCGTGGCCGATGTGGAAGGATTCAGGGGTATCCTAAGAGAGCTGGAGTTCGCTTTCAATGAGCAGCAGGCGCGAGAAAAACGTTCGGCAGAGAGACGTGCAAAATGAAAGAAGGGAGAACAACGGAGAGAATAATAGAGGCCATAACTGGCAAAAAAATGTAAAGCGTCCTCCTCACCAAAACATAGAACATAAATATCGTAGTAGGAACAATGTACAGTGGAAGAACTATAGCAGACAATGTAGGCAACAAAATGAACACAGATGGGAGCCACAAAGTAATGGTACATCATGGGACGAAAATACAGAAGCTCGTCAACGGTCTGACTAAGGATGGGGCAGAATTAATAACAACAGGAATCGGTTACAATCATTTGAAATTAGACCACCTAATCCTGGGACAGTACGCTAAAACGACAGAGAGTTAGTAGGAAGAATTAAAGTGAGCTTATATGGCGAAACTAAAGTATATTGTATATAGTCAGCAATTAAGTTAAGTTATTGCACTGAAGGGAAATGTAGATTTATCAATATTTTCTGTGATATTATCACGTTAAAAGAGATACTACAGTTCATAAAAGGGTAGGATATCGAGATTGAGAAAATTAGGGTATATTTCTTTGAGTAGGCTCTAACTATGTGCACAGCAAGCAGAGCGTGCAGTTTAAATGGTGTCTGGAGTTTAAGATGTGCTACCTGTCCATGAAGGGAAAAGTAAAAATGAGAAACATGTGGTACTGAAAAAAGTAGTATGTGAATAGGTAAGTTTGTTGCCCAATTGACGTGGAACGTATTAGCAGAGAATGTCTTCATTTTGGAAAAATTTTGTAACTACTTAATGAAATGAGTGTCTATTTTCCATGCTTAGCAATGGGGTCACAAACGAGTGACTTGCTAGTAGTGGCTTGTGGTGACATGCAGGTGTGTCGTCCAAGTATGGTGTGTCTCCTTTCAGAGAAACGAGAGTTCACTAGGTGGCCTGCTCCATGTGGCTATGCGAGAGCGCACCGTTATTTGTATATGGAACTGTTGTATTTATGTCTGTTCAGAGAGAGACGGAAGAATTGTGTACGTGGTGGCCAGTTCTGCAGAACACCGTACAAGCGCACCGAAGTATTGTTTGAGTGTTGTAGCGATATGAAATGGAAGTAATAAGGGGATATACACTTGTAAAAATTAATAAAGGAAAGTAAGAAGTCCTATACGTTCAAAGCACACGACATCATTGGTAATGCATGGCAGACATGTTGATGAGCAGTGATTTTATATAATGTATTAAAATCTTTACATTTGCAGATACCACTGGTAAAATAAAATGTAACTTTAGTAATATAAAAGGAAGAGTTAATGACAGATAAAGGTAATAGCAGCAGCTCCGGAAAAAGGACAGTGACAGAGAAGGTATTACTGAGTAAAAACACGAAAGAAGGTACTAAACTTGCTATTTAGTTTATGATTGTGCACAGGAAGCACATCAAAGCAAGAAATGAAGAAGAGGCCCGCCTAACAATTCATTCCTGTATGTTTTGTGCAGACGTGCACTTTATTGTTCACAGATGTTCACGACGACATCCATGATGAAACCAAGAGCCATGGGATTGGACGATCTTATAATATTCAAAGACAGTGTAGTACCTTGAATGGGGCTGTAGTTAGACTAGTATAAACATCCTACTGACCAGTAGTTTAACAAGTAGTATTTGCAGTTATTAACATTGGGATCTGGTGATGATCATAATTCTACTGTTATGTGTATTTTTTCATAGGTTTACAGGTGCTGACAGGTATTTAATAACTGAATTACATAGGCGAGGAAAATGTTCTTTTATAACTAACATTAACTTTGTACATGAAATTTTAATCTGAATAATAAGAGTAAATATGTGAGGGTCTTGGCTGATTGTACAACTAGAACAATAATAAATGTACAACTGAATTACCTCACTGATAAGTGCATCTTAAAAAATTATATTTAATAACAGACGCTTCTCGATGATTTTAAGTTACTTGTTGTATAGTGTTTCTGTAAATCGGAAACCAATTGTATGTATTAGGGGGTACACGGTAAAAAAAAAAAAAAAAAAAAAAAAAAACTTTAGCAAGACACACTGGAAACAACAACGTGAAGTGCAGATGGAATGGGACGCTAACGGCACAGCTGCAGAGAAAAGCAGAAGCAAGGGATGCCATCGGTAAGCCAAAGCCATGTCATGGACTTGGGCAAACAGCAGGCCTATTCAAAGTTTCCTGAAGGCCTCGGGCCGCATGCGATGACTGAGCAAGCAGGCAGTATGTGGCAATCCGCGGTGTTGGATCAAGATGGGTGTTTAAATGGCTACTAATGACTTGTCTCCACTGTTGTACTACATGATGGAGATGAGATACACAAATTGCACTCACGATACCCTCAGTTAACCCTTAGCGCAACTGCTAAAATCTGTATGGAACTGTGAACTCTATTTGCTTTTCCTTCTGTTGTTCCCTGCCCGACAAAGACTGATGAACATCATAATCTGTAGCAGTCAGTCACCTGACATTGACTTCTTAGGAATCAGAGTCATACACGACGACTCAAGTTGCATGTATAATGTCACCAAACAGATAACCTACCTCTCCACAGTTACCGATATCCCTATCCAAAATACAATACTTATATCTAGAGAAAGAAGCGACATGAAGAACATAAGATTAGGAACACAAGCATAGTAAAAAGGAAAAAAAACATGAAGAACTGAAGACTAGATACCACTACATTTGTTTTAGCTGACGCAGAAGAATTTTAGGTGACCTATAAAGATCCTATCTGACTGTACCTTCCTCACACTATGTGCAAATTCGACGAAATTTGGCTGTTTCAAAACATATACCTACTTACCTTGCTGTATATTTCGAGGATCCTTCCAGATCATCAACTCTGCAAGAAAATTGTAACCAGATGGGGTCAAAATTGGATTGATGGTTCAAAGACTGACTTGCAAAGCCACCATCACCGATCTCAAACAAGTTACTGAACCAATCTTCGTTTCCTAAACTTCCAAAACCTGTAGCTTCAATCCCTGTACACAAATAAAAATGAAAATGTGTTGTGAAATCCGAATCACTGTGTGATTCTTGGAAAAAAAGTGTATAATTTGACGAATACTGAACAGTTACACCCACAAATTGAACAGTTTCTGATATATTTATCATTTTTGTAAACATCTTGTACTTACTTTTCAGGGTAATCTTAAGAAAATAATTGTGTATATATCATCTAAAATTATTGTTTGTATTTCTCTTTGATAATGATGCTATGTACTTCAACATTTTTAAATATTTTTGTATTTACTTATGTAAAATTATTTTCTGTCACTTTCTTGATAATAATGATACTGGTTTTAATGTGTGTAATATGTTACATTTTATACACTGTGGACAAGAACGTTAGATAAAACTGGTGGTCGATCGGAACTCTTATTACAAATATTAGTTGTCACTGTAAATGTAAATGCAGTTTGTCAAATAACTCTTGAGAAGATAAGATTTTTGAAATGTTTAAAGAGTATATGCGTTAGGGAAACACTAGACTTGGACAATCAGTTTGTGAAATGATGTTCTTTTAAAATGCAAGCCAAGAACATAAATATGACCAAGTAAAATCACGCAGGATGTTTCACAGAATTTTATATAATTGTATAATGACCACTAGATAGATAATCTCTAGAATAATTGATGTAGCTGCTTGTTTTGCATATTAATCGCTAAATGAAGCACATGTAATTTATTGGATAACCACTTTGAAAAGATTAGAATATTTTAATATTTCTTGCCTTGTCTTAGGGATGAATGAATGACAGAGAGCATGGGCTTTAAGTCTAAAGAAAAATGGAAACTGCCATTATTGAAGGAGCAAAAATAAAATTTGTAATGTTAGTTTAATTTCCTTTGATGACATTGGTTATTTTGCGTGTTATTCTATATTCCAATAAGGAGCATAATAAACATGTAGTAAATAAATTTATGGCACTAAGCCCATGAATGAAAGCAGAATGTCTGTAGAAGAATATATCATGATTCAATTGTTCCTTTGCCCTTGTATTATTATTAGTTCACTTGTAAGACAATTGACAGTTATATTATTTTGCACTAGATGAGAAAATACTATAAGAATTACCCCATCCTAGTACAAAATAGTTCATTAGGTGGGGATATTGCAAGGTGGCTATAATTTCGCACGTTACAAGCACTCATCTAGATACTTTGCTGTAATTTACAACCGGAATTAGGTATCATATGATAGGCTGTACATCGTGTATATGAAAATTTAAAGAAGACTGACATTGTCACCGGTCTATGGCGCTGCAGTCACCGACTGTGCGGCTGGTCCCGGCGGAGGTTCGAGTCCTCCCTCGGGCATGGGTGTAAGTGTTTGTCCTTAGGATAATATGGGTTAAGTAGTGTGTAAGCTTAGGGACTGATGACCTTAGCAGTTAAGTCCCATAAGATTTCACACACATTTGAACAATTTTTGACATTGTCAAGTTCACCTTGTAAATAGTTGTTAACGCTTATTGCATGAAAGGTGATGGAGTGTCTTTATTATCAGAATGGCATAATAAATGATTACCTATACTAGTAGACGTTGGAACGCCAGTCTAAATGAAACGGCAGGCGTAACTCAGGCCCTGGGTGGAAAAGCCCACGCAGGTCTGTTGGCCCTTCTTAACAGAGGAAGTAGCCCTTGCCGTACGGTCGGGGTACCTGAATACTGAAGTACAATAGAGTGGTGGCTGGCCGGTTTTTATAGCTAGTCCGGCAGAGTAACAGCAAATTCTCAAAATCTTGGACGCAGCGGAAAGGAACGAGGAAGTCTTACTTCGGAAATCATGCAGGCTGGGTTATTTCCAAGGATTTTTACTCTGAGAAGCGTACTATTGTATGAATTCCTAATTAACGGAGATAGATATTTCCTCGATAACTTTCAGTACTGGACGACAACAGACTAAAATATGGTTGGTCGTCATTCGGAAGAATCTGTAGAGAGGGAGAATATTCCGTAGAATAAAGAATATGATTCGCCTTCTGCCGTTACGACAGAGGAGAGCAGAGATTTGCTGCGAAGCCAGTGGTGGAGAGAAAGAGGTCTTCTGTTTGGAGCACCTGTGTCTGACGGTCGCTCAGTATCAGCTTTGTTGCTACAGACGGACTTGCTGTCTTTCCTCTCAGAAGATTTTATAGTTACAATGGTTAGGCACTGTAATGTTGCGAACTTACACAATTCTGGACTTCACCTCCTGGTAAGGAGTCGTCATTGAGTATGGAGCATTCAGTGATTGAGAGCACTTCCTCTGTCTATACTGAAGTAGAGACGTTATCTGAATTCTGTCCTTGTGGCTGGGAGCTCGCGTTTCTTGTCTGTAGAACACGGAGAATAAGAGACAGTATTAGATCATACTAGTCAGAGGACCGCCGTCTGCCGTCCTACTGTTTGAAAGAGTTCTTTATTTTGTGGCTGGAGTTCTTCCATTGTCGTAGACGTGTACGAGAACCATTACTCCGTTGCACTGGATGCAGTACATATGTAAGAAGGCTGTTTAGGTTTTTTTAATGGTAACACCACGTAGCGCTCTGTATGAAAATCACTGGTTATGCTGCGTGCAGTCTGTGACTGGTTAGCATTGTTGTTGGCTATTGTAGTGTAGGGCAGTCGACTGTTAACAGCGCGTAGCGTTGCACAGTTGGAGATGAGCCGCCAGTAGTGGTGGATGTGGGGAGAGAGATGGGGGAGTTATGAGAGCGGATGATCTGGACAGAGACAGTAAGTTTGTAAGACAGGATGTCATGAACTGATATATATGACTTTTGAACAATATTAAGGTAAATACATTGTTTTTCCTCTAATAAAGTCTTTCATTTGCTAACTATGCCTATCAGTAGTTAGTGCCTTCTATAGTTTGAATCTTTTATTTAGTTGGCTGTAGTGGTGCTCGCTGTATTGCAGTAATTCGAGTAACCAAGATTTTTGTGAGGTAAGTGATTTGTGAAACGTATAGGTTAATGTTAGTCAGGGCCATTCTTTTGTAGGGATTATTGAAAGCCAGATTACGTTGCGCTAAAAAAAATATTGTGTGTTAGTTTAAGCACAGTCATGTATACTTGTTCGAAGGGGACGTTCCATACGGCGGCCCTGCCAAGATTCGAACCTGGAATCTTCTGATTTTTTGTGTAATTAGTGTAGATTTTGTTTATTGCTAGCATGTAATTGTAGATAGAATCTCCTTTGTAGTTGCAGTCTTTCATTGTTCTACAGTAAAACAGGTGTAGCACGCATGTAAATTTGCACTAAGTATTTCGCAGCTGCGCTTGCAATGAACTATATATTATCTTCAGTGCTATGTTAATGTGTTCTCTTATTTTTGCTCTTCAAATTGTGTTTTTATATGTTGTCGTGTGAAATATTGTGACAATAATGGCGTGTAAAAAACGTAATACTAGGCTCCAAAGTAAACTGAGAAATGACAGGGAAGATGAAAGCAGTGTGTTAACGTCACCATGTAATGAATTAACTAATGTTCAAAGTAGTAATTTGGTAATTGTGCATAGGGAAATGGAGTGGGCTGCAAATAATCGTGTAGGCAGTGAAACAATTAGTGAACAGGGAAGCATTATCGATCGATCGGTCGGAAACAGCTCGCCTCAGGATTCCGAAATGACAGGACACAATCTTGCAAATACTGTAGATTCAGGTTTTGCCTCCTCACCGTTTTCTCGAATAAATCAAGACACATTTTCTGCTTTTCAAAATGCGAATATTGCCAGTTCAAATGCACTGCCGAATAGCACTGAGGAACATGTTACAGACACCAGTGCATTGTTATTACAGTTCATGCAACAAATGGGACAAAGGCTACAAAAGTTGGACACAACGCTTGAACAAAATCAGAAAGAAATGGAACAAAATCTTCAAAAGTTAGACACAATGGAACAGCACCAGGGACAAACACAGCAACAGCTAGACACAATGGAACAAAATCAGAGACAAAGACAGCAAAAGTTTCTAAAGTTAGACACAATGGAACAAAATCTTCGGAAGTTAGACACCACACTTGAACAAACACGTGAAGATTTAACTACTGAGTTACATAACATAGAATCGAAATAACAAAAAGTCTGTAATGACGTAAAAACACAAATTTGTGAGCATTTCCAACCTATTTTTTCACGTCATGAAGATGCATTACAGAATCACGAAGCAGCCATAAAAGAACTGCAAACTATTGTTCATGATAATCACGACACCTTGCAAGCTAAAATTGACTCAGTTGCATCTACCGATTCGGTTACGCAACTTGCAAAAACTCAGGAAACCTTAAAGGACACAGTAGATACGATTTCAACACAAACTGACACTCTGAAACTTGGTTCGGAAAAACACACAGAGGAAATAATTTCACTATCGGATAAAGTAGCCGAACTTTCAGATCAGTTCACTAACTTATCTACAAAGGTAAATGATGATCTGAATGACGCAAGGCCTGTAGCCTTCATGGACACTGAAGAGTATGACCAAATTAGAAAATTCAAAAAAATCAAAATCAAATCAATACACAGTACGAAAGAGAAATCCGGGAAGTACAAGATCAGTTGGCACAAGTAATACAAGAATTACATACTTCAGAGGACACTCGCGCTCCAGTACGGGAAAAGGGACATAGAAATACGGAACAACCACAAAATAATAACAATGGACACTTCGGAAATTATGAAAGAAATTGGCAAGGCGCATTGGATTTTGAGACAGAACCGCCTCAACGAAGTAACAATGCGTGATGTGCGACTCGCCGACACGATGATTTTGATTATAAGCTGTTCATTACCACACATAAATTCAAAACATTTAAGAATTCTGACAACGGCATTCATCCACAAGCATGGCTTCATCAATTCTCTCATTGTTTTCCTCCCAACTGGTCATTGGAGCACAGGTTAGAATTTATGTGTTGCTACTTGGAGAATGAACCAGCTGTAAGAATGCGATCGGTCATTCACGATTGCCACAGTGAAGGAGAATTTTATCATGTCTTCCTCTCAGCATATTGGTCTCAAGCTACACAAGACCGAGTAAAACATTGCATCATAATGATGAAACGCATCGAACAATCAGAATTTTCCAGTCTTGTGAAATATTTGGAAGACATGTTGCATAAGAATCAGTATCTTTCAAACCCATACAGCCCCTCATAACTCATCCGCATTTGCTTAATCAAATTGCCTGAACATTTACGACATATTATTTTAGCAGGACGTTACAAAGACGACATTGAAGCTTTTCAGGGACTCTTACAAGAATTAGAAATTGACACTGACAATCGCGGAACGCGAAAACAGGAGCACAACAATTACAGGTCACATCCGTCACAATTCCGCGATGACGGAAATAATACACGACAAGGCTATTCTTACAACGTAAATCGTGACCAAAACAGACACCACCCGTATGACAACCGTTGACAGAGTAGTAATAATTACAGGGAACGATCACCTCTCCGCGGTAATGACCATCACAGAGACAATCAGAGAAACAGACAATATGGGAACCAAAATAATTATTGTCAAGGGAGACAGAATAACTTTAGACGCAACGGTCCAGCGCGCAGTTACGATTCAGGGAGAAATTCTCCACCACGTGATCGACAAGAGAGAAACTATGGAATCTACCGTCATGGCGACAGACGATATGATCGTAACGACAGATCTGAGTTGCATCAGAATTAGCGGGATTCAAACAGAGCAGGGCCCTCTCGACAAGGTGAATTTGTAGAAGTTAGGTCTCCAAATCCCAATAACGAAGCACGCCAAAAAGAGATAGCAGACAATGACTCGCACCGCAGGCAGCCACGTGCGCCGGCTGGCTCATCGAAAAATAACATTGACGCTAACCTTGAGAAAAATTTGAGCATTCTTTACCGATGTACCATATACCACATGATAATTCCGTTGAAGCTGGAGCTCTGCATGGTAGGAAGAGTAAAGAATTACACCACATTTCACATGTAAAACCGTTTATTGAAAGATAATCTGCTTTTTAACTTTGTCTTTACATTACTAGTATGCTTTGTCACACTTAGAATTTGTTAACATGCAACAATATTTGAAGTTATCCAGTCAAGAACCAAGAGAATTTATTTAAACAGAAATTACGAATGCATTGTTATCGTGAACAGATGATACAGTGTTATTGCGTGTGTACATTCGTGCTTGTTAGTTGCACGATTACGTAACGACTATAAGCCTCACATACTTAGAACATTTACTGGTACTGCTAATGAGATTTTATTGCAACATTTTGGTTTACTTTAAAATTCATTCTGGATTGAAAGTACTTTCTGTGAGATACCAGATGACACAGTGGTTAGTTTATGTGACAGCTACACGATTTTATCACGATGCTACTAATGAGTGACAACTTACAATGTTGCTTTTGCGGTGTAGCTGTTTTATATCTGCACAGTTTTTCTGAATTCTTCTGGAAAGTAAAACGTATTTTAGTAGTAACTTTTGTGGTATAGCTACAAGGAGACAGCCTTTTCCGTAGCACAACAATGCTTTACAGCACAGTACTATCTTCATCAAGGCAATAAGCGTAGTAACTAAGATATCTATACGCAAAACATTTCACTTTTATTTATCATGAGGTAACTGCATTGACTTCTGCAGAACTTAGCTTTCGGAGGTAGATAACTACGACACTTCCACAGAGATTATCTTACAACAAGACGCACAGATTAGCGCTACAGTACACGTTTTTGAGTGAATAATTTTGTACTTAAAACAATTATTTTTAAAGATATTTGAAGTACAATGATACAAAGGTTTTCCGTGATACATTTCATTCCATTGCTGTAATCTGTAACAGCTGAGGGTCTAATTACATTAATCCTCAGGGGGGTGCACGCTTACTTTGTGTACCATGTGTGTGGCAAGCACAAGGAGCCCTAGCTAATATGGTATTTGCTTATACAACTTTACACATCGGTACCATATTTCTCTAACACAGAATTACACAGCTATCTGATCATCTAACTGGGAGAAGCAAATATTTATTTTACTACATCAGTGACAGATGTTTACGTAATTACGCAGTTGGGTAACTTCACACTTATGAAACTGTATTTTGTCTATACTTTGTGAACTGTTCATATTTTTTCGGGACCATTGTGATACTATGAGAGCTTTGAATGATCTATTTGGTATGAGATCATGATTTTTCAAGTACATTTGAGGTAGATGGCACTATTGAAATGAGCAGAGATTTTTTTAGGTTTGAAATTATTGGAGGAAGCGACAACGTTTTTGAGAATTGACTGAGATGTTATGATATTATTACGACGACGATGTGTATTATGCTGTTTAGGTATGTTTATGATCAATAATATGATGCTACTGTATATGAGGAATTTGATTACGCTATGTATTTCTTATAATGAAATATTGAAGAAGTGTCAATGAATATGTATAAGTATAATAAAGTAAGGATTAATGAGTAGTGGTTAGGGACTCTGATTTGTGGAAGAGGATGTTGAAAACCAAGAATAATACCTTCAGAATTATTAAATGTATGTATATGCGTAAATGTATCGCAATGCTGACGAAAATTTTTTGGACAAGGTTATACTTATAGGATTTTGTTTCCACACATTTGTAAAGCAAATTCTCGACCTGTGAAATTTTTTTATGTGTGACTGTCACTGTAGTACGAACTTGTGTCATAAATATTTTGGTGAGAAAGTTAAGTGACCACATTCACGTAATGCGTCGTGGGCACCCAGCTGCGTGACAGTCGCCTGGAAAAAAGTCATTAGTGTGTGCGTTTCAGAGGCATAGGTGGAAAAAAAAGAGGCCATTATCCTCGCTATTGACATTTCTTTGTAGAAAGCATCGCAAATATGACACACTCAAACTTGAAAACATATGATTACACTTTGGAGCTCTTAATTTATGATATTTACTAAAATGCCTAATGAAATGATAAACATTTTTACATCTATTGTCTTTCTAGTTGAGAGATTGCTCAATTTGTTTAATATCTAGTTTCTAGCTGCCCTGCAGCATTGGTTAAAATAAAATTTTATAGATGTACTAATATAAATATTTTATTCCTACAGACCCAATAAAGAATAACTTTAAGATGTCAAAAAAAAAACGAAAGAGCACAAAAAGATATATGCCTTCACAGGAATTGCATACAGAATTTTCTTTTTAAGTATTTGGTAATTTCTTTTGTAGAATAAATTGTGATGCATCACCCTAGTGTTAAGATGTGACATATGTATTAAACAGGGCCATTTTTACTGTAATATTTTTTCTGCTTGAGCTTTGTCATGTTTAGATATAGGTCATAGCATTTTCTGCTGTTTTTGCCAGGCTTAATGTTACTGAATTTGACTTTATATTATTGTGTTAAGCCAGTTTTACTACGGATTTATTTTTCTTGTTTGCTGTGCATTGCCTTATATTAGTTGTAATGTTGCATTTGGTGTGCTAATTTAGATTTGCTTTGACAATTTCCATTTTTTTCATTGCTGTTTGTATTAATTATTTTTTCTGCTGCATTGCCTCGTCCCTTAGTTTAGCATCTGAGCTCAGTAGATTTAAGTTAGCTTAAGAGGGGGTAGACTATATAAGAGAATGAGTTGCAATGAATTGGAAGGAATGCATTGAGAAGCTATAAGAAAATGGTTTCGCCAAAAAAGTATTTTGAAAGAGGATATGAACAAAAAAAAAGTAGGGTTTAGGGACAACAGGTTTAGGTAGGATTTTGTTGGAAATAAATGATGAGGTAGGATAATGGAAAATAAATAATGAGGTAAGAAATATGTGAACATATAAATACAGAATGCATGCTAGGAAAGAATTTTTTTTTTTTTGGTGGAAACAAACGTTGAAATAAGATGAAAGATCTATGGAATGAAGTTTTGGTTTGGACTGCAGTACCAAATGTTACCCTGAAAACGAAATATGTCTTTCCTTTTGTGTTATTCTGCTATGTGTTTATATATCCTTGTGTGTTTATCTTTTTCCTGTCTTGTAGAATTTTTCAAATACTATGCTATTTTCTTTGTAAAGATGTTTATACATTATTTATTCTCTTCTATTTCAATGCTCATGTGCGAAATTAATGTTTCGAAAACTATTCTCATTATTTTATATATTCACTCATGTCATAATTCCTGTAACACTGATGTATATGTTTATTTATATTCTTTTGTAAAGCCTGTAATACTACAAATTTATCTGTATTGTTATGTTCTTTAATAATGTATTTTGTACCTTTGTTATTGTATTCTCATGTTATAAAATTGTAATTGACACCAGTTCATCAAATTTCTGATGGTCATAGTATATGCAAAATATGTGAGAAGTTGGGACCATTAGTGTTTGGACGTGTGTTAATAATTCAGCAAGGGACTGATTAACAGTATTGCTGGTTCTAAGGACAATTCCAAAAACTTTGTGAGTGCACAAGTGGTGATTTATGGACTTGCTATATTGTCTGCAAGACTCTTCGATGGTGAATGTGCTCCTGCACAGTCGCAGCAGATGGCTGCTGGCCATCTCTACAAGGACTACAGTGGGTCTACACCTTTGATGACTCACCAATGGCATTATTTCTACATGGACTGCAGTGGGTCTGCACCTCTGGTCGCTCACCAAAACCATAATCTCTACCAGGACTACAGTGGGTCTGCTCTATGATTACCTGGGGAGCATGGGGGCTATGTAAGTAGGCTGTTTAGGTTTTTTTAATGGTAACACCACGTAGCGCTCTGTATGAAAATCACTGGTTGTGCCGCGTGCAGTCTGTGACTGGTTTGCATTGTTGTTGGCTATTGTAGTGTTGGGCAGTCGGCTGTTAACAGCGCGTAACATTGCACAGTTGGAGGTGAGCTGCCAGCAGTGGTGGATGTGGGGAGAGAGATGACGGAGTTGTGACAGTGGATGATCTGGACAGAGACAGTAACTTTGTAAGACTGGATGTCATGAACTGATATATATGACTTTTGAACAATATTAAGGTAAATACATTGTTTTTTCTCTAATAAAGTCTTTCATTTGCTAACTATGCCTATCAGTAGTTAGTGCCTTCTATAGTTTGAATCTTTTATTTAGTTGGCTGTAGTGGCGCTCGCTGTATTGCAGTAGTTCGAGTAACCAAGATTTTTGTGAGGTAAGTGATTTGTGAAACGTATAGGTTAATGTTAGTCAGAGCCATTCTTTTGTATGGATTATTGAAAGTCAGATTACGTTGCGCTAAAAAAAATATTGTGTGTCAGTTTAAGCACAGTCATGTATAATTGTTCAAAGGGGACGTTTCACAAACGGTGATATTGCTTATTGCTTCGGCTTATTAGGGCTATAAAGCTAAACAGCTGTGATCACATAAGTTTTATTTCCACTGAGGTTGTGCACCACTGTAGATCATCTTTGAAAGTATTGTCTCCTAGTGTTTGGTACGTAGATGATGTCAGTCATCTCGCATTATTTATATTACATTGGGTAGCCATAAAAAGGGTCAGATTTGGGCAGTTGATCAGCAATATTAGTTAGGAAATTCATTTGTGTCTCTTTATGTCCACTGAACATCGATATATAAACATTTGTAATATATAAATGGGGTTTTAAAATCTATAAGCAGGATCATCATTTATCGTTTGTAGTTACTAGTTCCCTTAATCATTCATTTATGTGATTTATATGTTAAAGAGCAACAAGGAGGAGCTAATATAACGACTGAAAGATCCTAAGACTCCTTCAGGGGGTAGTCAGACAGGGCCATACATTAATTTTTGCGTTCAGTATTTTCCCTTCCACACATTCATTTTTACTCCCCTCTGGAGTAGCATCTTGGAATTATACTCGTACATTACTTTGATCCCTTACTTATACCTCAGCAGTCTGGATTTCGATCTGTCAAAAGCTGTAGCGAACAATTGTCAAATCTCAAACAGTTTGTAGTAGATGGGGTTTGAAGCTGGTAAGATGACAGGCATGGTATTTGTCAGTTTATCAGCAGCGTATGATTCTGTCAGTCACCAGCTACTACTGACAAAGGAATACAAGATGACCAAGGATTTTAGGATAAATGGGCTCATCGCTATTCTTTTGCAGAATCTCAGGTTCTTCGTCGATTTCCAAGAACAGCATAGGCGATAGAGACTACAGAAAACAAACTCCCGCATGGTACTGCGCTGGCCCTAACTCTGTTCAATATATACACGAATGAACAACCCATAGCATCCAACAGCGTTTCTTGTACGTCGACGACCTTGTTCTAGCATCCAGGGCACAAATTTTGAATCGGTGCAGAATACCCTCATGAATGCTCTTAGACAACTTTCCAGATATGACAACACAAACCAACTTCAACCAAATTCCTCAAAGTCACAAGCAGGTGCTTTTCTTTCAAAAAACAGGGAAGCTAGTCGCAATCTATAGTATGGTCAGGTGTCGAACTAGAACATTGTCAGGTCCTGAAACATGACAGGTCTCTTACTTTCAAGAAGCGCGGCGCGATCTGCAAGTTAAAAGTTCCCAAAGGAACAATCTTCTATGGAAACTGCTTGGCTCACAGTGGGGTAGTCAACTCAAAACTATACGAACTTCTGAAATGGCACTAAACTATTCTGCGACAGAGTAAGTATTTCTTGTTTGGCACAATTCAACACATGAGAAACAGGTGGACATAGTTCTCAATCCCATTTGTAGAATCATTACAATACCATTCCAAGAGAAATAGCTGGGAATGAGGGCAGAAAAACAGTGGAGTTTGAGAGAACCCATGTTATATGTGGACACGAACTGCACTTGCAATGATTGAAGACAAGGAGGAGTTCCCCTAGAACACCGTCGGCACTTAGAACCACTGCCGAAAAAGTTAGGTTGCAACTATGAGTAGCTACGGCCTACTTTTCACCTGGTTGGAAAAGTGTTTCTGAAACTTTACGTCCTGGCTATGATGAGAAATGGACGACACTGAATTTCCTGAGTGGACTAGATCTGGAGTTAGATCAAAGGTTAATCTGGAAAGATGGGACCACACTGATCAAGATGATATTCAGTGTGACTTTGGAGAAGACCAAACTGTTCATCATATTCTTCAATTCCGACTGCGTCCAACTCCCAGCACAGAAGATGAACTTCATCAAGGAACAGTAAATGCATTGAAAGTCGCCAAGACATGGGTAAAAGTAATGTATTCATAAATGTGTCTAATATGTATGTTTCTGATTCGATAAATAATTACGCATTACTTTGTTTTTATCTACCATCTTTAGTATTAGAGCCACACAAGTGTATATTTCATACTGTGTGCTTTCATTATGTACTCTGTTTCATAGTGCCCAGATTGCTGAAATTTAACTTGTTCGGTGTATTCCGTGAGTGATGAGCTCTCGATTTAACATTTCTCATATAATGTTGAAACGTCCCCTTAGAACAATTGTACAAGACTGTGTTTAAACTGACACACAATATCTTTAGCGCAACGCAGACTGAGTTTCAGTCATCCCTACAAGAGAATGGCCCTGACTAATTAACCAATACGTTTCACAAATCACTTACCTCACAAAAATCTTCGTTACTCAAACTACTGCAATACAGCGAGCGCCACTACTGCCAACTAAATAAAAGATTCAAACTACGGAAGGCACTAACTACTGATAGGCATAGTTAGCTAGTGAAAGATTTTAATAGAGAACAAACAATGTATTTACCTCAACAGTCATAATATATATATCAGTTCATGACATCCATTCTTACAAATTTCAAAACTCCGCCATCACTCTCCCCACATCCACCACTACAGGCGGCTCACCTCCAACTGCGCAACGCTACGCGCCGCTAATAGCCAACTGCCCAACGCTACAATGGCGAGTATTACAACAATGCCAACTAGCCACAGACTGCATACAGCACAGCCAGTGATTTTCATACAGAGGTGGTGTTACAAATAAGAAAATCTAAACAGCCTACTTACAATGTCATGACCAAAAATATTGTGTATTTTAATAGTATCTATGCTTCTAATGTTTGGTTACAAACACACTAGTATCTATGGTGGACGCTAATCAACCATTTCCTGACAATGCTCCAGTAAACAGAAGACTGGTCCTAAATAGTCAAATGTTCGTATGACAAATATGCAGTTTTTCGTAACCTTTGAAAACATAGATGGTATAGGGTGATCATGTTAAACCATTCTGTTGCTTCTTCTTATCAATGTTTTCTATAAAATGCTTTCCTCGTCGATTCTGCAGAGAACCTCCTCATTTCTTACCTCACCAGTCGGAATAACTTTTAACATTCTCCTGTAGCACGACAGCTAAAGTGCTTCTATCTCTTCTGTTCCGGTTTTCCCACAGTCCATATCTCACTGCCATATCATGCTGCACTCCAACGTACATTCTCAGAAATTTCTTTCTCAAATTGAGACCTAAATTTGACATTAGTAGGCTTCTCTTGGCCATGAACACCCTTTTTACCAGTGCTGGTCTACTTTGGATGTTCTCCTTGCTCCGTCCGTCATGGGTTATTTTGCTGCCTAGGTAGCGGAATTCCTTAACTTCATGTACTACGTGATCTAAAACTGTGAAGTTACGTTTCTCGTTGTTCTAATTTCTGCTACTTCTCATTACAATGGTCTTTCTTCGACTTACTCTCAACCCATATTCTGTAGTCGTTAGACTGTTCATTCCACTGAGCAGATCCGGTAATTTTTCTTCACATTCACTGAGGATAGCAGTGTCATTAGCGTATCGTATCATAGACACCCTTTCACCTTGCGTTTTAATTCCACACTTGACCTTCCTTTTATTTCCATCATTGCTTCTACGAGACTGAACAGTAGGGGCCAAAGACTGCATCCCTGTCTTCCACGCTCCTTAATCCGAGCACTTTGTTCATGATCTTCCACTCTTATTGTTCCCTCTTGGATCTTGTACATATTGACTACTAACCGTCTTTTGCTACAACTTACCCCTACTATTCCTAGAATTTCGAAAATCTAGCAACAATTGACATTGTCGAACTCTTTTTCCAGGTCTACAAATCCTATAAACATGTCTTGATTTCTCTTTGGTCTTGTTTCCATTATCACTCGCAGCGTCAGAACTGTCTTTCTCGTGACTTTGCCTGTACTAAGTCCAAACTGATTGTCATCTAACAGACCTTCAATTCTGTTTTCTATTCGTCGGCTAATTATTCTTGTACCGACTTGAATGAATGAGCTGTTATGCTGATTGTGCGATAATTCTTGCACTTACAGACTCTTGCAGTCTTCAGAATGGTATGAACTATGTTTTCCCGAAAGTAACATGGTATATCGCTAGACTCATACTTTCTACACACCAGCGTGATTAGTCGCCTTGTTGCCGCTTCTCCCAATCATTTTTTAAGTTCTAATGGAGTGTTATATCCTTTCTGCCTTATTTCATCTTGTGTCTTCCAAAGCTCATTTAAACTCTCATTCTATAAATGGATCTCCTAACTGTTATGCAGCCATTTCGTCTGATTTTCCGACTTGAATGAATGAGCTGTTGTGCTGATTGTGCGATAATTCTTGCACTTACAGACTCTTGCAGTCTTCAGAATGGTATGAACTATGTTTTCCCGAAAGTAACATGGTATATCGCTAGACTCATATTTTCTACACACTAGCGTGATTAGTCGCCTTGTTGCCGCTTCTCCCAATCATTTTTTTAAGTTCTAATGGAGTGTTATATCCTTTCTGCCTTATTTCATCTTGTGTCTTCCAAAGCTCATTTAAACTCTCATTCTATAACTGGATCTCCTATCTGTTCTGCAGCCATTTCGTCTGAGTTTCCGTGTACTTCCTATTTATTTCATTCCTCGGCGACTTGGATCTCTGTATTCCTGAATTTCTCTGACCAATTTTGTACTTCCATCTTTCATCGATCATCTGAAGTATTTCTTCTGTTACCCATGGCTTCTTCGCACGGGGGAAAAGAACCTCTTACTAATAGTTTTGTAAAAATGTATGGCATCTCTGCTGCCAAGAACGGTTCCATCCGCTGTACAGCACTTCGCTTCCGTGGTATGGAGTGGCTGGGAAACTAGTGTGTGTACTGTGAAGGCGGACATTCGGCAAGGTGGATACATTTTTTAATAGGAGCAATTAAGAATTGATTGCAGAGTACTTGTAGTCTCCCGATTCATTATATTAATTGTGGACTGACGTGTGTATAGTTCCTCCAGACCAAAAATCTTGCAGTTATTAATATTTTAAAAAGCTATTGTCAAGTTTAATCTATGAGATGCAGTGTTAGCAACTCTATGCGGAGAATATATTATGTTTCTAAATCTGTGATCGATAGTTTTCTTTTAGAACATCAACGTATATAAAGTGTGCTCGATTTATTCCCAAATAGTTTTGATTAGTTTGCAGTCTACATCTATGCTTCACAAGCCGCCGTAGGGCGTGTGGGGGAGGGTATTTTGTGTACCATTGCCACTTCCCACCTTTCCCGTTCCAGTCGCGAATGGTTCGCGGGAAGAACGATTGTCGGGAAGCCTCTGTGTGGGCTGTAACCTTATTTTATCTTGAAGGCCTTTTCACTAGCTTTTCCTATAAGGAAGCAATATACTGGTAGACTCTTCCAGGAACGTACGAGCTCCGTATTTTACAGTAAATAGCACTGTCATGCAGACTGTCTCTCTTGCACTGTCTGATGCTACGTCTACGTCTATGTGATTACTCTGCTATGCACAATTAAGTGCCTGGCAGAGCGTCCAATGAACCATCTTCAAGCAGTCTCTCTACCGTTCCGGTCTCGAACGACGCGCGGGAGAAACGAACACATAATTTTTCTAAGCGATCCCTGATTTCCCTTATTTTATTGTGATGATCATTTCTTCCTATGTAGGTGGGTGCCAACAGAATGTTTTCGCAATCGGGTACGAAAACTGGCGATTGAAATTTCATGACAAGGTCTCGTCGCAACGAAAAACGCCTTTATTTTAATGATTGTCACTCCAATCCACGTATCATGTCTGTGGCACTATCTCCCTATTTCACAATAATGCAAAACGAGCTGCCCTTCTATGAACTTTTTCGATGTAATTCGTCAGCCCCACCTGACGCGGATTCCACACAACACAGCAGTTCTCCAGAATAGGGAAGACAAGCGTGGAGTAAGCAGTCTCTTTAATACACCTGTTGCACCTTCTAAGTGTTTTGCCAATGAACTGGAGTTGACTCCGTGACTCTTTCGCACTTACTAAATGAACTTGTAACAAAACGCACTGCTCTTCGTTGAATCTTCTCTATTTCCTCTATGAATCCTTTCTGGTACATATCCCAGACTGACAAGCAATATTCAAGTGTCGGTCAAAGAAGGGCTTTCTAAGCTTCTTTCTTTGGAGTGGACGTCATTTCCTGAGCATTCTTCCAAAGAATTTCCATCTGACTCCACCGTACCTGCTCTTTGTTTTATATGATCTTTCTCTTATAAACTGCTCTGTGCGCTTACTCTTACGTACTTCATGGATGTGACTTTTTCCAATGATTCCTCTGCAATCGTATAATTATGAGATAATCGATGTTTCAGTTAGTTATGTGCAGTACGTTGTATTTATTTATGCTGAAGGTCAGTTGCCATTCCCAGCGCCAAGTTAGGATCCTCTGTAGGTTTTTCTAGATTTCTCTACAATTTTCTACCGCACGACTTCTCTGTGTGCAACAGCATCGTCCTCAAAAAGTCTCATGCAACTTCCGTTGTTATCCAGTAGGTCATTTATATATACTATGAAAATTGATGCCAGCCGCAGTGGCCGAGCGGTTGTAGGCGCTACAGTACGGAACCGCGCAACTGCTACTGTCGCAGATTCGAATCCTGCCTCGGCCATGGATGTGTGTGATGTCTTTAGGTTAGTTAGGTTTAAGTAGTTCTAAGTTCTAGGGGACTGATGACCTCAGCTCTTAAGTCCCATGGTGCTCAGAGCCATTTGAAGCATTTTTTTGGAAAGTAATGCTCCTACAGCTCTCCCTTGAGATACCCTCGAAGCTACTTTTACGTCCGCAGATTTCTGCCGTTGAGAACGACATGGTGTGATCTCTTCAGTTCAGTCAACAGCTGGTCTGATATTGTTTATGCTCTTGTTTTGACCATTAGGTGGCAGTGCGGAACGGTACTGAACGCTTTCCGGAAGTGAAGGAGTACTGCATCAACCTGGGAGCCCATATCAGCTTCCTTCTCGGTCTCGGAGCTGAACAGCGCAAGCTGGGTTTCACTCGATCGTTGTTTTGTGAATCCATGTTGATTCCAACAGAGGAACTTTTGGGCCTCAATAATGTAATAATAAGCGAGTTTTGCAAAACTCTACAACAGACAGGCACAGGCCTGTAGTTTTGTGTAGAACTGTACTACGACTCTTCTTGAAAACTGGAATGACTTGCACTTTTTTTTTTTTTTTTGAATGATTAGGATTGGTTCGCTTCTCCAACGACCTACCTACACTGCTGTTTTAGAAGAAGGGCTAGTTGTCTCACGTACTATGTGTGAATCGTACTGGTATCCAGTCGGACCCTGTGCCCTTGCCCCTGTTGTTCGATTTGAGTTGCTTATCAACCCCAAGGCCACTTGTTTCGATATTTGTCGGTTTGATGTTAATGTGCCTATTTATTGGAGAACTATATTGCGATCTTCCTCAGAGAAATATTTATTCTGTGAATTAACGTTTTTTAGTGGTTTTGTTAGCAGTGAAACACGTTATTGCAGTCGGATGTTACATCTAGCGCTCCAGTTATGTATTTTAAGCTGCTAGGGAATTAATCATACAGTAAAGCTGCATGCTATCGGGAAACATTACGGCTGTAGTTTCCCCTTGCTTTCAGCCGTTCGCAGTACGACATCAGCAAGGCCGTTTAAAGAGACCTTTGGAGAAAAGAGAACCACTTGTATGAATATCAAGAGTTCAGATGGGAACCCAGTTCTAAGCAAAGAAGGGAAAGCAGATATGTGGAAGGAGTATATAGAGCGTCTATACAGGGTGATGTTCTTGAGGAAAGTATTATGGAAATGGAAGAGGAGGTAGATGAAGATGAAATGGGAGATATGATACTTCGTGAAGAGTTTGACAGAGCACTGGAAGACCTAAGTCGAAACAAGGCCCCGGGAGTAGACAACATTCCATTAGAACTGCTGACAGCCTTGGGAGAGCCAGCCCTCACAAAACTCTACCATTTGGTGAGCAAGATGTATGAGACTCGTGAAATTCCCTCAGACTTCAAGAAGAATATAATAATTCCAATACCAAAGAAAGCAGATGTTGACAGATGTGAAAATTACCGAACTATCAGTTTAATAAGTCACGGCTGCAAAATACTAACGCGAATTATTTACAAACGAACGGAAAAACTGGTAGAAGCCAACCTCGGGGAAGATCAGTTTGGATTCCGTAGAAACGTTGGAACACGTGAGGCAATACTGATCCTACGACTTATCTTAGAAGAAAGATTAAGGAAATGCAAACCTACGTTTCTAGCATTTGTAGACTTGGAGAAAGAGTTTGACAATTTTGACTGGAATACTCACTTTCAAATTCTGAACGTGGCAAGAGTAAAATACAGGAAGCGAAAGGGTATTTACAACGAAAGGGTATTTACAATTTGTAGAGAAAGTAGACGGCAGTTATGAGTCGAGGGACATGAAAGGGAAGGGAAGTGGTTGGCAAGAGAGTGAGACAGGGTTATAGCCTCTCCCCGATGCTATTCAATCTATATATTGAGCAAGCAGTAAAGGAAACAAAAGAAAAGTTCTGAGTAGGTGTTAAAAGCCATGGACAAGAAATAAAAACTTTGAGGTTCGCCGATGACATTGTAATTCTGTCAGAGACAGCAAAGGACTTGGAAGAGCAGTTGAACGGAATGGACAGTGTCTTGAAAGGAGGGTATAAGACGAACATCAACAAAACCAAAACGACGATCATGGAATGTAGTGGAATTAAGTCGGGTGATGCTGAGGGAATTAGATTAGGAAATGAGACACTTAAAGGAGTTAAGGAGTTTTGCTACTTGGGGAGCAAAATAACTGATAATGGTCGAAGTAGAGAAGATGTAAAATGTGGACTGGCAATGGCAAGGAATGCGTTTCTGAAGAAGAGAAATTTGTTAACATCAAGTATTGATTTAAGTGTCAGGAAGTTGTTTCTGAAAGTATTTGTATGGAGTATAGCCATGTATGGAAGTTAAACATGGACGATAAATAGTTTAGACTAGAAGAGAACAGAAGCTTTCGAATTCTCAAGATTAGATGGGTAGATCACATAACGAATGAGGAGGTACTGAATAGAATTGTTCTGAGTCATGAAGGGATCACCAATTTGGTACTGGAGGGCAGCGTGGAGGGTAAATATTGTAGAGGGAGACCAAGAGATGAATACAGTAGGCAGATTCAGAAGGATGTAGGCTGCAGTAGGTACTGGGAGATGAAGAAGCTTGCACAGGTTAGAGCAGTATGGAGAGCTACGTCAAACCAGTCTCAGGACTGAAGGCCACAACAACAAGAACAACAACATCAGGGAATTAATTCTGCAAGGGGATGTTTATCTATGTAAGTCCCACGAGCCAAATTATAAAACAAACTTACAGTGTTAGTGAACTTTAGCGCATCGCATCGGATGCTATCTAATGGCTATTAGGTAAAAGAACCATCCTTTTTAAGAAATTTAACAGCCACAAGGGTGATAATTAAAAAGAAGGGGTAGTTGCAGTCGTCCTCCGACGCTCCCCGCCTTTCTCAGCCCCTTCCGACGCCGTGGAGTGTTTCGAGTACCACGACCAGGCGACTTCACAGCTTCCGGCTTCAGTTCCCCGTAGTGGCCGGTACGAGACGAGAGAAAGCGGCCCTTCCTTGTCGGGGTGTGGTCGCGCGCGAGTGCGTGAGCGCGTGCGTGTGCGTGCTATATGGGCCACGAGGACGCGACGCTGGACGCACGCCGAATACTAAGAGGCCGCCGCGCCGCTCTCCGGCCTCTGGGACGGCGCGACAGTGCGAGCGGCAAAAACCGCGCGACTAGCGCAGCGCACTGGTTTCCCCAGCCAGGCACTCAACACGGCGCGCTGCCCCATTCACGGGCGATAGTTACTCCTTATCCAGAAACTGCGCCTTCTAACAAACCTGAATACCACCTGGTCTTCGGACTTCAATAAGACAGCTAGCAGTTTCCTCGCTCCCTCACACGGTGAGGCCTTGACTGCATCTACAACTACGTAAATACCTCGCAAGGTACTGCGCTGTGCATGGCACAGTGTTCATCGTACCAGTATCATAAGTTTCCTGTCCTCTTCCATTTGCTATCGAGCGAAGGAAGAGTCCCTGTCTATATCTCTCAGTGCGCTCCCTGATATCTTTCTTATCTCTATCTCATTATCCACACACGAGATATACTTAAAGTGGCAGCATAATGGTCACACAATCATCTTCGAGTACAGGTTCTCTCTTTCGCAAAAACTAGTGGGACGTAAGGGGGTGGGGATTGGACAGAAGTATGGAAACACCAAAAACACAAGGCATTACAGCGCCTATACGGTGTACAAAGTCGGCCGCGGTGGCCGAGCGGTTCTAGGCGCTTCAGTCCGGAACCGTGCGACTGCTACGGTCGCAGGTTCGAATCCTGCCTCGGGCATAGATGTGTGTTATGTCCTTATGTTAGTTAGGCTTAAGTAGTTCTAAGTTCTAGGGGACTGATGACCTCAGATTTTAAGTCCATAGTGCTCAGAGCCATTTGAACCATTTGAACGGTGTGAAAAAAAAAAAAAAACCAGTGGCGTTCAAAACAGCTTCCAGTTCCAGTTGTCTGAGAATGGATAAAGATATTGTACGGTTTTCAATGGAATCTTATACCATTCTTCAGTATTCTACTGTTCTTCCGGCACAATAGTTGCAAGTAGAGGTAACAATAATGGAGGCTGATAGCGATTACGCTCCATTCTCTCGAAAGTACACCACAAAGGTCCGATAATATTGACATGCGGTGATTGTGGTGGCCAGGGAACAAGCGAAAATTCAACCTCGTGTTAAAAGATTAGTCTTGGACGATGTGCGCAGTAGAACACAGCATTGCCATTGAGGAAAACTGATCCGCCAGAATGGTTGTGTGGTGTCACCGAGAGACACCACACTTGCTAGGTGGTAGCCTTTAAATCGGCCACGGTCCGTTAGTATACGTCGGACCCGCGTGTCGCCACTACCAGTGATTGCAGACCGAGCGCCGGGACACGGCAGGTCTAGTCTAGAGAGACTCCCTAGCACTCGCCCTAGTTGTACAGCCGACTTTTCTAGCGATGGTTCACTGTCTACATACGCTCTCATTTTCCGAGACGACAGTTTAGCATTGCCTTCAGCTACGTCATTTGCTACGACCTAGCAAGGCGCCATATTCAGTTACTATAATCTGAACAGATAATATTCTGAATCATGTACCGTCAAGAGCGATGTTCATCATTAATGGATTAAAGTTAAGTATCAACTAATTACGTTCGCTATCTGAATTCTAATTCCTTGTCTTGTTTCAGACCTCACGTCAGTATAGTTCTTCCCTCCTCACGCCAGCCTGCGTGAGCTAAAACGCGTGCATTTCGGCCCCCACTAGTAACACGGTGTTGGCTCTTCTGCCAACACTTCAAGCTACGTAATAACCGTTGGCAGTTATGCGACCTCTCAGAGCAACCATGAGCCCCGTGGAATACCACGATCTTTTTTTTCTTTTTTTTTTTGTGAGTCATCAGTCTTCTTACTGGTTTGATGCGACTCGCCAAGAATTCCTCTCCTGCGCCAATCTCTTCGCTTAGAGGAACACTTGCAATCTACGTCCTGGATGTTTGCTAGACGTATTTCAATGTCTGTCTTTCTCTACAGTTTTTGCCCGCTACAGCTCCCTCTAGTACCATGCAAGTCATTCCCTAACGTCTTAACAGATGTCCTATTATCCTGTCCCTTCTCTTTGTCCGTGTTTTCCATATATTCCTTTCTTATTCGATTCTGCGGAGAACATCCTCATTCCTTACCCTATCAGTCCACCTAATTTTCAACATTCTGAAACATGTACGTTTGAAATAACGTAACTGACAGCAGCCTGCAACACATCTGTTACAATGGGAATGGCATGTGAACGTGTATTTTATCTCGTCACTTATGCGCTTTTCCCTGTACTGAACTCTCCTGACAGCGAGAATGTAAACTAGCAATAGCTTCAAACTAAAGCAAAACTGCATGAATTTACGTAACACAAAAACTAAATCTGAAGCAACACTATTGATTTGAAATTAGCCCTGCTAACAAAACAAAACACTCTGAAACATGTACGTTTGAAATAACGCAATTGACAGCAGCCTGCAACACATCTGTTTCAATGGGAATGGCATGTGAACGTGTATTTTATCTCGTCACTTATGCGCTTTTCCCTGTATTGAACTCTCCTGACAGCGAGAATGTAAACTAGCAATAGCTTCAAACTAAAGCAAAACTGCATGAATTTACGTAACACAAAATCTGAATCTGAAGCAACACTATTGATTTCAAATTAGCCCTGCTAACAAAACAAAACTTGATCAATTTGAAGATAATGGTCCCGGTGCTTAATCAATGCTATCCCTGAAATAATAAAACTTCTTAGCTTTAACTGCGCAGTGCTTTCTGCTGTCTGTTAGCACTTTAAATTGCATAGTTAGAATACAGCTATTGTGAAAGGCTGTTGTTTAGCACACATTTTTAATTAAATCGATTATGATTGAGACAATAACTTCTTGAGCAAAATAGTTAATCAAAAACGACTTGGATCTGGGAACTGGTATTTATTTAAGGTAAGTAACAATATGGCACTAACTTTAAAACTTGTATTTTGCCTCTTTGAAAATTAATAATGCTCACAATTAACACACAGTAAACTGATTATACATTAACAATTAGCTTTACAAAATCATTAGAGTGCTATACATTGTCTCAATCATCACTTGCGAATAAGTGCATTGCAATTGAAACAAAACAACTTTCTTTACCTTAATTATTTCCAGTATGGTATCTTGCAAATAAAGAATCATTACTGCCCGTAACGAGTTAGTATACATCCAGCGACATCTGATATAACACGCCTTTACGCTTGAGAGTCCTCCACACATCTCTAGATCTAAAGTTGCTCTAACGAATTACCCGTAACACCTTGAATCAGCGATCGAAATTGAGCACCGACGCCACTACACAATTGTTACTAAATTTGACCATCTCTGGTTCAATATAAAATTTTCTTACCAAATTTTACCCTGTGTATATAAATTTCAATTCGTCTGTAGCGCCACATTTCAAATGCGTCGATTCTCTTCAGTTCCCACAGTCCATGTTTCACTACCATACAGTGCTGTACTCCAAACGCACATTCTCAGACATTTATTCCTCAAATTAATGCTTTTACTTGAGACTAGTAGAATTCTGTTGGCCAGGAATGCCCTTTTTGCCGGTGCTAGTCTGTTTTTGATATCCTCCTTGCAACATCCATCATTGGTCATTTTTCTGCCTAGGGAGCAGAATTCCTTAACTTAATCTACCGGGTGAGAAAAAAGTCAGTATAAATTTGAAATCTTAATAAACCACGGAATAATGTAGATAGAGAGGTAAAAATTGACACACATGCTTGGAATGACATGGGGTTTTATTAGAACAAAAAATTCACAAAATGTCCTACAGATGTCTTGCGCGTCGTTTGGTGATGATCGTGTGCTCAGCCGCCACTTTCGTCATGCTTGGCCCCCCAGGTCCCCAGAGCTCAGGCCGTGCGATTATTGGCTTTTGAGTTCCCTGAAATCGCAAGCGTGTCGTGATCGACCGACATCTCTAGTTATGCTGAAAGACAACATCCGATGCCAATGCCTCACCATAACTCCGGAAATGCTTTACAGTGCTTTTAATAACATTATTCCTCGTCTACAGCTATTGTTGATGAATTATGGTGGACATATCGTGCATTTCCTGTAAAGAACATCCTGTTTGCTTTGTCTTACTTTGTTATGGTAATTGTTGCTATTCTGATCAGATGAAGCGTCATCTGTCGGACATTTTTTGAACTATTGTATTTTTTGGTTCTAATAAAACTCCATGTCATTCCAAGCATGTGTGTCAATTTATACCTCTCTATCTACATTATTCCGTGATTTATTCAGTTTTCAAATGTGTACTGACTTTTCGATCACCCGCTAGTTTATGACCATCAGTCCTGATATTAAGTTTCTCGCTGTTCTTATTTCTGCTTCTTCTCATTACTTTGCTCTTTCTTCCACTAACTCACAATCCATATTCTGAACTCATTAGACTATTCATTCCATTCAGATTGTCACGTAATCCATGTTCACTTTCATTCAGGATAGCTATGTCATCAGCGAATTGTATCATTGATATCGTCTCACGTTGAATTTTAATACGACTCCTGAACCTTTCTTTTATTTCCATCGTTGCTTCTTCGATGTACACATTGAACAGTGGTGGCGAAAGCCTACAACGCAAATCATCACCGAACCGGCGCCATGTTTCACTCATGGGAAGTAAACAGTGCCAAACAAGGCTCAGCCGATCAAATGAAATTCTTCCATTTCTCCCTAGTCCAGTTTTGTTGGCTTCGGTAAGACTTTTCCTGTAAAGGAAGTTTTCATCACTGATGATTGGTTTTGGAATTCCACCTCAGTCTGAAATTCCATGTTTCTAGAGTTCTCTTCGTGTTGTTTTAGTTTCGACAGGGTTTGTCAGTGCGACATGAGCTCTGCAGTGACGTTTGCAGCTGTCGTCCTACCGATTTCTCATCACAGTTCTCTACAACGACCGTTTGTCACGACCACTGAACACACGCTTTACGCTTTCGTCCACCTTGTGACTTAGCGGGCGATGTTTGTACGCCTTCCCTGTATGCGGTATAAATCTTCCACAAGGTGCCCGTTGAAACATCAAACACTTCAGCTACCTTGTTTGCGGAATCACCTACCATATGCGCACCAACAATTTGCCTACTCTCGAAGCCACTTAGCTCCGGCATAATACATTCACAATTATACAGAACACTATTCTGGCCATGACTGACACTTGCAACGAATTGAAGACATTGCACAGACGGCGTTCGTGTTCAAACACAACGGCGCAACCTGCAAGCTTGACTAGCATCCGCATTTATGAGCAACCATGCGTTTCTCTTGCCGTTTCCATATTGTGTCTACACTTTGTATATCAGTGGCAGTATTTTCCAGTACAGATTCTCTTAATTTACCCGACCGTCTTTCGAGAGAACTACCTCGTTTTTTTCCCCAAGGATTACTGTTAAAATTGCCCACACATTTCTGTTATATTTTCGTATGTGCTATAGCGACTGTGGTGATCCTAGGAGTGCAACTCTGAGTTCGATACCTGTTGTGCCTACTTGGTGCGGATTTCAAACGCCGAAAAAATACTCTAGGATTGGTCGCAGTAACATCTCATACGTGATTTCGTTTACAAACTCACCGCTCTTCCCAAGAACTCTTTCCTAACATTGATTTTACGTGATCGTCCAGTTTCGTTCGCTTCTTAGCGTCACCCTTAAATACTTGCATAATGTGAGTTGCTCAACAAGTTTACCACTTTTCTTATAATCAGAAACTGTACGGTTATTTCTCTTTGTTATGGCCCGTATCTCACATTTATCCATTTGTAAAGAGTTGCCGTTCTTTACAATGAGTGGAATTTTTCTCCAGATCTATCTGTCGTTCAACGATGATACTTTCCTGTGCAGAACTGCATCGTCAGTGAACAATCTTTCAGCGCTGCTGGTTCTATCTCATAAATTATTCCTGCGTATTGAAAATGTTACAAGTCCTAAAAAGCATTATTGGGGCATGTTATTTTCGTTGCTTGTAATGTTACAATTGAAATCATGCAACCTAGTCAAAACAGCAACGAGGAACTGTTCACATTGCTGTTTATGAAGAGTGAATAGCGCCGTTACCGGTTTCGAAATCACAGGTTCATCATCAAACGGCTGTTCACGTACAGGGTAGCGCTTATTATACTATGCATGCAGTGATGACTGCTTTTCTTTGTGGTGGTGATGTCCTGCAGCAATAAACGATATAAGAAAAATAACTAATTTACTGTACTTGGTCATAACATTGAATTAAAGCAACACAGTCAGCTGTATAAGAGAACAGTTGAGTTACGTAAAGAAAATCCTGCGTCTTTTATAACACCCTTGATTGCTTTCGAAGGCTTTCCTGTTTTAGCGAATAATAGATAAGATTGAAAACCTTTAAACAAACAGCTTTAGAGATGTACCGCAAGCCCCGTTATGGTGTGGAGGGGACTACGCCACTGTTACATCCCCATTTCCTGTTCGAATAATGAATGGTAAACGAAAAGAATGATTGCTGGTAGACTTCCGTGCGAGCTAGCAACTCGCTAATCTTCTCTTCATGTGAAACTTCTTTATTTAAATGTGTGTATCTGTACTGAAATTGCTGGATGACAGACAAGATAAAACTTCTACGTTATTTGATTCTGAAATAGCTGAGTACAACTGAACGTACTGAGCCTATTTTCTCTTTACTTTTCCTTATCATGTCACCACTGACCCACAATATTCTAGCGCAACGCAATCTGACTGCTCAAGAAAAAATTACAACCTTGCTTCAGATAATTAATACAAAGGTATTTCCCTAAATAAGAAGCAATTCTGACAATAATCTATACATTTCATTAATCACTTACCTTCATTACGCGAACTACTGCAATACAGCGGGCGTCAATACTGTCAGCTAAATAAAAGATTCAAACTACTAAAGCCACTAACTACTAATAGACATGTGGTTAGCAAAGGAAAGATTTTGTTGCAAACCAAATAATGTATTTTTTACCTTAATAATGTGACATCCAGTTCAAACACGAATATAAATCGTCATTGACATCCAGTACAAAGATATATAATCATGAATAATTCTCAGTCTCCCAAGTCGGATACTTCCTGATCGTTAGCCTATGTTAACACTTCAGACCTCTACCCTCCATCAATGCTTACGTTTAACATCAATCACTGCTAGCTGCTCACCTCCAACTGCCCAACAGTACTTCCATCACTGCTGGCGACTAACTCCCAACTGCCCAACACTACTGGCGATTAACTTCCAACAACTAGTCCAACCAGCCACAGAGTCTCTTACAAAGAAAGCGCAGTCAGAGATCCAATGCAAAGCGCTACACAGCGCTGCCAATACAGAAGCAGCCCACTTACACATGGTTCAAATGGCTCTGAGCGCTATGGGACTTAACATCTGAGGTCATCAGTCCCCTAGAAATAGAACTACTTAAACCTAACTAACCCAAGGACATCACACACATCCATGCCCGAGGCAGGATTCGAATCTGCGACCGTAGCGGTCGCGTGGTTCCAGACTGAAGCGCCTAGAACCGCTCGGCCACCCCGGCCGGCACTTACACATGGTATTTTCGCAAAATATACGTAGAAGGAGGCAATGAATGTACTGGTTGACACCTATAGAAGCTCGCAATTTTAACAGTAATCCATATCGTTATGCACAAGGCCTCTCTTGTAGCGTCTGTAGTTGGGTATACGAGTGACTGTTTCTCGTTTACTAAATGAACCTATGACGAAACGTGCTGTTCTTCTTTGAATCTTCTTTATTTCATCTGTCACTCCTATCTAGTAAGCAGGGCACAAACCTGAAAATACGGAGTAGAGTACTACATACACACACAAACACTCACTCACACACACACACACACACACACACACACACACACACACACACACACACACAGATATTAAGGACACACGGAAATTGACGTACAAAGATGACAATTTACGAAAACAAAACAGTGCGGAAACATGTCTGTCATGTCATATAAATGTTACAAAGTTCACGGGGCGTAAATATTTTATTACATGCAATACATGGTGAATGAGCATTAATCATAATATAACAAACAGTAGAACCTCTTCATCAAAAGAATAGTATGGAAACGGATATTCTGTTCAATTACGTGAAACAGAAAAGCAAAATAAAAATAATTATGAGAGGCATGATAAATAAACATTTGACTACAGAAATAATATCACCACGTTCGCAATTTTCATTGAAGTAATAATTATATGTTGTATAATAGACAAATGACGTGATATAACAGCTGTGGCGGCGTTGTGCTGTATTTTAATCCTCTGACTGTCCGGCGTGACGGTTGGAGGCGCGAATGTCGCACTGATTCGCTCGGTTCATTGCTATTTGCGAGAGAGGAAAAAGCGAGACCCGTGCCTCGGTTGCTGAGTTGGTGTTGGTACGAGGCGGCAACAGGTACAGACAGATCTGTTCACATGGTGGCCGTTGGGGCCTCTTGGTGTTTTCGGAGCCGTATGCACGATTCCATCCACTGTGGCTGATTTCTGGGTTTTGGAGAGAGAGTTTGTTTGGACATTTCAGTAATTATACATACACTGATGAGCCAAACCATTATGACCATTCGCTTAACAGCGTGTTGGTCCACCTTTGGAATGCTACGCAGCATCAGTCTCATAAGCACGGATACGAGTCCTTCGCAGGTACGTAAGACCAAATATCTACATATAGATCATGCGATTTCTGTAAAGCACGGACCGGTTGCATGTGGGTGTCGACCTGCTGCCGGATGTTCCCAGATGGGTTCAGATCAGGCGAATGTGCTGGCCAGAAAATCAGGGTGAGTACAGTGTCATGAGTTTCAAACCACTGTAGTACGACTCTGCCTTGTGACATGGAACTGTCGTCCTGGTGCAATAAGCCATCACCGTAGGGGAAGGCATCAAGTACTAAAGGATGCGGACTGTTCGCAATAATGTTCACATAGTTCGTAGTTGTCATGGTGCTATAGAATACTCCACAGGACCCGTGGTAGGCCAGGTGAAGGTCACCCGTAGATTAATACTGCCCCCCCCCCCCCCCCACGAGCCTCTGTCCATGGTGCGGTGCACGTTATTAACCGCCTATCACGTGGATGATGGCGTAACTGTAATGACCAACGACCTGGTGTAACAATTTATCCGACCAGGTGTCACGTCTTCACGAATCCAAAATTTTAGTCTCGATGATCCCGTGCTCAGTGTAATAGTAACTGTCGGGTCCGTTGTGTTAACAAGGGAACACGAACGAGTCCTCTAACCTGAACCCGTTTTGAACAAGGTGCGGTGAATGCTCTGCTCAAAAACACCTTTGCTGCACCAGCACTGAACTCTGCCGTTGTTTCTGACGCCTATCCTGGTTGACAGAGCGGGTAAGCATGCGACCTCGTTCTCTGATTAGACTATTACGTGTAACACCTTGTCTTTCAACCACTTTATCTAGATAAACACGACGAGCTTCGCCGGGATGCTCGTTTGCAAGTGCCAGACCATAAAATCTGTCCTTTGTCAAAGTCCCTTTTATCAATGGATTTCCCCTTTTGTAGTCCGTATCGTCGCCAAAATGACGGGCCGTCCGTTTCTGCTCTACTTATCTACTTTCTAACTGCATCATATGCCCACATCACCAGGCCCCATCCTGTCTCATTGTCGACAGTGTTCGTAAGATTTTGGTTCACCAACGTTTGGGCCTGTTAGAAAACAGTATAGTGTCACCCTCCTTTCAAAAAACTTGGTGAACCGTATCCACAGGATTACCGGCCCGATTAATGATTAAGCTAATAAAATTGATTGCAATATTGTTGTTTTCGGAAATGATGCAATTATCTACGAAGAGAAAATTGCAGTAATCCAATTACATCTCGACGATTTATCGGCGATGCTAACCGTGGCGACTTGGTCTTAATTTATATAAATGAGAAACTGTACACTTCACCAGTCGTAGAATTACAGTAACACTTGGGTATGTGATCAGCGAGTGTCCGCAAGAATCAGTCTTATCTCACAAATTTTTGGGGGTAAAATTGTGTGAAGATAAATAGTGCAACAACAACACAGTCGCAGGCAAATCAAATGGCGTGATTTTCCTAAATCGCTTTAGCCAAATGTTGGTATGGTTACTTTGCAAGGGCACAGCTGATTTCCTTCCTCATCCTTCCCTAACATGATGGGACCGATGACATCGCTATTTGGTCCCCTACCCCAAATCTACCAACCAACCAACCAAATGAAATGGGGCGATCAGTTCACTGACAGAGTTACACCTTGCACAGAGGCGTAAAAACTGTCAATTTTCCACACTGCATCCTGGGAAGGAACAGGAAGGAACAATAATATATTGCACAATATAAAGTAACCTAGATCACACACTTCTTAGTAGTCCTCACAATGTAAATGCAGAAGAGTAATATTAAAATAAGGAAGTTGACGCTACATCCTTAACAACGGTGAATAAGGCATCAAGAGCGAAGTTTTCCTTGCATATTATCGTAAAGAAAGAAATTGTTAAATGTTATGGGAATATTGTTTCTTTTTCGCTCATTAATCATCAGCCACGACTTCAACTGCTGCATCAACTTCCACAACTCACACACAAGATGTATGAGACAAATCGATAGAAGGTTAGAATATAAATTTATCTCGAAATTTAGTACGGACGTCAATGCGAGATGCTTTTAATAGTTTCCACGATGAAACACTGCCTCAAAATATGGTAGAAAACCCAAAGACGTTCTGGGCGTATGTAAAGTACACCAGTGGCAAAAATAGTCAATACCGTCACCGCGCGATAGCGATGGAAATGTTACCGATGATGGTGTCACTAAAGAGGAGTTACTAAATACAGTTTTCCGTAATTCCTTCACGAAATAAGACGAAGTAAATATTCCAGAATTCGAAACCAGAACAGCTGTTAGCATGAGTGACACAAAAGTAAGTGTTGCGAAACAACTCAAATCACTTAAGAAAGGCAGCTCTTCCGGTTCAGAAGGTATACCACTCAGGATCTTTTCAGAGTATGCACACAATACCGCCTTTCTTAGAAATCATATACAACCGCTCACTTGACGAAAGATCTGTTCCTAAAGACTGAAAAGTAGCACAGGTCACACCAACATTCAAGAAAGGAAATAAGAGTAACCCATTGAATTACAGACCCATATGACTGACCTCTATTTGCCGTAGGATTTTGGGGCATATACTGTACTCGAACATTATGAATCACCTAGAAGAAAATGACTTATTGATACATAACGAACACAGATTCAGAAAATATTGTTCTTGAGCAAGGCAGCTAGCTATTTATTCCCATGAAGTAATGAGTGCTGTCGACAAGGGATCTCAGATCGATTCCATATTCCAGAAGGCTTTTGTTACCGTTCCTCATAAGCGACCATTAATCAAATTGCGTGCATATGGAGTATCGTCTCAGTTGTGTGACTGGATTCATGATTTCCTCTTAGATAGGTCACAGTTCGTAGTGATAGACGGTAAATCACCGAGTAGAACAGAAGTGATATCCGGCGTCCCTCAAGGTAGTGTCATAGGCCCTCTGCTGTTCCTGATTTACATAAATGATCTAGGTGATAATCTGAGCAGCCCCCATAGACTGTTTGCAGATGACGCTGTAAATCAACAGACGATCAATTCCAATTACAAAATGATGTAGAGAGAATTTCTGTATCGTGCGAAAAGTGGCGACTGGCAACTGGCACTAAACAAAGAAAAGTTCGAGGTCATCCACATGGGTACTAAAAGAAATCCGATAAATTTTGGGCATACGATAAATCGCACAAGTCTAAGGGCTGTAAATTCGACTAAATACCTAGGAACTACAATTACGAGCAACTTAAACCGGAAAGACCACATATATAATATTGTGGGGAAGGCGAAACAAAGACTGCACTTTGTTGGCAGATCACTTAGAAGATGCGACAAACCCACTAAAGAGACAGTCTACATTACACTTGTCCGTCCTCTGCTGGTATATTGCTGCAAGGCGTGGAATCGCTACCAGGTAGGATTGACGGAGGACACCGAAAAAGAGCAGAGAAGGGGAGCTCGTTTCGTGTTATCGCCCAATAGGCGTGAGAGTGTCACTGATATGATACGCGAGTTGGGGTGGCAGTCACTGAAACAAAGGTGGTTTTATTTGCGGCGAGATCTGTTTACGAAATTTCAATCACCAACTTTTTCTTCCGAAAGCGAAAATACTTTGTTAACACCTACCTACGTAAGGAGAAATGATCGTCATAATAAAATAAAAAAAATCAGAGCTCGAACGGAAAGATTTAGGTGTTCCTTTTTCCCAACGGTCATTCGAGAGTGGAATGGTAAAGATGTAGTATGAAAATGGTTCGATGAACCCTCTGCCAGGCACTTAAGTGTGAATTGCAGAGTAACAATGTAGATGTAGATGTAGATGCAGATGTCAATTGGAAGAGTTTTGTTATCTACTGTTTTAGATTCTGGTAACCCCATTTCTGTTACTAGTGGCACCGCATTCAGTAAAAGTGAAAAAGTAGATGTCTGTCCAACATTACTGCTATAATGTGTAGAGGTAAAAGTAATAATTACAGGAAAGAGCGTCAATGTGAGGAACTAAACTCGATTAGATTTTGTATGCCAAGGACGTAAGTTTTCAGTAAATATTTTAATAGTCCCACTATTTAGTACACAGATAATTTTGGGTGTTGATTTCTTAAGTGAACATAAAGTGATTTTACACTTTAATGTGCAGAGGCAAAACTGGAAGTTAATCATATGTTCATGTGATCCGAGTCTGAAGACTTGATTTCAAAGGAATGGAAGAATATGAAGTGTTTAAAGTTATTTCTCCACTCAAATCACAAACTGCATGTAAGTATTTCTGTAGTGTCATGGGTAATGTAATGGTATCTTATTATGAAAGTGAACAATTTGTTGAAGTACATTATATGGTACGAGATAAAGTAAACATTGCTGAAGGTTCGTCTGATGCACATAAGCAAGAAATTCCAAATTCACAATTTCTGCTAATAGACCAGCAACTAAACTAAATTTTCTCTATGAATTCAACGTAAAAGAATGCTAAGTTTTTCGCAGCACTACACAGCATTCCTCTTACATACAGCAAAAAGGTAAAACAAAACGTTTAGATGATGTTATCTCAAGGAATTACTGAGCCCATTGTAAGCTCTTACAATAACCCACTCCATATCACTAAAAAAAGACGAGTCTATAACACTAGTCCCTGATTCAAGCCAAATCAGAGCTATCAATTTACCAGAAACAGATCAGCCACAAACATTTGATGAGTTATTGCAGAAGTCTTTTAATGTGAAGGAGCTATCTTCTCTTCATTTACATTCCAGCTTTTGACAAATTGAACTGCACCCTTCTTATAGAAAATACACATCCTTTTTATGTTTTGGAATATGTCGCCAGTTTTATAAGTTACTGATTAGCGTTAATATTTAGTATGCTGCTGACATTCAGGGATTAAACACTTTTCTATTTAACAGTCTAAATGAAAATATTACAGTCTATATTGAAGACATATTCACTGAGGAAAAACTCTGGTCAGAACATAGTTACATATTTAACGTTCTGCTAGGGATATTTTCAGATTTTGGCATTACAACTAATCTTGAAAACTTGCCGTTTGGTAGATCCAAAATTAAGTTCCTTGGTCATATTATTTTGGCGGAGCAATTCAACCAGACCTGTAAAAATTACAAACTATTGGGGAAATTCCAGCTCCAACCTCTGAACTTCAAGTTAAAGGATACCTATGTCTCATAATTTTTTATTGTCGTTTCATTCATTTGAAGCACTTACAGCACTTACATTATGTGAACTTACAGGGAAGAACACAGTTTTCTACTGTGATTACAGGGCTCACACCGAGTTCGAAAGTCTGACAGATACATTTCTTGCTGTTCCCACCTTATACCACCCTGATTTATGATGTGATTTTTGCATTGACGTTGACAGTTCGAAAACGAGTCTTGGTATACATTTATTTTAAGAAACTGGGAACGAATGCATTATTATTCAGAGAAGCATAGCACTTGGTCGTTGCATCTTATCAAAGTGTAAAAGAAGTTATTCAGTTACGGAATCAAAAGCATTGGCTGTAGTCTTAGACACGCTATATTCCGTTACTAGTAGTATGGCAAACGCGCTTATGTGTATACTGACGACTGTGCATGGCAATTTTGAATGACTGCTAATACATGATCAGTTAGCACGTTGAGCTTTACGTTTACAAGAATTTAACTTCACTGTTTTTTTTTTTATATTTCTGGAAAACTATCATGTGCACTAGCTAATTATAGGTAGCTAGGGGGATGTCATGAAAATAACTCTAGATTTTTGCAGTTTTAGAAAGTATCATTTGAAAACTGTACCTTGCAATAGAATAAATACTTCAATTGATCGATGAAAGGAGGAAGTACAAAAGTGTTCTGGGAAACTTAGGAATACAGAAATGCAGGTCGCTGAGGAATGAACGAAACAGGAAGTGCAGGGAAGCTAAGACGAAATGGCGCAAAGTGTTCGAAATTCTGAGAAACGTAAGGGTAAGTTATAGAGAGAGATTGGTCATGTACAATATGTATAACAGCCAAGAGGAAACAAAAAGAGGACGCCCAAGAACGAAGTGCTCGTATTCAAAATGGTGTGAGACAAGAATGTAGCATTTCGCCCCTACTGTACAGTCTGTACATTGAGGAAGCGACGATGGAAATAAAAGATAGATTCAGGAGTGGAATAAAAATTCAAGGTGGAAGGATACCAATGGTACGACTCGCCGATGAAATTGCCATCCTGAGTGAAAGTGAGGAAAATTACCTGATCTGCTGAACGGAATGAAAGTTCTAATTAGAACAGAGTATGGACTGAGAGTAAATCGAAGAAAGACGAAACTAACGAGAAGTAGTATAAATGAGAACAGCGAGCAACTTAACACCAGAATTGATGGTCGCGAAGTAGATGAAGCTAAGGAATTCTGCTACCTAGGCAGTAAAATAACCAATGACGGACGGAGCAAAGAGGACATCAAAAGCAGACTAGCAATGGTGAAAAGGGCATTCCTGGCCAATAGAAGTCTACTAACATCAAATATCGGCCTTAATTTGAGGAAGAAATTTCTGAGAATGTACGTCTGTAGTACAGCACTGTGTGGTAGTGAAACATCGACTGTGGGACAACCGGAACAGAAGAGGTTCGAAACACTTGAAATGTGGTGCTACAGACTAATGTTGAAAATGAGGTGCCTGATAATGTAAGGAGGTTCTGTGCAGAATCGGAGAGGAAAGGAACATGTGTAACACAGATAAGATGACAGAATATGTGTTAAGACATGAGGGAGTGACTTCCATGGTACTAGAGGGAGCTGTAGAGGGCAAAAGCTGTAGAGGAAGACAAAGATTGGAATACATCATGCAAATAACTGAGGACGTAGGTTGCAAGTGCTACTCTGAGATGAAGAGGAGTTCGTAGAGGGCCGCATCAAACTAGCCAGAAGACTGATGACAAAAAAAAAGAGAAAAATCTTGTTATCACCGAGTGAAATTTCCAAAGAACAAGATAAGGACTCTTTTGGGAAGGTTAGCGAAGGAGAAGCGGCGAGACATGCAGATACTGCACTGAGACATTCTGCTCTGATGGTTCTCTTTGTGTCACCTGCGTACTCGGTGATTTGGTTGCTGAACTAATTTGCGAAATATACCATAGTCATGACTATGTTCTCCAAGAAAATGTTAAACTAAGTTACCTGATACACGCTATTTAAACAATTTAGAGGACAGAATTTTTCTTGTTTTACCAAAATGTTAACTTTGTCAGAAAGCGAAACCACCTTTTATTGCAGTTCATTAGTTCCTATTATTCCAACTGAAATAAAAGAATAAGCACCCACTGGTCTTTTGGGTTCTGTACTAAAAACAAACCATTGCTTTTCTTTTGTTCTAGTGGTAGCTGAACTTACTTTACAATTTATTTCATTCGCCCCACTCTGGAAAGCAACCCTGACGTTGTTGTCCTTAGCCTTCGTTAGACATTTCTTAATTAAGTTGTCCATGTTGGCGAATTACTTTCAGATAATGGACATCAGCTTCTGTCACGTCATAAGTTAGGCATTTTGCGATGTAACAAGATTAAACATCTAATAAAACATCTGATATTCTTCAAGCTAACAGGCAAAGGCCAAAGAGGTACACTGAAAGAGCCCATTACAGAGAGGCAGAGCAGCATAATTGCAGGCGCAAACCTCCAATTTTAAGGAAGGCGAGACTATTTTCATTAAAAACTTTGGAAAACGGAAGCAGAGGGGTGCGATGCCGAGAAAGTTAGCGCCAGGCTTCATTGGTTCCAGTCACCATCCGCTTCCAGAATGAAGAGATGAGACGAGTCCAGAGAGTACATGTTAGCCTAGCCAAAAGTGCTACAAAATGCTAGCCCCAAATGATCAAAGTGTGTGTGTGGGGGGGGGGGGGGGGGGGGGGGTTGAGACGCTGAGCTGTGGTGCAAGGTCGACTTGCGAGTATATCTGTGGTGTTGTGATGTGAGACTCTCTTTAGTTTGTTTAGACAGCGCAGGCTAGGAAGCACTTGGGGAGAGATTTCTTATGCTTGCTGTCGAAAGATGTCGCTGGTGGTCTCTTTTGACTACGAAGGACTCGGTATGGAAGGACTCTGCTTGGAGTTCGCTGGGCGAGTAAGGAGAAATAGCGTAAACTCACCAAGGAAGGAGTTCCTGCACTGGGGACTTGCCACGTCCAGAAGAGGTGCAGCTTGTGGCAACATCTGTTTGCCAGATATCGCTGTTGATGCTGGTTGATCAAGAGAATGAAGCCTTGCTGCTCATGGACTTAACGCAGGAAGAGCGCCGTAATTATCCTTGCGGTTCGACGGGTTTCCACACTGAGGTGTTTAGCACGGTTCTTGTAATATTATTCGGCGGCTTGCCCATTTGTCCTGAAGTGGAGCATCAACTTTTGGATTCTATTTACAAGCTGATTTACTGTGTTCACCAGTCGGTTGGGCTTTATGCATTATCAAGTCAGGGCTAGTGTAATGATTTAATTCTTTTTTAATATGTTTGGTTGTTTGAACCACCTTTTGTTATTTCATGCTTGAATTTGTTAAGAGTTGCAAACTCTCTCGAGGCATCACCTTCTCAAACGAGTCTTGAAAGAGCACTCATATTCTGTTACCCATCTCGTAAGTTTTAATGGTTGTTTGGTGGACGACTTGGGGGAGGGGAGAAAACGGCGAGGTTATCGTTCCCATCGGATTAGGGAAGGAAGTCGGCTGTGTCCTTCTAAATGAACCATCCTGACATTTGCCTGAAGTGATTTAGAGAAATCACAGAAAACCTAAATCAGGATGGCCGGACGCGGATTTGAACCGTAGTCCACCCAAATGCGAGTCCAGTGTACTAACCACTGCACCCCCTCGTTCGGTAGTTTTAACGGTTCTGTTTTACGTTATTTCTAATGAAATACCGATTCCACAGTAAAAATCATTTTAATTCACAATAATTTTCTGGTGGCCAATTTGAATTTGTAATAATAATATATTTGTAGCCCATCGAATTTAAGAATGTTTTAAAAATGTGTGTGTGAAATCTTATGGGACTTAACTGCTAAGGTTATCAGTCCCTAAGCTTACACACTACTTAACCTAAATTATCCTAAGGACAAGCACACACACTCATGCCCAAGGGAGGACTCGAACCTCCGCCGGGATCAGCCGCACACGCCATGACTGCAGCGCAATAGACCGCTCGGCTAATCCCGCGCGGCTGATTTGAAAAAAGAAAAAAAAGAAAAACAATGTTCAATCCCCCCTCACGACCTCTCCATTCCTAATGTGCTAACCCGAGCACACACAGTGTCACAGTAGTGCCATGCTACAGTTTTGATCTTTTGATAAACTGAACTGTAAATGACAGCATCTTCTTCAAACAATCGAAGATGGACGCTCACGTTGTCTCCAAAGTCATAGACAGCAGAGGGGCTACAACACTTCTTTACGGAACTCCAGATGTTACCTGTTTCACTCAGTGACTTTCCTTTGATTACTACGTGCTGTCACCTTTCTGACACGAAACAAAAATCCAGTCACACAATTGAAACGACATTCTGTAGACACACAACTTAATTAGAAATCACTTGCGAGACACGGCATAAAAAGCATTTGGGAAATCTAGAAAAGTGCACTCTATTTGAGATCACCTGTCAATGTCTCTCATTAGTTCGTGATAATAAAGCACTTATTGTGTTTAAAAAGAATAATATTTTCTGAATTTGGGCTAACTGTGTATCATAGGCAATTTTCTTCGAGGTAATTCATAACGTTCGAACACAGTGTGTGTACAAATATCCTACTGCAATTCGACGTCAGTGATGGAGGTATGTAATTAATCGGATTACTCGTACTTCCTTTCTTGAGCATTGGTGTGTCCTGTGCAACTTTCCAGTTTTTAGCTACGGATACTCTGAAAGGAATCTACTTGGTATACAATCTGGACCGGTGGACTTCCCTCTATTAAGTGATTTAAGCTGCATCGATACATTTAGGATGTCTACTTTTGCTTGTTGACAGCAGTTCTTTATCCGATTTCTGGGACATTTACTTGGTCTTATTTGGGGAAGGAATTTCGCAAAACCGCATTTAGTAACTCGCTTTAGTGGCACTGTCATCGGCAACATTACTATAGCTATCGTGCAGTGAAGGTATTGAATGTATCTAGCCGCTGGTGTACTTTACATATGACCAGACTCTCTCTGGATTTTTTTACCACATTTAGAGACAGAGTGTAGTTGTGGGAACTGTTAAGAGGATCTCACATTGAAGCTCGCACTAAATTTCTAGCTTCTGTAGAACTTCGGCAATCTTGGGCATTTTGCGTTCTTTTGAATATGTTATGCGTTTCTCGGTGCTTCTGCAACAGTCTTATGACCAGTTTTGTGTACCAGGGGGATTGTCAGTTCCGTCTCATATTAATTTATTTGGTATAAATCTTTTCATTGCTATCGATACTATTTCTTTGAATGCAAGCCACATCTAGTGTACACTTACACAGATAGTTTGGAAGAAATTAGGACTATGTCTTAAAAAGGTGACATGCGTATTTTTGACCAGTTTTTAATAGATATATTTTTCGTTGAATTTTGGTAGGTTTGGATATTATGGCATTCAGTGTCGCTACAACGACGTTTTTGCTCGCTATTATTTGTTCCTAAGCGGTCGAACATGTTTTCACAACCATCTACGTTTCGAGAGAGCTGCTGAACTAACTGCTCAGTATAATTTTCGGTGAAAGTATTTAGTGCTACTTCTGATGATCTTTTTTCCTAACACCGACACTGAACATGTATTTTCACCAATATACTGAGGGTAGATTGAAGCCACTACCAAGTATAATTGTGTGAGTGGAGTACCTATTTAAAATTAGACTCATGTCTCCTTTGGAGACTCAAGTTCCCTTCGAACTGTTGAGCAAGTGTATCGCCTGAGTGAGTCGAGAGGATGATAAAAGGAACCAGTTATTAATTTATTCCGCTTGTCAGGTATAACCTCTATCCATACTCTCACAGGAACTATCTACTTCAATTTTGCTACTGGTTAACCTGCTTGTAAAAACAAGAAACATGCCTCTACCAACTGTATTTAATACATCCTTTCTGAACAACGTTAGCTCCTTTGTAAAAACTTCGGCTGAACGTATCTCAGTCTTTAGCCGCTGGGAACCTCGAAGTTCCGATTCACCCCGTGGAAGATGTTGGGTAGAGTAGTTCATAAGGATGGGCAGGTGAGTACAAGACAGGAAAGGATGGAGGGCAGCACAAAACCTGTCGAAAGACTGATGAGTTAAAAGAAAAGTCTCGTCTGGACTCCCCAGATTTATATTTCGTTTCCAGCAGCAATGTTTCTTTGTTATTGTAGCTATGGTGTGTACTACTAACATGGACAACGTATCATCATGTTTTAGGAGTGCACATGCACTACTGCTTCTTCCAGCCGTCTCGTAATGAGAAACGCCCATCAGATTTGTCGGAGGCGGCGCAAAATTATTTGTGTTATTTTAGGTGTGAAAATTTACTTTTGTGATACACACTATCTGATAAGAGTATCCAGACACCTACTCGTGGACATTAACATTAGGTTCGTCCACCCTTCACCTTCACACCGGTTTAACTCTGCTGGGGCACTGTAAGTGAGGAGTCCGTACGTCTCTAGAGGAATGGCACCCCATTCTTTCTCAAGAGCAGAAATAAAGGTGATGGTCGCGGCGGTCTGGAGCGCGTCCGACGTTCAAACTCATCCCAACAGTGTTCCATTGGTTTCAGGTCTGGAATTTGGGCAGACCACAAACGACTGTCTCACAGACGACGCTTTATGACAGGAGTTGTTGTTCTGTTGTAAACAGGACACAGTGCTGTAGATGTGTTCACATCCTTCTGCAATTAGCGTTTACTGCAACACACTAAAGTGACCACCCCCCAACCGCAACAAGCAGCCCCATATCGTAACACCAACATACTTCACTTTTCGCATTACGCTTGAAGGCAGATAACGTTTCCTAGAAATTTGCGAAATTCAAACCTGGATATTCGCTCCAGCTAAGTTCTATTCTTTGCAAACACGTCAGCACTTTGGACACCATCTTGCTTTCTGCATCCGTTTACCATCCGCCATATGGAACTACCACCATCTCATCTAAATCCCACCCCTCCTAACGTAGTTTTAGTACTTTTAGTCTGTTCAGGAAGAAAGTTCTGAGAATGTACGTTGGGAGCACAGCATTCTATGGTAGTGAAACATGGGCTGTGGGAAAACCGAAACAGAAGAGAATCGAAGCATTTGAGATGTGGTGCTGCAGACGAATGTTAAAAAACAGATGTAATGCTAAGGTAACGAATGAGGAGGCCATGCACGGTATCGGGGAGGAAAGGAATATGTTGAAAACTTAAATAATACGTAAATAACAATAATACGCTCGGCGTCAACACACAGACGGTATTTGTTTTTCGATATATCGAAATACCCACTTCTATTGCAAGACGTGGCATAACTGGTAAGAGTTCGGACGCAGATAGTTCTCTCATCGATGCTGTTCATGAAACTTATAGAAATCAGCTGTATCCGTTCTCGTGGAATCTTGACTCTTTATTATTATCGTAACGATCGCGTGTTTAAAAATAGTTGTTACCACAAGTCCTGTGTTATTTCATTCTTCATAACCTAGAATTATGAAGCGAACACCACTTGAATTATAGTTTGTTGTGGAACCTAGAAATGATAGAGTTTTCCCGATATGCGAGCAGATTGTGTGAAACAGGGTGTGATTATCAAATTGATTACAAAACTAGAACACAAGAATCTGCTGCTGTTCCGGATGTATGTTCTGTCCTACTACAGATGTGCCCCACGGCTCTGTCCTCGATCTTCTCCTTTATATCCACTGCATTACTGATATGTAAAAATCACCTCCTCCAGTCCACTTCAGTATGGTTGTGTCCCAGCATTCCTAGTCCCTACCCATATCCCAACATGTTAATCAGTTCATCGACCAATTTAACCAGTGACTACTGAAGGTAAACCACTCTACGTCACAGGCAACAACGATAAAGCAAACCACCCGAAGCTTCCATATCTCTGACTTATACCTCACTATTTACAACTATCTTATCCAATTAACTTATATACTCAGTATTTTGAACTAGCCCTCGACCAGCTATTAACATGGAAACCACACCTACTAAACATCCAATAGAATGCTCACAATAGCCTAAATGCACTAAAACTGCTAACTGGCCGAACATGAGGACTGTGACACCAAACTCTACTCCACACCTAAAAATCACTGGTCTACACTGTCATCTCCTACGTCAGTGTTGCCTGGATATCCGCTCCACTCAAATTCTATTCGCTGCTAAACCGTCAGCGCTATGAACACCATCTTTCTATCTGTACCCGTTTACTTTGCGTCATAGGGATCTACTACCATCTCATCAATATCACACCCCTCCTAACCTGCACTGAACAACTGCACATATCAATTACTATCCAGAAACCTCACAGAGCGAGGCGGCGCAAAGGTTAGCACACTGGACTCGCATTCGGGAGGGCGACGGTTCAAACCCACGTCCGGCTATCCTGATTTAGGTTTTCTGTGATTTCTCTAAATCGCTTTAAGCAAATGCCAGGGTGGTTCCTTTGAAAGGGCACGGCCGATTTCCTTCCCCATCCTTCCCTAATCCGATGGGACCGATGATCTAGCTGTTTGCTGCCCTCCCCCATATCAAACAACCAGAAACTTGATTCTAATAATCTTATTGTTTCTTAATCATCAACCCTGGTATGCTGCCCCGCCTATACCAAAACATTCCACTCTTCCTGCACCTACACAACTGCAACTGATTCGTTTTCTACATGAGGAGTCTTTTCTCAATTGTCCTCTCCATTTTTCCCTATCGCCTCTGCCCTTAATACCACGACTCACTTTTTCTTCTCACTATCCAGACCAAGGCTCACCAACATCTCTGTAGATATTGTCCAATGTACCCCTATAAAACACATTTTCCCCTCCACGAAAGCTTTTGTCTCGCCTGTGCAGGTCCTTTAGATTTTTAGTGAAAGTACAATGCTCCATTCTAAAAGCTCTTCACCGTTTCAGCAACGTGTTGTAATTTTGTATTTCAGATTCCCCTTTTGCTTTAGTCCCTCTTTTATAATCCATCCATTTCAGACTCATTGGTTGCAACTGTATACATTAGTGTTTGCTATTTCTTAGTTGATACAGACGTAATTTTCCTTTATGGAAACTTCATGTACACGTTATGGAATGTTAAGCCTCTTCATAATGCACAATTGCTGCCACCTGTTGTGCATCACTCTAAAAATACCAAAAATTTATTGTAGCAATGTGCAGTAGCGTGTTACCGTCAGAAAACATGAAAGTGGTTGGTTACTTATAATCCACTATATAACTGAATGCTACTGTTTTTCCTACATAATAATTATTGAATGATAAGTCATTTATTACAACTAAGAATATCTCAAAATTATTTTAGTACATAAAAAGAAGCCATGTGTACGATGTACATTTTGGAAACTGGTAGCTTTATTTATGCGAGGGGTGTTCATTGGGACATTGCGAAACATTCCCGCTTCAGCTCCTATAGTTTTATGAAGTTCCCATAGGTACCGACGCTATAAGCAGCCTTCAAAATGGCGTCTGTAACGCAGGTGCGTTCCAAGAACAGAAAAGCCATTGAGTTTCTTTTGGTGGAAAACAGAGCATTGCAGATATTCACAGGCACTTGCAGAATGTCAACGGAGGTCTGGCTGTGACCAAAAGCACGGCGAGTCGTTGGGCGAGGCGTCTGTCATCGCAACTAAGTCGCGCAAACCTGTCAGACGTCCCGCGTGCCGACCGGCCCCACACAGCTGTGGCTTCTGGAAAGTTGGAACGTTCGTTGACTCACATTCGAGATCATCGCTGGATCACAATCAAACACCTCGCTGCTCAACTGGATGTCTCTGTTGGTAGTGCTCACCTACTCGTCCACCAGTTGGGGTACCAGAAGGTGTGATCACGCTGGGTTCCCCGCCGCCTAACAGAAGCGTATAAAGAGTAACGAACGACCATCTGTGCGGAATTGCTTGCGCGTTACAGGGTTGATCGTGACAGTTTTTCGTCGAACATAGTCAAAGGCAATGAAATATGGATTCATTACTTCGAGCCCAAAGCAGAACGGCAATCCATGGAGTAGCGCCTCACCATCTGAACTCCGAAGAAAAAGTTCAAAGCTGTGTCCTCAGCCAGTAAAGTCCTGGAACTCTGAAGGGCTTATTCTGTTTGATGTCCTCCCTAATGGTGCAACGATCGACTCTGAAGTTTACTTTGCTACCGTCAAGAAACTGAAGAAACGACTTCAGCGTGTTCGTCGCTACAAAAATGAAAACGAACTTCGTCTTCATGACAACGCAAGTCCTCGCTGAAGTCTGCACACTGCAGAAGAGCTCGCAAAACTTCACTGCACTATGCTTCCTCATCCACCCTACAGGCCGGATCTCTCGCCTCCCTACTTCCGTCTGTCTCCCAACGAACTCTGCGGGGAAACAGATAATGGGGAGGGTACTAACGCAGTAAGACACTGGCTCCGACATCGGTGAGTGGAGTCAGGGGAACGAACAGGCCCTCAAAGTAAGACAGCGTAAGGCCATTGCAGTGATCTGTAATTATGTTGAAAAATAAGGCTTTGTAACCAAAGGAGTGGTGAAAGATATGGTGTATTGTAATTCTGAAAAAAACCGACAAGCTTTCTGAAAAAAAAAAACTGTTGCACAATACACTACTAGCCATAAAAATTGCTACACTAAAAAGAATGCAGCTGATAAACGGGTATTCATTGGACAAATATATTATACTAGAACTGACATGTGATTACATTTTCACGCAATTTGGGTGCATAGATCCTGAGAAATCAGTACCCAAAACAACCACCTCTGGCCGTAATAGCGGGCTTGATACGCCTCGGAAATGAGTCAAACAGAGCTGCATGGCGTATACAGGTACAGCTGCCCATGCATCTGCAACATGATACCACAGTTCATCAAGAGTAGTGACTGACGTATTGCGACGAGCCAGTTGCTCGGCCACCATTGACCAGACGTTTTACACTGGTGAGAGATCTGGAGAATGTGCTGGCCAGGGCAGCAGTCGAACATTTTCTGTATCCAGAAAGTCCCGTAGAGGATCTGTAAAATACAGTCGTGCATTATCCTGCTGAAATGTAGCGTTTCGCAGGGATCGAATGAAGGGTAGAGAAACGGTTCGTAACACAAGTAAAATGTATCGTCCACTGTTCAAAGTGCCGTCAATGTGAACAAGAGGTGACCGAGACGTGTAACCAACGGCACCCCATACCATCACGCCGGGTGATACGCCAGTATGGCGATGACGAATACACGCTTCCAATGTTCGTTCACCGCGATATGGTCAAACACGTATGCGACCATCATGATGTTGTAAACAGAACCTGGATTCATCCGAAAAAATGACGTTTTGCCATTCGTGCACCCAGGTTCGTTGTTGAGAACACCATCGCAGGCGCTCATGTCTGTGATATAGCGTCAAGGGTAACCGCAGCCACGGTCGCCGAGCTGACAGTCCATGCTGCTGCAAACGTCGTCGAACTGTTCGTGTAGAAGGTTGTTCTGTTGCAAACGTCCCCATCTGTTAACTCGGAGATCGATAAGTGGCTGCACGATCCGTTACAGCCATGTGGATAAGACGTCTGTCATCCGGACTGCCAGTGATGCGAGGCCGTTGGGATCTAGCACGGCAACCCGTATTACCCTCCTGAACCCACCGATTCCATATTCTGCTAACAGTCATTGGATCTCGACCAACGCGAGCAGCAATGTCGAGATACGATAAACTTCAATCCCGATAGGCCACAATCCGACCTTGAGCAAGTCGGAAACGTGAGGGTACGTATTTCTTCACCTTATACGAGGCACCACAACAGCGTTTCACCAGGAAACGCCGGTCAACTGCTGTTTGTGTATGAGAAGTCGGTTGGAAACTTTCCTCATGTCAGCATGTTGTAAGTGTCGCCACCGGTGTCAAACTTGTGTGAATGCTCTGAAAAGCTAATCATTTGCATATCACAGCATCGTCTTCCTGACGGTTAAATTTAGCGTCTGTATCACGTCATCTTTGTGGTGCAGCAATTTTAAAGGCCAGTAGTGTAATTATTGAATGCCCTTCGTATAAAGCTTCCTTCCAAAATTATTAAAAATTACCTAAGAGCATAGAAAAATTTTACTTGCGTCAGAAAAATATCAGGTCTGAAAGGATTAGATAAAAATGACCGCACAATAAACTCAGTTTCACTGCAGGCAATTGTTGGCAAAGATCGCTGTTGGTTTCGTCTCCCTGTGCTATTAAGTTTGAAAAAAATCAACACTTTCAGTGTTACGCAAATGTCTACAAAATTCTCTTGCAAAATTTTGATCTTTTAGTCACATTCCTTTCGGTCTAACTAATCACTTCGTAGCAGAAATCCCCTCAGACTTCAAGGAGAATATAATAATTCCAATCCCAAAGAAAGCAGGTGTTGACAGATGTGAAAATTACCCAACTATCAGTTTAATAAGTCACAGATGAAAAATACTAAAGCGAAATCCTTACAGACGAATGGAAAAACTGGTACAAGTCGACCTCAGGAAAGATCAGTTTGGATTCCGTAGAAATGTTGGAACACGTGACGCAATACTGACCCTACGACTTATCTTAGAAGAAAGATTGTTGTAGTTGTTGTGGTCTTCAGTCCTGAGACTGGTTTGATGCAGCTCTCCATGCTACTCTATCCTGCGCAAGCTTCTTCATCTCCCAGTACCCACTGCAACCTACATCCTTCTGAATCTGCTTAGTGTATTCATCTCTTGGTCTCCCTCTATGATTTTTACCCTTCACGCTACCCTCCAATACAAAATTGGTGATCCCTTGATGCCTCAGAACATGTCCTACCAACCGATCCCTTCTTCTGGTCAAGTTGTGCCACAAACTTCTCTTCTCCCCAATCCTATTCAATACTTCCTACCCATCTAATCTTCAGCATTCTTCTGTAACACCACATTTCGAAAGCTTCTATTCTTTTCTTGTCCAAACTATTTATCGTCCATGTTTCACTTCCATACATGGCTACACTCCATACAAATACTTTCAGAAATGACTTCCTGACACTTAAATCTATACTCGATGGTAACAAATTTCTCTTGTTGAGATACACTTTCCTTGCCATTGACAGTCTACATTTTATATTCTCTCTACTTCGACCGTCATCAGTTATTTTGCTCCCCAAATAGCAAAACTCCTTTACGACTTGAAGTGTCTCGTGTCCTAATCGAATTCCCTCAGCATCACCCGACTTAATTCGACTACATTCCATTATCCTCATTTTGCTTTTGTTGATGTTCATCTTATATCCTCCTTTCACGACACTGTCCATTCCATTCAACTGCTGTTCCAAGTCCTAAATGCTAGAAACGTAGGTTTGCCTTTCCTTAATCTTTCTTCTAAGATAAGTCGTAGAGCCTCACGTGTTCCAGTATTTCTACGGACTCCCAACTGATCTTCCCCGAGGTCGGCTTCTACTAGTTTTTCTATTCGTCTGTAAAGACTTCATGTTAGTATTTTGCAGCCGTGGCTTATTAAACTGATTGTTTGGTAATTTTCACATCTGTCAACACCTGCTTTTTTTGTAATTGAGATTATTATATTCTTCTTGTAGTCTGAGGGTATTTCGCTCGTTTCATACATCTTGCTCACCAGATGGCAGAGTTTTGTGAGGACTGGATCTCCCTAGGCCGTCGGTAGTTCCAGTGGAATGTTGTCTATTCCGGGGGCTTTGTTTCGACTCAGGTCCTTCAGTGCTCTGTCAAACTCTTCAAGCAGTATCGCATCTCCCATTTCATCCTCATCTACGTCCTCTTCCATTTGCGTAATATTGTCCTCAAGTACATCGCCCTTGTATAGACCCTCTATATACTCCTTCCACCTTCCGCTTTCCCTTCTTTGCTTAGAACTGGGTTTCCATCTGAGCTCTTGATGTTCATACAAGTGGTTCTCTTACCTCCAAAGGTCTCTTTAATTTTCCTGTAGGCAGTATCTATCTTACCCCTAGTGAGATAAGCTTCTACATCCTTACATTTGTCCTCTAGCCATCCCTGCTTAGCCATTTTGCACTTCCCGTCGATCTCATTTTTGAGACGTTTGTATTCCTTTTTGCCTGCTTCATTTACTGCATTCTTATATTTTCTCCTTTCATCAAACAAATTCAATATTTCTTCTGTTACCCAAGGATTTCAACTAGCCCTCGTCTTTTTACCTGCTTGATCCTCTGCTGCCTTCACTACTTCATCCCTCAAAGCTACCCATTCTTCTTCTACTGTACTTCTTTCCCCATTCCTGTCAATTGTTCCCCTATGCTCTCCCTGAAACTCTGTACAACCTCTGGTTCTTTCAGTTTATCCAGGTCCCATCTCCTCAAATTCCCACCATTTTGCAGTTTCTTCAGTTTTAATCTACAGGTCATAACCAATAGATTGTGGTCAGAGTCCACATCTGCCCCTGGAAATGTCTTACAATTTAAAACCTGGTTCCTAAATCTCTGTCTTACCATTATATAATCTATCTGATACCTTTTAGTATCTCCAGGGTTCTTCCATGTATACAACCTTCTTTCATGATTCTTAAACAAAGTGTTAGCTATGATTAAGTTGTGCTCTGTGTAAAATTCTACCAGGCGGCTTCCTCTTTCATTTCTTTGCCCCAATCCATAGCCTCCTACTACGTTTCCTTCTCTCCCTTCTGCTACACTCGAATTCCAGTCACCCATGACTATTAAATTTTTGTCTCCCTTCACTATCTGAATAATTTCTTTTATTTGATCATACATTTCTTCAATTTCTTCGTCATCTGCAGAGCTAGTTGGCATATAAACTTGTACTACTGTTGTAGGTGTGGGCTTCGTATCTATCTTGGCCACAATAATGCGTTCACTATGCTGTTTGTAGTAGCTTACCCGCATTCCTATTTTCCTATTCATTATTAAACCTACTCCTGCATTACCCCTATTTGATTTTGTGTTTATAACCCTGTAGTCACCTGACCAGAACTCTTGTTCCGCCTGCCACCGAATTTCACTAATTCCCACTATATCTAACTTTAACCTATCCATTTCCCTTTTTAAATTTTCTAACCTACCTGCCCGATTAAGGGATCTGACATTCCACGCCCCGATCCGTAGAACGCCAGTTTTCTTTCTCCTGATAACGACATCCTCTTGAGTAGTCACCGCCCGGAGATCCGAATGGGGGACTACTTTACCTCCGGAATATTTTACCCAAGAGGACGCCATCATCATTTAATCACACAGTAAAGCTGCATGCCCTCGGGAAAAATTACGGCCGTAGTTTCCCCTTGCTTTCAGCCGTTCGCAGTACCAACACGGCAAGGCCGTTTTGGTTATTGTTACAAGGCCAGATCTGTCAATCATCCAGACTGTTGCCCCTGCAACTACTGAAAAGTCTGCTGCCCCTCTTCAGGAACCACACGTTTGTCTGGCTTCTCAGCAGATACCCCTCCGTTGTGGTTGTACCAACGGTACGGCTATCTGTATCGCTGAGGCACGCAAGCCTCCCCACCAACGGCAAGGTCCATGGTTCATGGGGGGGGGGGGGGGGGGGGGGGTGAAGAAAGATTAAAGAAAGGCAAACCTACGTTTCTAGCATTTGTTTACTTAGAGAAAGCTTTCGATAATGTTGACTGGAATACTCTCTTTCAAATTCTGAAGGTGGCAGGGGTAAAATACAGAGAGCGAAAGGCTGTTTACAATTTGTACATTAACCAGATGGCAGTTATAAGAGTCGAGGGGCATGAAAGGGAAGCAGTGGTAGGGAAAGGAGTGAGACAAGGTTGTAGCGTCTCCCCGATGTTATTCAATCTGTATACCGAGGAAGCAGTAAAGGAAACAAAGAAACATTCGGAGTAAGTATCAAAATCCATGAAGATGAAATAAAAACTTTGATGTTCGCCGATGACATTGTAGTTCTGTCAGAGACAGCAAAGGACTTGGAAGAGCAGTTGAACGGAATGGACAGTGTCTTGAGAGGAAGGTATAAGATAAACATCAACAAAAGCAAAATATGGATAATGGAATGCCCTCGAATTAATTCGGTTGATGCTGAGGGAATTAGATTAGGAAGTGAGACACGTAAAGTAGTAAAGGAGTTTTGCTATTTGGGGATCAAAATAACTGATGATGGTCCAAGTAGATAGGATATAAAATGTGGACTGGCAATGGCAAGGAATACGTTTCTGAAGAAGAAAACTTTGTTAACATCAAGTATAGATTTAAGGGTCAGTAAGCCGTTTCTTAAAGTATTTGTATGGAGTGTAGCCATGTATGGAAGTGAAACATGGACGATAAATAGGGTAGACAAGAAGAGAATGGGAGCTTTCGAAATGTGGTTCTACAGAAGAATGCTGAAGATTAGATGGGTAGATCACATAACTAATGAGGAGGTATTGAATAGAATTCGGGTGGAGTTTGTGGCACAACTTGACCAGAAGAAGGGATTGGTTGGTAGGACATGTTCTGAGGCATCAAGGGATCACCAATTTAGTACTGGAGGGCAGCGTGGAGGGTAAAAATCGTAGAGGGAGACCAAGAGATGAATACACTTAGCAGATTCGGAAGGATGTAGGTTGTAGTAGGTACTGGGAGATGAAGAAGCTTGCACAGGATAGAGTAGCATGGAGAGCTGCATCAAACCAGTCTCAGGACTTAAGAACACAACAGTAGAGAGATTAATTTTATCTGTCACAAATGGGGTGAAGTAGTTGGAAGAAGAAGTAGTTCTTTATAAAAGGTAGTTATCAAGGATCAAGCCAAGTCAAATGCATAGTAAATACGCCTAAACCTCTAAGAATGCACTATAACCACAGTTAACTTATACTTTTTTTAAAGTGAGTTTCCGGCTAATAACGATTTCTCGCGTATACCAACTGGTTCTTTGTTTTTTTCAGCAGTTGCACATATTCTCTGAAGGTCCTGCGACTTTGTAAGGTTGGCACCGCGTGCTCGCACCGGTGACCTGGCGAACCCGGCAGGCGTTCCGCCCCCCCCCCCCCTCCCGCAGGGCGGTCATTACCATTGTGGCGGCCGCAGTGGCTACGTAGTGGCTACGTGACGGACATATACCTGTAGACGTGCTGCGACCTCACGCCGAGTTCTGCACTCACGTCCCACTTGCTCTTCTCAGCCAGCGACCTCCGCCCGCAGTGCAAAGGGCGCCTGCAAACGGAGGACACCTCTCGAATTTCAAAAGTATCCGGACCACTGTGTATCGCGGAATTGGCCACTAGACGTCAGGAGAGGCCGACCCACCGGTATCTTGTTATCGCTAGAGAGTAACAGCGGATTGGCTCGCTCCACTGACTTCGAGCATGGACTAAGCATCGGGTGTTACTTGAGAAATACACCCATCAGGGGCATTTCATCCCTTCTCAGGCTGCCGAGATCGGCTTTTGGTGATGTGATTCTGAAGTGGAAACGCGGAGGAACAACTACAGTTTAACCAAATAGAGGCAGATCTCTCATACTGAAGGACAAGGACAGTAGATGACAGCGGAGGATGATTGCAAAAAGTTGCATCGGCAAAGGAGTCACTCGCGGGTTGCCCATCTAGCACCAAAGTCCATAGGGAGTTGAAAAGAATGTGGTACAATCATCAAGCTAGGGCTCAAAAGTATTTTGGAGAAAGCATTCGTTACAACTACACTACTTGCGATTAAAATTGCTACACCAAGAAGAAATGCAGATGATAAACGGATATTTGTTGGACAAATATATGATACTAGAACTGACATGTGATTACATTTTCATGCAATTTGGGTGCATAGATCCTGAGAAATCAGTACCCAAACAACCACCTCTGGCCGTAATAACCGACTTGATACGCCTGGATATTGAGTCAAACAGAGCTTGGATGGCGTGTACAGGTACAGCTGCCCATACAGCTACAAGACGATACCACAGTTCATCAAGAGTAGTCACTGGCGTATTGTGGCGAGCCAGTTGCTTGGCCACCATTGTCCAGACGTTTTCAATTGGTGAGAGATCTGGAGAATGTACTGGCCAGAGCAGCAGTCGACCATTTTCTGTATCCAGAAAGGCCCGTACGGGACCTGGAACATGCGGTCGTGCATTATCCTGCTGAAATGTAGGGTTTCGCAGGGATTGAATGAAGGGTAGAACCACAGATCGTAACACATCTGAAATGTAACGTCCACTGTTCAAGTGCCGTCAATGCGGACAAGAGGTGACCGAGACGTGTAACCAATGGCACCCCGTACCATCACGCTGGGTAATACGCCAATATGGCGATGACCAATACACGCTTCCAATGTGCGTTCACCGCGATGTAGCCAAATACGGATGCCACCATAATGATGCTGTAAACACAAGCTGGATTCATCCAAAAAAAGTCGTTTTGCCATTAGTGCACACAGGTTCGTCGTTGAGTACACCATCGCAGGCGCTCCTGTCTGTGATGTAAGGTCAAGCGTAACCGCAGCCATGGTCTCCGAGCTGATAGTCCACGCTGCTGCAAACGTCGTCGAACTGTTCGTGCAGATGGTTGTTGTCTTGCAAACGTCCCCATCTGTTGACTCAGGGATCGAGACTGGCTGCACGATCCTTTACAGCCATGCGGATAAGATGCCTGTCACCTCGACTGCTAGTGATACGAGGCCGTTGGGATCCAGCACGGCGTTCCGTATTACCCTCTTGAACCCATCGATTCCATATTCTTCTAACAGTCATTGGATCTCGACCAACGCGAGCAGCAATGTCACGATACGATAAACCGCAATATCGATAGGCTACAATCCGAACTTTATCAAAGTCAGAAAAGTGATGGTACGCATTTCTCCTCCTTACACGAGGCATCACAACAACGTTTCACCAGGCAACGCCGGTTAACTGCTTTTTGTGTATGAGAAATCGGTTGGAAACATTCCTCATGTCAGCACGTTGTGGGTGTCGCCACCGGTGCCAACCTTGTGTGAGTGCTCTGAAAAGCTAATCATTTGCATATCTCAGTATCTTCTGCCTGTCGGTTAAATTTCGCGTCTGTAGCACGTCATCTTCGTGGTGTAGCAATGTTAATGGCCAGTAGTGTACATTAAGATAGGTATGGAACAGAAAAAACTGCCAATGAATAACTAAAAGTGTGTAATTATAATCCATTTACTAGAGAAGTACATTTAGTTTGCATGAAGTCATCTTGCATCAAAAGAGAAATAACAGCTCTTCTATTCCGTTGCATACCCATGGACTCTGATGCACATCTATTTGGCGTTGGCTCCACAAGATTCTGTATTAGATCAAGTGGAAGAGTTGACCATTCGTCCAATAAAGCAGCAGCAAATTAATCCTTGTTTGAGTAGCTCTTTCGACGGACACCTCGATCCGATGTATCCCAGAGGATTTCAGTTGGTCTTAGATCCGGGCTCTGGCTCGACAATTGCAAAGTTTTTATCTGAAAATTATTTTTAAATTGGCAAAGATTGTTTTTTTAATCTTTTTCCTGCTGAAATATCCACTTACATGGCATATTCTTGCCCCATCTGGAACCACATTCTTTTCTAAAATATCACTGTACATGAAACGATTCTTTTTGCCAGTCCAGGTCTGGAAAAACATACTCACACCTTAACGGTGCCACCACCGTGCTGAACGATTGGTATCCCGTACATTTTGTAGTTCATTTGGGTTTTCGGGTGCCGTATATACTGCGCACCACCAGACGAAAATACATTAAATTTACTTTCATCACTCCATAAAACTTCAGTCATAATTGCTGGCCGGTCGCGGTGGTCTCGCGGTTCTAGGCGCGCAGTCCGGAACCGTGCGACTGCTACGGTCGCAGGTTCGAATCCTGCCTCCGGCATGGATGTGTGTGCTGTCCTTAGGTTAGTTAGGTTTAAGTAGTTCTAAGTTCTAGGGGACTAATGATCACAGCAGTTGAGTCCCATAGTGCACAGAGCCATTTGAACCATTTGAACCATATTTGCTGTTTGTTAGCTAACTCTCTCGTGGCCTTCGAATTTTTCGAGTTTATGAGTATGTTACGTGACTATCGTCTGACATTCAAATCACCTGCTACTTGGCGACGTTTTAGAGTCGATAATGATGATCCAGATCAACCCAAACTTTTCTTGGATCAGCAGCTGACAGCTTACAAATCATTCTTATATATCATTATATATATATATATATATATATATATATATATATATATATATATATGTATATGTATATATATTCTATTTCTCGGGAGAACCTTAATATCTAATGGTATGATGTTCGTGTCACAATTTGTGATCCAATTTTAGTTTCCTCCCTCGGGAGAACAGTGTCCGCTTCTGTTGTTAAATAGTTTTCATGTTACACTATTTCCTTTACTTTATTCGAGTATTTGGTGCTTAGGACGTACGGCATGTACAACTATATTATGTATTTGAAATCAAATTTTATCTTATTTGCCAAACTTCACATTAGGATAATCTACTCATACTTTTCGGGTGTTGGTCCCGAGTTAAAGTCTCGGTCGGACACACAGTTTTAATCTGCCAGGAAATTTCATACTCATACTTTTGTTCAGAATTCCATTGAAAATTTTCTTTCTGTCTCTTTTCTACAAATCTTAGTGTGAACATTTCTTGTATATTTCTTGATATTTGCAAGAAATACTGTCAGATTCTTGTTAATAAGGGGAGGGAGGGGTAATGTAAGGTTTCTAGTTTATTTTTGCTATTCATTGAAATTGATGTGAACTCTCTTTTTCATCAATATGTCGTAATTCATATATGTACACTGGATATTTTTCAAATAGAGGTCTTCAGTAGTCCTTGTGTTATGCCACAGAGGTTCTAAGTGGAAAAAAATGCGATATATGCTTGGCAGTAGCATTGTCTTTAGACTTCTGTGAGTTCTAAGTGACTGAGTCGGGTGTTGGTCACACTACTGGAAAGTGTGGAAATACGTCGCATAGTGCAGAGATACAAATGCAGAGGATGTTGATTTTTGGAAACACGATTTTCTAAAGACTGATGTCAGAAGTGTGAATATTTTCGGGTATTGTCACTGAATTGCTTTCTCGTACATAATTTACGATGAGGGTGACTTATCTTTCTTGATTCGAGGCACCTAGTTTGGTTATCGAGATGACATCAGTTAAAATTATCTGCCGAGATGGCTCATACTCAGAGTTACAGATGACTCATTCCATTAACATTCTGTTAACTAATTTCACAGCAGAGTGACATTTTTAATAATAAGTAATTTTTGTAAAAGCCATTGTTACTATGAAAAAATGAGTTTCATCATCCATGTTATAGTTTTGAATGCTGATCTCTTTTCGATCAATTAGTAAGTCAAGTCACGAAAATTTTATTTTCTAATTGTACGTCGCCAGATTGCACTTTGCAGAACACACTAATAAATCTAAAGCGTAATGTGCGTAGCATAGCTGCAAGTCCTTGCACTGTACTTCCTCAAGGCTTCCTTTCATTAGCTGTTTTGCTGCTGTGCTGCATTTTTCTTTTCATCACTCTCGAGCAGTACTGAGCTTCTGTTGCACAGATAAGCCAAGTAAATTTGCTACGGCCAGTTTAAACAACACAGTGAGGACACAAAATCATCATTTTCAGTTAAGCTTTCCATTTCAAAATTACTATCAGGTTCAACTTAGGTAAAGTTTAGTTCAGACCATATTTCTTCATCAGACAGTCGTATTATTACAGTGCAGTGTCACATTCGCGTGTGTATCATTTAACAATTGGAATTTTATCTAGTCAGTTTTGTTACACACGTTTACAGGGCGTTTTAAGAGAAGCATCTTGTACATTTGCTCTTTGAATATTCGATTCCATTTTATGTAGAACTTTTATTCTGTCAGTTTTGTATGTTGTAACCGCAAGTGCTGCCCATCGTAGCGCATCATAGCACAGTTTACTGCACAGCATAATATGTGGCACCTCGGTTGGTATACAGTTTACATTTGCTAAAATTTAGTGGCTATACAGTTTCAATTGTATCTAGTGACTCCTTTTATTAGATAGCTTTTATGTAGTCATACCAATTGCTTTGTTCAGGTTCAACTCAACACAAACATACACAAAAGTTAAGGGTAGGAAGCCAATTCAGTTTAGAACATACAAAAAAAAATTAAGTAGTTTGTAGTGTTGCTGCGAAGTATGGGATCCTTGCCAATCAGCACTCATTACTCGCGGCAGCTGAGGTTTTCAGCTAGTCATCATTTATTCCAGAGAAAAAGCTGTACGGTCATCAACAGCAACTGTTCTTTCGAGAAAGTTACTGTCTTCGTATGTATAGTTAAAGGCGACCCAGCCATTGACCTTCGTCTGTGCGAATGCGCACATTTTGCCCAAACTCTTACGGGAATCGCCAAAGCGTGCGCGAGTAATGGGTGGGTGGGCAAATGTCTATAAGGTACAATACATCTGTAGAATTGTGGACAGTTGGGAATGTGTGTCTCACGGGAAGCGTGCAAGGGATAAGTCCCTGCAGTCGCGTTATTCATCTGTGTCCTTGGTGGCCCATATGGATAGAGCGTCTGCCATGTAATCTGGAGGTTCCGGGTTCGAGTCCAGGTCGGGGCACACATTTTCAGCTGTCCACATCGAGGTATATCAACACCACCTGTCGCAGCTGAGGTTTTCAGTTAGTCATCATTTATTCCAGGGAAAAATCTGCACGGTCATCAACAGTAACTGTACTTTCGAGAAAGTTACTGTCTTCGTAGATTCAATCATTTTCTCGTTCGAATGCAAAAATATTTTTTAAACCCACTACATAGAAACTAATGATCGTTGAAATAAAATAAAAGAAATCATAACTTGAGGAGAAAGATTTAGGTGTTAGTTTTTCCTGCGCCCTGTTTGAGAGTGCTTACATGTGTATTGCAGAGTAGTCAAGTTTTGCTGTAAATATCATGTAGATGGCTCATTGCAGAGTAATTACTTATCTCTATTTCTTACTCCCATTTCTCTTACTCCCATTTCTGTACTGCTTGAATATATCTGACCGACATTGTAAATTCCTTCAAACGAAACTACTTTATCCATTCACTCTATATACTTGCTCTTGATAGTAGTAATATCCACTTTGCTCTTCGTCGTCTATCCAGTATTTGGTACTGCTTGTTTCAGTCTTGGGTTTGTTTTTCTGGAAATGGCAGTGGTTCGTTGCTGTAGATCCACAGCACTTCCTAAAGAAAGAAAATGATTTTCCTGATTGGTTTCATGCTGCCCACCGCAAATTCCTCTTCTCTTCATCTCAGAGTAGCACTTGCATACAACATCCTCAATTATTTGTTGTTGGATACTTTCCAATCTCTGTGTTTCCCTATAATTCTTACCCTCTACAACACTTTCTATGGCAAATATTCAATCTTAAATCATGTCTTATCACTCTGTCCCTTCTTCTTGTTGATGATTTCCATATGTTGCTCTCCTCACCATTTTCGTGGAAAACCTAATCGGTCTATTTTATTTTCAACATACTTGTTTAGCGCCACATCTCAAACGCTCCGATTTTCTTCTACCCTGGTTTTCCCACAGTTGTAGATTAATGTCCATACTATGCTCTGCCCCAGATGTACATTGTCTGAAATTTCTTCCTCGAATTAAGGTTATGTTTGATACTAGTACATTTATTTGTCTGTAAATGTCCCTCTGTCTGTCCTTGTCTGCTCTCTTTTATGTCATGCTTGCTTCATCCGTCCAAGGTAGCAGAAGTCCTTCACTTCATGTACTTCATGGCCCCATTTTGATAAGTTTATCATCAATCCAATTTCTACTAGTCCTCATTACCTTCTTTTTTCCCCATTGTATTCACATTCCATAGTGTGTGCTCATTACACTCTTCATCCCATTCAAATGGCCCTGCAGTTACTTCTCACTGTCAATGAAGATAGCAATCTCATCAGCGAATCTTATAGTCGATATTCTTCCTCCCCCCACTAGGTCCTGAACCTCTCTGTCATTCTTTCTTCGATATGTAGTGTGAAAGGTAAGAGAAAGACTACACACCTGCCATTTAATTCTTGTTATTCCATTCTTATTTTTATCTCTTGGTTATTGTACATGTTGTATGTTACCCATCATCCCTTGTAACTTTTCTATCTTACTTACAATATCGAACATCTTACACTACTTTATATAGTTGGTGGCTTGCTCTAAGTTGACAAATTTTATAAACATTTCCTGATTTGTCTTAAATCTAGTTCTGACTAATAAGTATAACATAAGAAGTACCTACCTGGTGCCTTTACCTTCTCGAAAGAAAAGCTGATAGTCCTCAGATTGTCACTCTTCTTTATTCTTGTCAGCAATATCTTAGTATGAATAAAGCTGTAAGCCCTTCTGCAGTTCACACCAACAGAGTCCCTCCAGACGTGACTTACTGCTCCATAGAAGATCAAGGCTAACTAGATGAGCAAAGGGTCCCCTGGCACAGGCCTTCCCTCTCATCAGAATGGCTGTAAACTGAATAGAACTCAACCAAGACAGAGCTAATATTTATACAGGAGGAGCTAGATTGGGGTGGCAATGATGTCATACATGCTGGTTTCCCCATTTGGTTGGTTCTCCAGATCACTTGAAGCTTTCACAACTTTACCTTTCGCATACCTTTTTCTACCGAGGCAGTAAACAGAATAATTACCCTTCCATCCGCAGTTATCTCTCACCACTATGATTACATCCCTCCATTGACATGATTTATTTTGCTGTATCTCTGGATTGGGTGCTTAACTTATTCAGGGTCTTCAAATAGCTTCTGTCTTTGCCTGTGGCACCACTGGCGTCTATTTCTCACTGGCATTCTGCCTGGCCATTGACCTGTGCTGCTTTGCCTCTGGCATAGCCAGGGAAGAACGTCAACATTTTTCTGAGGGCACCAAGTACACTACTCCATTGCGCAACAACACTGAGTTTCCATGCCTGTCTAGCTTGTGTGACTTGCTGCGCAGTTTACATTCATGCCCACAGAATACCTTCAAAGAGAAGATCATACCATATGTGGTGGTATATTACGTTGCATGTGCATACAACTCTAGCTGTAATCATTTGAATGTCAGGCCAGTGAAAATCCTATGAGATGGCTGCCTGCTGAACTTGATGAACTTGCAAGGGAAGTTGATGTGATTTATAGCACCAACATCCATATGACCAAATCATGGGAATAGAAAGCATTAAATTATATTTGTCGACTGCCATTAGATAAAAAAAACTAAAACTTCATATATGGATCTTTCATGTCTAACTGGCAAGTTCTGCAGCGCATTACACAGTGCATGTAACTCTAAGTACCATTACACATATCCTATTTTCCCCAATTTAATTGGATATGATACTCAATTTCTTCTTGAGCACTTGCCTGATTTTAGTTTGAGCTATTACAAGTTAGTGTTGCATATGACAGGATGGGTAAATGTATTTCATTTTCCAAGAAAATCATAAAGAACATCATGCTGTGCTCCCTGAACCCACTATGATTTGAGCATTCATCACTTCAGAAACCAGCTTAATTCCCTTATCGCTGTGTGCTAGCCAGTTTTCCAGCTTTGTTTCTGGTGTGCAACAGTAATATGAGAGATTGTGTAATTCTACAGGTGTTTGGTCCAGAATACCACTGCTACCTTGTATGATGCGCAACCTATCACATGTGTTATGCTACTGTATGGTTGGAGGGTATGTGTGCCTTATTACATACCACCTCTCTGATGTTCATCAAGCAGTTGTGTGGCGAAGAGGACCAAGCCGTTTAACTGAGACCATATTCCCCCTTCATCTTATGACACACTTATGAAAAACACATCTGCTTCAATGTTCGTCTTTAATTCCTTCTGTCTACCAGCTATTTCGCTATCGCCATCATCTTTTATGATCTAAGTTCTATGATTTGTGTCTACACTTTGGAAGTTGTAAATATTTTCATTGATGAGTTCATTAGGTATGATATATAAAAAAATCCAGTCCAGATTTCTGGTTATGTACATCCACCACTTTAATATGATTCTATATTGTATTTAGAAGTTCATTATCATGAACGTCAGTTGGTTTAATTTTCATTGTTTGATGTACAGTTCACTCCCCAATTGTTTCAGGAAAAATATCTGTCCATTTGTATGATCCACAAAGACTAAAACACATCAACAGTTTTGTTAACTCTGTTCAAAGAGTTCGCTATATGTACCTTCATCTGAGGGCATGTCCATGACAGTCTCGAAATATCTCTTATTAAACTCATCATTATGATAAGTTTAAAGATTTACATGCACTGATTTATTTCAGTCTGCTGCAATTGCTGAAACACCCATGCAACTTCATTCCCTATCTTTGTTTCAAACGTAAGGCCCTCGAAAATTTTAAGTTTATATCAATGACCATTAAGATTTATTTGAAACATTTGTTTGACCTTGAATATTGCCTCATATACACAAGATCTGCGTGCTATAAATGATCTGAACCTCGAATTACGATGCGCCTGTATTACAACGTTTACCACTCAGATTTGTGTAGTTCTAGAACTACTCTCTCCATAACTGTTCTATAATGTGTCGTTCTCAAACCTCTGAAATGATTAATATGTTTTCATTCATGTGAGAAGTATTCCAAGAGGTGGCTGATGCCAAGAGCAGTTGTTATCATTCTATTGTTTCGCTGGGATCATCGTAAGATACATACTGCAGAGACTGATTGTTCATTTTTATGCTGAATTTCTACGCTTTTGTGTCCTAACTAATTCGACTTTTAAAAGTTTCTATTTCCTACTGTTCATGATTTTTATTCATCCATGTGCGGTGTTGTCTTTCCTATGTATATTTGTCACACGAATTATTTCAGCACATATTTTATCTCTTTCAGAAAATATTTGTCATGGCATTAAGTTTTTAAGAATATTAGATCCACTAACCCCAGTTATCTTCCAATTTCTGTATCCCCACCAGTATCATATGCTTTGTTAAGCTTAGAGGTTGTGTATTAAACAATACAATTGTTCCCTAATGACCCCATAAGTCTATTTTTCTCACTACCTTCATGATGGTCAATGAAATAGGCAACATTATATCCTTCCTCTTCTTTACCTTCTTCTTCTTTTCTTGTGCTCCAATCAATCTTTTTGGGTCTGTGCAAGAGCCATTTAAGACTCAGATATAGATTTTACTCTTTATGAGAGATAATGATACAACTGTTCTAATTTTAACAACTGTAATTTCTGCCAAATAGACCTCCATATCTCGATAACTTTGATTTTTTCATTACAAGCTGTTCCATTGTTTATCAGCTATGACATAGTATAAAACTTACATACGATTGGGCTGTTAGTCATGATCGGTTTTTCTGTCCTTAGCTTTTCTTTCGTTCAGGCTTTCGATTTGTGATTTGTTTAACGCACATTTTATAGATGTTGTCTCAGTAAACTTTTTAAATTCTGTTAATCTTGTCTGGAGACTTTTTCTACTTACTTCAGTATTTATCTTGACGTATGGTTCATGTCAGTGCATTCTTTCATTCACCTGTTTCACTCAGAATTCATACATCCCACCAATTATAGATGTTGCCTATATTAGTCTATCCAATTCTGTTAATCTTGTGCTGAAGCTTTTGTTAACTGCTTCAGTTTTTCTGTCACCATATGAACAAATGTTCTGTCTACATATCATCCCACTTCTCCTCATGAGCACATAATGCAAATGTGAACATATCCATAGTGTATTGTATACCAATTTATATATCTCTTTTTTCAAATATATACAGCAATATTCACCTCCAAACATTCCACTGCTCACATTTTTATACAGCTTATATATCGTCATATTTGTCGTAAGGGAATCTTTTTAATTTACAGTTAACATATCGATTAACTTCAAGATAGCTATGATATTACATGTGTGCTCAGCTTTCAGATTCCTGATATTTTTGTCAATGTTTTCTTCCCAACCGTTTGTATACGTGATACTTCTGTTAATGCTTTCCTCTTGAGCATTTATATCATTGGTACTTTCACCAGTGCTATCATCTAGAAAATTTATATCCCTGATTCTTTTGCTCGTGCATTCTTCTCTGGCAGTTATGTCCTGCCTACTTATACTAATGATCTATTCTCGAGCATTTATATCCCTGATACTTTTGCCCATGCTTACTTCTTGGTCATCTACATCACTGATAATCTCACATAGCCGACCGCGGTGGCCGAGTGGTTCTAGGCGCTCAGTATGGAACCGCACGACTGCTACAGTCGCAGGTTCGAATCCTGCCCCAGGCATGGATGTGTGTGATGTCCTTAGGTTAGTTAGGTTTAAGTAGTTCTAAGTTCTAGGGGACTGCTGACCTCAGATGTTAAGTCCCATAGTACTCATAGCCATAATCTCACATACATCTTTAGGATGGAGTACTTTCATATTTTCTTTGAGAGCCATAGTCCTCGCTATTAGTATATTGATTGTATACCCCATGCCCTTAAGTCTTACAGTTACCTGCTGCTCAGTGTTTGTGTAATTTGTGTTATGCTGATCATCCCTCTCTGAATTTGTGTTAACCTTTCTAGGAAATATTTCAGCGTTTGCAGTACAGATTTTACAGCACAGATGACATTTGAGGCTTCCATTTACAGATTCAAATTTTCCATTAATGTACAAATTGATGTTCAAATGTGTGTGAAATATTATGGTACTTAACTGCTAAGGTCATCAGTCCCTAAATTATCCTAAAGACAAACACACACACCCATGCTTGAGGGAGGACTCGAACCTCTGCCAGGATCAGCCACACTGTCCATGACTGCACCGTCTTAGACCACTTGGCTAACTACTAATGGATGTCTGGCCTGTGTATCAACCACTTTTCTTTTAAAAAGAAACTCCTGAAAATTTCGTATATGTCGTTTATCATTCAGTTTCCTTATTTTATCAATGACCAGGAACTCATAGTGTATATGATTTCAGTAATCTCTGTATATGGCTTCAAATCTCATGTTACTTCCTAAATTTGTTTCAAATGTGCTTTAAATTCATATTGAGTTGTTTGAAAGCTATAATAAGGTTTATGTTATTCCTTACCAATTGCTTCAGGATCCTACAATGTTATGGACTCAAATAAAAGATCTCATCCACCATATGGCGATCAAAACAGAAATGTATCCATCTTTGATCCTGGTTTTCCATGCAGATATCATCAAATATAAACACAGTGTTTATATTTAGTCTTTCCAGTGGTGGAACATGACTGTTTTTGCTGAATGACATATATTTTAGATTATCAGTGTTGGACAGTTTCTCCTGTAATAGCTGATATGGTGATGACTAGAAATTTTCATTAGCATGCAAGGGATTTTATAGAGAAAAAAATATGCAAATACGACTTTTACACTTTTTTGTTTACAAACTCTTACATACAATAGAATATATGAACATGCTTAAATAAGAACATTGTTCAGTGCCTACACCACATACTGATACATAGCATGTCATATAGTTGAACAATAATTTCTCCTGAAGGATGTGGCGTTTTTCACACTAACTCCACCAAATTGGTCCATATTTTCTTGTAGAGTCTGCACCTAGCCTATTCATCTCTCTAAAGCATTCTGAATCTTGTAATTTCAGACATTAAATTTTTAAATGTCTGCCATAATGATGAGTACACTCTTCCTCATTTAAAAGTTTGACCATATGACAAGAAGTCCCTTACGAAGATTATATGATCTCATAACACTACTGATGGCTTTTGGCACTTCTGATGAACATGGTAGCATTTTACATTGAAGTATCACACAGACAAATTTAGTTATCTAAGAATCTCACTTCTGTAAGACTGTATTGTATGAGACGTATTTCAGAACTAAAGTCTGGTGACTCTTTAGCAATCTACTCTAGGGTTTGTTTGAATAACCAGTCATTTGCCAGTCAGTGAGAGCAGATCACAATTGGCAAAGACAATTGCAGATCTGGCCTGTTATTATATGCACGGTGTGATTAGATTATTACTGGCAAAAGGACCTTCAGCTGCTGCAATCCTTTGTGAGTTATGTCCAGTGTATGGACTTGAAATAATGAGTGACAAACAATTTCTAAAATGGCGTCTATAATTTCGAAATGGATGGACAAATGTACACGATGAACAGAGGAGTAGCAGACACAGTATTCGGACAGACAACATCATTAGTCAAGTGAATAAAAAACTTCAAAGTTATTGGCGTCGAACATCAGTGGGCTGGCTAAAGAAAACTAAAACTTTGATCGAACCTCAGTTTAGATGGCTGTCACTGAACAGCGTGGTAATCACAAACTGTGTGGGAGCTGGTTTCCAAAAATGGTCACTGATCAACACAAAGAGTAGACAGTGCATAGTGCACGACAGTTTATGGATCGCTGTAGTCAAGATGGAGATGCTTTGTTTTCCCACGTTGTTACAGACGACGAAACGTGGATATCGTACACCAACACATAATGGAAACAACAGTCAACGCAGTGGTGACATTCAAGTCCAACCAAACCAAAAAAAGTTGAAGGAATCTCTGTTCTCGAATAGAAAATCGATGGCTACCGTTTTTTGGGACGAAAAGGGCGTCCTTTTGATTGATTTTATAAACTGTGGTCAATAATTACACCTGAACTACACTGAGAAATGCTAACCAAACTGAGACATGCCATCCAAGATCGACACTGTAAAGAACTGTCGTCTGGCATAATCCTCCTTCACGACAACACACACCCCCACACCACTGCCAAAAACCAAGGAGAAAATACACGATTTGCGTTGGGATCTTTTTGATCATCCTCTGTACTGTTCCGATTTTGCACCAAGCGACCATTTCCTATTCTTTCATTTGAGAAAATGGCTGAGTGGACAACAATTTCAAACCTGTGATGGAGTCAAGGCAGACATTACCAACTGGTTGAATTCCCAGGTAGCAGATTTCAATGCACAGGGATGAAAGAAGCTGGTGCAACGTTACAGAATGTTTATAAATGTGAACAGTGATTATGTGGTAAAGTAAATTAGAAATGTTGTAAAATATTACTGTCAATAAAAACTTTTCTCGAGACCTCCAATGCACAGTCATTACAGGTTACCCAGTTTGAGGAAGAACAGGAGGGATAAAATAGTGATGGGACTACATTGTTTTGTAAGAACCTCTGTAATTACCTTGGTGACTGTGCTACAATGACTGCAAATCTTTTTAAACCTTTAACTCACCTTAAAAGTAAAAAAAATGATAGCGCTGGAGTGGATAAAAAGATCTCCTTAGTTTTAAGTATAAATTTAATGGGGGAAATTAATCAAAATCATGAAACAGAATAGTAGACTTCAACGTGGGATCCATTTGTTGCCCCGCACTTGTCGAGACGATATTCCACTTCCTGTCACGTATTCACCAACATTTTAGGTGTAATTGTCCCAACCGCCACGACAATTCTTTGCTGTAAATGATTGATCTTTTCACTGTATACAATTTGTGAATATATATATATACATATTTATTGATGTGTATGGCTACTGTAAATTTGTATGTTTCTGATTTGAGAATAATAATACTGTACACAACATTGTTTATGTGGCCCCAAAAGAAGAAGTCCAGTGGGATTAAGTCTGTTTCATGGCGGCCAAGGTATTGGGCCTGCACTGCCTATCCACATTCCTGGAAACAGAGTGTCTAGAGCTGCATGCACATTGTTACCTTAATGGGGTGGGGTGCAAATTGTTGGAAAAACACAAGCCCCTTTTCCACCTCAGTGTTGTCCATTTGGGGAAAGACGTACTCTGTCAAAATGTCATAGTAATCGTTCCGTTTATTTTTTCTGCGACAATGAAAGGACCACACTATCTTCCATCAAACCACACATTAACTTTGAGGAAGTCATGTTGATGTTGAATAACTTTTTGTGGATGCTCTGCCCCCCAAATTCAGCAGTTATGACGATTAACTGTTCCACTGACATGAAATGTAGCCTCATCAGAAAAGAGAATCTTTTTTAAAAAAATTGACATCATAATCAGTTCTGTGTATAAAGTCAGCAGCAAACTCATACCTTTATATTTTATCAGTAGGTTTTATTTCACTTAACAGTTACAATTTGTGTGCACTCAACTGTCTTTTATGGACAAAATCAGACACATTACCTTTATGCACTCCTAATTGTAGACTATGTCTTGCCAATTACTTATTCGGGCTCAAAACACACAAAACACAGATCTGTTCAACAACATCTTCAGAAGTTCTCATTCTACCTGGTGATTTGCCTTTAAAACACTACCAGTTTCCTTGAAAGACTTAAGCCAATGATGGACAGTTTTTGCTGTAGATGGTTCACCACCATATTGACACCTAAAATTACATTGCACTGTTATAACTGACTCAGTTTTCACAAGCCAAATAACACACTGCACATTCTCTTATGCAGTACACATTTTGTTCCTGAGTTGCTATGCGCTGCACTGCATGCATGAAATGAGGTAACAGAGGAAAGAAAACAGTGCTGGTTCCGTCTCAAGGTGAAGTAGACCTGCCAACTGAAGGGGAGTCAAACATGGAGAATTGATGAATCAAACACCACAAACTAAAATAGTGTATATCACTTTGTACAGATATCACCATCGTTAAAAATACTGTCTTTCTTTTTTTCTGAATCAAAACGGGTGAAATATTTTTCAAATGACAGTATTTTATAGTCATTAAATTTTCCCTGTATTATGTTTAAACTGATAGGAGTAACAACATAATTAGCTATTTCATAAGTAAATTCTGTGTATATAGGTTTATAGCTATGGGGTAATAGTAGCAGACTTTGGTTCTGCCTGAATCCATGAATTTATACATTGACCTAACCCAGTGGTCGGCAGTCATTAGTCAACAGAGACAAAAATCTGCAATACAGCTATTTAAATTTCTTTTGAGAGCCAGATTTTTTAAACTTATACAGGTAGGTACACAGTTATTAACATGCAGACAGGTAATGGGCCACAACAGAACAAACCCACAGCAGAGTCAGTCGAAGTTTTGAAGAATATTGGTAGGCAGGTCATCACAGAGCAGACCCACTGCAGTCCTTGTAGAAGCAATGGTATTGGTGGGCCACCAAAGGTGCAGACCCACTGCAGTCCTTGTAGAGATGGCCAGCAGCCATCTGCTGTGACTGTGCAGGTGCGCAATCACCACCGAAGAGTCTTGCGGAGAATATAGCAAGTCCATAAACCTCCACTTGTCCACTCGCAAAAAATTTGTTCGAAATGTCCTTAGAAGCAGCAATGCTGTTATCCAGTCCCTTGCTGAATTATTAACACACTTCCAAACACTATCAGTCCCTACTTCTCACATATTGTCCATATACTATGACCAACAGAAACGTGTGCAGTGAAATGTAACTTACAAGCTACTTAATTTGATGAACTGGTGTCAATTACAATTTTATAACATAAGAATACAATAACAAAGGTACAAAATACATCATTAAAGAACGTAACAATACGGATAACATTTGTAGTAAAACAGGCTTTACAAAAGAATAGAAATAAACATATACATCAGTGTTACAGGAATTATGACATAAGTAAATACATAAAAGATCAGAATAACTTTTGGAACATCAACTTCACACATGAGCATGAAAACAAAACAGAATTAATAATGTCTAAGATATTTACAAAGTAATAACATATTATTAATGCAAATTATATTTGAGGATAACAGTATGACTCATCATAGTTCATGTAACTGAGTATTAGAAAAATTCTACAACATAAGTCTTATCAGATAAACATATAAAGACAGGAAGAAGATAAATACACAAGGGTACACAAACACATAGTGGAAAGGACAGGGTTTGTTTTACTGCAGTATTTTGCAAACAAAACTTTCTTTACTTCTCGGAGATCTCCCTTCGTTCTTCATTATTTCCAAAAAGTCCTATCTATACCTGCTTTCTGAACTTTTTTCGTATAACTTCTCAGTGCATTTCTTCCAATTCATTGCAACTTACTATCTTATATACTCTACCCCCTCTTAAGCTAACTTAAATCTACTGAGCTCAGATGCTAAACTAAGGGAGGAGGCAATGCAGTAGCACAAAACAATTAGCACAAACAGCAATGACAAAAAAATGGAAATTGGCAAAGCAAGCAGCAGCAAATGCACTAACTTATATCTAAACATGACAAAGCTAGAGCAGAAAGAATATTACAGTATAAATGGCCATGTTTAATACCTATGTCACATTTTAACACTAGAGTGATGCATCACGAGATCTTACACTAGCAGATAAGTTACCAAATCGTAAAAAATTGTTTATGCAATTCCTGTGAAGGGAAACGTCTATTTATGTTCCCTCACTTTCTTGGAAGTAGATCAAAAAATTATTTTTTACTGGATCTGTAGACAGAAAATAGTGATATTAGTAGATCTATAAAATTTTATTTTAACCAATGCTGCAGTGCAGCTAGAAGCTAGATATTAAACAAAATGAGTTAATAAATACATAAAGCAAGCTATATGGCATTTCTATCAACTAGCAAGACAATAGCTGTGAAATGTTTCTCATCATTTCATTAGGCATTTTAGTAAATATAATAAATTAAGAGCTCCACAGTATAATCATATGTTTTCAAGTTTGAGTGTGTCGTATTTGCAATGCTTTCTACAAAGGAATGTCAATAGCGAGGATAATGGCTTCTTTTTTTTTCACGTGTGCCTCTGAAAGGCACACATTAATGGCTTTCTTCCAGGCTACTGTCGCGCAGCTGCGTGCCCACGATGCGTTACGTGAAGGTGGTCACTTACCTTTCTTACCAAAATATATACAACATCAATTTGCACTACAGTGACAGTCTCATATAAAAATTTCAAAAGGTCGAGAATTGGCATTCCAAATCTGTAGAAACAAAATCCTATAAATATAACAGTGTCCAAAAAATATTCTTCGGCATTGTGATACATTCACTCATTTATTTTATTTATTTATTTATTTATTTATTTAACCTGATCAGATTAGGACCATCAGGCCCTCTCTTACATCGGACCAGTGTTCCACACATGCAGCATTTCACACATCAGAGTTACATCATGACAATAGTTTAAATGAGAATGTTAGCTTACTCTAGTGACAATATGAATAAAGAGTAGTGACTAAGACCTAATTAAGTAAATTTCACATTTCACGTTTCATAACTCTTAAAGTACGATTCTTGCTTTCCAACATTCTTTTTCACAAGTCAGAGTCCCTAACCACTACTCATTATTCTTTACCTTATTACACATATACATATTCATCGACACTTCTTCAATAATTCATCACAATAAATACATAGCATAATTAAATTCCTCATACAGAATCAGCTTATTGATCATAAACATACCTCAACAGCATAATACACATATTCGTTGTAATAATAACATCATAAAACCTCAGTCAAATCTCAAAATCGTCGTAGCTTTCTGCAATAATTTCAAAACCTAAAAAGAATTCTTTGCTCATTTCAATAGTGTCATCTACCTCAAATGTTCTTTAAAAATCATGATCCCATACCAAATACATCATTCAAAGCTCCCATAGTATCACAATGCTTCCGAAAAAATATGAACATTTCACAAAGTTCACACAAAATCCAATTTCGTAAGTGTGAAGTTATCCAACTGTGTAATTGTGTAAACATGTGTCACTGATGTAGTGAAAAAAAATTTGTTTCTCTGTTAAATAATCAGATAGCTGTTTAATTCTGTGTTACAGAAATATGGTACCGATGTGTAAAGTTGTATAAGCAAATACGATATTAGCTAGGGCTCCTTGTGCTTGCCAAACACATGGTACACAAAGTAAGCGTGTACCTCCCTGAGGTCAACTCCGTTCAATGGAATGGACAGTGTCTTGAAAGGAGGATATAAGATGAACATCAACAAAAGCAAAACGAGGATAATGGAATGAAGTCGAATTAAGTTGGGTGATGCTGAGGGAATTAGATTAGGAAATGAGACACTTAAAGTAATAAATGAGTTTTGCTGTTTGGGGAGCAAAATAACTGATGATGGTGGAAGTAGAGAGGATATAAAATGTAGACTGGCAGTGGTAAGGAAAGCGTTTCTGAAGAAGAGAAATTTGTTAACATCGAATATATATTTAAGTGTCAGGAAGTCGTTTCTGAAAGTATTTGTATGGAGTGTAGCCATGTATGGAAGTGAAACATGGACAGTAAGTAGTTTGGGCAAGAAGAGAAAGAAGCTTTTGAAATGTGGTGCTACAGAACAATGTTGAAGATTAGGTGAGTAGATCAAGTAACTAATAAAGAGGTATTGAATAGCATTGGGGAGAAGAGAAGTTTGTGGCACAACTTGACTAGAAGAAGGGATCGGTTGGTAGGACATGTCCTGAGGCATCAAGGGATCACAAATTTAACATTGGAGGGCAGCATGGAGGGTAAAAATCGTAGAGGGAGACCAAGAGATGAATACACTAAGATTCAGAAGGATGTAGGCTGCAGTAGGTACTGGAAGATGAAGAAGCTTGCACAGGATAGAGTAGCATGGAGAGCTGCATCAAGCCAGTTCTCAGGACTGAAGACCACAACAACAACAACCCTCAGGTGTTACAGATTACAGGAATGGAATGAAATGTATCAGGAAAACCTTTGTATCATTGTAATTCAAAAATCTTCCAAAATAAATGTTTTAAGTACAAAATGAATCACTCGAATACGTGTCCTTTAGTGCTAAATGTACGTCTTGTTGTAAGATAATTCTGTGGAAGTGTCGTAGTTATCGTCCTCTGAAATCTAAGTTCTGCAGAAGTCAATGTACTTACCTCATGATAAACAAAAGTGAAATGCTTTGCTTATAGATATCCAAGTTATTACGCTTATTGCCTTGACGAAGAAAGTACTGTGCTGTAACGTATTGTTGTGCTACGGAAAAGGATGTCTCCTTGTACCTATACCACAAAAGTTACTACTAAAACATGTTTTACTTTCCAGAAGAATTCAGAAAAACTGTGCAGATATAAAACATATATACTGCAAAACCAACATTGTAAATTGCCACTTATTAGTAGCGTCTTGATAAAATCGTGTATCTGTCACATAAACTAACCACTGTGTCATCTGGTATCTCACAGAAAGTACTTTAAATCCAGAATGTATTTTAAAGTAAAACAAAATGTTGCATTAAAATCTCATTAGCAGTACTGGTACATGTTATAAGTATGTGAGCATTATGGTCGTTACGCAATCGTGCAACAAACAAGCAAGAATGTACACACACAATAACACTGTGTCGTCTGTTCACAATAACAATGCATTCGTAATTTCTGTTTAAATAAGTTCTCTTGGTTTTTGACTGGATATTTAACTTCAAACATTGTTGCATGTTAACAGATTCTAGGTCTGACAAAGCATACTAGTAATGTAAAGTGAAAAGTTATTTGGCAAAGACAAATTTAAAAAGCAGATTATCTTTCAATAATTGGTTTTACATGTGAAATGTGGTGTAAACCTTTACTCTTCCTAGTACGCAGAGTTTCAACTTCAACTCAGTTATCATGTGGTATATGTCGGATTCTGCAAGGTCCATTGTAAACTAGAAAGAATTTGTGACTCAGGTGTTTCTTCTAATGTGATAATGAATGAGCTTTAATGAGAACTTTCTGACCAATATATAATTTCTTTGCATTTGCTTTACCGTATAGTTTTCTCCTTTTGTCTGCTGCAGATTTTATATTTATAATAGCCAAATCAATTATGTCTTTGTGTCGAAGTTTACGTGTATTCGGGAAAGGTACAAGCTCTCTCATTCTGTTTGGTGGTTCTTCATTCTTCAGTACAAGAGTAGGTGGTAAAGCAGTGGAGTCATGAAGCATTTCATTCAGTACATTTCGAAATAAGTGTAAATATCTGTCCCAATGCTGATGCTTTCTGTGACAATAAAGTCTGCAAAGCTTATTGATTTCTTTCATAATCCGTTCGGACGGATTACAATGTGGTGAGTACAATGAAATAAAAACAGGTTTGATTTTATGATTCCGAAGCATGTGTGACCAAACAGCAGGTCTGAATTGCGGTCCGTTATCTGAAATTACTTTACTAACGTGTCCAACTTCACGTAAGAAATTTTTAACAAAGGCGTTGGATACAGACCGTCCAGTGGCTTTACGTAACGGTGTGAAAGAAACAAATTTTGTGAAGTAAGTTCAACAGCGACTAGACGTACTAAAATCCATTAGATGTTCTGACAAGCGGTCCCAAGAGATCAACAGCAGCAAATTCTTTTAATTTAGAAGGACTGATAGGAAACAATGGAGCACGATGTGAGACAGTAGATGGTTTCGCCTTTTGACAAAGTTTACAAATAGACAAGAGTCTTCGAATTCTCTTTTCCATATCGTTAAAATAACAAGTCGTTCGAAGAATATGATGACATCTGCGTGGGCCAAAATGTGCATAGCTGAAATGAATGTACCAAATGAGCTTATTAACAAAATCGTCAGGAATGCAAAGTACCTATAGCTTGACATCAACAGTGCAGCGTTGAACAGTATGTTGTTTCTAACCAGGTAATAATGCCGAATCTGTGTGTGTGTCTTTTCATGCCATTTGTTTTTGATGTCTTTCCAAATCGGATCTTTATGTTGTTCATGAGCAATGTCCTTTAAAGATGTGGTGACGAATTTTTCAAATGCGACTTTCTGAATGTAAAGAATACTGAAATTTTTCTCGAGGTTGCTTTCTGTGTTACTTTTCTCAAGCCCAGCCGGTGCGCGTGACAGTGCGCCCGCAACAATGTTCTCCTTGCCGGGAATGTAGACTATTGTGAAGTGGAATTCTTGCAGAAACAATGCCCAACGTTTTAACCTGTCATGATTTAATTTTGAAGACAAGAAATTGTAATGCACGATGATCACTGTATACTTTTACATGCTTACCAGAAAGAAAGAAACGGAATTTGTTAAATGCCCAAACGATAGCTAAAGCTTCTAATTCAGTAACGGAATAATTTTTTTCTGATTTTGTTAGCACTCGGCTTGCAAAAGCAATGGTCTTCTGGACGGTAGTGTCATTTTCTATAGCTTCTTGAAACAAATGGGCACCAAGACCGACTTTAGAGGAATCCGTGCTAAGGCAGAAATCTTGTGACAAATCTGGATGAGCTAGTATTGGCACGTTAAATAGCGATTCTTTCAAAGAATTGGATTCCAACTGTCCTTGTTCGTCCCAGTTCCAAATAGTATTTTTTCCAGTGAGAGAACAAAGTTTTGGTGCAACAAGAATTTGCATATTCAGAAAACGACGGAAAAATTTACGAGACTTAGAAAACTTGTTTTTTTTGTGGCTGGAACTGGAATGGCTCTGATTGCTTCTAACTTTTCAGCATCCGGCTGAATGCCTTCAGAAGAAATAATATGTCCCAAAAACCTCACCTTTGACCTACCGAATTCAGACTTTTCCAAGTTAACTGTAATTCCAGATTCTGCAAAAACACGTCACAAACGGTTGAGGATGCGATTATGTTGTTCCCATGAAGCTTCTGCTATTAGAATATTGGCCACATATAAGGTGATGTGACGTTTTAAGAACTCAGGTAATATGGAATTTAGCCGGCGAATGAATGCTGCCGAAGAAAGGTTCAAACCAAAAGGAAGTTTCCGAAACTGATAACAAACGCCGAAACAAAGGAAAGTTGTGTATTTTCTACATTCTGGATGAAGTACTTTCTGATAAAAGCTGGATCTGAGATCAATTGAAGACAACAGTTTTATTTATTTATTTTATTTATGCATTTATTTTTTACCTGGAAAGATTAGGGCCTTCAGGCCCGCTCTTACACCTAACCAGGCATACTCAGATTGAACGAGTTACAGTTTCCACATAACATTAAGGACATATAACGTATTATGCAATATTGATGTTAAAAAAATAGAGATTATAAAAGTGGTACAATGATAATTATAACAATAAAAAATAATTATAACAATCAAGAAGAATAATGATAATAATAATAATAATAATAGTGACTATGTATATGAAAGTAAACATACTTTTCTTTTGTGAATGTCAGTCCCATTGTTAGTTGGGAATTTTCTCGTTATATTCTTGCAGCTAGTGAGTTATTCTCATCGAGCAGAGACATAAGACGATAGAATGGGGTGAAAGAGATATATAAGAGGTAGATAGATTAGAGGAAGAGAAAAATAATGGTAAAATTCGAAGCTGTGATGGAGAGGAGAAAGAAAGAGATGGGAGGGGCACAAAAATGGTGGCTATACCGCCTCTAATATGTAAGTTTTGAGTTCCCTCTTGAATGTTGAGTAGTTCTGGATAAGACGAAGATCACAGGGAAGTGCGTTCCATAGTCGTATGGCTGAGATGGAGAATGACACGAAGAAAGAATTTGTGTTATGTAAAGGTACAGCCAAGATGCTAGACGTATCCGACCTGGTATTGCGATTGTGGAATGATGACAGGTGTTTAATGTGAGAAGATAAGTATTGGGAGCACCAGTGGCTAAGAAATCGAGAAAGTAAGCATATCGTGTGGAGATCGCGTGCCTTTAGTGGGCGTATCCAACCTAGCTGGGTGTATGAAGGACTGATATGATCATACAACCGAATATTGCACACGTATCTAACGCAAGCATTCATCACTAGATCGAGGCATCTAGAATTTTCACTATTTGTGCCGTGTTGAACTACATCGCAGTAGTAAAGATTAGGCAAGACTAGTGTTTGGACTAATTTTTGTTTAACATGGGGTGGAAATATTTTTCTAAATTTTTGAATTGCATCTAGGGGGAGAGCGATTTCCGGCAAGCTGTGACTGTTTGTTCTTCCCAGTTTAGGTGTTCATCCAAGGTTATTCCAAGGTCTATTACTGTTTTTTGGTATGTTAGTTGAGTACCATTGAGGAGTATTGTAGGGACTGTTTCGCGAAAGTACCAGCTTATTAACTTTGGATGAGAAATAAGTATGACCTGGGATTTCTTGGGGTTTAGTTTCAGACATAGGTTCTGTGTCCATCTAGAAACAGAGCAAAGATCTGCATTCATACTCGCTACTGCGCCAGCAATGTTTTTGGGGCTTGAACTTATGTACAGTTGGATGTCGTCGGCATATAGATGGTAGGTGCAGGAGTGAATCACTGAAGAAATATGATTAATGTACAGTGAGAAGAGTAGTGGACCAAGGACGGAGCCTTGGGGAACTCCAGAGCACATGCTTTTCCATGATGACTTTTCCGACCCACAAATGACTTGTTGACTTCTGTTTTTGAGGTAGCTCTCGAACCAGTGTATTGCGCTGTTTGAGAAATTCAGCTGTTTCATTTTAATTAGTAATATATCGAAGTCAACTGTGTCAAAAGCCTTGCTAAAGTCAAGCAGTGTTAAGATAGAAGCTTCACGTCTGTCCATAGCATGTTTAATGTCATCAGTTACTTTGATTAATGCAGTTGCTGTACTATGGTGCTTTCGAATGCCTGACTAATATTCGTCATGGATGTTCTGAGTTTTGAGGTAATCCGTCAGCTGTTCATGGACGATGTATTCTAGGGCTTTAGATATTGCAGGTAGTATGCTGATCGGTCTCTAGTCACCTGGCAACTTAGGGTTGTCAGTCTTGGGTATAGGCTGAATTAAACTTTGCTTCCACTCAGTAGGATATGTACTACTGACAAGAGACAGGTTGAAGATGTCTGTGATAACTGGAATAATAGTGTCTAAGACGTTCTTAATCATGCCAATGCTCACTCCGTCATTTCCTAATGCCTCGGAAGAGATTCTCATAATTGCCTTGTGTACTGTGGCGGTAGTGACATGTTTTAGGAAAAACGTGTCTCTCGAGAGATTGATATCTTGGGGCTGGTAATTTGTCGCTGCGTTTGAAGTAGTTCTTCCATCGTCTGCGGCCTGTCTGTTTCAGGAATAACGATAGTATTGATTTGTATCGAATCTAAGATAAGCCTGATCGATCCATTTTTCTTCTCAACAACATGTAATGGATTATTGTATGAGCTTACTGCAGGCTCAATAATGCCCTCGTCAAGCTAGTTTGCATTTCTGTTCTAACACAGTCCCTATAATGCGCTGGAGTAACATATGGTCTAACGCAAAATTTACTATGCTCACGAACACGAAATTGGTATTGAAATCCCTTGATTGTTCCTGTTTTGTGAGTAAAAACTGTGGAATGTGCTTGTAAAATCTAAAAAAGGTCCTGCCTATCAGTGTCATTACAATTCTCAATTGTTTCAATTTTATTCTGAATTAACTCATTAGTTTCAAATATGCCGCCGATCTCATCCCTGTCAGTACTTGCAGAGTGATTGTTAGTGTCTAGTTCCGTAGAAAATTCCGAACTGTTGTCTAACAGAAGGTAAAGCCCATTAATTTCCTCGTCATGGTTTGAGAGCCAATCTTCAAATTTCAAAGCTATTGACTTACCTTCTTTCTCTAAACTTATTTCAGCATCGTGAAAGTTTAAGATTGCTTTGTATTCACTCAAAAAGTCTACTCCCAGTATAATATCCGTCGACAATAATGGAACAATAATAAAGTTCATAGAGAAGCTGTGGCTTTGACAAAAGAAATCTAAGTTGGTTTCTTGGCGTACATCTACAGTTTTTCCAATGATTGCACCTTGTAATTTAATCTTATGTAACGGAAGTGTGGGGCAATCGTTCGATTTGTTGCATTTGCTAAGATCTGTTTCACTAATTACTGAAATGGGACTGCCAGAGTCAAGTACTGCCGTAAATTTTACGTCATTTACAGTAATGTGAATCACAGGATACGCAATGTTGTTATGTTTTACGCCGTGTTCCTGGAGTAAGATGTCCCTAATGTCTTCCATTTTTACGCAATTACTAGCTACGGTAGCTGTGTCGTCAGTTTCATAAGTACGTTTTGTGGCTGACAGCGGTATGAGTCATTGCCTATTGTGTCTTTGTTGGCGCGCGTCGTTTTTGGGATTTGGGGACCTAACTTCTACAAATTCACCTTGTCGAGAGGGCCCTGCTCTGTTTGAATCCCGCCAGTTCTGATGCAATTCAGGTCTGTCGTTACGATCATATCGTCTGTCGTCATGTCGGTAGATTCCATAGTTTCTTTCTTGTCGGTCACGTGGTGGAGAATTTCTCCCTGAATCGTAACTGCGCGCTAGACCGTTGCATCTAACGTTATTTTGTCTCCCTTGATAATAATTATTTTGGTTCCCATATTGTCTGTTTCTCTCATTGTCTCTGTGATAGTCATTACCGCGGAGAGCTGATCTTTCCCTGTAATTATTACTACTCTGCCAACGGGTGGTGTCTGTTTTGGTCACGATTTACGTTGTAAGAACAGCCTTGTCGTGTATTATTTCTATCATCGCGGAATTGTGACAGATGTGACCTGTAATTGTTGTGCTCCTGTTTTCGCTTTCCGCGATTGTCAGTGTCAATTTCCAGTTCCTGTAACAGTCCCAGAAAAGCTTCAATGTCGTCTTTGTAACGTCCTGCTAAAATACGAGGGTCAGTCAAAAAGTAATGCCTCCTATTTTTTTTTCTACGTTTAATTGTCAGGAAATTTAAATGCAATTACATAGGTTGAAATCCACAACATTGAGGATCATTTTGTCATTTTTCAATGTAATCTCCGCCCATCTCTACAGTTTTGGTCCATCTTTGAACAAGGGCATGTATCCCAGCACGGTAAAAATCACAGCTCTGCTTCCTAAGCCATTGACGCATGGATGTTTTGACGGCCTCCTCATCTTCAAAATGAATCCCACGATGAGCTTCTTTTAGTGGCCCGAACAGATGGAAGTCTGATGGTGCCAGGTCAGGGCTGTATGGGGGATGAGGCAAAACTTCCCATCCAATTTTGACAATCTCGTCAGAGGTGTGACGACTGGTGTGTGGTCTTGCATTGTCATGCAAAAGAAGAACATCTGCCATTGATTTTGTTGGGCGAACTCGCTGAAGACGTGCTTTCAGTTTTTTGAGGGTTGTGACGTATTGAACAGAATGTATTGTGCATCCCTGCTCCAAAAAATCAACCAGAATCACACCCTCTGTATCCCAGAAAACTGTTGCCATAACTTTCCCTGCCGATCACACAGTTTTGAATTTTTTCTTCCTCGGCGAGCTTGTGTGACGCCACTCCATTGACTGCCTCTTTGATTCGGGTTCAAAAAAATGCACCCATGTTTCGTCCCTGGTCACAATTTTTTTCAGAAACTCATCTCCCTCCAAATGGAAGCGCTGCAAGTGTTGGGAGGCTATTCTTTTCCTTGCCTCTTTATTCTGATCGGTTAACATTCTTGGAACCCACCGTGCACAAACTTTTGAGTACCCCAATTGTTTAATAATCGTGATCACACTGCCTTTACTAAGAGAAATAATGCGACACACTTCATCTGCAGTCACCCGACGGTCACCACGAATGATGTCATCAACTTGCTGAATGTTGTGTGGAGTCACTGCACTCACCGGCCTGCCGCTCCGCTTTTCGTCAGTCAACGGTGTTTGCCCTTCAGCTTCCTTACAACGACGAACCAATCGTCTAACAGTGCTGACATCCACTGTCACAACACCATACACCTTCTTCAGTCTTTCATTAATGCGTATGGGCGTTTCACCTTCTGCATTCAAGAATTCAATCACACAACGCTGTCTCAAACGAACATCGATGTCGGCCATCTTACAAATTTCTGCTGTGCTGCCACCTGTTGACACAGAAAGTTACTACTGCAGTGGATTGCAGAAGAAGGTTTGAGGAATGGCGCCAAATTCAAATTTTTCACTTAACTTAATTTTTTAAGTAGAAAAAAAATGGGAGGCATTACTTTTTGACCGACCCTCGTAATATGTCGTAAACGTTCAGACAGTTTGATTAAGCAAATGCGGATGAGTTGTGAGGGGCTGTATGGGTTTGAAAGATACTGATTCTTATGCAACATGTCTTCCAAATATTTCACAAGACTGGAAAATTCAGATTGTTCGAAACGTTTCATCATTATGATGCTATATTTTACTAGGCCTTGTGTAGCTTGAGACCAATACGCTGAGAGGAAGACATGATAAAATTCTCCTTCACTGTGACAATCGTGAATGACCGATCGCATTCTTATATCAGGTTCATTCTCCAAGTAGCCACACATAAATTCTAACCTGTGCTCCAATGACCAGTTGGGAGAAAAAAAATGAGAGAATTGATGAAGCCATGTTTGTGGATGAATGTCGTTGTCAGAATTCTTAAATGTTTTGAATTTACGTGTAGTAATAAACAGCTTATAGTCAAAATCATCGTGCCAATTTTTTTCATAATTTCCGAAATGCCCTGTGTTATTATTTTGTGGCTTTTCCGTATTTCTAAGTCCCTCTTCCCGTGTTGGAGCGCGAGTGTCCTCTGAAATACGTAATTCTTGTATTACCTGTGTCAGCTGATCTTGTATTCCCGGATTTCTCTTTGGTGTTGCGTATTAATTTGGTTCTGATTTTGTTTGAATTTCCTAATTTGTTCGCACTCTTCTGTGTCATTCAGATCATATTCTACCTTTGCAGATAAGTTAATGAACTGATCCGAAAGCTCGGCTACTTTCTCCGATAGTGTACTTATTTCCTCAGTGATTTTTTATGAACCAAATTTCAGAGTGTCCATTTGTGTTGAAATCGTATCTACTGTGTCCTTTAGGTTTTCCTGAGTTCTTGCAAGTTGTGTAACCGAATGGGTAGATGCAACTGAGTCAATTTTAGCTTACAAGGTCTCATGATTTTCATGAATGGTAGTTTGCAGTTCTTTTATGGCTGATTTGTGATTCTGTAATGAATTTTCATGCCGCGAAAAAATAGGTTGAAAATGCTCACAAACTTGTGTTTTTACGTCATTACAGACTTTTTGACATTTCGATTCGATTTTATGTAACTAAGTAGTTAAATCTTCACGTGTTTGTTCAAGCGTATGTTCCACAGAGTCTAACTTTTGAAGCTTTTGTTCCATTGTGTCTAACTTTTGAAGCTTTTGTTCCATTGTGTCTAACTTTTGAAGATTTTGTCCCTTTTGTTCCTGATTTTGTTCAAGCGTTGTGTCTAACTTTTGTAGCCTTTGTCCCATTTGTTGCATTAACTGTAATAACAATGCACTGGTGTCTGAAACATGTTCCTCAGTGCTATTCGGCAGTGCATTTGAACCGTCAATATTCGCATTTTGTAAAGCAGAAAATGTGTCTTGATTTATTTGAGAAAACGGCGAGGAAGCAAAACTTGAATCTACAGTATTTGCAAGATTGTGTCATGTCATTTCGGAATCCTGAGGCGAGCTGTTGCCGACCGATCGATCGATAATGATTCCCTGTTCACTAATTGTTTCACTGCCTACACCATTATTTGCAGCCCGCTCCGTTTCCCTATGCACAATTACCAAATTAGTACTTTGAACATTAGTTAATTCATTATATGGTGGCGCTAACACACTGCTTTTGTCTTCACTGTCATTTCTTAGTTTACTTTGAAGCCTAGTATCACGTTTTTCACATACCATTATTGTCACAATATTTCACACGACAACACAGAAAAACACAATTTGAAGAGCAAAAGTAAGAGAACACATTAAAATAGCACTGAAAATAATATCTAGTTAATTGCAAGCGCAGCTGCAAACTACTTGGTGCAAATTTACATGCATGCCACACTTGTTATACTGTACAACAATGAAATACTGCAACTACAAAGGAGATTCTCTCTACAATTACGCGCTAACATTAAACAAAATCTACACTAATTACACAAACTACAAGAAAAAAAATCTGAAGATTCCAGTGAGGTATCCTCGGCTAAGGGTCGACGTATGAAACGTCCCCTTCGAAAAATTATACATGACTGTGCCTAAACTGACACACAATATTTTTTAGCGCAAAGCAATCTGACTTTCAATAATCCCTACAAAAGAATGTCCCTGTCTCACATTAACCTATACCCTTCACAAATCACTTACCTCACAAAAATCTTCGTTACTCGAACTACTGCAACACAGCGAGCGCCACTACTGCCAGCTAAATAAAAGATTCAAACTACGGAAGGCACTAACAACTGACAGGCATAGTTAGCAAATGAAAGATTTTAATAGAGAACAAACAATGTATTTACCTTAATAGTCATAATATATATAGCAGTTCATGACATCCAGTCTCACAAATTTCAAAAATCCGCCGTCTCTCTCCCCACATTCACCACTGCTGGCGGCTCACCTCCAACTGCGCAACGCTACGCGCTGCTAACAGCCAACTGCCCAACACTACAATAGCCAACAACAATGCAAACCAGCCACAGACTGCACACAGCACAGCCAGTGATTTTCATACAAAGCGCTACGTGGTGTTACCATTAAAAAAACCTAAACAGCCTACTTACACAACATGTAGATGTCTGAAGGAGGATGACACTGGTCATACTCTGCCGTTACTGACGGTCGATGTATTCCACCATGTTACGTGGGTGTACCAATTCGACCTCAGTAAACTGCACTTTAGCACTGCATTGAACATTCTAGATTTCTGTTATTACTTGGCAGCACTATTCAGTACTATGCCTACAGTTACACGTTTCAGTCCCCTGACAGTTAATTGATAAGTGGTGACCAACAGCAGTATAACTGCAAGCCAACAAGAGGTGTTGGAGACATTGGAAACCCTAAGTCTGGAAACAGTTGTGTGTCCTGCTCTGATATTTTGGGTAGTCTGTCAGCTGATTTCCGTTCCGCCACATCAGTCCATCACTGCACCAAGGGAGAAATAATAAGTGAAAAGTACAGAAACACAATGAATAATAATAAAGAATAATGAGAGAGAAGAAAGGGATAATACTAACATTCGACTGTGCAAGTTAGTTTCTTGTTCGGCCTGAAGGTGGAAGATCTCTGGTGATGCTTCATGATCAAACTTTCTGTATTCCAATCATAGTACAAGTACTGAATCCATCTTGGCTGCCATGCTCCAGATGGTAGGGCTGAGTGATGGGTATAGCAACTGTGGTGCTGCAGTAATTGGAAGAGCTATTTTGGACTGGTGGGTGATTTATGTATTTGCCATCTTCGGCAGTGATGGTTTTAGTAACATCACAGTACGGCTGTCTGTTGGCAATCACATTGAATTATAAATTATTTCCTAAACAAACATGCATATGTGCCCTAATTGGATTGTAAATTACAGTGATAATGGAAAGGGTAATCCTACCTTGGTAATAAGCTAGACCCTAAATAAACTCAACCAATGTGGCCTACTGGGAGAAAGTGGGGAGGAAGAAGAGGGAAAATATCTAGACATTTGAGGTCAGCAGCCCAACCTACAGCATATCAGCCCATCATTTGTACATTACCCAATTGGTCAACAGGGATAGGAGAAGGAGGAGGGGTAGCGGATCTCAGATCATCACAGACCTTTATGACACAGACGTAGATGGGGCGAAAACTCCTCCTCCCGTCTTTTGGACATCACATTATTGTAAGGCGTCTGGATTTTACGGACCTTACATGAGCTTGATCCATAACGACAGTACGATACAGACTGAGATCCTTAGAAAATAATAATTATATTATATCAACAAAAGGCAATTGCAATAATCTCATGTACCAAAACTAACAAAAAAATATCTACCAATATGGACAGGGGCATGAATAAATAAGTTAAAGTGAAACGCATTTTGAACACGAACCGAACAAGTGGTTAATGGCATCGGTATACTCCACTTAACAAGAGAACAGCGAGCTTGAGCGCAGAAAGAGATAGGCCACAAAAATACATCATTTGTTTTAACGCAAATAAGGGCGAGAGCGAGGGTAAGTGGCTGGACGGCTTTAACAGGGCTAGGCTGCGACCTGGTAAGAAAAATAAAATTCACCTCTAATGAGATGGCGATTGACTGAAGCAATACTAGGCAACGCAGCCGCAACACAGTCGGAAATCCCCGTTATACAAAAGCATTTTGAGAACTAAAATTACTAGACCTCTCTCTTATTTTGCAGCAGACCGCACAAGTGTGTGGCAAATAGTGAGGGTGTTGAGAGTTTTGCTTTCTACGAAGTGTGTATGATAAGCTTTAAGTATTGTGGTGACAGCTAGCAAAGAGGTAGTTAATTATTCCTGCAGGAATTTTTGTGGGCAAAGAAACTGCGCACGTCGCTCCAACCCTTAGCGAGTGGGCAATAGCCATTATTTTGACTAGGGAAAAATTAACGTTCTACGGAATATAGGAGAGTTGAGACTGAATGAATTCAGTCAAGGCCAGAGTAGGGAATTAGCATTTCAGATCCAGCATGGAGACAACGTCATTGCAGATACCACTTGGTAAAGTCCCATTGCCCATTAGGCCACAATAAATCTTGAGTCTGAGATTTTGCTCACTCCAACATGTGTACGCTTTGACCATTGAGTATCAAAAGCTAGGATACTAACCTACCCTTACACTGAGTACATGACGGTTTTTTCATTGGTTTAAAAAGTAAATTTATTCTCCACCAACTCAATGCATTGACCAGTTACAACATCGTAGATGTAAATGAGCTAATGAAGATTTTAAACATTCTTTCATGGGACAAAAAATTTTTCGCATGTAGAGATGACGATTTTAATAACCGTCATTTCGAACGTCCAACAATTAAATATTTTTTATTGAGTGTTGAAAGTAATGAAACATTATTGTTGTGTATCACTTGACTCCTGAAAGCACAGTTGATAAATTATATGTAGAATAAAAAAGGGAATAGCTGTTTTGTCTTTCTAGAATAGGCCCCAAAATTACACTTTTATTAATTCATGTATTCTAGTTAAGTGACAGCAGCATTTCTAATGATTTTTGTTATGATCTGCACATGATAGTAGGTGACTTACAGGGCCAGGTTCATATTTATATAGAATGTCTGTTTAACACCCTGGGATTGAGAAGCTGAGTTTTCACCCATTACTCACTCGCTGAGCGGTACAAAGTGCAGACCATTTCACACAGTCCACTGTCCAGTGGCATCGTTCATTACACCATCTCGGGCGATGTTTAGCATTGCCCCAGGACTTTCTGGCTTACGAGGAGCTGCTTGACCATCGTATCCTGTTCTTTTTCTTTCCTAGGTACAGCACTTTGGAACTCACGGGTGATTTCCTCCACTCTTTTTTTTTCTTATTTGTCATTACATGAGGTCTTGAGGTCTGTCTGCTCTTGAGTTTAGCTATGTCTGTTCCTTAGTATTACCACTTCACTATCACATCACCAACTGTCGGCTTGGGCAGCTGTAGAAATCCTGAAATGTCGCTTATGATGTGTTAGTCAGCTGACATCTAATGACTAATCCACATTCAAAGTCACTGAGCTCTCCCGACCGACCCATTTTACTGCTACTGCTTCTTTACTGTCAACAGAATACTCCTTGCCTCCTTTCTGTTTTGTATTACATAGGGACATCAAGATATTTTGATCAGACAGTGTACTTCTGTTTTGCCGCATACAGGTCACAACACATACCAAGGCAGAATACTGCTGAAAGAAGCTCCGAATTATCTGGACGCCGATCATCTTGTTTGTAGGTATCTGTAAATACTTCTGTGGTTTTTGCATAAAATAAAGAACGAAGCATGAAGTATTTTGACATAACTGGAACGAACATTTTGGTTTAGAGCACTCTATTACGCATATTACTCAGATTTTACTGCCGGAAGATGATAAGAAAGTACCCCTAGTCCCATTGTCAGACAACCAGGAAATGTTGACTATCTATAGTTTTTCCAGTTCATCATGTGGCAACTCTACTTTTGCCCAGTTTCCTTTCTAAATCTTTCCCTAGGAGCTGAAGGTCAAAAGATGCTGTTTCCAGCGATTGAAATGTAGGTAATGCAATGGGCTGCTAATGTGAAATGTACACTGCTTGACAAGTGCTAAGAAACAACTGACCCTTGCCAAGGAACAACTGACAGTTGCTACAGAACAACCGCCAACTGTTGCAGAACACCCGACCAGCGGTAATAAAAGGAAATGCTGCATACAAAATGGACTCAAAGCTGAACAAGTGTATCCATTAGTGAGTAATTCAGTATCTCCACAAGCCGTTCTTCCCGTGTCAACCAAAAAAGTCTCCAGTTCTTTGGCCCCATTGCGAGAAGAGAGGGAGAAAACCTAGGGAAAATAATCATGAAAGGAAAGATCGAGGGCAAGAGACCAAGTGGAAGAATAGCGAGCAGGTGGATAGATCAGTTCAAGAACATCTCTGGTCTATCTCTTGAGCAGGTTCTAAGAGAAGCTGGAAACCGTCCAGGATGGGGATGCTGTCCGAAAGAACAGACGCCACGCATTCACGTAATTGACTCGCCCAGATGGGCAATGAATCCACATGCTTCAGCACGCATGTATAAATATGTCCGACCACCTGCGGGAATCTCTGAATAGCGAGCATGCAGGACATGTCCAGGAACTGCAGGTAAGTGGCGCTAGAAGGGAGTGTAGGTCGGCCGAGAGGCATGCCGATATACTCCGCTCATGTGCGACAAACGGAGGCCGATTGGCACAATGGTTAACGAAATTGCCTACTAAGCAGGAGATCAAGGGTTTGAATCCTCACCAAGCACACATTTTCACCTGTGACCGCTGATTTCGCGTATTGTCCCACTGCAGCTGAAAACAATAATCCCTTCCCCTTCCTTTCGCGCCCCTCCACCTTCAATTTACACATTAACTGATATGATGATATTGGCTTGCAAGTTTTTCAGCTGACTCCTGGAGAAATAAAACTGTGAACTCTAAGTATCTCAAGAATAATAAGAAATCTAAAAAAAATACAAGCTTTATTTACGGCTAGATATATTTCAGTTGATTTCCTGAGTACCAAAGGGCGTCGATTGGTTTGCCTGACTAACTTAGAAAATATTCCAGCTAGAAAAAGCGCCCATGTCCACAACAAATCTGTCACCATTAGCGAATCCGCAGGTGGGACCGACAAACCACACGAACGTGAAGGAAGAAAAGACAGACGGGGAAACATGCTCCTGTTACAGGGCCGTTACTCCGAATGAAACCACCCTCTTAAATGTACAAGTGATCGTCACTTGCAGTAATATAAAATTGAATTTGCATTCACTGAGGGAGTAGGAAAGTTTTTTGGAAGCAGACTGGATGACATGGCCAGTGAACTGAACGCCAGGATGGCCAGACGCCCCTTTGCACCTCTTTGAAGAAGGTCCGACGAGCGGAAACTGTTCGGAAAAATTCACTGGTTAACAAAGTTAAACATAGCTCATCGAATGGGCCATGTGCTCTCAGAGACGAATTTTTAGTGGCTGGGGCTCGCAAGAAATACAATCGAGCCAGACAGGTCTAGCTCGAAACTCTAGCGAAAAGCGCGGTGAAGTGAGATTCGTCGGTGACCGTTGCACAAAATGGCTCTGAGCACTATGGGACAACTTCTTTGGTCATCAGTCCCATAGAACTTAGAACTACTTAAACCTAACTAACCTAAGGACATCACACACATCCATGTCCGAGGCATGATTCGAACCTGCGACCGTAGCGGTCGCGCGGTTCCAAACAGTATGACCGTTGCACAGTAAGAGAGCTGGCCAGAGAGTTCCGTAAGACAATCAGAGACGTCTGATTCTCCTAGCTTCCTGGTCGCCTCGCCGTGCTGCTCCGCAACTCAAACTTACGACACCAACTTGAGGAGAGACCAAGCCGCTTCTGCGTGACGTATAGGAAAAATCACATCGGTTTACAACTTTAACATCTTGGAGCTTCGCCTAGGTGTTGCCTTCAGCAATTGTATTCTTTGATAACTCATTTCACGATGATCACCCAGTACCTATGCGATTTATTATGTTTTTCCCTGACCCTCACGTCATAGAAATAGATTCGCGTTCACACAGATTGCGTTATCGAGACGTTGCCATAGAATGCTTTTATAAAAAGTTATTGAGAATTAAATATCCTTAATCTAATTATGGAATACTAAAATGTTATTCAGAATTAAGTATATTTGCCCTTATTATTGAGAAATGAAGCTTACAGAGATAAATAAAAACCTTTTTTATCAAAAAATTATTAAGAACAACAAACATTTAGACCCCACTCATAAGAAAATAACAGACACTCACTATACCAAGTATCCACAGAAAGATATCTTTTAAATGATCACATTGCAGTACCGTGCAGTCCTCACAATCTTACAGATAAGTGAAAGATTTGATAATGGTGAGGGCAAACTTTAATTTTATTCAGCACAAATTATGAAGCCAAAATTGTGTAAGTTTGTTGCTATTATAGTTCTTAAAACAAAGCTGACACATCTACCTCTCGAAATTTTGAGCAAATACTTTTCGGGTGACATATTTATCTGCATTGTAAATACTTTGAAGCTATGGTGAAGCGATGTAACAAGTACTTATGCAAACAAATTATGTAAAATCTTTTAATACGATAATAATGACATATCGTTATTATTCTTTAAATCTTAGGCGTCTGGAAGTTGTTAAAACGGAGTGTGATGACAAGCTGAAGACTATCTTATCCATGATATCTGTACCCCCTCACATAATGCGAGACGAACCACTAGATGTAACCCGCCATTTTAGAAGGAGCAGTACTGTGTTGTCAGCAGAAGAGCACTAATAGCAGAATGGGCTGGCCGGGAGATCTGAGTGACGTCGAACGTAGACTATATTCATTCGATGTCATCCATGCAACAAATCCATCGAGGACATTTCAACCCTTCTAAAGTTGGTGATTTGATTATGAAATGAAAACGCGAAAGAAGAGCAACAGTTGATCCAATACTGGACAGACTTTACGTACGGATACACCTAGCATGTGGGGAGGGTCGTTGTAAGAAATCGCATGAAAAGAGGGGAAAAATCACTCAATAGTTCCATGGTGCTACCAGCGATATAACTTGCACTATGGCAGTGCGTATGGGTTTAAGAAGAACGGGTACAAAGGTCAAGCACCTCAGGAGCCACTTAATTGTGTATCAGTGTTAAGCGGCGCTTGAGGTGGTGTGAGGAACGACGGAAAGAGTGATTTCGAGTGGTGAATCACGCTGCGTCCTGTCCAGTTTGATGGAAGGTACTGGGTTTAGCAAACACCTGGAGAGCGTTACGTGCCGTAATGTGTAGTGCCAACAGCGAAGTACAGTGGAAGTGTTAGGTTGCAGGGGTCTTTATCATTATTAGGGTGTGTTACCCTTTCTACACTACTGGCCATTAAAATTGCTACACCAAGAAGAAATGCAGATGATAAACGGGTACTCATTGGACAAATATATTATACTAGAACTGACATGTGATTACATTTCCACGCAATTTGGGTGCATAGATCGTGAGAAATCATTACCCAGAACAACCACCTCTGGCCGCAATAACGGCGTTGATACGCCAGGGCATTGAGTCAAACAGAGCTTGGATGGCGTGTACAGGTACAGCTGCCCATGCAGCTTCAATACGATTCCACAGTTCAAGAGTAGTGACTGGCGTATTGTGATGAACCAGTTGCTCGGCCACCATTGACCATAGGTTTTCAATTAATGAGAGATCTGGAGAATGTGCTGGACAGGGCAGCAGTCGATCATTTTCTGTATCCAGAAAGGCCCGTACAGGACCTGCAACATGCGGTCGTGCATTATCCTGCTGAAATGTATGGTTTCGCAGGGATCGAATGAAGGGTAGAGCCACAGGTCGTGCCACAACTGAAATGTAACGTCCACTGTTCAAAGTGGCGTCAGTGCGAACAAGAGGTGACCGAGACGTGTAGCCAATGGCACCCCATACCATCGTGCCGGGTGATACTCCACCATGGCGATGACGAATACACGCTTCCCATGTGCGTTCACCGCGATGTCGCGAAACACGGATGCGACTGGCCTTCCCTGACGTCCGACTGGAACACAGTTAACCATGGTCGAGATGAGTTAGAACGACGACGTCACACCATACCTCAGTAGCTTGTATGTTTCGGTTCTTGAGGAAGAATGAGCTGCCGTTTCTCCACAGGCAGTCACACACCTCATTGAAAACCTCTCCAGTAGCGTTAAATATACCGTAGACGCGAACGGTGAACATATCCCATATTACTCATATCGCTAATAAGTGTCCGGATACTTTTGGTCAGATAGTCTTTTTGGAGGGGGGTGGTAGAAGGATGTAACACCTCACAGATGGATGTAACAGCTCAAAGAACTAAATCGTAGATCCTCCCTAGCGATAACATGACCTAATGAACTAGACGTTGCCTTCCTGGAGTGATTAGGACGTCGCCTTGCAACGGATTTCGTCGCCTCCCACGAGCAGGGCTTCATGAATGATCTCGTAGGCGGGCGACGCCTTTCTAGGTTAAAGCGAAGATAGAGAGAAGAGAAAGAGAGAGGAGGGGCAGAGGTGGCAGCCGCTGCACCGTACCAATGACGTCAATGGGTGCCACCCCCGTAGTAGCAGAAGAACAGCGATGAAAAGGAAAAGGGGCGTAAAACAAAGGGCTTAGAAGTCTGCGAGAGAAAAAAAGCACCGCTATCACCAACCGCAAGTGACGAGCATCCTAAAACAAAAGAGGAGAATTAAAAGGGAAGCGGGAGCAGCGTGGAAAGTGAAGGGGAATAAAGAGAAGAAAGAGTGACACGGGAAGGCTCGCGCGGAGAGGGGAGAGGGGAGGGGGGACAAATGACAGTGGGGTTAAGGCTGGACGGGGTGCGGCCGGGAGGGGGAGGGAGGTAACGCAGGCGCCGCCGCCAGAGGGCTCTGAGTGCGGCTGCCGGCAGCGCGCGCCGTCCAGCCATTATTGATTCGGCGTCGGCGGCAACGGGCGGGAGTTTCCAACGTGCAGCTGCGAGCACCGGCCGGGGAGGGTCGCGCCGGCGTTTTTCTGCTCCCCGGCGCACGCAGCTGCCGCTGCGGCCCCACAATCGACCCGACTTTCAAACTAAAGGGTAATATATTTTTAAAAAACGGAAGCAGTAAAAGGGCGCACGCAGCGAGGGAAGTCCGCCGACACTACACACGTCGCGGTCCGGATGAGACAGCAGCAGCAGCATATGTACCCGGGAACGGGTGCCTGAAGCTGTGGCTGGCAGTGTGCCCCATTACAACAGTTAGAACGCCTTTTACATGCCCACCTGCTGGTATCCACAGTAACCGCCGATTTCGGCAGGAATAACAGCTAGACGAATCCAAAATGATTGTGCGATGTGCTCATGAATGTGCACTAAAATTTGAAGTTTAACTAACGCTAAATGCAGTCCTGCCACAGCTTTGCAGGAGCGGTGTTTGGATGGGTGGCAGGGGAGGGGGGGGGGAGGGGGGCGAGCACAGTAGGCAGGACAATCCAGGTCGTCTCGCTTTCTTAATTTTACTTTGGCCGCCAGTTAACCGGCTATTACAGTACGTGATTACGCATTTTATTTTCAGTATTGCTTATGGTGGGCTTCTTCCGCGATCCCTGGTACTGGGTACTAGTCGGCAGCATTTTGGAACGGTTGCGTCTTCCCATCTTGGATTTAGATACCTTGTGGTGTACGTAAATCTCCCGGACAAAAAAAAAAATGTTAATCAAATTTATGTATTTACTTAATCTTATGGCTAGGGCCCCCCCGGTGGTCAGGCCGTTCGCCTCGCCGGGTGCTGGTCTTTCAATTTGACGCCACTTGGGTGACCTGCAGTCGATGGGGATGATAATCAGGGCAGCACAACACCCAGTCTCTGGGCGGAGAAAATTCCCCGACACAGCCGGGAATCGAACCCGGGCCCAGAAGATTGACACTCCGTCATGCTGACCATTTTTTTTTTAATCTCATTTTCCTCCATATTGGTCCATGAATCTGTTCGTGGTGGACGTCCAGTGACAGCCGTTCAGGTTCTTTGTTGATCCGTTCACTCAGTTTTTTATTACAGAGCGCAGCTAACCCTCTGACCAAGCACGCTGAGCTATACTGACAAAAGACATGGGATAGCGATATGCGCATTTACATATGGCGGCAGTATACCGTATACAAGGTATAAAAGGGCCGTGTATTGGCGGACTTGTTATTTGAAGTCACGTGATTCATGTTCAACGGTTCAAATGGCTCTAAGCACTATGGGACCTAACATCTGAGGTCATCAGTCCCATAGAACTTAGAACTACTTAAACCTAACCAGCCTAAGGACAGCACACACATTCATGCCCGAGGCAGGATTCGAACCTGCGACCGTAGCGGTCGCGCGGTTCCAGAAGAAAGCGCCTAGAGCCGCTCGGCCACTCTGGCTGGCAAATGTGCAACGGTCTCCAACGTGATTATGGCCGCACATTAACTTTGAACGCGGAATGCTAGTTGTAGCTAAACACACAGGACGTTCCATTTCGGAAATCGTTAGGGAATTCAATACTTCGTGATCCAAAATGTGAAGAGTGTGCCGAAAATACCAAATTACAAGCATTACCTCTCAGGACAGACAACGCAGTGGCCAACGGTCTTCACTTAACGACAGAATGCAGCGGCGTTTGCCTAGAGTTGTCACTGCTAACAGACAAGCAATACTGCGTGAAATAAACGCAGAAATCAATAGGGAACGTACGACGACGTATCCGTTAGGAGACTGCGGCGAAATTTGACGTTAATGGGCTATTGCAGCAAACGATCGACGCGAGCGCCTTTGCTAACACTACAACATCGCCTGCCCTGCCTCTCCTGGGCTCGCGACCATATACGCTCGACCCTACACTGATGGAGAACCGTGCCCTGATTAAATGAATCCCAAGTTCAGTTGATAAGAGGTGGCGCAGAGCCCACGATGCCATGAACCCAAGTAGCCAACGAGGCACTGTGCAAGCTGATGGTGGCTCCAAATGGTGTGGACTGTGTTTACATGGAATGGACTAGATCCTCTGGTTCAACTGAACCAATCATTGAATGGAAATGTTTATGTTCGGCTACTCAGAGGCCATTTGCAGCCATCTATGGACCTCAACTTCCCAAACAACGATCGAATTATCATGGATGATATAGCGCCATGTCATCAGGCCACAACTGTTCGTGATTGGTAACATTCTGGACAATTCGAACGAATGGTTCGGCCATCCATATCGCCAGACATGAATCCCACGAACATTTATGGGACATAATCGAAAGATCAGTTCATGCACAAAATTCTGCACTGACAACACTTTTGCAATTATGGACGTCTATAGGGACAGCACGGCTCAATATTTCTTCAGGGGCTTCCAACGACTTCTTGAGTACGTGCCACGTCGAATTACTGCATGGTGCTGGGCGATGGAGGTCAGATACGATATTAAAAGGTTTCCCATGACTTCTATCCACTCAGTGTATGGACCAGAGACTTTTCCACATCTCTAACATCTACCTGTATGATGTACGTACGTATGCAGACTGAAGTGACGAATGAAAATTTGTACCAAGCCTGACATTCGAAAGCAGATCTCCTGCTCATTAGGCAGATGTGCTAACCGCTACGTCACCCCGACACAGTCTCTTTGCACAAGTGCACGAACTACCTTCTCAATCCTAATTCCCAAGCGTGCCTCAGACCAACTCGGTTTTCTCCCTAAAATCCAACAGCATTGTAGAGGCTCTCCTATTATATTAGAATGGGACCTCAGCATCGAACTAAATAGGAAATACTATGGAGATGTCTCGCTAACACACTCTCTAGCCTTCGATGGCCTCTATCGGGCGAGGAAGAAAGCACAAATTTCTTCAGGAATACCTTATCCAAAATAAACCACTCATTCATAACTAGATTCCATAGAGATACGACAGTGCAGGAATGTTGATTACTATATCTCAACTACCGCACGGCATAAATAATCCCATTTCCTATGCAACTAAGAGGGCAAACCGAAGTGCGATGGGCTGTGCCTGAGAGTTCTTCAAACCACGAACGTGTGCGTGTAACACAGTGAACAGTTGTAATACTAAAAGTCGGAGTGACCATAGCATATTTTCCATGAAGCTGTAAAACAAAGGGCAAAACGTGGTCACCGAGAATGTTCAACGAAACATCTTAGTCGATACTTATGATAACCGAAATAAGTGTCCGATAAATATCCCCAAAACATCGCAGAATCACCTCCGGCCCGAATTATTCACTATGTGTGGATTAAACGCATCATTGTACGTTCTGCGCGTTCGGTTCCTAGCACCATTTGAAAAGAGCAATATCACGATTCGTCCAACGCTTCAGCACCCCAGTCAAAGAAAAATCTTGAAGAGTCCCTGGAACATTCAAACTGTATCCACACATACACAAAATTCGCGATGGAATTTGAAAATGAGGGCCATCTATATTTTCTCGAGGCGTTAGTTACGAGAAGATCAGATACATCCCTGTGTCACAGGGTGTATATAAAACCCACGCACATTGACCTTTATCTCCATTCCTCTAGTCTTCACCATCTCTCGTACAGAAATTCGATGCTGAAATTTCTGGTTCATACATCAATACTTTCAGACAAGGAGACCCTAGGAAGAGTGCTCCAAAGGAATAGGTACTCGTATCGTCAGATTGAACGGCCACCGCAGTCAAAATCACGAGCTTCTCACACAGAGAAAGAAAAATCGCTCATCTACCGTACGCTGGCCAATATCCTGCAACTTCGGTAAACTCCTACAGAAAATGGAATCTAGTGTATTTCGTTTCCACAGATATAATATAATGATTCTGAACGGGTAATTCGATATGTAGAGGGAGATGAAAATCTAATAATAATGGGGATTGGAACGTGGTTGCAGCGGAAGGTATAAAATGTAGGGTCACGGGAAAATATGGGATTCACAGTAGGAAAGAGGGAGGAGGAAGACTAATTGAGTTCTGCAATAAAGGTCAGATGGTAATAGCGAATACTCTGTTCAATAATCACAACAGGAGGACGAATATTTGGGAAAGATCTGGAGACAAGGGAATATTCGAGTTGGATTACATCAGGGTCAATCAGAGATTCCTAAACCAGATACTGGATGGTGTGACGTGCCCAGGAAAAGATATAGCCTCAGATCATAATTTAGTAATGATAAAGAGTAGTCTAGAACCGCGCGACCTCTACGGTCGCAGGTTCAAATCCTGCCTCGAGCATGGATGTGAGTAATGTCCTTAGATTGGTTGGGTTTAAGTAGTTCTATGTTCTAGGGGACTGATGACCTCAGATGTTAAGTCCCATAGTGCTCTGAGCCATTTGAACCCTCTGATAAAGAGTAGACTGGAGTGTAAGAGAATCGTCCGGGAGAATAAGATGGAAGGAAGTGGGATGCTGATGACTGAGGAATGATGAGAAGCGTTTGAAATTAGCAATAAGAAACACCACAGTAGGCAGCTCAGTTGAAGAGGAGTGGGCATTTCTAAAAAGGGAAATTACAGATGCACGAAAGACAAACATCGGTACAAGGAAAGCAAGTGTAAAGAAACAGAAGAAATTATTCAGCTTAGAGACGAAAGAATGAAGTAGAAAAATGTTCAGGGTTAGGCAGCAATGCAGCAAAATAAATCCCTTAGGAATGAAATAAATAGCAAGTGCAGGGCAGCTAAGGTGAAATGATTGCAGGAAAACTGAAGAAATCGAAAAAGATATGATCGTCGGCAGGATTCATTCACCATTTCGAAAAGTGAAAAGGGGCCTTCGGCAAAATTAAAAGCAAGGGTGGTAACATTAAGAGCACATTGTTAATTCTACTGTTAAACGCAGAGGAAAGAGCGGGCACATGGGAAGTGTACACTGAAGGCCTCTACGTATGGGACGACCTGTCTGATGTGATAGTAGAAGAAACAAGAGCCGATGGGGTAAAGACAGGGGCTCCAGTGTTAGAATCAGAATTCAAAAGATTTTGGGATGACTTAAGTTCAAAAAGACGGAAGAGGCAGATAACATTTCATCGGAATTTCTGAAATCATTACAGGAAGTGGCAACAAAACTATTGTTCACTTTGATGTGCAGACCGTATGAGACTGCCAACAAACCATCAGATTTTAGGAAAAATATTATCCACACAATTCCGAAGATAGCAAAAGCCAACGAGCGCGAGCATTATCGCACAGTCAGCCTAACACTTCATGAACAATATACGGAAGATTGGAAAAGAAACTGACGAATAGTTAGTTGACGATCACCTTGGTGTTAAGAATGGTAATGGCACCAGAGAGGCAATTCTGATCTTGTGCTTGATAATGGTAACAAGAATGAAGTAAAATCAAGATATGTTCATTGGTTATGTCGATCCGATAAAAACTTCCGACAGCTTAACATCGTGTGTGATGTTCAAAATCGTGAGAAAAATAGGAGTAAACTCTAGGGAAGCGCGAGTAATGTACAATAAGCAAAAATTAGACTGGGAGACCAAGAACGAAGACCTCAGCTAACGCTAAATAAGCGTTTGGTGAATGGAAGGAACAGTCTAATAGTACAGAATATGGACTGAAAGTAAATCGAAGAAAGACGAAAGTAACAAGAACGAAATTATAATTATACTATTACCTGCAGCTGTTAACGGGAGTTGATATATATCAACGGGCACAGGCAAAATTTGTGCCCCGACCGAGAGTCGAACCTGTATCTCCTGCTTACATGGCAGACTCTGTATCCATCTGAGCCACCGAGCGCACAGATTATAGCGCGACAGCAGGGAATCTCTCGCGCACGCCTCCCGCGAGACCCACATTCTCACCTTGCATGTCCACACATTACATTCGTAGTGCCCCACCCCAACACACTCATTACTCGTGGAAGACATTCTAACCAAGTCCCGCAAGAGTTCGGGGAACATGTGTGCATCCGCACAGAAGAAGAAGAAGATCATGACTGGTATTGCCAGAACTATATACTTATATGGATATGGTGTCTGTACTTTCGGACATGTCACGATGTTAAAGAGTTATGATACCTATGCAGCGAAATAACCCGTGATTTACAGAGCAAGGAGGACATAAAATGCAGATTGACACTGGCAAAAAAGCATTCCCGGGAAAGAGAAGACTGCTACTATCACAGTTTTAATTTGAGGAAGAAATTCGTGAGAATGTACGTTTGGAACCAGCATTGTACTATAGTGAATCATGGACAGTGGGAAAATCGTAGGGTTTGAGATGTAGTGCTACAAAAGAATGTTGAAAATTAGGTAGACTAATAAGTCAAGCAATGGGAGCATTTCTCAGCAGAACCTGCAAAGAATGGAACATATGGAAGTAACTGACCAGAAGAAGAAACAGGACGATAGCTAATTTGTTAAGACAACACGGAATAACTTCCATGGTACTAGAGGAAGTCGTAGAGGATAAAAATCATAGGGGGAGACGGGTATTGGAATACAAGAGTGCAAATGCTTCTCGGATGAAGAAGTTTGCGGAAGAGAGAAATTGAAGAAGTTAGCGAAAGAGAAATTCTTGACGGATCTCATCAAACCAGTCTCAAGACTGATGACTTAGAAAGAAAGTAACGTTAAAGACGATCTGGGTCTCTGAAAGTCGGATGAGTACCGTATTTCAGTCAAATATGACTATTAGGTGAGATGTAAGGAACATCAGAGACACATCCGACTAAAACAACCAAGCAAATAACTGTCGCAAGGCACTGGGTTGATTATAAACATGAAATAAAGTACTATGAGACCAGTAACAAGGTCCAACATCCAAATTTCTGGGACAGCATAATAGAGGGGTATATTGAAAAATGTCGCCGGAAAACGTTATAAAATGAGACGAAGGTTTAAGTTTAAACAACGCTGCTGCTATAGCACTCATTTTAGTAAGACATCACCGATCATCACGTCCAGCATAACTGAGAAACGCTGAGATAATGTGCTTTTCACAGAACACCAGTGCGGGCTCTGAAAATCATCAAAGGGCGTAATGGACGCCTGGAGACCAATAACGTATGTAGTTGCATAAAAGATGGACGGTGACACTGAAAACATATAGTAGAATAAAAAATATAAATAAATATACGTATAATAGGACTGGAATTGGTGTTAGCGATGAAGCGGACAAGGAGGGGAAAGGGTGGGGAACAGCAGGGGGGGGGGGGGGGAAGAGCAAGAGGAAAATGAAGCAGAACAGAGTAATATAAATGGATGTACAGATACGAGGATAGGGATGGGGGAGGTAACAAAGGAGAATAGTAGAAGATGAGGCAGTAGAGGGGCGGAGGGAAGAGGAGAGTAAATAGAAAAAGGGGAAGGAGCACAAAGCTATCATTTCATGAATACAGCAATCCATTAATGTCATACTACCTAGTTTTGGTTGTGCCTCTTCAGGGGCTGAGGCCTCCCTGGCTGCGTCCAAGACAAAAGAAATGCTCAAATGTGTGTGAATTCTTAAGGCACCAAACTGCTGAGGTCATCGGTCCCTAGACTTCCACACTACTTAAACTAACTTATGCTAGGAACAACACACACACCCATGCCCGCGGGAGGATTCGAACCTCCGGCGGGAGGGGCCGCGCAATTTGTGTCATGGCACCCATAACAGCGCCGTCAACCCGCGCCAACGTTTCTCAACCAGTGCCTTGACGAAGTCAGCGAGGCCTCACCGCCTGAAAAGGCACAACAGCAACTACATATTTGTTGCCTGCCACCACAGTTACGTGTCTTAATTACAGAAAAGATAGGATTTGTCGGGAATGAGAGCTGACTAGAAATCTTACACCGAAGAGTCTGCTGAACTGAACGCTCCGAGAAATACACAATGAGTTTACGACCATACGGACCGAATATTGGCCGACAGAGATTTCCACTCTGAAACTAAGAGATAGTTTCACCTGCAAGGAGACACAACGCTTCCTCCACAAAACAACGAGGATTTCTCTACTTCCAGTCACAAGTATGGTAGTCAGCGAGCCCTGTGCAAGGGCCAACGCCTTGGCCTGACGCCGACGGCATGCATCTACACCTGCTGCCGACAGCTTTCGACGCAGTAATGAGGACCTGCAATTTCCCTGCAGTAATGAAGGATGCTGATATCGTGACCATCGCAGAGCTTGGGAAAGGCGCTCGATCTCCGCAAAGTAACTGACCAATAAGCATTCTCTCCGAAGTATCCAAAATCTTAGAGTGTCTGTTCCTGTAGTTGCTACTGTACTATGTAGATGCCGAAAACATTTCACCAGATGTCCAGTTCAGATTCCGGAAAGAGTATTCCATACACATCAAAAAAGGTTTTGCATCACCCCGATTCCCAGAAGTCCTGAAGATAGACGTTGACTGTGGATATTGTATCACAGACACAGACCCTTTGACTGTTCAGAGATGTCACTAAACCCCTCCCAAATATGTAAGCAAACATGTATGAGCAGCGCCAATTAGACGGAGGGGGTACGATAGCCGATCAGTTCCAGTCATTCCACCAGGAAGGAGGTACACGGCTCGTGTTGTCTGTAGTTCAACCATGCCTAGGCGGCCAATACCGCGGTCCGATCGCTTTCGCATCGGTACTTTGTGCCAGGAAGGGCTCTCAACAAAGGAAGTACCAGGCGTCTCGGAGTGAACCAAAGCGATGTTGTTCGCACATAGAGGAGATACAGAGAGACTGAAACTGTCGATGGCATTCCTCACTCAGACCGCCCAAGGGCTACTAATGCGGTGGATGACCGCTACCGACGGATTATGGCTCGGAGGAAACCTGACATCAACGCCACCGTGTTGAATAATGCTTTTCGTTCAGCCGCAGGACGTCGTGTTACAACTCAAACTGTGCGCAATAGGCTGCATGATGCGAACTTTCACTCCATTAAACTGCTGTCCAATTTACTGGGTATTCGCCGTCGGGATATTGTGCATAAACTGGAAATACCGACTTGGCTAAACATCCAAGAGACGCCATTAAACTACTGTCCAATTTACTGGGTATAAGGGGTTGTTAAGTCCACTGAAGACGTTCGGCTTTATGTGCCGCTGTGATCAACGGCGTTTTGCGAGGCACCCGACTCCAAATGTCATTGCATTCAGTTACTTTTACAGCCTTCGGTCGAAAACTGGTTGAGATGTGCCGGAATTCAGTGACAGCAGCAATTCCTCCCTGCCTTGAAACCGATTATTACTGAAAAACCTGCCACTCTTCTCCAGCCGCACTCTGTTGTATACCGTTACATGTAGAGGGTAACTTCATTACGGTGTGGTCATGAGTACATCCAAATGTGATAGTTTCTTTCTGTCATTCTATTACATCTACATGTTGATCTATCTTACTGTACTAAATCCGTAAAGTCGGCTGGTACATTCTGACAACTTCACCGAGATGACGTGTCAGCAGTGGAAGATCACACGGTCGCCCACACCACCTACAGCACTCCAAAGCGACCTGTGTGCTCTTTTAAGGGCATGACTCACATTCCGTCCTGTGAGATTCTTTTGTTCTCGGTTGATGTGCAAGGTCCGTGACGCTCGTAGGTAATTTTATGCTTATTTAGAGGACTACCCTGTAAATATTCGTCAACGGGTCCAACGGAAGTAGCACACTGGACTCGCATTCGGGAAGACGATGGTTCAATCCCGCGTCCGGCCATCCTGATTTAGGTTTTCCGTGATTTCCCTAAATCCCTCCAGGCAAATGCCGGGATGATTCTTTGAAAGAGGACGGCCGACTTACGTCCCCATCCTTCAGTAATCCGATGAGACCGATGACCTCGCCGTCTGGTCTCCTCCACCAAATAACCCTACCAAACACATCCAATGGGAGCTGCCCAGTAGATGGCTGAGATTTGCCATTTCGAATCTGTGTGCTTCGGAGCATGATTTTTAGAGGACTTTAATTCTGTGGAGGTGCAGCCTGTAGCAGCCAAGGCCAATTCCCATCCGATTTTGATGCTGTAAGAGGGCGAGCAATATTGTTGTATAAAAATCAATCTCAAGCAGGGGTGGGCTGTTGCATTGTGGAGCAGTGCTCCCTGGTGTCTGTAAGTATCCTAGTTTCTAGGCCACTCGTCGAACGCCCGTTCTCTACCTATGACTACATAGTCAAGTATGCGAGAGTCAGATATTATAGCGGACACAGATGTTCAGTTAGATTAAGGTCTGGAGACTTCGAGAACCATGGAAGATGTAAGTCTTTACCGTGATGTTCCAGCCATTTTAAGACAGGTCTGACTATGGGGAAAGACGCATCTTATTGCTGAAACGTTCTATTTATTACGGTTATCGTGCAAATGATGAAGGCATTTTGAAACGATTGATTCGTCACCAGTCCACTGCGAAATATCTTTCTCACGAATCAACTGCCACGAAAACTTGCCATGGGCCCTGCTATCTTATATTCATTCAGAAATGCCAGCAGAAAATTTTGTCCTCTTAGGTTTCTCGGTAGGCGCAATGATGACCACCCATTCTGTAAAGGAGAAAATGTAACATCACAGTTGGCCATTCATCTGCAATCAGCAATAGCGTTGTTTTAATACTACTCCGTCCGCCCCTAGTAGCTGAGTGGTCAGCGCGACAGACTGTCGTACCTAACGGCCCGTGTTCGACCACCCGCTCAAATGGTTCAAATGGCTCTGAGCACTACGGGACTGAACTTCTGAGGTCATCAGTCCCCTAGAACTTAGAACTACTCAAACCAAACTAACCTAAGGACATCACACACATCCATGCCCGAAGCAGGATTCGAACCTGCGCTGCGACCGTAGCGGTCGCGCGGTTCCAATTACTGGCTCGGTCGGAGATTTTCTCCGCTGAGGGACTGGGCGTTGTGTTGTCCGTACCACCGTCATTTCATCCCCATTGACACGCAAGACACGGAAGTGGCGTCAACTCGAAAGACTTGCACCAGGCGAACGGTCTACCAGACGGGAGGCCCTAACCACACGGCATTTCCATTTCAATACTGAAACATCCCCTTAGAAAATTTATGAACGATTGTGCTGATGAACCCCTTACGTTATTTGATTTTCAAACAGCTGAGCAGAACTGAACGTACTCAGACATTTCGCTCTTTACTTACTCTGATCATCACTAAACTGACACATACTATTTTCAGCGCAACGCAATCTGACTTTCAATAATCCGTACAAAAGAAAGGCCCTGACTAACAATAACCTATACCTTCCATGAATCACTTACCTCACAAAAATCTTCGTTACTCGAACTACTGCAATACAGCGAGCGCCAATACTGCCAGCTAAATAAAAGATTCTAACTATTGATAGGCATAGTTAGCAAATGAAAGATGTTAATAGAGAACAAACATTGTATTTACCTTAATAGTCATAGTATATATAGCAGTTCATGACATCCAGCCTCACAAATTTCAAAAATCCGCCATCTCTCTCCCCACATCCACCACTGCTGGCGGCTCACTTCCAACTGCGCAACGCTACGCGCTGCTTCCAGCCAACTGCCCAACACTACAATAGCCAACAACAATGCAAACCAGCCACAGACTGCACACAGCACAGCCAGGGATTTTCATACAGAGCGCTACGTGGCGTTAACAACATAAAAACCTAAACAGCCTACTTACAATACTACTCATAAGAGACGTCCCCCTACTTTGGAACTCATTTTGTAAATGATTTCTCTAAATTCTTGTGACAGAGACGAGTGTATTGGTCGACACATGGTGTATTTGGATAAAGCGCTCCTCGCCTTGTAGGATGTACCGGGTAGTTATAATTAAAATGCTGCTGTTCACAGAGGTCCAATGTCGGCTGTAATTCAAATAAATGGTTCAAATGGCTCTGAGCACTATGGAACTTAACATCTATGGTCATCAGTCCCCTCGAACTTAGAAATACTTAAACCTAACTAACCTAAGGACATAACACAACACCCAGTCATCACGAGGCAGAGAAAATCCCTGACCCCGCCGGGAATCGAACCCGGGAACCCGGGCGTGGGAAGCGAGAACGCTACCGCACAATCACGAGATGCGGACGGGCTGTAATTATTGTATGGTAGCGAAACTTGGTAGATATGCTAATGTTCTAATACGGAATCGATTTACACAGGCAAAAAAAAATTAGTTCCTTGGTTACAATTTAGGCCACCAGGTGCTAAATCTGTCACTGTACAGCATTTCGTCGACGTGTCCAGCGCTCATACAGAATAAATTGTCTAAGTGGCGATTAATAAAAAATTAGGTCTTTCTCATTTGTTTGGCTTTTTCTGCTCATGTCCTATTATTATTAAATTATGTATGGAAAGATTTCTGTACATCTTTCTTCTATCCACAGCGCCAGATTTGCACCTGGCTAATCGATGTAAATGCATTAGACTATCTACCATGTTTCGCTACCGTACAATAATTAGAGCCCAACTGGATCTCTGTGAGTAGCTACTCTTTATTTATAAGTATAGTATTTGAGAGTTGTAGCATCGCGCTTTAGTGTTTACTTCGTAGATTCTTACTTAAATTGCGTGTGAGTTTCGTATAGGAGGTGTAATTTCGAGTTTTAGTTACTGTAATCGTAAATCCAGGCAGATTGTAGCGCAGTCGTTAGGCATTTGTACAGGTTAGTTAATACATTCTTTGCGTGTTTCGCTTGCGTTGTCTAGGCACAGACTCGTGCTTCAGTAACTGTTGTTCAACATCGATTAGAATGGACAGGGACTGCGATTGCTGTGTTCGGATGAGGGCTGACTTGGCATCCCTTCGCTCAGAGCTGCAATCGGCGCTGACTTCGGTCGCGCAGCTTGAGGCTGTTGCCAATGGGCACCAACTGTGGGGAGCCGGACTTGGGTATCACGGGCATGTCAACCTCGTCCCGTCTGTCCCCAGATCGGTCTGACGCTGTGGTTGCCCCGGTTGCTGCCCGCAGTGGGGCTGAGCCCTCACCTGTGGTTGATTGGGAGGTCGTTCCAAGGCGTGGCAGGCAGCGAAAGGCGTCCCGGGAGGCTGATCAGAAAGCCTCCCCGGTGCGTCTGACAAACCGGTTTCAGGCACTGTCTCTGGCTGAGCCAGATGCAGCTGCCTGCCCTGTTTCAGAGGATCATTCTCAGCCTTCAAGGTCCGGGCAATCGCAGAGGGTGGGCTTACTGGTAGTTGGGAGCTCCAATGTTAGGCGCGTAATGGGGCCCCTTAGGGATACGGCGGCTAAGGAGGGGAAGAAATCCAGTGTGCACTCCGTGTGCATTCCGGGAGGAGTCATTCCTGATGTGGAAAGGGTCCTTCCGGATGCCATGAAGAGCACAGGGTGCAACCAGCTGCAGGTGGTGGCACATGTCGGCACTAATGACGTGTGTCGCTTTGGATCTGAGGAAATTCTCTCTGGATTCCAGCGGCTATCTGATTTGGTGAAGGCTGCCGGTCTTGCTTACGAGATGAAGGCAGAGCTCACCATCTGCAGCATCGTTGACAGAACCGACTGCGGACCTTTGGTGCAGAGCCGGGTGGAGGGTCTGAATCAGAGGCTCAGACGGTTTTGCGACCGTATTGGCTGCAGATTCCTTGACTTGCGCCATAGAGTGGTGGGATTTCGGGTTCCGCTGAATAGGTCAGGAGTTCACTACACTCAGCTGGCGGCTACACGGGTAGCGGAGGCTGTGTGGCGTGGACTGGGCGGTTTTTTAGGTTACAAGGCCTCGGGAAAGGGTGCTTGGCAATTACAGGACGTGCTTGGATCAAGGAAAAGTCGGAATTATAGTTGTAAACTGTTGTAGTTGCGCTGGAAAAGTCCCTGAGCTTCAAGCGCTAATAGAAAGCACAGAAGCTGATATCGTTATAGGTACAGAAAGCTGGCTAAAGCCTGAAATAAGTTCTGCAGAAATTTTTACGAAGTCTCAGACGGTGTTCAGGAAAGATAGATTAGGCAGAATTGGTGGTGGAGTGTTTGTGTCTGTCAGTAGTGGTTTATCTTGTAGTGAAGTCGAAGTAGATACTCCGTGCGAATTGGTGTGGGTGGAGGTTATACTTAACAGCCAAATTAAGTTAATAATTGGCTCCTTCTACCGACCCCCAGACTCCGATGATACAGTTGCGGAACAGTTCAGAGAAAGTTTGAGTCTCGTAACAAATAAATACCCCACTCATACGGTTATAGTTGGTGGGGACTTCAACCTACCCTCGGTATGTTGGCAAAAATACTTGTTCATAACCGGTGGTAGGCAGAAAACGTCTTCCGAGATTGTCCTAAATGCTTTCTCCGAAAATTATTTCGAGCAGTTAGTCCACGAACCCACGCGAATTGCAAATGGTTGCGAAAACACACTTGACCTCTTAGCCACAAACAATCCAGAGCTGATAGAGAGCATCATGACTGATACAGGGATTAGTGATCACAAGGTCATTGTAGCTAGGCTCAATACCATTTCTTCCAAATCCATCAGAAACAAACGCAAAATAATTTTATTTAAAAAAGCGGATAAAGTGCCACTAGAAGCCTTCCTAAAAGACAATTTCCATTCCTTCCGAACTGACTATGCGAATGTAGGCGAGATGTGGCTCAAATTCAAAGATATAGTAGCAACAGCAATTGAGATATTCATACCTCATAAATTGGTAAGAGATGGAACGGATCCCCCGTGGTACACAAAAAAGGTCCGAACGCTGTTACAGAGGCAATGGAAAAAGCATGCGATGTTCAGAAGAACGCGAAATCCCGAAGATGGGCTAAAATTTACAGACGCGCGAAATTTGGCACGTACTACGATGCGAGATGCCTTTAATAGGTTCCACAACGAAACATTGTCTCGAAATTTGGTAGAAAATCCGAAGAAATTCTGGTCGTATGTAAAGTATACAAGCGGCAAGACGCAGTCAATACCTTCGCTGCGCGGTGCCGATGGTACTGTTATCGACGACTGTGCCGCTAAAGCGGAGTTATTGAACGCAGTTTTCCGAAATTCCTTCACCAGGGAAGACGAATGGAATATTCCAGAATTTGAAACACGAACAGCTGCTAGCATGAGTTTCTTAGAAGTAGATACCTTAGGGGTTGCGAAGCAACTCAAATCGCTTGATACGGGTAAGTCTTCAGGTCCAGATTGTATACCGATTAGGTTACTTTCAGATTACGCTGATACTATAGCTCCCTACTTAGCACTCATATACAACCGCTCGCTCACCGATAGATCTGTACCTACAGATTGGAAAATTGCGCAGGTTGCACCAGTGTTCAAGAAGGGTAGTAGGAGTAATCCATTTAACTACAGACCTATATCATTGACGTCGGTTTCCAGTAGGGTTTTGGAGCATATACTGTATTCAAACATTATGAATCACCTCGAAGGGAACGATCTATTGACACGTAATCAGCATGGCTTCAGAAAACATCGCTCTTGTGCAACGCAGCTAGCTCTTTATTCGCACGAAGTAATGGCCGCTATCGACAGGGGATCTCAAGTTGATTCCGTATTTCTAGATTTCCGGAAAGCTTTTGACACCGTTCCTCATAAGCGACTTCCAATCAAGCTACGGAGCTATAGGGTATCGTCTCAGTTGTGCGCCTGGATTCGTGATTTCCTATCAGGAAGGTCGCAGTTCGTAGTAATAGACGGCAAATCATCGAGTAAAACTGAAGTGATATCAGATGTTCCCCAGGGAAGGGTCCTGGGATCTCTACTGTTCCTGATCTATATAAATGACCTGGGTGACAATCTGAGCAGTTCTCTTAGGTTGTTCGCAGATGATGCTGTAATTTACCGTCTATTAAGGTCATCCGAAGACCAGTATCAGTTGCAAAGCGATTTAGAAAAGATTGCTGTATGGTGTCAGGTGGCAGTTGACGCTAAATAACGAAAAGTGTGAGATGATCCACATGAGTTCCAAAAGAAATCCGTTGGAATTCGATTACTCGATAAATAGTACAATTCTCAAGGCTGTCAATTCAACTAAGTACTTGGGTGTTAAAATTACGAACAACTTCAGTTGGAAGCACCACATAGATAATATTGTCGGGAAGGCGAGCCAAAGGTTGCGTTTCATTGGCAGGACACTTAGAAGATGCAACAAGTCCACTAAAGAGACAGCTTACACTACACTCGTTCGTCCTCTGTTAGAATATTGCTGCGCGGTGTGGGATCCTTACCAGGTGGGATTGACGGAGGACATCGAAAGGGTGCAAAAAAGGTCAGCTCGTTTTGTATTATCACGTTATAGGGGAGAGAGTGTGGCAGATATGATACACGAGTTGGGATGGAAGTCATTAAAGCATAGACGTTTTTCGTCGCGGCGAGACCTTTTTACGAAATTTCAGTCACCAACTTTCTCTTCCGAATGCGAAAATATTTTGTTGAGCCCAACCTACATAGGTAGGAATGATCATCAAAATAAAATAAGAGAAATCAGAGCTCGAACAGAAAGGTTTAGGTGTTCGTTTTTCCCGCTCGCTGTTCGGGAGTGGAATAGCAGAGAGATAGTATGATTGTGGTTCGATGAACCCTCTGCCAAGCACTTAAATGTGAATTGCAGAGTAGTCATGTAGATGTAGATGTAGATAACCACACAGTATGTTAGGCACCACGTTTCTGCGAATAATACGCAAGATGAAACTCAGCGATTTTATTGGAAACGACGCCATTAGTCATTTACGGTATATTTTCACCAAAGAGACAAACGTGGTGTTCATAAACTTCTCTTTTAAGACATATTGACCGTCTTATCCCCACGGTCAATGTCTTTTTTTAAGACAAATAGCTTCCTTGCCCCATGTCGTGAATGAAATACATGTCGACGATCTATGAGAAAACCTCTACTTGCCGCACTACAGAATCGTAATCTACAGATTACATACGTCACTCCTGCGAGATAATTATATGACTCTTTACTCGTCAATGCATGATCCATTTGCGTTTCCATCCTTCATCAGCTTCTACGAACGATTATTTACACTTGTAGGGAAAATTTTGTAGTTCTCCATAACATACCTCCTGTGACCTCTAAATCTATACTTCGCAACCCACCTTATCATATAACTTCTGTCACCACTACCAATTTCCCTCTTTCATCTTCCATTCGAAAATGGCGCGTAATCATGACTACTCTTGGCAATACTCTGCTTCAGCTACAATTGCCCGGATATTCCCGTAGTAGTCACTTTGTGAGACATAGGTACGAGGAATTATAGTGTGTAACAACAGAAATGAACTCAGCAGCCATGGTGGGATGATAACGTAATTTCGTAGACATTCCCTCCATCGGCGGGTACGCGTATCATTAGAGTTGCAATTCTCTGCGACAGGTGGAATGGCCACAAGAATGCATTAGTATTGTTCGTGGTTAGTGTTGTTACCAGGCCTGGTAGGGAATATAAGGAGCGTGAACAGCGTCAGATGTTGAACAACCACTGCGAAGGAAACAGAGATATGGCATATCGTTTGAGACAGGTTTATTAGTAACTGACGGAGTTTGACAGGGGCCTCACTGTGGGTCTAGATTTGGTCGGGAGGTCGAATCGCTCAGTGTTCAGATCCGTATGACAGTGGCTCGATGTTAGACGGCACTTGAAGTTAGACACACTGGTCAACATCATCGCCATATTGTGCACCGAGCACATCGTAACTCCATCACTTCTGCGCCTGCCATCCGAGAACAAGTAATGGACTCCTTGCAATATTCTGTGTCCTCCCAACTGGTGGATGAGACTAGCTGCACCAGGTCTAGGGTATTATCGTCCCAAGCGTAGGCTGGCAATGACACCACAAAGGAGACGGCTACGTTTGGAATGGTGCCGTGGCCAGAAAGCATGGACTGGTGATGAATGTGTTCAGCTATGAATCATGTCTCTGCAGTACCCCAAGACGACCATTGTTGGTGAGTATGGCAGCGACGTGGGGAGAGGTTCCAATCTTTCAGTGTTTTGGAGCGGCATTGCAGTGGTACCCCTGGCGTCATGGTATGGAGAGTTCAGGCCACAGCTGGTAGTGATTGAGGAAACTCTGACGACACAAGAGTACGTCATTCCTGCGTCCTCATGTGTTACCTCTGACGCGACAATATCGTGGTACAATTTTTCTTCGGGATAGTGCCCGTCCTCACACGGCACGTGTGTCTACGAACTGCCTGAGATAGTCCTCAGACCAGCAAGATCCCTGTCCCCGATAGGCAGTCAGAAAGTAATGCAATACATTTCTTCTGAAAGCAGGTCGGTTCTATTCTGGTGTCCGATGCATCATATTATTCCCCACTCTTCCAGGCACAAATCTCTATTTTTCTACATAATCTAAATTCATTGCGACCGCGTTTACGCCACCTTGCTGGCGGGGCGGGGGGAGGGGAGACAGGGGGGATTGAGGGGAGGGGGAGAGGCTTCATGTCCGCATAGTGTCACTCTACTGTTCAACGTCGGAGCCAACGTCTCGCTTCATCAATAACCTCCCCATCATCCACGTTCTGCTTCCCGTGGAATGTATCCTTCATTGGACAAAACACGCTCCTCTTTAAGGTCTTCTGCTTGGCGTCGAGGAACCCAACGGGCGCTTTGAGTACCGCAGCTGGTGGACGAGTGGGTCAGCACTGCCAACAGAGACGTCCAGTTGTGCAGCGAGGTGTTGCCTTGTGATCTATCGATAACCTCGAACGAGAGTATCCGAACGTTCCAATACTGCAGGAATCAGCTGTGTGCGGGCAGCCGACACTTGGGAGATCGGATGAGTCTGCATGACCTTTTTGCCATAATGACAAATGTGACGCCACGTGTGCTGCACTGCTGTTGAAATAGCTCGTTAATATTTTATAAATTTTAGACTTCATTTACTTATTTTAAAGTTTATTTGTGTTAATATTTGCCGTAAAAGTAACTTAATAGTGGATTTTCATTAATCTGTCTTTCTTCCTGTGTTATTGACTCGAGTGGTCTATTATTTATGAGTGTGCTTTCGTCGTTCGTCAGAGCCTCCCGCCTCAGTAGAGTGTTTACATTTTGCGGCTTGCAGTGCAGCTGTAGCGACTATAAGCTAAGTACTGACAGACTTGTTTGTGCTCTGTAATACAGTTATTAGATTTAATAGATTACAGCGGTATCGCGTGCCGTTTGTGGCGAAATAACGACTTAATAAACTTTTGTAATCGTTCGCTCGCTGTATTTTTTAGAGTTTTCAGTGTGTTGAACTCGTTTAGTAATTTTAGTGCTTTACTTTTCAACTGACGTTTATTATTCTTTCTAGTGAAATATTTCAGTAAAATTTTCATTCAGTGTTTTAACTTCGCTTAGTGTTATAGTGGTCGTTTTAATTTTTTGGTTTTAGCTAATAATTTTGTGAAGTTTTGCTGGAATTGGTATTGGCTGTGTTGTAGTAGTATTAATACAAGTAGCTGCTTTCTTAGTAGGCAGAGAATTTCGAGACCATTATTGTTAGATCTCAAATAGTTCTACTGGTGTAACTGAACTTTGGTAACGTAGACGTACAGTTTTTTTCAGTAACTGTAAAATTTTACCATGAGTGAAAAGTGTGGTCTCTGTCGTAGGTTTGTGAGTAGTGGATTACGGTGTGGGATTTGTTCAAAGTATTTTCATTGGGGGGAGTGCAGTGGGGAAGCCAGTGGTCATTTTAGGGAGATACTCTCCTGGGAATGTAGAATCTGTAGTAGAAACAAGTTAATAGAGGAGCAGGAGCGTAAGATCTCTGCCCTTCTGGTGTAGTTAGAAAGCGCAAAGGAGGAACTAGAACTAGATAGGCTGAGGAGGGTGAAGGGTGGTGGGGAATGGGAACTGGCAGTTGGTAAGAAGGTAGCTAGGAAGAAGAGATATTAAGACAGTTTTCCTTTACACACCTGTAATAGATACGACCAACTGTCAGAGTTGAGTGGAGAGGAGCCTCGTGTAGCTGTAGATGTAGGGAACTTGCACAATTAAGAGGCCTAGGTTAGTTGCAAAGTCTACCAGAAAGAAGGTTCTGCTGCTAGGTAGTTCCCACGGTAGAGGTGTGGGCCAGCAGTTGCAGGAAGTGTTGGGGAGTGAGTACCAGGTCACCAGCATTGTGAAGCCTAGTGCAGGGTTGGCTCAGTTGACTGAAAGCATAGGGGAGTAATGTGAGAATTTTACGAAGGTGGATCATGTAGTGACAGTGGGTGGAGCAGGGAACAGTCTCGATATGGACGGGGAATATGATGTCAGTGGTGACTTGGTTAAGATAGCTACTCAAATTGGTGGCACTAATGTGCATTTCGTGCAACTGTTTCAGCATCATGATCGGCCTCACATTAATGCGGCTGTTAGGCGCGTTAATGTGGAGCTGGGGAGGGCACTGATGGCGGAGGGCATGGATCACATCTCAGTGGTGCCAGTTGGGTCTATCAGTAGATGGAGTTTCACTAGGCATGGCCTGCACCTCAATAAGTATGGGAATGGGAGGCTGGCTAAGCTTATAGGTGACAGTGTAGTGGGTGGTGATGGTAGTGGTGCCACTCATGGCAAAATTCCTGTAGTAGTTGGTGTTAGAGCAGCACCTTTTTAGACTGAAGTCAGCTGATAGGTATGCCTGCTTAAAGGAAGTGCCTCTAACTAAGGGCTCACCTACAGAGGATGTAATGTTTCCAGCTAGAGAAGGAAATAGCATATTTCATCAAAATATAAGAGGTACTAGAGATAAAGTTAGTGAACTGCTAATAGATGTTAACTCTGAAATTATTGGTATATCAGAGCACCACTTAAATAATTTGATAATTCAGAGGCTTCCTGTACCAGGCTACAGATTAGCTGGCTGTTTCACAAGGAGTTCCTTGCGGGGTGGGGGAGTGGCTCTGTATGTAAAAAACAGTATTTCATTTGAGTCCATAGACGTATCACGACACTGCACTGAACAGTTATTTGAAAGTAGTGCAGCATTAGTTGAATTTAGTAAAACTAAACTTCTAGTTGTTGTTGTTTATAGGTCGACTAACTCCAACTTCAGAGCATTTTTGCTTAAGCTAGAGAGGGTTCTTGATTCACTTTGTAGGAAGTACCAGAAAGAAGTTATATGTGGTGACTTCAATATTAATTTTGTACATGATTGTGCAAGAAAAAGGATGTCGGTAGATCCCCTAAATTCATAAGATCTGATGCAAACTGTGTTTTTTCCAACTAGAGTGCAGGGGAACAGTAGCACAGTCATAGGCAACGTTTTTATTCATTCTTCATTACTAGACGGGCATTCTGTTAGTAAAAGGTTGAATGGCCTTTCAGACCACGTATAACAGTACCGTCTGTCACTGCTGTACCATAACAGTACAAATATTCTCCTTTTCACTAGCCTTTTCTGGCTCCCTTTCATTCTTTAATGGTGCCTTTTCGCACGATTTCGATATCGAGTTATCTTTGCCATATGAAATATTAACTTCATTTTCAGTTTTACATTCGTCTGTAGCTGAAACCGTCCAACGGAAGTGTCCGATCCCGCCTCTTCTGTTTCCCTCTTCGGCAGCCATCTTGTTCTGACGTCTGCCATTTGTGTGTGCTGTCAAGTGCAATGTACGGTGCTCCAGCTATTTTACATCTTCCCTTCTCGAAACTATGAGTTGACATCTTTTCTTTGGGCCCAAAACCGGTTTCCGCGTGAATCCGGCCCCTTACACACGCGGTTTTCAGTTTTCCATTTCGTCTGTATTTTGGAAATTCCGTATTCTCTGCCGCGCGTACTGTAATTTCCCCTGCCTCTCGCACGACCTCTTTGTATCGTGTTTACACGATATCTATTGTTTTCAGGTTGTTCGTTTTGGTCATTGCTTTCGCGCGAATAATTGTTATTATTACGAGGACGAGATTCGCGATTTCTTCGCCAGTGATCTTCATCCTCTACCCTTTCCAAGAACGCAGAAAAACTTTTGTGGGTACTCCCAACATATCGTTTAGAATCCTCAGGCAGTTTCTGCCAAAGAACCCAAACGATCTCGGCTTCAGTCCTCCTAGCCTTCAGATGTATCAACTTCCTGTACCATGATTCGCAAAACTCTTTCATGGTTTGCCTACCTCTGACATCATACAGCCTGGCCATTAGAAACTCACGCCACAACTGGTCTTGTTTTTGTTCCGACCAGTATTCGTCAATAAATTTTTGCTTAAAGTTTTCAAAAGACATCTGGTCAGTATCCAGATTCAGCCCCCACCTTTTTGCTTCTCCCGTTAAGGCACTGATTACCACATTAATTTTTTCCTGGTCAGATAAATATTCAGGAAAATTTCTTTCGGAATTCTTTACAAAATCAAGGGGGTGCCATCCGTTAAGCCTCTTTGCAGGGTCGAATTTTTCGTCGCCCTCGAAGATTTTACTGAAAGGCATTTTTTCAGTAAAATGTGTAGGTCCTGATTGTATTTTTCTTTCCAAGTCATACATTTTGCCTTGGATTTGTGAAGTGTTATGTTCACACTTATTTTCGCAAGTAACAATCTGGTTAATTCTCTACTTGTTTCTGTTACAGATTGTTTAATTTGTGCAAATTCCGCATTACATTCTGTTCGTATTTCGTATTTGATACCGAATACCTTTTCATCCACTTTAGTACAGACGAAGGGTTCAATTTGATCTAGACTTTTAATTACTTCAGTGTCAAATCTTTCGTTAATGTCATCAATTTGTCCTTGTACATTGGCAATATTTCCATTGATGACAGTAATTTCGCTTTTAATACTTTTGATTTCATTGCTCACTGTTCCTACCCTTGAGTTAAATTCTTCAATTTGTTTACTAAGTCTGGAACGCTGAATTTCGATTTGTGCATTAATATTGTCACTGTGTGCTGCAATTTGTGCCTTAATTTTGTCATTTTGCGCTGTAAATTTCGCAGACAGTATTCTAAGTAAATCAGTCAGATCTGGTGTCTTTTCACTTTTAGGTTCTGCTACATTTTTGTGTTCGAGTCCTACTTCCCTTTCAGTTTTTGGTGATTCAAACATATCCCGCGATTCATCAGCATAGCCACTGTCTTCGACAACATCGCCTACATTGTCTTGCTTCGTACGCGCCACGTTCATAGCGTCTATCTGTTTATTTACCTACGTAATTTAACTCGCGCGTAATGCCATCTGTTGGTGTGCTGCCTGAACTGCTCTCGATTGCATCCTCTTCTCGCGTGTCTAGATTTATTTCTAGTTTCCTGTCCATTTTAGCTATTATTAAGTATTGATACCTTTTATTTTCAATTTAAACAGAACTTTCACTATCTGTTCTGTCAAATAAGGTACAGGTTCGTGCCGATGGGCGTTTTATGTTCACTCTATGTTTGTAAAATGCAAGCTACCTATAATTTTTTCCGTCTATAGGTGCAAAATGAACAACGTCCTGCCACGCGGCGCCACGTATAACACTACCGTCTGCTACCGCTGTACCATAACCTTAAAGCAGGTTGTGAAATAAAACAATATTATTAAAGCAATTATGGTATAACGCAACAGAGCAGTGTTACCCTCTGGGAGGAATTTTGTTGTGTTGACCGTGTTGTACCTAACGGAGGTGGCTTATCGGAAATGAAAGTCAGAATTACGGAAATATTTGAACAGTAACAAACAAAATTTTGCCTATCTGCACTGTTTAACAGGTAAAGAAAACGGTCGCCAGCCTAACTGGGCAAGAGAATGATTAACATTCTCGTTTAAGAAAATAGTTATTAGTAACATGAATGGACAAACACAACCTATACTTTGTCACACGTGAGTGCAGTGTACTCTTGACACATACATATGTGTATGGTAAGATTGAAACTAACAGTTAAAGCAGCACAAACTATTTGCAAATTTATAACAGATACCGAAACACACTATTACTTTAAAGGTTACACAAACTGGATGGTCTTTATAACGTTATTATTACTATTCACTGCAGAATCATTAATTGGATCTAGGTTAAGTCTCTCTCAGTTAAATACGTTACTATTTAAAATGAAAGTTAATTTGAATCCACTTAAAGGTTGCTCCTCACTATCATTTGACTAAAGAAATTAAGGTTTCCTTAATTAGTGGTCTTTCCGTTACTTGTTACCGAGCATTAACCCAATAGACAAACTGTGGATCCTATTATATTATTAATAAGCACTTCTGAGACACAGGAGAGACAAACACTTAGCAAACTTGAGTATATAACGTTCCACACTGCAGTTTTCCACTTTTACTACATTGAGACACGAAATTAACATATATGTAAGATACTGACTCACCTTCCGTGATTTACAACAGGCAGTAATGAGATCACTTACGAAGCAAAACTTTATAAGCCTCAGTCTTACGAACTCTTAATTTGAAGTTGGCAACAATACATTAATAAGCAGTTTTATTAGGAAAATTACTTTCATTAACTTTCTTTTTTTTGTTCAAGAGGCATTAATTATCAAAAACACTGTTAATGTTCTTTCAGTAGGGACACTCGGAAATCACTTTAGTTCAAACGGAGAGGAACCTGAGAGGTGTTATGATAAGGAGAAAAATCAAGGTAGGTACATAAATGCAGTTATAAATTACCTTATATTTAAGCACACTAACACATCCATTTAGCTGATCCTTCAGTGTACATTATTATAGTACTCCATTACAGTGATTGCTCAATGTGGTGGCAACTGCATGTCGGTAGGTGGAACTGCAGGTAGAATTGCTGGACTCTGTCATTTCTTGGTGGCGATGATAGATACAAATTCCAGAATAGTTCGAGCTATTTATCCATCCATCAGAGGCATTGGAAAAGAGCAGAAAATTCCTCTCTCGGGACCAGCACAATATGCAACATTTAGATGGCAGTGCACAGTTTTGTAGCTCGTCCCCGACTCGTAGCTCGTCTTCGACTGGTGGCTCGTCCCCGACTGACTCTTGTTCCACCTTTTCTACATGGGACAACCACAATTTGCGCGCACTACACAGTTCCGTTCCCGAGGGGAACCACTACACCTTTTACATACAAACTAACTAAGAACCCTAAGGGACCTATTTTTATTCTATCATTGTTTGCAAGAGTTATCGAAAAGGCTGTGTATGTAAGGTTAATTGATCATTTTATATCACACGATTGCCATCAAATGTACAGTTCGGCTTTAGAAGTCGTTTAACAACTGAAAATGCTATATTCTCTTTTCTCTGTGAGGTACTGTATGGGCTAAACAAAAAATTTCGAACGTTTGGCGTAGTTTTTGATTTAACTACGGCATTTGACTGTGTTGATCTCACAATATTGCTCCAGAAGTTGGACCATACCTAATAAGGGGAGTAGCTCACAACTGGTTCACCTCTTACTTTAGCAACAGGCAGCAAAAGGTCATTATTCACAATGTTGGTAACGGCTGTGATATGGGATCTGAGTGGGGTACTGTCAAGTGGGGTGGTGTCCCAGGGATCAGTGTTGAGGCCGCTCCTTTTTCTTATTTATATAAATGATATACCCTCTAGTATTATGGGTAACTCTCAAATATTTCTATTTGCTGATGACACTAGCTTGGTAGTAAAGGATGTTGTGTGCAACATTGACTCGGTTTCAAATAGTGCAGTACATGACCTCAGTTCATGGCTTGTAGAAAATAAACTAACGTTAAATCACAGTAAGACTCAGTTTTTACAGTTTCTAACACACAGTTCAACAAAACCTGACTTCTTAATCTCACGGAACGGCAATATGATCAGTGAAACTGAACAGTTCAAATTTCGAGGTGTTCAAATAGATAGTAAGCAGTCGTGGAAAGCCCATGTTCAGGATCTTGTTCAAAGACTTAATACTGCCATTTTTACTATTCGAACGGTATCTGAAGTGAGTGATACTTCGACATGTAAATTAGTCTACTTTGCTTATTTTCGTTCACTTATGTCGTATGGTATTATGTTTTGGGGTAACTCTTCCCATTCTAGAAGGATATTTTGGCTCAGAAATGGACGGTTCGGGCAATAAGTGGTGTGAGTTCACAAACCTCTTGTCGACCTCTGTTCACGAGTCTGGGTATTTTAACATTGGCCTCTCAATATGTATACTCCTTATTGTCGTTTCTTGTTGCCATTATTAGTTTATTCCCAAGAATAAGCAGCTTTCACTCGGTTAATACTCGACAGAAATCAAACTTCCATTTGGATCGGAATTCCTTAACTCTTGTGCAAAAAGGCGTGCAGTATACTCCTGCATCCATTTTCAATAAGCTGCCACTCGAATTCAAAAATCTTAGCAGTAATCCACATGCTTTCAAATCGAAATTGAACGGTTTCCTCATGGGTCACTCCTTCTATTCTGCCGATGAGTTCCTTGAAAAATTAAGCTGATTCTTATTGTATTGCTGATAGTGTTTACTTAAACTTATGGATAGACTTTTTTTCAGGTTCATGAACATTTATTTTTATGTGTCATTACTTTTATGTTGTAAGTTCATGTACTGACACGTTCCATGACCTTGGAGATATGCTCCTCAATTTGGTCCTACGGAACTTGACATATAAATAAATAAATAAATAAATAAATAAACGACTCACCGAACTCCGTAGACATTCTGCAAGCGCCTATAAATATGTGCAATATTCTGGTTTTCCTTCAAAAGAAACTCAGTGACAGCTCTGTGCTTGGAACGAACCTCCGCTACAGACACCATTTTGAAGGCTACGTATAGCGGTGCCACCTATCGGAACTTCATGAAACTATGGTCACGGAAGCGGAAATATTCCACGCTGTCCCACAACAAATTATGCATTTTTCAACCGAAATTGATCGAGGAAAAAATGTGTTGCATTACTTATTGAACGTCCCTGCTCATTAAACAAAGAAGGTCAACAGGGGAGCTACAGCCCAATGAAAGTTAGCAGACTTGTAATGAAACCATCTATACAGAAATTGCTTCATGGCAAGCAATTGACTTGCAGTGGGACAAGTCAGATGTTACAAATAGTTCCATAATAATTACACTAACGGGATAAAGTCCAGTATCTAGAGAGAGTCCGGAAAGTGAATCAAACTGAAAAACAATAATGAAAGAAGCCAGCCTTGTGTAACAAATACTATCAACAAAACAGGGATCGGACAATACAGCTTATCGCGCTACGACATGTGGATTTGCAACACCGGTGTCTCGCGGTGTAAATGTCGCGGGAGCACAGTCGCAACCACTTAAGTTGCTGCAATTCCCTAAGAAGTTCATGACGAACGGAGCACAGATGGCCAAACACAAGGCTGCTCCCAAAGTGATGGAAGGCAACTCTTGCGACCAAATGGCGGCAACGGCCACATAATGACTCTCACGATGTAGAATCGTTCAGAAACTGCGAGAGGATGCTGCTAAAGAGAGGCATGCCATGGTCTGTAACCTCGGACGCCGGACAATCGTTGCATTCGCGGCTAACAAATCATTCCCATAGGCAACATAACGGAGACTGGAGGCGGAACCATTTCCACAGCCTCGGCCTGGCAGGGCGGCACCGTCCTTTGACGCCCAAGTTGGGATACCCGTTTGGGAGTGAATTCTCAGAAGAGGGACGGATCTTGTATGCGTCTTCCACCGGAGGGCTTCAACTCAAACTTGAAATAAAGGCCAGTACCTTGCTGGCCTTACCATCTTGGCGTTTTCAGCACTGTTTAAACTGAGGATGTCAACAGAGTGGCGCCCCCTCCAACAGATGCTCCTCTGTGTAGACGAGACATGGGTGGTGTCTGCTGACCCGCGAAAATTAATTTAATTAAATGGTTATCTCGAAAGTGATTTGCGAAGAGAAACTGAGGGAGTTAGCCAATGTGGGACTCTCCACTGTAAATTCCGTGTGACCCAAATTTTTTCTGGGTCGCCACCCAGTTTAATTAAAATTGGGAAAATTTAATGAAAGAACTGAATTAATCACTGAATTGGTAAGCGTACTAAAGTGTTAATGTTAGTAAAAACATCCAATTCAATAAGGAATGAACATAGGAACAATTTATGTACGACCGTTAAATCAAGTAATTCAGAGCAAGCAGGAGATTAAGCCTCAAAAAAAGAATTGTACATTCTGACAAAGTTTAGGAACGTAAGGCGTGCCTTTTGCGCTTCAGAAACGCCAGGTGAGATGTATTAAACATAATCTTACAAAATGGGATGGGTTTGTCTGAGAAACGGCCATTACAGTTTAACATAGTTTATTAAAATAAAACATCACACTAAAAGTTCACAAGATAATTCTAAACTATGATCTGTCGTTGCCTGTTACATGATTTGTTAATTCACTCCTATTATTATTATACTGAGTGCTGTGGTGAGTTCCGGTAATAAGTGAAAAGAAAGTCTTCGGCGCGCATGCGAAAAGTTCACGCACACATACACGATTCACACACAAGAATAGAAATAAGGAGAATTTTGCCCCTCACAGTAAGTCATAGGCTCAGATGTTCATCCCTATCGCTAGGACTGAAGAACTGTGAATAAAAATACTATGGAACACTTCCCGACAAAGAAATTTATCTGCATCACCTTGTAACGACCCTTCGGATCTTCAGTCTTGGCTAACACTCAGCGGTAGAGCAATGAGATTGTTATTTCTTATGTATCGGTATCGACGTTACAAACAGAACATTGATGAACTGAACTCGCGGCTTGTGCGTGATATTTACTTCACCAAATGTCGTAATTAAATCGTTTATTATCGATGGTTTATCAGTTGCTATTTAAATATTAATGATAAGAATAAGATCAAATTAGTTCCAGCGACACCAAATTCCCTGTAGACTGGTTGTAATCTCAAATCTATAATCAGTCGTAAAGGTGTTATTAATTCCTAACGTCAAGGAGTTTCTATATAAGCGCCGAGCGCTTCAGTCAAATAATATCGCAGCACGTTATCTCTATAAATAATATTATAAAACTTGAATGATAAATGCGTGAATCGACACGATATTCTCGTTTATTACACAATATTAGTCACTTCCTAACAGAGCCGTGAGGAAGAAGCTTTCCCAGGTATTGGGGGGAATTATAAATTATACGCTTCGTAACTATTGTCAAATTCCATAGTCCATTAGTTATTACGAATGAAATTGTCTATCTGTGTTCACTTCCTAAATAGCGTTAACTTCAGGTTATCTAATTACAGTTCACTTCTGTCCAATATATGGAAGTCCTCTATCTGAATTCTAAATAACGTAATATATGAAGTCAAAGCATCGTTTCAGTGCGTCATAGTAGACCGCAATAATCAATTCTGAAAAAACACTCTGACTGCGCCTACATATACGAGCATTCAAAAGTATGATCTGCTTCAGCTAACTCTCGTGGCGTAGTGACATTGGATTGAATTATCCTTAGCCATTACTCACAAATCTCAAACAGTACTCACACCGAGTATTTTTTGGGAACGTTGGTTCTACTTTGCGAATTTTAATTATAATGATTTTGCGATTTACTATGATTTTGAATTTTTAGTTTGATTTGGAATCCTATCTTTCTTTCGTATGTTAATAAATTACTAAGTATTAGATTCCTGAGTCTATCATTGGTTAATATCCAAATAATAGTGTTAACTGGAAATTTGTTTGCTTGTTCATTTTTCACGGAATTTGGAACTTGTTTTGGGGAAATCTCGGGAATTTTGGAGCTAATTTTTGATTTTCATTTCTCGTCCGAGGAAGTGGCATTACAACCTCCCACATCAAACTGAGCTACGAGGGCTTGGGACATCCCCAAACGCCGTGAATATTCATGAACAAAGCAAATTGTTCAGACTCATGGAAACTTCAAGAACACAAATTTAAAACGTATAAACACAAAAAGCGATAAAATATCACGCAGAATTAAGAATACAACTTATTCAAGATGGTACTGAAATTACACACGTGATATCTAACAAGCTATACAAACTTAAAATTGAAATGAAATGAACAGTGGAAGAAATAAAACACATACACCAGAGAAAAGCTCACACACACATTCCAGTTAAAAGAGAAATCGGACAAATTAATTTTTATATATGCTGCAGTAACGAACTTCATGCACTAAGAGTTCTGCTTACACAAAGCGAGGACGGGAAAAAGTTACTACATACAGAAAAATATACTCAGAAAAATGTAAGAATTCGATTGCCGAACTTAAACCTGAACTAGCAGATCAAACGTGTACATGAGTTGGAATAGCTACACACCATCACACATTAACGCATTCACCAACGCCAAGTCGCTCTTAAGACTACCGTCTTCACCAACCGAACATCCAGTCCCGACTGCCCAGAGCACTCTCTTCCTGCAACGAACCTCCTCCAGGTAGTCGGGAGAGACCAGAAGGGTCCTTTCCTCCACCAACTTAACTACTGTCGCATGACTACCGAAAAGGTACAAAGCTCTTTACCTTGACAACATGCATACTCACTCACTCACTCATAGAGATGATAAAGAGAGAAAGGAAATTTGGGGGCAAAAGGTGTAGGTGATGGACAAAGGATTAGATGCTTATTGGAAAAATTGCTGCTTTAATGTAACTGTGTACCACTGAATGGGGCAAACACGAAGTACAAAACTAAATACAAGTAAATGAACGTGGCAGAACTAAACACAAGTTAAATAACATCAAACGAATCTAACACAGAGGTTCATAATAGCCTAAATAGGAGTAATTATGTTTGGCGATTTAATAACAAATCAATTGACTGGTGTAAGTTTAGTAACCATTCCTCGGAATTTTGTCAGGAGTTCGAATCTATTACTGAAATTAAAGACTTAATTTCATTTCTCTCTCTTCCTATGGTAGAGACTGGTCTGAACAGTAGCTGCATTACAGGAGCAATAACGTGTAGCAAGGATGAGAACTGAACTCTCGACATAGACTCTCTACAGTTCTGGACAGAAAGTAGCTACGCGGCGGTGAAATACTTATAAAATTAATACGCCGTTGGTGAAATTAATGCTCTGTACAACATGACTTAATGTGCTGAGGAATGATTGACTTCCTCAGCTCGTCAACACGTGTTAACAAAGTTCGCATCAGAAGACAGACTAAGATGGACGCCTTATGATAACGGTTGTCCTAACCGTCCACCATTCTTGTTCTACACAGACCCGTCTAATCCGCACGAGACGTAGACACAGAAAGAGGGCGCCGCGACGTGCCCTCGCAGTTTTATCTGAGCCGTTTCCGAAAAACAGGTGACTGCAAAAGCCCACATGTTACCAACTCTCTAGTGATAACACCGGCGCCTGGAATCACCACGCGGACTGGGAAGGACTTCTGAAAGGCTTTCAGGTTGCACCCACTGAGCTTGGTGGAGGAAAGCTGTTAACGTAATAGCCATGTTCAAACTTTGCAACAACCACTTCTCATTAGCCGCCATCTCGTGGATTTTACTTGAACTGTTTATGGTTAGTACTATTAATGTGAAACTTTAGGAAAAAATGGTTCAAATGGCTCTGAGCACTATGGGACTTAACATCTCAGGTCATCAGTTCCCTAGAACGTAGAACTACTTAAACCTAACTAACCTAAGGACATCGCACACATCCATGCCCGAGGCAGGATTCGAACCTGCGACCGTAGCAGTCGCAGCGGTTCCGGACTGAAGCACCTAGAACCTCTCGGCTACCGCGGCCGGCGAAACTTAAGACAATGACTCTTTTACCGGGGAAAGTTACTGATACTTCTCCTTGTTCAGTCTAACGTAATTAAACATACAGAATTCGACCATAATTTTTTAATAAATCTAAACTACTTAGTACCTATATGAAAAATTAAGTTACGTGACTATCTTCCTTTAATTATTACTGTTTAAATTTACGACCTTTTACCTTAATCTCTCGATATTTTAAGTGTTACAGCCTATAGTAATTGTGGGTAAGATGCTGCTTCCTCAAATTCTTGAGAAGTTTCTTTCCCAGTGGGTGTTTGGAACACAGGCAATCCTGTGTAAAACACTCGCCCTTGGAAACAGTATGCTCGTCACAGATCCTCCACCCATTACGGCGGTTTAAATTAACGTCGGCCCATGATCTTCAGGCTGGGGAAAGCCCTCTTCCTCCGGAAACTAGAAAACCGGCGCTGCAGTGCACAATAGCAACCAACACAAAGCGACGGGTTCGTCTAGGAAATTATATGATGCAACTCCCCTTGAAAGTCGACGAGAACCCCCACTTCAAAAACGGTTCAAGTTGCTCTGAGCACTATGGGACTTAACATCTGAGGTCATCAGTCCCCTAGAACTTAGAACTACTTAAACCTAACTAACCTAAGGACATCACACACATCCATGTCCGAGCCCGGATTCGAACCTGCAACTGTAGCAGTCGCGCGGTTCCGGACTGAAGCGCCTAGAACCGCCCGGCCACCGCGGCTGGGTCACCTTCGGTTCTTCGTGTTGTCTAACCACTAGTTCCGGATTCGAAATGGTGACTATTCGCCACCCGGAAATTTCTTCTTCTGCACGGTTCTGACTACCAAACGGGCACTAGCTTGTCCTCGTACGACACGCGTTTATCGCGATCGGACGTGACGACTTTCAAGTTTTCGTCGGCTGCGCGAGGCGCATTTGCATGGATGCTCACGCACGTGGGCAGGCGCTGTCGAGCAGGGCAGCTCGCATTACGAGTGCGTGCGGGCGCAACGGAGGAGGGTTGCCATTGATTGCGCGGCCGGGGCGGTTGCAGCTGCCTGCGAACGCGACAGCGTCACGCCGATTAGCGTGTCCAGCGGGTTGCCTCCCTATCAGGCGCCGTCTGTAACGCGGTGCTCCCCGCTATCCCAGCACAGGGGTGTGAGAATTACTTTCTTTCCCTCCAAAACAATATATTTGTAAGGTATCATACACTTTCAGTTTCTGAGATGGTTACATTTTTGTACTTCACAGTACTGATAAATTATAAAACGGTTTCCTGAGGATACATTTGTGTCCAGAAAGATATCGTCATTGGACACTCGAAACGAACTGCAAAAGGACACTATTTCCGCTTGGTGTAATGAAGAGCAGCGTCGGTTAAAATTGGATAATTGTAAGATAATGCCCATAACAAAGAGAAAGGAGCCGATAATGTCTGGCCGAAAGATTAGTGGTGAACATGTATCGTATAAACATGACTGGCAGTCAAATGAAAACCTATGTAAGCGTCACCCAGCGTTTTACGGAAATGCTTCAGGAACACAAACGGGGATCCCTAGTGACAAGGCGACGTTCTTATTGACGAACAACATAAATAAAATTTAGAGAACCGGCATCTGAAGCTGTCTGCAGAACAATTCTGTTGGCTCCAACACACATTGAGTGAAAGAACCACGAAGATAAGATACGAGAAATTATGGCATATACGGAGGCATATAGTTACTCGTTTTTCTCTCGTTCTGTTTGCGAGTGGGACAGGAAAGGAAATAACTATTAGTGGTACCGGATATCCTCCACCACGACCCATAAGGTGGACTGCGGATTAGCGATGTAGATGTAGTCGAAACAATCTTGGCAACATGTGCCTTTTTCAAGGATATTAGCAAAATAATTGAATTTTCACTAGAAAGTTTGCTGTTCCAGAGTCCTGCTATTAGAAAAACAATATTCACGTAGAAAAATAGCTGAATTTTTACAGATTTCACAAAATTTAGTATGTAATGTAAGTCAAGCTTTAAATAATGGCCATGAATGTTATTCTGCTCGCTAGGAAGATACAACGAAAGAGTAAATTGAGCACAAGAACTGAATGACAACTCATCCAAACAGTCAAACACAACAGGAGGGCCACCAGTGCAGGTTTACAGAACCTACCGAAAGAGTATGGGGTACACAACTCTAGCTCCGCTTCTGGCGGAAACTCATTCCCGCAGGATTTCCAGTATACCAGCCAAAACCGAAATTCTTATGAACAGCTGCTACGGCTAATAAGAAAACATCTAACGGTGTTGAAATTCAATTTGAGGATGACTGGAGCAACAAACTTTTATGAAATACACGTTTTCTTCAGAGTACACCTCTAAAAAGGAACCAATTAAAATGTGAGATCTTGGCGTTATCTTTGCCAAATTATTATTATCATAGGCTTGCTTTTAACAAGTGCCCACGTTCTTCATGTGTTAGGTAATCAGCCAGGAAGAGAGAAGAGTTACGAATGAAGAGATTTCTATGCCATGTGTGAACCAAGCCATACTGTGGGGCATACTTTCCACACATATATTGCTGAAGGTTCAGCGAATAAACAAAAATATAAAAAGATGTGGAAAAAACTTGTGTCACAGTTAAATGAGTGGTTTCCTGATGGTGACCCCGTTTTCTCGCACGATGGTGTTTCATGTCATAAAGTCTAATCAGTAACACAGCTGTTGACTGAAAACAGGGTAAAAATCTTGTGTCTGGGAGTATCCCAGACATAAACCTAACTGAGAAGCTGTGGGCAGTTGTGAAGTAAATACTGAAGAAAACCAACACTACAGTTCACAGAGAAGATTACATAAATATGATGTGCTGATGAGGTAACTGAAAATCTTTACCCAGTTGTATTACAAAGCATTAATAGAGATGAAAAGCATGCACACAAAATATTGATGTAATATTTTACTGTTAAATAAATCAGTTTGTAGTACAAAAGTATTCTCTTTTGCAAAAATGCCATTGAATCTAGTAACTTTTACACGTCTGCACAGGATATTTTGTTAGCGGTTTTCTGGCTAACTGGAATCCAAAATGCATGATAGATCTTGGCTGGAAGAGCCAACTTAAAGGCGGTTACATTTTAGATGGCAACAGTTGTTAAATGGAGTTATTTACTTTGCAGATCTTAGCACGTCCGTTTATCAATTGTCCATTTGTTACACGTGTTGGATCATGCCAGTTTCTGAGCTGATTATAAAGCATTTCAGCTCTACGACTTTTATAGATCTGATCAAATAAAGTAAACGAAGTGCAAATGCTCGAATCCGGGACAACCATTTAGTGACGTCTTTATTCGCTTTACTTCAGTATGCTTTCTTAGCGAGCCATCTTTTAACATGTTTGCTCTATAAAAAGGAATAGTATTCGTGATAATCTTGATTTACAATGAATTTGGCGTTCAGGAATGTAGTTATTTATTGACAAACGTTAATACCGAACACCACATTATCAGTACTTTTCAGTGATCAATCGTAGCTACTCCAAAATGGTTCAAATGGCTCTAAGCACTATGCGACTTAACATCTGAGGTCATAAGTCCCCTAGACTTAGAACTACTTAAACCTAACTAACATAAGGACATCACACACATCCATGCCCGAGGCAAGATTCGAACCTGCGACCTAGCAGCAGCGCGGTTCCGGACTGAAGCGCCTAGAACGGCTTTGCCACAACGGCGGACGTAGCTGCTACAGTACCATACTTATATACGAGGTGGGGGAATGAAGTCATCTCGTATGACAATTGACAATCAGCACTGAAAAGTCTTTTTTATACACAGGGACCATAATGTACTTAAGGATGGATATATTGTTATGCACCAGTTTTGGACCATCAGAACAAACCTGATATGCGAGAGGGGAAAACTGACGTGCGTTGACAGTAAAATTCTGGAAGGATTCGTTTAATATCAAGTAATGGAACGCGTTAGATTGGTGAGCCCGCGATCTCCCAGCTAAAGTGGCCGCCAGCTAAGTGGCACTAATGTATTACCTCACGACATTCCATACGTAGTGAAAAATGAGAGCCTCTCTCAGCTTCATGACTGGGATAAAATCGAATTAATGCTCCCCACATCTAATGATTTTAAAGGTGGAGGATCGGGACGATCCTAAACACGAATAATACAGAGCGCTACACTAACCGATACAAGACCCTGCAGCCAACTAACGATACTAGGTTTCAAGCGAAATATTAATATTTAAAGCGCAAAAAGTAATTTAAATATAAATATAGTCACTCTCCATGCATGAAGGTGCTGATACCAACAGGTTTAACCGCGTCCTAATGCACAGGATAAAACCAGTTTTAACATTACACTTCCATGTTTACCGGATCCCTAATGCAAAGTACCTTGCCAATCATTTGCTAGCCGCCTCAGATGCAATTCTCGGCGTCAGTTCTTTATGTATGTGGTGGCTAACTGACCAATCTTCTACGCCCTCTAAAAATCGTGATACTCTAAGCCAGGGCTTCCCAACCTTTACAGCTGGCGGACCCCTTCTTCAGTCGACAATCCATGGCGGATCCCTAGTCAGTCAAGAGCACAGTAGCTTTAAATTTCAGAGCGAAACCCATGGGAATTTAAAGTTTCTTAATGCAAGTGCCATTTCCCAATGACCCCCCTCCCCCCCCCCCCCCCCCCTCTCACGAAGTATCAATAATCTTTGGGTTAGAGATGAATGAAAACGACGATCCAATTTGAATTCCCACTGTATCCAGACACATACTAGTAGATTTACTCCCTTTGTTCAACACACTATAGCCTGATTAAAATTACTTGGTAATTGACATTTCACACGTTGGAGCTACCTTCCTTCAAGAGCAATCAACGTCACATCCAAACCATTCGCTGTTGACAAGCTGCCGCTTGTGGTCTGTTCACTTCCATTGTTTGGCTACTGTTGTGTAAGGAGCATGCATATTTCGTAACAGTCGTCTGTGTGTGTGCGTGTGTGTGTGTCTGTGTGTGTGTGTATGTGTCGTTTTTCGTGAAATCCGAAGAAAAATGTTCAAATGTATGTAAAGTCAATGGGACTTAACTGCTGAGGTCATCAGTCCCTAGTCTTACACACTATTAAACTAAGTTTAACTTCCGCTAAGGGCAAAACACACACACACACGCACACACACACACACACACACACACACACACACACACACACACACACACAGGACTCGAACCTCCGGCGGTAGCGGCCGCGGAATCCACGACGACATGGCGCCTGAGACTGCGCGGCCATTCCGCACGGCTGTGAAGAAAAGAGGCAGACCCATGATTCGGCATACAAACACATCATGGAAGAAAAGAGGCCAAGGAATTGCCTTTAAAGAACAATTGTGACATCTGTTGGGCAATGTGTGGGAATACATTCACCCAGTTTACATGAGTTTCCAAAACCGGATCTCGTAAGCAGATGTCCCAGTTCCGCTTTTGGTTGGTCAGATTCTCGAAATCTGCTTTTATAAATCCGCTTTCCAGTTCCACAATCGATTTTCGAGTCCATGTAAACAGCTGGGAAAGTCCAGTTATTTTTACGTCTTGAGTATCTACTGAACAGCAGCTGTCAGTCGATAGCCGGAAACTAGCAGGCGGCGTTGCAACTCTGTACTGTCAGTTGGTAGCTGGCAACTGGAAGGCGGCGTGGCAACAGTTTAGCCACAGCTGACAACTTTAACTACTACTTGGACACTATATCGTGGTAGTCAGCCTCGACTGTAAACAAATTAGGATAACAAACAGACTCTCTTATTTCCATGTAAGAAGACAAAGCATTTCACAGAACGTAAGACTTTTTTCTCAAAGGAAACAATTGTGGCAGAGGAGATTTACCTTTTACTAGGTGGCACGTGAAAATTCCTCATTTATTTACGGTCTCAGCCAGTTGCCACAACATAGTGTCAGAGTAATAGCAAGTAATTGTAATTGAAGTATAGGCAGGCCATATTTTTAACTGAGAGGACGGAATATATTATAAAGCAAAGAAAATACCTTTAGAGATAATTTTAATTTTCGTAAAAAAAATATCAGTGCCAACAGAATTCAATTAACAATTATTTGTAATTGACAGAAGACAGAAACAAAATTCCAACAGAGTCATAGTTCATGTATGTTCACTGAGCATCTACGAAGAAAAATCCTTTCTTCTTTACTATAGATGAGTCTGTAGGAATAATAATGGAATCCTAATGTGATGGTTGAGGGTGCATCTGCTGACACTATTTCTGGTTCGGCATCTAGACAGCTTCGATACTTAGTTTTGTGGGCAGCATAGGTCGAGAATCCTCCATATTCACACATGTATGTTGTGGCAAAAGAAAGTAGTACACGTTTTGCCTTTTCAACAAGGGGGTAGTATTTCTTGTTATCCAAATGGATCCAAAAGTGTGAGTAACTGACAATGTCAAAACGTGATTTCAAGATAGGGTCTGTGACAATTTCTATCAACAACTCATATTCATTTGATGATAGAATGTTCGGCTTTTTAGATACAGTGAATGGATTGACCACCCATTCGTATTTCAGCAGCTTCTCATCTTCAGCTGTTGGGAAATAATGCTACAACAATGACATCAAGCTTCGGAGATGGTCCAGGATTTGATGAAACAAATTCTTCCCAAGCGCCAATGTTTTGGTTTTCAAAAATTCCGTGAGAAGAGGAAAACACTCGACCTCCACCTCCTCGACACTCTCTGCCCAAAAACTGATTTTCCTCTTGAACGCTCGAACTTTGTCGATAGCAGTGACCTTTGTTTCACTTTTCCCTTGGAGTGAAATATTCATTTCGTTCATTTTGGAGAAAATATCTGACAAATAGGCAAGAATACACTGTCAATATTTGTCATTAATAAGGTCTGCTAATTTGGTGTTATGCTCCAAAAGGAAAATTAAGACTTCCAATCTTAATTCGTACAACCGAGAGAGTGCATTCCCACCTGAGAGCCACCTCACTTCTGTGTGGAGAAGCAGGCTTCCCATATCTTCACACAGTATTGTGAAAAGTCTTGACTTCAACGGCCTTGATTTTATGTAGTTAATGAATTGAATGGATTCGTCTAAAACTTTCTTGAACGAAACAGGCATTTGTTTCGTATCTAAAGCGTATCTGTGGAGAGCACAATGACTACTGCTGCAATTCTTGGCGTTTTCTTTTATGTTCGTTATTTCAGTAGGACCCATCTTAGCTTTTGCACTATCTGTGCACACATCTATGCAATTAGACCATGAAACTTCGTTAGACCTTAAAAAATCATCCAATAGACGTAATATTTCCGCACCTGTTTTGTTGGCAGGTAGTGGTCTGCACAATAAGAGGTCCTCCTCAAAACATCCACAATATTCATAACGGACAAAAGCCAATAAACTCGCTAATTCTGCAACATCAATGGATTCATCTATCGGCAGAGAAAATGAATTGTGTTGGATGCGAGAAACAAGTGTATTTCACATCATTTGACATGTCGCGTCTCTTGATAGTATTGTTTGATAATATCACCGAAGATACAAGCTTTACTACCTTTTCGTCTAGCATGCAAGAAACAATATCATTTATGAGATTTTCTGCAATGGTATGAGCTTTGCCTGTTTTAGCCACTCGATAACTAACCAAGAAAGAAGCTTTCAATGAATTTTAAAAAATTGTTTTCGTATGAGTGTTCATGCAATGCTCAGAAGCAGCTAGTTCAGCACTCTTCCTTTTGAAAAAATCGATGTCTTTAGCCTGGAAATCCGGGTGAGTACCTTCAAAATGACGGCGCAATTTAACTGGAAATATTGAACTGTTCGGTAGGACTCTCGCACAAATTACACACTGAGCTTTACCCTCCTTTGTCTCCATAAAGCCCATTTCTTAATAGCTTTCGTTGTACTTACGCTTCTTGGTTATTTCACTTCCACAGGATATTGCAACCAATGGAGTACCTAAGGCGTTTTCACATAATAATTCCGGCTGTGGAGCTTCTTGTGATTGTTCTTCCTTTGGTTGTCCTCCCTCCTGATGCATTTCAAGTGGAAACTTCCCTTGTGAAGGCCATGGAGAAACTGCACCCTTCTGCAATGATCCTGACTTCAGCCACCGATCCATGTTAGAAGTAATAAACTGGTCAAAAATCGACTTACGAAATAGCTAGTGCACTGACAAAGCAAGTTTAACATTTAATGATGCCTGGGGCCGCATACGTGCCAGCCAGCGCTGTGATTTGTCGACAAAGCTCGCTCCGCGAATGCGTAAAAGATTTCAGCGCATCTAGCGCCGTGAGCCGGCGCACAAACGAGCCCCGTATTGTTGCGAAACAGTCGATCAGAGAAGCCGCAATCTTCGGCACTAAACTGTGTATGCGTTCTCACTTAGTAACCGCAAAGGCTGCTTGGGAATACGACCTGAAGCAAAAGTATACATGTTTTTCACACGAAAAAATTGGTGATGAATTAGATTTTCACATTTTAATCCAATAATTTTACTTATTATTTTACACGATTTGGTGAAAGGAGGTCGGGTGCCCCCTAGAAAGACCCCTAAGGGGTCCACGGGCCACACGTTCGGAAGCCCTGCCCTAAGCCACTGACAGCGGTTGGAAAACCGTCGGTGTTCGTTGGCCTCAGTTCTTTCGGATAAGAGAAAGCTTCAGAAAGGTTCTTGAAGATTTTACGAGGTGAACTACAGGACTACCCAAACGACTCGATTTTAAAGGAGGCAAGAAAGTTCGGCTCTGCCCTTAAGACCTGGCCTGACAACTAAGTTAGAAATGAAAGCCCAAACGATTTCTCCCTAGCTTCTGAGGGAAGGAAACAAAGGAAACCTTCACTGACTTCGAGTTACGCCACCATATTTTACGCAGTCTACTACCCCAGCACTTGCTACATGAGAAGGCATGAGGCTGCTGATAATGACTATACAGAGAAACAAAACAAAATCGAATGTCCTGCGGAAATCCTTCTCCAAACACCGGCATGTAAAAGACATATATGAAGTTGATGGATAAATTAATATAAAACAGTAAGAACTCGGTTAATGACAAAGTACTTCTTTCAGTTGTTGCAATTAGTTAACTTTAAACTTCCATAACAAGCTTTCAGTAAAACAATGAACACTACAGGAACTAATAATCTGTACACCTGTAACTACAGCCACATCTATATTCCGCTAGTCGCCAGGCGAAGGTTGAAGGAGCCTATTTTTCAGACCACTGTCATTTCTCCTCTTTCTCGTTCCATTCACTCGTGAGAGAATGAAAAGTCTCAGAATATACACAACCATAACAGAACCAACTGAAGGAATGATTTTAGGTTAGATTTAAAGCTATTTTTGCTACGTGTCAGACATTTAACATTATTGGGCAAATGATAAAAATTTTTGTTGCTGTATACTACACTCATTTCTGAGTCATGGAAAACTTTAATAATGGTTCATGAAGATGATTCTATTCTAGACTGTTGTGATATTGATGTCACTGTTCTCCTCAAATTGTAATGGATTATTTATGACGAATTTCATTAGCAAATTTATGTACTGTGACAATTCAGTTAAAACAAACCTTGGCCTGTTGAATAAGTCTCATTATTTCCTGGTTTATCTCATTCCTTTTCCTGAGTACTGTACCAAGAACCCGGAAGTCTTTTACCCTTTCAAAGATTTTGTCATCCACATCTAAAGGTCTTTCATAGTTCCCTGTGCGCACTACGAGATATTTGGTAGGCTCTTTGAAACATATAATACATTCACGAAAGAAGTGCCTACAAAACATTACTTCAAACTATTATTGAGTACAGTTCGGCTCGCATCTAGGGTAATCAGTAGGTAGGACTAACAGACTAGATAGAAAAGATACAAAGAAGAGTGGCGGTTTCACCGTAAATGTTTTTTCAGTGGAAGACCGAATTCATTCGGTCTTGCTAAATTGTTTCAGCGCACAAGATAGTAACACGGTCCATCCTTTAAATCATCGCACGAAAGCCGAAATCGCAAATATTGAGATAACCGATCGCGGAATGGGAAAACAATCACAATCTTTTAAGGACGAGATACCTATAAGAGTCTACAAAGATATGCGAAAGAACTTCCTCCCCTTCTAGCAGTAGTTTATCGTAGGTCGCTGGAGCAACGAATGGTAGGCCTGCCTAGCGACTGGAGAAAAGCTCAGGTCATTCCCGTTATCAAGAAATATCGTAGGAAACATCCACATAAATCTTGGCCTATATCGTTGGCGTCAGTGTGATGTAGAACTGTGGCACATGTTTCATACTCACGAGTAATGCCATCTTTGGAGAACGAAAACCTCCGGAAACAGAGATATAAAGTAAATCACCTCGCCCTGTTCCTTCACGTAATCCACAGAGCTGTAGACAACAGCGCTCAGGTTGATGCCGTGTTCCGTCATTTCAGGAAGTCATCTGCCTCCGTCCCGCACTGCAGTTTAGTGAAAAAGTATGAGTTTACTGAGTGGAGTGTCGGTCCAGATTTGCAACTGGATCCAAGACTCCCTTACAGGCAGAACGCAACACGACGCTCTTAACGGAACAAAATCGACAGATGTAAATGTAATTTCCGGAGTGCTCCAAGTAAATATGATAGGACCGCTACCATTTACAATGTGTGTAAATGACCGAGCAGAGAGCGTCGGAAGCTCTTTAAGACTATTTGCTGATAATACGGCTGCGTGTAAGAAAGTAGCAACGCCAGATGGAAGTATCAGTTTGCAGAACGACTTGCAGAGGTTTGATGACGTTGCAGGCTCTGGCAGTTGACCATGAACATAAATAAATGTAATATATTTCACACAGTTAGGAAAAGAAATACACTACTTCACAATTACAAATTGCTGGAAACAGTATCTACCGTAAAATGTCAAGGAGTAACTATCCAGAGTGAACTTAAGTGGAACGACTACGTAAACAAATAGAAGGAAACGCTGATACCAGACATCTACATCTACATCTACATGATTACTCTGCAATTCACATTTAAGTGCTTGGCAGAGGGTTCATCGAACCACAGTCATACTATCTCCCTACCATTCCACTCCCGAACAGCGCGCGGGAAAAACGAACACCTAAACCTTTCTGTTCGAGCTCTGATTTCTCTGATTTATTTTATTTTGATGATCATTCCTACCTATGTAGGTTGGGCTCAACAAAATATTTTCGCATCCGGAAGAGGAAGTTGGTGACTGAAATTTCGTAAATAGATCTCGCCGCGACGAAAAACGTCTTTGCTTTAACGACTTCCATCCCAACTCGCGTATCATATCTGCCACACTCTCTCCCTATTACGTAATAATACAAAACGAGCTCCCCTTTTTTGCACCCTTTCGATGTCCTCCGTCAATCCCACCTGGTAAGGATCCCACACCGCGCAGCAATATTCTAACAGAGGACGAACGAGAGTATTGTACAGGTAAGCTGTCTCTTTAGTGGACTTGTTGCATCTTCTAAGTGTCCTTTAAGTGAAACACAACCTTTGGCTCGCCTTCCCCACAATATTATCTATGTGGTCTTTCCAACTGAAGTTGTTCGTAATTTTGACACCCAGGTACTTAGTTGAAGTGTCAGCCTTGAGAATTGTACTATTTATCGAGTAATCGAATTCCAACGCATTTCTTTTGGAACTCATGTGGATCACCTCACTCTTCTCGTTATTTAGCGTCAACTGCCACCTGCCACACGATACAGCAATATTTTCTAAATCGCTTTGCAACTGATTGTGGTCTTCGGATGACCTTACTAGACGGTAAATTACAGCATTATCTGGGAACAACCTAAGAAAACTGCTCAGATTGTCACCCAGGTCATTTATATAGATCAGGAACAGCAGATGTCCCAGGAGGGTTCCCTGGGGAACACCTGATATCACTTCAGTTTTACTCGATGATTTGCCGTCTATTACTACAAACTGCGACCTTCCTGACAGGAAATCACGAATCCAGTCACACAACTCAGACGATACCCCCTAGGCCCGCAGGTTGATTAGAAGTCGCTTGTGAGGAACGGTGTTAGATTCATAGGAAGATTTTTAAAGGAAACGTAACTCACCTACGAAGCAAGTGGCATAGAATGCGTTTGTTCGACCGATTCTTGAGTATTGCTCATCGATCTGGGACCCTTAGCTGCCAGGACCGGACAGAAGAGGGAAGATCCAACGAAGAGCGGCGCTTTTCATCACGGGATCGCTTAGTAGGCGCGAGAGCGTAACGGATAGGCTCAGCGAACTCCAGTGGCAGACGTGGCAATAGAGGCGTTGTGCGCCACGGAGAGATTTACTACCGAAATTTCGAGAGAGAAGTTGCCAGGTGGAGTCGGACTATAAATTACATCCTCCCGTAGATCTCCCGAAAAGACCACTACGATAAAATTCGAGAAATTAGAGTTAATACATAGGCTTACCGACAAAAGTTCTTCGCGAGTAAAATAGTGAAAAGGGGATCCGTTAGCGGTGTCAGAAGTACCCTCCGCCACTCCGCGGAGTATGAAGTACATATGGAAGTAGAGTAAAGAGCTGAAGTGGTTATCGGCACATGAGAAGGAAAGGGCTGACCACAAGACAGGTGCTGGAAGAAGACATCGGAAGTAATATATCTACTGGAAGATCATGACTGAGATGGACTGGCGGGATCAGAGAGGGTTTGAGTATATTCGAAAATAACTGTATATACTTGATATATGGTGTCCCATTTATCATACTCAATACAAATAACTTTTTTCTGATGTGTTAAAATGACAAATTGTTTCAATGTTTCTTAACATCACGGTGGAGTTATTTCTGAGGGTGTACGTTTTATGCATTAACGCAGATTTTTGGTGAAGGAGATGCAGGGAACCATGCACATTTTATTCAAGAATACACTCACTCAGTCCAAGAGCTATACAAGAACGTGTCACACTATACCATTTTATCCACGAAACCAGTAGCTGCGGAAATGACAAATAATACACTCCTGGAAATGGAAAAAAAGAACACATTGACACCGGTGTGTCAGACCCACCATACTTGCTCCGGACACTGCGAGAGGGCTGTACAAGCAATGATCACACGCACGGCACAGCGGACACACCAGGAACCGCGGTGTTGGCCGTCGAATGGCGCTAGCTGCGCAGCATTTGTGCACCGCCGCCGTCAGTGTCAGCCAGTTTGCCGTGGCATACGGAGCTCCATCGCAGTCTTTAACACTGGTAGCATGCCGCGACAGCGTAGACGTGAACCGTATGGGCAGTTGACGGACTTTGAGCGAGGGCGTATAGTGGGCATGCGGGAGGCCGGGTGGACGTACCGCCGAATTACTCAACACGTGGGGCGTGAGGTCTCCACAGTACATCGATGTTGTCGCCAGTGGTCGGCGGAAGGTGCACGTGCCCGTCGACCTGGGACCGGACCGCAGCGACGCACGGATGCACGCCAAGACCGTAGGATTCTACGCAGTGCCGTAGAGGACCGCACCGCCACTTCCCAGCAAATTAGGGACACTGTTGCTCCTGGGGTATCGGCGAGGACCATTCGCAACCGTCTCCATGAAGCTGGGCTACGGTCCCGCACACCGTTAGGCCGTCTTCCGCTCACGCCCCAACATCGTGCAGCCCGCCTCCAGTGGTGTCGCGACAGGCGTGAATGGAGGGACGAATGGAGACGTGTCGTCTTCAGCGATGAGAGTCGCTTCTGCCTTGGTGCTAATGATGGTCGTATGCGTGTTTGGCGCCGTGTAGGTGAGCAACACAATCAGGACTGCATATGACCGAGGCACACAGGGCCAACACCCGGCATCATGGTGTGGGGAGCGATCTCCTACACTGGCCGTACATCTCTGGTGATCGTCGAGGGGACACTGAATAGTGCACGGTACATCCAAACCGTCATCGAACCCATCGTTCTACCATTCCTAGACCGGCAAGGGAACTTGCTGTTCGAACAGGACAATGCACGTCCGCATGTATCCCGTGCCACCCAACGTGCTCTAGAAGGTGTAAGTCAACTTCCCTGGCCAGCAAGATCTCCGGATCTGTCCCCCATTGAGCATGTTTGGGACTGGATGAAGCGTTGTCTCACGCGGTCTGCACGTCCAGCACGAACGCTGGTCCAACTGAGGCGCCAGGTGGAAATGGCATGGCAAGCCGTTCCACAGGACTACATCCAGCATCTCTACGATCGTCTCCATGGGAGAATAGCAGCCTGCATTGCTGCGAAAGGTGGATATACACTGTACTAGTGCCAACATTGTGCATGCTCTGTTGCCTGTGTCTATGTGCCTGTGGTTCTGTCAGTGTGATCATGTGATGTATCTGACCCCAGGAATGTGTCAATAAAGTTTCCCCTTCCTGGGACAATGAATTCACGGTGTTCTTATTTCAATTTCCAGGAGTGTACATAACGTCTCTGATCACTTAATCTCTTCAAGGCGCCTTTGAACATTTTAAAAATTACCAATAAACATTGAATGTAACAGTACTGCACTGTACGTAAATGGATCTCGTTACTGTACAGTACCGTATTATAGTCCTTATGACAATGCAGAAGTAATCTGGCCTTTGTAGTAACTTTTACTGTGATTCTACCATGACATGAAAAAGAGAGCGTTTACGTAACATGCTCAAAATGGTGACGATTGGCATTTGCCCCATAGGGTCACACTGTGGAAGAAGGGCGCCTTGCATCGTTCTATTAATTCCCCTGTGTTGGCTGTACAAGCATCAATAATGCGTTGCTGCATGTCCTCCGGTGTTGTTAGAACATTTTGGTAGACAGCATATTTGATTGCTTCCTGTTGTTGTTGTGGTGGTGGTGGTCTTCAGTCGTGAGACTGGTTTGATGCAGCTCTCCATATACCCTATCCTGTGCAAGCTTCTTCATCTCCCAGTAGTTACTGCAACCTACATCCTTCTGAATCTGCTTAGTGTATTCATCTCGGTCTCCCTCTACGATTTTTACCCTCCACGCTGCCCTCCAATGCTAAATTTGTGATCCCTCGATGCCTCAGAACATGTCCTACCAACCGGTCCCTTCTTCTTGTCAAGTTGTGCCACAATTCCTCTTCTCTCCAATTATATTCAATACCTCCTCATTAGTTATGTGATCTACCCATCTAATCTTCAGCATTCTTCTGTAGCACCACATTTCGAAAGCTTCAATTCTCTTCTTGTCCAAATTGTTTATCGTCCATGTTTCACTTCCGTACATGGCTACACTCCATACAAACACACTTTTCGTTATTTAGCGTCAACTGCCACCTGACACACTATACAGCAATCTTTTCTAAATCGCTTTGCAGCTGATACTGGTCTTCGGATGACCTTACTAGACGGTAAATTACAGCATCATCTGCGAACAACCTAAGAGAACTGCTCAGATTGTCACACAGGTCATTTATACAGATCAGGAACAGTAGAGGTCCCAGGACGCTTCCCTGGGGAACACCTGATATCACTTCAGTTTTACTCGATGATTTGCCGTCTATTACTACCAACTGCGACCTTCCTGACAGGAAATCACGAATCCAGTCGCACAACTGAGACGATACCCCATAGCTCCGCAGCTTGATTAGAAGTCGCTTGTGAGGAACGGTGTCAAAAGCTTTCCGGAAATCTAGAAATACGGAATCAACTTGAGATCCCCTGTCGATAGCGGCCATTACTTCGTGCGAATAAAGAGCTAGCTGCGTTGCGCAAGAGCGATGTTTTCTGAAGCCATGCTGATTACGTGTCAATAGATCGTTCCCTTCGAGGTGATTCATAATGTTTGAATACAGTATATGCTCCAAAACCCTACTGCAAACCGACGTCAATGATATAGGTCTGTAGTTAAATGGATTACTCCTACTACCCTTCTTGAACACTGGTGCGACCTGCGCAATTTTCCAATCTGTAGGTACAGATCTATCGGTGAGCGAGCGGTTGTATATGAGTGCTAAGTAGGGAGCTATAGTATCAGCGTAATCTGAAAGGAACGTAATCGGTATACAATCTGGACCTGAAGACTTTAAGTGTCTCATTTCCTAATCTAATTCCCTCAGCATCACCCGACATAATTCGACTAAATTGCATTACCCTCGTTTTGCTTTTGTTGGTGTTCATCTTATATCCTCCTTTAAATCATAGAGTAAAGTTGCATGCCCTCGGGAAAATTACGGCTGTAGTTTCCCCTTGCTTTCAGCCGTTCGCAGTACCAGCACAGTAAGGCCGTTTTGGTTATTGTTACAAGGCCAGATCAGTCAATCATTCAGACTGTTGCCCCTGCAACTACTGAAAAGGCTGCTGCCTCTCTTCAGGAACCACACTTTTGTCTGGCCTCTCAACAGATACCCCTCCGTTGTGGTTGCACCTACGGTACGGCCGTCTGTATCTCTGAGGCATGCAAGCCTCTCCACCAACGGCAAGGTCCAAGGTTCATGGGGGGAGGGATTGCTTCCTACAGAAAAAAAAACCAGTGTAGTAAGGTCCGGAGATCGGGCAAGCCAACTGACTGGCCCACCACCTCTAGTCCACCTACTTACAGTCCAGAATTCGTCTTCCTCGTTAGGCGTTATGCGTAGGGCATCCGTCATGCCGATACACATGACCACCCTCTGACTGAGAGCTGCGGTATCCAAGAGAACAGAGGGGTTGTGTCTTAAAAATTGGGCGTATTGCCTGCAATTTGGTTGCGATTTAAAAATAAAGGGTCGGAAAAGCCGGCCGTTGTGGCCGAGCAGTTCTAGGTGCTTCAGTCTGGAACTGCGCTGCTGCTACTGTCGCAGGTTCGAATCCTGTCTCGGGCATGGATGTGTGTGATGTCCTTACGTTATTTAGGTTTAAGTAGTTGTAAGTCTAGGGGACTTATGACTTCCAGTCTTAACTCTCATAATGCTTAGAGCCATTTGAACAATTTTTTTTTGTCCGAAAAAGATATCTCCAATAATTGAACACCAATCATTACCGTTGCACAGACGTCGATGCTCTACCTGTCGGAGGCATCGTGGGTTGCTGATGGACCAATAATACACGTTTCTCATATCGACAATTCATTTTTTGGAGAATGACGCCTCGTTGGTATGAAAAAAATAAATCTGTGAAGAAATTAGGATTAGTCAAAAGTTATTTTTGAGCCCACTGACTAAATTGAACCCTTTTTTGAAGCCATTTTCGTGACGTTCTTGGTGTAAATGAACATAGTAAGCATGGAATTTATGATGCAGAATGCTATACGCACTTGTTTCCGAGACACCAGCTTCATGTTGAATTCGTCGTGCGCTGACTTGAGGATTCACGGCTACGGCAGCGAACACAGCGACCTAAGTAGCTTCGTCTGTTTGTGTTCTACGATGATTTCGGCATCTTCCACATCAACTTTCCGTTTCATGTAGACGAGGAAAGAGACGACCAAACGTCCAGAGAAAACGCAACAGCTTGTCAGGGAATCGTCTGTCCTACAGTAGCTGTGCCTGAACAGAATTTCGCCATCCTACAGATAATTATAGTACAGGTATGTACAAGATAGGCGTACCTGTGTTTACCTGAGTCGGAAATCATAAACAAAATCCCCACCTCTACTACACCACTACATAGGGTACGTAATGTGTACAGTCAAGGCAGTAAACAGCTCGGTTTCTTCACAACCTGTGTTCTCTTTATTTTTTTGTAAATCTACGTTTATTGACAAACATAGTAGAGCGTGACACATTTGTGAATAGCTCTTGGAGAGAGTGAGTGTATTCTTGAATAAAATTTATATGGTTCCATTTAAAAAATTAAGCCTTACCCCGTATCTCTGGGGATACAAATATGCATACACTCAGCAAGAACTACCCCATGATGTTAACAAATGTTGGTTGAAACAATTTTTCACGGAACGCATCAGAAAAAAGTTATTTGGGGTGAGCAAGATAAACGAGACATCCTACATGCACTCCTGGAAATGGAAAAAAGAACACATTGACACCGGTGTGTCAGACCCACCATACTTGCTCCGGACACTGCTAGAGGGCTGTACAAGCAATGATCACATGCACGACACAGCGGACACACCAGGAACCGCGGTGTTGGCCGTCGAATGGCGCTAGCTGCGCAGCATTTGTGCACCGCCGCCGTCAGTGTCAGCCAGTTTGCCGTAGCATACGGAGCTCCATCGCAGTCTTTAACACTGGTAGCATGCCGCGACAGCGTGGACATGAACCGTATGTGCAGCTGACGGACATTGAGCGAGAGCGTATAGTGGGTATGCGGGAGGCCGGGTGGACGTACCGCCGAATTGCTCAACACGTGGGGCGTGAGATCTCCACAGTACATAGATGTTGTCGCCAGTGGTCGGCGGAAGGTGCACGTGCCCGTCGACCTGGGACCGGACCGCAGCGACGGACGGATGCACGCCAAGACCGTAGGATCCTACGCAGTGCCGTAGGGGACCGCACCGCCACTTCCCAGCAAATTAGGGACACTGTTACTTCTGGGGTATCGGCGAGGCCCATTCGCAACCGTCTCCATGAAGCTGGGCTACGGTCCCGCACACCGTTAGGCCGTCTTCCGCTCACGCCCCTACATCGTGCAGCCCGCCTCCAGTGGTGTCGCGACAGGCGTGAATGGAGGGACGAATGGAGACGTGTCGTCTTCAGCGATGAGAGTCGCTTCTGCCTTGGTGCCAATGATGGTCGTATGCGTGTTTGGCGCCGTGCAGGTGAGCGCAACAATCAGGACTGCATACGACCGAGGCACACAAGGCTATCACCCGGCATCATGATGTGGGGAGCGATCTCCTACACTGGCCGTACACCTCTGGTTATCGTCGAGGGGACACTGAATAGTGCACGGTACATCCAAACCGTCATCGAACCCATCGTTCTACCATTCCTAGACCGGCAAGGGAACTTGCTGTTCCAACAGGACAATGCACGTCCGCATGTATCCCGTGCCTCCCAACGTGCTCTAGAAGTCAACTACCCTGGCCAGCAAGATCTCCAGATCTGTCCCCTGTTGAGCATGTTTGGGACTGGATGAAGCGTCGTCTCACGCGGTGTGCACGTCCAGCACGAACGCTGGTCCAACTGAGGCGCCAGGTGGAAATGGCATGGCAAGCCGTTCCACAGGACTACATCCAGCATCTCTACGATCGTCTCCATGGGAGAATAGCAGCCTGCATTGCTGCGAAAGGTGGATATACACTGTACTAGTGCCGACATTGTGCATGCTCTGTTGCCTGTGTCTATGTGCCTGTGGTTCTGTCAGTGTGATCATGTGATGTATCTGACCCCAGGAATGTGTCAATAAAGTTTCCCCTTCCTGGGACAATGAATTCACGGTGTTATTATTTTAATTTCCAGGAGTGTACATGATGATTCAAAAGTAACTGTACATACTTCGTGGGTTTAATGGATGCTTCGAAATAAGAGTAAATTATAAAATAAAGTTTTGTCCAAAATTGCTTTATTTCAGAGTTATGCAGTGGAGTAAGGATTACAACTGCAACACAAACAACGCAAGATTAATTCTTCTCAGAAAGCAACGACATGAAAGGACCGGAAATTCGACTCAACCACGTGTGTACGTTTGATATCCATATAGACAAAGATAGAGACGTGATCGACTTCTTATCACTCTCGGAATGTTGCGGGCTGCATTCATTTCATTTTGCACAGTTGCACATCAATTTTCATTTCTCTGCTGTAGTTGTGCTACATTCTCAGTGGCTACTCCACACACAAGTTCCTTGAGACAGTCCCCAAAGATCGATGCCTAGGGGCTAAGATCGGGAGATCTGGAGGGCCAAGTAACTGGGCCTGCAAGGCCTGTCCACTTACAGGAATTAGCACCTTTGAGATACTCTCTTGTCTCCCATCTGAAATGTGCAGGGGCACCACCAACACAGCAACATCAGTCGATATGCAGGCGAGCCCGACACGCCAGAAGCCTATACTGACCCATGGTGTAATGCCGACCACAAATAACACGGAAATATTATATAACATTTTACTTTTAATTTCATCCATGCTTACATCATCCGTGCATTACGTCCACGGAGAGGTTGGGAGAGAGAGAGAGAGAGAGAGAGAGAGAGAGAGAGAGAGAGAGAGAGAGAGAGAGGGAGGGGAGAGAGAGGGGGGAGGAAGGGAGGGGGGAGGGAGCAGTGAAAATAATTTTTTAAGAAGATGTAGAAGATGATCTACATACAAAACCGCAAAGATACATTTTTTTTTAAATCTACAGTTTTCAACATAAGCCAGGAGATAGGAAGAAACCACACACTTACACACACACACACACACACACACAAACATAAACACAAACGCACATACACACAGTGTGCTTAGAGTAATGTATCCAATTTTTGCAAAACACAAACAGAATGCCAGAATGAGATTTTCACTCTGCAGCGGAGTGTGCGCTGATATGAAACTTCCTGGCAGATTAAAACTGTGTGCCCGGTAGAGCACTTGCCCGCGAAAGGCAAAGGTCCCGAGTTCGAGTCTCGGTCGGGCACACAGTTTTAATCTGCCAGGAAGTTTCACAAACAGAATGATTCTCCAGTGAATAGTGTGAGAATGGAAATCTCTCTATCGTGTCTGCACAGATGAAATGTTAGCCTTCATAGCGTGGTAGACATTCAGCTGCAGTTGCAATATGTACCTCATGATCTCGCGATCGGAAGACTACTTGCCAAACCATATGCAGAGAATCGTCAGCACCACCATGAAAGCACTCGCCACTCGTTGTAACCCTCAGTCATGAGAGCCTGTGAGGCCACATATTGCGCACCCTTAGCCTGCCTTCGGGCGTCATCTGCTTCTGTACGGTATGCATTTGTTTTGAATCAGAGTCCCACAAACTCCGCAATCCGTGTGCCATTCTCCTTGTCTTTCATCAGGCCGATAACTTTCTTCTTCTGAGCGATTATGCCATTACTATTATATGACACATATCCAGGTTGTCGAGTTCCTTGGGACTGTACCTTATCACTTCATACGAATTGCAATCTTTCACCCAGTGGATGACAATATGTATCCACAAAAAATAACTTACGGAATTTCACTGTGTAAACTCATAGTGGAATCGCTACATGCAGAGTTTGGAGAAATCCAAAACAAACATATCGGTATAAACAAACTTTGTGAAATCCACTGAAACCCTAGCCATCTCCACAGTGACTAGTCTTTCATGGAAGATAGTGACCCACTTAAAATTTGGCTGATGATATAATCTCTTGCACCACAACTCCCGTCTCAAAGGTAAACTAAATAAATTTCGTGCTGGTTTCTTATATTTTGCAGGGTTTCCCCGAATACAGATTTATTCATTAACTTATAAAAATCTTGTTCGGAACCATGGATTGCGAGAGCACTCTGTTCAATATAAACATCAATGTAGTCCTTAAGCCAGGGACGTTGCTTGAAGGGGATGCCTTGGGTTATTCTTAGAAGACTCATCTCTGAGGTTTCTGTAATGTAGGATGCACATCTTCTTATTCCTCAGTCTTTTCATCAGCTTGGGGACAGTACCATTTCGGGGAACTAGGCACCCTGAACACACTGTGTGTATCATGCAGAGTAGCAGGATATCCCATGTCTGTCTCCAAGACGTATTCCACACCAGCATCGACGCTTTCACTTCGAATCTCATCTCTCAACCTGACAAGTTCGTTTTTGGGCAGCCACTAGAACTATCCAAATGGCAGAGATTGTTGTACAGCATGCCTGTAGAGATAGTTCACATCCAAATAAAGGATACAACTCAATTCGTCACATGACCTTTACTCCCCCTTACTCATTCGCTTGTTACTTGCCTTGGCGTACCTGTGCATAAACTGGTAAAGCACCCCTGAAACCTGTTGCCGAAAAAAACAACATATTAAAATCAGTCAATCAGTCAACAGTTCCAGGTCGATATGCATCTTTTTCAACGTTGCTTCCCACAAAAGCCTCAGCATGGTGCAATAAAAGGCAGGCACCTAAGAGTATGTACCCTGGTATACGCATCAAAATACCTCAAAAATGTCTACAAGCAGATGCACACCTGTTTCCATGTATAATTTAGCATATTCATATAGGTTAATGATGTTGAGCTCCTGCCAAACATTCACTGCATGCCTGTGCTCCATATCCATTATGGCAGTGCTTGTGATTTTGTCGGTGAATACAATTATACCAGCAGTGTGGTCTCATGGAGTCTCTAGATCGAAACCAGGTATTCATAAGATCACCTTTTTCATAATAAGCTGAAACTTTACGTTATTGGGATGTGTGGCTCTGGTAAGATGCATATTATTCCGACGCATTTTTTCAGCAAGTATCTGAAGACACGCGTGCATACATCTTAACGGATCTACGGGTGGAATGATATTCTGGATGTAATTCCTCTGGATAATGGTATGTAGGTTTCTACATCGTCAGGTATGACACTAACCTTATCGTTCTCCAACCCAAAATCACCCAAGTGCTCAACAAGGTAGTGCTCAAATTATGGAAGAAAATGGGCTTGAGCCATGGCAGTTTGTATTTCAAGTTGTATGCATTGTGAGCTTCAAAAAATGGTTCAAATGGCTCTGAGCACTATGGGAATTAACTTCTGAGGTCATCAGTCCCCTAGAACTTAGAACTACTTAAACCTAACTAACCTAAGGACATCACATACATCCATGCCTGAGGCAGGATTCGAACCTGCGACCGTAGCAGTCGCGCGGTTCAAGACTATTGTGAGCTTCAATGTGGAACTTTCCCATTAGTGCTCTCTGCACAGAGTTTATACTTTTCTGTCCAACATTAACCCACAAACATGACAGTTAACTGCCTGCTTGTATAAAGCATTGCCGGCCGCTTTGGTCTAGCGGTTCTAGGCGCTCAGTCAGGAACCGCGCGACTGCTGCGGTCGTATGTTCGAAACCTGCGTCGGGCATGGATGTGTTTGATGTCCTTAGGTTAGTTAGGTTTAAGTAGTTTTAAGTTCTAGGGGACTTATGACCACAGATGTTGAGTCCCATAGTCCTCAGAGCCATTAAAGCATCGTTCTCCTTCTGTTTTGTCACTGGGATGTTTTTACTATAAAGATCATCGACATCCTATGAAAGTTGTTTGAGCTCGGAGAACAACCATCTTTCAAGGTTATACCCAATGTACGATTCAGATTTGTTGTAACTGGAATCATGCAAGCATAGAACCTGGAAAATTTGGAAATTTGTGTTAAGATCTACAGGACCAAACTGCTGAGGTCATCGGTCCATAGGCTTACACACTACTTAATCCAACTTAAATTAACTTACGCTAAGGACAACACACCCGCCCATGCCAAAGGGAGGACTCGAACCTCCCACAGTGGGAGCAGTGCGGACTGTGGCATGGCGCCTTTGACTGTACGGCTACCGCGTGTGGCATAGAACTCGATAAGCCTTTTCAAACAGTACGTGTTGTTCTGCGAACGTAGTGGGCGAGGCGTTTGGATCACCTTCACAGTGTGCCACAGAAACTTGTAAGCACTCAAGGTCAGCATATACAATGAAGGGACAGCATCCCTGATGGTAGACGTTCTTAAGCTTGAAGAACTTTGAATCCTGGCTAGTTAGTTCCACATGTACCAGTTCCTAGCTCGAGCAGTCAATCAGGTATCTTTCCGAATATTCACTTTTAGTGAAAGAGATGAGTCATCTGCACCAGTAATGACTTGCACCATTCCGCTTCGACATTTGGGTGGAAAGTAGGCAGGACATACTTTTGATCCAGATGTACTGATGCTTGTCCCCTTGGAAAACAGCAGTAAATCAATATGTTATGGAGGCTGACCAGCTACGCCAGAAAGGTAGAGGAGTACGGTTACTTGATGCTTTACATCCCCTGGTCTCCTTTATTTCTTATCTCAAATTTTGGTAGGTCAATGGTGGTGACAGGGAATGATATAGCTGCAAAGTTATAATGCCCACATGTGTTAGTTGTTTCATATGTATCTGAACAATATGCTTGCTATGGGTAATTTCTATCACAAGCCAGAAGCGACCGTGCAAAGAATATTTGTCATCCTTTCTGAGATTCTGGACGGTAATACATGCCTTTTTAGTGGCAATGTCTGGAAGAAGAGGAATGTAACTGAACCTTCTGTAAAAGGGATCAGAGACATGCAAGCACAAGTCAACGTACTGCAGATCGGCAAAATTGTTCAATATGATGCTCTCAGTAAAATTTCCATGCCACTTCGCAATTAAAATGCCCCACAACATCACACAATCCTTCCCTCAAATTTTAACAATTCTTTTCTTTATGGCATTACCACCTCCTTTGAGGGGAGGAGGTACACCAGCTCACAGTACGGAACTGCCTTGCATCTGATGGTGGGAAACCATTGAGTATCAATGATTTCAGGAAGTTCCCTTTCCAACACTGCTCAACAAGCATGAAGGCATGTAACAAGATCCTGATGCGTCACGGTATCAATGTGCAATTGTAGGGTCCTGTTCACGAAAGCACCAGCAACTATGGAGTAGTTTAATGCAGCTGCACAAGTGGACTGGTGCATGTTAACAATGCAGGCTGTTGTGTTGCAGCTGCTAGACCCAGATTGTTGCTGAGGCGATTGGGTCACAGCACATGATGACCCAGGTTGCAGTGTCAGCGACCACCAGTTTGACATATTGGGCTGTGCTGAGGGTGTCACCAGTTTGATGTTTCAAGCTGTGGCAATGATGGTGATGATAATGACAGTCGCATCATGTTTGGATCTGACCACGGTTTTGTAATCCTTCCTCCATAAGGCATCAATAATCTTGCACAAAAAATGTGGGACTGGTAGCCATCACATACACACATAACAGATATATATGTCTGTCATTAATAAAAATTTCTGATATTTGTCTCATGGTATCAGTAACAGGACCATAGGCAATGACTATCAGTTTGATGACCTGGGCTGAGCCGATGGTGGTCGCCAGTTAGATGCTTCAACATGTTGAGATTATGATGACAGATGCATCACACCCTCCAGATCTGGCTATGATGTTGTAATCCTTCCTCCACAAGGTGTCAATATTCCTGCACAAAAAATGCAGGATTTATAAGTAATGTGGATACATGCATATGTGCAGTAGACCTATACACCCATCATTAATAATAATTTCTGATACATACATTCACAGACGATAAGATATTTTATCCACTCATCACCATCATTACCGTATATTGCGAGCATATTCATACACCGTAGTTTCCAGTTCAGCAACATATGACCTGCAAGTGCATCTAGAACTGAAGGAATGAAAAAATCGAAGTAATACTACTTACGTATCTGATTCTTCACAATTGGCACAAGATCCCATGAACTTGAGAATTGCGAATCTAAATCATAACCATCATCCTGTATGTCTTCAAAGGAGAAAGCCATGGTCTGATCATTCAAGAGCGGTGATGTTATGCTCAGTAACAAGTCATCAACATCTGACATGCGAGTGACCTTACCAGCACTATCACTGCTACCAAATTGGGATTGTTACTTCACACTAATACGATAATTAATGACTGCCCTGAACTGGGATAAGTGATAATCAATGTGCTTTATTTGTAGACAACATCATACATGTCTGGACTTGTTTGTGCTTACAACATTGCCCCAACATGGAGACACTCCACTGACCTCAGTGTGCACATGTGTCAGCTGTTGTATCACAAGGTAACTCTCAGAACTTGAGAAGTGGCATGCAGCTGACATGTGTCATATGACCATCCACTGAAGCAACTCACATCCACGGCCTGAAATACATACCTGACGCCTGCAAATGGGGTTATGGAGGAAAATGATGTGAATAAATAAATACAAAGCTTTTTAAAACATATATTTATGGATTTTGTAACTTAAAAGTATTTGTACATTTCCTGAAGCACACCTATAACTACTGGTGCTTCTATCACCATACATTTCCTTGGTCTCTGAGTTGCTAGGCATCCATAGTTATCAAGATTCTGTGCTGATGCACTCTTCAAAATGTTACACATAGACAAAACTTTTTCACAACTTTATGATCGTAGATTCAGAATGATGTTACCATATTTTCATACGACAATCATTCAACATCCCACCACCTTAGCGTGATGATGGTGAGCCAGCCAAGCGATGGTTTGATGATTATTAGCCCTCTGTACTGTACTAAAATCCTTTGCAAACGTGAAGCAACGATTGTGGAATACTTCCGTAACACTTGGCCAGTGTTAGTGAACGCAGTGAATGTATCATCTTTAAACATAAATTGTCCACACTCATTGTAGATCCCTGCATATCCCCAGCTATATTTCCACTCTGCGATGTCATTGTGAGATATGATGCACGTGACCCAATACTTTTATATTAATACTACACATTGTAAGATTCCTGCAAGAGGTGAGTAGTTTATGAGACAATCGTGTGACAGTAATGCATATGCCTGTAAGGAAGTTTCACAATGATTAGAATTGAATATGCATGTCTACAGTTCCAGATTTCACTATCTCGTTTTGCTTGAAACAATCAGTTACTGCTATAGATGATGATTTCTAAACTTCATAGGACTGAGCGTACAGCAAAATTCATTGCTCTCATAGAAAGAAGAGCGAGACCTTGCTACATATCGTACAGCAGCCCATCATTGTTTTGCTCCAGTCGAGCTGTAAGTTATCATATGAAAAAACGATCTGAACTTAGGTACACTTTAGCACTGCTTAGATTACAGTTGTCAAATACGCTCGAATCATCTTTCAGATTGCTACTCCTGTCTTTTTGCAGTACTAGAACAATAAATCTAGATGTTTCTAGTTTAGCAGATGATATAATCGTCCATGATTGTCTTGATGTCCCTGGAAGGATTGGATACCATTGAAGTACCCATGAGTAGATAGTTAATGGCAGCTGTGTTCTTGCACTCAACACACGTAATCATTTCAGCAGGTCCTTCGTCTGATAGTAAGAAACGAGTGCCTTCAACATCAATTTATCCATTGTAATTTTACTCTTCTCTTTGTGACCCTGCTTGAATTTGTGATTTATTACCTGTAGCATATTTACACTACAATCAGCTTGTGATTAACATTCACAATAATGCTTTTGTTATCCTCAAAGAAGCCCCTTGACATTTTGAGTGGGATGCAGGCGCTAAAGTAAGCATCTGTCGATCCGTCTATGAACCACACCGCAATTTTTTAATGCATTCAGTTCTGACGTTGATGCAGAGACGTTTGTTTTGGGGTCAATGTGATTCTAACGTTCCTCTTTTGGTCGAGCTCAGTACCGTTAAGATCATAACTTACTTCTTGAAACAGAAAGACAAATACATTAGTGTAAACTACGATGTTGCTTATGGCAGAGCATGTCCATCCCTCTTTGTGGTCACAAATCTGACTTCAAAATATAGGAAGATGTTACGTGGAACTATTAATTAATCTTGATGTTGAAGAAAACCTTGTTGTCATTGAAGCAAAGGGTTTATGGGAGAAATTTTCCTGATGAATGATTTGATCATCACACTGAACAGGGGTTGTTACATTGAGTAACTTCATTGCAAGATTTCAGACCCATTGATTTAAGAAACTCTTAATTCTCACATGTTATCGAGTTTTTCTTCCGCTGTAAAGTGGTGTTTTGATGACTGTGCATGCAGTATTTATTCTTTATACAGGTGGTGTTGCTTCAGACGTAGACGCTCTATAATTTCCTCACCACAAAAATAAGTTAGTTAAGATCTACACCACGATGGCGGATGGTGGCTGTGAACAGAACAAGTGCCACACCTCCATGAAAACTATCTGCAGTTAGCTTCGTGCAGGTGTATCGCCTGCTCCATTCACAGACACCATCTGCCATCATGGTGCGGGTCTGAAGATGGTCTAAAAGACACCGAAACTGGTCACCTTATATAAATAAAAGTGATTGAGGTTGTGACTGTTTATACTCATTTTTAAATAGTAAATAAACCTCTGTACTCTACAGAGACATGTTCTAAAAATTATTAAGATATGAATTCATTGGAATATTACATCAGCACGATTCGTATTAACAGGTTGAATATCCACTTGTTCATTTGACTCATAAATTGTATTATTATTCCCATCCAACACTTGGCTCCCACAGAAATGTAGTAGTGATTCAACTGAATATTTGTGTATAAAATCTATTCTCTGTTGTCGTTTTTTCTCTCTGCTTTGAGCGTATTAATGTTTGCATGCAACTCTTGTAAGTCTTGTACAAAACATTTTATACGCGCATTCAAATCACCAATATCGGCAAGTCAGGAGGTATTACCACAACTTCATCGCCTCCTAGATGAAGTTTATTATTCTTCTCGATGGTTTTAAGTACGCTGTTATATGTTTCCAGACCGATCAATGCAATATACCACTGCCCCACAGTTGATGGAATATATTTCGCTCTTAATACTGATGACCACACTTTTAAAGTAGGAGTGTTGATATCGCATCTAAATCTCGACTGATTTGATGGTTTGCATACGGTCTGTTATTGTGCGTTTCTCAGGAGAAACATTAGACCGAAATGCGTCGAAAGTTATAGAGCATCTGGTTCTTGTTGGTAAAGTATCGATACAATTCTTTAGCAGTATCAAATCACCATACAAGTAGTAGGGTTTTTTTTTCATGTGCAACCCAATGAGTGCCACATCTTCCTGCAATGTTTAAATTAACAATCATACTATCCTTGCATTTCCACGTAATGTGTTTTACATTAATCCCAATGAAGTCTCTGGATTTTTGAGTTCTTGATGAATTGGAGCAGATCTGTATTGGTAAGCAGTCTGTCCGGTAGTATAGTTAGGATGTATTATTTTTTATAAATGTTCCATGTCCTTTCTTACAATGTTATGCAAAGGACAGTTACTACTCACCATATAGTGGAGATGCTGAGTCACAGATAGGCACAACTAAAAGACTGTCATTCAACAAGTTTTCAGTCTACAAGGCCTTTGTCAAAAAATAGACAATAGACACCCATACACACTCACATAGATGCAACTCTCACACACATGACCACAGTTCCTGGCAGCTGAAGCCAGTCTACAAACAGCAGAGCATGATGGGAGAGGACACTGTATGGATGCAAGGGCTAAGGCAGCGACGGGGAGGAACAGCAAGGTGAGGGGGGGCGGGGACTGTAAAGTGCTGCTTCTGAAGCATGCAGAGACGAAATGGAGAGAGGGTAGGGCCGCTAGGCGCAGTCAGGAGACTAGATGGAGAGGAGAGAGTGGCTAGAGAGTTATAAGAAAAGGACATGAGTAAAAGGACTCGATGCATTTGTGAAATACATAGATGTATAATGTCTGAATGGTAGTGGGGTAGGAGCTAGATAGTTAAGGACAATGACTAACGATTGTTAAGGCCAGCATAGGATATATTGCATGGAGAGTTTCCGCCTATGCTATTCAGAAAAACTGGTATTGGTGGGAAGGAGCCAAATGGCACAGGCTGTGAAGCAGTCATAAATGAAGAACATTGTGTTGGTTTGCGTGCTCAGCAACAGGATGGGCCAATTGTTTCTTGCCCACAGTTCGTTGGTGGCCATTGATGTGGACAGACAGCTTGTTGATTGTCATGTCCAAGTAAATTGCAGACAGTGGTTACAACTTAGCTTGTAGATCATGACTGGTTTCACAGGTACCTTTGATAAGAAAGGTGATGTTTGGATCGGAGTAGGTGGACATGGGAGGATGTATGGGCCAGATCTTTCATCTAGGTCCATGACAGGGATATGAGCCATGAGGCAATTGGTTGGGAGCAGGGGTTATGGAGGGGCGAATGGTAATATTATGTAAGTTTGGTGGGTGGCAGAATACAACTGTGGGGTGGGGGGAGGGGCACAGTGAGAAGCAGTCAGAATCCTGGAGGAGAATTTAACTCAGTTACTCCAGTTCTTGGTGGTACTGAGTCACAAGGGGTCAGACAGTAGTACTTCGGGAGGTGGGAGGTGAGTGGAAAGATAAGGCATCAGGGATCTGCCTTTGTACAAGGCTGATGGGGTAGTTACAATCTGTGAAGCCCTCAGTGAGACCATATTATGTGAGGAACTACTTGTCACTGCAGATGCAATGGCCACAGAAGGCTATACTGTATGGAAGGGACTTCTTGGTGTGGAATGGGTGGCAGCTGTAAAAATGGAGGTATTCCTGAGGATTGGTAGGTTTGATATGGACTTTGCAACCATCTTTGAGGTGGAGATAAACACCGAGGAAGGTCGTTTGTTGGGTTCAGTAGGACCAATTGAAGCAAATGGGGGAAAAGCTATTGAGGTTCTGGAGGAATGTGGATAAGGGGTCATTATCATCAGTCGGTATCCTAAAGATCAATGAATCTGAACCAGGTGAGGGGTTTAGGATTTTGAGTATTATGAAGGATTCCTCAAGATGGCCCATGAACAGGTTGGCATAGGATGGCGCCATGTGGGTGCCCATAGTTATAACCCTGATCTGTTTGTAGGTAATGTCTTCAAACGTAAAGTAATTGTGGGTGATGATTTAGTTGATCATGGAGGCTGGTAAGGAGGTTGTTGGTTTGGAATCCATCAAGCATTGGGAAAGGTAGTGTTTAATAGTGTAAGACTAGGGCATTATGGATGTTAGTGTAAAAGGAGATGGCATCAACAGTGACAAAAGGGAAGTGGCATCAGTAGTGATGAGCAGAGCACTGAGTGGTAAAGCAAAATGAACTGTGGAGAGTTGATGGACGAAATGGTCGGTATTTTTTAAATGGAGTGTAGGTTCCAGGTAATAGGTGTTGGTTTATGAGAGCAGAGATTCAGTAGGGGCACAGTAACTGGCCACAATGGGGCGTCCTGGGTGGTTGGGTTATGGACTTTAGGAAGTATGTAGAAAGTCGGAGTGTGGGGGGTGGTAGGGGAAAGGAGAGAGATGGACTCTGGATTTCGGCCTACTGATCTGAGGAGAGACTGGAGATCCTGCTGGATATCTAGCATGGAGTCACTATCATAGGATTTTTAGGTGAATGAATCTGAAACCTGATAGAATCCTTCTGCCAGGTAATCCTTGCACAACCTTTATCAGCAAGTAGGATTATAAGGTCAGGATCAGTTTTTAGGTGGTGGATTACAGTTCTTTCTGTGAATATAAGGTTAGTTAGCATATTGAGGAATTAGGGGAATGGTGATGAGGCAAGGCTTGAGGTTAAGAAATTCTGGAAAGTTAATAGAATTTGGGTACAGCAGGGGTGGATCACAGTTGGATGGAGGACTGAATTGAGTAAGGCAGGGTTCAACATTGGTCTTTGGTTCAATCTGATTGGTAGAGTTGGTGACGAAAAAGTGTTTTCACAGTAGGAACTGTAAAAAGGAGAGAAGTTCTTTAGCAAGGCCTGCATGATTTAATTAGAGAGTGGGGCAAAAGGTGAGGACTTTTGAAAGGACTGATATTTCTGTTGGTCTAAGGCTTTTGGAGGAAAGGTTCATCACTGTGTTTTGGGTCTGGTTAGGTTCTGGCTTCTGTGGGTGGTGAGAGTGCGTTTCGGAGGGTGGGGTAAATACAGTAGGTCCATGAGACAGCTATCAGGGGTCATGAGGGAGTTTGGAGGTTGCTGTAGTGGTGGTGGACAGTGGTAGCTCAAGGCAGGAGTAAAAAGTGAGCAGGATGGAGAGTTTTTTGAGGTGGCATTCTGCACGTTGCTTTAGGTCCTGGAGGGCCAGAGCTTCAGTGTGTGTCATGGTATCGAGGACTTTGGGATTGCATAGCAGGAGAATTTCATTGATGGAAAGAAGGTACTGCAAGGAGGTTTGGGCTTGATTGATATAATTTTGCAGGACTATGTTGGAGAAGACTAAGAATTGGCGATATCTGAACAGATGGTGGTCATTGTGGAAGGAAGGGTAGCACCTGGAGATGGGTAATTTGATGGCCATTTGGGGGAATCCCATGAGCCAAGCAACAACGCAGGAACAGTATGTGTGACTCGGTCCTCGTTAGGGATAAAGAAACCTTCCCGTATTGACACAAATGAAAGGTGCAAGGAGTCATGCTAGTTGAAAAAATACGAAAAAAATACATAAATACGTAGAATTAAGTCCGAATAAATTCGCAAAAATCACTCAGATGCACACGAACAACATACTATAATCTTTTTATCTCTATTTCAGTTGGTTTTCGCCTTTCAATATTGACGTACCCCCTCAGATTTGATTTTTCCCCTCATTTTATCCACTTCATCCTTTTCGTGATTTTTCTCGCGTTTTTGGCTTATTTACGTATTATTTGCTTTTTTTCTAGGACTCGAAGTTTTAAAGAATATTAAGTTTAATAAACCTAGTAACCTTTCAGATTTTATATTCCCAGTCTGTGCTGCATCCTTAGTTAAACGTATAAAAAACTAAAACTAAACTCCACCCGAACAGGCCATGAAGGGCCAACGGTAGCGATCGGCCGCCGTGTCATCCCTAGCCCATAGGCGTCACTGGATGCGGATATGGAGGGGCATGTGGTCAGCACACCGCTCTCCCGGCCGTATGTCAGAGTTAAACGTATAAAATGGGTAAACAACATATATGGCTCATCCTTGCTGATCTCAGATACGGTGTCTAATTCTCTGTCCTTGTGTTTGTTAATGTAATCGGAAATAGTGTTTTCTTCTTCTACTTCTTCTTCTTCTCCTGCTCTTCTGCCCTCATCCATAGTTTGTGAGAACCTATTCAGGCTTTCAGTTACTGGTTCTGCACTTTTCTGAGAGACATTCTCATTACAACTGTCCTAATTTTAGCAGTCGTAATTTCCATCAAATAGCCTTTCCACTTTGCCACTGACATGATGTCATACACTAAACCGTTCTTCAAGTTAGTATATGACTTATATGCCAACGGCCTTGCCGCAGTGGTAACACCGGTCCCCATCAGGTCACCGAAGTGAAGAACTGTCGGGCTGGGTTAGCACTTGGATGGGTGACCATCCGGTCTGCCGAGCGCTGTTGGGAAGCGGGGTGCACTCAGGCCTTATGAGGCAAATTGAGGAGCTACTTGATTGAGAAGTAGCAGCCCCGGTCTCGTAAACTGACATACGACTGGGAGAGCGGTGTGTTGACCACATGCCCTTCCATATCCGCATCCAGTGACACCTATGGGCTAGGGATGACACGGCGGCCGGTCGGTACCGTTGGGACTTACAAGGCCTATTCGGGAGGAGATTAGTTTTTTATGTGACTTATATATGCTCTGAAGCTGTTGGTAATGATGGTGTGAAACTTCCATATCTATTGCTTGGATAAATCTTAACACATCCGTTAGTCTTCCCTTGACATTTTCAATTCAATCATTCATTGTCTCACCTTTTCGAACTACTTTCTTGATAAGTCTCTACAGCTCCATTACCTTCATATTGATTATCTCGACTTTTTTTTATCAATTTATAGGCATGTGAGTTTCACAGCTCAGAACGAATACATGATGCACATGCGATATTTATCCATCGTTTATTGTATAGTGATACAGTTGTTTATTAGTACACTAATTTTTAAACATTATCTCCTGTAAATTTCGTCTGTATCCTTGTCTCACCAACCAGCTGAAATCCACATTGTGTCTGATTCCAACAACCCCCACAACACGTGCTAACAAATTCATTGAACATCATGTCGGTACCTATATGCATTGGTAAATATGTTTTAAGTTAATATTATCCTTTTTTAGTGTGGTGATAAGATTTACATTATACCTCAACAACTGCTTTGGAACCCTGGAATACCACTGTCTTAAATACACTCCTGGAAATTGAAATAAGAACACCGTGAATTCATTGTCCCAGGAAGGGGAAACTTTATTGACACATTCCTGGGGTCAGATACATCACATGATCACACTGACAGAACCACAGGCACATAGACACAGGCAACAGAGCATGCACAATGTCGACACTAGTACAGTGTATATCCACCTTTCGCAGCAATCCAGGCTGCTATTCTCCCATGGAGACGATCGTAGAGATGCTGGATGTAGTCCTGTGGAACGGCTTGCCATGCCATTTCCATCTGGCGCCTCAGTTGGACCAGCGTTCGTGCTGGACGTGCAGACTGCGTGAGACGACGCTTCATCCAGTCCCAAACATGCTCAATAGGGGACAGATCCGGAGATCTTGCTGGCCAGGGTAGTTGACTTACACCTTCTAGAGCACGTTGGGTAGCACGGGATACATGCGGAAGTGCATTGTCCTGTTGGAACAGCAAGTTCCCTTGCCGGTCTAGGAATGGTAGAACGATGGGTTCGATGACGGTTTGGATGTACCGTGCACTATTCAGTGTCCCTCGACGATCACCAGAGGTGTACGGTCAGTGTAGGAGATCGCTCCCCACACCATGATGCTGCGTGTTGGCCCTGTGTGCCTCGGTCGTATGCAGTCCTGATTGTGGCGCTCACCTGCACGGCGCCAAACACGCATACGACCATCATTGGCACCAAGGCAGAAGCGACTCTCATCGCTGAAGACGACACGTCTCCATTCGTCCCTCCATTCACGCCTGTCGCGACACCACTGGAAGCGGGCTGCACGATGTTGGGGCGTGAGCGGAAGACGGCCTAACGGTGTGCGGGACCGTAGCCCAGCTTCATGGAGACGGTTGCGAATGTTCCTCGCCGATACCCCAGGAGCAACAGTGTCCCTAATTTGCTGGGAAGTGGCAGTGCGGTCCCCTACGGCACTGCGTACGATCCTACGGTCTTGGCGTGCATCCGTGCGTCGCTGCGGTCCGGTCCCAGGTCGACGGGCACGTGCACCTTCCGCCGACCACTGGCGACAACATCGATGTACTGTGGAGACCTCACGCCCCACGTGTTGAGCAATTCGGCGGTACGTCCACCCGGCCTCCAGCATGCCCACTATACGCCCTCGCTCAAAGTCCGTCAACTGCACATACGGTTCACGTTCACGCTGTCGCGGCATGTTACCAGTGTTAAAGACTGCGATGGAGCTCCGTATGCCACGGCAAAACTGGCTGACACTGACGGCGGCGGTGCACAAATGCTGCGCAGCTAGCGCCATTCGACGGCCAACACCGCGGTTCCTGGTGTGTCCGCTGTGCCGTGCGTGTGATCATTGCTTGTACAGCCCTCTCGCAGTGTCCGGAGCAAGTATGGTGGGTCTGACACACCGGTGTCAATGTGTTCTTTTTTCCATTTCCAGGAGTGTACATATCATCAGTTTTCATATGACAAACAAACCAAAAATATTTACCTGTTTGAACCTGGTCTTCCCCTACGACGGTATCAAATTTCAACATACTTCTTTTAAAGGACATCATATTCGCGCCGTTGACTGCAGAAATTATTTATTTCACTATTGCAGTTTCGCTCTTTGCGGCCATTTTCAAGTGATACTGCAAAAAAAATCCTCCGACATGTATAATCGTCATCGTCAAAAATTGGTCTTTCCACTGTAGAAATTCAGTAACATCACACGAGCTGGCCGGAGTGGCCGAGCGGTTCTAGGCGCTACAGTCTGGAACCGCGCGACCGCTACGATCCCAGGTTCGAATCCTGTCTCGGGCATGGATGTGTGTGACGTCCTTATGTTAGTTAGGTTTAAGTAGTTCTAAGTTCTATGAGTCTGATGACCTCATATGTTAAGTCCCATAGTGCTCAGAGCCATTTGAACCATCACACGAGTTTCAACCTCATAATGTCGTGGAACTGAGAGAGTTCATTTTTGGATCACAAGCTACGACCAGCTGAGAGACAGAAGTGATGACACGATGACACTTTCTGCAGGACCCAACCATCATTTTGCAGGACAATGCTCAACCACATATAGTGCAAGCTGTTACTGATTTGTTTGACTGATGGGGTTGCCAAGTGCTATACCATCTATTGCACTCCCCTGATTTAAGCCCTCGTGTGTTCAACTCGATTTCTAAACTGAAGGAAACACTTCACGGCATTCGCTTCAGAACTGCTACAAATTTGTCGGGCAATAGACCACGCCGCTCAAACTGTCAACACAACTGGCACGGCTATGAGTATCCTACGACTTCCACATCGCTGGCAACGGTTTATACCAGTGATCTCTATACAACCTGGATGTAGAAGTCTGGTCTCTGAGTATAGAACTGCCGCTTGTCTGCAAATACACGTGCTTTGGATCGTCCGCCATATTGCAGTTTGGCAAACAAATTTCCATCGTTCTGCATGTGACAAAGAATTGCACACTGAATTCTTGTTTTGAACTTTATGTCAACATATGATGTAATAGGCTGATGAGGGGGCGGAATTGAAAAGTATTTTTTTTTTTTTTTTTTGCGAGTTCTAGTGACATTTCCTAGCAGCCATGTTGTAGAATGAGATTTTCACTCTGCAGCGGAGTGTGCGCTGATATGAAACTTCCTGGCAGATTAAAACTGTGTGCCCGACCGAGACTCGAACTCGGGACCTTTGCCTTTCGCGGGCAAGTGCTCTACCAACTGAGCTACCGAAGCACGACTCATGCCCGGTCCTCACAGCTTTACTTCTGCCAGTACCTCGTCTCCTACCTTCCAAACTTTACAGAAGCTCTCCTGCGAGACATGCAGAACTAGCACTCCTGAAAGAAAGGATATTGCGGAGACATGGCTTAGCCACAGCCTGGGGGATGTTTCCAGAATGAGATTTTCACTCTGCAGCGGAGTGTGCGCTGATATGAAACTTCCTGGCAGATTAAAACTGTGTGCCCGACCGAGACTCGAACTCGGGACCTTTGCCTTTCGCGGGCAAGTGCTCTACCAACTGAGCTACCGAAGCACGACTCACGCCCGGTCCTCACAGCTTTACTTCTGCCAGTACCTCGTCTCCTACCTTCCAAACTTTACAGAAGCTCTCCTGCGAGACATGCAGAGTGAAAATCTCATTCTGGAAACATCCCCCAGGCTGTGGCTAAGCCATGTCTCCGCAGTATCCTTTCTTTCAGGAGTGCTAGTTCTGCATGTCTCGCAGGAGAGCTTCTGTAAAGTTTGGAAGGTAGGAGACGAGGTACTGGCAGAAGTAAAGCTGTGAGGACCGGGCGTGAGTCGTGCTTCGGTAGCTCAGTTGGTAGAGCACTTGCCCGCTAAAGGCAAAGATCCCGAGTTCGAGTCTCGGTCGGGCACACAGTTTTAATCTGCCAGGAAGTTTCAGCCATGTTGTAGTTTGGCAAGAAACGAAATATGTGCATCTATGGCTGGCACGATAAGATAGCTGAAGTTCAATATCCAGGTAGAGTAGAGATCACTGGGTTATACACAATGCAGGTGACTGCTTTGAAGATCAGTAAAACTTTGAAACCCATATCTATTTTGTACGAGCTGTAAATAAATAGTTGCCACTATTTAAGTTCCAATCCTCGTATTTTTGCAGTAGATTTAGAAGTTAGCCGATGGTGTAATGGAGTCTTGTCCATTTCACAATCGGTGTGGAAGGTGTGCTACCGCAAATCCAGTCTCCTTTCCGGTCTCGGATTCGGAAACAAAGTCAAGCTGATGATCTACTAAAACTTTTTGCCTCCATTCTTATCCTCGAATAGAGCCGCTTCCCTTTTCTGAGAAACGTCACATCTTTATGCCCTGGGCATGCAGTAGATTATTTGTATGCTCTCTTTTGGATGACACTGAGGTAATTCTAGCCATTTCATTCAAGATGCCAAATTTCCATTCGTTACGTACTGCGCCATAGGTAGGAGTGTCTAGAAGCTGCAGCCTCCCGTCTGCCATCAAGAACTCAGAAAGTGGACGTTACAGTAGAGCAAGGTTCGGTGTACCTAAGGGTACGCAGTGTAGTGTGGCTTTTGGCGTGTAAGTGGAGAAGCGGAACTCTGAGCGAGCAACGGATAAGGGGCTTAAACGGAATTCTATTGAAGACTCGCAGTCGATATATTGATCGCGATTCCCGTCACGTAACAAAAGTGAATGAAAGTTGTCAGAGGCCAGGAGCCACATGAGCAACAGGTGCTGGTTCCTCAGCCGCTCGTTAAATCGGATACTACACTCGAGAGCACATGGACAGTCCAGCTCAAGAGCCACTCAGTGGCACCGGCTCTGCTCCTGTCATTGAGGGCGGCCTGGTGGCCACGTGCCAGCTAAGGCCGGTATTACACTATCAAATTTCTTTGTCAAATATCTTTGTCAAAAATCTTTGTCAAAGATGTTTGATGGTGTAATAGGAACTTTGTCAAATGTAGTCCAATATTTGATCAAATCTAGGGCCTCGCTGCAGATTTGATCAAAGAAATCGCTTGTTTTCTGTTCACTGCAATGTGACATCTTACCACATGGAGCGCTAGCATTGCTGCAGCGTTCTGTCGTCTGTAGTGTTTTTATAAACATTGCCGGTAAATACAATTGGTGTGCGCCGAGAACTACAAAATTAATAGAGATGCATGAAGTTGATGAGGCGCTTTACAACATGAGGCACCCTGAATACAAAAATAGATTAAGAAGATTGGAGACCAGACCTGACCTGACCTGACCTAACCTAACCTAACATAACCCTCTCCTGTAGCAACAAATCGGACTGTTACAGTGAGCCTGTCTTCTGAATATGTAGCAGTTCTTAAGTGAATATTGTGCTGTATGATATGAGGATGCACTTCACTGAGCACATAAAGAAATGTATGCTCATCCATTCTTAAGTAATTGATGTACGACTTGACGTCTTCCACTGTAAAAACACGAAAAAAGTTTGGTTGAATGATTTCATCGTGTCGTCGTAAAACCCACGGCTTCACTTAGATTAGATTAGTTTTTCGTTCCATTGATCCGTGCTGAGGAGATCCTCGTGGATGTGGAACATGTATCAATAAATACATCATTTGTTTCTATTAAAAATTTCGTCAATGGAGTAGAAGGAGTTGGCCACTAGTAAGTTTTTCAGGCTCCTCTTAAACTGATCTTTATTTGTAACTAAATTTTTTTATGTTTGCTGGCAAATTATTGAAGATGAGTGTTCCTGAGTAGTGGAAGCCTTTTTGAACTAAAGTAAGTGCTCTTAAATCCTTGTGCAGATCATTTTTGTTCCTGGTGTGGCGATACCTGTAAGACACCGCTATCCCACGCCTCTCGCGGTGTGCGTTTAACCCCATTTAAATGACGCGCCAAGCGCGCGCCCAGCGGCTGTACGATTAATTAAATAATCGGCGTGCTAATCACAGTTGAAATCTCTGGTCCAGAGGGACGTGAAGAGGCTGTGGGCCAGAGAGAGAGTAGAGTGAGTAGAGTCTTGTTCAGTCTTAAGAGTCAGTCGAGTCTTGTTCAGTCTTAAGAGTCAGTCGAGTCTTGTTCAGTCTTAAGAGTCAGTCGAGCTAAAAAGTGTCTTGTGAAACGATCATTCTGTGGATAATATTAGTGTGATGATTTCTTTTATATGTGTTGTGTTGTCTTCTTCGATGAGTAAAAAAAAATATAGGTAAAATAAATTTTTGTGATGTCCATCAATAAGTTCATTCCAGTAAAAATAGAACCACTTCCCTTCACCTTTATTCACCCTTTTTTCTTTCTTTCCTTTCAACAAAACAAAAAACAAAAAATTACCACCCCCTTTTTTTTTAATTCCGGACATCACACTGGCGACCGTTTACAGGACGCCAATCTTAACAAGGGCAAATTAAAGTAAAATCATACGTGTAGTAATATTTATTGTCGTGTACATTGGCTAAAAAACTGTAATTTTCTCTTTCATGCCCAATATGAAAACGAGAGCTAACGTTGTTTCAAGATTAACAAGATTTCTGCAAGCTTCAACGCAGCGCGGTGAGTAGTGCAAAAGCAATTGTTCTGCTATGCCATTGTCCAGCGTGCGCCTCCCGCCTATGCTAACTTTTATTCCCATTTCCCATGCCTTTCCCTAAACAAGAATCATACCCTTTGTCAATGGAATTTCTATTATTGTAACATTGAAATTCAACAGTAAGATATGCAGAAGTCATTGTTATGAGTCAATCCTGTTTGTTACGTCATGTCACCACTTTCAGATTAGCTACGCGAATACGGTTACAAACACAATAATAATTCAGACATTTTTGGAAATTCTATCAAGTAATAGTTATTACCGTCTAACTATTTAAATTTTATTTATCTTTTGTACTTTGCAAGCCATCGCCATTCTGGGTGTACTATTTGTATATTTCACGTTTGTTAATTATTGGCAAAAATGGAACAACAGCAACAGCAAACTGATAACGGTGATGCTACTGTATCATCAGCATCCCCTTTCCTAGGCTTTTCCAGCCCAGAATCTATGGAATTTACTGCAGGTGTATCACATCAAATAATACTAATCAGGTGACACACCCAATAATCCTGACCCTATGGAAAACAATAGTAGACGTGTCCAACTAGGGATTTCCCACTCCGATCCTAATTTGCACAACTCTAGTGAAAGGAACAATGATCCAAACATTGATCCGAATCAGTACGGAATTTTAATACAACTTCTTACGCGAAGTATGGATAGCATCCTTAATGAAAGGTTTGATAAACTAGACACTAGATTTGATAAACAGGAGCAGAGTACAAAAGAATTAAACAGCAAAATCGATCAATTGTCTTCTGAGGTAACATCTACTCTGGAAAAACAGGCTAACCAAATCTCAGAACTTAATTCAAAAACGACACAATTGACCGAAAGTTTCAACGAATTGTCATGTCGTGTAAACACTCACGAAAATTCCTTTGTTAAATATCAAACAGTGACAAATTCCGAAGTGCAGTCATGTAAAACCAAGTTGGATCAGGTCACGAACGCTCAGGCTCAGGTCAATGATCTAGTTCAGAATTTCGTGCAAAATCAAACCACCTCACAAAATAAAATTTCGATGTATATCGAAGGTATTACTCAACAAGTTAGCGTAGTATGCTTACAACAATTAGAAATGAAGGAAAAAAATTCCCATTTGGAGGAAAAAACAGAATCGCTTTCTTTAGAGTGTAACGCAAACATTGCAGAAAAATTAGTGCACGAATGTGGTATTTGCAACAAGCTCATTGAGCAAAGGGTAGAAACCGCTACAAAAGAGATTTTACACCAGGCCATGTCGCAGGTGCAAACCGAGACCAACACTTTAAAAAACCAAATTTCTCAGTTATTAACTCCCGATTCTAACGTAGTTACTGTTCCGCCTACAACCCCACTCACAACGAGTTCACCGCCTAATTTCACTGTGCAGTTGGTTCCACAGTCTAACAGCGAATCACTTGCGAGCGAAAAACATCAAACAGAGCCGCTCTCAGTGATCGCACAAAACAGTAATTCTCAACCACCCTTGTGCCATGAAGTTTCACCAGGGAACAATAGTTCAGGCCCTATAGTGCCTGACGGTATTGTTAACGGTAACATGATTAAACATGCCTATTTTCCAACGTTCAGTTCCGATGATACCCAAGCGGTGCACCCGATTGTTTTTATTAGGTCTTTTGACGGAATGTTTCCGCACAACTGGTCAGATGCGGAAAAGATTTTTTTTGTAAGTAATCTGTTGAGGGGGCGAGCATCCAGATGGGGAGCTGAAATAAAAAGGCAAAATTTAACTTTCAAACAATTTGAAGAGGCTTTTCTGCAGGAATTCTGGTCAGAACATGAGCAAAAACAACTTCGACGTGAAATTCACAATCCCGAACCATACAACCCTCGTAAAGAAACTTTGCGTCAATATTTTGAAAGATACCTGGACAAAACACTTTATTGGTCAAAACCGGCCGATCTTGACGATGTGATTAACACCTTAAAAAGTCATTTACCCCTGCATTACCGGACGCAATTAATTGGTGTTCCGGAAACTAACATCAAGAAATTTCTAGATTATTTGAATGAAGTAGACCTTGTGTTTAGAGGAGATTCAGGGAACACTCCACATATTTATAATGCTAATTTCAACTCTCGCCAAAACAATTGCCATAATTTCAATCAAAATAACAACAGCGGTAACATGTGGAATGCAAACCCGCTTCCTCAAAATCAGGGGCAAAAATCACAACAGCCCAACTTCACACAATATTCGCAGCAATCTTGCGATCCCCGATTCCAAAATTCCAACAATTACATCAGTTTTGGTAATGGTCAATTTTACCGAAAAAGTAATAGTAATGGCAACAGACGCAATGGTAGTTTCAACAACAATCAGTACTCCAGAGGCAACAACAACCGTAATCGAAACAACAACAATCAAAACAGACGTCAGGATGGAAGATACAACCCTGGTTATTTTGAGAGAAATTCGCCATATCAGCAGAATAATCCAAATTGTCAAAATTCTAGAGTCAGTTATCCACCCCCGCAGTGGGGAAACCCGAACTATACACCACACAACTACAATTATATGTTTCCGAATGCACGACACTTTGTACCAACAAACAATGCTAATAATCAGGACTGCGGTAATCAAACTCCACCGAATACCAAACATGTCCATGACCAAAGGATAAATATTATTGAGGTAAGTGATGACCAAAATGCGTCGCCTAATAACGAGGCGGAAAACATGAGCAGACCGGCGTAAGCGCCCAACCCCCGGTCGAGAACGTGAGCACGGGCGCAAATAATCTTGCAAATTGTTTTTGAGATTCCAAGACGGACACACTATGGAACATGACCTTCTTGCCGAGAATAATAAGTCTAGTAATAACGACAAAGTAAAGGTAACGGTTCAGGCAACTGCTGTTTTATCGTTAGAGAAATCCATTGTAGAAGTGTTATTCGACACTGGAGCGTCAGCAAGCGTGATTTCTAGTTCCCTGTACTTGGATCTAGATAAAGGTTCTAAACTTCCGACGTTTCCAGTGCACAACTGCCGAATCATCGGTGCCACTGGAAACAAATCAAAAAATGTCAAATTACAAGCTCTTCTAACTTTTGTTGTTTCCAACGTGCATGTTCGTTATCATTTCCTTGTTGTGGATAATTTAACAGTTCCATGTCTTTTCGGCATCGATTTCTTAAATCAGTATCGAGCAGTGATTGACTTAGGGAATGGTATCTGTCAATTGACGGTTGAAAAGCAAAGAATTTTGATACCTTTATCTAAAACAATTAATAACAACATTTCTTATCGGGACGTACGTCACTTGAAAGTACAATCTGTGCCCATCACTAATTTTTCTATGACAAACAATTGCAATTCTTCTTACAATGCTGATAGTAAAACTCTGTGGGAAAAGTGTGCCGAAGCCTACCATCTAACTGATTTGCAAAAACAGAATCTGTTTCATCTTCTTCAACAATTTTCAGTAGTCTTTCAAGATAAACCTGGTATCATACGTGGGTATGTGTACAAGATGGATGTCAAACCCCACCTAACATTTTGTCGTACACACAACAATATACCGTGGTCTAAAAAACCAGTGGTTATGCAGGAAATTAACAGAATGCTACGTTGGAAAATCATAGAAAATTCGCACTCGCCGTATTGCAACCCTTTGTTGTCAGTTTCGAAACCCGATGGAAGCGTGCGTCTTGTTCTCGATGCACGCGAAATCAACAAAATTATTATACCGGTAAATACTCGCCCTGTAAATCTGGACGAACAACTCCTGAAATTTCACAACGCCAAATTTCTGACTAATATCGACCTACGATCGTCCTACTACCAGGTTCTTCTACATCCTGAATCATGTAAATATACCGCATTTTTGTGCGAAGGACGATCATACCAATTCCGTGTTTTGCCATTCGGGTTACGAATAAGTGCAGGAATCTTTATCGAGGCGCTTGACGACGTCCTCGGGCCAGATTTACTTTCACAAATCACTCCCTATGTGGATGATTTAGTTGTGGCGACTGCCACCTGGGAAGAACATGTCGATCTTCTAAGACAAATTTTGATTAAATTCGCTGATGCAGGCGTGACAATCAATTTGGAAAAATCAAGGTTCGCCCGACAACAGATTAAGTTCCTTGGCCACATCATCACGCCGGAAGGCATCAGGCCAGACTCTAAAAAGACTGAAGCAATTCGCAACTTTCCTGCACCCCGAACCAAAAAACAACTTAAAGCATTTTTGGGTCTTTCGTCATTTTTCAGAAAGTTCGTGACACAGCAAGCTCTTAACAGCCCACATCTTCTAAATCTTCTAAAGAAAAATTCCCTTTGGCGATGGACTACAGAATGTCAAGCCGATTTTGAAAAAATTAAAAAATCATTAATCCACGCACCACTCCTCTGTCATCCGGACATGTCAAAAGACTTCTGCCTATCGACCGATGCGTCATCTTATGGACTTGGGGCCTTTTTGTTTCAACTGTCTGTTGAACATGATCGAACAATAGTAAAACCTATCAGTTTTGCCAGTCGCACCTTAACTGAATGCGAGAGATCGTATTCAGTTACGGAACGCGAGACCCTTGCAATTATTTGGTCTATGCGAAAATTTCAATATTTTCTCTGGGGAAAACATACACGCATCTATACAGACCACCAAGCTTTATCATTTTTACTGTCTTGCAAATTACTTCATTCCCGGCTCACTCGTTGGTGTTTGTCGTTACAAGAATACGATTTCGAAATTATTTACATCTCCGGCGAAACCAATATTGTTGCGGACGCTCTTTCTCGTCTTCCGCACGATGCGAAAAATCTTTCAGATTTGTATGAGCAAACTTCCGACTTTCAGGTCATGTTAATGTATGACGAATCCTACAACCGCTACTATCACCGAATCTGCAGGGATTTTGCAAAGTTACAAGATGCCGATCCTAGGTGGTCTACAGTAAAAACAAAATTATGTCAGAATTCAAATTCTAATCTTCAAAATTACTACAAGATCAACAATGGTGTACTGTTTCATCGTTCCCATCTCGTGTCAGAGCGTTGGTTGGTATGTTTACCGGAAGCTTATGTTGACGACTTCATTTTGTTCACCCACAAAACCTGGGGTCATTATGGCATTAATAAATGTGCCGCCAAGATCCTACGCTTCTGCTATTTTCCTAACATGCGACGTAGAGTCCTGCAGGTCATTCGCAAATGTATCATTTGCCAGAAGGCAAAATATTTGAACAAACATGCATCAATTGAATTGCATCCCATTCTTCCAAAGCAACCGCTTGATTTGATTTCCGTAGACATTGGCGGACCCTATCCACAATCCTGCGGTGGTGCTAAATACATTTTGGCTATATTGGACGTTTTTACTAAGTATGTGAAATTGTACGCCTTGCGCACAGCCACTGTTGCGGCTATCATTCGACGCTTTTCGGCCGACTACCTAGCCCGCGTCGGAAAACCTGTCGCTGTCCTAACGGACAATGCATCGTACTTTACGAGTGCAAAGTGGAAATCATTTCTGCAAGATTCCGATATTAAACATGTTCTTACTTCCCGATTTCACCCACAGGGTAACCCCGTTGAGCGAATTTTTAAAGAATTTAATCAATTTATGCGCATCCATTCTTCTACAAAACATTCCAAATGGATAGAATACCTCGCTCCGTTCGAGTACATTGTGAACAATTTGCCACATAGTTCAACCGGATTCTCACCTGCCGAGTTATTATCAGACGAACCAGAAAAAAAACTCATGGTCAAGTCCCCTGCCTAAGTTGTCTTCGAACGATATTTCTTTGCAGGAAAAGGTAAGGCAAGCTGCCATTACCCTGGCACACACTGCGGAGCTCCGGAAGAAAAAATTTGATAAACGGGTCAGACCGACACGTGTGTTCGAAATTGATGATTTGGTATTGCTCACAACCCATCCCAAATCTACGAGGCTAAAACGTTTGCTTCAGAAATGGCAATTAGTTTACTCAGGTCCATACCGGATCGTCGATATTCCTCACCCTGGATGTTATTTATTAGCATACCCTACAACACAGAAAGTTAAAGGACTTTACGCCCACCACCACTTAAAGCAGTATGTAAAGTAAGAGAAAGAGAAAGGATGTGCTAGTTACAGCTAAAATGTTAGTGTTAATTGTTAGTCAATGCAAAGAATCATAACGCATTAAACTATAGCAAATCTACGTTAAACATTACATGCAATCCAAGAACTATTTAATCTACGTTATATTTACTATGCTACGAATAATTTGACTACTAGCCAAGGACAACGAAGTTAGCGACCAAACTTACTCCTTAAACAGGCATTTTCTAGAACAGGAAACTATGTACAAGAAAAAAGATTTTATTATCTTAATAACTGTGATGAGTTTGAGAGCCACCAGAATGCTATACTATACGCCAGCATGAGTGAATGATTGTGCTGAAATGAGTGTGAAAGAATGAATGTGAATTTTAGTTTATAAGGTAGTTTTTATGATGATGATGAGGATTTCGTTGTGTGTGAGCCAATGATGCCACCACGTAGTATTATTTGATGATTTGCGATTTATATTGAAGCTGTTCTATGAGAAGAAAGGTGAATATTAATTATATGAAGCTGTATGAATGAAAACGATACGTGTGTATGAATACTGATAGATGTTAATGAGAAATGATTCGCCGTGTAGGCAATAAAAAAGGAGAAAGAAAAACTTATTTGGTATGTGCCCTATTTAAAAAACCATTATCTCACGCTTGGTATAAAGAGTTTGTGTGCTCTCCATCGTAACAAACGTAAATTTTGTACATAGGTCATTGTGGAGGAAAAATGTTTATCAGCCTCAGCGAAATAAATAATCTGCTTACGTAGCGAATAAAAATTGCTGTCGTTATAGAATCTCATTCTTTACACAGGCTAATTGTGTAGTACCATGCATGCAGGCTGCCTTCGTAAGATTCGTATTCTACATTTACGAAGGTCGTGTTTAATGGTTACGAACTTATGAACTCACTAACATTAACACTATTTAAAAAAATGTTTTTATCCTGTGAAGTAATTTAGGTGAAATCTAGCACTCATTACTTGATACTGTGAGGACATGGACATATGTATTTGTGTAAGTGGGATAGTATATAAGTTACGCAATTTTATGTCGTTCTGTCTGGACCAGAGTTAAGAAAATGCGACTCTCATAAAACAATTGCTAGGATACGAAGTCTCCCGCTCTCTGCTCATGTTCTCGACCAGGAAACAAAAACTACGCGACTACCGGTACGACGTACAATTCACGATTACAAGAAAACATACTTTAGTGTATGAGATTTTTCTTTCTCTTTCAGCAAAGTGGATAAGTTTTTGAAGATTTGTGTGTGAAGCAGTACGACGCAGCTGTCTTCGTGGACACAGCGATTTTCTTGTCTTTATGGAAACTAAAGCGCATTCATTTTCCTTTACCTACAGGAAATTCATATATTTATTTTACTACGTGATACTCACTAAAGTACACCTCTTATGGAAGGATCCTATAGTCATTTATTAGTACGTTTACTGACCGAATTTTTTTCAGGAATATAAACTACCGTGTCATTAAGCGCGTATTTACCTAAACATGACTGATTCAACGAGTGAATTAAACCATATACGGTACTCACATTTATTCTTGCAAAAATCTTTGACTGATTTACAGGAAGTGATTGACAATGATCATTGAATTTCTTTTTGCTTAAACAGCAATTCGGATCAACTTTAAAGGATGAAACTGAATACAACATGAATTGGCTTAAAGTCAGTGACACTTGTGCAATGGCAAAGTTTATGATGAATACGTTACGCAAACAGATACACTATTCGTCGCACACCTGTGTGAAAACACTACTGTATTGATGAAGATTTTGTAAATATGAATATAACCCAATCCTTCTATCTTGATCCTACTCCCACCTCCTTGCCCACTGCTGGACGATGGATAGTGGGGTAGTGAGGTTTTTGCACTATTCTTTTGTATATTTTGTCCATTCATAATTTGCAGCACTTAGGGTCTCTCGTCGAGTTTTGCAGAATTCTTGATGGCAGATGCCATAGATTTCAATATTCTGTAAAGAAGGAGATAATACTCCGTTAGTGCACATGCACAGCAAGAAATAGATGGCACAACCTGAATTTCGTGTACATAAATATGTCATGTCATGTCTAATTGTAAAATTTTGTAAATGTAAACAACTAGCAATCTCAATATAAATCTGAATTTTGTAAAGTTTCACAGGACACGACTAGCAAAACATGTCTAATTGTAAGTTTTTGAAGATGTAAACAACTAGTATTCTCTATATAAATATGAATTTTGGGAGAGTTTCACAGGTCACGACTAGCAAAGTATTTCAATGGCTATGTAGCAACTTAGCTACGAAGAAGTTCATTTGTATTATGTATATTGAATTTCATGTCTATAGTAGGTAATCATTTTATGTATATGTACATGTCCATTTTTTCTATGTAATTTTGAACTTGCCTATTCAAAACTTAAATGTCCTCTTGTGAAGGCTACACACAAAACAGTCTTACTATGTGCACCTAATATAAAAGGAGAAAAGATGCAAAGTGTAATTTTGCTCAAAAGTGAAGTGTCTGTGAAAATGTGTTCTCAGAAGGAACAGGACGTCGAACCTCCCTTCTGAACAGTGTAAAAAAAAAATCAAATAGTGTTGATAAAGAGAAATCAACCAGTCAAGAGTAAAAATATGATAGAAAAGTGTTTTCCGTACAAAGTGATAAGTTTAATCTCAAATTCTACGATAAAGTGCAATGATGCGTATCACAGTGATCCCTACCTTGGAAAGTGCTTGGAAGTCTGCGTTGTACGGTCTTCGGATGCGGCTACCAGTACTGTCGCGTCCGTCGTAAAGGGGTGGCGCCGCCAGACGTGTCACCGCCTATTATACCTCAACAGCGGACCCGAGCGCGAGGCTGTACGCAGTGCCGCGGCGCGTGGTGGATGGACCACTTTATCAAAATTACTGCACTCGTGCACGCACAGCCACTCTTAAACACCAACAATACTGACATGAACTTTGTTGTCATCGACAACTTAAAAACAAATTGTATGACCTTTTGTGTTCTTTTGTCGTAAGCAGATTCATTACCTATTGTCCTGATGTGCAAACTGTAAAGTAAACAAAGTTGTGGTGCTGTGACTTTTACTGTGCTTCGCACGACGCACCACACTGAACTGAGGCAAAGCATAGTGCTCACTGGTCGACACAATAAGAACTGTGAATACAGGGTAGCAGCTATTGTTTTAATAACAGGACTGCCAACGGTGCAGGCATCTCTCTAAAAAAAAAAATGAATCATCCATTGATCAATTTCAAAGTGGCTATTTTGTAATGTGCAACAATTTATGTATATTTACTTAAACTTTGTACTTTAGGCTATAATTCTTTATATATGTTTGTACTTGTCATATGTTTGAAAATGTTGTACAATGCTGGTGCAAACACTGCACTACCTTGTTCGTCAACTCAAATCTGGTACTGCCGCGAAGTTTGAAAAACTTACGCACCAGTAGAGGGGGCCGTGTGGCGATACCTGTAAGACACCGCTAGCCCACGCCTCTCGCGGTGTGCGTTTAACCCCATTTAAATGACGCGCCAAGCGCGCGCCCAGCGGCTGTACGATTAATTAAATAATCGGCGTGCTAATCACAGTTGAAATCTCTGGTCCAGAGGGACGTGAAGAGGCTGTGGGCCAGAGAGAGAGTAGAGTGAGTCGAGTCTTGTTCAGTCTTAAGAGTCAGTCGAGTCTTGTTCAGTCTTAAGAGTCAGTCGAGTCTTGTTCAGTCTTAAGAGTCAGTCGAGCTAAAAAGTGTCTTGTGAAACGATCATTCTGTGGATAATATTAGTGTGATGATTTCTTTTATATGTGTTGTGTTGTCTTCTTCGATGAGTAAAAAAAAAAATATAGGTAAAATAAATTTTTGTGATGTCCATCAATAAGTTCATTCCAGTAAAAATAGAACCACTTCCCTTCACCTTTATTCACCCTTTTTTCTTTCTTTCCTTTCAACAAAACAAAAAACAAAAAATTACCACCCCCTTTTTTTTTAATTCCGGCCATCACACTGGTATTGTACGTATGAACTGAGATGTTTGTTGGAAACAGAGATATATCATTTAGGACAAATTTCATTAGGGAGTAAATATACTGAGAGGCAGTAGTTAGTATATCCAGTTCTTTGAAGAGGTTTCTACAGAACGTCCGTGAATTTACTCCACAAATAATACGTATTACACGCTTTTGGATTCTGAAAACTTTTGTTTGACCTGAAGATTTACCCCAAAATATTATATCATATGACATTATGGAATGCAAGCTTTTTCATTTTTATGTCGCCTATGTCTGCTAACACTCGAATTGCAAACACAGATTCGTTAAGTTTTTTCTGCAGTTTTGTGGTGTGCTCCTCCCAACTGAATTTATTATCAAGTTGTAATCCCAGGAATTAAAGACTGTCAGCCTCGTATGTATGGTTCCTTTTTTTCTCCCACTTCTTTTCCGCATGTGCACACAATGCAATTGCGGTACGTGCAACTGCTGCGGTTAATAACAAGTTGTTGTCAGCCTTCTCGAACTTTGACGAGAAATTTGATGACAGTGTAATATCCCTTCTAGCGCTACGTCAAAGATCTTTGTCAAATATATTTGACGCAATATTTGATCACATCTTTGATCATATCTTTGACAAAGAAATATGATAGTGTAACACCGGCCTAAGGCATTCCTGTGACATCCAACCGCCTCTGACAGACTTACGTCACCTCTGGAGTAACGACGGACAACTTCTGTCACACAACGAATTCTACGTAAGTGCTAATAATCTTGCTATCTTGCTCGGTAAAACAACAAGCGATTCAGATAGACTTTTCTATCATTTTCAGGGCTTCAAAAAAATTTTTTAATAATATGTGTTTGTTTTGAGTTGGAACCCATGCCAAATAGTCATCTTTGTTGGTAAAATGCAGCACAGTATACAAATCAAAAAGCACCTTATGCACACAGGTATGTCCATACATTTAGCGCTCATAGACTATTGTTACGTGAGCGTTACGTATGTGGACATGGCCATATTTATGCGATCTTGGCTTTAGAATGTTATTACCTTGTAAAACAGATCGCTCCTTCCGATTACTCAATATGAGAAAGTTCAGTCATCTTGCTGGTTTTGTAAGCTCATAATGACGTTTTTTTCCCCGGTTTGCGATTTAAATTAGGGTGTTTCTGCAAAACACAATGTGTTGAATTTTTGTTTACCCAAACATGTTTTGAGGCGTATATGAGACCTTCTATGGGTCTCTATTTACTTCTGTAAAATGTCATATAAAGTTTGTGCTTGTTTTTCTGTTTTACACCTAAAAACTATAGCTTAGGTTTCTTATTTACTTTTTTTCGATTGCTCATCTATAACTACACTACTATGAAAGTTGACTGTAAGAGGTCGGTTTGTTTATACGCCTTTTATCGTTTGACAGCAACTACGCTGCAAAGTAGTCCGACGAATTTCCTTAAAAGAGTTGTTAATTTTGAAAATTCTTTCCTGGGTAATGCTTGTGCATGTTCTGTACTTGCGATTTTCGTCAAGTTGTGCATCTTTGAAGTGTTTTCTTTTTCTGCTGTAATTTTATACACTGTTTCCCACACCTTCTCGTACTTTACTTTCACCTGTTTTCACACAGTTTTTACGCTACAACGAGAACGTAAAAATATGACGACATTAGCGTTTTCTTAAAACTCGTATGAAAACGCGTAGTCGAGAGAGGTGGCGCAGTGGTTAGCACACTGGACTCGGATTCGGAAGGACGACGGTCCAAACCCGCGTCCGCCCATACTAATTTAGGTTTTCTGTGATTTCCCTAAATCGCTTCAGGCAAATGTCGGGATGGTTCCTTTGAAAAGGCAAGACCGATTTAGTTCCGCATCCTTCCTTAATCCGATAGGACCGATGACCTTGCTGTTTGGTCCCCTCCCCAAACCAGTGTGAATTATATGTAAGTGCTGCTTAACTTTCTCGATCCACAAACGCTCCACTCCAGGTTTTTGGACACTGAAACAAAGCAAATCATCCAAACGGTAGGTACACCATCCGCTTCGAAGTGAATGCTATAACCGTCATTTTTCGACATATTCATCGATCTTTCCTAAGATATTCTCGGGTATCATTCGAAAGCACAGGAGTCAAAACTGCGCGGCACAGATGCGAGTTCCAGGAGATTCCATACGTATAGACAAGAGTTTTGTACATTCATTGACCCTCTTCACAACTGAAACTGTCAACTCCTGATATTTACTTGCTTGAAGAAATACAGCAACCAGCCGCTTTTTAACAGCTTTATATACGGGGTGCTCGAAAAAAAAGTGCTGAATACTTTGAGAGATGGTAGTACTCATCGAAACATGAAAAATGAGTCCAATAAACATGAGTCCGGGAATGCATACTTTCTAAGATAACTCCAATAAACATTGCTCCGGAAATGCAAACTTTCTGCGACAAACAAGTACTTACAGAAGGTGTCCAACGTGGGGTCCTTTCGTGACAATGCACCCCTCTACGCTCCGGCGTAAGGTTCAAATGGTTCAAATGGCTCTGAGCACTATGGTGAAAGGTCTCTGATGGATTCCTCTCATGTTAATTTCTTAAATCTGTTGTCATTTACGGCATAAATTCCTCTTCTAAATTTACTGTAGCGTTTCGGACTATCTGCCAGGAGACTGAGTAGTGGAATGTGCTACTTTTACACATAAACAAGAACGATCTCTCACACTACTACACTTTAAACCACAGTTTATATCTAATTCATATATGTAATTCATGTCACACAGTCTCATACGGAACCTACATCCGCTTTCTTTTATATACAGTATGTGATAAGATTCTATCATCCCCCTTCCCTTCTGTGTGAAAGAATGAATGAGCAAATATATTTCCAGCTGCATGCTGGATGGTAGTAGACAAGCCTGTCTGCTAGAGAACAGTAGGACCAACGTCGGAACAGGTAGCTACGCTTTCTAAAAGCAAAGAGGTTTCTATCCTTAGTATTGTCCTGTCCGTCCCTTGTCATGTTGGTATAAGAAGCTGCCTCTCTGGTCACTTCCGTTTTGTATACGGAAGCACTCTTGGTAGAAACCCACGTCAGTCTGTCCGCGACGAGCGTCTGAAGTGGTAAGATCTCCGGCTAAGCGCGCGTCTGCTAAGTCCGCAGGACAAAGGATTTCTTAATTTCAGCCTAACTGAAAATTTAATCACCTTTACTTCAGGTTTTAGCTCTAAAATATCTAATGTTATCTTAAATTGCAACGTAGTGTATTTCGACTGTCAACTTCAGAATATCTTCCAGCAGTTGCTTTGTCAGTACTTTGTGACTAAAGTGGAGCCACGTGTTGATCAGAAACTCTAAGATCATCAATCTTAAATGCGAATGTGCGTGAGATTATAACATCTCGTCTTAACAATATTTTTCAATATAGCAACTTTTCTTTATGTTCAACCCACGTGGGGTGTACTTTGTGAGACCATTACCACGTCCTTATACAATTGTTTGACCCATCAGGTTAATAGTAAGACGATAGTAACCAGTTGGAGGTTTTTCTTTTGTAAATTGCTTTTCGATCTAATTTATTTTAATTATCAAAATTATTGTGGAGTTACACTCTTTGTGTAAACCAAGTTGACCACGTGAAGCATGTGGTGTAATCATCAAAGTAGCCCGCAGCTATTCTTTTCGGGAAGATTTCACAGAGAGTTAGTATGAATTTAGTATACCAGTGTGTGGTAATTACATGACGGACAGGATTGCGCTACGAACGTAACTTCTTTGGGTGAAAATTGAATCGGTCTGTTGTGGTTAATTTCCTCTTGCATATGTTTCAACGTTCTTCGTGTGTTATTGTATGAATGCGGTGTTGTATGCAGTCTCCCAATCTTGGCTCCATATTTGATGTGTTCCGTAAGATTACAAACTCACATTTTCACAATCCTAAATAAGGCAACAGCTTAGTTATGACTCAAGTTTAACATGCTGAAATTCCAATGATCAATGTTAAAATAAATTTCCAAATATAAACTGATTTATTTCTTTTTATTTAAATTCTCTTTTTTATATATGTATCACCGGTATTCGTATGACTATTAAAAGATTATAATTAATGTTAGTCTGGTTGGAAATTTGGTAAGCTAGACTGGACACCTGGTGAAACAGTTGCTCAGTAACGCAAGGTTAACTTCCTCAGATAGCTCACAGCTTTTAACCCGCTTTTATTGTCTATCAGCACCGCTTTCACATCAAATTAATAGAAGAATGTTACAATTGGACTTAACATCTCAGGTCATCAGTCCCGTAGAACTTAGAACTACTTAAACCCAACTAACCTAAGGACATCACACACATCCATGCCCGAGGCAGGATTCGAACCTGCGACCGTAGTGGTCGCGAGGTTCCAGACTGAAGTGCCTAGAATCGCTCGGCCACCTGCGGCCGACTCCAGTGTAAGGAATGACGCACCGTTTGAAGTATACCCAGTTGTTGTACCTGCTGTCACGCACTGAAGACACGACCCTATAGTGTCCGCACATCGTTGATCGGCGCGGGGTATACCAGCTCCTTCAGATGTCCCCATAACCAAACGTTTGGGCAATTGAGATCTGGGGAACGAGAAGGCCAAAATGTGCCTCCCCTCCCCCTCCCCCCCAGCCATGTTTGCGCACATTGTGACGAATTTGTGTCGGTGAGCCATCATGCATGAACGTAATCTGTAACCGTTGCTGCATTGGTACCAGCAAGGTAGGCAACACATTAATCTGAAAGTCCAGATAAAGCGCCTCATTTGACTGCACGTATGGCCCTATTAATCTATCGCCAAGTACACCTGTCGATATGTTGACTGAGAATTCACAACTCCATTTCTCTCGTGAGCGCTGCGTCATAGGTAAATGAAATCTTGGATGTGAACAATGGACCTGCGGTACACTTCTGCAACAGCCATTGACAGAACCGTCGTCTACTATGACGATCCTGTGGCCTTAGAGCGTGAATACGCTGTAGATTATATGGGTACAGGAATTGTTCATGAAGAACCCCCCACCCCCAGAAAAGAGAGTGAGACACGGCAAGGGTACCAGTGACCCACAGGCGCTGGCAAAGTTCGCCGAGCAGCTTATCACAGGTCACTCTGCGCTGTGGATCTTTTTTAGCGTAGAGGACACAGACTCGCAGGCTACATCCATTTGCTGAAACGTAGCAGAATATCACATCCGCCGTTTCACTATTCAAGTAGTAGGCTTCCACTGCTGACAAGTAGTGTAAGAGAGAAATGGAATTGAGCTGCGCCATTTGTATGTACAAACAGCGCAATAACTGTAAACACATTAGTGAATCCTCGTTTGGAAGAAGGTAAAACACAATACGTACCCAGGGTTGACAGTACTGTACAACAAGGCAGACAAACAGGACGACAACTAGCGTAGCTTACAACATGACTCGGACCACACAACTGACTACAGACCACCTAGCGGTAGGTAGAGTATTGTCAGTAAGACGTCAGAATACCCTGCCGATACATTTGACGGAGCACCAATGCAATGACTGCTGATATCCGCAACCAAGCGCCGCGCAGCCGTTCCTATAAACACGTGTTTATCTTGGAAAGTATGCGTTTCCGGACCCATGTTTATTGGAAAAAATGTTCAAATGTGTGCGAAATCTTACGGGACTAGCCGGCCGGAGTGGCCGTGCGGTTCTAGGCGCTACAGTCTGGAGCCGAGCGACCGCTACGGTCGCAGGTTCGAATCCTGCCTCGGGCATGGATGTGTGTGACGTCCTTAGGTTAGTTAGGTTTAATTAGTTCTACGTTCTAGGCGACTGATGACCATAGAAGTTAAGTCGCATAGTGCTCAGAGCCATTTGAACCATTTTCTTCTTGGAGAGTACTACCACATCTCAAAGTGTTCAACATGTTATTTTTTAAGTCGCTGTGTCTACCAAAATACATTTCTAGTTTTTGTCCGTCATCATTCGGTGCAATACATTTATACACGACTGGCCATTAAAATTGCTACACCACGAAGAAGACGTGCTACAAACGCGGAATTTAACCCACAGGAAGAAGATGCTGTGATACGCAAATGATTAGCTTTCCAGAGCATTCACACAAGGTTGGCGCCGGTGGCGACACCCACAACTAGCTGACATGAGGAAAGTTTTCAACCGATTTCTCATACACAAACAGCAGTTGACCGGGGTTGCCTGGTGAAACGTTGTGACGCCTCGTGTAAAGAGGAGAAATGTGTACCATCACGTTTCCGACTTTGATAAAAGTCGGCTTGTAGCCTATCGCGATTGCGGTTTATCGTATCGCGAAGAATTTGACATAGCCCTTCTCGAGTGGCTCTGTGACCATGAAGCGGAATTCTAACGTCAAAGTTTTGAACGATTTGATGCAAGGTTTCGACTGTGGTTTAAAGATACTTACAGACTGTGTTGAAAACGTACGTCACGTACCTCTGTCACTTCCAAGTGTAGCGCTGCATTCATTAAAAGCTAGCCTCCGGTAACAGTGTGTTACTTACTTTTTGACGCCCCCTCTTAAGTGCATATTTTTCTGTACTCCTAGGGTGCACACCGCGCTACGTAAGTGCACCAGTAAATCTAAAAATGAGTATGAGACGCACATAAAGCCGAAAGAAGTAGTTATAAGCTGTAGAATCACCAATTAATTAATCGTAAATACAGAACCCGGGAAAAACGTGGTTGCAACAATGTGTATTATTTTACACAAGGAAGCTGTAGCGTTTAAAATACAGACGACAAAAACGTAGTATTGATGAATATCTAAATGTATTACGCCAGATGATGATGGACAAAAACTCGAAACATATCTTGGCACAAATAAAACTGTGTAAAAAGTGGATGCTTGATGCGTTCAGTCCACAGTCCTCGGGGTACAACCATAACTATCACAGGCTAGTTAATCTTAATTCTAGAACAGGTACAACATAGGAGATCGAACAAAGATATCTGAGCATGAAAAATTACTTGCAGCAGTGGTCTGGCAACCGTCGTTAAAGAATGATATAAAAGCGGTAGAAAAGGTTCGAAACAGAACAAAAGAAAAATCATCATTGAAAATGCTTGCCAACACATTTGAGAATACAGACGCACAAAAACGATACTCAAGAAACGATCAAGCGAGGGGTTTGCTAAGCTACCTGCATTGTGCGTTCTCCTAATGCCTTTCAAACTGCCATTGTTTTATGTCTTCCTACTATTGTACGTTTGTTATTCAATCACAAATTTATCGTCAATAGTGTGATCGACCAATACTGGGTCTTTCTGCTTATTTATCCGCAATATGCTACATTTTTTTCATGTTGAGGGTCAATTACCAGGGTGAAGTACATGGAATCGACTAAGACCAAATCCTACAAAGACCTCAGTCTGTCTTACCCATCTAGAATACACAGAAGCACGGCTTGATATGGTCAGGGGCCCAGCTATAACGTGGTAGTCCTTAACGACCTAAGCGTAATACCTGACAATATCTTACACTAAGACCTGATGTGTGATTAGTAAGTGATAATCTCTACCAGAATCTGATGCGAAAACTGGTAGGTTTTAGCAATTCTATACGTTTTCTGTCTCTAAAGCACTGCACTCAAATATTGCCGTAATTTTATGTCTATTTTTAATTACCGTAGAATTAGCAATACCGGACTCTGTCAGGATTTTCGTTGTCGACCGGTTTTCATCCGTTGCCTTTATGGAATTCCATCGTCATTTTAACCAAAATAGAGGATTCTTTCCGTCTCAATACCTCTTCTATTCCGCGTAGAAAATCTGCGGCATCTGTATTTAAAAAACTAAATTACGAAACGATTTTGACATAAAATTCACTTTTTTTCTTACACATTCATCACCGAATTCGAAAACTGACTGAAATGTTTTGACAATGACAGCATCCAAAGATAAGCAGTAACACAGTTACAGCAGCACTCATTGTGTAAGACTGCAGGCTTTCCACGTACTTGTCATTGAAAGTATACAGCATCATGTTCGAGTTCTGCTACCCTGTCGACGTTTCGACCCTTCTGCTAGGATCTTTTTCAGAATCTTGTAGTATTCACGGTTAGCTGAATGCTGTCAAAAACCAGTTTCGTGTTCACTTATAACAGGAAATTTTCCATTGCTAATGCTGAAGAGGTGAGGTTATGTGTATAAAGATATTACTGTCATGGAAGGTCCTGGACGTTGTTTGTATTCCTCGGGCAGCGGCTGTGAATTCCTTCATGGCTGGATGCCAGAAGCCTATAGCCGTCTTCTCTATTGAAGTTATATTCGTTCTTGGGACGTTTCAGTCGCTTCTCGGGATTTTCTTTCATAAACGTTGGTTTCCTTGGGCAGCACAAATCAGTGGAAATCTAAGTTTTGGCCACATTTCTCCTGATGTTCCACTACCGCAGATTTCACACTTTTGTTTTAAGCGCCTGTAGCGTTCGTGCTCCTTAATAGGTTGTCATTCTCGTTTCGCCTACATGCACTGTGGCACTACCATGCGTCATTTCATAGACTCTCGCAGCTTGAAGGTAAGCAGGTGCGTCCCTTTTGCGTCGGTAAACTCTTGTATTTTGTTCTGAGTGGAAAATATGGTCCGTATACCCTTTCATCAAGAGCTCAGATGGAAACCCAGTTCTAAGCAAAGAAGGGAAAGCAGAAAGGTGGAAGGAGTATATAGAGGGTCTATACAAGGGCGATGTACTTGAGGACAATATTATGGATATGGAAGAGGATGTAGGTGAAGATGAAATGGGAGATACGATACTGCGTGAAGAGTTTGACAGAGCACTGAAAGACCTGAGTCGAAATAAGGCCCCGGGAGTAGACAACATTCCATTGGAACTACTGACAGCCTTGGGAGAGCCAGTCCTGACAAAACTCTACCATCTGGTGAGCAAGATGTATGAGACAGGCGAAATTCCCTCAGACTTCAAGAAGAAAATAATAATTCCAATCCCAAAGAAAACAGGTGTTGACAGATGTGAAAATTACCGAACTATCAGTTTAATAAGTCACAGCTGCAAAATATTAACGCGAATTCTTTACAGACGAATGGAAAAACTAGTAGATTCCGACCTCGGGGAAGATCAGTTTGGATTCCGTAGAAATGTTGGAACACGTGAGGCAATACTGACCCTACGACTTATCTTAGAAGCTAGATTAAGGAAGGGCAAACCTACGTTTCTAGCATTTGTAGACTTAGACAAAGCTTTTGACAATGTTGATTGGAATACTCTCTTTCAAATTCTGAAGTTGGCAGGGGTAAAATACAGGGAGCGAAAGGCTATTTACAATTTGTACAGAAACCAGATGGCAGTTATAAGAGTCGAGGGACATGCAAGGGATCAGTGGTTGGGAAGGGAGTGAGACAGGGTTGTAGCCTCTCCCCGATGTTATTCAATCTGTATATTGAGCAAGCAGTGAAGGAAACAAAAGAAAAATTCGGAGTAGGTATCAAAATCCATGGAGAAGAAATAAAAACTTTGAGGTTTGCCGATGACATCGTAATTCTGCCAGAGACAGCAAAGGACTTGGAAGAGCAGTTGAACGGAATGGACAGTGTCTTCAAAGGAGGGTATAAGATGAACATCAACAAAGGCAAAACGAGGATAATGGAATTTAGTCGAATTAAGTCGAGTGATGCTGAGGGAATAGATTAGGATATGAGACACTTAAAGTAGTAAAGGAGTTTTGCTATTTGGGGAGCAAAATAACTGATGATGGTCGAAGTAGAGAGGGTATAAAATGTATACTGGCAACGGCAAGGAAAGCGTTTCTGAAGAAGAGAAATTTGTTAACATCGAGCATAGATTTAAGTGTCAGGAAGTCGTTTCTGTAAGTATTTGTATGGAGTGTAGCCATGTATGGAAGTGAAACATAGACGATAAATATTTTGGACAAGAAGAGAATAGAAGCTTTCGAAATGTGGTGATACAAAAGATGCTGAAGATCAGATGGGTGGATCACATAACTAATGTGGAAGTATTGAATAGGATTGGGGAGAAAAGAAGTTTGTGGTACAACTTGACAAGAAGAAGGGACCGATTGGTAGGACATGTTCTGAGGCATCAAGGGATCACCAATTTAGCATTGGAGGGCAGCGTGGATGGTAAAAATCGTAGAGGGAGACCAAGAGATGAATACACTAAGCAGATTCAGAAGGATGTAGGTTGCAGTAGGTACTGGGAGATGAAGAAGCTTGCACGGGATAGAGTAGCATGGAAAGCTGCATCAAACCAGTCTCAGGACTGAAGACCACAATAACAACATACCTTTTCCCGTAGAATTCTGTTGATGCGCTTAGTAACTTCGAAAACGAACGGTAACCTAACGCAGTGCGAAGTCAGTTCCACGTCCTCCCTACTAGCATAGTAAAAATTTAGTTAGGAAGACATGTCTGTAGACGAACCACAGAAGCCGTTGCTCTTCGTAGTCTTCTTTAAGAAATCTAACTCCGATTCCAAGATGAAGGTGTCCACTTTGTTCCGTCTAACAAAAATAAAGTAATCCAGTAAAACTGGTGACAGTGCGACTGCGGAATAAGTGTTATTTGCTCGTTCGAGGAGCGAAATTGTTTGATTATTGCCACAACATGTTTCGGGACAACATTATCCAATTTTAAAGTGCTAAAAACAATATAATCAGATAAAACAATTCTACTTATACCGACAGACATACAAGGATTACTGCTGTCCTGAGCTAAAACCTACCTCAGAAATCTTTTTACGTCATTAGGCGGCGATACAACTTAAAAATATGCTGCACTCGTGCATTGTCAACTCTCTACCGTAAAACATGAAACATCATAGCCGCGTCGAGTGGCACCGCGAATTGAGACATGTCACGGACTGCGCGGCTTCTCCCTCGGGCATGTGTGTGTGTGTGTGTGTGTGTGTGTGTGTGTGTGTGTTGTTCTTAAGCATAAGTTAGTTTATGTTGGTTTACGTAGTGTGTAAGTCTAGGGACCAATGACCTCTGCAGTTTGGTCCATTAGGGGACATTTTAAACCATCACAATCCACTGCACCCACCGTTCCCGAGGTACATTACCCACTGATAACCGCAGCCGTTACCTACCAACGATGATATTTACTTAGAGCCTAATGCTCACCACCAACAAACTACTGTCTATCATTAAATCTTTGAGAAATGCCTGTCTGGTCCTAACCCATTCTAACTTAAAACTAGATTTAAGCTTAAATCTGAACAGAAATAGATGCGCAAATCCTACGTCACTATGTAAAAAATGTTGGTTGCTACTTCTTAAGGAGCGGCAAAGAGTGCCCAGAGATGCCCTTCAGATACTTTCGTCCTCTCATTTAAAACGCCTGTGCACGACTCTTTCCAGGCACAATAAATCTCTACCTCCCCTATATTAGATAGCTACCACACTTTTTCTTCAAAGTGCAACACCTTCATCTTTTCCGTTATGCCACCAACGAGTTCTCCTCATTCTTGGGACGCTTTCCTACACCTTACGAGCCGTTCTCTCTATTATCATGCTCTTAAATGCTGTTGTGGTTTTCAACCCAGAGACTGGTTTGATGCAGCTCTCCGTGTTACCCTATCCTATGCAAGCTTTTCATCTCGAAGCACGTACTGCAACCTTCTGTATCTGCTTAGTGTATTCATCTCTTGGTCTCCCTCAACGATTTTCAACCTCCACGCTGCCCTCCAGTACTAAATTGGTGATCCCTTGATGCCTCAGAACATGTCCTACCTACCGATCCCTCATTCTAGTCAAGTTGTGCCACAAACTTCTCTTCTCCCCAACCCTATTTAATACCTTCTCATTAGTTATGTGATCTACCCATCTAATCTTCAGCATTCTTCTGTAGCACCACATTTCGAAAGCTTCAATTCTCTTCTTGTCCAAATTGTTTATCGTCCATGTTTCACTTCCGTACATGGCTACACTCCATACAAACACTTTCAGAAACGACTTCCTGACATTTAAATCTATACTCGATGTTAACAGATTTCTCTTCTTCAGAAACGCTTTCCTTGCCATTGCCTGTCTACATCTTATATCCTCTCTACTTCGACCATCAGCAGTTATTTTGCTCCCCAAATAGCAAAACTCCTTTACTACTTTAAGTGTCTCATTTCCTAATCTAATTCCTTCAGCATCACCTGATTTGATTCGACTACATCCCATATCCTCGTTTTGCTTTTGTTGACGTTCATCTTATATCCTCTTTTGAAGATACTGTCCATTTCGTTAAACTGTTCTTTCAGGTTCTTTGCTGTGTGTGACAGGGTTACAATCTCATCGGCAAACCTCAAAGTTATTATTTCTTCTCCATGGATTTTAATTCCTACTCCGAATTTTTCTTTTGTTTCCTTTACTGCTTGCTCAGTATACAGATTGAATAATATCGGGGATAGGCTACAATCCTCCCTTCTCAACCACTGTTTTCCTTTCATGCCCCTCGACTCTTATGACTGCCATCTGGTTTCTGTGTAAATTGTAAATAGCCTTTCGTTTCCTTTATCTGACCCCTGACACCTTCAGAATCTGAAAGAGAGTAATCCAGCCAACATTGTCAAATGCAGGTTTGCCGTTCCTTGGTCTATCTTCTAAGATAAGTCGTAGGGTCAGTATTGCCTCACGTGTTCCAGCATTTCTACGTAATCCAAATTGATCTTCTACCAGTTTTTCCATTCGTCTGTAAAGATTCGTGTTAGTATTTTCCAGCCGCAACTTATTAAACTGTCAGTTCGATAATTTTCGCACCTGACAACACCTGCTTTCTTTGGGATTGGAATTATTACATTATTCTTGAAGCCTGGGAGTATTTCGCCTGTCTCATACATCTTGCTCACCAGTATTAGTAGTTCTAATGGAATGTCGTCTACTCTCGGGGCCTTGTTTCGACTCAGCTCTTTCAGTGCTCTGTCAAACTCGTCACGCAGTATCGTATCTCCAGTTTCATTTTCATCTACGTCCTCTTCCATTCCCATAATATTGGCCTCCAGTACATCTCGCTTGTATGGACCCTCTATACACGGATTCCATCGCCGGCCGCGGTGGTCTCGCGGTTCTAGGCGCGCAGTCCGGAACCGTGAGACTGCTACGGTCGCAGGTTCGAATCCTGCCTCGGGCATGGATGTGTGTGATGTCCTTAGGTTAGTTAGGTTTAATTAGTTCTAAGTTCTAGGCGACTGATGACCACAGATGTTAAGTCACATAGTGCTCAGAGCCATTTGAACTGATTCCATCTTTCTGCTTTCCCTTCTTCGCTTAGGACTGGTTTTCAATCTGAGCTCTTTTCTCGAAAGATCTCTCTAATTTTCGTGTAGGCCTTATCTATCTTACCCCTAGTGATATACGCCTCTGCATCCTTAGATTTATCCTCTAGCTATCTCTGCTTAGACATTTTGCACTTTCAGTCGATTTTTGAGACATTTTTATTCCTTCTTGCCTACTTCATTTACTGCATTTTTATATTTTCTCCTTTCATCAGTTAAATTCAGTGTATCTTCTGTTACCCAAGGATTTCTACTAGCCTTCGTCTTTTTACCTATTTGATCCTCTGCTGCCTTCACTATTTCATCTCTCAAAGCTACCCATTCTTCTTCTACTGTATGTCTTTTCCCCCGTTTTTGTCAATCGTTCCCTAATGTTCCCTCTGAAACTCTAAAACCTCTGTTTCTTTCAGATTATTCAGGTCCCATCTCCTTAAATTCTGACCTTTTTGCAGTTTCTTCAGTTTTAGTCTACAGTCCACATCTGCCCCTGGAAATGTCTCAGAATTTAAAACCTAATTCCTAAATCTCTGTCTTACCATTACATAATCTATCTGAAACCTCCCAGCGTCTCCAGGCCTCTTCCACGTATACAACCTTCTTCCATGATTCTTTAAGCCAAGTGTTAGCTATGATTAAGCTATGCTCTGTACAAAATTCTACCACGCGCCTTCCTCTTTCTTTCCTTACCCCCTTTCCATATTCACCCATTACTTGTCCATCTCTTCCTTCTCCCACTATTGAATTCCAGTCCCCCAGTCTCTCCACACTATCTGAATGATTTCTTTTATCTCATCATACATTTCTTCAGTCTCTTCGTCATCTGCGGAGCTAGTTGGGATATAAACTTGTACGGCTCCGATAGGAGTGGGCTTCGTATCTATCTTGGCTACAATAATGCTTTCACTATGTTAGTCATAGTAGATCTAACTTTAACCTACTAAGTTCCCTTTTTAAATTTTCTAACCTACCTGCCCGATTAAGGGATCTGACATTCTACGCTACGATACGTAAAACACCAGTTTTGTTGCTCCTGATAACAACGTCCTCCTGAGTAGCCCCCGCCCGGAGATCTTAATGGGGGACTATTTTACCTCCGGAATATTTTACTCAAGATGACGCCATGATCATTTAACCACACAGTAGACCTACATGCCCTTGGCAAAAACTACGGCTATAGTTTCCCCTTGCTTTCAGCCGTTCGCAGTACCAGCACAGCAAGGCCGTTTTGGTTATTGTTAGAAGGCCAGATCAGTCAATCATCCAGACTATTGCCCCTTCAACTACTGAAAAGGCTGCTGCCCCTCTTCAGGAACCAAACGTTTGTCTGGCCTCTCAACAGATACCCCTCCGTTGTGGTTGCACCTACGGTACGGCTATCTGTATCGCTGAGCCACGCAAGCCTTCCCACCAAAGGCAAGGTCCATGGTTCATGGGAGGGGGGACACTTTAAATATAACTTTAAAATTCTGTCCCATCTGCCCCACATACCTGCTTCACAATCCTGACACTTTCCTTCGTACACTCTCGATTTCTTCATCCAGTTCTCATCTGTGTCGATCACTTACCTCAGCCTCGGTCCTAATTTGTTGTCCGTCTTGAAAGCAGTTCCAACCCGTTTCTAAACAACTTGGCCTGCGAGGTCGCCTGGCCTCAATCCCCTTGATTATTTCCTATGGGGATATTTAAACTCACTTCTGCATAGACCCCAGTGGAAACTGAGATAGAATTAGTTGTCAGAATTGTAGCTGCGGGTAATGTGATTCGTAACACACAAAGGATACTTCCGGAGAAAGTCAGAACCTCGTTCGCCGATGTCATGCTTCCATTGAGGTTGATGGCCGTCAGTTTCAGCAGATTTTGTAAGATACGGTACAAATGGTATGTTACGAGATTCTCTGCGTGGCCGTCCTCCGTAACAAGTACAGTAATATTTGTTTTGAAAATAAAAACGCCTTCTTTTGCTACAGAAAAATGGTACGTTATTGTGGGAATGAGGGTGTTTGCAGTTAACTGTAACTAACGTAAAAAAAGTACCCAGTGATGTGTTTTTATACCTGTTGTGTCCTTAAGATGGTTCCTCCGACTTCAGGTTCCGTATCTCAAATTGTTCAGTGGAGCATCCTCTACGTCGTGCTACATTTTTTCCACGCTTCTATCGAAACACCCTGTATATTTGTCTGGGTTTTTTTTATCGTTTTGTTGGTAACTAAACCTAAGTGCTACATGTTGTGGCAACAATCACACAATTGATAACTGGGCTGAAAACTGTGGCACCCTCCCCCCCCCCCCCCGGCCTTGCGGGTCGCCTGCATTGATACCCGCGCCGCCCCCGCCAGCCAGCCCTCACGCTATTCGTTCGTTTCTTCGTCAGCCGACTCGAATGGATCGAGCTAACGAGTAATTGTACTTTCCTATGTAGCACGCATGTCCTCGTCATCGTGTTTTACACGTTTCTGTCGGGGACATAGGGATCGACTTAATGGCTTAGCTCTGTTGAACACTCGCCCTGATATTGATTGTCCTATTGACGACGTAATTAACCATTTTGCCAGGAAGAATAGGCGCATAGAATTCAACATTTAAGGAAGATAATCACAATTGTAACTTTTTTGTATCATAAGATGGCATTGTCTTTTATACAGGGTGCTACAAAAAGGGGACGGCCAAACTTTCAGAAAACTTTCCTTACAACAAATAAAGAAAAGATGTTATGTGGAATTGTGTCCGGTAACGCTTAATTCCCATGTTAGAGCTCATTTTAGTTTCGTCAGTATGTACTGTGTTCCTCGATTCACCTCCAGTTGGCCCAATTGAAGGAAGGTAATGTTGACTTCGGTGCTTGTGTTGACATGCGACTCGTAGCTCTACAGTACTAGCATCAAGCACATCAGTACGTAGCATCAACAGGTTAGTATTCATCACGAACGTGGTTTTGCAGTCAGTCCAATGTTTACAAATGCGGAGTTGTCAGATGCCCATTTGATGTATGGATTAGCACGTAGCAATAACCATGGCGCGGTACGTTTGTATCGAGACAGATTTCCAGAACGAAGGGGTCCCGGCAGGAAGACGTTCGAAGCTATTGATCAGCGTCTGAGGGAGCACGGAACATTCCAGCCTATGACTCGCGACTGGGGAAGACCTAGAACGACGAGGGTACCTGCGATGGACGAGGCAATTCTTCGTGCAGTTGACGATAACCCTAATTTCAGCGTCAGAGAAGTTGTTGCTGTACAAGGTAACGTTGACCACGTCACTGTATGGAGAGTGCTACGGAAGAACCAGTTGTTTCCGTACCATGTACAGCGTGTGCAGGCACTATCAGCAGCTGATTGACTTCCACGGGTACACTTCTCTTCTGCGAATAGTTCATCCAACAATGCGTCAATCCTCATTTCATTGCAAATGTTCTCTCTACGGATGAGGCTTCATTCCAGCGTGATCAAATGGTAAATTTTCACAATCAACATGTGTGGGCTGACGAGAATCCGCACGCAACTGTCCAATCACGTCACCAACACAGATTTTCTGTGAACGTTTTGGCAGGCATTGTCTTGATTGGGCCCCATGTTCTTCCACGTACGGTCAGTGGAGCACGTTTTCATGATTTCATACGGGATACTCTACCTGTGCTGCTAGAACATGTTTCTTTACTAGCACGACACAACATGTGGTTCATGCACGATGGAGCTCCTGCGCAGTTCAGTCGAAGTGTTCGTACGCTTCTCAAAACAGATTCTGTGACCGATGGATTGGTAGAGGCGGACCAATTCCATGGCCTCCACGCTCTCCTGGCCTCAACCCTCTTGACTTTCATTTATGGGGGCATTTGAAAGCTCTTGTCTACGCAACCCCGGTACCAAATGTAGAGACTCTTAGTGGTCGTATCGTGGACGGCTGTGATATAATACGCCATTCTCCAGGGCTGCATCAGCGCATCAGGGATTCCATGGGACGGAGGGTGGATGATTGTATCCCCGCTAATGGAGGACGTTTTGAACATTTCCTGTAACAAAATGTTTGAAGTCACGCTGGTACGTTCTGATGCTGAGTGTTTCCATTCCATGATTAATGTGATTTTAAGGGAAGTAATAAAATGAGCTCTAACATGGAAAGTAAGCTTTTCCGGACACATGTCAACATAACATATTTTCTTTCAATGTGTGTGAGGAATGTTTCCTGAAAGTTTGGCCATATTTTCTTGTAACACCCTGTATATATATAATCACATTAAATAAAAGTTTCTTAAACTTTGCAAGTGACTCGATTATTTTTTATCACGCTAAAAGTAAAAGTAGCTCAAGATACCTTTAACGTCCCGTCCTTGATTTGTGTGTGTGTGTGTGTGTGTGTGTGTGTGTGTGTGTGTGTGTGTGCGTGCGTGCGTGTGTCCGCCACTGGCTGAATATCCTCAGTAATGCTTGAACAACAGCTGTATGATGGCTACACATCAGTTATTGAGGATCGAAATGTTTATATGTTAATCGAGTTTCGCAAAAGGAAGAAGAATGAAATTGCATAGTATTTCGTTGAAACCGCGGTTTTATGTCGTGTTAGAGATTTTTCTTGTGAGGCCTAAGCGTTTTCGTGTTAGAGTAGTGTACACGCCCTTTTTGCAAGTGGTTAAGTATCAACTTTTCTCTATTTTTTTCAGTCTAGGGGCCGCTTAATGTTGAAAAGTCCCTAAATGGGTGTAGAAGTAATGATAACTAACATAGCGTAATACAGCACGTCGGTAACGTTGAGGGGACGAAAATGATTTTACTTATGCAATACTCATCTTCGTCGTGCTTTAGACACACAGCTTTTGAGTTGGACTAGAAAAATTTGAGCAAACTAATGAAAACGCAGTATGTAAGACAATGAATCGAAGGATGTTTTTATTTGCGTCACTAACCCCAAATATTAAACAAAATGAATGACGATTGAAACTGCTCAAAAAACCTGATATTTCTTCTTCGCTTTTCTAAAATATGAAAGTTTTCAGTCCTTTCTGCAGGTAGTCCCAGACAAAATGCTAAGTAAAGCTGTAAAAATATACCTTGTGGAAAATAGGAAAAAGCACTAAACGTTCCTTTAATTCATTTACATGGCATGAGACCAGTCCTGCACGATAGTCGTCCTCGTTCACGGGGCATTTTGCCCTTTGTCTGTCCTCCTCTGAGTTCGGACTGCGTTTGTTAGCTCAAGAGCGCCAGCCGTGGTGGCCGAGCGGTTCCAGGCGCTTCAGTGCGGAACCGAGCTACTGCTACGGTCGCGGGTTCGAATCCTGCCTCGGCCATGGATGTGTGTGATGTCCTTACGCTAGTTATGATTAAGTAGTTCTAAGTTCTAGGGGACTGATGACCATAGATGTTAAGTCTTATAGTGCTCAGAGCCATTTGAACCATTTTATGAACAGAAACCAGAAAACTATATCTGAAGGTAATTATTCTCTCGAATACTTTTTTGGCGCCATTCCTCAGATTATATGACTGAAACTTTCATTACAGTTTAATGAGCGGCTATGGAACATTTTTCACAAAGAATGTTAGCATTTAAGTACCAGAAATAGCTCTTATAGTTGTCATCATTGCTTCAAGAACGCTTGATTGTCTATGTACGTTTCTCCACACGAATGGTTGCCTATCGAACCACACAACACGAATCACCGCCTTTTGGTGAAAGAATGAGCTGCCCATACTGCTCCTCTCATTTATTCTGCTGAATGCACCATCTCTCCTGATTCCCAAGCCATAATGACACTGCAAAAACTGTCTTAATATCCGTAAATGCCCACCAGATGAGAGTGATTTAGCATCGTATAGTTTCTTTCCTTTCATGTCCATCAGTATTTGTAACCTTGCACCTGCGTCTTTTTTGGACTTGTCCAAGACATTCCGACGTCTCTACAGATTCTAGATTCTTTTACTTCCCTAAGCCTTTTTTGAATGTCCATCTTCAAGGTAAGCGATGTTTCTAATGTCTGAAACATCTACAAAATTTTGAGCAAACCTTCCAATTCCAAAACTGTGTGCCCGACCGAGACACGAACTCGGGACCTTTGCCTTTAGCGGGCAAGTGCTCTATCATCAAAGCTACCGAAGCACGACTCACGCCCGTCACTCACAGCTTAACTTCTGCCAGGAAGTTTCATATCAGCGCACACTCCGCTGCAGAGTGAAAATCTCATTCTGGGAACACCCCCCAGGCTGTGGGTAAGCCACGTCTCCGCTATATCCTTTCTTGCTAGTTCTGCAAGGTTCGCAGGAGAGCTTCTGTAAAGTTTGGAAGGTAGGAGACGAGATACTGGCAGAAGTAAAGCTGTGAGTACCGGACGTGAGTCGTGCTTCGGTAGCTCAGATGATAGAGCACTTGCCCGCGAAAGCAAAGGTCCCGAGTTCGAGTCTCGGTCGGGCACACAGTTTTACTCTGCCAGGAAGTTTCATATCAGCGCACACTCCACTGCAGAGTGAAAATCTCATTCTTCCAGTTCCATTTTACCACTGTAATCCTCACGATTCTTAGAGTAATTATGAACAAAGCCCCTCTCATGATCCCTGCAACTGTAGCAGTTCTCTGAGAAGTCTTCAGTCAGTGAAAATTCCATCAGGCAGAGAAATAACGTGACAACACCATTTAGCGGAGAATGTCCTCAACACTGTCGAGATTGGTCAACGGCAGCAGTTATATCTCAGTCTAAAATTTACAGTTACGACACTCACTTCTGTGAAAATTGTTATTGTCTGGCAGTTGGAACACTAGCGACCGCGGCGAGGAAGCAGCCGTTAGATTATTGACGTTCGTTTTTAATTATTTTTCTTATTAATTAACGAAATAGTTACTACATTTTTGTGTTCAGGGAACTAGTAAATTGTCAAGAGAAGTGAAATATCGTGAAGTAAATGATAAAAAAAGCCGAGTCTTACTGATTCAGTGCCGTAAGGTACAACGTATTCATGAAGAAGTACTTTCGGATATGTGAATAATTGCAATGTACATTGCTGAAATCATGAGAATATAAACTTATATTTCATGAGGGAGAAACACTTATTTTTATAGTTGTCTATTCTTATTACGATAGACACTTTCCTTGACACTAACAATTTTGTGTAGAGTATAATGATTCGCACATTATTACACTTCACCCGACTTTCCAATGCACAAATATTTTTGTAAATGTAACTATATTTGCTTCAAAAGTGAAAGCATTGAAAATTCTTGCTGTTCGTGGCTCAAATGTGTTTCTTCTTTGTTGGGTAGCAGTTTTATTACTATTGATGTTTTATTGTCACGTCTGTATGATTTTCCCTGCAGCTACAGTTGTTGTGGCTTACTTGCTACGTTACATTATGTAGTTATTGCATTCCATGAAAAGTTTCATTTCATATAAGTTTCCTGCATTCCAGAGTCACTGATTTGTCTGTAAATGTAATAAGCAAAACTTCACGTTGTTGTTTAGATGTACGATGTCTTTCTGCAAAAGAACTGGACTACTTCTGTTCACTAACTTTAATTTTTTGTTCTTAAAAGAAAACGACATTCTTTAATGAATATCTGTAGGTCACAAGAGAATCGTAAGTAAACTGTACTGTAATGTACCGTTTCATACCTTCCAGGTCCTTAAGAAATTGAAGATGTGGTGTCATCTTTTTAGTTATTGCCTATTTTTATAGCACTACAAACGCTCCCCAGTGTAAAAATTATGGCACGTATAAATATAAACAATACTGCCCGTATTATAGTATCAAAATGTTCAAATGTGTGTGAAATCTCATGGGACTTAACTGCAAAGGTCATCAGTCCCTAAGCTTACACACTGCTTAACCTAAATTATGCTAAGGTCAAACACACACACCCATGCCCGAGGGAGGACTCGAACCTCCGTCGGGATCAGTTGCACTGTCCATGACTGCAGCCCCTAGACCGCTCGGCTAATCCCGCGGGGCGTTATCGTATTCAGAAGTGTTACTTGCTGACCTCTTGGAGTGCTACTGTCGTAGATTATTTTAAAAAATGAGCCTGTGTCGCAGTTAGTGGAAAGTTATTAACAGTAAATGAAACATCAAGTTTGCTGTTACCAGTCACTGTTTATTAATCCCCACAACGCGTTTCAAAGGTTTAGACCTCAACTATCAGATGGATTTACATTTCTTAGTATAATATGTGTGAGCGTTGTGCTGCAATTTTTATTTCGGAAGAACTTGTGGCACAGTATCCAGTGGTTCCTTCCACTGTCGTAACGCATCACATGCATATTGCCATTTGAAACGCGTCGTGGAGATAAATAAACAGTGACTGGTAATAGTAAACTGGTTTCATTTAATGTTAATAAAAGTCACAGTAAAGCCTAACGTAAAATGATTGCATTTAAAGTATTAGTTATATCCGCGCTATTTCTACAAGGCCCTTGATCCTAGCACAGATAAACAAACCAGATATATAAACTGAAGACGGTTGAGAACAAAGATTACATGTAGACAGTAGTGCTAAGTCATAAAGTCATAATAGAAAGCTAGCTAAATAATCGTATCAGTGAAGGCAAAGGAAATGTATTTCTCAGGCGACGTAGTTAAAAATGGGGAGTGCTAACATTTCACCACGTTTAAAAGGTGTAACATACTTAAATTCACAAATTAAAAAAAAAAAAAGAATCAATGTACAATCATAATTATTAGAGTCTATTCTTATATGAAAGGTGTTTTGCTCTTCTGTCTGCCAAATATTTCTTCACCCTTTCAGATATTTTCTTTCTTTCTTTCATCATCTGAGACCACTCTTCCTGTACTCCTTTTATTGATTTTCATTTGTAGTCTGGATTGCGGGTCTTGCAGTATTCTGGTTTTCTCTGACTTGTTTTTTAGGTCATTTACTGTAATTTGGAGTTCTTTTATATGTTCCTTAATTTCTGTGATCCATTTAATGTCGCTCTTGCTATTCCACATTTTTTGTATTAGTTTCTTTACTAATTCTGTTTTCTGGAGTTCTCATCAGATGTCCAAAGAATGAGATGCGTTTCTTCCTGATCCTGCTCATGACAGGTTCTATTTTCTTATATACTGTTTCATTTGATGCTATTCTCCAAAGTCCATTTATTTCATACTGTTTATTTATACATGTCCTAATTATTCTTCTTTCTATTTTTAATACTCTGTCAATTTCTGTTGTATTAGTTGTTTTGAAGATAGTTTCAGCTGCCTACATTATTTCTGGTTGTGTAACTGTCTTATAGTGTTTTAATTTTGCATCTATAGATAGGATTTTTTTGTTGTATGTAGTTTTAGTTATGTAATTTGCGTAGTTCAGTTTTTTTATTCTATTCTGCCATGATGGCTTCTCGTTTAGATTGTATATTATTATTTCGCCTACATATTTAAACTGATCAACAATTTTGATTTCCTGTTCTCCTATTGTAATTTTGTTTGCAAGTGGTGGATCAGTTATCATAATCTCCGTTTTTTCAAATGATATTCTAAGGCCTACTTTCTCTGCTATTTCTTGTAGTGATTTCACTAGTTGCCTGGCTTCTTGAACGGTGTTGGCTAGGAGAGCAAGATCATCAGCGAATCCCAATCAGTTTAAGCTAATATCATCTTTTGCATTTCCAATTCTTATCATCTTTGGATTGTCCTTGTACCATTCTCTCATTATGTATTCCAGAGCACAGTTGAACAGTAATGGTGATAGGCAGTCACCTTGTCTTAAGTCTGTTTTTATTCTCATTAATTATTGTCATATCGATACATGACTGTCTCACACGGCTGTATAAAAACTGAGAAGGTCGCGTTACCAAAAATGAAACAATGAATTAAAAAAAGAAGTGACAGGAATTAAATCTTTTAGCGACTCTACCGTCTCTTTCAATGACTATTCAAATTTCCCGCTAGGAGTGAGGGACAATTGAATTCCAGGGATGCTTGAACGGCGCCCAAGTCATCCAGCTTAACCGCCGCTCTAGCTTGGGCCGTTGGGGTGAAGCGAGCTGTGGCAGGTAGTGAGTGCCTGGCAGAGGCTGGGGAAGGGGGGGGGGGAGGTGGGGGGAACAGTTGGGGGCCTGCAAATACCGGCCCCTTCCCACTCCCCTCCCTCTGGCCCGCCCTCCCTCCACCCACCCTCCTCCCGCAGGGCGGGCAGGGGAGGCGCGCTTTGTCGGCGAGCACAAACAGCCTGTAACGGACACGGGGTGAGTCTGCCGCCTGGGCTGGAAAAAGGTTATACCAGACTGGCCTGCCCGTGCCCAGAGCGTTAATACCCAGTTGTGCTATCAATAACGCCCAAGGTCATTTCTCATCGCGCGCTCGTAAGTCTGGTTTATATCGGAGCGAACGAGCATTAGCGAGGCAGAATTCTCGCTGAAGTAAACGGTAGATGAGCGCTAGCGAACAGCATTTGGTCTTGTTCTGTTCGTATTTGCTGGTGTTCGCTTGCGTTCCGCAGGATGTCGGTCTCTTACAAAGGAACCTCCCCATCGCACCGCCCTCAGATTTAGTTATAAGTTGGCACAGTGGATAGGCCTTCAAAAACTGAACACAGATCAATCGAGAAAACAGGAAGAAGTTGTTTGGAACAATGAAACAAATAAGAAAAATATACAAACAGTAGTCCCTGAGCAAGTTAGGCAACATCAAGGATAATTTAAAAAGAAAGAAAACAGGAAGTAGTTGTGTGGAACTATGAAAAAAATAAGCAAAATTTACAAACTGAGTAGTCCATGTGCAAGATAGGCAACGTGAAGGATAGGCTGAGCTCAGGAACGCAGTGGTCCCGTGGTTAGCGTGAGCAGCTGCGGAACGAAAGGTCCTTTGTTCAAGCCTTCCCTCGAGTGATGACGGCACGGTAGCTCAGCGTGTTCGGTCAGAGGGTTAGCTGCCCTCTGTAATAAAAAAAACTGAGTTAATGGATCAACAACGAACTTAAACGGATGTCTTATGACGTCCGCCCCGAGCAGATGCAACGAACAAAAGCGAATAATATGTGAAAAGTTTAATTTTTTATTTTCAATTATCAAAGTTCAGGCAATCACACATAATCAACTTCGCTCTCCAAAATTCCAGGACATGTTCAGATTTGCTTGGACATATGCAGGATTTGACGGTCTACATACGGAAAAATTTGAAAACGTTAAAAACATGTTTTGAGAGAGCACAGGGAAAACTGTGCGGCTGTGAAACTGTTGCACTCGTTTGTTGCCGTTTATGTCACACACTCTTATGTTTTCATCACTTTTTTGGGAGTAATTATCACATCCACAAGAAAACCTAAATCGGGCAAGGTAGAAGAATCTTTTTACCCATTCGCCAAGGGCACAAGTTAGGTGAGTCGACTATATATTCCTGTCATGTGACGCACATGCCGTCACCAGTGTCGTGTAGAATACATCAGACGTCGTTTCCTGTGGAGGAATCGATTGACCTATGACCTTACGATCAAATGTTTTCGGTTCGCATTGGAGAGGCACGCACTTTCGTCTACTAATCGCACGGTTTTGTGGTGCTGTCGCAAAACACAGACACTAAACTTATTACAGTGAACAGAGACGTCAATGAACGAACGGACATATCATAACTTTGCGAAAATAAAAATAGTAAACTTTTCACTCGAGGGAAGACTTGAACCAAGGACCTCTCGTTCCACAGCTGCTCATGCTAACCACGGGACCAATATAGTCTGTGTAATTTGAGCACAATTTTAAGTAAAAGTTTTTCATCCGTTTAAGTGTCCAAGATGTCATATCTTGGCACAATTTTGCAGGCACATTCAGTGGTGTATACGCATACTGCTTGCAAACTGTGTTGCGAATACAGTCGGCAATAAAGAAGCAATAAATTAAAACGTCATGACTCATGCTGTAGTTTTACTCCACGAGTAGCAAAAATGTAGCAAGCGATATACTTTTTTTCTTTCATGGCGGGGGGGGGGGGGGGGGGGGGGTGTCAGGGAGGAAAAGTTTCGTAAAGGTTTGAAATTATGGTGCGAAAAGTTGGTTGGGTGTCGCTAAGTGCTCCCATTCTCAAGTAATGGATGAATAAAATCCGGGCACTTGTATGCTGCCTTTTACCCCATCTCAAGACAACAACAAATTCCTAACTGCAATCCTTGTCTTATTGCGTTAAACTTTTAGCATAAGTGTGTACCTGTTAATGAATAATTGCGACAGCAGTTTAAATTTTTAAGTTCTGTCAATAATTACATGATATGTTGATAAACAAATACTTGTTGCCCCTGGAAGCCTTTAGATAGGGAACCCGCAACCATTTTCGAAGGCTGTCTCCATGTTTTTCGTTGACAGAGCGTAGGGGGACGATGCTAGAGACCCGCACCGCCGTACTAGGCAAGGTCCTAGTGGAGGTGGTTTGCCATTGCCTTCCTCCGACACAACACAACAACTCATCTCGAGGCAGGTGACAATCCCGGACCCCGCCGGAAATTTAACCCGAGACCCCGTGCTCGGGAAGCGAGAACACTACCGCGTGACCACGAGTAGCGGACTTCGTGTGTTGGACCCTTACAAAACGCTTCTATAGCTACAGATAAGGCATCTAGGAGTAATATGTAAATATAAGGCATTGTATATTACGTACGGATGGTAGGACTCTCAGGGCGTAGCATGCTAATGACGTTTTCTTTGCTAGTGTACGTATTTGTGGGTTCATTCCACTTCTATATCTACATCAACACCTGCGCGCTTACTCTGCTATTCACAATAAAGTGCCTGGCAGAGGGGTCAATGAACCACCTTCACGCTGTCTCTCTACCGTTCCACTCCCGAACGGCACGCGGGTGAAACGAGCACTTAAATTTTCCTGTGCAAGCCCTGATTTCTCTTATTTTATCGTGATGATCATTTCTCCCTATGTAAGTGGGTGCCAACAGAATGTTTTCGCTATCTGGGGTGAAAGCTGGTGATTGCAACTTCATGAGAAGATCCAGTCGCAACGAAAAACGCCTTCGTTTTAATAACTGCCACTCCAATTCACGTATAATGTCAGTGACACTATCTCCCCTACTTCGCGATAATACAAAACGAGCTGCCCTTCTTTTTACTTTTTCGATGTCATCCGACAGTCCCGCCTGATGCGGATCCCACACCGCACAGCAACACTCCAGAATAGGGCGGACAAGTATAGTGTAAGCAGTCTCTTTGGTAGACCTGTTGCACCTTCTAAGTGTTCTGCCAATGAATTACAGTCTTTGGTTTGCTCTACCCGCAATATTATCTATGTGACCGTTCCAATTTAGGTTATTTGTAATTGTAATCCCTAAGCATTTAGTTGAATTTACAGCCCTCAGATTTGTGTGACTTATCGCGCAGTCGAAATTAAGCTCATTTCTTCTAGTACTCATGTGAATAACTTCACACTTTTCTTTATTCAGGAACAATTGCCACTTTTCGCACCATACAGATATCTTGTCTAAATCATTTTGCGAGTCGTTTTGATCATCTGATGACTTTACAAGAAAGTAAATGACAGCATCATCTGCAAACAATCGAAGACGGCTTCTCAGATTGTCTCCTATGTCGTTAATATAGATCAGGAAAAATAGAGGGCCTAGAACACTTCCTTGGGGAACGCCGGATATTACTTCTGTTTCACTCGATGACTTTCCGTCAGTTACTACGAACTGTGACCTTTCTGACAGGAAATCACGAATCCAGTCGCACAACTGAGGCGATACTCCGTAGGCACGCAGTTTGGTTAGAAGACGCTTATGAGGAACGGTGTCTAAAGCCTTCTGGAAATCTAAAAATATGGTTTCAATTTGACGTCCCCTGTCGGTAGCACTTATTACTTCATGAGTATAAAGAGCTAGTTGTGTTTCACAATAACGATATTTTCTGAATCCGTGCTGACTATATGTCAATAAATCGTTTTCTTCGAGGTACTTCATACTGTTCGAATACAGTATCGACATTAGCGATATAGGCCTGTAATTCAGCGGATTACTCCTACTTCCCTTTTTGGGTATTGGTGTGGCTTGAGTAATTTTCCAGTCTTTAGGTACGGATCTTCCTGTGAGCGAGTGGTTGTATATGATTGCTAAATATGGAGCTATTTTATCAGCATACACTGAGAGATGATGATGAGTCCCATACTTCTTTACAGAGCGTAGGGGAGCGACGCGGGAACCTGACGATATACAATCTGGACCCCAGACCTTGCCTTTATTAAGTGACAGGTGACAGTCATTATTAAATTATAAAGTACTTTGCGCTTGCTATACAATCTATTAAATTTTCATCCACATTTACTTTTACAGAATTATTTTGCCTTTTTAAACAGAAACTCAAGCAGTTTCTCATTCCCTTTCTCTACCTGGAGTTGTACTATTTTATCTGTGATTACAATGGTTCTGTCATCAGCAAAAATAATTTTTTTCTCCCATGACTGGCATTACCGATGTTACAGTCGTCACTCATCGGAAGCTGGTTGATATATTCGTAAATATATTTTAGTACCCCTGATACAGAATGTAATACCACAGACACTCACGTTTTTAACTCTCGCGCTAACTTTTCTGCATCTTAGCAGATGGTCTGTTTGGACACAGTACTGCCAAAATCAGGTTTCAACGGGATGGTGCGTCAGGATAAATTGTAGTTCCCATCAAGATCATCTCGAGATAACATTAATGTGGACCGCTTACCTGGCCGCTAAGATTCCTGCATTTCATTCCCTTAGACTTCTTCGTGTGTGGGATACATGCGGCGTCTTGTGTAACTGTAAGAACACCTATAAATGGTAATTACTACTATTTCTTTTCTGATTGGATGGATGGATGGATGGTTTGGAGGAAGAGACCAAACAGCGAGGTCATCGGTCTCATCGGATTAGGGAAGGACGGGGAAGGAAGTCGGCCGTGCCCTTTTAGAGGAACCATCCTGGCATTTGCCTGGAGCGATTTAGGGAAATCACGGAAAACCTAAATCAGGAAGGCCGGACGCGGGATTGAACCGTCGTTCTCCCGAATGCGAGTCCAGTGTGCTAACCACTGCTCCACCTCGCTCGGTATTTCTGATTGCTAAATCTATTCTTTCTTCGACGATGTTGACATTTCTGAAGCACATTTCACGTTCACAACAAGCAAAATGTCATATATCGTGAAGCTGTTATGTTTTTAATAGATGGTGTAGGTTGATTCTTTAAAAGCAAAAGAAAGCAACCAGTCACAATTAATAATTTATTTGAGTAAATAGGGCCGTAACTTATTTAGAACCAACAGGTTCAACTTCAGACAGCTGTTCACAAGACGCACATTTGTTTGAAATTTATAAACTCGTAAGTTTTTTGCTCTTTAATACCCCTTGTTGTGAAATAGTCTTGGTATGATGGTGTTTTACGGTGAAAACAATGTCAGAAATGACCTATTTAAAGTAACTGTCCTTCATAACAATCGAACTCAATGTAAAAAAATAGTGTCTTAAGTTCAAATGGTTCAAATGGCTCTGAGCACTATGGGACTTAACTTCTGAGGCCATCAGTCCCCAGAACTTAGAAACTACTTAAACGTAACTAACCTAAGGACATCACACAACACCCAGTCATCACGAGGCAGAGAAAATCCCTGACCCCGCGAATTCGATTATCAGATTTGCAAAATATGAACGCCGGCCGATGTGGGCGAGCGGTTCTAGGCTCTTCAGTCTGGACCCGCGCGACGGCTATGGTCGCAGGTTCGAATCCTGTCTCGGGCATGGATGTGTGTGATGTCCTTAGGTCGGCTAGATTTAAGTAGTACTAAGTTTTAGGGAACTGTTGCCTTATATGTTAAGTCACGTAGTGCTCAGAGCCATTTTAGTCAAAATATGAACGGCATCGTGTCTAGTACGAATTCCTTGTGACATTGACAAGAAGAATGGTGAGATGGTGTGACATTAAATTAATGGCTATCAGCTTCTGAAGACGCATGAGAAACGTAGAAGTAAATATCCTCGGAGTAGTGAAGCAACTTAAATCACTTAATAAAAGCAAGGCTTCTGGTCAAGGCTGTATATCAATTAGGTTCCTTTCGGAGTATGCTGATGCATTAGCTTCATACTTAACAATGATATACAACCGTTCGCTCGACGAAAGATGCGTACCCAAAGACTGGAAAGTAGCACATGTCACATGAATATGCAAGAAAGGTAGTAGGAGTAATCCACTAAATTACAGGCCCATATCATTAACGTCGATGTGCAGCAGGATTTTGGAACATATATTGTGTTCGAACATTATGAATTATCTCGAAGCAAACAGTCTATTGACACACAGTCAACATGGGTTTAGAAAACATCGTTCTTGTGACATGCAACTAGCTCTTTATTCGCATGACGTGCTGAATGCTTTTGACAAGGGATTTCAGATCGATTCCGTATCTGGATTTCTGGAAGGCTTTTGACAGTGTACCACACAAGCGGCTTGTAGTGAAACTGCGTGCGTATAGAATATCGTCTCAGTTATGTGACTCGTTTTGTGACTTCCTGTCAGAGAGGTCACAGTTCGTAGTAATTGATGGAAAGTCATCGAATAAAACAGAAGTGATTTCTGTCGTTAACCAAGGTAGTTTTATAGGCCCTTTTCTGTTTCTTATCTATATAAACGATTTGGGAGACACTCTGAGCAGCCGTCTTTGGTTGTTTGCAGATGACGTTGTCGTTTATCGACTAATGGCTGTGTGCACCAATCTCGATTAACAGTTAACTGCGGTTAAGGCGATATATAATCCTGGTCAGGGCAGTATTCTGGTGCACCAACATCGATCTAAGTTAAGCGAGGGAATCGACTGCGGTTATATTTAACCGAGGCTTTTTCCCGGTTTACTCAACATAACCATGGTTTTAGAAGCATACGCTATTAAGATGGCGGCACGTTTTGATGTTATGGATGACATTGAGGAAGATTTGTTATAACTTGACCATTTAAATCGTGACCGAAATCGCGTTGGAGTGATTGTGGAAAGGGGAAACCCTTTTGAAGATTATGGTGACAGTAAGTTTGAAGAGAGATTTCGTCAGTCAAAAGAAACAGTATCGTGGTTATTAAATCAAATTAATGATAGGTTAGAATTTCCTACTGATCGGAATAACCCTGTTTCTCCGATAAACAGACTTTTGATTACTTTAAGGGCATATGCAACAGGTGCATTCAATATTCTTATTGGGGACAACAATAATATACATCGTACAACAGCACAACGAATCATCAGTGATGTATCAGACATCATAGCATCACTGTCTCCTCGCTTTATAAAAGTTGTTGTGCCAGGGACAGGATGTGCTGCCTACAGACAATTACCCAACTGCTGCTTTTCTGCAATATTTCTTTTAGTGTGGAACTGTTGCTAATTCATTATTAAAGATATATTTCTTGCATCACATTGGTTGTTATTTATATACATGTTCAGTTTCTGGGTGTGTACTTAAATTTGAGAACAAATGACTCTATTACATTTAGAGAGTGTGAGAGTAAAAGCGAGTGGAATAAAATATAATGGATATTTCTGTATTATGTTCACTATAGATCCTAAACATCTCTTAAATTTTCTACTGTTACAACAAATATGTGAATGTCCAACAGTTTTGCAATATTAAAAGAACACATTCTTCATTTTTAGAACCTTTCAGTTTAGAGATTATTTTACTGCACTTCTCCTCAGTATTAATGCAGTCTTATCACCTAGATTAGCTTAAAATTGTGAATATGCAGTACACACATGGGCACAAAATAAATAATCATTTGTGTAATAACATGAAATGTCAGATTGGGATTGTTTATTTGTTAAATTTTTTCCATATTAATCACTACTCTTTATTTACAATATGATTTTCTTAAACATAAGTATGTGTGGCCATAAGGTTGTACAAAGAATTGAATTACGTTGTTAATTCTAGTCAGTCATGCGTGTATCAGCACTTTGCGCAATATTATGTACAACTGTATGGCATTAAAAAAATACATGAAATTGAAGACAAATTTGTGTTTAGAAATTGCCACCAAAAACAAGTTCTCATTGCTACAAAAGGCAATGGAATTTTGTCAGCAATGACTAATAATTTGGGGATCAGTGCAAGAGCAATAATTAGTTAAGGAGAGAGCTACTTCGGAAGATATGAAATCAGAACTGTAATGCTGTGGGTTAACGGTACGAAGTGTCATACTTTAAGTTATTACTGAGGGAAACTCCCTCCCTCACTCTGTCACTGATATTGATGCAGTTTTCTCACATATTTAATGCTCACCTGTAGAGAAGGGAATTCCTTGTCACTGCATAGTGCCACAGAAAAATGCCTCACTACAAATACAGTTGTGTCAGAAGTTATGGGTTGCCATCATAAACATTAGCAGGTGCAGAGTATTGCTAAGAAAGCCACACATGCTATGACTACTATAGCAGAAAACAGTAACCCATCATAGGAATGCATTTCTGAAAATATCTTGCTACAAATTTTGCTGTGATAAAAGTTATGGGCTGACATTGTAAACATTAACAGGTGCAGAGTATTGCTAGAGAAGCCACACAATGCTAATCTCACTACTGTCCATATTAGCAATGTATTATTCAATAATGCCTCTCTACAAATATTGTTGTGATAAATGTTACAGGTTTCCAGCACACACATTACCAAGTGGTGTGGCTAGGAAAGCCACATATGCTATGCTTACTTTTGGAGAAAAGAGAATCCACCACAGCAATTTATTTCTCAACATGCCTCACTTCAAATTGTATTGTCATAAAAGGTATAGGTTCCCATTATAAACATTACCTGGTGCAGAGTATTGCACGGAAAATGGCACACACAAAATTATGATATCGAGCACTTTCTCTCATAATTTAATATGTTAGGATATTCTGGTACAAACAATGGAAAACATGATAACATTGGGCCTCATGTATATAACTGTTACAGCACATATCTTCATTCCAAAGTTAGAGTAACAAGGATGCTTTATTACTATTATTTTGTTTCATTAACAGTCTACCTCATTGTTAAGCCATTTAAGTAGAAATTGGCACCTGATGTTATGGCTGCAGGCCTGCAACTGACATGTAGCTTGCTTGTGTAAACTGCAGTGTTGCTAATCTGTTTTTATATATGAAGTAATTCTAATTTTAAGTGATTGGATGAAACTTAGTCCAGACCAAATAAGCTGTAAGCAGATATTAGACACCAACTAGGATAGAAGCAGTATCACTAACAGGACAAACACAGAGAAACAATTTGAACTGTGAGACAATTTTAATACATTGGACAAAATACAACATAGCACAAAAAATTAAAAAAATATTCACTGTCACAGGAAAAAAAGACACATGTCACTGGCATTTTTCTTCTTCCAGTACTTTAGTTTTTCTTTCAGGGCCAGAATCTTTAATTTTTTTCTCCTCAGCTCCTTTTGGTGCTCTGCCTTCATCATGAATAACTGGGCCTCCAGTAGTTCCTCTCTCTTCTTGCACACATTGTCAATCACTGTTCCCGAATCCGATGGCCTTGGTTTTGCAGGCATCCTGCAACGATGCCATGTATTTTTAGGCGTTGGGTTGATCAGGAGACTGTGAAACCGATTGCAGCTGGGTGACATCCACCAGAACATTATTTGGTGTATTACGACAGGTGTGTGGGAAGTGCTAGGTTGTGTGCACTCTGCCACCTCGACAACTGAAGCAGGTGGTGTGTTCTCACTGCACTGCACTACTCTCCATGTTGACAACATCCACAATCATGCTAAACTGTGCATCGGAATGATATGCATTTGTTAACGGTTTCATTGAGGAACCAACAATTTCTAATAGTTTAGCCCGATCATTGATCGTGGTTTTTTTTGCGTAGGATTCCCCCCACCTGTTTTATACACTTCCATCTTTTCTTATGCAAGGTCTTTTCGAAGTCTTCTTTTCATATTTTCATAACAGGTTTTCAGAAAGTCACAGGATCTTTTTGTCAGACCTGAAATTAAATAAATGTAGTTTGTAGTACCATAAATTAATTCTTATATTATTTACATTCATAAGTCCATTTTGCATTCTGAGGCTCTTAACTTATAACTGCAATAAAAATCTAAGATCTGTATACGGCTTTTGTTTACATATCAGTTCATTAAAAAGAAAGTGGTATAGGCATATATGAAGAATACGGCACAGGGCTAAGTGAGAAACGTATGTTCACAATTTTCAACATAAAAGCTTCCGATAGTCACATAATATTTAGTTAACAGTAGCACGGCATTGGATTTTAAATTTAAAACTAACAAAACAATTCCAACCGTAAATGTACACAGTCCTATCACGTATTTTAGTGGTACGCCAATAACAGTATCAAATTGGAAACTAAAAGCCAGTGTGTTCCATATCCAACGCTTATGATGAACATAGAAAAGTTATTCATTTATGAGTAAACTTACCAGGAGTAGAAATAAATTGCGCCTCCACATGGGACCACATTGCCTGTTTTTCTTTTAAGCTGCAGCAGTCGGTTTTCTTATTTTCAAGAACGGATGCATTTGCACCCACCAGTTCAAGAAGTACATCTATCTCGTACTTCGAGAAATTCGGTGTTCTTCTTTTATTCTCCATTATTCTCCAAAAAAGAAACCAACAGATCAGAAATAGGTACCGAGGTACGTACACACACTTCTGCTTATCGACGGAAAAAACAGCAAAGATAGAACGTGGCACCAGCGATTATCTGTGCAATTTCATGTTTACTAACATCTTTGCGTTGCCAAGGCACGTTCCATTGCAATGTAGAGAGTTTACCGCGGTCAAATGCACAGTTGGCTGACGGCAGTTTGCTGACCAGCGATTAACGTTGGTGCACTGCAGAAACATTTGAAACGCGATTTACTTTTAACCATGATCGCGGGACATTGGTTACCATGCTATTTGACCGGGAGTGGTGGGCATCAATTACAACTTGTGGATACTTTAATTTTTTCCTGCAGGGCAAAGTAACCTCGGCCATAAGAAAGTCATCAGAAGATCAAAACTAATTGCCAAACGATTTAGAGAAGATACCTGAACGGTGCGCAAATTGGCAGTTGACCCTAAATAACGAAAAGTGTGAGGTCGTCTACATAAATGCTAAAAGAAATTGGTTAAACTGCGGTTACACGAAAAATCAGTCAAATCTAAAGGCCGTAAATTCAACTAAATACCTAGGAATTACAATTACGAACAACTTAAATTGGAAGGAACACATAGAAAATGTTGCGGGAAGGCTAACCAAAGACTGCGTTTTACTGGCAGGACACTTAGAAAATGTAACAGACCTACCAAGGAGACTGCTCGTCCGTCCTCTTTTAGACTACTGCTGCGCTGTGTGGGATCCTTACCAGACGAGACTGACGGAGTACATCGAAAATGTTCGAAGAAGGCCAGCACGTTTTGTATTATCGCGAAATATTGGAGAGATTGTCACTGAAATGATACAGGATTTGGTCTGGACATCATTAAAAGAAAGGTGTCTTTCATTGCGACGCAATCCTCTCACGAAATTCCAAGCACCAACTTTCTCGTCCGAACGCGAAAATATTTTGTTGGCACCGACCTACATAGGGAGAAACGACCACGACGATAAAATAAGGGAAGTCAGAGCTCGTACGGAAAGACACAGATGTTCGTTATTTCCGCAGCAGCCGTATGTGGTCTCGTATTGTCCTGCTGAAAACCCCCATCACCTACCTGTCGAAGAAGTGGCGGTCATAGGAGAATAACAATATGTGCAATGTAGCGGGCACTGGTTACTTTGCCCTGCAGGAAAAAATTAAAGTATCCACAAGTTGTAATTGATGCCCACCACTCCTTGGAGCCTCCGATGGGATCTGTGTGTCGTGGGCGAATGCACTCCTGAATATGCTGCTCACCAGCTCAACGTTTCACACGTATACGTCCATCACTCTCATACAGACATTCATTTATCATAGTCCACTTTCTCGATCACAACAGTGGACCATTACATATAGAATTACATGAGCGTGAATTTTCATCATAATCTACTTATTGTCTTCTCCATTTCTTTCTGTTCTGCACAACATACAGAGAGATTTATTTTCATCACTGAAGACAACAGAGCTCCGTCTCCAGTCGTCTCTTTCACGACACCAGAGTAGCTGTGGTTGGTGGTGTATTTATTTTTATTTTATTTATTTATTTTCGAGTTCCGTGGATCCTTGATGCGAATGTATCGCTAGGATGTAGAACGTGTCAGGTTATTACTGTAATAAACACATGTAGATGATCATGAGACAACTAATTTAACATATATAAGCAGATACATGAAAAAGGACATCCACATATCAAATAATTACACACCAAAAATTCAGGTAACAACACAGGTAATAGTACAGCAATGACATAGATGATTCCATAAGTAATAGTGCAGTAATGTCATAAGTGATTAAATAAACAAGTTTAAAGTAATTCATCTAAAAAATATTCTGCCAACAAGTGATATGCTAATCTACATAATCAGTTTTATTAGAAAGCCATGAAATTAAACACAAATTCAAGAAGTGTTACACATTATCAAAGAATTCCTGTAAAGAATAGAAAGAATTATCAAAGAGATAAAATTTTAGTTCTGTTTTGAATTTAGTAAGATCCTCAGTGACTGATTTGATGCGGACAGGAAGTTTATTGAACACTTTTATACTGGAATAATGAACTCCGTTCTGTACCACGCTGAGATTTTTAAAATCTTTGTTAAGATCATGTTTTCTTCTTGTATTGTGATCATGGTACGCACTATTCATTTTGTAATTTGCATAATTTTTGTTCACTAAGCACATTAGTGACAAGATGTATTGACAAAGCATGGTGAGGATCCCGAGCTGTTTGAATAAATTTCTACAAGAAGATCTAGGATGCACTCTACTCATAACCCTGATAACTCTCTTCTGTGCAACAAAGACTTTATTTGCTTGTGGTTGATTTCACCAGAATAAGATGCCATATGTCATAAGTGAATGGAAATAACCAACATAAGCAGTTTTGATTGTTTCCATGTCACAAACAGATGCAACTGAGCGAATGGCAGATGCTGCTGAATTCAATCTTTTACATAGGTCAGTGATGTGGACACACCAGTTTAGTTTGCAAGCGGACAGTTCCAAATAGTCCTCGGTGTCACAGCAGCGGCAACATTTGTGCGGTTTCCTTCCCTGGACGCGGTTCGGTCGGGCATGGCTGCTCCCACAATGCGTCGATACTGACGTGCAACTGTACAACCCGGACGTCTAGAACCAAGTCTACGGGTGTGTGAACTTTCCACAAACCAGTGTTGAAAGCAGAGACACCCCACCGACGTATTGCGCCCAACGGGCAGTAATCCGTTGATAGCCGGCCGTTGTGGAAGAGCGGTTCTAGGCGCTTTAGTCTGGAGCCGCGCGACCGCTACGGTCGCAGGTTCGAATCTTGCATCGGGCATGGATGTGTGTGATGTCCTTAGGTTAGTTAGGTATAAGTAGTTCTAAGTTATAGGGGATTGATGACCTCAGATGTTAAGTCCCATAGTGCTCAGAGACAATCCGTTGATAAGCACACCTATCTCCTTGCAGGCGCACAATGCGACTCTGTTCAAATGGCTGAAGTTGTTCAACAAGAGTATGTACTCGTCGTCGAGGCACGGTTGTACCCTAGAACGAATGATGCAAACACTGTTCACATCTAACCTCAGCACAGCTGCTGCCTGTAGAAAGGCCTCCTAGGCCTCCTTGGGTGTCATCTAATCATCGGTGACTGTGACAAATGAATCACTAACACTGCAACACCTCAGTATGCACATTTTTTACCCAGGTGACACTGAACACAATTCTTGAGGGTGTCGCATTTGTTTTTCCGTCAGTGTACGTAATCCTCTGCTGCCTTCACTATTTCGTCTCTCAAAGCAACTCAGTCGGCTCCCATTGCAATCCTTTCCCCTGTTTCAATCAATCCTTTTCTAATTCTCCCTCTGAAACTCTCAAAAATACTCAATTTCTCCATGTCCTGTCTTCTTCAATTTTTACCTTTTTTTGCAATTTCTTTGTTTTTGTTCTGCAGTTCATAGCCAAGAACTTGTGGCCAGACTCGACATCGGCCATTTGAAAATTCCTTGAAGTTTAAAATCTGGTTTTGAAGTCTCTGTTTTATTATCAAACTGAAACCTTCCAGTGTCCCCCTGTCTCTTCCATGTACACAGCCGTCTTTCATATTTCTTAAATAAGTGTAAGAGATAATTAAATTGTGCTCCATGCAAAGTTCTCCGTGGTGGATTCCACCTTCATCCCTCTCTCCAAGTCCATGTTCTCCCACCATTTTTCCTTCTCTTCCTTTTCCTACATCGAATTCCAGTCACCCATCACAAAAAATTATCATCGCCCTTAACTACGCGTGGTCTAGGAGTAGCGTCTTTGATTCATAATCAAAACGTCTTCTGTCCCGGGTTCGATACCCGCCACTGCCTAAATTTTGATAAATAATCAGCATTGGCGGCCGAAGATTTCCGGCACAAGAAGTCAGCCTCATTCTGCCAACGGCCTTGTCAAAGAGGGCGGAGGAGCGGATAGAGGTTCAGGGCACTCTCTTGTCTTAGGGGTGGGAAATTGCCCCTAACGGCGGAAGAATCAGCAATGATCAACGACATGAGGATGTAGAAGGCAATGGAAACCACTGCATTAAAGACACGTAACGTGTATCCACAGGACATGTGGCCTGTAGTTGAAGAAGTGTCATGATGATCTCTCCATTGATAAAAGATTCCGGAATAGTCCCCCATTCGGATCTCCGGGAGGCGACTGCCAAGGGGGAGGTTACCATGAGAAAAGGATTGAATAATCAACGAAGGGATAACGTTCTACAAGTCGGGGCGTGGAATGTCAGAAGCTTCAATGTGGCAGGGAAACTAGAAAATCTGAAAAGAAAAATTCAAAGGCTCAATCTAGATATAGTAGGGGTCAGTGAAGTGAAGTGGAAGGAAGACAAGAATTTCTGGTCAGATGAGTATCGGGTAATATCAGCAGCAGCAGAGAATGGTATAACAGGTGTAGGAGTCGTTATGAATAGGAAGGTAGGGCAGAGGGTGTGTTACTGTGAACAGTTCAGTGACCGGGTTGTTCTAATCAGAATCGACAGCAGACCAACTCCGACAACGATAGTTCAGGTATACATGCCGACGTCGCAAGCTGAAGATGAACAGATAGAGAAAGTGTATGGGGATATTGAAAGGGTAATGCAGTATGTAAAGGGGGACGAAAATCTAATAGTCATGGGCGACTGGAATGCAGTTGTAGGGGAAGGAGGAGAAGAAAAGGTTACAGGAGAATATGGGCTTGCGACAAGGAATGAAAGAGGAGAAAGACTAATTGAGTTCTGTAACAAGTTTCAGCTAGTAATAGCGAATACCCTGTTCAAGAATCACAAGAGGAGGAGATATACTTGGAAAAGGCCGGGAGATACGGGAAGATTTCAATTAGATTACATCATGGTCACACAGAGATTCCAAAATCAGATATTGGATTGTAAGGCGTACCCAGGAGCAGATATAGACACAGATCACAATATAGTAGTGATGAAGAGTAGGCTGAAGTTCAAGACATTAGTCAGGAAGAATCAATACGCAAAGAAGTGGGATACGGAAGTTCTAAGGAATGACGAGATACGTTTGAAGTTCTCTAACTCTGTAGATATAGCAATAAGGAATAGCGCAGTTGGCAGTACAGTTGAAGAGGAATGGACATCTCTAAAAAGGGCCATCACAGAAGTTGGGAAGGAAAACATAGGTACAAAGAAGGTAGCTGCGAAGAAACCATGGGTAACAGAAGAAATACTTCAGTTGATTGATGAAAGGAGGAAGTACAAACATGTTCCGGGAAAACCAGGAATACAGAAATACAAGTCGCTGAGGAATGAAATAAATAGGAAGTGCAGGGAAGCTAAGACGAAATGGCTGCAGGAAAAATGTGAAGACATCGAAAAAGATATGATTGTCGGAAGGACAGACTCAGCATGCAGGAAAGTCAAAACAACCTTAGGTGACATCAAAAGCAACGGTGGTAACATTAAGAGTGCAACGGGAATTCCACTGTTAAATGCAGAGGAGAGAGCAGATAGGTGGAAAGAATACATTGAAAGCCTCTATGAGGGTGAAGATTTGTCTGATGTGATAGAAGAAGAAACAGGAGTCGATTTAGAAGAAATAGGGGATCCAGTATTAGAATCGGAATTTAAAAGAGCTTTGGAGGACTTACGGTCAAATAAGGCAGAAGGGATGGATAACATTCCATCAGAATTTCTAAAATCATTAGGGGAAGTGGCAACAAAACGACTTTTCACGATGGTGTGTAGAATATATGAGTCTGGCGACATACCATCTGACTTTCGGAAAAGCATCATCCACCCAATTCCGAAGACTGCAAGAGCTGACAAGTGCGAGAATTATCGCACAATCAGCTTAACAGCTCATGCATCGAAGCTTCTTACAAGAGTAATATACAGAAGAATGGAAAAGAAAATTGAGAATGCGGTAGGTGGCTATCAGTTTGGCTTTAGGAAAAGTAAAGGCACAGGAGAGGCAATTCTGACGTTACGGCTAATAATGGAAGCAAGGCTAAAGAAAAATCAAGACACGTTCATAGGATTTGTCGACGTGGAAAAAGCGTTCGACAATATAAAATGGTGCAAGCTGTTCGAGATACTGAAAAAAGTAGGGGTAAGCTATAGGGAGAGACGGGTCATATACAATATGTATAACAACCAAGAGGGAATAATAAGAGTGGACGATCATGAACGAAGTGATCGTATTAAGAAGGGTGTAAGACAAGGCTGTAGCCTTTCGCCCCTACTCTTCAATCTGTACATCGAGGAAGCAATGATGGAAATAAAAGAAAGGTTCCGGAGTGGAATTAAAATACAAGGTGAAAGGATATCAATGATACGATTCGCTGATGACATTGCTATCCTGAGTGAAAGTGAAGAAGAATTAAATGATCTGCTGAACGGAATGGTCTAATGAGTACACAGTATGGTTTGATTAGTAAATCGGAGAAAGTCAAAGGTAATGAGAAGTAGTAGAAATGAGAACAGCGAGAAACTTAACATCAGGATTGATGGTCACGAAGTCAATGAAGTTAAGGAATTCTGCTACCTAGGCAGTAAAATAACCAATGACGGACGGAGCGAGGAAGACATCAAAAGCAGAATCGCTACGGAAAAAAAGGCATTTCTGGCCAAGAAAAGTCTACTAATATCAAATACCGGCCTTAATTTGAGGAAGAAATTTCTCAGGATGTACGTCTGGAGTTCAGCATTGTATGGTAGTGAAACATGGACTGTGGGAAAACCGCAACAGAAGAGAATCGAAGCATTTGAGATGTGGTGCTATAGACGAATGTTGAAAATTAGGTGGATTGATAAGGTAAGGAATGAGGAGGTTCTACGCAGAATCGGAGAGGAAAGGAATATGTGCAAAACATTGATAAGGAGAAGTGACAGGATGGTTTTAATTACAATAAAGTATATTGACAATACTTAACTTTGGTCGCAAGCTATTGGCGACATGCAAATAATCAATGTCTTTCGGTATGTAGAATGTCCATGCAAGTAATGGATATGGATCACAAGTGACAGGTCTTGTAGTGCCCTCTTCTACTCCGGGTTTACTGGTGTCTGTCTTCTGCTGTCCGGCCGAGGTTGGCAGGAGCGACTCTTACATTCTCTTCATATAGAGGCTGCTCCTGTCGAGGTGCGATCCTAGTCAGCGAACTATTGGCCGACGTCGTTCGCAGTCTTCTCTGCTCTTGCGTTCTTTATCTTCGTGTCGGCGTTTATCGCTACACCAGAACAATTAACTGTCGGCTCTTTATTATAAATCTGTATTTCTATCGGTTTCGGTCATACATCAATAGCACAGGACGTAAGATCAGGTGAAAGCGTATTTCATTGTCCTTATGGGTTCAAATAACGTCAAAGACAACATAGTCATAGACCACAATCAACAGTAGAGGGCAGCACTGACAATAACACCACAGTATCACAGTAATTAATACCAAAGTCCTTAAGACAGACATGATTGCTTGACAATTCATACAGTGAACTTTTTTTAAACAAAGAAGTATTTAAAATTATTAAAATGAAACTGAATTAAATGTCCAATGGCCCGCTATTGTTATATTTGTTCAGGTCGATTGTAAGTCCACACAACCGGTTTCGCAAGTTTTAAGTTGCATCTTCTGGTACAAATACAAATGCTAGGTCATAGGCTACAGAATGCTGCAGAGTAATAATTGGGGTGGCTAGGTAAGGTCCTCAGTCCTCTTAAACGACAAAAAATCATCGTCAATTATGAATGTCAGCCGGCCGGGTTGTCGAACGGTTCTAGGCGCTACAGTCTGGAACCGCGCGACCGCTACGGTCGCAGGCTCGAATCCTGCCTCGGGCATGGATGTGTGTGATGTCCTTAGGTTAGTTAGGTTTGAGTAGTTCTAAGTTCTAGGGGACTGGGCTCAGAGCCATTTGAACCATTTTTGATGAATGTCACGTCTATGTTATGTCGCGAATTGTTCATTTTCCGATGAAAATATGCCGTTGTCTGTCTATGTCAAGCAACAAAGCTCCCCCATAGGTGTTTTTCAGCGAAGTACTGGGCCCTGTAGTGACGAAAGCCGATAAATTCATGTGTATTTGCCCTGGCCCTGGTAAAATAAAGAAACTGGCAGAACATACAACGCGCAAAAGAAACGAAACAATCACGTATTATGAATCTCACTTGGAAAATGAAGTACGGTACTGGCAGAAACAGCAACACAGAAAGACTCTGCAACAGTTAAAAGATACTGCTAAAAACTAACTACAGTTGATCCAGGGAAAGATGGTTCAAAAAATGTTCAAATGTGTGTGAAATCTTATGGGACTTAACTGCTAAGGTCATCAGTCCCTAAGCTTACACACTACTTAACCTAAATTATTCTAAGGACAAACACACACAGCCAAGCCCGAGGGAGGACTCGAACCTCCGCCGGGATCAGCCGCACAGTCCATGACTGCAGCGCCTGAGACCGTTCGGATAATGCCGCACGGCAAGCAGGTTCATAATCTTGACACAGACTGTCGATGAAACACTTGGCTCAAACTTTAAGTTCTGAATATATATATATATATATATATATATATATATATATATATATATATATATATATATATATATATATATATATATATGGGAGAGGGACACTCTAATATGAAATTCATTTAGTCTATTAACTTCCATGGTACAGTAAACTCTGAAGATCAATCTATAGAGTTATTATCAAAAACTCTACTGTGACGATGGTGAAGTGGACCAACAATATAAGTCTACATAAATGAAAATAAAGTTTTTACCTCATCAAACAACATCTTGTCCATGTGCTATCCAACCATTGTTCTGAGTCATCATTCCTCCTAGTAATAAATCTGCAACTCACATAGTTCCAAGAGTGCCTCCATGCAATACACCGTACACTTTCGCCCGCTGTGTATCGCAGCTTTCTCCCACTGTCAAAGATTCTACGACTCCATAGAGCTGCCATCGCAGACAAAGATACTGTTGCCTAACAATTGTTTCTCTGACCACAGTTCTTCAATAACATTTTCCTTTGCAAATATTAATACATAGCCTTCTTACACCTTTTTATCAATTGACGATGGTTCTCTCTCAATTGTGGGGGGCTAAGAACGTTACGTAACCACAGCTAGAGAGGACCATTGGACTTTTCACTCAATTTCATTTTAATAGTTTTAAAACGCGTTGAAGAACAAAAAGTTGTCCACTACATGAATTGTCAAGCAATTTTGTATAACTGTTTTCTTGCTGTGGTTGCTCCAGTTTTAAAATTAGCTTTAAGATAGAAGGCAACCATCCCACAAAAACCTACTAATTCTCAAGAACGAGCAGTGACGTGAACTCTGGGAAAAATCAAGGAATGTAGTGTAACCCACTATGTATTGTTCCCGCACGCACCGCGAAGACGATATTGGACCAATCACAGCCCTCGCGGAGGGCAATCATTCTTCGCGCACTTTATTTGCGAATTGAGTGGGAAATGATGCATTCGGAAGTACCGTCTGCGATGCATTTCACAGTCATCTGCAGAGTACAGACATATATTACGTATATATAGCCGGAAAAAAACACGGTACCGGAGGTGTTCATGCCTCCATCGTACACTAAGGCTTCGGTGATAAGGTCTCACTCAGCTAAGTAATTTTCACATTTGGTCTTTAGAAACTGCTCATACATACACACACACACACACAAGCAAAGGTAACAGGGGCTAAATAGTGAGGTGATTGGCGAAGCAACTGTAAGAGACAGAGAGAGAGAAAAGGACGGAGCGAGAGAGGGAAGGAGAGAACAAGGAAGGTAAGTACCAAAACGGTTGCGGGGAGGGGGAAGCAACAGTGAGGGGGAAGAAGGTAGGGAAAATGGCGAAGAGGAAGAGGAGGAAAATATTTGTTACAGAAACAAGCCCAATAAAAACGTGAAGAAAAGTTGAAGCGGAATCCCAAGCTCCCATTAGTACGACATAACTAGTTTTCTCAACAAAAAGCCGCGTGACGGAACTCGGAGATTTGTATTCTGATACAAGCAACGTAATCACAGGGAGGAAGCGGCTGCGTTCAGACACGTGCTGGCCATCTGCGAACCGTTTCTCTGTGCTCATCTAGATCACTCGCTTGTAACAGCGGGTATACAAACACCGCTCTCGTGTGGCGGAGACGGTTTCAACGATTAAACAAGCAGACAGTGAATTCTTAACATAGCTATGCGCACCATGTATCTGTCGCGATCAAACGTACAGCTTCCATCGTCCACTGGCTCGTAATAATCTCTTGGATGTTGTATCTCTTCGTACTTTCTGTGCTTACAAAGAAAATTTAAGAATTCCGCCTTCCACCAGATAGCTCTTGTTTATTTCGCTTTATCCAAATGTGTTTCAGCACGTTATGTATACTATCTGCAGTTGGTTTTGTTTACTTCTGCGTCACGTTAAGTGCGATAGTTGTTTTGTGCTGGTAACTTTACGGGTACAATACATCCTCCAGCTTGTCATGGTTTGCGATGCTATAGTCTTGTTGTTGTAGTAGGTTAAGGGGAGGCTCCACCTACAACTTCATTTTTTCTTTCAAAAAAATTTAATGGCTATTCCACATCTTTCGAGTGTTCCGCTCCAAGATGCCAAAATGATTTGGCTGTATTCGAATTACAAGTAGGCTGCTAGGTGAAGTACCAGAACTTCACAGATATAACATTCATACTCTTGTTAGTGAGGATGTTGAGGTGAAGATGGTATTTGTCTATCACAGACCTGCATCTGATGCACTACTGGCAAGATGCACTAATGAGAAGACACAAAATGAAAATCAAAATTTTCACAGTATCATTTGATCCAAGTGTTCCAAACAAACCTTTCTGTCAAAAAAAGAAGATGCTTTAGGATCTTGTAAAAGCTGTTTCTCTGTTCATTATAGGGTATTTATAGACTGTAGAGAGCAGAAGTTCCAGGATAAGATCTGTTTGACTACAGTTCTATGAAGCAGTCCACAAGATGCTCGCTGGAGAAGGTAAAAGTCAAGAAAAACGCTGCTCTCGTCTTGAAATGACAATAACAAGAAGCATAACAGGAGCAGTAAGGGAAAACGTATGATGCTGACGAATTTTAGTGGGTATTCATCTTGTATCAGCATTTATTTTTTAATAAAATTTTAAAACTCATATTCCTGCAAGTTTGTTTTCCAAGTTCAAGGCCTATTCTTTTATCCTAAATATCAACCTATCTCAATGAAATTTTGCAAGATGTAGTCTTTATGTAATTACGTACTTCTACGTATTATTATCGACAATATAGTCTGTCTATTTTATTATCAGATACACGTACCGGTAACTAAAGAAAAGTTAAATTTGAAATGAAAAAAATATACTGAAAATAAATTAATAACATTTCTCATGAAATGAGAACTTGAAAAATCTGCAATGTGAAAATCAGGGTCTGAGCACCGAAAGTTGGTTTTCAAGAATACCATTACAAATCATTTAAAAATTCAAAACTCCAAAACCACTGAAGTTCTGTACTTCAAAACTTAGTTATTGCCATGTCTGTATGAGAGGGACACAATTTTAAAATAGGCAAAGTAGAAGATAAGTTAAATTTTTTTGTGGAGTCTCCCCTTAAAATACTTATTTACATTGCTGTCGCTTTCTTAAAACCATTTTAACAGTTGTTGAATAAAGGTTCCGCCTTTTACGCAAAAACGCTATTTTTTCTTACTACCCAACATGTTTCGGCACCTCTGTGCCATTATCAGTGGGTTTTGGTGATTGGAAACTTGATTTTTTTTTCGTTATATGGTTTTGCAGGACCGTCTGTGTGGTGTCCAGCCGTGATAGCTTGTCATGTTTTGTAGCGACTGACCCTTATTCTTTTACGTTCTGAGGGCACTGTACATAAAGTCAATGTACTTCTTGTAATTTCAATTTTACAAACGCCTTTTCAGTTCGCAAAACGCAGCGTGCATTATTTAGAGGTGAAAGGGCGTTTGTGAAACCAAAATTACACAAAGTACTTTAATATGTGCGTGCAGTGCCCTCAGAACGGAAAAGAAGAAGGATCAGTTACAACAAAACATGACAAGCTATCAGTACAGCACACTACACAGATTGTCCTACAAAACTATATTGTAAAATCACGTTTTCATTAAACAAAACCGGCTGTTGATGGCACGGAAGTGCCGAAAAATGTTTGAGTACAAAAAACAGTGTTTTTCGCATTAAAGGCGGAACCTATATCAAACAATTTTAACTGCAAACACTGAAAAAATACAAGAGCTGCATTGAACAGTTTACCAGTTATTTATTTATTACAAAACACAAGTGTTATTGTAGTTACAATATTAATTTAAACTACAGATCTGCAGATACTGATGACTAGTTAACGTAATCTGTTCCCTGCTCATCTTCACTCCCGCCTCCTGAAAAAGATCACGGGGGAGAGGATTGGAGGGGCTGGGGGGGGGGGGGGGGACGTTACTTCTACGTCTACACCTACATCCATACTCTGCGAGCCATTGTGAAGTGCTTGGATTAGGGTACTTTCCACTGTACCAGTTATTAGCGCCTTTTCTCGTTCCACTCACGTGTGGACCGCATGAAGAATGACTGTTTAGATTCCTCCGTGGGCGCTGAACTAGTGTGATCTTGCCTTCACAGACCTAATGCGAGCGACACGTAAGTGGTCATAAATTCATAACTTACAATTGTTTCTTGAAACTCAATAACTAGAGCAAACTGAAGACGTGTTAGAGAACGATCAGGTTTGCTTTAGGAAAGGTAAGGGCACCAGCGGACAATTCTGATGTTGCGGCTGATAATGGAAGCAAGATTAAAGAAAAAGCAAGGACACAATCGTAGCATTTGTCGACCTGGAAAAAGCTTTCGACAATGTAAAATGATGCAAGATGTTAGATGTTCTGAGAAAAACTGGGATATCTATAAGGAAAGACGAGTAATACAAATTAGGTACAAGAGCCGAAAGGGAACAATAAGAGTGGACTACCAAGAACGAAGTGCTCGCATTAAAAAAGATTATAAGACAGATATGTAGTTCTTTCGCCCGTACTGTTCGATGTACACATCGAATAAGCAATGACGGAAGTGAAAGAAAACAAGCCGCAACATTGTCGGGAATAAAACAGCGACCCGTATCTAGAATAAATGTCCTTTACTTTACGTCTATGGTCACAAAATCTGTTGACAAAAAATTTTTTTACCATAGACGTAAAGTAAATGAAATTTAGTAAAAGAAAAGTTCAAGAGTGAGACTAAAATTCAAGCTGAAGGATATCAGTGATTAGATTCTGTGATGACATTGTTATTCTGAGTGATAGTGAAGGGGAATTACAGGATTTGCTGAATGGAATGAACAGTCTAATGAGCACAGGATATGGATTGAGAGTAAATTGAAGAAAGACGAAAGCAATTAGAAATAATAGAAACAAGAAAAGTGAAAAACTTAACATCAGTACTAATGATCACGAATTAGATGAAGTTGAGGAATTCTGCTACCTAGGCAGCGAATTAACCCATGACGGTCGGAGCAAGAAGGTCATCAAGGGCAAGTTAGCTCTGACGAAATTTCTGAGAATGTACGTTTGGAGCACAGCATTGTACGGCAGTGAAACATGGCCATAAAAGAGACTCGAAGCATTGAGACGTGGTGTTACAGAAGGATGTTGAAAACTAGGTGGGCTGATAAGGTAAGGAATAAGGATGTTCTCCGGAGAATCGGCGAGAAAAGGATTATATGGAAAGGGACAGGACGATAGGACATCTGTTATGACCTGAGGGAATAATTCCCATCGTACTAGAGGGGGCTTAGAGGGCACAAACTGTAGAGGAAGACAGAGAGTGGAATACACCCAGAAAATAACTGACGACGTAGGTAGCAAGAGCTACTCTGAGATGTTTAAGTTGGCCAGGAGAGGAATTCGTGGTGGACCGCAGTAAATCAGTCAGATGGTCCGCGAATGCAGAGGCTAAATGATAATGACTACACTATAAACTCTGTAAGTAATCAAAATTTCGTTGAAATGAACGATTTATATTTTTGTAATCACTTCTGGCCCTATCCCTATATCCAGAAAGCAGTGCTTATTTGTTGCGAAAATACTATTTCTTTCTTTTTTGCACACAGGAAAATTACCTGTTTGTAAAAATAATCCAAAATGCAGAAAGTTTCTGTGCACAATTTCACCCGAGAGACTGGCGCATCCGCAGACTGAAGATAAGCTTAGGCACGAAATAGTTAAAATTAGGTACGTCGAAAATGATAACGATTGTAATATTTTTGCAATTGCAAAATATCCATTTATTTGTCATTTGTACTCGCATTTTAAGCAGTGTTATTTATAAACAGTTTATTTACACTCATCGTTTCCTAAAATATAGGTCGTGAGCGAGGAATCAGCGAATAACTTTAAGATGTTAGGTCAACAGGCAATCGTCTGTAATCTCTTTGATGAAGAATATGGCTTTAGACACAAATAAGTTGAGACAATGAATTAATTGACAATGTGTTATTGACAAATTCGTAGGTAGATACCCAGCAAAATCTCTAAACGATATAAAGTAATTCTTTTATACAGATTGATTACTGAAAGTAAAATTTCTCTTAGAACGTAATATTTTTAAAACAGGCAGTTATATGTTAAATGAACGCCATAATTCATTATTGCGATTGTGATTCAATGATAAGAATCGTGCGCCTGACATGTGGCGCCATCACAGCGACAGCGCAGCCGCAACAGCAGTTGCGCGCGCTTTTCTGTCTGTAAGTCTTGCCGACAGATGCCAGGAGCGGCAGCTCGGCAACTGGAGGCCGGGGCACGTGCTCGGCGGCAGACCTTGACACGGCTTGCTTTGCTTTTCCCCGCCGCGCGCCGCGCCGGTCCGATCGTTGCCGAGCGCGCTTCGGCTAATATCGGCTGGCCCGGGCCCGCCTCGCGGAGGCGGTAGCGGAGGCGGCGGGGGCAGCCGTGCCCGCCCCCAGGGGCGCCTGGGGCGCTTCGCGACCCGGCCACCACGGACGCCTAATCTCTACTTGCTACACACAGCGGTTTCTTTTCGCCCGTTTCTTCTCTTTCTGATCGCAGGGGACTGCTTTGCAGAGCCACTGACCATTAGATGAAACGACTTCCCGCGCCGCGTTGACAACATGCTGGGTGTGGTCGCTTCAGCCCAGAAACTACCAGATGCATTGCGCAGGAAACCCGGCAGATATTGATAAAAATTACTGCCTGTAGCAACTGGAATAAAAACTATGTTTATATCACTATGATGGTTTATTAATAAAAGAACAGACTATTTCTGCAATAATCACAATGGACAAACAACACCCACGAGGATGGAGAGTAAAAACTGAAAACTCCCACCCTTTCCACCTCATACAAAGGAAGGAAGGAAGAGTAGGGTTTAACGTCCCGTCGCATCATGGCCATTAAGGACATTCCAGTCTTCAGGGATAACTGGGAAGACCCATTCACAACGGAACGGGAAGCAATGTCACCGTCAGATGGAGGTGTGTTGAAGTCAGATAGGAAATACCGATCGGTGGAAGTGACGTAATGAGGTACTGCAGTGATACAAGAAGTCGTAATATACGAGAGCTATTCGGAAAGTAACGAACGATCGGCTGCAAATAGGAACTACTGTGAAAATCCGATGAAGCGTTGCACAGACGTCTTGGGCAGCGTGTCTCGTATGCCCGTAGATAGCGCACAGTGAGCGCGAAAATTAGAAAGCCTGTATAGGGAGAGAGTAGCCATAGGTGAAGTTGCCCGTGATTGGTTGATTAGCTTTGGCAGAAAAATGGCGCCAAACGTTTCTCGCGCTTCCTATGTTCGCCGTGCTTTTGAGTTGAATTGAAGTTCAGAGGACTTTTAGAAACGATTAAAAGATATTTGAATTATTGAGAGACTTGTTATGCGTTGTGCATGCATGTTCGATTTAGTTGTATATCGTTTTTAGTACGTAATTAGCGTTTGCGATCTTAAATACGAGTTGAAATAGTGAAGCGTTTTGTGATGAAGTCGGTAGGCCTACATGAGGATTGTTTTTGACATCTGTAACTCGTTCTGCAGACGTTCGTAAACGATGCCAGGTTGTGCTGCATTTGGTTATTCCAATAAAGGCGAAGGTGGATTTCGCATCTTAGCACTTCCACGCAATGAAGAAAGACGAAAGCAGTGGGCAGTCGCAGTCAACAGGGCTGACATAAATCGAACGGGAGCCCTGTGGAAACCAACCAAGTACTCTTTTCCATGTGAAGTAATTCGTTTTTGCTTTTTACTACATATAAAACAACCTGAATCCAGGTTCTGTTTACAGCATCATGATGGTCTATCCGTGTTTGGCGACATCGCGGTTAACGCACACTGGAAGCGTGTATCCGTCATCGCCATACTGGCGTATCACCCAGCGTGATGGTATGGGGTGCCATTGATTACACGTCTCGGTCACCTCTTGTTCGCACTGACGGCACTTTGAACAGTGGACGTTACATTTCAGATGTGTTACGACCCGTGGCTCTACCCTTCATTCGATCCCTGCGAAATCCTACATTTCAGCAAGATAATACACGACCGCATGTTGCAGGTTCTGTACGGGCCTTTCTGGATACAGAAAATGTTCGACCGTTGCCCTGGCCAGCACTTTCTCCAGATCTCTCACCAATTGAAAACGTCTGGTCAATGGTGGCCGAGCAACTGGCTCGTCACAATACGCCAGTCACTACTCTTGATGAATTGTGGTATCGTGTTGAAGCTGCGTGGGGAGCTGTACCTGTACACGCCATCCAAGCTCTGTTTTGACTCAATACCCAGGCGTATCAAGGCAGTTATTACGGCCAGAGGCGGTTGTTCTGGGTACTGATTTCTCAGGATCTATGCACCGAAATTGCGTGAAAATATAATCACATGTCAGTTCTAGTATAATACATTTGTCCAATGAATACCCGTTTATCATCTGCATTTCTTCTTGGTGTAGCAATTTTAATGGGCAGTAGTATATTTATTTGGTCGTGGAAAGACGCTGTCGGAAAAGATTCGCAACGCCAAGAAGGACTTGTGCGACATGACAGAAACTTGGTAGTTGTGTTTCCACCTCTAAAAGACGATGTCTGTTAAAATCGCGCGCTAGTAGCGCCTCTATGAGGATGAAATCTAGGTTTGCTTTAAATGCACGCTGTAATGATCGTGAGCGTCAGTTATCTTCGAGATTGGACGTGGTGACTTGATGTTAGCCAAGAATGCCTTTAAGGTGACAAAGACGCCATTATCTACACCTCACTGTGTTTGAACGAGGTCATGTAAAAGGGCTAGGAGAAGTTGTATCTTCCTTCTGTGATACTGCAGAAAGACTGCAGGATTTTAGCCACTATACATGATTGCTGGCAGCATGGTCATGAGCATGTATGCTCGAAGGAAGACCGAGTCCCGTACGACCACTTTGCCAATAATGAAAGGGACGACCATCGTGTTAAGCGTGGACGTCTGACGCATCGTATTGTATCTGTAACAGCAATTTGAGTAGTACTAGACACCACATTGACACAATTAATTCTTACAAATCAGTTACTTCAAGGATAGCTTCGAACCAGACACCCTGTAACGTGCATTCGACTGACCCCGTGCTCTAGAGATGGGCAAACTCGTTCGTCCTTGGGAACTAGTCCACTGGTGATCGTTCTTTTTTGGGAACCGTTCATTCTTACTCGTTCAGCGTTCATTTGTGCATGGTATATGGTTCTTATGGCAAGCTGAAAAGTAGGAACATAGGTGACTGAAGATGGAAGGCACCAAGAGGGGCCACTTGCCTCCCCTCTGGAGTACAGGGTTTTTAATCGTTACAGAATTCACACACACTTGTAGAAGCAATTTTCGTGGTTCTGCAAAACCTCTCGTGTAGCCAACTGTAGCGTTACGTAGCTGATCGCAGTGAAATAATATAAGGTGGCGCACGAAAAACCGGCCCCGGGTACAGACAGCTCGCTAATTACGCACTATTTGTTGGCCGCTACGAGCAGAATAGATAAACATGTAATAACAATTAAGAAAATGCAAACAACTACTTCGAAACAATAGGTGACTATTGGTGGGCGGCAATGAGCAGTGTAGTACTCGGGGCCAATTTTTCGTGCGCCACCCTATACCACTGAAATAATATTGTAGAAGTTATCATAGTCTCTTAACAAAATGTGACACCAGACACTCGATTACGTTACGGAGCGCGGGCTTCATACGGTTGTTAAGTCGGTCTGCCTTCCGTAACAAGGAACACGCTGTTTTATCTTTGATATAAAAAAAAAGGCCCGAAAATGGCCACTCGTGTGTGCCATGCCCTTGCATGTGTAATAAAAAAAAAAACTTGCCTTTTTATGTCTTCTTCTGTTTATATAAATAAATATGCGCATTTGTTACCTGGGAAGATGTATGTATTACATAGCATGTAACTCTTATGTAATTTGCGTAATTATAAAATATATTTTAATTACCAGTCGTGGACGCTGATTAGCATACAAAAAGAACCAGAAGTGCAGAGCTCAAAAAAGGTTTGGAACATATCTAGAATGGGTGTGAGCAGCGAACGAAACGAACAACAGCTCGATACTCAACTGTCGAGGAGCAGTCGGCAGTGGAACTGCGACGAGAGGCCACGCGAAGAATGACGAGTCCGGCCGAGGGAGACCGAGACCGAGACAGATGGGAACGAGACCGGCCGACGTGCCCGTACGGGAACGAGACCGACCGTTTCCAGTTCCCGGGAACTATAAGTAGAAAGCCGCGACTGAAGTGAGCCATGAAAGACCGTTCCTTAGAATTCGTTCCTCGCTCCTTCCGTTCATCTTGGCGAACTAGTTAGTTCGCGAACGACCCATCTCTAATGCTGCCTTCATTTCCGTAGTCAGTGGTGCCAAGCGAGTGCTCATTGGACTGCAGGGTGGAGATCTGTTGTGTTTCCTGATGAAATCTGGTTCTGCCTCGACGCCAGTAATGCCCGTGTGTTGGTTGGAAGGAGGCAAATTGAGGGCCAGCAACCAAACATCTGCGTGCTAGACACACTGGATCTTCACCTGGAGCTATGGTCTGGGGTGCGATTTTGTGTGTCATAAGAAGCACTTTCATGGCTATCCCACATGCTCTGGCTGAAAACTGTATGTCAGTCTGCTGATCGACCTGTAGTGCTGCCATTCATGACCAACTTTCCAGGGAGGTGTTTTCCAACAGGATAATGCTCGTCCACAGACCGCTGTTGTAACCAATCGTGTCGACATGTCGCCTTGGCCTCCACGATCAACAGATCTGTCTGCCTACAAACAGCAATAACCGTCCCTGTATTGACCGACCAAATGCAACACGCATGGAACTCCATCCCACAAACTTATATCTGGCCCCTTACAACAAAATACATGCACGTTGCATGCTTGCTTTCAACATACATCAGTTATTAATGTACCAGCATTTGACATTTACAATGGCTTAATTTGCACTTGTGTAAACGTTGGTCTTGCACTGTTAATCACTTAAATACGTTACCTAGACAAATGTGTTCCCGAAATTTCATTACTCTATGAGCCGTGCTCACTCCCAACTACGCGTTTTCGTGAACTTAGCTGTCTATCTGTGTTTGGTTTCCCGCCCTTGTTGCAGTTACGTCGTGGTTCTTCTTCCTTCTACGTTTGGCAGCAGTGATGTGTATTGATATTTGAGCCGTGTACCATCTTTGGTTTGGTGCATATAGTTTCCGGCTAGGGGTTCTGCAGGCAGTCGGTCGGTTGTTGCGGACGAGGGAAATTGTCTCGTGCGGTGCAATCGGCTGGGGCCGCTGGCAGCCTCCTGCACAGTGTCGGAGTGCGTGTGGAGCTGTCCGATCGCTACGAACTTCGTGGTTCACTGACCCAGAACGTGAAAGTTGAGTAGTGGTTTCAACTACCGAAGCCACGTCCATTCATGTTGTGGTGCTTCGTTTCGGTGGTTTCCTGTTGGGGAGGTTTTCCTATGAGCAACACAGAATGTTTCTACTGCTATTTTGGTTGACAACGATTCTAGTACATCAGCGAAATTTTCTGCCTTGTGGCCGTGAGTGTTCTGGTTACCTGCCCTGGGCACTAACATAATTTCAGGCAGCGTCCTTTCCTCACATGTTGTCACTGTCCAGCATGGAGTGTAATTGTGACAGCTAGTACATACTCCATTGTGGATATCACGTTTGGAACCTTTTCTGTTTGAGTTCTTATGTACTGATTGACTGGAAGTAAGTCATTGTGTCGGTCAGTCCGTGGCTGTCCCCTGGTTGGGTTCCAACAGATCAATTGTAGTTGGGCTCACCACCTGTCGCGCTTAAGTGAACTAGGGCAGACCAACCTCCCTGGAGGCTTCTGAGTGGCACCGGTCTTTAATTATCTGTTTTCAGCTACTTTAAATTTAAGGCTTGTGGTTATTTTTTTCTTTTTTCTTAAAAATTTTGCAAAATTAATTCTTAAATTTATCTTTCAAGCTTAAACATTGCGCCATTTAAAAGATTATGGTAATATATTTTAAAAATTTGAAACTTAATTGTAACCTTGGGCCATTGGTATTGTACCTTGCATATGTTTGTTCAATCTGCTTAGCCTTAAGGCTTTCCATGTAGCCGTTGTATGTTTTTTTATTTATTTGATTTGCCTCTTTAATTGCATTTGATTTTTAAGATTTCTTGTTTTTAAACATTCTGGCCTTCTGACTTTAAAAGTCTATGGTAATATATTCTAGAATTTTGAAATTTAATTGTGGCTCTCAGCCATTTGTATAGCACCATGCATAGGTCTTTCTACTTTGCTGTGATTTTTTAAAATTATTTTATTGCTATCTTAATTGGATTTTATCTTGTTGATTTGTTAAGATTTCTTGTTTGGAGGCCTTCAGCCGTGAAAGAGTTGCATTCGGTAAAGGTGCGGCTATGTGCCACTTTGGTTGTAAAAGTTATTAAATTACAATAAATTACAATTACAAGGCGAAACTGACCTCAACCTATTTAGCCTCTTCCACAATCCTATTACCTGTTCTGCCCAGCGGGTTTAGTGGGCGTCTCATTCTACATTAATTAGTTTTTGGTGATGCGAATTTTTACCGTCGGTGTATGTAACCTACTGTTTGTGAAAATTGGAACACCAAAATGGAGACATGTGATTGCAATGAAATTTATTCCCCACCACAGATCGACGACGTGACAATACACAAATGTTTAAAATTACAGAACTGCACACGCGGTTTGACAGTGAGAGTTCGGCAGGGCGTGAAGCCGCCACGTTCTACAATCAGAGCCTCTAGACATTGCGGCCTGGCACCAAAGAGTGCCTGGAACTGTGCTGTTTGTGACACACCAACTCGCGGTTTGTTGGTGCGTCCACAACGCATTGACAAAAGTTGCAGGAGGACCAGAACGAAGAAGACTTCGAGCCACCATATCCCAGGCATCTTCAACGGAGCAACATGCCAGGCAAACTTGAAAGTCAAGGGAACAGTTATGCCCGTCGTTTCTCGAAGAACGGTTGCGTATTCCCCGCCACTTGTGGCCAGCCATTGTCGCCCCGAGATACGGCTTATGCAGTTGCCTGGAGAAGGGGCACTAAAGAATCATTTATTTGCATGTTTTGCACTATCACAAATCACAGTAACATGTATTTATTTCATATATATATATATATATATATATATATATATATATATATATATATATATATATATATATATATATATGCTGGTACATTAATAACTGATGTATGTTGAAAGCAAGCCGGCCGCGGTGGTCTCGCGGTTCTAGGCGCGCAGTCCGGAACCGTTCGACTGCTACGGTCGCAGGTTCGAATCCTGCCTCGGGCATGGATGTGTATCATGTCCTTAGGTTAGTTAGGTTTAAGTAGTTCTAAGTTCTAGGGGACTAATGACCACAGCAGTTGAGTCCCATAGTGCTCAGAGCCATTTGAACCATTTGTTGAAAGCAAGCATGCAACGTGCATGTATTTTGTATATAAAAAAAGAAAATTTAATACAATGAGTGTGGTGAAAATAATTTGTAGTATGTAGAGGAAAGTGATATGCTGTATTTGGATGTGTAATATAGTCTAAGTAGCATGTTGGTTGATAATGGCCTATTTCAGATGAGAAGGCCTCGGTCCAACCTCGAGCTATTCTCATCTGAAATAGTTAGTGCTAATTTATGTTTACACAGATTATACAAATGGTTCAAATGGCTCTGAGCACTATGGGACTTAACACCTCATCAGTCCCCTAGAACGTAGAACTACTTAAACCTAATTAACCTAAGGACATCACACACATCAATGCCAAAGGCAGGATTCGAACCTGCGACCGTAGCTGGTTCCAGACTGTAGCGCCTAGAACCGCTCGGCCATTCGGGACGCCCCAGATTATACAGATTAAATACTCATTGAGCACTTCATACATGGAATACATGAATTTTAGCTTTACATGGGAAATACACTTATGTGTGCAATTTGTTAGTAGAAATAAATATAGTTCATTGCTACTTGAATACATTATTCCTTAAATAACTTAATACGTTACTGATATATAAAATTCATTGATTGTAGCTTTGAATAGAGAAGAGAATATACTTCTGTCTGGAGGGACAGTGCTTCAAACTCCAGAACGTCTCCAAGTTAACGATTACTGCTCAGAGTGCCCTTGATACGTAAGAGGTGAGATCGCATGTGATAACCAATGACGCCCCACAGCTTCACATTTGTCGTTTGTCCACTGTGTCGTCTGCACGACTAAGTTGGCAATTGTAGCGTCTAACACAGTGATTCCCATACATCCTTAGACCATCACCCCTGCGTGCTTTCAGGTATTAACTAATACTCATCGCCTGCCCCCTTCCTCCACTGTCAACAATATTAGAACCTAAGCAAACCGTAGATTGGAAGATAACTTTCTTTGGATACTTTTATTTTTAAAATTACGAAAGATAAATGACAATTACGTTTTGTAGGTGTTATATTAAACCACGAACTAATGAGAATGTGAGGCAAATAGTAGGACTACTATCCAAACTTGCGACACAACATGCTTTTCGTGCACCAATCCTCTCCGGAGTGACACTTCCATCATTCACGCTCTGCTTCTCCATCAACCAAGTTAAAATGCGTGCACTAAATTTACTGTTTGGAAATCACTTGATTGTTGGACTCGTTACTTCTGAACTCGTTGATACGGGAAAACTTCAAGCTGCAATTCTTTGTGGATCGCCACTGTCACTAATAATAATAATATAACGATAATTCATGGTAGTTCCCATACAATATAATAGCTATTTACGGTGCTACTGTTGGATTGTACTGTCAACTAGTTCGTTTATTTGTGAATAATTAGGCAGGCATTTTCGTGAGATATTAAGCGTATTATGTCTCACCTTTACTGTCTCAGACGCACGATACACCGTAGGAAGTGTGTGTGCATAATGTGGTGGTTGGGGGTGGCTATATGAGGAACAAAGAACATGTTACTGGTGCATTCGTTTCCAACTTCCACCACATTGTGTCACACATTAACGATACTATTTGAGAACAATTGAACTTCTATGGTCAGCATTACAGTCTGTGGCTCCCCTTTTAGAATCGTTAAATAATTTGAGAAAGATTCTCATTTTTCAAGTCTTTTATGTAAATATGAAGAAAATAAATGTAGCTTACGGTCTTAATGATTTACATGAAGTGTCATGTTCGTCTAAGAATAAGCATACAGTATGGAGCTAGCGCGCCTGGTTTGTTTCACGTTTTACTATGTATGCTGCTATACGACATTATCATTGCATAATATTATCTGATCGGATTTTTATGCAACTCTGAACGATTGTCGCCTTTGTTCTGATGAATGTAAGTGTAACTTCTGATCGAAATAATAATTGTTGTAAAGATTCAGCAAACATTATTTACGTCAATTCCTGTTCTTTACTGTCCTGCAGTACCTGAAATTATGTGGCCATTGTAATTGTTCTAGTGGAAGCCAATGTGGTTTTGTAAAGTGATATTTATTTCGAGGTTTAATAGTCATTTCTTATATCTTCCGTTTGATGGAACCTGCCCATAGTTTGTTTACGAAGTCCGATTTTGCCGGTCGCTGTGCCCGAGCGGTTGTGGCGCTTCAGTCCGGAACCGCGCTGCTGCTACGGTCGCAGGTTCGAATCCTGCCTCGGGCACGGCTGTGTGTGTTGTCCTTAGGTTAGTTAGGTTTAAGTAGTTCTAAGTCTAGGGGACTGATGACCTCAGATATCAAATCCTATAGTGCTTACCGCCATTTTTTGAAGTCCGATGTTTTATTAGGTTACGTAGTGTAGATCGCGTTCAGTAAATACATTTTAAACGTAATCACACCAGCCAATGTTACTCAAGTAACTTTCGCTTGAGCAGAAATCAGTTTGTTGTTCTAAAGAGAGAAATTAATAAATCATAATATGAGTGAAAAGCAATTTATTACGTGCTTTCTTTGCCCATAATGCAAGGAAACGTAGAGATATTGTTTAACGCTGGATCGCACTTCTCTCGGCTGCGACCCTCACGAAATAATACAACCCAGAAAAGAAGAGTTACATAATCTCGTTGTTTTGAAATAAGTTAAAATAATATTAGAAGTCAGTTATGTCTTACGGAATATTGATGACAGTAATGATCTACTGAAAATAATTTAGTTTCGTGGCCGAAGCAAAATCCAACCCTTTTGGTTTTGCCCGCCAGATAATTTCATTTTACCGCTCACCGGGAAAATAAGCCGAGTTGGCAACGACTACTCTATCGCGTACATCGCAATCATTGTAGAACAAGCTGAAGCGATATTCGTCCTAAAACTCTTCATTTTGTCACTGAGCACGCCAGTGACGACGTTTAAGTACCGACTGCAATTTGAGAGGTTGGTGCTTTCACGACAATGGAAGACGAAACAATGAATGGGAACAATTGTGATCGCGGATATTTGCAGTCGGCAGGCTTTGCCGGCCATTTGTGGTCACGCCCTTCACTAGGTAGTTGAGCAGCGACTCCTCACGCAGCGGTGGCCCTTCCTCGCACTCATAACGTCCACTTTCAAGCTGCCGTCTACGCATCTTACACGGCACAGCATCTTGGCTTCGTGAAATCATGTTGCCAAATTAAAATACTAATTTAATGTTTGATGGTATCCAACCACATTGATGAATTTTAGATATTTTAGTAGCATCTGAAACCAACATATTTCCAACTACTGTTCCGTATACCGAAATATAGAGCTTCTTTTTACTATGAGGGAGGATAGGAAAGTAATGCACAATATTTTTTTTCTGAGTTGGTATTGCAGCTGGAAAGCTGAAATTTCACAACGATGTAGGTTAAGGCCTGCGTTGCAGAGAATATTTCGTTTTCATGTGCATCTCCAGCGAGAAAAGCCTGAACTACGAAAAGAACACGGCACGCATGTCACTACCGTCAACTTAAGGGCAGCGAGATGTAGTTCGAGATTTGCGGGCCAAAAGGCATAAATAAGTCACACTCACAGCGACATGCGTGGTGTGTGTGGGGACGAGTGTACGGACCGCAGCAATGTCTCCAGGTGATATGCATTCCTCCAAGAGGGCCGTGTGAAACTGATTCGAAACGCCCCGGGCGGTTGGTAACAGCTACAATCCCGCAGAATGTCGGAGCCATTGATGCAGAAATTTTAAACGAGAGCGTGTACAGCTGCGAACCTTACCGCAACAGTTCAACATTTCCTATAGTGAGGTGCACAATACTGTTCATCACACATTGGAATTTCGTGAAGTTAGTGCTCGCTAGGTGCCTAAGAACTTGACGGACAACCGCAAAGGCCAGAGAATGATGCTTGGACCACTTACTGCGTTGCACCGCAAAACCGCATGACTTTCTGAAAGGAATCGTCACTGGTGTTGAGTCATATGAAATTACTTCCATAAAGCATAAATGCAGCCCCACTTCCCTTCATCTGTACGGTAGCTTCTTTCCACATTTATTGACTGCAATAGAAACAGTCTATCGTCATGGAAGGAACAGGAAAGACAGATGTAAAAAGAGTGGGTAAGTTCGCTAATCATTCTGAAAGCTGCCTTTGTGGAGATTTTAATTACTATGACTGACAGTCAAAAAAACAATGAGGAAAGAAGAAATGGTGGAAATGTAGGACGTACTCCTTGCTAATTTACTTACCAAAATCCGATATCTCTCGCGAACAAAAATTCTTTAATAATGTATTGCTGGACAATGTTCAAAACAGAGAAAGGAAATAGGTCACTAAATAGGAAACTACAGTTGAAAAAAGTTAGGTGTAACTGTAATTTCTGATGACAGGAGGATCATTTGTTCGATGTTTAATGTTGGCCCCGTTAAGCCAAATTGAAAACGCTAGCGAACCTAGCTGCGACCAGCTACTTTCATCATTAAGCGATTTAGAGAGCCGTGAAACACTCTTTAATTTTTACAAGTGTTTAAGGGTGGTCCCATCGCACTTTGCACGGACTTTGTACTGTCAAAATGGTAAATGTTGGTTCAGAATTTTTGCTCATTTAAAGTCAATCTAAATAGGCTTCATCATTTTCTGCAAGAACTACAATACACATTACTTCTGACTGTAACTTAATATTAGCGCCAATAATGCTGCTTCATTATTCTTGAAAATTATAACTAAATAATCCTCGAGGATTCAGTGGTTTTTATATTTTTTTAATGTATTAATTTTCAACATATTTTAGTGCAGTTTCTGGATATAGGGAATGGCTTTAAAACAGGACCTAATGTTGCTAGTCTCTTCACAATTTCTTACGGTTCTCTCTATCCTGTCCTCCAGCTTCAAGTATCTCTTTTTCCTCTTCTTCGCCTCAACATTCATCTCCAACTTCATGTACATGAACTTTGTGAACTGCTTCAAGCACTTCACCGAACATGTGATTCTAGGATGAGGGGGATTTTCATCAACATTATTTATTTTGTCATGCCACTCCAGAAAATTTAAGAGAGCCTTCGTTATCAGGAGCTTGTGCATGGATCTCAACCCGTTCGTTACTTATGTCCGCCGGTTTTACAAATGCCAGCACTAATGTTCAGTTATACTGAGATCTTGGTCTCCTCCATAAACTCTTCTTCATATGGAAATAACATCCATTTATTTCACTTGCTGGGACAACTTAACGAAAGGATCTATCTCGCAGCTGCCTCAAAATCGACTTTCACTTCTCTGGGACACCACTGAGGAACTGCTTTTGTAACCAGACGAAACAAACGAAGAAATGTGTCTTTCAGTGCAAATACAGCAGGTAGAATGTTTGCTTCGTCACTCTGGCCTCCTACGTCTGTGTGTGTGAGATACAGATTTGTACAAACTGGTTGGCCTTAATTATTCCATCTTTTAGTTTGTTTCCATTAAACATGATTATCCTAACCTCTAAGCTATCGTCTTCTGAAAGAAAACTACAGCCATCTCCCATTTTTAAGAGATCTTTATGAAAATCAGAGTTTTTGGCCTCTTGTTGGTTCGCCAGTACTTGTTCCGCTGACGATGCAGGGTCCTCATCATATATTCTGAGTTGGGCATCAATGTTACAAAGTCGTCACCTTCATCGTGAAGATTTCCCATTTCATCCACGTATATCTCAGGTAGCTGCGTAGTTTCTTTTCGAGCCCTTCTCTTCGCCTTCTTCACTTGCTTCCTCATTTCCAGAGCTACATCATCAGGTGGTTGTCAGCTGTGTTCTAATAGTTAAACATTCATCCGAATGAGTCCTCACCCTGTAGTGTTCCGATTTTTGCCGTAAGCACAGCCACGTAACAGTACTTTGTTTAGATTCCTTCACTTTACGATATGCATAATTACTGTAATGAACAGAAGGCTGTCCTTGGTCGTTGTGATAACTTCTATTACGATGCTCACACTAGGAACTTCCGAAGCAAAAGGACCATAAGGAATGGTGTTTTGACCGGCGTGGCCTTAACTCTTCGGAACGGGTAAAATCGCAAGTGTCTGGACACCATCCATGGTAATTTCGAAGCCTGTGCAATGGAAGAGCAGAAGGAAACAAGAGGGAAACCGCAAATGTCCGGTGTTGCAAGTGTCCGCCTTCGCAAGTGTCCGGACACCGACCCAATAGCGTGAGTACCGCCAGTTCATCTCCCAGAAGTGGAGTCGACAGCTTCTGTCGGTTACGGCCATACTGTAGCTCCACTGTGTAGTACAGTGCCCGCTCGATGCTGCGTATGAGCCTCTTCTACTCACTGATTCCACATAAGCAATACGAGCATTGCCGTACGATAAACACGCTTCCCTGAGAGCAGTTATTCTGCCCCGTTCGATCTCACTCACATGTCGATATTGTGCCCTTTGACGTCGACGAGGGACACCGATACTTACTTGCATCATATGTCCATCTGCATCCATGACTGTGCACTGACTGAGCGTGGCATAATACAGACTATATATTACTTAAAATCTTCTGGGTCGTTAGGCAGTATCAAATTCCTCTGAAATAGTTGACGTTTCGGCCCCTCTGCTGGGATCTTCTTCAGTATCTTCCGGTGTCCACTGAAACGTCCCCTTGGAAAAAATTATAAACGACAGTGCTGGAAAACCTCTTACGTTATTTGATTTTCAAACAGCTGAGCAAAACTGAACGTACTCAGGCATTTCTCTCTTTACTTATTCTGATCATCACTAAACTGACACACAATATTTTTAGCGCAACGCAATCTGACTTTCAATAATCCCTACAAAAGAATGGCCCTGACTAACAATAACCTATATCCTTCACGAATCACTTATCTCACAAAAATCTTCGTTACTCAAACTACTGCAATACAGCGAGAGCCAATACTGCCATCTAAATAAAAGATTCTAACTACTGAAGGGACTATCTACTGATAGGAAAAGTTAGCAAATGAAAGATTTTGATAGAGAACAAACACTGTATTTACCTTAATAATGTTCAAAATTCATCCTATATATCTATCAATTCATGACAACCATATCGATATTTTTTTTTTTTTTTCTGGCGGACGCATGTCCAGATCGTCCGCATATAGTAACCTCTCAAACCTCTGCCATCTCTCCCTCCATATCCACCACTGTTGGCGGCTCACCTCCAACTGCCCAACGCTACGCGCTGTTCACATCCAACTGCCCAACACTACAATAGCGAATATTCCAACAATGCCAACCAGCCACAGACTGCACACAGCAAAGTCAGTGATTTTCATACCGAGAGCTACGTGGCGTTACCAACATAAAAACCTAAACAGCCTAGTTACACCACTATTGTTAGAACACTGCCAGAGACGAATGTCGCTTTCTCTTAGAAACGGGAGTTTTCCCGCGTTTGTGCTGGAGAAGTGGGAGTATTGGATAAAATTCTTACGGCTACCATTGGTGGGCCATCGTCATAAGCTAATATTCCCGCGCTGATGCAGAAGAAGGGGCGTTATTGCCTAAACTATTGTGGATGCTATTGGTGGCCCATCGTCATTGGATAGAAAGGCACTATTCTACACTTACGCTATTGGTTGGCCACCATCATTGGCTAGATACGAAACTGGCAGAGCAAGAGAGGGGAATGTTTTCCCAAAATATTGTTGCCTGCCGAGACGACTTGCAACGCGTTGTTTATGTTGCTCGCACACAGCAGCCGCATATTCACTTCCTTGATGGCGGGGAGCCACGATGCAGGAAGCCTATAGCCGTTCTCTCTATTGAAATTACATGCATTCTTGAAATTACAACTGCTTTTCGGACCATTCTTCTATAAAAGTTTGTTTCCTTCCAAGATTCTGCTCCAGGCGGATGTAAAAATGAATGTGCGCAACGGAAAATAGTGAATGCGAAAATGAAGCTTTGACCCTGTCTGACTCACCCTGAAGCAGATGTTACGATCTCTTAATGGTGATATTATCTCCTCCTTCTTGATCTTTAATATATAAATTACAACATAAACATAAATGAGTGATTAAGGGAACTAGTAACTACAAAATGACAAATGCTGTTTCTGTTTATACATTTATTGTAGATGAAAACCCCTTTTATATATTAAAAAAGTTTATAAATCAATGTCCAATGGACATAAACAGACACAAATGAATTTCCTAACTATTATTACTGATCAATTGCCCAAATCTGCACTCTTTTTGTGATTACGCGGTCTAATACAAATAACGCGAGATGGCTGACATCATCTACGTACCTAACACTAGAAGACAATACATTCAAAGATGATCTACAGTGGTGTGAAAGCTCAGTGGAAATAAAACTTACGTGATCACAGCTGTCTAGCTTTATAGCCCTAATAATCCGAAGGAATTAGCAATATCTGCATCCGGTGCGTCGGAGTGATGGCTCTCATACACGACTGCGACAATGGAAGAACTCCAGCCACAAAATAAAAAACGCTTTCAAACACTAGGATGGCAAAAGCCGGTCATCTGACTAGTATGATGTAATACTGTCTTCTCCTCTCTGTGTTCTACAGACAAGAAACGCGAACTCCCACCTGCAAGGACGGAATTCACATAACGTCTCTATGTGAGTATAGACAGAGGAAGTGCTCTCAGTCACTTAATGCTGCGTACTCAACGATGACTCCCTACCTGGAGGCGAAGTCCAGAATCGTGTAAGTTCGGAACAGTACAGTGCCTAATCATTCTAACTATAAAATCTCCTAAGAGCAAAGACTGAAAGTCCGTCTGTACCAACAAAAGCTGATACTAAGCGACCGTCAAATAAGGGCGCTCAAAACGAAAGACCTCTTTCTCTCCACCACTAGCTTCACAGCAAAGCTCTCCCCTCCCTCGTAACTGCAGAAGGAGATTCATAACCTCGATACCACGGAATATTCTCCCTCTCTTCAGATTGTGCCGATCGCCAACCAACCATATTTTAGACTTTCGTCGTCCAGGGCGGAAAGTTTGCGAGGAAATACCCATTAATTAGGATCTCATACGATGGTACGCTTCTCAAAGGAAAAATCCTCGGAAAAAACGCAGCCTTCGTGATTTCTGAAGAAACGCTTCCTCGTTCCTCTCTATCGCGTCCAAGATTTTCAGAGTTTCTAAAGTGTTATCCGGTTATCCTTCCGGCCTTGCTACAAAACCGGCCAGCTGCTGCTGTATTGTGCTTCAGCACTCAGGTGTTCTCCGTCTTGGCATACTTCCTGTGTTAAGCAGACCAACACTCCTGCACAGGCTTTTCCATCCAGGGCCTGAGTTACGCCTGCCGTTTCATTTCCAATGGCATTCCAACCTCTGCTAGTATAGGCAATCATTCATTATGGCGTTTTGATAATTAAGAGAATCCATCATCTTTCATGTACTAAGCGTTAGCAACTATTTACAAGGTGTACGTGACAATGTCAGTCTTTTTTAAATATTCATATACACGGTGTATAGCCTATCAAATGGTACCTATGTCCAGTTTTAAATCACGGCAAAGTATGTAGATGAGTGCTTGTAAGGTGCGAAATTATAGCCACGTTACATCCTTTGCCAGCACATGTACGTTATTAAAATCAATGTCAGAGCCACAAGAATTTTATCCAATACTCCCCCTTCTGGAGCACAAACGCGGGCAAAGTCCCCTTTATAAGAAAATGCGACACTGGTCTCTGACAGTGTTCTAGCTGTAGTGGACACGGGATGATCCTGAAGAAGATCCCAGATAAGGTGCCGAAACGTCGATTATTTTAGAGGAAATATGACACGGCCTAACAACCCAGAAGATTTTAACAAAAATGACAGTCGTCACGAAAGCCTGCAGACTTACATGAAATATGTTATTTCCTCCTACGTATGTCCCGCGGAAAGACCGTTAAGACAAAATTAGAGGGATGCGAGCCCACACAGAAGCCGGTCAGCAATCGTTCTTCCCGCGAACCAGCAGGCGAAGGGGGTGTGACAGTGGTACACAAAGTACCCTCCGCCACACATCGAAAGGTGGCTTTCGGAGTGTAGATGTAGTTGCAGATTAAATTAATTGTAGATAATTTTGATGTTCCGTTCAATAATACCCGTTCTGAATCGACTTGTAACCGTTTGGACATGCGAAGTTTTATGTAACAATAGAGTTCCCTTATAAACGTTTTTCTTGTTGATTACATAACATCCAGGCTAGTAACGCTCGAAATAATAACTCAGACGAAGAGTTTATCAGACGAGCAGACGATGTAGAGAACTCCTCAAAGAAATCTGATTGAGCTTTCGTTACGAATGCACTTTATTGAACTGAATCGTTAAATATAAGATATTGCTTGTGTACTATGGGATGGCTACAGACACATGTGATCCTGGAATTCTACCACGACATCTTGAAAAGGACAAGATTTGTTCTTGAGAGTATGGGGTCTGCAGACGACGAGAAACATACAGGGCCACTATAAATGATTCATTCGTTTTCAGGGCTCAATATTACCCAATGTATTACATGAACAAATATGACCTATATCTGAATAGAGCCATAAACTCCTCAAGTCTGCATTTTGCACTCTACTAATTTCCTATGAGTGTCCCTCTGATAACACCATACACGTCTAAACGGTAGTCAAGTCCGTTCTGTACCTCATGTCCCAACATCCTGTCAACAGACGTCAAAGTAATATTGATGCCTCCTGTAAGCTGTTTCAGTGTTCTTGGCAGTGGAGGTATGTAAGCAAGATCCTGAATGTACCACCAAAGGAAAAAGTCGAAAAGGCATCAGGTCAAGCGACCTGGGGGGAGAAGGGAGCACAGCCACGTCATCTTGAACAGTACACGTAATCCAGCGACGCGTAAGTTCGTCCTTCAGATAGCGATGAACATCGAGGTCCCAATGAGGGAGTGCCCGTCTTCTTGGAAGATGAAATAGTCGAAACCAGCAGTCAGTTGTGGAAACAATCACAACTGCATCATATCAAGGTAAGAGGTGCCCGCCACAGTTTTCTCACAGAAGAAAAACGGTCCATACAGTTTCATTTGGTCAGTGCACAGAAAACGTTAACCTTTGGCGAATCTCGTTTATGCACCACAATTTTATGGGAATTTTCAGTCTCCCACACTCTGATATTGCTTTGATTAACTTTTCCAGATAAATGGAAGATTAATTCGTCTTTGAATTTCACCTTGGAGGCGACAAACATTTTCCTTGCTTTGTCGCCGTTTTGTCAAGCCATTGCACTCGTAACGCCAACTTATAGGCAAACTGCACACTCGATGAGTTTACTGTCCTATTAATGTATCAGTCATATTTGTACATGCAATACTTTGGAAAATATAGAACTTTTGAAAACGAATGACCCTTCTATAGTACCCCTATACAAAATGAGCAATTTTGCTTTTAGGAATACAGATGTAGACGTACGAACAGTCCAGGATTATAAGGTGGTTGAGACATACCTTTAGCAAATTCATCCAGCTTCGTTAATTAAAAACAGATGGGGGAACTTGCTTGGGAGGTGGACAGGTCCCAACGCTAAACAGGTTTGTTTTAGCGATTTACATGTTAAACGGCAGAAGCTGACTTCTGCAGTTGTAGAGAAACAAGTGTGCATGTTGTTATTCACACCACTTTTCTTTAGTCATTGTCAATGGAGAGATATCCTTTCTTGAACGAACATCCATTGTTACTACTGCTATGCAGATAATCTTCATAGGAATTCTGGACCACTTTCTAGTACGTCTAACGATTGATTAAAATGTTCATGAATATGAATAAGGTAGCCTTTCCTTCTTAACGAAACTACCATTTGAATATGAATAAGTCTCTATCGTGACGATCTCAGCCCCGGACGCTAAGCTTGTGCCTAACGTCGGACAGAGAACGAGTTCTATAGACAAACACACTGAAGCTGCCTTCCATTTTTCAGGGCTTATTGTAAGAATGTCAATTCCAAAGAAACCGAAATAGAACGAGGAGAAACGAATGAAAAAAGCTGTTGATGGCGTATTACTTGCAGAAATCAGTATCAGCGAAGCAGCAGGGCACTTTTCTGTTCTGAAGAGCTCATTAGGAGAAGGTTTTGCTGCTCTTAAACTAGGGGAATGTACAACAATGGTACCATCTTGGGACAGGTTTAAAAATATGTTCACTGATAAACTGGAAGATGAGGTCATCAAACGTCTTAGGCATTTAGACAAAATTCACAGAAACTGCCAATATGAAAGGTCGACTTTGTGAACTATGATGAACGCAGGAAAAGAAGGGAGAACATGTCGGAGACAGAGAGTGTGGATAGACTTAAGGGGAGGACTGGGCTTAGTGCTTCTCCTTTAGTGGGTGAGCAGACAGTGACACTGCTGCTTTATTTTGTATGCGAACATAGCAGAAAATGACTATGAACTGTCATTTTGAAGGTTTCATGGGCTATTTAATTTTTTGAGGTTGTATTTGTGTTGTTTTATTTGTCATACAAACAGGAGCTGAGAACAGTTACTTTAACCATTTCACTTGAGCCAAATTTTGAAAATATTACTAAGCATATTAAATTACGAGTAAAATGAAAACCTTAAAAAAAAATTTAAAATAGTATTTATTGTGCAGAAGTGGTACAAAGCTGTATCACTTTTTAAAACAATCTCCCCCACACTCAATGCAAGTCCTCCAGCGCTTACAAAGTACATAAATTCCTTTAGAAAAAAATCTTTTCGTAGTCCGTGCAACCACTCATGGACCGCGTGGCGTACCTCTTCATCAGAACAGAACTTCTTTCCTCCCATTGCGTCTCTGAGTGGTCCAAACACATGGAAATCACTTGGGGCAAGGTCTGGTGATGAGGAATGGCGCCATTCCTTGCCTTCGTTTCCGGTTGGTGGAAGTGAACCCAGGTTTCGTCCTCAGTAACGATTCTTGCAAGGAAACCATCACCTTCCCGTTCAAAGCGCCGAAGAAATTCTTCACAAGCATCAACACATCATTCTCTCATTTCACGAGTCTGCTGCTATGGCACCCATCTTGGAGACACTTTGTGAAACTGGAGCACATCATGCAGAATGTGGTGCGCTGACCCATGACTAATCTGTAAACATGCTGCAGTGTCATTCAGTGTCACTTGGCGGGTTTCCTTCACTATGGCTTCAACTGCTGCAATGTTCTGTGGAGTCACAACTCGTTGAGCCTGATCTGGACGAGGAGCATCTTCCACTGAAGTCACACCATTTGCAAACTCACTACTCAATTCGTAGACTTGCTGCTGTGACAAACATGCATCACCGTACTGAAACTTCATTCGTCTATGAATTTCAATGAGTTTCACACATTCACTATGCAAAAACCCTGGTGCAAGTCGCAAGTGGGGCGGCCATGTTTATACCGATAATGCGACGGTATGTGTGCATCTTCACTGTGCTGCCACCTACAGGCAATTATGCACACTGTTTGTAGTTCGCTTAATAACTTACAGGATAACGGCGCGAAATTTCGATTTATTATTACAAGTTTCAGGTTTTCATCTGACTCGCCTTCATACTCATTTTTCATTAATTTTTATGATTATTAATTTCACATATTTTCGCCATGAAACAGTTTTATTGCAACCCAATATTCTTCTTGTAAAAGTGTCATAAGGCTTATTTATTTATTATACGTATATTTAGCTGACCAGATTAGGGCCTTCAAGCCCTCTCCTACGTATGACGAGGGGCAACACATACAAAAGATATTACAATACTTTCCTAAAATAGCAATACTAACAATAATAATAATAATAAATCATACTAATATCAATAATAAAAATAAACATAATTATAATAGTTCAGTGCATTTAGAAATATATAGATCAGCTTAGCGCATTTGAAGTCATGTTTAGTTTTATCAGCAGCCCAATGGATAAAGGAAGAGAAAATGGTTGAAAAGACAGTGAGAGGGGCTGTTAAGAAACTACAGGATATAAATCGAGCTCTCAGCCGACATGGGGAAGGGACAAGTTCTGAGAGAGGGGGACAGACGAAAATAACCTGCACCGAGTGTAGGAGAGATGGCTGTTGTGACAGAAAGTGAACCATTAGCTGTATTTTGCAGTTTGGAAGGTATTTAATTTGTCTGTATTTCGAGGAGGATTGTTCCAAAGTCTGTTTCCTCATACAGAAAATGATTTAGGGAAAATGGCAATGCTGGTGTGATGGTCCACAAAGAATTTCACTTTGTTACTATCGAGAACTTCTGCTGTGCTGTTCAGACAGTAGAGTAAGAGTTGCAGTTGAGAAGACGATAGAGAAAACATAGAATATGATAGCTTCTACGCTTATCGGCACGTAGTCATGATAATTACTCGTAAGCTGGTGTGATATGGTGGAAAAAAGGTACGTTACAAGTGTATCGTACACAAGCATTCATCGCCAATTACAGCCTAGATGAGCGTTCGTAAGAAAGTTGCTGGAGAACGACATTACCGTACACATGTATAGTCAAGTATGAGAAGCAATAGTGTCTCTACGAGCTTCTACTTAAGCACGCAAGGAAATACTTTTTTACATATCTGTAGTGAGTGAAGTGACGCTGACACTTTCTTACAGACTGCAGTTTTGTGTCCAGTCCAGTCTAAATGATGGTCCGGAATTACCCCCAAGTTCTATGTAGAAGAACGAAAGGCTATTTCTGTGCCGTTTAAGTTTAATGATGTAAGTGTTTTTCTGAACTGAGGAGTTATGTTTTGTGAGAGCCTATGACTGTTTGCGTTTTACAAGGATCAAGTTTGAAATATATACCCTGCGCCCACGATGGTAACGCAAGTAAATCAGCATTTGTATGTTAGTTGCACAGGTTTGTTGGACTTGTACTTACATGTACCTGAATGTCCTCAGCGCGTAGGTCATATTTGCAGTGGGACAGAAGAGTTGACGCATCATTAACATATAATGAGAAGAGTAATGGGTCAATACCGATCCTTGTGGGACCTCTGATACTACGTCCCTCCATTGTGACTTTTTTGTTCCAGTCATTACACTCTGTTGGCGAAATGTAATGTATGAGTGAAACCACTGTAAAGCACTTGAAGAAAATTTTTCACTTGTGAGTTTAGCAAGTAGAGTGTCAAAGTCGACAGTGATGAAAACTTTGCTGAAATCCAAAAACACAAAAAGTATTCATTTGAAAGGTTATTTGACGTTAAATAACTAGTAAACTACTCGTGAACTACGTACGCCCAAACCTTGGAAAACGCTTGCAGAATGCAAATGGGCCTGTAATCGAAGGACTATTTGGCAGGTTTTATGAGACCCTGCTTCCTGGCTGGTGGAAAAATTTTGGACATCAGAAAATAGGTAAAAATGTCCGTTATTTTGGGCAATAGCGGATCGACAGTAAGACTGGTCATTTGCACTGTTATACTATCGTGCCCTGCAGCTGCCGAACGATTTCGCGCAATTAACTTCCAGACCGTATTCGGGCGTACAGAAAAATTTTTCGTTTGTGCCGTTGTGTATTGGCGAAATAATCATTTTTAGATCCTCAGCAAGAACTAGAGTTTGAGCTGCAGATTTGGGTTTGCCTATTCCCAAACCTCGTAGGTTTTTCCATAGGATGGCAGGTCTGCGAAAGTCCTCAGTTAGCTCGTGGGCATACCTGAGCTTCGCATTTCTCACAGATTAACTAACTTGGCTGCTTATGTGTCCGGCGCTAGGGCAACTTCCTCAAGTATCCTCAAGAAGACATGCAGAATGCGCTAGCAAGTGACTGTCATTTCGTTGGGAGCTTGATCACGTTGTGGGGTAAAATAGTAAGATAGTCCAAGTCGCGTAATGGAAGTTTATATTTTTACTCTGTACGTCCATCTATCCAGAGATGGTTGCGGGACCTCGGCTGTTCAGAACAGAATGTCAAATCAAGCACCTTTCAGTCGTCCAAATTTCCAAATTGTTATTTTATTGGGATACGACTTTCGGCGATATATTACGCCCTCTTCAGGCCCCCTGACCGACGTGTAGGAAAGTTCCAAACTCGGTTCTGATCAAAATAGGGGCCAGCATTCAAAGACTGGTATCTGTAGATCTTCGATATAGCGATCACTTCAAACATCACCTGCCGATTGTTAGACAAACTGCAGGGATGATGTGGAAGAGTTTCCCAGGCAAATGTTTTCACTCACTGTGGTACACATGTCTTGCTAATGAGCCCATCAACTTTATTTCTTTTTCCTCAAGTGGATATTTTTCCTCGTGTGTGGCACCGTAACCATTTATTTGTAGAAGGACATTTTTAAGTATTCCACTTCGGATGCTTTCTTTTAACAAGTTTCAATTTATATACCTTGCATAACTGGCCAATTCCGGGTTTACAGGTCATTTTCAAGCGCAGTAGGCGTCGGGGTGTTGCGCAATTGCTGTTGTTGTTGTTGTTGTTGTTGTTGTGGTCTTCAGTTCAGAGACCGGTTTCATGCAGAACTCCATGCTACTCTATCCTGTGCAAGCTTCTTCATCTCCCAGTACCTAATGCTATTCCCATCCTCCTAAATCTGCTTAGTGTATTTATCCCTTGGTCTCCCTATACGATTTTTTACCTCCACGCTGCCCTCCAATACTAAACTGATGAGTCCTTGATGCCTCAGAACATGTCCTACCAACCGATCCCTTCTTCTAGTCAAGTTGTGCCAAAAATTTCTCTTCTCCCCAATTCTATTCATTAATAAACTGTGATGGAGTGCTGTTGTTTTCCATAGAGGCAATTCGAGGACGACCAACACGGGGCTCAACTTGGATACTCGTATTTTCATCATTGAAATGTTTCACACATCTCCTAACACAGCTAAGGACCATGCAGACATCTCCATAGCCACCCCGATATCTGACGTCAACTTCAGCAGCACGTTTATCCTCTTTAACATGCAATCCCATGATAGTAACCCGTCGAAGCGAAACATTGATGTCGCCCGTTTTGGAAGTACTGCCTTCGGTTACTGCTAAATGGTTCAAATGGCTTTGAGCAGTATGGGACTTAACATCTGTGGTCATCAGTCCTCTAGAACTTAGAACTACTTTAAAAAACTAACCTAAGGACATCACACATCCATGTCCCAGGCAGGATTCGAACCTGCGACCGTAGCGGTCACGCGGTTCCAGACTGAAGCGCCTAGAACTGCACGGCCACACCGGCTAATATCGTTGCAATAAGATATAATGTGGTATAAGGTCTGTAGATTACTATCATGCAGTCGGTTTTGTTATATTGCATTTGGAGTTTTAACAGTGATTTGCTGCTTTTATCATGGCCCTCATATTTTCTCAGAAAACAACACAAAGAGAGCGCATGAAGGTTTGGAGAGTGTTCTCGTGCTCGACTATTTCATGTGGGTGCCATGATATTCGTATTGTAACGATGCACTTTCCTGTTTAAATAGAACAAAACACTAAACACGAAAGACAATTTTTGTCTTCTATCTCCAAGCTCAAGACAAAATTACAAAACTTTACACTTTCTTGGCTGTCACCACTGTCTGTAACTGTTAATTCGGTACGGCTTGAAATACAAACGTCGCCGTGAAACACATCGGATACACACACGAGGAATAACTAACTCTCGGCTGACTGTGGAGTGCATGTAAAAGATTGCTGAATGCGCTTTATATCTCGAACGAGAACACGGGTGCGAACTATAGATCTTCCCTTTTATATAATGAATAAGTGCCTTTGTTAGTGCTATCGTCGAATGCTTCGAGTTTTGTGGGACATGCAGCGTCGTACTCTCAACTGAAGTCGCGTCGCACAGTTGCACATCCCGAAACGAAGAACGCAGAACGCCTTTTGTTGCTGTGTTGCCCTATGCGAGTCGACGTAGCGACGTGGCGACTTAACTGCCCCATGCACATCTTACAACTGGTTGTAAACTAAACTTCTATTTTCGAGAACCAGCTCATGTGTCATGTTACTCACGATGTAAAACAATGCTAATATTACGCAAAATCTTACTTCTTTACCAATTCAGTGGAGTAACGCAATCATTGTTAATAAGTGTTGTAAAATGGAAAATAAAACTGAAGTGCCGTGTGGTTAGGGCCTCCCGTCGGGTATACCGTTCGCCTGGTGCGAGTCTTTCCAGTTGACGCCACTTCGGCGACTTGCGTGTCGATGAGGATGAAATGGTGATAAGGAGAGCACAACATCCAGTCGCTGAACGGAGAAAATCTCCGACCCAGCCGGGAATCGAAACCGGGCCGTTAGGTATGACATTCCGTCGCGCTAACCACTTTTCCTTTTTAACCTCAGGCCTTTCGCGGGCAAGTGCTCTGCCAACTTTTTTTTTCTTTTTTTTACTTAGAGCACACACACACACACACACACACACACACACACACACACACACAAATGACTGTTAGTTAAACAAAAAATATTAGAAAAACATTAAATATAACTAAATATAACACATTCTGTCTTCTTCCTTTTTTTAATTTTTTTGGTCGATGAATGAGAACGTGGATAAGGGTGTTGCATCATGTGACAGATAAGCATGGCACACCCCAATTTTGAGGGGGGGTCAAGGAAGACGCTGCGGAGATAACCTGCAAAAGTTTGTCGGTAAGATGGTTTTTTGGGTGAGGGTGCTATGCTTGTTTACAACTTTGTACCAGAAGTCAAGGACTGTATGCGGACCACTCTGAAAGAGGTATTCTAAAGCCTGTCCTCGAAACCAGATTAGGGTATGGTGTTTAGCAAGAGGGTAGTGAAATGTCTGGGGCAACAACAAGAATTCTGGGGCTACCGTCGTTGGCGGGGCACGGAGGTAAAAGCCCACGATTCATTGGATGAGGAACCATACGTTTCGTTTCAAGGAGCACGTAAGACGGTGCTCGTCGGTGTCTTCGGGCTGACAGCCAGAGCAGAGTGGGGAGGTGGCCAGTCCTATGCGATAAAGTCGACTATTAGTCGGGAATTTTCCATAGACTAAAACATACCAGAGTGCGGACACAGACGACGGTAAAAAGGGTGCATGCACACACCCCCAAACCGTTCGCCAGTTAATGTCAGGGAACTGTAGCACCATGGGGTCGCAAGGGATGGACAGCCTAAACTAACGATAATAATCGTTTGTACGGGGAGGACGGGTGACTGGAAGATCGACCCGAACGTAGCTGAGTTCTATGAAACCACTCAGCTACCAGGGGCGGATAGTGTTCTGAAATGATTTTTTTTTTGTTGGCTACAATAGCCGAAGAATTTTCATATGCACTTCAGCGTACCGAACATATACACGTTTTGGGACAAGTTCGCTATTGTCTTGTAAACAAAAGTATGTTTACAATTTTTTGACTTATTCCACATTATTTCACTTGGTATTGTGGAAGTTACATAAGCATATTTGTTAATATTTATTGCCTACTAGCGGAGAGACTTGGCGCTGCCCAGGAATTTATTTATAGCTGTGCATCCGCGCCCATACCATGCAGCTTCTTGCCTTGTGACATGCAAACGATTAGCTTTTCACAGCATTCACACAAGGTTGGCGCCGGTGGCGACACCTACAACTTGCTGACATGAGGAAAGTTTCCAACAGATTTCTCATACACAAACAGCAGTTGACCCGCGTTGCCCGGTGAAACGTTGTTGTGATGCCTCGTGTAAGGTGGAGAAATGCGTACCATCACGTTTCCAACTTCTATAAAGGCCGGATTGTATCCTATCGCGATTGTGGTTTATCGTATCGCCACATTGCTGCTCGCGTTGGTAGAGATGCAATGACTGTTAGCACTATATGGAATCGGTGGGTTCAAGAGGGTAATACGGAACGCCGTGCTAGATCCCAACGGCCTCGTATCACTAGCAGTCGAGATGACAGGCATCTTATTCGCATGGCTGTAACGGATCGTGCAACCACGTCTCGATCCCGGAGTCAAGAGATGGGGACGTTTGAAAGACAACAACCATCTGCACGAACAGTTCGACGACGTTTGCAGCAGTATGCACAATCAGCTCGGAGATCATGGCTGCGGTTTCCCTTGACGCTGCATCACAGACAGGTGCGGCTGTGATGGTTTACTCAACGACGAACCTGGGTGCACGTATAGCAAAACGTCATTTTTTCAGATGACTCCAGGTTCTGTTTACAGCATCGTGATGGTCGCATCTGTGTTTGGCGACATCGCGGTGAACGCACATTGGAAGCGTGTATTCGTCATCGCCATACTGCCGTATCACCCGGCGTTATGGTATAGGGTGCCATTGGTTACACGTCTTGTTCGCATTGACGGCACTCTGAACAGTGGACGTTACATTTCAGATGTGTTACGACCCGTGGCTCTACCCTTCATTCGATCCCTGCGAAACCCTACGTTTCAGCAGGATAATGCACGATCGCATGTTGCAGGTCCTGTACGGGCCCTCCTGGATACAGAAAATGTTCGACTGCTGCCCTGGCCAGAACATTCTCCAGATGTCTCACCAATTGAAAAAGTCTGGTCACTGGTGGCCGAGTAACTGGCTCGCCAGTCATTACTCTTGATGAACTGTGGTATCATGTTGAAGCTGCATGGGCAGCTGTACCTGTACACGCCATCCAAGCTCTGTTTGACTCAATGCCCAGACGTATCAACGCCGTTATTACGGCCAGAGGTGGTTATTCTGGGTACTGATTTCTCAGGATCTATGCCTTCAAATTGCGTGAAAATATAATCACATGTCAGTTCTAGTATAATACCCGTGAATCAAGTCTGGTAATCCAGGCGCCCCCATCCCCACACTGATAGGTGTGTTGACTGATAGTATGGTATGTGGGTAAGTTCGGCTGAAATCGATCCAGTGGTTTAGGAGGAGGTGTGGAACACACACACACACATACACCTTTTTTATAATAATACAAGGTGGCCCACGAAATGTGTTATCATTTTGTTTTTGAATATAAACTTTATTGTCAAAACAATCTGAAAGGAACATATACTACAATGGAGATTTGTTCTAACTCAGTACATGCTCAATATGTCCACCATTTCGTTTCCTAACGTCTTTCAAACGAACACTGAAGTTAGTGATTACCCTACGGCACATGTCGTCCGTAATTTCACTGCAAGCTTGCAAAATAAGTCTTCTGAGCTCCATTAAATCACGTGGACGTTCCGGGAAATTTTTTTGCTTTAGGTACCCCCAAAGAAAAAAGTCACATGGATTGAGGTCTGGACTATTGGGGGACCAATTTTGTCCGTCATTGAAGTTTCCTGGAAATCTGAGTGAAATAATCTGCATGTCAAATGCTCGTGTAAAAACTCCAACACAGTCTTTGCAGTATGTGGCCTTGCTCCATCTTGCATGAACCACTGCGTGTTGAATTGCAAGGCGGTAGCTGGAAGCCGTGGAATGAAGCTATTGCGAAGCATGCTCAAATAACACTCGCTGTTCACAGTTCCTTCAAATAAAAAGTCCGTGAATGGAAATTGCTGCCCACGCTATAATCCTGGGAGCATAATGTTGTCGTTCATGAAGCACTTGTGGGTTTTCAGTGGCCCAAAAGCGTACATTTTGTTTGTTAACCACACCGTCTAAATGAAAATGCGCCTCGTCTGAAATCCAAAAGTTGTTGACAGTTTCTTCCCTATCCTCCGCCCACTGAGCAAACAGTAGTCTCTGCTGCTTGTCTTCTTCCGTGAGCTTCTGTGCACAGGTCATCTTGTATAGGTACATATGGAGGTCACTTTTAAGAATTTGTTGAACGGGGCGTCTTGATATTCCCAGTTGCACTGCTGCGTTTCTACACGATTTCCCGAGACTTCTCTGCACAGCAACTCGTACCGCTTCAATATTCTCCGGCGAACAAACAGACTTAAGCCGAGGACGCTTCGCTTCCAATACTGTTCCTTCCTGTACGAATTTATCGTACAACCTGTTGATGGTCTTCTTGCAAGGGACCCATCGTGTGTTAAACTGTTGTCGAAAACGCCTCTGAGTCACAACAAGGCTTCTCGTTTCATGAAAAAGTAACACAATTGCTGATCGTTGCTGTGTCGTCAGTCTTCCATTGTCAGACATTACTGCTTACTAGTCTCCTTACAGCAGTATCGTGAATCACACGTCATTTCGTAACTCATTTGGTAGTGCTGTAGAGATCCCAGCAGGATATCTAACGTGCGTCGCAAATTGTGAAAGAAACAGTTGGTAACTCATTCCGTGCACCACCCTGTATGTATGGGTTCTCCTTGTATGGCATTTTCTACATTTTATAATGTCTCCTCACTATGGATAAATTGTAACGGAAACCGCATTTAATCTAAGCTGACCTGAAGTGTAAATTAAAATTGGCCCGAAATTTCTATCTTTGCTCATGTAAAAGACATGAAATTTATTGTGAATTAGAATAAACGTTTATTGAACCACTCAGTAATTTACCCAGCCCTTGCACAATACATGCGTTTACAGTTGAAATCAGTCACAGAACCAGAGACTCAAAGCATCCCGCAGCAGAAAAGAGGGCAGCATCTGTTTGGTCTTGAATATTTATTCGCTGCACGAAATCGCCAGATGCAAACGAGCGTCGCTGCTGATCGTCTGCACCACATGCAGATAAGAGACAGCGGTGTGTTTTAAGGCCAAGCTCACATTGGGACGCAGCGCTGCAAATGCAGGCTGAATCACAAGTGAGGTTTGTACACAGAAGCGCAAGCTGAGGCGCAAAGCAGGATACACAGCTGTGCGCGAGTTTGCGCCTGCGGCACCTCGTGTTTGGCAGTTGCGACTACATGGAACTCCAGTTGAAATTATGTGTCTGGAGTATTATTGCAAAGAATCTGACAAATGAAATGTTAAGTGTCTTGCGGCGGCGCGTTTCTTTCCGTCGCTTTACGACGAAAACTGCACCTACCTGTGAACATTGTCTCAGCAGATCATCAGTAGGGAAGCCGAGTGAAACCTACTGTACTTCGACGTGAACCAGTTTGCAATTAAAGTCACTAATTTACATTTCGGCAGAAGGTTTTCACATGAAATGAAAAGTTGGAAATTTTGTCCTTAATTAATATATTCTGAAACTTAGGTGAACAAGATCACTGCCAAGCCCGTGCTAGTCGCAACACAGTCACTCACAATCCCTTTCACTCACGTTAGCAAGTTTATGGTGTTGCACTGTCGGTACCAAATGCAGTCACAGTTTTTAGCCACCGACCTGCTCAATGCGCCACGCAGAATATAAAAAATTCCGAAATTTCTATACGCCCATCGGAATAAGTATGCCGTCACTTTACCACATTTTTGATGTACAGGGTGTTTCAAAAATGACCGGTATATTTGAAACGGCAATAAAAATTAAACGAGCAGCGATAGAAATACACCGTTTGTTGCAATATGCTTGCGACAACAGTACATTTTCAGGCGGACAAACTTTCGAAATTACAGTAGTTACAATTTTCAACAACAGAAGGCGCTGCAAGTGTTGTGAAAGATATAGAAGACAACGCAGTCTGTGGGTGCGCCATTCTGTACGTCGTCTTTCTGCTGTAAGCGTGTGCTGTTCACAACGTGCAAGTGTGCTGTGGACAACATGGTTTATTCCTTAGAACAGAGGATTTTTCTGGTGTCGGAATTCCACCACCTAGAACACAGTGTTGTTGCAAAAAGACGAAGTTTTCAACAGAGGTTTAATGTAACCAAAGGACCAAAAAGCGATACAATAAAGGATCTGTTTGAAAAATTTCAACGGACTGGGAACGTGCTGTAAAGGTAGGGCGACCGCGTACGGCAACCACAGAGGGCAATGCGCAGCTAGTGCAGCAGGTGATCCAACAGCGACCTTGGGTTTCCGTTCGCCGTGTTGCAGCTGCGGTCCTACTGACGCCAACGTCCACGTATCGTCTCATGCGCCAGAGTTTACACCTCTATCCATACAAAATTCAAACACGGCAACCCATCAGCGCCGCTACCATTGCTGCATGAGAGACATTCGCTAACGATATAGTGCATAGGATTGATGACGGCGATATACATGTGGGCAGCATTTGATTTACTGACGAAGCTTATTTTTACCTGGACGGCTTCGTCAATAAACAGAACTGGCGCATATGGGGAACCAAAAAGCCCCATGTTGCAGTCCCATCGTCCCTGCATCCTCAAAAAGTACTGGTCTGGGCCGCCATTTCTTCCAAAGGAATCATTGGCCCATTTTTCAGATCCGAAACGATTACTGCATCACGCTATCTGGACATTCTTCGTGAATTTGTGGCGGTACAAACTGCCTTAGACGACACTGCGAACACCTCGTGGTTTATGCAAGATGGTGCCCGGCCACATCGCACGGCCGACGTCTTTAATTTCCTGAATGAATATTTCGATGATCGTGTGATTGCTTTGGGCTATCCGAAACATACAGGAGGCGGCGTGGATTGGCCGCCCTATTCGCCAGACATGAACCCCTGTGACTTCTTTCTGTGGGGACACTTGAAAGGCCAGGTGTACCGCCAGAATCCAGAAACAATTGAACAGCTGAAGCAGTACATCTCATGTGCATGTGAAGCCATTCCGCCAGACACGTTGTCAAAGGTTTCGGGTAATTTCATTCAGAGACTACGCCATATTATTGCTACGCATGGTGGATATGTGGAAAATATCGTACTATAGAGTTTCCCAGACCGCAGCGCCATCTGTTGTTGACAATTGTAACTACTGTAATTTCGAAAGTTTGTCTGTCTGAAAATGTACTGTTGTCCCAAGCATATTGCAACAAACGGTGTATTTCTATCGCTGCTCGTTTAGTTTGTATTGCCGTTTCAATTATACCGGTCATTTTTGAAACACCCTGTATGAAACACTGCTAGATTCGGTAACTTATCATTTCCATCGGAACTACTCCTACACACGTCCGCACTGTTTCATGGCTAGGCTCCCACTCTTCTCTAGAATACTATCAGCAGAGAAAGGCGCGCGAAGAATATTGCTTTACATTTGGTCAGTTTACTCAACAGCCAATAGCAAAACAACATTCTCCCGCGTCAATCCGCGCTTTACATCAATAACCAATCGCAAAGTAGGAAACCTAACGACTGCAGTTTTTACCGACGTAATTATCTAATATGCTGAAGTTTTGCTTATGCATAAAGTTATTTACTATTTTTATTTATACCTGAATTAACTTTCCCTTTATCATAAACTTACTTTACAAATCTATTCTACAAAAATCCCCTTTGTTCATATCCATACTTCTTCGAAATGTTGCCACACTAAATCCTACTACACAACTCGTTAAACAATTATCTTCATGTTAACCTTAAACCACACTCACGCATCATTCATACTGCTAAAACACATTCATAACAGTTTACATGCACAAAAAGACATAATAACACTTTATGAAAATACTAGAACAGTTTATGAAAAACATTCTATTACTTCAGTGGGCACAGTCGAAACTAAAATCACAGTCCCCCTATCCAATATTGTCCTCTATCGGCTGATACATAAACTACGCGCGCGTCCAGTCTCGCGTCACCATTTGTCACTATCCAGCTCTGAGACACATCTCGCACTTAACTGCCTCCAAGGCACGATCGTTTACCGCGCTACGCCTCAGTTTCAGTCTAAATTTCTATAGAAACTAAGGAAAAACATCATACGGAACAGATCTAGGATGCTGTACCACCAATACAACATTAATGTAGAGTAATGAAATTTCGGGGAGACGTTTGTCTAGGTAACATATTTGAGTGATTAACGCTACAAGATCACAGGTTAATGTAAGCGCGAGATAAGCCACTGCAAATGTGAAATGCTAGTATATTAATAACTTGTGTAACCGCCAGAATGTTGAATGCAGGTATTTTAACGTGCATGTATGCATTGTCTCGTACTGGTGCCGGATGTCAGTTCGTGGGATGCAGTTCACTTTGTCGGTTAATACAAAGACGGTGAATGCTGTTTGTGGATGACACTGGAATTGTCGTCCAAAGATGTCCCATACGTACTCGATTGGAGACAGATCACGTGATCTAGCAGGCCAAGGCAACGTGTCGACACTCTGTAGAGCATGCTGGGATATGTGGGTGAGTGATATCCTGCTGGAAAACATCATATGTGGATGAGTGTTATTCTGCTGAAAAACACCCTCTGAAATGTTGTTCGAATGGCAGCACAGCAGATCAAGTCACCGGCTTGACGTCAAGTTTTGCAGTCATGGTGTGTAGTGTAACCACGAGAGTGCTCCTGCTGTCATATGAAATCGCATGCCAGACCATAACTCCAGGTGTAGGTCCACTGTATCTAACACGCAGACAGGTTGGTTGAATACCCTCAACTGGTCCCCTCCTAAGCAACACGTGGCCAATACTGACAGCGAGTCAGGACTAGCTTTCATCAGAAAACACAACAGACTTCCATCCCAGTTTCCAGTGAGCTCTCGCTGGACACCACTGAGGTCACGAATGGAGGTGGTTTGGGGTCAATGGAATGCATGCTACTAGGGTCTGGCTCGGACCTCTCCTTGTGTGAATGTGGTGCCAACTGCTGCTCAGAGTGTTGTTGCAGATGCAGTGCTATGAGCTAGATCCCAATTCCGAACACGTTGGTCTTCACTTTCGATAATGCCACGTGGCTATCAGGAGCCTGATCTATGCGACCGTATATTCTAGTGACCAAGGCTCCCAACAATCGTGTACAGTGGCTGCATTCCTGCCAAGTCTTTCTGCAATGTCGCGGAAAAAACATCCAGCTTCTCGCAGCCTTATTGCGCGATTTCTCTCAAACTCAGTGAGATGCTGACAACAGCGCCTTTGTTACCTCACAGGCATTCCTGACTAACATCAACTCACCACGCCCAATCTAAAAGGTAACTAACATTCATGGTCGGCACAGCGCAAACTACTATTCAGGTTGGCGTGTATAATCTGTCACAGGCGTGACACATCACCAGACTTCGGGAGAAAGTCTCTTCCATACAATTCCGAAGACAGCAAGAGAAGATAAGTGCGAGAACGATCTCACAATTAGCTTAATATGTATCTACGTTTCTGACAGAAACAACATACAGAACAATGGGAAGAAATTGAGGATCTCGTAGACAATCAGCTTGGCTTTAGAGGATCTGAACACACCAAGGTGCAGTTCTGGTGTTGTACTTGATAATGGAAGCAAGGAAATTTAAGATATGTTCATAGCATTTGTCGAGTTAGAAAAACGGTTAGATAACACAAAATGGTGCAATATGTTAGAAATTCACAGGAAACTAGGCGTAAGCAAAAGGGAAAGACGAGTAATACACAAAATTTGCAAGAGCGAAGAAGGAACATTAAAAATCAAAGATAAGAACAGGGAAAATTTAAGACACGGCTGTAGTTTTTCATTCCTACCGTTCAATCTATACGTCGAAGAAGTAGTGACAGAAATTAAAGAAGGATTGAAGAGTAGGATGCAAATTCTGGATGAAAGGATGAGGAGTGACAGTGAGGAAGAATTTCTGGATCTGTGTTATGGAATGATCAGTCTTATGATCCCACAATATGGACTGAGAGTAAACGGAAGAAAGTCGAAAGTAATGAGGAGCAGCAGAAATGAGATTAGCTATACGCTTAACACCAAAACTGGCAACAATAGAGCAGATGATGTGAAGGAATTCTACTCCCCTGGAAGCTTAACGAACGAACTAAAGAGAACACAAAATTCAGGCAAAGAAGGTATTGCTGGCTAAAAGAATCCTACTAGCATCAAACGTTGGCCTTAATTTGACGAAGAACGTTCTGAGGATATACCGGATTGTTATAACTAAATTGATGGTGTTCCCGATGTGCAGTGCGGGCTCCATACAGCATAGGACGCTGAAACATCATAGGTACGTTCATTAATCGGTACGTTCGCGGAGTATGATGAAAAAAAAACATAGTTCCACATTATGCCACCAGGTGAAAATACGTTTCCTGTTTTGATGTCAGTATGCTCTTTGTCGCTTGGCGACGCATGTTGATTTCTTTTGTGAAGTGAATGCTGGAGTAAAGGGTGAAGAAGGCTGAAGCTTTCTGTTCGAAACACAATGGATATTGAAAAAAAAGATCGTGCTCTGCTGGTAAACTTGTTTCATAAGAAAGGCAGCGGTGCCATTGAATGGATATTGCAACGGAAACAGCTGCAAAGACGCCCCATGTTAATAAATATGTTAAAGAATACGATCAAGAAATCTGAGGAAACAGGTGAATTATGTGATGCAGCAGAGAGAGAGAGAGAGGCAGGCCATTCCCATGACAGTTGTTGATGAAGCTTCCACAGCTGTATCCCATCGTGCAGCACATGCCACAAATTCTGCAGTCGGTACTCGATCTGTGTCATGGTAATTTTCACTATATCTGCATCTACATCTACATGGTTAATCTGCAATTCACATTTAAGTGCCTGGCAGAGGGTTCATCGAATCATTTTCATACTACTTCTTTACCATTCCAATCTCGAATGGCGTGTGGGTAAAAGGAACACATAAATCTTTCCGTTCGAGCTCTGCTTTCTCTTTTTTATTATGATGATCATTTCTCCCTACGTAGGTGGATGTCAACAAAATATTTTCGCATTCGGAAGAGCAAGTAAATTTCGTAAATAGATCTCACCGCATATGAAACCGCCTTTCTTTCAGTGACTACATCTCCAACTCGCGTATCATATCAGTGACACTCTCACCCCTATTGCGCGATAACACGAAACGAGCTGCCCTTCTTTGCACTTTCTCGACGTCCTGCGTCAATCGTACCTGGTGAGGATCCCACACCGCGCAGCAGTATTCCAGCAGAGGACGGATAAGTGTAATAAGTGTAATGTAGGCTGTCTCTTTAGTGGGTTTCTCGCAACTTCTAAGTGTTATGCCAACAAAGTGCAGTCATTGTTTCGCCTTCCCCACAATATTATCTATGTGGTCTTTCCAATTCAAGCCGCTCGTAATTGTAATTCCTAGGTATTTAGTCGAACTGACAGCCCTTAGATTTGTGCGATTTATCGCATACCCAAAATTTATCAGATTTCTTTTAGTAACCATGTGGATGACCTCGCACTATTCTTTGTTTAGTGCCAACTGCCACTTTTCGCACCATACGGAAGTACTCTCTAGTTCATTTTGTAATTGGAACTGATCGTCTGATGATTTTACTAGACGGTAAATTACAGCGTCATCTGCAAACAATATAACGGGACTGCTCAGATTTTCATTTATGTAAATCAGGACCTGTAGAGGGCCTATGACACTACCTTGCAGAACGCCAGATATCACTTCTGTTCTAGTCGATGATTTACCGTCTGTCACTACGAACTGTGACCTCTCTGAGAGGAAATCACGAATCCAGTCACACAACTGAGACGATACTCCATATGTATGCAATTTGATTAATAGTCGCTTGTGAGGAACGGTATCAAAAGCCTTCTGGAAATCTAGGAACATGGAATCAATCTGGGATCCCTTCTCGACAGCATTCATTACTTCATGGGAATAAAGATCTAGCTGTGTTACACAAGAGCGATATTTTCTGAATCCATGTTGGTTATGTATCAATAAGTCATTTTCTTCAAGGTGATTCATAATGTTTGAGTACAGTATATGCTCCAAAATTCTACAGCAAATTGAGGTAAGTGATGTAGGTCTGTAATTCAATGGATTACTCTCCCTGATAAATACTTCAAAAGATTTTGCAGCGCGTTTTACACTGGTATACCGCAAGATTCAACATGTGCACCAAGTGAAGTCCCAAGATAGTCTACAATGCCGAGACTCTACCCTGCGTTTTCTGGCACGCACGGAAACGGGTAACACTTGGCCGGGGAATACCGTTTGGACAGACAAGGCACATTTCACTCTGCACGGTGTCGTGCATGCACGGAACTGTCGCAAGCAGGGTTTTACTGGTCACATGTTGTGCAGGGACATTCATTGCATCCAACTTATGTGACTGTGTGGTATAATTTCACAAGCTCCTTCATTCTCGGTCCGCTTTTTTTCGAGCAGATGACACCTATGGTCCTGTTAGGAGTGCAGTGACATCTGCACATTATAAGGACCTCTTTGTGCAATACGTGATTCCGGATTTGCAAAAACGTAGCTGCGTCCACACCACTATTTTCGTCCAAAGTGGGGCGACACCGCACATCGTTCGCCAGTTGGAAGATTTACTACGAGAAACCTTCGGTGATGACCGCATCATCTGTAGGCAATTTCAAGATGTGTGGCCACCCAGATCCCCTGATGTAAACTCATGTGACTTCAGGCTCTGGGCGTATCTGAAAGACGGTGTCTATCAGTGGTGTATCCGGACCCTTCCTGGTCTGAAGAACAGCTTACGACGACATACCAATCTCATTACAATCAAAGGGGGATACGTCGGATGTCAACAACTACCGCCCAATCTCTCTTCTGACATCTCTATCAAAAATTTTTGAGAAAGTAATGTATTCAAGAGTAGCCTCCCATGTTTGTAAAAATAAAGTACTAACAAAATGTCAGTTTGGTTTTCAGAAAGGCTTTTCAACAGAAAATGCTATATATGCTTTCACTGATCAAATATTAAATGCTCTGAATAACCGGACATCACCCATTGGTATTTTTTGTGATCTCTCAAAGGCCTTTGATTGTGTAAATCATGGAATTCTTTTAGATAAGCTAAATCATTATGGTTTGAGTGGGGCAGTGTACAAATGGTTTAATTCATACTTAACTGGAAGAATGCAGAAAGTTGAAATAAGTGGTTCGTGTAATGTTAAAACAACAGCTGATTCCTCAAACTGGGGTGCTATCAAGCACGTTGTCCCACAGGGTTCGGTCTTAGGTCCTTTACTGTTCTTGATATACATTAATGACTTACCATTCCACATTGATGAAGATGCAAAGTTAGTTCTTTTTGCTGATGATACAAGTATAGTAATAACATCCAAAAACCAAGAATTAAGTGATGTAATTGTAAATGATGTTTTTCACAAAATTATTAAGTGGTTCTCAGCAAACGGACTCTCTTTAAATTTTGATAAAACACAGTATATACAGTTCCATACAGTAAATGGCACAACTCCAGTAATAAATATAGAATTTGAACAGAAGTCTGTAGCTAAGGTAGAATTTTCAAAATTTTTAGGTGTGTCCATTGATGAGAGGTTAAACTGGAAGCAACACATTGATGGTCTGCTGAAACGTCTGAGTTCAGCTACGTATGCTATTAGGGTTATTGCAAATTTTGGTGATAAGAATCTCAGTAAATTAGCTTACTATGCCTACTTTCATTCACTGCTTTCGTATGGCATCATATTCTGGGGTAATTCATCGTTGAGTAGAAAAGTATTCATTGCACAAAAACGTGTAATCAGAATAATTGCTGGAGCCCACCCTCGGTCATCCTGCAGACATCTATTTAAGGATCTAGGGATCCTCACAGTAACCTCACAGTATATATATTCCCTTATGAAATTTGTTGATAATAATCCAACCCAATTCAAAAGTAATAGCAGTGTGCACACCTATAACACCAGGAGAAAGGATGATCTTCACTATGCAGGGTTAAATCTGACTTTGGCACAGAAAGGGGTAAATTATGCTGCCACAAAAGTCTTTGGGCACCTACCAAACAGCATCAAAAGCCTGACAGATAGCCAACTAACATTTAAAAATAAATTAAAAGAATTTCTAGATGACAACTCCTTCTACTCATTGGCTGAATTTTTAGACATAAACTAAGTAAAAAAAAAAAACTTAATCGTTAGTGTCATGCAATATTTTGTGTAATGTAATTTCTTGTACAGACTTCTTCTATTAACCTGACACATTCCACATCATTACGAAGTGTCGTATTCATGATCTATGGAACAAGTATTAATCTAATCTAATCTAATCTAATTACACCAGATATGCTCCAAGCAACTGTCGACCACACCATCTTACGGACGCAGCATGTTCCTGAGTCAGGTCACGATATTTGAACGCATGTTGTAACCTATGACCACATCCTAATAAACGTGCCAGAACCATCGGTTCTTCCATTTCCACGTCACATTCTGAGTGCTTAAGGCGCCATATTTTCCCCTGGTGGCATAAAATGGAACTATTATTTTTTTTCCGGCAAACTCCGCAAGCTCTCTGGATAATGAACACACCAATGATGTTTCAGCGTCCTGTGATGTATCTGGCCCACACTGCAGCTCTGCATTTTATGAAATTGAGTCATAGACTTTGGGAAAACCGAAAAAGAAAAGAATGGCAATGTTTGAATTAAGATGTTTTAGAAAAATGTCGAAAATTTGGTGGACAGATAAGTTATGAAAAGGTTCTCTGCAGAACTGGAGACGAGAGGAACATGTGGAAAATATTGGCGGGACGAGGGGTCTATATGAGAGGACATTTGTTGAGACATCAAGGAACAACTTCCATTGTACTTCAAGGTACTTGAAGGGCAAAAAGTGTAGGGAAAGAAGGATGTTGCAGACTACAGGCAACAAATAAATGTGGACATTGGTTACAAGAGCAACTCAGATAAAGAGGTTTGCATAGAAGAGGAATTCGCGGCGGGCCCCATCAAAGTACTCAGGAGACTGACGATCAAGCAAAAACATTTTTTTGGCATGTCTGTTTCACAACGGAACCTGAATTTAGTTTGAGCAAATATTAGAAAGTAATAGCAGAAGTAGGCACAGATGAGGCAGGGATGTGGGCGGGAATGGCCGCCTAATGATTGGTTAATTGTTCTTTTAAGAGGCCCCAGCAGCACGTTCCATTTTCCCAGGTTTCTCTCTCAATCCCCATGGAGACGAGGCACAATACGCTTCTAACAGAGCCTCAGTGTCATACACATCGCGCATAGGCTTGTTGGACTGAAGAAAGTGGAGTGGTATGGTGTCATAGTAATCGGTAACCCTGCTGGAAAACTCGTTCTGCCCGCAGATCGTAAGCTTAACATACATTAATGTTTCTATTATAACTGTGAAATCTTTGTTGATAGACTTACTATGAGGCTTACGCATTACAACCACAAATATATTAGATGTGCTGATGTTTGGAATGCTGTGCTGATGCTATCTTAAGGGTGTCCGTTATGTGGATATAATAAGCTTTAATTTATGTAGCAACTGTTTTATTGCTCACACTCCTGGTGACCCTGCCATAACACCAATTTTGGTGTGTCATATTTTCGGCCAACGTATCGTTGTCTGACATCTGTTGCGTACAGAGCCAACCTATACACAGAGCGAACCGAAACTCTACCGAGAAAACTTTCAATCGTTGTTCAGGAACTTTGGTATAAGGGACCGGCAGCCTTCATCAGTTCGTTACAGATTAGTAATGTAATCACGATTTTTTCGCTTTATTACCACAATGGGATATGGGAAATTCACGTACAGAGAAATACAAGTCAGTTAGGAACGAATTAAAAAGGAAGTGCAAGAAAGCTACGGTGAAATGTGAAAAAACCGGAAGAAATCATTTCAGAAGGACTGACACAGCACACAGAAAACTCAAAACAACCTTTGCTGAATCTGAAAGGAATGGCAGTAACATTAAGAGTGCAACGGGAACTCCACTGTTAAATATAGAGGAGAGAGCTGATAGGTGGAAGGGCTCACTGAGGGGGAGGACTTGTTTGATGATGTGATAGAAGAAGAAACAGCAGTCGGCAGAGAGGAAGTAAGGGATTTAGCATTAGAGTCAAAATTTAAAAGAGGCTCGGAAGACTTAAGATCAAATAAGGCAGAAGGGATAGATAACATTCCACTGGAGTTTCTAAAATCGTCGGTGGAAATGGCAACAAAATGACTATTCACGTTGGTATGCAGAGTGTATGAGACTGGAGATGTACCATCAGACTTTCGGAAAAACATCAACCACACAATTCTGAAGACTGCATCAAAATTACTGACGAGACTAATATACAGGAGAATGGCAAAGAAACCTTAGAACTGTTAGATAACGATCGGTTTGGCCTTAGGAATTGTAAAGGCACCAGAGTGGCAGTTCTCACATTGTGGTTGATAATAGAAGTAAGACTTGAGAAATATCAAGACACGTTCACAGGATTTGTCGACTGGAAAAAGCGCTCGACAATGTCAAATGGTGCAAGATGTTTTAAATTTTGAGAAAAATAGGGGTAAGCTAAAGACGGGTAATATGCAATATGTACAAGACCCAAGAGTGAGCAATGAGATTGGCAGACCAAGAATGAAGTGCTCGAACTGAAAAGGGTGGAAGACAGGGATGTAGTCTTTCATCCCTACTTTTCAATCAGTACATCATTTCCTTACATTACTGTAACCACAATATATAATGACATAACACATTCTTCTTGCACTCGCCAAACCCAAATCCTTCCATCCAATTTCCACAGGATATAGCGTTATTCAGCACTCCAAATCAATCGCTAGCTGTCATCAGCTTTCAAGTGTGTCCCTTTTTACTCCACTTCAAGCTTAGCTTATCACTGACGACAAAAACATGTCGTTATGAGGAGCTGCTCGAGCACTGTTGTCGATTTTGATAGTAAGATGTTATAAGATTTCCTTAAAAACCACTCAGGACGGGTATTCATCCGTTACGAGACCACTGCAATCTGTTTTGAGTGTAAGCAGTTTCCCTGCACCGTATTAGGTATAGTAATGTGTTGTCTTTTTGATGTTTCCTTACCTTTATTCACCCCCTGTATGTGAACGGAAGGTAGATTGTCGAGGATGTGTCGAAATAAAGATGACACCTACGAAGCGACAGGGTAAATGCATACGCGGATTTTAGGGTTGATGACCGAAACAACAGTAGTATGATTTTCATGCTCCTTTAGGATGAAGACTTTTAGACCATTTATATTGTTCTTGTTTTGTTAATTTAAACTACTGAACACCAGAACAGAGTGTTGACATCCAGCAGATGTAGTGAGACAAAGAAAGGTGGAAACTGAAACCCCATTGGCTGGAAAGCACAATAACAAGGATGACAGTAGCCCATTTCCTTCAGCACAGAAAATGAAAAGTGCAAAATAAAACTAACAGAAATTTCTCCCAGAAATTAGAGCATCACGGTGACTAGTCTCATGAGGATACAATGCTATAGTTAACAGTCGCGTACAACATGTAACAGTAGATTCCATCTTGAAAGAAGGAAGCGTCCTCAGTGTGGCGTCTTGCCCACTCGTCTCGCATAGGGTGCCTAAAGGTTGCTGCGTTCTCGAAATGCTATACAAAAATTCAAGCAAAACCTTCTTTTTTTTTTTTACAAATAGGAAGAATGACAACTTGTATTTAAAACAGGTTTCGGCAGCAATGGGCGACATTCAAACTTTAATGTTCTTCGCTGTAGACAATGTCCATACAAGAAATGGATATGAATCATTAATAACTGTTTGCGAGTGCCTGTCTACAACTATGCTAATCTGTCCCATTACTGAGCCTAATACTCTACGAATACTGAGCCGATACTGAGCGGCCGAAGCTGGCAGGGGTGGCGCTTATATTCTCCACTTGTAGAGGCCGTGACTGTTGCGGTGCGGTCCTAATCAGCGCACCATTGGCCGACGTCGTTTCACCGCCTTCTCTTCTCTTGCGTTTTTCGTCTTCGTTCCGACGCTTGAGGTTACGCCAGAACACTCAGTTCTGGGTGCTACAATAAAACTTTTGCTGCTTGAGCCAGTGTAGATGGAAAACTGTTCATCGTATGGTTACCCAACTTTATCAGAATGATGTTAAGACTGTGTGCTGTAGGATTTGCGTTATTAGTAGCGTTAGTGTCATCACTTTCCTCAGGTGCCGGTACTGGTACGGCGACGTACGGTTTAAGCACAAGTCAGTATGCATTACAGTTGTAGACAGTCAACATAAGTATTAACAGCGATAGTGCAGCTGCTCTTCGTGAGTATCGTAGCATTAATGAAGTATGGAGAGGCCCTCTTTCTCCATCAGGGTTGGAGAAAGTGATTCAGAAATTCAACTTAACTATCGATTTGGGAATTGCTCCTGGGAGATGCTGAAGGCCAATTGCGCCATAAATTGTTCAAGTTACTGTTGCCATAACTGAGAATACTGGAAGCAATGCGCGATCTTCAAGCAGTGCACGAGCTGTGTCACGAGAGCTGAACAGTCCTCGGTCCACTACTGTCTAGTTCCCGCATTCTCTGCTCACTGATAATATGGAGCGATGGACTTTTGCGTCGTTTTCGGCTTTAAATGTCCACCGATGCAGCTCCCTAGGCAATGAACACCCGTAAAGTGATTGAGATGGACCAGAATTCACTGACTGCAGCACTTCCTTCTGGGATCGAAAGCAAGGCAAGGCAAGAAGTAACACTCGACTGCCATCCTTGTCGATTACATCTTTTCACGACCACTATTGTTATGTTGCGATTGGTTCTCCATTTACGTGCAGATACTGGACAAGCTGTGTTGATGCCAACTAATGGGGTAACTTCATTCACGATGTAGTCATGGGCACGTCCAAACACGATAGCTCCATCCTACCCTTCTGTTACGTCTTTAAATCTTAGTGTGTCGAACAAAAATTCTCGGGCTTCCAGCCGCGTCAACTGTTTAAAATTACAAGAGCTTTCGGTCAACATTTCTTGCCATTGTCAGGAGGTACGACTGCCAGTGGGCGGCTGGTGCGGCCTTATATACGCTAGATACCGCTGTGACTTCACTGGCGACCGCGACATCACCATATGCTCTCGCTTCAAACCGCGCAATTGCTGGATTTCACGCCATGCTCAGTTACAGGCCGCCGTCTCTGTTAACCGTGTTATCGGTGATTTTTATATCAATGGCTTCCTTAATTACGCAATCACGAAAGCTGTTAATGTGAGCCACGATGGATATTTTGGCAAATTTCATTCGGTGTCCGTTTTTTGAAGCATGCTCAGCTGATGTAGATTTCCTGGGGTAGCGCAGGCGATAAAACCTCTCATGCTACTTCCTGCGTTATTCCACAGTGCATACTGTTTGTCCGGCGTAAAAGTGGCCACACTGGCAAGGTATCTTGTAGACACAAGGTGTCCCGAGACTCACAAGAAGACAACCGACGAGGAACGGGAAAAGAATCTTATTGTTCTGCCGCTCTGTAGCTCCGTGCCGTGCAAGATAAGCAGCCCGCTGAAACGACACAAGATCAAACCCATCTGCAGGCCTCCAATGAAAATCCGCTAAGTATTGGACAAAGACGCCGCAGGTCTCGCAGAACCTGGGGTCTACAAGGTACTTTGCATGTGTAGCCAGTCTTATATCGGACAGACAATACCCACTGTGGAACAACGCAGGAAGAAACATGAGGGATTTTATCGCCTAGGATACTACTACTAGTACTACTACTACTACGTGATCAGTCCCAGTAGACCGCAAGCATCTACAAGTTTCCGCCTCCACTGTATTCTGTCCATTGCTGCTATCCATGATCCGTTCACATCTATTGACACTTGGCTTAAACCTTCATGGAGTCCATCCCTCCAACGCTTCTTGGGTCTCCCTGGCCGTCTCTTCGCTGTAGGTGTGAAATCGAGGAGCTTTCGAGGGCACCTGACATCTTTCATCCGGGCCACATGGCCGGCCCACTGCATTCGTTTGGCTTTGACAGTTCCTGCTATGTTGGGCTGCTGGTGTAGTTCCTCAAGCTCTTGGTTGTATCTGATCCTCCACTCCCCTGTATCTGCATCCGGAACTGGGCCGAAGATCTTCCGAAGCACTTTTCTCTTAAAAATAAGGAGCTTCTGGAAGTCCTGTATCCGGATACTCCATGTCTCACAGCCGTATAGAACAACAGGCTGGATCAGGGTTCTGTGCAGTCGAATCTTGAACTGTCTGGAGAGTTATCTGGACCGGAGCAGTTGTGCTAGGTGTGGTAAGATTGGTTTCCTGCTTGTATTCTGGCACTGATCTCTCCTTCACATGACGAGTTCTCAGTGAAAAGTGCCACTAGGTATTTGAGTTCTTGCACTCTCTTGTAGGACTGGTCCCCAACCTGCAGACCGAGCGAGGTGGCGCAGTGGCTAGCACACTGGACTCGCATTCGGGAGGACGACGGTTCAATCCCGCGTCCGGCCATCCTGATTTAGGTTTTCCGTGATTTCCCTAAATCGCTCCAGGCAAATGCCGGGATGGTTCCTTTGAAAGGGCACGGCCGACTTCCTTCCCCGTCCTTACCTAATCTGATGAGACCGATGACCTCGCTGTCTGGTCTCCTTCCCCAAACAACCCACAACCCAACCTGCAGTAGATGATCAGCTGTCTGATAATGACCACACTTCACAACGAGGTACTCTGTCTTGGCTTCGTTTATGTTTAGCCCAAATTTACTGGCAGCCTCCTTTAGTTCTTTGGTCATTTGCTCCAGCTCCTCCTCCGACCAAGAGAGTAAACACATGTCGTCTGCTAGGCTAAGTATGCCAGTCTCTTTCCTTCGATTTCAATCCCTTCGTTCTCTTGGAAGGTCTCGCGTACGATCTTCTCGAGGGCAAAGTTGAACAGGATAGGGGACAACCCACCTCCTTGCCTGAGTCCTGTCACAATTTCAAACTCCTCAGTTACGCGATTTCCCATCTTCACATTTGCACGTGTTTCGTTCAGACAGATCTTCATCAGATCAATGAGTTTCTCTGCTTTGCCAAACTCCCTTAAACAGTTGAGCAGGCTGTTGCGATGTATGCAATCATAGGCCTTCTTAAAATCAACGAATAAAATGTGCAAATCTTTATCATATCCACCAAGTTTCTCAGAGAGCTGCCGGAGACTGAAGGTGTGGTCTACTGTTGACCGTCCTGGCCGGAAACCTCCCAGGTACTCCCCAATCACCGATTCTGCCACTGGCTGAATTCTATGTACGAGGCAATTGGACAGGATCTTATAGCAGACGTTAAGCAGAGCGATTCCTTGATAGTTGTCACATTTCAGTTTGTGGCCCTTCTTATGTAATACACAAATAAGAGCTGTTTTCCACTCTCTTGATAGTTCTTCTTTGGTCCATAGGATACGCTGAGAAATGTGCTTTAGCTGAACTTGCTTTAGAAAATGGACACCGAACAAAATTTGACGAAATATCCATCGTGGCTCGCACTGAGGGCTTCTGGGATTGTGTAATTAAAGAAGCCATTGAAATAAGAATCACCGATAATGTTTAACGGCGTATCAACAAGCGCCGGCACGAAGACGACGAACGCAAGAGTAGAGAAGGCTGTGCGATGACGTCAGCCAATAGCCCGCTGCCTAGGACCGCCCCACGACAGGAGCGGCCTCTATACGAAGAGAATATAAGCGTCGCTGCTGCCAGCCTCGGGGACAGTAAATGACGATCACTAGCAGAGAGGCCTCGAAGAACAGTGATATTAACGATAGCAGAGACTTATGAGCGAGTGTAAATAACTGGCATCGACATTCTATATAGCGAAGGACACTGATTGTTTGCATGTCGCCCAACGCTTGCGACACATTCTTCTAAATCAAAGTTAAGTATTGTCAATCTACTTTATGATAATAAAAACCATTAACGTGACTTGTTTGATTAAATGATAATTAATTGAAACCCTCAGCTGCCGCAACTTCCCTTATAGCCCTCCTTGCTCTCACCAAATAATGCTTTTTTCGGCGAGCTTCAACGCTATAATATCTGTCGTGGTAGACGCTCGTCGCAGACGGCTTTTTTCTTGGATCATGGTGTTAAAAGAAATGAATGACTGTATCTTCTTCTGCAAAAGCAAAGCATGCATCCACTCCATGGAATGAAAAATAAGACACTGTACCTCTTCAACGATAAAACGCCAAAATAAAATATCCAAATTCTAATAGAAGCCACAGGCGAAAAGTAACTAAAAATCGTAGTAAAGTTCTTCTTTAAAACAAAAAGAGGTCCATGTCCGTTTTAGAGAACAAGATACGCATATAGAACACAAAATAAAAACTCACTCTGAGTTCATAAAACGAAGGAAATAAAATGAAAGTAAATTTATCGTCACTTCCAAGTAAGAAAACGAAATGCAGCACTTCTTTCAGATAAATGAAAGAAATATTTCTTCTGTAGCGCAAAATAGCATCGCCCACCCATCCGAACCTGTGGGTCGATTCCAAACAAAAATGAAAGAAAAAGAAAAAGTGGTAGATATCCTCTTCAGTACATTCGATGGAGTATTCCTGGTGTCAATTATTGAGCGCCTTCCCATAACCATGTTGTAACGCTGCTCTCAGAAAATTGACTGTGCAGCTTCTCTAGTCGCGCTATTCATCTGTGTCCTCGGTGGCACAGATGGATAGAGCGTCTGCCATGCAAGCAGGAGATCCCGGGTTCGAGTGCCAGTCGGGTTACACATTTGCAGCTGTCCCCTTCGAGGTATATCAACACCTGAGGGTTTCAGGTAATTATCATTTATTCTAGACAAGCTGCACGGTCGTCAATGGTATCTGTCCTTTCGAGAACAGTTACTGTCTTCATATATTTGTTTGATTGTTATGTAGCTATCCGAGAAAGCAGCATCCTTTAGGCACCCTACAAAAGACGAGTGGGCACGGCCCCACAGATAACACTCATAAAGGAGGCGGTGGCCTGCAAGTCAGCACTGCATGGGATTCGGCGATTGCGCAATTGAAGCGGGTGCATCGAAGAGCCAACGTACGTCCGTATATGGAGATGCCGCAGGCACCAATGACGACACAAAATATATAAGGGGCTCACCAGCAGACCACTGGCAGTCGTACCACTTGACTGGAAACCCAAGGTCTTTTTATTCAGTGTTACCCCTCGGGACTCTGCATTCTTACATGTTAGTGTGCTGATTCCATACGACCAATTGGACTATACACACCACTTCACTAGCAAGACATGTCAGCGAACGAGCGTAAGCTAACAGCATCGAGTACTGCATCTAAAACAATCCAAAGTGATCAGTGTGCTCTTTTAAAATGATGACAAAAATTTTGTGAGGTGAGCTCATAAACGACAATGGACCACATTGGCAGAAGCGGGACAAGAAGTAAAGAACGGGTGCACTCCCTCGGTTATGAAGAGATGAAAGGTACCATCATAAGTGCAGTATTTCTGACAGAGATTTGTTGTTAATAATAGAGGCTATAACAGAGACAATTTATTCTCTCTAAATACATATTTTTCATGGATTTCCAAGAGTCACAGTAAGATGGTTGGCACTGAACCGCCAATATGACTTGGTGTGAAGCTTCCTGGCAGATTAAAATTGTGTGCCGGACCGAGACTCGAACTAGGGATCTTTGCCTTTCGCGGGCAAGTGGTAGAGCACTTGCCCGCAAAAGGTAATGTCCCCGAGTTCGAGTCTCGGTCTGGCACACAGTTTTAATCTGCCAGGAAGTTTCATATTAGCGCACACTCCACTGCAGAGAGAAAATCTCATTCTGGAAACATCCCCTAAGCTGTGGCTAAGCCGTCTCTCCTCAGTATCCTTTCTTTCAGGAGTGCTAGTTCTGCAAGGAGAGCTTCTGTAAAGTTTGGGAGACAAGGTACTGGCAGAATTGAAGATGTGAGGACTGGTCGTGAGTCGTGCTTGAGTAGCTCAGATGGTAGAGCACTTGCCCGCGAAATGCAAAGTTCCCGAGTTCGAGTCTCGGTCCGGCACACAGTTTTAATCTGCCAGGAAGTTTCATATCAGCGCACACTCCACTACAGAGTGAAAATCTCATTCTGGAAACATCCCCTAGGCTGTGGCTAAGCCGTCTCTCCTCAGTATCCTATCTTTCAGGAGTGCTAGTTCTGCAAGATTGGCAGGAGAGCTTCAGTAAAGTTTGGGATGTGGGAGACAAGGTACTGGCAAAATTGAAGATGTGAGGACTGGTCATGAGTCGTGCTTGGGTAGCTCAGATGGTAGAACACTTGCCCGCGAAATGCAAAGTTCCCGAGTTCGAGTCTCGGTCCGGCACACACTTTTAATCTGCCAGGAAGTTTCATATCAGTGCACACTCCACAGCAAAGTGAAAATCTCATGACACATTTCAACTCGTACTGTCTCGCCAATGAGATTGCATCTGATAGCCATAAAGGCGAACGTGATCGTTTAATGGTATAAGTAGTCCGGAATTTTATGGCTGAAGATTGGCGTTTACTGAATAGAAGCTGGTCAATTACATGAATGCTTGGTGTCTATCGAAGGGCTATGAATCCACACTCTTCAGTTCTGGACATTTACGTTCGACTTCCAGCGGCAATATAAAATTAACGACCATCCAGGACATGGACAGGGACTGCAGATGCGTGGCTCTAAGTGGGAATGCGAGTCAGGCAGGGAACGTGCCAAGATAGAGCGGGCATTTACGTGCCAGCGCGGCGTAGTGGTTAAAGCCACTTTATGATAAGCAGCAGATCCCCGGTTCGAGTTCTGCGCCAGCTCACATTTTCACTTGTCGGTATTGATTTCGCATAAAGTCCCGATGCCGCTGATATCATTAGTTCCTTTCCTTTTTTCCTTTGCTTTCTCCCCTCCCCCTCCTTCAATTTACATAATTGTATTTCAGTTATTTATCTATAAGCATTTCAAAGTTAAAGCTGGATCTGCGATATTTACTAGTTTCACACGAGACTCTTAGTAACGATCTGGACAAAAAGTTGTACTTCGTTATATATATATATATATATATATATATATATATATATATATATATATATATATATATATATATAGCCACAATAATATATTACAGGGTCCTGAGACGTTATGGATCTTGAGATTGCAAGTTCTAAATAAATTTAATTGGAGGGGACCTGGCACAGTACTGACTTGTCTAATATTCTTTAAGGCGAATTACAAAATTAAAAAAAAGGGGAGACTCACCGTGAAGAGTCGAACGGAAACTATTTGATGTGATGTACACTATGTGATTAAAAGTATCCGGACACCCCCCAAAACATACGTTTTTCACATTAGGTGCATTGTGCTGCCACCTACTGCCAGGTACTCCATATTAGCGACCTCAGTAGTTATTACACATCGTGAAATGGCAGAATGGGGCGCTCTGAGGAAGCCACGGACTTCGAACATGGTCAGGTGAGTGGACGTCACTTGGTCATACGTCTGTACACGACATTTCCACACTCCTTAACATTCCTAGGTCCACTGTTTCCGATGTGATAGTGAAGTGGAAACGTGAAGGGACACGTACAGGACAGAAGCGTACAGGCCGACCTCCTCTGTTGACTGACGGAGACCTCCGACAGTTGAAGACGGTCGTAATGTGTAATAGGCAGACAACTATCCAGACCATCGCACAGGAATTCCAGACTGCATCAGGATCCACTGCAAGTGCTATGGCAGCTAGGCGGGAAGTGTGAAAACTTGGATTTCACGGTCTAACGGCTGCTCATAAGCCACACATCACGCCGGTAAATACCAAACGACGCCTCGCTTGGTGTAAGGAGCTTAAACAGTGGGCGACTGAACAGTGGAAAAACGTTGTGTGGAGTGACGAATTACAGTACACAATGTGGCGATTCGATAGCAGGATGTAGGTACGGCGAATGCCCGATGAATGTCATCTGCCAGCGTTTGTAGTACTAACAGTAAAATTCGGAGGCGGTGGTGTTATGGTGTGGTCGTGTTTTTCATGGAGGGGGCTTGCACCCCTTGTTGTTTTGCGTGGCACTATCACAGCAAGGACTTACACCGATGTTTTAAGCACCTTCTTGATTCCCACTGTTGAAGAGCAATTTGTGGATGGCGATTGCATCTTTCAACAAGATCGAGCACCTGTTCGTAATGCACGCCTGTGGCGGAGTGGCTACACGACAATAACACCCCTCTAATGGCCTGCACAGAGTCCTGATCTGAATCCTGTGTTTTAGAACGCCTACTTCGTGCCAGGCCTTACCGACCGACATCGATGAACCGTAAATTTACTTTCAAAATCTTTTCTTAAAGAATTTACTTTATTTCCTAGCGATTCATCAAGAACATTAACACATTTAATCACACTAGGTGAGCGTGGAAGTAGTTGCCAGAAAGTAACTGATGGAAAATAAAATTACTTTTAACAAATGTGAATTTTATTCCTAAAAGCCTTTTCAATAACAGATTAAAAATTTTATTTAGAGGCGGGCAGAACAATATTAACAGTATGAGCCTTCGGGCTGAGAAGCTTGCCTGCTCCCTTTCAACGCGGCCGTAGTCATGACCGATCACAACAACGTCTGAAAGAGTACACTGGTGCAAATATGCAACACACCAGATTACTTTAAACTAAAAAAAATTTTAACAACTCACACAAACATGTAAAGTATGCACCCCGTAAGACGGATGGAAATGGTACTACACTCAAATTATTTGCCACCGAAAGTGCAATTTTTTAAGGACTCTTACGGTGGAGGGGTGGCAACCTTATAACCTAAAATGACCATTTAAATAAAACCCATAAAATGCAGACTTAAATAAAATGTACAACATGCTCTACATTACACATACACCACCTCGCCAGATGATAGGCAGGGTAAAAACATATTTCAAGAATTCGGCCTTTAAGCAATAAATTCGTTAACACCGAATCCGACAAACATGAAAGAGACAGCTAATAAGGGAAAAACGGACCATCCACTTCACAAATAACTACCTTCCCGCGGGTGGGCAAACGGAGAAGAATGGTGGGACGATCCCAAAACAAAGCGGCTGGTGACCTCACCAAGAAAACAACTAGAATTGAACAAGTAAATGTGACAACGTATCTCCAGTCACTTAACTTCCAATAAACTGCGATTTCTGGCGAAGACTTGGCGCAGAACCCCCCACGATCTCCCGAACCGTCCGCTGCCAGCCGTTTCAACGGACGCAGGAAGGCGCGTCGATCTCCCGTCTCACGGCGTCTCAGCTCGCCCCGGCCAGCCTGCTGTCGTGGTTTCGCTCCTGTTGCTCTCGTGTGAACCGCATAGCCACTACCCCTTTCTATACGGCGCTGCCTACTGGACTCACGTGGGGACCTCACATGCGCCGACGCTCAAAGCGCACAAGTCGTCTCGTGTCTCAGTGCGCGACCGAACAACCGACCGATCCAATCGCCAATGATCGTTGCCCGAGCAACTCGAGCAGACTGGCGGCCTAACGCGCAGGCTCAGATGCAGGTACTCAGCCCCGACCGGGCGACCACTAGCTGAGTTCTGTTACTGGCGGAGTGGCAAGACTCTCATTTTCTGGCTTTAAGTTTGATCCACATGACAGACATACTAGCACTCCGACGACAGACAGACACTAACTGCCGCACAAATGCAAACGAGAGACAGAGCAGGAACTGGTGACGCGAAACTGACCTATCCTCACTCCGACTGACCCCCTGCCGAGCTGATAGCGCCCCTTAAATGCACGTGAACAGGCAACCTTTCCGCTTTCCCATCAGATGGAGAAACCAAAGCTGCAATTACCACAGCGGCGCCACCGCCAGAAACGGAGGGCGACTGCTTCACACAACGTACTGCGGCGCGCTCTTCAAAACAGCAATTTTTTACCACGGCTCAATCGATACCTCTCCTCAGTGCAGCACTTAGTGAAGAATGGGCTGTCATTCCCCAAGAAACCTTCCAGCACGTGATTGAACGTATGCCTGCGAGAGTGGAAGCTGTCATCAAGGCTAAGCGTGGGCCAACACCATACTGAATTCCAGCAATACCGATGGATGACGCCACGAACTTGTAAGTCATTTGCAGCCAGTTGTCCTGATACTTTTGATCACATAGTGTACATGCACAGACACAGAGATTCTTATAACTTCAAAAAAAATTCACGTATTATTCCAGAGAAAGAGCTTCACAGATTGATCAAGTCAGTAATGCGTTATTTCAAAAATGGTTCAAATGGCTCTAAGCACTATATCTGAAGTCATCAGTCCCCTAGATTTAGAACTACCTAAACCTAACTAACCTAAGGACATCACACACATCCATGCCCGAGGCAGGATTCGAACCTGTGACCGTAGCGGCCGCGTGGTTCCAGACTGAAGCGCCTAGAACCGTTCGTCCACTCCGGCCGGCGCAAATGTGAAGACAAGCAGTAAAAACTCTCGCCCTGTGCGGTGTCGGATATCATCTTACTGAAATATAAATCCTGGATGGCTTACCATGAAGGTGAACAAAAAGATGCGTAGAATATCGTCGACAAACCGCAGTGTTGTAAGGGTTCGGCCGGTGACAGCCAAACGTGTCCTCCTGTGAAATGAAATGAAATGAAATGGCACACCAGACAATCATTCGTGGTTGTGTGGCCGTATGGTGGGCGACAATCAGGTTGGTATCCCACCGCTATCCGGAGCGTCTCCACACCCATCTTCGCTGGTGATCGAATCACGGTTCGATGTGGGGCTCTTCACTGAAGGCAGTTCTACTCAATGAGATTCCAGGGAGAATGTGCCCGACACCATTGCTAACGGGTTTGTTTGCGTGCAGGGGTCAATGGTAGTCGGCGCAAAGGCTGTTGTTGGTCCTTGTGGTCACTAAAGCCCGATAATGATGAATCCGGGACAGTGAGTGCCTCTGTGCCGATTGCTCGGTCGTCACGTTCTGTGGCCTCTCTAGGTCGACAACTTCCTTCTTCAAGCCGTGTTTGGCAATGGTTCACTCATAATTGGTAACATTATCGGATAGTGACATCGCTTCTATTCAATTACTTCTACTGGCTTCTTAGAGCCCAAACGCTGACATCTGCTTATACACTCCTGGAAATTGAAATAAGAACACCGTGAATTCATTGTCCCAGGAAGGGGAAACTTTATTGACACATTCCTGGGGTCAGATACATCACGTGATCACACTGACAGAACCACAGGCACATAGACACAGGCAACAGAGCATGCACAATGTCGGCACTAGTACAGTGTATATCCACCTTTCGCAGCAATGCAGGCTGCTATTCTCCCATGGAGACGATCGTAGAGATGCTGGATGTAGTCCTGTGGAACGGCTTGCCATGCCATTTCCACCTGGCGCCTCAGTTGGACCAGCGTTCGTGCTGGACGTGCAGACCGCCTGAGACGACGCTTCATCCAGTCCCAAACATGCTCAATGGGGGACAGATCCGGAGATCTTGCTGGCAAGGGTTGTTGACTTACACCTTCTAGAGCACGTTGGATGGCACGGGATACATGCGGACGTGCATTGTTCTGTTGGAACAGCAAGTTCCCTTGCCGGTCTAGGAATGGTAGAACGATGGGTTCGATGACGGTTTGGATGTACCGTGCACTATTCAGTGTCCCCTCGACGATCACCAGAGGTGTACGGCCAGTGTAGGAGATCGCTCCCCACACCATGATGCCGGATGTTGGCCCTGTGTGCCTCGGTCGTATGCAGTCCTGATTGTGGCGCTCACCTGCACGGCGCCAAACACGCATACGACCATCATTGGCACCAAGGCAGAAGCGACTCTCATCGCTGAAGACGACACGTCTCCATTCGTCCCTCCATTCACGCCTGTAGCGACAACACTGGAGGCGGGCTGCACGATGTTGGGGCGTGAGCGGAAGACGGCCTAACGGTGTGCGGGACCGTAGCCCAGCTTCATGGAGACGGTTGCGAATGGTCCTCGCCGATACCCCAGGAGCAACAGTGTCCCTAATTTGCTGGGAAGTGGCGGTGCGGTCCCCTACGGCACTGCGTAGGATCCTACGGTCTTGGCGTGCATCCGTGCGTCGCTGCGGTCCGGTCCCAGGTCGACGGACACGTGCACCTTCCGCCGACCACTGGCGACAACATCGATGTACTGTGGAGACCTCACGCCCCACGTGTTGAGCAATTCGGCGGTACGTCCACCCGGCCTCCCGCATGCCCACTATACGCCCTCGCTCAAAGTCCGTCAACTGCACATACGGCTCACGTCCACGCTGTCGCGGCATGCTACCAGTGTTAAAGACTGCGATGGAGCTCCGTATGCCACGGCAAACTGGCTGACACTGACGGCGGCGGTGCACAAATGCTGCGCAGCTAGCGCCATTCGACGGCCAACACCGCGGTTCCTGGTGTGTCCGCTGTGCCGTGCGTGTGATCATTGCTTGTACAGCCCTCTCGCAGTGTCCGGAGCAAGTATGGTGGGTCTGACACACCGGTGTCAATGTGTTCTTTTTTCCATTTCCAGGAGTGTATTAATCACACACCTGTCTGCGAGGCACATTTACTGTTCAACTCAGAAAAAGGAATGAAATTTGCAAAGATTTTATGTCCTCGTGTCGACTATGTGCCCTGTTTGTGCGTATGTTATCAGTCGTTAGCGATATAAAAATAAAAATGCTACCATACTGCGCTAACATTGACGCTATCATGTTCTACGGCATCATTCTACGCCGACTACTGCTCCCCAGTACATTTATTTCATAATGAATTTTTTGATAAATAATTTCTCTCTTTTGGGCCAACGGCCTTGCCGCAGTGGTAACACCGAGTCCCGTCAGATCACCGAAGTTAACGCGCTATCGCCCTTACCTAGCACTTGGAGGTGACCACCCTGTTTGCCGAGGGCTGGTAGCAAGCAGGGTGCACTCAGCCCTTGTAAAGCAAACTGAGGAGCTACTTGATCGAGAAGTAGCGCCTTCGGCCAGGAAAACTGACAACGGCCAAGAGACCAATGTGCTGACCTCACCGCCCTCCATATCCGGATTCAGAGACGCCAGTAGGCTGAGGGCGACAAAGCGGACGGTCAGTACCTTTGGGTCTTCCGAGAACTATTCAGAGGAGTGTTTAGTTTTTCAATACATCTCTTTTACAAACCGACAGCTCTATTCACAGATAACATTAAAAATAAAAGTAAAATTAATATAGACTTTAAGTCACTTTCTGTGGTCTAGAAAGGCGTTCATTATTCAGGAACACATGTTTTCAACTACTTTCCAGCAGCTATAAAAAGTTTAACCACTAATAAACTTCAGTTTAAGAACAGCATGCCAACTCCTTCCACTACTTTGACAAAGCAAATGATGAACACAGATTTTCTCTTGGATGTCGTATGGTAATGGTAGCCTAATAAGTACAATGCGCACCTCAGTGCGTTGTATATTCACATGTTTTGTGAAAAGCTTGGTGTTACCTCCTAAGGGAAAAAATTGTTTAAGATCTTTCGATTTATTATGTACCCATGAGAACCACTTCACTTAGAATTTGTTGGGGGTATATTAGCGTACCTCGATACGTTTTGCCTTGGTAATCTCCTCACTGTCGCTCCACATCTAATCTAATTTAATCTAAGTTAACACACTGATGTATGAAACCATTGTGCGTATTGTCACAACTAAATTCTTGAAACGGGGAGTTAGTTCTGTATTACGTACATATACGAGCGTAAATTAAAAACTAATATACAGACAAACGACAGAATTTTATTTGTAAAATATAAATCATCATCTGCCTCTGTGTGCCACGTGAAACCATTATGGATTCATTAAAAATGAATATTTTATTCCTAAAAGGATGCGTGCAATTTCAACGCATCATTTTTACCTGTCGCAGTGGTTTGCATTTCGCAATAACAATTGCAGTGAAGACATTTTCCACTAGCGTATTTTTTCGACGTGGTCGAGTAGAGAGCACTTTTTGTCATTTTCTGACACTTTTAATTCCTGTCCATGCTCCAAGCGGAAAAAGATGTTACTTAGGAAAGAATTTTTCTAAAATCTCGGACAGCTCAAGTAGGAGTAATAAGAATGAAAAGTCGAGAAAGGCAACTCTGTGTAAAGCAGGGCTGTAGTCGAAGAATTAGTGAAGAAAGTGAATGAAAATGTTGGAAGACGAATAAAAGTTCAAAGGAGAATGGATACTAGTGCCAAAGCTTCCCTTCTGGCTGCGTGAAAGGAAGACTTAACGTACAACTCTGTCAGCCCAAATAGTCTCGAGACATCCACCCCCACGGTCCCCCAACTCGCTGCACTCGTAAATCCCCAAAACATAATTCTCGACCACAATTTTCACATGTACTTTTCGTAAATATGTACGCTGAAGTTCCTCTGATTTCCTATTTTGAGGCTTATATTATTCTCCACCGCCCACAGACATTTATTTTATTTTTAATTCTCACCGGGCAAGCCAATACTTGGCATGCAGAACATAGGATGTCAAACTTTTGAGGCAAACATCGAGGTGTTATAAAAGGTGTCATGAGGATCGGGAGGAACAAATTGAGGATAGGAACGCGTGTTCATAAATGTCATCCAACGACGCTACAGAGTTTGGAAGTTACTGGTGCTTGCCACAAGACCTTTCCTTCAGCAGCAAACGTTATTTTGTACGCCGACAGACCGTAGGCGGAATATCTCGCAAAGTTGTTTGTTATTCAATGATCGTGATTTGATTGATTGTTACAATTGGCAGTGGAGAAGATGGAACCAGCTGCTGCTTGGAAAGGCCTTTCCTCTTATGAACAAGATGCTCTGTTGCCTCAGTGGATGACTCTTTCCGCCAAAAGGTTCAATCTGCACTTCATTCTTCTCACAGAACCACTTTTCGCACCATTCAGATATTTTTTTAAAAAATGGTTTTGTAATTTGTTTTGATCTTCTGATGACTTTATTATTCAATAAACGACAGCGTCATCAGCAAACAATCTAGAACAGCTGCTCAGATTGTCTCCCAAATCGTTAATATAGATAAGGAACAGCAAAGGGCCTATAACACAACCTTGGGGAACGCCAGAAATCACTTTTGTTTTACTCGATGACTTTCTGTCAGTTACTATGAACTGTGACCTCTCTGACAGGAAATCACAAATCCAGACACATAATTGAGACGATATTCCATAAGCACGCAATTTCACTACAAGCCGCTTGTGTGGTACAGTGTCAAAAGCCTTCCGGGATTCCAGAAATACGGAATCGATCTGAAATCACTTGTCAATAGCACTCAACACTTCATGTGAATAAAGAGCTAGTTGTGTTTCACAGGACGATGTTTCCTAAACCCATGTCGACTGTGTGTCAATAGACAGTTTTCTTCGAGGTAATAACTTTTCTTAAATGCTGGCTACACTTTTTGCTTTCCAAAAATACTTTGTGCACTCGTCTCGTGATTGAGAATGTTGACGTTATACAGTGTATCTAATGAGCAATTTTATATAATTGACGTAACTCTGCCTTTGATAATGACGGGAAGTCGAAACGCTTCAGGCGTTTTTGGAAATAAAAAAAGTGTGGGCAAGACACAAGAATAGTTATTAATGGCCAACTGAGAACGTTTGGAGTATCACGGGCAGAGCCCTCAAACCAGGTCGGGATTTCGACGATCTAAGGCCCCAATTGGACAGAATTTGGCATGATATCCCTCAGGATGATATCCAACAATTCTAACAATCAGTGTCAAGCCGAATAACTGCTTGAATAAGGGCCAGAGATAGACCAACGCGTTATTGACATTTTCAGTTTTTGAATCTGTTCCTCTTGAATAAATCTTACAATTTTTATATTTACTTCTTAGTGAGAATTAAAATAGTTCTAATTCCCCAGTCCGACGAATGTTTTTGGAAGGTTTCCTTGGTCATCAGGCGAACGCCAGAAATGGAAATTGGAATTGGGAGCACATCTCACGCACTCGCGGCTTCCTGGAATCTTTGGCTGAAACGACTGTTTGTATTGCAACATCCAACCTGCTTTATTACGTCGACCCGTAAGCGGTTATTGTGGCTTGGCTACGGCTGTATTTTCAGTGCTGAGTGATACCTCGTAGCATTCAACCACTTTAACTATACTTCACGTGTTTCAAAAGGCAATGTTCTCATCATCAGATGCCGGCAATCAGCTCTTATGACTAAAACACTGAAACTAACAATACACTAGAGTTTTCAGTGTTTTAATCATACACTCCTGGAAATGGAAAAAAGAACACATTGACACCGGTGTGTCAGACCCACCATACTTGCTCCGGACACTGCGAGAGGGCTGTACAAGCAATGATCACACGCACGGCACAGCGGACACACCAGGAACCGCGGTGTTGGCCGTCGAATGGCGCTAGCTGCGCAGCATTTGTGCACCGCCGACGTCAGTGTCTGCCAGTTTGCCGTGGCATAGGGAGCTCCATCGCAGTCTTTAACACTGGTACCATGCCGCGACAGCGTGGACGTGAGCCGTATGTGCAGTTGACGGACTTTGAGCGAGGGCGTATAGTGGGCATGCGGGAGGCCGGGTGCACGTACCGCCGAATTGCTCAACACGTGGGGCGTGAGGTCTCCACAGTACATCGATGTTGTCGCCAGTGGTCGGCGGAAGGTGCACGTGCCCGTCGACCTGGGACCGGACCGCAGCGACGCACGGATGCGCGCCAAGACCGTAGGATCTTACGCAGTGCCGTAGGGGACCGCACCGCCACTTCCCAGCAAATTAGGGACACTGTTGCTCCTGGGGTATCGGCGAGGACCATTCGCAACCGTCTCCATGAAGCTGGGCTACGGTCCCGCACACCGTTAGGCCGTCTTCCTCTCACGCCCCAACATCGTGCAGCCCGCCTCCAGTGGTGTCGCGTCAGGCGTGAATGGAGGGACGAATGGAGACGTGTCGTCTTCAGCGATGAGAGTCGCTTCTGCCTTGGTGCCAATGATGGTCGTATGCGTGTTTGGCGCCGTGCAGGTAAGCGCCACAATCAGGACTGCATACGACCGAGGCACACAGGGCCAACACCCGGCATCATGGTGTGGGGAGCGATCTCCTACACTGGCCGTACACCTCTGGTGATCGTCGAGGGGACACTGAATAGTGCACGGTACATCCAAACCGTCATCGAACCCATCGTTCTACCATTCCTAGACCGGCAAGGGAACGTGCTGTTCCAACAGGACAATGCACTTCCGCATGTATCCCGTGCCACCCAACGTGCTCTAGAAGGTGTAAGTCAACTACCCTGGCCAGCAAGATCTCCGGATCTGTCCCCCATTGAGCATGTTTGGGACTGGATGTATCGTCGTCTCACGCGGTCTGCACGTCCAGCACGAACGCTGGTCCAACTGAGGCGCCAGGTGGAAATGGCATGGCAAGCCGTTCCACAGGACTACATCCAGCATCTCTACGATCGTCTCCATGGGAGAATAGCAACCTGCATTGTTGCGAAAGGTGGATATACACTGTACTAGTGCCGACATTGTGCATGCTCTGTTGCGTGTGTCTATGTGCCTGTGGTTCTGTCAGTGTGATCATGTGATGTATCTGACCCCAGGAATGTGTCAATAAAATTTCCCCTTCCTGGGACAATGAATTCACGGTGTTCTTATTTCAATTTCCAGGAGTGTATTTGCTGAGTATCGACAGTCAGATGATGAGGCTATTATGTGAAGTATTTAAGGAGGTCAAATGCTACTAATTATCAGTGACACAGCGCAACAGCCACCATCGTACATCTGAGAATTGGATAATAATAAAAATATAGTGCTGCTTGCAAATGAACCTCACTTCAGTATCAGTCGAGGCATATTTCAGGGCCATTTGTGTAGTAGCAATAGTATTATCAATAGTAGTAGTAGAAGTAGTAGTTGTTGCTGTTGTTGTTTGATGCAGCTCTACAGGCCAGTCCATCCTGTGCATAACTACTGCATCCTATGTTCATTTGAGCCTGCTCAATGTATTCGAGCATTGGTCCCACTCAACAGCTCTTACCCTCCACAATACCCTACATTAACAAACTGACGATGCCTTAGGACGTATCCTATCAGCTGATAACTCTTGCAAGTTGCTCCATACGCTCTTGTCGCCCCAATTCGTCCCAGTGCCTCCTCATTAATTACTCCATATACTCACGATTCTTCTCTAGCATCGCCTTTTCAAAACTTCTATGCTCCTCGTTGAACTGTACCGGTACCGTATAAGACTTGAGACACATATCTTCAGAAAATATTTCCTGACTTATAAATTTATATCTGACGTTAACAAATTTCCCTTTTTCAGATATGCTTTTCTGTTATTGCCTGTCTGCATTTTATATGTTCCCTACAGTTACCTTGCTGCCCAAGTACTAAAACTGCTGTAATGATGTTAGTGACTCATTTCCTAACCTAATTCCTTCATCATCGCCTGATTTAATTTGACTACATTCCGCTATCCTTGTTTTAATTTTGTTGATGTTATTCTTGTAATCTCTTTGCAAGACACAGTCCCTTTCAACTGCTCATCCAAATCCTTTGCCGTCTCTGACACAATTACAATGTCATCGGTAAACCTCAATATTTTGTGAAGTTTAATTCTCTTTTCAGATTTCTCCATGGTTTCCTTAACTTCTTGCTGAATGTACAGACTGAATACCATAGTAGATATACTACAATCCTGCCTCACTTCCTTCTCAACTATTGCTTCTTTTCACGTTCTTCGACCCTTACAACAGTCCAGTCTCTGCCCAAGTTGTGAATAACCCCTCGCTCCCTGTATTTTATCACTGCTACCTTCATAATACAGAACGTAAAGAGAGATGAAAATCTAATAGTCATGGGGGACTGGAATGCAGTTGTAGAGGAAGGAGTAGAACAGAAGGTTACAGGAGAATATGGGCTTCGGACAAGGAATGAGAGAGGAAAAAGACTAATAGAGTTCTACAATAAATTTCAGCTAGTAATAGCGAATACTCTGTTCAGGAATGACAAAGGGGGGACGTATACTTGGAAAAGGCCGGGTGATACGAGAATATTTTATTTAGATTAGATCACGATCAGACAAAGATTCCGAAATCAGATACTGGATTGTAAGGCGTATCCAGGAGCAGATATAGACATCAGTCAGGAAGAACCATTACACAAAGAAGCGGGAGACGTAAGTACTAAGGAATGACGAGATACGCTTGAATTTCTCTAAGGCTATATAGATACAGCAATAAGGAATAGCTCAGTAGGCAGTACAGTTGAATAGGAATGAACATCTCCAAAAACGGGCATCACAAATGTTGGAAAGGAAAACATAAGTACAAAGAAGGTATGTGCTAAGAAACCATGGGTAACAGAAGAAGTACTTCAGTTGTTCTATGGAAGGAGGAGGTGCAAAAAAGTTCCGGGAAACTCAGGAATACAGAAATATAAGTCGCTGAGAAATGAAATAGATAGGAAGTGCAGGGAAGCTAAGACGAAATGGCTGCATGAAAATGAGAAGAAATCGAAAAAGAAATGATGGTGAGAAGGACAGGCTGAGCATACAGGAAAGTCAAAACAACTTCGGTGACAAAAAACGCAAGGGTAGTAACATAAAAAACGAAACGTGAATTTCACTATTAAATGCAGAAAGCGAATAGGTGGAAACAGTACATTGAAAGCAAGTATGAAGGAGAAGATTTGTCTCGTGTGATAGAACAGGATTCGATGTAGAAGAGATGAGTGGAAATATGTAATGTCGCTGCCGGTGGTCATTTTGAACACAACCTGTGATGGTCAGTTGTTTCTTTACTGGTCAGAATCCATATAACTAGCGTATCCACTTGGGTTGCTCTTTAGTGTGTGCTTCCACAGGTATTGTACAAGTGTCGGTAAGGGAACTCCTCAAAATACGGTACCTCGTAAACGACTCTCATTGGAATCCTACAACAGACACCACTGACATTCTAATTTACCTTACTTTTAGTTTTTTAAAGTCAGTAGGTATTGTCCCTTTTAAAAAGTGTGTGTTTGCCCAAAAAATAGACTAGGTATTATTCCAAACTGCTTATCAGCGAATAATAGGAGCCCCTGACTACCAATGCATTCTTTCATAACAGCACATCAATAGCACTTTCTATCTCCGTAATATTTGTGAAGTTTTAGGTGTTTAATCCTGTACACAATTTCTCAAGTCAACATCCCTTTTTCTCACCACATGTGCAGGGATGAATAAGGTTAGAAAGTTTTTATTTAACCGCATTCTGACATCGCATACCGATTTGGCGCTAAAATTTACCATTTGAGGACAATTTTAACATAAGACTTTTAATTATCATAGGCAAAAGGGGATCATGGATGCCCAGCTTCATACATACATTTTACGAAACTAACTTCTTAATCACGGATAAGAGACTCCATTTTCATATTATCTTATTACAAATACCGTTTCATTTGTTTTAAGGCCCTTATTGATTGGATAATTTATATAAAGCATTCTCATAAATAAAAACCGCGACCACTGCAGTAGTCTGTTATTTCAGCCCGTCGTACAAGCTGACTTTTCTAAGCAAACAATCTTTCCGAAACGACAAACATATTTGTCATTTGCACCTTGAATTGTGGTTTCTTATTGCTACTGCGGCCTAACGAGCGTACTGTAGTTCAAGACGTTTGTCGAGTTGAAGTTATAGCTCTCGTGGTCTTACTTACAGTCCCTGATATCTGCTCGTTATACAACCCAGGACAAAAATTCTGGATACAAAATACATTTTTGAACACATGATGTTGTGTTGGCTGATGGGCCAACACCTTGTTACTAGAGGAGGCCGAAATGCACGCGTTTAGCTCACGCAGGCTGGCGTGAGGAGGGAAGGACTATACTAACGTGAGGTCTGGAACATGACAAGGAATGAGTATTCAGAAAGCGGACTAATTAGTTTCATACTTAACTTTAATTCATTAATGATGAACGTCGCTCTTGACAGTACATGAGTCACAATATTATCTGTTCAGAAGATATAGTAACTGAATATGGCGCCTTGCTAGGTCGTAGCAAATGACGTAGCTGAAGCCCATGCTAAACTGTCGTCTCTGCAAACGAGAGCGTATATTGACAGTGAACCATCGCTAGCAAAGTCGGCTGTACAACTGGGGGCGAGTCCTAGGGAGTCTCTCTAGACTAGACCTGCCGTGTGGCGGCGCTCGGTCTGCAATCACTGATAGTGGCGACACGCGGGTACGACGTATACTAACGGACCGCGGCCGATTTAAAGGCTACCACCTAGCAAGTGTGTTGTCTGGCGGTGACACCACACATGTAAATGTATACGGATGCATAATTAATTCATGATTATTATTTTGCGTCGTTCCGTTCATTTTTAAAGAACCAGTCAGTCATTCGTCAACCAATCTGAGAGAGCAAAAGTAAAGCCGAAGTTTTAAACTTCGCATTTGAGAAATCGTTCACGCTTTCAAATGCCCCCATAAATGAAAGTCAAGAGGGCTGAGGTCAGGAGAGCGTGGAGGCCATGGAATTGGTCCGCCTCTACCAATCCATCTGTTGTTGAGAAGCGTACGAACACTTCGACTGAAATGTGCAGGAGCTCCATCGTGCATGAGCCACATGTTCTAGCAGCACAGGTAGAGTATTCCCTATGAAATCATGATAACGTGCTCCATTGAGAGTAGGTGGAAGAACATGGGGCCCATTCAAGATATCGCGAGCAATGCCTGCCCAAACGTTCACAGAAAATCTGTGTTGATGACGTGATTGCACAATTGCGTGCGGATTCTCGTCAGACCACACATGTTGATTGCGAAAATTTACAATTTGATCACGTTGGAATGAAGCCTCATCCGGAAAGAGAACATTTGCACTGAAATGAGGATTGACACACTGTTGGATGAACCATTCGCAGAAGTGTACCCGTAGAGGCCAATCAGCTGCTGATAGTGCCTGCACACACTGTACACGGTACGGAAACAACTAGTTCTCCCGTAGCAGTCTCCATACAGTGACGTGGTCAACGTTACCTTGTACAACAGCAACATCTCTGACACTGACATTAGGGTTATCGTCAACTGCACGAAGAATTGCCTCGTCCATTGCAGGTGTCCTCGTCGTTCTAGATCTTCCCCAGTCGCGAGTCATAGGCTAGAATGTTCCGTGCTCCCTAAGACGCCGATCAATTGCTTCGAACCTGTTGATGCTACGTACTGATGTGCTTGATGCTAGTACTGTAGAGCAACGAGTCCCATGTCAACACAAGCACCGAAGTCAATATAACCTCCCTTCAATTGGACCAACTGGCGGTGAATCGAGGAAGTACAGTACTAACTGACGAAACTAAAATGAGCTCTAACATGGAAATTAAGCGTTTACGGTCACACGTCCACATAACATCTTTTCTTTATTTGTGTGCGACGAATGTTTCCTGAAAGTTTGGCCGTACCTTTTTGTAACATCCTGTATATGTAAATGATCTGGTGGACAGGGTGGACAGCAATCTACGGTTGTTTGCTGATGATGCTGTGGTGTGTGAGAAGCTGTCGTCGTTAAATGGCTGTGGGAGGATACAAGATGACTTAGTCAAAATTTCTGGTTGGTGTGACGAATAGCAGCTAGTTGTAATTGCAGAAAAATGTAAGATAATACAGATGTGTAGGAAAGGCAGAACCCGTAAGGTGCGGATACATTGTTACCAGTGTCCTGCTTGACACAGTCATGTCGATTAAATATCTAGGCGTAACGTAGCGAAGTGATGTGAAATAGAACGAGTATGTGAGGGCTGTAGAGGGGAATGTGAATGGTCGGTTTACAGGGAGAATTTTAGGAAGGTATGGTTCATCGGTAAAGGAGGCTTCGTGTAGGACACTAGTTGAGTACTGTTCGACTGTTTGGGACTCGCACCAGTTCCGATTAAAGGAGGACCTCGAAGAAACTCAGATGTGGGCTGCTGCATTTGTTATCGGTAGATTCTAACAACATGGAAGTACTACATAGATGTTTCGGGGAAGCAAATGGGGATCACTGAATGGAAGGCGACGTTCTTTTCGAGAAGCGCTATTGAGAAAACTTAGAGAATCGGATCGGATCCATTATAAATGGTTTTTGAAAGCCTGCGACTGCGAAAACAATAAGTTTCTTTAAAAATAAGTCTTCTGCTACCAGTCACGATTTCTTTTATTTTACTTTTCGCACGACTCGATTCGAGAAATGATTCCCATTTTTAAGTGCGTTTTTTGCGTGTATTAAGCCATTTCTACTGATGGTGTCAATTGTGAGAGTCTGATTCATTTCGTTGACTTTTACTGCAACACGCGATTTTTGTTGTTGGATATCGATTCTTTTGGTGAAGTTAGTGGCGAAATTTAGAAGAATTTATACTTTAAGTTTTCTAATGGTCCGTTTGTGCAAAGTCTCACACACAACTTGTTGCACACTTTACACATTGAAAATATCTTATACAAAGAAAACACTTAAAAAGGTCTTCTTACAAGGTGTCCACAGAGATAACATTATAGGTCTTCTACAGAGTATGATATGCTTTTGTACAGAGGCTATTTATCTTAACAATTTGGCTCATAAATTACTTATATAGATTTAAAATTGTTCTTATTTCTATGTTTTACTATTTTTATTTAAGTACACTATCGAAACATCTGAAGAAATTCACTGATTCACTTTCAGGTTTTTCGTTTAATATTTTATCTTCATATTTTCTGTAATACATCTCCAGTTCTTCTAGCAAATCTATTTTATGTCATTTATTAAGTCGGTGGAGTACTTTGATATTTTGCACTATTTCTCCAAATGGGTGTCCCGTATTATGTATTTGTGTTGCTATTGCTGACGTAGTGTGTTTGTTGTGTGTGCAGGCTTTAATGTGCTCTGTGCAACTGGTGTTGAAATTTCGGCCTTTTTGTTCTAGGTAGAACATGGAGCATTACTGGCATGTTACCTTGCATATTCCAGAGTATGAGTATGGATCATGATTACACTTTATATTATGTACTAGTTTTTGTTGTAGTTTATTAGATGTAGAAACCCCAATTTTTACTTTGTGATTTTTGACAACATTTGCAATCTTCTGAGATATATTGCCTATGTATGCAATACTAGAAATACATTTGCTTTTATCTTTTTCTTCAGTGGTGCAGTTTGCACCTGGGTCTTTCTTCACTTTGTTTAGGATTGTGTCAACCATGGAAAGATTGTAGCCATTGGCAACTGCCATCTTTTTCAGTGTATTTATTTCTTGTTGCATATTCTCTCGGTGCAATGGTATTTTTGTTGCTCTGTGCAGCACTGACCTGTATGCTGCCTGTTTATGGATATTTGGGTGACATGAGGTTGCAGGGATTGTGGTCTCAGTCATCGTGTTTTTCCTATAAATTTTGAATGTGCATGTGTTGTTATGTCTCGCAATATTCAGGTCCAGAAAGTTGATGCTTTATTTTGCTCATGTTCCGCTGTAAATTTGATTTTCTCATGTAGATTATTGAAGTATTTAAAATGTCTGATGTCTTTGGTATCCCCTTTCACTAACAGTAGTGTGTCATTTACATATCACCTATAAAATTCTATTTTTAGGCAAGGTTCTTGTCTGTCAAATAATTTTTGTTCTAAATGATCTATGTATATGTCAGCTATGGTACCAGATATACATGATCCCATTGCTAGACCATCTGGTTGTTTATAAATGTTGTCGTTAAAGCTTGTAACTAAGGGTTAGCTGAAGGACTTCCATAAATTCGACAATCTCTGTGTATGAAAGTTTCTTGTGTTGCGTAAGGTTCTTTTGTATTAGTGTTAGCTCTTCTTGTATGGGTATGTTTGAGTAAAGGTTGGTGATGTCGAGTGATATAAACTGCTCTTCTTGGGGGAGCTTTCTGGTTCTTAGTTCTTTAGCTAGTATCATGTTGTTTTTTATGTATAATTTTTCATCAGTATGTTATTCAGTTTCTGTGACAGTTTATATGCTGGGTTATTTATAGTGTTGACCACGGGACATATCGGATTTCCATCTTTGTATTTTTTTGGCTGTGATCTGAGAGAAAAATCGTGACTGGTAGCAGAAGATTGATTTATAAACAAACCTATTTAGAGAATCGGCATTTGAGGCTGACTGTAGAATGATTCTACGGGGTACTCTCCGCCACGCACTATGCAGTGGCTTGCGAAGTCTGTATGCAGACAGAGATGTAGATGTTTCCTACTCATGCCCTCAGCTACCCTCACCCCCTCGATTACACTTATTCCAAATACTATCATTATTTAAAACTACAAGAGCACGAAGTGCTCGTACGGGCCCCCTGGTTCTTTACACATTCTCGACATATTGACTGTTGAAACAGCGAGCGATACGCTTTCGAAACAAGTTTTAGTCTACATTCCCAAATATGATTTTGCCTACCGATTATCGGTTCCGGTACAAAGCATCAACCCCAAGTGGATGTGTCAAATGGGTGTGCGGACGTTTGCCACGCCGGACATTTGCCACTATTTTACCTGTTCCGAAGGGTTGGGTCCCTTGTCTCCCCCTCCTTCTCCCCCTCCTCCTCCTCCTCCTCCTCCTCCTTGTCACCCGCATTTAGTAACTCCACTTTAGTCGCATTGTCATCAGTAACATTACCGCCGCTGTCGCCCAGTAATGGTACTTACTGAGACTTTCCGCTGGTTTACTTAACATAAGGACGAGAATCTCTTTGGATTTTCCGTCACATTTCTAGAGACAGTTTCGTTGTGGAAACTATTAAATGCATCTCGCATTGAAATCCGCACCAAATTTCGAGCCTCAGTAAAAATTCGCCAATCTTGAAGATTTTGCGTTCATCTAAATTATACGTGCTTTTTTCGGTGCTCCTGCAGCAGCTTTCTGTTGCGTTTTGTGTACCACGGGGGATCAGTTCCGTCTCCTATTAATTTACTTGGTATGAATCTCTCGAGTGCTATTGATACTATTTCTTTGAACGTAAGCCACATCCGGTGTTCACTTACATAGTTTAGGAAGGATTGAAGACTGTCTCTTAGAAAGACGTCAACCGAATTTTTAGCTGCTTTTATAAATAGATATATTTCGCGTTAAGTTTTGGTGAATTTCTTTGTTACGGAATTGAGCCTCGCTACGACTGTAATCCCTGTATCCGTCGTGATGCTAAGGATTATTTGTGGCTAAGAGATCAAGTGTGTTTTCGTAACCAATTACAATTTGAATAGCCTTGTGAACTAATTGTTCAAAAATTTAAAAAAGTATTTAGAACAATTACGGAAGTTGTTTTCTGTATATAATAGGGTCTGAAAATGTATTTTTGTCAACATACGGAAGGCAGATTCAAGTCAGTGCCAACTATAATTGTATGAGTAGGATACCCATTTGTGATGAGACTCAGATTTTCTTTGTAATGTTTAGCAACTGTTTCATCTGAGACCGGGGGTCGGTAAACGGAGCCAGTTATTAATTTATTCCGGTTCTCGAATATAACCTCCACCCATACTAAGTCACAGGAACTATCTGCTTCAATGTTCCATGTGAGCTGGAACACACATTACATTATTCTTCCTTAAGTTGTGCTTCTTGTTTCTGTTGTAGTGCAGACCATTAAAAATACGGCTTTTCCCTCCAAAGTCTAGGATGCTTTCTCTGTGACTCTGTAAATACCACAGCTAAACAATGTAGAACAACTACGTACATCACAAGCATAGCATTCTGTATTACTTAATTTCCTTGTTTCTAACATTTTAAAATTGTACGTCGACTTTAGATGACATGTCAATCATAGATGTTCTTATCTCTATTTAGTGAACGTATTTTCAGTCATGCTTTGAACATTGTCCCGCTACACTTTATTAACTAATGTTTCGCCGCAACGGATATCGGATTTTAGGGAGTAAATTAATATTGAGTATGTCGTTTTTCTTTTCAAACATTCACATACCCATTTCCTCTTTCCTTATCGTCTTTTGGGCATGCAGTTGTAGTAATTAAAGTAGGCACAAATGCAATGATCAAAAAGAAATGATTAGCGTACATTCTCTTTACATACTTCATTTCTTATTGCTCCCATGGTGATGGACTATTTCTATCGCAATAGTAAGCGTGAAAGGAGGCTACCGTACAGACAGACGGATCTATATTTATACCTAGCAGGACTTCTTACATAATCCTCGGTATTGCTTTCGTTTCCCAAAAGTTATAAATATTTCAATTTCGGAAAAGGAGCTCTGTATTTCGCCAAGATGTCGAAGAAGAAGGCCCCTTACGTACTGGTTGTAACGAGTAAGATTTTAGGGACTGATGACCTTAGCAGTTAAGTCCCGTAAGATTTCACACACATTTGAACATTTGGAGTAAGATGTGGAGACGGCGGTTAGAAAGCGGACAGAAGAAGTACGAAGAAGGGCGTCCCTTACCTGAAGGATCGCTACTCAAGCTACCTGGCGAAGGGGCAAGCAAGGCAAATGTCCGGCGTGGCAAATGTCCATAGTGGCAAATGTTCGGCATTCGTCAAATGATCTTACTATAGACTTGATACTGATAAATATCAATCACACAAGGTGACCTCGCAAGCAGCTGGCGTCGTTAAACCGCTTTGATCTACCGGTATGCATTACTCTGGCAGGGACCGCTTCCATGAGTGTACTCTTGCACCTACTGTACGTGATATCTACGACCCTTGCGAAAGTTATGGAAAGGTAAGAGGAGTGCGCTTGACGCTGTATTTTGGTTTCTAATTGAGGCTTTAGCTTGAGTAAGGAAACCTTCAAACTTGAACTTGGTTTCCTGTAAAATGATTTTTGTAAGTTTCGCTTAGGAATGAAATTAAAAGGAAGTGTAGGGAAGCAAAGGCGAAACGACTGCCGACAAAATGTGAAGAAATTCATAAAGAAATTGTCACTGGGACAGATCCAGCATATAAAAATGTCCATATAACTTTCAGTGAAATTAAAAGCCACGGCGTCAACTTTGAAATTGGAAAACGCGGAGGTAAGAACCAATAAAAAGTATTGTGAGTGACTCTACGAGGTGAAGGAACTGTGTACTGACGTGATAGAAGGAAAACCCTCCACACAATCCCGTAGACATTAAAGGTAGATAAACGCGGTAACTATCGTGCTATAAGATAGCTTATTCATCCGCGTAGCTGATAAGAATGACACAGAATAATGAAAAAAATAACTGAGTATCTGTTAGATGATGTTTGGTTTTAGGGAAGCTAAAGGCACAAGGAGGAAGTTCTGACGCTGCCCTTGGTAACACAGGCAAGACAGGAAATTATGGTTCTTTCTTAGGATTCGGTGACTTACAAAAAGCGTTCGACACTGTACAGCGCCGCAAGAAGTTTGAAATTATCAGAAAAATAGGAGTAAGCTTTAGTGAAAGACGGGTAATAGACGAGTACAATACGTCAAGAACCAAGGATGAAGAATAACAGTTGAAGACTTAAGGGTTGGAAAGTTGCACAGGTCATACAAATAAACAAAAACGGAAATTAATTAATCCACTGAATTATAGACCCATATCATGGACTTCAATGTGTAGTAGGATTCTGGCACGCATTCGGTGTGCTAACACTCTGAGATACCGTTATGAAAGCGGTCACTTGACACATGATCAGCAAGGATTCAGAAAATATCGTTCTTGTAGCACACAACTTGCTTTTTATTCACACACAGTAAGGCTATTGACGTGAGATTGAGGATATGCAGAAGGTTTTTGACACCATTCCTCAGAAGCGTCTTCTAATTATATTATATGCTGGATAAAATAATTTTAGGTATTGGGCCGCGTCATTGAAAACTACTAAAACAACTAAACTGCTGACGTTTCGACTGTGAACCGCCCTGAAGAGGACCGCAGCAAATCGGTCGAAACGTTAGCAGTTTAGTTGTTTTAGTAGTTTATAATGGCGTGGCCATACCCAAAATTACGTTATCCAAAATATCACTTTCCGTGGAAGGCTCCGTACTTATATCAATTTGCATTCTGATGGAGTTTCTTCTCAGCCGTGCGATTAAAAAAAATGTTCAAATGTGTGTGAAATCTTTTGGGACTTAACTGCTAAGGTCATCAGTCCCCTAAGCTTACACACTGCTTAACCGAAATTATCCTAAGGACAAACACACACACCCATGCCCGAGGGAGGCCTCGAACCTCCGCCGGGACCAGCCGCACAGTCCATCACTGCAGCCCATGCGATTCGATTCGTGACTTCCTGTTAGTAAGGTCACAGTTTGTAGTAATTGACGGGGAGTCCTGTAGTGTTGTTCTCCAAGGGAGTGTAACATAAACCCTACTATTCTTATAATGGATAAACCATTTACGAGACAATCTGAGCAGACATGTTAGATTGTTCCCAGATGGCGCTGTCGTCTGCCGTCTAGTAACTTCATCAGAAGATCAAAACGAATTACACAATTTACACAAGATACCTAAATACTGAGAATAATGGCAAGTGCCCATGAAAAATAAAAAGAAGGTGTGAGGTCTTCCACATATGACCTAAAAAATTCCGTAAATTTCGGTTATGCGATGAATCACACAGGCTTTAAGGCTGTCGATTCAATAACATACTTAGGGATTACAGAGAAGACCAACCATATATCACAAAAAACAATCAAATAGAAAATTTAGTGGAGAAGGTGAACCAAAGATTGCGTTTTATTGGTAGAAAACACAGAAGATGCAACAACTCTGTGTCGCCTGGCCACCAAGAGCTCTTGTATAACGATTTGATTCACGGATACAGTTATATGGCTCCTTCCGTGTATAGCGATTTCACGACCATGACGTGTGGGGCCTGAAGATGGCATCAATGCAATGCCGAAACTGGTATCACATAAGAGGTTCATAAAATAAATTTCTACAATAGATACGGCTGTTGGTAAATTACTGCATCAGTAAATATGTACCAGCCATTGTCCCATGGTCCATAATGGATCAACGAAGATTGCTAAAGAGACTGCACGCACTTCAGTCTGTCCATCCTCTTCTGGGCATTGCTGCACGGTTTGGAATCCTTACCGGGTGGGACTGATGGAGCTCATCGAGAAAGTCCAAAGAAGGGCAGTGCTATCGCAAAATACGACAAAGCGTCAAGGGTAGGTACGATAGGCGAATTGGAAGGCGATGTTTTTTTTTTTTTTAAATGGCATTTTTCATTGTGACGAGAACCTTTCACGAAATTACGACCACCAGCTTTCTACACAGGGAGCAATGACCACAGTCGCAGCAATGGAGGGCGTGGCCAGTAGTCGGCTGGGTAAACGCCTGGGCACGCCACATCCTGTACATTCTACATCTACATCTACATCCGTACTCCGCAAGCCACCTGACGGTGTGTGGCGGAGGGTACCCTGAGTACCTCTATCGGTTCTCCCTTCTATTCCAGTCTCGTATTGTACGTGGAAAGAAGGATTGTCGGTATGCTTCTGTGTGGGCTCTAATCTCTCTGATTTTATCCTCATGGTCTCTTCGCGAGATATACGTAGGAGGGAGCAATATACTGCTTGACTCCTCGGTGAAGGTATGTTCTCGAAACTTTAACAAAAGCCCGTACCGAGCTACTGAGCGTCTCTCCTGCAGAGTCTTCCACTGGAGTTTATCTATCATCTCCGTAACGCTTTCGCAATTACTAAATGATCCTGTAACGAAGCGCGCTGCTCTCCGTTGGATCTTCTCTATCTCTTCTATCAACCCTACCTGGTGCGGATCCCACACTGCTGAGCAGTATTCAAGCATTGGGCGAACAAGCGTACTGTAACCTACTTCCTTTGTTGTCGGATTGCATTTCCTTAGGATTCTTCCAATGAATCTCAGTCTGGCATCTGCTTTACCGACGATCAACTTCATATGATCATTCCATTTTAAATCACTCCTAATGCGTACTCCCAGATAATTTATGGAATTAACTGCTTCCAGTTGCTGACCTGCTATTTTGTAGCTAAATGATAGGGGACCTATCTTTCTATGTATTCGCATCACATTACACTTCGCTACATTGAGATTCAATTGCCATTCCGTGCACCATGCGTCAATTCGCTGCAGATCCTCCTGCATTTCAGTACAATTTTCCATTGTTGCAACCTCTCGATACACCACAGCATCATCTGCAAAAAGCCTCAGTGAACTTCCGATGTCATCCACCAGGTCATTTATGTATATTGTGAATAGCAACAGTCCTATGACACTCCCCTGCGGCACACCTGAAATCACTCTTACTTCGGAAGACTTCTCTCCATTGAGAATGACGTGCTGCGTTCTGTTATCTAGGAAATCCTCAATCCAATCACACAATTGATCTGATAGTCCGTATGCTCTTACTTTGTTCATTAAACGACTGTGGGGAACTGTGTCAAACGCCTTGCGGAAGTCAAGAAACACGGCATCTACCTGTGAACCCGTGTCTAAGGCCCTCTGAGTCTCGTGGACGAATAGCGCGAGCTGGGTGTCACACGATCGTCTTTTTCGAAACCCATGCTGATTCCTACAGAGTAGATTTCTAGTCTCCAGAAAAGACATTATACTCGAACATAATACGTGTTCCAAAATTCTACAACTGATCGACGTTAGAGATATAGGTCTATAGTTCTGCACATCTGTTCGACGTCCCTTCTTGAGAACGGGGATGACCTGTGCCCTTTTCCAATCCTTTGGAACGCTTCGCTCTTCTAGAGACCTACGGTACACCGCTGCAAGAAGGGGGGCAAGTTCCTTCGCGTACTCTGTGTAAAATCGAACTGGTATCCCATCAGGACCAGCGGCCTTTCCTCTTTTGAGCGATTTTAATTGTTTCTCTATCCCTCTGTCGTCTACTTCGATATCTACCATTTTGTCAACTGTGCGACAATCTAGAGAAGGAAGCACAGTGCAGTCTTCCTCTGTGAAACAGCTTTGGAAGAAGACATTTAGTAATTCGGCCTTTAGTCTGTCATCCTCTGTTTCAGTACCATTTTGGTCACAGAGTGTCTGGACATTTTGTTTTGATCCACCTACCGCTTTGACATAGGACCAAAATTTCTTAGGATTTTCTGCCAAGTCAGTACATAGAACTTTACTTTCGAATTCATTGAAAGCCTCTCGCATAGCCCTCCTCACACTACATTTCGCTTCGCGTAATTTTTGTTTGCCTGCAAGGCTTTGGCTATGTTTATGTTTGCTGTGAAGTTCCCTTTGCTTCCGCAGCAGTTTTCTAACTCGGTTGTTGTACCACGGTGGCTCTTTTCCATCTCTTACGATCTTGCTTGGCACATACTCATCTAACGCATATTGTACCATGGTTTTGAACTTTGTCCACTGATCCTCAACACTATCTGCACTTGAGACAAAACTTTTGTGTTGAGCCGTCAGGTACTCTGTAATCTGCTTTTTGTCACTTTTGCTAAACAGAAAAATCTTCCTACCTTTTTTAATATTTCTATTTACGGCTGAAATCATCGACGCAGTAACCGCTTTATGGTCGCTGATTCCCTGTTCTGCATTAACTGATTCAAATAGTTCGGGTCTGTTTGTCACCAGAAGGTCTAATATATTATCGCCACGAGTCGGTTTTCTGTTTAACTGCTCAAGGTAGTTTTCAGATAAAGCACTTAAAAATGTATTCTGCTTTCCCTTTGGCTTGACGATAAAGGAGAGCAGCGGTAGTAGTGTAGAGGTGCTGATCACCAGACTATGTCCTGCATTCAGTTCCAAACCTCTCCATGAAGTAAGGTCATGTGACACCAACGAAGGTGATCCACCCGCTGGCTGGATGGGGCCGTTAAGATCGTCCCCCCGCCCTCCCCTGTACTCTGCGAGAGTAGTATACTATGTGCCGGCAGTGGATTTCACTCTCTTCCTTCTCTTATCATCTCCAGCCCGAACATGATGCTACACTAAACACACACATCCGTTACAGTCATTACATTTACCAGATAGACATACATAAATCCCACGCTTCGTGAAGGAAAGTTTCTAGTGTGCGATAACATCGGCCGACGGCTAGGCCACATTAGGTCCGATCTTCTTCGACAGGTTCTCGAGGGATCAAGGTTATATTAGTTTAGGTTAGAATCTATTCTGTCAAGGAATTGAGATTTTAACCTTTTTTTTGACGGGATAGATATTACGACACCTCTGTGCTTGGGGACCGGTGCTGCATTTCCTAGTAAAAAGACGCCGAATGCATGTGAGTGAGTTATAACTGCTTCGAAAAGAACGTGGTACGTACTGCTCACTGTTTCCTCAGCTGGAATAAGTAATCAAGTTTCACGAATATTCGAGCTGACGAGCCAAACGTACTAGTACATACTCGAGATGATTCGTGATGACAGTGGAAAGCAATATTGTAAACACTTTGCACAACTTCGAATTAATACAACAAAACAGAAATATGTCAGTTAAGCTTCAGTGGCTGTCAGTCAACATACCTACATCTAGATGACTACTCTACAATTCACAGTTAAGTGCCTAGCAGAGGGTTCATCGAGCCAACTTCAAGCTATTTCACTACCGTTCCACCGCACGGAGTGACCTAACGGTTAGAGGCGCCACGTCACGGATTCCGCGGCCTCTCCCGCCAGAGGTTCGAGTCCTCCCTCGGGCGTGTGTGTGTGTGATGTTCTTAGCATAAGTTAGTTTAAGTAGTGTGTAAGTCTAGGGACCGATGGCTTCAGCAGCTTGGTCCCTTAGGAATTCACACATTTGAACATTTTTTCTCCCATTTTACTCTGGAACTGCGCCCGGGAAAAACGACCTCTTAAATCTTTTCGTGCAAGGTCTTATATCTCATGATGGTCGTTTCTCCCAATGTATGTGGGAGGTAAACAAACAAGGGTAAGTTGGTGATTGAAATTTCATGAGAAGGTCCTGCCGCAACGAGAAACGCCTTTGTTTTAATAACTGAGACCCCATTTCGTATATCTTATCCGTGGCGTCCTCTCCCTATTTCGTGATAATACAAAGTGAACTCCCCTTCTTTGAGCTTTTTCGATGTCCTCCGTAGATTCTATGTGATGCGGATCCCAACTGCACTGCAGTACTCCATAAGACGACGGACAAGGGTAGTGTAAGCCGTCTCTTTAGCAGACTTGTAGCATTTTCTGGGTGTTCTGACAATACATCGCAGTCTTTGATTCGCTTTTCCACGACACTATCAATGTGATCGTCCCAGCTTGAGTTATTCGTAACTGTCTGAGAAGTGAATGAACAGCTTTAGGATTTGCATGTTTCATCCTATTATCGGAATTCATTTTAGAATTCGTGTAGCTCACTTCCTTGTTTCAAGTCAATTTGCAAATTTTCACACCATACAGTTATCTTGTGTACATAGTCAAGCAATTTGTTTTGATCATCCGATGATTTAATAACACAGCATCATCTGTAAACAATCTAAGAGGGCTGCACAGATTGTCTCCTGAATAGTTTATGTAGATCAGTAACAGCAAAGGAACTATAACACTTACTAGGGAACATCAGATGTTACATCTGTTTTATTCGATTATTTTCGGTACGAATCCAGTCGCATAACTGAGACGATACACCATAGACGAGCAATTTCATTTCTACCCGCGTGTGAGGAACAGGGTCAATAGCCTTCCGGAAATCTAAAAGCCTAAACGTGTGAACAGGGGTAGTATAAAGCTCAAGCGACATGCCTGGGTTGCCCAAGTGCAAGATTTAGATACAGTGTGTGTCATAAGGAGTAGTGGAGACTGAATCGGCTGAATGTGTACGAGGAAAAAGAGGGGACGGGAGAGGGTGCCAAACTGTAATCGCATGGAAAAATGTTCTCGAATCGCCCCTGCGTGTGAAAGACAAATATAAATTTTAGGATGAAGTACTCTGAACACCCAAAAAACTGAAAAGGGAAAGACATACACATCATCAGCAAACCGCCTCACGTAATAGAATCAACACCTTACTAGCATAAAAAAAGCCAGTAAGCAGTAACAATAATTTGTAGGTAGCTAATGACGACCTGCTTCAACCAGGAAAAGATCCACTACAGTAGCTTTAAGTTTAAAGTCTGCCATCCTTCTCATCCAAACATGTTATTATTATTAATTGACGTTTTAATTTACTCCAAAAATTTCCGCTAAAGGTTTTACCTACTGGTAGTTTTCAATATAGCTGCGAGAAAAGTCCGTAGATTCCGAGCCACACCCCGATTATGACAATTTTAATACACAGGATGCCACAGATGCCTTCTTTGTCGGACTAAACTAAACAGCTTCTCACACTGAATATTCCGTGTGAGAGAACGTCGGTCGATTCGACCGGAGAAAAGAAACTGATTTGAATTTCACCAGTTGTTCGCCGAATCGGTACGGTCGGGATATGAAATCGGCTGCACTGTGATCGTGAACACAGTGGCGTACTGCTTTGTCTCCGGCCGACGTCGGTCGTCGGTAGAATCCAACGATGTCGGTGCCACGTGACCGCAGCCTGAGACGCCTGAAACTGCCCTTCGGGATTTCCCAGCCACCCCATTCATGTTACTTTACTTTTACCATAGTCATAGCTCGTATGGAAAGGTTTACGTCGTTTTTCCCACAGGGTATTCGAGAGGAACGGCTGAAAACTATGGTGTAGGGTAATTTCCAAGAATGATTGCCTATCGAAGTTGGAGGGGTCTAAACGATACATATCGAATGTACGATAGTGGCGCGCGTTATGATCAATTATTTGTGATCGTCATTTTTATCAGTTTTCCGTTGTTTCTTCAGTTCGTGTACATTACAGTCCCACCGTAATTATTTGTGATTTGATTGGGAAACCCACACGGTTTCTGTTGATAGCGAGAGTAATGTCTGCTGCTTCTCACGTTTCTTCAGCGGATTGTCTGACAAGGAAAACTCTAATTCCATGCATATCCAGCATAGACAAATGTTTGACTTTTTGTCACAAATATGGACTTCTGCCGGACGAAGAAAGGATTGACTGTGTTGACTGTGCTGTTGCGAAGTCTGTAAAACTTAGTAAGAGGAGTGTGGACACTGAGATTTCGTTGCAATTTCATTGAGGACTTTGCGGAAAGCGAACCATCATCAGGAAAAATACGTGGTTCGTGTCCTCCAAATTATCGATTCAGACGAGCGTAATTTTGTGTCATGCTGGATTCGAGATTACACGTTGCAAGCCACTGCATCAGAAACTGCGTTATCGGCAAATACCGTGTGTGACATGGTAGGGACAAATGACAGTGTGCCAATTGGTGGGCCGAATGAAATAGTATAAGTAGACGAGTCTCATATTGCTGGACGAAAGAACCAGAGAGGACGACCTTCTAAAAGTGAAGTAGATCATATTTGGCTTTTCGGTGGGATAGAAAGAGAGTCCCGCAAGTGGTTTTTTTTGTGAGGGTATTGTCCCGAGACAAGGTGACTTTAGTGGGTCTCATAATACACTTCATATTGCATGGAACAAAGGTCATCACAGATGGGTTTCATTCGTACCAGACTCTGAAAGCTGAAGGGTTCGACCACGAATTCATGAACCACTCTGTTGAGTTCGTCTCTTTGGATGACGCCAGTGTCCACACCTAGAATATAGAACGGCTGTGGAAGTCTGTCAAGTCTACCATAAAAAGAAAAGGGCATGCAGGACAGATGGACGAACTGTACATGTTCCAGTATCTATACTTCCACAACTTGCGTTTCAAGGGAAAGTCGACGTATGCGACTCTGCCAATATTCCTGTGCGATATTGGCAGAGTTTACCCTGGCTACGGGAAAAAAGGAATTGCCCCAGTAGACGAAAACTCCGGCGGCGAGTAAGGAAAGTCGTATCCTTTGAATTTACAAGTGCTTCTCTAACGCTTTTCTTTTGTCGTTGCTGTAGTGACAACTTGAAACATACTCATAACGCGCACCACGAGACTTCCATAATCGATTCAGTATTGCACGTTCGATATGTATCGTTTGGACCCCTCTAACTTCGATAGGCAATCATTCTTGGAAATTCCCGGTAGTTTAGTACCTTTACCGTGGCGTGACTGGAATACTCTCTTTCAAATTCTAAAGGTGGCGGGGGTAAAATGCAGGGAGCGAAAGGCTATTTACAATTTGTACAGAAACCAGATGGCAGTTATAAGAGTCGAGGGGCATGAAAGGGAAGCAGTGATTAGGAAGGGAGTAAGACAGGGTTGTAGCCTCTCACCGATGTTACTGTATATTGAGCAAGCAGTAAAGGAAACAAAAGAAAATTTCGGAGTAGGTACTAAAATCCATGGAGAAGAAATAAAAACTTTGAGGTTCCCCAATGACATTGTAATTCTGTCAGAGACAGCAAAAGACTTGGAAGAGCAGTTGAATGGAATGGACAGTGTCTTGAGAGGACTATATAAGACGAACATCAACAAAAGCAAAACGAGGATAATGGAATGTAGTCGATTTAAGTCGGGTGATGCTGAGGGAATTAGATTAGGAAATGAGACAAAGTAGTAAAGGAGTTTTGATATTTGGGGAGCAAAATAACTGATGATGGCCGAAGTAGAGAGGATATAAAATGTAGACTGGCAATGGCAAGGAAAGCGTTTATGAAGAAGAGAAATTTGTTAACATCGAGTATAGATTTAAGTGTAAGGAAGTCGTTTCTGAAAGTATTTGTATGGCGTGTAGCCATGTATGGAAGTGAAACATGGACAATAAATAATTTGGACAAGAAGAGAATAGAAGCTTTCGAAATGTGGTGCTACAGAAGAATGCTGAAGATTAGATGGGTAGATCACATAACTAATAAGGCAGTATTGAATAGGATTGGGGGGAAGAGAAGTTTGTGGCACAACTTGACTAGAAGAAGGGATCGGTTGGTAGGACATGTTCTGAGGCATCAAGGGATCACCAATTTAGTATTGGAAGGCAGCGTGGAGGGTAAAAATCGTGGAGGGAGACCAAGAGATGAATACACTAAGCAGATTCAGAAGGATGTAGGTTGCAGTAGGTACTGGGAGATGAAGAAGCTTGCACAGGATAGAGTGGCATGGAGAGCTGCATCAAACCAGTCTCAGGACTGAAGACCACAACAACAACAAACGTGCCGCGTTCGGTTGCCTTAACCACTGTGCCATCTCTCTCGGTGTTGTATTTCGGAACTCTCGTTTGCCACGTCTGATAGAAAATATGCTAATGCTCGGTTTGTGTCCCTCAACATTATCGACCCTCCCCGTCCATAACGTGTGTTACCTTCTAATTCATTTTCGCGTTAACTATTGCAGCTTTCGTGTGAATGAAACGGCTACGGCGGACGGTCCGGAACGAACTGTGTTGTTCATATTTGACATACCAATGGCACGGGACAGGCAGTTGGTGTAAACAGGATGGGGATGCGAGTAGCTCGCGAGGGCCCCCGGGTCAGGCGAGGCGTGTGGAAGCAGTCGCGCCGTGCGTAACGGGCCGCCAGCGGCGAGCCCCTGTTCCCGCCATTCCGCCAGCTCCCGTGTCCGCGTCGGCCGCCACCTGTTTGCGCGGCGCGCTCACAGATGTCGCCAGCTGTATGTCTAGCCCTCTCCTCTGAGCTAGAACGCCGAAGGCTGCAGCCGCACGTGTTCTCGACCGGACGCCACGCTCACCGCGCTTAACGGAGCCGGTTCAAAGCTAACTAGTTTCTCTTCTCTTTCGTCTCCGAGTAATGCAAAAAACAGCTACTTTGTTTAGCACCGGCTGGAGGTGAACAGAAACGTAAGGCTGAACATCTAAACAGTGACAACGCGTAACAGACATATCTAAGCACAGCAAGTCCCCCATTCTCCTGCAAGTGCGGATTATTCTATTTGTGGATTATCATTGCATAGCTCGTCGGTTTCTGTAAAAATGAAAGACCAAACCTGAGATGTATTATTATTATTATTACTGTTATTATTATTATTTGCAAGTAGGACTAGGCAAAGTACTTAGAGGTGGCATTTCCTTCGATATTTCTTTCGTTCTCTTCCTATGGGCTGCCTTTCTCTCTTCAGACCACTTTGCTCCAGTCTTCTTCAGTGGTAGAGGTGGAATTTCCCTCCGCATTTCTTTCATTCTCTTCCTGTGGGCTACCTTTCTCTCTTCATACTGCTTTGTTCCAGTCTTTTTCTTCGGTTTTCCTCCCTGATCACTTTGTAGTTTGTGAATTTCGGACCTCACCATTTCGCAGTTTCGGTCATCTTCTTGTGGAATTCCCGCTAGGAGCACCCATGCGATAGATTGTAGGAGGAGGGGGTGGGGTAGATCTGGCGATATGGAGTATTTTTAATATTTTGGAAGACGAATGGCGACTTTTGAGCAGCCGTAAAAATGTTCCAATTCCGGCCCTGTTAAAATACTGCATAATCCCGCGTTTTAAATGATTCTCTTGAAAGAAAAACCCCTGATTGCACTATATTCCTTTTCTTTTCCCTGATAGCTATGGTTGGGGAGGGGGGAGAGGGGGCCGTTGTGCGGTCCCCCCTTGCCGCCGGTACGGGCGCCCGGTTCCCGCCAATTTCAGATCGGTTTTGTTCTCGCCAATCCACTTCATCGAGCCTGGTTTGGTCTGACTTCTTTCGTCATAGAATTCGACCAAGTCTTTCTGGATTCATTCTTTTCACGTGTCAATAGAATCTTAACCTGCGTTTTCTAATGGCCCTATGGATATTTGTGTATCTTTTGATTTCCTTTTTGCCTCTGAGTAGGTACTGCTCGTCTCCAAGTTTTCGGCGCGGAATTGTTTCTTTTTCTTAATGTTTTCAATGTCTATTTTCGTATTCAAATCCAGTGTTTCTGACCCGTAGAGGCACTTTGATTCAGTTACTGTTCTGTAACGTCTTAGTTGAGTGTGCTTCAAGAAACATTTCTTGTAGATATTTCGAGTAAGTCGGTACGCAGTTTCTATCATATTGCATCTAATTTCGTTTGCTTTTGTTTGAGTTTCATTTTCTCAAATGATTTCACGGAGATATTTAAATTCCGTAACTCGTTTAATTTTGCTGTATGTCGTCTCCATGAATTTTGGTGTTTGTTGCAGGCCACGTATTCTTCCTTTCCGAAAGGAAGTTAGAGAGTGACTTGTTGGACCGTTGAAATGTCCCGAGTTTAGATTGCTAAATCGTCTGCAAATGCTAGACACTGGATAGATAACCTGCTTCTGCCTTACGTGATACGTTCGACAATTTTGAGGAACGGTTTCCATTTGCGCCAGTGTTGTACCACTTTCTCAAGGACGTAGGTGAAAACAACAGACAGCCCATATCCTTGCCTTACTCGCGTTTTGATTTCTAACGAATCGGAGAATTCGCCAATAAATTTAATCTTGTGCTTTATGTCTGTTAGTCTCTGGATAACATTGCAACTGTTTTCAGATCTAGACCTTGTTCTTCTAATATCTGAAATATATCGTTGTAATGAAAGCGAGTATTTTCGTTTAAAACACTATTTTGCAATCTTGTTGTTGTGGTCTTCAGACCTGAGACTGGTTTGATGCAGCTCTCCATGCTACTCTATCCTGTGCAAACTTCTTCATCTCCCATTACCTACTGCAACCTACATCCTTCTAAATCTGCTTAGTGTATTCATCTCTTGGTCTCCCTCTACGATTTTTACCTTCCACACTGCCCTCCAGTACTAAATTGGTGACCCTTGATGCCTCAGAACATGTCCTACCAATCGATCCCTTTTTCTAGTTAAGTTGTGCCACAAACTCCTCTTCTCCCCAATTATATTTAATACCTCATCATTAGTTATGTGATCTACCCATCTAATCTTCAGCATTCTTCTGTAGCACCACATTTCGAAAGCTTCTATTCTTTTCTTTTCTTTTCTAAACTATTTATTGTCCACGTTTCACTTCCATACATGGCTACACTCCATACAAATACTTTCAGAAAAGATTTCTTGACATTTAAATCTATACTCGATGTTAAAAAATTTCTCTTCTTCAGAAACGCTTTCCTTGCCATTGCCAGTCTACATTTTATATCCTCTCTACTTCGACCATCATCAGTTGATTGCCGGCCGCGGTGGTCTAGCGGTTCTAGGCGCGCTGTCCGGAACCGCGCGACTGCTAGTCACAGGTTCGAATCCTGCCTCGGGCATGGATGTGTGTGATGTCCTTAGGTTAATTAGGTTTAAGTAGTTCTAAGTTCTAGGGGACTGATGACCACAGCAGTTAAGTCCCATAGTGCCTCAGAGCCATTTGAACCATTTGAGCCATCAGATGTTTTGCTCCCCAAATAGCAAAACTCCTTTACTACTTTAAGTGTCTCATTTCCTAATCTAATTCCCTCAGCATCACCCGACTTAATTCGACTAAAATCCATTATCCTTGTTTTGCTTTTGTTGATGTTCATCTTATACCCTCCTTTCAAGGCACTGTCCATTCCGTTCAACTGCTCTTCCAAGTCCTTTACTGTCTCTGACAGAACTACAATGTCATTGGCGAACCTCAAAGTTTTTATTTCTTCTCCATGGATTTTAGTACCTACTCCGAATTTTTCTATTGTTTCCGTTACTGCTTGCTCAATATACAGATTGAATGACATCAGTGAGAGGCTACAACCCTGTCTTACTCCCTTCCCAATCACTGCTTCCCTTTCATGTCCCTCGTCTATTATAACTGCCGTCTGGTTTCTGTACAAATTGTAAATAGCCTTTCGCTCCCTGCATTTTACCCCCGCCACCTTTAGAATTTGAAAGAGAGTATTCCAGTCACGCCACAGTAAAGGTACTAAACTACCGGGAATTTCCAAGAATGATCGCCTATCGAAGTTAGAGGGGTCCAAACGATACATATCGAACGTTCAATATTGAATCGATTATGGAAGTCTTGTGGTGTGCGTTATGAGTATGTTTCAAGTTGTCACTACAGCAACGCCGGGAAATGATGTGGGGGCCCCAATCCCATTGTCAGACATCACTGCAATATTTTTCCGTTGTTTCCTGTTTCACTTTCAGATAAATGCAAGGTCTCTACCCCTGCAACGTGCTCGCGGCCGTGTTTCCGTCAAAGACGAAGCGATCGAGTGACCCGTTATACGCACATCATGGCACCGAAATGGGTTGATCTGTTATTAAAGTACGCATGGCAAAATTCATTTGTCTTCGCCGAATTTTTGACTTTCCGTAAAACGAGAACTGTCGTCGGGAAAAAAGTAAACGTAAAGCAGTAATAGGAAAAAATGGGTAGATTACTTCCTAAAAGTGAAATGAAAGCAAGATATGCTAAATACTGTGTGTTTTAAGCGTAATTTTGTAAATCAGTGGTCAGTTTCGGCAAGTAACGTGTAACTAGTGCAGTGGGTTTTCGAATGTGACACGTAGCATGTTCAGTAAATAGCAGTTACCGGTAAAAAAGGGTGTATTTTGGATTATCTGTGTTAGTTATAACAATAGTTATAACAATAGTAATCTGTGCAGTTTCTACCCGCATTAACCTGGATAATAGGGCACTTGCTGTACTATAATATATCGCCCCTCCGCCTCGCCCCCTACCTAAACAGGTCATTTTGGGGAACAAAGTGGTGTATTTGAGGGGTACAAAGTAGTTGACAGATTTATGATACGGCACTTACTTTCTTTATGTTTAAATACGAGAGTGGTTTGAAAAGTTCTCGGATTCACCACGAGAGGTCAGCGCTAGCACAACGAGTTGTTCACGTGATATTCATTGGACTGTTGCCTGTAAACACGTACCACGCCAGTGCTCTTGGAAGAGAGCTGTGGCGGTGACGTGACTCTGTTTTCCCGCGTAGTGATTAGTGAAGATGGTACAAATCGAGATTCACCCATTGATTAAGTACTTCGTAAAGATAGGTATGAAAGCAATAGACATTCATACCGATTTCCAGAATACAATGGGGGACTCTCCTCCTTCATATTCAGCTGTTGCCAAGTGGACAAATGAATTTAAATTTGGTCGGGAGAGCTTAGATGATGATCCGCGCAGTGGCTGGCCAAGATGTGCCACTGCTCCAGAAATCACTGCAAAAGTGCACAAAATGGCCATGGAGGATCGCCGATTGAAAATGCGTGAAATTTCTCACGCCTGCCAGATGCCATCTGAAAGGGTATATCACATTTTAACTGGAGAATTAGAAATGAAAAAAATTATCTGCAAGATGGGTGCCACGACTTTTGACACTGAACCAAAAACGCATGGGAATGGACTATCGGAGAAATGTAGGCCCGTTTTAGGAGAAACGAACAAGATTTTGTGTGCCGGTTTATGACCACAGATGAAACTTGGTGCACTGCTATACCCCAGAGACAAAACAACAGTCAAAGCAGTGGAAACATGCTGACTCTCCGACGCCAAAGAAAGCAAAGATACAGGTCAGGGCATCAGTGTTCTGTGATGCGAAGGGGATTCTGTTTTTAGATTATCTCCCCACTGGGCAAACAATTACTGGAGAATATTATGATAACCTGCTGAACAAATTGCAACTAAAGATACGCGAAAAAGGCCAGATATAGCAAGGAAGAAAGTCATCTTCCGTTAAGACAAAGCACGTCCGCATCCATGTGCCGTCGCCAAGGCAAAATTACGCGAACTAAGGTATGAATTGTTGCCACACCCGCCTTATTCACCTGATATGGCTCTGTCAGACATCCATTTCTTCCCAAAACTGAAAATTTTTCATGGTGGACGAAGATTGACATCAAACGAAGAACTAATAGCAGGAGTTGACAACTATTTTGCAGGCCTTGAGGAAACTCATTTTCGAGATGGGATCAAGGCAGTGGAACGTCGTTGGATTAAGTGCATTAATCTACAAGGAGACTACATTGAAAAATAAAAAAAATGTTTCAGTGATGTGAGTACTTTTTTTCTATTCCGTTCCGAGAACTTTTCAAACCACCCTCGTATACAGAGAAAACCTCACCTCTGCACCATGCAGTTCTTGCTAAAACGAGCTACAAAATCCGGAACTTTCATCGACCTCACTTTTTCACTATCTGAATTGCATCGTCTGCCAGCGTGCCTTTGACGATGGCAAGATGATTAGAACGTGTCTCAGTTGATGAGAGGACTATATTCGGTCTTTCTTCAGCCTATTATTGCCCGTAGACACTCGTTTTGCGATGTTCGCCTACCCAGAAGACTGATATCCACTGTCTGCAGCATGACTCAACCACGGAAGTTTTCCGATGCACCTTCACAGCACTAGAATCACTCCAATTCCGTCATGTGACTACACTAACACTACAGAAGGTGACATTAGTTATATACCGTTTGCATGTGCAAAACGGGATCGTCTCAGACAATCGTTTTTGCAACAATTTAATAACAGGATAATTGTACAACACACAGACGCCGCCCGCACTTGAAAATGGCCTGTAAGGCTAAAATTGGACAGTCGTGTCAGATATAATAAACTGTTGCGTTATTCCAGATATTCGGCTGTGACACTCCACGTGAGGAAAATGATATATTTACCTTTAAATTACCAAAACCTACTGTTCAGTGCTTTACGTACATATCAGTCGCCATCAAACTTCTATGGCTCTGTTTTATGTCATGAGCTTATGTTTTGTGCTGTATGTCGATTATTTAGCTTTTAGTTGGCTAAATGGTGATCAGCTGCCGAAGACCAAATAAATAAATGCAGATAAATATAAAAATGAGCATTACATAAATCGCAGAAAAGTGGTGTTCTATGACTACAATATGGGTGAGTAGTAGGCTAATTGGAATCAGCCAATTTATACAAGTAACCTGGGGTAGCATTTTGTTTGGGTAGGAAATGGGATGATCATATAGGCTGACTCACATGTAAAGTTGGTGCAAACTTGTCTTCATTGGCAGGAGACTGGAAAAATGAAATCATTCAACAAAAGCGACAACTTATGTAACACTATGTGTTCCAGATTAGAATATTGTTCGCGTGTGTGGGATCCATACCAAATAGGACTAACAGAAGATACTGAAAATGTGCAAACAAGAGGAGCACGAAGAGTAACTGGTTTCGATGGCTCGTGGATGAGCGTCACCGAAATGCTGAACTTGTAAGAAACACTTGCAGAAAGACTTCTATTACCTCGTGAAAATTTTGTTGGAAAGTTTAAATGACCAGTGTTAAGTGAAGAATCCAGAAATGTATTTCATCCCCCTATGTCTAGCTCCCGTAGGGACTGCGAGGACAACATTACACTAATTTTAGTTTCTCTATCGTTGATGACAAACGCAAATGTGTGAAGGGAATTCGGATGGGCAAAATGTCTAAATTTCACACAAATTCACTGTGAAATCTGCCTATGTATCGGCCGAATGCAATGTCGCATGTCGCATCCGAATGTACTAAAATGGTGCAAACAATTTGACTAAGGACGCACAGACGTATGTGATGCTGATCGGGAAGTACAACTTTTCGCCAAGCTGAAAGGACAGGTGACGGTGGGGGAAGAGGGGGGGGGAGGGCCTTATCAATGATGAGGGCTTTTACTCAGTGATTCTCGAATGGCTCCGTGACCAATGAGAGGATTTCTGTTGTCAGAAATTGAACGATTGGTAGGAAGTTACAATGGTGTTTGCAGAGACTTGGTGAATACACCGTATCTGTGTCATTTTGAAGTTTAGTGCAACTTTTTATTTTTCTTCAAGCCCCCTCGTATTTCATTACGAGAGAGATTACAGGCTTCCTCCAGTAACACTATACTGTGTCATGTACGTTTATGAATAATCAGTTATCTATAAAACATACGTCACTGGAATATGTATGCCTTCATGTGATGTATCTGGAAAATAAATCTGGTCTATATTGATTCAGTGAACCACGTCCATGCATCGATAGTCGTGGGCCACCGCTGTACATTCCACTGTCACATAAAATTATGCGGAACTTTGTATCAGCAATGCATCCATGGACGTACTTCATTGAATCGTTGTAGATTTGACTGGTTTCCTGATGATGGAATGTGTATTCTGAAATCGATCATGTGTGTTGTTTGAATGATCATCAATAAACTGAAGCCTGTGGAATTCTGCAATCCTTCATATACAGACAATAAAAAATAGTGATTGTCCCCGTGCTCTACAACCCATTGGATGAAACTCTAACGTCGTGTACAATGAATTTGACAGCGGTCGAAAAGAAAGTATGTAGATATAGATTTAGAAGAACTGTGACAAACTTTATTTGCCCATCCAGCTAACAGTCAAAGGAAGCGTAAAACTACAGCGAACAGTTCTAGTAGAAACTGCAGTGTAGTACCATAACTGTATTTTTATTCTTCGCACGTGAATTTACCTATCCTCTGGGCTCCATGATTTTGCTAGATAAAATGGTGATTTTCATAGGATATTATAATGTGTAGTTGAGATAGCAATGAGGTCCTACACAACAATGGTGTAGCGAATGTCTAGTGTCAACAAAAAAGCTGCAGTAATCGATAAATTTATGGGTATAGCAACAAGTCAGTTTAAATAATATTTCAAATGGCTCTGATCACTATGGGACTTAACTTCTGAGGGTATCAGTCCCCTAGAACTTAGAACTACTTAAACCTAACTAACCTAAGGACGTCACATACATCCGTGCAGAGGCATGATTCTAAATAATATTTATTCAAACGATTAACGATGTATGGAAAATTTATTCTGGAATTACTGCACTTGAGTGCTTGATGGATGGCTTCAGCACTGAATCTTGGGGTACAATAAAATATTACTGGGAGAGTACACACAAATTCTCCTACCAATATACTACATGAATACTGACCGTTCGAAAATTTTTGCACGTCATATTCATGAAGTCAGTAATGACTTAAATAGACATTTATTCTTTTCTTTACCATGGTCACGAAGTTTTCTGGAGCTTCTAATATGAAAGAAACTTTTGTGTTGATAGTTGTTTTCTAGTGCGAAAGTAATCGCGACAGTGGATGGAATGGTCGAGGATGGTCTAAGTCATCAAAACTTTTTTTCTTTTTTCCCTATAGCCCCCTCCCCCCTTTACTATTGCAGCTTTAGCCGACTTGTATGTTGATGGGGCAGTGTCGCTCCAGCCCCCTACCCCCTCGCTATCCCAGTGTCGCTACCGCATGGGGTGGAGTTGGCAGACTCGATTTTCGTTCTGAGACATAGTTGTGGATTTCAAATGACTCATTATCTCTGTACTCTATATGCATTAGAAAGTTATTACTCGAGTGCACTGGCCTCTAACTGGATGCACAGTATTCCATAAACATATTGAAACATAGCCTGTAAAAGAAGTTACTTGGACTTTAATTGTTGACAGTTGATTCTTTTTTTTTAATGTATTTACTAGGTTTTCGTGACAGCCACAAAATAATGTGATAACACACTTGCGTCCGACACTTTCTCCTGTTATGTAACATAGACAAAATAAATCCAAACATCTGTTCATATATTCATGCATGAATCCTTTATGTAGTTTGCTATGATGCATAGATGACATCTGCAGGCCAAATTAGAAGGAAAAAAAGCTTTCAGGAAGATAACCTCGTTGTTTATGTTCTACTAAACACCACTATCTAATTGTGAACCTGCAGAACGACAAATGTATGAGTAAAGAGGAAAAAATCGTAAATGGTTGCTGTTTCTCATAAAATTAATCTTAATTTTTTTTCGCACCCACAGGTTTCAACGTAGTCCACAGTACTTCAATCATCATCAGCCAGTCCAATCACTTAGTGATGTGGGCTCTCTGAGTCGGTGTGTAATATAGGATCCAAGCAAGTTCTTCCGTCTTTGCCGATCTTGAGCTCGCTGTTGGGAGTTGATTCCAGCCTCTTTCTTTAGTCTCTGTCCTATCTAACTGGTGTAGGCTCCAGTCTAGTATTTTTCTTATTTTTATTTTTTCCACCATCGGCCGTCCTTTTCTTCAAGCGACATAACCAGCCTATTGCCATTTCAAGATATTTACTCTTCCCACTGTGTCACTGACGGTTGTGGTACGTCTGGTATCTACTGCTTTATTTCTGTCTTCCTTGTATGGCCCAATGTTCGTCTTTCAGTTCCTGTTTGAGCTGCTACAAGTTTCCTGATAATAACTCACTTGATTTTCATGTCTCACTGATAGTACACATTGGTAAAAAAACTTTTCTTCAACCTGATCTTTAACTCAATTGACGTCACAGAATTAAAAACTAAAATGTATCTTCCATAAGTTTGTCAGCCCCGTTTAACACGTCTAAATATTTCTGAAATTTCAGAAAGCATCCTGTCATTGGAGCAAAGCAGCGATCTGCATAAAACGCAAAAACTCAGCAAAAACACTCTCTGCCGCGTCTTCAGATTTTTATTCGTTTGCAACTGATTTCGGCACTTTCCTCAGACCATCTTCAGACTTTTCCCCACTATTATGATTGCTGGGGGCGGCAGACGGAGCGAGATTCATAGAAGTAGGTATGTCTCTCTTTATGTCTTTAACACTACTTTTCTTATATACTAGGATTATCTTGGCCTTATTCCAATCTGTTGGTAATGTTCCACTATTCAAATAACTTGAAAATGTTTTAGCTAAATACTTTATAGATTCCTCATCCATCAGCTTTAAAATATCGACTGAGAGGTCACCACTGCCTGAGGCCGTTCCTTTTTCGATCTTCTCTATGGCATATTTAACTTCTGAGGGGAGTATTTCTGGGATTTAGGAGGCAGAAGCATCCATTTAATCTATGATTAAGGTATCACTGATTTTACTGTACAGGTTACTATAAAAATTTCCTACATAGTTGTGTATTTCTTTCTTAACTGTAATTCGGGCTTCATCTGTACGTAATGCTATTGGCTGGTCGTTTCTGATGTAAGCTTCCATTTGGCCATCTTTAGACTAGATTTATTTTCAAGACTAACTTCCGGCGTATTTTCTTCTTAATATCTTCTTTCGTTGCCTTTCTCAGAGCCTTGCAGAGTTCTGTGTATTCTGCCCCATTTTGGTATGTTTCTACTTTCATTTTTCTTCTTTCGACCATCAAACTTGTCATTTTATTTTGGGTTGGTTTTGAGATTTACGAGGGCCGTTCAATGTAGAATGATCATAATTTCTTTTTGGCAACATACCTTTACTCATCCTCAGAATTTTGATGGTCCTTCTCTAAGTAGACTCCCATGAATGCGATGCACTTGTCCCAGCGTTTCTGCCAGTCTTCAAGTACATGCTGGAAACCATTTTTTTGAGGGGTCCTTCAAAATCGCCTCCGCAGCCTTCACCACTGCTTCTGATGATTGATAATGCCTCTCACGAAGGCGTTTCTTCATCTTAGGGAACAGAAAAAAGTCACATGGGGCTAAATCCGGAGTATAGGAAGGGCGAGGGCTGCACTTCACGTTGATTTTTTGCAAGATATTCAGCAACAACGCTGGCAATATGCAGCCGCGCGTTATCGTAGTGCAGCATCCAGCCTGCTTCACGGAAATGTGGTCTTTTGCGCCTGATATGGACTTGCAATGTGTTCAGGACATCCCTGTAGCATCGTCCATTTACTGATGTGTTCACAGGAACAACATGCTGATAAACCATTCCATGAATATTAAAGAATGAGATGACTATAACTTTCCTAGCAGAAGCAACCACTTTTGCTTTTTTAGGGGTTGTTGATGAAGGAGATTTCCACACTTATCTTTGCTGTTTGCCCTCAGAATCGAAATAATGTAGCCAAGTTTCATCAGCAGTGATTTCATTTGAAAGAAACTCCGGATCTTCCTCCAACATCTACTTTAGCTGCATGCAGACTGCACGTGAATGTCCTTTTGTTCGGGAGTCAACAGTCTTAGAACCCATCGAGCACAAACACGTGTCATGTGTAATTTTTCTGTCATCAACGAGTGGGTGGCACCGAATGAAATGTTCAGTATTTCAGAAAGTGATCTTAAGGTAATTCGTCGATCCTCTGTCGTAATGATAGCAGCAGTGTTGATGTTTTCTTCCTCAAGAGCAGTAACTGGAGCACCGGGTCCTCCTTCCTTTGAAATTGATTGTCTCACCTCTTTAAACATTTTAAACGACCTTCGAGCTGTGCTGTAGGGAAGAACAGACTCTCCATGGGCCTCTTGTAACATTGCATAGGCCTCAGCTGAAGGTTGGTTGAGACAAAAGAAGAATTTCAAAGCCGCATATTGTTCCTCGCATGTTACCTCCATTGCAGCGGTAGGAGACACTGAACTGTGTGACATGACCTGCCTCTCACAGGCGGGAACCACGACGCCCAACAATGAAACTACTACAGCGTATTTGTTGCACATTAAGCTAACAGAAGTCTAAAGATTAAACTTTAGCGCGAGAAATTATTACCATAGAAAAAATTATGATCATTCTTCATTGAACAGCCCTCGTGCATAAGCCACCTTGGTAGCACATTTGTTACAATTTAAGTTCCTTTAATGTTCTCTTAATTCTTTTTTGAAACTCCTCTTTCTGTTCTTCGAGATTTAAAATTTTTGTTTTTCCTTCAATTACTTTCATACTTTCATCTTCTGTATTCACTTCAAATCTTGCTCTTATTAGTGGGCAATCACTATTTGTAGGTATTAAACCTGTTCGGCATAGACATACCCTTAACATTTTGAGACCTGTTGGCAAGAATGAAGTTCGTCTCATATTTAACTTCGCAGTTAGCACACCACCAAATCCGTTTGCGACTGGGGTGTTTCTTGTAAAATGTAATCATAATAGATGTTTTCATTCACTCAGAAAATGGAATGTATCTCACACCTCTGTTATTTCTTTCACATATTCCACATTTACCAATAACTGAATCATTTTCCTTGTGTGCTCCAGCTTGTGCTTTAGTGCCACCAATTACAAATTTATGAAAACATATTCTCCAGTTTTCACAGGTTTCTGTCAGGCACTGATAGAGGGATTCTATCTCTTCATCAGAATGACTGGAGTTAGGTGCTTATGCTTAAACTATTTGGATTTTATACCTTTTAGATATTTATAGGACCAAACGTGCAATTCTGCTTAAAGTTCTTTTAATACTGCTATGTTGCCTACAATGGTGCCCTATACTAAAAATTCGACTTTCATTTGATTCACCATAGTAACAGAAGAGATTTCTTGAATTCTGGCGAAGGCAGTTTTGGGCTTCCCGACGTACTTCATCACTACTCCAGCAGAGTTTCTGTAATTTCCCTTTTATTTCTGTCAAACAACAGTTTCCAACTAGCGAACTACAACTGCATGTACATATTTGAAAGGTCCGTTTCTCTTGTTTGCTAGACTTAGGATTTGTGACAGTAAAGCAGCTTCTACCTAGAGATCCAAGTGTGCAGATAATTAAACTCCGGAACATATTACTGTAACATATTAATAAACTACCATTTTTATGGGAGAAGCTTAGAAAAGAGAGGTTTCTTCTCAGGTGGACTTTTTTATTGACATTTTGCTGCATGTGATACAGCCATTTACAAATACAAATTAGAATTCACTCTATAAGGTTACATTATCATTCGTAATTAAAGACGACATCTTAAGTTTATTTCTTTCCACATACAAATCGTGTACTAGAAAGTGCCATCTGCGGAGGTTTTTGGAAGCGAAAGTTTGTGATCGACTCTAGTAAACTGCCTGCTGGGACCAGCCACGCCACCTTCTGCCTGGCCAATCAGATTATAGTTTATACAAGAAACGGACATTATTCTTTTTTGGGGGGAAGGGGGTCATCAGTCTTCTGACTCGTTTCATGCAGCCCGCCACGAATTCCTCTCTTGTGACAACCTCTTCATCTCATAGTAGCATTTGCAACCTATGTCCTCATTAGTTCAAATGGCTCTGAGCACTATGGGACTTAACATCTGAGGCCATCAGTCCCCTAGAACTTAGAACTACTTGAACCTAACTAACCTAAGGACATCACACACATTCATGCCCGAGGGAGGAGTCGAACCTGCAACTGTAGCAGTCGCGCGGTTCCTGACTGAACCTATGTCCTCAATTATTTGCTGAATGTATTCCAATCTCTGTCTTCCTCTACAGTTTTTACCCTCTACAGCTCCCTCTAGTACCGTAGAAGTCACTCCCTCATGTCTTAACAGATGTCCTATCATCCTGTCCCTTCTACTTATCAGTGTTTTCAATATGCTACTTTCCTCTTCGATTCTGCCTAGGACTTCCTCTTTCCTTACCTTATCAGTCCACCTAATTTTCAACATTCTTCTGTAGCACCACATCTCAAATGTTTCGATTCTCTTTTGGTCCGGTTTTCCCACAGTCCATGTTTCACTACCACACTACATCACTGTACTCCAGACTGAATGTTGACAGAGGAATCCACATTGTCGCTGCTTTCCCGATGTTCATGTTACATCGTCACCACAACACGAGATAAAACTGTGCCTCCCTTTCAATCAGTTTAAGTTGGGCGCGCACGTCGAATAGACAGGTCGGTGATAAGTAAGCTCCGCCATGTACCTCCCTGGCGACACACTAACGAAGATGAGAGAGGCCGGCAGAGCAGAATCCGCCGGAACAACGTTTGCTTCGGTCACGTGGCAGTCTCGCCTTTTATCGACCTGTGGCACAGCGCGAAAGAACTCCAGCGTGTTATTTCATTCTCGCTCTGCGAAAGCGACGGAGGGTAAACCGCGGAACAGTCGCAACTATAGTGTGACGTGCGACAAGGAATGGTTTAATACGAAATTCGCTCCTGCAGCGGACGTACAGTTCCGGAAGCACGCCAAGTGTAAGCAATAAAAGGGAAAAATTTTAATAATAAATTCCTCCCCTTCCTTGAAACAGTTGCTTGGATTACATAAAAGGTCGCATCTGTGACATACTGTATGGTCGACTCTATAGGATGACTGCAAACATACATACCTACGTACAAACACAGGTGCAAGACGGGAGAATTAGCGCTGCCGTTAAAGCAATGAACTCACAACAGAGAGAAGTGGGGGTAAAATCTTTCAATTATTATGACCCTTCAAAGAAGGAGAGGCCAGTTTCTTGTTCAGTGCGAGCCTGCGCTGATGCATGTATTCTGAAGATAAATGTTGGTGTTGGGACAACAACCAGCTACAAATTTGCTTTCAGTTGTGGAAAAGCTGATTGTGAAATTTTTCTTTTTGAATAAGTTTGCTATTTGGTATGATAGTGGGCCTATGTATGGGAAAGTAGCATATTTAGGTTTGGCTTCTGTGGCACACTGATTGTCTTGAAGTGACTGCTGTGAAGTGGATCTGTGGTTTTTGTCTGCATATTGTTGCGCAGTTTTTCTATTATTATTAGTTTATATCCATTATTATGATCAACTGTTTTAATTATATTGATTTCATTTTGTTTTAATTCGGTGTAGCATCCTTCTGAAAAATGCCATTTTTTGTTGGCGGGGGTGGCAAGATGAGTTGTCAATACTGACATCTGTGATGGTGGTTTTCTGTAAATATTAAATTGATGTTTATTGTTACTATTGCAAATCTTCAGGTCAAGAAAGTTAATGCATTTATTAGTTTCATGTTCAACTGTGAATTTAATTTTTTTGTGCATTTTGCTTAGATCTGCTGCTAATGTATCTATTTCATTGTTTGTACCATCAAAAAGCAAGATTGTATCTTCAACACATCTTCTGTAGTAGATTATTTTGTTTGAGATGTGCTGGTTAGTTGAGGTTATTTTCCAACCTCCAAAGCAAATAATATTCCTACACCTATCTGCAAATCAAGTAGCAAATTTATATGTTACTATAATCCTCATGATGCTAAATGTAATTAAATTATGCATTATTTTACCGCAGGTAAGCCATGAAAATGTATTAGGGCCAGTTACGTTATAGTCAAGACAACAATATCATTCGTAGCAAGGTGTCGCATTTGAAAACTAATATCAGGCTCAGTTTAGGTGGAGTTCAGTTAAATTACATTTATTGTTAGTCTCATTATTACAGAGTTGTGTTACATTCGCGTGTTTGGAATTCTATATAGTTACTTCATTACGTAGAATCACAGGATTTTTTGAGAAACTTTTTTGGTTTTTTTTCTTTCAAAATTCGTTTCGTAATTTCATGTATAAGATGGCTGTAATTTCGCACCTTACAAGCACTCATCTACATACTTTGCCGTGAACTACAACCACAATGAGGTATCATTTGATAGCTTGAACACCGTATATATGAATATTTGAAGGAGACTGACATTGTCACGTATGCCTTGTAAATAATTGTTAATGCTTATTGCATGAAAGGTGACGGAGGGTCTTTATTAACAGAATGGCGCAATGAATGACTGCCTGTACTAGTAGAGGTTGGAACGCCAGTGGAGATGAAACGGCAGGCAGAACTCAAGCTCTGGGTGGAAGGCCGTCACAGGTGTTGGTCCTGCTTAGAAACAGAAAGTAGCTAGACGGACGTCGTGGCACCTGAGCTCTGGAGCACAATAGGATGACGGCCGTCCGCTATTGTAGCAGGACCGGAGGATAACTGGGAACTCAGCAAATCTTGGACGCAGGTGAGAGGAACGAAGAAGCGGCACCTCGGAAGCCATGCAGGCTGGGCTATTTCCAAGGGTTTTTACTGAGAAGCGTACCATTGTACGAGTACAGGTTTTTCCTCGCGAACTTTGCGTGATGGACGACAAAAGACTAAAATATGGTTGGTCGACGTTTCGAAGAATCTGTATAGGAGGATATTCTGCTCCAGGGCCAAATCATCATTTTATCGTTTATTATTCTCCGTTGCGTACATTCATTTTTACACCCGCCTGGAGCAGCATCTTGGAAACGAAGCATTTTTATTCTGTTATCTTTTTGTGATCAAACTACAGATGACTTATGTTGATGTCATGCATTGTAGTACTGTTCATTGGACTGCATAAATCAGAATTGAAAAGCCAGCTAAATAACACAGGGCTAACAGGTAATTAGGATTAAGGAAAGGGCCAAGGGAGTTGCGGTAGGGTTTATTTCACATTTATAATTTATAATCATTTAGTTCACAAATACACTTTTGAAATAATTAAATTTGCTTTGCGGCTGAAGGCCTCCAAACAGATGCTTTAGAATAAGTTCAATTTTGAAAAGACAAGACGCACATTTAAATTTATGAATAAGATAAATCGTATACATATATGAGATCAGCATGCGCAGCGGCTGAAGGCCGCCGGATTAAATCTTTAAAATTCCAAATATACTATGATGATTACTGAAGGCAGAAGGCCACAATGTTTTAAGATGCTAACAGGGCTGATGGCCCGCAAGATGCACAGAAAGAGATAAACGCAATAAGACGGCAAAGTTAAATTCTGCAAATTAAGGAAATACATATTGCAACAATCGGTAAAACAATACATTGAGTTTAAAAAATTCCTTTTTGCAACACCAACGGCGGAAGGCCCACAGTAACTCGTAAAATCTTTCAGAGGAAATTACAATAACCTTTCAAGAGCAGAAGGCCATAATGTTTGGACTTGAAGGAAACTCTGAGAAGATGTTACGAGGGCTGAAGGCCCACAACTAACCTTGCCAAATTAAAACAACATTAACACTGCCAGAAAGATAATTAAGAGAATGGCACTCTGTTTTCTCCAGTGGATCGGTCTGCCCTCGTTCACTTATGCGAGACAGGTGGTGAGTCCAACTACACTTAATTCGTGCGAACCCAACCAAGGGACAGTCACGGACCGACCGACCAACCGCTTTCTTGCCACATCAAAGTAGGAGACAATTCAGAGCCCCCCCCCCCCCCCCAAAAAAGTTACAAGTATTACTATCACCAAACAAACGCGTATGTGAAGTGACCTGCCAAAAGTACACACCACGTTGAGCAGCAACAACAGGTCAGGAAAAGACTTTGTCTAAAAGCTACGTTAGCGGTCAGTGCAGATAACCAGAACATTAATGGCCACAAGGCAGAAAATTCCGCTGGTGCACTTGACTATGGATGTATTAATTTGATCAATTCCACCTTAGGGCGGCTATCTCGAACACTTTACTTGTTGTTGCTCACAGGAAAAACTTCAGCACAGCAACGCTGGAACGAACAACGTAATGGTCAAAACCACTCAACCTTCACCTCCTGGATCGGCGAGCGACGATGCTCTTACCGATCGGACAGCTCCAGACAGACTCCGACACTGTTCAGAGATCGCCAGCGGACCCAGTTGACTACGCCTCACGAACCGACCGACCGACCAACAATCCAGCAAAGGTCAGGCCTGGCTTAAGAGACGCGTGGCGGCAACGGTCGGTCGGGCGATGTCCACGCAGGGCTCAGTGCTGCTGTAAGCTGGGACTGGCTGGCCCGGGCTGCGCTCCAGACTCGTTGCAACTGACTGCCAGAACCCAACTCACGATCCAAACGGCCGCCGTGAACTCTCTTCCCCGCACGTTCCGGCTGACTCCACGACAGATGACAACCGGGAAGTAATAGCAGCCGAGCAAAGATCCTATCAGAGGAGATATATCGATACGCGCTACTAGCGCCGATGACGGTCAGGCGAAATAGCAGCTCAGTAACGCCAGTAATTTAAATCAACGTGGTGAAATGGAAATACGTTAAAACAGGGTGAAAAATACCAAATGGTGGGACGGCAAGCCGTGCACGGCTCAAGAATTTCACAGGACAGTTTCTTTAGCATACAGTTTTAGGTTTTCTGATTGTTTTGATAAAAATTTATTCAGATACAGTTCTACGATTTCTCATAGTTTTGGCGACTCATGTGATGAGACAGCGTTTTCGTCAGCATACCACTTGCATTGTTCAGCGCTACAAAGCAGAGGCACACGAAGTTGAAATTACGAAACCAGTTCAGTCCAATGCAGTCATAGTTCACAATGTTCAACATATTATTCATTTTTGTTCAGAAAGGTTACAACTTCCAATCACTTTTGATATGATTTTGTGAGGTGATTAATCACTAAGCAAGAAAAGCGATCGGGGAAAAGAATGTGTCCACCCACAGCATGTTGTGGATTACATCCAAAGCTACTATATCTTGTTGTTGTTGTCTTCAGTCCTGAGACTGGTTTGATGCAGCTCTCCATGCTACTCTATCTTGTGCAAGCTTCTTCATCTAGCAGTACTTATTGCAACCTACATCCTTCTGAATCTACTTAGTGTATTCATCTCTTGGTCTCCCTCTACGATTTTTACCCTCCACGCTGCTCTCCAACGCTAAATTTGTGATCACTTGATGCCTCAGAACATGTCCTACCAACCGGTCCCTTCTTCTTGTCAAGTTGTGCCACAAACTTCTCTTCTCCCCAATGCTATTCAATACCTCCTCATTAGTTATGTGGTCTACCCATCTAATCTTCAGCATTCTTCTGTAGCACCACATTTCGAAAGCTTCTATTCTCTTTTTGTCCAAACTATTTATCGTTTATGTTTCACTTCCATACATGGCTACACTCCATACAAATACTTTCAGAAACGACTTCCTCACACTTAAATCTATACTCGATGTTAACAAATTTCTCTTCTTCAGAAACGCTTTCCTTGCCATTGCCAGTCTACATTTTATATCCTTTCTACATCGACCATTGTCAGTTATTTTGCTCCCCAAATAGCAAAAATCCTTTACTAATTTAATTGTCTCATTTCCTAATCTAATTCCCTCAGCATCACCCGACTTAATTCGACTACATTCCATTATCCTCGGTTTGCTTTTCTTCATGTTCGTCTTATATCCTCTTTTCAAGACACTGTCCATTCCGTTCAACTGCTCTTCCTAGTCCTTTATTCCAGACAACATTGTCAAAAACTTTCTCCAAGTCTACAAATGCTAGAAATGTAGGTTTGCCTTTCCTTTGGGTCAGTATTGCCTCACGTGTTCCAACATTTCTGCGGAATCCAAACTGATCCTAGCCAAGGTCGGGTTCTACTAGTTTTTCCATTCGTCTGTAAGGAATTCGCGTTAGTATTTTGCAGCTGTGACTTATTAAACTGATAGTTCGGTAATTTTCACATCTGTCATCACCTGATATCTTTGGGATTGGAATTATTATATTCTTCTTGAAGTCTGAGGGTATTTCGCCTGTCTCATACATCTTGCTCACCAGATGGTAGAGTTTTGTCAGGATTGGCTCTCCCGAGGCCGTCAGTAGCTCCAACTGAATGTTGTCTACACCCAGGGCCTTGTTTCTTCTCCGGTCTTTCAGTGCTCTGTCAAACTCTTCACGCAGTATCATATCTCCCATTTCATCTTCATCTAAATCCTCTTCCATTTCCATAATATTGTCCTCAAGTACATCGCCCTTGTATAGACCCTCTATATACTCCTTCCACCTTTCTGCTTTCCCTTCTTTGCTTAGAACTGGGTTTCCATCTGAGCTCTTGATTTTCATACAAGTGGCTCTCTTTTCTCCAAAGGTCTCTTTAATTTTCCTGTTGGCAGTATCTATCTCACCCCTAGTGAGATAAGCCTCAACATCCTTACATTTGTCCTCTAGCCATCCCTGCTTAGCCATTTTGTATTTCTTTTTGCCTGCTTCATTTACCGCTTTTTTATGTTTTCTCCTTTCATCAATTAAATTCAATATTTCTTCTGTTACCCAAGGATTTCTACTAGCCCTCGTCTTTTTACCTACTTGATCCTCTGCTGCCTTCACTACTTCATTCCTCAAAGCTACCCATTCTTCTTCTACTGTATTTCTTTCCCTCATTCCTGTCAATTGTTCCCTTATGCTCTCCCTGAAACTCTGCACAACCTCTGGTTTAGTCAGTTTATCCAGGTCCCATCTCTTTAAATTCCCACCTTTTTGCAGTTTCTTCTATTTTAATCTACAGTTCATAACCAATAGGTTGTTGTCAGAGTCCACATCTGCCCCTGGAAATTTCTTACAATTTAAAACCTGATTCCTAAATCTCTGTCTTACCATTATATAATCTATCTGATACCTTCTAGTATCTCCAGGATTCTTCCATGTATACAACCTTCTTTTATGATTCTCTGTGCAAAATTTTACCAGACGGCTTCCTCTTTCATTTCTCTCCCCCAATCCATATTCACTCACTATGTTTCCTTCTCTCCCTTTTCCTACTACCGAATTTCAGTCACCCATGACTATTAAATTTTCTTGTCCCTTCACTACCTGAATAATTTCTTTTATCTCATCATACATTTCATCAATTTCTTCATCATCTGCAGAGCTAGTTGGCATATAAACTTGTACTACTGTAGTAGGCATGTGCTTCGTGTCTATCTTGGCCACAATAATGCGTTCACTATGCTGTTGGTAGTAGCTTAAACGCACTCTATTTTTTATTCATTATTAAACCTACTCCTGCATTACTCCTATTTGATTTTGTATTTATGACCCTGTATTCACCTGACCAAAAGTCTTGTTCCTCCTGCCACCGAACGTCACTAATTCCCACTATATCTAACTTCAACCTATCCATTTCCCTTTTTAAATTTTCTAACCTACCTGCTCGATTAAGGGACCTGACTTTCCACGCTCCGGTCCATAGAAAGCCAGTTCTCTTTCTCCTGATAACGACATCCTCTTGAGTAGTCCCCGCCCGTAAATCCGAATGGGGGGCTATTTTACCTCCGGAATATTTTACCCAAGAGGACGTCATCATCATTTAACCACACAGTAAAGCTGCATTCCCTCGGGAAAAATTACGGCTGTAGTTTCCCCGTGCTTTCAGCCGTTCGCAGTACCAACACAGCAAGGCCGTTTTGGTTATTGTTACAAGGCCAGATCAGTCAATCATCCAGACTGTTGTCCCTGCAACTACTGAAAAGGCTGCTGCCCCTCTTCAGGAACCACGCGTTTGTCTGGCCTCTCAACAGATACCCCTCCGTTATGGTTGCACCTACGGTGCGGCCATCTGTATTGCTGAGGCACGCAAGCCTCCGCACCAACGGCGAGGTCCATGGTTCATGGGGATAGGTAGCTACTATATAAAGAGAGGAAGAGCTTGTAAAATGGTCTCTGCTGCTTATTCCAAACGTTTTCGGAGATCAATATGCAACTTTAAATGTATTTGATCATTTGCTCAATGATAAAAGAATTGTGACAAGGGCAAAACATCTCCATCTACATGACTACTCTGCAGTTCACACCTAAGTCCCTAGTAGAGGGTTCATCGAACCACCTTCAGGCTATTTCTGTATTGTTCCACTCTGTGGTAGCTCTCGAGAGAACGAACACGTAAGTCTTTCCATGCAGGCTCTGATTTGTTTTATTGCGATGATCATTTCCCCCTACTTAGATAAGTATCAACAAAATTATTTTCTCTTTCGGAGCAGAAATTTCGTATATAGATCTCGGCGCAGTGAAACCTGTATTAATTGTCAGTGATGGCCACATAAATGCTCGTATGTTATCCGTGGCAGTCCCTCCCCTGTTTCGCGATAATACAAAACGAGCTGCCCTTCTTTGAACATTTTCGACGTCTTCCGTCAATCCTGTCTGATATGGATCCCATATCGCGCAATAGAACTCTAGAAGAAGACGCACGTGCGTAGTTTACGCAGTCACTTTGGTGACCCATTTGCATCTTCTAAGTGTTCTGTCAATGGATCGCACTTTATAAGATAGTAGGAAAAGTAACAGTAGCCTTTTATTACATTTGGGCCATTTTGCTGTTTAGTAGTCTGTACACAGCCAGCATCCAGCTTTACACGCAAATACGTCCTGTGTACCCAGCCTGTAAACTCAATCGCTCCACATCATTCCGATAGAAATTGCGCAGCTGACCCTGTGGAACATACAGCTAACTAACTACTACCCTGGCGTGAAGCAGAGCTTACATTTCTGCCTTGTCCAAGGAGTGGCGTGCAAAGGAGAACGCAGAGAAGTAAGGTGCCTGCAAACATACTAGGTGATACGCTTCTTGGTTGATAAGATAGGAATATACAGTAAAAGCCGGATGAGGCCGGCAAAGGTAGGTGAACGAATACGGGTATTTGGGCACATGTGATTTGGTCATTCGATATAAAATCTGTGCAGTCTGCGAGGGAACACAGTGAACTCAAGTAGATTTCTGCTCGCCACTCGACAAATAACATTGGGTGTTATCTCGATGACCACATCGCTTCTGCTTCAAATTTGTCTGTTGATAATGTACTAACAGAAAGTGCTAACAACAGTAAATAAAGCGTTAGCAACAGTAATAACAATGAGACCGAGATAGTCCCTGCACTCTTACGACTGGAACAACAACAACATTTTGGTTCAATCACAGTGACACAACTAATATTGTTTTCATGCAACGCAATTGGACTTAACAATCTGCAAAATAAATTACAAATAATAATTCATTTGAAAGTAGTTGAAGAACGTCCTTCATAAACTGGCAGGTAACCTATTTTTTCTTTTCTTTTTGACACATCAGTCTTCTAAATGGACTGATGCGGCACGCCACAAATTCCTCTCTTGCTGAATGTATTCCAATCTATGTCTTCCTCGACATTTTTTTCCCCTCTACAGCCGTCTACTGCCATGGAAGTTATTCTCTGGTGTCTTATCAGATGACCTGTCATCTCGTCCTTTCTTTTTGTCAGTGTTTTCGATACACTACTTTCCTCGCCGATTCTGCAGGGAACCACCTCATTCCTTACCTTATCAGTCCATTCGTCAATAGCACCACATCTCAAATGCTCCGATTCTCTTCTATTCTGGTTTACCCAGGGTCCACGTCTCACTAACACGCAATGCTGTGCTCCACACATACATTCTATGGAATTTCTTCCTCAAATTAAGGCCTATGTTTTGTACTAGCAGACTTCCCTTTGCCAGGAATGTCTCCGTCATGAGTTAATTTGCTGCCGAGGTAGCAGAATTCAGTAACTTCATCTACTTCGTGATAACCAAACCTGATGTTAAGTCTGTCGATGCTCTCAATTCTGCTACTTCTCATTACTTTCATCGTTCTTCGGTTGACACTCAGTCCGTATTCTGGACTCATCAGAATGTTCATTCGACTCAACAGATCTTATTCAATTTCACTGGGGACAGCAATGTCATCAGTGTATTTCTTCACTGGTATCTTTTCCCTTTGAATTTTAATTCCACTCTTGAACCTCTCTTTTATTTCCGTCATTGCATCTTCGGTGTGTAGACCGAACAGTGGGGGCGAAAGACCACATCCTTGTCCCACACGCTTTTCATTCCGTTCATTTTGTTCTTAGTCTCTCACTCTTATTGGTCCCTCTTGGTTCTTGTACCGATAGTGTATTACCCCTCTTTCCCCATAGCTTCCCCTTATCTTTCGAAGAATTTCGAACTCTTGCACCATTTCACATTATCGAACGCTTTTTCCAGGTCGACAGGTCCTATGAACTGATTTTTCTGTAGGGCTGCTTCCATATCAGCTGCAACGTTAGAACCGCCCAGTCTGATACCTTTACCTTTCTAATGCCAAACTGAAAATCAAATGAAATGTCGTGTGACGAGGGCCTCCCGTCGGGTAGACCGTTCGCCTGCTGCAAGTCTTTCGATTTGACGCCACTTCGGCGACTTGCGCGTCGATGGGGATGAAATGATGATGATTAGGACAACACAACACCCAGTCCCTGAGCGGAGAAAATCTACGACCCAGCCGGGAATCGAACCCGGGCCCTTTGGATTTACAGTCTGTCGCGCTGACCACTCAGCTATCGGGGGCGGACACTGCCAAACTGATGGTCATCTAACAGATCCTCCATTTTTTCCATTGCTATGTATATTATTCTTGTCAGCAGCTTGGATGCATGAGCTGTTAAGCTGATTGTGCGATAATTCTCACACCTGTCGGCTCTTCCAGTTTTCGAAATTGTGTGGATGATGTTAGATTCCTTGTACCTACGTATTTGTTTTTAGAGATGTCCAGTCTTCTCAGGTAACATTAAGAAACGAACAAAAGGTATGTCGTCTTTGGGATAATAATTACGGATTTCAATGTACTGTGGAGCAACAAAGTGATGTGGAGCAACACTAAAACTGTGCACTTGTGTTGTGCCGTAATCGGCTTCGATTTCCGAGGCAGCAATAACTAAATGATTTTATGTGGACGAGTGCCGTCTAGGAGCACAGACTATCTTGGCAAATTATGCACATTAATTTTTCCCTTTCAGTGTGTCTGATAAGAAATGTTTGCTGTTAGTGTGTCGTAACAGTTTTGCCTTACAATAATAAGACACGCACTTTCAATGCGAAAACCATTCAAAAACTCAATGAGAAATGATGGAATGCGTGATGGTTGTTATTAGTAGGGATACGGGAACAAACAAATGGATCATGAAACACCTGGAGAGGAAGTTGTAATTATAACTTTAAACAAAATGGAAGTGGGAGGGGCAAGTAGCCAGACGAATGGATGGTAGATCGAACGAGAAAGTTGTTTGTATTAGTCCATGGGATAAGAGAAGAAAGAGATGATAATCAAATTTAAGGTGGCTAGATAACATTGGACAACATACAGCAGCAATATGGATGTTTATAGGTAAAGACGCATGGAAAAGTCTAGAAGAGGTATTTATGCGGCAGCAGATACCTAATAGTTGATGATGACAAATACACCGTCCATCCAAAAAGCTCCAAGCCTGACTTTATTCCTGCATAAGCGACGTCATTGCATTAACCATGGTGGCAGCTGGCAGCTTGCAGCTTCGACGTCATTGCATTAGCCATGGTGGCAGCTTGCAGCTTGTACTAACAACTGTAAACAGCAGATGTGCATTCGAGCCGTCAATTGTGAACAGGCAGTGTCAACGTTGTTTGAGTCACAAATCGCTATGGAGTAACATCTCTAAATCAGTTGAGCACTTGGCCGCGAAAGGCACAGGTCCCGAGTTCGAGTCTCGGTCCGGCACACAGTTTTAAACTTCCAGGAAGTTTCATATCAGCGCACACTCTACTGCAGGGTGAAAATCTCATTCTGGAAGGTAGGAGACGAGATACTGGCAGAAGTAAAGCTGTGAGGACGGGGCGTGAGTCGTGCTTGGGTAGCTCAGTTGGTAGAGCACTTGCCCGCGAAAGGCACAGGTCCCGAGTTCGAGTCTCGGTCCGGCAGCCAGTTTTAATCTGCGAGGAAGTTTCATCTCTAAATCAGTTGTTCGAGACATTCTGCAGAATGTTTTGAAGAAGGCAAAAGTGTGTACAAAATTTCCCAGCCCCCCCCCCCCCCCCAAAAAAAAAAGAACAAAGAAAAAAGTGTCGACACCTGCAACTTGATTAAAAGGCAAAACGTAGACAATTCTTTTCTGGAAAAAAATCTTACGCGCTATGAAACTTGGTTTACCGATTCGAACCTACCTCGAAACTATAAAATGCAGAAATTCACGTGTTGGGTCAACGCTTTGGCGACATGACCGACATTCAAGTCAAAGTGATGTGCAAGTTGAACAAGACCCAAAAGGACTTTTCGACAGCTTCAAGCGGTCTTATGATCGTTTTGTGCGTTGTACTCAAGACGACGTATTTTGCACATTTGCATTCAATAACGTCATATGTAGAACGTCTGTAACACTAAGCTACCAGCTTAACTTTCCCCTACTTTTTTATTAACACAGTCTTGAAACTTTTTGGACCAATATTCCCACTATCAATGCGTTGTAGACTGACGATAAAAAAATCGAGACATCAAAAAATAATTAATGTGGAGCATTAAAAATTCGGGAATGCCTTTGTCTAGGCAGCACACTAAAGCGATTAACATTGCAAGGTCACAGATTAATGTGAGCGCGATATAAGCCATTGCAAATGTGAAATGCTGGTACATTAATAACAGGCGTAACCGCTAGAATGTTGCATGCAAGCATGCAAACGTGTAAGCATTGTGTTACACTGGTGCCGAGTGTCAGTTTGTGGAATGGAGTTTCATGTCTGTTGCACGTGGTCGATCGATACAGGGAGGATTAATCCAGTTTGTGGATAACGATGGAGTTGTCCGATGATGTCCCAAGTGTGATCAAAAGTATCCGGACACCTGGCTGAAAATGATGTACAAGTTTGTGGTGCCCTCCATCGGTAATGCTGGAATTCAGTATTGTATTGGCCCACCCTTAGCCTTGACGACAGCTTCCACTCTCGCAGGCATACGCTCAGTCAGGTGCTGGAAGGTTTATTGGGGAATGGCAGCGCATCCTTCACGGAGTGCTGCACTGAGGAGAGGTAACGATGTCGATCGGTGAGGCCCGGCACAAAGTCGGCGATCTAAAACATAGGATTCAGATCAGGACTCTGTGCAGGCCCGTCGGTTACAGAGATGATATTGTCGTGTAAACACTCCCCCACAGGCCGTGCATTATGAACAGGTGCGCGATCGTGTTGAGAGATGCAATCGCCATCCCCGAATTGCTCTTCAACAGTGGGGAGTAAGAACGTGCTTAAAACACCAATGTAGGCCTGTGCTGTGATAGTGCGACGCAAACCAACGAGGGGTGTAAGCTCCCTCCATGAAAAACACGACCACACCATAATACCACCGCCTCCGAATTTTACTACTGGCACTACACACGCTGGCAGATGACGTTCGCCGAGCTTTCGCCATACCCACACTCTGCCACCGGATCGCCACGTTGTGTACCGTGATCCGTCACTCCACACAACGTTTTTCCACAGTTCAGTCACCCACTGTCGCTCCTTACACCAAGCGAGGCGTCGTTTGGCATTTACCGGCGTGATGTGTGGCTTACGAGCAGCCGCTTGACCATGAAATCCAAGCTTTCTCACGTCCCACCTAACTGTCATAGTACTTGCAGTCTACCCTAATGCTGTTTGGAATTCTGGATAGAAGTCTGCGTATTACACATTACGTCTCTCTTCAACTGCCAGCGGTCTCTGTCAGCCAACAGACGTGGTCGGCCTGTGTACTTTTGTACTGTACGTGTCCCTTCACGTTTCCACTACACTATCACGTCGGAAACAATGTACCTAGGGATGTTTAGGAGATTTCCGCAAATCTCGCGTGCAGACGTATGACACAAGTGACACCCAATCACCTGACCACGTTCGAAGTCCGCGAGTTCCACGGAGCACCCCATTCTGCCCTTTCACAATCTCTAATGACTATTGAGGTCTCTGATACGGAGTACCTGGCAGTAGGTGGCAGCACAATGCACCTAATATCAAAAACGTATGTTTTTGGGGGTGTGGCTCTGAGCACTATGGGACTTAACTTCTGAGGTCATCAGTCCCCTAGAATTTAGAACTACTTAAACCTAACTAACCTAAGGACATCACACACATCCATGACCGAGGCAGGATTCGAACCTGCAACCGGAGCGGTCACGCGGTTCCAGACTGTAGCGCCTAGAACCGCTCGGCCACTCCGGCCGGCCGTTGGGGGGTGTCCGGATACTTTTGATCACATATTGTATCTTAAACATTATTTCCAATTTTCTATTGCATTATTTGCGATTTTCTACCGCATAATTTCCGCTAATGCCTCCCCTGTTTCCCATGCAAATGAAAGTATTCTTTAAAACGATGTTCTGTTATGGTTTTTTTATCTAATTATGAATCTTCTTTCGGCTTCTTCAACGAATTCTTTAGCCAGTGTTTTCGATAAACTGAAAAAAATATTAACACACTATTTTTCTGTTCTCTCTCGGTGACGCAGGAGGCCTTTAACTGCAATACTAACGGTATTGCAAAATAAGACAACTGCTAATTATCGTCGTCTACCCTTCCTTTTTGATGCTACACAATATATTACACTCTAGCATCTCACTCATGTAGAACTAACGTGGGAAAAGGAGGGCTTGTTACATATATTATGATAGATCATAGGTTCAAAACCACTGAGACAAGTAGATTTGGTAGTGATCAGCACAAAGAAGTGTGTGCTTACGAATTAAAATTGGAACGTAGTTAACTTCTAATTTTAACTGCATGTAGGATGTCACTTGGAAATTTAGAAGTTTCTGGGGAATTTGGATTCCTTTCTGTGTTACCTGTCAGACATCAGCAAGCAGCTAATAGCCTGAGGTGATTTCAGTGTAGCTTTTCTAAAGGGTTCTGATAGGAAAAATTATTTGGATACTTTATTTGGATCCTACAATTTTATCTCAGTAATTAACTTCATATCGCGTGGATAAAGACAATAGCCCTGTAACTGAGATTCATTATTTGATGAAACTTAAAGTAAGACAATAATTGTACATCCCGTAACAAATGCTCACTCTGATCCTGATGTACAGTTAGTTAGAATAAATAAGATAGTGCACTACAGTACTGATACTCCACAGTGGAAGTCAGAATGATCAACGATTTCACAACAAATGCTTTTTAAATTAGTTTACAAGAAATGACCTGGGATAAAATTAAGAATGAATCAAATGCTGACATAAGATTTTATCAATTGGATAATAAATTCATCGTTACTTGAAAATAGCTTTCTGTATAACCTAATGTAAGAGTACGTTAAATATTTATTTATAAAACCATGGGTCAGAAGAGGGATTAAATCACCTTGTGAAAGGAAAAGGGAAATTTGTCTGTTAGCAAGAACAAGCGGGGATCGTGCAGTAGTTGCTCTCTACAATGACGAGTGAAAATTACTAAGAAATGTAATTAAAAATCAAGGAACATGTGCATAATATCACAAATCAGTAACTGCGACAATCGCCTTATGGTATTATGGAATATAGTGAAACAAGAGACGGAACAGAATAACGTCACTATTGAATTAAATCGAGAGGCTTTAGATCATGAGTCGCAGTTAGCGAAATTTCTTAAATATAGTAGAAAATATAGGGACAAACAATTCAAAAGAAAAATCAAAAAATCGCGTCAGTATGTCTAAAGAGCAACTTTCATAAAATTCGGTCATATGAATGTATCATCAACTTCTGCCTCTGACAATAAGAAAATGATATATTCTCCCAAAAATAAAACTCGTCTGCATTTAATGGTATTCCCAACAGAGTACTAAGGATTTGTTCCCATATACGAGTAATAAGGCCCGTCTTATCTGTAATATGCAACGCATCACTAATTGAAGGCATTTTTGCAGAGCTATTGAAATGTGTCATTTTAAACCCCTGTTTAAGAAATATGACAGATGTCAACAACTACAGATATGCTACACTACTGATTTCATTTTCCAAATTTTTTGCGATGTTAATGTGTTCTAGAACAGTATCCCTCATGACCAACAATATAATATCCTCAGTAAATCGAGTTTGGAATTCAGAAGAATTGTTCAACTGAGAATGACATTTTCACATTCAAACACAAGCATTAAATAACAAAACAGCACCGACTGATATTTTATGAGACCTATCTAAGGAGTCTGATTGCGAGACTTACAATATTCTGCTAGATAAATTGACGTTTTATCGAATTAATAGTACAGCCAACAAATATATATAGTCATATCCAACCAAAAGAATGCGGAAGGTTGTACTTAGTCTTTCAATCAGTGTCTTCAGGCAAGATTCTTCTGACTGGATAGAAATCACGTATAGGGTTCCCCAAGGCTCAAATTTAGGTACACTACTGTTCGTCAGACATGTAAACGATTTTCCGTCTAATATAGAACAAGCAGATTTAGTTGTTTTTACGGATACTAGTATTGTAATCAGTCCTAGCATACATACAGAAATAGAAGATATGGTAAACAATTTTTCTGCGAATAGTCTCACTCTCAATTTTAAAGACACAATATATTCAGTTCTGCTCATCTAGAGCTACTATACCAATGATAAGTGTATCACGTGGTGAGGAAATAATAAATAGGGTGTAACTTCAAAATTTTTAAGTGTCCATATTAACGAAAAACTGGAAGAAGCAGATTTTGTAACTCCTAAAATTAGTTCAGCCACATTTCCCCTTGAATCATTGCAGATCTTCGGGAGAAACAAATAAGTAAGACGAAATATTTTGCCCATTTTCATTCAATAACGTCATATACAATAATAGTCTGGATACCATATATTGCAGAAAGAAAGCCTTCATTGCTCACGAATGTGCTGTAAGAATAATGCGTGGTGCTTACCCACGATCTTCTTGTAGACATATGTTCATGGAGCTGGATAATTTGACTACTGCCCCTAAGTTTGTTCATTCCCTCAAAATCTGTTGTGAATAATCCACTGCAGTTAAAAAGCAACAATCACGTACATAACTGCAGTAAGAGAAGAAAAAAAGTGGCATTAATTACTGCACATTAAGGCTGTCTTTCGCCCAAAAAGAGGTGCATAATGCTGCAACTTACTTCATGACCAGTTACCCAGTGATGTAAAACGTCTGAGAGACAACAAAGCAAAATTTAAAAACAAACTGAAAACATTTCTACTTGACAAATCCTTTTAGGTAGCATGTAGCCATATTTACAAATTAATTTGTGATGTCTCTGTAAAATGACTCGTTCCACATAATCGAGTATATGATGTATGGAAGATGAAATTAAGTAACTAAATATACACCACCTAATTATCAGAGCAATCTGTCCGTGGAATTCTGCTCTCATCTTCCGTTACTTGTTGCGATATTGGTTTCTTTCTCAAATGTCCCATTCCAGTAACTGGATCAATCCAGTTACAAGCATCGCAATCACAGATAGCACTAATGTTGTTCGGTCACTGTATCTGTTGCGAACATTATCAGGTTACCAGCATTGACTTACTGTTACATAAACCCCGTGTCTACTTTTGGGATATTTTCTCAGCCCCTTTTCATTTTCTTCTAACTGCTGAATTGCCTGTACAGACCGCACTAGTCCCAAACGCTGGTTTACGAATTCACGGAAACGCCACGCGCGTTAAGCTATGGGCTTAGCGCGGCGTTGTTGTGTGCGGCAGCTATAGCTGCAGAAACCAGTAATAGAATATACACACGAAACCATCACGATCACCTACTTCATAACGTGTTGGTCCACCTTTGAAACGCAGTACAGAAGCGATTCTGCATAGCATGGTTCAACACGTCGTTGGCAGGTTTCCGGAGGCTGTGCGCAAGTTAGTAGTTCCCGTAAATTACTGGATGGTTGTTTGCGGGCGCAGAGCTGGCGCGCATTAACATCCCAGATGTGTTCCATAGGTTCATATCAGGCGAATTTTGTAGCCAAGATAATTTGAGTTCACATCGTGAACCAGCATGGTACGATTCTGGCAATATAACTCGGATAAATGAAACCGCCGTCGAGGAAGGCATCAAGCATGCAGATGGTCTCCCAGTACGTTCACCTAGGAGTAACCTAAATTGTAAAATTCAAACGCCTTAGTTCAGCTACATTTGCAGTACGCATGATAGCAGAAATAGATGATTTAAAAATGAAGAAGTTAGTTTATTCGGCCTACTTCCATTCACTAATGAGTTATGGATTCATCTTTTCGGGGAACTCCTCTCACAAAGAGAAAATTTTCAAAATTCAGAAACGAGTCATTAGAATTATATCTGGTGTCAGTTCTATATCATCATGCAGAGACCTCTTTAAGAAACTTTGTATTCGGACAACTACTTCTCAGTACATATACTCAATGACGTCCTTTGTCGTTTCCAACATGTCTTTTTACACAAAATAGTGCAAAACAGAACCAAAAACAATCTGTATAAGGACTATAAAAGCTTAACATTAGTACAAAATGGAGTCAAATACATGGGTATTCATATATTCAGTAACTTACCAGAGCATATCAAAGGTCTTGTAAATGATAAAGATCGGTTTCAGAGTGATTTAAAGAAATTACCGTTGGCGAACTCCTCCTAATCCATTGATGAATATCTACAAAAGAATTATAGCTCATAACTCTGTCTGCATTTGAATTATACAATATCCATGTATTTAGGTAAAAAAAATTACTCTTTCCACATCCCAGAGATTTCTCTCCAAGGGATCTATGGAAAACGATGAATGTAATGTAAATGTCATGTATCCTAAAAAGATCGAATTTTTACATAATAGCTTTGCAATAGCAGCTCCAAAGCAATGTGCTCACGTAATAGCGATAAAAATGGCTCCAATTTGTTTCATGACCATCATATGTCGTCTTAATTACAACAAGGAGTAACGACATACATGCGATAATGTACGATTAACGAGTATTTTATAAAGTAATGCAATATGTACAAGAGCCAAAAGAATGGATGACCAAGAACGAAGCGCTCGGATTAAAAAGGGTGCAAGACAGAAATGCAGTCTTTCCCCTGCACTGTTCAATCTGTACATCGAAGAAGCAATAATGGAAATAAAAGAAAGGTTCAGGAGTGGAATTACGATTCAAGGTGAAAGGATACCAATGATACGATTCGCTGATGACATTGCTATCCTGAGTGAAAGTGGAGAAGAATTACATGAACTGCTGAATGGAATGAACAATCTATTGAGTACTGAATATGGATTCAGAGTAAATGGAAGAAAGACTAACTTAGTGAGAAGTAGCATAAATGAGAACAACGAGAAACTTAATATCAGGATTGATGGTCACGAAATAGATGAAGTTAATGAATTCTGCTACCTAGGCAGCAAAATAACCAAAGACGGACGGAGCAAGGAGGACATCAAAAGCAGACTAGCACTGGCAAAAAGGGCATTCCTGGCCAAGGGAAGTCTACTAGTATCAAACATAAACCTTAGTTTGAGGAAGAAATTTCTGAGAATGTATGTCTGGAGCACAGCATTCTATGATAGTGAAACATGGACTGTGTGAAAACCGGAACAGAAGAAGCATTTGAGATGTGATGCTACATGTGAATGTTGAAAATTAGATGGACTGATAACATAAGGAATGAAGAGGTTCTGAGCAGAATCGGAGAGGAAAGTTGTATGTTTAATGCACTGACAAGGAGAAGGGACAGGATGATATGACATGTGTTAAGACATCAGGGAAAGACTTCCATGTTGTTAAAGTGAGATGTAGAGGGCCAATACTGTAGAGGGAGACAGAGATTGGAATACATCCCACATATGTAGGTTTCAAGTGCTACTCCGAGATGAAGTGGTTGGCGCAGGAGAGGAATTTGTGGCGGACCGCGTCAAACCAGTCAAAATACTGATGACCCAAAAAAAAAGTCCACAGCCGTCATGGAAGCCCAGGTGAGTGTCGCATAGTATGCTACCCCCTTAGCCTGCGTTCTTGGCGAGTTGCATGTTTTGGGCAGCCGTTCGCCTAGATAACAGAATATCCGGATGCGGTCATTATTTTAGTCTTTCAATAAGAAATAAATGTCCCTAATTCGGAGAATATGCCACCAGTTGTGCGCAGTACTTAAAGTAGGGGCAAAGTTGAGTGTGACATTCCATACACCGGAAGAACTTAGACAGGGCTGCAGTATATCGCTGACTGTGTTTGAAATATAAATGCAGCAGGTACTGGAACGGTGGAATCAATCATGCGGAGGTATGGAAATTCCTTTCGAGCATGGTACTATCTACGCATTATTATTTGCCGATGATCAAGCAGAGATGAAATCAAATTAATGATAAAAAAGTTAACGGAAGCATCAGAACGAGGCAGGCTTAGAATAAATATGAGCAAAGCAGAATATCTAGCAGTGGGAGGAAATGGAAGGAATATAGTACTGCCGCACGGATCTATTATCCATTCCTCGGGAATGTGTGAAGCAGATGTGGAACGCAGGATCCAGCATGCAAGAGGAGCAACTAAAATAATAAATGGAGTTTTGTGGGGCCAGGCAATATCAAAAGAAACAAAGAAGATATAACCCCCCAAGAAACCCGAAAACCCAAATAAGAATTTCATGATAATTTAAAGTAAGGAACAGTGTTATCCTGGTAGGTACGACAACTTTGACAATAATATAACATCTAAAAGTTTTAATGACCACCAATTTCACTAATTACTAAGTATGTCATGATATGAAGGTAAAAAGATAGGTTATTTTTAATTAGCTGTCAAACGTCTCAGTAATAACTGCAAATCAGTACGAAGATAGTTAAGTCCAAAGTAATATGTCGGTGAGAGATAACATTTATTGTGAAAGAGAGTCGTAAACGCGGCGAAAAGGAAATTCAATGCGTCTACAATGCTCGAACATGGAAATGTTAGTCGCTTGTTAGCTTGCTTGCTATCAAGTCGTGAGAGAGCACCGTTCGTTGTAGCACTACAAACGGAACGCAACGAGATTGTTTCTATTCAAAAAAAAAGTACTAATGCGTGATAGACATGCACGGACCTTCTCAGTTATTCTGACTTGAGAACTTGAACTGAAGTGATATTCTGATAGTGTACGACGAGATAACGAACTTTATTATTGGAGATATTATTGTTGAATCAACCTACATCAAAGTGAACAGTTACAACGAAGAACGGACATAGTATCTAAGACTGCAACACCTGATTAGTCTGGAGTAGGGAACATTAATGCGACCACACGAAGATATACAAATACGCAGATTGTAAAATTGTCGTAATTGTCACGATCACTAAACTGAAAAGAATCGTAATTGATCTGATCCATCGGTGTGCGTGTGGTGTGATGGTTAGAAACTGATTGCTAAGAAGGAACAATAAAAACTGTTCGTCAGTAATGGAAATCTCACATGTTGGCTCCATCATTAATTGAACTGTCTGATAGTTGATGATGTAAATTAGTTAGCTATGAACATTTTAATTGAAAGAGTGACCTGATGAACATTGAGCATTGAAAGGAGTGTTTTGCCGAAATAATATTACGACGCACGAAAGCAAGATAGCATCATACACTCCTGGAAATTGAAATAAGAACACCGTGAATTCATTGTCCCAGGAAGGGGAAACTTTATTGTCACATTCCTGGGGTCAGATACATCACATGATCACACTGACAGAACCACAGGCACATAGACACAGGCAACAGAGCATGCACAATGTCGGCACTAGTACAGTGTATATCCACCTTTCACAGCAATGCAGGCTGCTATTCTCCCATGGAGACGATCGTAGAGATGCTGTACGTAGTCCTGTGGAACGGCTTGCCATGCCATTTCCATCTGGCGCCTCAGTTGGACCAGCGTTCGTGCTGGGCGTGCAGACCGCGTGAGACGACGCTTCATCCAGTCCCAACATGCTCAATGGGGGACAGATCCGGAGATCTTGCTGGCCAGGGTAGTTGACTTACACCTTCTAGAGCACGTTGGGTGACACGGGATACATGCGGACGTGCATTGACCTGTTGGAACAGCAAGTTCCCTTGCCGGTCTAGGAATGGTAGAACGATGGGTTCGATGACGGTTTGGATGTACCGTGCACTATTCAGTGTCCCCTCGACGATCACCAGAGGTGTACGGCCAGTGTAGGAGATCGCTCCCCACACCATGATGCCGGGTGCTGGCCCTGTGTGACTCGGTCGTATGCAGTCCTGATTGTGGCGCTCACCTGCACGGCGCCAAACACGCATACGACCATCATTGGCACCAAGGCAGAAGCGACTCTCATCCGTGAGCGGAAGACGGCCTAACGGTGTGCGGGACCGTAGCCCAGCTTCATGGAGACGGTTGCGAATGGTCCTCGCCGATACCCCAGGAGCAACAGTATCCCTAATTTGCTGGGAAGTGGCGGTGCGGTCCCCTACGGCTCTGCGTAGGATCCTACGGTCTTGGCGTGCATCCGTGCGTCGCTGCGGTCCGGTCCCAGGTCGACGGGCACGTGCACCTTCCTCCGACCACTGGCGACAACATCGATGTACTGTGGAGACCTCACGCCCCACGTGTTGAGCAATTCGGCGGTACGTCCACCCGGCCTCCCACATACCCACTATACGCCCTCGCTCAAAGTCCGTCAACTGCACATACGGTTCACGTCCACGCTGTCGCGGCATGCTACCAGTGTTAAAGACTGCGATCGAGCTCCCTAATGCCACGGCAAACTGGCTGACACTGACGGCGGCGGTGCACAAATGCTGCGCAGCTAGCGCCATTCGACGGCCAACACCGCGGTTCCTGGTGTGTCCGCTGTGCCGTGCGTGTGATCATTGCTTGTACAGGCCTATCGCGGTGTCCGGAGCAAGTATGGTGGGTCTGACACACCGATGTCAACGTGTTCTTTTTTCCATTTCCAGGAGTGTAGATTATCTCTGGATTTGCGTCGTGCCGTAGTGAACAATTCTGCCTAGCAACGTAACAACAACTACTGAAACTGAACTGCAAATGAATTTTTCCTCACTTTAGAGGAGTGAAAAGACGCCAGTGTCAATGGTTCACTCAATACTTCAATACCTAACTAACAGGGCATAGCAAATCGTCATAAAACCATAACAGACAACTAAAATCAGCAGTTCGCATCGCTGAGGAGACTGTGCGGACTCGCCAACGGACTTTCATACATTACGTGAGGAACAATTTTCCTTAGAGATTTTCAAGTGCTGTTCCACGTTATCCGACGGGGTCAACCATAACTATGCGTCGCGTCTCCATTGCACCGACCGAGCTGTAGCAGTAGCGGCTCAACTTCAACAGCGACAACAAAAGGGGAGAGGGGACGTCACAAAGAGAAATCTGCAAACACTAGTGGGAAGTGTACTAACATTGGTGCGGAAGAATGGCCCCTGAGGGAGCAACAGAGTACAGGTAGCAGAGATGGATGGAGTGAGGCAGGCGGTCAGGTATCCAGGTCAGAGCGGAGAAGAAATAAGTAAATTAGGGAGTTAATGGATATGGAACAACCAGTCATGCATAGAACTGAGAATAGAGATCTTCAGTGGTATGGCGATGTATGGCGAATGGAGCAAGGACGACGGCCAAAAGCAATTCTGGAATGAGTAATTTTTGAGAACATTTCTCGTAGAAAAACAGCGGTCTGTCTAAAAGTACTCTAAATATGGATTGAAAACGGTCTCGAACGCAATAAAACATAATAATAATTACCGATTTACGACAGAATGTGGTCATCTTCAGAACATTTATACCACGATGGTAGGCGGTGGCGGTGAAAGCAGCAGGTGTTATGACTCCACGAACGTCACCGCTCAGTTATGGAGTGGTCGCCTCCAGGAACCAGGAAGCTTGGACGGCTGAGGTTGACATGGTGAGAGGGAGTTATTGGAATGGTGAGGAAGAGAAGTCTGAAAGAGGATGACTGCCACGATCGTGAAAGCTGGCAAACGGGATTACAGGGCAGCTGTTGAAAAATGGAGAAGCCCTTAAAAGTAAGCAAGTAAAATAAGAAACATTATTCACCCCACCGGGCGACAGGTTTCCATTGGCCGACGGCCGACTCTAGATGATCTCGTGTCCAGTGCAATCGTAACTAATATCGACGCTGGGTCAATGTAGGAACATGTAGGGATCGTATGCTGTGGAGCCTCATATTCATATGGACTGGAAAGTGTGTTCCACGGCTCTTTTGCCTACCCCACCACTGTACTCTCGTGAGATGACACAGATGGCCATCTGTCCTGCTTTACAGAGTGAACAAGTGTCCGACCTACTCCTTCCGTGGTGAGATATGGACGTCCTGTTCCTTGTCGACTAATCATTGTCTCCCGTCCGTCACCCGTTTTCCATAGATGCTCACGAACATAACGCGTGAACAGCCGACGAGCTTCGCCGTTTCCGAGATGCTAGTGCCCAGGTTCTGGGGCATAACAGTGTCCTCTTTGTCGTTTCTGTTAGCGGATTCTCGCAATATCAGCCCACGCACAACGTCGCTAGAATGATTCACTATCCATCGCTGCTCTGATTACGCACTTTCCTCACCGAGTCACCTGCCCGCTACGCCACCAGATGGCATGTAGTCTCGCAGAGGGCAGTGACCATAATGTTTTGTCTCATCGCTGTATTTCTAGATTTACAATCATACTCTGCAAACTTTTACAGTTTGGGGCCATCATTCGCGAGTGGCGCGTGGAATGGATGATTTCCGGTAAACATCCGTATGGACTCTAATTTCTCAGACTCTCAATGTGGTCGACACGCGAGACGTATGTGGGAGCAATTAATATATTGTAAGAGGTGCATGACTAAGGAATTTATTGCTAGCGCACTCTAGCAGATGTGATTTCGATGGATTGCTCATGCGTTGCCTGCGATATGTAAGTTGCAGTATAATCACAGACCAGAGAGCAGTATTGGCAGTAGTAGTAGTGGTAGATCGCAGTCGGGCGGTTGGGCTGGTCGCGGAGAGCGATGGTTGTGCCGGAACGATGTAGTATAAGGTAAAAGCAGCCGCGTGCAACTTTTTTTTTTACTATTGTTATATCAAGCCCCATCTAAATGTTTTTAAAAATCTTTTAATAATAATCTTTCTTATGAAGATACCTTTTGACAATCATTCATCTGAATTTAAAGATTTTACTAATTTCTCCTATCCATGGTCATCCCTATTATCGTAAAGAAAAATCAGTTATTTCTCTTTATACATAACAAATTTAGTGGCCAACATTGCACTGGGCTGTGCCAAAAACATTTCTTATAGGAGCAGATATATACGCGTTGTCCGGCGACTTCATTGAAACAAGAATTTTCAATTTGTTCAGATTGATGTTTCAGGGCCATGACGCAGCACTGCTGACGTTAAAAATTTACCAGTTTAAATTCACAGTCAGTTAAGTATTGAATGGTTATATGTGAGCCACAATTTTATTGAGAGGTTAGCCACATTTTTATTGCGAGGTTACGGCAACAATTTTACTCTTGGGAGGTTACAATGTTTCTGATTATCTCTGAAAGCATTCCCTCGGAATTTCAACGGTAAACTTCAGTAGAATGCACAGCACTTGTAGAGTCTGACACAGGAATTTGTTGAACATCTCCGTAAAGCTGCCACGCGTAGCTAATGGAACGATGAGAAAAGCTCCGCTCTTCAACTGCCCTAAACACTCACATCCAATTGATTGGTTCTATGGGTCCGTTAATTCATATTGTTTCCTTCTCGATATGATGATTATACATTATTTTAGTATTGCTGTGACTCATTTTCGAGGATACTTTCAAATTCTCTGAAATAATTTCATCCGTTCGCGTTGTTGATGTTTCCTGTACTAGAGTCGAAACGAAGGACGTTCACATAATATGTTTACGTTTACGACAACTACTTCTGCGTTTTTCCATCTTAAGGATCTGCAAACTTCACCTATGAATATTGAGAAAAGTTTTGGTGAAACGCAATCTTCGTGTCTGACTTCATTTTCAGTTTTGAGGTTCACCCGACCCAGATGTAATCTGATGAAAGCTCCAACACTGAGTCTACTAACATCAATTCAATTTAGCTGTAATCAAGTGATTTCTCACAAACCATAAATCTAATTTTACATGACTACTCTGCAATCGCAAGTAAGAGCCTTGCAGACGGATCATCGAACCCCTTTTATTCTGTTTCTCTGCCATTCTTCTCTCGAATAGTGAACGGGAAAAACAAACACATAATCTTTTCGTGCAAGCTCTGACTTCCCTTACTTTATTACATGTCGTCCTTCAGTCCTAATCGGTAAGGCTCCTATACCCAACGGCAATACTCGAGCAGAGGACTTAGAAGTATATTGTAGGCAGCTTCTTTAGGAGACATGTTGCATCTCGTTAGTATTCTGCAATTATTCAATCTTTAGTTTCGCTTCCCCACAACATTATATGTGTGATCGTTGAAACGCCCCCTGAATCACGCACGGCTAACAGATAATTAGGATTGTGGAAAGGGCCAAGGGAGTTGCGGTCGGATTCATTTCACAACTGTAATTTATTATCATTTAGTTCACAAATACACTTTTGAAAGAATTAAATTTGCTTCGCGGCTGAAGGCCTCCAAACAGATGCTTTAGAATAAGTTCAATTTTGAAAAGACATGACACACATTTAAATTTACGGGTAAGATAAATCATATACATATATAAGATCAGCATGCGGAGCGGCTGAAGGCCGCCGGATTAAATCTTCGGAATTCCAAATGTACTATGATGATTACTGAAGCAGAAGGCCACAATGTTTTAAGATGCTAATAGGGCTGATGGCCCGCAAGATGCACAGAAAGAGATAAACGCAATAAGATGGTAAAGTTAAATTCTGCAAATTAAGGAAATACATATTGCAACAATCGGTAAAACAATACATTAAGTTTAAAAATTTCCTTTTTGCAACACCAACATCGGAAGGCCCACAATAACTTGTAAAATCTTTCGGAGGAAATTACAATAACCTTTCAAGAGCAGAAGGTGATAATGTTTGGACTTGAAGGGAATTCTGAGAATATGCTTCTAGGGCTGAAGGCCCACAACTAAGCTTGCCAAATTAAAAATATAAAATACAGTTAAATTAAAACAACATTAGCATTGCCAAAAACATAATTAAGAGAACGGCACTCTGGAGTCTCCAGTGAGTCCACTTATGCGAGTCAGGTGGTGAGTCCAGCTACACTTAATTCGTGCGAACCCAACCAAGGGACAGTCACGGATAGGCCGACCAAATACTTGCTTGTCACGACGGAGTACACGAGAATTCAAGGCCCCCCAAAAAAAGTTGCAAGTATCACTGTCCCCAAACAAATGCGTTTGGGAACTGAGCTGCCAAAACTACACACCATATTGGACAGCAACAACAGGTGAGAAAAAGACACTACCTAAAAACAACGTTAGCGGCCAGGGCAGGTAACCAGAACACTAACGGCCACAAGGCAACATTTTCCGCTGGTGCACTTCAATTGTAGTCAACCAATAAGTTAATTACACAGGATGGCGGCTAAATTTCAGCAATAGAAACACTCGGTGTTGCTCACAGGGAAACCGCCCCAACAGCGAAACACCGAAACGAACGACCACACCATGAATGGATGTGGCTTGGATAGTTGAAACCACTACTCAACTTTGACGTCCTGGGTCGGTGAACCACGAAGCTCGTAGCGAGCGGACAGCTCCACATCCTACACAGGGACCGCCAGCGGATCCAGCCGATTGCACAGTGCGGAGATAACTTCCCTGGTCCGAAGCAACCGACCAACTCTCTCGGACTGCCGAAAACATCTAAAATAGTCGTCAGTGGAAGTAACGCCAACTGCACACACAACGTGACAAACACTTGCACGAAGACCTGAACGATACAACAACAACTAAACACGCACGAAGACAAATCGGGATTCGAAGCACACACACACAGCCGACTCATGAACGATCGGCAAGCCAAAACGCGTAGACCGGTAGGACGACCGACCGACGCTCCACCAAGACCGTGCCGGCTCAAGTGATGCATGGCGGCAACGGTCGGGCGAGCCATGTCGACTCAGAACTCACTCCTGCTCCAACCCGACTGCACTAGTGCCGCATTGCAACTCCCGACTGGCAGGTCCGGACTGCGCTCCAGACACATTCCAACTGACTGACAGCCCGAACTCGCGACCGGAACTCCCTTCGACAGGCGACGACCGGGAAGTAATACACTCCTGGAAATGGAAAAAAGAACACATTGACACCGGTGTGTCAGACCCACCATACTTGCTCCGGACACTGCGAGAGGGCTGTACAAGCAATGATCACACGCACGGCACAACGGACACACCAGGAACCGTGGTGTTGGCCGTCGAATGGCGCTAGCTGCGCAGCATTTGTGCACCGCCGCCGTCAGTGTCAGCCAGTTTGCCGTGGCATACGGAGCTCCATCGCAGTCTTTAACACTGGTAGCATGCCGCGACAGCGTGGACGTGAACCGTATGTGCAGTTGACGGACTTTGAGCGAGGGCGTATAGTGGGCATGCGGCAGGCCGGGTGGACGTACCGTCGAATTGCTCAACACGTGGGGCGTGAGGTCTCCACAGTACATCGATGTTGTCGCCAGTGGTCGGCGGAAGGTGCACGTGCCCGTCGACCTGGGACCGGACCGCAGCGACGCACGGATGCACGCCAAGACCGTAGGATCCTACGCAGTGCCGTAGGGGACCGCACCACCACTTCCCAGCAAATTAGGGACACTGTTGCTCCTGGGGTATCGGCGACGACCATTCGCAACCGTCTCCATGAAGCTGGGCTACGGTCCCGCACACCGTTAGGCCGTCTTCCGCTCACGCCCCAACATCGTGCAGCCAGCCTCCAGTGGTGTCGCTACAGGTGTGAATGGAGGGACGAATGGAGACGTGTCGTCTTCAGCGATGAGAGTCGCTTCTGCCTTGGTGCCAATGATGGTCGTATGCGTGTTTGGCGCCGTGCAGGTGAGCGCCACAATCAGGACTGCATACGACCGAGGCACACAGGGCCAACACCCGGCATCATGGTGTGGGGAGCGATCTCCTGCACTGACCGTACACCTCTGGTGATCGTCGAGGGGACACTGAATAGTGCACGGTACATCCAAACCGTCATCGAACCCATCGTTCTACCATTCCTAGACCGGCAAGGGAACTTGCTGTTCCAACAGGACAATGCACGTCCGCATGTATCCCGTGCCACCCAATGTGCTCTAGAAGGTGTAAGGCAACTACCCTGGCAAGCAAGATCTCCGGATCTGTCCCCCATTGAGCATGTTTGGGACTGGATGAAGCGTCGTCTCACGCGGTCTGCACGTCCAGCACGAACGCTGGTCCAACTGAGGCGCCAGGTGGAAATGGCATGGCAAGCCGTTCCACAGGACTACATCCAGCATCTCTACGATCGTTTCCATGGGAGAATAGCAGCCTGCATTGCTGCGAAAGGTGGATATACACTGTACTAGTGCCGACATTGTGCATGCTTTGTTGCCTGTGTCTATGTGCCTGTGGTTCTGTCAGTGTGATCATGTGATGTATCTGACCGCAGGAATGTGTCAATAAAGTTTCCCCTTCCTGGGACAATGAATTCACGGTGTTCTTATTTCAATTTCCAGGAGTGTAGCAGTGAAGCAAAGATACTACGAGAGGGGATATATCGATACGCGATGCTAACGCCGCTCACGGTGAGGCAAAGCAGCAACTCAGTGACAGTAGTAATTTAAATTAACGTAGGCAGGTGGAAGTACGTTGAAACAGTCTGTAAAATACATTATGGTGGGAACACGAGCCACCCACGGCTAAATCGTACCAGTTTTATTTGTTCGTAATGGTAATTCTCAGTAATGTCATTATACTTGTATGTCTTATCGCGTAGCCGAAATGAAACACGGTCAATTATCACTTTGCACACCATGCAGATATCTTGTCTAAATCATTTTGCAATTGGTTTTAAATTCTGATGATTTTATTAGATGGTACAAGTAAATTGCAGCACCATATCCAAACAGTCTCAAACGGCTGCTTAGACTGTTTCTTAAATCATTTATGTAGATTAGAAACAGCAGAGGGTTATAACATTTCCTTAGGGAACACCAGATATCACTTCTGTTTTATTTGAAGACTTTCCGTCAATTACTATGAACTGTGGTCTTAAAGGAAATCACGTATGATACTCCACAGGCTCCAATCTGATCAGAAGCCGCTTCTGAGGAATGGGATTAAAAGTCTTTTGGAAATGTAGAAATATTGAATCCGTTTGAGTATTCCTGTCGGTAGCACTCATTATTTACGTGAATAAAGAGTTAGTTGTGTTTCAAGAGAATGATATTTTCTAAATCCGTATTGGCCACCTGTCATTAAATCGTTTCCTTCGAAGTAGTTCATAATGCTCGAACACAGAATATTTTTCAAAATTAATAATTCACACTTATGATTCCGTCCCTTTATTTAATTCAAAACTTACAACTGGCCTGTTGTTCTACGTTCACTTCTAGGCCCAGTTTCTTCCTGTGACTAACTAAAATCAAATATTTTCTTCTTATATTTTCTTTTCTGCGTCTACATTTTTTATCGGTATCACTGATATACATGGCTAATATAAATGATTCATTCGTTTCCAGAGGTCTGTATTTTCCAAAGTGTTACATGTACAAATATTACTGATGTGTGAATAGAACCGCTAACCAACGAAGTTTGCATTTTCCACTCTTCAGTTAGTGTTCCTCTGGTCACCCGACACACGTTCAACCGTTACTCAAGTTCGTTCCACACTTTATGTAGCAGCATCCTATCAGTGGTTTTCAGGGCAGCATTGAAGTATTCTCTGCGACGTCATCTTCACTATTACGCCAATCCAACGACGCGAAAGTTCGTCGTTTAGCTATGAACATCGATGCTCCAATGAGTGGCTGCCACGTCTCGCGGGGAGACGAAATTCTCGGAATCAGCAGTCAGTTGAGTAACAACACAACTGTAACATATCAAAGTAAAAGCTACCCTGTGTATATAGTTTATCCATCCTGGAAATCGAGAATCTCAACGACTTTTACCTGTTTTCGGTATAGATACTGGCAACATATCGGTCTCGGAAATTCCAAGTCGCTATCAAAATCTCTGAGGTAGTTCCTCATACTAGCCCGGAAATACAGAAAGAAGCGAGGAGGGGTCTTCAGTTTATATATAACTGAAGCGCCAAAGATGGTATAGGCATGCGTATTCAAATTCAGAGATGTAGACAGAATACAGCGCTGATGCAACTGTTAAATCGGTTACTGCTGCTAACAATGGCAGGTTATCAAGATTTAAGTGAGTTTGAACGTGACGTTATAGATGGCGCACGAGCATCTCCGAGGTAGCGATGAAGTGGGGATTTTCCCGTACGACAATTTCAAGAGTATACCGTGAATATCAGGAATCCGCTAAACATGCAATCCCCGACATCGCTGCGGCCGGAGAAAGATCGCACGTGTACGGGACCAACGACGACTAAAGAGAACGGCTCAACGTGACGGAAGTGCAACCCTTCCACAAATTGCTACAGATTTCAATGCTAGCTATCAACAAGTGTCAGCGTGCGAACCATTCAACGAAACGTCATCGATATGGGCTTTCAGAGCCGAAGAACCAATCTTGTACCCTTGATTTATTTTTTTTTATTTACTCGATCGGCATTTACAAGGCGAAATATTAAATTTGAACATTACAGCATTAAAAATGAGACACTCAGCTTTACCTAATTACATAATACAAAATACAAAATTTTATACTATATGACTTATTGTTTTTAGCCATTCAATGGCATTGTCCGTGAGATTATGTATATCCTCCAGTTCACCATTAAAACCATGCACAGTACACTCGATCAAGTGGGCCATTGATTGATTGAGTCCACATTCGCACTGAGGGTCGTTCACGAGGCCCCATGTTGTCATCATCTCCGTGCATCTTCCGACACCCGTCCTCACACGGTTCAGCCTAGTCAACACTCTTCTGGGAAGCTTAAAGCCCTCTATTTGTATGCTTGGGTCAGTAACTAGTTTTTTGTTCTTTACTGCGCTTCTACTCCATAAACTTTTCCATTCATTTTCTGGGTCGAAGGGAAACACCTCTTCACCTATTTGCCATAGAGGTGACCTCGATCTCAGGCGGTTTTTTGGTGTCAGGTCCTGATGTATGGGTAGGTTTGGATTTGCCAGTATTTTGCTATATTCTCTTGACAGCAGCTGATTTCTTCTGATTTCAGGTGGTGCTATGTTGGACAGTACGGGTAGCCAATCTATAGGGGTAGGTTTAAGTGCTCCCGATATTATTCTCAATGTTTCTATAAGCTGGATATCGGTTTTTGATACATGCACACTTCTGGCCCATACAGGTGCACAATACTCGGCCACGCTGTATACCAGTGCCAAGGCAGAAGTTCTCAAGGTATTTGCATCACATCCCCAAGTGGTTCCGGTGAGTTTAGCTAGAATGGCATTTCTAGTTTTCAGTTTTTGTTTTGTGTCCTCTAGATGGGCTCTGTACGTTAGGGATCGGTCGAGCTTCACTCCAAGGTACCGAGGATTGTCTTCATGTCTAATGGTCTGGTTATTCATGCAGATGTTCAGCTTTCTCTTGGCTGCTCTGTTATTGAGATGCATGTTTACACTTACTGTCTTGTCTGGATTTGGTTGGAGATGCCATTTGGTGTAGTATAGGTGCAGCAGGTTTAGGTCTTCGTTCAATTTCCGCTCTATTGTTTCAAAATATTTGCTTTGATAAGCTATTGCCATATCGTCCGCGTATATAAACTTACGGGACGCTGTTTCTGGGATATCCGCAGTGTACAAGTTAAACAATAAGGGGGCCAGTACCGAGCCCTGTGGGAGTCCGTTGTTGAGCGCTACGCATCTGCTGCTTCTGCCATTAAGAGTAACTCTAATTTTTCTTCCAGTTAGAATGTTCTTCATAAGATTATAGGTCAGCTGCTCTGAGTTTTTTCCATCAGTTTATAAAGTAGGCCATCCCTCCACACTGTATCGTATGCTGAGGTTAGATCCAAAAGGACAACGCCAGTTTTCTTCTTATCCTGATAACCCTTTTCGATAAAGGTTGTGAGGGCAAGGACTTGATCACAACAATTTCTTTTAGACCTAAAACCTGCTTGCTCCTTTGGCAGGGAGGGTTCTATATATGGGGAGAGTCTGGTCATCAGAATTCTCTCGAATAATTTATATACAGTGCATAAAAGAGAAATTGGTCTAAAATGTTTGGGGTTTTCTCCAGTCTTCCCTGGTTTCAGGACAGCGACTACCTTGGCTTCTTTCCATATAGAAGGTAGTTTGTTCTGCTTGATGCACTGAGAGAAGAGTTTTGCTAGCCAGTTTCTTCCTGCTGGTCCTAGATTTTTAAGGAATTCTGGTAGGATTCCATCTACTCCTGCTGCTTTGCCAGCTTTCACTCCTTTCAGTGTGTTATTGATCTCTTGAAACTCTACATCTTTTATCAGATCTGTGTTCTCTTCTTTGTTCTTCATTACCTCTTTTATCATATGATCGAAGTCCTTCTTTTCAGATGTTCTTAGATGGATTTTCGAGGTTTGTTTTATGTGCAGCGCTATCTGGGTGGGTGTCATTCTCGTCTGTGGTCTGTGTAGGGTTGTAGCTCCTCCCAATCTTCTTAGCAGACTCCAGCTCTTGCGGCTAGAATGGGTAAAATCCATGCTCTCCATCGTTTCCATCCATCTACACCTGCGTTCTTCGTTCATTGTTTGAACTAGTTGTTCCGCGGCCTCATAGTTTTCTGTCTCCTGGTATTCTTCCAATAATGATTCACACTCTCGCGTCCAGCACGGAGTGTATTCTTTCCTCGCACCGCGTGGGATGCTTTTCAGTGCAGATTTATATATCAGAGTAGTACCCTTGATGACTGCACGACACAAAGTCTTACACCTCGCCTGGGCCCGTCAACACTGGCGTTGGACTGCTAATGACTGGAAACATGTTGCCTTGTTGGACGAGTCTCGTTTCAAATTGTATCGAGCGAATGGACGTGTACGGTTATGAGGACAAGCTCATGAATCTGTGGACCCTGCACGTCAGCAGGGGAGTGTTCAAGCTGGTGGAGGCTCTGCAATTCCGTGGGGCGTGTGCAGTTGGAGTGATATGGGACCCTTAATACGTCTAGATACGACTCTTGACATGTGACACGTACGTAAGCGTCCCGTCTGATCCCTTGCATCCATTCGTGTCCATTGTGCATTCCGAAGGACTTGGGCAATTTCAGCAGGACAATGCGACACCCCACACGCCCTGAATAGCTACAGAGTGACTCTAGGAACACTATTCTGAGTTTAATCACTTCCTCTGCCCACCAAACTCTCCAGACATGAACATTATTTAGTATATCTGGGTTGCCTTGTAACTTACTGATCAGAAGAGATCTACACCCGGTCGCATTATTACGAATTTATGGACAGCCGTGCAGCGTTCATGGAGTCAATTCCCTCCAGCACTACTTCAGACATTAGTCAAGTCCATATCACGTCTTGCTGCGGCACTTCTGAATACTCGCGGGAGCCCTACTCGATATTAGGCAGGTGTATCAGTTTCTTTAGCTCTTAAGTATCTACGTAGATATACAGAAGATTTAATACAATATTTTTATTTACTTACTGAAACATGATTACAACCTACATTTTGCGTTTGCATGCAGTAATATTCATCTATTATGCGGTTGACGGATGATGAATGCAATGTATGTTCTAACGGCAAAAAGATATTTTTATGTGATATAATTACAAGTTAACAGTTTTCAGATTTTTGTTTACTTTGCTGGTCTTGTGAAGCTTTGTTTCTTGCTAACGGGAAGTACCATGTAGGTTTTCATGATTGAGTTTGCGAGTATCGAAATATATGACATAAATGGCCGTGTTCTTTACTGCATAGACTTACAAGCTTAAATTTCTTACACTGCCAAAGGAGCTGAATAAGGTATGCCAGCCTGTTCACGAGAAAAAGGAGTCTCAACAGACGGACAGACAAATAGACACACAAAAAAGACAAAAAATATTTTTCCTGTTCCATAGTTACAGAATAACAATTTTCAGATTTTTTCGTTTACTTGCACTATAAAGCCTTGCTTCTTGCCAAATTTCATGCTTCTAGGTCAGGGGGGAGTACCCTATAGGTTTTGACGAGCGAGGTTCTGAATTTAAAAATGTGAGATAAATGGCCGTATCTTTTGACTGAGTGGACATAGATGCTTACAATCTTTTCCTCTGCCAAGTGTCGGTAGCCCTCAATATTTCACATAAATTTGAACTAGATATTTCTACTCGTTTCTGAGAAAGAAAGAGTTCTTAACAGTCGGACAAACAGACAAATAGACATACGCGCAACAAAGCGATTCTATTAAGGTTCCGTTTTTACAGACTGAGGCATGAAATCCTAAAAATAGACCTGACCGATGGTGATTGTTACAAAGGGTCAGCATATACTGTGTTCGAACATTATGAACTACCTCGAAGGAAACGAGTTATTTACAGATGGCCAATACCGATTCAGAAAATATCATTCTCTTGAAACACAACTAGCTCTTTATTCACGTAAATAATAATGAGTGCTATCGACAGGAAAACTCAAACCGATTCAGCATTTCTATATTTCCAAAAGACTTTTGATCCCATTACTCAGAAGCGGCTTCTAATCAGATTGCAGCCTGTGGAGTATCATATGTGATTTCCTTTGAGGCAACAGTTCATAGTAATTGTTGGAAAGTCTGATATCGAGTACTCCCCAAGGAAACGTTATAACCTGTGCTGCTTGTAATCTACATAAATGATTTAAGAGACAGATTGAGCAGCCGTCTGAGACTGTTTGTAGATGGTGCCGTAATTTACCATTTAATAACACGAGACTTCACAAACAAGGAAGGGCATATAGATTAAGACTTACGTTCACAGATGTCGAAGCTACCGCTTACCGCTTCGGGCAAGGCCGTTATTATCAAACAGGCATTGCAATGTCTCATTACCACTTTATTTGCGTCGTCTCACCATTTGTCGAGTATACAGATCATTGGCAAAGGTGACTGAAGTGGTGACAGAAACAAAATATCGGGATCGAGTTGCTTCTGCAATATCAGCCTGACACCTAGCCATCGTGCCACACTCGCAATTAATAAACAAGAACCCAGTGGCATCCAAATACAAAAAAAAAAAAAAAAAAGAAAAGAAATGGTTCAAATGGCTCTGAGCACTATGGGACTTAACATCTGAAGTCATCAGTCCCCTATAACTTAGGACTACTTTAACCTAACAAACCCAAGGACATCACACACATCCATGCCCGAGGCAGGATTCGAACCTGCGACCGTAGCAGTCGCGTGGTTCCGAACTGGGGTGCGTAGAACCGTACGGCCACCGCGGTCGGCGTCCAAATACAGTACGGAACGATATCTGTGGACGTGAACCAGAACTACACAGTTAAAGCAAGTAGCAAGCTTCTATTCGTTGACAGGAAACAAGGAAACTGTAGGTCACGTGCAAAAGATATTGTTTATTAAACACCTCTCCAGTTAAATGAGTATCGCTCAAATGTATGGGATCCACACGAGATTGGATTGGTAGTGCATATCGATCGTATATAAGGACGTGCAACGCGAATCGTAACGGTCTTGCTTGACTTAGACGGAGGGAGGAGGGAGGGAGGGAGGGAGGGAGGAAGGCATTAAGCAGGGGCTGGTGTGGGAGAGGCTTAGTAGAAATATTACAAAATCGGGGCAGACATGAAGAACCACGCTCCTCAGTTCTTGAAAAATTACATAGAAAATTCCAAGAACCAGTTTTCAAGGCAAATACTATGATACTCTACGGCAGCTACGCTTTTTTTTTTTTTTTTAAGTGAGTTCAGAAATTTTACTGCTATGCTATATAGCTAACCTATTTGTTCGGAAGTCAATCTTCATTGTGCTTACACCTCAAAGACTGAGGTTTATTGTTATTTAACCTTCACTTGTTTGCAGTCTTCATATTCACATCCTACACCAAAACGTTCGGCTGAGATGTTTATTTCAGCCGGCGTCAACGTACCACATAGCTCGAAACCGTGACACATTAACGAGGCAGCAGTGCTACATAAGGATCACACAGCCCATTGTATCAAGTGTGGTCATACATCACACACTAGCAAACTGTTTTAAAAATGAACAACGTAACGGCCACATAAAATCACTGGCTGCTCTCCGCGAGTGATTAGGTCATAAAAATGTTGTCTTGTGGCAATAAATGTTACGTAAGGTCTCTTACCGTAGGTTGAACGATGTTATGACTTGATCTGTCGATAACGAGCTCTCCCGTAGATACCGTGAAGATAAAATAGAAGTAATGACAGCTAGCATAAAGTTATGCAACCAGTTCCCGGTCAAAAATACAGTTAGTCAGCGCGGCAGACACAGAGTCTGAGTTAAGAGAAAACAAAATCGTTTTAGAGTGAATGGTTTTTATTTTATATAAGTTAGATCCAATTGTTACCTACACTCAGCTTAGGTCTAAAATTCAAACATAATTTTAAGTTATTAGGACGTTTCGTCTAACGTAATTAAATGAAAGGCTGTTTTCATAGTGTCATACGCGTTTCCCCTTTTTTTTATTATTTGCGAAGCATCTTCACTGTTGATCTGAGATCTTATTAGTACCTACGTTCAGTAAGTGATGTGTAAAGTTGAAATGTATTCACAAAACGTTGAAAACTGGGCGGTCTGGATATACAAACCATCTAAATACAAATCCAAGAGTTCACATTGCACTAATAAGAGAAACGCTTATGGCACAATTAAAACAGCTCTTCATTTAGTTGCATTAGACGTACCACATTAAAAGAATATAGCAGAAACTGAGGAACGACGAAAAATGTAAAAAATGACGATAATTTTAAGCACCGGAAATAATTACACCTGATGCTACGGCTTTTCTTAAATTACTATGTTGCCTTATAAGTTTTTGTTTAGTTTTTATGTATTTCTTTTTTCTCTATACTTGTTTCAGCAGTTTATGTGTCATCTTAAGCGGTTTTTTTTAAATAATTACACTTGAGTTATTTTTGTCACATGAATGCAACTCTTGGAGGTTTCTTTTATTTTACAAACTGTTATCGCGGGATAAAAGTCTCCAGTCGCAATAATAAATGCGAATTGCTGAAGATGGCACATAAACTGCTGAAACGTATATTTTTTGTGGCGCGATAATGACTTGTGAATTCATGGGAATTCCACAAGTACTTATCATAGCACTATAGTTTTTCTGGAACAATAATATAAAAAGGAAACTGGGAGCACCCACAAAGCGATGAAATCCGTGCAGGTAAAATAAAAATAAATGATTTTTGGCTTGCGCAAGGCAAAAAATTTCTGAAAGTTTTCTTTGCCGAGAAGGTCATTAAGAGCCATAATATCACAAAGAACACTTTAATTAATTTTTCTTACTGGACCAGACGTTTTAATACATCTTACTACTCTGATTTCGTGATCTTACGTATTCCGTGTCCTGTTTACCTGTAATATTTGACGTATTCAAATTTAACGCCTCTTAAACTTTAATTATTTCCCAGTTTTCCACGGAAAATTTGAAACTCGGGCTGTTTGCCCGTATGTGACCGTAGACATGATTCCACTTCCAATCACGTCTTTGACACTTTTTTTAAGTCGACGTTATCTTGAGTGCCATTAATAGCCACGATAAGCTTTCTGTCGGTCAGTAAGCCGCCGTGAAATCTTCTTTCTTGTATATGAAGGGCTTATTGCAATAGTGGTACAAGTCCATTTTTGTTCATTTAGAGATACAGAATCATAAAGTTAAATGAGCGCTGAAAAATGTGCAGTTGAGATATCAGAAATATTCAAACATATAGTTTCTTGCTAGAGATGAACCTTTCTTTCTTTTTGTTTGGATCATGAATTTCAGAAGCATTACAGGCAGAAAAGTAGAGGTAATGGACTTGTACCACTATTGAAAGAAGCCCTTCATATGTAACTAGTTTTGCGAAACTAGTAACTTTACTGTCATTATTTTCGTCTACATCGAGGTCTACGTATGCTGTGTGGTGGAGAGTATATTATACTATCACTAAAAAAGAAATAGTCATTCTTTTCCCATTTCGACTCGCAAATGGAACTGTCTATGTGCCTCCACAGGAGCCTTAATTTCCTTTATCTTGATATCGCGGTCTTTACATGAAATGTACGTTGGTAGCAACAGAATCATTCTGCATTCAGCTGCAAATGGGTTCTCTAAATTTTCTCTTAAATATTTCGCGAAAAGAATGCCGTCTACTCTTCAGGGATCCCATTTGAGGTCACGAAACATCTCCGTAACACTCGCTTGTTGATCGAAACTACCGGTAACACGCCTCTGAATTGTTTCGATGTCCTTAATCCGACCTGATGGGAATCCCAAAAACTCGAGCAGTACTCAAGGAAGGGTTTCCCTGGTGCTCTACACTCGGTCTCCTATCTAGATGTGCTACATTTTCCTAAAACTCCCCCAATAAACCCTAAGTCGACCATTCGCCATCCCTTCCACCACTTGTTCATTCCATTTTATACCGCTCTGCAAGGCTACTCCTAGATATTTATTAGACGTATCTGTGTCAAGCAATGCAACTCTGCAGCACAACTACTGTATCCGAATATATTGTTTTGTTTCTCCTAATCATCTACATTTTTCTACTTTCAACAATTAAAAGCTCCATCTGAGTGATCAGGTATCATTCTACAGTCACCTAACGATGACACATTCACGTTTATTACAGCAACATCTGCAAACAGTCGCAGTTTGTTGCTCATCGTATCCGTCAGACCACTTATGCGTATAAAGAACAAGGGCGGACCTGTCACTCTTTCCTGGGGCACTCTTGACAAAAGCCGTGTCTCTGACGAGCATTCGCCATCAAAGACGACGTACAGGGTTCTATTACTTAAGAAATTTTCGAGCCACTCTCAAGTCTGAGAACCTATTCCGTATGCACAGAACTTCATTAACTCCCTGCAGTGGGGCACTGTGTCAAACGCTTTCCGAAAGTCTAGACATGTCGAATTTGCCCTTTGCCCTTCGTCCATGGCTCGCAGGATATCGTGAGGGGAAAGGGCAAAGCAAGTCTTGCGATGCTTTCTAAATCCGTCCTGATTTGTGGGCAGAAGCCTCTCTATCTCAAGTAAATGTATTATATTTGAAGTCAGGATACCTTCAAGAATTTTGCAGCAAACCAGTGTTAAAATATTGATTTGGAATTCTGCAGGTCCGTTCTTTTACACTTCTGTGTTACAGTAGTAACCTGCGTCTTCTTCCTAGTTGCCTGGGACTTTGTACTGGTCGAGAGATTCTCGGTAAATGCAAGCTAAGTCAGGGGCCAGTGCCGTAGAGTATTCTCTATAAACAAAAATTAGTTAGGTATGTAATTTGGTTATCTACCTGTAAATGATACGGTATTGAAATGTCACGAATTGGTTAACACGTTCATTTGTTTTTAAGTGTGTGACCTGGTCAAGTGGCCGACTCTTCTCTCGGACAGAGAATAACGCATGCAGTAACACGTAAATTTCAGCATTTGGCTTCAAAAGCATATAAGAACGTTGCGTACATGATTTGTAAACAGCGCGAAGTAAAATACGGTACATTTTTAACGCAATTTTTTTCGGATTTGCATGCGAAAAGTAACCACTGCCGGTGTACACGTATGTACGTTATCTGGGGAAGCCGTTTATTCCAGCAGTCCTAGTTTACTGCTTCCGTTGCGACGAACATCCTACGCCTCCTCACAGGCGCGAGGGGTCCGGGTCTGGCGATACGCGACGTTGCATTTCCATTTAGACGGGCGCCAAACACGTGACGCACGTCCACTATGACGTACGCGCGCGTCGCGCTCGATTCAGCTATCGACTGGCGGGACACGTGACCGGCCCGACGGCGGGCATGGCGTGAGCCGAGCAGCGGCGGCGTCGCACGTACAGAGCCGAGCGATGCGGCAGGCAAAAAGGCAGACGTCGTGTCGGGGGGCAGTGCATCCTCAAAGCGGCGGCCGTCGCCGTCACATCTCGCCGTCGATATGGAGCGCCGGAGGAGAGCGACCTTTGCAGTCCGCCCGGTTCGACTGCAGCAGCGCCACTCCGCCGAGTTAACTCTGTCGCCTCGACAGAGAGTGCTTTTATCGATTCGTCCGCGAGCGAGGCGGGCTCGCGCTCGCTAATTTTCGACCCCGCGACCGGGCGCCTGATCACAGTGCGTAGGCAGCAGACTCTGTATCGACGACGCCCTTGCTGGCGACGAGTTGTCTGACGTTCCAGATCAGACCTGAGCGTCACTCGCCATGCACCAGCACATTCGCTGCAGAAAACTACTTAACTCTTATCAGCGTATACCGTTATGTAAGCTCTGTATTTTCGTAAATCGGTTGGCGTTGAGATTCGACCTATCGATAGCAGGTTTACAGAGCTGCTTGTAGCCATCACGACATTCCGTTGACAGATACTGCAGACAATTCTGCGCAGGCAGTCGTATTATACTACGAACGACATTTACGAGTACTAAAGATGTGTTGTAACAGTCCTTGTCACTACGACGTGTTTTTCGCGAAACAGACGTACGATAATCTGAGAGTGAATAACGTTTAGTATTTTTTTAAGCTGCGACGTAGACGCGAATGAAAATAGAGATGCAGCAAGTATAAAATTTATTCCTCTATTTCCAGACCACGATTACAAAAAATTACCGTAGGTTTATCGTTGTTTGGTCCATAGTGACTGCCTTCAAATCTGTCAGGAAAAAAGTGAAACAAATACAACTCGCCGGCCGGAGTGGCCGTGCGGTTCTAGGCGCTACAGTCTGGAGCCGAGCGACCGCTGCAGTCGCAGGTTCGAATCCTGCCTCGGGCATGGATGTGTGTGATGTCCTTAGGTTAGTTACGTTTAATTAGTTCTAAGTTCTAGGCGACTGTTGCCCTCAGACGTTAAGTCGCATAGTGCTCAGAGCCATTTGAACCAAATACAACTCCCGACAATTTCCATCCAGTAAACAATAAATTACTAGATAATGAAAAGGCACTAATTTCGAATATATATCATACGTTACTTTCTACCTCTGCTTAATTAGTGCCTTTTAATTACATCATAATTTATCGTTTGCAATATAGAGATCGTCCAACCGTTGCAGTTGGTTTCCTGTATCCGTATATAGTCATTACGGACCGTAATCGATAATTTGCGACATCGGGTGGTACGTAGTGTTAATAAATAAAACTTTTCTCAAATATTATTACGTAAAGTGGAGTTAGTGACAATAAAATACGTATTAACGTAGGGAAGTCGATCACAGATTTCACTGAAACTATAGTTTCTTGTTTTTCCCTATATGCATTTACTGAAGAACTAAATCGTCTTAAAAACTTGTCATGATTGTAAGTTCAGTCCTCGTTTTATGACGAAGGAATTACCTGAAATAGAAGTAACTGTAACACATGCAGATCTACTGAATATTCATTTTTCTAGTGTTGCTTTTGATTTTATGCTGCGAATATCTATTCAGACCGACGTGTATGTCGTACACATAGTGAGAAAGCTGTCCTTTCTCTCTCTCTCTCTCTCTCTCTCTCTCTCTCTCTCTCTCTCTCTCTCTCGACACACACGCAAATAAACACAAGCGCGCGCGCACACAAACACACGCACTCTGTAGTTCCTGTTGTAACTGCTACAGTATTTGAATACTAATGCTTTTATAATAATGTGTATTACGGGGTTCCTGCACGTTCTCCCCAGGGTTTGCTCTCCTCCCTCAGAAGGGTCCATAAATTTATCTCTTCTTCCTGGCATCGAATTAATCAGAGCATTTTTTTCGACATCTTTTAGAAGCTGCTCATTAAATATTCTTTCAGTCTGGTTTCGGCTTGCGGCTCGTCCCGTTATCCACAGTTCTCTCGTGTCTAATTTTTCACTATCCCCTTAGCTTTAGACACTCCAAGTAACTGTCTTGATAAATGTCTCCCTCGTTTTTATACAAAAGGGCTTGGACAGATAAGAACGCTTTTGCACTCCGTCGATCGTTGTGTATTATTTCGGGATTAATGATTTCTTTTAGGTACTTTGGCACATCTTTAGACCGTATTCATTGTTACATAGTAGCACGTCTTACACAACATCAACAGCGGTCGAGAATCACATATTAGTCATTACTTAGAAGTTTGTCCAGTTTCGAAAAATTACGGTTATTACTAAAAATTATTTGTGTTTCTGATCGTTTCATCCAGGCGATTCCGCTATTAATACCATTACGCATGTCATTTTAATGGATTCTTTTGTAGCTGCTCGGTAGCATAATTTCACATTTAAGGTTGAGCAGCGAACAGAAATAGTGTTTTCTTCCTCTAACATTTGCTTCTTACCAAGTGGTGGTCGTGTTAAATATGTTAAGTATCCTACAAGCAGATACAAACGGAAGATAAGACCAAAAACATTATTACTGTATTAATCTTACCCATAACGGACAGTACTGAACTCGGAGGCTGCTCCTTTAAAGGATAATGTTGAAGAAAATAAGCCACCAGTCACTTTTAAAGGCGGTTTATTTAAAACGAGACCGGTTTCGGGCAAGTCCGTCATCAGGTGATTACATTCAGTTCCGTCTTTACGCATTCGATAAGCATCGGCTTTCCAAATGTTGATTGCGTATTTGATTCCATAGTAGTCATTTGTAGCACCGTATTTCTATATTATCACACTAATTCCACTTAGAATATTATAAATTCTTGAATGTGTAAAAACGAAATTGAATGTACCATCTGAAAATGAATGTAAGCCCGACCGGTTTTGTTAAAAATAAGGAAAAAAGGGAAAGAAATCCTTTGAAAAGGGACCCGCAGCAGATTTTCTTCAGCTTTACGAATCATTATTTTACTTTTTTTTTGCACAATGAATAAACACTACAATACATTAGACAGTTTATATGAATGTACATAGCATAAAGAGAGTTTTACTTTATAGTAGAGGAAACGTATACAAGTGGCTCAAATTATGTTCTTGTTGTTGTTGTTGTTGTCTTCAGTCCTGAGACTGGTTTGATGCAGCTCTCCATGCTACTCTATCCTGTGCAAGCGTCTTCATCTCCCAGTACCTACTGCAACCTACATCCTTCTGAATCTGCTTAGTGTATTCATCTCTTGGTCTCCCTCTACGATTTTTACCCTCCACGCTGCCCTCCAATGCTAAATTTGTGATCCCTTGATGCCTCAAAACATGTTCTACTAACCGATCCCTTCTTCTAGTCAAGTTGTGCCACAAACTTCTCTTCTCCCCAATCCTATTCAACACCTCCTCATTAGTTACGTGATCTATCCACCTTATCTTCAGCATTCTTCTGTAACACCACATTTCGAAAGCTTCTATTCTCTTCTTGTCCAAACTAGTTATCGTCCATGATTCACTTCCATACATGGCTACACTCCAAACAAATGCTTTCAGAAACGACTTCCTGATATATAAATCTATATTCGATGTTAACAAATTTCTCTTCTTCAGAACCGCTTTCCTGGCCATTGCCTCTCTACTTGGACCATCATCAGTTATTTTACTTCCTAAATAGCAAAACTCCTTTACTACTTTAAGTGTCCCATTTCCTAATCTAATTCCCTCAGCATCACCCGATATAATTTGACTACATTCCATTATCCTCGTTTTGCTTTTGTTGATGTTCATCTTATATCCTCCTTTCAAGACACTGTCCATTCGGTTCAACTGCTCTTCCAAGTCCTTTGCCGTCGCTGACAGAATTTCAATGTCATCGGCGAACCTCAAAGTTTTTACTTCTTCTCCATGAATTTTAATACCTACTCCAAATTTTTCTTTTGTTTCCTTTACTGCTTGCTCAATATACAGATTGAATAACATCGGGGAGAGGCTACAACCCTGTCTCACTCGTTTCCCAACCACTGCTCCCCTTTCATGCCCCTCGACTCTAATGACTGCCATTTGGTTTTTGTACAAATTGTAAATAGCCATTCGCTCCCTGTATTTTACCCCTGCCGCCTTTAGAATTTGAAAGAGAGTATTCCAGTCAATAATGTCGAAAGCCTTCTCTAAGTCTACAAATGCTATAAACGTAGGTTTCCCTTTTCTTAATCTTTCTTCTAAGATAAGTCGTAAGGTCAGTATTGCCTCACGTGTTCCAACATTTCTACGGAATCCAAACTGATCCTCCCCGAGGTCCACATCTACAAGTTTTTCCATTCCTCTGTAAAGAATTCGCGTTAGTATTTTGCAGCTGTGACTTATTAAACTGATAGTTCGGTAATTTTCACATCTGTCAGCACCTGCTTTCTTTGGGATTGGAATTATTATATTCTTCTTGAAGTCTGAGGGTATTTCGCCTGTCTCATACATCTTTCTTACCAGCTGGTAGAGTTTTGTCATGACTGGCTCTCCCAAGGCCGTCAGAAGTTGTAATGGAATGTTGTCTACTCCGGGCGCCTTGTTTCGACTCAAGTCTTTCAGTGCTCTGTCAGACTCTTCACGCAGTATCTTATCTCCCATTTCGTCTTCATCTACATCCTCTTCCATTTCCATAATATTGTCCTCAAGTACATCGCCCTTGTATAAACCTTCTATATACTCCTTCCACCTTTCTGCCTTCCCTTCTTTGCTTAGAACTGGGTTGCCATCTGAGCTCTTGATATTCATGCACGTGGTTCTCTTCTCTCCAAAGGTCTCTTTAATTTTCCTGTAGTCAGTACCTATCTTACCCCTAGTGAGATAAGCTTCTACATCCTTACATTTGTCCTCTAGCCATCTCTGCTTAGCCAGTTTGCACTTCCTGTCGATCTCATATTTGAGACGTTTGTATTCCTTTTTGCCTGCTTCATTTACTACACTTTTATATTTTCTCCTTTCGCAATTAAATTCAATATTTCTTCTGTTACCCAAGGATTTCTAGCAGCCCTCGCCTTGTTCTTAGAACATATTAATTACAAAGCAAACCTTGATGACCACTGAATTACAGTAGGCCTACACCTATTGCGTGAATAGATGTCAGTTACATGAGCCTAGTGACTGTGACTTATCGATAAATTATTTCCCTATTTACCAACACAAAACTTATTTTCTGTCCCACTGTACGCATTGTTTTATCTCTTATATGTACTAATCCTTTTTTTTGCCGGCCGTGGTGGTCTCGCGGTTCTAGGCGCTCAGTCCGGAACCGTGCGACTGCTACGGTCGCAGGTTCGAATCCTGCCTCGGGCATGGATGTGTGTGATGTCCTTAGGTTAGTTAGGTTTAAGTAGTTCTAAGTTCTAGGGGACTGATGACCACAGCAGTTGAGTCTCATAGTACTCAGAGCCATTTGAACCATTTTTTACTTATCCTTTTTAATTCTTATGATTTGAATGTATGTTTCATTAGAGTCAGAGATCATCATGTGGCACCTGTGTTACTTTAAATATGCCTCACAGATTGAAACTGTGTCAGTTATTGAAGATGTTAGTCGCATTACGCCTTTCATGGATAAAGTTTCTGGGAGATAAGTCCCTGAAATACTTTACTAGCAAGACACAGATTCACGGTTCGGCAAGATGTCAGTGAGATACGTTGCTGCGCTCAGAGTGAAAAAATTGCGATGCCGTCGAGTGTGATTCCGACCACGCACTTGCCTTTGAAGGGACAGGGGTTCAAATCCACGCGTCGTCATTCAGGTTTTGGTTTGCGTAGTTTCCCTAAATCTATTAAGGCGAACGTTGAGGTAGTGTCCATGAATATCACGCTGCCGATTTCTTGCTTCATCTTTCTCCCGCCTATCTGAGTTTCTGCAACGTCTCTTATGGCATCGTCGTCGCTGGGACGTTAAGCCATAGGCTTCATTCCTTCCTTCTTTTTCACACTGAAAATAACATCGCCAGCTTGAAACGTTATAAGTTACGGCACGTCTCTAACATTTACCAAAGATATTTTATGAAAGATGTGCAGAAGCTCCTATGCCAACACCTAATTAATTCACATGAGCCTCCGTAAGAGATGTCAGGCATTTTGCTTGTGTAAAGCGCGGCTGGCTCCCTCACTCCTAGGTAACATCATGTGGCATTCATTCCTGTTGGTCGACAGCTGATTCGATGTATCGATACTGTATCTACAGAGAGAGCCGTGCTACACCGCGACAATACCCGCATTCCGTATGAAGACGTCCAGCAGTACAGTTGTGTAGCGAACAGATTAGGCTCAACGTTTGTGCTGGCACACACAACCATCGATATAATTAAGGACATACGCGATCGGTCAGAACCTCAAATATGATGCAAGAATCACTGGGATCTAATATCGTGCAGTGACTCATGATGCAGTGGCAGCCATGCAGTTTTCTGTACAAAATGCACCGTTGTTTCGAAAGTACGTCGTAGACTACGTAATGTATTGAAATCATGCGCAAGTTATGCTTCTGTTGCAAAGCGAGATATTTTTCGACCGCAAAAATTTTCAGTGAAGCTTGGAATTTGGACCAATTGCTGTCTTTCTACGGGAACCTACCCCAAGAGGCCTTTAATTGTTTTATATATATTGTCAGCAAAATTTTTGTATGAAATATTTGTTTTTTCAATTGATAATTTCTTGAATTTTCTTCGTTTTTCATGCTCGTTATTGTGATCTCATTTGACAACTAGTCAGTAGTTGTAGCACATGTTCGTGCTACTATAGACTATATGTAGCTTGATTCTGATAACTTCTCCACAGTGAATTTCTAGATATTACAATCTGATGACAAAAACATCTGTAAGTTCAACTAGTATATATATTCTCACACAAAAAAGTTTACGTTTGCGAAATAATGGAATTTTTTCAAGAAGGAATTCTTTTTCCTTAAAGACGAATATACCGCTCTTTTGACGTCTGTTTTAAGAAGGCGATGCATAAAAAACAATCAGAGAAAATAAGACGAATTTTTCATGACGTCTTCATTGTATGTATTACATATTTTAACAACTTAACAGCTGAATTAGTTTATTATTCCTTTTTCCACGTTATATGTACTGATTTTATTAAGTCTTACTAGGCCTCAATTACGTTTTTTGTGAAGTAATGTCGTCTTGTTGCGCGAAGAGCTTAGTTACACAAAAGTATACATCTGTCCACGCTTCCTTTTGCAATAAAAATAAATTTTACGGCTAACTGCTTTCCTATGGTCTTTCCATTTTTCCGCATCAGCATCAACGATCATTTTGCATTCCCGAATATCAGTCTTACCCCCTATTTTTAGATGTATTTTGTAATGTCTCTAATGCTTTCAATTGGATGTCTTCCTCTTTGTCCTCACAGGTCTTCCATATCGTCGTCCTGTCTTAGCTATACACAGGCGAGACAACACTGCCATTTTCTCTGAATTTTTAAAAGCCGTTGTATTATCCTCTGATAGACTGCCTCTTACATCTTCCTCACCATCTTAGTTTAGTAAACAGTGTATGTATTCCAGTCAATAAGTGATCTCTACGTTAAGCTACAGAGTTAACGTTATGTGCAAATCTTGTCACTATTTCCCCTTTCACTTTTATTAATGTTGGGAATCTTTTCTCTCTTGCTGCAGCAGAGCCAGTAGATTTCCCGGCAAAATATTAGTTCTTATAGAAACTGAATTTTTCCACTGTGTTTATAGTTCAGATAATTCTCGTCACATTACGAAATATGTAATGACACTTTTTCTAGCTTCAAGAATCAAACGAAGCTTTTTCTGTCCACTGCTAGTTCCTTGGCGGGTACTGACACTTCTTCGGAAATCTACCAGACATTTTCAGTTTCCATTTCCACAGCCTGCATATTGCCCATATTAAAAAAAAAGATCAAAAACATTTTTATCACCTTTGTCTTGTCTGATTTTCTTGCCTACTTTAATTTTTTGTTATTACGACGATAGTTTTATTTGGTCTTGGAGCTAATTTTACCAGGGAGCATTTTCGAACAAAATATATATCACCACTAACTGTATTGTTCTTCCTTTTTTTGTTATCTATTGTTTCTCACTAACATTCCATTGCCTTCATTAATGCGTTACAGGGACTTTTATAACAAAATACACAGCAAACGTTGCCACGTTCTGTTTGATCTGTTATCACCAAGAACTGTGGATAAATGGAAAGCACTTAGTTCAGAACCATGAACGTCGAGATCCACCAACGATAAAGCGTAAACATACTGTTTGCCCTGCGTCTTTACATACTAATCTGAACGCGCATATTCAACTCACCATATAACCTTGAAATATTGAGTAATTACGTAGTGCAAGGAACCCGTTTACGATGTGTTATAGAACATTGATGCGGAGATAATGCAGATTATCTCAGATAGGGCGTGCTGTTGTTTTGTCCATTCTTGTTTCGTTTGGGAGGCCCGTCTCAAAGGAATTTCAACCTACTTCGCAACCACACTCCTGATTAAGCGTGTCATAAGTCCCAAACAATGCCTGCAGGAGTGAATATGCATTGACACAGTTCATAATGAGCTTTTACTTGAGAGTGGCACAGTAGCCGTAACAAATAACTTTAATAACAGCCTAAGCGTATTATGTTATTTGTAAAGTCTGCTAAAGTTTGGAGCGGCCTCAAGGAGTTGCAGTTTGCAGGTTAATTGGGAATCGAAGCTTTAGAATAATTACGTATGCCAGGGCCTGCAAGTGTGTGTGTGTGTGTGTGTGTGTGTGTGTGTGTGTGCCATCAAGCACATACAGGATATTCAGAAATTCCAGGAGGGGAATGAGTAAATAACATTTTACTATTTGATAGTAGAAAACCACGTCGGGAAACGTACCGTTTCTGTTCTACGACGGTTTCAGTTCAGATGTGTAACGCGTTCACGCATGATGAGGGAAAGAGAAAAATCTCAGAGTTGCTTGTCCGTGTATGCAATAGATAGATAGAATAACGTGTACTGCGCCAGAAGATCATCTGATGTCACTTAACGGCTGGCTTGATACGAGACTCTTCTAGAGACAGAGTAATATCTTCTGGCATGAGTTCTGGCCGCTGCGTTATGTCTTCTTTTGCATACTGTATGGCTCTTTAGTGGACACAGGAGCGAAGGACAGATGCCGTTCATGAAGAGAGAATTCAAATGTTAATTTATTCTACGTCTAATATCAAATAGTAATATCTTTGTTGCTGTATTGGCAGAGTCGGTAGCTAACAGTAGATTTGAATGTAGAGAATGTAGAAATATATACTGATACTAAAGATTTACACTGAAGACCCAAAGAAACTGGTATATCTGCCTAATATCGTGAAAGGCACAAGTGCCGCAACACGACGTGATATGGACTCGACTGAAGTAGTGCTGGAGGGAACTGACACTATGAATCCTGGAGGGCTGGCCATAAATCCGTAACAGTTCGAGGGGGTGGAGATCTCTTCTGAACAGCTCGTTACAAGGCATCCCAGATATGCTCAATAATGTTCATGTCTGGAGAGTGGTGGCCAGCGGAAGTGTTTAAACTCAGAACAGTGTTCGTGGAGCCACTCTGTAGCAATTCTGGACGTGTAGGATGTCGCATTGTCCTGCTGGAATTGCCGAAGTCCGTCGGATGAACAGTAGACATGAATGGATGCGGGTGATTATACAGGATGCTTACATACGTGTCACCTGTCAAAGTCGTATCTAGATTTATCATGGGTCCCACAGCACTCCAATTGCACATGCTCCACACCTTTACTGAGCTTCCACCAGCTTGAACAGTCCCCTGCTGACATGCAGCGGCCATGGATTCATCAGGTTGTCTCCATACGTCCATCCGCTCGATACAATTTTAAACGAGAGTCGTGCGACCAAGCAACATGTTTCCACTCATCAACAGTACAATGCCGATGTTAACCGCCCAATGTGAGGTATAAAGCTTTGTGTCGTGTACTCATCGAGGGTACACTGGTGGGGCCCATATCGATAATGTTTCGTTGAATGGTTCGCAAGCTGACAATTGTTGATGGCCCAGCACTGAAGACTGCAGCAATTTGCGGAAGGGTTGCTCTTCTGTAACGTTGAACGATTCTCTCCAGTCGTCGTTAGTCTCGTTCTTGCAGGATCTTTTCCCGGCCGCAGCGATGTCGGAGATTTGATGTTTTACCGGATATTTGATATTCAAGCTACATTCGTGAAATGGTCATAGGTGAAAATCCTCACTTCACAGCAATCTCAGAGATGCTGTGTTCCATCGCTCGTGCGCCGACTATAACACCAAGCTGAAACTCACTTAAATCTTGATAACCTGCCAGTGTAGTATCAGTAACCGATCTAAAAACTGAGCTAGACACTTGCTGTCTTATATAGGCGTTGCCGACCGCAGAACCTTATTCTGCCTGTTTACTTATCTCTGTTTTTGTATACGCATGCCTGTACCAGTTTCTTTGGCGCTTCAGTGTACATGTACAGCACCTGTTATTGCTAAGATTGTAGGGTAGGCAACTTTAAGATGTGCTAGTAGGGATACTGTGAAACACATCTCTTCTACTGCAAGCTCTTTCGTTTCCGTATTTTTAGAGGAGATAGTATGAACCAAACCAGAAATAAATGTCAAACAAACGAAGACCCTTAAGTGCGTACCTCAAGCCATGAGCACCTGTTCATCTTCTTGTGTACAAGTGCCCCTAGCTCTTACGATATACATTTTAGAGACCATATTTACTGGACTTTTTTCTTGTTCCTGTCCATAGTATCTTCTCCAACGACCTGAAAACCAAAGAGATAGCAGTAAAAGACACAGTATCGTAGATGAAGTCGGCGGGGGAAATATTATGCTGTAGGGGACACCTGGGCTTCCATGGGGTCTGTGGTAGTAGCCGAAGGCAACTTGACACGGGTGGCTGGCCTAAACATTATTGGAGATCACTTGCTCCCCTCCATGCTTTGTGTTTCCCTGGCAGCCATGGCATCTCCCAGCAGGATAACCGTCCGTGACAAAAGGCCCAACCGTCTTTCAGCGGTTTGAGCTACCATATTTGACTGACCTGGACCTGGGGAACACATCTGCGACGCTGTCGAGAGCCAGCTCCGTTCCCACAAAACACAGGCCTGCAATTTACTGGAGCTGTGTGACTTGTGCGTAGACATTAGGTGCTGGAAACCTACGAAACATTTGTCTAATCCACGCTGAATCGGTGCCGTGTTGCGTTCCAAAGGTGATCAGTATGGTACTGAAGAGGTGGTCATTATGGTTTGTCTGATCATTGTATTCATCTGTATCCCGTATAGTTTGCCGAACGGCGCTGTACACGTATTGGTATTAACGGATTATTGTGGCTGTGAAAAGCGACCATTTACTGCTCGAAATGGTGTGGGAGGCATCATGTAGAATATGCTTCACGTCTTTGCTGACTGTGGGAGTAATGCTGTTAGCGCCCACTGATGCAGATATGAGATACTTTTCCCGCATGCGCTAGTTGTCATTGGTTTTTCATAGAGCTGGTTTTCAGGAAAGGGATCTCCTGCCAATATTCTTGAACCATTTCACAGAGAGCATAGCCAAGTGAAAGTGGGAGCCATATCCAGTTTTACCTGTTATATTGTCGCGGAATTTATCTGGTTTCAGATTTTCTCGGACTATATGTCTTGAATAGTGTTTGTATACTCATTATATCGTGATTAAACTAGTTCTGATGCACTTCAAACATGTTGTTGTTGTCTTCAGTCCTGAGACTGGTTTGATGCAGCTCTCCATGCTACTCTATCCTGTGCAAGCTTCTTCATCTCCCCGTACTTACTGCAACCTACATCCTTCTGAATCTGCTTAGTATATTCATTTCTTGGTCTTCCTCTACGATTTTTACCCTCCACGCTGCCCTCCAATGCTAAATTAGTGATCCCTTGATGCCTCAGAACATGTCCTACCAACCGATCCCTTCTTCTTGTCAAGTTGTGCCACAAACTTCTCTTCTCCCCAATTCTATTCAATACCACCTCATTAGTTATGTGATCTACCCATCTAATCTTCAGCATTCTTCTGTAGCACCATATTTCGAAAGCTTCTATTCTCTTCTTGTCCAAACTATTTATTATCCATGTTTCACTTCCATACATGGCTACACTCCATACAAATACTTTCAGAAACGACTTCCTGACACTTAAATCTATACTCGATGTTAACAAATTTCTCTTCATCAGAAACGCTTTCCTTGCCATTGCCAGTCTACATTTTATATCCTCTCTACTTCGACCATCGTCAGTTATTTTGCTCCCCAAATAGCAAAACTTCTTTACTACTTTAAGTGTCTCATTTCCTAATCTAATTCCCTCAGCATCACCCGACTTAATTCCACTACATTCAATTATCCTCGTTTTGCTTATGAGGATGTTCATCTTATATCCTCCTTTCAAGACACTGTCCACTCCGTTCAACTGCTCTTCCAAGTCCTTTGCTGTCTCTGACAGAATTACAATGTCATCGGCGACCCTCAACATTTTTATTTCTTCTCCGTGGACTTTAATACCTACTCCGAATTTTTCTTGTGTTTCCTTTAATTCTTGCTCACTATACAGTTTGAATATCATCGGGGACAGGCTACAACCCTGTCTCACTCCCTTCCCAACCGTTGCTTCCCTTTCATGCCACTCGACTCTTATAACTGCCATCTGGTTTCTGTACAAATTGTAAATAGCCTTTCGCTCCCTGTATTTTACTATTTCATCCCTCAGAGCTACCCATTCTTCTTCTACTGTATTTCTTTCCCCCATTCCTGTCAATTGTTCCCTTATACTCTCCCAGGAACTCTGTACAACCTCTGGTTCTTTCAGTTTATCCAGGTCCCATTTCCTTAAATTCCCACCAAACATACTGTTCGATAATTATGCCTGAATTCCTTGAAGATATCAGTATAAATGCTATTCTTTTGGCCATGAATTCGCCAACAAATGTCGACTATAGATTTACACAGGTTATGACCCTACAGTCAAATAGGGAAATATGAACAGAAGAAGATGAGCATATTAGCATTTACTGAACAACGTGACAACACAATAAACCCCGTTACTGATGGCTCAACTTTCCGCTATATGCTGTAAGGTCTGTTGCACCTGTTCATCACTATCCTTTCCGCCCCCGGTAGCTGAGTGGTCAGCGCGACAGACTGTCAATCTTAAGAGCCCGGGTTCGATTCGCGGCTGTGTCGGAGATTCTCGCCGCTCAGGGACTGGGTGTTGCGTTGTCCTAATCATCATCATTTCATCCCCATCGACGCGCAAATCGAAAGACTTGCACCAGGCGAGAGGTCTATCTGACGGGAGGCCTACGTCACACGAAACAAAAAAATCATTATCCTCAGCAGTATATCATTTAAAGTTATTTAAAAAGTTATTTTATCAGAGGCTCAACGATATTATATTAACCTAGTCTTCTGACTGGTTCGATGAGGCTTACTAGGAATTTCTCTCCTGCGCCAACCTCTTCATCTCGGAACAGGACTTGTACACTATGTCCTCAGTTATTTGTTGGAGTATTCCAATCTCTGTTTTACTCCCTACAGCTTTGACACCATATAAGTTATTCTCCGGCGTCGTAACACATGTACTATTATACTGTCCCTCCTTGTCAGTGTTTTTAATATTTTCCTTTCTTTGATGATTCTGCGAAGAACCTCTTCATTCCCTATGTTACGAGCCCATCTAATTATCAAAATACTTATATAGCACTACATCTCAAACGCTTCGGTTCCCTCCATTTCCGGTTCTCCCACACTCCATGCTTCACTGTCGAAAATTGCTGTGCTCCAACCGTATAATCAGGGAAATTTCTTCAGCAAACTCAGGCCTTTGTTTGACAGTAGTAATTTCTTTTACCAAAGAATGGGCTCTTTGCCTGTGCTAGGCCGCTTTTTGTATCCCCCTTGTTTCGTCCGCGACGCGTTATTTTGCTTCCAGCGTAGGAAAATTCCTTCTACTTGCAGTCCCCAGTCTTGATGTTGAGTTTAATCTCATTTCTACTGCTCTTCATTACCTTCGTCCTTCACAGTTTTACTCTAAATCCATGTTCTGCACTCATTCCGTTCAGCAGACCCTGTACTTCTTTTTCACACTCACTGTGTACAGCAATGTCATCAGCGAATCATATCACAGATATCCTTTCAATCTGAATTTTCATCCCCCTCCTGAATCTTTCTCTTATGTTCGTCATTCGAGTGTATAGCACAGTCTATGAGGTGACCGATGATTGACCTTCATGACAGAAACAATTGATGGACTGAGACCGGTTTGGAAAAACAGGCTGAAATGAATGGAAGCACATGAAACACTCATCACGCTTCAAAGGCAGACTACAATGTCAGCGTTTTCCTTACCAGGACACGTGTATAGTGTAAATCGTAACACTACTTATGCGATGTACTGTCTGGAAGAGACAGATACGGGGAATGATAACAGCAGTCGGAGGACTGATAAGGCAGGTTGCCCTCTTGTTTGTTCCGAAGATTCAAGGCTACTCGAGGAAGATGTATGTAATCTATCAAGTGTACGGCGCCTGGGTTGAAAGCCCTGTTGTTGACCGCTGTAGTTCCAGAAATAACAGTAAATAGTGTCAGCTCAGTCAGCATAATCACACAACACCTGCGTGCGATGATTCATTACGGCCGGCAACATATAAAAGGCTAGAATACTGAAGTACGTTCAGCTTCCCATTCGCTGTCTTATTTCGCGTCTGCATCCACAATGAACGTCTTCAAAGGTTTTCTTAGAGACATGTGATCTACAAACAAGCAGGTGTGGAATGTGATACAACTTGTCTATGGAACGAAAACAACGTAACTTCGGTACTGTTCCAAACCAGCGGGAGATAGTGGGAGAGTGACAAGTCAATATATATTTTCCAGGTAGAAGGTTCAATATACAATGAGTTCAGAGAAAGTAAAGTCTTCTGGATTATCGAGCTGCGTCGTTTTCACCTTCAACAACTCGTCGTTTCGATCTATCTGACAGGATCGTCTTCAGGAGTCATACGTAAGTTTCTGTATTGCTAAGTCAGAAGACTCCTGAAGAAGATCGTAGCAAAAAGAGACTTGACATTAAGTGGCTGAAGCCATAGAAGGGAAAAATAATGCGACCAAATCATCAACGGCGGCCAAGAAACCCTGTAAACTTAAACACCCGATCCAGTCGCGTTAACGTGACCACCGCCTATGACGTTAACCTGCAATAGCCACTCACGGACGCCAGGTGGCAGCAATATAGCACTGGTGGATGTACAAAGCGTGCAAGGGGGACGCGGAAAACAGTGCAGTCGTCGTAATGCGGAAACGAAGCGGGAGGGGGGGGGCATTATCATTGACTTCCGGGCCAAGGGTGGAAGCATTTCCGAAACGGCATGTTTGGAGGCTTTTCGCGTCCCGCCGGGGTTAACGAATCTCGTGCATGATACATTGGCTCTAAAAAGACCTGCGGTTATTTTCCGCGGGACAATGCTGGAGCACACACAGTCAATGCGTCTGTGATTATAGTGAGGGTAGGTCCTATCATCAGAAATGCCTCGTGATACAGTAATAGCGGCAATAGATCCTTCACGCTTTCGTTGTCGACATCTTTGGAACAAGAATGTTTTGCCCACGTGGTAATTATTCTCATTATTGATGTAGTGTCTCTCACGTAGTATTAAGGTAATTACCATTTCTTGAGGCGATCTCAGAGTGGTGTAATATTTTTTGAAGAACGTTTTCGTCTTAGATTACTATCTATACGCCGGCCGCGGTGGTCTCGCGGTTCTAGGCGCGCAGTCCGGAACCGTGCGACTGCTATGGTCGCAGGTTCGAATCCTGCCTCGGGCATGGATGTGTGTGATGTCCTTAGGTTAGTTAGGTTTAAGTAGTTCTAAGTTCTAGGGGACTAATGACCACAGCAGTTGAGTCCCATAGTGCTCAGAGCCATTTGAACCATTTGAACTATCTATACTTCCGTTGACTACCAGTGCTAATGACGACCGAAGTGTTATTTTCAAGTGGAAAATTCGCGCTTAGGGATGTGTCAGTCGATTTTTAAACGTAATCTGGCACATATGGAAACATGTTATGCCACAGTCAACATAGTCTATCTCAAGCATTTCCACATATACACATATTTTAGACTCAGTAGATGTCCTCGGAATGTTGTTTGAAACGAACTACATCGAGTATGGTACGAATATACATTACATTCTACAGGATGTTTAAAAAATTTTGACATGTGCTTAAGCATGAAACTTCTCATCTGGTAATATCCCTACTGTTGCTGTTGGAATCGTTATGACAGGAAATGAAACCGACAGTTAAAGTACAGAAAGCCGTTCTTTCTTTTAATGAAAAAGGCAATTGCTATAACGTAAGATAGTCATTTTCCCTGTATGGTTTTTTACCGTTTCCGTTACTAACAGCCGGTTGTAAAACCTGGAGATTTCGGTTGTTAGACATCGGCTTGTGAATCTCGCATAACAGCGTTGTTATCAGTATCTGTTTTGTTTCTGTCACGCGAGTAATACTGATAACTGTGAAGTATGATGTATTGCACCACAACTTATCTGACTTTGGGGCATTTGTCTCCATTATGATCTCTGTTGCATCAATAAAAACGCAGCGAAAATTTGGGTGATGTTATCTGTTTCAAGACTGGTAACAGGACGATTGTCTTTCAAGCCGTAAATCTAGACTTCATATTGTGTTAAATTCTGAGTGAACGTTTTTGCCCTGTCCAGTACCAAAACAGCTACTGTTTATTAGCGCCCGTGTTGTCGAGGTATGGGTCTATATTTATGTCTGCATCACGACCAAAATTTCTGATGGACTTATGCTTGGTTGGCATCTCCAGACTCAATTCATCAATCACATTCACGCTGGACGACAGGACTCTGACACGAGGTGAGAAAGCTGCAGCAAGTAATGAATGGATGAGGTAATTATGTGAGTAACCTTGGTGAAATTAACGACATGGATTCAACTAGATGTGCAAGAGGTCTGAGTATTTCTTCCAAAGCATACTGGAAGCAAGTATAGGGACTCTGAATAAAGTAGGTGCAAGATAAAGCCAGCTGAGCAAAGAGCGTACTGGTGAAAGTTCGACAGATGCTCCTTTTTTAAACAGGATACACCTATCACTTTATTCGGTGGCATCGCCGTACATTCTGTTGGAAATAGCATGGTGCTCTTTTGCAAACGGCAAGAGCCACAGACAAAAGTCATTAATTTTGAACACAAATAAAAAGTGAAAATAATATTGCTATTGTTTTTATTTTTGACGAATAGGAATCAGTGTATTTTATTTAATGCACGTTTATGTGACAATAGTTTACACACGTGTTAGGTGTCACAAATAAGTAGCTGCTGCTATACAGTAAAATAACGTTTGATCGTGAATAGTAACACTTTTATCTACAGTTGTAGATTTAAGTAACTTAAGTTACACGCAAGCACACATGAACAATAAACACCCATTACAACAAGAAGATGGTACATTCTCACTTACAGCAACAAAGTAGCCCACAGAATAGGCAACATACTTTAAAAAACAAAGGCTAAAAATTGCCTACAGGACACGCAACTCAATACAGGGAACACTAAGCGCAGCCAAGCCAATCACAGGAAAACAAAACACACCTAGTATTACACCGAGAGAGGTGGCGCAGTGGTTAGCACACTGGCCTCGCGTTCGGGGCGATGACGGTTCAATCCCGCGTCCGGCTATCCCGATTTAGGTTTTCCGTCATTTCCCTAAAACGCCCCAGGCAAATGCCGGGATGGTTCCTTTGAAAGGGCACGGCCGACTTCCTTCCTCGTCCTTCCCTAATTCGCGGGCAGGTGTGGCCGAGCGGTTCTAGGCGCTTCAGTCTGGAACCGCGCGACCGCTACTCTTGCAGGTTCGAATCCTGCCTCGGGCATGGGTGTGTGTGATGTCCTTAGGTTAGTTAGGTTTAAGCAGTTCTAAGTTCTAGGGGACTGATGACCACAGATGTTAAGTCCCATAGTGCTCAGAGCCATTCGAACCTTCCCTAATTCGATGTGACTGATGACTTCGCAGTTTGGTCTCTCCACCCCAAACAACCCACCCCAACAACTAATATTTACCAACTGATCTGCGAGAACTGCAAAACAAGTTATATAGGACAGACAAGAAGAAACTTAAATACCAGATACACAAAACAGTATTAGAAAGTACCATCTATCATTCTACTTTTACTGAGCACCTTATGGAAATGAAACACAGTCCAACAAACGTCAACACTGACTTGAAAATTTTCAAATGCAGCAGTAGCCCCCATGGCAAATAATAAAGAAAACTATCAAATGCAAAAAGCCTTAGTTGAAGGAGAACAAATAATAAATGAATACACAGTTCTCTGCAAAATACCTCCCTTCCGTGCCATCAAATAACTGTCACGTAACACCAACCCATAAACATCTGCCTAACCCTCCACCCCCACCCCCAACCACTTACCCAACCACCCACCCAATCCCGCCCACCCAACTACCCCCCCCCCCCCCACGCACACGCACACACACACACACACACACACACACACACACACACACACAAAACAAATTAATAGCGCAAAAATAAGTAATTCATAAAGCTTCATCTACAGTCTTATAAACAATGAATTACTTATAGCTGGTAGCGAAAAAATAAGTAATTCACAAAGCTTCATCTACATTCTTATAAACATGTAGAATTACTTCTTGCTGGTCATAACCATAACAAACCAACTGGAAACTTCCGAAGAAAATATAGCTTTCCTGCATTAAGTTCTATGTGATTGCGGATGACATATTGTGAAACAAAACAAATGCGATAAAAATTATAACATCCCAGGAAAACCACAGCATTGGTAACAAAGGTATATATACCAATACTTGTCTGTCTTTCAAATTTGCAAATACTGTCCTAAAACCTCTAATTTATATGTGAACAAGTAGTAGAGCATTTTTCATGATTAAGACAAAGAATACAAAAGCCCACTAATGATGCTGAAACTTCAGCGAAACACGTATGAGAAATAGAAGAAGTGATTAAATTGTGTTTCGCTCAGGGCCGACCCCCTCCAAAAACAAATTTATTTGTAAGCAAACGCGGACAGAAGAACTTCAACCTCAAGATCATACAGTGAGCGCCAAAGAAACTGATATGGGCTCGCGTATTCACAGATTTGCAAACAGCAGAATACGGCGCTGTGATCGGGAACGCCTATGTAAAACAACAAATGTCTGGAGCGGTTGTTAGATCGTTTACTGCTGCTACAATGGCAGGTTATCAAGACTTAAGTGAGTCTGAACGTGGTGTTATAGTCGACGCACAAGCGATGGGACGCAGTTGCGATGAAGCGGGGATTTTCCCGTACGACCATTTCCCGAATGTCCTTGAACATCAGGAATCCGGTAAAACATCAAATCTCCGACATCGCTGCGGCCGGAAAAAGATCTTGCAACGGGACCAACGACGACTGAGCAGAATTGTTCAACGTGACACTGCAACCTGCCCGCAAATTGCTGCAGTTATCAGTGCTGGGCCATCAACAAGTGTCAGCTTGCGAACCATTCAACGAAACATCATCGGTGTGGGCTTTCGGAGCCGATGCTCCACTCGTGGTTCAAATGGCTCTGAGCACTATGTGACTTAACATCTATGGTCATCAGTCCCCTAGAACTTAGAACTACTAAAAACCTAACTAACCTAAGGACAGCACACAACAACCAGCCATCACGAGGCAGAGGAAAGCCCTGACCCCGCCGAGAATCGAACCCGGGCATGGGAAGCGAGAACGCTACCGCACGACCACGAGACGCGGGCTCCAGTCGTGTACCCTTGATGACTGCACAACACAAAGCTTCACGCTTCGCCTGGGCCCATCAACACCGACATCGGACTGTTGATGACTGGTAACATGTTGCCTGGTCGGACGAGTCTCGTTTCAAATTGTACGAGTATACAACGGATGGACTTGTACGGGTATGGAGACAACCTCATGAATCCATGGACCCTGCGTGTCAGCAGGGGACTGTTCAAGCTGGTGGAGGCTCTGTAATGGTGTGGGGCGTGTGCAGTTGGAGTGATATGGGACTCCTGTTACGTCTAGATACGACTCTGACAAGTGTCACGTACGTAAGCATCCTATGTGATCAACTGTATCCATTCATGTCTTTTATGTGTTCCGCCGGACTTGAGCATTCAAACAGGACAATGAGACACTCCACATGTCCAGAATTGCTATAGAGTGGCTTCAGGAACACTCTTCTGAGTTTAAACACTTCCGCTGGCCAGAAAATTCGCCTGACATGAACATTATTGAGCTAATCTATGACGCCTTGCAAGGTGCTGTTCAGAAGAGATCTCTACTCCCTCCTACTCTTACGCATTTATGGACAGCCCTGCAGGATTCATGGTGTCGGTTACCTCCAGCACAACTTCAGACATTAGTCGAGACCATACTACGTCGTGTTGTGGCACTTCTGCGTGCTCCCGGGGATATCAGGCAATTGTCCCAGTTTCCTTGGCTCTTCAGTGTATATTATTGTAGTTAGATCTGACGTCTTGTTACCTATCAGACTGAAACTATTACGGAAATTCTGTTTCGCTACTAGATTCAGTTAGATAGTTAATGATTTTTAAAAAATGCTCATTTCAAGTCCTTCACACTGAATATTTGTATTTCTCTTTTATGTTTTTGTGTCTTCCTTTCCTTTGAACCAGGTCAAGACATCACATGCAGCACTGACACGGTCTCAAAGACCAAACCAAGAGAAGTAAGGCATCGGCTAGACAATGGACTCGGATAGATAGCGCTTCAAATTCCCATTCATCTAGATTCAGGTTTTCAGTGTTTTTCCTGTATTCTTAAGGCAAATCCCGGGATGGATCCTTCACAAAGGATATGGCCACTTGGGGTGTTTCCCCATTCTTGTCAAATCTGAGGCTGCACTCTGTCCCTGATGACCTCGTCGTCTACGGCATGTTAAACCCCCAATTTTCCTTTTTTACGCCAAAATGGTCGTTCAAGAGCTTCTACATCTAAATCTACACACGTACTCCGCAAGCCACCAAATGGTGCATGGCGGAAGGCACCTTGTACCAGTATTAGCGATTTTCTTTACTGTTCCACTCGCATATGTAGCCAGACACCGCAAAACGCCTAATTTCTCTAGAACGGACTCTTTACGTGAAATGTTCGCTGGTGGCAATATAATTGTTCTCAGTCATCTCCAACCGCCGCTTCTCAAAACTTTCTCAGTAGTGTTTCGCGAAAATAACATCATCTTCCCTCCAGGGATCCTCATTTGAGTTCCCGAAGCAACTCTGTTACACTCGCCCGTTGATCTAACCCAGCGGTATCAATTCTAACAGCCCGCCTGTGAATTCTTTCAGTGTTTTCCGTTAACCTGATCGCGTGGGGATCCCAAACACTCGAGCAGTACTCAAGAATGGGTGAAATTAGTGTTCTGTCCGCGGTCTTCTTTACAGGTGAACCACACTTTCCTAAAATCCTCCCAATTACCCAAAGTTGACCATTAGCCTTACCACTACCGTCCTTGCGTGCTCGTTCCATTTCATATCGCTTTGTAACGTTACTCCTAGACGTTTAATCGAAGTGACTGTACCAATCAACGCAACGCAAATAGTGCATTAGAACATTAAAGGAGTATTTTTCCTACTATCTGCTTTAACTTACATGTTTCTACATTTAAAGCAACCCGCCATTCATCATAACAAACAGAAATTCTAAGTCATCCTGTATCCCTTTACAGTCTGTCAACAACGACACTTTTTCCGTATACCACAGCATCATTAGGAAACAGCCGCAGATTTCTGCTGGCAGTACCCGTCATATGATTCACATATTTCTGGAAATCTAGTAATGAGAAACTGAGAATATTTTCAAGAATTCTGCAGCAAAATGATGTTAAGGATATCGGTGTGCAGTTTTGCGAGTCCGTAACATTTGCACTGAAAGAGGATTTGATTTACAACATCGATTGTTAGGCTTTTGACAACAAGAGGCGCCAAATATAACGATTTTATGTAAGTGGTTTAGAAATATCAGTGAGAAGCGTCGCATAAAGAACGCTCCTCCTTCCCCGATTTTTTTACTTTGCTGACCAAATCTGTCTTGGTTGCAAAGCTGCATAATCCTACCCATTTTTTTTTTGTCATTTCATTGTCTCACTGACCGGAAACCGTAGTATTAAACTGTCAGAAACCAAACAGTTATGTGCAGTAGATGACTCAGAGTTATGTAACACCTCTTTCAGAGTTCAAAACACGTTCTCTCGCTGCGGTACGTCTATGGAATAGCTCATGAAATGTATGTTTGCTGTTCAAAGGATGGAAAAATGTCACTGTGGTTGCTCGACCTACAAGGCAGACAATCTTAAGGTTGTGTACGTCAACAGTATATGTAGATAGTCACTTTGTGGTCTTGTAGGAAGCAGGAAGTGTGACACATCTCCTTGGGCGAGAGGAAGTTGCGCTAACGGTGGCTAATCTTAGACACGGAAAAGCCTGGAGACTGGATAGGAGGTACCGTGAACTAACAGCTTAGGCTACAGAATATTCCACATCATTATTCATTTCTACATGACGACTGGCAAGGGCCGGCCGGTGTGGCCGAGCGGTTCTAGGCACTTCAGTCTGGAAGCGCGCGACCGCTCCGGTCGCAGGTTCGAATCCTGCCTCGGGCATGGATGTGTATGATGTCCTTAGGTTGTAGGTGACTGGTGACCGCAGATGTTAAGTCCCATAGTGCTCAGAGCCATTTGAACCATTCGAACTGGCAAGGACACCGAAAGTAGGAAACAACTAATGTAATTAACAAGAAAATGTAAGAAGGCGAAGATCCCAGAAATTTTAATTTTTGTTATAAATAGACCATGGTAGACAATAAATCCTAACCCGCTATTAGTAGAAAGTTTGTGTTATTTGGAAAGAAGGACATAAAGCGGACACACGCGGGTCGTGAACACAATGTCACAGTGGAATATTGGATTACGTCGAGTTTCTTGAGGTCGTAACGGGGATTTCATGTTGCAGAGTATGTCCGAGAAAGAACAGCAGAGTAAACACGGCCGATTTTTTCAACGTGCGGCGAACAGTGAGCCAGTACGATGCAAGGTTGCTTTATTTGTCACTTGCCGAAACGAGCAGACGCTTAACACTAAGTCGACGGAAGTCAAGGAATACGCACAAATACATTTGGCGGCAGTACTGCGCACACAAGGAATAAAAGGGCAGTTCACTGGCGGAGATGTCATTCTTTCTCAGCTGATTCATGTGAAAATGTTTCCGACATGATTATGGCCGCACGAGGGAAATCAACTGACTTTGAACGCAGAATGGTAAGTGGAGTGGGACGCATGGGACATTTCATTTCGGAAGTCTTTGGCCAATTCAATATTCCGAGAGCCACAGTGTCAAGAGTGTGCCGACATTATCAAATTTCAGACATTACATCTCACCATGGACGAAGCAGTGGCCGACGGCCTTCACTTAACGGCCGAGAGCAGCAGCATTTGCGTAGAGATGTCAGTGCTAACAGACAAGCAAAATTGTTGAAATAACCCAGAAATCAATATGGGACGTACGACGAACTATGCGATAGCTCAGAGCGGCGAAATCTGGCGTTCACGGGCTATGGCAGCAGCCGACCGTCGTGAGTGCCTTTGCTAATAGCACGGTATCACCTGTACTGTCTCTCCTGGGCTCGTGACTATGGCGGTTGGACGCTAGACAACATTTGGGAGGAGTTGATGGCAGGGCTCTAGCGTGGCGCACGCCGCACCAAGCCATGGACTCAAGTTGTCGATAAGGCTCTATAATGGCGTGGGTTGTGTTAGCAAGAAACAGACTGGGTCGTCCAGTCTAGCTGAACCGATCATTGATGGAAATGGGCGTGTTAGGCTACTTGTAGACAATCTGTAGCCATTCAAGGACTTTACATACCCAAAAAACGATATCTTGTCACCTGGCCACAGTTGTTCGCGATTCTGACGAATGATTTGTCCACCCTGATCGCCTGACTGCAATCTCATCGAACATTTATGAGACGTATTCGAGAGGTCAGTTCACAACATCCTGTACCGGCAATACTTTCGCAATATTATGGATGGTTGTAGAGGCAACATGGATCCATATTTCTGCTGGAGACTTCCAACCACTTATTGAGTCCATGCCACGTTGGCTTTCTGTACCATGCCTGATAAAAGGAGATCTGACACGATATTAGCAAGCATCCCATAACTTCTGTGTTGCGTATTCACTTCAACTATAGTCGAGTAAATGGAAGTTCCGAAAAGAATTTCTTAACGGTTCGACGGTGTAAGCAACAAAGAATACATTGCACCAGGAGGTCGCAAACAGCCGATGGATTAAAGGAACGTCTCGTCGCATGCCGGAACTGTATATTTCGAAAACACACAATCACGTGGCTTCCACTCGTGTGTTATTATTTCCACGCCGCTATTTTCCGAACTGCGTTACACACAGGGACTAACACAAACCTCTGTGCCCGAGGCAGGATTCGAATCGGCCACATCCGATATAACAGGGTGGCGCGTTAGCCCAGTAGGTCGTTAGAGGCCGGCAATTCCATAATTTCCTGATACATTCTGTCCCAATAGCGCAAGAGTCTACAGTCAACCAAAAACCGGCGTAACTACATCTTAACGGTAGTTGTATTTCTATTGTGCATCTGTTCTGTCAAAGTGACTGCAAAACGGCTGAACATGGACGATGAGAACTCCCATACCCACATAGCCTAACTGTTGATTTGCATGCCTTTTTTTTTCATTCGTCAATCTTTTAACTTGTTTGCTGCAGCCCGTCACTAATTCCTCTCTTGTGCCAATCTTTTCATCTCGAAGTAACACTTGCAAACTACGTCCTGAATTATTTGTGAGGTGTATCCCAATGTTTTCTTTTCAGTTTTTGCGCTCTACAGTCCTTCTAGTAACATGGAATGAATTCCTTGACGTCTTAACAGATGTCCTATCATCATGTCATTGTTTTCCGTATATTCTTTACTCTGCACTTGTGCGGAGCACCTCCTCATTCCTTACCTTATCAGTCCACCCAATTTTCAACATTCGTCTTTAGCACCACATCTCAAATTCTTCTACTCATATTTTCTTATATTCTCGCTTTCCTACCGTTCATATCTCATAGCCATACCATGCTGTGCTCCAAACGTACATTCTCATAAATTTCTTCCTTAAGTCCTTAAGTTAAGATCCATGTTTGATACTACCAGATTTCCTTTGGCCAGGAATGTCATTTTTTTCCAGTGCTAGTCTGTCTTCTTTGCTCCATGTATCATGAACTATTTTGCTGTCTAGGTAGCAGAATTCCTTAAATTCATCTACTTCGAGACTACCAATACTGATGTTAAGTTTCTTGTTGTTCTCATTTCTGGTACTTCTCATTACTTTCGTTTTTCTTCTATTTACTCTCAGTCCATATTTGTACTCATTAGACTGCTCATTTTATTCAACAGATCTTACTGAGGATAGCGAAGTTAACAGCGAATCTTAATACTGATATCATTTCACCTTGAATTTTAATCCCACCCCTGAACCTTTCCTTTTTTCCATCACTGCCTCGTCGACGTATACAGGGTGTTACCAAAAGGTACGGCCAAACTTTCAGGAAACATTCATCACACGCAAACAGAGAAAAGATGTTATTTGGATATGTGTCCGGAAACGCTTAATTTCCATGTTAGAGCTCATTTTAGTTTCGTCAATATCTGCTGTACTTCCTCGATTCACCACCAGTTGGCACAATTGAAGGAAGGGCATGTTGCCTTCGGTGCTTGTGTTGAGATGCGACTCATTGCTCTAGAGTACTAACATCAAGCACATCAGTACCTAGTATCAACAGGTTAGTGTTCATCACGAACGTGGTTTTGTAGTCAGTGCAATTTTTACAAATGCGGAGTTGGCAGATGCCCATTTGATGTATGGTTTAGCACGGGGCAATAGCCGTGGGGCGCTACGTTTGTATCGAGACATATTTTCAGAACGAAGGTGTCCCGACAAGAAGACGTTCGAAGCAATTGATCGGCGTCTTAGGGAGCACGGAACATTCCAGCCTATCACTCGCGACTGGGGAAGACCTAGAACGACGAGGGCACCTACAATGGACGAGGCAATTCTTCGTGCAGTTGACGATACCCCTAATATCACCGTCAGAGAAGTTGCTGCTGTACAAGCTAACGTTGACCACGTCACTGTATGGAGAGTGCTACGGGAGAACCAGTTGTTTCCGTACCATGTACAGCGTGTGCAGGCACTATCAGCAGCTGATTGGCCTCCACGGGTACACTTCTGCGAATGGTTCATCCAACAATGTGTCAATCCTCATTCAGTGCAAATGTTCACTTTACGGATGAGGCTTCATTCCAACGTGATCAAATTGTAAATTTTCACAATCAGCATGTGTGGGCTGACAAGAATCCGCACGCAGTTGTGCAATCACGTCATCAACACAGATTTTCTGTGAACGTTTGGGCAGGCATTGTTGGTGATGTCTTGATTGGGCTCCATGTTCTTCCACCTACGCTCAATGGAACACGTTATCATGATTTCATACGGGATACTCTACCTGTGCTACGAGAACATGTGCCTTTACAAGTACGACACAACATGTGGTTCATGCACGATGGAGCTCCTGCACATTTCAGTCCAAGTGTTCGTACGCTTCTCAACAATAGATTCGGTGACCGATGGATTGGTAGAGGCGGACCAATTCCATGGCCTCCACGCTATCCTGACCTCAACCCTCTTTGCTTTCATTTATGGGGGCATTTGAAAGCTCTTGTCTACGCAACCCCGGTACCAAATGTAGAGACTCTTCGTGCTCGTATTGTGGACGGCTGTGATACAATACGCCATTCTCCAGGGCTGCATCAGCGCATCAGGGATTCCACGCGTCGTAGGGTGGATGCATGTATCCTCGCTAACGGAGGACATTTTGAACATTTCCTGTAACAAAGTGTTTGAAGTCACGCTGGTACGTTCTGTTGCTGTGTGTTTCCATTCCATGATTAATGTGATTTGAAGAGAAGTAATAAAATGAGCTCTAACATGGAAAGTAAGCGTTTCCGAACACATGTCCACATAACATATTTTCTTTCTTTGTGTGTGAGGAATGTTTCCTGAAAGTTTGGCCGTACCTTTTTGTAACACCCTGTAGATTGAACAGCAAAGATGTAAAACCTTTTTTTCTTGCGTCATCACTCGTAGGACTGGTTTGATGCGGCTCGCCACGAATTCCTCTCCTGTGCCAACATCTTCATCCCTGAGTACCACTTGCAATCTTCCTCCTCTATTATTAGCTGGATATATTCCAATCTCTGTTATGTCTTATTATTCTGATTACAGTTTCTTTTTGGTCTATCACTGAGGATGTTCAATGGGTGTCTGATAGACTGAATCGATAAGGGTGCGATCTTTTGTCTTCTTTACACCTTACGTGGGATGTTCTCGATACTTGCGAGTAAGACTATAATAATTCATCTTCCATTGGCCAAGATCTGATAAGAGTTATAATGTACTCGGAAAGATTATGAGATTACGCATACACGTGTTAGGGACTGAAGTAATTGACGTGTTAACGCTCTCAGATCTCTGGTAACTTCATTAGAGACAACATCTCGTTTCTCCAGTGTACTATTTGGTTGTCTTGAAACACGAGCGCACTGGTAATTACATTTAGCATATGTCAATATTTAGGAGTGCGTGAGCATCTTTACATAAAACCTCCTGTGTTGTTACTATGTTTTGGTATGCAGCCTGTAGGCTCTGTTGCCTGGAGATAATGTCTGTGGATCACTTGTTTCATAGTACCTCAAATACTTAGGCTATCTGATCAAAGGTATTTGCGGAATTGACCGTGAGATGTCACTGCAGTGGTTCTGCCAACATGAAAGGAGGCGGGGATCTTCGTGTAGTCATTAGTGAGGAAATAACAGCAGAATGGGGCGGTGATGAGAGCTCAAGTGACGAACATGGTCCAATAATTGGATGACAAGTGGTTCAAATGGCTCTAAGCACTATGGGACTTAACATCTGAGGTCATCAGTCCCATGGACTTAGAACTACTTAAACCTAACTGACCTAAGGACATCACACACATCCATGCCCCAGGCTGTATTCCAACCTGCGATCGCAGCAGCTGCGCGGTTCCGGACTGAAGCGCCTAGAACCGCTCGGCCACAGCGGCCGGCCAAGTAGATGACATCTGAGTACCAAATCCATCAGTGACATTTGTGTGTGTGTGGTCTTCAATCCAGAGACTGCTCCATGCTTCTCTATTCTGTGCAAGGTTCTTCATCTCCCAGTATCTACTGCAACCTACATAAATCTGTGACATTTTTAGTGCATTATTCATCTCTTGGTATCCCTCTACGATTTTTACCCTCCATTCTGCCCTCCAATACTGAATTGGTGATCCCTTGATGCCTCAGAATATGTCCTATCAACCGATCCCTTCTTCTTGTCAAGTTGAGTCACAAATTTCCCTTCTCTCCAATTCTATTCAGTACCTCCTCATTAGTTAGGTGATCTACCCATCTAATCTTCAGCATTCTTCTGTAGTTGGTGTTGGCGGTGGTTAGTGTTTAACGTCCCGTCGACAACGAGGTCATTAGAGACGGAGCGCAAGCTCGGGTTAGGGAAGGATTGGGAAGGAAATCGGCCGTGCCCTTTCAAAGGAACCATCCTGGCATTTGCCTGAAACGATTTAGGGAAATCACGGAAAACCTAAATCATGATGGCCGGAGACGGGATTGAACCGTCGTCCTCCCGAATGCGAGTCCAGTGTGCTAACCACTGCGCCACCTCGCTCGGTATTCTTCTGTAGCACCACATTTCGAAAGCTTCTATTCTCTTCTTGTCTAAACTATTTATCGTCCACGTTTCACTTCCATACATAGCTACACTCCATACAAATACTTTCAGAAACGACTTTCTGACACTTAAATCTATACTCGAAGTTAACAAATTTCTCTTCTTCAGAAACGCTTTCCTTGCCATTGCCAGACTACATTTTATATCTACTTCGACCATCATCAGTTATTTTGCTCCCTAAATAGTAAAACTCATTTACTATTTGAAGCGTCTCATTTCCTAATCTAATTCCCGCAGCATCACCCGGCTTAATTCGACTACATTCCATTATCCTCGTTTTGCTTTTATTGATGTTCATCTTATATCCTCCTTTAAAGACACTGTCCATCCCGCTCAGCTGCTCTTCCAGGTCCTTTGATGTTTCTGACAGAATTACAATGTCATGGGCATTGATAGGCTTCTAAAGTTGGCCAAGTGGACTGTTGGTGATGAGATTGTGAAGCGGAAAAGCTAAGAAATAACTGCAGCTAAACCAAGATCAATCTGACCTGAAGTACTGACGGGCAGAGACAGTAGAGATTGCTGAGAGTGGTTGTAAAATATCGCATGAAATCAGCAGAAAGAATCTGGGGTCTGGGGCGAAACCGACATTCTACGTCATCCCACAGATCTTTCATTGGGTTTGTCCATAAACCATTGTCTCACTGCTGCTGCTTTATGAAAGGGTGCATTGTTTTGCTGATACAGATACTCATCATCTCCGAACTCTTCGTTGACTAACACAGTATACAATGGTGTAAAACGTGTTCATACCCCTCCGCATTTGGCAGCTCCTTAAGAACAATAAGAGAACCACGAGAAACGCACCCATACTCCAACACCACCTCCTCCGTACGTTATTGTTGGTATAACACATCAGATTGCCACAGGGTACAGTGTGATACAACACTCCATGCTTTTCCAGCCATCCCCTGTCCAGCGACTTCACTGTGTATACAGAAATGTGTGGCTTACGAGAAGCTGCTGGACCATAGCGCCCCATTCTTTCCATCTCCTTACGCCCAGCAGCTGGACTGCTGAGAGCACTTTGGAATCGCGAATGATTCCTTCCGCTGATTTCATGTGACTTTCTACAAGCACCCACAGCAATGCTTGCAGGCCCTCTCCGACAGTACGTGTGTTCTGCCTGGTCTTGATGTACTTGCGGTTGTTCCTTTGCTTTTCCACTTCAGTACCACATCACCGACGATCGACTTGGGCAGCTTTAGAAGGATCGAATTGTCCATGATGTATTAGTTTCCTAGGTGACATCAATTTAATTTATTTATTTATTGTAAGGCATACAGTAAAAGTTTTTAAAACACAAGACTAACTATACATGTACAAAGATTATTAAACTACTACATATACACATTTCAACACAGCTCTCCAGCATACAAAAAAAAGAATAGATCATGCGACATTGACGGCCGGGGGCCCCCATCCGTGGGAGTGCGACCGTCGAGTTGCAAGTCTTATTTAAAGTGACACCACATTGGATGACTGGCGAATCAGTGATAATGAGATGGTAACGAGGACACCACAAAACCCAGTCCACGAGCGGTGAAAATCTTCAAACCTGCTGGGAATCGAATCTGGGCCCGCTGCTCGGCAGGCAAGCACGTTACCACTCAGTTAAGAAGGCGAACTTTCCAGTACAATATAATACTAACGACATCTGGTCTAGGAGCAGGTATTTTATATAGTTTATCATACACATCGTTACTCTCAAGAAATCTTTGAAAGGTTCCTTTTAGGGACGCTGATACAGCATGAGCTATTGTCCGAAGCTCCGCGCCATAGTCACGAAATGGTGATGTACAGCTGCCTCAGTTGTGGAGAGTGTCTGCACATCTTCCAAGCCTCTTTCGGATGGGCTTCAGGGTTGTCCAAATTGTTCGAAGTTGGTCAGATCCAGGGGGTCTGAGGCGTTGCGAAAGGACATTTCCGTTGCCTGCAGCGTTTCCATTCATCGGTTGCACTGAATTCAGTTTCAGTAAGAATCCAGGACGTGGCAAGAGATGACCTCCCTCCTTCTCGCTCCTCGGCGAATACGTCGTTCAACATTGGAAGTCAGCGTTATCAATAATCTTTCAGTATTCAGGAAGTGGTCTGATATCAGGAAGTGGTGTGTGACTCAAGGTGGGTAACCAATATGTGGGAGTAGAGTGGATTGACCAACAAACAATGCACATGGATTCCTTAATTTATACAGCTATCTTTTTTACATGAAGCCTGTTAAGCCAGACAGACACTCTGCTGACGATCGCCTTCTAATACCGCAGAGCTTGTGGAGAAAGTTGTTCCTGCTTTTGAGCTTAGCGGATGCTTATGTCAAGTACTCCTGAAAGTAAAGCGTTCTGTCTTACTCGAACACAAGATATTTTGGCTGCATTTCATGACGTAGTTTGCCTCCGTCTAAGCAGAAATCGAAGCTTCTGCGTGCCAGTCTATTGGACAGAAGAAGCAGCTTCCGTTTTATTTGAGTTACATTGTGTAATATCCATTTGCCGAGTTCTAGGCTTAAGATGTGTGGATCAGAAACTAGGACTTCCTCAGTTGGTTTCCTGTTGGGTAGCTATTGTCCAGTCATCCAAACAGGCAAACTTTCTGGACTGTGCTGGAGTAATATCAGATATGCAGGGTGGATAGAAACAGTTTGAGAATCTTCTAATGGTGTTGCAGGGTAGGTTGTGCTGAGAAATAATTGCTAAGAAAAAAATTAGATATGTTACGCCGTTTCCGAGTTAATTAGCATTGAAGTTAGCCAAGCAGGCCATTGTGCGTGCAAATTCAAGCAGCCAACCATATACAATTAGTGGCAATAGTTCTCATAGCGTAGATTGTGGTGCACGAGACTGCTCAGTCTCGTTCTCTCGGTTCTATCGTTACTACAATCCTATGTCCAATTTTTGTATCTCTGTCTTGTTCGGTTTTAGGAAACCAACCTAAGAACACGTTTGGCGGTACCGCCTCTGGCGCAGCTCTCGAATTTGCGTGCCCAAATGGCGTAATGCTACTTAATTTGGAAACAGTGAAAAGTATCAAATTTTTTTCTTAACCATTATTTTTTAGCGCACCCTCAACTACAACATCCTTACAAGCTTTTCAGATTTTTTCTTACCACCCTACGTACAAATTAAAAAAGAGAGGAGCAAGGATGGATCCTTGTAGCAAGCCGTTATTCAATGATTTTGGACAGCTGGTGTCTTTTCCTGTAGTTACATAAAAACCTTCCATCTAATACGCTGTATGTTGGCCGTTTGCATGGAATAACTTGTAATAATTTATAAAGCAGTCCATGCCTGCAAAATGTATCATATGCTGCGCTTAGATCAACGAACGGAACAGAAGTTTTCTGCTTCGTTTGACATCCTGCTTCATCAGCATAGCACTGTCCTGGTCATCACAGAGATTGATGAACAATAATGTTCTGGAAGGCACTGATTGTATAGAATTGTTTCAAGGAACATATAAGTGGAGCTCAATAGAGCGATTGGGCGATAATTCTTTGGCTGGACTGATCACCTGCCAAGTTTGAGTATTGCTATAACTTTTGACTGCCTCATTTATTCTGGGATTGAACCAGATATTACTGTATAACATCAGAGAAGAAATGGGCCAGCCATCTTTTTGCGTAACTCGCTTTTATTACCAATGTAAGTTTGCATCTAATGTATCAGTTTTTTCCCCTTGGTGTTCTGAATGTAGACAGTAAATATGATGCAATCCTATCAGCTGATATATAAGTGTTGTTCCGTATTTTTATTCTGTTTTCACCCAACTTCCTTAGTAATGACCAAGCTTTTCTACTTGTTGTTTGGGTGCCTCACCAGTCTCTGTCCGCCTAGTACGTCTGGGTGCTATTTCTGGGTCACCATTTTGTAGAAATTCATCATGCTGTTTCTCATTAGTTTTATTCCAACCTGGAACATATTGGTTGTAGTAGCCCCTGGGCATTACCCTGTTGCTGCATTTATTATAGCTTCAACAAGCCTCTTATAGTTTCATAGTTATTCGATCTTGGGGGAATCAATTCCAGACCTCAGTCCAGATTTTTAGCAAATAAATCAATCTTTGCTTTTCTAAAGTCGCATCTAAGTCGTAAGAAGGACGATAATGCAAGGTCTCGGTTGAGCATTTGATTGTATCACTGAGATGCTACAGCATATATCCCCAGTGGCCAACAGTGATAGATCATGTGAAACAAAAGAAAACAATGTCACGTAACAGAAAACGATATAAAACTATGTTAAAAAATATGAGCAATGATTCTGGAATAAGTTAACTGTGGAAATAGTATCAAGTAGACGCTGACCCGCGCGCCAGTGGAAAGAGCGGAGAGCGCCACACCTTCAGGAAGACAGAGTTCAGCGCCCCCTGTCAGTGCTGACTTAATCAGCCGCCCATCGCTGGTCGGGGCCAGTTCGGTCGTTGACTTCGAGAGTATCAGTACTGAGTAATAGGAAGACGATACTCAGCCTGCATTCTGCGCCTAGTAAAGTGTGTAAAAGTAATTGTATATAGGGGGCACAGGAAGCACATCAAGCCTCCTCATAACGAGAATTTGAGTTATGTTTCTATCCTTTTTAGAAATAAAGTGCTCTGTTAATATGCAAGTGTTATGTTCGGATCATTTTGGATTCGTACCATTGGCCATCGCAGTTTCTCTCCTTCCTTATTTGTGTCGTTTCTGACTCCCACAGTAGCCGACACAACATTAATTACACAAGGAAAAGCTGCAGAAAGGTATAAACAAACTGTAGTAACCTTGCCTACGTGCACAGTGGGTGCAGCTAGCAAAACAAATGCTTGTTGCAAGATAAAAGACTATGCACTTGTCTCACCTCGGTGAATGCAAATATGGCCGATGCTTATTACTCTATTGATGTATGAGAACAGAGTAACAGCAATGGCTAACGATTATAAATTCAGCTCCGTCATCTGAGTTCTCCTCTGCAGCTCTATGACAGAACATTCTGTACCGAGTCCTGTGCAGAAGTTTGTTCTGCAACACTCCCAGACAAACTGTCTTTTTATTCTCCTCTACAAAAGTTACCTGGCTCTGCCAGCACTGGAATCTTGCCGGCCAACTGCAACAGACTTTGCGAGATTTGACTGACGCTAATTTAATAAACATGCTAACAAATTCCCCACTCTTACGGGTTTTGCCGTGGTTAAGCAATGAAGTACATTTCTCACTTGGAACAGGGTTCTCCCTATGTAACAGTTTCTAGTTAAGGCCAGAGTGCACTTACTCACACACGCGAAATTTCCCACGCTACCGAAATAATTGCTATGAGTCAATCAGGCACCTCCTTACTAAATTTTGAACAAATATTCCAGCTGACATCCTTCGGGCCTATTGACTGCTTCCCACACTAGCTGATCGTCTTTTTCCCCTGTCCTTCAGATTTTGTCTTTGCTAAATGGCATTCTCTGTGCACAATGAAACTTCATAACAGGCTGGGCCACCCCCACTTATCGCCCCAGCTATGTTCTGTCGGCAAACCGCTCTTCAGCAGAAATATTTTTATGACTCATACGGTCCCCCTAGTGACTGATCTTTCACCAGCCAGCTGAAAGACCCAGGCTGCAGCACATTATAGGAATCCTTCACGATACCAAAACAAAGAGGGACAGAGCTAATCAGAATTTCAGTCGTTGGCATCCATTATTGTTCCTTGCAGTTTTCATGCAGGAAGGTGATTCGATGAAGCTTTGCTAATCGGATCTGCATATAGAATTGTTAAACATGTTATAGGACAGTTTTGGAAAAGCTGCAGTGTAATAATACGAGTAGGATATTTGTCCTAATTTCAATCAAAATTGAATGGTACTGACTATGTGGGAAGTCTTGCAATGCAAACTGGGAACTTCGAAGAGGTAATGTATTCTCATTAGCTGTTATAAATCATAGATCAGGATTACAACTTGCATGCATGCTGCTGATACAAATGTTTCTTTACCCTTGTATCAAATACGAAATATAAGTTATTGTCTTATGCCCAATTTACAATTACAATATTTTCATGATTCTCATTATACTTCTACCGTACAGTGATTGTTAAAATCCCCTGAAAACGGGTATATGGTGGTATGCTGCGAAACTGGAAGGGCCTATGGAAACCAAGAAATAGTTGGAGGTTTGAAAGGTTGAACAGCGATAATTTTAAAGTTATGTTTTGATAAAACTTTTCATTTACTACTTGCTCAATATACAAATTGAATAACATCAGGGAGAGGCTACAACCCTGTCTCACTCCCTACCCAACCACTGCTTCTCTTTCATTACCCTCGACTTTTATAACTGCCATCTGGTTTCTGTAAAAATTGTAAATAGCCTTTCGCTCCCTGTATTTTACCCCTGACACCTTCAGAATTTCAAAGAGAGTATTCCAGTCAACATTGTCAAAAGATTTCCCTATGTCTACAAATGCTAGAAACGTAGGTTTGCCTTTCCTTAATCTTTCTTCTAAGATAACTCGAATGGTCAGTATTGCCTCACGTGTTCCAACATTTCTACGGAATCCAAACTGATGTGCCCCGAGGTCGGATTCTACTAGTTTTTCGATTCGTCTGTAAAGAATTCGCGTTAGTATTTTGCAGCTGTGACTTATTAAACAGATAGTTTGGTAATTTTCACATCTGTCAACACCTGCTATCTTTGGGATTGGAATTATTGTATTCTTCTTGAAGTCTGAGGGTATTTCGCCTGTCTCATACATCTTGCTCACCAGATGGTAGAGTTTTGTCAAGATTGGCTCTCCCGAGGCCGTCAGTAGCTCCAATGGAATGTTGTCTACACCCAGGGCCTTGTTTCTACTCAGGTCTTTCAGTGCTCTGTCAAACTCTTCACGCAGTATCATATCTCCCATTTCATCTTCATCTACATCCTCTTCTATTTCCATAATATTGTCCTCAAGTACATCGCCCTTGTATAGACCCTCTATATACTCCTTCCACCTTTCTGCTTTCCCTTCTTTGCTTAGAACTAGGTATCCATCTGAGTTCTTGATGTTCATACAAGTGGTTCTCTTATCTCCAAAGGTCTCTTTAATTTTCCTGTAGGCAGTATCTATCTTACCCCTAGTGAGATAAGCCTCTACATCCTTACATTTGTCCTCTAGCCATCCCTGCGTAGCCATTTTGCACTTCCTGTCGATCTCATTTTTGAGACGTCTGTATTCATTTTTGCCTGCTTCATTTACTGCATTTTTATATTTTCTCCTTTCATCAATTAAATTCAATATTTCTTCTGTTACCCAAGGATTTCTACTAGCCCTCGTCTTGGTTCAAGAATCATGAAATAATGAATTTAACTGATGAAAGGAGAAAATATAAAAATGCAGTAAATGAAACAGACAAAAAAGAATACATACGTCTCAAAAATGAGATCGAGAGGAAGCGCAAAATGGCTAAGCAGGGATGGCTAGAGGACAAATGTAAGGATGTAAAGGCTTATCTCACTAGGGGTAAGATAGATACTGCCTACAGGAAAATTAAAGAGACCTTTGGAGATAAGAGAACCACTTGTATGAACATCAAGAGCTCAGATGGATACCCAGTTCTAAGCAAAGAAGGGAAAGCAGAAAGGTGGAAGGAGTATATAGAGGGTCTATACAAGGGCGATGTACTTGAGGACAATATTATGGAAATGGAAGAGGATGTAGATGAAGACGAAATGGGAGATAAGATACTGCGTGAAGAGTCTGACAGAGCACTGAAAGACCTGAGTCGAAAGAAGGCGCCCGTAGTAGACAACATTCCATTACAACTTCTGACGGCCTTGGGAGAGCCAGTCATGACAAAACTATACCAGCTGGTAAGCAAGATGTATGAGACAGGCGAAATACCCTCAGACTTCAAGAAGAATATAATAATTCCAATCCCAAAGAAAGCAGGTGATGACAGATGTGAAAATTACCGAACTATCAGTTTAATAAGTCACAGCTGCAAAATACTAACGCGAATTCTTTACAGACGAATGGAAAAACTAGTAGAATCCGACCTCGGGGAAGATCTGTTTGGATTCCGTATAAATGTTGAAACATGTGAGGCAATACTGACCCTACGACTTATCTTAGAAGCTAGATTAAGGAAGGGCAAACCTACATTTCTAGCATTTGTAGACTTAAAGAAAGCTTTTGACAATTTTGACTGGAATACTCTCTTTCAAATTCTGAAGGTGGCAGGGGTAAAATACAGGGAGCGAAAGGCTATTTACAATTTTTACAGAAACCAGATGGCAGTTATAAGAGTCGAGGGACATGAAAGGGAAGCAGTGGTTGGGAAGGGAGTGAGACAGAGTTATAGCCTCTCCCCGATGTTATTCAATCTGTATATTGAGCAAGCAGTAAAGGAAACAAAACAAAACTTCGGAGTAGGTATTAAAATCCATGGAGAAGAAATAAAACTTTGAGGTTCGCCGATGACGTTGTAATTCTGTCAGAGACAGCAAATGACTTGGAAGAGCAGATGAACGGAATGGATAGCGTCTTGAAAGGAGGATATAAGATGAACATCAACAAAAGCAAAACTAGGGTAATGGAATGTAGTCGAATTAAGTCGGGTGATGTTGAGGGTATTATATTAGGAAATGAGACACTTAAAGTAGTAAAGGAGTTTTGCTATTTGGGGAGCAAAGTAACTGATGATGGTCGAAGTAGAGAGGATATAAAATGTGGACTGGCAATGGCAAGGAAAGCGTTTCTGAAGAAGAGAAAGTTGTTAACATCGAGTATAGATTTAAGTGTCAGGAAGACATTTTTGAAAGTATTTGTATGGAGTGTAGCCATGTATGGAAGTGAAACATGGACGATAAACAGTTTGGACAAGAAGAGAATAGAAGCTTTCGAAATGTGGTGCTACAGAAGAATGCTGAAGGTTAGATGGGTAGATCACATAACTAATGAGGAAGTACTGAATAGGATTGGGGAGAAGAGAAGTTTGTGGCACAACTTGACCAGAAGAAGGGATCTGTTGGTAGGACATGTTCTGAGGCATCAAAGGATCACCAATTTAGTATTGGAGGGTAAAAATTGTAGAGGGAGACCAAGAGATGACTACACTACGCAGATTCAGAAGGATGTAGGCTGCAGTAAGTTCTGGGAGATGAAGAGGCTTGCACAGGATAGAGTAGCGTGGAGAGCTGCATCAAACCAGTCTCAGGACTGAAGACCACAACAACAAGTTCTGCTCTGTGCAAAATTCTACCGGAGGGCTTCCTCTTTCATTTCTCACCCCCAATCCATATTCACCTACTATGTTTCCCTCTTTCCCTTTTCCTACTCTCGAATTCCAGTCACCCATGACTATAAAATTTTCGTCTCCGTTCACTACCTGAATAATTTCTTTTATCTCATCATACATTTCATCAATTTCTTCATCATCTGCAGAGCTAGTTGGCATATAAACTTGTACTACTGTAGTAGGCTTTGGCTTCATGTCTATCTTGGCCACAGTAATGCGTTCACTATGCTGTTTGTAGTGGCTTACCTGCACTCCTATTTTTTTATTCATTATTAAACCTACTCCTAAATTACCCCTATTTGATTTTGTATTTATAACTCTGTATTCACCTGACCAAAAGTCTTGTTCCTCCTGCCACCGAACTTCACTAACTCCCACTATATCTAACTTTAACCTATCCATTTCCCTTTTTAAATTATCTAACCTACCTGCCCGATTAAGGGATCCGACATTCCATGCTCCGATCCGTAGAACGCCAGTTTTCTTTCTCCTGATAACGACGTCCTCCTGAGTAGTCCCCGCTTGGAGATCCGAAAGGGGGACTATTTTATCTCCGGAATATTTTACCCAAGAGGACGCCATTATCATTTAGCCATACAGTAAAGCTGCATGCCCTCGGGAAGTATTACGGCTATAGTTTCCTCTTGCTTTCAGCCGTTCGCATTACGAGCACAGCAAGGCCGTTTTGTTACTAGAACATAGTTAAGTCTGCAAAGAAATTGGCATGAGTTGCTGACTAGTTAGAAAATATAGCTAACAGGTAGTCACATCGAACGAGCATAAGATTGTAATACTATCGTAAGTAGCCAAAGTAATCTTGCTATTAGCGAGCGCAGCTACAGTTTCAAGTATTGCAATGGAAAGTATCAATCAGCAGGCGATAGCAGCTGGCTTATCAGTCGTGGTGGAGAAAAGTCTGCGATAACGCTCTGCCCGCAGGCTGCCTTCAGCGGTCGTTGGTAGAAGCTATTGGCATGTCTTTGCTACTGCTGTTCTCCGGAAAGAAAACAACAGAACGACGACATGGCAGTAGTAACTTGGGACGCTGATATACATTACCGTTAATCAGGCAGCACGGTTTATGTGAGGAGTATTTGGGGCTCAATGAAACAGACATGTTAAAAGTTATTTAAGACCTAACGATAGAACAGGACTACAAAGTGATCTCGCAGATACGATGGTTGCCCGTAAGCACTCTGCCATTTTCGAGTGTCATTAAATAATCAGCACAGACAGACACTGTTCAAAAGTACCACGAATTTTGTCTACATGTTTCACCGTCTTCTTAAGAAAGTACATTTGGTATGTAGAATGAACTTTATCGTATTGCAGAGTTCTCTTTTTAATATTTTATGCTCTGGTGGCATGCAGGGTGCCTATACGATAGTTTGGAGGGGGTGGGGAACTTGACCTGGCGGCTTAGAAGTAGCCATAAAACGTTCTTCCCAACCCTATCAAAAACTTTCTTAAACCAACTTTTAAATAATTTTCTTGAGAGAAAGATACCTGACTACAATATATTTTTAAGAAAAACACCTGACTACACTATTTCTTTTCTTTAGTAGCATTGTGAAATGGCTTCCCAGTAACACAAAGTGAAAGTATCCCGAGAAACACTGAATTTGGAATAGTGATTCGTGTCTGTCCATTATATTTTATCGATTATTCGACTGGCAGGTTCGCACGCGAAGTCTATAGCTTGAAAAAAAAAATGTGGTGACGGATTGAAGAGGCGAGGGAGCGGATTAGCCTGTTGCAGGCAGCCACACCTGACGAGGCACTGCATGTGCCTACAGGAAAAAAATGAAGGAATATTGGAGGTTAACATTTCGTCGACAGGGTGACCATTACATATGGTACACAAGCTCAGATTACGAAAGTTTGGGGAAGGAAATTGGCCGTGCCCTCTTCAAAGGAATCATCCCGCCATTTGCCTGGGTGATTTACGTAAATCACGGAAAACTTAAGTCTCAATGGCCGGTCGGGGTTTTTTCTGAAGCATCACTCACAAAGTTATTTCAACCGACTGCAGTCCAAATGCCCTTTGAAAATTATTCTTTAATTTTTTCCATTTTTAATAGAGAAGCCCAGTATTTTACATTTTGCTGATTTATATTGTGCCTTTCATGAATAAGTGACCACTGTATTACAGAACTATTGCTAGCCGAAAAAAAAAGGAAATAGAAATGTTATTTGCGCATACACTGAGATGACAAAGGTCATGGGACATCTCCTAATACGGAGTCGAACCTCCTTTTGCCCCATATAGTGCAACACCCCGGCGTAGCATGTACTGAACATGTCGTTGGAAGCCCTCTGCATAAATAAATAGCCTTCCATAGTCGTCCATAACTGCGAAAGTGTTACGGGTGCAGGGTGTTGTGCACAAACTGACCTCTCGATTATGTCTCTTAAATTTTCGATAGGACTGACGTTGGACGATCTGGGTGGCCAAATCATTTGCTCGAATGGTTCAGAATGTTCTTCAAGCGAACCGTGAACAACTGTGGCCTAGTGACATAGCTACTCTCATTCATAAATATTTCATCGCTGTTTGGGCGCATGATGTCCATGAATGGCTTCAAATGATCTCCATGTAGCCATTCCTAGTCAATAACCAGTTCAGTTGGACCAGAGAACTCAGTCCATACCATAAAAGAGCATCCCACGCCATTATGGAGCCACACAGTGCCTTGTTGACAATTTAGGTCCACCGCTGCGTGGCGTCTGCACCTCACTCGAAGCCTACCACCAGCTCTTACCAACTGAAGTCGGGACTCATGTGACCAGACCACGGTTTTCCAGTCGTGGCGTCTGCACCTCACTCGAAGCCTACCACCAGCTCTTACCAACTGAAGTCGGGATTCATGTGACCAGACCACGGTTTTCCAGTCGTGGCGTCTGCACCTCACTCGAAGCCTACCACCAGCTCTTACCAACTGAAGTCGGGACTCATGTGACCAGACCACGGTTTTCCAGTCGTGGCGTCTGCACCTCACTCGAAGCCTACCACCAGCTCTTACCAACTGAAGTCGGGACTCATGTGACCAGACCACGGTTTTCCAGTCGTGGCGTCTGCACCTCACTCGAAGCCTACCACCAGCTCTTACCAACTGAAGTCGGGAATCATGTGACCAGACCACGGTTTTCCAGTCGTGGCGTCTGCACCTCACTCGAAGCCTACCACCAGCTCTTACCAACTGAAGTCGGGACTCATGTGACCAGACCACGGTTTTCCAGTCGTGGCGTCTGCACCTCACTCGAAGCCTACCACCAACTGAAGTCGGGACTCATGTGACCAGACCACGGTTTTCCAGTCGCCTAGGGGCCAACCGACATGGTCACGAGCCGACGAGAGGCGCTGAAGGCGATGTCGTAGTGTTAGCAAAGGCACTCACATTGGTCGTCTGATGCTATAGCCCCTTAACGCCATATTTCGCCGCACTCTCCTAACAGATACTTTCGACGTACGCCCCACACTGATTTCTGCGGTTCTTGTTGTTGTTGTCTTCAGTCCTGAGACTGGTTTGATGCAGCTCCCCATGCTACTCTATCCTGTGCAAGCTGCTTCATCTCCCACTACCTACTGCAACCCACATCCTTTTGAATCTGCTTAGTGTACTCATCTCTCGGTCTCCCTCTACGATTTTTACCCTCCACGCTGCCCTCCAACGCTAAATTTGTAATCCCTTGATGCCTCAAAACATGTCCTATCAACCGATCCCTTCTTCTAGTCAAGTTGTGCCACAAACTTCTCTTCTCCCCAATCCTATTCAATACCTCCTCATTAGTTACGTGATCTATCCACCTTATCTTCAGTATTCTTCTGTAGCACCACATTTCGAAAGCTTCTATTCTCTTCTTGTCCAAACTAGTAATCGTCCATGTTTCACTTCCATACATGGCTACACTCCAAACAAATACTTTCAGAAACGACTTCCTGATACATAAATCTATATTCGATGTTAACAAATTTCTCTTCTTCAGAAACGCTTTCCTTGCCATTGCCAGTCTACATTTTATATCCTCTCTACTTCGACCATCAGCAGTTATTTTGCTCTCCAAATAGCAAAACTCCTTTACTACTTGAAGTGTCTCATTTCCTAATCTAATTCCCTCAGCATCACCCGATTTAATTTGACTACATTCCATCATCCTCGTTTTGCTTTTGTTAATGTTCATCTTATATTCTCCTTTCAAGACACTGTCCATTCCGTTCAACTGCTCTTCCAAGTCCTTCCAAGTCCTTTCTGCGGTTGTTTCACGCATTTTTGCATGTCGGTTAGTGCTGACAATTCTACGCAAACGCCGCTGCTCGTGGCACTTTCATGACACTGTGAATTTCGGCATATTTAATTCCCTGGCCCTCTTTACCATGTGTACACGATACTACTCACTTGACTTTCGTCACTTCAGTGTAATCAAATTCTGTGTCATATGTAGGTCTACTGGTAATACAAACAATTTACTGGGTTCAAATGGCTTTGAGCACTATGGGACTTAACATCTGAGGTCATCAGTCCCCTAGAACTTAGAACTACTTAAACCTAACTAACCGAAGGACATCACACACATCCATGCCCGAGGCAGGATTCGAACCTGCGGCCGTAGCGGTCGCGCGGTTCCAGACAGAAGCGTCCAGAACCGCTCGGCCACAGCTGCCGGCCAATTTACTGGGGAGGGCAACCATGAATCAGAGACATTGCAGTTAACAAAACAAACCACTCTACACTAATACTGATATAAGCGTAGTGATTAGGAAATATGGAAATATGGAGGAAATGAATCAGACTGTCATATATAGATCTCATCTACGGAGGAATATTGTTCGAGATGTATATGCATTCAGTGAACTGACTGGCAGAACATTACCGACTTTTCGTAATTGCACACAAAAAAATTAAAACATATTAGGCACATTACACTGCGTCCTGATATTTTTAACACATAAAGTTTTCTTCATAGTATGGTAACTATAATTATAGATTTCCTGTCATTGCCTATGGAAAGTTGTTTAATTCCTTTGACGTATTTCGAATTGCATCTGTGGCAGCCACAGTTTCTTAGTATTGCTGTTACTAACGAGATATATGTGTAAAAGTAGGGCAAGAACGTATAATATTAAAGCATAGATCTTACTGCAAAATAAGTATGCAGCTACAATGTGCTGCTTAACGATGATGACATCCTTGTAGGTAAAATATTTCGGTGATAAAATAGCCTCCATTCAGACCTCCTAAGAGGAGGAAAATGGACCACTCCGAAGGACATTTTCATCAAGAAAAACGATATATGCTTTCTACGGACCAGAGTGTGAAATCCTTAATAGCTTAAATTGGTCAGCTAGCTCCATAGACGACGAAGAGATTGAAAGAATGCTCGATAAGGTAAAATAAATAGTCATGTAGTTAAGGGAGACGAAACGACCTGCCACGCATAGCTGGGCGCCTTAGATCAGCGCTTCCCTGTTATGGAAAAGTGCCCTGGTCCCGGGTCGAATCAGTGGCAGATTAATTACGTGCGTCGGTGAGCCTAGCTGTGGTTTTTAGGCGGTTTCTCATTCCGACTGGGTGAATGCCAGACGGATACCCGTGTTCTGCCTCAGTTACACGTTTCGCAAACATTTCGAACACGTTCTCACGCTTTCACATGGAGTAACACTAGAAGCAGCCACATGGGGTACACACATTCCGTCCCTGGAGGGAAGAGATGACGACAGAAAGGAATCCGACCATCCTCCATCAGCTAATACTGCCAAATCCAGACAAATATGCTGATCCTGTGTAGATACAGGATAAAGGCGAACAAAAATAAGAAGAAAGGAAATGAAAATGTAATTATGATTTTAACTCGAATTCGACAGCAGAAAAAGGAAAAGAACGAAAAACGATAGGAGGACGTTGCCTGCGGAAAAGGAATGAAAGTGGAAGTCACTTGGTAAACGTTTGCCAGAGTCAACACTTCTGAAGTAAAAGCATTTCGACTGAGAGGTGTAGACTCGGACAATTTATTGCGTAGAAACTGCAAATTAAAACTGCACGAATTGCGTCAAAAAAAGAAATACAAGCGATCGAATGAGACAGAAGAATGAGATGAAATAGTAATGGAAACAGTGAATCAATCCTAGAATAAGACAGGATGTGATAAATTTTACTAACGAAAGGTGTGCTATCGGGTGTCAAAGTGAGCAGTGGTCGTGCGAAATCCGGCGGAGCCAATAGAGAACACTCACTGAGCCACACCTCCTGTGGCTCTGGATTACCAGCGCCCTCTTCCGTCGCAATATAGGAGGGCAGCCAGACGGCCCGCTCGCACTTGAATCTTATTCGCTATGTGATGCTACACAAATATCGCCTAGTTGCACCTCCGACTCAATCATTCTTGCTTTAGTACAGAGTGCATGTTCCTTGTTGACATAGGTACCTGCACTCTTATTTCTAGCTGCGTTATTTGTAATGAGTTTTCGCTCGCCTGGAGAAATGCAAGATAAGTATATCTTCTCTATGCTCTGTTAACTTGTTCAATAATCATTTCTGCTCCTGTCCAGCTGTCCTACGACAACAGTTACTGCATCACTTTATAGCCCACCTCTCTTGCCATCTTGTACAGTCATACACAACACAAGGAGAAAATATAAAAGTGCAGCAAATGAAGCGAGCAACAGGAAACACAGAGGTCTACAAACTGAGATTGACAGAAAGAGTAAAATGCTGACCAGGAATGGCTATAGGACATATGCAAGGCTGTAGAACCATACCTGACGGGGAAAGATAGATATTGCCTACAGGAAAAGATATATTTTGAGCAAAGAGAAGTTGCTGTGTGAATATAAAAAGCTCTGATGCCAAGCTAGTACTAAGCAAATGAGAGAAAGCTGAAAGATGGATTTTATATACTGAAAGTGAATTTGGAGATAATGTTGTAGAAAAGGAATAGGAAGTAGATGAAGATGGGATGAGATATATAATACTGCAAGAAGAACTGACCGAGCACTGAAAGAGTGAAAGTCAAAGCAAGGCCCTTGGCGCTGACGACGTTTCCTCCGGATTACAGAGACTCTCAGGAGAGCCAGCTATGACAAAACCATTCTACCTGGTTTTTAAGATATACGAGACGGAGAAATCTCCTCAGACTTCAAGAAGAATATAACAAAAAATGGTTCAAATGACTCTGAGCACTATGGGACTTAACATCTGTGGTCATCAGTCCCCTAGAACTTAGAACTACTTAAACCTAACTAACCTAAGGACATCACACATATCCATGCCAGAGGCAGGATTCGAACCTGCGACCGTAGCAGTCGCGTGGTTCCGGCTTGAGCGCCTAGAACTGCTAGACCACCGCGGTCGGCAAGAACTTAACAATTCCAATCCCAAAGAAAGCAGTTGTGAATATCACCGAACCATCAGTTTGATAAGTCATGCTTCTCAAACACTGGCACAAATTATTAACCGAAGAATACAAAAACTGGCAGATCCGTTTGGATTCCGTAAAAATGTAGGCTAGGAACACGTGGGGCCGTACTAATCCTATCACGCATCTCAATGGATAGACCGGAGGAGAAAGACGACCCTTCTTTTATATGAGCTCTAGATTTAGAGACGGATTTTGATAGATTTAAATAGTACACTTTCTTTGAAATCCTGAAGAAAGCAGGGGTTAAATAAAGGTAGCGGAAGGTTACGTACAACTTGTTCAGAAACCATACCGCACTTAAATATTCGAAGGACTTGAAAGAAAAGCATTTGAAAAGGGCGTGAGATAAAGTTGTAGCCTACTCCCGATGTTATTCAATCTGTACATTGAGCTACGTGGATAGCGAACCAAGGAGAAATTGGAAAATGGAATATTAAAGCTGAAGGAGAAGAAATATATGGTCAAGTGGTTCTAGGCCCTTCAGTCTGGAACCTCACGACCGCTACGGTCGCAGGTTCGAATCCTGTCTCGGGCATGGATGTGATTGATGTCCTTAGGTTAGTTAGGTTTAAGTAGTTCGAAGTTCTAGGGGACTGATGACCTCAGATGTTAATTCCCATAGTGCTCAGAGACATCTGAACCATTTTGAAGAAATATAAATTTTTTTTATATCTCCTGATTGCCCCGTAATTCTGTCTGAAACGGCAAAGAACCCGCAGTAGCAGCTAATCATTTGGATTGGGTCTTGAACAGAAGTTACAAGATGAACACTAACAAAATTGAAACACTGCTTTCCTGTAATTCCGGTATAATTAGATCAGGAACTGAGACACTAAAAGCTGCATACTAGTTTTACTAACTGGGCAGGTAATTAACAAACAATGGCCAAGCTGGAGATATTAATTTAAAAGTTAGGAAGTCCTTTCTAAAGATATTTATGTAGAGTGCAGTCTTGTATGGAAGTTTAACTTGGACGATAAACAGTTCGGACAAAAAGAGAATACAAACTTTTGGATTATGATGCTACAGAACAATGCTGAAGAATTGATGGGTACATCTAATAACTAGTGAGGAAATACTGAATCGAACTGGAGAGAAAATAAATTTATGGCACAACTTGAATAAAGAAAGTGGCTCTGTTGATGGTAAACATGCTCAGGCATCAAGGAAACGTCAGTTAGGTAATGGAAGGCAGTGTTGGGTGGAGTGGGAGGAGGGAGGGGGAGGTGTTGTAGAAGAAGACTAAGCATTGCATAGAGTAAGCAGGTACAAATACATGTAGGTTGCAGTAGTTAATCGGAGATGAAGAGGCTTGCAAGGATAGACTAGCTTGGAGAGCTCCATCGAATCGGTCTTCAGACTGAAGACCACAACAACAATAATGTTTACACGTAAATAAAACCTAATTCAAAAATACGTAGTTAACTGGGAACGTTGTTGCTCATAAACAGTCTTCGGATATCTGTTTCCTGTCCGAACTACATTGTTGTTATTGTGGTCTTCAGTCCGATGGCTGGCTTGATGCAGCTCTCCACGCAACTCTATTCTACGCAAGCCTCTTGATCTCCGAACAACTACTTAAGTAGGCTGTTTAGGTTTTTATGTTGGTAACGTCACGTAGCGCTCTGTATGAAAATCACTGGCTGTGCTGCGTGCAGTCTGTGGCTGGTTGGCATTGTTGAAATACTCGCTATTGTAGTGTTGGGCAGTTGGATGTGAACAGCATGTAGCGTTGCGTAGTTGGAGGTGAGCCGCCAGCAGTGGTGGATGTGGGAAGAGAGATGCAGAGTTTTGAGAGCGGACGATCTGGACGTGTGTCCGTCAGAGACAGTAAATTTGTAAGACTGGATGTCATGAACTGATATATGTGTTATGACTTTTGAACACTATTAAGGTAAATACATTGTTCGTTCTCTAACAAAATCTTTCATTTGCCAACTATGCCTATCAGTAGTTAGTGCCTTCAGTAGTTAGAATCTATTATTTAGCTAGCAGTATTAGTGCTCGCTGTATTGCAATAGTTCGAATAACGAAGATTTTTGTGAGGTAAGTGACTCATGAAAGCTATAGGTTATTGTTAGTCAGGGCTATTCTTTTGTAGGGATTATTGAAAGTCAGATTGCGTTGCGCTAAAAATATTGTGTGTCAGTTTAGTCTGAGTACGTTCAGTTTTGCTCAGCTGTTAGAAAATCAAATAATGTAAGGGGTTTACCAGCACAGTAATTCATAAATTTTTCTGAGGGGAGGTTTCACTCCTGCAAACGACTTCTATTTGAATCTGCATACTGTACTCGTCTGTTGGACTCCCCCTACATCCCCCCCCCCCCTCATCCCGATACCATCCAACACTAAACGGATGATTCCTTGCTGTCTAAGAATGTGCCCTATCAACCGATCGCTTCTTTTAGTCAAGTCATGCCCCAATTTTCTTTTCTCCATAGTTTTAGTCAGCATCTCCCTATTTGTTGCGTTGTATACCCATTTGATCGTCAGCATTCGTTTGCAATACCACATTTTAAACTACACTACGGTCATTGTAACTGCCAACTGTATATGTATCATCAGGCTTAGAGAGCTTTTGAACTATTGACTCTCTCCTCCACTGGCTGTAACTTGTGTTTGCAGAAGTTTAGGGCGTTGTCAAGCCATTTGTTAGCACTTGATCTTGTACCTGAATGTGCAAAGCACTTGACGATTATACTCATATCAGAATATTCATAATGCTATGGTCAGCAACTGGAAGCAGTTAATTTCATAAATTATCTGGGAGTAGGCTTAGGAGTGATTTAAAATGGAATGATCATATAAAATTAATCGTCGGTATAGCAGATGCCAGACTAAGATTCATTGGAAGAATCCTAAGGAAATGCAATCCGAAAACCACGGATGTAGGTTACAGTACACTTGTTCGCCCACTGCTTGAATACTACTCACCGGTGTGGGATCCGTACCAGCTAGGGTTGATAGAAGAGATAGAGAAGATCCAACGGAGAGCAGCGCGCTTCGTTACAGGATCATTTAGCAATCGCGAAAGCGTTACGGAGATTATAGATAAACTCAGGTGGAAGACTGCTAGAGAGACGCTCAGTAGCTCGGTACGGGCTTTTGTTTAAGTTTCGAGAACATACTTTCACCGAGGAGTCAAGCATTATATTGCTCCCTCTTACGTATATCTCGCGAAGAGACCATGAGGATAAAATCAGAGAGATTAGAGCCCATACAGGGGCATACCGACAATCCTTCTTTCCACGAACACTACGAGACTGGAATAGAAGGGAGAACCGATAGAGGTACTCAAAGTACCCTCCGCCACACAACGTCAGGTGGCTTGCGGAGTGTGAATCTAGATGTAGATGTTATGGCTGACAGCCATGTTATGTTATAAAGAGTTAAGGGATTTTTGTGTAGACTTGGGCTTATTCCATATTGTGCGTATTATATTTTATAGGTTGTTTTTCACTGTGTTTTATCAGATCTGTTGATGTTGGAAAGCCAAAACCGGGAATACAGTGCATTATACAGCGTGATTCAGCTGCCCCTACCGCTGTCGTTTTATGCAACGCGCAATGTTATATCTGTGCGAGATTTTTTCGTATTTTCTCATTTGCTATGCACAAACTGTTAGCCCTAAAGAAAAAAATGATTAGGAATTTTTATAGGAAATTTGATGTAGTTAAATTTTGTACTGGGATATGTTTTCCCTAGAGACCATAGTTTTCGAGTTATTCAAGAAAAACGTATAAATATGAACGTCTAACGCACCACTAATCCAACAGTCAACTCCCACCGGTCAGTATTCCTGGTACATTGTTCATAGCACTCCCTCCTGTTGTTGTTGTTGTTGTGGTCTTCAGTCCTGAGACTGGTTTGATGCAGCTCTCCATGCTACTCTATCCTGTGCAAGCTTCTTCATCTCCCAGTACTTACTGCAACCTACATCCTTCTGAATCTGCTTAGTGTATTCATCTCTTGGTCTCCCTCTACGATTTTTACCCTCCACGCTGCCCACCAATGCTAAATTTGTGATCCTTTGATGCCTCAAAACATGTCCTACCAACCGGTCCCTTCTTTTTGTCAGGTTGTGCCACAAACTCCTCTTCTCCCCAATTCTATTCAATACCTCCTCATTAGTTAAGTATCATTGTGCAAATATTTGCGACTGCGCGAGTTATTTTCCACATTCGATCTTATTTGGTCTTCATTTATTGACTGGCCTTATTACGCCACCGGTTAAGTCGATCATATTGTGAAAACTGAAGTTAGCGTAAATTTTACGTAACGATTTTATGAATTTTAACGCATAAAATAAACAGTTACATCATTGCATTCGTCAGGATTTCTGTCTACGAAATTACTGTACTTGTAAAGCAGAGTTTGAATCTAACTGTCAACATAATTAGTTTTAGCGCAACGTTTACAAAAGTTGTTTTTCTTTTTTTCCCCTCACGTGCAAGGTTAAGCTAGTAATATCAACGAAATAACTGACTACGCTGGTGGCGAAGTAGCCCAATCAACAGAGACAACAAAAAGACGGAATCTCGAGAATAGTTCGTGTAGTCGGAATTTTTGTACAGTGGTCTGAGGATTGGTTGTTTGGTCTGAGGGAGTGCCATGAACGACAAACTAGAAATCTTGACTGGTGCACTTGCATTTTCACTTTTGTACGTTTTTCTTGAATAACGCGAAACCCGTGACCTCTAGCAAAAACATATCAGAGTCAAAATCAGGTTTCCTACAAAAAGCTCCTGATCTTTTCTTCTGCAGGATTGATAGTCTGCGAGAGTGGGAAAATCTCTCGTGTGGTTTATGAAGGCCAAGCATAACATTACTGGCTTCGCAAAACTAGCGCTAGAGTGCGATCAAGACGCTCAGTTTATCAAAAGTGGCAGATATGATCTCTGACTCGTTTTACATACTTTATATCTTCAGTTAATAAATGACAAGTTGGTTGAAACCAGTATAGCCACTATTATTAACGACATGTGTGAATACTGGCTGAAAAAACTTTGTAGTTAAAATTTAAGTAATCACTAATGCTCTTTTCCAAGAGCGTGGCAAACGTAACGAAGTCTCTAAGTCCTCGTATTTCCGCTATCCATTGCAAGCTCTACGGGACGTGTTTACGGCTCTGAAAATAATCAAAGTATTATTGCCGGTTCACTAATGGTGAATCTCCAAAGCTGTGCCCACTTGTTTGCAGTGGCGAGATCTCGACTGCAGGCTTAGCGACTGAGTCAGGACGTAATCGACCTTGCAGGCAGCGAGGCGCAGACGGCAGCGGTCAGGCGTTCCTCGGCTGTTGGCCCTATGCCTAGCCACTTGGCACGCGAGGCTCACGTGCGTGCTAGCTCAGTACAGCAGGCTGAAGGCGGGCCGTTGTGAAGGGCAGGGCCAACGCGCGACGCCAGCGCCGGCTGCGGCCGCGCCGCGAAGCACTACTGTGCCCGCACTTGCCGCGGCCCGCGACCGCCTCGCGCGAGGCTAATAACCGTCCGCGAGAGGGACCAGGCTGCGCCGTTCCGCTCGCTTCCCGGACACTACGAAATTAGTCTTGCATTACGTGAGTAATCCCTACGGGAATTTTCGCTTACGGCTGGTTTTGTGTACGCTGCTTCGCTTATTTTAGGATGAGACGTCTTAATCTGTTTAGACTATCCGATCTTTTAATACGTAGGTTGCTATCGGTGCCTTGGGGTCTTTTGGGACTGGTAGTGGGGGTGACTGAGGGGAAGGAGGAGAAGAAAGGCGAGGTCCGAGAAAAGAACTGGTACTACCGGCGTTAGTGCAGTGTCGGCATATGTACAAGGCAACAGCCGCGGATGACTATTTGTGGCTTTCTCTACAGGTAATCTGGAAGCAACCGCTCACGTTAATTGCCGTAGCTGAGCTTCACTGGCTACATGTTTTAGCAAGCTGTCGTACGTTCAATTCACGTCGATGAGAAACTAAATACGCCAGTACTTACGAGTTAACTTTCTGACTGCTATCTGAAACTTGCCTCAGTATTAAGACAGAATGTCGTATAAAAGTAACGTCTACTTTAACGCGTTAGCAACTCCGCACGGGATATAGTGCTTTACTGAAAAACCCACCACGAGAAAGTGCTGTCCCATACTTCAATCCGTTACTTACTGAAATACTAAAGATATCTCCATTATTTTAAATGAACGCTTAAAAAGAGGCCTCGATAAGAAGGGAAACCACATTGCCAATACGTTCATTATTGAAATTTCATCTGTGCGAGTTGTGTTTGACCCGATAATAACTTTTACTTTTTCTTGTTTTCTAAATACATTAATGTACTTGTTCATTTCTCCAGAGTCCATAATGTACAGAAAGATATCTAGGTCTCCCTCCAAGTCCTCAATATTAAACGGCGATTTCGTGATGTTACGAACTTTCAGGGGCGATGGAAGCGGATAAATGTATCAATTTGAGATAAGGGACGCTGGTCCGTAAATCGCAGAGTCGAAAGTTATATGCGGAAATCTTTCTGATATCTCTGACAGTGGAATACACCTACCCGTAACAACGTTGCTAAGACTATAGAGTAGCAGCTTTCAGAGCTGGTAATGTGGACCAGCTGGCAGTGTGGACCAAAACAAGAAAAAAAGTCTAGTAACCATCGGCTTTAAAACGCATACCGTAAGAGCTATGAGGATTTGTTCAGTAGAAAGGATTTGTTTCAAAGTAGCGAAAATGAAAAAGTGTTCGTAGCTTTTAAGGTATGCATTTTAGAGCTCAAGTTTACTACACATTTTGTCCTTGTTTTGGTCCATACTGCCTCCTCTGACAGTTGCCTAGCCTACGATTTTAGCAACAAAGATGTCGGCACATGTATCCCACTGTCAGAGATAACAGAACGAGTTTTGCTTATAGCTTTCGACTCGATCGTTTACGGACCAAGTTCCCTACCTCATATTGGTATCATTCACCTCTTCCATGATCCCTGAAGGTTTATAACGTCACCTTCTATACAAAGGTGTAATATTCTTCAAAATTTAGAAAGCCCCATGTGGCACCAACGACCAGGGGTATTATACAGGTTAGTTATAATTAAACTTCCGCTACTTCAGCCATTGTTTATGGAAAACGGGTACCCACCATTATAGGAATGATGTCCATGATAAGCGCTACAGAATTCGCTTTGTCGGTAGAGTTAGTGCCATGATTTGCCGTTAGGCTCCCGTAGTGGTGCGGTGACGTAGGGTTGAAACAAAAACATCAGGATGCATTACAGCCGCAGGCTCTCAATATGAGTCTGGACAAGGTGAGCAGTGCTTTACTTGTAACACCGTTTTATCAAAACAAAAGCAATAGTGCTGCCGCTTTTCCCGAGTATCGACGCATTAAAGGAGTACGGACGGAGGTTCTCTTTCCGCACCGGGTTTGAAGAACATGATTATGAAGTTCGAATTAGCTCGGAGAGGCCGACGGCCAATTGCGCCACAAACTGTTGGAGAATTTACTGTTACCATGGCTGAGAACGCTGGACGCAATGTGAGATTTTCAAGCAGTGCATGAGCTGTGTCATGATAGCTGAACATTCTATAGTCCACCATTCGAACAGTGCTGCAAACTATTTTGAATGGTATCCGGGCTGCCGTGGACGCAGATAATGTCACATTGAGCACCGTTTGTAACCCGGAACGTAAAAATAGCACTCAGTTAACAAATGTTACACATTCACGTGGAAATTAAAAGTTGTACCTTTCAATAATTTATTCATTACTTCTCTTCCGCATGTCCTTACAAATGTTTCCACAAATTATCATTGTCCTGCGACCAACCGTTTTTCATGAGGGTCCTTGCAAGTAGCGAAATTTTATTATAACCACCCTGCACATCTTCATACTGCTCGTATTTGTTGTGTGACTAGGAAATCATATATCTGTATGTGAATCCAGCGTCATGCGTTGATAAAGATGTACTGCCCTCTCCCCCTTCCCCTACAAAAGAAACCCTATCAGTTCAAACTGGTTATTGTTTGGAACGTCCATTGTTAAAAAGTGGAGACGAAATATTGCTACCATAAAGTTCATACTGCTGGCTTCGTACGTAGGACTTCTAGCCTTGAGTCGATTGAGCTGTGCTCTCTTATAATGAAACTTAAAAGGTTGTCAAGATTAATAAATTTAACCTTCGTGCGATGTGTGTACGTTATACAATAGGAGAGAGCATGTCACATATAAATACCAATTTCTTTCCTTTATGGTCATTCATTGATCCGTATTTAATCAGGATTGACACACTATAGATAGAGGAAATCCGTAGGTCTGATAAAGGAAACGAGCGAGGAAACGACTTTCACTTTGTTTTAGGGAACCACACAGATGTAATCGTAGCCTCTTACAGTTACTTAGTTTAATGTCGCTGCTAAAGTTACTTTTCAGAAAGTCTTTTTTGCTTCAAGAAGCCGGCCGGTGTGGCCGAGCGGTTCCAGGCGCTACTGTCTGGAACCACGCGACCGCTAGTGTCGGAGGTCCGAATCCTGCCTCGGGCACGGATGTGCGTGATGTCCTTAGGTTAGTTAGGTTTAAGTAGTTACAAGTTCTAGGGGACTGATGACCACAGAAGTTAAGTCCCATAGTGCGCAGAGCCATAACACGCACAGGCAAATTATGAAACATATTTGGGTAACCTGTGGAAGTGAATACTGTATTTTTTGTATCAGTCTGAGTGAAACTGTGCCCTTCTTTCTGCAACACGTTTATTTTCATCGTAGACGATCACTGGTATTGCTTACTAGGCATGTAACAATAGTAAATGTGATATATGAAATTATGAAACAGTCTAGATCGCAAGGCACGCTTATTAAAAGGTGACCGCTTTCGATCACCACGAGATCATCTTCACACCTTCAACCATACCAATGGACAATGGCTGTGCCTGCAGCAGGAACCGCTGAATGACGATAGCCATGAGCAGTTGACTACTGTCATTCAGTGGTTCCTGCTCCAGGCACAGCACTGTCCATCAGTGTGGTTGGTGGTCTGAAGATAATGTGATGACCGAAACCCGTCACGTTTTAATAAGCGTGCCTCGCGAGATATGTAACATTCCAAATACTGAATTACGTTGTGATCGCCGACTTTCTCTAACAATGTTTTCAAAAATAATTGTGCTAGATTAAATACATGTTTATCTGTTACCATTATTGGAACGCTCTGCGATGCTAATATTGGAGCATTTGTCAAGTGTGTAAATAACGCTAGTTTCCTCGTTCCTTTCCAGGATCCGAGTGAAACTTATTAATAGTAGCAAAAGTATTCGAAATTACCATTATTTGTTGTCAAACCGAATAATTTCCTGGATAGTTAAAAACCGCTTACAGGTCTGATCGCTGTAACAAATTGCGTAACGGTGTGTTGCTAGTTGTTACAACAGTGTTGACATTTCTTCTACATACATCTCTGCCACACACTTCATACTCTTTTGCCATTACAGTGTTTTCCTCCTGCAGCGTCAGTTTCCACGTGTTCGAATCATAGTGCACAACCAACATGTCCTATCTTCAACTTAAATTCATGTCATTCCAAGCGTCCCATAATCGCCTTTCGATTCCGACAGACGTTTCGCGTTGCTAACCGATTTTCAAGTGGATCATGCAAAACACTGCAAATGTCAATTATTTATTCGTAAAAAAAGTTTTCTTCTGTAACAATCACCCGAATTACTGCCAGAGCAAGATGGTTTTCGAAAATAGATACTTAACATTTACAGTGCTTTCCATGACCCACTTGAAAATGTGCAAACAGCCTATGAGTAGTGAAATTTGGTTCGTCGTGGCTATAATTAGCTGTGGAACTCCTAAATAATGTGCAAAGAGATTCTAACAAACATTTGTAATTGACCTCACTCATAAACTATTTTTACCCGCCATTTCAGTAACTATCCGCTTAACACCTCCTTCAACGACAGTAAAATTCATGTCCTTCTAGATTCTGTGTACCGATTTTCCGCGGATATAATTTATTCTCACACTACTGCCCAAATATTATGTACAGCTCTAGCTCTGTGATTGACTCCATTATATTTATTATCGTGATGAACGCCTTCTTCTACGTAGTATTTACCCGTCTGCTCTTATGCTCTCGTTTCGTCTGCTTAGTTCATTTCCTAATGTGCAAATTCCTCTTTCTTCTCCTTACCGAACGTGAAATGTAGAAGTTTATGCGTACTCTCATTTTGAAACGTCAGTGTTACAGGGCTACTATAAGTGATTCATTCGTTTTTAGAGGTCTATATTTTCCAAATGCGACTGATACGAGAACAGTAAACTCAGCGTTCGTATTGTGCTCGCCTGTAGGCTTTACGAGCGCAGTACAACATGAAAAGGAAGAGATTTTGTATGTTGGAACTTGAGAGATGTTTATGAGTCATAACACTGCAGCGTGCATTCAGAAGGAAGTATGGAAAAGAATCACCATGTAAATAGAGCATTTTGAAGTTGGTATCGACAATTTATGGACACTGGTTACCTCTGTAAACAAACAGATGTGCCAGATGCAACCGTGGGGAGGCTGAGGGAAAGTTTAGTACATAGTCCAAAAAAATCAAAAGATCGTAGAAGCCACGAACTTGGAATATCGCAGTAAACTGTGTGGAACGTTTTGCGACGGCGCTTACATTTCATACCGTATCGTCTGCAGTTAGTGCAACAACTGAAAGCGGAAGATTATGGCGGGCGCCTATTGTTTTACATCACAATGCAGCAATCATTCGAGGACGAATATTTAGCCTCCAAAATGAATTTCAGCGACGAAGCAGCCTTCCATTTATATGGAAAGGTTAATCGCTACAGTGTGAGTGTGGGGCACTGAACAACCTCATGAACGAGATTCGCGGAAGATTATCTAGCTGTTTCATAGACGAAGCTGTACGGGCCGAGTTTCTTCTGTGAGAAGACTGTGACCCGAACCACTTACCTTGATAGGTTGCAGTTGTGGTTGTTTCCACAACTGATCGCTGATTCCAAGTATTTCATCTACCAACAAAAAGGGAACCCCGTCATTGGAGCACTGATGTTCGTCGCTACCTAAACAACGAACATCCGCATCGCTGGATTGGCCGTAGTAAAGAGGATGGTATGGCTCCCCCCCGTCGGAGGTTCGAGTCCTCCCTCGGGCATGGGTGTGTGTGTTGTCCTTAGAGTAGGTTAGTTTAAGTTAGATTAAGTAGTGTGTAAGCCTAGGGACCGATGACCTCAGCAGTTTGGTCGCATAGATCTTACCACGAATTTCCATTAAACTCCGCGTTTACGTACCCCACTGCCAAGAATGCTGGAACAGCTCAGAGAACGCATTGATGCTGCTGTGACGACCACTGACAAGCTGTTGCCACATGAGGTACGGGAGACCTTGACTACCGTTTAAAAGATCTAGTATCAACCAGTAGGATGTCATCTGCGAACTTACAGTAAATGTGAGTAATGAGGTGGTCGTTTGATTTCACTGGATCTACAGTCTTAATCAAAGATTTGGCTAACGCAACAGCAATGCACAAAAATTTCAGTATCTATCGTAGGACACAGGGATCAAAATAAACAAAATGTTATTGGAAGTAGAAATTTTGAATTCTGTTTTCACTCATTCCTTCACAAATAAAAATCAAGGCATATTTGCATCACTGCAGTAACAGCCGCGCGGTCTACGGCGTATTGTCACGGTCCACGAACGGTCTAAGGCGCTGCAGTCAGGGATTGTGCGGCTGGTCCCCGAGGGGGTTCGAGTCCTCCCTCGGGAATGGGTGTGTGTGTTTGTCCTTTGGATAGTTTAGATTAAGTAGTGTGTAAGTTTAGGGACTGATAACCTTAGCAGCTACGTCCCATAAGATTTCACACACATTTGAACATTTGTAACGGTCCGTTTGGCTCCCCCAGTCGGAGGTTCGAATTCTCCCTCGGGCATGGGTGTGTGTGTGTCGTCCTTAGCATTAGTTTAAGTAAAAAATAGGAAATTTGTGGTAAGATCCTACGGGACCAAACTGCTGAGGTCAACGGTACCCAGGGCTTACACACTACTTAATCTAGCTTAAACTAACTTACGCTAAGGACAACACACACACCCACGTCCAAGGGAGGACTCGAACATCCTGCGGGGGCAGCCGCGCGAACCGTGACGAGACGCCCGAGACCGCACGGCTACCCCGCGCGACTTAGTTTGTTAGATTAAGTAGTGTGTGAGCTTAAGAACCGATGACTTCAGCAGTTTGGTCCCATAACACCTTACCACGAATTTCCAGTTTTTTGTCCTAAAAAACCAGATCAAGTTTTTAATAGTTTGATATCAGACATTTTCTTAAAATGGTGTGGCACAATTTCCAAAAAGACAGTTTGTTGGAAAATATTGACACCAAGCAGTCAACAGCTTTGTGTGGTTAATTTGCAACAGAACGTCTTCTACCAAGCTCCGCCATACAATTTTAAGAATATACCTTAAACTGATACCAATACTAGCAAAGTTTAAAACAGCTAACTCTGAGCTACATCTGTATCTATTCATACACTATCTAACCAAAAGTACCCGGACGCATATTAGTGGACATTAATATTGGGTGTGTCCACTCTTCACCTTCATTACGACTTAGTTTGCTGGGGGCACTTTCAGTCAAATATCTCCCTGTCTGTGGAGGAATGGGAGCCCATCCTTCCTCCTGGATTCTGGAGCGAAATCGACGTTCTGACTCATCCCAAAGCTGTTCCATTGGCTTCAGACAGAGACTCTGGACAGACCAACCCATTTCAGAAGAATTATTGCCCACAAACCATTTTTTCAAAATGTTGCTTTATGACAGACCTTTGTCATACTGATAAAATCAGCCATCGTCTCTGAACTGTCCCTCTGCTGTACAATCACGGTGCTGTAAAAGGTGTTATCATCGATCCTTGCTTAGCATTTTCTTAAGCACAACAAGGGGACCACAACCTAACCTCAAAAATACCCCTATACAAAATCATCTCCTCTATACTTCACTGTCGGCACTACACACTACGGCACATCACGTTCTCCAGGCATTCGTCAGACCATTCAATCGGATTGTCAGAGGCTCCAGCGTGATTCTTCACTCCAAGTCACTCACTTCCAGTCAACGACTGCGGAGTAGCGTCTTCACACCACCTCATCTGTCATAAATGGCTGCATAAATGCGTGGGTAATGAGAATCTTAAACCATTGTATCCCATTCTTTTCCTACGCACATTCATTGAGCCAGCGGAATGCTGGTAGCGCTGTGGAACTCATGTGGAGGATGGTTTCATGGGATTGTTTACGACTCTTTGCAGTCCTCTACGGTCTCTGTCCATCAGTACATAAGGCCTGTTGCTCCTTCACGTTTCCATTTCACAATCACGCCACCAACAATAGACTTGGGCAACTTTAGAAGGGTTTTAAATGTCCCTGATGAATCTATTACGCAGGTGACGTCCAATAACTAGTCTACATTCGAAATCACTGATCTGCTGTTACAGTTTCCCCGCCGACAAGACGGTACTCCCAGCTCCTTTCGTACTGGTGGGTCCGCCTACATCTAATAGTCAATTGCGCACTACATAGGGGTGTCCGTTTACTTTTAATCAAAAAGTATATGTATTCGCAAGCGACCATTCGGTGTTTGGCAGAGGCTACTTTCAGCACCAATATGAGTTCCTGTCTTTTCTGTTCCATTGGCGCGCGGGATTAGCAGAGCGGTCCAGGGCACTCCAGTCATGGACTATGCGGCTGGTCCCGGCGGTGGTCCGAGTCCTCCCTCGGGCATGGGTGTCTGTGTGTGTGTGTGTGTGTGTGTTTGTCCTTGGGATAATTTAGGTTACGTAGTGTGTAAGGTTAGAGACCGATGACCTTAACAGTTAAGTCCCATAAGATTTCACACACATTTTGTTCCATTGGCGAATGGTGCACAGGAACAACGAATTCCCTGATTTTCCCCATTACCTTCACTACGTGAAATGAACGTAGAGGAAGTAATGTGTTGTTTTCTTGATTGTTTGATTTGGGGGAGGGAACCAAACAGCGACATTATCGGTCCAATCGAATTAGGGAAGGACTGGGAAGGAAGTCGGCCGTGCCCTTTCTAAGGAACCATCTCGACATTTGCCTGAAGCGTTTTATGAAAATCACGGCAAATCTGAATCAGAACGGCCGGACGCGGGGTTGAACTGTCGTCCTCCCAAATGCCAGTCAATTGTGCTAACTACTGCGCCACCTCGCTCGATATTAATATGTTGCCCGTCTCCTCACAGAGCATACGCTCTTGGAATATATAGGTCTCCGTGATGCACAACACTATTCTTACAGAATCTGGCACTGATCTGAACGTGGCTCTTAACTAAACAAACCCGTGACGAAACGTGCTGCTCCTTGCGATAATTCGCTTGGGGAATTTAGCTCTAAAGCAGGCCTACCGATCTTCCGTGCGTCCACGAGACGAGACTGAGACAGAAGTTACTTCTCTCCGTGTAGGGATAGTTTTGGGACAGGTTTATTTTAAGACAACGCATTTCAAACTATAATTATTGGTGATCACTAAGATGGCGGTGACTCTGCTTTGAAGAAGTACGCCACGAGCTTTGGGAAACGTTCCTGGAGGACAGTTGGCGATTACGACCAGCCAGGTAACGGCAACCTAATAGATATGGAGGGTTCCTACGGAACTCTCTGGCAAGGCACATAGTTTTGTGTAGGAACGACCATTTAGGGTGGCAGTGGAAAATAGTGACTAACCTGACAGTCTGCTGCTCTCTTGCTGGGACCAAGCTCTTAAGTACGACCCAGCTGGGTCACCCAGTCTCACTTTTGTCGGTGGTTTGCCGTAGGCAACACGTAGCGTCAAGGTGTAATACCACATCCTCTTCGTCTTTTGTATCACCACTACGAATCACACTGGGCACCGGTCTCAGGCTAAGGAGCACTACTCTAGAACCAGCCGGAAGAATACGATTATGCAAGCTACCAGTTTTTTTTGTCTGATTTACATTTCATTAGCATTGTTCCAATGAATTTCTACTGGTATCTGCTTTCAGCATAACTACACTACTCAAAAGAATTAGGGGAGGTCGTGTGCCTGCGCCTGGTGTGTTAAATCTTTTCAGATAACAGGCGGTACCTATGGTATTATTGCATAGTCCGAGAGCTTCGCTTTCAACAACTAGACATTCATCGTCTATCGGCTGTATTATGCAGTACAGTGTCAGATGACGCACAGAAGGAAGTGTGTACCGGGAAACCAGTGTTCTCTAGTGAGGTACATAGGCGCCACTTGTCAGTTGTGGATATTGTATCCAAGTACATGCCATGCGACGTCTTAATCAAGTGCAAGTTGCGAGGGCAGTCTGTTTGATCTAAGAATGGACTTCTGTTGCTGCAGATGCCACTCTCTCTCCATCTGTCATCCACAGGTTGTGGACATGCCACAGGGAGACAGGTCGGTATACAAGGCTAATTGGACAAGGTCGCCGACACATGACAGTCCCACCTGAAGACCGATATCTGGCTATCTCTGCGTTGCAGCGTCGTAAGGCTACCGCCACAGCACTGCAGTACGATCTGAGAAAAATCGCTGGAGCCGTAGTGGCGGATCAGACTGTAAGGATCAGGTTACGAGAATGGACCTTACGACCCAGACGTCCTGTTAGAGTATCCCACCTGACGCTACATCATCTCGCAGCTCAGCTTCAGTTCTGCCATTTACATATCAACTGGCAACTTAGTCACAGGTGAAACATGTTATTCACAGAACGGTCCACATTTCCTCCTACGCAAGGTGAAGGTCATACTCTGTAGGAATCAACATGGATTCCGGAAACAGCGATCGTGTGAGACCCAACTCGCTTTATTTGTTCATGAGACCCAGAGAATATTAAATACAGGCTCCCAGGTAGATGCCATTTTCCTTGACTTCCGGAAGGCGTTCGCTACAGTTCCGCACTGTCGCCTGACAAAGTAAGAGCCTACGGAATATCAGACCAGCTGTGTGACTGGATTGAAGAGTTTTTAGCAAACAGAACACAGCATGTTGTTGTCAACGGAGAGACATCTACAGAGGTTAAAGTAACCTCTGGCGTGCCACAGGAGAGTGTTATGGGACCATTGCTTTTCACAATATATATAAATGACCTAGTAGAAAGTGTCAGAAATTCCATGTTGCTTTTAGCGGATGATGCTGTAGTACACAGAGAAGTTGCAGCATTAGAAAATTGCAGTGAAATGCAGGAAGATCTGCAGCGGATAGGCAGTTGGTGCAGGGAGTGGCAACTGACCCTTAACGTAGACAAATGTAATGTATTGCGAATACATAGAAAGAAGGATCCTTTATTGTATGATTATATGATAGCGGCTACTTCTGTAAGATATCTGGGAGTATGCGTACGGAACGATTTGAAGTGGAATGATCATATAAAATTAATTGTTGGTAAGTCGGGTGCCAGGTTGAGATTCATTGGGAGAGTCCTTAGAAAATGTAGTCCATCAACAAAGGAGATGGCTTACAAAACACTCGTTCGACCTATACTTGAGTATTGCTTATCAGTGTGGGATCCCTACTAGATAGGGTTGACAGAGGAGATAGAGAAGATTAAAGAAGAGTGGCGTGTTTCGTCACAGGGTTATTTAGTAAGCGTGATAGCGTTACGGAGATGATTAGCAAACTCAAGTGGCAGACTCTGCAAAGAGAGGCGCTCTGCATCGCGGCGTAGCTTGCTGTCCAGGTTTCGAGAGGGTGCGTTTCTGGATGAGGTATCGAATATATTGTTTCCCCCTACTTATACCTCCCGAGGAGATCACGAATGTAAAATTAGAGAGATTCGAGCGCACACGGAGGCTTTCCGGCAGTTGTTCTTCCCGCGAACATACGCGACTGGAACAGGAAAGGGAGGCAATGACAGTGCCACTTAAAATGCCCTCCGCCACACACCGTTGGATGGCTTGCGGAGTATAAGGGTAGGTGTAGATGGTCGTGTTCGTGCGAAGACTCTTTAGTGAGTGGCACCTACCAAACGGTTTTCAGGAGATCGATAGATTCGGCCAAGGTTTTGTGACAGCGTGGTAAGGCGTCAGTGTTGACAGCTTTACGAATCTTATTGTTGTCCACGGTGGCCTTACCGCCCGGCAGTACATCGACCAGGTCCCGTTGGACCGCGTGGTGGCTGCTGTATGCGATGGTGGCAATGAATCCCTTCTGATACTAGGGCCCATCTAGCGCGCGTCACCAGGAATTTCTTTGTGAACCCTGGACACTGAAGAAGCAGCGAGTCGCGACCTAAACCCTATCGAGCCTGTGTGGAACATGCTTCACGGACGTGTTCGTAGTCACCCTGTTCCACCGCAGACTCGCCAAGAACCCTCATTGATAACGGGAGACGGCTACCATAGGGTGACCTTGGCAAACATAAGGTGCATGCCACGTGGCGTTAGGAAGTGATAAACGCTTGCAGAGGGCGTACACGTCATCGATGTCCAATGAAAGGCACCCAGGATGACGGGATGAATAATTGTTCTCACTTTGTTTTCTACATCTTGAGGACAATACAGTTCTTTTTAAGTAAATGAACGATAATGGAATAACGTTTTGTTGCGTGCCTAATTTGTGAAACATAAAGATATAGAACTTCCTGGTAGATTAAAACTGTGTGCTGGATCGGGATTCGAACTCAGGACCTTTGCATTTCTCAGGAAAGTGCCCTACCGACTTTTTTATATATATATTTTGTTCGGTACTAGTTTCATTTGGTCTGGGTCGACGTCACCTGACATCCGTTCAACTACATCGTTGATGCCTTTACTCAGATTTTTTATTACAGAGGACAATCGGCCCTCTAACCGAACACGCTGAGCTACCGTGCCGGCTACGGCTGAGTTACCCAAGAATGACACAGGACACGACCTTATAGCTTTACGTGCGCCAGTACCTCGTCTCCTACCTTATAAACTTCAAAGAAGCTCTCCTGTGAAACTTGTAGAACTAACACTCGTGGAAGAAAGGACATTGCGGAGACTTGGCTTAGCCACAGCTTAGGGGATTTCCAGAATGAAATTTTCACTCTGCAGTGGAGTCTCTCGAGTTCGAGTCTCGGTCCGACACACAGTTTTAATCTGCCAGGAAGTGAAAATTTGATTCTATGAAGGTATAGCTTGATAAATTACCCACTCCTCAATTATGGCAGTGGAGTATGGCAGAGGCCTAGAGTTATGTTCCCCTAATTCTTCCCCGCAGCGTAGCTTATTGTGATCATTACACTTCCGATGTTATCCAGCACACCATGTACACTACTGGCCTTTAAACTTGCTACACCAAGAAGAAATGCAGATGATAAACGAGTATTCATTGCACAAATACATTATACTAGAACTGACATGTGATTACATTTTTACGCAATTTGGGTGCATAGATCCTGAGAAATAAGTACCCAGAACAACCACCTCTGATACGTTTGTCTGGCATGTATAGGTACAGCTGCCCACGCACCTTCAAGACGATACCACAGTTCATCAAGAGTAGTGACTGGCATATTGTGACGAGCCAGTTGCTCGGCCACCATTGACCAAACGTTTTCATTTGGTGAGAGATCTGGAGAATGTGCTTGTCAGGGCAGCAGTCGAACATTTTCTGTATCCATCAAGGTCCCTACAGGACCTGCAACATAAGGTCGTGCATTATCCAGCTGAAATGTAGGTTTCGCAGGGGTAGAATGAAGGGTAGAGCCATGGGTCGTAACACATCTGAAATGTAACATCCACTGTTCAAAGTGCCGCAATGCGAACAAGAGGTGACAGAGACGTGTAACCAATGGCACCCCATATCATCACGCCGGGTGATACGCCAGTATGGCGAAGACGAATACACGCTTCCAATCCGCGTTCACCGGGATGTCGCCAAACACGGATGCGACCATCATGATGCTGTAAACAGAACCTGGATTCATCCGTAAAAATGAAGTTTTGCCATTCGTGCACCGAGGTTCGTTACTGAGTACACCTTCGCAGACGCTCCTGTCTGTGATGCAACGTCAAGGGTAACCGCAGCTGATAGTCCATGCTGCAAACATCGTCGAACTGTTTGTGCAGATGGTTGTTGTCTTGCAGACGTACCCATCTGTTGACTTAGGGATCGAGACGTGGCTGCACGATCCGTTACAGCCATGGGGATAAGATGACTGTCATCTCGAGTGATAAGAGGCCATTGGGATCCAGCACGACGTTCCATATTACCCTTCTTAGCCCACCGATTTCATATTCTGCTAACAGTCATTGGATCTCGACCAACGCGAGCAGCAATGTCGCGATACGATAGTCCACAATCGCGATAGGCTACAATCCTACCTTTATCAAAGTCGGAAACGTGATGGTACGCATTTCTCCTCCTTACACGAGCCATCACAACAACGTTTCACCAGGCAACGCCGATCAACTGCCTTTTGTGTATGAGAAATCGGTTGGAAACTCTCCTCATGTCAGCACGTTGTAGGTGTCGCCACCGGCGCCAGCCTTGTGAGAATGCTCCGAACAGCGAACCATTGCATATCACAGCATCTTCTTCCTGACGGTTAAATTTCGAGTCTATAGCACGTAATCTTCGTGGTGTAACAATTTTATTGGCCAGTAGTGTAGTTTCTTGCGCAATGTTGTTGCCCACCGTTTTCTGCCACAATCTGAAATCAAGAAAAAGCATGTTCTGCTACAGATTGGAGTATTTTGGCGGTCACGTTAAGAATACGCTGCGGAATGCGTGCCTTCAATACAGTTACGTTTGTAATTGGAGCATTGAACAAATCATCACATGAATTAAGGTCAGGTGATACGAACAGCCAAGCTGTAGGATGATGGCGGGTGATAATTCTAGCATTTCCGAAATACCTCTGCAGCAGCGGCTTCACTGGCTGGCGATGTGATCCTACCCACTCAACTACTCTGTTGAAGGGTTGGAATGAGTGCTTCAACTGATGGATAGAGAGTCGTTAATTTTCACGATATACAGGGTCGTCATTGGCATGGGACCAGCCGTCTAATAAAAAAAAAAAGGTATATACGGGAGGGGCGATGGTACCAATATGGCCTCCCATTTTGGACGCCGCCCTGTTGGACGCAGCTCGTAATTTTGAAATGGAAAGAAGGGGTCCTATGATGTTCCAAGCATAAAATTACGTGAGGTAAACAATAATGCCTTTCATTCCTGCATAGCGTTATACAAGGTGTCCATAAACAAAGTTATAGTTTCAAAACGCTCGAGAAAAAGAAACACTTTTCAGAATGTCGTAAAAATTTGAACAGGCGGAAACGTCTTGGAAAAGTTAACGAAAATTCTACATCTACATCTATATCCATACTCCGCAAGCCACCTGACGGTGTGTGGCGGAGGGTACCTTTAGTACCGACATCCGTTCTCCTTTCTATTCCGGTCTAATCCTTCTGAATTTCTTTTGAAGCGCATTGTGGCAAAAGGGAGGAAACCAGTCTGGCGAAGATGTGGCCACAGTACTGCAGGAAGGGTCGAGCGGTGGTGTGCAAATATGAAGTGCACTGGAAACTGTAGGAACGTTGGACATGACCTACGAAACATCCTGCAATTCCATCCACAGAAAATCACCCATCTTCAAGAGATGTTTGCTGCTGTCCTGTCGGAAAGACAGATGTGAGCTTTTGAATTGAAATTTGACCATAAGATGACACTGTAAGCCTCAGAACATGCACCCCAACAAACGCACGGCACACGGCTGTTCCTCAGATTACGTACGAGGCGCCCAACGTCACTGTCTTCATGGAGGGTAGCGTTCTGCTGGTAAAGCTGTTTCACAAGAATAGTGACCGAGCGGCAATAGACTTTGTAACGGAACATATTAAAGGCTTTGCTTTACAGAAGTATGCGCTACCCTCCAAATTCAACCAGTTTAACAAGTATTTATGATTATAGAAAAGTTATTGTGTGTGTAAACAATGATTGCATAATATGTCTCCATAAACAGTCAACCCATTAAATTATACTGAATAACTGGCCCACACAAAAGTTAATATCACTTGATCACTGATACAGCAAATTAAGATGGCCATCAGAGTAATAAATATTTGAAGTTTACATATTTGTTGGTTTCGCTCGTTCTTTATCATCAAAAGCACACAAAAAACACGGGACCTAATCTTTTTAACCCTAGACAACCAGATTTAGAGCCAGCATCAGCATCGAGACACAGCAGCGATCCAGCAAGCAGGAGCGATTACTACAATGCATTTTATTGGCGCCAACCTAACATCAAGTGCTAACACGCTCCGTAAATGCGAGTGAAATAGTGCGATTACAGCAATTAGCAATATCTACGACTAGGCGACCATTACAACTTGCAGAAGTTCTGGACGAAAAAAGAGAGTGGTCCGATGTCTGCTTAGGGTCTTGACAAAATGGCTACAAAATTCGAAAAGACTATTTCTTTTGAAGCGCAATGTGGCAGAGGGAGGAAACCATTCTGGCGAAGATGTGGCCACAGTACTGCAGGAAGGGTCGAGCCGTGGTGTGCAAATATGAAGTGCACTGGGAACTGTAGGAACGTTGGACATGCCTGCGAGCACGGAACATAAGATCCTACGACACATCCTGCAATTCCGTCCATAGAAAATCACCCATCTTCAGGAGACGTTTCCTGCTGTCGGAAAGACACATGTTCGTTCTTGAAATTCTTGCCCCGTAGAGAGTGGACAATGAACGGACATTGAACATTCTGTGGACGGATGAAGCCCATTTCCATCTAAAACACATGCCAATAATAGGAAGATTTGCAGAGTTAGGGCAACGGAAAATCCGCACGCACATCATCCAGTACCACTTCATTCTGCAAAGAGGACTTTATGGTACTGGTCGACGGTATCATGTATGCTAGTGCCGTATTTTTGCGAGGAGATGAGTCCTGCGGCTCCTGTTACCTTTCTTTTTGAATTTTTTAATCAATTTCTCATGTCTACTGCCGCACAGTCAACTTTGTTGTATAACAGCTTTACCAGCAACCAGCGATTCTTGATGGAGACAGCCAGTCACGTTGGACGTCTCGGACGCAATCTGAGGAATAGCCATGTGACTCGCGTTTGCTGGGGTGCGTGTTCTGACGGTTACAGCGCCGTCTAAAGGCGAAATTTTCGTTAATTTTTGTATTCCCCTGCGTCAGTGACATGTTGTTCAAATTTGGCGTCATTGTGAACAATGGTTCTCTCTCTACATATTTTGAAACTGGAACTTCAAGTATGGACACCTTGTGAAAGTCTATGGAGAGTTGGAAGACATCGTTCTTTCTCTTGTGTAATTTTGTTTGGTATGACAGAGGACCTCTTCTTTCCATTTGAAAATTAAGAGTTGCATCCAAAACGGCGGCGTCCCAAATAGGACGCCATGTTGGTACCATAGCCTCCCAGGTTTTCCCTGTCTCATACTGTTTAGATTTAAATTCCTGTTCATCACCTGATTTTGATTAACGGCTGGTCCCCTGCCTATAGACCACCTTGTGTATCGTGAACATGAACAGCCCTATAACAGTCTGTTACGGTACAACCAGAAGTTACCTCTTCATTTGACAAAGACGATGTATTGACTTCTACATCAAAGGTAGTTCTGACTCCAGTCACAAAGCTGGTCTACTGTAGTATCCTATTAGCGGATAGTGGGAAACTTGTGCTATACTGAAGTCAAGAAATCGAAGCCATGGAACACAGCACCAAGCAAGGTTCCATTATCTACTGACATCTGGTTCTCATACATTAATACAGCGAGCTAATCTCACAAGACCAATGTTTAGGGAATCCGTGCTTGTCACTAGAGAAGTAGTTTACTTTCTCCATCACGACGACAAGTGCAGTCTGCCGACAATTAGCATTTATGTAAATCGCCTGTTACTCATAACACTCCGCTACTACTCACGAACAGTTTCCAGCGTTTAGAGCAGAATTCATGTCACACCCGTGTACGAAAGGACTCCTGAGCTATGTCCGCAGAACTACCGCACTATACCACTCACACCTTCAATGAACACAACAGCCGTCTACATAGCATCCAACATGCTTTCTAAAAACACCGAACTAGCGCTCCTGACATATCACAAGAGCTGTGGAAAACGCAGACCAGGTGGACTCCATGTTTAAATCTCTTTCAAAGGCTTTATAGTCAGTATGTTATCCGATATGCTCGTATAGCGTAACGCGTATTGCGCAGCACACTAACTTGTTAAGACACAAAGGAATTAGAATGTCCAAATGTGTGTGAATTCCTAAGGGACCAAATTGCTGAGGCCATCGGTCGCTAGGCTTACACACTACTTAAACTAACTTAAGCTAACTTACTCTAAGAACCACGCACACCCATGCCCGAGGGAGGACTCGAACCTCCGGCAGGAGGAGCAGCGGAATCCGTGACATGGCGCCAGAAACCGCGCGGCCACACCGCACGGCATGAGGAATTAGACATTAGCTGCCAGTAGGCATTGATTTAAATCAATGGTACAAGTTGGAAATTTGTTCCGTAGAGGGATTCAAAGCCGGGTCTCCTGCTTAACAGATAGATGCGCTGACCACTATACCATCCGGACACAGTGGTCACCGCCACTGCAAGTACTAACCTAACGCCTCCCGTCACACCCAAATTCTCAGTTTTATACCACGCACTACTGACGTAGAACCCCTGCTCATTAGCCTCATTACGCGAAGTACCTCGCCGATTCCCGTAAGTGTTCGAGCTTGGTGTGCATCTGCACTGAAGGCATCGTGGGCCGTCATCGCCTTCATTAAATATGTTTACGTGGTGTCTGTTTTTTCGGGCATGTTCTAAAGAACAGACGCCTCTTGCAAGACACGGAGGTGAGCCAGATCCTCATCGAATTCGTGCGTCAGGTTAACAATGTTGGGCTGACATACTGGCAACGGTCGTTTAGGCAGATGCTGAGCTGGCCGCCAAGTTCTGTGTCAGAGACCACGATACACAAACATTTAAGATACGATAACAAATGGTTCAAATGTCTCTGAGCACTATGGGACTTATCTTCTAAGGTCATCAGTCCCCTAGAACTTAGAACTACTTAAACCTAACTAACCTAAGGACATCACACACATCCATGCATGAGGCAGGATTCGAACCTGCGACCGTACCTGTCGCGCGGTTCCAGAGTGTAGCGTATAGAACCGCTCAGCCACTCCAGCCGGCGATACGATAACACACAGAATAAAGTTTACTTGGATTTACAGACAAGTGGCGCACATGACTTAGGTTAACTTTACGCTAAGGAGACAAAGAAGATATTCTGTATTTTGTTGTACTACCACCACAGGAAATACTATCATACGTAACATTTAACCACGTTTACGCAGTGGATGAGGACACTTCGATACGCAGACACTCGTCGCTTGTCCTGTACGGTGATGACACCGAAACGATGTTGGAAGCGTTCTAAGGAAGAGTGAGAGTACCACAACTGCCCTCCTACATAACCTAATACACTAAGGTGGCAGATGTGATATGCACATGTACAGATGGGGGTAATATTGTGTACTCATGGTGTAAAAGGGCAGAGTATTGGCGGAGCTGTCATTTGTACTCAGGCGATTCATGTGGAAAGGTTTTCGACATGATTACGGTTCAAGAGTGTGCCTAGAGTGCCAAATTGCAGGCATTGCCTCTCACCTCGGATAACGCAGCGGCCGACCGCCTTCACTTAACGACCGAAAGCAGCAGTGTTTGTGTAGAGTTGTCTCAGCTAAAAGACAAGCTACACGGCTTGGAATAACCGCATAAAAGAATGTGGGCCATACGACGAACTTATCCATTAGAACAGTGAGACGAAATTTAGCGTCATTGGGTTATGGCAGAAGACATCCAACGCGAGTGCCTTTGCTGACAGCATGACATTGCCTGCAGCGCCTCTCCTAGGCTAATGACCGTATCGGTCAGACAAGTCCCGATTTCAATCGGCAAGAGCCGATGGTAGGGCTAGAGCAGTAGTGGGACTACCTGTGTGCTACCTCACATTCCATTGTTGCCCAATTTATTCAAGATGGCGGCGATGACGCCATCCAAAATGGCGTCGTGCAAACTTGACAACAGTGTATGACGTCATCCAAGATGGCGGATTTTGACGGGAATTTTGAATTTTGGCGGGAAAATAGGTCAATTGGGCTACCTCCACTAACCTAACCCTCCAGAAAAAAATTGGCGGGAAATTCAAATTCAAGCAGGATAGTGCCTCACACCACGAAAATGGCAGGAAAATAGACCAATTGGGTTATGTCCACTAACCTAACCCCCCACCCCCTAGATAATGGCGGGAAGTTTAAACTCCAACAGGATAATGTCTCGAAAACTGCACTTGCCTTAATTATTACCATTTATTGTCATCTATTATAATTATTCATTATCATATATTATTATTATTATTATTATTTATACCATGCACGTGTGTTCACTACAAGGTCCAGAGTCCAACCGTGTTAGTTCATACCCCTGCCGCCAGAGAGCACCGCTATGACGTTATTCAAGATGGCGGCTTTGCTGGGAAGAATGCCAATTCGGCCACATCCACTCAACTACTCTTATGAACTTAAATTCTCCTCCACATTCAGTCTTTGCTTAACTGTCATTTTAAAACCTTCACCATGTGTTCGATCATTGAGACGAATGTGGGCGATGGAGCAGCTTTCAATAGTTGCATTACATGTAGACTTTGAACAGAGGATTCTAGTCACACATCACTACATCAGGTATGGAAGAGTATGATAATGGATGAGTGTCAGGAGAATAAGCATAAGAATTCTGATCAACAGATTTCGACAGTGCAGAGGGATGGAGCCAGGATGCATCTCGTAACCAGCACATGGTCATGCACATCTGCAAACTGCAGACATATTCACCATCAAGCATTCACTCTCCCAAAACGCAAGAGACATCCAGTTGATGTCAATTCTTTTCGGTCGAAGCATATGCGTATACTCCATATATACCATTGAAGAGCATCCTGCAGAATGTGTTCTACCGATGAGTTATTGGTGTTTGATTGCAATGAGTTTAACATTAGTGTAGTTTGCAAGCATACAGTCGAGAACTGCTCCCATAGCCTCCTACATGTGGAATAGAAGCGCTCATTAATGCTGTAACATATGGACAAGAACAAGAATTCCGTCCTCCAAATAAATTCTTTGCAGCGAGATGCTTTTAAAATGCATTATCCATCTCATGGAAACATCAGCTACTGTTAGAACTGTCAGCCTTCTCTAAAGCCTACATATAAGCTCCCAGCCCGCAAGAGACGACTGCCTCCGATCCAGCAGAGCAACGAATGATCTAATTCATGAGTTCTCCGCTAGAGGGCACTTCGAGAGGTCACGTGTTGGCGTCATTCAGCCAATAGGAACACAGCAGCATGATGACATAGTTGGCTTCTATATTAGGAGCACTCAGCAGCTCTTCGATCTATTTTCCACTCAGTCACCATCACAGCAGAATTGGAGGAGGAAGCAGCAGAAAACTAAATCCAAAAATTATTATCATTACTATTATTATTATTTCTCTATCAACATCACATTATTCTTATCATTATTCATCTTTGTCCTGCAGCAGCTGCACCTGTGACATCAGCATCAGCAGGCCCCAACCTGTCCTGATCCACACATGTGAATGCCTCGGACTCGTCCGCGGAGGATCCTGCAGTGCAGCTTCTCGGAATGCTGGAGCAGGATAGCGATGTGTTAACGTCAGTGCCAGAGGCTGTACTTGACGGGGCTTCACAGTACTGGGTTCCTTCATACTCACCATCCACTGATCATCTCACAAGAGACGTGCCGCCATCAGTGCAAGAACAACTGGCTAACCACACTGGTGTGGATGTCATAGATGAGAAGATACCGACTGCCAGTGCACCTCAACCTTTACTATTCGCCTCAAGCTATGTGTTAACAGTTAGTGATTCAAAGGGTATCCATGTAGGACTTGAAGTTTCATAATGTGGTAGCCTGTCAACTGTGTTAGTGCTAGAAATTGTGCTTAAAAATATTCAAGTGAAATTTTCTGACTACGAGTGGGATGAACTGTGTCGTTTAAAAACACACATCAAGAATCATATGACTACCGGATATTTGTTGTCTCACTCATACCAGGACATGTACTGCCGCAGTCAGGCTGTGAGTATTCTATCAATGTATGATAATGCTACACTAAAAGTTAAAAGTGCTTACGGTTATAGTATTTTCATGCAGCACCCCACTGTTGATAACTAGTTCAATTGAGAAATGGCTGCAACAAGTATGGTAGATGGTGCCCATATGTTTAATGTGACATCATTAACTGGCTTCACACATGTAGCATCCACATAGATAATATAGAACATTGTTTTAGTATGTGTATAAAACCAGTGCCCAAGTCTTATGCTATTCCTCAAATAAGTGTTGAAAATGTCGAACTCAAATTTATTGATTGAATACCAGACTATTGCAATTCACCGATAACATTACGAGATATATGTGCTGAATTTTAAGCGTACTAGAAGCAGCTATTTTCCAAGTAATGTACTTCTGCTGCACCATTTAAAAAAGAATCAAGCAATTTTTTCTCATGCTGATCATATTTGTAAATCATTTTATAAATAAATATATTTATAATCTTAAAATTGTGTTTGTGTTTTTATTTGTCGAGACAAAATGTCACCTATCTTAATTTATATGGCAACCTTCAAATATATGACTTTTAGTTCATTATATCATGTAGCCGTTGTAACTCAGTTGGTAAGGTGACTGTGCTATAGGGGTCACACACACATATTGTTTACCATATAAAAGCCTATTGCACCCCTGGACCTAGCACAGTAGGTCACAGTAGGTATCATAGCAGGGAAGGTGAAATACCCTTGCCGCAAGGACTTTTTTGTAGGTGACTGGTCCTGTGATGATGACCAAGACAAGAAGACCAACAAGAATGGAGCACTCCTCCCTGACAGCATATGAGCTATAATTGTGGGTCCATCCAACTGTGGTAAGACAAATGTCCTCATGGCTCTGCTAACGCACATAGAAGGAGTCTGCTTCGATCACCTTTTCGTCTTCTCCAAAACACTCTTTCAACCCAAGTACCAGTGACTGAAGAAAATATTAGATGGAGTAGATGGTGTAACATACAGAGCCTTCAGTGAAAGCGACAACATCCCCCCACCTGAACAGGTGAAGCCTAACACCGTCTTCGTATTTGATGATGTAGCTATTAAAAAGTTCTATAAATATTTCTGCTTTGGCTGTCATATGGGTGTTGATGTATTTTATCTGAGTCAGACGAATTCCAGGATCCCAAAACATTAGTTGAGGGATAACACCAACATAATTATAGCCTTCAAACAAGACAATCTCAATTTAAAGCACATTTACCATGCTCACATAGGCACTGACATGTCATACAATGAATTTGTAAAGATATGTGCTGATTGTTGGAACCACTCAGAGTATGGGTTTCTTGTTATTGATAAAACTCACAAACTGAATAACAGTAGGTATGCTCAAAGAAAAGAAGCATGTCAGGATCAGTCAATAATTCGATGCTACATTTCGTTTTCTTGAGCATTAAATCCACAAGCAAGCACATGTCTGTGTCCATGTAAAGCCATGCATACTCTCCTAAACTGGAAATATTGAGTTCCCACCAGACATTCCCGCCATGCTCATACTCTGCATTAGTTATGGCGTCGCCTGTGAGGTTGCTGGAGAATGCAGTTATGTCGGGTAGCCTGGTTTTGTTGAGTTTGGCCATACTATCCACATGATCGTATAGGAAAACCCCCTTCCTAGTCGTAAGTTGAAACTATTCCTCGTCAGGAAATGCAGCTCGAGTGATATTTATAGCCCCCAGAGGTAGAGTCTCAACAAGTTTCTGTAGTGGTGCCTGCATAAAACGTAGCATATCAAGGAAGCGGAGCGTAATTCTTGGCTTCATTCGTTTGGAAAATGAAATATATTTCTCAACGTTCTCAGGTACGACGCTGACCTGGTTTTAATCCAAACCGAAATGACCAAGTGCTCAATTAGAAAGTGATTGTCATACCCAGTTAAATTGTGGAAGAAAACAGGTATGGGTCTAGGTAACTGGCACTACAAATTTCATGCGTTGAGAGCTGCACCATGGAATTTCCCTGCAAGATGACAGTGGTCCCTATGAGGAGTTTCAACATTTCTGTCTAAAGGCAGCCTACAAATATGACAAACAGCAGCGTTATTATACAAATATTCATTCTCCCTCGATTTTTTCATGCGAACGTTGCCGCTGTAAAGCTGACAAACCTCCAGTGAAAACTTTTCAAGCTCATAGAGCAACCAAACTGTAGGATTATCCCCGATGTAAGATTCGTATCGGTTAAGGTTGGAGTCATATGACGATACAATTTGGTACGCTGCCACATATGGTACGTGTTTCTCTGTAAAGGTGGTGTGTGAGGTCGTAGGGTCGCCTTCACAGTGGGTCACAGGAGCGAGGAGGCATTCAAAGTCGGCTTACACTACAAACGGACATCCCTTCTGATGGTGACCATCCTTCAACTTTATGAATTTGTTTTCCTCAAACGGAGGGGTATCTGTTGAGAGGCCAGACAAACATGTGGTTCCTGAAGAGGGGCAGCAGCCTTTTCAGTAGTTGCAGGGGCAACAGTCTGGATGATTGACTGATCTGGCCTTGCAACATTAACCAAAACGGCCTTGCTGTGCTGGTACTGCGAACGGCTGAAAGCAAGGGGAAACTACAGCCGTAATTTTTCCCGAGGACATGCAGCTTTACTGTATGATCAAATGATGATGGCGTCCTCTTGGGTAAAATATTCCGGAGGTAAAATAGTCCCCCATTCGGATCTCCGGGCGGGGACTACTCAGGAGGACGTCGTTATCAGGAGAAAGAAAACTGGCGTTCTACGGATCGGAGCGTGGAAAATCAGATCCCTTAATCGGGCAGGTAGGTTAGAAAATTTAAAAAGGGAAATGGATAGGTTAAAGTTAGATATAATGGGAATTAGTGAAGTTCGGTGGCAGGAGGAACAAGACTTTTGATCAGGTGAATACAGGGTTATAAACACAAAATCAAATAGGGGTAATGCAGGAGTAGGTTTAATAATGAATAAAAAATAGGAGTGCGGGTAAGCTACTACAAACAGCATAGTGAACGCATTATTGTGGGCAAGATAGACACAAAGCCCATGCCTACTACAGTAGTACACGTTTATATGCCAACTAGCTCTGCAGATAATGAAGAAATTGATGAAATGCATGATGAGATAAAAGAAATTATTCAGGTAGTGAAGGGAGACGAAAATTTAATTGTCATGGGTGACTGGAATTCGTCAGTAGGAAAAGGGAGAGAAGGAAACATAGTAGGTGATTATGGATTGGGGCTAAGAAATGAAAGAAGTCGTCTGGTAGAATTTTGCACAGAGCATAACTTAATCATAGCTAACACTTGGTTCAAGAAACATAAAAGAAGGTTGTATACATGGAAGAATCTTGGAGATACTAAAACGTATCAGATAGATTATATAATGGTAAGACAGAGATTTAGGAATCAGGTTTTAAATTGTAGGACATTTCCAGGGGCAGATGTGGACTCGGACCACAATCTATTGGTTATGACCTGTAGGTTAAAACTGAAGAAACTGCAAAAAGGTGGGAATTTAAGGACATGGGATCTGGATAAGCTGAAAGAACCAGAGGTTGAAGAGAGCTTCAAGGAGAGAATAAGGGAACAATTGACAGGAATGGATGAAAGAAACACAGTACAAGAAGAATGGGTAGCTCTGAGGGATGAAGTAGTGAAGGCAGCAGAGGATAAAGTAGGTAAAAAGACGAGGGCTGCTAGAAATCCTCGGGTAACAGAAGAAATATTGAATTTAATCGACGAAAGGAGAAAATACAAAAATGCAGTAAATGAAACAGGCAAAAAGGAATACAAACGTCTCAAAAATGAGATCGACAGGAAATGCAAAATGGCTAAGCAGGGATGGCTAGAGGACAAATGTAAGGATGTAGAGGCTTATCTCACTAGGGGTAAGATAGATACTGCCTACAGGAAAATTAAAGAGACCTTTGGAGAGAAGAGAACCACGTGTATGAATATCAACAGCTCAGATGGCAATCCAGTTCTAAACAAAGAAGGGAAGGCAGAAAGGTGGAAGGAGTATATAGAAGGTTTATACAAGGGCGATGTACTTGACAGTATTATGGAAATGGAAGAGGATGTAGATGAAGACGAAATGGGAGATAAGATACTGCGTGAAGAGTTTGAAAGAGCACTGAAAGACCTGAGTCGAAACAAGTCGCCCGGAGTAGACAACATTCCATTAGAACTACTGATGGCCTTAGGAGAGCCAGTCATGACAAAACTCTACCAGCTGGTAAGCAAGATGTATGAGACAGGCGAAATACCCTCAGACTTCAAGAAGAATATAATAATTCCAATCCCAAAGAAAGCAGGTGCTGACAGATGTGAAAATTATCGAACTATCAGTTTAATAAGTCACAGCTGCAAAATACTAACGCGAATTCTTTGCAGACAAATGGAAAATCTGGTAGATGCGGACCTCGGGGAGGATCAGTTTGGATTCCGTAGAAATGTTGGAACATGTGAGGCAATACTGACCTTACGACTTATCTTAGAAGAAAGATTAAGGAAAGGCAAACCTACGTTTCTAGCATTTGTAGACTTAGAGAAAGCTTTTGTCAATGTTGACTGGAACACTCTCTTCCAAATTCTGAAAGTGGCAGGAGTAAAATATAGGGAGCGAAAGGCTATTTACAATTTGTACAGAAACCAGATGCCAGTTATTAGAGTCGAGGGGCATGAAAGGGAAGCAGTGGTTGGGAAAGGAGTGAGACAGGGTTGTAGCGTCTCCCCGATGTTATTCAATCTGTATATTGAGCAAGCAGTAAAGGAAACAAAAGAAAAATTTGGAGTAGGAATTAAAATCCATGGAGAAGAAGTAAAAACTTTGAGGTTCGCCGATGACATTGTAATTCTGTCAGAGACGGCAAAGGACATGGAAGAGCAGTTGAACGGAATGGGCAGTGTCTTGAAAGGAGGATATAAGATAAACATCAACAAAAGCAAAACGAGGATAATGGAATGTAATCAAATTAAATCGGGTGATACTGAGGGAATTAGATTAGGAAATGAGACACTTAAAGTAGTAAAGGTGTTTTGCTATTTAGCAAGTAAAATAACTGATGATGGTCGAAGCAGGGAGGATATAAAATGTAGACTGGCAATGGCCAGGAAAGCGTTTCTGAAGAAGATAAATTTCTTAACATCGAGTATAGATTTAAGTGTCAGGAAATCGTTTCTGAAAGTATTTGTTTGGAGTGTAGCCATGTATGGAAGTGAAACATGGACGATAACTAGTTTGGACAAGAAGAGAATAGAAGCTTTCGAAATGTGGTGCTACAGAAGAATGCTGAAGATAAGGTGGATAGATCACGTAACTAATGAGGAAGTATTGAATAGGTTTGGGGAGAAGAGAAGTTTGTGGCACAACTTGATTAGAAGAAGGGATCGGTTAGTAGGACATGTTTTGAGGCATCAAGGGATCACAAATTTAGCATTGGCGGGGAGCGTGGAGGGTAAAAATCGTAGAGGGAGACCAAGAGATGAATACACTAAGCAAATTCAGAAGGATGTAGACTGCAGTAGGTTCTGCGAGATGAAGAAACTTGCACAGGATAGAGTAGCATGGAGAGCTGCATCAAACCAGTCTCAGGACTGAAGACAACAACAACAACAGTAGTCATAATAACACGTACTCATCCTTGGAGGTGCAGTCTACTAGATGTGTAGCTAATAACTACTCTGAAGAGGAATAATTGAGGCACCTTAAACGAATATGCTTTTTATAGGTGTCTTTTGATAGTTGGGTGAAAAGGAGTCAGGAGATGTCCTTGATCCAAACATAGTGATAATTGTCATCTCCAGAGAATAGCAGCATATTTACATACGGCTCTCATTCACCGGCAAATTTTGAGAAATGAAGGGGGCCGACTACGATATGCCTGTCTTGCTCATCTGACTTTTCGTCTTCTCCAGTCAGAAAACGTGTACCAATAGGCCGGTATTCTATGCCTCAAATTTAGTTATGTCCTGGATATTGACAGGGAACTCAATACCATCAAAGTTATAACACGAATGAATATTATCACTTACGTTGTATGTACTGGGACGCTCAGGATGAGCTCTGTAATTGAAATTTCTTTCGCAAGCCAGGATTGACCATGCAAAACAAGCCTGATCTTTTCTATTTTCGACATTAATGCATGCGTGCTTATTAGCTATATCTTTAAGAGGCTTGATATAGCTAGGCCCTCCATTTACTGGATGTATATGGATGTCCAGGTGTAGAATTCTGCTGAGTGCCTTCGCTGAGCCATTGACTTCCATCTTGGAAAACCGACCCAATATACAACTCAAGGTGAATTTACGAAACCACTGAGCCACTGATGCGCTCCACGTTATTACACCATTATCCCCCCAGAGATAATGGATACTAGTCTCTGCATCACCAGACTCAATGTTGGGGGGGGGGGGGGGTGATAATTCAATGCATAGCACTGCACTGCATTTAATGGCGGAATGCCTCAGATAACTGAGTACCTTGAGTAGCTCTGTTTCCACGACAGGACGGCACGCATTTAGAAATCCAACATGATCGTGGTACCCCCCCCCCCCCCCCCTGCTGGGTTTTCGATCCCAGTGAACGAGATTCGCTCCTCAAAGCTATCCGCAACCACTGAGTACTGCAACTGCGCTATGGTCTCATCGACCTGATATACTTGACTAAAAGGACGGGCGAGAGAACTGCCACTAGCCACAGGATCATCACTAATACTACTGCTATAATTAGAGCTAGTGCAACTAGCTGGAATCCGCTGTACCTCACTCGATGGTGGAGATGATGCATGCGGTGGCTGCTGTGAGGGGACAGCACGTGTGCCCAAATGAGAGCATCCAGGGGCTGGCTCGGTGACCTGGTTGGAGGCGGTGGCGGCAGCTTTCCGCGGGTGGGTGGCGCACGTGGCGGCTGGGGAGAGCCTGAGTGCGAACACCCAGGCACGGGCTCCGCGTTCTTGGTGGAGGTGGTGGCGGCAGCTTCCCGTGCAGTAACCAGTGACGTCTTCACCGGGGAGGCATGTCTCCGGAGCTGCTCCCATGGGCATGCACGCCACAGCGTGTGGGGAGTAGACCATTGTAGAGATAAAGTAAATAATTACATTATCTACCATGGTGAATTCCAATGATCACAGACATGATTATAAGGAGGGTGAGTAATTACCTTTTGGCTTTGACTCCATGCCATGAACAATTCACCCTGACAGTCTATGGCACCCTAAAAGAATCGTCCAATCCATCGTCCAATAAGTGCTTATAATCACGGGGAACAAACAAGATATTTATAAATGGAATTGTTAGCGAAAAAGAGATAAGTATATTAATATTATTAGAGATACGTAATTTTTTTAAACTTACAAGTAGGCTGATGATGTATCTGTTGAATGGCCTTGATCTGTCTATCGACAGCCATAAGGTCCTCATAGCGTTTCCTGTAACAGGATGAAACATAATTTTAGTTATTTTGAAAGGTTAGCTAGCGTGAAAGACGATTAATTTTTCGGTATACTCACGTGAGTGGCGATGTTCTGTGGCATACGGAGCGGGGGCCTGAATCCAATTATGTAGGGGACTACGTGGGACAGCACCCGGTTCTGCTTCTAACTCGAGCTTGAATTGCCGTCTTACGTGATCTAGAAACGAAGAAAAAAATAATAAGAGATATGGAATAAGAAAACAAATTTTTAAATGGTTTATATAAAAGACGAACAGATTAGATATTAAAGTTATACTCACAAGGCAATTCTGGTTGTGTCTCGAGCACAGGAGCCTGTTGGACACCAGTCCGCTCCTCGCAATCGAGAATCAAGTCAGCGAGGTCCACTATAACAATGATATATACATATATATATATATATATATATATATATATATATATATATATATATATATAATTAATAAGTGGAATATATAAGATATGCAGAAAATGGATAACGAATAATGGAAATTATTTACTTACTGGGAAATGGCGTATTTTGCCCACTACGCCTCTTGGATGTTAAGGCCTGCTGCTGCTGCTGGTGTTAAACTTTCTTCATCTTTGCAGAGAACAACGAAAAAGCAACGGAAAACAAACGAACGATGCAGTGGACAATGGATGAGTGAGAAAGATGACCAGAGGGTGACTCCTTATATAAGTGTGATGACGTGGTATCACCTGATTTTAGGATGGACCAATGGGTGTTGAGAATTTAGTGGGGGTGGTAATTGAGTTCATTAGCACCCCTAGTAGCTGAAAGCTGAACTAGTCAGATGATTCCAGAACATGGTGGAGAGCTGAGCGTATTATAATTTATAAAATTATAGACAAATAATTGATATTATTTAGAATAGAGGCTGGATGATAGTGAATTCAGGATTCGATATGACAATGTGTGTGTGTATCTTACAACGTATTGTGTTAGGATGAATGATTTATTATTGAAAGTATGTTATATATGTGTAATTGGAGGTTGATGGTATTAAGAATGGCATTAGTAACGGCTGAAGAAAATTTTTCTTGGTAAAGAGAGAATTTTGTATGAATAAAGAGAAGGTTAAGTATTTGTGGGACAATATAGAATTTGGGTGAGTTCTTATTTTCTGTAGATAGGGATGTGAGTTGCAAACTTTGTGTTAGATTCACTTGCAGGTAGGAGGGTGCTAAATTGAGTGAGTTCTTTTTTTTTTTTTTTTAGATAGTGATTTGGGTTGAGAACTTCATATTACATTAAATTGGAGACGTATGGCCCACGTAAACGGGCGTGTGTTTTTTTATGGACGATATTGGTTTAGGCATTGGGGTCATGTGGATTGAATAATGAGGGTTCCATGATCAATTAACTTAGTGAGGGGCCTCGTGGCGAACACACGTGCTGTTGTGAGGTCATGGAAGTTTCCAGTGTCAAGCAAACAACTTTGGCGCAAAACGTGTGGTAGTGCGTTCTTGGTCCCACAACGACACGTGGTGGATTGCTAACTGACCGACCGTTGTGTGATTTTGGCATTGGCAGGTTCGACCCTGTCCAGGAAAACAATTTTGGCGCCATAGGTGTGGCAGGGCATTCTCTGTCCACACGTGGTGGACCGACTGTTGTGTGACGTTGGGGAAGATTCCACTTTCGGGCGAACAATTTTGGCGCGAAATGTGTGGGAGCGACAAATACACGTAGTATTGTGACGTCAGAATCCGCAAGTTCAAAGGAGTAAAACATGTCTACGCCGATGGACCCGCACAGTCCAAGCGGCCGCTGGGGCGGTGGCACGGCGCGTGTCCAGTTATAACGCACACTCGCGAGAGAGAGCAGACGATCCTGTGCCATCACGCGACATCACAGTAGTGTCATATGATGGTCACAATATGACCTAAGTGACTTGAGCTCTGGACCTCATGGTGGTGGACACAGTGGGTGCAGCCCTCTTAAATAACAGTACACGCATCATGTTGTGACGTAGGGGTGGCACCCTCTGCTGACGAGAATATGAACTAAGCCAGTTGGAGTCCAGGCCTCGAGGTGAACACACCTGCATGATATTGTTTAAATAATAATAAAGACAACTCCGGTTTGCCAGCCATTATTGTGCTGGAATTTAAACTTCCCGACATTTTTATTGGGGAGGGGGTTAGGTTAGTTGAGGTAGGTCAAGTGTAACATCTTACACCACATGGCGAATACACTGGGTGCAGCCATCTTGATTGACGTCACAGTGGCGCTCTCTGGTGGCGACGATATGTACTAAATCAGTTGGAGTCCATACCTCATGGTGAATACACTGGGTGCCGCCATCTTGGATTACGTCACAGTCGAGAGTGCCCTCTGGTTGTGGCGATGTGTACTAAGTCAGTTGGAGTCGTGACCTTGCGCTGAATACACCTGCATGGAATTGCTTAAATTAAGTCTTATGTCCAAGTCCTTTTCCCCTAAATCCTTAGGAGGTGGTGGCAGTCTCGTGACTGATGATAGTAAAGTGTCTTTTCTTTTGCGCCATTTTGTTGGCTTAGTAGACATATGGGAATTGAAAAATTAGAAGTTGGTGTCAGTTTGTAGGAAGTAGTGGCGGTCGGATGTCTTAGGTTACTGGAGGTAGGCCAAGTGAGCTATTTTCCTGTGATTTTCTTTGCTTAGTAGAGATAAGAGTGGTGTGGTGCATTATACTGTTGGAATTTGAACTTCCCGCTATTTTCTAGGGGTTGGGGGGTTGGGTTAGTGGACATAGCTCAATTGGTCTTTTTTCCCACCGTTTTCATGGTGTGGCACATTATCCTGCTGGAATTTGAATTTCCCGCCAATTTTCTTCTGGAAGTTCAGGTTAGTGGAGGTAGCCCAATTGACCTATCTTCCCGCCAAAATTCGATCTTCCCGCCGAAATCCGCCATCTTGGATGATGGTATGTGCTGATGCCAAGTCTATGCGACGCCATCTTGCATGATTTCATCACCTCCATATTGAATAAATTTGGCATCAATGGAATGTGGCGTAGCACACAGGTAGTCCCACTACTTAGAGCGTGGCATACAGCCCAAGAAACAATGGACTCAAGTTGTGAACAAGGCATTGTTGGTGGCTCCCTAATGGTGTGGGTTCTGTTTACGCAAGGTAGATTGGGTCCTCTAGTCCAATTGAAACGATCATTGGCAGAAAATGGCCATGTTTGGCTACTTGGAGACATTCACAGCCATTCATGGGCATCATGTATCCAAGCAGCGATGGAATGTTTCTGGACGACAGTGCGCCTTGTCACTGGGCTACAGTTGTTTACGATTGGTTTGAAGAACATTCTCGACAGTTCGAGAAATGGTATGCCCACCCACATTCCCCGACATGAATACCACCGAACACCTAAGAGACATAATCGAGAGGTTCGTTCGCGCACAAAAAACTGCACCGGAACTATTTTCTCAATTATGGACGGTTATAGAGCCAGCATGATTCAGTATTTCTGTACGTGACTTCCAGCAATCGGCTGAGTCCTTGCCAAGTCGCGTAGCTTCCCTATGCCAGGCAAAAGGAGATCCGACACAATATTAGGAGGTATCCTCCATCTTACGTCACCTCAATGTATGCAGTAAAAAGGTCACCATTTTGAAATGACATCTTCAGCAAGTGATCTTATTCCTAAAAGGGCCGAGTGCCCAGTACATTTCTATCTGTCGTAATACTGAAGTAACTACACCTTTCCTTAATAAATAGTGTACTATTTAAGGACCTCAGAGAGCTCGCAAAACTAAGAATGGTCATATAATACACATAAAGATCAACGGTAGCAGGCCTGTCTGACCTAATTTATCTATTTAGCCCAATTTCGGACAGTAGGTAAATATCCATCGTACTCCACCTTTTCAATAAACTATGAAAATTTCATAAAATTGACACATAAGAGACTGTAAACATTTAAATCGACCCGCATTTATTTTTCAGTCTCAGGTGCAATTTTTATTTCGTTCACACGTTTCGTTCACTCTGGATCATCTTAGATCTGAAGATGATCCAGAGTTATCGAAATCTGTCACGAAATTAAAAGTACGTGATTGAGACTAAAAAATAAATACGAATTTTTTAATATATCAACATGACGACATTTTGTAGGGCATGTTGGGTTACAACAGCGGCATGTAGTGAGCGTTATTCTGTGGGAAGTGACCCCCTGGAATGCTATTCACGAATGGCAGCACAACAGGTCAGTGACCAGACCGATGTACAATTTTGCAGTCAGCATGCGTGGGATAACCACGAGAATGCTCTTGCTGTCTTACGAAATCGCACCGCAGAACATATCTCCAGGTGTGGGTCCAGTGTGTCTACCACGCAGACAGATTGTTTGCACGCCTTCAACTAGAATTCTTCTAACCAACACACGGCCGTCACTGGCACCGAGCAGAACCAGCTTTCATCAGAAAACAGAGCAGACCTCCACCATGTCCTCCAGGGAGCTCTTGCCGAAGTCGGAAGTGGTGGTGGTTTGGAGTCAGTGGAATTCACGCTTCAGGGCTTCTGGCTCGGAGCTGCCCTTGAAGTAATCGATTTGTAACAGTTCGTCGTGTCGCTGAGATCCCACTGCTGCTCAGATTGAAGTGGCAGACGCAGTACGACGCGACAGAGCCAAACGCTTTGCACAGTGGTCTTCCCTCTCGGCAGTGCCACGTGGCCGTCTGGAGACCGATGTTCTTGCGACAGTACATTTTCGTGACCCCTGCTGTCAGCATTCATGTACAGTGGCTACATCCCTGCCAAATCTTTCTGCCGTATCCGAGAAGAAACATTCAGCTTCTCATAGTGCCATTTCTCGACCTCGTTTAAACTCAGTTAGGAGTTGATGCCTTAAAGGCATTCTTGACCACCGGGCGAGGTGGCGCAGTGGTTAGCACACTGGACTTGCATTCGGGAGGACGACGGTTCAAACCCACGGCCGGTCGGTGTGGCCGAGCGGTTCTAGGCGCTTCAGTCTGGAACCGCGCGACCGCTACGGTCGCAGGTTCGAATCCTACCTTGGGCACGGATGTGTGTGATTTCCTTAGGTTAGTTATGTTTAAGTAGTTCTAAGTCCTAAGGGACTGATGACCTCAGATGTTAAGTCCTATAGTGCTCAGAGCCATTTGAACCATTTCAGTCCTGCCGCCCTGTTTTGGGTTTCCCGTGATTTCCCTAAATCGCTTCAGGCAAATACAGCTATAGTTCCTTTGAAAGGGCATGACCGATTTCCTTCCCCATCCTTCTCATGCGATGGGACCCGATGACCTCGCTCCCCTCCGCCAAATCAACCAAACCAACCAGCCAACCATTCTTGACTAACATCAATCCGCCACGTCCAGTCTCAAAGGTCACTAACGCTCACGACCGTTACAGCGTGGATTTAAAGCAAACCTGATGGCTGGCCCTACCAGTTCGACTGTTACGCGACTGACGCAAAATGCGAAATAGATATCATCTTTCAGATGTGGAAACAGACCTACCAACTTATGTCGCACAACTCCTTCTCCGTGTTGCGGTTTTTTTCCCTCGGTGTATTTTCAAAGGTGTTTTGCTTTAAGCGTGCAGCTGAAAACAATTTGTGCGAGCATAGGCCCCGGCGGTAGTTGGCAGCTTCAACGAAAAGTTTCCGGGTTTGTGGCCACTTCGTTGTGTTATACAGAAAACAAACGTTTCGGCTAATCTTGTGTGTGGTCTTCATCAGGTTGAGATATTGACCACTGGGCGGGTATTTTATTTTATTTTTCATTATTGACCGTTTACTTCCCGCCATACGGATGGAGGGAGTGGGATCTGCTCTAGCACCAGACGTATTACGCTGTTTAGATAAATATTAATAGAAATGTATACTATTTATTTATTTTCCCGATAAAATGTTAAAATGGTGATAGTATTACAGAAGAATAAAAGTCATTCTGTCCAATCATTTACTATACAATGCCTAGTGCTTCGATGATTACGATGTTGCATCCAGCAATCCTGTCTAGATCAGCTCTCAGTTGCTTCTTGTGAGTAGGAAAGGAGTGTGTTGCCATAGAACAAAACAAATGGTTCTCTGTATCTGGGGTTCACCTGTTGTCTGGATGCTGGCATGGTAGCTCAGCGTGTTCGTTGAGAGGGCTGGCCGCCCTCGGTAGAAACCGTCCTCGGTCTCGGGTTCGAACCTCGCAATAGCTACTCTGAGATGAAAAGCCTGGCATAGTAGAGGAATTCGCTGCGGGCCACATCAAACCCCAAAAAAGAAAACTCTGACATTGAGTGGTTTTGTTGGGGTGGAAAATGGAATGTATAAATAGAGCTTGGAACAGGAAGGAAGGATGTTGTATTAGGAGGGAGAAGGATATTTGGAGTCCTGCTGCAAGGGAAGGACATTGGGGGCTACCACCACAGCTGGTAGGAGGGGCAGATGTCAGGATGGATTTGCGCGTAAGGAAAAAGGCTATTTTATTTGTCTTGGGTAGGATATGGGCGATGTGAAGGTGGAGGGATGGTGGCCCACATCGATGTGGGCACTGCAGGCGCCCTGAATTAGATGGGATTCAGAAGACAGTTGGGTTATAGTCTTTGCCAGACGTATAGGGTTTGCGAAAAATGATAGAGGAATTTGAAAAGAGGAGACGGGAATGTTAGCAAGTGGGAGAGCATACGTGTAGGAGAGGGAAGTCGGATACGGAAATCGAGGAGTAGTGCGTGGTATTCTAGGGATGTTAAAATTATAGGAATGTGGGGATTCAGGCGATACTAGCAAAGGTGAGAATGGGTCGGAGAAGGTTTTTGTTGGTGTGGAGGACCGTGGAAGGTTGTACGGCTTCTTAATAGTTTTAATAATTTTAGACTGTTATAGACCTTTGTTGATTGGTTATTGACGTGATCACGGCTGTAAATTAAAACGTTTTTACTGTCAATAAAAATCTTCTGGGTATGTCACCGTACTCTCAATACCCTCCGCCGAAAAGTTAGAAAATTTTACAGAATGACAATGCGCTCACATACCCTGAAGAAATTTGTTGGTAGTGACAACTGCCGCGGAAGCTTACGTTTCAGTAAGTATTTAATTCATTACACTTCGTACGACCGTCCAATTTCGGCCGTACTCAAGAGCTCTAGGTGCCAAAAACATGTCGCGATGTATCCGATTATATGTTTCCATCACCAGCACTTGGGAATTATCCATAACGCAGAATCTGGCCAGTCGTGCGAAACGTAATAAAGTGAATACTTTTTATTTATGCATTAACAGAGGCGCGACCATTACAATGTCCTTCAGCGAATTTACGGGTGTGGTACTCTATATGAACTAGACCAGGGGTCTCCAAACTTTTTAGTCCACGGGCCACATTGATTCCTCCACGAAGTCATGAGGGCCAAGATCTACCTAGTGAGATTAAAGTACCCTAGCACTTCATGATCACCGTAATGTAAGGCTAAAGGAAAGATGAAATCGCAAATATCTAAGGTTGTGGGAATAGCTAGCACTGAAACGAACTACGATTTTTATTTAATTACATAATTTTGATTGGTGGACGTACCTGACCGAAATTCTGGCGAATTTCACCGACAAAAAAGTATGTCACTGCACATTCTTCACGAAAGCGTCCTGCAAAGTTAACGAAATCTCAAAATCATTGTTAGCAAGACTATTACTGCAAAACGTAACAGAGGTGGAGTATGTCAACGTAGTGTTATTTCAAGCGGCGCAACAATAAGTTTAGTTATGTAATCTTGTAGCGAGTAGCGGAGCCAATGTCGCGGTGTTTCGGTCGCGATAGGCCTCGAAACTCAATATAGGTACTCAGTATAGGTACCACCTCAAATACACTCCTGGAAATGGAAAAAAGAACACATTGACACCGGTGTGTCAGACCCACCATACTTGCTCCGGACACTGCGAGAGGGCTGTACAAGCAATGATCACACGCACGGCACAGCGGACACACCAGGAACCGCGGTGTTGGCCGTCGAATGGCGCTAGCTGCGCAGCATTTGTGCACCGCCGCCGTCAGTGTCAGCCAGTTTGCCGTGGCATACGGAGCTCCATCGCAGTCTTTAACACTGGTAGCATGCCGCGACAGCGTGGACGTGAACCGTATGTGCAGTTGACGGACTTTGAGCGAGGGCGTATAGTGGGCATGCGGGAGGCCGGATGCACGTACCGCCGAATTGCTCAACACGTGGGGCGTGAGGTCTCCACAGTACATCAATGTTGTCGCCAGTGGTCGGCGGAAGGTGCACGTGCCCGTCGACCTGGGACCGGACCGCAGCGACGCATGGATCCACGCCAACACCCTAGGATCCTACACAGTGCCGTAGGGGACCGCACCGCCACTTCCCAGCAAATTAGGGACACTGTTGCTCCTGGGGTATCGGCGAGGACCATTCGCAACCGTCTCCATGAAGCTGGGCTACGGTCCCGCACACCGTTAGGCCGTCTTCCGCTCACGCCCCAACATTGTACATCCCGCCTCCAGTGGTGTCGCGACAGGCGTGAATGGAGGGACGAATGGAGACGTGTCGTCTTCAGCGATGAGAGTCGCTTCTGCCTTGGTGCCAATGATGGTCGTATGCGTGTTTGGCGCCGTGCAGGTGAGCGCCACAATCAGGACTGCATACGACCGAGGCACACAGGGCCAACACCCGGCATCATGGTGTGGGGAGCAATCTCCCACACTGGCCGTACACCTCTGGTGATCGTCGAGGGGACACTGAATAGTGCACGGTACATCCAAACCGTCATCGAACCCATCGTTCTACCATTCCTAGACCGGCAAGGGAACTTGCTGTTCCAACAGGACAATGCACGTCCGCATGTATCCCGTGCCACCCAACGTGCTCTAGAAGGTGTAAGTCAACTACCCTGGCCAGCAAGATCTCCCGATCTGTCCCCCATTGAGCATGTTTGGGACTGGATGAAGCGTCGTCTCACGCGGTCTGCACGTCCAGCACGAACGCTGGTCCAACTGAGGCGCCAGGTGGAAATGGCATGGCAAGCCGTTCCACAGGACTACATCCAGCATCTCTACGATCGTCTCCATGGGAGAATAGCAGCCTGCATTGCTGCGAAAGGTGGATATACACTGTACTAGTGCCGACATTGTGCATGCTCTGTTGCCTGTGTCTATGTGCCTGTGGTTCTGTCAGTGTGATCATGTGATGTATCTGACCCCAGGAATGTGTCAATAAAGTTTCCCCTTCCTGGGACAATGAATTCACGGTGTTCTTATTTCAATTTCCAGGAGTGTATTTGGCGGACCGGATACTGGGGATGTCCAGCCAGCTAATGCGGGCCGGTTTGCCGGCTCTCGCAGGCCGGTTTCGGCCCGCGGGCCGTAGTTTGAAGACCCCTGAACCAGACGATTCTTAGTTGATATTAGTTACGTGCTCATTGAGTCGGTTTATCATGCGCATCATTGAACTATGTTTTGATGAGAGGGAACGAGTGGAGAGACCTCGATGACTGACAGTGTGTATTAATAGTAGTTTTTATTTTAGTTCCTGATGAATGTCATCCCCGAATGACGGGCAAGTTGGTACAGTACTTTGTCCTCGCGGTACCAGGTGGTGGTCGAGGCAACGCGGTGCGTTATGTTGTGTGTTTTTGACCTCTATGTGTTCGTATATTACCACGTCTGATCAGCCCAGGATCTACATTTCCGATGCAGGGCAGTACTTGATACAGGAACCCAACTCCTGTCACATTTGAGATACAGAGTTTTAAAAAACTGAAAATTATACACTAGGTGGAATTCCTTGTGACTGCCAGAATAAGAACCCTTCAATAAATTTCCACTCTGTTACCTGTTATCTAATAAATGTTTCGTGTGTGTGACATAGAATTAAATTAGGAAACATAGTACCAGTAAAGACAACAGTCGCGCAGATATCATAATTTTTTTTCCTCTAATCTTGCTACAGCTTTACATGGCGTGGTTTTGTTTCTGCGAAAGAATGCTCATCGAAGTTCGTCTCATATGCAGTTTTATTTTCAGTGACCAAATAGACGTTCTTGACTCGTTATTGAACTCTGATACCTTCTAATTTTAACTTTGCCGAAGTTTCGCTCACATCTTGCAGATGTAGTCGGTAGTGCACAGTATATGCTTAAAGCTGTACAAACAGTACGAAACGCTTCTTGTAAGTCATGTTTGTACAGATACTGTAGCAGGTCAAATGCACTTGATTTTTCATTAATTTCGATTACCAGCTTTTCGAATGTGGCGAGTTCCTGTCAGAAATCAACTACATTCAAGTATTTCGAATATTTTCATGCTAAATAGGCTCCATTTTTCTGCTAGTCCTTAGTCGGCATATTTAAATAGGCGTCGCCACTGAGAAAGGCGAAATTTTCATGTAGACTCTTTGCGCTCTCTACTCTTATTTCAGATCGTGTTAAAACTTCGTCAAATACTACTTTTATGTTTTTGGCAAATAGCTCAGTAGGGTCTAGTGTTCTAGATTCGACTTTGCAGATTTCGTCGCGTTGCAGTTTCGTTGTGGAAGTTCGTTTGCTTGTGAGGACTGGCTTGATTTCCAACTTTTTTGGTACAAAATGCAACCGCTTTGATCCACTGTGCTTCTGATTTTTCTCTCATTTCTGGCAAGATCTTAACAAGATCAGCGTCATATTTAGATTCTGCAGCAAGGGAGTATTCTTCAATTTCTTCCAGAGATTTGATAAGTTAGGGTTAATTATTTAATAGATTTGTAACGGCTAGGTGTTTAGCCAACCATATTGTTTGACTAGTTCTTTTATGTTTGTTTTTGTACACTTGTGCATTTTGGTGGATACAACAAAGAAACATCGAACAAGCTCAAATAGGCTAATTGGTTTGGGATATGACGACGCTAAATGCATGCCCACAAGACTTAGTGTGCTGGACATGGTACAGCTCGGTGACTTCCATAACTCTGGATTGGAGTATCTTACACTGAATGTGCCGACCATATTAGATTACCGAAGACATATTTGCACAGGCAAACCGTCAGATCCTAGTTTTTCTAGAAATGGTTGTGTGACATTTTCCCCTATCTTTTCGTCAACTTCTATAAAATCAATAAGGCTTTCTTTCATTTCAATTCAGTTTTTATTATTTTTACATAATGAACCACGTGCCTCATTTGTTCTCCGTAAGATACATCTGGAGTAGTCAAACACGATGGTGAAATAGTTGATCTCATTGATAATATCATTTTGAACTTTGTTTGCCATTATATCTAATGGTTCTAATGGCTCTGAGCACTATGGGACTTAACTTCTCAGGTCATCAGTCCCCTAGAACTTAGAAATACTTAAACCTAACTAACCTAAGGACATCACACACATCCATGCCCGAGGCAGGATTCTAAACTGCGACCGTAGCAGTCGCGCGGATCCAGACTGTAGCGTCTAAACCACTCGGCCACTACGGCCGGCTGCCATTATATCGCTGATTTCATTTTGTGTTGTATTCTACAAATAGGATACCTGTCCTTTTTTTACGTTGTCGAATTGGAGTAGGATTGCATTTGGCGAACTGAATTAAAAATTAAGGAACTTTCCTTGGCTAGACTGAGGAACATTGTCAGTGAGACCACTCAGTGTTCCTTTATAAGTTTGTAGCAAGATACATGAAACGTCCATTTCTACACGTCGAATATTACTCCATTTTTTTCTTTCTCACAGTGAATTAATCGTTCAGTATCGGGATCGATGCACTGACACGATTTCGTTAACAGCAGATGGTTTTCCATTTGACAAAGCATTCCTTATGTATTTGTGATGCTTCATGCGCAGGTAATCTTTCTGAAGCCTTTCTCCAATTAATGAGACTCTTTGTACACAAGGCTAATGTAGAAGCGCTGGCCTGTACATTGCAGACAGTACAGTAAACGGTATTTCTCATTTTCGAATAAACAAGCCAGGAACTTCTAATATTTTTTATGTTTACCATTGTTCTAAAACAGATGTGACGTGTTAGATGCCTACCGTTGTGTTAAAAGGACCTAGGCTCTATGTTCTTTGGATGTTTATCATTTAGAAATGGAGTTTGTTTGCTGAAAGAATGATCTTTGTAGGTCTGTTGTTTTTTGTGATCCGGCCATGTACTTGAATCCATTATATCTGAGTATAATTTTGTCTTTGATATTTGATTGCAGAAAGTGACTAGATGCTCAACGTCATCTTTCTGCTGGGATAATACCGACTATGAAGACTTTTTACCATCATTTGAGTCCCGAAGCTTCGACTGTTCAGTCGAATTATCTTGAATAGTCGGCCAGGGTGGCCGTGCGGTTCTAAGCGCTACAGTGTGGAACCGCGCGACAGCTACGGTCGCAGGTTCGAATCCTGCCTCGGGCAGAGATGTGTGTGATGTCCTTAAGTTAGTTAGGTTGAAGTAGTTCTAAGTTATAGGGAACAGATGACCTCAGAAGTTAAGTCCCATAATGCTCAGAGCCATTTGACCCATTTACCTTGAATATCCTAATTACAAGAATTATTCCAAATACCGGAAATCATTGTAATGAAAGTATCAATGGTGCTTAATGATGCGTCTGCTTCGTGAGGCTATCTTCTCATCTTAGAAACAGCTTTATTTACTTCTTCCATTTTATCTTCAGCTCTTTTTCTGTTTTGAGCCCTAGAAAGCTTTCTTCTTGGTGCGCTCATCATCTGTTCTTTACTACCTAAAAATATAAATAAACGTATTTTAACTTCGACGAATCAGTCTTACATACTAAACCATGATTATGTGTGAATATGTATAATATATTTTACATGAATATTTTAGCCTATTCAGCAGTGCAGTGCTCTGAAAAAAAATTGTCAAAATTTCATTTTCTTTGACATATTCTATATCAATTTGGGGCTATTTAACGGGACTGTTACAGCGACAACATAACATTATGTAATATTTCTTGACTGTTACTCCTCTGGAGGTAAAAAAAAGGAGTTGCTATGACATCATTAACATGAAGACTACGTTCGCCATATCAAACAGCCCGCATTTATATCTCCATGTTCACCTCAGTGATACTTCCCTGTAACGTCACTCAGTTTCGACCGATGGAGTTATTTATCGACTTATGCGGTCGCATCCCAAATGGCATCTGGTACTTTGTGTGGAGACGTAGTTGTTTCATCAAAACCGCCACCTTGCGTCGTTGACGGCTGTACTAATAGATCCGGTAGTAATCTAAAGTTAAAGGGAATCGCATTTCTTTCGTAACTGGAACCGTCCAAGCACTACTTCATTTTGCATACATGAATTATGATTGTGCTGTTTACTTTTATGCTCTCCTGTGTTTTTGATTGCCTTCCAAACCGCAAACGCTTAGAGATCAGAGTCACACTGTATCAACGCTCTCGATCTCGCGAAACACACGCCTACGTGACTGACCTTATTATCGGTGCAGTGTCTCATGCCCTGAATTTATCCCTCCGATAATTATTCATTGTTCAATTTTCTTCCCTCTTTAATAAAGATTCTGGCTAGAACAGCTGGAGAGAGCGGTCATGTATGTGTGTGTGAGTTTTGTGTGTATAGATGTGTGTGTTCTTTACTTTTCTGGATAAGGCTTTGGCAGAAAACTTATGTGCGCACTCTTTTTGTCGTGCCTGCCTGCCTGATATAAAATGCTGACAGACAGCAAATAAAAAAAAAAAATCTGAAACTAAACTGATAATATTTCTCTTTGACAACCTCTCCTATTTCGCGGAAGACCGTCTATAACTGTAATGTATAAATGGCGATGGATTCGAATTACTATCAACTGTCGGTCTTTAATTAAAAAACAAGAAAATTAAATGATCAGGGTGGAGGGATGTTTGCAGAAGTTGATGTTAATACACGCATCAAAAAAGTTTTGCATCACCCCAGTTACCAGAACTCCTGAAGATAGACGTTGACTGTGGATATTCTATCGCAGACACAGTCCCTTTGACTGTTCAGAGATGTCACTAAACACGCCAAAAGATGTAAATAACCATACATGAGCAGCGCCTATTAGACGGAGGGGTCCGAAAGCCGATCAGTTCCAGTTATTCCACCAAGGAGGAGTTACACTGCTCGTGTTTGTAGTTCAACCATGCCTAGACGGTCAATACTGCTGTTCGATCGCGTTCCCATTGTTACTTTGTGCCAGGAAGGGCTCTCAACAAGGAAAGTGTACAGGTGTCTCACAGTGAGCCAAAGCGATGTTGTTCGGACATGGAGGAAATACAGAGAGTCAGGGACTGTCGATTATACGCCTCTCTCAGGCCGCCCGAGGTCTACTACTGCAGTTGATGGCCGCTACCTACAGATTATGGCTCGGAGTAACCCTGACAGCAACGCCATCATGTAGAATAATGCTTTTCATGCATCCACAGGACGTCGTGTTACGACTGTGCGCAATAGGCCCCCGATGTGCATGGCGAGGTCCATCTTTGCAACCACGACATCATGCAGCGCGGTGCAGATGGGCCCAACAACATGCCGAAAGGACCGCTTAGGTTTGGCATCACGTTCTCACCACGATGAGTGTCGGATATGCCTTCAACCAGACAACCGTTGGAGACGTGTTTGGAGGCAACCCGATCAGGCTGAACGCCTTAGACACACTGTCCAGCGAGTGTAGCAAGGTTGAGGGGCTGTGCTGTTTTGGGGTGGCATTATGTGGGGCGGACGTACGCCACTGGTGATCATGGAAGACACCGTAGCGGCTGTACGATACGTGAATGCCATTCCCCCACCGATAGTGCGACCATGTCGACAGCATATTGGCGAGGAATTCGTCTTCATGGACGACAATTCGTGCCCCCATCATGCACATCTCGTGAATGGCTTCCTTCAGGATAACGACATCGCTCGACTAGAGTGACCAGCATGTTCTCCAGATATGAACCCTATCGAACATGCCTGAGATAGATTGAAAAGGGCTTTTATGGTCGATGTGACCCAGCAACAACTCTGAGAGATCTACGCCGAATCGCCTTTGAGGAGTGGGACAATCTGGACCAACAGTGCCTTGATGAACTTGTGGAAGTATGCCGCGAAGAATACAAGCACGCATCTATGCAAGAGGACGTGCTACTGGGTATTAGAGGTACCGGTGTGTACACCAGTCTGGACCGCCACCTCTTTGTGGTGATACAACAAGCAATGTGTGGTTTTCATGAGCAATAAAAAGGGCGGAAATGATTTTTATGGTGATCTCTATTCCAATTTTCTGTACAGGATCCGGGACTCTCGGAACCAAGGTGATGCAAAAGTTTTTTTGATGTGTGTATAAAATGACTCGTTCCACATCAGTACGATTTAATGTGCAAATGGTACATGAAACTAACTATTGGTATACAACAGAGCACGGTAGTGACTTAACAGGCTTTGAGAGCCTAAAAATGAAATTCTAAACTAAAATAAAGTAGATGGTGAAAGTAGACGTACATTCAAATTGTGACATGTTTGGTTATTCCTAAAAAACTGACAGTTACTGGCGAGAAACATTCCAGAAAAAGAAGCAAATAGGTTACTGTTGGAAAGATAGGCTTATATGTTACTCAGGTTTGGCTGTCATTACTAAAAAAAAATTCTTACATATTTGATAAAGCAAAATAACCACTTATAAGCATTTGAGACCATTCCCTTAATAACATTTATTATTCTAAAATGCCACCGGAAAATGTTTAAAAATTTATTGTATAAATTGCCGTTATTTGCCACCACTGAATGACGCGCCATAGTTAAGATGTCAGAGTGAGAAGATGACAGTAATGCACTGGCAATCTAATAAAACAACAGCTCGATTTTGTATGTTATACGTCTATGCAGTTCTTTTCCTTTGACATTTCAATGACCGTTCACTTTGTTGACATGCACAAGGTAACCGTAACATGCCTTGCTTCTTTCCTCATTGCGCACTTTATGGGCTGGTAAAGAACGCTTAGGTAAGTTTTTTGCAAACGTGAACATTAAAAATGTTGTGCGTGCGAGTTGAAAGACGAAAATGTAGCGAACAAGAAGCAGTACCAGTAAGCAAACCAGCATTGTTTCAGAGTTCCAGCTTCATACAATTATACAATTACAGTACAAGAAGTACTGAGAGGATTGCGAAGCGAAGCTTTTCATTTCCTTCCCTTCTTGGTTATTCGAAATATATTACCAAAAAAAAAAGTCAAGTTACGTTGACTAGGGCAAAAGTGTCGTGTTACAAGAGCCAATGAGGATTCAAGAGCAGAAAAACGGTCGAAATTGCCATCCTGACGCTTTGGGCCTCTAACCAGCGCCAGTACGTGCAGAATGTTGTTAGACCCGTTCTTTTGCCATTCTTGCAACGGGAAAGTGATGTGTTGCAACATGATTATGCTCGCCCACACACTGTTAAACGTCCTCTTCAAAACGTGGAGCAACTTCCTGGCCGGCATGATCTCCCTACTTGTTTCCAGCCGAGCACATGTTGGATGTGATAGATCGAGAAGTGAATCCTATGATTTGCTAACCAACAACTGGTACAGAACTACGAGTATAGGTGGAGCAGGCTTGACGTAACTCAGGACAATATCCGCCATCTGTATGATCGACTGGACGCCAAATCCAGCGCCTGCACTGCATCCCGTGGAGGTTACACCATGTACAAATATGGGTGTTTCAGTATCGGTCAGTACTTGGTACTACAAAACTGCTTGTGCTTTTGATTTGTGTATCATTTCATGTTCTCCATATGTACTGTTGTAACGATAGATATTGTCTGAATTGGAAACCTCATATAGGGTGTACATGATTTCTGCGGCAGTGTATGAATTAACCAGGTTTCTGCGTCACTTCTTTATTAACTGCTTCACTGGACGTTTCAGTTGTTCCCATCCGGATTTTCAAATGCAAAATTACTGCAAGTGGCACGTTTTCTTCATTATTAGTGAGGAGCGGAAACGAGGGTTTGCAGTAACAACCTGTGCAGCTGGTCGTGTGCTGGATGTGAGAAACATTCTTCTTTGTCTTTAGGTCTTCTTCTGCATCTTTACAGTACCAGTCACCGACAACGAAGTGGTTGTGATGACGATGTTTCACCCACCCTGACATAATACTAACTACGCCAAATACTGACAAGTAGTTGGCGTATGTAGAAAGATACACTTGAAGGGACGGTAATAGTACGTGTCGCCACTACAGCTCCATCACTTAACCAACTGAGCTGTTTTGGTTACACAGTTTTTCCATTGCTGTGGCGCAGAGAAGGCATCGATTGTGTCTTGCCGTTAGCATACTTTACATACGGAAAATGTCTTCGGATTTTCTGTCAGGTCTTGAGGGAAAGTTTCGTTGTGGAAACTATATTAAGCACCTCGCATTGATGCCCGCGTTAAATTTTGACCTTCAGTAAAAGTACGCCAATCTTGGGGATTTTGCGTTCGTTTATACACTCCTGGAAATTGAAATAAGAACACCGTGAATTCATTGTCCCAGGAAGGGGAAACTTTATTGACACATTCCTGGGGTCAGATACATCACATGATCACACTGACAGAACCACAGGCACATAGACACAGGCAACAGAGCATGCACAATGTCGGCACTAGTACAGTGTATATCCACCTTTCGCAGCAATGCAGGCTGCTATTCTCCCATGGAGACGATCGTAGAGATGCTGGATGTAGTCCTGTGGAACGGCTTGCCATGCCATTTCCACCTGGCGCCTCAGTTGGACCAGCGTTCGTGCTGGACGTGCAGACCGCGTGAGACGACGCTTCATCCAGTCCCAAACATGCTCAATGGGGGACAGATCCGGAGATCTTGCTGGCCATGGTAGTTGACTTACACCTTCTAGAGCACGTTGAGTGGCACAGGATACATGCGGACGTGCATTGTCCTGTTGGAACAGCAAGTTCCCTTGCCGGTCTAGGAATGGTAGAACGATGGGTTCTATGACGGTTTGGATGTACCGTGCACTATTCAGTGTCCCCTCGACGATCACCAGAGGTGTACGGCCAGTGTAGGAGATCGCTCCCCACACCATGATGCCGGGTGTTGGCCCTGTGTGCCTCGGTCGTATGCAGTACTGATTGTGGCGCTCACCTGCACGGCGCCAAACACGCATACGACCATCATTGGCACCAAGGCAGAAGCGACTCTCATCGCTGAAGACGACACGTCTCCATTCGTCCCTCCATTCACGCCTGTCGCGACACCACTGGAGGCGGGCTGCACGATGTTGGGGCGTGAGCGGAAGACGGCCTAACGGTGTGCGGGACCGTAGCCCAGCTTCATGGAGACGGTTGCGAATGGTCCTCGCCGATACCCCAGGAGCAACAGTGTCCCTAATTTGCTGGGAAGTGGCGGTGCGGTCCCCTACGGCACTGCGTAGGATCCTACGGTCTTGGCGTGCATCCGTGCGTCGCTGCGGTCCGGTCCCAGGTCGACGGGCACGTGCACCTTCCGCCGACCACTGGCGACAACATCGATGTACTGTGGAGACCTCACGCCCCACGTGTTGAGCAATTCGGCGGTACGTGCACCCGGCCTCCCGCATGCCCACTATACGCCCTCGCTCAAAGTCTGTCAACTGCACATACGGTTCACGTCCACGCTGTCGCGGCATGCTACCAGTGTTAAAGACTGCGATGGAGCTCCGTATGCCACGGCAAACAGGCTGACACTGACGGCGGCGGTGCACAAATGCTGCGCAGCTAGCGCCATTCGACGGGCAACACCGCGGTTCCTGGTGTGTCCGCTGTGCCGTGCGTGTGATCATTGCTTGTACAGCCCTCTCGCAGTGTCCGGAGCAAGTATGGTGGGTCTGACACACCGGTGTCAATGTGTTCTTTTTTCCATTTCCAGGAGTGTATTTGCCATGCTTTTTTGTTGTTTCTGCGATTCTTCTCTGACTGGTTTTGTGTAGCAAGGCGGATCAGCTCTGTCGTTTGTTAATTTATTTGGTATAAATGTCTCAATTGCTACCGACACTATTTCTTGAATTCAAGCCGCATCTAGTCTACAGTCACACTGTTAATTTAGGAGTCAGGATTGTCTCCCAGGAAGGCCTCAAATGAATTTTTATCTTCTTTTGATTAGGTACGTTTTTCGTTTGGTTTTGCAGGATTTGTGAGTTATGGTATTCATTCTCGATGCGACAGTCCTGTGTTCCCTAATCGCTTTATCCGTTTTGATGCTCGTTATAAGCTCAAGATATTTGTTGCCAAGTGTGTCTTCACAACCGTTACTATTCGAGTGGGCTCATGAACTAACTGCTCGACACAAATTTCAGAGAATGCGTCTAGCACAGTTTCGGATTATGTTTTATGCTTACTCCGGATTTAAAGATGTATTTGCGCCAACATATCGAGGGTAAATTGAAGTCACCGCCAACCATAATTGTACGAGTCGCACACGTGTTTGAAATTACACGCGTGTTTTCTTTGACCCGCATCTCGTGGTCTTGCGGCAGCGTTCTCCATTCCTACGCCCGGGTTCCCGGGTTCGATTCCCGGCGGGGTCAGGGATTTTCTCTGCCTCGTAATGGCTGGGTGCTGTGTGATGTCCTTAGGTTAATTAGGTTTAAGTAGTTCTAAGTCTAGGGGACTGATGACCATAGATCTTAAATCCCATAGTGCTCAGAGCCATTTGAACCATTTTTGAGAGGATGGGTGTACACAGACAGAACATTCGCTTGTACTCGGATGCGAAAATTCATTCTATGGCGCATAAAGTTGCGAGTATGCACAGGTAACTAGAGACGTATTACCAGACTCTCCTTAGAATTGTGAAAGCGTTAAATGAGCCAGATAATCACCTCAGTAAGAAAGTAACCGACTTAACTGAAAAGGTTGATGCTATACTCCTGGAAATTGAAATAAGAACACTGTGAATTCATTGTCCCAGGAAGGGGAAACTTTATTGACACATGCCTGGGGTCATATACATCACATGATCACACTGACAGAACCACAGGCACATAGACACAGGCAACAGAGCATGCACAATGTCGGCACTAGTACAGTGTATATCCACCTTTCGCAGCAATGCAGGCTGCTATTCTCCCATGGAGACGATCGTAGAGATGCTGGATGTAGTCCTGTGGAACGGCTTGCCATGCCATTTCCACCTGGCGCCTCAGTTGGACCAGCGTTCGTGCTGGACGTGCAGACCGCGTGAGACGACGCTTCATCCAGTCCCAAACATGCTCAATGGGGGACAGATCCGGAGATCTTGCTGGCCAGGGTAGTTGACTTACACCTTCTAGAGCACGTTGGGTGGCACGGGATACATGCGGACGTGCATTATCCTGTTGGAACAGCCAGTTCCCTTGCCGGTCTAGGAATGGTAGAACGATGGGTTCGATGACGGATTGGATGTACCGTGCACTATTCAGTGTCCCCTCGACGATCACCAGAGGTGTACGGCCAGTGTAGGAGATCGCTCCCTACACCATGATGCCGGGTGTTGGCCCTGTGTGCCTCGGTCGTATGCAGTCCTGATTGTGGCGCTCACCTGCACGGTGCCAAACACGCATACGACCATCATTGGCACCAAGGCAGAAGCGACTCTCATCGCTGAAGACGACACGTCTCCATTCGTCCCTCCATTCACGCCTGTCGCGACACCACTGGAGGCGGGCTGCACGATGTTGGGGCGTGAGCGGAAGACGGCCTAACGGTGTGCGGGACCGTAGCCCAGCTTCATGGAGACGGTTGCGAATGGTCCTCGCCGATACCCCAGGAGCAACAGTGTCCCTAATTTGCTGGGAAGTGGCGGTGCGGTCCCCTACGGCACTGCGTAGGATCCTACGGTCTTGGCGTGCATCCGTGCGCCGCTGCGGTCCGGTCCCAGGTCGACGGGCACGTGCACCTTCCGCCGACCACTGGCGACAACATTGATGTACTGTGGAGACCTCACGCCCCACGTGTTGAGCAATTCGGCGGTACGTCCACCCGGCCTCCCGCATGCCCACTATACGCCCTCGCTCAAAGTCTGTCAACTGCACATACGGTTCACGTCCACGCTGTCGCGGCATGCTACCAGTGTTAAAGACTGCGATGGAGCTCCGTATGCCACGGCAAACAGGCTGACACTGACGGCGGCGGTGCACAAATGCTGCGCAGCTAGCGCCATTCGACGGCCAACACCGCGGTTCCTGGTGTGTCCGCTGTGCCGTGCGTGTGATCGTTGCTTGTACAGCCCTCTCGCAGTGTCCGGAGCAAGTATGGTGGGTCTGACACACCGGTGTCAATGTGTTCTTTTTTCCATTTCCAGGAGTGTATTAGATTAAATTATTTCATTTTAGGAACTATGATTTTATTACATATGTACTTACATTCGAGCTGTGCTTGCGCCCTCTCCATCTTGAGCTGCCGATCAAGCGCCTCAAGTTCTGAAGGGATGTAATCTAGAAAGATGGAAAATAGTGAGTACAATATCGAGTATGGAGAAGTAAAATGTCTGTAGAAGAAATGCAGTGACTTAAATGATACAGAAATCAGCGGACCAAAGCGGATGAAACATATAGACAAAAATAAAAAAAAATTAAATATTTATAGAGAGTGATCGAAAACGGATATAACACGTCACCGAACACGTGGGCACACATACAAAGACAAACAACACGTGCAAGTTCAGTCAGTATAGAGAACACTCCAAAACAAATATAACATGTAACACACAGAACATATAGACACAGAACACAGAGGCACGCAACATATACACACAGAACAAACACAACCCATTAAAAGACCTATCAATCTTTATAGAGAGCAGTCCAAAACGGATATTACACGTAACACACAGAACATATAGACATATAACGTACAGACAAGCAACATATAGACACGGAACATAGAGACACACAACATATATACACAAACACACACACAATCAGTTAAAAGACCCAGCAATTTTTATAGAGAGCGATCAAGAACAGATATAACACGTAACACCGAACATTTAGACACAGAATCCGTTAAAAGAGCTAACAATCTGGGTGGAATGCGATCCAAAACGGGTGTAGCACTCATACACGGAGTTAAAGGGTAGAGATATCGGAACACTGAAAGTATACTTACTAGGTAATGGAACTTCGTCCAAATGAGACCGTTTGCTGCTGCTGGTGCCTCTGGTGCTGCCTGTACCCATCATAATGTAGAAAAGTTGACTGACGTCGACATACGTATTTAACGAAGTATAGAAGCAGAGTGAGGGTGAGTTGGATTGTGGCCTGGTTTATATAGACTCTATGACGTAGTCACATGACTAGTGCAGTAGCCAATAGGAGAGTAGCATTCTAGGGGTGGGGGGGGGGGTGGTATGTCATGAAGTACCACTGCGCCCCTGGTGGGAAAATGTGAAATTTGTGACTTTTTCATTGAATATAGAAGTCGTACATTAAAAGTGAAATGGAATTAAGCACTTGGGTAATTAATACATTAGATGCGTGATGTGAGTGTTACTTTAGTTAGAGTATTTAAGGAAGACTCTGTATGGCACGTGTATGGAGGTGGCGGCCGAGGGTGTTTGACGTAAGCAGTCGGATGCCCTTGGGCCGGTGGCGCGGTGCGAGAGTGAGCAGAAGATCTTGTGTCACCAACCGACGTCACGGTAGCGTCCTCTGGTGCCGGCAATATGAACTAAACCACTTGGGCTCTGGAACTCGCGATGAACACACTGTATACGGCCATCTAGGGTGTTTGACGTAAGCTGTCGGATGCCCTCGGGGCGGTGGCGCGGTGCGAGGGTGAGTAGAAGATCTTGTGTCACCAACCGACGTCACGGTAGCGTCCTCTGGTGCCGGCAATATGAACTAAACCACTTGGGCTCTGGAGCTCGCGATGAACACACTGTATACGGCCATCTAGAATACCGGTACTTACGTCATGGTCTGAAATCATGGTGGCGTCCTCTGGTGGCGACGATATGAACTAAGCCAGTTGGAATCCAGACCCAGAGGAGAACAGACATGCTTGAAATTGGTTAAATAATAAAGATAAGTCCTTTTTCTGCCATATTCTTTGCTTAGTATAGATAAGTGTGGTGTGATAGATTATCATGTTGGAATTTGAACTTCGCGCCATTTTTCTGGGCGAGGTGGGCGTGGCATCTTCCCACCAAAATTCAAACTTCTCGCCAAAATCTGCCATCTTTATTCACGTCATCGCCGAAATCGCCGCCTTCAACGCAGGTTGTCCCAATACTGCCAGTTGCCCCTTTTCTGTGTTCCAGGTTTGTCTGCAGCAGTTGCAGCCTCCAGTTTGCCACCATGGTCGTTTCCGATGTCTTTTATTATCCTGACAGCTACTTACGAGAACCCTGTGTGTAATTTCAGGTCCTCTTCTCGCTTTGCCATCGGGGATTTTTCGCCGACTTCCACCGTAAGGGGTTGGCAGGCTGGTACAACTTTTCAATTGATCGCCCTCCCATCTTCTGTGCAAACCTCTTGGTCCTGCATCCTTACCTTTTCAAAGAGAGTCTTAGGATGAGTATACTTTCGAAGTTTTGGTACCCAGATTGATAGCTCTGCGGTCTCCAAGGGCTTCGTCACTGCCTTGATGAGCAGCTTCACCTCCCCCCACACAGATATCTTGGGCTCCATCTCCTTAAGGCAATCTACTGTTCCCATTCAATAAGAGCACCTTTGTTCAGATAAACCCTCCTCAATATGAGTCATCGACTTGCATCAGCCCCCCCCCCCCCCCTCGTCCACTAGCCTTCTCGCTCTCTGAACAAGCTCCATCAGTTGCGAAGTGATGTTGGCCAAGGATTAGAGAACCGCCATCCTGAAAATTGAGACTACAGAACTATAGGTCCCTTTACCTATTTGCTGCCTTGGCTTCTTCCAGGTGCATTTATCCTGAAAAGTGGAATCATTGGATTCTTAACTTGTTCTCTTGTTCCCAGTCTTAGAAGTAGAAGGGATCTGGTTACCCTCTTCACTCTGGCACAGTCCTTTTGGAGATCATGATCTTTTAGTGCTCCCCATTTATTTTTAGGAAGCCATTTTATCTTACTTTTCTTTTTGTTTTTTGAGAATTTCTCCTCTGAGCCCCGTACAAGTATTTGATCTTGACCTGGTGCAGCTTCTTAACAATAGTTTCCACTTCATGGAGTTGCCTATAGCCTGTCCAGCTGCGAAAACAGCTTGCGTCATTTCTAACGCCAATGGTTGGGTGTTTGAGGCGTCATCAAGTACCTCAGTTTTTGTTTTATTTTCCCAAGAATAGGGGATCTATCCACCTGACATCATGGAACCCCGAGCAGTACAAGGCTAATTACTTACGGCTATTGCTTGGTATTTCTGAGGCTCTATTAATGACACATCTTCCCATGTGGCATGCACTTCTCGCTATGGATTGCATCACACCTTGAGTTGAGTATCTGGGAAATTGGGGAAGGACTATGGGAGAGGGTATGAAGGAGATGGGGCTTTGTGGGACATTGATTATCTGATTTATTCGCTGAAGCCTGTATCACATGGGAGACCCTGCCAGAAGCTGTGCTGTAGCCAGCATAGCCCTTAGCTTCATGTAACACACACAAGCCTTTCCACCTGTACAGTCAGTTCTTCGACAAGGTGGTGTCCCCCACAGAGACATGGAAGTGACACATGGCAGAAAAATCCTTAGAATGACTGACGGTTGAAAGTTGAACCATCCTATTTGGAATCAGAAACCAATGTAGCTGGCATTTCACACATTTACTGTATACTTCTATGAAAAGTTTTGCTGTATAAATTGTCATATGCGATTTTAATATTTGTCTGTCACTGGTCTCCTTAACAAATGCTTATTCAGATAAAAAGAAAACAAGGATGAACGAAAGTGGCTCCAGAGCTGGGGGAAGGGGGGGTGAGAAGAGTGGGCTAGGGGGGCAAGAAAAACACTTTAGCCAAAGGTTTGATCTCCAGCAGGTTTAATTTGTTATAATAGCATAACTGGGTTAAAAGTTTACAAATCGTTTACAAGTAAAAGCAAATTTAGAAAGTGCAACTGGAAGTGACATTGTCATGTGACCAGATATGCCGTCGCTTTGTATCTTTAGACTATACAAGAAGCTGTTGTAGCACCAGCTGATTGGTGTTATTTGGTAGAGGAAGATATCAATGTAGCTTCCTCTAAAGTGCTTAATATCTACTTGAGAGGAAAAGAAGGATAATTCAAGAACGCTTTGATTTGTGGTAATTACTGGAGAACCTCGACAATCTTGTTACTGATGTTCATAAAAAAATTACACTGGAAATGACATACTCCTGAGCAACAAGAATTTAAATGTGTTTACATCCGTTACAGAACAGTTTAGCGGCAAGATTGTGATCGTTAAAATATAGTGGATTGTCAAGAACAAGTAGAAAAGGGATGTTCTGTAATGATAAACAATGAAATGTATTGTTCATTAACAGTTATCTATGCTGTAAATTTTCCAAGTTCATCTCTGTCAGACACAGCATCATGGCAAAACTACCATTTCTCCGACACAGAAACAACAATGTAACAGGAAGAGGAACATTGGAAAAAATAGGCAAAGAAACACAAGAAACCATTTCGACAAATGTTTCGGTTACATTGCATAAAGTGGAACTGAGAAACATTAATATGGATGATCACATTCACCAGCTATCCGAAATATTGTGGCAGCCCTATAAAGACGACTATTACCTTATGGCCCTGGATACAAACCAAGATTTTGCTGGGATTTTTCACAAAATGAAGATGGGTGATTACCTAATACCAAATCATGCCTTTTATGCAGAAAAAGACTGTATGGGGAACGGCAATATGATGATGAACACTGTTAAGGTAGTTAGAATAGACTGTTTAATATGGATCAGCTCCAGTGTAGAAGACAGACATAAAACAAATTCATATGTCAAATTGCAAGCCTGGGAGTGAAATATATTAGTAAGCATCTTAGTGATTTTATAAAGTGACCTGATTTGCATTATTAGAAGTGCTCACATCTTAAGAGGGTAAAGAATATGGTGTTATGAGACTGGAAGCTACAGTTTATAGCCACAAGATGGATGTTGTGTTTGACGCTATGGAAGACTAAGTATATTAAATGCCAACGAACACTATTAACAGTATGTTCTACTGTGTTCTGCATTAATTGCTTCTATATCGTGTAAACTATTGCATAACTTACACAAAAGTTGCTGTGTTGTGTTTAACAGAGTTTACAGTTTGTCTACTTGGGCAGTAAAGATACTTGAAAGCTGACTGGCGTACAGGTAAACTTTCCAGTCTATCAAGATCGTGAAAATATTACAAACTATGTTATGTCTGCCTATAGTTTTAATTAATTACTCATAAAATATGCATAGAAATTACTAACACACACTCCAACAAAGATGGTATAAGTGTTATATTCAAGTGTTGTACTGAAGCTAGAAAACATATTTTTTTCAAAATGGTATATATTTTTCCATAATACTGTCAAATGTAGATATTAGAATGGGTTGTAATTTATATTATTTTGCAGGTCTTAAGAGAAAGGATGAATGTGTCACAAATACTTATTTATTTTTCTATTAAAGAAATTATTCCTCTGAGTGCATTTAATGTGTTATGTATGTGGAAGAGAAAAGTGTTAATGGAAGACATCAAAGTCAACAGTTTCCACAAAGGAAGACTATGCACTCCTACTGCAAAGAGAACACACAACAGCTTACAAATTACTTTAGACACAATGCTGGATATGATGGAGACATACAAGATATCACTATGTACTGTACATAATAACGGAAAAGTGTCTACAAGATGATGTAATTACAGAAAATGAGTGATCCAAGGAAGTTTACATTATTAAAGCATACACAAAAAATTTGTTTATAAATTTATATTTACATTTGGATCTGCTTGAAAAAATGGTCACAGGAGGAGAGTTGCCAATGTAAACAGATGAAAATGTGGAATAATTTAAAAATAGTGTGATGTAGGACATAAAAGGTGAAATTAAAATTCTTAAATACTCTCACCTAGAAGAATTGGAACAAAAAGAAATTACATACGTATTAGCATTCAAGAACATACCTTCCTTGTATTTATCGGATTACTGGTTGGAATCAGAACTAAATGATATGGCTATAGATTTAAATTAAAAGTCAAAAATTAATCTGGATACTATTGAAGCTATACCAACTAATCTAGTGAAAGGGCTGTTTTTATTGTGTATTTCATACGCAAAAATTAGTAAAACTTTTGTTCAAGAACATTTGTTTCCTTAGTATCCTTATTCATTATCCTGTAAAAATTATACCGAGTGAGGTGGCACAATGGTTAGCACACTGGAGTCACATTCTGGAGAACAATGGTTCAAACGTGTGTCCAGTCATCCGGATTTAGGTTTTTTGTAATTTCCCTAAATCGCTCCAGGCAAATGTCGGGATGGTTCCTTTGAAAAGGCAGGCACCGTTTTCTTCTGTATCCTTGACGCAATCCGAGCTTGTGCTTCATCTGTAATGACCTGAATGTCAGCAGGACATTAAACCCCGTCTTCGTTCCTTTTTGTAAAATTCGTAACAAGTCTCCCAATTTTGATAAATATATGTTTTGGATGGCGATCTTGAAAAGTAGCTCAAAGTGGGAGGTTACATAACCTTGAAAAGTTGCTGAAAGTACAGCAACCCTCGTTCCATTCCTATGTGAAAATAAATTACATTTACAGGATGTTAGTTTTTTTTTCAGATGGGCACATGTATCCATCCCATCTTGGGCGCCGTATCCTTACACTGAAAATCGCAAGTGACCATCACCAGTTCTAGTGTGACCTAGACAGCAGCTGGTGTACTAATTCCAGATGAATGCTTCTGTGAGTAGCAATGTATGCATAACTAAAATAAAGACATTGTGTAAGTGTATTGTTCATCCGTTGGTATCTTTTTTTCCGAGAAGTTTGGATAATGAGACGAAAAAGTTCTTGAAGCTTATGAAATTTCTGTACAATGTACAACGATTTTTTGTTGCGTATGCCGACTTTGAGTGTCTTCTTCCTGTGGCAAGTTGTTAGAGTGACCCCACTCACTGGCTAACGAGTAAGAAAAGAAATATTATTTTAGAAAATCTTGATAATTTTTTGAACATGCACAGTGTGTAGAAACAATGTTTTCTTTATTTTTTGGTGGTACTGCTCTAATGGCACACAGTTTAATTTTCTACTTGTAATTTGCATCTGCATCTGAATCATCTAGTACTTTCTCCAACAAGTAACTTATAAATACAAAAAAGGCATATTCTTGAACTCAAATTAAGATCCAAGTTTTTTGCATGTAAGCTGTCTCTTGTAGCCCCTTAACAGTTACCTGTATTACTTCATTTAATTCTTCTAAGAGCATTTTGGAATTTTACTCTATCGTTAAAACATTCCACATCTTCTTAGGTGTAAGTTATCAACTTTTCTCATCCACTTTCTCGCAGAATTTGCATATAGAAGGTTAAGTTTAGAAATTCAGCAAATGAATGGGTGTAAAACGTAATTACTCTGTTGGTTCGAAACACTATGAATGGCTTTCCTGCTGTTGGATGCACAATATAAAATTCCACCACATTTGGATACAATTTAAATATTTTTAAGCAGATCCAAATGTCAATACTAACGTAAGTTTAAAAACTTTTTTGTGTATCCAGTAATGCGATAAAAATCCTTGAGTCCACCATTTTCGATGGGGTCTCCAAGGCATATCCAATTTCCATGTCTATTTACAGTAGGCGTTGATAAGTTGTACGCCTCAGTCACATCCTGATCCTTCCAAGCATTGTGTTTAAAGTAATTTGTAAGCCATGCTTGTACATCTGCAGTGGCTTCTTCTCTCTCCAACAGCAGTTTATAGTCTTCTTTCACGGCAACTGTTTTCGCCAAATACTCTAGTTTTCGATGTTGCTGAGCAACAGTCATATAATATCTTTTAAAAGAACAAAACGCCATTTGACTGTTTTCTTGATTATTTAGGTACAAACCAGGTTTCAGCCTTTTATGCCATTTTCAAGTATCTGATTTTATGTCTTTAATATATATTGTAGGACACACAAGTTGTCAATCTCAAAATTGGCCAACATCTCTAAATCCTGTGTGATAGATCACATGATCAGAAAACAGCTCTTGGTGTATTCAAACAGTAAAAAGTGTTGCTGAAATTTTTGGTCTCGCGTTGCAGCATTAGAGCGGCAGCCGACAGACATTGAGCGGCTGCTGGATGTTGAAATATACATACGTAATATATTGCTGTAAGACTTTTTTTCATCTTATACAGTTGCATAGGCCACATATTCTTCAATGTTGTCGATGTTGCTGTGGAGCAAGAGGAGGACGAGAATCCTTATCACTTCCATCCGGTATGACCTTTTCCTTTTTTCTCGGCAAATTCAGTACAGATTTTTTTGTTGTTTCTTATAATCAATGTCTTGTAGACAACTTCCATGAGATGGATCAGTGGCTCCACAACAACAATAATTCCGGCTAGGATGAAACGATGGAGTGAGAACATGAGATGGTGGCTGCTGAAAGGTAGTACTATCTCTCCCTTCTGGAAGAGGAGGTGGACTGACAGAAAGATGGACTGAAACGCTCAATCCTGGGACCCAGAGTGTTAAAGATGACTAAAATGCAACTGTCATCGTAGCACCACATTATCATTTTTCTGTAATCTTGATATACGAGGGTCATTCCAAAAGAAATGCACGCTATTTTTGTAAAAATACAGTTTTCATTCTGCATAGGTGGAAGTTTTACAGTGATACATCCTTCCCGCTCGTTCAACTTGTTCCCATGAGTGGCGCCGTCACAGCATGTCTTCAAGATGGCTGCTACACTTGACGTTCGTCAGAAGCAGCGTGCTGTCATAGAATTTCTCTGCTGTGAAAACGAGACAGTGGGAAACATCCACAAGAGGTTGAAAAAGGTGTATGGAGATGCTGCTGTCGATCGCCGTACATTTAGTCTGTGGGCAAGCAGGTTACGTGATGAAAGTGTGCCCGACAATATTGAGGATTGTCCTCGCAGCGGCAGGCCTCGTACTGCACGCACTCCAGACAATGTGCAGAGAGTTAACGAATTGGGAACTGTTAACAGACGCATCACAGTGAACGAATTGTCACGCTACGTTGGTATAGGGGAAGGAAGTGTTTGCAGAATACTGAAAGTGTTGGCGTTAAAAAAAGGTTTGTGCCAGGTGGGTTCCCAGGATGTTGACAGTGGCTCACGAAGAAACAAGAAAAACGGTATGCAGCGAAATTTTCGAACAGTACGAGAATGGTGGAAATGAATTTCTTTGGACAGGTGATGAAACATGGCTCCATAATGTTTCACCAGAGACGAAGAGGCAATCAGTGGAGTGGCATCATGCAAATTCACCCAAGAAAAAAAAATCGAAACCACACCTTCTGCTGGAAAAGTTATGGCTACGATGTTTTTCGATTCCAAAGGACTCTTGCTTGTGGACATCATGCCAAGTGGAACCACCATAAATTCTGAAGCATATGTGACGACACTGAAGAAACTTCAAGCTCGACTGAGTCGTGTTCGACCACATCGACAAAAGCAGGATGTTTTGCTGTTGCACGACAGTGCACGTCAACATGTCAGTCATAAAACCATGGAAGTGATCACAAAACTCGGATGGACAACACTGAAACACCCGCCTTACAGTCCTGACCTGGCTCCATGTGACTATCATCTCTTTGGGAAACTGGACGACTCTCTTCGTGGAGCAAGGTTTGAAGATGATGAATCCCTTATGCACGCTGCCAAACAGGAGATCCAACAGGTTGGTCCAGAATTTTACCATGCAAGTATACAGGCGCTGGTTCCAAGACGGCGTAAGGCAATTGAGAGGGATGGGAATTATGTGGAGAAATGAAAATATTGTCCCTAAAGGATGTATCTACACACTGTAAAACTTTCAAACATGTAGAATAAAAAACGGATTAAAAACAAAATGTGCATTTCTTTTGGAGTGACCCTCGTACTTAACTGGTGTTACTTCTTTACAGCAATTTAAAAATCTTAAGCATTGTAATTAATTTTTTCCGTTATTTGTGCGTTACAGAGGTGCCACCAACACCGAAAACACAGAAGCTTGCTGTGGCACGTGCGCCTAGTGGTTGTGGGGGCTGACATCAAACATTCTCTCTAAGAGCGTGCACTGCAGCGCAAAGCGCCGCTCGTAGCCACGCAACAGACGGCGGAAGCAGCAGCAGACCCTCTGGTGTCTGTCAGAGGTTCCGTCACAGAAACGATCTCAGACCCCACAGGTTGGCGATGGTGAAGGCTGCAGCATGCAGCAGCCTCAACGAGGGCCCTCTACACAGCCTGGGTGCTCCCACAGGTACTCACCGCCGCCACCTTCTCCTACTCCGGTTCTGACTATTCGCCCTCGCTGGAAGCAAATCGTATGTCTGCCTCGGCACGTACCCTTCACCCCAGGAGGAGGCTCCTCCCCAACACCGTCGTCCACTGGCTGGATGCAGTCCTGTCCTAGCTGAAGTGCTAATGATAACTGAGACGTGGTACTTACTGGAATTAAGGAAAACGTGGAAGGGAGGACGCACCAACATAACTTTCTTTTCAAACAACCTGTTTATTTGACAATATATAACCATAAAATTTTCTTTAACAAAATGAACAAATTTCCAAAATTCTTTTGACCTTAAACTTTTTGACACCCGATCTAGTGATGCCAGGCAGAACAGTCTACAAAGTCAATGGCACCACGGCTCAACTCCCCCCTCTCAAACCTGAACTTCTCCTTTCCCGGGTCCATGATCAAAAGATTGACTGAGCTTAATTAGCTTTTGCAGAAGAAATCTGAAGTGCTGCATTGCAAAACAGCAAACAGTACGACAATGATTACAAGACGGCCGGACCTGCAGCCTGCTCGTTATTAGGCGAAACAGCGGTGTTTACTACCACACTGGACGCAGTCTGTCTTATTAAATGGCCTTCTGCGATACAAGAAAACTATATAAGGACCACTGATGACAGGAGTGATTCACCAACTCAAAACAGATGCTGTAACTTACGTCGAAAGATTCGGGGATAAGATGTGCAACTGTGCTTAAAGGTTACACAGATTAGGAAACAACATGACAATGATAACGGTTGCTTCTTAATTTCAATCGGCAACCGAGGTGCGACTGGATCCCAAACCGTCCCTTTTGATAATCTTATTTTGACTAAAGCCCTGGTGACAGTTGGTTGTTAATATTTTCAATGTTAAACTGATTGTCAGTTATTAAGTCCACTCTGAAGGAACGTCTTAAAACATAATTTGTGAAAACTTATTACAAGAAAACCCACTCGGCGGAACCACAAGAGCCAGATAAAATACACCAATAATGACTCGGTCTTTCAAACACAACAACGAACACCTTAATATACAGATTGTTCAGCTTATAACTGATGACTGAGAAATGCTATTGCAATCAAAGAATTGAACCGGTTAATGTCTAAATCTAACCACAAGGTCCCTCTTTTGTTTAACGGCAATCTCTGCCGTAGTACAATTGTTCCGGTTGTATTTATGACCAAGAGCTGATTTTAGACCATTAATAATCGGATACAAACCGGAAAGGAAAGACAATATAGTAGCTGGACAAATTTTCAAACAACTGGTGTTTTAGTACAATGTAGGCCGATGTGACCGAGCAGTTGTAGGGGCTTCAGTCCGGAACCGCGCTGCTGCTACGGTTGCAGGCTCCAATCCTGCCTCAGGCATGGATGTGTGTGATGTCCTTAGGTTAGTTAGGTTTAAGTAGTTCTACGTCTCGGGGACTGATGACCTGAGATGTTAAGTCCTACAGTGCTCAGAGCCATTTGAACAACTTTTTCTTAGTACAATGCTACAGCCTCTATTTACGAACAAAGGGCCGACCGAGTTCAACTCTGGTGGTCGGGTACAAACCAGAAAATAATGAGGGGGGCAGGCAGACAATGACACAAGTCACCATGAGGATTACAGAATGTTACTCCCCTTTATCAGCAAGCAGTTCCATGGATCCACGGTGCGTCGCAAAGGTTACTGAGTGGTGTCAATGAAAGCCACATAGAAGAGGGTAGCCAGGCCACGAGTGGTCCTCCGACACAAATGTTTTCAACCAACTGACGGGATGTCGGCCTTCTGCTTGTAGTCGATGCTGACCCCGCTGAAGCACTCTGGTATCTTCGCTGTGCGCAGGCCCTCCTTGTGTAGCTCGTGGCTTCGACCGCTCGGACCTCTTGACCACCTCTTGTCGCCACGCTGGTGCCAATCCCCAAAATTTATGCCTTCCTCGAGAGCCAGCGAACCCAAAATTTATGCCTTCCTCGAGAGCCAGCGAACCCCATATATATATATATATATATATATATATATATATATATATATATATATATATATATATATATATATATTGGCAGGCAAAGACCTTCTAAGGGCACAACACACAAAGCTCTTTCTCAAAGATATTGGCAATGGGGCCGCAAGAGGGATAGTCGATACTATACCTGAGGCAGCGGCGCCAGACAGAACAATTTACTAAGTCAATGGCCCAACGGCTCAACCTCACCATCTCAAACCCGAACAAGATACCCTCCCCCGGGGCTAAGAACCTCTCAGTCCACTGTAATGTTTAATTAGACTCAGATAAACCCTTATGAGCTTCCCTGTTCCGGATACATGACCAAAAGATTGACTGGGCTTAAAATTTTGACGGTGGAATGTGGACCTAGGACATTCAGGGCAAGCTTCCCGAAGGGGTTATTCCGGGAAGTCCTCCCAGGAACTTTCCTGATGTAGACAAGATCCCCTATCTTCCCTTGAAAGGGGCGCTTTTTTCCTATTATACCGACCAACCTGACGATCGTGAGCCTTCCTAATATTTGCTGGAGCTCGCCCCTATTTCTCCCTAAGAACCTCCGGAAAGATAGATTGGGGTAAAAGATCATTTATCTCCCATAAATTCTAGAGTGGGGAATTCATGGGATATGTAATCGTTAGGGTAGCTGGGGTGGCCTGGGATGCTTCATGCCGTGCGGAGTTAAACGCTACGTTTAACCAAGGCAAGGTGGTATCCCACTTCTTGGGCGATTTATGGTGGTAAACAATCAACGCTGACTTCAAGGTGCCGTTAAAAGAGGCCTGAGGATAATAGGGAGTGATGGTAACATGTTTTATCCCATTGCCAAAACAGGGTTGTCTAAACGACCTTGCCAGAAAGTCGGAAGCGTTATCCGTAAACAACGCCCGTGGTGTCCCGAACCACCTAAATACATTAGTAAGATGGGAGATAGTGATAAGACCGGTCACACCCAGGCTAGCTATCAACCAAACGAGCCTGGAGAAGGCGTCCACCACTACGAGAATATACGAATTGCCTTTTTTCGTTTGGGCAAGCGGGCCCACATAATCAACAAACAATTTGTCCAGCGGATGGTCTTCCGATTCCGACTGCGGCAATCCCCTCGCCGGGGAGATACTTGGTTTTCTCTTCTTACAATCTCGGCATTCTTTGACTAAACCTCTAATGTTTTTATAAAGTTGCGGCCAGGTCAGCTGCTCCTTGACCTATCTAAGGTTTCATAAAGATCTAAATGCCCTCCTACCGGAGAGCCATGGAAGTGCTGGAAGAACAGAATAACTAAGGTTCGAGAGAGACAAATTCTAGCTTCCCCTGCGGTTACACAGAATGCCATTCTTTAGAAAATAGTCACTGGATTCCTGTTAGATTCCTGAGGCCCCCATCCCCCCCCCCCCCCCCCCCGCACCCACAATATGCCTTGTTCCTGTTCAGTTTTCAAATTAATAAACAGCTAGGGTACCTCGGGAAGGATCGTACATACCAGGTGACTGTCTGGCGTTTCCTCGTGCTGTTGGAATATCCTGCTAGGGCGTCAGCAACCTGATTATCAGATCCCTTAAAGTGCCGAACCTTAAAATGGAAAGCCAAAATGCCACAGTGATGTGTAGCATTTTCCATATCATTTTATTGGTGGTCATCTGATTCTCCTCTTGAGCTCCCTGAACGTATGAGCTGATATCCGTTTCACTCCATACCAGAACAAGTGCCTGTTTATTATTTATAATAATTCAAAAAAAGGCTCTAAGCACTATGGGACTTAACATCTGAGGTCATCAGTCCCCTAGACTTAGAACTATTTAAACCTAACTAACTTAAGGACATCACACGCATCCATGCTCGAGGCAGGATTCGAACCTGCGACCGTTGCAGCAGTGCGGTTCTGGATTGAAGTACCTAGAAGCGCTCGACCCATAATAATTCCCTACATGTCCTCAAAGTACCCTGTAAGTATTTATAGAGGTATGCATGCAGTAAATCGGCGGTACTCTTCTGATATTCTGCTCACAGGCTCGCCTATGAACCATTGAGCATTTCCTCAACCATTCAAATCGAGGGTGATGATGAGACATGTTTTAAGGGTTGAGCCGCGCGGGATTAGCCGAGCGGTCTCGGGCGCTGCAGTCATGGACTGTGCGGCTGGTCCCGGCGGAGGTTCGAGTCCTCCCTCGGGCATGGGTGTGTGTGTTTGGCCTTAGGATAATTTAGGTTAAGTAGTGTGTAAGCTTAGGGACTGATGACCTTAGCACCTACGTCCCATAAGATTTCACGCACATTTGAACATTTTTTTTAAGGGTTGATGGTAAGCCAACATTACATTTACGATAATTTCTACCCTATTACGTCCATATCGCATTTCCTGAAACAGGAGTGCCAAAGCATTACATGTTAGCTCTGATCCAACTGTATGACTCCCTTCCCTTTTCTTGAATCGAAACATATAAAAGTCTTGCATGGAAGAGTTAAAGCGTCTTGGTGCTTTCATCGTTCTTGTTAAATGTCAAAGAAGCATAAGGTTTATGTGAGAAATATTCCCGGCGTATGATTTGCTCACCATATTCCATTGTTTGACATGTACTGAGGGGCGACGTCATTGCGAGGTTTAAAGCCTACTGATTTAAGAAACTGGTAGTTTGCACATGTTACTGTGTGCTGTTTGCGCTTGCTTTATACCTTACGCCCATCCTGTCTTACATGTAGTCGTACAGTGATTTCCTCACCAAGAAAGTGAACAAGCTGATTATTCTGGTCCGCAATAAGCAACTCCAAACAGCCCAATGTCTGAACTGTCACTGGAAAGTACACAGCGTTGGTAGGAGTCTCAACAGTCTTATAAGCTGTTCCAACTGATGGGAAGAATCCGGAAATTGAATTAATCAATCTATCGTTGAGATATGAGTTAGTTGCAATGTTACACTCAGCATGGGTTGTACTGACAGGGAGAATATCCACTGTTTGTTCAGGTTTGTAAAATTTGCTGCGATCCTTCTTCAAAACCTGAGCATGTGTGAAACCCAGTAGTGGCCCTACTGAACCTTTCTGCTTAAAGTCAATCGATGCATTCACCATCGCTATTTCAGATTTAAGGGTAGTGATGTTTGCACTGAGCTTAATTCCTTTACCAGGCTGTTTTAAAACTGCATTTAAATCATCAGTATCGTAAGCTCCAGGTCCAATTTCCACAATTTCGTTTTTACCCTTAATTTCCAAACTGTAGTTTAATGTTAGCATCTGTGATATTTGCGATGGCATTGTATGTCTCCAGTCCAACCCCCAATGCTTAAATCAGTCGGTGGGAAGTAATTCGAACATAAAACAGACTATCGTTCTTTCAAATTCAGAGTGCACGACATTGCATCTAAACATTAACTGGTGAATGGATGTTTAATGCCTGTCCTTACATTGTATCATTCACAAGCTTTGTAAGGTAACGGAATAAATGGAGGTAAGTTTCTCACCTTACATAAGAACTTTATACATCGCCATGGGAAAGTTAATATGACACCTTACTTAATTCAGCAGTAATGAGCAGATTTGCCTATCGTATGCAATGCAAAAAGGGATGACACTCAATCTACGGTACTAACGAAGCGATCCTATATAATCCATGTCTATGAGCAGAAAGTGGAACAAACAGCGAGAGGAAACGTTTTGGTATGGAAACAGTGGTGGGCAGAGGTGAATGCTGCACCACAGGGGGCACCACGGAAATCACTTAAGGGGCGTCCCAGGCGAGAGAGAGCGACCGGCTGACCAGGTGACTCAGATGGGAGATAGAGAGTAATGGGACGGGCCATTATGAGGAGGACAGAAAAAGCTTTAAAAATGTGCATTTCAGATTTCCAAATTGAAACGAACAAAACCAGTGACGCATTCTATCACGTGAACTGCAAGTGGTACACACGTGATAGACACTTGTAACTTTTTAGGCGTCTGGAGTGGGCACAAAACGTCCGATTGGCGGAAACGCACTGGGAAGCATTAAAGTGCCGAGATTTCGATGCAGTTTCATTATAGTACTCTTGCGATTGGTAGAGACAGCTTCCACAAAATAAGAGGAATGCTTTTATTGGTGGAAGTAAGCCATGACATGGAGAACAAAAGAACCCAGGTGGGGATACAGTTCGGCTATGAGAAAGACAAGAGGGAAATTTTCAAGGACTCTTCTCTGAACTGGCCTCTAATGCAGAATGGGCCACATAACGCTCTGTACAACGCAGGGGAGAAATTTGTGTGAACACTGCGTTCACAGCAGCTGACATCCAGCTAGAAATTAGCTGTGGCGTAATTTAGTTCCAACTGTGGAGAAACGATCCAGCCAGTTAGTTCATTGTTCTTGCAAGAACTGAGAGGGCATTTTAACATGCACACTGCTCCAGCCACGCACGTGTATATCGCCATAGTCTGAGACTAGGGAAGAGTTCATGTTTTCTCGCATATTGACAAACATAGGGAGAGTTTCTGTTGGAAAATTCAGCAAACGTTTAATTCGTTTTATAGGAATTTCGAAGGGTGAGAGCAACCAGGCAGACAACAGCTCATCGAAGCTAAGGTAAATACCGCATGCAGAGGCATAAACTTGTTGCTTCACCACCTTGCGTCCACTGTAATATCCAGCGACCTTGGATAATCTTTTGCTCAACTTGTCACAGAACTAACCATCCTCCGTAGACTTGATTGTCATCCTAAAAGTAGCACCAAACTCTGAGCCGGAATTGTATGATTTATCGTAGTACTCGCCAACATCTTAACGTAATCGTAAGATTAACTTAGTAAAGAAACATCCACTTAAAATTTAATATTGTTGTGCTTAGGATTATTTATCTTTCTGACAGTTAAAATTTAAGACTGTTGTGGTTAGGATTTGTTCACTTTCAGAGGATGAGATGCATCATTTTGACGACTGTCCTAACAATGTCACATTGTAAACTGTATAAAAGCGAGTATTTCCGTGACAAGATTGGAATATTAAACAATGTCATTACAGCTTACACAGTTGTGTTCAGTCATAGAATAAGAAACCATATAAACACAACCTTACAAATGGTAAACCTGCCAGGGTGGCAATTGGTCTGCCAAGATGGCAATTCGTCAAATTAGAAAGAGAATTTAAAATTTTTTATTGAACGTTTTTTGTTTGTGACGAGGTTACCCAATGTATGTAAATGTATAGTGGTTAGAATACAGTAAATTTGTGATCCAAAGTGTAGAAAAGTTGTATTAACAAGTAGGATAATGTTTGTGATTGTGTAAAAGTAGCTTGTGCATGATCTTGTTGGCGAGCGCGAAGTTTTTCACGGTGTTGTTGAGTTGGGTTGAAATTCTACGAACAGTGAACAGCGTTGATAATGATGTGTACATAGTCTAAGAAACTTTCTGTGATATTTTGGGAACGTGTAAGATCATTCGAGAGAGACAGAGGTTCGCTAGAGGATCGGAGATGGCAGAAGAACGGAGATTACCGCAGGTAGAGCAAACTGGAGATCTTAACAGGCTAGAGATTTATGTACAACAAAAAGTATCGAGTGCGAGTCACGGAACGGAACGTAGTGATAGTGCAGGGGGAATGGTGGTAGTTTCACGATTGGTATCTCAGTCTGAGAGTGCACAAAAACAAGCAAATGATGGATCTTGTGGGTCAGAAGTAGAAGTAGAGGACGAACAACTTCAGTGCGTTGAACCAAATATTGTGATTCTAAATCATACTGGACAATTTACAACAGAACGAATGTGTGTAAGTGCGTCCGCACTATGTACAGAAGTCGGTGAGACGCCACGTGAAAGACGCGAACGGCAAAATCTGCCTCAAATAGTGACAGGTGACGATGGCGAAGAGTCAGATAGTGTGTTCGCAATGTTGAAGTAACTCACTATGGTCGTAAAGCAGACAAATGCAGAAACAAACTCAGGGTTAACAGCTTGAAAACTGAAACGGCGGATCTAAAGACCGAAATGGCTTATTTAAAAATAGTTGTTACAACAATCTCCATGAATATAGAAGAAATATCAGCAGAGAAAGAATTATTACTATCCAATATGTGTAATACAAAGAACTGTGATCTCCTGCTCATCCAGGAAACTCATAGAGGTCCGAATGACAGAAGGCCGAGGATACATGAAATGACATTAATCACTGAGAGACCCAGCGAACAATATGGCAGTGCAATATTTGCTAAACCAGGCCTCAACATCTCGTCCGCAGACTTAACTGTAGATAACGACACAGAAATACTGACTGCAGCAACAGAGACTTATACAGTAACATCAGTGTACAAACCACCAAATAAAGTATTCCGTTTCAAAGAACCTGATAATTTCAATCTACAACCAGTGAAGTTGGTCATGGGAGATTTTAACTGCCACAGTGTATCATGGGGCTACAGAGAAACAGACCAAAGGGGAGAAGACCTTGAAAACTGGGTAGAAAGTAAGGGGCTTAAGTTAATACATGATCCAAAACTGCCATACTCCTTCAGGAGTGGAAGGTACGGCCGTGGATATAACCCAGATAACATCTTTGCAAGTGAAAATGTTGCCCACCAAGTGAAGAAAGAAATGGGAGACCCAATTCCAAGGACACAACAGCGAGCAATTATTTGCACTATAGAAGCAGTCATCAAACCCAGCTATACCCCCTTCAAGAGAAGATTTAACTTTAAACGAGCACAATGGGATAAATTTACTGAAGAACTCGATTCCAAAATCTTTGAATTAGATCCTTCTCCAGAGAAATATGATAGCTTTATAAAGCTGGTGAAAGCTGTCTCTTGTAGGCATATACCCCGCGGATGTAGAACAACTTACATACCAGCACTAGACAAAGATACAAAAACACTTATGAATAAATATGAACACCTTTTTGAAGATGACCCATTTGCTGAGGAAACAATACAGGTTGGTGAAGAACTTATACTAGCCATATCAGCTAGAAGGAAAGAAAAATGGTGCGATCTTATGACGCAGCTCGATATGAAACAAAATAGTAGAAAGGCATGGCAATTGCTGAAAAATCTTGGAAACGACCCAACAGCTATTCCCTCGGCCATCTCTGATATAACACCTAACCAGATAGCACATCAGTTACTGCTGAATGGCAAAGTTAATAAAAAATCGGCAACTCCAAAGATCCAGAGAATTACTGAGGAGAATAACTATATTGGCACACCATTCTCATTGGAAGAATTAGAAACCGCAATATGCTTAATGAAGAACAATAAAGTTGCGGGGTTAGATGACTTGAGGACGGAACAGATAAAAATGTTTGGACCAGCAACCAAGAAGTGGATTCTAGATATGATTAACACCTGTGTCTCAACATTGCAAATACCAAAGATCTGGAGAAAAACCAAAGTTGTGGCCTTACTGAAACCGGGGAAACAGCCCACAGATGTCAAAAATTTCCGACCCATATCACTCCTATGTCATCTATACAAAGTTTTAGAGAGAATGATCCTAAATCGCATCTCGGACCAAGTCGATCAAAGACTGATCAGAGAACAATCTGGGTTCCGCCCCGGGTGGTCGTGTTGTGGACAGATCTTGAACCTGACACAGCACATAGAGGATGGATATGAACGCGGGAAGATCACCGGTGTCACCTTTGTGGATCTTACTGCTGCATATGACACCATTAATCACAGGAAAATGTTAACAAAGATCTATGCCATCACGAAAGACTTCCGCCTAATACAGTTTATAAGATGCCTGCTACAAAACAGACGTTTCTTTGTTACCCTACAAAATAAGAGGAGCCGGTGGAGGGTACAGAGAAATGGTATCCCCCAAGGAAGTGTGGTAGCCCCACTGCTGTTTAATATTTACACTAATGACCAGTCTGTTAATTCTGTCACAAGATCTTTCATTTATGCAGATGACACAGCACTTGAGGAGGTGGAAGAAAAACTCACAACAAGTCTTGAGGCATTATCTAACTACTACGATAGCAACTACCTGAAGCCAAACCCCTCCAAAATACAAGTGTGTGCATTTCACTTACGGAACAGAGAGGCACGGAGGAAACTGAGAATAACCTGGAGAGGTCAACAGCTGGCCCACTGTGACACCCCAAAGTACCTCGGAGTGAAGTTGGACCGGTCCCTCACCTTCAAGGACCACTGTACAGATACAAAAATGAAAGTCAGTGCTAGGAACAACATTATTAGGAGACTGACCGGCAACAACTGGGGAGCACACCCACAGGTCCTCCCCACATCTGCCCTCGCTTTGTGCTTCTCCACTGCTGAATATGCAGCACCTGTATGGCAGAACTCCAGCCATGCCAAACAGGTAAATATTGCCCTAAATGAAACAGGACAAATTGTAACCGGCTGCTTGCGGGCAACCCCTGTTGACAAAATCTACCACCTCACGGGCGTAGCACCGCCAGACATCCGAAGGAGAACAGTAGCTGAAGTGGAAAGAAAGAAGCAGGAGACAGATCAGAGACACCTCCTGTTTGGATGCGAACATCAAAGGCCAAGACTCAAGTCGAGAAAAAGTTTTCTCCAGACAACGCGACCAATCCAGACATCACCTGCAGACCATAGGATACAACTCTGGCGTAGCTCATCATCAGAGAAATATTGGGAAAACCCCAAGGAAGAACTTGCTGTAGGTCATCATCTCCCATACACAACATGGAAGGTACTCAATAGACTTAGAACTGGCGTATCTCGATGTAAGGAGAACATGAAGAAATGGGGATACATCTCAGGGGACGAACTATGTGAATGTGGTGAACCTCAAGACCATCAGCACCTACTCAACTGCAGGAAACTGTCGGAACCTGTGTCCATGGACGATCTGATTATCGCCAATGATAAGGCAGTCTGTGCAGCGGAATACTGGGCAGCACTTGGAATATAAAGACGCACATATTCTCTGTAATACTTGTAATATACACTCCTGGAAATTGAAATAAGAACACCGTGAATTCATTGTCCCAGGAAGGGGAAACTTTTTTGACACATTCCTGGGGTCAGATACATCACATGATCACACTGACAGAACCACAGGCACATAGACACAGCCAACAGAGCATGCACAATGTCGGCACTACTACAGTGTATAGCCACCTTTCGCAGCAATGCAGGCTGCTATTCTCCCATGGAGACGATCGTAGAGATGCTGGATGTAGTCCTGTGGAACGGCTTGCCATGCCATTTCCACCTGGCGCCTCAGTTGGACCAGTGTTCGTGCTGGACGTGCAGACCACGTGAGACGATGCTTCATCCAGTCCCAAACATGCTCAATGGGGGACAGATCCGGAGATCTTGCTGGCCAGGGTAGTTGACTTACACCTTCTAGAGTACGTTGGGTGGCACGGGATACATGCGGACGTGCATTGTCCTGTTGGAACAGCAAGTTCCCTTGCCGGTCTAGGAATGGTAGAACGATGGGTTCGATGACGGTTTGGATGTACCGTGCACTGTTCAGTGTCCCTTCGACGATCACCCGAGGTGTATGGCCAGTGTAGGAGATCGCTCCTCACACCATGATGCCGGGTGTTGGCCCTGTGTGCTTCGGTCGTATGCAGTCCTGATTGTGGCGCTCACCTGCACGGCGCCAAACACGCATACGACCATCATTGGCACCAAGGCAGAAGCGACTCTCATCGCTGAAGACGACACGTCTCCATTCGTCCCTCCATTCACGCCTGTCGCGACACCACTGAAGGCGGGCTGCACGATGTTGGGGCGTGAGCGGAAGACGGCCTAACGGTGTGCGGGACCGTAGCCCAGCTTCATGGAGACGGTTGTGAATGGTCCTCGCCGATACCCCAGGAGCAACAGTGTCCCTAATTTGCTGGGAAGTGGCGGTGCGGTCTTGGCGTGCATCCGTACGTCGCTGCGGTCCGGTCCCAGGTCGACGGGCACGTGCACCTTCCGCCGACCACTGGCGACAACATCGATGTACTGTGGAGACCTCACGCCCCACGTGTTGAGCAATTCGGCGGTACGTCCACCCGGACTCCCGCATGCCCACTATACGCCCTCGCTCAAAGTCCGTCAACTGCACATACGGTTCACGTCCACGCTGTCGCGGCATGCTACCAGTGTTAAAGACTGCGATGGAGTTCCGTATGCCACGGCAAACTGGCTGACACTGACGGCGGCGGTGCACAACTGCTGCGCAGCTAGCGCCATTCGACGGCCAACACCGCGGTTGCTGGTGTGTCCGCTGTGCCGTGCGTGTGATCATTGCTTGTACAGCCCTCTCGCAGTGTCCGGAGCAAGTATGGTGGGTTTGACACACCGGTGTCAATGTGTTCTTTTTTCCATTTCCAGGAGTGTATATGCTATGTATGATATGCTATGTGATATGCTATGTATGATATGCTATGTATGATATGCTATGTACTATAAGTTATATTTAATAAGTTATGTTCTGGACACGTATAAATAAATAAATAAACAGAAGCAGGATTATCGGCAACCAATGCTTCCTTGAAACCTATGCTGGATTCGAAAAAGTCCGCGAAGATCAACGAACGGAAGTTAATGAACAGTTTACTGAAATCCGGAGAGGGAAGAGAAGAATCGCGCGAGTTTATATAATCGTTGATGGCTGACCAGAAAAAAATGCGTTCTGACGTTGACCAGCTGCAGGATGCAGTGTCTAGTGTTAATCAATGAGTGGATAAGTTAGCGCGTAAGACTTCTAGTAAGGCGCAACAAATCGTGGAAGAGCTCAGTGTCAGAAAACGTGTATTAAAAAGATTCGACACAAGCATTGGAAACATAGTCTCGAAAAATCAGAAACAGTGTGAACACCTTCGTACGGAATTGAAACAGTGTATCGAGAATCGTACAGAAAGCAGTAGCGAGGCAACGGAATCAGTGGTCTTATCCGACATAGTGAGGGGCAAAAATCCAAAAAGTAAGCAAATCAGTTGTGTAATCTTCCGTAGCAGTAGCAGAAACACAAAAACGTCATGAAATTACAGTCGTATATCCACAAGAGGCTGCGTCAATGATTACCGAAACGAAACAGAAGCAAATAGGAATAGGACAGTTAACACAGGTGAGCGAAACAGGTAATGTGCGGAAATAGCTGACAATGGAGCGAGAAACGGTAGCCGCACGGGATTAGCCGTGCGGTCTCAGGCGCTGCATTCATAGACTGTGCGGCTGGTCCCGGCGGAGGTTCGAGTCCTCTCTCGGACATGGGTGTGTGTTTGTCCTTAGGAAAATTTAGATTAAGTAGTGTGTAAGCTTAGGGACTGATGACCTTAGCAGTTAAGTCCCATAAGATTTCACACACATTTGAACATTTTTTTTTCGAGAAACGGTAAACACACGCATTCCTACAGAGCGGCAGCCGACCCTCCGAATGTATGCGAGTGACGCGACAACGGAGCAAGTTACGGCGACACATGTAGCAGTTACAGTTCAACAGGTTATAGACCGCAAGTCAATATGACTCAAATAGGAAGGCAAAACACTGAACCAGTAACGGGAAATGTAATTGAATCTTTCAGTCCGATACACGAGGAACGGTACGCTTAGATAACTGCACACCGCTGCATAGATACGATGCTAGATGGGACCCAAATGTAATAGAACGAATACCAGAAAACATGACACAGTTGAAGGGAAAGGATAATGTTGTGAAAACACAAACGACGTATGGTGGAAGAGGAAAATTTTACTATGATCACTTTTTGACAGTCAGAAAATTCCAACATTACAAAGAAAGCGGAAACGGCTTATATCCACGCACGTTTATAAATCAATTCCAGATCGGGTTGCCAAAGCATTGGCCACTTAGACATAAACTCAACTTCATTTGTGGGCATATGGACATCTTTTATTTCTCCATAAGCTGCTTTTAAACAGTTTGCAATAAAGTGCCAAGTATCTACCACTTCCACAAAACCATTGTTATGAAGCTTTTATGTGGCTTACATATAAGTAAAGCTCACTTCATGGTACATGTTGATTGTATCAAGGATCCGTTGTAGCTTTTCAAACTTTTCCACAGAGGTGTTATCCTCTAGGAATGCTCCTTTCACCAAGGCCCCTTCTTTCACCATCTCGTAAGCTGACGTACCAGGCAATCACACTCAGTGTCCCTTCCTTTCATGCCTAACCGCTCTCCTCAGTTCTGCCGTCGATCTGGGCGCAATGATGCTGAATTTTGTCTGCTTACTTCCCTCGTAGAGGCCTTCAACGAATTCTGTCCACCTATACGCTCTCTCCTCTGCATTTATCAGTGGAATTCCCTTGGAACTCTTAATGTTAGCACCCTTGTTTTTAATTTCACCAGAGGCTATTTGGTCTATGCTACGCGCTGAATCCGTCCTTCCAACAATCATTTCGTTTTCGATTTCTTCACATTTTTCATGTAGCCATTTTATCTTAGCTTCCCTGCACTCCCCTTTTACTTCGTTCCTAAGTGACTTGCATTTCTGTATTCCCGAATTTCCCTAAACATTTTTGTACTTCCTTCTTTCATCGATCAACTGGAGCTTTGTATCTGTTACCATGGTTTCTTCGCAGTTTTCTTTCTTGTACCTATAGTTTTCTTTCCAACTTCTGTTATTGTCCGCTTTAAAAATGTATATCCCTCTTCAAGCTCCCTGCCTACTGAGCTATTCGTTATAGCAGTGTCTATGGCCTCAAAGAACTTCAGAGTATCTCTTCATTGCTTAGTACTTCCTTATCGCACTTATTTGAGAACTGATGCTCCCTGACTAATCTCTTAAACTTCAAGCTGCTCCACGTCATTACATTATTGTGGTCTGAGTCTATATCTGCTCCAGTGTATTCCTTACAATTCAATATCTGATTTCGGAGTCTCTTCCTGGCCGTGATGTAATCTTACCATGATGTAATCTTACGGAAATTTGCCCATGTCTCCCGATCTTTTCAAGTATACCCCCTGCTCTTGTGATTCTTGAACAGAGTGTTCGCTATTACCAGCTGATATTTATTGGAGAACTCAATTAGTCTTTCTCCTCTCTCGTTTCTACTACCAAAGCCATATTCTGTCGCAACCCTTTTTTCTACTCACTCCCCTACAATCGCATTCCAATCTCCATGATTATTAGATATTCATCCCCTTCACCTACTGAATTATCTATTCAGTATCCTCATATACTTTCCCTATCTGTTCATCTTGTGCTTGCAAAGTCAGCAGGTATATCTGTTGCTGTCCGTGTGATTTGCTGTCGATTCTGATGAGGAAAAAACTATCACTGAGTACTTGACAGTAACTCACACTCTGCCCTACCTTCCCATTCGTAATGAATCCTTATCCCGTTATACAATTTTCTGCAACTACTGATGTTACACAATCCTCATCTGATCAGAAATCCTTATCTTAGTTCCATTTCACCTCACTGACCCTCACTGAATCTAGATTGAGCCTTAGCATTTTCCTTTTCAGATTTTCTAGGTTCCCTATCACATTTAAACTCCTGACATTCCACGCCCCGCTTCGTAGAACGTTATCTTTCAGTTGGTTAGTCAATCTGTTTCTCATGATCACATCCTCCTTTGCAGTCCCTTCCCGGAGATCAGAATGGCTGACTACTCCGGAATCTTTTGCCAATGGAGAGATCAGCAAGACACTTCTTCAACTACAGGCCACACTTCCTGTGGAAGAACGTTGTGTCTTTAATCCAGAGGTTCCCATTGCCTTCTGCGTCCTCATCCCGGTGATCATTGCTGATTCTTCCGCTTTTGGGGTAGTTTCCCAACCCGAGTGTAAGAGAGAGCGCTGAACATCTATCCGGTCCTCCGCCCTCTTTGACAAGGTCATTGGCACAGTGAGGGGGACTACTTGTGTCGGAAGTCTTCGGCCGCCATTGCTGGTGATTTTCATTCATAATTAATGCGGCGGCGGTATTCGAACCCGGGAACAAGGACGTTTAGATTTTTCATCAACGACGCTACTCCTTGTATCTGTGTTGGTGCATTCATTTCAGTTGCCGTAAACTTTTGCTTTATCTTTTTCGGTTCCGCTCCAGTTTCTCCTGCATAAGTCGTAACAGGACGCACCACTATTTTCCCCTCAGTTGAAAAAAAATTTGTTTCTCCATAAAGTATTTTGCAGGCTTCCGGCTACTCTTCTTGCCTTTGTCATTTGCTTTTCCATTTCCGTGGTTAAATCTTTATAGCTGATGATAATACGGCCTAGATAATTAAAGCTCGTCACTTGTCCAAATGACATACTTCTAAATCGAAGTTAATCTTACGGTTTTTTTTATACCACTATGCTATTTGATTCTTTAGATGAAACTTCCTGGTTATATTGCTTAGCTATTTTATTCAGTCGGTGAGATAATCTTTGTAAATTATCCACATTATTTGCTATCACCACAGCATTATCAGCATAAATTGTAGTATTGCCCACTCTGAATCCCATTTTATATCCCGGTTTCTTTCTTCCGACATCAGTGGCGTGCTCCATTAATGGGTTGAGCAGGATTAGGTTTAATGAGACTCCTTGTCTAATTTCTTAATCTGTTGTGCTGCAGTTTCATCTGTCAATCATTTGTGTGTTTTAATTCTCGCTTTACTGCATTCCTTCTATGATTTTTAATGTATCTATTTATGAATTGGCAGTCCTTCTCGAATAAGGTTTGAGTTATGTCATGTTTTTCTAATCCAATCAAAGGCTTTCGACAAGTCAACAGAACACAAGCAGGCTGTGTTATTTAACTCTATGGATTTCTCCACAAACTGTCCTAGAACGAGTATTGTATCAGCATAATGAATAGTACGTAATGAAATTTTCACTCTGCCAGGAGTTTGATAATAATAATTTGTGGTAAGGACTATGGGACCAAGCTGCTGAGGTCATCGGTCCGTAGGCTTACGCACTACTTAATCTAACTTAAACTAACTTACGCTAAGGACAACACACACACCCATGCGGAGGGAGGACTCGAATCTCCGACGGGGGCAGCCGCACGAACCGTGACAGGACGCCTCAGACAGCACGCCTACCCCGCGCGGGGCCAGGAGTTTTTTACAACATTATTTAACTATTATTGAGGAAGGTAGGATATCAAGAGAATGAAAGGAAATTTTTACTATTGTAGTATTTAGAAAATGATATAAACAAGTCCAAGAGAATAGAAAAAAAGGTACAGGGTGGCGCACATTATGTGTTACCATTTTGTTTTTGAAAATAAAATTTATTGTCAATACAATCTGAAAGGAACATATACTACAATGAAGAGCCGTCCATGGAGATTTGTTCTAACTGAGCGCATGCTCAATATGTCCACCATTTCGTTTCCTAACTTCCTTCAAACGAACGCTGAAGTTAGTGATTTCCCTAAGGCACATGTCTTCCGTAATTTCACTGCAAGCTTGAAGAATAAGTCTTCTGAGCCCCATTAATCACATGGACATTTTGGGAAAATTTTTTCCTTTAGATATCCCCAAAGAAAAAAGTCTCATGAATTGAGGTCTGGACTATTGGGGGGCCAATTTTGTCCGTCATTGAAGCGACCTGGAAACCTGAGTGCAATGATCCGCATGTGGAAATGCTCGTGTAAAACTCCAACATAGTGTTGCAGACAAATGTTGAAGGTGTTAAGACAGTAACCAGCCACAAATTTACTTTCAGTTCCTTCATTCAAAGGGTACCGTTATCGGTTTCGAATCGTTGTGATTCATTCTCAGATGGTTTACACGCTTTCTTTACGACATGTGGTGTGTTTTTTACAGATTAACTGTCGTGAAACGTCGGTTTGGAGTATTTGTTTTCATAACATTCGTGTTTCCAGTATGTGGCCTTGCTCCATCTTGCATGAACCACTGCGTATTGAAGGGCAAGGCAGTAGCAAGAAGCTGTGGAATTTAATGGAGCTGAGAAGACTTATTCTTCAAACTTGCAGTGAAATTACGGAAGACATGTGCCGTAGGGTAATCACTAACTTCAGTGTTCGTTTGAAGAAAGTTAGGAAGCGAAATGGTGGACATTTTGAGCACGTGCTGAGTTAGAACAAATCTTCATGGACGGTTCTTCATTGTAGTAGATGTTCCTTTCAGATTGTATTGACAATAGATTTTATATTCAAAAACAAAATGGTAACACATTTCGTGCGCCACCCTGTGCTACAGTTCTAGTATACAGAAAAGGAGACAAACGCGTATTCGGCAATTATTGGAGTATTACCCAGCTTAGCATCCGTAATTGGAGACGGCTTAGAGAATGATATAGAAATGTCAGAAGAACAGCAAAGATGTAGGAAAAACAAAAGCACAGTAAGTGGTATTTTTGCCCTGAAAGAGAAAACAAGTTAACGGCACGAAAATAAATCGTAAAAGTTAAAAAAAAAGGACAGGTTGCGTTCATATGTTAATAAATCGCCAGTAGCTAGTCTGGCAGCAGTATGAAATTTCGATTTTGGTAGCTATGCTCAGAGGTAGAGCTTAATCGGGCGACGGAGAGGAGGAACAAACGAATGGCAACAAGGCAGGGGTGTGGGGGACGGGGGCATAATGCGAGCTGCAGTGAACGGCACACCTTATAGGAGGTGAGTGGCCGGGGCTTCTCTCGCCTCGCGTGCAGTTGGCTGTGCAATGGCTTCCGGTAGCGCAGCCGGCCGCGGAAATAAAAGCCACCGGATGCGGGGCGCAGCGTCGCCCTCGTGGGACCCATTGGTGGGGGGGACGGCGTGTGGAGTGGGGGGAGGCAGATGCTAGGCCCTAGATGTGGCGGGCACGTGGGGGAATGATTTAGCGCGCTGCCAAGGGGGCGAGCGAACGCACCGGTCCAATGCCTTACAATCACAGCGGGCGGCCGTTCGATAACAAGCGAGCCTAATTCCTTGATCTAGGTCGCCACTGAGTTGAGGACGGTCCACACTGGACGTCACGGGCGCGCAGAGCCCCTTGTGCACGGCCGGCCTTTGCGACCGAGCGGTTCTAGGTGCTACAGTCTGGAACCGCACGACCGCTATGGCCGCAGGTTCGAATCCTGCCTCGGCCATGGATGTTGTGTGATGTCCTTAGGTTAGTTAGGTTATATACTTCTAAGTTCTAGAGGACTGATGACCTCAGATGTTAAGTCCCATAGTGCTCAGAGCCATTTGAACCTTGTGCACGAGCAGCTTTCTTGTCTCAGTCAGCTACTCGTAGCAAGTGAGTCGACTGCAGAATTCCCCCGCCCACCGGCGTTTTGTTCCTCGCCTGTCACGAGAGTCTTTCATTTACACGTCAGCGACCAAATTACGTCTGTAAAACAACAAACTGGTAGCCATGATCGCAGGAATTATTTCTGTTCCATCATTACCGGTTTCGGCGAAACTAAAGCCATCATCATCGGATCTTAGGACATATACAGTTTACAACATCAACGCAAACAATGGTGATATTAATAGTTGCCTATGTATGTGATGGAGACACTTAATATTATAATGTCATCTCTCTTGGACGCCTATGTGCTACTTACGACAATTTTGTAAGGCCTGCGTGTTATAGCAAATATTAATATCACCACTGTTTGCCTTGATGTTGTAAGCTGTATGTGTCCTAAGATCCGATGATGGCGGCTTTAGTTTCGTCGAAACCGGTAATCATGGAATAGAAAGAACCGACGGAAGATTCTGTTAATATGAATAGAAAGAATTCCTGCTCTCTTGGCTACCAGTTTATTGTTTTTCAAGCGTCTAGATCGCTCCCACATGAGCACAATTTGCTCCCTACAAAATTACGTTTGTTGTGAGAGCTGTTTGCTGTGCAGTTAGGCATCTGAGCGGTAGAACTGGTGTTGGGTGGGACCATTCTTATTATGAAGAACCCGAAATCCAGTAACAGAAAATAGGAACAATCAATGACAACAGAATTTAGTAAAAACTAAAGCAAAATACATATTTCATGTACTTGACAGAGGTCGTATGGGATGTTTTCCATGCTCCTTTGAACAGAAACAACAGCAAACATATCGCCCAAAAATTTTTTAACATCTCCATTCACGGTCCAGAAGATACACGTGTCAACCAATATTCAACAGGCACTAAACAGCGTCCTTCAAGATTATCCTTTGTAAATCGTTTCCTTTCCAAGTGGAAAATAGCGACGAAAATAATTTTTCTGTTAAATAGATCTCACTTTTTCACAACTGTTAATAAACATTTATCTATTTACGTTCTTATTTATGTAAGGTATTAATAATATTTTTGTGTGTCTCACTGGCCTGGTGCAAGCCTTTCAACTGGACGCCACTTCGGCGACTTGCGTGTCCCAAAAAAAAATGGTTCAAATGGCTCTGAGGGACCCAACGTCTATGGACATCAGTCCCCTAGAACTTAGAACTACTTAAATCTAACTAACCTAAGGACATCACATAACACCCAGAAATCACGAGGCAGAGAAAATTCCTGACCCCGCCGGGAATCGATCACGGGAACCAGGGCGCGGGAAGCGAGAACGCTACCGCACTGCGTGTCCCTAACCCACCCCACTTATCCAAACGGGAAAAGCGGAGCTACTGTTTAAAGTGGAATGCGAACCGCATCTTTTGGCGGGTTTTACCACGAGGGCCGACTAGCTAGGTATTGTAAAACTCAAATACATATTTGCTTTCAGATGTTTCGCTTTTCCTATGGAAGAGCACTAGTATAGAAAACAACAGGTCGTCATGCAATCTGTGTTATGTGTTACGAAAACAAAGCGAACAGCAAACTACACTAATGGCCATTAAAATTGCTACACCAAGAAGAAATGCAGATGAGAAACGGGTACTCATTGGACAAATATATTATACTAGATTTGTCATGTGATTACATTTTCACTCAATTTGTGTGCATAGATCCTGAGAAATTAGTACCCAGAACAACCACCTCTGGCCATAATAACGGCCTTAATTCGCCTGGGCATTGAGCCAAACAGAACTTGGGTGGTGTGTACAGGTGCAGCTGCCCATGCAGCTTCAACACGTTACCACAGTTCATCAAGAGTAGTGAGTGGTGTATTGTGACGATCTAGTTGCTCGGCCACCATTGACCAGACGTTTTCAATTGGTGAGAGATTTGGAGAATGTGCTGGTCAGGGCAGCAGTCCAACATGTTCTGTATCCAGAAAGGCCCGTACAGGACCTGCAACATGCGGTCGTGCATTATCCTGCTGAAATGTAGGGTTTCGCAGGGATCCAATGATGGGTAGAGCCACGGGTCGTAACACACCTGAAATGTAACGTCCACTGTTCAAAGTAGCGTCAATGCGAACAAGAGGTGACCGAGACGTGTAACCAATGGCACCCCATACCATCACGCTGGGTGATACGCCAGTATGGCGATGAGGAATACATGCTTCCAATGTGCGTTCACCGTGATGTCGCCAAACGCGGATGCGACCATCGTGATACTGTAAACAGAACCTGGATTCATGCGAAAAAATGACGTTTTGCCATTTGTGCACCCAGGATCATTGTTGAGTACACCATCGCAGGCGCTCCTGTCTGTGATTCAGCGTCAAGGGTAACCGCAGCCATTGTCTCCGAGCTGATAGTCCATGCTGCTGCAAACGTCGTCGAACTGTTCGTGTAGATGGTTGTTGGCTTGCAAACGTCCCCATTTGTTAACTCAGCGATCGAGACGTGGCTGCACGATCCGTTACAGCCATGCGGATAAGATGCCTGTCATCTCGACTGCTAGTGACACGAGGCCGTTGAGATCCAGCACGGCGTTCCGTATTACCCTCTTGAACCCACCGATTCCATATTCTGCTAACAGTCATTGGATCTCGAGCAACGCGAGCAGCAATGTCACGATACGATAAACCGTAATCGCGATAAGCTACAATCCGACCTTTATCAAAGTCGGCAACGTGATGGTTCGTGCATTTCTCCTCCTTACACGAGGCATCACAACAACGTTTCACCAGGCAACGCCGGTCAATTGCTGTTTGCGTATGAGAAATCGGTTGGAAACTCTTTTATGTCAGCACGTTCTAGGTTTCGCCTCCGGCACTAGCCTTGTGTGAACGCTCTGAAAAGCTTATCATTTACATATCACAACATCTTCTTCCTGTCAGTTTAATTTTGCGTCTGTAACACGTCATCTTCGTGGTGTAGCAATTTTAATGCCCAGGAGTGTAAAAATTAAGAAGACACACAAGCACGAAATCCATTATTATGTTAAGAAGTGAGCACCGCGAGAGTAGGTGAACTTTCAGTGTTAGCTGACAACGCTAGAGTCCCCTGTCACTGGCAGTCTGTAGGACGTTTAAGATTTTAGAGTTCCACACTCGCTACTGTCAGCTGTCAGCTGATCACTGAAATACTGACTTAGATGCAAGCTCGTGATGTACACCCACAACGAGTAGTCGATTTTGACCAGAAAATCGTTCGTGTCTCACGTGCTTTAGTTTCGTTAAATGGCGATGTGTTAACACCAACGTTAACAACGTCCTGTACTGAACTGTGAAAGTGAGGTTATGAGGGAGCATCTGTCCTGTGAAAAGTTGAGGTATTTCAAAAACCTCGTTCTTGACAATTTTACTTGGCAAATTTTACACAATGCTGTCAACTGAAAGTGTATTACCACACATTTCAAAATATTAAGATTCGTTTACTCGAGTGTACATACAGGGGTTCGACAAAAACATGCAAACAGCACAAGAAATGCATGCTTGAACATTAATGCAGGTGCGCAGAACCGAGACTTTTACAGACATAGTGCAAACCCAACGTCCAGTGCTGCCTTTGGGAGCACCAGTGTAAGCGTGGCTCTTACTGCTGGCGTGTTATGAGAAGCCATAACAGTGTTCGCCATGCTGACGTTCAGAGGTGCTCCAGATATCATCGCGCCGTCGTAAGCGAGCCCCTCCTTCACTCAAGGTACGATTTTGCACGATGGGACAAACTACATGTCCAGTGCTTTTCTCCCTCTCCCCCATGTTTTCTCAACCCTTTTCTCCCTGCCATCGTTACTGTTGTTAGTGTGTGGGTGCTATTCTGCCATTCTGCGCAACGATCTGAGATGTACCCTTTACCCTGTGGCTCCTGCAAGATGCAATTTCCACCCCCACACTACTACAGAAGTCAGACAGACGCTCCTAACGTTCTAAAGAGAAATGCCTGAAAAACTTTCAGCAATAAATATCTTCTGGAGTCGTCCGCTTTAAGGAAATGACACAAAAATTCACAAAATTTCTTACGTAACTGGTGGGATAGTTGGGTACTTGAGTAGTGCTAGTTACTGCACGAAAAACATGAAACTAACGAAAATTATTATTTATTTTGCAAAAATTCTGAGAAATCACAATGGCACTTTTAGTTATGAACTGAACAAGTTATTTCAGGGTTCTTTTCAGAATGTGAAGTTACCTCTTAAGGATAGGATTCGCTAATGAAATTTCTATACAAAGTTTAAGATTGTTATTGACTTGGCAGAATGGCTGAGAGCCACGCCTACTCAACTTGAATAATTACCCATTAGAATGTTGCTAGGTACGGTCGAGGCTGTCACATGTGAAATGCAGTGAAGTGTATTGTTCTAGAGGAAATATGGGGCTCACAAGAGCTGAAGCGCACAATACCGTAAGCTGCGATGACTGCTGTCTGCGCCGCTCGCTGCTGACAAATAAGATAACTCTCATTCTATCTGATAAGAGCGTCGGCCAACACAGTGAACAACGCTTAATCGCAAGGACTCAGTACAGAGTCGCACTCCGATTCGCTCTCGACAGAGGTGCTCTCCCAGTGAAGTACTGAGGAGAGACTTGTTCCTCGCTCTTCGACTACACCTACGAGCGCACACGCTCTCGTTACGTGTTCTCGCTCCAAGAGCGACAACGGAACACCCCCTCTCCACGCCAGACATGAAGGAGTATATCTTTCGGTCTCTTCATTACTCCTTTAGTTCAAGGCGTCAGGAATATCGTCTGCCAATCAGCATTGCTCTTCTAAAACCGGAGAATGACGTTTCGTTGAAGGCGACCAATCCAGAAATCTGTAGCATCGGCGTTTGGCGTTTGCTGTCTCAATGTGGAAACCTCTGAAACTGTGTGCTATGTTTGTAAAGAATGCGTAGGCTGGGCGCTCCCACACAATGTAGCGGAATTTGCTTTTAAGCCGAACACAGGGTCGTTGTCCCCTTTCACTCGGTGCAACCGCTGTCCGCCCCACGGACGGGCTGAATCGTCTTCTGAAGTGAGCGGCCTCTCAATGTGCTCTCCGCCTCTCCCGAACTAAAAGCTCTTGTGACCGTCGTGTCTTGAATGTATGTGTGTGTACGCCAGCCTTTAGTATCTCAACCCCAGTGCGCACTTGTTATTTGCATATCGTTTATATGAATTCATACAAAATTGACTTTATCTTATCGAGTTTGGGTTCGAATGCAGCGTCTTGATGTGCGGAATATGATTGTGACGGCGGAATATGTAAGCAATGAAGGAGACCATGATGTCTTACACTACGGAACTATACTAATCCAATCGAATGGATTACTCTTCTTCCTCGCCCCCCCCCCCCCCCATATCTTCAACTCCTTATGTATTATAATGTCCACTGCAGTTTCTTCCCGCCTCCTCCCAAGCTCTCAGCTCCTTGTTAATCGCTCTGTCTGTCGTAGTTTCTTGCTCTCCTCCACTCGCAAGTCTTTTCCCCTCTCATCCCCATTCTGATCTAACCAGCTTTTACACTCATGTTTCTTATGCTGTTTCACTCCTCCAGCCCCCTCCCTACACCCACTTTACCCTCCCTTCTAACACTAGATTTCGTACTTACCAATTCCACTAAACAACATCTATAGTTGGGCCACACCTGCCCCTCCAAATCTCCTCCATTCTCCTCCTGCTTTCTTGCCCTTGCAATCATGCTCTTCATTTTCTACCTTTTCTTAATCTTATACAAGCTTCAAGTAATACTGTCTACTCCTATTTCTCTGCCCTCATTTCCACTCCCAATTCCTCCTTCTGTTTTCCCAATCATATTGTTATATTTAATACTTTTTACATTATTTCTGTCACTTACATCTTTAAGTGGGATTTTTTGCTTCTGTACCGTATTCCACTCATATTGGTTTATTCAGTACTTTTTTGTATTATTACTATTTCATTAAACGCGATTCATTGGTTTCTGTACTTTATTTGTACAGAAGTCCTTGCAGACTTCGGATTCTTCATGCTGCATAATGTATGTTCACTTCATATTATTAAATGCAAAGATGACGATTCAGAATACTGCTTCCAAATGTAATCACTTGCATCAGATGACACCTAACACGTGCAAGCTCACATCTGTGATATTTCTAAATTTACTGTCTTCAGTGTCTACATTCTTTCACAGTTTCATCGTAAAGGTATGTGTTTGTCTTGTTTACCTGCTTTGAACTGCCTTAGCTGAAATGATATGTTAATGGTCTAAGAAGTAAGTGAATGTCTTCCAGTTTTATATTAGTCTGCGTCTAATAATTTTTTTCTTTTTTGGATTTTCAATTTTTATGTACTGTGTGTCTTACTATTTTCATATCCTAGCTTTTATTACTGTGATTTATAATGGCATAAGAGCCGAAATCTAGATAGTACCCTAAGACAAATACAGCAACACAGAGTTAAATGGTGGTTTATCCATTTGAGTCGTTACGCGGCCTCAAATTCTTCTTCAAATGTCTTCACTGCTCGACGTTTCGATACAGTTGTCTTCACTAGCACTAGATATGCATGTCGTCCAATGTAGCTGTCCTGCAATCATCGATTCGATATTCACATGACAGTCACAGGCTCCCAACAAACGCGAGCAGTACTAACGCAGAACAGTAAACTGCAGCTCGATCGCCCACCATCGACCTCAGACAAGTGCTAGTAGACAATACACATTCTAACTCTCCTCACAAACAAACAGTATTCAAACGAGACTTCTAAACTCTTTTTTTCCCATTATTGTATTTCAATTCCCCATCAGGGCGGGCTGCCAGCAGCATACACACTGCTCTTCAGCCGAAAGACATAGAACAAACAATAGAAGACATTTAAAAAGAACAAAGGAGAAAACATGGTGAACATAGATATAAAAAAGGGGGAACATCATGGAAGACAATAGAGAAAAAATGGGCGACTGTAAAATGGAGATAAAAACTGTAAAAAATTACACACACAAAAAACCACACTGGGACAATTAAATGAACACAAGGCACAGTATGACCAGAGCATAAGAGTATCAATGGATGGCGTAGCTCATAACAAACACTGACAGTAACACTAAGTGCACGGCCAGCACACAATTAAAATCACACCTCTCGACGTGCAAGAGAAACAGCACTAATCACAACACTGACGTGAAATGATGATCAAAACGGAGGCTCTGCAAAGCGCAAGGAGATGAGGGAGAAGGGAAAAAGGGAGCGAGGGGAAGAGAGGAGGGAGATAGGTGGGAGAAGCGCCAGAGAGGGCCAGGTAGGGGGGGGGACGGAAAGATACAAGGATGGGGTGCAGGGTCTCAGGGGGGGGGGGGGAAGGAGGAAAATCACTCTGGGAGAAGGAGGGGAGAGGAAAAAGGGGGCCCTGGGGAGGGGGGGAACAAGGCCTGATTATAGTTGGAAGGAAGGGTATATGTCACGGCGAAGTTCATCATCTGGGAGGGGGAGGTGCTGGAAATTGCTCTGATGAAGGAGACGGAGGGTGTGGAGGTGGAGAGAGGGAGGGATACAACGATAGAGGCCAGGCAATGGGTGGGGGAGGGGATGGAGAGTAAGGAGGAAACCAGGGGTGGGGGTGGATCAAGCCAGCGGACAATGTAAAGGATGTGGAGATGTTGGAGGAACAGGATGAGGTGAGAGAAGGGGATGAGTTCATACTGGAGCTGTGTGGGGGAAGGAAGGCAAATACGGAAGGCAAGGCAGACCACATGGCATTCAAGGATTTGGAGGGCCTTATAAAAGTGGATGGGTGTGGAGATACAGGCAATGCTGGCATAACAGAGGATAGGATGGATGAGGGATTTGTAGGTGTGGAGGATGGTGGAAGGATGTAGTCCCCATGTCCGGCCAGACAGGAGTTTCAGGATGCAGAGGCAGGAATGGTCTTTCTGCTGGATGGTCTGGAGATGAGGGGTACAGGTGAGGCGACAGTCGAGGGTTGGGCCAAGGTATCTCAGGGTGGGGCTGAGCTGGATAGGACGACCCAATAACGGTGAGGTAAAAATCATGGAGACGAAAGGAGAGGGGGGGTGTGGCCTATGATGATTGCCTGGGTTTTGGAGGGGTTGAGATGGAGGAACCACTGGTTACACCAAGTGGGAAACTGGTTAAAGTGGGTTTCGAAGGTGCATTGGGACTGTTGAAGGGTAGGACAGAGAGCCACAAAGGTGGTGTCATCAGCATACTGCAGAAGGTGGACACGTGGGAGTGGCTTGGTCATATCAACCGTATACAAGAGATAAAAGAGAGGGGAGAGGATAGAGGCCTGGGGGGCTCCAGCAGTGGGAGTTGGTGTTGTGGAGGGTGACATAGGAAGGATGGCGCGAGATGAAGGAAGCGACCAGATGGACAAAATTGATAGGCATGGCGTAGGTTTGGAGATTAAGGAGGAGATTGGGATGCCATACACGGTCATAGGCATTTTGGAGGCTGAGGGAAACATAAATGGCAGAGTGGTGGGAGTTGAGCTGGAGGGAGAGAAGGTGAATGAGGTTAAGGAGTTGGTCTTCAGTGGAGAAGGATGGTCAGAAGCCACACTGGGTAAGGAGGAGAAGGTGGTGTTGATTAAGGTGCTGATGGATACGGCAGGAGAGGATGGATTCGAATACCTTACCGAAGATGGAGGTGGGGCAGATGGGACGATAGGAAGAGGCGGCAGAAGGGGGTTTGTTGGGTTTGGGGAATAAGAGGACGCGGGAATTCTTCCACAGGTCAAGGTAGAAGCTGGTAGAGAGGATGAAGTTATAGAGATGGGCGAGGACAGTCAGGAAGGAATGGGGGCTTTCTCTAAGGTGGTGGTAGGTGCCACAGTCGTGACCAGGGGCCGTGTTGCGTTTAGACTGGAGGATAAGTTTAATGTCTTGTGCTGTGATTGGGTTGTTGATGTCGGGGGGAGGCAACTGCCCAAGTACTGAAGACTAGGAGCAAGTGGAAAGACCGAGGTATCGGCACGTTCCATGAAGGTGGGGGAAAAGAATAATTGAAGTGGGGATCACCTGGGATCGAGACGACCTCGTAAAGGTGAGAAGCGAAGTGGTTGGCCTTACTGAAGTTTTCGGAATGGGACGATCGTTATGGAGAAGGGGGTAGTGGGGAGCGGAAAGGGAACCAGTAAGGCGATGGAAGGCGGATCAGTACTTGGAGGAGTTGGTAGGGAGGGTGGCGTTGAGTCGTGTGCAGATCTGACGCCAGTCTCGGGGTTTTGTTGCTGCGATAAGGTACCCTACGTGTCGCTGTATTTGCCGGTGGCGTTGTAGTGTATCCCTGTCACGAGTGCGCAGGAAGGACCGATAGAGGCGGCGGGATTCAGGGAGGAGGAGGAGGAGGAGGAGGAGGAGGAGGAGGAGGAGGAGGAGCAGGAGGAGCAGGAGGAGGACAGCCTGTGGAGGGACAGTGGGACGGTGGGGGTGGATGGTTTTAGTAGGAATTCTAAACTCAAGACATTCTGCTTAATATATCCTCACACTACCCTCCTTAAATTTGAGAACACCAGACCGTGTAATACAACGGAGCAAGATAGGAATGACCTGTGTGAGCTGTTGGTTAGAGTACGGAAAAGTATGCTCAAATAATGATTACTAATGATACTTATAGTATTGTACTGATAATTATTGTGTGTATGTACATACTTATTGGTATTGCTCAGTCTTATATAAATTGTCTTTATCTGTCCAAGCAGTTCCACTGAACAAATCAGATGGCGCCAGTAGACAGCACCACTGTGTGGAGGTACGTTGTTTACGGCTCTGTTCAGTTGTAGTTCCGTTTGTATGACTCTAGAACACGCAGCCAAATAAGGTGGTACACGCAGCGCAAGTAACTGAATATGGACTCAAAGTGCAAGGTTTCTTATGATTCTCGGGTTAGTTGAACGGTGTTTTTGACTCAGAAAATAGACTTACCTATACCTATAGCTATGGCTATCATCAGTGGCATAGTAGTTGTGACGAAATATGCTTCTAGAACTGTCGATAAAAATGTAATTAATCTTTCCTTTATGGTTCGATGTAATAAAAATTACTTTGCATAACAAAACAGAGTGCGTCTCACGTCACTTGGAGCGCAAGGACAAGGACAGCGGACGTTCTCACGGACGTCGCGAAAGCAGGAAAAGGAACGTCGTAACTCCGCTATGTTTTGGATTCGATTTCGTTTAAAATCATAGGTACCTTGTCCAACAGAGAACAACGAAATCAGTCAAAGTCGTACTATTGACATCAAAATCATGAACGCTGTATGTACCTGTAGGAGTACCTAATGCCGTTGGTTCATTATGTGTTACATCCTTCTGCTGTATAGAAACAATCGCTCTCTTTACTTGAACCTAACCATTATTTCTAACGTCACTCTGTCTTTGAGTGCTGTCGTGGAAAATGAAATGCTGTGTTAAGAGGCGGTGGCACTGATCTCCGTATGTTTACTAATACTTGCAAACAAATACAAGTAAACCGAATGAAATTTATTAAACTTGTTTTCGAACCCTTTTAGAGGCAACTGTAGGCTAACTTACAAAATACAGTACATTTTTCATTGATACCGAGTGTGTCGTGTATATTTTTCCAGACTGTATTTTGCAAATACACTTTAACGTCTGAAAGCTTCCTACACTTTTCCAACAAAACGGAGCACATAACTGACAAAGCTTCATTCAAAATGACCTGAAAATGTTTCCCTTTTTGTACTGTATTTTGACCCAAGAATGAATATTGCGTGATCTGACTTAAATCTGATTGATATATTCAGAAGTAGATAGTGTTTTCATGGGGCAACGAAAAATATAAGGGGAGCTTGAACATATATTTAATAGTATGCGATATTGCAATAAGGCCTTTTAATTTTCTGGCAAATCTGTGTCTTTGTCTTCTCCCATATAGAAAGTGCCATTACAGGATGATGTAAGATCTCACTTTGTAAACCCCAGAACGTATTCACAAATGAGCCTGTAAAAAAGTAATCTCCTCAAACATCAATAACAGCAAGAAATTTGGCAGTTCACGGAAGCACCAACTTATCTTATACTGACGGTAAAACGCATGCGAAAATTTGGAAATCAAAAAATATCTATGACACTCTGTCGCTTTCTTAAATTAAAATTGTCTGCACATTTTTTGCAATGCAAACTCTCTAATACATTCTTCAGTTTCAATTTGTACCTCTTGTTCGATTTCCAAAATCTCAACGTGGGCATTGTAGATCTTAAACAATTTTAATCAGTTTCAATTCAGGGAAGCTTCCCTCAGGTAGCATTACTTATTGCGTCTGTGAGAATATTCCTAGTATTGTAGCTATACTAGGTACCCCTTCTTCAAATTCGGACTCAAAGTAAATTTTAATAAATCCTGTGCGCCAAAATCCATAAGATTATCTATTACAGTCTGTTGTAGCTGTGAAAGCTCGTGGGCGCACCCACACAAGCTTAAATTATTCTCTGTCAGTATCTTGATAAACTTAGTCGAATCTTTCTCGAATTCCAGCAGTTTCTCTGTCTAACGCAGAAAACATTTTTCGTTTTAAATGGTCTCCAAGCAACAAGCCGGCACCTCTACTTCCGTCGCCATAAATGTGTCTCCTCCCAATTCGTTTTGGATCTTCAGTAGCAATACCAAGCTCTTCACACAAGCTTTTAGCATAACTTAATGACTCGTCTACAATTTCCAATCGCTTCTCTTCAATTAGCATCTATAAGGCGCTTATTTTCTGAGTACACTGATCTAGGCGAAGTCTCCCCATTTGCAAAAAATTTTGGGCATAATTTACTTCATGTAACGCCGGTTGCTTGAGACACAGAAAACACAGAAACGAAAATGACTGCATCCCGACTAACGAAGTTACTGGTCCCTTCATGTGTTGAACCTGTCGTCCATTTCTATTAGCTTCTGTAGCGTTGTACAAATTTCTTTGCAATGATTTGTGACATGTTTACTGCATTGCCTCTTGCGCTCCATCATGTGCTCTGGATCGTCTTCAAACTCTGGGGCAGAAACCATTGTCTGTTACAGTAGCATTTATTGGCTGAAACATTTAATGTAAAATTAATGTCCTCCAGACTAGGAGGGTTTAGAGAACCTAATAAGAAACCCTTGCAGAGTCTAAAACTCAGGTAAACATTCCTTTATCATACTGTTGCAATGCACGAAGTTTTTCGTTTTTGCGTCCATTCAAATCTTATTTAAGGTCAACCATGTTTGAAGATCTTCTGAATCACATTTTTATTAGACATATTTACTGCGATATTACCGATAAAATAGGTTTAGATGATTTCTTAAATGCATTGTTTCGTGACACGTAAAGTGCAGCACAGTTTTTACATTATCCAAGTGACCTTTAGTACTGAACAGTATTTGACAAATTAAATAACATTTTACCAATCATTTTATATTATATTTACGGGAGACTCTTTTCTTGAACAGATACCCACTCACACAACACATGAACCGCCCAGTTTGATATGTTGTGCTTCAAAGTGCCTGTAAACAGAATTTTATCAGAAGTTTTGGAGATTTCATTTTTCCAAAAGTGTCTTCTCAATTGTATTAAAAAATATACTTAAATGTTGGGCATTTTCAGACCTTGTGGGTAAGTTTCATTCTTTCTGGTACAGCACACTCCTATTTCGTAAGTACTCGAAAACTCTTGAATAAACTATATTTGACAAACAGTAGTCACGTTTTGCAAATGAACATATTTTATGGGCAACTTGAGCTCTCAGCAGGATCGCATTTGATTGTTAAAAATTTGATTCAGGGTCATTTTAGTCTAAATCATAAGGAATAAACAGTGGCCTAAGGCAGCCCACTATTGCATGATATGTTGACAAGTTTTTAAATAAATGTTTTTGTATGGTTTACTTCATAAAACATTAAAAAGAGCGCGGATAGAGTTGTAAAAGGTATGAAATTTGAATATAGGCACTTACCAAGAATCTTTGTCGTTTGATGAAGCCGAAAATTTTAATTTTATTTATTTATTTTTTTATTTAACCTGATCTGATTAGGGCCCTCAGAGCCCCTCTTACATTGGACCAGGGTTTTACAGATACAGTACCATTTTTACATGAAAATTTTCAAAAAAATAACAGTTTTAATATGACAGACAGTATTAAAACGATGTGCGTCCGAAGTGACCCCGTGAGTAAAAAATACTACGAACTTAAAAAGTTAATACTGGCAGTACTCGTACTGTTACAGCTGCTGCCACTAATATTGTTAATAATAACAATAATGATAATGATAGTGGTAGATATAAAAAGAATTTATAGGTGCTTTCTGAGAAACTGCCCTACCTAAGAATACTTGTTGGAAAAAATGATGTACAAATGTAATGAGACCGTTCAGGGACAACAGTAATCCTTATTGTTGCTTTAGTTCATATTCCATTAACTGTCTTCTGAAGCTGGAGATGTTATTCAGTTCCATAATGTAGTGCAGGAGGTTATTTCAGAGTCAGATTCGTGTCATTGAGAAGGGCTTCGAAAAAGTGGTTGAAGGATGGTGTGACACAGAAAGGATTTTGCTATTATGGGAATGGATGTTTCTGCCATGTTGTTCAGATAAGAGCGTTAAGGTCGAGGAGAGATATGAGGGACAGTGTTCGTTGATACGACACAGAGTATGGAAATCTCTACGCTTGTCTGCACACAGCCAGGATGGCTTTGTACATGATGGTGAAGCATGATCAAAGAGTCGAACACCACAGATATAACGAACACAGGCATTCACAACCAGTTCCAAGAGCCGTGAGCTTTCTCAAGAATCGCTGTAATCAATAATTCCAAGTTTAAGTTTTTGGGAGTAGACAAGACAATAATTTTGGGTGTGCCAAACGAGTCAGAACGAAACCTCTGGTGGCCAGCATATGAACTAACAAATCTATTCGCACTAAGGACACCGCTGCTACCCATCGGAAAATCGTAGTTCTAACACTCTTATCAGCAACTGTGCCCTCAGACAAGGAACCGAAACTTTTCTGACAATAACAATGAAGGCTCAGGTGACCCTAGTTTACTGTATAATTGTTTAGGTTATATCTTACAACTCCATTTTGGGCCACTTCCATTTGTCTAACTGCCATGAGATTCGGCGTAAATGTGTGTCTAGTTTCGATGGCAATGCGTCAACTGATCTAATGAGTGTGCAGACAGGATTATCCAGCTTGGCCGCAACCTACCGCCTACCCATTTGCGCCGCTCGGGGCCATGACATCACCCTTCCCTCCCCCTCCCAGCACCGCCTACGCTTCGCCACTTCTCAACTGAAAACCTGACAAAACTGAACCATCGTATGCCGAGAGTATGCAGGGCAGTGATTAACGCAAAGGTGGCTGTTGCGTTGCGTTTATCTATATATTGTTTCAGCTTAATAAACGTTCAGGAAAAAATAAAATGCAATTTCATACTACATTTCCTCTTCATTGCCCATAATCACTTGGTGTTTCCAAACTTATTGAGGGTAATGTATGTACAGAATGTAACTGGCGTTACTCTTACGTACTCTGTTTAGCTGTGTTAAAAAACTTCATGCCAATCTGACATCTGTTATTTGTCGCTTTCCTGGTGCTGCAATTTTAATGGCCAATAGTCTACATTACTTATAGCAAACGGAACTTCTGTTGTGTCCATCAAGACTTCAAATAAAATGTTCCAGGGACGTGCAACCTGTAAATGAAATACCCGGGTACAAGGAATCCTCTAATATGGCAAAATGCATAACGCAATGGGCATCAAAAGTACATGCCTCAATGCTGTAATTGGAAAAGTAAATTTAATAACGGAAACAAAGACATACGTTACGACGATACATGATGAAGAGGAAAAACACAGTGACCACCTGCTTAATCGCGAATTAGTGTACCAATGGAACGCGAAACAGCAACGACGCTGTTTGGTATTGATTCGATAAGACCTTGGTACGTTTGCGGAGGCATGTGGCACCAGATGTCTAAGCAATTCCCGTAAACTGTGGACCGGTGGTTTGCGGGCCCAACGGCGTATCAGCTGTATCCTAACGGGTGCAGAGCAGACGAAGTCGATAGCCATGACATCATTATGTGTTCACTGACAAACTCTGAAAACTACCACAGCACGAGTCTGACATTGTGACACGGACGGTTATACTGCTGGAAGATTAGATCGCTGTGAGAGAAGGCGTATTGTACATGAAGGGAAGCAGGCGGTCCGCGGTAATGGTCCGCAGTAATTGAAAGCGGTAGCCAGCCAGGAGCTGGGAGTGGAAAGGTGCCAGGGCATAAAAAACACAGTACGTCACCCAGAAAAGATAAATTGGTTTTATTTAAGAAGTTGTTATTGCGAATCTTTTTATTTGACACGCGAAATCTACAAACACAAATGAACTCACTTATTTCCAACAATCCAAGCAAATGAGAAATATACTTTTAATATCTGAAATTTGATCACAGTTAAATCGAGATTTTAAAATGTGACATTGCGTGACAAGCTTGATGCCACTCGTGTGGTTCTATCTCGAAATAAATTCAGTAAAGCACAGTATGAATTCTTGTTACTACTAGAACAAACAGAAAAACATTTAAGTTAACAAAAGTTCCAGATAATACATCAATTATCATTAAACATTTAGTTAACGCATCAGTTGAAACTTGTAAGCATACAGAATCACAGATAGTATAGTAACGATGTGAGGTACAGACTTTATGTAAATCTGAGAAACAGAGAACTCTCATAAATAGGTAGCAATTGTTTCATTAAAGAACTAGAAATTAGAAACAAAATAGTCAAACGTGGAATTAGGTAGAATGCAAATCTCAGCCGACAGCTTGGTTTCGTTGGCGTACTTTCTTTCGCGCCATTTTCTTAGCTTAGTAGAGATACACAATTCGACCTTTCTTTACTGCTAAAACTCAAACTTGGCGCCAGTTCACAGTAAGAGGAGGCGGTCGAGTGATTTAGGTTAGTGGAGGTAGCCAAAGTGACCTATCTTCCTGCGATTTTCTTAGATTAGTAGAGATAACCTTGGTGTGATGCATTATTCTGTTGGAATTTGAACTTCCCGCCATTTTTATTGGTGAGGGGAGGGGAGGGGAGGGGGACGTGGCACTTTCCCGCCAAAAGCCCCCATCTTGGATAATGTCTAAATCTACATCTACATGACTACTCTGCAATTCACATTTAAGTGCTTGGCAGAGGGTTCATCGAACCACAATCATACTATCTCTCTAGTATTCCACTCCCAAACAGCGCGCGGGAAACTGTTGCGAAGGCTACATGCAGCCATCTTGGATATATCTGGCAACAATGCAGAGTGGCTCAGAAGGAACATTGTTCCAATACTTACATAAATAAAATTTACTCAAAACGCCCATGTAGCTTAAACAAAAAGAGCAAGTAGTAAAACCAAACTTTCATTAATCCCTAGCACAAAATAAATTACAGGCAAACAGCACACATAATTTTCATAAATTACCAAAAGAGCTCAAACCTAGACAACCAGCCCTGAATAACTGAGGCATAAACAATTTTAACATTGTAATTTAGCCAAGTAGAATCGGTAAAGTCTTTAAATTATCTCAGGGTTAACTCAAACCTAAAACAATATAACACACATATATCAAAGAAATTTACAGCACGGCAGATAGACTGCTTGTACAGTCTGCACACTAAACATTTCACTAAATAAGTCCAACAAGTGCTGATAACTCGGTCTCGTTAATGCCACTTTTCCCATGAATTCTGTACAAACAAATAGCAAACGAAATTCCAAGGGTCCCTTTCACCAGGCGATATGCTTTCCGGGCATATACACTCCTGGAAATTGAAATAAGAACACCGTGAATTCATTCTCCCAGGAAGGGGAAACTTTATTGACACATTCCTGGGGTCAGATACATCACATGATCACACTGACAGAACCACAGGCACATAGACACAGGCAACAGAGCATGCACAATGTCGGCACTAGTACAGTGTATATCCACCTTTCGCAGCAATGCAGGCTGCTATTCTCCCATGGACACGATCGTAGAGATGCTGGATGTAGTCCTGTGGAACGGCTTGCCATGCCATTTCCACCTGGCGCCTCAGTTGGACCAGCGTTCGTGCTGGTCGACGGGCACGTGCACCTTCCGCCGACCACTGGCGACAACATTGATGTACTGTGGAGACCTCACGCCCCACGTGTTGAGCAATTCGGCGGTACGTCCACCCGGCCTCCCGCATGCCCACTATACGCCCTCGCTCAAAGTCCGTCAACTGCACATGCGATTCACGTCCACGCTGTCGCGGCATGCTACCAGTGTTAAAGACTGCGATGGAGCTCCGTATGCCACGGCAAACTGGCTGACACTGACGGCGGCGGTGCACGAATGCTGCGCAGCTAGCGCCATTCGACGGCCAACACCGCGGTTCCTTGTGTGTCCGCTGTGCCGTGCGTGTGATCATTGCTTGTACAGCCCTCTCGCAGTGTCCGGAGCAAGTATGGTGGGTCTGACACACAGGTGTCAATGTGTTCTTTTTTCCATTTCCAGGAGTGTAACTTGGTAGAATAGAGAACCACACATTTTCTCAAAGCCATACTCTCCTTCGACAAATTATCATCTCTTACATGTGCCACATGACTGACAGAACAAGTTCTTGGACGGCCATCCTGCAGTTGTCGGTCCAAATCGAGTGAGAGCAAGATCATGGGCAACGCAGTTCAATCGGCTAAGTGGAGAGTGAGGCACGCGAAGGAGTCGGTTGCTTAGCTCCACAGATAAAGAGATTACAACACGTTTTCGAGTTCGTACCGTTGCACCGCATGGGTCAGTAATGGTGCACAGTTCTCCTGAGACTTCTACTACTACCACAGGTCCAATGTAAGCCTAGATGAATATTACCCATAACACAATACTGCCCCACTAACTTGTGTCCATCGTGCAGTGCGTCTTTCAAGCAGCCGTTTGCTTGGATGACGGCATATACGGACGGAACCATCGACTTGATGTTAACAAGAAACGTAATTCATCCGACCAGGTGATACGTTTCCATTGATACATAGTCCAATGCCAACTTTCCCTCGCCCACTCCAATCGTAAATGACGACACTGTTGGGTCAATATTGGAACACGTCGGGGTCGTCTGCTGAAGGTCCCCATTTTCAGCAATACACCCTGAACGGTGTGCACCAAAACACTTGCGTCTGACCCCCATTGTAATCTGACGTCAGATCTCCCACAGATCGCCGCCTATCCTGCTTTGCAGAACCGGCAACCTTCCGTCATTCACGACGAATCGATAAAATCGAAGCACTTGCTAGATTTCTGATTTGCACGACCTGTAACAATTCGTAATTAGGAAAAATCGTTATCTGTCAAAAGTGCTATCAGTTCGATGGTTGACTTTCAGTGTAAGAATCTGTGACATTCAGGAACATAAGGCAGTGCTCTGCAGAACTACCTAGCGTTGATTGTGCACCAGCACACCGGGTCATTTCAAATTCCTTGCCCTGCTACACTGTCCCCGAGAGAGGGCTGGTAGACTCAGACGGTAGCGAGAACAATCGTCTAGTGAGCGCCGTGTCCGGATGCAGTATGGAGTCGGCAGCATTTGGACATAGTAACCTACGTCTCACATGCTGGAATGTGACACCGGAAACAGCAGACCACGACACTTAGAACCGAACACTGAGTTAGTGATATCAGCTAATGTACGTAGTCGCCGACGACGTACAGTCGAAGCAAGACAGAGTGTTGATCTGCTGATAAGTAGCGTTTAACGCGGTCAGCTGCTGGGAGAAGCATGCAAGGTGGTTCATAGAGTACACACTAAGGTATGGGATAGCGATATGCACATATACAGGGTGTTACAAAAAGGTACGGCCAAACTTTCAGGAAAAATTCCTCACACACAAATAAAGAAAAGATGTTATGTGGACTTGTGTCCGGAAACGCTTAATTTCCATGTTAGAGCTCATTTTAGTTTCGTCAGTATGTACTGTACTTCCTCGATTCACCACCAGTTGGCCCAATTGGAGGAAGGTAATGCAATGGACGAGGCAATTCTTCGTACAGTTGACGATAACCCTAATGTCAGCATCAGAGAAGTTGCTGCTGTACAAGGTAACGTTGACCACGTCACTGTATGGAGAGTGCTACGGGAGAACCACTTGTTTCCGTACCATGTACAGCGTGTGCGGGCTCTATCAGCAGCTGATTGGCCTCCACGGATACACTTCTGCGAATGGTTCGTCCAACAATGTGTCCATCCTCATTTCAGTGAAAATGTTCTCATTACGGATGAGGCTTTATTCCAACGTGATCAAATTGTAAATGTTCACAATCAACATGTGTGGGCTGACGAGAATCCGCACGCAATTGTGCAATCACGTCGTCAACACAGATTTTCTGTGAACGTTTGGGCAGGCATTGTTGGTGATGTCTTGATTGGGCCCCATGTTCTTCCACCTACGCTCAATGGAGCACGTTATCATAATTTCATACGGGATACTCTACCTGTGCTGCTAGAACATGTGCCTTTACAAGTACGACACTACATGTGGTTCATGCACGATGGAGTTCCTGCACATTTCAGTCGAAGAGTTCGTACAACCGATAGAAAGACCATATGGGAGCCTGAAAAGGAATCGATCTTTTTAGAGGTATACCAATTGATCAGAGTAAACGTTTCGTAAAGGATAAAACTGTTCTCTCGGTGCAGTAAGAAATTTATTTTCTTTATTTAATGTTCTTCTTAAGCGCAGAAGGTATGTTACTACACACCAAAGAAATTATACTATAAGTAACTTTCTAACGTAATGCTTTATGCTTTTTGAATCCAGAAAAGACTTTAAGAATGTATGCAAATAATAATCATGAATTACGTAACTCAAGTCATGACGCTACAAGGAAATTTCAGAATCTTTTAGTAAACTTCAGTTATATCCTGGAGTCAAACAATTGATGCTTCTTGAGATCCACCATTTTGCTTGTTTTAATCAGCACTTTTCCTGATGTGCAGGGTTTTTCAAATGTTTGCCCAATGTTTTGGGCTTCCTGTATGCCATCTAGAACGTGTTCTCAAACAGACCATTAATTCTTTGATAAACTGGGACACACCCTTTCCTTTCTCTTTTAAAAACTGAACGATATGTTGTGGAAATGGAAAAGTTGACACGTTCATGTCGTAGCTTATTCAGTTACCACAAACATAGATATCTGACCATAATGCTGATTCCACCATTGTTTTAAGCTATAGGTTTCGGAACACTGTCCATCTTTCATAATAAATTATCCACATCGAGAGATCTGGCGGGATCGGTTAGCTCATGTACAGTCATATTTTGTAGTGCTGGGTTAGCATACGCTTAATGAACCCGAATACTCGATCTCAAGGCAGAAATCTACGCCCCTCTATCAGGGAAGAACTGATGAATAACGTGGAATTTACCGGAATCTGAGAGTGACAGCAAGTAACGGCATAAAGAGTGGTTTTTTTTAGTTTTTTATGTACAGTTATTTGAAAACTGTCTAAAATCAGTTACGTATCCAGAGTTTGTTGGTTGGTTGGCTGGGAAAACGGACTAAACAGCGAGGTCATCTGCCCCACGTTTGCAGGAATTATACTTAACTAGTCATCTGGAAAGCTACTTACCTCGTTACTACTTTGTCGTCCGTTCCATTCATGGGCGGACATGTAGACAGTTAGTTCTTCTCTTACTTTTTAATTGCTGTATGCAGAACACATTCACTGTTAGACAGCTCCAGTGAAAGACCTCCTGCACAGTTATACTGGAAAGGAAAACGTTATGCATTAAGTCAACGCATACAGGTAATTGTTACTTTCCTTTTCCCCTTCTCCAAGCCTTCATATTTAATACCATTGCAAAACATTTTACTTTTGCAGCTTGCTTTGCTATGTCCTTCAGATGAGAAGTGTTAACTTCAGCATTTTACACGTGGAACAAGATTGTGTCCGCTTCAGAACCTATAATTCGAGTTCTTGTTGTGGTAATCCCAAGACATCCAAAATAAATGACGTACACTCTGGCTCTTTCTTACAAAAGCACTTTCTCTTTGTCAACAAGTCTCCCGCCAAGAACTGAGGCCCTTTCCTACAGTAACAGAACGTCTTTATACGAGACAGATACTGTAGATGTGCTACTCAGCTAAATAGCATAAGGCGTGCTGTTTGAGGTGGCTCTTAGCCTTTTGTTTGAAGGTGTGTTAACAGCTATCCTCAAAACACACAACCTGTTTATTGCAAAATCTGATAGAAATACATCAAAACTTACCTCTCCTTTGTTCACCCCATTGAGCAAGAAGTACTTAAAGGAATATGAGTTTGAGCGGATTGTTTCGGGTCGGGGCCGCCTTTGCTGACTTCATGTACATCAGTTAGACAAACTGTCGTCCAACTGCGGCCCTTATCAAGTAATGATGCGGCCAGCGTTTCTCAGTCTATTTTATAGTAATGTGGATCTAGCAGCTAGCAGCTGAACGCGAAAACGTCAACTAACGTTAAGAGTTTCTTGAGGGAGTAGTTTTACTGCTCAGGAACAAACAAAATACCCACAGAGGTAGACTACCTGTAAAACGATGTTGGAGACACAGTGTCATTGTTACAGATAATCTGCGAAAACAAGTTCATAGATGTCGACCATTGATGAATCGTGTATACAGATGGAGTTAACCTCCACAACGTCAGTTAGGGCCTGAAAATCGTGCACTAAATCATGGAAACTGATAGCCAGATAATAAATAATATTGTTAAGGACGGCTGTAGATGTTCCATTTTGCTACATTAATTGACGTTGGTGAATTCGAGGTAAATAAGTTGGCCGCATATCTCTGCGGGATTAGAGGATGTGAGAGGGCGATTGTATTATTGTTATTCTTCCAGTACTGACAACTCATGGGAGTGCGTTACTCGTACGGATGTTGCTGTGGAATAAATTTTGAGACAGAAATAACATGGATTTTGTGAATGCACATTTGAGAGACGATCATCTTCAAATGTGGTATCTGGTCGCTCTAGGATTCGTTATATCAATTGATATAGATGTAATACAACGGAGCGAGTACAAGGAAACTGTCATTTATATCATTTATCAAACTTTTGTGATGGTGTCTCTGATTTAATATTGCATTTAAATATAAATACAAATATGGGTACTGTTATAAATCAAAGTCATTCGCATACATAATAAAACTAACAACGCTTCACCATGCAACTGTAGTGTCACAGCTGTTATATTGTTGAGGTGGGCAGCATTCTGAAGCTGATCACAGTCGACACGCAGTGTTCTGGATGGTGTAGACTTTTAACGTTCATCACTACAGCTAGTCGATTGGAAGCTCATAACACACTTATTTATACAGGTTACCAATTAAAAACAAGATCGATACGTTTGACAAACCTTGTACTAGGGGATGAACCAGATAAGCTATAATGGTCATATAAACCTTGGCAATACTGCCATCCTACAGAGTACACATGGGGTCCATGGAACACCACGATATTCCTGTCCAAACCATCGCCGAATCCCCGCCACGTTACTCCTGGAACGAAAACTTATCCAGACGTTGGTGTGAAACAAGCATCATCCGACTAAATGACATTCTTCCATTGCTCCATAGTCCAAGTTTCAGGGCTTCGGCACCACGTTTTTCTGTTACAGGCATTAGTGCCACTGATGAGTGGCTTTCGAATTACATTATGCGTGCAATTCCCTGCTTCGTGTAGTTTTTGTGCTGACAGGTGTAAGATGGCGAGAACTATGCCCCTTACATGAAGTCATTAAAGATCACCTAACTCACGTTGAGCGAACAGTAGGGCTGAACAAAAATGTATGGGCATATTGGAATAATTAATGTCAGGTGATGGTTTTAAAGTAATTCACATGACATGAAAACTTTGTGGAAACACGTCGATTTACTGGAGACTAGTTTATCCCAGGGAAGTATTCGAGTGACTGTAGCCGGCAGAGGAGCGGCGAAGGGAAGCGACAATAGGCAGCTTAGGGCGGTTAATGATCTGAAAAAGCAGTAGCGGGGCATGGCCTCCAGCTGCAATAAGATGAGTGACAGTGAGTGGTGTACAAGGAAGCTGACGGAGAACTTGTACACCTGTTGATAAATGTTCGTCGTCCCATTTTCAGTTAAACATTTGAGAAAGCTGCCCAAATCTACGGTGGAGTGGTTAACAGAGGTCAAAATATGCGTGTTTGTGACTATAGCAACTTCACGCTGAATTCACGGTCGGTAGAGTCTGAAGTAAATCAGATGAAGAGCGGCAGAATGAAATGTGCTGGCCTCCAATGGAACATAGGACCAAGGAATTTGAAGTACTCTCCTGGGAGTCAGAATTCCGGAAAAATTGGAGTTTGTGCAGACATTAACCTTGATGGGTGGCCTGGGAGAAGCTAAATAGCAGAAGTTGAAAGGAAGGGAAATTTTGTGGGAATTTGTTCACTTCCCAGAGCAGGCATTGGTCGGCGCTGGGAAGCGACGCATAATTAACGCGACTTGCACAACGACACCGCTCCGCCACGTTGAATTTGGTGATATTGCGCCGGCTCCTGCCACTGATTAATTTCTTGGATCACGTTGGCAAAGTTTCCATGAGGGTTTCTTGGGCCGTGTATTGTAGAATTCTTTTCGCACTTCGCATTATGCCTGGGTCAGTCGATAGGAATTACTTTTGATTTATCGAACTTTACTCCACGCAAACGCAATTTATTACCACTGCCTGTTAGGAGAGTTATATAATGTGATAACTGAAGGTCGTGAGTTAAAATAAATCTGTGCTAATCGATTGCATCTGTTTTCAATCAAGTAGTTGAAATCCCAAGTCACTTTCTTAATTAATTTTATGTTCAACATTTGCATCTGGTGTTCAATAGCTGAATATAACATCAATGTGCACCTCTTTTTAATTGAAAGGGATCAATTCTGAATCAATTAATGTCAACACTGCCACCGCAGTTCAATCACGAGTCACAGGGCCTTATTACTTTCTTTGTGTTATTCGATATTGCGGCAGTTTTGCACTCTCTGTTGATATGTTAGTCAATTACCTGGGGTGAACACACGCCAAAACCAGATAAGTGGCGTATGGGGTGTTACACAGGGTTCGCGAGTGCGTCATTCAGTTCTGCAGTGACTTTTGCAATTGTCGTCCTCTTATTTTTCATCACAATCCTCTTCAGTAACCGTCTGTCACAATCGGTCAACATATACATTCGTCCGCGTTATGGCTTAGCAGATGATATTTGTCCGCTTTTTCTGTATGTGGTATAAATCTTCGATACGGTCTCGAAACACCAAACCCTTCCGCTGCATTGGTTACTTAGATGCCTCTTGAAATACCAATAACTTCTGCTACATTGGTTATTTCGACTTGGTTGGTTACGAGCCCCAACAATTTGTCCACGTTCGAATTCACTTAGCTCTGACATGATGCACTCACAACTGCACAGAACACTGTTCTGACAGCGCCTGTGACACTTGCAGCACATCGAGGGAACTGCAAAGGTGCCATTCGTGGTCAAATACAACAGTGGAACCTGCGGGTTTGGCTAGAAGTTGCATTTATGTTCTAGCCTGCGTTTCTGGCAATTTTCCATAATTATGTCCAATTTGTGCAGATCGGTGGTCTTACGTGAAACTGAATTTCACGAGTGTTTCTGGCATTTGTCATTTTTTTCTGAATTTTCGGTCCCATCTAGTCCAGATGAACTAAATTGCCCTGTATGAGAATAAGTATATGTAGATCTTAATTTTAAAATTCATCTCCATTTGGCAACGAGCCGGCGAGAATTAATGGTATGTGGGAACGTAGTTTGTCGTCCGTGAAATGTTTTATAGCGGTCCGCTTCATCAAAGCCCGCAGGATCGCTCACAGCGCCGTTGCACATTCTGTGCTTCAGCCGGTGTTGTCTGAAAGAGCCTGTAGCTTCAGCCCATGTAATCTGCCTTAGTGCCATCGTCTCAACTAGGGTCTGTTGAAGCTCTGGGGTTTTTATCTGCGTGTGTATTTTTGTGTTTTTGTCTGTGTATTAGTGTTTTAGTGTGAATTAATACCTAAAGTGGATGTTTAATGTTTTTTAGGATGCTTATAATTAACATGAAAAGTGTCAGTTCCTAAGGAAGAAATGAGATGATGTGCAGAATTTTCTGCACTTGGGTAGAAGGACTGAGTTCGTTGTTGTGCTGTGGTGGCGATGTTTGTGCCTCTATGTATTAATGTACTAGGGACGAACCAAAGTACGTCTATGACTATTCTAAGTACTTTATTTTGAATGATTACTCTTTTCTTAGATGAATTTCTGTGGGCATGCCCCAGAACTCACAACAATATAATATCGCAGGAAAGACCAGCATCTTCCAGATAAGTAATTTAAGCTACGGTGGGCAGTCCATTCCACTTGAGCAGTGGGTATAAATAGTAAAGTCTAACCCAATCCCGATTACACGTGTCAGCTATGTATGATTTCCACAGCAGTTTCACACTTGAGTTGTAAAGTAGGGGAGGTCCCTTCCGTCTATAGACAGCTGGCGGTTGGAGGGGGACATCATGACACTGCATTTCCACGGTTTTATTTTAATTTTCCATTAATTACGCTATTTCGTAATTTGATCAAGGCGTCTTTGTATGTTAAATGGTTCAAATGGCTTTGAGCATTATGGGACTGAACAAAAAAAGTGTGTGAAATCTTGTGAGACTTAACTGCTAAGGTCATCAGTCCCTAAGCTTACACAGTACTTAACCTAAAGGACTCGAACCTCCGCCGGGACCAGCCGCACAGTTCATGACTGCAGCGCCCTGCCCGCCGAGGTGGCCGTGCGGTTCTAGGCGCTACAATCTGTAACCGAGCGACCGCTACGGTCGCAGGTTCGAATCCTGCCTCGGGCATGGATGTGTGTAATGTCCTTAGGTTAGTTAGGTTTAATTAGTTCTAAGTTCTAGGCGACTGATGACCTAAGAAGTTAAGTCGCATAGTGCTTAGAGTCATTTGAACCATTTTGCAGCGCCCTAGGCCGCTCGGCTAATCCTGCGCGGCTGGATCTGAGGTCATCAGTCCCCTAGAACTTACTTAAACGTAATGACATCACACACATCCATGCCCGAGGCAGGATTCGAACCTGCGACAGTAGCAATCGCGCGGTTCCAGACTGAAGTGCCTAGAACCGCTCGGCCACACCGGCCGGCCCTTTGTATGTTAAGCACGATGTAATAAGAATTCGGGAGGCTAGCATAAATGGCATTGCCATCAGCAAACATGCTAGATGGGTGTTGTCCCACTTTGGCATGTCGTTTGTGTACATTTTGTACAGCATGAGCCCCAGGACAGAACCCTCAGGTACGCGTGTCTCTGTTGTCTTAATACTGCTCGTATGTCTATCAGTCGTTACAGTAGAGTCTCGATTATCCGATCCTCGGTTATCCGACCTTCTGTGTTGCCCGACCATTCACAGCACCGGACGTGGTTATCCGACCTTCTGTGTTGCCCGACCCTTCACAGCACCGGACGTGCGCCAGCCGACTACAGGTCACTAACTAACGTTCGTTTGTTGATACTCAGTTCATTATCGCCGTCTGCTACTCCTCAATCCTCGGAGCTGTAGTGGAGTGGGCGTGCTGCACTTTCTTTATTGTAAAAAATTGTGGTGATGGAATCAAAACGGAAAAGGGTGTTCGTTTCAATGCAAGAAAAACTTAAAGCTTTAAAAAGAATAGACAGTGGTGAAACTTTATTAAAAGTGGCACAAGGTTGTAACGCCGGGAAAACAACAGTTGGAGACTGGGAAAGGAACCGCAATGAAATGGTGGTTCAAATGGTTCTGAGCACTAAAGGACTTAACATCTGAGGTCATCAGTCCCCTACAACGTTGAACTACTTAAACCTAACTAACCTAAGGACACTACATACATCCATGCACGAGGCAGGATTCGAAACTGCGTCCGTAGAAGTCGCGCGGTTCCGGACTGAAGCGCCTAGAACCGCTCGGCCACCGTGACCGGCTGAAATGGTGAATTGGTGTTCTCAGAGAGCAACCTCGGCTGTTTTGTAAGATCGGAAATCCATGAAAAAATGTGATTATGAAAAAGTAAGTGATACTTTGTTCCTATGGTTTACTCAACATAGAGATAAAGGTGCAACCAATTTTGCTACAGGAAAATCAAGAAAATTCTACAGATGATGAAAATCTACAGTAACAGACCGAACCAGATAATACTACTAAAAGTTCCGGGATGTGCTGGCGCCACAGAAGGTGACGTAAATGAATGGATTGTCCAAGATGAAGAATTTGAAGTGACAGATGAAGAAATAGTCAACATGGCAAACAAAAAAGAAGAAGACGAACAAGCGGATGTAGTGGAGGAAAGTGCGCCAAAGATTTCTCACAACTAAGGACACAAGGCCTTAGAAACTGCTTTAAAATATGTAGAGGAGACATCGTCTACCGAGGTTTTACTTCTTAAGAGACTACGTGATTTAGCGGCAAAAAAACGGCAAACAGCAGGCAAACAAAAGACAGTTACTAACTTATTCACACAGTAGATATCTATTCAGTGTAATTTGATTTCATCATCATCATTATCATCAGCCAATTCAATCGTTAAATGATGTGACCTCTTCGAGTCGTGGATTTCGGTAGGCTTTCAGCAGTCTTCTCCAAGTTGGACGGTCTTGGGCAGTTCTCTGCCAGGTGTTACCAGCGATCTTCTTGATGTCTTTGTCCCATCTGTCTGGTGGTCTTCCTCTAGGCCTCCGGTGCTCTCTCGGACTCCACTCCAGTACTAGCTTCGTCCATCTGTTATCTTTTCTTCTTGCGACGTGGCCAGCCCACTGCCATTTCAAGGAACCTATCGTCTCTAAGATGTCACCTTCGTGACAGACCGGATGTCATCTGCCCTTTTCCTATCCTGTTTTGTGTAGCCCAGCAATGATCTCTCCATGGCTCTCTGTGCTGTTCTAAGTTTTCCTTTTGTAAATGAGTTCAGTGTCCATGTCTCGCAGCCATACGTCATCACAGAAAGAATGCATTGGTCAAATACTGCTTTCTTCAGATTTACTGGCATTTTTGATCTGAATACTGTTGAGCTCTTCCCAAATGCTTGCCAACCAAGCTTGATGCGTCGATAGATTTCTGGCCTTATGTCTCCCTTCATATTTGTAATCTGACCCTGCCGCGGCCTGTTTAGGTCTAATAATCGAGACTCTACTGTACTTAGAATATCCTATTTCCTGAAAATGAGTGGAGGATCTTCAACAGATGCTGAGGGCACTCATACTGGTGGAGCCCAGCGCCTTGCAGAGACATCGCTGTGGACGCTGGTAGTTGGTGGCGTTGCGTGGCGGTTGCGAGACGCCGTCGTAAAGGAAGCTGCCTGCCGTGTGTGCGGCCGACGGCTTGCCGCCCCTCCCTTCCCCTCCCCGCCGCCCCCCGCCACCCCTCTGGCCTTTGCCGCGCCATGCCTTCCCGCGCAGGAGGCAGCTGAGGCAGCTGCGAGGCGCGGCGAAGCCTGGCTAGGCGGGCAGCCAGCCACGGCCGGCAGCTGCCGCTGGCAGTTCGCCCGCCGCCACAGGTGTCGCCTCGCCACGCCGCTCCCCCCCCCCCCCCCTCAGGACTGCAGTTCTCAGACACACGGCGCCGTCCGTCTCACCTCCGCTTCTGCCGGCATAAGCGTACGGCTGACGCCGAACCATTTGCATGGTTGTTACTCAAAAATACTTGTATAAAAATAAAACTAGGGACAGATCCGGCTGCTTCTGCATATAAATATACAGGGTGTCCCACAAGGAATGATCAATATTTACCAACATGGCAGCAACGATCATTTAAAGTAAACAAAAAAAAGCTTTATATGAATTTAAACCCGTCTCCGAATGGTTCCCGAGATGGAACACGCTTAATATACAGTGTCATCCATACACCTGTATCGGATGGTTGCAATTAATCTGACGCTCTTCCGAGTGCTGCAGTGCTGGCCAGATACACACAGAATACTGAAACATGGTAGGCATGCTCATTAAGGCCGGTTTTACGCTATCAAAATTCTTTGACAAAGATTTGATCAAAGATACGATCAAATATTCGTCAAATTTGTTTGACAAAGATATTTGACGTGCCGCTAAGGCCGGTATTACACTATCAAATTTCTTTGTCAAAAGTTTGATCCATGATATGATCAAATATTCCGTCAAATATATTTGACAAAGATCCTTGACGTAGCGCTAGAAGGGGTATTACAGTGTCATCATACTTATTTTTCGTCAAAGTTCAAGATAGCTGACAACAATAACTTATTATGCGCAGGATTTGCATGTACCACAACTGCACTATGTGCGCATTTGGAAGAGAAGCGAAAAAAAAAAAGAAACGTACCCGGGTGAAGCCATGGGTCTTACGACGAAACGATAAAAGCTTCAACAAAATTTGTTACGTGAGGCTCTAGTGGAGGACGTCAATTCGTACATAAATTGCTTAAGAATGGATCAGCATACACTTCAGTATTTGCTCAGTGAAGTGTCTCGTCATATCACAAAGCACAATACTCACTTAAGAACTGGCTCACAGTAACACTCCTATTTCTTGCCACAGGGCAGCGTTACTCTAGCTTACAGTACAGCACTCGAATACCACGGTGCACACTAACTAAATTAATACATGAAACTTGTGAAGCAATTTACAAAGCACTAAAGGGCTAATATCTGAAAGTAAATAAATGTTCAATACACATTATGTGCACTACGAACTATTTTTATTGTAGATCAAAGTAATAACTACATTTTGAGTCCCACAACTACAAAATTAATAGACATGTATGAAGCTGATGTGCGCTTTCGTACTTTTGCTTTCTCGTGAGAGCAGCTTGAGCGGAGGCCATCAATTTTCTTTTTTATGTCGTCAGCCGTGCACCTAGGCCGTATCTCACGGCTAATGACTCCGCAATTTTTTTGTAGCTCTCCAGACTTCTTAATCTATTTTTGTATTCAGGGTGCCTCACGCTGTAAGGCGCCTCATCATCTTTATAAATACCTATTAATTTTGTAGTTGACGGCATACACACGAATTAAACTTCGCAGCCATGTTTACAAACATACTACTGCTGACAACGCTGCGGCGATGCTAGCGCTCCAAGTGGTAACGTTTCACATGACAGTGAACAGAAGACAAGCGACTTTTATGATCAAATCTACAGCGAGGCCCTATATTTGAACATATTTATTTGACGACAGGCGAGATTTGACGAAGTACCCTAATATATCACCAAATTTCTTGGACATAAATATTTGACATACCAGATTTGACCAAAAAAATATGGCAGTGTAATACCCGGACTAATCGGTGTGCTCGCGGAGTATGCAGAAAAATATAATAGTTTCACTTTTTGCCACCACATGAAAATATGGCGCTGTAAGCAGTCAGAATGTGGCTTGGCAGCAGGTAAAGGGAGGGAGTACAACATGTGTTTTGCATGGTCTCCCAAATCGGCAAAGTGCTGCATCTGTAACACGACACAGTCAACAGTTGCTCGCAGCATATCCTGTGTAATCACAGTGGTTAGCCGTCTTATACTGCACTAGATAGGAAGAGTCCAGATGCATTCCTCATAGACACTATCTTTCAGATATCACCACAACCAGAAGACTCATGAACATAGGTCGAGGAATCTGGAAGGCCACACATCTTGAAAATGCCTAGAGATGATGCGGTCGTTACCGAAAGTTTCACGAAGCAAATCTCTGATCTGGCTAGTGACTTGTGTGTCACCCCATCTTGAGTATGGTCACAGTTGCATCTTTCGCAAAGCTGTAATCACATGTTGCACAGGAAGGTCCTTGTGCAGATGTTACTGTGCAACTAACAGGCCTACGAGGTGTCATATCCTCGAAGAAAAACGAGACGGAAATGAAGGATATTATGAAAACATACCACACAGTCACGTAAACTGAGCGCAGTTCCTGCGCGACTTGTGGCGGTATAGAGGTACTATACGCGACAGTTCTGTGCATTTACGGCACCGTGCAGAGCGAAATGTGCCTTGTTCGTCCAAAGAATATTCTCCAGCTACATGTCATCCATTCCCACGTGCGCCAAAAGTCGAAGGGGAAAACAAGTCACGGCGTTGTAGTCTATCCTGGGGCTTCCTTTAGAGCACATTCTGAATCTTGTTGGGATACCACTGCAAAATGCGCTGCAAAATCACTTGAAGTGTCGACCAAGCGAGAGACAATTCCCGTGACACAGCTCGAGCACTGGCTGCATAATTTGAGCCATGTGCTGCACTATAGCTACAGAAATTTCATCCATATCTGCCAGGGAAACGGGCCGCTTCCCTCTCTCTAGTGGAACAAGCAAATAACCTGTTTCTTCAAATTTATTGACCACATTCTATAGCTCATTTATTGACACGGGGCATCTTCGCAGCTGTTTCTGTCGGTGACATTCCCGCAGTACAGCGTTGCTACTGCTGCCGTTCTAATGAAACAACGGTAGCAGGAGTGCACGTTATTTCTTCTCAACAGTTATTCCGTTTCGTAAGGAAAACTTCAACATTGTTAACTATTTGCAACAAAAATCACTTCACAAAAGAAAGCAGCACGCATCGCGTAGTTGCAAACAGCATACTGACGTCAAAACGTGAAACATTTCACATTATGACTGCTTAAAGCGCCTATTTCAACCTAGTGGCTGAAAGTTGAACTATTAATTTTTTTTCAGCATATCACGCCAGTGCACCGATTAATGAAAATTCCTACCATGTTTCAGCGTCCTGTGGTACACAGGTTGGTCCATTGATAGTGACCGGGCCAAATATCTCACGAAATAATCTTCAAACGAAAAAACTACAAAGAAAGAAACTAGTCTAGCTTGAAGCGGGAAACCAGATGGCGCTATGGTTGGCGCTGCCAAAGGTCAAACCGATAGCAACTGCGTTTTTTTTTTTTTTTTTTTAATAGGAACCCCCAATTTTTATTGCATCTTCGTGTACTACGTAAGGAAATATGAATGCTTCAGTTGGACCACTTTTTACGCTTTGTGACAGATGGAGCTGTAATAGTCACAAATGTGTAAGTACTTGGTATCACGAACATTCCGCCAGTGCGGTCGGTATTTGCTTAGTGATACATTAGCAGTGTAAAAATGGACCGTTTACCAACTGCGGAAAAGGTTGATATCGTGTTGATGTATGGCTATTGTGATCAAAATGCCCAACGAGCGTGTGCTATGTATGCTGCTCGGTATCCTAGACGACATCATGAAGTGTCCGTACCGTTCGTCGGACAGTTACGTTATTTAAGGAAACAGGAAGTGTTCAGCCTACATGTGAAACGTCAACCACGACCTGCAACAAATGATGATGCCCGAGTAGGTGTTTTAGCTGCTGTCACGGCTAATCCGCACATCAGTAGCAGACAAATTGCGCGAGAATCGGGAATCTCAAAAACGTCAGTTTTGAGAATGCTACATCAACATCGATTGCACTCGTACCATATTTCTATGCACCAGGAATTGCATGGCGACGACTTTGAACGTCGTGTACAGTTCTGCCACTGGGCACGAGAGAAATTATAGGACGATGACAGATTTTTTGCACGCGTTCTATTTAGCGACGAAGTGTCATTCACCAATAGCGGTAACGTAAACCAGTATAATGTGCACTATTGGCCAACGAGAAATCCACGATGCTGCGACAAGTGGAACGTCCTACCTTGGTGGGTTATTGTATGGTGCGGCATTATGGGAGGAAGGATAATTGGCCCCCATTTTATCGATGGCAATCTAAATGGTGCAATGTATGCTGATTTCCTACGTAATGTTCTACTGATATTACTGCAAGATGCTTCACTGCATGACAGAATGACGATGTACTTCCAACGTGATGGATGCCTGTCACATAGATCGCGTGCGGTTGAAGCGGTATTGAATAACATATTTCATGACAGGTGAATTGGTCGTCGAAGCACCATACCATGGCACGCACGTTCACCGGATCTGACGTCCCCGGATTTCTTTCTCTGGGGAAGGGTGAATGATATTTGCTGTCGGGATCCAACGACAACGCCTGACAACATGCATCATCGTACTGTCAATGCATATGCGAACATTACGGAAGGCGAAGCACTCGCTGTTGAGAGGAACGTCGTTACACGTACTGCCAAATGCATTTAGGGTGACGGACATCATTTTGAGCATTTATTGCATTAATGTGGTATTTACAGGTAATCACGTTGTAACAGCATGCGTTCTCAGAAATGATAAGTTCGCAAAGGTTCACGTATCACATTGGAACACCCGAAATAAACTGTTCAAACGTACCTACGTCCTGTATTTTAATTTAAAAACCTACCTGTTACCAACTGTTCGTCTAAAATTGTGAGCCATATGTTTGTGACTATTACAGCGCCATCTACCACAAAGCGAAAAGAGTGGTCCAACTAAAACATTCATATTTCTTTACGTACTACACGAATATGTAATAAAAAATGGGGGTACCTATTTTTTTAAAAACGCAGTTGATATCCGTTTGACCTACGGCAGCCGGCCGAAGTGGCCGTACGCTTCTAGGCGCTGCAGTCTGGAACCGAGCGACCGCTACGGTCGCAGATTCGAATCCTGCCTCGGGCATGGATGTGTGTGATGTCCTTAGGTTAGTTAGGTTTAATTAGTTCTAAGTTCTAGGCGGCTGATGAGCTCAGAAGTTAAGTCGCATAGTGCTCAGAGCCATTTGACCATTTAGCGCCGTCTGGTTTCCCCCTTCAAGCTTGACAACTTTGGTTTTTTGTAGTTTTTTTCGCTTGACGGTTATTTCGTGAGATATTTGGCCCGGTCACGGTCAATGGATCACCCTGTATATAGCCCGAAATGCAGCACTCAGAACACCATCAGTTTTGGGTTGCCCATGCTTTTGATTGGTGGTCGCGGGACTTCGGCTGTTCACGTAATAAAATAAAACACTAGCAGTCGTTATTCTGAGGTTATTTTACTATACTGCAACCAGTTTTAATGACTCAGTGAACTATTTTGAGACATTAACCTTAGGCCAAACTGGTGAATTCCAGCCGTATACACGAACTGTGAACTTTCTTTCGTAGAATACTGTAACAGCAATGTCGTGTCTGCCACCATCAGCTACCAACCCAGTTTGTAACTACACATGCGGTTCCAACGCTTTGTTCGCCAAACACAGAGTTTTCGCGGCAGTTACGTGTTTTTCTTGGTTGTGCATTGTCTGTTTGCTTCGTGGCATTTTTGATTGGGAAGCGTCGCGATGACTTGGCGTGTTGATGACGTTTGCAATGGTAGTTCGCGCGCGCGCGCGCGCGCGTGTGTGTATGTGTGTGTGTGTGTGTGTGTGTGTGTGTGTGTGTGTCCAAGTAAGGGAGAGGGAGACAGATGCACAGAGGGAGATGGTGGGTTGGGGGGAAGTGTGACAGCGTTATGGAGAGCCATGTAGAGCGCGAATGGTGTGTAGAATAGGGAGAGAAGAATTTAATTTTAGAGACTCAGCATACGCAGTTTTGGGGTAGATGTTATTCATACAGTTCTTTTATTGGGCCAAACAAGGATTTATTGCACAGTGATACGTATTCGTTAACTACTTTATGCCCTTGGGGTGTTGGCTTTTGGATGCAATAGTTTTTTTCTACTGTTAATTTCTGGTGTAGGCTGTTACTAGTTTTAATAATCTTTCAATCGAATTCTCTGTTTCTTAGGTGGTGATTCTGTGCTATTAGGTAATCTACAAATGTTGAGAATGAGCTATTGCTTCTTGGTGTTCTGGGGTGTTCTGTACACCTGGTTCTATAATTTCTGCCTGTTTGACTCACATATATGTACCGACAGTTGCTGGTTAGTTCATATATTCCAGACTGGCTATATTTGTCAGTGTTGGTCGTATTTCTTCCAAGTTCTGAATGTTATGTTGAGTCCTTGTCTCTTTTGTACACTGCTACTTTATTTCCAAATGTACTATAAAACTAGTAGTTTTACACATAATGTAAATAAACAACGCAGACTGCCTCAACTCAGTGATACACGTCTCAGCTTTGAACCGTATCCAAAACAATGTAAAATATTTGATAATCGCTCATTTTACAAATGAAAATATTATGTACCAAAAGTTTCTTTAAAGGTTAACATGTAACAACAATTTTCCAGGAAGGCAATAAACGGGTAAACCCAATGAAGATAGTATAAAAAGTGCTGAAACATGTCTGGGTGAAATCAAAACTACAAGGTAAGGCGGAATTCCTCTCCAGTTGCATTGGCAAACACCAAAATAAGAAGAACTGAAACATTCACAACATGATTAAATTGCCAAGTGTCTTGGCAGGAAGTGTTGTCACCAGAATCAGAAAAGGCAGATGAGAATGCTTACATTCTGCTCCTGCTTCTCAATTCCGATTCGCTGAAAGCCCTTTACATGGTTAGATTTTGATTTCGCGAAGTCGAAGAATCGGCTGGCAGCCCTCGTGGGGTTGAAGTGTCAAGGCATGCGGCCTGTGCGGCTGAGTTTGTGTTTTAAAGTGGGAGCCGATTTGGTGTTGTGAAGTTAGTGATCCTGCGCGGTCAATGAGATTACTTTTCCGGTACGGAAGTGCGTTCCCGTGGGCGGGCGACGCGGAATCTGCTTAAGCACCTACCTGTTTCTCGTCAGCAAGTGATTGGGATTAGTGAGCAGGGACCCGTTTAGTTAAAAGAGGCCTTAGAGAACAGCTTGGAACCATTAGCTAACTGCAGCTGGTGTTAAATAAAAGTGACTGACTTGGCTCGGATTAATTCATGCCAATCCATTTATTTGTTTCCGTGCAAAATGAGTGTGGTGCTTTCGCGACCTTCTCTTTTTGATTTTAAACTGTGTTTCTGTTCTGTTCCCACAGTGATTATAAACGCCAATTTCTAGTAGTCATTTCGACTGAATTGTTATCCGTGTTCCTTTCTACATCTGCGTCTACATGTACACTAGAGGCCATTGAAATTGCTGAGCCAAGAAGAAATGCCGATGATAAACGGGTATTGATTGGACAAATATATTATACTAGAATAGACATGTGATTACATTTTCACGCAGTTAGGGTGCAAAGATCCTGAGAAATCAGTAGCCAGAACAATCACCTCTGGCCGTAATAACGGCCTTGATATACATGGGCATTGAGTCAAACAGAGCTTGGATGGCGTGTACAGGTACAGCTTCCCATGCAGATTCAACACGATACCACAGTTCATCAAGAGTAGTGACTGGCGTATTGTAACGAGACAGTTGCTCGGCCACCATTGACCAGTCGTTTTCAATTGGTGAGAGATCTGGAGAATGTGCTGCCAGGGACAGCAGTCGAACATTTTCTGTATCCAGAAAAGTCCTATAGGACCTGCAACATTCGGTCGTACATTATCCTGCTGAAATGTTGTGTTTCGCACGGATCGAATGAAGGGTAGAACCACGGGTCGTAACACATCTAAAATGTAATGTCCACTGTTCAAAGTTCCGTCAATGCGAACAAGGGTGACCGAGACGTGTAACCAATGACACCCCATACCACCACGCCGGGTGATACGCCAGTATGGCGATGACGAATACACGCTTCCAATGTGCGTTAATCGCGTTGTCGCCAAACACAGATGCGACCATCATGATGCTGTAAACAGAACTGGGATTCATTCGAAAAAATGACGTTTTGCCATTCGTGCACCCAGATTCGTCGTTGAGTACACCACCGCAGGCGCTCGTGTCTGTGATGCAGCGTCAACGGTAACTGCAGCCATGGTCTCCGAGCTGATAGTCCATGCTGCTGCAAACGTCGTCGAACTGCTCGTGCAGATGGTTGATGTCTTGCAAACGTCCCCATCTGTTGACTCAGGGATCTAGACGTGGCTGCACAATCCGTTACAGCCATGCGGATAAGATGCCTATCATCTCGACTGCTAGTGATACGAGACCGTTAGGATCCAGCATGGCGTTACGTATTACCCTCCTGAACCCATCGATTCTATATTCTGCTAACAGTCATTGGATCTGGACCAATGCGAGCAGCAGTGTCGCGATACGACAAACCGCAATCGTGATAGGCTACAATCCAACCTTTATCAAAGTCGGAAACGTGATGGTACGCATTTCTCCTTCTTAAACGAGGCATCACAACGACGTTTCACCAGACAACGCCGGTCAACTGCTGTTTGTGTATGAGAAATAGGTTGGAAACTTTCCTCATGTCAGCACGTTGTAGTTGTCGCCACCGCCGCCAACCTTGTGTGAATGCTCTGAAAAGCTAATCATTTGCACATCAGAGCATCTTCTTCCTGTCGGTTAAATTACGCGTCTGTAACACGTCATCTTCGTGGTGTAGCAATTTTAATGGCCAGTAGTGTATACACTCCTGGAAATGGAAAAAAGAACACATTGACACCGGTGTGACAGACCCACCATACTTGCTCCGGACACTGCGAGAGGGCTGTACAAGCAATGATCACACGCACGGCACAGCGGACACACCAGGAACCGCGGTGTTGGCCGTCGAATGGCGCTAGCTGCGCAGCATTTGTGCACCGCCGCCGTCAGTGTCAGCCAGTTTGCCGTGGCATACGGAGCTCCATCGCAGTCTTTAACACTGGTAGCATGCCGCGACAGCGTGGACGTGAACCGTATGTGCAGTTGACGGACTTTGAGCGAGGGCGTATAGTGGGCATGCGGGAGGCACGTGCCCGTCGACCTGGGACCGGACCGCAGCGACGCACGGATGCACGCCAAGACCGTAGGATCCTACGCAGTGCCGTAGGGGACCGCACCGCCACTTCCCAGCAAATTAGGGACACTGTTGCTCCTGGGGTATCGGCGAGGACCATTCGCAACCGTCTCCATGAAGCTGGGCTACGGTCCCGCACACCGTTAGGCCGTCTTACGCTCACGCCCCAACATCGTGCAGACCGCCTCCAGTAGTGTCGCGACAGGCGTGAATGGAGGGACGAATGGAGACGTGTCGTCTTCAGCGATGAGAGTCGCTTCTGCCTTGGTGCCAACGATGGTTGTATGCGTGTTTGACACCGTGCAGGTGAGCGCCACAATCAGGACTGCATACGACCGAGGCACACAGGGCCAACACCCGGCATCATGGTGTGGGGAGCAATCTCCCACACTGGCCGTACACCTCTGGTGATCGTCGAGGGGACACTGAATAGTGCACGGTACATCCAAACCGTCATCGAACCCATCGTTCTAACATTCCTAGACCGGCAAGGGAACTTGCTGTTCCAACAGGACAATGCACGTCCGCATGTATCCCGTGCCACCCAACGTGCTCTAGAAGGTGTAAGTCAACTACCCTGGCCAGCAAGATCTCCGGATCTGTCCCCCATTGAGCATGTTTGGGACTGGATGAAGCGTCGTCTCATGCGGTCTGCACGTCCAGCGCGAACGCTGGTCCAACTGAGGCGCCAGGTGGAAATGGCATGGCAAGCCGTTCCACAGGACTACATCCAGCATCTCTACGATCGTCTCCATGGGAGAATAGCAGCCTGCATTGCTGCGAAAGGTGGATATACACTGTACTAGTGTCGACATTGTGCATGCTCTGTTGCCTGTGTCTATGTGCCTGTGGTTCTGTCAGTGTGATCATGTGTCATGTGTCAGTGTGATCATGTATCTGACCCCAGGAATGTGTCAATGAAGTTTCCCCTTCCTGGGACAATGAATTCACGGTGTTCTTATTTCAATTTCCAGGAGTGTATTTCAGAAGCCAACGTACGGCGTGTGGCAGAAAGTACCCTGTACCACTACTATTCATTTTCCTTCCTGTTCCACTCGCACACAGAGAGGTGGGAAAACGACTGGGTATATGCCTCAGTAGGAGCCCTAACTTTTCGTAACTCATCTTTGATCACATACGCGAAATGCACATTGGCGGCTGTAAAAACGCTCTGTTGTCAGTGTTCCTCGAAAAGAACGTCGACTTCCGTGCACGCATTTCCATTTGAGTTCCAGAAACATCTCCATAACACTTGCTTTGTTGTTCGAACCTACAGGTAATAAATGTTTCAATTGCTTCGATGTCTTCCTTTAAGCCGACCTGGTACGGATCCCAGACACTGGAGCAGTATTCAAAAACAGGTCGCACTAGCATCCTATACGCGGTCTCCTCTACCGATGAACCACACGTTCCCAGAATTCTCCCAATAAACCGAAGGCGACCTTCCATCTTTCCTATCACAATCCACACATGCTTCTTCCATTTTATATCGCCTTGCAACGTTACGCCCAGATATTTAAACGACGCGACTTTGTCAAGCGGAACACTATTAATGCTGTATCCGGACATTACGGGTTTGGTTTTCCTACTCATCCGCATTACGTTGTATTTTTATTCTACATTTAGATTCTGCTCGCAATCATCACACTAACTAGAAATTTTGTCTAGCTCATCTTGTATCATCCTACAGTGACTCATGTTCGACACCTTCCCGTACATCATAGCATCACCAGGAAACAACCATAGATTGCTGCCCACATTGTCCGCTAGATCATTTTTGTATACAGAAAATAGTAGCGATCCTGTCATACTTCTCGGAGGAACTGCTGGCGATACCCTTGTCTCTGACAAACACTTACCCTCGAGGACAACGCACCGGGTTGTCCCAGGGTGGTCTTCGAGCCAATCACATATCTGGGAATCTATTCCATATGCTCGTACTTAACAGTTCTGCAGTGGGGTCAAAATTTCAATTGGCTCTAAGCACTATGGGACGTAACATCTGAGGTCATCAGTCCCCTAGACTTAGAACTACTTCATCCTAACTAACCTAAGGACATCACACGCATCCATGCCCGAGGCACGATTCGAACGACCGTAGCAGCCGCGTGGTTCCAGACTGAAGCGCATAGAACTTCTCGTCCACAGCGGCCGGCTCTGTAGTGGGGAACCGCGTCTAATGCTTTCTGGAAATCTAGATATATGGAATCTGCCTGTTGTCTTTCATCCATAATTCGCATTTGTTAAAAGGGCAAGAAGAGTTTCGCACAAGTAATACTTTCTAAGCCAGTGCTGATTCGTTAACATAAACTTCTCGATCTCAAGAAAATGTTATTATTATACCATTCTAATCAGTGTTCGGTTCTCGGGATCTTTCCTGAAAATAGTTGGATAGCTACAGGGCTTTTAACTTTCGACTTCTGAGATGTGAAGTTTAACACTGTCTCGCGGGTCGAAGCGATGCTGGCGGCCCATATTCAGACTGATTTCTCATATGTAGCACTGTAGGAAACCAAGTCGAGTCCGCCAATAAAAGTATCCGGTCAAATCCGTGGACCAGCACCTTGAGTGATTTTACTCTGTACCCCACACCACGAATAGGGCGTGGACTCTGGCTATGTCTTGCTTGTGTGATATCGCACCACGCCACGAAGCTTCCTGGACGCACGAAATGAACATTTTAAGGCTCTGTTGGAGAGTTTTATTACATTATTATGTATTTTCAGCATCTGCAAAGTTATTTTCGTAGTAGCTGTCCTCATCTCCAGGCTCGTCTGTTGAGGAACTACACGTACGGTTTTGAAGCACCATACTCGCAAGGTACTCTTTGTGAAGTTGAAAAGAGGAATCAGTGAAAATGGAAGAGCAGGGGAGAATTTCTCCCCTACTCCATTCACTTGTTGAGCGAGGAGAAAACAGTTTTCTACATGATTCCGTGCGTGTCCTATAGTCTGTATTTGACAGTTAACGTCTGAATTTGTGACGTCGCAGCGACAGGTACTGGATTGCAGGAAGCCACCAAAGCGCTACATTCTCTGCGGTGGTAGAACGTCGCTTAAAATTTCTTACCTCCTACAACAAATATATAAATAAACTGAAATGCATATTTGGTTCAGATTTTTATAGTGTGTAATTGAAATGGCAAAGAACCTGGAACTGGAAGTGGTAAGGTGCTGGGTGTACCAAACACAGACATTTTATACCTTTATTTTTTATTTTTTTATTTTCAGTTTTTAGTACATCCTGAATCTCACGAACATTTAAGGTTACCAGCTTGATTTCACCCCACTGATCAAACAGTTGCTTGATTCAACTCAAAAACATACACAGAATCTACATTAAAATTACACAATAGAAACTAATTACATACAGCGCACGGATCTTCGGCATTGACATAATAAATTTAAAGCAAGAGAAATTGTACCCGTTTAACCCGCAAGAGCTTTAAGCTAAAAAGAAATTGAAAATACAAATATTTTAAAACAAGGCGAACACTTAAACATTGAGAATAAAACACGCATACAGTTTTAAAATCAACACGCGAGTGCTTTAAATACAGAAGATTTTATAAAAGTTTACCTGAGGTTTCAAAATACGACACATATGCAATTTTTAAAAACCAATCTCAGTGCTGAATCAGATAATAATGATGAAACTACGCTGAAGCACCAAAGAAACTGATATAGGTATGTGTATTCAAATACAGAGATATGTAAACAGTCAGAATACCGCGTTACGGTCAGCAACGCACGTATAAGACAACAAGCGTCTGGCGCAGTTGTTAGATCGGTTACTGCTGCTACAATGGCAGGTTTTCAAGATTTAAGTGAGTCTTAACGTGATGTTATAGTCTCGGAGGTAGCGATGGATGTTTTCCCATACGACCATTTCACGAGTGTACTGTGAATATCAGGTATCCGGTAAAACATCAATCTCCGACATCTCTGTGGCCGGGAAAATATCCTGCAAGGACGGGACCAAAGACGACTGAAGAGAATCGTTCCACGTGACAGGATTGCAAACCCTTCTGCAGATTGCTTCAAATTTCAGTGTTGTGCCACCAACAAGTGTCAGGTGCGAACCATTCAACGAGACATAATCGATATGGGCTTTCGGAGCCGAAGACCAACTCGTGTACCATTGATGACTGCACGACTCGAAGCTTACGCCACGCTTGGGCCAATCAGTACCGACACTGGACTGTTGATGACTGGAAACATGTTGTCTGGTCAAACGAGTCTCGTGTCAAACTGTATCGAGCGCATTGACGCTTAGGGGTATGGAGACCATCTTATGATCCCACGGACGCTGCATGTCAGCAGGGATAGTTCAAGCTAGTGGAAGCTCTGCATTGGCATGGGGATGTGCAGCTGGAATGATATGGGACCCCTGATAAGTGTAGATATGACTCTGATAGCCGACACGTACGTAAGCATCCTGTATATCCATTGTGCATTACGACGGACTTGGACAATTCCAGCAGGATACTGCGACAGCCCACACGTCCAGAATTGGTACAGATTGGCTCCAGAAACACTCTTCTGAGTTTAAACACTTCCACTGGCCACCAAACTCCTCAGATATGAACATTATTGAGCTTATCTGGGATGCCTTGCAACATGCTGTCCAGAAATCTCCACCCCTCGTACGCTTACGCATTTATGAACAACCCTGCAGGATTCATGGCGTCAGTTCCCAACAGTACTACTTCAGACATCAATCGAGTCCATGCCACGTCGTGTTGCGGCAGTTCTGAGTGCTAGCAAGAGCAATACACGATATTAGGCAGGTGTACCAGTTTCTTTGGCTCTTCAGTGTAGAACTAACCCTTTTACACCTCTCTTACGAATAGCTCGGGTATGTTCTGATTGCCAGGGATGCTGATCCACATAAAAAACAAGGGCAAAAATAACGGCCAGCAGCGAAAGGTACACAAAGCTGCTGGTGATAATACAAAACAATTTCCATGACAAGGGCTCAGCAAAAAACTCAGTTTTTGCGAATCGCATCCAGCAATTGATCACATACAGAACAAGGTGTTCACCAACTTTCTACTCTGGACCGTGGAGAAATAAGGAATGCTGGGGACCTCATTCACCAACCAAAGCAGCAGCTGTCCCAACTAGGAAGATGCGTCCCGTGACTACGAAGGTAGAGGGAAGCAGCGATTCTTCAGATAGTGTAGGCACGCCGTTCTCACTCTTCACAGAAAACTATGGCCAACCACAGCTTGGCGTCTTCGACCTCACTGTACGGTTCCTATTAGCATCCAGAGCAGCCAGCAAGACAAGCCTCACAGACAGAAACGTGTGCAGTTAAATTATTTCAAAGATATCCAGGAAATGTATTCGCAGTTGTGAATATCAACCACTATAGGCTGTATATTGAAATGGCTAAAACCACCAAGATATGTGCCGGACCAGGACTCGAACCCGGATTTTCCGCTTTGCGCCAGCGGCCGCCTTAACCGCTTCGGCTATCCGTGCACAAATCACTGCCAGACTCAAACTGCCATTGTCCATGAGGCATAACCTGCACTCTTATGTTACGTATATTCCCGTCCAGGAAGGACGTATTTACTGAGAGTCGATGGTCTGGTATTGGCTAATAAATACGAATTAGCAACTCCTGTGTTACTAAGAAGTACGGTGCAATCTTCCTTTGAAGATGGATTCATGTCTGAAGGCACAAAATTTATGGCTGCTTAAACCTAAGGGGTTCTTTTGTGTCTATACAGTCATATCAGAATGGATTTTTGACGTCAAAATCGACGGCGATCTCACAGCAGACCTCCCTGTTTCATATGACTCTGCAGCGTTGACGTGATGTCCGTTCGTCAAACATGTATGGTAGTTCTGTGCAGTGATTTATGTGCGTGGAAACGTTGTCTTTGTAACATCGAAGATCCGCCCTGCACAGCTGGCAAGGTACCTAGCACCATACCCCACATCTAGTTACAACAGTCGGACTTCAGAAACGGCAATGGGACAGACCTTCCTGTGACTTTTGGCTGCTCTGTTTAACTGTGTGTACAGCCTTCGGTCTGACTGTGTGTTACTGAACTATGACGAGCAAAAAAATGTATGAAGTACAGCTTCTTAATGGCTCTCCACATGCTATTTTATGTTTGTGAATACGAGAGATACTGTGCTTGAAGAGATTCTTTTAGAGTGTAGGAAGCGCTGTGTAGTGAGACACAGAGAGCCTGAATTAGCTGACAACTGATAACTGACGTCTTTATTTTCCCAGTATCGACGAACCGACGGAAGATGAACACTAGATTATACTCAAAACAAACTTGGCTTCATCCAGATGTCTCTCTCACTCGTATCGGCTTAATAAACGCTATTTGTTTTTCCAACCGGCTGTGGATGTTTCAGGAAACACATGTGTGACTATCAGGACGATTATTTTGGTGCTTCGAGATATTTCAAATCACAAGAAAACGCAAGTTATTAAACCTTCTAAAGGCACTGTATGAAATTATTGCATTAAATAGTGACTGGATACGAAATAAAATTTATTGCTCTCGCCATTGTTTTGTGAATACGCGGCATGCTTTTCTCATTTACATACCTAACCATTTTGCTGATAAAAACAGTGATCCACCAGGAAGACATGGTCGGACGTCACTGTAACTTCGTACACTTACTCTGTGACTATTAGACAGCGATTAGTGTTGTTCGTGTTTGGTGTTGTTGGTAGCACTGTAAGGCATCAGGCAAATCCAACACCTTCCATGAAAACCCTGACATGATAAGCAAATCCAGTAGTATGTCACATAGCTCCAAATAAATCTTGACATTAAATTAACCAAAGTAATACGAGTAACGAGTGCGCAAATGGAATACCACAGACTAACACAAGAATGCCTAAATGCATGTCATACCTTTCCACCGTGAGACAGACGCAGTTCCGAGGGGAGAAACGAGAACAGAAGCCGAGAGCAGAACCGTGTTGAGCTACAAGGCCCTACCATAAGGGACGGACTGGACACCCACGTCGCCAGTTAACCACTAGGACAACGCCAGCTGCAAGTTTTAGCGTGAGACTTTTTCGCGCCTTTGTTACGTCAAGGACCACCCCCCAGCCCATGTTAAAAGATAGAGCCCTCCAGAAAAACAGTATAGATCTTACGATAACACAAAAATTGCCACACCACCCACAAGCTTTAGCGTGAGACTTTTTCGCGTCTCTGTAACGTTAGGACCACCCCACAGCCCATGTTAAAAGATAGAGCCCTCCAGAAGAACAGTATAGATCTTACGATAACCTTGTAGGCGGAGCTTAAGGTTAACATTGAGACCCTGACTGGTCAGCAGAAAACACAGCCAGATAGTTTTTTTTTAAACCAACTCCGGTAAATTGTAGTAAGGAGAAGTTAGGAGAGGAGTTGCTTCCGAGATGGCGATGTGAGCGCAGCTGTGCTGCCCGCAGCCCCCTGACGAACACGAACAAGGTAATGAACGCACGCGATGCCGCATAGCAGCGCATAAACTTCACTCAGAACTGCAGAAGTCTCATCTGTTACACCCTCTTTTTGCGTAATACTAGTGCCAATCGTCAATTAAAGCTCATGGTGTTCACATTTGCCACTTGAAGTAAGAGTCTGAAACGCGATGATTTTTCTGTTATATAGTTATTGAGAAGCCACATCAGCCACTGTAATTTACAAGTTAGATAAGTAATTAAAGATAATTGAGGGTTACTGTAGACCATTTCGATAGTTTTCTCTTTTGTGAAACTTAATTTAAACCTAGATTATAGCTGTGATATGGCATAGGTCATCCTTCGATCCATTGTAGAACTTGGAAACCCATTCAGGGAATATTCGTTCACATTTTTGTTGAACGCAGTTTTTTTTACCATCCTGTATTAAAACATTTCCTTTTAACAATAGTGCAATTTATAAACGATGTTTTGTGAGTAGAATAAAATTTCCAATGGTAAACTTAACTGCTTTTTCGACGTTATTTTACCAGCTAACTAAAAATAGGAAAGCCTTGAACCCCTTCCACTAAATTTAGTTAGTATTAAGATTATTTTACAGGGAGTGCAGTGGAGCTGACGCTGAAATCATTAAGTATTTGGTTATATCATCGCTAGTCTCACTGAACTCTTCTGAATTCTCCATGTCATGTGTGGTCTGTCGTCTCCTTACCAGCAACAGGTCACAGGTTCAAACTAGTCAGTCCCCTAAAAAACACGCTCAGAGCGTCGTTGCGCGAAAGTGGTAGGGAGACACTATATAGAACAGACAGACACCACCATGAATGTTAGAGCACTGGGAAAGTGTATAAGGGTCGTGAATAGCGTCAGATCATGATTGGATGGTTGGTTGGTTTGGGTTGAGGGGACCAAACAGCGAAGTCATCGGTCCCATAGGATTAGGAAGAATGGGGAAGAAAGTGAGCCGTGCCCTTTCGAAGGAACCACCCCGGCATTTACCTGAAGCGATTTAGGGAAATCACGGAAAACCTAAATCAGGGTGGCCGGACGCAAGTTTGAACTGTTGTTCTGCCGAATGCGAGTTCACTGTGTCAGATCTTGATTGATATCTGGGAAGGACACAGAGATCCTGCAAGCTCGTGTGGTAAAATGTTATTAACAGCTGACAGGATTTGAAAGGGGCCTCTTTCTGATCTCCACTTGGTCGGGTCGTTCTGTATCCACATCTTTGTGGCATTCGGATATGGCAGTGGCCCGATGTGGTACTGCATGGGAACGTGAAAGCAGTGATACTCTTCGTCAATGATCCTGTCGACCAAGTCAGACCCCACAGGGAAGAATCGCCGAATTGTACACCAAGGACATCTGCGCTTGATATCCGATAACAAGCAATGGTCTCCCCCTAGCAATCTGTGTCATCCTACACCATTGGTCGAAGAATGACAGCAGCCGGACTCGTGTATTACCGTCCATTGCTTAGGCTACTTTTAACACAATTTGCTGCCTTGGGAATGGCGTCATCACCGAGAAGCACGGACTGCTCATGAATGGCGTCACATTGTGTTCAGCGATGAATGGCAATTCTGAACTACCCCCCATTGACCATCGTCAGTCACGGAGGCAAACTGGCGAGGGTTGTCATCTTCCAATGGTTTGGAGAGGAACAGCGATATTACTCACGGCGTCACTAGGTAGAGATCTGTCGGGTATGACCACAGGTTACTGCAGGTAGATACTGAGGGAACTCTAGCGGCACAACGGTACGTTACGGACTTCCTGCGTGTTTCATGCTGCACCATTGTTGTGCCATTTTTCAAAACGATAATACTCATCCACGCATGGCACGAGGACACGTTTCAAAACGATAATACTCGTCCGCATATGACACGATTCTCTGTGAAGTGCATAATTGTATTCTATTGTATTGTATGTTAACCGGGGACCAAGAAACGACAGAGAGGCTCCGTCCCACCGCAGCCGCAATGGTCCACAACCCCACGACGACTACTGCAGTCCACTTCTCGCCTCCGCCTCCCCACATCGAACCCAGGGTTATTGTGCGGTTAGGCCCCCGGTGGACTCCCCAGGGAACGTCTCACAGTAGATGAATATAATCCCTGTGTTTGCGTGGTAGAGTAATGGTGGTGTACGCGTACATGGAGAACTTGTTTACGCAGCAATCGCCGACATAGTGTCACTGAGGCGGAATAAGGGGAACCAGCCCGCATTCGCCGAGGCAGATGGAAAACCTCCTAAAAACCATCCACAGACTGGCCGGTTCACCGGATCTCGACACAAATCCGCCGGGTGGATTCGTGTCGGGGACCAGGCGCTCCTTGCCTCCCGGGAAGCCGTGCGTTAAACCACACGGCCAACCGGGCGGGCCAATTGCATGATAGTGAGGTAGTCCTGTGGTCAGCAAGATTCCCAGATCTGTTCTATATGGAACATGTGTGGAACAGCTAGGACACCAACTCCGTCCAAGGGCCAGTATACAAAATACCAGTTACAATAGTTGTGGACCAGCTTTTCTCAGGAGAGACAACGGTTTTGTGATGTACTTCCTGCTGAGTCGTCCGACCAAAACACAGCCAGGCAAAAGCACCAGAGACGCAAATATGCGAGCAGGTGCCAGTGCCATAGGGACTCGCCACATACGTCAGTTCCACCAGCGCTGAGGATGAAGATATCGACTTCGCGTTGGCCAATTGCCAGCCGAGTACAATCCGCCAATGACCGGACGACAATGGACAGAAGCCTGCTCGGAAGATAGAAGAGCAGAACTCGCCCACTTGGTTGTAGATCATGGTCCAAGTCTGACTCAGACAGGGGACCTCGTTTAGTGAATTCTTAGGAGTGAACAGGCAGTTGTTGTAAATTGCATTTGGAATGTACTGCGAAGTTTACCTACGATTATTTGCACTTAGCCATTGAAGCCTTTTTTGGGCTATATTACAAGCAGTGTTGCAGACATCAGTATTCAACAAGTCACAAAGATAAGTAGTCCTTTTAACTCATTTGTGTGACTTTGTTACTAATTTGTTGGAGTGTTGTAGAACCTTCGTTCTCCTATCCTGTTACGTGACCCTGGGGCATAGCTGTGTAATAGTGACAGGGAGAAATTGTCTTAGTGGAGTAATGCACCAGTAGCCATTTCACGTACTCACAAATTCGACCTACCGTAACAACAGTGGCCTCTGGGCCTCAACAGCAGAAGCCACGAGGACTTTACAAAAACTGGCGACAAGGGTTTGCAAAACTTCCAGTCCAGGCATGACGGATGTAACGCCATACTAATATGTGAGCTCACCCTGCCGGGTTCTCTGTAAACTTGATTCGGTTTTGTAATCACTGAAATACAATCACATATTCTCTCAACTCGCGAAGTTTCGTCCCTTCCTCTCCTTCTAGGTACTTCTCGCGTTTCTGAGGCAGTGCATTTTTCAACACAGCTAACAAGTCTTTGTAAACGTCGGTAGGAACGTACTACCAATCGTTCAATCCCTCGAGGATAGAAACCCGCTTTGTCACCACGGACCCATTCAGAAACAGCTGTGTGAGTGTCCTCGTTGTTGGAAAACCTCTTTCGCCCCAGATGTTCTTCCAGCTTGCTGAAAACATGGAATTGGTGCAAGTTGTGGACTGTATGGCGGATAATTCAAAATCTCCCTTCGAAAATGTTAAAGCAAAGCTTGTGTGTGAGCGCCGTGTGGGGTGTTAGAATGTCATGCAGGAGAACAACGTGTTTGCTTTTATTTTGCGACTGCAGCGAATCAGTTCCTCGATTGCTTAGGCGTTGTCATCTGTGGTCTATACTGATGGCCATCCATCCCGATCAACATCACCCACATTTACCTGGTCATGCTCAGTTTGCTACCGCTGGACCCGACATTGCACTTGGTCCACGTATCGTCAGAATTTCACGGTGAACGTGTGAGCAATTTAGATGGCTTGCCTACAAGAATCGTACTGCCCTGTGTACTTTAAGTCTGGAGAACTTTTCAGCAGTACACTTGCACACTCTGATGGACCAGTTATTCGTATCGCAACAATATTGCGTCTACAAGAAACCTGGAAATTACTGATAATACTCCACTCTTGTTGCGCAATAGTGTTGGCGTGCGAAGACATGTGTAACTTATTTTCTGGAGACCACATGTACAACACTATGGCACTTTTTACAATACCATTTAGAGTCCAAGTTGTCATTTACCATTCACAAATGTTCAATGTTCCATTACTTGGAAGCTTAAGAAGTATCTAGTCGATAGTTAAACATATCCCATACTTTTGCAGTTATGTATGAAAGTACCGCAGTCACTGTTGCTGCTATGTGGCGACCAGATCACCCAACGTTGTTCGAAGAGGACGCACATGCACTTAGTCTCTCGCAAGCCCTTACCAAATACAGTCAGATCAGGCGACTTTGGGGACAAACGGTGCAAAACCAGATCTGTAAGCCCCTTTCAGAAGATGCATCGTTGGGACGGCTTATTATTTAAGAAATCTCTTAAATGCTGACACTTACTTACATACTGAAGTGATAAAAGTCGTTTTATACACGTACACAGATGGTGACAGTACCGTGATTACAAGGTGTAAAAGGGCAGTGCATTGGCCGAACTGTCATTTGTACTCAGGTGAATCATGTTGTAAGCAGGCTGTTTAGGTTTTTATGTTGGTAACGCCACGTAGCGCCCTGTATGAAAATCTCTGACTGACTGTGCTGCGTGCAGTCTGTGGCTGGTTGGACTCATTGTTGGACTATTCGCTTGTATAGTGTTGGGCAGTTGGATGTGAGCAGCGCGTAGCGTTGTGCAGTTGGAGGTTACCCGCCAGCAGTGGTGCATGTGGAGAGAGAGATGCCAAAGTTTTGAGCGGACGATCTGGACGTGTGTCCGTCAGAAACAGGAAATTTATTTAATTTGATGTCATATATATATGCGCTGCGCTGAAAATATTGTGTGTCAGTTTAGTGTCGATCAGAATAAGTAAGGAGAGAAATGTCTGAGTACGTTCAGTTCTGTTCAGCTGTTTGTAAATCAAATATCGTAACAGGTTTATCAGCAGAGTAATTCACTAATTTTTCTAAGGGAATGTTTCAATATCATATTACGTCTCCAGTTGTAATTCCCTGAAAATATTCCCATTTGTATGAAGTTTGACCTGTAATCAAACATTTACTCGATAAGAGCACTTTTAGTAAAACTTGAGGCACTGAACTAACTTTCAGAGCACAACAGAATTTCAAATGGGCCCCTAACATACGTTAGATCAAGATAAATTGCAACCCAGATCTTCAACTGTCCAGATAGCATCACTCCTTACAGGAGAGAATGTGCAGTGCAGGTGTAACTGCACCCAGTATGTCCCAATCCCTAACAAATGGTAAATAACCCATTTAAAAACAAAGTCTCAAATTATTCTTCGCTGCAACACGTGTCTTTTAAGATCACTGTGACTCGCACTTACCTTAGTTAGTTGAAAACTGCAATAAATCAAGAAATAATATTGCTGCTGAACGCAGTTGGTAAAAATGCTGTCTCTAGTGAGGGAAGATCAATAAATATTTCAACAGATTGCGCTTAAACTTCTGGCTTTCATGAACAAATCTTAAATGAGCACATGCGCAAATGAACATTAAAGATCGGAGGATTGAAATACGATTTCGAGAGCAATGGAATCCGTGAGAGATTTGAATTTAAACTCAGTTAATGTTCAGAAAGTAGACACAAAAACTCTTGAATAACATATAAATGTCCGCTTGCTGACCACGTGCCAGTACAGAACTACACATTTGCAAAAGCACGAAAATGGCCCTATATTCTTGATAACCAGCGCATTATTATCTAAACAGTAGAAAAGTAATGTGCAAAGGGAGCGATATGTCTGGATAAGCCAACGAAAAATATATAGCGATCGTGATGTATGATAATGATGAGAACCGAACAAAGAGTTATTAATGGGACGGACGCGAATACGTAATTGGAGTCAGCAATAATCCTGGGCGACGTATCTTCAAAATAGCTATCCCAATATCGGAAGATAAATTTCTGTATTTTTGGCAGGCAGAAAGATGTTCACAGCTGCAGGCGGAAATTAAGAATGCTTTTTCTGCCCTATCAAACTCGAAAACTCGGCGCCAAGGACTATCATTGGCCGGCTAGACTCCACGTTAAAAAATGTTGGCTAAAGACTTACCTGGCACTCAACAAAAGATAAAACTTCTCTAACAGATGATAACATTGATTATAGAGTCTTCGCAACTCGCACAATAATATATATCATGAAAGTCGTTTGTAACAGACAGCTTCCTCTCCTATATGTAAATGGTGACAATTATTTAACTACACTCCTGGAAATGGAAAAAAGAACACATTGACACCGGTGTGTCAGACCCACCATACTTGCTCCGGTCTCTGCGAGAGGGCTGTACAAGCAATGATCACACGCACGGCACAGCGGACACACCAGGAACCGCGGTGTTGGCCGTCGAATGGCGCTAGCTGCGCAGCATTTGTGCACCGCCGCCGTCAGTGTCAGCCAGTTTGCCGTGGCATACGGAGCTCCATCGCAGTCTTTAACACTGGTAGCATGCCGCGACAGCGTGGACGTGAACCGTATCTGCAGTTGACGGACTTTGAGTGAGGGCGTATAGTGGGCATGCAGGAGGCCGGGTGGACGTACCACCGAATTGCTCAACACGTGGGGCGTGAGGTCTCCACAGTACATCGATGTTGTCGCCAGTGGTCGGCGGAAGGTGCACCTGCCTGTCGACCTGGCACCGGACCGCAGCGACGCACGGATGCACGCCAAGACCGTAGGATCCTACGCAGTGCCGTAGGGAACCGCACCGCCACTTCCCAGCAAATTAGGGACACTGTTGCTCCTGGGGTATCGGCGAGGACCATTCGCAACCGTCTCCATGAAGCTGGGCTACGGTCCCGCATACCGTTAGGCCGTCTTCCGCTCACGCCCCAACATCGTGCAGCCCGCCTCCAGTGGTGTTGCGACAGGCGTGAATGGAGGGACGAATGGAGACGTGTCGTCTTCAGCGATGAGAGTCGCTTCTGCCTTGGTGTCATTGATGGTCGTATGCGTGTTTGGTGCCGTGCAGGTGAGCGCCACAATCAGGACTGCATACGACCGAGGCACACAGGGCCAACACCCAGCATTATGGTGTGGGGAGCGATCTCCTACACTAGCTGTACACCTCTGGTGATCGTTGAGGGGACACTGAATAGTGCACGGTACATCCAAACCGTCATCGAACCCATCGTTCTACCATTCCTAGACCGGCAAGGGAACTTGCTGTTCCAACAGGACAATGCACGTCCGCATGTATCCCGTGCCACCCAACGTGCTGTAAAAGGTGTAAGTCAACTACCCTGGCCAGCAAGATCTCCGGATCTGTCCCCCATTGAGCATGTTTGGGACTGGATGAAGCGTCGTCTCACGCGGTCTGCACGTCCAGCACGAACACTGGTCCAACTGAGGCGCCAGGTGGAAATGGCATGGCAAGCCGTTCCACAGGACTACATCCAGCATCTCTACGATCGTCTCCATGGGAGAATAGCAGCCTGCATTGCTGCGAAAGGTGGATATACACTGTACTGGTGCCGACATTGTGCATGCTGTGTTGCCTGTGTCTATGTGCCTGTGGTTCTGTCAGTGTGATCATGTGATGTATCTGACCCCAGGAATGTGTCAATAAAGTTTCCCCTTCCTGGGACAATGAATTCACGGTGTTCTTATTTCCATTTCCAGGAGTGTATATGAAAAAAACGTAAATTACTTACAAACCACGGTGCGCACACACTTTGTTCAATATGTAAACGTCGCTACAGATATTCGGATTTAGGTTATGACATATCAGAATTGCCTGCTATCATTGGCGATGATGCAGCGCAGACTAATAGCCAAATTCTGCATGACCCGCTGAAGTGTCTGAACATGGGTGTAGTCGATGACCTCCTGGAGGGTGTTTTCAGCTCAGCATTGGCTTTGGGGTTATTGCTGTACACCTTGTCTTTAATGTAACCCCACAAAACGTCGCATGTGTTCAGATCCGGAGAATACGAAGACCAATCGAGGCCCAAGCTTGTGACCTCTGGGTGCCCCAGAACCAGAATGCGGTCCCAAAGAGCTCCTCCAGTACATCAAACACTCTCTTGCATCGATGGGGTCGAGCTCCGTCTTACATGTGTAACATCTTGTCGAAATCAGCGTGACTTTGCATAATGGGGATGGAATCAACTTCGAAAACATTCACGTACCGTTCGGTAGTCATCGTGCCATCAAGGAATGTCGCACCGATTATTCCGTGACTGAACATTGCGCACTAAACGATCATCCGTTGAGGATGAAGAGACTTTTAGATCGCGAAATGAAGATTCTCCGTCCTCCAACTGCGCCAATTTTGTTTATTGACGATCCCATCGAAATGTAAGTGGGTTTCGTCGCTAAACGAAACCATACACGCGCATGCTAATTCCCACCATGTCCCGCGGTCAACGGTGTCGTTTGAAGGTCTTAACGCAAACCGTTCAGAAGTTACGACGATTTTATTTCGTGTAGTTCAAAAATTGTTGCCCTGTAAGTCCCGCTGCAATAGCTTTCCGTCCTGTTAAAGTATAAAATTGCCAACATGTTCCCGCAATCATGAGGAAAGCCATATCCACGTGCGTGGCTCCTGTAATCGTCTAATCCGCAAAAAAGAACGGACTATGAATCTTTTCTCTAGAAATGATGCAAAACACATGTGTCGGCTATAGTATGTGGGTGTTATTTGCCCAATATTCTTATATGGTGGTGGTTTGCCTTTCAATTTAAATAGAACGTAGCTTCAATGAACATTAAAGGTGAAAGAAAACTTCCACGCCGGGAATAAATTCATAACTTTCCACGCTTTGCTTTCGTCACTGACATGACGATTCTGTATGATTTGAAGCCTAAACGTCACCTCAAAACACGCCAGAGAGACGCATGAGGAATGGTTAACTCTAGGCTGGCTGGCACGACAAGCAGATCGGTGGAATACGTGCAAGCCACCGGTGAATGGGCTCACCTGCATTGAACGAGCAGAAGTGGGCGACCTGTGGATTTCCAGTTACGCACACACACCTGTGCCTTGAAACTGCTGGTACAAGCGTGGAAGGCTTTGGCTGTAGGTGGTGCAGCGCAATACTCTTGACGAAAATCACGCTGCGCTGTTGTAACTGAATTGCACCTGTTGAAACGGGAAACACAAAATGCTCTGCTGTGATATCGCCATGTCAATTCGACACACACTGCGTAAATAAAAGCGTGGTCAGCTCACCAGGGAGACACCTACGGGCAATTACTAGCATCGGCAGACAACTGGCGCCAGGGTAGATTTTTTGTTTCGGTGTCCGAAATGCACCCAAGTCGAACATGAACGCATTGGGGTAATTGCATGTCTTTACTCACCATTATTTTGTCGGTAGGGAAGCGGGGCTTGCGTGAGTGGAGAGTGCTGGTTGTTTTACAGAACAGATATTAATTCACAATTTATTAATGGAAATAGAATAGAAACATTACTCTTCATTATAAGAGTTATTCCAGCATAATTGATCAGTTTAACATCCACATATATTTCATCACATTTCGCGGTAAGTAGACAACTGGCAAAAAAAAATATTTGACAGTAGTCTCTCAGGCATGTGGTAAAGAAAAACAGTCAATCATATAGCCTATATGCCATTAAGAAACAATCGTTCACCAAAGATGATAACAAAACTGAAAACTGAGGACAAGTTTCGAACCATTGGATGTTACAACAAATATTTAAAGTTACAGTAATAGTAATTTTGCAATCTATGCTACTTTCTGCATAAGAATCACGAAAGTGCAGTTAGTAATTTCTTCAAAAATAAATCTTCGACACAACATTATTTAAAAATAAGCATGACAAATACAGGTCAGTTATTCTGGGTCAAATAAATTTGCGTGCTGGGCCACCTTATTGTAAACTTCTGAAACAACTAAAAAAACAAATGGCTCTGAGCACTATAGAACTTAACATTGGAGGTCATCAGTCCCCTAGACTTTGAACAACTTAAACCTAACGAACCTAAGGACATCACACACATCCATGCCCGAGGCAGGATTCAAATCTGCGACCGTAGTAGCCGCGTGGTTCCGGACTGAAGCGCCTAGAACCACTCGACCACAACGGCCGGCAAACAACTAAACTGTCAATGTTTCGACCTGCTTGTTGCGCGGTCTTCTTCAGCGTCTCAGGGGAGGACCGCAGCAAGTCAGTCGAAACGTCGCACATTTAGTTCTTTTACTAGTCAACAATAAAGCGGGCCAATACCCAAAATTATTTTATCCAAAAGGACGCTGGCCGTAGAAGCCTATGCGCTTGTAATAGATCAGTTTGCTTGATACACAATGAACTCTTGACATAACTTCAGCGCAACTTGTGCCCTAAATTTTACGCAATTAACTTGTCGCAATGTCAGACCACTAGCTTTACATATATTGAGTCATTTACTACACAGTTCTCGGTCCTACCAACGTAGTAAATACTTGGAGGCAATGAAGTAGTTGTAAGCTTCATAAATTAACCTGTCAATAAAACATCACTGTCCTATGCATCACTTAAAAGACACGTAGTTACAGGTATATGTAAGGAATAGACAAGCCAAACCTAACACAATTTTAAAACAGGCCTCGAACGGAAAGGATTCTTGGCAAGCAAAACAAGCCCCTCACTTATACTAGAGACTATTGCACTAACATACACAGTTTAACTAGGACCCAAGCTCGTGGGAGGAGGCATCATTAACTGAAGCCAACGAATGACGCAAAATGACGGAAGTGACACGACTAAAAGTAGAATGCCGTAACGAAGCACAATGGCAGCCGAAGCAAAATCGCTCATACAGTGATCAGTCACAATGTCTGCCATGTGACGTCATCCAATTACTGATCAACAATAATGTCTGCTGAACAACGGTGTTCAAACACTGAGGAGGCACACCTTACAGACCTGTCACACTGTTGCACCATCCTACAGCACTAAGGAGGAAAACCTACTAAATAAACAAATGTGCAAATGTGTGTGAATTCCTAAGGGACCATACTGCTTAGGCTTGGTTCAAATGGCTCTGAGCACTATGGGACCTAACATCTGAGGTCATCAGTCCCCTAGAATTTAGAACTACTTAAACCTAACTAACATAAGGACATCACGCACATCCATGCCCGAGGCAGGATTCGAACCTGCGACCATGGTGGTCGCGCGGTCCCAGACTGAAGCGCCTAGAACCGCTCGGCCACATCAGCCGGCACACTACTTAGGTCATCGGTCCCTAGACTTAAACACTACTTAAACTAACTCATGCTAAGAACAACACACGCACCCACACCCGAAGGAGGACTCGAACCACCGGCGGGAGAGGCCACGCAGTCCGTGGCATGGCGCCTCAAACCGCACGGCCACTCCGCGCGGCACTCTAAATGATGTCCGTCAAAACAGAATGCACCGTGAAGCACTTGCAAACATACGTTAACTTCAACTCTGGCGATCACTGGCACAGCAGATATTTATCCTTTGCGAGCACAGCTGAGAACCACACAAGCTTAATACCGTCACTTTCGCAGCCATACTTATAGGAACGTTACACTCCAGCGTCCACCAGCCCACCGAACTCCATATACGGCTGCGAGAAAGGGAAACGGACAGACAGCCTACACTCTCCTGTAGCTCGGCGCTGCGCTGGGGTTGCCCAGTGATCGCACCTCTGTGACTTCACGACACGGACTGGTTGCTCAGCGACCCACTCCAGCAGAAAGGTCGTTCACTTGCACGTTTCCGGGGAGACTTCCGGGACTCCGCCCTAGCCGACACTGCTTCACTTCCACCTTGGCTACAGATAACACCAGCCGAACAGCACTCGCTGCAAAGCTTCTGGCCGGTGTGGCCGTGCGGTTCTAGGCGCTTCAGTCTGGAACCGCGCTACGGTCGCAAGTTCGAATTCTGTCTGAGGCATGCATGTGTGTAATGTCCTTAAGCTAGTTAGGTTTAAGCAGTTCTAAGTTCTAGGGGACTGATGACCTCAGATGTTAAGTCCCATAGCGCTCAGAGCCATTTGAACCATTCTTTTGCAAAGCTTCTCCGACATAGATAGGCCGAGACGTCCTTGGAACGGCACAATGATGTCTTCTTTTCAGAGGCGAAGTAAACCTATAGTTCTGTATCTTCCTTAGATGGTGCAACATTTTCCTACCGATGCGCTTTCGGCTAGCTCACTTTCAAACCTGGACATAACAGAAAAATGCACATAAATTCTTACAAAACTGTGCTCTTTTGAGATTTATGGGCTGCTGATTACGAATCCAATGTCGGAATTACAAAAGTAAAGATGTTGGATCCAATATGGCTGATCAAAAATTGTAAGTTTATTCTACGTAAGTTAAACTTTGGGCATAAGCTGTTTTGAGAACGCTGATAATGAATTAGAAGTCGGAATTGCTGTATTGATTTATTCGATATTTTGCATCGAAATCACAGCTATATTCGTCGCTTGTGTCTTTATCGCTATTAGAAGCGTCGCTATCGCACAGGCTCAAAAAGTGTTCGACTGTGTAAAATGGTGCAAGATGCTAGATATCCTCAGAAAAATATGATAAGCCGTGAGGAAAGAAGGTAATATACAATCTGTACAAGAAACAAGAGGGAATAATAAGAGTTAAGACCAAGAACGAAGCGCTTGGGTTAAAAAAACTCGTTTTTCCCTAGTGCCGTTCGCGAGCGGAACGGTAGAGAGACAGCTTGAACGTGGTTCATTGAACCCTCTGCCAGGAACTTAATTGTGGATAGCAGAGCAATCACGTAGATGTAGATGAAAAAGAGTGTAAGACAGGTATGAAGTCTTTCTCCCCTGCTGTTCAAGTACACATCGGAGAAGCAATGACAGAAATAAAATAAAGGTTCAACAGTGGGATTAAAATCCAAGATGAAAGGATATCAGCGTCAAGTATCTTTGATGATATTACTATCCTCAGCGAAAATTAAGAAGAATTACAGAACTTGCTGACTGGAATGAACAGTCTAATGATTGCAGAATATGGATTGAGAGTGAATCGAAGAAACACTAAAATAATGAGAAGTAGCAAAATTGAGAACAACGAGCAACTTAACATCGTAATTAGTGGTCACGAAGTAGATGAAGTTAAGGAATTCTACTACCTAGGCATCATCAATATAATCGATGCTGTACGGGGCAGGACGACATAGAAAACAGACTAGCACTGACAAAAGGTACACTCCTGGCCAAGATAAGTCTACTATTATCAAACATACGCCTTATTGTCAGGAAAAAATTCTGAGAAGATACGTTATGGAGCACAAAACTGTATGACAATGAGACATAGACTGTGAGAAACCCGGAACAGACGAGAATAGAAGCATCTGGGATGCTCTGCTACAGAAGAATGTTGAAAATTAGCTGGACTTACAAGGTAATGAATGAGGAGGTTCTCAGCAGAATCGGCGAGGAAAGGAATATAAGGAAAACACTGTCAAGAAGGATGGACAGGCTGATAGGACTCTCCTAAGAGATCAGGCAATAATTACAGGGTACTAGACGGAGCCGCAGGGGCTAAGAACAGGAGAGGAAGGCAGAGATTGGGATACACCCAGCTTGAGGACGTACATTGCAAGTACTACTCGAAGGTGATAAGGTTGGTACTAGAGAGAAGTTCGCGGCGAGCCACTTCAAACCATTCTGAAGACTGTTGTCTCACAAAATAAGAAGGGAATAGTTGTACGGGGGGTGGGGGGGGGGCAAACGCGAAATCATGAGTACGATACGGTTGTGGGAGGCTCCGCAGCGAGAATGAAGACTAATTCCAACTGAAACCCTGGCAAAATAGGCCTCTCGCATGCCGAGACTATACAGGGTGGTCCATTGATAGAGACCGGGCCAAATATCCCACGAAATAAGCATCAAACGAAAAAACTACAAAGGACGAAACTCGTCTAGCTTGAAGGGGAAAACCAGGTGGCACTGTGGTTGGCCCGCTAGATGGCTCTGCAATAGGTCAAACGGATATCAACTGCGTTTTTTAAAATAGGAACCCCCTCTTTTATAACATATTCGTGTAGTACGTAAAGAAATATGGATGTTTTAGTTGGACCACTGTTTTCTTTCTGTGATAGATGGCGCTGTAATAGTCACAAACGTACAAGTACGTGGTATCACGCAACATTCCGCTAGTGCGGACGGTATTTGCTTCGTGATACATTACCCGTGTTAAAATGGACCGTTTACCAATTGCGGAAAAGGTCGATATCGTGTTGATGTATAGCTATTGTGATCAAAATGCCCAACGGGCGTGTGCTATGTATGCTGCTCGGTATCCTTGACGGTATCATCCAAGTGTCCCGACCGTTCGCCGGATAGTTACGTTATTTAAGGAAACAGGAAGTATTCAGCCACATGTGAAACGTCAACCACGATCTGCAACAAATGATGATGCCCAAGTAGATGTTTTAGCTGTTGTCGCGGCTAATCCGCACATCAGTAGCAGACAAATTGCGAGAGAATCGGGCATCTCAAAAACGTCGGTGTTGAGAATGCTACATCAACATGGATTGCACCCGTACCATATTACTATGCACTAAGAATTACATGGCGACGACTTTGAACGTCGTGCACAGTTCTGCCACTGGGCACAAGAGAAATTACGCGACAATGACAGATTTTTTACACGCGTTCTATTTAGCGACGAAGCGTCATTCACCAACAGCGGTAAAGTAAACCGGCATAATATGCACTGCTGGGCTGCTGTCAGTAGCGAGCCAGTGGGTGTGGTGGACCTTCCATCGAGCTACAGACCCCCTTGAAGATGTCCTCCACAGACGGGGAAGAAACGTTGGGAATTGACACAGAATTCATCAACCGACCACGGCATAACAGCCCGGATAATTATAATGGACATGGCATTTCCGACCGTGAAAGCCTACATTCCTTTCCATTGTCCACAATCACTTGGTGTTTCCAAACTTATGAAGGGCAGTGTATGAGAAGATGTCACCATCGGATCATTCAAAATGTTTCGCACAGAATTATCAACAAAGCACTGTTTATTCACTGCTAACTATTTTATTAGTTACTGTGCATTATTCCACAACAAGTTTCACGATATTCTGCATTATGGCAGTGTACTGCGCGTTACGGCAGTGTGCCACTGTCGCGCGGTAGAAGAGTGACCGTCCACTAAAGACGCTCAAGTACGCCCAAGCAAATAGATATTAAAGAATTAATTTTATTGTTAAGGTAGTATGAGAGCCACGCAGGGGAAATTTTGTAGCCAAAGATTTCGGATAATGTCGGTAGTAGCCTAGTTTTAAATCGACATATGTCATTGCACCGATTAAAAGTGTCGCAAACATACCCTCCGGAGTCCTGTCTAACTTATTTTATCTTGACAAATGGGCAAGATCGCTGTCACATTTTAAACAGAGCACACACACTTAAACTGAAAAATGTCTAGTTGTCCGATTCACTGTTTACTGTCAACTGTCACGGAATGTATCAAACCGAATTGTGACTGAAACGCCACCGCAGCATTGGATAAGTACGATATATATATAAAGTAAAAATTGCTAAAAGATAGCTGTTTCATCGGCCCCAAGATTTCCTACCTCCTTACTGATTTGAAATTTTTTTAACAAAACGGAAAAGAACCGTCGACGGAACGTATATAAACTGGATGAAAACAAAGCGGTTACGCTTTGAGAGGGGGTACCTTTTACTATTAAATTTAAGAAACACACAACACTGATATCAATTTCTTTTCTATGTTCTGATATCGACTTCTGTTAATAAAATGAATCAGGGTCATCCATTGCGCCCTCTTACAGTTGTTGAGAAATAGGAGCTGTATGCAGCGAGGAGCCCAGTAACAGAATGGAAGAAGAAGGATATAAAGATTTATTATCTTTTACTTATCGGAATCGACATGCTTTTATCAAAAACTTGCCTGTGACTTTAAACATCAGATCAGGAAAAAGACACTATGCCAGTAACAATGAACAAGTTGCGATATGTAATGGGGTACCCTTTACCATTAAATTTAAAACAAACAAATACCTCTGATTCGATTTCCATCCCATAATTCTCAGAAAGAGTCGGGGTCGTCCACTGAATTCTCTTGCAATTGAGTTGGAAATTTGCATAGGTCAAGCCAATACACAAGAAAGGAGATTGAAGTAAGCCATCGAACTTTAGACCCACATCACTGACATCACTTAGAAGCAAGATTTTGGAACGTATACTGACTTCCAACGTTACTAAATACCTCGGAGAAAACGATCTGTTGGCACATAGAACGCATTTGGACAATATCTTTCGTGTGAAACGCAAATGGATCTTAAATCACACGAAGTAATCAGCGCTATCGACAACTGCTTAACTCCCGCAGTGCCAGCAACCAGCATCATGTGAGTGTTTCGAACACACCTGACGACCAGTGGACGATTTTCCGGGAGACAGACCGCCATGCTTCGGCGGTACACCAAGAGGCGACCCAAGCATAGCCAGAGGCCGTGGGCCACACATACCTATTCTCTTCCGCATGACACATGATCGAAAATAGACACAGTTGTATCCAAGCATCGAGAGGTATTTAGATCAGCACTCAGTCCAGACCTGACCAGCTCGCTCCGAGTGACTTCCCTGGGCCAGACACAGATTCCGCAAGCACTGGATCAATTAGGATTCTCACTCGAGAGCTGCCTCCATTTCATCTTACGGGACCTTGACTTTTATAAAAGTATACTTGTTGTAGCTGGGATTCACAGTCATACAAAACTTTTTGAAGGACATCATCTTTACGCCAGTGAGTGTTACTGCAATTTCGGCCTTTGGCCAGTATCAAATGATACGGTTTTAAGCCATGTCAACTTAATGTAAGCTGAGACATTTGTATGTCGTTGTCAGTCCTGTTAAATACATTCGTGTCCTTGTTATACCGTGAAGGCACACATATTCAGACATCGTAAAATAACGCAGACATCGTAAAAAAGCGTTGATATGGCTTAAAGCCATAATATCACTTGATAATGGCCTAAGGCCGAAATTGCAATAGTGCAATAAAAAAACCTATAACAGTCACTTGCATAAAGATGATGTCCCTCAAAAAGCTTTATAAAAGTGCGTCTCTAGTGAACTTAGACTCAGTGAAAACCCAACTGGCCTTCAGCCACTAGGAAAATCATTGTTCTATTTCAAGAAGTTGCTTATTTTATGTTTTGTTTCAGTCAGTATAAGAGCAGACCTGCAGTTGATCTGTGATGAATACACTTGTTCAATCAGACCAACCTGGATATGTCTTGTGCTATCAGCAGATATATCAGTTGTCAACGAGGTCTGTGTTCGTGTCATAATCACACTTGTGCTCTGAGCCAGGCGATCAGTGCATACCTGCGTTTCTCCCTTGACAGTGCAATTATTACAACGTTGCTTAAAGCATGACGGAACCAGTGGAACCGTTTGCCCGCGTTGATGCAGATGCACCACAAAATCCTGAACAAGCGCCTGGTGGCCATCTCTGCATTGCCTCCAGGAATTTCCCCCTATCTCTCCGAGATTGGTTCCATGGTGAAAGGTTTCCGGTCGGTGCTACTAGCTTTCCAGCCAAGGCCAAACTACGTGGCATGCATAGAGTAGCATCTCAGCTGACGACCAGCAGTGTACTTCCCTTTGGCATATGTAGACCCAGATTTCTATCGCCTATAGATTAAGGAAAGGCAAACCTACGATTCTAGCATTTGTAGACTTGGACAAAGCTTTTGACAATGTTGACTGGGATATTTTCTTTCAAATTCTGAAGGTAGCGGGGGTAAAATACAGGGAGCGAAAGGCTATTTACAATTTGTACAGAAACCAGATGGCAGTTATAAGAGTCGAGGGGCATGAGAGGGAAGCACTGGTTGGGATGGGAATGAGACAGGGTTGCAGCCTATCCCCGATGTTATTCATTCTGTATATTGAGCAAGCAGTAAAGGAAACAAAAGAAAAATTCGGAGTAGGTATTAAAATCCATGGAGAAGAAATAAAAACTTTGAGGTTCGCTTATGACATTGTAATTCTGTCAGAGACAGCAAAGGACTTGGAAGAGCAGTTGAACGGAATGGACAGTGTCTTGAAAGGAGGATATCAACAAAAACAAAACGAAGATAATGGAATGTAGTCGAAGTAGACTGGGTGATGCTGAGGGAAATAGATTAGAAGATGAGACACTTAAAGTAGTAAATGAGTTTTGCTATTTGGGGAGAAAAATAACTCACGATGGTCGAAGTAGAGAGGATATAAAATGTAGACTGGCAATGGCAAGGAAAGCGTTTCTGAAGAAGAGAAATTTGTTAACATTGAGTATAGATTTAAGTGTCAGGAAGTCGTTTCTGGAAGTATTTGTATGGAGTGTAGCCATGTATGGAAGTGAAACGTGGACGATAAAAAGTTTAGACAAGAGGAGAATAGAAGCTTTCGTAATGTGGTGCTACAGAAGAATGCTGAAGATTAGATGGGTAGATCACATAACTAATGAGGAGATATTGCATAGAACTGGAGAGAAGAGATATTTGTGGCACAACTTGACTAGAAGAAGGGATCGGTTGGTAGGACATGTTCTGAGACATCAAGGGATCACCAGTTTAGTATTGGAGCGCAGCGCGGGGGGTAAAAATTGTAGAGGGAGACCAAGAGATGAATACACTAAACAGATTCAGAAGGAAGTAGGTTGCAGGAGGCACTGGGAGATGAAGAAGCTTGCACAGGATAGAGTGGCATGGAGAGCTGCATCAAACCAGTCTCTGGACTGAAGACCACAACAACAACAACAACAACTGAATTCAGATGTGGAGGGCAATGCCCTTTTGTATGACAAATTGAAGACCAGCTTACTTGAATATTTTGACCCTCGACTGCACATGGCGACAGTTATCAGAAACTTCAAGGGCAGCAATACAGAGAGTGGGCTACCCATCTATGTTATTTATCTAGTGACTGCCGTAACGTGAAGTTCAAGCGATCACATGCTACTTTCTTCCTTAAAGATGTGATTATACTACATGCCCTAGAAGACAATTTTAGAACTGATCTGTTGAAACTCAAGGTCCCATCTATAGCAATTTCCTTCCCATTATCAAGCATACGAATAATCTCTTTGGTCATCAGTTATCCTATGGACCCCTCACAACTCGGAATACACGTTGTCCTCAAATTCAGTTGCAGACGCTTGCCCGATTCAACTTGAAAGTACACAACACCGTGGTACTGTCTGCAGCACCTTCCTTCCCGCAACCACTGTTTTATCAGTCATTGGCCATTACTGGTGAGCAATGTGTTCCTCATGTGGGAAATGCGGGAACAGGACCGAACTGTGTCACTCAACTTTGAAGACGTCAGTGGACTGTGGCCACATGGACTCCTCAGACATTGGACAGACAATGTAGGTTCACTGTACCCAGACACAGCATTTATTTCATTATTGTTAACGCACTTCAGAAAGTGTCTCATTACAACATAGTCATCTCTCTGCAAGTAGATATGATGTCCACAGCAACAATTATCGATTGGTAATAATATTATAGTGTCGGATTCTCTCCCCTCCAACTGGTTCATATGCCAGTGTGAAGTTATAGCCATGACTATATAAAAATTAATGTACTATTCATGGCCCAAGTACCGTATGAGTCATACAGTATCGCAGCCAGAGTTTTGGTGGTGGGAACTCCGGGGGCCGTCAGTCGCTTATGTGTGATGTTTTTTAAGGCTAGAAATATTCGTTTTGCGTTCATTGATAAGCTTCACGAGGAGTTACAGCACCAAAAAGATGAGTACATCCTCAGTCCAGTCCCAAACAGCCAACGGGCCAAGTGCATTGTCATGATTGAAAACTCGGATGGTGCCTTATGCTTTTGTGGAAATCTTAAGGCGACCATCAACGCCCAATCAGTAACTGATGCGTACCCGATAGAGGACATCATGGCGTATCTAACGGGTGGAAAAGTGCTCCCAAAAATTGACCTGAGGGATGCAGACTTCCAACTGCTGTCGGATGAAGAATTCCGACATATCGTTGTTATCACTCCCTTTGGGTTGTTCCAGCACAGTAGGCTTCGTTTTGGTTTCGCCAGTGTCCCGGTAACTGTTATAGGCATCTCGCATTGAAGTCCACGCTAAATTCCAAGCTTCTGTAAAAGAATGCCAATCTCGGGGATTTTGCGTCTGTTCAAATTTTGCGTGTATGTCTCGTTGTTTCTGAAACAGTGTTCTAACCCGTTTTGTGTACCAAGGAGTATGAGCTCCGTTGTTTGTTAATTTATTTGGTGTAAATCGCTCAATTGCTGACGATACTATTTCTTTGAATCTAAGCCACATATGCTCTATAATTGTATTATTAATTTGGAATGAGTGGAGATTGTCTCTCAGGAAGGCGTCAAGTGAATTTTTATCTGCTTTTTTGAATAGGTAGATTTTTTCGCTTATTTTTCTAGGATTTGGGGATTACAATATCACAATCTTGCTACGACAGCCCTGTGTTCACTAATCCCTGAATCGGTTTTGATGCTCGTTATTAACTCAGGATTATTTGTTGCTAAGAGGTCAAATGTGTTTTCACAACCGTTTACTCTTCGCATGGACTCATGAACTAACTGCTCGAAATACTTTTCAGAGAATGCGTTTAGCACAATCTCGGATGATATTTTATGCGTACTTCCGGAATTAAACATATATTTTCACCAACATACCGAGGGAAATTAAAGTCACCACCAACTATTATCATATGAGTCGGGTACGTGTTTGAAATCAAACTCAAGTTTTCTTGAAACCTTTCAGCAACTGTATCATCTGAATTTGGAGGTCGGTAAAAGGATCCAATTATTATTTTATTCCGGTTGCCAACAGTGACCTCTGCCCATACTAACCTACAGGAAGTATCTACTTCAATTTCGCGACAAGTTAAACTACTTCTAACAGCAACAAACACGCCACCGCCAACCGCTTTTAGTCTATCCTTTCGGAGCACCGTTAGGCTCTTGGAAAAAAATTTCGGCTGAGCTTACATCCGGCTTTAGTCAGCTTCCAGTTCCTATAACGATATGAGCATCACTGCTTGGAGCTCTAGTAGTTTCCTAACACAGCTACGACAATTTACAACTGTTATACCAATGGTTCCTGTATCTACATTTTTCCTATGTTCATCCTGCTCCTTTTGTAACTGAAGCCATTCTTGTGTTTTCGCGAGACCATCTAACGTACAAAAACCGCCCAGTCCACGCCGCACAGCCCCTGCTACCCTTGTAGCTGCCTCCTGTGTATAGTGGACACCTGACCTATTCAGCGGAACCCAAAACCCAACCACTCTTTGGCGCAAGTCGAGGAATCTGCAGCCTACACTGTCGCAGAACGGTCTGAGCCTCTGATTCAGACCCTCCACTCTGCACTGTACCAGAGGTCCGCAATCGGCGCTGTCGACTACGCTGCAAATGGTCAGCTCTGCTTTCACCTTGGAAGCAAGACTGGCAGCCTTTACTGCTTCTGTTAGCCTCTCGAAACCAGAGAGAACCTGTTCTGATCCAAAGTGACACACCATTGGTACCGACGTGAGCCACCACCTGCAGTTGGCTGCACCCTGTGCTCTTCATGGCATCCAGGAGGACCCTTTCCAAATCTGGAATAACTGAACCCGGTATGCACACAGAGTGCACATTGGATTTCTTACCCTTCTTGTCAGCCAAGTCCCTAAGGGGCCCAATAACGTTGGAGCTCCAAACTACCAATAATCCCACCCTCTGCGATTGCCTGGATCTTGCAGGCTGAGTGGTTTGCTCTGAAACAGGGCAGGCGACAGCATCTGGCTCAGCGACAATGTCAGCCACAGACAGCACCTGGAACCTGTTTGTGACACAAATCAGAGAGGCCTTCGTTCAAATGGTTCAAATGGCCCTGAGCACAATGGGACTTAACTTCTGAGGTCATCAGTCCCCTAGAACTTAGAACTATTTAAACATAACTAGCCTAAGGACATCACATACATCCATGCCTGAGGCAGGATTCGAACCAGCGACTGTAGGGGTCGCAAAGCCCCAGACTGTAGCACCTAGAACCGCTCGGCCACTCTGGCCGACCCGGGGCGGCCTTACGTGCGGCCGCCTGGGAAGTCTTTCGCCGCCTGCTACGCCCTGGGGCGACCTCCCACTCGACCACAGGTGAAGGGTCAACCTCAGTGCGAGCAGTAACTGGGTTAGCCACCAATGAGGACCAACCAAAGGACTCTGATGTGCTGGACGTACGTTGGATCCCCGCGGCCAGCCCACAACAGTGGTGCCCATCCATTGCAGCTGTGTAAGCGAAGCCATCACAGCCTGAAGCTGAGAGCGAAGTGTCACCAACTCGGCTCGCATCTGCACACAACAATCGCAGTCCCTGTCCATACTAAAGACCGTGTAAAACTAAACTATGCAGAAAAACGGACTATCAGCACGTGCTGCGCAACTCTACTGTAGGCCCTGAAACGTCCCCTTAGAAAAATTATTGAATTACTGTGCTGATAAACCTCTTACATTATTTGATTTTCAAACAGCTGAGCGAAACTGAACGTACTGAGACATTTCGCTCTTTACCTATCCTGATCAACACTAAACTGACACACAATATGTTTAGCACAACGCAATCTGACTTTCAATAATCCCTACAAAAGAATGGCCCTGACTAACATTAACCTATACCTTTCACAAATCACTTACCTCACAAAAATCTTAGTTACTCGAACTACTGCAATACAGCGAGCGCCACTCCTGCAGCTAAATAAAAGATTCAAACTACTGAAGGCACTAACTACTGATAGGCAGAGTTAGCAAATGAAAGATTTTAATAGAGAACAAACAATGTATTTACCTTAATAGTGTTCAAAGGTCATAATATATATAGCAGTTCATGACATCCAATAATACAAATTTACTCTTTCTGATGGACACACGTCCAGATCGTCCGCTCTCAAAATTCTGCAATCTCTCTCCCCACATCGACCACTGCTGGCGCCTCACCTCCAACTGCGCAACGCTACGCGCTGTTCACATCCAGCTGCCAAACACTACAAAGGCAGACAACAATGCTAACTAGCCTCAGACTACACACAGCACAGTCAGTGATTTTCATACAGAGTGCTACGTGGCGTTCCCAATATAAAAACCTAAACAGCCTACTTACAACCCCGACGAAAACGCACGAACTGTGTCTAGAAATACGCGGATACCCAAATCCTAACTACCGAAGCACTCAGGTGAAACTAAATAATTTGACCCTGATTTGGAACTTGTAATATGTCACAAAATCAGTTTACTTTCCAACACAAACGAACAACGCGACAAGTGTGTTTGTTAGATATTAAATTTACGCACAGAAACTCAAGAAACTTAACTATTAAAGCACACAGATGAAATGATAAAATTAGCTCCTGGTTAGGAACTCGTAAATGACAAATGCAGTTACTTGCCTGTTGCTGTGTCTGTCTCGGTCGGCTACTGCTGCCTGGTTATTTTACCGCCTAGGTGCGAGAATTCTTTAACTTCATCTACTTAGTGACCAACAATTCTGATGTTAAGTTTCTCGCTGTTCTCATTTCTGTTACTTTCTTCTATTTACCCGCAGTTCGTATCCTGTACTCATTAGAATGCTCATTCCATTCAGTAAATCATGCAATTCTTCTTCACTTTCACTCAGGACAGCAATGTCACCAGTAAATGGTGTCATTGATATCCTTTCGTCTTGAATTTTAATCCCACTCCTGAACGTTACTTTTATTTCTATCATTGCTTCGTCGATGTATAGACTAAACAGTAGGGGCGAAAGACTACATCCCTGTCTTACAACCTTTTTAATCCGACCACTTCATTCTTAGTCGTGCACTCTTATTATTCACTCTTGGCTCTTGTACTTACTGTACATTAAAGGTCTCTCCCTACAGCTTACCCCTATTTTTCCCAGAATTTCGGACATCTTGCACCATTTTACATTGTCGAACGCTTTTTCGAGGTAGACAAATCCTATGAACGTATCTTGATTTTTCTTTAGTCTTGCCTCCATTATCAACCGTACCGTTGGAATTCTCTCTGTGGTGCCTTCATCTTTCCTAAGGTCAAACTGATCGTCACCTAATACATCCTCAATTTTCTTTTCCACTCCTCTTGTCAGCAAGTTGGATGCATGAGCTGTTAAGCTGATTGTGCGATCATTTCCGCACTTGTCAACTCTTGTAGTCTTCAGAACTGAGTGGATGATACAGCATTTTTCCGAAAATCAGATTGTATGTCGCCACACTCATAAATTCTACACACCAACGTGAACAGTCGTTTTGTCGCCACTTCCCCCAGTGATTTTAGAAATTCTGATGAAATGTTATCTATCCCCTCTGCCTTATTTGCTCCTAAGTCCTCCAAAGATCTCTTTAATCTGATTCTACAACTGGATCCCCTATCTCTTCTAAGTTGACTCTTGTTTCTTCTTCTATCAGACAAATCTTCCCCCTCTTAGAGGCCTTCAATGTATCCTTTCCAACCATCCGCTCTCTCCTCTGTATTTAACAGTGCAAGTCTCGTTGCACCCTTAATGTTACCACTCTTGATTCTAATTTCATCGAATATTGTTTGTTTTTCCAATATGCTGAGTTATCCTTTCGACTGTCATTTCTTTTTCGATTTCTTCACATCTTTCCTGCAGCCATTTCGTCTTAGCTTCCTTGCACTTCCTATTTACACTCCTGGAAATTGAAATAAGAACACCGTGAATTCATTGTCCCAGGAAGGGGAAACTTTATTGACACATTCCTAGGGTCAGATACATCACATGATCACACTGACAGAACGACAGGCACATAGACACAGGCAACAGACCATGCACAATGTCGACACTAGTACAGTGTATATCCACCTTTCGCAGCAATGGAGGCTGCTATTCTCCCATGGAGACGATCGTAGAGATGCTGGATGTAGTCCTGTGGAACGGCTTGCCATGCCATTTCCACCTGGCGCCTCAGTTGGACCAGCGTTCGTGCTGGACGTGCAGACCGCGTGAGACGACGCTTCGTCCAGTCCCAAACATGCTCAATGGGGGACAGATCCGGAGATCTTGCAGGCCAGGGTAGTTGACTTACACCTTCTAGAGCACGTTGGGTGGCACGGGATACATGCGGATGTGCATTGTCCTGTTGGAACAGCAAGTTCCCTTGCCGGTCTAGGAATGGTAGAACGATGGGTTCGATGACGGTTTGGATGTACCGTGCACTATTCAGTGTCCCCTCGACGATCACCAGAGGTGTACGGCCAGTGTAGGAGATCGCTCCCCACACCATGATGCCGGGTGTTGGCCCTGTGTGCCTCGATCGTATGCAGTTCTGACTGTGGCGCTTACGTGCGTGGCGCCAAACACGCATACGACCATCATTGGCACCAAGGCAGAAGCGACTCTCATCGCTGAAGACTATACGTCTCCATTCGTCCCTCCATTCATGCCTGTCGCGACACCACTGGAGGCGGGCTGCACGATGTTGGGGCGTGAGCGGAAGACGGCCTAACGGTGAGCGGGACCGTAGCCTAGCTTCATGGAGACGGTTGCGAATGGTCCTCGCCGATACCCCAGGAGCAACAGTGTCCCTAATTTGCTGGGAAGTGGCGGTGCGGTCCCCTACGGCACTGCGTAGGATCCTATGGTCTTGGCGTGCATCTGTGCGTCGCTGCGGTCCGGTCCCAGGTCGACGGGCACGTGCACCTTCCGCCGACCACTGGCGACAACATTGATGTACTGTGGAGACCTCACGCCCCACGTGTTGAGCAATTCGGCGGTACGTCCACCCGGCCTCCCGCATGCACACTATACGCCCTCGCTCAAAGTCCGTCAACTGCACATACGGTTCACGTCCACGCTGTCGCGGCATGCTACCAGTGTTAAAGACTGCTATGGAGCTCCATATGCCACGGCAAACTGGCTGACACTGACGGCGGCGGTGCACAAATGCTGCGCAGCTAGCGCCATTCGACGGCCAACACCGCGGTTCCTGGTGTGTCCGCTGTGCCGTGCGTGTGATCATTGCTTGTACAGCCCTCTCGCAGTGTCCGGAGCAAGTATGGTGGGTCTGACACACCGGTGTCAATGTTTTCTTTTTTCCATTTCCAGGAGATTATTTCATTCCTCATCGACTTGTATTTCTGTATTCCTGTATGTCCCTGAGCATGTTTGTATTTTCTTCTTTCATCGATCAACTGCAATATTTCTTATGTTACCCACGGTTTCTGCAGAGTTATCTTCTTTGTACCCATGTTTCTCTTTCCGACTTCTGTGATTGCCCTTCTTAGATATTTCTATTCTTATTCAACTGTGCCACCTCCTGAGTTATTCCTTATTTCTGTACCTATAGCCTTAGAAAACTTCAAGCGTATCTCGTCATTCATTAGTACTTCCGTATCCCACTTCTTTCTGACTAATATCTTAAACTTAAGCCTACTCTTCATCACTACTATCTTGTGTTCTGAGTCTATATCTGCTCCTGAGTACGCCTTACAATCCAGTATCCGATTTAGGAATCTCTGTCTATGATGTTGTCTAAGAGAAATCTTCCTGTATCACTCGGTCTTTTTCAAATATACCTCCACATTTTGTGACTCCAGAACAGAGCATTCGCTATTACTATCTTAAATTTTTTACAGAACTCAGTTAGGCTCTTTCCTCTTACATTCCTTGTCCCAAGATCATATTATTCTGTTACCATTTCTGTTACTACTTCTCCTAAAGCTGCATTACAGTCCCCCGTGGCTATAGATTTTTATCTCCCTTTACGTACTGTATTAACCTTTCATTGTCCTCATATACTTTCTCTGTATCTTCATCTTCAGCTTGCGACGTCTGTATGTTTACGTGAACTATCATTGTAGCTGTTTATTTGCTATCGAGTCCGATCAGAACAACACTATCGCTGAAGTGTTCACAGGAACACTCTTTCTGCCCTGTCTTCCTATTCGTAACGAATCTTCCTTCCGTTATACCATTTTCTGCTGCTGTTGATATTATCCTATACTCATCTCAGCAAAACTCCTTGTCTTCTTTCCATTTCACTTCACTCACTCCTACTGTATCTAGACTGAGCCTTTGCATTTCCCTTTTCAGACTTTCTAGCTTTCCTAACACATTGAAGTTTCTGACATTCCATGTCCCGACTCGTAAAACGTTATCCTTTCGTTGGATAGTCTATCTTTTTCTCATGGTCATCTCCCCTTGGAAGTCCCCTCCCGGAGATCCGAATGGGGGACAATTCCGGAACCTTTTGCCAATGGAGAGATCATCATGACACTTTTTCAATTACAGACCAAATGTCCTGTGGATACACGTTACGTGTCTTTAATGCAGTGGTTTCCATTGCCTTTTGGATCCTCATGTCGTTGATCATTGCTGATTCTTCCGCGTTTAGGGGCAGTTTCCCACCTAAAGGACAAGAGAGTGCCCTGAATCTCTGCCCGCTCCTCCACCATCTTTGACAAGGCGATTGGTGGCATGAGGGGTGACTTCTTATGCCCGGAAGTCTTCGGCCGCCAATGCTGATGATTAATCAAAATTTAAGCGGTGGCGGATTTCGAACTGGGGCCGAGGACGTTTTGATTACTAGTCAAAGACCCTACCCCTTTACCATAGGTGCTGAATTACAATTATGATACTATGATATTCAGCGTCACTCTACTACAGTACATGCAAGTACCTTTTCCCATCTACACCTGGCTCAGGCGCTAGTGTTCAACAAGGATCCTGAATCGTGTTTTTTCCTGGATATCACTGCGGAAGAAGGAATGGCCAATCTCCACTGGACGCCAAGCCTCTGTGCTACTCTGTGGAAGACCCAGTCCTCAGCCATAGCTTACCACCAGACCACACACAGTTTCGGCAGTGGGAGATCCAGGCCTAATGGCATCGCCAGAATGCGTTTTCAACACTGAATCACATGCTGCTGCTGCACGAAGATAACAGCCGAGATTGGGTAGTCAACCTGCGTCTCTCCAGTATCATGTTTTGTCAGTTTTAGACTGTGGTGTGGTGCTCACTAAAACATATGACCCGCCAACATGTCTGTTGATGTGATATGGATGCTGATATTACTTATGCACCACATACCAGAGGAAGCAGGCTGGCTCTCCGGGTCGTTTCTTCCCTTAGCTAGACTCTTCCAGTACTTGGTCCAGGTTTCATTTGGATTTTGTGGAACCTTTCCTATGCCATTCTTGGCTCCTTGAGTTAGATATAACCAGCGGTTTCGAATATGATTCCTGCTTCTGTGCCGCACCAACTCCTCCAACAACTCAAATGTTATCTTCCTTTTTTTTCCGTTGAAGAACTTCCTGACATCATTACCACAGACAATTGTCTGCATTTTGCATCTGTGGAATTCTCTGCTTTCTGTGACGAAAATGGCATTTCCCCATTTCAAACACCACACTTCAACCCTGCCTCAAAGGACTTATTGCAATATGTCATCCATATCGTCATTTTTTAGGTGTTCCGTCGTTCCTTTGTTGCTTCAAAATTCGTGGAGGTATGTTCCGTCTATGCAACTAATTGAAGACAGTTTGATTAATACTATACGAATTTCGTTTCTTTTATTTGTGAAGCATCTTCAGTGGCCTGTAATACATGTTTCTTTTTATACATATAATACACTTATTATAAGGTGTTATAATGTTACTATGTTACATTTTCTCGTGTTTCTCTCGTTTTTTTCAGGTTAGATCAACTTTTGTAGCACAAATTTCGTGATGTGACATAATTCGATGTTACTTACGATGCGGTCCTATAGATGTGTTCATTAGTCTCATTTGGCCGATTTCCGGCGTTCTTTCACTCAGATTTGATTCAACACATCGCATACATCACTTGCACATTACATTTTGTGTTCAACATATATGTTTTTTCGGTGTACAGTGTTGCCAAGTGTCGCTGTGTGTTTATCATTCGTCGCATTCGTCGTTTCTTTGCGTTGTGTGTACAGTTTGATATTTTCAGTTGTGTGTGTGTGTGTGTGTGTATTTTGTGGTGTGTGACTGTGTCTGTATTTTGTTGTGTTTAACTGTGTCGTTCTTTCTTGTGAGTGTGATTTTTAAAATTGGATATTTGTGTGAGAGTGTGTGTGTGTGTGTGTGTGTGTGTGTGTGTGTGTGACAGAGAGAGAGAGAGACAGAGAGAGAGAAGAGGGGAGAGGAAGATTCATCATGTTAGCCATTAAAACTATAACAAACAGAGATCCGAAACATAGTTCTCTCTCTCTCTCTCTCTCTCTCTCTCTCTCTCTCTCTCTCTTTCACACACACACACACACAAATATCCAACTAAATTATTTTTTTAAAATCATACTCTAAAGGCAAGACGACATAGTTAAACAAAACAAAATACACACAAATTCACGCGCTCACACACACAAACACACCAAGTGAAAATATGTAATCACACACACATACATCACAAACAAAACACGAATGAGAAACATACAGTGACAGTCAGCAACACTACACACCGAAAACACATATATGTTAACACAAAATGTAAAGTGCAAGTGATATATGAGATTTTTTTAATCAAGTGTGAGTGAAAGAATTCTGGAAATCGGCCAACTGGAAGATGGAGACGAATGAACACATTTCGAGGACCACACACAACGGCTAACAGCGCTGTAAATTGTAGCACCGAACGATAACTTCACATCACGAAATTTCTGCTACAAAAGCTGATACTAACCCAAAAAAAAAGAGGAAAACACGACAAAATGTGCCATAATATATTATTGTAACTACTTTATAATACGTTTATTATATGTAAAAAAAGAAACATATATTACGGGCCAGTGAAGATGCTTCGCCGGCCGTAATGGCCGAACGGTTCTAGCCGCTTCAGTCTGGAACCACGCGACCGCTACGGTCGCAGATTCGAATCCTGCCTCGGGCATGGATGTGTGTGATGTGCTTAGGTTAGTTAGGTTTAAGTAGTTCTAAGTTCTAGGGGACTGATGACCTCAGATGTTAAGACCCATAGTGCTCAGAGCCATTTGAACCATTTTTGAAGATGCTTCACAAACAAAAGAGAGAAACGTGTATGGCAATGATCAAAGTGCCATCAGTTAGATGCACAGACGAAACATACCTCCACGAATTTCATCCATACCTTAAATCTCAAATGTCTAAACTACGCCATCCTCTGGACAAGGCTCTCACCCTACAGGTCAAAAAAATGGTTCAAATGGCTCTGAGCACTATGGGACTTAACATCTGAGGTCATCAGTCCCCCAGAACATAGAACTACTTAAACCCAACTAACCTAAGGACAGCACACACATCCATGCCTGAGGCAGGATTCGAAACTGCGACCGTAGCGGTCGTGCGGTTCCAGACTGAAGCGCCTAGAACCGCTCGGACACACCTGCCGGCCCCTACAGGTCAGTCCCATAGGATGATTTCATGGCTAATCTCATCGGACCCAACTTTCTATGGTTCACCCCATAGTTCACAGTTCCCTAATGGGTGGTCTTTTTCACTTAAAGACACAGTATGGGCCCTTGTTTCTACTAAGGGATGTCAGAAATTTCCAAATTTCCGGGCAGGGCTGCAGATATGTCAACGAATTACGACCTCATCGTAGTGCTTCACCTGCCACCAAGAAACTACCGCTTTCTTTTCAGAATGGAGCCACCCACTGTCTCCATCCCATACGCTGCTGGGCCATCTCAGACACAGATGAGGTGGTGGCCATCTCACTGGAGGGATCTCCGTTAGCTCCATATACTACGTCAGAACCGACACCTATGGATGTGGACATTATCCTCCTCTCGCGGTTCTAGGCACTCAGTCCGGAGCCGCGCGACTGCTACGGTCGCAGGTTCGAATCCTGCCTCGGGCATGGATGTGTGTGATGTCCCTAGGATAGTTAGGTTTAAGTAGTTCTAAGTTCTAGGGGACTGATGACCACAGATGTTAAGTCCCATAGTGCTCAGAGCCAGAGCCATTATCCTCCCAAGCGTTCTGACCACCAGTGCGGAATCTGTCTCCTCTAGCGACATCGAGATGATATCCTCCCCTCTGTAGGGTATGTCGCACTGTCGTCGCAACTGCAATGATATCGCTTCGGCATTTCCCCCTTCGGCAGCGGAGCTGATCTCACAAGTTTGTATATATATTGTCCCGGCTAGTTGAGAACCATTCCCTGGCGTGTGGGTCAGGCATAAAACATCTTTGAATCACGTTATGAATCTGTGTGAACTAGCAATTGGAAATTGATCTCGTTCTTTATTTCCAGAGATATTTCATACACTTTCAACCATGACAGATTCAAGGACGGTAATTTTATTTATTACTCGGGAGTAACACAGCAATAGGGCTCCAGTCTATTTTTTCCTAATTTTTCTTTCCCAAATAATTTGATTTAGTTACATTCGTAGTCAAAATGTCTTCGTGAAATCCTATTACCTCTTTGTAACAGGTTGACCAGCTTTTCTCAATAACCCCTGAATGTTCAAAGATATAATCATCTATGCACTAGCTGATTTTTGTGATTTACAAAACACGGAGAAAGTCTAGTATATATTCTGTTTTATTGACATACTTCGATTCTTAAATTAATGAGAGATGGCACTGGGGAATCAATCAAGGAGTTGATCCTAGTGTTTATCGTACCACATTCCTTCGCGTTCCCGTCACCAAAGGTATGATTGCCATGAAACTGTCCTTTACTATTAATATCTGATAAATCATAAATATGTCTCCGGCTTTACAGTCTAAGCTCCTTATTTCTCCCGACACGATATTAATTATAAGTTCGAGTCCATTCAATGTCTATTCAGTACAAATTGTGCTTCGTATCTCACGTCTCGTTTATTAGCAGAATCGCCTGAACAACGCTCGGCAAAGATATTAGTATGAGAAGATCCAACTATTTTCCGTCCCAATATCTCAAAATAATCTATTATTCACCACTCCAATGTCTAACGCAGTTATCAGAATGAAATTTAATCAGGCTTATAATCCCTAGCTTCCGACTACCACGGTAGACCGTGAACATGCACCATTGAAAACAAAGACTCAAGAGAGCTAACAATGCTGCGCATTGGCTTACATATTATGTTCAAAACAAAACACAGCTCAGTTATGTCTTCCTTGGATTCCCTTTGTACTACTTTGCTTACTCTATTTTGAATATCTACTCTTTGTAAAATTTTAACTATTTCTTCGAAAAACTGTTACCGTTTTTCTGTCTTGAATCATTTCGTATTACAGAATTTAATATAACGTTCGTTTCTGAATACCCAGTCTCTAAAGAGCGGTTACAAGGGGAGGGGGGGGGGGGGGTGATGTACTGAGGCTTAATGCCTAAAGTGACAGCAGTCAATATCACAGCAATGCTTTGAAAATGCCTAATAGACAGGGGACAGTTTTCTCGAAGACAGACGGCGATGCTCTAAATGTACAACAGGATCGACCCAAGTGCCACTAGAGGCTGTGGGAAGCATGGACCTATTTTCTTCTGCAAGACATGTGATTGTAAATAGGTGCGGCTGCATGCTACTGCTGAATGGTATTTAGGGCAACATTAAGACCAGACCACAAAAGTTCCCTCAGAACGAATTTCGTGGACGAGGTACGGATTCTGCAATGATTCTCCCCCCTCACCCCCCCCCCCTCCCATCCTTATGGGTCTTTGACTTTGAAACGTCCCCTTAGAAAAATTATACACGACTGTGCTTAAACTGACACACAATATTTTTAGTGCAACGCAATCTGACTTTCAATAATCCCTACAAAAGAATGGCCCTGACTAACTATATATACCTATATATACCTATATATACCTTTCACAAATCACTTATCTCACAAAAAATCTTCGTTACTCGAACTACTGCAATACAGCGAGCACCACTACTGCCAGCTAAATAAAAGATTCTAACTATGGAAGGCACTAACTACTGATAGGTATAGTTAGCAAATGAAAGATTTTAATAGAGAACAAACAGTGTATTTACCTTAATAAAATATATATGATAGTTCATGACATCCAGTCTTACAAATTACAAAACTCCGCCATCTCTCTCCCCCCGTCCACCACTGCTGGCGGCTCACCTCCAACTGCGCAATGCTATGCGCTGTTAGCATCCAGCTGCCGCTGCCCAACACTACAATGGGAGACTACAATGCAAACCAGCCACAGACTGCACACGGCACAGCCAGTGATTTTTATACAGAGCGCTACGTGGCGGTGGCGTTACCAATAAAAAAACCTAAACAGCCTACTTACATAGCCCCCATGCTCCCCACAAAAAAAATTACAAATTGTTTTCGGCAGTGGCCAATACAAAGCTAAAATTTTCTCACAGTCCATAAAGACAGTCCTGATCATTCATCAAAGAAAAATTGTAGTGTTTTTCTCAAAGTCTGAGTAGTAAAAGAAAATGCACATGGAAGTAGTGGATTTCCATGCAGTCTTGAAGAAGTAGTGTTGTCCTTCCAACGGAAAGACAGTGCTGACTCTTGACATGCAGACAGGTAATGGGCCACAACAGAGCAAACCCACAGCAGAGTCAGTCGAAGTTTTCAAGAATATTGGTAGGTAGGTCATCACAGAGTAGACCCATTGTAGTCCTGGTAGAGATTACGGTATTGGTGGGCCACCAGAGGTGCAGACCCACTGCAGTCCTTGTAGAAATAATGGTATTGGTGGGTCATCAAAGGTGTAGACCCACTGTAGTCCTTGTGGAGATGGCCAGCAGCCATCTGTTTGACTGTGCAGGTGCACAATCACCATTGAAGAGTCTTACGGATAATATAGCAAGTCCATAACTACCACTGCTGCACTCACAAAAATTGTTTTTGAAATGTCCTTAGAACCAGCAATGCTGTTATCCAGTCCCTTACTGAATTATTAACACACGTGCAAACACTATCAGTCCCTACTTCTCACATATTGTCCATATACTATGACCAACAGAAATGTGTGCAGTGAAATGTAACTTACAAGTTACTTAATTTGATGAACAGGTGTCAATTACAATTTTATAACATGAGAATACAATAACAAAGCTACAAAATATATCATCAAAGAACATAATAGTACAGATAACATTTGCAGTAATACAGGCTTTACAAAAGAGTCGAAGTAACATATACATCAGTGTTACAGGAATTATGACAGGAGCACATACATAAAAAATCAGAATAAATTTCGAAACATCAACTTCACAGATGAGCATTAAAACAAAATAGAATAAATAATGTCTAAACATCTTTACAAAGTAAATAACATATTATTGATGCAAATTAAATTTGAGGATAACAGTATTCCTCATCATAGTGAATGTAGCTTAGTATTAGAACAGAAAAAATTCTATGAAACAGTACACAGAGACAGGAAGAAAATAAATACACAAGGGTACACAAACACATAGTGGATAACACAAAAAGAAAGGACAGGGTTTGTTTTCAGGGTAACATTTGGTACTGCAGTTCAACCCAAAACTTCATTCTGTAGATCTTTTGTCATATCTCAACTTTTTTTCCTCCAGAAAAAGCCTATCCAAGCATGCTTTCTGTATTCTGTTCACATCCTCTTTCAAAAATAGTTTTTCTCCACTGTACACTAATTTTTTGTCCAAACCATTTTCTTACAGCTTCTCAATGCTATTCTTCCAATTCATCATAGTTAGATTCTTATATAGTCTATCCTCTCTTAAGCTAACTTAAATCTACTGAGCTCAGATGCTAAACTAAGGGACGAGGCAAAGCAGCAGCACAAAACAAATTAATACAAACAGCGATGTCCCAAAAAAATGGAAATTGGTACAGCAATTGCAATATTACAACTAATATAAGGCGCTGTGCAGCAAACAAGAAAAACAAATCCCTAGTAAAACTGGCTTAACAGAGTAATACAAAGTCAAATTGAGTAACATTACACCTGGCACACAGCAGCAGCAAATTCAATAGCCTATAACTAAACATGACAAAGCTCAAGCAGAAAAAATATTACAGTAAAGACAACAATGCAGAAAAGGGAAATGTCTATTCACATATTAATATCTATGTCATTAAAGTGGTGCACCACAAGAAGTTATCCTACCATAAAAATTACCAAGTGCTTGAAAAGAAAATTATGTATGCAGTTCCTGTGAAGGGAAGTCTTTTTGGTGCTCCTTCGTTTTTTTATGTACATCGTAAAGTTATTATTTACTGCATCTGTAGGCATAAAATAACTATATTAGTACATCTATTAAATTGTATTTTAACCAATGCTGCAGTGCAGATAGAAACTAGATATTAAACAAAATGAGTAAATAAATATATAAAGCAATCCATACGGCATTTCTCTCAACTAGCAAGACAATAGCCGTGTAATGTTTCTCATCGTTTCATTAGGCATTTTAATAAATATCATAAATTAAGAGCTCCACAGTATAAAAGTTAGAGCGTGTCATATTTGCGATGCTTTCTACAAAGGAATGAATGTCAATAGCGAGAATAATGCCCTTTTTTTTTTAACCTGTGTCTCTGAAAGGCACACACTAATGGCTTTCTTTTTGTCAGGTGGTTGTCGCGCAACTGGGTGCCCACGACGCATTACGTGCAGGTGGTCACTTAACTGTCTTATCGAAATATTTACGACACCAGTGTCCGCTACAGTGGCAGTCTCATATAAAAAAATTCACAGTTCAAGAATTTGCGTTACACATCAGTAGAAACAAAATCCTATTGATATAACAGTGTCCAAAAATTTTCGTCGGCATTGTAATACATTCACGCATTTACATACATTTCATAACTCTTAAAGTACGATTCTTGGTTTCCAACAACCTTTTTCACAAACCAGAGTCCCTAACCTCTACTCATTATTTCTTACCTTATTCGTCGACACTTCTCCAATATTCCATCATAACAGATAAGTAGCATAATCAAATTACTCATATAGCATCAGCTTATTGATCATAAACATACCGCAACAGCATAATACACATCGTCATCATAACATCATAAAACCTCAGCCAAATCTCAAAATCGTCGTAGCTTCTTCCAATAATTTCAAAACCTAAAAAAAATTCTCTGCTCATGTCAAAAGTGTCATATACCTCAACCATACTTTAAAAATCATGATCTCATACCCAATTATTTCATTCAAAGCTCTCATAGTATCACAATGGTTCCGAAAATGTATGAACAGTTCACAAAGTACAGACAAAATACAATTTCGTAAGTGTGAAGTTATCCTACAGTGTAATTACGTAAACATATGTCACTGATGTAGTAAAAAAAAATGTTTGTCTCTCAGTTAAATGATCAGACAGCTGTGTAATTTATGTGTTAGATAAATATGGTACCAATGTGTAAAGTTGTATAAGCAAATACCATATTAGCTAGGGCTCCTTGTGCTTGCCAAACACATGGTACACAAAGTAAGCGTGTACCCCCCTGAGGAGAAGATTCCAGGTTCGTATCCTGGCAGGGTCGCCATATGAAACGACCCCTTAGAAAAATTATACACGACTGTGCTTAAACTGACACACAATATTTTTAGCGCAACGCAATCTGACTTTCAATAATCCCTACAAAAGAATGGCCCTGACTAACATTAACCTATACCTTTCACAAATCACTTACCTCACAAAAAATCTTCGTTACTCGAACTACTGCAATCGAGCGAGCACCACTACTGCCAGCTAAATAAAAGATTCTAACTACGGAAGGCACTAACTACTGATAGGTATAGTTAGCAAATGAAAGATTTTAATAGAGAACAAACAGTGTATTTACCTTAATAGTCAAAATATATATGATAGTTCATGACATCCAGTCTTACAAATTACAAAACTCCGCCATCTCTCTCCCCGCGTCCACCACTGCTGGCGGCTCACCTCCAACTGCGCAACGCTACGCGCTGTTAGCATCCAGCTGCCGCTGCCCAACACTACAATGGCAGACAACAATGCAAACCAGCCACAGACTGCACACGGCACAGCCAGTGATTTTTATACAGAGCGCTACGTGGCGGCGGCGTTACCAATAAAAAAAACCAAACAGCCTACTTACAACTTTTATAGTTAATGAACTTTCAGTGAGAATCTAACCTGCTTGGCGCCACCAGTAGGATAATTTCTCTATGTTAAGAAGCGACTTATGTTGTGTTTTCAGTCCATGTCGAAGCAGCCATGCAATTTATCTTCGATAACGGAACTTGTTCAGTCATTACTGTCAATATTTTTGTGCCACCTTTGGCAGGTATATCAGATTCCATATTTCCAGATTTTTAGAGGGCTTTTTGACTCGGTTCCTTACAAGCGACTTCTAATGGAATTCCGTGCCAATGGAATATCGTCTGAGCTGTGCGACTGGAAACGAGATTTCCTGTCAGAAACGATCCTGTTCGTAGAAGCTGACAATAAGCCACTGAGTGAAAACGTGAGTGATATCTGATGTTGCCCATGGATATGTTACACGCCTTCTGATGTTTCTGATCGATATAAACGAGGTGGAAGACAATGTGAACAGCCCTCTTATATTGTTTGTACACGATGTAGTCGTTTATCATCCAGGAAAGTCTTTACAAGGTCAATAAGAATTACAAACTGATTTGGACAAGATATCTGTATAGTGCGAAAAGTGGCAGTTGTCCCGAAAAATAGAAGGATGTGGTTTCCCACATGAGTACCAAAAAGAATCCGTCTAATTTCCGTTACACTAGAAACAGTGAAAATTTAAGGTAACCCAAAGGTGGTCGATTCAACCAAATACCTAGGGATTAAAACTGCGATCAATTTCAATTGAAACCATTACACAGAAAATGCTGTGGAGTAGTCTGCTGTTAATTGGCAGGACATTCAGACGATGCAGTAAACCAGCTGAAGAGATTGCCTACACTAAGATTCTCCATCGTCTGCTGCGCGATGTGGGATCCTCACCAGATAGGGATCGCCATCGAAGAAGATCAAAAAAAAAAAAAAAAGATTGCGCGTTTTGTGTTATTGCGAATTAGTTGAGACAGTGTCACGAATATGATATGAGACTCGTATCTGGAAATCATTGAAACGAAGATGTTTTTCGTTGAGGCGAGATCTTTTCACAGAATTTCAGTCACCAACTTTCTCCTACGAATCCAAAAATATGTTGTTGACTACGTAGGTAGAAATAACCGCCGCAATAAAATAAGAGAAATCAGGCATCGCACGGAAAACTTTTTATTCCATGCTGTTCGAGGGTGTTACTGTCAAGAAATAGTCTGAAAGTGATTCTGTGAACCATCTTCCAACCACTTCGATGTGGAAAGCATAGCAGTAATGTAGATTAAGCTGTAGATTATGACGTTGATGAACCACTGTATGACATTTGATTTGCTACGGAAAGTATTCCTGAAAGAAGTCGGATATCAAACTGAAGGAGTGTAATATTCAGTGCAGAAATATTGATAAGTCCACTTAATTGCAATGTTTTGTACACTGATGTGCTAAAGCCAAAGACGAAATTAACTTTCGCATGATGCGTGCATGTCATGTAACTTTTTTTTTATGCAGGCCCTCCTGAAATTCCTCTCCTGCGCCAACCTCCTCGTCTTATGGTGGCACTAACATACTGTATAGTGGCTGTAATTTCGCATCTTACAAGCACTCCTCTACATACTTTGCCGTCATTTACAATCGGAATTAGGTATCATTTCATAGGTTGTACATCGTATATATACACCTTGTAAATAGTTGCTAACGCTTATTGCATGAAAGCTAATGGATTGTCTTTATTATCAAAACAGGGTAGTGAATGATTGCCTATACTAGCAGAGATTGGAACGCCAATGGAAATGAAACGGCCGGCGTAATCAGGCCCTGGATGCAAAAGTTCGCACGGGTGTGTTGGTTCTGCTTAACACAGGAAGTAGCCCAAGACAGACAGTCGGGGCACCTCCGGGCTAAAGCACAATACTGCGGCAGGCGGCCGGTATTGTAACGACGCCAGAAGGCTAACCTGATATTTCTTCGGAAACTCCAAAAATCTTTGACGCAACAGAGAGAAACAAGGAAGCGTTACCTCGGAAATCACGCTGACTGGGTTATTTCCGAGGATTTTTACTCTGAGAAGCGTACCATTGTGTGTATTCCTAATTAACGAGTATAGGTATTTTCTCGCAAACTTTCCGCGCTGGACGACAAAAGACTAAAATGTGCCTGGTCGGCGTTCGGAAGAATCTGTAGAGAGGGAGAATATTCTGTGGTTTCGAGAATATGATTCGCCTACTGCAGTTACGAGGGAGGGGAGCCGAGCTTTGCTGGGAAGCTAGCAGTGGAGGGACAGAGGGCCCTCCGTGTTGAGCGCCCATGTTAGATGGTCGCTCAGTATCAGCTTTTGTTGGTATATAAGGACTTGCTGTATTTGCTCTCAGGATATTTTATAGTTAGTGAACGGTTAGGCACTGTACTGTTGTGAAGTTATACGATTCTGAACTTTGATTCTGGGTATATAGTCGTCGTTAAGTACTCATCGTTCAGTGATTGAGAGCACATCTTCTGCTTGTACTCACGTTGAGACGTTATCTGAGCTCCGTCCTTGTGGCTGGGAGTTCGCGTTTCTCGTCTGTAGAACACAGAGAGGAGAAGACAATATCTTCCTAGATGACGTCAACATCTCGCGTTATTATTTACATTAGATCGCGTAGCCATAAAAGGGGCAGATTTTGACCATTGATCAGTAATATTAGTTAGGAAATTAATTTGTATCTCTTTATATCTATTCGACATTGATATATAAACATTGTGATATATGAAGGGGTTTAAATCTACGATAAATATATAAACAGAAACAACATTATCATTTTATAGCTACTAGTCCCATTAATCATTCATTTACATAATTTATATGTTAAAGAGCAAGAAGGAGGAAATAATATCACTATTAAGAGATCATAAGATCTGCTACAGGGCATAATGAGACAGGGTCAGATCTTCATTTAGCGGTCAGTATTTTCCGTTGCGTACATTCACTTTACACCCTCCTGGAGTAGCATCTTGGAAGACTACGACACGCGGCCACCTGGACACGTACTGGCCATTGAATGTGCCCACAGATCAGCCCGATCGTGCTATCAGTTACATTGAATGGGCCGATACTTAACGTCGTCTTTTCCGAAGATTTACTCTCTATATTTTACACGTTCGTATGTTCAAAAACGACAAACGAGCACTAATAGCTTTAACTCTCGTAAAGATTCATGATGGTAATATCAGTTTCAAGCTACTTTTGGTATTCAGATACACTGCGGCCAGTTTCTTTTGTTAAGACAACCACAGATGGTCGCGCCTTTTACTATGGAGTTGTAATATCTCTTTATATTCGATGAATTATTCTGATACAATTCTACCCTTGAACGACATTTACTAATTTTCTATCTTAAAAAAAAAGCTTCCGAGATTATCTTCGTGCCGATTAGCCTGAGCTTTGTTTGAAGAATTGTAATCTGAATATTGAGATTTATGACAAAAGATAACTAATACGAAATTCTACAATTATATATATATATATATGAATATCATTAATATATATTGCTCCTTCATACAAAAGATGTGTATTTGACATTTGAGAATTAATGATATTCATCGATATAGTGCGTAGTTGTTAATCAGAAGGGAACTTCCGAAAGGAAAGACTGGATACGAACCTGAATTTAATAATCCAAGAGCTCCATTACTTCTTCGGAAGGTTAAACTTCATCAAAGCCAAATATCCGCTTGATCTGAGGTTTCTCGACTGATTATACAACGCTCCCAAAATACGCGGCATTTTATTTGTACAGATTAGCAGACTGCCTGCAGAGAAGAAGAATCATCGCCTGATTTCATTCTAACAAGTAAAAATTCTGAATCATTTTGAGTGACTGAACCATGACTGTGCTTCCTATTATGAATGATTGATTGCTCGAACGAATTGAGAATTACATAATTACATAGATAGGAGGAAAAATTACACAGTCAAGCGCGCAGTAGCGTTAAGCAATTCTCTGACGAGCATAGCGTAACTGTCAAAATGTTTCACATTTCACTGTTAACTATCAATAAACTTTAAACACTGTTTTCAGATGAACTTTAACTTTGCCACTGTTTTTTAAAAACCGTACTATCACAAGAACAAATTAATCACGTCTTCGAAAAAAAAAAGGAAAGAAAGAAAGAAAACTGAGCAGTCATACGATTTTCCTGTGTTTCTTGGTTACGCACACTTCCAAAATAGAAATCTTCAACAGCTGCTTTTTTTCTTTTCACAATAATTATCTTCTCTGTTTGTTTACTGATAATCCTTCACAATACCCATAGCATGGTACACATTTCCATCCAACGACTGACTTTAATGGAATGCAGACATGAACTGAATAAAATTACAACAGTAGTAAGTTCTTTTTCGTATTAACAACTTATTCTGTGTCGAATCTGCTGGTCTAACGGCGTCGTCCTCTGGCGTGGCGCGGCTGTCGGCTCGGCTCGTACAGCGTCCAACTCCCGAAGCTGCCCTCACCGTGCTGCTTGCTGCCAGCCCGCCGCCGTTGTATCATCGTCCTCGAACACACGGTACGTAAGAACACAAGAGAAACGCTACACACAGTTCATCTTTTACATAATTTTAACCTATTACATTTATGAATATTAATCAAGAAACTTGTTAACTACATGCTACTTCATTTTCTTGTTGTGGTCTTCAGTTCTGAGACTGGTTTGATGCAGCTCTCCATGCTACTCTATCCTGTGCAAGCTTCTTCATCTCCCAGTACCTACTGCAACCTACATCCTTCAGAATCTACTTAGTGTATTCATCTCTTGGTCTCCCTCTACGATTTTTACCCTCCACGCTGCCCTCCAATACTAAATTGGTGATTCCTTGATGCCTCAGAACATCTCCTACCAACCGATCCCTTCTTCTAGTCAAGTTGTTCCACAAACTTCTCTTACCCCCAATCCTATTCAATACCTCCTCATTAGTTATGTGATCTACCCACCTTATCTTCAGCATTCTTCTGTAGCACCACATTTCGAAAGCTTCTATTCTCTTCTTGTCCAAACTACTTATCGTCCATGTTTCACTTCCATACATGGCTATGCTCCATACAAATACTTTCAGAAACGACTTCCTAACACTTAAATCTATACTCGATGTCAACAAATTTCTCTTCTTCAAAAACGCTTTCCTTGCCATTGCCAGTCTACATTTTATATCCTCTCTACTTCGACCATCATCAGTTATTTTGCTCCCCAAATAGCAAAACACTACTTTAAGTGTCTCATTTCCTAATCTAATTCCCTCAGCATCACCCGACTTAATTCGACTACATTCCACTATCCTCGTTTTGCTTTTGTTGATGTTCATCTTATATCCTCCTTTCAAGACACTATCCATTCCGTTCAACTGCTCTTCCAAGTCCTTTGCTGTCTCTGACAGAATTGCAATGTCATCGGTGAGCCTCAAAGTTTTTATTTCTTCTCCATGGATTTTAATACCTACTCCGAATTTTTCTTTTGTTTCCATCGCTGCTTATTCAATATACAGCATGAATAACATCGGGGATAGGCTACAACCCTGTCTCACTCCCTTCCCAACCACTGCTTCCCTTTCGTGTCCCTCGACTCTTATAACTGCCATATTGTTTCTGTACAAATTGTAAATAGCCTTTCGCTCCCTGTATTTTACCGCTGCCACCTTCAGAATTTGAAAGAGAGTACTCTACTTCATATATTATAGTATTCTTTCCGCAAGATCATACATCGAACAACATTCTTGAAATAAGGCAGTGCTGATCGGTAAAAAAGTGCGATATTCACTCAAGAATAACAACACATTACGCAATTATGTGCTGGATGTGTTCCAATCTCTGCCTCACCTTACAGTTTGAATACACTCCACGGTTCCTCTTTTACCACGGAGGTTAATTCCCGATGAATTAACTCATGTCCCTTCTCCTCGTTAGTGTTTTCCAAATGTTCCTTTCTTTGCCGACTCTGCGAAGAACCTCCTCGTTCCTAATTTTATTAGTCCACCTACTCTTCTGTAGCACTACATTTCAAACGCTGCGATTGTCTTCTGCCCCGGTTTCCCCACAGTCCATGATTCACAACTATGCAACGCTCTGCTGCAAACATACATTCTCAAAAGCGTCTTGCTCTAATTAAGGTCCCCAGTAGACTTCTCTAAGCCAAAAATGCCCTCTTTGCCTGTGCTAGTCTCCTTTTTATGTCCTCTTTGCTTCGTGTATCATGGGTTATTTTGCTGCATAATTAGCAGAATTCCTTTCATCTACTTAGTTATCCGCAATTCTCATGTCAAGTTTCTCGCTATTCTCATTTCCGCTGCTTCTCATTAGTTTTGTGTTTTTCATTTTACTCCCAGCCCATATTAAGTTATCATTAACTTTTCAGTCCATTCGAGTGATCTTGTAAGTCTTCTTCATTTTCAACGTGAGTGACAAGCAATGTCTTCAGCAAATCCTATCGTTGATATCCTTTCTCCGCGAATTTTAATCTCACTCTTAAACGTTTCTATCATTTCCGTTATTGTTCTTCCATTTATAGGTTGATGCAGGAGGGGCGAAGGACTATATCCCTGTCTTACACCCTTGCTAATCCGAGCACTTAGTCTTGCACATATCGTGTATTACCAGTCTTTCCCTATAGCTTCCTACTATCTTTCTCAGACTTTCGAACTTCTTGCAACATTTCACACTGTCGAACGTTTTATCCAGAGGGGGCAAATCCAAACATGTAATTTTTCTTGAGTCTTTCTTTCACTATCAAGTGCAACGTCACAACTGCCTCTCTGGTGCCTTTGCCTTTCCTAAACCCAAACTGATCATCACCTAACAGATTCTTAATTTTCTTTTCCATTCTTCTGTGTAACATTCTAGTCAGCATCCTGGCTACATAAGCTGTTAAGCTGATTGTGCGATAAATCTCGCACTTGTCCATACTTGTTATCTTCGGAGTCGTTTGCATGACGTTTTTCCCAAAAGTCTGATGGTATAGCCTCACAGATACTACACACCAATTTGAATATTCATTGTTGCCGTTTCCCTCAAAGATTTCAGAATTCAGACGAAAAGTTATCTATCTCTCCTGGCACATTTTATCTCAGTATTCCAGAGCTGTTTTAAACTATGACTGTAGTACTCGATCTCCTATCTCTTCCCTGTAGATTCCAATTTCTTTTAGTATTATGTTATCAGACAAGTCCTGCTCATCATAGACTACTTCGATGTACTCTTTCCACCTGCTACCCTCTGCTCTCCGTTTAGCAATGGAATTCCCATTGCACTCATCTTGCTTTTAATTTCACGGAAGGTTGTTTTGACTTTTATGTATGCTGAGTCAGTCTTTCAGAGGAATATTTCTTTTCGACTTCTTCACATTTTCGCTGAAGACATTCCGCCTTGGCTGCCATGCACTTACGTTTATTTCAGTCTTAAGGGATTTATATTCCTATATTCCTGCCTTTCCCTGAACACTTTTGTAGTTTCATCCCTCGTCGATCAATTGAAATATTTCTGTTGTTACCTAAGATTACTACTCAGTTACCTCCCTTGTAGCTATGTTCGTCGATTCAACATCTGTGATTGTCCTTTCAAGTGATGTCCATTCCTTTTCAATGGAGCTGACTTTTCTGGTGTTCCTATAGCGTATCCATAGGGAAATTTAAGTGTGTCTCATCATCCCTCAGTAATCCAGCATCCCACTTCCTACCATGATGTGATACAGCTCCAATTTCAGCGTGACTCTGGGTGTTTTCCTAGTACACATCTCCCTCTTGCGATTCTTGAACAGGGTATTTCCAATTACCATCAGAAATTTATTGCAGAGCTCAATTATTCTTTTTCCTCTCTCATTCCTACTGCCAAGCCCATGTGTTCCCGTAGCGTTTTCTTCTGTTCCATCCCCTAAAACTCAGTTGTAGTTCTACACGATTATTAGATTTTCGTCTCCTGTAACATACTGAGTTACCCGTTCAGTACTCTCATATACTTTGTCTCGATGTCTTTTGCTTGTGACGTCGGCATATATACCTGAACTATCGTTGTCGGCTTTGATTTGCTGTCGCATCTGATGAGAACAACCCTTTCAGTGAACTGTTCACAATAGCTCACTCTCTGCCCTATCTTCCGATTCATAAGGAGATCTACTCCCGATATACCATTTTCTGCTACTGTTGATATTACTCTGTATTCGTCAGACCAGAAATCCTTGTCTTCTTTCCATATGACCTCAGTGACCCCCACTATACTTACACTGAGCCTCAGCATTTCCCTCTTCAAATTTTCTACTTTCCTACTGGGTTCGGACTTCTGACATTCCCTTCTCCGACTCGTAGAATGTTATCCTGTCGTTGGTTGTTCAATCTTTCCTAGTGGTACCTGCTCCTCCCCCCCCCCCCTCCCCCACACCCCTTGCAGTCCCTTCCCTGAGATCCGAATGTGGGGCTAATCCGAAATCTTTTTCCAGTGGGAATATCATAATGATGCTCTTTCCATTACAGTCCACATGTCCTGTGGATAAACATTATGAGTCTTTAATGCAGTGGTTTCCGTTGCCTTCCTCATGCTGTTGATCACTGCTCATTCATCTGCCTTGTAGGGACAGTTATCCAGCCTAAGGACAGAGAATGCCCTGAACCTCTGTCCGCTCCTGTGCCCACTGCGTTAGCAGAACGAGGTTACTTATTATGCCGGAAGTCTTCGGTTACCATTGCTTATGATTTAAGCAGTGGCTGGAGCCGAACCGGGGACATTTCGTTACCAGTCAAAAACGCTACCCCTAAACTCAGTGTGCAACCCCGGATTTCATTACCCAGAGAACATATTTGTAGAAGAAAAGTCAGTGAAGCAGTCGTAATAATTCAAGAAGGAATTAAATTTCAATAGAGATGACTTGTACAGGCTTCCGTCACCGTGGCTACCCGCTATCATGGATATAAATACCCTGCCATGTCTAGCGAGGAAGGTAAACAGTTACCACTAGTAAACAACTGAGGTGAGGCAACAATAATATTTTCGATTCCACCGTCTGTCCGTATCGGTTTTCAGTATTTACCCAATGACACCTTTCCATCAATAGTAGGTACAGAAATTTTACTGATAAACTCCACTTCTCCAAAAAAAGCGCGGGAAAATTGCATTTTACATATGAACGCCACACTTTCGACAATGTCGAATAATGTAGACACAGCAGTGGTAGATTAAACCAGAGGGATCTAAATGTCGAGCAGTAAAGAAGCTTGAAGAAGAAGAAGACTCAGACTAGCGACTCGGAAGATTTTATCATCGATGCAGACTTATATACGCTGCTCTGCAGAAGGTAAGGACGAGACAGACATAGTAAGATAACACATTAACAAATCGGTGGAGACCGGCCTCTGTGGACGAGCTGTTCTAGGAGCTTCAGTCCGGAACCATGCGGCTGCTACGGTCGCAGGTTCAAATCCTGCCTCGGGCATGGATGTTTGTGATGTTCTTAGGTTAGTTAGGTTTAAGTAGTTCTAGGTCTAGGGAACAGATGACCTCAGATGTTAAGTCCCATAGTGTTCAGAGCCATTTTTTGAAATCGGCGGAAATGAATGGAACTACAGGAGCATTTTGACAGGGATCTTCCAGACGTGCACAGAAAGCTGGGTTCACAGGACGTTATGTCAACGTGATCTGGTACACATGCAAGCTGAAGATGGATAGAAAGAGGAAGTATATGAGGATATTGAAAGGGTAATACAGTACATAAAGGGAGATAAAAGTCTGTTAGTTGTGGGGGACTGGAATGCAATTGTAGGGGAAGGAGTAGAAGAAAAGGCTACACGAGAATATGGGCTCGAGACAAGGAATGAGAGAGAAGAAAGACTAATGGAGTTCTGTAATAAATTTCAGCTAGTAATAGCGAATATTCTGTTCAAGAATCACAAGAGTAAGAGGTATACTTGCAAAAGGTAAGGTGATATGGGAAGATTTCAGTTAGATTACGTCCGTAATCAGATACCGGATTTAAGGCATACCCAGGTGCAGATTTAGACTCAGATCACAATGGAGTAGTAGAGTTTGATGAAGTTTAAGAGATAAGTCAGGAAAAAGCAATACGCAAGAAAGTGGGATGCAGAAGTACTACGGAACCACGAGATACGCTTGAAGTTCTCTAACGCTGCAGATACAGCAGTACGGGGTAGCTCAATAGGTAGTGTAGTTGAAGAGGAATGGACATCTCTAAAAAGGACAATCACAGAAATGGAAGGAAAAACATAGGTAAAAAGAAGGTAACTGAGAAGAAACCGTGGGTAACAGTAGAAATACTTCAATTAATCGATAAAAGAAGGAATTACAAAAATGTCCAGGGAAATTCAGGAATACAGAAATACAAGTCACTGAGGAATGAAGTAAATAGGAAGAGCAGGGACGCTAAGTTGAATTAGCTGCATGGAAAATCTGAAGAAATGGAAAAGGAAATGATTGTTGGAAGGATAGACTCAGCGTATAGGAAAGTCAAAAGAACCTTCGGTGAAATTAAACGCAAGGGTAGTAACATTAAGAGTGCAACGGGAATTCCGCTGTTAAACGTAGAGGAAAGAGTGGATAGGTGAAAAGAGAACACTGAAGGCCTGTATGAGGGGGAGGATTTGTCTGATATGACAGAAGAAGAAACAGGAGTCGATTTAGCAAAGACAGTGGAGGCAATATTAGAATCAGGTTAACGCATAGAGATGAAAAATACTACAGAAGGATACGAGTGTGCATGTACCGCCAGTTTTGAAAGCATGTTGAACTTCTAAATGCAAATAAGTCTTCGAAATAAAGATTGGAATTACTGAAAACCGTTATGTAAACTTCGCGATTGTGTCTCTCCGTACCTGGAATCTGCAATTGGCTGCTGTGGTGGCTGATGAATTAGTTGCTGGCTCAGCACCGTCAGCTCGTCTCTGCCTGCGTCTAAGTTTAACCTCAGACGGATGAGACCTTCTCGCCCCCGACGAGCAGAAGTTTAGATGGAATCTGTAAGTGAAGAACTGGCAGAGGAATCAGTACCTGCAGAGTGCTTCCGACAGGGAAAACTTTGAATTCCGATTGGTGAAATACTTATGCTTTTGTCTGCCTACTAGTAAGATGCTGCCATACAAGATGCTGCTCTCCCTTCCTTATATGGTTAACCAGTTAAATATCTTGTTAGTCTTAAGGTTCCAAAAGAGCGTACGATTTACTCCGTCTCCGCCTTTCGCCGTGTGCTGGCCATCATGGTTAGTTCTCTGAAAGCACAGTCACACTCTCTTCACCCACTCCTAGATTATTTATATGAACCAGTGGGACCATTCTTTACGTTTCTTTAAACGTTCCTACAGTTTGACGTCATCCATGTGGGTGTTCGCGTCTCATTCACTACAAATAATCCCAACTTCCTGTTCCCGTTCTACTCCCTGTTCTTCGGTAAAGTTTCACTTCCCGCTGTTTCCTCGTACAAAAGAAGTTCTTCGAGGATTCTGGTCATTAGTAGACAAACATCTTGTGGACATGGCTAGTTAAAAACGAACTGTGATGTCGTGCATATTTCTGAAATGTACTCTGCATTGTTTGATGCTAGACGCACAATACTTACCTACTTACACCACATATCTCGTCCTCATTGGCGTTCAGTTTTTTTCACCGTGGCTTCTCATTTATCTGTACATGCAGTTTAACATAAGGAACTAAAATATAAGTAGCTATGTATTGGCAGTCACTAATACTAATTCATATTTCATTATCCGGTTGAGATTAACTTAATCCAGTTTAATTTTGGGTATCTCTATGCGTTTTACATAAGTTACGAGACAGTATGGTTAAAACAGTCGCATGACAATCTGAACGACAGTTTGTGTGTTTCAAGTATTTATCAAAGAGTTATCTTATAAACGTCGTTGGTATTTATAGAGAAAGAAAACTATTGTAGTCGTAAGTAAACATTTTAATTCCTGATTTGAAGCCTTAATGATTGTTGCTATTGAGGAGGATTATACACACATAGAAAAAGTTTTGCATCACCCCAGTTTCCAGAACTCCTGAAGATAGATGTTGACTGTGGATATTGTTTCACAGACACAGTCCCTTTGAGTGTTCAGAGATGTCATTAAGCCCTCCCGAAGACGTAAACATCCTTGCATGAGCAGCGCCTATTAGACGGAGGGGGTCCGAAAGCCGATCAGTTACAGTCATTCCACCAGGAAGGAGGTATACGGCTCGTGTTGTCTGTAGTTCACCCATACCTAGACGGTCAATACTGCGGTTCGATCGTGTCCGCATAGATACTTTGTGACAAGGGAAATGTTCAGGCTTTTGGAGTGAACCAAAGCGATGTTTTTTAGGACATAGAGGAGATACAGAGAGACAGGAACAGTCGATGGCATGCCTCGCTCAGGCCGCCCAAGGGCTACTACTGCAGTGGATGACCGCTACCCACGGATTATGGCTCAGAGGAACCCTGAAAGCAACGCCACCATGTTGAATAACGCTTTTAGTGCAGCCACAGGACGTCGTGTAACGACTCAAACTGTGCGCAATAGGCTGTATGATGTGCAAATTCACTCCCGACGTCCAAGGCGAGGTCCTTCTTTGCAACCACGACACTATGCAGCGCGCTACAGACGGGCCCAACAACGTGCCGTGTGGACTGCTCAGGACTGGCATCACGTTCTCTTCACCGATGAGTGTCGCATATGCGTTCAACCAGACAACCGTCGGAGACGTGATTGGAGGAAACCCGGTCAGGCTGAAAGCCTTAGACACACTGTCCAGCGAGTGCAGCAAGGAAGAGGTTCCCTGCTGTTTTGGGGTAGCATTATGTGGGACCGATGTACGCCGCTGGTGGTCATGGAAGACGCTGTAACGGCTGTACGATACGTGAATGCCATCCTCCGACCGATGTGCAACGATATCGGCAGCACATTGGCGAAACATTCGTCTTCATGGACGACAATTCGGGCCCCCATCGTGCACATCTTGTGAATGACTTCCTTCAGGATAACGACATCGGAAATTATGTTTCTATTGATCTGTATTCCAATTTTCTGTACAGGTTCTGCAACTCTTGGAACCGAAGTTTTTTTCATGTATGTAGATATGTGTGTTTTTCCTTATACCGCAGTTCTGTTGGAAGACAGGACTGTCATTCTTCATGTCGTATAGCAATAGGAGTTTTGTTTCTCGGAAAAGAGAAATTACCTGTCCCCTAAGCTGAGAAGAGTGTATATAACTGTGCTCTGTAGGCCACCACTTATTACCAAATTATGTTGGTTGCCTATCGTTCTGTTAGCTGCCAGCCGGAGTGGCCGAGTGGTTCTAGGCGCTACAGTCTGGAACCGCACGACCGCTACGGTCGCAGGTTCGAATCCTGCCTCAGTCATGGATGTGTGTAATGTCCTTAGGTTAGTTAGGTTTAAGTAGTTCTAAATTCAAGGGGACTGATGACCTCAGAAGTTAAGTCCCATAGTGCTCAGAGCCATTTGAACCATTTGTTAGCTTCTTGTTTTTCAAAGAAATTCTGTATAAACATAAAGATTAGTTTAATTAGTTTATGTACATACATAGCCCATTTACCTATTGTAGGTGTTGTTTAACATATAATTTTTCTTTGGACAAATAACCGTATTGTTGTTACATTAGACACATTAAGAGCAATAGAGAAGTATACGTTAATAAAGTCGTCTGTATGACGTTCTGTGTGACCATGATCATCCAGAAAATACGATACAGACTTTCAGCAAATGCGAAAGTTACGTGCGAGGAATGCTAGGAGTGGGAGAATGTTGATACTTGGATAAAGTGCGACATTCCAATACTTTCATTACTACGATTAATACAATTGTACACTAAACATACTGTAAAGTTAACCAAAGTCATAGGATACCTCCTACTATCGTGTCGGATCTCATTTTTTCCGGCGTAGTGCAACAACTCGACGAGGCATGGACTCAGAAGGTCTTTGGGACTCCCCTGCAGAAGTGCTGTGCCACGCTGCCTCTATGGTATCCGTAATTGCGAAGGTGTTGCCGCTGCAGGAATTTGTGCACTCTCTGTCCTATCGATTATGTCCCAGAAATGTTCGATGGGGTTCATGTCAGGTGATCTGGATGGACAAATCATACGCTCGAATTGTGCAGAATATTCTTGAAACCAATAGCGAACAATTATGGCCCGTTGTCATCCATAAAAAATCCATCGTTGTTTGTCTGGTCTCCAAGTATCCGAACACAACCATTACCAATCAATGATCAGTTCAGCTGGACCAGAGGACCCAGTCCATTTAATGTAAAAACAGTCCATACCATTATGGAGCAACCACAAGCTAGGACAGTGCCTTGTTTGCGACTTAGGTCCGTGGCTTCGTGGAGTCCCCGCCACACTCGAATCCTACCATAAGCTCTTACCAAATTAAATCTGGACTCATCTGATCAGACCACGGTTTTCCAGTCGTCTAGGGTCAAGCCGATATGCTCACGAGTCTAGGATGACCAGACCGCAGTTTTCCAGTAGTTTTGGGTCGAACAGACGTGGTCAAGAGCCCAATAAAGGCGCTGCAGGCGATGCCGTGCTGTTGGCAAATGCACTCGCGTCGGTCGCACGGTGTCAAGTTTCACATCAGCGCACACTCCGCTGCAGAGTGAAAATCTCATTCTGAAAACATCCCCTAGGCTGTGGTTAAGCCATGTCTCCGCAATATCCTTTCTCTCAGGAGTGCTAGTTCTGTAAAGTTTGGAAGCTAGGATACGAGGTACTGGCAGATGTAAAGCTGTGAGGGCGGGGCGTGGGTCGTGCTTGGGTGGCTCAGTTGGTAGAGCACTTGCCCGCGAAAGACAAAGGTCCCGAGTTCGAGTCTCGGTCCGGCACAGTTTTAATCTGCCAGGAAAGTTTCATAGCCCATTACTCCGCACTGTCCTAACGGATACGTTCGCCGTACGTCCTAAATTTATTTCTGCGATTATTTCACGCAGTGCTGCTTGTCTGTTAGCACTGACAATTCTGCTGTTAGTCATTAAGTGAAGGCCGCCGGCCACTGCGTTGTCGGTAGTGAGAGCTAGTGCCTGAAATTTGGTTTTCTCAGCACACTGTTGACTTTGTGGATTTTGGAATATTGAATTCCCTAACGATTTACGAAATGGAATGTCCCATGCGTCGATCTCTCCTCCGATTCCGCGTTCACAGTCTGCTAATTCGCGTCTTGTAGCCGTAATCACGTCGTAAACTTTTCACGTGAATCACGTTGAGTACAAGTGACAGCTTCGCCGATGCACATCCGTTTTATACCTTGTGTAAGAGATACTACCGCCATCTGTATATGTGCATATCGCTATCCCATGACTTTTGTTACCTCATTGTCCCTTGGGCATGATTAATGATCGACAAAAACACTTTCCAACTGTATTTCGATCACAGGTTGTACGATTTAGCAGAATCCGGTGTATCCGTCCAACTTAAATGTTCGGTGTGACTGTCGTTCCAAAATATGGCAGCAAGTGTTTTTTTGTTGCTGCCACCAAGAGCGCTGCTACGTACAGAGAGACTTTGTTCGTAGATTATACAGCTCTTTGGTCTATGCAATTAGAAGCCCTAGCCAAATCAGAGTGTTGAGCATTTAGCGTCGTCAGGCTGACAGTAGGCGTGTGCAATGGCGTGTATCAGGCAGCGCCCACGCGGCACGCAGGCCACTTGCAATCAATAGCTGAGCCGCCCCCGATGCACGCACCTAACTAACGCACGCGCTTAATTGCCGGCGCCCACTATGCTGCGCGGCCGCCGGATTACACAGCTGCCGACGCCGCCCCGTCCTGCAAACGCACACACCGGTCGTGCCCGCGACTGATTCAGTTTACGAGCTACACAAATTACTCTGGTACTGAGAGCATTTTAATTGCTGTAGCCGAAGATGGGCGTTCCCCTACCAAGCGCTGACGCTTCAGCCAACCTCAGACGAGACGTGACAGTGAACGTGGACGTGGAGTTGGACGAATTGGGTGACGTTACAGAGTGGTATTTCACGTTGCGTAGCGTTCGGAAGGGAGAAAGACCAAATCTGTCGCGTCAGAGAGGAATGTGACCAGTGAGATGTTATATCACTTTCCCCGCTGAAAGCAGAACTTGCCAAACGCCATACTGTGTTAGGTCGTTTGCAGTTGAAGTCCACATTTGGTGGTGTTTACACTGAGGAGACAAAGCCCAGAATTGAATACCGATATGCACATGTGTAGATGGCGGTAGTGCCGCTTACGCAAGGTGTAAAAAGGCCGTGCATTTGTGGAGCTCTCAATTTTATTCAAGTGATTCAGCTGGGAAGGTTTTCCGACGTGGTTATGGCCGCACAGACTTCTATAGCGAAATGGTAGTTGGAGCTAGGCAGATGGGACATTTCATTTCGTAAATCGTTAGAGAATTCAATATTCCGAGATCCACAGCATCGAGAGTGTGACGAGAATACCAAATTTCAGGTATTACCTCTCACCACGGACAACTCAATGGCCAACAAACTTCACTTAACGACCGAGAGCAGCGGCATTTGCCTAGAGTTGTCAGCGCTAACAAGACAAGCAACACTGCGTGATATAACCGCAGAAATCAACGTGGGACCTACGACGAACGTTTCCACTGGAACAGTGAGACGCTATGTGGGATTAATGTGTTATCCCAGCTGACGACCGACGCGAGTACCTGTGCTAACAGCACATCGACTGCAGCGCCTCTCCTGGTCTAGTGACCATATGTGTTGAATAGTAGACGAATGGAAAACCTTAGCGTGGTAGGATGAGTCCTGATTTAAGCTGGTATTAACTAAAAAAAAATGGCTCTGAGTACTATGGGACTTAACATCTGAGGTCATCACTCCCCTAGAACTCAGAACTACTTAAACTTAACTAACCTAAGGACATCACACACATCTATGCCCAAGACAGGATTCGAACCTGCGACCGTAGTGGTCGCGCGGTTCCAGACTGAAGTGCCTACAACCGCTCGGCCATATCGGCCGGCTGGTATGAACTGACAATAGGGTTCGCGTGCGGCCTAAGCCCCACGAAGCCATAGACCCAACTAGTCAACAAGGCATTGTGCAAGCTTGTGGTGGCTCCATAATGATGTGGGCTGTGTTCACACAAAATTGATGGGATCTTAGAACCGGTCGTTGACTGGAAATGGTTACGTTCGGCTACTTCCAGAGCGGCTGTAGCCGTCTTCTGCACTTCATGTTCCCAAACAACGGCGGAATTTTTATTGATGACTATGTGCCATTTCAGTGGGCTACAGTTGTTCGCGATTCGTTTGAAGAAGCGATCGCCCAAGAAGAATCTCTTCGAACATTAAGGCCCTATTCACACGGGGGTGCTCAAAACAAGTCTGCAGCTACCTGACAACCAAGAGACTGGGAGACTGGACGACGGGAGTAGCAGATCGCATTCACACAAGCACAACAAGACTCTCGTGCGGTGTGAATAGGAAATTAAGTTCATTGGCTGTGGGCAAAGGACATATGTAGTGCGCTTTCTTGCGTGCCGTGTCCACAGTAGTACAATTTCCAGCGAGTCTATTAGCGATGATCATATTATAAAGCAGTATTGTTATTATCGCCGGTATAGACGGAGAAGAGTGAGAAACTTGTGGGTTCATACTTACATTGAGAATAATATAAACTGTTCGTTACAAGTTGGGTGCTTTGGGTGCATTGGATGGGAAACACATCCGCACTTAAAAATTTCCTGGGGCGGGTTCAGCTAACTTCAAATTATAAACAGTACCATTCCATAGTATTGTTGACATGCAGAGATTCTGATGGATTATTCATTATCGTTGAAACTATTATGCAGGTAGAAATAGTGATGGAGGAATATCTCGTGCTTCAGCAACCAAGCACTGGACTATAAATGGACCTTGCTATTCCCTTCAAGATTATCAGATGTTGAAAATGAATTTAATTTCCCTTATTACTTTGTAGGAGATGAAGATTTTCCATTATCATGCTACTTGATGCAACCGTACCCACAAAGAACACTCGAGAATGTGAAGAGAATTTATTATCATGAACTATTAATTTAATAAGCCACGGCTGCAAAATATTAACGCGAATTCTTTATAGACGAGTGGAAAAACTGGTAGAAGTCGACGTCAGGGAATATCAGTTTGGATTCTGTACAAATGTTGGAACACGTGAGGCAATACTGACCCTACGACCTATCTTAGAAAATAGATTAAGGAAAGGCAAACAGACGTTTCTAGCATTTGTAGACTTAGAGAAAGCTTTTGACAATGTTGAGTGCAATACCGTCTTTCAAATTCTGAAGGTGGCAGGGGTAAAATACAGGGAGCGAAAGGCTATTTACAATTTGTACAGAAACCAGATGGCAGTTATAACAGGCGAGGGGCATGAAAGGGAAGCAGTGGTTGGGAAGGGAGTGAGACAGAGTTGCAGCCTATCCCCGATGTTATTCAATCTGTATATTGAGCAAGCAGTAAAGGAAACAAAAGAAAAATTCGGAGTAGGTATTAAATCCATGGAGAAGAAATAAAAACTTTGAGGTTCGCCGATGACATTGTAATTCTGTCAGAGCCAGCAAAGGACCTGGAAGAGCAGCTGAACGAAACGGACAGTGTCTTGAAAGGAGGATATAAGGTGAGCATCAACAAAAGCAACGAGGATGATGTAGTGTAGTCGAATTAAATCGGGCGATGCTGAGGGTATTAGATTAGGAAATGAGACATTTGAAGCAGTAAAGGAGTTTTGCTATTTGGGGAACAAAATAAATGATGATGGTCGAAGTAGAGAGGATATAAAATGTAGACTGGCAATGGCAAGGAAGGCGTTTCTGAAGAAGAGAAATTTGTGGAAATCAAGTATAGATTTAGGTGTCAGGAAGCCATTTCTGAAGGTATTTGTATGGAGTGTAGCAATGTATGGAAGTGAAGTGTGGACAATAAGTAGTTTAGACAGAGAATAGAAGCTTTCGAAATGTGGTGCTACAGAAGGATGCTGAAGATTAGACGGGTAGATCACATAACTAATGAGGAGGTATTGAATAGGATTGGGGAGAAGAGAAGTTTGTGGCACAACTTCACTAGAAGAATGTATCGGATGGTAGGACATATTCTGAGACATCAAGGGATCAACAATTTAGTATTGGAGGGCAGCGCGGAGGGTAAAAATCGTAGAGGGAGACCAAGAGATGAATACACTAAACAAGTTCAGAAGGATGTAGGTTGCAATAGGTACTGGGAGATGAAGAAGCTTGCACAGGATAGAGTAGCATGGAGAGCTGCATCAAACCAGTCTCTGGACTAAAGACCACAACACAACAGATTAAGTAGAAGAAAAAAAAGTGTGGTATGCGCATTTGGAATATGCACACAGAAGTTCCAAATCCTGAGCAGTCCTATTCGTTCTCGAACTACAGGAAGAGTGGTAACATAATAAAATCCGTGTGCATACCCATAATTTCATTCGAAAACATGAGGGTATCCAATAAAGTTGTGGTGAACAACAATGCAACAACTTCGAAACGCCAAGGAAAGACATTGCACTACATCCTCATTCTACAGCTTATGAAGTAAGGAATTATTTAGCCAACTATCTTCTGATACCTCGTGCTTCCCTCCCATGGAAGTGGAAGTACTACATCGACAATAATCAGGATCTTCTATAATTGTCTTTCTTCACAAAAATTTTATATGTAATGTATAATTCTGTGAAACTTATATATGAATTTTTGTACGTTTTTATTTACGTATTAATACGTAATTAAAACCTTTGTAATTATGTTTTCATTCCATTCATTGTATAGTGGGTGCTCATAAATCAGTAAATCGTTCATTAGTTTTTGAATAAAATGGTTATTAAAGCATAGTAAATAGGGCGTATTTATTTTATGTTAAAAATGTTAATTGCTGATAATGAACTTACCTGATAGATCAACCTCCATGGCTACTTCGTGCCATGCTCTCTCTGTCCGCTTCTTGAATACTCTTTCAATTTGTAACTGTATAATTCCGGATATTTCTCCACTTCTCACACGAATTTCAAATTAAACATTTGCTCGCACACTGCGCAACCCAGTGGTACGAATGCGACTCCGAGACTAGGAGCCTAGCACGTCGGGTCGCATGGAATACAACTCGCGGTGACTCTGGAACGCCATTACTGAAGTATCACCGTGTGAAGGACCCCACCTAATTATACATGCCCGGTCTCTTGGTTGCCCAGTATCTCAGTCGCTCGGAGACTTAAGTATCCCGTGTGAAAAGGGCCTAATTGGACAGAGGCAGCATGGCTCAATAGTTCTGCAAGGGACTTTCGACTTGTTCAGCTCATGCTACGTCGGGTTGCTACACTTTGTCAGCCAAAAGGAAGTCCGACACTATATATAGAATACTAGTAGGTATCCCATGACTTTTGTCACCTCAGTTATGATAATTTACATGCTATGCTGTTTAAATCACCCGCATCTTAAGGCATTCTCGAATACGCGTCGTTTTGGATACGATTTTTACTTTAATAAATGTACAACGAAAACTGACATGTGGAAAAGCATTTTGTATTTGTTCGTTTTCGTGTTCTAACTTGCGTGGAATGAAAGTATGTCATTTCAAGGGACCAACACAGTGAAAATTTATGAACAACCTGTCATTTTAGCTGCGTATTTTACAAATAAATATCAGATACTTATTGGTGGCTAAGGTCTGTAAGACATCGTAAGATCAGGCATGGGCTCACATAACAGGTTAGCCGTAGTTTAATCTACAGAAACGCGGAATGTGAATTACGGAATTGCCGGTTCGTGTCATGCTCCCTGTAAACATTTTTTAGAATACCTTCACATTTTCTAGCAGATTATGGGGCTATATTATTAATTCAGTTGAAATATGATCTGGATTTTTCGATTTTTTTATGAAGAAGAGCGCATTCCTTTTAGGAGTGAGTTCGTTGGCTTTTGTGAATGTTCCAGGGAACGCCTATCAAAGAATTCCAGGATTGCTGCTTTTGCCACAAACTGATTTCCTCGCAAGTTCATCCGCGAATAAGATTTCTCTTTGCAGCCAATCTCCAAACTGAACTTCAGCTAGGTGGTAAAGAACTTCTTTCTCTTTTGACTGCCGTTGGCTGCTACGCGAAATACATAGGTGATGCATTATAAATAATAATTTAAGAAGAGCGAAAAATTTATCACAATTACTGGAGGAACTTATTTTGGTGTCAGTCTTGTGATGGGCGAAATGTCATTTTTGTGATCACTCATCTACGTGAAGAGCGCTTTGACTAAATATAAATATATTTTGCAAACAACAACAAGCATTAATGTTGACTAGACCGTATTAACTGTATTACGGTATACCACGTATCAACCACATGGAATATTGTAAATAAACTGGAAGCAGTCTTGATCGCTTAACTTTTTTACTGGTGACCGGTTTCGATCTTTTTATCAGATCATCTTCGAAACATGAATGTCTGCCGGAGGCGGTGGGACATGGCAGTCCTCATGTTTTATGGCTGATAGTGTACTGCTTCCAGTTTATTTGTAATAACTACAGATCGCTGTTTTCCTATATATGAACTATGTTCTTTAAAATGCTACATGGGGTATTGTAATTTTGTAACTAACGAGGAGAAAACGGTAAGTGCCATAACCTGATTTCCCAGAAAGTGAGCTCAGTAGAAGAGCAGTGAAAATAAGTGAACACTTGTCTCGGTTCCTCCATCGTTAGTCGACCGTTTCTGGAAAAACGGCGATCAACGTTTTCGAGTTATCTTACGTGCCGAAGTGGTGGCACAATGGTTAGCGTCCCGGCTTTTTCAATTTTGCGCCATGTTCGAACCCCAATTATTGTTTCTATTTAGTTTATTTTATTGTTTTCATTTGTCCACGCATGTATGTTGAACGTTACTACACGAATGTTTCTTATCAAATTACGGGATACAAAGGAGGTATATTAAATGTAAAATTACAACTGGGCTTAACGATAAGTGTCATAAATTACATGAGTGTATGACATTTTGAGGGGTTACAAACATTTTAAAATCACATATTCTTATATTTCATTCTTACATCAATACTTACATTAATTCTTTATTCGCATGTTGATTCTTCAAGAAGCTGTGGTTCATTCCCTTTGATGATAACGGTTGTACAAACACTTGAAACACAAAAATTCCGAGCACCAAGAACATCACGCGAAGGTAGGTTTTCCGCAGTAGCACTTCTTCGTATGAATCTCACTCGGGACAGAAACGTCGGTAACATTGCTGCAGATTTCACGTGTTGGCAATAAGTTCGCGGCAAACGACACGTAACGGATCACTTTTCCGAAAACTGGCGCTTACAGTTAATTATGAATAAAGATGTCGAAAACAATTTCAAATAATTTTCTGATCATTTATTAAATTCGCTCATCCGACATACAATTAGTAGACGAATAACGACAATGTTATTTCAGTACACACTGTAAAAAAATACTATAGTAATCTTCTACCGACATTGTATATAAACGAAAAACTACAATAAAAATGATAATCGGGTTTCGAACTCTGATCGCAAAGGTGTCAAAATGCGACGGTAACCATAGTGCCACCGTTCCACAGCACCATATATTGTTAAATGGCACGTACAGTGCCTCAAAAACTTTGACCATCGTTTTCTCAAAAACGTTGGGTGTCTTCGTAAAAACCAAGAGAGGTGTTCGCTTTGTTTGACTTGCACTGAGCGAAGTTAACCTGCGCATGCTGGTTAGACACTTGTCGTGTTCTCCTCGTAAGCTCATTGTACAAAATATAGTCACCACCATAGGGACTATATTAGTCGCAACGGAGTCCTACACCGCAGACATAAGCCATCCGACTGAAGTGGTGTGTATATTTCAGTCAGTTGTATGAAATTAGAGACATGACAGAAAGGCAGAAAGAACTATATGAACACGCCGTGAATGAAGCTGACCGATTTGTTGGTGTATCAATGCAGACTGTCCAACGTTTCTGCAAGGGATGCAGCCATGTAACACGGCGTAAGAACAGTGGCTGGTTTTTTTCTGAGTCGTCAGTCATCTGACTTTTGATGCGGCATACCATGAATTCCTCTCCTTTACCAACCTCTTCATTTCATTGTACTTCCTGCCCATACATCCTCAATTATTTGTTGGATGTATTCCAAACTCTCCCTTTCCCTCAGTTTTACCTTCTACAGCTCTCTCTAGTACCATGGCAGTTAATCCTTGGTGCCGTAACACATGTCCCTTGTTCTTCTTGGTGCTTCCCATAAGTTCCTTTTCTCGGCAAGTCTGTAGAGAACCGCCTTATTCCTTACCTTACCAATCCACAAGATTTTCATAATTTTTCTGTAGCGCCACATCTTCTGTCCCGGCTTTCCACTGTTCATGATTCACTGCCATACAGTGATTCACTACGATACTGTGCTGCGCTCCAAACGTGCATCCTCAAAATTTCTTACAAAAATTAAGACCTATGTTTGATGCTAGTGGACCTCTCTCTGCCAGAAATGCCCTTTTTACCAGTGCTAGTTTGCTTTTTGTGTCCTTGCTCCGTCTGTCAAGGGTTATTTTGCTGTCCAGATAGCAGAATTCCTTGACTCCTTCTACTTTGTGACCACCAATTTTGATGCTAAATTTCTCGCATTCTCATTTCTGCTACTTCACATTGCTTTCGTCGTTTTACTCTCAGTCCGTATTCTCTACTCATTAGACGGTTCATTGTCCGCTTCCGGTAGCTGAGTGGTCAGGGCGACAGAATGTCAATCCTAAGGGCCCAGGTTAGATTCCCGGCTGGGTCGGAGATTTTCTCCGCTGTGGGACTGGGTGTTGTGTTGTCCTAATCATCATCATTTCATCCCCATGGAAGTGGAAGTCGCCGAAGTGGCGTCAAATTGAAAGACTTGCACCCGGCGAACGGTCTACCAGACGGGAGGCCTAGTCACACGACATCTACCTATCTAGACGTTTCATTCTCTTCAACAGATCCTATGATTCTCCTTCATTTTCACTGAAGGCAGCAATGTAGCTTATCAGTGATATTCTTTCACCCTGAATTTTAATTCCACTCTTGAATGAAATTTTCACTCTGCAGCGGAATGTGCGCTGATATGAAACTTCCTGGCAGATTACAACTGTGTGCCGGACCGAGACTCGAACTCGAGACCTTTGCCTTTCGCTTACAAGTGCACTATCAAGGTTCGCAGGAGAGCTTCTGTGAAGTTTGAAAGGTAGGAGACGAGGTACTGGCAGAAGTAAAGTTGTGGTGACGGGGCGAGTGTCGTGCTTGGGTAGCTCAGATGGTAGAGCACTTGCCCGCAACGCAAAGGTCCCCATTTGGAGGCTCGGTCCCGCTCACAGTTTTAATCTACTAGGACGTTCCACTCTTGAAGCTTTCTTTTTTTCCGTAATTGCTTTTTCGATATATATAATTGAGCAGTAGGAGCGAAAGATTACATTCCTTACATCCTTTTTAATGCGAACACTTCGTTTTATCTCTTCCAGTCTTAATGTTACTTCTTGGTTCTTGTACATTCTGCATATGACCTGTATTTCCCTATGGCTTCCTCCTGTTTTTTTAGAATTTCGATCATCTTTACTATTTTATATTGTCGGACGCTTTCACTACAGCTACAGGTTCTATTATCAAGTGCAATGTCAGAACTGCTTCTCTGAAGCCTTTACCTTCTCTAAAGCCAAACTGGCTTTTCTGGCTCGGGTGATGGTTTGACAGTTTGTGCAGGTATCGGTCCGTGTGTATCGGTTTTCGATACACGCTTTGTCCCGTGTTTTCGCCGTCCCTTGTGACCAGCACATCTAGAAATGGCAGTTTCTTGTCCTTTTCTACTTCCATGGTAAACGTTATGTGGGCATGGAGGCTGTTCAAGTGTCTCAGGAAGTCACCGAGCTGTTCTTCACCATGGCTCCACACCACGAAAGTATCATCGACGTACCTGTAGCACACCTTAGGATTGCAAGTCGCCAAGTCCAGTGCCTGTGCTTCCAATTGTCCCATGAAGAAGTTGGTCACCACTTTACTAAGAGCTCTTCCATGCATGTCTCACCACGAACTATTTCACTTGGAATGGAGATTTCTATGAACAGCTGGAAGGCGTCGCCATGGGTAGTCCTCTTCAACACGATTTTCCAACAGCCCACTTCGATATTAGCACTTGAACAAGATGTGCCCTCATCATTGGGTTGGAAAGGGAGCATGATCGCCAGATCCCACACCTCGGAACTTTTGCCTCTGGGTATTACATCAGGCCGTTGGTGTAAGAGACCCCCGTAGAAACGAATGAAGATCTGTTTGCTAGGATCCAAATTGCATGTTCCCCGATACAACAGAAACTAGGGATCTTGGGGAGAATGCGTCAGGACTTTATGCGCGGTTGCCATGAATGCATCGAGACTGACAGTTGTCACTTTGAAAAATTCTATGAGCTACTTTGTTGTTATGCGCTGTACGCTGTGTATATCCAAAACACAATATATATGAATTTCCAATCATTGGTTCCCTGTTTCAATATAATCGATTGTCGACCCATTATCATCTGTTTCAGTCTGGCCCAAAACGTTTGAGACACCCTGCGCTTACAGGTAAGTTCGTACAGAGCCCTTACAGCACGAATCATGATCGCAATTGTCCGGTTTTCTTTTCTCTAGCAATTCCTTGTTTTCACGCTGCAGTGAGAGATACTTGCCCATCCACTACATAGCGATGGTTTGTCGTGACTAGTGTAGGATTCTCCCTCGAGACCCTTATGCCTACAGCATCATGATGAATCCTAGGTGGGATTCATCTGTACAGTTTTGAGGAGTTGTTACTCAGCCATGGAGGCTTTAATTTTGGAGGCACGGCACACCGCTGCAGCTACTAACAACTTGAATTGCCGATATCAACTGTCGCGAGCTAGGGTCTTTGGTCGAGCCGTATGTTATTGGTTTGGCGGGTCCTGGTTCAGTCAGTTGACTGGTGGGCACGTGGTTAGCAAGTTGTTGCTTTTGGGGGTTCAAATGGTTCAAATGGCGCTAAGCACTATGGGACTTAACATCTGAGGTCATCAGTCCCCTAGACTTAGAACTACTTAAACCTAACTAAGGACATTACACACATCCATGCCCGAAGCAGGATTCGAACCTGCGACCGTATCAGCAGCGCGGTTCCGGACTGAAGCGCCTACAACCGCTCGGCCACAGCGGCCTGCGCTTTTGGGGGCCTCCGCCTGTCTGGTACGGACTCCGAGAAACCGTGAGTGGTTAAATCGGTCGTAGGTGAGGCTTGCTTAAGGACTGGTAGCGGCGAGTTGCGGGAAGAGCAGCGGACGTCGCGTGCAACCAGGTCAGCAAGTTGCTGGCCTACTCTGCAAGCTTAAATTTTACGGCATTTTGAAGACCGTCTATATGGATTGGAGGCAGTAACACCCATTTGGAATCCTACAAGTTACGGCTCCTTCACATCTGAGTGGAGTTGAGTGTTGTTGTCTTATTTTTTGGATACTTGATATTGCAAAGCCACGTCTGCGTTAATGTGAAACTGGACCTGTTTCATTATCGGGCCTCCGAGTGACTGTGTGTATGGTCAACGTCAGTGTAACTCATCGCCATTTTGTAGTTTCAGGCCATATTGCTCGCAAATGTACGAGTATTCTCTGTTACAAATTGAATCGACGAAATTAAATTTGTAACATAACCTGTGTTGGAGGCAAAGCATCCTTTGTACATGAGTATGTCTTAATCACTGCATCAGCAGAAGCTGACATTTCGTCCTCTAACTTACAAACAATTTTAAAGAGTGTTAAGCTTGTAACTTTTATGTGTAGTCGCTTTCGCGATAAGTTGGGAGTTCCTATATCTTAAGCATTCTTGTCTGTAGCCTTATTTGTGCAGGTAACTGTTCACTTCTTATATGTGTTCACAGGGTAGCTTTGGGAGTGGACGACGCATTCCTGTTCTTCGCAGCAAATATGTTTTTGCTTTCTGCTGCGGCGGCACTTCAGTCGTCGCACGATGTCTGGGTTGGTCGGCAATGCGGTGCGTCTACCAGCCGCGCCGTGGTGACTCAAGGTAAGTAAAGTTGATCGTTTGATGCGTGCCATAGTGTATTATTGCCGACTAATCAGGAACCACAGACTGTCCTATTTGGTGAATTCAGTAAGCTCATGAAGTTTAAAGCGTGTTCTGCAAGCCCGAATTTGCTCCTCTTTACACTTGCTCTCTAACTACTAGTTTCAAACTTACACCCTTTTACTTCTTATGGAGCGCATCAAGTTTGAAGGACTTTACTTATCAATAGAAACTGTTGAAACCTTTGATCCACAGTCATTACCTAGCTCCACTACTTGTGAAAGTTGCCTGCTTGTTCCTTGTTGGCTGTGATAGCCGTCTGCTGTAGTTCTCAGCTTATCTTTATTAAGGTCATTGTCAACGTTTCTGATTGGTTGAAGCAGTTGGCAGTCACTTTCAAATTGCGTGTCCTCAAAAATTAACTTTCATTTTGGGCAACTGTATTTTTATGAAGTGTCATTGTCAACGTTTCTGCTGCCGTGTACCATTTGGGAGTCACATTTAAATTGCATGCCCTCCCATCTTATCTTGTATTTGCGCAATTGTAGTGTTTATTAAGGGTTTTTATCAATACTTCATCGGTGTGTGTCAGTTTGGAGTCACATTTAAAATTGTATGCTCTCCCAGCTTTACCTGAATGTTAGGAGATTTTGTATCTTATTGCTTAAGCCATTTTTATTAAGGCTTATACGTTGTTAAAGTCTTTCCAAAAGTCACAATCAGCGACGTGACTTGTTACCCTTTCTGTACTTTGGATTGGCGTCCTCCATTTGTGTAACCTGTCCGCCCCTAGTAGCTGAGTGGTTTGCCGGCACGGCAGCTCAGCGTGTTCGGTCAGAGGGTTTAGCTACCCTCTGTAATAAAAAAACTGAGAGAACGGATCAACGAACAATCTGAACGGATGTCATCGGACGTCCGCCACGAACGAATTCAACGAACACTAAAAACAAAATGAGATTTTAAAAAAAAGTGGCCAGCGCCACAGACTGTCAATCCTAAGGGCCCGGGTTCGATTCCCGATTGGGTCGGAGATTTTCTCCGCTCAGGGACTGGGTGATATGTTGTCCTAATTATCATCATTTCATCCCCATCGGCGCGCAAGTCGCCGAAGTGGCGTTAAATCGAAAGACTTGCACCAGGCGAGCTGTTTATCCGACGGGAGGCCCTCGTCACAAGACATTATTATTACTATTATTATTATTTGTGTAGTTGTTGCCGATGCTTGGAAATTGTTAGTACATTTAGTGCTTGTTGTTGTAATTCATTTTACTGATAAAATTCTTTGTTGAACGCGCTAGCTGCCACGCCACGTTTGTGTCACTTTTTTCCTATACTTGGGAACTGTATACCTCTGCTTTCAAGCTCTACTCTTAATGGTATAAATTTTTAAATTTTTTTATTGATGAGTTGAGTCTGTTCAAGTTTTTAAAAGGATTGTGAGCATTGTCATTCTTTTAACAAGGTTCAAATGGTTCAAATGGCTCTGAGCACTATGGGACTCAACTGCTGTGGTCATTAGTCCTCTAGAACTTAGAACTACTTAAACCTAACTAACCTAAGAACATCACACACATCCATGCCCGAGGCAGGATTCGAACCTGCGACCGTAGCAGTCGCACGGTTCCGGACTGCGCGCCTAGAAATCATTTACATTAACAGGCCACTGTAGGGCTACACACCTTTCCAATTTCCTTAGAATATGTTTTGGGGTATATTTGTAGATGTAGTATGGAAACATCAAGTAACTATAGATTATTTCGTTCCCACTGAAGTCAATCTACAACAAAAATTAGTGCTACTTGAAGAATAATACTATCGTCTATCATGAGCAATATATACTTTCGGACGGCAAAGAAACTTCATCTGCTAGTATTGGAAGAATACTTAAATTTAGTTAGAGAGAGCATTAAAGAAGGTTGTAGAGGATCAGAGCCACTAAGGTGATGACTAAGCTTAAGATTAATCTAATAAAAGGTGTCAATGAGAACAGTGGCGTAAGAGCGACCTCTGTGCTTGTTGTGTGTGGATGCAAGGGGGCTTGTCTCTGACCAACAAACAGGAGCGCTAGAAGGGCTTCTGGGTACTGTTATAGGCTGTAACACTGTTGTGGCATCTGGGCGACTGTTGTGACACCTTTCCTAGAACTTCCGTTGCCTGACGCCCCTGTTTTCTCAGATGCGGTAGATTTGGCTGACAGTGGTGTGTCTGTTTAGGGTTGTGGGCTCACAGCTGTTTCAATGATCTACTGACTTGCGAAAGCTCAGACGATGCAGCTACAAACAGCCTCTTATCAGTGTGACTGGTATGTGAGTGAATGACGCTGAGCTTAAGTCCACTTGTCACGGCTAGCTACGTGTTGCTTGCGACCAAGGCAATCCTACTGCTCGGAGTCGATGGCGTGGAGCAGTGGAACCAACCTATGGGCGTTCCGCAGTTGTTTAAATACAAACATGGAACATATTCCTCATGCTTCAATTCACACATAAGATACCGAAGATTCATTCTTCTTACGGATCACAAGCCATTGGCGACTATATATTTGAACTCAACAAAACCATTCCTCTCAGAACCGCTCAGCGCATCCAGTGTTGGGCACTGCTTTTATCAAATAACGATTATGGAATACTTTCCAGGTGAACAGCTCAAAATACGAACCCAAACTTGCCACACAACAGCCAATATGGCACGATAAAAATTTTGATTCTGCTGCCGATGTCTACATCTACATGGTTACTCTGCAATTCACATTTAAGTTCCTAACAGAGGGTTCATCGAACCATTTTCATACTACTTCTCTGCCATTCCACTATCGAATGGCGCATGGTAAAAAGGAACACCCAATTTTTTTTCGTTCGAGCTCTGATTCTCTTATTTTATTATTATGATCATTTCTCCTTATGTAGATGGGTGTCAACAAAATATTTTCGCATTCGGTAGAGAAAGTTGGTGATTGAAATTTCGTAAATAGATCTCGCCACAAAGAAAACCGCATTTGTTTCAGTGACTGCCACCCCAACTCGCTTATCATATCAGTGACACTTTCGCTTTGTTGCAGTCAAGGCGAAGTTGAAAATTTTCCATTGAAAGACAGCTTGATAGCAAAACTTGTGCCGGAGGATCCGCTGTTATCCAGAATCAAGCAATACATTCGTTCGGAGTGACCTTAGACAAAAAGTTAAACATTTAACAGGAAATTAAATCATACTAGCAGATTCATAATCGGTCAGGGCACTATGGTGATACCCGAAGTTCTAAAAGCCAAAGTGCTTCAATTGCTACATTAATACCACTGGACACCGTACGTACCAAAGGCATTGACAGAAAGCACTACTACTGCAAAAATATTGACACAGACCTAGAAGTGATGCCGGAAATACCAGTCCGCCCCCTACGACAATATTTTCCGGAGCCACAGACGTCATAACCGTGGTCACGTATACACATTTACTTATCCACACACTGATCCCATCGTGTTCTCCGTCGTATGTATGTGTCTTCAACATCGTGTGTCTCCAGGAACATGTCTGCCCTGCATTCCAAAATATGGGGCCCGGCAAGTACTTCTTGAACAGCATACTTGCTGCGTTTGGGACGCTGTAGCACGTATATCGTATGACGTATATATAGACTGCAGTGGGCTGTAAAAAATTTCTAGCACATTATAATAATTCAGTTTACAAAGTTGCTAACAAAATTGTGTTCAATACTGTTTACATGAAAATGGGCTACTCTGCAAAACATAGCACGAGGTAAGTAAAGTAACATAATATATTAATTGCTCGATGGAACATAACGGAAGTACAGGTCTTTAGAGTTCTTCCAGCCGTGCACTGAAATCTGGACGTCACATGGTGCGATGTCAGTGTGATTATAGCGAGAAATAGAATTGGTGCCGCACTTGGAAGCAATTAGTGGAACGGGAAATGACAGTGAGTGTCAAACAACGAGCGTTTGCGGTGCACTGTGGTGTTCTTCACTACAGCGTGGCCCGGAGATGACGTTTGGATGACTTCACGTGGGAAAAATTCATCGGGAACCTGAGTAAATGAAGTGTGATGACTATAGCCCAGGAGTTTGGTAATGCTCCCAGCACTGTTTAAAGTGCATTGCGAACATTCCGAACGGCAAGCACTGCTGCCCGAACGACAGGAGGCGGTAGACCACGGTCTACTACGACAGCAGATAATCGCTGGATTGAGCAACAGCGGTGTAATTGCAACCACGTTTAACAGGACTAGAAGGCACGCAGTCTCACGCTCCACAGTGACACCGTGACCGCAGGGGCTGGTCTGTTCGCCTGGCGCCTAGCACGTTGAGTTCCGCCGCCATCCGCACGTAGGCTTATAACACTACCGTCCACTACTGTTATACCATAACCTCAAAACTGGAGGCAAATTGTAACACGAAATTATTAGTCAAAGCAATTATAGTATAAAGAAGTAGAGCAGTGTTACCCTCTGGAAGGAATTTAGTTGTTTTGACCGTGGTGTAGCTAACGGAAGTGGCTTATCAGAAGATAAAGTCAGAATTACGTAAATGTTTAAACGATAACAAACAAAATTTACCTATCCACACTGTACAAATGATAAAAAAGGAATAAGAATGAGTAAAATTCCTATTTAAAACAATGGATATGAGTTAACTTTAATTGACAAACACAACCTATACTTTGCCACACGAGAGTGCAATGAACTCTAGCACAAGCATATGTTAACCTCAAGGTTGGAGCTGGTAGTCAGAGCACGACAAACTATTTGCCTAAGTACGACAGAAACTGACACACGCTATTGTCTTCAGTGCTTAGTCAAACAGGATGTTCTCAACAATATTACTATTAATATTCACTATAGAATCATAAATTGGACATAGGTTTTTTGGTTAAGTCTTTCTCAGCTAAATACCATTCTACATAAAATAAAATTTAAATCAAATGCGCTGACAAACATTTTCTCACTGATTTATGACTGAAAGCAGTTACTGTAATCATAACAAATGGTCTATCTATCAAATGTTTCTTACTAGTGAGCACAATAAACAAATTGTAGGTCCTATTACACTAATGATATGCACTTTCCTATACACATGGGATCCTTATTTTAGCAAACATAACCATGAAAGTTTCATCAGTAATTTGACCTGTTACTGCAGTAAGACACAAGTTAACATAAAACATCAGGCATTGACACACCTGGTACAGTGGAGAACAGTCTGCATTATTCATTTACTGAAAAATATTTTGTAGCCTCAGTATGAGTAAGTATTCTATTAGCTTTGAAATAACAGCAAATTGTTTTAAGACCTAGTTGAATTTATCTGCTTCTATATTTTCGATAATTCTTTGAAAACCCATAGATTTTTAAGCAACAACTTTGATTGCAGAATTTACTTCAACAAACAGTTATCATGGCACATTCTTTATCTTTATCCACATTAATTTTAACCAAAACTTTTAATGTTTTAAAGAGACCTTTTAATATAACACACTGGGCTTTGATATTCTTTCAGTTAGGATACTCGGTAAGCACTTTAACATGGGAAGGATCTTGATTGCATAAGTGACTGAGGATAAAAAATTAGGATAGGTGCAAAAGTTCAGATATAAATTCCCTTATATTTGAGCACACTGGAATATCCAATGAGCTGATCCTTCACCGTACAATTCTACTATTTCCTGGTCCCTTTTCAGTGATTGGGCAATGTGGTGGTCAGTGCATTTTGTTGGATGGAGGTGCAGATAGACAAGCTGGACTCTTCATTTCTTAGTGGCGAAGATAGATATTAATTTCAGAGTATTGCCAGCATATTACTCTATTGATCCGAGGCGTTAACGAGTATTAAAACGGCACAAAAAGCCCCTATCGGCACCAGTACAAATGACAACTTTTACATGAACTGTTAGCGGTTCAGTAGCTCGTCTCCGACTGACTCTTCCGTCCACCTTTCTATCCAGGCCAACCACTCTTTGCGCGCGTAACGAAGTTCCGTTCCCGAGGGAAACCACAACACCTTTTATACATATATGAACTAATAACCCTAAGTGAGGATCAGAAATTGCATACCAGCAACCAAACATATTAAATAAAACGGAACATTTGCACATATTGACACTTCTACAAAAAAATAATTTACACAAAATCCAATTATATATGATAAGTTAGGTCTCCCTTCAAGTGAGGCAAAGTGTTTAACTAGTAATGACAAAACATTGCATATGTTTTTACCAGGACATCAAAGTTTTTACAAAGGAAAAAGCGAACACTCTTGTGTTATCGATGTAATCAAACAATATTTACAACAGCTTAACGACAGAATGTTGAATAAACAAGAGGCAAAATAAATTAATAGCGCCTTAGAGCTCTGATGTTATAGACTGTACAGTCTGCGATGGTGGAAAGAGCATAGCGACTGGGCTAACGAACAGTGAGGTCGCCTGCTCTTTTCGAATGACAGCAGATTCAGTCTGATTGGTGATTATGGACGTACTCACATACGACGAGAGATGTGAACACGTGATTCACCCAGAAACATTGTCAAATGTTCAAATGTGTGTGAAATCTTATGGGACTTAGATGTTAAGGTCATAATTCCCTAAGCTTACACACTACTCTACCTAAATTATCCTAAGGACAAACACACACACCTATGCCCGAGGGAGAACTCGAACCTCCGCCGGGACCAGCGGCAGCCGGAGTGGCCGAGAGGTTCTAGACGCTTCAGTCTGGAACCGCGCGACCGCTACGGTCGCAGGTTCGAATCCTGCCTCGGGCATGGATGTGTGTGATGTCCTGAGGTCAGTTATATTTAAGTAGTTCTAAGTTCTAGAGGACTGATGACCTCAGAAGTTAAGTCCCATTGTGCTCAGAGCCATTTGAACCATTTGAACCTGGACCAGCCGTACAGTCCATGACTGGAGCGCCCTAGACCGCTCGGCTAATCCCGCGCGGCGAAACATTGTCGACCATGATCATTTGGTGGCCCAAGTGTCGCATCATCGGCGAATTGACTTCCAAATCTTTCGACATAGTACACTAGCCGGTCAATGTTACTGTGACACTGTACTCTTTCCTCATGTGTGGCTTTTCAGAGGCGGTTTTGGCAGTGACTTCACTTTTATGGGTAACAATGCGTGATAGCATCGAAGAGTGTAGCCTATGGAATGAGAGGCCATTCGTTGAATGGACTGACCTGCTGGTCCTCTTACTTAAATCCCATCGAACACGTGTAGGATGCACTGGGAAGACGTACTGCAGTATCTCCACATGCTCCAACCAGCCATCAGTTTTCAATCGCACTGGCGGAGGAATGGAACGCCATACCACAAGAACACTTTGCCAACTTTGTAGCCACCACGGCATCGCGCTGCAGAGCACGCAATGACATCTGTAATAGTCATATACGTTACTAAGGACAACAACCCACCATTCGTAATATCCAGGTGACTGAAACTTCAGTGTAATTATTGTCTTTGAATAAAAGTTTAATTTCGGTTTGTCTCAATGCGTATTGCTACCAGTTACTATCTATATTATACTGTATCTACCTATATTATACTATATTCTCTATACGTATGGTGCAGGTTTTATCGATTTGTGTTACTTGGCAGGAAGATATCATGTGAAAGTTCGTTTCGCCCTTACGTTTTGCACACCGGTGTATGTGAGACATTTGCTGCGACTTGCTGGGATCTGTTAATGACACAGATATAAGGAAAATTTCGTGGCAATGTACAGCTGGAGTACCGCTCTACGAGGTGCGACAATAAAGTAATGAGACTGATTTTCTTTGCAAGCTGTGGCAACGCTGCAGGCTTGTGCAGGCATAATATCTTTGACCTTGGTCTATAAGCTGCTTCTAGTCCATGCTGCACATCGATGCAACTGCTCAGTCGTGAGTTGTGCTGTAATAAGAATGGTATGAGAAAAATTTGTGCAAAAATGTTCCCCAAAAATCTCTCACCACAACAGCGAGAAACACGAAAAAATGTGGCAGCCGATCTGTTAGAGCAAACGGAAATCAATCCAGAATTGTTGAGCCATGTTATCACTGGTGATAAAAGTTGGATTTTTCAGTACGATCCAGAGACAAAACGCCAAAGTTCCCAATGGTGCTCAAAGGGATCACCCAGACCAAAAAAGCTCGCATGTCAAAGTCAAAAGTAAAATGCATGCTTGTGTGCTTCTTTGATTCCAAGAGAATTGTTCATAAAGAGTGGGTGCCTCCTGGACAAACAGTTAACCAATATTACTACAAAGAAATTTTAGAAAGACTTCGTAAAAGAGTTCTTCATGTCCGTGCCAACATTGCTGATAATTGGATTCTGCATCACGATAATGCGCCATCCCATACAGCTTGTCAGTAGAGCAATTCTTAACCTCAAAACAAATTTCAATACTACCACAGCCACCTTATTCACCAGATATCGCTCCGTGCGACTTTTTTTCTATTTCCAAGAGTCAAAAAGGCGGTCAAGGGACACCATTTTCAAACAACACGTTCAAAAAGCTGTGACGAGGGTCTTAGAGGATATTACAGAAGATGAGTTCCAGAAATGTTATCATCAGTGGCACAAGCGCTGGAAAAAGTATTTGCAAACACAAGGGAACTACTTTGAAGGAGACACCTCTAAACTTGACTAAAACGGTAAGCAACATTTTTTTTCACAGCAGTCTCATTACTTTATTGTCGCACCTCGTATATGGAGATGAAGCGCGGCGAAACGGAAATCCAGAGAACAGGTAACTGCAAACATTTGAAATATTCTTCTATTGAACAATGCTAAAAAAATCAAGAGTACAGATGAAATACGAGTTGAGGAAATGTTGTTGTAGTCTTTAGTCCCAAGACGTTTTTCATAGAGCACTCCACACTAGACTATCCTACGCAAACTTCTTAATCTCTGCAGAACAGCTGCAACCTGCTCATACCTGTGTACCGCAAAGCCTCGCTCTCTCTCCACAGGTTTCACCCTCTCACCTTTCTCCACACACACTTTTCTCCAATGCTAAATGTACTATTCCTTGATACCTCAGGAGGTGATCAATCGAGCACTTCTTCTAGTCAACTTGTGCCACATATTTCTGTTTAAGCAATTTTTGATATTGCTGAGCAACAGTCGTATAATAATTTTTAAATGAACACACCGGCATTTGACTGTATCGTTGTTTATTTAATTACGACCTAGGTTCCGGCCTTTTATGCCATCAGTCACTTGAAAATGACAGAAACCTAGATTGTGATTAAATAAACAACGAAGCAATCGAATGACAGTGTGTTCATCTAAAAATTACTTTTTCTCTCCAATTCGATTTGGTGCCTCTTCATTAGATATCCTATCTAAAATTCAACATTCTTCTGCCGCACCACATTTCAAAAGCTTGCATTCTCTGCTGCTCTGTACTGTTTATTATGCATATTTCACTTTCGTACAGGGTTACACTCCAGCCAAATACTTTCAGAGCTGACTTCATAATAAATTTCTGTCACATGTTGAAATATTTCTTTATTTCGGATACATTTCTCTTGCTGTTGCTAATCTGTACTTTTACACTCACTATGCTTGTGCCATTGTCACTTATTTTACTGCAACTATCCTTCTTTTATTTCTGTGATGTCCGTCACAAAATGGGAAAATGATAGGGTAAACGAAGAAAATGGACCACAGAGGATACTAGGTTTAGTAGTTAGGTAGAAATGAAAGAACCAGTACAATATAGGTCACTATGGGATCCCTCACCATCCAAGCGCAAGACTGGTAAATTAAAATTGAAGTTTTACCGACGAACTATGAAGGAACTTCAAGAAGTTAATGATGCATTATTATGACAGGCCAAGTAATTTTTATTGACTGCTGCTTTAGATTTCAGAGTGAGACAGATGCCAGACTCTGTAAACAACAGTCGGGATGCTCTACCAGTCGTTTCTCTGCAATAGAAATTGACTCCTCGGTCACGGAGCTATTCGGGAATCACTGTGTGGATGTCCACATCTTCTGAAAATCTGCGACTGCGCTGACCAGTTTGTAATACCATAACGCTAGTGCTCTACTGATTTATTTTGCTTTTGTTTCATTTAATATTACATCGTTAAACTAACACGCGATCTAGTGTTTGAATAGATAACACAAAATTGTATACTCCTTTCTTTGTACAAACTTTGATCTCATGGTTTGGGTCTATGTAAAGTAGTGTATCTGTCATTTAAATTCTTTGTCCTATTTGGAGGGAACAAAACTTACTATATATAATTGTCATTTCTGTGTGAATAATTTTTTTGCAGAAATGTCAATATGTGCAAATGTTCTGTGATATTTAATGCGTTTGGTTGCTGTTGTGTAAATTGCTGACCTTCACTTAGGATTCTTAGTTAGTCTGTGTGTAAGAGGTGTAGTGGTTCCCCTCGGGAACGGAAGTGTGTAGCGCACGCAAATTGTGGCTGACCTAGGTAGAAAAGGTGGAACCAAGAGTCGGTCGGGGACAAGCTACCAAACTGTGCACTGCCATGTAAAAGTTGCATATTGTGCTGGTTCCGGGAGAGGTCTTTTCTGTTACTTTCCAATGCCTCGGATGGATGGACATATAGTTGGAACGATTCTGGAATTAGTATTCATCATCGCCACCAAGAAGGCCCAGAGTCCAGCAATTCTGTCTGCAAATCCGCCTACCACCTTGCAGTTGCTACCACATTGCACAATCACTGTAAAGGAGTACTATAATAATGTACAGTGAAGGATCAGCTTATTGGATGTGTTTGTGTGCTCAAATGTAAGGTAACTTATAACTGAATTTATGTACCTACCTTGATTTTTTTCCTATCACAACACCTCTCAGGTTCCTCACCATTTAAACTATGATGAGTGTCCTATTTTTGCGAGAAAAAAATGAATGCCTCAAAGTTAGACAGTTTATTACATAACGTTGTTTGATCTTTGATGAGAAGGGAATATTCAAGTTTACTGTGGATTTAGTGAAATTGAGGGAAGCAGTAAATTTAGTCTTGTAAAGTTTCAAAGTCACCTATTTAATCATTTACTTGAAAGTAGAAGACTGTGATAATAAAGATACTTTGCAATTTCTTTTAAAAATTAAAATTCTTAAAACTGAGGCTTATAAAGTTTTGCTTAGTTAATGATCATAGTACTGCCTGTAGTAAATTTTAAAAGGTGAGTCAGTTTCTTGCAAATTTGTAGACATTGTCTGTCACTGTAGTAAAAGTGGAAAACTGCAATAGTAGAAAATTATATGTTCATGATTTCTAAGTGTTTGTCTCTCTTGTGTATTGGAAGTGCATATTAATAGTATAACATGCTCCACTGTTTGTCTATTGTGCTAATGCTAGGTAACAAGTAACAGAAAGACCACTATTTATGAAAACCATAATTCCTTTATTCAAAAGATGTGAGAAGCAACCTCTTAGTGGATTCCAATTAACTCTCATTTTAAATAGTAAAGTATTTAACTGAAAGAGACTTAACCTATGTCCAATTTATGATCCTGCAGTGAATGTTAATAGTAATCTTATAAAGACAATTCAGGTTGAACAAGCCCTGAAAGTAATAGTGTGTTCCGGTATCTGTTATATTTTTCCGATAGTTTGTGCTGCTCTAGCTGCTAGCTTCAATCTTACCGTAAACATAAGTATCTGTTAGAGTTCATTGCACTCGCGTGTGACAAAGTATAGGTTGTCTTTATCCATTAAAGTTACTAACAACTATTTTCTTGAACAAGAATGTTAATCATCCTCTTGGCTAATTAGGCTGGCGACCGTTTTCTTTAACCGTTAAATAGTGCAGATAGGCAAAAATTTTGTTTGTTACTGTTCAAATATTTACGCAATTCTGACTTTCATTTCCGATAAGCCACCCCAGTTAGGTACAACTCGGTCAACACAACAAAATTCCTCTCAGATGGTAACACTGCTCTGTTGCTTTATACCATAATTGTTTTAACTAGATAGTTATATTTCACGACCTGCCTCCTACTTTAAGGTTATGGTATAGCAGTAGCAGACGGTAGTGTTACAAGTTCCTGGATTGCTTGGACATTCTCGTCTGTAGACGACGTCGATGGGCTTCCTTCGCGATCAGAGTCTTGATCAAATTGTTGGCACCATTTCGCCACGACCGGACGCGCCACTGCAATTGGTCCATACACCGACAGAATTTTACTGTGAATCTGTGTGAAATTTAGGCATTTTGGCCGCGAGAATCCTACTTCGATTTTGCAGTACATTTCCAGTTGCCGTGTCGTTTCATTCCAATAGCGTGATGCATCGATTATCCGTACCGCAACAGAACTGTGTCTGGAGGAAACTGAGGACATGGGCCATTCCTGCACACCTGTCTTTGCATGGGATGAAGTGTCCTCGTTCCAGTCAACCCACACGGAAGAGGACGTCTACAGTCCGTAACAATTGCTATCCACCTGTATATCTCTACCTACCCACCATTATTTTCTACCATCATCATGTTTTAAAACAGCAACTAATGACCATCTCTTGCTATAGATTCTCCGATTTATGTATCAATTGAGTCACCAGGTTTATTGATCTCCATCCAGTCAACAAAGTGAGAGGAAGAAATTTCTGCCACATAAAAGGTAAGAGCATGCGACGTATCCGTTCGGTAAGCCTGGCGGTGGACGGAGGTGTGACGTCTCGTGTGTCAGCCAAACCGGTCAGCGACTCCTCGGAGCGTTTCGGCGCCGCTGGAGCACTGCCAGTGTCCGGGCAGGTGCGGTGGCTCTGTCTGCACCTAAACCTGCAGCGAGCACCTGCTTCCTTAACTTTCTACCTTCCTCGACGGTTTCCATTCTCGCAGATGATGCTGTTGTGTATCTAGAGGTTGCAACAATGGAAAATTGTACTGAAATGCAGGAGGATCTGCAGCGAATTGACGCATGGTGCACGGAATGGCAATTGAATCTCAATGCAGACAAGTGTAATGTGATGCGAATTCATAGAAAGATAGGTCCCTTATCATTTAGCTACAAAATAGCAGGTCAGCAACTGGAAGCAGTTAATTCCATAAATTATCTGGGACTACGCATTAGGAGCGATTTAAAATGGAATGATCATATAAAGTTGATCGTCGGTAAAGCAGATGCCAGACTGAGATTCTTTGGAAGAATCCTAAGGAAATGCAATCCGACAACAAAGAAAGTAGGTTACAGTACGCTTGTTCGCCCACTGCTTGAATACTGCTCAGCAGTGTGGGATCCGCACCAGATAGGGTTGATAGAAGAGATAGAGAAGATCCAACGGAGAGCAGCGCGCTTCGTTACAGGATCATTTAGTAATCGCGAAAGCATTACGGAGATGATAGATAAACTCCAGTGGAAGACTCTGCAGGAGAGACCCTCAGTAGCTCGGTACGGGCTTTTGTTAAAGCTCCGAGAACATACCTTCACCGAAGAGTCGAGCAGTATATTGCTCCCTCCTACGTATATCTCGCGAAGAGACCATGAGGATAAAATTAGAGATATTAGAGCCCACACAGAAGCATACCGACAATCCTTCTTTCCACGTACAATACGAGACTGGAATACACTCCTGGAAATTGAAATAAGAACACCGTGAATTCATTGTCACAGGAAGGGGAAACTTTATTGACACATTCCTGGGGTCAGATACATCACATGATCACACTGACAGAACCACAGGCACATAGACACAGGCAACAGAGCATGCACAATGTCGGCACTAGTACAGTGTATATCCACCTTTCGCAGCAATGCAGGCTGCTATTCTCCCATGGAAACGTTCGTAGAGATGCTGGATGTAGTCATGTGGAACGGCTTGCCATGCCATGTCCACCTGACGCCTCAGTTGGACCAGCGTTCGTGCTGGACGTGCAGACCGCGTGAGACGACGCTTCATCCAGTCCCAAACATGCTCAATGGGGGACAGATCCGGAGATCTTGCTGGCCAGGGTAGTTGACTTACACCTTATAGAGCACGTTGGGTGGCACGGGATACATGCGGACGTGCATTGTCCTGTTGGAACAGCAAGTTCCCTTGCTGGTCTAGGAATGGTAGAACGATGGGTTCGATGACGGTTTGGATGTACCGTGCACTATTCAGTGTCCCCTCGACGATCACCAGAGGTGTACGGCTAGTGTAGGAGATCGCTCCCCACACCCTGATGCCGGGTGTTGGCCCTGTGTGTCTCGGTCGTATGCAGTCCTGATTGTGGCGCTCACCTGCACGGCGCCAAACACGCATACGACCATCATTGGCACCAAGGCAGAAGCGACTCTCATCGCTGAAGACGACACGTCTCCATTCGTCCCTCCATTCACGCCTGTCGCGACACCACTGCAGGCGGGCTGCACGATGTTGGGGCGGGAGCGGAAGACGGCCTAACGGTGTGAGGGACCGTAGCCCGGCTTCATGGGGACGGTTGCGAATGGTCCTCACCGATACCCCAGGAGCAACAGTGTCCCTAATTTGCTGGGAAGTGGCGGTGCGGTCCCCTACGGCACTGCGTAGGATCCTACGGTCTTGGGGTTCATCCGTGCGTCGCTGCGGTCCGGTCCCAGGTCGACGGGCACGTGCACCTTCCGCCGACCACTGGCGACAACATCGATGTACTGTGGAGACCTCACGCCCCACGTGTTGAGCAATTCGGCGGTACGTCCACCCGGCCTCCCGCATGCCCACTATACGCCCTCGCTCAAAGTCCGTCAACTGCACATACGGTTCACGTCCACGCTGTCGCGGCATGCTACCAGTGTTAAAGACTGCGATGAAGCTCCGTATGCCACGGCAAACTGGCTGACACTGACGGCGGCGGTGCACAAATGCTGCGCAGCTAGCGCCATTCGACAGCCAACACCTCGGTTCCTGGTGTGTCCGCTGTGCCGTGCGTGTGATCGTTGCTTGTACAGCCCTCTCGCAGTGTCCGGAGCACGTATGGTGGGTCTGACACACCGGTGTCAATGTGTTCTTTTTTCCATTTCCAGGAGTGTAGAAGGGAGAACCGATAGAGGTACTCAGGGTACCCTCTGCCACACACCGTCAGGTGGCTTGCGGAGTATGGATGTAGATGTAGATGTTCTCTTAGGTTGTTCGCAGATGATGCTGTATTTTACCGTCTAGTAAGGTCATCGGAAGACCAGTATCAGTTGCAAAGCGATTTAGAAAAGATTGCTGTATGGTGTGGCAGGTGGCAGTTGACGCTAAATAACGAAAAGTGTGAGGTGATCCACATGAGTTCCAAAAGAAATCCGTTGGAATTCGATTACTCGATAAATAGTACAATTCTCAAGGCTTTCAATTCAACTAAGTACCTGGGTGTTAAAATTACGAACAACTTCAGTTGGAAAGACCACATAGATAATATTATGGGAAAGGCGAGCCAAAGGTTGTGTTTCATTGGCAGGATACTTAGAAGATGCAACAAGTCCACTAAAGAGACAGCTTACACTACACTCGTTCGTCCTCAGAATATTGCTGCGCGGTGTGGGATCCTTACCAGGTGGGATTGACGGAGGACATCGAAAGGGTGCAAAAAAGGGCAGCTCGTTTTGTATTATCACGTTATAGGGGGGAAGAGTGTGGCAGATATGATACACGAGTTGGGATGGAAGTCATTACAGCACAGACGTTTTTCGTCGCGGCGAGATCTATTTACGAAATTTCAGTCACCAACTTTCTCTCCCGAATGCGAAAATATTTTGTTGAGCCCAACCTACATAGGTAGGAATGATCATCAAAATAAAATAAGAGAAATCAGAGCTCGAACAGAAAGGTTTAGGTGTTCGTTTTTCCCGTACGCTGTTCGGGAGTGGAATGGTAGAGAGATAGTATGATTGTGGCTTGATGAACCCTCTACCAAGCACTTAAATTTGAATTGTAGAGTAGTCATGTAGATGTAGATGTAGACTTGTAATACTGTGATGGGTGTTGGGTTCGTGTTTTGACCCCTCTGTCTCATCTTACTGCTCAAATATTGGTCGAAAAACTATTATTGGATGATGATGATTATTATTAGTATTTTATTGGAATAAAAGTGTATTCAGCTATGTAACAGAAGAACACGTGGAAGAGACAGAGTCAGTAAAAGGTGTTTTACACTTAACTCATTTCCCATTTCCCACTGAACACAATAGGTTCTGCTTTCGTCTACATCTACACCTACATGGCTACTCGGCAATTCACTCTTAAGTGCCTACTTCTCTACCATTCCACTCTCGAATGGAGCGTGGGAAAAAGAAACACCTAAATCAGCTCTGACTTCTCTTATTATGATGATCATTTCTCCGTTCGTAGGTTGGTATCAACAGATAACTATCTTCAGAATTTCTAAAATTATCGTAGCAACTGACAAACAAACGACTATCCAAGTTGGTGTGTAAAATCTCTGAGACTATAGACATACGTACCATCACACTTTCGAAAGAACGTCATCCACACAATCTCGAAGGTAACAAGATCAGGTAAGTGCGAGAGCTATCGCACAACGAGCTTAACATCTCATGCATCCAAGCTGCTGACAAGAATGACCCTCACTTTGTCATTCTTTCCATGGCACAAAGAAGAATACGGAGGTTTTTTTTTTTTTTTTTTTTTTTTTTTTTTTTTTTTTTTTTTTTTTTTTTTTTACAAGCGGCGGTATTTACGACTAGCCCTGTGTTACACAACGGCTTCATTATTCTTTTATGGGACAAAGGACTGGCAGACGCCCTTAACCGTGCCACGGTTAAGGACAGATCATTCTGCTACTGAAGTCGAAGAGGCTGCCTCTATTGAGCGTCGCACGCGAGACAATGTGGCGGAACGCAGCCTAATTGCTGCAGTCGAAGTCGCCGCGCTGAATGGGACGGGAGTCTCTTAAGAAAAGCGCTTTCATTAACCTAGTTGAGTTCACAACGGGCTAGCGATCGTTACTGTTTGCCCCTTTTACGTTACTGTCTCTTGGCTGATTGTCAAACAGCAGTTACTCATGCGGTTATACGAGCCAGATGCAACACAGTTGCTATCAAATCGGCAAGGAAATTTGGATGACTCATTTTCACTAAAGAGCTTTGTAGACAATATCCTAGTTCTGAACAGTAGCCTTGGCAAGCACTACCGCTGTATCCAAATCAGAACAGATACCTGTGTACCCTGGTTTCACTAAAGGACTTTGCAGACAATACGTTAATTCTGCAGCGCGCTCCCGGTAAACACAATCACTGCGTCTTATAACCAATTATGGACAAAAAAACCTGACAAAAAATAGGATAATAATTTTACCATTCGTTTGAGTAAATGCTTGTAAAATTTAAAGTACGAATTCCGAAGATCTCTGAACAGACATATTGCCAAAACCCTGATAAGCAGTCACAGTTACCTATGAACAAGAATCATCAAGCCTGTTTAAAAAATAATCGGTCGTCTGCAGACGATTAAACTCTATTTATCACAACGTTATTAATGATGTATGGAAACTACGTCACAGTGTAAAATGACAAGTGTACGAGACAATTAACATACGAGCACCGCTTTGCATATGGCGAATAATAATATAAGCTGAAGATCCGTGTACCAGGTTTTCAAGCGAATGACTGATAGCCGTGCAGGCACTTGATAATCTTTCGCGGGGATCTGGTTGTAGAAATCATTGCTAGCTTGAGGCAAAGCCCTTCTTATCGGTGTACGAATTGAGCTGTTGCTAATGGAATTAAAGCTCTTATCAGACTCAGTAACGACAACCATTTCATTAGGACGTACAAGGGAAGCCCAAAAGACTGATATTCTGGATTTACAGTTATATTCACCGAAGCAGATCTCGCTTCTTGGTTTTGTTCCCCCAACCATACGCTCCGTTACATGGCACACCCTCTTCTAAGTACATTGTCCTGATGGCTCTAGGGTTTGGTTCTGAGGGAGTCACTGTTTCGCAATCTCTCCTTTCACCCCAAAAGTACAATTTAACTTGCCGCAGGTGCTTAGGGTTGTAATAATAACAATAAAATTAGTACTTTTTAAATATTATCGTAATAATTTGTTTATTCAGCTGTCAGAGGAAGGTTTTTGAATTTTGGGGGAGGAGGGGGGCGGGGGGAAGGAATTGCTACCTCGAGGACGTCTCTACCTTTCGCATGGCTCCGCGCCTGGTGTTGCATTTTGAGTAGTTATTAACATCTACACAACCTCTTTGGCGGTCGTCTTTTCTGTCGGCTCACTGTTGTGTTCATCTGACTCACAAGAGTCGCCGAGTGGTACTGTTTAGACGTGGCGGGATTTTGGCGTCGTTTATTATGTTGATTAGAATCTCATTATGAAACACAGTATTAACTTGTTTGTGTAATCGGAGAGGCATATATCGAACAAACTATGTATTTAATAAGAAAGCATTATTCGTGAGGGATTCTTGGTTCAGATGGTTCAAATGGCTCTGAGCACTATGGGACTCAACTGCTGTGGTCATCAGTCCCCTAGAACTTAGAACTACTTAAACCTAACTAACCTAAGGACATCACACACATCCATGCCCGAGGCAGGATTCGAACCTGCGACCGTAGCAGTCGCACGGTTCCGGACTGCGCGCCTAGAACCGCGAGACCACCGCGGCCGGCGAGGGATTCTTTCCATTGTAAAATAAAACTGGTGACCTCCAGATACTTAGTCTTTCAAGGCTGCCTGTTTATGTTCTAATGAGATACTGTCTGTTGTGGACGACAGAGGTTGGAACTCCACCAGCGCCGAACCCGGCTACAGTGATTCGTGCACGCACAGACTATACAAAGCGACTCGTCAGAACTCAAAGCCCGCTGGAATTCACTAACACGGTTGCAGACGAATCTTGACATGCGCAGACTTGTGAAGCAGAAACTGTGAGGCTCCCAACAGATGTGAAATATAGGTAAAGGGACTTGACTAGTTAGAGCTAATTGTGGCAAAAACGTTAACGATTCCATTAAGTTTCGGGTGTGCAGCCGCAAGAATTCTCCTTCTTCTAATATTTCGGCTGTATAACGTTTAGCCATCTTCACAGTGAGCCGCAAGACTGCCGCTCCAGTTTTTTTCTTTCTTTATGATTTTCAATTCCCGACGAAGGGGGGCGGGCTAGCAGCAGCTTAGTACGCTGCTCTACAGCCTACAGACTTTTTGGTAAGAAAATGTAGAAGAAAGAAACAATGAAAAACAGGCGATAAAATGATGACTTAAAGTGTAAAACGGCGAAAAATGCGGAAAATTAAAACAGAACGCAAAAGGGGTTGGCAATGTCGATAAAACACACTGGAATCGGACAAGTAACATAGTAGACACACAATTAAAAAAAAAACATGGCGACAGTCTGGTTTCTGTTCGCAAGAGATAAAAAAATCACACCCAGCGACAGTATGATGGCTGTTCGCTACACGTCGCTAAAGACACACCACGGAACACTCACTGGAAAACACACACTGTAAAACAATGCACGAAAAACGGTGGCAGAAATACGACACTCCCGAGCCAAAGGCAGATGGGGGGCGGGATCTGGAGGAGGGGGAAAAACAAGGAGGGAGGAGAGGAGAAAACGAAAGGGGGGAACCAAGGAGGGATAGGACTCATAAGGGGGGAGAGGGGCAGGGCAGACGCGAGAGGGAATAAGAAAAGGCAGAGGAGGGAAATGCAAAAGAACTCGGGGGAGAGAAGGGGCAGCGAGAGGGGACGTGGGGAAGAAAGAGGAAGGAAGGGGGGAGAGGGAGCCTAGGAAAAGGACAGAGGAAAGAAGGGGGAGTGAGGATCAGAGTTGATAGGAGGGATAAATGGAGGAAGAGAGGGCATCATCCGGGAGGGGGAGTTGATGAAAGCCACCTCGGGAAAGGAGATGTAGGGTGTAGAGATGGAGGGTAGGGGGGATACAACAGTGAACATGTGGTAGGGGGCGGGGATGGGAGAGGAGAGGAGCAACCAGGGGGTGAGGGGTTTGAAGGCGGCGGGAGGTGTAGAGGATGGGGATATGTTCGAGGAATAAGTGCATATGGGGGGAAGGGATGAGATCAAAGAGGATCCGCGTGGGGGACGGGAGGTGTATACGGAAGGCGAGGCGGACTGCATGACGCTCAAGGATCTGGAGGGACTTATAGAATTTGGGGGGGGGGCAGATATCCATGCAGGACTGTCATAGCAGAGGATGGGACGGATTAAGGATTTGTAGGTGTGGAGGATGGTAGAGGGGTGCAACCCCCATGTCCGGCCAGAGAGGAGTTTCAGGAGTCGGAGGCGGTGGTGGGCTATGGATTGGATGTAGCGGAGATGAGGGATCCAGGTGAGGTGACGGTCAATGGTGAGGCCAAGGTAGGTGAGGGTGGGGGTGAGGCGGACAGAATGGGCGCAGACAGTAAGGGAGAAATCCAGGAGCCATAAGGAGCGAGTGGTGCGACCTACGATGATTGCCTGGGTCTTGGAAGGATTGATTGTCAGGAGCCACTGGTTACACCATGCAGCAAAAATGTCAAGGTGATTCTGGAGAAAGCGTTGGGACCGTTGGAGAGTACGAGCGAGGGGAGGAATGCGGTTTCATCAACATATTGCAAGAGGTGTACTGCCGTGTACAGGAGGTAGAGGAGAGGGGAGAGGACAGAGCCATGTGGCACACTGGTGTTGGAAGTGGCATTATGGATGGTAGCATAGGAGGGGCGGTGGGAGAGGAAGAAGGCTATCAGATGGATGTAATTAATAGGAAGGGCGTAGGTTTGGAGTTTAAACAGGAGACCGGGTTGCCAGACACTGTCTTAGGCCTTTTCGAGGTTAAGGGAGACAAAAATGGCGGAGCGACGGGAGTTAAGCTGGAGGGAGAGGAGATGAGTGAGACGGAGGAGTTGGTCATCAGCAGAGAAGGAAGGTCGAAAGCCACATTGGGTGGTGGGGAGGAGGTGGTTTTGGCTGAGGTGGTGGTGGATGCGCCGGAAAAGGATGGATTCCAAGAGCTTGCTGAACACCGATGTGAGACAGATAGGACGATAGGAAGAGGCATCAGATGGAAGCTTGTTGGGTTTGGAGAACATCAGGATATGGGAGGTTTTCCACAGGTCGGGATAGAAGCCAGTGGCAAGGATGACATTGTAGAGGGCGGCAAGGATTGAAAGGAAGGAGGGAGGGCAGTGTTTGAGGTGGCGGTAGGTAATGCAGTCGTGGCCGGGAGCAGTGTTGCGTTTAGTGTGGAGTGTGAGGCCGATGTCCTGTGTAGTGATGGGAGTGTTAAGTTCAGATGGTGGTGTGTGGCCCAAGCACTGGAAGCTAGGAGCATGGGGGGGGGGGGGGGGGGACAGAGGTATTCGTACGGTCCATGACGTCGGGGAAGAGGGAATAATCAAAGTGGGGATCATCTGGAATGGAAAAAACATCGGAGAGGTGCCGCTCCAGTGCTCGCTTCGTCCCTTTATACTCGTGTATTGCGCAACTGCGCATGTGGCCACAGATGCAAATGCGCCCGAGACGTTAGTCGGTGTCAGAGATGTGCACAATGCGCGAATTACATCGATGACGCCGCAGTCGATCTGTGTTGGCGTGTCGATATATCATTGTGAGCTGCACTGTAACGAAGTATTTGTGAGTTTATTACACCAAGTGCCGGATTCCATGATTTATCAAGGTTGAAACCACTCTCTCTATTAATTAAATTCGTCGTCAAGCGAATCTCAATTGCCTCCTTCGCTATCGAGTCCCAAAAAGATCATGTAGTTGCCAAAATTTCGACGTTGTCATACAACATACTGCGAGCAGTGTCAATACAGTGCTCTGCCACTGCCGACTTGTTAGGTAGTGAAATTCGTGTGTACCTCCGGTGTTCTGTACATCTTTCCTGGACAGTACGAGTTGTAAGAAAGGCCACATTCACACGGAATTTTGTAAACTCCAGATTTTCGGAGCAGCAAATCATCTTTGACGGAGCCCACGAGTGCAGCTGTCTTGGGTGGAGGAAGAAAAATCACTTTTACTTTGTGTCTGCTGAGAATCCGTCCTATTTTAGATGAGAGGCTACCCACATATGGCAGGAAGGCCATCGATTTAAACATTAAACGAGTATTAAGGGACGTAGCGAGCACTGGAGCGGCAGACTTGCGGCTCACTCTGAAGATGGCTGAACGTTATACAGACGAAATATTAGAAGAAGAAGGAGAATTCTTCCGGCTGCACACCCGAAACTTAATGGAACAGTCTTTGCGCCGCCAAAACCTGAAGATTAACACGTTAACGGTATTCGTATTACAATCGTATGCAAAGCTTGACGATAAAAGTAACTTTAGGGTGATGTGTTACTGCCAAATAACACAGCTCGATGAAACTGCTACGGTGTAGTACAGAAAGTAACTGAAAGAAATACGCAGTGAAACGAATGGGAATGGCACTTTTATTCGTAGACAATAATTACACTGAAGTCACCGCGATACATAATGACCCCCTAGACATTACAAATGGCGGGACATTGTTCTTAATAGACCCGGTGATCACTACGGACAGCCGTGCATGCTCTGTAACCTGCTCCCATGCTGGCCAGAGGGTTGGTAAGCAGTTCTTGTGGTAGGGCGCTCGAATCCTTCACCATCGCAGCTGGACGGTCGTTGGTTCATGTTGACGTACTGCAATACGTCTCCCCAACGCATCCCACACACTCTCGATAGGATTTAAGTTGGAGAAATGGGCAGGCCAGTCCATTCGGCGGACATCCTCTCATCCCAAAAATTCCTTCATCAGTGCTGTTTAATGCGGTCGCACATTGCCAGCTATAAAAATGAAGTCAGCGCAGAATGGGTCCCTGAACAGACGCACTTGGGGAAAGAGTACATTGCCATATCAACGTCGACAGCTGAGTGTACCGTGTTCAAAGATTTGCAGGTCAGCAACACTATACCTTCCCATGCCGTAACACATGCATCACCAAAACGGTGATGTTCGACGCTGTTCCTAGATGCACCACGTGTCCCCACCACTCGCCATACGACGGTAGGTCCACAATCGCTACTCTGACTCAACTGCTCTAATCCGAAAAGAGCGCGCGACGTTACTCCTCACCGGATCAGTCCCTACGCTGTGGCGCCTTAGGAAACAGTGCTACCAATGTGCTGGTGTCAACGGGCAAAGAGACAGCATCATTCAGTCGTCGTACCGCAATGGTAGCGTGTCTTGCAGTCCCGTTAAATGTCGTTCCCTATGCACCCGCTATCTGACGTGGCCCCAGTCTTGCCTGTTGCACAATGTGCTAGTCATCTGATGCTGTCGTTGAAAAAATGGTTCAAATGGCTCTGAGCACTATGGGACTTCTATGGTCATCAGTCCCCTAGACCTTAGAACTACTCAAACCTAACTAATCTAAGGACATCACTCACATCCATGCCCGAGGCAGGATTCGAACCTGCGACCGCAGCGGTTCCAGACTGTAGCGCCTAGAACCGCTCGGCCACCCCGCCCGGCTGCTGTCGTTGACCGTGGTACACTACCACCCTCTCTGCGAGCAGCATTGCCTCTGGTTCAGAACGCTCCCCATGCACGCGAAACACTGCTACCAGTAGTATGAATCAAATTACACTCGATGGATTTCGCCCTTCTTCCAGTTTCTCAATGACTCTTCTCCATGTAAAGTTATCTATATCTTGTCTTCTGTGCATGTTGTAATGCAAAACACCGCCACAGTGTAGCGTAACTGTTCGCTGATTGACCCACACCGTCTTTAGCCGTTCTTTCAACTCCCTTGTGGTGCGGGGCCAGCCACATTTGGTGCTTACAACATGCGATGCCCAGCTGTCTGTGGACTGGGAGACCTCTAGCAACATGCCCCTATCCCTTCTTCCATTTCCAACAGCAGTTAATATGTTATTTTATCTAGCTCGTCCTTAAGTTTTGCAGAAGACATTTATTTTATCATTAATTTTTTTTCCTTGACTTATTTTGAAAAGATTACAAACGTAATCTTACCACATATTTAATGATTTTTTGTGGAACCGATCACGTGACACTCCAGTTTATCTACATTATTTTTGTTTTTTCTCATATTGTATTGTATTTCATAACGCCCGGCCCCATCTACCTCTGCTGCGCTACTAATACTACGAGCTCTTCTTCACGTACAAGGGATAGTCCCAAGTTTTAGCTATTGTAAGTAGGCTGTTTAGGTTTTCTTATTGGTAACGCCGCTTAGCGCTCGGTATGAAAAATCACTGGGTGTGCTGTGCGCAGTCTGTGTTTAGTTTGCATTGTTGTCTGCCATTGTAGTGTTGGGCAGCGGCAGCTGGATGCTAACAGCGCGTAGCGTTGCGCAGTTGGAGGTGAGCCGCCAGCAGTGGTGGACGTGGGGAGAGAGATGGCGGACTTTTGAAATTTGTAAGAATTGGTGTCATGAACTGCTATATATATTATGACTATTAAGGTAAATACATTGTTTGTTCTCTATTAAAATCTTTCATTTGCTAACTGTGCCTATCAGTAGTTAGTGACTTCTGTAGTTTGAATTTTTTAGTTAGCTGGCAGTAGTGGCACTCGCTGTATTGCAGTAGTTCGAGGAATGAAGATTTTTGTGAGGTAAGTGATTTGTGAAACATATAGGTTAATGTTAGTCAGGGCCATTCTTTCGTAGGGATTTTTGAAAGTCAGATTGCGTTGCGCTAAAAATATTGTGTGTCAGTTTAAGCACATTCGTGTATAATTGTTCAAAGAAGACGTTTCACATAGACCAGTTTTGTATAAATTTTTCTAAGGGGACGTTTCATATGTCGACCCTTAGCCAAGGATACCTCACTGGAATCTTCTGATTTTTTCTTGTAGTTTGTGTAATTAGTGTAGCTTTTGTTTATTGCTAGCGCGTAATCATAGAATTTCCTTTGTAGTTGCAGTCTTTCATTGTTGTACAGTAAAACAGTTGTGGCATGCATTTAGTTTTGCATAAAGTATTTCGCAGCTGCGCTTGCAATTAACTAGATATTATTTTCAGTGATATGTTAATGTGTTCTCTTATTTTTGCTTTTCAAATTGTGCTTTTTTGTGTTGTCGTGTGAAATATTGTGACAATAATGGCGTGTGAAAAACGTAATACTAGGATCCAAAGTAATCTGAGAAATGACAGTGAAGACGAAAGCAGTGTGTTAGTGCCACCATGTAATGAATTAACTAATGTTCAAAGTAGTAATTTGGTAATTGTGCATAGGGAAATGGAGCGGGTTGCAAATAATGATGTAGGCAGTGAAACAATTAGTGAACAGGAAAGCGTTATCGATCGATCGGTCGGCAACAGTTCGCCTCAGGATTCCGAAATGACAGGACACAATATTGCAAATACTGTACATTCAGGTTTTGCGTCCTCACCGTTTTCTCAAATAAGTCAAGACACATTTTCTGTTTTTCAAACTGCGAATATTGCCGGTGCAAATGCATTGCCGAATAGGACTAAGGAACATGTTTCAGACACCAGTGCATTGTTATTACAATTAATGCAACAAATGGGACAAAAGCTTCAAAAGTTAGACACAATGGAACAAAATCTTCAAAAGTTAGACACAATGGAACAAAATCTTCAAAAGTTAGACACAACGCTTGAACAAAGTCAGAAACAAATGGGACAGAATCTTCAAAAGTTAGACACAATGGAACATAATCTTCAAAAGTTAGACGCAATGGAACAAAATCAGAGACAAACACAGCAAAAGCTTCAAAAGTTAGACACCACACTTGAACAAACACGTGAAGATTTAACTAATGAGTTACATAACATCGAATCGAAATGTCAAAAAGTCTGTAATGACGTAAAAACACAAATTTGTGAGCATTTCCAACCTATTTTTTCGCGGCATGAAAATGCATTACAGAATCACGAAGCAGCCATAAAACAACTGCAAACTATTGTTCATGAAAATCATGAGACCTTGCAAGCTAAAATTGACTCAGTTGCATCTACTGATTCGGTTACACAACTTGCAAAAACTCAAGCAAACTTAAAGGACACAGTAGATACTCTGAAAATTGGTTCAGAAAGACACACAGAGGAAATAATTTCACTGTCGGATAAAGTAGCCGAACTTTCAGATCAGTTCACTAACTTATCTACGAAGGTAGATGATGATCTGAATGACACAAAACCTGTAGCCTTCACTGACACTGAAGAGTATGAACAAATTAGGAAATTCAAATAGAATCAAAATCAAATAAACACACAGTACAAAAGAGAAATGCGGGAAATACAAGATCAGTTGGCTCAAGTAATACAAGAATTACATACACTCCTGGAAATTGAAATAAGAACACCGTGAATTCATTGTCCCAGGAAGGGGAAACTTTATTGACACATTCCTGGGGTCAGATACATCACATGATCACACTGACAGAACCACAGGCACGTAGACACAGGCAACAGAGCATGCACAATGTCGCCACTAGTACGGTGTATATCCACCTTTCGCAGCAATGCAGGCTGCTATTCTCCCATGGAGACGATCGTACAGATGCTGGATGTAGTCCTGTGGAACGGCTTGCCATGCCATTTCCACCTGGCGCTTCAGTTGGACCCGCGTTCGTGCTGGACGTGCAGAAAGCGTGAGACGACGCTTCATCCAGTCCCAAACATGCTCAACGGGGGACAGATCCGGAGATCTTGCTGGCCAGGGTAGTTGACTTACACCTTATAGAGCACGTTGGGTGGCACGGGATACATGCGGACGTGCATTGTCCTGTTGGAACAGCAAGTTCCCTTGCCGGTCTAGGAATGGTAGAACGATGGGTTCGATGACGGTTTGGATGTACCGTGCACTATTCAGTGTCCCCTCGACGATCACCAGAGGTGTACGGCCAGTGTAGGAGATCGCTCCCTACACCATGATGCCGGGTGTTGGCCCTGTGTGCCTCGATCGTATGCAGTCCTGATTGTGGCGCTCACCTGCACGGCGCCAAACACGCATACGACCATCATTGGCACCAAGGCAGAAGCGACTCTCATCGCTGAAGACGACACGTCTCCATTCGTCCCTCCATTCACACCTGTCGCGACACCATTGGAGGCGGGCTGCACGATGTTGGGGCGTGAGCGGAAGACGGCCTAACGGTGTGCGGGACCGTAGCCCAGCTTCATGGAGACGGTTGCGAATGGTCCTCGCCAATACCCCAGGAGCAACAGTGTCCCTAATTTGCTGGGAAGTGGCGGTGCGGTCCCCTACGGCACTGCGTAGGATCCTACAGTCTTGGCGTGCATCCGTGCGTCTTTGCGGTCCGGTCCCAGGTCGACGGGCACGTGCACCTTCCGCCGACCACTGGCAACAACATCGATGTACTGTGGAGACCTCACGCCCCACGTGTTGAGCAATTCGGCGGTACGTCCACCCGGATTCCCGCATGCCCACTATACGCCCTCGCTCAAAGTCCGTCAACTGCACATACGGTTCACGTCCACGCTGTCGCGGCATGCTACCAGTGTTAATGACTGCGAAGGAGCTCCGTATGCCACGGCAAACTGGCTGACACTGACGGCGGCGGTGCACAAATGCTGCGCAGCTAGCGCCATTCGACGGCCAACACCGCGGTTCCTGGTGTGTCCGCTGTGCCGTGCGTGTGATCATTGCTTGTACAGCCCTCACGCAGTGTCTGGAGCAAGTATGGTGGGTCTGATACATCGGTGTCAATGTGTTCTTTTTTCCATTTCCAGGAGTGTATTTCAGAGGACACTCGCGCCCCAGTATGGGAAGAGGGACATAGCAATACAGAACAACCACAAAATAATAACACAGGGCATTTCGGAAATCATGAAAGTAATTGGCAAGGTGCACCGAATTTTGAGATGGAACCGCCGATACGACGTAACAATGACCGATATGCTACCCGCCGACACGATGATTTTGACTATAAGCTGTTCATTACTGCAAGTAAATTCAAAACATTTAAGAATTCTGGCAACGACATTCATCCACAAGCGTGGCTCCATCAATTCTCTCATTGTTTTCCTCCCAACTGGTCATTAGAACACAGATTAGAATTTATGTGTGGCTACTTAGAGAATGAACCAGCTGTAAGAATGCGATCGGTCATTCACGATTGCCACAGTGAAGGAGAATTTTACCATGCCTTCCTCTCAGCATATTGGTCCCAAGCCACACAGACCGAGTAAAACATAGCATCATAATGATGAAACATTTCGAACAATCTGAATTTTCCAGTCTTGTCAAATATTTTGAAGACATGTTACATAAGAATCAATATCTTTCAAACCCATACAGCCCCACAGAACTCATCCACATTTGCTTAATGAAATTGCCTGAACATTTACGACATATTATTTTGGCAGGCCGTTGCAAAGACGACATTGAAGCTTTTCAGGGACTCTTACAAGAATTAGAAATTGACACTGACAATCGCGGAACGCGAAAACAGGAACACAACAATTACAGGTCACATCCGTCGCAATTCCGCGATGAAAGAAATAATAACTGGACACGACAAGGCTATTCTCACAACACAAATCGTGACCAAAACAGACACCACCCGTATGACAACCACTGGCAGAGTAATAGATACAGAGAAAGATCGCATTTCCGTAGTAATGATTATAACAGAGACAATCGTAGAAACAGACAATATGGGAGCCAAAACAATTACGATCAAGGGAGACAGAATAACTTCAGACGCAACAGTTCAGCGCGCAGTTACGATTCAGGGAGAGATTCTCCACCACTTTACCGACAAGAAAGAAATTACAGAAACTACCGACAAAACGACAGACCTGAATTCCATCAGAACTGGCGAGCTTCAAACAAGGCAGGGCCTTCTCGTCAAGGTGAATTTGTAGAAGTTAGGTCTCCTAATCCCAATAACAGCGCGCGCCAACAAAGAGACAGACAATGACTCGCACCGCAGGCAGCCGCGTGCACCGGCTGGCTCACAGAAAAATAACATAAGACGCTAGGCTTGAGAAAAATTCCAGTATTCTTTACCGACGTATACCGCATGATAATTGCGTTCAAGTTAACTCTGCGCACTAGGAAGAGTAAAGGATTGTACTACATTTCACATGTAAAACCATTTATTGAAAGATAATCTACTTTTTAACTTTGTCTTTGCCATAAAACATTTCACTTCACATTTCTAGTATACTTTGTCACACTGAGAAACTGTTAACATGCAACAATGTTTTGAAGTTAACTATCCAGTCTAGAACCTAGGGAATCTTTTTAAACAGAAATTACGAATGCATGGTTATAGTGGACAGACGACACATTGTTGTTATTTGTACATTCTTGCTTGTTAGTTGCACGATTACGTAACAACTATAAGGCTGACATACTTAGAACATATACTGTTAATGAGGTTTTAATGCAACATTTTGGTTCAGTTGAAAAGACATTCTTTATTTGAAGTACTTTCTGTGAGATTAAAGATGACTTAGCGTTTGGTTTCTTTGATAGCTACATGATTATATCACGACACTACTAATGTGTGACACAATTTACATTGTGCTTTTGCGGTGTATCTGTTTTATATCTGCACAGTTTTTCTGAATTCTTCTGGAAAGGAAAACATGTTTTAGTAGTAACTTTTGTGGTATAGCTACAATGAGACAGCCTTTATCGTAGCACAACAATACGTTACATTATAGTACTTTCTTGATCACGGTAAGGTACGTAGTAACTACTATATCTATACGGAAAGCATTTCACCTTCGTTTATCATGAGGTAAGTACATTGACTTCTGCAGAACTTAGCTTTCGGAGGACGATAACTACGACACTACCACAGAGATTATCTTACAACACGACGCACAGTTTAGCGCTACAGTACGCGTATTTGAGTGACTAATTTTGTACTTAAAGCATTTATTTTTAAAGATATTTGAAATACAATGATACAAAGGTTTTCCGTGATACATTTCATTCCATTGCTGTAATCTGTAACATCTGAGGATATAATTACATTAATCCTCAGGGGGTACACGCTTACTCTGTGTTCTATGTGTTTGGCAAGCACAAGGAGCCCTAGCTAATATGGTATTTGTTTATACAACTTTACACATCGGTACCATATTTCTCAAACACATAAATTACACAGCTATCTGATCATTTAACTGAGAGAGACAAACATTTACTTTACTACATCAGTGACAGATGTTTACGTAATTACACGATTGGATAACTTCACACTTACGAAGTTGTATTTTGTGAACTGTTCATATTTTTTCGGAACCATTGTGATAGTATGAGAGCTTTGAATGATATATTTGGTATGGGATCAAGATGTTTAAAGTACGTTTGAGGTAGTCGACACTTTTGACATGAGCAGAGAATTTTTATTAGGTTTTGAAATTATTGGAGGAAGCTACGACGATTTAGAGAGTTGACTGAGGTGTTATGATGTTATTATTACGACGAAGATGTGAATTATGCTGCTGAAGTATGCTTAAGCTGATGCTATATGAGTTATTTGGTTATGCTACATATCTGTTATGATGACATATTGAAGAAGTGTCGACGAATATACATATGTGTCATAAGGTAAGGAATAATGAGTAGTGGTTAGGGACTCTGGTTTGTGAAAAAGGTTGTTGGAAAGCAAGAATCGTACTTTAAGAGTTATGAAATGTATGTACATGCGTGAATGTATTACAATGCCGACGAAAATTTTTGAACACTATTATTTTTAAATAATTTTATTTTTACAGATTTGTAACGCAAATTCTTGACCTGTGAAATTTTTTATATGAGACTGCCACTGTAGCGGAAACTGGTGTCGTAAATATTTCGGTAAGACAATTAAGTGACCACCTGCACGTAATGCGTCGTGGGCACCCAGCTGCGCGATAACCACCTGAAAAAAGAGAGCCATTAGTATGTGCCTTTCAGAGGCACAGGTGGAGAAAAAAAAGGCCATTATCCTCTCTATTGACATTCCTTTGTAGAAAGCACCGCAAATACGACACGCTCATTACTGAGAAATATACTTACATCTGACACCTGATTATAACAAACGTCTTTCTACGAAAGTTGAGAGAATTCTACTAACTTATAAAATGTCACATGACTATTGAATGATATTTTTATGCTTTGTCCATAGTTGCTTATTTCATTTGATATCTGTTTTCCAGCTGTGTTGCAGCTTTGGTTTTATAAAATTAAAGGCATTTGCTAATGTGAACACTTTCTGTCGACAGATCTATTAAATAATTATTTTATGATCCACATTCTGCGAAAAAGGAGCTCTTGGAATGGAAAGAGCAATAAGAAGCGACTAATAACAGTAACTGTATATATAATTTTCTTTTCATGTACTTGTTAATTTGTTGTAGCATTAATTTTTGTGGTGCACCACTTTAATTGCATAGACATTAAGATATGAATAGACATTGTCCTTATCTGCATTGTTGTCTTTAGTGTAACATTTTTCTGCTTGAGCTTTGTCATGTTTAGTTATAAGCTGTTGCATTTGCTGCTGCTGTTTACCAGGCACAATGTTACTGAATTTGACTTTGTATTACTGTGTTAAGCCAGTTTTACTACGGATTTATTTTTTCTTGTTTGCTGCGCATTGCCTTATATTAGTTGTAATATTGCTGCCTTTTTTGCCAATTTCCGTTTTTTTATCGTTTCTGTTTGTGTTAATTGTTTTGTGCTGCTGCATTGCCTCGTCCCTTAGTTTAGCATCTGAGCTCCGTAGATTTAAGTTAGCTTAAGAGGGGGTAGCCTATACAAGAGAATGAGTTGCGATGGATTTGAAGAAATGCACTGAGAGGTTATATGAGAAAAGTACAGAAAGCAGGTAAGATATGACTTTTTGGAAATAATGAAGAACGAAGGGAGATCTCCGAGAAGTAAAGAAAGTTTTATTTGCAAAATACTGCAGTAAAACAAACCCTGTCATTTCCTTTTGTGTTATCCCACTATGTGTTTGTGTACCCTTGTGTATTTATGTTCTTCCTGTCTTTATATGTTTATCTGATAAGACTTATGTTGCAGAATTTTTCTAATACTAAGCTACATTCACTATGATGAGGAATACTGTTATCCTCAAATATAATTTGATTTACTGACATGTTATTTACTTTGTAAAGATGTTTACACATTATTTATTCTGTTTTGTTCTAATGCTCATGTGTGAAGTTGATGTTTCAAAAGTTATTCTGATCTTTTGTGTATGTACTTATGTCATAATTTTTGTAACACTGATGTATTTGTTGTTTCAATTCTTTTTTAAAGCCTGTATTACTGCAAATGTTATCTGTACTATTATGTTCTTTAATGATATATTTTGTGCCTTTGTTATTGTATTCTCATGTTATAAAATTGTAATTGACACCAGTTCATCAAATTAAGTAACTTGTAAATTACATTTCACTGCACACGTTTCTGTTGGTCATAGTATATGGACAATATGTGAGAAGTAGGGACTGATAGTGTTTGCACATGTGTTAATAACTCAGCAAGGGACTGGTTAACAGCACTGCTGGTTCTAAGGACAATTCCAAAAACTTTGTGAGTGGACAAGTGGTGGGTTATGGACTTGCTATGTTATCCGCAAGACTCTTCAATGGTGATTGTGCGCCTGCACAGTCAAACAGATGGCTGCTGGCCATCTCTACAAGGACTACAGTTGGTCTACACCTTTGACGACCCACCGGTACCATTATTTCTACAAGGACTGCAATGGGTCTGCACCTCTGGTGGCCCACCAATACTGTAATCTCTACCAGGACTACAAGGGGTCTACTCTATGATGACCTACCTACCAATATTCTTCAAAACTTCGACTGACTATGCTGTGGGATTGCTCTGTTGTGGCCCATTACCTGTCTGCATGTCAAGAGTCAGCACTGTCATTCTTCAAGACTGCTTAGAAATCCACTACTTCCAAGTGCAATTTCTTTTATTGCTCAGACTTTGAAAAAAAAAAACACTGCAATTTTACTGTGATGAACGATCAGGACTGTCTTTATGGACTGTGAGAGAATTTTAGCTTCTGACCAACATTGTATCAATAAGTGTGTGCATTTGATATCTTTGTAATAGTAATTATGAAAAATTTTATCAAATCATTATTGGCCACTGCCCAAAACAATTTGTAAAAATTTTTTGTTGGGAGCATGGGGGCTATGTAAGTAGGCTGTTTAGGTTTTCTTATTGGTAACGCCACTTAGCGCTCGGTATGAAAAATCACTGGGTGTGCTGTGCGCAGTCTGTGTTTAGTTTGCATTGTTGTCTGCCATTGTAGTGTTGGGCAGCGGCAGCTGGATGCTAACAGCGCGTAGCGTTGCGCAGTTGGAGGTGAGCCGCCAGCAGTGGTGGACGTGGGGAGAGAGATGGCGGACTTTTGAAATTTGTAAGAATTGGTGTCATGAACTGCTATATATATTATGACTATAAAGGTAAATACATTGTTTGTTCTCTATTAAAATCTTTCATTTGCTAACTGTGCCTATCAGTAGTTAGTGACTTCTGTAGTTTGAATTTTTTAGTTAGCTGGCAGTAGTGGCACTCGCTGTATTGCAGTAGTTCGAGGAATGAAGATTTTTGTGAGGTAAGTGATTTGTGAAACATATAGGTTAATGTTAGTCAGGGCCATTCTTTCGTAGGGATTTTTGAAAGTCAGATTGCGTTGCGCTAAAAATATTGTGTGTCAGTTTAAGCACATTCGTGTATAATTGTTCAAAGAGGACGTTTCACATAGACCAGTTTTGTATAAATTTTTCTAAGGGGACGTTTCACTATCACCTAGCAAAAATAAAGTTACGTGATAGAGCTTTTGTTGTCTGCAGATACTAACAAGTTGGCACTCGTGGTTACCACACTGGACTCGCATTCGGGAGGACGGCGCTTCAAACAAGCTTCCGACCATCCTTATTTTCGGTTAATTTCCCTAAATCGCTTCACGTAAATGTCGAGATGGTTCCCTTGAAAGGGCACGCCCGCCTTCCTTCCCCATCCTACCCTTATTCGATGCGATTGATGACCTAGTTGTTTGGTTCCCTCCCCTCAAATCAACTAACCAACCAAGTTTGCAGTACTGTCACACACTGACATTTCAGCACCATACTAACGTTGCACGCCACTAGCGGCAAAATGAAACGGCGCAGTCCATGGTACCGTAATTCGTTTCTTGCCTTTGTGGGCGAACAACGCTACAGCATACGATCCGAAGTTGGTGGAAGTCTGTAAGAACAATGCACCATCATATTAGACACCAATCAGGTGAAGCAGATGTCTCCAGTGTAATCAAGCCAGCACGTAAGGGTTTAGTGCACTCCAACTCATAAATTAAGGATAATTGCAGAATCTGGTGCCACACAACGTGGCACTACACAAAACTGGAGATGATATCATAGACACATAGCGAACACACACGACGTAGATCTGTAAGTCCACGGTATTGGTGATAAGTTGAGAAAACCGTCCCGAAACACATGTGCTACAAAATGTCACTGTTTTCTGCGCATGTACCCCGACAGCAATGTGGGGTATGATCACCATGCACAAGTACACAGGCAGCACAACGGATTGGCATACTCTGGATCAGGTGGTCGAGCAGTTGCTGGGGTATAGCCTCCCATATTTGCACCAGTGTCTGTCGGAGCTCCTGAAGTGTAGTAGGGGTTTGAAGGCGTGCAGCCATACGTCGATCGAGAGCATCCCAGACGTGCTCGATGGGGTTTAGGTCTGGAGGACAGGCAGGCCACTCCGTTTGGCTGATATCTTCTGTTTCCAGGTACTCGTCCACAATGGCAGCTCGGTGGAGTCGTGCGTTATCATCCATCAGGAGGAAGGTGGGACCCACTGCACCCCTGAAAAGGCGGACATACTGGTGCAAAATGACGTCCCGATACACGTGACCTGTTACAGTTCCCCTGTCAAAGACATGCAGGGGTGTACGTGCACCAATCATAATCCCACCTCACACCATCAAACCACGATCTCCATACAGGACCCTTTCAAAGACATTGAGGGGTTGGTATCTGGTTTCTGGTTCAACCCAGATGAAAACCCAGCGAGAATCACTGTTCGTCCGTGAACATAACCAGGGACCACTGTTCCAATGACCATGTACTGTGTTCTTGACACCAGGCTTTACAGGCTCTCCTGTGACCAGGGATCAGTGGAATCCACCTTGCAGGTCTCCAGGCGAATAAACCATGTCTGTTCAGTCATCTGTAGACTGTATGTCTGGAGACAACTGTTCCAGTGGCCGCAGCAAGGTCCCGTGCAAGGCTACCTGCAGTACTCCGTGGCCGTCTGCGGGCAGTGATGGTGATATATCGGTCTTCTTGTGGTGTTGTTGACTGTAGACGTCCCGTACCGTAGCTCCTGGAGACGTTTCCTGTCTGCTGGAATCGTTGCCATAATCTGGAGATCACACTTTGTGGCAACGGCGGGCCCGTGCTACTACCTGCTGTGTTTGACCAGCCTCCAGTCGCCCTAGTATTCTATCCCTCGTTCCGTCATCAACATGTATCCTTTGAGCCATTTTCACCACACAGTCACCATTAGCCAGTCTGAAAACGTCTGCACACTTACTCGCTGCACTGTACTCTGACATGCACTAACACATCTCTGCGTATGTGGACTGCTGCCAGCGTCACCGTTCAACGACCGCATGGCTATACACCAGAGCTTTGTTTCACGATATATCAGCATTATCTTTAATTTATGTGCTTGACTGTAGAAAAGATGAATGGTCGTTTTCCGTTTATTGGGAGAATTTTAGGGAAGTGTGTTTAATCTGTAAACAAGACCGCGTATGGGACACTTGTGCGACCAATTCTTGAGTATTGCTTCAGTGTTTGGGATCCACGCCAACCCAAATTAAAGGAAGATATCGAAGCAATTCAGATGGGGGCTGCTAGATTTGTTACCTGTAGGTTCGATCAGCACGCGAGTATTAAGCAGATGCTTCGTGAACTCAAGTGGGAATCTCTGGAGGGAAGCCGACGTTCTTTTCGAGGAACTCTACTCAGAAAATTTAGAGACTCGGCATTTGTACCCGACTCCATAACGATTCCATCGTCGCCAAGGCATATAGATTATCATTTTTCTGTCTCTCTATTTGGGAGTGGAAGAGAGAAAGCAATGACTACTGGGACAGCGTACCTTCCATCAGGCACCGTACAGTGGCTTATGTAGGATGTTTATAGATGTAGATGTACATCAAACAAGTCTGAATGACGAGAAGGAAGGGGCGTGCAATTTCCCTAAGAGCAAACGGGAACCGCAAGGGGAGACTCTGCTGCTCGAAGACCAGCGTGTCACAATCTAAGCGATACTGGAGAAAGTGTAAACGAGTCATGCACCAATTTTCAGCAATTTGCACAATACTGTAAACAGGAAGAAGATCGCCGCCCGCGCGTTTCTGCGACTGCTCGCAACTATTCGAAAAACCTGCCTAGCCGTCTAGCTGCGTAATTATCGTGTATGAGTAGTCAGCGTGCCACTATGATCCCGAGATATATGAGCAATGCAAAAAGTGTTAACATGTGGATTCACCATCTGAAGTGGTGAAGACGCAGTCATAATTGGGCTAGGTGATGCAGAGTCTTTTTTTTGGGGCTGCCACGGTGTGGTGCTGACAGAAATCCCCTGACCATGTTGCGGGAGACTGTCAAGACTCACATGAAGCTGTCAAGGTGAGTGTTTATGCTCCGCAGCGACGCCCAGCTCATTCTGTATCGTACAGCGACAATGCCAGGACTGAGCGAGTAGGTAGGACATGTCGATGATGTTGACAGGTGGCACGCCACGTTGACACTTTAAGAACATAGTGATAACCACGCCTCCCTGGTCTAAAAATCTCCTTTTTTCAGACAAGAGAGATTTGGAGACGCAGAAAGATGGAAGGAGTACATAGAGGGTCTATACAAGCGCGATGTACTTGAGGACAATATTATGGAAATGGAAGAGGAGGTAGAAGAAGATGAAATGGGAGATATGATACTGCGTGAAGAGTTTGACAGAGCACTGAAGGACCTAAGTCGAAACAAGGCCCCGGGAGTAGACAACATTCCATTAGAACTACTGATAGCCTTGGGACAGCCAGCACTGACAAAACTCTACCATCTGGGGAGCAAGATGTATGAGACAGGCGAAATACCCTCAGACTTCAAGAAGAATATAATAATTCCAATCCCAAAGAAAGCAGGTGCTGACAGAGGTGAAAATTACCGAACTATCAGTTTAATAAGCCGTGGCTGCAAAATACTAACACGAATTCTTTACAGACGAATGGAATAACTGGTAGAAGCCGACCTCGGGGAACATCAGTTTGGATTCCGTAGAAATGTTGGAACACGTGAGGTAATACTCACCCTACGACTTATCTTAGAGAATAGATTAAGGGAAGGCAAGCCTATGTTTCTAGCATTTGTAGACATAGAGAAAGCTTTTGACAATGATGATTGGAATACTCTATTTCATATTCTGAAGATGGCAGGAGTAAAATACAGAGAGCAAAAGGCTATTTACAATTTGTTCAGAAACCAGATGACAGTCATAAGAGTCGAGGGGCATGGAAGGGAAGCAGTGGTCGGGAAGCGAGTGAGATAGGATTGTAGCCTATCCCCAATGTTATTTAATCTGTATATTGAGCAAGTAGTAAAGGAAACAAAAGAAAAATTCGCAGTAGGTATTAAAATCCACGGAGAAGAAATAAAAAGTTTGAGGTTCGCCGATGACATCGTAATTCTGTCAGAGGCAGCAAACGACTTGGAAGCGCAGCTGTACGAAATGGACAGTGACATGAAAGGAGGATATAAGACGAACATCAACAAAAGCAAAACTAGTATAGTCGAATGTAGTCGAATTATATCAGGTGATGCTGAGGGAATTAGATTAGGAAATGAGACACTTAAAATAGTAGAGAGGATATAAAATTAGACTGTCAATGGCAAGGAAAGCATTTCTGAAGAAGAGAATTTTTTTAACATCGAGTATAGATCTAAGTGTCAGGAAGTCGTTTCTGAAAGTATTTGTATTGAGTGTAGCCATGTATGGAAGTGAAACGTGGATGATAAATAGTTTGGACAAGAAGAGAATAGAAGCTTTCGAGATGCGGTGCTACAGAGGAATGCTGAAGATTGGGTGGGTAGATCACATAACTAATGAGGAGGTACTGAATAGAATTCGGGAGAAGAGGAGTTTGTGGGACAACTCGACTAGAAGAAGGGATCGGTTGTTAGTACATATTCTGAGGCATCAAGGGATCATCAATTTAGTGCTGGAGGGCAGCGTGGAGGGTAAAAATCATAGAGGGAGACCAAGAGATGAATACACTAAACAGATTCAGAAGGATGTAGGTTGCAGAAGGTGCAGTAGGTACTTTGAGATGAAGAAGCTTGCACAGGATACAGTAGCACGGAGAGCTGCATCAAACCAGTCTCTGGACTGAAGGCCACAATAACAACAATTTGCTTCTCTCAGGATATGCAAAGTAGAGGCTTGCACCCCCCAGCGCAGGAACGCCGGTACTGTGTCTGGACCGGCTACCTGGCCAGAACAGTCAAGAGTGGAGTGGGGGATAGTTCGATTTCTTTGTGTAACATGGGGGCGGTTTAGTTTTTGCTAATTCGGCTTCCACAGCAAGGCTTGTTGGAAAGTGACTGTGATTCCGTGGCTTCTTCGTCTTTTGGTCCTCCCCTGGAGGAGAGCTTCAGGTCTTTGCCTAGATGGTGAGACTTGTGATCTGTATCTTGTAGTGGTCAAACAGTCAGCGGTAGTTTCCAACTGTACCGGCAGTGACCCCGCGTATCATCTGTCACGAGGGTGAACTTTTTCCTCCCGAGTCGACTGTCTGACGTTTGACAATTCCAGCATGCACCGTCGTGCCTCTGCGTCAAATTGGTTTGGCCAGACCAGAGAGCGGGTGCGCCTCACACTGAAATCTGCCGGGAAGTTTCCTGCGTTCTCAAAATTAGAATTGCAGGCCGTATAGTTTGCTAATTTTCGTGGGCGCATCAGAAAGTACAGCTGCCGCACCGCACAGCTCCTCGTCCATAGCGTGTCATTTTCTGCTGCCGCCGTAGTCAAAGTGAACGGTAAAGTATTGCAGCACCAAGGTAGGGTGACAATTAGTACAGATTCTACCCCAATGTACGCTTTGCAAATCAAACACCGTTGCTTAAGTGATGTGTGTTTGTCATTTTTGTGTAAAATTTATCAGCTTGTTCTCCAGAAAGTTGTAGTTACTAAAGGGTCAATACAACTATTCATTATTTTGTAAACGTAAATACCCCATTTTTCTCTTTCATACTACCTCTACTATTCACTGTTTTTAATTTATTGTGATGGTACATGGGTACACCAGCAATTTAAAATCCAGTCTTATTAAATTAGTTGATTTGATTACTAATGTGAGTTCTGAAAGTGATTAAAGGCATAAGCAAAAAAGGCGACATGAGTAAATTCGCTAATTCGTAGATAAAAAAATTAAGGCTGTAGCACACAATTTGAAGGCTACTGCCAATATAATACTTTTCTTTATGTAAAGACAAGAATATGAGTAAAGCAAGTGATGTCTTGGAGCGTGATAGAAGAAGAAACAGGAAGAGATAGAGGATCCAGTATTAGAATCATAATTTGAATGGGCTTTGAAGGCACAAGGGAAGACAATATTCCATCGATTTTTTCAAAATCATTGGAGGGCAGTGGCAAAAAAACAATTATTCATACTGATGTGTAGAATGTGTGACACTAGTGATATTCCGTCACACTTCCGGAAAAAAACATCATCCACACAATTCCGAAGATAGCAAGAGCCGAGAAGTGCGAGAATTGTCGCACATTCAATTTAACAGCTCATGCATTTAAGCTGCTGAGGGGAATAACATACAGAAGAAAGAAAATTGAGGATCTTAGATGACGGTTTGCATGTAGGAAAGAGAGGCAGTTCTGATGTTGCGGATGATAATGGAAGTAATACTGAAGAAAAATCAAGACATAGGATTTGCAACCTGGTAAAAGCGTTCTACAATGTAAAATGTTGCAAGATGTTCGAAACTCTGAGAAAAATAGGGGTAAGCCATAGGAATAGGCGGGTAATACACAATATATACAAGAACTAAGGAGGAACAAAAAAAAATGGTTCAAATGGCTCTGAGCACTATGGGACTTAACATCTGTGATCATCAGTCCCCTAGAACTTAATACTGCTCAAACCTAACTAACCTAAGGACATCACACACATCCATGCCCGAGGCAGGATTCGAACCTGCGACCGTAGCGGCCACGCGGTTCCAGACTGAAGCGTTTAGAACCGCACGGCCACACCGGCCGGCAAGGAACAAGAAAGGTTCAAGTACAAGAACGTAGTGCTCGGATGAAAAAGGGAATAAGACAGGCATTTAGTTTTTCGCCCCTTCAGTACCATCTATGCATCGAAGAGGCAACGATAGAAATAAAAGAAAGTTTTAAGAGTGGGATTAAAATTCAAGGCGAAAGGATATCAGAGATATGATTCACCGATGACTCTGCTATCTTCGCTGAAAGTGAAGAAGAATTGTTGGATCCGTTGAATGTATAGAACAATCTAATGAGCACAGAATATCGACTGAGAGGAAATCGAAGAAAAACTAAAGTAATGAGAAGTAGCAGAAATGAGAACGGTGAGAAACAATATAAGAATTGGTGATCACGATACAAACGAAGTTAAGGAATTCTGCTACCTAGGCAGCAATATGACCAATGATGGACGGACACATCAGGAAACAACTTCCGTGGTACTAGAGGGAGCTGTAAAAGGTAAAATCTGTAGAGGTGAATGAGACTGGAATAGATAGATATATATTCAGCGATCACAGGCCCTGCAGACCACGCGCTGCTTCCACCAACTGCCTCCATTCCTTCCTGTTTTGTGCCCGGTTTCTTCAGGTGTCTTCGATTCCCAGGGCAGCTAGATACTTCGACAGGTCGTCCATCCAGCGCTGCCTTGGTCGTCCATTGGGGCGTTTGGTGTTTGGTTTCCCCGCTCGTGCCATCTTCGCCTGTCTTCCATCTGGCATACGGGCTACATGGCCCACCTAGAGACTGGAATACATCCAGCAAATAACAGAGATCGTAAGTTGCAAGTGCCACTCTGAGGTTAAACTGACAACACAGGAGAGGAATTCGGAGAGGGCCAGATCAAACTAGTCAGCAGACGAGGTAATTTTTCAGGTGGAACTTTTGCTGAACAGCCAAATTGCCATCGCTACAACAAAGGTCTGAAACAAGTCGTCCATCACTGCGCAAAATGTGTCACATTGAAGAATGAAAGTATAGAGGAGCTAAGCCATCGCCAAGTTTCACGGTCGCAGCTTGATTTTTTCGAGATGATAATTGCAAACTTGTAACTACCCCTCGGATAACTCATGGACAGTAATCTCACATGAATATTTCCTTCTTCTTTGTTTGACCAGGGAAGATTAACGGATGTATCATTAAACAAGCTGCATTCCTAATCGTGCAGCATACCTGCCATTAATATTGCATTCATAACAAGATATTATTTTTGCGTTATCTCTGACAAGCCGGCTGCACTTCAACCAAAACTGACATTAACGACTGATACATCCATCACAATATAGATCACAAGATAGACAAGCTTACACGATTGTCTTGCTGTAAATGACTGATAATAAAAAAGTTGCGGGCCAGCAAGCGATATCTTACCGCATTCAACACGACACCGAACTACTACGCTCTCCCTAATTGGAATGTATTTCTAGACATTATTCATATATCCCCTACGAAATATTTTCGGCAAAATTATTCATACCGTAATTCAGTTAACGGATGAGAACTATTTGCTGCTTAGTCCTTTCAGTTTTCGTCGAACATTGCATGTAGCTCCGAGCGAACAGAAATGACAAAATATCGGACTTTCTAAGAGTAATTAATAACTGACAATGTATGTTTGTGGATAACATTAAAGGTGTTTTTGATGTCAATGAATTTTCCGTTCCCTCTTGATAGAAGACTCATGTTCATGGACGAAAAGCGAGCAACCTGAGTTTCATGCAAAACATTTTCGGTTATTGTTGTCTAATGTTGTTTTTTGTGTAAACGGATTCCTCTGCCCATTCTTGGTAGAACAGTTTCATATTTATGGTTGAAAAGCAAATAACTTTCACCTTGTTGCTTACACACTTGTCTCATTAAGACATCTTCAGATAGCGACAACGAAAGCTTTACTCTGCAAGAAACTAAACGTAGAAAACTAAAGACGTTATAACTATACAGAATCTTTCGCCTTGATATTAGATAGCAAATGTTATAATCTCAGGGTATTCACTAAATACGTTAGACACTGTCAGATGCTTTTACTTGCCACAGTGCGATACTGCTGCATAGAAAAAAAAGTACAGAGTTTGCCATTGTGTCACATTGTAAACTGTGGTCACTATACCAAAAATATGTTACGAACAGACGTCGAATGGGTCCTTATTTCTAAGATAACATACATATCTATGCAAAACTATTATCGTTATACTTTCGCACAAGAGAGAGAGAATTTATATTATACCGGCCGATGATAACGAAATGGATGTCTAAAGATACAAGAATATTAAGCTACAGGTTACACAATGAAAGATACCAAACCATTACAAAGTGGACCTGCATTGTACAAAAGTACACCAGTTTTATGGCCACAATTTTTTTTAAATTTAGCCATTGAAACAGAAGAAAGAGTACAAGAGGCAAAAATTATGTTAAAAAGAATATATGAACCAATATACGAATATCATGAACCACCAGTTTATAGTAAGTGTACAGAGGAAGTACCAATGAAATAGTAGAGAGACTGAACACTCCCATACGGGGAAGGAGCTGCACAGTTAAGCACAAAGCACTGTATTCACTACAAAATAAGGTATAAACGGTCACTAATTTAAAGTACAAGTTTGTCATGCTGGGGAATTAATATTTATCATTTCAGCTGTATGTGATCATACAGAATGTTGAGAGGGACTTTTAGCAAATGCTTTTTGGCGTATGCTGCATCCAGTAGGTTAGTTTTTCCCTCTCTTGGTTATATGTAGAACATCTGGGGCACAACATTGTACAGACCATGGTAGAACCAGAGAATGGAAGCATTTGAACTGTGGTACTGTAGAACGATGCTGTAAACTGAAGTAACACAGAGATAAAAACGTGTGGACTCGGCTAGAAGAAGATACATCACGACAAGGCAAGAAAAGAAGAAAAATTAGTTCTGTGCATACCTGCTATCTACGAACTTCCCTCAAGACATGTTCAGCAGATGAGGTTTCTTTCATATCGCATCTATGCTCATGCTGAGTCAGTCATTTTTTTGTATCTCTTCGTTGCTGGTCAATATTAGTTTTATTCTGGATCTTCAATGATCTGATGAAACATTCTTCGCTTTTCCTGCTGTTTACATCGGCTGTAATAGAAAGCCTACCTGCGACATTTGAAACGTAAAACCGCAAGTTGGTAGGGCATATACGTAACGAACTGTATTCTGACTCAGAATGCCTCTGACTACATTGGATCCAGTACCACAAAAACAAACCATTGTTATTGGAGGCCGACAATCAATATCCATAGTGACTGCCAAAGCCCGAGCAATATCATATAATAGAAGAAAACGCAGTGAAGAGCAGATATTTAGAGTTTCCACCTATTTTCAAGGAACTTGAAGAAGTACGGATATGATGTTAAGAGACTTTTTCGACATCAGTAAGCAATCAGACAAAAAAAAAATACCGTCGCTCACAACGTGTAATTAGAACACCGCTAACGGACTTTGAATTAATATGCGGACAATGGAATTGTCAATCATGCTGGCCACCAGGACGAGTGAAAGTAAGATACTTTAAGATAACGGATTAAATATTTTCGATGCACTTATAGAATTTATTTTCATCACTAGAAAAGAAACTGTTGAAAAAATATCGGAATTCCACTGATGAACCATTGCCCGCGACTAGAAATTACATTGCCGCCAATGATGATAAGGACCCCTCAGCGTTTCTGTTTCCGTAATGTATAACATGGATCATACTGTCATGCAGTCTGTACCTATACAGGGTGGTCAATTGATAGTGACCGGGCCAAATATCTCACGAAATAACATCAAACGAAAAAAACTACAAAGAACGAAACTCGTCTAGCTTGAAGGGGGAAAACAGATGGCGCTATGGTTGGCCCGCTAGATGGCGCTGCCGTGGATCAAACGGATATAAACTGTGTTTTTTAAAATAGGCCCCCCATTTTTTATTAAATATTCGTGTAGTACGTAAATAAATATGAAGGTTTTAGCTGGACCACTTTTTTTCACTTTGTGATAGATGCTCTGAAATAGTCACAAACATCTAAGTACGTGGTATCACATAAAATTCCGCCAGTGCGGACGGTATTTGCTTCGTGATACATTACCTGTGTTAAAATGGACCGTTTACCAACTGCGGAAAAGCTCGATATCGTGTTGATGTATAGCTATTGTGATCATAATGCCCAACGGGCGTGTGCTATGTATGCTGCTCGGTATCCTGGACGACATCAGCCAAGTGTCCGGACTGTTCGCCGGTTAGTTACGTTATTTCAGGAAACAGGAAGGTTTCAGCCACATGTGAAACGTAAACCACGACCTGCAACAAATGATGATGCCCAAGTAGGTGTTTTAGCTGCTGTCGCGGCTAATCCGCACATCAGTAGCAGACAAATTGCGCGAGAATCGGGAACCTCAAAAACGTAGGTGTTGAGAATGCCGTATCAACATCGATTGCTCCCGTACCATATTTCTGTGCACCACAACTTTGAACGTCGTGTACAGTTCTGCCACTGGGCACAACAGAAATTACAGGACCATCACAGATTTTTTGCACGCGTTCTATTTAGCGAAGAAGCGTCATTCACCAACAGCGGTAACGTAAACCGGCAAAATATGCACTAATGGGCAACGGAAAATCCACGATGGCTGAGACAAGTCGAACATCAGCGACCTTAGCGTGTTAATGTATGGTGCAGCATTGTGGGAGGAAGGACAATTGGCCCACATTTTATCGATGGCAATCTAAATGGTACAATGTATGCTGATTTCCTACGTAATGTTCTACTGATGATACTACAAAATGATTCACTGCATGACAGAATAGCGATGTACTTCCAACATGATGGAAGTCCGGCACATAGCTCGCGTGCGGTTGAAGCGGTATTGAATAGCATATTTCATGAGAGGTGGATTGGTCGTCGAAGCACCATACCATGGCCCGCACGTTCACCGGATCTGACGTCCCCGGATTTTTTTCTGTGGGGAAAGTTGATGGATAGTTGCTATCGTGATCCACCGGCAACGCCTGACAACATGTGTCAGCGCATTGTCAATGCATGTGCGAACATTTCGGAAGGCGAACTGCTCGCTATTGAGAGGAATGTCGTTACACGTATTGCCAAATGCATTGAGGTTGACGGACATCATTTTGAGCATTTATTGCATGAATGTGGTATTTACATGTAATCACACTGTAACAGCATGCGTTCTTAGAAATGATAAGTTCACAACGGTACATGTATCACATTAGAACAACCGAAATAAAATGTTCAAACGTACCGACGTTCTGTATTTTAATTTAAAAGACCTACCTGTTACCAACTGTTCGTCTAAAATTGATAGCCATATGTTTGTGACTATTACAGCGCCATCAATCACAAAGCGAAAAAAGTGGTCCAGCTAAAACATTCATATTTCTTTACATACTACACGAATACGTAATGAAAAATGGGGGTTCCTATTTAAAAAAAAAAAAAAACGCTGTTGATATCCGTTTGACCTATGGCAGCGCCATCTAGCGGGCCAACCATAGAGCCATCTGGTTTCCCCCTTCAATCTAGACGAGTTTCGTTATTTGTATTTTTTCGTTTGATGTTTATTTCGTGAGATATTTGGCCCGGTCACGATCAATGGACCACCCAGTATACCTGTATGTACATATACAAGATTACAATTTTGTGGCCATTTTCTCAGAAATAAATTGAAGCAGTTCCAATCCATCGGTTCTGACGAAGATTTTCAGGAGGTTTCCCTTGGATATCAGTTGAATTCAGGAACTGGAAGTGGGCTCTCAGATATTCTCAGTTGGCAGTCCCTATTCCCCACTCACAATCTGCTTGGATATATGTCAGGAAAAAAAAAATGTTCAACAGGCAGCCTTGCTCTGAAGAATTGGGAAAAAAAGGAAAAAGCGCACATACTTGTAGTTGTAATTTCCACTACACCACTCCTAGTCTACTAGGAAATTTCGTTACAAAGAACGCTGTTCTGTAATACACTCCTGGAAATGGAAAAAAGAACACATTGACACCGGTGTGTCAGACCCACCATACTTGCTCCGGACACTGCGAGAGGGCTGTACAAGCAATGATCACACGCACGGCACAGCGGATACACCAGCAAACGCGGTGTTGGCCGTCGAATGGCGCTAGCTGCGCAGCATTTGTGCACCGCCGCCGTCAGTGTCAGCCAGTTTGCCGTGGCATACGGAGCTCCATCGCAGTCTTTAACACTGGTAGCATGCCGCAACAGCGTGGAAGTGAACCGTATGTGCAGTTGACGGACTTTGAGCGAGGGCGTATAGTGGGCATGCGACAGTGCGGGTGGACGTACCGCCGAATTGCTCAACACGTGGGGCGTGAGGTCTCCACAGTACATCGATGTTGTCGCCAGTGGTCGGCGGAAGGTGCACGTGCCCGTCGACCTGGGACCGGACCGCAGCGACGCACGGATGCACGCCAAGACCGTAGGATCCTACGCAGTGCCGTAGGGGACCGCACCGCCACTTCCCAGCAAATAGGGACACTGTTGCTCCTGGGGTATCGGCGAGGACCATTCGCAACCGTCTCCATGATGCTGGGCTACGGTCCCGCACAACGTTAGGCCGTCTTCCGCTCACGCCCCAACATCGTGCAGCCCGCCTCCAGTGGTGTCGCGACAGGCGTGAATGGAGGGACGAATGGAGACGTGTCGTCTTCAGCGATGAGAGTCGCTTCTGCCTTGGTGCCAATGATGGTCGTATGCGTGTTTGGCGCCGTGCAGGTGAGCGCCACAATCAGGACTGCATACGACCGAGGCACACAGGGCCAACACCCGGCATCATGGTGTTTGGAGCGATCTCCTACACTGGCCGTACACCTCTGGTGATCGTCGAGGGGACACTGAATAGTGCACAGTACATCCAAACCGTCATCGAACCCATCGTTCTACCATTCCTAGACCGGCAAGGGAACTTGCTGTTCCAACAGGACAATGCACGTCCGCATGTATCCCGTGCCACCGAACGTGCTCTAGAAGGTGTAAGTCAACTACCCTGGCCAGCAAGATCTCTGGATCTGCCCCCATTGAGCATGTTTGGGACTGGATGAAGCGTCGTCTCACGCGGTCTGCACGTCCAGCACGAACGCTGGTCCAACTGAGGCGCCAGGTGGAAATGGCATGGGAAGCCGTTCCACAGGACTACATCCAGCATCTCTACGATCGTCTCCATGGGAGAATAGCAGCCTGCATTGCTGCGAAAGGTGGATATACACTGTACTAGTGCCGACATTGTGCATGCTCTGTTGCCTGTGTCTATGTGCCTGTTGTTCTGTCAGTGTGATCATGTGATGTATCTGACCCCAGGAATGTGTCAATAAAGTTTCCCCTTCCTGGGACAATGAATTCACGGTGTTCTTATTTCAATTTCCAGGAGTGTAGAAAACCCTGATCTCAAAAGCAGGTAATGTGAAAATAAAATAAAATCAATCAAAATAAAATTAAAAATTAAAGAAAATGACATCATCACCTGTTTCTACGAACTCCCGAGTGTCAATGCCGTATCTCTATTAAAGTTGTTCAACCTCATTCCAATTCCCACAACCTCTTTGATGACTGAATCCCATTAGTTTGAAATGCGACCAGAATCTATGCCCGGTCAAATAAAATTTTGTGCTTATTCGTTAGCATTGTTCAGAAACAGTAGATTTTTCTGGATGCACATTGACACGGAATTTTGAGAACATCTGTGGCTCAGAAGCCATGACTGTCCTTCACAAGACATATCCCAATAACACAACAAACCTGTCACGAATGACTTGCTATATTGTAGAATATTGCTTCCGTTGTACAATCTGTTATTAATTAATGATAGTACTACCACAAAAGATTAATTTCAGACAAATTGAATGTTTCTAAATTGTCTTCATAACATGTTTAACTGTTACATATTGTTAATTTGTTCTGTTTTCGACTGTTTCAGCTTTGAAAAATGGAACTTCTAAGAGGAGATGGAAGTCCCATTAGTACATTAGCTGTCCAAGCAACGAGAAAGCCGAGCTATGTGGACTTGGAAGATCTCATCGGAAACTGTTCATTTTCAGCTGCCTCGAAGATTATCAAAGTAAATCGCGTATCGAACACTTCGAGATTCTGCCCAAGAGCCAATTGCACTGATGGATAACAACAATTCTCCTGCGTGCAGATAATCATGAATAATTCGAAGTACAGTAGTAGTGGGTTTAAGCAGATCATGAGGAACTACCTTTCTTTCTCTTTAACAGGCGCGTGACACCAATTGAAAACAACAGGTAAGTTGTCCAGTGCAATACCTTACGTTAATGGCGTAGGGTGCCATGTGATATAATTAAGATAACAGTTCTTAAATTAGCGCAGAGCTACAACTTTTAAGCAGAAATGATTTATCCACAGAATGCCAATTCGACGATTTGCGTATCCCATCCTACGCAGGCTATCCAGCCAGGTGTGGTTTCTGAGGAATTTCCGAAGCCCTGAGAGGTGAATGCTAGATTAAGATGGTGGTGGTGGTGGTGGTGGTTAGTGTTTAACGTCCCGTCGACAACGAGGTCATTAGAGACGGAGCGCAATCTCGGGTTAGGGAAGGATTGGGAAGGAAAATCGGCGGTGCCCTTTCAAAGGAACCATCCCGGCATTTGCCTGAAACGATTTAGGGAAATCACGGAAAACCTAAATCAGGATGGCCGGAGACGGGATTGAACCGTCGTCCTCCCGAATGCGAGTCCAGTGTGCTAACCACTGCGCCACCTCGCTCGGTCGCTAGATTAAGAAGCAGACTGCACATTCACAGTTCAACCGGGGTTCGATGCCGTGCTTTATCGCTAGACCTCCAGGACTGATGCTGTTTCCCCTAACATCTACCTTAGTAAAAAGAAACACGACACGGAATAACAGATAGACAATGTTAAAAACATCACGTATTCGAGGTAAAAATGCACACAATAAACTATAGCTCATAGACGCTTTTGCTGATTCGTTCGAAGTAGAGGCTTCAGTGTCCTCAAGACAACTGGATGTGAATGGCACAAGCTGCATCTACATCTACGTACATACTCCGCAATTCACCATACGCTGTGTCGCGGAGGGTACCTCGTACCACAACTAACATCTTCTCTCCCTGTTCCATTCCCAACCAGAAAGAGGGAAAAATGACTGCCTATATGCCTCTGTACAAGCCCTAATCTCTCTTATCTTATCTTTGTATTCTTTCCGCGAAATATAAGTTGGAGGCAGTAAAGCTGTACTGCAGTCAGCCTCAAATGATGGTTCTCTAAATTTCCTCAGCAGCGATTCACGAAAAGAACGCCTCCTTTCCTCCAGAGACTCCCACCCGAGTTCCTGAAGCATTTCCGTAACGCTCGCGTGATGATCAAGCCTACCAGTAACAAATCTAACAGCCTGCCTCTGAATTGCTTCTATGTCCTCCCTCAATCCGATCTGATAGGGATCTCAAATGCTCGAGCAGTACTCAAGAATAGGTCGTATTAGTGTTTTATAAGCGGTCTCCTTTACAGATGAACCACATCTTCCCAAAATTCTACCAATGAACCGAAGACGACTATCCACCTTCCCCACAACTTCCATTACATGCTTGTCCCACTTCATATCGCTCTGCAATGTTACGCCCAAATATTTAATCCACGTGACTGTGTCAAGCGCTACACTACTAATGGAGTATTCAAACATTACGGGATTCTTTTTCCTATTCATCTGCATTAATTTACATTTATCTGTATTTAGAGTTGGCTGCCATTCTTTACACCAATCACAAATCCTGTGCACTCAACGACGACACCTTCCCGTACACCACAGTATCATCAGCAAACAGCTGCACATTGCTATCCACCCTATCCAAAAGGTCATTTATGTAGATAGAAAACAACAGCGGACCTACCACACTTCCCTGGGGCACTGCAGATGATACCCTCACCTCCGATGAACACTCACCATCGAGGACAACGTACTGGGTTCTATCACTTAAGAAGTCTTCGAGCCACTCATATTTGGAAACTAATCCCATATGCTCGTACCTTAGTTAGGAGTCTGCAGTGGGGTACCGAGTCAAACGCTTTCCGGAAGTCAAGGAATATGGCATCCGTCTGATACCCTTCATCCATGGTTCGCAAGATATCATGTGAAAAAAGGGCGAGTTGCGTTTCGCAGGAGCGATGCTCTCTAAAGCCGTGTTGATGCATGGACAGCAACTTCTCTGTCTCAAGGATGGTCCAAATGGCTATGAGCACTATGGGACTTAACATCTGAGCTTATCAGTCCCCTAGAACTACTTAAACCTAACTAACCTAAGGACATCAAACATATCCATGTCCGAGGCAGGATTCGATCCTGCGACCGTAGCTGTCGCGCGGTTCCAGACTGTAGCGCCTAGAACCGCTCGGCCACTCAGACCGGCTGTCTCAAGGAAATTCATTGTATTCGAACTGAGAAGATGTTCGAGAATCCTGCAATAAACCGATGCTAATTATATTGGTCTGTAATTTTGAGGATCCGTCCATCTACCCTTCTTATATACATGAGTCACCTGCGCTTTTTTTCCAGTAGCTCAGGACTTTACGCTGGGCAAGAGATTCGCGGTAAATGCAAGCTAAGTAAGGAGCCAATGCAATAGATTACTCTCTGTAAAACCGAACTGGAATCCCGTCAGGACCTGGCGATTTATTTAGTTTCAACCCATTCAGCTGCTTCACAACCCCAGGGATGTCTATCGCTCTGTCCTCCATACGGGAATCTGTACGAGACTCAAACTATCAGCAAGGATAGTGTTGAGAAATCCTGTTGAAGGTCTGAAGGATAATGAAAAAGTCATGAAAAACTTCTTACTCAACCAAAAAAATAAGTAAAAATCATGAAATAAGATATAATGTGCACGCTAACTGGCACATAGAGATGTAAGGGAATTTGTAAGTGTAATGGTAGGAGCATTGATGAAAACAGATACAACAGACGATAATCGGCTAGGATGTAAAAAGCATACATCGTGTCTAGACGCTAGACTGTAGTATTAATCTGACACATATGTGAATGGCTTTGTGAAACTCTGGGAGTTCATACAGTATTACTTTCCCCTCCCGCTCGTCCGACCTCTTTCCTCCTCCCCCATCCCTTCACTCACTATCCTAGATAAATTTTAGAAAGATACTGAACGAGTAATGCAATATGTAAAGGTAAATGAAAATTTATTAGTCATGGGGACTGGAATGATGTTGTCGGGAAAGGAGTAGAAGAAAGGATTACGGGGGGCTATGGGTTTGGCAGTAGAAATGAGAGAGCAGAAAAGTTAGTTGATTCTGTAATAAATTTCAGCTACTGATAGTGAATACTCTGTTCAAGAATCACAAGAGAGGGAGGTGTACTTGGAAAAGGCCGGGGATACTGGAAGATTTCAGTTAGGTTACATCATGGTCAGGCAGGAATTCCAAAATCATATACAGGATTGTAAAGAGCTCCGAGGAGCAGATATAGACTCAGATCACAATTTAGTAATGACGAATGGCGGGCTGAAGTTTAAGAGACTAATCAGGAAGAATAATTGCGCAAACAAGTTAGATACCGCAACTATTAAGGAATGAAGAGATATGTTTGAAATTCTCTGAGGCTATAGCTACTGCGATAATCAGCAGCTCAGTAGACAGTTCAGTAGAAGAGGAACAGATATCTCTAAATAGGGTAGTCACACAAGTTGGAAAGAAAAACATGGGTACAAGGAATGTAAATGTGAGAAAACGACAGGTAACAGAAGAAATACATCAGCTGATTGATGAAAGAAGGAAGTAGAAAATTGATCAGGGAAAGGAGTACAGAAGTCATTTAGGAATTAAATAAATCGGAACTCCAGGGAAGCTAAGGAGAAATGGCTACAGGAAAAACGTGAAGAAATCAAAAAACGAATTAATTTCGGAAGGACTGACCCGGCATACAGAAGGATCAAAACTACCTTTGGTCAAATTAAAAGCAACGGGAGTCAACGGGAATTCCACAGTTAAACGCAGAGAAGAGAGTGGATACGTGATAAGAATACATTGAAGGGTAGGAGAGAGGGGGAGAACTTGGCTGATGACATTGTGGAAGTATAAACAGGAATCGACAGGGTGGAGACTGAGGATCCGATGTTAGAATCGGAATTTAAAAGAGCTTTGGATGACTTAAGGTCAAATGTGGCAAAAGAAATAGATAACATTCCATTACAATTTATAAATTCATTGGGAAAGTGGCAACAAATCGACTACTCATAGTGGTGTGTGGAATGTACCATCAGACTTTCGGAAGAACAGCATCAACACAGTTCAGAAGATAGCAAGAGCCGAAAAGTGTGAGAATTATCGACAATCAGCTTCACAGCGCATGCATCCAAATTCCTTACAAGAATAATACACAGAAAATTGGAATACTGAGAATGCTTTAGATAACGTTCTGTTTGGCTTTAGAAAAGGTACAGGGACCAGAGAGACAGTTCCGATGTTTCGGTTGGTAACGAAAACAAGACTGAAAAAAAAAGAAAAATTAAGACATGTTCGTTGTATCTGCCGAAGTGGAAAACGCTTTCAACTATTCAAATGATGATAGATAGTCGAAATTCTGAAAAAATATGGGTAAGCAACAAAGAAAGAGGGGTGATATATAATATGAACAAGAACCAAGAGGGAACAATAAACAATAAGACTGGAAACCGAGAACAAAGTGCACGTACTAAAAAGGGTCTAAGACAGGGATGTAGTCTTTCACCACTACTTTTCAGTCTACTGTAAATACATCGAACACCAGTGACAGAAATAAAAGAAAAGTTCAACAGTGGGATTAAAGTTCAAGGCGAAAGCATACGTATCAATGATAGGATTCGCTGACAACTTCATCGTCCTCAGTGAAACTGAAGAAGAACTACAGGATCTTGACGTGCTCAAAAAATAACAGATCATCATCATCATTATCATCATCATTTAAGACTGATTATGCATTTCAGCGTTCAGTCTGGAGCATAGCCCCCTTATAAAATTCCTCCACGATCCCCTATGCAGTGCTAACATTGGTGCCTCACAGTGTAAGTGTAATTACTTCTCTTTAGTAAATGCGTTTTTGAAAGTGTAGAGAGGATAGTGTACAAAGGAACTCATGATATTTTGTCTTCGGTGTTTCAATCTACTGGCAGTAGAAACCGCCATTAGCAGTTTCCGGCAATTTATAACTGTTTGTGTTATGAGACTTGAGGTTACCTTTTGTGCAGCTCTTGTAAATAATACGAGTTATACATATTTCAGGGCCGTGTGTTGTTGTTGTTGTTGTTGTGGTCTTCAGTCCTGAAACTGGTTTGATGCAGCTCTCCATGTTACTCTATCCTGTGCAAGCTTCTTCATCTCCCAGTACCTACTGCAACCTACAGCCTTCTGAATCTGCTTAGTGTAGTCATCTCTTGGTCTCCCTCTACGATTTTTACCCTCCACGCTGCCCTCCAATACTAAATTGGTGATCCCTTGATGCCTCAGAACATGTCCTACCAACCGATCCCTTCTTCTGGTCAAGTTGTGCCACAAACTTCTCTTCTCCCCAATCCGATTCAATACTTCCTCATTAGTTATGTGATCTACCCATCTAATCTTCAGCATTCTTCTGTAGCACCACATTTCGAAAGCTTCTATTCTCTTCTTGTCCAAACTATTTATCGTCCATGATTCACTTCCATACATGGCTACACTCCATGCAAATACTTTCAGAAATGACTTCCTGATACTTAAATCTATACTCGATGTTAACAAACTTCTCTTCTTCAGAAACGCTTTCCTTGCCATTGCCAGTCTACATTTTATATCCTCTATACTTCGACCATCATCAGTTATTTTGCTCCCCAAATAGGAAAACTCCTTTACTATTTTAAGTGTCTCACTTCCTAATCTAATTCCCTCAGCATCACCCGACTTAATTCGACTACATTCCATTATCCTCGTTTTGCTTTTGTTGATGGTCATCTTATATCCTCCTTTCAAGACACTATCCATTCCGTTCAACTGCTCTTCCAAGTCCTTTGCTGTCTCTGACAGAATTACGATGTCATCGGCGAACCTCCAAGTTTTTATTTCTACTCCATGGATTTTAATACCGACTCCGAATTTTTCTTTTGTTTCCTTTACTGCTTGCTCAATATACAGACTGAATAACATCGGGGATAGGCTACAACCCTGTCTTACTCACTTCCCCACCACTGCTTCCCTTTAATGTCCCTCGACTCTTATTACTGCCATCTGGTTTCTGTACAAATTGTAAATAGCCTTTCGATCCCTGTATTTTACCCCTGCCACCTTCAGAAATTGAAAGAGAGTATTCCAGTCAACATTGTCAAAAGCTTTCTCTAAGTCTACAAATGCTAGAAACGTAGGTTTGCCTTTTCTTAATCTAGCTTCTAAGATAAGCCGTAGGGTCAGTATTGCCTCACGTGTTCCAACATTTCTACGGAATCGAAACTGATCTTCCCCGAGGTCGGCTTCTACCAGTTTTTCCATTCGTCTGTAAAGAACTCGCTTTAGTATTTTGCAGCTGTGACTTATTAAACTGATAGTTCGGTAATTTTCACATCTGTCAACACCTGCTTTCTTTGGGGTTGGAATTATTACATTTTTGCTGAAGTCTGAGGGTATTTCGCCTGTCTCATACATCTTGCTCACCAGATGGTAGAGTTTTGTCAGTACTGGCTCTCCCAAGGCCGTCAGTAGTTCCAATGGAATGTTGTCTACTCCGGGGGCCTTGTTTCGACTCAGGTCTTTCAGTGCTCTGTTAAACTCTTCACGCAGTATCGTATCTCCCATTTCATCTTCATCTACATCCTCTTCCATTTCCATAATATTGTCCTCAAGTACATCGCCCTTGTATAGACCCTCTATATACTCCTTCCACCTTTCTGCTTTCCCTTCTTTGGTTAGAACTGGGTTTCCATCTGAGCTCTTAATATTCATACAAGTGGCCCTCTTTTCTCCAAAGGTCTCTTTAATTTTCCTGTAGGCAGTATCTATCTTACCTCTAGTGAGATAAGCCTATACATCCTTACATTTGTCCTCTAGCCATCCCTGCTTAGCCATTTTGCACTTCCTGTCGATCTCATTTTTGAGACGTTTGTATTCCTTTTTGCCTGCTTCATTTACTGCATTTTTATATTTTCTCCTTTCATCAATTAAATTCAATATTTCTTCTGTTGCGCAAGGATTTCTACTAGCCCTAGTCTTTTTACCTACTTGATCCTCTGCTGCCTTCACTACTTCATCCCTCAAAGCTACCTATTCTTCTTCTATTGTATTTCTTTCCCCCATTCCTGTCAATTGCTCCCTTATGCTCTCCTTGAAACTCCGTACAACCTCTGGTTCTTTTAGTTTGTCCAGGTCCCTTCTCCTTAAATTCCCACCTTTTTGCAGTTTCTTCAGTTTTAATCTACAGGTCATAACCAATAGATTGTGGTCAGAGTCCACATCTGCCCCTGGAAATGTCTTACAATTTAAAACCTGGTACCTAAATCTCTGTCTTACCATTATATAATCTATCTGAAACCTGTCAGTATCTCCAGGTTTCTTCCATGTATACAGCCTTCTTTTATGATTCTTGAACCAAGTGTTACCTATGATTAAGTTGTGCTCTGTGCAAAATTCTACCAGGCGGCTTCCTCTTTCATTTCTTTGCCCCAGTCCATATTGACCTACTACGTTTCCTTCTCTCCCTTTTCCTACTACCGAATTCCAGTCACCCATGACTATTAAATTTTCGTCACCCTTCACTATCTGAATAATTTCTTTTATTTGATCATACATTTCTTCAATTTCTTCGTCATCTGCAGAGCTAGTTGGCATATAAACTTGTACTACTGTAGTAGGTGTGGGCTTCGTATCTATCTTGGCCACAATAATGCGTTCACTATGCTGTTTGTAGTAGCTTACCCGCATTCCTATTTTCCTGTTCATTATTAAACCTACTCCTGCATTACCCCTATTTGATTTTGTGTTTATAACCCTGTAGTCACCTGACCAGAAGTCTTGTTCCTCTTGCCACCGAACTTCACTAATTTTCTGACCAACCTGCCCGATTAAGAGATCTGACATTCCACGCTCCGACCCGTAGAACGCCAGTTTTCTTTCTCCTGATAACGACATCCTCTTGAGTAGTCCCCGCCCGGAGATCCGAATGGGGGACTATTTTACCTCCGGAATATTTTACCCAAGAGGATGCCATCATCATTTAATCATACAGTAAAGCTGCATGCCCCCGGGAAAAATTACGGCTGTAGTTTCCCCTTGCTTTCAGCCGTTCGCAGTACCAGCACAGCAAGGCTGTTTTGGTTATTGTTACAAGGCCAGATCAGTCAATCATCCAGACTGTTGCCCCTGCAACTACTGAAAAGGCTGCTGCCCCTCTTCAGGAACCACACGTTTGTCTGGCCTCTCAACAGATACCCCTCCGTTGTGGTTGCACCTACGGTACGGCCATCTGTATCGCTGAGGCACGCAAGCCTCCCCACCAACGGCAAGGTCCATGGTTCATGGGGGGGTTCAGAGCCGTATAATATATTGTCCTCTTTCTTCATTTATGGTGAGTTAAATTCTGTGCATTTGTAAACCTAATTATACAGGTTGGTCCATTGATCGTGACTGGGGCAAATATCTCACTTCATAAGCGTCAAACGAAAAAACTACAAAGAACAAAACTTGTCTAACTTGAAGGGGGAAACCAGATGGAGCTATGTTTGGCCCGCTAGATGGCGCTGCCATAGGTCAAACGGATATCAACAGCGTTTTTTTTTTAAAAATAGGAACCCCCATTTTTATTACATATTCGTGTAGTACGTAAAGAAATATGAATGTTTTGGTTGGACCACTTTTTTCTCTTTGTGATAGATGGCGCTGTAATAGTCACAAACATATGGCTATCAATTTTAGACGAACAGCTGGTAACAGGTAGGTCTTTTAAATTAAAATACAGAACGTAGGTACGTTTGAACATTTTATTTCGGTTGTTCCAATATGACACATGTACCTTCGTGAACTTATCATTTCTGAGAACGCATGCTGTTACAGCGTGATTACCTGTAAATACCACATACATGCAATAAATGCTCAAAATGATGTCCGTCAACCTCAATGTATTTGGCAATACGTGTAACGACATTCCTCTCAACAGCGAGTAGTTCGCCCTCCGTAATGTTCGCACATGCATTGACAATGCGCTGACGCATGTTGCAGGCGTTGTCGGTGGATCACTATAGCAAATATCCTTCAACTTTCCCCACAGAAAGAAATCCGGGGACGTCAGATGTGGTGAACGTGCGGGCCATGGTATAGTACTTCGACGACCAATCCACCTCTCATGAAATATGCTATTCAATACCGCTTCAACCGCACGCGAGCTATGTGCCGGACTTCCATCATGTTGGAAGTACATCGCTATTCTGTCATGCAGTGAAACATATTGTAGTATCATCGGTAGAACATTACGTATGAAATCAGCTTACATTGCACCATTTAGATTGCCATCGCTAAAATGGGGACCAATTATTCTTCATCCCATAATGCCGCACCATACATTAACCGCCCACGGTCGCTGATGTTCCACTTGTTGCAGCCATCATGGATTTTCCGTTACTCAATAGTACATATTATGCCGGTTTACGTTACCGCTGTTGGTGAGTGACGCTTCGTCGCTAAACAGAACGCGTGCAAAAAATCTGTCATCGTCCTGTAATTTCTGTTGTGGCCAGTGGCAGAACTGTACACGACGTTCAAAGTTGTCGCCATGCAATTCCTGGAGCATAAAAAATATGGTATGGGTGCAATCGATGTTGATGTAGCATTCTCAACAACGACTTTTTTGAGATTCGCGATTCTCGCGCAGTTTGTCTGTTACTCATGTGCGGATTAGCCGCGACAGCAGCTAAAAACACCTACTTGGGCATCATCATTTGTTGCAGGTCGTGGTTGACGTTTCACACGTGGCTGAACACTTCCTGTTTCCTTAAATAACGTAACTATCCGACGAACGGTCCGGACACTTCATGATGTCGTCCAGGATACCGAGCAGCACACATAGCACACGCTCGTTGGGCATTTTGATCACAATAGCAATTCATCAACACGATATCGACCTTTTCCGCAATTGGTAAACGGTCTATTTTAACACGGATAATGTATCACGAAGAAAATACCGTCCACACTGGCGGAATATTACGTGATACCACGTACTTACACGCTTGTGACAATTACAGCGCCATCTATCACAAAGCGAAAAAAGTGATCCAACTAAAGCATTCATATTTCCTTACGTACTACACGAATATGTGATAAAAATGGGGTTTACTATTTTTAAAAAATGCAGTTGATATCCGTTTGACCTATGGCAGCGCCATCTAGCGGGCCAACTATAGCGCCGTCTGGTTTCCCCCTTCAAGCTAGACGAGTTTCGTTCTTTGTAGTTTTTTCGTTTGATGATTATTTCGTGAGATATTTGGCCCGGTCACTATCAATGGACGACCCTATATACATCGAACAACCAGTGACAGAAATAAAAGAAAAATTTAACAGTGGGATTAAAATTCAAGGCGAAAGGATACGTATCAATTATAGGATTCGCTTACAACTTCATCATCCTCAGTGAAAGTGAAGAAGAACTACAGGATCTTGTAGTGCTCAAAAAATAACAGATCATCATCATCATCATCATCATCATTTAAGACTGATTATGCCTTTCAGCGTTCAGTCTGGAGCATAGCCCACTTATAAAATTCCTCCACGATCCCCTATTCAGTGCTAAAATTGGTGCCTCACAGTGTAAGTTTAATTACTTCTCTTTTGTAAATGCGTTTTTGAAAGTGTAGGAAGGATAGTGCACAGAGGAACTCGTGATATTTCGTATTCGGTGTTTCAATCTACTGGCAGCGCAGTGGAAACCGCCATAAGTAGTTTCCGGCAGTTTCAAACTGTTTGTGTTATGAGACTTAAGGTTGCGTTTTGTGCACCGCTTGTAAATAATACGAGTTATACATATTGAAACTATATGGAGGCTATTGTCCTCTTTCTTCATTTACATTTATGCTGAGTAAAATTTTGTGTATTTGTAAACCTAATTATATACTGTGTCGACGCCTAAGCCAAACTTCGTCAGTCGTCCACCATCTTGAACCTTGGTCTTCGACTGTGGAACACATTTTTTTTTTTTTTTTTTTTTTTTTTTTTTTTTTTTTTTTTTTTTTTTTTTTTTGTTATCAGTCTACTGACTGGTTTGATGCGGCCCGCCACGAATTCCTTTCCTGTGCTAACCTCTTCATCTCAGAGTAGCACTTGCAACCTACGTCCTCAATTATTTGCTTGACGTATTCCAATCTCTGTCTTCCTCTACAGTTTTTGCCCTCTACAGCTCCCTCTAGTACCATGGAAGTCATTCTCTCATGTCTTAGCAGATGTCCTATCATCCTGTCCCTTCTCCTTATCAGTGTTTTCCACATATTCCTTTCCTCTCCGATTCTGCGTAGAACTTCCTCATTCCTTACCTTATCAGTCCACCTAATTTTCAACATTCGTCTATAGCACCACATCTCAAATGTCTCGATTCTCTTCTGTTCCAGTTTTCCCACAGTCCATGTTTCACTACCATACACTACTGTGCTCCAGACGTACATCCTCAGAAATTTCTTCCTCAAATTAAGGCCGGTATTTGATATTAGTAGACTTCTCTTGGCCAGAAATGCCTTTTTTGCCATAGCGAGTCTGCTTTTGATGTCCTCCTTGCTGCGTCCGTCATTGGTTATTTTACTGCCTAGGTAGCAGAATTCCTTAACTTCATTGACTTCGTGACCATCAATCCTGATGTTAAGTTTCTTGCTATTCTCATTTCTACTACTTCTCATTACCTTCGTCTTTCTCCGATTTACTCTCAAACCATACTGTGTACTCATTAGACTGTTCATTCCGTTCAGCAGATCATTTAATTCTTCTTCACTTTCACTCAGGATAGCAATGTCATCAGCGAATCGTATCATTGATATCCTTTCACCTTGTATTTTAATTCCACTCCTGAACCTTTCTTTTATTTATATCATTGCTTCCTCGATGTACAGATTGAAGAGAAGGGGCGAAAGGCTACAGCCTTGTATTACTCCCTTCTTAATACGAGCACTTCGTTCTTGATCGTCCACTCTTATTATTCCCTCTTCGTTGTTGTACATATTGTATATGACCCGTCTCTCCCTATAGCTTACCCCTACTTTTTTCAGAATCTTGAAGAGCTTGCACCATTTTATATTGTCGAACGCTTTTTCCAGGTCGACAAATCCTATGAACGTGTCTTGATTTTTCTTTAGCCTTGCTTCCATTATTAGCCGTAACGTCAGAATTGCCTCTCTCGTGCATTTACTTTTCCTAAAGCCGAACTGATCGTCACCTAGCGCATTCTCAATTTTCTTTTCCATTCTTCTGTATATTATTCTTGTAAGCATCTCCGATGCATTAGCTGTTAATCTGATTGTGCGGTAATTCTCGCACTTGTCAGCTCTTGCCGTCTTCGGAATTGTGTGGATGATGCTTTTCCGAAAGTCAGATGGTATGTCGCCAGACTCATATATTCTACACACCAACGTGAATAGTCGTTTTGTTGCCACTTCCCCTAATGATTTTAGGACTTCTGAAGGAATGTTATCTATCCCTTCTGCCTTATTTGACCGTAAGTCCTCCAAAGCTCTTTTAAATTCCGATTCTAATACTGGATCCCCTATCTCTTCTAAATCGACTCCTGTTTCTTCTTCTATAACATCAGACAAATCTTCACCCTCTTAGAGGCTTTCAATGTGTTCTTTCCACCTATCTTCTCTCTCCTCTGCATTTAACAGTGGAATTCCCGTTGCACTCTTAATGTTACCACCGTTGCTTTTAATGTCACCAAAGGTTGTTTTGACTTTCCTGTATGCTGAGTCTGTCCTTCCGACAATCATATCTTTTTCGATGTCTTCACATTTTTCCTGCAGCCATTTCGTCTTAGCTTCCCTGCACTTCCTATTTATTTCATTCCTCAGCGACTTGTATCTCTGTATTCCTGATTTTCCCGGAACATGTTTGTACTTCCTCCTTTCATCAATCAACTGAATATTTCTTCTGTTACCCATGGTTTCTTCGCAGCTACCTTCTTTGTACCTATGTTTTCCTTCCCAACTTCTGTGATGGCCCTCTTTAGAGACGTCCATTCCTCTTCAACTGTGTTGCCTAATGCGCTATTCCTTATTGCTGTATCTATAGCGTTAAAGAACTTCAAACGTATCTCGTCTTTCCTTAGAACTTCCGTATCCCACTTCTCAGCGTATTGATTCTTCCTGACTAATGCCTTGAACTTCAGCCTACTCTTCACCACTGCTATATTGTGATCGGAGTCTATATCTGCTCCTGGGTACACCTTACAATCCAGTATCTGATTTCGGAATCTCTGTCTGACCATGATGTAATCTAATTGAAATCTTCCCGTATCTCCCGGTCTTTTCCAAGTATACCTCCTCCTCTTGTGATTCTTGAACAGGGTATTCGCTATTACTAGCTGAAACTTCTTACAGAACTCAATTAGTCTTTCTCCTCTTTCATTCCTTGCCCCAAGCCCATATTCTCCTGTTACCTTTTCTTCTACTCCTTCCCCTACAACTGTATTACAGTGGCCCATGACTATTAGATTTTCGTCCCCCTTTACATACTGCATTACCCTTTCAATATCTCATACACTTTCTCTACCTGTTCATCTTCAGCTTGCGACGTCGGCATGTATACCTGAACTATCGTTGTCGGTGTTAGTCTGCTGTCGATTCTGATTAGAACAACCCGGTCCCTGAACTGTTCACAGTAACAGACCCTCTGCCCTACCTTCCTATTCATAATGAATCCTACACCTGTTATACCATTTTCTGCTGGTGCTGATATTACCCGATACTCATCTGACCAGAAATCCTTGTCTTCCTTCCACTTCACTTCACTGACCCCTACTATATCTAGACTGAGCCTTTGCATTTCCCTTTTCAGATTTTCTAGTTTCCCTACCACGTTCAAGCTTCTGACATTCCACGCCCCGACTCGTATAACATTATCCTTTCATTGATTATTCAATCTTTTTCTCACGGTAACCTCCTCCTTGGCAGTCCCCTCCCGGAGATCCGAATGGGGGACCATTCCGGAATCTTTTGCCAATGGAGAGATCATCATGACACTTTTTCAACTACAGGCCACATGTCCTGTGGATACACAATATATTTGCAAATTAACTGTTTTTCTCTGATGTCTTAACAATTTTGCATTTTTGAAAATAGAAATTTGTGTTACTTGCCTAAAGCTTGCATTTAAAAATGTCATTAACTTGTAGATAGTCTGTTACTTATGATATCGACAACGAGGCCTCTATTGGAGCACTTACAAGTTTCAATACACTATTTCTGTTCCGAGCCCTGTGGGCGTGTTGTACTTTGGAACAGTCTTTCATCTTTGAAGCAGCCTCAATTGTTGTTGCTGTTGTGGTCTTCAGTCCTGAGATTGTTTTGATGCAGATCTCAATGCTACTCTATCCTGTGCAAGCTTCTTCATCTCCCAGTACCGACTGCAACCTACCTCAATCTGAATCTGCTTAGTGTATTAATCTCTTGGTCTCCAGCTACGATTCTTACCCTCCACTCTGGCCTCTAATACTAAATTGGTGATCCCTTGATGCCTCACAACATGTCCTACCAACCGCTCCCTTCTTCTAGGCAAGTTGTGCCGCAGACTCCTCTTCTCCCAAATTCTGTTCCATACCTCCTGATTAGTTATGTGATCTACCCATCTAATCTTCAGCATTCCTCTGTAGCACCATATTTGGAAAGCTTCTATTTCGTCTTGCCCAAACAATTTATCGTTCATGTTTCACTTCCATACACGGCTACACTACATACAAATACTTTCAGAAAAGTCTTCCTGACACTAAAATCTATACTCGATGTTAACAAACTTCTCGTCTCCAGAAACGCTTTCCATGCCATTGCTAGTCTACATTTTATATCCTCTCTACTTCGACTATCATCAGTTATTTTACTTCCCAGACAGCAAAACTCCTTTACTACTTTAAGTGTCTCATCTCCTAATCTAATTCCTTCAGCATCACCCAGTCTACTTCGACTACATTCCATTATCTTCGTTTTGTTTTTGTTGATATCCTCCTTTCAAGACACTGTCCATTCCGTTCAACTGCTCTTTCAAGTCCTTTGCTGTCTCTGACAGAATTACAATGTCATAGGCGAACCTCAAAGTTTTTATTTCTTCTCCATGGATTTTAATACCTACTCCGAATTTTTCTTTTGTTTCCTTTACTGCTTGCTCAATATACAGATTGAATAACATCGGGGATAGGCTACAACCCTGTCTCATTCCCATCCCAACCACTGCTTCCCTTTCATGCACCTAGACTCTTATAACTGCCATCTGGTTTCTGTACAAATTTTAAATAGCCTTTCCTCCCTGTTTTTACCCATGCCACATTCAGAAATTGAAAGAGAGTACTCCAGTCAACATTGTCAAAAGCTTTCTCTAAGTGTACTAATGATAGAATGGTAGGTTTGCCTTTCCTTAACCTATCTTCTAAGATAAGTCGTAGGGCCAGTCTTGCCTCACGTGTTCCAGTATTTCTACGGAATCCAAACTGATCTTCCCCGAGGTCGGCTTCTACCAGTTTTTCCATTCGTCTGTAAAGAATTCGCGTTATTATTTTGTAGCCGTGACTTATTAAACTGATAGTTCGGTAATTTTCAGATCCGTCAACACCCGGTTTCTTTGGGATAGCAATTTTAGTGAAAGACAGCGAATGCTGCCATTCCAAAATGCAATAAGAAAATTACAGCGCTGGCTGGAAGCGAAAGTATGAAAAGTGTACCAAGGGACAACACTATTATCCGGTCGCTGGTCGTCACAGCTTAGTTCTACTCCAGTGAATGAGATTCCAGGCCGAAGACGTGTCTGGAGACGCTCCGGGCAGCGGTGGGACACCATCTTAACTGTCGCCCGCCACAGGGTCAGGTCTGATGGTCTGGGGTGCCATTCCATTTCATAGCAGGACCCCTTCGTCATAGCTGCACCCTTACAGCACAGAGGTACGTCGACGATATTCTACGCCCCTTTTTGTTGTAATTCATGACACGCCATCCTGAGCTTACATTTCAGCAAGATAATGCCTTCCAGCACAGTGTGAGAGTTTCTACTGCTTGTCTTCGTGCGTGCCAAACCCTGCTTTGGCTAACAAGATCGCCAGGTCTCTCCCAAATTGGGATCGTTTGGAGTAGTGTGCCATGGCCCTCCAACAATTTCGGAATTTTTACAGTCTAACGCGCCAATTCGAAAGAATTTGGTACTATATCCCCCATGACAACAGAAGCTCAATGGCAAGCTAATAACTGCTTGCATAAGGGTTAAAGTTGGACTAACACGTTATTGACTTGCTCAATTTGTGAAGGGCATTCTGTTGAAGAAATACATTTTTTTTCTGAAGTTGCAATTGTTTGTATCTGCATCCGATTTCTGTCCCATTCGGATAATCCCTTCGCGATGCGCCGTTAATGCAGCTTGTAGTACCAATGACCTTATTTGAGAAGATAAGTTGCTACTCACCATATAGCGGAGATGCTGAGTCGCGATAGGCATAATAAAAAGATTCACACACTCATAGCTTTCGGCCATTAAGGCCTTCGTCAGCAGTTGACACACATACACATACACACACGCACACACACTCACACAAACGCAACTACACTTTTATATTCTCAGAATGCAGTGTAGATATTGTTACATTCCATCCTGGATTTTCCATTGTTTGATTCAATAACCTTATTTTATTTTTCCAGTACGTCCTATGTAGAGTTATTAGAATTATTTATTAGGTAATTACTTAAAGACATTTATTACTGAAAGCGCTTATGCAGTTTCTGAAACCATCATTAAAAAAGGCATGCACTGCGATCTTTATGAATAAGCCGCATTAGTTTGAAGTCTTACAGTTAAATCCGTCTTTTTTTTTCAGTAAGTGTGTGTACGCAGTACATGTAATTAGATTTTTTATTATCAGTAGGCGTAAGGCGTAGGTTACCTTGTGAGGAGGGTAAGGGATTAGCGAAGAAAGACGTTTCTCGACATGTATTTATTACATATAAGCTACACAAAAATTGAATAGTGGGCCATTTAGTAATAGTTTTGCGTGGTTCTGAGAATATAATAGGACGAACGGAGAAGCCCTGATGTTCAGTTTTTGAGACAGCAACATGTGCGTGTATGTGTATGTGTATGTGTGTGTGTGTGTGTGTGTGTGTGCGCGTGTGTTCCAGCACATTTACGGCCGTCAAGTGATACAAACTGGGAGGCAAGTACGCCGCTCAATACTTTTGTGTGGACGTCATTAATACAGCTGCTAACAATCTGGCCAACAGCTGCTACTCTTTCGAATATCATATTGTGAGCAGCACGGGCTTCTGCCGCTTTTAAGAACTCTTATTGGCTAGCCTCAGAGACTTCACTAACGCTTGAGGAAATTTAGACTTTTCAACGAATTGTTGAATTTTAACTGTGAGGGTCAGCTGTTGCTGTATGCCTAGTTAATTCGCTGTGGCACTTTGTATTACGTGCATCTGCAATACTGAGAGAATCTGCCTGCAGTTTAATCGCAAACACGCGATTTTTTCTGCACATAATCTGTTAACGTCATTGTGTTGGACGCTACTACATGCTTTTTGTAGGGCCTCCATTTTATTTTCTTAGTTTTCCTTTGAAAAATAAGTAATCAATTCATCAAAGCTAAATAATAGATGTTGTGTGCCATTATTGATCCTATGGGATTTGCCGAAGTTATCATTAATCAGTTTTATTTATGTTTAATTTGCAAAACCTGTCCCGCTTTGAATTTCGACTGCAGGATCAATTGTGTAGCGTAGCCGCAGGGCATGAATGTGACGATGAGCGACCCATTCCTACGACGGATAGCATGCCATCATTAGCCACGGCAGTAGCTTGCCTAACGTCCGCGGACAGGTAAGCGGTCCCTTTTGTTTGCTGAGTCGCTCAGGTAGAATGGGCCAAGCGTACCTGTATTGTATGTTTGTACGAAAGCAGGTAGCTCCATTCACTACTGAGACAAACACTCCATTTCTCTTTCCCACTAACTTATTTACACCAAAAATCTGAATGTTGTCAGTTTCTAGTTCCAGAGAGCTTTCTGTACCGTGTATTGTGAGCTACACTGCTTTTTAGGAGGGCTTCGAACTCTGGCAAATTGTTGCCAATTCTACGACAGTAGTTCACGGTGACTGCCAAGTAACTAACCTAATAGACGTTTCCTCTCGACAGTACGTTGTATACAGTCTCTATCGCTAGTTAAAATCCATTGACCATCGTCACCGGGTGGCAGTCTCAAACGGCGATAATAAACGCTTGACACCTAGAAATGGTTGTGAATAAATAGTAACGAGCAAGAAAAATTAAATTCCGACCACTTTCTGTTGTCTCTGTGCTAAAGGATAATTTTACTTCGCTAAGCATGTTCCAATTACTTCAGCTGTTCCAATCAACGTTATTGTATGTAAACATTTTTCCGAAAAGGTGTGTTTCGAATCATGAACAGGTGCTGTATTTTCAGTGTGCGTCTCATCTCTACTTGTGGCTCTGAGGCTTTGATCGCTTGCTCACTACTCAAGTTTAATAGCCACAGGTCAGTGCCGGTCAGTAGGTGAATCTACTGTGTATGTAAAATTATCTTTTTCGATATCCCTCGCTTATTGAAGAAACTATTTGAGCGATGTTTCTTAAACAAACAAACCCTTCACAAACTTTAAGATGGTTCACGAAAAATAGAAAGAGATACCACGAGAGTAAAGGGAATTTGCAGGAAGACAAAAAACTGGTAACAGAAATCACGGATGTTGAAAACGTAATAATTATGTGCAACTTCTATTGGATTCTTGGCAGATTGGTAGCCGATATTATGTATCGCTCAGGCTGCATACACAAAGATACGTAAACTTGATGAGACAACATGTTTCTCATCTTTCGCAGAGCATATGCTACCATGAGAATTTGTAACGCCCTAAAACTGGCTAGAATAAAACTCTGAACCGCTGTATTCAGCCAGGAGGACACTAACAGTTGTACTTTTCTAGCACATATTGTATGTCAGTGTTGTGCACATAGTTCCGCGTAGTCAGCGCTTACACAACTTTCCCACTACAGAGCGCCCCACTAAGCACAGCAGCACAGGAGCAGTGTTCGTCCATCTCCGCACTACGATATGGTGCTGTCCTAGAGACGGACCCAATTCTGCATCCGCCGATCCGAGTATTAATATGTAACGCAGCCAATGAGATTGCTGCAAACGTAGAACCTTTTCTCCTCGCGGATCACACTCGCGCAGTGATACCTGAACGCACGAGGTATTATAACGAGTGTACAGACCTCCGATTAGTCAGTCTGCATCAGTCTGCATTAGTCTGTAGTCCAGTTCCAGTCTTCGCCTAATAAGATTATCATATTCCTGTACATAGCCATGAAGAGAAATGTATAGACACTTTGTCAAGTATCAGAGATATGTGAGAATAAGATTAACATACCAAGACCCAAGGAACTTCAGATTGTAAACAGCATCCAGAATCAAGTTACGTAATATCTATGTTTTTTTATTATTTTAATAAATGTGTGTGAAAATTAATCAAGTTCTGTTTAAAGTTGGTCACCGTCAGTCTGCTACTCCAAGCGTGCAAGTAGCATTTCTATCGTCTAACGGCAGAAGATAAACACGCCACGATAAGACCACGAGACATATTGCTGACACTCGCCTTCTTCGTTAAAGCGACAAGTCAAATAATCTGATGGTGTGTGTACCGAAGGTCTTACAGTACGCACACCACAGTCAGATTGAATGTTTTGGCCACAGTAATTGATGGATAAGCCTGACAAAACGCCTTTACCCGCCAGAAGGTAAAAACATAGTTGATGATGGCGATATCTCAGAGGGTCAGTCACAAATAAAACAATAATTTAAAAAATGAAAAGATGTAACATAGCTGTCAACATGGTAGAGATGCAGCACGCATTGTATATGTAGAGAGAGGCAGGTATAATAACCCTCTGTTGCTGCAGCGTCATACAGATCACTGTGAACGCAATACATATTTCACGCAGGGCTAGCCACCGTTTTGATTAATTGCCCGCTTATCAAGCTGTATTCGCTGCGCCGTTGTTTTGCTAACTGATAAATGTCACAAACTGCACACCACCTCCGGAATTGGAAATTTCGTCGCGGAATGGAACACCAGAAATATCAGTAAATATTCAGTTATCCAGTATTCTGTTGCTGTGTCGACGAGAGTTGTATTCATTGGCGCAGACTTACGGGGCCATGCAAATATGAGGCGTTTTTTGAAGGCTGTCTTCTTTTATAAGGCCATTTCTTCAAGTTTCTAAGGGTCGATGAACAAGGATATTTTTCTACAAATCGCCGGTGGTGATTTCTTACAAGAAATCTGTTCACCTCCAGACAAAACTCGCTAGGAGGTGTCATTTAAGAGTTATTGCTTACACTCTGATTAAACCAGCTTTGCTGAATTGGAAAGGAAACACGAACAAAAAGATGAAACATTGTACTGAACAGCGTCTCTCAGGGACAAAGGTGCAATGAACTACAAATGGATACAACTCTCTGTTATTAACAGGGTGATTTATAATTAAACTTTCAAAACGCTGTTGAAATAACGCCGTTGTCACAATGACGTCAAGTTGCAACGGAATATTATCGGAGAAGGGTGGAAACGTATGGCAGAAGAAAAACATAGTGTGAAAATTGATCAATAGATGGCGCTGTTTGTGACAGAATACGTAAATGAAAACACCTGCCGTGCGCACGACCCATTGAAGTTGGTATAAACACACCGGGTACACGGCTTCACATTTGCGACGTTCGCCATGACTGTCTCAATGCAGCATCGAGCTCTGCTTGTAAGGCTGAATTACAAGAATTATGATTGTGTACTCGTCGCTCTGCAGAAGTTACGGACACTGAAGGGTTTGAAAAAATCCGTTGGTCCGATAACTGCCGTGGGTCTGAAGAAATGATTCGGAAATTCGAAAAGACGGGTCCTCTTGGTGTGCGTTCTGGTAGAGGAAGGAAACGAATTGATCCGACGTCAGTGGGAGCAATGGCGGAGACGAATGATGGCGTGCAAACGTGTAGTGCATGGAGAATTGCCCGAACATTGGACTTACCGGTGAGCACGGCGCGTAAAATCCTGTGAAACATCCTTCTTTACTATCCATTCAAAATCACCCATGTACAGCCGGCCGCGGTGGTCGAGCGGTTCTAGGCGCTTAAGTCCGGAACCGCGCGACTGCCTCGGGCATGGATATGTGTGATGTCCTTAGGTTAGTTAGGTTTAAGTAGTTCTAAGTTCTAGGGGACTGATGACCTCAGCTGTTAAGTCCCATAGTGCTCAGAGCCATTTGAACCCATGTACACGAGTTGCTTCCTGTTGACGTGCCAGCAAGACAGACTTTTGCTTTAGAATTTCTTGCTCGCAGGGAAGTGGACAATGATAGGCCGTGGAAAATTTTGTGGACAGACGAAGCCCACTTCCATTTGACAGGATATGTAAATATACAGAATTGTCGGATGTGGGCAACGGAAAATCCACACGCAAATCAACCAGTACCACTCCATCCTCAAAACGTCACTGTGTAGCGAGGTTTTACGGCATCATTTATCATAGGGCAATATTTTTTCGAAGAGAAAGGTGCTACCGGTCCTGTTACCTGTACCGTCACTGGTAAACGCAGTGAGTGTCTTTTGAGCAACCACGTCATTCCAGCTCTCCAACAGCGTGGATGTTTGGATGGGATCATTTTTATGCAAGATGGCGCACCTCTTCAGTTAAGCAGCTGCTGAAGCGCCGTTTCGGAAGTTCTAGAATTATCAGCCGCCATTTCCCTACAGCCTGGCTATCCCGATGACCTGATCTTAATCCGCGTGACTCCTGTTTTTGGGGCTATCTGAAAGATGTGTTCATTGTTCCGATTGCTAGCTTACTTGCATTGAAGGCACGTACTGCGCAACACTTCCTGAACGTGACCCAGGAAACGCTTCGATCAGTTGTAACACACGCTGTTTCTCGATTTCAACCTGTTGCAGAAAACGGTGGACAGCATATTGAAGATGTTTTGCGCCAGTTACACGGAAATTAATAACCCGATTTGATTTTGATTGATGCTTTTGTGCGGTTTTTGGCCTCAGGACAATTAAAAAACGATTTTTCCCATCCGATATGATATGACCTTGCTGTGGTGCATGGGCTTACGCAACTAACAATATCACACCTGTACATCCATGCACACGGTGTAGTTCAGTTTGTTTAACGTCAAACGTACACCTTAAGCATAGTTGTATGATTCATTTGTCATTTATAGCCGACCACTATTAAATTATGATGCTTACAGCGCCATCATTTGCTACAGTTTTTAACTATTTATTTTCATTCTGCCATACGTTTTCCTCCTTCTACGATAATATTCCGTTGCAATTTGACGTCATTCTTACCAGAGGTTTTATTTCTACTGCGGACTGAAAGTTTAATTTCAATCACCCTGTATAATCACTAGGTAAAAAGGAATGGAGCTAAAGTAATGCGCTGTTGACAGGGACACTCAGGGGGAGTGTTTTGAACGCCTAGAAAAGAGAAGATTTCTTCCTTAGTTGATACTGCCGTCTTCTCTTCGCGAAGTTGGTTGGTTGGTTGGTTTAAAGAGAGGGAAAGGGACCAAACTACGACGTCATTGGTCTCGCGAAATGTGAATGCCATCATATACACTGACGACCCCAAAACCCTATTGAGCCGTGGAGGCTCGCATCGATTCTATTTTCGACAGGAGTCCTGCTCATTGGTTTTCGGCTGTTCGAGTCGGCTGGGTGGCGCATGGCGGCGACACGAGTGTTGTGACGAGTGTGGGCGGCCAGTGAAAAAATGGACGCGAAGCGAGCAGAGACAGGGAGTTGAATTTGGCATTTGCTAGGCCGTAGTCTGATTTGACCGTGCTCGTTGTGGTCCTGCCGTAGCGCCTTCTTGAGCGTTGTCATTGTTGTGGAAAATGGCTTGGTTTCGCTTTCGCCTTGGTCAATGGTGAACTTCTTGGCTAGCTGGAAAGTCAAGTATTTCGTATTGACAAGTTAGAAGATTACCTGTAGATAATCTCTCACTCCATGATTTTCAATTGTTTCTGCTTTGGCTTGTGGCCCTATTCATTGTGTGATTTGGAAAGTGCCTTTTAAGCTGTTACATGACTACGATACCTCGATATATTGTGTTATCTCCTTCTTTTTAAGAAAAAGAAAAGGAAAAAGTTACAGCTGATTTCCTTTTGAGTATTATTTAAGCTGCTTGTTGAGCTAGCGTAAACTCGATAAGAAGTGAAATTTTTCTATGACATTGAGAGTATGACAAGTGCTTTAGTTGTATTCCTTCCAGCGCCTCAAAGAGTCGTTGCGGTGTCTATCGCTTTGGGCAGGTGTTTGTACTCGCCTGCATATTGGGTGAAAGAAAGCAGACTGAAACCTGTAAGCAGTTTTGGTATTAGATGTAGCACGCCTCCGGGTCCGGAGCTATAAGCTTTATCGCATTAGAATTTTTTGATCATTCGTGACAAATTTCGTATATATAGTTGTATTTTCCCCGCTCCCCGCCTATCGCAACATTTTAATGAATACCCTCTTGTTACTTTCTAAGTTTTTGAGAGACACGTTTGAAGCTCAACAATGGTTTATATCACACTCGTCCCTCTTCGATCTAATAGTTCACTGGGATGGGATAATTAACTTATGAGATATGATCCCATTTCTGAACACGTATCAAATCAGTGAAGCCAAACTCATAAGCCAGTTTTTAGTCTGTGCTACGAATGACGCCGCGACATGGAAGCAGTTCCAGGGACAGGAGCAAACAGCTCAACTGTTCACACTCTTTCACCTGTGTTCGTAACATCTCACAATATCTGCCATGGCAGAAGATGTAACAGTGACTGAAAATCATGCCTAAAGCCAAGGCCTGAATTTCAGAAATCTTGTCAACAAGGAAATAAACACTGTCAAAGCCTGCATTGTGTGAAGTTAATAACGGAGTTTGTTGAGAATGCTGCTGCGTACTTTACTTCAGTAAATCCCAAGTATACTAGTCATCCAATACGTCCGCACTTCAACTGTTAATCTATTCACTGGCTGTTATTCGGATTGTTTGTGCTCTAGGCTTTCACATTTAAACGGACATCGACTAGCAACCTGCTATTTGAACTGTGGCTCATTTACCCTGTACGCTCTATTTATGATTCATTTACTCGGCTGCTTTCTCTCATTCTTCATTCAGACTATTCCCACCTCCCTAGCAAAAACCTGAATCACTTGTCGAATCTAATATACGACAGTTCTTACGGTCTTTGCATGTCTGTGAATACTGTTCACTTACCTAAGTCGATACAAGACCCTGGTGCACATGACAGTCCCTCGGCATTATTAAAACCCTTGGGAGACTTAGCCATGCCAAAAATACTTCACCTGGTGTGCAAAATATATTGTTGTTATCTTCCATCTGAAGACTGGTTTGATGCAGCTATCCACGCTACCCTACCCTGTCCAGGCCTCTTTATCTAGAATAACTGCTGCAACCAATATCCATTTCAACCTGCTTACTGTGTTCACTTCTTGGTCTTCCTCTACAATTTTACCTCCCCACCTTACTTCCAGGTTTAAATTGATGATCACTTGATCCCTCAGAATGTGTCCTGTCAACCAATCCCTTCTTTCAGTCAAGTGATCCCACACATTTCTTTCCCCCCCATTCTATTCGGTACCTCCTTATTAGTTACGCGATCTAGCCATCTAATATTCAGCATTATTCTGTAGTAACATATTTCAAAGCCTTCCAGTCTCTTCTTCTTTGTACTGCTTATCGTACATTTTTAGCTTCCGTACAAGGTAACACTCAAGACAAATACCTCCAGAAAAAACTTCCTAACATTTAAGTTTAAATTCGATGTAAACAAATTCCTCTTTCTCGACTTCTGCTTTTCTGACGTTAGCCAGTGTGCATTTTATACCATCTTTATGTTGGTCATCAGCAGTTATTTTGCTGTCCAGACGATAACACTAATCAATTGCTTTTAGAGTCTCATTTTCTAATCTAATGCCCTCAGCATCGCCAGATTTAATTTGACTACATTCCATTAACCTTGATCTGCTTTTGTGAATGTTCATCTTATACCCTCCTTTCAAGACACTGTCCATTCTGTTCAACTGCTCTTCTATATCTTTTGGTGCTCCTGCCAGAACAACAATGTTATTGGCAAACCTCAATGCTTTTATTTCTAAACCCTGAACTTTAATTCCTTTTCCTATTTTTTTTTGTTTCCTTTACCGCTTGCTGAGTGTACGAATTGAGTAATGGCGGGAAGAGTCTTCAACCCTATATCACTGTTTCTCAAGCACTGCTTCCTCTTCATGCCATTTCAGTCTCATAGCTGCTGTCTGATTTCTGTACAAGTTGAAAGTAACCGTTCGCTCGCTGGTTTTAACCTAATACCTGCTGCATTTCAAAGAGTGTATTCCAATCAACACTTTAATACGCTTTCTCTAAGTCTACAAATGCTATAAACGGAGGTTCGCTTTTCTTCAACCAGTCTTCTAAGATCCGTTGTAAGGTCAGTATTGCCTCACGTGTTCTTACGTTCCTCCGACAGCCAAACTGATCTTCCCCGAGGTCGCCTTCTACGAGTTTTCCCATTCTTCTGTAAATAATTCGAGTTGGTATTTTACAACCAAAATTTATTAAACTGATAGTTCGGTAATATTCTCACCTGATGGTATTTGCCTTCTTCGGAATTGGAAGATATTCTAGAAATGCAAAATACCTTCAGATACCAAAAAGATTTCATTTCCACTGAAGGTAGGATGTGAACACTAGCTAATCATCAGTTTAACAGGCAATGATTACAAACTATTGACTGGAATCGTTTACAGAATTACTATAAAAACTGGTAGATGCCGACACTGGCTTCCAGAGAAGTGTAGGTACAACGGAGGGCATACTGACTCCATGACTCACGGTATAGACAGTTTAAAGAACGGCAAAGCTACGTTTATAGCATTTAAAGATTTAGAGAAAGCTTTTGACAATATTGACTGACACAGATCTTTGAATTTTGAAAGTAGCAGGGATATAATACACTCCTGGAAATGGAAAAAAGAACACATTGACACCGGTGTGTCAGACCCACCATACTTGCTCCGGACACTGCGAGAGGGCTGTACAAGCAATGATCACACGCACGGCACAGCGGACACACCAGGAACCGCGGTGTTGGCCGTCGAATGGCGCTAGCTGCGCAGCATTTGTGCACCGCCGCCGTCAGTGTCAGCCAGTTTGCCGTGGCATACGGAGCTCCATCGCAGTCTTTAACACTGGTAGCATGCCGTGACAGCGTGAACGTGACCCGTATGTGCAGTTGACGGACTTTGAGCGAGGGCGTATAATGGGCATGCGGGAGGCCGGGTGGACGTACCGCCGAATTGCTCAACACGTGGGGCGTGAGGTCTCCACAGTACATCGATGTTGTCGCCAGTGGTCGGCGGAAGGTGCACGTACCCGTCGACCTGGGACCGGACCGCAGCGACGCACGGATGCACGCCAAGACCGTAGGATCCTACGCAGTGCCGTAGGGGACCGCACCGCCACTTCCCAGCAAATTAGGGACACTGTTGCTCCTGGGGTATCGGCGAGGACCATTCGCAACCGTCTCCATGAAGCTGGGCTACGGTCCTGCACACCGTTAGTCCGTCTTCCGATCACGCCCCAACATCGTGCAGCCCGCCTCCAGTGGTGTCGCGACAGGCGTGAATGGAGGGACGAATGGAGACGTGTCGTCTTCAGCGATGAGAGTCGCTTCTGCCTTGGTGCCAATGATGGTCGTATGCGTGTTTGGCGCCGTGCAGGTGAGCGCCACAATCAGGACTGCATACGACCGAGGCACACACGGCCAACACCCGGCATCGTGGTGTGGGGAGCGATCTCCTACACTGGCCGTACACCTCTGGTGATCGTCGAGGGGACACTGAATAGTGCACGGTACATCCAAACCGTCATCGAACCCATCGTTCTACCATTCCTAGATCGGCAAGGGAACTTGCTGTTCCAACAGGACAACGCACGTCCGCATGTATCCCGTGCCATCCAGCGTGCTCTAGAAGGTGTAAGTCAACTACCCTAGCCAGCAAGATCTCCGGATCCGTCCCCCATTGAGCATGTTTGGGACTGGATGAAGCGTCGTCTCAAGCGGTCTGCACGTCCAGCACGAACGCTGGTCCAACTGAGGCGCCAGGTGGAAATGGCATGGCAAGCCGTTCCACAGGACTACATCCAGCATCTCTACGATCGTCTCCATGGGAGAATAGCAGCCTGCATTGCTGCGAAAGGTGGATATACACTGTACTAGTGCCGACATTGTGCATGCTCTGTTGCCTGTGTCTATGTGCCTGTGGTTCTGTCAGTGTGATCATGTGATGTATCTGACCCCAGGAATGTGTCAATAAAGTTTCCCCTTCCTGGGACAATGAATTCACGGTGTTCTTATTTCAATTTCCAGGAGTGTATTTAGAGAGAAAGGTTGGTTACAACTTGAACAGAAACCAGACTGTGGTTACAAGTTTCCAAGACATGAAATGGAAGCAATGATTGGGAAGGGAGTGAGACATACTTGCAGCCCATCCTCGGTAGTATTCAATCTGTAACAGCAAACAAAAAAAAGTGAAATTTGCAAAGGGAGTTAAAATTGAAGCAGAAGAAATTAAAGATTTAAGGTTTGCCGATGAAACTGTAATTCTGTCGCAGACTGCAAACGATTTGGAAGAGCAGTTGAACGGAATGTATAGTGTCTTAAAATGTGATTATCAGATGAACATCAAGAAAAGTAAAACAAGGCTAATGGGTTGTGGTCGAATTAAATCAGGTGATGCTGAGGGAACTAAATCAGCAGATGAGACACTAATAGCAGGAGATGTGTTTGCTATTTAGGCAGCAAAGTAAGTGACAATGACCGACGTAGAGCAAGTAAAATGCAAACTGGCTATAGCAAGCAAGGATTTTTTTTTAAAGCAGTCCAAACACAAAGAGAACAGAAGCTCATGAAAAATGGTATTACAGAAGAATGCTGAAGATTGGTGTGTGGATTGAATAATTAATGAAAGAGTAGTTAAGCTGACTAAGGAAAAATGTTTATTGAAGACCTTGACTGAAAAGAGGAATTGGTCGAGCGGACACATCTAAAATATCAAGGAATCGTCAGTTTGCTAATCAAGGAGAGTGTGACAGGTAAAAATTGTAAAGGCAGAGCAAAGTATGATTACAGGTCCGTAATTTTCGGGAACGTGATCTGCCCATAGAGATCTCGTGTCACATTTCCAGAAACATGCAAACCACGCAGAAATGCTACTGTACTGTTTCAAAGGTATACCAACACCGCGTTTAGAAGATGACCACAAAATTTTGCTTCATACTACTCAATCTTATAGCGACTTCGTATTTACTGAACCGTTGTGTGTGTTTATCAGTGTAGCAAGCACTCCGTGTTGTCATCACTACTCCTGTTACTGCAGCTCATACATTTTCCATGTGCAGAAAGTCAAAGGATATGGCAGACTGGAGCATAAAAGAGCCATCGCCGTAAATCATGGAAGCAAATGTCGCGAAGAGCACTTGCCCCCTGTACCTTATAGAATCGTCACCCTGTCTGCCTTTCACGGCAAATCGCCGGCGTTTCTGTTGATTACCGCTCAACACATAAACTAGCTGTGCAACAGGTCGCCGTCATTTATTACGGCACAGATGGAAAAGCACTTCGTCTTCGTCTGATCATATCCGCGATTAGAATGCGAGATGAAACCTGACGAACAGTCAGCTCACGCTAAATTCTAAACTAGATTCGGCTCGAAAATGGCTGTTAATTTACAGCTACAAAAGAACAATGCGTGTTCTGTGGTATGGAAAGAAATAGATAAGGGTAGATTTCAGCATACTGTCATCTACAGTGTGGTCTTTTGGAATTTCCTCGGTATGAAGACTGCATGCAACAAACGACAAATGAAAGTGAAATGCGCTACGTGCTTGGATACGCAAGTGATTAGTACACAGTGGTTATAATTAAGCTTTCGCTACCTGAGGAAGTGCAAAATGGCTAAGCAGGGATGGCTAGAGGACAAATGTAGGGATGTAGAAGCTTATGTCACTAGGGGTAAGATAGATACTGCCTACAGGAAACTTAAAAAGACCTCTGGAGAGAAGAGAACCACTTGTATGAATATCAAGAGCTCAGACGGCAACCCAGTTCTAAGCAAAGAAGGGAAGGCAGAAAGGTGGAAGGACTATATAGAGGGTTTATACAAGGGCGATGTACTTGAGGACAATATTATGGAAATGGAAGAGGATGTAGATGAAGACGAAATACTGCGTGAAAAGTTTGACAGAGCACTGAAAGGCCTGAGTCGAAACAAGGCCCCGGGAGTAGACAACATTCCATTAGAACTACTGACGGCCTTGGGAGAGCCAGTCGTGACAAAACTCTACCATCTTGTGAGCAAGATGTATGAGACAGGCGAAATACCCTCAGACTTCAAGAAGAATATAATAATTCCAATCCCAAAGAAAGCAGGTGCTGACAGATGTGAAAATTACCGAACTATCAGTTTAATAAGTCACAGCTGCAAAACACTAACGCGAATTCTTTACAGACGAATGGAATACCTGGTAGATGCGGACCTCGGGGAGGATCAGTTTGGATTCCGTAGAAATGTTGGAACACGTGAGGCAATACTGACCTTATGACTTATCTTAGAAAAAAGATTAAGAAAAGGCAAACCTACGTTTCTAGCATTTGTAGACTTGGAGAAAGCTTTTGACAATGTTGACTGGAATACTCTCTTTCAAATTCTTAAGGTGGCAGGGGTAAAATACAGGGAGCGAAAGTCTATTTACAATTTGTACAGAAACCAGATGGCAGTTATAAGAGTCGAGGGGCATGAAAGGGAAGCAATGGTTGGGAAAGGAGTGAGACAGGGTTGTAGCCTCTCCCCGATGTTATTCAATCAGTATTTGAGCAATCAGTAAAGGAAAGTCAAATTAAATCGGGTGATGCTGAGGGAATTAGACTAGGAAATGAGACACTTAAAGTAGTAAAGGAGTTTTGCTATTTAGGAACTAAAATAACTGATGATGGTCGAAGGAGAGAGGATATAAAATGTAGACTGGCAATGGCACGGAAAGCGTTTCTAAAGAAGAGAAATTTGTTAACATCGAGTATAGATTTATGTATCAGGAAGTCGTTTCTGAAAGTATTTGTATGGAGTGTAGCCATGTATAGAAGTGAAACTTGGACGATAAATAGTTTGGACAAGAAGAGAATAGAAGCTTTCGAAATGTGGTCCTACAGAAGAACGCTGAAGATAAGGTGGATAGATCACGTAACTAATGAGGAGGTATTGAATAGGACTGGGGAGAAGAGAAGTTTGTGGCAGAACTTGACTAGAAGAAGGGATCGGTTGGTAGGACATGTTTTGAGGCATCAAGGGATCACAAATTTAGCATTGGAGGGCAGCGTGGAGGGTAAAAATCGTAGAGGGAGACTAAGAGATGACTACACTAAGCAGATTCAGAAGGATGTAGGTTGCAGTAGGTACTGGGAGATGAAGAAGCTTGCATATGACAGAGTAGCATGGAGAGCTGCATCAAACCAGTCTCAGGACTGAAGACCACAACAACAACAACAACTACCTGAACCAGTGTAGACGGAAAACTATTTACCGTACTGGTAGCCAACATTATAGGAACGATGTTCAGACTGTGCGGCGCTGCAGGATTTACGTTGTTAGTAGTGATCGCTTCTTGGCTTCTCCGGCACTGTCACGACGTCGCAGAGTTGAAATACAACCATCAGTGTGCATTACAACTGCAGACACTCAACATGCGTCTGGACAAGTTGAGCAGGGCTTTACGCGTAAAGCTATTCTATCAAAACAACAGCAACAGTGCTGCTGCTCCACAGGATTATCGACGCATTAAAGGAATACGGAAAGTAGTTGCGAGTATACAGGGGAAGCGGAAAAAACATCATCTGTTAACATGAGACTTCCTGGATGATTAACACTCTGTACCGGAGCGAGACTCAAATTCGGGACTGCACACACATTTAATCATCCAGGAAGTAGCCGACCGCTGTGACCGAGCCGCTCCAGGCGCTTCAGTCCGGAACCGCGCTGCCGCTACGGTCGCAGGTCCGAATCCTGCCTCGGGCATGGATGTGTGTGATGTCCTTAGGTTAGTTAGGTTTCAGTAACTCTAAGACTAGGGGACTGATGACCTCAGATATTAAGACCCACCGTGCTTAGAGCCATTTGAACCATTTTACCAGGAAGTTTTATATCATGGCACACACTGCTGCAATGGGAAAGTTTCATTCTGGAATCATCCGATAAGTCACAAAGCGGACTAAGCTGTGTGTTGAGAGCTATTTGATGTAAAATGGCCATTTGGAGAGGGATCATATCAAGCACGTTTAACTGTCTTGATCGCAAAATTATTTGAACAATAAATGGTACAAATGGCTCTAAGCACTATGATACTTAATATCTGAGGTCATTAGTCTTCTAGACTCAGAACTACTTAAACCTAACAAACGCAAGGACATCACACACATCCATGCCCGAGGCAGGATTCGAACCTGCGACCGTAGCAGCAGCGTGGTTCCGGAGTGAAGCGCCTAGAACCGCTCGGCCACAGTGGCCGGCATATTTGAACATAATTACGGAATAGCGGAGTGTGAGACTCTGAAGATAGCTATTGCAATATCAAACCCCGTAATTCTGTTCAAAAAGCTCTGCGATTAAGACAAATTAAAAATTATGTATGTTGCGCGATCAAGGCTGACGATCATTGAAGGTGACTGTGATGAAAAATAAAACGACGACGGCTGCAAAGGAACTCCAGAGTTGAAGTCGCACCCCGCGACACGAAGAGAGCTTCATAAGCTAGGAATTGCAGGGCAGTGTAAATTACCGTGACAGGAACATGTCGCGTCGAACTCATAAAACCTGGACTTCGGAGCAATCCTATGAAGTCTTCTGGTCGGGTAAGTCTTGTTTGCCGGCCACTGTGGCCGAGCGATTCTAGGCGCTTCAGTCCGGTACTGTTCTGCTGCTACGGTCACAGGTTCGAATCCTGCCTCGGGCATGGATGTGTGTGATGTCCTTAGGTTAGTTAGGTTTAAGTAGTTCTAAGTGTAAGGGACTGATGTCCTCAGATGTTAAGTCCAATAGTGCTCGGAGCTATTTGAATTTTAGTCTTGTTACGAATTTCTGCCCGAGTTCGCATCCGATGAGTGAAAGTTGTCGGTGGATCGGTGATGATTTGCGCAACCAGATTGTGGTATTCCATTGGCCCTATGGATACTTTGCAGCAACACATTAATACCAAGGACTGACCATATTAGCTGATCAGGTCCACCCCTTGGTACAATGTTTCATGTGCTCCAAGAAAACAGGGCCCCTCTTGACACAGCTATCACCCAGCACTGGTTTTGTGAGCACGATAACGAAGTCAAGTTTCCCCTGCGCACCAAAGTACAAGACCTCAATTTTATTCAGGCTCTGTGAACTTCTTTGGTGAGAAGGGTGCATGATCACTATCCATCACATCATCATTGCCTGAACTTCCGTCAGTTTCGCAGGAAAAGAACTGTAATATTCCCCCGAAAACCATACGCGACGTGTAGTTATCGATACCCAGACGACTGGAAGCTGTTTTTAATACCAACTGTTTTCCTACACCGTATGAGGTGTGGTAGTGTTGCAGTTGTATTTCCACGCGTTCGCGCACGCCCTGTATACTCGAGGTCCCCAAGACATTATCTTCGAACAAGAGACGCAAGCAAGAGAACTGTATTTTCCCCATGCTATACTAACCTACCTTAATACAGCTACTACTGCTCTGGTCAGCAAAGTCTCCAGGTCTTTCACTAACTGAAAACATCTAGATAATGGAAGGCCCCCCTTGCCAGCGACTTCGGGTAATGAACTCTGGCACTGAGTTGTAGCAGCGTGAATTGATGTACCTGTATCTGGCATTTAATCTTAAACGCGATGTTCCACAGGAATGAAGCCACTGTTGGTGCCAGAGGTGGTACCTCTGTGTACTCAGTGTTGCACTTTATATACCTCCCAATTACGTGCAAATCTAATAATGTATTCTTCCTACTGTACTGTACCTAGGGTGTCTCAAACATTTTGGATCAAATTGAAACAGTTGGTAGTGGGTCCACAACCGATTACCAATGATCGGAAGCGAATATTCATCGTGTTATGGACATACACAGCATACACTGCATAGCAACTACTTAGCTCACACTAACTGTGCAAAGTGACGACCGCCAGGCTCAGTGCTTGTATTGCATACGGTTCTGCCGCACTCTCGCAAAGGTCCCAAGTGTGTGCTGCACGCTGGAACGGACAGGGGATGATAAACAGCGTAACACTCTGACCATGTAACGGACACACTATACACGGCTTAGCTCATAGCAGGTGTGTCATGTGATGACCACATGCATCTCACCGGCGCATTAACCTGTGCCGCACCTGTGTCCACGGTGAAGCGTGTTACTGAGGACAGTGCATGACACGTTGTCAAAGATGGAACTTTACTCATCATGCAAGCTGGCACAGATGTACAAAGAACACTTTGCCGGCCTTTGTGACCGATCGGTTCTAGGCGCTTCAGTCCGGAACCGCGCTGCTGCTACGGTCGCATGTTCGAATCCTGCCTCGGGCATGGATGTGTATGATGTTCAAATGTGTGTGAAATATTATGGGAGTTAATTGCTAAGGTCATCAGTCCCTAAGCTTACACACTACTTAACCTAAATTATCCTAAGGTCAAAGACACACACCCATGCCCGAGGGAGGACTCGAACCTCCGCCGGGATCAGCCGCATAGTCCATGACTGCAGCGCCTAAGACCGCGGGGCTGTGTGTGATGTCCTTAGGTTAGTTAGGTTTAATTAGTTCTAAGTCTAGGACACTGATGACCTCAGATGTTAGGTCCCATAGTGCTTAGAGCCATTCGAACCATTTTAGAGAACACTTTCCGATAGGCGTTCGTCTTAACTGGAAGAAGTTTATCGCCGTGGATACCATCTTACGAGAGACAGGGTCGTTAGCGCCTCACAGAGCCGCCGAAGAGTCGCGCCAAAGGCGTCCGAACACCAGGCTTTGAGGAGACGGTGCTGGATGACGTGGCCGACCACCCAGTAGTAAGGACCCGTCGATCTGTGTGTGAAAGTCGTACTTCGAAGGAGGTTTTTTTTCCCGCCATGAATTCCTCTCCTGTGCCAACACCTTCCTTCTCCTTCTCACAGTAGCACTTGCAACCTACGTCCTCAATTATTTGCTGGATGTGTTCCAATATCCGTTTTCCTCAACAGTTTTGCACTTTACAGATCCCTCTAGTACCGCGAAAGACATTCCCTGATGTCTTGACAGATGTCTCACCATCCTGCCCCTTCTCCTTGTCAGTTTTTTCCACGTATTCCTTTCCAATTCTGCGCGGAATCTCCTCGTTTCTTACCTTATCAGTCCACCTCATTTTCAACATTCCTCTGTAGCACCACATATCAAATGATTCGATTCCCTTCTGGTTTTGGCAGAGTCCATGTTTCGCTACCATACAATGCTGTGCTCCAGACGCACATTCCCAGAGATTTCTTCCTCAAATTAATGGCTATGTTTGAAAATAGTAAACTTCTCTTGGCCATGAATGACCTTTTCGCCAGTGCTGTTCTACTTTTGCTGTCCTCTTTGCTCCGTCAGTCATTGGTTATTTTGCTGCCTAGGTAGCATAATTCATTAACTTCATCGACTTCGTGACCATCGGTCCTGATGTTGTGTCTCACTGTCCTCATTTCTTCTACTTCTCATTACTTTCATCTTTCTGTGATTCATTCTCAGTCCATATTCTGTACTCGTAAGACGGTTCATTCCATTCAGTAGATCATGTAATTCTTCTACACTTTCACTCAGGATAGCAACACCTTCAGCGAATTGTATCAATGATAACCTTCCACAATGAATTTTATTTCCAATCCTGAACCTTTCTTTTATTTCCATCATTGTTTCTTCGACGTACAGATTAAACGGTAGGGACGAAAGACTACATCCCTGTCTTACACCCTTTTTAATCCGAACACTAATTTCTTGGTTCCAATCTTCTTGTTCCATTTCGAAACCCATACATATTATAGATCATCCGTCTTTCCCTATAGCTTACCCTTATTTCTTTCAGAATTTCAAACATTTTGCATCATTTTAAACTGTCAAATGCTTTTATTCAGGTCGCCAAATCCAATGAATGTGTCCCGATTTTGCTTCTGCCATGCTTCCATTACCGGCCGCAACGTCCGTACTGCCTCTCTGGTGCCTTTACCTTCCCTAAAGCCAAACTGATCGTCATCTAACACATTCTCAATTTTGTTTTCCATTCTTCTGTACATTATTCTTCTCCATAACTTCGATGCAGCTGTTAAGCTGATTGTGCGATAATTCTCACACCTGTCAGCTCTTGCAGTCTTCCCAATCGTGTGGATGCTATTTTTCAGAAAGTCAGATGGTATGCATTCTACACGCCAACATGAATAGTCGTTTTGTTGCCGCTTCCCCCAATGGTTTTAGAAATTCTGACGGAATGTTGTATGCACTTCTGCATTATTTGATCCTAAGTCCTCCAAAGCTCTCTGTAAGTCTGAATCTAATACTGGATCCCCTATCTCTTACAAATAGACTCCTGTTTCTATCACCTCAGACAAATCTTCCCCTTCATAGAGACCTTCAACGAACTAGTTCCACATATCCGCTCTCTCCTCTGAATTTAATAGTAGAATTCTCGTTGCACTCTTAATGTTACCACTCTTAGCTTAAATTTCACCGAATGTTATTTTGATTTCACTAAATGCTGAGCCAATCCTTCTGACAATCATCTATTTTTCTATTTCTTCACATTTTTCATGCAGCCATTTCGTCTTAGCTTCCCTGAACTTCCTATTTATTTCATTCCTCAGCGACTTGTCTTTCCGTATTCCTCTATTTCCCTGAACATTTTTGTGCTTTCTTCTTTCATCGATCAACTCTGAAGTATTTCTTCTGCTACCCATGGTTTGTTGGCAGTTACATCCTTTGTACCTATGTTTTTCTTTCCAATTTGTGTGATTGCCCGTTTTAGATATGTCCATGCCCGTTCAACGGTACTGCCTACTGAGCTTTTCCTTATTGCATTTTCTATAGGCTTAGAGAACTTCAAGCGTTTCTCGTCATTGTTTAGTACCTCCCTATCCCAATTTGAGCATTCATTCTTCCTGCCTAATCTCTTAAACTCCTGCCTACTCTTCATCACTACTACATTGTGATCTGAGTCTATAATTGTTCCTTGGTACACCTTGCAAACCAGTAGCTGATTTCGGAACCTCTGTCAGCCCATAATGTAATCTAACTTAAATCTTCCCGTATCACCTGGCCTTTACCAAGTATACCTCTTCCTCTTGCGGTTCTTGAACAGAGTATTCGCTATTACTAGCTGAAACTTGTTACAGAACTCAATTAGTCCCTCTCCTCTCCCATTCCTTCTCCCAAACCCACATTCTCCTGTAGCCTTTTCTGCTACTCCTTCCCCTACAACTGCATTCCAGTTCTCCATGAGTATTAGATTTTCATCTCCTTTTACGTACTGTATTACCCTTTCAATACCCTCATATACTTTCTCTATCTCTTCATCTTCAGCTTGCGACGTCGGCATTTATACCTGGACTACCGTGGTCAATGTTGGTTTGCTGTCGATGCTGATACGAAAAACTCTATCACTGAACTGCTCACACTAACGAACTGGCTGCCCTAACTTGCTATTCATAATGAATACTACTCCCGTTATACCATTTTCTGCTGCTGATATTACCCTATACTCACCTGACTCTTTCCATTTCACTTCACGTATACCTTCTATATATAGATTGTTCCTTTGCGTTTCCCTTTTCAGATTTTCTAGCTTCTCTACCACGTTCAAGCTTCTGATATTCCACCACCCGACTCGTAGAACGTTATCCTGTTTGTTAGTTACTCAATTTTTTTTTCTCGTGTCACCTCCCCCTTGGCAGTCCCCTCCTAGTATTCCGAATGGGGAACTATTCCGGACTCTTTTGCCAATGCAAATATTGTAATGACACTCTTTTAATTACAGACCCAATGTCATATACATACACGTTGTGTGTCTTTAATGCAGTGGCTTTCATTGCCTTCTGCATCCTCACACCGTTGATCGTTGCTGATTCTTCCGTCTTTAGGGGCAGTTTCCCACCCCTCTGACAAGAAAGTACCCTGAAAATCATTCGTAGAAAGAGGGTCACTTCTTTTGTCGAAAGTCTTCAGTCGCCAATGCTGATTATTAAACGAAATTTAAGCAGCTGCGGGTTTCGGACCCGTGACCATGGATGTTTTGATCACTAACCAAAGACGCTACCCCTAGACCACGGCCTCAGGCACTGTTACAGCTCTAGTATAAGATTTTCACCCTTCAGTGGAGTGTGCGCTGATATGAAACTTCCTGGCAGATTAAAATTGTTTGCGGGGCTGAGACTCGAACTCGGGACCTTTGCCTTTCGCGGGCAAGTGCTCTACCGTCTACCAAACACGACTAACGCCCCGTCCTCCCCCGTCCTCACAGCTTGGAAGATAGGAGACGAGGTACTGGCAGAAGTAGACGGGGCGAGAGTCGTGATTGGGTAGCTCAGATCGTCGGCACGGTAGCTCAGCGTGTTCTGTCAGAGGGTCAGTTGTCCTCTGTAATTTAAAAAAAAAGACTGAGTAAAGAAATCAACGATCAGCTTGAACGGGTGTCGCGTGACGTCCGCGCAGACCAAACGAAACGAAAAATACTGAGCAAAACTAAAAATTAAAAAAAGGCGGTAGAGCACTAGCCCGCAAAAGACAAAGGTTCCGAGTTCGAATTTCGGTCCGGCACAGAGTTTTAATCTGCCTGGAAGTTTCGGATAGAGCTCGGCTTGCTAGGACATTTGCAAGAGTTTGGCATAACTTCATGTACCATCGTCATGCATGCACTGAGATTGGCGGTCGTCATTTTGAACAATGACTGTGACATGTTGCTGTTAGGCAGTGTACGCTGTATACATCCATAACACAATAAACATGCATTTCCAACTACTTGTTTCCTACATTAATTTAATCAGTTGTGGACCCACTATCATCTGTTTCCGTGCGACATAAAATGTGTGGAACATCCTGTATGCACAGTAAGTAGTCACCTTCTGAACAGGCCTCGCAAAGCCCTGACATTAACATATATGCTATAGTGAATGTTATTGTATCTGTGATCGCTACTATATGCACAAGGCCCTTGTTGATTTTAAATGTTTTATTTATGACTAAACTTTACATTGTGTGCTACGTTTTATCTACATGACAACTTTGCTTGAGGTCTAACTCAAAATGAACAGAGTTCTCAACATAAATTCTTGAAGACCTGAAAGATGTCAGCAAAGTCTTTCGAAACCGGTTGTTTGTAAAAAAAAAAAACAAATAGTTATGCGTTCTTGGCTTCACATGTTTTTCACCTGCTTATTGCCATGTTTTGTACGCGCTCTGATAATGTAAAATCGTCAAGGCTTACGTAGTTCCATCAGAAGACAAATCGGTCCATCGTGTTGGCTATGGAAGCATACCTTACAGTTAAATTCTCTGGAACTGTACCTAGAGTAACGCTGAAAGCATTTAGTTTAAAACTTTCGTCTGGGCTCAAGTTTGAATTTTCTTGTGGTCTTTCATTTGCAATGCACTGTATTTTGCCTTTCCATTTCTCTGGGCCGCGAATCGTTACATTCAAGTCAGGTGATATTTCAGTATTTTCTGCTACCTTGCAACGTTCTGCGTAAATACTATTTCTGAGTTTGTGTATTCCACTAGACTCTTCATATTATCACTTTCTGCGTCTATTGTAGTTTCGTTTGCCCGAAGCACTACGTTACCGATATTTATTGCAGCTACTTCATTGAAGACATAAAAAATGGTTCATATGGCTCTGAGCATTATGGGACTTAACGCTGTGGTCATCAGTCCCCTAGAACTTCGAACTACTTAAACCTAACTAACCTAAGGACATCACACACATCCATGCCCGAGGCAGGATTCGCACCTGCGACAGTAGCGGTCACGCGGTTCCAGACTGTAGCGCCTAGAACCGCACGGCTACTCCGGCCGGCACATTGAAGACATCAAGGCACACTGAAACGATTTCATATACTTCCGAATATCCTTTAGTTCAGTACGTACCTTCGCAGTCAAATTAAAATTACAAGCAAAGTCAGAGTTTTAAACAATAACAAACGTTCGGACAGACATAGCCTACATATATAGCGGAAACATTATTGACAAAAAAGTTCTTGGGCGATTTACTTCAGATTGTTAGACGATACTCTGATAAACGTTCTAACAGACGTTTGCTCGCCCAACCCATATTGCTAAGGACAGAAATTTGAAATCTGGAGACGGTGTCGATTTTATACTGTAGGTGACGATTAAGAAGGGAGCTTTCGAAATTACACCCTAAGGGTGTGAAGTGGGCGATGAGAGGATATCGGACAATACATCACTACTGAGGCAATTTTGAAACTAGAAGTACGAACGCTGGTATTTACTTGCTCCGCCAGAAATTAAAAAAAAATACGCTTCAGCAATTTTTGAAGTTCAACTACTGAGACGGTAAAAATACATCATTATTACAGTATTAATTACGGATTTTTAAAGCTACATCTATGAAATTGACATTTGACTTCTCGGTTACAATTATAGGTTTATTAGCGTATTTGGAAATTCACCTACTAGTGGGGTAAAATAGGCGATGAAAGTTTTTATGGAAATATTGGAAATGTCATGACAAGGACTCAAAAGGCAGGATTAACGAAGACCTCCGACTCTAGCTGCCTAAATCACTTTTTAGCCAGATGTACGTTTAGAAAAGACTACGCTTCTGTGGACTTGATTAGCGTGAGAAGTTTAGGCGGTGTTGCAAATTTACGAAGAACATAAAAATTCGATGACAGGAAAACAAAAAATAACTGTGCAAACCAAGAAGGCAACGCAAGTCAAGCAGTGGACACTAAGCTAGTGTAATGTAAACGTGGGGTTAGCCTCATTGCCGCACTGCAAGCATGACTGTTGCGATGTGAACGAGATCTTTAGTACTCGGGTGACAGTGAAGCCATATCAGTGTTGAAACACGTTTGCATCCTAAGAGACGCAAAAAAAAGAAAGAGAGATCGCTTTTGACCGTTTTAAAGTGTGTTGCGGACCACTAACCAAAGGCAGGCACGCCGCCTTTCGTGAGCAGGAGACTTCACGGAGCGCATCCAAGCTTCAATTTCCCACTGGCTCGCTTCCAAGGAGACAAGTATCCAGTTTAGAAACAGTGCCGCGCGGTGCGCTGGTTTGTCACCAAAGATGAACGTAGCTTAAACTCCCACCTCAACAGATAACTCTACTCAACAACATTCAGGTATGACAAGCAACCAGTCGCTTTTCGAATTTCAAACGATCTATTGTGCCATTAACTAGTTTTCAACCCATTGCGATGCGAGTTTACACACAACAGAGCGCGCGTGCACGCACACTCACACACAAAAACACACACACAGGCACACACACAGCGTTTAGGTACACAAGGTATCATAGTAAACAGTTAACATGAAACACACGTTCAGTGTCTGTTTACACTTAAACCCAGTGCACCTACACAGTAAACAGTAAGGGTAAACAAACGTTCTGTGTTTGTTTACCGCGAAATCAAGTGTATGCGCGCGCGCGTACTGGTGTGTGTGTGTGTGTGTGTGTGTGTGTGTGTGTGTGTGTGTGTGATTGTGTTTGCGCGCGTGTGTGTGTGTATGTGTGTGTGTGTGTGTATGAGTGAGTGACTGAGAGAGAGAGAGAGAGAGAGAGAGAGAGAGAGAGAGGGAAAGAGAGAGAGAGGAGAAACTGCTGCCTAAAACATACGTTATCGAAATGAATTGTCCACGGATACCACAAGGAAGTGACCCTACAATGACCCTATGCTGAGTAAAATTCTGTGTATTTGTAAACCTAATAATATAATGTGTCGACGCCTAAGCCAAACTTCGTCAGTCGTCCACCATCTTGAACCTTGGTCTTCGACTGTGGAACACGATTTTTTTTTGGTTATCAGTCTACTGACTGGTTTGATGCGGCCCGCCACGAATTACATTCCAGTGCTAACCTCTTCATCTCAGAGTAGCACTTGCAACTTACGTCCTCAATTATTTGCTTGACGTATTCCAATCTCTGTCTTCCTCTACAGTTTTTGCCCTCTACAGCTCCCTCTAGTACCATGGAAGTCATTCCCTCATGTCTTAGCAGATGTCCTATCATCCTGTCCCTTCTCCTTATCAGTGTTTTCCACACATTCCTTTCCTCTCCGATCCTGCGTAGAACCTCCTCATTCCTTACCTTATCAGTCCACCTAATTTTCAACATTCGTCTATAGCACCACATCTCAAATGCCTCGATTCTCTTCTGTTCCGGTATTCCCACAGTCCATGTTTCACTACCATACAATACTGTGCTCCAGACGTACATCCTCAGAAATTTCTTCCTCAAATTAAGGCCGGTATTTGATATTAGTAGACTTCTCTTGGCCAGAAATGCCTTTTTTTTGCCATAGCGAGTCTGCTTTTGATGTCCTCCTTGCTCCGTCCGTCATTGGTTATTTTACTGCCTAGGTAGCATAATTCCTTAACTTCATTGACTTCGTGACCATCAATCCTGATGTTAAGTTTCTAGCTGTTCTCATTTCTGCTACTTCTCATTACCTTCGTCTTTCTCCGATTTACTCTCAAATCATACTGTGTACTCATTAGACTGTTCATTACGTTCATCAGATCATTTAATTCTTCTTCACTTTCACTCATTATAGCAGGATTCTTATAACACATCCATATGGTGAAGGAGCTGCAGTGGCACGAAAACTAGTGTATGGTACAACGTATCGTATAAAATTGAAAGATATCTCACTGGAACTTGATTCAGCGAATATAGAATTAGAGTAAGATATTCTTGCGAGAGAATGCAGTGCCTCCGCCAGTTTAGTGCTACACGTAGTCTGGCATGTAAACCAGAACCCTGAGGATACGTGTGAACCCCCCCCCCCCCTCCCCTCCTCCATGGCCAATGAACAAAGCTCTTTCACAGAGGAAGACCGCACTGCAGTTCTTTCTCTAAATCCTCGCACAAACGAAAACATGGCTGACATCGAAATAAGTGTCCAAGGAATAGAAAAGCAACTGGAATCACTCAACAGAGGAAAGTCCACTGGACCTGACGGGATAACAATTCGATTCTACACAGAGTACGCGAAAGAACAGCCGTGTACCGCAAGTCTCTAGAGGAACGGAAGGTTCCAAATGATTGGAAAAGAGCACAGGTAGTCCCAGCCCTCAAGAAGGGTCGTCGAGCAGATGCGCAAAGCTATAGACCTATATCTCTGACGTCGATCTGTTGTAGAATTTTAGAACATGTTTTTTGCTCGAGTATCATGTCGTTTCCCCCCATGAACCATGGACCTTGCCGTTGGTGGGGAGGCTTGCGTGCCTCAGCGATACAGATGGCCGTACCGTAGGTGCAACCACAACGGAGGGGTATCTGTTGAGAGGCCAGACAAACATGTGGTTCCTGAAGAGGGGCAGCAGTCTTGTCAGTAGTTGCAGGGGCAACAGTCTGGATGACTGACTGATCTGGCCTTGCAACATTAACCAAAGCGGCCTTGCTGTGCTGGTACTGCGAACGGCTGAAAGCAAGGGCAAACTACAGCCGTAATTTTTCCCGAGGACATGCAGCTTTACTGTATGATTAAATGATGATGGCATCCTCTTGGGTAAAATATTCCGGAGGTAAAATAGTCCCCCATTCGGATCTCCGGGCGGGGACTACGCAAGAGGATGTCGTTATCAGGATAAAGAAAACTGGCGTTCTACGGATCGGAGCGTGGAATGTCAGATCCCTTAATCGGGCAGGTAGGTTAGAAAATTTAAAAAGGGAAATGGATAGGTTAAAGATAGATATAGTGGGAATTAGTGAAGTTCGGTGGCAGGAGGAACAAGACTTTTGGTAGGGTGAATACAGGGTTATAAATACAAAATCAAATAGGGGTAATGCAGGAGTAGGTTTAATAATGAATAAAAAAATAGGAGTGCGGGTAAGCTACTACAAACAGCATAGTGAACGCATTATTGTGGGCAAGATAGACACAAAGCCAATGCCTACTACAGTAGTACACGTTTATATGCCAACTAGCTCTGCAGATAATGAAGAAATTGATGAAATGCATGATGAGATAAAAGAAATTATTCAGGTAGTGAAGGGAGACGAAAATTTAATTGTCATGGGTGACTGGAATTCGTCAGTAGGAAAAGGGAGAGAAGGAAACATAGTAGGTGATTATGGATTGGGACTAAGAAATGAAAGAAGTCGTCTGGTAGAATTTTGCACAGAGCATAACTTAATCATAGCTAACACTTGGTTCAAGAAACATAAAAGAAGGTTGTATACATGGAAGAATCTTGGAGATACTAAAACGTATCAGATAGATTATATAATGGTAAGCCAGAGATTTAGGAATCAGGTTTTAAATTGTAGGACATTTCCAGGGGCAGATGTGGACTCTGACCACAATTTATTGGTTATGACCTGTAGGTTAAAACTGAAGAAACTGCAAAAAGGTGGGAATTTAAGGACATGGGATCTGGATAAGCTGAAAGACCAGAGGTTGTACAGAGTTTCAAGGAGAGAATAAGGAACAATTGACAGGAATGGGGGAAAGAAACACAGTAGAAGAAGAATGGGTAGCTCTGAGGGATGTAGTAGTGAAGGCAGCAGAGGATAAAGTAGGTAAAAAGACGAGGGCTGCTAGAAATCCTTCGGTAACAGAAGAAATATTGAATTTAATTGATGAAAGGAGAAAATATAAAAATGCAGTAAATGAAGCAGGCAAAAAGGAATACAAACGTCTCAAAAATGAGATCGACAGGAAGTGCAAAATGGCTAAGCAGAGATGGCTAGAGGACAAATGTAAGGATGTAGAAGCTTATCTCACTAGGGGTAAGATACATACTGCCTACAGAAAAATTAAAGAGACCTTTGGAGAGAAGAGAACCACTTGTATAAATATCAAGAGCTCAGATGGCAACCCAGTTCTAAGCAAAGAAGGGAAGGCAGAAAGGTGGAAGAAGTATATAGAAGGTTTATACAAGGGCGATGTACTTGAGGACAATATTATGGAAATGGAAGAGGATGTAGATAAAGACGAAATGGGAGATAAGATCCTACGTGAAGACTTTGACAGAGCACTGAAAGACTTGAGTCGAAACAAGGCGCCCGGAGTAGCAACATTCCATTAGAACTACTGATGGCCTTGGAAGAGCCAGTCATGACAAAACTCTACCAGCTGGTAAGCAAGATGTATGAGACAGGCGAAATACCCTCAGACTTCAAGAAGAATATAATAATTCCAATCCCAAAGAAAGCAGGTGCTGACAGATGTGAAAATTACCGAACTATCAGTTTAATAAGCCGCGGCTGCAAAATACTAACACGAATTCTTTACAGACGAATGGAATAACTGGTAGAAGCCGACCTCGGGGAAGATCAGTTTGGATTCCGTAGAAATGTTGGACCACGTGAGGCAATACTGACCTTACGACTTATCTTAGAAGAAAGATCAAGAAAAGGCAAACCTACGTTTCTAGCATTTGTAGACTTAGAGAAAGCTTTTGACAATGTTGACTGGAATACTCTCTTTCAAATTCTGAAAGTGGCAGGGGTAAAATACAGGGAGCGAATGGCTATTTACAATTTGTACAGAAACCAGATGGCAGTTATTAGAGTCGAGGGGCATGAAAGGGAAGCAGTGGTTGGGAAAGGAGTGAGACAGGGTTGTAGCCTTTCCCCGATGTTATTCAATCTGTATATTGAACAAGCAGTAAACGAAACAAAAGAAAAATTCGGAGTAGGTATTAAAATTCATGGAGAAGAAATAAAAACTTTGAGGTTCGCCGAAGACTTTGTATTTCTGTCAGAGACAGCAAAGGACTTGGAAGAGCAGTTGAACGGAATGGATAGTGTCTTGAAAGGAGGATATAAGATGAACATCAACAAAAGCAAAACGAGAATAATGGAATGTAGTCGATTTAAATCGGGTGAAGCTGCGGGAATTAGGTTAGGTAATGAGACACTTAAAGTAGTAAATGAGTATTGCTATTTGAGGAGTAAAATAACTGATGATGGTCGAAGTAGAGAGGATATAAAATGTAGACTGCTAATGGCCAGGAAATCGTTTCTGAAGAAGAGAAATCTGTTAACATCAAATATAAATTTATTTATCAGGAAGTCGTTTCTGAAAGTATTTGTTTGGAGTGTAGCCATGTACGGAAGTGAAACATGGAAGATAACTAGTTTGGACAAGAAGAGAACAGAAGCTTCCGAAATGTGGTACTACAGAAGAATGCTGAAGATAAGGTGGATAGATCACGTAACTAATGAGGAGGTATTGAATAGGATTGGGGAGAAGAGAAGTTTGTGGCAGAACTTGACTAGAAGAAGGGATCGGTTAGTAGGACTTGTTTTGAGGCATCAAGGGATCACAAATTTAGCATTGGAGGGCACCGTGGAGGGTAAAAATCGTAGAGGGAGACCAAGAGATGAATACACTAAGCAGATTCAGAAGGATGTAGGTTGCAGTAGGTACTGGGAGATGAAGAAGCTTGCACAGGATAGAGTAGCATGGAGAGCTGCATCAAACCAGCTTCAGCACTGAAGACAACAACAACAACAACATCATGTCGTTGTTGAAAACCCAGAATCTACTCTGTAGGAATCAACATGGATTCCGGAAACAGCGATGGTGTGAGACCCAACTCGCTTTACTTTTCATGAGATCCAGAAAATATTAGATACAGGCTCCCAGGTAGATGCCATTTTCTTTGACTTCCGGAAGGCGTTCGATACAGTTCCGCACTGTCGCCTGATAAACGAAGTAAGAGCTGTGTGGCTGGATTGAAGAGTTTTTAGCAAACAGAACACAGCATGTTGTTATCAATGGAGAGACGTCTACAGACGTTAAAGTAACCTCTGGCGTGCCACAGGGGAGTGTTATGGGACCATTGCTTTTCACAATATGTATAAATGACCTAGTAGATAGTGTCGGAAGTTCCATGCGGCTTTTCGCGGATGATGCTGTAGTATACAGAGAAGTTGCAGCATTAGAAAATTGTAGTGAAATGCAGGAAGATCTGCAGCGGATAGGCACTTGGTGCAGGGAGTGGCAACTGACCCTTAACATAGACAAATGTAATGTATTGCGAAAACATAGAAAGAAGGATCCTTTATTGTATGATTATATGATAGCGGAACAAACACTGGTAGCAGTTACTTCTGTAAAATATCTGGGAGTATGCGTACGGAACGATTTGAAGTGGAATGATCATATAAAATTAATTGTTGGTAAGGTGGGTACCAGGTTGAGATTCATTGGGACAGTCTTTAGAAAATGTAGTCCATCAACAAAGGAGGTGGCTTACAAAACACTCGTTCGACCTATACTTGAGTATTGCTCATCAGTGTGGGATCCGTACCAGATCGGGTTGACGGAGGAGATAGAGAAGATCCAAAAAAGAGCGGCGCGTTTCGTCACAGGGTTATTTGGTAACCGTGATAGCGTTACGGAGATGTTTAGCAAACTCTGTGGCTGACTCTGCAAGAGAGTCGCTCTGCATCGCGGTGTAGCTTGCTCGACAGGTTTCGAGAGGGTGCGTTTTTGGATGAAGTATGGAATATATTGCTTCCCACTACTTATACCTCCCGAGGAGATCACGAATGTAAAATTAGAGAGATTCGAGCGCGCACGGAGGCTTTCAGACAGTCGTTCTTTCCGCGAGCCCTACGCGACTGGAACAGAAAAGGGAGGTAATGACAGTGGCAAGTAAAGTGCTCTCCGCCACACACCGCTGTGTGGCTTGCGGAGTATAAATGTAGATGTAGATGTATATGAATCTTCCTGGTGGTGGGGAGTCTTGCGTGCCTCAGCGGTACAGATAGCCGTGCCGTAGGTGCATCCACAATGGAGGCGTATCTGTTGAGAGGCCAGACAAACTTCTGGTTCCTGAAAAGGAGCAGCAGTCTTTTCAGTAGCTCTAGGGGCAACTGTCTAAATGATTTGATCTGGCCTTGTAACAATATCCAAAACGGCCTTGCTATATTGGTACTGCGAACGGCTGAAAACAAGGGAAGACTACATCTGTAATTTTCCCGAGGGCATGCAGCTCTACTGTGTGGTTAAATTATGATGGAATCCTCTTGGGTAAAATATCCCGCAGGTAAAATAGTCCACCATTCGGATCTCCAGGCGGTGATTACTCAGAAGGATGTCGGTATCACGAGAAACAAAACTGGCGTTCTACGGATAGGAGCGTGAAATGTCAAATGCCTTAATCGGACAGGTAGGTTAGAACATTTAGAAAGGGAAATGGATAGGTTAGAGCTATATACAATGGGAAATAGTGTTGTTCGGTGGCAGGAGGAACAGGACTTCTGGTCAGGTGAATACATGCTTATCAATACAGAAACAAACAGGAGGTAATGCAGGAGTAGGTTTAATATCGAATAACAAAATAGGAACAACAGCATAGTGAACGCATTATAGTTGCCAAGATAGACACTAAGCCCACGCCCGCAATAGTAGTACAACTTTATATGCCAACTAGCTCCGCAGATGAGGAGGAGGTTGAGGAAATATATAATGAGAAAAAAGAAATTATTCAGATAGTTAAGGGAGACGAAAATTTAATAGTTATGGAGGACTGGAATACGATAGTCGGAAAAGGAAGAGAGGGAAAAGTAGTAGGTAAATATGGACAGGGGAAAGGAACAAAAGAAGACATCGTCTGGTAGAACTTTGCACAGAGCATAATTTAATCATAGCTAACACTTGGTTCAGAATCATGAAAGAATTCTGTATACGTGGAAGCGACCTGGAGATAACAGAAGGTTTCAGATTGATTTTGTAATGATAAGTCAGAGACATCGGAACCAAGTTTTAAATTGTAAGGCATTTCCAGGAGCAGATGTGGACTCTGACCACAATTTATTGGTTATGAACTGCAGATTAACTCTGAAGAAACTGCAAAAAGGTGGGAATTGAAGGAGATGGGACCTGGATAAATTGAAAGAAGCAGAGGTTGTAGAGAGTTTCAGAAGGTGCATTAGGGAACGACTGACGTGAACAGGGGAAAGGAATAGAGTAGGGGAAGAACGAGTAGCTTTGAGAGACGAAATAGTAAAGGCAGCAGAAGGCCAAGTAGGTAAAAAGAGAAGAGCTAGTAGAAATCCTTGGGTAACACAAGATATATTGAATTCAATCAATGATCAGAGAAAATATAATAATGCAATAAATGAAACAGGTGAAAGGGAATTCAAAGTGTAAAATATGAGATCAACAGGAAGAGCAAAATGGCTTATCAGGAATGGCTAGCGGCCAAATGTAAGGATGTAGAAGCATATATGTCGTAAGACAGATGCTGCACATAGGAAAATAAAAGAGACATTTGGAGAAAAGAGAACCACCTGTGTGAATTACAAGAGCTCAGATGGAAAAACGCTCCTGAGCAAAGAAGGGAAAGCAGAAAGGTGGAAGGACTATACAGAGGATCTATACAAGGGAGATGTACACGGTGGTTCTAATTAAACTTTCAAAACTCTGTAGAAATAACACCACTGTCAGGTTGACAACAGATTGCAACGGAATATTCTACATCTACATCTACATCTACATCCGTACTCCGCAAGCCACCTGACGGTGTGTGGCGGAGGGTACCCTGAGTACCTCTATCGGTTCTCCCTTCTATTCCAGTCTCGTATTGTACGTGGAAAGAAGGATTGTCGGTATGCTTCTGTGTGGGCTCTAATCTCTCTGATTTTATCCTCATGGTCTCTTCGCGAGATATACGTAGGAGGGAGCAATATACTGCTTGACTCTTCGGTGAAGGTATGTTCTCGAAACTTTAACAAAAGCCCGTACCGAGCTACTGAGCGTCTCTCCTGCAGAGTCTTCCACTGGAGTTTATCTATCATCTCCGTAACGCTTTCGCAATTACTAAATGATCCTGTAACGAAGCGCGCTGCTCTCCGTTGGATCTTCTCTATCTCTTCTATCAACCCTACCTGGTGCGGATCCCACACTGCTGAGCAGTATTCAAGCATTGGGCGAACAAGCGTACTGTAACCTACTTCCTTTGTTGTCGGATTGCATTTCCTTAGGATTCTTCCAATGAATCTCAGTCTGGCATCTGCTTTACCGACCATCAACTTTATATGATCATTCCATTTTAAATCACTCCTAATGCGTACTCCCAGATAATTTATGGAATTAACTGCTTCCAGTTGCTGACCTGCTATTTTGTAGCTAAATGATAAGGGACCTATCTTTCTATGTATTCGCATCACATTACACTTCGCTACATTGAGATTCAATTGCCATTCCGTGCACCATGCGTCAATTCGCTGCAGATCCTCCTGCATTTCAGTACAATTTTCCATTGTTGCAACCTCTCGATACACCACAGCATCATCTGCAAAAAGCCTCAGTGAACTTCCGATGTCATCCACCAGGTCATTTATGTATATTGTGAATAGCAACGGTCCTATGACACTCCCCTGCGGCACACCTGAAATCACTCTTACTTCGGAAGACTTCTCTCCATTGAGAATGACGTGCTGCGTTCTGTTATCTAGGAACTCCTCAATCCAATCACACAATTGATCTGATAGTCCGTATGCTCTTACTTTGTTCATATTATCGCAGAAGGAGAGAAATGCATGGCACAACAAAAAATAGTGTGAAAATTGATCAATAGATAACGCTGTCTGTGACAGAATACGTAAATGAAAACACCTGTCCTGCGTACGACCCATTGAATCTGGTATAAACCCGCCGGGTACACGGCTTTTCTTCCCTTCGCCTCTGCGACGTTCGCCATGATTGTCTCAATGCAGGCTCGCGCTCTACCTGTAAAGCTGTATTACAAGGATGATGACTATGCACACGTCGCTCTGCATAAGTTCCGGACACTGAAGGATTTGAAAAAAGGCGATGGTCCGATGACTGCTGTGGGTCTGGAGAAAATGATTTGGGAATTCTAAAAGAGGGGATCTTTTGGTGTGGAACCTGGTGGAGGGAGGAAACGAATTGATTCGACGTCAGTGGAAGCAGCGGCCACAGCAATGCAGGAGGAGATGAGTGGTGGTGTGCAAACGTAAAGTGCACGGAGAATTGCCCCGAACATTGGACATACCCGTGAGCAAGGTGCGTAAAAGCCTACGAAACATCCTTCTTTCCTATCCATTCAAAATTAACCATGTGCACGAGTTGCTTCCTGTTGACCTGCCAGCAAGAGAGACCTTTGATTTAGACTTTCTTGCTCTTATGGAAGTGGGAAATGACTGGCCGTGGAAGATTTCGTGGACAGACAAAGCCCCCTTCCATCTGACAAGATATGTCAATACACAGAATTGTTGAATATGGGCAAAGGAAAATCCACACGCAAATCAACTAGTACCACTTCATCCTGAAAAGATCACTGTGTGGTGCTGGTTTACACCATCATTTATCATAGGGCATTATTTTTTCGAAGAGACCGGTGCTTCCGGTCCTGTTACGTGGACCGTCACTGGTGAGCGCTATGAGTGTCTTTTGAGCAACCACATCATTCCAGCTCTCCAACAGCATGGATGTGTGGATGGGATCATTTTTATGCAAGATGGCGCACCTCTCCAGTTAAGCAGCTGCGGAAGCGCCATTTCGGAAATGCTAGAATTATCAGCCGCCATTTCCCTACAGCCTGGCCGTCCCGATCACCTGATCTTAATCCGTGTGACTCCTCGTTGTGGGGATAATGAAAGATGTTGTGTTCATTGTTCCGTTTGCAAACTTGCTGCATAGAAGTCACGCATTGTGCAATACATTCTTTCTGAACGTGACTCCGGAAACACTTCCATCAGTTGTGGAAAATGCTGTTTCTCGATTTCGACTTGTTGCAGAAAACGGTGCACAGCATGTAATGCGTCAGTCATACGGAAATTAATAATCCGATTTCATTTTGATTGATGCTTTTTTTGCACTTTTTGGCCTCATTACAATTAAAAACCGATGTGAGTGATTCTTTTTATGCTGTTTTTCACCTCAGGACAAAAACCGATTTTTCCCATCCGATGTAATATAAGCATGCCGTGGTGGATGGGCTTATGTAACTAACAGTATCGCACCTGTACATATTGTAGTACAGTTTGTTTAACGTCAAAGTACATCTTCGGCATGTTGTTTGATTCACTTATCATTTGAAGTCGACCACTATTAAATTATGATGCTTACAGCGCCAGCTACTGCTGCATTTTGTAACTATTTATTTTCCTTCTGCCATACTTTTTCCCCTTCTCCGATAATATTCCGCTGCAATTTAATATTATTCTGATCAGTGGTGTTATTTCTACAGCGGTTTGAAAGTTTAACTTTAATTATAATCACCCTGTAACTCAGGGCAACATTATGGAAATGGAATAGAACATAGATAAAAATGAGAAGAGAGATATGACACTGCGTGAAGAATCTGTCAAGCCGCTGTAAGACGTAAGCTGAAACAAGGCACCGTGAATAGACGACATTCCGTTAGAGCTACTGACAGCCGTGGGAGAACCAGCAACGACCAAACTCTTCCATTTGGTGGACAAGATGTATGACACAGGTGAAATACCCGCAGACTTCAAGAAGAATATAATAATTCCAAATCCAAAGAAAGCAGGTGTTGAGAGGTGTGAAAATTACCGAACTATCAGTTTAATAAGTCATGGTTGCAAAATACTAACACGAATCCTTTACAGAAGAATGGAAAAACTGGTGGAAGTCCACTCGGGGGAGATCAGTTTGGATACCGGAGGAATGTAGGAACACGCGAGGCAGTAATGCCTCTACAACTTCTCATAGAAGAGAGGTTAAAGAAAGGTTTATAGCATTTGTAGACTCAGAGAAAGCTTTTGACTATGCTGACTGAAATACTCTCTTTCAAATTCTACAGGTGGCAGGGGTAAAATACAGAGAGCGAAAGGCTACTTACAATTTGTACTGATGGCGGTTATAAGAGCCAATGGACACGAAAGGGAAGCAATGGTTGAAAGTGAATGAGACAGGGTTGTAGCCTATCCCCGATGTTATTCGATCTGTATACTTAGCAAGCAGTAAAGGAAACAAAAGAACATTTTGGAGTATTAATTAAAGTCTAGGGAGAAGAAATAAAAACTCTGAGGTTTGCCGATGACATTATAATTCTGTCAGAGATTGCAAAGGACTTGGAAGAGAGTTGAACGGAATGGGCAATATCTTGAAAGGAGGGTGTAAAATGAATATCAACAAAAGCAGGACGAGGATAATGGAATGTAGTCGAATTAAATCAGGTGATGCTGAGGGAAAGAGAAATTTGCTAACATCGAGTATAGATTTAAGTGTCAAGAAGTCATTTCTGAAAATATTTGTATGGAGTGTAGCCATGTATGCAACTGTAACATGGACGATAAATGGTTTAGACAAGAAGAGAATAGAAGCTTTTGAGATGTGGTGCTACATAAGAATGCTGAAGATTAGACTGGTAGAAGAAGAATTTGAGGCACAACTTGGGCAGAAGAAGGGATCGGTTGATAGAACACTTGCTGAGGCATCAAGGGATCACCAGTTAAGTATTGGAGGGAATTGTGAAAGGTAAAAACCGTAGAGAGGCCAAGAGAAGAATACAGAAAGCAGATTCAGAAGGCTTTAGGATGCAGTAATTACCCGGAGATAAAGAGGCTTCCACAGGACAGAGAGTAGCATGGAGAGCTGCATCTAAATAGTCTTTGGACTGAAGACAACAACAACAACAAGCAGCTGAAGTTTGTGGACATACATAATTTTCGGGACGTGTTGTTTTTAAGTGTTTAGAGACATTAAGTAATTTCACAATTATTCATGTTTTTGGCCGTTTTTGAGACTCTTTGTTTAAACTGTAAATAAATAAACAAAATGTAGCCAATCACTAAACAGCAATTCCTCAATTACGATGCATTTCTGATTCATTTCTCCAATAAGGGTCACCAAAGATGGGTGAAAACCTCAAGAACTTGTTGTATTTGAAGAATTAAAGTTTAGTGCCTTGTCAGTGTGAAGTTATTTATCTAGTGCTGTATTTATGGCTGCGCTTGATAGTGGAGCCCAGACATAAGAAAAATCAAGAGACTTTCATATGATTTTTCGATCAAGAAAAGGAGTTCGACAGCGCAAAATGATGCAAGATGTTTGACATTCTCAGAAAAGTAGGTACAAGCTTTAAGTACGTACAAGAACCAAGCGAATGGAAGACCAGAAGAGAAATGCTTAGTTTAAAAATGACTTAAGTTCGGCATGTTCACTATTGCTAAATTTGTATATCGAAGATGAACTGGCAAAAATATAAGGTGCCGTTCAGGCAGATGAAAAAAGAAGTAAACCGTTTATTATTTCAAAAATAATGGCCATAACCGTTAATACATTCATCCCAGCGTGCGACAAGACGGTCAACGCCTTCATGAAAAAATGTCTGTGGTTTCCATGACCGTGCCCAGGCGATCACCTCTCCGTCCGAAGCAAATCGACTGCCTCGAATGTTCTTCAGAGTTCGAAAAATATGGAAATGGTGTGGGGAGAGATCGGGACTGTGCGGAGGATGTGGGAGGGCTTGATAGTGAAACTGCTACAGCGTATTCGAAACGACCTAGGCAACATGTGGGCGGGCATTATCAAGCAACAAAATGCTGCCGGCCGTCAACATTCGTCGGCGTTTGAACTTGGTGACGAGCTTCAGTTTTTGAAAGTGTCCACATACCGCGGTGCGTTAACTCTAGCGCCACGATCCTGAAAGTCAATGAGCTGCGGACTCTTGCAATCGAAGAAAAAGGTCATCATCAGTTTTCTGGAACTGGCGTGCCTATAAATATCGTCCATACAGTCCCAATCTCTCCCCATGCGATTTCAATATTTGGCAGCCTGAAGAAAGACTTTCGTGACTGTCTATTTGCTTCGGACGAAGACATTCACGCCTGCGTAGAATCATGGTTCCGTATGCAACAGCAAATATTTTTCTATGAAGGCATAGACCGTCACGTCTCATAGTGGGACCAATCTGTTAACATTATGGCGATTACTTTTGAGACAATGAAGAGATTGCATACTTTTCTCAAGAGTGGGTTAAAATTCACAGTGAAAGGACACCATTTATAAGATAGTGTCCTCAGTAAAACTGAGGAAGAATTACAGGGCTTATTGAATAGATTAAACAACTTCTGAACAAATACTATGGACTGAGAGTAAACCAAATAAAAACAAAAGTAATGAGAAGTAGCTGAAATGAGATTACCTCCATATCCATGGAGTAGACGAAGTAATAAAACTGTTTTACCATAGAAGCGAAATGACGTATGCTGGATGGTGTAAGGAAGATATTAGGAGCAGACTAGCTCAAGCAAAGATGACACCCGTCGCTTAAAGAATTTGTTAGACTCAAACTTGACTTTAATTTGAGGAAAACATTTCTGTGAATTTACGTTTCGAACACAGCACTGTACGGTAGTCAACCGTCTATTGCTGGAAAAACCAGAAAGATGAGAAGTGTTGTAACAGAAGGATGCTGAAAATTAAGTCGATGATAAGAAGTGAGGAAGTTCTCCGCAGACTCGACGTGAAAAGGAATGTGTGGAAAGCGCTGACTAAATGCGGAAACACGATGATGGGACACGTGTTACAAAATGGTTCAACTGGCTTTGACCACCATGGGACTTAACATCTGAGTTCATCAGTCCCCTAGAACCCATAACTACTTAAACCTAACTAACCTAAAGACATCACACACATCCATGCCCGAGGCAGGATTCGAACCTGCGACCGTAGCAGTAGCGCGGTTCAGGACTGAAATGCCTAGAACCGCTCGGCCACCGCGGCCGGCCATGTTATAAAATCAAGAAATAATTCCCATTGTATAAGAGGGAACCGTAGAGGTCTAAAACTGTATAGGCAGACTGGAATATATTCCACAAATAACACTGCATCGGGTGCAAGGGCTGCTCTGAGATGAAGAGTTTGGCACAGGAGCGAAAGTCGTAGCCGGTATCCAATGACCCAAAAAAAGGTATCACCATTGCACGTAATTTTACGTTTATTATGAGCTACAAAGAAGGAGACCAGAATCTGATGGCCTGGTAAGGAATTTGTGTTGTTTTCAGAAACACAGTGGATTAGCATACTATTGTTCTCAAAAGAAATTATTTGTGCCGTCTTGTTCCTATGGCCACTATGCGCTGTTCTCACACAGACAGAGTCGCTATTTATCCATGAGGGCCGTAGAAGACCGATAGTGCTTCCAGTCCCTTTATCTCTTTAGTTTCTGTGTGCGCCATTCTTTAGTGTAGGAGTTCCTCAAACTAGATCACGTTACAAAGAAGTATGTATTAGAATTTTTTTCGATGTAATTATTTCGAAACAAGGTACAACACACTAAGCCACGTCACATTGTTTGCAGTAGTAGTGCGATTCCTTGCGACTTCCCCCCCCCCTCTCCCCTCCCCCCCCCCCCCCCCCGCCCTCCACCCCCCTCTCTGCATACGATGCAACTACTTACAGATCGGTATCGTTTTACTGATAATTGAACGGTGCTTACAAAGTAACTTTCTCGAAGTCGCAATGGGTTTTCCTCGTCTGAATAGTGACCACCTGATGCTTTCTGTTTTTGGCGCAATGTGCCTAAAATTTCTCGAATGAGGCTGAGATGAAATTTGACAGCTGAAGTATTCTTTCCCATATGGACGTTGTAAACAACGTGCGAATTTAGCTCGCACATGTTGAAGAAGTGAAAAAAAGTGTGACTGATGTTTGGATTTCAAACTGTACATTCCATCTAAAAGATGTCGTTGGTATAAAAATATTTGTTATCTGTAATTGTGCAACGGGATCTATACTTTACTGTTTTTTTTAGTTTATACCATTTCAGTATTTTTTGGGCGCGTTACGATAAGCTAAGTAACATGGCGCATTTATTCACTGTATCCATAGACTCGTTGTAATCCAGTATTCATTTTGGTTTAAATTCTTCGGAATTACTTTTGCGGCTCATTTTCTCCAGTGCATTTCATTTTAGCTGTATGGCATGTCATCAATGTACATTCTTCTCTTTTGTCACGTAACTTCAGAGTCGTCATAAGATTGTTGATGTAAATGCCATCTCGCTTCTTTGCAGTATGGCTGCAAGTTTTGGTGCACATTTAGCGTTCCTGTGAATTGTACCTACCGCTCTTGTTCCTCTTTCAAGCAAACCGTGGAAGAAAAGTGGACTTGTGTACCAACTGTCCACATATAGCGTGTGCCCTCATCCCAAATAATGCTCCGAAAGTGTAGATAGATTTTGCTAGCAATTCCCTAATAGTCTTCACTGATTATTGTCTCGCATTTTGCATCAGTATAAACTAAAAAGTCTGAAGCATAGATGCCGTTTCACAATCACAGATAATAAATATTTTTATACAGCACCACACCTTTTGGATGGGATACACTATTTGAAAGACAAACGTCAGTTATACAATAAGAGGCTTTCGTCAATACAAACTTTTTGGAATGTGGTGAGTACTGTTCTGAACTTCCCTCTTTGGTATGAAACTACTGTTCGTACTTTGTGCAGTCTGTTATCTTGTGCAAGAACATTGTTACTGCAAAAAAATTCAGAGTAACAACACATATCTGTCACGAGGCGGCATTTTCAAAAAATCGGAGCGTTGAGTAGAGGATCGTTTGAGCAATATTCACAAATAATATCAGCCCTTTAGTTCTTGCCACGAGTAGAGTTACTGCCGCGAACAATATATTTTGGCCTTCAAACGGCTTTCCTCATAAAGAGTGGAACTTTGAAAAGTATAGTATCTATTGGTTTGTCGATAATTAAGATTAATACCACCGTGAACTTGTAGCACACTACTGTTTTCCGGAAGTGTGTGATCATCATGAATCCTGGGATTCAGCTCTTTCCTCTACCATCGAAATCTGTTCACAAACTTGCGTTTAAATGCCGGGATAGTTCCTTTGAGAGGACACGGCCGACTTCCTTCCCCATCCTTCCCCTAATCTGATGGAACCGAGGACCTCCCTGTTTGATCCCCTCCCCCCAAACAAACCAACAAACTTGCTTTCTTTCCCGAGGGCACGTCGTCTTCATCTTAATTAACGCTGTCAGTCGTACTTCTGGAAGGTGAACTATGCAACGAGAAAAACGGCTTTTCGACCGCTGAGATGTTGAAGGATGAGAATCAAAAGGGCACGTGTCATCAGCTTCAGACGAAGAGAGAGCAGGCTCATTCTCACTACCACTTTCCATGAGCTTACGTTGTATTTCCTCATCAGACATAACGCACTTACACATTTTCCAACATCGTGCAGTAATATAAAGAAAGCTATGAGACCGACAAACTGCCGCTTCTGCCATTAGCCCGCGAAAACGAAAATATGAGTTTATATTGCTTACAATCGATGTTCCGATCTTTTTAGCTTGGAGACAGCTCTGATACTTATGTTCCTTGATTTTGGTAATTGCCCTTCCCTCCGGTTTTTGCTTGACAGTTCATTTTTGTGCGCTGTAAGTATTGTTAACGAAATAGTGTACTCACCCAGTTGCCTCTTCGTTAAACGACTTATTAATCGACCAAAACATAATCTTATTAGGAATGTTGAATCAACTGTTTCATTATTTTCAAGATATAGCCTACGGGACAGAAACATTGGTAAGGTAAGATTCCTCTATAGCTGAACAATGCGCTTTGAATATTGTTTGTTTCGCATTTGTTTAGGATGATGTGATAATTTCTCCTCATGCCGAAGAAGAAATGCACACTAAAGGACGAACTCTGCGAAAAATATTCAAACTCTCGTCCCGGAAGAGTACAATTGGAATAAGACAGTGTGGTCTGTTGCCCTCGGACCTATGTTTCAATATCTAATCATGGAGCCAGCCAGCACATTGAGTTGCGTAGTAGTGAAGAACAATTTAATGAATTAATAAAAATTGCACTCTTCTTCTTCGCAGTGTTAACCAATAACTCTTATGTTGAAAGGTTGTTCTCCTTGTTTGTGGAGAAATGAGAAACAGATTGGCAGTTGAATCTGTAAAAGGGATTGAAGTGGCAAAATTCAGTTAGGCATTTGAACTGCAACAACTTTTGAAAATTTTGTTTTAACAAATGGAACCTTTAAACAAGATTCAGTCAAGTGAAAGATATTAATGGGATATGAGTTTTAAAGTAATGTACGTCTGTGTGATGCATGCAATATGTTTGTTTTGTTTTGTTTTGTTTGTTTCTTATGTAATGTGGCCATTGGACAACATAAAACTAAACTACGGTAGTACTGAAAGGATTAGTCCAGATCTGGACAGGAACATGGCAGTCATTGTTTTACGACAGTACCGATTACCTGGGCTACGCTCCAGATAAGAGGTACGGCTATCATAGCTTTATATTTAAGACAAAAAGAAGTTGTAACCCCGTCTTATATGATATTAGGTCAGCAATGATTACCTTATTCCACTCTCTCATCGAGATCCGAAAGCGTGCTAAAGGCGTGTTGCTCAATCCCGTTGATAGTGTCCCCAATTTGGTGCTTCATGAGGTTCGTTTGAGCAGTTACCAGACAGCGCCAGACAACAGGCTGTACTGCACATGCGCAGCTTCAATGACGTAGGCAGCCCGTGCTTGGTGCTTGCTCTGTTCATACGCTTTCCATCGCAATTCTGGTGGAATTTCGTGACCATGTGCAGCCCTGCGGCATGTTGTCGAGAGGACATGCAGAGTTGTACTTAGAGCAATTGTTTTATCAAATCCACGCAGATAAGGGATGCAAATAAGGAAGCAGTTCTTGGCAAAATATTTTTTCAAAGTTAGACCCCACAACCCGAAATACCATAACGTTTTGCTATGGCGTGAATTTGACAGATTTTTTTTTTTTTTCTAAGTCCGTACTCTGCAATGTTGTTATGTAGCAATTCCAACAGGTTTACATCTACGCAGCACTACAAAAAGCCAGTAGGATGTATCATTTTAATTAATATTGTGTTTATACTGGTTGCTGGTGAGGAGGAAAGTTAGTTATTAGTATTTTATTAATGATCTCATTCATAAGCAGCCATATCACAGTCATCACAGTCGCTCAAGAAAGTTATAATTAAGCTTTACTTGTTTAATCAGAATCGGACGATGACTCTCCTTGTTCGCAGTCTCGATGATTCGAAGCGATCTGCAGTCCTGTGTAAATAAAATGTCTTGGTTTTCTTGCGTGGCGTATTCAGACGGGAAACCTCAGATCAAGCGGAAAGTTTGCTTTGATAGTTTAATTATCCGATGAAATAATGGAGCTCTTGGATCTAATAATTGCAGGTTCGTTTCCAATTCATCGGAAGTTCCCTTCTGATTGCCAACGAAACGACACCTCCGTGCAAATTTCCAATTAGAGAATACATATATAATGAAATTCCTTACACACCTTTGATGTAAATGCTCAGTATATATTTTCTTGAGTAGCATACAATATATTTTCAATCTCTTTCTTTCAGTAATCTCGATAGCAAAACTACAATTCTTCAATGCGTCTATTCGGCACGTAGAAGATCCTAGAAGTCCCCTCAACACACCAGAGAGAATATTTCAAAGAGTAATTATGCGCTCATGGAATAGTAATAGTACTATACTATTTCGCGCGTCGATTCTGCGAGTATATAGATGGTCAAGTAGGAAACGTAATTCACTCATAGAATTGTACAGGGATAATTAGTAGAATATGAAGAGATATTACAGATGGAATACAAATTTCTTGCAAAAAAAGAAACAGTTTCTTGTGTAGCTTACACCGGAATAAAAGACAATAAATTTCATGATTATTTCAAAATGTGTAAAGAATTAACAAGGTTGTCTGTGAGGCAAAGAAACTGTACAACTGACAGTTTATATTCTACTCTAGGGTTAAATATGAAGCCATGTGCGGAGTTAAAACGATAAAACACTGCCAGCCTACAATTTACCATAGAATGGAATTCTATAAATTTAAGACGTAAACTCAAATTAAGAAATAACTTCAGGCCTAGAGGAAGTACTACACAAGTGCCTTGTGATCGGAAAACATTTTCACAGAAGGCAGATTTGTAAAACACTGTTACAGCTGTCATTATATTTGAAAGAAAATATTTAGTTCAAAACTACTAACCGAATTTGCCTACTTAGTCAGCTTCAAGTAAATGTTTACGTATGTTCGTAAGTATATAGCATTAAGAGATCTTACAGCGTCATAAAAGGAACATGACATCGGAGACTACTCCAGCCAGCATCGGAATTTCATAAACCATACTAAAATGCTTCATTCCGATCTAACTGCACATTTCTATGTCCAGATGCACTCTGAAGTACCTGACATTCAGCTTTTCATGTGGTTTTCGTGGTACCTATGGTGTCACCGCCAGACACCACACATGCTAGGTGGTAGCCTTTAAATCGGCCGCGGTCCGGTAGTATACGTCGGACCCGCGTGTCGCCACTATCAGTGATTGCAGACCGAGCGCCGCCACACGGCAGGTCTAGAGAGACTTCCTAGCACTCGCCCCAGTTGTACAGCCGACTTTGCTAGCTATGGTTCACTGACTACTACGCTCTCATTTGCCGAGACGATAGTTAGCATAGCCTTCAGCTACGTTATTTGCTACGACCTAACAAGGCGCCAGTATCCGTACTATTGATATTGTGAATCATGTACCATAAAGAGCGACGTTCTCCATTAATGGATTAAAGTTAAGTATTCCACCAGCTGCGTCCGTTTTTCTCAATTCTAATTCCCTTGTCATGTTCCAGACCTCACGCCAGCCTGCGTGAGCTAAAACGCGTGCATTTCGGCCTCCTTTAGGTGTACGGGTTGGCTCTCCTGCCAATCACAACAATACCAATTTTCTGGGGCAACAATACCAATTTTCTGGGATGTCCAGTACTGTATTCTCATGTTTGGTTCTTTATTATCGTATAATGTCATTCGTCCCAGAAATTGAAGATTTGCACTTGAAATCGAACGAAGTTGAAAGTAGTCAATATGCGAATGAAAAAACTTCGTTTCAAATAAAGTAATTGCCTCAGCGAAAAAAAAATTAATAGAAGCAAATTTCTCTACAAAACAGACAGAAATAGCTTCATTAAGACATTAATAATTGATTGCTAATAACGTGGAAATAATATAAAATCAGAAAATTGAAACTAATAACTTATTTTGGTCTTTCATGGTTATGAGAATGTATGTTAAGTCACTTGATGGCTCCCGGCCACAGAAATCTGTTTTGATTTCATTTGACGTGGGACCTGTAAACGAAGAGACCAGCAATATTACGAAGACACGAAACATATACACGGGTCACGTGCGGAAGGATCCCCACCCATTATAACTCAGCTTGCTCTGCGCATGCGCGTATCTGTCGCGCCGGAAAAATTTTTCCGGGTAGCATCTGGCTACTTGCTGCTACTGCTCATACGGCAAACAGCCACGCTACAAGTAGCAGGAAGTGGGAGGAAGGCACTGCTCATACGCGAATTCAGCTCTGCGCATGCGCACGAGCCCGCTGGGATGCTCATACGACCCTATAATATAGTATGCTGTCACATAAATTCCTCGACTTCTGTGTACTTCTATAGTTTTAGAAACGGTTGGGTTTCCCAACGCTGCGCGCCCACGAACATGTCTGGCGCCGAAGGGTCCATCGGGAAGTACCTGAGGGCAGTTAGCCTAAGTGGAACGGGAGGAAGGAGGCGGGGCAGAAAGCATTCCACACAACAGCGCCCGCCCCCCAAACCCCGGCAGTTTTCCGATCCGCAGACACAATAGGATCTGCGGGGAAACCCGTGGCTCTATCCCGCTGTGTCCCGTACGTGTGTCTGCCGATGTCCTTGCCCTTTGTGCCAGAGACGACTGTGTAACGGACATCTGGTCAAGGACTGAGTTCTCCGAGCGCCCATATTCTGCTGTGAAAAATGTCTCACTAGCTTTCTACCCGCGGCTCGCCCGCGTACGGGCATGCCGTGTCACATACATCACAAACATGTATGACTGATTGTCTGTTGTTTACACCATACGATCCCAGAGAGGACGTTAAATTTATATTCGGCATTCAGTCGTGTGACTTGATCTTAGGTACCGAAACAAGTTGACAAAATTATTGGTTCTCTGCAGTGCTCATTCTCCTCATCTTGTTGACACAGTGAACAGCGCATATGAGAGACAAAATGCACCTCATACTTTTAAAGTATATCAAGCCAACAAAATACAGAAAAGAAATACTAATAGGTCGTTTTACAACATTTTTACGTATCACCCATTCTCGTCTCCATCTCCATGATTAACGGTAATAGCGGTATCTTACTGTCACACTCCTTTCATACAAAAAATTGACGTATACAAACCAAACAGGATGAGACACGTAGCGAACTTCTACATCTACTTCTACATACATACTCCTCAATCCACCATACGGTGCGAGGCGGAGGGTACCTCGTACCACTCCCAAACAGAACGAGGGAAAAATGATTGCATATATGCCTCTGTACGAGCCCTAATCTCTCTTATCTTTGTGATCTTTCCGCGAAATACAAGTTGGCGGCAGTAAAATTGTACTGTATTCAGCCTCAAATGCTGGTTCTCTGAGTTTCCTCAGTAGCGATTCAGGAAAAGAACGCCTCCTTTCCTCCAGAGACTCCCACCCGAGTTCCTGAAGCATTTCCGTAACACTCGCGTGGTGATCAAACCTACCAGTAACAAATCTAGCAGCCCGCCTCTGAATTGCTTCTATGTCCTCCCTCAATCCGACCTGATAGGGATCCCAAACTCTCGAGCAGCACTCAAAAATAAGTCGTATTAGTGTTTTATTAGCGGTCTCCTTTACAGATGAACCACATCTTCCCAAAATTCTACCATTGAACCGAAGACTACTATCCGCCTTCCCCACAACTGCCATTACATGGTTGTCCAACTTCATATCGCTATAAAGTAGTTACGTCTTGAAATCATAGTTTGCGCTACACTGTTTTAAGTCACGTTTCACTTTGAAGTATCTCTTTAACGTGAGGTTTATACGTATCACATTGTACTCACGTATAATATGTCAATGTATATGAGAGCCTTATAGAAGATTAATATATGAGAGTCGCACAAAGCATCACAACACAAACACAAGGTGGGCGCCATATAAACACTAATGGTAGTCGATCAGCAGATGTTTTGGCACTCAAAAGTGTTACATATTGGTAGAAATTCTTCATTTAGTAATGCAATAATGCGTAAAGTGTAGTGCAGTTTGCCTACTGTTCTGACTTGTGTGCTAATATACACAGTGTTTAAGATAAAGGACATTAATGACAACTTAGTATCATTTCTAACGAACTTGTCAACATATAACTCCACACGGAGAAGGGTAGGTGTTCTTCTGAAGTTTGGGGAAGAATAAAGAGATTCCTGACACGTACCAACGTTTCCTAGGTAAGGTCTACTAAATTTACGGTTTACTGTATGTTTTATAGTTAATACTCTCAGTATGTAAGTAATATTTAATTGTTTTCCATATCTGGCTGTGTGCAGATGAGTGGCAACGGCTCGAAACGCGTCGCAGATAAATTAATATCATAACATTAAATCCGTAGGTATAGTGAGTTAGTGGCGGTTATACATTTAACCCTTACCCTTAATATGACAAATGGCTAACCTCTTTTGTAGACAAACTCTCGTTACCCACTACCGCACAAATAAATGTGAACCTTGCATTTGCTGTTTCAACAGAGCGTACGTAATTGTTCTGCTTCATACCGTCTCATATTGCTACTCCCAGACACGTGTGTGACGTGACTGACAAAAGTTGGGATGCTTTCAACCCTGTATTACAGGTTTATAGATATTTGCGTTTCGCAAAGTGAACAGGTTTACCATTCTCTATCCTAAGAGGTAGTTGACAGATGTTGCAAGAGGTCAGTATAATTTTGAGGTTTGACTGAAGATAGCTGCAGTTTAGTCGTAAAAAACTTCCTCATAGATAACAGCGATTTTGGAAATTTTGGGAATTTGGGGTAAGATGTTATGGGACCAAACTGCTGAGGTCATCGGTCCCTAAGCTTACACACTATTTATTCTAACTTACACTATCTTACGCTCAGGGGAAACTTCGCGCGGCAACAGCGATTTAACAGACTGTAAGCGATACTCTCCACTATGACACTGACGTATGATATGAGCAGTAATGAAGGTACTTTGTCAGTACATGACATGTTAAGGATGGTGTGGTTGTATGGGAAGATATGTAGTGAAAGAGGTACGAGATATTAATGCGATGATACATTTAGACCATCTCATAATTTCTTGCCAAAACCGGTTACAAACAAAGCGCTCATTTTGAGATAGTTGCATTATATTAAAAAGACAAATGTTTTTTGAGATTCGTTGCATGATACAGAAAAAACTCAACACAAAACAAGAGTATATTTGTGCCCATTTACAAACAGTGAGATCTTTTAGTTTTCTTCTCTATATTTTTACAGTTTCACGTATCTTGAAATATGATCCTTGGTCGGTTTTTGTTATAATGCCTTTGTAGAAAAACCAAAAAAGTTTAATCGTGAAAAGAAAATGGTGTGGGGCATCATTTGCACAGGAATAAATAGTTATGTCACTCCGTGATCATGTTGTTCTTCTATGTGCAAACAGTATCTCAGTTCATATATTAGGCTTAAACATTCTAAGATTCTGCTGCTGAAAGAAGATATTAAAATGTCGTATTTTGTGCTAAATGGAAACAAGAAAATTCTAGAAATGAAATGGAAGAATTCATGGTGAAATGATCATATGGCATTGTTGGCCGGAAGGTACCATTCGGGTTCGGCCGCCAAGTCTTGTTGCAGTCGACGCCACATTGTGGGACTTGCGTGCTAATGATGAGGATGAAATGATGATGAGGACAACACAACACTCAGTCCAATTGCGGAGAAAATCTATAACCCAGCCGGGAATCGAACTCGGGCCTGCTGCATGAGAGGCAAGCACGTTACTTTTTTTAAAATTTTATTTTGCTCCTAATTGATCGTTGTATTTGTTCAGGGTGGACGTCTTATGACACTTCTTGAAGTTCATCGTTGATACATTAACTCAGTTTTTTTTATTGGTTCAAATGGCTCTGAGCACTATGGGACTTAACTGCTGAGGTCATCAGTCCCCAGAACTTAGAACTACTTAAACCTAACTAACCTAAGGACATCACACACATCCATGTCCTAGGCAGGATTCGAACCTGCGACAGTAGCGGTCGCGCGGTTCCAGACTGTAGCACCTAGAACAGCTCGGCCACTCAGCCGGTTTTTTTTTTTTTTTTTTTTTTTTTTTTTTTTTTTTTTTTTTTAAAGGCAGAGGGCAGCTAACCCTCTGGCCGAAGACGCTGAGCTACCGTGCCGGCTTCAGATAAGCACGCGGACAGATTTCATGGTAAGTGGGCAAAACAGCACCATGAGTTTAGCAATTGTATTCAGTACGGTTACCAACATTTACGTTTTGAAATTGTTTCTTACTGTTGTGGATCATGACAGTCGAACAACAGATAATCAGTAATTCGCCTCATTAATGTACTGGAGACGCTTGCTAAGGAACCTTTCTGTTCGATTACGGTAATGGGAAGGAACGATAAAATTTCTGTATGTGTCAGCAATGGTTTGTAGCTGTTTCAAACAGTAACGCCTCTTGCCTCATTTCCCTGTTTACCTCTGAAATTGTGTCTATTACTCTGAATTGGCTTCTAGTCCAGGACAACGTTCTCTCTTCCACCTGTCACGAAACTGTCAATACACTCACAAACTTAGGGAGACCCACAGGGGATAGACAAAAGTAAGCAAATACCGCGCGAAATGCATGCTTGAACATAAACATAGATGCTAGTCAAGTCCGCGAGTTGTGCTGCTGTATGTGACCATGGACGGCAGCTGTACAACGTCCCCAACACGTTGCAACTGTCAGACGTGGTCTGAATAGTACTCCGTGTAGTTGTGAGCACATTTTGTAGGAGCTAACTGAATTTGAAAGTGCACAGATTGTTGGCGCTCGTTAGGTTGATGCTTCCGTGACGGAGGTAACCGCAGTGTTTGGTGTTTCAAAAAGATCCACATAGAATAATTGTACCGTACACAGGGAAAGCGGAAGAACATCATCCGCCAAGTCACAATACAGACGGATCTTTCTGTTGAGTGATCGTGGCGGAATGTCATTGAAGAGGCTTGTGGCGAAAAACAAGAGGACGACAGCTGAAAAAGTCACTGCAGAACTGAATGACGCACTCGTAAACTGTGTCAGCACAAAAACAATATGAAGGGAGGCCCATAAGCAGGTAATTGCGTGTCGAACAATTCATCAGTGATGCGAATGCCCGTTATAGGAAAACGTGGTGCCAAAGTCATAAAAACCGGACTATGGAACAATGGATGAAAGCCATTTGGTCGAATGAGGCTTGTTTCACACTGTTTCCATCTTTTGGCCTAGCTGATGTTCCAGGAGTGGAACATGGCCGGGGTTCGGTGATATTTTGGGCAGCCATATCGGGATATTCCAAGGGCCCCATAGTTATCCTGCAAGTTCGAGTTACTACCAAGTATTATGTGACTATTTTGACTGATCTGGCCCATCTAATGGAACAATGGGTGTTCACCAATGTCTGTGTTCCAAGATGTCAGGCCCCTATTCACATAGATCGCATCGTCCAGGACTGTTTTTTTTAGCACAAGGATGAAGTATCGCATCTTTCCCTGGCCACCACAACCGCCAGATCTCAATATTATCGAGCCTTTGTGGTCTGCTTGGGAGAGAAGGGTGTGTGATGAATATCCATCTCGTTACGTGGACTTTTCACTAGTTTGCAGGAAGGATGGTATAACACTGCCTTGAAACCATACAAGATACGTATATATCCATTTCGAGATGAGTGGAAGCTGTTTTGAATGCCAACGGTTTTTCTATACCGTATTAGGCATGGTATTGTGTTATGTTTTTGTTATTTCCAAATTCCTGTCCATTTTCTCTATAAGTATACTATCTTAGAAGGAATCATTGTAAAACGTAACCCAGAAATCTGCTGAAGTCAAGAAACAACGAATGCACTTCATTATCTCTAGCGCTAGCTCGCAGCGAATTTTGTGTGAAGAACGCAAGGTGGATTTTGCAAAATCGGAATTTTCAAAATTCTTGCAGGATTCTACAGAGAATGTCATTTTATTTCAGGTGTTTCTCCTCAAAATATGTTCCGCTACAAAGAGACGAGATCAGAATTGCCTAAACCTGAGATATTGTTTCCAAAGACAGTCAAACCCACTCCTCTGCCGACGAAGTATCAACAAATACTTCCAGACAGAAGTATGCAGGACTACAGTCAGTGTCGTAGCTCTACATTAGCTTTTACTATTTCTGCAATATTGTCTCTATAGTACTGATATTCCTATTAGATTAGTGTTCTATTTCAAAATTGCTGTCTTCAAGAACTTTCTCCAGTTTTTTTGTTACTAGACATGGAGAACTATTGTCAGGCCAGGGTAGAATAAAATGGACTGCACCTCCCACAGAATGGGAATAAAGTAGGAGACAAACGAACAACCCGCAACGTCAAATCGAGCTACAGTAATAGTAATAAAGGTGGAGAACAGCGTTACGTCAAGAACGATGCGAGATTTGTTAACACCGCGGTTGCGTAACTAATGCAACGGAGAGGGAATGAAGGAATCCAAAACAAGTTTCACAATAGGGGGAAGTTTCAGAATAGGGGGAAAGCAGATGCCGAAGCCAATAAGCTTCTGACAAATCAAAATTATGGGCCAAACCGCGTCTCCAACCCAACCACTTCTCTTTACGGATAATCTTCTTATCGACTGACCCACCTCAAGCGACGCCAAACGTCAGTGTCGCACAACTAATTTCTTAATCATCCAAACTCCGCATAGGCTCTTCTGTGGGATCTCGCTGAAGACCTTTCTGTTATGCACCCTATTGTCATCATCATCATCATCATCATCATCATCATCATCATCATCATCATCTTACCCTTCTGTGGGAGAAAGAATACGATGTAGATTGTCTTAACCACAATCGGTTGGTTGCTTCGAGTATAAATCCTCCAGCCTACGACGGAATATGTGTAGTTGAGAAACATTTTAAAGGGTTTTAATTTTTTATAATTACTTAATTTCTCAACCAATGACAAACTCGCAAACGGTATAATGCTTCTCGTCGAAAGTACAGAAAGCTTAGACGAGCGGTTGAAAGAAACAAGCAGTCTCAAGCGCTCAGAATTTGAGTTTATCTCATCAAAATGATGAAGAGTAGTCGAAGGCAGAATAATATACATCTGTCACTAATTCGAAGATTTGGCACCACAGTGCTTCATTAAGCATAGTCCTATTGAATGACATGTTCGAGTGTCATTCTCTAAACATTTTTATTCAATAAAATGAGAGAAAACTTATTTTACAACATATTTTGATACCTAGCTATTTTTCTATGTAGTCGTCATTGAAATTGAGACACTCGACGTTACGGTCCGCAGGCTTTGCTACTGCCTTGTGCATGCTCAGTTGCCGCGAAATTTGTTGAACTGATCACTGGCGTCTCTTTCAGTGCACTGTCATTTTCATAATGCTTTCCGCTCAAGAAATTCTTTTATTTGGGCAAAAGATGGTAATTACTCGGGACCAAGTCCGGTCTACAAGGCTGATTCAAAAATTTGCCACTTAAACTGCTGAAGCAAATCCTTCGTCACTGTAGCAGAATGTGGGCGAGAGTTATCCTGAATAAATACAGTACAGCAGTACAGCAATCTGCGTCGTTTGTTCTGAATGACATGGTGCAGTCGGTGAAGGGTCTGACAGTAGAGAGCTGCATTTATAGTCCCTCCTTACGTATAAATTCGATGAGTAGCAAACACTTTTGACCTAAGAACACTCTGGCCATAACCTTTCTGGTGCACAGACTTTGTTTGACCTTTTTTATTTTCTTAGGGATCGGGAATAATATCATTCCACTGCATGGAGCTTTATGTCTCGACTTTTATGCTAAACCCAGTTCTCTTCACCAGTCACAACGTGGTTCAAAAAACTCTTGGCAAGCTTTGCCATGTCAATGAAAAAAGTCAGCTGGCACACACTTTTCTGTAATCGTCCGTAAAAAAGAATTGGTCGTGAGGCTTCAAGAAAGCACAAGCCATGTGCATTAATAGTCAGACTCTGCCCCGTTGAATTCCTTCCCCAGTCCTAGATTTGAGGTAGTCACTTAGAACTGAAGGTAGCCGTGATATCGTTCTTCATCGTAAATATTGTTTCGTCCGCCAGTCCACCGATTTCGAACTGAAGCTTCATTCACTGCCATAAACGTAGGTTATCTGTCTGTAGATTTAGACGACTAAACCTCTGATTATTTAGTAAATGTGTTAAGAAGTGACTTAACTCAAAAATGCAATACCCGAGAAAACTCGACTTAAAGAATTTATTCTATGAAACGTATTCTAAAATAGTATAAGCTTCCTTTAACCTTCAAATAAATAAGTAATGTTGGCAGCAAATTCCATTATATTCTTCGTCTCGCTGGGGCACTTCTCAATAATTTTCAGTGACATAAACTAAATATCCCGTTTTTTGACTTGTATGGCTTTTCTTGTCAAGGTGCAATATGTGAAATATGCAGAGATCCTATTACGCTAAGAACTTCGCATTTGATCGAATCGTTTACTGCAACACACATTTTACAATCACACAAATAAACAGTCGTTCCTAATCGCTGTTAGCATCATTTTGACGCCAGCATAGGAAGATACCAGAGAACCACTCACCCCCGATTCCGCAACTTCAAAGAATTGAATTCCCATGTATAAATCAGCTTCAAACGTTTGATGATTTTACAAATTTGTTAACGTATTTGACGTCAAGCATGAAGTGAGAAAAGGTTTAGGAAAGGTTTCGTACTTTGTTTAAAAATTTGTCGGAATTCGTTAAGAAATCTCATAGTCAAACGCTGAATGAATATCGTCTGGGAAATCTGGGTTCCGTTTTAAGCAAAACCAAGTTTTCCACGGATCTGAATATTTATGACGTCATATTTCCTGATACACCTGTCATACTGTGATATAATTCTGCAGGTACATTCAGTAGTATATTCAGTAGCATAATTTTGGAAACAAATCAATCTCCTGACGTATTTTGCATGTTTCCACTCAATAATGTGTTATGGAAAATTTTCTGGGGTAACCCATCTGTCATCACTTAGAAAGTATTAATTGCATAAAAGCGAGCAGTAAGAATAATACGTGGTGTTCACCGACTGACCTCATGTAGGTACTTCTTTACGAAGCTATGCATTTTAACGTCGCCGTTATAATAAATGTTTCCGCTAGCGAAATTCGTCATAAATAATTCATCATAATTTGAGAAAACGCCTATGTCCAAGCTACAACTCTAGAGGGGAAAAATGATCTTTACTATCCATTATTAAAGCTGTCAGTGGTTCAGAAAGTTGTTCTGTATCTAGTGACAAAAATATTTGATCATTTGCCCAATAATGTAAAATGTCTGATAGCTAGCAAAGCAAGTTTTAAAACGCTTGGACAACTCCTGTTCCACTGACGAATTTCTACTTAAATGATAGTAGCCAGTAAAAATAAGAAGTAAAAAATAAAAATATTTTTTTTAAATAGTTGCAAGAATAGGACGAAAATAATAATGTGTTCGTTAATGTTAACCCTTATAATCAATACATATCCTGCAAGCTTACTCCTTTCTCATCGTATGGGTAAAAGAATCGTTCAAGTGATCTATGGAACATGTAACTAAATGAATATAGCAAAGAACTGATGATATCGCGTGAGTGGCAAAACAGGACTGATCGATGAAAAATAAAACTGTGTGCTCTGTAGGATGAGCCAAATTATAAAAAACCGTTTTACGTTTGAAATATACAAAAAGATAAATGCTTCTAGCAACCTGCAGGAGTTTATATAACTGTTCGCTGTAGACAGTGAATGTTTCGTTAATGCCCTAAAACGACATAAACAGAGGCCACGCAGCGCATCTCCCAGTGAGCAGACAGAGCAGAGAGATGCTATCGAATCGACCATCGCTGCAGTTAATTTCCGTAATAGATTCAGTGTTCCCGGCGGTCTGGTGGCATGTTAACAGAATGAGGCCAGTAAGCGATGCAGCTGCACCACAGGAGAGGAATCCACAGGCAGCGCCGCCTTTAAGATAAACTGCGTTGCTAACTCTTGCTACAATTACAGACTTTGATCAGGGACAATTTGTAGGTGTTAACTGCCTCATGAATATGAAATTGAGATAACTGTGTCGAGCTTACTGTTGTATTCAGTGATGCTACTGCGTTGGCACTCAGGAAATTACTCCACTCAAGACAATCAGCCTGCTACTACAGACTCAGTTGAGCTCTATTGCAATGTTCACCGCAACCTTTCAATAAGACTGCCTAGTAGAAAATGTCAAATACACTTCTCTGAGATAGCGACGCAGCTGAAGTAGATAGATTACCTACCCTGAACGACGCATGTGGGGTGGCATCTAATTAAAGCGAAGTATACATAAAACTGTATTTTAATCTCCACTTTGTTTCGTTGCACAGAATAAACTGCTGTTTCGGAAATGAAAGTATGCAGTTGCTACAACTCACACAAATGAAACTATCGATCGCTGGCATTCCTTAGTTAGCAACGTTACAGAAAATAATGGTGAAAACGTGACGAAGAAGTGTTTGTCACAGTTTCTGTCCGTACTAACGAGTGTTTTTAGCATTGGAGCACAAGAATAGTTCCTTAAAAAAATAAGCACACATGTGATTCAACAACAACACATGCTGTCAGTAATCAAACATGAAGTAAGTACTGATCGTATGGGTGCCAGGGCTAGAACTCTTTATATGAGTAAGCACAATGGTAGAATATTTAAATAAGAAATATTGCATATAACTGAAAATTTGTCTGTAATTCCGATCAGTGAAGGTACTTCAATAAACTGAAGCTACACGCTTGTGGCAAAACATAAATTGCATTTATTCATTAGTATACAGTCATAATTTCAAAATTATTAATGTAATGTAATGATCGACTTTACAAATGTACGGGTTGGTGTCAGAATTGAAGACGCGTTGTGGTGGTAAGCACTGAACCTTTCTTTTTTGTCACTCAGTCAAAGAGACAGTGTCTAGCAGAACTAGATAGAAGGTAGAGATAAGGTAGCAGCTCCGGTGAACAACAACTGGAGGGACTCGATGTACAATGCGGGCCCGAATAGTGAATCTGAAAGCTTTCGTAGCAGAGGTGTGAAAGAGTGTTGACTGCGTGGCAGGCTCGTCCACAGCTTCCAACATTCCTAACCGTCGTAACTGAAACCTACATGACAGATAAATAAAACAAGTAGTGAATATAATTAGATTTAAGTCTCACCACCGATCTTTTATTTCACTCTTTCCTCTTCTATTCAATCAACGTGTATTTGAACTGAATTTTTATATCTCATTAACATCGTTCTCAATTACTCTCCTGTAGTGGATAGATATAAAGCCAAAAACTCAGACTGCATGTGTAGATGTGTCACAATCAGTGTGCGATTTGCAAAGGGGGAGGGGATTTCCCCCCCCCCCCCTCTGCATCAGACCATCCCCTCCTCTGGTATTAGTTTATGCATACCAACCTGGGATGTTTATTTCCCACGCACTGGAGTAAAACTTTACATATAATTTAAATTTGTGGAGCCGAACACTGAAAGTTTTTAATACAGTCTTACTATTAAAACTATTAATATGTTTCAGTTTTCTATCATCAGAATAAGTACAGCTTTTCACAAATGTGCCTCTACTTTTGGAATTCCCCTCGTGTACCTGTATGTAGATGATTTTGTAAATAAGCTTTACCTATAATGTACTTTTAAAGATATAAAAAGGGATGGCATTTCTGATAGTACATACGCGTGAATAGTGAGTTTCGGCATTAACATTTATTTATAAATAGCTGTTTAACCATGCGTAACGCCACGGTCCAAGCTAGTAACATATATAATTCTACTAACCCCCGAAGACATCCCCCCCCCCCCCCCCCCACTGGTAAAAGCTCAAATCGTACCCTGGTCACAATACACTCTACCAAAGAATAAGTCACTAAGCGCATATTACATTTACGATATAATTCACGTCACATAATCGTTGGTTAATCAGTAGCGCACTGCCAATGTATGTAACTATTACCACAGTCTAATGTAACAATCGCGACACAGCCTCACATTTTTGTTACCCACAGTGCCACAAGCTGCCAGCAAGCGACACTTCTGAATACGATATCGGATGAGTGCAAATACTATTGTTTGTGTTGATATGTAGCTTAATTTCTTTGGTAAGGAGTGTGTGGTGCCACAAAAATCGGCAATAACTAAAAAATGACACCACATTTATCATTATTTAGTTTCCTAAGCACATGAGAGGTACGGAACGGTTCATTATTGGTCAGTTCTTTTTTGCAATACTCTTGTAATGTACAGACATTTGCTGAACAATGTCGTTTTCCTTTAAGAACAGAAAAAATTGCTAGTAAATACAAGAAGACCCGACCTTTGTGGAAACACGTCGAATATCTGCCCAACAAGGCAGAGTTTTGTTCGCTACACTTTCAGCCAAATCAGTGAATATGGAACGTAGGAAACCGGCGTGTAATGTAATACCTATCAAATAGGCCACTACAATTGTAGCTTAAGGAAAAAACCACATAGACCTGATAATATGTCGTCAAAAGCAATAACAATCTTTTTCCAACACAGAAGAAACTAATTTCACTTTATTTTTGTTATATCTCAGACACAAACAGCAAAAAATCCTCAAAACATTCGTTTTTGAAGAAGAAGTAATTACATTTCCTAAAATATTCGTGCATTAGAAAGTCCAGTGAAGTGTAAAATGGGTGATCCCATCAAAAATTTGTAAGTGCCAAGGAAAGTGGCTATGATAATATCAACAGAAAACAGAAACATATGCTTCTCATTCAAGAAATATGCGTTTTATCCTCTCACTTTCAGTGGAATAAGCTGCCAATATATACATATTCGAAAGTATTTCTTCGTGAAAAAGTTGTAGCTTAAGTCGCTGAATCAGTGTGATTCATTTGTTTATCAATAAAGATTGCTCATAATTTTTATTGGACAATATACAGGGTTATAAATACAAAATCAAATAGGGGTAATGCAGAAGTAGGTTTAATAATGAATAGGAAAATAGGAATGCGGGTAAACTACTACAAACAGCATAGTGAACGCATTATTGTGGCCAAGATAGACACAAAGCCCATGCCTACTACAGTAGTACAAGTTTGTATGCCAACTAGTTCTGCAGATGATGAAGAAATTGATGAAATGTATGATGAGATAAACGAAATTATTCAGGTAGTGAAGGGAGACGAAAATTTAATAGTCATGGGTGACTGGAATTCGTCAGTGGGAAAAGGGAGAGAAGGAAACATAGTGGGTGAATATGGATTGGGGCTAAGAAATGAAAGAGGAAGTCGTCTGGTAGAATTTTGCACAGAGCATAACTTAATCATAGCTAACACTTGGTTCAAGAATCATAAAAGAAGGTTGTATACATGGAAGAATCCTGGAGATACTAAAACGTATCAGATAGATTATATAATGGTAAGACAGAGATTTAGGAATCAGGTTTTAAATTGTAGGACATTTCCAGGGGCAGATGTGGACTCTGACCACAATCTATAGGTTATGACCTGTAAATTAAAACTGAAGAAACTGCAAAAAGGTGGGAATTTAAGGACATGGGATCTGGATAAGCTGAAAGAACCAGAGGTTGTACAGAGATTCAAGGAGAGCATAAGGGAACAATTGACAGGAATGAGGGAAAGAAACACAGTAGAAGAAGAATGGGTAGCTCTGAGGGATGAAGTAGTGAAGGCAGCAGAGGATAAAGTAAGTAAAAAGACGAGGGCTGCTAGAAATCCTTGGGTAACAGAAGAAATATTGAATTTAATTGATGAAAGGAGAAAATATAAAAATGCAGTAAATGAAGCAGGCAAAAAGGAATACAAACGTCTCAAAAATGAGATCGACAGAAAGTGCAAAATGGCTAAGCAGGGATGGCTAGAGGACAAATATAAGGATGTAGAAGCTTATCTCACTAGGGGCAAGATAGATACTGCCTACAGGAAAATTAAAGAGACCTTTGGAGAGAAGAGAACCACTTGTATGAATATCCAGAGCTGAGATGGCAACCCAGTTCTAAGCAAAGAAGGGAAGGCAGAAAGGTGGAAGCAGAGTATAGAGGGATTATACAAGGGCGATGTACTTGAGGACAATATTATGGAAATGGAGGAGGATGTAGATGAAGATGAAATGGGAGATAAGATACTGCGTGAAGAGTTTGACAGAGCACTGAAAGACCTGAGTCTAAACAAGGCCCCGGGAGTAGACAACATTCCATTAGAACTACTGACGGCCTTGGAAGAGCCAGTCATGACAAAACTGTACCAGCTGGTGAGCAAGATGTATGAGACAAGCAGAATACCCTCAGCTTTCAAGAAGAATATAATAATTCCAATCCCAAAGAAAGCAGGTGCTGACAGATGTGAAAATTACCGAACTATCAGTTTAATAAGTCACAGCTGCAAAATACTAACGCGAATTCTTTACAGACGAATGGAAAAACTGGTAGATGCAGACCTCGGGGAGGATCAGTTTGGATTCCGTAGAAATGTTGGAACACGTGAGGCAATACTGACCTTACGACTTATCTTAGAAGAAAGATGAAGAAAAGGCAAACCTACGTTTCTAGCATTTGTAGACTTGGAGAAAGCTTTTGACAATGTTGACTGGAATACTCTCTTTCAAATTCTGAAGGTGGCAGGGGTAAAATACAGGGATCGAAAGGCTATTCACAATTTGTACAGAAACCAGATGGCAGTTATAAGAATCGAGGGGCACGAAAAGGAAGCAGTGGTTGGGAAAGGAGTGAGATAGGGTTGTAGCCTCTCACCGATGTTATTCCATCTGTATATTGAGCAAGCAGTAAAGGAAACAAAAGAAAAATTCGGAGTAGGTATTAAAATTCATGGAGAAGAAGTAAAAACTTTGAGGTTCGCCGATGACATTGTAATTCTTTCAGAGACAGCAAAGGACTTGGAAGAGCAGTTGAACGGAATGGACAGTGTCTTGAAAGGAGGATATAAGATGAACATTAACGAAAACAAAACGAGGATAATGGAATGTAGTCAAATTAAATCGAGTGATGCTGAGGGAATTAGATTAGGAAATGAGACACTTAAAGTAGTAAAGGAGTTTTGCTATTTAGGAAGTAAAATAACTGATGATGGTCGAAGTAGAGAGGATATAAAATGTAGACTGGCAATGGCAAGGAAAGCGTTTCTGAAGAAGAGAAATTTGTTAACATCGAATATAGATTCATGTACCAGGAAATCGTTTCTGAAAGTATTTGTATGGAGTGTAGCCATGTATGGAAGTGAAACATGGACGATAACTAGTTTGGACAAGAAGAGAATAGAAACTTTCGAAATGTGGTGCTACAGAAGAATGCTGAAGATAAAGTGGATAGATCACGTAACTAATGAGGAGGTATTGAATAGGATTGGGGAGAAGAGAAGTTTGTGGCACAACTTGACTAGAAGAAGGGATCGGTTGGTAGGACATGTCCTGAGGTATCAAGGGATCACATATTTAGCACTGGAGGGCAGCGTGGAGGGAAAAAATCGTAGAGGGAGACCTAGAGATGAATACACTAAGCAGATTCAGAAGGATGTAGGTTGCAGTAGGTACTGGGAGATGAAGAAGCTTGCACAGGATAGAGTAGCATGGAGAGCTGCATCAAACCAGTCCCAGGACTGAAGACAACAACAACGATACCTTTACTCATCCTCGTCATTTTGATGGTCCTTCTCAAAGTAGTTTCCCATGAAAGCGATGCACTTGTCCCACCCTTTTTTGCCAGTCTTCAAGTACTTGCTGGAAACCATTTTTTGAGAGGTCCTTCAGAATCGCCTCCGCAGCCTTCACCACTGCTTCTGATTATTGATAATGCTTCCCACGAAGGCGTTCCTTCATGTTAGGGAATAGAAAAAGCCACATGTGACTAAATCCGGACTATAGGGAGGGTGAGGGGTGAACTTCACTTTCATTTTTGCAAGATATTCAACAACAACATTGGTAATGTGCGGGCGCGCATTATCTTGGTGCAGCATCCTGCCTGCTTCACTGAAATGTGGTCTTTTGCGCCTGAAGTGGACTTGCAATATTTTCAGGATATCCCTGTAACATTGTCCAGCTACTGATGTATGTGCAGGTACAACATACGGATAAACCATTCTATGAATATCAAAGAACGAGATGAGCACAACTTTCCCAGCAGAAGCAACCGCTTTTGCTTTTTAAGAAGTTGGTGATGAAGGAGATTTCCGCACTGAGCTGTGCTGTTTGCTCTCAGGATCGAAAAGATGTAGCCAAGTTTCATCAGCAGTGATTACTTTTGAAAGAAACTCCGGATCTTCCTCTAACATCAACTTCAACTGCATACAGACCTGCACGCGAATGTCCTTTTGTTTGGGAATCACAGTCTTGAAAGCCATCACGCACAAGCACGTGTCATATAATTTTCCTGTCACCAGCGTGTGGATGGCACCCACTGAAATGTTCAGTATTTCAGAAAGTGATCTTAAGGTAGTTCGTCGATCCTCTCTCACAATGACAGCAGCAGTGTTGACGTTTTCTTTCGTAAGATCAGTAGCTGGAGCACCATTGATTGTCCCCATCCCCTCCCCCCCTTAAAGCATTTTAAACCACCTTCGAGCTGTGCTGTAGGGAAGAACACTCTCTCCATAGGCCTCTTTTAACATTGTCTAGGCCTCAGATGAACATTTGTTAAGATGAAAGAATTTCAAGGCCACATATTGTTCCCCGCGTGTTACCTCCTTTGCAACGGTAGGCGATACTGAACACGTCTGACCTTGTCTGCATCTCACAGGCGGGAAACTGGAGTCCCAACGATGAAACTACTACGGCGTATTTGTTGCACATTCAGCTAACGGACTAATTCATTTTTCTTAGTAATTTACTAAAGCATTTAATGGAAAAATATAATAATTATTTCGTTACTTCTGTAGAAACTAATTTAAAAATAACGTTATCCTAGCGACACATGTGAATGTCTGCTAACTCACCGGTTGGAGCGCTAGTGTCGATCCAACACCAGGAACCGTATGTATTAAACTGTGACTACTACGTCTAATAGTTCGACACAGGTACATTAAACTGTCAGATTAAACAAGGAAAGGTGAGAACTACACTTCAGAATGACACTGATATATGACGCTATTTTTCATCATAGTCACTAAATGTTTGCCGGCCGGGGTGGCCGAGCGGTTCTAGGCGCTACAGTAAGGAACCGCTGGGTATGTGTGATATCCTTAGGTTAGTTAGGTTTCAGTAGTTCTAAGTTTTAGTGGACTGATGGCCTCAGAAGTTAAGGCCCATAGTACTCAGAGCCATTTGAACCACTAAATCTTTGTAAACAACGGTCGGAACCATTCTACGATAGATATCCGCTCCTTGATCAAGGACACATTTGAGAGCCGCTGTGTGAACGTCCTCATCGTTGGAAATCTGCGATTGCTGCAAATCAGGTCGTCGACTGCCTGGAGGTTATCATTTGTTTCCAGTCGCTCAGGTTTAAAAATATGATAGGTTGCGGGGATTCCATCAAAATTCCAACAGAATTGGCAATCTATTTTTGTGTGAGTTGTCAACCTTTTCTCATTCGAAGGAGCATCACCGTTTGTGAGTAACGGCCACATTTCTCTTAGTGAGTGGTTTAATTGTACTTCCTTTGTGACAGTGTAATTTGCCAAACTCATCTCACAGGAGCTACTGCGACAGAATTCCGAAACGGAGTGCCTCATTAAACAAGTAATTGGCAATCACAGAGCTTAATAGCTTACGAAAAACGTCATAGTGTCGGTTTGCAGTAACATAAAAGAAGAAATTTCATGTTTATTTTCATATTAGGAAGCTCTTGTTTCGCTAGCTGTCAAATGGCTCAAATGGCTCTGAGCACTATGGGACTCAACATATTAGGTCATAAGTCCCCTAGAACTTAGAACTACTTAAACCTAACTAACCTAAGGACATCACACACACACATGCCCGAGGCAGGATTCGAACCTGCGACCGTAGCAGTCCCGCGGTTCCGGACTGCAGCGCCAGAACCGCACGGCCACCACGGCCGACTCGCTAGCTGTCGATAACTCTTAAAAAATTACAGTCACTGGAGTGAAATAAATAAAAAGCTAAGTATAAGTACTGATATATCGCCATAGATAAGACAGTTCTGTGTGTTTATGATACGGCAAAACACTCTCCTCTTTGTGTACTATCATTCGCCAAACTTTCGTTTCGATGTCTCAAGCGGTTTAGGGGATATGAGAGCTGTTGCGAGTATTTCGTTCTCGCGGGCATGAGATCGGAAGTGAGCGCGCTACATAGGATCCATTTTCTCGGGATCGGAGGCAGATAGAGACCTCCTCCCAAGTCTAAATAAAAATTCAACATATTAGTTAAATTTCATACGCAGCAAGCCGCGCGACTTATGCGGAACGTGCGTGTCGCGCTGTAGTCTCTTGTCACGTCACACGTCTTATACGCGTCTCAATTTGCGCCTAGCCTAAGGAAAACACACTTGGAAGGGTGGCCCAACTTGATGCGTCATTTATCATTCCCAAACAATTTTTTTTTGTGTAATAACTAGTCTATCATAAGCCAAGTAACAGCAAGATTCTTGCCAAATTCATAAAAATAGTTAAAGTTTTTAAATCAATATCGCAATGCATAAGGGCATTTGTATATTCAAAGAACATATCAACTGTGCAATACAATGATGGCCCAATTACAAAAATTTAATCGATTACATAAACCCGAGGCGACTAGCATCACAATTGTGGGCTAATCCCACAAGAGGACTAGCATATAAGTTCAATAAACGTTGAATAAAAGACATTAAATGCATGCGTAAGGCAAATAACGACACCTTGATGTCATAAGCAAATGTTATTCTGCTCCCGTATAGACAAGATAGGGGCGAGCTGGCCAAACGCTACCCACGTGTAAAAACCGAAGCAAACAGCCACAAGTCTGTTACACATTAATCAAGTTAACTACTTAAATAAATTACCAGGCCCCTAAAACACTATTAAAATGATAATGACAAACCCTTATTGTTTTAAGAAGTCAAGAAACTCAGTGTTCCGTTTGCCCAAAGGCCCTCATCACACATCTACAAGGATATTACAATAATACAAACATTGAGTAAATTACTGAAGCCAATTTCTAATCCGGCGACACCCCCGCTGCGGCAGGACGCCAAAAGAATGACAATAAACTACTCAACTTGTGGCTGGAACGAGAGATCAGCAGAAGCGTGTGTGATCTACCAACACTCAGCCTCCGTGCGATAGTGGGAAAGCTGCCGAAGCAGAAAGAAATTGCGACCCTGCCCCGGACCAACAGGACACCGACGCGTCAGCTACTGCCGATACAAAGCTGTCAACAATACCAAACAACAAACAGCAAAACAAGTCTGATGGAAATTAACATACACAGTAACACTTAAACGGGCAATTAAAGATTATTCTCAAGGAAGCCAACTATTAAAACTTAAGTATAGGAGCGGCCCGCTGATAAGCAATGCAAGCAATAATAAGAAACAATGTACAAAGTCATTTAAAAGAATAATTGCGTAATAGTTCAGACAAGATTAAGTAAGTCAAGTTACACCTTTACTGTGGCCACTTAGGAACAATCGACACTGTAATTCGGATACCAACTAAATGGCAGATGGGCGGTTAAACAGTAAAACTATGCAAATATAAACACGCGCAAACGGCGAATATGTGTGTACCGTAAAGCTGAGCGTACACAACTTTAGTTACAGGCCAAATACAATAAATCGTCCAGGAAGGGCCATAACGTCTACAACAACAGAAATTACAATCAGTAGTATCAAATAATGATAAGCAAACAATGATTTCAAGTACCAGATTAACATCGCAAAATACTAACTTGGCGCCTACAGACACTTCCAGATTGACACACAAAGCCCCAAAAGTGGTTACTGAAAGGCATAAAGAAACTGGATTCCTGGCCGGCTCACACCAGAGCAGAATTAACTATCTTTAAGTACAGTACTTTCTCAACAGTTTTCATACGAGGGTCACTCCAAAAGAAATGCACACTATTTTTAAAAAAAAATACAGTTTTCACTCTGCATGTGTGAAAGTTTTACAGTGTGTAGATACATCCTTCCCGCTTGTTTTCAAACTTAGTTCAACCTGTTCCCGTGAGTGGCGCCGTCACAGCATGTCTTTAAGATGGCTGCTACACTTGATGTTCGTCAGAAACAACGTGCTGTCATAGAATTCCTGTGCTGTGAAAACGAGACAGTGGGAAACATCCACAAGAGGTCGAACAATAAGTATGCTGATGCTGCTGTCGATCTCAGTACAGTTAGTCGGTGGGCAAGCAGGTTACGTGATGAAAGCGGGCACGGCAATATTGAGGATTGTCCTCGCAGCGGTATGCCTCGTACTGCACACACTCCAGACAATGTGCACAGAGTTAAAGAACTGGCGACTGCTGACAGACGCATCACAGTGAACGAATTGTCACGCTGCGTTGGGATAGGGGAAGGAAATGTTTGCAGAATACTGAAAGTGTTGGCGTTAAAAAAGGTTTGTGCCAGGTGGGTTCCCAGGATGTTGACAGTGGGTCACAAAGAAATAAGAAAAACGGTATGCAGCGAACTTTTGGAACAGTACGAGGATGGTAGAGACGAATTTCTTGGAAGAATTGTGACGGGTGATGAAACATGGCTCCATCATTTTTCACCAAAGACGAAGAGGCAATCGATGGAGTGGTATCACGCAAATTTACCGAAGAAAAAAATTACAACCTCACCTTCTGCTGGAAAAGTTATGGCTACGGTGTTTTTCGACTCCGAAGGACTCTTGCTTGTGGACATCATGCTAAATGGAACCACCATAAATTCTGGTGCATATGTGACGACACTGAAGAAACTTCAAGCTCGACTGAGTCGTGTTCGACCACATCAGCAAAAGCAGGATGTTTTGCTATTGCACTACAATGCACGGCCACATGTCAGTCAAAAAACCATGGGAGCCATCACAAAACTCGGATGGACAACACTGAAAGACCCGCCTTACAGTCCTGACCTGGATCCATGTGACTATCATCTTTTTGATAAACTGAAAGACTCTCTTCGCTAACAAGGTTTGAAGCTGATGACTCCCTTGTGTACGCTGCCAAACAGTGGCTCCAACAGGCTGGTCCAGAATTTTACTGTGCGGGTATACAGGCGCTGGTTCCAAGATGGCGTAAGGCAGTTGAGAGGGATGGAAATTATGTGGAGGAATGAAAATTTTGTTCCTAAAGGATGTATCTACACACTGTAAAACTATCAAACATGTAGAATAAAAGATGGATTTAAAAAAATAGTGTGCATTTCTTTTGGTATGACCCTCGTACATAACTTCAAATAAATGCCAAGGAGACCAATAGCTGCAGGACTCCAAGTGGGCACTATATAATACGGTCCTCCTGCTCGTAGCTGCTAACAAGTTATTCAACGCATTGTGGAGTATTTAGCGCACAACAGTAAACTGATGCACTTCGTAACCGGCTTGCACACGCCGAGAGCCGCTCCTTGCCAGGTAATCTCACCGTTATCAACGGTCAACGCTGCAGGAAAATGCGGGCCCCGTTGGCCCAACAGTCAACAGTTCCAACTCGCTGCAATCACCAGGACGCCTGGTACTTCGGCTCTCCCATCCAACTCCATGTCCCACACACCACTCCCTTCCACACAGCCCCAGAGGGAACACATAACCAAGCAAAGATGATACGACGAGGGCCAGAGTCGATGGAACGCTCGCACAAGTGGTGCCAGCCGCCTTTGTGACCGAGCGGTTCTAGGCGCTTCAGTCTGGAACCGCGTGACCGCTACGGTGGCAGGTTCGAATCCTGCCTCGGGCGTGGATGTGTGTAATGTCTTTAGGTTAGTTAGGTTTAAGTAGTTCTACGTTCTAGGGGACCTCAGATGTTAAGTCCCATAGTGCTCAGAGACATTTTTGAACAAATGGTGCCAGTAGGATCGCTTTCGCGCCTTCACAGAAGCCGCCACGCTCAGTCACTTACTCGCTTCCCATTAGGTCGGCTACTCGGTTTTCTCTCTTGGAATCCAGCAAAGAACTTTCTTCGTTTCTTTAATGTCCATTCGTTCGGACTACACATCCTATCGTCCTGGCGTCAAGAGTACAGGCTTATAATTGTCCACATATGGCTAAAAACCCTTTTTGAATTCAGTATACAGGGAGCGAAAGGCTATTTACAATTTGTACAGAAACCAGATGGCCGTTATAAGAGTCGAGGGCCATGAAAGGGAAGCAGTGGTTGGGAAGGGAGTGAGACATGGTTGTAGTCTCTCCCCGATGTTATTTAATCCATATATTGAGCAAGCAGAAACGGAAACAAAAGAAAAATTCGGAGCAGGTATTAAAAACCATGGAGAAGAAATAAAAACTTTGAGGTTCGCCGCTGACATTGTAATTCTGTCAGAGACAGCAAAGGATTTGGAAGAGCAGTTGAACGGAATGGACAGAGACTTGGAAGGAGGATATAAGATGAACATCAACAAAAGCAAAACAATGATCATGGAATGTAGTCGAATTAAGTCGGGTGATGCTGAGGGAATTAGATTAGGATATGAGACACTTAAAGTACTAAAGGAGTTTTGATATTTGGGGAGCCAAATAATTGATGATGGTTGATGTAGAGAAGATATAAAATGTAGACTGGCAATGGCAAGGAAAGCGTTTCTGAAGAAGAGAAATTTGTTAACATCGAGTATAGATTTAAGTGTGAGGAAGTCGTTTCTGAAAGTATTTGTATGGAGTGTAGCCAGGTATGGAAGTGAAACATGCACGATAAATAGTTTGGACAAGAAGAGAATAGAAGCTTTCGAAATGTGGTGCTACAGAAGATTGCTCAAGATTAGATGGTAGATCACATTACTAATGAGGTGGTATTGAATAGAATTGGGAAGAAGAGGAGTTTGTGGCACAACGTGACAAGAAGAAGGGACCGGTTGATAGGACATGTTCTGAGGCATCAAGGGATCACAAATTTAGCATTGGAGGGCAGCGTGGAGGGTAAAAATCGTAGAGGGAGACCAAGAGATGAATACACTAAACAGATTCAAAAGAATGTAGGTTGCAGTAAGTACTGGGAGATGAAGAAGCTTGCACAGGATAGAGTAGCATGGAGAGCTGCATCAAACCAGTCTCAGGACTGAAGACCACAACAACAACAATGACCTGCACCTTGGAACCTATCAGTACTCCAGCGACCTGCCATAAATTAGTGCTAGAAAGGAAGGAAGTTCTGTCGCATAATCTATGTAGAATCGTACTGGTATTTCGTTAGATCCAATCACTTTCCATCTGATTTTAGCTGATTTTGTATTCAGCGATCATGTACCTCCATATCTGTCATTTTCGTCAGCCGCAGCAACGTATTTCACTTGAGTTTGTGCCCTGATGAATTTGTATGTTCCCAACTGACATGTCAAGAACTTTCTTGTCTGGATAAACAGTGGGCATACGAAGCTGGTAGATACGCAACTACATCAAACAAAGCGGACTGTTATTCGCACAGTCAAGACCAGTCCCGTTTCCTGGCTACGTCCCTAAACCGCATTTCGCCACCTAACCTAAGGAGAAAGAATGTCCTTATGAGGGAATACAAGAAAAACATCAACAACCAACAATTGCCGATTCATGAGGATATACCTGCCATCCGAATCACCAGACTCCACTCCAGACATCCCCCACTCAGAACAGCTAGCAACCAGACGGACCATAACTTCAGTCTCCACGTAGCTTTGATGTAAGCATGTTATAACAACGCGACATCAGAGCTGCATAACATTCTCCAAGCCAACTACAGACCTCGGAAACTTCATCTGTCCCGGAGAATATGGAATACAGCCAACAGGACCCGGACTAACCATGGGAGATGCGGTGACCCGCTAAATAGGTGGGGAAGGACTGCGGAGTGCACCTGTGGCTTCCAAAGACACACTGCCAGACATATTATTGAAGAGTGTCCTCAAAATTTGTACCCAGAAAACCGCTCGGACTTCTTAGACACCACAGTGGATGTGATCAGTTATATAACTAACGTGTCAATAAATTTGCAAATTCTCTGGATATATTATTTATAATTCTCATGAAAGTGTAATTGCCATAAGATTATTAACAATAATAATAACATATAGTCGCCCTGCATCACAGTTACGCCGAAACGGAGAACGACACACTGAAGTTCGAAATATGCTATTGCGTATGATCGTACTCTGTTGCCTTCTCTCATTCTTTCCGTTCCAAAATAATGTATATTGAGATTCATAATGGCAGAATACATTGTTGAAATGGGCGCTGCAAGGAAACGTTTACGTATGGAGGAATAGACACCAGAAGCCAGCACGAAATAAAATTGCTTAACAGTATTGTCTAAAAATAGCGAGAATCTGCAAAGACTGGGTAACACGCGAGAAGTTGTAACTGAGTCGATTCAGTTCAGTCATTGTCTGTGATCTACGAGGTAACAGTAACAAAAAAAAGGAACATAAGCCTCTGAAAACAGTAAATGTAGGTTTTGGTTGTTTCGAGTGACGGCGTCAAGCGAACTGCCGCACAAGTAAGACCATAAACCAGTATTCTACAGGACGAAGCTTCAAGTCCGTTTCATGCCATCCAGATATAGATTTCCATGGTTTCCCTAATTCGCCTCAGGCAAATTCTGGTATGTTTCCTTTGCAAAGGGCACGTCAAACTCCTTTGCCTGTCCTTTCTTAATCCGAACTTCTGCTCAGTATCCTATAATCTCGTTGTCCGTGGTATGTGGAACTCTAGTTTTCTTTCCTTCTTTCAAGTGTACGCCTAAGCAATTAAAAAGTTCAAAATTTCTTATACTTTTTCATGTATGATGTCAACTGTTTGACTGAAGTTTTCGCCAGGATGTGACGAAACTTAGTGCAGCTCTTGTTAGATGTCGCATGGGATCCATTCCCATGAGACTGAGACATTAATGATTATATATGGAACGGTGGCTTCCACGAAGTTCGTTCTGATTCTAGACCCTTGAAAAAGACTTCAGCAAAACCGTTGTGTAGTGTACGCATCGATACCACCACACAGGCGTTAGGCGTTCTACTGTTGCTAACGGAATAGCAAGTTTTCTTCTCACGACGACATCGGTGGGGGTTATCTGGCGGACCCAGTGAAGCGCATCTACTCAGCCACACCTCCAGTAGCTCTGTACTTGGAGCGTCCGCTGCCGCCGCCTTATGGCCCGGTCGACAGTAGTCGTTCAGCCGCATTTACGCATGGAGCAACACTGCTACATGGAGCTATGCACAAGCTGTCTAGTCGCGGCTCCATCACTATCGTTGATGCTGTTGCAATAGCTGGAATCTATTTCTTGTTGCATCATCTTCATTTGATCTACGTACTTTTGGAAACACACAAGTTAAGTAAATGTTCTGTTTGTTGTGCTGAATTGCTCGTTAATCATTTCTGCTCCTTTCCAGCTTTCCTACGACAACAGTTACCCCACCACTCTGAAGCCCACCTCTCCTTACACTTGTGTATGAAGTCGTTCTTAACACTGTCGACATCGCCATTCCACTTATCAGGCTAAACCTATAGCCAAGTACAATGCAATGGCTTCACTCATATCTGACATATCGCCAGCAACAGATCGTGTCCAGTGGCATAAAGCCACAATAGAACTACTTAATCCTAACTAACCTAAGGACATCACACACATCCATACCCGAGGCAGGAATTCGAAACTGCGACCGTAGCGATCGCGCGTTTCCAGACTATAGCGCCTAGAACAGCTCGGCCACCCCGGCCGGCAGTACCAGGTGTTCCTCAGAGTTTACATTTCTTTTCCTAGAACTATCTACAGGTGTCTCATAAAACATATATTTTGCACATCTGTAAATTCTTTTTATATCTGCCACTTACATTATCGTTATTGCTGTCATTGTGTTTCAATGATGTGTCATCAGGTTCTCCCTACTACATATACCACATGTATGCTGGTGACCTCCAGTTGTACCTAAGCGCAAAACCAATAAATCTGAAGGTACAGGATATAAGGTCAAAGCTCAATCCACCAAAACTGGTTCGTCATTCTAGGCCCATTAGCCCGAATTTTGTGGAATCCCTATCCTTTAACACTAAATCGGACAAATGTCAACCTCTCTTGTTCAGCAAAGTGTCTAGGAGTAATAGCAGACGAAACTCTAAAAATCTAAATTGCACTGAGCGCTTAACCGCAATGTGCAAGAAGACATCAGCATCTCTCCATTACAAAAATATAAAAAGCTCTTCTCCCTTGACATGAAAAATAAACTCACACAAACACTTCTACTTCCAGTTATTGATTACAGCGATGTTATCGCGCAAAACAATTCTCAGCAAAACTCATAGCGCTTGGAACTGGTAATGAATGCCCGTGTTTGTTATATCGGATGTGCGACTGTTCGTTCATATTTCACCATCCTTCACAGCTGTCCTGGTTGAGTGCAGACAACTGCAGAGATTTCCATACCCTCTGTCTTCTCTACTGTGTTAGCAACGTACACTGTCCCCCCATATCTCTCCTAGACCATAACACTCTTGTCTGAAGCACACGGCAAAATCCGGCCACGGTTCTAGGCGCTTCAGTCTGGAACTGCGTGATCGCTACGGTCGCAGGTTCGAATCCTGCCTCGGGCATGGATGTGTGTGATGTCCTTAGCTTAGTTAGGATTAAGTAGTTCTAAGTTCTAGGGGACTGATGACCACAGATATTAAGTCCCATAGTGCTCAGAGCCATTTGAACCATTTGAACAGGGCAAAAACATCCATTCCCATCAGAGCAAAATGCCTTCTGTCCTACTCCATCGTTCGGCCACTTTATCAACGACCTTTTCAGCAGCAGGAACCAGACTCTGGAATAATCTCCTGCATTATAATAGAGAAATGAATAACATCTCCAACTCCAGAAGACAGTTAATGAGATATCTAGTAAAGTAAAAATAATTACTACCATTCTCCCTCCAGGCATTCGTTACTCTGATACATCTTTCTTTCCAGCGACATCTTCATTTCCTAGTATTGTTTGCCGGTGCAGTCTCCTTAAATTTCCTTTCCCAGAACTCTATTTGTCATAAAACATATATTTTGGGCATCTCCAAATTCTTTTTATTCCTGCCATTAACATTATCGCTATTACCGTCAGTATTATTATTATTATTATTATTATTAGTGGCAGCAGCAGCAGTAGTGCAATGCTGCCAGTATTACCTTTATTAGTTCATATTCACCATTATTTACTCACATTGTCACTGCAGACGTTCAAATCAATTTGGTACTATTTGTCATATTAAAATCGTTATTTCTTAGGTAACTATGATTTCAAGAACTACTGAATGTGTGAAACTCTGTTCCGATGTAAGAGCCTGATGGCCCCAACCAAGTCAAGTTAAATAGATAACAAAATTACGTAAATAAGGAACCCATTGGCAAGTTTCTTGAAAGACATCAGGGTCGACTTTGACCATTAAAGTATTAAAACATAAAGTGCACTCTTGCAACTTCAGTCCTTAGACATTTTCAAAATGCGAAAATTTCGTGCTTCCTTTTGAAAACTGTCAAAAGCTGAAATTTTATTGCTGGAAGGCTGCAATGCAGTTTTTTTAAAGAAACTATACAAGCATGATTGTGAGCTCCACAACAGAAAAGAAAATATTCGTTACATATATCCCTACATCTGCAACAACCTTACCAATTTTTGACACCGGCGACTTATCGAAGATATTTGATTGTGTCAATCATAGTACTGTACTAGAAAATTTTTTATGGAATACGCAGGTCAGCGCTTGCTTGGTTTAGTAATTTTTTAGAAACAGAATGCAAACATTACACTAGACCATTCCAGTACTTCAAAGAGCGACGAAACATCTTCAGTATAGAGAAAAACTACACTGAGCGTCCAACAGGTTTCCACAACAGTCCACTGGTGTTCCTGTTTTACGTTAATGATCTGCCAAGTTATTTTAAATCAGGAGGCAGAATTAGTCCTGTTTGCACGTGGTACAATCATTGTTGTGAGGTCGAGCGAAGATGCATCAACGGAGAATATAGTGAATGACTTGTGAATGTTACTGATTGGTTTTAGCTCAAATATCCTAGCATTAACCTTTGAAAAAAACGTAGGTCATCCAGTTTTTTACAGTCAATAGTATCTCACTGCCTATTGGCCTAGTATAAAAATAATACATAATAAATATGGTAGCTCTTGAATGTGCACTGTGATCGAAACTCAAACTGGAAAACCATATGACAGACCTATTGAAACGTTTAGGTTCAGATGCTTTTACCATAAGAACAGCTGCAAACTTCGGAAGTGTAGGATCTCAGTTAACTCAATATTTTTTGCATTGCTTTTACTGGTATCTTATGGAATAATATTTTGTGGCGGCTCCTTACCTAAATAAGACGTATTCATTGCACGAAAGAAAGTAATTAGAATTGTGTGTGGGGGTCACTCACATTCATATTGCAGGCATCTCTTTAAACAGATGGGATTATTAACCACAGCCTCAGGATATTTATTCATTTATGTAATTTGTTATCATCAACCATCCGGTTTTGAGAGTAACAAAAATATTCACAAGTACAGCACTAGAACGAAAAGTAATTGCATTATCCTTTAATGTCTCTAACACTGGCACAGAAAGTGGTGAAACCTGGGGTAATAAAACACTTTCATAGTCTATCCATGGAAATAAAATGCCAGACAAACTCCAGAATTTTTTTAAAATATAGATTAAAGACGTTTCTCTTTAACAACTCCTTTTTAGCATTGAGCAGTTCTTGAATTGAAATAATTAGTAAATTATACAGAAAATATTCTGTATCCATACAAATATTTTCATTTTTTAATTATCTTAAATATAGAGTGAACCAGAACTCCACCGACTAACTTCCAAAGTTTAAAAAAAAATCATCATTTTTTTCTTTAGTCTCAGTTTTTAATTATGTGACATGTTTTGAACACTTTGGATCATCTTCGAATCTACGTCCTTCTGGTAGAAACACTAATCTGTTATTTATGTAACAAACTTCACTTCTGTTAATAAATGAATAGCACAATATTGTGTGTCTTCCACAGGATTAATTTATTTAGTTAGCTGATTTTCGGCTTACATGGCCAACATCATACTTCAGCTGACTATTGTCGTCAAAGAAGTTACAGTATTTGTAAACAATATTGGAAAAGAGTGAGGCACAGCACACAGTAAACGCCATCTTTGACAATGCGGTGGTTATTAAATTAAAAAGGTAAAGAGTTGAACAATAAATAGATATAAAGGAAGAAAATCAAGAAAAACTAACACTAATCTCGAAAAACAGAGCCTATATAACAATTTACATTAAATGAACAATCCCAATAAAGTAAATTAGTGAGAAGATTGCTACAGAATAGCTTGAAGAGATATAACAAAGGGAGAATGATACATAAATAGAGTAAAATATATAATTCACAAGTGTAATAACAGATTGTGATGAGTACATAGGGAATCACAGTAAGATAAAAAGAAATAAATACAAGAAAAGCAAGGAATATAAAGGAACAGGCATTGTGGGGAGTAATGATGAAGTGACAGGGCTAAATGAGGTTTAGAACAGGGGAAATATTGAGCTGTGTTTGGTTATTTAATATTACATTGGGTCTGTGGGCCAGATGTTTGTTGAATTTCAGGGTTTCCACATGCTGAGTTTTTAGTCATTGTTTGCTAGTAACACTTTGCCGTCCGCACGTCTCGTACAAATTTATTCGCTTGGCGCCGGCAGCGTTAGTTCGGATTACTTGGCTTGTCGTCGGGCGCTTGTCACCTTCCCGCTGATGACAAGCTTCAGACACATTGATTTTTGCCTCTATTTTGCCGTATCGTTCCACAAGCTCGAATTTTCTTTTCAAGTAACTTCTCTGCAAGTTCTACACGGTTATAATAATTATCCATGTAGAGGTGATGCCACTTTCCATAAGAAGGTGTCAATAGTTCCATCACTGTTTTTGCTAAAGTTTGTCCAGCACCGGAATGCATCTAGAATGAGGAAATGTATGCCGTACTCGAATCACACAGCATCCGAATGAGTATGCCATATTTCGTAATTCTCGAGCGATTGTTAACTTTAAAATTGAACAGCCCACACCACGTTATCATTCCTTCATCAATTGAGATGTTTTTACTTGTATTAAACGTTTCTTTAAACTTTTTGGAAAAATAATCAATTACGAATTGCACTTTGAAAAGCCCGTCGGCATTATCCGGTTTATTGTTGTTGTCGGAAAAATGTAAATATGATAACACTTGTCGGAATCAGTTGCGGGACTTCGTTTTGCTAAATATCGGTGTGTCTATCAACGGATTCGTTGACCAGTAATAATCGATCCTTGCTCTGTTTTTACAGTTCCCATAAGGAGAGCAAGCCCAAACCATTTTCTAAGTTTGGGTCCCGTAACGTCGACAAATTTGGCATTTTTTTATCCAGTTTCTTTCTGTTGCAATTTTGACTGTAATACTTGTTGGTTTCGTTACTAATATATTCAAAAAGATCTTTCCCAATATATAATTCTAAGATACCCACGACGCTCTGTGTTTCTTTGGGAAATTTTTGTGGACCCGGAGATGCTTCAAATTTATTATTGGTGCTCAGTAAATCATAGTCTTCTTTGTCTGATTCATCGAAAACAGTTGGCAACCGTAGCGTTCGCCGAATGCTTGGACGGATTTCACTATCTTCTGACGATTCTCCTTCACTTTCATTTTTTTGATATCCAATGTCTTCTTCCCAATAGGCCAAGTCGTCCGGAACGTCAGACAAGACGTCCGCGCATTCATCGTAAATAATCGTATCGTCTCTTCCGTCTGCCATGATGAAAGTGTACAAGTACTTATAAAAACATAAAACTTGCTGACGTGTGTAACTTATTGTTACCTGAACATAACACCAACAGAATGAAAAAGATACTAATGTGCTGTCGCCGGCCACTGCGCGGTACTATGCACACGACACCACTGTAGTTTCGCCGGACGGCAAAGTGTTAAGTGGAGACCATGTACTACGGCTGGTAGCTGCATGGTCCTCGTTCAGTACACGCTAAGCAAATTTCAAGTCACAATTCTGCAACCTCCAGCTGCGTTCAAGTCAACCCTCTTAGTTATTGTGTCTGTTACGGCGTAAAGTCAAGCGCCGACACGCCATCGGGAATGATAGAGCAGACAGGGCTGTGAGAAGAGATCAGCCAACTGGACATTGATTGGCCCCTCTCACGGACGACAATGTGACAGCAGCGGCCTCTTTGTGAAGTTAATTATTGAAGTTAAGTATTGTATTTATTCATTATGTAATAAAACTCATTAATACGATTTGTTTTAATGTTCTCTAGCGATCGGAAAAGGCAGGTTTCCTAGAACCCGATAATTGACGACTAGGCAGGATTTACCAACGTCTGTCCTTGATTGACCAAAACAAACTTTTCACGGTTAGGACAAGTAATTTTGTACACCACACTGTTGGCTAGTAAGTGGGTCTTGTCTTCGCTTTTGAAAATACACTGGCTGTGGTGATCAAATATTACGGAATTCCATAGCTGCAGGATTTCAGTGCTTTTGCTAGACTGTGATACATGTCCTGTGTATGGTTTTGTGTTAGATGACGATCAGTTTGGCTTTAAGAAAGGTAAAGGCACCAGAGAGGCAGTTCTGACATTGGGGTGAATAATGGAAGCAAGGCTAAAAAAAGTCAAGATACCTTCACAGGATGTGTTGACCTGGAAAAAGCGTGCAAGATGTTCGAAATTCTGAGAAAAGTGGGGTAAGCTATAGGGAGAGACAGGTAATATATAATACATACAAGAGCCAAGAGGAAATAATAAGAGTGGAAGACCAAGAACCAAGTGCTCGGATTAAGAAGGGTGTAAGACAGGGACGTCGTCTTTCGGCCCTACTGTTCAATCTGTACATCGAGGAAGCAATGAATTATAAAAGAAAGGTTTAGGAGTGGAATAAAATTCTGGGTGAAAGGATATAAATGATACGATTCGCTGATGACATTGCTATCCTCAGTGAAAGTGAAGAAGAATTAATGATCTGCTGAATGGAATGAATAGTCTAATGAGAACAGGATATGGAGTAAGAGTAAATTGAAGAAAGAGGAAAGTAATGAGAAGTAGTAGAAATGAGAACAGCGAGAAACTTAACATCAGGATTGATGGTCACGAAGTAGATGAAGTTAAGGAATTCTGCTACCTAGGCAGCAAAATAATCAATTATGGACAGAGAAAGGAGGCCATAAAAAGCGGATTAGCACTGGCAAAAAGGGCATTTCTGGCATGTCAAACTTAGGCCTCAATTTAAGGAAGAAATTTCTGGGAATGTACGTTTGGAGCACAGCATTGTATGGTAGTGCAGCGTGGAGTATGGAGAAACCGGAACAGAAGAAAATCGAAGCATTTGAGATGTGGTCTTACAGACGAATGTTGAAAATTAGGTGGACTGATAAGGTAAGAAATGAGGTTTTGCGCAGAATCGGAGAGGAAAGAAATATGTGGAAAACACTGACAACGAGTACTAGAGACAGCTCTTGAGTCCAAAAACTGCATAGGAAGACAGAGACTGGAATACATCCAGCAATACTCAGAGATGGAGAGGAATTCGTTGCGTTCTGCATTAAACCAGATAGAAGACTGATGATTCAAAGAAAAAAGAAAAAAAAGGGTATTAAACATCATTTGCTCCAGAAAGTGGAAGAGCAGCAGAGGGTGCATAGAGGAGGAGTGTAATTTTCACTTCTTGTTTACTGTTCTAGATGTGGTACAGGACTGTAGTCATTGTTTGAGACAATATATTTTATTGTGTATAACTGCTCTGAAAGCTTCTTTGGACATGGGAACAGAAATGAGACGGTGCAAATCTGTTTATGTGTTACTGGGTATCATGAGCAAGGAGATATGACTGTGTCTATACAAATTTTGAAACAATGTGTTTGTGTAATGACGTCCATAATTATATATATCAAGTTTCTGGAATTGTTACCAATCTCTGGTGCGAACTGTATATCTTTAATAAATGTAACTCCATCCTAAGTCTGGAGTGCTGGACTTCGGTTGGTCGATTTCCAATAATAAAATACAAACAACCGTTATTTTGGTTTTATTTGTTAGGTAATCAGTTCCGACATTACACTACGTCATCTTCAGGCCTGCGTATATCGAGTAACCCTCGTGTTAGAGACCAATGCAGCACTGTCGACTGGTATCGTGAAGATGTTTTCCCGTGCGCTCCTTGGAACCTGTCCATCTACACAACTGAACCAATTGTTATTGTTCAGGATAGAATTCGCATTATGTCCATACAAGTGTTCACAGATACACAGTCAGCTAATGCCAGTACCATTTATGTGGTTTAGTTTTGGGGACGATTCTACGTAATTGCCAAACTTGTAGAAAACATGGTGGTGGAAAAAATTTTCACTGCCAGCATCAGGCCACAGATGGAGGAGAGATGGTGGTGTAAAGTTTCTGATCACCAGACTTTGCGCCAAAGTCCTGTTTTAAATGCAAACCTACCTGCAGTGTCTCATGAAGTGAGGGCATGTGGCACTGTTGACGGTGATCTGTCCGTCGGGTGGGGACTTAAGCTTGGCAGCTCGCTTGGTGCTACACTTGAGGAGTAGGCTATGTGCTGGCACCGGGTTTCACCCTCTCCCTTCACAAACATTACACTATACACACATATGAAATACATACATGCGGTATCACAAATAATGTGTAATGGAGCGTGTTGTAAACCAACAAACAAGCATTATGCAACATTGCAATTTTTAATTATAACTGTAGCCTCTTTTTGACTCCAACTATGTTAATTAAACTGTATATATGTCACAGTAGAGGAGACTGTTTACTTCTCCATATGCTGATATGTGTTCCTGACTTCCTTCGATGGAATCTGAGCTTGTAATTCCTTATCATTTCAGTTTCATAGATATCATCTGTTATATTTTACTGTGAATAATTGAAGGGCTGAGAGGTCACGTGATAAAGTTGCTTGCTGAAGCAAACTGATTAAGTGGCTACAAAAGTTAAATGGCTATTTATAAATTACGTGAGCTAACTCAGAAGCATCGATATATTTACGCAATGGTCAATTGGTCTATATACAGTTGCAGCTATAGCTAGAGGTTCTAGTATGTATAATACACACATCAAAAAAGAGTTTTGCATCACCCCAGTTCTCGGAACTCCTGAAGATATACGTTGACTTTGGATAATGTATCATAGACACAGTGCATTTGACTGTTCAGAGATGTCGCTAAACCCGCCCAAAGATGTAACCAACCATGCATAGGCAACGCCTATTAGACGGAGGGGGTCCGACAGCCGATCATTTCCGGTCATTCCACCAGGAAGGAGGTACCCGGTACGCGTCATCTATAGTTCAACCATGCCTAGACGGTCAATACCGCGGTTTGATCGTGTCCGCATTGATACTTTGTGCCAGGAAGCGAACCAAAGCGTTGTTTTTCGGACATGGAGGAGATACAGAGAGACAGGAACTGTCGATGACAACGCCTCGCTCAGGCCGCCCAAGGGCCACTACTGCAGTGGATGACCGCTACCTACGGATTAAGGCTCAAAGGAAAGCTGACATCAACGCCACCATGTTGAGTAATGCTTTTCGCGCAGCCAAAGGACGTCGTGTTACTACTCAAACTGTGCGCAGTAGGTTGCATCACGCGCAACTTCACTCCCGACGTCCATGGCGAGCTCCATCTTTCCAAACACTACACCATACAGCGCGGTACAGATGGGCCCAGAAACATGCCGAATGGACCGCTCAGGATTGCCATCACGTTCTCTTCACCAATGGGTGTCGCATATGTCGTCAACCAGCCAGTCGGAGACGTGATTGGAGGCAACGCAGTCAGGCTCAATGCCTTAGACACACCGAGCAGCGAGTGCAGAAAGGTCGAGGTTCCCTGCTGTTTTGGGGTGGCATTATGTGGGGCCGACGTACGCCACTGGTGGTCATGGAAGGCGCCATAATGGCTGTACGATACGTGAGTGCCACCCTACTACCGATAGTGCAACCATATCGCCAGCGAATTGGCAAGGCATTCGTCTTCATGGACGTCAATTCGTGCCCCCATCGAGCACATCTTGTGAATGCCTTCCTTCAGGATTACGACACAGCTCGACTAGAGTGGCCAGTATATTCTCCAGACATGAACCCCCTATCGAACATGTCTGGAATAGATTGATAGATTGAAAAGGGCTGTTTAAGGAGGACGTGACCCACCAACCACTCTGAGGGATCTACACCAAATCGCCGTTGAGTAGTGGGACATTCTAGACCAACAGTGTCTTGATGCGCTTGTGGATAGTGTTCCACGACGAATACAGGCGTACATCAATGCAAGAGGACGTGCTACTGGGTATTAGAGGTACCGGTGGGTACAGCAATCTGGACCACCACCACTGAAGGTCTCGCTGTATGGTGGTACAACATGCAATGTGTGGTTTTCTTGAGCAACACAAAGGCCGGAAATGATGTTTATGTTGATTTCTATTCCAATTTTCTGTACAGGTTCCGGAAATCTCGTAACAGAGGTGATGCAAAACTTTTTTGATGTGCATATATTAAAAATACTTTTACTCTTTGGATCTTAAAACCTTTTAGAGTAAAACAGCTACAAGTGTGAAAACATTTTATTTATTATGCTATAGTTTGAAGATTTTTTTTTGTTACAACACACGTGATATACACAGTACAATATAAGTTTACTTTAAAACAACGCTCTGTGAGTAACTGAAGCGAAATTAATACAACAAGTAGAAAAATAATAGTTAAGCCGCATGCAAAATTAAAAACCTAAACAAAAGTATATTGGTGTGTTTTCTATAATCCACTCACAGTGTCTACAGCATGTCGTAATCGTTTTCTTCCGTGGTATCTCTTGAGGAACGTCCTTCCTGGGCAACACTCGTGGTGCTGTATCATTGTGCTGTGCATTTTTCAGTCTTACTCGTCCACTTCTTTGCCCAATCCCTCTTCTAACACCCATAGCATCTGCTGTCTGGGAATGGGACATGTTTTTATAGAGCTCATGATGAAGTGGAGAAATGCGGGTCTTCATTTCCTGAAGATTTTTTCCAATTTTCAAATTTTATTTAAAACTCATATTGATGTAAAGAATGCAGAAAAAATATTGATAGGGGACCAGTATTGGCCCTCATAAAGCCCGGTTCTATAAATTCAGGATCACAATTTAGTGAATAAAAAATGGCTCTGAGCACTATGGGACTTCACATCTGAGGTCATCAGTCCCCTAGAACTTAGAACTACTTAAGCCTAACTAACCTAAGGACATCAAACACATCCATGCCCGAAGCAGGATTCGAACCTGCGACCGTAGCGGTCGCGCGGTTAAAGACGGAAGCGCCTAGAACCGCTCGGCCACCTCGGCTGGCTTTAGTGAATACTTTAAATGTATTGCTAGAGGATTTTCTTTGTAGATTCAGATCCATCTGGTATTCCTCCGCTGTATTTTGCTTCCTTCTGTGGCTTTGCTATGGCAACCAAGGCTTCAACTGAAAGCAAGTTTCCTGTTTTCGTTTGCAGCACGGAAAACTTTCTGCTAACCTGCTTCACAGATTCCATCTTGTCTTGCGGAAAAAATACTTGTTTGAAATGTTTCTTTGCATTTTCAGAGAGACCAAAATTTTTATTGCATTCCGTATGTGTATGACCACGTTCAAACACTTCATGATCCATTGCGTAAACATGCTGATTCTGACTCAAGTTGTACAAGCGGGATTTCAAAATATGACCTATTTAAAAATGCATTAAATATTACCATAAGTCCTCTTAAAAGCAGACACTTAATGCTACTGCAGTATTTTAAAAAGTACATACCTGAACCTTTAAATTAAAGACAGCATAAATTCTCCTTGTGTCTGACATTTCATTTGTACTCGTTGTACTCTAAATGCAGTCCAGGCATTGGCTTAGAGCTTAAACTTTATGACTAAAGAAAGCGACATCTTACAGGAAATTCGTTGTAGAGATACACAATTTAGCTAATCAAATATGAATTTCAATAATTTTCTTGTGTAATGTCGCTTGTATCACTTGTCCTCTCACTCCCTCAATCGTCTGAACGATATTTTCACTGAGATGTATAGGAAATGTTTACAAATTCAGTTATTGTTGTCACTGAACAGTCTAATGTTTACTAATGGTACAATTAAAGAAAAAAAGTGCAGTATGCTGCACGCTAGTTTATTGCTTATAATATGCAATACATAATAAGCGTATGTTGCAGTAAGTACTGGGAGATGAAGAAGCTTGCACAGGATAGAGTAGCATGGAGAGCTGCATCAAACCAGTCTCAGGACTAAAGACATCTGAAAGAATGATTCACTTCGTAAACCTAGTCATGAGTAACAACCAAGTCAGTACAGTTCACCAAGAATTAAAGCACTTCTGGTTCCGATCTCTAATACGGTGTTCCAACGGCATTGGGTGTAGATTGGCTACTTTGCTCTATCTATTCGCTTGTATTTCAGCAGCTGCGACAAAATCTGTGCACATAATGTATATTACATTTTCTACTGGAGGAACAGAACCTATGCGCACGGCAGCTAACCTGTCTTACGATCAGTATTGGCTATTTCTGCAGGTGTAGTCCGTTAGTTTCACCGTTAGCGGCCGAACATGCTCCGAGTCAGCAATCTATTTATGAGACACACGGAGCACAAATACGCTTGAGGAAATTTCGTCTTTGACAAGATCTCACACTTCATAGCGCACACAAGAAAAGCAAAACGCGAAATGTGCAAACAAAGTCTAAGGAGATCCTATAAATTCGTTATTATTAACCGAAATAATGTGGAAATTGGCAAAAGATTATAGTAACGCATCATCTTTCTACAGTAAGAAGACAAATTCGTGAGATATGCCACGAATAAGAAATGTGTTAGCGAACGATAGGCGAATGGAAGTAGTACCTGGGAAATGTCAACTGGCCGTTTTCATCAGGTGCAGATTAATTCAGAAGCAATATCCTTATAAATCAACAACTACAACAGCGGCTAGACACACTACCACCATGGCAGAGACATAGAACTCTAACGAAAAATCCTCAAGAATCCATCCTACGCAGGCCTCTTCATGTCTGTCATCTACTGCAACCTACATCCACTTTGACGTATTCGGGTCTTGGTCTCCCGAAATAATTCACACCTGCCCCAAACTTCCCTCCACTGACTTTTCATTAAAGGTCCTAGATATTCCATATCAATATTTCTTTTTTTCTCCTCAATAGTTATTCGATCTTCCCATCTAAGCTTTAGCGTTCTGCTGTAGTAAAAAAATGTAAAGCTTTTTATTTTGCTCTTATCGAAACTGTCTATCGCCAACGTTTCACTTCCGTACAAGCTTAAACTCTGTGCAAATATCTTCGGAAAAACAAATTTATATTCGATGTTAATACATTTTTCCACTTCAGAAACGATTTTTTTTTTATGAACAGTCTGCATTACATATCGTTCCTACATTAGACATCGTCATTCATTTCCCTGCCGAAATAGTAAAATCCATCTACTACTTTTAGTGTTTCATTCCAATCCTAATTCCCTCAGCATCACCTCATTTAATTCGAATGAATTTCGTTACTCGCATTTTATTTTTATTGTCATTCATCTTATAAACTATTATGAAAACATTATCCATTCCGTTCTTCTGAACTTGCAAGTCATTCACCATCTACGACAGCATTAACAGGTAGTGGTAAACCTGAAAGGTTTTTTTCTCTTTGATTTTTAACTTCCTTCCCACATTTTTGGTCTACTGCCTGTCGAATCTTTGGAACAGTTCTGAAGCGAATGCAAACTGAACTGTTTACATCGTACCACATTGGTGTAGGAGAAATCCAAAAGAGCAATTTGATACTGGACACTTGTGATATATCAAACTGGGAGATCATCTCAAATTGACGTACAAAGACCATCTAGGATACTGTGCAAGCGCGCCGCACGATTTCGAATTTTAACAACTGTGAAATTGACATTTGTATAAATTTTATCTGAAAATTTGGTGAATTTCAAGAACACTAACTTGACTATAAAATCGTTTTGTTCCTCTCGCCTTCTTAGTATGAGACTAACAACAAGTAAGGAGAGGGTGTATTTAATGTTCAATGCTGATTTTAACGAGAAAAAGAAATCAGCTGTAAACATTTTAGGCCGACTAAGCCAGTGGCATTAGACGGCGAGAGGATATTCAAAATCTCGCGCTGCGCGCATGTGCTGTAGCTTATATGGCTATTGTAGAGCAATTTGAGGCGGACTTCCCCTACACCACTGTGGTACATTGTATACAGTTATCTTTTGCACCTGTTGAATGTTCAGCGTTGTGTAATGCGAACCCAATCTTCAAAGGAAATTGGTACTGCGTTATCCAGTACCACTTAGCTCAAACGCCAAGGATTCTTGATTCTGGTCTCGAGCGAAATGAAACTGTCACCGCTAACAGTTTAGGAGTGGGCCACATAGCTACCAACACAGGGGAGAAGCAGTTAAACTTAACATCCTCTACAAATTGCGATTACTATACATCTGAAGACGCCATCCTGAAGATTTCTTGTTCAGGAGGGCGCAGCATGCTGTATAGGACGGAGAACTTCAAGAGTACCCCAGTGAAGCTCGATTGCCTGGCAAACGAGATTGACTGTAACCTCAGATCAGTCGCAGATGATGCAGTTACCTGTACTGAAATGCTACCTGAGTAAAATTTGCATAAATATCGCCAGATCTTGATCTCGATAAGATTTCAAAGCGGTGTAGGACTGGAAACTTTAAATGTTTTAAGAACTATGAAATATGCACGTCACAGAACGCCAAAAACGTAGTACCTAATGATTGCACCATCAGTGATTATGATGTTTGGTTTGGTGGGGGGGGGGGGGGGGGGGGGGGAAGCGCTCAACTGCGCAGTCGTCAGCACTCGTACAAATTCCCAATTTTTACATAGTCCATTTTTTTCGCATTCCTGTCTAGCCACTGTTACGAATGATGATGATGATGAAATGATGAGGACAACACAAGCACCCATTCTCCGGACAGATAAGAATCTGCAACCCCGCCGGGAATCGAACCGGGGACCCGTGATCCAGAGGCAGGAACGTTAGCCACTTTTTGTTTTGTTTTGAGAAAGATGTTCAATTAATTGGTCATAACATTCTACAATGTACATAATTTTCAACTGATATTTAGAAGTAATAACACAAACTAAAATTAATTATAAGGTTTCTTGACATTTTAGAAGAAACACAAGTCTAGACCAGAAAGTGATGTTCGTCATTTGATCGTACGTGTTTTTCAAAGATCAGATTGTCTCTCGTTTCTCCATGTTCTAAAACGCATAATCGAAAATTGAAGTTCACATGACGGTTCTTCTGAGGAAGTTGGCGCATGTATCATATTAATTGTTGATGCGTAGTGGCTTGTGATGATGGTCGGAGATGTTGTTGTTGTTGTTGTCTTCAGTCCTGAGACTGGTTTGATGCAGCTCTCCATGCTACTCTACCCTGTGCAAGCTGCTTCATCTCCCAGTACCTACTGCAACCTACATCCTTCTGAATCTGCTTAGTGTACTCATCTCTCGGTCTCCCTCTACGATTTTTACCCACCACGCTGCCCTCCAATGCTAAATTTGTGATCCCTTGATGCCTCAAAACATGTCCTACCAACCGATCCCTTCTTCTAGTCAAGTTGTGCCACAAACTTCTCTTCTCCCCAATCCTATTCAATACCTCCTCATTAGTTACGTGATCTATCCACCTTATCTTCAGTATTCTTCTGTAGCACCACATTTCGAAAGCTTCTATTCTCTTCTTGTCCAAACTAGTTATCGTCCATGTTTCACTTCCATACATGGCTACACTCCAAACAAATACTTTCAGAAACGACTTCCTGATACATAAATCTATATTCGATGTTAACAAATTTCTCTTCTTCAGAAACGCTTTCCTTGCCATTGCCAGTCTACATTTTATATCCTCTCTACTTCGACCATCATCAGTTATTTTACTTCCTAAATAGCAAAACTCCTTTACTACTTTAAGTGTCTCATTTCCTAATCTAATTCCCTCAGCATCACCCGATTTAATTTGACTACATTCCATTATCCTCGTTTTGCTTTTGTTAATGTTCATCTTATATCCTCCTTTCAAGACACTGTCCATTCCGTTCAACTGCTCTTCCAAGTCCTTTGCCGTCTCTGACAGAATTACAATGTCATCGGCGAACCTCAAAGTTTTTACTTCGTCTCCATGAATTTTAATACCTACTCCAAATTTTTCTTTTGTTTCCTTTACTGCTTGCTCAATATACAGATTGAATAACATCGGGGAGAGGCTACAACCCTGTCTCACTCCTTTCCCAACCACTGCTTCCCTTTCATGCCCCTCGACTCTTATTACTGCCATCTGGTTTCTGTACAAATTATAAATAGCCTTTCGCTCCCTGTATTTTACCCCTGCCACCTTTAGAATTTGAAAGAGAGTATTCCAGTCAACATTGTCAAAAGCTATCTCTAAGTCTACAAATGCTAGAAACGTAGGTTTGCCTTTTCTTAATCTTTCTTCTAAGATAAGTCGTAAGGTCAGTATTGCCTCACGTGTTCCAACATTTCGACGGAATCCAAACTGATCCTCCCCGAGGTCTGCATCTACCAGTTTTTCCATTCGTCTGTAAAGAATTCGCGTTAGTATTTTGCAGCCGTGGCTTATTAAACTGATAGTTCGGTAATTTTCACATCTGTCAGCACCTGCTTTCTTTGGGATTGGAATTATTATATTCTTCTTGAAGTCTGAGGGTATTTCGCCTGTCTCATACATCTTGCTCACCAGCTGGTAGAGTTTTGTCATGACTGGCTCTCCCAACGCCGTCAGTAGTTCTAATGGAATGTTGTCTACTCCGGGGGCCTTGTTTCGACTCAGGTCTTTCAGTGCTCTGTCAAACTCTTCACGCAGTATCGTATCTCCCATTTCGTCTTCATCTACATCCTCTTCTATTTCCATAATATTGTCCTCAAGTACATCGCCCTTGTATAAACCTTCTATATACTCCTTCCACCTTTCTGCCTTCCCTTCTTTGCTTAGAACTGGGCTGCCATCTGAGCCCTTGATATTCATACAAGTGGTTCTCTTCTCTCCAAAGGTCTCTTTAATTTTCCTGTAGGTAGTATCTATCTTACCCCTAGTGAGATAAGCTTCTACATCCTTACATTTGTCCTCTAGCCATCTCTGCTTAGCCATTTTGCACTTCCTGTCGATCTCATTTTTGAGACGTTTGTATTCCTTTTTGCCTGCTTTATTTACTGCATTTTTATATTTTCTCCTTTCATCAATTAAATTCAATATTTCTTCTGTTACCCAAGGATTTCTAGCAGCCCTCGTCTTTGTACCTACTTTATCCTCTGCTGCCTTCACTACTACATCCCTCAGAGCTACCCATTCTTCTTCTACTGTATTTCTTTCCCCTATTCCTGTCAATTGTTCCCTTATGCTCTCTCTGAAACTCTGTACAACCTCTGGTTCTTTCAGTTTATCCATGTCCCATCTCCTTAATTTCCCACATTTTTGCAGTTTCTTCAGTTTTAATCTACAGGTCATAACCAATAGATTGTGGTCAGAGTCCACATCTGCCCCTGGAAATGTCTTACAACTTAAAACCTGATTCCTAAATCTCTGTCTTACCATTATATAATCTATCTGATACCTTTTAGTATCTCCAGGGTTCTTCCACGTATACAACCTTCTTTCATGATTCTTAAACCAAGTGTTAGCTATGATTAAGTTGTGCTCTGTGCAAAATTCTACTAGGCGGCTTCCTCTTTCATTTCTTAGCCCCAATCCATATTCACCTACTATGTTTCCTTCTCTCCCTTTTCCTATACTCGAATTCCAGTCACCCATTACTATTAAATTTTCGTCTCCCTTCACTATCTGAATAATTTCTTTTATTTCATCGTACATTTCTTCAATTTCTTCATCATCTGCAGAGCTAGTTGGCATATAAACTTGTACTACTGTAGTAGGTGTGGGCTTCGTATCTATCTTGGCCACAATAATGCGTTCACTATGCTGTGGTCGGAGACGTGGTTCCAAAAAATCTCCTTCGCTCCTTTCTTTACTGGGCAATAGGTTAGATACTGCATGCCCCTTCAGCCAGTTGACGCGAGCTGCAGATGCACCATTAATGAGTCACATGTGGACTCGGCTAAGTCAGACAAACACCTGGATGAAAAAATTTACGGGAACATGAAATGGAGTGATCGCATAGGCTCAATCGTAGGTAAAGGAGATGGCAAACAACTCAGACTAGAATATTGCTACATCGATATATCAAGTGAGACCAACAGAGGATATTGAACGTACACAAAGACAAGCAACACGAATCGTCACTGTTTTGCTTAACTCTCGTGAAAGCGTCACGGAAATTTGAAGATACATCTTTTTTTTGTTTTTTTGTGTTTTGACTTGTACGATGCGGTCCGCCACGAATTCCTCTTCATCTCAAGAGCAGCATTTCCCCCTTACGTCCTCTGTTATTTGTCGCAGGTATTCCAATCTCTGTTTTCCTCGACAGTTTTTTCTCTCTACAATTCCGTCTAGCACCATGGAAGTTATTCCCTGTTACCTTAACACATCCTGTTCGTTCTCCGTATCAATGCTTTGCATAAGTTTCATTCTTCGCTGATTCTGTAGAGAACCTCCCCATTCATATTTTACCAGACCACCTAATTTTCAGGACCTCGAAGACATGATCAGACGAATTACGCTGACATAGAGACATCCAAGCAATCGTTCTTTCTTCTTTCCATTCGCGAATGGAAGAGGAAGAAAACGTAATACCTGATAAAACGGAAAGTACTATCTGATATGCAATTCACAATGATATTTCAGTGCACGGATATAAATGAAGACACAGAGTCAGTTGCATTTTAAAAGGTGTGGGTTGGTGTAGTATGGTTCCAGTTTAGTTGCCGGTACTTGGAATTTTCGCGAGGTAATTAAAGTACTGCAAAGCTGTGATCACTAGTGTTATTTTTGCGTCTTTTTAACCTTGACTCGCCGGTTGAATCACGTTTGGTGGCCTTCCCAAAAAACTATTTCGATAACATGACAACGCAGAAAGCTGACCCCCGAATCCACAGATTTAGCTAGTGCTTACACGACAGTACCGCGCTTAACGGGATCCGGCATGTCTTAAAAAGCTGGAGATTGACTACATCAACACATTTAGAAAGCTACTGTAGAATGAAAGGTGGATGGTACTTCCTATTTGTATTGTCGAATTTCTGTCCTGTTCTATTCGCATAATGAGCGAGGGAAAAATTTCTATATGCCCCTGTATGTTAAAAAACCGCTCTTCTTACTCTCATGATCGTTACTCTAGGTACATGACGGTGACACGAATACAATACACATTCTCTACACGTACCTAACAAGGTTTCGTGACAGCTACATCGTCTGTCCCTCAACGATTACCAGGTAACTCCCCCGAGTATCGCTCTTTCACTTCGGTGTGTGCTAGACAGACAGTTGACAATCCTAGCAGCTCGTCTCTGAATTAATTCTGTGTCTCTTCTCGAGGCTAACTGATAAGAACACCAAAGTCTGGAACAATAGAATTGGTCGCACTAGCATCTTTTGTGTGATCTTCCATCGAGATTGTGGTTCAGTATATACTGGACAGTATAAATTTCAATAATAAGATATTCTGAACATATGAGAGCATTGAAAAGCGACGCACGCCGCTCGTATTTGCTGATAACCGCATAAAAACGAACACAGAAACAGATCTCCAGATCTTAAAACACTGTAGTCACCTGCGTCACTTATTAAGACTAGAAGAAAGTTACCACACCCGAAAAGCTGTCACGCAGGGCAGAAAAGTCATCAGTGATGAAATAGTACTTTGCAACAAAACATTACTTAACACTCTATGCGATGCATGAAACAGGTTACAATATCACACGCACACACACACACACATAAACATTTTGCGGCCAACAAACGAAAACAAGACAGTAAACCGACCGAATGTCAAGAGCGTACCTGAAACGTAAACAGTGTAGTGAAAAGTATGTCTAAGCCATAGCGAGATAACAGAATTCAGAATTCACCAATGAGGAGGAGAGAACGTAGGTAAAACCGTGTTAAAAATGAAGAACAAAATCTACAAACAAATAGCTTTCCAAACCAAATCGTCACACAGTTTTACTGTTGTCCACAGGTCACTTCAAATACAAAAACAACAAATACAAATTTAGAGGGCAAATAAAAGCCAAGTATAGCTCAGGACAAGTGAAATGCAATGGATAAGAATCAAAAGGGACATAAGCCACTCTTTTACCTAATACATAGTTTAAAGATTTTATTCTAAACAGAAATTCAATTCAGTCATTGTCGTAACATCACTGTGTGGCAGATGACTTGGTGTATTAATTTAGACATATGGCTGATTTCTGTTGGTAGCCACATGGCACACACAGTTAAAAAAAAATAATTAAAATACGCATGCAGTTTAAACAACAAAATCTGCTGTCAACATATTCCTAAGTATGTATTGAAAGTATGTATTTCAGGAGCAATAAAAGCTGAAAACTCACTTAGGGTGCTAGAATTGTGGTGAAAGATGCTTGGTAGCCATGCAAAACAAATGTCCTTGGAAGAAGGGGATTCTCTTTAATTGGTTATCCTATACAGATGCAATGGATCCTCCAACAACGCGACGAACAAAGCTAATTCTTCTGTTCGTCTTCAGTAATACTAATCGTCCAGTTTCATACTGCTGCTTAATATTAGCTCTAAAATTCGGTATGACTTTCACAGGATTTTCACCACTAATTTTGCAGGCAGCTACTTTGGGATTCTTCCTTCTTCTACATCGACATCTACATTTATACTTCGCAAGCCACCCAATGGTGTATGGCGGAGGGCACTTCACATGCCAATGTCATTACCTCCCCTTCCTGTTCCAGTCGCGTATGGTTCGCGGGAAGAACGACTGCCGGAAAGCCTCCGTGCGCGCTCGAATCTTTCTAATTTTACATTCGTGATCCCCTCGGGGCGTATAAGTAGGGGGAAGCAATATATTCCACACCTTATCCAGAAACGCACCCTCTCGAAACCTGGACAGGAAGCTACACCGCGATGCAGAGCGCCTGTCTTGCAGAGTCTGCCACTTGAGTTTGCTAAACATCTCCGTAACGCTATCACGGTTACCAAATAACCCTGTGACGAAACGCGCCGCTCTTCTTTGGATCTTCTCTATCTCCTCTGTCAACCCGATCTGGTACGGATCCCACACTGATGAGCAATACTCAAGTATAGATCGAACGAGTGTTTTGTAAGCCACCTCCTTTGTTGATGGACTACATTTTCTAAGGACTGTCCCAATGAATCTCAACCTGGTACCCAACAATTAATTTTATATGATCATTTCACTTCAAATCGTTCCGCACGCATACTCCCAGATATTTTACAGAAGTAACTGCTACTAGTGTTTGTTCCGCTATCATATAATCATACAATAAAGGATCCTTCTTTCTATGTATTTGCAATACGGTACATTTGTCTATGTTAAGGGTCAGTTGCCACTCCCTGCACCAAGTGCCTATCCGCTGCAGATCTTTCTGCATTTCGCTACAATTTTCTAATGCTGCAACTTCTCTGTACACTACAGCAACATCCGCGAAAAGCCGCATGGAACTTCCGACACTATTTACTAGGTCATTTATATATATTCTTACAGGCATTACCTTACACTTATCCACATTTAATAGGAGCTGCCATTCATTACAACAAATGAAAGTGTTGAATAGGTCTTTCTGCAATTCCTTTTCATCGTCCAACGGCGATCGTTACCTGTACACAACCGCACTATGATCACATCTTGTTTAGCAGTGGACGACGTGGAACAGGATTCGAACCTGCGACCGTAGCGGTCGCGCGGTTAAAGACGGAAGCGCCTAGAACCGCTCGGCCACCTCGGCTGGCTTTAGTGAATACTTTAAATGTATTGCTAGAGGATTTTCTTTGTAGATTCAGATCCATCTGGTATTCCTCCGCTGTATTTTGCTTCCTTCTGTGGCTTTGCTATGGCAACCAAGGCTTCAACTGAAAGCAAGTTTCCTGTTTTCGTTTGCAGCACGGAAAACTTTCTGCTAACCTGCTTCACAGATTCCATCTTGTCTTGCGGAAAAAATACTTGTTTGAAATGTTTCTTTGCATTTTCAGAGAGACCAAAATTTTTATTGCATTCCGTATGTGTATGACCACGTTCAAACACTTCATGATCCATTGCGTAAACATGCTGATTCTGACTCAAGTTGTACAAGCGGGATTTCAAAATATGACCTATTTAAAAATGCATTAAATATTACCATAAGTCCTCTTAAAAGCAGACACTTAATGCTACTGCAGTATTTTAAAAAGTACATACCTGAACCTTTAAATTAAAGACAGCATAAATTCTCCTTGTGTCTGACATTTCATTTGTACTCGTTGTACTCTAAATGCAGTCCAGGCATTGGCTTAGAGCTTAAACTTTATGACTAAAGAAAGCGACATCTTACAGGAAATTCGTTGTAGAGATACACAATTTAGCTAATCAAATATGAATTTCAATAATTTTCTTGTGTAATGTCGCTTGTATCACTTGTCCTCTCACTCCCTCAATCGTCTGAACGATATTTTCACTGAGATGTATAGGAAATGTTTACAAATTCAGTTATTGTTGTCACTGAACAGTCTAATGTTTACTAATGGTACAATTAAAGAAAAAAAGTGCAGTATGCTGCACGCTAGTTTATTGCTTATAATATGCAATACATAATAAGCGTATGTTGCAGTAAGTACTGGGAGATGAAGAAGCTTGCACAGGATAGAGTAGCATGGAGAGCTGCATCAAACCAGTCTCAGGACTAAAGACATCTGAAAGAATGATTCACTTCGTAAACCTAGTCATGAGTAACAACCAAGTCAGTACAGTTCACCAAGAATTAAAGCACTTCTGGTTCCGATCTCTAATACGGTGTTCCAACGGCATTGGGTGTAGATTGGCTACTTTGCTCTATCTATTCGCTTGTATTTCAGCAGCTGCGACAAAATCTGTGCACATAATGTATATTACATTTTCTACTGGAGGAACAGAACCTATGCGCACGGCAGCTAACCTGTCTTACGATCAGTATTGGCTATTTCTGCAGGTGTAGTCCGTTAGTTTCACCGTTAGCGGCCGAACATGCTCCGAGTCAGCAATCTATTTATGAGACACACGGAGCACAAATACGCTTGAGGAAATTTCGTCTTTGACAAGATCTCACACTTCATAGCGCACACAAGAAAAGCAAAACGCGAAATGTGCAAACAAAGTCTAAGGAGATCCTATAAATTCGTTATTATTAACCGAAATAATGTGGAAATTGGCAAAAGATTATAGTAACGCAGTTTCGAATGGCTTTCAGAAATCTAACTGTTTACTTGCTTCTATTGTGTACAAAATGTTGTGTGTGAATGAAGGAAGTTGTGTTTCACACGTGTCGATTTTATTAATCCGTGCTGGTTCTTTGAAAGAACTTTTCTTTCCTCCTGGAGAGTCGTAATGAGTGAGTTTAGAATATTCACTAGGACGAAGATCAGCGATAATGTTTTGTAATTCGTGGACTGCGGTACGGACGGAGTTTCGGGTCGTGCTGTTTGTTGTATTCTGAGGAGAGAAAAAGCGGATTGTTAGAAGGAAACTTAGCAAAACGTGTCAGCATCTTCCATCATTGCGTAACGTACGGTCCGTGAACGTCGACCACTGATTCGTAACCACACGCTGAATCCTCTGCACTCTTTCCCTGCGACGTGCGAAGCGCATCGGCAGTGTGCAGTCCGCAGATTTCCCCGCCGTTTGACGGTTTCGGTTGTAGGGCAGGCCTATTGAGCTTCAGACAATGTAGCAGCGACGCCCACCCTCCCCCACCCCACGAGGGGTCCGACCTTTATGGCGCGCGTGCTGTTGTGTTGTGTCGCTGCGAACATCTGCCGCTCGTGGGGTCCACGCGGCACCACATGTCTCCGAGGGCGGCCGCTGCTGCGCTAGTGTCGCCGACAAACGACTCAACGCTTTCGCTACTCTCACTGAAATGCTGCAGTCCTTGTGTGTTGCCAGCGTAAGAATATCCTGACCAATCCGCACAATTGTTTGCGCAGTTCACGAGCGTGAAGACAAAACTGTGCGTGTCGACGGGAAGTCGCTCACCCTAGAGGGCACTAAGTTTTTGTCGGGATTGCTTTAGCAGTAAATATTTTTTTACCTAATTTTCTTAAGTCTTGCGACATGGCTATTACTCACTAGCATCCCCACGAATTTATTGCGGAATTCATAGGAATTTACATTCGCCACCCTTGAGCGCCAGCAGAGACGCTGCAAGATTCAAAACTTGCCAGTTTAGAGAGTTTGTTTGCGTGGCCATCCTCCACAGCAAGCACAGAAATACTCGTTTTGCAAATAGAACTGTCTTTTCTTGCTGCAACTTTATTTATTTTTCGCAGACGCGTTTCGCCTTCTTCTTGCTCTAAGGCATCATCAGTGGGATGGTTTACTGTGATATGCGTTTCCTCTCATCTGGTCTGGAGGCCGCACTACCATTCTATTACCGACACACAAGCACACACTGTGTTTTTAACAAAATACACTAGACTCTCGGTAATCCGGCCATTCCTGGCACATATGAGTGCCGGATTAGTGGAAGTGCCGGATTACTGGCTGTCTGAAACTTATTTTATTCTTTTATTATGTTTTTTATTTAATTTGAAAACATAGGAGATATAGTGTACTGTACTTTATTAAACCGAAGGATACAATTTTAAAACATAGAGGATGTACTTTATTAAATCCAAAAATACCTTAATTTTCGAAGAAAACTTAGTCCTTGAGTGTATACTGTACATAATTATACAGTTGTGTCACTCACTAAGAAACATGTCCCTAATTTTTAACTGTCGCAATGATGATACGCGACGGTGGCTTGCTTTATCACGCAACCGCTTTACAAGCACATCATTGGGACTGCATGTATCTGGTTATTGCATAATGTACTCCAGGAACACCTCGGCAGCTTCAGTACCAGCAGTGTGAGAAATCTTCGTGCTCTCTCCTCCTGTGTCCTCTTCTTCATCACTTCCATCATTACTTTTTTGCACGCTTTTGATTATTTCTTCATCTGATAAAGTTTGATCTGTATCACAGTTTTCCTCATTCAGCCAATTAGTAACATCTTCATTATCAATTTCTTCTCCTCCTGTCAGTGTACAAAGTATTTGATAATTCCGAATAGACTGGCTCATTGCTGTCACTCCTACTGGATCCAATTCGGCATCAATAGATGCCCACAATTTTGTCCAGCTCTTCATTATGGTAGCGTCCAGTTCTTCATTCTCACTCTTTCGCATAACCTTCCGTTTTCCCAATTCTCTATCCATTTGTGGTGAGTACGGTCGAGTAACATCTTCTTTCTTTTTGATGTCATAAATAGTTGCTCGCCCAACACTGAACATAGTGCTTGAGGTCTAGCGTAGCGTGTTACCTTTTAGAAGACATGATTCCGAACTGTAAAGAAAGCTACAATTTCAAATACAGTATATAAAGCATTGTTTAATTAAACATTGTTGTGCACAATAATTCATGTTTCTGGATGTGCGCCGGATTACTAAGAAGCGGCACTACTGAGGGCCGGATTAGCGAGAGTCTAGTGTAATGAAGTTACTACATTTACTTAGTTAAAAGCACAATGTTCGAAGAAATAGCTATATCGAGTGGCAAGAGAATAACAGTACACCACAAAAAAGAAGGAGAAACATGGTGAACAGCGTGAAAAAGTTCTGAATACAAAATTGTGTTTATGTGTCGGTAATAAAATGGTGGCTCGACCTCTAGGCCAGATGAGAGGAAACGCAGGTCACAGAAAACCATCCCACTGATGATGCCTTAGAGCAAGAAAACGGCGAAAAGCGCCTGGGAAAAATAAATGTAGCTGCAGCAAGAAAAGGCGGTTTTATTCACAAAACGAGCGTTGCCAGTTTAGATTTAAGTGATTCGATAAATCTGAAAACGTGTCATGCCCCAAGAATTAAATCTGATAATGCGTTCACAAAAATTATTGTGTCTGAAAATAGAGATAGTTATCTACTTAGTACTATCGAGGTCGATTACTTCAACACAGTGTGATAGCATATGTAAAGTACATATTTTTCTGCTATTAGTAAGAATGTGAATGCCACCTTCTTGATTCAAAATGATAAAATAAATGGTATTCAAAGAGCAACGAAATAAGTTTAAAAATATTGGTAAAAATTATTTATTAATAGTCCAAAAATGTGAGGTTGAAACAAAAAAACTAAACATCTGAAATGGTAAAAAAAAAGTCAGAATGACTGAGAAAATCCTGTTGGATACCAACAAAACTTGGATGCCAAGAAACTTTCTACATTAATACTCCCCGAGGTGGAGGAACAGGGACTATACTTCAAAAATCGTTAACGTTATCTATAATACTTTGTTTTAAAGCTTCACATTTGTTCACGTTAATGGATTTATTGCATTACTTTCAGGATTTCTATTTTTTAGTGTTGACAGACATAACTGAAGTTGAACAAAATGTGTTAGGAAAGCTTTCTTTAAGGGGGGGGGGGGGGGAGAGGGTATTAACCAAAATGTAGGCACGACCAATATACGATTAGATGAAAGTGGGAAACCTCTCAAAACCACCCTCGAACGGGTGGTTTCGCCAGTGTACAAGTCTAACATCGAAGCATCGACAGTTCCGATTGCTAACCTGATTCGTTCTAGAAGGGTAGCAACGCCTTGGGCTGGTGTTGTCGGTTTATACATGCGATCCTCGACGTAACCCAACAAAAATACACTACTGGCCATTAAATTTGCTACACCAAGAAAAAATACAGATGATAAACAGGTACTAATTGGACAAATATATTATACTAGAACTGACAAGTGATTACATTTTCAAGCAATTTGGGTGCATAGATCCTGAGAAATCAGTTCCCATAACAACCACATCTGGCCGTAATAACGGCCTTGATACGCCTGGGCATTGAGTCAAACAGAGCTTGGATGGCGTGTACAGGAACAGCTGCCCATGCAACGCCTTGGGCTGGTGTTGTCGGTTTATACATGCGATCCTCGACGTAATCCAACAAAAATACACTACTGGCCATTAAATTTGCTACACCAAGAAAAAATACAGATGATAAACAGGTACTAATTGGACAAATATATTATACTAGAACTGACATGTGATTACATTTTCACGCAATTTGAGTGCATAGATCCTGAGAAATCAGTTCCCATAACAACCACATCTGGCCGTAATAACGGCCTTGATACGCCTGGGCATTGAGTCAAACAGAGCTTGGATGGCGTGTACAGGAACAGCTGCCCATGCACCTTCAACACGATACCACAGTTGATCAAGAGTAGTGACTGGCGTATTGTGACGAGCCAGTTGCTCGCCTACCATTGACCAGACGTTTTCAATTGGTGAGAGATCTGGAGAATGTGCTGGCCACAACCGCAGTCTAAAATTTTCTGTATCCAGAAAGGCCCGTACAGGACTTGCAACATGCGGTCGTGCATTATCTTGCTGAAATGTAGGGTTTCGCAGGCATCGAATGAAAGGTAAAGCCACAGGTCGTAACACATCTGAAATGTAACGTTCACTGTTCAGAGTGTCGTCAATGTGAACAAGAGGTGACCAAGACGTGTAACCCATGGCACCCCATACCATCACTCTGGGTGATACGCCAGTATGACGATGACGAATACACGCTGCGTTCACCGTGATGTCGCCGAACACGGATGCGACCATCATGATGCTGTAGACAGAACCTGGAATCATCCGAAAAAATGACGTTTTGCCATTCGTGCACCCAGGTTCGTCGTTGAGTACACCATCACAGGCGCTCCTGTCTGTGATGCAGCGTCAACGGTAGCCGCAGCCATGGTCTCCGAGCTGATAGTCCATGCTGCAAACGTCGTCGAACTGCTCGTGCAGATGGTTGTTGTCTTGTAAACGTCCCATCTGTTGACTCGGGGATCTAGACGTGGCTGTACGATCCGTTACAGCCATGCGGACAAGATGCCTGTCATCTCGACTGCTAGTGATACGAGGCCGTTGGGATCCAGCACGGCGTTCCGTATTACCCTCCTGAACCCACCGATTCCATATTCTGCTAACAGTCATTGGATCTCGACCAACGCGAGCAGCAATGTCGCGATAGGATAAACCGCAATCGCGATAGGCTACAATCCGCCCTTTATCAAAGTCAGAAACTCGATGGCACGCATTTCTCCTCCTTACACGAGGCGTCACAACAACGTTTCACCAGGCAACGCCGGTCAACTGCTGTTTGTGTATGAGAAATCGGTTGGAAACTTTCCCTTGTGAGCACGTTGTAGGTGTCGCCACCAACGCCAACCTTGTGGGAATGCTCTGAAAAGCTAATAATTTGCGTATCACAGTATCTAAATTTCGCGTAGCACGTCATCTTCGTGGTGTAGCAATTTTAATGGCCAGTAGTGTACAGTGGAGAGAGTGGGGGTCATCTGATGGGACCATTATGGCCCACCCACCTCCCGGGAAATGTGTCAGCATATCCTTCCCGGTAAAACTCCTATGTGGGAATGCTCTATCAACCTAGAATATGACTGATGGCTGCCACTCTTCGATATTTGATAGCAGGAACTGTCCAGGTAAACATTTCCCTTATGGCTTTCTCTGCGAAGAAAAATGGAGCTATCACTCTGTCATGCATTAGGTCACACCATAGGCTTCAGCCTGTCAAGGATGTTTTCACGTGTATTGTTTGGATTTTTTCAGTCCCAAACTTTGACGTTGTCGCGATGCATATGTCCGGAAACGTGGAACATCATGTGAAAACAGGAACTCCTACAAGTAATCATTATCATCATCTATGGCGGCCTGCATGGAACACGTGAATGCCTACCGCAGGCGACGATAGTTCGGCTGCAGTGCTTCATTCACTTGTACCTTGTACGCAAAAAGGCGTAACAGCTTATGTAGCACCTTATGAACGGTTGATCTTGCTTCCTGCAATTCGCGCGCGATTCGCAACGAATTGACTTCTGCGGGCTGATAAACATTTTACAACGAACGACGATTCTCTATCTCTAATACACTGTGTGATCAAAAGTATCCGAACACCCCCCAAAAGATGCGTTTTTCATATTAGGTGCATTGTGCTGCCACTTACTGCCTTGTACTTCGTGTCAGCGACCTCAGTAGTTATTAGACATCCTGAGGGAGCAGAATAGGGCTCTCCGCGGAACTCGCAGGCTTCGAATGTGTTCAGGTGATTGTATGTTACTTGTGTCATACGCCTGTACGCCAGATTTCGACATTTGTAAACATCCGTAGCGCCATTGTTTCCGATGTATCGTGAAGTGGAAACGTGAAGAGACACGTACAGCACAAAAGCGTACAGGCCGACCTCGTCTGTTGACTGACAGAGACCGCTGACAGTTGAAAAGGGTTTTAATGTGTAATAGGCAGACATCTATCCAGACCATCACACAGGAATTCCAGACTGCATCAGAATCCACTGCAAGTACTTTGTTTTAAAGCCTCAATCAGAAATTCGAAAATTTAGATAAGTTACATCGAGATTCTTCGCAGAAAGCCATTGCTGCTGAGTTCAGTGTTGGACGGGCAACTATTTATGTCATCAAAAAGAAATGGCCCTAAGCACTATGGGACTTAACACCTGAGGTCATCCGTCCCCTAGACTTAGAATTACTTAAACCTAACTAACCTAAGGACGTCACACACATCCAAGCCCGAGGCAGGATTCGAACCTTCGACCGTAGCAGCAGCGTGGTGCCAGACTGAAGCGCCTAGAACCACTCTGTCACAGAAGCCGGCCATGAAAAAGGGAGAAGATGTTATTCCACATAGGTGGGAAGTGAGAAAACGAATTTCATGGTCGAGCAGCTGCTCATAAGCCACACATCACGCCGATAAATGCCAAACGATGCCTCGCTTGGTGTAAAGAGCGTAAACATTGGACGATTGAACAGTTTAAAAACGATGTGTGGAGTGACGAATCACGGTACACAATGTGGCGATCCAATGGCAGGGTGTGAATATGGCGAATGTCTGGTGAAGGTCATGTGCCAGCATGTGTAATGCCAACAGCAAAATTCGGAGGCGGTGGTGCTATGGTGTAGTGGCGTTTTTCATAGAGAGGGCTTGCAACCCTTGTTGTCTTGCGTGGCACTATCACAGCACAGGACTACAATGTTGTTTTAAGCACCTTCTTGCTTCGCACTGTTGAACAGCAATTCGGGGATGGCGATTGCATTTTTCAACACGATCGAGCACCTGTTCATATTGCACGGCCTCTGGTGGAGTGGTTACACAACAATAACGTCCCTGTAATGGACTGGCCTGCACAGAATCCTGACCTGAATCCTAAATAACACCTTTGGGATGTTTTGGAATGCCAACTTTGTGCCAGGCATCACCGACGGACATCAATACCTCTCCTCAGTGCAGCAGGCCGTGAAGAATGGGCTGCCATTCCCCAAAAAATCTTTCAGCACCTGATTGAACGTATACCTGCGAGCATGGAAGCCGTCATCAAGATTAAGCCTGGGCCAACACCCTATTGAATTCCAGCATTGCCGGTGGAGGGCGCCACGAACTTGTGAGTCATGCCAGGTTTCTGGATACTTTTGATCACATAGTGTAGTTTCCATGTCATGATTTTTCTGAAATGATAGCGAGACTTAATCAACAGCCGTACTTCTTTGCTTCCTCTGCAGTGTCCGCGTATCCCAAATGGTACCAAGTTATGGAGGTTGAAAAAAACCGGAAATACTAAAAACACAACACATTACCAAGCCTAATACGGTGTAGGAACCCGTTGGCATTTAAAGCAGCTTCCAGTCTGATGGGAATGGATAAATACAAGTCCCGTATCATTTTCAAGGGAATCTTATTCTTCCTGCAAAATAGCGGCAAGTTTAGGTCTCTGCATAGTAGACCACAAGGGGTCAGAGATAATAAGATCTGGTGACGATGCTGGCCGGGAGAGATACGAAAATTTAATATTCAATGCTAACAAAACCAGTCCTGAATGGTGCGAGCTGTGTGGACATGGACTCCGTCATCTTGGAACACTGTACCACCATTGTGGGACAAACATTGTACCACGGGTTGGGCACGACCAACTAAAATGATCATATAACCCTGTGCAGTAACCATGGGGTCCACGGAATCCCATGATATGGCAGCCCATAACATCACCGAACCTCAGATATGTGTCACTTTTGGGACTCAAAGACGACCAGAAGTTGGAAACACCGTGTAAAAAGACTAATTCAACGAAATGACTTCCTTCCATTCATCCACAGTCCAAATTTTATGGCTTCGACACCACATTTACCAGTTACCACTGATGAGTGGTCTTGAAATTCCAGCTCACCCTGGAATTCCCCGCTAATAGCGCTGCCTTCGTGATGCTCTGATGCTGACAAGGTTCGCGAGTGCCACATTCAGTCCTGCAGAGATTTTAGTAGCTGCGCTCTTTTTTTTTTGTCACAGTCTTCTTCAATGACCATCTCTCACGATCAATAAATATACACTTTCGCCGGCGTTGTGACTTAGCGGATGGGGTTTTCCCCATTTGTGATCAAAAGTATCCGGACACCTGGCTGAAAAGGACTTAAAACTTCGTGGCGCCCTCCATCGGTAATTCTGGAATTCAATACGGTGTTGGCCCACCCGTAGCGTTGATGACAGCTTCCACTCTCGCAGGCACATATTCAATCTTGTGCTGGCAGGTCTCTTGGGGAATTGCAACGTATTCTTCAAGGAGTGCCGCACCGAAGAGAGCTATCGATGTCGGTCGGTGAGGCCTGGTACGAAGTCGGCAATCCAAAACATCCCAATGGTGTTCTATAGGATTTAGGTCAGGACACTATGCAGGACAATCCATTACAGGGATCTTATTGTTGTGAATCCACTCTGCCATAGGTCGTGCTTTATGGACAGGTGATGGATCGTGTTGAAAGATGCAATCGCCATCCCCGAATTGCTCTTCAACAGTGGGAAGCAAGAACGCGCTTAAAACATCAATGTAGGTCCGAGCTGTGATAGCGCCACGCAAAACAACAAGGGGTGCAAGCCCTCTGTATGAAAAACAGGACCACACCGTAACACCGCAGCCTTCGAATTTTACTGCTGGCACTACACACGTTGGCAGACGACGTTCGGCAGGCATTCGAGATACCCGTCATTCTTCACGCAACTCTTTTCCACTGTTCGGTCGTCCAATATTTACGCTCCTTACACCAGGCGAGGCGTCGTTTGGCATTTACCGGCTTGATGTGTGGCTTACGAGCAGCCGCTCGACCATGAAATCCAATTTTTCTCACCTCACGCCTAACTGGCATAATACTTGCAGTCGATCCTCATGCAGTTTCGAATTCCTGTGTTATTGTCTGGACAGATGTCCACCTACTACACTTTACGACCCTTTCCAACGGTCGGCGGTCTCTGTCAGTCAACAGACGTGGTCGGCCTGTACATTTTTGTGCCGTACGAGTCCCTTCACGTTTCCGCTTCACTATCACATCCGAAACAGTAGACCTATGGATATTTAGGAGTGTGTAAATCTCGCGTACAGACGTATGACACAAATGACACCCAATCACCTGAACACGTTCGAAGTCAGTGAGTTCCGCGGAGCGCTCCATTCTGCTCTCTCACGATGTCTAATGACTACTGAGGTCGCTGATATGAAGTATCTGGCAGTAGGTGGCAGCACAATGCACCTAATATGAAAAACGTATGTTTTTGGGGTGTCCGGATACTTTTGACCACATACTGTATGTTGCCAATGCAGAATTTTGCGCTGAATCGACCTCTCGATTTTTCCCATAAATGTTCGATGGGATTCATGTCGGGCGATCGGGGTGACTAAATCATTCACTCGAAATGTCCAGAAAGTTCTTCAAACCAATCGCGAACAGTGGTGGACCAGTGACACATTGTTATTCACAAATATTCTGTATTTTTTTGGGAGCATTAAGTCCATGAATGGCTGCAAATGGTCACCAAGTTGCCAAACGTCACCATTTCCAGTCTAACTATCGGTTGAGTTGGGTCAGAGGACCCAGTCCATTCCATCATTCCACGCAGACGCATCCCACACCATTATGGAGGCACCATCAGCTTGCCCAGTGCTTTTACCACAGCCTCGGTCCATGGCTTTGTGAGGTTTGCACCACACTCGAACCCTACTGTCAACTATTAGAAACTGAAATCGGAGCTCGTCTGACCAGGCCACGCTTTTCCAGTCGTCAATGGTCCAGTCAGTAAGGTCACTAGCCCAGGAGAGGCGCTGCAGGCGTTGCAGTGCTGTTAACAAACCAACTAGCGTGGGTCGTCTGCTGCCATAGCCCATTAACTCCATATTTCGCAGTAATGTCCTAACGGTTCCGTCCGCCGTACGTCCCACATTGACTTCTGCAGTTATTTCACGCGGTGTTGTTTCTCTCTTAGCACTGTCAACTCTATGATAACGCTGCTGCACTCGGTCGTCAAGTGAAGACAGTTGGCGTTGTCCATGGTGAGAGGTAATGCCTAAAATTTGGTATTCTAGGCACACCGTTGACACTACGTGTCTCGGAATATGGAATTCCTTTACAGTTGACGAAATGGAATGGGCTATGCGTCTATTTAGAACTACCGATCCACTGTTAATTCGTATCGTGCGGCCATAATCAAGTCGGAAAATTTTTCATATGAGTCACCTGAGTGCAAATGTTCCACCAATGCCTTGTGTACGCGAGACTACTGCCATCTGCATATGTGCGTATCGCTATCCCATGACTTTTGTCACCGCAGTGTGTAGTAAGTAAAGTATAGCTGTTCTCAATCAGTTAATTTGAACCAAGTTAATTTGGACATTGCTTTGTTAGACTTGGTCTTAAGGCAAGCAGGTGACAGGCCTTTTCTTTTCTACGATCTACTGTTGACAGTTAGTTATACAAGGACCTACAGCTTAAAGTCGATTCCGAGCCATCGTGTAACTTGGCAGTTGACAGGACTGTTTTCTTTTTTCTGCTGCAATTGCACCTCACGACCTCAATTATTTCTTAAATATATAACAATTTCTCTCTTTCCCCAAAGTTTTCATCCTCTGCAGCCCTCTCAAGTATCATGGAAGTTATTCATTGAAATCTTTAACAAATGTGCTGTCATCATATCCTTCCTTTGTGTCAATGTTTTCCACATGTTTATCTCTGCGCCGATTGTGTAGACAACCTCTTCTTTTATCTGTTCAGTTCACCTGATATTCCACATCGTTCTGTAGCACCGCATCTCAAATGTTTCGATTCTCTTCTTTTTCAGACTTTCGTGTTTTCCAATCTTTTTCTGTTTTAGTTGGCCGTTATGGCTGAGCGGTTCTAGGCGCTTCAGTCTGGAACCGCGCGACCACTACTGTCGCAGGTTAGAATCCTGCCTCGGGCACCGATGTGTGTGATGTCCTTAGGTTAGTTAGGTTTAAATAGTTCTAAGTTCTAGAGGACTGATGACCTCAGATGTTAAGTCCCATAGTGCTCAGAGCCATTTGAACCATTTTTTTCGGTTTTGCTCAAGACCATCATTCACCACCACACGAAGCTTCCAAGATATCAAAACTCCTTAACTTCGTCTACTTCGTAATCCCCAATTTTGATATTAATATTATTGGCATACTTCATTTATGCTACTACTCATTATTTTAATTTAATTTCTTTTTTTCGATTTACTATCAGTCCATAACGTGTTCATCAGACTTTCATTCGATTTAACAGACCTTGCAAGTCTTTCACACTTTCACTGAGGATAGAAATGTCATCTGCGAATTTTGTTACTGACATCCTTTCACTTAGAATTTTAATACCATTTCTGAACCTTTCCTTTATTTCAGTCATTGCTTCTCCGATAGACATACTGAACAGTAGGGACATCCCTCATATTCCATCCGTAATGCGAACGCAGTTCTTCCATTCCTTCCGTTCCTATTTTCCGATCTTTACAGTATTAGTCATACGTTCTTGAAACACGAGAGACTTTTTCAGTAGGTAGATTTAATTATTCAATGCGAAATGACGTGAAAGAAACACTTATGGGTGGAGAACTGCAGAGCTAAATTTGTTGGGGGGCTTCTGGAAAAGCTCAGTAAATTTGTTACGGAACTTCATATAAAACTTTTGTTCGACCTATTCTAGAGAACTGATCCTGTATTTAGGATCATTATCAAGCCGATCTGAAGGAATACTGATCGGTGCTTCCTTTTCGAAAAAGCAAAGGAAGTGCTCAGGGAAATTATTATACGAAAGGCAACGTTGTTCAGTCTGTGTAAATACGTGGACTGTGAATTCCGATTAGTCCTTGCCTCGTCTGCTTCACTCACGTCAATAGAAAAATAAAAAAAGCGGTTAGGTAGCGCATGGAGGAAAGTAACCACTTTCGTCTCCATACATAAATAGCGTAGTTCACAAGGCAGTTTCAGGTGGGGGGTGGAGGGAGGGCGGGGGGGGGGGGAGGAGTGGGGTAGAGAGATTCAAAACATGCGTTATTTTTAAACTTTACTAAAACTGCCTTCGTTCCTTTAACTCAGCAAATTTATAGATGTTACAGCAAAAGTCTGACTGATTTATGAAGGAATAACGCCAAAGAAACTGGTATAGGCATGTATATTTAAATACAGAGATATGAAAACAGGTAGAATACAGTGCTGCGGTCAGCAACACTTATATAAGAAAACAAACGACCATTTCACGAGTGTAACGTGAATGTCAGGAATCCGGTAAAATATCAAATCTCCGACATCGCTGAGGCAGAGAAAGATCTGCAAGAACGGGACCAACGACGACTGAAGAGAATCGCTCAACTTGACAGAAGTGTAACCTTTCCGCAAATTGCTGCAGACTTCAATGCTGGGTCATCAACAAGTGTCAACGTGCAAACCATTCAACTCGTGTAACCTTGTTGACTGCACGACACAAAGCTTTACATCTCGCCTGGGTCCGTCAACACCGACATTGGACAGTTGATGACTGGAAACAAGTTGCCTGGTCGGACGAGTCTCGTTGCAAAATCTATCGAGCAAATGGACGTACAAGGGTATGGAGACAACCTCATGAATCCAAGGACCGTGCACGTCAGCAGGGGAATGTTCAAGCTGGTGGACGCTGTGTAATGGTGTGGGGTGTGTGCAGTTAGAGTGATGTGGGAGCCTTGACACGTCTAGCTACGACTCTGGCAGGTGGCACGTACGAAAGCATCCTGTCTGATCACCTGCATCCATTCACGCACATTGTGCATTCCGACGGACTTGGACAATTCCAGCAGGACAATGCGACATCCCAGACGTCTAGAATTGCTACAGACTGGCTAAAGGAACAATCTTCTGAGTTTAAAAACTTCCGCTGGCCACCAAACTCCTCAGACATGAACATTGTTGAGCATATCTGGGATGCGTTTCAATGTGTTGTTCAGAAGAGATCTCCACCCCGTCGTACTCTTAAGAATTTATGGACAGCCCTGCAGAATTCATGGTGTCAGTTCCATGCAGCACTACTTCGAACATAAGTCTAGACCATGCCACATCGTGTTGCGGTACTTCTGCGGGCTGGAGGGGGTCAGGCAGGTGTGCCAGTTTCTTTGGCTCTTCGGTACATGTGTGTGTGTGTGTGTGGGTGAGGGAAATTTTATGGTCTTAGATTAGATTCAGTCACCAGTTGCTATACTTGGTTTAACTGGTTGCCAGTTTCACATTGTCACCTACCTCTCATACCTGTGCATCACAAATAGCTCTAAAAATAATACACAGGGTGTCCATAAATTAGCTTACAACTTAAGACTTTAGACATTAAGGAATAGTTTTCAACAAGTTGTTAGATAAAAAAAAATTACCTTCCAGGTGACGCAATTCTGACTCAGACTTGAGCCTGAAAGTTTGATCAGATGTGGACGCCACAGGAGAAAGCTCGGTGTGTGGCCTGGTGCATACAGACGACGTCCGACACCCAAGTGCAACGATAAATCCGAACACGATATGGAATGCAACCACCGTCCCGACCAACTGTTCGGGCTTGGCATATGTCATTCATGGAAACAGATAGTGTTCTCCATAAAACGGAGGCGATTCTTCCATTTGTTTCAGACGCCAAAGCGGATAAGGTAAGGCAGGCGTTCGCAAGGAGTTCGACAAAATCGGTGCGTACAGCAGCCAGAGAGTTGGACATGAGAGATCCACTTTGCACAACGTCTTGCATAAAAGCTTACGGTTATATCCCTACAAGGTGCAGCTGCTTCAGACATAAAGCCTTCGGACAAACATCTGAGCGAACAGTTTAAAGTGGACATGCTAGGAAACGAACAATGACTTTTCAGAAAAGATTTGTTCGTCTGATGAGGCATCGTTTCATTTATCCAGCAAACCGAATCGTCAAAACGTTGATATATATGGAGTTCACAGCACTGTCATCTTAAGCGTGAAATGGACAGAGACAGTCACAAGTTCAATATTTGGTGAAGAGTGATGCACAACTGCATCACTGGTCCATTCTTTTTCATCGAGTATGCCGTCAACGATGGTGTTTGCCTGGACATGTTACAACTGTTTTCTGTGCCACAATTTGAACATCTGCAATCTGATGTGGTATTCCAGCACTAGTCCATAGATTTCCGTCAATTACTCGACGAAAATTTCCCGGCTGGGTGGATTGGACGAGATGGTCCAGTTCGACAGAGGCCAGGATCTCCTGACCACACACCACTAGACTTATACCTGTGCGGTATTGTAAAGGATCTGGCGTACCAACCAGGGTTAGAGACCTACAGGACTTGATGGCAGAGCATTTGAACATGTCACTGTGGATACCTTGAACCCTATGTGGAGAGAAATGGAGTTCCGACTAGACATTATCTGTGCCACTAAGGGTGCACACATTGATGTGCATGAATGACAAAATAAAACTTTACGAGTTATCACATGGTGAAAACTATTTGTTAATAACTAGTACAGTTTTGAAAGTATTAAAGCCTTAATTTATAAAGAAAATTTATCGACACCCTTTACTTCTGTGGTGGTGGTTTGTAGTTCGTATCGGCCTTATAACTGTGATGTGTTACAGTGAGTGCGGATGTCTTCCTGGAGCTGTTGAAGAAGGTTTTCGAAGGAATAAGGTCAATTCAGAACGATTGGAAGCGCAAAAAGTCTTAGATAACGAAAAACGAGCACTTGCGGTGAAGCGTACACAGTAATTTTCTGATCAATGCTGGAAACTGGAACAACATACCAAGTGCTTTAATGAAGAAAGTAAAAAGCTATTTATAATACTGATTTAATGTCTGAGGAAACAGAAACTCGCTTGCGTAGTGTGCTTAAGACTAAATCAGGTGCGAGAAGTGTGAAAGCGTTGGAACACTCTGAAACATTGCTGTTATTGGAGTAAACAATTTGGTGTACGGAAACAGGCAATCATTTACACCATGAGGTGCTTGGAAAGGTCTTCCAAGTATCTGCTTGTTTCAAACATTCGGGAATTTTCCTTCTTCGACAAAAATAAAAATACAATTTGATTGTTGACAGACTTACAGAACGCCTGCAGCAAGAGAGACAGTCTGGTCTGGGAAAATAGCCCTGATAAACGCTGAAGAAATTGTTGTTACTTGTGATGTATTCTGGCAACTTTACACCACACATCACAACATAATGTGGCAGCCATATAATGTCAACAGTGATAGGCGGAAAATGTGGAAACATTTTTAATACAAAGGTAATGTCTTTGAGTTGCAAGTCTTCCAGTTTCTGGAAAACTGAAAAAACAATATATTCGGTTCAGGTGGTGTCCCAATGCTCGTAAATAATTAAAGTCATATTTATGAACCATCAAGAAGTACTGTTATTTGGCACCAGTTTTGATAGCAGTGATCACCATCAGGTAACATCTGTCTACACTGTTGGCGAATAAAGCGTTATTTTATCAGCACTTCGTAGTGGTATTAAAATATGACGTTGTTTACATAACAAAAATACTGGAGAACATGCTGAACTGATGCAGCAATCTCTAGGTAAACACAGTATTAATCATGCAGGTATATCTGGCAGAATGGAGGAAGAAGGAATGACTTCCATTTCTATGCGGTCTGAGAAAACGATTCCAAATTCAATATAGTTATGTGGGATGGATCAACACTCTTCAGGTACCGTAATTATTAAACGTGGTCATTTCCGCTTACAATAATTTATATACAGATGTTTCATATTTCACATTCAGTGGAGATGGAGATGGCGGTGAAAACTGTCAAATCAGTCGGTGCATAACTTCCAAGTCGTCGAGATGTTCCTGTGATGACATATGAGTGTGTTGGTTCCCACAGAAGGCAAACTTGAAACCCCAAAAGGTATATGATGGAAAGGAGAGTGAGATCAATAAGTTATAATTAGATGTTATGTATATGAAATCACGATTAACATATGCTGTCCAGGCAGTGTGCTATCGCAAATTTTCTTCATACAACAATCCGATCAGTATCCTAAAGCAGGTGATAGATGTTTTCCAAAGCAAAAACCATTGATAGGAAAGCACACAGGGGAACTTTGCAATGGCAGAAATGGGAGCAATAAAACACTGTTTCGCTGTCTTTGTTATCGAGAATTGTAACAAGAGTAAATACACTCAAACTGCTAACGAGTCGCTCCTTTGAAAAAACTGTAAGGAAAGAAGTAGAACTCCAAGTAGGTCATAAATAATGCGTGTAGATGTCTTGGAAAGAAGACATCAAAAGACCCACCGAGATCGGAAAAAGAAACATGGACTTAGCTCGTGGGGTAGCGCTGCTCTCTACCTGCTGAAACAGTTTTCTGTGTGTACTCAGCAGGTCGGCGGTTTCGGGGCTCCTTTGTGTGTGGTACGGTCTATCTGTGGTCCGAAGCAACCCGTATTAGGGAAACGCCTTTGTCTGTTTAGCAGGTAGTCCCCGAGTAGCCAAAGGGCTGACAAATACAAGGCAGCACTGCAACGGTACTTTTACCAAGGTGACCAGACCATGTGGCTTCTTTATGCACACCGTAAGTATGGCTGGTTGGTACGGAAAGGAAAAACGAAATGGGATACAGCTAGTTGAAAATAATTTATTTTTAAGTCATAATTCTTTAGCTACAGTCAGTCTGACTTCAGTCTCTTGCTACATTGTGCGAAGCCGTTCATGTGTCAACACCCTCAACACGTGTCCTAATCCTTGATAGACAACCCCTCCCCCCTTCCCTCGCTAGTATCAACAAAGATAAAAAGTCAGTCGTCAACAGCACAAGAAAAATTTTATTTGGTTCTCTTTTCTCTGTCATCTTCAGAATCGAAATAGGCTTAATCCATTGGTAATAATAATCGGAAGGTAGCGTCCTTTTGTAGAGAACCAGTAAAACAGAGTGACGTCGCTAAAAATATATCATATGCGCTATGCGTAGCAAACGAAAGGACACTACCGTCCGATTGTTATTTTGACTATTTCACTTCTGAAGATAACAGTTTAAACTGTCGAAACCGCTAAAGTGAACAACATAAAGGTTTACCCGTGCAGCTGAAGACTCACTTTTTAGAATTTGTTGAAATGTTCTGCAACTGCTGAACTAAGTTATTTTTAGTATCTCGTCTATACTTGGCATGTGGAGTAATTTCAGGAAACACTTTAACATCTTAATTTATTCTCTTGGAATGTTTGTATCACTATGATTTAATTATCAGAATTTAGCAAGCTCATAGCAGATAGAGTGCAAGCCAAGGACAGTATATCACTTAACAGCAATAAATGAAACTAAAGTGAATTTTGGAAAGGGAATAAATATTCAGGGAGAATAAATTCAAATTTTGAGGTATGTGACTGTAATTCTCTCAGAGACGGAAGTAAAACAAGGGTAACAGGATGTGGTCAAATTTAATCAGTCTTTGCTTAGACAGTTATATTACGAAAATAGATACTAAATGTAAGACATGGATTTACTCTTTATGTAGCTAAATAACAGACGACTTCCTAAGTGGTGAACAGTACAGCCAAGAAGACAGCAGAAGCTTTAGAAATGCTGAAGATTTGATGGGTAGATCGGATAATGAAGACGCACAGAATCGAACTGAGAGAAAAAGAAATTGGTTGAACGAACATACTCTTGCTGGCCGGTGTAGTCGAACGGTTCTAGGCGCTTCAGTCCGGAACCGCGCTGCTGCTACGGTCGCAGGTTCGAATCCTGCCTCGGGCATGGATGTGTGTGATGTCCTTAGGTTAGTTAGGTTTACGCAGTTCTAAGTCTAGGGGACTGATGACATCAGACGTTAAGTGCCTTACTGCTTGGAGCCATCTGAACGATTGAACATACTCTTGAGAAATCAAGGAATAGTTAATTTGCAATTGAAAGGAACTAATTAGACTCAAATAAAGGGTGGCGTAGTAGTTATGCAGAGATGAAGAAATTTGCACAGGTTAAATTAGCTGCACCAAACCAGTCCTTCGAATGAAGACCATAACAACAACACAACATAAACAACGTACATTCATTGCACCCACTGTAGCAGTGCCTCCTGATCAGAAGTGCGTGTGATGTTTTCGTAAACACTTGACAGTATTTGTACTGAAAGAAAAGGTACTAGGGAAACATATGTTATTGCCCAGTGTGCTTCAAACAACGTCTACAGAACACGCAGCTTTTTGCAAAGCAATATGATTTTTAAGACAAAGTATTTCAAGACTTAATGCAAGTTTGTCATATGGTGACATGGTTCGAGACCGTGGCTGTTATTTGAAGACAAATGTTGATGGTGTTGAGATAGAAACCAGACACAAATTTATGTTCAGTTCCTTTATTCAAAGGGTATCGTTACCGGTTTCAAATCGTTATGTTTCATCTTCAGACTGTTCATGCTTTCATTATAACGTTTTTTACAGATTAATTGTCCTAAAATATAAATAATAGATAATTACAAGCACGTCACACAGATGGTTGCGTTAGATTTTCATTGGATGTGACTTACGTGAAATGTCACATTGGAGTGATGTAGTGAAAACAAACACTCCAAACCGACACTTCACGTAAGTCACATCCAATGAAAATCTAATACGTAACCATCTGCGTGGCGTGTTTATAATTATCTGTTATTTATATTTTAGAACAATTAATCTGTGAAAACATTATAATGAAAGCATGAAGCGTCTGAAGATGAATCATAACGATTTGAAACCAGTAACGGTACCCTTTGAATAAAGGAACTGAAAATAAATTTGTGGCTGGTTGCTGTCTCAACACCATCAACATTTTAAGACTTGTCACGAATGTCTGTATAGGACTATTGTATCCCTTCATCATTCCAGTTTTCAATATTTTACCCTCTGCAGAATGTTGTGATGTTTTGCAACACGTATCACCATCATAAGCAATGTGACATTTACTGTTGCATAAAGGTTCGCTCTAGACTTAAGCGTGCAATAATCTTCAGTTATACGCGGCCCTGTTATTCTAGGATGTCTTCTGATGTCATTTACGTACCTTCCATTAAGTCGTCATCTCGGCTCTTACCTTTCAGAACCAAGTAAATGAAGTCCCTGGTGCATCTACCTTTCATTCGAATACCTGCATGTCCCGCCAATCTCCAGTTCATCTATATTGCGGTCATAATTAAGTCTTCTACTCCAGTCTTCTCCTTGCTCAATTTCTTTCTCTGCCTCTCATAGTAATTCTCGCTGAGCAAGCCTGAGTTGTTCAATAGATTTCTCATTAAAAGTCCCTGTCCTCCTGCAATAAGACAAAACTGTTAATACACACTGATCGAATGCTTAATTATTTAGACACAGTGGGAACTTAGTTTTGAAAACCGTGTAGCTTCACAAGAGAACGTCAGGTCATTTTTACTCTTCTATTTTTTTTTTTTTTTTTTACTTTCCATTCAGTTGTGGCCTTCTGTTACAGAAAATAAAGTAAATTATCAATGGATTCTATAACTTCAGTGTTTTTTGTAGTATTGATTATGTATTATCTTAATGTTATAACAAATGACTCTCAAACATTTAAACTTGCCCTATGAGATACTTTCATTTGCTATTGAAATTGTAAGCATCCCATGTTCACAGTTAACTTGTACAGCTTAATTATTTAGACACAGCGGGAACTTAGTTTTGAAAATCGTATATTTTAACAAGAGAACGTCAACTCATTTTTACTCTTCTACTTTTTAATTTTTTTTTTTACTTTCCATTCAGTTGTTGCCTTCTGTTACAGTAAATAAAGTAAATTATCAATGGATTCTATAACTTCAGTGTTTTTTATAGTATTGATTATGTATTATCTTAATCTTATAACAAATGAATCTCAAACATTTAAACTTGCTCTATGAGATACTTTCATTTGCTATTGAAGTTGTAACCGTTCCATGTTCACAATTAACTTGTACAGCTTTTACTGTAGTACCTGTTACACATTATTTTAATCTTGTAATAACTGATTCAAATACGTACATTCAAAGTTGTTCTATTAAGTACTTTCATTCGTTGTAAAAGTGTGAGCATCCCTCGTTCACGATAACAATTATGCAGACGATAATTTATATGTGGAAACAAAAAAATCGTATAATATTTCAGGACACTCACCGAAGATGCTTTGTCAATAAGGAGAAACGCATCTGGGAGCTTAAGTTAAACAAAAAAAACTTAATGTGCAGCATGCAAAATGTGTTTTCCTTTTAAAATACTCCAAATTATTTACTGTTTTCTAATTATTGTTTTTCTAATTATTGGTATAATAATTATTTTTCTAATTATTGCTGTACGCCTGTTAAAGTTGCATAGGCAGAATATTCCAGAACATCAGCGGCACAGCTAACTCAGTAACCGCGGCTACTGTTAAGAAATATTTTTGTGTTAACTAAGCTGAATAGGCAGATTGTGCGTTAGCACAAGTCGAAGAGTGCGGTTGGTGCCTAGATGGAGTATAGTTAGAACCGCTCACGCATTTACGATACAAATTTTCATGATTTCACATCGTTTATTAGTCAGCGAAACTACGCAGTTATAGTATGTGACACAGTATGCTAATTTATATTGTTTCTGTCAAAAATGAATTTTGTTGAAGTTTGTAGTGTAATAAATCGACATTTATAAGCTAAAATTGTCTTCTCCATTCAAGCAGTAAACTGTAATAGCTATCATCTAGAACATTAAGCTGCAATTCATAATTATTAGCACGGTAACAGATATTTTTCTACTAGGGCTATTTACAGGCTGACCCTGAGCTATGGTGCATCCGTTGCAAAGTGATACTCTGAGACGAGTAGAAAACTTACCTCTTCGTCGTAGCTACCCTCGGCAATCGACGCTTCAAGTGGCTGTAAGTGGTCTGCATGAGGTGAAATACCAATTTTTTGAATAAAGGTTGCTCCAATCAACCTGCAAACAGTTGTCGAGTATTATACTCCTGTTTTGAGACGAGCAGATCGTACCACTGCGGAGAACATCTGGGAGGATTCAGAAAAGGACGCTCTTGCACTGAACAGATGCTCAGTCTGAGGTCAGTGCTACAACAAGTGAGAATACTCAACCAGAAGTCAGCGCCAAAACAAGTGAAAATGGCTGGTAAGAAGTACGTCGTCGTCTTTGTTGATTTTAATGAGGCGTGTGACTCGATTGACAGACCTACACTCGCGAAGATCCTGCGGGAACCAGGACTGGACCAGAAGACCCATAATCTTATCCAGTAGGCTTTAAATGACACAAGATTGCTAGTAATGCTCCAGGAACACTTTAAGTTTCGAACTCAAGACAGAAGTAAGACAGGGAGATAGTCTCTCCCCTCTTCTCGTTAACTGTGCTCTGCGAAAGATAATAAGAGAGTGACGGAAGAAGTTAGATAGACAGGGACTTACAATTTGTATCTCTTTGGGGCACAAGCGCAATGTTCTGTATCACCCCGTTTTACATGGGGCTCCCAAAACCGGATTTCGTAAACCAATTTCCAATTCCCAGTAACGATTCTGGGTGATCACGTAAACACTTCAAAATCGATTCTGGAAATCCACTTCTAGATGCCGGTTTTTCAATTCCGCAATCTATTTTCGTTCCCATGTAAACGCAAATGGTTTTGAAACGTGCTTCGGTTGAAACACAAATGATTTTGAAACGTGTTTTGGTTGGCAAGTTACGTCTTGCGTTCGGATTATTCAGTTAATATGGACTTACTGTGCAGTGAAGGAGAAGTAGAAATATTAGGCTGTCTACCTGTAAGATTAAAGTGATGAGAAATAACGATTATGTTGGCTGAATCAGAAATTGGATGAGCTGTTTTCTAGATGCCATTTTTAACTGGACTAGCATATCCGCTTCAGACCTTAACATGTGAATACGACAGCGAAAAACGCAAGATGTGTCGCGTGTAAGCGTAGTGAATGTTGCCTGTCTGGCTTTTGCCGACGATCTGGCACTTCTATCTAATTGAATGAAAACTTTAGTGAATCAGTTCAGTATTCTCAGGCAACAAGAATCAAATATAGGGCTAAATGCGGCGCTTGAAGAAACACATCGTGAGCATCACTGCTTCTCCTTGATGACAGCACTGAATTTTGGAGAAAACAAGAAAATCAACAGATTTAACTATCTGGGAGAATGACTGGAGCCCAGTCTTTCCGAAAGACTAACATTACCAACTCAAGTAAACAAGCTGGGAATGGTATATCAATGGACGAAGAACATCTCTAAGAAGAAGTGTTCCCCATAACACAAAAATGAAACACTACCAGAAAGTTACCCGCTATGAAACCCGATATGCCTCAGAATGCCTAGTATTCAACAAGAAGGGCTCACAGACAAACCTGAAATCCAGGAGAGAAAATGAAGAAGATAATGGATCAGTTAAGCTCTACAACTACTGTGAAAAATCACGGGAATAGAAGCCTCGCCTCGTGTGGACATTTCTACAGAATGGATACCAGCAGGCTGATCAGCTTTTCGCATACTGGGCAAAACGGAAGACCAAGTCACCATGGTTGATGGAAATGAGCTGGGAGGTATAAAAGAGACCTAAAATGCTGCACATCTCTCGGGAGAATGCTTAAGCAAGTGAGAATACAAGACAAACCACCAAGAAAATGACAGGTGCCCTCAGGACAAAGGAAAGGAAGGAACAACATAAACAGAGGATGCGCAGTTACTGGGCGGACATGAAAACCCACTACAAACACATGAGTTGAACGTCGTGGTAGTTAGCTGGCCTATACGAAACAAGAAGACACAATATTTTGTATATGAGCGATGCAGAATAATGAGTTATTCTCCGTAAAGCGAAGAACAAAAATAAGGTGGTTCAAATGGCTCTGAGCACTGTGGGACTTAACTACTGTGGTCATCAGTCCCCTAAAACTTAGAACCACTTAAACCTCACTAACCTAAGGACAGCACACACATCCACGCCCGGAGCAGTATTCGAGTATTCGAACCTGCGACCGTAGCGGTCGCGCGGCTCCAGACTGTAGCGCCTAGAACCGCTCTGCCACCCCGGCCGGCAAGCGAAGAACAGTAGCAGGAAAATTGGAGAGTCGCATTTGAGTAGTTACAAATCATGTGGATGGAAGATCGTATCTTTAATACGTGTTCCACTGGACTGCAAACGCTACTGTCGTTTCGGAAATATGGATACGCACAGAAACCACTAATACAACTGATTTGCTCAAAACATCTAGAGAGAATAGATATACTACAGGAAAGCGTCAATTACAGCACAGAGAATGTAGTTACAGTGATATATGTTCAAAGGAAGACCTCCCAATAAGCGATCAGTGTATTTTACTTGTAATATGATTTCCTTACCTGTATTTAGATTACCTTAAACTGGCTACAATGCTCGTTGCATATGGAAGTAATAGGGGTATATTCGTGGATATGAAATAAGGCAGCAACAATAATTGTCTACAATAATTACGTCTACAGTTCACACGCCATGCGTTGATCTAAGACGTAGGGTATTTTGTGTACCATTGTCACCCACCATCCCTCCCCCCCCCCCCCCCCCCTCTCCTCTTTTCTGTTCAATCGCGAGTAGTGCGTGGGCAGAATGATAATAATTGGTAAGCCTCCGTGTGGACTCGAATCTCTCTTATTTACCTTCATCATCTTTTTACTAGAAATATGTGGAGGCAGCAATATATTAGTTGACTCTGCTAGAAATGTACACTCTATGTATTTTAAGAGTAGCTCACATCATGATACACAACACCTCTATTGTTGCAATTAGAATTTCATGAGCTTTCGCACTTACTAAACGAACCTGTAACGAAACGCGCTGCTCTTCTTTGGATCTTCTCTGTTCTCTGTATCAACCGTACTGCAAGTGGTTCATGTCCCTGAATGACCACTAATATTCAAGTATGAATCAAGAAGTTTTGTAAACTACTTCCTTCGTGGGGGGGGACAACATTTTATGAGGATTTTTGCGTCATTGTGTTACCATCGATGAGTTTTATGTGATTACTTCACTTTAAATCGCTTCGAACGTGCTACCAATTATTTAATGGCCGTTATAGTTTCCAGTGATTGTTAGGCTATCATACGGTAATATAGAACAATAAGTAGTTATGTTGAGATTTAGAGTTATTTTCAGAGATTTTCAGTAACGCGGTCCTCTATGACGAGGAATACGCGAAAAAAATGTAAAAGTCGTTTTATTTACGGAACAATAATGTGCTTGCCACATGAAAATTAAGTTTACAATGTTTACTTCTATTGATAATATTACTGCATTTATGATGTGCATAAATAATATGATGAACAACACTTCCACTACGGGATATTATTAACAACATATACATCACTTGGTTCGGCAGAGAAACTCATCGACGAAATAGGCGGATTTAATCGCCTTGAAGTCGTTCAGGCTCCTCGTAAAATGTACTTTGTTGGCAGGTAAACTTTTTTATAGGTGCCGGCATGTTACTGGCAATACGTTTTCATCTACAAAGGACTCATTTCAGGACCAAAGAAACAGCTTTTAAAATTCCTGGTGCTGAATTTTTGAACTGGCAATTTGTTTAAAAAAATGGTTCAAATGGCTGACTTAACTTCTGAGGTCATCAGTCCCCTAGAACTACTTAAACCTAACTAACCTAAGGACATCACACACACCCATGGCCGAGGCAGGATTCGAACCTGCGACCGTAGCGGTCGCGCGGTTCCAGACTGTAGCTCCTTGAACCGCTCGGCCACCCCGGCAAGCAATTTGTTTAAAAATGGATATATTATTTACAGCAAAATTCACTCATGAATAAATATACACTAGTTAATAGCAAAAATTTTCTAATAGATTTTTCTCAAGATGTTAATGAAATCACACAAATAATTCACAGCACGTCGTTTTCGGAACTGATCTTGGCTTCATGTGTTGTCCCTACACATGATACAACGATTATGAAATTAATAGCCACGGCACTCCGTCGAGGTATGCCGTAGAGCCTCTGTGAAGTTCGCAAAAAAGAAGCGAGGTACTGGCAGAGGCGAATCTGTGAAGGCGGAACGTGTTGGGCCGTTGGTTGGACAGCTCGGTACGCAAAGGTGCTTTTAGATGGGCCATAATTTACGGCAGTATTTGGTGACAGTAGTGTTCCGTCAACATTGCTGCAATACACGGCAATTGTGGCATGGCTGAGCAACATTGATCATGTTGCAGGTTGTTGGAAATAGTTGTCGAGGAGTTGCCAGTCTTGTCCACCGAGGGTGAAGAATATTTCGTATCACTGGGTAATATTTGTCTTTGTCCTCGTGTGTAAATGCTGCCCTCTGTTTGTCACTTTTGTTTCCTACTTCCTTCCCCGATTACGCTGTAGACAATGTCTGATCGAAAACAATATCATTTTGCTTTTGCTCAAATGTTTGCGCGCTTATATTGTGTGTCGTTATTATTTTTTGTGTATAGGAGCGGACAAGCGAGAGAAATATGTATTTTGTAAATGCCGTTCATCTACGACCAGAGCTACGTGACTTCTAAATGTAAGTAGGGCACACAAATATCGCAATATGAGAGGAAGTGTTGACAAGCTGTTACCGGTGAGCTCTGAATCACGCTTGATGAAGAATACAAAAAATTCCAAAATCTTCGGACACATGCCAAATGCGAAACAAAAAAGTTGAATAGCAAGAGTGCAATCGTTCTTTATCCATATGGCTTGCATCTGATGTCATGAGTGTTCTGTATTATCTCGAGAAGTACCTGAATTAGAATTGATAGCGTAAACAGTGCTGTTGCTGGTAAACAAAAATAAAATAAAAATTGTATTCTTATTCCAAACTTCACTTAAGTGGAGACGGAAGGCAAGTGGGCTTCAAAAAATCGATTTTTAGATGTTAGCATATTTGAAATGCCTGGTCTTTTATGCGTGAAACAGTTTTCGTTTCATATAAATACGACAGTTTTTTTCGTGAGATATTATGTTTTTCCTGGCGCTCTGTGCAATCTGGGGTCAGTGACAGCAAGGCTTACGACTGGGTATGTCCAGAACAACCTACGGTCCTAATGTCACAATTTCTAAATTAGAGTGCATTGGTCATGTCCAGGAGAGAATGGGGTCCAGGCTGAGAAGATTATTGAATTAAAAGTCAAAAATAGTATTGGAAGATGGTAAGAAGATAGGTGGTACAGGTCGCCTGACAAATGTTGAAATAGCTTGGCCATAAGAAGAAATGTAGGGAATTTAGAAAACATGAATACAGCTGTATGGGCTTTCTTTTTCCATAAGCTTTCCACAAAAGAAAATCCAGTGCACTGTCTTTGCCCGAATGATCCTGACACTTGGTGCAAGTACAGGAGAAGTGACAGGTATGACCACAAACATTTTTTACCTGCTTCAGTAATGAAAGAAATTAAACCCATATTTAGAGACCTTTGCAAAGATACCTTGTTGAAGAAATGTCTTCGTGGGAAAACCCAAAATTTAAATGAACGTGTGAAGTCTGTCATTTGGAACCGGTTACAGAACACTGTATTTGTTCAGCTTATAACCCTCAAATTCGGTGTTTATGACGCTGTTTTATGCTTCAATGATTGTGTAATTAGAAAACTGGATGTTTTGGAATTATTGGGCATAAAATCTAGTGGAAATATTGCAGAATCCTTGGTGCAAGTAGATAAATAGAGAATCCGCAAAGCAGATATCGCTAATTTAAAAGTGAATAAAAGAAGCCAGACAGAAAAGAAGAGGGGCCAAGAGAAGAAAAGATCATTATGATTCAGATGATAGTATTGTGCATTAAAATATTAGTGCTAAGTAATTCTCGTAATAACTATACCAGAAGTGCAATTTTTATGGACTTTACTCAAAACTACATTTTTTTTACTTTCAGGTAACATTATTTGATAAACTAATGGGGTTAGGAACATGTAATTTGCTCAATTTGTACTGCAGATGGTGGAACGTTATTACAAGTAAATTGAGAAGCACAAAACAATCAGAAAATGTTTTATAACAATTAATGCACGAAAAAAGTTAAATTTTACTAGTGAAAGAATAAAGTTTTTTTCTTCAAAACCACATATGTAGTAAAAATTTCATTGTTTTATCACTTACAGTTGTTTTGAAAAGTGTACCTATTCAAAGGTTAAAATAGTATTGGCAGAATAGGGATAAAAATTGCCTTCCGTCTTCCCTTAATGTAATATTTCAGTTCTTCTACCAAAGCACTGCATAATTCACTATCACTGCTGTTGGATTAAGCGCAGTTTTCGAAGATGGATGTGAGAATATGTGAAGCCAAAGGGAAGAAAACGACTTCAGAAACCTAAACAGCTTCTGGTTGCTGTAACTCCTTACAATCAAGAATGTTGAAGTGATGTCTGCAAGCTTTCATGGCCGCTGTCACTGATGATAAATTCTTCTGCGTCCTTAGATCGCGTCACATTCCTCTTCAAACTTCTCCAGTGATTTACGTTTCAATCCGTTGCCCGTGAACTTTTTCAGTAGTCGACTAGTATTCTTGGATGGCTGGCCACGTCAGGAAACAGTGCCGCAATCACTTATAAAAGGCTATTTTCACGTGGAGTTACTGGCCAAAAATCTTCTTCAGTGGGTAAATAGTGGAAACTGCTACTGAAATAGAGGGGGAATGCAAAACATTATTGCTGTTGTGCCGCCTTGATTGTTTCCTCGTAGTTATTTCTGTTCCTCGCTCGACGTGACTGGGTGTTTACTTCCGTGATAGTGGGTAGCTACAAAGACGGAAGACAGTAACCATCATCTCCAAGGCCATTGTACTCATTCTTCGATTTTTCGACTGCTTACGGACTTTCCACCTACAAATATCACATTCTCTGGCTAGCAGGTGTATGTTCTTATAATTTATATCCTGTTCGTATTCTTCTTAGTGCTTAACTACCGCTTGTTTCATATTTTGTCTTAACCGTGTGTGGCGTAAGTGCTCTTTAAGGTGTCTGTTTGTGATGGTAGCTCCCCTGTAAACTCTTGAGGCTTAGAGTATTTACATTAGATATATACACTACTGGCCTTTAAAACAGTTACACCAAAAACAAATGGAGATGATAAACGGGTATTCATTGAACAAATATATTATACTAGAACTGACATGTGATTACATTTTCACGCAGTTTGGGTGCACAGATCACCTCTGGCCGTAATAAAGGCTTCGATACGCCTGGGCATTGAGTCAAACAGAGCTTGGATGGCGTGTACACATACAGCTGCCCATGCAGCTTCAACACGATACCACAGTTCATCGAGAGTAGTGACTGGCGTAATTTGACGAGCCAGTTGCCCGGCCACCACTGACCAGACGTTTTCAATTTAGTGAGAGATCTGGACAATGTGCTGGCCAGGGCAGCAGTCGAACATTTTCTGTATCCAAAAAGGCCCGTACAGGACATGCAACATGCGGTCGTGCATTATCCTGCTGAAATGGAGGGTTTCGCAGCGATCGAATGAAGGGTAGAGGCCGGCCGCGGTGGCCATGCGGTTCTAGGCGCTGCAGTCCGGAACCGCGGGACTGCTACGGTCGCAGGTTCGAATCCTGACTCGGGCATGGATATGTGTGATGTCCTTAGGTTAGTTAGGTTTAAGTAGTTCTAAGTTATAGGGGACTGATGACCGGGTCGTAACACATCTGAAATGTAACGTCCACTGTTCACAGTGCCGTCAATGAGAACAAGAGATGACCGAGACGTGTAACCAATGGCACCCCACACCAACACGCTGCGTGATACGCCAGTATGACGATGACGAATACACGCTTCCAATGTGCGTTCGCCGCGATGTCGCCAAACACGGATGTGACCATCATGATGCTATAAACTTAACCTGGATTCATCCGAAAGAATGAGGTTTTGCCATTCGTGTACCCAGGTTCGTCGTTGAGTACATCCTCGCAGGCGCTCCTGTCTGTGATATAGCGTCAAGGGTATCCGCAGCCATGTCTCCGAGTTGATATGCTGCAGATGATTTTTGTCTTGCAAACGTCCCCATCTGATGACTCAGGGACCGAGACGTGGCTGCACGATCCGTTACAGCCATTTGGATAAGATACCCGTCATGTCGACTGCTGGTGATACGAGGCCGTTGGAATCCCGCAAGGCGTTCCTATTACCCTCCTGAACCCACCGATTCCATATTCTGCTAACAGTCATTGGATCTCGACCAACGCGAGCAGCAATGTCGTGATACGATAAACCGCAATCGCGATAGGCTACAAAGTCGGAAGCGTGATGTACGCATTTCTCCTCTTTACACGAGGCATCACAACAACGTTTCACCAGGCAACGTCGGTCATCTGCTGTTTGTGTATGAGAAATCGGTTGGAAACTTTCCTCATATCAGCACGTTGTAGGTGTCGCCACCGGCGCCAGCCTTGTGTGAATGCTCTGAAAAGCTAATCTTTTGTATATCACATCTTCTTCCTGTCGGTTACATTTCATGTCTGTAGCACGTCATCTTCGTGGTGTAGCAGTTTTAATGGCCAGTAGAATATGTTAGGCGAGCGTTGCGACTGGATGGAAGAGCTCCTCGTAAAGAGAACGCAGCTTGCCGTTCCTAACAGTGAGAAATATAAGACGTAAAATAGCTTCTGGTGTACCTCAATGGAATATTACAGTTATGAAATATTAGTCGACCACAGTATCATTGCACCTGGGAGTGAGGGTGCTTCAGGAGACTCAGCATGAGCCAGCTTGAAAGCGGGCTTGACAGTACATGCACACCTAACCTGAAAGCATTAACAGAAAACATACGTTTTCTTTAGTTATCACTGTACTTGTTTACTGTTAACGTCACAGCGTCTTTCCGGTAAAGCCCAAGTGCAATAATATCTTGGTTGGGTAGTACCTCAAAGAAAACGTTCCATTCACACATAGCACAGATCTCAAGTTGCTTTCACATTTCTACATTTCCATAAGGCTTTTGTCCTCGTTGCTCGCAAGCGGCTACTAATCAAATGGCGTGTCTATGAAGTATCGCGCCATTCATAAATGAAACAGTTCGTGGTAAATGACAAAAAAGTTATAGATTGAGAGAGTAGTGACATCTGGAGTTCCCCTAGAAAGCCCTCTGCTGTTGCTATTCTGTGTTATAAACGGTTTGGGAGACAATGTGAACAGGTCTCTTAGATTGTTTGCAGGTAATGATGTCGTTTACCGTCTTGTAAGATCATCAGAAGATCAATGCCAATTACAAAATTATTTACACAAGATATCTGTATGGTGCGAAAAAAGGCAGTTGAACCTGAACAGTAAGTAGTGTAAAGTACTCCGTATGAGTACTAAAAAGGGTCTATTAAATTTCGGTTACGCGATAAATAATATAAATTTACAGAGGTTGTCGATTCAACCAAATACTTAGGAATTACAGTTACGAACAGTTAAACTGGAACAGTCACACAGAAAATGTTGTGGGGCAGGCGAACCGAAGACTGGGTTTTATTGGCACAACACTTGGAATATGCAGGAAATCTACAGCAACTGCCTGCACTACGCATGTCCATCCTCTGTTAAGAGAACTGCTGCGCGATATGGAGTTCTTACCAGACAAGACACACGGAGGACAACGCAAAGTTAGCCGTAGTGACACTAAAACAAAGACTCTTTCTTTGTAGCGAGATCTTTTCACAAAATTTTCGACCAACTTTCTCCTCCGAATGTGAAAACATTTTATCGATTCCTTTCTACATAGTAAGAAACGACGGTCGAAATAAAATAACATAAATCAGAGCTTTCACGTACACATTTAGGTGTGAATTTTTCTTATGTGCTGTAACTACAGTATACAAATTAAAAGTGTTTGCTTTAGTTGATGTAAAAATAGCTTACACTTTGAATTTTGAACCGTACGCCGATAAGTAGCCAGAGGGACCATATAATGCCAGTAATTCAGTTGAGAATATTGTTCAAAATGGTTCAAATGGCTCTGAGCACTATGGGACTCAACTGCTGTGGTCATCAGTTCCCTAGAACTTAGAACTACTTAAACCTAACTAACCAAAGGACATCACGCACATCCATGACCGAGGCAGGATTCGAACCTGCGACCGTAGCAGTCGCACGGTTCCGGACTGCACGCCTAGAACCGCGAGACCACCGCGGCAGGCATATTGTTCTTCGAATGGTCGAACCAGTACAAGGTACAAGCAAAAGTACTGCTGGTGACAACTGGTCTACCAGTTTGTTTTTAGTCAAGAAACTTCAGACGAAGAAACTGACATACGGCGCAATAGAAGGGAAAGAAAAAAAAAAAAAAGAGAGAAGTGCCGGAAGAATTACTACCAAAAAGAGAAAGGGTACGAAAATCATTTATCTTTGGATTACAACAGGACTGTACATTGGTCTCGTACTGCCCAAAGAAAAATAGAACAGTGTTGGTGTTGCCAAGGATGCATTTCGATGACGCAATAGATCGTTCAACAGGGGAACAAAATAAACATGAAATGATTACTTTTTTATAACATGTCAAAAGTGGGGACAGATCAGCTTTGTCAGAAGATCAATGTGTCACTAAATACAACAAGGTGGCCTATGGTACTGTTTTACAATCTTCTGAACACTGCAGCATAAATGCTTTATGCATATATAAATACCACGGCATGGCTTCAAATCAGGTTGTAAAATTGGTTGATTTTATAGAAAAAAATCAGCTGGGAAGTAATAAAACCTCAAATAGAGTGACGTTCCCTTATTGAAAGACTTCCATGAGAAATTCGGAGGAGGGTTGAATTAATGTTAGGCACTCAAGAAATTGTGGAACAGCCAGAAAAATCAACTGGATCACGCGAAAGGTGCTATATTAGTGGAAGATCAGGAAATAAAACAACTCGTAGATGGTTCACTATATGCAACAATTGGACACGAGTAGAACATCTGAAAGACATGTGTGTAAACTGCAATGTGTCCTTTATTTCAATTTTGTTTGCACTTTGTCACTAAATTACTTTTTGTATATGCTTATTAGTTACGTCGTTGTTTTGAAATAAACATTTTCATAAAATTATAAGGAAGGTCAGCATTGGCCGTAATTTTGATGATCCACTAACAGCAAAATCAATTTTCGATCACTTAATGATCATCTTCTTCAGTCCTTTAGCGTACAAATTAAAGCTCGTAGGCACTGGTGTCTAGTTAATAACAGTAACAGAAGCTACACTGTCCGTTATTGTGATCGTTCCATAGCTTCTGTTTTTGCTAATAACTAGACACTAGTGCCTAAGAGCTTTAATTTGTACGCTAAAGCACTGACGATGATCATTATGTGATCGAAAATCGATTTTGCTGTTAATAAATCATCAAAATTTCGGCCAGTGCTGACCTTCCTTATAATTTTATTTATCATATGCTCGTTGTGCACGCAGCACTCTATGGAGTCGCCAATCAGTAAACATTTTCATGTTCTTTTGATAATTTGTTGCATTGCTGCACACACCTCAATGCCTGCATGGAAAACAGATGTAAATTTGTTATTTTGAAATGTAACCTTATTAGATTACTGCACAAACTGTTTCAAACGTTAGAATATATTATGCTGTGTATTATATTTAGATTTAATGAAAACAACATCGAGTCAGTCAGAAAGACTGGATGACACATGTCATCCGCGCGAGTGACCATGTCACGAATTTTCGCGCAAGTAACGGAGGTTTAAGGAAAATGATGTCGGCCCTTTTCTGTGCGCTGGGCGCAGCTGCTTCGCGAGTCTACAACGCGATTTTGTATGGCAGCGTCTTTCCATAGCTCGGCGGCTATTGTTTTCGCCTTCAGCCGTTTCCGCCTCGTAGCTGAACACTGTCAAAAGCGCTGCCAGGCGTCGGGGACATCATAGCAAACTGCAGTAAGACCTGCAGAGGGTCGACGATTGGCGCATATATTGCAAGTTAATCCTCAATATATTCAAATACATAATCTTGTACATGAATAGATTAGATGATTGCCGAACCATCACCAGAACCACACACATCCATTGTTCAGAGCATGCATACGGAGCCACTTGATGTGGATCGACCAGGTGAAACTAATCGCATGAGAGGCAATCCCAGACTGAAAGTCGTTGGAGGAATCCTGAGGAAGCGCAGAACACCCGCGAAGGATGTAGCTCACAGAGCTCTCATTCGTAAGATTACTCCTGACTATGGAAAAATTTTAAGCTAAGACTGACAGAGAAAAGATAAACTAATTCAAAGAAGAGGAGAGTCTTTCGTCGCAGGTTAGTTTAGGAAACGTGGACCCGTCTCGGGGATATTCACCCAAGCCCAGAGGCAGACGCTACAGCAGAGGGGCTGCACATCTCGCTGTGTGGTTTACTGCCAACATTCCGAGAGCATAGGTTCCCCCTCTTATATTTAAGTCGAGAAGTGACCATGAAGATGAAACCTGGAAGATTAGAACTCATGGAGAAGATTACCAAAATTCTTACTTCTCGCGCACAGTTCGCATAAGGTGACAGTGATACAGAAAGTATTCTACGCTACGCATCAAAATGGTTGGTTCAAATGGCTCTGTGCACTATGGGACTTAACATCTCAGGTCATCAGTCCCCTAACTAACCTAAGGACATCACACACATCCATGCCCGAGGCAGGATTCGAACCTGCGACCGTAACAGCAGCGCGGTTCCGGACTGAAGCGCCCAGAACCGCTCGGCCACAACGGCCGGCTAGCATCGAAATAAACTTTGTACGAGGACGACACAGAAGTAACTTCAATACATTTTTGTATTCGATGAAACCAGTCAATGCAATGCCACCACACTTCTGACGCAATTCAGATACTAGGTTCTTATAATACTCCACTTTTGCATGTGATGAAGAAAAAGTGATTCTATGCATTTTATCTTTAGTTACAGGATGCTAGGCCGGCGCTGTATGTTGGAGGGTCCGTGGTGCTGATCTTTAGCGCATCCAGATAATCAGTTTTGCTGATGCGATGATGCACTGTCGGGATGAAATTTTTTTCACGAATTTTTCAAAACTTTTTAGTAAACAGACATTTCTGTCCCAGTTTGCTGTAGCGGGATGTCTGTCTTCTAATGGTATAGAAACAAAGTGACCCGTTTCAGAAAAAAACTAGCAACAATTTTCTTATCAGCACTGCGAATTCGTCGGCCTTTTTTAGGCTTAGGTTCTGTTCGGAAGACCCATTGAGACGACAGACTTCTCCTTTCAGGATCATAAAGAGTCTTCACCAGTAACTACAGGGTGGCAATCGTTGAACTATATGAAAAAAAACATAAATTAGTTACCAATTACGGTGTGCACACACTTAATTCAACATGTAAACATCACTACAGATATTCGGATTTGGGTAATGACATGTTCGATATGCCTGCCATCATTGGCGATGATGTGGCGCAGTCGAATAGCGAAATTCTGCATGACCGGCTGAAGTGTCGGAACATCGGTGCTGTCGATGACCTCCTGAATAGCTGTTTTCAGATCAGCAGTGGTTTTGGTGTTATTGCTGTACAACTTGTCTTTAATATAGCATGTGTTCAGATCCGGAGAATATGGCGGCCAATCGACGCCCATACCAGTGGCCTCTCAGTACCCTAGAGCCATAATTCAGTCCCCAAAGTGCTCCTCCAGGACATCAAACACTCTCCTGCTTCGATGGGGTCGAGCTCCGTCTTGCATGAACCACATCTTGTCGAAATCAGGCTCACTTTGGATAATGGGATTGAAATCATCTTCCAAAACCTTCAAGTACCGTTCGGTAGTCACCGTGCCATCAAGGAACGTCGCGCCGATTATTCCGTGACTGGACATCGCACACACCCGTTGAGGACGAAGAGATTTCTCGATCGCGAAATGCAGACTCTCAGTCCCCGAAATGCGTCAATTTTGCTTATTGCATGTGCTTATCCCGTGCAAGTGGCCGACAACAGCGGGCCGGAGTGGCCAAGCGGTTCTAGGCGCTTCAGTCTGGAACCTAGCGAGCGCTACGGTCGCAGGTTCGAATCCTGCCTCGGGCATGGATGTGTGTGATGTCCTTAGGTTAGGTAGGTTTAAGTAGTTCTCAGTTCTAGGGGACTGATGACCTCAGATGTTAAGTCCCATAGTGCTCAGAGCCATTTGAACCATTTGATTTGACCGACAACAACAAGGCATGCGTATACTAATACCCATCATGCTCTGCGGCCAACTGTACAATTTGAACATCCTAACGCAGACCATTCAGAAGTTATGACGATTTTATTTCACATAGTTCAATATTTGTCACCTTGTATATTCCAAACCAAATCTTTAGTGCCACTTAGGAATTATTACAGATTTTTCTGCACCAGTCATACCGTTCTTGTTTTTGATCAAGAGTCGACACCAAACTTTTCTGACCTCTAATTGTTGATGTAAAATGTATTGTATTTGACTCATGACAGTACCCAATATCGCCCAACAAAGTTCGGAATACCTTCGTGGATCTTCTTTAATCACTGCTCGAACAACAGTAATATTTTCATTAGTAGCAACAGTTCTTGGACGTCCATCGCTAAATTCATCACTAAGAAAAACGCCAATCTAATCTGAATTCGCTGTAGCAATCATAAATTATTGCTTCACGTGGGGCTTCTTTGTCAAAAACATTTCTAAGCTGTAATGAATTTCTAAACCGAACTTCACATTGTTTAGGCGTTATAAAGATTTTAAATCGTAAAAATGGTTGCCCGGTGATATTCTCTAGTCAAATACATTTTTCGGGGCATAAAAAATATTTAAACGCTGTTAATTAGCAAACTATTAGACCCATTCAAACAAACTATGCAGCAGTCAATTCCCAATACTGGGCGTCTCAGAAGTCTTTCACTCGTTAAGGCATAACGTACGACACATAGACAAATATTTTTTTTTGTTGAAATGTATGTGGCATATTCAAGTTTTTGTGTCTAAACATATTTATTGCTGCTTTCTTTGTTACAGGGCTCAGTGGCATAACAACAGCGGAATCGGTCATCATCAGCCAACAAAATGTACTCAAACCTGGAGGAATTCCAATGTGTCCCCTGGTATCGCGAGACACAGTGACCAACAACAGTTCAGAGAAACTTCCAGAGGGCATATCATAGAGAGCGACCAGACGCTGAAACCATCACGATGTGGTATGCAAAGTTTACGGAACTAGGGAGCGTCTGTGATCTCCCTGGAACAGGCTGGCCTAGACCAAGTGCACAGAAAATTCAGAGAGTGAGGGACGACTTTGTGAAAACTCCCAAGAAGTCAGTCGCAGAGCTTCACCTGAGTTGCAGATTCCGAAGACTTCCGAGCACCACGTCCTACATAAACAACTTCTTTTCCATGCGTACAAAATGCAGAGCGTGCAGTTCCTCCAATTAACGGATTACAGTGCTCGTTATGTCTTTGCTGTTGCCATGTTGGCTGAGATTGAGGAAGATGATGACTATTTGAAACGTGTCCTTTTCTCAGATGAGGCGACATCTCATTTGAACGGCGTTGTCAACCGACACGATACTAGGATCCGAGAATCACCGCACTATGCTTGAGACCGTCAGAGACAGCCCAAGCTAACGTGTGGTGCGGTCTTACGCAGAATAAAACATAGAAGTTTTTTTCTCCAGCGAAATGACAATCGCCGGCCGCGGTGGTCTAGCGGTTCATGCGCTCAGTCCGGAACCGCGCGACTGCTACGGTTGCAGGTTCGAATCCTGCCTCGGGCATGGATGTGTGTGATGTCCTTAGGTTAGGTAGGTTTAAGTAGTTCTCAGTTCTAGGGGACTGGTGACCACAGATGTTAAGTCCCATAGTGCTCAGAGCCATTTGAACCATATGAAATGACAATCACAGCCAGTGCCTATCTTAATGTGTTGCAGTTATTTGTTGTGGCACAGATTCAGGACATTTCCAACAAGATGGTGCGCCACTTCACTGGGTCTTAGACGCCCGTGCATGTTTCGATACAACATTTCCGGCGAGATGGATTAGGACTAGTGGTCCCGTCGACTGACCTTCGCGATCACCGGACACAATACGACTGGATTTCTTCCTCTGGATCTATGCCAAGGGCCAGATTTACGAAACACCACTTAACGACGTCTCAGCATCGTGGCGCAGAATTACTGATGTCATAACATCCATCCCCCACTAAATGTTAACCAACACATGGGTGGCACTGAAAGATCGTCGTCCGCAGCTCCTGGTCGTGCGGTAGCGTTCTCGATACCCGCGCCCGGGTTCCCGTTTTCGATTCCCGGGGGGTCAGGGATTTTCTCTGCCTCGTGATGACTGGGTGTTGTGTGATGTCCTTAGGTTAGTTAGGTTTAAGTAGTTGTAAGTTCCAGGGGACTGATGACCATAGATGTTAAGTCCCATAGTGCTCAGAGCCATTTGAAAGATCGCCTGGATAACTTTCGGATGGCGGAAGGATCGAAATTTATTAATTGTGTGTGTACACAAGAGCTTGGATATGTTACGTGTACTTCAAGACTCATGTCTTTATATCACATTTTCTGCCTTATGCATGTTCATAATCAGGGAAAGACTTCCGGGACAGTGGCGGCCGCGGTGGTCTAGCGGTTCTAGGCGCTTAGTCCGGAAACGCGCGACAGCTACAGTTGCAGGTTCGAATCCTGCCTCGGGCACGGATGTGTGTGATGTCCTTAGGTTAGTTAGGTTTAAGTAGTTCTAAGTTCTAGGAGACTGATGATCACAGATGTTAAGTCCCATAGTGCTCTGAGCCATTTGAACCATTTGAACTTCTAGGATGCCAGCTACCAAGTTCCATTCGTTTTTAGACCCGTAGCACTCTAAAACCTGCCAGAGTGTTCCGCATAAACTGTTGACGTAGATGCGTGTGTACACTTCGTCACTCGCTTCCAGTAAGAATTTAAATTAAGAGGCTATCGCAGTGTAGCGCAGTGAGGGTAGCGTGCAGTCTCTCCAGTGCTGTTTCGTAATCAGGTGACGAGACGGTGGGAGCAACTACGTTGACGTGTCCCCGCAGAATGCAGCGAGCAATTAGCGACGTAACGGTGCGGCAGAATCGGTGCTTCGAGGCGCTAACGGGTAACGGCTCACATCACACGGGGCCTAGACCTCCGTTTCGTCCTTCGGCTACGTCTCTGTCCAGCTCTTAGCATCGTGCACTTGGCGAAGAAATATTCCTTTCACATCCGACAACGTCACTTTTCACACACGATAATCTATAGAACACCAAGTTGCAATAAGACATTTACGACTACGGAAGGACGAAGAAATTGACTCAGAAACTAGCAGGAATAACATAAAATGGCACTTTGAAATTGCATTTCCATTTGTCACTTTTACTACAATTTGTAAAGTATGAACAACCTTCCTCCCAGACTCAGAGATTTAAACCGTATCTTGGTTATTGATTTGATCTTTCTTATCTAGGGCGAATCCAAAATACAGCGACCAAATTTCATACGTTCTTCAGGGGCATTTTCTGAGTATTTTAGTATAAGGGATCCTAAGTATCCGACAGCTCGATACAGAGTATTATTTGATTCGGTAACTCCAATTATCATTGAAATTTTATTGCACTGAAAATGTTTGCACGACAGTTCAAATGTCGACACTACGCGCTTTGTGTCTTGCTTGGATGCTTGGTATATTCGGTCATTATACTCGCTGTTGACAACAGTTACTGCCACTCTGCTCGCCGTCCTTAACTTTGTATTCTGCACAGCTGCATCTACGTGACTATGGCTACAATGCAGTTCACACTTAAGTGTTTGGTAGAGGGTTCATACAAAAAATTAGGAAGTAAGATTAGGGTTTAAAATCCCAAGGTATCGAGGTCATTAGAGACAGAGCACAGTTCGTACTGTTTCATGGGTGGGGAAGGAATCGACCAGTTATTTGTTTGGAGCGCTTTAGGGAAATCATGGAAAACCTGAAACTCGACAGCCCGTCACGGATTTGAGGCGTCGAAAAGTGTCCCCGCTTGCTAGCCTTTGTGGCACGGACATTTGCCACACTTGCCCCTTCGCCAGGTAGCTTGAGTAACGATCCCTCAGGTAAGGGAAGCCCTTCCTCGTACTTCTGTTCGCTTTCAAACCGCCGTCTCCACATCTTACTCGATACAACCTGTACGTAAGGAACCTTCTTCTTCGACATCTTGGCGAAATACAGAGCTTCTTTTCCGAAATCGAAATATTTATAACTGTTGGGAAACGAAACCAATACGGACGATTATGTCAGTAAGCAATTGGTTCTGCCAAGTATAAATATAGATCCTTCTGTCTGTACGGTAGCTTCCTTTCACGCTTATTGATTGCGATAGAAACAATCCATCGCCATGGGAGCCATGAACGATGTAAAGAGATTGCGAATGTACGCTAATCATTTCTTTTTGATCACTGCATTTGTGCCTACTTTAATTACTACAACTGCGTTCCCAAAAGACAATAACGAAAGAAGAAATGGGTATGTGAATGTTTGAAAAGAAGAACGACATACTCCATATTAATTTACTCTCTAAAATCCGATATCCCTTGCGGTGAAACATAAGTTAATAAAGTGTAGCGGGACAATGTTCAACACATGACAGAAAATAGGTTCACTAAATAGAGATAAGATCATCTATGATTGACATGTCATCTAAAGGCGACGCACAATTTTAAAATGTTAGAAATAAGAAAATGAAGTAATACAGAAAGCTATGCATGTAACGTAAGTTGTTGTTCTACATTGTTTAGCTCTGGTATTTACAGGGACACAGAGAAAACATCCTAGGTTTTGGAAGGAAAAGCCGTAATTGTAATAATCTGCACTACAACAGAAACAAGAAGCACAACTTAAGGAAAAATAATGCAATGTGTGTTCCAGCTCACAAGCGACATTGAAACAAATAGTTTCTGCGACTTAGTATGAGCAGAGGTTATGTTCGACAACCGGAATAAATTAATAACTGGCTCCTTTTACCGACCCCCGGTCTCAGACGTAACAGTTACTGAACAGTTCAAAGAAAACTTGAGTCTCACCACAAATACGTACCCTACTCATGCAATTATAGTTGGCAGTGACTTCAATCTACCTTTCGTATGTTGACAAAAATACATTTTCAGACCCTATTGTAGATAGAAAACAACTTTCGTAATTGTTCTAAATGCTTTTTTAAAAATTATTTTGAACAATTAGTTCACGAGGCCATTCAAATTGTAAATGGTTACGAAAACACACTTGACCTCTTAGCTACAAACAATCCTGAGGATTATTATATAGGTATTGTTATACAGGGATTAGTGATCACACAGTTGTAGCGAGGCTCAATTCCGTAACAAATAAGTTCACCAAAACTAAACGCGAAATATGTATATATTTCTAAAACCATTTAAAATTCGGTTGCCGTCTTTCTAAGAGACAGTCTCCAACCTTTCCAAACTATGTAATTGAAAACCAAATGTCGCTTAAGTTCCAAGAAATAGTATCAACAGCACTCGAGAGGTTCATACCAAATAAATTAATAAGAGACGGAACTGATCCCCCATGGTACACAAAATACGTCAGAAAGCTGCTGCAGGAGCACCGAAAAAGGCACGTACAATTTAGACGAACGTAAAATCTCCAAGATGGCCGAAGTTTTACTGAGGCTCGAAATTTGGTGCGGATTTCAATACGAGATGCATTTAATAGTTTCCACAACGAAATTGTCTCTAGAAAGGGGCGGGTGAGACAAGGGAGCCAACCCTTCGGAGCAGGTAAAATCCTGGCAAATGTCCGCCGTGGGAAATGTCCGCACACCTTGCGGCACCGCGCTAGGTGTGGACTTATACAACCACATTCAGACAAAATCTCGACCATTCCATTCTTGAACAGTATATGCGAAAAGTGAACACACAAAGAGAGCTCTGATTTTTCTTATTTTATTATCATGGTCAATTCTACCTACGTAAGTGGAGTCTACAACATACACTTCTGGAAATTGAAATAAGAACACCGTGAATTCATTGACCCAGGAAGGGGAAACTTTATTGACACATTCCTGGGGTCAGATACATCACATGATCACACTGACAGAACCACAGGTACATAGACACAGGCAACACAGCATGCACAATGTCGGCACTAGTACAGTGTATATCCACCTTTCGCAGCAATGCAGGCTGCTATTCTCCCATGGAGACGATCGTAGAGATGCTGGATGTAGTCCTGTGGAACGGCTTGCCATGCCATTTCCACCTGGCGCCTCAGTTGGACCAGCGTTCGTGCTGGACGTGCAGACCGCGTGAGACGACGCTTCATCCAGTCCCAAACATGCTCAATGGGGGACAGATCCGGAGATCTTGCTGGCCAGGGTAGTTGACTTACACCTTCTAGAGCACGTTGGGTGGCATGGGATACATGCGGACGTGCATTGTCCTGTTGGAACAGCAAGTTCCCTTGCCGGTCTAGGAATGGTAGAACGATGGGTTCGATGACGGTTTGGATGTACCATGCACTATTCAGTGTCCCCTCGACGATCACCAGAGGTGTACGGTCAGTGTAGGAGATCGCTCCCCACACCATAATGCCGGGTGTTGGCCCTGTGTGCCTCGGTTGTATGCAGTCCTGATTGTGTCGCTCACCTGCACGGCGCCAAACACGCATACGACCATCATTGGCACCAAGGCAGAAGCGACTCTCATCGCTGAAGACGACACGTCTCCATTCGTCCCTCCATTCACGCCTGTCGCGACACCACTGGAGGCGGGCTGCACGATGTTGGGGCGTGAGCGGAAGACGGCCTAACGGTGTGCGGGACCGTAGTCCAGCTTCATAGAGACGGTTGCGAATGGTCCCCGCCGATACCCCAGGAGCAACAGTGTCCCTAATTTGCTGGGAAGTGGCGGTGCGGTCCCCTACGGCACTGCGTAGGATCCTACGGTCTGGGCGTGCATCCGTGCGTCGCTGCGGTCCGGTCCCAGGTCGACGGGCACGTGCACCTTCCGCCGACCACTGGCGACAACATCGATGTACTGTGGAGACCTCACGCCCCACGTGTTGAGCAATTCGGCGGTACGTCCACCCGGCTTCCCGCTTGCCCATTATACGCCCTCGCTCAAAGTCCGTCAACTGCACATACGGTTCACGTCCACGCTGTCGCGGCATGCTACCAGTGTTAAAGACTGCGATGGAGCTCCGTATGCCACGGCAAACTGGCTGACACTGACGGCGGCGGTGCACAAATGCTGCGCAGCTAGCGCCATTCGACGGCCAACACCGCAGTTCCTGGTGTGTCCGCTGTGCCGTGCGTGTGATCATTGCTTGTACAGCCCTCTCGCAGTGTCCGGAGCAAGTATGGTGGGTCTGACACACCGGTGTCAATGTGTTCTTTTTTCCATTTCCAGGAGTGTATTTTCGCATTCTGAGGAGAAAGCTAGTTATTTAAATTTCGTGAAAAGATCTCGCATCAGCGTAAACGCCTTTGTTTTATCATATCCGTAAGATTCTCTCTCCTATTTTGCGGTAATACAAAACGAACTGTAACCTTTTCGATATCATCCGTCAATCCTATGAAATAAGGATGCCACACAGTGCAGCAATACTAAAAAAAAAAGAGCGACCTGGAGTCATACAGGCAGTCTCTTTAGTAGATTTTTTGCATCCTCCTAGTGTTTCGCCAGTCCAACCCTATCTTTTGTTTGCATTCACTACAACGTTTAAGTTACTCGTAATTGCGATACCTAGGTATTATGTTGACTCGAAGACATTTAAATTTATGTTACTTATCGTGGAATCGAAATGATACAGATTTTTCGTACTCATTCAGAGGACCACACATCTTTTACAGTCGACGATAAACCGCTGCGTTTCACACCACGCAGTAATCTTGTTTGAACCATTTTCTAGCTCGAACTGATCTTGTGACGAGGTTACGAGACGGTAAACGGCACCTTCATCTGCAAAACATCTAAGAGATTTTCAGTTAGAGTCGGACAACATATTACTTCTTCCCCCATACATCTCGCCTAAAGATGAAGAACAGAAGAAGGCCTGTAAAACTTTTTTGGGGAACCGCAGTGCTGTTCGGTTTTGTCTAAGGTTTGTTTTTCCGTCTGTGTACGTTAACAGAGATACACAACAGTTTGGATTACAATTACAGTATCTACTATAAAATATCCAAGGGTAACTGTCCAGAGCGAACAGTGGAACAACTACATAAAACAAACAATAAGAAAAGCAGATGCCAGACAGATTCATAGGAAGAAACTTCAGGAAATGTACCTCACGACGAAGGGACGGCTTATAAGGTGCTTGTTGCACCGATTCTTGAGTATTTGTCGTCAGTCTGGAATCCTTACCAGGTAGGACTGATAGAAGATATAGAGAAGATACAACGAAGAGAGTCGAAGGATCGTTTAGTCAGAACGAGAGTGTTACAAAAAGGATCAAAAAACTCCGTTGTCAGACGTTACAAAAGAGCACTTTTTAGTTAGAGTCGGACAACATATTACTTTTTCCCACATACATCTCGCATAAAGACGAGAAAAATTCGCGAAATTAGAGCCAATACAGTCATTCTTCCCACGCCCCATTCACGAATGGCACAGGTACGGGGAGTTAGCAGTATCCTCCGCCACACACCATTACGTGGCTTGCAGGGTGTGATGTAGATCAACGATTTAGAGAGGTTTACTAACGAAGAGTTACCTCATATGAATCTCGTGTATGGGTTCACTGAATACACAATGATGCTTATCTGAGCTGCTTCTGCGGCGACTGCAACCAGTTAACGGTACAATGTTTCTTCGACTGAGAATTGTCGAACTACTCCCCCCTCCGGGAGGGAACTCCTAAGGGGAAAGTGACCATGAGAAAAAGATTAATCAACGAAAGGATAACGTTCTACAAGTCGGAGCGTGGAATGTCAGAAGCTTGAACGTGGTAGGGAAATTACAACATCTGAAAATGGAAATGCAAAGGCTCAATCTAGATATAGTAGGGGTCAGTGAAGTGGAAAGAAGACAAGGATTTCTGGTCAGATGAGTATAGGGTAATATCAACAGCAGCAGAGAATGGTATAACAGGAGTGAGATTCGTTATGAATAGGAAGGTAGGGCAGAAAATGTGTTACAGTGAACAGTTCAGTTATGGGGTTGTTCTTGTAAGAATCGACAGCAAATCAACACCGACAACTATAGGTCAGGTATACATATCGCTGTTGCAAGCTGAATATAAAGAGATGTAGAAGTTATATGAGGATATTGGAAGGGTAATAAAGTACGTACAGGAAGATGAAAATGTAATAGTCATGGGGGACTGGAATGCAGTTGTAGGGGAAGGTGTAGAAGCAAACGTTACAGGAGAATATGGGCTTGTGACAAGAAATGAGAGAGGAGAAAAACTAAGTGAGTTCTGTAATAAATTTCAGCTAGTAATGCGAATGGATTGTAAGGCGTATCGAGGAGCAGATATAAAGCCAGATGGCAATACAGTACTTATGAAGTGTAGGATGAAGTTTAAGAGATGAGTCAGGAAGAATCAATACGCAAAGAAGTACTAAGGGATGATGAGAGACGCTTGAAGTTCTCTAAGGCTAAAGATACAGTAATATGGAACAGCTCAGTAGGCAGTACAGTTGAAGAGGAATGGACGTCTCTAAAAAAGGCCATCACAGAAGTTGGAAAGAAAATCATAGGAACAAAGAAGGTAAATGTGAAGAAAGCATGGGTAACAGAAGAAATATTTCAGTTGATCAAATGGCGCTGAGCACTATGGGACCTAACTTCTGAGGTCATCAGTCCCCTAGAACTTAGAACTACTTAAACCTAACTAACCTAAGGACATCACACACACATCCATGTCCGAGGCAGGATTCAAACCTCCGACCGTAGCAGTCGCGCGGTTCCGGACTGTAGCGCCCAGAACCGCTCGGCCACCCTGGCCGGCTTCAGTTGATCGATGAAAGGAGGAAGTACAAAAATGTTCTAGAAAACTCAGGAATACAGTAACACAAGTCGCTGAGAAATGGAATAAACAGGAAGTGCAGGGAAGCTAAGACGAAATGGCTGCGTGGAAAATGTGAAGAAATCGAAAATAAATGACTGTCGAAAGGACAGACTCAGCATACAGGAAAATCAAAACAACCTTCGGCAACATTAAAAGCAAGGGTCGTAACATTGCACAAGAGAGAGTGGATAGGTGGAAAGAATACACTGAAAACCTCTGTGAGGGGAAAGATTGGTCTGATGTGATGGAAGAAACAGGAGTCGATCTAGAAGAGATCCAATATTAGAATCAGAATTTAAAAGATCTTTGGTGGGCACAAGATCAAGTAATGTAGAAGGGATAGATAACATTCCATCAGAATTTCTAAAAACATTAGAGGTAAGTGGTAACAAAACGACTATTCACATTGGTGTGTAGTGTGTATGAGTCTGGCGACACGCCATCTGACTTTCGGGAAAATATCATCCACACAAATCCGAAGAATGCAAGAGTTGACAAGTGCGAGAATTATGGCACAATCAGTGTAACAGCTCATGCATCCAAGTTGCTGACACGAATAATATACAGAAGAATGGAAAAGAAAATTGAGGATGTACTAGATCAGGGGTCTCCAAACTACGGTCTGTGGGCCGTAACCGGCCCGCGAGGGCCGGCAAACCGGCCCGCGTTAGCTGACCGCATATCTCCGGTATCCGGCCCGCCAAATATTCAAGGCGGTACCTATACGGCCAACAATTGAGTTTCGAGACCTATCGCTGCCAGTACACCGCTACATTGTCGGAACTCTATCTTTACAAAGCGGAAGGTCATGGTTAAACTTGTGGCTATCAACAATAAACAGACAGACCATTCTCCGATTTTCAGGTTTTCCTTGTCTCTTCGAATTCAAACTTTGAATTGTCCCACACTTCGTCGTCTCACCTACTAGTACAGCGCATAAAACACAAAAAAACTCGTGAGACACTAGCAACATAGACACAATCACGCAACAGAGCTATCAAATATATCCTCTGACTCTGCTACTCGCTACAAGACTACATAACTAAACTTATTGTTGCGACGCTTGAAATAACAATGCGTCGACATACACTACTTCTGTTACGTCTTGCAGTAATAGTGTTGCTAACAATGATTTTGAGATTTCGTTAAGTTGCAGGACGCTTTCGTGAAGAATGTGCAGTGACATACTTTTTTGTCGGTGAAATTCGCTAGAATAAAATACGCCAGAATTTCGGTCAGGTACGTCCACCAATCAAAATTATGTAATTAAATAAAAATCGTAGTTCCCACAACCTTAGATTTTTGCGATTTCATCTTTCCTTTACCTTCCATGACGGTTATCATGGAGTGCTAGCGTGCTTTAATCCCACTAGGTAGATCTTGGCCCTTATGACTTCGTGGAGGAGTCAATGTAGCCCGCGGACTAAAAAGTTTGGAGACGCCTGTGTTAGATGAAGATCAGTTTGGTTTTAGGAAAGATAAAGGCACGAGAGAGGCAATTCCACGTTGCAGGTCATAACGGGGGCAAGACTAAAGAAAAATCAAGACAGGTTCATAGGCTTTGCCGACCTGGAAAAAGCGTTCGGCACTGTAAAATGCTGCAAGATATTCGAAATTCGAGCCAAGATGGAATAATAAGACTGGACGACCAAGAACAAAGTGCTCGGATTAAAAAGGGTGTACGACAGGGAAGCAGTCTGTCGCCCTACTGTTCAATCTGTACATTGAAGCAGCAATAATAGAAATAAAATAAAAATTCATAAGTGGAATTAAAATTCAGAGTGAAAGGATACCAATGATACTGATGACATTGCTATACCGAATAAAAGTGAAGAATAATTACAAGATCTGCTGAATGGAATGAACAATCTAATGAATACAGAATATGGTTCAGATGGTTCAAATGGCTCTAAGCACTATGGGACTTAACATCTGTCATCAGTCCCCTAGACTTAGAACTACTTAAACCTAACTAACTTAAGGACATCACACACAGTCATGTCCGAGGGAGGATTCGAACTTGCGACCGTAGCATCACCGCGGTTCCGGACTGACGCGCCTAGAATCGCTCGGCCAACAGAATAAGGACGAGAGTAAATCTAAGAAAGACGAAAGTACTTAGAAGTGTCAGAAATGAGAACAGCGAGAAACTAAAGATCAGAATTGATGGTCAAGAAGTAGGGTAAGTTCGGAATTTTGCTACCTAGGCAGCATAATAACCAGTGATGGACGGAGCTAGGAGGGCATCAAAAGCAGACTAGCACTGGCAAAAAGGGCATTCCTAGCCAAGAGAAGTCGCTAGTATCAAACATAGGCCTTAATTTGAGGAAGAAATTTCTGAAAATGTATGTCTGGAGCACAGCGTTGTATGATAGTGAAACACGGTCTGTCGGAGAACGGGATCAGAAGAGAGTCGATAAATTTGAGATGTGATTCTATAGACGAATGTTGAAAACAAGGTGGAATGTTGGAAGCTAGGTGGACTGATAAGGTAAGAAATGGCTTGGTTCTGCACAGAATTGTAGAGGAAAAGGATATGTGGAAAACACTGACAAGACGAAGGGACAGGATGATAAGACATCTGTTGAGAGATCAGGCAATGACTTCCATAGTACTAGACAGAGATGTAGGGGGCAAAAACTCTAGAGGAAGACAAAGATTGGAATGTTGTTGTTGTGGTCTTCAGTCCTGAGACTGGTTTGATGCAGCTCTCCATGCTACTCTATCCTGTGCAAGCTTCTTCATCTCCCAGTACTTACTGCAACCTACATCCTTCTGAATCTGCTTAGTGTATTCATCTCGTGGTCTCCCTCTACGATTTTTTCCCTCCACGCTGCCCTCCAATGCTAAATTTGTGATCCCTTGATGCCTCAAAACATGTCCTACCAACCGGTCCCTTCTTTTTGTCAAGTTGTGCCACAAACTCCTCTTCTCCCCAATTCTATTTAATACCTCCTCATTAGTTATGTGACTACCCGTCTAATCTTCAGCATCCTTCTGTAGCACCACATTTCGAAAGCTTCTATTCTCTGTCTAAACTACTTATTGTCCACACTTCACTTCCATACATTGCTACACTCCATACAAATACCTTCAGAAATGGCTTCCTGACACTTAAATCTATACTCGATTTTCACAAATTTCTCTTCTTCAGAAACGCCTTCCTTTCCATTGCCAGTCTACATTTTATATCCTCTCTACTTCAACCATCATAATTTATTTTGCTCCCCAAATAGCAAGACTGCTTTACTACTTTAAGTGTCTCACTTCCTAATCTAATTCCCTCAGCATCACCCGACTTAATTCGACTACATTCCATTATTCTCGTTTTGCTTTTGTTGATGTTCATCTTATATCCTCCTTTCAAGACACTGTCCATTCAGTTGAACTGCTCTTCCAAGTCCTTTGCTGTCTCTGACAGAATTACTAAGTCATCGGCGAACCGCAAAGTTTTTATTTCTTCTCCATGAATTTTAATACCTACTCCGAATTTTTCTTTTGTTTCCTTTACTGCTTGTTCAATATACAGATTGAATAACATCGGGGAGAGGCTACAACCCTGTCTCACTCCCTTCCCAACCACTGCTTCCCTTTCATGCCCCTCGACTGGAATACATTCAGCAAATAATCAAGGATGTAGATTGCAATTACTACTCTGAGGTGAAGAGGTTGGAACAGGAGAGAAATTCGTGGCGGGCCGCATGAAACCAGTCAGAAGACTGGTGACCCAAAGAAATCGCATTTTCACTTAAACAAAAGGAATTGGGATGACGAACCGAATAAATCATAGTTAATTTATTATTCTGTAACGAGTCACTAGAAACAACAGGTCCTTTGACCCAATCACTCAGAAAACATCCCTGAACAAACTCCGACATTTTGTCGGTAGAATGTGTACGCTCGATTTATCACCAGCGCACCAGTCGATCTCGCTAAAACGACAGAAGTAACGACGGCAGTGCAAAATGAATCATCACTAGTTCAAGTAATTCATATGAAGCGAAAGTCTGTCAAAAAATGGTTCGAACGGCTCTGAGCACTATGGGACTTAACATCTATGGTCATCAGTCCCCTAGAACTTAAAACTCCTTAAACCTAACTAACCTAAGGACATCACAAAACACCCAGTCATCACAAAGCAGATAAAATCCCTGACCACGCCAGGAATCGAACCCGGGCGTGGGAAACGAGAACGCTACAGCACGACCACGAAATGCGGACGAAAGTCTGGCAAATCTCAAATGTTAACTACCAGCACATCATTGCAAGTTACTATTTCCAGGCAACGCCTTTTACACATTAAAAATAGTTACGATTTTAAAATATTTTGAATGATTTAATCTTCATGTGTAAACACATCTACTCGACGTCTGCTAAGCTGCTAGAACCGTTTCAGTAGGACATGCCTGAAACCTGTCTGTTTTGTGGATGGTATTGCACCGTTGGCCTCTAGCGTGGATAAACAGCAAGGAATGGAGGCAGTTATCAGAGGAAATTTGAGAATTAGTCTGGAGATCAATTATAATAAAATATAAATTATATAAAACCCATTCAAAAACTGAGGTCTAGGAATAACTAGGACAGATAGGGAAACAAACACAACACACAGAACAGGATTTTTTTTACCGGGAAGGGGGTGGAGGTGGGAAAACACATCTGCCAACGGAATAATGTTAAAAAAGGGAAAAAAACTGCTGAATCGTTAGCGAGCACATGGCCACAATCAGTAAAGCCATGTCACAGGCGGGACAAGCAAGGGAGAAAAATATGAAAAGCTTAAGTTAGAACCAGCCAGAAAACATTCTGCTGTACGCAGTCTCTTTCGTATCACATTGTAACAGTATAGGAACGGCAATGAAATGAAAGGGAATCAGTAGTTGAGAAGGCAGTGAGACAGGTTGTAGACTACACTCCATATTTAAAAAAAAAAATATAAAAAAATTGTCCATTGGGCATGCAGTAAGAAAATCATGTAGAAATTTGGAAAGAAAATTATAATTCAGGAGGAAGGAATAAAGGAATAAAAGTTTTGAGTATTGCAGCTGACATTGTAATTTTGTCACAGACTGCAAAGGGCCTGGGAGATCAGCTGACTGGAAAAGAAAAGCAAGGCACAATTTGACGAAAGGACAGTACGGGTTAGTAATTCACATCCTGAGACACTGTCAGTTTTCCAATGGAGGGAAGTGTGTGTTATAAAAATTGCAGAGTGAGAGCAAGGTTTCCCTTCAGTAACCGGTTCAGCTGAATATAGGCTGCAGTAGTTATATAGAGGTGAACAGGCTTGCACAGGATAGATTATCATGGACATCTGCATTAAACTAGACCTCGGACTGAAGGTTACAGCATTTACAACAGGGAGCGAAAAATATCGGCATATTTCAAACAGCTGCTGATGGATCTAGCGTTCACAGTCCATTCACATTGTCAGAAGAGATGTCGCTTTTGAGATCTATTAATTTGTCATACTCAAAAACAACAAGAAATATTTTATCAGACATCTTAGGCAGACACTCTTTCAGCGATCGATCCTCACTTCTTTAATAGAATTACATGTGTAGTGTCATCCTATTTTATTAAGCAATGGAAAGAGCCAACTTCACAAATAGATACTGCGCGATGGACTAATAGCTCGTTGTGAATGAATCTGTGAAATGGAATAATGAATATGAATCATCGTTTTGTCTGGAGTTCATGAAACGTGAGAAAGCTATTGATTCAATTTTAACAAAATCTGTATTAACAGCTCTTTTTAAACAATTATTCAGCCTATTTTTTTCTTTTCTAAGAAGCATTTGCATTAGTTATGTAGCTTACATTACAGTTCATCTAGATAGAGAGAAATTAAAAACTGAAAGAGTTGTAAGATAAGGGGATAGAGAATTCATTCCTACGCTGGCATACGCTATAATGAGGAAGCTGACGCTCAACGAAGTAAGCTGTACTTGTTGAAACCGTCATCGACTTGAAATATCCTCATACGGAATGCTAACTGAGGGCAAGAGACACGGATAACATCAATGGCAAGAGATATTGGACGTGTTACAAGAAATGGAAAGGTGGATATGATGCGGCATTACAGTCTTATATTCCTACCAGACCGTGGTTTACGAGGACACATTTGGAAATTTCTTGCCCTAACATCTACACAGAATCACATTTATGGTTCTCCCACATGTGATAGTGATTCTGAGTTAGAAGCTGATGAAAACCGCACGATGTTTTCGCGTCCCTGATTTGAAACTGTAAGAACGTAGTTTTTGATGAGATTGATAAATATGGCATAACCACCTCCCTTAATCAGGCTCTTCTGCTTTGTTTACTAATGACATTCGCCTTAGTAAAGTGACTGTTAAAGGGAAAAATCGGTAGGTTTTAGTTGTATTCATATTTTCATTTCTCTGTTTGCTGATGATTAAATTTACAAAATAGAAGCAATTGATAACAAAAAATGTCTAATTTACTTATCACGCCATTTGTTAAAGAACTGCTATGGAAAAACTTGTTACATCTTGGGCTTTCAAGTCTGTAAATAGGCATCCATGCATTCTCTTCGCACAATTAAGCATACAATGTAAACATGCATTTCACACGGCTCAGTAGTGTTCACGCTCTGCAGGCCAAAAACAAAAACAAAGGACATTTCAAATCAAGATACTGCGTATGAACAACAACAGCATATCACTAAAACTGTTCTCAGCAAGTTTTCAAATCTTTAAACTAAGAAAACGAGGAAAGAATATGTGGTAAAAGATTATATGCGGATCACCTCCATTTGGAAGACTACATTGCCTTTGGTAGAGCTAAATTTCAGACAAGTAAAGGAAGAACTTAACTGAGGCAGTCTGAAAGTAGGTCTAATGTCAGTTATAAGAACATCAAAAACTAGGTTGCAGCTATTTAGAATCATGTCATAGCATCACGTGATGGGTCTTTTGTTGAGAACACCTTAAATCAACGAGTGAAGCTACCAGGAAGAATATAAAAAATATCATTACTAACATTTAAATACGTGGGAATACCTAACATTTAAAATCGAAAATACCGGCGTATCTGTAAAGAAATGTTTACAGTGAGCATATGTTACCATGTTTGTGACACTGTGGCAGATTTTTGACGCGAAATACGTGTAAAATCTGCGAGTTGCTGGCCAAGCAATAGAGAGAGAGTTACATGTTGCGAATTAGACGATCTCGGAATCCACCAGACAAATATTTTGGTGTATCTACCACTCCAGCACCTGGCTATATGCAACAACAACATGGATGCGTACAATGAGGTCAGTAATATACGGAAAAATCCAATGGAGGCCTTCGTTCAGAAGTGAATGTCAAGTGGATGATGATGGTGATGGTGATGTAACAATGTCAACAACAAGATAGTCACAAAATAGTGTTAATGTTCGGAGTTCCAATGGCAGACGCTGCAAGAAAAGCGTTGTGCATCACGGAGAGGTTTACTTTTGAAATATCGGGAGAGTACTTTCCAGGAAGAGCCGGACAACGTATTACTTCCTCCCAGATACGTCTCGCGAAACGACAAGAAAGCGAACATTCGAGAGGCTTACTGCCGACCATTCTTCCCATATGCCATTCGCGAATAGAACAGTACTCTCCGCCACACACAGCCAAGTAACTTCCGGAGTGCTGATGTGATAGTAACGGTAGCAGTAGTAGCTAAATACCGAGTACGATAAGAAACATTAAGTATTTTTAAAGGACATCATGTACACAGTTTATACGTCCTATGATCCTATCCATCAGTGTTTTCCATATATTCCTTTCCTCACCGATTCTTCTGAGAAGCCCCACACCACGTATCTTATCAGTCCACATAATTACCAATATTTTCTGAGACATCACATCTCAAATGCTTCGATTGTCTTCCGATTTTCCCATAGACATGTTCTACTACCGTACCAGGCTGTGGTCGAACGCACATTCTTAGAAATTTCTTCCTGAAATTGAGGCCTATGTTTAAAGCTAGTAGATTCCGCTCGGCAAAGAATGCCCTTTTTGCCAACTCTAGTTTGCTTTTTATGGTCCCTTGATCCGTCCGCCATCGTTTATTTCGCTGCTTAGATAGCAGAATTCTTTTACTTCTTCTAATTCGTGGTCCCCATTTGTAATGTTAATTTTCTCCCTGTTCTCATTTCTGCTACTTCTCATTACTTTCGTAGTTCTTCAATTTACTCTCAATCCATATTCTGTACTCATTACACTGTTCATTCCATTCAACTGATCCTGTAATTCTTCCCCACTTCCACGGAGGATAGCAATGCCGTCAGCAAATCTTATTACTGATATCGTTTGGCCTTGAATTTTAATCTCACATGTGGTCCTTTTTCCCGTCATTGTTTCGTTGATGTATAGATTGAACAGTAGAAGTGAAACACTGGATCGCTACTTTACATTCTTTTTAATCCGAGCACTTCGTTCTTGGTCTTCCAGTCTTATTGTATATTGTATCTTACCCATATTTTCCTTACCCTACTTTTTTCAGAGTTTCGAACATCTTGTTTTATTTTATTTTATTTACACGTCAAATTCCTTAGGACCAAATTGAGGAGCAAATCTCCAAGGTCATGGAAAGTGTCAGTACATGAAATTACAACATGCAAGTAATAACAGATAAAAATGAAATGTTTATGAACCCGAAAAAAGTCAGACGATAAGTTTAAGTAAACGTAGTCAACAATACAGCAAGAATCAGCTTAATTTTTCAAGGAACTCCTCAACAGAATAGGAGTGACCCATAAGGAAACTCTTCAGTTTCGTTTTGAAAGCGCGTGGACTACTGCTAAGATTTCTGAATTCTTGTGGTAGCTTATTGAAAATCGATGCACCAGTATACTGCACACCTTTCTGCACAAGAGTTAAGGAAGTCCGATCCAAATGTAGGTTTGATTTCTGCCGAGTAGTAACTGAGTGGAAGCTGCTTATTCTTGGAAATAAGCTAATATTCTTAATAAGAAATGACAGTAAGGAATATATATATATATATATATATATATATATATATATATATATATATATATATATATATATATATTGAGAGCCCAACGTCAAAATACACAGACTCGTGAACAAGGGTCAACAAGAGTTTCGTGAACTTACACCACTTATTGCCCGAACCGCCCGTTTCTGAGCCAAAATATCGTTTGAGAATGGGAAGAGTTATCCAAAATGTAATGAAATAAGACATAAGCGAGTGAAAATAAGCAAAGTAGAACTAATTTTCGTGTCTAACGATCACTTACTTCAGATACCGTTCGAATTGTAGAAATGGCAGCATTGAGGCTTTGTACAAGATTCTGAACATGGGCTTTTGATGACAGTTTACTATCTATCTGAATACCTAGAAATCTGTTCAGTTTCACTAATCATATGCCCATTCTGTAAAATTAAAACCTCAGGTTTTGTTGATTGTGTGTTAGAAACTGTAAAAACTGAGTCTTACTGTGATTTCGCGTTAGTTTATTTTCTATAAGCCATGAACTTATGTCATGAACAGCACTGTTTGTAACCGAGCAAAAGTTGCACACAACATCATTTACTACCAAGCTAGTGTCATCAGTAAACAGAAATATTTTAGAGTTATCCGTAATATTAGAGGACGTAAAATTTATATAAATAAGGAACAGTTGTGGCCCCAATACTGATCCATGGAGCACCGTATCAGTGACAGTACCAGTACAATGTCAGTACCAGTCAGTAAAATGTCAGTACCAAATGACGTTGTCGAATGCTTTTTCTACATCGACAAACCATATGAACGTGTCTTGATGTTTCTTCAGTCTTGGATTACCAACCTCAACGTCAGAGCTGTGTCTCTGGCGTCGCTATCTTCCCTGAAACCAAACTAATCACAATTTAACAAAGCCTCAATTTTCTTTTCTGAAGTACTGACCAAACAACATCGCGAGTTCATAGGTATACACTATTCTCTAGTTACAACGTTCGCCCCTACTCCACTGATAATGGCCACACGGCTAATAGTGGATTTTATAAGAAAATAATTTTACAGTTAGAGGCAACAATGATATCACTTAAGAAAGCTTTACATGACTGTAAACCGGAGCCACGAGAGTGAAATCAAATATTAAGTAGATCATTATTAAAATCATTAGAATTACTGAAGCACGTTATGACACAATTATCACATAATTTGTATCAAAAAGATGAAAAATGGAAGGGAGCTAAAAGCATAGCGCCCCCTTGACTACGAGGTTATTAGACAGAGTACAAACTGGTGCTGGACGCGGATGAAACCATCCGAACATACTCCAGTGGCAGGGCAAACAGACACCGTTTGTTCTTGAGTTCAAGACAAGTTCGTCTGAAGCACGAATGAGCTTGGTACTAATTTATGTGACAGCAAACTACTTGTCATGTCAACGAGATGTATGCAAATGGCTGCCGCTCTTCATACTGAGACTTTTACATAATCGAACCATCATCTGATTGATATGACTGCAGTGTCGTCCTGTGCATTAGTTACGTATAATAGTGTAAGTGTGGCTCAACACGCCTCCCTGACAGTTTAATCTTTCTAAATAAAGAAGTCTCCGTCTTAATTCCATCGAGGATAATCACTGCAGCAGGACAGGTTCATTATGTCTCGTGCTCCATTAATCAAAGCTACTTTCTGCCCTAAATTGTTTCAGGCTTCACTTCCACGAATATTTCAGTAACACGTAGGTCTCTTTATGGTTGTCCTTCTATTTAAATCACTGTACAAAATTCAGGTAGTAACAGCACGGAACATAAAGTCCGCTCGATCGAAAGGAGTTACAAGAAACGGGGAACACAGGAAACAGATTTGCGACAGGGTAACTTCCATATCGAAAACCAAGGTTGTTACAGATTTTCGAGACAGAGTACGAATGCACTGTAAACAACAAGCAAAGTTAATCAGTACTACTGAAGCGCATAGATCACGGAATCGGAAATAACAAGAAGAAGATACTATCTTAATTTCTATGCAGAAAGTGACAAAACCACATGAGACAGTCTCTAGTGCAGAGCTGAGCATTGTGCCGGTCTGACAGCCTGTGCAAAATTGTTACAAGGATCACACTTTCCGTTTGTCAGACCACTAAATAAAACTTTCAGTTATTTCGTAGAAGTTTACATCAATGCATCCTCGAACAGTATCAGCTGCATCATTTTCTTCCTAGACATTTCGAACAGGAGGGAAACACAAACTCCAAAATTCAGAAAATCTCAAGAAAGCGCCCTCTAAGACTTCTACCCGAGCCCTGCAACCGATTCCCATACATTCCGCATCTTTTAACTGTTCAACTCCCGAATTCCGCATTGTGGCCAAAACTGCCCTTACTGCCAGTACACGAACTCCACAACCAAGTTGGAGCAGACCTGCGATGGTCTCTTGGCACCTCTCCACAATAAATCACGTTACCGTAGCGTTGCAATGTTAAGCGTACTTTTCATTACAAATTTATAAAAAAGGTGAAAATTGTCTTCAGTACCCTAACCGACAGAAGAAAGAATATAAAAGCAAGCTTCAGTACTGCAGAAGATATTTTAAGTTAACGATAACAATTAAGCCCTGTTCGAAACTCATTCCACTAAGTATAATCTGTTCATCTTAACAGTTTGCCATTGCACTGTGAATGAAAACTCTCGCATATGTTTTTCTTTCTGCAAAGCATAGAGGAATCATTTGCCTAATCAAATGTAGGGCCTACTAGCTCTTATACCTGAAGCGCAACGGAATTCGAGTAGAGGGGCTGGCGGACTCTTTCTTAAGTCTTTTCTGAACTGCAGAGTTCGTGCCCACCCCATTGAAGGTGTCCTTCAGGTAGAAGAGCACGCGCATATCTTTGGGTAGATGTCTCCTCTGCGTTTTGGAATGCGTGCGAGAGTTTTCACTCTCGTCATAACTCGATACTCGAATCGGCTCATCCTAACTTTTACATATTTATAACTGGAAAAGAGCACAAACAGACTCTTACGTTCGGCTGAATAGTGTCCGCTCTAGGTAACATACCAAAAAATGACAAAAAAAACAAAGAAAAAGAAGTATTCGTCAAGAGCCAAATTGTAGAATGGCAAAATGCTGAAATGTATAGATTGCTCTTAGTGAAGAGTGTTTTGTACAAAGCTTAAATGTTATCGTTACCTTACAAACTTCTTTTAAGTCAAATACTTGTAGATAAAGTTCGTCATTGTATACTTTCTTCTTCGTCATCTTTTTTTATCACGATAAGATAATATTTGTCTGTCTTTCAAATTTTGTAATAAAAATTCAGTCGTAGGCCCCTACTTTTAGCGCAGAACTGCTACACTATTGCAGATAGTGCTACACTGTTGTGAACAGTGTCCAAGAGAAAATCACAGACCAGCTTCTAGCTCCGGCTTTCGGGTTTTCGATGGTTAGGTTCAAATGGTTCAAATGGCTCTGAGCACTATGGGACTTAACTACTAACGTCATCAGTCGCCTAGAACTTAGAACTACTTAAACATAACTAACCTAAGGACGTCACACACATCCATGCCCGAGGCAGGATTCGTACCTGCGGCCGTAGCGGTCGCGCGGTTCCAGACTGTAGCGCCTAGAACCGCTCGGCCACTACGGCCGGCCGGTGGTTAGGACAGTTTTTTTAAGTTCAGGGGTTCAAGTGTTGAGCAGGTCCAAGTTGCGGAGTTCGTGTTAGAGATGGGCATCTCATTGTACATAGAAAAAAAAAAACCTTTTATTTCTGTCATTTCCATCTCACTGAGCTGAAGCGTACATGTGTAGAAACGAAAGAATAATCGTCTCCCAAACCAAGAGAAAAGACAGCGTGCGCCGTGACAGTTCGGAAGACAGGCGCTAACTGTAAGTAAATAAAGCGTCAGAGACAGAAGCGAAAATAGCAGCTGTGTTCATTTATGCCGGTAACGCCACACAGACGAATCGGTCACGCACCAGAGTTCAGCCACCACAGTCTCTTTTTTTCCGAAGCCGCCAGCCCTTTCACTGACAACTGCTCCCCCAGCTCTTGCTTTCGATGTAAGGCTTCACGCCACCTCCTATGAGGATTCCTATGTGGTCACGTAGGTTGCAATCCAGCCCCAACTGAGAGCACGTGTCGACTGCAGTGCAAGTCACACATCGCTGCTCACCGACATCTGCAATTTATAGCAGTTTGGGGACAAAAAATTTCGCGAAAGCGATAAAGCGAAAAACAACACAAAATTATGAAATGCTATAAATCTGAGGACGATACGTACGTACTATTCGTAACAGCCAGTTATTGAATGTACGTAGAAAGAAACTTTTATTTCTGAGGTTTTGACTTCAAATTTCCTCTAGGTTCAGGTTCATATATAATCGTAAGATAATAGGTCATTTCTCATAAAACGAATTTCGGTGTGAGGACGAAAACATCACCTAAGCTGCTAATAGTAACCTCGAATTTGGCAAACTACAATTCCGAATTCTGCACAAAATAGCTCCGAATTTGGCAAAAATCTCTGGATTTGACAAGAAAATAACATCAGGTGCGGGAAAAAAATGACGGAGAATTTGGTAAAAAAACACAGGTCCGAATTTAAGGAAAAAACGAATTTGCCAAAAATGTTGAATTTCGTAAAAAATTACACTGAATTTGACAACTAATGCGACCTAATTTGGCAGAAAATGACACCTAACTTGGCAAAAAGAAAAAAAGCTTCGACTTCGAGGAAAAAATAACACTGAATTTGCGTATAAGAATAACACCGAACCTCGCAAAGCAATAGACTGAATTTGGTGAAAAGACACGAGAATCTGCAAAAAAACAACATTGAACATGGTAAAAAATACCACTTTGACAAAAAACATCTAATTTGGTAAAACATCGAATTCGACAAAAACTTCAAATTTGGCAAAAATAATTAATTTGGCAAAATCACCAAACTTGGGAAAAACACCTAATTTGGCAAAAATTACCAACTTGGGCAGAATATGACACCAAATGTGTCAGAAAATAATACGGAATTTGGCAAAAAATACAGAAAATTTAGCAAAATAGCAAGTAATTTCGCAAGAAGTAAAACAAAATATGGCGAAAAGTAGCATCGACCTTCGCAATAAGTAACACCTACTTTGGAAAAAAATAGAGCCTGCTTTGGTAAAAAGTAACAGCGAATTTGGCCACAAAATAAAAAGCGTTTTTCCTTTTACTTACTACAGTAAACGAAACTTACACTTCTCGTTAATATTTTGGTCATTGCAGACGAAGGCATTCTGTGACTATACTTAAATAGGGAGAATCAACCTGGATTCGGGAGAAGTGTACGAACATGCGAGGCAATACTGGGCTTATTAAAAAATAAGCTACGTTAAGGCAAACCTATTTTTATGATTTTTTTTATTTGGAGAAAGTTTTTGAAATGTCGTCGGGAATACACTCTTTGAAATTCTGAAGGTAGCAGTGGTAAAATACAGGGAGCGAAAGGTTAATTTACAGCTTCTACAGAAACCAAACGACAGTTGTAATAGTCGAGGGGCATGAAAGGGAAGCAGTGGCTGAGAAGGAAGTGAGACAGGGTTGTAGGCTGTGCCGTGTTTTATTCAGTCTCTACTCTGAGCAAGCAGTAAAGGAAACCAAACAAAAATTTGGGGAAAGAATTAAAGCTCATGGAGAAGAAATAACAACTTTGAGGTTTGCCGATGACATTGTAATTCTTGAAGAGACAACAAAAGCCTTGGAAGAGCAACTGAACAGAATTAACAGTACCTTGAAAGAGGGATATAAGATGAACATCAATAAAAACAAAACGAAGCTGATGGAATGTAGTCGAATTAAAGTAGGTGAAAATAGTTCAAATGGCTCTAAGCACTATGGAACCTAACATCTGACGTCATCATTTACCCTATACTTAGAACTACTTAAACCTAACTAACCTAAAGTCTTCACATACATCCATGCCCGAGGCAGGATTCGAACCTGAGACCGTAGCAGTAGCGCTGTTCCGGACTGAAGCGCGTATAACCGCTTTGTTTTTTTTCTCTATCCTTTTTTGAACTGTTTATATATTTACATATACACTCCTGGAAATGGAAAAAAGAACACATTGACACCGGTGTGTCAGACCCACCATACTTCCTCCAGACACTGCGAGAGGGCTGTACAAGCAATGATCACACGCACGGCACAGCGGACACACCAGGAACCGCGGTGTTGGCCGTCGAATGGCGCTAGCTCCGCAGCATTTGTGCACCGCCGCCGTCAGTGTCAGCCAGTTTGCCGTAGCATACGGAGCTCCATCGCAGTCTTTAACACTGGTAGCATGCCGCGACAGCGTGGCCGTGAACCGTATGTGCAGTTGACGGACTTTGAGCGAGGGCGTATAGTGGGCATGCGAGAGGCCGGGTGGACGTACCGCCGAATTGCTCAACACGTGGAGCGTGAGGTCTCCACAGTACATCGATGTTGTCGCCAGTGGTCGGCGGAAGGTGCACGTGCCCGTCGGCCTGGGACCGGACCGCAGCGACGCACGGATGCACGCCAAGACCATAGGATCCTACGCAGTGCCGTAGGGGACCGCACCGGCACTTCCCAGCAAATTAGGGACACTGTTGTTCCTGGGGTATCGGCGAGGACCATTCGCAACCGTCTCCATGAAGCTGGGCTACGGTCCCGCACACCGTTAGGCCGTCTTCCGCTCACGCCCCAACATCGTGCAGCCCGCCTCCAGTGGTGTCGCGACAGGCGTGAATGGAGGGACGAATGGAGACGTGTCGTCTTCAGCGATGAGAGTCGCTTCTGCCTTGGTGCCAATGATGGTCGTATGCGTGTTTGGCGCCGTGCAGGTGAGCGCCACAATCAGGACTGCATACGACCGAGGCACACAGGGCCAACACCCGGCATCATGGTGTGGGGAGCCATCTCCTACACTGGCCGTACACCTCTGGTGATCGTCGAGGGGACGCTGAATAGTGCACGGTACATCCAAACCGTCATCGAACCCATCGTTCTACCATTCCTAGACCGGCAAGGGAACTTGCTGTTCCAACAGGTCAATGCACGTCCGCATGTATCCCGTGCCACCCAACGTGCTCTAGAAGGTGTAAGTCAACTACCCTGGCCAGCAAGATCTCCGGATCTGTCCCCCATTGAGCATGTTTGGGACTGGATGAAGCGTCGTCTCACGCGGTCTGCACGTCCAGCACGAACGCTGGTCCAACTGAGGCGCCAGGTGGAAATGGCATGGCAAGCCGTTCCACAGGACTACATCCAGCATCTCTACGATCGTCTCCATGGGAGAATAGCAGCCCGCTTTGCTGCGAAAGGTGGATATACACTGTACTAGTGCCGACATTGTGCATGCCCTGTTGCCTGTGTCTATGTGCCTGTGGTTCTGTCAGTGTGATCATGTGATGTATCTGACCCCAGGAATGTGTCAATAAAGTTTCCCCTTCCTGGGACAATGAATTCACGGTGTTCTTATTTCAATTTCCAGGAGTGTATATTTTAATTTTTTAGTCAACTGATTAATAAAATTAGGAATAAAATAACACGAAAAAGAGTGTTGGCAGGAGTGGCAAACGAAACGGAGCCAACAGTTCCCCAGCTGGTCACCTTGACCACTTTTCTTATTTTTATTTTTTATACAACCGCTCGGCCACAGCGGGCGACTAAATCAGGTGATTCTGAGGGAATTAATTTAGGAAACGAGCCTTAAATGTAGCAGATGAGTTTTGCAAAATAAGTGGTCACAGGCGAAGTAGAGAGGATCCGGCAAGAACAGTTTATCTGAAGAAGAGAAATTTGTTAACATCGAATATTATATGAGAGAGAGAGAGAACATTATTACCAAATCTCGAAAAGGACTTGACCGATTTCCTTCAAAGGTCTTGGCCGATGTACCTCAAATTTCTACATTTAGATGAAGCACTGAAGAAAAGTAATGAAAAATTAAATGAGTAACAAACGAAATATGTCGTGGAAAACTCACCGCAATTCCTATCACGAGAATATATTTCAGCGGCAATGCCTGTCTTGGAGGTAGAACAATCAGACATCACTAGAGAGCGGGACGAGCGAAAACTTGAAAATTTGACAAAATCATGATTGCAAGCTTTTATTTATTGATTAGCTGCTGTTTTTACATTTGATGTATGACCTACAAGATACTTCAGCTCGTGTTTCGCAGTTATTTCTATAATTAAAATTCAGTTATGTTAATAACCTTATCCAGAAAATGCTTCCCGGTCACTGTGTTACCTATACGTCCTTTACCGAGCGAGGTGGCGCAGTGGTTAGCACACTAGACTCGCATTCGGGAGGACGGCGGTTCAATCCCGTCTCCAGCCGTCCTGATTTAGGTTTTCCGTGATTTCCCTAAATCGTTTCAGGCAAATGCCGGGATGGTTCCTTTGAAAGGGCACGGCCGATTTCCTTCCCATCCTTCCCTAACCCGAGCTTGCGCTCCGTCTCTAATGACCTCGTTGTCGATGGGACGTTAAACTCTTAACAACCACCAAATATACGTCCATTGGTTCAGTGACGGATACACAGCAACCTGTGCGTTATCCCAGAGAATTTTTAAACGCTCTATACCGCCCATGATTATAGCCACACAAACGTGTAAAAAAAGATCCCCATTCATATTATTTCGATGTACGATGGGATAGGAATGATGATGGAATTATGATCACATTTGAGGAAGTGGAGGAAATGGTCAATACACTGCAGTGCAAATAAAAGGGCTGAGGTGGACGAAGTTAAGTCGTAACTCATCAAATACAGTGGAATGTCAGGTCTTAAATGACTACACAGGATAATTGAAATGGCGTGGGAGTCGGAACAGGTTCCATCAGACTGGGAAAAAGCACTAATCACACCAATCTTTAAAAATGGAAACAGAAAAGATTGTAACAACTACAGAGGTATCTCTTTAATCAGCGTTGTGGGTAAAATCTTCTCAGGTATTGTTGAAAGGAAAGTGCGAGTATTAGTTGTGGACAAATTGGATGAAAATCAGTTTGGGTTTAGGCCCCTTAGAGATTGTCAGGACCAGATCCTTAGCTTACGGCAAATAATGGAGAAGTGTTACGAGTGGAACAGGGAATTGTATCTATGCTTCATAGATCTAGAAAAGGCATATGACCGGGTTCCTAGGAGGAAGTTATTGTTTGTTCTACGAGATTATGGAATAGGAGGCAAACTTTTGCAAGCAATTAAAGATCTTTACAGATATAGTCAGGCATCAGTTAGAGTTGAAGGAAAATTGATTACATGGTTCAGAGTAGTTTCAGGGGTAAGACAATGTTGCAACCTGTCTCCACTGTTGTTCATATTATTTATGGATCATATGTTGAAAACAATAGACGGTCTGGGTGAGATTAAGATATGTGAACACAAAATAAGCACTCTCGTATATGCGGATGACGTAGTTCTGATGGCAGATTCGATTGAAAGTTTGCAAAGTAATATTTCAGAGCTAGATCAGAAATGTAAGGACTATGGTATGAAGATTAGCATCTCCAAAACGAAAGTAATGTCAGTGGGAAAGAGATATAAACGGATTGAGTGGCAAATAGGAGGAACAAAGAACAGGTGGACGGTTTCAAGTACTTAGGATGCATATTCTCATTGGATCGCAACATAGTGAAAGAACTGTAAGCGAGGTGTAGCAAAGCTAATGCAGTGAGCGCTCAGCTACGATCTACTCTCTTCTGCAAGAAGGAAGTCAGTACCAAGACTAAGTTATCTCTGCACCGTTCAATCGTTCGACCAACTTTATTGTGTGGGAGCGAAAGCTGGGTGGATTCAGGTTACCTTATCAACAAGGTTGAGGTTACGGATATGAAAGTAGCTAGGATGGTTGCAGGTACTAGTAGATGGGAACAATGGCAGGAGGGTGTCCACAATGAGGAAATCAAAGAAAAACTGGGAATGAACTCTATAGATGTAGCAGTCAGGGCGAACAGGCTTAGATGGTGGGGTCATGTTACAAGCATGGGAGAAGCAATGTTACCCAAGATACTCATGGGTTCAGCAGTAGAGGGTAGGAGGAGTCGGGATATACCAAGGACAAGGTTCCTGGATTCGGTTAAGGACGATTTTGAAGTAATAGGCTTAACATCAGAAGAGGAACCAATGTTAGCACTGAATAGGGGATCATGGAGGAAGGAACTATGCTCCAGACTGAACGCTGAAAGGCATAATCAGTCTTAAACGATGATGATGATGATGATCATATCGTTACGCGACATCCACCGGCCTTCGTTGTCATCGGAACAAGGATGGTCGTAAAGATCCTATTGCTGAACGCAACAGAGCGCTCATCATCACAGGGTACGCCGCAGGTGAAGAAGTATGTATCCCTTTATCACATTCTGTTGATACCCATGTATTTAAATATGGAGCTGGTTAAAGATAGATCATACACAGATACTGTAAGCGTAGGATCCCACGGCCATTGTCATTGCCAATAAGATTCTTCTGAGCTGTTGATCGTATTGTTAAGACATAAAATTGTTCTACGTTCCGGCAACCGTTGCACGTGGCCGAAACGCTAGACAATTTTGTATATTGACAGTGCGGTCAAGAACACTGAAGAACTTCATTGACATACACAGATGCTGTGTACAGGGTGGTCCAGTGATAGTGACCGGGCCAAATCTCTCACGAAATAAGCATCAAACGAAAAAACTACAAAGAACGAAACTCGTCTAGCTTGAAGGGGGAAACCAGATGGCGCTATGATTGGCCCGCTAGATGGCGCTGCCATAGGTCAAACGGATATCAACTGCGTTTTTTTAAAAATAGGAACCCCCATTTTTTATTATATACTCGTGAAGTACGTAAAGAAATATAAATGTTTTAATTGGACCACTTTTTTTTGCTTTCTGTATTGGTCGTAAGACAGTAGTGGAAGCTGTCGCACAGAAACATCGCACAAAAACATCCGACAAAATGAATTCATTCACTTCCTCGCAAAATATCAAAAAATGGTTCAAATGGATCTGAGCACTTTGCGACTTAACTTCTGAGGTCATCAGTCCCATAGAACTTAGAACTAATTAAACCTAACTAACCTAAGGACATCACACACATCCATGCCCGAGGCAGGATTCGAATCTGCGACCGTAGCGGTCGCTCGGCTCCAGACTGTAGCGCCTAGAACGGCACGGCCACTCCAGCCGGCCAAGGAAATAACACAAAGCAAAACCAGTGCTCACTCATGCACATTTTCAGTGAATCCGACCATATTCCTGAGCTCGAAACCAGTTCATGAAATACATAAAAAGAAGAATGGGGAGTCACGATGGTACAGTCCTTTACTCTTCTCAAGAATCTCTTCTCTGCTGTTTCTACGAGTATTTTTCTGCCATGTTCGACGGGGTACTGCATCAGCTGAAAGTAGAAGAAGGAATGTGGTGGGAGGAAATCCTTCGCAGGCCGTTGTAGACCAGTAACAGTGGCATCAGGGTGGACAGACAGCTATTTGAAAGCTACTCATTCCGAACACGAATCCAGAAACGGCGCTCTGTATTCTCGGCTTCCTAAGAAGGCAGCTGCACGTCATTAGTACATTTTACCGTGTGGTTCCGGGTTTCATCGGGAACTCTCGAAAGTAATGAAGGCTCTCGTAGCGTTTCCGATTAGCCTGAGGCACGCGACCGGTGCCTGCCGACTATTTGGTAGGGTCTGTCCTGGAGGACAGCTGCTGGGCGAATGGGTGCGCCTTGCACCTGCCTTCCGCTGGCCTTCGACTGCTGAACAGTTGCGAACCTAAACCGTCACGTTTCCTATCGGTGTCGATTACTACAGCACGCTATCGTTTTGCCTTAGTTCTGCACAGCTGGACTCACATACATAAAGCCCTGAAAGATGCTCTACAAGAACAAAACATTTTTCTCCGCACATTTGTTTATTTATTTTGCAATTTATTTCACCTGGCGAGATTACGGTCTTCACGTCCTCTCTTACATTTAACCACACATCTTTAGCTGTGTAGAACAATATACAGGACGTTTTACAATTCATGTTACACACTTCTAGCATTTACTTCCTGCCTGCACTATGCTTCAATCCCACTATCGTGGAACAAGGCTAAGATTATTTTGATACACACAAAAGGAGGTATTCACAATATTAAAAACTACCATCCTATCAGCTTGCTCTCAATTTTGTACAAGATTTTCACAAAGATCTTGTTAAACCGAATTAGTTTCACCCTAGACTCAGCCCAACCTATAGAACAAGCACGATTCCGAAGCAATTTTAGCACTATTGACCACATTCTGACCGTTAGTGAAGTGATAAGCAGAGCGAATGAATACCAACTGCCTCTCTGCATTGCCTTTGTTGACTCTGAAAAGGCATTTGACTCCGTTAGCCATGTAGCTGTCCTCCAAGCTTTGAATGACCAAGGAGTGGGAGTAGCATACATTGAAGTGCTCAGGAAAATCTACGAGAATTCTTCAGCTTACGTTAACATTCGCGAATCAACTTAAGAATTCCGCATCATGAGGGGTGTCAAGCAAAACTGTTCTCTGCTGTATTGGAAATGGCTATGTAAAAGCTGAGCTGGGAAGGTAAGGTAATTAGAATTAATAGAAGAAGGCTTACCAACTTGAGATTTGCTGATGTTATTGCTTTACTGGCCAAAAACTTCGCAGAGCTCCAAAACTCAGTTACAGATCTTGCATCGGAATGTCAGCTGGTTGGCTTGAACATGAACCTTTCCAAAACAAAAGTAATGTCCAACAAATGGGTTCCAGCTGGAGATGTGAAAGTCGAGGACAGTCTATTAGAAGAAGTCAGTGATTATGTGTACCTGGGCCAGATTATAAATATGAAGGAAGACGTAAGGCCAGAAAGCTATCGAGGCATCAAGCATGGCTGGCAAGCATTTGGGAAGAATTCAACAGTATTCAGGTCAAAAATGCCAGTATATCTGAAGAAATCAGCATTTGATCAATGCATTCTTTCTGTGATGGCGTATGGCCGCGAGACATGGACAATAAACTCATTTACAAAAGGGAAACTTAGGACAGCACAGACAGCCATGGAGAGATCAATGCTGGGCTATACAAGAAAGGATAGGAAAAGGGCAGATGACATCCGGTCTGTGACGGAGGTTAACGACATCTTAGAGACGGTAGGTTCCTTGAAATGGCAGTGGGCTGGCCACGTCGCAAGAAGAAAAGACAACAGATGGATTAAATTAGTACTGGAGGGGAGTCCGAGAGAGCACCGGGCCCTAGAGGAAGACCACCAGACAGATGGGACAAAGACATCAAGAAGATCGCTGTTAACACCTGGCAGAGAACTGCCCAAAACCGTCCCACATGGAGAAGACTGCTGAAAGCCTACCTAAATCCACGACTCGAAGACGCCACATCATTTAATGATTGAATTGCCTGATGATGAAGAAGATGATGATGATGACTTTGATGATGATGATGATGACTTCTAGAAGGTACTTAGTAGATCAAGTTTTACATAGGCATCCACGTCCGGAAACGTCATCCAACGGCGCTACAGAGTGGCAAAGTAGTAGTTACTAGAATTGCACACCTGTAAATTGGGCATGTAAATGTATGTACATACAGGTTGATGCCTAGTAAACATTGGCTCTATAATGCATGCCTGAGGAGCTATAACTACATGTTCATCTTCACTATTTTGAAACACATCTCCTTTACTGGACAAGTGCTCTAAACTCTCAAAGTACTCCTTTTAGAGCCCCTGTTTGCTTAACTTTACCTCTTGTTTTGGTCCACACTAGCACCTCTGAAAGCTGCCTACCTACAGCCTTTGCACCAGAAGTACCAGTAAATATATTCCACTGCCAGACGAATAAGATTTTTCGCTTGTAAATTTCGACTCGTTCGTTTTCGAACCAGGGATACACTTATTCTTCTCCATCATCCTTGAAAGTTTGAAACACCTGTATATACATACACTCCTGGTAATGGAAAAAAGAACACATTGACACCGGTGTGTCAGACCCACCATACTTGCTCCGGACACTGCGAGAGGGCTGTACAAGCAATGATCACACGCACGGCACAGCGGACACACCAGGAACCGCGGTGTTGGCCGTCGAATGGCGCTAGCTGCGCAGCATTTGTGCACCGCCGCCGTCAGTGTCAGCCAGTTTGCCGTGGCATACGGAGCTCCATCGCAGTCTTTAACACTGGTAGCATGCCGTGACAGCGTGGACGTGAACCGTATGTGCAGTTGACGGACTTTGAGCGAGGGCGTATAGTGGGCATGCGGGAGGCCGGGTGGACGTACCGCCGAATTGCTCAACACATGGGCCGTGAGGTCTCCACAGTACATTGATGTTGTCGCCAGTGGTCGTCGGAAGGTGCACGTGCCCGTCGACCTGGGACCGGACCGCAGCGACGCACGGATGCACGCCAAGACCGTAGGATCCTACGCAGTGCCGTGGGGGACCGCACCGCCACTTCCCAGCAAATTAGGGACACTGTTGCTCCTGGGGTATCGGCGAGGACCATTCGCAACCGTCTCCATGAAGCTGGGCTACGGTCCCGCACACCGTTAGGCCGTCTTCCGCTCACGCCCCAACATCGTGCAGCCCGCCTCCAGTGGTGTCGCGACTAGCGTGAATGGAGGGACGAATGGAGACGTGTCGTCTTCAGCGATGAGAGCCGCTTCTGCCTTGGTGCCAATGATGGTCGTATGCGTATTTGGCGCGGTGCAGGTGAGCGCCACAATCAGGACTGTATAGGACCGAGGCACACAGGGCCAACACCCGGCATCATGGTGTGGGGAGCCATCTCCTACACTGGCCGTACACCTCTGGTGATCGTCGAGGGGACACTGAATAGTGCACGGTACATCCAAACCATCATCGAACCCATCGTTCTACCATTCCTAGACCGGCAAGGGAACTTGCTGTTCCAACAGGTCAATGCACGTCCGCATGTATCCCGTGCCACCCAACGTACTCTAGAAGGTGTAAGTCAACTACCCTGGCCAGCAAGATCTCCGGATCTGTCCCCCATTGAGCATGTTTGGGACTGGATGAAGCGTCGTCTCACGCGGTCTGCACGTCCAGCACGAACGCTGGTCCAACTGAGGCGCCAGGTGGAAATGGCATGGAAAGCCGTTCCACAGGACTACATCCAGCATCTCTACGATCGTCTCCATGGGAGAATAGCAGCCTGCTTTGCTGCGAAAGGTGGATATACACTGTACTAGTGCCGACATTGTGCATGCTCTGTTGCCTGTGTCTATGTGCCTGTGGTTCTGTCAGTGTGATCATGTGATGTATCTGACCCTAGGAATGTGTCAATAAAGTTTCCCCTTCCTGGGACAATGAATTCACGGTGTTCTTATTTCAATTTCCAGGAGTGTATTTACTTTTCCCGTTCTGACGGCCAAGTACTCACTCTTCTTCATGTTCATCTCCAGGTCAGTTTTATTGTATTCCTCTTGAAGCTTTCTTATCATTAGGCTCAGACCATCTTCATCTACTGCCAGTACAATCTGATCATCAGCAAAATACAGGCTAAATATCTGCTCTCCTCTACTCTCACTCCGACAACTCGGCATTTTTATATGTCAGTCTGCAGTACTGATCCCAGCTTCAGCTTAAATCTCGCATCCCTGCCACATTTTATCCACCTCGAATTCTTCTGTCCACCAGTTCCCTGTCATTTCTCTCGACGTGTTATCTTCACATAATTTCACAACAGCCTTTAGCAGTCTCTTGTCCGCCTCTCTCTTTCAACTTTTTCCACAGTTTTTTAGTGGAATGCTTTTTCTAGGTCAATCAATGCAACATATGTCTCCAATGCAATCTTTGTGCTTTTTTCACAGTTAGTCACATTCTTAAGACATTATCCAACGGTGACTTTCGTGCTCGAAATCCTGCTTGCTCTTCTTGCTGCTTGTGATTTGTTTCTTTCTCCATAGGATCTTTAAGTACTTTCGAGTATTCATCCAATGAAATGGATCATTGACAATCGTTTATAATAATTTGAGTCATTACCTGATCCTTTCTTACGTACCGGTGTTACCCAGCGTGTTGTTCATTCCCATGGAACATCTTCCCCATTTAATACTCTTTTAAATGACTTCTTTAGCATCTCCAATAATTTCAGTGGTCCAAACTTCACCAGTCTGGATATACGGATACATATCCTGATGGCTTCTTCGTCTCAAAGCTCCTCACAGCCTGTTGGAAACCATAGTTCTCCCTTTGAATCCTCGCGTCACATCTTTGTGAAAATTCAGGCCAATTTTACTGTAATAAATCCTTCAAATACTTTTTCCATTGGTTGTGGCTAATATTTTAATGGTGTAACTTGTCACTAGTTGACACTCCCATCGATTTTGTTCTCCTTGGCTTATCCTCTCTACATATTCACATCTTTCCTCCGACGCCCTGTTTTTCCTTTTTAACACTTCTTTTTTTTTACATCTTTGTTTTGGATCCTATGTCTATCTCCACTTCGGTTGAAATTCAGTTCAGGAACATCACATAAGCTTCTTTTTTTTCCTCTCAATCATCTCTGCTATTTCTGCATCCCACCAAACTGGTTTCATCTTCATATCATGTTCTCCAACGGCTTCTTTTGCTGTTTCATTTCTGGCTTTCTTTATGTGTTCATATTCCTCTTCTCCTATTTTCTCTTGCCACTTTTAAGTTTTTTTTACGGTTGCTGTTGGTGTAGGTATTTAGTGCTGACTGCCCTTCGACTATCCCAGCTACACCTAATGATCTCAGGCTGGTCAGCACATTGCGTCTCTTGTGTTCGCCACTAGCGGATATATATTTCATCACTTCCACAATCTGCCCCTCTTTCAACTCTGAGATCTTCAGTTATCAAATCAGCCTTTTACATCAAGGTTAGATATTCAGTAATTGATGTCAGTCCTCTTGTATGTATACAATGTAGATTTATGTATCGCTCCAATAAATATACCACCCTTTTCCCATTCTCATTCCTAACACCCTCCCCATACATCCTAATAGCCTTACTATTCCTCTCTTTCTCTAATTTGCTTTTAAAATCTCCTGCCACTATTAATTATATCGCTACTAGGAACTGTTTCTAAAAGTCTGTCACCATCTATACAAAATATTTTCCCTTTAGGATGCATTTTCAGTAGGGGCATACACTCCCACTATCACTATATTTATGGCTCACTCTGAGATCAAACTTTATCAACCAGTCATTTACTTCTTCCTGCATTGTTATATATTTTTAACACTGTTTATTTAGAATGATGAATACTCCTGCTCTCACCCTACTGGTTTTGTCCACTCCACTAAAATAATGGATGAACTCCAGCAGACATTCGCAGCCAATACCTTTCTTTTCTTGTTTTTGAAAGGACAGCTATATTAAGATTGTGCTGTCTTACACCCATTAAAACGTCTTGTTTATTCTGGATGCCATGTACATTCCAAGTACCAAATTCTCTTGAAACAATCCGAAAGTCGCGGGGTATTACTAGATATTTTAGTCGGCTGTCTTTTTTCTACAAATAGGGAGCTGGCCCATCACACAACACCCAGCCTGGAGGACCAGTATTTGCCATCTTCCCCTGGGAGGATTGGCTTCACAATGCCTCAGAGTTCTTCCTTTCCAAAACCAAATAAAATGGAAAAGGAATAACTAATGACAGAAAGAAACTCTGAGTTTTTTAGTTCATCCATCGGCTCTTGCGGATAAAGAAAGGAAAGGGAATGAGATCATTGCAGGACACACTTCGCCTGGCTCCTAACCCAAGGTCCATTCCTTAAGGATAAGCTAAGCTACCACCCACGCAGCCACAGCATAAAGAGAGTACGCAAACCTCCTCGCCTGCAAGGAGAGTGCTTTGTTAAACGAGTATTAGGCGATATCCATAAAGCTACAGGTGAAGAAAATATGGCACAGAAAATGCTCGTGCAAAAACTTAGGGGAAGTACAACGAAATTTAAAACATCTGCAATATGAAATACACACATCAAAAACAGTTTTGCTCCACCCCAGTTCCTAGAACTCCTGAAGATAGACATTGACTGTGGATACTGTATCACAGACACAGTCCCTTCGACTCTTCAGAGCTGTCACTAAACCCGTCCAAAGATGTAAACAACCATGCGTGAGCAGCGCATATGAGACGGAGGAGGCCCGACAGCCGATCAGTTCCAGGCATTCCACCAGGAAGGAGGTACACGGCTCGTGTTGTATGTGGCTCAATCATGCCTAGACTGTCAATACCGAGTTCTATAGCGTCCGCATTGTTACTTTGTGCCAGGAAGGGCTCTCAGCAAGGGAAGTTCAAATGGCTCTGAGCACTATGGGACTCAACATCTGAGGTCATCAGTCCCCTAGAACTTAGAACTACTTAAACATAACTAACCTAAGGACATCACACACATCCATGCCCGAGGCAGGATTCGAACGTGCGACCGTAGCAGTCACACGATTCCGGACTGAAGTGCCTAGAACCGCACGGCCAACGCGGCCGGCTAGCAAGGAAAGTGTCCAGACGTCTCGTAATAACAAAAGCGATGTTGTTCGGACCTGGAGGCGATACAGAGAGACAGGAACTGTCGATGCCACTTAGCTCACGTCACCAAGGGGCTTCTACTGCAGTGGATGACCGATACTTACGGATTATGGTCCAGTGGAACCCAGACAGAAACGCCACCATGTTGAATAATGCTTTTCGTGCAACCTCAGGACGTCGTGTTACGACTCAAACCGTGCGCAATAGGCCGCATGATGCGCAACTTCACTCCCGACGTCCATGGCGAGGTCCATCTTTGCAACCACGACACCATGCATCGTGGTACAGATGGGTCCAACATCATGCCGAATGGGTCGCTCAGGATTGCTATCACGTTCTCTTCACCGATAAGGGTCGCATATGCCTTCAATCAGACAATCGTCGGAGACATGTTTGGAGTCCACCCAGTAAAGCTGAACGCCTAGGACTCACTGTCCAGCGAGTGCAGCAAGGTTCCCTGCTGTTTATGGTGGCATTATGTGGGGTCGACGTACGCCGCTGGTGGTCATAGAAGGCGCCGTAATGGCTGTATGATACGTGAATGCCATCCTCCGACCGATAGTGGAACTATATCGGCAGCATACTGGAGAGACATGCATCTTCATGGACGACAGTTCGAGTCTCCATCGTGCCCATCTTGTGAATGACTTCCTTCAGGATAACGACATCGCTCGACTAGAGTGGCCAGCATGTTCTCGAGACATGAACCCTATCGAACATGCCTGCGATAGATTGAAAAGGGCTGTTTATGGAAGACGTGACCCACCAACCACTCCGAGGGATCTACGCCGAATCGCCGTTGAGCAGTGGGACAATCTGGACCAACAGTAGCTTGATGAACTTGTGGAAAGTATACTACTACGTATATGAGCATGCATCAATGCAAGAGGACGTGCTACTGACTATTGGAGATACCGGTGTTTACAGCAATCTGGACCACCATCTCTGAATGTCTCGCTGTATGGTGGTGCTACATGCAATGTGTAAGAAGGACGGAAATTATTTTATGTTCATCTATATTCCAATTTTCTGTACAGTTTCAGGAGATCTCGGAACCGAGGAGATGCAAAACTTTTTGGGTGTGTATATATATCAGGACATTAGTCACCGTAACACAGTTATCAAGCCTGAAGCCTTTTACGATAAAGAAACGCTTTAGGGATCCATTTACATACAACATGATCGCCTCTTGTTCCACAGCTGGTAAGTTGGAGAGCAGGAATAAGGCCAGCAGCCATGAGTTGCCGACATTCTGGCAAGCCAACACTCATTATCCATGTACTCTAGTATGGAGATGAAGCAGTGTGGAAAGATGTACCCATGTCTGTGATCCAGACTCTATTAGGCCTTATGGCCAGCTGAGCGAGAGCCATTTTTGATGCCAGAAGTATTAAAATTGACACCTTGTTCATCCTCAGATCACCTACAAATTTTTTGTTGACTGGTGTGCAATTCTAGTAACTTTCGCAAGACGTGTCACTGCTATGTAACACACCGCGATTAAACTTGAACCATACGTAGGAAGAACTGCTACAGTAAAGTGCTGCAGAAGATAACTGAAGAAGTACACAATGAGACGTACACGAAGCGACACTTTTATTCAGATACACTAATTACACTGAAGTCACCGCATTCATGCTGGTCGCCTGTACAGTAGAATAGGCAGGATATGGTTCTTGATGGAGTGTGTGATCACCACAGACCTCAGTGCATGCCCTGCCGCGTGCTTCCATCCTGGCCAAAAGTTCTGTGTGGAGTTCTTGTGGCAGCGCGTTCCATTCCTCCAACAGCGCGACTGGCAATTGCTGGATGTTCGTTGATGCATACGGACGTGCTGGAACACTTCTCCCCAATGCATTCTACACGAGCTCGAAGGAAGCTACGTCGAGCGAATGGCGGGCCAGTCCATACGTCGAATATGCTCTCGTTCCTAGAGCTTTTCCACCTGCGCTGTTCTGTGTTGTGCGCATTGTCATCCATAAAAATGAAGTCCGGGCCGAACGCATCCCTGAGGAAACGCTCTTGGAGAAGGAGTACAGCGTCATAATGACACTGACTGGTGAGTGTACCACGTCCGAAGAATTGGAGTTCAGTACCCTTATGAAAAGTCATGCCTCAACACACCATAATACTTGAACCACCAAAAAGATAAAACAATGTTGGACGTAGCAAGAAATGGAAACACAAAATGCACCCAGGAACGTTGTCAACCATGGTTGTTTCTGTGGTCAAGCGTTGGGGGGGGGGGGGGGGAAGGGGGGGAGGGGGGGAGCCACGATGTTGCTTGGAATTACTGCACTGTCGTCCGTGGTGACCACCACCGCCGTTTGTAATGTCCAGGGGACCATTATTATTTGCGGTGACTTCAGTGAAATTATTGTCTTTGAACAAAAGTGTGATTTTTGTTCTTCTCAAGGAGTGTTTTAGTTACCTTCTCTTCTATACTCTACCAGATCTTTTTATGTAGGGTCCAACTTCATTGCTATGTTAGTTGGCAGTATAACACCAAGCGAAAGTTCCTTCAGGAAGTATAGCACACCATTGTATCTACATCTACATCCATACTCCGCAAGCCACCTGACGGTGTGTGGCGGAGGCTATCTTGAGTACCTTTATTGGTTCTCCCTTCTATTCCAGCCTCGTATTGTTCGTGGAAATAAAGATTGTCGGTATGCCTCTGTGTGGATTCTAATCTCTCTGATTTTATTCTCATGGTCTCTTCGCGAGATATACGTAGGAGGGAGCAATATACTGCTTGACTCTTCGGTGAAGGTATGTTCTCGAAACTTCAACAAAAGCCCTACCGAGCTACTGAGCGTCTCTCTTGCCGAGTCTGCCACTGGAGTTTATCTATCACCTCCGTAACGCTTTCGCTATTACTGAATGATCCTGTGAAGAAGCGCGCTACTCTCCCTTGAATCTGCTCTATCTCTTCTATCAACCCTATCTGGTACAGATCCCACACTGGTGAGCAGTATTCAAGCTGTGGGCGAACAATTGTACTGTAACCTACTTCCTTTGTTTTCGGATTGCATTTCCTTAGGATTCTTCCAGTGAATATTTTTCTGGCATCTGCTTTACCGACGACTATATTGTATGGTCATTCCATTTTAAATCACTCCAAATGCCTACTCCCAGATAATATATGGAATTAACTGCATCCAATTGCTGACCTGCTATATTGTAGGTAAATGATAAAGGATTTTTCTTTCTATGTATTCGCAGCACATTACGCTTGTCTACATTGAGATTCAATTGCCAATCCCTGCACCATGCGTCAATTCATTGCAGATCCTCCTGTATTTCAGTACAATTTTCCATTGTTACAAAGTCTCGATATACTACAGCATCATCCGCAAAAAGCCTCAGTGATCTTCCGATGCGATCCACCCAATAAGAAAAATTTCGTTATCTGCTTTACTTCCTCGTATTGTAATTTTAATGACCGGCAGCGACAAACTGTCGCGCAAACCTGTCCGATCTCCTGCGCGCTGGCCAGTCACAGAAAGATCTGATTCCTGCAGTGTTGAAACGTGCGGACATACTCGTTCGAGGTGATTGACTGCTACCCTCGCTGGTCAGCTGGACGTTTCTGTCGGTAGTGCTGACACAGTCGTCCACCAATAGGGGTACTCAAAGTTGTGTGGCCGCTGGGTTCCTCACCGCCTAACAGAAGATCGTAAAGAGCAACGAAGGACTGTCTATGAGTAATAGCTTGCGCTTTATGAGGCTGATAGTGACAATTTCTTGTCGAACATCGTCTCAGGGGATGAAACATGGGTTCATCACATCGAATCTGAAAAAAAAAACGGCAGTCTATGGAGTGGGGCCACGCCACCTCTCCTCTGAAGAAGAACTTCAAAGCCACACCCTCAGCTGGTAAAGTCATGGTGACCGTCTTCTGGGACTCTGAAGGGATTATTCTGTTTGATGTCCTCCCTCATGGTGCAACGCTAGGAAGTGTGTTGTGCTACCCTTAGGAAACTGAGAAAACTTCAGCCTGTTCAAAATGTTCAAATGTGTTTGAATTTCTAAGGGACCAAATAGCTGAGGTCATCGGTTCCTAGTCTTAAAAATGATTCAAATGGCTCTGAGCACTATGGGACTTAACATCTGAGGTCATCAGTCCCCTAGAACTTAGAATTACTTAAACCTAACGAACTTAAGGACATCACACACATCCATCCCCGAGACAGGATTCGAACCTGCGACCGTAGCGGTCGCGTGGTTCCAAACTGAAGCGCCTAGAACCGCTCGGCCACCACGGCCGGCTTCCTAGTCTTACACACTGCTTAAACTAACTTAAACTAATGCTACAGGGTGTTTCAAAAGTGACCGGTATATTTAAAACGGCAATACAAACTAAACGAGCAGCGATAGAAATACACCGTATGTTGCAATATGCTTGGGACAACAGTACATTTTCAGGCAGACAAACTTTCGAAATTCAAGTAGTTACAATTGTCAACAACAGATGGCGCTGCGATCTGGGAAACACTATAGTACGATATTTTCCACATATCCACCATTGTTGTTGTTGTCTTCAGTCCTGAGACTGGTTTGATGCAGCTCTCCATGCTACTCTATCCTGTGCAAGCTGCTTCATCTCCCAGTACCTACTGCAACCTACATCCTTCTGAATCTGCTTAGTGTACTCATCTCTCGGTCTCCCTCTACGATTTTTACCCTCCACGCTGCCCTCCAATGCTAAATTTGTGATCCCTTGATGCCTCAAAACATGTCCTACCAACCGATCCCTTCTTCTAGTCAAGTTGTGCCACAAACTTCTCTTCTCCCCAATCCTATTCAATACCTCCTCATTAGTTACGTGATCTATCCACCTTATCTTCAGTATTCTTCTGTAGCACCACATTTCGAAAGCTTCTATTCTCTTCTTGTCCAAGCTAGTAATCGTCCATGTTTCACTTCCATACATGGCTACACTCCAAACAAATACTTTCAGAAACGACTTCCTGATACATAAATCTATATTCGATGTTAACAAATTTCTCTTCTTCAGAAACGCTTTCCTTGCCATTGCCAGTCTACATTTTATATCCTCTCTACTTCGACCATCATCAGTTATTTTACTTCCTAAATAGCAAAACTCCTTTACTACTTTAAGTGTCTCATTTCCTAATCTAATTCCCTCAGCATCACCCGAATTAATTTGACTACATTCCATTATCCTCGTTTTGCTTTTGTTAATGTTCATCTTATATCCTCCTTTCAAGACACTGTCCATTCCGTTCAACTGCTCTTCCAAGTCCTTTGCCGTCTCTGACAGAATTACAATGTTATCGGCGAACCTCAAAGTTTTTACTTCGTCTCCATGAATTTTAATACCTACTCCAAATTTTTCTTTTGTTTCCTTTACTGCTTGCTCAATATACAGATTGAATAACATCGGGGAGAGGCTACAACCCTGTCTCACTCCTTTCCCAACCACTGCTTCCCTTTCATGCCCCTCGACTCTTATTACTGCCATCTGGTTTCTGTACAAATTATAAATAGCCTTTCGCTCCCTGTATTTTACCCCTGCCACCTTTAGAATTTGAAAAAGAGTATTCCAGTCAACATTGTCAAAAGCTTTCTCTAAGTCTACAAATGCTAGAAACGTAGGTTTGCCTTTTCTTAATCTTTCTTCTAAGATAAGTCGTAAGGTCAGTATTGCCTCACGTGTTCCAACATTTCGACGGAATCCAAACTGATCCTCCCCGAGGTCTGCATCTACCAGTTTTTCCATTCGTCTGTAAAGAATTCGCGTTAGTATTTTGCAGCCGTGGCTTATTAAACTGATAGTTCGGTAATTTTCACATCTGTCAGCACCTGCTTTCTTTGGGATTGGAATTATTATATTCTTCTTGAAGTCTGAGGGTATTTCGCCTGTCTCATACATCTTGCTCACCAGCTGGTAGAGTTTTGTCATGACTGGCTCTCCCAAGGCCGTCAGTAGTTCTAATGGAATGTTGTCTACTCCGGGGGCCTTGTTTCGACTCAGGTCTTTCAGTGCTCTGTCAAACTCTTCACGCAGTATCGTATCTCCCATTTCGTCTTCATCTACATCCTCTTCTATTTCCATAATATTGTCCTCAAGTACATCGCCCTTGTATAAACCTTCTATATACTCCTTCCACCTTTCTGCCTTCCCTTCTTTGCTTAGAACTGGGCTGCCATCTGAGCTCTTGATATTCATACACGTGGTTCTCTTCTCTCCAAAGGTCTGTTTAATTTTCCTGTAGGCAGTATCTATCTTACCCCTAGTGAGATAAGCTTCTACATCCTTACATTTGTCCTCTAGCCATCCCTGTTTAGCCATTTTGCACTTCCTGTCGATCTCATTTTTGAGACGTTTGTATTCCTTTTCGCCTGCTTCATTTACTGCATTTTTATATTTTCTCCTTTCATCAATTAAATTCAATACTTCTTCGGTTACCCAAGGATTTCTAGCAGCCCTCGTCTTTGTACCTACTTTATCCTCTGCTGCCTTCACTACTACATCCCTCAGAGCTACCCATTCTTCTTCTACTGTATTTCTTTTCCCTATTCCTGTCAATTGTTCCCTTATGCTCTCTCTGAAATTCTGTACAACCTCTGGTTCTTTCAGTTTATCCAGGTCCCATCTCCTTAATTTCTCACATTTTTGCAGTTTTTTCAGTTTTAATCTACAGGTCATAACCAATAGATTGTGGTCAGAGTCCACATCTGCCCCTGGAAATGCCTTACAACTTAAAACCTGGTTCCTAAATCTCTGTCTTACCATTATATAATCTATCTGATACCTTTTAGTATCTCCAGGGTTCTTCCACGTATACAACCTTCTTTCATGATTCTTAAACCAAGTGTTAGCTATGATTAAGTTGTGCTCTGTGCAAAATTCTACTAGGCGGCTTCCTCTTTCATTTCTTAGCCCCAATCCATATTCACCTACTATGTTTCCTTCTCTCCCTTTTCCTACACTCGAATTCCAGTCACCCATTACTATTAAATTTTCGTCTCCCTTCACTATCTGAATAATTTCTTTTATTTCATCGTACATTTCTTCAATTTCTTCATCATCTGCAGAGCTAGTTGGCATATAAACTTGTACTACTGTAGTAGGTGTGGGCTTCGTATCTATCTTGGCCACAATAATGCGTTCACTATACTGTTTGTAGTAGCTTACCCACATTCCTATTTTCCTATTCATTATTAAACCTACTCCTGCATTACCCCTATTTGATTTTGTGTTTATAACCCTGTAGTCACCTGACCAGAAGTCTTGTTCCTCCTGCCACCGAACTTCACTAATTCCCACTATATCTAACTTTAACCTATCCATTTCCCTTTTTAAATTTTCTAACCTGCCTGCCCGATTAAGGGATCTGACATTCCACGCTCCGATCCGTAGAACGCCCGTTTTCTTTCTCCTGATAACGACATCCTCCTGAGTAGTCCCCGCCCGGAGATCCGAATGGGGGACTATTTTACCTCCGGAATATTTTACCCAAGAGGATGCCATCATCATTTAATCATACAGTAAAGCTGCATGTCCTCGGGAAAAATTACGGCTGTAGTTTCCCCTTGCTTTCAGCCGTTCGCAGTACCAGCACAGCAAGGCTGTTTTGGTTAACGTTGCAAGGCCAGATCAGTCAATCATCCAGACTGTTGCCCCTGCAACTACTGAAAAGGCTGCTGCCCCTCTTCAGGAACCACACGTTTGTCTGGCCTCTCAACAGATACCCCTCCGTTGTGGTTGCACCTACGGTACGGCCATCTGTATCGCTGAGGCACGCAAGCCTCCCCACCAACGGCAAGGTCCATGGTTCATGGGGGGAGGATATGCGTAGCAATAATATGGCGTAGTCTCTGAATGAAGTTACCCGAAACCTTTGACAACGTGTCTGGCGGAATGGCTTCACATGCAGATGAGATGTACTGCTTCAGATGTTCAATTGTTTCTGGATTCTGGCGGTACACCTGGTCTTTCAAGTGTCCCCACAGAAAGAAGTCACAGGGGTTCATGTCTGGCGAATAGGGAGGCCAATCCACGCCGAGTCCTGTATGTTTCGGATGTTGTTGTTGTCTTCAGTCCTGAGACTGGTTTGATGCAGCTCTCCATGCTACTCTATCCTGTTTAAGCTGCTTCATCTCCCAGTACCTACTGCAACCTACATCCTTCTGAATCTGCTTAGTGTACTCATCTCTCGGTCTCCCTCTACGGTTTTTACCCTCCACGCTGCCCTCCAATGCTAAATTTGTGATCCCTTGATGCCTCAAAACATGTCCTACCAACCGATCCCTTCTTCTAGTCAAGTTGTGCCACAATCTTCTCTTCTCCCCAATCCTATTCAATACCTCCTCATTAGTTACGTGATCTATCCACCTTATCTTCAGTATTCTCCTGTAGCACCACATTTCGAAAGCTTCTATTTTCTTCTTGTCCAAACTAGTTATCGTCCATGTTTCACTTCCATACATGGCTACACTCCAAACAAATACTTTCAGAAACGACTTCCTGATACATAAATCTATATTCGATGTTAACAAATTTCTCTTCTTCAGAAACGCTTTCCTTGCCATTGCCAGTCTACATTTTATATCCTCTCTACTTCGACCATCATCAGTTATTTTACTTCCTAAATAGCAAAACTCCTTTACTACTTTAAGTGTCTCATTTCCTAATCTAATTCCCTCAGCATCACCCGATTTAATTTGACTACATTCCATTATCCTCGTTTTGCTTTTGTTAATGTTCATCTTATATCCTCCTTTCAAGACACTGTCCATTCCGTTCAACTGCTCTTCCAAGTCCTTTGCCGTCTCTGACAGAATTACAATGTCATCGGCGAACCTCAAAGTTTTTACTTCGTCTCCATGAATTTTAATACCTACTCCAAATTTTTCTTTTGTTTCCTTTACTGCTTGCTCAATATACAGATTGAATAACATCGGGGAGAGGCTACAACCCTGTCTCACTCCTTTCCCAACCACTGCTTCCCTTTCATGCCCCTCGACTCTTATTACTGCCATCTGGTTTCTGTACAAATTATAAATAGCCTTTCGCTCCCTGTATTTTACCCCTGCCACCTTTAGAATTTGAAAAAGAGTATTCCAGTCAACATTGTCAAAAGCTTTCTCTAAGTCTACAAATGCTAGAAACGTAGGTTTGCCTTTTCTTAATCTATCTTCTAAGATAAGTCGTAAGGTCAGTATTGCCTCACGTGTTCCAACATTTCGACGGAATCCAAACTGATCCTCCCCGAGGTCTGCATCTACCAGTTTTTCCATTCGTCTGTAAAGAATTCGCGTTAGTATTTTGCAGCCGTGGCTTATTAAACTGATAGTTCGGTAATTTTCACATCTGTCAGCACCTGCTTTCTTTGGGATTGGAATTATTATATTCTTCTTGAAGTCTGAGGGTATTTCGCCTGTCTCATACATCTTGCTCACCAGCTGGTAGAGTTTAGTCATGACTGGCTATCCCAAGGCGTCAGTAGTTCTAATGGAATGTTGTCTACTCCGGGGGCCTTGTTTCGACTCATGTCTTTCAGTGCTCTGTCAAACTCTTCACGCAGTATCGTATCTCCCATTTCGTCTTCATCTACATCCTCTTCTATTTCCATAATATTGTCCTCAAGTACATCGCCCTTGTATAAGCCTTCTATATACTCCTTCCACCTTTCTGCCTTCCCTTCTTTGCTTAGAACTGGGCTGCCATCTGAGCTCTTGATATTCATACACGTGGTTCTCTTCTCTCCAAAGGTCTCTCTAATTTTCCTGTAGGCAGTATCTATCTTACCCCTAGCGAGATAAGCTTCTACATCCTTACATTTGTCCTCTAGCCATCCCTGTTTAGCCATTTTGCACTTCCTGTCGATCTCATTTGTGAGACGTTTGTATTCCTTTTTGCCTGCTTCATTTACTGCATTTTTATATTTTCTCCTTTCATCAATTAAATTCAATATTTCTTCTGTTACCCAAGGATTTCTAGCAGCCCTCGTCTTTGTACCTACTTTATCCTCTGCTGCCTTCACTACTACATCCCTCAGAGCTACCCATTCTTCTTCTACTGTATTTCTTTCCCCTATTCCTGTCAATTGTTCCCTTATGCTCTCTCTGAAACTCTGTACAACCTCTGGTTCTTTCAGTTTATCCAGGTCCCATCTCCTTAATTTCTCACATTTTTGCAGTTTCTTCAGTTTTAATCTACAGGTCATAACCAATAGATTGTGGTCAGAGTCCACATCTGCCCCTGGAAATGTCTTACAACTTAAAATCTGGTTCCTAAATCTCTGTCTTACCATTATATAATCTATCTGATACCTTTTAGTATCTCCAGGGTTCTTCCACGTATACAACCTTCTTTCATGATTCTTAAACCAAGTGTTAGCTATGATCAAGTTGTGCTCTGTGCAAAATTCTACTAGGCGGCTTCCTCTTTCATTTCTTAGCCCCAATCCATATTCACCTACTATGTTTCCTTCTCTCCCTTTTCCTACACTCGAATTCCAGTCACCCATTACTATTAAATTTTCGTCTCCCTTCACTATCTGAATAATTTCTTTTATTTCATCGTACATTTCTTCAATTTCTTCATCATCTGCAGAGCTAGTTGGCATATAAACTTGTACTACTGTAGTAGGTGTGGGCTTCGTATCTATCTTGGCCACAATAATGCGTTCACTATGCTGTTTGTAGTAGCTTACCCGCATTCCTATTTTCCTATTCATTATTAAACCTACTCCTGCATTACCCCTATTTGATTTTGTGTTTATAACCCTGTAGTCACCTGACCAGAAGTCTTGTTCCTCCTGCCACCGAACCTCACTAATTCCCACTATATCTAACTTTAACCTATCCATTTCCCTTTTTAAATTTTCTAACCTACATGCCCGATTAAGGGATCTGACATTCCACGCTCCGATCCGTAGAATGCCAGTTTTCTTTCTCCTGATAACATCCTCCTGAGTAGTCCCCGCCCGGAGATCCGAATGGGGGACTATTTTACCTCCGGAATATTTTACCCAAGAGGATGCCATCATCATTTAATCATACAGTAAAGCTGCATGTCCTCGGGAAAAATTACGGCTGTAGTTTCCCCTTGCTTTCAGCCGTTCGCAGTACCAGCACAGCAAGGCCGTTTTGGTTAATGTTGCAAGGCCAGATCAGTCAATCATCCAGACTGTTGCCCCTGCAACTATTGAAAAGGCTGCTGCCCCTCTTCAGGAACCACACGTTTGTCTGGCCTCTCAACAGATACCCCTCCGTTGTGGTTGCACCTACGGTACGGCCATCTGTATCACTGAGGCACGCAAGCCTCCCCACCAACAGCAAGGTCCATGGTTCATGGGGGGGATGTTTCGGATAGCCCAAAGCAATCACACGATCATCGAAATATTCATTCAGGAAATTAAAGACGTCGGCCGTGCGATGTGGCCGGGCACCATCTTGCATAAACCACGAGGTGTTCGCAGTGTCGTCTAAGGCAGTTTGTACCGCCACAAATTCACGAAGAATGTCCAGATAGCATGATGCAGTAATCGTTTCGGATCTGAAAAATGGGCCAATGATTCCTTTGGAAGAAATGGCGGCCCAGACCAGTACTTTTTGAGGATGCAGGGACGATGGGACTGCAACATGGGGCTTTTCGGTTCCCCATATGCGCCAGTTCTGTTTATTGACGAAGCCGTCCAGGTAAAAATAAGCTTCGTCAGTAAACCAAATGCTGCCGACATGCATATCGCCGTCATCAATCCTGTGCACTATATCGTTAGCGAATGTCTCTCGTGCAGCAATGGTAGCGGCGCTGAGGGGTTGCTGCGTTTGAATTTTGTATGGATAGAGATGTAAACTCTGGCGCATGAGACGATACGTGGACGTTGGCGTCATTTGGACCGCAGCTGCAACACGGTGAACGGAAACCCGAGGCTGCTGTTGGATCACCTGCTGCACTAGCTGCGCGTTGCCCTCTGTCGTTGCCGTACGCGGTCGCCCTACCTTTCCAGCACGTTCATCCGTCACGTTCCCAGTCCATTGAAATTTTTCAAACAGATCCTTTATTGTATCGCTTTTCGGTCCTTTGGTTACATTAAACCTCTGTTGAAAACTTTGTCTTGTTGCAACAACACTGTGTTCTAGGCGGTGGAATTCCAACACCAGAAAAATCCTCTGTTCTAAGGAATAAACCATGTTGTCCACAGCACACTTGCACGTTGTGAACAGCACACGCTTACAGCAGAAAGACGACGTACAGAATGGCGCACCCACAGACTGCGTTGGCTTCTATATCTTTGACATCACTTGCAGCGCCATCTGTTGTTGAAAATTGTAACTAATGTAATTTTGAAAGTTTGTCCGCCTGAAAATGTACTGTTGTCCCAAGCATATTGCAACAAACGGTGTATTTCTATCGCTGCTCGTTTAGTTTTTATTGCCGTTTCAAATACACCGGTCATTTTTGAAACACCCTGTAAGAACAACACACACACCCATGCCTGAGGGAGGACTCGAACTTCCGGTGGGAGGGGCAGTGCAGTCCGTGACATGGCGCTTCAGACCGCTCGGCCACTCCGCGCTGCTCAGCCTGTTCGTCGCCCCTACCACACTATCCCTTCTTTTGTAAGTGTTTTTCGTATTCCTTATCTTGACATAATGTTTTCAAGGTTCTACTGCTGCACCAAATCTCAAATACTTCGATTCTCTTCTGTTACAGTTTTTCCATAGTCCTTGTTTCACTGCCATAAAATCCTGCGCTCCAAACGTACAGTCTCGGAAATTTCTACCTCAAATTAAGGATTATGTTTGATACTAGGAGACTTTCTTAACCGGGAATGCCCGTTTTGCCAGCGCTGGTCTGCTTTGGACGTCCGCCTTGCTCCGTCCATCATGGTTTATTTTGCGTGGGTAATTTTGCTGTCTCGGTAGAAGAATTCGTTAACTTCACCTACTTCGTGATCTTCAATTTCGATGTTAAGTTTCTCGTTGTCCTCATTTCTGTTGCTTCTCAGTATTTTCGTCTTCTTCGATTTACTCTCAATCCATATTCTGATTTCATTAGGCTGTTCATTCTATTCAGCATATCCTACAACTCTTCTTCATTTTCACTGAGGATAGCAATGTTATCAGTCACTTTTATCATCGATATCATTTCACATTGAATTTTTGTTCCACTCTTGAACAGAAGTGACATCTGGCGTACCGCAGGGTAGGGCTGTCAATTCGACTAAATACCTAGGAATTACAATTACGAGCAACTTAAATTGGAAAGACCACATAGATAATATTGTGGGGAAGGCGAAACAAAGTCTGCGCTTTGTTGGCAGAACACTTAGAAGATTCGACAAACCCACTAAAGAGACAGCCTACATTACACTTGTCCGTCCTCTGCTCGAATATTGCTGTGCGGTATGGGATCCTTACCAGGAAGGATTGACGGAGGACATCGAAAAAGTGCAAATAAGGGCAGCACTTTCCGTGTTATCCCGCAATAGGGGTGAGAGTGTCACTGATATGATAAGCGAGTTGGGTTGGCAGTCACTAAAACAAAGGCGGTTTTCTTTGCGGCGCGATCTATTTGCGAAATTTCAGTCACCAACTTTCTCTTACGAACGTGAAAATATTTTGCTGACACCCACCTACGTAGGGAGAAACGATCATCATAATAAAATAAGGGAAATCAGGGCTCGAACGGAAAGATTTAAGTGTTCCTTCTTCCCACGCGCCATTCGAGAGTGGAATGGTAGAGAAGTAGGATGAAAATGGTTCGATGAACTCTCTTTCAGGCAATTAAGTGTGAATTACAGAGTAACCATGTAGATGTAGATGTGGATGTAGATGTAGAATCTTTCTTTGTCTCCGTCACTGTTTCTTCGATGTCTAGATTGAACTGTAGAGGCGAAGTACTGCATCCCTGTCTTTCACCCTTCTTAATTGGGGCACTTCGTTCTAGGTATTCCACTCTTATTGTTCCCTCTTGGCTCTTGAGAATATTGTATTTTACCTGTCTTTCCCTATTTCACAATTTACTCCAACCGAATAGTCAGAACTACCTCTCTGGCTTCTTTACCTTTTATAAAGCCAAACTGATCGACATCTATCACATCATCAATTTTCTTTTACATTCTTCTGTACATTGTTCTTGTCAGCAACTGCTGGCTCTTCACGTACAGAGTACTAAATAACGTGTTGCAGCATGAAGGTGCAAAGATCCAAACTGCGCTACACACTGCAAATACCTTGAGGAAGGTGTAGGTTTTTGATCGGCCTGCTAAGTGCTCTGATTTATTACCCATTACCATGCCCGGGATGCCATGGGAAGGTGTATACATTCATCACAGCCTCTGGCTAGCTTGCATGGACTGACATGATACAGTGGGTTTTTCTGGCATGGCAATAAATTCCCGAATTGGCAAAGACAGGCTGTCTGCTTCCATACCACAACGAATTCTAGACCGTGAAAGTCACACCTAATACTGACGTTGACAATGGATATCAGCAAAGAGTGGAATCAAAGTTTGACGATTTAATACCCGATATGTATTGAACATCTCTACGTAGTTTGGCAAGTACTGGACGGATCCGTGGTGTAACATTTCTCAGTTCAGTAGTATAGAGTATTGTTCCAATTTCTGGATTGCTTATCAAGTATGCATGACAGCAAACTTCGAAGTAATACTGGTATAAACTCAGGGCACTTACATGGGAATCTTTAGCGGAAACGTAAATCTGTTCTTACGAAAGCCGTCCAGAGTGGCCGACCGGTTCTAGGCGCTACAGTCTGGAACCGCGCGACCGCTACGGTCGCAGGTTCGAATCCTGCCTCGCTCATGGTTGTGTGTGATGTCCTTAGGTTAGTTAGGTTTAAGTAGTTCTAAGTTCTAGGGGACTGATGACCTCAGAAGTTAAGTCCCATAGTGCTCAGAGCCATTTTTCTGTTCTTACGAAAGTCGAGGAATAATGTGCAAAATTATGCTGCTTCTGTCATATATTTCGACAGAGAGCATTGAAATAAGTGGTAGTGGAACGTATGCGAAGACAGGTAGCAGGAAATTATGGAAGGACCCAATACTAACCACCGTGCATCCACAAGACGTTGCGCTATTGCACAGACAATTCTTTAGCCTGAGGCCCAGACATTCTAGGTTCCCCACTTTATAATCTGGAACTGGACTTATCTATGTAAGGGATTTCCCTGCGTATAGCTCTAGTTCCCCGTACGTGTTGGTTTTCCTGGATAAATCTCCGTCCTCATACGAATTCCAGCAGTATACACACACCACATTCGTTAAGCCTTCGGCGTACAGTGTTCGCTGACGTCACCTATCCGGCGGCTGTAGCAGACTGTCTTCGGAATGGTATAGCGGTCCTCTGAGAATATAACGACAAGTGCTAGTCATTGAAGAGTGTCGTGAAACTTGTTCGTCACCCGCCCAACTCTCCGGATGCCTCAGTCTGTGAACAACGGGAAGAACGAGCGGTTAACGACGTGACCACAACATACACCTCCAGTCTTCAATGGACTTAAACTTCGACCCAAATCAGGCAAGTTAGGGATCCCACATGTCTTCCTTCAGAGCATCAGCTGTACTTTTACTCTAAAACACGCACACACACACTGCCTGCTGTGTTAGATAACTGTCTAAGGCGCCACTAGTTCGCATGTGGTAGTGCTTTGTAAAACTGCTGCAGTAAATGCACAAACCTATGTCCTTACTCCACAAGCTAGCGCACACTGTGTGACATAGTACATACAACAGTACAGCTGGCCCCCAGATTCATGTTCCAGTAGCAGACAGTACTCGAGAAACAAAGCCGTGTACACCCAATTCCTAAATAAACTGTTTTGTTTATTTCTCTACCTCTACGATTTTTCTCTCTACTGCTTCTTCCACTTCTTCCATCGCCAAATCAACTACATTTGATTGCGTTAGCAGACGTCCCACTACCCTGTCCCTTCTTTAGATAAGGGCTGTAACTGAACGGAGCAAATATATAACGAGACAGCCAGTTTAAACCTAGGTGTTGCGCTGGAAACTGGCTTGCGGATATAGGTCCGTAGCGTCACAATAGCCTTCTGTAAAAAGATGAAAGGCTGTGCCACGGCGAAATTTCCACCGTCGGACCGGCGCCAGGACTCATGTGGAAACTGAAGAAAAAAAATTTAAATGGCATATGCCCTGTTTATGTAAAGCGTACATAAAATATTCAAGACACATAGACAAGTAAAAACTTCCGTGAAAACTTTACATATTTTATTTCGCTAAGACGGCAGACAGATTGCAGAAGGTAATAGTGGACTCAAGTATAGTTGTCACCACGCTACCACACATTCATACCTACTGCGTATAGAACAGAAATTTCTAATATAAAAGAGATAGAGTTATTGTTCCGGCAGCATAATTCTATTACGTTTTCAAGCTGCTGAGAATTTATGCATAAAGTGTCTCATCTTAAAGGAGTTTTTGTGCTAATTTCAAAACTGCCCTTAGATTTAGCGAGTCTGTAATATTTTTGAAGCCATGAAGTATTTAACATTCTGATTTATACTATTTCGGTATTATGAATTCAGCTGATGTGTTTGCCCTACAGTTGTATGTGAAATCATGATCAGTACTGAACTACGCTCATGTTCAGAAAAAACAGAACATCTTAAACGAGTAGAGATAGGACGTTCGTATTCACAGGGCATGTACATTAGTGCGTTCTGCAGAAATGATTAGCATTTGATCTACGTCGGCCCTTGGTTCAAGGTCAATATCGATATTGTGGCGCAGCAGCAGCTACCGGAAAAATGTGCCTGAGGCTCTCGTCGCTATAAACCGAACGTAATGGATCAGTGTGACTTGAGCAGAGATGCAGGCTGCCGCAGGCGTACGCCCGTACCGTCAAATCAGTGAGTCTGTAAGAGAGAGCGTTACAGGTGTGAGAGAATGTGAAAGAGCACTTAGAAAATTTTGTGGGGAAGGCTAACCAAAGGCTGCGTTTTATTGGCAGGACACTTAGAAAATGTAACAGACCTACTAAGGAGACTGCCGACACTACGCTTGTCCGTCCTCTTTTAGAATACTGCTGAGCGATGTGTGATCCTTACCAGGTAGGACTGACGGAGTACATCGAAAAAGTTCAAAGAAAGGCAGCACGTTTTGTATTATTGCAAAATATGGGACAGAGTGTCACAGAAATGATACAGGATTTCGTTGCGACGGAATCTTCTCACAAAATTCCAACCACCAACTTTCTCCTCCGAATGTGATAATATTTCGTTGACACCGACCTACATAGGGTGGAGCGATCACCACGATAAAATAAGGGAAATCAGAGCTTGCACGGAAAGATATAGGTGTTCATTCTTTCCGCGCGCTATACCTGGTTGGAATAATGGAGAATTCTGAAGGTGGTTCGATGAACTCTCTGCCAGGCACTTAAATGTGACTTGCAGAGTATACGTGTAGATGTAGATGTAGATATCCGGGAAACTGCTGCTCATGTGGGACGAAGTGCTTCGACAGTGCAACGGGTGTGTGCAGATTGGTTCACCGATGACCGTAGAACATGACGAGATGGGTCAGGTCGCACCACCCAGATCACCCCCCAGAGAAGATCGACACCTCATCTGAATGGCACTGCAGGAAAGTCCTGGGTCCTGCTCGGCTCTGGCGCCAGTGGAACAGTGTAACACACCGTAGGCCGGCCGGAGTGGCCGAGCGGTTCTAGGCGCTTCAGTCTGGAACCGCGCGACCGCTACGGTCGCAGGTTCGAATCCTGCCTCGGGCATGGATGTTTGTGATGTCCTTAGGTTAGTTAGGTTTAAGTAGTTCTAAGTTCTAGGGGACTGATGACCTCAGCTGTTAAGTCCCATAGTGCTCAGAGCCATTTGAACCATTTTTTTTTTTAACACACCGTACACTATTAGGGGTGGCAGTCCATCGCCAAACGGCTTGGGTTAATAGCACTTCGTCCTCTTCTCCGTCTATCTGTGACGAATGTTGCAGAAACACGCCAAAGGTGTATAGAACTACGTCACCGGGGACAGGAATGTACTGAGATAGCGTTTTTTGAACAAGCCAGGTTCTTTTTGTTTGTAAATGATGGCTGCATTTTGGTTCGCCGCAGACAGGGGGAGCTGCACCACAGCGATTGCATTCGGACGAGGCATACAGCGCCGACTCAAAGCCTTATGGTGTGGGGTGCTACTGGATACACCCACAAATCACAGGTGGTGCGTGTCCAGGACACTGCGACCAGTGTGACCTACGTGAATGGCATCCTGCGCCCCATAGCCATACCCTTTTTTCACAGCACCACAGACGCCATTTTTCAGCAGGACAATGAACAACCACATGTTGCTACACAAACACGTGCTTTCTTGGTGTCACATGATGTCAGACTTGTCACCAATCGAAAATGCGTGGTGTAACGACGGGTACAGCACTGCTGTGGTTATACCACAAGACACCATTCGCACCTTATACGCGTCGACGTCATCACGCATAGAACAAGTTTCAGGGTCCTATGGTTGATCCTGTGCCAACTAGGCAACAGGACACATGCTGAACCGAGGTGACTGAAATGCTAGTCATTACTGCAGAGCATAGTAATGCACATGTCCTGTGAATATGAACGTCCTATCTGTAGTCGTTCAAGATGTTCTGTTTTTTCTGAAAATATGCGTACTTGTCGAAAATGAAAAAGTTTACCCATCTCTGTGACTACAAATTCAATCGAAATTATCAGCTAAGATGTACCTTATTTTTTATTCGGGTACATAGCAGCGCTTTCACTGTCGTTTACACCCATAAACATACACTACTGGCCATTAAAATTGCTACGCCAAAAAGAAATGCATATGATAAACCGCCATTCATTGGACAAATATATTATACTATAACTGACATGTGATTACATTTTCACGCGATTTGGTTGCATAGAGCCTGAGAAATCAGAACCCAAAACAACCACCTCTGGCCGTAATAACGGACTTGATACGCCTGGGCATTGAGTCAAACAGAGCTTGGATGGCGTGTACAGTAACAGCTGCCCATGCACCTTCAACACGATACCACAGTTGATCAAGAGTAGTGACTGGCGTATTGTGACGAGCCAGTTGCTCGGCCACCATTGACCAGACGTTTTCACTTGGTGACAGATCTGTAGAATGTGTCGGCCAGGGCAGCAGTCGAACATTTTCTGTATCCACAAAGGCCCGTACAGGACCTGCAACATGCGGTCGTGCATTATCCTGCTGAAATGTAGGGTTTCGCAGGGATCGAATGAAGGGTAGGGCCACGGGTCGTAACACATCTGACATATAACGTCCAATGTTCAAAGTGCCGTCAATGCGAAGAAGAGGTGACGGAGACGTGTAACCAACGGCACCCCATACCATCACGCCGGATGATACGACAGTATGGCTTTGAAGAATAGAAGCTTCCAATGTGCGTTCACCGCGATGTCGCCAAACACGGTGCGAACATCATGATGCTTTGAACAGAACCTGGATTCATCCAAAAATATGACTTTTTGCCATTCGTGCACCCGGGTTCGTCGTTGAGTACACCATCGCAGGCGCTCCTGTCTGTGATGCAGCATCAAGGATAACCGCAGGCATGGTCTCCGAGCTGATAGTCCATGCTGCTGCAAACGTCGTCGAACTGTTCGTGCAGATGGTTGTTGTCTTGCTAACGTCCCTATCTGTTGACTTAGGGATCGAGACGTGGCTGCACGATCCGTTACAGCCATGCGGATAAGATGCCTGTCGTCTCGACTGCTGGTGATACGAGGCCGTTGTGATCCAGCACGGCGTTCCGTATTACCCTCCTGAACAGACCGATTCCATATTCTGCTAACAGTCACTGGATCTCGACCAACGCGAGCAGCAATGTCGCGATACGATAAACCGCAATCGCGATAGTCTACAATCCGACCTTTATCAAAGTCGGAAACGTGATGGTACGCATTTCTCCTCCTTACACGAGGCATCACAACAACGTTCCACCAGGCAACGCCGGTCAACTGCTGTTTGTGTATGAGAAATCGGTTGGAAACTTTTTCTCATGTCAGCACATTGTAGGTGTCGCCACCGGCGCCAACCTTGTGTGAATGCTCTGAAAAGCTAATCATTTGCATATCACAGCATCTTCTTCCTGTCGGTTAAATTTCGCGTCTGTAGCACGTCATCTTCGTGGTGTAGCAATTTTAATGGCCAGTAGTGTAGTTGGTAATTCTCATGTAAGTTGCATCGTAGCACGAATTAATAGTCGAATTCCACACCGCCCTGTGTGTCTCAGCTCAATTTGTAGCAGAATTCATCACCATTATCCGCCTCCGTAGCTGCACGCATTTGCCTTGGCGCTCGACTCGTAGGTAGTGGCTTCGAATCCTGATGGTGGAAGGATGTTTCAACGTCGTTATCTGATCGGTAACGAGAGGCGGGAACATTTCTGCTCAACAGATTTTGCGCTAAATTCCATATTTGTCCCCAGTATGTCTATTCCTACGTGAGATCCACAGATCTGTAGGCACCAGTACACAGGTTGATGCCGTGTTCCTAGATTTCAGGAACGCATTTGACACCGTCTCGCGCTGTCATTTAATGAATCAAATAGAGGCTTGTCGACCATCGGAGCAGATTTGCGGCTAGATTCTAGAGTTAATGTAGAGAGAATGCAACACGTCGCTCGTAATGGAACAAAATCTACAGGTGTAAAAGTAATTTTAGGACTATCCCCAGAAAGTGTGACAGCACGGTTAGTTTTCACGATATCGAGATTTATGCCGTAAGTCATGGCAACTACGGTATATCTTCTGACAATGCGACAACATGGGAATTGAACCAGTAAGGCAGTGTGTATCTGAATGCCAACGTAAAATAGGATTCCGCTAACGGAGGTCACGGAAAAGGATGAAATGACACATGCGCATTGGAACTCTTTGTAAATTTATTGTACACAAGTACAAAGTGAACAAACATCAATCATAACCAATTACTGCTCTTCATAATAGTCCTCATTTCCTAAACACTGGACTGAACTTCACTTTAATGCATCGCTGTTAACAGCAGCACTCAGAATTAATGAATTGGCGGTTCGTCTTTCCCTAAAAAATATGTCACGTTTTTCCTCCGTTTCCTACGTTACTTTTTCTGGTTTTTGGTTTATATCAGCCTCTCTTTTTTACTTCAGTTCTCCTATTTTCAATAGCGCTTTGGCACAAATTTTGTTTCATTGCTGCCTATCATACCCCTTGTAAGTTATAGCTACGAGGGCTGTTCAATAAAGAATGATCATAATTTTTTGGCAACATACCTTCACTCATCCTCATAATTTTGATGGTCCTCCTCAAAGTAGTCTCCCATGAATGCGATGCACTTGTCCCAGAGTTTCTGCCAATCTTCAAATACATGTTGGAAACCATTTTTTAAGAGGTCTTTCAAAATTACCTCCGCAGCCTTCACGACTGCTTCTAAAGACTGATAATGCCTCCCACGAAGGAAATAGAAAAAAGTCAGATGTGGCTAAATTCGGACTCTAGGGAGGGTGAGGGATGCACTTCACGTTGATTTTTGCAAGATATTCAGCAACAACATTGGTAATATGCGGCCGCACGGTGCAGCATCCAGCCTGCTTCACGGAAATGTGGCCTTATGCGCCTGATATGGACTAGCAATGTTTTCAGGACATCACTGTAGTATTGTCCAGTTACTGATGTGTGTGCAAGTACAACATGATGATAAACCATTCCATGAATATCAAAGAATGGGATGACCATAATTTTCCCAGCAGAAGCAACCACTCTAGGGTTTTTTCGGGGTTGGTGATGAAGGAGATTTCCACACTGAGCTTTACTGTTTGCTCTCAGGATCAAAATGGCGTAGCCAAGTTCATCAGCTGTGATTACATTTGAAAGAAACTACGGATCTTCCTCTAACATCAACTTTAAATGCATTCAGACCGTCGGCCGGAGTGGCCGAGCGATTCTAGGCGCTACAGTTTGGAACCGCGCGACTGCTACGGTTGCAGGTTCGAATCCTGCCTCGGGCATGGATGTGTGTGATGTCCTTAGGTTAGTTACGTTTAAGTAGTTCTAAGTTCTAGGGGATTGATGACCTCAGAAGTTAAGGCCCATAGTGCTCAGAGCCATTTGAACCATTTGCATTCAGACCTGCACGATAATGTCTTCGAACCCATCTCTCACCAACACGTGTCATGTGTAATTTTTCTGTCATCAACGAGTGGGTGGCACCCAATGAAATGTTCAGTATTTCAGAAAGTGATCTTAAGGTAATTCGTCGATCCTCTCTCGTAATGATAGCAGCAGTGTTGATGTTTTCTTCCTCAAGAGCAGTAACTGGAGCACGGGGTCCTCCTTCCTTTGAAATTGATTGTCTCCCCTCTTTAAACATTTTAATCCACCTTCGAGCTGTGCTGTAGGGAAGAACAGACTCTCCATAGCCCTCTTGTAACATTGCATAGGCCTCAGCGGAAAGTTGGTTGAGACGAAAGCAGAATTTCAAAGCCACATATTGTTCCTCGCGTGTTACCTCCATTGCGGCCGTAAGCGATACTGAACATGTGTGATCTTGCCTGTCCCTCACAGGCGGGAACCAGTAGTCCCAACAAAGAAACTACTACGGCGTGATTGTTGCAGATTAAGCTAACAGAATATCATAAGATTAAATTTTAGCGCGAGAAATTATGACCAAAAAATTATGATCAATCTTCATTGAACAGCCCTCGTATAAAACTGTGTGCTAGTGAAAGCGCCAGTGCATTGTTGGTAAACCTTATATAGTCACACATAAATGATCTAGTTCGAAATTCCATTTGCTTTGTTCGAGCTGGGAAACTGCAGATACTCATTTTATAAATCAGACAGGAATTAGCACTTTCGTAGCTCTTAGCAGCCCAACAACGCAACGGAAGTAGCTAAGTAAGTTTCCAAATGCATTTTATTCCATTCCTCAAATATCTGTTTACGTAGGAACCTCAGAAAATAAGTTACGCGTGTCGTTCCACTCACAGACCATTGCGCAAAAATAGTGGCACGTAGTCAGAGAATAGTGCACGTTCAGGGTGTCCCACAAGCACAGATCTGCTGCGGTGCGGATAACAGATGGCTCACAGTCTACATCTACAGTTACATATGTACTCTGAAAATCACATTTTAACTGCCTGGCAGATGGTTCATCGAACCACCTTCACAAGAATTCTATATTATTCCAATCTCGTACAGCGTGCGGAAGAAACGAACACCTATATATTTCGGTTCGAGCTCTGATTTCCCTTATTTTATTATGGTGATCTTTTCTCCCTATTTAGGTCGGCGTCAACAAAATATCTTCCATTCGGAAGAGAAAGTTGGTGACTGAAATTTCGTGAGAAGATTCTGCGGCAGCGAAAAACACTTTTGTTTTAGTGATGTCCACCCCAAATCCTGTATCATTTCAGTGACACTCTCTCACCTATTTCGCGATAACACAAAACGTGCTTCTCTTCTTTGAATTTTCTCGATGTACTCCGTCAGTCCTATCTGGTAAGGATGCCACACCGCACAGCAGAATTCTAAAAAGAGGACGAAAAAGCGTAGTGTAGGCTGTCTCTTCAGTAGGTCTGCTACATTTTCTAAGTGTCCTGCCAATAAAAAGTAGTCTTTGGTTAGCCTTCCCCACAGCATTTTCTATGTGTTCTTCCCAATTTAAGTTGTTCGTGACTGTAGGTATTTAGCTTAATTTACGGCCTTGAGATTTGACCGATTTATCGTGTAACCGAAGTTTAAAGGATTCCTTTTAGCACTGATGCAGATGACCTCACACTTTTCGGTATTTAGGCTCAGTTGCCAATTTTCGCACCATACAGATAAATCGTTTTGCAATTAGTATTGATCTTCTGACGACTTTACTAAACGATAAACGACAGCGTTACTGCAAATAACCTAAGACGGCTGCTCAGATTGTCTCCTAAATCGTTTATAGAGATGAGGAAGAGGAAAGTGCCAATAACATTACCTAGGGGAACGCAAAAAATCACTTCTGTTTTACTCGATGACTTTCCATCAATTACTACAAACTGTAACGTCTCTGACGGGGAATCACGAATCCAGTCACGATATTCCATAAGCAAGCAATTTCACTACAAGCTTGTGTGGTACGGTTTCAAAAGCTTTCTGGAAATCTAGATATACGGAATCAATTTGGAACCCCTTGTCAATAGCACTCAACACTTCGTGTTAGTAAAGAGCTAGTTGTTTCACAAGAATGATGTTTTCTAAATTAGTGTGGAATGTGTGTCAATAGACCGTTTTCTTCGATGTAATTCATAACAATCGAACACAATATATATGTTCCAAAGTCCTGCTACATATCGACGTTAATGATGTGAAATTGTAATATAGTGGATTACTCCTATTACCTTCCCTTTAATATTGGTGTGACTTGTACAGTTTTCCATTCTTTGGGTATGGATCTTTCCTCGAGCGAACGGTTGCATATGATTAAACATGGAGCTATTTCATCAGCATACTCTGAAAGCAACCTAACTGGTATACAGTCTGGACTCGAAGACATGCTTTCATTAAGTGATTTAAACTGGTTCACTACTCCGAGGATATCTACTTCTAAGTTGCTAATGTTGGCAGCTGTTCTTGATTGGAATTCTGGAATATTGACTTCGTCTTCTTTGCTGAAGGAATTTCAGAAGGCTGTGATTAGTAACTCTGCTTCTGCAGCACTGTTGTCGATAGTATTTCCGTTGCTACCGAGCAGAGAAGGCATTGATTGTGCCTTGCCTCTAGGATACTTCACATAAGACCAGTATCTCTTTGGATTTTCTGCCTGGTTTCGAGACAAAGTTTCGCTTTTGAAACTATTATAAGCATTGAAGTCCGCGCTAAATTTCGAGCTTCTGTAAAAGCTCGCAAATCTTGGAGATTTTGTGTCCATTTTAATTTGGCATGTTTTGTTTCATTGTCTCTGCAACAGTGGATTGACCCGTTTTGTGAGTAAAGGAGGATCTGTTCTGTCGTTTGTTAATTTATATGGTATAAATCTCTCAATTGCTCTGAATTCAAGCCACATCTGGTCTACACTTACCTTGTTAATTTGGAAGAAGTGGTAATTGTCTGTTAGGAAGGCGCCAAGCGAATTTTTATCTGCTTTTTTTTTAGTAGGTACATTTTTCGTTTATTTTTGGAGGATTTGGGGGTAACAATATTCAGTCTCGCTACGACTACTCCGTGTTAACTAATTCCTGTATCCGTTTTCATGCTCGTTATTAGCTCAGGATTATTTGTTACTAAGAGGTCTTATTTGTTACTAAGAGGTCAAGAGTGTTTTCACATCCGTTTCAATCGCGTGGACTAATGAACAAACTACTCGAAATAATTTTCAGTGAATGCGTTTAGCACAATTTCGGATGGTGCTTTACGCGTACCTCCGGAATTAAGCATGTATTTTCGCCAACATATCGAGGGTAAATTAAAGTCACCACCAACTATAATTTTATGAGTCGGGTATGTGTTTGAAATCGAACTCAAGTGCGCGACTAAAATGGCACTGCAACTGGAAACTCACTTCAAAGCTGAAGGACGCGGGACAGTAAGATCCTTTTGAATAGAACTTCTGAATTGCACACATATTCACCAGCGAAATTCTGGCAGTATACGGACAAAACGCAATGACTCGTCCAGCAGTAGTGATATGGTGTCAACAGTTTGACCAAGGTCGCACAGAAGTGGGTGATGCTGAATCAGGAAGACCAGATCTTGCACTATCTGATTTCCATCTTTTCAGCAAGCTGACAGAACATCTGAGGGGAAGGGATTTACCAACGATGAGGACTTCCACACACAGCTCCGCGAATGGCTCTTCGACCAAAGAGTGGATTTCTGTCGTCGAGGAAATGAACGAATGGCAGACCGATCTGGACCGTCGTTTAGAGAGGGCTGGCAACTGTGCTCAAAAACTTCTGTCACTTCGAAATGTAGTGCACTACTCAATAAAAGTAACATGGCCTGCCATATGTGTAAGCTTACTTTTTGAAGTCTGCTCGCGTATTACTACACTACTGGCCATTAAAACTGCTACACCAAGAAGAAATACAGATGATAAACGGGTATTCATTGGACAAATGTATAATACTAGAACTGACACGTGATTACATTTTCACGCAATTTGGGTGCATAGATCCTGAGAAATCAGAACCCAGAACAACCACCTCTGGCTGTAATAACGGACTTGATACGCTTGGGCATTGAGTCAAACAGAGCTTGGATGGCGTGTACAGGTACAGCTGTCTATGCAGCTTCAACACGATGCCACAGTTCATCAAGAGTAGTGTCTGGCGTATTGTGACGAACCATTTGCTCGGCCACCATTGATCAGACGTTTCCAGTTGGTGAGAGATCTGAAGAATGTGCTGGCCAGGACAGCAGTCGAACATTTTCTGTATCCAGAAAGGCCCGTAAAGGACCTGCAACATGCATTCGTGCATTATCCTGCTGAAATGTAGGGTTTCGCAGGGATCGAATGAAGGGTAGGGCCACGGGTCGTAACACATCCGACATATAACGTCCAATGTTCAAAGTGCCGTCAATGCGAACAAGAGATGACCGAGACGTGTAACCAATGGCACCCCATACCATCACGCCGGACGATACGCCAGTATGGCGTTGACGAATACACGCTTCCAGTATGCGTTCACCGTGTTGTCGCCAAACACAGATGCGACCATCACGATGCTGTAAACAGAACCTGGATTCATCAGAAAATATGACTTTTTGCCATTCTTGCACCCTGGTTCGTCGATGAGTACACCATCGCAGGCGTTCCTGTCTGTGATGCAGCATCAAGGGTAACCGCAGCCACGGTCTCCGAGGTGATAGTCCATGCTGTTGCAAACGTCGTCGAACTGTTCGTGCAGATGGTTGCTGTCTTGCAAACGCCCCCCATCTGTTGGCTCAGGGATCGAGACGTGACTGCACGATCCGTTACAGCCATGCGGATAAGATGCCTGTCATCTCGACTGCTAGTGATACGAGGCCGTTGGGATCCAGCACGGAGTTCCGTATTACCCTCCTGAACCCACCGATTCCATATTCTGCCAACAGTCATTGGATTTCGACCAACGCGAGCAGCAATGTCGCGATAGGATAAACCGCAATCGCGATAGGCTACAATCCGACCTTTATTAAAGTCGGAAACGTGATGGTACGCATTCATCCTCCTTGCACAAGGCATCACAACAACGTTCCACCAGGCAACGCCGGTCAACTGCTGTTTGTGTATGAGAAATCGGTTGGAAACTTTCCTCATTTCAGCACGTTGTAGGTATCGCCACCGGCGCTAACCTTGTGTGAACGCTCTGAAAAGCTGATTATTTGCATATCACAGTATCTTCTTCCTGTCGGTTAAATTTTGCGTCTGTAGCACGTCATCTTCGTGGTGTAGCAATTTTAATGGCCAGTAGTGTACATTCGAGAGGAGTAGGCATCAGGTGACAAGCAGAAGAGAAGATCAATTGGAAAAATGAATAGTTTTCTATATCTTTGAGGCGCTTCTAGGTGAAGGGTGCAAGGTTCATTGACTATTGTTCAAAAGTCTGATCGTACAGTTATAGCTACAATTAATGTGAAATGGTAGAAAATGTAAAGAGTGTAGATATACTTGTTTTGTTAATAAGACTACCTTTCCTGCTGCTGGAAAAGGCAGTTTCATTTACAAAACAACTATTTATATGCTTGCTGCGGAGGATGGCTACGCAAACAAACTTAAGTGTAGGTGGCTTAAACTTCAAACTTCACATTAACATATCACTTATTCCCTTTTGCACTTTTGAACCTTACAGCCCTTTGCCCATTCTCTCTCTCTCTCTCTCTCTCTCTCTCTCTCTCTCTCTCTCTCTCTCTCTCCCTCTGTGTGTGTGTGTGTGTGTGTGTGTGTGTGTGTGTGTGTGTGTGTGTGTGTGTGTGGTTGCCCTACATGAGCAGAAAGTGCGAAATTCATCGTGTGTTATGTGGTTGTGCCACATAACACGATACTAACAGAATGCAGTAATGACTGCCATTCCGGAGGTTTGTGGCTGCTCAAATTAGAGTCCTACCCTCGTGACTCCTAACAGGCGCTACAGTCAATAGAGCTGCAATTATTTTCACTAAAAAGGAACAAAAAATGACGCAGTTTACATTCCTGACCAACATCGTAAACGTGCTTCTCTCCCACACCCGCTGAACGGTGAACTACCGAACAGATGACGAATCGTACTTTGCCGTTTTTCTGTATCTACTACTTCCCATCGCAGTCAGATTCAGCGTTCGACACCAGTTTATCTATCTTGTCCACAAACAATTTCTTGTTTTCTTCTTTACCGCCTTCTTGCTTTTTGTCTTAATTCTTCTTTATTACAGCCCTCTAGTCGTCTTCAGATAGCATCCTCTGATGACACGGACAAAGTACTATGAGTTACTGTTCATGTTATACATTAACAATGACGAGAAGTTACAGCGCCAGAATTTTCTAAAACCATACATTTATCTACGATGAAATAGTAACGAGTAAAGACGCAGTGATATCGAGTTGAGTCTCGACCAAAAAATCTGATATCGACTAGCAGTCGGTTCTAAAGGTAGAGAAATGCAAAGTCTTGTGCTTCAGTAAACGTAAAGATGTGGTGCTCTTCGACTGCAGAATTATTATATCACAACTAAGACAATTCTGTCATATAAACAACTGGCAGTGAAATGTATAGAATGAACACCTACGGTCAATGGCAGGTTACACAATAGGTGGACTACGATTCGTTGGTAAGGTACTGGGAAATTGAAATTTCTCTAGAAATTTTTCCAATCCATATGTGGAATGCAGCACACCAGTGCTTAACAGTATTGGTTAAAAACAGTCTTGGTTGTAATTTTAGTTTTCATTTTTCAACGACGCGTTTCACCTTTTTTTAGGGTCTTCAGGTTATCTACATAGAAAACAGAGAACAATACATCTATTTATGAATCGCGATCGCGTTGTGCAGACTTGGATAACGTATAAGCATGTAAAAACAGATCACCTATTGAAAGAGCAAATACCTTAATTTGGTATTTCTTAGAAGAATCCTTTAGCCACTGGAGCCAAAGGGCATCGTCGATTATATCAGGCCAACATCGTCTTCGTTAAACTGAGTAAAAACTAGAAATATCAAATGGTTAATTCATTACCTTTTCTAGATGGACGCGAGAGACACCAAGATCTGCATAACGCGTTCCCGTTCACAGGAGCGAGTAACAGAATAAGATGGGGGCTCAGGTACTATTAGCATAATGCGCCACAGCGTCGTGTGCCAGTACTGAAGCCGAATACAGAATCACCTCAAGAGGTGGCGCTGCGACGCAGCAGTGACAAAAATGAGAGATCGTAAACTTGATATACATACCCACTAAAACTTTATAAATATAATGCACATAAAACATTGATAAGATGGAATTATTAGGGGCAACAACTGTGCAGAACTTATTAAAAAAAAGGCAAAACGCGTCGTTGAAAAATAAAAAACTAAAATTGCAACCAAGACTGTTTTTAACCAATAATTGTAATTTCTGTATAAAAGAGCAAAACACTTGATACTGCCAAGTGTATGGCAAGTTAGCCTACTCTCGTCTCGCCTTCTCGAGCTATAATAATGGTTTTAGTGTCTTCTTAATCTTAATTGTATTGTTTGCTTTATTTTCGTGACATATTCCGAAGGTTGCATGACGACTTGAGTATTTTTCCTACTAGTGTTTTGCCTCCAAATTTTTTTATTCTGTTCTCAATCGGTTGAGGCGTTAAATGTCAGGCATGTTACTCGCTCTACTTTTCCGCTTGGCTGACGCTAGTTGGATCCCTCAGCCTAGAGGGCTCCGAATTGTAGTCAGTAACATGGCGGTGTGTAACGTAAGCATATTGATGAGTGAGAAACAGCTTGTTGTAACCCTCAGAAAATTACAAGCGCTCATCCGAAGACGTCCACTGGGGCACCATTTCTTTCAGCATGACGAGCGCTGCGACATCTGCAACAATTCGAAGCCTCGTGTTCACTCTCATTGTCATCGACTGTCCTCCATACTGCCCCTACTTGGCCCCGTCCGATTTTCATCTGTTTCGAAAATTTAATGAATACCTTCGAGGACTTCACTCTGATAGTGATGAAGCGGGGCAAGCAGAGGTGGCTCCGTCAACAAAGTCAAACATACTACAGTGACAGTATCAATAAACTGGTCTCTCGTCAGCAGAGACATGCTGTTCGCCTGAGTAAGTTCGTTGAGAAATAATAATGTAGACATGAAGAATAAAGATGTAGAATGTTAATAAATTTTGTTTTCTTTAAGAAGCTTTAAGATGTTCCAAATAAAAATTGGAGACATTACTTTTCAGCACGCCCTCGTATATGAAACGATGTTCATTAAAAGTCTTGTTTCAACAGTGAATAAGTCAGCTATACTGGAAGAGAAATAGGCACTTTTTTATCTTATTTGGTACTGAGAAACAAAAGACAATGGATAAATGAAAAAGTTGCTCTGTAGCCTAGAATAATTTTATGGTTTTGCCGAGCAAATAAAGTTGTTTTTTGAAACGTTCGCACAACACTGTTCTTTCACCTTACAACATCTCTCACGCGGGTGCACCCGTTCCTGCCTTGCTGAATCGTAGTGCAACAGCAGCCACGTATGTAAAAAATTATCAAGAACGCGGTCACCTGTAAGTTCATCTCCAGTTTAGTTAGTTACATTCCACAGATTATTTGTACGATTCTTTTATCTAAATGATGTGGAACGTGTCCGTTTGCAGCGTATGTATACATGATTGGTGTTAATGAAAACACTATTTTACTCATACTCATGCAGCTACACTTTTTTTTTTACTTGCTGCCAATTATTAAGCAGAAATACGTCGGTTGAATAGAAGGATTCGTCCACGAGAAACGGTTTTAAATTAGATTTAAAACTTGCTTCACTACCTGTCAGACATTTTATGTTATTACACAAATGACCAAATATTTTTGTTACTACACACTGAACTCCCTTTAGAGTCACTGACAACTTTATCAAAGGGTAATAAGGGTAATTTTTTCCTCTATTGTTGTAGATATGGACATCACTGTTCTTCTCAAATTGTGATTCGTTTTTTATGACGAATTTCATTACCGAATATATATATATATATATATATATATATATATATATATATATATATATATATATATTTTTTGTGGCGACGCCGTTAAAATGCCTAGCTCCTTGTAGAGGTATCCTTCATGACGTCCAAAGGTGAACGCTACATATTATTCTTACTGCTCGATTTTATGCAATCAATACTTTCTTTCTAAGTGAAGAGTTGCCCAAGACAATTATTCCGTAAGACAATATTGAGTTCAAATGGTTCAAATGGCTCTGAGCACAATGGGACTCAACTGCTGTGGTCATCAGTCCCCTAGGACTTAGAACTACTTAAACGTAACTAACCTAAGGACATCACACACATCCATGCCCGAGGCAGGATTCGAACCTGCGACCGTAGCAGTCGCACGGTTCCGGACTTCGCGCCTAGAACCGCGAGACCACCGCGACCGGCCAATATTGAGTAGGAATATGCTAAATACGTTAGGACGTTGATACGTTTGTATGCAAGATTTGCAGTTATACGAAGAGCAAAAGTAGCTGAACTTAATTGTTCGAGAAGCTCTGTAATATGCTTCTTCTAGTTCAGTTTTTCATCAGTATGTAAACTCAAAAATTTAGAGCGTTCTACCCTCTTTACTGACTCCTCCTCACATGCAGCAACAATTGTTGGGTGTTGGTGTGACTCTTTGTTGTACTGAACTGAATGTTGTGTTTCTTTTTTTCAAAATTTAGAATGAGTCCATGTTCAGAGAAGCACTTAATAATTATTTGGAAATATCATTTACCAACTCTTCTGCAGCTTTCCCTCTAATGGTATTTATTATAAAAGTAGTTTCGTCTGCAAAAACTATCGATTTTGCCTGTTGAATACTAAGTGGAAGGTCATTCACACATACAAGAAACAGGAATGAACCCAGAATTTAAAGCTGGGGTACATTCTTTGTGATTTTTTTTTCCCGCAGTCACTAAAATTTTCTACCTTTCCAACATTGTCTGAAATATTGAGCACAACCTTTTGCATATTGCTTGTTAAGTATGATTTCCAGACCAGCTGTGCTTAAAACCCTCAAATCCATGAGAGTAGAGTTTTTCTAAGGGAGTAACATGACATACACAATCAAACACCTTAGAAAAATCACATAAAATACCAACCGGTAATATATTATTAATTACGGTTTGTTCTCTGTGATGCATAAATATCATTCTTAGTCTAGCTGTGTCTGCTAAGTAATTTCTTTCCACTTAAGTTACTTTTCAATATTTATGTCAGTAAGGAAATTGGAGGATAACTATTTAGATCTGATGTGAATTTTAAAATTTTCCCGGTGAACTGACTGTTGATTCGACGATACTACTCAAGGTGACAACCTGAAGATGACTGGCAGTTGCCCAGTTGAAATATCGTGCGAGGTATTGAACGACGACCGGCTGCATGCCCGAAACCTGTTTGAACTGTTTAGGTCTGTCTTGTCACCATTCTTATGAAGTGGTTTAACCTGCCTAGAAAAATTTCGTGTACCAGTGATTCACTGCATATGTCACTAAGGACATTACTTATCAAGCTGCAACAACTTTTCAGAATTATGTAAATAAATTTTTTCTGGGTTTGTGACCGCATCGTCAATACGTAAAATTACCCTTGTTTCGGTCACTGTTGCAAGCGACCTTCTACAGGGTGAATACTGCCACAAATTTACTATGGAAAATATGGAATTTGGCATTAGCATCTCTTTCTGCATGCACAGCACCCAGTCCCAAACCGCTCGTTCTCGATTACTCTTAAAACGCAGTAACCTGTTCTCATTAACAAGCCTGGCTGCTTTGTATGGACCTGCCTCAGGGATGAAAGATTCTATGCTGTTTATTCCCATTAATTGTAGAACATAGTCAGATAGACCATTACCAGTTGGGTGTTCAATTGTTTCAACCTGAGGACTGTCTATAAAAATGTCATCAATATCCTACTATTTGTTCGCTCACGAGTTGGAAAAGTGACTACTGAAATTAGCGTGAAACACACAAATAATATTTCTAGTTCGTTTTTCTCTTGCGTGTCTTTTAAGAAATCTACGTTGAAATCTCCACGAACTGCTAACTGTTTCTTCTTGTCTGACAGACAGCTCAATTTATTATTTATGTTATTTATAGCGCGTTTCTGCGGTATAATACGCCATTATCGGGCATTCTATACTGGATAGTGGCTGATGTTCCAATAAGAAACGTGTGTACGTCATATCGTGCGAAGACTGATTCTTTTCACTCAGAACATACATACGTTTGGCACGGGGAAATCGGCCGCTATCGAGTATACCGGACCTGATGATGATGTATTATACCGCCGTAACCGGTATACTATAAAATAAATTGAGATAAACTTATACTTGACGGTCTCTTTGACATTTTTAACATTAAAATACCGGTACGTCTGTTTATGCGTCTGCTGTTCCCTATTACCATCTGTACTAAAGCGAAGTTATTTAACGCAGTTTTCCGAAATTCCTTCACCAGGGAAGACGAATGGAATATTCCAGAATTTGAAACACGAACATCTGCTGGCATGAGTTTCTTAGAAGTAGATACCTTACGGGTTGCGAAGCAACTCAAATCGCTTGATACGGGCAAGTCTTCAGGTCCAGATTGTATACCGATTAGGTTCCTTTCAGATTACGCTGATACTATAGCAATCATATACAACCGCTCGCTCACCGATAGATCTGTACCTACAGATTGGAAAATTGCGCAGGTCGCACCAGTATTCAAGAAGGGTAGTAGGAGTAATCCATTTAACTACAGACCTATATCATTGACGTCGGTTTGCAGTAGGGTTTTGGAGCATATACTGTATTCAAACATTATGAATCACCTCGAAGGGAACGATCTATTGACACGTAATCAGCATGGCTTCAGAAAACATCGCTCTTGTGCAACGCAGCTAGCTCTTTATTCGCACGAAGTAATGGCCGCTATCGACAGGGGATCTCAAGTTGATTCCGTATTTCTAGATTTACGGAAAGCTTTTGACACCGTTCCTCACAAGTGACTTCTAATCAAGCTGCGGACCTATGGGGTATCGTCTCAGTTGTGCGACTGGATTCGTGATTTCCTGTCAGGAAGATCGCAGTTCGTAGTAATAGACTGCAAATCATCGAGCAAAACAGAAGTGATATCAGGTGTTCCCCAGGGAAGCCTCCTGGGACATCTGCTGTTCCTGATCTATATAAATGACCTGGGTGACAATCTGAGCAGTTCTCTTAGACTGTTCGCAGATGATGCTGTAATTTAGCGTCTACTAAGGTCATCCGAAGACCAGTATCAGTTGCAAAGCGATTTAGAAAAGATTGCTGTATGGTGTGTCAGGTGGCAGTTGACGCTAAATAACGAAAAGTGTGAGATGATCCACATGAGTTCCAAAAGAAATCCGTTGGAATTCGATTACTCGATAAATAGTACAATTCTCAAGGCTGTCAATTCAACTAAGTACCTGGGTGTTAAAATTACGAACAACTTCAGTTGGAAGGACCACATAGATAATATTGTCGGGAAGGCGAGCCAAAGGTTGCGTTCCATTGGCAGGACACTTAGAAGATGCAACAAGTCCACTAAAGAGACAGCTGACACTACACTCGTTCGTCCTCTGTTAGAATATTGCTGCGCGGTGTGGGATCCTTACCAGGTGGGATTGACGGAAGACATCGAAAGGGTGCAAAAAAGGCAGCCCGTTTCGTATTATCACGTAATAGAGGAGAGAGTGTGGCAGATATAATACACGAGTTGGGATGGAAGTCATTAAAGCAAAGACGTTTTTCGTCGCGGCGAGACCTTTTTACGAAATTTCAGTCACCAACTTTCTCTTCCGAATGCGAAAATATTTTGTTGAGTCCAACCTACACAGGTAGGAATGATCATCAAAATAAAATAAGAGAAATCAGAGCTCGAACAGAAAGGTTTAGGTGTTCGTTTTTCCCGCGCGCTGTTCGGGAGTGGAATAGTAGAGAGATAGTATGATTGTGGTTCATGAACCCTCTGCCGCCGGCTCGTGGTTCTAGGCGCGCAGTCCGGAACCGTGCAACTGCTACGGTCGCAGGTTCGAATCCTGCCTCGGGCATGGATGTGTGTGATGTCCTTAGGTTAGTTAGGTTTAAGTAATTCTAAGTTCTAGGGGACTGATGACCACAGCAGTTGAACCCTCTGCCAAGCACTTAAATGTGAATTGCAGAGTAGTCATGTAGATGTAGATGTAGATGTACTTACTTTGAAACTGCGTCACCAGATTTTGTTAGCTTTGCTCCAGGAAAATGACAACGTCGTCAGGCATATCCTAGTATTAGCCCGTAATTTTTTGATGTAGTAATGCCACCATATATGATGAGTAACTATTACCAGGTAGAATAACTCCGAAAGTATGACAGTAGCTGAAATGTTTGTGGGACAAATGTTCCATGAGACAACGGAGGCCATAATATGACGATGGTTTTTTGTTGCTAGGTGAGGTCGTCAGAGATATGGAGGTAAACTTTTTTTTTAATGGAATGCTATTGTTTGGTACTTATTTTCTGATAGCGGCTATCGAGGTGACTCCAATGATATGTAACAGTAAGATCTTTGAAGGTCAGTGAAGGTCACAAAGGTGGCATGAACGTCCATTTACAGAATGTGTTCGAAGTCATGACCAATGGTATCAGTGCAGTGCTGCAATCATCTTATCAGGGATTTAGTGGTATTCCTTATCACTTCGACACTTATCGAAGCACATGCTCTGACAATTCTCTCTCGTATTCTTGGACCACGACCTCACATCCCGGAAAGTATATCAACAGCCATGTCACCCGGTCGTGAAAGCCTTCATTCTACAATCTCTCTCGTATATCGTGCAAATAGTAAAATTCGCCAAATACGGTGTATCCATCTTACGTGCCAATGGCATGTAAACACCATTCGACGGCTTCGCAACACAACACTAATAGGAACGGTAAAGACTACAATATCGTCGAATCAAGCGAATGTGAATGATGTATTCCTTCGGAGGACAAGTCGATATGCTTCTCATTTACGGAGAATGCCAGCGAATTTCAGTGGCAGCTAGAGGCTTGTACGCTGAAAGATATCCTCAACGTACTCACCCTAGACGTCGTACATTTAAATATGTGTATGATAAATTGAGAACAACTGGATCTTTAACGCATCGGAAGTTACTAACGAGGAAATGGAAATTAGTACTCTTGCCTCTGTGGTTCGAGTTCCGTGTGTTAGTTCGCGTCAAATTGCAAGGGAATAATCTGCACACTGGTGTTGTTTGTGTTCTGCATCGTCATAAATATCATCCTTACCATGTAAGGCACCAAGAATTAACTGTTACGGATTGTGTGTGCACTGAAAATTAAACACAACCATCTCATCATCATCAGAGGGAAAAGAAAACGGCAGCAGCAATGAAACAGCTCTAACAATAAGAAATAAATACGTAGACATGAAGAATAAAGATGTAGGAAGTTAAGAGTTTGTTCTATTTCAAAGGGCGCTGTCACCATGAAACAACATAATCTCCCTTGAAACAAACGAAAGGGCTACTGACACTTATGGAGGAAGGGGTGCATCACAACTTCTCATCAGTGCATTTAATTTACTATAAAACCTTAGTCAAAAACAACCTTCATAAATTTTGTTTTGACGATCGATAAATTCGACCGGCAAAATAGTTTCTTTAGTCAATGTGCATGACTATTCGTTCACCTCATCATCTCTGTATTCCTGTGTGTCGACTTTTTCTAAGACAAACGGTACCTGTTAACCTCACTTCCGTTATTCAGTGTGACTTCACATTACGTTGACATTACGTCTAGTGCCTGCCGTTTTGGCGGGTTGGCTGCCAGGCAGTGTTAATAAACAAAAATTAAAAATGGATTTACAACACTTATCATTACTCCACCGGCAGACCTTTGTATCCGACAAGTGTTGTCAGTCCTAAACCGATAGCTTGCTCACAGACATGGCTGGTTCGAAACCATTTTTCGTCACAAGCGACTACTCATTTGACACCCCCCCCCCCCCCGCCCCACTCCACCCCCACCCTACCTCTCCCGCTTCCCTCGCACACGTTCATCCGTTGTTTTCACTGCTAATTACACTTGGAAGGCCCTTAACCCCCCCCCCCCCCCCCGCCCTCCCGCCCCGACCTCTTCGCGGCACCCCAAGCAGCCCCTCTAATACGTCCTGTATAGAAAAACTTCGTTGAGGGGCATGGGGCATCTGGCATCCCTCTCAGCTTGCTGTCGCAAGCCGCGGCTTAAACCGACCCTACTCACAGTGAACGCTGAATCTTATTACACTGATTGTGAGCGAAACTGCTGAGCATCTTGGCAATTAAGCGGTGTACGTCCAAGTGCTCTTGGCAGTCATGTCTGCTACCACCACCTGATAGCGAGTAAGTTTGATTTATATGAAGTGTAACGTTCAGATTTTCTGACAAAGTCCTTTAAGAGCATGGCACGGAGGAAGGAGAATGTTACTGAAAAAAGAAATCAACTGGTTGAAAATGTGTCATAAGAAGTGCGAAAAGCACGTGGAACATCTGGAAAGGCAGGGTCGAATTCCAGGAGCTTGATTTGAGAAAAGGTCGTGCATGCTTCCGCGAGCAGGGCTGAGAGCCCGTCAACGCTCTGCGTGGACCATGAACAGCTTACCGTGATGGAAGATTCCTCACAGAAGCAAAGAAAAACAAAAATGGTGGACCTACTGAACTACATACACCCTTCGCGGTATCGTTTCCTTCGGTTTTACAATGTGATCACGACAATGTTTCACACAGTGACGAACAATTTGATGAAATCATGAAAACATCAAATCAATGACACTGAATTTTCATTTTGTGTTTTACGGTTTTCATTTTTATTCGTACCTACTGGCAATAATAACAGTTTCAGTTTCACTTTTGTTTAGGCTCATTCCTTACCCAAATTATTTTTTTATTACATGACACTGAAATTTTAATTTTGAGGTTGTCAAAACGTTTCACCAACACATCTATACATTGTATAGAAAGTTTGCATTTATATGATATTGCCGTTCCCTAATTTAGTCAAGATATATATAATTATGAATTTACAGTGGGCTGCAAATATGAAATTTGCTGTCTTGAGGAAGTGGAATTTTGTAAATACATCACTTAGCAACCAACCCGCCCAATTGTCAGTTAAGTTCGCTTCCGTTTCATTACGTTGCGCTCCGTCCAGTGTTAATCGATCTTCACACTACGCAACCTGCGCCACACATCGAACGGTGCCTTGCAGGCGAAAATGTTTAATGGAACTATACTTACAAGACGTTGATTGTTACAAGCACTTTAATTTTGTTCTTTACACAATCGTGGCTATTTAAACTTTCAAATGGAAGCGTGAACTTGCTGTATGGTGCCAGATCAGTTAATTTTCAGTAATGTAACTCTGTCTCGTTGTCTTGGAGTAATTTGTGATTACATGAAAAACTCGTTTTTGTTAAGGCAAATTACTTCGTAAACAATTCAATCCAATAATCTCTAACGGCTGACATCACAGTGGAAAACCGTTTGGTTGGCGTTCTTCGATTAAGTGCGCTGAACTACAGAGGAAGCGGCTGAGGAAAGCCAGACACCCGCGGTCGTTACGCTCTAGCAGCAAAATAAGCGTTGACGCCAGCTGCATCGTACTCTGGCGTCTGTAGTTCGTGTTACCGGCAACAGAGGGCACTGGCCGTCCTTCGCCGATAATCGTTGAACGGAAATACCGACACGGCCTTGCTTTCAGTGTACAAATAGCGCTCTTGTCTTCACAGCTGCATCTGGACAGTCGCCGTTATCTTCACGCGGCGTTCTTCATTCCGAGCTGTACGGAATTCTTCCGGGACTACGTTGCAAACAAACAAACAGCTGAAGACTGGCTTCCCTCGTTGCTTTACATCTCGGGCTGCCAAGGATTCAGACGCCTCCGCAGGTTAGACATTTCACGGAACAAAAAGATGCCTACATGCTCCGGGTCCGTAATTGTTCTGAAAGCGAGTGACAAATATAAACCGCTTGATCAATTAATATTATTTTTGTGACAGTCTGAATGCGTACGTAGGCTTAACAATTATTCGTTGCTATAGAAACACTGCCGATAGGTCATGGGCACAAAACAGTAACAACTGTTGCTGCATTTTAGCTTATTTGAAATGGGAAAAAATACCACACTGATTGTGGGATAGAGCTATGTATTATTGTTAATTCTGATACTAGTTTGAAAAATGACAGTAGTTAAATGAACACTTGTGCAACAAAGGAAAGCCTTGGCTGTGGTAAAATATTACGTAAATGTACTGCTTTTTGCGTAAATAAAAATATGTGTAACTTTAAAACGTATCTTTAGTATTCATAGAATTGCCAGCTCAGGAGCATGTTTTCGCTGCAAGCGATACACCGCGAAGCTCAGAATTCAATCCACTGCTTTCACTTGTAATTATTTTTATTTTCCAGTATGGATTTTCTGTTGGTGGATATTCACTTACGGACTATAACTAGCACAGTGCGACTTGAAACCGAAACAACACATTTACGTACAATATCATTTTGACTTCTCTTTTATCATTATTAGTTCGGCGAGTGTTGTCCTGAATTGTAAACGTCAGACTGCCGCGACGCATTTCTTTCGTGTGAGGTCATAGTTTTGAAATGCGTCTTGTATTTCGAAAATTTAAAAGAAATTATTTTACCACGGATTAAACTTAGGATAAATGCCGCGACATAGGCCTACGAAATGAATAAATCCATTCACAGTTGTCATAATATTCCTTTACCCCAATTTCGTCTCAACTGTCGCATACACCAACACTTTGCAACGCAAATGGATTTTTGAGTGGTAGCTTGAAAAAGTGTAACTAAGTCAATGTTGCTGAATCAGCGGATTTCCAGTCGCAAACCTTGTGTTTTCCCATTTAACTTATGCAATTGAGTTTTAAATCATACAGGCATTTTCTTTGCGCTTGATTCCTAATTTAATCAAAATTAGTGTAAATTTTCAAAAATTGTTGATAAACCAAGCTATTAGTGAAACACGTTCTTCCCAATCTCCGTAAAAAGATTTCTAATAATTGTTTTTGTAACATTCCTTGGCGGCGAATCATCGTCTACGTAACACACAAGATAATTATTACAATTATGGTAATGGTGTTTCGGTTTGAAATGAGAAAGAGTACACTTATTTTCATATCATAAATGGGAAACGACCACACAGTAACATCTGCGATACTAACAGTTCTGTTTCTATAGTCAGCTACATATTGATCACATTTCCGTATCCAGATTACTGTCGGCATTTCTTACAGTTGATCAGAAATTTTTGTGATAGGTTAATCCTGTGCCCAGCATAGACGCCCATCGTAAAATATTGTGTCGTGAGCAAAAATGTTTCAAATGGCTCTGAGCACTGTGGGACTTAAATTCTGTGGTCATCAGTCCCCTAGAACTTGGAACTACTTAAACCTAACTAACCTAAGAACATCACTTACATCCATGCCCGAGGCAGGATTCGAACCTGCGACAGTAGCGGTCAAGCGGTTCCAGACTGAAGCGCCTAGAACCGCATGTCCACACTGTGTCGTGAGCACCTTCGATGCATTATGATAGGGGAAAAAATAAAGAAAAAACGCGTCCTTTGGTGGATGTGAATACCTGACAACGAGTACATGTTATCAAAATATAGTGGGATCTAAACATACAAAATCACTTGCGATAAGCAGTAAGTCCGGTGTATATGTAACCAAAAACAGTCCTTTTTCTATTATTCCCTACACCTGTGGAACGAGCTGTCTTTGTAGAACTTTTTTCCAGCTATATTCCAGCAATTTGGGAGTGAAGCAAACGGGATAGCAATAAAAAATATTTGTAATCCTTTCCAGTTCCAGTATTTGCTCAGTCACCAAAGGAAATCTCCCGACTGCCTTGTCCATTACTGAAAGCAAAAATAAAATGGAAGAAGTGTGTGATTATGTGTTGGTACATATGTATGTGATTGTGATATGCTACACAGGCACCTAACAGAAGCATGAAAGAATCTCTCCAAAAATGTTGCGCTCTTGGCAGCTTTATGTTATCGGATCTAGGATCCTCAGAGTTAGAGCGCAATGAACCACCAGGAATCAGTGCCGTATCGTGCAGATATTCACCCCCCCCCCCCCCCCCAGGCAGAACTGCCAAAATTTGACGACTCTCCTCCACTTGCCGTCCCCCACCCCTTCTGAAATCTTTCAAGCAAATTTAACAAATTATAATTTTGTGAGTAGGTTTAACTAAAATGAAGCACAACGAATTCGATTTTCCTTGATACAAGAAATGCACGTGTTTAACGTTTAGCGAAGAGATGCGCAAGGAACACAGATTTGGTGGTATTCGCATTAGAATAACAAGAAGAAGCGTAACGCGAAAGTAAGACCTACTTTCAGTTGTCTTAAGACACCACATACAGGGTGTTTCAAAAATGACCGGTATATTTGAAACTGCAATAAAAACTAAACGAGTAGCGATAGAAATACACCGTTTGTTGCAATATGCTTGGGACAACAGTACATTTTCAGGCAGACAAACTTTCGAAACTACAGTAGTTACTATTGTCAACAACAGATGGCGCTGCGGTCCGGGAAACTCTACAGTACGATATTTTCCACATATCCACCATGCGTAGCAATAATATGGCGTAGTCTCTGAATGAAATTACCCGAAACCTTTGACAACGTGTCTGGCGGAATGGCTTCACACGCAGTTGAGATGTACTGCTTCAGCTGTTCAATTGTTTCTGGATTCTGGCGGTACACCTGGTCTTTCAAGTGTCCCCACAGAAAGAAGTCACAGGGGTTCATGTCTGGCAAATATTGAGGCCAATCCACGCCGCCTCCTTTATGTTTCGGATAGCCCAAAGCAATCACACGATCATCGAAATATTCATTCAGAAAATTAAAGACGTCGGCCGTGCGATGTGGCCGGGCACCATCTTGCATAAACCACGAGGTGTTCACAGTGTCGTCTAAGGCAGTTTGTACCGCCACAAATTCACGAAGAATGTCCAGATAGTGTGATGCTGTAATCGTTTCGGATCTGAAAAATGGGCCAATGATTCCTTTGGAAGAAATGGCGGACCAGACCAGTACTTTTTGAGGATGCAGGGACGATGGGTTCCTCATATGCGCCAGTTCTGTTTATTGACGAAGCCGTCCAGGTAAAAATAAGCTTCGTCAGTAAACCAAATGCTGCCGACATGCATATCGCCGTCATCAATCCTGTGCACTATATCGTTAGCGAATGTCTCTCATGCAGCAATGGTAGCGGCGCTGAGGGGTTGCCGCATTTGAATTTTGTATGGATAGAGGTGTCAACTCTGGGGCTTGAGACGATATGTGGACGTTGGCGTCATTTGGACCGGAGCTGCAACACGGCGAACGGAAACCCGAGGCCGCTGTTGGATCACCTGCTGCACTAGCTGCGCGTTGCCCTCTGTGGTTGCCATACGCGGTCGCCCTACCTTTCCAGCACGTTCATCCGTCACGTTCCCAGTCCGTTGAAATTTTTCAAACAGATCTTTTATTGTATCGCTTTTCGGTCCTTTGGTTACATTAAAACTCCATTGAAAACTTCGTCTTGTTGCAACAACACTGTGTTCTAGGCGGTGGAATTCCAACACCAGAAAAAACCTCTGTTCTAAGGAATAAACCATGTTGTCCACAGCACACTTGCACGTTGTGAACAGCACACGCTTACAGCAGAAAGACGACGTACAGAATGGCGCACACACAGACTGCGTTGTCTTCTATATCTTTGACATCACTTGAAGCGCCATCTGTTGTTGAAAATTGTAACTACTGTAATTTCGAAAGCTTGTCCGCCTGAAAATGTACTGTTGTCCCAAGCATATTGCAACAAACGGTGTATTTCTATCGCTGCTCGTTTAGTTTTTATTGCCGTTTCAAATATACCGGTCATTTTTGAAACACCCTGTACTTGAACAATGCAGACGATGACCAGTGACATCGCATCCGTTTGTTTCTACAAGATTTCACCGTACATAAACAGAGTATAGCTGCCTGTAAGCATAACAACTAACAATTCCTGTAATATTATTAATTATTCACCGGAGCCTTATTCCTGAATTATTTTTTATTTACACAGAAACAGTATCAAATAAAACTTGGGACCGGTGGAAGTACACTACTGGCCATTAAAATTGCTACACCACGAAGATGACGTGCTACAGACGCAAAATTTAACCGACAGGAAGAAGATGCTGTGATATACAAACGATTAGTTTTTCGGAGCATTCACACAAGGTTGGCGCCGGTGGCTACACCTACAACGTGCTGACATGAGGAAAGTTTCCAACCGATTTCTCATACAAAAACAGCAGTTGACCGGCGTTGCCTGGTGAAACGTCGTTGTGATGCCTCGTTTAAGAAGGAGAAATGCGTACCATCACGTTTCCGACTTTGATAAAGGTTGGATTGTAGCCTATCACGATTGCGGTTTGTCGTATCGCGACACTGGTGCTCGCGTTGGTCCAGATGCAATGACTGTTAGCACAATATGGAATCGATGGGTTCAGGAGTGTAATACGTAACGCCATGCTGGATCCTAACGGTCTCGTATCACTAGCAGTCGAGATGATAGGCATCTTATCCGCATGGCTGTAACGGATCGTGCAGCCACGTCTCGATCCCTGAGCCAACAGATGGGAGGCGTTTGCAAGACAGCAACCATCTGCACTAACAGTTCGACGACGTTTGCAGCAGCATGGACTATCACCTCGGAGACCGTGGCTGCGGTTACCCTTGAGGCTGCATCAGACAGGAGCGCCCGCGATGGTGTACTCAACGACGAACCAGGGTGCACGAATGGCAAAAGGTCATTTTTTCGGATGAATCCAGGTTCTGTTTACAGCATCGTGATGGTCGTATCCGTGTTTAGCGACAACACGGTGAACGCACACTGGAAGCGTGTATTCGTCATCGCCATACTGGCGTATCACCCAGCGTGATGGTATGGGGTGCCATTGGTTACACGTCTCGGTCGCCTCTTGTTCGCAGTGACGGAACTTTGAACAGTGGACGTTACATTTCAGATGTGTTACGACCCGTGTCTCTACCCTTCATTCGATCCCTGCGAAACCCCACATTTCAGCAGGATAATGGACGACCGCTTGTTGCAGGTCCTGTACGGGCCTTTCTGGATACAGAAAATATTCGACTGCTGCCCTGGCCAGGACATTCTCCGGCTCTCTTACCAATTGGAAACGTCTGGTCAATGGTGGCCGAGCAACTGGCTTGTCACAATACGCCAGACACTACTTTTGATGAACTGTGGTATCGTGCTGAAGCTGCATGGGCAGCTGTACCTGTACACGCCATCCAAGCTCTGTTTGACTCAATGCCCAAGCGTATCAAGTCCGTTATTAGGGCCAGAGGTGGTTGTTCTGGGTACTAATTTTTCAGGATTTATGTACTCAAATTGCGTGAAAATGCAATCACACGTCAGTTCTAGTATAATTTATTGATCCAATGAATACCCGTTTATCATCTGCATTTCTTGTTGGTGTAGCAGTTTTAGTGGCCAGTAGTGTACAAGTGCATTACGCACCCCTCCACTGTTTCTGCTTGCCTTCCTCCACCGTCGCTTGTCGCTCCAGTTCTTAATCGGCAGAAATCGGCAAAAACCGGAAGCCTTCGGTCAAGTATCACATTTGCCTTAGCATCTGCTCTCTGACCTTTAAGCAACTCAATATACTGTAGCGAACTCCATTGTTTTAACTTGAGCGAGCTTAGGAAGGCGGCAGCTATGTGAGCCGAGAGCCGTGCTACCACACAAACCGTGTCAGCGATGCACCTATGTCCGTAGTAGTGGATTTTTATGGTGCTACTTGGACAAAATTTCGTTGCAGAAATGACAATGTGACAACAAAGTGCGTTTATAATCGCAAGTCGAGGGAAAGTTTTCTTCTCATAGGCAAGACACTAACGCAAAGGGTAGATGACCTCACTTACCTCTCCCAGATAATTATTAAATCGTCTTTTTTTCTGGAGACTTTTTTTGCGCCGGTGTCGGGTGCCTATCTCGCTACAGCGCTGCCTGGAATGAAATATCTTTCACTGAGACAAACAGTACTGATTCAGAACAAGGCGATTGTATGCCTAAATAAGGCACTATGAATCGAGTAACCAGCCTTCCGCTTTTGATTCGTTACCAATGCCTGCCAGAGAACCACATTCACATAAGGTGCCGAGGAATTTTTTTCGTTTTACTGAGGACTTGTTGGAAGGTAGAAACGAGTTTCAATAGTGGGATTAAAATGCAAGGTGAAAGGATATCAATGATATGATCCGCTGATGACATTGCTATCCTCAGTAAAAATGAAGAAGAATTGCATGATCTGTAGACTGGACTGAACAGTCTACTGAGAACAGAATATGGACTGAGAGTAAACAAAGAAAGACGAAAGTAATGAGACTTAGCAGAAATTAGAACAGCGAGAAATTTAACACTATCATGAGTTATCACGAATTAGATGAAGTTAAGGAATTCTACTACCTAGTGAGCAAAATAACCAATGACGGACGGAGCAAGTAGAACGTCAAAAGCGGACTAGAACTGGCAAAAAGGGAATTCCTGGCCAAGGGAAATCCACTAGCATCAAACATAGGCCTTGTGGCGATACCTGTAAGACACCGCTAGCCCACGCCTCTCGCGGTGTGCGTTTAAACCCATTTAAATGACGCGCCAAGCGCGCGCCCAGCGGCTGTACGATTAATTAATTAATCGGCGTACTAATCACAGTTAAAAATCTCTTGTCCAGAGGGACGTGAAGAGGCTGTGGTCCAGAGAGAGAGAGTAGAGTCAGTCGAGTCTTGTTCAGTCTTAAGAGTCAGTCGAGCTAGAAAGTGTCTTGTGAAACGATCATTCTGTGTGATGATTTCTTTTATATGTGTTGTGTTGTCTTCTTCGATGAGTAAAAAAAAAATATAGGTAAAATAAATTTTTGTGATGTCCATCAATAAGTTCATTCCAGTAAAAATAGAACCACTTCCCTTCACCTTTATTCACCCTTTTTTCGTTCTTTCCTTTCAACAAAAAAAAAAAAAAATTACCACCCTCACCTTTTTTTTAATTCCGGACATCACAGCCTTAATCAGAGGAAGAAATTTCTGAGAATGTAGGTTTGGAGCACAGCATTGTATAGTGAAACATGGACTGTGGGAAACCAAAACAGAGGAGAATCTAAGCATTTGAGATGTGGTGCCACAGAAGAACGTTGAAAATTAGGTAGACTGATAAGGTAAGGCGTGAAGAGGTTCTACGCAGAATCGAAGAGGAAAGTAATACATCGAAAACACTGGCAAGAAGAAGAGAAAGATAGGACATCTGTTAAGACTTCATGGAATGACTTCCATGGTACTACAGGAAGCTGTGGAGGGTAAAAACTGTGGAGGAAGCTAGATGGGAATACATGCAGCAAATAATTTTATATAAAAAAATTGAACTTCAGGCATTTCGCCTTCCTTTGCGCACCCGCTTACCTTCCCTGATGAGGATCCTTTCATCAAATACCCACCTCTTCTCCCTCACACTGAACTCTTCCGTACAATCTACAGCATCTGCAAACTCAACTCCAATTCTATTGTCTCACTCTAATTCGCAATACTGGTAAGCTGCCGCGCCGCTGCAGACACAGTCCACCAACCCCACATCTACATACGCACGCTCACATCCTCTCCCAACGAAATTTCAACCGCCTTCTCTCACAGACAATGAAATCCGCTCCCATATGTTCCCAGTCCAACATCTGTGGCATTTCCCCACGTGTGCCAACCCATCAAGGTTCCACCCTATCCTTTTCGTCGCCATCTTCCTCTCTTTACAGTTTCTCCTCCCCTCCCCCCTCTCCCTGTTCCTCACATCTTCCCCTACCGTTTTACTCCTTTTATTGTTATGGGTCTATACACACCTCAAACTACTACTCCCTTTCTCTCTATCCAACATGCCCCATACACACCTGTAAATAGTATCCAGCAGACCTCTATATTTATATCCACACCCTACTAAATACCTAACGTTTTTTACCTAACGATTTACACTCCAAAGACAATTTTTCCCACTGCAGGTCCTTCAACTTTTGGTGAAGTGCAGTGATACTTTTCTAATATCATCGATGCTACACGTTGTTTTCTGTCTGTTCTTATTGACTTTATTTTACCTTCTGCTTTTTCCTGATTTAATTATAAAAAGATAATCAAGTCTATTTTAGTTTTCGTCTTGTTTGTGTAATAAACCCGTTGGCTGCAGACTGGGTTGATTGTATCGTTAGCAGTCCATCCCCGTCCTTACGACACGGAGATGACCTGACAACAATCAAGAAAAGAAAAGACAAACAGAAGGTGTCACACGAAGCGTCAAATGTTCTTGAAATTCCTTACAGATGACCCCCTAGTTATAATAGGTCACCTACACCTCTATCCTCGATGTTATCGTGCAAAGAGTATATACTCAGCAATTTGCTAAAAGCACTTAGTAAATTGACAGGATGGAGGATGGGCATAATTTTGAGGATGAAGTTTTGACATACCAGGCATGATTCTATTGGGACTGTTAAAATATCAATAATTACAACAGATACTCCTGAATTTTTTTCTTCGTAGTTAAGAGGGAGGCGGGGGCTGACAACAGTATCCGCTCTTCCGCTTTGATCTCTACACTCCTGAGATAAAGAAACTTCACAAGAAATTTTTCCTTTTCATATTTTCCAGCAAACTAATACACAACCACGCCGCAAATGCAAATGATTTTTTTATAATTCACTAAGGCGTAAATGGAGCTTCACAAGTCTGGACCTCAGGTATCACTTTACTAGTCTTTTCTTTGTATTTACTTTTCTCTTTCTCCAAAAAGAACATTTTATTCAGAAATATATATGTTTTATTTGAAACGGTAAACTGTATTTGCTAATGCACACAGAAACTAGAATTCTTACTGTTAATATTTTGAATTACAGATTTTGTTTTTGTTGATGCATTTATACAACTTAATGAAAGCACGGAAAAAATAATCATACAATATTTTCTGGCGATCTATAGTTTGCTACCACCAATAAATAAATCTTTATGTTTTGCGACAAGTTTCAAAACAATTATTTTTGACAATACATATATACATTTCACATTTGATGCACATATTTGTTATCTCGGTATTGCGTTTCCTGCATCTTGAGGCATTCCTCCCCTCAACCAATTTTGGTATTTGGCCACCATTGTAATACCTAATTTCTGAAACGTTTGGCAACATATCTCATCTTAACGTTCTTATTGTACACCTGTCAGTTTCATCAAGCTCAGCAGAACAATCCTCAGTCAAAAACGAGAATTCATCTTCTTCCCATACAGGTAATTCCGCATAGCTGTCGTCAAAGAGATTTTCCAATAGCTCATCAGTTAATGTTTCATGCGTTTCTGTATAATGTAGTTATTTCAGTATTGCATTATCGAAGACTAAATTGAAATTAGCAAATGTGCATTATGACTTTAGGTCCACCTCCAGAAATCAGGTTATCCCATAGTAACGAACAAAATGTATACAAATCTGAACTAAATCTCAATATCTAGAATAGATAGCGAACGTTAGGTGGAAAGACAGATTCTTAGACTAAAATTTAGGCATAATAATTATTTACATACATTTCATATTTGCAGACGTAATCATTGTCTGCGTACGACCAGCTGTAACGCTGTGTCCTGGTTTTAAAACCAAGAACTAAAAAGTACACACTCATGGAACATGTGTCTAAAAGCGGGAATATACGCTTATTTACGGAGAAAAAAAAATTAATGAAGGTCCACTTGTGTGAACCGAGAGAACGAAAAGGATATAGGTATTGCGTGCAATATAACTGGAGATAATACAAAAGAATGCAATAAACGCAAGTTGCAGCAATTGAATCGAATGATCTTGATGTGGTGATGGAATTGGCGTTGTAATGGTGCTGATGTTGGACGCGAGGTAGTCCGACTGGAAGTCGTCTTCAGTGGATCGATTAACAGCTCTGGTATAAAAACTCGGACGGAATGGAATGTGAGAGGGAACGAGAGGTGACATGTAGGTGGGGGCCTAGAATAAGAGGCTAAGTTGAAGAAGCCGGTTTTTTTTTTGTGTACAGCGAGTATTGGGGTAATGCAATAGGATCTGGCAGTCAGGGGAGAAAGTGAAATTGCGAGTAGTTCTGGGAGTATGTTGCTGTTGCATTGAGATGAAATACGGACGGGATGGCAGTGTAATTTCTAACAGGATATGGGATCGCTCAAATGTATAAAGGCGTTGGCGAATCGTGCTGACGGAACGGATTATTTCTTTGGTGTATGGTGAGACTCAAAAAATTGTTTGGGTGGAGGTCCTCAATGATTTTCTATAATGTTTGCATTCCTAAGCCCGCGTCTGTGTGCTGTAACACGCTTCAGACGTATGTAGCAAACAATTCGTGTCTTCAAAGAAGAGGAGAAGATTTATATTTTTTCGGTTTGGTGCCTGCTGCTTCTTCACGGTCGTATTTGAAAATCGAATCTGAATTGATGACAAGGTTGGTACACAGCAGAATGCAGGTGAGGAGATGGCAAAGACTGTGCTGCACTGCGTGCGCAACATCGTGCACGCCCGCGGCCGTGGAATCCACAATTCCCGTAAAGAGTCGAGAGGTGGGGAAACTAATGGTTCAAATGGCCCTGAGAACTATGGGACTTAACTTCTGAGGTCATCAGTCCCCTAGAGCTTAGAACTACTTAAATCTATCTAACCTAAGGACATCACACACATCCATGCCCGAGGCAGGATTCGAACCTGCGACCGTAGCAGTCGCGCGGTTCCGGACTGAAGCACCTAGAACTGCTCTGCCACCGCGGCCGGCGGAAACTAATGGCAGCAACGTACTACTTGCAGTGTTTTTGTTCCTATTAGTAACCCTGTACGACGATTCATTTGGACAGTCTTACGCTATCGATCGTGCTTGCAAGCAGTGTTTACCAGCTCAAAATACACAGTGCACTTCGAACTCTACAGCGCAGAGGTCATATAACGAGTGAGAAAGTGGAGTGCGTAACCGTTTTTAACGCCGCTAAATGATTAGAAGGCAATTTCTTGAAGCATATACACTATCCGATTAGAAGTATGTGGACACCTATTAGTGGATGTTAATGTGTGGTGTGTCCATCATTCTCCTTTGTGACAGCTTGACATTTTAACTTATCTCAAATGTGTTCCATTGAGTTCAGGTGGGGACTCTGAGAAAACCAGCCCATTTCAGGAATACTATTGTCCATAAACCATTGCCTCACAGATGCTGCGTCGTGACAGAGTACACTCTTACACAGACACAATCATTCGTCGTCTCAGATTGTTAGTCTATTGCACGCACTCTACAATGCTGTAACACGTGTCCACACCCTTCCGCATTTAGCGCATTGTTAAGCACAATAGGGGAACCACAACCTAACCACAACACACCCATACCGTAACACCATCTCCCCCGTACTTCACTGTTGACACTACACACTACACTGCATTACAGTACACTACACTACACACTATGCCAAAGCGAAACGATTCTATCGGTTTGCCACAGAGTATACCGTGATTCACCATTTTAAATCAGTCGCCAGTCGTTGAGGAGGCGTAGCTCTTTACGTCACCACAAACGTCACTTAGCACTGACTACGGAAATGTAAGAAATGTGCGGCTCATGGATAACTGCTCCACTACTGCACGCCATTCTTTTTAATTCCCGATGCACAGTCTTCGTCCTGCTGCTAACAGCTCGGAATTTACGAGTTATTACTTCCTCTGACTTCATGCGATTTCTTACAACCGGCAGTCCGTGTCCGTCAATGCCTTGTCTTCGTTTAGCTGGTGTTATTCCTTTCGCGTTTCCACTTCACAATCACAGCACCAATACTCGACTTGAGTAAGTTTAGAAATGTCGAAACGCCCGCTATGGATTTGTTATATGAAGTCCATGTTCGAAGCCACTGTGTTCCCCTGACCGACCTACTCTTCTGTTACTGCTTGCCTACTGACAACAACACAACACTGACCATCTCTGTCTCATTTTATACCGGCGGGCCCCAGATTTTATAGAGGTGTCCGTATACTTTTGGATAGTAGTGTATTACACAAACTGCCACACTGTACTCGCATTTGGTAGTGCGGAGATTTAAATCCGTTTCTAGCCGTCCAGATTTGGGTTCTTCACAGTCCAACAAAATCGACTGTGGCAAATGCCGGCAAGGATTCCTGGAAAATTACACGTCCGATTTCGTTCCCCAGCCAACATCCACCATGCTTATGCTCCCTCTGTAATGATCTTGTCGACGACGCGACGCCGGCCGGTGTGGCCGAGCGGTTCTACGCGCTTCAGCCTGGAACTGCACGCCCGCTACGGTCGCAGGTTCGAATCCTGCCTAGGGCATGGATGTGTATGATGTCCTTAGGTTAGTTAGATTTAAGTAGTTCTAAGTTCTAGGGGACTGATGACCTCAGAAGTTAAGTCCCATAGTGCTCAGAGCCATTTCAACCATTTGACGACGCGACGTTTATCTTCCTTCCTTATACGTCTACATCTACATAGACACTCCGAATATCATCTAACGGTGGTTGTCGAAGAATACCCCGCGCCACTACCAGTCATTTCCTTTCGTGTTCCACTCGTAAACAGAGCGAGGGAAATACGACTGTCTATAAGCCTCGGTTCACTAAACTTTCGCGTTAGTGATCCTCGTAAAGAACTTCGCCTACCCTCCAGGGATTCTCATCGGAGTTCCCGAAGGATCCGCGTAGCACTTGCATTCTGATCGGACCTGTCGGTAGCAAATCTAGCAGCCCGCCTCTCAATTGATTCGATATCTTCTTTTAATCCGACCTGGTACGGTAAACAAATCAAAGAAGACCATTCGTCTTCCGTACCAGAATCCTCACATGTTCGTTCGATTTCATACCGCATTGTAACGCTACGACCAGACATTTTAACGACCTGATTGTGTCAAGCAGGACACAACTAATACTGTATTCTAACATTACGTGTTTGTTCTTCCTACTCATCTGCATTAACGTACATTTTTCTACATTCAGACCTAGCTGCGATTCATCACACCAACGAGAAATTTTGCCTAGGTCATCCTGTATCCTCCTACAGTCACTTAACTCCGACGCCTTACCGTACACCACAGCATCATCAGCAAACGATCGCAGATTGCCATCCATCCAGTCCGCCGGATCATTTACGTATACAGAAAATAACAGCGGTCCTATCACTCTTCCCTGGGGCACAGCTGACGCTACCTTTGTCATTGCTGAACACTCGTCACCGAGGACCAAATACTGGGTTCGTTTACTTACAAAGTCTTCGAGTCACTCACATATCTGGGAATCTATTCCGTGTACTCGTATCTTCGTTAACAGTCTGCAGTGGGGCACCGTGTCAAATGCTTTTTATGCATTCTGCCTGTTACACTTCATCCATAGCTCACAGTATATCATGTGAGAAAAAGGCAAGCTGAATTTCGCATGATCGATGATTTCTTAAACCTTGCTGATTCGTGAACATAAGCTTTTCGGTCTCTAGGAAATTTATTGTATTCGAACTCAGAATATGTTCTAGAATTCTGCAGCAAACCGATGTCATAGACATTGGTCTGTAATTTTGTGGATTATTTCTTCCAGCTTTCTTATATATAGCAATATCAAGTGATAGAGGCGAAAGGTAGCATTGCCACGTAAAAGAAATAACTAGCTCCATTTCATTGTTTGGATACTGCGAAATTACACTCGTCACGACACAGATTATCTTGGCCTAGACAAACAAAGACAATATTGTGTAAAGTAAGAGGAATGGTAGTCGGGAATCATGTCTTTCGTTAAACAGCGAACTTCCGCTCTGCAAGTAAGGGCAGAACTAAAGCAATAAATTAAATAAACAACCTTCACCAAACAGCCAGAAGAGTGTTTCGTAAGCTTACCGTTTGGGATAGGACCATATTCTTGATCATCTTCATTACTGGGCGTAAAGCTGTACTGTCAGAGTCGATGCATAAGAAACATGTTACTGAGGTGCTCCAACAAGTAAGTTTTTACTTTTGTCCTTTGTAGGCTATAGCTGATAGTCTTGAAACAAAAGAATCATTCTACCATATTTTGCATAGATCCACTCTACGTCTTGATACTTGGTGCTACCCATCGCTAGTGTTTGTTTACCGACTGGTTTTAATTAAAGTACAGCAACTCTCGGACGTCCAGCTTGGCCTGTGATAATCAACCAGCAGCGAAACTTGGTGGATATGCTAATTTATTAATGCGGAACCTATTTACGCTGGAAAACTAATTAGTGCCAATTGCGACAAACAGGTGCAAATCTGAAACTTTTATCTGAAGAGCAGCAGTCACAGTACAACATCGAGAGAGGATCGCCGAGTGATACACCGGAGGAGAGGCCCGTTATCATTAAATAGATTAAAGAAGACGAGACGGCCGCAGTGGCCGCGCGGTTCTAGGCGCTTCAGTCTGGAACCGCGCGACCGCTACGGTCGCAGGTTCGAATCCTGCCTCGGGCATGGAGGTGTGTGATGTCCTTAGGTTAGTTAGGTTTAAGTAGTTCGAAGTTCTATGGGACTGATGACTTCAGGTGTTAAGTCCCATAGTGCTCAGAGCCATTTCAAGCCATTAAAGACGACGATAATGAAATTCTAAAACACAGGCAAGCTTGGTGTTGCACCTGGAAGAGGAAGGTGTCCTGTCGCAGTGGAAGTTATTAACGAGGTTGCTGCTGCTGCAACTGTCCATGCAACACGTGCCCCGGGTAATGCTAGAGCTCGTGCCGTATCGCGAGAATTATCCATTTGCGGTCTATTTTACATTGATATCCGTACAAGATCCAGACTGAGCAACAACTAAAACTTCTCGTAGCAACGTCCTGAATTTACTCTTCGGTTTCTGGCTCGGATCGAAGTTGAGGACATCCGGCCGGGCAATATACTATATGGTGACGAGGCAAATTTTACACTACAGGATCCAGTGAATACACAGAACTACCAAGTTGGGGTACTGTTAAGCCGCGTGTTGTACACGAAGAGCCATTCCAAATGCCGTATGTGACTGTGTGGTGTGGATCCACAAGCACCTTTACTCTCACTCCGTTCTTCTTTGAAAAAAATACACCCATGGGACCTGTCAGGTGTACCGCGACGTCTGTACATTATCGAGAGTTCCTCGTCAGCATGCGATTCCTGCTTTGGTAGAGCGCAACTGAGTTAAAACCACTGTTCCCTTGCAAAGTGGGGCAACACCTCATGTCGCTCGCCCAGTGAAGGATCTGCTTGATGCAACCTTCCACGGACGTGTTATCTCCTTAGGTTTTCTACACGCATGGCCTGCAAGACACTGACCTATGTGAATTTTGGCTCTGGGGGCATCTAAAAGAACGCGTTTACCAGGAGCACGTTCGGTCTCTATCTGATCTGAAGGCCAGTATACAGGACCACATTGCTCGGATTCCATCGGAACTGCCGATAGCAACTGCTGATCACGTCGTTTTACGGATGCAGAATCTTGTTGACGTCTTCGATGCTCATATTGAACAAACTGTTTAAATGCTGGTTAATAATAAAATCAACAAAATGCCTTTGTCACTTGTGTGAACTTTTCTGCTCACCTCCTATTCTTCATCCGTTACGTACGGACACCGTTTCTTGCATTAACAGCTCCAGGTTTGCACCTGGTGGCCAAAACTGGAACTAATTTTTTTCTAGCGTAACTCGGTCCCGCATTAACGCATTAGAATATCTGCCAAGTTTTGCTGCCATGCGATAGTTGTAACCCACCCAGTAAATAAATACACACTAGCGATCCACGCCGGCCTCTCATGGGTAGCGCTAAGTATCTACGGTCGTACGACTTGTTTATAATGCGTCAAGCATAACTACTGCTAAGTGATTGCTCAGCATTGCGTCGTTGCGCCTCTCTGCCATTCATGGAATTCTTTTAGATAAGCTAAATCATTATGGTTTGAGGGGGGCAGTGCACAAATGGTTTAATTCATACTTAACTGGAAGAATGCAGAAAGTTGAAATAAGTGGTTCGTGTGATTTTAAAACAACAGCTGATTCCTCAAACTGGAGGCTATCAAGTACGGGGTCCCACAGGGTTCGGTCTTAGGTCCTTGACTGTTCTTGATATACATTAATGACTTACCATTCCACGTTGATGAAGATGCTAAGTTAGTTCTTTTTGCTGATGATTCAAGTATAGTAATAACATCCAAAAACCAAGAATTAAGTGATGTAATTGTAAATGATGTTTTTCAAAAAAATATTAAGTGTTTCTCAGCAAACGGACTCTCTTTAAATTTTGATAAAACACAGTATATACAGTTCCGTATAGTAAATGGCACAACTCCAGTAATAAATATAGACTTTGGACAGACGTCTGTAGCTAAGGTAGAATTTTCAAAATTTTTAGGTGTGTCCATTGATGAGAGGTTAAACTGGAAGCAACACATTGATGGTCTGCTGAGCAGGAGGAGGAGATTAGTGTTTAACGTCCCGTCGACAACGAGGTCATTAGAGACGGAGCGCAAGCTCGGGTTAGGGAAGGACGGGGAAGGAAATCGGCCGTGCCCTTTCAAAGGAACCATCCCGGCATTTGCCTGAAAGGATTTAGGGAAATCACGGAAAACCTAAATCAGGATGGCCGGAGACGGGATTGAACTGTCGTCCTCCCGAAACGTCTGAGTTCAGCTACGTATGCTATTAGGGTATTGCAAATTTTGGTGATAAGAATCTCAGTAAATTAGCTTACTGTGCCTACTTTCATTCACTGCTTTCGTATGGTATCATATTCTGGGGTAATTCATCGTTGAGTAGAAAAGTATTCATTGCTCAAAAACGTGTAATCAGAATAATTGCTGGAGCCCACCCACGGTCATCTTGCAGACGTCTATTTAAGGATCTAGGGATCCTCACAGTAACCTCACAGTATATATATTCACTTATGAAATTTGTTGTTAATAATCCAATCCAGTTCAAAAGTAACAGCAATGTGCATAGCTATAACACCAGGAGAAAGGATGATCTTCACTATGCAGGGTTAAATCTGACTTTGGCACAGAAACTTAAATATTAGTGTCATGCAATATTTTGTGTAATGTAATATCTTGTACAGACATCTTTTATTAACCTGACACGTTCCACATCATTACGAAGTGTCGTATTCATGATCTATGGAACAAATATTAATCTAATCTAATCTAAGGACACGAGCAGCAGTACATTCACACACGAGGTGCGTGTCGGCCATGTCTTCATCAGTAAACCTTATTTCCGAAGAAGTCATAGTGCTCACCGTCAAGATTTGAATTTTTGTGCAATATTTTCACTGGAGTAAACACAGTGGTTAAATCAGCTTCCCCTGTACCGATGTCACTTTATGCAACTCGCAGTTGTTATAGCTGGTCTTCAAAAACCACGAACGAGATTTTCATTTTCTCTCGCTCGCCATGTGCAAACTATTAGTTCTGCAGAAAAAATAAAGAGGAACGTTTTGTAGGAAATTTAGTTAAATGTTGTACTGGCTTACGTTTTAGCTGGAGGCCCTGGTTTTCGAGTTACTGGAGGAAAACTTGAAATAGTGACCTTCAAACCAACTTCTATCCCAGATTCTTCCCTCAGCAGTCAGGATTTCTTCTGTGTTGTTCTGGCACACTCTCCTGCTGAAGTGTCTTAACAAATCTCTATTTGCAATGCGAATTGTGTCAGACATAGGGGATATAAAAATGAAAAAGCTGGCATACTATGCTTAAAAATGGTTCAAATGGCTCTGAGCACTATGGGACTTAACTTCTGGGGTTATCAGTCCCCTAGAACTTAGAACTACTTAAACCTAACTAACCTAAGGACATCACACACATCCATGCCTGAGGCAGGATTCGAACCTGCGACCGTAGCGAGCGCGCGGTTCCAGACTGTATCGCCTAGAACCGCTCGGCCACACCGGCATGCTACTATGCTTAATTTCATTCCATAATGTTATATGGGATTATTATTTGGGGTAAGTCATCAAGCCAAGCTAAAGTTTTCCAGGAACAAAAATCTGCAGTAAGAGTTATATGTGGTGTGAACTCAAGAACATCTTGCAGACGTCTGTTTAGGGAACTAGGGATACTAACCACTGCTTCCGAATATATTTATTCCTTAAGGAAATTTGTCATTATAAATATATCACTTTTTCAAACCAACATCTCAATTTATGGAATCAATACTAGAAATAAGAATAATCTTCACAGGGATTTAAAGTCACTTAGTCTTGTACAAAAAGGTGTGCATTATTCAGGACACACATTTTCAATAACTTGCCAGTAGCCATAAAAAGCTTAACAACCAATGAAATTCAGTTTAAGAGAAGCCTAAAGAATTTATTGGTGGCCAACTCCTTCTACTCCATTCATGAATTTCTCAAACCAACTGATTTGTGTTATATAACTTCTGTACAATTTCGGTGCAGTAATATATATATATATATATATATATATATATATATATATATATATATATATATATATATATATATATATGTGTGTGTGTGTGTGTGTAAGTACAATCTAACTTCTGCACCATTTCAGTGCAGTAATGTGTTCATTGTAAATAAGTTTATAGTAGTTGTATTACACGTTTATTACCTTACAAATAAATAAAAAACTTTTTTATTTTAAATTCGGTGCATTAGTATTTGTAAAATGACTCTTTCATATAGTGTTCATTAAAAAATGACGATCATTCCACTTGGGACCTGTGGAATAGTACATTAGCTTATTTGTTTTGTTGTTTTTCTGATATGGTCTGCATCCTGGAGGACCTCATCACTACGGATCAAATGGAATGAAAGTAAATCCAATGTAGTCTAACCTACTACTGCATAGAAGTTTCCGACTATACGAACAGTTACCGATATTCGACCTTTTTTAGTCTCTCTTGAATGGACTATTATGCCTCCAGCACAGTCGGCTGTTTCGTTAACATTACTAATTTAACTGTGCCCGCGAGGAAACTGAAAGAAGACCACTTCTCTAAACCTTTCGCTGAAACTAATTACGTTGAAAAATCAATCCAGACTTCAACCTGGCAATCATAGTAGTTTCCTAGTCAGGAGGCCTCACGAATATTGTTTACTTTACGATGTTAAAATTTACAAAACTATTATGTAATCATTACACAAATGCCAGTTTTACAATTTGTAAATGCTCGACTAAGCCGGTGGCATAATTAGACCAGCCAATGAAGATTAAAAGAAGTCAAAGTAGAAAATAGTTCGTGCAATCGCAATTTTTTGTGCAGTGGTGGGAGGGAGTGTAATGAACATCCTGCTACGTATCCTGACCTGTGGGGACTGAGTATGGGAGTGGGGGTGCGTTTGAAGGTAACTTTTGTACGTTTTTCTCGAACAACTCGAAAACTACGGCCTCTGGCGAAAACGTATTCCAGCACAAAATTTAACTACATAAAATTTTCTACAAAAAATTGTGTTCATATTTTTCTGTCGGAATAACAGAGCGTGCGTATAGAGCGAGAGAAAAGGAAAATCTTGGGCGCGGTTTTTGAAGTCAAGATGTAACTTTGCGTGTTGTATGAAACGACATCGGTAGGGGCGACTGACTCGCCATGTATTGAAGACAATAAGAAATCATAGGAAATGCGATGGCTCTAAAATGAGCCATCGCGGACCACACGTCCATTACACAAAGATGGTAGGAAACATCCCTGAGCAGCCTACCCAGTTTTGTCGGTGGAGTGCTAAGTAGTTCACCCTGCAGAAAAACTTTAATGAAATTAATGCAACGTTATTTACGTTTAAACTGCTTGCTTCAACAAATGAACGTACAGTGTAGCGAAGGAAGTCTAAGATCTTTTCCGCACAGACCATTAGCTAGTCACGCACCTTCTGGGGCGGCGGCGTTCTCTGTCCCTTCCTGTTTGGCGGGAGGGGCAGAACCTCTTCACGCGCCGCGGCTGCCAGTACAAACAGAGAGAGCCGCAGCCAGAGGAAGCTGCTTCCGGCTAACCCTGCTTGACTTCAAGGAACTTGCGTGCCTCCGCGAGTGTTGCCCGCTCTCCCACGGCACTTCTAACCACAAGAAGGCAGTCTGCGTGCCGTCGCTGGTCTCTTCAGTTCTCTTGTTCTCGGTACCAGCAGTCGTTTCTTCGAAAACCACTCTTCACTCGTCTCCTAAAGCAGGTTTTGGAGGCCTGCAGTTTCTCCAGCCATCAAGCTTGTCTCTTCCATGAAATGTAAACTACCATATCGCACCGCGGTAAGAACAGACAACTCAGTAAAGCAGGACTTCAGAAAAATCGACATAAAGAATTCTATGAAACTTACGTTGAAGTACATCTACATCTACGTCCATACTCCGCAAGCCACCCGACAGTGTGTAGCGGTGGGCACTTTGAGTACCTCTATCGCTTCTCCCTTCTATTCCAGTCTCGTGTTGTTCGTGGAAAGAAAGATTGTCGGTATGCCTCTGTGTGGGCTCTAATCTCCCTGACTTTATCCTCATGGTCTCTTCGAGAGATATACGTAGGAGGGAGCAATATACTGTTTGACTCCTCGGTGAAGGTATGTTCTCGAAACTTCAACAAAAGCCCGTACCGAGCTACTGAGCGTCTCTCTTGCAGAGTCTTCCACTGGAGTTTATCTATCATCTCCGTAACGCTTTCGCGATTACTAAATGATCCTGTAACTCTCTCTCTTCTATCAACCCTATCTGGTACGGATCCCACGGTGCAGAGCAGTATTCAAGCAGTGGGCGAACAAGCGTACTGTAACCTACTTCCTTTGTTTTCGGACTGCATTTCCTTAGGATTCTTCCAATGAATCTGTCTGGCATCTGCTTCACCGACGATTAATTTTATATGGTCATTCCATTTTAAATCAATCCTAATGCTTACTCCCACGTAATTTATGGAATTAACTGCTTCCAATTGCTGACCTGCTATATTGTAGCTAAATGATAAAGGATCTTTCTTTCTATGTATTCGCAGCACACGACAAGTTGTATAAGCATCTTCTAAATTTCAAGTAAGTAATTCCGGGCAAGTGGTTCTGTTCTCGTCGAATCTGAAGTGTTATGAGGTCATTATTAATTAATTCTTTCAGTTGTGTCACTTTTCTTACTTCTCTAGCAACATTTTTGCTTTTGTTATGTCTTTTCACGTAATACTTTTGCCACTTTTCCACCCCAAATTTTATATATATTTACTTGCTGTAATATAATACGACATTCGAACCTCCATGAGGCAAAATTAGAACTTAAGTTAAAGTAGAAAAATGAAGAACAAGTCGAAATTGAAGTATTAGAAAAATGCAATATTGTAATTTACGAAAATAAATACAATTTGATAAGGAACATCAATCAGGTGCAAGTTAAGGAACACAATTTACAATTTACGAAAACATAGAATCGTAAGAGAACTTATGTAACGTGAGAAAGCTTTTCGCCGATCATAGGGATTCGGTATGAACTTACTTTGTAGTAGAAATTTCCATTTGTTTTCTTGTACGCTGCAAGGCACGAAATTTGGTAATATTAACAACAGCTGTAATCGTCAAAAAGTATCTGAGTGCACGTCTGAAGGGCATCGTAACGTCAGTGAATCATAAAGTAGTCTATAATCCAAATATTAATGCCGTGAAGAGGACAAATTGCGAGACAGAGATGATGTTTCTACTGCAAAAAACGTCTCTGAGCACTATGGGACTTAACATCTGAGGTCATCTACATCTACATCTACATCTACATGACTACTCTGCAATTCACATTTAAGTGCTTGGCAGAGGGTTCATCGAACCACAATCATACTATCTCTCTACTATTCCACTCCCGAACAGCGAGCGGGAAAAACGAACACCTAAACCTTTCTGTTCGAGCTCTGATTTATCTTATTTTATTTTGATGATCATTCCTACCTATGTAGGTTGGGATCAACAAAATATTTTCGCATTCGGAAGAGAAAGTTGGTGACTGAAATTTCGTAAAAAGGTCTCGCCGCGACGAAAACGTCTATGCTGTAATGACTTCCATCCCAACTCGTGTATCATATCTGCCACACTCTCTCCCCTATTACGTGATAATACAAAACGGGCTGCCTTTTTTTGCACCCTTTCGATGTCCTCCGTCAATCCCACCTGGTAAGGATCCCACACCGCGCAGCAATATTCTAACAGAGGACGAACGAGTGTAGTGTAAGCTGTCTCTTTAGTGGACTTGTTGCATCTTCTAAGTGTCCTGCCAATGAAACGCAACCTTTGGCTCGCCTTCCCGACAATATTATCTATGTGGTCCTTCCAACTGAAGTTGTTCGTAATTTTAACACCCAGGTACTTAGTTGAATTGACAGCCTTGAGAATTGTACTATTTATCGAGTAATCGAATTCCAACGGATTTCTTTTGGAACTCCTGTGGATCATCTCACACTTTTCGTTATTTAGCGTCAACTGCCACCTGACACACCATACAGCAATCTTTTCTAAATCGCTTTGCAGCTGATACTGGTCTTCGGATGACCTTACTAGACGGTAAATTACAGCATCATCTGCGAACAGTCTAAGAGAACTGCTCAGATTGTCACCCAGGTCATTTATATAGATCAGGAACAGTAGAGGTCCCAGGTCGCTTCCCTGGGGAACACCTGATATCACTTCAGTTTTACTCGATGATTTGCCGTCTATTACTACGAACTGCGACCTTCCTGACAGGAAATCAAGAATCCAGTCCCACAACTGAGACGATACCCCATAGCTCGGCAGCTTGATTAGAAGTCGCTTGTGAGGAACGGTGTCAAAAGCTTTCCGGAAATCTAGAAATACGGAATCAACTTGAGATCCCTTGTCGATAGCGGCCATTACTTCGTGCGAATAAAGAGCTAGCTGCGTTGCACAAGAGCGATGTTTTCTGAAGCCATGCTGATTACGTGTCAATAGATCGTTCCCTTCGAGGTGATTCATAATGTTTGAATACAGTATATGCTCCAAAACCCTACTGCAAACTGACGTCGATGATATAGGTCTGTAGTTAAATGGATTACTCCTACTACCCTTCTTGAACACTGGTGCGACCTGCGCAATTTTCCAATCTGTAGGTACAGATCTATCGGTGAGCGAGCGGTTGTATATGAGTGCTAAGTTGGGAGCTATAGTATCAGCGTAATCTGAAAGGAACCTAATCGGTTTACAATCTGGACCTGAAGACTTGCCCGTATCAAGCGATTTGAGTTACTTCGCAACCCCTAAGGTATCTACTTCTAAGAAACTCATGCTAGCAGATGTTCGTGTTTCAAATTCTGGAATATTCCATTCGTCTTCCCTGGTGAAGGAATTTCGGAAAACTGCGTTCAATAACTCCGCTTTAGCGGCACAGTCGTCGATAACAGTACCATCGGCACTGCGCAGCGAAGGTATTGACTGCGTCTTGCCGCTTGTGTACTTTACATACGACCAGAATTTCTTCGGATTTTCTACCAAATTTCGAGACAATGTTTCGTTGTGGAACCTATTAAAGGCATCTCGCATCGAAGTACGTGCCACATTTCGCGCGTCATCAGTCCCCTAGAACTTAGAACTACTTAAACCTACCTAACCTAAGGACATCACATACATCCATGCGTCAGGCAGGATTCGAACCTGCGAACGCAGCGGTCGCGCGGTTCCAGACTGAAGCGCCTAGAACCGCTAGGCCACTCCGGCCGGCTTCAGTGTACGTTGGCGCACTTCACACGTATTTTTTAAGTGACAAAAACTAAAAATTGCAGTTTCTTGACATCTCTTTTCTTGCCAGGGTACGATGTAATGATCCGGCATTCTAAGCTTACTTATTAATTTCCATTTCTTAGAAAACAATTTGAAAACGGTTTCTTGTAAATGTCTGACCAGGGCGCTGTATAAACACGGACATTGTAATAATTTTACTAAAAATTACGTTCAACTAACCGTATACATGAAAAGTTTCACTACTCAGAATGTGCCGCACTTCTTGAGTGACGTATGCACACCTTTCAGTAGCGACGCAGAAGCACCAAGCGAGCTGGTGCAGTGGTTAGGCACTGGACTCCCATTCGGGAGGACGACGGTTGAAACCTGGGTCCGGCCATCCTAATTTAGGTTTTCCGCGATTTCCTTAAATCGCTTCGGGAAAATGCCGGGATGGTTCCTTTGAGAGGGCACGGTCGACTTCCTTTCCTAATCCGATGGAACAGATGATCTCGATGACGGCTCTTTCTCCCAAATCAACCGATGAACGCTGAAGCGAAGCTGTTCTTGCCGTGGCGAATCATAAAGTAGTCCATAACCCAAATATTAATACCGTGAAGCGGACAAACTGCGAGACAGAGATGATGTTTCTAGTGCATGTTGGCGCACTTCACACGTCTTTTTTCAGTGACAAAAACTAAATGTTGCAGTTTTTTGGCATCTCTTTTAATGCCAGGGTACGATGTAATGATCCGGCATTCTAAGCTTACTTATTCATCTCCATTTCTTAGAATACAATTTGAAAACGGGTTCTTTTAAATGTCTGAACAGGGCTGTGATGGTTTCTAAGAATTTTTAGAAGATTTCTCAGAGAATCTAAAATCTTCCAGCTAGTCGATCGGACAGCTGTTCGCTCTGTCCATCTATTCACTACAATTTATAAACTGGAAAGATCATATACAACGTGTTGTTGTGGGGTGGCAAACCCAAGACTGCGTTTATTGGCAGAACATTTAGAAGATACAAACTTTCTACTAAAGAGACTGTCTACGCTATCCCCGTCAGTCATCTATTGAAGTGTTAGTGATTGGTATAGGATCCTAGCTAAATAGGACTGACGGAGGACATCTCATTTTGTGTTATTGCGAGTTGTGGGAGAAAGTGTCCTGGTTATGATACCCAAAAACAAAGGTGTTTTTCATTGTGGTAACGAACTCCATGGTCTGAGGGTTATGGTATGTTACGTTATGGCAACCAGGGACCTAGAAACGACGGAGAGGCTCCGTCCCCGCAGCAGCCGCACTGGTCCACAACCCCACGACGACTACCGCAGTCCACTTCACCCCTCCGCCGCCCCACATCGAACCCAGGGTTCGGCCCTCGGTGGACCCCTCCAGGGAACGTCTCACACCAGACGAGTGTAACCCGTATGTTTGTGTGGTAGAGTAATGTTGGTGTACGCGTACGTGGAGAACTTGTTTGCGCGGCAATCGCCGACATAGTGTACCTGAGGTGGAATAAGGGGAACCAGCCCGCATTTGCCGAGCCGATGGAAAACCGCCTAAAAACCATCCACAGACTGGCCGGCTCACCGGACCTCGACACAAACCCGCCGGGCGGATTCGTGCCGGCGACCGGCGCTCCTTCCCACCCCGAAAACCGTGCATTAGACCGCACGGCCAACCCGGCGGGCTTGGTCTAAGGGTAGCGTCTTTGATTAATAATCGAAACGTCGGTTTCGAACGCCGCCACCGCTTAAACTTTGAATAAAATCAAGAGCATTGGCGGGCGAAGACTTCCGGAGTAAGAAGTCACCCTCATTCCGTCAAATACCTTATCAAACAGGGCGGAGGAGCGTACAGAGCTTCAGAGCAACTTCTTGGCCTCGAGGGGGAAAACTGCTCCGAAAGGCGGAAGAATAAGCAGTGGTCAGCAGCATGAGGATGCAGAAGGCAATGGAAGCAACAGCATTGAAGTCACGTGATTTGTATGCACAGTACACGTGGCCCGTAATTGAAAAAGTGCCATGATGACCTCTGCATTGGCAAAAGATTCCGGAATACTTCCCCATTCGGATCTCCGGGAGGGGACTGCCAAGGGGGAGGTGACTGTTACAGAAAGACTGCATAACTAACGAAGGGATAACGTCTTACAAATCATGGCGTGGAATGTCCGGAGCTTGAACCCTGTAGGGAAGCTAGAAAATCTGAAAAGAGAAATGCAAACAGTTGACCTAGATTTAATATCGGTCAGGAAAGTACAATGGAAAGAAGACAAGGATGTCTGATCAGATGAGTACAGGGTAATATCAACTGCAGAAAAAAAATGATAGAACTGGAGTAGGATTTGTTATGAATGGAGGGAGGGCAGAGAGTGTGTTATTGTGAATAGTTCAGTGACAGGGTTTTCTCATTAGAATCGATAGTAAACCAACACCAACAACGACCGTTCATCGCAAGCACAGCATGAAGGGTAGAGGAAGTATGAAGGTATTGAACGGGTAATACAGTAAGTAAAAGGGAAATGGAAATGCAATAGTCATGAGGGACTGGAATGATTTTGAAGAGGGAAGAATAGAAGAAAGGGTTACGGGACAATATGGGCTTGGTACTAGAAATAAAAGAGAAGGAAGACTAATTGAGTTCTGCAATACATTTCAGCTAGTAATAGAGAATACTCGGTTCAAGAGTCATAAAGGAGGAGGTGTACTTGGAAAAGGCCGACAGATACGGGAAGATTCTAGGAATACAGAAATACAAGTCGCTGATGAATGAGATAAATAGTAAGTTCAGGGAAGCTAAGACGGAGTGGCTGCATGAAAAGTGTTAAGGAATCGGAAAAGCAATGGCTGTCGGAAGGACTGACTCAGAATACAGAAAAGTCACAGTAACCTTCGGTGAAATTAAAAGCAAGGGTGGTAACAACGGGATTCCACAGTTAAATGCTGAGGAGAGGGCGGATTCCTGAAAGAAAGGCTGTGGCTAAGCCATGTCTCCGCAGTATCCTTTCTTTCAGGAGTGCTAGTTCTGCAAGTTTCGCAGAAGAGCTTCTGTAAAGTTTGGAAGGTAGGAGACGGATACTGGCAGAAGTAAAGCTGTGAGTACCGGGCGTGAGTCGTGCTTCGGTAGCTCAGTTGGTAGAGCACTTGCCCGCGAAAGGCAAAGGTCCTGAGTTCGAGTCTCTGTCGGGCACACAGTTTTAATCTGCCAGGAAGTGTCACAAGTGTGTTTGACCTGTGGAAGAGAATCACGGAAATGATTAAATTCCAGAACTAACATACACTTGAAGATAGATACCACCTATCCCACGAAAGCTCACTTGAAAAGATTCAGAAATATGTATACGTAAAGACTAAAGGAATATATTATGGCCTCTTACGTATCTCTCCTGCAGTGACAGCAAGGCAAGATTAATTACTGAATACTCAGAGGCATTTAAGCATTCTTCCAGCGCTTGACATATGAAAGCTGGGGGAGAGAAAGCTTAATACGTAGCACAATAGCACGTACCACCTGCCATATAGTGATTTACGTACACTGCTCTACAAAACTTTAGGATGAGCTAGACAAAGTAACATAACATATTAACTATTCTGTGTCAATGGATGACAAAGCGAAGGGTGTTGTCAGAGGTCTCCCAGTCGTATACAGAAACATGAACATCAAATGGCATGAGGTCAGCGTGACTATAGGGGCAAATAGAGCTAACAGCACAACACGAGGCAGTTGACGAAACGGGGAAGAGCGTGTCTGTGTGTGTGTGCGTGTGTGTGTCGATAAGAGAGCAATTACGGTGCGCTATGGTGGACTCTACACTACAACATTACCCAGAGACAGCATATGGATGACTTCACGGCCGGCCGCGGTGGTCTAGCGATTCTGGCGCTCATTCCGGAACCGCGCGACTGCTACGGTCGCAGGTTCGAATGCTGCCTGGGGCATGGATGTGTGTGATGTCCTTAGGTTCGTTAGGTTTAAGTAGTTCTAAGTTCTAGGGGACTGATGACCAGAGATGTTAAGTCCCATAGTGCTCAGAGCCATTTGAACCATTTTTTTTTTTTTTTATGACTTCACACAGGGCAGAATCGTCGGAAAAGTGAAAGAAGGAGGAAGTGTGACAGGTGTAGCCCGGGACTTTGGTACTGTTCACAGCATTATCTCAGATACATGGCGAGCGTTCCGAACCACAAGGCAGTCACTGCTGCCCGAAAGACAGGAGATTGTCAACCACAGCTCAAGCAGAGGGTGAAATTACGACGACACTTAACAGGAATGCAAGGCATGCAATCACGCGCACCACAATGGCACGGTGACTACATGGGGGTTGTCTCTTTGCCCGACGACCAGTACGTAATGTTCAGTTGACACCCGCACATCGGCGGCACATTTGGCCACGGTACCAACAGCATAGGGACGGGACCAACGAAGAGAGCCGTCGCGTGCTCTTCTCGGGCGAGAATAGATTAATTCTGAGAAGTGATTCTGGACTTACTCTTATATACAGGGTGATTATAATTAAAGCTAAACTTTCAAACCGCTGTAGAAATAAAACTTCTGGTCAGAATGTTTTCAAATTGCAGCGCAATATTATCGGAGGAAGGTACAAATGTATGGCAGAAGAAAAATAAACAGTTACATAATGTAGCAATAGATGGTTCTATAAGCATCATAATTTAATAGTGGTCGACAGCAAATGACAAATGAATCATACAACAATGCCTAAGGTGTATGTCTGACGTTAAACAAACTGTACTACTCAGTATGCATGGGTGTGCAGCTGTGATACTGTTAGTTACGAAAGCCCAGCCACCATGGCAAGGTCATATCACATCGGATGGAAAAAAATCTGTTTTTAACTGTCCTGAGGCCAGAAATCGCATAAAAAGCATCACTCACGTCGGTTTGTAATTGTCCTGAGGCCGAAAACTGCATAAAAAGCATCAATCAAAATCAACCTAGATTGTTAATTTCCGTGTGACTGGCGGAAAACGTGTTCAATATGATGTCCAAATATGCTGTCCACCGTTTTCTGCACCAAGTTGAAATTGAGAAACAGCATGTTCCACAACTGATCGAAGTGTTTCCAGAGTCACGTTCAGGATGTGCTGCGCAATGCGTACCTTCACTGCAGCTAAGTTTGCAAACGGAACACTGAACACAACATCTTTTAGATAGCCTCACAGCCAGAAGACACATGAATTAAGATTAGGTAATCAGGACGTCCAGGCTGTAGGGAAATGGTGGCTGATAATTCTAGCATTTCCGAAATGGCGCTTCAGCAGCCGCTTAACTGGATCTGTAATGTGTGATGTGTGGAGGTGCGCCATCTTGCATAAAAAATGATCCCATCCACACATGCACGCTGTTGGAGAGCTGGAATGACGTGGTTGCGCAAAAGACACTCATAGCGGTACAGGTAACAGGACCGGAAGTACCTGTCTGTTCTAAAATATATGGCCCTATGGTAAATGATGTCGTAGACCCACACTCACACAGTGACCTTTTCAGGATGAAGTGGTACTGTTTGATTTGAGTGTGGATTTTCAGTTGTTCATATTCCAGAATTCTGTGTATTGACATATCCTGTCAGGTGGAAGTTGACTTCGCCTTTCCACAAACTCTTCCGCAGGCAATCATTGTCCACTTCCATGCGAGCAAGAAATTCTAAAGCAAAGGTCCTTTGCTGGCTGCTCAACAGGAAGCAACTCGTGCGCATGGGTAATTTTGAATGGACAGCAAGGAACGATGTTTCGTAGGATTTTACGGACACTCCCTCACGGGTATATCCAATGTTCGGTGTCCGCAGCTCGTGGTCGTGCGGTAGCGTTCTCGCTTCACACGCCCGGGTTCCCGGGTGTGATTCACGGCGGGGTAAGGGATTGTCTCTGCCTCGTGATGACTGGGTCTTGTGTGATGTCCTTAGGTTAGTTAGCTTTAAGTAGTTCTAAGTTCTAGGGGAATGATCACCATAGATGTTAAGTCCCATAGTGCTCAGAGCCATTTGAACCTTTTTTTCCAATGTTCGGTCGCTACACCTTTGCACACCACCACTCGTCTCCTCCTACATTTGTTGTGGCCACTGCTTCAACTGACGTCGAATCAATTCGTTTCCTCCCTCTACCAGGCTGCACACCAAAAGAAGCAGTCTTTTCGAATTTCCTAATCATTTTTCCAGACCCACGGCAGTCATCGGGTCAACGCCTTTTTTCAAAACCTTCAGTGTCCGGAACTTCTGCAAAGCGACGACTCCACAGTCATCATTCTTGTAATACAGCTTTACAAGCAGAGCGCCATCCTGCATTGAGATAGTCATGGCAAACGTCGCGGACGCGAAGGGAGGAAAAGCCGTGTACCAACTTCAATGGGTCGTGCGCATGGCAGGTGTTTTCATTTACGTATTCTGACACATACAGCGCCATCTACTGATCAATTTTCACACTACTCTTTTCTTCTGCCATACGTTTTCTCCCTTCTCCGATAATATTCCGCTGTACTTTGAAGTCATTCTGACCAGTGGCGTTATTTCTACAGCGTTTTGAAGGTTTAATTGCAATGACCCTGTACTACGTAATTCACCGGGGAACCTTGTCAAATATTATCGTTTTCATGGCCCGGGTGTTACGATGTTGTTACATGGTTGCATGGGTGTACTGAGCTCCATATCTTTGAACATACTACACTCAGTGGTGAACATTATTGTGAGCCGGCCGGTGTGTCCGAGCGGATCTAGGCGCTTCAGTCTGGAACCGCGCGACCGCTACGGTCGCAGGTTCGAATCCTGCCTCGGGCATGGATATGTGTGATGTCATTAGATTAGTTAGGTTTAAGGTGTTGTAAGTTCTAGGGGACTGATGACCTCAGATGTTAAGTCCCATAGTGCTCAGAGCCATTTGAACCATTATTGTGACATTGTACTCCTCCCTCATGTGCATCTTTTCAGGGGTGCAGTCGGTCCTGACTTCATTTTTAAGGGTGGCAATGGGCGACTACTTCGAACACCACAGGTAAAAAGGCTCTTGGAAAGAGAGGATATTCAGCAAATGGACCGGCCTGTCCGTTCCCCAACTTAAAATTCGTCTAGCAGGTGTGGGATGCGTTGGGGAGACTTACTGCAGTAGTGACCATCCAGCAGCTGTCGATCGTGCTGACGGAGGACTGCAGTGCCCTACCAGAACTACCTACCAATGTTGTACCCGGCATGGCAGCACATTGAGGACCATGCATTGCCGTGCCTGCTGATCACACATACTATTTTGTAACGCTCAGGAGGACATCATAAAACACAATGAGTTCAGAGAAATCATTGTCTTTGAACAAAAGTGTCATTGCTGTTAATCTTATACGAGGGTCACTCCAAAAGAAATGTACAATATATTTTTTTAAACCCCTTCTTTTATTCTACATGTTTGAAAGTTTTACAGTGTCTAGATACATCCATTAGGAACAATATTTTCATTTCTTCACATAATTTCCATCCCTCTCAACTGCCTTATGCCATCTTGGAAGCAGCGCCTGTATATCCGCTGGATAAAATTCTGGACCAACCTGTTGGAGCCACTGTTTGGCAGCGTATACTAGGGAGTTATCATCTTCAAACCTTGTTCCACGAAGAGAGTCTTTCAGTTTCCCAAAGAGATGATAATCACATGGAGCCAAGTCAGGACTGTAAGGCGGGTGTTTCAGTGTTGTCCATCCGAGTTTTGTGATCGCTTCCATGGTTTTTTGACTGGCATGTGGCCGTGCATCGTCGCGCGACAGCAAAACATTCTGCTTTTGCCGATGTAGTCGAACACGACTCAGTCGAGCTTGAAGTTTCTTCAGTGTCGTCACATATGCATCAGAATTTATGGTGGTTCCACTTGGCATGACGTCCACAAGCAAGAGTTCTTCGGAATCGATAAACACTGTAGCCATAACTTTAGCAGCAGAAGGTGTGGTTTTGAATTTTTTTTCTTGTGCGAATTTGCATGATTCCACTCCACTGATTGCCTCTTCGTCTCTGGTGAAAAATGATGGAGCCATGTTTCATCACCCGTCACAATTCTTCCAAGAAATTCATCTCCACCATTATCCTACTGATCCAAAAGTTCGCTGCATACCGTTTGTCTTGTATCTTTGTGAACAACTGTCAACATCCTGGGAACCCACCTGGCACAAACCTTTTTTAACGCCAACACTTTCAGTATTCTGCGAACACTCCCTTCCCCTATCTCAACATAGCGTGACAATTCGTTCACTGTGCTGCGTCTGTCAGGAGTCACCAGTTCGTTAACTCTCTGCACATTGTCTGGAGTGTGTGCAGTACGAGGCCTGCCGCTGCTACGGCTATCCTCAATATTGCCGTGCCAGCTTTCATCATGTAACCTGCTTGCCCACCGAATAGCTGTACTGCGATCAACAGCAGCATCTCCATACACCTTTTCAACCTCTTGTGGATGTTTCCCACTGTCTCGTTTTCACAGCAGAGCAATTCTATGACAGCACGTTGCTTCTGACGAACTTCAAGTGTAGCAGCCATCTTGAGGACATGCTGTGACGGCGCCACTCACGAGAACGGATTGAACTAAGTTTGAAAACAAGCGGGAATTATGTATCTGCACACTGTAAAACTTTCACACATTCAGAATTAAAACGGTATTTTTACAAAAATAGTGTGCATTTCTTTTGGAGTGACCCTCGTAGTATATTTCTCTCAGTTACATTCTGTACAATACTGTAGCAGTTCTTTCTAAGTACGCTCCAAGTTTCATCCGGCCATGTATCTTGTAGAGATGGGCAAACTCGTTCATCCTTGGGAAGTAGTTCAATGGTGATCGCTCTTTTTTGGGAACCGTTCATTTTTACTCGTTCACCGTTCATTTGTGCATGGTATTTGGTTCTTATGACAAACTGAAAATTAGTAGCATAGGTGACTGAAGATGGAAGGCGCTAAGAGCGGAGCACTTGCCTCCCCCTGGAGAACAGAACTTTTATTGATAACAGAATTGCCACACACTTGCAATTTTCGTGATTCCGCAAAACTCCTCTTTTAGCCAACTGTAGCTTTATGTGACTGATCACAGTGAAATAACGTAAGGTGGCGCACGAAAAACCGGCCCCGAGGCAGACTGCTCGCCAGTTACGCATTTGTTGACCGCTACGATGAGAATAGACAACATGTAATAACTAGGCAGTGAAGAAATAACAAATATGCTGATGAAAACAACAACTTCGAAACAAAAGATGACGATTGGTGGGCGAAATGAGCAGTCTAGCATTCGGGGCCGATTTTTCATGCGCCACCCTGTTCTACTGAAATAATATTGTAGAAGTTATCACATTCTCTTTACAAAATGTGACACCAGACACTCAATTATCGAGCGCGGGCTTCATTCGGTCTGGCTTCTATAACAATGAACATGCTCTTTTACCTTGATCAAAAAAAGACGGAAAATGGTCACGCGTGTGTGCCGTGCCGACTTCCTTTGCATGTGTAATAATAAAAAAAATCTTGCCTTTTTACAGGTATTTCTTCTGCAGTTTATCGAAATAGTGAAGTAAGCTGATATGCCGTTATGTTACCTGAAGAGATGTATTTATTACATAGCGCGTAATTTTCATGTAATTTACGTAATTATAAAATACATGGGCGCTGAATAGAATACGAAAAGAACCAGAAGTTCAGAGTTCAAAAAAGGTTTGAAACAGTTCTAGAATAGGCGTGCACAGCGAACGAAACAGACAACTCGATACTGAACTAAACTATGGGACTACGACGAATGGCCATGTGAAGAGGGACGAGTTCAGCCGACCGAGACCGAGACAGACGGAAATGGCACCGAGTCTGGAACGAGACCAGCCGACGTACCGTTGCGGGAACGAGACCGACTCTTTCCCGTCCCAGGAACTATAAGTAGAAAGCCGCGACTGAAGTGAACTGTGAAAGACCGTTCCTTAAAATTCGTTCCTCGGTCGTTCCTTTCATCTTGATGAACCGTTCCTTTGGATCCGTTAGTTCGCGAACGACCCATTTCTAGTGTCTTGGCAGGGACGCATCATGCAAAAGTCACTGTCATCCTGAAATTTTGCACAGCAGTATTGTTGGAAGCTGTAGAATTACATAAACAGACGTATTGTACAGACGTTTTCATTCTTGTGTGTGTTTGTGAATTCCTGAGGGACCAAACTGCTGAGGCCATCGGTCCCTAGACTTACAGACTACTTCAGCTTAAACCAACTTATGCTAATAACAACACACACACCCATGCCCGAGGGAGGACTCGAACCTCCGGCGGGAGGGGCCGCGCAATCCGTGACATAGCGCCTCAAACAACGCGACCACTGCGCCCGGCACGTTTTCATTCTTAAACAGCCAGCATATTTCAAATTGTCTCTCCGTCGAGGACATGATAACCTTTATGTAGTATCTATTGAAGGTGTGTCTATGGAAGGCGGAAGAGTTTTTTTGTTATGCCACGTAATTTGAAACAAAGACTGGAGACTGCAAATCTACGCTCTAGGAATCAGCATGGGTTTCGAAAAAGACGACGGTGTGAAACCCAATTTGCGCTATTCGTCCACGAGACTCAGCGAACCACAGACACGGGTTCCCAGGTAGATGCTGTGTTTCTTGAGTTCCGCAAGGCGTTTGATACAGTTCCCCACAGTCGTTTAATGAAAAGAGTAAGAGCATATGGACTATCAGACCAATTGTGTGATTGGATTGAAGAGTTCCTAGATAACAGAACGCAGCATGTCATTTTCAATGGAGAGAAGACTTCCGAAGTAAGAGTGATTTCAGATGTGCCGCAGGGGAGTGTCGTAGGACCATTGCTATTCAAAATATATATAAATGACGATGTGGATGACATCGGAAGTTCACTGAGGCTTTTTGCGGATGATGCTGTGGTATATCGAGAGGTTGTAACAATGGAAATTTGGACTGAAATGCAGGAGGATCTGCAGCGAATTGACGCATGGTGCAGGGAATGGCAATTTAATCTCAATGTACAAAAGTGTAATGTGCTGCGAATACATAGAAAGAAAGATCCCTTATCATTTAGCTACAATATAGCAGGTCAGCAATTGGAAGCAGTTAATTCCATACATTACCTGGGAGTGAACTAAAATGGAATGACCATATTAAATTAATCGTCGTTAAACCAGATGCCAGACTGAGATTCATTGGAAGAATCCTAAGGAAATGCAGTACGAAAACAAAGGAAGTAGGTTACAGTACACTTGTTCGCCCACTGCTTGGTTCAAATGGATCTGAGCACTATGGGACTTAACTGCTAAGCTCATCAGTCCCCTAGAACTTAGAACTACTTAAACCTAACTAACCTAAGGACATCACACACATCCATGCCGGAGCAGGATTCGAACCTGCGACCGTAGCGGTCGCGCGGTTCCAGACTGTAGCGCCTAGAACCGCTCGGCCATTCCAGCCGGCCCCACTGCTTGAATACTGCTCAGCAGTGTGGGATCCGTACTAGATAGGATTGATAGAAGAGGTAGAGAAGATCCAACGAAGAGCAGCGCGCTTCGTTACAGGATCATTTAGTAGTCGCGCAAGCGTTACGGAGCTGATAGATAGACTCCATTGGAAGACTCTGCAAGAGAGACGCTCAGTAGCTCAGTACGGGCTTTGGTTGAAGTTTGGAGAACATACCTTCACCGAGGAGTCAAGCAGTATATTGCTCCCCATCTCGCGAAGAGACCATGAAGATAACATAAGAGAGATTAGAGCCCACACAGAGGCATACCGACAATCCTTCCTTCTACGAACAATACGAGACTGGAATGGAAGGGAGACCCGATAGAGGTTGTCAAGGTACCCTCCGCCACACACCGTCAGGTGGCTTGCGGAGTATAGATGTAGATGTAGATAAAAAAAAACCGAGTTCCACTTTCGTAGCACTTACGACCGACAGCAAAAGGCTGCGTTCAAAATTACGCCCGGTACGTTACAAAGAGTGAGAACTAACGAAAAGTTATGTTACACGTTCCGAGGCAGTATACGACAGCTGTACACCGCGAAAGACGGCCTGCTTCTGAATCCTGACGGTGCGGTAGATTTACGGGCAGTGGTGACGACGTGCAAAACCGGGAACGCGGAGTGGGGGACGCGGTGCATGCGATGGCAGCAAAGCTGCGAGCACATAACGCGTCATGCCGCGATCAGCTAACAACAGGCACAGCATTATCTGTGAAAAAGTCATCTGGTCCATACCGATCTTGCCAAGAGGTTGTGCGCACAGTGCGTAAATTTTCGCGCTCTCTGAACAGAATACAGTTAACAAGTAACAACCGCTTGTTGACGACTTGAACAGGTTCTCCACTGCCGTGAGTTAAATGTTGACAATAGGCTCCTCAAAAAAGAAAAAAAAAACCTGTGTGAAATCTTACGGGACCTAACTGCTAAGGTCATCAGTCCCTAAGCTTACACATTACTTAACCTAAATTATCTTAAGGACAAACACACACACACACATGTCGAGGGAGGACTCGAACCTCCGCCGGGACCAGCCCCACAGTCCATGACTGCAGCGCCTGAGACCGCTCGGCTAATCTCGCTCGGAAATAGGCTCCTCCCACTCGACAGTACATCTAACAACGACCGATTTACTGTGGACAATCTAATGGACTACACACACACACACACAGTGGCATATACAGGTTAAGCACAATCATCAGAATACATTGTATAAGATGGATAGTACAATCTTCGAAGGTGTGCCCGAAATGCAGAAGGAAATTTTATACGCACAAATGGCCCACACAGAGGCGCCGTGCTCAGGGATATAGGGAACACACCGAACCCAGGTGCCGGAACCATGGGAACGAAAGTTGAAAGCAAGATTCATCGTGAGCTAATAATTAATTTAATTGCGTAGGTTTCCGCGGCCAGTCAGTCGATATAAAGTTTTCTTGGTATGGTACCGCGTCATAATGTATAAAACTACTACTGCTGCTAGACAAAAACCAAACGAGGCCGAAACGTTGGTTTTTGTAGTTTTATAGTAGTTTTATACTTTACGACGCGGTACCATAGCCAGAAAACTTTTATGTCGAATAATTAATTTGTACTCAAATTTACTGCTACTACTTTATTTCAAGTGAGAACTTCGACAGTGCATGAGCGACAGCCTACTAAACATTGGCGACTGGCATGTTTAATTGGGCCTACAATTGAGTTGAATTGATTTTGTGAATAATAAAGCTCGGAATGTAGCTGTTCTACTTTAATTTTTAAAACCGAATAAATACTATGTTTCTTAATGTAGTACATGTATTAGTAAATGAAGCTTCTACACACACTTCGCGGCTCAGTAACTAATAGCCGTCCATACCACCTGAGTCGCCGCATGTTACGAAGGAAATTCCTGCTGTCCCATCATCCGGGAACTGTCTTACACCATCTTCGCCAGTTTGGAATTCTTGTACATTGTCGTTGTTTTGAGCAGAGATTTGTTGACTGGACCACACACGTTTCGAGAAAGCAAAATCAGTGACGTGACATTGATATGTATGACGGAAATTTTATGCAAGATGTCAGGTGTATTTGGGAAGGTGGCGCCGACAGCAGCACATAAGAGAATGAGCCAATTTGTATGCCATCAGTCAGAACACACCTAGTTGGCCGACTGATTTTTTGGATACGCAACTCATAATTATTAGAGACTGGATCTCCAGTATTGATGGTACTGTGTTACAACTAGGTGGGAGGAAGGTTAAGGCTTAACGTCCCTTCGATGAGGCAGTCTTTAGAGACGGTGCACAAGCTTGGATTTAAGGAAGGACGAGAAAGAAAATTCAGCACGTCCTTTTCAGAAGAACCAAGGCAGAATTTGCCTTAAGCGGTTTAGAGAAACCATGGAATATCTAAATCTGAATAACGGAGTAGAGATTCGAACCGCTATCCTCCCCAACCCGAGTCCACTGTGCTAACCACTGAAACAGCTCGCACATTCAAGACATTGACGCGTAAGCAATTACATAATCTGTAAATACTAATTTACTTTAATGATCGTTCGACAGGGAACATCAGCTATCCCTTCCATTAGAGAGAACCACCCGTTCAAAAAAATGGTTCAAATGCCTCTGAGCACTATGGGACTTAACTTCTGAGGTCACAGTCCCCTAGAACTTAGAACTACTTAAACCTAACTAACCTAAGGACATCACACATATCCATGCCCGAGGCAGGATTCGAACCTGCGACCGGAGCGGTCGCGCGGTTCCAGGCTGTAGCGCCTAGAACGCTCGGCCACCTCGGCCGGCTACCATCCGTTCATTTATAAACATTCCTCACAAGTGCACTAACTCACAGTCAAAGTGGAGCACTCTGAAAAGAAAGAGGAAACGTAATGAAACTTCACTAGTTGACAGAGTGTGTCACGTCATTTCATGCAGTGATTCAGTTGCTGTATCCCTTCCTGAGACAAGCTGACACAAGGCCTTGGTATTCTGTGTGCTGGAGCTGGGACAGACTTGATGTCCGAGCTGGTCCCACGTGTTCTATCGGGGACATGTTTGGGGATCTTGCTAGCCACGAGATTACTATACGACTGGTAGAGTCCAGTACCAGACTCCTACAGTCATCAGCGATGCGGTGATGAGGACCCAGCTACACTTGAGAGCGCAAAGAAAACTTTTTTTATGAGACATCAGTCTTCTGAGTGTTGTGATGCGGCCTAAACGAATTCTTCGCCCGTGCCAACCTCTTCATCTCAGAGTAGCACTTGCAACCTACAACCTCGATTATTTGCTGGATGTAGTTCAGTCTCTTATCTTAGAAGACAACTTAAGGAAAACAAACCTACATTTATAGTATTTGTAGAGTTAGAGAAAGCGTTTGGGTGGAATACTCTCTATCAAATTCTAAAGGTGGTAGGGCTAAAATACAGGGTCCGAAAGGCTATTTACAATTTGTACAGAAACCAGATGGCACTTATAATAGTCGAAGGGTACGAAAGCGAAGCCGTGTTTGCTGAGGGGGTGAGACAAGGCCTATCCCCGATGTTATTGAATCTGCATATTGAGCAAGCAGTAAAGGAAACAAAAGACAAATTTGGAGTAGGAATTAAAATCCAAGGAGAATAAATGAAAACTTTGAGGTTTTCCGACGACATTGTAATTCTCTCAGAGACAACAAAGGATTTGGAAGAGCAGTTGAACGGAATGGTCAGTGTCTTGAAAGGACGATATAAGATTAATATCAGCAAAGGCAAAACGAGGATAATGGAATATAGTCGAATTAAATTAGATGATGCTGAGGGAATTATATAAGGAAATGAGACAAAGTAGTAGATGAGGTTTGCTATTTGGGCGCAAAATAACTGATGATGGTCGGAGTAGAGAGGATATAAACTGTAGACTGGCGATGGCAAGGAAAGCATTTCTGAAGAAGATAAATTTATTAACATAGAGTATAGACTTAAGTGTCAGGAAGTCTTTTCTGAAAGTATCTGCATCGAGTGTAGCCATGTATGGAAGTGAAACATGGACGATAAACAGTTTAGACAAGAAGAGAATAGAAGCTTTTGAGATGCAGTGGTACAGAAGAATGCTGAAGATTAGATGGGTAGATCAAATAACTAATGAGGAGGTATTGAATAGAATTTGGGAGAAGAGGAGTTTCTGGCACAACTTGACAAAAAGAAGGGACCGGTTGGTAGGACATGTTCTGAGGCATCAAGGGATCACTAATTTAGTACTAGAGGGAAACGTGCAGGATAAAAATCGTAGAGAGAGACCAAGAGATGAATACGCTAAGCAGATTCAGAAGGATGTAGGTTGCAGTAGTTGCTCGGAGATGAAGAGGGCCGGCCGGAGTAGCCGAGCGGTTCTAGGCGCTACAGTCTGGAACGGCGTGACCGCTACGGTCGCAGGTTCGAATCCTGTCTCGGGCATGGATGTGTGTGATGTTCTTAGGTTAGTTAGGTTTAAGTAGTTCTAAGTTCTAGGGGACTGATGACCTCAGAAGTTAAGTCCTATAGTGCTCAGAGCCATTTTTAGATGAAGAGGCTTACACAGGATAGAGTATCATGGAGAACCTCATCAAACCAGTCTTTGGACTGAAAACCACAACAGCAACAGCGACATTCCAGTCTCTGTCTCTTATCCAATGTCCTACCATACTTGCCCTCCTTCTTTTCAGTGTTTTCAGCTGATTCCTTTCCTTCCTCGATTCTACGAAGAACCTCCTCATCCTTACCTTATCCGTCCACCTAATTTTCAACATTCATCTGAAGCACCAAATCTAAAATGCTTCGATTCTGTTCTTTTCCGGTTTTCCCACAGTCCATGTTTCACTTCCATCAAATTCTGTGCTCCAGATGTACATTCTCATAAATTTCTTCTTCAAATTAAGGACTACGTTTGATACTAATACACTTCTCTTAGCCAGGAATGCTTTTTTTTTACCTATACTGGTCTGTTTTGGATATTCTCCTTGCCCCATCCGTCATTCTGATTCTAACACTGGATCCCGTATCATTTACAAATTGGCTCCTGTGTCTATCACTTCGGACAAGTCTTCCCTCACATAGAAGCCTTCAATGTACTCTTTCTAGCTATGCCCTCTCTCGTCTCCATTTAATAGTGGAATTCCAGTTGCACTCTTAATGTTGCCATTCTTGCTTTCAATTTCACCAAACGCTGATTTGAGTTTCCTACAAGCTGAGTCAGTCGTCCCGACAGTCATTTCTTGTTCGATTTCTTCACATTTTTCCTGCAGCCATGCACTTCCTATTTCTTTCATTCCTCAGCGACTTTTAAATCAGTATTCCTGAATTTCCCTGAGCATTTTTGTACTTCCTTCTTTCATCAATTAACTGAAGTATTTCTTGTGCTACCCATGGTTTCTTCACAGTTACCTTCTTTGTATCTATGTTTTCCTTTCTAACTTCTATGATTTCCGTTTTTAGAATGTCCAATCCATTTCAACTATATCCCCTACTGAGCTATTCTTTATTTACGAATCTACAGTCTTAGAGAACTTCAAGCATATCTCTTTACTCCTAAGTACTTCTGCATCCCACTTCTTTGATTCTTCCGGACTAGTCTCTTAAACTTCAGCCTTCTCTTCGTCACTAGTACATTGTAATCGGAGTCGGTAACAACTCTTGGGTACGCCTTGCAATCCAGTATGTGATTTGTAATGTCTGCCTAACCATGAAGCAATCTGACTGAAATCTTCAAGTATCTCCCGGTCTTTTACAAGTATACCAGCTCCTCTTGGATTCTTGAACGGACTATTCGCTGTTACTAAACGAAATTTATGCAGAACTCAGTGTTATTCCTCTCTCATTTCTAGTACCAAGCCCATGTTATCCCGTAACCCTTTCTTTAACTCCGTCCCCTACAACTGCATTCCAGTCCTCCACGACTGTTACATTTTCATCTCCCTTTACTCACTGTATTACCCTTTCAATATTTTCATATACTTTCTCTATATCTTCATCTTCAGCTTGCGACGTCGGCATGTATAACTGAACTATCGTTATCTGTGTCGGTTTGCTGTCGATTGTGATGAGAACAACCCTATCACTGAACTGTACGCAGTGACTCGACCTTTGCGCTACCTTCCTATTCATTACTCCCGTTGATATTACCCTATACTCATCTGACCAGACATTTCACTTCACTGACCGTCACTATATCTACCCTGAACCATTGCATTCCCCTTTCAGATTGTCTACCTTCCCTACCGTGTTCAAGCGTCTGACATACTACGCCCTGACTCATAGAACATTGTCCTTTCGTTGGTTATTCAGTCTTTTTCTCGTGACCATCTCCTCTTTGGCAGTCCCATCCCAGAGATCCGAAAGGGGGACTGTTCTGGAATCTTTTGTCAATGGAGAGATCGTAACGACACTACTTTACTTACAGGCTGCATGTCCTGTTCATACACATTATGTGTCTTTAATGCAGTGGTTTCCATTGCCTTCTGCATCCTCATGCTGTTTATCATAGCTGATTCTTCGGTCTTTAGGGGCAGTTTTCACTTCAATGCCAAGAGTGCACTGAACCTCTGCCCGCTTCTCCGCCCTATTTGAGCAGACCATTGGCAGAATGAGGGTGACTTCTTATGCCCTGAAGTCTTTGGCCGACCATGCTGATTATTATTTAAGCAGTGTCGGGGTTCGATCGCGGGACCGAGGATGTTTTAATTACTAATCACCACGGATGCCGACAATAACACATTCATTAAGCAGCAGTATAGGATTCTTTTCCAATGCACTGTGCCATAGTCGGGAAAGCAGAACAGCGGCCTCTTCAGCAGAAGAGGGTCGGTGTGCATTCGACTTGTAATTCCGCCAGCTTCGGGTGGCAGCGGATATATCACGGGGCAGCTGGCAACCTGTGGACGTCGGCGGCTTCTAGCTCTATGTATCTACCTCCAAAGTGCTCTCGCTGACGTCGAAAATTTGCACATCTCCGGCCCACATCGAGTGCTCACTGACCTGTAGTGGTCAGCTCTCAGCCCTCTTTTAGAGACAGGAACCAGCAGCCTTGTTGGAACTGAGGAATGGGATGAGCTGTAGCAGTAGCCCTCCCTCTCAAATGCAGATGACTGACAGTGTCCGGGTCACAGAGGTCAAGACTCAAGCTGATGTGCAGGGTGACTGCAGCCTATGTGCCCTACCAGTGTTGCCTCTGAAGTTGCCAGAGCAGCTGGCAACAGCAGTGTTCTGCCAGTTGGACTTCGGCTACATTGAGATCAAAGACAGCTGGGCATGTCAAGAGTCGATCGCCACAGCCTCTCCTCTCAGTGGATAGCTCCAGCTGACACAAAGGCTGAGATTACATACTGGGCAATCAGCAATCCACAATCATACTTTTGCTAAGAAGGGAGGGGTATTTACTTTGGCGCTTCCCATGTGCACTGTGGCGGTGGGGATCATGTATTCCCTCACAGTCAGCACTCCTAGTGATTTTATGCTTTTGCAACTTCACCTTTCAGAGGCTCTTTCTGCTGGTATGGCACCTGAATACTTATTGTTCCATTGTACCTAGACCGCCTTACGACACTCGCTTTGCCTCTAGTATGAGTATACAGTATGTGATCAAAAGTATCCGGACACCTGACTGAAAATGACTTACAAGTCCGTGGCGCCCACCATCAGTATTGCTGGAATTCAGTATGGTCTTGGCCCACACTTAGCCTTGACGATAGCTTCCACTCTTGCAGGCATACGTTTAATCAGGTGCTGGACGGTTTCTTGGAGAATGTAGCCCATTCTTCACGGAGTGCTGCACCGAGGAGAGGTATCGATGTCGGTCGGTGAGATCTGGCACGAAGTCGACATTCCAAAACATCCCGAAAGTGTTCTACAGGATTCAGGTCAGGACTCTGCGAAGGCCAGTCAATTACAGGGATGTTATAATCGTGTAACCACTCCGCCACAGGCCGTGCATTATGAACAAGCGCTCCATTGTGTTGAAAGATGCGATCGCCACCCCAGAATTGCTCTTCATCAGTAGAAAGCAAGAAGGTGCTAAAAACGTCAGTGTAGGCCTGGGCTGTGATAGTGCCACGCAAAACAACAAGGGGTGCAAGCCCTCTCCATGAAAAACACGAATTTTACTGTTGGCACTACAAATGGTGAGAGATGAAGTCCACTGCGAATTCTCCATACCCACACCCTACTATCGGAGCCCCACATTGTGTACCGTGATTCATTGCTCCACACAACGTTTTTCCACTGTTCAATCGTCCAATGTTTATGCTCCTTACACCAAGCGAGGCATCGTTTGGCATTTACCCACGTGATGTGTGGCTTATGAGCAGCCGCTCGACCCTGAAATCCGAATTTTCTCGCCTACCGCCTAACTGTCAAAGTACTTGCTATAGATCCTGATGCAGTGTGGAATTCCTATGTGATGGAGGACTGTAATTATATTGGGGGTGCCTTCGATTAAACCTCGATATGTTAGCGGAAATACAAATTTAAATGGTGAGGTAAGCACAAAAATCATCTGAAATTGTGCTAAATGCATTATCTGAAAATTATTTCGAGCAATTAGTTCATGGGCCCACTCGAATAGTAAACAGTCGTCAGAAAACACTTGACATATTAGCAACAAATAATACTGAGCTAATAAAGAGCATCAAAACGGATACAGGGATTAGTGTACACAGGGTTGTCGTAGCGAGAATGGATACCCCAACTCCAAAATCCTCCAAAAACAAACGAAAAATATATCTTTGCAAAAAAAGTTAAAAATTCGCTTGACGCCTTCCTGAGGGACAATCGCCACCTTCCAATTTTACAACGTAAGTGTAGACCAAATGTGGCTTCATGGCAAAGAAATAGTACGACAGTAATTGAGAGATTATGCTACATAAATTAACAAACGACAGAGCTGATCCCCCACCCTCCCTCCATGGTACACAACACAGTTCAGAAAACTGTTACAGAAACAACGAAACAAGAATACCAAATTTAAACGAATGCAAAATCCCAAGAAATTGCAATGTTTTACAGAGCTCGAAATGTAGCGCGGACTTCAATGCGAGATGCTTAATATAGTTTCCGCAACGAAACTGTCTCGAAATCTGGCAGATAATTCAAAACGATTCTGCTCGTATGTAAAGTATATTAGCAACAAGACACAATCAATGCCTTCTCTGCGCGATTGCAGTGAAAATACTATCGATGACAGTACTGCTAAAGCAAGGTTACTGAACACATCCTTCCGAAATTCCTTCATCAAAGAAGGTTAAGTAAATATTTCGGAATCCAAATAAAGAACAGCTGCCAACATGAGCAACATATAGGCAGATACCCTCGGAACAGTGAAGCAACCTAAATCACTTCACAAAAGCAAGTCTTCAAATCCAGACTGTAGACCAATTACGTTTATTTCAGAGTATGCTGTTGCAATACATCCATACTTATCATATACAACCGTTTGCTTGACGGAAGATGCATATTCAAAGACTGGAAAGTTCCGCAGGTCACACCAGTATTCAAGGAAGGTAGTAGACGTGATCCTGAATTTGAAGCCATTTTGACTATTTTTCAACCGTGACTGTCTCAAAAAGTATGTAAAGGTTTTTACTACCGCTGTCAGTCAAAAAATTTGTTAACTAATAAATAAATAATACATTAGTTAACAAAATTTTGTGCAGGTAGCGGTAGTTAAAAAACTTTACATGAATAATCCACTAAATTACAGACCCGAATCATTAACGCCGATATGTAGCAGGATTTTGGAACAAATATTGCACTCGAACATTATGAATTGCCTTGATGAAAACGGTCTATTAACACACAGTCAACACGGATATAGAAAACATCGTTCTTGTGAAACACAACTAGCTCTTTACGCACACGAAGTGTTGAGACGCTATCGACAACAGATTTCAAAGTGAATCCGCATTTCTAAATTTCCAAAAGGGTTTCGACACCGGTTCTCGCAAGAGGCTTATAATGAAACTGCGTGCTTAGCGAATACCATTTAAGTTACCAGACTGATTCGTGAATTCCTGTCAGAGAGGTCACAGTTCATGATAACTGACGGAAAGTCATCGAGTGAAACAGAAGTGGTTTCTGGCGTTCCCAGAGGTAGTGTTATAGGCTCTCTGCTGTTTCTTATCTATATAAACTATTTAGAAGACAATATGAGTAGCATTCTTAGGTTGTTTGCAGATGACACTGTCTTTTAGCGTCTAATAAAGTCATCAGAAGATCAAAACAAATTGCGAAACGAGTTAGAAAAATTACGTGTATTTTGCGAAAATCGGCAACTGACCCTAAATAACGAAAAGTGTGAGGTCATCCACATGAATGCTAAAAGGAATCCGTTGAACTTCGTTTACACGATGTCTATCAGTAGGCCTTAAATTCAACTAAATACCTAGAAATTACAATCACGAACAACGTAAATTGGAAAGAACACGTAAAAAAAATGTTGCGAGGAAGGCGAACAAAAGACTGTGTTTTATTGGCTGAACGAAGATGCAACAGATCTGCGAAAGAGAGCGCCTACACTACGCTTGCCCGTCCTCTTTTAAAGTACTGCTGCGTGATGCGTGATTCTTACCAGATAACGTTAACGGAGTAACACCGAAAAAGTTTCATGCGTCTTTTCGCGGATGATGCTGTAGTATACAGAGAAGTCGCAGCATTAGAAAATTGCAGCGAAATACAGGAAGATCTGCAGCGGATAGGCACTTGGTGCAGGAAGTGGCAACTGACCCTTAACATAGACAAATGTAATGTATTGCGAATACATAGAAAGAAGGATCCTTTATTGTATGATTATATGAAAGCGGAACAAACACTGGTAGCAGTTACTTCTGTAAAATATCTGGGAGTAAGCGTGCGGAACAATTTGAAGCGGAATGATCATATAAAATTAATTGTTGGTAAGGCGGGTGCCAGGTTGAGATTCATTGGGAGAGTCCTTAGAAAATGTAGTCCATCAACAAAGAGTTGGCTTACAAAACACTCGTTCGACCTATACTTGAGTATTGCTCATCAGTGTGGGATCCATACCAGGTCGGGTTGACAGAGGAGATAGAAAAGATCCAAAGAAGAGCGGCGCGTTTCGTCACAGGGTTATTTGGTAAGCGTGATAGCGTTGCGGAGATGTTTAGCAAAGCCGGCCGTGGTGGACGTGCGGTTCTAGGCGCTTCAGTCCGGAACCGCGTAACTGCTACGGTCGCAGGTTCGAATCCTGCCTCGGGCATAGATGTGTGTGATGTCCTTAGGTTAGTGAGGTTTAAGTAGTTCTAAGTTCTAGGGGACTGATGACCTCAGATGTTGAGTCCCATAGTGCTCAGAGCCATATGAACCATTTTCGTTTAGCAAACTCAAGTGGCAGACTCTGCAAGAGAGGCGCTCTGCATCGCGGTTTAGCTTGCTGACCATGTTTCAAGAGCGTGCGTTTCTGGATGAGATATCGAATATATTGCTTCCTCCTACTTATACCTCCCGAGGAGTCACGATTGTAAAATTAGAAAGATTCGAGTGCGTACGGAGGCTTTTCGGCAGTCGTTTTTCCCGCTAACCAGACGCGACTAGAACAGGAAAGGGAGGTAATGAGAGTGGCACGTAAAGTGCCCTCCGCCACAAGCCTTAGGGTGGCTTGCGGAGTATAAATGTAGATGTAGAAGTTCACGGAAGGGCAGCGTGTTTTGTATTATCGAGAAATATGGCAGAGAGTTTCATGCACATGATTCATAATTTGGGGTGGACGTCATTAAAACAAAGGCGTTTCTCGTTGCTGCGGGATCTTTTCGCGAAACTTCGATCACCAGCTCTCTCTTCCGAAAGTGAAAGTATTTTGCTGGCGCAACCTACGCAGGAAAAAAAAAAAAAACGATTCCCCTAATTAGGTAATGGAAATCAGAGCAAGCACGGCAAGAAATAAGTGTTGGTTCTTCCCGCTCGCTGTTCGAGAGTAGAAAAGTGGATAGGGAAACACGATTATCATAATAAGGTAATGAAAATCAGAAGTAGTACGGAAAGAAATAAGTGTTCGTTTTTTACGCGCGCTGTTCGGGAGTGGAAAAATAGATAATTATTGTGATGGTGGTTCGATGAACCCAGTGCCAGGCACTTAAGTGTGATTTGCAGGGTACCCGTGTGGATGTAGAATCATCCAGTCCAGATGCTGCTGTTCTCTGACCAATGGTGCACGACAACAATATATTGCACTTTCTAGTGGCGTCGCTCTTACACCACCTGTAACATCCCTTAGCATTGACTACAAAAATGGGTGGCTTATGATGTGCTGCTCGACCACTATACCCCACTCTTTTTAAATCCGTATGCATAGTCATTTGCCAACTGGACTACTGGTATGGCTTTGGAACTCACGAGTGATTCCTTCTGTTGTTTCTAGCGATTTCTTATAACGACCCCCTGCTGTATTCGACGGTTCCTATCCTTCAGTACACCAGGGGTGCCTGGTCTAGGGTCAGCTGTCGTTTCCACTTCCCTGTCACACCACCACCAATTGTCGACTTTTGCTGCCTTAGAAGGGCTGAAATGTCCCTCATGTTTTTGTTGCTCAGGCGACATCCAGTGACTAGTCGACTTTCGAAGTCACTCAGTTCTTCTGGCCGACCCATTCTGCTGTTACCGCTACTCTACTGACGACACAATTACCCCCCCCTCCCCCTCTTTTATACTGGCGGATCCACCTCTCCTAACATCTAGTGGGCAATCCCACATTACATAGGGGTGCTCAGATACATTTGATCTGTCAGTGGAGATCATATAGGTACAGGGCATTAGGTCTGTAGGTACAGATATGTTGATAATTGGTACCTTAATACATACTCACTACAGTATGTTAGTTGATTTTTCTCTGTGTCAGAGGCTTCTCGTAATAGTATCAAACGATTAACTACCTCATGTTTTCTGCACTGTCATAACTGCACCACGAAGTGGGCTACGCCTGTCAGTTAGACCATCTCTTTCGTTCAAAAAATGGCTCTGAGAACTATGGGACTTAACATTTGAGGTCATCAGTCCCTAGACTTAGAACTACTAAAACCTAACAATCATAATGACATCACACACATCCACGCCTGAGGCAGGATTCGAACCTGCGACAGCAGCAGCAGCGCGGTTCCGGACTGAAGCGCCTAGAACCGCTCGGTCACAACGGCCGGCTCTGTTTCGTGTCCTCGCTTTCACACTTTAGTACCTGACTCGCTTCCCACATAAAAATGAACATTTCTGTCTTTCTTGTCCTACACATATTTGGCGGTACTAGTCAACCAAAAAACATACTGCTGTAATTACTAGTTTTCAAATGAAGTAAATACTGATGTAACGTTGCTCAATTCACTGTCCTCAGTCATCAATAGAAATATACTTATACCCCATACATCTTGTATAATGATAACATTGTTGGTGCTGGGAACACAGCATACATTACCTTTCTTTCTTCTAAACATTCCTGTTCCGTATAACTTAATTCAGTATTACTACAAATTCACTGAAGAAATCTCATATTTATGAAGATATTCCGTATGGTTGATTACCAATCAACAATATGATATTGCGTCGAATGGCTTTCTCACACCTAGGATCGCGGAATCTGCTTATGTATCTGCATCTACTATTTCCAACATTTCATGAGCAACCAAAAGGTGAGCTTTTCGTCAGGTAGTCAGTTACATGTCCCATAGAACATTTGAACGATTTATTTCTCGAAATGATATGGAACGAGTCATTTTACAGCTTCAAACGTCTTTGAAAGAAGCTGCCTCTCTTCCAGGAAAGACAACTTTCGAGTTTAGGAATGCTTCAGGATCTCGCAACAGACGGATGTTGTGGATATTTATACCGTATTTCTGTACATCCGTTCTAGTGCCCTTATTAAAAATGGGAGCTTTGCGCTCTTTTCCAACCAGGCGGAACTATCCGTTTGCGAAAGATTCTCGACAAATGCTAGCTAGGAAATGTGGTAAATTCCTGGCGTCTCTAATGGGAATTCTGCCATGGCATGGTTTCCTTTTCACTCTGAGAATATGTAGCTGCATTTCAGTAAGGGCAGTGATTATTTCAGTGTCAACCATTCGTGAGACCAGCGGTGGTTCCGAGCAATAGACGTGGCGCAGTGGTAAGAAAGGAGTCGCATTTGGGAGGCTGGTGGTTTATACCCCTTTTCGGACATTCATATGAAGTTGTTCTGTGGTTCCCGTAAATCACTTAATGAAAATACCGTGATAGGGCCCTTGAAATGCCTATCACCGCTTTTCCTACCCAATTTGAGATTGTGCGCCATCCCTAATGACCTCGTAATCGAAAGAATGTTGAACTCTAATCTGCCTAGCAAACGTTGGTACTCCAGTGCGATAGTCACGTGTTAAGGCACTTTTAAGTGCAGAATTTACTATTTTGTATTCCTATCTATTCTGTTCATTACGGAAATCAGACTGAGAGACCAGATGGAAGGTAGATATCTTATTTTCCAGTCAGCACAGAAAGGACTTCAAATTCCTAAACGTATAACAATAATACTATGGCCTTATCAGCCAATGCGGTGTTTCCCAAATTGGCGCCACACAACTTAACTGATACTAGGTATAGAACTGAAATAAAAACATAAATAAAAGTGAAAAGGTTCTGGAGTTAAACTGTTTCTATGATTCCCTGTTATGTAACTTATTCAGAACACAGTTCTGAAAACGACAAAACTTGTCTATTAAGGTGGGGACGTTGATGAAATTGACCAAAAATGTCAGTTTTCGATTTATTTTTTTATGTGTTAGTACAACTCATGGACAATAAGTTCCCGAAATTTCAATGTTTAAATCGCATCCGAAGTGCCTGAGAATTAATTAACAATGTGACGCGGCCTCCCTGCCACGCCCACGTTTTGAAGGAGCACTTCAGTACCAGCTCAGTGAACAACGATTGTGTGTTACTTTGAACCAAGCCCACTTACAGGTTTCTGGCCGATCCTACACTTCTCAAAAAGTGTGTTCGTGGCAAAACCCAAAATCCAAATGAGTCTCTAAATTCACTCATATGGAAACGATGCCCTAAAAACACATTTGCATCTGCTACAGTTGTCAGAATTGCAACTTATGATGCAGTTATTGTATTTAATGATTGGAACGTCGGGAGGATGAAAGTATAAGATAGAATGGTCTTCAAGATAAGAAATTTTACTCAAGACATCCTGAGAAAAATAGATTTACAGCGCGTCTCTGCAACTGAAAAGTCAGTTGAAGACCTGGTAAAGGAAAGAAGACAGACAACAAGAAACCAGAAGAAAAGCCTTGAAGGGAAAGACGACCCAGAGTACAAATGTGGTGCCTTCTGAAGAAATGACATAGGAAAAAAGTTAGGTTGAACTTTAAATTGCGTTTCCTGAAAAGTTTGTTTTTTAAAGTTTATGTACCTTTACCTCAGATTCTATGAATACTAGAATTATGAAATTTTGTACACATATTTCTGTAAACCTAATAAACGTTGTCTGTAGAGCAAATTTTGAAATTATGATTGCAAGCTGAGATATTGGGCAATGTTCTTGGAATTTTGCATGCATTTAAAATTGTACTTGTGGAATTATAATTAAAAAATTATGAAAGTTCTCCTATTTGACCTATTCCTAAAACCTCATGAGAGAAGTTTACAACATTTAAAGAGATGAAACAGAGATATTTTTGTAGAAATCTCTTGAATACTTTCTGAGAAAAAGGAACATACATTATTTTTTGAAAATACAACTTCAAATTTCATTCAAAAAAGTTGAATATATATAATCAAAGGATTTTATATGTAAATGTATTACTTTCATGTAAAGCGTGGCACAAAATTTCATTGCCATATCTCCAAAACTGTGGATTTGGTGCATTCTTGAAATAGTGTGTGTTTTTCATCAACGTCCCCCCTTAAGAAAATACATAATTCGAAAAAAAGCCGCTTGTTGAAACGCTTATGAAAGCCGAAACAAGCAGAAGCTTCACTACATGATAGCTCTCAGTTCACATGCAAAACATAAGCTATCTCGATGAACATATTCTTCCATTCGGGTCATTCAAGTATCTCATACACTAAGTTTGACAAAAGTCATGGGATAGCGATATGCACATATACAGATGGCAGCACTATCGTGCACACAAGTTGTCAAAGGGCAGTCATTGGAGCAGCTGTCATTTGTACTCAAGCGAGTCATGCGAAAATGCGTCTGACATGATTATGGCCGCGCGACGTCTAACACGTGTGTGACTGGTTCTGATCTATCGTCCTACCTTAGTTGCGCAAGGATGCTCTGTAAGTGTATTAAGAATTTGGTGTTGAACCTATGGCCTGCAAGGTAGGAAGACACCGTCTCTCACATGCAGAGATTAGAAGAGTGCAGCAGTGCAGACGGTGACGTAATCAGACAATTATCTCTATGTCGGTTCCACTACACTCCTGTAAAGGAAACGTTATCGCTCATAGAAATTAGTGTGCGGGTTCAGGCATGACTGTAAGTTAGCAACAAATGAAAATCTTAGATTTCCGTTATTAAGGTTTACTTTTTCTCTAAGTATGATTTCATGACATAGCAATGTTAGCAAAATCATATATAGGATGGTAAAATATTGATACTGGGTGTTCACAACTGTGAAGCGGAATTCCTAAGAGTTTTTAATAGTAAGATGGTTGACGAACATGTCTGGGGGTCGATAAAAATACAAACAAATTAAATACAATTGGTGCCAGAGAATTAATTACGCTAAAATGCGCAATGAAAATACCCAAAATTGAATGGGGGTCGGTAAAGAGCAATAAAAAAGAAGTACACAATTAAAGCAATTCATAACTCTATAGTGCGTGATCAATCCTTTGCGTCAGATCGGATATCTCGCGTTTCTGCTCCAATTAGGCCCAACAACACTGAATATGTTTAACTACAGGTCATGGTAGAAAGTACAAAAAAAAAAAAAAAAAAACGTAGGAGAGCCGGAGACGACCGCAATTCTGAGTGTCAATTGAATATCACTTAACCACTGTGGCGAGGGCGCGCATGTGTTTACTTTGCGTCGGCAGCGACAGTAGCAGCTGTCGGCGCGAGCAGTGAGCCTGAGAATCTGTTCTAAATCTCTCGACTGTTAAGCATCGTTCGGATTCTTCTTAATGTAACAGTCTTTCACATTTGCAATGGCTTATCTCGTGCTTACGATAACGTGCAACCTTGCTGTGTTAATCACTTAAATATTTTAACTGGACAAATGTATTTTCAAGATTTCATTAATCTACATTAATTATTTTTTGGTGTTGCAATTATTCTCCGACAGTGTAGTTATGCGTTACTGTTACAATTTCACAGTTTCGACATCGTATCCGAAAACCCATGTACCTGTTGTTGAACATTCAGTAGTTCTGCATTGTTGTTGACTTCATCTAGCGACTACTGAGGTACTTGCTTTAGCTGATGTTTTTGTTCGAAATTCAACAAAATTAGAATAAGTTTTGGTGATACACTTTAAAAATAAAAACGTACGAAAAAATTCGAGGCGTCAGCCAAATGCTCTGCCTCTATCACCGACTTCTCTGGTTGTGATTCGGCGATCTTTCATAATCATTTCTTCCACTTTTCCCACTATTTCATCGATTGATGTGTTGGGGCGCACAGAGAGTCGTCATCTTCACGACCTTCTTCGAAACACTTACATCACTCGTGAGAAATTGTTTTACTGACCAAAACAAATTTTAATATTTGTAAAACTTTGCTGCATTTTAATGCGATTTTACAGCAAAATTTAATACAAATTATATTATCCACTGCCGGCCGTTGTGGCCGAGCGGTTCTAGGCGCTAGGCGCTTCACTCTGGAACCGCACGACCGCTACGGTCGCACATTCGAATCCTGCCTCGGATATGGGTGTGTGTGATGTCCTTAGGTTAGTTAGGTTTAAGTAGTTCTAAGTTCTAGGAGACTGATGACTTAAGATGTTAAGTCCCATAGTGCTCAGAGCTATTTGAACCATTTGTTATCCACTTTTAAAGAAATTTAATAACTGCCGAAACTACTAAGACACATGTAACCTTATTGGCAGCTGACACATTGTAATATCCAAAATGGCTAATGTGCAGATATTTTACAGACATTTTTATCGATACGACAACGAAAGGACAGCACGAGTCGGGCTAATACAACTAGCGAAAACTACAAAATTCTCGTTTCTTTCTGAGCACATCTCTTACGTAAACAACTGACAGAGATTGTAATGCTTTATTCAGTGTTACTTAGATGCATGTAGTTATTTGAGGTGGGGGAGACAAGCACTTGTTTTGATCAGACAGCCACGTCTGTGCCACGTGAGACTCAGTGGCGTCAGTATCGAGAATATGACAAGTTGCACTTATAGAGAAGTGAAGGAGACACAGACCATAGCATTAGCACAGCAGAAGCCACCACAGGGGATTCTGCTTGAACCATGGGAGTCACTGACCACAGGGAGTTGAAAGACTGACACAGGGCCACGGCATATTGACCCTGAAGCCAGAGAAAAAACTGTTTCCTTTCGTCCAGTTGCATTGGAAGGATGAAGCGACAATTGTTGCTGACTGAGGTGAAGCACATTCCATTGTTTTGGCATGCGGACTTATATCGTTTCCTGGAGATTCCTGTAAGATCAGTATCAGCTTGGCTGACGAAAACATTTCGCAGAAAGACTGTTGTAGGCTAGACATTGGGTGGCTGAGAATGCTCCGGCGTTTTTAAGTCACATGGATGCACAGGACCGGGCACATTCCTGCACGTGGAAAATAACAGTGTGTTGTTTGGAAAGTGGTCCGTGATGTCAGAAATCGTCACAGCGGACGGCTGTTCGATGCTTTGAGACGTACTGGGACTGGAAGAATAGCTTTTTCCCATCATCTTGATACAAAAAAGGTTTAGGAACTGTTTGAAGAATGCTGAAGCTTATCCAGGACCGGACATAAATTCAGACCACAGCCTAGTAATGGGAGAAATACAAGTGACGTTGAAAAAAAGTCTGGAGAGGTAAAGTAAAGGAAGGACTAAACATAGAAAGACTCAAAGACGTAGGAAAGGCATCAGATTTGAAGAACAGATTCATGGAAAAATGGCAAAGAGGTAGAGTTGATGAAAGTGTTTATGACAAATGGGTAAAAACGAGGGATGGACTCATGGACTCTGCCAATGAAGTACTAGGAATTAGAGTATCCCAAAGCACTAGGAAAGAACGGATAACAGAAAACATGTTGAAAAAGATGGAAGATCGGAGAAAGTGGAAAAGTGTAGGAACTGAAGAAGCCAAAAGAGGTACAGGAAACTGAATAATGAATTAAGAAGACAAACTGAAGAAGCAAGGGAAAAATGGATGAAACAGAAATGCGAGGAAATAGAGAAAATAGAGAAAGAGGGAAAGTATGAAATGATGTATAGACTGGCTAGTGAGATAGTTTTTGAACGTAAAAGAAAGAGGAATAACCTGGAAATAGAAAGAGCGGATGGTACTCTAGCAGAAGAACCACAGGAGGTTTTGAACAGATGGCAAGAATATATTGAATGTCTGTGTAAGGGGGATGAAATGCAAAGCGAAATTAAGGCTGAAGAGGAGCAATATGTGCCCGAAGATGGAAAGGGATCCACCATTTGGGAATCAGAAGTAGAAAAAGCGCTAAAGGAGATGAATAATAGGAAAGCATGTGGAATTGATGATTTGCCAGCAGAACTGTTGAGTCTGTGAAACAAGGCAAGAAAAGAAATAGTCTTACTTCTAGCGAGATATATGACAAAGGGGAATGGCCTGAGGACTTCCTTGCAACAGTTATGATACCAATAGAGAAAAAGAGAAACACTAAAAAATGTGAAGAGCACCGGACCATCAGTCTAATTTCTCATGCAGCTAAAGTCTTGCTGAGAGTGTTGAAAGAAGGCTATATGGCAAGCTGGATAGAGGGACTGCAGAGGAGCAGTTCGGGTTTAGAAGAGGAAAAGGAACAAGAGAGGCTATTGGCCTGTTAAGAACTATAGGGGAAAGATACATGCAAAAAGGTAGATAAATCTTTGCTGTTTTTATAGATTTAGAAAAGGCTTTTGACTGAGATCAGTGGAACAAGCTGATGGATATATTGAAGAGGAACGGAGTAGATTGGAAAGAGAGACGACTGATACAGAATCTACAAGTATATTTACACCAGAAAGTAAGGATAAGGATAGGAAATGAAATGTCAGAAGGAGGTGTTAGACAAGGTTGTTGCCTTTCCCCACTATTGTTTAACGAATACCTTGAAGAGATTATTATGAATAGCTTAGATGGGAAAACAGGAATATGTATTAGTCGCAAGATAATAGAATGTATAAGATTTGCTGATGAGATGGTATTAGTGGCAGAAAGTGAGCGGACAGTGAATAACACGCTGAAAGATCTGAATGAAGCTTGTGTGGAATATGAGATGCAAATAAACACGGCAGAAATAAAGGATATGGACATCAGTACAAGACGCAGACTGTCCAATATTAAAATAGGACAATGCACCATTAGCCAAGTAAGTGCATTTAAATATCTTGGAAGCACAATAACTGAAGACTTGAGATGTCACCAAGAGATGAAAACTCGAATTGCCATAGCGAAGGAGGCATTCAACAGAAAGAGGAGACTCTTATGTGGCAAATTAGATAAATGACTAAAGAAAAGGCTTGGAAAATGTTTTGACTGGAGTGTGGTACTACATGGGGCAGAAACATGGACGTTGAGACGAGAGGATGAAAAAAGGTTAGAAGCATTTGAGATGTGGATGTGGAGGAGAATAGAGAGAATAAGCTGGATGGAAGGAGTGAGTAATGAAAGAGTACTGGAAAGGCTTGGAGAGAGAAGATGTCTGCTGAAGGTTGTAAGAGAAAGGAAAAGGAACTGGTTGGGACATTCATTGAGAAGGGAGTGCTTGCTAGCAATGCTTTGGAAGGACTGGTTTGTGGGAGAAGACTGAGAGGAAGAGGGAGATACAAGATGATAGACGATATAAAGGAAAGAGGAAATTATGCAGACCTGAAGAGGATGGCAGAAGACCGGACAGCCTGGAGAACTACCATATAAAAACCTGCCTTTTGGCAGAACACTGATGATGATGGAGGGAAGGTGTACATGAAAAGATGTGCAATTGGCGTGGGAATGCTTTCCAGGCTCTCAATCAGCGGTTTTAGCTTTTTAGCGCAAACTCCACGTGGAGCTGTCCATAGACTGGCGTATAGTGTGAGGAGCAGAGAGTCGGTCACGAACCGCGGAAGAGTGCGGTTGAATTTTGGTCAGGAACCGAGGACAAATCTGGTTTCAGACTCTGAGACTGGGTGCAAAGTTGGATCCGAACGAGAGGAGCAGATTTGCTGCTGAACCCGACGCCAAGGTACAACGGGCACTGATCTTGAGTTTTCTACATGCCTGTGGTGAGCATATCCCATCGCTGGCACTAGGATTGTTTAGGTTGAACTTTTCTTCTTTACTAAGTGCCCATTGCAGCAACAGTTGTTGTGCAATTGAAGCATATTGTGGTAGTTGTTTCAGGATTCAGTTCACATTCACTCTCATTCGTATAAATCACAGTAAGATCGCTAATCCACTTTTTCTTTTTTTAATTCACAACTGAAGTCAAGTCATCGCTCATGGTTCAACTTTGTCAACTGTCTTCCAGAACACTTCATGAACAAGAGATAGTTCACAAACGTTGTGTTATATTGACTATCTTCCACGTAACTCATGTTTTTATTAGTAAATCTGTCATGATACGGAATCCTATCTATTACACAAGGAGACAACAGCCGTTGATCACCTCCACTAATATTACTTACGTGTGTGGGACGTAATAGAAGTAGTATAGGGGTAAAAAAAATTAAGTGGCGTCCCCAGTTTCAGTACACAGAGCCACATTTCATAGTCATTTGAGTTTAAATTGCACTGTGTATAATTGTGACAGTAGTTCACTGAATCAATGGTTCTGGGTCTTAGGGATATGAAAGGCCGAAGTTCATTAGAGGTACCCACATGCCTGCCCACCAGAGAGACGTGCTGTGTTTCTCATTTAAAAAAATGCAAAGCATGCAATTCTTTACTATACATGTGATTCTTTACATTTAATCATTTAATGTGCTTTTTGTGAAGGAATTTTTTGTAGACCACCTTATGAGTCATAGATGTAAGGAAGACTAATAAAAAATCCAATTTCATTTTTTGCAAAATATTTTTTATTGCCAGTCTATAAAGTTGCTGCTGTGATGGACAGAATGAAACCAGTGTGCCAATTTTGTTCATAACATTAGAAAATACGCTGGAATATATATCCTTTTTGTGTCCTGACCTGATGGTTGTCGTGCCACCAAAGAGGTGGCCACCAATAAATCCTTTAGACTTCTCTTAAACTGAATTTCATTGGTTGTTAAGCTTTTTATGGCTGCTGGCAAGTAATTGAAAATGTGTGTTCCTGAATAACACACACCTTTTTGTACAAGAGTAAGTGTCTTTAAATTCTTGTGAAGATTATTCTTATTTATAATATTGATTCCATGAACTGAGCTGTTGGTTTGAAAAAGTGATATATTTTTAATTATAAATTTAATTAAGGAATGAATATATTGGGAAGCAGTTGTTGGTAGCCCTAAACAGGAACCTGCAAGATGTTCTTGAGTTCACACCACATACAACTCTTACTGAACCTTTTTGCGCCTGGAAACTTTAGCTTGGCTTGATGAATTACCCCAAAAAATAATCCCATATGACATTGTGGAGTGAAAGTAAGCATAGTATGCCAGCTTTTTCATTTTTATATCCCCTACGTCTGACAGAATTCGCATTGTAAATAGAGATTTGTTTAGATGCTTCAGCAGTTCTGTGATGTTCTCCTCCCAGTTGGATTTATTACCAAGCTGTAATCCCAAAAATTTAACACTGTCCACTTCTTTTATACGTTTGTCATAATGATTATATTGAAGTCATCGTAATTCATTAAGGTCCCCTAGGATCACAAAAGGCAGAACATGGTTCTTAATAGGACGTGTGATTACCACAGATGGCAATGCGTGTTCTGCAATGTGCTCCCATGCTGACCACATGGCCGGCAAGAAATTCTTGTGCTAAGGCTTTCCATTCCTCCACCAGCGCTGGATGGTCGTTGTTCAAATGTTCAAATATGTGTGAATTCCTAAGGGACCAAACTGCTGAGGTCATCGGTGCCTAGACGTACACACTACTTAAACTAACTTACGCTAAGAACAACACACTCCCCCATGCCCGAGGGAGAACTCGAACCTCCGGTGGGAGGGACCGCGCAATCAGTGACATGCCGCCTCTAACCACGCGGCGACTCCGCGCGGCGATGGTCGTTGATTGATCTGGACATAAGACGTTCAAATAAGAACAACTGACGCGCTGCAATACGTCCCCACAATACCACCAAAACGACCATGTTCGATGATGTTCCTGGGTGCATTACGTGTTTTCATTTCTCCCTATGTAAGGGTAAGACCAGCATTGGCGAACATGATCGTTTTAATTCTCCAGCTGTTATGGTGTAGGGAGTCATAATGTTGCTTAGGTGTACTGATCTCCAAATATATGAATACGGTACACTTACCGGCCAGCGTTATTGTGACACTGTACTCCTTGAACAAGTGCGTTTTTTCAGGAATGCTTTCACAAAACTTCATTTTTATGGATGACAGTGCACGACAGTTTTGAACAGCACAGATGGAGAAGCTCTTGGAACGAGAGGGTATTCAGCTAATGGACTGGCCTGCATTTCCCCCCAAATTAAATCCCATCCAGCACGAGAGGAAGGGAACGCCCAACCACACGAACTCTCCACAAACTTGTAGCTAACATGAGAGCACGTTGCACAGCACTCAAGCGTCCATGGTGGTCACACAGCCTCATAAGAACTGTGTTTCACCTTTAGTAATGACCAGGGGACCATCACGGTGACTACACTGTAATTATATCTTTGAATAAAAGAGTCGTTTTTGTTCATCTCATTGCTTATTCCTTTCGTTTACCCCTTATACTGTACTGTACTGTACTATACTATAGCAATTCTTTCTATGTATGGTCCAAGTTTCATAGTACCATGTTACTAGTAAGCGACACATGATGTGAAAGTTACTTTGTTTTACACACCAGTGTACTCTCGATTTGTTGTAGGCATTATGTTACACTCGTCCATAATCAATGAGAGCTGTCATTCATTACACCAAGTGGAAATTTAGTTTGCGTTGTTCTGTATTTTCTTACGACCGTCCGACAACAATACTTTCCGTACACAACAGCATTTTCAGCAAGTAATCATGTAACGCTGGTGATGCTACCTGATAAATTGTTTACGTTAAGAGATATACTCAAAAACTAACGAGAATTTTGTAGTTTCACGACTTATATTTGCACGATTAGCCCAGATCTTTCGTTATCATTCTGATTAAAGTGTCTGAAAAGTATGTGTACATTAGCCATTTTGGATATTTACACTATGTCAGCTGTCAATAAGGTTACATGTGTCTTGATGGTATCGGTAGTTACTTAAATTGTCTAAATGAGCATCAAACAATTACACCGTAGAGCACGTAATTATCAGTTCGACTGAGTAAATAAAGTGAAAGAGAGATGGGTCGAAAGGACCAACCATTTTTCACAACCTTCCACACACAACTAATTTTTTGCATCAGACCTGTTCCAATCAATTTGCAAGTCAGGATAATGGGTCATGTACAAGCAAAAATTTTAACTGTAAACGATTGATTGTATGTCAGTCACTCTGAACCAAATGACAAGGAAAGCGGAAACCTTTGCCAACCAACAAGATGAAACTAGGTGTACCAACAATCGACACACAAACATTCTCAGGAATCCCAACTATATCGATATATGTATATTACTGCTGACTGAGGGGATGAAGACCATGTTGGATGCTCCTGACATCTCACAGCGTCATACGAAAACACCACAGTTACATGATTAAGATACGTAAAACTCAAATGATATGTATTCAGCTGTCCAGAAGAAACCTAATTTATTTACTGAGGTCAGAGAACAAATGTCCAGAACACTTTCAAAAATATTAAAAAACTCCTGTACCTCCACAAAAATATGGTCTCCATGACTACAATTCTAAGAAACATGTATGTTAATTGACTTTTTTATCCGGAATTCAGTAATATCTTCTCATTAGAACATATTCATTCATGAGAAACGCGATAATTGGTTTGACGAGTGATGTGTGACCTGTGTACATATTACCAACAAGTAGAAATGCGAAGTGCTTACGATAAATCATGGTGTATTGGGACAAAGAATTACCAGTACTAATAAATATGGTTCAAATGGCTCTAAGCACTATGGTACTTAACATCTGAGGTCAACAGTCCCCTAGACTTAGAACTACTTAAACTTAACTAACCTAAGGACATCATACACATCCATTCCCGAGGCAGGATTCGAACCTGCCATCGTAGCAGCAGCTACATCTACATCTACATGACTACTCTGCAATTCACATTTAAGTGCTTGGCAGAGGGTTCATCGAACCACAATCATACTATCTCTCTACTATTCCACTCCCGAACAGCGAGCGGGAAAAACGAACACCTAAACCTTTCTGTTCGAGCTCTGATTTCTCTTATTTTATTTTGATGATCATTCCTACCTATGTAATTTGGTATCAACAAAATATTTTCGCATTCGGAAGAGAAAGTTGGTGACTGAAATTTCGTAAAAAGGTCTCGCCGCGACGAAAAACGTCTATGCTGTAATGACTTCCATCCCAACTCGTGTATCATATCTGCCACACTCTCTCCCCTATTACGTGATAATACAAAACGAGCTGCCCTTTTTTGCACCCTTTCGATGTCCTCCGTCAATCCCACCTGGTAAGGATCCCACACCGCGCAGCAATATTCTAACAGAGGACGAACGAGTGTAGTGTAAGCTGTCTCTTTAGTGGACTTGTTGCATCTTCTAAGTGTCCTGCCAATGAAACGCAACCTTTGGCTCGCCTTCCCGACAATATTATCTATGTGGTCCTTCCAACTGAAGTTGTTCGTAATTTTAACACCCAGGTACTTAGTTGAATTGACAGCCTTGAGAATTGTACTATTTATCGAGTAATCGAATTCCAACGGATTTCTTTTGGAACTCATATGGATCATCTCACACTTTTCGTTATTTAGCGTCAACTGCCACCTGACACACCATACACCTATCTTTTCTAAATCGCTTTGCAACTGATACTGGTCTTCGGATGACCTTACTAGACGGTAACTTACAGCATCATCTGCAAACAATCTAAGAGAACTGCTCAGATTGTCACCCAGGTCATTTATATAGATCAGGAACAGCAGATGTCCCAGGACGCTTCCCTGGGGAACACCTGATATCACTTCAGTTTTACTCGATGATTTTCCGTCTATTACTACGAACTGCGACCTTCCTGACAGGAAATCACGAATCCCGTCGCACAACTGAGACGATACCCCATAGCTCCGCAGCTTGATTAGAAGTCGCTTGTGAGGAACGGTGTCAAAAGCTTTCCGGAAATCTAGAAATACGGAATCAACTTGAGATCCCCTGTCGATAGCGGCCATTACTTCGTGCGAATAAAGAGCTAGCTGCGTTGCACAAGAGCGATGTTTTCTGAAGCCATGCTGATTACGTGTCAATAGATCGTTCCCTTTGAGGTGATTCATAATCTTTGAATACATTATATGCTCCAAAATCCTACTGCAAGCCGACGTCAATGATATAGGTCTGTAGTTAAATCGATTACTCCTACTACCCTTCTTGAACACTGGTGCGACCTGCGCAATTTTCCAATCTGTAGGTACATATCTATCGGTGAGCGAGCGGTTGTATATGAGTGCTAAGTAGGGAGCTGTAGTATCATCGTAATCTGAAAGGAACCTAATCGGTATACAATCTGGACCTGAAGACTTGCCTGTATCAAGCGATTTGAATTGCTTCGCAACCCCTAAGGTATCTACTTCTAAGAAACTCATGCTAGCAGATGTTCGTGTTTCAAATTCTGGAATATTCCATTCGTCTTCCCTGGTGAAGGAATTTCGGAAAACTGCGTTCAATAACTCCGCTTTAGCGGCACAGTCGTCGATAACAGTACCATCGGCACTGCGCAGCGAAGGTATTGACTGCGTCTTGCCGCTTGTGTACTTTACATACGACCAGAATTTCTTCGGATTTTCTACCAAATTTCGAGACAATGTTTCGTTGTGGAACCTATTAAAGGCATCTCGCATCGAAGTACGTGCCAAATTTCGCGTGTCTGTAAATTTTAGCCCATCTTCGGGATTTCGCGTTCTTCTAAACTTCGCATGCTTTTTCCGTTGCCTCTGCAACAGCGTTCGGACCTTTTTTGTGTACCACGGGGGATCCGTTCCATCTCTTACCAATTTATGAGGTATGAATATCTCAATTGCTGTTGCTACTATATCTTTGAATTTGAGCCACATCTCGTCTACATTCGCATAGTCAGTTCGGAAGGAATGGAAATTGTCTTTTAGGAAGGCTTCTAGTGACACTTTATCCGCTTTTTTAAATAAAATTATTTTGCATTTGTTTCTGATGGATTTGGAAGAAATGGTATTGAGCCTAGCTACAACGACCTTGTGATCACTAATCCCTGTATCAGTCATGATGCTCTCTATCAGCTCTGGATTGTTTGTGGCTAAGAGGTCAAGTGTGTTTTCGCAACCATTTACAATTCGCGTGGGTTCGTGGACTAACTGCTCGAAATAATTTTCGGAGAAAGCATTTAGGACAATCTCGGAAGACGTTTTCTGCCTACCACCGGTTTTGAACAAGTATTTTTGCCAACATACCGAGGGTAGGTTGAAGTCCCCACCAACTATAACCGTATGAGTGGGGTATTTATTTGTTACGTGACTCAAACTTTCTCTGAACTGTTCCGCAGCTGTATCATCGGAGTCTGGGGGTCGGTAGAAGGAGCCAATTATTAACTTAATTCGGCTGTTAAGTATAACCTCCACCCATACCAATTCGCACGGAGTATCTACTTCGACTTCACTACAGGATAAACCACTACTGACAGGCACGAACACTCCACCACCAATTCTGCCTAATCTATCTTTCCTGAACACCGTCTGAGACTTCGTAAAAATTTCTGCAGAACTTATTTCAAGCTTTAGCCAGCTTTCTGTACCTATAACGATATCAGCTTCTTTGCTTTCTATTAGCGCTTGAAGCTCAGGGACTTTTCCAGCGCAACTACAACAATTTACAACTATAATTCCGACTGTTCCTTGATCCAAGCACCCTTTGACATTGCAGCCCATCCCACACTTTCCCGAGGCCTTCTAACCTAAAAAAACCGCCCAGTCCACGCCACACAGCCTCCGCTACCCGTGTAGCCGCCAGCTGAGTGTAGTGAACTCCTGACCTATTCAGCGGAACCCGAAACCCCACCACCCTATGGCACAAGTCAAGGAATCTGCAGCCAATACGGTCGCAAAACTGTCTGAGCCTCTGATTCAGACCCTCCACCCGGCTCTGCACCAAAGGTCCGCAGTTCTGTCAACGATGCTGCAGATGGTGAGCTCTGCCTTCATCTCGTAAGCAAGACCGGCAGCCTTCACCAAATCAGATAGCCGCTGGAATCCAGAGAGAATTTCCTCAGATCCAAAGCGACACACGTCATTAGTGCCGACATGTGCCACCACCTGCAGCTGGCTGCACCCTGTGCTCTTCATGGCATCCGGAAGGACCCTTTCCACATCAGGAATGACTCCTCCCGGAATGCACACGGAGTGCACACTGGATTTCTTCCCCTCCTTAGCCGCCGTATCCCTAAGGGGCCCCATTACGCGCCTAACATTGGAGCTCCCAACTACCAGTAAGCCCACCCTCTGCGATTGCCCGGACCTTGAAGGCTCAGAATGATCCTCTGAAACAGGGCAGGCAGCTGCATCTGGCTCAGCCAGAGACAGTGCCTGAAACCGGTTTGTCAGACGCACCGGGGAGGCTTTCTGATCAGCCTCCGGGGACGCCTTTCGCTGCCTGCCACGCCTTGGAACGACCTCCCAATCAACCACAGGCGAGGGCTCAGCCCCACTGCGGGCAGCAACCGGGGCAACCACAGCGGCAGACCGATCTGGGGACAGACGGGACGAGGTTGACATCTTCGTGATACCCAAGTCCGGCTCCCCACAGTGGTGCCCATTGGCAACAGCCTCAAGCTGCGCGACCGAAGTCAGCGCCGATTGCAGCTGTGAGCGAAGGGATGCCAAGTCAGCCCTCATCCGAACACAGCAATCGCAGTCCCTGTCCATTCTAATCGATGTTGAACAACAGTTGCTGAAACACGAGTCCGTGCCTAGATAACGCAAGCAAAACACGCAAAGAATGTATCAACTAACCTGTACAAATGCCTAACGCTTGCGCTACAATCTGCTGAATTTACGATTACAGTAACTAAAACTCGAAATTGCACCTCCTATACGAAACTCACACGCAATTTAAATAAGAATCTACCAAGTGAACACTAAAGCGCGATGCTACAACTGTCAAATACTATAATACGCCCGAAATATATGAATTAAACAATGCAAGTACCCAAAAACACGCAAAGAAATTAATTAAACTATCTAACAAATAAGTAAGCTAGGGTTATGCGACTTGCTGCTGCAGCTGCTTATCCAACGGCGGCAGGGACCGGACCGAAGCGCCTCGAACCGCTCTGCTACAGCCGTCGGATAATAAATATGAATGTAACTAGAGATGTGACGTAAGTCGAATGCAACATGTTGCAATAATAACTTCAAGTGTATAACTGAGTAAATATCTGCTGTGAATTATAGTTTCCAAACAGAGAGCTAAACATGCAAGCTGCAACTGTATATGTGTCACAGTATCAGAAGAATAGAAACATTAACTTCATAATAATGAACTGAATAAATAGCATGTAGGACAAATGCACATAATAAATTCAAATGAAAACAACATCAATGAATGTATGGTGCTACTGGAAACATAGTCAACAAAATGAGTATATAGAGAACATGTGTCAGATGTGGTCGTCAAGCGGCAGGCTGAAAACAGTGTAGAGTGTTAAAACATAAAAATAAGAATAAGATAATACAGAATATATACAAATTGTTACATATGAACGACCACAAATATGGTTAAAATTTCGTGATGATGTTTGAGTGAGCCGAGAAATGGCAGTCTCAGAGACTTGTAATCGTAGCACTGAAAGCGCCACACGACTTCATAATGACCCTTCATTGCACTGCACATAACGCTGTCACTTGTAGTGATGAATCATGGCTGGAGTAGTTCGGTAGGCAAATTGTACTAGGATCAGTGGACAGCGGCAAGGACCTTCATACAGTATTGTCTCTGGGTGTGGGACAGCTGTGACAAGTGCATCCTTCCCTCCTGTCTAAGGCAGCAAGAGATGGAATGGTAGACACTCATGGACATGTTGGTAGAACAGGGTGATGGCTTGACAATCATGGCAGTGTGTGTAGACAGTCGCAATAGCTCCACTAAATTATTCTCTGGTACGATCAACATATTATGTGCCTCCTGCAGACGGCGTTCTTGCTTGTGAGTAGCTCACAAAATTGACAGTGAATCAGACGTGAATCTATAGTGAGCAAGATACGTCCAGAATGAAGGAAGGAGCAGCACATCAGCCGTGTTGTCACTATCCAAAATGCCAGCTGATGGAAGTTGGGTATGACCAGTTCCGTTTTCACAGCTGGTGGGAGCTGGCTATTCTCACTAGAGGAAAAAGATATGTACACTACTGGCCATTAAAATTGCTACACCAAGAAGAAATGCAGAAGATGAAGGGGTATTCATTGGACAAATATATTATACTAGAACTGACATGTGATTACATTTTCAAGCAATTTGGGTGCATAGATCCTGAGAAATCAGTACCCAGAACAACCACCTCTGGCTGTAATAACGGCCTCGATACGCCTGGGCATTGAGTCTAACAGAGCTTGGATGCAGTGTGCGATTTGTGCTTTTACCAGTGGGGGGGCTGTCTTAGGGGGTTAGTATAATTACATATGTTACTTGCTTGGACCGTGGCGTTACCCATGGTTAAACAGTTATTTATAAATAGATGTTAATGCCGAAACTCACTATTCAAGCGTATGCACTATGAAAAAAGCCATCCCTTGCCATATCTTTAAAAGTACGTTATAGGTAAAGCTTATTTACAAAATCATCTACATACAGGTATACGAGGGGAATTCAAAAAGTAAAGGCACATTTGTGAAAATCTGTACTTATTCTGATGCTAGAAAACTGAAACATGCGTTATTTTTCTACGTAACCTCCCTGGACTTCAATGCATTTTTCCCGTTTTAAGAATCTATTTTTATTTCATCAGAAAATACGTTTTTCGGTTGCATCTCTAACCAATTTTGCACCGCAGAAATGACGTCTTCATCACTTTCAAATCTTCCCTGTATTGCTCTCGTTAAGGGTCCAAACATGTGAAAACCGCTTGGAGCCAGGTTTGGACTGTATAGTGGATGTTCCAGCACCTCGAATCTCCTTTATTACGTCGACTGTCCGTTTGGCAGAATGTGGGCGAGCGTTATCTTGCTGCAGGATGACACATCTTCACAGTTGTCCTTGACGTTTGGATCTGATTGCAGGTTTTAGTTTCGTGCGACTGCTACGGTCGCAGGTTCGAATCCTGCCTCAGGCATGGACGTGTGTGATGTCCTTAGGTTAGTTAGGTTTCAGTAGTTCTAAGTTCTAGGGGACTGATGACCACAGCAGTTGAGCCCCATAGTGATCAGGGCCATTTTTTTTGTTTTTTTAGTTTCGTACGCAACACATCACATCCACCATACAATACAGACCGGGCTCTAAAGCCTCGTTTACGCTGAGGCGACGGCTTGCAACATTGTGGCATGCTACGGAAATGTGGCGTGCGTCGTCTTGTCATTTAGTTCTAAATGTTTTGAAATGCTTAACTACTGTATAACACTTTTTCAAAATTAATAAGCAAACATATTAATAGTTTTAATAGTAAGACTGTATTAAAAACTTTCAGTGTTCGGCTCCACAAATTTAAATTATATGTAAAGTTTTACTCCAGTGCGTGGGAAATAAACATCCCAGGCTGGGATGCATAAACTAAAACCAGAGGACTGGATGGTCTGATTCGGAGGGGGGGGGGGGGGGGGGGGGGGGAATCCCCCCCCCATCCCCTCCCCCTGCAAATCGCACACTGTTTGGATGACGTGTACAGGTACAGCTGTCCATGCAGCTTCAACACACAGCTGGCCTATGTGACGGGCCAGTTGCCCGGCTACCATTGACCAGACGTTTTCAGTTGGTGAGAGACCTGGAGAATGTGCTGGCCAGGGCAGCAGCCGGACATTTTCTGTATCCAGAAAGGCCCGTACAGGACCTCCAATATGCGGTCGTGCATTATCCTGCTTAAATGTAGGGTTTTGCAGGGATCGAATGAAGGGTAGAGCCACGGGTCGTAGCACATCTGAAATTTAACGTCCACTGTTCAAAGTGCCGTCAATGCGAACAAGAGGTGACCGAGACGTGTAACCAATGGCACCCCATACCATCACGCCGGGTGATACGCCAGTATGACGATGACGAATACACGCTTCCAATGTGCGTTCACCGCGATGTCGCCAAAAACGGATGCGACCATCATGATGCTGTAAACAGAACCTGAATTCATCCGAAAAAATGACGTTTTGCCATTCGTGCACCCAGGTTCGTCGTTGAGTACACCATCGCCGGCGCTCCTGTCTGTGATGCAGCGTCAAGGGTAACCGCAGCCATGGTCTCCGAGCTGATAGTCCATGCTGCTGCAAACGTCGGCTAACTGTTCGTGCAGATGGTTGTCGTATTGCAAACGCCCCCATCTGTTGACTCGGGGATCGAGGCGTGGCTGCACGATTCGTTACAGCCATGCGGATAAGATGCCTGTCATCTCGACTGCTAGTGATACGAGGCCGTTGGGATCCAGCACGGCGTTCCGTATTACCCTCCTGAACCCACCGATTCCATATCCTGCTAACAGTCATTGGATCTCGACCAACGCGAGCAGCAATGTGCGATACGATAAACCGCAATCGCAATAGGCTACAATCAGACCTTTATGAAAGTCGGAAACGTGATGGTAGGCATTTCTCCTCCTCACAACAACGTTTCACCAGGCATCGTCGGTCAACTGCTGTTTGTGTATGAGAAATCGGTTGGAAACTTTTTCTCATGTGAGCACGTTGTAGGTGTAGCCACCGGCGCCATCCTTGTGTGAATGCTCTGAAAAGCTAATCATTTGCATATCACACCATCTTCTTCCTGTTGGTTAAATTTCGCGTCTGTACCACGTCATCACTATTACGTATAGTCAGCGCTAAAGTGTGAAAACTGAATCTGAAGGACTCCTCAGTCTTCGTCTTACTTTGTCAGTTTTTGAGAGTACAAGCAAATAAAGGCATAATTATGTAGACACAGGTATCTAGCTCAACTACTTTCTACTTTATTCTATATTACGAATGAAATGTTGTTAAATATTTAACTTATTACTCTTACCACAATTTCCTTCCTCTTTTATTGCTTCATAGAAACGGCAGGCAAATCTCTAATCTTTTAAAAGCAAGTGAATCATTTTATTTCATTGCTACGTCTGGAGACGACGACCGAACTGCTGTATAGAACAGGTGCGGGTGAGTCTTGGACACTGCATATACAGGCGAACCGTAAGCCAAGACATGGCAACAGCGACATTATTGTCTCAGCAATGCTGTACCAATTCTTATGCCATGTGTTGTGACTCGTTTCTGTCGGCATTGTTCTTAAAATACTCTATTAAAAAAAATAAAGGTTTGTTTAAAAACGAAATTTTTTAGCACTGCTACTGGGGCTAGTTAATATGTCGTTTTTTTTTTACTCAGTTATAACAAACACCCGTTACAAACAGTGACGGATACCATCAGTGGGGGGTGGGGGGGGGGGGGGGGGTGCGCAGTGCGCCCTCGCCGAGCGGGGCCGGCAGCATTGCCACCCATCCGTCCCCGCCAGTCAGCCCGACGCTATTCGTTCGTTTCTTTCGTCGGTCAACTCGACTGAATCGAGTTATCGAGTAGTTGTACTTTCCTAGGTAGCACGCGCGTCCGCCTCATCGTATTTTATATGTTTCAGTCTGTCACATAGATAGCGAACACATACCTACAAGAAAAGTCGCGGCCATTCTAGTGATCTAGATACGTTATTCCGTCTGGCATTCGTTCGAGAAAAGTCGCGAATATTCTACTGTACAGAAAACCTTCTATACGCAGCGTTATACTCTATTGGCCATTAAAATTGCTTCACCAAGAACAAATGCACAGTGTACAGGTACAGCTGCCTGTGCAGCTTTAACACGATACCACAGTTCACCAAGAGTAGCGACTGGCGTATTGTGACGAGCCAGTTGCTCGCCCACCATTGACCAGACGTATTCAATTGGTGAGAGATCTGGAGAATGTGCTGGCCAGGGCAGCCGTCGAACATTTTCTGTATCCACAAAGGCACGTACAGGACCTGCAACATACGGTCCTGCATTATCCTGCTGAAATGTAGGGTTGCGCAGGGATCGAATGAAGGGTAGAGCCACGGTTCGTAACACATCTGAAATTTAACGTCCACTGTTCAGAGTGCCGTCAATGTGAACAAGAGGTGACCAAGACGTTTAACCCGTGGCACCCCATACCATCACGCCGGGTGATACGCCAGTATGGCGATGACGAATACACGTTGCGTTCACCGCGATGTAGCCGAACACGGATGCGACCATCATGATGCTGTAGAGAGAACCTGGATTCATCCGAAAAAGTGACATTTTGCCATTCGTGCACCCAGGTTCGTCGTTGAGTACACCATCACAGGCGCTCCTGTCTGTGATGCAGCGTCAACGGTAGCCGCAGCCATGGTCTCCGAGCTGATAGTCCATGCTGCAAACGTCGTCGAACTGTTCGTGCAGATGGTTTTTGTCTTGCAAACGTCACCATCTGTTGATCCGGGGATCTAGACGTGGCTGCACGATCCGTTACAGCCATGAGAATAAGATGCCTGTCATCTCGACTGCTAGTGATACGAGGCCTTTGGGATCCAGCGCGGCGTTCCGTATTACCCTCCTGAACCCACCGATTCCATATCCTGCTAACAGTCATTGGATCTCGACCAACGCGAGCAGCAGTGTCGTCATACGATAAAGCGCAATCACGATAGGCTACAATCCGATGGTACGCATTTCTCCTCCTCACACGAGGCATCACAACAACGTTTCACCAGGCAACGTCGGTCAACTGCTGTTTGTGTATGAGAAATCGGTTGGAAACTTCCCTCATGTCAGCACGTTGTAGGTGTCGCCACCGGCGCCAACCTTGTGTGAATGCTCTGAAAAGCTAATCATTTGCATATCACAGCATCTTCTTTCTGTCGGTTAAATTTCGCGTCTGTAGCACGTCATCTTCGTGGTATAGCAATTTTAAAGGCCAGTAGTGTAAATACCGACTATTCGCCGAATAGAAAGCTAGTTTACATCAGAAGCAGAAATGAAGAAGGAATAAGTAAAATGTCCTAGTTGTAGCACATCCAAGTGTGAAGATTAGTAAATAGTCATAGTGATCAGTTGATTGTGAAGTATTAATAGCTGTGAAGTATTAATTACAAGTGTGAAGTATTAATAATAATTGATCAAATTAAATAAATTGTTAACCTTTGCATGTGTCTTAATTTTTTTTTATTACGGTAAAAGTAAAGTGGCACCATAGCAAGTCAATATAGCCCAGCCGTTCCCAATCCTTTTCTACTCGCGAACCCCTTCTACGACGATCTGACATGCGGAAAATTTAATTTCAAGCAAAATGATTAATAACCTTTAATTATCTTAACCCTTAATGGTTAAAACTTAATGTTGTGGCTTAAAAGTTACACGATACACAGAACCTCGTTGCAATAATAAATACAAGTTTTCGTTGTAATTATTCTTTCTTCTTTGGAAATCAGTGAGAAGGTTGCGCTTGCTTCCCATTGCGCAGACCGCTGATGTCAGGAACCGCAGATGCTACGTAAAGTCTCAAATGACTTTCAGCACAAAGTCCGTTTCTGTATTTATTCGTAAAACAGGCATAAGAAGAAAATAACTTCTCGCACAAATATGTGGATGAAATGGATAATTAAGTCGTTATGGGTTTATTCGCTTAGACTGGGAACTCCCTCAAACTTAACAAAAAGCTAGTTAATGACAAAGATTTATAACTTGTCTTTAACTTAAAAATCAGTGCAAATTTCAAGAAACTGCTCTTATTCATTTACGCTTAATGTGGATTCTAAAATTGTTGACTCTTCGAAGGGATTGCGAATCTAATTGTTATTACTAGGCGTAGCAGGGAAATATTCTCAGAAGGGTTTCAAAGTCCCTTCAGATGTTCTTTAACCATGTTCTCGAGATTTTCGTCCAAAGAAAGGTGATTTTCACCAGGAAGTCGTGAAAGGTATCAAAGCGCTCAGTTTGATTCCTACTGAAACACGTTCCCCAAAAATTATTTTTTTAATGAATGATTCGATACGGTCTTGCACAATTTAAATGTTTATATTTTATCCCTGGAGAGATAAGTTTAAACTGTTAATTTTTGAGAAGATGTCTGCCAAATAAGCTAAAGTCTGCAGCCACATTTCACCTTCCATGCACTTGCTTTGTGAAAAGCATGGATGGTGAGAAACACTTCGTCTTTAAGCTCATATAGTCTGGGAATAGTTCTACCGTGAGATAGCCACCTAACTTCAGTGCGAGACAATAAACACTAATTTATGTTTTGTATTCAGTAGTCTGGTGTTTTCTCGAACGATGGCGCAAGCTCTAGAAGACGCTGGCATCGTCGGTACAGGATACGCAACATAAATGTTTATTGTCGCACACTGAAGTTAAGTGGCTATCTTGAGGTAGAACTATTCCCAGACTGCAAGACGAAGTTTCCTCACCAGCCATGCCTTTCACTAAGCAAAGTGCATGGAAGATGAAATATGGCTGCAGAGTTTACCTTATTTGGCAGACATTTCCTCAAAAATTTAATCAAAATTTAAGCAGCGCCACGCGGACGAATCGGACAGATCCTATTTGGATAGCGATCTGACAAGACGATTTTTTCTAAACGTCATACGAACAAAGAGTGCAAGTAAGTAATGTGTTTACTGCGGGTGTATACTGCGTGAAATGTGTAGCGACGTGTACTTCGATGACTAAGTCGATTGTTTACCGTCTAATACCACAGCTTACGATAATGCCAAGGATGGAAAGAGAAAGTGTCACTTTTCGGACTATTACCCAAAGGAGAGATCTTTTTTTCAAGAAAGGACGTACGGATCAGGAAGCGTTGTGTGAGACTTGTAGGACAGATGTGAGGCATCGCATTTCTGCGAAGAGTCATACAAGTAGATACCCGGTAGCATGGATATCAAATCCTGTTTCTATCTTCATGATTAAAGAAGATACCCAGGAAGAACTGCTCAGTACTGCTGCAGAACTAACAATAGCTTATAAAGTTGTCGAGTTCGGCTCTCTTGACTGTGCTGTAACAATGTATCCTGACTTCAAAGTCGCCACAAAGCAGTCTACAGCCAGGACCGAAGCTATAGCGATTGTTAAAAATATTTTCGCACCACACTCCATGCCAGAATGCATAAAACAATTGCAAGAAGTTTCATTTTACAGCATAAGTATCGACGCGTCGAACCACAAGACTGAAAAGATGTTTCCTTTAGTTGTTACTTTACTGAAACTGACGGAATCCAACAGAAGGTATTGAAGTTCGATTCGCGCAGTAACGAAACATCGGAGAGAATTGCAAAGTTTTGTCTAGACACTTAAGACAGCTGTAAATACCATTAGATAAATTAATCGTTTTTTTTTTTTTTTTTTTTTTTTTTTTTTTTTTTTTTTTTTGTAGAGACAGTACCAATACCAACTCAGGTGGGCTTCATCGATACGACCAGCGGTATGTATTTCACCAAATTAAAGAACTGGGAAACATTGTAGAAGGAATTGGATGCCCCCATGTTTTTCACAAAACTATATCTAGCGCTGCTGGAGTCTAAGTGTCAACACTGAAATAATTGTCATGAAAATATTTAATTATTTTTCAATATACACGATAATGACGGAGAAGCTGAAAGAGCTCTTCTTATACGTTGATATCAGTCATCAGACTCTTCTATCTAATTCAAAAACTAGATGATTGTCGTTAATGCCCGCAGTTGAGAGAATTCCTCCATTAAAATAATTTTTTGATATTGAAGACAGGCCACTTAAAATAATTTCATATTTTTTCAGTAGTCTGATCAGTGAAATTTACTTCATGTTTCTGCAGTCAAACTTGGCTCTGTTTGAAAAAATATATAAAAAGCTCGGAGAAGAGTAAAACCTCGATAATTGAAGTAAGATATATATTAATCGACACTCAAAGATGTCTGAATGAAAGGAAGACTGCCAATTTCTATGGTATGGAAACCAAGATGAATTTGAAGAAATTAAAGAATGAGAACTCTAAAAAAGAAAGAATTAATTTCATTTCGAAATTCGAGGAAGAGACAGTGGCTTTCTGCACTGTAGCATGTGATTATTTAGAGAAATGGGCTATTTCTTTTAATAAATATCAAGTAGTCGATTGGATGACGTTATCTGAAACCCCAGACTGGGTGATGCTTGACACAGTATTACATAAAAAATGGTGGGAATATTTCAGGCGACAATTTTTTCTGGAATATATGTATTGTAGAGCTTTTTAGAATCCAAGCGTGACTCGGAAGAATGGAAACCGAAAAGCCGGCCGATGTGGCCGAACGGTTCTAGGCGCTTCAGTCTGGAACCGGGGGAGCGCTACGGTCGCGGGTTCGAATCCTGCCTCGGGCATGGATGTGTATGATGTCCTTAGATTAGTTAGGTTCAAGTAGTTCTAAGTTTTACGGGATTGATGATCTCAGATGTGAAGTCCCATCGTGCTCAGAGCCATTTGAACCATTTTGAAACCGAAAATCCTGAACGCAAATGCCAGATGCTAAAATTATGCAACTGTTAGTTTTCTATTCCCGCAGATAATACCACTGTGGACAGAGTTTTCGCTGATGTCTGCCCAGTAGACTGATGAAAGAAATCGACTGCTGCCAGGGACTGTGGAATCAGTCTTGCAGTGGCAGTTTAACTACACTATGACTAGCATGGAGTTTTATAAATACGTAAAAGGAAAAAAAAAAATACTTCCTGAAATAGGTGAAACCTTCCGAAACATATGGTGTATCAACTGGTTCTGCCGCAACAAGTTCCGTGTAATTTTGTTCTAAATAAAAAGTAATTATATTAAATAAATTTTTACTTCATTTCTACATCCCCATCTCAGAGTGTCCAGACGAGGACCCAGATTTCTAAATGACGTTTAAATACAGAAGGTTTTAGATTGCTGTTAGCAAGAATATCGCCACAAAGAAAACACTGTGGCCTTTTACAGTCCTTGTCAACTGTTCATGAAAATCCAAATACAATATAGTTTCGATCGTAATTCTTTTATTTACATGCGGTTCACTTTTGTCGATTGACACACACATCGCCAGAAGTTGAATGACCTGTCGTCACAACACTAATTTGCTATTCTGTTACACTCTGTTTCCCTTTCAAACTTCCACTTTTCAATCAGTTGTACATTTTAATGTGAACGGAAACGATTCTGATACACAACTGACAACTTTCTGCATTTGCCACGACGAAGAAGAAGTAGGCAGTTATTGAAAATCAAAGGCCTGAACACATGTAACCGTTGCTTAGAGGGGTCGCAGCAGAGCTAGTACTGCCAGAACACAAACAAGATGGCAGACTAAATTTCCACTGTAGCGAAATCAAATGCACCCCAACATTGTTACATAACTGAAAATCAGGCATCTGCGGTAAACATTAATTTATTGTTGAAATAATGTGATAAGTTCCCATGTTATACATATGTAACAAGGACATTATATGCTTAATATATTTTTAAAATAATAATAGTAACAATTATTATTATTTTTTATTATTATTATTAATGTCAGTTATTATTTTGAAAATGCCCAGAAACTAAGTAAACAGTAATAGGCCTAATCTCATAACCTGCCATCAGAGAAAAGAGTTTCGGCGAACCCCTTGAAATATTTTGTGAATCCGCAGAGGGTTCGCGAACTGAAGTTTGGGAAACGATGGTATAGCCCATACGAAAGTGTAACAGAAATCCAGACGGAAACTTTGTCTCTGGAGCGGAGTGTACGCCGTTATGAAACTTAGTGGCAGATTAAAACTGGACGCTGGGCCGGGGCTCGAACCCGGAACTTCCCCCTCCCGTTTGCCGCCTCCCTTCCCCATCACGAGCGATAAGGCCCGAGTTGAGAGCGCCTGGCGTAGCGAGACGGTGTGACGCAATACCTGCAAAGCTAAGCACGATAGAACAGCTAGATCGGTCTGTCACTACGCCGCGGCTGATGTGACTAGCTGCAGGCGTCCGCTATCAATAGCAAGTACACAGTCGGGCGCCAGCTCAGCTAGCGCGCGAAGACCCTGACATTGAGAGGCCGTTGGCGAACCAAGGCCGCCCCCTCCTCTCCATCTTCTCCTCCACCACCTTTTTCCCCTCTCCCCACCGCCTTGTTTATTCACACCAGCCATTTGGCTGTCCTTACGGGTCGCGCGCTGACTCACCGTACTGCACATCCCGTCTTCGCCGGCTTCCCTCTCTCTCTCTTCTCTCTTTCCTCCTTTCTTGACTGTGACTGAAACGTACGCTCATCCTGCCAGTACCCTTCCGCATGTGAGGTTCCGGGAACTTAGTTTCGGCTGGTGCCTGCAAGTACTTCGCCGTCAATCATTCGTCGGGTTCACGCTGTTCACTTCTGTTGCGCGACTACTGTACTTTGCGTTACAATGCAACGCTTTTTTATTTCCAAACAGGTCTTAATTCTCAAATGGAGTTGCGACTTCCTTGTATCGTAAATGATGTTATGCGGTTAAAAAGGCTACAACTTTGTTTGAACCGTAAAAAAAAATATATTTTATTTTCATTACAACTATTTATTCATGAATTTCACATCTGTAAATATGAGAATAAAAAACATGATTAACACAAACAATTCATAATAAATCACAAAAGGAAAACAAGTTTATCTAACCAGTGAAGTGAAATGCAATGTAAACATTCAGATTATTTTATTGTATTAGAAAACACATGCAACGCAAATAGATTGCTGTAAGATGAACGTATAGAGTGTCACAAATAATGGACTTCACATAACGACTGATACACAATTTTTCACGTGTTCAGTACTCACCCGAGTTCTCGTCTTCACCCTCTTCACACATCACTGAACGACAGGTTTGGCAAATTTCATCTTAAATCTCTGGTGGATTGCATGAATCTGCCACCTGCTTGCAGCGCCTCTCATTGCAGGAACTTTCGTGATGAAGCTGTATGGTCGTGTTCTCACACTCCACTAAGCTTCAACAGCCGACGACGTACATCTGTTTTTCCGATAGAAGCTAGATGCCTCCTCTCCGTGGTCATTTGTCTCTTCATTATCTGATTCACTAGAGTCACAACTTTTTCTTCGGAAGCAGTTTCATGTTCACTATTGTAAGAAGGCTCATTTTCTTCTTTGAGATCATTTGCGTCGCTACCTTCATCTTTTTCTAACGTTTCCTCACAAAGTGTGAAATATTTGGATCAAGCACTGACATATGCGAATGAGAGCTCGACGTCACAGAAACGCCGAAAATAAATGAAAACACTACATATCGTAGAAGTAACATTTTATTAATTGTTAAGTAAGTTTTGACGTCTTAGGAAACAGAAACGCTTACAACGTCGTGGGGCCAATAATGGCACCACCCAAACTTTAAGCGAACGACGCAACAATGCTTTTAGTTATGTAATAAAATGGAACACCTGCAGCCGCTCTTTCGATATTATTTATGATATAGATACTGGTTTCGGTGATTCAGTACACCATCTTCAGACCTTAACTGACGCTGAGGGGGGTGAACTCCAACCAAACGATCAAGCTGACCGATGTGGCCGTGCAGTTCTAGGCGCTTCAGTCTGGAACCGCGTGATCGCTACGGTCGCAGGTTCGAATCCTGCCTCGGGCATGGATGTGTGTGACGTCCTTAGGTTAGTTAGGTTTAAGTAGTTCTAAGTTCTTGGGGCCTGATGACCACAGATGTTGAGTCCCATAGTGCTCAGAGCCATTCGAACCATTTTTAAACCATCTCATCAGTGACCTACATCTGCAAACTGGTTTCGGTAGACTGTTGTAACAACAATGTGTATGCAGCCATCAGGTAGAAACTGACTTAATGTGTGAGTTGGTAGTCGATGGTTGCGGACACGACCTCGTTGTTACAGTAATCAATGGAAAAGAGTTCATAGACGTGGCGACTGATGGGATCCTGCATAAGATTGGAGTTCACCCCGTCAGCGTCAGTTAAGGCCCGAAGACGTTGTATTCAATCACTGAAACTGTATCTATACAATAAATAACATAGAAACTATGGCTGCAGGTGTTGCATTGTATTACATAAGTGAACGGCCGAAGTCCCTCATACCTTCAATTGGAAGGAAAGACAGAGATCACAAATGAGCACATGGACAGTTATAAGGATTTAGTGTCCTTTTGAATAACATATAATGTTGCTGTTACACATGTACAAGTTTGTTACTAACTGAACACATACAAGTAACGTAAAAATAGCTTACAACAAGTACATATATGTACTTATTGGTACCCATTTTTACCTTAATTATGTTTGTTTGGTTTCATGTAGAATACTAGAGATTTCGGATTTCCTAGATTTAATTTGAAGTTTTCAGAGTATAAGACTATTTAAACTTTATTTATCATAATAGTTCATGTTTACTATCAAACATTTCAACAAATATAAGATATGTGATATAATAGATTTCAACTTAAGTAATGAGTGAGGATGGACCTTCAGTCGAATCATGACTGGTAACTTCACATGCAAAACAAATTAGAGAACCACATGATGATAAGGGCGGAGTAACCTTTGATATATAATATATTTACAAATGTTGTCTTTATAAACAAGTGAATGATTCACTAGCATTTTGTATACAATTGTAAGATTAGTTAGTCGCATAAATGCCTTCAGCATTATGGCCAGCTGCAAAGGGGAATGGTCGAAGTGGTCTCACTTTGGATGAATGGGTTTTCCTGTTAAATTTTTTCTGGTTGGTAGAGATACGTTTTCGTGTACCTCCGCTCTTTTCAATCCTTGGGTATCTTCAGTTACGCATGTGGAAGGGAGCTAGAAAGCTACTCTGTAGGAATCAGCATGGCTTTTGAAAAGACGATCGTGCGAAACCCAGCTCGCGCTATTCGTCCACGAGACTCAAGAGGGCCATAGACACGGGTTCCCAGGTAGATGCCGTGTTTCTTGACTTGCGCAAGGCGTTCGATACAGTTCCCCACAGTCGTGTAATGAACAAAGTAAGAGCATATGGACTATCAGACCAATTGTGTGATTGGATTAAAGAGTCCCTAGATAACAGAACACAGCATTTCATTCTCAATGGAGAGAAGTCTTCCAAAGTAAGAGTAATTTCAGGTGTGCCGCAGGGGAGTGTCGTATGACCGTTGCTATTCACAATATACATAAATGACCTTGTGGATGACATCGGAAGTTGACTGAGGCTTTTTGCGGATGATGCTGTGGTATATCTAGAGGTTGTAACAATGGAAAATGGGACTGAAATGCAGGAGGATCTGCAAAGAATTGACGCATGGTGCAGGGAATGGCAATTGAATCTTAATGTAGACAAGTGCAATGTGCTGCGAATACATAGAAAGAAAGATCCCTTATCATTTAGCTACAATATAGCAGGTCAGCAACTGGAAGCAGTTAATTCCATAAATTATCTGGGAGTACGCATTAGGAGTGCTTTAAAATGGAATGACCACATAAAGTTGATCGTCGGTAAAGCAGATGCCAGACTGAGATTCATTGGAAGAATGCTAAGGAAATGCAATCCGAAAACAAAGGAAGTAGGTTACAGTACGCTTGTTCGCCCACTGCTTGAATACTGCTCAGCAGTGTGGGATCTGCACCAGATAGGGTTGATAGAAGAGATAGAGAAGATCCAAAGGAGAACAGCGCGCTTTCTTACAGGATCATTTCGTAATCACGAAAGCGTTATGGAGATGATAGATAAACTCCAGTGGAAGACTCTGCAGGAGAGACACTCAGTAGCTCGGTACGGGCTTTTGTTGAAGTTTCGAGAACATACCTTCACCGAGGAGTCAAGCAGTATATTGCTCCCTCCTACGTATATCTCGCGAAGAGACCATCAGGATAAAATCAGAGAGATTAGAGCCCACACAGAGCCATACCGACAATCTTTCTTTCCACGAACAATACGAGACTGGAGTAGAAAGGAGAACCGATAGAGGTTCTCAAGGTACCCTCCGCCACACACCATCAGGTGGCTTGTGGAGTATGGATGTAGATGTACATGTAGATATAGCTTCATGGGATACATTTTATCACAGTGAAGGAACATTCTTATAATCTAACTAGGTACTGGGTAAATTCTTACTTTAGAAGCAAGAACTGCTGTGAACATGAGACTGGCATCATGCTGTGAGGCTCTGCAAAATAAAGCATGAGAGGTGCGTCACAGAAAGAGGGAAGAATGGCAGGTGCGGCAGGGCATGAGAGTCACTTGGGCAGACAGAATGCTGGCAGACAAACCATTGTCCATTTATGACAGTCAGACAGTCAGTGTGCAGACGAGATAAAAAGGCCTTTGTTCAAAAAAATGTCACTCTGCCATAGAGCGATATATGCCGGGAGCTTGTGAAGTGACATACTTGGGGAGATAAACATCTTTCGGCATTCCTAAAGATCTCGAAAACAGCTGTGACCTACTTTATAGATGGACGTTGTTGCAGAGATGCTAGACCTCATAGCACGATTTTTACGTTTTCACAGGACCTGTTACGTGAAATCAGCTGATAGCAGAACCAGCATGGAGTGGTATGTTAGTTATGACATTATGTGGACGTAACGCACGACAGCGAGCTTTTTAGAAAACGGGGGAATAAATGTGATTAATTGACTTGTTCACGTTTCGGCATTTATGGGTGCGTAATCTTGACCTCTGAAGCAGTTACACCAATGACAGTTTTCTACAGGACTGGTGGATGCTTAGTGCTGGTGGAAAGGCAGCAGCATGCTTAGTTTTTAGAGATGTGGGAAGAAAAAGGAGTCAATGGGAAGACGAGGCTGGAGAGATTCGATCACGAGATGTGGATGTAGAAAGGTGTCGCTACAGAGACATGGTGATTAGATTGTGGCTGTTTCACGGAACTACTGTACCTGCACTCTGTTCACAATTCAGAGAAAATTATGGTACGCATCCATTACAGCTCTGGCATATTATTGAAACCGACAGTGCTCCAGTTCGTTGCTAGATAGCTGCCACTGGCTCATTTATCAGCATTACCTTATTTCTTTAGTGTCTTCGGGTGTTTTCTCAAGACAAATTGTTGCTGTGATCATTATGGTCAGGCTACTGTGCCTATCTCACAGAATTGTATCTGAGATTTGATTCAGCTTCGTCTCTTTCAGTATCTTTGCCAATTCAGAGCGTTAGTTAGCAATACTTATAGTAAGAAACATCATTGTAATGTTTTACTACACTAATATTCATATGTTTTGATAATAAACGACAGTGTTATTTAAATCTTAAGTCTGTTATCATAAAAATTCCATTAAATGATAATATGATGTCAATTCCCCAAGTACAGGCACTTTGCTAGAGCCACCAATTAAAGCTGTTGCACACACTAAATTTAGCACTGAGTCTCAAAGGTGTGGTTGATTCTCGATTAATCTCAGATACAAATGCCACATTTTCACAAATTGGATTTTGCAATGCATACCCCATAACAGTTAACTGGGCAGCTGCTGGTGAGAGAGTCTTACTGCCCATACATATGCAATGTCACAGAGATTTTGTAGTCCAGTTGTTGCTATCTCATAGGGACTTTTAGATGGCATGCAACTTAATAGTTCAGCTGTTGCAAAATCAGAGAGTGATACATAGCAATTCAAACATTTTTCAGTTGTTGTTGGAATTAGCATTTCATTATTGGAATAGTCAAAGTGATAAAAAAGTAATACAGTTAAATATTTTATATATGGCAACTATTCGTTATTCTGACAAAATGATCTTACTTTAGCTAAGATAGGATCCTGACAAACAAAAGTGGAAGCTACACATGTAACTCAAACAGCTATGTGTCTTCATGGAAAGAATATCATTCCCATCTCTTCAAGGAAATAAATTCTACATAGGTCAACATTGACAACAACCATCATAAACGCATGCTGTTCAGATTACATTGCACGTGACGCTTTAGGACTAATGTTACATATTCCTTAACTTTAATATTAGCAGCCTCCCTTACTGTAATTAATATGTCTTTGTTCTGACATAAAGCATTAATAAAATATTTTTTCATGAAATTTGCTCTTCATATGACATCTGGTCGTTCATCTGGCACAGGTAACCAAATTTTGGAAAGGTTTTCGAAGCATATCTGTGGAAGCAACCACAATGACGTGCAGCCTATTCCCATAGGCCGATATGTGCGACAAAATTCCAGATGGTCACGGGTCATGTGGCAGATGGTTGATCTTATGTTTGCCCTATATCATATGATAAGATGAATCACAGTCATGCATAACTGGAGTTACATGTATTGATCATATTGGAATTAAAAAAATGTATAGTTGAAACACACAAGATGTCTGCAGTAGGGAGGGAACTGTGGACTTAAACTTAGGCCATATGAGATGTAATGTCACAGGACTACAGAAAACATGATTTTTTAATTTCCTGCCATTTTAAATTTAGGAGCAGATTCTATACTTAGTGCAAGTGACTCAGTAAACATGCAGGCTACGACAGTGGGGTAGGAATTCTGACAACAATGTAGGCTGTGTCAATGTCCCAGGGGTCACTGTCTTGGATTTTGAGGTCATAGGACTGTGCCAGTAGCCCCAGCCAACCAACTTGGATTTTAACATCATAGGGCTGTGGCAGTATCCCCAGGTCAACATTCTTGGATTCTGATGCCACAGAGCTACACCCATATCCACTGATCCAATATCTTGGATTCTGACATCATTCAGCTGTGGCAATATGTCCTCATCTGCCATCCTAGATTTTCAACCAATAGGGCAAAACCCCATCTTGGATTTTTTAATTTTCCATCAATTTACAATTAGGTTAACTGTCCTACTTCCACAGTCACAGGAGTGGGGGGAAACACTGAATGTTTTGAATTTTATGCTAATATTTGAGTTTCCTGACATTTTATGCATAAGAAAATTGGTCTATGTCAGAGATGTGAGGAAGGTGGAGAATCTGGCAATAATGCACATCATAGAAGAGGGGGATGTAGGATAATAGTGCAGATTGTGCCAGAACCCACTCAGATACACTATTTGCCATTGCAGTGACTTGAGTGCCCACAACCTACAACAGTGATCTTAATATGGAAGAGCAACCTATAGTTTGACTTAGAATCTGAACTAAGTGCCACTCATGACGAATCTTCACATCATTCAGAAGTGAGGATTAGGTTAAAGGCAAACTGAAACATTCCGTGGTTTAACCATGATTCAATCCCATGTCCTTTTTTGTTTGCTGGCATGAACTTTACCAATAAATGACCAGGTCCAGATACTACAGAACTAGGAGAAGAGAAGCTTTCTTAACACACCAATTTAACGGCTTTGTGGCATCAGCAGATTAGACAAAAACTAAATAAAGTTTTAAAATGTATGTAGATGGAACAATTATAATTTAAGGGAAGAGATAACTTCATTTTAATAGAGGAAGAATACCAGTTTAAAGAAGGAGTTTAAGTTCAAATAATGAGGAATTTTGCGTTAAAAAAGTAAAAAAGTGAGTTAAAAAGATCTAAGTATTGGTACAAAGCCTGTTCTGGGACACTTTTGATATGAAATTAGTTACTCAAATTAATTAATTGATCAATTAATTACCCCCACCCTCTGATGACAATGTGGGTTTTCCCCAGCTGACATATGGATCCGCTTCTGGGAACTCCACACTCCTCCCCTCCCCCTCCCTGCCCACTCTACTCCTGCGATGTAATCTAATATGTCAGTCTAGAGAAAAGGGTGTCAACCAATAGGAATGCTGAATCTGGTCATATGATAGGCTTTGGCCAATAGGGTCACAGATGTAAGGTGGACTTGGCAGCTCTGCAGCCTCACTCAGTCAGCATCAGAAGATCCATGAAGCATCAGCAGCAGCATAGTCTAGATCCAGCACAACCCTGCAGGACAGGAAGAGCGGAAAAGTAAGTATCGAGTATTACATTTTTGTCTGTAGTTAGCATTATTATTGGTTGTTTCATGTCTTGGTCTGTATGTGACACTTCCTTCTCCTTGTTCTACAGTAGCCTTCGATCTGCTAAGGCCTTCAGGGCCGATCACCAGCATGTCGACCTCCGCCACGTCTGGGACTGCAGCAACCTCAGCTGCCATATTATCGAGACTTGCACTGACCTCTGGACCTGCAGCAGCAGCAACCTCCAGCATGTCCGAACCTGTAACGACGACGAATCCTGTAGCGCACATTGCCCAAATGCTGGAGAAGGACAAGGAACTGTTATTGTCTGTCCCACTCATCAGTTTGGGTGATGAGGATGCCCGGCCTGTTTCTGATGCCTCAAATACTGCTGGTGGAGATCAATACTGGTCATCGACATATAAGCCATCCTACCTGTCATAGTGCAGGGACAGAGTGAAGATGTTGTCGACAAGAAGGCACCAAATGTGCCCATGCTTTTCAGTTGTACATATAATTTAACTCCTATTGGAATGAAATGTGAAAATTGTGGGCATAGAAGCACATCTTGACGATGGAGATAAGAGTAAGATGATAGGTTGTGTAGACACAAGTCATGTTCACGTGAAAAAAAGTAAAAATTATACTGCTGAAAGCAGTGAGTGCACGAATTGTAGTGATCAGATCAAAAATATAGTCACTGTATAAATAAGTAACAATGAACATTCTAATGAGTGATGTGAAAAAAACTTACATCTGGAAAGTGTGAGCTGTCACGAAAGTAGCGTATACTTTCGTGTGATAGCCAAACTGTTTCAAATATGAATATGACACAACTTATGTCTAAAAAGTGTTATGAACCGTTATCGCTATGAAAATCGCGTACATTTAGAGATGATAGTCAAACTATTCCAAATTAGTTGACTGCAGTTACTACTGAAACAAGTGTTAGCGATAAACATGAAAGTGTGAAGTGTGATGGCAACAAAGTTCGTAAACAATGCAGCGTTGGCGCAAACGAAACAACAATGAGACACAGGACAATAGAATCAAGACTCAGTCGCAAAAAAATTACTATGTTCTTTGCTTAACAGACAACTTTGGCGAAAACATGGCGAGTATTTTACAAGACAATAACAAAGATTTTCAAGCAATGGGAATAGTAAAACCGAGTGCAAATATATAAAAAGTTACCGATGTCGACCTGCAGGAAAAAATGAAATATGGAAATGAATATGTGTTGTTTGTGTAGCTAGAGCCAACGATGTCACAAGAAACGGGGCACAAAATTGTTTAACAAGCTTGGAAAAATTCTTAGAATCTAGCAAATCTCGAAACACAAGAAGTACAACGCTCACTCACAGGCATGACCTAATATACAATTTGTATATAAACAAGGAGATATGAAACACGAACATCAAAATCAAACAGATGTGTGCTTCATTTGGAAAATGTAGAATAGTGGATGTAGGTAAAATGGACAATTGTCTATATACCAGACGTGGGATACATCTAAATTTCGAAGGCAATAAACTTTTATGTGAGAAAATAAGCAACATTATCGCAGAGAAAGATGACTTAAATACAATTATCAATCACAAAGGTGATAGTGATGCATTTTTAGAGTAAAACATAGCAATTTAATCCTTATGCACCACAATGCACGATTAAAACAGAGCACTTGGATGTATACGTACATTAATCAAAACCACCTTTCCTCAAAACAAGTGAATTAGGTTGCAAGGCAGAGGAAGTGTATGGATGCAGGCTAAGAAATTTCGATCTCATAAACTTGAACTTTAAAAGGACACCTAAAGATGGAGGGGTAGGCATTCACAGCAGAAATGATATAGCATGTGAAAAAGTCAAATGGATTGGCGATCTGAGTAAAGAAATGATACTTGAGGTTACAGCAATAAATTTAAAACTAGGGAACAACAGCTTGATTATAGCAGCTCTGTATACGTCACCTGTTAGCAGTATTGCAGAATTTTTCAGTTGTCTGGAGAACCTACTGGAGAAGACATCAGTGTATAAAAAACGTATGCTGTTTGCTGGAGACATCAGCATAGACTCTTTAAATACACTCCTGGAAATTGAAATAAGAACACCGTGAATTCATTGACCCAGGAAGGGGAAACTTTATTGACACATTCCTGGGGTCAGATACATCACATGATCACACTGACAGAACCACAGGCACATAGACACAGGCAACAGAGCATGCACAATGTCGGCACTAGTACAGTGTATATCCACCTTTCGCAGCAATGCAGGCTGCTATTCTCCCATGGAGACGATCGTAGAGATGCTGGATGTAGTCCTGTGGAACGGCTTGCCATGCCATTTCCACCTGGCGCCTCAGTTGGACCAGCGTTCGTGCTGGACGTGCAGACCGCGTGAGACGACGCTTCATCCAGTCCCAAACATGCTCAATGGGGGACAGATCCGGAGATCTTGCTGGCCAGGGTAGTTGACTTACACCTTCTAGAGCACGTTGGGTGGCACGGAATACATGCGGACGTGCATTGTCCTGTTGGAACAGCAAGTTCCCTTGCCGGTCTAGGAATGGTAGAACGATGGGTTCGATGACGGTTTGGATGTACCGTGCACTATTCAGTGTCCCCTCGACGATCACCAGAGGTGTACGGCCAGTGTAGGAGATCGCTCCCCACACCATGATGCCGGGTGTTGGCCGTGTGCCTCGGTCGTATGCAGTCCTGATTGTGGCGCTCACCTGCACGGCGCCAAACACGCATACGACCATCATTGGCACCAAGGCAGAAGCGACTCTCATCGCTGAAGACGACACGTCTCCATTCGTCCCTCCATTCACGCCTGTCGCGACACCACTGGAGGCGGACTGCACGATGTTGGGGCGTGAGCGGAAGACGGCCTAACGGTGTGCGGGACAGTAGCCCAGCTTCATGGAGACGGTTGCGAATGGTCCTCGCCGATACCCCAGGAGCAACAGTGTCCCTAATTTGCTGGGAAGTGGCGGTGCGGTCCCCTACGGCACTGCGTAGGATCCTACGGTCTTGGCGTGCATCCGTGCGTCGCTGCGGTCCGGTCCCAGGTCGACGGGCACGTGCACCTTTCGCCGACCACTGGCGACAACATCGATGTACTGTGGAGACCACACGCCCCACGTGTTGAGCAATTCGGCGGTACGTCCACCCGGCCTCCCGCATACCTACTATACGCCCTCGCTCAAAGTCCATTAACTGCACATACGGTTCACGTCCACGCCGTCGTGGCATGCTACCATTGTGAAAGACTGCGATGGAGCTCCATATGCCACGGCAAACTGGCTGACACTGACGGCGGCGGTGCACAAATGCTGCGCAGCTAGCGCCATTCGACGGCCAACACCGCGGTTCCTGATGTGTCCGCTATGCCGTGCGTGTGATCATTGCTTGTACAGCCCTCTCGCAGTGTCCGGAGCAAGTACGGTGGGTCTGACACACCAGTGTCAATGTGTTCTTTTTTCCATTTCCAGTAGTGTAATAGCAATAATTATTTGCGTTATGCTGACATACTTCAGTGTTACACTTATTATCACATAAACTCAGAACCTACAAGAATTACTGCAGAAACACAGACATGAATTCACAACATTCTCACAAACATAACAAAGGAGAACATAAACACAACCACCATAGAAAACGACATATCTGGCCACAGAGCTCTTAATTGATGTAGGGAATATAGATGTAACTAAAAGTGAAACGTTTATACACAGAAAAATTACAATAAACTTAAGAGAGCTTTAGGCAATGAAAAATGGGAACCAGTTTACAATGCAACAAATGTGAATGATAAATGGGAAAATTTCTGTAAACTAAGTAAAACTTTACATGAGACATGTCCTCCAGTAAAACGAGTAAGCGAGGCTGTTAACCACAAAGCTGAGAATTTACCTCCAGAAATAATGGAACTGAGAGATAACATGGAAGATTGTTACATATTATTTAGAGATACTAAACTGCAATACTATATAAAAATACAGACTGCTCAGAAAAAATACAGACATAACTTTACCAACCTTACATCTCAGAAATACGCCTCTCAAAAGAATAAATCAATCTGTGTCAGTAAAACTTCCTGGAAAATAATGTATAAAGAATGTGGAAACAGCAGTCTCATGAACATACCAGTATAACATTAAAATAAAATGACAATATTGCAAATGATCCAAAAGAAGTGTGTTCAATACAACTGGCACAAATGCAAAACATAACTGGCCACCCAATTTCAATGTTGAAAAAACTAGCCAATGTTTTGTCATTTGTGGCATTACTGAGAGGGACTTAATACCAATCATTTCAAATCTTCAAGCTAAATTTTCTTGTGGCTGGGATGGTATTTCACTTAAGCTGCTAAAGGGATGCAGAGGAGAATTAGTGAAGCCTCTGACAAACCTAATACATATCTCCCCCTGCTACGGAGAATTCCCTGACCTTTCGAAAATCACTGAAATCCTACTGGTGTATAAGAAGGGAACAAAAACTTATAAGGAAAGCTATGGGCCAATATCATTAACTTCAGAGCTTGAAAAATTATTAATGAAAGTAATATTAAATCAGTTTCAGCCATATTTCATCAAACATAATCTATTGAACAGCGTATAACATAGTTTTAGAGAAGGAAGATCTACTGTAACAGCAGCAGTACCTTTTACACATGAAATATTAAATAATCTAGATGAAGGAGACAAGGTAATAGGCACCTTCCTGGATTTGAGAAAAGCTTTTGATACTTTGAATTGCCCAATTCTGTTACATAAATTAGAAGCACATCAGACAAGAAGGTGCCTTACAACAGCATACCTTCTATTTGAAAGACAAGAAGCAGAGTGTGAAGCTAACTTACAAAAGGAATGAACAGTTGGCAACAACCAAATCAATCTTCATGTGGGGCACTCCAAGGAAGTATGTTGGGGCCTTTTCTGTTTCTTGTGTACGTTAATGAGTTAACTGAACCTCAAAACTCCAAGGTTGTAAGTTGTGCTGATGACACAACTTTTGTCAGTAGAAACATCAATATTAATTTTCTGTCAAGTTACCTTACTGAAAGTAATATACTTATAAATAAAGAGAAGACAGTAACAGTGCAATGTATGCTTAGCTCTAATCAGAACACAAATAGAACTCTATTTACATCTCCATTGGCCCTTAGCTACACAAACAAAAACAAATTTTTGTGTACAATTGTTGATGAACACCTGAAATGGAAAAAAAACATTTAGGCCACATCTGTAAAAAAAATCAGAACAAATGTGTATTCACTGAAAACGGTCTCAGCCTTCCTGGACTATGATAGCATGAGACATATACTGTGGAGTGATATATCCACATCTTCTGTATGGTACTGAGATACAGGGAGGGCTACCAGCTGTCTATGCAGACGAACTCTTCAGACTACAGAAAAAGACAGTAAGAGTGATAGCTAAGGTAAACAGAAGGGAGCCTTGTAGGGATCAGAAAATATAAAACACTAACCATCTGCTCTATGTACATCCTGCAGGCAGCAATGTTTGTGAAAAAAATCCGGAATATAATCTAAGAAACAGTAATGTACGTAGGTACACTACATGGGGAAGGGAAAAGTTTCACAGGCTGCAGACCATAGTGCACATACAATAGGAACCACCTTTTATAACAGGCTTCCATCTGACCTCAAGACAGCTAAGTCAGACACTTTAAATAATAAACTTAAGCATTTATTAATAGAGAAAAACTGTTATTAAGTAGATTTCAGGTTGTAATATCTCTTTGCAAAACAGTGTATATAGCATAAGTTGATTTTTCCAACACAAAAATGATAATTTCTGATCTTCACACACTACATAACGGTATGCTTTTATATTTCAAACTGCAAAGTTCCTCTGTAAGACAGTGTATACAGCATAAGTTTGTTTTTGCGACAGAAAAATGATAATTTGTGACCTTCACTATTTACATCAAGATGTGCACTTACGTATGTTAACTAAACCTTTGTGTATGTAAACTAAAATCTATGGCAGTTACTGAAAACTGATTGTTATGTGGACAGCAAACAAACAAACAAATGAAGAAACATAAATTGAAAAGGCATCAAACGTTGTTAAAGTGCCTATTTCTAAGTTCGACTGGGATGAAATTTGTTGTAAAGAGCACTACATCAATCAGCAGATGACCACAGAGATTATCCAACTTGTACCACACCAGACATTCACCCTACTGGTGTGACACTACCTGTTACAACAGTGTATGATGATTCTGCACTTTTTGTGAAATCGGGTGACATTTGTTTCTGTACAGCACACCTCAAGTGTGAACTTATATGATGTGAATACTGAGCTGCTCCTTGCATTGGAGAACCTTGGTCAGTGCTTGCATAGCATAATATCTGGAAACACAGATGTTGTGAACATTCTACACATGCATAATATGTATTTTGATGATTTGGAATAATACCTTTGTTTTTGCTTCAATGCAGAGCCATAAGAGAAACAGCTAAAATGGGTGTGTGAAAACCAGGGTATTGTTATGTGTCCATCGGTTTGAAGGAGATACATAGGGAATTTATTGCATATCAAGAAGCTTTATTTGGGAAGAATTGCACAGCTCCAAAGAAGGGAAAGAAAGAATCTGAAATTGTTTTTAAATACTGCATCTGAAGTATGATATTTAAATAAATAATGTGTAAATATAATCTCAAACGATTTTTGTATTGTATTTCATACCCATCTGCTTATAGTCAAAGTTTTACAATTACTAATATCGTTATTTTCAATGCTTCACCTATAATCATGCAGCAGCATGCAGTTGCCTCAAATACCTCCTCACCAGTCATTGTCAATCTCAATGATGAAATTACTTTTCATGGGTGTGTATCATTTATTTAATCATATTTTGTTACAGAAACTGCAGTCTAATGTACACTGTACCATGCTGCCACAGTTACAGTATGTGTTGAATATGGTTTCCATGTACTTCAAAACAAGAGTGTACACACTCTCGCATGTACTGTCTCACATGTTCTCATCAACCAGGCTGCATCCAAACAGTGTCAAAGGCATCGTGAATACTCTGCACCAGTGCCTCCACATCTGGAATGGGTTCTGCATACACGATACTTTTTAGATGGGTACATGACCAGAAATTAAATGAATTGAGGTCTGGAGAATGAGCAGGCAATGCAACTGGACCCTCTCATCTTATCCATCGACCAGGGAAGACATGACTGACATGTGTCCGGATGGAATACAATCATGTAGCAACCACATAACCCGTGGAATCACCGATGCACTACTTCTGGCAGTGGACACAGTCACCCACAAGAATCACCAATTAGGAGACATGGAAGGAATACCTATCCCAAAATACAGACGCCAGTTATCCCGGCCCACACATTCTGGGTGCACCGATGCTGATGATTTTCTGTGACCATACCATTGGTTATGCATACTATCCCACACATGACTTCTGTGAAGGTGGCCTCATCTGTGAACTGGATTAATGACACCGATCTTGAAATTGTGGTTGCCTGGTGAAGAAACCAGTGACAAAACGGCTCCCAGTATGGAAAGTCTGTCGCTAATAAGCCCTGTTCACGCTGTAAGTGATAAGGGTAGTAACAATTGCCATGGGGAATGTTCCACATTAATCTGGCTCACCCTGTACTGGCTGACCAATTGCATGGTACTGACACAGCAATCGCCTTCCACAGTGTTAATCACAATTTCTTCCAAATCTGGTGGACGAACATTTCGGGTATGTCCTTCATGATTATCTGCTTTTCCTAACGATCCTGTTTCAGACAAACGGCGAAACACTGTTGCAGACATTGAATGTTTTGGTTGGTACTGTCCACCACTCATTGCCATTTGCCTTTCCATAAGTAAACACCAAATCGGCAAGCTCTCGATTCGAATGCAGAACCATTCTGTACACCACTGTATCACATTCACTACAAAGTGAATCAGCAAGAGACGTGAATCGGAGATAACATTACCACTGGACAGATTTCAGATAGATTATAGAATGGTAAGACAGTGATTTAGGAACCAGGTTTTCAATTGTAAGACATTTCCAGGGGCAGATGTGGATTCTGACCACAATCTATTGGTTATGACCTGTGGATTAAAACTGAAGAAACTGCGAAAAGGTGGGAATTTAAGGAGATGGGACCTGGATAAACTAAAAGAACCAGAGGTTGTACAGAGTTTCAGGGAGAGCATAAGCCAACAATTGGCAGGAATGGGGGAAAGAAACACAGTAGAAGAAGAATGGGTAGCTTTGAGGGATGAAGTAGTGAAGGCAGCAGAGGATCAAGTAGGTAAAAAGACGAGGGCTAGTAGAAATCCTTGGGTGACAGAAGAAATACTGAATTTAATTGATGAAAGAAGAAAATATAAAAATGCAGTAAATGAAGCAGGCAAAAATGAATACGCCTAAAAAATAAGATCGACAGGAAGTGCAAAATGGCTAAGCAGGGATGGCTAGAGGACAAATGTAAGGATGTAGAGGCTTATCTCACTAGGGGTAAGATAGATACAGCCTACAGGAAAATTAAAGAGACCTTCAGAGAAAAGAGAACCAATTGTATGAATATCAAAAGCTCAGATGGAAACCCAGTTCTAAGCAAAGAAGGGAAAGCAGAAAGGTGGAAGGAGTATATAGAGGGTCTATACAAGGGCGATGTACTTGAGGACAATATTATGGAAATGGAAGAGAATGAAGATGAAGATGAAATGGGAGATATAATACTGCGTGAAGAGTTTGACAGAGCACTGAAAGACCTGAGTCGAAACAAGGCCCCCGGAGTAGACAACATTCCATTAGAACTACTGACAGCCTTGGGAGATCCAGTCCAGACGAAACTCTACCATCTGGTGAGCAAGATGTACGAAACAGGCGAAATACCCTCAGACTTCAAGAAGAATACAATAATTCCAATCCCATGGAAAGCAGGTGTTGACAAATGTGAAAATTACCGAACTATCAGTTTAATAAGTCACGGCTGCAAAATACTAACACGGATTCTTTACAGATGAATGGAAAAACTAGTAGAAGCCGACCTCGGAGAAGATCAGTTTGGATTCCGTAGAAATGTTGGGACACAGGAGGCAATACTGACCCTACGATCTTAGAAGCTAGATTAAGGAAAGGCAAATCTACATTTCTAGCATTTGTAGACTTAGAGAAAGCTTTTAACAATGTTGACTGGAATACGCTCTTTCAAATGCTGAAGGTGTCAGGGGTAAAATACAGGGAGCGAAAGGCTATTTACAATTTGTACAGAAACCAGATGGTAGTTATAAGAGTGGAGGTGCATGAAAGGGAAGCAGTGGTTGGGAAGGGAGCGAGACAGGGTTGTAGTCTCTCCCCGATGTTATTCAATCTTTATATTGAGCAAGCAGTGAAGGAAACAAAAGAACAATTTGGAGTAGGTATTAAAATCCATGGAGAAGAAATAAAAACTTTAAGGTTCGCTGATGACATTGTAATTCTGTCAGAGACAGCAAAGGACTTGGAAGAGCAGTTGAATGGAATTTAGAGTGTCTTGAAAGGAGGGTATAAGATGAACATCAACAAAAGCAAAACGAGGATAATGGAAGGTAGTCGAATTAAGTAAGGTGATGCTGAGGGAATTAGATTAGGAAATAAGACACTTAAAGTAGTAACGGAATTTTGCAACTTGGGAGCAAAATATCTGATGATCGTCAAAGTAGAGAGGATATAAAATGTAGACTGGCAATGGCAAGGAATGCGTTTCTGAAGAAGAGAAATTTGTTAACATCGAGTATAGATTTAAGAGTCAGGAAGTCATTTCTGAAATTATTTGTATGTAGTGTAGCCATGATTGGAAGTGAAACATGGACGATAAATAGTTTGGACAAGAAGAGAATAGAAGCTTTTGAAATGTGGTACTACAGAAGAATGCTGAAAATTAGATCACATAACTAATGAGGAAGTATTGAATAGGATTGGGGAAAAGTTTGTGGCACAACGTGACTAGAAGAAGGGATCAGTTGGTAGGACATGTGTTGAGGCATCAACGGATCACCAATTTAGTATTGGAGGGCAGCGTGGAGGGTAAAAATCGTAGAGGGAGACCAAGAGATGAATACACTAAGCAGATTCAGAAGGATGTAGGCTGCAGTAGGTACTGGGAGATGAAGTAGCTTGCACAGGGTAGAGTAGCATGGAGAGCTGCATCAAACCAGTCTCAGGACTGAAGACCACAACAACAACAACAACATGGCAGGAGTGGGCACTAGGGCATGAGAATATGAGGAACAGTACCACCCTCTAGAAGGAAACCGTGCACACTGTAACTGTGGCTCCATGGCACAGTGCGTATTAGATCACAGTCTCTGTAATGAAGTATTACTGAATAAATGGTCTCTTGCAAGGAAACCACACATTTCTGGACATGATTCATTAGACCTTTTTTGTTCCACATCCTCTCATCGATCAATCTAGATTTTGTACACATTGGAGAAAAAGATATATATGTAGCTGAATTATCTGTTAGCCATTGTAGCTGAATTGGTTAAGTGACGGACCTGTAGTGTCTATACATATTATCACCATCCTTACATGTGCATGTCTGTGCCTTTCTATATATGCCTGCTACTTGTCAGTACCTGACGTAGTTGATATCATGGCAGGGTGGGTGAAACATCCTCATCACAAGGACTTGTTGTAGGTGACTGGTCCTGTGAAGACATAAAAGAAGACCTGAAGAAGAAGAAGAAGAAGAAGAAGAATGGAATACTCCTTCCTGATAATATACAAGCAACTAATGTAGGTCCATTCAACTGTGCCAAGACTAATGTTCTCATGACGTTGCCAACACACATAGATGGAGTCCAAATTGAACATGTTTGTGTGTTTTCAAAAGCTCTGTTTCAAACCAAAACAGGATATATTGTGTGGTGTAAGAGGCGTTACATACACAACATTCAGTGAAAATAAAACCAAACACTGTGTTCATATTTGACGATGTTGCTGTGGAAAACCAACACCAAATCCGAAAATCTTTCTGTCTCTATCGTCAAATGAGTGCTGATGTATTATATATAAACCAAACATATTCCAGAATCCCAAAACAGTTGATTGGGGAAAATGCAAGCCTCATTACAGCCTTCAAACAAGACAATCTGAATTTAAATCACAGTTACCAAGCACATGTTGGAACTGATATGTCTCTCAGTGATAATAAAGATATGTGCTGGTCGCTGGAATCATTCACAGTATGAGTTTCTCTTTATCGCTGATCGCACGAATCATTCACAGGATGGGTTTCTCATTATTGATAAAACAAGAAAACTGAATTATAGAACGAATAGACGAAAATTTCAAAGAGTTTCTATATATATAGCCTGGTAAGAGAGGTGAGTACGTCATCATACGCTGCACCATACACAAATTTGCGCGCACGTCTGGCTCTCAACCCGAGAGAATTGGTGTACATAAACAGAACATTCACTTGTACATCGATGGGAAAATGCAGACTATCGGGCATGAAGTCGTAGGTAAGCGCAGGGAGCTAGAAACATATTTCCAGAATCTTGTAAGAATGGTCAACGTATTAAATGAGCTAGTTAATTAAATCGGCAACAAAGTAACCGTCTTAAATGGAAAGACTGAAGCTATTGAGGGGAAAATAGATATAGAGGCTCTTTTTATTGAGAAGGGAGAGCATCCGCATGGCAAGACGACGAAGAGCGGATATATCAAACCTCACGCTGCAAAGAATCTGATTAGTATACATCGAGATGTCGACGAAGCAGAAAGTCATTCAGGTGCGGGAAGCTGCTCGAGAGAAGTTACGGTTGGTAAGGTCATGGCACATGGATCGACGGAAAGCACTAAGAGAGACTTTTAAGCACGTCACTGAATCTCTCAGATAGCTCTCAGCAAAAACCAAATCATACGGTAACGATGGTGTTGCCATTGACGAGTTCGTTAACTGTGACGTCCCTGGTCAGATAGAATATTCGACGTCAGGAGGGGAAGACCATACATGCTGAGCATGAAGCCTATAAATGTAAATGATGACTCAGTACATAGCTACGAAGTCTTTCGCGAAGTATTTCCTGAATAAAAATCTCTCGGTGTACATGTCGCGTCAATTCAAGATAAAACTCCAAGCTTTCAACCAATACCTCCATGGTCATCAGGGCTAAAACTGACAGTCAGTTTTATCCCTGACGACCATGGAGGTAGTGGTCGAAAGCTTGGAGTTTTATCCTGAATTGACGCAGCATGTACACCGAGAGTTTTTATTCATGACTCAATACAGATTGTTGATAGGCAGTTTGAATAAAAACCTGGCTTAATGTACCTTATTTTCATAAGACCCACGAAAAAACCCATACATTATTCAGTTAACCATAGGTAAATGTACTGTGAAATACTGCTTTTGACTTATGTAAATAAGATCACTAAAAGTCACAGCAATAAGAAATATAAAACCAATACTCGATGGTGACACAACAACAGCAGAAGCGGTGATGGTATTGTCATTGGGCATCCAGCACTGAACAATTGAACCCCGCATTATATTTATTATGATGACTACAACGAGCTAACAGATCGACTAAGTCTGTTTATGGCATCAGCTACTGCTGGTTTACAGTGCATTCGAATGAGATTGTTTCAGTAATCTCCGAGCCTAGAGAGAGAGGTATCATTGAATTAATATGGAGACAATAATTTGAGAACTGCAGAAACCACCACGCAAAACATACCCTCACAGGCACGTTATGATTAAAGGTTTGTACGACTTACGGCTGGCAGAGCTTGTAAATATGAAGGGATATTCACACGAGAACAATGGATTCAAATATATTTCAATAGTTACAGATACACACTCTAAATTTGCCTGGGAATTCCCTATTAAAACGGAAATGGGGAGAAACGTCATGTTGAGCGTTTATTGCAGGCAGGGATGAATCGACGCCCGGACAATCTCCAGACTGATCACAGTGGAGAGTTTTGCAATAGGTATTTTAATACAGATGTAGCAGTATGCAACACATCACTACTCAACATTCACCCACCTGAAGACAAGTATCGTGGTACGTCTGAATAGAACAATAAAAGGCCAAGTGTGGATGCGTTTTAATCTTTGTGGATCGCACAAATGGACAGAGATCCTCCCACAAATAACTGCAAAGGATAGTCGAACCAAACATAGAAAAATAAAAATGAGACCAATCTATATTCATGATAATGAAAATCCTGGAGTCACGTTAACAGAAATTTAATGTAGGTGATTTGGTACATATATTACTTGAGAAACCATACCTGCCAACCTGCAACAGAGATATTGAGTGCAATGAACGAATCCTAGAACTTAAATCTTGAAGGATAGTAAAGGTGAAGAATTTGCTTATACACTGCAGAAAAGCTCAGATCCTGATGTGTTTTTAGTGGAGAGGTTCATAAGACGTGGAGGAAATAAAGCACTAGTCAAATGGCTTGGTTTTCGTGCACTGCAGAACAGTCTAATTAATGCTAACGATCTGCTGTACAGTGGGGTCTACTAGGAGACATTAGATAAACTGCCAATGGAATTATACATCCTGGGAAACAAAGCTTCAAAAACGCTTGGTATGAGGTGATAACGGGATTAATCTGTTCGACGAAGCCTATATGAAACACGACACTGCATATACTGCAAATAGAGATATCCCAAGTTCTGACATTGCAGACCAGATTTTAGCCGATAAAGTTAAGGCGACATGCAGAAGAAAGGATATTGGTTAGGTCAATGCATTGCAGCAACTGAGGTTGATAAAACCATGCATGGAAAAATTAAGTTAGGTTTACAACTGATGAATTTCAAGCGAGTAATGAACACTGCACATTGTGCACTAAATAATAATAAGAAGAAGAAGGAGAATGGGAAGCAAAGGTGTTTGAAGAACCGTATCCCGAGAGCAATGTATGCAGCTAAAAATGCTCTGAAGCACAAAGCAGTGAGAAGAAGAGGATCGATTAAAGTACCCCAATTTCTATCAATACCCAAGATGCCTGGCAGTTCTCTTCCATTCCTCATCCCAACCCTCTCTGCTCTCTCGGCGGTGGGTCCCTCGCTGGTGAAGCTGTAACTATTGCTCAAACAGTAAAGAATGCGCAGTGTGTTGTAAAATTTACGACACAATCACGATTTTAATACACATCTGTATGGGCATCTATGTATCACGTTTCCCTTGACATTTACGAACAAAAAGAATGTATAAGGAAGAGCTTTAAACATTCCTTCATCAGTTGAGGTTCAGATACAATGTCGTACACTTTGACTTTAAAAGATTGATGCAATGTCGTACATGTTGATTTTAAAAGACCAAGTGTCTGTATTATGTGCAAATTACTTCCCGCCAATTGACTTGAGCATTGGTGAATAGAGTATTGCATTGATGGGACTGGAGATGTATAAAATCATCCCAAACATCACCCAGACTAACTACAAACTGCATCTGGATGTTAACGATGAAAAAGATATTGTGGAAATAGAACCTGGTGCATACGATATCGCCGATTTAAACAAAGTCTTTAAACAGTCTGGAGAAGGTACTGAGTTACGTGCAAACATGATACACTTAAACCTGAAATAAGGACTGTGAATGCAACGATTGCCTTTGACCAGAAAGGTTCAATAGGAGGCCTACCGGGTTTCACAAAAGGACATGGTTTGAAGAAGGATTCTAGTAAAATTTACAGGTCAGATCAGACTGCGGACATATTGTCTGTCAGTACAATCCATGTCGAGTGTAATATTGCAATGAACTCCTATCTCAACGACAGTCTGATTCATACTATTTAAGACGTCTTCCCCTCAGATGCAAAAGGGTATAAGGTCATTGATACTCCCACCAATGCAATATACCTTCCTGTGACAGTTCAGACATTGGGCTATTTAGAGTTGCATATTGTGGACCAGAATAATCAACTTGTTAACTTTCGTGGCGAGGAAATCATTGTACAATTACATTTAAGGCAGAGTGAGTGTACGGTATAAAACCACTGCATGCAATACACAGCAAGCCGCTTTTCTGCCAAACAGCAAAGTAATAATAAGTGTGAACTACGAGTATCTTTATCAGTTGGCTTGGAAACTCATAATTATGTTCTCACTCAGTATAACCAGTCCAATAGAGTATAATGAATTATGCATCAGAAATAGTTCTCACACAAGCCTTATGCTTCAACCACATTTAACAAGAATGATGAAATTAGGATTATCATCCAGCACCAAACTCGCTGATACTTCAGTGCAAGAGTTCCATATATCTGGAAGGTCAGTCAAGAAAACTGATGCAGCACTACTCTGGGATCCAAGCTTATAATCCGTAATGCTTGAGCATTTCTGTTTCAAGAGATACACTATGAACTCAGAGGGTCTGATAATGACCATACGTGCAGTGTCGGCGTAACATCAGCCCTTAAAACATGCGTCTGTGTATCACCCATGGATCTGAATATTTTAGAAAGTGCAGGATGGTTCATAGACGATCTGGTGGATAGAACAGTTGCTGAGTACAAACAGTTTACTGCAGTAGCTCATGTAAGCTACTTCAAGAACATAAGCAGCTTCTTATAAATGCTGAAGAGGAACTCATTCTGACATGGAGTGCGATGGATAATAACTCATACATTCAAGGAGAACAAGAGGAGAATACGATCATAATCAGCATGATAATATGGAAAATGCCTCACACCAGTGTATCAGGAGAGGAGCGTCTGAAGCTTTTAAAAGTTCTGAATGTCGGTACATATCTGCAACTAACATTCTGCTCTTGAGAGCTTCTTGAATACCCCATGCCATGTGGTCTAAGGTGCTGCAGTCATGAACTGTGCAGCTGGTCCCAGTGGAGGTTCGAGTGCTCCCTTGGGCATGGGTGTGTGAGTTTGTCCTTAGGGTAATTTAGGTTAAGTAGTGTGTACGCTTAGGGACTGATGACCTTAGCAGTTAAGTCCCATAAGATTTCACACACATTTGAACTTTTTTGAATACCCCATGCTAATATCGGCATCCAGACAAACATGAGCTATTAAAACCACTTTTCAAGTAGAGATGTCAAGATACTTGCATTTCAGTCTTATAGAAGGTGTAATATAGTAGCTGATTCCACTGTATTCGACAACTATAAGATAATCAGTGCAAATACAGCCTAGCATTTGATGTGATGCAAGGTGTCATGCTTTTTACTATGAAAATGCTGAAGTAAAAGGAGAACGACGTCTAGTCATTCCACAGAAATTCAGGGAGCTGTCACTGATCATCATAACAGACTGCTCAAAATAGAAAGAGATAGTTAAATCTGGACCTACAGATGCACAAACTGAATCTGAATCTTCGGCAGATTTCCCGGAACACACTGCACCATATGCTGTAGTTGCAGATGACTGTATGGTAATACACTGGTTGTTCACTAGTGTTGTGCAATGAGCTGTATAAATGAACAGGTCCTTCAACATAAGCAGAGCATTCCACAATGGTATCTCAAGTTGTGAACATCATTGCATACGCTCAGGGTTTCAATGACAGTGAGCACTGGCAGTACATATTTAAAGATGTTCGATTCATAGCGTTCACAGTATATGCTGGAATAACAGAGAGATTCTCAGCAAACATTGAATCACAGAGATCTTTCAAGGATGTGAAGTATGTTAAAACATGAAAGAGTCCAAAGTGGTTAACATACTTCTACCACAGAATTCACTGGGATGATCCTGGTATACCCTATAAAGATATGGTGGTGTTGATTATTCACCACATGGATACCATCAACTACATTAAGGGGAAGGAGAAGATCTCATGGATGTGTCGAATCTTCAAGTTTGCTGCTATTCAAAACCTGGAATTCTACAGGTGTCCTGCTCTCCATTGATTCAAGAAGATGTGTGGAAACAGTGTTGCTGCCTCTGCTTACGAAAGTGTAAGATTACTTTTAATTTGGATGAGAAATAAACAAATTTTTACCTCACAATACATGGAAACTTTTCTTTGCTGATTTCACGTTGATCCCTGTAGTTTGGCCCAGATAGTGTGCCTGCCATTTTCCTCAAGTGCTGCCAATATAATTTTATACATGTATACTATATGCTCTGGAGGTGGACATGGTCACATGCTGCCTGCTCCCACAATACAGGTAGCATGATAGGCAGAGTCCCATGACACTATTTCATGTTGTTTTCTTTTTCATCTTAAACGTCACCACCCTCATGCTTCAAACTAACACCTTGTGCATCTTGTACAAGCTTTATACAGGGTGTTACAAAAAGGTACTGCCAAACTTTCAGGAAACATTCCTCACACACAAAGAAAGAAAATATGTTATGTGGACATGTGTCCGGAAACACTTTCTTTCCATATTAGACCTCATTTTATTACTTCTCTTCGGATCACATTAATCATGGAATGGAAACACACAGCAACAGAATGTACCAGCATGACTTCGAACACTTTGTTACAGGAAATGTTCAAAATGTCCTCTGTTAGCGAGGATACATGCATCCACCCTCCGTTGCATGGAATCCCTGATGTGCTGACGCACATTTGGTACCGGGGTTGCGTAGACAAGAGCTTTCAAATGCGCCCATAAATGAAAGTCAAGAGGGTTGAGGTCAAGAGAGCATGGAGGCCATGGAATTGGTCCGCCTCTACCAATCCATTGGTCACCGAATCTGTTGTAGAGAAGCGTACGAACACTTCAACTGAAATGTGCAGGAGCTTCATCGTGCATGAACCGCATGTTTTGTTGTACTAGTAAAGGCAATGTACTTGCAGCACAGGTAGAGTATCTCGTATGAAATGATAACGTGCTCCATTGAGCGTAGATAGTAGCACGGGGTATCCAAAACATGGGGCCCAATCAAGACATCACCAACAATGCCTGCCCAAACGTTCACAGAAAATCTGTGTTGATGACGTGATTGGACAATTGCGGCGGATTCTCGTCAGCCCACACATGTTGATTGTGAAAATTTACAATTTGATCACGTTGGAATGAAGCCTCATCCGTAAAGAGAACATTTGCAGTGAAGTGAGGATCGACACATTGTTGGATGAACCATTCGCAGAAGTGTACCCATGAAGGCCAGTCAGCTGCTGATAGTGAATGCACACGCTGTACATGGTACGGAAACAACTGATTCTCCTGTAGCACTCTCCATACAGTGACGTGGTCAGCGTTACCTTGTACAGTAGCAACTTCTCTGACGCTGACATTAAGGTTATCGTGAACTGCATGAAGAATTGCCTCGTCCATTGCAGGTGTCCTCGTCGTTCTTGGTCTTTCCCAGTCGCGAGTCATAGGTTGGAATGTTCCGTTCCTCCTAAGACGCCGATCAGTTGGTTCGAACGTCTTCCTGTCGGGACACCTTCGTTCTGGAAATCTGTCTCGATACAAACGTACCGCGCCACGGCTATTGCCTTGTGCTAATCCATACATCAAATGGGCATCTGACAACTCTGCATTTGTAAACATTGCACTGACTGCAAAATCATGTTCGTGATGAACACTAACCTGTTGATGCTACGTACTGATGTGCTTGATGCTAGTACTGTAGAGCAATGAGTCGCATGCCAACACAAGCACCGAAGTCAACATTACCTTCCTCCAATTGGGCCAACTGGCGGTGAATCGAGGAAGTACAGTACATACTGACGAAACTAAAATGAGCTCTAACATGGAAATTAAGCGTTTCCGGACACATGTCCACATAACATCTTTTCTTTATTTGTGTGTGAGGAATGTTTCCTGAAAGTTTAGCCGTACCTTTTTGTAACACAGTGTATACATTTGTGAGGTCAGAGATTTGTGAAATAACGTCAAAGATGTATGGTAGGGAACATAATTCTTTTTTCAGACAGAAATATTCACAGTCGTAATACTGCTTCACATTCACAAATGTTTTTGTCTTTAGAATATAGGAATTAATATTGCTTTTAAATTCACATTTCTTGTTATTATTTGAATTTTTTTTACATACTCACATTCACTGTTCTTGGTCTTACAATTAATAGTACTGGCTGAAAAAAAAATTCTTTTTCATTGCAGTACTGACTGAATATTCCTACATCACTAACAGCACTGGGTGAAATTTTCTACATTACATTGCAGTATTGATTACAGCTATTGTAGAGGTACAGTTACTCTTACACTACTACCATTACTAGTGAAATTCCATACAAGCAGAAGACTTAATTTATATGTTGGTATAAGTTACACTAAACATTTTCCACCTCAAGCAGCTGAAACATTTTAATAATATAATGAAGTGGCTAGCTCTAAAATGGCCATTCCAAACAACTGCACTAAAATGACCTGGATGGAACTCACACTTAAAACTAGTATGACTCAGATATCTACTGGTAAGTGAAACTTAAAAAACTATTCTATCTACAAATGCACTCACACATACATGAAGTGCAAAAGAGATAGATGCTGTAAAACAGTATTTTTCCTCCATCAATTTTTTAACTTTTTTGATAATTTTTCTACAATTTTTAAACTCTTTTATATACACTTTGGACAATTTTCAATGCTATACTAATTTTTTCAACTTTTTCAAGCACATGGTGCTTATATGTAGTCATGCTACTTACTAAAAAAACCAGCTGAATATATTTACCTGCAGGCATACATTTTTACACAGACATTCACATTCAAATGCTCTCACATGCATACACACAGACACATGCGCAATCACACATGCAAGCACACCATATATCACACATATACAATATTTACAATATGATAAAAGAGTCATACTATTTGGCACAAGCTCTAACTCAGCCAGTCACTCTCTCTCTCTCTCTCTCCCCCTCTCATTAATATTTTCACAGCCCCCCACTCCATCTCACACTTTAAGTAAACAGTGTGAGTACAGGAGGACTTTAACCCCATCATCACAAATGGCTCTTTTATCGTCATGAAGTGATAATCTGATTTTGGATCACAGCATAATATACACCTCTTAACGTCACAATCGAATACTAGTTTGCTGTACTGTATGCGGAGGTTGCAGTGGAGCAATGTGAACACCACTGTAAGTAATCTTTGACCATGAGGATATGTATGCTGCTCACCGCACACCCTCAGCCCACCTCTGGGTGGTCCCATCTATTGTACGATATGCATACATGGATCTTCGACCCACAAACTCAGCAATTGGCAATCCATTCAACTCATCTTTCATTAAGCTGATAATCTTCTTGTTCTGAAGAACAATACCATGAGGATTATTGGATGTGTATCCAGGTGTGTCGAAGTCATTACCGTGACACCTCATTACTTTATATGATTGCAGATGAAGCTATCTGTATTCACATAAAGTAACTTTGGTTCCACGAAATGAGTTTTAGTGAACTTGTAGTGGAAATGGTACATGTGGAGTTTGGAGATGTCAATTATATACATCCCCAAATAGATAGGTTTCATAAACTTTACTGATACCTTGGGCAACTCCACTGCAACAAGGTTTTCATTGAAAATAGTGACACACTTAAAATTTGGTCTGGTGATGCAATTTATTATGCCACAACGCCCCTCCCATTTCGTCCTAATCAAAATAACGCATTTATTTCTTATATTCTTCGTGGTTTAACAGAAAATAGAATTATCATTAGTTTATAAAAAATCTTTTTCAAAGTCACTAATTGCGCTCACCCTCTTTTTGGTATTTAATTCAATACACTCCTTCAGAAAGGAGATTATACCTAGCTCCATCCATAAGCCAAGACACTGCTGGAGACTACGAAAATGAATTATATACCTCTGCTCGTGTCCAGTAATGGTCATCAGTTTAGGGACAGAGCTTCCTTGTAAAGTTATTGCTCTGGACATAACGGCAAATCACTTGTCATTTCATGCATACTAATAGAGTATATGAGGTCTACCTCCACCATGTACCTTACCTTAGAATAAGCTGTCAGACCCATTAGTTTTCCACCTAATCCTTCTCAGTCGTTTTCGGGCCCCTACTAAAACCCACCAACCGGCAGTGGCTCCATCATAGCATGCCTGTTTAAGTTATTCACATCCAAATATAGAATGTAACTTGAATCGAGGGATGCACTGAACCCCACACCCATATGTGGGTTATTTGCCTTGGAATATCTGTGGACACACTGGCAAAGTCCCCCCCTGAATCCTGCACTCAAAGAAAAGATGCATGTTGACACCAGTCAAAAGTTCGATGCTGCACCTCGTTTTCCCGAGCATTGCATCCTAGGACAACCTGGGTACCTTGTAATAAAAGGGAGGCCCAGAGAGTAAAGCATACATTACAGAACTTTTCAAAAACATGTGTAAGCAAGCGCATGTCAGTGTTCAGGTATAGTCTTAGATATTCAGCCTAATTTGGATTGTTGAATTCCTGCCAGACATTCATGGTATGCCCATAATCTGCTCTAGTTATGGTATCGCCTGTGAGAGCACTGGTAAATGCAGACATGTCATGTGGCCTGGTTTAATCGAGTTTTGCCTTATTACCCAGATACTCATAAGGGAATACTTCTTCCCTAGTCACAAGTTGAAACATTTCCTCATCGGGTTATGCAGATCAGGTGATGTGCATATCCTCCTATGGAGAGTGTCAACAGGTTTCTGGAGTTAAGTCTGCATGAAACGTAAAGAGTCAAGGAAGCAGAGCATAATTTTTGGCGTTATTCGTTTTACACTCTCTCAGGCAGGACACTGAACTAATGTTTCTTCATACCGAAATTAGCCAACTGCTCTAATGCTTAATACCTTCTTAAATTAAAGAAGAAAATGGGCATGTGCCATTGTAACTTATACTTCAAATTTAATTCGTTGTGAGGTGCACCACAGAACTTCCCTGTAAAATGACAATGATCTTTATGAGTAGTTTCAGCTTTTCTGTCTAATGACAGCCCACAAATATGACAGTTATTAACCACATCATTGTATAATTTTTGTATCCTCCTCCAAGTCAGTTATGGGGTTTTTGGTGCTGAAAAGCCTATCAACATCCCACGAGAGTTTTTCAGGATCAGTGACCAACCAAACCACAGGACTATCCTTGACATAAGATTCATAGCAGTTAAGACTTGAATCATGTGAGCATACATGTTGGTACACTGCCCCATATGGTACACGTTTTTGTGTGAAGATGGTACCTGAGGCTAAGGGGTTTCCTTCATAGTGGGTGATAGATGCAAGGAAGTATTCAAAGTCAACATATGTAACAAATAGACATTCCTCCTGATGGTGAGTGTTCTTGAATTTAATGAACTTCTTTCCTTCTTAAGGCATAACACCATGTACCCTATCCATTAACCAACAGTCCTTCAGATGCCTTTTTAAATATTTTTTTCCAAAAAGGTATTTAGACACCTGAAGCAAATATGCTGTTTATGTATATGTTTACCCAGATGATATGAAAGAAGGTGGGACTTGTCTTTGATCCATGCATAATGCTGATTATCACCTCCAGAGAAGAGTAGCTTGTTTACATGAAGTGCATGCTCACATGTATATTTCGAAAAATGGAGTTTTCCAACTACAGTATGCTTGTCATGCTTCTGTTGCTGATTGTCATCAACATCAGCTTCATCTGATTTGATTCTCTGCTTCTTCAGGACATAAACTGATATTCCAGGATTTAGTGCCTTAACCTTTGATATTCCCAAATCGTTTCGGAAATCTTGATGCCATCAAAGTCATACCCCCTCAGGAACCGTATTTCTGCGCATGTGTTATTTATCTATATACCCTGGATGTATATTGTAATTTCACTCACAAGCCAGGATTGACCATGCAAAACAACCATTATCCTTTTCAACATTAATACATGCCTTCTTATCAGCTATATCCTTAGGGAACTTGATATAATGGCACCCTCCTTTTAATGGATCATAATATATGAATATCGATGTCGAGATGTGGTGCTACTTTAGCTGACTCTCTTACTTCCATCTTGGAAAACTGGGCCTATGTATCATACAAGGTGGATTCATAATACCACTCAGTGATTGATGTGCTTCAGAATATAATGCCATCCAGATGTATTGCGGGCTTCTTTCTTCAGCAGCAGCCTGTTGTTTGGAAAGGTGAGTCAACTTGCAGTGTACTGCATTACCTTTAATAATATTATATCTCAGATAATGAAGAGCTCCATCTCCAGTACCAGCAGGTAGGCTTCTAGAAACCAGAGTAGCTCATGATACCCCCCGCCCCCTGCCTGATTCTCAGTTCTAATTAAAGAGATACTTCCCTTAAAGGCCCTAGCAACTGCCGAGTATTGCACAGTGATCATAACACCACTAACCTGATGTCCATCTAGGACAGGAAAGAGCATTATCATTAACCCTACAACTAAGTGACGATTGAGTCCCCCCAGTGGATGATGCCATTTGGAGAAGAAGCGCCTCCTGGAGTGTGGGGTATGTGTCGATGCTCATTTACCTTTTGTTGCTGGCGCGGAAAAACAGTCAGAGACAGCGCAGGTGGAAGTGGCGGCAGTGAGGTCCAGTGACAACACTCAGGTTGTAGTGACAGTGTTCAGTGATGTTGCTGCTGCTGCAGCAGCCTGGAGCCAACACCACAACCATCCTTGGGGATGAGAACTCGTTGCAATACTTCTTCTTCCGACAGAATGACCCACAGATGCCAGAGGGTATGTGACGGTGTAGGGGCTGGTTCTGCAATGGCCACAGCTGCTTCCGTCACCTCTCACAGAGCCATTAGTGGTGCTTTGCATGGTGGTGCATGCCGCTTGTGATGTTTCATTCCTCCCCCTGTAACCACCAGTCTAGGCACAGCTAGCTGTTGTGGTACTGGTGGTAATGGTGATGGCTCTGTAACATACGAGTAAAGAAAAAGAAATTAAGTACAGCACCCAAGATTTTTAAAAATGTATGCTGTAAAAAAATAACAAAATTCCAGAATCACAATAATTATATGCTCTAATAGCGACAGTTGCATTATTATCACATTTTCCACTTAGGGTCCAAGGGCTGAGCGGTTCAGTCAGGCTTTCTGGTAGTCTCAATCCAGTATTTCCTCAACCCTCTGCAAAAGGGAGCAAGAGGGTGCTGCCTTTCAGCTTCCTCAGCAGCCGCCATCTCATGCACCCATTTGGTATTTCACCCTCGCCATGAAGGCATCTATCTTGCTCGTTGACGCTGCCTACAACAATAAGATACTGAGCGTAATTATTTCTTGCAAGTGTTAGAGATGTACACACAGAAAATCTTGCTGAAAATCGCATTCTTTAGCACAGTGAAATATAAACAGAAAAAGTTTAGAGTATGAAGGTATGCCTCTACCAACTATGACATAAACAGTTGCTGTGATGAATGCTTAAATTACAGGACACACAGGTACATCGAATGAATAGAACAGTTAACTTACATGGCAGGCTGTCCTGGTGAAGGCGCTTGTTGCTGTCACCACTGCTGGTGCTATCACTGGATTTTGAGCACTTCATTTTCTCCCAAAGAAAACTGACTCAGGAACACACAGGTGAACTGACGATGGCAGAATGAAAGTGACTACACCACGACGAGGGTTTATCTAACCTCTACCCCCTCCACCCAACATTTCACCCAGTGAACCAATAGGAGTTCAGTATTCCTTCACCTCTGCAAATGAATGCTGGTCTGAGCATGCAGGACAAGTTGGTGCTGGTCTGTCGGCCACAAATCTCACGCACTTTTGTATTTGGGTTCTGCAGCACTCTGGAAATACTCCATTGTTCCACGGATCTGTTCTTTGTGATGGAGAGGCTTGTTGATCTGGCCAGATTTCGAGTAGTTATGTGATATATATTCAGTCGACGGTTCACTCTGCGATGAGCTGCACCCACTGATGGATGTGTCGCTTCATGGGTCCCAGGTTATAACAGTGTCTCCTGTAGCAAAACTACTGTAATACTATATATAACAATATGTTGACATGACATTGTATCGTCTTTGGAGTTTCAGTCCGGTGTATTTGTCCTCATTCATTTTAGTTTTAACTTATAAACAGTATTCCCACATGAATTTTTATATGGTGTATTTCTGTTCCACATGCATGTGGTGAAATGAAGTGGGTACTGGAACCAAACACTTGAGAGAGCCACCACACGTTCCAAGCCACCTGGCTACAGCTCGGTGAACTGCAACTTTCAGAACAGGTGTATAAGACTTTCTGTCTATGGCGCAGTGTTTTTTGTGAGTGTACATTTGAAACAAATTGTTTAAAACGACGTTTGCATAGGCACTGAGATGTCAAACACTTAACCTAATTTGTTTATGCATGGAAATGTTCCAAAAATTGTGTCGATCTGTAGTTTTAATTAATGTTTCCTATTGTGCAGATGTATATTAAATTTATGAAATCCATCCCAGCAAATCGTTTAACGATTTATTTATGACACATCTTGAACCATACTAATATGAAGGGATCTTTTTAAAAGTGTATTTAGATACATATTAGAACTAGATAGAATAAATCCTGTAGAAGCTCGTGCTTAAAGACAAGGGAAGGCTGTGGCATTTCCCACAAAAGTGCACAAAGTATCTCAGGGAGGTAGGCTGGATTAAGACCAGGAGACTTCATAAGCATGCCATAAACCACCGCCATCTTTTTAGAGTCTACATTCAAGTGTGGCGGTATTCCTTCGAGTAAAAAGTGTAATTACACCACAAATTGTTTAAAAATTCTTGTTTCATCTGCAGAGCTCTCTGTCTCTTTGTGCAGTGTTACATTTGATTTCTGTGACATCTTATATTTATAAAATGTGTGAAATATTCCACAAAATTCCCAAATTATTTAAACAATATACAATATTCCATAAACAATATCCCCACAAACTGTTTAAATATTCTATCTATGGCTCTCACAGTGTTTTGTGTGCAAGTGTGTTTTGAATAGTTTTCGATTATTGTTTCTTAAGACACCTCTTCTGAAACAACACTCTCAAAATTTTGTGATATGTTCAAGATATGTGTGTGACAATATTCTGCATATTTCTTAAATAGATGATTTAATAACTCCTGAAGCAGTTTGTGTTCAATGACAAGGGGAAGGCTGGGATATCTCCCGCAAAATGCGCACATTGTGTGCCATGAAGAAAGGTTGGAGTATTTCCCACAAGAGCACAAAAAGAGTCCCAGCGAAGAACGCAGAGTAACTTCTGGTCTACTGCCAGCTCCCTGTGGCATGACTGGCATGTCACAAAGAAAGAAAGAGTGGAGGAAGGCTGAGGTATTTCAACTGTGACAGGAAGTGCTTAGTGCACTTGTGGCTGCCACATCTCGGGTCCTGGTCAGTGCCAAAAACCAAGTACATTGCTCCTTCCAGCTGCTACAATTCCGATGGTTGGAACTGTGCAAGAAAGTTTTTAAGATTTTCTTTAGTGTGTTCTCTGACAAAATCATTATGTGATTCCTTTCAGTATCAGAATAAAAAAGTATAGCAATTGTTTAACACTGTCTAAATTGTTTATACGTTAGCATCAATTTCGAGTTGTAATGTGATTTCAGAAATAAATAAACAATATTCTTAAACAAATTGTGTAAACCATGTCTTATGCATGCTATATTAGCCTACCGTCATGAGGTCCTCCCAGTCGAGCACCTCGACACAGTCTGAGCGACTTTACTACCATTTTTCTGGGCCGCCATCTTGGATTACGTCACGAGAGGAGGGGCGGGGGAGAGGAGGGGCCTGGGAGCCGCCTGAGGGGAACCTTTGTGCCAGCTGGGGAAAACTGATGATGCCATTGGGAGTGGAGGTAAATAATTTACTAACTGATTAATTTTAATTATTAAATAGATATCAATTTGATATCAAAAGTGTCCTACCCCCATGAACCATGGACCTTGCCATTGGTGGGGAAGCTTGCATGCCTCAAAACGGCCTTGCTGTTGTGGTACTGCGAATGGCTTAAAGCAAGGGGAAACTACAGCTGTAATTTTTCCTGAGGGCATGCAGCTTTACTGTAACTGCATCAAATCAGTCTCAGGACTGAAGACCACAACAACAACAATAACATCAAAAGTGTCCCAGAACCTGCTTTGTTCCACTACTGACCTGAGACGTTCACATTTTTAGAAGTGATGAAACTGAGTGTTGCAAGAAAATAACATTAGTTTAAGAGAAAGATTTTTAGACGAAAAATACAAGAAATTCCCTTTTCAAGAGTAGGAATGTTTTGTTAATGAAAAAGGAAAAAAGTGTACTCCTCTCTCTAAGCAGGAAATACTGATTCAAGTTTCAATGTGGCTCAGATTTCAGATTGCCAGTGTATATTCATTACATTACGAATTCAACATATCTAAACAGTTTGCATTAGTATCATTCCGTCTTCATTGATTTCATCCCCATCAGTCCATTAATTTCATTTTAGTGCATTTAATTCAGTGTCACTGATAAAGGTATACAGAACAATCAAATGGAAATGAGACAGATGGCAAATACCGGACAAATGCGAATAGGACTCATGCTCTGGGGGTTCCATACAAACGTAACTATGTATGTATACAATAATAATTATTTTGTGTGGTTCAATGGTCTGTTGCAAGTCATTTTATTGGACGCTTGTGGAGATATTGGGACTGTATGGGGGATATGTAAGGTCTTCCCAGTGCCCAGTGAAATTTCTGCGCTCTTTTTGCTTCCCTCCGGCGTTAACTGTTGCCTGCCTCTGTTCCGTTCCAACAGTTAGTGAGTTTCTGTCACTATTCGCTCTCGTGTTTTCAAATGTTTCTCGCTTTACACTTAAGCGCCTCTAACAAGTGCCTTCTATTTTCTTTGAATGCACTATGTAGAGCTCACTCTGTGACTCTGTCATCCTTTCTTAGACATCTTTCACTCAGCGTCTGAGGTTTCTCTGAAAGAACCTTCTCTCTCTTGTATCTGAACAACTGTATTAGCAAGTTAGCGACTTCTAATACCAATCTCCACTGGGCAAAGCTCACACTCTTGCTCTATCTTCATACTGATCCATTCCCTATGGATCCATTGGCCTCCAGTGGCATAACTGATTATGATCCATGTTCTTTGAAAAAGTCTCGGACAATCAGCTCGTCAAATAGAAAATCCACATTTTCCCCAATTACGTGGGAATGATGCCTCACTTGCATTTCGTTTCTCATTTGTCATTTGAGAGTTACAGTTCCCTCTGTCCTTGCAACCGTATTAGCGATTCCCCAAATCCTAATATGTTTGGTTGGCTTACACCTTCCACCATTTCTCAAACTATTTCTCCTAACTAGGGTTAGCTGTGCACCGCTATCTACGAGAAACATCAGGCAATTAGTAATGCCGTCATGACACTTCAGTTGTATAAACTCAGTTTTACTCTCGCAGTCGACCGTTAACATGTTTCCATGTAAGGCTTACCGCAACTGCTTTCTTATGCTTTTACTCATTTTTCCTGGCTTTGACTTCTTCTATGGTCATTCTACACATGGCAAACAGTTTTTGGGCAGTCTCACAGATAATGACCGTTTCGTTTGCAGTTAAAACGCGTTGTGGATTTCAGATTGACACGTGAGCCTCTATGTCTTGGTGAATTACATTTGGAGCACCTCACTACTCATGGTTGGTCCATTTCCCTGCGTTTTCTTGATATAAGTGGCCCCATCTTTGTTTCTGTTATATACACGACACTCTTGCGCGATATGGTAGGGATTCCCACATATGAAACATTTGGTGGCTTTCTTTTTGGTCTGTGTCACCGCACCACCACCTCAGGCGATCATCTTTTCTCAGGTCGAGGCTACTGCGCTCGCCTCTGTCAGTGCTATCCCTGTAGCCTCTGCCAATGTAAACTGCCCATGTCGGGCACTCACTGTTATCTTTATCCTGTCATCATAAATCCCTTGGATTTTTGCTTGGCCTAGTTTCCAAATGATAGGAATATTTCCGATTCTTGCATGGTACCTCTGATTGATTTCCTGAAACGGTGCTACATGGTATCCAATTTCGAGCGCCTGAGCTACACTTTCCCCACGTTCTTGCCAACTTGCAAACAAATGAGATGCATAGAAGTCAAGTATCCTTTCACTAACACTGTTTTCTACTAAAATAGCATGCACATATCAGCAAGTGGCGACACCCTCTCTGACTAATAACTTGCTACGTTCTGAGCACTCTATTTTAGTTATAACAGATTTCAGAGGGGTATCATGCTGCTGTGGGTCTACAAATCAAATGCAAATCAAAGTGTGCAAGATCACAATTGTCAAAGAACTCATTCAGAGTATTCTCAGTGCCATCAAACGATTGTGGTATTAATTGTAGCACATCTGACAAACCAACGAATTGGCTACTTTGTGACTCTTAAATCGTCGTTGTAGATTTCCGCTCATTACAGCATGAAACAAATAGAAAAAAAACACACATTAGCACACACATATAAGCTGGTCCTGTCAATAGGTTGCCACTGAATTGCTAAAATAATAATTATTTTATTTATGCACTGTCTTTTAAGTAGATATGATGGTATCTGATACTCAAGTACTAATGCAAAGAAACATAATGATGCTAAAATGCTTTAAATTTTTACTATGATTTAATCTTTAAAATTTAATAATTCTCTTCCTGTTAATATTTAATTAATTAACTTACATCATTCAGATTTCATAACGCTTATGGCATTAATATTTAAGGTTGTTCAGTCCCTGTTTTGTTTTCTTTCAATTGTTGCGAGCCAGCGATGGTGCAATGCTGTTCGCTTTCAAGTCTACACATTTATAAAAATAAAATCCAGGAAACACTTTAGTGATCACAGTTGCAATTTAGACGGTATTCGTGTAATTGTACTGATTAAGAGTTATCATTTCTGAAAGATGCAGGTTCGATTAAAGCTGTGTGCACTTTTGTGCGTATAATGAAAATATTCCTAACATGTAACTTCCTGGCAGATTAAAACTGTGGATATTCCTAACATGTCGGGTAACAAAAAGTAACATGCGAATCACAACCCTGGTCAAATGAAGAAAATATATGATGACTTAAATGTTCTTCGCTGTTATTCAGGGCAGGTTAAGATTAAACACCGCATTTTTCAATCTTTAGAAATCACAAGACGATACACTTTAGAGATATTTGTTTTGAACAACTTGTATTTACCTTTTCTTATACGATATGGTGATTGTCCACAAGGATTATATATATATCTCTCTCTCTCCTTTTTAAAGCCTTTATACATTCACATTACATACAACAATTAAGAAACTTTTCTTTCTCCACCGACCAGTATGAGAACAAAATCCGCCCCGACCACATGTCTTACATTGAATCAGATCTCACTTAACAATCATACATATATAGTTTCGTAGTACAAACAATGCCAGTTTATTCCGTGCACTAGAAAGTCTTTGATTCACTGAGCACAAGAATTAAAATAATAAAATTATAATTACATTTTTAATATCATCAATTCTTCTTTATATCATGAAAATAAGGTTTGACATCGTTGGAATATTATTTTTCATCATTGTAGCACTATAGCTAGAAACATTTTCCCCAGCTCGTGACATGCCTGCTAGTGTTTCAACTCACCACTGAAATTCTCATTGCTGCCCTTGCTTTTGTGTGACTTCTGCTGCGAAACGTTGCACTTGCACTGCTGCCCGTACCGCTGCTGTTGTCTGTTTTCCGCTGTCTCACACTACCACCTGCGACATGGTGCATCTCACTGTACTGCGGCCGCTGCTGGCTGCCCTCCCACCATGTGTCATCTGTGCTGCCATCTGTCATTGGTGCTCGGCTGCACCGCCTCTGTAACATCTGCGACCCCACGCTGCCAGTTTTGGCTGTGGTGCTCACGCTGTCTGCAGTCTGCACCGCTATCTGCGACTGCCGCTGCCACCGCACTGCCCAGTGGCCATTTTCTGACTGCTGTGGCTGCCGGCTCCCTCGCGCTGTCGTCCGCCTCTTTGAGTTTCTGTCCACAGCTGCCGGTGCCAGGGTGCCTATTCTGTATCTTTCCGCCATTGTGCCTATCGTTTCGGTACTCAAGAGCACCGAACGGTCCAGTACTCGAATTAGAGCCCCTGTGTTATTCAGTATGCATTTCGGAAGCGATACCGTTCGGGTCTAGAGAACCGAAGCGCTGTTGTCGGTTCGCAAGCCAATCAAAAGCAAGCGGCCGCGGACCCGCGCATGCGCACTGTAGCGCGCACAGCGCCAGGAACACAAAGCGCGCTATGTCTTCGAAGTACCGAAAATTGCGTTTACGTTGCCATAACGCATGACGCCGCATTCCATCGCTCTTGCTTCCTCCTTAACTGTAACAGGCGCAGTATATCCATCTCCATGATTCTCAGTTGAAATGCACAGAAATTTTTACAGCTTCCCTGACCGCATATTTCCGTGCATGCATTATAACGATAGTGTATTTGACTGTATTCCGCAGACTGTCGTAAATGCCGCATCATGTCATCTTATTCTCATTCACACTGACGTCATGTTTTGGATTTTACGTTTCGGAAAATGAGTTAGGAATAGTGTGTTGTGCCACATTGTACTAATAAACCTATAAAAACACCCAAAAAATTGATTCTGAGAGTTTCAAAGAATAAGAAGATGAACAGAATGTGGTTATAGCTCGCTCCTAGAGATCCAAATGATTAAGTAGCCCACTTCCCTATTTGATACGTCAACGATTTGGTCTTAAAAACAAAATTGAAAAAAAAAACGCATTTTCGAGAGCTCCTGCAGTTCGTCGAAGTTTGTAACATCTATCTCATGAATGAAAATGTTTCGTATATGGTGCTACAATCTAAAAATATTACGGCGGAAATCTTTCATCTCTGTCTACTGTTGTTGAGAATTCGATCGCAGATAAATACTTGTGACAAGCGAGATTATGAAGGTGACTGCTGCTAGTTACATTGCCAGTAATTTATGTTGGGGTCTTAGATTTCTGTCTAACCACCTACTCGGAAATCGCTACATATTCGGATAAAATGGTGAATTATTCCTGACAAGAAAAAATATAAAGGTCACTGTCGGTTGTTTCACTCACAGCAATTTCATATTTCGTTTTTTTAAACACCCGGAAATCACGAAATCATTACTGAGGAAGTGCACTATTACATGTAATAACGAATATTGCAGAAAAATCTTAACTTACATGAGTCACAATGCCTCAGAATGTGTTGCATATATGACCAGGATTTTTTTTTTTTTTTTATTTTTGCACCCACCTGTGTGCGAAAACATGTGTCCCTTCATTTCGCATTCCGGTGCACTAACCACTTGGCCACGCCAAAAATCTGCAACATAGTGCTCAATTCTTCCACTATAGCAAAGAGGAACGTAAGCTGACATCGTTGCCAAACTGTGCTGCGTAAGTCATAAGTGCGTGATAGTTTGGAAGGTTTTCAATATCAGGCTTCACATGATTGCTTTCCTTTGTTACTCGGAAGTTCTAAACACGTTTCGATAATTACTTACTAAACTATTTGTGGGAGAAAGTACACACAGTCACTAGTAACGTCAGTTCACATTCATGTAATATACGTAAGCACAGCCGATGTATTGATATTTAATGATCTTTAAACTCTTATTTGCATAAAAATAACAAGTATTTTGAGAGAATATTGACCGAAAACATTTTTTATGTAATTATTCGCAGTAACAACCTAACCTAACCATATGTCTAATAAAGGAAAATAGTCTATTATGAACTCACTTTCCAACTGGATATGTCCTCTGGTGATTCTTTAGTAACACATTCACTAAATCCAAATCTAAAACCGCTAAATATGTTTAAAATAACAAATTACAGGTGTACATAAACCACTGCTCACCAATCGACAGGGCCACACCGAAATCCAAAACCTCTCGGTACAATTGTCGTAAAATCGGTGGGAGGACCGTTTGGTAACAGGTCTCAGAAGCTTACTGAATAGGAAATTTCGGTAAGGAACCGAATATTATGTTACTACCGAGACAAACATACTACACCGATCGGTATGAACGATACAGAATAGGGCTCCAGAGCACCGCCTCTGCATACCGTCAGCGACTTCCCGCCAGCGTCGGCAGTCCCTGGCCGTCTTCGGGGACGTCCAGCTCAAACCTGGATGCTGTCCGCTACTGCCTTAAGCCGTCGTCATACGGACCATGCATCCGAACGGTGAGTGTTGAACATGCCGAGTTTCTGACGACATAGTGTGGAATAGCACGTTCTGAAGTCTTTCTGAACGTGCAGAGCAATATCTAGCATGTTAGACATTCTGAGCGTGCATCTGAGCGTTGGCCAGTCAGATGGCACAACATCACCTACGTCACATGCACGCCATCTCCCTTCAGCATTGAGCTGTGCGGTGCCATATTGACATTTAGTTCAAGCCTATACGCATATGTGTGATTTCTGAGCACCAGAAAATTGAGAATCACTCGAAAACCCGTTGATAACTGCGTGATTTGTTGCAATAAAATAATGAGAGACATCATATTCATTTCAAAAGAATTGTTGTAACTTGCGTATTATGAGAGCATGTCATTTGAAGGTAGCGATACACTGAAGATCCACTAAACACACATTGTTCTTGGTACAATTTGTTATAATTAAATTTCAGTTACTAACATAGCTATGATTAAAGCATTCAGCAACTGGCAACATCTTAGAATTGACCATAAATGAATTGTTGTCACCTTAGCGTAGTGAGTATTGTAGATGATTCATGACCAGATACGCGAAACAAGGGTTGTCCAGAAAGTAAGTTCCAATCGGTCACTAAATGGAAATCACAGAGAAAATCAGAAACATTTTATTTGCAAGAGTTAGCTACACTTCCCAGATACTTCTCTACGTAGTCGCCACTCTGACTTAGACATTTGTCGAAGCGTCATACCAAATTTCCAACACCATCGCATTAGAAGGCAGCTGTCTGTGCTTTCCGATAATTATCTATGCTGATCTATAGCGCGTAGCCTGTGCCCAAGTCTTGTCTTCCTATCCAGCATTTCACGTGAACAGAGATGATACTCAGGACGAGCCAATTAGGGTTGTGTTGTAGGTGATCGAACACTTCCCATCGAAAAGGCTGCAGGAGCGTCTTCACTGCCCTTGCAGATTGCGGCTGAGAATTGCAATGAAGAAGGAAGTGCATAGCAGTTGTGTTAGGTGGGGCTGCATTCATTAAGGCAAAGCCTCTCAGCGGGCCCTCCTACTTGGCGGGAGACATCGTCGTTCTAGGCACCTTTACTCACTCACAGTGCGCTTACAAATGAAAAGAGCGTCTTGATGCGATCGACGGTCATACTCGAGACACTGCCCAACAAATCTGTGCAAAGCTTCATCAGGTTTTCACTGTGATATCGATCTCGTGACCAAGCGGAACTTACTTTCCGAACAATCCTCGTATGATGATGGTCCTCGTCTCACCAAGCCTTAATATTTTTTTCATACATTACTGGCCATTAAAATTGCTACACCAAGAAGAAATGCAGATGATAAACGGGTATTCATTGGACAAATATATTATACTAGAACTGACACGTGATTACATTTTCACACAATTTGGGTGCATAGGTCCTGAGAAATCATTACCCAGAACAACCACCTCTGGCCATAATAACGAACTTGATACGCCTGGGCATTGAGTAAAACATAGCTTGGATGGCGTGTACAGGTACAGCTGCCCATGCAGCTTCAACACGATGCCACAGTTCATCAAGAGTAGTGACTGGCGTATTGTGACGAGCCAGATGCTCGGCCACCATTGACCAGACGTTTTCAGTTGGTGAGAGATCTCGAGAATGTGCTGGCCAGGACAGCAGTCGAACATTTTCTGTATCCAGAAAGGCCCGTACAGGACCTGCAACATGCGGTCGTGCATTATCCTGCTGAAATGTAGGGTTTCGCAGGGATCGAATGAAGGGTAGAGCCATGGGTCGCAACACATTTGAAATGTAACATCCAATGTTCAAAATGCCGTCAATGCGAACAAGAGGTGACAGAGACGTGTAACCAATGGCACCCCATACCATCACGCCGGGTGATACGCCAGTATGGCAATGAAGAAAACACGCTTTCAAAGTTCGTTCGCCGCGATGTCGCCAAACACGGATGCGACCATCGCGATGCTGTAAACAGAACCTGGATTCATCCGAAAAAATGACGTTTTGCCATTCGTGCACCCAGATTCGTTGTTGAGTACACCATCGAAGGCGCTCCTGTCTGTGATGCGGCGTCAAGGGTAACCGCAGCCATGGTCTCCGAGCTGATACTCCATACTGCTGCAAACGTTGTCGAACTGTTCGTGCAGATGGTTGTTGTCTTGCTAACGTCCCCATCTGTTGACTCAGGAATCGAGACGTGGCTGCACGATCCGTTACAGTCATGCAGATAAGATGCCTGTCATCTCGATTGCTAGTGATATGAGACCGTTGGGATCTAGCACGGCGTTCCGTATTACCCTCCTGAACCCACCGATTCCATATTCTGCTAACAGTCATTGGATCTCGAACCAACACGAGCAGCAACGTCGCGATACGATAAATCGATATCGCGATAGGCTACAATCCGACCTTTATCAAAGTCGGAAACGTGATGGTACGCATTTCTCCTCCTTACACGAGGCATCACAACAACGTTTCACCAGGCAACGCCGGTCAACTGCTGTATAAAGATATTTTGTTACTTTTCTTTTGAGTTTCATAGTTTACATGTTGTAAAGATTCTGCTACTGGGTAGAAACAGCGATCAAATAAGAATGACCTTAGGGCTTTACTAAAATGTGTGAAAATAAAATAGTGTTTATCTTGTGTGGAAAACTAATGCAAATTTGTGTCGCACTGTTTGTAATGGAACTTTTATAAGCCTGTGCCCTTATTGATTGGACATGGTACTTTCCTTTGTGTCTTAAAACATGTACATCGATATTGAAGTATTTATTTGTGTATATTACATATAGAACAACGTGACTAGGATATGGACAATGGAAGAAATGTGCGTTTTAATAGAGCTAACGAGGGAATTTTACGCGCGTCTGTTGAGTAAATTGTGTGATCTACGAATTAGAAACATACAACAACTGGCGCAGGAGTGCGTTGAAATCGCGTATATCACATCGGGGCCCACGTACTGTGGGCAAAAGTCGCATCATTCCTGAGCGTTCAGCAACATATTGAACTCGGCACACTCAACGCTGACGTTCGACAGCATGTTCCGTGTGCCGGCGGCTTTACCGTATTACTGTCCGTGCGGCCTGGAGAGTTTTGTGCTCCAGTGAAGCAGGGAGCTGTGCCAGCAGTAGCATAGCTACTGACAGGTTCAACCTAGCCAGACCGATCTCAGCAGAGGAGCCACACCAAGTGTGCCTTACAACGACCCGTCTTTCTTTCCTTCCCTTACCCATCCCTCCATCTTACCACCACAACGTGTCCCAGGGGCCCGAAAAGTCAGCAATTTTTATGTCTCCAAATGTTACAGCACTGTGCCACTGGGCCAATTTACAATGCTGTCAGGAACAGTGTGGTTGTTGTTGTGCAGGAACATTCACACATTAAAAAACTACACGCACAGGCGTCTTTTGGAGGCTAATTTGCCGGCCGGAGTGGCCGTGCGGTTCTAGGCGCTACAGTCTGGAGCCGAGCGACCGCTCCGGTCGCAGGTTCGAATCCTGCCTCGAGCATGGATGTGTGTGATGTTCTTAGGCTAGTTAGGTTTAATTAGTTCTAAGTTCTAGGCGACTGATGACCTCAGAAGTTAAGTCGCATAGTGCTCAGAGCCATTTGAACCATTTGAGGACAATACGTTCAGTCTAATACAGGAAAGCTCTGCAGCGATTGTCAAGCTGCGACAGGGGCAGGACTGTGTAATCGGTAAGCTCTTAGTGACAAACTGGAACACAGGTGGCAGCAGGCATGTGATCGCCGGTTTACTCTAGGAGGCTGTAGAGTAAGTCACGTGCTGCACGTCTAACTGAGGAGGCATGTTCAGGATCCACTCTGCTCACCCTGCATGGGGAGGGGTCGGAAAACGTGTACTAAACAAAGTCAGTCCAACCAACCAACTACCTGACTGGATGGCTACGTCCAGAGGGTACACCATGTGCTGTCAATACAAAAAGAAAGAAAAAAAACCTAAATATTGCTACCTGGAATGTTCAAACTCTCATTGACTCAGGCAAAAGCAACTGAACACAATGAAGAACAGCTATTGTGGCACATGGACTAAAAGGATATAACGTCCATGTTGTTGCCCTCAGTGAAACAAGACTTGGGGACGAGGGTCAACGAAAAGAACAAAGTGGAGGCTACACTTTCTACTGAAAAGGGGAAGATGAAAATGAACCTCGTATCCATGTTGTAAGGTTTGCTGTGAGGAATAAAATGTCTACTTCCTATTGCGTTCCACTGCTTGGTAAAATTTCTGCCAACCTGTCCAAAACAGCAGACCATAGTGTAGCAGAATACTGTGCTCATTTTTCTGTAACTCTCCAGCAGCCCTGTCACTCCCGGAACTGCAGTCCCCTTCGTTCACAACGTTGTTCTTTGCCACCTCAATAGGCTATTTCTGTCTGCAGCATGTGCACAATCTGCTCCCAAACACACATCTTCTATACCAGATCAGTGAAAGCAGCTGGTCTATGTGCTCATCTGCTGTGCAGATACTGACTGAAGTAGTTCTATATAAAATGACAGTTGGAATTTCAGATTTCGGCGTGAATTTATACCTTCATTGTTGTGGAATTCCCGACCGCTATAGGTGTGCTAAGAGTATTTTAGTAACACAACAGAGAATTGCTAAGTTTGTTCTCTCAGCCGGCCGATGTGGCCGAGCGGTTCTAGGCGCTTCAGTCTGGAACCGCGTGACCGCTACGGTCGCAGGTTCGAATGCTGCCTCGGGCATGGATGTGTGTGATGTCCTTAGGTTAGTTAGGTTTAAGTAGTTCTAAGTCTAGGGGACTGATGACGTCAGACGTTAAGTCCCATAGTGCTCAGAGCCATTTCAACCATTTTTTGTTCTCTCAGCTACACCAGGATGAAGAAGGAGGAGGAAAGCATCTACCATGTGCTAGGGTTGTAACAACAACAAATACCACAACACAGTGTACTGAGAAGCACTAAACCACAATCTTTGTAGTTGTCACAGCTACTTGCATGAGACAGCTGAAAACGCTTGTTCATACAGTCCACTCACACCCCAGATGTCCAAATTTCAGCACAGTTGTTCCCTCACACATTGCCAGCGCCAACTCTCAGAGATCGGAGAAACTGCTGGCAGACCACAGCCACAGTGGAGGTGGGTGTATGCCAGAGTGCACCACCAAAACAATCGGGGACATCTGGAGATGACTAGAGTGGTAGGAATTCGGATGTTACCAATACATCAAATGCAGACACTTGACAGCGATCAACATGAATTGAATCAAAACGTGCCTGGCGAAGTGGCCGCGCGGTTTGAGACGCTATGTCACGGATTTCGCGGCCCCTCCTGCCGGAGGTTCGAGTCCTCCCTGGGGCATCGGTGATTGTGTTGTTCTTAGCATAAGTTGGTTTAAGTTGAAGTAGTGTGTAAGTCTGGGGACCGATGACCTCAGCAGTTTGGTCCCTTACGATTTCACACACGCACAAGTTGAAAACGTCTATACAATGCAACTGTTTATTAAGTCTACATCTTCCATTTATACTGCTGCGCAAAATTCCGGGATGACAGTGACTTCTGCATGATACGTCACTGCCAAGACACTAGAGATGGGTCGTTCGCGAACTAACGGATCCAAAGGAACGGTTCATCAGATGAAAGGAACGACCGAGGACGAATTTTAAGGAACGGTCTTTCATAGTTCACTTCGGTCGCGGGTTTCTACTTATAGTTCCCGGGAACGGGATACGGTCGGTCTCGTTCCCGGAGCAGCACGTCAGCCGGTCTCGTTCCAGCCTCGGTCCCGTTCCCGTCTGTCTCGGTCTCCCTCGGCCGGACTCGTCCTTCTCGTTGCCACTCGTCGCAGTTCCACTGCCGTCTGCTCATGGATAGTTCAGTATCGAATTGTTATTCGTCTCAGTCACTGCGCACGCCCATTCTAGCTCTGTTTCAAACTTTTTTTGTATTCTTTTGTATTCTATTCAGCGTCCATGACTGGTAATTAAAATCTATTTTATAATTATGTAAATTACATGAAAATTACGTGGTATGTAATACTTACATCTTTTCAGGTAACAAAACGACATATCAGCTTACTTCACTACAGCAGAAGAAGAAATAATTGTAAAAAGGCAAGATTTTTTTTGTTATTACACATGCAAAGGAAGTCAGCACGGCACACACCAGTGGCCAATTTCCGTCTTTTTTTTTATCCAAAGTTAAAAGAGCATGTTCAATGTTATGGGAGGCAGACCGACTTACAATCGAATGAAGCCCGCGCTCAATAATCGAGAGTCTGCTGTCTCAGTTTGTAAAGAGAACCTGATAACTGCTACAATATCATTTCAGTGGTGCATGAAAAAACGGCCCCGAATGCTAGACTGCTCACTATCGCCCACCAATCGTCATCTATTGTTTCGGAGTTGTTGTTTGCATTAGCTTATTTGTTATTTCTTCACTGCCTAATTATTAGGCCGGGCGAAGTGGCCGTGCGGTTCTAGGCGCTGCAGTCTGGAACCGCGAGACCGCTACGGTCGCAGGTTCGAATCCTGCCTTGGGCATGGATGTGTGTGATGTCCTTAGGTTAGTTAGGTTTAAGTAGTTCTAAGTTCCAGGGGACTGATGACCTCAGAAGTTGAGTCCCATAGCGCTCAGAGCCATTTGAACCATTTTTGAAACTAATTATTACATGTTTATCTATTCTGCTCGTAGCGGTCAACAAATCGTGCGTAATTGGCGAGCAGTCTGTACTCGGCGCCAGGTTTTCGTGCGCCACCTTACATTATTTTACTGCGATCAACAACATAGCTCTACAGTTGGCTAAATGAGAGGTTTTGCAGAATCACGAAAATTACAAGTGTGTGAAAATTCTGTAATGAACAAAAACTCTGTACTCCAGGGGGGGGGGGGGGGGGGGAGGCAAGTGCTCCCTCTTGGCGCCTTCCATCTTCATTCACCTATGCTACTAATTTTCAATTTTTCATAAGAACCATATACAAAGCACAAATGAAAGGTGAACGACTAAAAACGAGCGGTTCCCAAAAAAGAGTGATCACCAGTGAACTAGTTCCCAAGGATGAACGAGTTTGCCCATCTCTAATACTGAGTATTAGTTCACTATCCAGCTAACCAGAGAGCTCCATGAGGACCGCCAGTGGGACTTGCCCCGCATCTGTGGGCAAGAAACGACTATCCGGATGGCCTGAACTTTTCTGTGTACCCACTGCACGCAATAGCCTTAAGATGGAAATGCCAATTCGATCTGGCCACCACGGTGTCGTCCTAGGAAAGCAACCACATAGTTATCACTATAATTACAATTAAATATTACATTGCAGCCCCAATCTGGTGACACCGACAAAGAGTGATGTACCGGAAATACCTCCTCCTGACTACTGTGGCTCTGGGACAAATCTCACATTGAAATATCAATATCTTTATCCTCCTTATGACTGGATAAAATTTTCCATTAAAATCTTTCAACTCCCCTTATGTCTAGTGATGCGCTGAAATCGCACTTCTCGGCATCAAATCCATACCTCCCTTACGATCGGACATAGTCATTTTCTTTGCACATGTCGGAACACTGCACACAGTAACCTGACATCCAAACACATACTTTATAAGACTGCTGATCACAGCAAACCTATCATTTAGCCCCTGCTATGTAAAATACTTCACCAATAACTGAATGCTGGTGACACCAAACAACAGAGTGAAAATCTGTGATCGATAGACATGCTGTGTTTGTTTCTCTTGCGAGTGGTACCATTGTGTCTTAGGAAGAGAGAAGTAATCGTCTTATAAGCGACCAGCTATTAAAAACACTATCACAACAATGTCACTGTCACCTGCATAAAAAGAGGTCTTGGTTCTACAGGTACATACAATTATCTGCAACGATATCGTTGTTAAAGGGGTCAGTCAGGGATTTTCACCTGCCTCGAGATGACTGGGTGTTTGTGTTGTCCTCATCATTTCATCCCCATTCATGAAAGTGGCGAGATTAGACTGAACAAAAGTTGGGAATTTGTACAGTCACTGGTAAACAAACATCACCATCATCAACATCCTTGCCGGCCGGTGTGGCCGTGCGGTTCTAGGCGCTTCAGTCTGGAACCGCGTGACCGCTACGGTCGCAGGTTCGAATACTGCCTCGGGCACGGATGTGTGTGGTGTCCTTAGGTCAGTAAGGTTTAAGTAGTTCTAAGTTCTAGGGGACTGATGACCACAGATGTTAAGTCCCATAGTGCTCAGAGCCATCATCATCCTTGTTAAAAATTGTACATGCTTTACAAATCGAGTATGATATTGCTTCTGAACGACGTGTTCTTCCACACAAATACTGCAACATTGAATAGAGACAGTGACCGTGGGGTGTGCATTAACAAACCGAAAGTGTGGGTGCACGTCGCCAGCAGTGTATGCTCATAATAAAATTACCCTTCTCACTGTATTTAGGAAGCGATTCGGCTAAATATCATTAAGACGATATTTGCAACTCCCTCATGCCAGTGCTAGATATTTCCCATGCTAACAAACAGCTTTTGTAGCGCATTCTACCTCGATACCATTTAGACAGTGTTACAGAGGTTATGTGATATATCGACAGGTTTATAGGCGAGGGAGGACAACGGCTGACTGAGAACGATCACATACAGTAGATGGTGTGCTATGTGAGGAGTCATTAAAAGTGCAACGCTAGATTAAGGTCATAAGAAGTGTACAAAATTCTATGGCCAATACACTGGCTTTTCAGATTTATAGTGTTACGCTTTCTTGTAGAAATTCTGTCTGCAATTTGGAACCAAGTCTATCTGTTCAACCACACAATTGTTTTTTGGCGCTCTCATATCTCAAAACGGGAGACCTCTTCCGAACCTATCTGCTAATGACATCATACAACAAAACTCCAATGTTGTTTTAGACAGTCTCCCTGCATATTGGACTGTTAATCAGTCTCTGCCCCACCCTTCAAGCAGCTTCGTCCAGTGATCGTTCCAGTTTAAGTTGGATCTGAGCAGAAGTCAGAGAGCATTATGTCCACCATCTTCTGCATCCTGTGGAGAAACAGGATGAACTGGGTTAATGCAACAGGGCCATGTTTTGGCCATTTGGCGGAAATGGGAACATGTTGTCGTAGTTCTGCCAACCATGATAATGTGCAAGATTAGCACCAAGAAAAGCTTCCTCCTGCAACACAAGCTAGTAGAAAAGACAGTACAAGCAGTTATGGTGGTGTTTCTTATGAGGAAAGTTAGGACGACTTCACATCACACAGGAACTGGAAGAACGACAGGGACCTACAATATAGCAAGTCAGCAACTGGAAGCAATTAATTCCATAAATTATCTGGTAGTACTCATTAGGAGTGATTTAAAATGGAATGATCATATAAAGTTGATCGTCGGTAAAGCAGATGCCAGACTGAGATTCATTGGAAGAATATTAAGGAAATGCGAGCCGAAAACAAAGGAAGTAGGTTACAGTACGCTTGTTCGCCCACTGCTGGAATACTGCTCAGCAGTGTGGGATCCGTACCAGGTAGGGTTGATAGAAGAGATAGACAAGATACAACGGAGAGCAGCGCGCTTCGTTACAGGATAATTTAGTAATCGCGAAAGCGTTACGGAGATGATAGATAAACTCCAGTGGAAGACTCTGCAGGAGAGTTGCTCAGTAGCTCGGTAATGGCTTTTGTTGAAGTTTCGAGAACATACTTTCACCGAGGAGTTAAGCATTATATTGCTCCCTCCTACGTATATCTCGCGAAGAGACCATGAGGATAGTCAGCAGCTCGTGGTCGTGCGGTAGCGTTCTCGCTTCCCGCGCCCGGGTTCGATTCCCGGCGGGGTCAGGGATTTTCTCTGCCTCGTGATGATTGGGTGTTGTGTGATGTCCTGAAGTTAGTTAGTTTTAAGTAGTTCTAATTTCTAGGGGACTGATGACCACAGATGTTAAGTCCCATAGTGCTCAGAGCCATTTGAACCAAGACCATGAGGATAACATCAGAGAGATTAGAGCCCACGCAGAGGCATACCGACAATCCATCTTTCCACGAACAATACGAGACTGGACTAGAACGGAGAACCGATAGAGGTACTCAAGATACCCTCCGCCACACACCGTCAGGTGGCTTGCGGAGTATGGATGTAGATGTAGATTTCGTTACTGCACTGTGGTGAATTTCCAAATTACATACAGCTACAGCAGTCTGAAGGAAATCTACGTCTCTCAGGGTGCATTCATGTCTATCACCCAAACATTCTCCCCTTCCTCTTTTTTTTATACCATCCAACAGAGGAAAACTATGAACTACAAAATCTTTTCAGTTTTAGCAATTTTACCCGTTTTTCCGTAAGTTTTGGCCAATGACACAGCCACAAGCTTCCCAATTTATGTATCATCGCTAAACCACCCTTGCACTTCTTTGTGTGTACCATATACTCGATTGTGAATGTAGATAGATGACAGTTCAATATTTCCATTCTCTGACATATACACCAGAGTATACCACACAGCGTCCTATACTGACGCAGTTAGGTTATGTACACAATTCTAGCACTTTGATTATAGTGTGGGATTTATGATTACAATTGCACATCTCTCGCTTTGTGGATAGGAGTCACAGGGTATTCTCACATTTATAGGATAAAACTGGAGCTTGAAATTTTCCACGTTATCTTTGACCAACCCTCCCTGCAGTACTGTCACCGATTTAATGTGCAACTGACCAGAAGCAGGAGAGTACCAGCTACATTCCACATCTTGTGAAGGAACAGAGTGAGCTGAGTCCGTAACTGCTGTTTAGTGAAGACTGTTCTGCATCATTCTTATCCACGGCTTCTATCCGAGTGCACAAGATCTCTCCAGATGCTTGCATGTCGAGGAGGTTAGCATCCTTTATCGCTGTATAGTAGATATGAGAGTGTTGTGGTGATATAACAGATGGTTAAGAAGAAGAAACGTGAGGTTTATGCATGATGGAGCTCCAGAGGAACGGAGTTTGAAGAATTTTACGTAAATCAACTGTGCTAACAGTTCTAAAGTATTGTTCTAGTGTCTGGGTTCAGTACCAAAAGAGATTCTGCACTTAAACACGCTGTAATGTTAAAGCCATGTGATTTCCGAAATATTAGTCATGCAGACTGCAACACTCTTAATACTCTAAGGCAGGACATATACGACCATCATCTGACATACATCCACCCTGCAATTCTTCTGCCCCACTCATTAGTGACAGACTTTAAGATGATAAAAATACTTCCATCTACACCAAACAAAAACATAGATTCTTTGTGATGCATCCGCAATATAAATTTCTGGAGGTGTATAGCAACCACTGTTCACATCCAATTATGGTTCGTAAATTATGCCATGCTCGTGTCAATCCTATAAGATGATCGTAAGCAACGAAAAACGCATCTTACAAGGAACCAGACAAATCCATAGTAGCGGTGTTTAACATGCCAAATTACACGCCATCCTGCAATAAATCCATAGAAATGACAACTGTCGAGCAAATGTGTACACAGGATTTGCAGTTTTTTAACACAGCGATCCCTGCGATCATCACTTGGACAAGTGGTAATCGAAGGGAACACTGTGTCAAAAATCTGCGGATACCAGTCTCTAAATGTTGGCCCCTATTTTGACTGGACCAGAGGTGGAATTCTTCCAACACGTTGGTCAGTGGGTCTGAAGATGGCATTGGAAGTTAAGATGGCTGAAAGGCGTTTTGATTCAGCATTTTATATTGAACAGCTGGGGTCCTGCAACCATCTTCACAGGGGTGGTCATACAGAGAAATTACAAGAGTGTCATTGTACTGTATTTCCGTAGGGCACTTTGCCTGGTCTGTGAAAGCAAACTCCAACCGCAGGCGAACTTGGCCACGTGATCATGGAACAGTCGCATTCCACTTCACAGTAGGGCCTGTTGTTACTGCAAAGTTATATAACGGAAAATGAGAGCGAAAAATGTATCCATGGACTGCCACGGCGACTTACAATTACCGCCATTCGATTTCCTGACTATGATAATTATAGATGAGTGATTATTCCATCGTAGAAGATAAAACGTGTTTGCAAATTAAATCTGAATAAACCAACGATAGGATGTGGGATTATTACATCTTAATTTTAGCATTTCTTCTACTTATGGATTTATGCCCTCTATTTCTCCATTGTCAGATTGCGACGTCGATACAAAAATCTTTGTGACTGTGGTTCTTGTTTGAGTCGCTACTCAGAAGAATAATTTGGTTTGTGTGTTGCTCATTGCAACCTGACACCATCTTCCTCTTCGTATTGCCGGCCGGAGTGGCCGAGCGGTTCTAGGTGCTTCAGTCTGGAGCCGCATGAGCGCTACGGTCGCGCGTTCGAATCCTGCCTCGGGCATGAATGTGTGTGATGTCCTTAGTTAGTTAGGTTTAAGTAGTTCTAAGATCTAGGGGACTGATGACCTCAGATTTTAAGTCCCATAGTGCTCAGAGCCATTTGAACCTCTTCCTATTGATGTCAACAACCGTTGCATAGTTTATTAATGTTGCAGTTATTACCTTATAATTAATTAACCAAAAACCTCTATCCTGTACAATTGTTCCATTGCACTTCATACAACATTTCTAATTTCAACATTATACGCGGCGTATCACAGAACATTACCCTCTTCTGGGCATTTGCCAGGTGTACATTCAAATGGGCGACTTGTTTATTCCGTAATTTTGCGCATGATGCAGTCATCATGATAATAAGAACGCTGCATATGTTGTGGATACACTTTCTTCGTTTAAATGCAGTTGTTTACATTTTCTTCTGTATCCTCATGCCATTGATTACTTGATTCTTCCCCCTTTTGGGAGTAAATCTCAATCCCAAAGGCAACAGTGGACTCTTCGCCTCTGTTCATTCCTCAACCCCTTCTAGACAAGACCATAGGATGAATGAGGCTGAATTACACTGGTTCTTCACAGGCCAGTCATGATTTTTAATGAAAACCTAAACAAATTTTTATAAAATATGTGATGGTCAATGAAATTTAGCAATTCTTTGTGAATGATATTCTGAATGTAGAATAACTCGAGACATCGCATGGGAAACTGAAATAAGAAAAGCATGCTGTATTCTAATGTTTAGAAATAATTTTTGTCGTGTTGTAGTGGCCAACTTGTGCCAAAATCATAAGGAGGTGTTTATGTGTGCTAAAGACCACGAGAAACAATAAGATTTTAACTGGACTGCATCATGATGAGACCAAAATGTATTAATAAAATAGAAGACTGCAGATCATATCCAGAGCTGGTATAGGCTCAGATCATAAGCTCATAATGATGAAGTGTACACTGAAACTGAAGAGGATGGAGAAAAAAAGGTGTGTACAATGAAGGAGATTCAGTGCGAAAAATCAAAGACAGAATGAGACAACACAGAAGTTTTCTGAGGCAGTCAGTATCCAGCTGCTTGAGTAAATGCATAGAGAGAAGCTCAGTGAAAGGTGAATGAAATGTAATAAAGATGGAAATGATTACGACGCTGTGTGACATCAAACGAAGAATGATAACGGATGCCAAACATCTCAAATAGCTCAGAACATGCCAGTTCGTTAGTCGAAAAATAAGGATGCTCAGACTGTGAGAGAAAGACATCAATACAGGTTGCTTAGAAATGAAAATGACAGGAAGTTCACACCGGCTAAAATCGGAATGGATGAATGGGAGACGATTGCAAGAAAGAATCCATACAACGTGCAGCCAAATTAAATGTGACTTCGGAGAATTTAAACGTTAAGTGCATTAACCTACAAAAGACAGACGAGAGACATATTAAATAAAGAAGAAACGACGGACAGATGGAAGGAGCACATCGGAAAATTCTGTGCTGAAGAGGAACTGTCCTGTAACGTTATGAAACAAGGTACGGAAGTTGTCGATATCGCGCCGAAAGACACCTGCCCAAACAAGTCAGCAGCTACTGAAATCTATGAGATGTATGGGAACTAGATTATTTTAATGGTTGTAAAAATAATTGAAATCAGTGACAACCAAATGCAACGACAATTAAGCAATTGGTCTGATATGTCACTCTAGTAAACAGCTGGATAGAATAACATAGAGGTGAATGGCTAAAAATAATGAAAATGTACGGGTGACACATTTGGTTTCAGAAAAGGTACCCTTTCTGAGTTTCGGCTTGTAGGAGAAAGACAAACGAGGAAAAATCAGGATAATTTCGTAGTGGCTTCACACCTTGAGAAGACAGCAATTAAGGAAATGAAAGACCGTTTCGGAAGGAGGATAGAAGTGTAAGTGGAACAGGTGCCACGTAAGATTTACAGAAGGCATTTTAGTCAAAAGTGAGGAAGACTTTAGCAGACCTGTTAGAATGTGATGCACAGCATTTTGCAGTAAATGACTTGAACGTAAACAAAGCTACGACAAAAGTAATACTGAATAATAGAAAGTAGATTTGAATAATATCAAAATCAGCTGTTGCACACTAAAAGAAAAAGACGAAGAACGAGAAGGGGTGACTTCGCCATCTATGAAGAAACACACACAAGATGGCCAAACACAGGAAGATATCAAAAGTTAATTGTTGTAGACGAAGAATTCTTTCTATAATAAAAGAAAGCTAATTAAGGATGCCACTTATCTCGTATTGTACGGGACATCCAGTATTTGAAGTGGAAATTTTGCATTCCGTATCATGAACTTTTGTCCCGTAAAAACGAGCGTTTGTTCTCTTTCGTCTCTAAATATTTTAAAATCCATATTTGATTTGAGGGTCGTAGAAGTTCAGAATAGCGGTATTGCTTTTTTTTTTTTTTTTTTTTTTTTTATATACACTGAAGCTTTAGAATAAGGAAATCTCGTGATGTCTCGCCATTCGCTGGTAAAGCTCAGCATGCTGGGTTATTTACTTCGTCTTCTTCCGTGCACTTCCGTGTATTTTCCCTTCCAATTTCCAATGTGATTGATCATGCTGTTTGAAACTAACAAGTTATCAAAGTTCATCGAAGACATCAGTGTTAAGATGTCAGATTCTAACGAAAATTCAGTGAAAACGACTCCTATGAAGAAAGTTAAACGAGTAAAGGCATATCAAAATCGATTACCTGGGAATCGCATGTACGTGGCTCAACCTGTCACTGGAGAATGCCAAATGCCCTATGTTCAGTCTGTGCGCGATAATTCTCTGTATCTCATGGTGTTGAGTCAGATCTTAAGCAACATACTAGAAATGAAACCCATAAAGGAAATACAAGTCACAAAATAAAATGAAAAATTGGACTCGTACTTTTCAAACCAAATGACCTCTCAAACACAGCAAGATAAAGTATGTGCAGCAGAAATACGGTAAACACTGTGTTTCACGCAGTTCAGTATAACCACAGTTAAGCCAGCATGGATTGTTCGAATAAACTGATACCTCATGTTTTTGGGCATTCCCGTATTGCTAACAATATTTCTTGTGGGAGAACGAAGGGAGAAAGTTCGAAGCAAGATACACTGGCTGTACAGTCTCTAAACGATATGACCGAACTTGATTGTAAAAAATGTTTATTTTCAGTTGCAACAGACGCCAGCAATAAAGGCAATCGTAAAAAAGTATCCTCCCGTTGAAGTATACTTCACGTGGTGTACAAACCAAATTGCTGGACTTTTATGAAAGTGCTAATGAAACAGCAAGCTCGATTCATTAAGGTAGTTAATGGAAGTGGCCTGCCTTTAGACAAGACTGATGCCTATGCAACAGACAACACTAATGTCAATTACGGTAAGCACAATTCTGATTTAAGAGGCTTCATGATGCACATTCCAGAATTTTTCAATCAAATTGCTCAGTTCATATCGTCCATAATACAACGAGGCATGCAACTGATTGCTTTGATACTGACATAGGAACCGTTATTCTGAAAATACATAGTCATTTCTCCACATCTGTTTGAGTTCGTAGACATTGAATGGGTGGAGATATTGACACGTTACGACTCAATGGCTTTCCTTAAAACGTGGAAGTAGAAAGATTAATTTACAACTGGCATGCTATCAAAAGCTACTCCAAATTACTGGGAGAGGTCTGTTCCAATGATCAGAAGAAGTATTTTGATGCAAAAGATGAACTTAAGGATATATTGCTAGAAATCCATTTACTTTTCTTCAGCAATGCAGCTAAGATTTTTGTTCAGTGCATCAAGATCTTAGAAAAAGTCACCGTTCCTATAGTTGACACTTACGACGAAATATGCTTACTGACGAGAAAACTGGAACAAAAGAAAGAAGATCAGTTCTTCGGAATTGCAGTTAACAATACAATGGAAGCTCTCTCTTCTTCAGAAAGAACCAATGTGGAAAAAGTTTTATGCAGTTCTATCAATAGCACTTAAACTACCGTCAACAATCGCAGGAGAAAGTTGCAGCGAAGCTACAGTCTTTTTTGTTTAAACAGAAGGATAGATTTACTTCTCTGGGGGCTATAGTGAAGCCCTCTAATTAACTGAAGTAAATGATATCAGGAACTTTGTGAAGAGTTTTGCCTTGTTGGTAAGTTCAGAACATGGCTCAAACAAGTGATTCTCAGTGTTTATTGGTCATCAAGGACAACAGAAATTAATAGAATTAGAAAACTTGTGTCTTTTGTAGTGAGCGTCCCTGGATCAAACGCATTTCGAATGCATTTTATCCTTAATGTCTAACAAATGTTAGCAGAGTACAAACAGGTGTTTAATAGAACTGATTAAAAGTGAACTGCTAATTACTATAAACATGAATGCGTCTCATAAAAAGTCTATTGCATGTTAAAGTTAGAGCAATTTTAAAGTCAGCTTGGCAAAAGTGAAGTACAGGTGGAGAAAATAAAATAGTTCTATTACTGTTTTTCTGCATGCTTTGTCATACCTAATGTATTGTACTGCATGTACTGTTAAGAGGCTGTAAGTTCCTTTCTTTTACGAATTTCAATAATTATCTCGTTCTTTTAATGAAACTAATTATAATGTTATTGAAATTGGTACACAGCGTTTGATTTCCTAGTATTTATGAATTGTTCCATATTTTTGTGAAAAATTCCGTGTTTTAGGTAACACCCAAAAGTGGCAACCCCAGAGCCAATACACGTATTTCTATTTTTCTTTGGTATGCACGATTATGTTGCCTCATTTGCTGGGCCGACTCCAGGAATTTTGCTGCCCTGTGTGAAAATTCCAAGCGCCCCCCCCCCCCCAACCCTTTGCATTTTCAGATACAGTCAAACTTTTTTACAATGTCCTTCATCCATGACGTTTTACTTTCACACATCACACTTCCTCCAATTACTCTCACGTGTTTATGACGTGAAAACTTATGAGATGGTATGGGGCACCAGGAATTGACGCAGAAGTGAAACGTTTATGGTGTAATACCATTTGAGTTAGAGCTCCTAAATTATGTCAACCAAAATTGTATCAATCGCAGAGTATACAGCGTGACGGAGGAATGCAAAAGATTCCATTAAACATGAGCTCTAAAATGCATACCTCAAGGGCTATGAGCACTTCTTCATCTTCGATGGTGTGAAACAGATCTCATCTGTTGGAAACTCTTTGCTTTCCATGTTTTGCGAAGCGTTGGTATGGACCAAAACAAGAAAAGAAGTCCAGTAAACATGGGCTCTGAAGTGCATAGCTTAAGAGCTATGAGCACTTGTTCATCTCCACTGCCGTGAAACATGTCTCTTGTAGTGAACACCTCTTAAGGTGTGCATTTTAGAGCCCTTGTTCACATCTTGTTTCGGCCCGTCTCAAAATACGGAAAGCAATGAGCTTCCAGTTAAAGAGATTTGTTTCACAGTATCGAAGGTGAAAACGTGCTCGTAGCTCTTAAGGAATGCATCCTAGAACCCATGTTAACTAGAATCTTTTGCTTAGAATGGTCGTTTCTGTCATATCCCTGTATAAGGAAAATAGATTCACTTATTTCTCGTTCCCTGAGCAGCGGGGAGCGTACATCCCAAGTTGTACATCGTCGGCAGTACTGGTGGCGCTTCTGCTGTACAAGACGGAAGGTAATAGGAATGCTTTATTTGTGGAAAATATGTGTATACATATCCAATCCGTACAACAAAAAGGAAAAACGACTATGGTCGGAAATCGAGAAGACTTGCTTTCCGACATGTCACGACCTCCAATTTGAAACCACATTTATTTATTGCTTTGAAAAAGTTAAATTCCAATTAAAGTTGTTGGAACGCTAATCGTGTGTAATACGACGAAATAGCGTAAAAGTTGGTGCACTGCAGTTTAGTTGTTTCAGCTCCAAAACAAGTTTTTTTTTTATATATGATCTTAACATTAATATCTATTGCTTATGGTTCCAACACAAGAAAGAAAAGCGAATGAGGAACACTCAAAGAAGTTACACACAAAGAAAAAATTTACAAGAGCTTGACAATAAGACCAATGTATTAATGGCAGATCCAAAGGAGAGGAAGTGACGGGGAAAGGATTCCACTCATCGTTCCGCGTAAACGCCACTTAATCCTAATGTTTGGATTGAAAAGACTATGGTGTGTGATGAGCAGTCCACATTTTACTTATTCTTTTTTTTTTTATATATTTCAGTCTATTGGCTTTGGGTCGTGCCAATTCAGCCATCTCACTAATGGAAAGACGGACATAAGGGCAACATGAAATCCAGTTCCCGAGTGGAGAAAGTATCTGACCCAGCGTGGAATCGAACCTGGCTCCCGTCGATTAGCAATCAGTCACGCTGAATGCGCAACTACCGATTCGCACGTTACTTATGCTTTAGTTATTTATTACATAGTTTTTTTTTTTCTCAGCTATACTGCAATAGGTGTTTAAGCTTGTGGTATATGAGCTGTTACGCCATCATTTGCTGCCATTTATCTTTATTTATGAATTGTAAAGGCTTCCGCTTCCGTAGCGCCTTTCAAGCTGAAGTGGCGTCCTATGCACTTCTATACTTTTACTGTCCCGTTTCCGATAACTGTCCCGTATACTCTGAAATATCGTGTTTTATGTAACGTGTAGCATAACCAAATGTAGAATGAATGGTCATCCCAAAGAATAAAGAAAGTACTAACTTCGATAAAATCAAACTGAACTAGGCACGACTTTTGGTGTTCCTGAACTGTGTTCAGTTCAAATATGCCTTTGTTTTGAAGGCTCGGCGAAGTTGAAACTTGAGCAAAGTTCGATGAAAATATTCTGAGAAAAATAGGTGAAGATAGGCTTTTTGAGGAAGCGAACCAACTGTAAATGAAATACCATGAATTAAAAAATGTTAAATGTGCTAGTGAAAAATAATCCATCGTTGCATCTCACGATATCTGATGCTAAAATTTGTGATTCATTGTGTTTGTTCTAAATCTACCTGGCACTAATGCTACTTCAGAATGAGTGTTCTCTGACACAAACGTTTCATGGCTTGATGAAAAGAAATTGTTCATGAAATAATTACAACTAAGACTCACTTTCGTAACACATTTGTAGATTCATTTCTACTGCTAGTTTGGTTCCATAGTTTGATTTTGTAAATCTGGTCATTTTCTGTTCAGTACCAAGAAAAGGAATTCAATGGCAAATTTTTGTATTCGCTATTTTCCTAACATTACCTGTAACAGACGACGCGAAACATTTAATCAGTTTTGCTTCAGTACTTCGGACACCCAGAAAACGGCCCTAGGGAAAACAAAAAATACAACCGTGTGTGTTTCATAGTGCAATCACTACAGCGTTTCACCCAGGCACTTACAAACAATTATAACTATTGGGGGCTGAGAGTTGAGAGACGCTAAAAAATTTGTACCCCCAGGAGGACCCAACCGTGGATCCTGTTAGCTAGAGACGCATACAGGCTGCTGCGTTCGCCACCGCCAACCCGCAACTAGAAAAAATATCCCAAAGCGAATTCTCATGCCGTCAGGTCAGCAACAGAAGGAAGAACATAAAACAGATCAGTAGCCAGTGCACCTACAGCCATTAGCCGTGAAAACAACCCATATCGCTGGTGTCAGGCAAAGCCAAAAACTACGTGTATTCCAAAAAATTGAATACGGAAAATATTCGCACTTATCTGGCCGCTATCCGGTACACAGAAAAATGACAGTGCAAATCTCTTACAAACTAGAGGCCCTACCCCCTCATGTCCACGAAGTCTTAACTAATAGCAATTAAAGTAGTTAAGATTTAATAAACGGTCTTTCGATACTTATTTTGTAAGAAATTGTGACTGAATTCACCTAACCTAAAGCAAAGAGATACCTTACATCCCTTAGCATTTCTACAAGCTGCCTGCCTTAAAAAAAATTACGATCCACCAAATAATTACTCCCGTTTCATATATCTAGCTAGCACCTTACACTACAGTTGCTTGGCTTACGTTAATGGGAAAAACATTGCACATATTGATCTATAAGAGAAAAATCATTTCTTTCGAATAAAATTTCTGTTCTCCGCACACACATCTTTAAGGTCCTTAACCAAAAACAACTGTATTGACGGAAATGGTCTATTCTGAGTTTCATCCATACAGTACGCGCAACAACCATTAAGTCACCGCAACACATTCTCAGTTTCATTGAAAAAATAACAAAAAAGAACAAGGAACTGCTAAACCTTATTCTGAATGCTATGAAAAATGCCCTTTCCAATAATTCCGATGAAATCCCCTATTAGTGAAAAATAAGCAATATGTACATCAGGAAGCACACTAGTGCGGTACTGCTGACATACGCGCTACACCTCAGTACGTGAAACGGAGCGAAAATGACGTCTCCTGTTAACATGGAGTTAGTAACCAATAACTACCGATGCCCCAAAATTATACAGTTGCCAATGTATTTTTTATTTGGGCGATTTTAATTGGATACTCAATGCAAACCATTGCAATAATCAGTTTATATAATTTTGAACAAACTTCTCAGTTGCATTAATGGCATGCATAATTTGCTTAAGTACCAGGAGTGGCATCATATGCAACAAATTATCCATCTCCTACCACTTACCTTTGAGAATTTCGTTGACACCTGCACTTGTCTTAAGTTATTTGCATCACTGAGCTTAGATTGAAGACAGATGCATATTACAGTTGTCACAACATAATGTGTACGTACCAGCAACGTCAACTCATCGTTCAAAAAACAAAAATTTGAGCAATTCATAAAAAGCTTGCTACATAATAAAGCCCCTTCCCACCTAAAAACCAACACCTAGACGTTAATTGCTTTGTGTCCACAGGCATTTACGTAGATCATTTCGTCAACACTGAAATAGTCTGAACATTATAGGCAGGTACTTCAATCTCAAGCGGTGGACACCAAGCAACAGCAACCCCAAAACATGTAACATTCACACACTAAGAAACTCATAATCCGTTACTAATAGTTACACCTATCACAACCTGCCACCTTTCCACTTAGAAAAAAATTACGTTCCTTATCTCAGGTTATTAAGCACATCAGGATGATAAAGCAAAGGAACGGACACTCAAACCGGGAACAGACTCACATGGAAACTGGATTCGTCAAATTAAAACACCACAAGTTTAAAAAATCTCAAGTTTCAGACTTTTATTTGTATTGGACAATTTGTACGTACATCTTCAGGTATGCAATGTGAAGTCTAGCGTCCAGCTACGTCAGCGCCATTATCGTAGTAACCACTGCGCCTCTGGTGAGCGCTCACAGAACTTCATAATGCAACCACCACTAGATGGAAGCAGCACAGCAATGTGCGGCACTTATCGAACTATTGCTGCTCCCATTCCTGAACTAGAATCCAGAGCCAATAATGCTTCCAATTTCGCACCACTATTTGCACAGGGCAATACGTTTCCTACACTTACCGCACAGGAATTCATCCCTGAGAAAATAAGCTCTTCATAATACTACCAATATCCCACTAATATGCACATACTTGGAAGGGTTGAAATAAGAAAGCACATTTAATTCTAGCCACTTTTAGTCACTCATTAGAATTACAAGTTCACTACATACTCCCTAAATTTACAGCAATTTTCCTTTCCTAACACTTCCCTTTAAATGCCAAAAAACAAAGTTTAGAAAATATGGTTTCAACTATCAAACATGGAATGAGCAGAGCATGTACAGTCATCAACTGACCATGTAACAGACAGGTATTCTCTTAAGAGAAAAATGTTACAATACATGTATCTACACGTTTACATCAACTGCAACTATTTAGGAGATCTTCAAAACAAAATTGAATTAGTACATACTTTACTAGAGAAACATTTTATTGCCTCTTAAGACTGATTCTTGCTGGCAGTTAACACTGAAAGGTGCACATTTGTATCAAAGTGGTCAAATTTATTCCACTGCTGAGGTTTTTGTGGTCTATTTTTCTTTTTTCAAAAATCTTTGTACAGTAAAATTGTATTCACTGTTCACAATAAAAAAAGATAGCTATTCTATGTTACAGCATGACGAAACATATTACAACTCGAAAGTAGGAGTGGAAACAAAACACTTTTAAAAAGGAAACAACTCAAATGAAACAAAATCCTCCTGTTATTACAAAATATTGTTTCTTTCACAACTCAAACACACACACAATATTCGTCATTCCATTTGGTTGTAAACGTTTCTTTACATTTCATTACTATTAATGAATTACTTCCAATATCGTCTTTACAAGGCTGCCCTCAGCCTATAATCCCTGCTTTATTTCAAATTCGTAATGGGGGAATATTCACAGTTTAAGTGAGAAATGAAAATCAAATTTAAATAAAACCATGTGTTGTGAATGATTTAGTATATTTTAAAATCCCCCATATAAAATTATTAAATTCATATTCCACTTCAAAACTTGGAGTTAAGGAGTGAGCCTGGGTATCAGTGTTAAAGTTCTCCCATTCTTTCAATACTGTCACACAATGTATCAGGACTAAACTACCACAGTAAAAAATTAGTCACTCATACAGTAAAACAGGGTACATTGCAAGGGTTTTTATTTATTTATAAAAAAGACCTACCGGTACCTTAGCCCAAATGTTTCCAACTAACACAGCACACGCCATAGAACTTCAATCTTCAGAACTGTTTCGATGGTTAGACAGAAAGAAAAAAAGAATGACTATGTAATCCATCATCGAAGTCTTTCAAACTGATGTGAATTTTTTCACTCCATAGTTCCAAGCTTTTAGTGAAGCAGGAACACGTCGCTCACTTTCTGTATACAAGTCTTTATAGCACACTTCTCATTATGCATCCTCTTCATCTTCTTCACCTTCCCCTTCTCCTTCACCCTCATCTTCTTCCTCTTCTGAAACAAGTAGATTTGAGTTAAGTAAAACATAATGCAACAGCTCACAAAGGCACAATTATCATGGAACATTTTAACCAATGTAATACAAACCTTCTCCCTCATCTAATTCTTCCTCTCCTTCTGGAAGTTCTTCCTCTTCCTCCTCCTCCTCTCCTTCCACATCTTCCTCATCCTCTACGTCATCCTCCTCGCCATTCTCCTCTTTTTTCTGTTTTTTCACATCTTCTCCTTTAGACTGAAAGAAAGAAATAACTTGTAAATGTACATATCAATTTTGTTTACAAACATTCATATGACGTGTGAACTAATTAACTGTACACAAAATATTTACCAGCTGTCAAACTTAAAAGTCAACAAGTGATTTGTAAATGAGAAACTAAACTTGAGCCTATATATACTGATTTTATCTGTAAGTATCGACGCTGCAATTTCGTAATTTTTTCTTTACAATAAACTGCAACCTACAACACTTTATGGCTGATTTACTACGCCACAGCACAGCGAAATGAAAGATACCCCAAGAAAGGTTGTGGCTGTTTGCGGTTTTTCCAGAGATATTTACAAATTTCAAACAGCATTTTCTCAAAAATGGGAGCTGGCATGTTGGAGGAATTTAATATATTTTATTTGCACTTGACTACTTGCAATTAAGTGTTCTAGCTCAATTCATTTCTGATTAATGGCGAAACTACAAAGCAACGATTGTGCTGCCAAGATCTCAAAAACAGATCATTGCGAAACTCTTCATATACTACATTTTTCCTTTTTTTAAAAAAATCTAAGTGCTACGAAATTATTCTTACCGTCATATGAAAAATTTGCGTTACATACTTGCGGCAGATGCGCTAAGGTTTTATTTTTTAATCACAAAAACGCCGCATTAAAAACATTCTATTCGTACACGACTTGATATAAGTTTTTACCAAGTACCACAAAGCGCATCTTAACACAAATATGCAACGCTAACTTCATTATAAGTGACGATACGGAACACTGGGAAAAATTAGTCTTTTTAATTTACTTATAAACTGCTTTCAATACACGGAAAAGGTCTGTGCAATATTACTGTTATTAATCATTCAAACATTCCTATTTACACAGCCCGTTTTTCGATAAGCGGAAAGCACCACAAAGTGTTTATGCGTGCCCCGGCAAGCAATACAAGCTTATTACGCAGGGTGCCACTTCTCTGGAAGCGTAACTTACAATACAAGTAAAAAACATAATGGCGTAACTAAAGACAAAAGAACCTGCGAAGCGGAATCAGCGTGAAAGGAACACAGAAAGAGCGCGAAGATCAAGACATAAAGGAACAGCAAACCATTGCTAACGACATCGATTTTCTGGTAACCTGTAGAGAGGCTAGGTTCTCGAGTCCGCCCCTCTCCGCGTCTATGCTTGTGATTGGATGCCACGGACAACTCCCACCCTACGGCTCCTCCCCCAACTAAATCTCCCCTTTTGCGACTTTATGGCCGCATATTACTATATGCGCTGTGTAACACGCCGGAAACGATAAAACAAACACGCAAAGAAAAAAAAAAGGACATTTTGATTAGCTGTAAATATGTGGACCATCTAAAGATGAAACGAAGTCAGCAAGAACATACTGCTAGCCGAAGTTTATTCACAGCAACAAGTTAACGTAAAGGATTTTATGTAAAACTAAAAACACGCATAAATTATCACACTAAAAAATCGAAGTCTCTGAAGGAAATCCTAACGCCATGACTAAGCCATGGTAGAACTACTTTTTAAAAATAAATATCACTACGAGTTCAAAGATAAAAAATAAATAAATAAAAAAAATAAAAAATGAATACGATACTGCAATTTCACATAACAGCTACGCTACGACACTGAATTACATAAGTTCAATCAAAAACTGAACTCGAGCTTAAGATTCCCGCGCAGTGCTACCATTTGCAAACCCATACCGGCATTCACATAATTGAAGTTGCGAAATCGGCTGACAAAATGCACACACAACGCAGATAACATTAACAAAATCTAACTTTAACACTAATTATCTTCACATTATCCACAAATACTAATGTTATGTCAACACGATAGTACTCACAACCCAACACTTTAAAGCGTCGTCCTACATTACCACACGAGTAATGCTTCACATATATTACTCACCTCTGCTGGCCTCTTAGTGCCTTTAACTTCTGATTTTGCATCACCTCCCGCCTTCTCGTTGTTTTCTGTAACTTTGTCGACAGCGACTTCAGAGTTATTTTCCTTAGAACTCATCTTTACCGGAGAGATTCGAAGTGTACTTCGCGTAACGCACTTCCAACTGGCTTTGTTCAAAAATGAAGATGGCGCGGGCTTGAAGCTCGATAAACCGGTGATTGGTTGATGACGCAAAGAACTTTGTCGAAGTCCATATAAGAAATTGAACCAGTTATTTCGAACAGAAAAAATATTACTCTCGTAAATTCAAAATAACTGCAGATGAAATTTCGAATTTGGGCAGAAATAAAATATATAATTTGCTAAAACGAGGGGTTGGAGAGTACATTCACCGAAAATAGCAATTGGGTTTGAGGCTATCAAAGCCTGTCAACCAAAGATATATCTGTAGTTTCCGCGAGATCTCGATGACATGATGTCGATATATAGCTAATGCAAACTCTATCAGTACTAAAATTAATGAACTATGTTTCAACTATTAATACTCGAAAAATCTTTGAGAAATATTACTTAATTTTCTCATAGAATATTCTGTAAGCAAGTAAGAAAAAATGTAATTTCTATCACACGTACTAACTGCTTAAAAAGACGCGAACAAACAAATATATTCACTACATTTGCGTTATTTTAACCTTCCAGAATATCCGTCCATGAGAACTTACTTCTTTTCATTGTTATATTTCGTTATTAAATTCCATTATAAAATTTACTTTTTTAGAAGGGAAGACTGTAGAGAATATCTATCAACTTGACCCTATTGTAAACTGCTATTTACTGAGCAAATATATTTTAAATTAATTAAGCATTTGTTACGACAAAGAATAACTTTGACTGTGGAGCAGCTTATATCTTTGTTGTCTATCTCTTAACGACTGCACGGTACTCTCAACTCTGTCTGTGTAGATCTTTGATTGCAGGCAACATGGTGAGTAGAAATTGTGATTGATGTAATCCGTAAGCATCTGTGAATTAAAATGGTATTGGATATTAAGTTATATTGTTTTATGTTCCTAAAAATATCTTTTATGTTATTTTTGTAAAAGTTAAATAAGTTAGTAATTAATTTATTTTATTGTTGTTTGATATATAGGTTAACGTTCCGAAACAACGTAGGACGTTCTGCAAGAAATGCAAAAAGCATAAGCAGCACAAAGTAACTCAGTACAAGAAGTCTAAAGAAAGGCAAGCGTCACAAGGACGACGCCGTTACGACAGAAAGCAGCAAGGTTTCGGTGGACAGACGAAACCCATATTCAGGAAAAAGGTGAGGTTGTCAGTTACTGTACATTTTATCTATGCTGCGCCGAAGTGAAAAATGCGTTCGCTGTTAACTTCTGTTAAAGTGCCAGGGAATTACATTCATTGTTAAAGTGGTAGCAAATCACTTGTCCAGATTGAAAAGAGTGTTGTGTACATTGGATTCTATTCCATGCTTTGCTCTTTTGAAATGATCGTAAAACATTGGATGTTACAAGTATAATTGTGGATGGGACTGGTCACTGGGTGTTAACCAAAGCATTTTGTGTACTACAGTCAGTTTCATCCAGATGAATAATTAAAGTGGTCAGCATTTAGCGTTTTTACATGCAAATTAAGGAGATAGCTTTCACTGCGTTTAATAATTTGCGACTAATAATTTATGTTGAATTAAGTAGGTAATATTAAAATGTTAAGTTTCAGTTCAAATTTAATATTTCAGGCGAAAACTACGAAGAAAATAGTTCTGAGAATGGAGTGCACAGAATGCAAATACAGGAAACAAGTTCCTTTGAAACGCTGCAAACATTTTGAACTTGGTGGTGACAAAAAGAGGAAGGTATGTACAGTTGATTTAAGACCTACAGAAGGATGCATAACCAGTTTCTCCCAAGAGTTTTCGAGTTACAACCATGTATTACACTGCTTTAGTAATGGTTATGATCAAGGAACCTGTTTTAAAGGTTATGCATCCTTTCATCATTTTTGTTGTGAGCAATTTCCATGTCTGGTTTCTAATTTGAACTTTTCTTTCTGTTGTAGGGCCAAATGATCCAGTTCTGATTATTTGTAAATATGGTTTATTAAATAAAATGATCATAACATAACAAGTTCCTTTTATTTATGCAAGTTTTCATAAGTTCACTAACAATTAGTCACTGGAATCAGTGTCAGATTCAATCTCTTCCCTCACTTGTACCTTGGACAGTGCTCCGTAATTGCTGAAACCAAAACAAGACAAATTAGAGTATATTAATCAGTGCTAATGACGGAGAAATTAATTTTCAAATTTGAGATGAAGTTGATTTGTTGGACTGTGATGTGCATGAACTAGAAGTGACATCTAAGTAAACAAAGTATGTCCCAGTTACAATCAATTACTATTAACATTTAAGATATAGTGAGCCAGAACAAATTAGCAGTTGCATCATAATTTCAGTGTTAAATAAGTAAAGAAACAGTTTGTAAAATAGCCCCAAGGTAATGAAGTAAATGGACTTTTAATGATGAATGAGGTTTAATATTACTACAGTCATTACAACACAGTATATTTTGATGTATTGTCTGGAATAACATGCCTTTGCTGTTATCCAAGCAATTTTAATACTTGATCTCGAATTGTATTTTCATTTGATTGAGAGGAAAATGTTATGAATGGGGGAAATAATATTGACAGGAAATACTGTTTCTGTATAGTGCAGGAATTAAACGATCTACAGGTACAAAATGCCATGGGTACGTACTCAAGAACACTTGGATCCATTCCTTCAGCTTGCATCTTCATTCTTACTGCCTGTACTGGAACCCCCACTTGAATCATACGTACAAACTTTGAAAGTGCAGGATCAATTTGTGGTTGAGGGTCTGGTTGCTCTGTTGTGGTTTCATTAGTAACTGGTGGCTGCAGTTCTTCTGGTTTATCTGCACTATAAGACACTGTAACTGGAACCTCTTCAAGACCAGCAATGGAATTTAGCTGAAAGTTGAAAAAGTAAATTCTTAATAAATTTTTGAAGTTCAAATTGGGGACTATACTTGACAAAGAATTTAAATGTTTTAAGTATTTTTATTGCCATGCAATACCTCACAAGATCAAGCCACTACTCCTGCTTTTACATGTTTGAAAACGCGTGAAATTGTAATAGCAGATGGGGGTCTTTAACTGTGAAAGTACTTGATCTGATGCTTTTAAAGTAATTAAGAATTGAGTGACTGGTGTCTAGTAGTGGTTTACTACCTCTTTACTTAGCTTAACTCTGGAAGGTGTATACACACTTGGAGAGAGCCGACACATGGTGGTCTTCAATTTTGAAGCTCTAGTGTCATAATGAAGTGCATAGATATAAATAGCAAGCTGAGGCATATGAAAGGCAAGAGGATATTGGTATGAAGAATATAGTATGGATGTATAATTACTTAGTTCTAAGAGCACACTAAAATTATTCTAGGGAAGCTTGTGTGTAATACAGTCTACATGTCATGAAAGAGGGGGTGGTACTTTGTCACCAATTAAAGGAATTACTGCTGGAATACATAGTATATCTTTAGTGTTACTATCTCACACAGAACACTTTGGTAGAGATGAATTCAGCTTTCCTGCACTTTATTAATGCTGTGTGTGTGTGTGTGTGTGTGTGTGTGTGTGTGTGTGTGTGTGTGTGGGGGGGGGGGGGGGGATGTTGAATCTGTTAATGGGTGAAATGTCAGAAAATGTAAGTATTTGTCATTTCATTTGACTACTGGATTATTACATACTAAAATTTAATGATTGTTGGGTGTTATTATCTATGTAAACATTTTGTAAAAATCTAGTAAATAACTTTTTGTGCTCTAGTAGGACAGTGTCCTTGGAATCATTACCGTATGCCTGCAGAGCATATATTCTTGGTCAAATATATTTCCACCTTTTTAAGGGCATATTGTACTTCCCTGAGCATCTATTCTTAAGCAAAACTTACAGCTATTGTAAACATGAACCTTAGTTTCACCACCACATTGCTTTACTAGGCATGGTCCTATTAAGAGGTGAGTCATTGCATTCCTCTAACCTTTGAACTGACTTTGCCCAGCCAGTTATTTAGGGAACTTCAGTTTAACATTACTAATTATGTGCACCTCACTCTTTTTTTTTCCCCTTCCACCCTATCAAACATCGCAAGAGTTGTTGAAAGTGAAGTATACAAGGACTGACTGCATTGTGCAAAACAAATTAATGGTTAAATTGACACTTATTAACACCACACAGCTGACTGTATTGACATTGCTTTAGCATAGTTTAGGGAATTGCTATTTAAAATGTATTGTGCATTCATTTCTACATACACAATTATCAGAGGAAATTCACACAATGTACCTGACAAATTTCATGGTACCAACCTGCAAACCATTGGTTTACTAATTTGAGACAGTCTAATGAGCTGCTTAACCTGGATGAAAATTTACTTTCTCTAATTATTCAAGGATCGTGTTAGCCCACTAGATTTGACTTTTTTTTTTTCCAAGGAAAGTGAAGTTTGCACCCACCTCTGTAATACAGCACGTAATTCATGTTTAACTCAAATCCTTGTGCACCTGACCAGATCTGGTAATGATTTTTAACAATTTCTGTTCAATACTGCCTTAGCACATGAGTAATGATATTGCAGCAATAAAAAAGTCTATAATTAAATGTGAACTGCCCCCTAATGCGATGTGTGTATTGAGCTGTAATGTTAATCATCCAAGAGTGGATCTTTAAGATCACACTGGGCACAACCATACCAGTAAGACCAACACAATGAGGCCAAAATTGCATGTATTTGACCAATGACAGAGTGCTAAGGCATGACTGTAGCTGTGCCTCGAGTCAGAGGCTGCACATGTGATCTCTACCTCTAGAAGAGAACTTTGCCTGAAAGCTGAAATATTTCTAGAATTCCTCTGTGTGATGTGTAGTAATATGCCCATTCCATATTGCAGTTATCTGTAAAGTTAGTTTCTTCCATCAGAACATGACGAATGAAAAGGAGGGTGGGTAAATCACCTAATTTCCAGGGTATGATATTTTAAGAACACAAGGGAAGAGGAGATGGGATGAGGCATGTACAGTCAGGTATATTAATATGAATTTCAGTGTATTTCACAAAAATGACTGGGAAGTTACTGTATGTGATGGTTTCAATACTGAGTTTATGTTTGATAATAGTGAAAAAGATCACTTAAGAGTTACTAATGTCCTACTTAGGTTTGTCCTTACAATAAGAGTGCAACATACCACTATATGATTTTTATTTCTAAAAACTACTTTCTCTCATGCAACAGAGCTGCGAGCCTCGTAATAAAGGGTTTTATCGAATGGAAGCAGTATAGCTTCCCTATCAGTAAGATTTACATAAGAAAATTTAAATGTCGTGCTTCTTTGTCTGCAATTTACAATTAAGTGCCTGGCAGAGGGTTCATTGAACCACATTCGAGTTACTTCTCTACCGTTCCACTCAAACAGTGCACAGGAAAAATGAACACTTAAATCTTTCCGTGTGATCTCTCATTTCTCTTATTTTATTATGATTATCATTCATACCCATGTATGTTATTGTCCACAAAATATTTTCAAACTCTGAAGAGAAAGTTGGTGATTGAAATTTCATGAGAAGATTCTGCGAGGGGGGGGGGGGGGGGGGGTTATAATAACCTGCCTTTGTTTTAGCGATTGCCACCACAATTTGCATGTCATATCTATTACACTTTCTCCTCTGTGATTACGAAATGAGCTACCCTTCTTTGAACTTTTTTGATATCCTCCATCAATCCTATCTGATGCAGTTCGCATACTGTACAGCAATACACCAGAAGAGGACGGACCAGCGTAGTGTAAGCAGTAGACATGTCGCATTTTCCAAGTTTTCTGCCAATAAATCGAGAGTCTTTGGTTTGCTCTCCCCACAACATAATATATGGGATCATTCCAATTTAGGTTATTCATAACTATAATCCCTAAGCATATTGTTGAATTTATAGCCTTTAGATTTGTGTGTTTTATCCTGTATCCAAAATTTAGTAGATTCCTTTTAGTACTTTTGTGGATGGCTCTTCACACGTGGATTATTTAGAGACAATTGTCACTTTTGCATGACACAGATATCTTGTCTAAATCATTTTCCAATTTGTTTTGATCGTTTGATGACTTTATAAGATGGTAAATGACAGCATTTTCTGCAAACAATTTAAGAGCGCTGGTCAGATTGTCTCCTGAATCATTTACGTAGACCAGGAGCAGCAGAGGGCCTATAACACCTCCTTGGGCAACACCAGATATCACTCCCGTTTTACTCGATGATTTTCCATTGATTACTGTGACCTTTCGACAGGAAATCACAAATGCAGTTGCGAAACTGAGACGATACTCCCATAGGCACAATGTGATTAGAAGTTGCTTGTGAGGAATGTGGTGCCAAGAGCCTTCTTGAACTCTAAAAATATGGTATCAACTTGACAACCCCTGTTGATAGCACTCATTACTTTGGGAGAATAAAGAGCTGCCAGTGTATCACAAGAACGATATTTTTCTGAATCTGTGTTGGCTTTTTGTCAATAAATCATTTTCGTTGTGGTAACTCATGATGGAAAACAGCAAATGTTCCAAACTGCTATAACAAATCAACATTAGCCATTCGGGTCTGAATTTTGACAAGCAAGTGGTTGTATATGATTGTTGACTATGGAGCTATTGTTTCAGTGTACTCTGAAAGAATACAATATCGACTGGAGGCCTTGCCATTACAGAGTGAGTTAAGCTGCTTCACTACACCGGGGATGTCTACTTAAGTCACTTGTGTCGGCCGTTGCTCTAGAAATGAATATTGGAATAATTACTTCATCTTCTGTGGGTAAAAAAAAAAAAAAAAAATCAGGAAGCTGTACTTACTATGGTACTGTCATCCATTACATCACCAAGCAGTGAAGGTATCGATTGTGTCTTTCCAGCTGTTTGCTTCACATATGACCAGAATCTCTTGCATTTTCTGCCAGAATTCAAAACCAAGTCTTCTTGTGGACACAATAAAAAGCATCTCGCACTGAAGTTCCCCAATTTTGGGGGTTTTGCGTTCTTTGAAGTTGGCATGCTTCTTTCATTGCTTCTCCAGCTGTGTTTGGACCCACTTTGTGTACCAAGGAGGATCAGTACCTTGCTCAACTGCCATCAGTATTATTTCTTTGAATTTAAATCACATCTGGTCTACGCTTACATAATGAGAGTGGAAGGAATGGACACTGTCTCTTAGAAAGGCATCAAGCATGTTTTTATCTGCTTTTTTTATATAGATGTATTTTGGTGGATTTTGATGTTACAGAGCCTGTAGTCTAGCTACAACAACCTTGTGTTCACTAATTCCAGTAGCCATCATGACACTCCCTATTTGCTCAGGGTTATTTGTTGCGAAGAGGTCAGGTATGTTTTTGCAACCACATACACTTTGAGTGGACTCTAACTAATTGTTCAAAATAATATTCTGAGAATACATTCAGATCTATTTCGGAAGACAGTTTATGCCTACCACTGACTTTAAACACGTATTTTCGTCACCATATTTAGGGTGAATGGAAGTCACTACCAATTATAATACTGTATGAGTGGGGTACCTATTTGAAATGAGACTCAAGTTTTCTTTGAAATGTTCAGCAATTGTATTGTCTGAGTCAGAGGGGTTGTAAAAGGAACCAATTACTAATTTATTCTGGTTGTGAAGTACAATCTGAAACCATACCACCTTTCAGGAAGTGTCTTCTTCAAATTCACTGTAAGGTAAATTACTTCTGACAGCAATACACTCCACCACCAACTGTATTTAATCTATCCTTTCTAAACACAGTTGGGTCATTTGTAAAAATTTAGGCTTAACTTATTTCTGGCTTGGGCTGCTTTCTGCAGCAGATGTACTGAGTGAACAGTGTAAATGTAGTAATCAATAAACTTCTTTCTTTTCATCGTTTTGTGGAGGTTGTCAGCGAGAAACTTTTGTAAAGGTTTGAATTATGTGTAAGGTTTGTTGCAAGTAACTAAATGCACTCATTTTCAAATACTGTATGAATAACATATGGATTATTCACATGTCGTGGGCTATACTGCTTTTTCACCCCTACCTCTTTGACAGGTAGGTTCTTACAACCCCCCCCCCCCCCCCCCCCCCCCCACACACACACACCGACAGCAATAATCTGCAGACAGTACATGATAAGTGAACCGAATTTGGTTTAAATTGGTCGCGGGGTTTAGGAGATGTCGAACATACATAAATATGTGTACTTCCATTTTTGTAACATGTATGGATACTATGACTCCAGATTTCCATTATAGCTGGCCAAGGAAGTCAGAGAGAGGGTGGCTAACATCTGGGATTAAACTACATTGTACTAGGAAGAAAGAAATTTATTTCATGCATAAAACTAGCTCTAGGTGCACTACAAACAATACTCCAAAGTTCTCTAGCTTCTCATCAAAAGTGTAAAAACAATTGATTGTGCACAAAAAAACACCAAGAAGAAAGAAATTGCCTTTATTTTCTTAAATGCGAAAAGAATTAGCTCCGTAAGACAAGTAACAATTACTATCTACAATAGAAGATGTATGACAGATGATGTCAAATCCAAATCATTAGTCCACCACAAGCTGCCATCAGTATAGAGGGAGGGGAAGATTTCTTGAGTGCACACAAAACATCAGCTAGCACACTGTTAGCATGGTAAATAGACCAACTTTAACTACTCAGGATACAGTGTCAGGTCCAGCTGATATGCATAATGATGTCTGTGGGGACAACAGATGAAAATACAGGGATCAAAAGTGAACCATCAACCACAGATCTATTGGATTTGTTCAAAAACCACAGGAGGGGGTGGTATACTTACAAAAGGCCATGAGACACAGGAAGATAACACCACAGTGAGAAAGAGTTGCCTTTATCAAATACTGGAATGTAAGGAAAACACTGTCCAAGTGACCCATGAAAAGGTTGGCATAGAAAAGAGCCATCCTTGTGCCCATGACCTAGCCCCTGATCTGTTTGTATGTCTGGTACACGAAGGTAAAGTAGTTCTTGTGAAGCACAAAGTTGATTAAAGTGAGCACGGAGGATATGATAAGTTTGGAATCACTTTGGCACTGCTCGAGGTAATATTTAGCGCAGGTCATGTACATGGGGGATGTAGATATAGAGGAAGGTGGCATCAACGGTGAGATGCAAATAGATTTCACATGATCTGGGAAATGGTTGGTGTCTTTAATGTACAAGGGTACTTCAATTCTGTCTTTGGAATTATAAATAGTTGGAAAAAAGAGAGAATTAGAATACCCCCAATAATCTCTTTTATAGACTGATTGCATTTCCAAAAGTATTGTACCAATAAAGTAAAGGCTGCCACCTGCTTTACCTACGACTGAGCCTATGTGATCACTCTGTTTCATATCCCTACATATTATATTTCCTTGTGTTCCAAGAATTATTCATTGATGCTATAGTCAAAAGGCTACATTTTACTATTTTGTGAAGTTCACTATCTTACATTTTAAAGCAAACTACCATTCTTTACACCACTTTGAAGTCGTATCAAGATATGACTGAATATTTGTGGAGCTTCTTTCAGACAATGTTTCATTATAGTTAACTATATCATCTGTGAAAAGTCTGAGGTTACCATTAATATTGTCTGCAAGGTCATTATTACACAACATGAATAGCAATTGTCCCAACACACTTTCCAGGGCACACTCAAAGTTAATTCTACATCTGTCAATGACTCTCCGTCCAAAGTAACTTTCTGTGTCCTCCCTATCAGAAACCCCAATTTAATCACAAATTTAATTCAATACCTCATACAATCAAACTTTTGATAATAAGTGTAGATGTGGTACTGAGTCAAATGATTTTTTAGAAATCGATAAATGTTGCATCTGATAGACTGCCTCTATTCATGGCTTTCAAGATATCATGAGAGGAAAGTGCAAGTTGGTTTTCACATGATCAGTGTTTTCAAAAAGCTGAACAACATACCACAACAGTTAAAATATCTTTGATACTAACTGAAGAAGGGCCTTCATGTCTATTCCTTCATGAAAATGCTACAAAGAAAGGTGCCAGAATAGTTCCTCACTATCAAGAACGATAGCAGATAAGTATGACAGAAAGAGATTTACGGCACATGAAACCAATGAAGCAGCTGATTTATTATCTAATCCTCATCCTTGTTCAATTGATGGGATATTCCAAGACTTCTATGAGATTGAGAAATCAAACCTTGATCATTCTCCTCCTCTGCCCACTCCACTCCATTCAAATAAGTGACAAGCATGACACCTGTATTATAAACATCTTCCTTTTTTAACTTTAATAATTACAAAATAAGGTACAGCTGTCATCAACTCAAGGGATGGTTTAAACTGCACAGGCACAGCCCTACTGGAGGTAGAAAGACATTGCCTTCCTCTGATCTTTGAGCTGACTTAATCCAGTCAGCTATATGGGGACCTATAACTTAACATGGAGTCTGGACTACAAATCAACTTGGTATTTTTCATGTTAACAATTGCTGCCAGAGAAGAAAGAAGTAAGGGACATAAAATCATAGTTCAATACACATATTCTAAAACAACCACAGATTGTAAATGCAGTTGTATTACGGCAAACATATGTATAAAGCTGATACAAAATAAAAATTTTTACTTGTATTACCTTAGTTTCAAGAATACAGAGTGAAGCTTCAAGTTTCTGAAGTCTACTATCAAACTTCTCCAAACGTAGCTCACATGATTGTGAAAATTTATTTAGAAAAGATACAGTGTTGGTTATGAAATGGTTTATGAAGGCATACATCCTCTTCTGATGAATTGGTGTCACCTTTAAAATCAAAACCATTTAAAATTACAAAATGTTACCAGGAGATATGGAATATAAACAGATCATTATTCAGACTGTAACTCATGCATAGCAGCAACAAATGTCGTCTGTTACTACATTTCATTGGTTTAATAAATAAAGTAAATTATTTATTACAATATGTGCAAAATATAGTCACACACACACACACACACACACAAAGAGAGAGAGAGGGGTCCCTAAAGTTTATTACAAAGGAGAGAAGACAGTTAAAGACAATAAATTAAACATACATGTATCCGGCAGAACACTACACTAAAACTTAAAGGGCTGATCCCTCTGCAACGCACTAACATCTCAATGATAAAAATGGTGGTATTTCTGATAAAAACAAAGTTTTAAACTGCATAACACATTTAGCTCACTGGCAGTTAAAATAGGAGTCTTGTCTCCCCAGTCAAAAGATAGTGTTTGTAACAAAAACCTCATAGCAGGAATGATCTGCAGAACTTTCAAGCCTTGCATGAGAAGACAGTGCCTATGTGGATTTGGGTCAGGATGGATTTGTCCTACAGAAGGCCTGAAAGGTGGTAATAGACAGTTGGATAGCTCATTACAGCAAACACAATTTACTGTCCCTCATTTCAGACACAATTCTGCACACTCGAGCGACAAACAAGGAGTCAAATCTGAGAGAATAGTTAAAGCCAATTGCTTATTTTGTTCTCCATAGGCCTTCCAAGTAGTGTCAGCATCCTCATTTTACAGGATTCCGATGCAGCAGACTGCTCATCCACTATCAGCTTATGAAATAGATAAAGAGTTTTTTAACATTTCCTTTGCCGATAGATTTGCTACAACACTTGCAAGAGATGAGAAATATCTTCCCGTGATCGTACCCTACTTACACCAGCATCTTCAGAATTGCGTATAGCCCGACATCAAATACTATAAATTTGTTGCTTTAGATTGCAACTTGGAAACAGCATGTTTCCCATTGGTCTGCATTCTGGAAAAATTATCTGTACCAATGGGTTGTGCAACCCAATAATGACTGAGGAGCAACAAGCTGAAAAAGTGTATCTGCTTACAGAGAGAAATTAAATTAACAAAGAATGGATGTATGTGTGACAATTTTAGCAACAAAAAAACACACAATTCAGCAAACAAATGGCCAAATATAGAAGAAAATAGCAGGTAACAAAAAATTAAATCCATTTATATAATGATAAATCAAGACAAAAATGTAATCTTTGCAACCTAATTCCTAAATTTCTTCTATGTTCCACTTATGCTTATGTTTCCCTTTCTTCCTGTCATGGTGGGTATCCAGCAGCCAGTGAGGATTTTTTTATGGACAGGCTAGAACATTCTATTAACCAAATTTCAAAATCTATCTGCTGTGCTTGGATGTCATTAGAGCTTCCATTTAAAATGTCGGTTATTTCATCTGATGCTTTAGAACCATTTTCCTCAATTATATTTAGTTATTAAATAGGAATCTACATCTATACTCCATAAGCCTCCTTACAGCATGTGGTGGAGTGTAAGCATAGTACCATTATCTTTTCCTACCTTCCATATTCCACTCAGAAATGGTGTGTTGACAGATTCACAAATGGTGCGTTGACATATTCACAAATGGTGCGTTGACATATTCACAAATGGTGCGTTGACATATTCACAAATGGTGCGTTGACAGAATAATTGTCAGAAAACCTCTGTATGAGCTCTAATTTTTCTGATTTTGTCAACATGATCATTGTTCAAAACATATGTGGGAGGAAGTATGTATCTCAACTCTTCCCCAAATGAACACGCTTGGCATTTCAACAATACACCAACCTTGATTCATAAATCTCTCCTTTAGGTCTTCTACTGGAGACTGTTGAGCATCTTGCAGCTACTAAACAAGCCCATGATGAAATGTGTCTGCTCTTCTTTATCTCTTTTATTAATCCAACTTGGTGAATACCCCAGACTGATGATCAATCCTGAAGAGTCAGTAGGACAATTTTTTTGTAATCCACTTTTTTTGATGGTTGAGTTACATTTCTTTCAGTTTCTCCAATAATCTGATCTTTCTACAATTTGTTTTCTCTAATAATATCCTCCTAGGTATTTTACAGTTATTACTGTTTCCAATTATTTGTTGCAATAGTGTAATCAAATAGTAGTGCATTTATTCAGCAATTCGTGCACAATATGTTACATTTATTTGTCATGATTCCCATCACGTCAGACTAAAGGAAGGTATTGAACCAAATCAGAGGTGTGCTGCTAGATTCATTACTGGTAGGTTTGATCAGAGTGTGAATACTACAGAACTGCTCTCTGAACTCAAATGGGAATCCCTAGAAGGAAGGAGACATTCCTTTTGCAAAACAGCATTGAAAAAGTTAAGACAACCACCATTTGCGACAGACTGCAGATTGATTCTACTGCCACCACCATAAATCTTTCATAACGACCACAAAGACAAGATAACATAAATCAGAAGCTCCTTGGAAGCACATAGACAATCTTTTTTTCTCTCTCCCCCTCCATTTGTGAGCGGAAAAAGAATGCCTAGTAGGGGCACAAGGTACCATCTGCCACACACCATTTTGTGGTTTGCAGAGTATGTACACTGATGGAGACTGAGATCTACTGCCAGTTACTGCACCAGTCCTCTGCACGTCTTCCTGCATTTAATTACAGTTTTCTCTTCTTGCAACTTCCATAAATCACAGTGTCATCTGCTAAAAGCACTGCAGAGCTTCCAACAGTATCCACTCGATCATATACACAAACAATAACAGCCCTATAACACTACCTTAGTGTACTCTTGAAATTACTTTTATCCTTTGTCGATTCTGTTCCATTAAGTGTAATATGTTAAGTTCTATCTCCTCAAAAGTCTTGGACTCCATCACAAATCTGGACCCTTAGCTAACAAGCTTGTAGTTTGTTCACTAAATGACAGTGTGGGTGTGGATATGTATTGAATTCCTTCCAGATGTCAAGGGACATGGCAATGCAAAATCCATATTGATTTTTATAAACGAGATTTTTCTCCTCCAAAAATGTCATAATGTGAGAGCATAAAATATGTTCCATAATTCTACAACAGATTATACATAAGTGATATAAGCCTATTCGCATAAACAGATATGAGGTTCACTTTTTACCAATAACTTGTAACTCTTAATTGCTCCAGTGACCTACTATAATCTACTGCAAGAAAGTGAGCAAGTTATTTTGCGAACCTGTGTTTCGGTCTTCTCTCTGTCATCTACCATTTTGGTGCCAATTTTGCTTCTCCCAATGCTCTCCTTACACTCATTATGATTTAGTTTGGTATTAATTTCATTTAAATCTGTGCTGAAGCTCCTTTTGCATCTTTAGAAACTTTCTAACACTGGTATTATACCATGATGTGTCTTTCCCATCCCTCACAACCTTGTTCGGAAGATACCGGTCTACGATGTATTGTACGATTGTTCTGCTTTTACCTACTGGTGTTCTGCACCTTCATCCTTAAAGCTGAATATTTGATGCTGACTGCTCAGATATCCTGCAGTTTGCACCCTGTTTCTTAACATTGTTCATGGTCATAGATGCTATCAGAACCATATGATCACTGATTTTCTTCTTTACTTTAACAGTATCAAAAAGTTCAGGTTTTTTAGTTACTATGAGGTTTAAGAAGTTGCCTTCACAAACTGGTTCTTTACCTATCTTCCCAAAGTAATTTCTGACAACACATTCAGCACAATCTCACATGATTCCCTTTATTTGGCACTAGTTTTAATTCCAATACTCCCTCTTTATAAAGCTGTTAAGTTGAAGTCTCCTCCAGTTATGATAACATGATGTTGTTGCGGTCTTCAGTACCTACTGCAACCTACATCCTTCTGAATCTGCTTAGTGTATTCATTTCTTGGTCTCCCTCTATGATTTTTACCCTCCATGCAAGCAGACATTGTGTGTATGTTTATGTGCGGATGGATGGATGTGTGTGTGTGGGGGGGGGGGGGGGGGGCGTGCGAGTGTACACCTGTCCTTTTTTTCACCCTAAGGTAAGTCTTTCCGCTCCCGGGATAGGAATGACTCCTTACCCTCTCCCTTAAAACCCACATCCTTTCGTCTTTCCCTCTCCTTCCCTCTTTCCTGAAGTTTTGGTTGCGAAAGCTAGAAATTTTGTGTGTGTGTTTGTGTGTTATTTTATTGTGCCTGTCTACCAGCACTTTCCCGCTTGATAAGTCTTGGAATCTTTGTTTTAATATATTTTTCCCATGTGGAAGTTTCTTTCTATTTTATTTACATTATATATAATATGCGTTTCTGATTTCACTGGTATACACTTCTGATTTCAAGCAAATTTCTGTTCCTAATACTATGATACTATGTGGGCATTTTACCTTTAATACCTTACCTGGGATGTTCCTGTAGTTAACTAATACCAAATAATATTTTCTGATTTTGATCTGCATGGACAAAAGTTCTCGTCTTGGAGTAATGTGACATATATATTTGATCTGGGCCTTTGAAGGGGTTCCTTTAACCTAAAAAAATGAGCTCCCCATGCCACTTGTGCTTTGCTACCTTAGAAGCCAATTCCTTCACATTCTGTGCACCTGAGCTACAGAAGGGGCCATATTATTCTTTGCAGAAAAAAGAAATTTGAATGTGAATTCATGGGATAAACATATGGTTTAGATTCTCTACTCAACCCCAAACTGAAGATGGCATCAGGACACAGACTGCAATTGTCATTTATGCCAACTTATGCTAAGATGTGCAACCCATTGCCCCCAGTGCATTCAACAGCTGCTAGCAGAGCCTCCTTCACATCTTAGATGAGGCCTTCCTGCAACCAAATGGAGTGCATACAGGCCTTCTTTGCTGACCTGCCTGCTATTACTCTTCAGGGCTCTATTACATGCCTGACAATGCAGTGCCCAATGATCGACATTACCACAGTGGTACAAATCTAGCCTTGACACCACTAACAGTTACTGTTTTTTCCTTGAGCTATCAGCAGAATTGTATAACTTAATATACATTAGTTCCCTTGGAATGGGAAATAGACTACCTAACTTTACTGCTAGCAAATTCTGCTCTGGACTAGATGACCACTTCAGTTATTCCTGCATGCTTACAGACCTGACTATGCCATTTTATGTCCAGGGAGAAGAAAACCACAGAAATGCAAGAAACAGGTAGGTGAGATTAAAATGACAAAACAGATTACCATGGCTGGCTGGGAATAAAAAGGAGAAGCCAGCCACTCTGCAACATATTAAAACCTCCACCTTAAAAGCACTAGCGTGGAGAACACAGAGGGACAAAGGACAGGCACTAAAATTTAGATCAAATGATAAAACCCACCCTCACGAATAAAATGTCAAACTAAATCAGCTGATGAGGTGTTGTCAGATAAAATTTGCGGCAACAAGTCCAGTAATCAAAGATTTAGTAGCAGGGCAGTCAAATGGGACAGTGCACCAGAATATGGGCCACTGTCAACCAGGCACCGCATCAACACTGAGGCGGCTCTTCAAGGCACAAGAGGTAGCCATAGGTTGCCCAAGCATGGCCAATGTGGAGCCAGCAGAGAACCACAGTGTGACCCTGAGAGAGGCTCGCATGGAGGACTGCCACACATTCGTAGCCTTCACAATGGCACGTAGTTTGTTGTGCGTACTGAAACTATGCCATTTCGTCTCCCAAAACCGAAAAACCTGGCGATGTAAAAACGAACGCAGGTCAGTTATTGGAATGTCGATCTCAATAAGCAGTTTCCGTGTAGCCTGTTTGGCCAGCCTGTCAGCAAGTTTGTTGCCTGGGATTCCGGTGTGTCCTGGGGTCCACACAAACACCACTGAACGACCGGACCATTCCAGGGCATAGATGGACTTGTGGATGGTCACTACCAAAGGATGACGAGGGTAGCATTGGCTGATAACTTGTAGCCTGCTCAAGGAGTCAGCACACAGAAGAAACGACTCCCCAAGGCATGAATGGATGTGCTCAAGAGCATGAGATATAGCCAGCAGCTCTGCAGTGAAAACACTGCAGCCATTGGGCAAGGTATGCTGTTCAATATGTCCTCCGTGGATATACGCAAAGCCGACGTGACCATCAGCCATCGAGCCATCAGTGTAAATCACTTCATGGCCTCGGTAGATGTCAAGAATCGAGATGAAGTGACAGTGGGGAGCCGCAGGGTGAACAGAGTCATTTGAGCCACGTGAAAGGTCCAGGCGAAGCCACAGCCTAGGTGGTATACAGGTGGTAAAGTCAAGAACTCCAGTTCACATAGAAGGGATCAGACACAAACTGCAATTGTAAGCCCTGACCTGGGCCACCAATGTGGGAGATGAACCACCATGGACAGGAAAAGGAGATGTTAATTCAGATGCGCAGGAGAACTATGAATGTAACTGGCAAGCAGTTGTGCATGCCTGACCTACAATGAAGGAACTCCAGCCTCCGCAAGGAGGCTGGTCACTGGACTCGAGCTAAAGCTTCCGTCGCTAGTCGAACGCCACAGTGGTGCACTGGGTCGAGTAACCGCAATACTGAGGGTACCGCTGAACCATAAACCAGGCTCCCATAGTCAAGGCAGGATTGAACAAGGGCTCTGTATAGCTGCAGTAGCACAGAGCGACCTGCACCCCAGTTGGTGTTGCTCAGGCAGCGGAGGGTATTGAAGTGCTGCCAGCACTTCCACTTAAGCTGACCAAGCTGAGGAAGCCAAGTCAATCGGGCATTGAAAACCAGTCCTAAAAATCGATACGTCTCCACTACAGTGAGGGAATCATCAGTAAGGTAAAGTTCTGGTTCTGGATGAACGGTAAAACTCCGACACACGTGCATAACACATGACTTTGCGGGTGAAAAGTGAAAGCCATGAGCTAGAGCCCATCACTGCACCTTGTGGATGGCTTCCTATAAGTGCCGCTCAGGAACACCAGTACTGGTGGAGCAGTACGAAATGCAGAATTCGTCTGCATACAGAGAGGGGAGATGGACGGCCCTACAGCTGCTGCTAGACCGTTAATGGACACTAAAAATAGAGATACACTCAATACAGAGCCCTACAGGACCCCATTCTCCTGGATATGGGGGAAACTATGGGGGACACCAACTTGGACACGCGAAGTAGGAAGCAACAGGAAACTCTGGATACCCAACTCGTATAATTTTCCAAGGATATAATGTTGCCAGGTCGTGTCATAGGCTTTTCGTAAACCAAAAACGACGGCAAAAAGGTGTTGGTGTATGGAAAAGGCTGTTCACATGGCAGACTCGAGGGACACAAGATTATCAGTGGTAGAGCAACCCAGGCGGAAGCAACCCTGGCACGGAGCCAGCAGTCCACGTGACTCCAGAACCAAACCCAACCACCGACACACCACACGTACCAGCAGCTTACAAAGAACATTGGTGAGGCTGATGGGCAAATAGCTATCCACATCAAGCAGGTTTTTGCCGGGTTTGAGCACTGATATGATGGTGCTCTCCCACCAGTGCGATGGAAAGATACCATCACACCAGGTCTGGTCGAAGAATACGAGGAGATGTCGCTTGTAGTCAGACGAGAGATGTTTAGTCATCTGATTGTGGATCCAATTGGGCCCAGGAGCTGTGTTGGGGCAATGTGCAAAAGCACTGAGCAGCTCCCACTCAAAGGTTATGAGGTGCTCCAGGGAAGGGTGCCACTTATGCTGCTGTAGTACTTACCGACGCTCATTAATTGCATCAGCGACTTCCGGTGACCACCAAAGGACTGTCTTTCGCTGAGGGCACCCAAAAGAACAAGGGATCGTGTTTTCCACCGCAGACGATCGTTGTAGTTACCTGCTCAACCAACACATCGATGTTCCCATGTGGGGGGAGATTCAACAGTGAAAGCAGAGGTGAAAGTTTCCCAGTCTGCCATGTTTAAAGCCCATGTGGGCAGGTATCTGTGGGCCTGATGCCAGGTCAGTGACATGAAGATGGGGAAGTGGTCACTATCACACAGGTGCAGTGGATAGATGGGAAAAGGCCAGGACTGCAAACTGAGAGATCAATGGCCAAATATTTGCCATGTGCCACACTAAAATGTATGGTGGCCCCAGTATTTAAGAGGCAAAGGTCGAGTTGCGACAGTAAATTTTTGACATTTCTGCCTCAGCCAGTAAGAACTGCACCACCCCACAAGGGGTTACGAGCGTTAAAATCTCCAAAAAGTAGGAAAGGTTTAGGGAGTTGATCAATCACTGCAGCCAATATTTTCAGGGTTACCACACCATCTGGAGGGAGATATACATTGCAGACAGTTATTTCCTGTGTTATCCATATTATAACAGCCACAGCTTCAAGAGGGGTTTGAAGGGGCACAGGTTCACTGCATTCCGAGTCCAAGATGTAGACGCAAACTGACACTCTATTGTAGTTGCTACGGTTCCTGCAATCTCCCTTATAGCCACGGAGGGCAGGGGTTCACATTGCCGGTAATCAGGTTTCCTGGAAGGCAATGCAGAAAGCAGGTGTAAAGCTTAACAGTTTCCATAGATCAGCCAGGTGGTGGAAAAAACCACCGCAGTTCCTCTGGAGGATGACGTTATTGTGTGGCTGGGAAAGCATGAAGCATGCAAGGAGGCAGGTTATGCCTCAGGGTCACCTGCTGCCTCCGACTGAATATTTGTAGCCATTTCTATGGTGGATGAGGCATCAGTGAGATCCAGGTCTGCAGGGGACACTAAGATCTCCACTGCATCCTCAGATGCAGAATTGATAGGGAGTGGTGGTGTTGGGCATTCAGAGGGTCCTGTTTCTTAGCAGATTTCTTCTTAGTTTGCTTGCTCTCTCACTTCTCTTCAGAGAAAATTTCCCCGGAGCAGCTTCAGGCAAGGACGAAGACCATGAAGCTCTTCATCTACCAGCTTTTGGCTTCTTCAGGCACTGGCAAGTGTCCACAGTGGCATTAGTGGAGACCTTGGAAGACAGGGCCCCAAGGAACCCCTTCCGCATGAGAGGAGTCAGAGGAGGCTGTTGCTTCTCCAGCAGGGGAGTGGGGACCGTGTCCCCTGCGTTACGGGGGGCCTTGCTCCCGAAGTAGGTGCTTTGGGAGCAACAAAGGAAGATTTGTCCCCTACCACCAAGAGGGCAGATGTATTCTGGTGGCCCAGAGGGCCCACTGTTCGGGGCACAGAGTGAGGAACCATTGGCACTTGGGATGATGGTGATGTAAAGGCAGCATATGTCGACATCAACAGTATGGGGTGTAATCTTTGGAATTTAGATTTAGCCTGTGTGTAAGTCAAGCGGTCCAGGGTCTTGTACTCCATTATTTTCCACTCTTTTGGGAGTACTGGGCAGTCTGGTGAGCAGGGGGAGTGGTGCTCTCCACGGTTCATGCAAGTGGGAAGTGACGCACATGGAATATCTGGGTGCAGTGGACATCCGCAGTCACGACATGTGACACTGGAAGTGCAGCGGGAAGATATGTGCCTGAACTTCCAGCACTTAAAGCATCACACAGGAGGAGGGATGTATGATTTAACATCACAGTGGTAAACCATCAACTTGACTTTTTCAGGCAATGAATCACCCTTAACGGCCAAGATAACGGCACCGGTAACAACCTTGTTGTCTTTGGGTCCCCTGTAAATGTGCCGGATGAAATGAACACCCCACTGTTCTAAATGGGTGCAGTCTCATCGTCAGACTGCAAGAGGAGGTCATGATGGAAAATAGTCCCCTGGACCATGTTGAGGCTTTTATGGGCAGTGACAGAAACAGGAATGTCACCCAGGTTGTCACAGGTGAGTAACGCTCAGGATTGGGCTGGGGATGTTGTCTGAATCAAGACTGCGTTTTTTCACATCTTGGACAGAGCTGTGATTTCTCCAAACTTATCCTCAAGGTGTTCAAAATTGAAGCTTCATCGGCAGAAAAGAGTCCCCCTCGGTTCTGCTACAAACTAAAAAATGAGGCGAATATGGCTCTCTCCATTCTGTAGCTCTACGTTCCTCCCACAGTGTAGCAAGGGAGGGAAACGATTTAGGGCCACACCTGTCGGCATTGTATTCTATCTTACCCTTCTTAGAGACTGCTGGTGCCATATGGTCACTAGCAAAAAATGATTTAGTCCACTTCATTGCGGGTCATCCGCCCTGATGCCACCCACTCCGATCAGGGGCTCTCCCGGGCACCACCCAGCCACAACAAAAGCCAACTGGTATGATGGCCGTTGCCGGGAGTCCTGATGCCCCAGGAAGACAGGCATCTATTCCTTGGCATACATGGGGAGTTTGCAACTCAGGCATCAGCAGTGCGATCCCTGTGTTGTCAGGGGGATATCACCAAATGGGTAATGACTACCCCACCACAATGGACTGGCTACCATGCTGGACATTGGGTGCAGGGAAATCCAATTGTCATGGGAGCAAAAGAGGACAGGAGACAATGGAAGAAGATGACATACCCCAGAAAGTGTCCTCGCCCAAATAGTTGAGTTGCAGGTGGAGATGCAAAGCCATGACAAGAGATTTCGGAGATCAAATCTAAGAGCATCCTTACCCATATGGCCTGCACTTCTGTAGAATTTCAAAAGTGGCAGGTCAGATCATAGAATGGAACCTGAACTCATGGGGCCAAAAAGTGTGAGACTCCTTTTAGTCACCTCTTGACAGGCAGGAATACCTCGGGCCTATTTCAACCCCCAGACCCGCAGGGGGTCTTTTTGCTGGATCAGTTGCCCAATGTTCATCAGATTTTTGCGTGTATTAATGACGTCACTGAAATTAAGGATTTTACGCAGCTTCACAGCATGGTCAAGACAGAAGTCAACTGAGGAATTACAATTTATGAAATTTATGGAATTACCAAATTTCATAAAATTGGAGCTATTTGGTGGATTTCCTTCCTCTGCTATGTGATTTCATCACTGCTAATAGCCACTACAAGGAAGTTCATTAATATTCATAGTATTGACAGTTTCCACGTTTATTGCTCTTCAATGAAAGTATGCCTGAGTGGAGAATGGCCATTTCCACAAAAATAAAGACGCTAAGGAGCATTTCTTAATGACTTTGAAGTTCCCATTGGGCCTTCCAACCTCTGTTGCATATAGGACTGTGACAATGTCTTACATAACTGTTATAATTTTTAAAAAGAGTCATTTTTTTATTTAATGAAAACTGTTCCAGTTGCTGTAGAGAACTTCACTGAGTCATCTACCGGCTTCAGTATTTACATCAAGCTGTTTCAAGCAGTTCTGAAAAATTTTGCTGCAGAGAGGCAATGTCACACTGCAAACACAGAAAAACCTTTTTTTAATTTCAAAATATTCTATCATCATATCCAATTTTACTTAAAACTGCACAGTCTTCAGTTACAGAAGGCTAACCTGTAACCAACTTGCAAACATTGTGTCCAGCAAATACCAACCCAGCCATTTTTGAGTAAGCTCCCAGAGGTGCTTATCATTTAATGCCACCTAATGAGAATGAGATTGTGCAGTAGAAACAGTAAATGACAGATCCCTTTTGAAAATGAGCTTTATACCACATTCTCTTCTGTAATAATAGCATACAATTCATTCATAAATAACTTTCAGACAACTTTCTGATAAGAGTGTCACTACACTTACATTGACAACTACAAAACTGTTCTCTTCCTTGTGCCAATTAAAAAAAATTTAACAAAGAAATGCTCATAATGCTTATAACTCAGTACTGTGATAACAGATTTTTAATTGATAACACATGTCAGTACTAACTGAATGGGACAAGTATCAAATTGTAGAATTAACTGAATTTTTTGTGATGTGTACAAAGTATTTTGGTGTGAGAATTACAACCTCCTTTTGCATTCCTATTGTTTTAAGGATTCAAGATGTTCAGTTCTTATTTAAGAGGAAATGTGTTATGCTAATCAATTAAAAAAAGATAGCTGTCATATACTGGAAAGAAATTACAGTGATGCAATATTTTTCCTGTTTTATTTATTATTTGCTGCATGTGTCTGACACCCCATTTTATTTGAAGAAAGATGCAATAGTAGTTTCTAATGTAGATACTGTACATACTGTTGTTAATTCAAACTGAAAAGTATAATTAATGAAAACCATAATTAATTACCCGGTAGTTATCTGCAAGTATTTGTTCTGAGCTCCGAAAAGACAAACAATAAAAAGTATTCTAAGCAGATGATGTAACATTAGTAATAAACACACTGTGCAAACAGGAACCAGAGAAAGGGTTCTGTGGTGGTGGTTGTGTTCTTGATGCTACATACTGATAATAAGTTAAACCGAAAAAAAAAAAAATCTCATTGTGGATCTCCTACTATGACTAGACTCAAAACAGTTTTGCCAAGTAAATGTGCATCAATTTTGAGATCATATAAATCCATCACCTGTATTTTAATTGGCTGATGTTCTTTGGTAATTTATTTAAAGGTGACTCAGCAGTTTGCCACAGAGCATTCACCACGCAAAATAAAGTAACTGGAACTGTGTACATGCTTTGTACAACAGATCTTGCAATCATTTATTTAACCAATTTGCCGTACTCCTAAAACATATACTGTCTGATCAAATTTCTCACCAACAAACCATACTACTTTGCTTCAGAAAGAGACTTCTCTGTCCAAACACTTACGCTTAATCCATCTTGGACTTTTCATTGTTTGATTCTGTTACACTTTTGTATGGGGTGTACCAGTCTGTTATGATGCCAGAACCCAACTCATGTCTGCTTTCATGTTTATTTGATAAGAGCTCCAAATGCTGGTACAGAACTCAAGAAATGAACACACTAGTATCATGTATGCAGTTTTCTTTACGAATGATCTGCACTTTCCCAAATTTAATTCTTTTACTTAACTTCCTTATTACTGATTTCACAAGCTCAACCAATCACACACTGCAACATATTAACCACAAACATTCACCCATTATGTCAGACTGCAGCAGCTTACCATTAAATTTGTAATCACATGAAAATTATCTTTTATTTATCCACATTTGATGAGATCAGTCACACAGAAACTCATTCATGCCATTATACACTATCTTTTGGCTGTCTAGTGACAATACCTTCCTGTATACAAAAGCATCAGCAGCAAATAATCAGACAGTGCTCATGGCTCTATCTACTAAATTACATATGTACATTGAAAAACAATAGTGGTCCTATTACACTCCTTTGGGGTACAACTAATGCTATTTTCCTTTATATTGAACATTTTCCACCCAGGACAACAAACTTAATTCTATGAATAACAAACTATTTGAGTCTCCCATAAATTTGACCTACAGAAAATAACACATACATATTGAAACATGTCTTGGTACACAAAAAAGAAATATATTGTGTTTTATATAAGCCAGTGTTTAAATAGCCCAAGAACCTGCAACATATATGTAAAGAAACCCTGTTGGGTATAATTTTGTTATTAGTCAACAATGAGGCACAATGTCAAATATCTTTTAAAAAATCTAAGCACAGAAACCACTTCTTCAACTGCATCTTCTATTTGCAAGCTACTGTGCATGAATAAAGCAAGCTGCTTATCAAATTTGTAGTTTTTTCTGAACCAGTGTGATTCTGTCAAAGGAGCTTCTTTTCCTCCAAGAACATCATTAAGTTTAAGCTTAAAACCTGCTACAAGATCTGGTAACAGTTGGACATTGCCAAAACTGGTCTGTAATTTTGAGCATCCATTGTTTTGCCCTTTTAGTGAACAGGATTGACCTGCACTCTTTACCAGTCATAAGAGACTATTCACTGGATGAAAGAATCACCATAAATATGACCTATGAGAAGTACTACTTCTGAAACATATCCAATGTAAAAATAAATAGGAATTCTGAGAGTACACATTCCTTGTTCACTTTGAGCAGTCCTGTTTTTCGCTGCTGTTGTGAGTGCAGTTGTCAAACAATGGTAAAAATTGTCGTATTCTCCTGTGTTTTATTTTTTATTTTACACGTCTAGTTCTGTAGGACCAAACCGAGGTGCAAATCTCTAAGGTCATGGAACATATCAGTACATGAAATTACAACATAAAAATAATAACAGATAAAATAAAATGTTTGTCTGTTGTGGTCTTCAGTCCAGAGACTGGTTTCATGCACCTCTCCATGCTACTCTATCCTGTGCAAGCCTCTTCATCTTCGAATAACTACTGCAACTGACGTCCTTCTGAATCTGCTTAGCGTATTCATCTCTTGGTCTCTATGTATGATTTTTACCCTCCACACTTCCCTCCAGTACTAAATTGTTAATCCCTTGATGCCTACAAATGTGTCCAACCAACCAATCCCTTCTTCTTGTCAAGTTGTGCCACAAATTCCTCTTCTTCCCAATACTATTTGGTACCTCCTCATTAGTTACGTGATCTACTCACCTCATCTTGAGCATTCTTCTGTAGCACCACATTTCAAAAGCTTCTATTCTCTTCTTGTCTAAACTGTTTATCATCCATGTTTCACTTCCATACATGGCTACACACCACACAAATACTTTCAGAAAAGACTTACTAGCACATAAACCTATACTTGATGTTAACAAATTTCTCTTCATCAGAAAAGGATTCCTTGCCATAGCCAGTCCACATTTTATATCCTCTCTACTCCGACCATCATCAATTATTTTTCTCCACAAATAACAAAACTCATTTACTACTTTAAGTGTCTCATTTCCTAATCTAATACCCTCGGCGTCACCTGATTTAATATGACTACATTCCATTACTCTCATTTTACTTTTGTTGATGTTCAACTTATATCCTCCTTTCAAGACACTGTCCATTCCATTCAGCTGCTCTTCTAGGTCCTTTTCTGTCTCTGATAACTACGATGTCATTGGCAAACCTCAAAGTATTTATTTCTTCTCCTAGGATTTTAATTCCTTTACTGCTTGCTGAATATACAGATCGAAAAACATCAGGGATAGGGTACAACCCTGTCTCACTCCCTTCTCAACCACTGCTTGCCTTTCATGTCTCTTAACTCCTCTGACTGCCATCTGGCGTCTGTACAAATTGTAAATAGCCTTTCGCTCCATGTATTTCACCCCTGCCACCTTCAGAATTTGAAAGAGAGTATACCAGTCAACACTGTCAAAAGCTTTCTCTAAGTCTACAAATGCTAGAAACATAGGTTTGCCAGTCCTTAACCTATCTTCTAAGATAAGTTGTAGGGTCAGTATTGCCTCGCATATTCCAACATTTCTATGGAATCCAAACTGATCTTCCCCAAGGTCGGCATCTACCTGTTTTTCCATTCATCTGTAAGGAATTTGTGTTAGTACTTTGCACACGTGACTTATTAAACTGATAGTTCGGAAATTTTCATACCTGTCAACGCCTGCTTTCTTTGGGATTGGAATAATTATATTATTCTTGACATCTGAGGGTATTTCACCTGTCTCATACATCTTGCTCACCAGATGGAAGAGTTTTATCACAAACGGCTCTCCCAAGGCTATCAGTAGTTTTATTGGAATGTGGTCTACAACTGGGGCCTTGTTTTGACTTAGGTCTTTCACTGCTCTGACAAATTCTTCACACAGTATGATATCTTCCATTTCATCTTCATCTACATCCTCTTCCATTTCATCTTCATCTACATCCTCTTCCATTTCCACAATATTGTCCTCAAATACATCACCCCTGTATAGACCCTCTGTATACTCCATCCATCTTTCTGCTTTCCCTTCTTTGCTCAGGATTCGTTTTCCATCTGAGCTCTTGATATTCACACAGGTGGTTCTCTTTTCTCCAAAGGTCTCTTTAATTTTCCTGTTGGCACAATCTATCTTACCCCTAGTGACATGTGCCTCTACATCCTTACATTTTCCCTCTAGCCATCCCTGCTTAGCCACCTTGTGCTTCCTGTCGATCTCATTTTTTAGATGTTTGTATTCCCTTTGCCTGCTTCATTTACTGCATTTTTATATTTCCTCCTTTCATCAATTACATTCAATGTCTCTTGTGTTACCAAGGATTTCTACCAGTGCTCTTTACCTACTTGATCCTCTGCTGCCTTCACTATTTCATCTCTCAAAGCTACACTTTCTTCTTCTACTGTATTTCTTCTACATCTACATACATACTCTGCAATCCACCATATGGTGCGTCGCAGAGGGTACCCCGTACCACAACTAACATCTACTCTCCTTGTTCCACTCCCAAACAGAAGGAGGGAAAAATGATTGCCTATATGCCTCTGTACGAGTCCTGATCTCTCTTCTGTTATCTTTGTGGTCTTTCTGCGAAATGTAAGTTGGCAGCAGTAAAATTGTACTGCAGTCAGCCTCAAATGCTAGTTCCCTAAATTTCCTCAGTAGCGATTCACGAAAAGAATGCCTTCTTTCCTCTAGAGGCTCCCACCTGAGTTCCTGAAGCATTTCCGTAACACTCGCGTGATGATCAAACCTATCAGTAACAAATCTAGCAGCCCGCCTCTGAATTGCTTCTATGTCCTCCCTCAATCCGACCTGATAGGGATCCCAAATGTTTGAGCAATACTTAAGAATAGCTCATATTAGTGTTTTATAAGCGGTCTCCTTTACAGATGAACCACATCTTCCCAAAGTTCTACCAAGGAACCGAAGACGACTATCTGCCTTCCCCACAACTGCCATTATATGCTTGTCCCACTTCATATCACTCTGCAATGTTACGCCCAAGTATTTAATCGACGTGACTGTGTCAAGCACTACACTACTAATGCAGTATTCAAACATTACAGGATTCTTTTTCCTATTATCTGCAGTAATTTACATTTAAATTAATGATGATATAAATAAAATAGAAAGAAACTTCCACATGGGAAAAATATATTAAAAACAAAGATTCCAAGACTTACCAAGCGGGAAAGTGTCGGCAGACAGGCACAATGAACAAAACACACATACAGAATTACTAGCTTTCGCAACCGATGGTTGCTTCTTCAGGAAAGAGGGAAGGAGAGGGAAAGACGCAAGGATGTGGGTTTTAAGGGAGAGGGTAAGGAGTCATTCCAATCCCGGGAGCGGAAAGACTTCCTTTAGGGGGAAAAGAGGACAGGTGTACACTCGCACACACACACATATCCATCCGCATATACACAGACACAAGCAGACATGTACACTCGCACACACACACATATCCATCCGCACATACACAGACACAAGCAGACATGTCTGCTTGTGTCTGTGTATGTGTGGATGGATGTGTGTGCGTGTGTGCGCGAGTGTACACCTGTCCTTTTTTCCCCCTAAGGGAAGTCTTTCCGCTCCCGGGATTGGAATGACTCCTTACCCTCTCCCTTAAAACCCACATCCTTTCGTCTTTCCCTCTCCTTCCCTCTTTCGTGAAGAAGCAACCATCGGTTGCGAAAGCTAGTAATTCTGTATGTATGTTTGTGTGTTTTGTTCATTGTGCCTGTCTGCCGGCACTTTCCCGCTTGGTAAGTCTTGGAATCTTTGTTTTTAATAGAAGTAATTTACATTTATCTATATTTAGAGTTAGCTGCCATTCTTTACACCAATTACAAATCCTGTCCAAGTCATCTTGTGTCCTCCTACAGTCACTCAACGACGACAGCTTACTGTACACCACAGCATCACCAGCAAACAGCCGCACATTGCTATCCACCCTATCCAAAAGATCATTTATATAGATAGAAAACAACATCAGACCTACCACACTTCCCTGGGGCACTCCAGATGATACCCTCACCTCCAATGAACACTCACCATCGAGGTGAAGCTTTCTATAACCTCTCGTTCTTTCAATGTTTCCAGGTCCCATCTCCATAAATTCCAACCCTTTCTGCAGTTTCTTCATTTTTAATCTACAGTTTATAACCAATGAATTGTTGTCAGAGTCCACATCTGCCCCTGGAAATGTCTGAAAATTTAAAACTTGGTTCCTAAATCTCTGATGTATCATTTTATATGAAACCTTCCAGCATCTCCAGGCCTCTTCCATGTATACAACCTTCTTTCATGATTCCTAAACCAAATGTTTATGAACCCAAAAAAAAAGACAAGCCATAAGTTTATGTAAACGCAATCAACAGTATAACATAGGAACCAGCTTAATTTTTCATGGAACTTCTCCATTGAATAGGAGTGACCCGTGATGAAATTCTTCAGTTTTGATTTGAAAGTGCATGGATTACTGCGAAGATTTTTGAATTTTTGTGGTAGCTTGTGAAAATGGCTGCAGCAGTATATTGCACACCTTTCTGCACAAGAGTCAAGGAAGTGCGATCCAAATGCAGATTGGATTTCTGCCAGGTATTAACTGAGTGGAAGCTGCTAATTCTTGGGAATACCTGATATTGTTAACAAGAAACAATAGTAAAGAATACATATATTGAGAGGCCAATGTCCGAATACCCAGAATAGTGAACAGGAGTCAACAAGAGGTTCACGAACTTACACAACTTATTGCTCGAACTGCCTGTTTCTGAGCCAAAATATCCTTTGAGAATAGGAAGAGTTACCCAAAAAAGTAATACTGTACACCACAAGTGAATAAAAATAGCCAAAGCAGACTACTTTTCATGTCAAACTATCACTTGCTTCAGACACCGTTCAAATAGTAAAAATGGCTGCATTAAGTCTTTGAACAAGATCCTGAATGTGGTCTTTCCATGACAGTTTACTATCTATATGAATGCCTAGAAATCTGAACTGTTCAGTTTCATTAATCATATGCCCATTCTGTGAAATTAAAATGCTGGGTTTTGTTGAATTATGTATTAGAAACTGTAAACATTGAGTCTTACTGTGATTTAACATTAGTTTATTTTCTAAAAGCCATGAACTTATGTTATGAACTGCACTATTTGAAACAGAGCCAGTGTTGCACACAACGTCCTTTACTACCAAGCTATTGTCATTAACAAACAGAAATATTTTAGAATTGCCTGTAATACTAGAGAGCATATAATTTACATAAATAAATACAGAACAGGAGTGGCCCTAGCTCTACATCACAGCCATTCTCAACACTGTGAATTATGACCTTTTGCTGTCTGTTGTTAAAGTAAGAGGTGAACCAATTGTGAGCTACTTCTCGTATTCCATAATGATCCAACTTCTAGAGCTATATTTTGTGATCAACACAATAAAATGCCATAGTTAAATAAAAAAAGATGCCTTGCATTTGGCATGTTTTGTTTAATCCACTCTGTACCTCACAGAGAAAAGAGAATATAACATTTTTAGTTGTCATATCACTTCTAAAACTAAACTGTACATTTCATAGCAAATTATGTAAAATAAAGCGGTCAATTATTCTTACACACACAGCCTTTTCAGTAACTTTAGCAAACACTGATGGCTTAGAAATACGTCTAAATTGTCTACGTTATTCCTTTCTCCCTTTTTATAAAGTACATTTAATACAGAATACTTTAATAATTCAGGAAACTGACCATTCTTAAAGGAAAAAGTACAAATATGTATAAGTACAGGGCTAACATGTGGAGCACAGTACTTTAATATTCTGCAAGGCACATGATCATATCCATGACAGACCTCAGTCTTCAGTGATTTAATTACTGATTCAATCTTCCCCATGTCAGTATCACAGAGCAGTGTTTCACACATCACTATCCTAAAGTAATTTTCCAAGAGCGTTACATGATTCGCTGTAGAAACTAAGTTTTTATTTAATTCACCAGCAATGCTCAGAAAATGGTTGTTAAATATTGTACTTATATCTGACTTATAGGTTGTTGTCTTCAGTCCTGAGACTGGTTTGATGCAGCTCTCCATGCTACTCTATCCTGTGCAAGCTGCTTCATCTCCCAGTACCTACTACAACCTACATCCTTCTGAATCTGCTTAGTGTACTCATCTCTCGGTCTCCCTCTACGATTTTTACCCTCCACACTGCCCTCCAATGCTAAATTTGTGATCCCTTGATGCCTCAAAACATGTCCTACCAACCGATCCCTTCTTCTAGTCAAGTTGTGCCACAAACTTCTCTTCTCCCCAATCCTATTCAATACCTCCTCATTAGTTACGTGATCTATCCACCTTATCTTCAGTATTCTTCTGTAGCACCACATTTCGAAAGCTTCTATTCTCTTCTTGTCCAAACTAGTTATCGTCCATGTTTCACTTCCATACATGGCTACACTCCAAACAAATATTTTCAGAAATGACTTCCTGACACTTAAATCTATATTCGATGTTAACAAATTTCTCTTCTTCAGAAATGCTTTCCTTGCCATTGCCAGTCTACATTTTATATCCTCTCTACTTCGACCATCATCAGTTATTTTACTTCCTAAATAGCAAAACTCCTTTACTACTTTAAGTGTCTCATTTCCTAATCTAATTCCCTCAGCATCACCCGATTTAATTTGACTACATTCCATTATCCTCGTTTTGCTTTTGTTGATGTTCATCTTATATCCTCCTTTCAAGACACTGTCCATTCCGTTCAACTGCTCTTCCAGGTCCTTTGCCGTCTCTGACAGAATTACAATGTCATCGGCGAACCTCAAAGTTTTTACTTCGTCTCCATGAATTTTAATACATACTCCAAATTTTTCTTTTGTTTCCTTTACTGCTTGCTCAATATACAGATTGAATAACATCGGGGAGAGGCTACAACCCTGTCTCACTCCTTTCCCAACCACTGCTTCCCTTCCGGGGAGAGGCTACAACCCTGTCTCACTCCTTTCCCAACCACTGCTTCCCTTTCATGCCCCTCGACTCTTATGACTGCCATCTGGTTTCTGTACAACTTGTAAATAGCCTTTCGCTCCTTGTATTTTACCCCTGCCACCTTTAGAATTTGAAAAAGAGTATTCCAGTCAGCATTGTCAAAAGCTTTCTGTAAGTCTACAAATGCTAGAAACGTAGGTTTGCCTTTTCTTAATCTTTCTTCTAAGATAAGTCGTAAGGTCAGTATTGCCTCACGTGTTCCAACTTATAGGTAAGAGAAATATTTTTACTGTGCATTGACTTTATATCATCAGTCTTGTGCTGCTCATCAGACACTTTCTTCACAACTGACCATATAGTTTTAATTTTATCCTGTGAATTAGCTATTCTATTTGTGTACCACATACTCTTTGCCTTCCTAATAACATTTTTAAGCACCTTATAATACTGTTTGTAATGGGTTGCTGTGGCTTACTTGTGGCTACTTCTAACATTTTGATATAATTCTCACTGTGTTCTGCATGGCATCCTTATCCCACTAACCAGCCACCCAGACTGCATTTTACTGCTACTACCCTGTTTAGAACATTGTAATGGAAAGCAACTTTCAAAGAGCACGAGAAATGTGTTAATGAAAGCATTATATTTGTCATCTATGTTACTGGCACTATAAACATACTGCCACTCTTGTTCCTTAATGAGGTTTAAGAAACACTATTACCTTTTCTACATAGTTTGCAATTATACAGGGTGATTATAATTAAACTTTCAAAATGCTGTACAAATAACACCACTGGTCAAAATGACATCAAATTGCAATGGAATATTATCGAAGAAGGGGGAAAATGTACCACAGAAGAAAAAAAAAAATAGTGTGAAAATTAATCAATAGATGGAGCTGTATGTGTTAGAATATGTAAATGAAAACACCTGTGATGCGCATGACCCATTGAAGTTGGTATAAACATGCCGGGTACACAGCTTTTCCTCCTTTTGCGTCTGCAATGTTCGCCATGACTGTTTCAATGCAGGATTGCACCCTGCAAAAAGACAGGTTCTTTTGGTGTGTAACCTAGTAGAGGGAGGAAACGAACTTATTCAATGTCAGTGGAAGCAGTGGCCAAAGCAATGCAAGAGGAGACAAGTGGTGGTGCTCAAACATGTAGTGCACGGAGAATTGCCCGAACATTGGACATACCCATGGCTTGGTGCGCAAAATCCTACGAAATATTCCTACGAAACATCCTTCTTTGCTATCTACTCAAAATTACCCATGTGCACAAGTTGCTTCCTTTTGACCTGCCCAGCAAGAGACCTTTGCTTTAGAAATTCTTGCTTGCATGGAATGGATGATGATTGGCCATGGAAGATTTTTTGGACAGACAAAGCCCACTTCCATCTGACAGGATATGTCAATACACAGAATTGTCGAATATGGGCAACGGAAAATCCACACGCAAATCAACCACTACCACTCCATCCTGAAAAGGTCAGTGTGTGGTGCGGTTTTACAGCATCATTTATCAAAGAACCATATTTTTTTGAAGATACGGGTGTTTTCGGTCCTGTTATGTGTACTGTCACTGGTAAGCGCTATGACGGTCTTTTGCGCATCCACATCATTCCAGCTTTCCAACAGTGTGTATATGTGGATGGGATCATTTTTATGCAAGATGGCACACCTCTGCACATTGCAAATCCAGTTAAGCAGCTGCTGAAGCGCCATTTCGGAAATGCTACAATTATCAGCCACCATTTCCCTACAGCCTGGCCATCCCGATCACCTGATCTTATTCCGTGTGACGTGTAGCTGTGGGGCTGTCTGAAAGATGATGTGTTCAGTGTTCCGATTGCGAACTTAGTTGCATTGAAGGTACACACTGCACAACACATTCTGAATGTGACCCCGGAAACCCATTGATCAGTTGTGGAACATGCTGTTTTTCAATTTCAACTTTTGCAGGAAACAGTGGACAGCATATTGAACATGTTTTGTGCCAGTCACAGGGAAATTAATAATCCGATTTGATTTTGATTTATGCAGAATTTTTGGCCTCAGGGCAATTACAAACCAATTTTTCCCATCTGATGTGATATGACCTTGCCGCAGTGGATGGGCTTACATAACTAACAGTGTCACACATGCACACTGAATAGTACAGTTTGTTTAATGCCAAATGTACACCTTAGGCATTGTTGTATGATTCATTTGTCATTTTTAGTCGACAACTATTAAATTATAATGCTTACAGCACCATCTATTTATATACTTTGTAACTATTTATTTTACTCCTCTATACTTTTCCCCCTTCTCCAAAAATATTCCATTGCAATTTGACATAATTTGTCAATGGACTCAAAAGAAGTACTGTTTTTTTACATACATGGCCATTCCCCCACTCCACAAAGAACTCTTTGAAAAACAGCCATCTAATATGTATCCTGTAAAAGGAAGCCTCTGAATTGCCAAATTATTTAAGTGGTGCTCTGATATACTAATAATGTCAGAGTTAACATCTGCAAGCAGTTCACTAACTTCATCTCTAATACCACTTATATTTTGATGAAACATGCTAATTCTTTCTCTACTTGGATATCTAACCTCCTCTGGACGTGACTCCTTTGTTACAGGACTTCTTTTGAGCAGGGATACCTATCAGCTGACTTCAATCTAAAAAAGGTGCAGCTCTAACACCGACTACTATAGGAAGTTTTCCGTGAGAGATCCCACCACTATCCACTGCACTATCACTTATAAGTTTTGCCAGCCTCCCTATCTCATACCTACTGAGGTGCAGGCCATGACTAGTGAACTGGTACCACTGAAATGTGAGCCACGCCGTCCGCCACCAGTGCCTTCTCCAGCCGAAGTTAACATGCATAACAGCAGCATTAAGATGAGAGCAATCATGACACTGAAACATCTGCACGAGTCTGAGTAGCTATCTTTACCAAGTCACCACCTACATCATACACCCCGTCCCTATCAAGACTATTCCCTGCCACACCCACAACCACTACCTGATACTCTTTTGTAAAATTACTAAATAACTTCCCTATGTTAACATCACCCGAGCCAACCCTGCACTAGGCTTCACAATACTGGTGACGTGGTACTCAGTCCCTAACACTTCCTGCAAACTGCTGGCCCACACCTCTGCCATGTGAACTACCAAGCAACAGAACCTTCTGCATATCTAATGCATTTCAGCTTTCTGTCTATTTTCTGGATGGAAAGTTTTATTTGTCTGGCCAGAACTTTCTTAGTATTGACACAGAGCCCACTATGTGGAAGCAAAAATTGTCATCAAGTTTTCTTTGCTAATTTACTTCTTTCTCTTTTGTACTTTCCACAATATTCTCTGAATGAGTCCATTGACCTATGATGGGTCTTTCTAGACTTTTTTTAGTTTGCTTGGTACGTAAACTGCTTCACAAAAAAGTGAGGCACCCGCAAGGGGGTAAATAAACAAAATGTAGCTTCACGGGTTGAGAGGGTAAATGATGTTACTTCATTGCTATTTGCCCACTTACTGGTAAAAAACTGCAACACCTCTGACCTGGATACACACATTAATTCAGGTGGGGAGCATCTCCTGTGGCAAGATGATCTATAACTGTTGCTACTAGTCTTTGATATCATGGATACTAGCACTGGAACAGAGTTGACATCCAAACTGATTCCTCACTTGTTCTATTGGGTGCAGATCTGGGGATCTTGCTGACTATTGGAGTACCTCAACACCACACAGTCAGTTCATAATGACACATGCTGTGTGTGGACAACCACTGTCCTAATGATAAAAATGATGCCACAACACTGATGTACAAGAGGTAACACATGAGGATGCAGGACATCTGTGACATTTCATTAAGCTGTCAGAGTTTCCTCAATCATTACTGACCTGATCTAAGTCATACTCAATGGCTCCCTACACCGTAACACCAGGAGTAACACTGCTAAGCCCCTCCAAAACATTGGAAGAATGAGAACTCTTGCCTGGTCATTGCCATACTTACTGACGATGCTCATCAGGGCTTGTGCAGAACTACAATTCATCGCCAATCACAATGCTTCCTGCTCATGGCACAGCTGTTTGTGTTGTGGTGCAAGGGACATTAATTCCCATCCAGCTACTGCTAATCTACAGCCAATGCTGTGGGATGACACAGAATCTTTCAAGGAGTCCATAAACTGTGCTCAGCTGACAAGCAAAGTTGTGAAGGGATTATGATGTGCCTGTGCACAATATGGCAAGCCTTCCCTGTCATGATCAGATATGCTGAACCAGAGCCTCGAAGATGAGTACACCTGCCCTCATGCTCCCATTTAGTTCAACTAAGGGCCACAGTCACATCCGAACACCCCATAAAAATGAGGCCCCTTTCAAACTTTGACAGGTGTTGATAATGCTGTCTCACACGAGAACACATCATCTCCATTCCCTTCATAGTGCACACTCAATGTCTGACTCTGTTCACACCCCTCTCATGCCCTACCAGGCTCGGTAACAATACTATACACTAACAACACTAATCACTCTGGTAACCATTTGACCAGTCACACAGTACTGCAACTCTAACCATTTATACACTTGCCGATGGTGAGTTTGTGTACTAAATTACATTGACATCCGACCATGTCTTCTAGCTATTTCACTTTTCTTGTCTGCCAGTGTATTTATAGAGTGAGCTTTGTGATGTGTTTACGCTTTACCCATTGCTCTTCTGTGTTTCGAGATTTGAACTAGGCTAAAGGTTTGAGCTTGTTATTTAGGTAGGTTGTTTGTATCAACCCTATCAAACACAAATACTGTCCAGTTTTTTTAACATTTTTTTTTTTGCTTTTGGTGACCATTACCTCTGTAAAGGCAGAGACTAAGTTTTGTATTGTTAAGTTGTCTGGTGCAAACTGTGTATGATCAAAAGCATATTCTACAGTAGGGAACAATCAAACGAGACAGTCGAGTTGTTACAACACTGACCTTACATTCGGAATGACAGAGTTTGCTCTATTCAACCATTCTGATTTAGCTTTTCCCAAATAATTTCAAGCAAATGCTGTGATGGTTCCTGCAGTAAGGCCAGGACCCACCACCTGGCCTTTCCTTGTAAAGACATATTTATATATTCTTTGCATATGTATATTTTGAATTATCTATTTTCATTGGCCCCCAATGACCTTGCCGTCGGTGTGGTGGCTTGCAGGCCTCAGCGATAAAGTCAGATGTACAAGAGGAGCAACCATAACACTGTTGAGAGGCCAAACAAATGTGTGGTTTCTGATGAAGGGTCGCAGTCTTTTCAGTAGCTGAAGAGGCAACAGTTTGGATGATTGACAGATCTGGCATTGTAATGCCAAACAAAACAGCCTTACTGTGCTGGTACTGTGAATGGCTGAAAGCGAGGGGAAGCTACAGCCGTAAATTTTCCTGAGGGCATGCACCTCTACTGTGTTGTTAAATGATGATCGCATCCTCTCGAGTAAAATATTCCAGAGGTAAAATAGCCATCCATTTGGAGTTTTGGGTGGGGACTACTCAGGAGGATGCTGCTGTCAGGAGAAACAAAACTGGTGTTCTGCAGATCAGAGCATAGTTGTTAGATCCCTTAACTGAGCATGTAAATCAGAAAATTTAAATTTAAGGATAATTGACGGGCTGAAGTTATATGTAGTGGGTATTATTGAAGTTTGGTGGTGGGAGGAGCTGGACTTCTGGTCAGGTGAATACAGGGTTATAAATTCAAAAGCACATAGGGTTAATGCAGGAGTGGGTTTAATAATGAATAAGAAAAATTGGAATGTGGGTAAGCTACTATGAACAGCATAGTGAACACATTATCATAGCTAAGATAGATACAAAGCCCACAATTACCACAGCAGTACTAGTTACACGCCAAGTAGTCTCAAGGATGATGAAGAGATTAAAGAAAGATATGGTGAGACAAAATAAATTATTCAGATAGATAGAAGGAAAATAGTAGGTATATGTGGACTTGGGGAAAGGAATGAGAGGAAACCACCTGGTAGAATCCTGCACACAGCATAATTTAATCATCGCTAACACATGGTTTAAGGATAACGAAAGAAGATTGTGTATGTGGAAGAGATCTGGTTTCAGACTGATTATATGTTCGTAAGACAGAGATTTGGGAAACAGATTTTAAAATTTAAGACATTTCCAGGGAGAGATGTGGACTCTGACCACTATTTATTGGTTATGAACTATACATTAAAAGTGAAGACACTGCAAAAAAGGTAGGAAATTAAAGAGATGAAACCTGAATAAGCTGAAAGAATCAGAGGTTGTTGAGAGTTTCAGAGGGGGCATTAGGCAATGGTCGACTAGAACAATAGAAAGGAACACAGGAGAAGATGAATGGATAGCTTTAAGAGATGAAACAGTGAAGGCAGCAGAGGATCAAACAGGTAACAAGACAAGGCCCAGTGGAAATCCTTCGATAACACACGAGATATCGAATTTAATTGATGAAAGGAGGAAATATAAAGAGGCAGTAAATGAAGCAAGCGAAAGGGAAGACAAACATGTAAAAAATGACACTGACAGGAAGTGCAAAATGGCTAAGCACAAATGTCTAAAGGACAGATGTAAATATTTAGAAGCATATTTCAGTAGGGGAAAAATACATACTGCCTACAGGAAAATTAAGGAGTTTTTTGGAAAAAGAGAAGCAGCTTTACAAATATCTAGAACTCAAATGGAAAACCAGTACTAAGCAAAGAAGGACAAGCTGAATGGAGTACGAAGGCAGTATTATAGAAAAAGAAGTGGACAATGATGAGAGAGATGATACTGCGAGAAGAATCTGACAGAACACTGAAAGACTTAAGTCAAAACAAGGCGTCTGGAGTAGATGACATACCGTCAGAACTACTGACAGCCTTGGGAGAGCAAGTTATGACAAAATTCTTCCATCTGGTGTACAAGATGTATGAAACAGGCAACATAACCTCAGACTTCAAGAAGAATGTAATATTTCCGATTCCAATGAAAGCGACTGCTGACAGGCGTGAAACTTACTGAACAATCAGTTTGGATTTTGAAGAAATGTATGAACACACAAGGCAATACCGATCCTATGACTTGTCAGAGTGGGAAAGGCAAACCTACATTTATAGCATTTGTTGATTTAGTTACAGCTTTTGACAATGTTGACTGGAATACTCTCTTTGAAATTCTGACAGTAGCAAGGGTAAAATACAGGGAGTGAAAGGCTATTTACAACTCATACAGAAATCAAACAGCAGTTATAAGAGTCTGGGGGCATGAAAGGGAAGTTGAGAAGGGAGTGAGGCACAGTTGTACTCTACCCCCAATTTTGTTCAATGTGTACACTGAGCAAGCAGCAAAGGAAATCAAGGAAAAAATTTCAGTGGGAATTAAAATTCAGGGAGGAGAAATGAAAACTTTGAGGTCTGACAATGACATTATAATTCTGTCAGAGACAGCAAAAGATTTGGAAGAGCAGTTGAAAAGAATGGACAGTGTCTTGAAAGGAGGGTGTAAGAGGAATTTCAGCAAAATCAAAACAAGGAAAATGGACTGTAGTTGAATTCATAAGATGATGCTGAAGGAATTACATTAGGAAATGAGACACTGGTGCTATAGAGAAATGTTGACGATTAGGTGGTTGTATCATATAACTAATGAGGAGGTACTGATTAGAATTGGGGAGACAGGAAATCTGTGGCACAACTTCACTAAAATAAGAGATCAGTTGACAGGACACATTCTGAGACATCAATTATCAGCATTTTAGTATTGGCAGGATGTCTCAAGGGTAAAAATTGTAGACGGAGACCAAGAGATGAACACAATAAGCTGATTCTGAGGGATGTATGTTGCAGTAGTGAAAAGGCTTTCACAGGATAGATTAGCATGGAGAGCTGCATCAGACCAGCCTTTGGACTGAAGACCACCACCACCACCACCACCACCACCACCACCACCATCCACCACCAAAACAACAACAACAACAACATTTTCATTGTATTAAATGAATAATGTTCATAAAGCCTTATGTCTCTGACAATACTTTAAAGGATCAAGTCTGTCTCCAGCCAGGAGATGTAAGTATTTCTTTTGCATGTGGATTGTCAGACTAGCTTGTTTGAGGAAGTTTTCTGGCAATGTGTTACAAATGACTTCAACTGACTGACTGTCCTTACTGCTCATGATGTGTGTGCAGTCAATACTTGGCCAATGAGTCACTCACTTCTGCTACTATATGCTTGAGGCACTACTGTGCTACCATGTTCAAGCTATCTTTGAATGACTTCATGACTAATGTGTCTGAATCTAGTTGATAGATGCATCGAATTATTAATCTATATCATAGTCAGAGTCGAATCCAGGATTTTGGTCAGAAGGAAGGGGTTGCTGAGCTCCCAGAAATTTTGTGTCACTTTGCCATCTCCAAATTCTGTAGAGTAAACAAAGGTTTTTTTCTTAATCTATTATGAGGAATCTTCAGAAATTTAGTGCACTGTGACCATAATGGGCTATGGATTTCTTGTTTTTTGAGTGTTGGCAACATTGAGTGGTACAGGGGGGATCCCCCAACCAAAGAAAGCTTAGTAGGAAAGTGGTAGTATGTAAACTCACATTGCAGCTTTCCAGTTATGTGCAAGATGATGGCAAGAAATCCCACAAAGTGTGAGCCACAAGCTGTGGTGTGTGTCCTACTTGTGGAAGGAATAACATCTACGGAAGTTTTTTTTTTGCAAATCAAAATGGTTTATGCTGAAGGTGTTATGAACATAATGAGTGTGCTTATGTGGTGTAGGAAGTTTAGTGGAAGCAGAACAAATGTTCACGATGAACAGAGGACTAGAAGATCTTCCATTTTGACTGAGGAGTTGGTGCAAAAAATCGAGGAAACTGTAGATGATAACAGCTGATTGATGGTGGATGAAATTTCTGTCTCCAGAACTCTATTATATGAGGCACTCAAAGAATTTCTGCTTTAGGGGGAGACCATCAATGTACAACAATATTGTGAGACCCTAAAAAACTGTAAAGGAGCATTCAAAATAAAAGGAGGGGAATGTTGACAAGAGGAGTGTGCTTGTTGCATGATTATGCTCATATTCACATAGCCTTAGCCACCTAGGTGCTCTTGGACTTGTTTGGTTGGGAAGTTTCTACCCACCCGCCAAATTCCCCCAACTTGGCGCCTTCAGATTATCATCTTTCAACATCCCTGAAGGCTCACGAGTGGAATTAAATTTTCAACCTACAAGCAGTTGCAGAAAGAGGTTCTGAAGTGAGGGAAGGAGCTGGCGGGAGAGTTATTCGTGGAGGGTGTAAATAAGCTTGTGCCATGCCTCACTACATCTACTGAATGGGATGGTGATTATGTAGAAAAACAATCAACACTTGTATCAACAAAAATACTTTTTCTAATAAAGTACAAAAATCTAGTACACTTAAGTACTGCAATAGGGAGAAAATTTTCGAGTATGTGAAGGATATGTAGAAAAGATGTTGATGATGGATGATGATCATCATCGTCATCATCCGGGTTAAGGGCTGCAGCCGTATAGCCTCTCCTTGGATCCACCTTCGATCTATATCAACTGACTCTAATGTGATATCAAAAATTTTGCTACTTTCTACTTTGGGTTCCAATAACCTTTACATTCAAAAACGTTTTGCAGCATCCTCATGACTTGCATGGTTTGTGTTTATTTTTATCACAAACCTCTTTCTCAGTACTCTTTTTATCAAAGGATTGATTGAGATTGAAATCCAGGCATTGTACAACATGTGGCTTGTAAATTCATGGTCTTTACTGTGAAACATGGTAGTTAACAACTAATAGCTTGGCATTTTAATTCTCCACTGCTCCTGGTGGATTCATTGTTGGATTATAAAATATGCAACAGATCTAGGATCATCTAGTAACAGGCTGTCAGAAGTTGTTGGGACATGTAAATGGCAGAGTGTGAAAGTCATACAGACAGGAACAGAAGCAAGAGAAAAATTATGGATTAATATTCTGTTTATGGTGAGGCCATCAGACACAAAATGCAGCCAAGTGTGAGTATGGACAAACAGGGAATTAGTTATAGACTGGCTTTTCAAAAGAACCACTGTTGCATTCATCTTGAAATGAGTCAAAAAAGATAAGCAGATGTTTGTTTGCAGGGTCAAGAACTTTCCTTTGTACTTGTGCGTACTATCAGTTATGAAGAGGGAATATCTCTGTAAGAACTAATGTGGGCACTTGAAACAAAATACTTTTAACTCACATCACCACATCCCATTACAATATTTAAATGGTATGAGAGAGTTTCCCAGATTGGTGCCTTGTCTCTTGATTTACAGGGAACCTATCATGCAGCTTAGCTTTGTACTCTGCTCAGCATAAGCTGAAGTATATTCATTGACTGCTAATCTGATGTCACAAAATCTGTGTCAAAGTTTCCTAACTCCAGAAGCGTGGACTTTTATTGGACCTCAAACTATGTAATTGAAAAAGCAATACTACTTATCTGCCAATCAGTCATTTTCATGTTTGATAATTGTTTAGAATATGGAGTTTTTCTTAAAGCACTAAATGCTGCTACAATTATACAGATGCAGCTACAATTATACCAATCTAGCAAAAGTAGGACATAATAAATCTGCTCCAAAACTGTTGCCTATTATCTACCGTTCCGTTTTCTACAAAGTTTGTGAGTCTCTTATGTACAACCATATTTAGCTGTAATCAAGTCCTTTTTAAGCAGCAGGAGACACCTCAATTAAAAACACACGCTCTTCGAAGAAGGAAGTTCGGACTGGTGTGTCACTGGGCTCAGGCCTTGGTCTAATTCTTTTCATTGTTGCAATTTCTGATTTATCATCTAATGTAGGAGCTAATTCATTAACCTGTTATGCAGACAATGACACTGGTCAATATACACCACAATATTTTGGAATTGCATTTACGAATTCAAGAAATTGGTTTCTATCTAATGAAATCCTTTATTATCCTGATAAAACATAGAAACTAATCCCAGGATTAACTAAAGATCTAAAAAATAAATCAGTAAAATCTTTTGGCTTTCACACTGATTTTAATTTAGGTGGGAAGGAGTATATTAGTCATGTCTGCAACAGAATAGCTTGGGTACGCTGTCTAATTTGGAAATAGACAGACACAGTCACTCATGAGTGTTTGAAGATGACATTCTCTAGTCTTTTCTAGGCACATATCTCATTCAGCATACTAAAATAGGGACATTCTTGTTACATCATTGAAGTTAGGAAAATTTGAAGAAGAAGAAGAAGAAGAAGAAGAAGAAGAAGAAGTAGTAATCAGAATAATGAGAAAACTGAATCCTAAGGAACAATGCTGTCCCCTTTTTACCAAGCTGAAGATGCTGAATGTTACAAATCTACATATCTCTGCAGAATTACTTTATATCAATAACAGTTTAAGAGACATGAGATCATAGGGAATATACACCATCCCAACACCAGAGGCAAACTGGACCTCAATGGACTAAGACACACTGGTAAAGAATGGAACTAACACAAAATAACTTGTTTAAATATCTTTAATAAACTTCCAAAATCTGCTTGGTCCTTCCCCTATACAAGAATTAATCCATCCAAATGGATGATTTCTTAGCAGACAGAACATAGTACATTGTTTTCAAAAACTAGATTTCAGCTAGAGAAGAGACAGAGCCAAACATAGCACAAGGAGTATGTGAGGACAGTGGTGTTCATGTTACACTGAAGCAACATAGTATATAATTTCAGTATCTCATTTGGACTGTACAGATAGACAAAAAAACTTCCATAAATAAATGAAAATTAAAATAACTCTAGCCGTCCATTTGGCATTTAATTTATTTACACTACCAGTTTCGATGTTCCATTCCACCATCTTCAGGCCCCTAAACAAATGTAAATTTGGAGGAATCCCGTCTCGTGTGCAGTCATAATAGGAGCCAATATTAAATAACTTCTGCCTGTAGATCTCTGCCTTACATGATACTATCACTTTGTTCATCAACCGACAGTTAAACAAAGCTTCAGAGCCTGATGGAATCCCTATTAAATTCTATACTGAAATTGTGGCTGAGTTAGCCCTTCTTCTAACTAATACCTCTCGTAAAGCCCCCAAACAAAAAACCGTGCCCAGTAGTTGGAAGAAAGAACAGGTCACACCCATCTAAAAGAAGGTTACTAGAAGTGATCCACAAAACTACTGTCCAATATTCTTGACACTGATTTGTTGTAGAATCTTATAACATATTCTGGGCTCAAACATAATGAGATACTTGAAAAGAATTACCTCCTCATTGCCAACCAGCACAAATTCCGAAAATATTGATCTTATGAAACCCAACTCACATTTTCCTCAGACAAAATACTGAAAGCTTTGGATCAAGACAGTCAGATAGATGCAGTATTTCTTGACTTCTTAAAAGCATTTGAATCAGTGCGACACTCGTACTTATTGTTAAAAATACAATCATGGGATATCAAAAGAAATTTGTGACTGGACTGAAGACTTTTTGGTAGGGGGGCACGCACCATGCCCATGTGGAGTTGCTAGTCTCCTATTGGGCAGCTTCACCGGTGGCAAGCCCGGCAATGTTCACTAATATGGTGGACACTGGGGAAATAAAATACCCAGGACAGACCAGAACTAGTAAACCACAGCCTTGTGGCTAGAAGTTGGGTCTCCAAAGGCTAAGGGGAAAAAAAATCTGAATAAAAATTACATATCTACTGGTAGAGGTTTGATGTAGGGTTGACAGCCCACTCTGCAGAAAATACCTGTTACGAAACTTCAACAAAGAAAAGTCGCGTGGATAAAGGATGATGGACATGGCATGGACAAGGTTGTGGAGGAAGGGTAATCAAATGATGGAGACAAGAAAAATAAGAAAAGAAAGAAAAGCAATATAAGTCATAAATCGGATTTATTTATCGGTACTTGGAAAGTGAGATCACTATACTGCCCAGGAGCCCTGAAAGTGATGCTAGAACAAACAATGAACCTGAAGTAGAGCATCATAGCATTACAAAAATTAAGATGGACTGGGAGTGGAATTCTAGATAAGAAAGTAGCAAACATATTTTATAGCTGTAGTGAAAGGAACCATGAGTTCAAGACAGGATTGGTGTTGCATCACCAACTAAATCACTTGGTAATATGATTCAACCCCATAAACCCAAGACTATCAAAACTTAGGATAGAAGGGAAATTCTTCAATTCCTCCACAATTAAAGCTCATACACCAACTGAAGAATCAGAGGATTAAGAGAAAGAAGCTCTCTACAAATCTCTGGAAAGATAATATAATGAATGCCCAGGGTATGATATAAAACCCCAGATGGAGACCTAAATTCCCAGGTGGGAGGAGAACAAATCTGTAGACCAAATGGAGCTATGTACAGCAAACATGCTGTAAGCAATGACAACGGGACAAGATTGGTGCTATTTGCAACATCCAGAAACATGGTGGTAGGCTCCACATTGTTCTCAAAAGGAAATACTTCAGGGAACATGGACAGCACCAGGTGGAAATACAAAAACTCAGAGTGACTACATACTAATTGACGCAAGGCACAAGTCTGACTTACAGGATATAAGGAGTATAACAGGTCCAAATGTAAACACAGATGACTTCCTAGTTTGGGCATGGGTGAAAAACAAAGGAATATGGGCTTGGAGCGTATCATCTTTTCATTGATTTTCAAGCAGTGTACAATAGTATAAAACAACAGCAAATCTATCAACATCTAGGAGAATTGGGCATAAAAAAAAAGAAAAGAAAAAAAACTACCTTAGGAAAGTTGTCCAATAGCCTGGAAATTAACATTGGGCTATAGCAAAGTGATGCATTGGCATGTCTCCTATTCCTCACTGCCTTGGAGAAGGTGATGAGAAAAGAAGAATTCTGAAGTCGTCCAGGCTGAGGTGGGCTGCACATGTGACACAGATGAATGATACAGAAATACCAAAAAATATTTTACAAAGAAAGCCAGGTGGGCAAAGGGAACGTGGTTGATCAAAAACTAGATGGGAGAACAGTCATAGAATACCTTTTTTGGAAGATGGGCTACTGGAGTTGGAAAATGCTAGCAAGGAACCAGGATAAGCTGAAGGCAATAATTGAAGAGGGCAAGACTCATCATGAGTTGCAGAGCTGCAGAAGAAGATGCAGCATGTTAGCCTGGATGAAGAGTCACTGTCAGATGTAGAAGTACTTTCAGGTGTGCCCATGGAAGTGTGTTGGAACCCTTGTTGTTCATGTTGTACATTAATGAACTTGTGGATAATGTGAATAGTAACCTCTGACTTTTTGCAGATGCTACAGTTATCTATAATGAAGCCTGAAGAAAGCTGCATAAATATTCAGTCAAATCTTGATAAGATTTCAAAGTGGTGCAAATAATGTCAACTTCTTTAAATGTTCAGAAATGAAAAATTGTGCAATTCACAAAATGAAAAACAGTAATATCCTACGACTATAAAATCAACGAGTCACAGGTGTAATTGGCCAACTCACACAAATACTTGCGTATAACGATTTGTAGGGATAGAAAACAGAATGATCACATAGGCTCAGTGATGGATAGAGAGGGTGTTAGACTTCGGTTTATTGGTAGAAAACTGGGGAAGTGCAATCAGTCAACAAAGGATATTGCTAACAAGTCACTCGTGTGAATCAATCTAGAATACTGCTGAAGTGTGTAGGTCCCTTACCAAATAGCACTAATAGAGATATTGAATGTATACAGAGAAGGACAGCACAAATGACCACAGGTTATTCTTACATGTGGGAGAGTTTCACAGAGATGCTAAAGAAAATGAACTGGCAGACTATTGCTGACAGATGTAAACTATATGCTTTAACTCTTCCAGTACAGTGACTTGAAAACTTACATTAAGAAACCTACCCATCACTAACCTTTCTCAACCACTGAAGAGAACTTTTCTTTCTTGCATAATAAATTAATCACAATATTAAAATAATATCCTGCTGAATATTAAATAACTGTCTTTTTCTGTATGTCTTCATTTTTAAAGAGAACATGGTCAGGAAAAATAAATAGAGAGAATTTTTAAGTAAACTGAAGAGTAAGCTCAGGAACTGTTCATGTATTCAGACGAATAGTCTAAAAATTATAATATTTGCTTTGAGGAATATTAAAAAGCAGGTGATATTAATAAATTATTATTATTATTATTATTATTATTATTATTATTATTATTATTATTAACTGTCACTCATACATTTCATGTTGAGAACAATGTTTGTATCAGCATCATACAGAAGTTTTGTTCTACTCCAGACCACAGCCTAAAAACCTGGATAAGTAAGTGAACTATTATAAAATATTCTTGAAAATGTCAGAACAGAGTAAGAACTCTAATTTCAAGGAGTTCCTCAAACAAAGACAGAAGTTTTTAAGACTCAAGTTCTTCCTCGGTGCTGATTGATCCAACAAGAAAACTGGGAATTTTTTATTCATAGATGTTCACAGTTAGTTGTCTGTATACAATTTGGATTTTATTGCATTGCTTAAATACCTTAAAAAGTTCTCAGAAAAGCACTATCTCCATATTGATCTAAGATATGTGATGAACATAAACAGTATTTCATTAATTTCTCTTTACATCTTATTATTTGCACTATTCAAAGTAGCTCATAGAATTTTTAAAACATTAAAATACAAGAGTAGAAAGTGTGAAGTATTAGGAACTACAGATAGATCACACGGCATAATTTGGAAAATCCACTGCTTAGAATCAATGAAGCACTATAGCTCAGCCTTGATTTTTGTAGTAGCCTTGATTATTGCCATAAGTCTTTCTAAAAAACTGAAGAAACAGTTTATTTTGCCTATTTCCAGTCACTAATAATATATGGAATAATTTTTTGAGGGAAAATCAACTTACAAACAATATTTTCAGAATATGTAAGTGTGTTAAGAATTGTATCTTGTGTCACATTCTACAACACTCTGTAGAGACCTCGGTATTTTGACAGTTACTTCACAAAATGCACATTCATTAATGCCTTGCCTTTTGTTGTCATCAATATTTCTGTTATTTTAAACAACAGTGGCAAGCTAGGACTGCAAACAGAATCTACTAAGCATTTAAGGGTTTACTAGCAGGAAAGGAATCAGATAAGGGGTTCATATTTATTTAACAACCTGCTGGAGCACATTAAATGTTATCAGGTAATGAGATGGAGTTTTAACACTAAAAAAAAACTGTTAAGCAATTCCTACACAACAGAAGACTATCAACACAGAAACTAAAATTTAATGTTTCAGGTTATTTTATAGTTAGAATTAGCACTATACTAGAGTAGTAATTAGAATAAACAGTGTAATACTGTAGTCTTTTGTAACAAAGTCATTTCGTTATATTTCACTTGAATAAATAAACATCTTTGACTTTTTTCCACACCCCAGAGACCACTCTCCACAGGATCCACTTTGTGGTTTAGTTTGGTTTCAAAGGAAGCAGAGTTAATAATAAATTTCTGACCTGCATGACTGACATCCAGTTAACACACAGGATGAAAAAGAAAAAAAGAAAGAATCACAACACCCTTTCACAGAAACGAATATGAGCATGTGACAAGTCACAACTTTTGCTACTTCACTCATTCATTCAAACTCGCAGGTTAAATGGGAGAGAGGCTGAGAAGATAGTGTGTCAAAATTTCTGCTCGCAAGACATGAAGATTTGGAGCAGTTGTTAATAAAATGAAGAAGCAAGCCAGAGAACAAAATTGTCCAACAGTAAATAGAGCTAGACAAATATATATAGTGGTACAAAACATAATATCACCACACAGAAACGGAGGAGGCAGGGGTGCACATATGAACAAGATTGATTTTAGATAAAAATTCTACGACTAATGTTAAAATAAAAATAAACCTTAGTATTTTTAAATGGGGGTAAGACCTAGCAGTGGCTTATGCTATGGGTGCAAGGTGTCCACAGTCTTTTTCAACCTGAATGAAATACTGAAAACTTGGAAAGAAATACCAATAGGTTTGTCTGGTTTAGAATGAAGTTAGTTAGAAAAAAAAAAAAATGTTTGCAGATGGTCAACAGTTTTACAAGAATGTTATTAAAGCAAAATAGATGAAAATGGCAGTGTTTTACAGAGAAATTTCCAGAGATATAAACTTGTTCTCACTGACACTGTCTTTGAACAAGTATATAAATCTTGTCACTTATGCTAATAGAGTATGGCAATGGAACATTCAAACAACAAACTTGTCATAATTACAAATTATAGCAGAAGTACACTGAAAGACTTTATGTTTGACAGACAGAGCAGCAAAGATATTGGAAAACACTGAATACAAAGCTGTATTGAAATGCTCTGGCAATAATAAGCAAAAATGGAAGAATTACATGAACAGGATGCTAAGTATCAGGCAGAGCTTGAAGTTATAAATCAAAGTATTTGAAGATGAAGTGGACATTCCTGTGATGTAGGTCGACTCCCACTAGAACAACCAGAAAAAATTGTAACTTTCAGTGAAAACTTTAAAATCTGTCCTTAAACCAGTATATAAATGACACATTAGAAACTGCATGTTGAACGACACACTGAATGTAAATGAAATATGGAAAAATGATAGACAAAGGATGACAGTGTTTGAAATGTTCAATATGGCTGATAAGAATTGTATGAAATGAAGGAATATTATATGAGGTGCATTTGGAAAACTGAAAATTAAAGGAAAGGTAAATACTGAGAAAATCTACAATTACATGAGATTGTAGTGAAAAAGACAGTATAAAATTCTTATTCCCTCATCTCCAAAAACCTTTATGGCACAAGTACTAAGAAGCTCACTGGTAGACAGCAACTAGTTTGCATAACACAGGAGTTGACAGTTTCTTTTAAATTTCTTACTCTAGTGGTTGCTCTGGTGCTAGTTGTGTCAAATTTGTTCTAAGATCAGTTAGATTAAGCATAAACAACTGTTCATAAACGGAATGAATTTCTGCCAGCTTTCCCTCAATCAATTTATTCATCTTGTTTCACATTCTAGGAGGTTCTCCACACGATGGGTTCTACTGTATATGACAACGAAAGAAAGACTATGAATGAATGAACATAATGGCTCTTAAGTTGGATACCATTGTAGCAGTTTATCTGGTACCTGCACTGGTGTAGGAATATAATGCAAATTCACACACAAAACTTTCACACGTACTACCCAAGATGACAACTTGCTGTCTAAAGCACTGAAACTTTTTTTTAGTGTTGAAAGAGCAGCTAAAGGCTGATTTCTACATACATTGAAGTGAGCTCCAAAACTCTCTCTCTCTCTCTATACTAAAAAAAATATTGATCCCCATGCCAAACACGTAACATATGACTACCCTGCAGAGGCACGCTGTGAGGAAACACCGAAGCTACATGAAAAAGTTGAAAAGTGATTCGTTCCAGTTCCACATGTAAATAGGGTAAACAAACGCTTTTATATTTGTAATCACACGGGGCTCCTCTGCAAATTCTCTTCCTTCGTATTAAATTCTTGGGCAGAGAAATCAATTTCCCACAGAGCTATGAGACTGGTTTATAAAATCGGTTACTGTAATATCAAACAATGTATCCTACATTTACTAGTCGGCGATGTGTAGTTTGACGTTGCGTAGACCCTTTAATCTCACCGTGTAAACAAGTATGTAAACTCGACTTCCACGATGTTTAGAGTTCAAATAAGCAAATACCAGTAACGGTGGAAAACTTCGTTTCTAACGATGTGTGGGAGATGCCCCAAAACGAGTGACTGTATTGATAACACTGCAAGTATACGGTTATTTTTGCATTCTTATGGACTGAAATCGTTCAACACAAGACCTTATAGACCGACAAACTTGTAAAATACACCGTTTATAATTTCGTGTTGGGCAAATGACTGATTAAACTTGTACTTGGTTAAGAGGCTTTTACCTGGGTGTAATCCACTCCAGGCCCAATAATCGGCAAACCATCAACATCCATTATAATTATTAGAAGAGTAGTAATATATTTAACACATTTGTGTGGTCAAAGAAAAGTATTCATTTTAACAATTGACAGCCCTTAAATCTGCAAGGCAGGACTAAATGCTTTGACCAGCGCCATCTTATTTGTCGTAGTAACAAGTGAGCATGTCAGCCCGTGTTTATAGTAAACTATTAAATTCTTCCGGGAGAAAACCATCTGAGAAGAATTGAAGTTTAACTGTTTGAGGTGCCAAAGTTTAAAGTTTTATCCTAAAAAATTTGTAATGGAAGTTCTCCCGTCGTTAGATACAGTGTACCAAGCGGTTTTTACACTGTACCATAATCCAGATCCAACAGAGAAAGAAAAAGCATCATCATGGCTTGGAACATTGCAGAGTTCTGTAAGTACTATTATTTAGACTTAGACTGAATATTTTCCTGGTATGGTTTAGGTGGCGTGATGTTTAAGTAATGCTACCTGCATGCTAACTGTGGTAGAGTTTGATACGACCATCATGTTTATGCATTCATTTAAGAGTTGCCTTTCAGGTTTATGCTTGGAAGATAGCTGATGAAATGCTGCAGCAAAAGCGGGATTTAGAATCTTGCTATTTTGCTGCACAAACAATGCGAACAAAAATTCAAATGTCATTTCATGAGCTCCCGTCAGAAGCGCACAACTCCTTGCGTGACTCGCTCATGGAACACATAAGTCAGGTTACTGACGCAACCAATACAGTCATTGTTACCCAGGTAAGGTATTTATTACATGCCCAGTTTAGAGCCCTAGAATTGCAAAGTTGGGGATTATCCATCGAGAATGCTCTAGTTTTGTAACTTTGCTTTCAGCTTTGTCTTGCTCTTGCGGATCTGGCACTTCAGATGCCATCATGGCAGAAACCTGTGGTGGATTTGATAAGTAAATTTAGCCAAGGGAATGTATGGCCGTTGCTGGAAATTTTGACAGTTATGCCAGAAGAAGTGAACTCAAGATCCTTAAGGCTAGGTGCAAACAGAAGGCATGAAGTGATGCAGGAACTGGGTTCAACTGCGAGCACTGTTACAGAATTCTTGGTGAGTCAATTCAGCATGCAATGGATAAGGAATAATTTGTATGAACAGTGTCTTGAAATCTTTCTAGGCGTGTGCTTTAGACAGTGATTAATTTGAAAAATATGTACAAGGTAAATGAGAGGGATGGGACTGAAGTAATAGAAGTACTGCAGAGCTAATTTGATATTTCAGGTATTTTCAGGTGTCAGTAGGTACATTTATATAATGTGAACCCTGTGCCCAAAGAATGGCATAGTAATCACAAACAAATTAATTTGCAATAATGAATTAGGTCTTTGTTTATATTTTTTCTATTGCACTCCTATGGCTGTATTGCTTCCGATATGAAACAACTGTTGTATTATGAGCCAAAGTTATTATTTGTATTTGCTTTCATATTTTGTAGTGTCTGAAAAGATCACAACATATACATAATGCTCATGTTGCTATTTGTTGTTGTGTATTAGAATACAACAAATGTATCTGTTTCCATACACTAAGGTTAGTTTTTCCTGAAATTTCAACTCTGTGGTAACTGACAAACAGCTAACTACAGACATGATATTGCACTTTACCAGGCGGTAAATGTGGTGAATACCCTCCACACACTTGCCAGAAATGGCATTGAAAATTGTTTTGAATTGTGCAAGAAGTAAATGCAATGTGTGAGGGCTCGGATGAATATGTAAAATTTTAGTCATGGCGGCAGCAGCAGCATAGTGTGCTGATGTTGGGAAAGACTAACCATGAAGTAAGTAATTAATGCTGTTCCTGCTCTATTGTTGATCGGTTTTTGTATGTAACCTCACACTCAGTAAATTAATTATCCTTGTAAAGTGAATATTTCGTAACAAAACATTTGCATTACTGTGAATTTCATGTAATTCCCTGCATTGATTAGTCTTTGCCAACATAAGCTCAGTATGCTGCCACTATCAGAAATAAAATTTAACCAATGGGTCCCTCTGTGATGGGGACAGTCACTGACTAAACATGTTCGCAGTATAAGTCTCAATTGGTTTGTCTTAGACCAAATTAATTTTTTTCTGGCATAGATTAAGAACATGTCAGTAGTAAATTGCTTACCCAATGCAAATGAATTGCTTTACTCAGCATAAGGACACAAATTATTGTACACTAATACTCTGTAAGAATTTTGTGTCAGAATAATGCCATCTACAATTTTCCAAAATATTTGTTCCTTCTACTGCTAATGTTGTAGTATTTCTTTTTCCATGAATAAATTTGTGACAGAATTAGGTGTTGGGAAGTGATCACACTTTTTTACTTTGACGGAAAACTAGCTGTCCTTGTTCACTCAAGTTTCAGAAAGCTAAAATTGTAGCCTATGGTTTCCAGTCTTATTTACAGTGACTGGTTTCCCGCAAAGCTGTATTTTTCTGCTATTAGTTTAGGCTGTTTCGTTGTCATCTGGCAGGTGTGAAAACTTGATAAACTTTGTTCTTTGAGGACTCATTCCACAGTGATATTGGTTTTGTCATTATATTACAATATGCTAGGTCACACAATTTTTAAAACAAGTTGCAGGAAAATTGTTTTATAGCAAAGTCGTTTATCAAAGCACTGGAGGACAACTTAGAGCAGCTTTTGCATTTTGAATGTATACAAGGAAGAGACTTATCTTACAGTTCTAGTACTTTAATTTAATGGAGGAAATGGGGAAATTATGAAATTGGGATGCCACTACCAAAACTGTTGAACACTTCTGTCCTAAACATTTGGACAAAGGTAAGGCAGTACACTTAAGTTAGAAACTGCTTATAATGCTGTGATTGTAAGGTCAAAACTTGACATTCTGGGTTATGCTTAATCCTTTTATCAGGATTTCACTCATTTCCTTATGTCCAGTGCTCCCTTTTGATTCAGAGAGTGACATTTGTCTCTTTGCAATCTCTTATGACACTTTATACCCATTTTACTTCATCTTTAACTTCCAGATGTGGATATTGTCTGCAAACTCTGTTGTGGTATTGTAAATTTGGTAGTGAGACTCTTTGGGACTTTGTAGAGGCTTAAATTATAGTAGAATGTGTTAGTTTTTGTTGTTCTCTACTACTTTCAGAGGTTTGTTGTTTATTATATCCATAAGGTCCTGAGTGCTGCAAAGAGAATCATTGTTTTACCAGTTCATTGTTAGACCCATACATAAAATTCATCATTCTTGATAGAAGCAATATCTGAGGAACGATTTAAGAAAGCAGATAATGGATGTAATATATTCCTTGTCTGAAAAAGTTATTAATACCAAACTGCTGATATTAAATCATTCACATCCCAAGGGAGTGAGACTAGTTTTGTTTAAATAAGTATTTGACACATGGCAGTCGGATCAATACTACTGCACATCCTGTGGCAGTTGTTGATACATTGCCAGCCGGAGTGGCTGAGCGGTTCTAGGCGCTTCAATCTGGAATTGCGCGACCACTATGGTCACGGGTTCGAATCCTATCTTTTGCATGGCTGTGTGTGATGTCCTTAGGTTAGTTAGGTTTAAGTAGTTCTAAGTTCTAGGGGACTGGTGATCTCAGATGTTAAGTCCCATAGTGCTCAGAACCATTTGAATCATTTGTTAATACCTTGACTGCACGAGCTTGTATGTTGCAGAGAACTGTGGTCATGGCTACAGTGTCTGGATCATGAAGATGATACTGGGCTTTGGAAGTAAACTGCCCACCCATAAGTTGAGTAGTTACAGGATGAGCAAGTATCAATGCAAAGAAATTGGTTGATATGTAGCCCATTGGAAAAATCTGCTGCACCTTTCTGTATTATGTTTACACATACATCTTGGACCCTGTCTAGTGGCTGTATCTTACTAGCCGTTCATAGAACCAAGCTCGACAGCCACTACAAAATACCTCTTTCAGTGGCCTGAATGGGCCTCTACTTTCAACAACAGTCAACCAAATAATGAAGTTTGCGCAGCCAATCCTTCAAATCACTACTCCAAAGCTGAAAATTGCCTCTGACTATGCATCAGATCTTTTTTCCCAGAAACGTGTATCTTGTTTGCATTTAACTTCTGCTCGTATTTGATGAGTTGATTCCCAGGCTGCCACAATAGCAAGATCAGGAGGCATATGGAACCACTAAACATCTCTGAGGTCCCCAATGGCAACTGCTAGTATGCAGGTGGAGTTAATTCTTGCACTTGCGTAAAATTTACGTTTGTAATTGCTAGACTTCGGTTATGTCGGTTTAGTTTTCGGATCTGCAAGACAATATTGTTGCACTGTCTCTCAGGACACTGGACTTTATATATGGATTTAGAAAATCATTCCCAGAGCCAACCTGTGTATTGAGACTATTGGTCTCATTTGCCATATGCTGACAACTTCTCCTTTTGCGTTATGCCTAGGTAGTTTCTATCAGTGCCCTCTTTTGTGATTGTTGCTGCTCTGCAATCCAAAACTGGAAGTTTCTTAGCTACACTCAGGGTTTGAAACAATTCACTGTCCAAACACAGGAATATGTAAAGGAACCTCACTGTAGTTTCTCTATTTTGTAGTTACTTAGTAATGATTCAGTTATTTACATATATCTTTCAATGAATTTAAAAATGGGGATTACAGAAGTGTCCAATTCCACCCGTCTGCCTTGACCCATGACATCATCAGTATGGCGGAAATGGCTATTCTAAGCATCTCCAAATTGGCGCCTACGACGTCACTACATACACATGGCAACATACACGAAAATACTTATAAATAAGACAATAACATCTCCCTCCAAAAATACAATCAAACTAAAAGGACAACCACAGGAAATTGAGGGTTTTAGGTTGAGGACAAGTTAAATATAATACGGGAAAAAAAGGAAAAAAATTGCCAGAGTCTGACACTTCCCTTGACCTATATAGGTCAACCACAGGTAATGATACCAAAACACCAATACCTACAACTAAAACTATGAAAATTGGGATTTTTTGCCTTGACCTACCCCAGATAATGATACTAAAACACGTACAGCTACGAAAATGGGACTCTGTCGTTTCCGGTGACCTATATAGGTCAACCACAACTAGGGATACCAAAAAAAACAACACTTACAACTACAAAAAATAAAACCAAAACCACAACCTCAAAAAAAAACCACAAAGAAAACTTCCCTACATAAATTAAAACACATTGAGTACACAATAAATACACAAAACATCACAACTTGAGAAGACAAGGAAAAAAAAATTACTTACCACAAACAAATTCCAGTGCTGCAAATTACATCGGCCATCCGAAACCCCCCGCCACCAACACATGCACAAATTAATTGTCTTAACCGCACTACAAACTACAAACTAATAACACCTAACGGAAACCCCAAACACACGAATTCAAAATTGATAACCCATTGAAATAATTTCCAAACCTTATGTTTGTAATTACAAACACTGCCGACTTCACACACACACACACACACACACACACACACACACACACACACACACACACACACACACACACACACACACAACCACCAGAGGGCACCATGAAACACAAGAAGACGACATCTACAAACACAACCAACTCCAAATCACAGTGCCGTGACATCATACACCACAACACCCTTACATCACGGGTCAAAATAGACAGGTGGAATTGGACGCTTCTGTTGACCCTAAAAATGTGGAATTGTTGACTATGTCATGATGTGTCTACCTTTCTTTTGTGATTTGCCTCCATGTTATTGAGAATAAATTGTCCTTAGCAGACCTTAAACTACTTATGGAAACACACACTCCTACCCATCTCAGTGTTAAGTGGTAAACTCTTAACCCCAGAGCAGGCATGCCTGTGAATAAAATGGCCAGTCATAAGTAACATTGTTTTGCCCTGTTCCATTGTTTTACAGTTGTGAGCCCGATACCTAATCGTTCATTATAGCTTCAGCTAACACAGTAATAAGCTGCATTGTTATATGTTCATGTGAGCAAAAAAAAAAGAAAAAAGAGAGAGAGAGGCAGGCAGATTCTGAGCTGTCAGCTGAATTCCACAATGAGGCAGTTATCTAAGAGGTAATAAAGATCCCATGCAACTGTGCTGTTTGATGATTTGAGTGGGTCGTTACTGTGGAGTAACACTTGTGTGTGGCAGCAGAGATAAAGTGAGAGTTTTATTTTGTGTGTTTAATTAAAGTGATTTAGCTCATATAATGTTAGTTTATTTTATCTTTCATCTACATCTACATGACTACTCTGCAATTCACATTTAAGTGCTTGGCAGAGGGTTCATCGAACCACAATCATACTATCTCTCTACTATTCCACTCCCGAACAGCGAGCGGGAAAAACGAACACCTAAACCTTTCTGTTCGAGCTCTGATTTCTCTTATTTTATTTTGATGATCATTCCTACCTATGTAGGTTGGGCTCAACAAAATATTTTCGCATTCGGAAGAGAAAGTTGGTGACTGAAATTTTGTAAAAAGGTCTCGCCGCGACGAAAAACGTCTTTGCTTTAATGACTTCCATCCCAACGCGCGTATCATATCTGCCACACTCTCTCCCCTATTACGTGATAATACAAAACGGGCTACCTTTTTTGCACCCTGTCGATGTCATCCGTCAATCCCACCTGGTAAGGATCCCACACCGCGCAGCAATATTCTAACAGAGGACGAACGAGTGTACTGTGAGCTGTCGCTTTAGTGGACTAGTGGACTTGTTGCATCTTCTAAGTGTCCTGCCAATGAAACGCAACCTTTGGCTCGCCTTCCCGACAATATTATCTATGTGGTCCTTCCAACTGAAGTTGTTCGTAATTTTAACACCCAGGTACTTAGTTGAATTGACAGCCTTGAGAATTGTACTATTTATCGAGTAATTGAATTCCAACAGATTTCTTTTGGAACTCATGTGGATCATCTCACACTTTTCGTTATTTAGCGTCAACTGCCACCTGACACACCATACAGCAATCTTTTCTAAATCTCTTTTGCAACTGATACTGGTCTTCGGATGACCTTACTAGACGGTAACTTACAGCATCATCTGCGAACAATCTAAGAGAACTGCTCAGATTGTCACCCAGGTCATTTATATAGAGCAGGAACAGCAGAGGTCCCAGGACGCTTCCCTGGGGAACACCTGATATCACTTCTGTTTTACTCGATGATTTGCCGTCTATTACTACGAACTGCGACCTTCCTGACAGGAAATCACGAATCCCGTCGCACAACTGAGACGATACCCCATAGCTCCGCAGCTTGATTAGAAGTCGCTTGTGAGGAACGGTGTCAAAAGCTTTCCGGAAATCTAGAAATATGGAATCAACTTGAGATCCCCTGTCGATAGCGGCCATTACTTCGTGCAAATGAAGAGCTAGCTGCGTTGCACAAGAGCGATGTTTTCTGAAGCCATGCTGATTACGTGTCAATAGATCGTTCCCTTCGAGGTGATTCATAATGTTTGAATGCAGTATATGCTCCAAAACCCTACTGCAAACAGACGTAATTGATATAGGTCTGTAGTTAAATGGATTACTCCTACTACTCTTCTTGAACACTGGTGCGACCTGCGCAATTTTCCAATCTGTAGGTACAGATCTATCGGTGAGCGAGCGGTTGTATATGAGTGCTAAGTAGGGAGCTATAGTATCAGCGTAATCTGAAAGGAACCTAATCGGTATACAATCTGGACCTGAAGACTTGCCTGTATCAAGCGATTTGAGTTGCTTCGCAACCCCTAAGGTATCTACTTCTAAGAAACTCATGCTAGCAGCTGTTCGTGTTTCAAATTCTGGAATATTCCATTCGTCTTCCCTGGTGAGGGAATTTCAGAAAACTGCGTTCAATAACTCCGCTTTAGCGGCACAGTCGTCGATAACAGTACCATCGGCACTGTGCAGCGAAGGTATTGACTGCGTCTTGCCGCTTGTGTACTTTACATACGACCAGAATTTCTTCGGATTTTCTACCAAATTTCGATACAATGTTTCATTGTGGGACCTATTAAAGGCATCTCGCATCGAAGTACGTGCCAAATTTCGCGCGTATGTAAATTTTAGCCCATCTTCGGGATTTCGCGTTCTTCTGAACTTCGCATGCTTTTTCCGTTGCCTCTGCAACAGCGTTCGGACCTTTTTTGTGTACCATGGGGGATCCGTTCCATCTCTTACCAATTTATGAGGTATGAATATCTCAATTGCTGTTGCTACTATATCTTTGAATTTGAGCCACATCTCGTCTACATTCGCATAGTCAGTTCGGAAGGAATGGAAATTGTCTTTTAGGAAGGCTTCTAGTGACACTTCATCCGCTTTTTTTAATTAAATTATTTTGCGTTTGTTTCTGATGGATTTGGAAGAAATGGTATTGAGCCTAGCTACAACGACCTTGTGATCACTAATCCCTGTAACAGTCATGATGCTCTCTATCAGCTCTGGATTGTTTGTGGCTAAGATGTCAAGTTTGTTTTCGCAACCATTTACAATTCGCGTGGGTTCGTGGACTAACTGCTCGAAATAATTTTCGGAGAAAGCATTTAGGACAATCTCGGAAGATGTTTTCTGCCTACCACCGGTTTTGAACAAGTATTTTTGCCAACATACCGAGGGTAGGTTGAAGTCCCCACCAACTATAACCGTATGAGTGGGGTATTTATTTGTTACGAGACTCAAACTTTCTCTGAACTGTTCCGCAACTGTATCATCGGAGTCGGGGGTCGGTAGAAGGAGCGAATTATTAACTTAATTTGGCTGTTAAGTATAAGCTCCACCCATACGAATTCGCACGGAGTATCTATTTCGACTTCACTACAAGATAAACCACTACTGACAGACACAAACACTCCACCACCAATTCTGCCTAATCTATCTTTCCTGAACACCGTCTGAGACTTCGTAAAAATTTCTGCAGAACTTATATCAGGCTTTAGCCAGCTTTCTGTACCTATAACGATATCAGCTTCTGTGCTTTCTATTAGTGCTTGAAGCTCAGGGACCTTTCCAGCGCAACTACAACAATTTACAACTATAATTCCGACTGTTCCTTGATCCAAGCACGTCCTGTAATTGCCAAGCACCCTTTGACATTGCAGCCCATCCCGCACTTTCCCGTGGCCTTCTAACCTAAAAAACCGCCCAGTCCACGCCACACAGCCTCCGCTACCCGTGTAGCCGCCAGCTGAGTGTAGTGAACTCCAGACCTATTCAGCGGAACCCGAAACCCCACCACCCTATGGCGCAAGTCAAGGAATCTGCAGCCAATACGGTCGCAAAACCGTCTGAGCCTCTGATTCAGACCCTCCACCCGGCTCTGCACCAAAGGTCCGCAGTCGGTTCTGTCAATGATGCTGCAGATGGTGAGCTCTGCCTTCATCTCGTAAGCAAGACCGGCAGCCTTCGCCAAATCAGATAGCCGCTGGATTCCAGAGAGAATTTCCTCAGATCCAAAGCGACACACGTCATTAGTGCCGACATGTGCCACCACCTGCAGCTGGCTACACCCTGTGCTCTTCATGGCATCCGGAAGGACCCTTTCCACATCAGGAATGACTCCTCCCGGAATGCACACTGGATTTCTTCCCCTCCTTAGCCGCCGTATCCCTAAGGGGCCCCATTACGCGCCTAACATTGGAGCTCCCAACTACCAGTAAGCCCACCCTCTGCGATTGCCCGGACCTTGAAGGCTGAGAATGTTCCTCTGAAACAGGGCAGGCAGCTGCATCTGGCTCAGCCAGACACAGTGCCTGAAACCGGTTTGTCAGACGCACCGGGGAGGCTTTCTGATCAGCCTCCGGGGACGTCTTTCGCTGCCTGCCATGCCTTGGAACGACCTCAGCATCAACCACAGGCGAGGGCTCAGCCCCACTGCGGGCAGCAACTGGGGCAACCACAGCGGCAGACCGATCTGGGGACAGACGGGACGAGGTTGACATTCTCGTGATACCCAAGTCCGGCTCCCCACAGTGGTGCCCATTTGCAACAGCCTCAAGCTACGCGACCAAAGTGAGCGCCGATTGCAACTGTGAGCGAAGGGATGCCAAGTCAGCCCTCATCCGAACACAGCAATCGCAGTCCCTGTCCATTCTAATCGATGTTGAACAACAGTTACTGAAACACGAGTCCGTGCCTAGATAATGCAAACGAATGTATCAACTAACCTGTACAAATGCCTAACGACTGTGCTACAATCTGCTGAATTTACGATTACAGTAACTAAAACTCGAAATTGCACCTCCTATATGAAAATCACACGCAATTTAAATAAGAATCTACCAAGTAAACACTAAAGCGCGATGCTACAACTGTCAAATACTATAATACGCCCAAAATATATGAATTAAACAATGCAAGTAACCAAAAACACGCAAAGAAATTAAATAACTATCTAACAAATAAGTAAGCTAGGGTTATATGACGTGCTGCTGCAGCTGCTTATCCAACGGCGGCAGGGAGTTTAATTAAACTAAGATAAAACTACAATTTTCTTCATATGTGTTTACATTGGTAACATAAAGACAGCTATTTTTAACCTGTGTGCAAAGTGCTCCATGCCCAGGTTCGTGTTATGTAAGACAGTATGCTTGCTCGAGGGTTAAGATAATCTTTAACTAACAGTTGTTTGGTTCAGGTGATCACATGTTCATGAGCCATGTGTTCTTAAGTGATTGCTGTTGTTCATGGTGATAGGATGTTCAAGAATTTGGAGACAAGAATATTGGCTAGATTCCTGGGTTGTGAAACAAGTAAGTCACCAGGTACAGATGGAATCCCAGTTTGGTGTTACAAAGGCTGTTCTACGGTATTGGCCCAGCTTACATTTATCATGACTCTGTCACCCAGCACAAAGTCACAAGTGGCTGGAAGAAAGAACAGGTGACTCCTAAGAAGGGTAAAAGAACAGGCTTGCATAATTACAGATCAATATCCTTAACATGATTTGCTGCAGATTTCTTAAACATATTGTTTGAATTTAATAAATTTCCTTGAGACAGAAAATCTTCAGCCCACAAAACAGTACAGGTTTAGAAAACATCACTCATACAAAACTCAGCTTTCCCTTGGGACATTCCATGTTATACGAACACAGGAAAGTGTAATTTTCGACATGAACGTCTCCAATTTTTATCAAATTTTGTGTGTTCACTGCACGTGAGGAGAGAATGAAGAATACTAAGTTTCGAATTGTGGCACAAGTACAGCAAAAATTATGGCCACCTGAATTTCTAAAAATGTGCAGAAAATTCAACAAACACTGCTGACAAAAATGGCTTTTACCTCTGTTGTAATATACATAGACCTGTGAATCAGCTAATTTTACAAAGAACTAAGAACAGGCTTTCAAATGATGTCAGTCTTCGCCATATGCAAACGATGTACGTAATTAATTAGATCAGTGACCTTGATGTTGGATATCTCAAAATATCTCACCTTCAGAATTTAAGAAAAAAATATTTTTTACTTCTTCAAGTTGTACTAGACAACATAGTAAAAAATCAAGTTGGGATGATGTTTGGATCAGGAGATATATAACTAAGTAATACAACAAAGCAATACAAATTGAATGTAGACTGCAAGAGGATGACATAAAGCACTGAAAAACATTTTACCTGTTAAATAGATCTGTTGACACCAACACACAGTAAGGTAGCAATGTGAAGGGTCCAATAATAAGCATTTGTAATAGGCAGAGTGCGCATGTGGATGGTTGATATGATCAGTGGCATAACGATAGACCACAAAGTATGTGATACATGTAGGAAAAGATTGACACCGAAACAAGGGTCTGTAGTGATATGTTTGCATTAAATTGCAGTCTGGCATTCCTTGGCATGTCACTGTTAGAAAAGAAGAAGCAGAGAGAAAATACATGCACAGAAAAAGTTCAAGAAAGTTCCAAAGTAAATACGAGAAAATGCAGAGGGTCAAACAAATGTGGAATCAGAAATAATAATGCAATTGAAAGAGAAATTCAGTACTAACGCCACAAACGGTGAGAAGATCCAAATATTGATGCTTCTTCTGAAAAGTTGGAGTATTCAAAGGATTGAAAATTAATTTGGAACCACAAACTATTTAGGAACGAGTCGACACATGATGCCGACTGTCAATACATCCAACACTGTTTTGTTGTTATCATTTGTAATACAACACCGCCTAAGTGTTACGTCAGCATGCCAGAACTGCTTATGCATACATTCTTTCATGACATACTTAGGAGTGTTGTATGACAGAAATGGTACTGGTGAAATAACATTCAAACTGTGGTCATCTGCAAATTGAATAACTCTTTAAGCACATCAGTCTTCTGTGGAAGGTTAATAAAACATTGTCAGAAGATTGAAAAAAAAAAACCTCCTATTGGCCTTCATTATAGTTACCAAGTGCTAAATTTCAGAAACATCTGAAAGAGACACTTGCTGGCAATGAATACATTGTTATATGTAGTTATTGTCCTGCATGACAAGGTCCATCCACTGGAACACCGCACAGGCCACCATTCATGCATTTGTTATTTATTATACGCATCCAGAAACCCATGTAATTGATAAAATTAAATTTGTTATTTCAGAAACCCTAAACATGACACTGTAACTGTTAATCTTCCCAACATTATTTGGTTGACTTCATGATATTCCATTTCCATCAAAAACACAAGTATATTTATTACTTCTCAGAGGGTTTTGCAGCCCAGTACAGGCAACGCAAAAAAAAGAAGGGGGGGGGGGGCAAATATATCTTTTCATCAGATTGATTTTTAGCATCTGTGGAGAGTGGTATTTCTTTGCCACATCACATGGCAAAGTACCTTGCAATGGTATCACTGGTCCCATCAAGAGACTTGCTTCCCTTGCCAGTCTGCAGTGCATCTACAACTCTCAGAAGATGACACCCAGGCACTAGTTTGAATGGTGTTCCAAGAACATTTGCAATGTGTCACTTTAATTACAAAAATTAACCATAAGCATTATGGAGCAGCATCTCTCCTTCAAGAGTGGTATAGCGCAGATTTGCACAATTACAGATACCCACAAGTTACAGTGTGTTATTTCCACCGGCCATAATAAAATCTAAACAAAGATTTTCTCTGATTCACCATACATCAGAAGTGAATGTCTAACACAGGTACAATAAGACTCACTAGGTTTGTTGTATTCATGTACAAAGGACATTGCTGGCTTGGATGTGTTTTGAATGGTGATGAAGATACCAGTGGGATTACAGTATTTTCTACATCCTCAAGGACCTTCATGTTTATTTGTATACCACAAGAAACTTGACGTCTGTACTGTGGACAAGAAAGACATTCTTAGAAGGTTGATGTGAGAACAACAACAGGCCACCAAAAGATGCACAAACAGTGTTGTACAAGGCGTCTCAAACCTTTTGTGTCAAATTAAAACCGGTGATAGTGGGCGGATCCACACTCAAGTATATTGAGATAGGAAACTAGTGATGGAAATTGTGTGTTTGTTGTGTTACGGACATACACACTGTACACTGCATGACAACAACATAGCTCGTAATAATAGTTCAAAGCGATGACTGCCACTCTCAATGCATGTATTGCAACCGCACATGCTGTTCTGCCGCAGTCTCTCAAAGATGTGTGGTGTCTGTTGTACACTGGAACAGACAATGGGTGATAACAACATACACCCCTGACCACTAAATGGACATATTGTGCACAACTTAGGTCATAGCACATGTATCGTGACAACAGCATATATGCACTGTTGCATTAACCTGTGCCACACACACCCCACTATCCCTGGTGCACGGCCAGCACATCTTGGCACAGTGTTACACCGTCCGAGTTATCTGGATACTTCCCACCAACACCAACCTATCCGAACTCCGGAGATGGGAAATTGCCCTTCAATATATCCTCTCTTCTCGTTATCCACCAGGCCTCAATCTCCACTAATTTCAAGTTACCGTCACTCATACCTCACCTGTCTTTCAACAACATCTTTGCCTCCACACTTCCGCCTCGACTTACATCTCTGCCCTTACTCTTTGCCTTTAAATATGTCTGCTTGTGTGTGTGTGTGTGTGTGTGTGTGTGTGTGTGTGTGTGTGTGTGTGCGCGCGTGCGCGCGCGCGTACGAGTATATACCTATCCTTTTTTCCCCCTAAGGTAAGTCTTCCCGCTCCCGGGATTGGAATGACTCCTTACCCTCTCCCTTAAAACCCACTTCCTTTCATCTTTCCTTTTCCTTCCCTCTTTCCTGACGAAGCAGCCGCCGGTTGCGAAAGCTCGAAATTCTGTGTGTGTGTTTTAATCATTGTGCCTATCTACCGGCGTTTTCCCGCTTGGTAAGTCTTGGAATCTTTGTTTTTAATATATTTTTCCCATGTGGAAGTTTCTTTCTATTTTATTTACATATAAATATAATGTAGTGAACAAAGCTTGAAGCACCTGCTTCATGACAGTTTTGTCTGGCTTGCTGACACATTAGGACTCTTTCTGGATAAAGACTTTTTCCTTATATTCTTGTGGAACCTCTGTGAATCTTTAAGTGTTCTGTTTAATATTCAGAGTAGCACCAACACATAGTTCAACAACAGAAGATAGGAGTTCTGTTGTCGACATATACCAGAAAAAAATCACACCACAAAATGAAAATAGAATATATATAACTTGTCAGATCGTTCAGAACTGAAAAGAGAGAAAGCCTTGCCAGGCTCTATGATTTCTAATTTGCAAAACATTTTGGAGATGACCACATTCAACAAGCTCACTCAACACTTTTAACTGAAGGAATTGTACTGTGACACACTTTGGTGAATTCCATTAAAGAAAAGAAACTGAAGTTGAATAATAATAGGAGATGATGGCACCAAAAGTGTGAAAAAGATGGCGAGAAAAGTAAAAGTGCAGGAAAGTGTTCTTTGCAACTTACTTACCCTTCCCAATTTGATAAGAGGAAGATGTATTTATCCAAAAGACGTGCCATGCGTACCATACAAATTCATATCTTAAATTCCGGAATGTCAGATGTGTTATTGCAGTTCCATTGTGGAAATGATTTCCAGGAAGAGCAGTCCCTAAATAGAAGACCTTTCAAGGTAATTAGATGATTTACAGCAAAGGGGATGTTAATTTAATGACAATATAATATTAGGAAAATATTGCGAAAGCTCGAAATTCTGTGTGTGTTTTTGTGCGTTTTATTTATTGTGCCTATCTACCGGCGCTTTCCCACTTGGTAAGTCTTGGAATCTTTGTTTTTAATATATATATAAAATCACACACACACACACACACACACACACACACACACACACACACACACACACACCTGCTGTATGTCAGTAGTGCATTTACCCCAAAATTTTTGGGCAATACTGTTTCACTGGCTATTTATTATGGCAGAAGTTAAGATCAGGAGATGTTGCTTATGGAGGAGAAACGGCTTTTTTATCCACAGAAATGTGCATAAATTGCTCTTATGAACATAATGTTTGGAGCAGTAATTGGTTTGGAGCTCATGGAGTGGATTAAAATCCAAGAAATAAAAACAAAGCAATGAATTCTTTTTGCTTATGCCAAAAACAAATATAAAGCTCTGTAATCTCACATGGGCTTTAAGGGAGACAGTAGCTAGACAATGCTTCTGTTTAGACAGAAGTGACAGCAGTCACCAGAAAGCTGCATATGTAAGTGCACCTGCAGTAACACCCATGACAATAAGACTATGACCTCATCTGATCTAGGACCAGGACAAATTGCTAACAATTCAAAGAAAGTAGCGCCAGAGATGCAACATGAAGTTATAAAACATAATTTATTGGGATTGCAGTTTGGAGATAATGTTAAGCTCAATATTACTTTAATCAAAGGGAGCGGGTGGGAAGCCTGCTGCTTCGACTGCGAGGAGAGTCCCTGCCCGCATGGCAGCTTCCAGCAATGTAGAGTGTGACTGACCCCTGGCTTGGTGGTGAGAGCCCTGGAAATGCTGGGCGCAGTTCTTGGAAATGTTTAAGATGCCTCGTGATCCCTGGAATCGCTGTTGAACTCTGGGAACTCTAAGACTATTTTGCAAACCTGGAATGGAGGTGTGTCGGCAGCTGCCAGACATTGCTTTTCTGTCGGCAGTAACAGCTGTGGTTCCCAGTCCACTGTTATACCAGGAAATTCATTTGGAAGTAGCAAGAGAGGCAGTGGGGTGTGGGTGAGGGGGATAGCAGGAACTGAGTGCCCAATGACAACTTGTTGCTGAGGTTTCTTGTGAAACAGCCAGTTATAAGAGGGTAGAGGCCAAGAGTGGTGTAGTAGACTACAGGAGTGAATTGAGTAGTGAAGACAGTGTGTGTTGGTCCAGAGTTGCAGCCAGTAGTGGAATTGTGAAGTGGTGACAATGGCGTGAGGAGGTGGAAGCAGCCCGGGGAATGAGAGGGCAGTTCAACAAGGACTGGTGGAGAACAGAGAGGCATATTGCTCGCTGTCAAAGGTAAAGTGCCTTAGTAAACTGCCTGTAATTTCATTTATGGGTGAGAGCAAATAATTGTGATCGGTTGAAGACTGGAGGGCTAGTTGTTTGTGGGTTTTACTAACTCTCAGGAAGGACTGGAAGTGCCTAAGGGTGTAACAGAGGCTAGTTTAAACCTTATTTGTCAAAATGTAAAAATGGAGCATTTATTAGGCCATACAGAGACTAGAGGAGACCTTACATGTCAAAGTGTAAAAGGGTGGAAACAGTTATTAAAGGGTGTGAATTTATATTGAATATACTTTGAATTTATATTGTCATATCACTCTTTAACAGTTACTTTCTCCACCTCTCTCCACACGTAAGTGTTAAATACCCTATGTGCTGTCCTTCCTTTTTCAGAGTCCACTGTAATTTGTGTGATGATTGGCCAGGCTTGTGTATAGTGTCTGTGTTGGTTTCCATATGGTTCAACAATCCTTATGAATGGATGCTCGGTCATTGCGATTGTCAGATTCACCACTGATTTCTGTTTAGAACATTTCCCCTTGTCTCATGGAATGAACCTTTTCTAGTGAGGCTGGGAACCCTAAGTGATTGGTTACTGTTGTTTGGGGAGAGCTGGTATTAAAAGCTGCCAAGAGTTATTGACTTGATTAAATAGTATACGTAAGGAAGGACATTGCAATGTGCATAACAAAAGCTCTCCTCCATCCCCCCCCCCCCAAAAAAAAAGACCCCCAGGAAACAGGACACAGCCAGAGAAAGCAGCATTGGATAGATAATTACAAGTTGTCCCAGTTTGAATGACTCCATTGTGGACCAGGACACACAATCGGATGAAGTAACAATAACCCCCCCCCTCCCTATCCCCCTACATTCCCACCTGCTCTCCAAAATCCTGCACACAAAAGTACAGAGGTAAAGAGAAGTTTTATGATGCGAGATAAAATATTGCAATGTAATGTGACTAGTTTTTGAGGTCCTGCATCTCCCTCCGAACTAACCTTGAGCCAGTAGCCACAGAAATCTACACTGATCAGCCAGAACATTATGATGACCTACCTAATAGCTGGTATGTCCATCTTTTGCACAGATAAAAGTGGTGACACATCATGGTATGGAAGCAATGAGGCCTTGGTGGTTGCTGGAGGGAGTTGGCACCACATATACACACACGTCACCTAATCCCAGCTCTGATACCACATTCAGTCACATTCCAGATGTGTTATATAGAGTTCAGATGTGGAGGGTTAAGGGGGGGGGGGGCGGCATCACATCAATTTTAAAATTGCCACTATCTTCCTCAGATCACTCCATCATATTCCTGGCCTTGTGATAAGACGTATTATCTTGCTGAAAAATACCACTGCTTTCAGGAAACATAATAGTCATGAAGGGGTGTATGTGATCTGCAGCCAGTGTACGATACTCCTCAGTTGTTATTGTGACTTCCACAAACTCCACTGGACCCGTGGATGCCACATGAATGTTCTCAAGAGCATAATGGAACTGCCACCAGCATGTCTCCATCCCACACTACAGGTGTCGAGGAGCTGTTCCCCTGGAAGACGTCAGTTCACACTTTCCCGCTGGCATGGTGAAGAAGGTATCAGGATTCATCAGACTGTGCAATGCACTGCCACAGTGCCAAAATATAGTGCCAGTGGCAATGTGTGTATTTTACTCATAGTTGCCAATGTCTTGGTGTTAAAATTGGCACATGCATTGGTTCTTGGCTTTAGAGGCCCATCATTAGGAGTGTTTGGTGCACTGTGTGTTCAGACGGATTTGTATTCTGCCCAGCATTTAAGACTGACATTAGTTCCTCGACAGTTCACTGCCTGCCCTGTTTTGCCAGTCTGCCCAAGCTACGATGTCTGACATCTGTAATGAAGGGTAGCCACCCAACTCTACGATGTCTGGACTTGGTTTTGCCACATGTTGAAGAAACTCACCACAGCACTCCTCGAGACCCAACAAGTTGTGCAGTTCCCAGAATGCTTGTGCAGAGCCTTTGGGCCATTACAATCTGCCCTTAGTTAAACTCATACAGATCGCACGCCTTCCCCAATCTACACACGGACAGCATGCTCACTGATACTACATGCACTGTGTGTGTATCTGATTTGCAGTCATTCCTTGCCAGGTGAGACTGTTACCACCTGGACAGGTTTGTATCGATAGTAGGTCAGTGGTCATAATGTTCTGGTTGATCAGTGTATATGCCATCTAAAATTACATTTGTCTCTTATATTTTTGAAGAACTAATCCACTTGATGTAGCTGCTCTTGAAGACTTCATTGATCAACATCTCTGCCCTCTCTTCTGGAGACTTCAGTGCTCATAATATGACTGCATATCCATACTCTAGGAATCGTGCAGTCAGGAAGTTTCTCCTGCATTTTCGAATACTGGGAAATTGTCACACTTTTTCAGAGTGCAGTAAGTGACAGGCACCCACTGTTCAACCCACTATTTTTCCAAAAGAGGCAACATTTCCAACACATCGCCACTCAAAAGGAGGCTGTGAAAATGGATAATAATCAGAGGCAGAAGGGCACTGTATGTTAATTTGTCATTGTTGAAAGAAGAGTGTGTGTCCACGATGTGATGGATCACATCGCTATAGTGATCTATCAGACCTCAGAAGTGTCAGTTCCAAAGTTGTCAGGAAGGATCCCTAGGCTCAAGAGTCCCTTGGTGGAATGATGACTGTCAAACAGCAATTATCTTTCCAAATATAGTAACACAGGCCAAAAGATGAAAACCTAGAAAGGTTAGTGGTGAAAGGTGGATGTCATCTGCAGTGGTAGTCCACACACTTAAAAAAATTGCATATTTTGATGATGTACGCACTTTGTTGTTTGGATTTTAGTTTGTCAAGTTCGGAGTATGTAAACACCTTGCACAATGTATGACAACAAGATATAAAAAAAATAATTAAGTCTCAATACTCCTCTTTAATTATATTTGGTCTTAATTTTTCAAGTACTTTACAAGTCTGTGGTGTACTCAGTAACTTGAACATTCCACAGGTTTTGATTTTAGTCATTCCAGTATTTTCCTGAATGAGCTTCTGTGGGATTTCAATATTATTTCATGCCTCTTATTATTGTTCCTTCATATCCTTCATATGTATGGTTGCTTGATGGTCAATTATTTTCCCTTCATATGTACTCTTAAACATATGTATGGTAGCTTCAATGTCAACGCACAGTTCTATCAGTTGATTCAAACCTGAAATTCTAAGCTCTTGTCCAAGATGTCATTCAAACAAATGTTGTTGATCAAAGAGACAGTGGCATGGTATTCTGCTTCAGCCATTGGAGCTGCCACAAGTTGTTGCTGTCAAGCATTCCAGACAGTGGGTCCTCCTCACATGATAAGAATTCCATTGGTGGAGCATCTAGTTGAGGTATCACCTCCATAATCAGAGTTAGGGTAGGCAATCAGTGTTGAGCCCCCATCAAAGGATATATCCTACTTCATAGTTCCTTATAGGAACTGAAAAGTGTGTTTCACCATTTTCCAGTGACTTGCCTTTGATGTACTACTAAGTCCTCTTAATTAGATAATATCAAAACTGATCTCTGGATGAGATATTGCTGCAAGGCACAGTAGACTTCTTGTAACATCACTATAGGTTTCAGTCTTTTCCAGTGGCTCATCGCCGGCAATATTTTTTTTCATCTGCCACCATTTGACAGTATATAGGTGCAGCTACTAGACTTATATCTCAAACGTATGTCGGTATTATGTAAAAAGTAGATTGCTACTCACCATGTAGTGGGCCAGCCAGTGGGTGTGTGGGGTGGAGGGGGGGGGGGGGGGGGGGAGATGCACATGTGGGTGCGGGTGTGGGCTAGGTCGGATGAAAGCCATTCTGGCCGAAAGCCTACTTGTTTGACCGTCTTTTTGTTGTACATATCTGCGATTCAACATCACTAAATGGTGGCGAGAAACTATTTTGTGTTATGTAATCAGCCACCATGTTGCAATCTTCAGATCCATCACAGAATGACTCATCCAATATCTGGTCTTCTCCTGGATACTCTATTTCATTCTTCATCTCTCCAGTGCAAATCTTTACTACAGTAACTTCATTACCTTCTATTCTTTCACCAAATATGACATTATCAGAGATAACAACGTCCTTTTCATCACATAGGTAGATTCTGTAACAGGGTGAATCCAAATCTCATCCCACAAAGGTTTGTTGCTTTCTTTAATTTCTTTTCTGTCTTTCTTTGTTTGTGATCCTAGATCAGAACATAGCAGTCACAGCCAATAGTTCTTAACTTAGTTAATATCTGTTTTCTATCCTAACCACAATTCATTCGACTTTGCCCCTTTATTGAACTTCTTCCAATTTGACTTAGCATAAAGATGCATAAGTTTTCGATTCAGCCCACAAATTTTCATTCAAGTTTCATGCGTGTATTGCTGATTGTGTTTGACAACTGTTCGCATTTATCTTTCAGTTTTACCACATTGTTGGGGCATGTACATGTTATTGGTCTTGATGTGAAAAACTCAACGTTTGTCTAAAAGCTTTTTAATGAGAGCATTCTTCATTTATATCCCATTGACTTTAAACACTTAACTTTTTTCTGAAACTGACTTTCTACTATTCTCATGAAAGTTTCTAATCTGAAAACAGTTTCCTCTTTAGTCTTCAGAAAAGAAAATGTTCAGAAACAGGAAAAATCACCTTTGAACAACAAAAAATACACCACTCTTTCTAACGATTTGAGATTTATTTCTCGCAAGTCAATGTGAATTATGTTCACAGTACTTTCAGCAATCTTCATATTTTGTTAAATGAGATTTGAGATGTTTGCTGTAGATAAAACCAACTCACAAAAGCTGCAACCAATTCACATTCATTCATTTCAGTTTTCAATATGATCAATGCCATGTCTTTCTAAAGTGTTTCTGATGTATGTGACATTTTGTTGTGCTAACGTTTCATGCCACATTTTCTTTGAGGTTATTATCAAACATTTGTTTCATTCTTTTGTACGAAAACATTCTTTTGTACAAAAAACCTTTTTTACAGTTGTCCCTTGCATCTTCCTGTTGCTATAGTTTCCCAATTGTCTGAGATGTCCACACTTGCAATCTGAACGCAGTCTTTATTGAAGACTTTAATAACTTATAAAACATTTTCCAGAACTAAATCATAACACAGTTCTCCATCAAAGACATCTTATTCTACACCTGCTATTTCAATTCCTTCTTATTTAGTAGCATCACCAATCAACAATGTAAATTGATTTAATTCTATGTAATTTGTTAACCAGTCCCTTTTAAATGTTGTGTTGTTGTGTGCCAAATCTTGGTACCAAATATTATCCCTCCCTGCTGGCCCGGGGGTTTGAATAGGCCCGAGGTATTCCTGCCTGTCGTAAGAGGTGACTAAAAGGAGTCTCGCACCTTTCGGCCTTTATGTGATGGTCCCCTTTAGGGTTTGACCTACATTTTTCAAAATTTTCTCGAAGAGCGAGCCATTTGGGGAAGGGCGCCTGACATGATGCATTGTGTCCATTGTGCATTGAGGTCTTTAGCCCACTTTCTCATCGTAGCATTGCAGTCCCATTCATCCTCCATCTCTTGGGTGAGGACACCTTCCTGGGTGCGTTTTCCTCCACCCACTATCCAGTCTCATTTTCTGTGCTGACAATGACCATGGAATTCTTTACACCTTGTATCCAGCACGCTAGCCAGTTCATTGTGGTGGGGCTGCCATGCACCCTGTTGGTTTTGGCCCCCTGACTACATGGGGATCGCTCTGCTGATGCCTGCACAGTTAACTCCCCATTTAAACCAAGAAGTAGATGCCCATCACCTTCGGGCGTCGGGACTCCCGGCAGTGGCCATCCTGCCTGGTGGCTTTTGCTGCAGCTGGTTGGTGCCCATGGGGAGGGCCCCTGGTTGGAGTGGGTGGCATCAGGACAGATGACGCGCGATGAAGCATACCACAGTTTTGTGTAGAGCATTTAGAGGACAAGTTTAGGGAGGTGGAGGGCTTGTCCAAAATGCGTCCAAAAAAGGCGTCCTCTGCCCAGTCACAGGCATTACTCCCTTGTGACAAGCTGGGGGTTGTTTGTTACCATGATGCCTCATAAGAGCTTAAATATGGTCCAGGGTATTATATTCCACAGGGTCCTTCTTTTGCAGTCTAACAACGAGCTGTGCCCCAACGTAGTGACGAGGAGTTCATTTTGTCCAGCGCGTCTATCGGGGTCCCAGGGATAATCAGGTTGCCACCAGTGCCTTCATCTTGGGCACTTCAAGGGTGACACATTACCCAAGAAGGTCAAGGTGATGGTCTACCACTGTGATGTCAAGCCATATATCCCTCCCCCAATGCGGTGCTTTAAGTGCTGGAAGTTTGACCATGTGTGTTCCTGCTGTACTTCCAGTATCACATGTCGAGATTGTGGATGTCCATCCCATCCCAATACTCCATGTGCCCCACCTCCCATCTATGTCAACTGTGGAAAGTATCATTCCCCTTGCTCACCAGACTGCAGATTTTACAGCGAGAAAGGAAAATCATGGAATACAAGACCCTGGGCTGCCTGCCCTACACTGAGGCTAAGGAGGAAATTTGAATGTCTACACCCTGTGGCTATGGCACCTCTTATTCCGCCACTATGAGAGCAGTTGTAGCCCCATCGTTCCACGAGTTCCAGTTGGCTCTCACAGATGGAAGACTATGCTTGCCCCCATTGAATGTGGGGGCACTTCCATCCCTGTTGCTCCCGCACTCACCCGCAGCCATTGGGGACACCAGTCCCCACTTCTCACTCAGAGAAGTGTAAGTCTTCTTCGGCTCCTCTCATTACGAAGGGGTCCATTGGGTCACTCTGTTCCCAGGTTTCTGCTACTATGAAAGATGACACCGCCCAGTGGCTGAAGTGCCCAAAAGCAGCTGGTCGTAGGACTTCATGATCATCCTCTGTCCCAGAGACAGAATCAGTGAAGCCCTCCCAGCCAGAGAAACCCAAGGATCAGTGAGAGAAATCCAGAAAGATGATGCCCAAACCCAAGGAAATTGCAGTGGCACCGACACCACCACTGCCTACAAGTTCTGCGTCTGTGGATGAGGTGAAGATTCTGGCGTCTGCTGAGGACCTAGATCTCGCCAGACCCTCAGACACAATGGATATAGCCTGTTCAGAAAATAAGTCGGTGGCAGCAGGTGACCTGAGGAATAGACTACCTCATTGAGTGTTTATGCCTTCGCAGTTTCACAATCACATAATCCTGTAGTGGAATTGTGGCGGGTTTTTTCCACCACGTGGCTGAGCTATGACAACTGTTAAGCTTTACACCTAGTTTCTGCATTTCCCTCCAGGAAACCTGGTTCCCAGTAATGCGGACCCCTGCCCTTCGCGGCTACAGTGGATCTTAAAAGAACCGTAGCGAATATAAAGTGTGTCAGGTGGAGTTTGCGTTTATTTTCTGAACTCTGTATATAGTGAACCTGTGCCCCTTTAAACTCCTCGTGAAGCTTTGGCTGTCAGGATACGGACGACACAGGGAATAACTGTCTGCAATGTATATCTCCCTCCAAATGGTCTGGTACCCCTGAACATATTGGTTGCACTGATTGATCAACTCCCTAAACCTCTCCTACTTTTGGAAGATCTTAAACCTCATAAACCCTTGTAGGGTAGCACCATGCTCACTGGCCATGGCAGATATGTCGAAAATTTACTGTCCCAACATGACCTCTGCCTCATAAATACTGGGGCTGTCACATATTTCAGTGTATCTCATAGTAGTTACTCGGCCATTGATTTATCAATTTGTAGCCCAGAACTTCCCCTTCTATCCACTGGAAAGCACATGACGACCTGTGTGGTAGTGACCACTTCCCCGTCTTCTTGTCATTCCCCCAGCATCATGCCCATGGACACCTACCCAGATGAGCTTTAAACAAGGCAGACTGGGTAGCCTTCACCTCTGCTGTCACCGGTGAATTCCCCCACATGGTGCCATCACTGTTGTGATTGAGCAGGTCACTACAATGATAATTTCTGCAACGGAAAATGCAATCCCTCGTTATCTAGGATGCCCCTGGCAAAAGACAGTCCCTTGGTGGTCACCATAAGTCATTGAGGCAATTACAGAGCGTTGATGAGCTCTGCAGTGACATAAGTGGCACCCTTCCCTAGAGCACCTAATAGCCTTTAAGCGGCTCCTTGCCCGCGTTCACATGCTTATAAAATAACGGAAATTGGATTGTTGGGAGAGATACGTGTCAACCATTGGGTGCCATATGTCACCTTCCCAAGTCTGGACGAGGATCAGCTGTCTTCCTGGGTACCAGACCCCAACAGGTGTCCCTGGCATTAACATCAATGGCGCACTCTCTACTGACACAACCGCGATTGCCGAGCACTATGTTCAAGTCTCTGCGTCAAAGGACTACCCCCCCAAGACTTTCGCACCATCAAACGGTGGATGGAAAGGAAAGTATTCTCGTTAACTTTATGACACAGTGAACCCCATAATGTCCCCTGTACAGAGTGAGGGCTCCTCAGTGCTCTTGCACATTGTCTTGACACAGCTCCTGTGCCGGATCGGAACCACATTCAGATGATTAAACCTCTCTCATCTGACTATAAGTGATATCTCTTTGTCATCTTCAAGCAGATCTGGTGCGATGGCGTCTTTCCATCACATTGGCGGGAGAGCACCATCATTCCGGTGCTAAACCACAGTAAAAAACTGCTTGAAGTGAATATCCAACGGCCCATCGGCCTCACCAACTTTCTCTCTCTGTAAGCTGCTGGAACATAGGGTGTGTCGACCATTGGGTTGGGTCCTAGAGTCACTTGGCCTACTGGTTCCATGTCAGGGCGGCTTCCGCCAGGGTCGCTCTACCACTGGTAATCTTGTGTCCCTCGAGTCTGCCATCTGAACAGCCTTTTCCAGATGCCAACACCTGGTTCCCGCTTTTTTTGACATATGTAAAGCATATGACACTGCCCGGCGACATCATATCCTTGGCACATTGTGTGAATGGGGTCTCTGGGGCCCATTCCTGATTTTTATCCAAAACTTCCTGTTGATCCATACCTTCAGCATCCAAGTTGGTGCCTCCCATAGTACCCCCTTATTCAGGAGAATGGCCTTCCACAGGGCTCCGTATTGAGTGTATCTCAATTTTTAGTGGCCATTAATGGCCTAGCAGCAGCTGTAGGGCCATCGGTCTCCCATTCTCTGTAGGCAGATGACTTCTGCATTTCGTATTGCTCCTCCAGTACTGGTATTGCTGAGCAGTGTCTACAGGGAGCCAGTCACAAGATGCAGTCATGGGCTCTAGCCCATGGCTTCCAGTTTTCAGTCGCAAAGTCGTGTGTCATGCATTTCTGTCAGTGTCGTACCATTCATCCGGAACCAGAACTTTATCTTAACAACGATCCACTCACTGTAGTGGAGACATATCGATTCTTAGGACTGGTTTTCGAAGCCTGATTGGCTTAGCTACCTCATCTTGGTTAACTTGAGTGGAAGTGCTGCCAGCACCTCAATGCCCTCTGGTGTCTGAGCAACACCAACTGGGGTGCAGATCGCTCTATGCTGCAGCAGCTCTACGGAGACCTTGTTCAATCCCCCCTTGACTGTATGAGTCTGGTTTACGCATCGGCGTCACCCTCAGCGTTGCGTTTACTCCTGCACCACTGTTGCATCCGCCTAACGACAGGAGCTTTTAGAACAAGTGACCAGTGTCCTGGTGGAGGCTGAAGTCCATCCAAGTAAATTGCAGAATGGTGCTAATTTCCGTCTTGCTTCCAGAAAGCCAAGATTTCTTTCTGATAGAACACTTCAGGAAGTGGCAGTTTTTGTTGCACTTTCAGATTCCATACACACATTTCTTAAAGAGCCATTTCCCCACCACATTTGTTGGATCTTTGTGTCCCAGCAATAAGTCCATGAGGCATGCATGAGTGGGTGGCATCACTGTGCAGAACCAAACTACTTTAATCGTTTCACTTTGTAGGATTCACTGCCATAATTGCAAAAAAATTCTGTAGAGACTGTTAAATATATCAAACAAGGTCACGGTTTCAGTTTCGGCACTAGAAATACATTACTTATTTTTCTCACCTCTCATTGGTTACATGAAACTATCATTGCATTGACTACACAAAATTGATGCACTGCCAACCTATGAGTAATAGATAAACACTGATGTCACTACTGCTGGCTGTGACCTATAGTTTAACACGAGGCATTGTGATATCTGTGGATATGCGCAAGCTGACATTGCAGCCAGAATAGCCCGTGAGAGACAGGTGATAATTCAGTCAACCATTCCATTACAGCCCACAGTTATGAAGAAAGTTGGGGATACAAAGCAACAAGCTAAGACACGTGAAGCCAACTACAATGCCAAGACAGACATCTAATTACTCAGATGGAAAGAGTTGGCCCTAACAAAGACTTGGCCAATGGTCCTATGACACATGGCCGTTTTTTACATGGAGAAGCACTCCAGTTAGTAGTTCTTGGGTGCATCCCGATTGCATTGAGTCACATCCTAGTTGACAGTGTTGACAGTGTTGTGCTTTCAGAAAGAATGAGCAGATTAGTGACCTACCATCTGTATCAGGAAATGTACAAGAAATTTTGTATGTTATCTGGACTCCTACCCAAACTATTAGGTACAAATATTTCCAGGTGTTTCTGGATGACTCATTAATAAATACCTCTAAAAGATGACCCAACTACTTTTCTTAGAAATTTCATTGAGGTATGTATCGTGTCTATTATTTCGGACACGCAGATACACACAAGGCTGAACACTTACGGGAATCGGCAAAATGCCGTGAGCAGCGAAGGTAATGGGCAAGGGACACTAAATTATTAGTGTGTGGATAAGTTGAGAATTTGGGTCTGATGGGGGTCATGCTAGGGTAGTCCATGCAGTTTCAGTTACCACTGTGTCCGGATGGCATAGTGGTCAGAGCATCTGCCTAGAAAGCAGAAAACCTGGTTTCAAATCTTGGTCCGGCACAAATTTTCAAATTCCCCCACTGATTTAAATCGAGACCACTTGCAGACAGTGTGTCTAATTCCTTTTGACTCATGTCATTAATGCTCCTTTTTTTTTTTGGTAAGAGGTTTAATCAAGGTATAACTTCTCATACATTTTAGCATCAGCATGCACATACATATCAAAACAGTGTAGGTGCTAATGGCCTGCGTGTTACATACCCTAAACTCCCTAAACTCCATTGTATCCATCAAGAGTTCATGAAATAGTGGACCTGGTTTATGATAGCATTAAAGTGTTAGTAGCAAACACAGCTTTGCATGTTGTCCTTGATGGGGAGACTTTGTTGATGATGTGAAACTGGTTACTGAAATGTGCATTATGGAAGTTTCACACTTTAGGACAAAAATAAGTGGTCCATTGGATAATATCTGAACTCCATATGGCTTTTTGCAGATTGCAGCAACTCCTCAGAATGTATAAGTATATAAAATGTGTCTTGCACTGCTCCATATTGCTACCCAAAAAAAAAAAAAAAAAAAGGCTGTGTACTAGAGTTTTGCCCCGAGGTTGGATTCCTTCACCACCTTGTCACCAGTTGACCCAAAATACTTGGAAGTTATTGCATTTCCAGTTTGGAATCCAAACAAGGAAAGAATAAAGGTAACCACTCACCATATAGTTGAGGCTGCAAGCAGAGGTGCAATGACAACCTGATTCAATATGTAGATATGGATCATAGTGTATTTCCTGTAAGGTGTTGTCAGTGGGGCCATACATGTTTCCAATTACAAGGTAGTCCTTTTATTAAGTTAATTTGAAATGCCCACTCGATGGAGTGGTACCGGAATAGTTACGTTTGGTTTATTGACATACGTTGTTGTTGTTGTTGTTGTTGTTGTTGTTGTGGTCTTCAGTCCTGAGACTGCTTTGATACAGCTCTCCGTGCTACTCTATCCTGTGCAAGCTTCTTCATCTACCAGTATCTACTGCAGCCTACATCCTTCTGAATGTGCTTGGTCTCCCTCTACGATTTTTACCCTCCACGCTGCCCTCCGATACTAAATTAGTGATCCCTCGATGTCTCAGAACATGTCCTACCAACCGATCCCTTCTTCTAGTCAAGTTGTGCCACAAGCTCCTCTTCTCCCCAATTTTATTCAATACCTCCTCATTAGTTATGTGATCTACCCATCTAATCTTCAGCATTCTTCTGTAGCACCTCATTTCGAAAGCTTCTATTTACTCCTTGTCCAAACTAGTTATCGTCCATGTTTCACATCCATACATGGCTACACTCCATAAAAATACTTTCAGAAACGACTTCCTGACACTTAAATCAATACTCGATGTTAACAAATTTTTCTTCTTCAGAAATGCTGTCCTTGCCATTGCTGGTCTACATTTTATATCCGCTCTACTTTGACCATCATCAGTTATTTGACTTCCTAAATAGCAAAACTCCTACTTTAAGTGTCTCCCTTCCTAATCTAATTCCCTCAGCATCACCCGACTTAATTCGACTACATTCCATTATCCTCGTTTTGCTTTTGTTGATGTTCATCTTATACCCTCCTTTCAAGACACTGTCCATTCCGTTCAACTGCTCTTCCAAGTCCTTTGCTGTCTCTGACAGAATTACAATGTCATCGGGGAACCTCAAAGATTTTATTTCTTCTCCATGGATTTTAATACCTACTCCGAATTTTTCTTTTGTTTCCTTTATTGCTTGCTCAATATACAGATTGAATAACATCGAGGAGAGGCTATAACCCTGCCTCACTCCCTTCCCAACCACTGCTTCCCTTTCATACTTCTCAACTCTTATAACTGCCATCTGGTTTCTGTATAAATTGTAAATAGCCTTTCGCTCCCTGCCACCTTCAGAATTTGAAAGAGAGTATTCCAGTCAACATTGTCAAAAGCTTTCTCTAAGTCTACAAATGCTAGAAATGTAGGTTTGCCGTTCCTTATCTTTCTTAGATAAGTCGTAGGGTCAGTATTGCCTCACATGTTCCAACATTTCTACAGAATCCAAACTGACCTTTCCCAAGGTCGGCTTCTACTAGTTTTTCCATTCATCTGTAAAGAATTCGTGTTAGTATTTTGCAGCTGTGGCTTATTAAACTGAAAGTTCGGTAATTTTCACATCTGTCACCACCTGGTTTCTTTGGGATTGGAATTATTATATTCTTCTTGAAGTCTGAGGGTATTTTGTCTGTCTCATACATCTTGCTCACCAGATGGTAGAGTTTTGTCACGACTGGCTCTCCCAAGGCTGTCAGTAGTTCTAATGGAATGTTGTCTACTCCGGGGGCCTTGTTTCGGCTTAGGTCTTTCAGTGTTCTGTCAAATTCTTCACGCAGTATCATATCTCCCATTTCATCTTCATCTACATCCTCTTCCATTTCCATGATATTGTCCTCAAGCACATCGCCCTTGTGTAGACGCTCTGTATACTCCTTCCACCTTTCTGCCTTCCCCTCTTTGCTTAGAACTGGGTTTCCATCAAAGCTCTTGATATTTGTGCAAGTGGTTCCTCTTTCTCCAAAGGTTTCTTTAATTTTCCTGTAGGCAGTATCTGTCGCCTGATAAACAAAGTAAGAGCCTACGGAATATCAGACCGGCTGTGTGGCTGGATTGAAGAGTTTTTAGCAAACAGAACACAGCATGTTATCAATGGAGAGACGTCTACAGACGTTAAAGTGACCTCTGGCGTGCCACAGGGGAGTGTTATGGAACCATTGCTTTTCAAACTATATATAAATGACCTAGTAGATAGTGTCGGAAGTTCCATGCGGCTTTTTGCAGATGATGCTGTTGTATTGTACAGAGAAGTTGCAGCATTAGAAAATTGTAGCGAAATGCAGGAAGATCTGCAGCAGATAGGCACTTGGTGCAGGGAGTGGCAACTGACCCTTAACACAGACAAATGTAATGTATTGCAAATACATAGAAAGAAGGATCCTTTATTGTATTATTATATGATAGCGGAACAAACACTGGTAGCAGTTACTTCTGTAAAATATCTGGGAGTATGCGTGCGGAACGATTTGAAGTGGAATGATTATACACAATTAATTGTTGGTAAGGTGGGTGCCAGGTTGAGATTCATTGGGAGAGTCCTTAGAAAATGTAGTCCATCAACAAAGGAGGTGGCTTACAGAACACTCATTCGACCTATACTTGAGTATTGCTTGTCAGTGTGGGATCTGTACCAGATCGGGTTGACAGAGGAGATAGAGAAGATCCAAAGAAGAGCAGTGCGTTTTTGTCACTGGGTTATTTGGTAACCGTGATAGCGTTACGGAGATGTTTAGCAAACTCAAGTGGCAGACTCTGCAAGAGAGTCGCTCTGCATTGCGATCTAGCTTGCTCGCCAGGTTTCGGGAGGGTGCGTTTCTCGATGAGGCATCGAATATATTGCTTCCCCCTACTTATACCTCCTGAGGGGATCACGAATGTAAAATTAGAGAGATTAGAGTGTGCTCGGAGGCTTTCAGACAGTCGTTCTTCCCGTGAACCATATGCGACTGGAACAGAAAAGGGAGATAATGACTGGGGCACGTAAAGTGCCCTCCGCCACACACCGTTGGGTGGCTTGCGGAGCATAAATGTAGATGTAGATGTATCTTACCCCTCGTGAGATAAGCCTCTACATCCTTACATTTGTCCTCTAGCCATTCCTGCTTAGCCATTTTGCATTTCCTGTCGATATCATTTTTGAGACGTTTGTATTCCTTTTTGCCTGCTTCATTTACTGCATTTTTATGTTTTCTCCTTTCATCAGTTAAATGCAATATTTCTTATTTTACCCTGGAGGGTTTCTACTAAAGTGCGCGTCATTTATGATGGCAGCCGAGTTTAGGTTCGTTCTGCGCATCTGACGTCACAAAACGCAGTCAGCCAATGAACAGAGAATGACATTGCCAGAGCTCGACTGCAATGCAGAGCATGGACGAGTGTCTTCAGTTTTAGAAACGTTCAGTCTTAAATAAAGTAATTGAACAAAAGCAATGTCTTGATAGCAGACTTTCTATAAAAGAAAGTTTGGAAAAAGCATTCTTTATACCAATTGCTTCATATTCTATTAATTAATTAAACCAAACAAGCAATAAGCCCCCTAATAAGGGCGATAGCAAGGAAATTGATTCTCACTAACCGCTTTTTCGCAATAGAGAACAGTGGTAATAGTTTATTTCCTATTGTACTTTGGCGAAATGTGAGTAATTCATAGTCATACCAACAGTGTGTGTCGGTATTTTGCGTGAGCCTTTAAAGTGCTCCAGTAACTATGTTGAATGTTGACCTGTGTTAGTGTAATAGTGTAGGTGTTTGACTGCTAAGCAGAAGGTTCTGAGTTCTAACCTTATTTGATGCCAAATAGTTTTTGTGAAATCGAATGATTATTGCGTCAAAGCAGTCGGAACACCATGTGTCTGCACAGGCGAGCAGTGCAGTGATGACAAAATCGTGTACAGCGCGGAATGTGGGGAGCACGTCTCTGTAGCAGCGAAAGGGTTAATGCAGCCGTGGTGGCTTTACTTCATATACTGCGCGCTCCTCCCTGAACGTAAGTTTGCGAACTATACTATACTATGGCGCTGCTTCTCTTCACACGTGCAACTGACAACGCAGCAATCTCCCACGTCTGGGCGGGCATGCGCTAGCCGCCAAGATAAAAGAATTGAACTATAGCTCTCGTCTTTTTACCTGTTTGATCCTCTGCTGCCTTTGCTATTTGATCCCTCAAAGCTACCCATTCTTCTTCTACTGTATTTCTTTCCCCCATTCCTGACAATTGTTCCCTTATGCTCTCTGTGAAACACTGTACAACCTCTGGTTCTTTCAGTTTATTCAGGTCCCATCTCCTTAAATTCCCACCTTTTTGCAGTTTTTTCAGTTTTAATCTACAGTTCATAACCAATAGATTGTGGTCAGAGTCCACATCTGCCCCTGGAAATGTCTTACAACTTAAAACCTGGTTCCTAAATCTCTGTCTTACCATTATTTAATCTATCTGATACCTATCTGTCTCCAGGGTTCTTCCATGTATACAACCTTCTTTCATGGTTTTTGAACCAAGTATTAGTTATGATTAGGTTATGCTCTGCGCAAAATTCTACCAGGCGGCTTCCTTTCTTAGCCCCAATCCATATCACCTACTATGTTTCCTTCTCTCCCTTTTCCTACTCTCGATTTCCAGTCACCCATGACTATTAAATTTTCGTCTCCCTTCACTATCTGAATAATTTCTTTCATCTCATCATACATTTCATCAATTTCTTCATCATCTGCAGAGCTAGTTGGTGCACAAACTTGTACTACCGTAATGTCTATCTTGGCCACAATAATGCGTTCACTATGCTATTTGTACTACCTTACCTGTACTCTTATTTTTTTATTCATTATTAAACCTACTCCTGTATTACCCCTATTTGATTTTGTATTTATAACCCTGTAGTCACCTGACCAAAAGTCTTGTTCCTCCTGCCACCGAACTTCACTAATTCCCACTATATCTAACTTTAACCTATCCATTTCCCTTTTTAAATTTTCTAACCTACCTGCCCGATTAAGGGATCTGACATTCTACGCTCCGATCCGTGGAATGCAAGTTTTCTTTCTCCTGATAATGACATCCTCTTGAGTAGTCCCCGCCCGGAGATCAGAATGGGGGACTATTTTACCACCGGAATATTTTACCCAAGAGGATGCCATCATTATTTAATCATACAGTAAAGCTGCATGCCCTCGGGAAAAATTACGGCTGTGGTTTCTCCTTGCTTTCAGCCATTCGCAGTACCAGAACAGCAAGGCCATTTTGTTTATTGTTAGAAGGCCAGATCAGTCAATTATCCAGATTCTTGTCCCTGCAACTACTAAAAAGGCTGCTGCCCGTCTTCAGGAACTACACATTTGTCTGGCCTCTCAACAGATACCCCTCCATTGTGGTTGCACCTATGGTATGGCTATCTGTATTGTTGAGGGACGCAAGCCTCCCCCTCCAACGGCAAGGTCCATGGTTCGGGGGGGGGTTTGATATGTTGATAGGGACAGCAAATTATGAGGAAACTTGTTGCACACTTTTACATGGCACCTCTGTAATCATTATAAGTCAGCTGATTTCATGCTGCTCCAGACTGTGTATGGTTGCTGCCAACATTATCTATGTAACAGTGCTGTTTGGCTTAATGATAAGTAGCCATTGTGAATACAGTGTTCTGCATAGTAATTGTTAATATTATTTACAAAAGTGAGGAAAGATGCTGTACCTGGTCCTCGTAGTAAGTCGCCATCAACTTTCATGACATTTCTGTGATGGGTGAATCTATTACATATTCATTTCTTCTATAAGCTGTAAGGTGGCTGCTCTGAAAGGAGGTGATTGGGCTTGTCTCAGCAGCAAGTATGCTATGAGCTAATTGCAAGCTTCTACTCCCAACGTCCTCCACTCAGGGTGGATAATAGTTATCAATAAGTATTACTCCAACAGTTGCTGAGTAGTGCAACTGTATAGCAGTCAGTATGGCATGAGCCTCAATGCAAAATGAGGCAAGTCATCAGAGGAAAACATGAGGAAGAAATGGTTACTGATCTCCAAGTGATACTGGACACTAGAGCACTTTTTTGACCTGGCTGTTTGCAAAAATGTTCCAGGCTGTATTAATGCTGCAACTGCATGTCTTATTCTTGTTCCCTTTCTAACACGGTCAGTAATGACAAAAGATCTGTAAACATTTGTTTGCCACATTTTCCTTGCCCATTGTTCCCAGTCTTGTATGCAGTTTCACCCCACATTATCTACGACTATAATGAAGCAGTGCTAATCAGTTGATGCTGGAGTACCTCTTATCATCAGTGTTTTGCAATCATTATTGCCACATACTGCCAGAGCGAATATTGTAATAGAGTTAATGGGGACCACTCTTATCAGACTTGTACCTTACATCAAAGACAGGCCCTGTATATGACCTCCATATAATTTGATTAACTGCACACATTGTACTCAATGATTCTATCCTAGCATGCCTGCAATGTGTACTAACAGAGTACAGTGCTGAAACAACAGACTACTGTCACACCGGATCAGTCTAGTTTCTTATCATGTGGAACACATTAATTTGTTCAAAATTACAACACAGAGCTTTAAGACATTGCCTTTTACATTGATCTGTCATTGTGCCATGCAAATAACATGCTCCCATGTCTTGTGTTCGAAAATGTTCATTTTTCATGCTCCTGTAGCATATTTTAGATATGAGCAGCAATTTTTAATTTGGTGTAAACAGTTGAGTACCTCATCACCCATCTTCCAAACTCCACAGTTCTGTGGCAAAACTAGCAGGACTAGCACTCCTGGAAGAAAGGATACATGGCATAGCCACAACCAAGGGGATATTTCCAAGGTAGGAGACGAGGTACTGGCAGGCGTAAAGATTGTGAGTTGTGCTTGAGCTGCTCAGTTGACAGAGCACTTGCCCACAAAAGGCAAAGATCCTGTTAAGTCTTGGTCCGACACACATTTTTAATCTACCAGGAAGTTTCAAGATCCACTTGATTTATTATTCACCTTCTTAATGAATTTACTGTATCCTACACGGAGTTCTACTGGATTCTAAAGGCACAGGAGCATATGGGGTTACCAGGGCAACTTTAGTTGCATATTTTGATTCCCAGCTTCTCAAGCATTTAGATACATCTACCAGGGAGATAAAAAAATATCCAGGTCATATATAGCTTTCATCTTCTGCTACAAAAGTATGGGCAGTTGGTTTGTTCTCCTGGACACTGATTCATGTTGGAATCCAGGGAAATATGCAGGGCTGAGTAAACTTAATTTGGACACAGGGTGTTACAAGATGCTGTGTAGACCACTCACGGAAGTGTGTGGACAAATGAGTGGGAGTAAACAGGGACAGTGTGTGATAAGTGAAAACTACTACTCTACTATGATAGGTCTCCCTTCAGTCACTTGAACAGCAGTAAGTTGCCCTGAGTGTACATAAAACACAGTTTCTGAAGTTGGGCGTCTATTCAAGCAAGATGATCCATCAGTTGGCAGTGGTTTTGGCATAGTCATTTCAGTATATTACAGTTTAATAGAAAGAATCTTCAGGAAGTGAAGTTCTTAGTTCTGCTGATAGGTGAAGTACAAAAATTAATGTAGTTTTCAGAACCACTAATTCCCCCACCTTTGTGACCTTCCACAGCCTTCTCTCTCTTTCCTCCTTGAAAAATTGTTGAGCTGTTCTGAATGCAATGATAGTGTCTTGTACTGTTGTGTGTTCATCACCTCTGGGCATTGTCTCATGACTTTATAGTCTTCTCAAGTGCATTTTCCTTTTGATACATTTTAATATTGTATGGCATATAGTGAGAATATAACAACTTCAAATGGATTTTAGGTAATAAGATGAGTGAATTGTGTTTTTAGGGAATTAAATTGTGTTTTCATTCTGTTAAAAACAGTGGTAGCTTAATCAGCTAGCCCACATACATCAACTCTGTTGTTTTAGCTGTACCTCCTTGTTTTGTCATTAATCTCGTAAATGATAAAATTAAAATTACATCATTTGATTACATACCTCCATGGAAACACCTATCAGTTATAAAATTCTGTCTTATACTATCAACGCATTATAAATCTCCAGACATTTCTTCTTCTTCTTCTTCTTCTTCTTCTTCTTCTTCTTCATGGAGGAAATTGCACATGAAAGTCTTTTTGTTGACATATGGAAGTATTGACCCATGATCGTTTGAGGGACCTAAGTAAATTTCCCTTTTCTATTGGTCCTTCTGATAGTAATAACATGTTTTATTAAGTCGTCTCTATCATGACATAAATGTCTGTTAAATGAACACAGTTGATAATTTATTTTCCAAACAATCCAGCTCTTTGAGTGGCCAAATAAAATAGAAGCAGAAAATCTCTTAAAGCTGGATACAGAACTGGTCCGAAACAACTGTTCTTTTCTTGACAAGTTGCTTGATTTAAAGAACAAGTAAATTCCATGCTTAAATTTCAGTTTAACACTTTAGCCCCCATCTGCTCTCCATTTGTTATCCTCATTACTTTAAGCCATGAATGGAAATATCTTTCATGTAATGAAGCAGTAGTATTTTGGAGTTTCCATTGCTTGTAGCCACAATAATAATTGTACATTGGCATGCCTAACTGGGGTGGGGGTGGGGGGTGGGGGCAGATGAAGGGAAGTAATGCAACCAAATTATGTAAGGGCACCAAAAATTCATTGAAACAAAAGTGTTTTGAAAACATATGAATTACAGAAAAGTATTATTTCTTTGCAGATGCCCAGTATTTAAATGGTGGTCATGTTTCCTCCTGTCTATTGAAATGATCCTTACAAACAAGGAAAAAGTCAGTTCAGTGTTCCTTGAATATAAATATAAGTTCTAAACAAGAATATAAATATTTATGAAAAAGTTAGATAAAGAGTCCATACTCACCAAAAGTAAGGATTGCGATTGGGCTGCCTGTGACAGATGACTGGATACTTATTCTTGATCGTGATCACTACTTTTGGTGAGTACTACTACTTTGTCTGTCTTTGTTGTATTTTGTGCATATTTTTTAGGTAAGGCATTGAAGGAAGTTACTACATCATAAAATTTTACAGTGTTTTGGGACATTAAGAACTAACAATTGGGGAGGGTCTTAGGAAACTGGCTGAGACACTCATATATGAGAGTACTCCACTTCCAGTACAAACTGTATATCCCTGCAGATGACCACTATAACATGGCTTAAGTGTTGAGTGTTGTAGGTATTTTACATTGTGAAAGAAATGTATATGGCCCACACAGGCATGTAGCTTCATAAGACCATAAAATGGTCAATTGTCTGTACATTATAGAGTTGGAGTGAATTCCACTGTTGGTAGTGAAGTGACCCCCTGTCTGCATCAATTAAAATTTGTATTAAATTAATTCTAATACTGTCCCAAACCCCTCTCATATACAGACTGTTCATATTTGTGGTTGAAAGTTGGATAAATAGGGACTAGGATCTTACCTATTAATTTTTGTTTTAACCCCATTTTGAATGAAGCTATCAGGTGACACAATGGTAAAGGTACTGGACTCATGCGTGGGAGAAACGGGTATCAGTTACTTATCCACCCACCCTCATTTCAGCTGTTTGTGTGATACCGGACAGGTTGTTAACTTCAAAGATGTCACAACTGATTCCCTTCTCTGCCCTACTTTAACCAAGGTACATCCCCCCCCCCCCCCCCATTAGAAATGGGTACAATATTGACAGGCCACTAAATTCTGATATAACTTCCTCTTTTTCTGAAAAAGATCTTAGAGTTTACTTTGTAGTGGCTTGTAATATTCACTTAAAAAGGTGTAAGTTATAATGTGCTCGTTAAATAATTACCCACACACATTGACAAAAGTAAATGGTATTACACAGAATTGGTCAGTTACAGAGACAGCCAACACTTCATTACAGAAAACAGCAGACACAACTTTTAATACTTGTAAATGCATCACAGATTTTGTAATTTGATACAATCATTTGAAATGCTGTATGTGAGATCTGTATTTTATTGAAAATGTACAGCATTAAAATGAATGACAACTATTTATAAATGTTTGGTGAGAATGATGCAGTGTTTAAGATTAATAGTGTCCCTCCAGGTATTCTGCCAAACTTGACGTAACACCCAGAAGCACACAACTAATCATGTGAGCAAAGAAAACTTCAGAGATCATTGTTTAAGATGATAATTATAAAAATAAACCTTGTAAATACAAATCATATTGCTGCTTTTGCTCATAAATTATATACCCTCTTAATCTCTGCAATATTAACATCCTCCATAAAATTTGTCAATCAGTGAGTTAGTTATATGTTTCTCTGATTGTAATTACAATAATTTCGTATGGTGTGGTTCACAAAACTTTTGTTTCTTAAAGCTAGAAACCCAATACTTATGTAGCCATATGCCAACTAAATAAAAATTTACATAAAATTTTATTAGATCATTTTGTTTGATCCCTGCTGGGCATGGACCTACTAATGGTAATGTGCACACACCTCATCTTGACCCAAGAGCAATTTGTTGCATATAATAATCAGAATCCACACGAAGCAAGAGATGGGAAAGGGTTTTTGATTAGTTATGCCAGGTTTGAAGAAGAGTGGTAAATTTGGTGGTTAATCATCAGTTTTTACATTAAGTTATTTGAATGCCTTATGGCCAATGAATTACTGTGGGAGGAGCTGTCCTTGACATCTCCTGTTTAGGACAGTCTTTCATTACCGGAATCTTGGAAAGTTTTGATCCATTTGTGGTTCACATTTCCACTCTTAAAATAATCACCTGAAGGTAGTTTCATTGGTTGAGGCAGAGGGTACATATGGTAATCTATAGTTGCAAATTATTTACTAAATTAATAATAGGTGATTTACGTGCTATTCAAATACAGCATTGTAGTAATTAATGTAAAATCAGTTACTAAGTAATTACTTCTCAGAAACAATATCCAGTGCTCCTTGGAGAAACACCGTCACAATTTCATTAAAAGCGATTGTGAATACTAGTAAAGCTAACACTGCATTCTGCGAAATATTATTGAAATAAATGTTCTGTTTGCATTTAACATCTTAGTTATCTGAGCTAACATTTATGTACTTTTTTTACAGAAATACATTCTTGTAGATATTTGATATTATTTTCTTTTTCTTTATTAAATTTCTATAATTTTGTTTGTCTCTTATGATACAATATTCTCCAATAAAATTATTCTTTGTCTTTCCTTGTAACAGAAAGTGTGTCTTTCAAACAGTGGTGAGAATTCTCAGATTCATATACGAATTCTACGCTGTTTCACCTCGTGGGTATCTGTCCAGGCCATCACGCTGCCAGATGTGGCTGAAAATATGGTTGTAGCACATGCATTTCATGTGCTTACTAACCACCAGGTGAGACTATTTTATTTGCTTTGTTACTTCTGTGTTGGTAAATTACTCAAGTTTTGAACAGTAAGTTAACATTTACTGAAACAGCAATACTGATATTGATTTTATAAAGTGGAGAATTAGTTATACAAGATGTCATGACACTTTCGTCTTTTTGAGAAGTTCTGTTGAGTATACCTTTCTCGCAGTATTCCTCAAGGCCATTGCTCACTTTCAGGTGTTAAGGTGATTGATGCTGTGATAGCTGACAACTAGCAGATGCTACTGTCCAAACTGGCAGTTTTCTTGTGGGTGCCATGTCTGTCTGTTGTGCATGCACAGTGGGGTTCCTTTCAAATGGATGATAGCAATGTGTTGATCCTTCCAGTGTGAACAAAGATTTGGCCTTCTGCACTTGTGCAGAGTCACCAGTGTCACTGTGGCCAGGAGCTGAACCAAAATTAGTTGCTTATGTGGCTCCTCCACCATTTTGTGCCAAAGCTAAAATTGGAAATTCTTATCTTGCTTTATTGAGTATGTAGAGAGTGCGGGATGCTGTGCTGTGCTGAGTTGGAGTCCCAAAACTCTATTGATAAGATAATCATTGTCACCAAGAGCCCTACAAAAATTTCCAGTGATTGTCTCATGCCAACATAGTGAACGACTCACATAGCAACCAGTTTTCGTTTGGCTCCTGATCATCACAGTATCTGGCATCTTTGCAATGATCCTACACATGTGAGGAATTACACCCACAAGTTCCTGTTAGAGAGCTCTGGACTTGAAATCATCTTTCTGGAAGCAACTTCATTACACATAAGGCAACTTGGGAATGGGACCTCTATAAGGGATCTCAACAGTTTGAACATTTATAATTGCTACTTGCCAGCAGTCACAAGCAGCGTAATGACCAGTCAGCAAATCATAAAATTGTGTTCATCAGACTTCACCGTGAGAAGTGGAAAAAAGGATATCTGTAATTCTGAAGTTCTAGTCTGCATGATGTGGTGTAGCAACTAAGGCCGAACTGTTACTCTTGAGAAGCAAGGTGTAAATATAAATGCAATAAGATTTCTTGGTCTGGCATAGAAAACGAATTGGTTGTTAGTACTGTACACGTTCTATAATAATGTGAGTTGAGTATCAGTTTACTTTATAGAGTGTACTCTCTAAAGTGAGTGTGTTCTTTATATGCAAATTGATTAATTGAAATCTCATTCTATTATAAATTCATTTTGGATTTTTTTATTGCCAACATAAATTCATTTGAAATTGTCAAATACTTAAGAATCTGTCTTCATTTTTATGATACTTAAAACTGCAACGACAAATGAAAACACCAAAAAAGTGTGCTATATGGCACTGTACACTCAAAAATTAAAGTTGTATAAAATAACTGGTTCCAAAGATGTGCCAGAAGAAATAGTACACTACATTTTACATGAAAAATGTACTCTGAACAAGATGGATTCTGTGTTTATTGGTTGCTGACTAACAGCAAATGCACAAATGAATTTCTCAGTGATGTTCGGACTGTTTCAAAAAGAAGCCATCATGATTTCATATGTTAGTTCGATACTGTGGCCAAGGCATGGGTCCACCAGCTCATATAATAATAATAATAATAATAATAATAATAATAAACCCCGTGGGGGCCTGGGAAAAGAATAGGCCTCCGGTATGTTCTGCCAGTCGTAAAGGTGACGAAAAGAACAAACCACTAATAGGGCTAACCCCCCTTTTAGTGTGATTAGTTGGTTCAGGACAGAACTAATGAAGCCTCGGACAAGCCCTGCCATGGTCGGGGACGACACTTGAACCCTATGCCCGTCCACAATGATAATGACACTGCTAGCCACACGGAAAATGATTAAAATCCAAATAGAGGTGTTTTGCAGGATATGCTTCCTGCAACCACTCTAGAAGGAAAACAAAGACAGAGGATGAGATGGTCAGATGAAGTTAACCGACACCTCATGTTCTGTTATTACGAAGCAACAAACTTAGGAACCAACACAACTGGATACAGATCACAAGTGTACACAACATTTATTACCAGATACACAGAATTAAAATTTTTAACAGAACAACGACTAGCTGATCAGATCCATGTAATAATAAAAAATAACAGGATACCCCAGTCAGAATTAGAAAACATCAAACAACAAGTACAGCAAATACTGGAACAAAATAATGTGCAATCAGAAGAAGAAGAAGAAGAAAATACAGTAATGGACTCAAACATCCCAGAGCAAACAAACAAAGAACAACACGCGTCAATTAAACAATAAGACGAAAATGAAATATTAAGACAGCCACCAGAATAAGCACAAATAGAACATGAAGTGACACACAAGTTAGATATAGAAGAAAAATTTCAGTTGACATATATAGAATACAAAGACACAAATACAGACATTAGACCATTCTTGCATAGACCACCAAATAACCCACAAGTCGAAACAACAATAACAACTATCAACACAATCACACACAACAAAATAAATGAAAATACAACTATGGAAGAGTTAAAACTACTGGTTTATATAGGAGCACTCACTACACTAAATTTACACACTAGGCAGAGATCAGAACCAACCAACACACAGAAGAAACCCACAAAACCAGCATGGTAACACAGGCTATAGATCAGAATAGGAAAAACTGAGAAAAGACACCAGGCAGCTAACACAATTGATAAGAAATGAAATATCAGACAAAAAATGAAAAAGGTTAGGTAAAATCTCACAACTAGAAGCGATTGAGCAGTTAAATGAAAAGAAGCAGAAATTACAAGCATTGGCCAAGCAACTTAGAAGATTCAAAAAAGTGCAAATAGAAGGAAACAAAACCAAACATTCAACTCAAACCAAAAGAAATTTTACCAGACAATAGATAACACACACATTAAAATAGACAATCCCCCAAACATAACAGACATGGAACACTTCGGGAGCAACATAACAGGCATGTACGGTGGATACAAGCAGAAACACACATACAAGATGATACCACAAATGCCTAAAGTGATAATTTTGCAACATGAAGTCACCCAAGCAATTAATTCTACTCACAATTGGAAAGCCCCTGGATAACATAAAATAGCAAATTTGTGGCTAAAGTAGTTCACCTCAACACATTCACATCTAACTAAATTAACAGTTACATTGCAGACCCATACACATTCCCTCCTCCCCCCATGAACCATGGACCTTGCCGTTGGTGGGGAGGCTTGCGTGCCTCAGCGATACAGATAGCCGTACCGTAGTTACAACCACAACAGAGGGGTATCTGTTGATAGGCCAGATAAATGTGTGGTTTCTGAAGAGGGGCAGCAGCCTTTTCAGTAGTTGCAAGGGCAACAGTCTGGATGATAGACTGATCTGGCCTTGTAACAATAAAAAAAAACGGCCTTGCTGTTCTGGTACTGTGAGCGGCTGAAAGCAAGGGGAAACTACAGCCGTAATTTTTCCCGAGGGCATGCAGCTTTACTGTATGATTAAATAATGATGGCATCCTCTTGGGTAAAATATTCCGGTGGTAAAATAGTCCCCCATTCTGATCTCCGGACACACACACACACACACACACACACACACACACACACACACACACACACACACACACACTACTCAAGAGGATGTCGTTATCAGGAGAAAGAAAATTGGCATTCTCTGGATCGGAGCATGGAATGTCAGATCCCTTAATTGGGCAGGTAGGTTAGAAAATTTAAAAAGGGAAATTGATAGGTTAAAGTTAGATATAGTGGGAATTAGTGAAGTTCGGTGGCAGGAGGAACAAGGCTTCTGGTCAGGTGACTACTGGGTTATAAACACAAAATCAAATAGGGGTAATGCAGGAGTAGGTTTAATAATGAATAGGAAAATAGGAATGCGGGTAAGCTACTACAAACAGCATAGAGAACGCATTATTGTGGCCAAGATAGATACGAAGCCCACACCTACTACAGTAGTACTAGTTTATATGCCAACTAGCTCTGCAGATGACAAAGAAATTGATGAAATGTATGATGAAATAAAAGAAATTATTCAGATAGTGAAGGGAGACGAAAATTTAATAGTCATGGGTGACTGGAATTCGAGTGTAGGAAAAGGGAGAGAAGGAAACGTATTAGGTGAATATGGATTGGGGCTAAGAAAGGAAGCTGCCTGGTAGAATTTTGCATAGAGCACAACTTAATCATAGCTAACACTTGGTATAAGAACCATGAAAGAAGGTTGTATACATGGAAGAACCCTGGAGATACCAAAAGGTATCAGATAGATTATATAATGGTAAGACAGAGATTTAGGTACCAGGTTTTAAATTGTAAGACATTTCCAGGGGCAGATGTGGACTCTGACCACAATCTATTGGTCATGACCTGTAGATTAAAACTGAAGAAACTGCAAAAAGGTGGAAATTTAAGGAGATGGGACCTGGATAAACTGAAAGAACCAGTGGTTGTACAGAGTTTCAGGGAGAGCATAAGGGAACAATTCACAGGAATGGGGGAAGAAATACAGTAGAAGAAGAATGGGTAGCTTTGAGGGATTAAGTAGTGAAGGCAGCAGAGGATCAAGTAGGTAAAAAGACGAGGGCTATTAGAAATCCTTGGGTAACAGAAGAAATATTGAATTTAATAGATGAAAGGAGAAAATATAAAAATGCAGTAAATGAAGCAGGCAAAAACGAATACAGACGTCTCAAAAATGAGATCGACAAGAAGTGCAAAATGGCTAAGCAGGGGTGGCTAGAGGACAAATCTAAGGATGTAGAGGCTTATCTCACTAGGGGTAAGATAGATACTGCCTACAGGAAAATTGAAGAGACCTTTGGAGAAAAGAGAGATACTTTTATGAACATCAAGAGCTCAGATGGAAACCCAGTTCTAAGCAAAGAGGGGAAAGCAGAAAGGTGGAGGGAGTATATAGAGGGACTATACAAGGGCGATGTACTTGAGGACAATATTATGGAAATGGAAGAGGATGTAGATGAAGATGAAATGGGAGATACGATACTGCGTGAAGAATTTGACAGAGCACTGAAAGACCTGAGTCGAAACAAGGCCTCCGGAGTAGAAAACATTCCATTGGAACTACTGACGGCCTTGGGGGAGCCAGTCCTGACAAAACTCTACCATCTGGTGAGCAAGATGTATGAGACAGGCGAAATACCCTCAGACTTCATGAAGAATATAATAATTCCAATACCCAAGAAATTACTGAACAATCAGTTTAATAAGCCACAGCTGCAAAATACTAACACGAATTCTTTTCAGAGGAATGGAAAAACTAGTAGAAGCCGACCTTGGGGAAGATTAGTTTGGATTCCGTAGAAGTACTGGCACACTTATCTTAGAAGAAAGATTAAGGAAAGGCAAACCTACGTTTCTAGCATTTGTAGACTTAGAGAAAGCTTTGGACAATGTTGACTGGAATACTCTCTTTCAAATTCTAAAGGTGGCGGGGGTAAAATACAGGGAGCGAAAGGCTATTTGCAATTTGTACAGAAACCAGATGGCAGTTATAAGAATCGAGGGCCATGAAAAGGAAGCAGTGGTTGGGAAAGGAGTGAGACAGGGTTGTAGCCTCTCACCGATGTTATTCAATCTGTATATTGAGCAAGCAGTAAAGGAAACAAAAGAAAAATTCGGAGTAGGTATTAAAATTCATGGAGAAGAAGTAAAAACTTTGAGGTTCGCCGATGACATTGTAATTATGTCAGAGACAGCAAAGGACCTGGAAGAGCAGTTGAACGGAATGGACAGTGTCTTGAAAGGAGGATATAAGATGAACATCAACAAAAGCAAAACGAGGATAATGGATTGTCGTCAAATTAAATCGGGTGATGCTGAGAGAATTAGATTAGGAAATGAGACACTTAAAGTAGGAGTTTTGCTATTTAGGAAGTAAAATAACTGATGATGGTCGAAGTAGAGCGGATATAAAATGTAGACCAGCAATGGCAAGGCCAGCATTTCTGAAGAAGAAAAATTTTTTAACATCGAGTATTGATTTAAATGTCTGGAAGTCATTTCTGAAAGTATTTGTATGGAGTGTAGCCATGTATGGAAGGGAAACGTGAATGATAAATAGTTTAGACAAGAAGAGAATAGAAGCTTTCGAAATGTGGTGCTACAGAAGAATGCTGAAGATTAGATGGGTAGATCACATAACTAATGAGTAGGTATTGAATAGAATTGGGGAGAGAAGAGGAGTTTGTGGCACAACTTGACCAGAAGAAGGGATTGGTTGGTAGGACATGTTCTGAGGCATCAAGGGACCACCAATTTAGTATTGGAGGGTAGCGTGGAGGGTAAAAATCGTAGAGGGAGACAAAGAGATGAATACACTAAGCAGTTTCAGAAGGATGTAGGTTGCAGTAGGTACTGGGAGATGAACAAGCTTCCACAGGATAGAGTAGCATGGAGAGCTGCATCAAACCATTCTCAGGACTGAAGACCACAACAACAAAAACAACAACAACAACACATTCCCTGATACACTTGCACATGGAATAACTTACCTGAAACCTAAAGATCAAGCAGACAAGCAAACCCAGCTAAATATCGCTCCATAACATGCTTATTAACAGTATTCAAAATATTAACTTTAGTCATTACACAGAAATTAATGACACATACAACACAGAAAAAAATTATAAATGAGGAACAAAAAGGCTGTTGCAAAGGAGCACGAGGATGTAAAGAGGAACTGGTAACAAGTGCAGAGGTGACATACCAAGCTGAAACTAAACAAAGGTCGCTACACTATGCATATATTGATTACCAAAAAGCTTTTGATAGTGTATCCCACTCATGGTTACTACAAATATTGTAAATATACAAAGTAGATCCTAAATTGGTACAGTTCCTGAACGTAGTAATGAAAAATTGGAAAACCACACTTAATATCCAAACAAATTCAAATAATATCACATCACAGTCAATACAGATTAAGTGTGGAATATACCAAGGAGACTCATTAAGTCCTTTCTGGTTCTGCCTTGCTCTGAACCCACTATCCAACATGCTAAATAATACAAATTATGGATACAATATTACTGGATCATACCCACACCAAACACACATTTGCTATACATGGATGTTCTGAAACTACTGGCAGCAACAAATCAACAACTCAACCAATTACTAAAGATAACAGAAGTATTCAGCAATGATATAAATATAGCTTTTGGAACAGACAAATGTAAGAAAAATAGCATAGTCAAGGGAAAGCAAACTAAACAAGAAGATTACATAGTGGATAACCACAGCGACTGCATAGAAGTGATAGGAAAAACAGATGCCTATAAATATCTAGGATACAGACAAAGAATAGGAATAGATAATACAAATATTAAAGAAGAACTAAAAGAAAAATATAGACAAAGACGAACAAAAATACTTAAAACAGAATTGACAGCAAGAAACAAGACAAAAGCTATAAATACTTATGCTATACCAATATTGACCTACTCATTTGGAATAGTGAAATGGAGTAACACAGACCTAGAAGCACTCAATACACTTACATGATCACAATGCCACAAATATAGAAAACATCATTTACATTCAGCAACAGAAAGATTCACATTAAGCAGAAAGGAAGGAGGAAGGGGATTTATTGGCATAAATAACCTACATTATTGACAGGTAGACAATTTAAGAAAATTCTTTATAGAACGAGCAGAAACTAGCAAAATACACAAAGCAATCATCATATAAATACATCGGCTACACCACTGAAATTTCATAACCGCTTCTACAACTCTTTACATCACACAACATCAACAGATATGAAGAAAGTAAATTGGAAAAAGAAAACACTACATGGCAAGCACTCGTATCATCTAAAACAGTCATGTGTTGAATTCGTCTTGATCGATGTGTGACTAAGAAAAGACAATATATACAGTGAGACGGAAGGATTCATGATTGCAATACAGGATCAAACAATAAACACCAGATATTACAGCAAGCATATTATTAAAGATCCCAATACCACAACAGATAAATGCAGATTTTGCAAACAACAAATAGAAACCGTAGATCACATCAAAAGCGGATGTACACCACTAACAAATACAGAATACCCCAGAAGACGTGGCAATGTAGCAAAAATAATACATAAACTTGCCATACAACATAAACTAATAAAACAACACATTTCCACATACAAGTATGCACCACAAAATGTACTGGAGAATGATTAATACAAATTATACTGGAACAGAACCATTATAACAGATACAACACCACCGCATAACAAACCTGACATCATACTTACCAATAAAAAGAAGAAATTAACACAACTAATCGAAATATCCATACCCAGTACAAGAAATATACAGAAGAAAAAAGGAGAAAAAATTAAAAAATACATCAAAGTAGGTGAGGAAGTCAAGGACATGTCGCATCAGGATAAAGTTGACATTACACTAATTATGCTATCAACTACAGGAGTCATACCACCCAATGTCCACCAGTACATAAACGCAATACAGCTACATCCAAACATATATATACAACTACAGAAATCTGTAATTATTGATACATGATCAATTACCCAAAAGTTCCTAAATGCAGTGTAACATATACTGTATAGTTAAAAGGAAGTCATGGTTGATCAAGGTCCGTGTCACGTCTGAGAAAGGAAAGAAATAATGATTATGATGACGATGTACCGAAGCAGTAGCTGAAAGCTTCTGTTCCAGTATTGAAATGGTCAAACCCATTTCATTTGCCTGAAAAGTTATGGCCAGTGTTTTCTGGAGTGTGAAAGGATTACTTTGGAAAATACTGTGTAAATTTTTAAATTATCTGGGCCAGCTGTATGAGAAATGTATCTGAGTGCGCTTGGATTGCAGGAAGGGGTTGGGGATATCCTCTTTTTATCAGAACAGTGCATTGCTCTCAAACCTGCTTTGGCAATAAGAAAACAATTTGTTTTTAAGTAAGAACACTTGAGTCCGCTACCTTATTTAACTGATTTCCATTTATTGCTCCAGCTAAAGATATGTAATGACTATTACTTGTAGACCTTACAGAATCGCCCTTCATCCTGGAATCTTCAGTGGAATTAACATTGGACACAGAGCATTGGCCTAAATTGGAACTATGGGGACCTAAATAAAACAACAAAGTTGAGAAATTTTTCAGTTTGCCCACATATTTTCCTATTTCACAATTTGTAACAAGTGTTAGGATGCTTCAGTTAGCAATGTGTTGCTAGGTTCTTTTGACACCAATTTCTGTATTTGCCACTGAGTTGAATGGATCTTCATAACACTGTGCAACCTCTTAGCCTTCCAATAAAACAGTGAGAATGTGAAGATCAGTAGGTAAGTTAAACTTGCCACTTGAGTAGTTTCAAATGGTGACCATTTCAGAGAACTGAGGCAACAATAACTGAACTCGGATGTAGTGAGCTGGAATGCATTGTAGCTGTTGCTTCAAATGTGGTTTTGTTAATATATTTATTTAATGGTAGTTTTGAACATAAGTTAATCTTAGAGGCTTCCACATCAAGGATATGGTAATCACTTTAAAACCCAAAAATGATATTTCTTGATCACCACATTTATGAATAAACTTCCCACACAATTTGTGATTTAACAAGTAATATATTTTCCTAAACTTTAAATACACTAACCACTCATGCTAATCTAACATCTTAAAGCTTCTGTGTATAAGATCAGTGTCAAAACTCCAGATTTCATCTCACACTCATTACAGTGCTTTTCCATTGTTGATATAAATGTTACTGGGAAATCTGCACACCTCCAGGACAGGATGGTGATCCATGGAATACTTATGAGAGGACTTCAAAATGTAAGTCACCCATTATTATGTCACACCAAGTAACTTTTATTGAATGATCCACTATGTTTAAAAGTGACACAGATATACAACACGATTTTTCAACAGTCATAAAGTTCTCTCAAAACAATCTAGCACCTGTTCAATTGCTCGAAGATAGAAATCTGCTCCTTGGTCATGGAGCCATTCAAGAACCACTGTGTGAATGTTTTCATTGTTGGAAAACCTGTGATTTCTGCAAATCAGTTCCTCGATTGTCTAGACATTGGAGTCTGTGGTCGGCATCACTTCACTGTCGGCATCACCCACATCTGTGCATCCTTTTTCAAATTGTTGACACCATTTCTTTATGGCTGGGCACTACATTGTATTTGGTCCCTGTTAGAATTAATGTTGAATCTAATTGTTGTTGTTGTTGTTGTTGTTGTTGTTGTTGTGGTCTTCAGTCCTGAGACTGGTTTGATGCAGCTCTCCATGCTACTCTGTCCTGTGCAAGCTTCTTCATCTCCCAGTACCTACTGCAACCTACAGCCTTCTGAATCTGCTTAGTGTATTCATCTCTTGGTCTCCCTCTAGATTTTTACCCTCCACGCTGCCCTCCAATGCTAAATTTGTGATCCCTTGATGCCTCAAAACATGTCCTACCAACCGATCCTTTCTTCTAGTCAAGTTGTGCCACAAACTTCTCTTCTCCCCAATCCTACTCAATACCTCCTCATTAGTTGCGTGATCTATCCACCTTATCTTCAGCATTCTTCTGTAACACCACATTTCGAAAGCTTCTATTCTCTTCTTGTCCAAACTAGTTGTCGTCCATGTTTCACTTCCATACATGGCTACACTCCATACAAATACTTTCAGAAATGACTTCCTGACACTTAAATCTATACTCGATGTTAACAAATTTCTCTTCTTCAGAAATGCTTTCCTTGCAATTGCCAGTCTACATTTTATATCCTCTCTACTTCGACCATCATCAGTTATTTTACTTCCTAAATAGCAAAACTCTTTTACTGCTTGAAGTGTCTCATTTCCTAATCTAATTCCCTCAGCATCACCCGATTTAATTTAACTACATTCCATTATCCTCGTTTTGCTTTTGTTGATGTTCATCTTATATCCTCCTTTCAAGACACTGTCCATTCCATTCAACTGCTCTTCCAAGTCCTTTGCTGTCTCTGACAGAATTACAATGTCATCGGCGAACCTCAAAGTTTTTACTTCTTCTCCATGAATTTTAATACCTACTCCGAAGTTTTGTTTTGCTTCCTTTACTGCTTGCTCAATATACAGATTGAATAACATCGGGGAGAGGCTACAACCCTGTCTCACTCCTTTCCTTACCACTGCTTCCCTTTCATGCCCCCCCAACTCTTATGACTGCCATCTGGTTTCTGTACAAATTGTAAATAGCCTTTCGTACCCTGTACTTTACCCCTGCCATCTTCAGAATTTGAAAGAGAGTATTCCAGTCAACATTGTCAAAAGCTTTCTCCAAGTCTACAAATGCTAGAAACGTAGGTTTCCCTTTTCTTAATCTTTCTTCTAAGATAAGTCTTAAGGTCAGTATTGCCTCACGTGTTCCAACATTTCTACGGTATCCAAACTAATCCTCCCCGAGGTTCGCATCTACCAGTTTTTCCATTCGTCTGTAAAGAATTCGCATTAGTAATTTGCAGCTGTGACTTATTAAACTGATAGTTCAGTAATTTTCACATTTGTCAGCACCTGCTTTCTTCGGGATTAGAATTATTATATTCTTCTATTTATAGTGTAAACTTTTGCCAACAAGAATCAAACTGTCCCACATACTTCAACTTTGGAGTGCACTTCCAGTTGTCACACCATTCCACTTACTCACTGTGATGCACCTGTTATTCCTAACACAAAAGAACTTTGTCTGCAGGAAACCCAGCACATGTACTCTCTCTGACTGTGCACCACCCTTGTTGCGCAGTGGTCTTAGTATGGGATGATGTGTGGAACTTACTTTTTGAAGTGCCCTCCTATTTCTTCTCGCTAAGTTGCCACAATCACTGTCCTGTGTTGAAGTAGTGTATCATCCCTCAATATGGCTCACCAGATGCACAATAAACATAAAGCCAACACACAGTATCTGCATATTTATATTATACAAGTTGTTTAATGCCTTTCCCCTTATTACATGAATAACTTTTGTTGTAAGTTCTGAGAATTCCTGTGAGATGTGATGTAGATAGTTGGGGGGGGGGGGGGGGACAGTCCCTTCACTTAGCACCCTTCTGCCGTTTGTTGTCAGCCTTGTGTTTTATTATTCCCCATGTATGATTGGTGTCAGATTACAATTTCTTTCATTTAGTATTTAGAGCATCAGTGAGAAGGAAGAATGTTGTAGAGAAATGGGCGTGCAGACATCACATCTACATTACAAGCAAGAAATAGATAAGACCCTACTGTTGAGAAAGTGTTAAGTGTACTGTGATGATAAAACTCATTAACAGTGTTAATGTTAACAGATTATTGCTACAGCAGCTGCTGATGACATGTTGCAGACAAATGGAGAATTCAACAAATATTATTTCTAAAGCATCAGTACGCTGAAGAGATGAGAGATTCTAATACACACTCTGAGACAAAATAAAGATGTACAATGAAGGAATTATCTGAATGTGACCGAAATCAGTAAATGTGATGTACATTTATAGACAAACATACAACAATTAGGAAAAATTGGATAGTTTATTCAAGAGAAAGAGCTTCACAAATTGAGCAAATAAGGAATGCATTAGTCTCCCTCTGCCCCTTATTTAAGCAATTATTCATCTTGACATTGATTGATACAGTTGTTGGATATCCTCCTGAGGGATATCATGCCAAATTCTGTCCAATTAGTGTGTTAGGTTGTCAAAATCCTGATTTGGTTGGAGCACCTTACCCATAATGCTCCAACCGTACTTAACTGGGGAAAGATCTGACAACCTCACTGGCGATGGTAAGGTTTGGCAAGCACAGAGATAAGCAGTAGAAACTCTTGTCGTGCAGGTGGGCACTATCTTGCTTAAATGAAATCCCAAGGTGGCTTGCCATGAATGCAACAAAACAGGGTGTAGAACATTGACGACATACTGCTGTGCTGTAAGGGTGCCATGTATGACAACCAAAGGGATCCTGCAATGAAAAGAAATGTCATCCCAGACCATCACTCGTGGTTGTCATGCCATATGGCGAGCGACGGGTTGGTATCCCACCGCCATCCAGGGCATTCCCGAACATGTCTTTGCTGGTCATTGGGGCTCAGTTCAAAGTGGAGCTGATCACCAAAGACAATTCTACTCCACTGAGTGAGATTCCAGTATGAGGAAGTGCCAGGAGATGCCCCAGACAGCAGTGGGATACCAACCGACCATCCCCTGCTATATGACCCGACCACCAGGACTTATGATCTGGGGGTGACATTTCTTTTCATAGTAGGGTCCCTTTGGTTGTCACCTACAAAGCTCTTTCAGTACGGCAGTATCTTGACAGTGTTCCAGGCCCTATTTTCATTGCCCTTCATGGCAAGCCACCCTGGGCTTTCATTTAAGCAATATTATACCCACCTGCACATGGGAAGAGTTTCTAGTGCTTAATACTTGTCAAACCCTATCTTGGCCATCAAAGTCGCTAGACCTTTCCCCAGTTGGGAATGGTTGGAGTATTTTGGCACAATATCCCTCAGGAGGACATCCAACAATTCTATCAATCAATGCCAAGCCGAATAACTGCTTGGCTAATGGCTGGAGGTGGACCAATGCATTACTGACTTGCTCATTGTGTGAAGCTCTCTCTCTGAATATCGTCCAGTTTTTCTGAAACTGTAATCATTTGGTTTTCTGGTCATGAACATCACATCTACCTTTTTTTGAGTGTATTTACATTACTGAAATGCCTTCAGGTGGGTCAGTAACAACATTTATGTAATTGCATTTGTGAAAATGTTTTTAAGAATGGTGTGTACTGTTCTGTCTAGAAAACTCCAGCTGCATTCTCGTCACATGCATTCTGCTCTGCTGTGGAGTGTAGATTCCATTACAGATGCATTGAAAGCTTTTAGCATTGCATATGTGTACAAAATAATTGTAACTGTAGCATTATCTAAATTGGAGAAACTGGCAGGCCTCTTAGCACCCATATAGTAAACCCTGATTGCTGTATTCATTTTTGGGCAGCACAATATGTTGACTGTTGTGGAACACTGTCACAACAAACAAAACATGCAGAACTGGTGTCGCTTTCTGCAACTAACGGCAAGAAAATATTGTCCCATAAGTTTCTCACCTATTTGTAACAGACTTCCAGTTACAAGCAAGCTGTATAACTAACAAATAGTCTGCCCTATTTTTCCCACCCTCTCTCCCAACACTGACATGTGGTATTGAGGTTCAAAGAAATCTAATAAATTTCACATTGGTTGTCCATTGGTGGTCATGTAACACATCTAGAAACAAGATATATTGAAGCAACTACTCCTCATCAAGATTAGCCAATCTCCTGAGGAAGGCCAACGCAACATAGCGAAAACATTATTTTGGCATTTTAAAATTTTATGAAATTTCAGTACACACAGATGGATTTGATAAGATTGACATCAGCTGTGGAAGCGTACATACTTTTATTAATGAGTCTCTATGCCCAACAGCCTAGGGTAGAGCTGCTGAGAACACAAAGTTGTGACGACTTTCTGCATCTGCACTTGCACATTCTCAAAAGGAAGCTGCAATGCCACTGTTCCACCAGCTGACCACCTCCTCCTTGTGTGTGTGTGTGTGTGTGTGTGTGTGTGTGTGTGTGTGTGTTTTAGTCCTTAGGCCCGTTCAAAAGTGGACTTGTCCCATGGTGAAATAATTAGTGCTACTCTACATTTATTGTCACATGTTGGACACTGCAATATGTTTATATATACTTACGAGTATAATGTACAGGAACATGGCAGCCATACAGATCCTGTACAAAATATGGAGAGAGCACAAGAACGATGTAGTTTCAAGTGTTTCTTGGACACTGAATTATTCTTGTATCTACACGAAGCAATGAATAGTCAGCAGAGTGATTTCCAACTTATGTGACAGGTCTACAATTGATATTATGGGAAAGGGGCAGTTCCACACAGCATATTCAGGTTGGTCATAGACAGTGAGAGAATACCACAATGCAGTGACTGATACCAAAAACAGAGATCTTACATGCTGCTGTCATACGCATTAATTGTACTTCGTGTAGCAACTGTAGAGACACATACAAAGTAGAAGGCTGGTGCACAATACATTCTGTGCAAAGAGCAATGGTGTTAAGTGCTCTCTTATCTTTGTGCCAGCCACTCACGCTCTTGCTGTTCTTTGCCCGGGCAACTGATATGGCTATGATGATGCGTTTCACAAGGGAAACCAGTTTCTGCTTCTTAATGTGATACTTGTATTTGCTTTGTTATCCATAATGAACATGACAATTGACTTGTAGCCTTAACATACTTAAAATAATATTAAAACACCAAATGTCCATCAGGCACCCCCTGTATCCTACACTACATAAAGTTGCAGCAGAATGTTGCTATTGACTTTTGTCACATGGAACATTGGCCTTTTCTATTGTGTGTTGCCCAACTGCTCACTTTCTTACCTGCACATCACTATAACGTCAGTGGAATGGAAAAGTAGTCTCCTGTTGTGTGGGAGCTGTAATTGTCATTGACGCATGAAGAAAATAAATGCAATAAAGACAATATTAGGCATCTCCTCATATCAAAAAGGACTGTGCATTCTGAAGTAATGATTGTAGTGTCACTGTCTCTAGTTTTATGTACTTGAGTCAGAATACAAATTGGCTAGCAGCTAGCTGTTTACTGGACATCTACCATAGCAACAACCAATAATTGGAGAATGTGATAGATCGTATATTTTTTCAATAACTGTCATAATTTGTTCATCAGTTATCTCATCCATGTGGTTGTAGATTAAAGTGATCTCGCAAAGCTTCTGTGGTTGAGCCCAATTGAAGCATAAGCTACAGAATGGTTGTTTGTTGAGGATTCTTTTTGACTATTCTGATGATAACACAAAAACAAAACACTTAAATTCTGCAAAAGTTGTATGCTGTTAAATGTGGAACAATGATATATGGTAGGGTATATGCTATGGACTGGAAATATAGTTGCTAAGTTACCATCAGTATTATAGAAGTGGAAATGAAAATGGTTCTCCCAGTTTAATAGTTTCATTTTGTTACTTGCAAGACCCATTAAATAAAACATAAACAGAAATAATTTTATTATTAGTTTTATTTTAAGGTGCTGTGTGCAGTTATTTACTCACAATTCAAAGGTTGATAGTCTCCTCTCACTTTGAGCTGAATATAAAGTTTGAAAAAAATGATTTGGTACAGTAATCATCACCATTTGGTCTGCTTCTACAAAGTATTTATGTTCATTTTTTGTCTACAGGCAGTTCCAGCAGTTCACGAAGCTGCCACAGACTGTGTTTGTGCATTACTACAATGTCTAGAAGACAACAATAATCAGCAAACACTAGAACTACAGTTATTCTCAAGTGTGATGTCCCTGGAAGAGAGCTTCCACCTGTCAGTTGCCCATGAAGATCAAGAAAAGTTGGTTATATTTATTTTGTTGTTTGGAAATCTGTATTTGATTTCACTAATTCAGCTGAATTTTATCTACAATAAAACTAAAAAATTAAGAATACCATATTTTTTGTCATCCACTTCCCACTATTCGTGGACTTCAGCTTTGTTTGCTTAAATTGTGAAGTAGTTTGGAGACTGCATGAAATTTTTCCAATAAACTGATTTAGCTTATGAGAAGATGAAATCACTGCTTCTGTCACAGTCATAATGAAGTACCAAGCTTTGCATGCTTCACGAACATTACTGAAGGTGCTTTGAGTAGTAGTTTGCCAACCCAATTTATCTGTTACTAATGTGACAATGATATTTTTCACAAATTCATATTTCTAATAGAAATATCAAACACCTGGCAAATAAGAATAGTGAAGTAGCAGACAGTAATAAGTGTTTCAAATAGTTTCTGTCTTTGTAGTATTAAAGTGGAAGTTTTTGAAGAGACATGCAGGAGGACAGTCACTATTTAGATTAGTTTGGCGCTTCCTACAGTTTTGTTAGAATGTGACATTACGCTGGTAAAGTATCTAGTGTGTTGCAGCACATTACTAGAACACTTCTGTTATGTGCCTTTTGGATTTCATTTTCGTATTTATAATCTTTTCCCTTGAGCATGAAACTGAAATTTAACTGGCTGATATATTAACATGGTTTGAGACAATCATTTTGACCTTTAACAGTAAGAAGGAAATCAAACTTTGAGTGCAATGATACTTCATTGTACTCATTCTTTAATGTTCTCCTCATTAGAATTGCACTAATGAAGTGTGTGTAATTTCTGCTTCTCAGTCTGAAAAAGTTTGATATAGATCTTAATATGCATCTCCCTTCTTTCCTACACATAATCATTTTGTTTTACAACTACTTGCGTAATAAAAATATTGTTCCACCAACTACTGTAAATATTATTTGACCAACTATTAGCCAGTTTCACTTGTACAGCCATTTTATTGTTGTTGTTGTTGTTGTTGTTGTTGTTGTTGTTGCTGTTGCTGTTGCTAGTGGTGGTGGTGGTTTGTAACCTGGTTTCATGCAGCTCTCTACACTATTGTATCCTGTGCAAGTGTCTTAATCTCTGCCCAACTACTGCAACCTACATTTATTTGCGTCTGCTTACTGCCTTGAGTTCCTTTCACAATTTTACCCCACTCTCACTTTCCTTCTTTACCAACTGACGATTCCTTAATGCCTCAGGATCTGTGCTGTCAACAAACCCTTTATGTTGGTCAAGCTTTGCCATAAATTTCTTTTCTCTTCAATTCAGTGCTTCTTCATTAACTATCAGATCTACCTATCTAATCTTCAACATTTGTCTACACCACCACATTTCAAAATTACTTCTGTTTTTCTCAGAGTTTCAAACATCTTGCAACATTTTACACTGTGTATTCCTTTTATAGGTAGACATCCAATGAATGTGTCCTGATTTTTCTTCAGTCTTGCTGCCATTATCAAGTGCAGTGTCAGAACTGCCTTGTTGGGGCCTTTCCTTTTCCGAAATCAAAAGTCATAGTCCTGTAGCAAATTTTCAATTTTCTTTTCCATCTATCTGTACATTATCCTCATCAACAGCTTCAATGCATGAGCTGTTAAACTGATTGTGTGTTGGTTTTCTCGCCTATCTGCCTTTGCTTTCATTGGCGATGCGTGTATAATATTTTTGTGGAAGTCTGATGGTATGTCACCAGTTGCATAGATTCTCCACACCAACTGTAATAGTTGTTTGGTTGCCACTTCCCTTTGCACACACCTTCCCCCTCAGAGACATTCATATCTCTTTTCATCTAACCACTCTCTCCTCTGTGTTTAACAGTGTTATTCTCATTGCACTCTTAAATTTAATCACCCTTGTTTTGAATTTCACCAAAGGTTGTTTGATTTTTCTATATGCCAAGACAGTTGTCCTGACTTTCAATTTCTTCTCATCTTTCCTACAGCCACTTTGCTTTGGCTGCCCTGTATTTCTAAGGGATTAATATTGCTGTGTTCCTGTGTTTCTTTGAACATGTACTTCCTTACTTCGTCGAACATTTGAAGTGTTTCTCATATTAACCAAAGTTTCTTCTCAGTTACCTTCCTAGTATCTTTGTCCTTCAAACGTCTGTGGTTTCCCTTTGTAGAGATGTCCACTTATCTTCAGATGAACTGCCTACTGAGCTATTCTTTATCACAGTATCCTCTCATCATTTCTCAGTAGTTACATATCCCATTTCCTTCCACATTGATTCTTCCATACAATTCTCTTAAAGTTCAGTCTCTCAACTGTGATTTGACTGTATATGCCTTACAATCCAATATCTGATTTTTGGAATCTCTGTCTGACCATGATGTAATCCACTATCAGTTGGTATTTCAGACACAGGAGCCCAAGTTAAAAAGCAAGTCTTGCACTAGTTGTGGCAAGTGAATATAAACTATAGTTGTGAAATCACACACACACACACACACACACACACACACACACACACACACACACAGCTGTGATCCTACATTATGCCAGCTGGACACACACAACCAGCATTGTGTTTCGGCCATGTGGACTAGGCTGCCGTGGGGTTTATATCGGGTGGGATCGTTAGAGGAGAGGGGGATTGGAGGAAGGAAGGGGGTTGGGATTGGGAGCTAGTGCATGGGAGGGGGAAAGCAGGTTTGGGAGGCCTAGCAATGTAGGAGGAAGGTGCAGCAGGTGCATGGGCTTGGCATGTGATATAAGGGTCCTGGAGCCATTCAGGTGCAGCACTTGATGGAAGTGATGTGGACACATGGGAAATTGTTGGGTAGAGGGTGTGAGGACACTATGTTAATGAAGACTGAGGCCAGGAAAGTTAAGGGAGAACTCCCATCTTTGGGGTTGGGAGTGGGAATGTAATAGGGATTGAACAGGACATTGTGTAAGTTGAGTGGGCAATGGAATACCCCTGTAGGAGAGGTGAATGTTCTGTCGCACATCCAACCTACACAATGTCCTGGTCCATGGATCATATCCCTGAGGAAGACACAGATATACAAGACCTGTCAAATCCATCAACAAAGCACTTCCTATTCCAGGTGTACTACCACAGGCTTCTCATATCCTTGTGAAAGCATCCATGTCGTATACTAACTCTACTGCAATTGCTGAACAGCTAGTTTTGTCTTTACGACAAACAACCAGCTGCCCACTAAAGTAGATGGTCAACACCAAACTACGACCAATAACAAAGTTGACCACCCAGTAGCACAACATGCAGCTGAGTAAAACATGCTAGAGTTCGGTGGTCACTAAACAGCCCAGGCCATCTTCATCTTTCCCTCCATCTACATCTACATTGACATCTATAGATGTACATGCTCTGCAGCCCACCATGTAGTGCATGGTGGAGGTACACTGTGTGTCTATTACTTGTTTCCTTTCCTGTTCCACTCGCAAATGGAGTCAAGCAAAAACAACTGTTTGCAAGCCTCCATATGAGCCCTAATTTGTTGTATCATAGCTTTGTGGTCCTTATGCGAAATGTATGTTAGTGGCAATACAATCGTCCTGCTGTCAGCTTCAAATGCCAGTTCTCTAAATTTTCTCAATAGTTTTCCTAGAAAATAAGGTTGCCTTCCCTCCTGGGTTTCTCATTTGAGTTCCCAAAGCATATCTTTAATACTTGTTATAACCTACCTATAACAAATCTAAAAGTCTGCCTCTAAAATGCTTCAGTGTCATCTTAAATCCAACCTGATACGATTCCCAGACATTAGAGCAGTACTCAAGAATGGGTCACACTAATGTCCTTTTTGTAGTTTACCTCACAGATGAGCCAAATTTCCAAAATTTTCTCCCATAAAGAGAGGTTTACCATTAGCCTTCCCTATCACAGTCCTCTAATGCTCATTCCATTTCATATCACTTTGCAACATTATGCCCACATATTTAAACAATGTGACTGTGCATTGCAGATACTACTAACGCTATATCCGAACATTACAGGGTTGTTTGTCCTAACCATCTGCGTTAACTTACATTTTTCTACATTTATGCTGTCCTTTATCGTACCAACTAGAAATGTTAATCTAAGTTATCTTGTATAATTCATCACCAGCTTTTCTCCACCACATAGATGGTAGTTATCCTTGCAATACATCCTTCAGTCCTGTGACCGTCCTGGCCTCCTTCACTGTTAACCTACTGTCCTCACACTCCCTACCAAATAGTTTCCCCTTCCTCTGTCGTGCCACTCCTCCCAATCCTCATCACCACCTTCATGTGCCACACCCCACTTGGCTGTGGGACTCATATATCACTTGCCTAGCCCATATATCTGTCACCCTTCAGCCGTGCATTCCTAACCATCAAACCGGTTGCCTCCCTCCTAGCTCCCCACCCTCAACCCCTCTTGTTGCCTCCCGCCTCTCTATCCCCTACCCACACCACCCGATAAAAGCCTAACCCCACCCTAGTCCATCTGCTAGAATACAATGCCGGATTGTCTGTGTGTGCTGTAGCTTGACCGGGGATTTATGCAGATAGCTGGCAAGTTTTCTGTCTTTTCTGTGTAGGCCTGTTGACAACTCAATGCTTCTGCTATTCAGAGAGTGGTCTCCATTACTCCTAAAGTAATTATGTACTAGTTCTGTGATGTTATACGTGACTACTTGTCCTAGACATAGATATGCCTGTCACCTTGATGGCTAGGTGGGTTTGAGTTATGTTTTACAAAGCTATATGGCTGAAATTAGCCAAGGGGACCAGTGTTTTTCACTATAAAGTTATCAGAATGGGGGACCAGTAAAAAGGAAAAAAAAGTGTAGATAATTTTGAAACAGCGTATTCAGTATTGCCAGTGAATGATGCAGCCAGCCACAAATACTATTTAATTGTTTTATTTTAGTGCCATAACCGGTTTCGGGCTACCATTCTCATCTTCAGATGGCTAGTATTTAGCATTACATAGATGTTTTCATCAACACTCAAATATTCTTGTGCAGTGTGGGGCAGATGACAAGCTGTTGATCAAAACATCTAGGTAACGAAAAATATTAACCATCTGAAGATAGGCGTGGTAGCCTGAAACCACTTATGGCACTAAAATAAAACATTTAAAAAGTATTTGTAGTTGGTTGCACCATTCACCAACTATCATTAATGGCTGCAGAGTTAACTAGATCCAATTTGAATAAAATATTATTCATTATTACCACCAAAAATGAAGGAAGAAGTGCAGGTGCAAAATTTAAAGTTGAAAATGTAAACTGTAGTCAGTAAGTTGTAAATAATGCTTAATAGAGAGATGTTTCAGTAAATTCAAAACTTTAAGAATCAGTAAGTGCTATAAGCTTTCTTGTTTTTCTGATTCTTCTTCTTTGATTTTTTAAGCAGATGAAAGACTGTATTCATGGACATAGAGAGGACAGAGTTATTTGATCTTTGATGATAATGCCAAAGGTGAACTGGGAGCAGAGGCTCTTCCTCAGGGATACAGGCTGCTTAGAACAGAGGCAAAGAAATACGTCTGGCAGTGAAATGCAATTGAGTTACCTGGTTACTGCCATATTGCCTTTGTTTTGTACAGCGATTTCAATAATATTGCTTTAGAAATTTAAGAATTGACACTCGTTTGTCTAATTTGTCAGCCTAGTTGCACTTGCTGCCTCTTATATCTGTTCAAATATACCTTGTACTGCATTGACAGTTGTTTTTCTGTTGTCCACATTCTGTTCTGTTGTACTGTTTCCTACAACCCCTCAAAATGTAATTGTTCACACCACCGTCTTAAGATGTTAATGTTCGAATACGACATTAGTAGTGTTCTGCTTGACACACTAACATTCTTTAAATATCTGAGCATAATGTTTCAAAGTGAAACAAAATGGAATGGGCATGTGAGGATTGTGGTAGGGGAGGTGAATAGTCGAATTCGGTTTATTGGGAGAATTTTAGGAAAGTGTGGATCATCTGTGAAGGAGACCACATATAGGAAACTAATGCGACCTATCCACAAGTACTGCTTGAGTGTTTGGAATCTGTAGCAGGTCCAATTGGAGGATGACATTGACACAATTCAGAGGTCAGCTGCTAGATTTGTTATCAGTTGTTTTGAACAATACTCCTGTATTATGGAGATGCTTCAGGAACTCAAATGACAGTCCCTGAAGGGAAGGCAGTGTTCTTTTCAAGCAACACTGTTGAGAAAATTTAGAGAACCAATGATTTGAAGTTGACTGCAGTTAGTGTACTGCCGCCAATGTACATTTCTTGTAAAGAGCATGGACATAAGGTACGAGAAAGTAGGGCTTTTTTCTGAAATAAGTAGTAGAAATACTTGTTATATGTTAATCAGTTAACAAGATTTGGTGCAGAAAAATGCATTTGCAATTTTTTCTTGTGTCATTATTTGTACATACAGGAATGAAACCACCAATGTTGTTTATTAGCAGCTTGAGAAGGATATGAGCATTCACTCTTGCTTGCAGCACATTGAAATAGTTAGAAGATTGCAGTTTATTTGCACTAAACTGTGTTGACAGTGATAAAATGTAGAATATTGAGATAAACTATTTGCATTAGTTTGTGTGAAAGTGGCATGTATCCATTAGGCCACTATTATGGATTCATTCCATGAACATAACACTATGGTACAGAAGCCACAGAGCCACAGAACATTGTGGGTAATATCTGGAGAGTACATGTAAATTTGTCATATCATATAGCATCAGATTCTTGGTGCGGTCAAAGATCACCATTAGTGCACTCTACATATAATCTGAAACACATCATTGGCCATATGCTGCTCTCATAAATGATACTTTTGTTAATATAAATGATATTGCCGGTCTCTATTGAGCTTAGTTGGCAGAATACCTTTTACAATGAGGTCAGCATGCTCAGGGGTCTTGAATCCTTTTCTTGTCTCTGGGATGCTTGAAACACACACGATAGATCATTTGTGTCCCATGGATGTTCTAGATCTGCCAGTTGCTCTTTCTGACAAGTTGCACAAGAAATTTCAGCATTAATGTGATTAATGTGATTAACTTTACGCCACTCAGGTGCAAGTCTGTGCTGCCTTTCACAGTGACTCCACACATACTTTAAAAGATGTTTTTATTTACTTTGTTCTTAATGGAAGAACTGTTTTGCCATATCTTGAGTCATAGAGAGAACAGTTAAGAAGTACCCACATGCATAAACCGAATGTTGAGAGACATGTTTGCAGTTTAGCATTGTACAAGGGCTATGCAGAAAGTGGGGAACATTTCCGTGTGATGCCGCTAGGTGCCCAAATCGCGTATATTTTGGTATGTGCATGCTCGGCAGCTCAGACGGCATCCATCCTAAAACCTCTAGAAATTTATCGTGACATGTGAGGAAACAATGTAATGAGTGAATGTTCCGCCTGGAAATGGCACATTCAGTTTAAAAATGGCCGAACCAACATTCATGATGAACAGAAGAGTGGACACCCGAGCATTGTGACTGACGATCTAAAGTTAATGAAACGATTTGTGAAAAGAGCCGCTTCACAATAACGGAGCTTTCACTTTCTTTTCCAAGAGTTTCACAGACTTTGTTGTTTGAAATTGTCACTCAAAAGCTAGGCTACCTCAAGTTTTGTGCATGATGGAGGCCCAAAATGCTTACAGAGCACCATAAAAAACAGTGAATGGGGGCAGTGTTGACATTTCTGGAAGCCTACCACAAACATGGTGCTTCATTACTGGATCAAATCATAACTGGTGATGAGACTTGGGTGAAATATGTCAATTTTGAGACAAAATTACAGTCTATGGAGTGGAGTCACATAAGATCCCCCACCCCCCCCCCACCCCCCCAAAAAACAAAAAAAAAAAACAAGAAAATGTTTGCAAACCTTGTCAGCAAGGAAGTTGATGGTGACAGTGTTTTGGGATAGGCAAAGCGTACTTGTTATTGATTTTCTTGAACATGGAGCCACCATAAATTCTGCCCGGTACTGTCAGACTTTGCACAGCCTTGGAAGAGCAGTTCAAAACAAACACCGAGGAAAGCTGACGTCCAAAATTTAGTTTTTGCACAACAATGCCCAAACTCACACGGCAAACCTCACTAAAGAACTCCTTAATTCAGTCAAATGGAAAATTTTCCCTCATCCACCCTACAGTCCCGATCTCGCACCAAGCGACTTCCACTTGTCTCCCAAGATGAAGAACAGGCTTGCAACGCAGCGGAACTCCAGGCGTGCTTGACTAACTGGCTGATGTCTCAGGCGGCAGAATTTTACGACGAAGGTCTTTCAAAGCTTGTCCACTGCTATTATAAGTGCCTCAATGTGTTTGGTGACTGTGGAAAAGTAGTATGTCAGTCGCTCTTTCAGATGTTTATAATAAAATGTATTTCTTGTACTTAGTTTTTTTTAATGCCAAAACGTTCCTTACTTTCTGAATAACCCTTGTATCATAAATTAACAGTACACTGAAAAAAACGTTGGAAATAAAGATGGAAAAAAAAATGCTGTGCTAATGCTGTCAGCTAACCAGCTCTTCTGACTGAAAAAGGAGCGACAGTGACTTTTTTTTAAAATTAATGCAGATGTGAAAGACTGTGTAGTTAGATAAAGATTTGTATTAAGGGAATGGATAAACAAAACAAAGATAACTGCTATGTAAGCAGCAATGTTAAGTAAAATGGCTGCAATTGCTGCAGCTAGGAATGCAGTCAGAAGCAGATATGTCCATGGAAAACAACTTCCTTTCACCAGATAATCTTACCAATATCAGATATTGACATAAAACTGAAGAATACTGATCTTTAAAAAAATACTTCAAGCATGCTATTGTGAGTAACTTGGAGCAGGGATACCAAAGATGAAGAACAAACTATAATCATTTGAAATATGTGAACAGAAAAAACTAGCTCTTAACTTCCAAAAAATCATATAGAAATAATTCTTCCTTTCATGCCTGTTTGCTACTCCTAGTCTGTATTTGGTGAGTAATGGCTGTCCTCTTATATGAGTACTCCAAACTGGATTTACATAAGTACGTTACAATATACATGCATCTATTAAATTTACTTCTGAAGCCATCTCCAATTGATGGTAGGCAATTTAAGACATGGAGAAAGTGTTTGCGCTGACAGGCATCTAGCAACATTGTGACATGTGACGTACCTATATGAATATGAAGTAATAATAACAATAAAAAACTAGCTCTACAGTGTGTGCGAAATAAAACACATTTGTTTGAATCACACAGAACATAAATATCTCAGATATTGTTCTGCCCTTGAATGTTAATACAGGGTGCAATCAGCCCCCCCCCCCCCTTTGTTTCTCTCCTCATTTTTGCGATTGATTTGGTGCAGTCTTCCTTGAATTTCCTCTCGTGTGCCTATCTCATCTCAGAGTAGTAACTACACCCATTATCCTTGATTAAAAGTTCTTTTATTCTAAACTCTCTCGTGCAGTTTTTGTTCTCTACATCTTATTCCAGTATTACAGAAGTTATTCACTGTTATCTTAGCATATATGTTATCACCCTGGTCCGTGTTATGGTTAGTGCCTTTGGCTTATTCCTTTCTCTCCAGTTCTGCAGAGAGCCGCCTCATTTCTTAGAGTCCACTTACTTTCAGGTGCCTCAATGCTTTGATTCTCTTGTTTCCCATTGTTCTTGGAGTCCGTGGTTCACTTCATGCAGTGCAGACAGCCATTCTCAAGAATTTATTAAGTTGAGCCCTCTGTTTGATACTATTAGCCTACTTTTTGTGATGAATTCTGTCTCTGCATGTGCCAGGTTGATGTTTTATATTCGTGCCTCATCTGCCACAAGGTAACAGAATTCCTTCATCTAGTCCATTGCAGGCTCCCTGATTTTTGTATTCAGTTTGTTGCTAATCTTGTTTCTGTTACACCTAATTACTTTGATCTTTCTTTGGTTTACTCATATTATATGTGTTTTGTTCAATAGACTTCATTCTTAATCAGTCTCGTAGATGATAGCAATGTCATCAGTATTATCCATCAACAGATCCTTTGAAGGTGTCTTGACTTTTTCTTAAGTCTAACTTATGTTGTCAAATGGAGTAAAGTCGGAACTACCTCCTTAGTGGCTTTCCTTTTCCTGAAGCCAACTGATTCTCATCTAACTAATGTTCAGTTTTCTTTTTGTTTCTTCAATATATTATCCTGGGTAGCAACTTGGATACATGAGTTGCCAATGTGATTATTCTCAGGTTATTTGCTCTTGCTATCTTCTAGACATTGTGAATAATGTTCTTCTGAAAGTCCAATGACATGTCACAAGTCTCATGGATTTTACACACTTGAATAATCATTAGTTGCCACTTGACTTAACAATTTTATAAATTCAGCAGTCACTTCTGCTGTGTTAGATTGCAAGTGTACTATGACTTAACGATGGAGCTCAAAGATTCTGCCCATATCGACACCTATTCATTTTCTGTCATTTTATCAGATGGTTCCTTCCTTTGGAGAGGGATTCAGGTGCTGTTTTCACCTATCTGATCTCTTATCTCTTTAACTGTGCTATTCTTTGTCCACTCATAATGTTTACAGGTTTGTCTTTAAAATTTCTGAAAGTTATTTTGGCTTTTGTATGTACTGAATCTGTTTTTTAACAGTAATTTCCCTTTCAACTTATTTACATTTTTCCTGCAGCCACATTAGCATCAATGCACTTCTTATTGATTTCAGTCCTTTGCTTATTTGCTGCTCTCTCTCTCTCTCTCTCTCTCTCTCTCTCTCTCTCTCTTTCTTTCTTCTTCTTTTTTTTGCGTCCAGAAAATGAATCTGTTTCCTGTTTCCTTCTTTTGTCAACTAATTGAAGTATTCTGCTGTTGCTTACAGTTTCTTCACAGTTGTCTTCAGCTCATGGCCTAATGGTTAGTGTCACTCCTTTAGATCAAGGGGTTCCAGGTTTGACTCCTGGCTGGTTGGAGATTTTCTTCGCTTGGAAAACTGAGTTTTCATGTTGTCCTTATAATTTCAATTCATCTCCATTAATGTGCAATTAGCCGAAATGATGTCAAATAGAAATACTTATACCAGGCAGCCGAACAACCCCAGATGCCCCCCCCCCCCCCCCCTGCCAATAACACCCTATAAATGTTTCGTTTCTGTATAGTTACCTTCCTCATATGTGTGTTTCTCTGTCCAGTGCCTGTGATTATCCCTTTCAGATATGTCTCTTTCTCCTCATCTGAGCTACCTACTGTGGCATTCAGAAGCACAATATTTGAGAACTTCAAATGCGTATAATCTTTCCTTAGTATTTCAGTATAGCACCTTATTGTTTGTTGAACCTCCGTGATGATTCTCTCAGGCATCAGCCTAATCTTTATATTTACTAGATTGTGATTTGAGTCTGTATCTACTCCTACGTATGCCTTACAATCAAGTATCTGATTTTGGAGTTTTGTGTCCTGGCTTTTCCAAGCACATGTCTTCTTGGGAATTTTGAATACTGTATTTGTTCTCCATACTGTAGATCATATTGTTTAGCATGGTTTGCTATAACAACTTCAGGATGCTCCACCCCCACCCCCACGCCCACACGTTTTTCACTGAATTTAAGCCTGAGAAGTGAGCAAGCCATTCTGTGTATATGGTGCCCTTCTTTTATAAACAGATTAGGAATTATCATTAATTGAATAAACCCATCTACATTGACTATGAAAAAAGTGTAACAGGATACAACATTACCCTTAGCAGCTGTCGAATCACCTCAAAAAGTAGTGTGGTGTGTGCATGTCAGATGAACAAATGGCGAGAATCACTTTTCTGGTTAAAAGGTGGCTCATCTATGTACAAGGCAATGCCATACTGTTCCTGAATGCAAGGCACCACATTTTTGGAGTCACTCAGTGCCATTGTGCAAGGGGAATGATTGTTGTAGGTTACTGAGCATGTAGAGCACCTCTCAAAGTCAACAGTATGCTGTGTTACAGGTGATTGTGGTCAGTGCGTGCTGCGAGTTCTTAAGCCAGGGCTGTTGCTGTGTTGGTAGGTTATCTTCAAGCATTTAAAGCAAAATATTGTTGTACTTGATTGTAGCAATTAGTTGACCTTATACTGATGTTGAGTGTTTTGTCCCTCCTGGAGTGTTTTATATAGTGATGACATTGAGTTCCTGGCCCACCTCACACTGACTATAACTGGCCTCTTTCACCTGCCGAAGGTCCAGCCATATATCTTGTTAACCAGAAGTGTTTGCTGCCAGCCTCTACCCCTATTATTCAAATAATGTTCACCAAACATCTACAATACACAGTTAGAACCATACACTGTTGCAGGCACACCAAGAGAATTTGTACTGGCATGCTTTGTATTTCATGCAGTAGGGCAATGATAGGATATTTTCTTGGTTCTCAAATCACTCTTGACTTACTCATAAATCACATTCCTTCATGTGGCAGTGTGAATGAGAGAGAGTCGTGTGTCGCCTGTTTTTGCCTTTGCCAACCTATGCCCTCATGTTACAGAACTTAACCTACAGTTAAGAATTTGAATTATTTTATTATTCATACTTAATTGACCATTGAAACTAATGTTCTTGTGTGGGTGATACTAACATGTAGTAAGATGTTGTACCATTTTTCTCCCCTCTGAGCTGTCTTTAGTTTAGCAGTTAAGAAAGACTTCAAATTTGTTGCAGTTGGTGTTTTTTTTGTGACTGTTATCTGAATTTGGTGTATAGCTCTCAGCTGCAAGCAGTTTTGTGTGTGTGTGTTTTATAATTGATTAAAATCCATTTGCTGCAAATTGTTCATTACTTTATATCAACCACATTTTTACTTTGATTTGACTGGATGATGATGTAATTTGTTTTACTTCATTTTTAAATGCTGTGTTTTTGCTTAATAGAAGTTGACGTTCTGATTTACCCCCACAGGTCCATGAACTATTGCAGAATTTTCACGGAGTTGGCAGAATCGTTTTTAGAGAAGATAGTAAATGGTAGTTGCAACAATAAACCTCATTTTGCCCTGAAGATTTTGGATCTGGTTTTGACATGTGTAGGCCATCATGATTACGAGGTGAGATCTTTAAGACAGTATCTTTACATCTGGCATATGTAAAGACAACCTAAGAAACTTGTTTACAAAATATTAGAGAAATGCCAGGCCAAAAAGTTGGAAAGTAAATGCTGAGTTTTGTGGGGCCTCTTTTCTAGTTAAAGGAAGGAAAGGAAGGTTGTGGGAATCTAACCCAGAGGAGGTAAAACTGCCCACAACTCTATGTTATGTTTCATGACTGTGTGTTCTGAGTATCATCCCAGTATGTCACACTCCCACACCTTGTGTTTTGTACATGTTCCTTCACATGTCCTAAGGGATGAGATGGAGAGTGACATGAAATTGTTAAATTTTGTTTTTAGCCGCAAAGAAATAAATTAATTTGTAAGAAAGCTTTGCAAATAACAGGTGGCCCATAAAGAGTCAAGAGCTGCTGGTATACAAAGCAAATTGGGGTGTGTGTAATAAATAGGGAGTTAAGGGGACATTGTATGCTCTATGCTGCCAATGTTAAATTATCAAATTTTGTGACCCATTATATTGGAAACTTTTTGACACCAACTTACAATTTTCCATAATTATTGAATGCACTTTTCTAGATACAGTGGACTAGAATTATTACTAAAATTATACTGTGTGGCTTTTTTTAAACACTCAATTTTTTGACAGAATTTTGTAAATAAATAAACATAAAAACAAAATAACTCACAATATTATAATTATTCTAGTTCCATATGTGCTGATCCCACACTTGGTATGCTGTGAAAATTTCATGTCTACCATCAGTACTTTTTTTTAGAAAACAGGTCATTTATTGCAAAAAATATTGCAGAGATATTCAATTTTAAAACTTTTTTTACTACAAATTCTTACACAGACTTACATTTCTGTGTCTTTTATGCTCTAGAATTGCCCTGGCCCATAATCTGTCTCTTCTTCAGTGTCACAACAGCCCAGTGCTTGCCTCTTCCTTTTCTTTCTTTCTTTCATCTTTTGTCATTTGCTGAGAGCTAACTCTGCTTCACGTACACGAAGCTCATCCACTTCCTGCAGTCCTTTAGCTATGTTCTGTCCAAATCTTATCCCTAGCTTTTCCAGAACCTTAAGTCTTTCGTAGTTCCCACCATTAAAAGTTATTACAGCATCAGACACTGCTAACTTTAGGGTCATAAAACCAAGTACTCATTCACATTCTGGGTCTTCCCATGTAAGCACTTCTTTAGTAGCTCAGGATTTGCCATATCTCTTTAAATAGTTTGATTGCCTCCATTACTGCTAAAGGAAGAGAATGTTTATGTATAAATTGATACAGGGTGCCAGAAAATTCAGCTTGCCTATATTTTCTCCAAGTGTTTGGTGGAGGTGGACACGAAGCATGACATGGCTTTTCATCAGTTGATATTCGATGAAAGAAAGTGCTCCACCACAGCTCTTTTCATCTTCTCTAAATTGTCACAATTATCTCTAATGGCCTTCTCGTAATACTCCTGTAATTAAGCAATTTCTTTGTACGTTAGTCTTCCAGCACATTTTATTGTCTTGCCATCAGACAGTTTTGCGTTACGCAGCTTGGTTTTTAGTTACGCATATGTGTTCCCATGCTTTTCTTGACATGTCCTACAGACTCAAGTTTTTGTATAGGAATGTCATACGGCTCATAGTTTCGTACTGCAATGATCGCCTTTCTGTCTCCATCACCTAAGTAATTCACGTATCTGACACTTCTCTCCTTCTGGAAAGGCTGAAAAATAACTGCTCCTTTTACCTCCATTCCTCCACTTTTGCCATTATAATTTTTTACATATTACTGTTTATGAAGTAATCTGTTGTTCTGGTTCACTGTACAACCTTGGCAGTACTTACTGAGAACATAAAAATCCAAAACTTTACCAGTGTCATGTAAAACATGTAAAACCATTTTTAGGACTAAACCTACACTTTTGCCAGGATCTATCTACAGCAATGCTGATGTATGTGTTACCCTCATTTTGTTCAACTGCTTCTGATGTAGAAGCAACCATTGAATCTTCAGCCACAGCACTTACACAGTCCCCAATTGCTGTTACATATTTCGTATACCTAGAAGGAGGTTTTGGCAACTTCAACACAGTGCAGAGAACATTATCAGCCCTTGCACCTTTACCAATGCATCTGAGGCAATAGAACAGTCTCATGTTAGTTTCAGACAATTCATTACCTGAACACTTTGATGAAGTATGAAATGCTTTTATGTTTTTGCACCTCTGACATTTCATAAAAGATGTAGGGAAACATTCCATGTGAGAAAAACATACATAAATAACAAAGATGCTGTGTCTTACCAAACGAGAAAGTGCTGGTAGATAGACACAATAAAAACACCCAAAAACACACAAATTTCAATCTTTCACAACCCAAGGTTGCTTCATCAGGAAAGAGGGAAAGACGAGAGGATGTGGGCTTTAAGGGAGAGGGTAAGGAGTCATTCCAATCCCCAATCCTGGGAGCGGAAAGACTTAACTTGGGAGGGGGGTGGGGGTGGGGGGAAGGACAGGTATACACTCTCCGCTCGCACGCTCTCGCGCGCGCACACACACACACACACACACACACACACACACACACACACACACACACACACACACACACACACACACAGGCAGACATATATAAAGATATGTCTGCCTGTGTGTGTGTGTGTGTGTGTGTGTGTGTGTGTGTGTGTGTGTACCTGTCCTTTTTTTTCCCCCAAAAAATTGACATTTCAAGTGCATTTGTTGTAGCTCTCATAAGGTCTTGCATGGTGCAGGTGGTTGGTGATGAGGAACACTGAAGGAAATGTCTGTTAATCTGCTCAACGCCACACTGGCAAAGAACTGAGTCCATAGAGAAACCCCCAAGTCCGCAGATTGGTCTTGCATCGCATTGTGTTTGTTTGTAATCTATTGAGAGACCTCCATATTGACCACTTCTCCGAATGTCCAGGGGTAAGTTCTTCCTTTGGAGCCATCCATTCTCCCAAATACCGACATTTCTTCCACAATTGCAAGATCCTTGCCACATGTGGATTCTCGATGGGAGCCTCAGTAGTTGTCAAGAAGCTCTTTCTTGATTTCAGCCTAGGATGGGCAGACTGACAACCCTATAGTGGATGGGCTTCCTTCGTTGTGGCCTTACTTTTCTCATAGCTTGCAGCTACCTCATGTCTGACGTCAGGAGGAGCTATGCCAGCGAGGCAGTGGAGTTTGTCCACAGGACTAGGTCTTAAGCGACCCATGATAATCTGTCAAGACTCATTTAGAGCCACATCTACGTTCCTGGCATGACTGGGCTTGTACCATACCGAACATGCATATTTGGCAGTGGAATAACCTAAAGCAAGCGCGTTTGAGCACACAGTGCATGGATTAGCACCCGATGATGTACCTGTCAATTTTCACACTGTTATTTCTGGCTGCCAATTTCTGTTTGGTGTTTAGGCAGTGCTTTTTATATGTTAGTGCACGATCCAGAGTTACTCCAAGATATTTAGGAGTAGGATTATGTTAGAGTACAATGCCTCCCCAGGATATATTTAAGGATCTATTTGCCTGTTTACTCTTCAGGTGGAAAGCGCAGTCTGAGTCTTGGCGGGATTAGGCTTCAAGTAATTCCCTTGATAGTAAGCAGTGAACTCTTCCAAAGATTTTGATAGTGTATCTTCTACAGTCCCAAATAGACAGCCTGAGTAGTGATAACACAGTCATCAGCATAAATAAAGCTTAGAGTTCCTTCAGGGATAGGTTGATCATTGGTATAGATGTTGAATAATAGCAGCACAAGCACGCTGCCTTGTGGTAGTCCATTTTTCTGAGTTCTCCATCTACTTTTCCTACCGAGAAATTCCACAAAAAATTTGCAGTTCTCGAGACTATTTCTAATATTGCACATGAGTGTGAAGTCTTTAGTGAATCATAAAGTTTATTTAGAAGGAGCCGATGGTTGATTGTATTGTAAGCCACAGATAGATCGATAAAGACAGCACCTGTAATGAGCCGTTTCTCAGATCCATCTTCGATATGTTAAGTTTAATATTTGAGACATGCAACTTTTCCCTTCTCTGAAGCCGTTTGCTGTGGTATTAGAAGAGGCTCCACCTTTCTAATCATTCTCTGAAGAATGAGCTTCTCTTGTATTTTTTAGAGGCGACAGAGTAAGGAGACTGGTCTATAATTTTTGGGATCTTTCCTATCCTTTCCTTGTTTCGGAATGGCAATATTCTTGCTTTTCACCATACTTTCAGGGATTTTGCATTCTTGAATACAGTTGTTTGTTTATAAACTCCAGTAACCAAAGCATCTTAGCAGGACCAAAATTCTTGATTTGTTCAGCTATAATGTCATCCAATCCTGCTGCTTTTCCCAATTTACATTTATTCAGGGCTGAATTCAGTTCTTCAAGAAAGAAAGAAGGAGATAAGATACTATTATCTTGATCCGTTTGCCTGAATAATTGTTTCCTCTCTATATTTCTGGGTTTAGTTGATTTGCCATTAATGAGGGGTTGGTGAGCAATCTGGTCTGGTTTAATATTAACATATGTGTTGACTTGAATGTTATCATTACTCAGGTGACGTAGTAGCCTCCAGGGCTTTTGGCTACTTTTACTCATGTCACAGTCAACCTTTAATTCTACCCATTTTTCTCTCTCAGCCTCAGATATTGAAGAGAGAACATTCTGTGCAAGGCTTGATGTGGATTCACTGAAAGGATCTTCTTCAAACTTCCTGTAGTATTCTTCAAGAAGAGTGGCTGTTTCAGGTGTTATACCCTTGATATAGTTCATTCTGCATCCCCTTGGAATTGATGCTTGTGAGGAGGCATTAATAATATTAACAAAATTCTCATATTGATCTATCACAGTATCTATAGTTACAATTTTCTCATCTAATAATTTTGAAAATTTCTGCCAATCAGCTTTTATGAAGCTGTGTCTTCGTCTGAAAGGGATTCCTTGAGGTCTTACTTGTGGGAGAACTTTGCACATAATGGGTCGATGTTTTTTACTTGGTATGGGCTTACAGACGGATTTAGTGCAGGTATGAAAATTACTTTCACTTACAAAAAGCAGATCCAGTTTACAGCCACATTCCCAGCGCCCACTGTAGAAAGAATGAGGTAGTTTGTGGTCATGAAGGAGGGAGAGATGGAAAGTTTCAGCCCACAGGACAGCCGCACCATTTTTATCCTCTTGAGTTTACCCCCAAACATGGCTATGACTCCAGAATGAGATTTTCACTCTGCAGCGGAGTGTGCACTGATATGAAACTTCCTGGCAAAAAACTGTGTGCCAGACCGAGATTCTAACTCGGGACCTTTGCCTTTCGTGGGCAAGTGCTCTACCAACTGAGCTACCCAAGCACGACTTACGCCCCGTCCTCACAGTTTTACTTCTGCCAGTACCTCGTCTCCTACCTTCCAAACTTTACAGAAGCTCTCCTGCGAACCTAACAGAACTAGCACTCCTGAAAGAAAGGATATTGTGGAGATATGGCTTAGCCACAACCTGGGGATGTTTCCAGAATGAGATTTTCACTCTGCAGTGGAGTGTGCACTGATATGAAACTTCCTGGCAGATTAAAACTGTGTGCCGGACCGAGACTCGAACTCGGGACCTTTGCCTTTCGCAATATCCTTTCTTTCAGGAGTGCTAGTTCTGCTAGGTTCGCAGGAGAGCTTCTGTAAAGTTTGGAAGGTAGGAGACGAGGTACTGGCAGAACTAAAGCTGTAAGGACAGGGCGTGAGTCGTGCTTGGGTAGCTCAGTTGGTAGAGCACTTGCCCGCGAAAGGCAAAGGTCCCGAGTTCTAGTCTTGGTCCGGCACACAGTTTTAATCTGCCAGGAAGTTTCATGGCTATGACTGTTGAAATCACCTATCACAATAGAAGCTTTCTCTGTAATAAAACTTTCAGGCGGCGTGAAGGAAAAATCTGTTGCTGGAGGTTTATATACTGATGTGATTGTACAGTTACTTAACAGTAATAATTTCAAGAGAAATTTGTTAACATCGAATATAGATTTATGTATCAGGAAGTCGTTTCTGAAAGTATTTGTTTGGAGTGTAGCCATGTATGGAAGTGAAACATGGACGATAACTAGTTTGGACAAGAAGAGAATAGAAGCTTTCGAAATGTGGTGCTACAGAAGAATACTGAAGATAAGGTGGATAGATCACGTAACTAATGAGGAGGTATTGAATAGGATTGGGGAGAAGAGAAGTTTGTGGCACAACTTGACTAGAAGAAGGGATCGGTTGGTAGGACATGTTTTGAGGCATCAAGGGATCACAAATTTAGCATTGGAGGGCAGCGTGGAGGGTAAAAATCGTAGAGGGAGACCGAGAGATGAGTACACTAAGCAGATTCAGAAGGATGTAGGTTGCAGTAGGTACTGGGAGATGAAGCAGCTTGCACAGGATAGAGTAGCATGGAGAGCTGCATCAAGCCAGTCTCAGGACTGAAGACAACAACATCATCTGACTGACAAACACTACAGACTTCAAGGTCAGGTCTTAATAAAGATGGCTCTTCCATACTGTGCATGTGGTCTTTCAGCAACCAGTTTCATTCCAGGAACAGTAGAACGTATCTGCTGGGTATTCCTATGTATTTCTTGAACACACAAAACATCTCAGTGCTTAGTGTGGCACATGTCTTGCAAGAGTTGTTGCTTGCAGGGAGATATTCCTTCGACATTCACGGATATTACAGTTATTTGATGTCTGATACTTCTAGTGTGAAAGGATCAGCCGCCAGGTCATTCTGAGTTGGACTGAGTTGACTGGACATTGCCCAGCGTACGCCTGATTGCAGTTCATATATCTGTACTTACCATCAAACGTTGCAATCTTTGGGGAGACTCCTTTCATGTAACGCATTCAGTACTGTTAGTGTTGAAACAGTGGAACTGTAATTTATTGCAGAAAAAATTGAAAAAAAGATTGTTTCTGGTCCAGAGATGTCCGTCACTTGTGCTGAGGTTGTACTTGCTTTTGTGAATGTATGTGTGTGAGTTTCTTTCTCTGGCAAAGGCTGTGACGGAAATCTAATTTGCAAGTGTGTCTTTAGTTGCACCTGTCCGCAATTTAACATGTTATCTTTATTGTAAGTATCATCTATCTTTACCTTACATTGTTGATATTCCAGCCTGGAATTTCTATTGTTTGATTGTTATATTAAAGTACATAAGTAAGCACATTTTCTCCCATAGTTAATTTATGTGGCAAGTGAAGTTCAGTATTCATAATGCAGTACAGTGTAAGTGCACGCCAGCTAATCTCTACAAAGTGACAATAACAAATGTTTCAGTGATATCACTTTTTAAAGCAATGCCAGCCTCTGACACCTGATGGTCACCATAGAAATTATTAGTGCTGTATCCACAGTTATTTGTAGGAGTCATAAAAGTATGTTACAGATCACTAAAAAACATTAACTGGCATGATGAAATATTATGTCAGCTGGACTTCCTCATTTCCTGTAGTTGGCATAACATTATTGCTTCCACGCCATAAGTGTTAAAAACTTTGGTGACTGTGTGCTTGTTGTGAAACTAAAATGTCATGCTTACCTGAATTGAATTGTGTGTGCTTTGAGTGTGAAAATGTTTCCATTGACTCATGTACTGAATGTATTCAGTATCTGGTATGGTACATTGGTCAGAGAACATTCCACACCCTTCTCTTGAAATAAGTTTAGACTTAATATGATTTATAATTAGTAATTTACCCAAGTCTTTTAATAAGGTTTCTAATTAAGGACACATTAGGCATACCATTTATCTAATAATTCATCATTGTATCCAGCTTGGGAGCTGATTTATGTTAACAACAAATAATGTACTTGAGTGAGGCAAACTGCCAACAGGTAAGTTAATTAAAATTATGCAATTTAATATGGCACTTGAAATTGATAAAAATTGAAGAATATAGTTAAGATTCATTATAAAATTTACCTGAAGATAGCAATCTGGTTGTCAGCCAAAATATTGAGGCAAGAAGTTAACGTCATCTGGCTATAATCCCAAAATCTTGTAGAATGCAGTATAATTGCTTTTAGTTCCACAAAAGTTATCTGTTTTAAGCCATAATTAAATTGATGGTAGTTATTCTTCATAAGATCAATTAATAACTGAAGTGTTTAAACAAGAAAAAATATGTCCATCACTAGTAGAGACTTAAAAAAAAAAAAAACCTCATCAAGCAAGATGGCACGGTGGTAAGGACACTGGACTCGCATTTGAGAGGTCGACAGTTTAAATCCATGTCTGGACATCCTGATTTAGGCTTTCTGGGATTTCCCTAAATCACTCCAAGCAAATGCCAGGATGGTTCCGTTGAAAGGACCCATACTTGATTCATTCTGAGCTTGGGCTCCATCTCTGATGACCTCAATGTCGACAGGGTGTTAAACTTAATCTTACTTCCCTTCCTTTAAAAAGAATCAATACACCCATTCAATTCATAATAAGCTCAGTAGCATTGTTGTAGGTGTTAATGACTAACATTGACTTACGGCCTTTCAAAGGGGCACATTAGTGCTTGTCATTACCAGGTGGTGATTGATGCATTGGTGTCAGGCTTTCATGCTGCATGCGAGAGAAAGGATAATCTGTAGAATGAGGATTTTGCGTGCATATGGGCTATGGCAATGCTAAACTGGACCAGGTGACTGCAGTAATGAGTGTTATTTCTCACCATTGCTTAATCTCACGATTGTACAAAGTCTGAGGTGATCTTCAGCTTTAAAATTGAGTCTTCGAAATGAATCTTTTTCTGTGTAACAGTACATGTGCTGTTTTGACATTTCCTGCCAGATTAAAACTGTGTGCCAGACCAGGACTATAACCTAAAACCTTGCCAGGTGATTTTCTTTAAGCTGTGCAGGAATGACTCATGACCTGCCCTCCAGATTTGTTCTGAAAGCAACCCTTCTTAGGCTGCAACTAAGCCTTTTTTCACTCAAACTAATTTTCCTCATAATCTATTTTTCCACTAGTACTCTAACCAAATATTTTTCACCACACATGTCCCAGGACAGTTAACAGAGAATGTCACCCATTTATTCATTAAAAAAATGCATTTTATGGTTGATACATAATTTATGATTTGCTGTACTAGTTGACCAGTCACCTAAACTGATCCAGCTGTTTTATATGCATAAAATGCATTTGGGGTGTAATTTTATGTTACACATTTAACAAAATACTGATCTGTAGTTTATATTATAACCCTTAATAAAATACATTGCTTGGCCATTTTTGAGGTCAGTGAAGAACAATGTACGGGCTATCAAAGGGTGACCAACTCTATTGTACTACGTTCGTGAAATAAGTTATCTGCAAATATCTCAGCTCTAATTTGAAATTATAGAAATCTACGGCCATGGCTGACTTGCCTTAGCAACACTGTGTATTAATTTTCAGTTCATCTGTTTATTCACATAACTCAAAACAGAGTTGTAAACTACTAGTAGCGAGTTCTTAATTGTGGTCACAGCAACTTACAACTTCCGTTGTGTGAAAGAGCATCAGCAGTATTCCCATACTTGACGTAATATTTTACAAATTTGAACATAGTCGAAAATTTGGTGAAATTCAATATTATTGTAAAGTGAATCTCCATTTGGCTTGCTGGTCGAATTGTGCAGTGTCCAGATTTGTGAGACATTTGGATGTGACAGTGGCCAGATTTTGGGCTACATGGTAAAGTGAGAGCAAGCATACTCCTCATCAAGTTTATTGTCAAACGCATCTGACCACCACGAGGTATTATGCACCAAGAACATCATAACCTTTTTGTGTCTGGGTATGCCATCCAGAAAAAGTAATGGACCCCTCACAACGTTGTATCATCCTGCACAATTGGCCGGAGACCAGCATCAGCTAGACCAGGGGATTACCGAAAACCACAACACAAATGACTGCATTTGTAGTGGTGCCATGATGAGAATCATAGACTGCTGACGGAAATGCCATCACATTGTCTTCAGCGATGAATCGCTGCTCTGCACTTCTCTAGATTACCACTGTCAGTGAGTATTTTGGTGATCTGTGGAGAGGTTGCATTCTTCCAATGTTTTGGAGGTGCACAACAGCGTTACTCCTGGCAGCACAGTGAGGTGGAGCCGTCACCTGTGACTCCAGGTTAAAGCTGGTAGTGAGAAAGTGAACTTTGACAACACAAAGGTGCTTCACAGGTATTCTGCATCCTCAAGAGTTACCTCCCATGTGGCAGTATTGTCACATCATTTTTTAATAGGACAGTATTTGTTCACATATGGTACATATCTCTGTGAACTGTCTGTGGTATGTTGAGGTACTACCGTGGCCAACAAGATCCCCAGATCTGTCTTCAATAGTACATATGGGAGCAGCCTGGGCATGAACCCCATCTCACTGTCAGTATCAAGGATATCAAAACTCAGTTACAACAATTGTGGGTCAGCTTCATGACAACCTTCTCAACTAAGTCAGTGCATGCATCCAGGCCTGAGGTGGAGCAATGTCATACTGAAACGTGCCCAAGTATTGGCAAGTTCATTGTAAATTTGACTTGATTTTTTAATCATTCATGTAACGTCACAGATCCTCTCAACATGTGAAGTTTGCCTCCCCCCCCCCCCCCCCCCCGCCCCCCCGCCCCCCTCCCGTCTCCTTGTGGGTGCTTCACTTCTTTTTTGTTGTCAGGTTGTGCACATCAAAATGACCACACTGGTGTGCTGACCAAGCTGGTACCAATACCCTGGATCTCTCATACAATGAATTTTTAAATAATAAAAGAAACTTGTTTTTGATCAACTGTAAAGTGGCATAAAATATGATATTATGAAATAGTTTTTCATTGCTATTTTTGTGGTGTGTTTAGAATTCGTACACTTAGCACTATTTGTCCATAATTAAGATAATTACGCCTACCCTCAGATCTCCATCTTGGTAGGATGAGCCCCATTGTCCGGCCTTCTAGCTTTGGGTCAGTTTTTCCTTCTTGTGTAATACTTTCTGATTTTCATTATTTGCTTGGGCATCCTACCATCCTTTCCCTGTATCCTGACCAATGTATTCTGAGAGATTTAACTTACTCTCCAACCTTCTGCCTCTCACATGCCTAGCAGTTTTCCATAGGATTTTTCTTTCAAACGCCCTTAGGTTGTTGATATCTGCTTCTGTCATCAGCACATTGTAACAACTAGTTTTACAAGGGAATAGTATACTCTTAACTTTGTTGTTCTTGTAATAAGATAATTCTTAAAGTTTACATAATAAGGTCTATTTCTTGCTTGCATTCTTTCTCTAATAGGCTGTATCATATTATTATTGCTGGCTAAAGGTACACCTGCATAAGAGAAGCAGGTAACATCTTTAAAACATTTTATTGAGATTTTTTTAGCCATAGAATTGGGTATTATCATCTATTTTATCTAGTTTTTGTTTATAGTAAGTCTAATTTTTCGTCCTCTCACTTCCATTATTTTGTACACAACTACTGCAGTATCACCTGCAAATGCACATTCGACTATATTAATATTACTATGTACTAATTCCACAATTTGCTGCTTGTGTGTGTGTGTGTGTGTGTGTGTGTGTGTGTGTGTGTGTGTGTGTGTGTGTGTGTGTGTACAATATTATAAACAGAGAAAAAGCTCTTAGATATCTTTGTATGAATTATCTCCTGTTACAGGAATTTTCTGATTGAAATTTCTTTTCCAGTGCTGTATTGGTTTTATCTTATTCAAGTAACAGTGTTAATGATTACATACATAAATTCAAAATATTCCTCATCTTCTGCTGTAAAAAAATATGGATGCTCTGGTTCGGTCTATTGTTTGGCTTGAGGACTTGACACATCGCAGTGAGGCGTAAGGAAATTACATCAATTTTCTCCATGATTGCTGCCGTTATGCTGCACTGGTCTGTCTCCTGAAATACTTCAACCAATTTCTTCATTTTCTAGAATGCTGTATACAGGGTGTTTCAAAAATGACCGGTATATTTGAAACGGCAATACAAACTAAGCGAGGAGCGATAGAAATACACCGTTTGTTGCAATATGCTTGGGACAACAGTACATTTTCAGGCAGACAAACTTTCGAAATTACAGTAGTTACAATTGTCAACAACAGATGGCGCTGCAGTCTGGAAAACTCTATAGTACGATATTTTCCACATATCCACCATGCGTAGCAATAATATGGCGTAGTCTCTGAATGAAATTACCCGAAACCTTTGACAACGTGTCTGGCGGAATGGCTTCACATGCAGATGAGATGTACTGCTTCAGCAGTTCAATTGTTTCTGGATTCTGGCAGTACACCTGGTCTTTCAAGTGTCCCCACAGAAAGAATTTTGTATGGATAGAGGTGTAAACTCTGGCGCATGAGACAATACGTGGACGTTGGCGTCATTTGGACCGCAGCTGCAACACGGCGAACGGAAACCCGAGGCCGCTGTTGGATCACCTGCTGCACTAGCTGCGCGTTGCCCTCTGTGGTTGCTGTACGCGGTCGCCCTGCCTTTCCAGCACGTTCATCCGTCACGTTCCCAGTCCGTTGAAATTTTTGAAACAGATCTTTTATTGTATCGCTTTTCGGTCCTTTGGTTACATTAAAACTCCGTAGAAAACTTCGTCTTGTTGCAACAACACTGTGTTCTAGGCGGTGGAATTCCAACACCAGAAAAATCCTCTGTTCTAAGGAATAAACCATGTTGTCCACAGCACACTTACACGTAGTGAACAGCACACGCTTACAGCAGAAAGACGACGTACAGAATGGCGCACCCACACACTGCGTTGTCTTCTATATCTTTCACATCACTTGCAGCGCCATCTGTTGTTGAAAATTGTAACTACTGTAATTTCGAAAGTTTGTTCGCCTGAAAATGTACTGTTGTCCCAAGCATATTGCAACAAACGGTGTATTTCTATCGCTGCTCATTTAGTTTTTATTGCCGTTTCAAATATACCGGTCATTTTTGAAACACCCTGTGTGTGTGTGTGTGTGTGTGTGTATAAATAAAATAGAAAGAAACTTCCACATGGGAAAAATATATTAAAAACGAAGATTCCAAGACTTACCAAGCGGGAAAGCGCCGGCAGACAGGCACATGAACAAAACACACAAACACACACACAGAATTGCTAGCTTTCGCAACCGATTGTTGCTTCTTCAGGAAGGAGAGGGAAAGACGAAAGGATGTAGGTTTTAAGGGAGAGGGTAAGGAGTCATTCCAATCCCGGGAGCGGAAAGACTTCCCTTAGGGGAAAAAAAGGACAGATGTACACTCGCCAGGCGAGTGTACAGCTAGCAATTCTGTGTGTGTGTTTGTGTGTTTTGTTCATGTGCCTGTCTGCCGGCGCTTTCCCGCTTGGTAAGTCTTGGAATCTTTGTTTTATATATATATATATATCGTAATTGTTGGGTTCAAATTAATGATGATGTAAATAAAACAGAAAGAAACTTCCACATGGGAAAAATATATTAAAAACAAAGATTCCAAGACTTACCAAGCGGGAAAGCGCCGGCAGACAGGCACATGAACAAAACACATAAACACACACACACACACACACACACACACACACACACACAGAATTACGAGCTTTCGCAACTGGCAGTTGCTTCGTCAGGAAAGAGGGAAGGAGAGGGAAAAATGAAAGGATGTGGGTTTTAAGGGAGAGGGTAAGGAGTCATTCCAATCCCGGGAGCGGAAAGACTTACCTTAGGGGGAAAAAAGGATAGGTATATGCGCGCGCGCGCGCGCGCGCGCACACACACACACACACACACACACACACACACACACACACACACACACACACACAGACAGACAGACAGACAGACAGACAGACAGACAGACAGAGAGAGAGAGAGAGAGAGAGAGAGAGAGAGAGAGAGAATAATCTCATTATCTACACAAATGATGATGATGATAATAATAATAAATTATCATTAATAAAGTTATCTCTCAGCATTTTGTATTAATAATATATGGCTTTCAAACTCTTGGATTCAGTTTTCTTAATACTTTGCAACATGTATTCAGTATAAAAGAAAAATTATCAACACCATATTATCAGGAAAGATGATTAAACGCACTGTTGTGTAACAGATTAACTGCCGCAACACAGTGTTGCTTAACACATTAACTACCACTATCAAAGGAAACAGTTTTCCAGGAGATGTTGAGGTAGTCTATTTACTAATTGTGCCCTTCATTACTGCTAACCACAAAATTTTAAGCTTTTTCGTGGAGTGCCTGTGTATTCTTGAGTCAGTAATTAGAATGACACACAGATATGCATTTCAGCAGCATTTGACATGTAGCATTAAAGTGGCAGGGAGAGCATTCAAAGAAGCAACTTGTTGCATTAAAACACAGCAAATTTGTTAATATTAGGACTTGTTCACAAATATTTTCTCTCTTATGTTACAATAAGTGTCTTTCGAACAAATACAATAATTAGTGTAATTTATATTACACTTTTGTGATTTCTTTTAGGTGGCAGAGATTACGTTTAATTTATGGTACCGTTTGTCTGAAGAACTCTACCAGAAAAACAATGATTCTGTTACTGTGGTGTTTAAACCATATGTAGAGAGGCTGATTGAAGCATTATGCAGACATTGTCAGATGGAGCCAGACCATGTAAGTAATTTTCTGTAGATGTTTGATCATAGACGTGATGGGGCTAACAAATTCTTACACAATAATTCTGAAGTGTTGTAACAAAGATTCATAAAAATATAGTAAAGTTCTCTGTATAAGTAAATAATGTAAGGAGTAATCCTCTGACCAGCTCCATGAAGCAGATACATTGGAACCATGCCTCTCCCCGCTCCAGCACCATTACTTGTCCTCACCCCAGATTGAAACAGGTAAATCACATCCTTTCATAGGGCTTTCATTACTTATCACTGTATCCTAACATGAGGAACATCCTACTCACACTCCTTTGAGCTGTAACTTCCCCTTTCATATTGATTGATTGTTAATGAATGAGTCTCGGACTCCAGATAGCTCGCAGTATTTATGCCACTGTATTGGCTGCACTGGCTTACTCAGATGAATATTTGCTCCCCGACTTGTAGGAGCCTAGCTACACATAAATGCATACAAACTGAGATTGTTGCCCTGATCATGATTAAGTCTATATACATCCAGAGTTCATCTATGAAAGTTTACAGTTTGCGTGAGCTAAAAAGTTTGAATCCATACGATAACTTTCTAGAGCACCAAAGAATATCTATAACTGCTGCACTCTGTTGATAATTTATATTGTCACACAGATAAATGTTTCATGAGCACATATATTAAATGGGTTGAAAGAAATGTCAGACACTGTAAATTCACTTTATGTTGGTCTATTCTAGTCTATGCACATTCTATCATTGTCTTAAAGAAGTAACCTTTCTTTCAGATGGGTGTAATTAGTTACATAAATTCAGCCAAAGATTTTACAGCAAGATCCAGATTACGCTATTTACAGTTTAGGTATATTCCTCACAGTTTACACTGTTCATCACTTCCTATCAGTTGAATTAGTAATTGTCTATCACATTGGGTCTAAGTTCAGTCTTTCATTGATAATAATCAAATTAAGACAATATGTTCGGTTATTTTCCTAGCTTGAATTACTTCAAAGATATTCTAGCTATTATTTCTGTTGCAGAATGTAGCTATGATTTTAAACGTTTTTCTTACACTACATGTTTTAATTCTGTAACTAAAAGCATAGAAAAGGAAGGTGGTTTAAATACTGTTCATCATAGAATGTTTTATTCCACAAATCGTGAAGTCTCTTTATGATTAAGTTTAAGTTTCTTGCTTCTCTTCTTTCATAAGGTTGTTCAGTACACGAATCCTCTACTAAAGGTGTACAACAGTTTATAACAATTTTTCAGGTTACAGCTTCTTAGTTCATTGTCAAATTCTCACTATTACCTGTAAGGTTCTTCAGCATAGGTAATCTCAATTACTATATTACTAAAGATCTCCTTCTCTTGTCACTTTCTTTTGACAAACAAGTCCACAGGTAAAGTTGTTTACACACAAATCGTCAGTTCAGGACAAGACAACAACAACTTAACATTACAAATATTTCTTTTGTAAAAAAATAAAAAAAATAAAAAAACACACACACTTAAATATACTGCCAAAATCGTTTTAAATCCTGGTGACTGTAGATGCCTTTGTTCATTCCCTTATAATTAGACTCAAAATATAACTTCCAGGATGAGATATTGTCACTATTTTGAAAGGACCTTCATATTTTATTTACAACTTCTTGTATAACTTCTTTATGGCAGATGATTTCGGATTAGATCTTAACATGATACATTCTTCGACTTGATAAGTAACAGGTTTAATCAGGTTTATCATAGTAAGTTTTCTTTAATTTTTTTGTGATGCTGAAGCACAGCACACACTTGGTTAAATAAGGCAGATTTGTCTGTGGGTAATGGATTATTGAATTTCGGTAGGTTTCCATTCCGTTTGTTCGTTTGACAATTACCAAATAAGATATTGTAAGGAGTAAAACCGGCAGATGAATGGGGTAACAGATTACACACTTCCTCGAATTTCTGCAAATACTCTATCCAGCGATAGTGTTGGCTGGAGATGTACGTCCTCATGAATCGATTTAGTTCTCTGAATACGCGTTTAGGGGGACTACTTTTTGGATTGAAACGAGAAACCTGAATGTGGCCCATGCTTTCTTTGCGTACACACTCTGTCCAGTATCTACACGAAAAATATGAAGCACTGTCTGTTAACAATGCTTTTGGTTTTCCCATTTGAACTGCGTATTTCTCTGTTAATATCTTTAACATCGGCTTAACCGTTACAGTTTTTAATGGATACACTTTTACGTATTTGCTAAACGATTAATTAATTGGATTAACTTTTTGGCGTATTATAAAAGTTTTCAAGGTTTTTGTGTGCAATACGCTTTAAATTTGGGTAATGCGCATACACCGTTATTAATTTAGCACACTTATAACTACTTGCAAGTCCCCATGATATATGTGTATGCCAAAGGAATTTTTGTTCATTGTCTAAGGGGAATGCAAAATTTTCTAAGTTGGAAAAAATCACTATTTTTGTAGAACAGAATATAGTAGTGAAGGCAATATCACATGTTTTGATGGCTACTGTTACTTTTAGAGAGAGATTGTTTAATAATTTTCCATGTAGAATCTTGTTCTTGAAGTTTAATAATGTTCTTGCACATGAATTCGATGTCTTTCTCGAATGGAGAGTTCTGAATCAACATTAGTCGAAAGTTGTCACTTCTGTTTACTACGGCATGTGTTCCAGCGATACCGCGCGGTAACCTAGAGAGTGCATTAGCTGTAACATTATCCTTGCCACGAATATGTCGTATTTCCAATGAATGTTCCTGCGAGAGCAATGCCCATCTGGTTAGCCATATGTGTAACAGTCTACATGTCATCAAAAAAGTAACAGCTTGGTGGTCACAATACACAATTATTGTTTAGATTAGATTAGATTAATACTTGTTCCATAGATCATGAATACGACACTTCGTAATGATGTGGAACGTGTCAGGTTAATGAAAGATGTCTGTACAAAATATTACATTACACAAAATATTGCATGACACTAATGCTTAAGTTAGTTTTTTTCCCTCCCTTAATTTATATCTAAAAATTCAGCCAATGAGTAGGAGGAGCTGTCATCTAGAACTTCTTTTAATTTATTTTTAAATGTTGGTTGATTATCTGTCAGGCTTTTGATGCTGTTTCGTAGGTGACCAAAGACTTTTGTGGCAGCATAATTTACCCCCTTCTGTGCCAAAGTCAGATTTAACCCTGCATAGTGAAGATCATCCTTTCTCCTGGTGTTATAGCTATGCACACTGCTATTACTTTTGAACTGGGCTGGATTCTTAACAACAAATTTCATAAGTGAATATATATACTGTGAGGATCCCTAGATTCTTAAATAGATGTCTGCAAGATGACCGTGGTTGGGCTCCAGCAGTTATTCTGATTACACGTTTTTGAGCAATGAATACTTTCCTACTCAACGATGAATTACCCCAGAATATGATACCATACGAAAGCAGTGAATGAAAGTAGGCATAGTAAGCTAATTTACTGAGATTCTTATCACAAAAATTTGCAATAACCCTAATAGCATACGTAGCCGAACTCAGACGTTTCAGCAGACCATCAACGTGTTGCTTCCAGTTTAACCACTCGTCAATGGACACACCTAAAAAATTTTGAAAATTCTACCTTAGCTACAGACTTCTGTTCAAAGTCTATATTTATTACTGGAGTTGTGCCATTTACTGTACAGAACTGTATATACTGTGTTTTATCAAAATTTAAAGAGAGTCCGTTTGCTGAGAACCACTTAATAATTTTGTGAAAAACATCATTTACAATTACATCACTTAGTTCTTGGTTTTTGGATGTTATTACTATACTTGTATCATCAGCAAAAAGAACTAACTTTGCATCCTCATCAATATGGAATGGTAAGTCATTAATGTATATCAAGAACAGTAAAGGACCTAAGACCGAACCCTGTGGGACCCCGTGCTTGATAGCACCCCAGTTTGAGGAATCAGCTGTTGTATTAACATTACATGAACCACTTATTTCAACTTTCTGCATTCTTCCAGTTAAGTATGAATTAAACCATTTGTGCACTGCCCCCCTCAAACCATAATGATTTAGCTTATCTAAAAGAATTCCATGATTTACACAGTCAAAGGCCTCTGAGAGATCACAAAAAATACCAATGGGTGATGTCCAGTTATTCAGAGCATTTAATATTTGATCAGTGAAAGCGTATATAGCATTTTCTGTTGAAAAGCCTTTCTGAAAACCAAACTGACATTTTGTTAGTACTTTATTTTTACATATATGGGAGGCTACTCTTGAATACATTACTTTCTCAAAAATTTTTGATAGAGCTGTCAGAAGAGAGATTGGGCGATAGTGTTGACATTCGACGTATCCCCCTTTTTATGCAATGGTTTTACAATGGCATATTTCAGTCTATCGGGGAAAACACCCTGCTCCAAAGAGGTATTACATACGTGGCTGAGAATCCTACTTATCTGTGGAGAACAAGCTTTAAGTATCTTGCTGGAAATGCCATCAATTCCGTAAGAGCTTTTACTTTTCAGTGAGTTTATTATTTTACTGATTTCAGAGGGAGAGGTTCGTGGAAATACAGTTGTTTCAAACTGCACAGGTATGGCCTCTTCTATTAGAAGCCTTGCCTCTTCTAGTGAAGATCTAGATCCTACTTTCTCCACAACATTTAAAAAATGATTATTGAAAATATTTCCAATTTCAGATTGTTTGTTAGTACACTTGTCATTCAGTTTTATGGCACTAAAGTCTTCCTGTGCTCTTGGTTGCCCTGTTTCCCTTTCAATAATATTCCAAATTGCTTTAATTTTATTATCAGGGTTACTGATCTCAAGACATGATATACATGCTTCTGGACTTTTTAATAACTTTTCTTAGTACCGCACAATAGTTTTTATAATATTGAACAATTTCGGGGTCAGTACTCCCTCTTGCTGTTAGATACAGTTCTCTTTTACAGTTGCAAGATATTCTTGTTCCTTTAGTTAGCCAAGGTTTTTTTATATGTTTTCTTGGAATTATGTTTCACTGTTTTCTTGGGAAAACAGTTTTCAAATACCCTTAAAAATGTATCGTGAAATAAGTTATATTTCAAGTTTGCATCGGGTTCCATATACACTTCATCCCAGTCTAGCTCCTTTAGTCTTTCCCTAAAGTTTGCAGTATTTATATTGTTAATTGAACGCACTGCTTTGAAATTCTGATTTGATATACTGCATGGAACTATGCCAGGTAATGTAACTAGCTGTGCACCATGATCTGAAAGACCATTCTCAACAGGATAAGCATTTATGTCCTTAAACTTATCTTGGTCTATAAAAAAGTTATCTGTCAATGTCCTGCTGTTCTTTGTTATCCGAGTAGGAAAATCAATGACGGAGCTCAAATTGAAAGAACTGAGTAATACTACAAGGTCATTCTTCCTATCACACTCTTTCAGGGAATCAACATTGAAATCCCCACAAATGATAATTTGCTTCCCCCTGTCTGACAGATAGCACAACAAAGCATCCAAGTTTTCTAGAAATAGCTGGAAATTCCCTGAGGGGTACCTATACACTGTTACAATTATGAAAGTGCCATCATTTAGTTTTAGTTCAGTGGCACATGCTTCCATATGTTGCTCTACACAAAATTTTTTAGTTTCTAAATGTTTTGCGCTGTGGAAGCTTTTGACATATATGGCAACTCTTCCTCTCATCATATTATCTCTACTTACATGTGCAGCTAATTTGTACCCATTGATGCTAACCTTTTGCATATCAGTGACAATGTGATGCTCAGACAGGCATAGTACATCTATTACATTCTCAGTTTCTATATCTTCTAAACAAAGCAGAAGCTCATCAATTTTATTCTTCAATCCCCCAATATTTTGATGAAATATACTAACATTTTTCATTTTACTTTTGTGAGTATCTTGAACTTTTTTAACATCTTTAGTACTTGCCTGGCTGAGTTTCCCACTGGACACTGATCTTACACTAAAAAAGAGTTACCACCATGAGATGTAGTTCCTCCCCCCTTTAAATTTCCTGCTATCAGCCCAGCCAGTTTACCCTTCCCCTTCTTGTTGAGGTGTAGGCCATGTTTAGTATAGTCCCACCTACAGAGTGAATCAACAGGAACCACACCAATGTGTGACCCCGCATCAGACCGAAGTAGCCGTTCCAACTCCAAATTAACTCTCCTGACAGAAGAGCTCAAATGAGGCCGGTCGTGGCGCTCCAGAACCGACACAAACCCAACACTGGTATGACTCGATGCCGATGCAATATTTGCCAGGTCACACTCTATGCTGTACCCCGGATCTCTGTCAATACTGTTGCCCGGCCCACCCACAATAACCACGGTGTCTTCCTTGGTTTTCCATACACAAAATATCTAAACTACTTTAGCGACCACACCAAGGCTAACACTTGTTTCATAGTTGTATAAACTCTCTCACAATTTGTGAGCATGCGACTGGCAAAACTTATAATTTTGATAGTATTAATGTCATCTGGAAAATCTGTTTGAAATAGTATTGCTTCCAGACCAGTGTCTGAAGCATCTGTGGCTATATAAAACTGTTCATCCATTTGTGGGTGGTGCAATATCTGCGCATTCAGCAAAGCGTTCTGTGAAACGCTTCGTGACGTTCAGCTGTCCAATGCCACGAAACGTTCTTTTGCAACAGGTTAAGCAAACAATCCTGGTTTAACACCTAATCAGGTAGGAATTCCCTGAAAAAAGATTGCAAACTGAGAAAGGACTTGAGTTGCTTACAAGTGCACAGGTACAGACAATCACTTACTGTTTTCAACTTTTTGGGGGTTAGATGTTTTGCCCATGGGAGAGATAATATGCCTGAGAAACTTAATTCCTTCTTTTCCAAATTCGGACTTAGAAAGGTTTCTGGTTACTCCATAGTCTTGAAAACGATGGAACACTCTTTGTATCAGTTCTACATTATGCTCTCAGGTGTCGGTTGCCACGAGGCAGTCATCGATGTACAAGGTTACCTCGTTTAACAAGTCCGGGCCTAAAACCGTATCTAATGCGGAAGTAAAAACTCCACCACTAATACTGAGACCGAACGGCATGACTTTGAAGTGGAAACTTCTACCCGTGAAAATGAAAGCCGTATATTTCCGAAACTCTTCATCCAACTTAACCTGCCAGTAGTAGTGGCAGAGCTCAATGGCGGTCAAAGAATCACTGCAGTAGTTCGTCTAAGTTCTCGGGCGTATTAAAATTTTATTGGTGTTCCTGGCATCAAGCACAAGTCTTATATCACCGTTAGCTTTTGCAACTTCTAGGAGTGGGCTACTATACTCGGAGTTAGGTGGTTCTAGTATGTCCCACTCCAACATTCTCTGAATTTCTAGTCTAATGGATTTTTGTTTAGACCAGGATATCAAGTAAGTTGTTTTGCAATATGATTCATTAGGGCACACATGCATCTTATACTTAAATCATTTGATGACACCAGGTTTGTTGCTAAAAGTCTACTACTTTGTGATCTACTGTTATTTTATCTTTAAACTAATGGATTCTATTTCTTTTTTATTCTTTTTCAAAACATTGTTATTTTTCTACCAAGATTCCTTTCTTTTTCTTTTTATATTACTTTCTTTTCAGTCTACTTGCTACTAGTCATGCATTTTAGTACAGAGGGACTTTGTTTTTCTTTTTATGAAATTTTGATTTTGGGCTTGGGACATGTATTGGCGTGTGAGGACTAGATTTATATTTTTCATTTTTGCTTCCAAAGGGTAGCAGCGATACACAACCTCTCCCAAAATTATATTTTGCTGTTGACCCAATCTATGGAAATATCCTCCGTCCTTATGCCAAACTTACTTTCAACCAGTTACCATGCCGATCAGACCCATGTGGAAGGTCCAGGTGCAAGACCAACCAGCACACCCTATTTCCCAGTTCAGTCACTTGAATATCCTGTCCTATCTGTGGCACGGCAATGTGTGGGAATCACACTATAAACCAGCTCTACTGTAACTTTTGCACAGCATTTTAAATGACTATAAGCACTTATCAACTGTCGATTTGAACCGCCAAACTGTGAAAGAGCAGAAGTGACTACTGAGCGGTGAACAACTGCTGAGCATAACATGCAAGACTTCAATGGCTGCCCACAACTAATGCCACCTGAATCCTGCTCTCCAGATACAGAATTCTGCAAATAAGTTGTATGGAGTGTGACCTTACAACACATTCTTTGAACGTACAAGCCTCCTGGCTTTTGATTTCCACCAGCCCCAATCCCACATCCATCTCCATCCCTGTCTCCACTCATCCATCTCCATCCCTGTCTCCACTCATCCATCTCCATCCCTGTCTCCACTCATCCATCTCCATCCCTGTCTCCACCCATCCATCTCCATCCCTGTCTCCACTCATTCCTCATCATTCGTCCTACATTCACATCCTCTTCTCTATAGTCTCACTCAGCCCATGTTCTGTCACCCCTCATCAACAAATCTACTCATTCCTCCACCATGGGGCTCTCAGTTCTTTCGTGATTTCGTGTGTGGCACACACAGGGGCCTGAGCTATTACAACCCATTCTTCCTGGGCTGCATTTCCTTCCCCTCCCTGTCCTCATTCCTTCCCCTCTACCCCCTCTTTCCCCCCCCCCTCTCTGTGTTCTTACTTATGTCGACCTGGCTATCCACCTGGTTTCCTGTATTCCTTGCGGTTTTGTTCCCCTTACCTTTTATTTCTCATCCTTCCATTTTGACGCATTTGGTCCCCCTTTGGGGTTTTAAATCCACCTCTATATTTTCTGTCCATAGTGTGAGCGATTTGGAAAAGAACTCCCTCCCTAGCATCTATGGTGTGGATACTTCTCCCACCCCCTCCTACCCCTCTTCTCTTCCTGCCATAGCCTGTCTTGATCCCACTAAGTCACCAGCATGTATAGACAGTCCTTGTGATGGGGCAGTTATGTACCCATCTGGCTGAGCCCCCTGACAACACAGAGATCACTGACAACACAGAGATCACATCTCTGATACTTGAGCTGTTGCCTTCCCATGTGTCATTGCAGAGCATCAAAACTCCAGGAAACAGCCACCTAACTAGACAGCCCTCACTGTAGATGGATGATACTCATAGGGAGACCCGCTGATCAGTGTGTGTGGTATAAGGGCGGATACTTTGATTATGAAATGTATCAAGCTCCAAAAAACTGGGTGTTCTTCTGTGGCCATCTCTTCGGTTGGTAATGGATCATCAAATGCTGCTTCTTACGTCACAGCCTTCCCTTCTCTGGCTACACCCTGGGAGGAGGGCCAGGCTCATTGGCTTGGGGTGAAACACTTTCTCCACTATCTGGTCTGCACTAGGATGGACAGGACACATTCACTGCCACAGAACCATTACTTTTTGTGGAAAAAAAGAAATGTTTAGTGAAGTGGAGTCTCTCTGTAAGATGTGGTTGAGTTCACTATTGATCAAAACTTATTACACCACCCAGTCTGCAGCCCTTCATGCTTGTGATTACCTTGGTGATGTCCCGGTGTCCATTACTCCTCATTAGTCTTTGAACATGGTGGAGGAAGTCATTTTGCAGAGGGGCCTCATCCTTCGAACTGGTGAAGAACTCTAGGCCAATCTGGAACAATGGGGCATTCATTTTCTTCGGTGTGTTCAGATAGGTCATAGGGACAGCTGCACAGGTACCAGCACCTTTACTTTGGCTTTTGAGGAAGATACAGTCCTGGAGAAGATCAAGGTGACCTGTTATCGGTGTGATGTAAGGTCATACATCCCACGAACAGTGAGGAGTTTTTGGTGCTTACGTTTCGGGCACATGTATTCCTGCTGTACACTGGACTTTCTGTGTGGTACATATGGACATCCACTCCATGAGGTGAGTCCCTGTGTTCCACCACTCGTGTGTGTTAATTGTTATGACCATCGTTCTCCATCCTCACCAGATGACCCAACTTGTAAGAAGGAAAAGAAGAAACATGAGTATAAGTCCCATGATTGTTTATCATACACTGATGATCTTCAGAAATGTGACAGGTTTCACCCTGTACGAGTGGCTTCTACCTTTGCCTCTGTTCTGTCCTTTCCCCCTCCTCCCTCTTTCTTAACCAGTTCTGCCCCTCCCCCTCTCCTCTCCCCCTCCCACGTGGTTCCCACACCCTTCTCTCTAGGTGCCACTCCGCCTTCATGGCCGGAAAAGTGGCCCCCAACTCCACCACAGGCACACCGTCTGTGCACCCCAAGGTCTCTTGCTCTCTTTCAGTTCTGAATCTTACAGAAGCCTGCCCTCCTTGATCACCAAAAGAGAATAAGTAGTAGTCTCAGTGCAAGCCCACCCCTCTCCCCTCTTGTTCTTTCCTCTTCATGCTGCCCCGACCTTCCTTTTACCTCTTTGTTTGCCTGTTTTCCCTTCCCCTTGATTGGAGTGTGTGGTTTCTGTTGTTCCTTCCTGGTTCCTGCCACCTTATTTCATGGGACAGACGACTTTGCTTTGCCCCCGCCCCCTACCTCCAAATCAAGCAAACAAGCAATTGTACCCTCCACTTCGTTATGGTAGGTAACTCTTCACTACCTATGCCCTGGCTAGCTGATTGGAGTCCCTGTACTCTGGTATAGATGATTGGGACTCTCTCTCTCTCTCTCTCTCTCTCTCTCTCTCTCTCTCTCTCTCTCTCTCTCTCTCTCTCTCCTCCTCCCTCCCTCCTCCCTCCTCCCCTCCGCCCCCCCCCCCCCCTCCGCTCTGCAATTGCAGAGAAAAAAAAACTGTATTTGTCGTGATGACAAAGAAAGGATGGAATATAAAGAAAGCGACAAAGGGAATCTGTTCCAAAACAAACTTGTAGGCAAGCACTGCAGAATTCCTTTGAAATTGGGTAGCTCAGTTTGTTTGGAGATAAGGTACCTGGAGGACAAATTACGGGATTGTATCAGTCAGATGTATTTTTAAATACAGTTTGTGTCGCTGGAACTAAAACTGTAGTGATTAATCTCTGTCTGATATGTTAACTATTATTGTGTAACTATTATTGTGCCTAAGGTCTTACATGACATATATAGAGACCATCTGTCTGTTCCTTCTTGTTGTTTATGTCAATGAGCTATTGTAAACTGCTAAAATAGAGTTTGCAGGACTATTAATTAATTGTTGTTTAACATATAGCTCTTCAGTGGGTGTGTCTGCTCGTGTAAAAGTGAAAGAGGTTTCATTAGTGATGTGTTTTCCACAGAGTGGGGACCATAAAAAGTATGGACATCTAGAGGAAAAGGATGCCTTAAAATGACCATTTATATTGTTTCTTGTTATGAGTGTGTAGTCGAAGACTGTAATGCTTGAAAAAGCCTATAGGATACATTTATTCTGCAATTGTTGTCTAATTGCAGATATGTACTCTTCTATATATAATACTGATATTTATTGTCTGGATAATTTTTTATTATGTTGGCCCTTATGTCTGTTAAGTTTTTTGATAGAGGGTTGATTCTAAAGAATAGAGTCAATTTTCACCTCCTTTTAATTTTGCATTTATCATTATCTCTTTAAGCCATGCATGATTTATACAATATTTATAAATTTCAGGAAGGTCTACTGGATGATGCAGATGAATTTTCTGATTTCCGAGTGAAAGTATCAGAACTGATAAAGGATGTGGTATTCATTGTAGGATCTTCAAATTGTTTCCGACAAATGTTCCTAAGTCTTCAAAGACCAGGAGTAACCTGGGATTCAAGTGAAGCAGCTTTATTTGTTATGCAGTCTGTTGCAAAAAATATCCTCCCGTAAGTTACTTTTTCCAATGTTTCACAGTTATTAATATGTGCATTTTGTTTATGTAAGTGAAGTTTTTCCAAAATCTTGTATGTTATTGACATCTGTAGTTATTACAGTGCATTATTATTTAATATGTTACGGAATCTATCAATACCAGTATGACAAGTACAGTGTAACATCCCCACTTCTTATAGTGCGTATTGTACTGCTTCAGTGACATAGGCTAACATTTCTGCTTGTAAAAGAGGTGAGGAAGAGCTTAAGAAACACACAAATTTTTAACAAATCTTAAGTGCTGTCTCTCTCAGCCTTTTCCTGTTCCAGTAGATGATAAGTTGGTGCCTTTTATCAAGCTCATTTATTGTCATTAATGTGTTTCACAATTACATTTTACTAAACAAGGCAACCACAACAGATGAAATTCCCTCAAAATTACTGAGATCTTTGGGAGAAGTAGCCAAGAGAAAACTGTTTGCCCGTATCAGCAAGATATATGAAACAGACAAAATGCCCTCAGACTTCAAGGAGGATTGAACAGTTCCAGCCCCAAAAAGGCAGGCGTTGTCAGATATTAATATTATTGAACCACTAGTTTAAGTTCATGGTTACAAAGTGCTTACATACATTACATACAAAAAAAAAAAATGGAAACAATGGCAGAAGCTGATCCTGGGGAAGGTTAATTTGAACCCCAGAGTAATCTAGGAACATAAGAGGCAATATTGTCCCTACAGCTTATCTTAGAATATAGATTGATGTAAATCATACCTATGTTCATAGCAATTGTAGATTTAGAGAAAGCTTATGACAGTGTTGACTGGAAAGCAATCTTTGAAATTTGAAAGGTAGTAGAGATAAGACAAGGGAGTGAAAGTTAATCTACAACTTGTACAGAAGACAGACTGCAGTAACGAGCTGACAAACATGAAAGGGAAATAGTTTGAGAATGATGTGATGCTGGGTTGCAGCCTGTCCCTCCTGTAGTTTGACCTGTGAATGGTTCAAGCAGTAAAGGAGACCAGAGAAATTTGAAAAGAAAAGAAAGAGAGAGAGAGAGAGAGAGAGAGAGAGAGAGAGAGAGAGATTTGCTGCTGACATTGTAGTTGCATCAGGGCTGCAAAAGATTTGGAAGATAAATTGCGTGGAATGGATATTGTCTTGAAAAGAGGTTATAAGAAGTGAAACAAGAGTACTGGATTGTAGTAGTAGTATTAAATCAGACAATGCCAAGGAAATTGCATTAAGAAATGAGGCACTAATAGAAGAGGTTTTTGTATTTGCTGAGATCCTGAGGAATCAAGGAATAGTTAGTTCGGTAATGTAGGAAATTGGGGAAAGGGCGGGGTGGGGGTAAAAAGATTAGAGGGAGACAAAAGCAGTAAGCAGTTTAAGATGGAAGTAGGTTGTAGTAGTTAATGCAGAGATGAAGAGAGTTGCACAGGATAGATTAGTGTGAAGAACTGCGTCAAACCAGTCTTCGGATTGAAGACAACAACAACAACATATAATCTTAACGGACTGATCAAAATTACCTGCTTACCAGCTTCTGAAACTGGAATACATGGTGCAGTTATGTTTAATGCACAAAAGGCAATATATATGTACTCATAGATTTAAAAACAAAATTCAATGCAGCTTTGAGGTAAAACAAAAACAAAATGTAAAAAAAGTGCTGTGGATAACAGAATGAGGAAAAAACCACATTTATCTGTAAGAAAGAAAATGGTCATGTGGTACACAATATTGGAATGGGCAGAGTAATATCTGTCACAAATTGCTCAGTAATGTACCATAAGGTGTAGATTTTTTGTTGACTGCTGTACAGCAAACAGGAAATTTTTGGAAGAAAGGTAACTTTACAATTGAACAAAGTTGTACTATAGTAGGTTGGAAGGATGAAGCTGCATAGTGCAAACAGAAGGGTTGGAGGATTTTATCAGAAGGGATGGAGAGGGAAGCTGTAACATAAAGCAGTGGAAACTTCTTGTAAGAAGATGAGGAGCCACATAATATGATGTGATTTTTACAGTTTAGTTTCTTTTACAAATGTGTTGCAATATATTAGTACATTAATTTTAGTAACTACAGAAATGGTGGGGACTTCATGTTAGATCATAAACTTTTATGTTAGATCATAAACTTTTATGTTAGATTATAAACTTTTATGTTAGATCATAAACTTTTATGTATGTTCAAAGAGAGCATTACCTTTTTTCATGTGCTGAAGATAATTTTTGTTGATAACATTCAAGGGAGAGCAAAAATAAAAATACATTTTTATGCCTGTGATAGTTCATAATACTCGAACTTCAAATAAAATGCTTGTAGTTTCTCATTACAGGGAAGAGAATGATGTGGTCCCTAAAGTAGTGGAAGCTATTTTGAACTTACCACAAACGACACACATAGCTGTGAGGCATACATCAGTCTTGCTTCTTGGAGAATTGTGTGAGTGGATAGAGAAACACCCACAGTCTTTAGGTAAGCATGTGTGAAAAATATTTATTTTTGGCATTAAAACAGTGTTGTTCAAGGGCACTAGGAGAAAACTGATTCTCCATTACAGTTCTGTAAACTTATTTTCTGTCTTGTGCTCTACATTTGTAGACAGTAGATGTACTAGAGAAGTTTTTTATTATTAGTTATTAAGAAATGAGACAAATATCAGCAAGAAAAGTTGCAATGGAGCCAATAAAGTGGTATGAAAACCTCAGGTAATAGATTTCAGTGATAGAAGCTTTCATTTATCTTTAAGTAATAACAAGACTCACACACTGAAGGTTCTTTACAAACTTAATTTTGTATATGCACAGTTCATCTGTCCTAGGAATCAAGAATTTCTACTGTTTATGCTTGGTATCACCATTGGTACCGACTTTTGAGAATGTTTTAACTTTTTGAAGTCAGGCAGCAAATGATGTGAAAACATTTTTTCATACGATATAATTACAAAGTCACACGTTTCAGATTTTATCTTTCACTTGTACTATGAAAGCTTACTTGTTGCCAAATTTCATGATTCTAGGTCAGCGGAAAGTACCCTATAGGTTTTCATGAATGAGTCTGCGAGTATCAAAATTTGTGGCATAAATGGCCATATCTTTTGATTGAATTGACTTAAAAGATTATATTTGACACACTGACAAGTGGAATTTACACCTTAGTATGCATCATTTAACTTGGTACATCTATCCGTTCCTGAGGAAAAGGGATCTTGACAGACTGATGGAAGACGAGACAGACTGACTGAAGGATAACCAAGAGATCCTATAAGAGTTCAGTTTTTACTGATTGAGCTATGAAACCCTAAAAAGCTACAGATAATGCACATCATTGCATTTCCTTAACAAATCATGTAGAAACATTTTACATGGATTAAAAAAAAAAGTGAAAGTTGATGCTGTGCTTACAGATATTTTCAGATAGGATTACAACTACTGTATTTTCTATTTGACAGTCAGCTGTTGAAAAATATTGACCTGTGATTTTTTTTTCCTGATAGATAGTAGTTACAAGTATATAAAAAATTAAAAATAAGTTTCTTAGGGTTAATTACTAGACATGACACCTTGCAAAGAAAAATTACATACTTGCTCTTATAATAATAACATTCCATGTTTCTTGAGGGGCCATTGTACATTTCATTGTATTTCTATGATTTCTGCAATATTTCTTACAGTATATATTACTCTGTTCCAGAACCTATTCTCAACTTTCTTCTTTTCTGCCTACAACAGCCACAGTTGGCAACAGCAGCTGCAAGTGCCCTACAAAATATATGCAGCTCTTGCCGAGATCATATGGCTGTGCATTTTAATGGACTTGTACAGATTATTCAGAGTCTAGATACATTTAGTATATCCAATGAAGCAGCTATAGGTCTTCTGAAAGGTCTGTTGTGCTATTGTTTATTCTAATTTAAATTTCTAATTTATTTAGTTATTTTCAGTCAATAGAAACACGAATCATGTTTTCAAAAATTAATGTTACTGGTAATGAAAATTGCTGTTCTAAATTTTGATACAGGTGTATCGTTTTTCCATGGATAGACTGGCAATTCCCATTGTATGAAGTATGATTGTTGTGTCAATTTCAGGAGGTCCAGCTGCAAGTGCATATCCTTAAGCTGATGTTGTACAATATGATGCTGTCAGTTATTTCGTATATTATTATTATTATTATTATTAAACAAAAGTCCAGAATTGAGTATGACAATACTGTGAAAAGGATAGTTGTTACCGTATATTGGAGATTCTGAGTTGCTGATAGGCACAAATCCACTATATGCTGAGTAGCAACTATCTTTTACATAGTGTTGTATTATTATTATTTCTCTTTCCTGTCTCAGACGTTATGTCTGGTTAAAAATGGAAAGTGATGCAGACCTTGATCAAGCGTGACTTCCTTTTAACTGTACGGTATATGTTACATTGCCTTTAGGAACTTTCGGGTAATTGAACATGTATCAATAATTACAGATTTCTGTAGTTGTATGTATATGTTTGGATGTAGCTGTATTGCATTTATGTACTGGTGGATACTGTGTGATATGACTCCTGTAGTTGATAGTATAATTGGTACAATGTCAACTTTATCCTGATGCCACATGCCCTTGACTTCTTCAGCCAGTTGGATGTATTTTTCAATTTTTTCTCCTTTTTTCTTCTGTATATTTGTTGTATTGGGTGTGGATATTTCGATTAGTTCTGTTAATTTCTTCTTTTTATTGGTGAGTATGTTGTTAGGATTGTTATGTGGTGTTGCTTTGTCTGTTATAATGGTTCTGTTCCAGTATAATTTGTATTCATCATTCTCCAGTACATTTTGTGGTGCCTACTTGTATGTGGGAATGTGTTTTATTAGTTTATGTTGTATGGCAAGTTGATGTATTATTTTTGCTACATTGCCACATCTTCTGGGGTATTCTGTATTTGTTAGTAGTGTACATCCGCTTTTGATGTGATCTACTGTTTCTATTTGTTGTTTACAAAATCTACATTTATCTGTTGTGGTATTGGGATCTTTAATAAAATGCTTGCTGTAATATCTGGTGTTTATTGTTTGATCCTGTACTGGAATCATGAATCCTTCCATCTCACTGTATATATTGTCTTTTCTTAGCCATGTGTTGGATGTGTCTTGATCGATGTGTGGCTGTGTTAGGTGATAGGGGTGCTTACCATGTAGTGTTTTCTTTTTCCAATTTACTTTCTTCGTATCTGTTGATGTTATGTGATCTAAAGGGCTGTAGAAGCGGTTATGAAATTGCAGTGGTGTAGCCGATGTATTTATATGAGTGATTGCTTTGTGTATTTTGCTAGTTTCTGCTTGTTCTATAAACAATTTTCTTAAATTGTCTACCTGTCCATAATGTAGGTTTTTTACGTCAATAAATCCCCTTCCTCCTTCCTTTCTGCTTAATGTGAATATTTCTGTTGCTGGATGTGTGTGATGTATTCTATATTTGTGGCATTGTGATCGTGTAAGTGTATTGACTGCTTCTAGGTCTGTGTTACCCCATTTCACTACTCCAAATGAGTAGGTCAGTAATGGTATAGCATAAGTATTTATAGCTTTTGTCTTGTTTCTTGCTGTCAATTCTATTTTCAGTATTTTTTTTAGTCTTTGTCTATATTTTTCTTTTAGTTGTTCTTTAATATTTGTAATATCTATTCCTATTTTTTGTCTGATATTTCATTTCTTATCAATTGTGTTAGCTGTCTGATGTCTTTTCTCAGTTTTTCTATTCTTATCTATAGCCTGTGTTGGCATGCTGGTTTTGTGGGTTTCTTCTGTGTGTTGGTTGGTTCTGATCTCTGCCTAGTGTGTAAATTTAGTGTAGTGAGTGCTCCTATATAAACCAGTAGTTGTAACTCTTCCATAGTTGTATTTTCATTTATTTTGTTGTGTGTGATTGTGTTGATAGTTGTTATTGTTGTTTTGACTTGTGGGTTATTTGGTGGTCTATGCAAGAATGTCTGTATTTGTGTCTTTGTATTCTATATATGTCAACTGAAATTTTTCTTCTATATCTAACTTGTGTGTCACTTCATGTTCTATTTGTGCTTATTCTGGTGGCTGTCTTAATATTTCATTTTCGTCTTATTGTTTAATTGACGCGTGTTGTTCTTTGTTTGTTTGCTCTGGGATGTTTGAGTCCATTACTGTATTTTCTTCTTCTTCTGATTGCACATTATTTTGTTCCAGTATTTGCTGTACTTGTTGTTTGATGTTTTCTAATTCTGACTGGGGTATCCTGTTATTTTTGATTATTACACGGATCTGATCAGCTAGTCGTTGTTCTGTTAAAAATTTTAATTCTGTGTATCTGGTAATAAATGTTGTGTATCTGGTAATAAATGTTGTGTATCTGGTAATAAATGTTGTGTATACTTGTGATCTGTATCTAGTTGTTGGTTCCTAAGTTTGTTGCTTCGTAATAACAGAACATGAGGTGTCGGTTAACTTCATCTGACCATCTCATCCTCTGTCTTTGTTTTCCTTCTAGAGTTGTTGCAGGAAGCATATCCTGCAAAACACCTCTATTTAGATTTTAATCATTTTCCGTGTGGCTAGCAGTGTTGTTACCATTGTGGACGGGCATAGGGTTCAAGCATCGTCCACGAGCATGACAGCGCTTGTCCGAGGCTTCATTATTTCTGTCCTGACCCAACTAATCACACTAAAAGGGGGGTTAGCCCTATTAGTGGTTTGTTCTTTTCGTCGCCTTTACGACTGGCAGAACATACAGGAGGCCTATTCTTTTCCCGGGCCTCCACGGGATTATTATTGTTACTACTACTATTATTATTATTATTGTTATGAATAGCAGATTACGTTACTGAGTAAAATAGAATACGCGTAGTATTACTTCCAGCTTCTTGAAGAGTAGGCATTAGAATTAAGTGATGTTACAACATTATAGGCAAGATATGGGTGGTTCCAAACAGTACTATGTCTTGTATTTCACTGTTTTTGCTGTATCCTAGAATTCTAGACAGATTGCTCCTCAAGTCACGTGGTATTGATTGTGAGGTGCTAATGGTAATGGGAATGACACTTATGTAATTTTCACATTACCTGTTTGACTAATTGCAATGCTCTGATCCTCATATTTAAATTTCTTCTGAGAAGTCCATGAAACTTCAGCATAGGCAAATGTTGAAGTGTAATGTAACAAATGATACAGTAAATAAGACAAGCTCTCAAACCTATTTTGTAGTGTAATGCTGGCAAGTTAGTTTGAAAAACTGCCAAGCAGGGTGCCACTGACCATAGCTGCTGAAAATAGCAGTGAATCAGGCAGAGAACACATTTTTTGTGCTAGAATTTTCCATTGGCAATCGATTGTGTGTGTACAAAGAGCTTCCTGTAAAAAGTTTTGCAAGACACCATAAGTTTACAACAGCATAGTGAAGTGGTACAAGATATTCAAAGAGAATGCTTGTTTGTGCGATGTGAAACATCCGGCACAGTCAAGCATGTCAGAACAGTTGGTAGACCATGTGAGGATAATGATGTTGCAAAGTCCCACACTCTATCATAAGTGATTAAGAGTAAAACTATAAATTTCAGCTTCTGCGGACCATTAACCATGACAAAAAAATTGTACAGCACATAATTCAGCATTTGTATACAGAACCAACTTGAAAATGACTTTACAGTCAAATTAATCTTCGGTGACGAGCCCCCCCCCCCCCCCCCCTTTTTTTACGAGGAAAGCCAACTGACACAACACAAAGATACAGTGGACAGAAAATCCGCATGAAACTGTTGAATGTGTTTGAAGTTCTAAGAAATTTAAAATGTTCCATGCTGTCTCCAACAAGACAATCTATGGACCCTTCCTCTTCACTGAAAGAACTATCAATGGTGTCACCTGTCTCGACATGCTGCAATTGTGGCACCTGTCACAACTTGAAAGTGACAGCAGAGATGTTATCATTCAGCAAGACGATGCCATAAGATTACCACATAGCTGTGGCAGACGCTGACTTCGCACTACTCAAGTGGCCACCATACACGATGCCTTGCAACTTTTTCTTGTGGCGTTATATCAAGGATAGCATTTATGTTCCACATCTGCCACAGAACCTTGTAACTTGTGACACCACATTGCAGCATGTGTCCTTACTGAAATTCTGGGTATGCTGGGTTGAGTATGGGCAGAATTGGACTTTCAGTTAAGTGTGTGTCCTGTGATGAAGAATGGACAAATAGAACATTTGTAAACATTGTAATAAAACTTTGAGAGTTTTTCTTTCATGTATTGTATCATTTGTTACATTGCTCTTGTGTATTTACTTGTAAAATTTTTTGAAATGTTTCATGGACGTTCTAATTACCTTGCAGTCTGTTGTCAGCTGTTGGGCACACAGCACTGTAAATGGTAAGCAATTACTGGGTCTAACAGTCCGCAGATAATATTTTTTTCTACTAGACCAAAAATATATTCAATTAAGTTTGCTGCCACTTGTCCTGTATCCGTAATTTTGTTCTTGGAGTTGAGTTGAGTTGAGTTCTTAGCACCATTTTTACCATCCTATATTATTCCTGAAGAAATACTACTATCACCACCACCACCACCACCACCACCACCATGAGGAACTACAGCATTGTTTGAGAGTGATTATTGAGCTAAAAAGTCTTAAATTGTTGAGCAAAATAATTTTATTGTTTCTTTAATGGTATTATTATTTTACAGAGTGGTTTTGTTTCTGTGTCTGTTTATCTTCTGAGCAATAACATCAGTATAATATATATCACAGGGTAATGTAGACGGATAGATAAAAAATGTACCAGAGCCAGTGGCTCCTTCTTTTGACAGAGAAGTTGAAGTGGAAGGAAGAAGAGTGAAGGAAAATGACTAGAGAGGTTTAGGAAAAGGAGTACAGTTCAGAAAAGTCACCCAGAACCTCGGGTGAGAGGAGACTTACTGGACAGGATGAGCAGGAAAGACAGATTGTTGATTATTTTTGTTTTTATGTGTATATCACAATGTGATGATGTAATGAATTTATTGTTGACCCATGGTCTAGGGGCAGCATCATTTGATTACTAATCAAAGATCCTGGGTCTCGGGATCAATTCCAGCCAGAATATAGTATAACACAGGATGGAGGAAGCAATGAGGAAACAAAAAGTATGTTACGACGGCAAAGTGAGCATACCTTGCCAAAAGAAGTATGTTACTATAAAATATCGGCCGTAATCTGTGGAAGAAATTTCTGACAATATGTATTTTTAACACAGGGGGGCAAGTTAGTGAATCACACACTTGGTAAAACCAAAAAAGAATAGAATCAATGCATTTGATATGTGATGTGTCGAAGGATCTTGAAAATTAGATGGATTGATAAGGTACAGGTTGAGGTGGTTCTCCACAGAAGTGGTAAAGAAGGGAATATATGGAAAACACTGACAAGGAGAAGGGGCAGGATGATTGGACATGCGTTAAGATATGAAGGGGGTAACTTCTGTGGTCCTGGAGGGAGCCATAGAGTACAGGGAAGAGAGAGTTTGGAACACATCCAATGAATAATTTAGTGTGCAAGTGCTCCTACAAAATGAAGAGATTGTTGCAAGAGAAGAAATTTTAGCATGTTGCTCAGAACCAGCTAGAGGACTGATGATACAAAATAAATAAATAAACTGTCAGTGCATTGATAATGTTTAGTTTGCTCTTATGCTTTCACAGTCCGTACACCGTCATTGTGCATCCAATGCACCACTCATTTCGTAGCTGTAACATGACAGTTTACTGCGAAGGAAAGATTGATAGCATTTTAGTAGCATAAAATAATTTACTTTATAAGTCATTGCAAAGTGCATAGAAGTGTAAGTCACTCTCTTCAGTCTCTCCTTTTCTTGATTCACTAAAAAGAGAAGCAGGGGAAAAAGAAACTGTCCTGTATCACCTTTCTATGGTATTAAAGTAAAATATGTATCTAATAACAGCTCACATAGCTTACAAGCAGTTATTCTTCCCATGATCCATGCATGAATGAATGGATTGAGAAGAAAGCTTAATATATATTACAGTGAAAAGTACAAAGTCACAATCTTTGCACACTTTGATTTGCAGAGTATAGCTTAAATGTTCAATAATGTAGTCTCACATTCACCTTCTATAAAATAGAATTCATGTGCCCATTTCAATCCACTCTTGAATTACATTTGGACTATTTTTTCTCATCTCCAATTGTATGATGAGTATTTGGAAGAGCATTTATAAACCTGGAGAATATGAGTGCACTTTTGGAGGTCAATCCCTACATTTTCATGCTGTCAATGGAGATTTTCCATCATGTATAATAGAGATTTTCCATCATGGATACTGTACACTATTTTGTCCGACAAAATGATTACTGATCAAGGTGGCGCAGTGGTTAGCACACTGGACTCGCATTCAGGACGACGATAGTTCCAGCTCGCATCTGGCCATCCTGATTTAGGTTTTCTGTGATTTCCCTAAATCGCTTCAGGCAAATGCCGGGATGGTTCCTTTGAAAGGACATGGCTCACTTCCTTCCCCAATCCTGTGTTACTGGTGACCTTGCTGCTTGGTCCCCTCCCCCAAATCAACCAACCAACCAAAAAGATTTTTCCGACTTACATGTTCTAGAATATTAAACTTGTTTTCTATATTGCCACCTATTCTGTTCTAATAATTGAATGTTAAGTAGTTTAAAAAAGTACTGCAACTGGAACAGTGGTAACCATGCCCTACACAAACTTAAAGCAAGGCATTTTTCATAAAAGTTGTTTTGTGTGCAACTAATAGCATTACATTCTTATCTTAATATAAAAGCAGAATTTTTATTATTGTTATACCCATATCATGATTATCAATACAGAATGTATTGTTTTATTTGTGATGTAATTACCTTTTATGTATGTTTCTTATGAGTATTGTAAAATATCTCTGTAACTTTCAGATTTTGAATGCTTTTCACATTAAAAATCAGAAATCCACCATCATCAGTCAGAACTGGTAACAAACAATGATGGCAAACTTAGGGATCCTTCACATAGGGATCCTTCTTTTTTTATAAACTGTGTTTAGTCTTCTAAAACACTGCATGTCATTACTCTTTGGTTTATTTCTTAGACTTCCCATACAGTCTTTATTTTCAGCTACATGAAATACAAAAAGTCATCAACTGTTTCAGTGACTTAATTGTTAACCCATTGGCTTATACAGCCAACTCACAGCCAGATTTTGGCTTCAAGTCCATTATTACATTGCCAGCTGTGAGATGGGACGAGCAGCTCTTCTTTTCTGGTGTATAATATACTCGATTTCTTTAGGTATTTTGTGGGTTATAAGAAATTGTTTTTATGGTTTTTCACTAGCTGTGTAGCAGCAAGCAATGTATGTCATAAAAAGTTCCTCTCAGAAGGGGAAATCAAAAGTCCGTTGAATAAGAGGGAAAGTGATGTTTCAGGTGAAATTTCTGATAGTGCTGATAATGAAGATAGTGGGAGAAATGATAGTAGTGATGATAGTGATCCAAATAAAACAGATAGTGACAGTGATGTTGCAGTAGCAGGTGTGTGTGTGTGTGTGTGTGTGTGTGTGTGTGTGTGTGTGTGTGTGTGTGTGTGTGTGTGTGTGTTTTCCAAAATTTCGTTTCGTGGTTCTAGTGGCATCAATCCTAGGGTTCAAAGACAATTCCCTGAACAACTAACTCCCCTTGATATGTACAGAGACATTGTTACTTTACCAAACAATGCTTGGTTTCCTATAACATCTGATGGAATTCACACCCATGTTGCTTTATGTGCTCTTACGACACAGGTGAAGAAGCCAACGCTTCAGCCACACTGGTCCATAAAAATGCAATTCGTACGTATGTGGTATAGAAGATGCTTACAGGTTTCTAGGTTCCTTCATTTCATAAATAATGAAAATTGTGATCCTGCAACAGTGTCTGAACAAGTTGCAACCTGTTATTGACCATCTTAGAGTTTCCAAAGTGTTTATTATTCTGAAGAAGATATACCAGTTGAAAGCTTCATGAAATTCAGAGGTAGATTCTGCTACATAAAACTGAATCCCCCAAAAAAGAGTTCATTTTGAAATACAGTACTTTAAAATTTGTGAGTCAAAGAGTGGCTATTGATATTTGTACAGGAAGAAACCTGACCCAACCAGTAAAAAAATTCCAATTAGTTAAGCTGTTGTTATGGACCTCATGCAACCGTCTTCGGACAATGGTCATGTAGTATATATATATATATATGTTGAGAACTGGTATAATTCTTCATAATTGTTTGTAAGGCTCTCTGCAAGGGGCACAAAAGCCATATGGACAGTAAGCTCCACAAGGCAAAATATGCGTGACTAGTTCCAAAAATCTAAACTAAAAAATGAGGGATTCCTGTGTTACTTTCATACAAGCTCTTGGCTCTGAAGTGGATGGGTAAAAAAGAAGTAAATATTTTATCCACTATCCAGACAGATGCCAATACAACAGCAAAAGGAAAAAGTGATAGGAAAACCAAAACCCTTGTCCAGAAGCCCAAAGCAATTATACAGTGCAATCATTCGATGGACACGGTTGACATACAAGACTAGCAGTTGTAATGCTTTCCTCATGTGAAAAGATACACCAGAGGGGATAAGAAAACCTTCTTTCACCTGATGGGACATTGTTTAGTAGGATATATGAATTGAAAATCCCAAAGTGTCAGGAAAAAAAAAATCTTGTTTCAGTCAGTTTAGAATACAGCTGGCTGTGAATAGAATAGAACAGGTCACCTTACCAGACTACCCTAGACATGGATGGCCCCAATGTGGACTTTTCCTTGTTAGACTGCAAGCAGCAAATTTGGCACATTTTGTTGGGTTTATCTCCCCCAATCCCATCAGGTATACCACACCAACAAAAACTTCTAAAACAGTATTACCTTCACTCACCATCACATTGATAAATATTATTTTGAGAAAACTGTGTAACACAAAATATACTGATTTTCATACATTTAATGACAAATATTAGATTGGTTATGGGGAAAAGTATTAGTAAGTCAGTGGGTTAATTTGTACAATTTCCTCTTTTTTAAATTGGTTACGTATTACTTTAATCTAATTGTAGCTGATGCACATACTTTCAAACTTGCTCTAACAAGTTTATAGTCATTATTGAAATGTGGTTCAGACACATTCTATTAACAAATATTCCTTTGTCGTTTTCCCAATTTAAGTATCACAAAATTTTGGCTAAAGCTGTTGGGATTTTTTTTTCACTTTATCTGTTGTTACTTTTGGATTTTCATTATTAAACTAGTTGTGTTTCTGACTAATCTCTTGAATCATATAAGCATTTAAAGAAATACTGGTTTGGTTGTACAGTTTTCTTCATGTTATTTACTCAGCTGTTTGCCATCCTACAGATAAAATTTAATGTCTGCCAGACATTTCAGTTTCATATTCTTCAGTAACTAACTGTTTTCAATAGTTTCTCTAACCAAATTTTGATTTCAGCTTTTCATGTCATCTCATGCATTTCCAAATAATTTTGGTAATGCAGGATATAAAGTGACATTAATAATACTGTTTCCTTGAAAGTCTAGGTTTCTCTTTACTAGAGGTTTTTTTTCACACCTATAACATCTTTGCTCTTCACTTGAGTCCATTGTTAAATAATTGCTTCTTTTCCTCTACATCTTTATAAACTATCATTTTTTGAGATGATAAACTTGTTCCTTATTTTAATTGTTTATGATTTCCTTTTCTGAAATAAATATTATGATCTGGTGTGCTGATTTCCTGCCTGATGAATGTTTCTTGGTTTGTATACATTTTTAAGACACATCTTAGAATTACGTGATCCATTTGAAATTCTTGTCTGGTGAATTCACATGTTGTGTAAGATTTCTTTATATTTGATAAAATTTAGTCAGTTTTTTTTCCATTTTGCCCTGAAAAATCATTTCTTTAATTTGTTCTCCTGGACAAATGTGTTAACGACAATTGTTTTACTTCTTGGTGTACTATGCTACATATGACCTATGTAATTTCTGGTGTCGTATCCAGAATTTCCCCATTTTGTATTCGCTTTCAAATTAGAATTCCCTTTTAGTGATGTTTACTGTTGTTTATCTGCTTCTGCAATTCTTCATATGAAGAGGGACGGAATCTTCTACGTCATCAGAATGTGACCATTTTGGTGCGCAGACCTGAATGATTTGTATGTTCTAACTCTCATTCGTTTTTGAAATAGTTCTGCCTGAGATTCTTTCATTATCCAGAATATTGTTTTAATTTTCCTATTTGCAATAAAGCCTACACCTGAATTTCCTCACTGATAATTTCTCTACAGTTATACATGTTGCAATTTTAATTCTATTTTGTTTTAATGATCTCATCAAACTTCTGATGATCCTAGAACAGTTCATTTGATCATATTTAACGCTTCTTACAATTACATTAACACCCTTTAGATTCAATAGTTTTGTGCAGCATTAAACTGAAGTAGTTTTCAAGATGTTTAAAAAAAATGCAATGCCTGATCAGATCTGAGTACTGGTGAATCTCAGAGCCTAGGGACAACATATTCAGTTCACATGCTGATCAAGGCCAATGTATTTCTCAAGTTCCAAATCAGTATTGTGATTTGTCAGCTTGTCTTTTCGATGTCCGTAATACATTTGGTCCAGAGGATATCAGTCTATGTTTCACTATACTGTCTGCAGTGTGGGTTGGTGAGCAGCCCACCCATTTGTTCCCCTAATGCTTCAATGAGATGATTATTAATTTGTTGTATTGTTGTAAAGTGGTAATGTGTATGTTGATGATCAAAATGTGCTGTCATTAAGATGTAATTAAGGGTCTCAGAGCATTTATATCTAAATCTACAAGACTATTCTGCAGTCCAGGACCCGGCAGAGGGAATATCATATCACCTTCAGACAGTTTCCCTACACTCAAGCAGTGCATGGAAAAAATTGGCCCTTAAGTCTTCCTATGTAAGCTCTGATTTCTCTTATTTTATTACAGTGATAATTTCCCTATGTAGGTGGGCTTCAATAAAATATTTTTTGCATTTAGATCAGAATGCTGATGACAAAATTACATGAAAAGATCTCATCACAATGAACAACACTGTTCTTCTAATGATCACCACCCCCAGTGTCGTATAATACCCTTCACACAGTCTCCCTTGTTTTGCGGTAATGCAAAATGAGCTTCCCTGCCCTGAACTTCCTGAAAGTCCTCCTTTCATATCAAAAATAAGGTCTGTCGTACTGATTCCTAAAAGTGATTTTTAACCAGTAGTTCTCATAATTTCATTTAAATAAAGTATTTTGTACATTAGGACACATTGTTCCTTAAAATTAAATAGAAAAACAAAACAAAAGCATTCATTTAAATCAGCATGAAGCTGTCATCTTTAGAGCAGATTCATCATTCTGAATAGGATTGCAGCAAGTTGGTCAAAGTGTCAGTTTTTATGTTATAGTTGCTATATAGTTTCACAAAATGTTGAAGCCTGTGCACTTTAATATTTGAATATCCATTGATGAATGGTTCATTGGATGTAATGCTGTCACTCAAAATCTGCGGCAGTGCTCTTTGAATATTGTACAGTATCAAGAATAATTCAATTTTCTTTCGTTATGGAATGCTTTAATAACCTGCAAATGTTCCTTAGCTGAGTTCCCCCACCCCCACCCCCACCCCAGGGTACCATTCACTTCGAATAGGCTCTGCCTTGTTATCTTGTCAGTTTTATTATTCACTTTTACTGTTACAGGGTGTATATGACCCGGGAAATCTGGGAAAAACCCGGGAATTTTTCAGAATTCGAGGAATTTTTCATTGTTTTAATTTTCAGTTAAATTTTTGTAATTTTGACTGGTACGAATTGATTCTCTAGCAAAGAATGCTACTGTATCCTGCTACTGGAGAATAATACTGCAACAATAAAACATAAATGAAAGGGAAAAAAAACCTTTAGTTTGCTGAATTTCAATTGCACGTTTTCATCTTCTGCCACATATGGCATTATGCCACAATAAAGAACCAAACATGAGATAGTACGGTACTGCTATACCAAGAAAATTTATGTCCCAAAAACAGTAATGATAAGCTTAATATCAGGTGGGACCTACTTCATTGTGAATCTGGACAAACCAATGTGCACTTCAGGCTGAATTATGCATTTTAGTGTCCTTTTCTTTTACGGCGTAATGTAAGATGTCTTTATCCTTTCTTTTACGGTGTAATGTAAGATCTCTTTATGCTTCATTCATATAAACATACAGGCTTCCTACATCGCTACAGCTGTACACATGCAGTAATGCCTGTTTTCTGGCGTTATCTGGCAATTGCTAAATCAAACCTATTTCTAACAGTCTCGGGACAGTATTGCAAATGGTGGTTTGAAAAGCATTACTTTCGAAGTAAATTTCCTTTTATGCAAGATGAATTAGTTACATGTGAGAAATTGGGATGAATTTCTTAAATCACAGAGTGTTTGACTCTCATTCAAAACTGAACACTTTGAGGACCAGCCACATAGAAGAATTTCGAGCCCAGAAGAGCAGACATTTATGTCATTATTTTAAATTTACTAGCACATTTGTGTGATGCACCTTAAAGTATAACACATGCAAAAAAGATTAATATTACATGTGAAAGCTTAGCTTCTCTTGTAGCTTATTAATCTTAGAGACCAATATTATCTGTGGAAGCTTAGCTCTTCTCGTTGTTACACTGTGTATATTAATGTAAACCATTAACTTTTCCTCTTTGTGTATTTGCGCTATGTAAGTGATCTTGCTGTTCAAATGGCTCTGAGCACTATGGGACTCAACTTCTGAGGTCATCAGTCAACTAGACTTAGAACTTCTTAAACTTAACGACATCACACACATCCATGCCCGAGGCAGGATTCGAACCTGCGAATCTTGCTGTTGGCGTACTACAGCATGTGTCCTGTGCTCTGAATATCTGCTGTCATCAGCTGGTGAGATCACGTGGCATGAGATATGATTGGCTTACAAAAGGGCATCACAGTCTTGATTTCAAAGCTCCGGAAACTAACGTGCTACATTCGGTGCAATTCGAATTTAAACTTAACATAATATAAAAATGTTCAGCTTGCACGTTGCTGACATCAAACGCCATTCCAAAATTTCTCTCCTTTTCTTTCTTCTAACACCGTTCCAAAACTTCTCTCCTTTTCTTTCTTCTAACACCGTTCCAAAACTTCTCTCCCCCCCACTCCCCACCCTTTTTTTCTAGGTGGTTCTATATCAGTGTATGAAAGGTTAACCGTTCAAAGGATTAATAAGTTTTGCAGTTCCGAGGGAAAATCTATGGAAAACATACTGTTACTTAGCATGGAAAATGTGTATTTTTGCCAGAGAAAAAGTATATTTTTTAAACGGCATATCTGGGAATAATCTGAGAATTTTTTTCCTTGTCCACTTATACACCCTGTGTTACAATTGTGTTTTTGTGATTCTCTTCAAAGGACTGTATTGTATGAAGTTAGTTTGATTATTTTAGTTTGAATTAATGCATAATGTTATCTTACAGGTGTTTCTGTGATTTTGGGTCGAATGCCACCAGATCAAATACAGCAAGCCATGAAACAAATCTGTTTCTTTCAGATTAATCCTTTGTGTCAGTTGGTTGAGGTATGTAACCACTTGACAAGCCAATAATATGATACTGGTAAATTTGATTGGAATAAAATAAAGGAATGAGTAAAAATAACCAGCCACTATGCAGTGGAAATGTTAGGCAGAAAACCATTATCACACAAAGTCTCCACTATATGATGAGTGTGTTTACTTTACTCATTGTGTAGCAGTCATGAGTTGGTGGTTTCAAACACATTCTTGAGAATTAAACTATAGTCAAAGACAAATGGGGGAGAGGTACAAACTGGGAGCAGTAGAAACACAGGCAAAGGTCACACCAGTATTAGTGTTTATGCCTCGTTGTTTAAGAGGAAATTGGCAGTGAAATAGTACATTATACAGTATTTGTCTCTTCTCACTTGTTAGATTTTCAAAGAGGAGAGGTTTGCTGAAAAGCTAGAGCAATGTGTAAAAAGTTAAGTGTTGTTGCACAAGATGCATAGGCAGCATCCAAAGAAAGAAAAGAGAAACTACACAAAATAAAAATGAGAAAAAATGGGAACTTTAGGTTTGGAGGAATGAGGGGCCACCAAAATGATGGCAGGTATGTGTTGTAGAGCAAGTCATTCATGCTGAACATGTGCAGTAGTAAGTATTGGAATAATTTCTTTATCTGTAACCATCCACCCATCTGTCTGTTTTACCTGGCCACTTTATAGTCACCATACTGACATAAAATCTGCATAGAGGCTACGTGCAGGAAAGTGTATGAATTAATGTTCTGACAGGTGGTTGACCTTAGACTTACTAGAGGTCTTACAAGTGATGTAGGTTTGAGACGCAGTAGCAGCAAGTGCTTAGGACAAGCCGTGTGTCGGAAAGCTGATTAGAAGATCTGAATCATTTGCCAAGGAACAGGAATGAGGAGCACTGTTACCTCAACAAGAATGTAACAGAGATTGAAAGAGCAACATAAAGCAGCTCAGGGTGAGATGAGGGCATACCTCAATCTAGCATACAGTTTCAGAAAATCATAGCCCAACTTTTTCAGGATAACCTTCTTTGCATAACAAGAGATTTTCTATTTTGTGTCAATGAAGTTTCAGTAGTTCTCAACGGCTGTGATGGAAAAGGAAATCATGTTCAGGTGCAGCCTGATACTGTCATTTGGGGACCTTGAAAATAATCACAATACACTTCCTGCAGTCAGGTGGGCAGTAGTGATGTGTTCTTTCACTAGTTGTCTCTACTGCTTATTGTTTGAAAACAGTTGACCAAATGTTATCCATAAGAAGAATCAGTTTGGTTGAAATGTGTGTTGAAGGAGCTGCAGATTTTATGACGACTTAATAATATCAATTTCCATAAAGAATGGTTGTTGCAGTGCATATTTCATGAACAACTACTGCACTAAGCAAAACCCTAACTACCCATGGTAAGTTACAAAACATATTCAAGGGACTGTAAAAATTTTTGACATATATTAAATTTTGTTTTGAAAAATGAGTATTGTGCAGCAGTATTGCCCATTGTTTGCTAAAATAATTGTGTAAGGTACTGCCGGAAAAGTAGCCTATATCATGACAAGAGGCTCCTCAATCATTACAACCTGCCTGCTCATACATCAATGACACGCACACAGTTTTTGATTATGACTTCACGAGTGTTTCATGCCTAGCCTTTTAATAATATCTGGCCCCCTTGGACTTTTTCCTGTTCCCTAGAATGAAAACAGTCAAAAGGGGAAAAGTTTCAGCACATGTAAGAGGATTCATCACCCCATCTCTCCACTCAGAAATAAGATTTCTCGTCAGTTTTCGGACACCAAGGGTATAGTGGGGGAAGTATGTAACTTTATCCAATATGTTCGGTTTTAATCATTATTGAATTAGATCTGTATTTAAGTAGAGGTTTGTCGACCAGTGACACAGAGTGAATATCAAGAAAGAAGGCGAAAGATTCAAGAAGACAAGGTATTGTGCAGGTATTTCTTTTTATAAAAAATACATATCCTGACAGCTGGTGAAAAGTAATTCTTTATTTCAGTTGGAAACCCTCACAGCCATCATTAAGATGAATAAAACCTGACCTTGAGATGTATAAAAGCACAAAAGAAATCGTTTTGGGGCTAGTTGTATTCTAGTGGTTTATGGGAGGGGGGTCAGTAATGCAGCCTCAGAATTGTACTAGACAAAAACATTTGCTGTTTATGAGAACAAGATGACTTTGTTGAATCCTGGACCCTAGAAAAGTCACAAGAGGAAAATATATTCTGGTCACAAAAGATCGTACCTCAGAGATAAAATGGTCATTAGGTATTGTAGAAATGATTAGGAAGCAAGGACACAATTTTACTATGGCTGCTTATTGATTATATCAGCTGATAGGCAGTGTACAATGAAAGGTTGCATCATAGAAAAGTAGCGTGATAAAGCAGTGGATGCAAATCACTGAGGGGCCATAGGATTGGTAATGTATTTGTATGAAATTTCTCCACAATGTTGTAGATGTTTATCACCAGAAAGCTGAATGTAGTTATAAGTGAGTAGTGGTGCACCAACTTTGGATTGCGTTGAAATAGTTACAGGTGTACAAAGTTGATGAATGTCCATTTTCATAAAACTATCCATTATAGGCTTCCACCAACATTTTATATCCAGCAAGCTTTCACCATCTTTTCTCAGATACTTTGAATATGGTTCCATTTTATCCTAATACTGAAATAACTTAGATATTAGCTGCTAAAGTTTTCTGCACCATTACTCATGTTGGTAGCCTGAATTCCTCCAGTCCTTACCTTTCTTTGCCATTTTTTATTGTGTCAGAGTATATTTTTGTGATCTTTTTATTTAATTGTAAGTGTATTAATTAATGAAAACAAACTTATACATGAGCAGAAAGGGTATTTTTCATCCTCTTATTTAATGTTGTTAATTAACTGCCTTTCATGTTATGTTGGAAGGATTTTCATTTTTGTGCTAACCTTTTGATGCAGAATGATGTGAAGACTGAGAAAGGAACAAAAACTGATCCTGTTCTATGGCTTGATAGACTGGCAGCCATCTTCAGGCACACAAAACCAGTTGTAGAAAATGGAGAAGTCCATCCTTGTCAAAGTGTAATTACAGAGGTAAGGGATCAATTTGAAGCAGGTTGTGTTATTTTGTAAGTAAGTTGTTGTTCCTAGTTTATTCATAAGAGATACAATTCAGCTAGTATACGTGAATACCTTCAGATTTTTTGTTCTGTCACTCATTGAGAAATTCATCAGAGAGATGTCTGAATTATATTGCCAGTCATTAAGGTAGCTAACGTCAAAATTTTACTTATTGTATGTATACGTAATCGCAGGAAGAATACTTGATAACATTTATAGATTATTAGCGCATGTACAGAGTGCAAAACTTCCATGTTGATGAATGCTGTTATTGTAAGTAACAACAGCTGAGCCTATACAGACGAACTGAGGTTTGACAACAGGTACAGGTATGTCCTTTCTCACTGCTTCAATGCTGTGCCAAACTTAATTAACTATTGTGGCTAGCAAATGGTGGCAAACCAGTCTCCTGACAACCCATGGCCAGATTTTTTCAGTGGGAAAAGATCAGGAGAACATGGTAGCTACAGCAACGGTCGAACTGTTGACTGTTGCAGAGAACTCAGGAAGGGCAGTGACTAGCCATAAAGCATCAGAAATGGAATGGCAGCTGTCAATATTGCAGATATGTGAACTAGACACAATTAAGTTGTTTATCAAGTGGCACCCTATACGATCAAGCTAGGTGCTGGGCCCATATGTTGATGATGAATGCCACCACATTTGGATAAATCCATTGTCATGCAGAGCCAGGACTTACCTGTGAAGACAACACGGTACAGCTCCTGTGTACAGTGTTCTCATTAGGTGCACCATTGTTGACCCTCCTCTTTGCAGCAGTATCACGGGCAGCTGCGACAGTGGTCACCATGCTGGCAATCTGTGGTACTCCAGACATCATTGCCTTGTCCTCGTGGATACTGGCCTTGCAGTAATCACACCATTTCCAGAGCCAAGATAAGTGACAGGGTGTAACATTCTGCACGGTTGTGCAAAACATATGTCTGCCTTTGTATATCGTAGTCACACTTGGCCATTGAGATCTTGATTAGCATTGAGAATGGCCTTCGTGAAACTACTCTGGTCTATATTTACATGAAAGTTTTGGCATTCTGAATGGTGTGATAATCTCAATAGAATACAATTGTGCTGCTGCTGAATTCTGTCACATATTGACAGACAGATCTCCTTGCAAGAGTTGTAACATGATCTCTCAAACAATACTCATATGCAATTTCCAATTGAGAAAACCCCTGTTTAATGTTCGCTTTTGTACAGAATCGAGATAAGTGGCTCCTAAACTTTCCAAGACGCTTATTCCTGAGACTAATCAGATATTAGGTACTAACCACCTCTGCTTGCCCCCCCCCCCCCCTCCGCTGCCGCCACAACCACCACCATAAACATCAACACCTAAGTAAAATTTAGACTTGAAAAGAATTTCTTTATGACTTTCATTTTTAAAGCAAAAAAAGGTAATATATACTTAGTTTTTGTAGCTGTTTTAACCAAAAACTAATGAGCCAAAGACAATTGCTACTGTTTATTTCAATACCCCCCCCCCCCTTACCCCCCCCCTCCCCCCCCCCCCCCCCTACTGTATGACTAACTTTGCACTCGCTGCTTTGCTTGCGTAGACTGTATAGTCTACCCAGATTTTTTTTTCTTTAATCAAATTTTTATGTTGTTCACAAACTATTTATTTCTGTAGATTTAGCTTTAAAAATGTTTTAATGTAACAGAATATTTTCATAAAAATTTTCGTCCCTTTTGCACCACTTCGGGCATCATCGTCATCATCATTTAAGACTGATAATGCCTTTCAGCGTTCAGTCTGGAGCATAGCCCCCTTATAAAATTCCTCCATGTTCCCCTATTCAGTGCTAACATTGGTGCTTCTTCTGATGTTAAACCTATTACTTCAAAATCATTCTTAACCAAATTCAGGTACCTTCTCCTTGGTCTGCCCCGACTCCCCCTACCCTCTACTGCTGAACCCATGAGTCTCTTGGGTAACCTTGCTTCTCCCATGCGTGTAACGTGACCCCACCATCTAAGCCTGTTCGCCCTGACTGCTACTTCTATAGAGTTCATTCCCAGTTTTTCTTTGATTTCCTCATTGTGGACACCCTCCTGCCATTGTTCCCATCTACTAGTACCTGCAATTATCCTAGCTACTTTCATATCAGTAACCTCAACCTTGTTGATAAGGTAACCTGAACCCACTCAGCTTTCGCTCCCATACAACAAAGTTGGTCGAAAGACTGAATGGTGCATAGATAACTTAGTCTCGGTACTGACTTCCTTCTTGCAGAAGAGAGTAGATTGTAGCTGAGTTCTCACTGCATTGGCTTTGCTACACCTTGCTTCCAGTTCTTTCACTATGTTGGCATCCTGTGAGAATATGCATCCTACGTACTTGAACCCCCCCATGAACCATGGACCTTGCCGTTGGTGGGGAGGCTTGCGTGCCTCAGCGATACAGATAGCCGTACCGTAGGTACAATCACAACGGAGGAGTATCTGTTGAGAGGCCAGACAAATGTGTGGTTCCTGAAGAGGGGCAGCAGCCTTTTCAGGAGTTGCAAGGGCAACAGTCTGGATGATGGACTGATCTGGCCTTGTAACAATAACCAAAACGGCCTTGCTGTTCTGGTACTGCGAACGGCTGAAAGCAAAGGGATACTACGGCTGTAATTTTCCCGAGGGCATGCAGCTTTACTGTATGATTAAATGATGATGGCGTCCTCTTGGGTAAAATATTCTGGAGGTAAAATAGTCCCCCATTCGGATCTCCGGGAAGGAACTACTCAAGAGGATATCGTTATCAGGAGAAAGAAAACTGGTGTTCTACGGATTGGAGCTTGGAAAGTCAGATCCCCTAATCGGGCAGGTAGGTCAGAAAATTAAAAAACGGAAATGGACAGGTTAAAGTTAGATATAGCGGGAATTAGTGAAGTTCGGTGGCAGGAGGAACAAGACGTCTGGTCAGGTGACTACAGGGTTATAAACACAAAATCAAATAGGAGTAATGCAGGAGTAGGTTTAATAATGAATAGGAAAATAGGAATGCGAGTAAGCTACTACAAACAGCATAGTGAAAGCATTATTGTGGCCAAGATAGATACGAAGCCCACATCTACTACAGTAGTAAAAGTTTATATGCCAACTAGCTCTGCAGATGACGAAAAAATTGAAGAAATGTATGATGAAATAAAAGAAATTGTTCAGATAGTGAAGGGAGATTAAAATTTAATAGTCATGAGTGACTGGAATTCGAGTGTAGGAAAAGGGAGAGAAGGAAACATAGTAGGTGGATGTGGATTGGGGCTAAGAAATGTAAGAGGAAGCCGCTTGGTAGAATTTTGCACAGAGCACAACTTAGTCATGGTTTAAGAATCATGAAAGAAGGTTGTATACATGGAAGAACCGTGGAGATACTAAAAGGTATCAGATAGATTATATAATGGTAAGACAGAGATTTAGGAACCAGGTTTGAAATTGTAAGACATTTCCAGGGGCAGATGTGGACTCCGACCACACAATCCATTGGTTATGACCTGTAGATTAAAACTGAAGAAACTGCAAAAAGGTGGGACTTTAAGGAGATGGGACTTGAATAAACTGAAAGAACCAGAGGTTGTACAGGGTTTCAGGGAGAGCATAAGGGAACAATTGTCAGGAATGGGGGAAAGAAATACAGTAGGAGAAGAATGGGTAGCTTTCAGGGATGAAGTTGTGAAGGCAGCAGAGGATCAAGTAGGTAAAAAGACGAGGGCTAGTAGAAATCCTTGGGTAACAGAAAAAATATTGAATTTAATTGATGAAAGGAGAAAATATAAAAATGCAATAAATGAAGCAGGCAAAAAGGAATACAAACGTCTCAAAAATGAGATCGACAGGAAGTGCAAAATGGCTAAGCAGGGATGGCTAGAGAACAAATGTAAGGATGTAGAGGCTTATCTCACTAGGGGTAAGATAGATACTGCCTACAGGAAAATTAGAGAGACCTTTGGAGATAAGAGAACCACTTCTATGAACATCAAGAGCTCAGATGGAAACCCAGTTCTAAGCAAAGAAGGGAAAGCAGAAAGGTGGAAGGAGTATATAGAGGTTCTATACAAGGGTGATGTACTTGAGGACAATATTATGGAAATGGAAGAGGATGTAGACGAAGATGAAATGGGAGATACGATACTGCGTGAAGAGTTTGACAGAGCACTGAAAGACCTGAGTCGAAACAAGGCCCCCGGAGTAGACAACATTCCATTGGAACTACTGACGGCCTTGGGAGAGCCAGTCCTGACAAAACTCTACCATCTGGTGAGCAAGATGTACGAGACAGGCGAAATACCCTCAGACTTCAAGAAGAATATAATAATTCCAATCCCAAAGAAATCAGGTGCTGACATGTGAAAATTACCGAACTATCAGGTTAATAAGCCACAGCTGCAAAATACTAACGCGAACTCTTTACAGGCGAATGGAAAAACTAATAGAAGCCGACCTCGGGGAAGATCAGTTTGGATTCCGTAGAAATACTGGAACACGTGAGGCAATACTGACCTTAAGACTCATCTTAGAAGAAAAATTAAGGAAAGGCAAACCTACGTTTCTAGCATTTGTAAACTTGGAGAAAGCTTTTGACAATGTTGACTGGAATACTCTCTTTCAAATTCTGAAGGTGGCAGGGGTAAAGTACAGGGAGCGAAAGGCTATTTACAATTTGTACAGAAACCAGATAGCAGTTATAAGAGTGGAGGTGCATGAAAGGGAAGCAGTGATTGGGAAGGGAGTGAGGCAGGGTTGTAGCCTCTCCCCGATTTTGTTCAATCTGTATATTGAGCAAGCAGTAAAGGAAACAAAAGAAAAATTCGGAGTAGATATTAAAATCCATGGAGAAGAAATAAAAACTTTGACAGAATTACAATGTCATCGGCGAACCTCAGAGACAGCAAAGGACTTGGAAGAGCAGTTGAATGGAATGGACAGTGTCTTGAGAGGAGTATATAAGATGAACATCAACAAAAGCAAAACGAGGATAATGGAATGTAGTCGAATTGAGTCGGGTGATGCTGAGGGAATTAGATTAGAAAATGAGACACTTAAAGTAGTAAAAGAGTTTTGCTATTTGGGGAGCAAAATAAAAATAGTAGAGGGAGAGATGAATACACTAAGCAGATTCAGAAGGATGTAGGTTGCAGTAGGTACTGGGAGATGAAGAGGCTTGCACAGGATAGATTAGCATGGAGAGCTGCATCAAACCAGTCTCGGGACTGAAGACCACAACAACAACAAGTACTTGAAACCATCCACCTGTTCTAACTTTGTTGCCCCTATTTGGCACTCAATCCGTTTATATTTCTTTCCCACTGACATTACTTTAGTTTTGGAGATGCTAATCTTCATACCATAGTCCTTACATTTCTGATCTAGCTCTGAAATATTACTTTGCAAACTTTCAATTGAATCTGCCATCACAACTAAGTCATCTGCATATGCAAGACTGCTTATTTTGTGTTCACAATTCTTAATGTCACCCAGCCAGTCTATTGTTTTCAACATATGATCCATAAATAATATGAACAACAGTGGAGACAGGTTGCAGCCTCGTCTTACCCCTGAAACTACTCTGAACCATGAACTCAATTTACCGTCAACTCTAACTGCTGCCTGACTATCCATGTAAAGACCTTTAATTGCTTGCAAAAGTTTGCCTCCTATTCCATAATCTCGTAGAACAGACAATAACTTTCTCCCAGGAACCCGGTCATATGCCTTTTCTAAATCTATAAAGCATAGATACAATTCCCTGTTCCACTCATAACACTTCTCCATTATTTGCCGTAAGCTAAAGATCTGGTCCTGACAACCTCTAAGAGGCCTAAACCCACACTGATTTTCCTCCATTTGGTCCTCAACTAATACTCGCACTTTTCTTTCAACAATACCTGAGAAGATTTTACCCACAATGCTGATTAAAGAAATACCTCTGTAGTTGTTACAATCTTTTCTGTTTCCATGTTTAAAGATTGGTGTGCTTACTGCTTTTGTCCATTCTGTTGGAACCTGTCCCGACTCCCAGGCCATTTCAATTATCCTGTGTAGCCATTTAAGACCTGCCATTCCACTGTATTTGATGAGTTCTGACTTAATTTCATCCACCCGAGCTGCTTTATTGCATTGCAATCTATTGACCATTTTCTCCACTTCCTCAAATGTGATCCTATTTCCATCATCATTCCTATCCCATTCTACCTCGAAATCTGAAACATTACTGATCGTATTTTCACCTACATTGAGCAACTCTTCAAAATATTCCCTCCATCTGCCCAAGGCATCCACAGGATTCACCAGTAGTTTTCCTGACCTATCCAAAATACTTGTCATTTCCTTCTTACCTCCCTTTCGAAGACTGCTAATTACACTCCAGAATGGTTTTCCAGCAGCTTGACCCATAGTCTCCAACCTGTTTCCAAAGTCTTCCCAAGATTTCTTCTTGAATGCTGCAATTATCTGTTTGTATTTGTTTCTTTCTTCAGCATAACTTTCTCTGTCTACCTGAGTTATAGTATGTAGCCATTTTTGATAGGCCTTCTTTTTCCTTTTACAGGCTTCCTCGACTGTGTCATTCCACCATGCTGTTTGCTTCATCCTACTTTTACACACTACTGTTCCAAGACATTCTTTAGCCGCTTCTAGTACTGTGTCCCTGTATGTTGTCCATTCCTTTTCCAATGACTGTAATTGACTACATTCAACTAACTGCTACCTTTCTGAGATCGCTGTCATGTACTTGTGCCTGATTTCCTTATCCTGAAGTTTCTCCACTCTTACCCTCCTACATATGGACCTGACCTCCTGCTCTTTTGGTCTCACAATCCCAATTTCACTGCAGATTAAATAATGACTAGTGTCATCAAAGAATCCCCTGAATACAGGTGTGTCCCTCACAGCCTTCCTGAATTCCTGATCTGTTGTTATATATTCAATGACAGATCTGGTTCCCCTGCCTTCCCAAGTATACCAGTGAATGTTCTTATGTTTAAAAAAGGAGTTTGTGATTACTAAGCCCATACTGGCACAGAAATCCAAGAGCTGTTTCCCGTTCCTGTTGGCCTCCATGTCCTCTCCAAATTTACCCATAACCTTTTCATACCCTTCTGTTCGATTTCCAATACTGGCATTAAAATCCCCCATGAGCAGAACACTGTCCTTGTCCTTTACTCTAACAACTACATCACTGAGTGCCTCATAAAAAATATCCATCTTATCTTGATCTGTCCCTTCACAATGCGAATATACTGACACAATCCTAATTTTCTTGCTAGACACTGTCAAATCTATCCACATCAGTCGTTCGTTTACATACCTTAGCGCAACTACATTGGGTTTCATTTCTTTCCTGATGTAAAGCCCTACACCCCATTGTGCTATTCCTGCTTTGACTCCTGACAGGTAGATCTTGTATTCTCCCACTTCCTCTTCTTTCTCACCCCTTACCCGAATGTCACTAACAGCTAAAACGTCCAGCCCCATCTTACTTGCAGCCTCTGCCAGCTCTACCTTCTTCCCTGAGTAGCCCCCATTGATATTAACAGCTCCCCATCTCATTACCATTTGTTTGCCAAGTTGTATCTTGAGGAGTCCCTGGTTTGTCAGTTAGAGGTGGGACTCCGTCACCTCCAAAAGTCCGAGGCATTTTGCTCTGATTGTTGCCAGCATCATATTTAAAGTACCAGGGAAGCAGGTTGCTAGCCTTACTTGCCCCGAGTCCCACTGGGTTTTACCCCTAACGGTTGAGGGACTAACCGGTGGATTTGGTAGTCTTTGCCATATGAGCACAAAGGTGACCACGACTCAGAATATGTCCGAGATGCCCAGCCTTCTTCCAAAGCAACTGGTATCCCGACTGTCAGGACCACTTACTTGGCCACTCACATGTTGCCCGTGGTTCATGAACTAGGACATGACTACAGGAACCCACACCATGAACCACCACTGTCAAATCTATCCACATCAGTCGTTCGTTTACATACCTTATTGCAATACGCTGGGTTCCATTTCTTTCCTGATGTAAAGCCCTACACCCCATTGTGCTATTCCTGCTTTGACTCCTTGAATTTCCAAAAACACTGAAACACTTATTTTATTGAATATTGTGCTCCATAAGCATCCCTTTATGTGCATCGACCATGGAATATAAAATTATAAATAATGTCGCAACCAAGGAGCCAAATTTATATTTTCAGAGTTTTAGTTTCAAAAATGCTTTTGCAATGACATATTTCCATAAATCATTGCAATAAACATCAAACATCTGTTATATGATCTTTTAATAGCACTACTGGTTTCACAACATTAGAGTTGCATATTCAGGTACATTCTGTCTCGATCAGATGATTGCATTGGATGTCCCATCATCCCATCAGATGATAATAAGTTAATTGACATAGTGATTACAGTCAAAATTTGAAACAGGCTGAATGAATAAGACAACCATAAAACTGGGTCAGCTTGGAACGGATCTGATGTGTAAGAACTGTCATGTTCAGCTGCCAGTAGAGTACTGAGCATGGGTGTGAGTGATTTGCATATCATGTTTTAGCAGTGTCACTATCCAGTCTTCCTTTTCCAGTCACAAATAACAAAGATTGGTTTTGCAGTATAAAAATGCTGGAACATGAGAGGCTAACCCCCTTTTGGCTAATTGAAGTATTGAAACAACAGCAAGAAATTTTCTTCAGCTGAGTCAGACCCTTAGTTAATGCTTGTGATAAAGGAGTTACAGAATTTTGTTGACACTGAGGCACATTTTGCAAATTAGATCATCAAAGTAAGGAAATTGTGGGATCCATGCACAGATAATAGAACACTGAGTAAACTACTGAGATGTCGTATCGGCTCATCTTCATGTACAGCTAACCTTCTTGTTCTCTAAAAATGTTAGTTGTTTTAAGGCTGCCAGCCTGTGATTAGTTTAGAGTAATACATAATTCCATCATTACAGATTTGGATTTGGATTTCTACATTTTCTGAAAGAGCTTAAAGGCCCCTCCTCTGAGCTCTCAATTCTCTGCCCCCATTGTCATGCTGTTCTTCGTCTCTCCCCCTCCCTCAACCACCACCACTTCACCGTTCTTCCCTCCACCATCCCCCTTACACAGACTGCCTTGGTGTGGCTAGCCCATGAGGTTTTATGAGCTGCCAAAAGAGAGAAGTGAGGGAAGATGGAGGTGAGCGGAGGTATGGTACTACGAGAATAATTTGTCAGAGTACTGAACAGTCTTTAACTTGAAACCCCCTGGAGTAGATGACATTGTGGCAGAACTATTGATAGCCTTGGGAGAGCCAGCCATGACAAAACTATTCCATCTAGTTTGAAAGATGGATTAGAAAGGCAAAATACCGTCAGACTTCCAAGAAGAATATAGTAGTTTCAATTCCAAAAGAAAGCAGGTGCTGACAGGTGTGAATATGACCAAACTATGAAATCAATGAGCCGCTGTTGCAAAATACTAACACAAATTCTCCACAGAAGAATGGAAAAACTGATACAAGATAACATTTGGGAAGATCTGTTTAGATACCAAAGAAATGCATAAACAGGCAAGGCAATACTGCCCCTATGATTTTTCTTAGAAGATAGGTTACAGAAAGGCAGACATACTTTTGTAGCCTTTGTAGACTTACAGAAAGCTTTCAACAATCTTGACTGGAATACAGTCTTTGAAATTATGACAATAGCAGGGGTGAAGTATAGGGAGCGAAAGGCTACTTTGAACTTTTACAGAAACCAGGCAAGAGTTATAAGAGAATTAATGATTCTGTTAGCAAATATTGGTCCTGTGACCAACTCTCTGTATTGCCATGATAGGAAGAAAAATCAAACTCGATGTCCACAGAGCAGTTCATATGTGAAGTGCCAACTGCACCTACCATCCAACCATTCATTAGTAAGTTGGTTATAGGACCAATATTTGCCACTAGAGAAGTGTGGTGACAATGCAGTGGATCACCGAAAAGGGACACATTTGAATAAAGTAATTTAGACATACTCTTGAAGATGTTACCCTTAATTCTCCTTTACTGACCAGCCCTAGTATCACTTTCTGTCCGAAGTTGAAGATGGACGTACAAAAATTGGCAGTTATGCTCTCTGCAGACACGCACCCCGAGGCTGCAGAGAGCATTTTATCCCAGGTCTCTCTGACGAATTAAAGAACATCCTGAGGGAGTACAAAATGCTTTACGAACAGGACCCCTTTAGTGAAGAAGTAGTCCAATGTGGAGAAACACCAATAGAAATGATTAGTGAATCAAGACAAAGGAAATGGGTCGAAACTTTGGAAAGAATGGATATGACCCACAGCAGCAAAGTCTCTTGGAACTTAATTAAAAAAAAAACTTAATTGTGACCTTGGGACAGCTAAACAGTGCTCTTCAGTAACACACAATCAAATTGCCCATCAGCTCCTACTAGATGGAAAACCCAACAAGAAATGTCAGAAAATAAAAATCAGCAGAATTCAGAGTCAAGAGTCAAGCATGTTTGAAATACCATTTACCATGAAAGATCTTAATCATGGAATGAACTCAATGAAAAACGGGAAAGCAGTGGGAGTCGACGATATATGTGTGGAACAGATCAAACAGCTCGGACCTAGTGCCAAGCAATGGATCCTGCAGCTCTTTAATCATTGCTTAAAAACGTGTAAGATCCCAAAGACGTGGAGGAAATCAAAGGTAGCGGCGCTACTAAAACCTGGGAAAGATGAAGGCCAACCGAAGAACTACCGCCCAATAGCACTCCTGTGCCATCTATACAAACTGTACAAATGAATAATCCTAAACCGCATACAAATATCGCAGACCAAAAGCTCATTCCCCAACAGGTTGGATTCAGACCCGGGAAATCAAGCGCCAGTCAAATCCTAGCACTCACAGAACACACAGAGGAAGGGTTTGAAAACAAACAAATAACAGGTGTAGCATTGGTGGACTTAAGTTCTGCATACAACACCGTCAACCACAGAAAGCTCATGGAAAAACTGTACCATACATTTAAGGATCATCAGTTCAAAAAAATTATTGAATCTCTGCTGCAAAACAGACAGTTCTATGTAATGCTGGACGGAAAAAAAAAACCGATGGCGTCAACAAGAGAATGGTCTCGCCCAGGGCATTGTGCTGCTGGCCCCCTACTATTTAACCTATACACCAATGGTCAACCAACACCGGAACATACTACCCATTTCTTGTACGCCGATGATCTGGCCATTACAGTGCAAGGAAATAGCTTCGAGGAAGTAGAAGGGAAATTAGAAAACTCACTACACTTAATGTCTGAATACTATAAAGAGAACTCCCTCAAATCAAATCCATCTACCCCCCCTGCGGGTTTGGGGGTTAGAATAGGCCCGCGGTATTCCTGCCTGTCGTAAGAGGCAACTAAAAGGAGTCTCAAACTTTTCGGCCTTATATGATGGTCCCCTGTTGGGTTTGACCTCCATCTCTCAAAATTTTCGGAAGAGCGAGCCGATTGGGGAAGGGCGCCTTACTTGGTGTATTGTGTCCATCTTGCGATCAGACCTTTCGCCAGCTTCTACACCGTTGAACTGCATCCTGTCCACTCTCTATCTCTTGGGCATGACTCTGTTTCTGCGTGCAGATTGCACTTTGCACTGTGCAGTGCCTCTTTCTGCACCGACGGCGACAATGGACCACATGTTACCTAACATCCAGCACGGTAGCCAGTCCGTTGTGGTGGGGTCGCCATGTACCCTGTTGGTTGTAGCCCCCTAACAACACAGGGATTGCTCTATTGATGCCTGCGCCATTGACTCCCCACGTATGCCAAGGAGTAGATGCCTATCCTCCTGGGGTATCGGGACTCCCGGCAACGGCCATCCTGCCAGGTGGCTCTTGCCGTGGGTGGGTGACGCCCGTGGGGAGGGCCCTTGGTCGGAGTAGGTGGCATCAGGGCGGATGACCCGCAATGAAGCGTGGTACATCGTCTCTCGTTGGTGGCCAGCCGCCAGCAGTCTCTAAGCGTTCTCGGGCTCAGTTTAACGCTCAGAAGTATGATCCGAAAACATTCCCCTCCCTGGCCACACCGTGGGAGGAACGTAAGTCTCAGGATGGCAGTAGCAGTTATTCGCCCCGCTTCTTAGTTTGTACGAGGGCTGATGGGGAGTCTTTTCTCTCCACAAAGCCTCAGTTCTTCGTCGAGCATTTAGAGGACAAGTTTGGGGAGGTGGAGGGCTTGTCAAAAATGCGCTCTGGGTCAGTCCTGATACAAACGGCATCCTCTGCCCAGTCACGATGGTTACTCGCTTGTGACAAGTTGGGGGATGTTGCCGTTACGATCACACCCCATAAGAGTTTAAATATGGTCCAGGGAGTTATTTACCGTAGGGATCTTCTTTTGCAGTCTGATGAAGAGCTGCGCGCCAATTGAGAGCGCCGGGGTGTACATTTCGTCTGGCGTGTTCATCGGGGTCCGAAGGAAAATCAGATTGCTACCGGTGTTTTCATCTTGGCTTTTGAAGGGGATACATTACCGGTAAAGGTCAAGGTGATGGTCTACCGATGTGATGTTAAGCCCTATATCCCTCCCCCGATGCGGTGCTTTAAGTGCTGGAAGTTCGGCCATATGTCTTCTCGCTGCACTTCCAGCCTCACATGTCGAGATTGCGGACGCCCATCACATTCCAATACTCCATGTTCCCCGCCTCCCATCTGTGTCAACTGCGGGGAGCACCATTCCCCTTGCTCGCCAGACTGCCGAATTTTCCAGAAAGAGCGTAAAATCATGGAATACAAGACCCTGGACTGACTAACCTATACTGAGGCCAAAAGGAAATATGACAGACTCCATCCTGTGAGAATGACATCTTCCTATGCTGCTGCTACAACACCTGTGCTAGCCCCGTCTGGTTCTCCAATTGTGGCCGGATCGACGAGTAGTACAACTCCTCCTGCCCCCTCGCCAGTGGGGGGCTCTACCCATTGGGTTGCTCCTGCGCCACCTACCTCAGGAGCAACACCATTCCATCCGTCAGGGACGTCCGTCCCCACTTCTAAGCCGGAGAAGTGTCCAACTTCTTCGGCTTCTCACGCTCGCAAGGGGTCCCTTGGGTCCCTCCCTTCCCAGGCTTCCAACAGCGAGAAGGCTGACGACCGACAGTGGCATAAGGGCCCGCAATCAGCTGGTCGTAGGGCTTCACGATCCTCCTTCGTCCCGGAGACTGAATTGGTGAAGCCCTCCCAGCCGGTGCGACCCAAGGAACAGCGTGAGAAACCCAAGAAGAGCTCTCAGACCAAGGAACTCGCGGTGGCAGCCATCCCACCGCAACCTTCCGGCTCTGCGTCTGAGGATGCGGTGGAGATTCTGGCATCCGCTGAGGACCTCGATCTCGCCGGTCCATGAGACGCCATGGAAAGCACTATCACAGGTGCTAAATCGGAGGCAGCAGGTGACCCAGCGGCGTAATCTCCCTTCCCAGTCCCGTCACGCCTTTCCCAGCTATGGACAACACCATCCTCCAGTGGAACTGTAGCGGTTTCTTCCACCATCTAGCTGAGCTCCGACAACTTATCAGCCTTCACCCTTTCTTCTGCATTGCTCTGCAGGAAACTTGGTTTCCGGCAATGCAAACCCCTACCCTCCGTGGCTACCGGGTTTATTATAAGAACCGGGCAGCTTATGAAAGGGTGTATGGTGGCGTCTGCATATATGTCCTGAACTCTTTTCACAGCGAGTCTGTACCTCTCCAAACACCTTTAGAGGCTGTCACTGTTCGGTGTGGACGCCACAGGATGTTACCGTCTGCAGTCTTTACCTTCCACCGGACGGTGATATCGCGCAGCATGTCCTGGCTGCTCTGATAGCTCAGTTGCCGCCACCTTTGTTGTTACTGGGCAACTTTAACGCCCATAACCATCTGTGGGGTGGGTCGGTGGCAACAGGTCGAGGCGCCATCGTTGAGCATTTATTGGCGCAGCTCGATCTCTCGATATTAAATGATGGTGCCTTCACACACTTCAGCGTGATGCATGGCACATACTCCGCCATTGACCTTTCCATCTGTAGCCCTAGCCTCTTACCGTCTGTCCAATGGAGGGTGCATGACGACCTTCGTGGTAGTGACCACTTTCCGATCTTTCTGTCACTGCCACAGCATCAGTCTTCTGGGCGCCCTAGCAGATGGGCTCTGAATAAGGCTGACTGGGACTTGTTCTCCTCCACCGCCGCTATTGAGCCTCTCTCTACCGATGACATTGATGCAGTGGTTCAATCGGTCACCACCGGCATCGTTACTGCTGCCGAATCTGCCATTCCCCGTTCTTCTGGGTCCCCTCGGTGGCGGACTGTGCCTTGGTGGTCGCCTGAGATCGCTGAAGCGATTAAAGCTCGTCGGCGGGTGCTCCAGCGTTACAAGCGACATCCCTCAATCGAACACCTTATCGCCTTCAAACGGCTGCGTGTTCAAGCCCGCCGCATTATCCGCCAACGCAAGCAGGAGTGCTGGGAGCGGTATGTGTCCACCATTGGCCTCCATGTCACTCCATCGCAGGTCTGGGCCAAGATTCGCCGCCTCTATGGCTATCGGACCCCTGTCGGCGTCCCTGCGCTCTCACTGAATGGAGCAGTTTGTACTGACTCCGACGTCATTGCAAACCGCTTGGCAGAGCACTCTGCTCTGAATTCCGCTTCTGCCAACTACCCCTTGGGCTTCCGCTCCACTAAAGAGCGGATAGAACGTCGGACTCTTTCTTTTCACACCCACCATCCTGAATTGTACAATGTTCCATTTAGTGAGTGGGAATTCCGCAGTGCCCTCGCCGCTTGTCCTGATACCGCTCCTGGCCCAGATAGCATCCACTCTCAGATGCTGAAACACCTTTCAGTGGACTGCCAGCGACGCCTCCTCGACCTTTACAACCGCATTTGGGTCGAGGGTGAGTTTCCATCGCAATGGTGGGAAAGTCTTGTTGTGCCCATTCTGAAACCGGGGAAGAACTCTTTGGAGGTGGACAGCTACCGTCCCATTAGCCTCACCAATGTTCTTTGCAAGTTCCTTAAACGGATGGTGTGCCGGCGCTTGAATTGGGTCCTCGAGTCTCGGGGCCTTCTGGCTCCGTATCAGGATGGGTTCCATAAAGGCCGCTCCGCCGCCGACAATCTGGTGAGCCTGGAGTCGGCCATCCATACTGCCTTTGCCCGCCGTCAGCATCTGGTCCCTGTCTTTTTCGACATGCGGAAGGCGTATGATACGACATGGTGTCATCACATCCTTTCTACGCTTCATGGATGGGGCCTTCGGGGCCCTCTGCCAATCTATATCCGCAATTTTCTGTCGTATCGTACCTTCCGCGTGCACGTCGCGGCCTCATATAGTTCCTCCCAAGTCCAGGAGAACGGTGTTCCACAGGGTTCTGTTCTAAGTGTCTGTCTGTTTTAATAGCCATTAACAGGCTCGCTGCGGCCGTGCGAAATTCTGTCTCCACTTCCCTGTATGCTGACCACTTCTGCCTTTACTACAGCTCTATTGGCATTGCAGCTGCTGAACGTCAGCTACAGGGTGCAATCCGCAAGGTGCAGTCTTGGGCTGTAGCGCATGGTTTTCAGTTTTCGGCAGCCAAGACCTCCGTTATGCATTTCTGCCGGCAACGCACTGTTCACCCGGAGCCGCGGCTTTATCTTGACGGCAAGCATCTTACAGTGGTGGAGTTACATAGGTTTTTGGGGGTGGTTTTTGATGCCCGGTTGACTTGGCTGCCTCATATTTGGCAGCTTAAACAGGCGTGTTGGCGGCATCTAAATGCTCTGCGATGCCTGAGCCACACCAGGTGGGACGCCGACCGATCTACTCTCCTATGGCTTTAAAAGGCGTTGATCCAGTCCCATCTGGACTATGGGAGTCTGGCTTATGGCTCAGCGTCCCCATCTGCGTTGCGGCTGCTGGACCCAATCCTCCACAGTGGGATACGCCTTGCCACTGGTGCCTTCCGGACCAGCCCTGTGGACAGCATACTTGTGGAGGCAGGTGTCCCTCCACTGCGGTTACGACGCCAACAATTACTGGCTGCTTATTCTGCCCTTTTTTTTAGCTTGCCAGGGCATCCAAATTATCGTGTCCTGTTCCTGCAGTCAGTCGTCCATCTGCCAGAACGTCGGCCCCGGTCGGGTTGTCCGATCGCCGTACGCATCAAACAGCTTCTCTGTGGGCTTGGGTGTTTCCCTGTACCACCTCCTTTGCGGGCCCCTCTGCGTACACCCCCATGGTGTGTGCCTCGCCCTTGCCTTCAGCTGGACTTGGCACAGGGCCCGAAGGACTCAGTCCCTCCGGTGGCCTTCCGACGCCGCTTTTATTCCATCCTGGCCACGTATCAGGGCTCTGGCGTTGTCTATACCGACGGTTCGATGGTTGCTGGTCGTGTCGGTTATGCACTAACTCTAGGGGACCATTCTGAACAACGTTCGTTGCCCGCTGGCTGCAGTGTTTACACTGCTGAGCTGGTCACCATCTTTCGTGCCCTAGAGTATATCCGATCCTGCTCAGGTGAGTCATTCGTTATCTGTAGCGATTCCCTGAGCGGTTTACGAGCTCTCTACCAGTGTTTCCCTCGTTCTTGTCTGGTGATGGCTATCCAGGAGTCCCTGCATACTCTTGCCCGTTGTGGCAGATCTGTGGTCTTTGTTTGGACCCCGGGCCATGTTGGGATACCCGGAAATGAAACTGTTGACCGCCTGGCGAAAGAGGCCACTAGTGCACCATCTCCGGAGATTGGCCTCCCGGCGACTGATTTGCGGGCACTATTACGCCGCAAAGTTTTCGATTTATGGGACACTGATTGGCGTACCCTGCCGTGTGGCAGTCATCCATGTGAGCCAACCACAGGGAATCAGTCGTCCTTTGTCGGCTCCGCATTGGCCACACCCTACTCATGCACAGGTATTTACTGTGTCGTGAGGATCCCCCTCTTTGTCGTTGTGGGGCGTCCTTGACGGTGGTCCATATTCTGTTGTAGTGCGCCCTTTTAACTGTTCTCAGGCAGACTTTTGCGCTGCCTGATACGCTCTCTGCACTTTTATCTGACGACTCTTCCATAGCGGACATAGTTCTGCGTTTTATTCGGGCAGGGGGATTTTATCGCTTAATGTAAGTGTGTGAGTTTTTGTGTTGATCCTGGCCTCTGGCCAACGATTTGTCTGATTTTTCATGTGTTTCTCGATGGTTGGCTTTTCCCTTTTTATTTGTATGGTCGGCCAACCACCGTCACACTCTGTGTGATTTTAGTTCGTCTTGTCTGGTCTTTGTCTACGTTTCTCTTGTTCTGTGTCGTCTGTCTTATCGTCTGTTCATCGTTTTTATTCTCTGTGGGTGTTCTTAGTATTTGGAAAAAGGGACCGATGACCGTAGCAGTCTGGTCCCTTTAACCCCCACAAACCAACCAAATCCATCTAAGACACATGTTAGCGCTTTCCACCTCCTCACAAAACAGGCAAACAGGAAGCTGAACGTCACCTGGAATGGCAGCAAACTGGACCATACGGACAAACCAACATACCTTGGTGTCATACTGGATATATCACTGACGTACAGATATCAGTGTGAAAAAACCTGCCAAAAAGTTGCTGCCAGGGACAATATTTTAAGAAAACTGACGAATAGTAAATGGGGAGCTAGTCCAACTGTATTACAAACAACTGCACAAGCACTTTGCTACTCCACAGCAGAATGTGCATGCACTGTATGGTCTCGATCCACACATGCCAAAAAAAGTCACTATAGTCCTTAATGAAACATACAGGTTAACAACAGGATGCATGAAACCCACTCCACTTGGGAAAATATACAAACCAGCTGGATTCTCATCTCCTGAATCCCGAAGAATTGTGCACGAACATAAAGAAAAATTTAAACAGATTTTCAACGAGCGCCACCCGCTGCATGGTTCATGTGGACGTAGCAGACTTCAATCCCGCAAGAGATTTCTCACTAGTGAATTGAACGAGCCTCCGAAGGACTACCCTGCCTCACGAGTAATACCCAGCGGCAATACATCAAGCTGGAAGATTTGGAGAACACTGAACCGCATCAGAACAGGCGTAGCACCAGTTAAAGCAAACCTAATCAAATGGGGCTTCAAAGACGAAGCAGACAGCAAATGCAACTGTGGTGAAGTTCAGGATATGGAACACCTTCTACAGTGTCCCATCTACCCCACAAGGTGTACCCTTGACGAACTATGGCTTGAGAAGAGAGAAACATTGGACTTGGCCCGACATTGGGCTGAAAGGCTTTGAAACAAATCTCCGGACACGAAAAAGTAAAGTAAGGCAGTTATGAGAGTCGTGGGGCATGAAAGAAAAGTAGTGGTTGAGAATGTGTAGCTAATCCATTTTACGTGCTTGGGTGCTGTCGGTAGCTTCTGTCCTTTGTTGTAGCTGGCTTTCGAACTGTTGGTGACAAACGAATAGTCCCCATAATGTAGCCCACATGGGATTTAAAGCTAGAAATTAATCACTTGTACGCCCACTTTTGTTATATTTACAATTGATGGCCAGTTCAGGTTTCACAATTCTCTTTTGTAAGCAGATTAGGAAAACTACATACTGCACTTCATTGCAGTTCTTGCTATAAACTTTTTGTGCAGTAGAACTACTCTTCATGAAATAATGAACAATTGTTCATTGAGTCAGTGCACAATAAACTTAACCTCACAAGTGCAGTTACAATGTTGAGTGGTAGAATAATTTCACAAGAATGACAAACTGTTTTTCATGTTGAACAAAAAAATGTCACTGTTGAATATAGTTGCCCAGTAAAACTTGTTGACACTAATTAACACATTCTAAGAGCAGATTTTACTTTCACTTACGATGTTGCTGCACTATTGCTGGAGACACTTTGATATTGACACAGAGGTGTTAGCAGACTTTAACACAGTCTGTCATAAATATGACATGTTTGCTCACAGGTCACAGACTTCTTGATCCATAGATGGTTCTCAATTTAGTTCTGACATGAGACCTTACCGATCAGGTACACAGATATGTCCAGCATTTCTTTCTGACGACAGACTCTGATAAGAAATGTCTGTGTATGTGCGGATGGATATGTGTGTGTGTGTGCGCGCCAGTGTACACCTGTCCTTTTTCCCCCCTAAGGTAAGTCTTTCCGCTCCCGGTATTGGAATGACTCCTTACCCTCTCCCTTAAAACCCACATCCTTTCGTCTTTCCCTCTCCTTCCCTCTTTCCTAAAGAAGCAATCATCGGTTGCGAAAGCTAGAAATTCTGTGTGTGTGTTTGTGTGTTTTATTTATTGTACCTGTCTACTGGCGCTTTCCCGCTTGGTAAGTCTTGGAATCTTTGTGTTTCATTTTGAAAGAATGGTGCTAATCTTAGCAGGGTTAATAAAGCAATGAATAAAATGAAAATTTGTATTAATGGTTTGGCTGGAGAGTTTCCATCTATTTTGTCTGATTAAATTAATTGTTATATGACAACTACTTTCTTCATTCTGTTCCAAGATCTACCAGAAGTATTCACAGGGAACTGTAGTATGCTGCTTGAGTAGGATAAAAGAGGCTGATATTACAATTATTATGTTTTGCTAATATTACAGTTATTCTGTTTTGTAGCTCTATACAGATTTTGAAACACCTTTGTGTGCATTTACCCCTTGTAAGGTGGTTTCTCTATTTTCATTTTGACTGTTTATGTGTAGGGGAACAGTGGTGAAGCTGTAAAGACAATGCACCATAGTGGTGTTACGGGACTGTGGAAACAGCATGTCATGGCACAGTGGTCATGCTCAGTTGCTGCTGCAGAGTGTGATTGCTCTTCATATTTTGCTCTCACTGTTAATGTGTCATAGAGCTGAACATTGAAGCAGATTAATTTGAGGGTGATCCATAGATTCATCACGCGAAATTAATATGTAGATAACATTTTGTTTATAATGTATCAGAATTACTATTTTATTGACACTAAGCATTGTGTGAAGTACCTTATTTGAAGTTTCTGTTTGGCCTGACTACACCTGCACACACACAAAATAAATGAAAATAACTTCAGAGACAGTAGAGATTACCATTTTCATTCATTGCATTGCATTTTTAATGCTGTGTTATTAATAATGATGATTTGTATTTACTTTAGAGTGCTTTTGTGTTTTTAATGTAATTTTATTTTGTAGGTATGGCCTGTACTTTCAAACACTTGCAATAAATATCAGGCTGATATTCGTGTAATGGAGAGGTGCTGTAGATGTTTAAGGTTTGCTGTTCGGTGTGTTGGCAAACAGTCTGCTCACCTGTTAGAACCTCTTGTGAAACAGGTAAATTTGATTTTACAAATTGCTATTTTTATTGCATTAGATATTGCAATTTAATTTACAGATATGCACACAATGTACTTCCATTATGTTGTTCTTTGTGAGTAGAGTATTTAACATAAATTTATTGAGTCTTTTAAAAATCTTATGCTACAGTATTCTGACATTGTTTACTACTTTTGGATGAAAGAAGATCATTCACTGAAAAGCAGAAGCATTGAGTTGTACACACACACACACACACACACACACACACACACACACACACGTAGGTTTGCCTTTATTCAACATATCTTCTAAGATTATACATACAGTCAGTTATGCTTTGCTTTGTCCTGCATTTGTCCAGAGCCCTTGTTCTGTAAATAATTTCTGTTAATAATTTTCTAATGGGACGTATCAAACTGATTGTTTGGTAGTATTCACACATATCAGCACCTGCCTTCTTTGGAACTGGAATTATTACATTCTTCCTGAAGTCTGAAGGCATTTCGGCATATCACATATCTTGTGCATCAAGTGGAATAATTTTGTAATGGCTAGCTTTCCCAAGAATCTCAATAGCTCAAGCGGACGCCATTTGTTCCCATGGCCTTGTTTCCACATAGGTCTTTCTCTGTCAATTTTAATCTCACCGTATCATATTTCCATGTCATCTTCACCTACTATCTCTTCTGTTACTATAATATTGTCATGAAGTTTCTTATTCTTATATACTCAACACATTAAAAATAAAACTGTACAAAATAACAGTTGATCAAGGCACTGAGATTCATAAGGGCCAAAGCACAGACACAAAGTTTTGATAAAAATAGATGGCTATGAAAATCAAATTTTTAGTGGGACTGATTTGTTTTTGAACCAAGTCACATCATCATGTATTTCCTATGAAAAAAATAATCTAACCACTTTATCTTTTGAAATTTTAATTAATATTTATAATAATAATAATAATAATTATTATTATTATTACTATTGTCAATGTCAATTCACAAAATTTTCATATTTAGGCTAGTGACAATAGTGTCTTTTTGATAGTTGTAAAATTTGTAATAAACGTGAAACTAGAATCAGAACATAAAGAAGATACTAAATGCACCACACACACAGTTATGACCAGCTCGAACTCATCATAGTCATTGTTATCATCTTTTTCATTAAGCATGTTCTCTAGCTTGAGGTTCAGATAAAAATTCCGACCTACTTCTGATGAAGTACTGCTACTTCATATGCGATGTAGACACTAAATTATGTGGGCAATCCCAGGTAATTATTTAGCAGTGCTTTGTTTGCATAGAGAACTGGATATTGGAGAAATTGGTGAGGCAGCTTTTCATTATACTTCATTCATAAAAAGTGGGCCTACAGCACAAATAAATCTGGTTCACCATAATAACAACAGATGTCAGGAACATGCATAAATGCCACAATATCAAAATTGAAGATGGTGTGCTTTAGGGCCTTACAGTTCTCATCACCTCAATTCATTGAACTCGTTGAATGATTTTTGTATTTATGGCTGTTGAATTGGGATGATAGGATAAGGACAGCATAATAAAGAAGCAGAAGATAAAAATGGCATTGAGTGCTCATCATGAGCTAAACAGAACTTTAAAAATCTATACTGTGGTGTGTCCAAAATGGAATGTTTACAGTTTATGTTTACCACAAGTTTTGATTTGAACAAAATCAAACAATGGAAAATCCAAGATGGAATAATAACAATATTATGAAAAGGTTAGCTGCTACTCACCTTATAGCGAAGGTGCTGAGTCGCAGATAGCACAACAAAAAGACTGTCGTACAAAGCTTTCGGCCAAACAGGCCTTCATCAGAATAAACTCCCCCCCCCCCCCCCCTCCCTCCCACACACACCCACCCACCCACCCACACACACACACACACACACACACACACACACACACACACACACACACACACACACACACGTGACCACAGTCTCTGGTTGCCAAGGGTAGTCTGCCAGCAGTCAGCCCTCGGCAACCAGAGACTGTGGCCATGAGTGTATGGGTTGTGTTTACATGCATGCGCATATGTTTTGTCTACTCTGGTGAAGTCCTGTTTGGCCAAAAGCTTTGTTTGACAGTCTTTTTGTTGTGTCTATCAGCCATTCATCATCTCTACTATTTTATTGAGAACAGTGAGACATGAGCTTTTAATGTGAAAACCATTTAAAGAATCACAGTTTTTAGTAGGCACCACACCCACCACTGACTGTAGAAGTTATTTATTTTCACTGTTGCAATAGTAGAAATAAATAATTTCTGCAGTCTAAGGGAACTGTGATGTTTTTTAAAAGATTCAATACTTGTTAGATTAGATTAGATTAATTATTAATTCCATAGACCCATAAAAGAGGGAATACTCCTGGGTGTGGAACATGTCAGATAAACACATTAAAAAAATGTAACAGGAAAAACTTGAGTTTCATTAATTTTAATTATCCTCACTCAATAAACAGTATAATTATGTACATGAATTAAACTTTTAATATTTACAGGTTTAATACTTACATCTGCTTTCATTAAGTCCATCATTCAGACATTTGTTATTGACGATTTCAACCAAGTATTGTCAAAAATTATAGTAAATTATTTATTTCAGTGATCCTCAGTTACGAACAGTCAGATTATGTACAAGATTTAAAACTAAACTTCCACTATTTACAGACTTAAGACTTACATCTGCTTTTCATACATCCATCATTCACACAGTAGGTAGTTACTTGGCTGTTACAACCAAGTATTGTCAAAAATTAAAGTATAATAAATTTTCATTAAAATGGTCTACTGCTCTTGTTGAGAAACTCATGGATGGAACAGGAGGAGATGGCCACCAAAAATTCTTTTAAATTGTGTTTAAATTGCGCCTTGTCTGAAACTAAACTCTTAATGGTTGCTGGTAATTTATTGAAAACATGCATTGCTGAATACTGGACTTCTTTCTGGGCAAGAGTAAGTGATTTTAAATCTTAATGTATATTGTTCTTATTCCTAGTATTGATACTGTGTACTAAGCAGTTATTTGGAAAAAGAGATGTATTATTTACAACAAACTTCATTGAGGAATAAATGTGCTGAGAAGCTGTGGTTAATATGCCCAATTCTTTGAATAGGTTTCAACATGATGTTCTTGGATTTACACTACACATTACTGTTACTATACGCTTTTGTACTCTAAAAATTATTTTCTGTTTGTGGAGTTACCCCAAAATATGATACCACATGACATAATGGAGTGAAAATAAGCAAAATATGCCAGTTTTTTTATACCAGTTTTTTTGTGTTTATCTCTACTATGGCTGACATCATTCACATTGCAAACACAGACTTGTTGAGGCGATTTAGCAGTTAGTTAGTATGTTGCTCCCAACTGAATTTGTTATCAAGTTGTAATCCCAAGAATTTTACACTCTCAACTTATCCTATTTCCATGTCATCATATTTTATACACACACCAGAAGGAAATTTCTTGGAAGTTCTGAACTGCATATAGTGGGTCTTTTCAAAGTTTAATGACAGTGGATTGGCTATGAACCCTTTATTAATGTCAGTAAAAATTTGATTAGCTGCCCTTCTAAATTCATATTTGATTTACTATTTATTGCAATGTTTGTATCATCTGCAAATAAGACAAACTTGGTATCTGGTAATGTAACAGATGACAGGTCATTAATATACAGAAGAAACGGTTGTGGGCCTAGTGTGGAACCTTGGGGAACGCCACATGTAATTTCTTCCCAGTCAGATGATGTCTGATTGCCTACTGCTGAAGTGTTACGTAATGACACCCTTTGTTTTCTATTAGTAAGATATGACTGAAACCACTCTGCAGCACTACCAGGGACGCCATAATATTTTAATTTACTTAAAAGAATGCTGTGATTCACAGTCAAATGTCTTTGATATGTCACAGAATATGCCAGTTGCCTCTAATTTGTTGTCCATTGCATTAAGGACATTTTTGCTGTAAGTGTAAATAGCTTTCTCAATATTAGAAGCCTTAAGAAACACAAACTGTGACTTTGACAGTATGTTGTTTTCACTAAGGTGCTTAAGTAGACACTTGAACATAACCTTTTCAAAGATTTTGAAAACCTGGCAAAAGTGAGATCAGTCAGTAATTTGACGGCATTTCTGTGTCCCCTTTCTTGTGGAGAGTTATAACTTCAGCATATTTAAGCCAGTCCGGGAATGTTCCTGTGACAAGTGATTGATTACACAAATAACTTAAGAGATGGCTAAGCTCACATGAACGCTCTTTTTTAACTTTGTTGATATGTTATCATAACCACTAGAATGCTTTGATTTCAAGGCCTTTATGATGGATTCTATTTCTTTGAGTGAAGTACATGTCAATTCCATTTTACTGAGATAGCTTGTGTGCACTGGTCTCAGATATTCCATTGCATTATTTACTGAGCCTGACAACCCCATGCTATCAGTAACAGAGACAAAATACTTGTTTAAATGGTTTGCAACACAACATGCATTTGTTACCAGGGTTTCATTTATGTTTAGATCTATTTGTACCTCCTCATTTCTAGTCCTACCTGTCTCTGACTTAACTATATCCCATATTGTTTTTATTTTATTGCTGGATGTATTTATCTTCTTCTCATAATGCAGGTGTTTAGATTTCTGGATAACCTTCTTCAATATTTTGCAGCATTTTTTGTAATGAGCTATAGTGCTAGTATCAAAGGTGTTCTTACGTATCAGATGGAGTTTCCATTTTGTCTCACATGATATCTTTATCCCTTGTGTGATCCATGGTTTCTTATTAGACTTCTGCTTAATTTGAGTTACCTTCAGGGGAAAACAATTCTCAAATAAGGTGCTAACGTTATTAATGAATGCTTTGTATTTTCCATTTGTGTCTTGGATGCTGTATACATCCAGCCAATTAATTTCTTTGAGCAATCTCCCAAATTTCTCAGTTTTTGACTGTTTTATTGGTCTTCTGTTCTCAGTTCTGATAGATACCTTACCCTGACAATTTTCAAAATTTAATGTTAGGTGTTGCATGTCAGATAGCCCACTTACTACTGGTTTTGTAATATAGCTTAGTTGCCTAGAATTGTCTATAAATATATTATCAATGACAGTCTTAGAACATTTGTATACCCTAGTTGGGAAATTTACAATAGAAATTAAATTGAGTGACAATGTAACTGATTCCAGTAACTGTTCACTGACAGTGTTTTCCAGGATATCTATATTAAAACAGGGTGTATACGACCCGGGAGATCCGGGAAAAACCCAGGAATTTTTTCATCCAGGAGAAAACCGGGAAAAACCCAGAATTTTTCGTTGTTTTAGTTTTCAGTTAAATTTTTGTAGTCTTGACTGCTAAGCATCGATATTCTAACAAAGGATATTACTGTATCCCGCTACTGCAGAATAATACTACAACAATAAAACATGAACCAGAAAAAAATATGAAAATAAAACATAAATTGCAAAGGAAATGTGCCATATACACCAACAAAACACAGTGCTCATACAAACGTTTGCCAACAGAAAAATGTGTCAAAGGGCTTTGGGAAGACCATGCAATGCTTCATAACAACAAAATGCCTCAGATGAGCGTGACATCACAACTGTTTAAATTAGATTTGTTATAGCAGTTATGAGCGGGCTCATGAGCATGCGCAGTTGAGTGGCGTATGAGTTGTACCTTCTCCCCCTTCTGGCTACAGAAATGTGACCGTTGGCTGTATAAGCAGTCAGAGCAAGCAGCTAGATGCAGCTGGGAAAAATTTTTCTGCTGCCAGACTCACGCATGCGCAGGTGGTTGGGGGGGGGGGGGGGGGACCAGTGTATCTGACATCTGACCTGGATGACAGTGGGGGGGGGGATTCATATTCTTGACAATAAAAAAACGTTGTTTCACAAAGCGCCTAGCACCCAGCACACGTTGGTCTATCGATTACTCATATGATTTTGAAACTCGTCCCTGTTGGTTTTTAGACACACTCTGTAAGTTGATTTCTGACTGAATCACAAGTTGATTTTTGAATATGTGCATAGTGTACGTGGTGTCTGCCAGGGGAATCCTCGTCGCAACTAGAAATAAACTTTCCTGCAGGCAGAAGGGGACCGCGTTATACGAGCTGAGTGGAGTAAAGCCGAACGAGCGAACGCCAACCACTGTCTGATTATGTGTTTGATTGGGTTTACGAATGATCAGCGTTTTTATGATTACTAGCGAAGTCCATAGATTCAGACTACCAGAATGGAAATAAACGACTAACAGGAATAACAGGTAAGAAAGATTGCATTTTATCTTCTCGGTGTATCCAGGAAAATGAAATTTTGTCAGAAAATTTTTGCCTATATCATTACACTAGTAAGCGCCAGTTGTACAGTCCCATCTAGTAGCCACTTAAGTTCTATTCTGGAAGTAGCGCGGAAAATGGTTTGTACGAACATAACAACACGTAACCGCAGAATAATCAGAGATTACTAAACCGGTGATTCTGGAAGGGTTAGTGGAGTTAACTGACAAATAAGTTTTGACAAAGGCTGGAATAGTTCATGAATTAGTGATGACAAGACTGTTTATTAGAACGAGGAAGGAGAAGAAACGGGCACATCACACAAATTATGGAAGAGAATGACGATTCCAAATTTATATAAAAATCTGGTACTACTACTTTTCAATCTCATGCTCGAGAAAGTGCAGTGTATGAATGAAATATGAAACTATTTTCTAGCAAAGCTTTTTGCTTGTAGTAGGCCTAATAAGTATTTTATGTTGGTCTTTGTGAATTATATTCTGTCGTGTTATAAAAATGACCATTTGTGCCAAAACAATCTTGTTTATTTGGTGTGTGTTACAATTTCTGCAATGTTAGAAAGGCCTATTTTGTTTTATCTAGCAGACAGTGACAAAATAGACGTAATCAGACCAAGAAACCACACCAGTCTCGAGTACTATTTGTATTAACAGCTTACACAGTATTAGACAACGATATTTCGATTTTCATGTAGCGAAACATTTGACGAACTTTGATGAGGTATCTGATTCTTTCGCAAAAAGGAAATCACACCATGTAAAGCTTTAGGAAGATTAGAGAGAAAACAATGGTAGGAGCTAAGGATTGAAGAAATGTGTACTGTCTTGCTTGTCTGTTGTCTTTACTGGTTTTATGTATCCTATATTTAATTTAATGTCACCCAACCGGGCAGGATCTCAAACTGGGAGCAGGAGAGCCACCACAGGACATTTTAATTTCCACTGTCCTGAATATAGTTTCATGGCATATAGTACAAAATATACACGTTTCAATTCCACTGAGTGAAATACAGTAACGTGCGATAGAAGAATGCTGTGTGAAGAGCCGTGGCACTGGACTCTGGCACACTTAATACCAAATAACGTGTCTTACATTTCCTCGAACATTTGTTTTATGTATCAGACTCTTCAGAAAGATGTGCACTACAAAATGAACATATTTTTTAAAATTTTATGTCTTTTTTTAATTTTTGACGTATCTCAATCGCTGAAGGGAGGGGGGGGGGGGGGGGGGGGGCTACTATGTTGGTATTGCCCCGGTTCGGAAATCGTAGATGTGGGGCTGATGCGCAGAGCAGTCTGTAGCCTCCACGTGACCCATGTTTACATTTAGTGATTTTGCTGTTTCCTCTTCGTTTCCTGCTCTCACGTCAAATGAAAACAAAATGGATTTCTGTGGCCGGGAGCTATCAAGTGAATTAAAATCAGTCACGTAATTACAGAAGGATAATATATGTTATTAGTTTCAGATTTTATTTTATTCCCACTTTTTTGACAGTCATGCATTAACCGCCTTGTAGAACAATGAAGTTAGTTTTGTAGGTTTGCTAAAGAAATTTGACTTTTATTAATCTTTGTGTTTGAAACAAAGTGTTTAGTTTCTCACTATTGGCTAATTTCAACTGCTTGCTGCATTTCAGTTGCACATTTTCATCTTCTAGCACATATGCCGTTTTGCCACAATAAAGAATCAAAAATGAGTTAATACAGTGCTGGTACTCAAAGAAAATGTACATCCCAAAACCCTCACTGAAAAGCTTAACATCAGGTCGAGGCCTGCTTCTTCATTGGGAATCTGGACATCCGAATGTGCTCTTTAAGTATGCACTTTAAACGTGCCATTTTAGTATGGTTCACGAAATTCCAATTCCGATGCTCTTGGAGTATCCTCCGCCGTTTTTTTTTTTTTTTTTTTACATAATATAAGATCTTTTAATGTTTTACATGTACGAACATACGGGCTCCCTGCGTCATAGCAGCTGCCAAAGCGCGGTGGCAACTGTTATCTGGCGCTCTCTGACGACTGCTGAAACGAATCTATTTCTAATAGGTCGCCGGAAAATATTGGGATTGGTGGTTTGAAAAGTGTTACTTTCAAAGTAAATTTTGTTTTCCACAAGTTGAACTATGTGTGAGAATGTACAATGAATTTTTTTAATCACAGAGCGTTTCATGACGAGCCATTTAGAAGTATTTCGAGCCCAGAAGATCAGATAATCATGTCGATATTATGAGCAAATTGATGTAGTGCTACGGGAAGCTCTCTCTCTCCTCTGCGGTAGCTAATTTATTTGTGAAAAACTTTGAGGACAAGTCATTGGACTCAGCTAAAAATTTTACTGGTACATTTGTGTGATATATCTTAAAAGTGTAACGTGCGCAAAAAATATCAACATTATACGTGAAAGCTTAGCTTCTCTTGCAGCTTATTAACCTTAGAGAATCTTTGCTTTTCTTGTAGCAACACTATATACAGGGTGTTACAAAAAGATATGGCCAAACTTTCAGGACATATTCCTCACACACAAATAAAGAAAAGATGTTATGTGGACATGTGTACGGAAACACTTAATTTCCATGTTAGAGCTCATTTTAGTTTCGTCAGTATGTACTGTACTTCTTCGATTCACCGCCTGTTCGCCCAATTGAAGGAAGGTAATGTTGACCTTGGTGCTTGTGTTGACATGCGACTCATTACTCTACAGTACTAGCATCAAGCACATCAGTACGTAGCATCAACAGGTTAGTGTTCATCACAAATGTGGTTTTGCAGTCAGTGCAATGTTTACAAATGCGGAGTTGGCAGATGCCCATTTGATGTATGGATTAGCACGGGTCAATAGCCGTGGCGCCGGTAACTTCGCATCGAGACAGATTTCCAGAACGAAGGTGTCCCGACAGAAAGGCGTTCAAAGCAGTTGATCGGCGTATTCGAGAGCACAGAACATTCCAGCCTATGACTCGCGACTGGGGAAGACCTGGAACGACGAGGACACCTGCAATGGACGAGGCAATTCTTCATGCAGTTGACGATAACCCTAATGTCAGAGTCAGAGAAGTTGCTGCTGTACAAGGTAACGTTGACCACGTCACTGTATGGAGAGTGCTACGGGAGAACCAGTTGTTTCCGTACCATGTACAGTGTGTGCAGGCACTATCAGCAGCTGATTGGCCTTCATGGGTACACTTCTGCGAATGGTTCATCCAACAATGTGTCAATCCTCATTTCAGTGCAAATGTTCTCTTTACGATGAGGCTTCATTCCAACGTGATCAAATTGTAAATTTTCACAATCAACATTTGTGGGCTGACGAGAATCCGCACGCAATTGTGCAATCACATCATCAACACAGATTTTCTCTGAACGTTTGGGCAGGCATTGTTGGTGATGTCTTGATGGGGCCCCATGTTCTTCCACCTACACTCAATGGAGCACGTTATCATGATTTCATATGGGATACTCTACCTGTGCTGCTAGAACATGTCACTCTACAAGTACAACACAACATGTGGTTCATGCACGATGGAGCTCCTGCACATTTCAGTCGAAGTGTTCGTACGCTTCTCAACAACAGATTCGGTGACCGATGGATTCGTAGAGGCGGACCAATTCCATGGCCTCTATGCTCTCCTGACCTCAACCCTCTTGACTTTCATTTATGGGGGCATTTGAAAGCTCTTGTCTACGCAACCCTGGTACCAAATTTAGAGACTCTCCGTGCTCGAATTGTGGACGGCTGTGATACAATACGCCATTCTCCAGGGCTGCATCAACGCATCAGGGATTTCATGCGACGGAGGGTGGATGCATGTATCCTCGCTAACAGAGGACATTTTGAACATTTCCTGTAACAAAGTGTTTGAAGTCACGCTGGTATGTTCTGTTGCTGTGTGTTTCCATTCCATGATTGTGATTTGAAGAGAAGTAATAAAATGAGCTCTAACGTGGAAAGTAAGTGTTTCCGGACACATGTCCACATAATATATTTTCTTTCTTTGTGTGTGAGGAATTTTTCCTGAAAGTTTGGCCTTACCTTTTTGTAACACCCTGTATATTAATTTAAAACATTAACTTTTCTTGTTTGTGTATCCGTGCTACTTAACACTGATGTTGCTATTTGCTGGCTACATCACGTGTCCTGTGGTCTGAATATTTACTGTCATCGGCTGGCGGATCGCGTGACATACGAGCTATGACTGGCTTACAAAAGCACATCTCAATCTCCTTTACAATGACTCGGAAAGTAACATGCGCAGTGTTTGATAGAATTTGAATTGATACTTTCGTAATATTAAAATATACAGCGTACATGTTGCTGCACAACAAAAATCTTTCCAAGAGGGGTTTTCTTCCCTGAGTTTCATTTTCTAAAGTGCCGGGAAATTCTACACCGGTGTATAAAACAACAAGTGAAAGGATTGATAAGTTTTACAGATCCGAGGGAAAATATAATGTTACTTAATAACACGGAAAAAGTGTGTTTTCATCCGGCAGAAAGTGAATTTTTAACCGGGAAAAATCTGGGAAATTTTTTTTTTCCTTGTCTACGTATACACCCTGTAAAATTACCAGCAACCACTAGGTCTTTGTTTTTTAAATTTTAGATGAGATAATAAAACTTCAAGACCGTTTATAAACAGGTTGAAATTTCCTGAAGGTGCTCTGTATATGGCTACTATTATAAAGGACCTATTATGAAATTCGGTCTCTGTTGCTTATGCTTCTAAGTGCTGCTCTGAGCAAAATTTATTAATGTCAATATTCTCAAATTTAAAACTGTTTTTAACAAATGTGGCAACTCCTCCTTTCTCCATCTTTTGCCTACAGAAGTAAGAGGCTAACTTAAATTCTGTAAGGTTTAACATATCTATACCAGTGGTCACATGATGTTCAAGGAGGCAGATTATATCAACTGGGTTCGATGACTCTAATTTATCAATGCACATGCTATTAATTTTACTTCTAAGCCCCCGAATATTTTGATGCACTAAAGATAGCTGGTATTTCACATTTACCGAGATGAAATCGGATGGAAATAAAATTTCTGCTGATTGCTGTAAATTTTTAACCAACAGCTGTGTTTGCTGATCCAATGTGCCAGCATTACTCTGTTTGATGTCTTTATCAAACTGAAGGTTTGTTTCAATCTTTACTTGTCTCAGAACTTGGCTTCATTCTGTCCTACCTATCTAAAAAAAGGTGCTGCTCCAAAACCTATGACCACTGGTATATTAGCACTCATGGCAGTGCCTCCCCCCCCCCCTTACATTTCCTGCTATTATCCCAGCCAGTTTACCCTTCCCTTTCCGGTTGAGGTGTAGGCCATGTCTAGTATAATCCCACCTACTGAGAGAATCAACAGGAACCAAACCAATATGTGACCCCGCACCCGACCCAAGCAGCCGTTCCAACTCCAAATTAACTCTCCCGACAGAAGAGTTTAAATGAAGTCGGTCATGGAGTCTCAGAACAGACACAAACTCAACACTGGTATGTCTCGTTGCTGATGCAATCTTTGCCAGGTCACACTCCATATTGTACCCAGGATCTCTGTCGATACTGTTGCCCAGCCCATCCAGAATAACCACGTTGTCTTCCTTGGTAAAATCTTTACAGAGTGAACCTAAATCCTTTGTCACCTGACCCAGACAAGTACTTGCTTTAAAAAAAATTTGTGTCCTGGTATTCTGATCCTAACAGGTCCTGCAAAAGTTGGCCTACACCTCTGGCATGTAAACTACCTAACAAAAAAACTTTCTTTCTCTTTGCTGACTTCCCTACATTCTTATTCAATTTTCTACTGAAAGTTTGTTGTGCCCTCTTTACATCAACGTCTGTCTGAGGCTCATCAGCTTCTAACTGAAGCAATAGGTCAAACTTATTCTTCACATTCACCACAAAGCTGTCTGATAAAGCTATAGGTCTGTTACCTATTGTCACTTCCCACCTCCCTTTACCCTTCTCTCTCCTTAACCTGTTCAGATCTTCCCTAGCCTGCTCTAAGTGTGCCTGAAGGGCAGCAATTTTCCCCTCCTGTTCCACTATTTTCCTACCTCTACTGCATATCCTACAGAACCATTGATGAGTCTGATCCACTTCCTCATTTCCCACGCCTCTTCAGTCACCCCACCGGAAAAATCTACTGCACCCATCACACCAAACCCCTTTAGTGAGAATAAGTCAACTAAAATTACAGAAAATCAAGAAAACACGTTTACGAAAGATTAGGTCTAGTCTCAATCATGTGTAAACAAACTTACTTTAGTGACAATAAGTTAGATTACTGAAAAGAAGAAGAAAAACACGTTCACAAAAATTAGGCCTAGTAGCAACTGTATGTAAACAAAACATACTACTGTATGTACAAAGTTTCCAGATACCGGAATTTAAAATTTATGCAGTGTTTCACAAAATAAGAGTTAAACAACAAAGGGATACGCTTTTCTTAACTTGCTGGAATGGAACAGAACAATTAAATGAGATTCTATGAGTTTTACTGCGCTAAAATGTATGCAAGAATACGATCGTAACCCTACTTTATGTTCCGTTCGCGTTTTCTAGAATAATATGCAAAGAGAAGTGAAACCTTTAATAGTAAGTTTGCAAAACACCCTAATACACGTATTAAACTAGTTTCCTGAACTAAACAGAGTTTTATTACACTCTAAATCACTTATCTGTACGGCAGCACAAAACTCGGGCGTCTCGCCTGGTGCAGGGCTACAGTCCCTACAATGAAGAAAAGGTTCCCATTAGCATGGGCTCCATGCTGGCGAAAGCACACTGATTAAATAATCCAGTGTACTCTTATCTGAGACCTGAGTAAAGCAGCAGGTCAGATCATTCCAGACATAGGTAGAAATTATGCATGTCTGGGAAACATGGTCATACAGAGTGCAGCAGATCCAATCTTGCCATGGGATCACTGTCATGCCACCATGGGATAGCACCTCCTCTGTATATACCATTTCTGTATGCTTAAGGTCAAGCATCATAATTTTGGCTAATCTCTGGAAATACCTGAATTCCCTTGCTAAGGAGAGGACTGTGCTATTCCCAGCAGCCAGTAGTCTATCTCCTAAAGAGAATAATGATGACAGTGTTGGTAAGCTCATGAATTTTATTTGGATTGTTTCAGCTTACAAAGTGATATTATTTTACTCAACCTGAAACTTCAGGTAGCCATATAGTTTCTCTTACCTGATCAGTCTGCTGGATGATATCTCTAGTTTGGAAGATTGGGAAAAAGGAAATCTATAGGAAGATGTTCTGAAACAAGTTGTAAAGCATTTTCAAGCTTCATACAATCCCTAGAGAGGCAGAGACTAGGTCAGGAATCCCAACCTGAGATACTTCCAGACTAGTTCATCTAAACAAACTATTTCATCGGTTTGGGAGACACTGCGCACTGTGCTTAGGATTTTTTTAATGATGTAAGTCTCATAAGTATTTAAGACACTATCTGATAACATCTATGGGCAGTTAATCAGGAACTGTTCAAAAGTTCTAGTTAAAAAATATGCTTACAGAATTAATATAAATCATAATTTTTATTGATGTTAATGGTTTGAGTTTTTTGTTCCTTATTATTTATTTACAACATGCTCTGTTACAGTATTTGTAATACTGTGTGGAGTGGAGTGGAACACTTGTGTTTGGTGGTGGTGGTGGTGGTGGTGGTGGTGGTGGTGGTGGAAGGGAGAGGTTGAAACCTGGTGGCAGCAAATAGCCCATTTCTCTCAAATAGCCCAAAGGGGGCTACCAAGCTTAAAGCACCCATCCAACAGAAGGCTCAGTCTAGGATATCTTCACTTCATGAGACACTGCAGGGAGATTTGCTATTTAAACCAGGACACTGGCACAAAATCTGGTGATCGGAACTTTACACCACCAACTCTCCTCCCCCTTACTGGCTAAATATGGCAGTGAAATTTTTTTCCACCACCATGATTCGAACCAGCTTACTCCCAGGTTGGGCAACACTACTCAAGTGTGCATTAGTAACCCTGGCCACAGAGGTGGGTGGTTTGAGTTCCTCTGTGAAAAAACTAGCTTCCTCCACACAGAATACAATGAAGATACTTTCTTCCTGCACATCAAGAATGAATAAACACCAGACCAAGAATGAATAAACACAAATACTTTTATACCGTGTTAAACAGTGTAAACTCCAGGTATGAATATCAGCAATGTAGGGAAAGATAGGTTGCTACTTACTGTAAAGAAGACATGTAAAGTTGTGGACAGGCATAAAGCTTTCAGCCACAGCCTTATCAGCAAAAGAAAAACACATGTCATTCATACACACAAGCAAGCACACCACACACACAGATGACCCTTAACTCCAGTAGCTCGGGCCAGAATGCTTACCCAGGTCTAGCACCGCTGCACAAGCTGCATTAGCTATCTCAGCCATGGAGCCAGGTGGTAAGGGGAAAATCTTCAGGACAATATTACAACGACAGAAGAGGAAGTGGGTGAGGATGAGATGGGAAATACAATATTGCAAGAAGAAATTGACAGAGCATTTTCCTCTGAGCTCTTGAGATTCTTGGGAATGCCAGCCATGACAAAATAGTGTGCATGATATGTGAGACAGATGAAATGACTTCAGGAAGGATGTAATAATTCCAGTTCCACAGAAGGCAGATACCAATATGTGTTAATGTTACTAAACAATTAGTTTAATAAGACGGTTGCAAAAGATTAACAGAAATTGTTTATAGAACAACAGAAAAACTGGTAGAGGCTGACATGTGAAAAGGTCAGTTTGGGCTCAGGAAAAATACAGGAACATCCATAGCAGTGCAGACTGTACGACATATCGTAGCAGATATGTTGTAGAAAACAAACCTACAGTAGCACACGTAGATTTAAAGAAAGCTTTTGACAGTGTGAACTGGAAAACAGTCTTTGGAATTTTAAAGGTTGTTATTTGGCTAAGTACCTTCATTCAATAATCACTTTCTTTGCCATGTATAATTTTCATTTTATAATTGCTGAAATTGGTTAAATTGACCTGATATGCTTCATTGCCCTTAAATAAATTGCCATAATGTACATTTCCAATTGCCTCTGTGATCGGTTTCTTTCTTTCTAATTTATTATCTGTTTTTAGGGTTCCAGCCATAATAGGTAAAAGCAGAACTCTTGTAGAATAACTTTGTTGTCTGACTGTTGAGACTACTTTTTCTCAGAAACGGGTAGAGGTATCAAGTTGAAATTGTATGTCAAATACCAAGATCTACTATCCCTTGGTAGTGTAAATAACTTAAGCTTCTAAGTCAATACAGTCAGTAGATACCTCATCTGTAGATTTTGATGAAAGAGTTTGTGGGAATCTGTCAGGTCACGGATTGGTTTTAACCTAGTCTTCACCTCACAATTGGTGACCAGTTATTTGACAACAATCTAACTTGGCTTCCTTATGTCTGCCAGTTCAAGGCAACTTACATGAAGAAGCTGAGTGCTCTCCACTTCTAAGTCACTCCCTGTGGGATGCAGACCACACAGTTCTTCTTAGATTTTGCAATTCATTGATTTTATCCCCCTTGGATTATGGATGGGTATGGGTTGCAGCATTGCCCGAACTGAGCTTGCTGGACCCTTTTCACCACACTGACGTGTGGTTGTCAACGGGGGCCTTTCATACGAGCGCTGTTGACAACTACTTGACAGAAGCCGGCGTCTGGCCACTGCAGATTAGATGACAGCAGCTTCTGGCAAGTTGCTTATTCACAATCTGTCTGATACCTACTCACCCATGTCACGCAACTCTGTTCCATGACCAGTAGTTCAGGCTGTTAGTGCATTGCCCAAAACTGGGTAGACCAGCTGATTTCTGACTCGATATTCCAGTTAAGGACCTCCATCAGCCTCCGTTGGTCTGTGTTCCTAGAGCTCCTCTCGACATCCCCCATCCTGTGATATGGATGGACTTCTTTTGTGGCTCCAAGAGGGATACTGACTCTATCCTTCTCCGAAACCTGTTTCTTTCAATCCTCCACAATTATTCTAATTCGGTGTGAATCTACATAGCTGGAGTGAAAGTCAACAATAGGGTTGGTTATGCTTTTGTTCATGCAAGGGACACGAGAAGCACTCTCTGCCGAGTACCTGCAGTGTGTACACTGCAGAGTTGGTTGCCATATCCCAGGCTTTGCAGTATGTCAAATCCTGGGTCACAATGAACTTTCTGATCTGTAGCGATTCCATGAGTTGAGTTGCTTAAAAGGCATAACTTTGTGCTATCCCAAAAATCTTTTGGTCGCCAAAACCCAGTACCTACTGGTTGGCCTTTACGACTCTGGAAATACAGTAACCTTCATATGGACACCTAGCCACATAGGCATTCCAGGAAATGAATTTGCTGACTGCGTAGCTAAAGACACTACTACAGGAGATCAACTTGATGTTGGGATACTGGACACAGGCTTAAGATTACAACTTCGATGCAATATTTTGAGGCTCTAGGAATTGGAATGGCAGGCTATCATGACCCAAAACAAGTTGCGAGCAATTAAAGGATCCATTAAGGTGTAGCACAAATCATTCCAGGCCTCTCGGAAAGATGCCATTGTGTTGTCCGACTAAGTGTTGGCTACATGACACTCTCCCACAAGTTCCATTTGCATCAAGAGGAACCTCATCTCTGCAGCTGTGTCAGTTAACTAACAGTAACGCATATTCTTGTTGAGTGTGTCCTGGATGCTTGCCGATGATGAGACAGCCACTACCAAAGAGTCGCATTTCCTGAGGGAGAGCGGATTTTACACTAAATTATAATACTCCTCCACTTCCAGTGTTACTGGTGGTGGTTGGGAGGAGGGAACGGGACAGGTTGGGGCAGGCAGTGGGAGGTACACCCAATGTGACTGCAGGTTACTCCCTCCCCCCTCCCCCCCTCCTTCAATTTGTTGTTCTTTTAGACCCTCTTATGCAAGATGCTGCCTTGGTTATCTCTGTTTTCTTTTGCCTATTGTCACACAACTACTGCTACACAGTTTTAAACTCTCCGACTTGTTAATGTAGTTGGAGCAGCAGAGTCCCCCCCCCCCCTCCCCTCCCCCTTTTTAAATGTGTTCTCTCATGGTAAGGAGGAACTGATGACTCAGTAGTTTGGTCCTTTTAAACACATAATCAATAATCATCATTCACCTCACAACAATCTGAGGAATTGCCAGAAACAACACAAGGTTTGGATTCCAGTTTGAACTGATTGAATCTTTCTTTAGACTTGGGTAGAGCCCTTACTGTCATCAACCTTGAGAAAATTGATCTGACATAGCACACTCATTTGTGATCGCACTGAACCAGCAATAAAGCCAGAGTGAAATTAAATCAACATTTCTTGTATTTCATAAATGGTTTGAGATACTGAAAGGAGATTTTGGCAAGTGATAGCACACTCAAGAGGAGAGTATGTTGCTATATTGTTATTATGCAAAGCTTTTTTATCTACTCTGTTATTCCACTAACTATAGACATTTTCTATGAAAGAATGTAATTTTTAGGGACCATCAATAGCTGGGGGAACGAGAAATGCTATGTGTTTTGAAACAACCTAAGTGAAGACATTAAACGTTAATTTTGTACTGAGGATGTGCTTAAGGTAATGACTGTACTTTTCCTTAGTTCCTCACTTAATAAACCACAATTTCAGAATTCTCTCGCAATTACATGTTGACTACATGTCAGTCAGGTAACACTTTGTAAACTCCGGTGTTTTGTGGCAAAGAAGCTAATTTCAACCCTTTAGTTACCAGTGGGAACTATAGTTCCCACTTATTTGTTTTCGCTGTAAGTTGAGTGGTAATCCGTGTTCCCACTTCTAACTTGTGCTACCATCTCTGTGCCAGTGTTTTCACCACTACATCGTTTTTTGGATAGTGTGCTTCCCTTTTGCGTGTGAAGTGACTTGTGTTGTATTTATCTACTTTTATATTTATGAGGGAGATAGTATTTGTGTATATTTGCTGGATTTGACTGAAAATTATATAAATATTTACAAGGTAAGTTAGTGGAAGCAGAGGTAAAGTACTCTGCCCATGGGCTGTGGCGGAGTATAATAAAATAATGGGAGGAGTGGATAGATTTGATCAACTGTATGAACGGTATGCTGTAGGCCGTCGTTCATGGAAGTGGTGGCACAAACTGTTTTTCTTTCTTGTGGATTTGGCAGTTGTCACTTCCTACATTATGTGGAAGCTACAGAAGACAGAAGCAGACCAGCTAACATTTAGATTGCACTTGGGAAGGCAGCTTATCTCTGGCTTCTCAAGTCATAAGAGAAGAGGAAGGCCTGTTCATTTTCAAACACCAAAAGAGGTGTGTCTGGAGTACCAGATGAAGTTTGTCTGGAGAAAGTTGGAATTTATTTCCCTACAAAAGGTACAACAAACAGAAGATGCCACCAATGTAGCACCAAGAACAAAGAAAAAAGAACAAAAATAATGCGTAGCAACTGTCGTGTACCATTGTGTGTAGCACCATGCTTTTCTAAGTTCCATAGTACATCACCTTAGTGAACTCAAAGGACAGTATGAACTAATACAAATATAAATTTAATGTTTAACATGTTTTTGTACTAAAAAATGAAGGAAATACATTTTTTAAATTAGCGAGTGAAGTTACTCCAGAGTTTGGTGGGAACAATAGTTCCCACTAATTTATTTATACTCGTAGGCTAAACTCTCACTTTCAAGGTTTAAACTATGTTTCTTATGAACAGTTTCTTAGCCCAATAAAGTGTTCATAAAAAGTCTACCACTTCCAGAAATAATTTGGTCACTAAAGGGTTAACATGGCAACAAGAGAAATGTGTAGGTTTTACTCGGAATTTGCCACACACGATACTTCTCTGAAAGTTACAAATGGCAAAGGCAAAAATAAGTCGTCAAAGTTTCGGTGTAATTCTTTTCAGTTACTAATTAAAACAGAGGCGACAGATCTTTTTGAGTGGTCACAATGCAAGTGTGGTCTTGGATGGGCCCCACTTAATATTTACAAAAAAATATCAATTTTGGCTTCATTTTAGAACAGCATTTCCACTCCAGCACTCAGTGTTTCCCCTACAGTGCCTGTCCACAGTCCCCAGCACTACAGCTCTCCCCATGCGTGCCCTACCATCTGCGCATACCGGCAATGGAAATTCTGCACACACGCTACCAAGTAAGCAATTATGGGTTGGCTCAGAGAGCAGTCATGAGGCAGTGTGCCTGTCGTGCTTGAGTGTTGTTTAATTGAGCAAGTCCATTGTGCTCGTGAATACCAACATGCCACATGTATTCAGCTGTGCAGAAACTGCAGCTATGTTCTTTGTATATGCATACTGTCAATGACAGTGCTATGCAGCAGTGACAGAATACTAAAAATGTTTCCCTGATCGGCGAGCACCTATTTACCTGGGTTTTTCAAACATTATGTGAATCTGGAACATTACCCAATGTACAGGTAGCACCCATTCCATGTGCAGCTCATGCCGCACATCTGCATCCAGGTGACTCAGTAAGCAGGTAACAATTTTGTGAATGATTGGCTGTAAACAGAGACGTACAATACACTTTATTTGCGGATCAAGCGACATGTGTACAGAATAATATTGTAAATACCTGCAGTTATCATACATGGATGATGTAGAACCCACAAGATGCTGGGACAAGATTACAAATTGGGTTTCCAGTGAATGTTTGGCGTGGTAGATTGGCCTGCGTTCCTGGCAAATGGCACTACAGCTGCAGCATATGCACATTTCCTGATAGAAGACCTACCTGCACTTCTGGAAGCTGTGACATTAGAGCAACAATGGTGAATGTACATGAAAATTGATGGATTACCAATTCACTGTACCAGACAAGTATCCCAGTATCGAATAACATATTTCAGCAATGGTGGATTGGCAGTGGTGGATTCATTAACTGGCTTGCCAGGTTGCCTGACCTAACTCGATTAGTCTTGTGTTTGTTCATGGGGCTGGTTAAAGAGAGATGTGTATGTTACAAAGGTGGATACATATGAAGAACTTGTCGTTTGCATCTGTTGACCATATTTAAGGCCACCAAGATGATGATCGATGTGTAATTCAACACACCCTCCAACATGTTGACAAGTGGTTTGAGATCAATGAGGGACTTTTTTTCAACACCTCTTGTAGGATGGACCAGTCACCTGACTCGCCATTATTCTGTCTACCATGTAAAATTGCTCCTGAATCACCCTGTGTAATGGGAAAACATTAATACAAAAAAATCTCAAATGTGCGTATCCGATTTACTCGAAATTTTTAAATATTACTGTAAAAACAGTCTAGACAGATATGAACTATAAAATTTTTGTGTGTTGTGTTGTGTTGTGTTGTGTTGTGTTGTGTGTGTGTGTGTGTGTGTGTGTGTGTGTGTGTGTGTTTTTATGGCTTATTGGGATATGATTCGAATACTATTACAGAATCAGAATTTGCAATAATAGTAAACAAGACTCAAGATTGGTGTGGTGGCGGAGGAGGGGGCGGGGTGGTGACCAGGTACAGATAGCTGTTTTATAAAATATAATCATTTTAATTTTGTTTCGTTTGATTTGTGCCATTGTGTTGCAGAAGAAATTGGTACACTTACACATATTGAGTTCTGTCGCTTCTGTGTCTTCATTTAGCATAATCTTGATCATCATGATGTGTTAACTTTTACTGGTCTTGATGATACCAGTGTTCTCTCATTGTATTAGTGTAAGAGCCTAGAGATTGGCGTGTGACATAGACTTTACGTATACAGTATAATCCTTTGTTTTTTGGCATCATCCTGTATATCCTTGTAACAGAAGCGTTCAGAATATCAGAAATTGAGTCCACCTTGATGCAAAACACCTTGTTATTCGTTTATTTCTTTATTATCCCAAACTAGTTTCGGCGACAAATATCACCATCATCAATGGTGTTTTTAATTTAAAACATGCATAAAATGGCATGGTTGTACAAACACAGTAAAACATTATTACATTTTTACAATTCATTTTTTTGAAATGTAGTTTTCTATTGATACTTTCATACTACCTTATTTATTGTATGTTACAGTATGTCTTAAGCACAGAAAATATGTTGCAAAACAGTGCCAATAATTGCTTAAAACATGCTGTAACATACAATAAATAAGCTAGTATGAAAGCATGAGTAGAAAACTGTATTTCAAAAAACAAATACTAAAAATGTAATAATGTTTTACAGTGTTTGTACAACCATGCCATTTTCTGCATGATTTGGGATAATAAAGAAAGAAACGAATAACAAGGTGTTTTGCATCAAGGCAGACTTAATTTCTGATACTACTCTTTTTCTATGCAAACGTGGACCAAATGAAAGAGTACCAAGATAATATTATTGTTCATAATATAATGGAAAATCAGTGTTTGAATTGTAGCTTGTAATTACTATAAAACTTTTATTTATCACTGACAGATACGTAATTTATTTCAGATTGTGATGCTGTACCAGGTGTATCAACATAGTTGCTTTCTATATTTAGGAAGTATATTGGTAGACGAATATGCATCTGAGCCAGGATGTGTGCAGGGTTTGTTAGACATGCTTCAAGCTTTCATTGGTCCTACATTCACGATACTTCAGGAAGCCAATGGACTGAAGAACCATCCTGATACTGTGGATGATTTCTTCAGATTATGCGCAAGGTTTGTAAATATGCACTTGTAAACACAGGAGTAATGCAAAACTTTTTAATATAGTTAATACTGTTTTTGTTATGTAGGGGAGGAACTGGAAAAATTGTGTTTATTGTAAAATCTGATGATGTTTGTGCAGGTTTTACTCTTGTCTTTTTATCTTACTTATGGTAGGTTACTAAAACTCATTTTCTTACTGTAGAGAGGATTCATTTGCTATGAGAAGACTGTTAAATTAGATGGAGGTAGTGTTGGTCAATAACTTGTGTGTTAATTCAGTGCTTTTTTCGTTTATCATGGAAACAATTGTTTGTTGAGTGTCTATTCTATTTCTGTAAGTACCTTTGCCTTGTCAAGTTTGACCAAACATTTAACAAATCATAGCAAAATTGCATTTTCTCTTTTTCTGTTGCAGCCTAAAGAGCAAAAGAAATTCAGTGTTGAGGGTAAAATTTGTATAGAAAAATTAAGAAAAGTTGTTTTAAAATTAGTGTTGTAAGTCATTTGTGTTTTTCAGAAATGCAAGGTGAATGGTCATAGTGATTTAACTGTCACCTTGAAAAACTAAAGTTGCATGACTAACTTCTTTGTTTGTTTGCAAATACATGTTTGCAATCCCGGCACACATTGAAATGTCAGCACAGCAGTATGGTAACATGCTGCTGGAGAGGCCAGAACAAAATAGTGTAACCCATTGATAAAGTGGAGTATGGTGTTGTAATTCATTTTCAGTAGTAGTGGAAATAGTTAAACATAATTCCAAGAAAACATATAAAAAACCTTGGCTAACTAAAGGAATAAGAATATCTTGCAACCGTAAAAGAGAACTGTATCTAACAGCAAGAGGAAGTACTGACCCCGAAATTGTTCAATATTATAAAAGCTATTGTGCGGTACTAAGAAAAGTTATTAAGAAGTCCAGAAGCATGTGTATCATGTCTGAGATCAGTAACTCTGATAATAAAATTAAAGCAATTTGGAATATTATTGAAAGGGAAACAGGGCAACCAAGAGCACAGGAAGACTTTAGTGCAATAAAACTGAATGACAAGTGCACTAACAAACAATCAAAAATTGAAAATATTTTGAATAATCATTTTTTAAATGTTGTGGAGAAAATAGGATCTAGATCTTCACTAGAAGAGGCAAGGCTATTAATAGAAGAGGCCATACCTGCGCAGTTTGAAACAACTGTAATTCCACCAACCTCTCCCTCTGAAATCAGTAAAATAATAAACTCACTGAAAAGTAAAAGCTCTTACGGAATTGATGGCATTTCCAGCAAAGTACTTAAAGCTTGTTCCCCACAGATAAGTAGGATTCTCAGCCACGTATGTAATAGCTCTTTGGAGCAGGGTGTTTTCCCTGATAGACTGAAATATGCCATTGTAAAACCATTGCATAAAAAGGGGGATACGTCGGATGTCAACAACTACCGCCCAATCTCTCTTCTGACAGCTCTATCAAAAATTTTTGAGAAAGTAATGTATTCAAGAGTAGCCTCCCATATTTGTAAAAATAAAGTACTAACAAAATGTCAGTTTGGTTTTCAGAAAGGCTTTTCAACAGAAAATGCTATATATGCTTTCACTGATCAAATATTAAATGCTCTGAATAACCGGACATCACCCATTGGTATTTTTTGTGATCTCTCAAAGGCCTTTGATTGTGTAAATCATGGAATTCTTTTAGATAAGCTAAATCATTATGGTTTGAGTGGGGCAGTGCACAAATGGTTTAATTCATACTTAACTGGAAGAATGCAGAAAGTTGAAATAAGTGGTTCGTGTAATGTTAAAACAACAGCTGATTCCTCAAACTGGGGTGCTATCAAGCACGGGGTCCCACAGGGTTCGGTCTTAGGTCCTTTACTGTTCTTGATATACATTAATGACTTACCATTCCACATTGATGAAGATGCAAAGTTAGTTCTTTTTGCTGATGATACAAGTATAGTAATAACATCCAAAAACCAAGAACTAAGTGATGTAATTGTAAATGATGTTTTTCACAAAATTATTAAGTGGTTCTCAGCAAACGGACTCTCTTTAAATTTTGATAAAACACAGTATATACAGTTCCGTACAGTAAATGGCACAACTCCAGTAATAAATATAGACTTTGAACAGAAGTCTGTAGCTAAGGTAGAATTTTCAAAATTTTTAGGTGTGTCCATTGATGAGAGGTTAAACTGGAAGCAACACATTGATGGTCTGCTGAAACGTCTGAGTTCAGCTACGTATGCTATTAGGGTTATTGCAAATTTTGGTGATAAGAATCTCAGTAAATTAGCTTACTATGCCTACTTTCATTCACTGTTTTCGTATGGTATCATATTCTGGGGTAATTCATCGTTGAGTAGAAAAGTATTCATTGCTCAAAAACGTGCATCACAATAACTGCTGGAGCCCAACCACGGTCATCTTGCAGACATCTATTTAAGGATCTAGGGATCCTCACAGTAACCTCACAGTATATATATTCCCTTATGAAATTTGTTGATAATAATCCAACCCAATTCAAAAGTAATAGCAGTGTGCATACCTATAACACCAGGAGAAAGGATGATCTTCACTATGCAGGGTTAAATCTGACTTTGGCACAGAAAGGGATAAATTATGCTGCCACAAAAGTCTTTGGGCACCTACCAAACAGCATCAAAAGCCTGACAGATAGCCAACTAACATTTAAAAATAAATTAAAAGAATTTCTAGATGACAACTCCTTCTACTCATTGGCTGAATTTTTAGATATAAACTAAGTAAAAAAAAAAAAAAAAAAACTTAATCATTAGTGTCATGCAATATTTTGTGTAATGTAATATCTTGTACAGACATCTTTTATTAACCTGACACGTTCCACATCATTACGAAGTGTCGTATTCATGATCTATGGAACAAGTATTAATCTAATCTAATCTATTGCAGCTCTCGATCTAATCCAGATGATTTCTTTAGTCGTCTAGGTTGAACTGATACAGCTGCAATATTTCTGCTGCTGCCAAAAGTGAATCACCGTATTTCCTTGATTATAAGATGAAACTTTTTCCCAAAATTGACAGTCAAAAAAATACAGGGTTGTCTTGTATTCGCTGATTAAACTACAGCTTCTGAGGTCAACATTTTCACATTCTTTAATAGATTGAGATAGGGATTGTTTTACATTTAAAGATGAAGCTTTGACTATATCAAGGTCACATGCAGATTTATTTGGAAGAATTCAGAAGGGTGGTTTGAGCAAACAAAACACGCCCTCAAACAACTTCGTGATTTCCCAATACACTGAAGCACTTGATACAGTATCAACCTGAATAATCAGGTGCCATTTGGCGTGGACGGCACTACTGCAAGGAATACATGAGAAATTATGAACTAGGCTCCCTTATAAACTCTTGTGTTGTATTTAAACAGGTTTGTAAAAAAGTTCTAAACATTCATGGATACCATATACTAACATGTTGTGACTTGCCAATCATTCAAAGTGCCGCCGCGCAGTTACGCGCGTCCTCTACGTATGCGGCACTGTCTGACAGCCATGCCGCAGCTGCGCCACCTAAGCAGCCAGCCAGCGGTCACTAGACTTGGAGTCAGTGCTCATTCGAATGTTACAGCGTTCACGTCTTGTTTTGTCAACTTGCTCAGTGACTTATATGTGTTGTGTCGTTTTGAAATATTTGTGTTCAACTTGACATTATAACAATTGGCGATGAGGTAGTGGATTTTTCCTTTTCATCGTTGACCCACAGATTTCCATGGCTACTGTCGAGCAACTATTGCAAGGTCTCATTGAACAGCAAACGCTTCTAACATTGGTGATTCGCGATTTCGTCGCGGTGTCAAATGCGGGGGGTTTCTCGTCGTTGTCTATACCTCATTCTCCTCCTTACGATGAGACAGCGGAAGACTGGTCTGATTATGAAAAACATCTTCGACGGCGCTTCTTGGCATTTCATGTCATGTACGAACAAACGTGTAAGTCTCTGTTCCTTTCCTGGATTTTACCTCGAATGTATCGGTTGTTTTCGCAATTGGCTCCTTTGAAAGATCCTGCATCTTTTTCCTTTGCTGAAATGTGCTCGCTTCTGTCTGTCTATTTTCAAAACTAAATGCAAGTGGTAGCCTCTCGTGTTACCTTTTATCGTTGCCAGAAACAACCGCATCAATCCTATCGCGCTTGGGCTGCTGAACTTCATGGCCTCAGTCGAAAGTGTCAGTTTGTTACTGAAGTTCACAAAGAATACTATGCTGATTCCTTGGCACGGGATGCTATTATCTGGTCGGCGCCCGACAATGAATTTTGTCAACGGGCTCTTCAGTTGGCAAATCCGACTCTAGAGGAAGTCGTATCCATTGTGCAGTCTTTAGAAATTTCTTGCGCCACTGGGGCGCAAATAGAGGCATGGGGTGACATCAGTGAAATACAACCTCTGTGCGCTGTTGACGACACGTGCGGTGCGTCTCTGCCGGCCGACGTGGCCGCAGTACGCTCCCACGCGCAGCCTCGGCCTAACTGTAAACAAACCTCTAAGAAACTGCAGCAAAGCCCCCGGCAACTTCCTTCATGTCCGAGGTGTTTTACGAAACATTCACGCGAGGATTGTCTCCAACATTGGGCTGTGTGTCACAATTGCAAAAAGAAAGGTCATGTGTCTTCCATTTGCAAATCCGACCGCATACATGATGTTCATGAACATGACGCTGATTCTGCTCTGTGTTGTCTGTCAATTGCACTTCTTCCCTTTCAGGTAAGTTATTCCTCACTGTCCAAATCTTTGGTCAGGATTTTCGCATGCAGGTGGATACCAGTTCTGCTGCCACTATAATTAATTCTCAGGGGTATCTTCAGTTGGGTTCTCCACTCCCATCACCTGTCACTTGGAAATTACGGACGTACAATAAACAGAAGATTTCTCTCTTGGGACAATTTAATGCTGTGGTATCTTACAAATCCGTCGTTCGCACTGTTCCCATATTTGTGGTTGGCCAGAGTACTGCAGAGAATCTTTTTGGTTTTGATGCCTTTCGCGTTTTTGGGTTCTCCATAGACGACTATGTCAATATTGTCTCTGATGATGTTCCTTATGCTCAATTGGATTCCTTGTTGATGACATTTTCGTCCCTTTTTTTCTCCTGGGTTAGGCCGTGCAAACGACTTTGAAGCTCATATCACACTCAAACCCACTGCTCGGCCTAAGTTTTTTTCGGGCTCAGCCCATTCCTGTGGCCCTTCGTTATAGGGTAAAACGGGAGCTGGATCGTCTCACTACTTCAGGGGTCTTGCTTCCTGTCACTTCCAGTGAGTGGTCCTTTCTTGTCGTCGTCATTGCTAAGCCCAATGGTGACATTCGTATGTGGCGATTTTAAAGCCACTGTAAATGCGCAATGCCTCATCGACACTTGCCCTATGCCCCGTCCTGAAGAATTGTTCACTAAACTTGCGGGAGGCCAGTATTTTTCTAAAATTGACCTGTCGGTAGCTTATCATCAACTTCCTCTCAATGCGGCTTCCCGGCAATTTCTGGTTCTTAACACGCCTTTCGGCCTCCATCAATACCAACGATTGCTATTCGGCATTGCCAGCGCCCCTGCTCTCTTTCAGCGATTCTTGGAACAATTGTTGCACCCTGTCCATGGGTGTATAAATTACATGGACGGCATTGTTGTCACTGGCTCCACCACAGAAGAAAATCTTCAGAACCTCCGCACACCTTTTCCTGTCTTCCAGACTACTAGTTTTAAGTGTAATCTTCAGAAATCACAATTTTTTTCAGGCATCTATCACGTACTTGGAATTTCAACTCTCTCGGGATGGTATTCGTCTGCTTCAGCAAACTTGCTTCGATCGATGCCCTTCCTCGCCCTACATCTGTTAAGGAACTGCAGGCCTTCTTCTGGAAAATAGCATACTATCACAAGTTTTTACCATTTGCTGCTTCGGTGGCTTAGCCGTTGCGTCACCTGTTGCATAAAAACGTGCCTTTTCACTGGTCCACGTCATGTGATGCGGATTTCAAAAAATTGTAGACTATGCTGAAACAGGCCCCATGCGTGGCTACTTATCGACCTGGCCAACATCTTGTTCTTGCCACGGACACCTCTCAATACGGGGTCGGTGCAGTTCTTGCGCACCATTTTTCAGACAGCTCTGAACAACCCATTGCGTATGCCTCCAAAATGCTCACGGACACCCAAGAAACGTATTCTCAAATTGAAAAAGAAGCTTTGGCCATTATTTATGCTCTTCATAAGTTTGGTGTTTTTCTCTATGGATCCAAATTTCATCTTGTTACGGATCTCAAGCCACTTGTTTCCTTGTTTCATCCATCACATTGCCTCCAGCATTGGGCTCTTTACTTGTTTCGTTTCCGTTATGAGATTCATTTCTGGCCGACGGCTCAACATGCAAATGCTGATGCACTGTCTCGCCTTCCCATGGGTCCTGATCTGGCATTCGATAGGGACGAACTCTTGTGTTTCCATCTGGATATTGCCGAGCAGCGGGTTGTGGACGGATTCCCCATCAGAGGGGACCAGCTGGCAGCGGCTACGGGTTCTGATCCTATACTCTCCCGGGTTTTACGCTGTATTCAGAAGAGTTGGCCAGATCGTCTGTCCGCTAAGACTTCTGACCCGTTGGGAAACTACTACACTTTGCGCTATCGCCTCACAGCTAGGGATGGTGTTATACTCCTTTCCACCGACAATGATTCGCCGCGTGTTGTGGTACCTGTGTCTTTGCATGCTTTGGTCTTACACCTCCTTCACCAAGGGCACTGGGGTGTGTCTCGCACAAAATCTCTGGCGCGCCGTCGTGTACTGGCCTGGCATCGACTCTGAAATAGCACACATGGTCGCTGCCTGCGGCCCTTGTGTGTGTCAGGCTGCCACCCCGAAGTCATCTTTGTCACCATGACCTTCGCCTGGGACGCCCTGGGATCGCATTCATGCTGACTTCGCGGGTCCTTTCTTAGGTACTTATTGGCTCCTTGTAATTGACGCCTCCTCTAACTTTCCTTTTATTGTAAGCTCAGCAACCACAAGTGCTCTTGCCCACATTTTTTCTTTGGAAGGCCTTCCCTCTACTCTTGTTACTGATAATGGTCCGCAATTTGCCTCTTCCAAATTTGTGGATTTTGGTGCTCATCAGCGTTATGCATGTCACGTCACCTCCGTTCCATCCACAATCAAACAGTGAGGCTGAACGACTGGTCCGCACATTTAAGGCTCAGATGCAGAAACTCCAGACGTCTTCTGCTGCTGATAAGCCAGTTTCTGGCTTCTTACCGTTTCACCCCCATGGGTGACCACAGACCGGCTGAGCTCTTACATGGCTGACAACCCCGCACGCTAATTCATCTTCTGCGGCCTTCCACCTCGCGGTTGCCTTCGCTTCGTCGGTTCACTGCTGACGACCTTGTCTGGGTACGGGGACATGGCAGGCGGCCAAAATGGAGACTGGGCCGCATCTTACGACACCGTGGCCGACACCTGTATGAAATCCAGACGGACACGGGTGTTGCAGTGCGTCATTCGGACCAGCTTCGGCCTTGTGTGCCGGCAATGCCTGTTCCGAATGCCGCTACACCACCTTCAGCTCTACTGGACACTCGGGATCTTGGCGTCTCTCCTTATTCACAACGCAGCCCTCTCACCGTCATCTCCATGCCAGTACAAGAACGGACACCATCAGGAGACGTGCCCATGCAGGAACCAGATGACCATCATCTGTCGGAGCCAATCTACTTGCCTCCTTCTCCTACGGATGCCGACACATCGCCCCACAGTGGGCAGATTGGTGCACGGGGCCCTAGCAGATTCGACCCCTACTTCTCTTCTCATTTCGACTCATTCTCATTGGGGACACTTCCGTCCATACGGGAAGCCTCCTCCTCGAGACTTTACGGCCAGTCACACAACGCCTATGGGCGTTAGCGATCTACAGGCCACCTCCATCAAGACCAGTGAAAAAATTTCAAAGAGGGAAAAGTGTTGTGACTCGCCGATCATTCAAAGTGCCGCCGTGCAATTACGCGCGTCCTCTACATGCGGCGCTGTCTGCCAGCCATGCAGCAGCTGTGCCACCTAAGCGGCCAGCCAGCGGCCGCTAGACTTGAACTCAGTGCTCATTCGAATGTTACAGTGTTCACATGTCTTGCTTTGTCAACTTGCTCAGTGACTTATATGTGTTGTGTCGTTTTGAAATATGTGTGTTCAACTTGACGTTATAACAAAACATTTATGGTGCTTTTTAAGTAAAGGTAATATTGAAAGGTGAAAATTTTTTCCTTCGACAAATTTTTCTTGATTCTGAATGCAAGTCAGTATTTTATTTGTTTATGAGACACTCTAATGATTTACCAAGGAGGCTGCAAGTTAGTGATTCGGCTGCTGTTCACATATCAGAAAACCAGGTAAAAATGTTACCACATTTTAATCAGCTTTAGAACATGATGGTTTCATTCAGATGAAGCAAGGAAGAAAATTAATCCATAATTAAATGTCTAAAAAACAAAATAAATAATATTAAACGGACTGTAATTGTTATCGTGAGAGTAACTTACAGTGGCAATACCCACTGTGGAGATAGCAATGACAGATGTCGCTAGATCGGGGTGTATGAGCAAAAGTTTGAGATTTGACTGGACTGTGATTGTGAACTTTTATTTATATGTTATTTGGTGTTGTTATGTATTACCTGCACCTTCAAATATATTGTGGTCTGTTTTTCACATTTGCTCAAGCACAGCACTATGGAAAAGTTGGGGGGGGGGGGGGGTCAACAGTGATATCATCTTGGCTGTGTTGCACACACGGGCGTGTGCAACACAGTTGACTGCATTGCGTTGGCACTGCAGAAGCTGCAGTATCGGCACAATACAGTTAGATGGGACAACATAGTGGTACAGGTTTGTTTTTTTTTGTGTGTGTGTGTGTGTGTGTGTGTGTGTGTGTGTGTGGGCGCGCGCGCGTGTTCTCAAGTGAGGCAGCACAGTAATCAAGACACTTGACTTCAAGATGATGAGGGATGAAATCAGTATAATTGAGGCAAACATCAGGATTGTTTCTTACATAATGTTGTAGTCGATTTCCTCTTTACCTTATTGGTCATATCTCTGTCATTATTTGAATGCTGTCGTGTCAACATATTTGTGCAAGTGATAGAGTTGAGAAGTTCACTATTTATCACTAAATAAACCTCAGAATATCTGTAGGTACCTCTTACATTTGTGTTCAGGTGAACATGATGTTTGGATTCTATGTGTATAGTGATCAATTGAGAAATGTCGTTGTGGCTGAAATCAAGTGATCATGGAAGAGGCATAGACTTCTATTTAATTAGGACAGGGATTTAATGGGACAGGGAATTTCATTAATAATGAAACTTACTGATAGATTAGAAGTGTGTGCCGGATGAGGACTCCAGCCTTGGACTTTAGTCTTTTGTGAGCAAGTGCTTTATCAATTGAGCACACAAATGCAACTCAACAACACTCCAGCACTGCTTTACATCTACCAGTAACTCATCTCACCTTCCAAACTTGACACAAGTTGTCTTGCAATCTTGGGGAACAAACACTCATGGAAGAAAGGATATTGTTGAGACTTGGCTAGCCACAGCCTAGGTAATTTTTCTAAAATGACTTTCACTCTACACTAGAGAGTGCGCTGATTTGAAACTTCCTGGCAGATTAAAACTATGTGCTGGAATGGGACTTGAACCTGGGATCTTCCACAGGCAAGCAGCCTACCGACTGAGCTATCCACCCACTCAGCATTACTTCCACCAGTACCTCATCTCCTCTCTTCCAAGCTCCAGATGAGGTGGTGTTAGAAGTAAAGTTGTGAGGCATGGTCAAGAATTAAGGACCAGTTTTCACAAAACTGGCTTTATACATTTTTTAAAAAGTACTTTAGAAAAACACATACTCATCAGCTTTTCTACAAACCTATCCAGCCAGCTTATTCCAAACTTACAGAACAGTTTTGCAAAACTCACCTCATGCATATGTAGGTGTTTTTCATAACTCACTTTAAGCTACTAGTTTGCAAAATACGTTAGAGGTACTGCTGGGTTTTCTCATAATTTGTTTAATATGCAACAGATGTCAGAACAAGCTTTCTGACTGTGTTATGGTACTCATGGCATAATTGTTTGGCTTGATAGTAAATGGCAAGGCGTGTTACTGTGTGCACCAACTATGCTGACACTTGGCGCAGTGTCTGATGGGAGCTCCCAGTAGCCTCTGCACCAGGTATCTGTTTAATTTGCATGCGCAATATTGAACTGTGTTTGTTGATGATAGCTGCTATGTGAGTTGATTGCCTGTTTCCACCATATCATGAAGTTAAGTGTAGAAAACTATACTTTGTTAAATTGTGAATATGGAAGGTGGGAGTGGATATAATATTCCTGTGAGTGGTGGTTGTAAAAGAAGAGAAATATAGCAGTCAGACATCTTCAAACCAAATCATATCGTTATTCGAAGCAAATTGCAGCACCTGGTATTGACTGCTGGTATACTGAAAGGTGTGAGGCAAGCAACCATGGAGGGAAGGCTGTCAGGCAGGCAAACACTCTTATTTCTATAATCTATTATATTCTTGAAGAGATAAGAGCAAGCAAGATGCATTCCCGTAATTCATGGATAAATACTTTAGCACCAGCTAGACATTTTGTAGATCACACTCCAGCTAAGGCTTCTACACCAGTGTCTGTTACGTGTAAGATAAAATTTCAAGGTGGATCCCAAGTACCAGTTTGTGCTGCTACATAAAAAAAAGGGGAGGGGGCAAATATGTCGTGGAATCACTTAACCCAGACTGCTCAGCACTATCAAGAACATGGAACTAGACTACAAGAACGAAGAGGCGGCATAGTAGCACCCCATGCCAAGATAGGTAGGCCCCAACAAGTGAAAGAACATTTTGAAGTACGAGTGTAGACAGTGCCATTAATGCAGAGGGAAAAGGAGTAGGTCATATGTCCCCCCAACATTAAATGTAAATATAATCAGGAAATTTTTTGTGAAGTATCAAGACAAGAAGGCAATAAAAGCCATTGTGCATCAAAATTTAAGACAATGTGTGCTAGGAGTTTTAGTCTCAGCTTTGGTACCCCCCACAGTGACACCTGTTCAACATGTAAGGAGCCCAAACTGAAAATAAATGCTGCAGAGACTGAGGATAGTCAGAAAGTGTGTAAAACTAATCAGTGCTTGTGTAAATCACATGGAAAGAAGTTCCACAGCATCATGAACAAATATTCTGAAGACAATGCAAAAGTTTGCTTTGACGTGCAACAAAATGAACCTCTACATTGCAGATTTATTGGAAGAACAGGTATTGTTCTGTAACCTGATTGTGGTGGTACATTAACCAGAAAGGATACTAATGACATTTTTCAATATATTCAGTGTGAAACAGAATCTGTAAGAGGCATAAATGAAATCCCATCTGCACTAATACACTTTCTCCTACATTTTTCGGAAGAGAAGACTAGAGGTATTGGCAAGAGAGGCTTTTTTCAGACTCGAACACCACCCGGAACAAGAATTCTAAGATTCTCTTTATGCTAGCACATTTTATGGAATGAACTACAGTGTTCTCCAAACTTGCCCACTAATTTCCTATTCATGTACATATTTTCATTCCACGTGTTTTCAGTAGAGTTGAAGAGGAATATTAGAAGAAAGAAGAGATCATATCACCTAGTGAATGCAAGAATATTCTAGTGAAGTTTGGAAAGGTGCTGGTAAGGAGTGAAGACTGGTTTTCCTATGACTTTAAACGGATTGCTAAGGAAATAAGTCTGCCTTGCCTTTCTAAATGATGGATGTACAATCAAGAACTTACAGACAAACCAATCGTAAGATTCAGTGTGCTGTTAAAATGATATATTTCTCTGGACAGAAGTATATAGGGATAATTTGAAGCAGGACATTTCCTTCATCCAAAGCCATGGAATGTGCTGCGATTATTCCCAAGGTAAACCACATGAGTGCAGAAAAGAAGGCTGTAATGAAGCTGTGTGTTCCCTTACCATTCCCAAGGATACAGCAAGTTTCTTCAATGACATACTCTCTGCAAGTGGTGAGGAATACTAAGGTTATGAAAGCACACGGAGAAGTCATGAGGACGAAGGCCTGCTGAAATTGTGTTGAAGAGAAAAAGGAAATATCATTTTAAAACTTGAATGTAAAAATCAGGCATTTAATATTCAAGAGTCAATGATCTAGTTTGAGCATAAAGCAAGTTTTGAAAAAGAAAACTATTCTTTTCTCCCAGCTGTTGATACACTATCAAAAATGCTTTGTATATGCAAAGACTATCGTGAAACATATTCAGAACTGTACGGAATGCATTTATGGAAAAAAATCCATAAACTTGCTTGTTAATTAAATAAATTTAATTTTTTGCATAAAGCAAGTTTTGCAAATATGGTCCTGAGTTGTGCTTTGATAGCTCAGTTGGTAGACCATTTTTCCACGGAAGACATAGGTCCCAGGTTCTAGTCTGACATACAGTTTTAATCCTCCTGGAAGCTTCAGACCAGCACACACTCCGCCATAGAGTGAAAATTAATTCTGTAAACAATTCATTAATAATGTCAGATTGTACCACATCTCTTATGACTTCATTAAAGATGGGTTATTTCTTGTATTACTGAACTGAGCATTATTCCTTGCATTTCTGAACTGAGGAAACTAGTGTAGTGTTGAAAGTCTGAATTTGTATTTTATAACGAAAATTGATAATATGTAAATGGATAGATAAAAAGTCTATTCACAGAGCAGCGGCAGGGGAAAAAAACACACACACTATTTTCCTATTCATGCACGTAGTTACATACCACCAGTTTGTGTTTTTGGTAGGTAATTACTTATAACAACAAGAACCAGTCACACCTGTACAGTGTTCTTAACCTTCCATCTAAAGCACTCCCCCCCCAATTATCTTTGTTACCAAGGGTCTCACTTCAGTCCTAAACCTGCATTTAACCATGCTGCTTTGGAGAAGAACATACTTCCCTTTACACGTAATGTCAACTGGAAATACCACTTTGCAACTCAATCCCAAAACCTTTCCAACCAAACCTGACATTGAACCCTGCCTTGAATAGTTCCGACCATGATCCCAACTTGATCCACCACCTTAGCTTTAGAATCATCCCTTACAAGCCTTCCAAGAATTCTTTACATCCAGCATTGATTCACAATCTTTCCTCAGGACCCTGCAACAGGAACCTAACATGTCCTCCGCAGAACTCCAGGCTCTACATTCCTTAAAAGCTAATGACTCCATCATTATCCCCGCAGCAGACAAATGATCTACCGCTGCGGTACTTTACCGACAGGAGTTTGCAAGTGAAGGTCTACACCAGCTGTCAGACACCTCTACATAGAGCATCTGCTATTGAGATCCCATCCCTGCAATTCAAACTGACCTGCAGTGCCTCCTAAAAACCTCAGGGTCCTCACAAGGACTTAAGCCTCAATCCACAGAACTTCTTACCCCATTCAAAGCACGCATCCCCACCTTTTACCTTCTTCCTAAGGTCCACCAATCGAGTCATCCTGGCCGTCCTATAGTTGCTGGATTCAAAGCACCCACCGAATGTATATGTGCCTTAGTTGATCGACACCTGTAACTCATAGTACAAAGACTTACTTCCTACATCTAAGATACCAACCATTTCCTAGATTGTCTGAAATCCGTACCCATCTCACTCCCACCACACACCTTGCTTGTCACTACTGATGCCGTCTCTATACCAACATCCTCCACATACATTGTCTGCTGCCAAACATTTCCTTAGTCAACACCCACCTGATTCCAAGCCTATGGCATCTTTTTGGTTGGTTGGTTGGGTTGTTGTGGGGAGGAGACCAGACAGTGAGGTCATCAGTCTCATCGGATTAAGGGAAGGTTGGGGAAGGAAGTCTGCCATGCCCTTTCAAAGGAACCATCCTGGCATTTGCCTGGAGCGATTTAGGGAAATCACGGAAAACCTAAATCAGGATGGCCGGACGCGGGATTGAACTGTTATCCTCCCGAATGCTAACCACTGCGCCACCTTGCTCGGTTCACATCCTTCTTGCTCATCTTAATCAGCTTTATATTTACCAACAATTACTTCACCTTTGAGGGACAGACATACAGACAGATCAGGGGTACGGCCATGGGAACCAGGATGGCCCCTTCCTATGACAGCCTTTTCATGGGTTGCTTGGAGGGGGCTTTCCTGGGATCCATAAGCCTTCAGCCCTTGATTTGGTTTAGATACACTGATGACATCTTTGCCGCATGGACTAGTGGTGAGGCTGACCTGTTAAAATTCCTGTAATCTCTAAATACCTTCTCCTAACAGAATTTCACATTGTTCTATTCCGAATCCAATGCCACTTCCCTTGATGTTGATCACACTCATCCCCACTGAAGGCCAGCTACACACTTCCGTCCACATCAGACCTACTGACAAACAACAGATCTTATGTTTTGACAGTTCCCATCCTTCCATGTGAAACGTTCCCTCCCATACAGCCTTGGCATTTGAGGCAAATGTATTTGTTCAGATGCAGTCTCTTTATCACTCTCACTTTAGCAAGACTAGACGTGATTATCCCAAAAGCCTGGATTAAAAACAGATTTCCTAGGCCATCACATCCAATCCTTGTACTGCTGATCCCTCCAAGAAACAGCTTCAGAGGACTCCACTTGACACCCAATATTATCCTGGTTTGAATATGTTGATCATCTACTTTGACAAGATCATGACTTTCTAAAATCATGCCCTGAAATGAGATCCATTGTGTCTAAGATTTTACACACCACACCTAGAATAGCTTTTCATCACCCTCCTAATCAATATCTTTCTCCTACCCCTGTGGCCATCCCCACTGCACCCGCCTACCATCATATATTCCAGCCCTGCAACTGGCAAAGTGAGAGTCCCCTTTGAAGTGACATGTCATATACCAGCTGTTACATCAATTTGGTCTTCTACGTGAGCATGGCTACCACCCAGTTATCAGTCAGGATGAGTGGGCATAGGCAGAGGGTGTATATAGGCAACAAACTATATCCTGCTGCAGAGCATGCTGCACAACATGACAGTCATGACCACAGTGCCTGTTTCACCATATGTGCCCATCTGGATCCCTCCCCCCAGACACCATTTTCTCAGAACTCTGCTGGTGGGAACTAGCACTACAACATGTCCTCGCTTTTTGCCACCCATTTGGCCTTAAATTACGTTAATTTCTTCTGTCGCAGCATTTATTCACAGTAACTACTCCTTTCTTCACTCCATTTTAGTTTTCTATATCTTTCATTCTCTGACTTGTCTGTCCACCGTCCCCCCCTCCCACCTCTGTTACATACAAAGCAGTTAGCTTTTCAATCTTATTAATTCATGCATGATGTTTTAGTAGTAGTCTCTGTCTTGCATATTACCCTGTCTTCCATCATTAAACTCTGAGATTTTCAAATTTTGTCTGCTGCAGTCCCCAGCAGTCAGTCTGTCTGTCCTTCTCATACTGTCGAGTAAGTCTCACGTGACCACAGGTTTTGGGTGAATTTTCTGAACTACCCCTTTCCCTAAACCTCTCCAGTCCTTTCCCTCTTCCTTCCCCTTCAACTCTCCTGCCAGGAGGAGGAGCCACTAGCTCCAAAAGCTGGTAGAAGTTGTTTGTGTGTGTGTGTGTGTGTGTGTGTGTGTGTGTGTGTGTGTGTTCCACTGCTGCCGTGTGGTGAGTAGATTTTTTTATCTATCCATTTACACTGAATTTGTATTTTGTAGGATGGCAGCTCAAATTCCTTTCTGGCTATCCAGTTTTAGGTTTTCCACGATTTCTCTAAATTGCTTAAGGCAAATGTTTCCATGAAAGGGACACCACTATTGCCCCCACCCAATCTGAGCTTGTATACTGCTCACTCTGCCACTTTTCTGAATCCGCAACCTTGCCATTTTTCTCATTTGTCCACAACTAGCTATTAAGCTCCATCTCTTCTTTATCTCTCTCTACTTCTCTAGTAGCTTGCAGAGATGGAAGTCACACAATGAAAACTCTGGGCTGTATGTCTGAGGTTTCAAGATCTGTTTATTTTGTGCATAGTACTTCAATTTGTGTTGTTGTGGAAAGCTTCTGGTGATTACTTACCAGCTCAGTAATTTCTTGTAACTGCATGCAGATAATTGTTTTGTCATGTTTCTGGGCATTTGTAAGAATGTTTTTATCCTTTAACTGGTTCTTAAATACGTTGCTAAAAATCTCTTGTAATTTTAACATCTTTCGAATAGTAGAGTGGGCCAGTTTCTTTACATGTTTGCATTCTTGTTTTAAGAGAAGACCACTACTGCTAGAACACACAACAAAAGGTAGGATTTCATTGCTAAACGGCATCAGGAGTCACCATTTCTTACCAATCTGTAACAGTTATCTTTGACACTTACCACACACATCATTATGTGCAAAGAGCTCAGATTTTTTGCCTATTCCTACAAAAATTATGTTTGGTACCCTTTCTGAGATTATGTGGCTAGAACTTTTATTTGAGCATTGCTTACAACTTAGGAGACATTTCGCTAAAAGCCTTGTCTAACTTTGCTCTCAAATGACAGGTTTAATGTTTGTGTCCATTGCTTTGGGTAATGAGATCTTAAGAATGTAAGTTTCCTCATTGAGAAGCATCTTGTGAAGTTGCTCTAGAGGCAATACCTTGTGGGTGAAGTGCATGTTGTGGATTAGTTTCTTTGAGGAGTTTATGAGAAAGAAACCCTACCAATAGGAAAGAGATAAAGACTGAAACTTTGAATTTAGTTATGTTGCACACACAAATGACCGAGTTGGTAGTGCCTCACTCGGGAAAGGTCACTGTTTTAAGTTCTAGTCCACCACTAAGATTTAATTGTGCAGCAAGTTTCTATAATAATAATAATAATAATAATAATAATAATAATAACAATTCTTACTTATTTGTCCATGGTAACTTATACAAAGACTCGTCATGTTTTGTGCCTTTAGAACCATATCATCATACCATAAATGTAAATAATGTGTATAATGAGTAGCACATTATATATTGTTATGTAAATACCTGCTGACACTGATTTACTATATACAAAAATAGCACTATAAATAATGGGGTTCAGAAAATTTTGAGTAATTATAACCATCTTTTAATTAACAACTGTTCTGCTCCTAAAAATATTTCCATGGAGTTGCATTATACTATTCGGCAACTTGTTATAGAACTATCTCCCATCAGGAAGTAGGCTGTGATCTGTAGCTCCTTTATTTCTCAAAATAATTTAATTAGATAGATAAATTCAATATCTATTATATCTGTCCAATTAAATTATTTTGTCAAAATTGATTATTTTTGTTCTTTTATTTCTCATTAATCTTTGATAATCTCATTTGGCTCATGCTCTATGATGATGAATGTTTCTATTCATTGTGTTTATTTCTTAATTCTCTTTTACAAACATAATTATTTTAAGGACATACACAGGTTACATACAGTCAGTAAATTATACTTGATGAAATCAGTACAGGATTGATAGTTGCCATTATTAGAAATTATTCTGTGTACTGTCTTCTGAAACCTGAATATCCTATACAGGTAGACTGTGAGAACCTCACTGCAAATTTCAGTCCAGTATCTCAAATGTGGGCAGGCTAAAGTATATATATTTTAGGACAGGGTAAGTTGTTATATTTGTTTTAATGAGCCAGTAGCCAATTACAGAGGTACCTGACATTCTCTCTCTACAGAAGATTTTCGCCTAGTAAAATGCCTAGAAATTTATTTTTATCCGGTGTTTCAGCTGCAGAAGTGATTTGCTAATTGTGTCCACATGAGATTGATTATAGTTTAACAAGAATTGCATCACAACTGTCTTCTGTGTGTACACACCCTAGCTCAAGAAAGGATTTATTCCAAATCCTAGATCTCCTTTACTCCTAAGGTATTTATTCAGTATTAGATATTCTGTGATGTGACCAAAGCTCTCTTTATTGTTTCAAAATGCTGCTATCTGTTCAGTACAACCTCAGATAACAAATGATGTGTTGTCAGCGTAGTTCACAAACATCAAATTTTATGGCAGTGTTACGCCATTAATATATTGTACAAAGAACAAAAATGGCCCAAGAATACATCCCTGTGGGACTCCACAGGTGAGAGTCCTGTCTGTTGATTTTCCCGTCATTCTTATAGCATAGTTTAGCACATTGTCTTGCAGAAGTAAGAACTTCAGAAATTTAGTACCACACCTCTTATGCCATAAGTTCCTAATTTGGATTCAAGTACTGAATGGTTCACAGAATCAAAGATCTTAGACAAATCTAAAGGAGTCTCAATGATTTTTGAGCAAGTCATGGAGATAGAGAGTTCCATGCACTGTCCAGCTAGTGGCCACTATCAAGTTTCATTAGATTTTCTGAATTATTTAATAATGGAGTCTCAAAAAGCTGTTGCTGTGGTCAGAATTGTTTTTGTAAATTCCAGCCTTTTACAATAAGAGATTGTCCTTCACTAATCCCAGAAGGCCTTCTATCTTAGATGGTGGGTGGAAAACCATCTGAAATTTACAAAATGTTTCCAACAAAAGAAAGAAAAGCTAAAGATTTAGCCAGCATGTTCTCCTCTTTATCCACTTCTTGATCCTTGGTTTCAACTGATTGAGCCCTGTTAATCTACCAGATAGAATTCTCATTTTCTCTGAACACTGCCTTTAGGTGGGCAAGCCTTTTAGGCAGCTACCTAGATCTGAGACCGTGTAAGCTCTGTGAGCAAGTGTGTTAAGTACATGCATAGTTTGCATCGGGTATGACAAGTAGACACTTGTAATTACAAATTGGTATGAGTTTACTTACTATAAACTGATTGTCCCAGAGAGCCATTGTTTTTCTGGCTAACAAAGACATCCAAGAAAGGCAGACAACATCTTTCTCTATTTCCATAGTGAACTGGATATTGTTATGAATGGAGTTGAGGTGTAGTAGAAACTCCACTGATTTATCTTCTCCATGAGGCCACATTATGAAAGTTTTGTCCACGTATCTCCAAAATTCAGTTGATTTAAAGGCAGCTGATTCAGTTGCTCTCTCCTTGAAATCCTCTATAAAAAGGTTGTCTACCAATTTGGAGATTGTATTCAGCAGATTAACAGGGCTCTATCAGTTAAAACCAAGAGCCAGGAACTGCATAAAGGGAGAACTTGTTAGCAAAATCTTTAGCTTATCTTCCCTTTATTGGTAATATTTTGTTTAAGGTAGCAATGGAGTACGATAAAACAATTATTCTGATCACAGAAACATCATCTTGTGACTCCATTATTAAAGAATCTGTGGAAATACTACTGTTGGAAAATCAGATAAACTGTGATAGTACCTACCAGTTGGACAGAGTATGTAACAGTACCATCTCCATGATTTGCTCTAATCAATGATGACATAGTACATCCTTGACAGCATTGAGTGGCAACCCAGAGGACAGCTTGAGTTCCGCAGTTCCACCAGCGAGGGCACTGCTGCTAGGTACTGTGACCCACCTGCCAACTTGATTCTGACGCATATGCAGAATATTCACTGCACTCTATATATTGTGTAGTGGAGGACGTTTTCATCAGTCTTCCATGGCTCCCTGAGGATGACTGGCAGGTGGCAAGTTGAAATATTGTAGAATCTATTGAATGACTGCTGGCTGCATGCCAAAAATTAGTTTGAACATTCAATTCTCTGGGAAACTTTTGAAATTCACATTTATCTTCCTTCCATCATTTCTTCTCGCTCCCCTCCCCTCACCTCTCCCCACCCGACAACTTATTCCTCATTACATGCCACTGTTTTCCATTTAAGTTAGATTGAAAGTTCTATGCATACAGACTCTCACTGTTTTATCAGCAGTTTCTCCTCTTTCCCTGCAATACGTTCTGCACCCTATGTCACAACTATCCTCCTGTTTATGGGTGCAGCTGCAGGTATAAATGTGGGTGTGTTTTCTGACACCCATATGAATACTCAGTTTGCATAACAAATTTACTGGAACCACTCACCAAGATTGTCAACTACACTACCCAAATACCAATGAAGTGTACTGCATCTTATGTACCTGTAAAAATACATCACTTAGCATGATGAGAAATTCCGGAACTAATAGGTTTCTGAACCATGAAAGAAAATACAGAGAGATGTACAAGAAATTTTGACATGCTTCATCAGTGTTTTATGGTATACAGAGGGTTTTTTAGAAGTGATAGTCAATATTCAGGGGTATGACAGGATGATCATTTGAAACAAAACATGAAGTAAACATGTGCTCTAAAATACATACCTTAAGAGCTATGAGCAATTCTTGATCTTCGATGTGTGAAACAAATCTCTTCTAGTGCAGGATCTTCAGTTTCCATATATTGGGAAGTAGTAGTATGGACCAAAACAAGGGGAAAAAATCCGGTAAATATGTGTTCCAAAGTAGTGAAGATGAAAGAGTGCTCATAGCTCATAAGGTGTGCATTTTAGAGTAAATTTTTACTGAACTTTTTTCCTTGTTTTGGGACATACTACCACTTCCCAAAATATGGAAAGCAAAGAGCTAGCAGTAGAAGAGATTTGTTTCATAGTATCGAAGATCAGGAATTGCTCATAGCTCTTAAGGTATGCATTTTAGAGCCAATGTTTACTTGACTTTCGTGTTTCAAATGATCATTCCTGTCATGTCCCTGAATATTGATCGTCACTTCTGAAACATCCTGTATATTATCCGTACCAATAATTCATGAGTAAAGGGGACCACTCGCTACATAGCAGATGTGTTGAGTTGTCAACAGGCACATAAAATAGAATGAAAGCTTTGTTAGCTTTTGGATGAATCCTTCAATGAACTAAGAATAATACATATACTGTATACATGTGTAGGTTGGGTGTGTGGCAGAATATCACTTAATGAGGAGTAGGGAGGATTGGGGCTAGGATGTTGGTCATTTCTGGGCGTGATGATCAGATAGTGGAAGCCCTGGTAAAGGACTGTAGCATCTCAACTGTGCCCTTCATAAGGACTCCTACTGTCTACAGTCATGACTGAAAATGAGCGGCATTCTAAACCTCCTAAAGTAGTATTCTGCCGCCCACTCGCCCTACGGAACATCCTGATTCATCCCTTGCCATAAAAATCATATCCCTGTGCAAGACCTGTCCAATTCACCTACCCTGAATTTCCTACTACAGTCCACTCTCAGGCTTGTCTTAGCACATCGGAGGCAGGGCTACCTGTGAAAGCAGGCATGTCATATACCAGCTCTGTTGAAATTTCTAAACAGCATTTTATGTTGGCATGATTAGCAACCAGCTGTCCAACAGAATGAATGGGCACTGGCAAACTGTGGTCAAGAGCGGAGTTGATCTCCCAGGGATGGAACATGCTGTTGAGCACATTTGCAAGTTCCACGCTGCTGAGCACACACACAGTTCAGTGGCTGGTTCATTACTAGTGCCATCCGGACCTTCCCCAGCACCAGCTTTTCTGAGCTATGCAGATGAGAGTTATCCTTGCAACACATCCTTCTTTCTGTAATCTCCTGGCTTCATTTGTGACTAACCCACTGCACCCACATACTCTACCCGACAGTTTCTCCCTCATTTGTACTGTCACCACCTACTGTCTGTCTCTCCCACATCTCTATCCCACTCATCTCCTGCCTTCTTCTGAGGTGTTGACTACCCCTTTTCCCACTCTCTCTGTCTTTCTCCATCTACTGCTCTACACCCCCCCCCCTCCCCCAACATAACCCCTCTCCCAAGTGTACCCTCCATGGGTTCACATGCATGCATTTTTTGGCCATCCACTAAAGGATTTGTGTGAAAGCTACCAAAGCTTTAATTTTGTGTGCCTGTCGACAACTCAGGGCTTCTACTGTGAGTGAGTGGTATCCTTTACCCCTAAATTATTTTCATTCTGTCAAAACTTTTGTTACCTTATTTCTATTATCCCTAGAATTTATTTACATTTCGATTATTAGCACACTTGTTATTTAAAAGATCTATGGAAACTTTCAAGGATGTCAACAACTTGTAACAGAATGGAAGAAAAAGTAGGACTAAACACAAATAATATGTGGATATTACTCTTACATAAACCTCTGTTTCCTTGTAAACACAACGAAAGCTAATAGTCCTGCTTAAATGGCAGTAGAATCTCAGTATATATCTAATAACTGTTAACACAGCATGTCATTCATGTTACTGATACATTGGAAAATGTAAAGTACACACATCAACTAAAAGAAACCTGTGAGCAGCAGTACAGTCACTGATGACAACAAGCCTAAATAATTTATTGGAAATATGCCCTTACACAGACATAAGCTGCCCTTTATTGTTATTTATTTTTCTGTTAACACATATAATGTAAGTTGGAAATGAAATTACATAATCTGTTACATAAACAACTGAATCGACATATTTGGATATTAAGCACATTGCCAGTGACAAAAACATAATATCCACAATTAATATGCTGATTAAAACTATCATACATATAATGTTACTGGCAAACACCTTTGGGATGTGCTAAGAAAACAGGAAATAAGGCAAGTTAAATTGTATGAAAAAGTTGTACTCACATTAAGTAATACAAAGCACTATGCATTAGAGATAAATGTAGTGTAAAAGAGATGTTGTCTTCTGTAAGGCTGTTGCTGCTGATCATAGGTACTTGCCCAAAGGAATAGTTGAAGCCAGGAGTGGTGCATGCTGCTATAACTCTCCAAACTGCTACATTACCCCCATGGGTAACATTGGGTTTGGTACCCTTCCATTCCCCATTCATGAAGGACATTTTGGAGATTTAGGTTTGGAGCTGCAGATGGAGCTGCAGAGGTTGGGTTTGAAGATGTGGGTGTCAAAGAGTCTTCCAGAATGTTTGCGAATGTTCACAAATGTTTCATTATCCGGTTGTGGTAGGGATATATTCCAGCTCAGAATGGTGTAATTCTGTAGGTCAGTCTACTTTTGGAAGTCGAGTAGAGCAGATCAAGGAAAAGTGAAAGTTATAGCAAGTGAAATAAATGTAAAGTGAATTCTTTAAAGTATTGAACAGTGTTTTAAGTGGAGGGCGCTGATGACCTCGATGTTGAGCGCCCATAAGCCCCAACACACCACTTTAAGTGGAATTTTAATGGATTAAGAAATATTGAAGTTTAACGGTATGCCAAAACATAAACATAAAAAAGGTGGAGATCTTGCCAGTTGTGAATTTAAAAGAAGGAAACAGAAAGAACAGTAAGGAAAAGAAACAGATGAGAAGAGGGAAGTCCATTCATCTTGATAATAGAAGAGAGTGAAGATGTTGAAAGAAAACTTAACAAGTGAAGGGTGAGATTAAATTAGAGAAAAGGGCTAAATGAGACAGTCAGCAAGCAAGAAATTGCTCAAGAAAGAAGACAAAATTAACTAATTAGTATTAACAATGACTGAAGTTCCTGAAAGACATTGATCGTAAGAATATGAATGAAATAATAAGTGTACAAGAAGTGCAAAGCAGAAAAAGTAGATATTACAGTTTGGCAAGTGAGGTATTCTATTATGATCTCGCTAAAGGGTGCAACAAATGCAAACACATTGATACTACAAAAATGGATCGTGTATGTCATTCGGGTGGTGCAAAGAAATGCAGTAGAGAAAAGCCAGGAAAGTGTTACAAGAGGGACAAAAATTGATTAGCAGCATTAGAAACTCCTCTGCTAGAATTATTTCCTTATGTAACTAGTATTTTACGTTGTAGGAAATACTGCAATCAGCCACATTTTCAATGACTTTATTATATATTATATGTTTCTGGCCTGAGCTCATCAGTGGATGGTAACATTAGTTTCTTTGTAAGTTTTACATTTGCATCTTAAAATATAATGAAGTTTTTGTGATTACATAATTTTTACACTCATATATGCTCTACACATTGTACTTACTCGATGAAAAGTCCTCCTTTACATATTATAAGACACAGGTTTGATTTTCTTTTACAATCCATCATGATCAATTAACTGAAATAAATACAAGATGGTAGATATATTTGTTTACATCAACTGCTGATTTGGTGTGACAAAGAAAGTGATATATGTACAGATATGGCTCACTTGTTGATTATTTCAAAGCTACTGCTTTATAGTACTGATAATTTTATACAGTTAGACATTTAATTATTTAGGTTTAAAAGATGATGCTAATGGCCCATCAAGATTTTTCTTTTTGTCAGTTAATTATTATTTCTGACATTTTAAATTACAGGAGTTGTAGTTGTATGAAATTTTGGTGGTGCATTTGGTTTTTCAATTCTAGTTAATAATTGCTGTCAGGTTTATTGAAGTTGTATATTTCTAATTCCTCAAACTAAGTCATCTGTATTCCATTTGTAGCAACATGTAATATCTTTAAGTTTTCTTCGGTCCTTATGTCTGTGTTTCTATGTTGGGCCAAAAATTATATATATAATGTAAAACTATGTAATCAAAAACTTTATTACGTTTTAGGACAAAAATGTAAAACTTGCAAAGAAGTCACTGTTAACATCTGATGATGCAGTCAGGCTTGAAACTAGTCATGGTACAATAAAATTATTCGAAAAAATTTGTGGCTGGTTGCAGTATTTCCTACAGTGCAATTTACAAAAACAGCTGTGGTGTTCTCTAACCAAAATAGATAAAATAAAGTGGTAACCTGTATTGTTGATTACTTAAATGGATATAAAAGAATTTTTAAGTGTGAAATGCTAGAATTTTAATGATTTCATTAATGTTTATTTTTTATATTTTATCTCGGGGGAAAAAATGAAAATAATGATCAAGTGGAGTGGGTATTTTTTAGCTAAAATACATGTCACATCTCCATTACTTACAAGCTACAGAGTATCACTTGTTCAAGATATTCTGAATAATTTAACTTCAAACATTTTGGTATTGCTTAACTGTGTCTACACAGTATTGATAAGGTAACACTTGCAGTAATGCTTAACTCTTTGACTGCTGTTAACAAGTTTACTCTTTGTGCTGCCTGCTGTGTCCTGGGTGCTAATGTTGAGTTCAGTCACAGCCACCAGTTTTCCCCTTAGTGCAGTTGATGAGCCAAGTCGCACCCATTTGGCGGCCCCTTAGCGCAGATGCGTAGAGACGAACCGCTGCCTGAGTGCTGATAACGAGATAAGTTGCACAAGAGACTTTCTGCCCCATTTCTCAGTAGCCTTTTGCAGTTCTGTCCGCCAGCTTGTCAACAAATTCTTTGTCTGTTGTGAGCCTAGATTTCACACTGCAGTTCGCTGTTCATTGGAATTTACATCAGTGTTCTTCGCATCCTGTATTTTACAAAGAAAATGCCAAGACGTTGTGGGTGCATTGAGGAAGAAATCGTGGAGATTATCACTAGGAACAACAGTGATAATGAGCTACTTGATTTTGATAAAAGTGATAGCTCTTCCATATATGCGAAAACTTTAGTCATAAACTGTCCATGTCAGCAGGTGTGTCAGTTCATTCTCACATTTCAGCAAGAGATGTTAGCTGTTATGAATCTGAAGAATCCGAAAGTGATAGGGAAACACCTATGAAGAAATTATGCATTAGAGATAAATTTGACTGGAAAGAAAATGATTATCAGCCAGTTGATCTCTCATTTGATGATATGCTATTGGGATGTGTGTGTCAAATAGGGAATGGGCCAAGTATTCTGTCAGTTTTCATGTTATTCTTTACAGAACAACTGTTGAAATATGAAATATATATCTGATGAAACGATTCGGTTTTATTTATTCACCAAGGAGAATACTCCAGAATCAGTTCATTGTCAAATATCAAAGTGGAACCATATTGAATGTGAAGAAATGTGTTGTTTCATAGCTGTTTGTCTTCTGATGCCTTGCATGAAAAAACTGAAAATTGGTGAATACTGGACCAGAGATGTTCTTCTCAATACTCCAATTTTTAGTGAGCTTATGTCAAGAGACCACATTTTGTTACTGATGAGAATGTTACATTTCAGCAACAACTCTGCCAATACTGGAGAAAACAGAACATTGCTGATAAAATTCGTACCACTTTCTGTTATGCATTTAATCCACAACGGAAACTAGGCAATAATGAAATTCTGTTATTACTCAAAGGACACTTATCTTTCAGACAATTCATTCTGTTGAAACTGAGTAGATTTGGAATAAAAACATTTGTGTTATGTGATTGTAAGAGTGGCTATGTCCTAGATTTCATTGTTTATACAGGAACATCAACAGAGACTGAGTTACACAGTTTGGGGAAATGTGACAATGTAGTGGCTACACTTCTAAAGCCCTATTTAGAACTTGGACTTACCTTCTGCATCAAAAATTGCTACTCAAGCCCAAACTTATTTTCCTGGCTGCACTGTCACAGGGCCAATGCATGTCGTATTGTCGATAAGAACAGACACCACATGCCAAAAATTCAGAAGAAATTGAAAAAAGGAGATATTCAATTCATGTGTACTAATACAATGCTTGCCATAAAGTGTTGTTTCAAAACGGAATTGTGGATGCTAACCACAGGTAACACCACAGAAATCATTGGCACAGGAAAGACTGACAGAAATACTGGAGAGAAAATTAAGAAACCACAAAGCACTGTAGATTATAACTTGAATTTGGGAGTGATTGACCCTTCTGATATAGTGCTTAGCTCTGCTGAATGTATACAGAAAACAATGAAGTGGTATAAGTTATTCTTTTCTCATGTTCTCGATCTGTGTGTTTTAAATGCTCATATCCTACACAGGTCACTAACATATCGTAAAATGCCGATAGCGGAGTTTCATCTGTCGCTAGTAAGGGAACTTATGGAAGCATATGCATCACAGCACAGAAAAGCTGCCAGGGGAAGGTGTTCTGATGAAAATCTTCTAAGGTTTGTGGGTGGGCATTTTCCAAACATCAAGGACATTTTCCAAACATTATAACAAGTGAGCATTCCAAGAAAAGTATGCTAACACGTAGATGCATTGTTTGCTGGAACAGAAAATGTGTCGAGAAAGCAGGTACGAATGTAAAATTTGCAAGATACCATTGTGTGGCATATCCTGTTTTGAAAATTACCACACTAAAAATGAATTACTAATCACAGCACAGAACAAATACAAGAACGCTATCAGAAAGAAACTTTGAAAACAAAAACAAAATTATAAAAAAGTAAAAAACAAAATAAAAATATATGTTTAAATTCACCAGTGCCAGTCCAAACCCGAATGGAAAATATATTCATGAAGTGTAAAAGGAACTCCTAAATTTACAGTTCATAACTTTGAATCTTCTCTAAAAGTGAATTTAATGTGCTAACAACAAGACAGACTTCACAGCTTTCAAATGTTGGAAAATCTGTTGAGTACTTACATGCAACAAGAAAAAAGATCTGTGGCAGACAATCAATCACTTCCGGTGATTACAAATTGTAACTGCACTGACTACCATCTACAAAGGATGGCTGCATCTGTGCCTGGATGGAATACTTTACACAGTGTACCTATTACAGGTAAAGGATCTGACTGCGGATGACTAAGCACTCAGTTTGTTAATTCTCAGAAACAAATAATAGGTCATGTGAAATTTCCAAACACATCACAAAACAAATTTAACAGAGTTAAGCTAAATTGTTCTTACCATTGCTCACAGTAAATTTCGATGTTATAGTGGTATGAAAGATGATCCGTATGATGCTTTCTCCTATAAACAATGTAATACGACATTTTGAACAACAAAAACAACATACAGTAATCTGTGGCTTAATTTATTCGTTTTTGAGGTAGCACAGTGAGGAATAAACAGATATGCAAGAAAGAACAGTAAACAATTCAAGTAAATCTAACGAATCGCATCACTTTCAGCATAAGCTACAAAAATCGTGTAAACAAAACAAACTACTTAGTGATAGAAAGTAGTTTGAAGGATTTGGTTTGGTTCTGCAGTCATTCATTTTCAGAGAAACTATGTAGTTAGAGCATTTGGTGCTTCGTCTGGAGTCATAGTCACTCCAGAAACATTCAGCACAGGGCGAGTGGGGCAGGACGAGCTGCTGTGACCTCAGTGGCGGCTCATGGAACAGGCACTTAGCAAAGGTAGCTGGATTATGCCACGGGCCTCAGCATGTTAAGCAGATTGTGTGCCTCCAGCAGTCAAGGGTTAAATATTGATGCAGAGAAGTTCCCTACTGGTCTTTATTGACTGGCTGAAGCATATTACTCATGTGTCTCAGTTGTCTATGGATCTAAATGCCTTTGGTTCAATTCCCCGTCAATCCTAGGACTTTCCTCTGTCAGTTTTCAACCTCTAACAATGCTGATTAATGTACAATAAAAAAAAGTGAGATACCCTTGTTAAACCATAGGCCTCCCTGCAACAGGCAGGCTAAGTCAGACCAAAGGCAACAGTATACTACTTTTAATAGGATGATGCACAGTAAAGCACTGTGGTTCTCAAACGAACCTCTTTGTTGATGACGGCTTTATTTTATTTTATTCTTTCATGAATTTTCCTTGTCCTTCCTCCATCGCTTTCCTCTCTCTGTTTTGTCTAGTTCCTCACTACAACATTCACAATGAAGACAAGCCCATTTGTTTTAAGCTCTTCCATATTATCATGTATTTGAATTGCTCTTATGAAAGATCACTTTGGCTGTGAAAAATATGTATATATGCCAGTGTAGTGCTGAATCATTATTAAACTGACACATGGGGCTATTAGTTGAAAATTATAATTTCTGTGAATATGGAGTACCTTAATACTTTTGACATGACAACTTTTTCAGTAACAGTTTGTTCCACATTTTACATTACAGGTTCTTACAAAGAGCACCAGTGGCATTTCTGCAAAGTGCAGCATTGACTTCTATTTTACAATGTGCATTACTTGCATGCACTTTAGATCATAGAGATGCCAATGCATCAGTAATGAAGTTTTTTTATGATCTGATACACTCAGGAAGAGCTCGAGAGGTAAGAGACAGTGAAATATTTATTGAAGTTTAAAAGGTGAATGAGATCTACAGTTGCCAACTGTTTTCATATCAAGTTTTTTATAACGGAAATATTCTCCTTTATTACCACACCAAGTCTGATACCTGTTTGAGTTGAATGATGTCCTGTTCCAAAAAGGCTGTGTCACACAGGCCGTGTTGCCGTGATAGTGTATAATATGTAGCATATTCCACACAGGTTTCTCAAAAATGTAAAGAGGTTCTCACAAATAGAAGAGTGCATATTTGTGCACATGTTTACATTTACATGACGAGTGAAGTACATCATGAATCCAACATTTTTGAACAATGGTGTTGAACTCTGTGTACAGAGTGCTTTTTAGCTGTATTGTTTTTATTTGTGTGAAACCTGTTTCTGTTTTTAACAAACTTGTGTGGAATGTGCTACATATTATCCACTATGATGTCAACATGGCATTTGTGATGCAGTCATAATGAAACAGGACATATAACAAGTTTTTAGAAGCTTAGAGGATGAGAGTCTTCAATTTGAAACCGGTCATCAAGAATAAATGGTACTGAATGAGATCTTGATTATTAAAGCTCATCGATAATATATTCAGATCGCTCTGTTCTGTCTCTAATTATGAGAAATTTCAATCTTTATTGAATGTTAGCCATCAAGTGTACAGTTACAGCCCCCATCCCCACGCATCTTTGTCTCTCTCGATTTTTGTTGATATCAAGACCAACCATAATGTCCATTGACATTTGCTAATCTTAGGTGACATCTTTATTCCATGCAATGTGCTTTGTTTTTGTAAATGATGCAATGTAAGAACACTTATTGTTTGGTTTACAGGAGGAAGCAGATTTCAAAATACGAAAAAGTCTTGTTGAAGGTATCATCCGTGAACATGGACAGACTCTCATTAGTAATTTAATCCATGCTTGTGTCTTCTACTTGCATTCCTACATGCTCTCTGATGTTGCTGATGTTATCATGGAATTAATGCATAGTGACAGAACTGTAAGTATGAATGTTTTTGAATGTTTTTAATGCATTACCTTATTCATTTACTTACATAAAATTCACACAACCACACAGACACCCAAAAGCTAGACTCGTCTTCCATGACCACGGTAGTGTCTGTTCCGGTGTCTTGTGTTGTGAATGTCTTTGTTTGTAAATGTGTGTACCTGTGCTAGAAAATGAGCTATTGCCCAAAAACTAGTGTGAATGCTGTTTTCTGTTAAGTTTCTGTGCTCCACATGTTCATCTGTTGTATGGGAGTTGATTCTTTCCATTGTTTTACATATTGTTCCAGCCAGGTATTTCAGTTATTGTTATTCATTTGCTTTGTTGTTCCTAATTTTTGTCATATTATTTATAGCAGCTGCTAACTTTAGTGCTGGTTTGTTGTGGTGTTTTCCAGTAACAATCTATAATTTTGGCAATATGGTCACTAGTTTACTGACATAATACAGGGCGTGGGCATACTGAGCGAGGGACCGGGGGGGGGGGGGGGGGGGGGCCACAGCTGCCCCCCACCCACCAGAAGATATTTGCAGTTTTTCACTAGTTTACTGTTTTATTTAATAAGAAATGCTGCATGTTTTCTCAGATTGTACAAGTGCATTCATGTATTTAAAATGTTTATCAAAAGCAGTTTTTCACTGGTTTACTGTTTTATTTAATAAGAAGTGCTGTGTGTTTTCTCGAGTCCTTGTCCCCCCCCCCCCCCCCCCCAGTTCAGATCCTGGGTACGTCCTTGATACAGGGTGTACATAAAGTCTGGGAACACTTTCAGTTATTTATTGCACAAGAACCAAACGTTGTACAGATATCATACATATGTCATTTTGAAGAGAAACCCTGAAAGATTCCCCCTCCCCCCAAATTTATATACTGCCACAGCATAGTTTGGTAATTTGCCGATAGTCAGCGTTAGTCACAAACATGATGAGTTCAGGCACGGAGCGAGCTTTCTGTGTGTTGGAGTTCAACAAAAACACCAGATCTCACTCTGTGTTACTTTTTTCCGGAACACATTAAAAATCTGGTGTATGTACTGCCTCTACCACATGATGTAGCAGAGCTCTGGGAGAGAATATGGGAAGTAACTGCCACAGTCGTCAAGCCATGCTGGGATGGGTATGGTAAGAATTTGATTACCATATTGACATCTGCCGGGTCACTCATGGTTCACATATCGAATGTTTGTAGAAACAACTTTCAGAGCTTCTCTTCAAAATGCAAAATGAATGACATCTGTAAATTGTTTCGTTCTTGTGCAATGAATAATTAAAATTGTTCCAGGACTTCATGTACACCCTGTATATATTATGTATTCATACCACTTTTCCCCCTTAATGGTGGACTTTGTAAGCAGTGGGAGGTAGTGTTTTATAAATCTTGCTAACTAGCCTACAAAAGACTTTCATTTCAAGAATGTCTGGTTGTGTACTTCCAAGCAAGCTGCTTTGTGCACCTCATTTTACGTGCTTCATATCTTTGGGATCAATATTAAGAGGGCTGAAGAGTATTTGTGGTTCCTGTTCAGAATGACAGTTATTCTCTCTTCAGATAATGGCTTTTTAAAGTGTTTAAAGAACTCTGCAAATAGGTCCAATTAACCATTCAGTGTCAGTCAGTCATTGTGTGTTTCTTCGGATTTGGATGTATTATGGAAGGGCAAGGGACCACTACACCACACTCCCAACTTTTGTCAGTATTTGACCTTGGGCCCCATACTTTTTAATCCTCAATTGGCCTCAAATGATGATTGCACCCCATTCCACTCCTCCCACTAAAGAATATTTCAGTCTGTGCTTAGAAAGTGTGATTGACCACTGCCCACTAAATGACGATGGAGTAGAAATTCGAGGAAGTATAATACAGTGTTCCAGGTTTGCAGGTAACATTGCCCTTAACCCTTTGGCTGCTGCAGCCATGCATACATCTAGCTGTGTTGACCGTGCCATTGAGGCATCCTAAACCTGTTACCTGTGCTAATGGCTTTCCCCACAGACAGTTGCGTGCAGCTGAGCTCACCGATTGGCCAATCACACCCTGAGGTGCTGAATATTTCTCGAGCCAGGGCATTCGCGGCTGTCTCGCCTTCGAAGTGTAATCACTGACACACAATGTATCTCGATACTTTTTCCGTGGCTTTGAATCTGCAGATGAATTACTGGACACACAAGATGTGCATTGGAACTGTGGATGATGCTAAGAATCACTGTAATAAACAATATGTAGAATTAATTATTGTTAGCTTTGCCATCTTAAGCTTACTGCAATTAATGAAAATGAATTTCACATCAGACGTGTTTTGCTTTTATTTACAAAGTATCTTCTGTATTCACTGGTTTTCCTGTTTCATGCTTTGCACACCACTGCCTTCCCTGTCTTCATTGGCGGTGGTTGACAGTTAAAGACAATGTCTTTGTACATATATAGCTGGCAGACTTTTTTGCCATTTCCATAAGTGAAGTGAGCTAGTGCCAATGCAGCAGAAGAAAAAGCTGAAAACATCAAAAAAAGCTGCCAGCTAAATGTATACAAAGACGTTGTCTTTAGATGTCAACCTCCGCTAATGAAGAGAGGAAAGGTATTGGTGTGCAAAGAACGTAAACTTGAAGCAGGAACACCAATGACCACAGAAGATGCTTTGTAAATAAAAATGAAACGTGTCTAGTGTGAAATTCTTCTTCATTAATTGCAGTAAGATTAAGATGGCAAAGCTAACAGTAATTAATTTTAGGTCTGCTGCAGAAGATGGCCATGCAAACAAATGTGATGATTGTTTAAATCAGCAATGTAGTACTACGCTTGTTTTAATTTTATGCTTAACATATGTAATAGATTTAATGGCATCTGAGAAATGCAGTTTGTGTTTTTGAGAGTGCAGTAACACTTCTGTAAAATGGCTTCACAGTCAGAAATCCTAAGTGTTGGAGTATCTTTCACACCTTTTGAATATATTTTCCATCCTCCTTTTTGATCCGGGCTTTGTAGACACTGGTGATGTTAAAAATATATTTTTTGTTTTTATTTTATTTTGTATACAATTTGTGTTTTTTATTTCCTTTTTGTTGTCATTTACTTTTAGAAAATTGTCAATGTCTTTTCTCTTCTGAGTGATTATAGATGGTTAATAATTTTGTTTAGTGTGATAGGCCTCAAAACATGACACTACACTCAGTGGAATGTAGAATGCTCTACATTCGTATATCGTTCCTCAGCGCACTTTCTGCTTCAAGCATACTGTGCACCAACGCATTTGCGTACATTTCTTCGAGTTTTCCATCTCGGTGGCCTTTGGAAAATGCCTCTCAGTAAATCTTAGAGGATTCTCATTCCAGAGCATCTTCCTCTGCCAGCTTTCCTCCATTCTTTTGCTAAAGCTTCAACAAGGTCTCTTACAAGATTCAAATGAAATTCCACTAGTTGCATTTTTTGTCCGGTTACTACTCTGAGGAGAGCATTGGCATTTAAAATGCACAGATCCACTACATGGAAAAAGAACTTTAAGTACCACTGGACAGCCTTTCGTACTGATTGCACTGAACTCAGCAGTATGTCACAGCAGTCAACAGCATGTCACAGCAGTCAACAGTACTCTTGTTGTAGTCTGCAACACATTGTGGTTTCCTTAATCTTTCACCTGTCTTTCTGTTTGTCTTTTCCATTTCAAAAATTTCTGCAGTATTACAGGTGGTCAGCATTCACACGTGTCTTTTGTCACACCATTTCATCGCAACGATTGTGTTAGTGGACATAAACTGTATATCACCTTGTTTTAGTTCTGTAATTTTGGCATGCTGCATCTGTTTTTGCAAACAGTACCAGATGTGTTTCTTCTATGGTTATGAAGCCAGAGGAACAGGTCTTGGTTTGGATACCAATTATCGACATAGAGCATATGTCCCCTCCCTAAAAATGGTTTCATCAATGTTGTTACTATGTCGCCACTTTTCCCCAGATTGTGGGAGTCAAGTTCAGTATTTGTGCCCGTGTAAACAATGAAATCCAGGATATAACCCATCTGGCAGTTTCATAGCACAAATGTTTTTATTCCAAACCTACTTCTTTTGGAGGGTTGCAGAGCATTTGGTACGGATGAAATGTGCTGCAAAATGTTATGCAAATTTTATCAACAATGTACCTAATTTTAAATAACCTGTCTCCTTCATTGCTGAGAGAGTTATCACTGAAGTGAAGCATTCTTAAAATTAACAGAAAACGGTCCCTGGACACAATTTCGCCGAAAACAGGAGTGTTCAAGAGTATGTCTGTGGACCAATAGTCACTGATTTTCAGCTTTTTCACACGATCTATTAGCATGCAAACAGCGACAAAGGGATGCAGTTCCTCAAAACCCGTTTCTTTCCGTTTGGACAAACGAGAATGCTCTGATTCTGGCTTATTTTCTTTCGTATATATAAAAAATCTGTTGGTTTCATCTGTTACTAATTTCATCAGTTCTTCTGTTAAAAATGTCAGGAAATATAACAAAACACTTGAATCTGGCCCTAAACCACACTTGTGTCCAGAAGGTGAAGCATCAAATGCGTGCATAAATGGACAAAAATCACTATTCTTCCAGTAAAACGTGTCACTAAAGCAAGCTCTTTCCACTGGCACTTCATTATCACTCTCAGGCCCATCAGATTCTGAATGTATCCCTCCCTTGTTGACAGATGCATTGTTCCAGCTGAAGTACTCAGCACAGGACTGTTAATTCAAGATTCAGTTGAAGAATAATCACTATCATCGCTGTCAAAAACTTCATTCTCACTATTGCTTCTAGTGAGAATTTCGATGATTTCTTCATATGTACAACCATGACTGCATGCCATTTTCTTCTCATAACGTTAACAGCATCAACAGTCAGTAAAAGCATAGACGATAACTGCTGCACAAGAATACAGCATCAAACACTCACTAGACTTCAACTGTGCTAGCAGAACGCTGAACAGCTACTAGGCGCTTGGCATGAATATACGACATGGCGCGTTAACGCTGCCAGAGGCCACAGGGGAAGAAGTGGCAGTGCGTAACAACATGTCAGGAGGTCACAGGTGCCACTAAGGCGGTATGCATAGACACGTTCAGAGTACCGGGTAGAAGGACTGGTTGCACACGTAAACACATTCAGAGCACACAGGGACAGGTACAACGGCACGCGTTAACACATCCAGAGCAGTTAAAGGATTAAATCAACAGATGTAGTAGTATTACAGGATGTAGTGGATACCATTGAAGCTGTAGGAGGAGTTATGGACTGAAAATCAAAACAACAAAAACAAAAGTAGTGGTCCTAGCAGGAAATAAAATGGTGAAGATAATGCAGAATGAAGGAATATTAGAACACGGGCAAAGCAGTAAGCAGAATAGAAAGTGACTGGAGGAAGACCACAGAAATTAAAACTGAAAAGCAATGGCAGAGAGGCCTTTTTGTAAGAAAAGGGGAGTTTCCTGCAGCAGTGCAGACAAATATTTGAAGAAAAGTGTAATAAAATGTTTCATAAGATGTATCCTGTGTGGTGCTGAAATGTGGACAGCAAGGAAGAAAGATAGAACCAGGCTTTTTTGGTGGAGGCTACAAAGAACAAGTTGGATGGCTAGATTGAAAAATGAGGAGATGCTGAGAAGAGTGGGAGTGCAGAGAGGATTATTGAATGTAATAAAAAGAAGGAAAAGAAACTGGATTGGGGATATTGAAAAAGAAGAGGATAAGAAGCTAATAAAAACAGCCTTAAATAGTTATATGGAAGGGAAGAAGAGATTTCAGATCCTGGATATGTACATGACCGCAGCACATACAGCAACATTACAAAGGAAGCAATGGACCACAGGAAATAGAGGCACGAAAAACCTGCCTACATAGCAGAAAACTGATGTCAGTACAACAATAATTAGACAAAGGTAGATATTCATGATCAATTGTTTCTCACTAGGGTACCAAAAAATTAATAGTGGCATAAAGAAAGCATTAACCGAAACAAAAGTCTGATGATGCACTGTCGGAGGGAAATCTCTTAAGACAAAAAAGGGGTAAAAGAAAGTAGTATAACGAGTGACATCACTTATTGTATACTGAAAATGTAAAATAAAGCACATGGATCACATGGAAATTGTGTGTCTGTACCCTGACAACCTTTTGGTCAATATTGCATTCATATAAAATTTTCTTCTTCTTCTTCGTTGTAAAATGCCTCCATAGCAAAACGGTTAGTTTCACTACCTTCAGTGGGGAAGGATTCATGTCCATTCAGACCCAAGGCGCCGAATAAGGAGCTGCTTGGACATAAAAGCAGTGACATCATCAAGATTCATCTTTTTGCAATAACGGCTGAAGGGATTGACGATATGCTGATTGCATGTCCCACAATCATAGATTGTTCCTCTTGCTGCCTTGTAAGCAGCAGTTGGCCATTTGCAGCAGGTCTAAGGCCGAAACCTTGAGCGATGGTCATATTTACGTATCTTTGGTGTATTTCCCTAAGTAGTGAAGCCTTGAGAAGTAGTTGCATGATGTTTTCCCCCTCCTCCTCTATTCTCTTTATTGTGAGTTTGGAATAGCAAGCAATTACTGCAACCCTGTCTAGGACACATTCTAACGAGACTTTGCTTCTTCATTTGCCTCTTCCAACATAAATTGGGCAACAGTTGTCTAAGACAGCAGCGCTATCAGAACAACTGAATAGACATTCTCAGTGCTAGGGATGAGAATTTGTTTGTGGACAGGGGCCAATAACTTTGTGCAACCTCTATATGTTGCACAAGGTTGATACTTTGTTGAGAACTAACTAGGTATTGGTGCTATTTTTACTGCCAAATTTTTCCTTAAAGGAAACTACATCATTTCAGAAAAGTCTTGAGATTGTGACCAATACTATCTGTAAAGACATTAACATGGAGAGCAATGATCCTGTTACACACTGCTGGGACACAAAAGACATTTCTTCTGTGTCTGTAGATGACTCCTTCATCTAGGATAATGTGCTGTGTCCAGCCAGTCATGAGCATTTTGATCCAGGAACAAATGTGTTCAAGTATTGTACAGAAATATACAGTGATAGCCAGAACATTATAACCACTGATTTACTATCGACACAAACCCATCCAGGTGATAGCAGCACCACCTGTTGAGGAATGACTGCTAGCCAGACACATGCGCGGTGCATATAGTATCATTGAGCATGCTGTCTGTGTGTAGAATGGGCAAGGTGCAGGATCGATCTAAGTTTGACTGAGAGCAGATTGTGATGGCCCAGAGTTTCATCACAAGCATTTTGGAAACTGCATGACTTGTCTGGTGTTCGAGGAGTGGTGTGCTGGATGTCTTCAACAAGTAGCGAAACCAAGGGGGAGCCACATCCAGACATCGTGGGGTTGAGCGGCCGCCTGTGATTACAGGTGTCAACATTGTATTTTGGACAGACTGGTGAAATAGGACAGGCAACAAACTGTGACCGAACTAACGTCAGACTTTAATGCTGGGCAGAGAACAAGTATGTCTGAACACACAGTGCACCAGACACTGTTGAATGTCACAATATACCTTCAACATACAATTGTCAGTTGAGAGGCTGTTGTAACTATATTTCATATTAGTTCTATCTTCAAAGGTGACTGCTGCCTCCTGGAACTTGATCAGTCTTGCTGTGTGAGGATTTGGTGGACTCTAAATTCCAAAACCAGCAACTGGACAGCATTGTCACTCTTGTATTAGTTAAATTCTATTCGTGCCTCTTTCACTACTGTGGAGTTTGACAGTGGAACATTGTTTAAATTGGATAGCAAGTCTGCATGTTACGCTTGGACCAGCAAAACAAAGAAGTTACCTATTGAGCACAGAAGGGGGCAATACCATCAACTCCCCATTAACTGTGCATGACATATGGCTCTGGTAGTGGCAGCTGTGTGTTTCATATTGAAAGCATTCATTGTGTTCCCCACAAATGTACAGTTTTGAGGTTCGTTTGCAAGGCTTATAACTGTCTTAGCATTGTGCTAAACACTTCTGCTGCTAGCTCAGCATGTTCTGTATCTTATAATAAACACACCACACAAAGAAACAAAACTTTTAAATGACAATAATAATGTTTGGCCTTGTACAAACATCAACTCATGTGAGATTGGCTTTCTGTGACAGAGAAGAGTTTGACTGTGCAACATGTTTCGATGAGCATTGTACTTAAGAATGTCAAGACAAAATTTCTATGGGATCTATTTTGTAAACATCTTACAGGAGGTCCAGGCTGCACGTAAATGATATGCAACATGACTTAACTTAAACATTGTACATTTTTAAGGTCACTCACATTAACTTTTGACCTTGAATATCTCAATAGATGTCTTCTTTTAAACTGATGATAAAATTTTATACAGAAACAAGGACCTGTGGCTGAACCTTCTACATTAAAACACTTGGGAACTACAAACCTGTATAACTCCTCAAATATTGCTATAGTTACATTAAACTACAGTCTGGCATACTTTGGGATTTCCCTGGTGAAAAAGGTGAAATTGGGGGGAAACATACAGTAAATGCATATCCAGTTTGGGAGAGAATGGAGAGGCTGAAATAAATGCGGGATCTGAAATCATCATGCAGTTGAAAGAGCACCATAAGCAGTGATAAGATCCAAATATTGGCACTTCTTCGGAAATGTTGCAGCATTTGAAGGACTGAAAATTAATTTGGTGCCTCAAAACTATTTAGTGCGAAAAGCAAAACAATTAGTTACAAAGTGTGGTATTGTAGCAACTTTTAATCTGAAACCTAGGTGTGTCCTAAGTGAACATGTTATGAACTATGTCATAGAATTCTACAGCAGAGAAGATATGCATTTTGCCTGGGAGGAAGGATTTTGTTTGTCAACGAAAATAGTTTGAGGTTTCATAAACAAAAACGACTGGTGTTGGAAAATCCAGATGAAATCTACATCTACATCCATACTCTGTAAGCCACCTGACGGTGTGTGGCAGGGGGTACCCTGAGTACTTCTATCGGTTCTCCCTTTTATTCCAGTCTCGTAATGTTCGTGGAAAGGAGGATTGTCGGTATGCCTCTGTGTGGGCTCTAATCTCTCTGATTTTATCCTCATGGTCTCTTCGCGAGATATACGTAGGAGGGAGCAATATACTGCTTGACTCTTCAGTGAAGGTATGTTCTCGAAATTTTAACAAAAGCCCGTACCGAGTTACTGAGCGTCTCTCCTGCAGAGTCTTCCACTGGACTTTATCTATCATCTCCGTAACGGTTTCGCGATTACTAAATGATCCTGTAACGAAGCGCACTGTTCTCCGTTGGATCTTCTCTATCTCTTCTATCAACCCTATCTGGTACGTATCCCACACTGATGGGCAGTATTCAAGCGGTGGGCGAAAAAGCGTACTGTAACCTACATCCTTTGTTGTCGGATTGCATTTCCTTAGGATTCTTCCAATGAATCTCAGTCTGACATCTGCTTTACCGATGATCAACTTTATATGATCATTCCATTTTAAATCACTCCTAATGTGTATTCACAGATAATTTATGGAATTAACGGCTTCCAGTTGCTGACCTGCTATTTTGTAGCTAAATGATATGGGATCTATCTTTCTATGTATTCGCAGCACATTACACTTGTCTACATTGAGATTCAGTTGCCATTCCCTGCACCATGCGTCAATTCACTGCAGATTCTCCTGCACTTCAGTACAATTTTCCATTGTTACAACCTCTCGATACACCACAGCATCATCTGTTGAAAGCCTCATGAACTTCCGATGTCATCCACAAGGTCATTTAGGTATAATGTGAATAGCAATGGTCCTATGACACTCCCCTGCAGCATGCCAAGCATTAAAAACTGAACATCCAGGACTGAAAATAGGACATACAAATTCTGCTAGTTACGACCCAAGAAATGTGTTCTAGCTGATACAGCTAGTACCCATAATGTGAAAGTATGCAGTATTCATCAAAACATGAAGCTCATGGTGGAAGATTCCAGATTGAAAGAACTGACACTTGATGTTGACTGTCAGCTAGTACAAAGACTGTCTAGCTCAAATCATTTGTAATCCTGCACAGCCGAAATGGTATATGTCAACATGTGAGAACTACCCCAGTACACATTCTACACACATCAATAAAAGTTTTGCATCGCCCCGGTTCCCAGAATTCCTGAAGATAGACGTTTACTGTGGGTATTGTGCCACAGACACAGTCCCTTTGACTGTTCAGAGATGTCACTAAACCCACCCAAAGATGTATACAACCATGCATGAGCAGCACCTATTAGACAGGGGGGGGTCCGACAGCCGATCAGTACCAGTCATTCCAAGAGGAAGGAGGTACACGGCTCATGTTGTCTGTAGTTCAACCATACCTAGACGGTCAATACCAGGGTTCAATCGTCTCCGCATTGTTACTTTGTGATAGGAAGGGCTCTCAACAAGGGAAAATGTCCAGTCGTCTCGGAGTGAACCAAAGCAATGTTGTTCAGATGTGGAGGAGATACAGAGAGACAGGAAATGTCAATGGCATGCTTCGCTCAGGTCGCCCAAGGGCTACTACTGCAGTGGATGACCGCTACCTACGGATTGTGGTTGAGAGGAACTCTGACAGCAAAGCCACCATGTTGAATAATGCTTTTCGTGCCGCCCCAGAACGCCGTGTTCAGACTCAAACAGTGCGCAATAAGCTGCATGATGTGCAACTTCACTCCCAACGTCCATGGCGAGGTCCACCTTTCCAAACGCGACACCATACAGCATGTTAAATATCGGCCCAGCAACATGCCGAATGGACCGTTCAGGATTGGCATCATGTTATCTTCACCTACAAGTGTTGCATATGCTTTCAACCAGACAATCATCAGAGATGTGTTTGGAGTCAACCCGGTTAGGCTGAACGCCGTTTGTACGTACTGTCCAGCGAGTGCATCAAGGTGGAGGTTCCCTACTGTATGTGAGGGAGACGTATGCCGCTGGTGGTCATGGAAGGCACCGTAACAGCTGTATGATACGTGAATGCCATCCTCCAACCAATAGTGCAACCATATCGGCAGCATATTGGCAAGGCATTCGTCTTCATGGACGACAATTCGTGCCCCCATCGTGCACATCTTTTGAATGACTTCCTTCAGGATAACAACATTGCTCCACTAGAGTGACCAACATGTTCTCCAGATATAAACCCTTTCAAACATGCCTGGGATAGATTGAAGAGGGCTGTTTATGGACAACATGACCCACCAACCACTGTGGGGGATCTATGCCGAATTGCCATTGAGGAGTGGGACAATGTGGACCAACAGTGCCTTGATGAACTTGGGGATATTATGCCATCAAGAATACAGGCATGCATCAGTGCAAGAGGACATGCTACTGGGCATTAGAGGTACCGGTGTGTACAGTAAACTGGACCACTACCTCTGAAGGTCTCGCTGTATGGTGGTACAACATGCAATGTGTGGTTTTCAAGAACAATAAAAAGGGCGGAAATGATGTCTATGTTGATCTCTATTCCAATTTTCTGTACAGGTTCCAGAACTCTCGGAACTGAGGTGATGCAAAACTTTTTGTGTGTGTGTATAATGAAATACCTAGGAGAGTTGTTTCACAAAAACAGAAATAACATAAAAACTATGGAAGGCTACAGATAGAACAACTCTACAAGTGTGCCGTTTTTCTGTGGAAGACTTCTTGAAAATATTAGAGACAAATTAAAAAAAGCTGCTCCTGCACTCCTTTTCACAGCGATCCAGCAGTCTCAATTTCTAATCATATGACAGTGGTTACACTTAGCTCTTTTCTGAAACCATGCCACGAATCTGCAAACAGCTTGTATTTTGTGAAAATGGCACTTAGCTGTGAAACGGTAACACTTTCAAACATCTAACTAAAAGTGAGAATATTTGGAGACACCTTCCTTACTTCCCTTTTTACTCCGTTTTCCCTGCTCTCATTTTTAGAACAATTGGCTACGGGTTTCCTCTAATGCTGTACTTAATCAGATAGGAAAGAGGTTTAGAGATTCCTTGGTAATAGCACTGTATGTACCATCCCATCAAGATGAAATTTTTTTTCTTTAGCATGTGTATTACCTTGCATACTTCCCACTCATTCTCTTTCACAAATTCAAATTCGGTAAACTGAGTTAGGTGACTCTTCTTCTATAATATGGGTTGAATGGTCAACAGAAGTGAAGTGGTTGCTAAAAATATTACATATAGTATCTCGAGTTTTTTACTACAATGTTTCTGTCATGCCTTATCCTGAATGGTTCTCTGTTCACTTTGTTGGGACCTTTACACTTTTCAATCACCTGTTTTTACAATATTTCTGTCATGTCTTCTCCTAAATGGTTGTGTGTTCATCTTGTTGGGACCTTTACACATTTCAATCAGCTTTGAAGATGCTTTACTTATGTTGTCAGACAGTTCTATTGTGTTGCAGTTAATCTGCTTCCTTTGCTATGCCCAGTTACAATTTTCCTAAATAATCTGAATAGTAGTGGCTTTATAAAGCGTATTTAGATCATGTATACTGTGCCAGAGCCTAATCAGTTTTAGTCTCAGATTACTTCCATTTTGGCAGTGCTTAGCTACCTTCTTCATTTTTGTGACTGGACAACAATATTCATAAAGACTCAACAGAGTTGAGTAGAACTTATTCTGTTTGTCATCAGACTCTATCACCTGGTCTACAGAATCTCATTTCTCATTTGCTATTGTGTTTTCAAGAGTGTTAATATTTTGAGCTTACTATATTTAAAAAATTGTGTGAGTTTAATACATCACTTTGAGTTCCAAGTTGACTGTACTACTTGAATTTGTGTCTGTATTAAAAGTCACCTATGCAAGTAGGTAAACTTATCACACAGTTTCCTTAGCTCAGAATTGTAGTATGGAATCTCTTGATTTACACAAGACATCTGTGGCAGACTATGTTGCACTAGCGTGTTTGTGATAACAGCATTTGTACGAAGTAGTTTTAGCAATATGTTTTGAAATATCACAGGGATGTCTTGCTTTCATTTCTATGTGTGTTGTTGTTGTTGTTGTTGTTGTTGTTGTTGTTGCTGCTGCTGCTGCTGCTGCTGCTGCCGCCTATCATCACAACATGATTATCTTTTTTTAGTTGACTTGTCTCTGTTGTTGTATTCTCCAAAAAGCTTTTAAAATGGCACTAGGCTTAACTTTTGTGAAAACCGAACACTTTGAAAGTATAGTGTCATGAAAGTGCTGGGATAGGTCTTTTTTGTGACTTCTCAGCCTGCAGAAGGAGCCCCTCTGGTGCATCAGAGTTACTGACTGATTTTGCACAAATGGTGTAACTTTAAACTTTGAAGTGGGAAAGGGAGGGGGGGGGGGGGGATATATAGAACATCCAGCTATGTGCAGTCAGAAATATCCACCTGCTATTAACTTTGTGCACCGAATAATAAACAGGGTAAAAATTGTAAGTTTCTAGTTGAAAACTTTAGCTGGGAGAACTCTGTAATAGACTTGCTAGAACATTTAGATTTGTCGGCTTTCACACAGTTTCATTCACTGATGTGTTGAGGGATAATATTTTGAGGTAACTTATTACTGAGGCATAAAATATCCTTTATTTAACCTATCTCTGGCACAGAAAGGGGTAAAATATGCTGCTATAAAACTTTTTGATAAATTACCAGATGAAACAAAGTGCCCGACAGACAGCAGTAATAGTTTCAAGAACAAATTGAAATCGTACCTCGTTGACAACTCCTTCTATATCATAGATGAATTCTTGAATATGAGTAAATAAATCTGGAGATATAATATACGCATTTTGTGCTGTTTAAGGGAATGGGATAGATAATAGAAATATTTAGGTATAACACTATAGTGGGGGGGGGGGGGGGGGGAGGCATTTCTTGTGCATTTGACACGTTGCACATCATAACGGTTTTCCGTGCTATTGATCAATGGAACACATAACTAACTTTGCACATAAGGAATTAATTAGAATTATGTGTGCAGTTCACTCACATACATCTTCCAGGTATCATTTTAAGCAGGTGGGAGTATTAACCACAGCCTCAGAATGCATTTATTCACTTACAAAATTTATCTGCAGTCCATCTGCATTTGATAGTAACAGATATTGACAAGTGCAAAACTAGAGGTTAATATGATCTACATTGCCCTTTAATGAATCTAACTTTGGCACAGAAAAGGGCAAAATATGCAGATGTAACACTTGATTTTGTGTGTGTGTGTGTGTGTGTGTGTGTGTGTGTGTGTGTGTGTTTGTAAAAATCATGCTGTGCTAATACTTGCATCTCTGAGACCCCTAAGTTGACATCAGTTTTTGTCTTATTAAGGGTCATTATATAGCTGCAAAAATAACACAGAAGACAAGGAATATCTTACCACAACACCGTGAACTGTCAAATGTAATTAGTTTAGAAAATTTCTGTAATGAATGTTAGGGACCAGAAAGTTGTGAAAGAAAAAATGATAGAAGACATATTTCCATATTCTGTACAATGGGTAAAATGTTAGTCAGTTGCACAAGGAGAAAATTGTAAACAATAAAGAATGTTTAGAGTAAAGTATGTCTTTTGCCTGAATTTCTGTTGCCTCATGTATTAAAGAAGCTGAGTAAGTGTATGTACTTAAAATTTATTCAAGTGTACATGCGCAACAGCAAGAAAAATTGAATAGGGGGTACATAAAGTTACTGCTTGACAGGAATACAAGACCAATTAAAATAAATTAACCTAACAGACTGCAGCTTACAGTAACCAAACATAGAATATTAAATTAAATTGCAGACCTCTCATGATTTGTTCATGAACATAAAGAGCACAGATTTAATGCTGTAGTGCAGAGCAAGCCTTTTATCTACTTTGTTCTACAGTTTCAGTAGAAAACATAACAACATGTATGAGAATGGAATAATGAGATGAGATGTTGAGAGCCTAAAATAGTCTGCCCACCCATGATTTAGAGCTTCTTACAGATTGTGTTTGTGCCCAGCACTCTATACTGCCAAAAAAATTCTCCCCCCTAAAGCTGTAAATTCAAATTTTGAGAGGGAGGGGGTTGAGGTGTTCAGGATTTCAAATAGATTGCTTAGGTAGCTTCGGGAAACACTAAATGTTGAGAAAAGTTATCGCTTAATGAGAGAAACTCGTAGAACCTTCCCCACCCCCCCCCCCTCCCCCCCCCCCCCCTCCAGTGCAATTTGAATGCTAAGTAGTTATAGCGTCAACAGTTCTAACAAGTGTTATATGTTGGCACAGACAGTTTGTTCACTTCTGAGATCATTGCTCAGAGATACACATTGCTGAAGGTAATTTTGCCAAAGAACTTTCTGTAAACTTGTGATCTAAGTTGATTCTCTGTTTTTCTTGCCATGAGAATTATAGTGACATTATGATTAAATCTTCAATAAAGCTGTTTGTACAAGCCTTAGGAACAATTGTGTGGGAGTGAGTAATGAATTCTGTAGTAATTTTATTTTAACCTTGTAACAGTCAAGTGCTACATCAGACAGCACTACTGAGGTGGCCAGTTGTTAGCGTGTAGTTATTTTCATGGAAAAGTTTTATGGACATGTAATGATTATAAAATCAATGCTACAACGTCATGCCAATTGATTGGACATTGACATTAGACAGCAGTTCCATCTGTTTTTAGGTTTTCTGTGATGTATTCACTATTAAACTTAACTTGACTGTTTTGATTGTGTAGAAGTGTATAACAACATATTCATTAACAAATTATTTTGCAAATTAAGATGATCCCTTATTAACATTTTTTTATCATTAAGCATACATTTTCACAATCAAAAACCTGTTATCTTAAAAGGCAATAGTTAAAGGAAACAGACACCACACATTCTTATAATTAAAGAAAAATAATTTGCATCAATTTAAAAGAGATGCTATTCGGAGAATTCATCTCGATTGAGTACAAAGAAACAATAGGTGAAAAGAGGAAACTGCTGTCTATTGTTGTTATAATACTGCTGTAGTCTTACACTGCAGGTTATAGTTTATCATATAATGTATTATGTTCAATAATTGGCGCTTTGAAAATTGGCTAAAGTTCTGTGTTTCCATAATTTGTTGATAATCTCTCTTATAAAATACTGCTGTTTGAGGTAGTCTTTTGCCAGTAAATGCCTATCACTCATTTTGCTATTGGTATATTGTTAAATAGTTACTTCTCCTGTAGATCACTTTCACAATAGCTGTTAACTATTTATGAATGTGGAAAAAAAGAACATTGTCCTACTTTGTATTTGTGTCTCTTACACGTGTGTGTGTGTGTAGTGAGAAAGAGAGAGAGAGAGAGAGAACAGCTAATATCACTCATTATTAAGACAAACAATTTAAAAAATTCACATAATAAGAGCAAAATTTCACTGTCCCTTGTGATCATCAGGCTGTTGGTCAGTGGTTAGAAGAGGCAGTCAAGGCTCTGCCAATGCATAATCCTGGTGGCAGTGTTACAGCAACACCCAAACAGCTTCTTGATTTCCATCGTTCATTGACAAGGTAAGAAGCATTGAAGCATGCAAATTTTCTTTGTTTAATCATTTTCAGATGTGAGGAGATAAAATGTGTGTATCTTGTTACAGGGCGGAAGGAGCAAAAGCTGTTTCACATGCACTTAGAGATTTTGCTCGTCTTTTTCGCTGACTGCAAGGCACACTGTGGAGACAAGGATAAGACTTGAATTATTTTCAAGGAACAATTTAAGAGCAGACAGTGTATATGGAAGGAATGTGATGTGATACAGTGCTGTGAATTCTGTTCATTTTTGTTAACAGAATTTTCTGAGGAAAGTGATTCTGTGATTGTGAAAGTGACAGGCATGTGTGACTAGGAGATATGAGAGAGAGTGAGTGAAAGGTTACGCATGCATGAAGAATTTCTTATCTGTTCACATTGCTGTTAAAATATTTGTTACCTGAACACCAGATAACATAAATGTATTTATGTTCTGCTGGAATTATTTTAAACATGACAGTTTTGTCTAAATAAGTTTGTAGTGTTTTATTTACACATTTTTTTTTTTTCGTATCCACGAATATACTGAGGAAGCATTTATAATTCTTGAGTTGCAGTCTGCTGTTACCTAAGTTTGTTTTTCCCCCCATTTGTCATTCACTGCCATCAAACATGTAGTAATATAATTTTATAATGAAATATTGGGAGGAGAGGATGTCCAATACTTATCACCTAAAATGACATTCTGATAGGAGGACATGTGAAACACACACACACACACACACACACACTCGAATATTTAAACTATTTTGCTGTAAAGAATAGTAGTTCAAACACATAGGAAGTGGTTATGTACAGTTTTCATGTGCTTGTCAACCATTCTGTACCCTTTAGATCAGTGGTAGTCCGCATTCCCAATCATTTTCTGCTTTCCAGGCAGGATCCTTTATTCCTGACATCGGCCATTACCATCCTGTATACCGCACTGTCATACGTACATGTAGTAAAGATGTGGAAGAAACAACCAACTATTGTCAAATTAATGTAACATAGACCACCATGAGGGATCTTTGTAGATGGCTATGTTGCTTGAATTAAATTGCTGGTGATTCATCATTATTATTATTATTATTATTATTATTATTATTAGTGGTAGTACTCAAATAATGTGCGTTCCTTTCTCTCTCATTGGGAATTTCATAGACTTTACCACCTCCTCCACCAATATTTGTCCCACTTTTTCTTTTTAAACAACAAATGAAAAGGATAGATTGCCACTCACCACAGAGAGGTGGCTTTCGGGCACACATTGTCTTCTGAAATAAAAAAGACATACACTCAGGCAAAGTCTTACACATATGGCCACTGTCTTCAGACACTGGAGCCTGACTTTCCTTTGTTTGAGTTTATTTTTTTCTTGTATGGTTAACACAATTGTTGCATTAAAAAATCTCCATGGAGTTGTGTGTCATGGAGTCGGAAGGTTTGTGTGTTCAAAATAAACTCTCACTTGTGGAATTTTTACTTTTAGGTGCATCTGTTGCGTCCGTAGTTTACACGGCAGTCAAACATGTTAGACATCTATGAAATGAATAAAATATTAACACATTTATTTTCAATATTTTCAAGTTGATACATGTGAAATACATAACTTTGAGAATGCTGAGAGACATTCAGTGGTGCTGTGATAGATCGACAGCTGAACTGGCCTTTATACAAACTTGTTTGCTTGGTTATAGGTTACAATCACTGGCCAGCTATTAAATTATCAGTGTCATGCTATATCGATCTGAGGGTGAGGGGGCAGAACTCAGAGTGCAGCATCTTAGATTTGCCATCAGAACAACTGAATGCAGTCATTGATGCACAATCAGTGTCTTCTGGTGGTGTCTGTAGCTCCACTTTTCAGAGATGGTGAGTGCTGGAGAGAGCGGGATTTGAGGCATACTGGCAGGAGGTTAAAATGTACTGTCTACTGCAGAGATGTGAATGGAGCACCATGTGTTATCTACGAAGACATGTTTGACACTGCAGTTACAACTGCTCAAGTTGTTGTATCACTGTAAGGTTTGTTCTTCATGTCTCTACGTGATACCGGTGAATTTGCAAACGCTATGTACTACAAAAAGATGTTTACAGCCACTAAAAGGTATTAACTGGAAAAACAGTTTAAGAATATTTATTCGTGCAATTTGATCTTGGTAATTAAGTTTCCACAATTCATTGGGCAAGAAATTAAAATACTAATTCACAAAAGGCTTCTTAGATCAAATTCAATTAAGCCATTAAATGTTTCCCATGTAGTGAAAATAACCAAATATGTAAAAAAGTAAATGGTGCATAGTGGAGGACAAGTAATACAATTTAAGTAGCTATATTGTCAGATGATTATGTATAAGCAATCTCCTGTGGTTAATGGGACATTGTCAGGGGAGACATCTTTATTACGTTGAATTCCGATTCAAGAAGGCATTATTAAAGGAAAAATGCAATTCACAGAAAATTTCATTTCAACACCTTAGATAGAAAACAAGCGAAATCACCTTGCTTCATCTGAATATTATGGTGTTAACAAGTATTGTAGAGTGGTTAATACCTTCAAAAAAATAAAGCAAGCCTGTCAAGTACTAGAAGAAAATTTATGAACTAGTCTGCCTGAACATCATATAATTTCAGAGGTAGGAAGGCTTAACGTGAGTGATCGTAAATTACCTATATATGCTTATGGATTCAGTATCAAAGGAAAAAAATTATACTTCAACACAAAGAGTGTCTCTTTTGATTTACTGACTATTTGTTCTGGTGTATTAGTGAATCCCCATTTTTCAGTTTTTGGAACTCTGTCCTCATACTGTGAGAAGATTCATCAAAACCAATTGTAGTTAACAAGTAGATGAACTGCAGGCTTTTCTCATGGTCTCCAGAAAGCATCCTATTATAATGTAACACAAAAGAAACTGCAGACAAATTTTTGTACGTAGCACACCTACTCAGTTTGTGATGGTCTCCAAAGTAGGACCCATTTTAGTCAACACATCTCTACATTTGTTTCTCCAACTGCTTGTAATATTCCAGCGTTTATGTGAAATATTACAAACTTTCTCACACTGCACTTTCATTTATGTTGAGTATTCATTAAACATTATGAGAAGGATATTTGCTACTCGGGCAAAGATGCTGAGTCACAGATAGGCACAATCTGCGACTCAGCATCTCCGCTATGTGGTGAGTACCAACTATGCTTTTCATAATATTGTTATATTCCATCCTGCATTAACATTGTTTTATTCATTAAATATCTTGAATGAATAATCAACATAATAAAATGCATTGTAGCTGCACACCAAGAGCTCATCCACAATAGTGACGGAAATTTTCATATGTTTTGATATGTTAGCTACATTTTGTACATAGCAATATATCATATAAAGGGAACCAAACATAAAGTAGGCAGTGACCATATTTTTCAAAGCAAACCCTTAAAATTTTATGTGATGTGTTACTCAGTTTCCAAGTGTAATAATGACTTTGACCAACATAAAAACATAGCCACTTCATCATCAAGTGGGCTGACACAATGAAAAAGGTTGAAATAGGCAGTCAATAGGAGATTCAGGAAATCAACAGAAATGTCGTGGAACATGTGTTTGTCAGAATTAACAGATGGGCTGAAAGGAATCATATACTGTAACCATGAGCTCAGTGAAGCCACTAGAAATGCTGAGAGGTTGCTAAGTACAGTGGATGGGAAATAGTGATAGTTCTCTTGCAGGGAAAGTCATGGGGAAGAGATACAAAGGAACAGAAAAAGATGGCTACCTCATTGTGAAATAAAAGACAGAGGGCACTTCCCATTATATGGCAGGGTTTCCTCCCATTCCATTTGTATATGGAACATGGCTGCTTAAATGCCTTTATGTGCACTGCACTTTGTCTAATGATATCTTCACAGTTCCTATGGGAGCAATAAATGGGAGTGTGCCTGTAGTATGTTCCTTGATTCTTCACTTAATACTGTTTCTTGAAATTTGATAAGTAGAGTTTCACAGGATAGTTGATTATATCTTCAAGTAATAGCCACCATCAGGTTTTAACCATTTCTGTGGTTGAACAATCCTTGCACCATTCATGCTGCCCTACTTTGTATACGTTCAACATTTCATGTTGGCCTAATTGAAATTAGCCCCACACACGAAATCCATATTCTAGGACAGGGTGGACTGCTTCGATGTTTCTTAAGCGATCCCCTTTTTAGGCTGATCACACTCTCCAAGTATCTTAACACTGAACCAAAGTCTGTCAGGTGCTTTACCTATGATGGATCTCTATTACATCATTCCATTTCATATACCTAAAAGTTGTTGCCCCCTGGGTTTTCATAAAAGTTGACTGATTCCAGTTGATTCATTGGCATTGTAATAATAGGATACTATATGGGAGTAAATCTTGCCATATCTGTGGCATTCAGTAAGCCTAGTATACCTTTCAAGCTGCGACAAGCATAGTGTTTCCATGAGAAGCTAGAAATATAGAAGTTCGTCTAGAGACAGGCCCCACCTCCCCCCTGACACACACACACACACACACACACACACACACACACACACACACACACACGTGTACAGGTTGTACCCAACACATTGCACAGTGGCCACCAAAGCATGTGCAGAGCTTACGGTTACATTGGGCTGGCGGTGTTACATTGGGCTCGTGGCACTTACCATTTCCCAACTCAGCAACCCCGTTTTGCCAGTCCTCTATTACCGAGTGAAGTGGTACAGTGGTTATTATACTGGACTCAAGAGTCAGGACGACGACTGTTCAAATCTCCATCCAGCTGTCCAGATTGGGATTTTCTATGATTTCCCTAAATACATCCAGGCAAATGCCAGGATAGTTCGTTTGAAAAGGGTACAGCCAATTTCCTTCCTCATCCTTTGAAATCTGAGCTTGCATTCCATCTGTATCACCTCACTGTTGTTGGGACGCTAAACTCTGAATGCATGTGTGGCTTAGTGAATACTACAGATACAGCGAGAATTACTCCCCTACGTTGTATGCTTTATAACACCAGTTAATCACAACTGGAATCAATCAACATTAAAACAAGTTATCAAACTTTGCACCAGTTTGAAATCATACCAAAATTTGTGCAGATTTTTTTTCAGGTAGTAGTTCATTGTAGTAGAGTATGTTGTTCCAACACCACACCAGGGACCACAAGGTCTCATCAGATTTACTACTGTCACCCATCAGCTCAGTTGTGGACAGATGTAGGTAGAATAGGCTACCCATCAGGTTGCCCTGATGCATGCCTTCTGTGTATGTGCTTGTCACTTAAGTAATAAAAAAGGGCAGTACGATCATGTAGACTGTGGCTGGCTCCCAAATCACCTGCACATTAGCTGTTTACACACCACTGCTTTTGCCACTGAGTTAGATATTCTTTTTCCATAATATACCGTAGATAAATGAAACAAAAAAACTATGCCCAGTAGTCCTACAAGAACGGCAGGACTGATCCACAAAACTACAATCCAGTATTACTGATATACATAGTCTGCTCATGTGATGTATCATACAAAATTTTGATTGGATTAAGGAATTTTTGGCAGGAAGAATGCAGAATATTATATTGGATGGAGAGTCATTGACTGGTGTAGAAATAACTTCAAGTGTGCAGCAGGGAATAGTGTTAGGACTCCCGCTGGTTGTGTTGTATGTTAATAACCTGAGGAACAATATAAATAGTAATCTCAGACTTTCTGCTGGCGATAATGTAGTATCTGAAAAAAGCTGCTCAAATATTCAGTCAGATCTTGAAATGATTTCAAAATGGTGGAGAGATTGGCAGCTTGCTTTAAAATGTCCAGAGAAGTAAAATTGTGCATTTCAGAAAACCCAGTATTTTGTGACTACAGTGTCAACGAGACACAGTTAGTCAGTCAACTAACATGTAAATACTCTGTTTCTAACAATTTGTGGGGATATGAAATGGAATGATTATATGTTGTTGTGGTCTTCAGTCTTGAGACTTTGTTTGATGCAGCTCTCCATGCTACTCTATCCCGTGCAAGCTTCTTCATCTCCCAGTACCTACTGCAACCTACATCCTTCTGAATCTGCTTAGTGTAATCATCTCTTGGTCTCCCTCTACGATTTTTACCCTCCACGCTGCCCTTCAATACTAAATTGGTGATCCCTTGATGACTCAGAACATGTCCTACCAACCGATCCCTTCTTCTAGTCAAGTTGTGCCACAAACTTCTCTTCTCCCCAATCCTATTCAATACTTCCTCATTAGTTATGTGATCTACCCATCTAATCTTCAGCATTCTTCTGTAGCACCACATTTCAAAAGCTTCTATTCTCTTCTTGTCCATACTATTTATCGTCCATGTTTCACTTCCATATATGGCTACACTCCATAGAAATACTTTCAGAAACGACTTCCTGACATTTAAATCAATACTCGATGTTAACAAATTTTTCTTCTTCAGAAATGCTGTCCTTGCCATTGCCGGTCTACATTTTATATCCGCTCTACTTCGACCATCATCAGTTATTTTGCTCACCAAATAGCAAAAGTTCTTTACTACTTTAAGTGTTTCATTTCCTAATCTTATTCCCTCAGCATCGCCTGACTTAATTCGACTACATTCCATTATCCTTGTTTTGCTGTTGTTGATGTTCATCTTATATTCTCCTTTCAAGACACTATCCATTCCATTCAACTGCTCTTCCAAGTCCTTTGCTGTCTCTGACAGAATTACGATGTCATCGGCGAACCTAAAAATTTTTTATTTCTTCTCCATGGATTTTAATACCTACTCCGAATTTTTCTTTTGTTTCCTTCTTGCTTGCTCAATACACAGATTGAACAAAATCGGGGAGAGGCTACAACCCTGCCTCACTTCCTTCCCAACCACTGCTTCCCTTTCATACCCCTCAACTCTTATAACTGCCATCTGGTTTCTGTGCAAATTGTAAATACCCTTTCGTTCCCTGTATTTTACCCCTGCCACCTTCAGAATTTGAAAGAGAGTATTCCAGTCAACATTGTCAAAAGCTTTCTCTAAGTCTACAAATGCTAGAAACATAGGTTTGCCCTTCCTTAATCTATCTTCTAAGGTAAGTCGTAAGATAAGTGATCATATAGATTCAGTCATAGATAAGGCAGATGCAGAATTTGGTCCATTGGAGGATACGAGAAATTGCAGTAAGTCTACAAAGAAGATCGTTTACAATACCTGGTATAACCCGTCTCGGAATATTTTGTATTTGTAATATCCATTGGGACTAAAACTGGAGATTGAGTTTATACAAAGAAGGACAGCATGAATGATCACAGACTATTTTTTTAATCCAAATCAGTGGGAAAAAGTCACAGAAATGCTAAAAACTGTGAAAACTTGGTTCACTGTGCTGTGAAAAGTTGCTTACCAACTTTCTAAAACCAGTATTCAGTTTGGTACCTAAGACTACACTACAACCCCTTGCAACTCACTCTCATAAGGACCATGATCACAAGATGGGCTAATTTCACATGGAGACATTTAAACAATAATTATTCCCACACGCCATATGTTAATGAAATGGAAAGTAACCCTAATAAATGATACAGTAGAAAGTACCCTCTGCTGTGCTTCACACAGTGCTTGGCAGAGACTTAATGAATGTAGGTGTAGAGCAGGAACAAGTACAAAAGGAAATTTGTTAAGAGCCAAAGGAAATAGAAAGGTTTCAGAAGAGATTGCTGTGGAAGAGTGTGACAAGATGGTTACTGCAGAAAGAAATTTTCAGAAAATGTTGGGTAACTTGTCAGATTAGATAGTACAACAAGTTTCAGAGATGTAATCCCTTCGATGGAAAAAGTTGGGTACAGATGAGAACCATTTGAGAACAAAAGGGAGGAAGTCCATGGGCAAATCTGTTGAAGATTGCAAAACGCAAGGGCAGGGATCCAAAACGTGCTGTAACAGAACAGAATTGCAAAGTAAGAATAATATATCCTCAGATTGTGATGTTAGATTTCTGGATATCTGTGAAAGAAGCAAATCTGTGCAGTTTCAGAACTGCAAAAGTTAACCACACAAGTGGCAAGATGTATTCTTGTGCCAGTACTGGTTGCCCATCAAACATTAGGAAGTGGAAGTCAAAATTATTAAATCCAGTAGCCTTGGCACATGAAATAGTATGTAAAACAGCATAAGCACAAAAATGTGTATCTGAGGATCCAGTGAAAGACCAAAAGTTAATTGATAATTTTGTTTCACAATAGATTTTAGCAGTGATGGTTCAGTGTAGATATACTGAAGGCATTTATTTACTGCCACATACACTAGACTTTGTCAATCACGAGAAGAGAATTTCCAAACAAAAGGACTCGGACTGAGGAAGGAGATAGCTGGGACTCTGGAAATGTGAAGTTCACTATTTCCAGAGAACATTAGATGAGGCATAGATTAACATGGAATAGGCATTGAAAGGGATGATAACCTACACAAGATGAGTGCCAATACAAGACAGTGTGTGTGGAACATTCTGGGTAGCATATGTTTAAAGTGGTGGAGGTTTAGACTGAGACCCAGCTCAGAATGGACCATTAAGACAGGTCAAAAAAATACAGGAAGATGTATTCTACCAAGAGATTGATGTTAGTCATGGAAACTGAATTTATAGGATTGTCCAGTAATGTGTTGATAAAACAAGTGAGATGTCAGTAACTAGCAGAAATAGCCAACCTTCCATGTGTAACATTCCAGAATTAGCAGTGCTGTTGGTAATGATACAGAGGAAATAAAAACATAAAGGCCTCTGAGGTTTGCAGTCCATAATTTTAATTTGAACAAAACATCCTCATAGTGTCCCATCTTTAGCTTTTGTGCTTGGTTGAATACAAGCAGAGCTAAAATTATTTCCCAAAATCATAGTTTATGCTATGTGAAGGAGAAGAGAAGAAAATTACATTTAAGAAACAAGGCTGTAAAATGGAGTGACAGTAATGAAGATACAAAATTGAGTTACTGTTACAAATGAAGATGATATTGCAACTGCAGTGGGAGACATTTTGACAGTGTTAAATTGGGCAAGCCTTGAAGGAGGGTCAAACAAAGAAAATTGCTAACTGGAAGAGAAATTAATCAAAAGCTCAGTTGTCTCTGCAAACACAAGGGAAGGCCATTTTCAATTTGATACATTTTACGCTTCATTTGGAAAGGACTCCACTTTAATCATGGGATATGAATGTGTATTGCAGCCGAAAGACTATGAACCATTTAGCATCAGACCATACCCTTTATCTTTGGCCAGGTCAGTTGCCATAGACCTTGAGGTAAAAGAATACTGGATGGCAAAATCATAGTGATCTGACATTCTTTGCTACAGACCACTGTTCATGACACATTGGAATAAAAATTCATGTATCAACACATTCAATTACAAGGTGCAAAAGAAGAAAATAAATAAATGAGTGAAAAAGAGGAAAGATGATGACAAATGCAAGAGAAGCGAAATTGAAATCAGAAAGACAATAAATGAAGAGGAAAAAGATGGTGGGAAAAGCTGTAGAAAGCAATGTGGAAGAGGCAGAAGATAATAAAAGAAGGAACTATCTGTTCGCCATATCATGGGTATATTAGTATACAGTTGACATCATGCACATTATGTGTGATAAATCATATGGCACACATTCTATGAGTAATATAAAGTAATATTACAAAGCTTTGTAAAACCATTGCATAAAAAGGGGGATACGTCGGATGTCAACAACTATCGCCCAATCTCTCTTCTGACAGCTCTATCAAAAATTTTTGAGAAAGTAATGTATTCAAGAGTAGCCTCCCATATATGTAAAAATAAAGTACTAACAAAATGTCAGTTTGGTTTTCAGAAAGGCTTTTCAACAGAAAATGCTATATACACTTTCACTGATCAAATATTAAATGCTCTGAATAACCGGACATCACCCATTGGTATTTTTGTGATCTCTCAAAGGCCTTTGACTGTGTAAATCATGGAATTCTTTTAGATAAGCTAAATCATTATGATTTGAGGGGGGCAGTGCACAAATGGTTTAATTCATACTTAACTGGAAGAATTCAGAAAGTTGAAATAAGTGGTTCATGTAATCTTAATACAACAGCTGATTCCTCAAACTGGGGGGCTATCAAGCACGGGGTCCCACAGGGTTCGGTCTTAGGTCCTTTACTGTTCTTGATATACATTAATGACTTACCATTCCATATTGATGAGGATGCAAAGTTAGTTCTTTTTGCTGATGATACAAGTATAGTAATAACATCCAAAAACCAAGAACTAAGTGATGTAATTGTAAATGATGTTTTTCACAAAATTATTAAGTGGTTCTCAGCAAACGGACTCTCTTTAAATTTTGATAAAACACAGTATATACAGTTCCGTACAGTAAATGGCACAACTCCAGTAATAAATATAGACTTTGAACAGAAGTCTGTAGCTAAGGTAGAATTTTCAAAATTTTTAGGTGTGTCCATTGACGAGTGGTTAAACTGGAAGCAACACGTTGATGGTCTGCTGAAACGTCTGAGTTCGGCTACGTATGCTATTAGGGTTGTTGCAAATTTTGGTGATAAGAATCTCAGTAAATTAGCTTACTATACCTACTTTCATTCACTGCTTTCGTATGCTATCATATTCTGGGGTAATTCATCGTTGAGTAGGAAAGTATTCATTGCTCAAAAACGTGTAATCAGAATAATTGCTGGAGCCCACCCACGGTCATCTTGCAGACATCTATTTAAGTATCTAGGGATCTTCACAGTAACCTCACAGTATATATATTCACTTATGAAATTTGTTGTTAATAATCCAACCCAGTTCAAAAGTAATAGCAGTGTGCATAGCTATAACACCAGGAGAAAGGATGATCACTATGCAAGGTTAAATCTGACTTTGGCACAGAAGGGGGTAAATTATGCTGCCACAAAAGTCTTTGGTCACCTACCAAACAGCATCAAAAGCCTGACAGATAGTCAACCAACATTTAAAAATAAATTAAAAGAAGTTCTAGATGACAACTCCTCCTACTCATTGGCTGAATTTTTAGATATAAATTAAGGGAGGGAAAAAAACTAACTTAAGCATTAGTGTCATGCAATACTTTGTGTAATGTAATATCTTGTACAGACATCTTTCTTTAACCTGACACGTTCCACATCATTACGAAGTGTCGTATTCATGATCTATGGAACAAGTATTAATCTAATCTAATGTAATGAGGCCATTAATAAGGACATACTGGGAAGTGCTAGTGGTTTCAATACAATTAAAGATATTGTGATTGAATGGAAATGTTAAGAGCAGCAATAGGTAGATTTTTTAAAGGAGTTGTATAATGCATGTTACTGTTTAATATTAATTTTTCATCCTTTCTTGTGACATTGCAGAGTGAGTTACGTGGAACAGTGACTACATATTATGTCTGATGATATTACGAAACAGATAGACAGCTACTTACTCACCATGGAGAGGAGATGTTGGGTTGCAGACAGGTACAACAAAAATACTGCTATAAATGTGAGCTTCTGCCCAAAAGGCCTCCTCCTAATGTAGAAAATTGGAAAAAGGTTTTTGGCTGAAAGCTCACACATATAGCAGTCTTTTTATTTGTGCCTGTGTGCAACTCAACATCTCCTCTATGTGGGAGTAGCAATCTACTTTTTTCATAATATTGTCGTTAATCCATTCTGGATTTTCCATTGTTTTATGCTGGAAAATGATATACTTGATGTTAAGTATAAGTGAATGAATTAATGGAAGCAGGCCAGAGTGGCCGAGCAGTTCTAGGCGCTGCAGTCTGGAACCGCGCGACCACAACGGTCGCAGGTTTGAATCCTACCTCGGGCATGGATGTCTGTGATGTCCTTAGGTTAGTTAGGTTTAAGTAGTTCTAAGTTCTAGGGGACTGATGACCTCAGAAGTTAAGTCCCATAGTGCTCAGAGCCATTTGAACCATTTTGAATTAATGGAGTTTTCAGAAGTGGAGAGTAGAAAATGATTGCACTGCAATTAATAATCAAGATTGTTATATTTACTGTTAAGTATGTAAACAGTAGCTTGTAGGCATTCAGCTTCTGCACACTGAAACAACATGGAGTGCTCCGATGATAAACTATGAATTTTATGCTGATTTTTTTTATTAGGATGCATGTAGGAGACCACCACACACTGTTTTATTTATGTTTTGTATGGACGTTTATAAGTAAGAATGCTGCTACCATTTCTTTGCCTGCATAGCCAGCCATCATGAGTGCTGGAGCCCCCGTGTCGTGCCAGAATCTTTCCAAGTATGCAAGAGTTGCAATGTCAAGACTACAGGCAACACATCTTTCTGCAATTCCAACAAGACAGTGCATCACACTCCATGCCTTGGTGGCTGCAGTCATCTACCTGGGTTGTCTCTCATGCTGACCTACTACATGCATATGTAGGCTAGTGTAAACTTATTATCAGTGTAACATTCTAATGAGGATTGTGACTGAGTATTAAAAATATACAACAATGGTTCTTCAATGACATAAGTGCTTAACTTTCTACTTATATTATTTCTTAACCTGTTCTTTTTTACTTGTTGTAGTGAACATTTGTAAATTCAATGGAAATTCATTGTAAACAGACACATTGTGTATTGTATTACGTAAATATCACTGTGTTGTATAACTTTAAGTATCATAGGACCATGAAGTAGATTTTTCATTAATTCACTATTTTTAAAGTAGCTGTACCTTATGTTGATAATGTTAAGAGTTTTGAGGAGAGGGAGAGAGAGGGTGGGGAGGGGGATAGATGACTGAAAGATACAATAAACGAACTAATGTAATCTAATCATCCAGTGTCCATGTCAGGCAATAACTGGCCCCACAAATAAACAATGACAATACTGTTGTTCATTAATTTATTCATCCATCCATCATGTTTAGTAATCCCATCTAGAAGTAGACCGTTCAGGGATGCAGAAAAAGTCAATATACACTGTAGCAAAAGCAATACATTTATAAGCTCAATCTGAAGTAAAAGCAAAACACTTATAAGCTTAATCTGTACATTGTATTAATAATAAACACTTAGTAGGATTTGTGTTTATGACATCCCCCCCCCCTCTCTCTCTCTCTCTCTCTCTCTCTCTCTCTCTCTCTCTCTCTCTCTCTCTCTCTGTGTGTGTGTGTGTGTGTGTGTGTGTGTGTGTGTGTGTGAGATGTTTTGTTAGTAAACAGGAGTATTTGAACTGAATGTTTAATTAAGCAAGACACCAGAATTCTGTTCTATTTACAAACTCTAACCAAAGTGTGGGACCCCATTTACCATGTGGCCCTTACGAAGTTCTGCTTTGTAGAAAGTGAACTATCAAAAGGTATTACAGAAACGAAAATGGCAAATTAAGACAGACTTTCAAAAGGAATAAGGGCAACTATTAAAGAAAGATCATGGTTGAAAGCAAATGAGGATAGCAGCATGCTGAGATGAACAAAACGATTTGACAATGTGCCAAAGGAAATATGAGAAAGTAAAATGAAAATTTCATAAGAGAAACAATTGAAACTAGGAAATATCAGTAACACAAAACAGAAACATATAGTGTAGTTTATCAGTGAAGAAGGCATAGTAGTAAACAATAAAGGTAATATGGTACACACATTTCATAATTGTAAAGGTCAAGAAATGAATCTGATACAGAGAGATTTTTCCTCCCCCTCCCCTTTACACAATCCTGGTACATTCAGGTTGCTTGCTAATTTTGAAGCACCATTTGCTCTGTTAGTAACTAGTCCCAGCTTCATGTTCTTTTAGACACTTGTGTCTGAGGTCTACCACTTCCTCTCTTACTTATACTGGTGGAAAGCTAAGGGTGGGAGAGATAGGCCTCTAACTGCATAGCTGACGTGTGTCCCGAAGAATTAGAAGATGGTGGCACTAGTGGAACAAAATGCACAAGAAAGAAGTAACTGGCATATCGAGATTAGGAAAATCGAAACAGGACTGTGGTAGGAGGAAGAGGAAGGAGGTGGTGGTGGTGATATCTGTTTCAGATTCATTTATTGAACTACACAGACTGAAAGAGTGTTAGTGAATCATGATATTGTGTGTGAAAAACCACCTTTCAAAAACTGTTCTGTTTAGTAAAAATTTACAATGAACCAGTGGAGAAGTTTTTAGTATTTCAAGCAATTGAGGATTATGCCTGAATTGACAAGAAAAGAAATAAACATAAGAGTTAAAACAGCCTGAAGTGCTGACAGTAAAATAAGGCGAGTTTTAAGAACTAAGTTGCTTGCATGTCTGCAAAGGAATGTTTAGTCAGTGTACGTTTCTAGTTTTGATTTGTAGCAGTGAGAGAGAGACTTTCATTGTGGAAACAAAATACTGAACGTTTCCCAAGACGTAGTGAAGTGACGCATGTTGTGGAGTATTGGAGTGAATCGAGGAACAGACTGGGAGATGATGATGTAATTATAGCTGTAATGGAATTGAAATTGATTTGGGTGGACCTCTTAGTTGGGCAATTAGATGGTAAATGGACTGTAAACTATCTTGTTAGCTTCCAAGAGGTAAGGAAAGACTGGGAAGCTGTGATAAATCAGGGATGGACAATAGTTTTGGCTCGGGAGCCACTTTGTGGAAGCAGAGGTTAGTGCAGGACCACACCCTATAAAATGATTGCACACATTAATTAGTTAACTTTGCATTTCAGAAAAAATACAAATTGTTACATAAAAATTCTTACTTCGTGGGCCACACACAAAGCATTACTGGGCCACATGCAGCCCACAGGCTACTATTTGCCCACACCTGTAATAAATGAATGTCTGAAGATGACATTAGAATATGTGCTGGAGTAATGTGCATGTGTGTAGCTGAGGACTATAATGCGTGGAGGAGACCTTTATTCAGCAGTGAATGTCAAATTACTAATGATGTTGAAGATGAAGATGATGACCAAATCTGGACTGACTTAAGTGTTTTACTGTAGCAGTTACCATCAGAATACATAAAATTCATTGTTATATAAAAAAAAGGGGGAAGTGAGAGTGTACTCATTAACTTTACTGTCACATTAGTCTAAAGACTGGTTTGCTGCAGCTCTCCATCCTAATATATCTTATCCAAGGGTATTCATGTATATGTAAGTGCTGCATCCTACATCCATTTGACAATTTTTATTGCACTGCACCTCTCGCCATTATGTAATTAACTATTCCCCGATTCCACAGTGTGCTTCTTACCAAGCCCATCCCTTCTGTTAGTCAAGTTGTGCCACAAATTTCTTTTCTCCCCTGTCCAATTCAGTAATAACTTTATTTGTTGACTCAGCACAGTTTTGTTGTCCAGTCTACTCATCTAATCTTCAGCATCCTTCTGTAGCACCAAATTTGAAAAGCTGCTACTCTCTCCTAGTTTGTACAGTTAATCATCCTCATTTCAGTCCTGTTATAAGGTGACATTCAAATTTCACCGCCACATAAGGCTGCACTCCAGACAAATACTTCCAGTGAAAACTCCCTGACATTTAAACATCAATTAGATGCTAACATGTTTGCCTCTCAGAAAGCTTCTCCTGCCATTGTAAGACTGCATTTTTATGTCCTCTGTACTTCTGCCACAGTCAGTTATGTTGCTGTCCAAATAGTAAAACTCATCTACAACAGTGCTTCACTTCCTAGTCTTAATTCCCTCGGCATCATCTGATTTAATTTTTCTACAGTCTATCATCATTACTACAGATAATGAAGGAATGCTTTCAGACATCACATTTGTTCTGTGTATTCTTTACCCTTTAATGTGGGAAAATTGGGTGTTGCAGAACGGAAAAAATGCATGTGATTCGTCAGTTTCTTCTAGTAAATTTGTTGACTGAACAGTCCATACGTATACTGCAAGTTCATAGTGTCCAATGGACACAATATTTCGGTGATCAGACATATCGCCATTGTCAGGTGAGCTGACAAACTGAGCTCTTAAGGACACGCAAATGGACTATATCTCGTCTCTGCACTAGCCATTCCCTACAGTGCGGACCCATGGCCACATGTCAGCAGTCACAAAAATGCAAGCATCACCGTCTATGGTAGCATTGTTGTAGGTTGTCTGGCCACTCTGGCCTCTCGTTTGCTGAGAGTTTTCTTAATTACAATCAACGCTGGCTCCCAAACCATGGTAAGATTATAGCCACAATCTCAGTTGATGAGACTGTCCCTGGTGCAAATGTCTATGACATCTGTAAATGACACAATCTCAATATTTGGAAGTCTGTGCCAAGATTCTGTTATGTTAGTACATGATCGTGTGATTTTTGGAAATACAGTGCTCTGCAGCCACTGACTTGCTGGGACACATCAGTTAAGTGTGCCTCTGGTGTTCTCGGAAACAATCTTCTTCTCGGCAGCAGTCTTCAACATTGCGCACTGTCTGTCAAATTTATGTCATTCCACATTGACACAGAATCTGGTATACACTGGCCTTCCACAAACTGAGATGATCTTTGATGCTTCCCAATAATACTCACATTTTATAGCGGCCGCCTCTTCCTGTGCGACTTCTTCCACCTCCACAGGTTCTACTGTTTGGGGGGTGGAGAGCACTCCTTATTTGCCATTCTGGGTATCCTTTTTTTTGGGGGGGGGGGGGGGAGAATACAGTTCTGAAGTGTTCCAGCTAAAGGGCAGACACTCTGCTTCTGATATGGTGCCCACTCTGTCTAGTAGTGATTTTATTATCCCATTCCTCTGTGAAAGATGGTGGCAACAGTCTGTGTGTAAATAGAGGTCAGTGTGTTTTCTTCCAATACACACCAGAGCCAAAGGGTGTCATCACCCCTTATCTTGACCATGACATCCAGGAATGGTATTCTTCCGTCTTATTTAGTCTCCATAGTGAATTTGATGTTTGGATGTACAGAGTTGGGAAGTCAAGGAGTTTGTTCCTTCCATGGAGCCAGGTGACAAATGTGTTGCCCACATAACAGAAAAACACATGGGTTTCCTTTTTTGTGACACCAGGGCTTCCTCCTCGAAGTGCTCCATATACATACAAATTTGTGATCACAGGCAAGAGTGGGCTGGCGATCGAGACTCCTTTTGTTTGTTCATTGTATTCTACATTAAACACGAAATATGTGGTGTCATGATGTGCCTGAAAAGGTTAGTGGTCTTCTTATCAAATTTCTGACCAATATGCTCAAGTGATTCTTATAAAGGCACAGTATATCTGAGTCTTTCACTCTGAAGTTCTCAAGGCATTTTACAAAATCCACAGAATTGTGAATGTGATGAGGGCATTTACACACATAAGGGTTTAGTGTGCCCATTAGGTATTTTGCCAACAAATATGTATTTGCTCCAATGGTGCTGACAATGAAAAGCAATGACACCCCATCTTTGTGGACGTTCGTGAGTCCATGAAGTCTTGGTGGTACAGATCCTTGAGGTAGCAGTTTCTCAATGCCACACTTTGGTAAATCTACGTCCTTGAGAAGAGCTCCAGTCTTGTTCTCCACCTTATTTGTGGGGTCAGAACTGATCCTCCTGTAGAAGTCATATCATCTAGCAGGCTTTGCATGTTCTCAATGAAGTCGTGTGAAAGAACAACAGTAGCATTGCCTTTGTCAGTAGGTAAGACAGCAATCTCAGGGCACACTCTTAGGTCCCGAATAGCCACCATCTCTCTGCTGATAATATTCGACTTTGTAGGCTTAATTCTCGTCAGAGAATGGCAGGCTTCATGACATACTTCTTCAACTGCTTCAGGCAGTTGTTGAGGTTCACAACAGTCGCCATGTGCCTACCAGCAGCCACACGCTCCACTTCGTTTAGTACAGTCTATCTTTGTATGGCATGTAAAGTTGCAAAAAACAAAATTTGAGATGTTGAACAGGATAATCGACCCGGTTCCCTGTATACCAGCACCAACTAAATCAAGAATTAAAAATTAATACACAATACTGCAGTATGTACTGTGATAAAGATAATGTAGTATGTGGCTGCCGGAGACCACACAGTGTCAGTCATGAACCACTGCTGCGTTCTCTTCTGACATCATGGCAATCATTGTGTTAACAAATAAGGACTCTATGGAAGCAGGTTGAATGTTTTACAATAAGCTCCCACATTACATAAAAGTATTGTTAACATTGGAAAACAAACTAATATCTTACAAGACTTTGTTATGTACTTCCAACACACCATAATTCCTACAGAAACATCACAGTAACTAAACACAAGCATTATGTGACCAAACCAAACAAATGTAAAGCTTCGTTAGAATCAGATATTTCTGTTATTTTAATTTTGCCTTACCACTTCAGTGACAAATAGCATACATGTGTCAGTAACACTATTTTTTTATGTATATCCATGATTGTATAAAAACTTTGAAATGAAGGTGAACACTCACTGAAAAGCAGAAGCATTGAGTCATTAATAGTCCCACACAAAAAGAAAAGAAAATTTGCTAGATTTTGGAGTAATTCTTTTTTGATCTGTAGTACAGACACACACACACACACACACACACACACACACACACACACACATACCTGCATAGTGCCTGCTGGACAAGCAATTATAGTGCTGCATTTAAGCAGGTGGACTGTGTTGGGTTGGAGTTGTGTTTGAAAGTGTAGATGGTGAGAGAAATGGGAGGCAGAGAGAGGAATTGGGGGATGGGTGACTAAGGGTTCAGAAGGAGGCAGCCAGTTGGCCACCTAGGAATGCAAGAAAGAGGTGAGGACAGTTATGGCAGCAAAGGATGTGTTGTGAGGATAACTCCCATCTGTGTAGTTCAGAGAAACAGATTGAGAGAAGGGTCGAGATGGCTGAATTGCGAAGCAGCCATTGAAATCAAGCATGTCGTGCTCAGCTACATGTTGTGCAACAGGATGGTCAACTTGTACTTCGCAACAGTTTAGTGGTGGCCATTAATCCTGGTGTAGAGCTAGTTGGTAGTCGTGCTGACATTAAAAGCTGTGCAATATTTGGAGCAGAGTTGGTCTGGCCTCTGATGTGATGGGATAAGCCTGTAAAAGGACTGAAGTAGGAAGAACTGAGTGGGGGGATTGAGCAGATGTTGGTCTTTACCAATGATGTGATACGTGTGGTGGGGGGTTCGGAGTGGCACAGTGATGGATTAGGATCTTGTGTAGACTGGATGGGCATCAGAACACCACTTCATAAGGGGCAGGAATGATCTTGGATAGGATGCCCCGCATTGCAGGGTATTATGAGAGATAATTAAAGCCCTCATGATGGATATGGTTCAGCCGTTGCAGTTCAGAGTGGTGATGGGTGACAAGGGGGATGCACATTTATTGATGGTTGTTGGGCCGGCGGGAGGATTGGTGGATATGTCAGGATATGGCATGGAAAATCTGTTTTGCACACCAATTCCTTTTTTTTTTTTTTTTTTTTTTTTTTTTTGAGGGGTGGGTTGTTCTTAATTGTGAACGTCTTTGTAGAATCTTCAGCATATTGGCCAAGGGAGTTCTCGTTCTCATCACTGCAGATAAGTCATCTATTAATGACCTGGCTGTACGAGAAGAATTTTTTGGTGTGGAAGGGATGGCAGCTGTCGAAATAGGAGTCCTGTTCGGCGTTAGTGTGTTTAGCATGGACAGAGTTGTGGCTGGAGCTATCAGGGAGGAGGAGGTCAACGTCCAGAAAAATGGATTATTGGTTTGAGAAGGGCCAGGTGAAGCACATGGGTGAGAATGTGTGAAGCTGTGCATGAATAAGGATAGGTTGTTTTGGTTCTGAGACCAGATCATGAAGATATCACAGGAAACCTGAACCAGTCCCGAGGTTGGGAGTTTTTAGAGGCTAGGAAGCTTTCTTCTAGATAGCCCATAAACAGGTTGACATGGGGGGGAGGTAGTACAATACTGGTGCCCCTGGCTGGGCCATGGATTTGTGTGTATAATTTCCCTTCAAAGTAAAAGTAGTAATGTGTCAGAATGTAGGTGATAAGGTGTATAAGGAATGAGGTAGTGGATTTAGAGTCTGAAGGATGTTGTGAGAGGTACTAACCATGGGCATGAGGGCTTTTTGGTGTATAAAGAGGTGACATCAATAGTAACAAGTGGGGATCCAGGAAATAAAGGGGTGGTGATTGTTAGAACTGGTTAGTACCTTTCATGTGGAAGGTTACATTTCAGATCATTGGTTGGAAATATTGATCAACAAGAGTGGAAATTCTTTCAATGGGAGCATAATAGCCAGCTACAGTGGGACATCCAGGATCTTTGCATGTGTGGATTTTGTGGAGTACTTAGAAGGTGGGTGTGCAGGATATTGAGGTGAGGAGGGAGATGGACTTGGAAGATGGGTTCCAGCAAGGGCCTCTGGAGTTCAGTAAGGACTGGAGTTGCTGTTGGATTTTTGAGATGGGATCACTATTGCAGAGCTCATAGGTGGATGAGTCTTATCCATTATGCTAAAGGTTTCACAAAGGCCTTCACTGACAGGCACTATCCCCCCCCCCCCCCCCACACACACACAAACCTAGTCCACAAACAGATTTCCTTTGCCATATCCTCGACCTCCCCCTCCATCCCCCCACCGACAAACCCCCCCCACCAACCCCAAGAAAGCTACAGAGTTGCACCCCCCCCCCCCCCCAAAAAAAATCACTTAATATCACCCTGGATTGGAACAACTGAATCATATCATTGTCAGGGCTTTTATTGTCTCTCACCATGACCCAAAATGGGAGACATGCTACCTAAGATCCTTCCCATCCCTCCTAAAGGGGTGTTGTATCGCCCACCTAATTTACACAACATCCTAGTTCATCCCTATGTCACTCCCACTCCCAATCCTTTGCCACAGTGATCATAACTCTAGCTCACTTATTGAATGGCATAGGCCAGCTGAAATTTGATAGGCATGGAGACATTGGACACCCTTTGAGTCATTGCACCTAACTCAGTGAGCTCTGTTCTCACTGACAGTACGGCATGGGTAGTGTCCAAATACCTCTGTGGTAAGGTGAACTATCCTGATGAAAAAGAATTACTACTTTAGCAGTCTATGGCAGGTCTCACATTTTGTTTGATCCAGAAGGCTTGTAGAATAAATACATCCAGGTAATTACTACAAAGAAATCTTACTGCATCCCAATAACTAATGGCGACATTTTAGCTACGCTGAAATTGACTTTGCTTCTTCTGTGCAGAGCTGCCAGTTCCCATTCACTGGTTTTGTTAAAATCTGCTGGGCTATGATGAACTTCGGGCTCTGTGGCGTCAGTTCATTGCATAAACTTTTGAAACAGCATAACATACCTGAGACTGCTGTAGATCCAATTGGGGGGGGGGGGGGGGGGGGCGTTGACATTTTCATGACTACCAACCATAAAATAATCAAGAGCACTCTACTAACCACATATGTTAACATGTTATTATATTTAACACACTTTTACTAAAATTCTAGGCACCTATAGCTCAGTGTATGTGGGTAAATTATACTTGGGTAGGGGAGGGGGTGGGGTGGAGAGAGAGCTAGAGAGAGAGAGAGAGACTGTTGTCCGGCTCCAACCCCCCCCCCCCCCAACTCCAAAAAAAATACGTTAAAAAGCCATTATGGTGATTTTATTTCTTATAGCCCTACTTCTCTTTTCTATCTAATCTCCATTCACTTCCTAGAACGTTCATAACGTTGCGCTACCATCTCCGACTTCTCTGCATAGAATGTCGCCACCTTAGAACTGACAACGGCGTCTGCAGTAGTAACTGGTTGGTACTTCGGGGTTGTAGGGTAGCGGTTGAAAAGTTCTTAACAAAACTGCCGAATCTCATAGTTAATGCAGGCAGTAAGCAGTGTACAGGCACGCATTGCTAGGAAGAACTACTACCACAGTCGACAATTTCTCGTGTCAGCGGTTTTAAATAGCATCGTACTATGGCGAGGCCGGCCAGTGTGGCCGTGCGGCTCTAAGCGCTTCAGTTTGGAACCGCGTGACCGCTACGGTCGCAGGTTCGAATCCTGCCACGGGCATGGATGTGTGTGATGTCCTTAGGTTAGTTAGGTTTAAGTAGTTCTAAGTTCTAGGGGACTGATGACCTCAGAAGTTAAGTCCCATAGTGCTCAGAGCCATTTGAACCATTTACTACAGTGAGCATTCAACAGTAAAGGTCAGCTGTAGTTGGTGAACCACGTTTCATGAAATCAATCAAAAGATTGCGCATTTCGGCCCACAAAACGGTAGCCATAATTTTTCGACTTGAGTAAGGAGAGTGCACAAGGTTTCTGGTTTTGGGGAAGTTGAATGGCACTACACTGAATGTTCTTTCAATTGGTGTATAATATCCGTATCTGTCACCCAAAAGAATGAGAGAACAATTCTGCAACTTGGCGCCAGTGAAATTTGCTTCTTGTATTGGTCGATAAGCATATGCGGTGCTCCTTTTGCACACAATTTGTGACATCCGAACTTTTCATGACATTCACGAAAAATCTTCGAGCAGATCGCAAGCTTTTGTCCATTTGTTACACCATTTTTTCATTTCTGATACTGACTTTGTAGCTGGCTGGAACAATAATTTTCGTGGCCATAATCGTTTGTTTTCATTAACGAACAACGAATAATAATAATAAGAATTCAATTGCTTCGTACACAATCAATAGATGACTCACAATTTCAAATAACTCATACGCAATGGCATTCCTAGGCCCACAATCTACAGTAGAGTCACTCCGCCACGCTTGTATTACCAACCGCGGTAGCAATGCGCCAAGCAGCCAATAAGTTAAACTGTTGAATTCGGCGGGATTTTGTGAAATCGAAAGCGAATAGTACTTCGACACGCTGACTATTGGAAGCGACAGTGCAGGCTTTTCCCATTTACAGTCGCTCCCGTCAGCCAATGCGCCGACCGGCAACTGAGTTTGCGGGAATAATAATTGTTTAAGAGATTGGTTTGCAGAATAGCTTTTACATACGCGATCGTCTGTGGGGCAATAAACTGCAACAACGAGAAAATCACTCCACATCTGTCTTTCTTTAGTTTCCTAGGGGTATTGGAAAGGTGTGAAACGGTACGTTGCAGGCAAGGTTATATACGATCCTCTAGTAACCTACAGATATTTACTGAAAACTGCTGATATCTTTTAATAACAGTAAATGGTTAGTAAACAGCAGCAGACTTTACTTTTAGCACAAAGACGACGTATATCTACTCAACAACGTGGAATTTTGTTCACTACACTTCCAGTCAAAACAGTGAATTCGGAACCTAGGAAACTTGTATGCAATGCATCACCTAATACACTATTTAACGTGCCAAATATTCTACCTTAACTGTAACTGAAGGGCAAACCACACAGACGTGATAATAAAATGCCAAAGCAATAAAACTGTTTCCCAACACAAAAGAAACCCATTCCACAATTGTTGCTACATTTGAGCAACAAACGCAAGACTCTCCTACTCATTCACTTTGGAAGCAAAAGTAATTAAAAAAATATATCGAGCGTCATAAGGTCAACTAACTTGTAAGAAAGTGCGGATCATTAAACGCCATACAGAACTGTTACGCTTAAGAAAAGTGCCTATCATAATAAGAACAGATAGCAACAGAAATATATGCTTCTCATACATGAAATACTGTGTTTATATTCTCTTGCTTTCAACAGAGTAAGCTGCAACTGTGCACATATTCGAAAGTGTTTCTTCGTGGTTAAGTTGTAGCTCTTGACACTGAATCGATGAGATTCGACTCTTATTACATTTATTTCATGATCGTTAACATCTCTTGATAATTTATTGATGCTTGCAACGCAAACATATTGCTACTATTTCTTTAAGTAAGTAGAATGATAAGTCAAAACAAATATTAATCTTAGGAGCTGCTTTGTCACCGCTAGGGGCGGTAAAAACGTTCACAGCAGTGTGTGTCGTGACTATTTACGTTAAGATGTGTTTACACCTGTGCACCTTGCGGCTAGCCGCCGTGAGGCGCTAGCTGGTCTCACACGGAAATAGAGGTGCTCAGTGTAAATACAGATATGAATGGAATCCAGTTGCACGCAGATGTTGAGGAATAGGCATGTACTTACACGTGTGCGATTTTATGTGTGTGTGTGGGGGGGGGGGGGGGGTGCAAGCACATTCTCACGGCGACTAGGCGCAGGTGTAAAGGCACCTTTAGACTGTGGAATGTGCCTAGAGGACTGCAGTCCACATCGAAATCGAATACCAGCTCTGTGGTGGTGACAAAATTTTTAGGTTTTCTTTCTGTCGTTTCATTCCTGTCACGAGAAATTTGTAGGATTTTCCCTGTAAGCTCTTTATCATAGATACAAGTTTCAACAACACATCTAAATTAGTCACTGGTTTTCAAGTTTGGTAGAAACATAGTCTGGAACTTTACAGCCTTAAACGTCTGAGAAACATCAAACTTGTTTTGAAAAACGCAAAAACTATTGGAACAAGTTTGTCAATATAACAGTTGACGATATTACCCTGAGAGCATCTGAAACAGAAAAAAAGGAAGTGGAGAAATATTTTAAAAAGACTGGTGGACGTCACTATGCTTTTGGCTGACGAACTCTTTCATTTTGTAGGCACAAAGAGTATATGGTGGCCGAAAACAAAAGAAATGTCTACAGTTGATTAGATTGTCTTCTAAATATGATACTATACAAAGAGAACACTTGATCAAGCTAGAACATTTCACTCATTCATGGTTGGGAAAAAGATTTAGCACTGCAGCTATTTATTCCCCATTATACAAACTGAATTTGTCTCACTTCTGGGCGGAATTGTTATGGATGAGTTATTAAATGATGCAAAAAAATTAGAAATATTTTTGTGTCATCTTTAGCAGTCCACTAGCATCTCACGCCTAGATGAAATCAGTAATATTATTCGTTATGTTCATGTAGAAAACAAAAAAGTAAAAGTAAGTAAGTCTTTTCTAGGTTAGTTTTAGGTAACTGGGAATGAAGCCATTGACATTTAGATCGAAATGGAAGCATTTCGTAAAAACCCGTAGTCGCTAGTTTTGTTTACGTTTTTTAGGCCAAAATTTCGCGCGAGTGCAGCTTTTCGTTTTTTTACTAGAGTTATCGCTTCAAAATCAAAATAATTCGTCCCTGACATACAGAGTTTAGGTAGTTAAAACTTTCGGAAGTAAGTTTAAAAGTTTTTGTACATTAGTGTTTATTTACTGACTAGTCCAGGTTCCGAAACTACTGTGATCTTGTGCCAACTTATTCTCTGCTTTTGTGTTACGTTTGTCTACCAAATCATGTGGGACAAATGTTCTGGTTGCCGTAGAAATTTGAAAGAGGGGGTGTTTGTGTAGACTGTAAGTTATTGCTTCATTGGGGTGAGGCCAGCAGAGCGGCCGAGCGGTTCTAGGCGTTACAGTCTGGAACCGCTATGGTCGCAGGTTCGAATCCTGCCTCGGGTATGGATGTATGTGATGTCCTTAGGTTAGTTAGGTTTAAGTAGTTCTAAGTTCCACGGGACTAATGACCTAAGAAGTTAAGTCCCATAGTGCTCAGAGCCATTTAAACCATTCAGGTGAATGTAGCGGCGAGGAAAAGAGGGTAGAAAATGTGGCTCTTCCATGGCAGTGTAGGTTATGTAGAAAGGACAGAAAAATCGCTGAAAAGCAGACAAAAATTTGTGTCCTTAAGGCTGAATTAGATCATGCTAACTTGGAATTGTGTAGATTAAGGGAGGAAAAAGAGACGGGGAAGCAAAAGGTAGGAAGCAAATGGCGAAAAAGGGAAACACTTGAAAAAACTCCAGAAATTCAAATAGTAAATCAGTTTGGCTTGTTATCTGAAGTGGAGGAAGGGCCTCATCCCGATGTAGTTGAGAGTAGGTTGAAGCAGAATATTAGCTTAAAGAAAAAAGACAGGTCAGGATCAAACCAGAATGGAAGAAGAAGTATTCTGCTTATAGTCAGCAGTCATGGGAGGGTTGTGGTTAGCATCTTCAGGAGAAATTAGGTGCAGGGTACCAGGTCACAAGTTTTGTGAAACCAAGTACTAGCCTTAGGCAGGTGACAGAAAACTTAGGTCAGTTTTTCAGGGATTTTGAGAAGGAAGATCAGGTAATTATAGTTTGGGGAGCAGGATACAGTCTGGCTTTGAATACGAGATATGGTATTAGGAGTGACCTGGATAAAATAGGAGCAGAAACTGGAAACACAAATGTGGGGTTTGTAGAGGTCTTTCAGCGACATGATCAGCCCTAGGTAAACACTGCTGTAAGGCATGTTAACACTGAGCTGAACAGGATGCTCCGACACTGGCAAAATCTCACATAAGTGTTGTTCCATTTAATTCTATTGGTAGGTGGGGATACACAACACATGGCCTGCACCTGAATAGGAAGGGGAAAAATAAGTTGGCTACTCTCATAGCAGAAACTATAAGGGGGGCCACACTCACACAAGGGGGTGATCCCAGTGATTAATGGGTCCAGGCAGAGAGGTTTACATTGTTCAAAAACGGATTGTGAGAATAACATTTGGTGTTCACCTGTGGCCATCTTGAAGACATCTGTTTAAGGAGTGAGGCATTTTGACAACTGCTTCACAGTATATAGATTTCCTCATGAAATTTGTTGTAAATAACCCACTACAAATCGACATGAATCGCTTTAGGAAAATGCCAAGATGGTTCCTTTGAAAGGGTATGATCGACTTCCTTCCCTGTCGTTCCTGAATATGATTTCTACTCACCACACAGAGAAGGCATTGAGCTGCAGACAAACACAATGAAAAAGACTCCTAAACTTTTTAGCTTTCAGACATAAAAGTCCTTCTTCATGAACAGAAAATACTCTCTCTTCTCTCTCTCTCTCTCTCTCTCTCTCTCTCTCTCTCTCTCTCTCTCTCTCTCTCTCTCACACACACACACACACACACACACACACACACACACACACACACACACACACACACACACACACACACACAAAATCATGGTAAGAACACTTGACAGAATAATGGATGGAACAGAAAAAGTGATCCAAAAATTGCATGTGCACCTAGCATGTCATTTAACGACATGTCATTTAATGATGGTCGGCGAAAAAGCCTAACTCTTATTCTTGCCGCTACCAGAAGCGTGCAATAAAAGGTATGAGGTGTGTCAATTGCAGAAATATTTATCATTTTAACTGTGTAAACATCGCTTCAGACTGGAAGATATGAGTTAGTTCGCAGCCTATCATTGACAATCTCGCTCACAAAATAAATAAACAAGACAGCGAAGGCGATTGAACTGCGGTGCTCTCAAGTGACAAACGGGCATCAAGTTGTAGAAGTGACTGACTAGAGAAGAAAAACAGTCAATGAGGGAAACATTTACACTCTGAAATGACTCCAAATACTCTATCACGAATAATGTAAGTTGTGCTGCAAAAAAAAAAAAAAAAAAAAAAAAAAAAAAAAAAAAAAAAAAAATAATACTGGTTCTGAGAACCTACATGCAGGTGTAAACACTCCAACTGTAGAAAAACGAGAAGTGAACAATTTTGCAAAACAGAAATTCGTACACAAATACGAAGTGCAACAGTTTGGTAAACCTACAGAAACTGAGGTATTTTTTCTGACATCGTGAACGCAATCTTGCAGAACTCTTACATTATGAGCTTAGTACGAAAGCATACGGCTATGCTAAACCTGGGGCACCCAAATATGAAGGTACCAAAAACATCTAGCAAGACAGCTTAGAAAGCAGCAGTAGAGATATTGTGTTGACTGGAGAAGCAAACGATGTTTGTAGAAATGAACTGGTGACTTAGGCTAGTTCTTCATTCTGCACGAAAAGCCATCCTAATTTTAACACATACACCACACAGACACGATGTCATTCCTACTTCCTGTGTACATTTTGAAATTAAAAATGGAGATGGGCAGTTCCACGAGATCTGCAAAATGTACTCAAATGCCTATTTTCCTAGTGTGGATTTTCTCCAAAGGTGAAAAGAAATGAGGTAGTGAGTGGCTAGGGCCTCCCATCTGGCAGACCAGCCGCCTGGTGCAAGTTTTTTTAGTTGACACTACTTAAACGAGTTGTGTGTTGATGAGGATGATAAGATGATGAATATATGACACCCAGTACTTGAACAGAGAAAATCTCCCACCCAGCCGAGAATCGAGCCAGGACTCGCTGCATGGCATTCTGCTGCATGGAGGCGGACTTTCCAAAGGTAGAAGTATACAAAACATGTAATACATCTGAACAGAAATGGCAAAAATCGTTCAAACATTAGGAAAAACAGCCTGCAGGGAAACAGTCTGAACAAATCAGCCAACCCAGTGGTGTATCTAGAAAGAATAATGCAGTCATTTGCATCAGTCAACTACCATTCTGTAAGCAATGGTACAGAAAACACAACCCCAGCTGAAGTGACAACAGAAACAAAAACAACAGAAGCAGTAGGCTTAGCTGCAAAAATGAAACCAACAGAAAGAGCCCTAGAAGTGGATCGCCTCCACACCCACATCAAACGGTGATCATCACAAAAGTTCTACTGTCACCTCTGCAATATGGTCAGTTTCAAATGTAAACATCAAGACGACTGTCACAAACTTTTTCAAGCCTAGTGCAGATCTGGGTCAGGTAACAGAGGATTTTAGTTCTCTATGTAAGGATTTCACGAAGGAGGATGCCGTGGTTATAGTAGGTGGTCCGGGAAACAGCATTGACAGAGACTCTGAATATTCCATAGAGAGTGACCTGGTGAAGACAGCATCAGCAACGAAGCATACGAGTGTGGGATCTGTGTCTGTGTTGAAACGCCATGATCGGCCTCATTTGAGGGAGGGTGAACTTGGAGTTGGAGTGACTGCTTAGGACGGACATAGTGTCCCATATTGGTTTGATTCCTGTGGATGCTATTGATAGGAGGGACTACACTAGGCATGGCCTTCACCTCAATAGGAAAGGGAAGGGAAAACTGTCTGGCTTGATTGCAGAAAACTTAAGGGGGGACACTGTCACAAGTGGTAAAATACCAGTGGTCACAGGTGTCAGAGGGATGCCTTTTTTAGGATAGGGAAGGGGGATAGAAAACGAGTTTTAAGAGAGATTGTCAGACAGACTCAGTTTGAGAAAATAGATGAACAGGGGTCAGATTTTATCATACAGCCTCCATTTAAACAATGTTTAACAGAAAGTAATCAGAAACTGCGAGTTCATCTTCACCAAAGCAGTTATAATCCCATTAGTATGCAGTATCAGTTATCTTTATTACACCAGAACATTCCGGGACTCAGATATAAAGTTGATGAACTGTTCATTTGTATCGATGAAATGAATTCATCTATCGAAATGGACATAATCTGCCTCTCTGAACATCAAGTGACCACTGGTATAGATATGTTAGACATTTAAGGATTTAAGCTAGCTTCCTACTTCTGTAGTCAAAAGATGGAGAAAGGAGGAGTTGCCACATTTATTAAAAACTGCCATAAATTCAAGAACATTGACATTAATAAATTCTGTTTAGAGCAGCATCTAGAAGCATGTGCAACAGTAGTAGAGTTCCATAACAGATACTGCACTCCTGGAAATTGAAATAAGAACACCGTGAATTCATTGTCCCAGGAAGGGGAAACTTTATTGACACATTCCTGGGGTCAGATACATCACATGATCACACTGACAGAACCACAGGCACATAGACACAGGCAACAGAGCATGCACGATGTCGGCACTAGTACAGTGTATATCCACCTTTCGCAGCAATGCAGGCTGCTATTCTCCCATGGAGACGATCGTAGAGATGCTGGATGTAGTCCTGTGAAACGGCTTGCCATGCCATTTCCACCTGGAGCCTCAGTTGGACCAGCGTTCGTGCTGGACGTGCAGACCGCGTGAGACAACGCTTCATCCAGTCCCAAACATGCTCAATGGGGGACAGATCCGGAGATCTTGCTGGCCAGGGTAGTTGACTTACACCTTCTAGAGCACGTTGGGTGGCACGGGATACATGCGGTCGTGCATTGTCCTGTTGGAACAGCAAGTTCCCTTGCCGGTCTAGGAATGGTAGAACGATGGGTTCGATGACGGTTTGGATGTACCGTGCACTATTCAGTGTCCCCTCGACGATCACCAGAGGTGTACGGCCAGTGTAGGAGATCGCTCCCCACACCATGATGCCGGGTGTTGGCCCTGTGTGCCTCGGTCGTATGCAGTCCTGATTGTGGCGCTCACCTGCATGGCACCAAACACGCATACGACCATCATTGGCACCAAGGCAGAAGCGACTCTCATCGCTGAAGACGACACGTCTCCATTCGTCCCTCCATTCACGCCTGTCGCGACACCACTGGAGGCAGGCTGCACGATGTTGGGGCGTGAGCGGAAGACGGCCTAACGGTGTGCGGGACCGTAGCCCAGCTTCATGGAGACGGTTGCGAATGGTCCTCGCCGATACCCCAGGAGCAACAGTGTCCCTAATTTGCTGGGAAGTGGCGGTGCGGTCCCCTACAGCACTGTGTAGAATCCTACGGTCTTGGCGTGCATCCGTGCGTCGCTGCGATCCGGTCCCAGGTCGACGGGCACGTGCACCTTCCGCCGACCACTGGCGACAACATCGATGTACTGTGGAGACCTCACACCCCACGTGTTGAGCAATTCGGCGGTACGTCCACCCGGCCTCCCGCATGCCCACTATACACCCTCGCTCAAAGTCCGTCAACTGCACATAAGGTTCACGTCCACGCTGTCGCGGCATGCTACCAGTGTTAAAGACTGCGATGGAGCTCCGTATGCCACGTCAAACTGGCTGACACTGACGGCGGCGGTGCACAAATGCTGCGCAGCTAGCGCCATTCGATGGCCAACACCGCGGTTCCTGGTGTGTCCGCTGTGCCGTGCTTGTGATCATTGCTTGTACAGCCCTCTCGCAGTGTCCGGAGCAAGTATGGTGGGTCTGACACACCGTTGTCAAAGTGTTCTTTTTTCCATTTCCAGGAGTGTATATAATAGTAACTGTTTACTGAACACCTGCAGGAAATTATAATCTATTCAGAAATCATCTAGAAGCTCTTTTGGGTTATTTAACAGTAAGAAACAAAGAAATTTTGATTGCTGGTGACTTTAATACAGATTTTCTAATTCAATCTTCCAGTAAACATTTACTGCAGTTAGTAACGTTGCCTTTCAATCTAACTCACACTGTAAACTTTCCAACTAGGATCACTAAATCCTCAAGGACAGCCATTGATAACAATTTTATAGACAAATCAAAGAAACAAAATCATATCATAAAACCTGTAATAAATGGACTATCAGATCATGACATGGAAATTCTAAGCAGATTATCAAGACTGCTAAATCTGAGTACAGGATAGTATTTAATCAACCAAAAATTGAGTGTTTTAGAAAACTGCTCAAAGATATGAACTGGAAATATGTTTGTAGTGCTCAGAACAAGAATGAAAAATATAACACATTCATGAACAATGTCAGTACCATGTTTGAAAACTGTTTTCCTCTAAAAGTTACTCAAATTAAACAGGAGTCTATAATAAAACCATGGATCACACAAGGAATAAAGATTTCCTGTAAGACAAAAAGGAAAATGTACCTGTCGACCAAGAATAGCTCCAATGCTGATGATTTAGCTAAATACAAGGAATACTGTAAAATATTAAAAAAAGTAATTCAGACATCTAAACAAATACACTACGCGTAGAAGATAGCGATGTCAGGGAACAAAATAAAAACAATATGGGATATAGTGAAAGAGGAGACTGGTAGAACCAGAAAGGAACAAGAGCAAATAGCACTAAGGGTAGATGACACATTAGTAACCGATGGGCATAGTGTGGCAAATCTATTTAACAAGTACTTTATATCTGTTACTGATAGAATGGGATTGTCAGGATCAGTAAATAATGCCTTTGAATATTTGAAACTAGCCTTTACAAATAGCTTCAGGTACATGTATATGTCACTCACATCACCAAAAGAAATAACTCCATAATAAAGTCTTTAAAAAATAAGCATTCTAGTGGTCACGGTGAAATATGAACAAAGTTAATTAAGGCATGTTCTTGTGAGTTTAGTACAATTCTAAGTTACTTGTGTAACCAGTCAATTATAACTGGTACATCTCCTGACTGGCTGAAATATGCAGATGTTAAGCCTCTATTCAAGAAAGGGGATAAAGAGATGCCATCAAACTACAAGCCGATTTCACTTTTGCCAGCATTCTCAAAAAATTTAGAAAAAGTAATCTACAGGCAGCTTCTCAACCATCTGACCACAAATAACATATTATCAAGAACACAGTTTGGATTTCTGAAGGGTGCTGATATCGAATATGCTATTTACACCTACAGTGACAATTTACTTAATTCATTAAATAACAAGTTACAAGCAGCAGGTATTTTCTGTGATTTGTCAAAAGCATTCGATTGTGTAAACCACAACATCCTTTTAAATAAATTAGAATTCTATGGTGTCACAGGCAGTGCTGCAAAATTCTTCAAGTCATACCTCGCTAACAGGAAACAAAGGGTGTCAGTGCAAGGGACTAGTGAGTTAAGTCGTCAGTCATAATCAGAATGGGAAGAAATTACATGTGGTGTCCCACAAGGATATATCTTAGGGCCATTGCTTTTTCTTGTGTACATTAATGATCTCTCATCAGTTACATTGCCAGAAGCAGAGTTCGTTTTGTTTGCAGATGATACAAGTATTGCAATAAATAGTATGTCGAGTGTAGTTCTAGAAAGACCTGCTAATGATATTTTCATGGATATTAATAAATGGTTTAAAGTCAGCTCACTGACATTAAACTTCGAAAAGACTACTATATGCAATTCAGAACCTGTAAGAGGTTTCCACCCAGTATATGCATAAAGTACAAAGAAGAGCAGATAGAAGAGGTTGACAGTCTTAAATTCCTGGGATTACAACTAGATAATAAATTCAGTTGGGAGGAGCACACCACAGAACTGCAGAAACGCCTTAAAAAATCTGTATTTGCAATTCGAGTGTTAGCAGACATAGGTGACATAAAAGTGAAAAAGCTTGCATACTTTGCCTACTTTCATTCCATAATGTCATGTTGTTGTTGTTGTGGTCTTCAGTCCTGAGTCTGGTTTGATGCAGCTCTCCATGCTACTCTATCCTGTGCAAGCTTCTTCATCTCCTAGTACCCACTGCAACCCACATCCTTCTGAATATGCTTAGTGTAGTTATCTCTTGGTCTCCCTCTACGATTTTTTCCCTCTACGCTGCCCTCCAATACTAAATTGGTGATTCTTTGATGCCTCAGAACATGTCCTACTAACCGGTCCCTTCTTCTGGTCAAGTTGTGCCACACACTTCTCTTCTCCCCAATCCTATTCAATACTTCCTCATTAGTTATGTGATCTACCCATCTAATCTTCAGCATTCTTCTGTAGCACCACATTTCGAAAGCTTCTATTCTCTTCTTGTCCAAACTAGTTATCGTCCATGTTTTACTTCCATACATGGCTACACTCCATACAAACACTTTCTGAAATGACTTCCTGACACTTAAATCTATACTCGATGTTAACAAATTTCTCTTCTTCAGAAATGCTTTCCTTGCCATTGCCAGTCTACATTTTATATCCTCTATACTTCGACCATCATCAGTTATTTTACTTCCTAAATAGCAAAACTCCTTTACTACTTTAAGTGTCTCATTTCTTAATGTAATTCCCTCAGCGTCACCCTATTTAATTTGACTACATTCCATTATCCTCGTTTTGTTTTTGTTGATGTTCATCTTATATCCTCCTTTCAAGACACTGTCCATTCCGTTCAACTGCTCTTCCAAGTCCTTTGCTGTCTCTGACAGAATTACGATGTCATCGGCGAACCTCAAAGTTTTTATTTCTTCTCCATGGATTTTAATACCTACTCCAAATTTTTCTTTTGTTTCCTTTACTGCTTGCTCAATATACAGATTGAATAACATCGGGGAGAGACTACAACCCTGTCTCACTCCCTTCCCAACCACTGCTTCCCTTTCATGTCCCTCGACTCTTATAACTGCCATCTGGTTTCTGTACAAATTGTAAATAGCCTTTCGCTCTCTGTATTTTACCCCTGCCACCTTGAGAATTTGAAAGAGAGTATTCCAGTCAACATTGTCAAAAGCTTTCTCTAAGTCTACAAATGCTAGAAACGTAGGTTTGCCTTTTCTTAATCTTTCTTCTAAGATAAGTCGTAAGGTCAGTATTGCCTCACGTGTTCCAGTATTTCTACGGAATCCAAACTGATCTTCCCCGAGGTCGGCTTCTACTAGTTTTTCCATTCGTCTGTAAAGAATTCGTTTTAGTATTTTGCAGCTGTGGCTTATTAAACTGATTGTTCGGTAATTTTCACATCTGTCAACACCTGCTTTCTTTAGGATTTGAATTATTATATTCTTCATGAAGTCTGAGGGTATTTCGCCTGTCTCATATATCTTGCTCACCAGATGGTAGAGTTTTGTCAGGACTGGCTCTCCCAAGGCCGTCAGTAGTTCCAATGGAATGTTGTCTACTCCAGGGGCCTTGTTACGACTCAGGTCTTTCAGTGCTCTGTCAAACTCTACATGCAGTATCGTATCTCCCATTTCATCTTCATCTACATCCTCTTCCATTTCCATAATATTGTCCCCAAGTACATCGCCCTTGTATAGACTCTCTATATACTCCTTCCACCTTTCTGCTTTCCCTTCTTTGCTTAGAACTGGGTTTCCATCTGAGGTCTTGATGTTTATACAAGTGGTTCTCTTGTCTCCAAAGGTCTCTTTAATTTTCCTGTAGGCAGTATCTATATTACCCCTAGTGAGATAAGCCTCTACATCCTTTCATTTGTCCTCTAGCTATACCTGCTTAGCCATTTTGCACTTCCTGTCGATCTCGTTTTTGAGATGTCTGTATTCCTCTTTGCCTGCATCATTTACTGCATTTTTATATTTTCTCCTTTCATCAATTAAATTCAATATTTCTTCTGTTACCCAAGGATTTCTACTAGCCCTCGTCTTTTTACCTACTTGAACCTCTGCTGCCTTCACTACTTCATCCCTCAAAGCTACCCATTCTTCTTCTACTGTATTTCTTTCCCCCATTCCTGTCAATTGCTCCCTTATGCTCTCCCCAAAACTCTGTACAACCTCTGGTTCTTTTAGTTTATACATGTCCCATCTTAATGTCATATGGTGTAATATTTTGGGGTAACTCTTGAAGTCAAACAAAAGTTTTCAGAGTCCAAAACCGTGTAATACGTATTATTTGTGGAGTAAACGCACAGCCGTCTTGTAGAAACCTCTTCAAAGAACTGGGTATACTAACTACTGGCTCTCAGTATATTCACTCCTCAATGAAATTTGTCCTAAATAATATATCTCTTTTTCCAACAAACAGCTCAGTTCATACATACAATACCAGGAACAAAAATGATGTGCACAAGGACTTAAAAGCACTTACTTTAGTTCAAAAAGGGGTCCACTACTCAGGAACACTCAGATTCAATAATTTGCCAGCAAACATAAAAATTTTTTGTTACAAATAGAGATAAGTTTAAAAGGAGCCTGAAAGACTTACTAGTGGCCAACTCCTTCTACTCCATTGACGAATTTTTTAATAGAAACAAATTATGTGTTGTATGTATTTATTCTATTAGTATTGTTATTGCAGCTTAAAAAATAAAATAAAAAAAGGTGACATGTTCCACATGCACGAGGATCTCATCAACACGGATCTATGGAACGAAAAACTAATCTAATCTAATCTAATCTAAATTGTGATGTCATCCATACACGTTGTAAGTAGGGTATTTTGGTTTTTATGTTGGTAACGACATGTGTTGGTCTGTATGAAAATCGCTGACTGCACTGTGGGCAATCTGTGGCTGGTTGGACTCATTGTTGTGATATTCGCTTGTGTAGTGTTGGGCAGGTGGATGTGAACAGCGCGTAGCGTTGTGCAGTTGGAGGTGAGCGACCAGCAGTGGTGGATGTGGGGAGAGAGATGGCAGAGTTTTGAGAGCGTAAAATCTGGACGTGTGTCCATCAGAAAAAAGGAATTTGTAAGACTGGATGTCATGAATATATATATAATGACTCTCAAACATTATTGAGGTAAATACATTGTTTGTTCTCTATCAAAATCTTTCATTATTAACTATGCCTATCAGTAGTTAGTGCCTTCAGTTGTTAGAATCTTTTATTCAGCTGACAGTATCGGCGCTCGCTGTATTGCAGTAGTTCGAGTGACAAAGATTTTTGTGAGGTTAAGTGTTTCATGAAAGGTATAAGTTATTGTTAGTCAGGGCCATTCTTTTCTGGGGATTATTTCAAGTCAGCTTGTGTTGCGCTAAAAATATTTGTGTCAGTTTAGTGATGATGAGAGTAAGTAAAGAGAGAAATGTCTGAGTACGTTCAGTTTTGCTCAGCTGTTTGAAAATCAAATAACTTAGAAGTTCACCAGCACAGTAATTTATAATTTTCCAATGGGGACGTTTCATCGTACATAATTTTCAAAAGGGTACGTTTCATATATCAACCCTTAGCTGAGAATACCTCACTGGAATCTTTTGAATTTTTTCTTGTAGTTTGTGTAATTAGTGTAGTTATTGTTTATTGCTAGCGCGTAGTTGTAGAGAGAATCTCCTTTGTAGTTGGAGTTTTTCTTTCTTGTACTGTAAAACAATTGTGGCATACATGTAGATCTGCACCAAATATTTTGTAGCTGAGCTTGCAATTAATCAGATATTATTTTCAGTGCCTGTTAATGTGTTTTTTTTATTTTGCTCTTCATATTGTGCTTTTCTAAGTTATTGTGTGAAATATTCTGACAATTATGGCGTGTAAAAAACGTAATTCTAGGCTCCAAAGTAAACTGAGAAATGATAGTGAAGACGAGAGTAGTGTGTTAGCGCCACTGTGTAATGAATTAACTAATGTTCAACATCGTAATTTGGTAACTATGGATAGGGAAATGGACCAGGCAATAAATAATGGTGTAGACAGTGAAACAGTGGTCTTGTCGATCGGTCGGTCGGCAACAGCTCGCCCCACGAACCCGAAATGACAGGACACAATCTTGCAAATACCATAGATTCAGGGTTTACGTCATTACCCGTTTCTCAATAAAGTCAATACTCATTTTCTGCTTTTCAGAATGCGAATGTTGCCGGTGCAAATGCACTACCGAAAAGTACAGAGGAACGTGTTCCAGACACCAGTGCATTGTTACTACAGTTAATGCAACAACTGGGACAACAGCTTCAGAAGTTAGACGCTATGGTACAAAATCAGGAACGAACACACCAACAGTTACAAAAGTTAGACACAATGGAACAAAATCAGAGACAAACACAGCAATGGCTTCAAAAGTGAGACACAGTGGAACAAATGATTGAAGATTTAACTGCAGAGTTATTTAAAATTGAATCTAAATGTCAAAAAGTCTGCAATGATGCAAAAGCACAACCAATTTTTTCGTGTCATGAAAATGCATTACAGAATAACGAAGCAGCCGTAAAAGAACTGCAAACTATTGTTCATGAAAATCATGACACCTTGCAACCTAAAACTGACTCAGTTACATTTACCGATTCGGTTATGCAACTGGCAAAAACTCAAGGAAACTTAAAGGACATAGTAGATACGCTTTCAACACAAATGGAGACTCTGAATCTTCGTACAGATAAACACACTGAGGAAATCAGTTCATTAGCAGAGAAAGTAGCCGAACTTTCGGATCAGTTCACTAACTTATCTACAAAGGTAGATGATGATCTGAATGACACAAGACCTGTCGCCTTCACAAACACAGAAGAGTATGAACAAATTAAGAAATTAAAAAAAAATCAAAACCAAATTGATATGCAACGCAAAAGAGAAATCCTGGAAGTACAACCTCAGCAGGCACAAGTAAGACAAGAATTACATATTTCAGAGGACACTCGTGCTCCAATGTGGGTAGAGTGACACAGAAATACGGAAAAGCCACAAAATAACAACTCAGGGCATTTCGGAAATTATGAAAGAAATTGGCAAGGTACACCAAATTTTGAGATGGAACCGCCGACACGACGTAACAATGACCGATATGCGACTAGTCGTCATGAATACTTTGACTATAATCTGTTTATTACTACATGTAAATTGAAAACATTTAAGAATTCCGGCAATGACATTCATCCACAAGCATGGCTTCATCAATTCTCTCATTATTTTCCTTCTATCTGGTCATTAGAGCACAGACTGGAATTTATGTGTGGCTATTTAGAAAATTAACCTGCTCTAAGAATGCGTTCGATCTTTCGCGATTGTCACAGTGAAGGAGAATTTTATGATGCTTTCCTCTCAGTACATTGGTCTCAAGCTACTCAAGACCTAGTAATACATAGCATCGTAATGATGAAGCATTTTGAACAGTCTGAATTTTCGAATCCGGTAAAATATTTTGTAGATATGTTGCACAAAAATCAGTACCTGTCAAACCCATACAGCCCTTCAGAACTCATCCGCATTTGCTTAATCAAATTGCCTGAACATTTAAGACATATTATTTTGGCAGGACGTTGCAAAGACGAGATAGAAGGCTTTCAGGGACTTTTACAAGAATTAGAAATTGGTACAGACAATCGCAGGACGCGAAACCAGGAGAACAACAATTACAGGTAACATCCGTCACAATACGGTGACGACAGAAATAATAACTGGACACGATAAGGCTACTCTTACAGCGAAAGTCGTGACCAAAACAGACACCACCTGTATGACAACCTATTGGCGGAGAAATAATAATTACAGGGAAAGATCACCTCTCCGCGGTAATGTCTATGACAATCAGAGAAACAGACAATATGGGAACCAGAATACTTATTATCAGACGCAACGGTCCACCGTGCAGTTACGACTCAGGGAGAAATTCTGAACCACGTGTCCGACAAGAAAGAAATTACAAAAACTACCGACATGACGAGAGACGATATAACTTTAACAGTAGACCAGAATTTAATCAGAACTGGCGGGATTCGAACAGATCAGGGCCCTCTCGACAAGCTGAAATTGTAGAGGTTAGATCTCCACATCCCAATTACAACATGCGACAACAAAAAGACAGTAGACAATGACTCACACTGCTGGCAGCCACAAAACGTACTTATGAAGCTGATGACGCAGCTGCCGTGGCTAGTACTTACGTAAAAATGGAAGACATTAGGGACATCTCACTCCAGGAACACGATGTAAAACATCGCAACACTGCATATCCTGTAATTTACATCACAGTAAATGACATAAAATTTACGGTAGTACTTGACTCTGGCAGTCCCATTTCAGTAATTAGTAGAACAGCCTTTAGCAAATGCAACAAATCGAACGATTGCCCTACACTTCCATTACCTAAGACTAAATTACAATGTGTAATCGTTGGCAAAAGTGTAAATGTACGCCAACAAACCAACTTAGAAATCTTTTGTCAAAGCCACAGTTTCTCTATGAACTTTCTTGTTGTTCCATTACTGTCGACAGAAATTATATTGGGAGTAGACTTTTTGAATGACAACAAAGCAATCTTTAACTTTCATGATGCTGAAATAAGTTTGGAGAAAGAAGGTAAATCAATAGCTTTGAAAATTGAAGATTGGCTCTCAAACCATGACGAAGAAATCAATCGGCTTTACTTCCTGTTAGGCAACAGTTCGGATTTTTCGACAGAACTTGACCCTAACAATCACTCCGTAAGTATTGACGGGGATAATATCGACGACGTATTTGATGCTAATGACTTAATTCAGAATAAAATTCAAACAATTGAGAATTGTAATGACACTGATAGGCAGGACCTTCTTGAGATTTTACAAGACATTCCACAGTTTCTACTCACAAAACAGGAACAATCAAGGGATTTCAATACCAATTTCGTGTTAGTGAGAATATTAAATTTTGTGTAAGCCCATACGTAATTCCTGCCTGTGTTAGAACAGAAATACAATCTATTCTTGACGAGGGCATTATTGAGCCAGCAGTAAGCTCATACAACAGTCCATTATATTTTGTTGAGAAGAAAAATGGATCGAACAGGCTTGTCTTAGATTCGAGACAAATCAATATTGTCGTAATTCCTGAAATAGACAGGCCGCAAACATTGGAAGAACTTCTTCAATATATTAATAGTGTAAAATTTTTGTCTTCCATTGATCTCAGCATTTATCAGATTGAACTTCATCCAGAATGTAGAAAATACACAGCTCTTCTTTGTCTGCGGTTTTCTAAGTCTCGTAAATTTTTACTGTCGTTTTCTGAATATGCAAATTCTAGTTACATCAAAACTTTGTCCTCTCACTGGAGAGAATACTATTTGGAACTGGGACGAACAGGCACAATTGGAATTCAATTCTTTGAAAGAACCGCTACTTAACGCGCCAATAGTAGTTCATCCAGATCTGTCACTAGATTTCTTCCTTGCACAGATTCTTCTAAAGTCGGCCTTGGTGCCCATTTTCAAGAAGCCATAGAAAATGACACTACTTTTCAGAAAACCATTGCTTTTGCTAGCCGCATGCTAACAAAATCTGAAAAGAATTAATCCGTCACTGAATAAGAAGCTTTAGCTATCGTTTGTGCATTCGACAAATTCTGTGTCTTTCTTTGTAATACACACATAAAAGTATACAGTGATCATCGTGCATTACAATTTCTTATGTCTTCAAAATTAAATCTTGACAGGTTAAAACGTTGGGCATTGTTTCTGTAAGAATTCCACATCACAATAGTCTACATTCCCAGCAAGGAGAACATTGCACTGTCACGCGCACTGGCTGGGCTTGAGAAAAGTAACACAGAAGGCAACCGCGAGAAAAATTTCAGTATTCTTCACATTCAAAAAACCGCCTTTGAAAACTTCATCACGACATCTTTAAAGGACATTGCTCATGAACAAGATAAAGATCCAATTTGGAAATACATCGAAAGTAAATGGCACGAAAAGACACACACACAGATTCGGCATTATTATCTGGTTAGAAACAACATACTCTTCAAACGCTGCACTGTTGATGACAAGCTATGGGTACGATTTCTGACGATTTCTGACGATTTTGTTAATAAGCTCATTTGGTACATTCATTTCAGCTACGCACATTTTGGTCCACAAAAATGTTACCATATTCTTCGGAAGACTTGTTATTTTAACAATATGGAAAGAAGAATTCGAAGAGTCTTGTCTATTTGTAAACTTTGTCGAAAGGCTAAACCATCTACTATCTCAAATGGTGCTTCAATGTTTCTTATAATTCATTCCAAATTAAAAGAATGTGCAGCTGTTGATCTCTTGGGACCCCTTGTCACAACATCGAATGGATTTTCGTACGTTTTAGTCGCTGTTGAACTTACTTCAAAATTTCTTTCTTTCACTCCATTATGTATAGCCACTGGACAGTCTGTATCCAACGCCTTTGTTAAAAATTTCTTACATGAAGTTGGACACCTTATTAAAGTCATTTCAGATAACGGACCACAATTCAGATCTGCTGTTTGGTCATGCATGCTTCGGAATCGTAAAATCAAACCTGTTTTTATTTCATTGTACTCACCGCATTGTAACCTGTCTGACCGCATTATGAAAGAAATTAATAAGCTTTGCAGACTTTATTGTCACAGAAAGTATCAGTATTGGGACAGATATTTACACTTATTTCAAAATGTGCTCAATGAAATGCCTCATGACTCCACTGCTTTACCACCTATTCTTGTACTGAAGAATGAAGAACCACCAAAAAAGAATCAGAGAGCTTGTACCTTTCCCAAACACACATAAACTTCGACACAAAGACAAAATTGATTTGCTATTAAAAATATAAATTCTGCTGCAGACAAAAGGAGAAAAGTACATGGTAAAGCAAATACAAAGAAATTATATACTGCTCAGAAAGTTCTCATTGAAGCTCATTCATTGTCACATAAGGAGAAACACTTGAGTCACAAATTCTTTCTGATTTACAACTGACCTTACAGAATTCGACGTATACCAAATGATAATTGTGTTGAAGTTGAAATTCTGTGTTCTAGGAACAGCAAAGGATTGCACCACATTTCACTTGTAAAACCGTTTATTGAGAGATTATCTGCTTTTTAACTTAGTCTTTGCCACTTAACGTTACTAGTATGCTTTGTCACACTTAGAAACTGTTAACATGCAGCAATGTTTGAAGTTAACTATCCAGTCAAGAACCTAGAGAACTTATTTAGACAGTAATTATGAAGCATTGTTATAGTGAACAGACGACACAGTGTTCCTGTGTGTATATTCTTGCTTGTTAACTGCATGATTACATAACGACTATAAGGCTTACACATTGGAACAGATACTGCTAAAGAAATTTTAAAGCAACATTCTGGTTTACTTGAAAAGACATTCTTTATTTAAAGTACTTGCTGTGAGAGTACAGATGACTTAGTGTTTGGTATGTTTGACAGCTACACGATTATATCATGGTGCTACTAATGTGTGACACAATTTAACATGCTTTAGTAGTAACTTTGTGGTATAGCTACAATGAGACAGCCTTTTCCATAGCACAATACTTTACAGTACAGTACTTTCTTCATCACGGCAATAAGCATAATAACTACGATATTTATACGCAAAGCATTTCACTTTAGTTTATGATGAGGTAAGTACACTGACTTCTGCAGAACTTTCCTCATGGAGGCCGATAACTACGACACTTCCACAGAATTATCTTACAGCAAGACGCACAGTTTAGCGCTATAGGACATGCATTTGAGTGATTAATTTTTGTACTTAAAACATTTATTTTAAAAGATCTTTGAATTACAAAGATACAAAGAAGTTTTTCGGTGATACATTTCATTCGATTTCTGTAATCTGGAACATCTGATGGTATAATTACATTTATCCTTAGGGGGCACACGCCTACTTTTTGTACTAAGTGTGTGGCAAAGTCTAGGAGCCCTAGCTGATATGGTATTTGGCTATACAACTTTACACATCGGTAACATATTTCTCTAACACAGAATTACACAGCTATCTGATCATTTAACTGAGAGAGAGAAACTTTTTCTTTACTATGTCAGTGACACAAATTTACATACTTACACAGTGAAATTAATTCATACTTACGAAACTGTATTTTGTCTGTACTTTGTGAACACTTCATTTGTTTCGGGACTATTGTGATACTATGTGAGCTTTGAATGATGTATTTGGTATGTGATCATGATTTTTTAAGTACGTTTGAGGTAGATGACTTTACTGAAACGAGCAGAGAGCATTTTTTTGAAGGTTTTGAAATTATTGAAAGAAGCTGCGACGATTTTGAGGTGTGATTGATCTGTTATGATGAGGTTGTTACGACAACGATGTGTATTATGCTGGTGAGATATGTTTATGATCAATAAGATGATGGTACGTGAGGAATGTGATTATGTGTTTATATATATATGAATGATGAATAGTGGTTAGGGACTCTGACTTGTGAAAAGGATGTTGGAAACCAAGAATTGTACTTAAAAAGTTACGAAATGTGTACATGCATGAATGTGAGTGTCACAACACTACTATTTCGTTTCTACACATTTCTACTGTAATTTTTCGACCTGTGAAATGTTATTGGTATCAAACTGTCACTGTTGCGGAAACTGCTGTCGCAAATCTTTAGGTAATGAAGGTAAGTGACCTTGATGTAATGCGTTGTGGGCGCCTAGCTGCGCGAAAGTCGCCTGGAAAAAAAGCCATTGGCTGGAGAAAAAGAGGCCATTAACTTCGCTATTGACATCTCTTTGTAGAAAGCATTGCAAATACGACACGCTCAAACTTGAAAACATATGATTACACTTTGGAGCTCGTACTTCCTGATATTTACTGGAATGCATATAAAACGATGACAGATATTATATGTCTCTACACTGCATTATGACTAATGTCTTTCTAATTGAAAGATATTTTATTGCCTTATGAAATGCCATACGACTAGTGAATGACATTTGATGCCTTGCTTTATGTAAATATTTGTTCATTTTGTTTAATATCTAGTTTCTAGCTGCACTGCAGCAGTGGTTAAAATAAAATTTAATAGATGTAGTAATAGAAAAGTTTTCTGTCTACAGACCCAGTAAAGAATAATTTTATGATCTACATTCTTAGAAAATGAAGCACATATAGACATTTCCCTTCACAGGAATTGCATACATAATTTTTTCAGAGATTTGGTAACTTCTTTGGTAGAGTAAGTTATTGTGATACATCACTCTAGTGTGAAGATGTGACATAGGTATTAGAATTTTCCTATCTGTACTGTAATATTTTTTGTGCTTGAGCTTTGTCATGTTTAGGTATAAGTTATTGAATTTGCTGCTGCTGTTTGTTAGGCATTGTCCTACTGAATTTTACATTGTATTAAGCCAGCTTTACTACTGATTTATTTTTCTAGTTGCTGCACATTGGCTAATATTGCATTTGCTTTGCTAGTTTAGATATAATGCTGCTTGCTTTGCTAATTTAAATTTTTTGTCATTGCTGTTTGTGCTAATTGTTTTGTGCTGCTGAATTGCCTTGTCCCTTAGTTTATTAATCTGAGCTTAGAAGAGCTAAGTTAGCTTTAGGTGGTGTAGGCTATATAAGAGAAGGAGTTGCAACGAATCTGAAGAAATGCATTGAGGAGTTACACAAAAAGAAGTTTGTGAAAGAAAGTAGTGTGCAATGAAGAAAAATTATTTTGAAACAGGATATGAACAAAAAATTAGGGTTTAGGGATAACAGTTATAGATAGGACTTCTTGGGAATAATGATGAACTAAGGGAGATATCCAAGAATTAAGAAAGTTTTGTTTGCAAATGAAATAGAACAAACACTGTAGTACCAAATGTCATACTGAAAACAAACCCTGCCCTTTCCTTTTGTGTTATTCCGCTATATGTTTGTGTAACATTGTATATTTGTGTTCTTTCTGTCTTTATGTGTTTATCTGATAAGAGGTACGTGGTAGACTTTTTCTAATACTCAGCTTCATTCACTATGATGAGGAATACTGTTATCTTCTAATGTAATTTGCATTAATAATATGTTATTTACTCTGTAAAGATATTAAGACATTATTTATTCTGTTCTGTTTTAATGCTCATATGTGAAGTTAATGTTTCGAAAGCTCTTCTCATTTTTTATTTCTTTACTTATGTCATAATTCCTGTAATACATATGTATATGTTTATTTCTATTCTTTTGTAAAGCCTGTATTACTAAAAATGTTATCTGTATTATTATATTCTTTGATGACGTTTTCTGTACCTTTGTAATTGATTCTCATGCCATAAAATTGTAAATGACACCAGTTCTTCAAATTAAGTTTCATTTCACTGCACACATTTCTGTTGGTCATAGTATAAGCACAATATGTGAGTAGTTAAAAAAAAGGGATTGTTAGTGCTTGCACGTGTGTTGATAATTCAGCAAGGGACTGGTTAACAGCATTGCTGGTTTTAAGGACATTTCAAAAATTTTATTTGTGATTGTGTAAGTGGTGGTTCATGGACTTTCTATATTATCCACAAGACTCTTTGACAGTGATTGTGCGCCCTCACAGTCACAACGGACCACTGCTAGCCATCTCTACAAGGACTACAGTGGGTCTGCACCTTTGATGGCCCACCAATACCATGATCTCTACCAGGAATACAGTGCATCTTCTCTGTGGAGACCTACCTACCAATATTCTTCAAACCTTCGACTCATTCTACTGTGGCTTCGCTCTGTTGTGGCCCATTACCTGCCTGCATGTAAAGAGTTGGCACTATCTTGCCATTGGAAGGACAACACTACTTCTTCAAGGTTGCATGGAAATTCACTACTTCCGTGTGCATTTTCTTTTACTGGTCAGACTTTGTGCAGCGTAATTACTACTGTGATGAATGATCAAGACTGTCTTTTTAGACAGTGGAAAATTTTTGCTTTTGACCAACAGTGTGTCGATAAGTGTGTGCATTTGGTATATTTATTAGTGTTAATATAAAAAAATTAACAAATATGTAGTGGCCATTACCCAAAACAATTTGTAAAATTTTTTGTGCAGAGCGTGGGGCTATGTAAATAGGATATTTAGGTTTTTATGTTGGTAACGCCACATAATGCTCTGTATGAAAATCACTGACTGCACTGTGAGCAGTCTGTGGCTGATTGCACTCATTGTTGGGATATTCGCTTGTGTAGTGTTGGGCAGTTGGATGTGGACAGCACCTAGCGTTGTGCAGTTGTAGGTGAGCGGCCAGCAGTGATGGATGTGGGGAGACAGATGTCAGAGTTTTGAGAGCGGACGATCAGGATGTGTGTCCATCAGATAAAGGAAATTTGTAATACTTGATGTCATGAGCTGATATATATATATATATATATATATATATATATATATATATATATATATATATATATATATCAAATTCGAGTAAAGTAGATTTTTGTGAGGTAAGTGAGAAATGTCTGAGTACGTTCAGTTTTGCTCAGCTGTTTGAAAATCAAATAATGTAAAAGTTTACCAGCATAATAATTCATAATTTTCCAATGGGGACGTTTCATCACACATAATTTTCGAAAGGGGGAATTTCAATGTGAGCACAGTCACACACTAATTCGGTCCCATTTAGGACATAGATGAGCTTCTGGTTTGTTTAGAAGATTTAGAATCTGAGGATGAAATAGATATACTATGCCTGTCTGAGCATCACATTGTTACTGATATCGATAAGGTAAATGTAAGTGGATATAAGCTCTCTGCATATGTAATTAGAGAAAATATGGAGAAAGGAGGAGTTGCCATATATGTGAAAAGTTATCATTGCGCAAAAAGTATAGAAACAAAAAAGCTTTGTGTAGAGAAACATATAGAAGCATGTGCCTGTGAGCTTAAATTAAATAAAGGCACATTTATAATTGTATCTGTTTATTGGTCCCCACTGGGAAATTTTCATCTATTTCTGAAAAATTTGGACTCCTTGTTGAGCTATCTGTCAGACAGGGGGAAGCAAATTGTTATATGTGGGTACTTCAATGGAGATTCTCTGAAAGAGGGTAATAGGAAAAATGACCTTGAAGCATTACTCGGTTCTTTCAGTTTGACACCCGTTATTGATTTTCCTACTCGGGTGGTAAAGGATAGCAGCTCACTGATGGATAAATTCTTTATAGACCAAGATAAGTTTAACCAGATAAATGCTCAGCCTGTTGAGAATGGTCTTTCTTATCATGGCGCACAGCTAGTTACAATATATGACATAGCTCCATTCAGCAGTACTAAACACCCCTTTAAAGTAGTACGTTCAGTCAACGATTTAACAATTGTAAATTTCAGGGAAAGCCTACAGCAGTTAGACTGGGATGAGGTGTACCACGAACCTGATGCCAATTTAAAATATAATTTATTTCATGACTCTTTTGTAAATGCATTTGAAAGCTGCTTCACCAAGAAAATAGTTAAATATACTCGTAAGAAACCATGTAACAAGCCATGTCTTACTAAGGGTTTAAAAATACCTTGTAACCGGAAAAGGGAAATGTATCTGACAGCAAGAAAGAGTAGTGACCCAGAAACTATCAAACATTATAAAAACTACTGTGTTGAATTAAGAAAAGTCATTAAAAAATCCAGAAGTATGTGTATCATGTCTGAAATCAGCAACTCTGATAATAAAATTAAAACAATTTGGAAATATAGTTAAAGAGAAACATGTCAACCAAGAGCACAGGAAGACAGTATTACCATCAAATTGAATGAAAACTTTACATACAAAAACTCAGAAGTTGACAATATTTTTAATAATCATTTTCTAAATGTTGTGGATATAGTAGGATCCAGGTGTTCATTAGAAGATGCTAGACTGTTAATGGAAGAGGCCATACCTATTCAATTTGATACAATTGAAATCTCACCCACTTCTCCCTCTGAAATTAGGAAAATAATAAACTTGCTTAAAAGCAAAAACTAACATGGAATTGATGGCATTTCCACAAAATACTAAAAGCTTGTTCTCAACAGATAAGTAAGATTCTCAGCCCCCTGTGTAATAGCTCTCTGGAACAGGGCATTTTCCCTGATAGACTGAAATATGCTACTGCATAAAAAGGGGATACATCTAATGTCAACAATTACCGTCCATTCTCCCTTCTAACAGCTTTATCCAAAAATTTTTGAGAAAGTAATGTATTCGAGAGTAGCTTCACAAATCTGTAAAAATGAAGTACTAACAAAATGTCTGTTTAGTTTCCAGAAAGGTTTTTCAACAGAAAATGCCATATATGCTTTCACCAATCAAATTTTGAATGATCTGAATAACCGAACACCACCCATTGGGATTTTTTGTAATCTCTCAAAGGCTTTTGATTGTGTAAATTATGAAATTCTGCTAGACAAGCTCAAGTATTGTGGCACGAGTGGGACAGTGCACAAATGGTTTAATTCGTACCTAACTGGAAGAGTGCAGGAAGTTGAAATAAGCAGTTCTCATAATATGCAAAGATCAGCACATTCCTCAAACTGGGGAACTATCAAGAATGGGGTTGTACAAGGGTTGGTCTTGGGCCCTTTGTTGTTCTTAATATATATTAATGACTTGCCATTCTATATTCATGAAGAGGCAAAGTTAGTTCTTTTTGCTGATGATCAAGTATAGTAATCACACCTGACAAACAACAATTAACTGATGAAATTGTCAATAATGTCTTTCAGAAAATTACTAAGTGGTTCCTTGTAAACAGACTATCACTGAATTTTGATAAGACACAGTACATACAGTTCCATACAGTAAATGGTATGATGCCAGTAATAAATATAGACCTTAATCAGAAGCATATAGCTAAGGTAGAATATTCAAAATTTTTAGGTGTGTCCATTAATGAGAGATTAAATTGGAAGAAACACATTGATGATCTGCTGAAACGTTTGAGTTCAGCTTCTTATGCAACAAGGGTCATTGCAAATTTTAGTGATAAACATCTTAGTAAATTAGCTTACTAAGCCTATTTTCAGTCATTGCTTGTATATGGCATCATATTTTGTGGTAATTCATCACTGGGGAATAAAGTATTTACTGCACAAAAGTGTGTAATCGGAATAATAGCTGGAGTCCACCCAAGATCATCCTGCAGACATTTATTTAAGGATCTAGGGATATTCACAGTAGCTTCTCTGTATATGTACTCTCTTATGAAATTTGTTATTAACAACCAAACCCAATTCAAAAGTAATGGCAGTGTGCATAACTACAATACTAGGAGTAAGGATGATCTTCACTATTCAAGATTGAATCTAACTTTGGCACAGAAAGGGGTGAATTATACTGTCACTAAAGTCTTTGGTCACTTACCAAATAGTACCAAAAGTCTGACAGATAACCAACAAGTGTTTAAGAAGAAATTAGAAGAATTTCTGAATGACAACTCCTTCTACTCCATAGAGGAATTTTTAGATATAAATGAAGAAAAACAAATTAAAATATAAAAAAGTAAAAACCCCCCAACAAAGTAAAATAGTTGCTATATTAACTTAATTATGTTGTTAAATTAACTTAAGTATGTCATGTATTGGAAAATTTGACTCATTCCACACCTTTATGAAATATCATATTTATGATCCATGGAACTAGTATTAATCTAATCTAATCTACCTGACAGAAAGCAATTGAAGGGTAGTGGTTTTAAGGACAGAGGGATAAACGTCAGGGGAAAAAACCCTGCACTACTTCGGGTGGTTAGAAGTGCTGCTGGGTGGTTTGTGCCACTAGTGAAAGTTTGTGCTTGGGCCTTTGGATATGTTAATGGAGAGATATTGCCATTGTAGCAGTCTCTGACGAAATCTCCAGGCACAGCTACAGCATCAGTGTACCTGCAACATACCACGTCATCATCTGAGTGATCAATTTGATTACAAATTTTTCTGCAGGTTGTATGGGGTTTGTTTGTATCTTGCGTATTCGACTTTTCTGTTAAAGTTTTCTAGTTGGCTTTAAGAGTAAAGATGGCAGTGCCAGTCAGGTTACAGTGATATAGGGGTTTGCATATGTAGGAGTATCAGACCCAGTCTCTACAGAAATAACTGAGTAGTTATCAACATCAGAAACATTTGAGCAGGCATCAGCATAACTACAAAACCTGCAGTATCAACATTGGGTACAGTAGTACAAGCAAAGGGAGAGGTGACATCCAATGTAGAAAAAACACAATCAAAATATTGTATGAATTAGGAAAATAGTGCAGCCTGCTAGTTTGAATAATTTTTTGACTGAAGGCAGAAGGAAGGGAAGCACACAACATAAGCGATATTAGTACAAATAATATATTTTGTAACATAATTAATGTTTAGACACTGGTGTAAGGGTCCATCTCTGTGTTACAAAAGTCTACACAAGCATACCTCTTTTACAGAGACATTCACTGTAGTTTACAGAAAAATCTGATAAAGGTTCTAAATTTATAGCACTTCACCAAAATGTACAATGTACTTTCAATAAATCAGATGAAGCTACCGAGATGCAAAACTTTCTTGTTAAGATGGAGCTTGGGCTAAAAGAAAAAGAAATTACGCTGTGTAATCTACAAGGGTATAAAATGGCCTATTATTGTAGAAGTAATCACAAAAGTAGTGATGTAGCTGTATATGTTGAGAGTAACATAATAGAATGTACTGCATACCAAATATCTAACCATGCAGAACTAGTGACTGAATGAACAGCCATTCAAATAAAGCTCTCAGGAAAAAATGTTTTCTAGAAATACACTGCTTACCAAGCTCAAGAGTGAATTTCAGGTATTGCTAAGCAAAAGTACCAGAGAATTCAATTTTCGATAGTAACAGGTGACTTTAATATTTATATGATGAGAGGAAATGTTTGTGCAAGAAGTTGCCTTGATATATTAAGCTCATTCAACCTGCAGAAGCACATAAAGAGGCCAAAATGATGTATATATACACTAGATACTATTATAGATGATGTAATCACTAAAATAACTGAGAACATACTGACTGTCTCTAATGACTTGGATGTCAATGAGATGTTAAACGTTAATTTTCCTTCCTTTCTTCAGAATGCCCTTAGTGTACAATTTGTAAACAAAGTAATTGATGACCATTGTGACCAATCAATATCTTAGTTTTGTGGACTATATATCAAGAAAGCCATTTGACTACATACTGAAATCAACAAAAGAAGTCTGTGGTACTTTCATTGAGTTCAGAACATGAGTAAACAATTAAACTGGTCGCAAAATTAGCATATTTCGAACAGGTAATAGAAATGAGTTTGTAAATCAGCTTATGAAGTCATTGTTGAAGGTGAATGGAATTCTACTTGAAACGACAATTTCTTACACATCAGAACAAAATGGAGTTGCGGAACTCCTGTGTCAGATGACTGTTGGAAAAACAAGTCAGAGTTGACTGGTGCAGGATCGAGCAAACAATTTCTGGCCTGAAGTCGTTAACACAGCAGTTTATCTTAAGAATCGATCTCCAATGAAAACAGTTCAAAATGTTACCCTAGAAAAACTATGGAGGGATCATGTAATAAATGACAGTCATTTAGAACGTTTTTACATATACTGAAAGAAAAACTAACGAACGTAGAAGACAAATCCAAGAAAGTTATCTTTGTTGGATATTGCGAAGTCCTGAAGGCCCATGACGTGTAATTCATTGAAAAATCAAAGTGCGACTGCAGAAACAGCACCCCAAACATTAATCCAATTGACGATAATGGCATAGGAAACGCCCAACTGGTGGCAACACATACCATCATTCAAGGGGCAATTAAATAATCCCAGCCAGCTGATCTTGAATTAGCACAACGTAACACTGAGCAGATAGTGAATGTCAACTTAGATAGGAAAACTTGTTAATCAGATACAGAAGCTGAACAATTAGAAATTCTTGATGTGAAAGAAAACTGAATCCTACAATTTCAGGTAAAATCTGTTATATTCAACAATCCCTTTCTGTGATAACAATTGAAACATAGAGCCTTTACAGCGCTGTATGTATATACTATGAAACGTCTATGTAATTATTTTCATTACAGGCAGTAACTGCAAACAGAAATTTGCACCATGTAGTATTTATTGCATGTGCAACTAGCAGTTTACAACATCGCTGCATCACCCACAACATTCTTATTTTAAAATCCTTAGGCAAAATCTGTCATGTGCAGCTACACTATCTGTGACAGTAATTGAAACAAGGAGCATGTACAGCGTCATACAAATTTTCTAAATTGAATGTTCTGTGGGATTATTTTCGTTACAGTCAGTAAGTGCAAACAGAGATTTGCCTTAAAAACTGTACTTGAAATCTATACATACACTACTGGCCATTAAAATTGCTACACCAAGAAGAAATGCAAATGATAAACGGGTATTCAATGGACAAATTATTATACTAGAACTGACATGTTATTACATTTTCACGTAATTTGGGTGCATAGATCCAGAGAAATCAGTACCCAGACAAACCTCCTCTGGCCGTAATAACGATCTTGATACGCCTGGGCATTGAGTCAAACAGAGCTTGGATGGCGTGTACAGGTACAGATGCCCATGGAGCTTCAACATGATACCTCAGTCCATCAAGAGTAGTGACTGGCGTATTGTGACTAGCCAGCTGCTCGGCCACCATTGACCAAACGTTTTCAATTGGTGAGATATCTAGAGAATGTGCTGGCCAGGGCAGCAGCCGAACATTTTCTGTATCCAGAAAGGCCCGTACAGGACCTGCATTATCCTGCTGAAATGTAGGGTTTCGGAGGGATCAAATGAAGGTTAGAGCCACGGGTCGTAACACGTCTGAAATGTAACGTGAACTGTTCAAAGTGCCGTCAATGCGAACAAGAGATGACCGAGACGTGTAACCAATGGCACCCCAAACCATCACACCGGGTGATACACCAGTATAGTGATGAGGAATACACGCTTCCAATGTGCGTTCACTGCGATGTCGCCAAACACAGGTGCGACCATCATGATGCTGTAAACAGAACCTGGATTCATCCGAAAAAAATGACGTTTTCCCCTTCGTGCACACAGGTTCGTCGTTGAGTAGACCATCGCAGGCGCTCCTGTCTGTGATGCAGCGTCAAGGGTAACCGCTGCCATGGTCTACGAGCTGATAGTCCATGCTGCTGCAAACGTCGCCGAACTGTTCGTGCAGATGGTTGTTGTCTTGCAAATGTCCCCATCTGTTGACACAGGGATCGAGACATGGCTGCACGATATGCTACAGCCATGTGGATAAGATGCCTGTCATCTCGACTGGTAGCGATACGAGGCCGTTCGGATCCAGCACAGCGTTCCGTATTACCCTCCTGAACCCACCGATTCCATATTCTGCTGTCATCTGGTCCAACGCGAGCAGCAATGTGGCGATACGACAAACCGCAATCGCGATAGGCGACAATCCGACCTTTATCACAAGTCGGAAACGTGATGGTACGTATTTCTCGTCCTTACACGAGGCATCACGAGGCAACGCCGGTCAACTGTTGTTTGTGTATGAGAAATCGGTTAGAAACTTTCCTCATGTCAACACGTTGTAGGTGTCGCCACCGGCGCCAACTTGTGTGAATGTTCTGAAAAGCTAATCATTTGCATAACATAGCATCTTCTTCCTGTCGCTTAAATTTCGCGTCTGTGGCACGTAATCTTGCTGGTGTAAAAATTTTAATGGCCAATAGTGCATACAATGAAAACCAAAGAAATTAATACATCTGCCTAATATCGTTAGGATCCCCGCGAGCACGCAGAAGTGCCTCAACACGACGTGACATGGACTCGACTAATGTCGGAAGTACTGCTGGAGGGTACTGACACCATGAATCCTGTAGGGCTGTCCATAAATCCGCAAGAGTACGAGGTTGGAGAACTCTTCTGAACAGCACGTTGCAAGGCATCCCAGATAAGCTCAAAAATCTTCATGTCTGGGAAGTTTGATGGTCAGCGGTAGTACAGATAGTGTGGCTGAATACTACACATTTTACTTGGACATTTAGAATAAGAATGTTATGGGCGATAAAGTGATGTCATACACTGTTAGTTGCATTTATAATAGTACATGTGGTCTGAAGATGGTAGTTAAGGTACTGGTACTGGTAGCAATTTGTAAAGATTTTTTTATATGTTAAATGTGACTGAGAAATCATATAGAAAATATTAGAAAGTTTTAGAAAATTTATGATCTATATTCTATTGTTTGCTTACCCTCGCTTGCTCTTATTCTGCTAATATATTCACGTATCACTTATTTCGTGTTTTAGTGTACATGTATGAATTCTTTTTTATAAGAAACTCAAGGATGGATTTTTGAAGATTGCTGATCAGCCAAAATAATGTTAAATGAAACGTAAACTATAGATTGGTTTATCTTATCTAGGTACAATGGACTGGCGCCACTGAAATTTAGGCTGAACTTTGGTGCAAGTTGGTAGCTTGGCAGAAGAGACTGTGGCAGAAGTGTGTAAATGTGTTTCCTCTTACTTTCGTGTGTATTAACTTTCGGCGAAAGTCTTTGGTAGTGTTTCGGTGTAGTCCTGTGTCAGAAGCGTGTGTGGTCCGTACATTGCCATTTACGGCAATATTTCTCTTGAAGCACGTTGTTGATTGTATTTATCATTTAATCATGGCCTTACATGTTCCCAAAGCGCCAGGAATGGCGCAGATGCTTAAAGACGGTGCTAGAGTAAGTATGTGTTCGGAACGAATGTAATGTTTGTTATGAAATTGGTGAGTTTCTAGAAGTATCATCGTCTGCGAATAACGACTGTTATAACGTTAGCAAGCTGGCTTCATAAACACGCATCTTGGTGTAAGCGTCAGCATATTGCAAAATAATGTGGAAACTCGCGAACGCCGTGCAGGGTTGTTTGTAATTTTCGGCTCCCTAATAACGCAGGGTGAGAAACTTCAACTAATTCCATAAGCCATCGATTCAACGTTTCTTAATAGGCGTTCTGTTTAATGCCGTACCTCGTTAAATGTCGAATTAAACATCAGGTTTAAGCCATGTTAACAGGTTAGTTGAAACACCAGAAAATAGAGATTGTCCTAAACGCAATAGTGAGCTTGAACAAATTCGCCATTAGGCCACCGATATATATCGTAGTCAGAATGGAACTGTCATTGAAATGAAACTGATTAACTCCAAACTTCTAGATACTGATAATTCTACTAATTTGATGGTCCAATACACGACGCCCAGAAAATACAAAGAACCACATAGACGGCCGTCAGTCATGAAATCCTAACGCAGGGAGGAAATTCAGATGTTTTTATCAAATAAGAAAAAACGATGTTATGGTGAAATTTGTCTAGAGTACAAAAAGCAATTTATATGTACAGGGACCTTTATATATTTGGATGGTTATCTGGACAAAAATGGAACTAGTGGTTGGCTGTGGCCTGTGATAGAACTATTGTCATTTGCACGAAGCCGACTAGTCAAGGGAAATCATGAAGAACCTAAAACAGGATGGCTGAACTGTGCTTCGAACTTCTATACTCGTGCTTTGAGCCCCCATACGAATACAATGTCAGTCAATAAGAACTTCATTATGTTAAACCTGCTTCTCATTTGTCAACACTGTCACAGAATAAAATGTATAAAGCTAGTTTTACACTGTGCTGTCGTTTCTCATCATCACTACAGAAAGTTCGGCAACTTCCCATTTAATAGCAAAAAAGTTTACATATTCCTCCATAAGAAGACAGATGTTACATTCAGGTTGATGATATATTATAGTATGCACAATTTGCGCTTCCTTGGAGTGATTGAAGTATTGGCTGACTTAGGTTTAGTATGGACTGTTTCTGCATGTTGCCAAACTGAGCTATGTCGCCAGTGAAGCAAGCCGTAAGAATATGAGCGTGTAGTAGGCATTGTGACTGCAGTGTGGCTCTTGGTGTTAGATTAGATTACCCCATAATATTATAGCATACGAAAGCAGTGAATGAAAGTAGGCATAGTAAGCTAATTTACTGAGATTCTTATCACCAAAATTTGCAATAACCCTAATAGCATACGTAGCCGAACTCAGACGTTTCAGCAGACCATCAACGTGTTGCTTCCAGTTTAACCACTCGTCAATGGACACACCTAAAAATTTTGAAAATTCTACCTTAGCTACAGACTTCTGTTCAAAGTCTATATTTATTACTGGAGTTGTGCCATTTACTGTACGAAACTGTATATACTGTGTTTTATCAAAATTTAAAGAGAGTTCGTTTGCTGAGAACCACTTAATAATTTTGTGAAAAACATTATTTATAATTACATCACTTAGTTCTTGGTTTTTGGATGTTGTTACTATACTTGTATCATCAGCAAAAATAACTAACTTTGCATCTTCATCAATGTGGAATGGTAAGTCATTAATGTATATAAAGAGCAGTCAAGGACCTAAGACCGAACCCTGTGGGACTCTGTGCTTGATAGCCCCCCCCCCCCCCCCCCCCAGTTTGAGGAATCAGCTGTTGTATTAACATTACATGAACCACTTATTTCAACTTTCTGCATTCTTCCAGTTAAGTATGAATTAAACCATTTGTGCACTGCCCCCCTCAAACCATAATGATTTAGCTTATCTAAAAGAATTCCATGATTTACACAGTCAAAGGCCTCTGAGAGATCACAAAAAATACCAATGGGTGCTGTCCGGTTATTCAGAGCATTTAATATTTGACCAGTGAAAGCGTATATAGCATTTTCTGTTGAAAATCCTTTCTGAAAACCAAACTGACATTTTGTTAGTACTTTATTTTTACAAATATGGGAGGCTACTCTTGAATACATTACTTTCTCAAATTTTGATAGAGCTGTCAGAAGAGAGATTGGGCGATAGTTGTTGACATCCGATGTATCCCCCTTTTTTATGCAATGGTTTTATAATGGCATATTTCAGTCTATCTGGGAAAACACCCTGCTCCAAAGAGGTATTACATACGTGGCTGAGAATCCTACTTATCTGTGGGGAACAAGCTTTAAGTATCTTGCTGGAAATGCCATCAATTCCGTAAGAGCTTTTACTTTTCAGTGGGTTTTCAAACTGCACAGGTATGGCCTCTTCTATTAGAAGCCTTGCCTCTTCTAGTGAAGATCTAGATCTTATTTTCTCCACAACATTTAAAAAATGATTATTGAAAACATTTCCAATTTCAGATTGTTTGTTAGTACACTTGTCATTCAGTTTTATGGCACTAAAGTCTTCCTTTGCTCTTGGTTGCCCTGTTTCCCTTTCAATAATATTCCAAATTGCTTTAGTTTTATTATCAGAGTTACTGATCTCAGACATGATACACATGCTTCTAGACTTTTTAATAACTTTTCTTAGTACCGCACAGTAGTTTTTATAATATTGAACAATATCGGGGTCAGTACTCCCTCTTGCTGTTATAGTTCTCTTTTACGGTTGCAAGATATTCTTATTCCTTTAGTTAGCCAAGGTTTTTTATATGTTTTCTTGGAATTATGTTTCATTATTTTCTTGGGAAAACAATTTTCAAATACCCTTAAAAATGTATTGTGAAATAAGTTATATTTCAAGTTTGCATCGGGTTCCATATACACTTCATCCCAGTCTAGCTCCTTTAGGCTTTCCCTAAAGTTTGCAGTATTTATATTGTTAATTGAACGCACTGCTTTGAAATTCTGATTTGATATACTGCATGGAACTATGCCAGGTAATGTAACTAGCTGTGCACCATGACCTGAAGACCATTCTCAACAGGATAAACATTTATGTCCTTAAACTTATCTTGGTCTATAAAAAAGTTATCTGTCAATGTCCTGCTGTTCTTTGTTATCAGAGTAGGAAAATCAATGACGGAGCTCAAATTGAAAGAACTGAGTAATACTAAAAGGTCATTCTTCCTATCATACTCTTTCAGGGAATCAACATTGAAATTCCCGCAAATGATAATTTGCTTACCTTACAGGTAGACAGTGTTAGTTCTTCCAGCACCTCTCATTTTATCACAACTGCGCATGTGCTGGCTGATTGTCTTCTGACTCTCAGCATCCCCTAAAATATGTTCAAATTTATGTTCTGTGTATAGTGATGATGATGATGAGTCCCATACTCCGTTTACCGAGCGTAGGGGAGCGACGCGGGAGACCCGCGCCGCCATACTAGGCAAGGTCCTAGTGGAGGTGGTTTGCCATTGCCTTCCTCCGACCGTAATGGGGATGATTGATGATGATGATGAAGACGACACAAACACCCAGTCATCACGAGGCAGGTGAAAAATCCCTGACCCCGCCGGGAATCGAACCCGGGACCCCGTGCTCGGGAAGCGAGAACGCTACCCGCGAGACCACGAGCTGCTGTGTATAGTAGCTATTATAATATCACCAAAATTAGAGTGGCATTCCATGTTACTGTTGTAGGGATATCTGTATTTACCTCAAAATATACCATTTCATAAAAAATTTTAAGTTTCCTATGCAATCTGTGAGAAATAGAACCTCCTCCTCAACACGTCCACTTCATGGGATGTAGTGGACAACTGCTGTGGCTGGCTGCTTAATTATCTATCTTGCAAATGCTTTAATTATTCACACCTCTAAAACATCTGCTGCCTTGGGTAAACAAGGCAAACACTGTGCCTGTCATGGCAGTCAGCAGTTTTAAGACCTAGAATAGTGACAGTTAACAGCTGTTGCAAACTCAGTTTTATCCAAGTTGATTTGACTTGAAAACTTAGAAAATTTTATCTAGTTGTGGCAACGTGAAGAGGATGCATGGATGTTTATCATTATGATACAGTATTTTTTGAACCATTCTTGTTTATTTCGTCAGCTGATGAATACTCATTCTTCAACTATACAGGTGACTTTGAGATATTTTAATTCTGCGTTGAGTAGCTCTAGTTCATAGATGTTCCTTGCTCTATCCACTTAATGTTTTTAGAGTGAATTACTTAACTTTGGATGACACGTTTAACCTGCATGTAGGTAATGTCCTCTGTGTGTGTGTGTGTGTGGGTTTCCAGTATACTATGAGGCCCAAAGTACCAGCTTTTCTTCAAGAGTAGCACAGCTAGAAAATTTGGTCTGCCATATATGCCTAAATTTATCCTCTATGGTTAACTGAACCTTTGGATTAATTCTATTGAGTTGTTACTGAAAACAACCTAGGTCCTCCCTGCCATGTCTCCACAAAACAAATGCTTGTAGCCAGGAGACTACTGTCTAATTGAGCTTATAAAAATGTCAGCTAATAGTGGATAGTATGATAGATTATACATACAGGTGTTAGAGATTCCTAACATGCCAATTATTGCGAGTGGAAGGAGGTTTGGGTTAAACTTATTGATATCTGGAGACATGTTTTAAAGGTGTGTATTAGTGTCACTGATGGGAACTAGCAGGTGACACTGATTAATAAAGTCCATTTGTGCTCGAATTTTCAAAATGTGATGTCATTCCTCTACATTGTAGCAGGTGGAAATGAAATTTTACTTCAGCCAGCAGTGAGCCAGTGTGTGGATCGGACTGTCATAAAACCTTAACCGCAACCTGCTCCATCCTTGAACGTGTTTTTCTCAGATGCACATGAAACAGTGGGTTTCTGCTACAAATTTTGCAATGGCACAATATTACCAACATGGTCCATCAAACTGCACATAAAGCAATGCCCAAGTTATAATCCAGAAGGCTCGTGGATTTGAAGGATGTGCTGCATAAACTGTTCCAATCTGTATCATTCACAATACATTGTGAAATTCATGGTTCCACATGTACCGGCTGTAATTAGTTTGTCTCCCCCCTGCCCCCATCTTATGTTTTGTTTGGTCTTTTGTGCTGTTTTGTTCCCATTTTTTTTTGGATCTTCTTTCTCTAGTATTGGCCTCAGTCATGTTCATGGTATGGTTTGGAGATATGGATGATTCGATGGCAGTGCCAGCTACTCGCACTGCTTAGCACCTCTGATGTACACCCTGGTCGGTGTGGAGATATGGATGATTCGACGGCAGTGCCACCTACTCGCAGTGCTTAGTGCCTCTGATGCGCACCCTGGTCTCACCCCTCCCTCCTTTCCCCTTCTGTTGTTTACTCTTCCTGCCACCTCAATGTTCCTTCTGCATCTTTGTCTATTTTCCTTTCCCCAGTGACGAGGCTGTGCTGTTGGTATTCCTCTTTTAGTTTCTGCCACACACCTTAGATCTGGGACTGACATCATCGCTGTTTGGAACTCCCCCTCCCCCCCCCCCCCACTCAAAAAATCAAGTAACTGACCAAAATTTGTTTTTACATAAATATACAGAGTTCAGTATGACCCCTGTCTAAATTTCTTTTTGGTTTTTGAGTGTAATATTTATGAACACTGAACTGTAGTGTATGTTTTTGTATTAGTTTACTGCCTTCATATCCAGTGTAAATCACATTGGCTGTATGACACCAGTGGTACTCTTTGTGTGTGTGTGTGTGTGTGTGTGTGTGTGTGTGTGTGTGTGTGTGTGTGTGTGTGTGTGTGTGTTTTATTTTGAGCAATTTCAACTGTTTCTCAGTATCACAGACACTTGGGAATATTTAAAGCAAGTTGCCAATCTTTGCACCTTTTTGAAATCTTATCAAGCTCTGATTGAATGTTTACGTGGCTTCTTTCAGACAGTACTTTGTTATAAAGAGTACAACTGCATCATCTGCAATAAGTGTGAGGTTATTATTAATATTGCCTGCAAGGTGATTAATATACAATATGAACAGCAAGGGTCCCAAGAAACTTTCTTGGCGTACACTCGAAGTTACTTCTGATGGTTACTTTCCATCCAAGATAACAAGCTGTGTCATCTACCAAAAAGCCCTAATCCAGTCACAAACTTCATTTGATATCCCATATGAGTCTGCTTTTGACAATAACTGTGACACTGAGTGAGATAGTTTTCACAAATTGAGAAATACTGCATCTGACAGCCTTGGTTCAAAGGAGAAAAGTGCAGTTGCTTTTCACACGATCAATATTTTCAGAATTTGTGTGGCATTCTGTTTGAGATACCTCACTATGTTTGAGCCCGGAATATGTTGTAAAAGTCTACTACAGATCAGTGTCAGGGATACTGGGTGGTAGTTTCACAGATAACTTCTATTACTCTTCTTTCCTGTGCTTTCATCCATCTACAGGACATAATTATTTGTTTGAGGGAACTGTGATAGATTATAGTTAGAAGAGGGCCAAACTCGGCAACAGATTCAGTATAGAATTTAAAAAGAATTCAATCTGGCTGTGGGGCTTTGTTTAGTTTTATCTATAGTGAAGGGGAAGGAAATAAAAATTAATGACATAGCAGTGGGTCTTGGACACTCCAAAATATAAAACTAATATGTGTATCAAATAATGGAAAATCCAGGATGGAATGTAACAGTATTATGAAAAGGAAAGTTGCTACTCACCATTCAGCGGAGATGCTTAGTTGTAGATAGGCACAACAACAAGTGTCACAAATACCGCTTTTGGCCACTAAGACCTTGTCTAAAATACACACACACACGGCTGCAGTCTCAGGCAACTGAAGCCACACTGAGCAGCAGCACCAGTGCATGTTGGGAGTGACGACTGGGTGGGGGTAAGGAGGCGCAGGGGCGGGCTGGACAGAGGGTAGAGCAGCTATATGCAGTCGGGAGGTTAGATGGGGAGGGGGGGGGGCAGGGCGATGGAAAAGGAGAGAAGTAAAAAGATTGGGTGCAATAGTGAAATGAGGGCTGTGTTGTGTTGGAATGGGAACAGGGAGGGGGCTGGATGGGTGAGGACAATGACTAGCAAAGGTTGAGACCAGGAGGGTTATGGGAACATAAGATATATTGTGGAGAAAGTTCCCACCTGCGCAATTCAGAAAGGTTGGTGTTAGTGGGAAGGGCCCATATGGCACAGGCTGTGAGAAGCACTCATTGAAATTGTCATGTTTGGCAGTCTGCATCCTGTGACTGGTTTCAGAGGTAGCTCTGCCTTTGATGGGATAGGTGATGTTTGTGACTGGACTGGAGTAGGTGGTGGTGGGAGGATGTATGGGACAGGTCTCGGATCTAGGTCTATTACAGGGTATGAGGCTTGAAGTAAGGGGTTGGGAGCATCTCTTTGTGACTTCATGTCAATTTTAGTGAGTTTTCGTCTTTCGCTATTGTCTGCTCTCTCAGATTTAGTCTTGTTTCTCCCCTTTTACATCCATTTCATTCTTACGATTTTTCACACATTTTTGGGTGTGTTTTGCAAAAATTTTCGGATATAATGCTATGTTATTTAAGCAATTTTTCACATTTTCCACCATGGAGCCTTGCTCCTTCCATCTGCATCAATACAGAAAAGTTTCCTTATCCTTTGCCAAAACCCAGTCCCACATACTGTTTTGGCATTGTTGCTTGGCTCGTGGAATCTCCCCCCAAATGGCCTTACCATCAAATAACCCACTGCGGCTATCACATCTCCTTCCACAATGACCTCCACCTGTTCATATTCTGCCAATCCTTAGCCGTCAGCAACATACTCCTGCAAAACCATATCAACCAAGCCCAAACCTCCTTGCAGTACCTTCTCTCCATCTGCAAAATTCTCTTGCTATGCAGCCTCAAATTAGTGGAACCAATAACACATGCTGAAACTTGTGCCTCTCAGGAACTAGAACAACATGTCCATTGTCACCTCAGAAAGCTCTTGACCCTGCTTACTCCCTACTCCCTACTCCCACCTTGAAGTACCACTGTCCATCACCTTTACCAAACCACCTCCAAACTTCCCCCACACCCCTTCATAGCTGACAAACCCTGTCTCGCAGACCTACTACATTTACTCCAACCTCTAAAACTCACTCCCACCACTACACAGAATCTTGAACCTAAACAGACCTGAAACATAGTCATGAACCTTTCCTCCAGAAGCTTTAGCCCCACAGAAGTATCAGTCCTTTCCAAAGGCCTCACCTTTTGCCCCACTACCAAATTCAATCATGCAGGCCTTGTTAAAGACCTTCTCTCCTTCTCCCGGTCGCTACAGTGGAAACGCTTTTCGCTACCAATCAAACTTGACCAAAGATCAATGTTGAACCCTGACTAACTCAGTTCACTCCTCCATCCAACCATGATTCCCTCCCCCTCTCAAATCAACCCCTATTAACTTTCCAGAGTTTCTTAACTTCAAACTTTTGCATCACCATAATTCCCCAAATCTCTCAACATGCAAACTAACCTTACATCTGCAGAAGGAACTGCAGTCCACCATCTAAAAACTGATCCCGACCTTATAATCCTACCTGCAGACAAAGACGCCACCATGGTAGTTTTGAACTGCAAGAATTACCTGGCAGAAGGACTTGCTAGCTGTCAGATACAGCCACCTACAAACCTTGCCACAGTGACCCCATTCCAGAAATCCAGCAGAATCTCCAGTCACTCTCTCAGAACCTCTCCCTGGAGTCCATCTCTTACCACTCCCCACACTCTGGCCTTCTACATGCTTCCTGAAGTCCACAAACCAAACCAGGACGCCACATTGTGGCTGGTTACTGCGCCCGCTCAACCTATTACCCAGAACCTACCCTCCTCTATAAAAGATACCAAACATTTCCTCCGCAGACTCTCCACAGTTCCTGTCCCTTTAGCACACAGTTCCCTGCTTGTCACTATTGATACCCTCTCCTTTTACTCTAACATCCCTAATGCCCATGGCCTTACTGCTATTGAACACTACTTTCCCAATGCTTAAAAGATTCCAAACCAGCAACTTCCTTCCTAGTTGCCATGACCAACTTTATCCTCACCCACAATTACTTTTTCTTTGAAGGCATTACCTACAAAGAAATCTGGGGTACAGCTATAGGCACCCGGATGGCACTATCCTATGCCAACCTATTCATGGGCTATCCTGAGGAATCTTTCCTACACACCCAGAATCATAGACACCTCACCTGGATCAGATTCATTGATGATATCTTTGTGATCTGGATCCATATTCCTCCAGAATCTCAACTACTCCCCTATTTGCTTCACCTGGTCCTACTCAACCCAACAAGCCACCTTCGAAGATATTGAACTCTACCTCAAAACATGGCTACATATGTACCTCCATCCACATCAAACCTTCTAACCACCAGCAGTACCTCCAATTTGACAGCTGCCACCCGTTCCACACCAGAAGTCCTTTCCATACAGCATAGCCACCTGAGGTCATTGCATCTGCAGTGATGAGCAATCCCTCTCAAAATAAACCGAAGGTCTTGCTGAAGTCTTCACAGACCATAATTATCCTCCCAACCTTGTACAAAAGCAAATCTCCTGTGCCTTGTCGTTCGTCTCCCTCCAACTCCCAAGGTCCCACCATCTGGCCATAAAAGGGTATTCTCATCATAACTCAGTATTACGCAAGACTGAAGCAACTGAATTTCATTCTCCGCCAGGGTTTCGACTACCTCTCATCGTGCCCTGAAATGAGAATTGTCCTGTCCTCTCTTCCCTCCCCCCCCCCCCCCCCCCCTCTCTCTTACACACACACACACACACACACACACACACACACACACACACACACACACCCACACACACACAGCGGTATTCTGCCATCCACCGAACACAGTGTACTCATCCATCCCTACACAGCTGCTGCTCCAATCCTTTACCTGTTGGCTCATACCCCTATAATAGACCTAGATGCAAGATGTGACCTATACATCCTACCACCACCTCCTACTTCAGTTCTGTCACAAACAACACCTATTCCATCGAAGGTTGGAAACCATCCATGTGATCTACAAGCTAAGCTGCAACCAGTGTGCAGCATTCTATGTGGGCATGAACACCAACAAGAAGTCTGTCTGTATGAATGGCCACCAACAAACTATGGACAAGAAACAAGAGGACCACCATGTTACTGAGCACACTGCCAAACATGGCATCCTTCATTTCAATGATTGCTTCACAGCCTTGTGCCATATGGATCCCTCCCACCATCAGCTTTTCTGAATTGCACAGGAGGGAACTTTCCGTGCAATATATTCTACATTCCCATAACCCTCCTGGCCTTAACCTTCATTAGTCATTGTCCTCACCCATCCAGTCCCTTCTCTGTTCCCACTCCAGCATTACACGGCCTGTAATGCACTACTGCTCCCAGTCTTGTATATTCTCTCCTTTTCCACTACCTCCCCCCCCCCTCTCCCCCCTCCCCAACTCTTTACTGCCCACTGTCTCCCGACTGTACAGAGCTGCCCTACCCTGTGTCCATGTCATGTCATCCCTGTGTGCCCCCCCCCCTCCCCCCAGCAGCACTTCACTGTCTGCTGCCCCCACCCTACTATCTATCCCTCCCCCTCCCTGCCCTGCCCCAGCCTCCTTCTTACCCCCGCCCAATTTCCACTCCCATCATACACAGTTGCTCCCAGTGAGGCTTCAGTTACATGAGACTGCACTGTGTGTGTGTGTGTGTGTGTGTGTGTGTGTGTGTGTGTGTGTGTGTGTGTGTGTGTGTGTCTGGCCGAAAGCTTTGTGACAATCTTTTTGTTGTGCCTATCTGTGACTGCATCTCTGCTATATGGTGAGTAGCAACTTTCCTTTTCGTAATATGTGTATCTTGTATCTTCCTTAGTAAACAAACATTTGAAAATGGAGTTAATTTCTCATTTTGCTTTTCTGTCCTCCGTTTCATATGGTGTCTTCCATTAGTGACTGCACATTAACTTTGGAGCACTGACAGTAGGCATGTATTACCAAGAATTTTATGAGACATCTTTCTTAAGGTTCTGTTGCAGTAGTCAGAGAAGGCTTCATTCATTGTCCTTTTGTCAGCCAGATGTATTTCATTCAGCATCTACACTCAAGCTCATAAATTAAGGATAATGCTGATACATGGTGAAACAACACTGATGGGCAGTTTGCGGGTTTCAATCACCTCGGAGTATGACCATGCGGTGCATTTGACATCTGGTTGTCGCACGGTGGTGCTGGCAGCAGTCCACATACAGAGGTGTGTTGGTGCATGTCAGAGTATGGTGCAGTGAGTAAGTGTGCATAAGTTTCCGTCCGTGCCAATGGTGACCGTGTTGAAAATGGCTCAAAGAACACATTGATGACGTTATGAGGAATAGAATACTAGAGTGACTGGAGGCTGGCCAAATACAGCAGGTTGTAGCACGGGCCCTCCGTGTGTCACAAAGTGTGATCTTGGGATTATGGCAATGATTCCAGCAGACAGGAAATGTGTCCAGGTGCTACAGTACGGGACATCCACAGTGTACAACACAACAAGAAGATCGATATCTCACCATCAGTGCCTGAAGATGGCTGCAGAGTACTGCAGGTAGCCTGGTTCGGGACCTTACTGCAGTCACTGGAACAGTTGTCTCCAGACACACTGTCTACAGATGACTGAACAGACATGGTTTATTCGCCTGGAGAGCTGCGAGGTGCATTACACTGACCCATGGTCACAGGGGAGCCCGTAAAGCCTGGTGTCAAGAACACAGTACATTCTCATTGGATTAGTTGTTCCAGGTTATGTTGACGGGGGAGTCCAGGTATAGTCTGGACAGTGATTCTCGCCGGATTTTCATCTGGCGTGAACCAAGAACCAGGTACCAACCCCTTAATGTCCTTGAAAGGAACCTGTATGGAGGTTGTGGTTTGATGGTGTGGGGTGGGATTATGATCAGTGCGCATACACCCCGGCATGTCTTTGACAGAGGAACTGTAACAAGTCAGGTGTATCGGGACGTCATTTTGCACCAGTATGTCTGCCTTTTCAGGGCTGCAGTGGGTCCCACCTTCCTCCTGGTGGGTGATTACGCACGGCTCCACTGGGATGCCATCGTGGATGAGTACCTGGAAACAGAAGATATCAGGTGTATGTAGTGGTCTGCCTGTTCTGCAGACCTAAACCCCATCGAGCACATCTGGGATGCTCTCTCAATGTATCGCTGCACGTCTTCAAACCCCTACGACACTTCAGGTGCCGCGACAGGTATTGGTGCAAGAATGGGAGGTTATACCCCAGCAGCTTCTTGACCACCTGATCTATAGTATGCCAACCCACTGTGTGGCCTGTGTACGTGTACATAGTGATCATGACCCACATTGATGTCAGGGTACATGTTTAGGAAACAGTGGCATTTTGTAAAACGTGTTTCGGGATGGTTTTCTCAACTTATCACCAACACAGTGGACTTACAGAACTGTGTCGTGTGTGTGTTCCCTATGTGCCTATGCTATGAGCACCAGTTTTGTGTAGTGCCATGTTGTGTGGCACCACATTCTGCAATTACCCTTAATTTATGAGCATGAGTGTGTATAAAGCACAATGCTTTTAATCTTAGTAGGCAGAAGTCAGTTTTTTAGGTTTCAGTCACTAGCATATATTTACATACAGTGTTTCTGTTGGAAATACTGGAATTTCGCCTCCTGAAGGTAAATTCTGATCGGCCATCTTTTATATTTACCTTCAAAACATTTGCTTAAGTGTGGTAGTTTTCCTGAACAAATTGTCGTACTTATAGTTCACTATACATATTCCAATTCATTAATGTGAAATGGACTAATATTCTGGAAGTATTTTATGGTTGTACAAAAGGTTCTGTGACCTCCACTGTAACTTAACCTGTGTCTGGTGTAGAAAGGTGCAAATAATGTAGTAATAAAAATATTCAACAATAATTATAGTGAGTTAAAGCTGCTGGTAGCCGATAAGAATGAGAACACACTCATTGTGCAACCTGTGGACAAGATTCAGATGGCTCATTAGTGTGTGATCTGTTGAGCCATTGTTCAGCAGACTTTTGAGTTCTTGTACCATAATTACTGAGAGCAACAAGACCATTTGGGATCTTATCTGAAGAGTACCTCACAGATTAGGAGCAGGATGTATACAAGGCTGGGTCAAGTTTCTTTTATAGCTGAGACGTGCTGATCCTCTTGTCATAGTTTTTATTTATGTGATCTGTAGCAATTTGTTTCTGAAGGCTACTATGATTTTTAGAAATTGCGTCTGTGCTTCAGAGAAACTACAGTGACATTCAGCATTGAAATACTCACTCTCATGATATTCAGATGAAATGAAGAAATAGAACAGCCACACATTGAAACATTGGGATTTATGTGTCATGCAGATTTGAAACGAATAATGTTCTCTTCAAGCAAATTTTGTAGTGTCATCTCACCCTTTCATGGCTGTGACATTTACACATTAATCTCAGAATATATGTGAATGACCTGAATTTTGTCTTTTTCCAATACACCGTTGTCTAATATTTCATTTTGAACACTAATAATCAGGTCAGTTTCAAATATAGCTGTCAATGACCTCTTTTGGAGAAATGTTTTCCTCAATGCAGAGAAGGATGGTACATACATTGATTGTTGCTGATGTAATTATTATCCAACAAGCCTGTTGAGGAAAATTAGGCTATGAAACATTTTTGCAAGTATCTGAGACTAAATTTATCTTGAAAGTTCATGTTCCATTTTTACTCTTTTAACTCTTAACTGTAACATCAGAATGACATATTATTGTGTACTTCACCATATATTTTCCATTGCTGTAATATTAGAATTAACCCAGTTTCTACCATTCACACAAACTGAAAGAAAGGTCATTTAATTTTCTCTAACTTTTTGAAGTCCTTCCAAGTGGGACAGCCACAGTAGTTAAGTCACTGGGCTTAACATTCAGGAGGTGCTAAAGTGTGCTGTTGCATAACAATCATAAACTACACACAATCTATGGGTGGCATTGGATGATGAGCATCAAGGAGCTTAGCCAAATGTGATGTTGTAGTACATGTGAGCTCTGAGCACACATCAGCGATGAGAGCAGAATATACTACAGGAGTGCGTTTAACCACCTAGGTCAGATAGATTACACAATCTTTCCAAAACTGTCCATTAGGAAGTGACCTGTATGCTGAGTGCCTGTAAGCCAAAACATTTGGTAGCAGGCAACCTGTGGGCATATAGCCACATCAAAAAAGTATTGGACTTGCTGAGGTATGGGTCAGTGTTACTGGGGAAGTTTATACAGTTCCTTAGCTTTTTGTGGAAGCTAGATGAATCTTCCAAATGCATCTTGTAGTTTTGTTAAGTCATTTCTGGTACAAGACAGTATTCCTATGGATTTGGTCAGTTTCTTCTCAAAGCCTTCTTTAACCTGAGATTGTGATCACACTGTAATGAAAAAGTTGTTAATGGGATGGCAATGACCTTTCAAATTCCTTTTCTGAATTTTCTGTTGGAGTAGGACAATTAAAAGAAACTGACTTGGAGTTATACGAAGATAGTAACTGTTCCGAAAGAACAGATACCAGTGATGACCATGCAGCTTCTTTAGAAAGAAATGATAATTAATCGAAACCCTCAGCTGCCAACAGGTGTTGTTGATTTACCTCAATGGGGACAGCTGAAAATGTGTGCCCCGACCAGGACTCGAACCCAGGGTCTCCTGCTTACATGGCAGATGCTCTATCCATCTGAACCACCGAGGGCACAGAGGATAGCACGACTGCAGGGACTTATCCCTTGCATGCTTCCTGTGAGACCCACATTCCCAACTGTCCACAACCTACATTTGTAATGTTCCACAGTTGGGAATGTGGGTCTCATGGGAAGCGTGCAAGGGATAAGTCCCTGAAGTCGTGCTATCCTCTGTGCCCTCGGTGGTTCAGATGGATAGAGCATCTGCCATGTAAGCAGGAGACCCTGGGTTCGAGTCCAGGTCGGGGCACACATTTTCAGCTGTCCCAGTTGAGGTATATAAAAAACAAATGTTGGCAGCTGACTGTTTAGATTATCATTACTGATGTGGAATTGCTAAGCTGAATGCAAACACAATTGGAAGTTTTCTGTGGTGGTGGGTTTGTGAGATTGTTTTACAAGCCAGTGGACACATTTAAAACTTCAGGTCTGCAGAAAAAGTAGCTTAACAAAGGGGTATGTGAAGTGAAAAACATAATTGTGTACAAACCTTTGTTTTGGGCTAATATTTGAGTTGCCTAATTTGTTCAGGCTTATTAATGCTATCTGTTTGTTCTAACTCAGTAGTTAATTTTTTATTATCTTTATTTGACCATTTTAGGCAATTTTATAAATGGGTTTTCAGCTTCCTGTTTGCACATTACTTCATTCCCTTGGCTCTCAACTCAAGTCACCTTTCCTATTGTCTGTAAGTTTTGTAGTCTAGTTAGTTTATCTTTGAGTTATTTAACTTTCCTGTTTTGTTTTTAAAGCTTCTGTCATAATTTGTAGTTCCCTCACATCTTCTCTGGATCTTGGTTCTTTAGTCCATCTGATGTTGTTGTTAATGTTCCATAATTTATTTATTATTTTTCAGATTATGTTATCTGGTACCCTTTTTAAATGTCTGAAGAATGAAATGTCTCATCCTGATGGTGATTGTTACTTGCTCAATTTCCTTGTAGACTGCTGCATTTAAAGTTAGTCTCCAGTGTCTTGTTTTTTTGGTATTCTTTTTTTATTTACACACATTTTGATTCTTCTTCTATCTTGAATATTCTGCTCGACACGTGTGATATTTTGCCACTTGTAAACCACCCACCCCCCACCCCCTCCCCTGCTCTCCATGGAGATCAGCATTTGTTTTCTTGGTATGGACTTGGCGAACCCAGATTTCGTGAGCTAGAGGCTGGTGAGTACCACTAGCCCTTTGTAACTGTAACCTTTGGGCATGCCTTAATGACCCTTGTGGGAGAGGTGGTGGAATGTTTTGTGTCTTGTGGAACTGGGCTGGACTGCCTGGATTGCAAGGATGGTAAAAACCTCTATATAAACACTTCAGTCTCAATGTGTGCTACATGACAATGAGATTGCAATGCTGTTTAGGCGAACAGTTATTAGTGGGCAGGCAACCTCTGGGAAACCGGCTGTACCTCTGTTGTATAAGGTTTACCCAGGCAAGCACGGGTCTGTCTAGATGTATACTTACTTCCCCTTTTGCTTGTGTGGTTTCCATGTAGCCTGAATCACTTTTCTGTGCTCCAAGTAGTTTGAGTGATCCAGTGGGAACTATTGACACCCAAACCCAAAGAGGTCTCATGTAAGATGGGCTAAAATTTACAGACGCGCGAAATTTGGTACGGACTTCAATGTGAGATGCCTTTAATAGGTTCTACAACGAAACATTGTCTCGAAATTTGGTAGAAAATCCGAAGAAATTCTGGTCGTATGTAAAGTACACAAGCGGCAAGACGCAGTCAATACCTTTGCTGCACAGTGCCGATGGTACTGTTACCGACGACTGTGCCGCTAAAGCGGAGTTATTGAACACAGTTTTCCGAAATTCTGTCACCAAGGAAGACGAATGGAATATTCCAGAATTTGAAACACGAACAGCTGCTAGCATGAGTTTCTTAGAAGTAGATACCTTAGGGGTTGTGAAGCAACTCAAATTGCTTGATACGGGCAAGTCTTCAGGTCCAGATTGTATACCGATTAGGTTCCTTTTAGATTACGCTGATACAATAGCTCCCTACTTAGCACTCATATACAACCGCTCGCTCACCGATAGATCTGTACCTACAGATTGGAAAATTGCGCAGGTCGTGCCAGTGTTAAAGAAGGGTAGTAGGAGTAATCCGTCTAACTACAGACCTATATCATTGACGTCGGTTTGCAGTAGGGCTTTGGAGCATATACTGTATTCAAACATTATGAATCACCTCGAAGGGAACGATCTATTAATACGTAATCAGCATGGTTTCAGAACACATTGCTCTTGTGCAACACTGCTAGCTCTTTATTCGCACGAAGTAATGGCCGCTATTGACAGGGAATCTCAAGTTGATTCCATATTTCCAGATTTCCGGAAAGCTTTTGACACAGTTCCTCACAAGCGACTTCTAATCAAGCTGTGGGCCTATGGGGTATCGTCTCAGTTGTGCGACTGGATTCGTGATTTCCTGTCAGGAAGGTCGCAGTTCGTAGTAATAGATGGCAAATCATCGAGTAAAACAGAAGTGATATCAGGTGTTCCCCAGGGAAGCGTCCTGGGACCTCTGCTGTTCCTGATCTATATAAATGACCTGGGTGAAAATCTGAGCAGTTCTCTTAGGTTGTTCGCAGATGATGCTGTAATTTACCGTCTAGTAAGGTCATCTGGAGACCAGTATCAGTTGCAAAGCGATTTAGAAACGATTGCTGTATGGTGTGGCAGGTGGCAGTTGATGCTAAATAACGAAAAGTGTGAGGTGATCCACATGAGTTCCAAAAGAAATTCGTGGGAATTCGATTACTCGATAAATAGTACAATTCTCAAGGCTGTCAATTCAACTAAGTACCTGGGTGTTAAAATTACGAACAACTTCAGTTGAAAGAACCACATAGATAACATTGTGGGGAAGGCGAGCCAATGGTTGCGTTTCATCAGCAGGACACTTAGAAGATGCAACAGGTCCACTAAAGAGATAGCTTACACTACACTCGTTCGTCCTCTGTTGGAATATTGCTGCGCGGTTTGGGATCCTTACCAGGTGGGATTGACGGAGGACATCGAAAGGGTGCAAAAAAGGGCAGCTTGTTTTGTATTATCACATAACAGGGGAGAGTGTGGCAGATATGATCTACATCTACATCTACATCCATACTCCGCAAGCCACCTGAAGGTGTGTGGCGAAGGGTACCCTGAGTACCTCTATCAGTTCTCCCTTCTATTCCAGTCTCGTATTGTACGTGGAAAGAAGGATTGTCGGTATGCTTCTGTGTGGGCTCTAATCTCTCTGATTTTATCCTCATGGTCTCTTCGCGAGATATACGTAGGAGGGAGCAATATACTGCTTGACTCTTCGGTGAAGGTATGTTCTCGAAACTTTAACAAAAGCCCGTACCGAGCTACTGAGCGTCTCTCCTGCAGAGTCTTCCACTGGAGTTTATCTATCATCTCCGTACCGCTTTCGCAATTACTAAATGATACGCGAATTGGGATGTAAGTCATTACAGCAAAGACGTTTTTCGTCGCGGCGAGATCTTTTTATGAAATTTCAGTCACCAACTTTCTCTTCCGAATGTGAAAATATTTTGTTGAGCCCAACCTACATAGGTAGGAATGATCATCAAAATAAAATACGAGAAATCAGAGCTCGAACAGAAAGGTTTAGGTGTTCATTTTTCCCGCGCGCTGTTAGGGAGTGGAATGGTAGAGATAGTATGATTGTGGTTCGATGAACCCTCTGCCAAGCACTTAAATGTGAATTGCAGAGTAGTCATGTAGATGTAGATGTAACTAGTCCACCTGTGAGATGTCTGTGAATATCAGTCCAGGCTGTAATGATGATGGAACACATCCTGTGGGAAGGTAATAAACTTATTGTTGTTAAACTTGTCAAAGGCAGCTCTGCATAGGTTAAAGTGCCTTCTGACTGCACAAACCTTGTGGCCTTTCAGGTAGAGATGGCGTACTATCGAAGAATTATTAAGAGATGTCAAAAAGAGTTCATGGCAACAGTTCCTGACCACCATAAACCGTTCCACTAATAATAAAGTTGAATTGGGGGGGGGGGGGGGGTGCCCAGTGGGTCCTGTGATGGGAGCTGGAAGACTCCAGACTAACCTGAGAGACATTTCCCAGTCTGTAGCAGCTTATATTGCAGTTACCTCCACAACCACTGTGGTCTAGGAGTAGTGTCTTTATCTAATAATGAAAACACTGTGGGTCTATGTTCAAACCCAGCCACTACTGAAAAGAAGCCACCCTTGTTCTGCCAACAGCTTCGTCAAAGAGGGTGGAGGAATGGACTGAGGCTCAGGGCATCTTTGCCCTTGGTGTGGGAAATTGCCCCTAAAATGCAGAAGAATCAGCAGTGATCAACAGCATGGGAATGCAGAAGGCAATGGAAACAACTAGATTAAAGACACTTATCTACATGAAGTGTGGCCTATATTTGAAGAAAGTGTCATGATAATCTGTACCTTTGCAAAAGATTCCAGATTAGTCCTCCATTTGTATCTTCACCTGTTATGTGCTCAGAATTTGTTTACTGGGTATGGGCTTGGTGACCCAGGGGTTCCTGAGCTGTGGCAGGTAAGCACTGCCAGTCCCATTACCATAAGCTCTGAGTGTGCTTCAGCGACCACTGTGCAATGTGGCAGTGAACATTGTGTGTGTCACAGGGAACAGGGATCTTGGCCTGACTCGCAGATCACAAAGATGGTACAAACACCTATAGAAAACCTCCCAATCTTAAGGTGGCCTGCACACTGATGAGATGCAAGGCCGTTGAGGTGGAACAGTTGTTGTTGCACAATCTCTGGGGAACCTGCCATACCTTAGTTGTATAAGGTTTACCTAGGCATGCGGGATTATGTCTAGGTGGACTTTTATTTCCCTAGCGACTCAATGGGAGCAGCATAGACCCTTCGAAAATTTCCTCTCCTCACAGTGGAAAGGTTGGGCACTGGTAGATACCAACACACAAACAAGAGGGCTCATGTAACTAGTCCTCCAGACTTAGGAATTACGTAGACTCTTTCAGTATTGATTAACAAACACATGCTGGTGGCCAGAAAGTGTTACTTATAATTAAGTGGAAAGAGAGGAACTTTAAGAAAGTTTCACCTTTTTTGTACAAAATTGGTTAGAGAGAATTGCTGGAAGCTTAAAATCTGTCAGGCACTTGCGAAACGGGACCGTGTTGGTAAAATCATCCAATTTGCAACAAGTGAAGAACATCCAGAAAGCTCTTTGCCTCGGGAAGTGTGCTATAGAAAGTGAACTGCACAACACCTTGAACTGTAGTAAAGGTGTTGTTACTTGTGGGGATTTGGTCCACATTCCCCAAGAAGAGCTGAAAGCTGAGCAGTCCCAAGAAGGCATCGTTGATATACAGAGCATAATAAGGGTGGATGGTGATCTTGTGAAATAAGTCATTTATACTGACTTTCAGCAGCACAAAACTTCCTGAGCATGTTAAGGCCGATTTCTTCCGACTCAGCATGTGGTCTTATTTTCCTAACCCAGTGCACTGTTCTACATGCCAGCACTTTGGGCATATCACCTCAGGTTGTATGGGAGCAGCCACATGGGGCAAATGTGGTAAGACCAACCATGAAGGTGTTGGTTGTTCATCTCCTCCACCGTGTGCTCTTCCTTGAAGAAAGGAAGTTACAAGAGATCAAAACAACCGAGAGTGTCTCGTATGGTGAGGCCAAAAGGATCTAAGAGGCTATGCAGCCCCCAAAGTTTGCAACCTCCTCTTAAACAACCAGTTCAGAAGACCGATGCTGCTACCCAAATGGAGGTTCCTAGTGTCAACACTAGCACCTACTTTGCCAGTGAACCTGTTGTTGCAGTTCCTTCAAAGCCTATACATCCTCCCAAACCGTCAGACAAGTCTGTTGTTGGTAACATTGTGGAGCTTGCAGAGCTCCCTGCTCCTCCAGAGGTTCCACCATCCAGCACGCTGCTACTACTGCTGTGATTTTGGCTCCAAAGCCTACCCAGGGCAGGAAATCAAAGGCCAAGTGTCCGATAGAGTTGGGAAGAAACAAGTCAGACAGCAATGGCATCATACTATCTCATGTCTATCTTGACCCTTTGGTAGAGCTAATGGAGCTTGATGTTGGACTGGGGCAATCGTCTTACCCCAAGCTGGAACCCCCACTCGTTAGGGGCTACCTTCCCTGGCAGAAAGACAGGGTGAAAGTGCAACCTCCATGATAGATGGTTCCCCTGTTACAGTGGAACATTTTGTGACACTTGTAGAGGAAGTGAAACTACTAGTGCTAGAATGCCCCATGTACCTGTTTTTACAAGAAACACATTTTAAAGCTACTAACACCCCTGTGCTATGGGGCTGTACCATTCACTGAAAGGATGATGTGACTGGGGAGAGAGCCTGGGAAGGGGTTGCTGTGTTTGTCAGTAACATGCATCATTCGGATTACTCTTTATTCACTGTATCTACCTCCGCCAAATGCAGTAGACCCTGAGGCTCTCATACATTTTGTGGAACAATTCCTACGACCATTTCTTCTAGTGGGAGACATCAGTGCCCATCATGTCTGTGGGGCTCGACCTCTACTTGCCCTAGGAGTCGGGTTTAGGAGAGCCTCATGATGATGTCTCATGAGCTCTGACTCCTCAACACAGGTACACACACTCATTTTTGCACTGGTAATCAGTCACTCAGCCATCGGCCTCTCTTTCTGCTCTCCAGCCCTCACAGACTGCTCAGTGGGAGGTCTTGGATGACATTCATTCCAATAACCCCTTTCCACTCCATATTCACCTACTGGATGGAGCACTACCTGAAGAGAAGCCACCAACATGGATGTACAGCTGGTCTAAGTGGATGCTGTACAGCCAGCTGGCTGTGTTTGAGCATCACAGTGTCCATGAATGGGTGGACCACATCATGTGAGTGATCCATTATGCCATGGACTTATCCATCCCAAAGTCCTCAGGTCATCGTAGGATGCTATCTCTACCTTGGTGGACAGATGAGTGCTATCCATCCATCCAGGGCAGGTGTGTGGCTCTTTGATAATTTAAATGCTTCCGCACAGCAGACAGCCTCATGGCCTTTAGAGTTGCGGGAGCCGTCTCGACCCATAGTTAAGGAGAGCAAGAAAAGATGACAAGCATTCCTGGACTCTATTGACCGTTCCACTTGATCTACAAAAGTATGGGAAGCCATCAGGAGGATTTCTGGTGAACACAGCCGTTTACCAATAGCAGTGGTGCTGAAACAGGGAGACCTCAAAACAGCACCCAGATACATTCAAACACTGAGAGTGAGTTTTCACAAACCACTGACAACCAAATCCAGTACTGCAAATTTAGACATTTGCCAGCAGTGTCAAAGGAAATCATTCTTGAATGTTTTAATCTTATATGTTATACAAGTAACTTCCCCAGTTTGTGTAGAGAGGCACTGTTTGATTCTGCACCTCAAACCGGGAAAGGACCGCACATGTCCCAGAAGTTATCGGAGTATCACTTTAGCAAGCTATCTAGGAAAGACCATGGAGCGAGTGGCTGACCGTTGTCTGGTCTAGTTGTTAAGACCAGGCAACTCCTTAGCTGCTCTGTGTGATTCCGGAGATTTCGTTCTACCGTCAACAACTTGACCCTGCTAGAGGCATTCAGCAGGCCTTCCTTCGTAAACAACAGTGTCGGCGAATTCCTTGACATCAGTAGGGCATACATGATTACTTGGAGGCACTGTGTTCTTAAACAACTGTGTCACTGGGGCTTTTGTGGCCATCTCCCCATCTTCGTACAATATTTCCTATCTCAGCAGTTTTTAGGACCAGAGTTGGTGAGACACTGTCAGATCAATTTGAGCAGGAGCGTGGTGTCCCTCAGGGCAGGGTTCCAATTTTATGCATGCATGTGTGTATGTTCATTTTAATCACATTTTAGACACTCAGTGAGGTTTCTATGCCTCATTTTTTACTCAGAAGTGTTGTTCGCCATACCAGAGATACCTGAAAGCCAGAACCGTGAAGTCATTGAATTTGTTAGTGTCTTAGCTACAGGTCTTGGGAGTGGACAACATGCATCTGCTCCAGTTTTATAGGGTTTTGGTGCATTCACAGCTGGTCTTTGAATGCACAGTGTATGGATCAGTGTGGCCTTCGTGTTTGAAGATCATTGACACTCTCAACCATGAGAGGATTTGGCTGGCTACAGGTGCTTATAGGACCAGTTCCATACCCATTCTCTGTGCTGAGGGCAGGAAACTACCACTCACCATCCGGTGGGAGCTCCTCATTGTGTGTCATACCAAACTTTTGCTCGTCATCCTCTGGAACATTTTCTCTCCAACTGTCCATGAGCCACATGCTCTTTGGGATCTGCATGTAGCATGTGCTGGAGTTACTTGGTGTGGAGCAAAGCCATGGTTTTAACCATCTGCTGCCCTGGTTACTGCAGAGGCCCAGCATAAGTTTAGATTTAATGCAGTACAGGAGAGACTGGTCTCCTCCTCCTGGTTTTAAAGCAATATTTTCTGACATTTTATGTAAGCATCACAGCTATGTAGCTATGGATCTGAGCAGGGGTACTCTGTTGGTTGCTCTATCTATTTCCTGGATTGTGTTCTCAAGGTCTGACTGCCTCTAGAATGTATTGTTTTTGTTGTAGAATTATATGCTATCTTGCAGGCACTGAAGCAGATGAGACATTTTGCCAGTAGTAAATTTCTTGTCTGTCCTGATTCTCTGAGTGCCCTTCACTCTCTCCAATGTTTGTACCCTTGTAACCAGCAGATAAAGTAATCCAGAATATCCAGGATGCCCTCCTCCAACTAAGACGATTGGGGAAGGAGATGTCTTTCTGCTGGATATCATGGCACATGGGTATTGCGTGAAATGAAAGGGCAGAGATAGCAGCCAAGGAGGCGTGTCCTGATCCTCAGTTCTTTCAGTGTGCCATTCCCCAGCATGGTATCACCTTGCTGCTGAGATACAAAGCCATGCGTCAATGGGAAGATGATTGACTGGAAGTGACCAACAATAAGCTCAATGTAGAGAGCCCACAACTTGGCTGTGGCATACCTCCTTCTAGCCATGTTGATGGGATGAGATCCTCCTTAATTATCTTTCCATAGGCCATGCCCTAGGATGCATGTTCTTAATCCAGTGAGAGGACCCACCAGTGTGTGGTGCTTGTGGCATCACTGTATGCCACATTTTATTGGACTGTGTGGTTTTTTTTTTTTTTTTTTTTCGTCTCCTGAGCAGTGGGCTTCAGTGGACTTGCTGATGGATCTGCCCTCTATTTTTTAACGTTCAAACGAATGTCCTTTAAGTTTTAAAGTTTTGTGAACCATCCAGCATCCTTCCTAGATTTTAAGGAGATTGCTTCAATGCGTTAACGCTGTGACAAGCTCACCCATATTTTTTGTAAATAATCAGCCACTGATATACCTCATGTATACTTCTACTTTTTCACTGTTGTTTTAGCACATGTGAGATTGTGATTTTGTGGTCAGTTCAAGTGCATGAGTGTGGAACAATTTTCCGCTGTTTAGCCACTTTTTTTTAATGAGTGTAAGTGCGCTGATAACCTCACAGTTGAGTGCCCGTAAGCTCGAGTGACGGAGTAACATTCTAAGACTTGGAGCACGGAATGTCAGTAGTATGAGTGTAGTAGCAAAGGCTAGAAAATCTGAAAAGGGAAAGGCTTAGTCCAAGTATAATGGGGGTCAGTGAAGTCAAATGGACTAAAAATGAGGATTTCTAGTCAGCCGAATACAATGTAATTTCAACAGCTGCAAAAAATGGTATAACAGGAGTAGGATTAATGGTGATTAGGAAAGTAGGGCAGAGTGTGAGTTATTGCGGACAATTAAGTGGTAGTGTTCTTCTCATTAGAATTATCAGCAAACCAATTCCAGCAACAGTAGTTCAGGTGTACATGCTGTTGTCACAAGCAGAAGGTGTGTGTGTGGGGGGGGGGGGGGGATGGAGAGAGAGAGAGAGGGGGGGGTTAAGGATATTGAACGGGTAGTTCAATATGTAAGAGAGGATGATGATTTAATAATCTTGAGGGATTGTAATGTGGTTATTGGGGAAGGAGTAGATGCAAGATTCTTGGAAGATTACGGGCATGCCAGTAGAAGTGAGAGAGGACAAAGACTAACTGAATTCTGCAAGAAATTTCAGATGTAATATTGAATAACTTGTTCAAGAAACACAAGAGGAGGATGTATACTTGGAAAAGATCCAGAGGTGTGGGAAAATTCCAGCTGGATTACTTCATGGTCAGACAGTGATTCTGAAATCAGATATTGGACTGTAAGGTATATCAAGGTGCAGATGTAGACTCAGATCACAATTTAGTAATGAAGATGAGTAGATTGAAGTTTAAGAGAATTGTACTGAAGAATCAGTATGGAAGAAAGCAGGATATTGAAGTGCTGAGAAATGATGAGATTTATTTAAAGTCTGCTGAGGATGTGGATACTGCGATAAGGAATACCATAGCAATGAGTTCAGTTGAAGAGGAGTGGACAAAACAAGTAATCACCAATGTTGGACAATCGACCATCAGTACAAGGAAGTAACAGCAAAGAAACACTAGGTTAGAGAAGAAATACTTAAATGGATCGATGAAAGAAGGAAGTACAAAAACATTCATGGAAAGGGAGGAATACAGCAATAAAAATGCCTGAGGTACGAAATAAACAGGAAGTGCAGGACTGTCAAGGCGAAGTGGCTGCAGGGAAGACATGAAGAAATAGAAAAAGAAATGCTCATCAGGAGAACAGACTTGACATATAGAAAGTCAAAACAGTCTTCACTGAAATTAAAAGCAAGGGTGATAACGTTAAGAGTGCAGTGCGATCTCCACAGAGGAAAGATTGGATAGGTGGAAAGAGCACAATCAAGGGCTCTGTGAGAGAGGTCTGGTTTGATGACTGGATAGAGGAAGAAACTGGAGTTGAAAAGGAATAGGTAGGGCTTTCACTATTGGAGTCAGAATTTAAAACGGTGCTTGAAGACTTGAGCTCAAATAAGATGTAAAGGATAGATAACATTCCATTGGAATTTCTAAAATCATTTGGGGAAGTGGCAACCAAACAACTGTTCAGGGTGGTTTGTAGAATCTAAGAGACTGATGATGTATCATCAGACTATCGAAAACATCATCCACACAATTCCAAGGATAGCAAAGCAAATTAAGTGCAAGAAATCTCTCACAATGCATCCAAGCTGCTGACAGGAATAATATACAGAAGAATAGAAAAGGTAATTGACAATCTTTTAGATGATAATCAGTTTGGCATTAGGAAAAGTAAAGGCACCAGAAAGGCAGTTCTGACTTTAAACTTAATAGTGGAAGCAACACTGAAGAAAAATAGACATGCTCATAGGATTTGTAAACATATAAAGGCATTCAACAGTTTAAAATGGTGTAAGATGTTCAAAATTCTGAGGAAAACGAAATTAAGCTGTAGAGAAATACTGGTAATATACAATATGTACAAAAAACAAGGGGGACATTAAGATTGGAAGACAAGTGATTAGATTAAAAAATGATGTAAGACAGAGGTGCACTTCTTTGTCTCTGCTGTGCAATCTGTACAACGAAGAATGGAAATAAAAGAAAGGTTCAAGAGTGGGATTAAAATTCAGGTTGAAAGAAAGTGAACGATGCGATTCACTGATGACATTGCTATCATCGTACAAGTGAAGAAGAATTACAGAATCTGTAGAATGGAATGTACCAGTTGTGGCTTGTAATTAAAGGTTCTGAGGTGGAGCTGCCCCAAAATATATATTGAAATAAATTTCTCAATAACATATTACAGAATTTAAAGTATCGGAACACATTTCACATATTTCCCACACAGATCAGTGTTTTTGGAACTGTTGATATGTGATGTAGTTTTTTCAAACAGTTAGTAACTAGTCTTAAGGCTGCACCTTGAAATCCCACATAGCTCATGGGGCAGAGTACAGCTCTTATGGGCATCCTGAAGTCTGGGGTTTCAGCCTAAGGGTGTCCTCCTACCAACTTGCACACAGTTTTCACGTTCCACTATTTACATCAAAAGGGAATGGACAGAGTTGCTGAAATACACCGACGAATCCCTGTCTCTATATATATCTCTGGTAGAGATATAGCAGGAGAACCATTCTGGAAATAGCTGCGGAGAAGCCCTTGGACGTTGGTGCGCCAGGTACATATAGTCTGTGGCTGCGACCTCGGCTCCAGTCCAGCACCAACAAGGAGGGGTGAAACTTTGACAATGTCAGCCACTCATGCTGGTGAAATGTCAGAAAAATTATCAGATAAACCTTGGCTGAAGAACCTGAGACAGAAGCAGACAGGCAGTTCGTCAACAAGTGGCCACGAAAGCCTTAACAATTTCGTATTTCTGTTACACTTTGATTCATCTTTAATCAATCTTTAATACAGGTTTGATAGTGTTCGACAGTTTGTTTTCTTTCTGCAGTTGGCTATTCTATTGACTGCTGGTATAAGTTTGCAAATGTCCTGCCAGAATGCACTAGTGTGGCACCACCACCTAATGATAGTTTCATGAATGACTAGAAGATAGTGTGTGTGTGTGTGTGTGTGTGTGTGTGTGTGTGTGTGTGTGTGTGTGTGTGTGTGTGTAATACACCACTTGTACAAAATATGCCCCATTGCTTTAGTTTCTTTGCTCATTTCCTTGTATTATGCATGAGTTTAGTGAGTTTTACTTTCTTGCGAATAACAGCAGCATAGCAGCATACCCCAAGTTCAAAAACAACGCAGTATGAATTCAGTGTGCAGTTTACCTTGTGAAATTTTGGAACATGTGATTGGGATGAAAGTGCGGGAACTTGGTGCACCCTGTTCTGATGTAAACTTGAATCAAAAACAAAACAGTATAAATACAGGCAGCGGTATACAGGCAAGTCTAACAGAGCAGTGTACAATGCAGCTGAGTGGTTGTGTGTTATACCACTTGAAATGCATATTTTTGTAATACACAAGTTTAAAGCAAACAAATATGGTGCGTAAATTTCCATGGTGGTTGTTCGGGTTGACAGTGTCAGCCAATCATAGCACAATATCTGTGACGACATGGAAACATTACTGATTCGCCACGCAAACTCATAAACACCATATTTGAGGGCACGAAACATTGTCTGAAGTTTAGAAAGGAAAATACCAAAAACATTAAGCATTCAGCAAAGCTAACATGCAACACATTAAAGATCTCTTCAAATCACATCATTTAGTACAATTTGTTGTTGCAAACTGTTGGAATATGTGGCATTGAGGGATAAATAAGCTACCTATAGATTTTATCTTGGAGTTAGCATATGATATTGTTTAGTATTTGATTATGAAACTGAAAGAAGACACAATATGTAAACGTTTGACTAACCCTTGATGGACAAAGCAAGGGCAACATAAAAAGCAGGCTAGTAGAGACCAAGAGGGCATTCCTGAATTCCTGACCAAGATAATTGTATTGGTATTGAGCATAGGTCTTAATCTGGGGAAGAAATTTCTGAGAATTTACATTTGGAGTACAACATTGTATGGTACTGAATCAAGGACTGCTGGAAAACCAGAACAGATAAGAATGGCCATTTGAAATGCAGTGCTACAGCAAAATGTTGAAAATTAGGTGGGCTGATGAGGAATGAGGAGGCTCTCTGCAGAATCGGTGAAGAAAAGAAGATATGGGAAACACTGATAGGAAGTGGTGACAGGATGATGTGACATGTTATGACCACCTCTGAGGTACTAGAGGGCACTGTAGAGGGTAAACATGTTAGGGGAAGACAAACTGGAATATATCCAATGAATAACTGAGGACATAGGGTGCAAGGGCTACTCTGAAATGGTGTAGCTAAGGAGAGGAACTAACAGCAAACCACTTCAAACCAGTCAGAAAACTGATGACACTAAAACTGCCACTACCACTCAGCATTTCACTTTCCAGTGCTGCATGGTAGCTGCTGAGATGGGCAGTTTGGACTTCAGTTTCACCACTGATGAAGAATGACAGCCCTCTCTTCATGTTGGAGCTTGATTCTGCATTATCTGCAGCTTGTTACACATCACATGGCCACGGTAGAGTTCTTTATAGTATGTTACGGCATCTCACGGGGTGGAACAAAGAACTCCTGTTTGCCCTTCTTAATATCATTTGGATGTCTGGACACTTCTCCAAGTTGTTTTAATTCTCCTTTTAAAACCTGTTAAGGATCACACAGACCTGAGTAGTTGTCATAGTGTTGTCCCCATTAGCTGCGGGGAAAGACCTGGGAGCAGATGGTCAACTGGCATTTTGTCTGGGTCTTAGAATTCAGGTGGCTTCTTAGTTGATTTCAGCGTGGGTTCAAGAGGTATCACTCCACCTTTGATAACCTAGCATTTCTGGAGGCAGCTCTACAATAAACTTTCCTTTGGCGGCATCGCCTCCTGGATATGTGCAGTATTTTAGCATAAAGAAGGCATGCAGTACAACATGGAGGCATCTTATCCTCTGGCAGCTCCATCTTCATTTATGTATACATGAATACTCTGCAAATCACTCTTAAGTGCCTGACAGGGTTCATCATACTTCTTTCCGATTTCTCATCTCAATTTCTGTTGATACTATTTCTTTGAATTCACGCCACTTCTGGTCTAAACTTACATTGTTAATTTGGAAGGAGTGGAGATTGTCTATCAGAAAGGCATCAAGTGAATTTTTATCTGCTTTTTTGAATAAATCTATTTTTTGTTTATTTTGGAGGGTTTAGGGGTTACAGTATTGGGTCTCACGATGATAACCCTGTGTTCTCCAATCCCTATACCCATTTTCATGCTCATTACTAGCTCAGGATTATTTGTTGGTAAGAGGTCAAGTATGTTTGCACAACCATTTACAATTTGTGTGGCCTCATGAACTAATTGCTTGAAATAACTTTCAGAGAATGCATTTAGCATAACTTAGGGTGATGTTTTATGTGTATCGCCATAAATGATGTTTTTGAGGATGTCTTCTCATTTTAATGTGGTCCCTCTCCTCACCACGTGTATTTCGGATATTGAGTTGGTGAAGACTTCTTGGATTGCTTTGAGCTAGAGAATGGTATCCCACAAGTGTGCCAATAGGTTCTATCCTGTGTTCTTTATCTGTTGAAGACTTCTCCGTCTCTTGTTCCCCCTTGAGCCTTGTGTCAACAACTCGTTAGTTTCAATTGGCTCTTTGACAGTTGGCTGAATGGACAGAAAAGAAGAGTTTTAAATTCTCATCGAAAATGTCTAAATATTCTTTTTAACTGTTCACATTGTTTTAAATTTTTCTGAGTCTAGGATGGGGGACACTTCTTAATTTTACAGTCACAGGGAGATTCCATTGCCACACCTTATGGACCTGAAGACAGCCCCTTAAACTGCTTGGTATTTTAAAATTCCTTGCCTCAATTCTTGGGAAGCACACTAGACTCATCTTCTCCTGTTTACAGTGTGTTGAGGTGGTCTTAGTTTGATTATGGGTGTGTGAATCTGCAAGACCCTCTTATTTAAAAATGTCAAACATGGTGTGCTATGAAGGGGCTGGACTGGCCACTGGGGCCTTCAGAACAAGCCCCATTTGGAGCCTCTCTACTGAGGGTGGTGAGCCACCATTCACAACAAGTGAGGTCTCCTTATGGTGCAAGAGGCCTATAAAACACTGTCCACACCTGCACACCATCCCGTTGCTCAGCCACCAGTGGAAAGGATTTTCACAACAACAAGCAATGAAGTGGTGTGAGATTCGGGCGAAAGATTGCTTTTTAAAGATGGTGGGTGGCTGCTTTTAAAGCTGTACTTAAAGGTTGGAGCAGGTCCCCCACATTGGCTTTAATAGAGGCCCATTATTTTTAAATTGATGAATTATAAGGAGGATCACATACCTGATTTTGCATTTGCTACTGTTTTTTAACATTTTAGTTGGGCATTACAGTTTTAAAGTTGTGGCTCGAATCAGGTGGACTCCATAGGACATTCATTGGTTTTTTCCAAGGATTCACCTTCTCTGTGAATATACTGCACTTACTATGGAGCTCAATGCAATCTTGAAGCCACTGGAGTAAACAGTTTCTCATCTGCTTCAGTTCCCTCACTGCCCTATAGTTATTGTGGCAGATATATCTGGGAGAGAATATGGTCCACTCATGCATGACCAACTGTACTTTCTTCAACAGCAGGAGATGGCTGATATTGTTGTGCTGGGTACAAGGCCATGTCGGAATTTAGGGAAATGAACAGGCAGACCAAACTGCCAAGTAGACTTGAGCAGAATGTTATTTGACATGATATTCTTTTCTTATGAAAGCTCTCATTTCACTGGTGAGTTAGAGATCCTTGCAGTTGTGTGAGGAGTATTGGTTGGCAATGACAGACAATAACCTGCAGTTGTTAATGCCAGTAATCCGGCAGTGGCAATCCTCCTGCTGATCACTCTGCAGACTGAAGTGTCACTGACCCACCTCCAAATTGGGCACTGTTGCCTCACACATGGCCTCCTACCCCTGTCTGTGGTGCTTGTGGTGTGCAACTCACTGTGCACCACATTTTAATTGAATGCAATTTATATTGTGATACACTAGCAGTAGCAGATATAGGTAAGGACCCGATCTCTCTTTTACCTGATGATGAGACAAGTGTGATAGTCTTAGTCGTATGGTCTTGCAACCAGGCTAATCTTTTAGGTTGGAGATTTCACTGTGTTGCAGAATGTCTAGTTCGTCCTTTCTCTTCCAGTGATCATCCAGCCACAACAGTGTGCGTTTCTTTTCAGTAACTATTCCATTACTTTGCTCCCTTTTACTTTATTTGCAACGTGTTACCCGCTCTTCCACCCTGCCCCCCCCCCCCCCTCCTTACCCCACCTCTCACCTATCATAGAATGCACTCTTTCTTGCTTATGTTATGCTATTTCAAATCTTGTCTGGTGAAAGTACCAACAAAGCTATCTTTCCATCTCATTCTGTCCAGTAAGTCTCACGTGACCTAGAGTTCCGGGCAGCTTTCCTGTAACCCTCACCAGTCCTCCTCCTCCTCCTCCTCCTCCTCCTCCTCCTCCTCTCTTCCTTTTCCTTCAACTCTTCTGCCAGTCAGAGGAGCCCCTGGTTCCAAAAAGCTTGTACATTTCTACATCCCCCCCCCCCCCCCCCCCCCTGCTGCCACTTGTCGGGTAACTTTTTATATTAATATGATAGAGGGAAACATTCCACGTGGGAAAATATATATAAAAAACAAAGTTGCTGTTAACTTACCAAACGAGGAAGCGATGGTATGTTGATAGACACAATGAACAACACACAAATATATACACAAATTTCAAGGATGTGGGTTTTAAGGGAGAGAGTAAGGAGTCATTCCAATCCCGGGAGTGGAAAGACTGGCCTTAGGGGAAAAAAGGACTGGTATACACTCGTGCCCCCCCCCCCCCCCCCCCGCTCCCCCCTCCCCACACACATACATATGTGCGGATGGACATGTGTGTGAGCGTGTGTGTAAATATATATAAAAACAAAGTTGCTGTTAACTTACCAAACGAGGAAGCGATGGTATGTTGATAGACACAATGAACAACACACAAATATATACACAAATATCAAGGATGTGGGTTTTAAGGGAGAGAGTAAGGAGTCATTCCAATCCCGGGAGTGGAAAGACTGGCCTTAGGGGAAAAAAGGACTGGTATACACTCGTGGCCCCCCCCCCCCCCCCCGCTCCCCCCTCCCCACACACATACATATGTGCGGATGGACGTGTGTGTGTGTGTGTGTGTGTGTGTGTGTGTGTGTGTGTACTTGTCCTTTTTACCCCTAAGGTAAGTCTTTCTGCTCCCGGGATTGGAATGACTCCATACCCTCTACCTTAAAACCTACATCCTTTTGTCTGTCCCTCTCTTTCCTGATGAAGCAACCTTGGGTTGCGAAAGCTTGAAATTTGTGTGTGTTTTCATTGTATCAACATACCATCGCTTTCTAGTTTGGTAAGTTAACAGCATCTTTGGTTTTTATATTAGGTTTACATATGTTGTTAAGTACTATGATACCTAACCTACAAAGAGTTAACCATGGGAGCTTGTTTCTTGTAATTGTCTACTAAAGGTTTACAAAAGCAATAGTTTTTGTGATAGTTTTCTTTTATTGAAATAATGAGTTTTTTCTTGACGCCGGCCGGGGTGGCCAAGCGGTTCTAGGCGCTACAGTCTAGAACAGTGCGACCGCTACGGTTGCAGGTTCGAATCCTGCCTCGGGCATGGATGTGTGTGATGTCCTTAGGTTAGTGAGGTTTAATTAGTTCTAAATTCTAGGGGACTGATGACCTCAGCAGTTAAGTCCCATAGTGCTCAAAGCCATTTGAACCATTTTTTCTTGATATTCTCTTGTAATTCATCTGATAATTTGTATGAATTTTTGTGATATTTTTGATAATAAATTTGCTTCTGTTTTATGTTCGAAATTTTAACATACTTCATGTCTTCTCTTTTGAAGTCTGCCAGACAGGTCTTTTACATGAATTTTAAATGGGCTGAATTTTCAGCTTCTTGTGTGACAATTTGTATCAGTTCTTCTAAATAGTCTCTTAATTCAATGGTTCGTGTAATTTCTTGATAACAATTGTTTCTGATTAACTGATGTGGGTCATAATTCTTTTTTCATTGGTTTCATTATCTTTTTCATTAGAAGTGTGAATTACTGTAAGTCCTTCTGTAAATTCGTTATGTCGTGACAGTCTTTATGTTGTTGTCATATTCTTAAGATTTATATCAGTTTTATGCAGTATCTTTTTGGTAAGAAATAATGATCTATGGTGCCAGAGCTACACATGGAGCTATCAAAGTTTGTCTTAACTTTCTATTGAATTTATTTGATCAGCTTTGGTTAACCTTTTTCCTCAATTTTCAGTATTTTTCTGGTCTGGAAGAAGCTGTTTATCGAAACATAAATGCATGCAAACAGTTCTCACAAACAGTAAGAACTGCATATGGGCCAAATGGAATGAATAAGATGGTGATAAATCACATAGAAAAACTATTTGTTACAAATGATGCAGCTACAATAATAAGGGAGTTGGAAGTGGAGCATCCAGCTGCTAAATTAATGATACTTGCTTCACAAATGCAGGAGCAAGAAGTTGGAGATGGCACCAATTTTGTAATTATTCTTTCAGGAGCTCTGTTAGAAGCAGCTGAAGAATTACTGAGGATGGTGAGTTTATGAAACACTATTTTATATATTGTTTTTTAAATGTGCATTTAATTGTTTTATTTAATGTGTCACTAAAAATTAATATTTATAATTGTTTCAAGTTGCTAAATAAAATTTAGACTGCAAATGTAGTGTATTGAGCCCTCTCATCACCATAATATTTGTTGGATTGACACGGAAAACTCTGAGGACATTCTTGAACTGTGTGCTGGACAGTGCTTTTCAGCACTGCAGTCACAACTTGGAAAAGTGATTTTCTTCCACTTATGCAGACAATCAGAACAGCTGCCAGTGCTGGTTCTTATTCGGTTAAGAACTGAGCAGATCTTGCATGGCAAGTTATAAAATGTATAAATTAAAGTCTGAAGATAATAAGGTGTAAAAAAGTAATCTCAGTGGCTGCTGTGAAAATTTCCAATTTGTTGGATAACAAAACTTTACTTCTTTGTAATCATATTATTAGCATCAGTCACTTCATAAAGACAACAGTACTTGTCTTTCCAGGCCATGGCTGATGGATTTCATGTCAGTGCCATGGCTGGAGTAATTTATTAAATTCTAAGTCTAGTAGATGGTTAGACTTACTGCACCATCTACTGTTGTACAGCAGATTTCCTACATTCTCGTTTAATGGGTTTACAGCATGGTTGAAATTGGGCTACAGTCATAAACTGAGGGTGTAGAGAAAATGGGGGGAGGGGGGAGGAGTGGGGATTTCATGTGATAAATTGAGGAGGAAGAAGCAAAGACAGAATATATTACATAGTTTTGGATGACCTTACTGCATTTGGTGAAGAACGTTAAATTTAGCAGAGAGAGGAAGAAATGGTAAGGTTACTCACATCAGATTTTCATTCTGCTGTGCAAGGTTTAAGTTACATTAGCTAGAACAAACTTCACTCTGCAATGTATCTGCCTTTGTCTGATGGAGCTAGATGGTGCAGTAGTTAAAACGATGGGCTTATATGCAGGACAAGCAGGGTTCAAATTGCTGCCTGTTCAGTAGATTTAAATTATATAGTGTTTTCAAATCACTTCAGCTAATGCCAGAATTATTGTTTCACACCGTGTGGATGATTTTCTGTTCCTTATCCGGCTCAAGCTTGTGATTCGTGTCCAACATTTTTCTTTAGACTTTGTCGTAGAATTCCTTCCTTCTATTATATCTTGAATAACTGCACACAAAGTAATTCCCTATAAATCTTCTATATTCCGGTCCCTGGTTTTGTGTGAGAGGTTGCATATTCATCTTGGCAATCCTCTCTTAATGTTTTTACGACATGCTGCTGTATACCTTTTTGTTTGTAGTATTTAAAATTCACAATGTTCATATGTCTTTCTGTGTGATAGATGCTGCACTGTTTACACCCCCTCCCTGTTATTTTTGACTTTTCATCTGTGCTTTGAGAAGTTTCCACTAATTTTGTTGGCTGTTCTTTCTTCTGAATCCAGTAGTGTTATTTGTGACTGAAGAGTACCACCTTCTTAGAAGCTACCAGAAGTCTGACAGTTGGACTGGGGCTGACAGGGGAATGATACATTAAAATCATTTTTTCCTGCCAGTTTCATTAGAAAACAGTGGTATTGGTTGTGCATCAGTTATCTAAAACAGTATTTTCTATTTTTCATCACCCCATTGTGAATGTTTCTTAGTAGTTCTTGCCTGATTTACCACATTTATCACATGATTCTCCTATTTTCACTGCCCTTGGAAGATTTTTCTGTGCATCTTTTAACTTTATCTGCCAATACAGTCCTACATTGTGGATGCCCTAATCTTTGTTCTATTTTCCTGTATTTTAAAAACAAGTATCCGTTTATTGCCAGAAATCGTAACTTGATAATTTTGTGTGGAATACTAGTATGAGTCCTGTGTAGTACACATTAGGGCCTTGTAACTGCATGGCCTATCCATGTGGCTTGTATGTACCTGAGTGTGTGAGTGACAGCATGAATGTGCTTTGCGAATACTGGCAAAAGTTGCCGAAGAATACCGATTCTGATCTCAGCCTCGTGAGTGCATGTACACCAGCCGTACGGCTGGCACAGTTGCAAGAGGCCTTGTTTAGTCATGCAAATTTCATGTGCAGTGTGCTTTATCACCAGGCTTATTATTCGTAAATAACAAATATTATTCAAAACATTATTCACTTGCATGAACAAAAACACTTAATTGTCATCTGTGAATAAAAGTGTATAGAATAATTGATAAATTTAAAATCGAGTTGCATTTGTTGCTCCAATTCATTTGTAATTTATTAAATGAATTGACTTTTCATTTCTTTTAAATTAGTTTTCAGGACAGTTCTTTTGCAATGTCTCAGGAGAAACTTTAGTTGATTTACAGAGATTTACCCTTGTGACTAAAGAAAATGTGCTCTACATGTGCAATGCACTTCTGAATTTGTCTTCAACTCTGCAGTAGGCGCGTGCTGTATCATTACGGGGTTAGGTGCGTTTGGGACTCTGTCCCCACATTTGTGTTTATTAATTACTCATTGAAATGATTATCAAATTTTCTTTAGTTGCTGTTTTTATGTTTGTAAATGTATAGGGGTGGAAATAAAACACAAATTTCCAAAAAAATATTTCAATAGTTTATTTCAGAGACAGTTAACACATACGATACGCAAATGAGGCAAACACATCCACCTTTTACATTTGACACCATTTTCTAGTTGACTTGGCTTTCTGTCTTCCACACTTGCAGCAACGTCCTTTGGAAACTTGTCTGAGATTGTCTTGTGGTGTAACTGTTGAATTTATGCCCAGCTGCCGTAATTCAATGGGAATTTGAGGGACAGCTGATCTGTACTGAATTTGAGGTTTCATCATTTCCCAGGCCAACCTCTGTAGAAACTCCATTCTTTTAAATGATTTTGGTATTCTAGAATTTGCTTGCTATATGCGCAGTGCGTTCATGGCAGAAACATTACGGAAATTACAGAAAACAACCATAGACCGCATATGAGTGTTTCATGACACTTTTTTTTAAATTAGTTGATCAAGTAAATCAACTCCTATCTGTCATACTGTAAAAAGTTACAATTTCTTGTTTTAATGAATCTCTTGTGTCTTTATCAATGGTATCATCATGATGTAATGTAGATATCAAGAGAACAGCTTGAGTAACTTTATGGCAGTATGAAACTAGTGTGAAATTCTCTTGGAAGCCAAATAAAAAAGAATATTGAGGGCTTTGCTAATTAGGTAAAAACTCCTGGGAATTTCCTTCTTGTTTTTCCAGAGTGTTCCAACGTACATTAGTCCCTTGTCTTCTAGTAGCTTCTTAGCCAGTGGTACACTGGTGAACCAGTTGTCACCAGTAATTTACAGTGAGTCCTGCTGACAGGTTCCACTAAGCTCAGTACTACATCTGTAGGAGAATTACTGTGCTTGAAAAGACCCTCTTACTGAGTGCCAGCTTAAGTTTCTAAGTTGAAAGTATAGGCAGTTTTCGCATCTACCAAAGCAAATATCTCAATGCTGTATTTGGTGGGCTTTTTAGGAAGGTACTGTCTGAATTGGTATTTTTCTCAAGAAGAAAGTAACTGTTCGTTGACAGTCAAATATTCACTTGCAACAAAGTGTTTTGAAAAATTATGAACAATGGTCTCAATGTCTTCCTTACATCATCAAAATATAAACATTGCAGAAGTAGTTTAAATTTTTTTTCACTCATAGTTAGGTAACAGAATTCTAAGACATTTCCTCTAGAGTTATCCCAGAACATGCTAGTGTTTAGAAAAAACTTCTTAGGGTTCCTATTAGGTAGAGTATGCCAAAAAGTGCTCTTATTTCAGTCTCATCAGTGAGTCTATCATCTCTGTCTCTGAAATTTGCTTTTCAAATTTCTTACATAAATATTTGTGCAGCTAACTATAATTTTGAAAACAGTTGTCTAAGAAAAGATCTAATAACTTATCTTCAGAAAGTATTGCTGATGCTTGCATCTTGAGGCCAGGTAGATGAGTTGTTATATTCTCTGAGCTTGTTCTCATATTTCTTTTAGGAAAAGACATAAACCATTTTGTTTTACTGCCCTTCTTAAGATAATAGGAAGTAGTAGACTTACCTTTCTTATTATTGTATTCATCTGCAGATTGTTCAGTTTCAGTATCATGATTGCTTTCCATTAGTAGATCATCTTCATTTGAATCAGACTCTTCAGAATCAAATACGTCATTTTCATCGCTCTCTCCATCTTCATTGAGCCACCTCATCCACACTTCAGGGTCGGAAGACACATCAACTTGTTTTGTTTAGATCTGACATTACTAAAATAAAAACATGTTTATGATTATCAGTTTCTGTAAATTACAGTATGTGTTGAAGGCTGCACAAGTAATCACTTTAGTTAACGTAGATATTTTATTAAGATTAATAAAAAAATTTAATATTGTACTTCCAATGAATTTAGTGTGAAAAATGTTAAAAAAAAGAAAACACCCACATAAGAAATTGTTACGTAGACAGGCATGTGGTGGACAATTGTACCCCAACTCAACTTCATTGTCCTGCTGCTCTGTGTTTAGCTGTCCAACTGACATTAGCTGTTAACGGATCTTCAACAATGCATGCATTTGGGAATGGTACTGAGTGAGTGAATGCTGTAACTTTAAATGTAACAGAAATAATCACAATGTAAAACCACTGGGTGACAGGCGTATCCATTCACCCACTCCAGGGTTAATCATGACTTCGACGTATGACGTTGTTTACAGTCTTCAACAAAAATTGAGAAATCATCAGTTCTGCTGTAGTTTTTGTCAGTTAATTTGTTGTAATTCCACTTTAACTCCACTTTTCAAATCATATTACAAATAAAATCTTTACGTCATAATGTCATTTGAAACTCGTGACCTGATTTCTTAGACATTTCTGTGGCTACTACATGTCTGAAGTTGGTTGTAATCCTCTCTTTATCATGGACAGTAATAGAGGCGTGACCTACTTATCTTTAAATTGTGGGTAATACTTTGCTATAATTGCAGTTGGTGTAGAAAGGTGAAAAAGTCTTCCAGTTGTCTCCTGACACTTTCAGGACATACAAGCTGCAAGTGTGCTATAGTATTATGAACTCTTTTATATACTTGCAGCCATTGTCCCTTCTGAATTTTTTGAATTCAAAGCTCTATGTAATACCATAGACAGATATCTAATGTCCATTTTGTATGGAAAGCCTACTCAGAATTAATCCTAAAACACTTTGGATGACTTTGGATGTCCAGCATCATTCCATAAACATTATGAGAGACTTTAGATTTTTTTGTTTGGTGGTGATGTTAGCCATTAGGAACCACTAAGTTATTGCTTGGGTCCCTCATTTTGTACCACTACAATCATGAGTTCTGTAGTTATATCAAGGAGATGCGCATATCCTATAGTTTTAGCTCTCTAAGAAAAAGTCTTGTCTATTGAGTTTTTTATTGGCTGCATTCTTTGTCAGTGGCTTTTGTAGAGTTCATGTGCCATGTTAGCAGTGGGTTAGCAGTGGGAGAGGGAGACACATTGGCATGTACAGAGACAGTTGAAGGGGCCCAGGTCAGTAGTTAAAGCTGTAAAGCACTAGGCAGGCCATCTGTGGCAGCTAATAAAAGATGACATACATTTTAGTCAGAGCAACTGGGCAGCTGAGATTTCATGGCTCTGTGCTGCCAGTTGTGAGCAGGTTGCCTCTTGGACAACGCATGTGGCTGCCTTCAGTCTCTGCGCACTTGTTGAACCTCCGACCTTGCTTGCATCCTGAAAAAAAATATTTCATGACTACTTTCGACAGCTTGTTGAATGTGGGAATTTCCATTTCTGGAGAGATATACATTGTGCCTTTGAATTTATAGCCCTCTCTTTCTGGCACATTATTTTGAAGAACACAGCATTGAGTTATTATGGAAATGGCAAATTTTTCTCGAACATCCATTGGGTGAAGAAAAATCCTCCGTTCTTCGTTTACAACGTTTATGGACAGTTTCTTGCTTGATGATTCCCAAGTGGTTTCAAATATGTACCAGTAAATGCTTGGGATTTAGTGTAAACAACACATACAACAAGTGTTCTTGCTGTTGATGAGCTATTGTTGACGTTAATTATGTGGCTTATTTGAATCACAGTGTTCCTTTTAAACAACTTCCTATAACAGACTCTTTACACTTATCGTTGATTATTTTCCTTTACTTTCATCACATTTTTCCACTTTACACATCTACATTATTTTCATAGCTCCTATTGATATTACTCCACATAGCTCCACAGCTCATGACAGAAAAAAAAGAAAACCACATATTCATGCTTGAATGGAGGAATGCAAATTGTTAAAACTGCAGTGCCCATCAAATGTTAATCTGGTCGCAAAAGGACTTGGTGTGGTGTATATGGCACCCTCACAGCTGCCTACACTGCATGATACAGGCATTATGGTTATTTGGGGCACTTCGCAGAATTACATCGGAGTGCAACAACAGTAATAGTTACCTTCATGTGAGCTGTATGTCTAGCTGTTTTTGGTCTAGTGCACTCCACGTAAAGAGAAATCTAATGAAATTTCCTGGTAGATTAAAACTGTGTGCCAGACCGAGACTTGAACTCGGGACCTTTGTCTTTCGCAGGCATGTGCTCTACCAAGTGAGCTACCCAAGAACAAGTCGCAGCCCGTCCTCACAGCTTCAATTCTGCAAGTACCTCGTCTCCTGCATTCCAAACTTGACAGAAGCTCTTCTGCGAAGCTCTCGAAACATCCCTCAGGCTGTGGCCAAGCCAGGTCTCCACAATATCCTTTATCCAGGAGTGCTAGTTCTGCAAGATTTGCAGAAGAGCTTCTGTGAAGTTTGGAATGTAGAAGACAAGGTACTGGCATAATTGAAGCTGTGAGGATGGGTTGTGAGTCGTGCTTGGGTAGCTCACTTAGCAGAGCACTTGCCCACGAAAGGCAAAGGTTCCGAGTTAGTCTCGGTCCGGCACACAGTTTTAACCTGCCAGGAAATTACATACCAGCACACCCCCCGTTGTAGAGTGAAAATCACATTCCGGAGAAATCATAATGACTGTTGCAATACACAGCATTTGACACATTATTGCTGCTTTTGTTTTTCTCTGAAAAGGGTAGGTTGCTATTCACCATTTAGAGAACATGAGTCACAGGTGCGCGTGCCCATACACACACACACACACACACACACACACACACACACACACACACACACACACACACACACAGTCTCTGTCCATGTGGCCAAATGGCAGCAGCAATCTGGTGTGGATGGTAGAGAGTTGGGTTGGCAGTGTGGGGTGGGGGAAGCTGTAGGGCAGCTTGTGGGAGTGTGCGGGGATGTGTGTTTGGACAGGGTAGGACTGCTGGGTGCAGTTGGATGGTTTTGGGAGGGGGATGAAGGAGAGTGGAAGAGGAAGACTGTAGAAGAGGGTAAAAGGATCAGTGGATGGAATAGAAGGCTTGAGTGGGAGCAGGGAAGGGGATAGGTAAGTGGAGGACAGGGACTAGTGAAGGTTCAGGTCAGAGGTTACTGGAGTGTAGGATATATTGCAGGAGTAGTTCCCACCTGTCCACTTCCAAAAAACTGGTGTTGGTAGGAGGGATCCAGATGGCACAGGGTGCATAGCAACCGTTGAAACACATTGTGTTGGGCAGCACGTGCAACAACTATGTGGTCCAGCTCTCTCTTGGCCATTTATGGAATTTGACAGCTTGTTAAGCCATTTATGGAATTTGACAGCTTGTTAAACCATTTGTCTATTCCTCATTTCAGTGTACGACGAGAGACAGCCGAAACCCTGACAGAAATGTGCTTCAGTTGCTCCAATCCGGGTGATGCTGACTCATAAAGTGAGTGCTCCTTTATGGCCAGATGATTGGTTTGTGGGAGATGACTGGAGAGACAAGGCACATGAGACACGGGAGTCTGTTTCTGTATGAGTTTGGGGGGATGATTTCAGTCTGAAGGCTCCCTTGAGACCCTTGGTATATTTCAAGAGGGACTGCTTATCACTGCAGATGCGACACCGTCAGGTGGCTAGATGTATGTGAGGGCCTACTTGGAATTGAATGGTTGGCAGCTATTGCAGTATGTGTGTGTCTGATGGTATGTAGGTTTAATATGGACAGAGGTACTGATGTAACCATCTGTGAGGTTGACGTCAACATCGAGGAAGGTGGCTTGTTGGGTTGAGGAGCACCAGGTGAGGCAAATGGGGGGAGGGGGGGGGGGGAGGGGAGGAGGAGGAGGAGGAGGAGGAGGAGGAGGAGGAGGAGGAGGAGGTGGTGGTGGTGGTGGTGGTGGTGGTGGTGGTGGTGGTGATGATGATCTGTAGGAACATGGATATGGTGTCCTCAGTCTTGGTCCATATCACGAAGATGTCATTAATGAATCTGAACCAGTGAGGGGTTTGGATTCTGGTGGTTAGGAAGGATCCCTCTACATCACCCATGAATATAATATTGACTCAAATGTAAGCCTACCTTGGATGCAAGCTGCACCCTAGAAATGAGAACTGAAAAAAAAAAAATACTTGTTGCACAGTACAACTGCTGTTAACCAAACTAAAGGGGAGGTGAGGAAGCCATGTGGGGTAGCAGTTTTTTCAGTTCTGCCGTGAACATCTTATAAGTGCTACATTATTTTGTTTTATAATATTACAATATGTACTTTTGAAAGGTTTCGAAGGAGAAATACTGTTTGCTATTTCTTGATTCATGATTTCTTGCGAATCGTCCACAACAATCCATTCATCAACTTTGCATGTATCTAAGTCTTTGCGATCAGGAATTCTTTTTACTATTTCTGTCATGTCTTCGAAATTTTTCTAAGTCCTCTCCTTTAAATGTGTCATACAGTTTTCCCTTACCCCTTGAAGAGTTTCTGCTTTCACATTATTCCATGCTTGGGCAAACCAGTGAACTACTGTACATGTTACATATTTTTACTGCATTCAACACTTGATTCACATTTTTGTTTTGCATGTCGACATCTTGCAGGGGGTTTCTCATACACCGCTCATGGTAGTGCAGATTAAATTTTACTATTGTGCCTTGATCCAGTGGCTGAATTAGACTGGTAACATTTGGGGGAAGGAAACACACAACAAATCAACACTATTTAACTCACAAGGATATGCAGGTGCACAGTCATTTAATATTTGCTTTTTTAGGAAGACCTTTTTTAGGTAAAAACTTAACTTTCTGTAGAACTGATCACTAAAACATTCAACCAATAGTTAGCAACACATTCAAGGTGTTTTTTGGGTTTTGTAAAAAGCTGGTAATGTATTTTGGGAATATCCTTCAACATTTAATGTTTCTAAACTTTCTGATACACACTCTAAATGTGCCAGAATTGTTTGATGCCAAAAGAACAGTTTTCCATTTTCCCATGTTGTCTCCTGAGGCAGACATTTCTTATAAGGAAGTTAAGAATCTTGTGGGCATCACCTGAAAATCATCATCCATTTCATCGACACTGTAAATATGGCTCTTGTGTAGCCTCAGCTGGTAATCTTCAAACTCTTTCAAAATATCAATTGCATCTGGATCTACAGATAACTTTCCTCCACATACATTAAATTGCCAAATGCCTTATCTGGTTTCAAACCTGTCTAACCATCCAGGTATCATTTTAGCTTTTTCTTGCATTGTTGAGCCACAGAAAGGCAAGCCTTTTTTCCAGATAGAGCCCTGCTTGCTTTTTCAAGTCAAATGCTTTCAGTGTTTTTCTGCAAAGGTTTTTCACAGCTTTCTCTTGAAATTTAGGCTTCACCCTTTCCGCCATATTGCAGTGCCTGTGGTGTTGAGAAGTTCAATGCAATGTTCCTTCAGACATGCATGCAATAAGTGAGAAATCAGGGTTAGAGTCCTGGTCCGACACAAATTTCCATTGTCGTTATTCCATTATCCAGCTGATAGTTGTCTATATCTGCAACTGCAAATACATATCTTGTAGCTCTATAATTAACCACAACAGTTTTCAATAAATTTTATTTCTCGACTTCTTTTATAGCAACTAATTTATCAATGAAAGTAATTGCAACCCACTTCGGCTTATTCGACATAGTGCAGTAATAAACATGCAACAGAAGTAAAGTACTTCACTGCAATGTTGTAGTCAGTGTAGCCAGATTGACTGGTGAGTTGGTAGCTGAGGAAGCAACTTAAGGTCAGGCACCCACTCTCCCCATCAGCTATAGCTCAGAATACTGTTAACCTTGAATTATTTCCATGCAGTAAAATATTAATTTTTGGGTTTGTGATTTTTGAAGATGTTTTGAATGATCTTAGTTTCAGGTCAGAACCTGGTTAACTGAGGCTTTGCTATAATTTGCATGGAATTAAGATTAGTCTGCTGCACACTTAAAATTGCTGTTACATTGCTGACAGTAACAGAAGTCAGAATTCATGATGCCTATCAAAATATTTCAAGTGGAACTAGGGCAGCTGGAGTCATAAGACTTTCACAGATTGTACCGCTACTCGTGTTTCACACGTCAGTCTTTCCATATCCCATGAATGTCTTCTGAAGTATTTTTTCTTTCAGTAATGTAGTGTTCTCATCCAAGAAAGTTACATTTTGGCTTGACAGGGTGTCACATTTGATTTAAGGGATGTAAATTTGGCAAAGAGCAATCTACATATTCAAGACACTGATTTGTGTCCCCTCTGGAAGGATTGGATTGGGTACTTTGTTAGAATACTTTAACATTTCTACACTATCATTTCCAGCACAAGTGACCTGTACCAAGTGTGAACTGTAGTTATTGTCATAACTTTGGAGAATCTTTGTCCTGCGGCGTCTCTTATGTGTCTGTGTTGTTCGACTATGTATGGTGTGTCCGTCTAAAATACAAGGGGGGCATAATTAGAAACTACAAATGTGTGGGCCATGAGCAGTGATGCCATGGGCAAGTCTTGCTGGACCGTATTCTGGAACACAGCTGGGATTTTTCATGTTTTCTTTTGTGGTCAGTGAAATTCTAGTATAAAGCCTCTGAAGGTCATCAGCTTCTTTCACCATCTAGGAGAGCACTACTCTTTTTTTTCCTCTCTCTATGGGGAAAGAGGCTCACAAAGGCTTATGGTAAACCGGACAGACACGTGCTATGGAGAAACCCCAATAAAGAGGCAAACAAGAATACAAATTTAAAGCCCATAACAGAACAAAAATATGTGAATAACTATCACATAAATGCATGTGTAAACACACACACGTGTGTACGCGCGTGCGCGCGCGCAAACCAATGTCTTCTTGTTAGTAGTAGCATAGGCTCACTGACTGGCTGGAGGGATACTGTCACATATCTACAAAGAAAATTACTGGTAAAAGAAAAGCAGAAGTTAATACAGAAATTTTATGGAACTATCATAAACATGCATGTACTGTTTTAACCATCACTCAGACGATTGTCATCATCACTTGTTTCCTTGCCGCTACTCTCTCTTCATAGAGAGCATTGTCCTCTAACCATCGAATGCATTAGAAACACAGCATTTTTAAATGCGTACTGGACAGTTTTATTTGGAATACCTTCCCAAGATTGGTCAATCCACTCAAGATTGCATGCGTAACACATCCTGTAGGCATTAATTGCATATTTTCTTTCATTAGCCATTGCATGTACATATTTTTAAGTTTTTCCGTAAATGGTTTGTTTAAACAAACATGTAATGGCTTTATAATTGACATCATCCCTTCTGGAATTACAACCAAATCCATTCCACCCTTTACTAATCTTCTCTTTACAGTCACAGTAGTATGACCTGCACATGTATCTAGTACAAGCATGTTTGGCAAAACCTAACAAGGCACCAGGACATAGTTGTCATAGAAGTTTAATCCAATCTGATACCATATCTTCTGTGAACCAGCCATTTTTGGTTTGCACAAACAATAATGTGTTTTGGAAATACATCAGACTTACATAAAGTCTTGTGTTATAAAACAATGAATGTTGCAGTTTGTGACAACTGGCTGTGTAAGCGAGCTTGACAGATATGCGCTGCTTTTCACCAGCTGCGGGCAGCATCTTGACATATTTGTTCCCTTCTGCTTCTACTGTGTATTTTGTTGGCATATCAAAATACAACGGAACTTTGTCTACATTACCTGTGTGACCAAGAAGATAATTATTTTTGGTGTGCAGTCTGATTGTGAAACGCTGATATTAGAGTTTTTCCATGTAGTTTTGTGACGGCAGCTTCTGTGCAGTGGGCTTAAGATGAGAAAATCACCAACGTTTCACAAAACAGGCAACTCAATTTTAGGCTTCATTTGAAATTTGTGATTTTCTGCTGACAAGCAACTTGGGTAATTTCTACACTCACGGTAAGCATTTCTGTCACTGCCCCCTCACAAAATAATTCAACACAACTTGTAACACATAATAGCAGCCACATTTTTTGCCCAAAAAATGTACTTTTATTTCTGGAACAATCAAAAAGTTGTTCCTTTCAATGTCTCGAGTTAACTCATCGATCCTGGATCATGGACATGGAGCACAATTTGATGTTTTCTCATTGAGAGAAATAACTTCCTTTTTCGGCCTTGCAGTATGGTGAACATTCTTCATGATGGGCTAAAACCTGGCACTTCACAAAAGTGCTTAAGTAGACAGAAACTGAGGGTGAAATCCAGATGTACTGTTTGCAAATGTTGTAAAGAGCCCTGTTCTCATTGGTCCAGAGGTCAGTGGAATAAACACAAATGAAGTTAACTGGAGGAGGGGAACTAGGCTTGTGCCCTGCGGAGCGGAGAACAATATGACTTGTATTGATTTTCTGTTATGGTAGAAATATCTCACAGAAGTAACAAGATTCCGTGAAAGCTCATTCATAAGGGTGCTCATGTTCAAATGTGGAACTTATTTCTATTCATGAATATGAAATTAAGGCAGTGAAACACTTACTATTGTCGCATCATGAATATTGATAGCAGAGAGAAATAGCTTGACTACAACAGGAACTATCGAAGTGTTAATCTTTACTTACCATGTTTGCCAACTACTTGCAAGTTTCTTAAAAAGGTCCAGTTTGATTGTGTGTGTGTGTGTGTGTGTGTGTGTGTGTGTGTGTGTGTGTGTGTGTGTGTACGTATTTATTTTCATTGCTATGAACATTTGAAAAACTGCTAAATTCAGAGATGAGCAATATTAAATTTTAATTCCCCCGTCATAAAGTAATTAACATTAAATACTCAAAACACTAACACAACAGCTTCTGTGGCAAAATAACTACTTACAGGCAGCTTCTAGTTACATTTTTCAGAACTTCCTTAGGCTTTGCTCATGAAACTAAGCTGCAGCCACATTTTCGGATTGCAAAAATCGGGGAAAAAAGGTTGGCTTGCGTTTGGGTGAATACTTGTAGGTTGGCGTGGGGTGATGTTATGTGGGCACACGTTACTGTACCACTGATTTGTTCGTAGTTGATGCCTTCAAAGGAGAAGTAATGGTGGTTAAGGATGCCGTTGTTCATGGTGGCCAGGAAGGAGGTTGTAGGTTTGGAGTCAGTCGGGCTTTGTAGTAGTAGTAGTAGTAGTATTCAATGGTGGCAATTCCATGGGCATTGGGATGTTTGTGAGACGAAGATGGCACTAACACTTATGAGCAGGGTGCCATGTGGTAAAGCAAAAGGAACTATGGTGATTTGTAGAAGAAATACTTGGTGTCTTCTGTACAGTAGGTTACAGGTAATAGGCTGAAGGTGTATCACCAACTAGAGCAGAGATTGTCTCAATAGGAGCACAGTAACCAGCCACAATGGGGCCTCTAGGGTGGTTGGGTTTAGGGACTTCAGGAAGCAGGTAAAATGTAGCACTCGGGGAGTGTTGGAGTGAGGTTGGCTCAAGGGAAAGGTTCTGGGATGAACCTAAGGATTTGAGGAGGAGCTAGGAATCCTATTGCATTTTGAATGTGGTCACCGTGACAGGAGTTGTAGGTGGATGAATCTTGACAGCTGGCAGTCCTTCCAGCAGTTAATCCCTGTGGTTCAGAAACAACAGTAGTGGAGCCCTTGTCACCAGGATTATAAGGTCAGAATTAGTTGGTAGGTGGTGGATTGTTTTTCCCTCTATGGATGTAAGATTGCTTTCCATGTTGAGGTGTTTGCGGAAAGATGGTGAGACAAGATTTGAGGGTAAGAAATTCTGGAATACTAACAGGGGGTGATTTGGTGGTAGTGGAGTGGATCACAATTCGATGGAGTGAACAGAGTCGAGCATGATTCAGTATCAGTTTTGGGTCGAGTCTGATTGGTGGGAAAAGGAAAGGTCAGTAACAAGTCAGCATGATTGAATTTGGGAGTGGGGCAAAAGGTAAGGCCCTTGCAAAGGACTTATACTTTTGTGGGACTATGGCTTTTTCAGGAAAGATTCATTACTGTTTGGGTTGAGTTATGTGTGGTGGTGGTAGGGAGCTAGTGTATGGTAAATGCAGTAGGTTTGAGTATCAGGGTTTGTTGAGTAAGAGGCAATGTGGGATGCTTAGGGGCTTACATAGAGGGGGTGGTTAGTGGTAGTACAAGGTGGGAGTAGGAAGTAAATGGTTGAAGTTTCTTGAGGGGGGCATTGTGCTTGCCACGCTGTTTCCATGATGGCAAGAGTTCCAATGTGAAAGATGGGATGCAGGAATTCGGGATTGCAGAGCAGGAGAATTTTATGGATGGAGGGGAGATATTGCAAGCAATTTTGAGTCAGATTCACATGGTTTTGCAAGACTAGTGTGGTATGGCCTATTGATTGATGTAATTTGAAAGATAGTGGTTGCATTCATTGATGGATAATTTGATAGTCAGGCCATTTGATGCTGTTCCACATGTTAGGCAGCAATGCAGGAACAGTGTGTTCTGGCAGGGATATGAAATTTTTTGCTATTGGCACAGGTGGAAGGTGCAAGGAGCCATAGTAGGGAATGAAAACAGTAAAAATCTGTAAAACACACGGGAAAAACTCGGAAAAATATTTAAAATTATGTGGGAAAAACTCAAAGGGTGGAATGGATAAAGTATTTTGGACTTGGGACGTTCACATGCTTTATTTCTTCATTTATGGTCCTCAGTGTCGATTTACTGCGTTGCTACACTGGCTGAAAACAGGGGTGGAAGTTCAACACTGATTACTATAAATTATGTAGCCAACAGTTGCACAGTTGCGTTTCATAATTATTTACTTTCACTGTTCACAACCTCCCCCCCTCCCAATAATACACAGTTATGTGGCCAGTTAACTATTGGAAAATTTTGACAAGCCTCATTAATAGTTTGCAAGCATACATCAGCATACTGCTACAATAGTTTATTGTTGAATATCTGAGCAGTAAAAACCTAACTACACAGTTCTTGCAGAATAATACGGTATGCATTGAACAGACACTGTCATTGTTTTAACACATGGCGTATTCATCATAAACTTATTTCACAGTTAAGTTGAATCATTATGGTTATTCTAACCAATACGGGTTCCTTGTGTGAAACTTGGCCGTGGACTATCTCTGGACCAAAAAATGGACCTTTGTATATCATCACAGTAATAGGCACTTAAACTAGAATACTGTTAGTTGTTCCTCCAAATGTTTAAATTTATTATAGAATTTATATTTGTTTGTAAGTGAACAATAGAATTTAAGTTGAGACAGTTAGTGATTTCGCCCAATAACATAAGATATTAACTAGGAATAGTCAAAATAAATTAGAAAATCAATTACATACATAAAACTAAGCTCAAAATTAGATCTGTTGTTATATTCTTTAAAACTGAGGGCCAACATTTTTGTTTTATGAAAAAGTTGATTACACTCGTGTATCTTAATGGTAATTAGATGTGAAAATATGAATTTTAAGGAGGCAGATGGCAAAACAAGAGGGGAAGTAAAAATACACTATGTGATCAAAAGTATCCAGACACCATCAAAAACATACATTTTTCATGCATTGTACTGCCAGGTATCCATATCAGTGACCTCAGTAGTAATTAGACATCGAGAGAGCAGAATGGGGTCCACTGCAGAGATCACCGACTTCGAACGTGGTCAGGTGATTGGGTGTCACTTGTTATACGTCTGTATTTCCACACTTGTAAACATCTCTAGGTGCACTGTTTCTCATGTGACTCTGAAGTGGAAACATGACAGGACACGTGCAGTACAAAAGCTTACAGGTTGACCTCATCTGTTGACTGAAGAGGGTCGTAATGTGTAATAGGCAGACATCTATCCAGACCATCAAACAGAAATTCCACACTGCATCAGCTCCACTGCAAGTACTATGACAGTTAGGCGGGAGGTGAGAAAACTTGGTCGAGCAGCTGCTCAGAAGTCACACATTACGCCAGTAAATGCCAAACGACACTTTGCTTGGTGTAAGGAGCATAAAAATTGGACTATTGAACAGTGGAAAAATGTTGTGTGGAGTGACAATTCATGCTACACAATGTGACGATCCAATGGCAGGGTGTGGGTATGGTGGGTGAATGCCTGGTGAATGTCATCTGGCAGCATGTGTAGTGCAAACAGTAAAATTTGGAGGCGGTGGTGTTAATGGTGTGGTTATGTTTTTCATGGAGGGGGCTTGCACGCCTCATTGTTTTGTGCGGCACTATCACAGCACAGGCCGACATTGATGTTTTAAGCACCTTCTTGCTTCCCACTGTTTAAGAGCAATTCGGTGATGGCGATTGCATCTTTCAACATGATCGAGCACCTGTTCATAATGAACGGCCTGTGGTGGAGTGGTTACATGACAAAAACATCCCTGTAATGGACTGGCCTGCACAGAATCCTGACCTGAATCCTACAGAACACGTTTTGGGATGGTTTGGAATGCCGACTTTGTGCCAGGCATCACAGACCGACATCAGTACCTCTCGTCAGTGCAGCACATTGTGAAGAATGGGCTGCCATTCCCCAAGAAACCTTCCAGCATGTGATTGAATGTATGCCTGCGAGAGTGGAAGATGTCATCAAGGCTAAGGGTGGGCAAACACCATGTTGAATTCCAGCATTACCGATGGAGGGCGCCACAAACTTGAAAGTCATTTTCAGCCAGGTGTCCATATACTTTTGATCACATAATGTATCCCAGCTTGCTTTGTCACAGAGTTCCCCTTTTTTCAGTCTTTATTCTGTCATTAGCAACAGTGTTCCAGACAAGTGAAATTGGAATATTAGAGTCTGTAAAATCCTTGTTGGGCACTAGGCAGATTACAGCTAGGTTATTTGTGAAAAAGAGTGAGCCTTTACTTCCTACTGTTTTGCCATATTAACTTTGACTGCACTCTATTGATGTTTGTCAGTGTCTTTTGTGGCTTGTGGTTGCTACCAGTTTGCCACTCTTTCTTTAACTGCAAACAAGTAATTGTTTTTTGATCACTTGTGGAACATCTGTTGGTTTTCAGAAATTTTTCATCAGCAGTTCCAGCAATCTGATAAGATGACCTATATATAAATATAAATTTTTGTATCTCAATTATTTACAGGGCTTAACCTCATCAGAAATTGTTGATGGATATGAACTTGCCTTGGAGAAGGCATTAGAAATCTTACCAACACTCACATGTTACGAAATTAAGGATTATAGAAAAGAGGAAGATACAGCAAGAGGTATTAAACCAGCAATAATGAGCAAGCAGTATGGAAATGAAGATTTCCTTACAAAGTTAATAACAAAGGCTTGTGGTAAGTTTTATGCTAAATATTAACAGTATATCTTAAAATTGCGGACTTGTGTATGTGTGTGTGAGGGGGGGGGGGGGGGCGGGCGGAGGTGATTTCAGATACTGGATTCATATTTTGGAGGAAGCAATTCAGAGGTGGGCTGCTAGATTTGTTACTGGTAGGTTTGATCATCCGAGTGTTACGGAAATGCTTCAGGAACTCGGGTGGGAGTCTCTGGAGGAAAGGAGGCAGTACAATTGTACTGCCGCCAACTTATATTTCGCGGAAAGACAAAAAAGATAAGAGAGATTAGGGCTCGTATAGAGTCATTTTGCCCTCATTCTGTTTGGGAGTGGAACAGGGACAGAAGATGCTAGTTGTGGTAAGAGGTACCCTCCGCCACGCATTGTATGGTGGATTGCAGAGTATGTATGTAGATGTAGAATAGTGTTCAAATCCCCTTCCTGCCATCCTCTTTAGTTTCATGGTGTTGATAATTTTCTTTGGGCAAAGGCCAGGAGGTAGCTACAAGTTTATAGCTTAAACGAATCACATAACATTATTTATTTATATATTTTTGTTGTTTATGGAATCATAGCAGTATGTGTTTCGAACTTAACTTCGTATGGTGCCTAACACAAGAAGTCTGTATGCTGTAGAATTAAAATGAAATGTATCTTAACTTAAGCTGTTGTAGCTGTCTGTTTGCTGTTTGTAGTTTTGTCCTTTACCAGCTGCTGGGCTGCCTTGACAGCTGAAATGTGAGTGGTGGGGGTAATGGTGACCGGCTCTGTTCTACCTGCATGTCCTGCCATTTAGTTGTGATGGATTGTTGGACGGGTAAACATTGTGACTAAGTGGTTAAAGCGTGTTATACGAATGGTGAGAGTTTGGTGAAAATGCGACGTGCTTTTCGATGCCATTTCAACCGCGCAACAGGCCTTTTACCTTGGATAACGCAATTCGTTTGTGGATAAACCACCTTGAACAAACTGGATCAATGTGCAAAAACCATTCGAACCCCTCAAAACATCGCTGCTGTTAAACAGGCAGTACTCAGAAGTCCACAACGATCTGCCAAGCAACATGCTGTATTTCTTGGAATAAGTACCACTTTGGTGAGAAAGATTCTTCATCAAGATTTACATTTTCACCCATACAAAATACAAATTGTGCAATCTCTCAAACCAAGTGACTATCAGAAACAGTTACAATTTTGTGAGGCAATGACCAGAAGACTTGAAGAAAATGACGACCAAGTAATCCACTTGTGGAAGCGATGAGGCGCATTCCCACCCCTCTGGTTTTGTTAATAAACAAAACTTAAGATACTTGTCGGAGGAAAACCCTGGCGCACGTCATGAAATGCCTCTTCATGCTCAAAAAGTGACCGTTTGGTGCGCAATGTAGGCAAGAGGAATCATAGACCCATTTTTCTTCGAGGATCTTAATGGAAGTGCTGTGACTGGTAACTCTGTGCGTTATGTTACAACGATCCAAAATTTTCTTATGCCAGAACTCTCCTGTTTTCCAGTGAATGAACACACAATGTTCCAAGAAGATGGGGCAACAAGCCACACTGCAAGAGTTGCCATGAATGCTGTGAATGCTTTGTTTCCAGGCAGCGTCATTTCCCGAAACGGGGATATCCCTTGGCCCCCCTCGCTCTCCATATTTGACAACCTGCGACTTTTTTCTATGGGGTTACTTAACAACAAGAGTTTTTCAGAACGATCCACCCAGATCTATCCCAGCCCTAAAACAATGAATTCGGGACGAAATTGAAGGAATACCAGTCAGTATGCTGCAAAATGTCATGGGAAACTTCCAGGCCTGGCTGCAGAAGTGCATAGATTCCAATGGAGGACATGTGGCAGATGTTATATTCAAAAAATAATTTTTTCACTTATTGTACAGTAAGTGGCTACCTTTGTACTTTATACTTATAACCATTAAATTCTTAAATAAATTTTCTTTAAGAATTAGTTACTTATTTAAATCTTCTTGTTTCACTGGCTAACTCTGTAGTATGGAAGGGTGCTAATGGAAAAATAAATATTTTAATGGAAAACCTTGCTGCAAAACAAATAATGGGAAGCACGAAGGTTAACAACTCATCTATACTAGAAGCACTCAGTGGTCATAGACACATGGCTAAAAAGTTAAAGAATTCATGGTCTTGTAGTGATATGGTTTTAAAATCTTCATGGGCCTCCATCTGTGTCAGCTGTTCAGCTAAAATATGCCAGTTTGTGAAGCCTGTGAAAGGTAATCTAGCCTTCACTACTCTCAGCATTTACAGTGTACACAATATTGGTTTTGGAACTGCCTAAGCATGCTAGGCCAATAACTAATAACAGCATCATTAAATATGGATATTTGCAACTGAGTGCAGTGTGTAACCCTGCCATCGAGAGTACAATGTAACTCCCAGTGGTGTACTAGTTTGGACAGTGGCTGAGAACAAATCTTCTCAAAGCTCCTATGTGTATAACTAGTTGATATGGCTAGAAGTCCGATCATATTTTGTTGAAGACTGAAAAGTATTGTGCACATTCTGTTACATATATAAATTATAGAGTGCAGCAATCAGTTGTCCCTTTTTTAGATTTTATTATGCAGATCCAGATTTCGGCTAGTAGCTACCATTCTCAGTACTAAAAATGCAAGAAGTACGTAGTTAGATGATGTAATAAAATGTTACAACTAATGGCATAACTTACATGGATTGTATATTGCATACCACTATTTTCTATTCTTAATGCATGTCAGTCCCTCTGAATGGAGGGTAACCTTCTGTTACATTGTTCTAGTTGCCTACATTTTAATTTCACTCCTACTCTACTGGTTGGGGGGGGGGGGGGGGGGGGGAGAGGAGAGGGGTGTTCTGTTGCATGAAGTTGGTGAGATGAGAAGAGGGCAAGAGAGAGAGAGAGAGAGAGAGAGAGAGAGAGAGAGAGAGAGAGAGAGAGATGGAGGGGAAGTAACTAATGGAGAGAGAGGGAGCAGGAGACAGGATACGAATGTAATGTGGCTGAGCTTGCTCTGGTGTAGGCAGGGAGATTTGGGTATAGCACACAATGAGACTGAGGAGAGGATTGGGAGTGGGAGGTAGAACAGAGGAAGTAGACTGCAGAGAGGAGAGTGAGAGTGCAAAATGTGTGTAGGGGGTGAAGGGGTCAGGAATAGAGATGGGTGTGCTGTAGGTGTGATCATTGATAAAGGTCAGGAGGATTGTGGAATTGAAGGGTGTATTTTGAAGACTGTTTTTGCCTATGTAATTCAGAGAAGCTGGTATTGGATTTTGGAGGGGAGAGGGATGCAGGTGGCATGGGTTGTGAAGCAACAATTGAAGTCAGATGAGTTGTGCTCAGTAGCATGTTCTGCCACTGGATGGTCATTTCTGCATTGGGCTACAGTTTGGCAGTGGGCATTCATTTGTGTGAGAAGCTTGTGAACCCGCTACCCCCACCACCGCATGCACCCTCCCAGTCCACCACAGCCTCTTGGGGTCTAGTGGAGGGTGTGACCGCGCATATAAATGCACCGATCTCCGCGAATCTCAACACTTCACCAGAAGATGCGTAGTATGACACTTCATGAAATGAAATGTTGCGATATATCAACGCTACCACATGGCTGGAGATTTGAGAAACCTTCATCATTTGCTGTACAGCTGTTTCAAATGGTCTTTAAATAGCTTAGTCATCACCACATCTAACACTTGTTGTTGCAAAATCACACCTCCTGCAATGTCGATAAGATTTGTGTTTAATTTCAGGATTTCTACCTTCATTGCAAGTGTCAGATGCCCCTTGAAACACCAAAGATCAACATTCCATAATTCTTTAGAACAGCACCAGGCATCCTGCTCCTGACTATACAAAGTCATTTTATGACCAACTCATTGGTCATGCATCCTTTTCTGTCATAAGGAAATAGGACACCAGGCAGCAGTTTTTCCTTTTGCAAAGTTTTGCAGTTGAGGATGATACAGGGTTGTATATTCGTTCCATTGGCAAGTGCACACATCATCACAGTGATCCACGTTTCTCATTGCCCATAGGTTGAACCAATACACCCTTGGCATTTTTCTTTGCAGTCTTAGCAAAGAACATCCTTACAGGTAAGGATGTTCTGTTCTCAGTATGTTGCTGATACTCGACCAACTTAATCACATATGATGCTGGAAGACACTGAGCAAGGGATGTTCATCATCGCAGCACAAGTCCATTACATTGTGTCGTTCATGTACGCCACCCAGAGCTGGCTTTAAATTGAATACTACCATTCTTTGAGTATTTTTTGTGTGTCTGCTGTGGGCCACTGAAATCTTTCCTAGTCAGTTTCACATTATTCAGATGTCCTTTGCCCTTTTGCCACCTCCGAACATTGTCTTCCTTGACTTCTTACTTCCTTGAAGACTCACAATCCCCTGTAGCTTGTACATGCCAGACAACAATGATTTTGAAATGTGTAATAGTAATGCTTGCATTTTGTTGAAAACCTCTGTGCCGAACCCTGTTGTTCCACAACACAATCAGTTACACACTATGCAGTTCAGAAGTGGGATATCCAAAGACAAACAACTGATATTTAAAAAAATGCTGCATCAAATACTTCCTGCTATTGTACAACGATGCTCAAGGTGCCTGTGTATGTTTAGGGTTAAAGCAGTAGGCATGGCAGAGAATAGAGTTACAGCTTAATGGAAGCTTGAGGTTCCATTTGGTAAAGAAAAGACAAGACTCCACATTATGTGCTGCGAATGCAAAACTATTCCCTACTTCAAGGCACGAAAATTTGGGAAAAGATCCTTGTCTTGAATTTGGAGATATACAGTAAATGATATTGTCTACTTAAACAGTTTTTATGATTCTACAGTTTCAGTCCAGAAAGTTCAGTGAATGTGTGTATATTGCAAATGAATTGTTGGCTTGCATGAAGCAGCAGTCACTGTCATTCGAAATAATCCCCGTTGATGGTAATGCTCTTTTGGGAATGGCTGTCAAAGTTGTAGGGATAGCCTTCAGGTGGGTTGTAAAATTGTTGGATATTGAAAAGTCCAAAGACCCCTGGTCTTTCAGGGCTGTTTTCAGTATAGGGAACAAGAGTATTATATGAATGTGTGGTGTCTGTTCTTTTGGATGTGTGATACATATTATGCAAACTGAAGATGGAAGAGGGAGAAAGGAAAGGAAAGAGAAGGAACTATTGACATCAGCTGCATAGGGACGTTCGGTGGAATCAGTGGTGCTAACTGAAAATGCATAGTGTCTGTTTTTGTGTCTGAATGACACAACTCACCTTTTGGAAAAGAACTGCTGCACCAGAAGGGCATTGTGTGGCCAGGTATTGTCATGGAGAAGGGTCCAGCCACCTTGTTTGGTATAGTGGATTTGTTACAGCAGATGTTTCAATATTTCCACATATGTAGCATTGTTTAATGTAGTCCCCACAGGGAAGAATTATTTATGGATTAGACCCTCACAGTCAAAGAACATCATGAGCAGTGTCTCGATTGGGCATCACCAATTGCACACCTTCTTGCTTTTCAGCAAGCTTGAACTGCGCCACTTCACACTTCGGCACTTGCCTTTGGTGCCATACCGCAGGCACCAGGGCTAATCACCTGTGACGATGGCGATCGTGAAATATGTGCTTCAGTTAGTCGTGATGAGGTCTCTACAGGTGTATTTTGTTCTGGCTACAGAGTGTGAGGCATGAGTCTGGAACAAGACTTGCGTTTACCCAAATCCTGGGTCACTGTGAGGGGCCATCTCACGGCCAGTTCACCCCTCTTGGGCTGCCATTTGCACTGTCACATGATAATCCTGGGATGAAAGTGACTTCACTTTGTGTATGTTGTGCAGTGTTGGCGCAGTCACAAGCCAGCCAGTTCAGGCAGTCTCTATTGTCCCCCTTCCTTCTTGGAAGTGTTTAAACAACTCACAGAGTGAGTGAGTGAGTGAGTGTGTGTGTGTGTGTGTGTGTGTGTGTGTGTGTGTGTGTGTGTGTGTGTGTGTGTTGGGATGAAGGATTTGCTGGTGGCTCTGTCTTGTGACTGAGCCGTATGACGTCATTAATCACTTTCTGTACAAGTGTAAAACACTGATTTGTATTCTTTATTCTGATCACATACCATTCTTAAATCTAGTGTAAATATAAAAAATCAGAGTTTGTAGCTTGTGATGTTGCAGAATCTAGAACACAAAACATGTCAAATAAACATTATTGTTGAAAACATGGGATTTCACAATCTGATCCAGTGCATTACCCAGAAAACTATACAGTTAACATTCACTGAGAGTGCCTGATGATGATTAATAACAATCGTACCCTATGTTTGAAAGAATATGGGGCATCAGATGCTATGTTTGTTTTGAACGTCACACTCGGGAATGTCGATTGCCTTTGTTAAAACATATTGAAAACTTTTGTGAAATAGTGTGCTATTTTCATGTATTCTTATAACTGATTTTTTTTTTTTTTTTTTTTTTTTTTTTTTTTTTTTTTTTTGTTAACATGTATTATTGACATAAGTTCTGTATTTTTCAGTGTCAAATGTCCCTGAAAAGACTACCTTTAATGTGGATAACATCAGAGTGTGCAAGATTTTGGTAAGTTGTCATGTGTATTTAAATTTGACTAGGCATTATTAATGAATGCATTTACTTATGTACTGCTTGCTTTAGGGTTCGGGACTGCAAAATTCAGACGTTGTGCAGGGGATGGTATTTAAACGTACGGTTGACAGTGATGTTTTGAAAAAATCACCAGCCAAAGTGGCAGTATTTACGTGTGCAGTGGACATCATGCAGACAGAAACAAAGGTAATCCTCCTTTTCATTGAACTTCTTTCCTTCTCAGAAGTAGAGAAATACACCTGTAATAATTTCTGTTGGTATAACACTCATTATTAAGTGCAGTAGTGTAGTGTCAACGTTTAGAAAGAGTATATCTCTCTCTCTCTTTCTCTCTCTTTCTCTCTCTCTCTCTCTCTCTGTCTCTCTCTCTGTCTCTCTCTCTGTCTCTCTGTCTCTCTGTCTGTGTCTGTGTCTGTGTGTGTGTGTGTGTGTGTGTGTGTGTGTGTGTGTGTGGAGGGGGAGGGGAGGTGGCTAAGTAAAGACCAGCTTTTTTATTGCTGAGCAGGGAGATTTTGAGCAATGTTTTTTTATCCAGTGGAAGTGCGCTATGCAAATTAAGCAAGACACATTTGTCACACAAATAAAAAAGGCTGCAGTGATATTCGATCCGACATATACTGCAGCTATCGGCACAGTAAGCTGACATGCTGTCAACGAGCCACGGATCTCTTCTTTTTAGCGTAATGGTTGAATAGGCCTACCGTAGTAGAAGAATGAATATTAAACTGGAAACAGAGACTGGAAGGCACATCTACTTGCTTGTATAAAATATGCCAGTCAGCAGTCTCTTAGCTGAAAACTATAAACACACCAGGTGACGGTCGAAGTAATTACAAATAAATACATCCATTTTCAATATTTTTTACTATGACCATTTGTCTGTTTAAAGATTAGACTATTATAAAATGGAATCCTTTGAAGGAATGTGTAACCTAGAAAAGCCTACAACTGCACAATTTGTAGTGAATTAAGGCTTAAAATATTACCTGAACAGATCTAAATTAAAAAAGACATTTAACTCCATTTGGATTTGAAAGGTCGTGAAATACTCAACAATGTGGATTTCTCATATTTCAGCTGTTTCTACATGTTCAAAGAATGATTTTCAAAAGAAATGATATGATGAATTAATTTACAGCAAATCTTGAAATGTACTGTATTCTAACTATTAAAAAATATTGCTTGTATTTGACGATATAACAACCAAGCTGAAGCTCTGCAGACTGCTGGAGTTGTGAATACTGGCACTTCTGAACCTTGGCATGTGCAATGCTTCGTTCTTGGACTCTAAATGATTCAGCCTGGGTAATATTTTTGCTTCTATGTATATAGGGAGCACAGCATTGTATGTTAGTAAGACATGAGCTGCGGGAAAACCAGAACAGAAAAGAAGGAAAGCCTTTAAGATGTGATACTATAGATGAATATTGAAAATTAGTTGGAATGATAAGTTAAGGAATGAAGAGGTTCTCTGCAGACTCGGCAAGGAAAGGGACATGTGGAAAACACTGACTAGGAGGTACAGGACAACAGGACATCTGTTAAGATGTCGGGGAATAATTTCCATGGTACTAGGTGGGACTGTAGAGAGTAAAAACTGTAGAGAAAAACAGACCATAATACATCCACCAGATAACTGAGGACATAAAGTTGCAATTGCTTCTCTGAAGAGAAAAGGATGACTTCTAAGAGGAATTCGTTGTGCGCTGCATCAGACTAGTTGGAAGACTGATGACTAGATGACGTGGTGGTGGTGGTGGTGGTGGTGGTGGTGGTGGTGGTACGACTAATCAGCAATAATAAGTGCTAAATCATTTGTTTTTGTACACTGCAATAACTAACCTATAAATTTATTCATTTTCCCAAATGACTTAATGGATGGCAGGCTCTGAATGACAGTTATTGGTTGGTAGCTCAGTATCCTTTGTTCATGTGTTTCTGAACCGATGCAGATACGTCATACATGATTTGGTTGCTTTTGATTTATGATGTACATCAGTCAGTTTATATTTTAGTGTGGAGTTTCAACTGTTAAGTTCATAAGTATTCCTAGGCATTTTCTAAATTGTGCTTACACATGTTATACTTTGCTTCAGTTATACTGTATAACAATAACATACAGAGAAGTAAAGACAGCTTAGTTTATCAAAATAGTAGAGGATTTAATAGCAAGGTAGAAGAGCTTCTTGTCTGGAAAATTTCGAGCGTTCTGAAAGTATGACCCCTCTGCCTGTCTGTGCACGACGTAACCATATGTTAGATAAGTTACGTATAAAAGATTACACTAGTGCAGCTCTCTCATGCAAAAGTAATATAGGAAAAGGAGTTGTTACATACTTTGAGACAGCAAGCAAGTTCAAAAACATTGAGACAAGTAGATTTTGTAGTGATCAGCAAATTGAAGTATGTGCATGTGAATTAATGCTGAAAAATAGTTCACTTTTAAATATAACTGTTGAAAGATCCCCACTGAACATTTATGAGGAATTCCTTTTTTTGCTATCTGTTAGACAGCAGAAAGTCTGTGGTGATGGCAGTATAATTTCCTAAAGGATTCCAATAGGAAAAATGATCTTGCGATATGGATTATAAGATTTGATTTTAACTTTTCAACATGAGTGGATAAAGACAGTAGGACTCTAATTGATGAGGTTTTTATTGATGAAGCTCAAAGTAATAAAATAACTGTTTGTCCAGTAACAAATACTCTCTGATCATGATGCGCAGTTAGGATAGATAACATAGTGCTATACAGTATTGATACTCCTCATTGGAAATCAGTTTGAATAGTTAATGACTCCAGGACAAATATTTTTAAAATTAGTTTACAGGAGATGCTTCGAATGTAATTCACAATGAACCAAATGCTAACAGAAAATTTAATCTACTCCATGATAAATTTGTTTCATTATATAAAAAAAAATCTGCATAAGCTAATCATAAAGGACATTAAACACGCATGTAAAACACCATGGATCACTAGAGGAATAAAAGTATGCCGTGAAAGGAAAATGGAAATATATCTTTTGGCAAGAGCAAGTTGGAATCCTGCAGTAGTTGCACATCACAAAAACTACTCAAAATTACTAAGAAAGGTTATTTTAAAAAATCAAGGAATATGCACAGAATGTCAGAAATCAGTACTTCTGACAACAGACAAGGCCATGTGGAATGCGCTGAAATGAGACAGGACAACCAGCCTTACAACAAGATATCACCACTATTGAACTGAATGGGAGGGCTATAATTGAGGAGTCGCAGGTAGCAAACACATTTAATAAGCATTTTTTAAATACAGTATTATGCAAAGAAAAATTGTCACCATATAGCAGAGATGCTGAGTTGTAGATAGGCACAACAAAAAGACGGTCACAAAGCTTTCGGTCTGTAAGACCTTCATCAAAAAATCAAAAATAGATGACACACATACACACACACATTCACGCAAACGCAACTATCACGTATGTGCGATGAAGACCTAATGGGCTGAAAGTTTTATTTGTGAAAGTCTTTTTGCTGTGCCTATTTGCGACCCAGCTTCTTTGCTATATGGTGAGTGGTAACTTTCCTTTTCATAATATTGTTACATTCCGTCGTGGATTTTCCGTTTCATTTCTAAAATACAGTAGAAAGCATAGAGACAAACAGTTAGAGAAAAACCACAGCAGTTCATAAAATTCAGTCATATGAGTGTATCAACAACTTCTCCTCCTGAAATTAGAAAATGACAGATTCTCTTAAAAATAGCTCATCTGGTTTTGATATTGTTTCCATGTAATAAGCCCAGTCTTATCTGCAATATGTAATGCATAAATAACTCAAGGCATTTTTCGAGAGACGGAAATATGCCATTGTTAAACCCCTGTTTAACAAAGGTGGTAAGAGAGATGTCAATAACCACTGACTTGTTTCACTGCCGATATTATCCAAAATTTTTGAGAAGATGGTGTAGTCTAGAATAGTATCTTACCTTAGTACCCTGAGCAAATCACAGTTTGGGTTTCAAAAGGGTTGCTCTATTGAGAATGCCATTTACGTGTACTCACCAGATTTTACAAGCATTAAATAATAACATAGTACAGATATTTTCTGCGACCACTCTAAAGCTTTTAACTGTGTGAATCACAGTATTATCCTAGATAAATTGATGTTTCATTGAATTGATGGTATAGCCAACCAATGGGTAGTCATATCTGATCAAAGGAATACAGAATACTTAGTAATTCAAGGAGTATAGTTCAGGGGCATAATTCTGACTGGGGGGGGGGGGGGGGGGATTTCCACATATGGGGCTCCCCAAGGTTCAATTTTAGGTCCACCAGTGTTCCTCATACATGAAAATGATCTTACATCTAGTATACAACAAGCATGATTAATTCTTTTTGCAGATGACAGTGCAATCCAAGCATACACACAGGAGCAGAAGAAATGGTGAACAAAGTTCTTAAAAGTATCATTGACTGGTTTTCTGTGAAAGGTCTTGTTCTCAATTTTAAGATGACACAACATATTTAGTTCTTCACGTGATAAGTGTAACATACGGTGAGGAAACAATAAATGGGGTGGAAACTTCAAAATTCTTAGGGGTCCATGTTGATGAGAATTTAAATAGGAAAACAGAAACAAACAAACAAAAAAGACGCATTGTGGAACTCCTAAAACAACTTAGTCACATTTGCACTTAGAATCATTGCAAATATCAGGGAGAGAGAAATCAGTAAGTTGACATATGTTCATATTTTCATTCAATAATGTCGTATGGAATAATGTTCTGGGCTAGCTCATAGTCTTCATTACAGAAAAAAACATGGTGTAATAATAACATGTGGTGCTCACTCACGACCATTTTGTATGCCTCTGTGGGGTATTTTGACTACTGCTTCATAGTATATGTATTCCCTTATGAAGTTCGTTGTAAATAATACACTACAGTTCAAAAGGAACAATGAGGTACATAATTACAATACCAGAAAGAAAACTGCCATTCATTGATCCACGTAAAGCTTGTCTTTAGCACAACGCTGCAACAAAAATTTTTGATCTTTTTCCCAGTGATGTAAATTGTCTGACAGCTTAGTAAAATAAACTTATAAAGTTTCTCCTTGACAGTCGCTTCTTTTCCATAGAATAATACCTATTACTGTAATGTGTGAAAGGTGGTGGGTTGGAATTACTAACTTGCATCTGTATATGTTTTTTTTTCTTTTTGGAAAAAGAAACCCCCACAGACCCCTTAGAAATTTCAGAAACTAGCTGTGTGTACAAATTAATTTGGGATGTGAATGTAAAATGACTCTTTAACATCGTTACAATCTACCTTGCAAAATGATCCATGGAACATGTAAATAAAGAACTATCCAGTGTAGTGATACATTGTTGCCATGTTTACAAAATTCTCATATTCAGTATACCTTTAATCCATAATTTATCATTCTCTTCAAAAGAGTCAGATCACAACATTTGTCTTGTGCATATTGCTATTCTGGCACAAAGAAACTATTACTCCTTTTAAAGATAAACAATTTTGATGATGCTTGTATCCTGATGTTTGTAAGTGACATTTTCTGTGTGTTGCAGCAGTATATCATACATTTTGTTCTTTGTAAGATTGTGTTTAAGTTATTTCAATAGTAGGATGTGTGTGCACTTACAAAAATGTGAATATGCATAATTTAGAAATTGTATTTTGTTGTCATTATTCTTTTTATTTAAGGGCACTGTACTCATCAAATCAGCTGATGAGTTAATGCAGTTCAGCAGAGGCGAGGAAAATTTATTAGAAAATCAAATAAAAGCCATTGCTGATGCTGGTGCTGACGTTATTGTAAGTGGAGGAAAGTTTGGAGACATGGCACTCCATTACATAAACAAATATAATATGATGGCTGTTAAATTATCCAGCAAATGGGACATCAGAAGAGTTTGCAAAACAGTTGGTGCCACAGCTCTTCCTAGACTAGTAAGTTCAACATTTCCTGTGATTCTCATTCTTCGTGTGATAATATAAAGAGCACTTACCATTTCTCAAAACATAATACAATGACACATTAGAAATTGTTCATAGTCTAAAAAACATTTGGTTAAGATCAAGTAGTACTTCCACACGAAGGTTTCCTTATGCACCTAATTATGTTTATATGTTGATAGTTCATCCATACTGTGAATTAAGGCACTGGACAACTTTAGCCTATTATGAATATTTAAATTCCAGGATCTTTGAAAATGTTTTAACTTTAAATTTCTGTAATTTCACATTTGATATTGTAATTTTTCATTTATTTTATTAATTTTGGAGTTATATTAACATGCAGTGTTAAATAGCAGTTGGAGATGTTAACTTCATGTGCCTTTGTTCCTGTTGCAATTACTGCTAGGATTTGATGGAAATTTCCAGAGAAGGAAATGGTGCAGCTGACCAAAAGGCTGCTACTGTTAAGTAAATGTTGGATTTTTCTGTGGAGCACTGCAATGGATATTTTATGGGATGTTAGAATCTCACTCCAAACAATGGAAGTACAATCCTGAATTAATTACCGGTATTACTTTTATTTCAAACAGTGCAGATGCTGTATACTTTGAAGGCATAGATTGTCAGCATGGTGGCTGGGTGGCCTTATGCCTATCACTGCTAAATAACAAAGGCATCATTTGTACAGTGGTAGGGTATTTACTTTCATGATAGCTCAGCTAGTTAGCACAAAATAAACATAAATTATATACACAAATCTTACTGATGAGTCCCTTTACCTGTTACTGGAATCCAGATAAGAATCTTGCACTAGTTTGTAAGATTATTTGCTGGATTACAAATGCAGTTTCATTTTACATAGAAAAAAAAGTTACGTGAATAATTAAAATTTAACACTTTACTTATCCCCCTCCCGCCTCTTTTCTATCTCGTAACCTTGCCTGTGCCAAATTACTTGATTCCAGATAAATGGGACGCACCTTATAGGTTTGTGAGTTTCCAAGTGTCAGAATATGTGACTTAAATAGTCACATGTTCTGATTGCATTGACATAGAGGCGTAAATTTTTTCTCCACTAAGGGATCTCAGATCTTAGTGTGTGACATAAATTTCACTTGGATATTTCTACCATTCCTAAGAAGGGGTTTTGACAGACAGACGGATGATCAGATAAGAAATGACAAAAGAAAGTTTTACGTATGATATAACCACAGATTAACAGTTTCTGGATTTTGCCCTTTACTTGTACTGGGAAATTTTGCTTCTTACCAAATTTAATTATTTGAGGTTAATGAGAAGTAACTTATAGGTTTTGATCAAGTTTGTGAGTATTAAATTTTGTACATAAATTGCCATATTTTTTTACATCTAACAGTTACTGAAGGAAAAAAGTTATTACAGATTGAGGTATGAAACCCTAATAATGGCATCTAAATTTTTTAATAAAGGAAAATAGCCTGGTATAGAATGAACATTACTGTTTGTTCTAAGAATAATCCAATATGTCAATTTAGGATGTAATTGTAGTATGTTTTTTACATTCAAAAGAAAAAAAAGTTATCCAAAATGAAACCACAGATAAGAAGACTACTAGCTTTTAGAACCAGTCTTGCAAAAGGGAAGCAACAGGCATATTCACAGGCCATATAAGATCTTGAATCAAAGGAAACAGGTCAAGAGAAAAATGGATCTACAAAATGTTAGCAACCAATACATTTGAATACCTTAAGAGTTAGAAGTGGCAGAGAGCACACTCCAAAGACATGAGCAGCAGGATCTTACGTAATGCTGAATCATTATTATGTATTACGCCAGTTAGATTGTCTGCGATAGTATATTGGGGGGAGGGACCTATGTGGCACCTAATGAGCACTCTTCTTGGCTTAACAATTTCACTATTCAGTCGTCCATCAGAACTCACCTTCATTCCCTTGTGGATGCCCTCTTATGCAGAGTTTTACTCCCTAGATCTTAAATTAACAAAATTGTCATTGATACGTCAGTGTGTTTATTTGTTCTGACATAGTGAGCTGACGTGAATATTTTGCACACGGAAATCAAATTCTGAATTTAACATTATATTACTCACTATCAAGTATTAAAGATAACACTTTTTTTTTTACGTAGCAGTATATTGCAGACTAGTTCTCGTGTCAGGTACTGATCATAGCTTATCTCAGTATGATTCTCAACCGATGATTTGCAGCTTGATCAGAACTCTGCAATTTCCATTACATACATGTCTGAAGCATTCAGTTAGCAATTCTTTCATATTACATGGTGATGTGTTCTTCGGTCCGAAGATTGGTTTGATGCAGTTGGCCATGCTACTCTTTCTTGTGCGAGCCTCTTCATCTCCAAATAGCTCCTGCAACCTACATTCTTCTCAATCTACTTACTGTAATCATCTCGAGGTCTCCCTCTACTATTTTTACCCCCAACACTTCCCTCCAATACTAAATTGATCACTCGGTGTCTCGAGTGTGTGTCCTAGAACCAATCCCTTGTTTTGGCAAAGTTGCACCACAAATTTCTTGTCTCCCCAATTCTATTCAGTACCTGCTCATTAGTTACTTGATGGACCCTTTAATCTTCAACATTCTTTTGTAGCACCACATTTTGAAAATTTCTATTTTCTTTTTGTTTAAACTATTTATCATCCATGTTTCACTTCTGTACATGGCTGCACTTCAAATAAATGTCTTCAGAAAAGACTTCCTAACACTTCAGTCTGCATTTTTAAATATTCTATTTTCATCATTTAAATTCAATATCTCTTGTGTTATCCAAGTATTACTATTAGGGCTATTCTTTTTACCTGTTTGATCGTTTGCTGCCTTCACTATTTCATCTCTTAAAGCTTCCCATTCATCTTCTACTGTATTCTTTTCCTCTGCTGTAGTCATCTGTTGCCTAATGCTCCCTCTGAAACCCAAAAGCCCCTAGTTCTTTCAACTTAATCCAAGTCCCATCTCCTTAATTTTGTGCCTTTCTGTAATCTGTTCAGTTTTAATCTATAGTCCATAACCAATAAATTGTGGCCAGAGTCCACTTTTACCCCTGGACATGTCTTAAAATTTAAGTTCTGGTTCCTAAATCTCTGCCTAACCATTATATAATCAGCCTGAAACATTCTTGTGTTTCTTCCATGTTCTTAATCCAAGTGTTAGTGATGATTAAATTATGTTCTGTGCAGAGTTCTACCAGGCATCTTACTCTCTCATTCCTTTCACCCACTCCATATTCACTTACTATTTTTCCTTATCTTCCTTCTCCTACTATCAAATTCCAGACCCCCATCAGAATTAAATTTTTGTCTCCTTTAACTATTTGAATAAGTTCTTTTTTCTCATCATACATTTAAGTCTCTCCATCTGCAAAGCTAGTTGGCGTAGGAACTTGTACTACGGTGGCAGGAGTGTGCTTTGTGTCTATTTTGGCTATGATGATGCGTTCACTGTGCATTCCTATTTTCATATTCATTATTAAACTGCCTCCCGCATTAACCCTATTTGACATTGTATTTATAACCCTGTATTCACCTGACCAGAAGTTCTCTTCCTCCTGTCACTGAACTTCACTAATTCCCACTATATCTAACTTCATCATATCCATTTCTCTTTATAAATTTTCTAACTTACCTTTCTGATTAAGGGATCTAACATTCCACACTCCAATCCATAGAATGCCAGTTTTGTTTCTCCTGATGACATCTTGCTGAGTAGTCCACACCTGGAGATCTGAATGGGGACTATTATACCTCCAGAATATTTTTACCCAAGGGGACACCATCATTTAACTAGGCTGTATGCCATTGGGAGGAATTATGGCTGTAGTTTCCTTTTGCCAGCAGTTTGCAGTACCAGCACATTGAGGATATTTTGGTAGATATTACAAGACTAGGTCAGTCAATCATCCAGACTGTTGGCACTGCAACTACTGAAAAGGGCTGCTGCCTCTCTTCACGAACTGAGCGTTTTTCTGGCCTGTCAACAGATAAATCCTTAACTGTGGCTGTACCTATGTTATGGCTATCTGTATTGTTGAGGCACACAAGCCACTCTAACAGCAGCTATGTTCATGCTTCATGAGGGTTTACTTGATAGGATAGCCCCAACAGGCTGCATTACATGATAACGCAATGAACTGAAATAGACATATTTATGGTGACCTTTCATGGTATCCCACACAGTCGTCGTAGGAGTAGCAATTTTGTAAGCAGTAGATAGTAAGGGAAGTTTACAGTCTCATAAAGACAGTGGTGTCCAAAGTTAAAGCAACAAATGGAAATTTTACAAGTTTGCATTTATTTTGCCACAAAATAGTATAAACAGGTGATAGCAAAGTAGAAACAGTGTAAAAAATGCAGAAAGTAAAAAACTGCGACATGCAGAGCACTAGACGAACGTGTTCTTTGTTTTTTCAACTTGGCAGATTTGCATACACTTTCCAACAATTGTTTAATGTTTTCACTATGGGATGTGACTACCTCTGGCAGCAATATAGGTCTGACAACGATGAAGCATGCAATGAAAGTCATCAGTGTCACATTGAGGCTATAACGTCCATTCTTCCTGCGGAGCTGCTCGCTAGATTGGAGATTGGTTAGTGGATGCTGAAGTGATATAACCCATCTTCCTAGTGCATCCCAGAAATGCTTTATGGGATTCAATTTGTTAGAGCAAGCAGGCCACAGCATGTGTGCAGTATCCGTTGTTTCCAAGAAAACATCAACCACTGTGCTGTATGAAGTCAAGCATTATCATCCATAAGTACGCGCATCATCTTGCAGCAACCAAACATGAAGTCCCAAGACCTCGTCACGGTACCTGACCCCAGTTGAACCTTGCTGATTCACCTGTCCAATTTCATTAAGAGGTATTTGACCACAGAATCCATGCCCCCACGATTAGCGATCCTCCTCAATATCGGTCTCCTTCCACAATGTTCAGGTGTTGAAATGGTGTTCCACATTCCCTTCAGACGCAAATCCATCAAGAATCAATTCCCAGACCAAACCAGGATTCATATTTGAAAAGAACATCGGTCCATTCTTCGACTGTGCAGTTGGCATGTTGAAGACTTCACTCTAGACATCCCATTCTGTGTGCACGCGTGCACTCTTCCTCGATACGACATGTCCAGTGTATGCTGTGAGGTCTGATACCAGTTGTTACGCAGTACTAAAACAGTACTGTTGTGCCCTTACAGACAAATAGGTGTTCTGTCTCTGATGTCATATGTGGTAAGCCCTACCATGGTATTTAGGATACAGTTTCGGTCTCCATTAACTATCAACACATCTGAGGAACAACATAGTGACTCACATTAAGCCATTGGGCCACATGAGTTTACGACTGTCTTGCTTCCATTATTCCTATGGCCCTCCACTGCAGAGACTCTGGTAGGCATGTTTTCTGTGCCATACTGCACCGTCTGTGGCTGTGGACACAATGATTGTCAATGTGGCACAGCCCAATAAATGCTACTCTGATTGATGGATGGCCTGTCGTCGCCATTAACGTTGTTTTCCATTGACAGAAGTTCCATCTTCTGAGCAGAACATGATCATATTGATATCTGTTGACAGTTTGTATGATTATATCACGAATTAGACACAGGATGGGGAAACAGCGGTTTGTTGCTTTAATTTTGGACATAATTGTAGTTGTGTATCCTTCCCTTCAAAGCCATATAGTTTTTGCAGATGACACTATACAAAATTAATTAAAATCTTGCATCTCAAAGCCACTTAATTGCAGTCCTTATGGTGCAATTAAGGAGAGATCAAGTGCAACAAGATAGTAGTAAAGTTACACCATAGCAAACATCGAAAAATATTTGGATGTGTTATGAGATGGATTCTTCAATTTGGGGGAATAATTCAAAACATCCTGTTGAAGTTCCTTCCTCCAATCTTCACTTTGATACTTGAGTTGTCTAGAACACTTACTTGTCACATATACATTGAACAAGATGGATGTTGCTGTATGCTTTATTAATATTAAATCTGTATGAAGGCTAACTGCAGTCTTAGTTGTGGCTGTTTGGTTTATGCTCTAATTAGTTCATTATGTGAACTAATAGCAACTTTGTGTGAAATATTTTGGCGTCCTCTGTTGTCCATTACAAACTACATTTTGTCAGGAATTGTCTGAGTTTCTTGAGGATTGGTTCATGGTGTGTGCTGTCTTGCCTAATGAGTGCTGTTTGAAGCTGCTTTTCTTATGGAATTTTACTTTCCATGATTTGTGAAATGTTCATATTAGTTTTACCAAAGTTATGTGCTCGTGCTAACATATAAAATGATTAATTTTTGGCACTGGTATATAACTTAAATTGCCTTATTGCTGGCTCTGACCCCTTCCCCCTCCTCCTTTGCCCTTTTGAACAAAATAGGCCGTGCCAGTTATGGGGTTGTAGTTGGCATAGTTAGAGCTTTGAAATGGTTTGTTTATATGCATTAAGGCATTGCTTTTGTATCAGAAGTATAGGATACAGGGAATCACCAACAACTTCTAGAAAAGTCTTCAGTTGTCAGGGGAGAGCTGTAGAAAAATTGTCTACCACAATAAAGTGTATTAGTTCTAATGCTGTTCATTGTCTACACAAATGACTATCCATTATTTGCAGACACCAGAAGGTTTTTGTGTACTTACCATGCTGCCCTAAGCACACAGAGCACAAATTAGAAATAGTGGAAGTAATGTCTATGCCTTTGGAACCCCTGTCAATCTGTTACAGTACAAATTAGTTAAGACCCAACTCTATAAAGGTCCAGGTGTGCACGTTTCATTTGAGAAATACTGAAGCTCATTGCATGCTGAAAAGGATTTGATCTGGTACTGATTTAGAAATGTGAAACTCTCAAATACCTGACAGCAATGTTTGTCTGGGACTCTCAGTTTAAGAAGTGCTGTGTAAATTGTGTATTGAAGTTCACTTCATGAAACAACTTGCTGTATAAACTGGCTGGATCACAGAGATTATCAGGAGTGTATTGGGTGTCCCACTTGTAAGTGTCCCAGAAGAAGCACCAATAAAACAGGACATGAAACCAAATTTGTGCATGAAATACCTTTATGGTTGAGAAATGAAGGTACAGTGCAAGAAGTGCTGTAGGAGACTATACACAGCTCAACAAAGAGCTATATGTTTGTGAATGCTGCTGCCCGAGTATTTGGCATGATGGATGTTCTCATGTAACTCATTGATGTTGTGTGGTTTGTTCTTGTACACATTACCTTCAAGGTGACCAACAGAAAGAAGTCAGGCAACAAGGTTTAAGTCAAATGACTATGGGGCCTGTAATCCTTTGGAAATCACTCTGTCAAGAAGAAATGATTCCACCCATACTCTTTAGATATGTGGCATGTTCGCCCATCTTGGTGGTACCAACCAAGTGGCAGTTCCTTATCATCCAACCTACTTCACAAATTCATGAAACTATATCAACAACTGGTGACTAGCATTAAAAAAATGGTCTGATGCTGCACTGCAGCGATAATGCCCAGAACACTTTAACATAAGACCCACACACAGCTCATGAAACTCATTGTCGCCACTGTTCACGGCTGCTGCCATGTCGAAGAGTTACATGAAAACATTTTCTGTGAAATGCAATACTCTGGCAGAAACATTCTCAAAAATACAGCACCGTGTTGAACTGTGTGTACTAGCGGAAGAAGTCATTTCCAGCACCTTTTGTGATGTACATTAATTTCTCAGTTGTAAAGGAATGTCATGCACAATTTTTGTTTCAGAGCTTGTTATATTAAGATTTTTATAATACATTCCCCAGGGTTCCTTAAGAGTGGGAAACCCCCCTATATTTCTGGTACTGTCACAGAATACATGTACCCAGTTTGGTACTCAATTTCATGTTGAAAAAGTGGTCACCTCTGAGAGACCCACTAAACTATTGACAGGCTACAGAAACTTGTAGTGATACCCACCAAGTAGTCTCAGAGGAGTAGCTGTGAATAAGGAAAGAAAAGGATTAAGATATGTAAAGGCCTATACACTGCATAGAGATATAAGGCCAGTTAAGGAACAACTTATTGCAAACATCACTGGGAATAACTAAATTACTTGGACATGTGGACTGTTGTGAGTAGGCAAGGTTCTCTACATGCTTTCCAGAACATTTGACAGTTATGGAGATGGTACGACCGGGTTCCAGTGAAAATCTTTGAACAAATGAGGATAGAAGTTGCCAGGTTGAAAGCAAATCAAATTAGCACTTCTATCAATCCTGAAAACATCAACTGTGAGCTGAAGACCAAATTGAGTGAGGTGGCACAGTGGTTAGCACACTTGACTAGTCTGGCCACCCTGATGTAGGTTTCCCACCATTTGCCTAAATGGTTTCAGGCAAATGCCAGGACAATTCCTGTGAAAGAGCACAGCCAATTTCCTTCCCAAATCCGAACTTGTGCAGCATCTCTAATGACCTCGTTGTTGACGGGATTGTAAGCACTAATCTCCTTATCCTTCAAAGAACAAATTGTGAAACATTATGCTCCAGTTCTTCAGTTTCAACATTTCATTTGATTTTGATTTGGTAACTGGCATGTGTAGATTGTTTCATTCATCCTCAAACATTTATAGAGCATGTGTTCCCACTCAGTGTTTATTATTAAGATCAGGCACTTTCAGTGCAGCCTCAGTAGGCCAGGCTTGAAAATGAACCTGTAAGTTTTGAAACTAGACACGTAGAAAATACTGCAACTGTTGACAGGACCATTAATAAACATTTTAAGAAATTGTACTCCAGCCTTTAGAGCGCTTTCCCATCCTTATATTGCGAAATGAATTGTTTCCATTACAGAATATGCTCATTGCATCAAAGTATTAAATTGTTTCATTGTAATATTTAACTGTGTAAAAATGTTTGTCATAAATAATAATAATAATAATAATAATAATAATAACAACAACATTAACATTTTGGAGCACAAACTAAGAAAATCAGCTTGTGGCATGTTGCTTGTCTGTACTGCAGGCTTATTGTTTATTCTGGCACATTCCAGTTCAGATTTGAAGCAGACTTGGAATTAGTCCTTCTTGTCACAGTTTTATTTTCAGCAAATGGCTACAGTTACGTAGCTGCTTTTTGTTGATGTAGTCAGTCAGCTAGAACACACAGCTAGGTGTTGTTTATAAACATTAGGTTACCATTTCATTTTGCAGGTATATGTTGATTTATTTGATGTATTATATCTATACTAGCATGAGTTCAGTATAATAGTTATGATCAAAGACAGTGGTTTTTTTATTTATTTATAGACAGCTCCTACTAAAGAAGAATTAGGGTATGCTGACCACGTATATGTTGATGAACTTGGTGACACTTCAGTAGTAGTTTTTAAATTGGAAGGACGAGAGTCTCGAATTGCAACCATTGTTATTCGTGGCTCAACTGACAATTATATGGATGATATAGAACGTGCAGTGGATGATGGTGTGAATACCTTCAAGGGAATCACAAGGGTAAGTTTGGTTTGCTGATACTTCAGTTTCTTGCTTTTTAGGGATGTGATAACTATACTGTTATTTTAATTGATTTTATTTTATGGACTTAAGCACAGGCTCAAATGCTGTAATCACTGTGAGTTATATATCAGATTTAGTGTTATCAACACTAATGCATGTGATGAAGTAACAACAGTTGTGGGTATGAGTGTCAGGATTATAAAAGCGGAAGTACTTGCATGTGAATATAATAATGATACTGTGACTGAACTCTTTGCACAGTTCCAAGAAAAGGAAAAAAGTTAACTTCATTTAACAATAACATTTAACAATAATTGGACAGTATTGATCTGCTGTACTTGCCAGCTGTGGTTTCCTACTCATAATTTTTTTTAAAGGTAGTATTGTAGTAAATTTGTATGCTGAGAATAATTATTTCTAATTTTGCCTCTTTAGGATGGAAGATTTGTTCCTGGTGCAGGTGCAACAGAAATAGAACTTGCACGCCAGATAGCGTCTTTTGCAGAAACTCGACCTGGCTTGGAGCAATATGCCATTAAAAAATTTGCTACTGCATTGGAAACCTTTGTAAAATGTCTTGCAGAAAATTCTGGTGTGAAGTCAAGTGAAGTTGTCTCAAAACTGTATGCTGCACATGAAGAAGGAAAGAAGAATCATGGATTTGACATTGAGGTAATTAAACTATTGAGTACTTTTTATTTATTATCTTATTGAAGAACATTGTGCTTAGTACTGAGAGTTGCTATTGTGTTTTCATGCATATGTTACTTGTATTTAAAAAACTGTTTGCATTCAGAGATTATTTTGCTGTTTACACATTAATGGGAAGTCTGTTTACAGAAAATGGATCAGTAATTTTAGGAAAATGTTCACATAGCATTCCCCTTTTCAGCATGGCTCTGATGGGCTATATTAGGATACCTTTTTCACTTTATCAGTATCACTTTAAAATCACTAGAACAGGAGTTGTCCAAATGTCATTTGTAATTAAAATCCCCACTCGGAAGGTGGTAAGTTATGCACATATCTTGTAAAAGGTCCTCAAAAATAATGCCACTGTGCAGTGGTTGATGTACCTGCCTAGTAAACTGGAGATTCGGATTTGAATATTGGTCCGGCACATGTTTTCACTCATCGCTGCTGACTCCAGATAATGTCCCAAGGCAACTGACATCATTAATATCTTCCCTCTCCTTTCCTTTCTCCCCCTCCACATTCAATTTATATATAATGAATCACAGCTATAGATTTCGTGTGGTGTCTGTTCTTTCAGACATGTGTGAAAGAATGATGCCACACACTCAAATAGTTACTGGAAAGATGTGCCACGACTGCAGAAATGTATCTGCAAACAAACAAAAATAGTGTGAATTAATTTTTTGAATTGATAGTTGTAACTTTGAAGTTGTAACTTTAATTATCCATAGTAATAAGTGATTGAAGCATTGGAATCCCAGTTTGATGGAGCACTGATTTTAGATTGATACTTCAAGTTCTTGACTTATAGAAAGTAAAAACTTCTTTGGTCTCTTATTTAATACCTATGGACGATTTACCATATTTTCAGAAAGTTTTACTATCATATTATTGGAGGTGCTAACAGATAGATGTAGGAACTACTTTATGACAAGCCTGACATTCTTATTAGAGTTACACATGAAGGGAAAGAAGAATGGTAGAGATATGAGTTTCATTTTTTTTAAAAAAAGAGGAAATACTTTAACAATAATGGGATTTTGACTGAGAGGTGCTCCTGATTAGATGCTAAACAAACAAATCCAAGAAGAGACGGAACAAGAAATCATCAAACAATTAATCTCTCACAAAATTTCTGAAAATATTTATAATAATGGATATACATAAATTACTCACCAAGTGGCAGTAGATGGGAAAAGGTAAAATTTTCTAGCTGTAGGAATTAGGGGTTCCTTCTACACTCATTTTGAAAGCTAGCCATTTTTGCATCTCTCTGTTTCCATCTGTTTGTGCACAACAAGTAGAATTTTCTGTGTCAGTATTGTAAAATAAAGGGTGTTTCAAAGAGATCCATCTTGTTCTGCTAATCTTCTATGTGAATGAAGATATAAATGTATGGTAAATTTTAACTAAAAAGAGACTAAAAAATTTTTATTTTCAAAATAACCATCTGAAACTACACGAGTAAATGTGCTATAGCCTGCAGTGACAATGCTGTGATATTTGTTATCTCTAAAGTTAGTATGAAAGTTTTCATTTACCTTCTACAAATGTTCATGATGCCCTCCACTTGACATATGACAAAAATCCAGGGGGATGTCACACTTGAATGAGCACATCTGGTGTTTCTGCATTCACTACTGTTGCTATAGGGGGATTGGGAGGGGTAGGGAGAGGGATCAGGCAATGTTGGAGACCAACAATACTTTAATGAGGCAGGTGATTGTTAGAAATGCTCTTAGATACTTCTGATTGTGTGGTGATCTGTCCTGTTGAAAACTGAAATTTTCAGCATTTTCTTGCATGATCTCTAACATAATCTGGTATGTGATTCCTGTATTTTTTCTGCAAAAGAGAATGGGCTGCAAATACTTCCTCGTGAAACATATGAAGCTCTGGAGAGTGTAACTACTCATGTTGACTGTGGTGTGTGGTTGCTGTGTTATTCAGATTCTTTCATTGTGCCAGTTTATTTTTCAACTTAAATGAAACATAGTCTTATCATTAAACATTAAATGTGAAGGGAAGTTGCTGTTTTCCATTTCTGCACCCAGAATGAATTTGTAAGATTCTGTACATAAAAGCCTTTTAGCAACTTAAATGCTTAGTTTGAAAAACAAATGTTACAAAACGCATCTACCCGACACATAAGGAATGTCTAACTCAGTTGAGTAGACTTCGGTGGATCATACGCAGAGCACTGCTGAATGCACTCTGCTTCTTCAACAAGTACATGGAAACGGCCTGTGGATTTTCTCTTACATAAACAACCATTGTCTTGAAACTGCTGATGCCATGGTCAAATGTTGTAAACTGTAAGAGGTACAGAGACACTCTCAACAAAAATCATACTGCACAGCTTTAAGATAATTGCTCGTGTTGAAACGGCGAAAACAAATTATTTTTGTTGTGATATTGTCACTATCTTAACTCCATACACATTGGGTAATGAATAAGTGTGTGAGCTACCTGCCTGAGAGAGATCCCTACTGGTAACTGTGTGAACCGGCAATTTGTAACTGGCTCTAAGGTAAACTTGTTTTCATGTGCAAGTTAAAATTCATCTTAAGTTTTTGCCTTCATTATGTAGAAGTCATAAACTTCTGAAATTCGATGAATCATATTGAAACATCCTACTTGTTTAGTTCGTTGAGTATTCTCATGAAACATGTATGGTAAGATTGGTTTTTAATGGAATGTCAATAATGGAAGGAGCAGAGGTAACAACTCACTGTGTGATTGAGGTGTTCAGTAGTTAACGACATGTGAGTAGAACAAAAAGAAAATTGATGAGGTCTTGGATGATGTCCTCGTCCAGATCTAATAGAATACACGCACGGCTGCATAGCCATATTGTTGTGGCCAACTAGATTGCAGCTAGACTGTGTAATTGAGATATTTCTCAGTGTTGTGTATGACTGTTCTGTCTTCCTTTGAGATGTTTGTGTTATTGAGAAGAGAGCTGGGGGGAGGGGGGGGGAGGCAAATGGAAGGTAAGGAATACCTGGTGGCGTAAACAGGGTTGGGGTTGTTGGGGAGTGATACAGTTGAGCAGATGCATGAACTGGAAAAGGCAAGGTTAAGTGTTCGCTTTTGGCCATATTATGTCGAGAGGTCTGTGTGTGTGTGTGTGTGTGTGTGTGTGTGTGTGTGTGTGTGTGTGTGTGTGTGTGTGTCAGTTGACTTCTATATGGAGATTTGTTGATTTGCTCCTGTCATTATTTATGATACATTTTGTTACAGGAAAAAATGAAGGAAAGACAGGGTTTTAAAGTATACACACCTACTGATTAGCTCAGATTTCTCTATTCTTACGATTTGGTCATTTTCAAATTTCAGGGGGCTTGCTTGTGGCTTTGCTATCTTTTTATAAAAGTATTTAATATGACTTCTATCGATTTGATGTAGGTTCCTAGTGAAGTAGAACTATACATGTAAAAAAATATTTTTATTTTTCACTATTTATTTTTGTAACCTACACGGCAGGTTGTTATTCATTTTGTAGCATTACTGTGCTGCTCTAAGTTAAGCTACCTTTGCTCTTCCTGTAATTGCTATCTTGGAAACAAACAAAAAGTCCTCTCCACTCTACAATGGCATACAGAATAATTTTCTGGCACAGCTCACTGGTTAGAAAGCATTGATGGCACAACAGTGGGCAGTAAGGATATGAGATGTTAAGTGCCTTCACAACACACACACACACACACACACACACACACACACACACACACACACACACGATGATGTAAATAAAATAGAAAGAAACTTCCACATGGGAAAAATATATTAAAAACAAAGATTCCAAGACTTACCAAGCGGGAAAGCGCCGGTAAATAGGCACAATGAATAAAACACACAAACACACATACAGAATTTCGAGCTTTCGCAAAAAGCGGCTGCTTTGTCAGGAAAGAGGGAAAGAAGAGGAAAGATGAAAGGATGTGGGTTTTAAGGGAGAGGGTAAGGAGTCATTGCAATCCCGGGAACGGAAAGACTTACCTTAGGGGGAAAAAAGGATAGGTATATACTCGCACGCACGCACGCCCACATCCATCCATACATACACAGACACAAGCAGACATATTTAAAGGCAAAGAGTATGGGCAGAGATGTAAGTCAAGGCGGAAGTGTGGAGGCAAAGATGATGTTGAATGACAGGTGAGGTATGAGTGGCGGCAACTTGAAATTAGCGGAGATTGAGGCCTGGTGGATAACGAGAAGAGGATATATGGAAGGGCAAGTTCCCATCTCAGGAGTTCGGATAGGTTGGCGTTGGTGGGAAGTATCCAGATAACTCGGACGGTGTAACACTGTGCCAAGATGTGCTGGCCGTGCACCAAGGCATGTTTAGCCACAGGGTGATCCTCACTACCAACAAACACTGTCTGCCTGTGTCCATTCATGCGAATGGACAGTTTGTTGCTGGTCATTCCCACATAGAAAGCGTCACAGTGTAGGCAGGTCAGTTGGTAAATCACGTGGGTGCTTTCTCACGTGGCTCTGCCTTTGATCGTGTATACCTTCCGGGTTACAGGACTGGAGTAGGTGGTGGTGGGAGTGTGCATAGGACAGGTTTTACACCGGGAGCGGTTGCAAGGGTAGGAGCCAGAGGGCAGGGAAGGTGCTTTGGGGATTTCATAGGGATGAACCAAGAGGTTACGAAGGTTAGGTGGATGGCAGAAAGACACTCTTGGTGGAGTGGGGAGGATTTCATGAAGGATGGATCTCATTTCGGGGCAGGATTTTAGGAAGTCGTATCCCTGCTGGAGAGCCACATTCAGAGTCTGATCCAGTCCCGGGAAGTATCCTGTCACAAGTGGGGCACATTTGGGGTACTTCTGTGAGAGGTTCTGGGTTTGTGGGGATGAGGAAGTGGCTCTGGTTATCTGCTTCTGTACCAGGTCGGGAGGGTAGTTGCGGGATGCGAAAGCAGTTTTCAGGTTGTTGGTGTAATGGGCCAGGGATTCAGGACTGGAGCAGATTCGTTTGCCACGAAGGCCTAGGCTGTAGGGAAGGGACCGTTTGATATGGAATGGGTGGCAGCTGTCATAATGGAGGTACTGTTGCTTGTTGGTGGGTTTGATGTGGACGGATGTGTGAAGCTGGCCATTGGACAGATGGAGGTCAACGTCAATGAAAGTGGCATGGGATTTGGAGTAGGACCAGGTGAATCTGATGGAACCAAAGGAGTTGAGGTTGGAGAGGAAATTCTGGAGTTGTTCTTCACTGTGAGTCCAGATTATGATGATGTCATCAATAAATCTGTACCAAACTTTGGGTTGGCAGGCTTGGGTAACCAAGACGGCTTCCACTAAGCGACCCATAAATAGGTTGGCATACGAGGGGGCCATCCTGGTACCCATGGCTGTTCCCTTTAATTGTTGGTATGTCTGGCCTTCAAAAGTGAAGATATTGTGGGTCAGGATGAAGCTGGCTAAGGTGATGAGGAAAGAGGTTTTGGGTAGGGTGGCAGGTGATCGGCGTGAAAGTAAGTGCTCCATTGCAGCGAGGCCCTGGACGTGCGGGATATTTGTGTTTAGGGAAGTGGCATCAATGGTTACAAGGATGGTTTCCAGGGGTAACAGACTGGGTAACAGAAAGTGGTTGGTGTGTTTGATGAAGGATGGGAGACTGCATGTAATGGGTTGAAGGTGTTGATCTATGAAGGCAGAGATACATTCTGTGGGGGCTTGGTAACCAGCTACAATGGGGCGGCCAGGATGTTTGGGTTTGTGAATTTTAGGAAGTAGGTAGAAGGTAGGAGTGCGAGGTGTCGGTGAGGTCAGGAGTTTGATGGAGTCAGGTGAAAGGTTTTGTAGGGGGCCTAAGGTTCTGAGGATTCCTTGAATCTCCGCCTGGACATCAGGAATGGGATTACCTTGGCAGACTTTGTATGTAGAGTTGTCTGAAAGCTGACGCAGTCGCTCAGCCACATACTCCAGACGATCAAGTACCACAGTCGTGGAACCCTTGTCAGCCGGAAGAATGATGATGGATCGGTCAGCTTTCAGATCACGGATAGCCTGGGCTTAGGCTGTGGTGATGTTGGGAGTAGGATTAAGGTTTTTCAAGAAAAACGGAGAGGCAAGGCTGGAAGTGAGAAATTCCTGGAAGGTTTGGAGAGGAGGGTGATTTTGAGGAAGAGGAGGTGGGTCCCACTGTGATGGAGGACGGAACTGTTCCAGGCAGGGTTCAATTTGGATAGTGTCTTGGGGAGTTGGATCATTAGGAGTGGGATCAGGATTATTTTTCTTCATGGCAAAGTGATATTTCCAGCGGAGACTATGAGTGTAGGACAGTAAATCTTTGACAAGGGCAGTTTGGTTGAACCTGGGAGTGGGGCTGAAGGTGAGGCCTTTGGATGGGACAGAGGTTTCAGATTGGGAGAGAGGTTTGGTGGAAAGGTTAACTACTGAATTGGGGTGTTGTGGTTCCAGATTGTGTTGACTAGAATTTTGAGGTGTTGGGGTGAGTGGAGCTGGAAGTGGGAGATTGAGTAGATGGGAGAGACTGGGTTTGTGTGCAATGAGAGGAGGTTGAGGTTTGTTGGAAAGGGTGTGGAGGGTGAGTGGGTTGCCTTTCCGGAGGTGGGAAACCAGGAGATTGGATAGTTTTTTGAGGTGGAGGGCGGCATGCTGTTCTAATTTGCGGTTGGCCTGTTGGACGATGATATGAACAGCCGGTGTGGATGTGGGAGAGGAAAGATTGAGGACTTTCATTTGGGATACCTGACTCCATCAAACTCCTGACCCCACCGACACCTCGCACTCCTACCTTCTACCTACTTCCTAAAATTCACAAACCCAAACATCCTGGCCGCCCCATTGTAGCTGGTTACCAAGCCCCCACAGAACGTATCTCTGCCTACGTAGATCAACACCTTCAACCCATTACATGCAGTCTCCCATCCTTCATCAAAGACACCAACCACTTACTGTTACCCAGTCTGTTACCCCTGGAAACCATCCTTGTAACCATTGATGCCACTTCCCTATACACAAATATCCCGCACTTCCAGGGCCTCGCAGCAATGGAGCACTTCCTTTCACGCCGATCACCTGCCACCCTACCCAAAACCTCTTTCCTCATCACCTTAGCCAGCTTCATCCTGACCCACAATATCTTCACTTTTGAAGGCCAGACATACCAACAATTAAAGGGAACAGCCATGGGTACCAGGATGGCCCCCTCGTATGCCAACCTATTTATGGGTCGCTTAGTGGAAGCCGTCTTGGTTACCCAAGCCTGCCAACCCAAAGTTTGGTACAGATTTATTGATGACATCTTCATGATCTGGACTCACAGTGAAGAACAACTCCAGAATTTCCTCTCCAACGTCAACTCCTTTGGTTCCATCAGATTCACCTGGTCCTACTCCAAATCCCATGCCGCTTTACTTGACGTTGACCTCCATCTGTCCAATGGCCAGCTTCACACATCCGTCCACATCAAACCCACCAACTAGCAACAGTACCTCCATTATGACAGCTGCCACCCATTCCATATCAAATGGTCCCTTCCCTACAGCCTAGGCCTTCGTGGCAAACGAATCTGCTCCAGTCCTGAATCCCTGGCCCATTACACCAACAACCTGTAAACAGCTTTCGCATCCCGCAACTACCCTCTCGAACTGGTACAGAAGCAGATAACCAGAGCCACTTCCTCATCCCCACAAACCCAGAACCTCTCACAGAAGTACCCCAAAAGTGCCCCACTTGTGACAGGATACTTCCCGGGACTGGATCAGACTCTGAATGTGGCTCTCCAGCAGGGATACGACTTCCTAAAATCCTGCCCCGAAATGAGATCCATCCTTCATGAAATCCTCCCCACTCCACCAAGAGTGTCTTTCCGCCGTCCACCTAACCTTCGTAACCTCTTGGTACATCCCTATGAAATCCCCAAAGCACCTTCCCTGCCCTCTGGCTCCTACCCTTGCAACCGCTCCCGGTGTAAAACCTGTCCTATGCACCCTCCCACCACCACCTACTCCAGTCCTGTAACCCGGAAGGTGTACACGATCAAAGGCAGAGCCACGTGAGAAAGCACCCACGTGATTTACCAACTGACCTGCCTACACTGTGACGCTTTCTATGTGGGAATGACCAGCAACAAACTGTCCATTCGCATGAATGGACACAGGCAGACAATGGTTGTTGGTAATGAGAATCACCCTGTGGCTAAACATGCCTTGGTGCACAGCCAGCACATCTTGGCACAGTGTTACACCATCAGAGTTATCTGAATACTTGCCACCAACACCAACCTATCCGAACTCCGGAGATGGGAAATTGCCCTTCCATATATCCTCTCTTCTCGTTATCCACCAGGCCTCAATCTCCGCTAATTTCAAGTTGCCGCCACTCATACCTCACCTGTCATTCAACATCATCTTTGCCTCTACACTTCCGCCTTGACTTACATCTCTGCCCATAATACTCTTTGCCTTTAAATATGTCTGCTTGTGTCTGTGTATGTGTGTGTGTATGTATGGATGGGTGTGTGTGTGTGTGTGTGTGTGTGTGTGTGTGTGTGTGTGTGTGTGTGTGTGTGTGTGTGTGTGTGTGTGTGTGTGCACGCGAGTATATACCTATCCTTTTTTCCCCCTAAGGTAAGTCTTTCCGCTCCTGGGATTGGAATGACTCCTTACCCTCTCCCTTAAAACCCACTTCCTTTCATCTTTCCTTTTCCTTCCCTCTTTCCTGACAAAGCAGCCGCTGGTTGCTAAAGCTCAAATTCTGTTTGTGTGTTTTATTCATTGTGCCTATCTACCGGCGCTTTCCCGCTTGGTAAGTCTTGGAATCTTTGTTTTTAATATATAAAATAGAAAGAAACTTCCACATGGGAAAAATATATTAAAAACAAAGATTCCAAGACTTAGCAAGCGGGAAAGCGCCGGCAGACAGGCACATGAACAAAACTTACCAACACACACACACAGAATTACTAGCTTTCGCAACCGATGGTTGCTTCTTTTAAAACCCACATCCTTTCGTCTTTCCCTCTCCTTCCTGAAGAAGCAACCATCGGTTGCGAAAGCTAGTAATTCTGTGTGTGTTTGTGTGTTTTGTTCATGTGCCTGTCTGCCGGCGCTTTCCCGCTTGGTAAGTCTTGGAATCTTTGTTTGTAATATATTTTTCCCATGTGGAAGTTTCTTTCTATTTTATATATTAAAAACAAAGAGTCCAAGACTTACCAAGCGGGAAAGCGCCGGTAGATAGGCACAATGAATAAAACACACAAACAGAATTTGAGCTTTAGCAACCAGCGGCTGCTTTGTCAGGAAAGAGGGAAGGAAAAGGAAAGATGAAAGGATGTGGGTTTTAAGGAAACTTTCGAAATTACAGTAGTTACAATTGTCAACAACAGATGGCACTGCGGTCTGGGAAACTCTATAGTACGATATTTTCCACATATCCACCATGCGTAGCAATAATATGGCGTAGTCTCTGAATGAAATTACCCGAAACCTTTGACAACGTGTCTGGCGGAATGGCTTCGCATGCAGATAAGATGAACTGCTTCAGCTGTTCAATTGTTTCTGGATTCTGGCGTTACACCTGGTCTTCCAAGTGTCCCCACAGAAAGAAGTCGCAGGGGTTCATGTCTGGTGAATAGGAAGGCCAATCCACGCTGCCTCCTGTATGTTTCGGATAGCCCAAAGCAATCACATGATCATCGAAATATTCATTCAGGAAATTAAAGACGTCTTGCATAAATCACGAGGTGTTCGCAGTGTCGTCTAAGGCAGTTTGTACCGCCACAAATTCACGAAGAATGTCCAGATAGCGTGATGCAGTAATCGTTTCGGATCTGAAAAACGGGCCAATGATTCCTTTGGAAGAAATGGCGGCCCAGACCAGTACTTTGTGAGGATGTAGGGACGATGGGGCTGCAACATGGGGCTTTTCGGTACCCCATATGCGCCAGTTCCGTTTATTGACGAATCCGTCCAGGTGAAAATAAGCTTCGTCAGTAAACCAAATGCTGCCCACATGCATCTACATCTACATCCATACTCCGCAAGCCACCTGACGGTGTGTGGCGGAGGGTACCCTGAGTACCTCTATCGGTTCTCCCTTCTATTCCAGTCTCTTGTTGTACATGGAAAGGAGGATTGTCGGTATGCTTCTGTGTGGGCTCTAATCTCTCTGATTTTATCCTCATGGTCTCTTCGCGAGATACAGGTAGGAGGGAGCAATATATTGCTTGACTCTTTGGTGAAGGTATGTTTACGAAACTTTAACAAAAGCCCGTACCGAGCTACTGAGCGTCTCTCCTGCAGAGTCTTCCACTGGAGTTTATCTATCATCTCCGTAACGGTTTCGCGATTACTAAATGATCCTGTAACGAAGCGCGCTGCTCTCCGTTGGATCTTCTCTATCTCTTCTATCAACCCTATCTGGTACGGATCCCACACTGCTGAGCAGTATTCAAGCAGTGGGTGAACAAGCGTACTGTAACCTAATTCCTTTGTTGTCGGATTGCATTTCCTTAGGATTCTTCTAATGAATCTGTCTGGCATCTGCTTTACCGACGATCAACTTTATATGATCATTCCATTTTAAATCACTCCTAATGCGTACTCCCAGATAATTTATGGAATTAACTGCTTCCAGTTGCTGACCTGCTATTTTGTAGCTAAATGATAAGGGACCTATCTTTCTATGTATTCGCATCATATTACACTTGTCTACATTGAGATTCAATTGCCATTCCGTGCACCATGCGTCAATTCACTGCAGATCCTCCTGCATTTCAGTACAATTTTCCATTGTTGCAACCTCTCGATACACCACAGCATCATATGCAAAAAGCCTCAGTGAACTTCCGATGTCATCTACCAGGTCATTTATGTATATTGTGAATAGCAACGGTCCTACGACATGCCCTTTGACACACCTGAAATCACTCTTACTTCGGAAGACTTTTCTCCATTCAGAATGACATGCTGCGTTCTGTTATCTAGGAACTCCTCAATCCAATCACACAATTGACCTGATAGTCCGTATGCTCTTACTTTGTTCATTAAACGACTGTGGGGAACTGTGTCAAACGCCTTGCGGAAGTCAAGAAACACGGCATCTACCTGTGAACCCGTGTCTAAGGCCCTCCGAGTCTCGTGGACGAATGGCGCGAGCTGGGTTTCACACGACCGTCTTTTTCGAAACCCATGCTGATTCCTACAGAGTAGATTTCTAGTCTCCAGAAAAGACATTATACTCGAACATAATGCGTGTTCCAAAATTCTACAACTGATCTACGTTAGAGATATAGGTCTATAGTTCTGCACATCTGTTCAACGTCCCTTCTTGAAAACGGGGATTGACCTGTGCCCTTTTTCAATCCTTTGGAACGCTTCGCTCTTCTAGAGACCTACGGTACACCGCTGCAAGAAGGGGGGCAAGTTCCTTCGCGTACTCTGTGTAAAATCGAACTGGTATTCCATCAGGTCCAGCGGTCTGCCCTCTTTTGAGCGATTTTAATTGTTTCTCTATCCCTCTGTCATCTATTTCGATATCTACCATTTTGTCAACTGTGCGACAATCTAGAGAAGGAAGCACAGTGCAGTCTTCCTCTGTGAAACAGCTTTGGAAAAAGACATTTAGTATTTCGGCCTTTAGTCTGTCATCCTCTGTTTCAGTACCATTTTGGTCACAGAGTGTCTGGACATTTTGTTTTGATCCACCTGCCGCTTTGACGTAGGACCAAAATTTCTTAGGATTTTCTGCCAAGTCAGTACATAGAACTTTACTTTCGAATTCATTGAGCACCTCTCGCATAGCCCTCCTCACACTACATTTCGCTTCGCGTAATTTTTGTTTGTCTGCAAGGCTTTGGCTATGTTTATGTTTGCTGTGAAGTTCCCTTTGCTTCCGCAGCAGTTTTCTAACTTGGTTGTTGTACCACGGTGGCTCTTTCCCATCTCTTACGATCTTGCTTGGCACATACTCATCTAACGCATATTGTACGATGGTTTTGAACTTTGTCCACTTATCCTCAACACTATCAGTAATTGAGACAAAGCTTGTGTGTTGAGCCGTCAGGTACTCTGTAATCTGCTTTTTGTCACTTTTGCTAAACAGAAAAATCTTCCTACCTTTTTTAATATTTCTATTTACGGCTGAAATCATCGCTGCAGTAACCGCTTTATGATCTTGATTCCATGTTCTGCATTAACTGATTCAAATAGTTCGGGTCTGTTTGTCACCAGAAGGTCTAATACGTTATTGCCACGAGTCGGTTCTCTGTTTAACTGCTCAAGGTAGTTTTCAGATAAAGCACTTAAAAATATTTCACTGGATTCTTTGTCCCTGTCGCCGTCATCAATCCTGTGCACTATATCGTTAGCGAATGTCTCTCGTGCAGCAATGGCAGCGGCACTGAGCGGTTGCCGCGTTTGAATTTTGTATGGATAGAGGTGTAAACTCTGGCACATGAGACGATACGTGGACGTTGGCGTCATTTGGACCGCAGCTGCAACACGGCCAACGGAAACCCGAGGCCGCTGTTCGATCACCTGCTGCACTAGCTGCGCGTTGCCCTCTGTGGTTGCTGCTGTACACGGTCGCCCTACCTTTCCAGCACTTTCATCCGTCACATACCCAGTCCGTTGAAATTTTTCAAACAGGTCCTTTATTGTATCGTTTTTCGGTCCTTTGGTTACATTAAACCTCCGTTGAAAACTTCATCTTGTTGCAATAACACTGTGTTCTAGGTGGTGGAATTCCAACACCAGAAAAATCCTCTGTTCTAAGGAATAAACCATGTTGTCCGCAGCACACTTGCACGTTGTGAACAGCACACGCTTACAGCAGAAAGACGACGTACAGAATGGCGCACCCACAGACTGCGTTGTCTTCTATATCTTTCACATCAATTGCAGTGCCATCTGTTGTTGAAAATTGTAACTACTGTAATTTCGAAAGTTTGTCCGCCTGAAAATGTACTGTTGTCCCAAGCATATTGCAACAAACGGTGTATTTCTATCGCTGCTCGTTTAGTTTTTATTGCCGTTTCAAATATACCGGTCATTTTTGAAACACCCTACACACACACACACACACACACACACACACACACACACAGAGAGAGAGAGAGAGAGAGAGAGAGAGAGAGAGAGAGAGAGAGAGAGAGAGAGAGAGAGAATTTCTAGCTTTCGCAACCGACGGTTGCTTCTTCAGGAAAGAGGGAAGGATATATATATATATGTCTGCTTGTGTCTGTGTATGTGCAGATGGATATGTGTGTGTGTGCGAGTGTACACCTGTCCTTTTTTTTTTTTTTTTCCCCCTAAGGGAAGTCTTTCCGCTCCCGGGATTGGAATGACTCCTTACCCTCTCCCTCAAAACCCACACCCTTTCATTTTTCCCTCTCCTTCCTTCCTTCCTGACGAAGCAACTGCCAGTTGCGAAAGCTCGTAATTTTGTGTGTGTGTTTGTGTGTTTTGTTCATGTGCCTGTCTGCCGGCGCTTTCCCGCTTGGTAAGTCTTGGAATCTTTATTTTTAATATATATATATATATATATATATATAAAACAGAAAGAAACTTCCACATGGAAAAAATATATTAAAAACAAAGATTCTAAGACTTACCAAGCGGGAAAGCGCCGGCAGACAGGCACATGAACAAAACACACAAACGCACACACAGAATTACGAGCTTTCGCAACTGGCAGTTGCTTCGTCAGGAAGGAAGGAAGGAGAGGGAAAAATGAAAGGATGTGGGTTTTAAGGGAGAGGGTAAGGAGTCATTCCAATCCCGGGAGCGGAAAGACTTCCCTTAGGGAAAAAAAGGACAGGTATACACTCGCGCGCACACACACACACACACACACACACACACACACACACACACACACACACACACACACACACACATATCCATCCGCACATACACAAACCCACATCCTTTCATTTTTCCCTCTCCTTCCTTCCTTCCTTCCTTCCTGACAAAGCAACTGCCAGTTGCGAAAGCTCGTAATTCTGTGTGTGTGTTTGTGTGTTTTGTTCATGTGCCTGTCTGCCGGCGCTTTCCCGCTTGGTAAGTCTTAGAATCTTTGTTTACTTCCACATGGAAAAAATATCTTAAAAACAGAGATTCCAAGACTTACCAAGCGGGAAAGTGCCGGTAGATAGGCACAATAATTTTTTTTTTTTTTCATCATTGTGCCTCTCTAACGGCGCTTTCCCGCTTGGTAAGTCTTGGAATCTTTGTTTTTAAGATATATATGCATTGTCGGGGTGGGTGGGGAGTTCACCTGGAAAGATGAAATTGATTTTGATCTGATGATGGCTTGTGCCACCTGGGGGTTAGTAGATTTACTGATAAAGGTTTGTGTTGTCTGCTAATGTGTAGCGTAGTAGCTACCAGAGCAGCAGTGGCAGATTGTACAGCTACCACAGTACAGATGAGAGGGTTTGTGAGCCCAGATTGTCAACACAAACTGTTGCGAACCAATTGTTAACAGTGGGACTAGCTCGTCTTGCACTCACACCACAGCATTGATGTACATGACTCGACTTGTGCTGTCAAAGGACCACTGGTAGATGGTATGGTGTATCATGTTCCGCAGCAATGAAGGTAGATTCTGCCTGCACGCAACTGATTGTGCCTTGAATGCACAACATAGACCTGATGAATGCTACCATAGAGTTCTTCTCAAAGACACTCTGCCCCCTCCCCAGGCTTTATGGTCTGGCTTTTGGCCAACTTTCCTAGCCAGCACAGTCTGTGAACTTGTCTCCAATCAAACACGAGTATGATATGATGGGACAAGAAGTGACTTGTGCGACTTGTCAACCAAAAACTCTTACAGTACTAGCTGATCTGGTTGAGCAGTGAGGCATAACATATCACAGAACAGTATTCGCCGTCTGTTCAGTTGAGTGGATGTTGTAGTCAGCACCTGCATTGCCGCCTTTGGAGTGTACACCAGGTACTAATATGGGTGTTTCAACATGGGTTGCTACCTGGTACCTCAGAACCACTTGTGCTATTGATCTGTATATGTACCCCATATACACTGTTGCAACAATGAATAATTGTGAATGAATTCAAAACCTCTAAAAGGGTGTACTAATTTTTTTTCTGGCAGTGTATATTCACTAATGAAATTTACCGTAAATAATTTGTTACAATTTGAGAATAATGATGTTCCTATCTACAACACTAGAAGGAAATGTGACCTTTACTATCCATTATAAAAGCTGATAAGTGGCTCAAAAAGGAGTTAAATACGCATCAATGAAAGTTTTTAATCATTTCCTCAATAACATAAACTGTCTAACAGGTAGTAAAGAAAGTTTTAATGTAAGTTAAAATCATTTCTTCTAAACAATTCCCTATATTCGAGAGACAGTTTTATTTAAAGCCAATAGCTTAAAAAACCTAGTTTTTAAGTTTAGTTGCATGAGTAGGACTGATAATAGACATTAAATTATGTTAAAACTAATCATATATAAATATCCTACAAACTGACCCATTCCACATATTTTAGAACCAAATAAGATTATGACCTGCACAATGTTAGGAACATCAGTGACCTAATTTCTTTGATATAAATTCTTTGATCTTAATGTTAGTATCATTGTGCACAATGGTGCCTTTGTCAGTATTGGTAGGCAGTGGGCCAATAACCTGAAATCTAGGTGAAATAATTAGTGAAACGTGGTGAAAATAGCTGTTATTCCTGTGTTTTTTAAGCTTTGTGAATTATTTTTACAATCTTGTTTTCTCTTTTTATATAGGGTGAAGGTGCAGCTATTATAGATGTTGCCGAAGCAGGAATTATTGATTTGTATCTTACAAAAATGTGGGGACTGAAGTATGCAACTAATGCAGCATGCACTATACTGAAAGTTGATCAAATAATAATGGCAAAACGAGCTGGTGGTCCAAAAGCACCTCCAGCAGGAGGCCAGAATGATGAAGATTAAAGACATTCCTCTTATTTATACAGTTGTTACTAAACCATAATCATTATTACAAAAATCACTTCTTTACTTGCCTGAAATGTTACATTATTGGCTCTGTAAGTTGGTTTTGTACAAAACTATTTAACTCATTAATTTGCTCACATTGATCTGCCTTACCAATAAAGTTTTTATTTATTTAAGAAAACTACAATTACTGTTTGTTCTACAATGCTACAACCTGAATTTTCTGGCAGTTAACATTGATTTTATTAATTTAGAACTGTAATTATCTGTTCAGAGGTTTTTCTTGATTTATGTTTTGGACTAATTTCCAAATTAAATTCACTAAATGCATTCCTTTCTGGAACCACACTTGGATACTTTATTTTCAGTTGACAATAAATTAAACATTCCATTTGATGTACCAAGGATTTCAGTGACACACTATAAGTAATGTTCACTGTTTGTAATTCACATTAGCATGAAGTTTACTAGAGCTCAGCTCAATACATGAAGTCTTAAAGAATAACAGTAACTGAAAAAAATCATCGTATTGAAAATACTAATTTAGAGTCAGTGTGTTCTATTTGTACATTCTTTCAAGGCCTCCATCCAACACCCGGCAGTGGCCAGCATACTAAGCTCACACATGGTGTCAAACTTGGCATGTGGGTGACACTGGAAACTCTGAAACTCTCAATATAACTGAATCTGAATTAGCATTAATGACAACATATCATGGGTCTGGTGATGAACACATCAGCTTTTTTTAAAATACAAGAAAGATGCTAAGGCTTTGTACCCTTCCACATTGTATGTTAGTAAGTGAACAAAACTGGATTTGAGATCAGTGGTAAATTTTCTTCTCACATATGGAAGAAACAAGAGTACAAGCTCATCAGGTGTGCAGCAATAATAATCAAATGTTTCAACTTTTTTATTACAGAACATCATTAAATTTTTACAGTAATAATGGGAAAATTGACCAATCTCTATATAGAATATCATAAACTGGGGCAGCTTTGCCACATTTATGTTCTGCCTGGTTTACCTAATAAAGCAAAAAGGTTTTGAAACCATCCTAAGACATGTGTCCTGATCTCTAGTTTTGCAGCATGTGAAGATGAGTGTTCATAGATTAAAACAATAAAAAATCTGTCTGTCCAAGTTATCTGATAAACTGGGCAACTTTGCTAATTGTATTAAAATCAGTGTGACTCATCAAAGCAATTACAGAAAAAGAAGTTTAAAGAAATGGAAAAAGTTTACACATTGGTATTAAACACTCTAATGCAAATATACTTAAAAGGAAAGTTAAACAAAAAGGTACATACAGAAATTCAAATCTTAAAAGTTTGACTTTACATCAGAAAAGAAAAAAAAATTGCCTTGGTTTTGACTGTAAGGATGATTAATTATGTGTACAAAGTCTTACATTCAGGGAAGCTTCATCTGGCATATTTGGGAACTAAAAACTTTTCTCCTTGTGTTGGACTAAGGAACACCAATCACTCTCCATCTCAATGGAATTGAGTAAGTTTACCTAGAAAATGCTTGATACTTCTATCATAACAAATGTTCCAAGCTGTAGACATTTAAAATCATGGTCATTCTGGTATTTGTTTCATTATGTTCATCAATGGGTGAATTATGATCCTCTTCACAGAAAAAAATTTTGATACCTTCATGCTCTCAGTTTGGTTCGAATGAGCCTTTGGCATTTTAATGACATGTACAGAAATCCAAAAATGCTTGATTAAAAAGTGTGAAAGGGGGAAGAAAAAAGACAAAATTCTAGATTGACAAAGTTGTCCTATTTTTACCAAGCTTTCTGGTGTAACTTGCGAAAGTTACATTATTATGCTAAATACACCACACAGTTTTATTTCTAAAAGTGATTCTGAAATGTAATCATACAGGGTCCTCTTAAGTTCCCTTTACAAACATCTAGCAATTGTAGAGGGTACTGAGTGGATAATATTTTGAATTGGAATCCATGTGTGAAACATTTTGTTTCTGTGCTACAACCATCCAAAAACATGTTGGTAATGTGACCACTTTTACAAGTAATTAGGCATGGCACAGTACATCCCTTGTTTTACAATTCCATTCACTAATAACCAGAGAAATAAAAAGGAAATTGAATTAGTTTTCATGAACACTTTTTTAATGTTAACCTTAAACCGTTTTTGTCCATGGGTTAGCATTCTGATCCAGTACGAGTGTGGTTCAATGTGGTGTCCATAGACTTCAGTGCACACATGTACCTACGAATGATGTACAAACACAATATCACAGCTGGCTTCTGCAATCTTTACTGCCATGACCACAACTCGTGCTAACATATCTTATGCCTTTGTAGAAGTGTCATAAATCAAACACTTCATTCCGCTCCAGAGGAGAAAGACCAATGGAGTCAAATCCAGTGATCATGAAAGCCACTGATTGGACCACCTCAGCCTATCTATCTGCACCTGAATCTTTAGTCCAGATGTTTATGAACATGATGTGAAAAGTGAGCACATCTGCTGTCAAGTCGAAACTACACGTAAATGAGGCTCGAAACACTTCAGAGGTAGGATAGACATCAAATGATGACAGCTGATCCAATGTAAGCCACCCCCCACATTATTGGATACCTACCTAGCAAACATGTTTTCAAATGGCTGTCTACTCAGTCCCTTCTACAAGCCCTAGAAGTTTCTAAGGAGAAGTTTAGAGCTCTGAAGACAAGAAATTCTATAGTTTTCATTTACGGCAGAATGAGTGAGCAGGACGAGACACTTTTGTAGACTACGAGAATATGCGTGTTATACAAGCTGAAAGAAAATACACTGCAAAGACCAGGAAACAATAACTAAACCTAAAATGCATATCAAATCAGTCATTCATTGTTTGTCCCTTGCAATGAAAGCATTGGTGCCTCCATTGGATAATTAAGGGCACCAAACACAAGTGGCTAAGTTGCTCTGCTTGGCAAAGTTGTCCCACTTTATGGTACACTTTTTCTTCTATACTATTTAGAGGTAAATTTTGATAACAATTTTGTTGTAATTGTTGAGCTGTATTATTTAAAGTATGCTGCTTTAAGTGATTCAGTATTTGGCCATTATTATTTTTTGACAAAATTTGAAAATATTTAACTGCTTCCAAATCCATACTCTTCATGCCTTATGTAAAACATAATTATATGCCATTGACAAGCTGAATACCTCTGTCACACTAATTATTGAGTGTGATTCATATCTGATTCTACCTTTGTGTACATTCTTCGCAAGCCATTGTGAAATGCATAGCAGAGGATACTTGGACCATTGCTAGTCATTCCCTTTTCTGTTGTACTCACACATGGCGCAAGGGGAAAAATTACAATCTGTTTTCTGTGTACGGACTGTAATCTCCTTTTCTTTTTCGTTATATGATATGAAAATTGGAGTCAGTCAGAATTGTTCTGCAGTGTGCCCCAAATACTGGTTCTCTGAACTTTCTCAGTAATGCTCAGTCTTCTGTGTGAGATTCATCATCATAGTTTTCAATGTCAAAGCATACTGTGGATGGATGTTTCACATTTATATCTGTGAAAAAAACTTTGACTCATGTGCAAACGTGGTTTGAGGAACAATACGGGGCTTACCTCGACAAATGCTTCAAAACTTTACCTTGCTTTTTTACAAATCATTTAGTGCCTCTTCTTTGATTCATGTGTTCCCGAATCCAGGTAGAAAGTATTTTTTACCATCTCTTCATTAACTGAACTGTTGTACAAAAACTGCCTAGGTGACGATGACGTCATTAGAGATAGAGCACAAGCTTGGATTATGGAAGGAAGGGGAAGGAAATCAGACATGCCCTCTCAAAGAAACTATCCCAGCATTTTCCTGAAGTGATTCAGCAAAATCACAGAAAGCCTAAGTCAGGATGGCCTGATGTGGTTTTGAACCGTCGTCGTCCTTAAAGCGAGTCCATTGTGCTAACCACTGTGCCACCTCACTTGGTGAGAGGAAAGTAATTTGCTATTTGTTGCAAATACCATGACTTATTTATTGACGTATCTTTGATTTGGTGGTTAAGATTAAAAAACTGATGTGACTGTCTTTCAGAAGTTTCTGCAAGAATTGTTTCGGCAACCATGAGCCAGACAACCCTGAGAAACTGAGGTAATACCTTTGTATGTGGTGTAACATGTCATTTACACTATATTTCTTGGGTGCCCTTTTGAAGTTCTTTTGACGACTTGGGTGATATTAGTGATGATGATTGTGAACAGTTCCACTAGTGCATTAGTTACATGGAAAAAGTCTTGTCAAGGCAAATGGGGTGCTGCAACGTTCTCTGACTGCTGCTGTAACCTTCAAAGAAATATGCCCGAGACAAAATGCATTTGGATCTCTTTGTGAATGGTCATCATTTTTCTGGAAACATTTTGCAAATAGATCACACCTTGGCAATAAAAGTGAGAATCCGACCCCTGTGGCAGAGCGGTTCTAGGCACTTCAATCCGGAACCGCACCACTGCTACGGTCGCAGGTTCGAATCCTGCCTCGAGCATGGATGTGTGTGTGATGTCCTTAGGTTAGTTAGGTTTGGTTTAAGTAGTTCTAGGTTCTAGGGGACCTATGACCTCAGATGTTAAGTCCCATAGGCCGAGCCATTTTTGAAGAGTGAGAAAAGTAAAAAAAAAGGCAATTTTTGTCACAGAAAAATACATGTGAAGTGCCCCAATGTACATGAAAAAATATTGAAATGTACTGCCAATAATACTTACTTGAAATTTTAAGGACGCTTATACTATTTCAGTATGAGATTAAAAAAATTGAAGTTCAAGTTGGAATATCAACAATATTATAAAAGGATAGTGTGCTACTTACCATAAAGATAACACATTGTGTTGCAGACACACACAATGAGAAGACTGTTATACTTTTAAGTTGAAGACTGTTAACAACCTTTCCTTAGGACATGCTGATTTTAACTGTTTCTTGGTAATTTGTGCATGGGTATTTCAATTATGTACAAAAATGTGTGTTTCTTTACTCAATCTAGTTGTCTAGACAAAAATACGCAGATGTGTTTCCTTTTCTTTGTTAATGAAACTGAAGTATGAACCCAAGTACTAGTATTTTATTAGGTATGGCTTGGAAAAAATGACTGACATGCTTAGTTGCATTCAGGAAATAAGCCATTTACACAGTTGTAACATACAGAAAAGGTGGTAAAGATGTTGCCTGCCTCATTAAGAGCCAAAGTTCTGATGCTGTAAGAGTGAATACAAATGTTAAAACATTTTCTCGGAAGCCTAAAAGTGTAAAGATGCTAAAATGAGAATTTTGTTTTTGAATCCCTGTAATAATTATTTGCATTCCTCAGCAACATTTGAAAATAGAAAAAGTGATGTTTTTAAACAGCTGCTGCAGTTTATAGTGCCATAAGTTCAAAATATGACCACATTTTTATTTTGAATGTGCTTCTGCACCTCATTCACAATGCACCATCGTTTGTCAGAGTTTATACAGGCCAGTCACTTGGTGGCACTGCAGCAGCAAAACTGCAAAAACATGCTGAAAAATGTGGGAGCTTTGTGATTCAACAGCGAGTTAGAAAAAGAAAAAAAATCAGAACTGGGCTATTTGCAGTGTCATATTATTCATTTTAGTTGTAGATGATCTGCGGTGTTGGTACTGTAGTTCGTAGTTGTTTACAAATTATCAGTTTTCATTGTGTATTGATGGCTATTGTGTGGAATTAACACAGTTGAAAAACAAATCATGGTAGTTTTGCCTTAAAGAAAGGTCTACAGCCAGAGTTACAGAAGAGAGTGGAAAACGACATGGAGTTCGTGTTGATTGAAGCCTGTGCCAGGTAACACAACTAAAGTCTATTGTAGCCATTGCCAGTCCGAAATATGTGTAGAACTTAATGACTTGAAGAAATATTTGGGAACGAAAAAATGCAGAGCAAAATATGAAATGATTTCTCAAAATAAGGAGCTGACATTTTCACTGGCACCAGTGAAGAGCTGAGTGTATGTTAACTTTGCACATTGCTGAATATAGTTAAATTTCCAACATTGATCACTTGACTGATGTGAATAAAAAAAATGCCCTAAGGCTTAGAAATCAACAAATGTCATGAAATTATGTAGAACCAAATGAACAGAGCTAATAAATTATATTCTAGCACTCTTTAAGTGACTTAGGTGGCCAAAAATATAGTTCATTAGTAGGTGACTCCATGGATGTGAACGTCAGGAAATAGTTGCAAGGTAGTTTGAAACAGAAAAAGTAGTATATGGGTTGTAGCTTCGCAGTTTCTGGAAAGTTCTGATGCCATTGGAATGGTGTCAGTTCTGAAACAGTGTTTAAGTTCATGACCTCAAACTACACAACATTTAATTACAGTAGGAACTGATGATGCAGCTCTAATGGCAATTGTGAAAATGCAATGTAATCTTCTGTATCTGATTTTGATATATTGTGTCTGTCACTCATTGCAGTTGGGAGTAATGCGCACATCGGAAATTACTTTGTCACGAAACATAGATTTTCTGGTCTGTGAAACATACGCCTGATTCTCATACACGTCAAAGTGCCAAACTGAGTATAAAAATATATTTGAGCTTACTAATTTCGGTGATGCACCATTAAAAACATTCAAGGTGTGTGACACACAATGGCTGTCTATCGACCCAACTACAGCAAGAATATTATCGCAGTGAGATGAATTAAAATTGCATATTATGACTACTGATTACTAAAGACCAATGTCACACAGCAAAGGTGCTTTATAATATACACTTTTTTTAAAACTGTTCTTAGTGAGGTACAACAGACATTCAAAATCTTTGAGAGAGAAAAAGCAAACTCTGTAAAATAGTTAAGGTCTGTGGCAGCTTTGCTATGTTCAGTCGTCTGCCAAACAATTCTGTTACCGACAGCAGCAACAACCAACTAAGACTACATAGATCTCAAAATTAGAGACCAACTCATTATCGTCCCATACCTCGGAAATTTTTTTTTAGTCACATGTGCAGAAATGTTGTCATATGTCAGTGTTGCATGAATAAAAAAATGATCTGTTGATTTGAATGTGAAGCTAGGAGAAGAAATCCAAAAACGACTTCCAACCAATTACAAAGCTTCAGAAGAAATGACACTCTTGAGTGAGAAAGAAACTTTGAAAGGATCAGAAGACACTTTGCCTCATTAACTGATAGCGTAAAGGAAGTGGGATACTATGAAGAAAATAACTGACAAAATCTTGCAGCAGGTGGCAAATATTCTCTTTGTTGATAGGAATCTCCTAAATTAGTAGATTTTGGGCTAAAGTAGCAGAATATAAAAAAAAGCGGTTGGAATAAAGAATTGAAGTGACTACACTGTTGCTGTTACATCCTTATCACTCTCTAATGCTGAAGCAGAAAGGGTGTTTAGCTTCATACTGTGAAAAAAACTCTCCAAACAAACTGTATGGTAAATTCTCTTCTTCGCATCAGAAACAAACTAAAGATTAAAAACATGAGTTGCTTGACATGATGTGCCAGATGATGTTATTAACCAAGTTGGTAAAGGAAGACCAAGTGAAATTGGAGAGGCTTCAACTTCTTTTCAGTTAGCACAGTTGATGATCCTGGAGACTTCTTACATGATTTTGAAATTTTAGTAAAAACATGTAACTAGTAATTATATTTTCTTTTATGAAAGCTTTGCATTATACATGCACCGAGATGTCATCAAAAGTCTGATCAATATACTCATAATTGCGAGCAAATTTTACTATGGAAGCAGCCGTGAGATCACAAAAAATTAGCTGTTTCATACTTCATATTTATGAGTGCGTTATCCGGGATTTCAAGGTAACACGTTTAAAATGTCCCAGTGTATGAATTTTAACAACAATTTAATGTACATAATTAAGCTAGAAATTGTTAACAGCAAAAAGTATATTTTTGTCTTTAATGATAATGATAATGATGATGATAATGATAATATCAATAAATTAATGTGAGTTTTAGTTTGTCATACCAAGTTTGTAAAATATCACAAGAATAAAAGAAAAATAGGATCATTAAAAATATCTTGTAGTACATTATTGTCTGGCAATAACAAAGAGCTCAAAATAAACATAATTTCCCGCCCCTGACACTATCTTTGCCATTAAGAAAGTTTACCAACATCTGATGGATTTTAGTGAACATTATTTTACATATCTAGTGCAGCTTTTTAACATGACTAGCGACTTTACGTTTTATGCAGTGGCCCTAACCATCACTGGAGCAATATGGGAGAAACAAATGCCACAGCTTTTCGCTATCTCTGAGGTAATGGTGGTGGACTGTAAAGTGATGATTGCACTGGCTCTTGGTTTCAGTCTCAAAGGAAGCCAGTGCTTTGCCTATTCTACGACAAAGGTGCAAGTACCCATATCGAAAAACATTAAGGAAACCTTGAGAATATTCGTTCATCAGAAGTCCTTTTCTTCCAGGATACCATATTGTAAGAGGAAAAAACTCATGATACTGCACACTCAATCCCTTTTTCTGCTTTTGCTGACATTTCTTGGTTTTGGAAATACACAAAACACAATTTTATTTATGAAACTGTGGTGCTGAACAATTTTCTAACTGGACTTCGTAATGCATGTAACCCAGGTGCCAAATTTCCATGCTACTTTAGCATGACACAAGACAAAAAGTAAGTATGACCTTTTGAAGCCTAAAGTGTGTAATAGCTTGCTAATGTGTTCTGATTTGGGATGTTCATATTATATACACCTCATTTTATTAAAACAGGTTATAGTGTAAGTTGTAGTTCATTTGTATTTGTTTTGTGTGTATTTTAATAGTGTCTTTCCATTAGTTTATTGACCACAACAGTAAAAATAAGAGAGGAATGAAATATCAACAATATATTGTTAACATTCTGTAAAACACACTGACAATGGCTAAGTAATTTACCAATTCCATGTCTGTAGAAATCTGCTTGTTTGAAGCTAAAGTTATTGCCAAGCTAGGTTTGAAATGCATTTTCGTTTGGAAAGGAATTATGTTGATGGTTGTTAGACTGGGAATGGGATGGGTAAACATTTGAGGGTGGAGTTTATGTATTTAATTTGCTCATAACAAGTAATTTTTACATGCATGTGCCTTTTTTAACGAAGTATATAAAGAGCAAAAGTGAAATTTTTACAATTAGAGTTTCATTTTACATTATTTCTTATTACATTACGAATGTAAATAAAGTATATAAAACAATAAAAATTAATTTCTTATTACATCATTTTTAATTTTTTCAATTAGAATTTTCTTTTTACATTATTTCTTATTACATCTGCTGTCTTATTACTTCATAATTCATTTAGGGGCAGATTATAGGGGAATTTTTTAATAAACAACTGCTGTTCGCACTTTTAAAAAGTATGGCCCGTCACTGTTTTGATTTCATCCGGTAATGAATTGTGGAAGACAGCTCCGTGGATATAGGGACTTTTAGCTGTTAGTCAATTTTCTGGTAACCATATGAAAGTCTTTTTTTATGCCTCGTTTCGTAGTAGTGGATGTCCATATTTCTTTTTGTGATCTTAATGTCTTCTTTCACTAGCATTATGGTTTCTAGTATATACATGGCATAAACTGTAAGAATATTGTGTCTAGTGTACACTGTTTTACAAGAGGTTATTTGTTTTACTTAGTGATCCTTACGGATCACTTTTGCAGTATGAAGACTCTCTTCATATTTGTTTGGCATGTGCTGCCCCACAGCACATCCCATATGACAAGAAAGGGTATACTAACTCATAATATACAGTCCTTAGAGTTTCCGAATTTAGATATGGTGATAATCTTCTTAGTACATACAGACTGGATGTTTTTTTTTGCAGACATGGTCAACTTACTGCTTCCATAAGAGTCTGTGGTCTATGTATAGTCCCAAGAATTTACAATCTGAACAGCTATTTGACAGAGTTTCCTTAGTCTCAATGTTGTGCCTGTTTATAACACTGGGTTTAAAAGGAATGATATTTGTTTTTTCCATGTTTACTTTCAAATTGTCTTTTTTGAAGTGTGCTGTTGCCTTTTCAATAAAGCTACGAATTTCTTTGACTAGGCTGGTCTCACTGTCTACACAACAGACACCAGATGCATCATCAGCTTACATAGTGACCAATTACTTACTGTCTAGAGAACTTGTGAAATCATTTACGTAACATATGAATATGACTGGACCTAAAATGGAGCCCTGGGGAACCCCAAGATGTATTTTTCTTATACCTGAGCTCTCCCGCTCTAGTATTTATCCATTGTAATATAGGGTATCTGTGCACTGTTGCCTGCCTTCTAAATATGTTTCAAGCAATTGCACAAGTTTTCCAGTGACACCACTCTTGGCAATTTTGACAAGAGTACATCATGGTGTACTCTGTCAAAAGCTTTTGAGAGGTCCAAGAATAATCCTGCTGTTTGAGACATTTCATTTATGTTTTCAAGTACACGGTGAACAAATTGTACAGCTGCTGACATGGTACTTCGACCCTTCCTGAAACCATGCTGGAAATCCCCTAGTACCTCAGCGTTATTGTAGTGTTCCAGGATTCTTTTTAATATTATTTTTTCTATCAGTTTGCTGAATGTTGAGATAAGGGCTATGGGCCTGTAGTTCTGTACATACTGTCTTCCCCCTTTTTTGTGTTATGGTTTAATTATAGCCAGTATCAACCTGTCGGGGAAAACACCTCCTTCGAGTGTACAATTTATAAGATGAAGTAGTGGTTTCAACAGTTCATGTTTGCATTTCTTCATTAGATGTGGAGAAATTTTATCTATTCCTGCTGATCTTTTGTTTTTGAGGCTATCAATGTGCTGCGAAATATCATAAGCACTTATTGCGGGTAGTTTACTACTGCAGTTCTGTTTGTCACTACTTGTGAATATGTGATGTTTATCCTGTTTCATACATACATCATTTTTGACAATGTCTATGAAGTAATTATTGAAAATATTGCTGACCAGACAAGGATCAGAAATGGCCTTATTGTTTGCGGTTAATTCTACATTATTAATTTTGGTGTGTGTTTCCTTCCTTCTTATTTTATTTACAAGTGATCAGCAAGACTTTGAGACATTATCTGAGTTTTGTATCCCTTGGCTGATTATTTCTGCTTTTAATTTATTAACTTCTTTTCGGTACTTGTATTTGTACTACTTGTGGTTTCTTTATGTACCTCTGAGTCAGTCTGTGTAAGCGATACACGTTTTCCATTTTTTTTTTTTAGGTCTTTTGTTTTACATCTAATGGTACAGGTTTTGATGTTAAAGGTTGGTTTTTGTGAATGTTTACTTTTGTTATTAGCATGATCCTATTTAGGTGCCCAGTCAGGATTTCTGCAAATTCGTTCCATTTATTGTTTACCCCATTGGTAGTAATAACTGATTCCCATGATTCCTGACTTAAACTAAGTCTTAGCTTGGCAATGTTGTTTGCAGATAGTATTCGCTTGTGCTCATACATTTTTCTTGGTTTGAACTTGGTATTACATTTTAGTACTAGTGTTTGGCCTAAATGATGTGAAAGGTGACCATTTATGATGTCTGCTGAGATGATATGGTCAGAATTTGTAATGATATGATCAATTGATGTGGGTTTGTTAGACATTCTAGTGGGTACTACGCCAAGAATGTCTTCAGCCCCATAGGAGAGCATAAAAGCTGCAAAACGCTTGCTTTCCTGGTTGTTGAGTAAGGTGTTTACGTTCAGATCTCCAAATATAACATTTACATTTCTGCAATCTGACATTGATTTACTTAGAACTGCATCAAATGATACCAGGAAAACATCAATGTTTCCACTTTGAGGTCTATATATACCTATAACAGTGAACGAAACAGTACAAAATGTGAGTTTAAGAGCTGTAATTTCGAAATCTTTGTGAGCATTGATTTTTTTTTTCCATAACACTTTTTGTGGCTGTTATTAACTTACATTTTCTCACGTAAATGGTGACACCACCGCCTTTATTTTATGTTCGACAGCAGAATGCTGCTAGGTTGTAGTCTCGTAATTTGAATTGATGAATGTTGTCTATTGTTTTTAGGTGTTCTGTGACTATTACTACATGTGGAGCTAGCTGTGTGATGAATGATTCAGATGCATCTATTTTGTTTCCTAAACCCTGTACATTATAATGCAGACATGATAAATTGCACTCATTTGAAATGAGGTCTGCTTGAGGCATATGTGGATCATGTACACTCGCATCTGGTGTTGCATTGATGGAAAGTTTTACTGCCCTAAGAAAAATGTCACTTTTGTCCTGCTGATGTGTTGTATCACTGACCTGGTATTTTGTGGTTGATTAATCTGTGAATTAGTGATTTTTGTCTTTGAGAGGGGTGGCCACTGTAGCATAACACTCCGCATTCAGTTTGTTGTTTACTATTTCTTCGATCCGTGTTATAACCATGTCTCTTCCTAGTTTGTTGAGGTGTAGACCATGGATTGTGTGGAAACAGTTTCAGAGATGACTTTCCACACACACTCCTGGATAGTTTTGTTTGTGGAATCAGTAGACTTTGATATCATGTAGTAGATAGAGCCAATTGGGGCTGTTTTGTTAGTCATTTTTCTTTGCAGAGAAGTTTGTAGTGCATAGCACCCATTTGTGCGATTGGATGGAAAAAATTACCTGCTCACACCACCCTTTGCTGGAGGTAATGTCTTTTTGTTATAACTCAATCATCAATTGCTTCTATTATGAATATTTATAATGACACGTCATCAGTAACAATATTTTGTAGGAACGCTTGGTGATCAAGATGATGATGATGATGACGATGATGATGATGATCAAGCCAAAGTGCAGTAATATTCACTCCATTGATTTCTGTTGCTTTGAATCAGAAAATGCAGTAGCTTACTTCAAAGTAGCCTATTTAGTGTAAATGTTGCAACATATCAGATAATATGTGAATTATTGAGGCTTCCTGAATGTGGAAAATTATTCATGCCACAACGATCTTCCGTGAAACAAGGAAATCTGATTGCACTCGCCCACACACATTGTGCCGTACTGAGGTGATCCTGTGCCTTCCTCCCTCCAGCCAGATAAATTGTCTTTCTGCAATTTTTTTCCTACATACATTTAGGAAATTTTGTAAGGTAGATTAAATAAAAATGAAGTGTTATTGAAAAATATTACTGAAATGTTCTAAAAAGTCATTCAAATTGTCACTGCCACAAGGCCAAGTATCATCTAGATATCTGAAAAACGAAAAAAAAAAAGTTTCAAAGCTGCAGACTCCAAAGCATATTCCTTGAAATCCTCCATAGGTAGGTAGACGATACTATAGTTGTTTAGCCACATAGCAGTGAAAATTTGGATGACGACTTAGAACACACAAATTCAGTCCACTTGAATATTCGTTTTCCGATGGAGGTGGAAAACAATGGCTGTCTTTCCTTCCTTGATATTTCGGTCGGGGAAGGTGGATGGTACGTACGTTGGGACATGCCGTTTGTAGAATCTGACTCACACTGGTAGGCAGGTAGTTGGCACCATTCGGTTCAATGTAAATGTAAAGGGGTACTTAGTACCTTGGTTCACACGGCCCATGTCATCTCAGGCCCTAAGAGTTTGTCAGCAGAGTTAGCCCATTTTGAAGACACCTTTCATCAGAATGACTATAGTGAAAGACAGGTAAGACATGAGTTGTGCTGTCAACCAACTGTATACCAGGTGAGTGATGATTATGCTGAGATGGTACCAAAGTCTATGGCCTTTTTTCCTGACCTAGGGACCATTTTGGACAGGATTGGTCGTATTTTGCGGAATATGATGTGAAGTGTGTGTTTAGACCGCCATCTAAGATCAAGGTCCTGTAAAGGATGATCTCATTTTGCGTAAGGCGGATGTCTACCGTGTTCCTTGCAGTTGTGGCGTCTCATATTATCAGGACTGTGCAGGACCGGTGTACTGAGCATAGGCGGCACATTCGCTTACAACAACAGAGCAAAACTGCCTGCAGAACATTGTCTTGGCACCGGTAATCCTGTAGAATATAACAAGGAGATTCTGACAGGCACTTCCAGCTACTGAGATAGTGTTGTTACGGAAGCTGTTGAAATTAAATTACCAAGTAACCTTATAAATAGAGATGGTGATTTTCATATGAATTCTTTATGAAATCCAGCTCTCGCACTTGTCAAAAAACAGGACAGTACTATCTCACCTGTTGATTATTAATTTCACTATCGATAACTTCCTCTCATGAACCATGGACCTTGCCGTTGGTGAGGAGGCTTGCGTGCCTCAGTGATACAGATAACCATACTGTAGGTGAAACCACAATGGAGGGGTATCTGTAGAGAGGCCACACAAACGTGTGGTTCCCGAAGAGGGGCAGCAGCCTTTTTAGTAGTTGCAGGGGCAATAGTCTGGATGATTGACTGATCTGTCCTTGTAACACTAACCAAAAAGGCCTTGCTGTGCTGGTACTGCGAACGGCTGAAAGCAAGGGGAAACTACGGGCATAATATTTCCCGAGGACATGCAGCTTTACTGTATGGTTAAATGATGATGGCGTCCTCTTGGGTAAAACATTCCGGAGGTAAAATAGTCCCCCATTCGGATCTCCGGGTGGGGACTACTCGAGGATGTCGTTATCAGGAGAAAGAAAACTGGCGTTCTACGTGGAATATCAGATCCCTTAATCGGGCAGGTAGGTTAGAAAATTTAAAAACGGAAATGAACAGGTTGAAGTTAGATATAGTGGGAATTAGTGAAGTTCGGTGGCAGGAGGAACAAGACCTCTGGCCAGGTGAGTACAGGGTTATAAACACAAAATCAAATAGGGGTAATGCAGGAGTAGGTTTAATAATGAAAAGGAAAATAGGAATGTGGGTAAGCTACTACAAACAGCATAGTGAACGCATTATTGTGGCCAAGATAGATATGAAGCCCACATCTACTACAGTAGTAAAAGTTTATATGCCAACTAGCTCTGCAGATGACGAAGAAATTGAAGAAATGTATGATGAAATAAAAGAAATTGTTCAGATAGTGAAGGGAGATTAAAATTTAATAGTCATGAGTGACTGGAATTCGAGTGTAGGAAAAGGGAGAGAAGGAAACATAGTAGGTGGATGTGGATTGGGGCTAAGAAATGTAAGAGGAAGCCGCTTGGTAGAATTTTGCACAGAGCACAACTTAGTCATGGTTTAAGAATCATGAAAGAAGGTTGTATACATGGAAGAACCGTGGAGATACTAAAAGGTATCAGATAGATTATATAATGGTAAGACAGAGATTTAGGAACCAGGTTTTAAATTGTAAGACATTTCCAGGGGCAGCTGTGGACTCTGACCACAATCTATTGGTTATGAACTGTAGATAAAAACTGAAGAAACTGCTGAAAGGTGGGTATTTAAGGAGATCGGACCTGGATAAACTGACTAAACCAGAGGTTGGACAGCGTTTCAGGAAGAACATAAGGGAACAATTGACAAGAATGGGGGAAAGAAATACAGTAGGAGAAGAATGGGTAGCTTTGAGGGATGAAGTAGTGAAGGCAGCAGAGGATCAAGTAGGTAAAAAGACGAGGGCTGGTAGAAATCCTTGGGTAACAGAAGAAATAATGAATTTAACTGATGAAAGGAGAAAATATAAAAATGCAGTAAATGAAACAGGCAAAAAGGAATACAAACGTCTAAAAAATAAGATCGAGAGGAAGCGCAAAATGGCTAAGCAGGGATGGCTAGAGGACAAATGTAAGGATGTAGAGGCTTATCTCACTAGGGGTAAGATACATAGATACTGCTGCCTACAGGAAAATTAGAGAGACCTTTGGAGAAAAGAGAACCACTTGTATGAATATCAAGAGCTCAGATGGAAAACCAGTTCTAAGCAAAGAAAGGAAAGCAGAAAGGTGGAAGGAGTATACAGGGTGTTAAAGGTACAGCCAAACTTTCAGGAAACATTCCTCACATACAAATAGAGAATAGATGTTATGCGGACATATGTCCGGAATGCTTAATTTCCATGTTAGAGCTCATTTTAGTTTCGTCAGTATGTACTGTACTTCCTCGATTGACCGCCAGTTGGCCCAATTGACTTCGGTGCTTGTGTTGACGTGTGACTCATTGCTCTACCGTACAAGCATCAAGCACGTTAGTACGTAACATCAACTGGTTACTGTTCATCACGAACGTGGTTTTGCAGTAAGTGCAATGTTTACAAATGCGGAGTTGGCAGATGCCCATTTGATGTATGGATTAGCACGGGTCAATAGCCGTGGCGCCGGTAACTTCGCATCGAGACAGATTTCCAGAACGAAGGTGTCCCGACAGGAAGACGTTCGAAACAATCGATCGGCGTCTTAGGGAGCACGGAACATTCCAGCCTATGACTCGTGACTGGGGAAGACCTAGAACGACGAGGACACCTGCAATGGACGAGGCAACTCTTCGTGCAGTTGACGATAACCCTAATGTCAGCGTCAGAGAAGTTGCTCCTATACAAGGTAACGTTGACCACGTCACTGTATGGAGATTGCTACGGGAGAACCAGTTGTTTCCGTACCATGTACAGCGTGTGCAGGCACTATCAGCAGCTGATTGACTTCAACGGATACACTTCTGCGAATGGTTCATCCAACAATGTGTCAATCCTCATTTGAGTGCAAATGTTATCTTCATGGATGAGGCTTCATTCCAACGTGATCAAATTGTAAATTTTCACAATCAACGTGTGGGCTGACGAGAATCCGCACGCAATTGTGCAATCACGTCGTCATCACAGATTGTCTGTGAACGTTTGGGCAGGCATTGTTGGTGATGTCTTGATTGGGCCCCATGTTCTTCCACGTACGGTCAGTGGAGCACGTTTTCATGATTTCATACGGGATACTCTACCTGTGCTGCTAGAACATGTGCCTTTACAAGTACGACACAACATGTGATTCATGAACGATGGAGCTCCTGCACATTTCAGTCGAAGTGTTCGTACGCTTCTCAACAACGGATTTGGTGACCGATGGATTGGTAGAGGCGGACTAATTCCATGGCCTCCACGCTCTCCTGACCTCAACCCTCTTGACTTTCATGTATGGGGACATTTGAAAGCTCTTGTCTACGCAACCCCGGTACCAAATGTAGAGACTCTTCGTGCTCGTACTGTGGATGGCTGTGATACAATACGCCATTCTCCAGGGCTGCATCAGTCCCTCAGGGATTCCATGCGACGGAGCGTGGATGCAAGTATCCTTGCTAACAGAGGACATTTTGAACATTTCCTGTAACAAAGTGAAGTCACGCTGGTACGTTCTGTTGCTGTGTGTTTCCATTCCATGATTAATGTGATTTGAAGAGAAGTAATAAAATGAGCTCTAACATGGAAGTAAGCGTTTTCGGACACATGTCCACATAACATATTTTCTTTGTGTGTGAGGAATGTTTCCTGAAAGTTTGGCCATACCTTTTTGTAACACCCTGTATAGAGGGTCTATACAAGGGCGATGTACTTGAAGACAATATTATGGAAGTGGAAGAGGATGTAGATGAAATGGGAGATATGATACTGTGTGAAGAGTTTGACAGAGCACTGAAAGACCTGAGTCCAAAGAAAGCTCCGGGAGTAGACAACATTCCATTAGAACTACTGACGGCCTTGGGAGAGCCAGTCCTGACAAAACTCAACTATCTGGTGAGCAAGATATATGAGACAGGCGAAATACCCTAAGACTTCAAGAAGAATATAATAATTCCAATCCCAAAGAAAGCAGGTGTTGACAGATGTGAAAATTACCGAAATATCAGTTTAATAAGTCACGGCTGCAAAATACTAACGCGAATTCCTTACAGACGAATGGAAAAACTAGTAAAAGCCGACCTCGGGGAAGATCAGTTTGGATACCGTAGAAATATCGGAACACGTGAGACAATACTGGCCCTACGACTTACGTTAGAAGCTAGATTAAGGAAAAGCATACCTACTTTTCTAGCATTTGTAGACTTAGAGAAAGCTTTTGACAATGTTGACTGGAATACTCTCTTTCAAATTCTGAAGGTGGCAGGGGTAAAATACAGGGAGCGAAAGGCTATTTGCAATTTGTACAGAAACCAGATGGCAGTTATAAGAATCGAGGGCCATGAAAAGGAAGCAGTGGTTGGGAAGGGAGTGAGACATCGTTGTAGCATATCCCCGATGTTACTCAATCTGTATATTGAGCAAGCAGTAAAGGAAACAAAAGAAAAATTTGGAGTAGGTATTAAAATCCAGGGACAAGAAATAAAAACATTGAGGTTCGCCGATGACATTGTAATTCTGTCAAAGACAGCAAACGACTTAGAAGAGCAGTTGAATGGAATGGACAGTGTCTTGAAAGGAGGATATAAGATGAACATCAACAAAAGCAAAACAAGGATAATGGAATGTAGTCGAATTAAGTCGGGTGATGCTGAGGGAATTAGATTAGGAAATGAGACACTTAAAGTAGTAAAGGAGTTTTGCTATTTGGGGGGCAAAATAACTGATGATGGTCGAAGTAGAGAAGATATAAAATGTAGACTGCCAATGGCAAGGAAAGCATTTCTGAAGAAGAAAAATTTGTTAACATCGAGTATTGATTTAAATGTCAGGAAGTCGTTTCTGAAAGTATTTCTATGGAGTGTAGCCATGTGTGGAAGTGAAACATGGACGATAAATAGTTTAGACGAAGAGAATAGAAGCTTTCGAAATGTGGTGCTACAGAAGAATGCTGGAGATTAGATGGGTAGATCACATAACTAATGAGGAGGTATTGAATAGAATTGGGGAGAAGAGGAGTTTGTGGCACAACTTGACTAGAAGAAGGTATCGGTTGGTAGGACATGTTCTGAGACATCGAGGGATCACCAATTTAGTATTGGAGGGGATCGTGGAGGGTAAAAATCGTAGAGGGAGACCAAGAGATGAATACACTAAGCAGTTTCAGAAGGCTGCAGTAGGTACTGCACAGGATAGAGTAGCATGGAGAGCTGCATCAAACCAGTCTCAGGACTGAAGACAACAACAACAACAACAACAATGGACAAAAGTATTTTACTCAAATAGTAATGTTACGTTTGTTGTATTGGCCGAAGAACCAATATCGTGTTGCGAATGGAGGCCGAAATGCACGCGATTTAGCTCACGCAGGCTGGCGTGATACGGGAAGAACTATACTGACGTGAGGCCTAGAACATGCAAGGAATGAGAATTCAGAAAGCGGACGTAATTAGTTTGATACTTAACTTTAATCCATTAATGATGAACGTCGCTCTTGACGGTACATGATTCACAACATTATCTGTTCAGAATACATTCTTGTAACTGAATATGGCGCCTTGCTAGGTCGTAGCAAATGACGTAGCTGAAGGCTTTGCTAAACTGTCGTCTCGGCAAATGAGAGCGTATGTAGACAGTGAACCATCGCTAGCAAAGTCGGCTGTACAACTGCGGCGAGTGCTAGTGGGTCTCTCTAGACTAGACCTGCCGTGTGGCGGCGCTCGGCCTGCAATCACTGATAGTGGCGACACGCGGCTCCGACGTATACTAACGGACCGCGGCTGATTTAAAGGCTACCACCTAGCAAGTGTGGTGTCTGGCGGTAACACCACAGTTTGCTTCCAAAGTGCTTTGGCTAAGCATTTTAAATGAAATGAAATGATCGTATGGCATTGTTGGCCGGGAGGCCCCATGCGGGGAAGTTCGGCCGACGTATTGCAAGCTCTTATTAGTTGACGCCACTTCGGCGACTTGCGAGTCAATGATTAAGAACACACAACAACCAGTCATCACGAGGTACAGAAAATCGCTGACACCGCCGGGAATCGAGCCCGGGACCCCGTGCGCAGGAAGCGGAACGCTACCGCAAGACCACGAGCTGCGGACAACATTTTTAATTATTAAATGGTTTGGCAGTATGACAGTTAGGTGAGCTTTTTGTCACTAGCGATACCAAGAAATCTCATCATTTCACCGAAGGTTGGAGTGGAGTCCATTTTCACTTCAAAAGACGTGTACAGCCGAAAACTGACAATCTGTTTATTCTGCCCATTCCTCCGGCTTCCTGTCACCATTAACGGTCTTGTGCTTAAATGGTTCAAATGGCTCTGAACACTATGTCTTGTGCTTACTTGAAGAGTGGAGAAAGAACTAAAAATTTAAGACCATCCCTTACTGTGGACATAATAATGCTACAAAAGAGGTGACAATAGTCGTGCAATACCTCCTAACATCGTCTTGGACCTTCTTTTGCCCGGTATAGTGCAGCAACTCGACATGGCAAGCACTCAACAAGCCGTTGGAAGCCACCTGTAGAAATATTGAGCCCTGCTGCCTCTATAGCTTCCATAATAGTGAAAGTGTTGGCGGTGCAGGATTTTGTGCAGCAATTGACCCCGCGATTATGCCCCGTAAATGTTCAATGAGATTCATGAGTGCATGGCTACGTGGCGTCTGCGCCACACTCGAACCCTACTATCAGCCACTGATAACAGAAATCGGGATTTATGTGACCAGGTAACAATTTGATGGGGTCCAACCGATGAGATAGTGAGACTGGGAGAGGGGTACAGGCGATGTCGTTCTGTTAGCAAAGTCTCTGGCATCGGTCGTGTGGTGCCATAGCCCATTAATGCCAAATTTCGCTGCACTGTCCTAGGTGATACGTTCGTCGTACGTCTCACATTGATTTCTGTGGTTATTTTACGCAGTGTTACTTGTCTGTCAGCACTGACAACTCTCCGCAAACGTCGCTGCTCTCTGTCGTTAAGTGAAGTCCGTTGGCCCCTGCGTTGTCCTTGGTGAGGCGTGAAATGTATTCCCGTCGTGCAATCATAATCACATGGGAAACCTTTTCACATAATTTTCAAATAACGTCTGGGAATTCAGCCAGGTAACACTTTCAGCGATCGCCGATATTTATGCGGGAGAACACCCCGCCACTTTCAAGGCAAACTGCAACGGACGGGCGGCGTACATGCAACTTTAAAACCTCGGTTCTCAGACTGAAGCAGGAAAGATAACACACACACTGAACACTAGTGCCACCAAAGATGACCAAAGTCAGAGCTATCGATAGCGAGACTATGAATTCGCAGGAGAGGCAGCATTGACTCTGTCCCTCTGTTTTTTGACAAGCGAGAGAGCCTGATTCCAAACAGAGTTTAAGCAGAAACCTTCATCCCTGTTAACGAGGTTGTTCGCTAATTTAATCTCAACTGCCTCCCCAATAACACTGTCCCAATAGCTGTACGTGCATGCCAATATCTCGGTGTTATTATATAACATGGGGTGACCAGTATCCAAGCAATGTTCGGCAATAGCAGATATATTTGGCTGCTGTAATCGTGTGTGCCGTTTATGCTCAGTACATCGGTTCTCCACGGTCCTGATAGTTTGACCAATATATGCCATGCCGCAGCTACAAGGAATGCGATATACCCCCGCCTTACGCAGTCCAAGATCATCCTTAACGGAACTCAAAAGTGCTCTAATTTTAGACGGAGGTCGGAAAACACATTTCACATCGTATTTCCGTAAATCTTGTTGGACGTGTTTCCTACGAAAGGCAAAAAGTCAAATATCACCGCCAATGCAATAGTCTTTTATACCTTGTGTACGCGATTCTGTCGTCATCTGTATATGTGCCTATCGCTATCCCATGGCTTATGTCACCTCAATATGTAGCCAAAAGTGAACAAGTCTTGCGTTTTTTGTTTGCTACTTGTAAGGTAACTTGTGTTAGGAATAATTTAAGAAATGGAAATAGGCTAAATGAGAGGAATGCGTCACAGGCCGTACTTGCAGGGGGACGAACTGTCACAGGTGGGAAATAGAATCTTCAAGACATACACATTTGGATACCTGGGATGCAGAGTAGATAAAGATGATAGGCTCTCGTAAGGCACTTCCACCCCCCCCCCCCCCCCCCCGCACCCCCCATAGTGACCTACGTATCTGGCGTATCTAATGTCCTCTACGTTCTAGGCCAAGTCTTCTGCCATGGAACATTTGGGGTGGTTGGGCAAACATGATGCGTGATCGATCCAATGGATTGATTCCTTCTACCACATTTGATACCACCTCTAGCTCAATGCATGAAAGACTCAACATCATGGTGATGATTTTAACCATATTCATGTTGTTGTTGTGGTCTTCAGTCCTGAGACTGGTTTCATGCAGCTCTCCATGCTACTCTATCCTGTGCAAGCTTCTTCATCTGCCAGTACTTACTGCAACCTACATCCTTCTGAATCTGCTTAATGTATTCATCTCTTGGTCTCCCTATAGAATTTTTACCCTCCACGCTGCCCTCCAATGCTAAATTTGTGATCCCTTGATGCCTCAGAACATGCCCTACCAACTGGTCCCTTCATCTTGTCAAGTTGTGCCACAAACTCCTCTTCTCCCCTATTCTATTCAATACCTCCTCATTAGTTACATGATCTACCCATCTAATCTCCAGCATTCTTCTGTAGCACCACATTTCGAAAGCTTCTACTCTCTTCCTGTCCAAACTATTTATCGTCCATGTTTCACTTCCATACATGGCTACACTCCATTCAAATACTTTCAGAAACGACTTCCTGACACTTAAATCTATACTCGATGTTAACAAATTCCTCTTCTTCAGAAACGCTTTCCTTGCCATTGCCAGTCTACATTTTATATCCTCTCTACTTCGACCATTATCAGTTATTTTGCTCCCCAAATAGCAAAACTCCTTTACTACTTTAAGTGTCTTATTTCCTAATCTAATTCCCTCAGCATCACCCGACTTAATTCGACTAAAATCCATGATCCTCGTTTTGCTTTTGTTGATGTTCATCTTATATCCTCCTTTAAAGACACTGTCCATTCCGTTCAACTGCTCTTCCAAGTCCTTTGCTGTCTCTGGCAGAATTACAATGTCATCGGCGAACCTCAAAGTTTTTATTCCTTCTCCATGGATTTTAATACCTACTCCAAATTTTTCTTTTGTTTCCTTATTCATATCTTCAGCAAACGGCTCCCTCACGCCCTGTTCATGCCCCTAACGAATGTCTTACAGTCACCTCATACCCCTGTCCGGGATCATTTGTTTGCATAGTTTTTGATGGAAGCTTTTTACAGTATCTCATGATATTGTTGCCCTGATCGTCAGTGGAACCAAACTGCCTGTAGGGCACGGATACAACATCTGTAAGATTTTGAGATCCCCTAATCAAAACACTTCCTTCTGCTGATTGAACAGTACTAAACAGTACAAAATCTGTGCTGCATTGAGAATAGTCTCCACTGAGAACACTTGCTCCTTCATCATCCCTAGTAGAGGTTGAGGTAACATTAAAAATCATACACTCCATTGCACTGCCGCTATACCTGGACCTGCTAACTTCTGATCTTGACAACCATCAACTTCCTGCTCCATGTTTAAATTAGCTCTACTAACTTGTACCAAAGCTGTTGAGAGCATATCAGTTAATGCCAACTCTATTTGGCAACCATCGCACGAAGTTCCTCAAGTACATCAATGTTTACTGCATCCTTAGTCAAGGAAGTTAAATCATACTACTAATTTACATAATGCTCTACCCAGGCTTTTAAGTAATTTATTTGTTACAAGAAGAACTTAATAAACATTTCAGTTTCAGATAATGCTTTATTGCAGCACTTCCACTCACTTTCTGCTGCTCCCCCCATGACGCTAACCACAGTGGCTCCTCTACTACCTGGAGAAGCTGTTGGGTCGACTTGGGTACCGTACTAGTGGAGCCAGTCTGCAGATGGATTCAGAGGCTAATTCGTCCTTCTGTAGACAGTTCATATCCAGCACATCTCTAACTGTCATTCCTGCAACACCAATAAAAAAGACCACAAGGACGTAGAAATGTCAGAACTATCCTACACATAACAGTACGCCCCTCACAACACACGGCCACACTCTGCTACCAATTGTGGTGCAGTAAGCAGGGGGAAGGGAAGGCGACTGGCGGTCGTTTGGGAATAAATACTTAACAAGTTTTAAATACATGAATAAGAGAAATCGGTAAATCAGAGTGCACGAGTAAATGTAAAACACCAGCAGGGCACAAAACAACAGGCAGCCGTACCATTAAAAAACACATGAGCTGGAAGAAATGATAAGAAAAGCAAAATATCAAGGTTCCAGCTCAGGACACAATATCTAAAAATAAACTAGGTGGAGTCAACACAATTAGCCCCAAAACTGATACAGAGAGAAATAGCAAACGACAATTAAAGCAAAGGGAACCATGCTACAAAATAAAACTAAACTAAACTCCGTCCGAACAGGCCTTGGAAGGCCCAACGGTACCGACCGGCCAGAGTGTGATCCTCAGCCCGCAGGCGTCACTGGATGCGGACATGATGATGATGATGATGATGATGATGATTGGTTTGAGGGGCGCTCAACTTAGCGGTTATCATCGCCTGTACAAATTCCCAACCTTTGCTCAGTCCAATCTCGCCACTTACATGAATGATGATGACATGATGAGGGCAACATAAACACCTAGTCACCTCGAGGCGCGGACATGGAGGGGAATGTGGTTGGTACACCGCTCTTCCCGACCGTATGTCAGTTTACGAGACCGGAGCCGCTACTTCTCAATCAAGTAGCTCCTCAGTTTGCCTCACAAGGGCTGAGTGCACCCCGCTTGCCAGTAGCATTCGGCAGACCGGATGGTCACCCATCCAAATACTAGCCCAGCCTGACAACACTTAACTTAGGTGATCCGACGGTAACCGGTGTTACCACTGCGGCAAGGCCGTTAGCATGCTACACAATGCTGGCCTTAATGTAATAAGATCAGACCAGCAATTCGAACATGGCGAGAAATTAGAGGCCAAAAGACATATCAGTTAGCACAATTGTCAATAAAATAAGTATACTTTTAGGGTATAATCTGCCCAAAATCTTCTCTCTGCTACTAAAATTTCTGATAACACCACTAGGCTTAGCAGCAATCCTACTGTTATGATAACAGAAAATGTAAGCTTAAGCTGTTATGATAACAGAAAATGTAAGCTTAAGCTGAAACATAGTCAAAGAGTTGTGTCTACACCTCGGTATTTCCGCTGAGTACGGTGCGTACGATACTCTTAGGTACTGTAGTCCAAGAGCACACACATGCTTGAGTCTCGTCAGCTCGACCTCCCCTGGAGCCACGATGCCAGGCGCCGTCCTCTAGACTGGAACAGGAACCAATGCCTCATGTTCATAACAAGTCACTTGAGCTCAGGCCCAGAGTCCACTGGGCCGCCTCCACTGCTGACCAGACGAAACTGCTGCTCCGTCTGTAAAGCCGACACTCGTCTCGCTCGCTTGTTGTGTTTCCTTGCTAAGCTGTCTGTTTACTGTCATGTCGTTGCTGAGGTTCCTCGCAGCTCCGGCATGATGGCTCTGGAAATTGTTATGCTCCAGTAAACTCTGGGCAATCCGCTGACAAGTCAAAGCTCGATACCCCACTCTCGCAAGCGGGAATACAGTGGTTGTAATTCACAGCACAGAGTAATGATGTTGGCAACATATATAGAAACTTCATTTATTTTTTGTGAAATCAGAACTGAATGTGAGCGAGCTTCTGAAGTTGGGGCTCTTTGATACGGCTGCTACTAGTCGGTGATACCACAGACCGGGAGCGAACTCTAAAATTAAGTTCACTCAATTCGTGACAAGTGAAAGTGACTCAACAGAAGTGATCCATTTTTCGCAAATGAGTGCCCTGTCGTTAGTAACAGACAAACAAACGAAAAAGTCATCAAATAGAATGCTACTTCATTTTATACACTTGAAACCTCCCCCTCACTTATCGACCTTTATGACAGTGAAAAATTAAACCGCGTCTACCTAATGGAAATTAGGGAAAAGCAATCGTCACCGAAGTTAATCTGTCGGTAAAGAGGGAGGAAGGGCTACATCTAAATCAAAGGAAAAATGCAAATGAAATTGGTGGAAATTAATTTTGAAAAAGGGTAAAGTTAATAAAGAAAGTAAATGTGCGGTCGCTACGTTAACAATTAACTGGCGTTAATTAGGTATTTGAGATTTGGGAAAAATTACGGTCGCCAGTCCTATCGACAACTACTATAATAACTGAAAAAGAAAGGTTAATGCACATATAATTAGCACTAAAAGCGTGGCAACTGAAGGTTGACACGTGTTGTGTGAAAACTGAATGTTTCTCAGAAGTAATAAATTTCCCAACACTCTGACTTAATTTAGCAAAATAATTATAAAAACCGGAAAATTGAAAGTTAATTTAGTGACTGAAATTAATAGTGAACTTTGTTTCTGAAGCACTACGAAATAAAATAAAATAAAATAATCTTGGGCTACCTCAACAATCATCTCAAAAGTAACTTGAATCTACGAAATTTAGAAATAAGAGATTTCACTTTGAACTTGAATTACATGATTTTGAACAATTAACAATAGTAAAATTTTGTACATACCAAGCTGAGCTGCAGTCACAGGTAAGCTAAAATATGGTAACAAAACTCGCAGTCTTAATTTGTGTTTTGTAATCTAAATATAGTTCTGTTTGGTTATTGTAACAGGCTATGAATACTTTAACTGAACTTTGAAATTAAAGCAGTGGTATGGAATGATATTACTTTAATGCTGGCGTTTGAATTTCAACGACGCTCGGGTTCATTTCGGAAAAGGAAGGGACCCTGCTTGCTAATACAATTGGGTCAATGAGCAACAAAGGTTCATGCTAAGTTGCTGTATTTTAGTGATGCAAATGGAACAGTTTGAAAAGCTGAGGTCTGCCATACAGTTCTAAAACTTTACGTGCTTTCATCTTCCTTGGTGGTTGATTAAAGGTTTGAAGTCGTCGATCGAGTAGGTGGCGACAATCACTATTGTCGGCCGTAGCTGTTGCAGCAGCTGGATGTCGGGCGCAATTACATGCTCCCAACCCCGAAAGTGCGGCAGCTCGCGGGAGCGTCACTCAACACACCTGCTCCACCGCCCTACTCGAGCCAAACTCTCGCGCTCCACGCGGCAGAGTTCACACTACCAAAGATCCTAAACACTTTGGTTCTCCACACGGCCTATCGATGTAATCGTTCGACAGCACAGTTTTCCCTAGGCAAGACCCAGCGTAAAAATACAAATAATATTTACAAAATAAACCAACTAAAAATCGACATAAATGCATAAATATATATACAAATTGTAAAAAATTACAATATATAAAGACACAAAAATGTCATATCTTCAGGTAACAAAATAAGGGAAAAATTTATAGTACAATAGATGGAAATGGGAGGTTATGCATTTCTGGCGTTACACACTGTCCAGTCACGTTAATATGACCATCTATCAAAAGCCTGAATAGCCATCTTTTGCAGCGCAGATTGCTGTGAGATGTGCAAGAAGAGATTCAGAGTAGTTCTAGAAGGTACCGACAGTGATGTGGAACCATGCCGACAATAATGCCGTGGCCAGCTGTGTTAGTTTTCTCGGATGTGGATCCATGGTGCGAACAGCCAGATTGTGGTGGTCTCACAGATTCTGAACTGGGTTTTAAACCGGCGAGTTTGGTGGGCAAGGGAGTACGGTAAATTCATTGCCATGCTCTTTGAACCACACATGTGCTCTGCGAGCTGTGTTACATGTTGAATTGTTCTGCTGGTAGATGCCATCGAACCGAGGACAAAGAAACTGTGTATAGGAGTGGACATGATTCCCAAAGATAGATGCATACTTGTGTTGATGTTCTGTACCATCCAGAATGGCGTGATCTCCCAGGGAATGCCACACAGGTATTCCCCAGATCATAACGCTCCCTGCTCTGGCCTGGACCCTTCCAACGACCCAACTGCCATCCGTCCGATAGAGCATATAACGTGATTGATCTGAAAAGGCCTCCTGTAGCCACTTAGTAGACTCCGTTTGCGGTACTGGCGTGAAAATTGCAGCCTTTGTGGGCGATGAACAGCAGTCAGCTTGGGTGCAAGAAACAGGTGCCTGCTGCAGAGACTCGCATGTAGCAACGTTCGCTGAGCAGCCGTTGAGGAGTCACTGTTGGTAGACCGTTGGTCCATATTGGCTGTCAGTCTATCAGTTGCACTTCTATTCGCCCGCAATCATCTCCGCAGCTGCCATTCGCCCCTGGCATCTACAGCACATGGTGCACCAGAATTGGCTCGTCGCAGTTTTTGGATAACGCAATTCTGCCAAGCACCGTGTACTTTAACCATGGCAGCATTCAAACAGTTTACACTTAGCCCTTTCGGAAATGTTTCTACTTTTTTTACCGAAGGCCAATGACCATGACCTTTTGGATGTCAGATAAATTTTCGTTCCCATATTACACATTACAACAACGACTGCGCTGTTTTCCGCTACCGCTCGACATGCGTTATACAGGGTGGTCCATTGATCGTGGCCGGGCCAAATATCTCACGAAATAAGCGTCGAACAAAAAACTACAAAGAACGAAACTCGTCTATCTTGAAGGGGGAAACCAGATGGCGCTATGGTTGGTCCGCTAGATGGCGCTGCCACAGGTCAAACGGATATCAACTGCGTTTTTTTAAAATAGGAACCCCCATTTTTTATTACATATTCGTGTAGTACGTAAAGAAATATGACTGTTTTAGTTGGATCACTTTTTTCGCTTTGTGATAGATGGCGCTGTATATCGTGCACCGCTGGTGCTGGCATCTGCCGTCTGTGAATGGTTATTGCATGTTAGCGTCGAATATATCGGTACTGACATTCATATGACTGGATCGTGTGTGACGCGATCTTCATTATTAATTATTTTGTGTACTTCGTAAGTAAAATAAACGTTAATATACTCTCTTGCGGTGCACGATCTTGTTAACACAGTGTTTCGTCTCCTAAAGAAGTCCCAAAGCCGAATATGTGTCCGAAAAGAGAAGATAAAGCATGAATGTAAAACAGAAGTAGGTAAGTAAGGAAGTTATTACAAATGTCTGCTACAAAGAAAGTCGAGCTAATGTGTACCATACTTACGACGATACAGACGGTTGCATACATATAACTGTCAATTATATAAAATGAGTGTTATTTAGTGTTCCTGGACTGGTAACTTACAAAAAAGAGAAACTTCTAGTTCTGCCTGACTGCCTTCAAATATTTCGCAGTGATTCAAATGGTGAAAAATTTTGCCTCTTGTATTTCGACCTTTGAGACGTAGTGGAAACAAATACGATATTGCACTTTATTTTGTAGGCGATGCGTCACCTGGTCACAGTCCCATGATTTATCTTTGTTGGCATCAGTATGTGCTACAAGTATTGGGTTTATTGAAGCTCTTTCCTACTCACGAGGGAAAAAAAAAAGATGCAGCCCGAAAGTAATGACGGTATTTTCCTAATTTGTTGTTTGGCGTTGGCATTGTGCTAGACTGCATGTATGCTATTCACTGTGAAGAGAAGGTTATGGCTCAGCCTATTGGCCCATTCCGCCTAAGACAAAACCTATTGTCCTCAAACACTCAAGAGAGCTGCCGAATCGTGATATCGGACACGTTTTTATATTTCCAAGAATCTCATGAGTCGTATTTTATGAACACTCATCGAGAAGTTCTCGAGTGTGTCGAGACATACGTTCTCATTTCCCACCCCTAGAAGTCAGAGAAGTGCAGGCTCGCAAAAGGATGGTATTAGAAAGTGTAACAGCGACGTGAATCTTTTCACTTTTTCACAGTGTACTGTACTGTTGTCTGTGGGAGAACTCTCTTCATTGCCGGATTCTATATTTGGTCAAGGCAGAGGTGCCGTTACGATTAAAAACTTTTTGTTATATTATTTTAATAAATTTCCCGAAAAATAAATGTCAGAAGGATGAAGCAGATGTTAAAATGTGGGCCTACTTGTAGTCCATAGAGTGGCTTGACGACATACAGTGTTTGACTACGGCAGATTAGCAAGCTGCAGAAAACGGTATAGCGTCGCTATTCCGTGTACGTAAAACAGTAACGGCTCGTCGTATTGGAAGCCGGTTGTTGCATCAACCACATTTTTATAGAAGAAGCTAAGAAGGTGATGATTTTTTTTAACTCGTCACGTCGTTTCCTGATTTGCTGTTCCAATAAACTATACTTCAAAATATGTTTTTTCGAGTGTATGTGCAGATTATCACACATAGAAACTCTCAGATCACACACCAAAACACATGGAGGTGACGAAATACATGGGGTAGTGATATGTGCTATACAGCTGGCGGTAGTATCGCATATACAAAGTATAAAAGGACAGTGCATTGGCGGGGCTTTCATTTGTACTCAGGTGGTTCACGTGAAAAGATATTCGAGGTGATTATAGCTGCACGACAGGAATTTATAGACTTTGAACGTAGAATGATAGTTGAAGCTAGACACATGGGACATTCCATTTCGGAAATCGTTAGGGAATTCAATATTCCAAGATCCACAGTATCAAAAATGTGACGAGAATACCAAATTTCAGACATTACCTCTCACCGTAGACAACACAGTGTCCGATGCCTTCACATAATGGCCGACAACAGCAGCGTTTGGGTAAGATTAACGGTGATAACGGACAAGCAACACCGCGTGGAATAACCACAGAACTCAATGTGGGACGTACGGCGAACGTATCCATTAGGACAATATGGTGAAATTGGCTTTCGTGGAATATGGCAGAAGACGACCTACGCGTGTGCCTTTGCTAATAGCACGACATCGTCTGCAGCGCGTCTCAAGGGCTCGTGACCATATCTGTTGGACCCTAGACTACCGGAAAACTTTAGGTTGGTCAGATGAATCCTAATTTCAGTTGGTAATAACTGACAGTAGGGTCGAATGTGGCGCAGAACTCACGAAGCAGTCGAGTAAAGTTGGCAACAAGGCACTGTACAAGCTGGTGGTGGCTCTATAGTGGTGTGGGCTGTGTTTATATGGAATGGACTGGGTTCTCTGATCCAACTGAACCACTTATTGACTGGAAATAGTTGTGTCTGGCTATTTGGAGACCATGTGCAGCCGTTCATAGACTTCATGTTCCCAAACAACGATGTCATGTCACCGGGGCACAGCTGTTCGATACTGGTTTGAAGAAGATTCTAAACAGTTTGAGCGAATGATTCGGCCACACAGATCGCCCGACGTGTATCCTGTTAAACATTTATGGAACATAAAGGACAACATTCTGCACCGGTAACATTTTCGCAGTTATGAACGGCTGTGTAGGCAGCATGGCTCAGTATTTCTGCAGGGGACTTCCAGCGACCTGTTGAGTCCATGCCGCGTCGAGAAGCTGCATGACGCCGGTCAAAAGGATGTCCGACACGGTATTAGGAGGTATACCATGACTTTTGTCACCTCAGTTTACAAGTAAGCAAAATCTGTAAAATACGACGATCCAGTTAAAGCCAATGTCGTGGGCAGACAAACTTCTGCCATCAGCCAGTATGAATGAATGAAGGAAGATCACGTGATGCGATAGGAGTGCTTGTTGTGCAAAAAACACAAAGGCGCAAAGGCCATGTGCCGCAAATATTATGCACTTACCTAAGTGTGAAAATCTTACAAAAAATAACAATGAACTCTGATGTAGTTAGGTGATGAACTAAATTCATTTCAAATTGAAGTATGGTAATTTATTAAAATGCCGTAAAAGAGAGGCTAATTAGACAACATAATTTCACTTATTTTTTTATCTCACTTGGAATGAAATTTATCCCTCCAGTTTTTCAGTGTTGCAAACCTGTTTGTTAAAAACTGGCTGAAGTCTGCGCTCTTCAACAGGAGATTTCTTTCGATAAAAAGACTCACCAGGGTCTATATAGAGTAACTTAAGAAAATTTCCTTTCCTTTCAGAGCAGAGAAGCATCTTTTTGCTTCGACTGACGTTTTTGGATTTGTAACAATTAACTTCAACACTTTCACACCGTGAACGTCTTCTCTAGATTTGTTGCTCGTTAACTCCGGCAGAATGGCAGCCCAGACAATGACGCGAATTCTTGTCCAAATAGATCGGCAAGATGATTGTTACTGCAGTTTCAACTTGTCCAAAAATGTATACACTGAACACACTGTCCTTATGGTGCCAGGGAACCTGGAACGATACAAAGAGAATTTCTCTGGAAGGAACAATGTTGGAAGTTACACCATGGCCCGAAAAACTAAACGGTATTTAGTGTCTGTTATACGCACAGTTTTGTCCAGTTTCCTCTTCTCCTCTGAGCAATCAGTAAGATCATTACCGATGGTGAGGTCAATTTCTTCTCGCATCTTGGCGATATTTACTATTTTAGGCTAACATGGCTTTATGTGCAGAACACGCTTCAAGGCCTCCGCACTGGCCGGCCGCTGTGGCCGAGCGGTTCTACGCGCTTCAATCTGGAATCGCGCGACCGCTACGGTCGCAGCTTTGAATACTGCCTCGGGCATGGATGTGTGTGATGTCCTTAGGTTAGTTAGGCTTAAGTAGTTCTAAGTTCTAGGGGACTGATGACCTCAGCTGTTAAGTCCCATAGTGCTCAGAGCCATTTGAACCATTTGAACCTCCGCTCTGTAGGTGACTGAAGAGATCTCCCATTAGTGCTATAACGTTATGGAACAATTCAACCAATACGTAAAACTACAACTGTAAGCAACTATTTCATGACCAATAGCTTAGCGAATTGTAGTTTCTCCTCGCAGAGTCACCTTCCAATATGGTTCATCTGCTCAATTATTTCTGCCAATCACTAACTGTGTTTACAGATCGGGACTGAAAATTCCACTTAGTAGGGGACGATCATGGTAAACGTTTCCTCAACATTTCATCAAGGTCGAGGCCCGCTGTGGGCTGTTGGAGAAGAGTGCACAAATTATTTGCAAACTTAAAAAAAGCCTTAACATTGTTCTCTACAAGATTAGCTTGATGCATACAGTAATTCACAAAACGAATGTTTTGTCGTATGTCTGTTCAGTTAATTTTTGAGGACCATTATTTACTTTGCTTCTTTAATTTTTTAAGTAAACATGCAGATAATGTCTTGCATCATGTTTTGAAACTGTCCAGATTTGTTTGTTTCTTACAACATAACAGTACACAGTGGCAGTCTGGAAATTACACCGTTTCAGAGACTTTTCTGGTCTCATACAGATATGATGTTATGTATACAGACTGAAGCAGAGAGTGATAATTTGTACCAAGGTCGGCATACGAACTGATATGTTCTGCTCACTAGGCAGGTGCATTAACTACAAACGCGAGCTTGGCACAGCGGCTCACACACGTGCATGGACTAACCTGACACGCCTCCCTCCTCCGGTGTGGCAAGGTGGCTTAGTGGTCAACGTGTACCTCGCTCCGAAACTTAATCATTACACACACGTTCTCCCGATGGCCGCTACGATTCCAGGCGACCTTCGGTCATTTCGTCAGCGAGAGTAGGGTGTTCAAGAACCGTTACGACACGCTAACGTTGCTCACACATGCAGGCGGCATTAGAATGATAAACGTGCACAACAGGGCGCGCGCTCTCTTCCTGCGGACGATGCATCGCCTATGTACTTCGGACAGGGCTACCCTCCCTGGTACACTGATTCAGGGGGTGGCGCTTCAATCCAGCCGTCCACCGATTCCTGTTGGACATATCACGCCAGCACTGTGCCAAATTCGCACGTATCTGGTCGACAAGAGTTATCTGTTGGATGTCTTGCCGACCACGCGGGATCCTAGCACCAAGGACTTCTACCGCTACTTTCAACGAACGCTGCTTGCTAATGCGGTTGAACGCCGACATCCGGCGGTTGGCTGGAGACGGGTGTGGAGTAACATACACTCCCCTTTCCTACCAACCACGGTCAGGGCGCTGTGGTATGTGATAACGACCGAAAAATTCCCCACCCGACAACGTTTACGCATGATCGATCTTGCCGAGGATACTCTCTGCCCCAGATGCACCGCTGACGACACCGACACGCACCGTTTCATTTGTGGTACGGCTACCGACTGCTGGCTGCTCACACGGCGCATGTTGGCATTGTTGCTGCGACGGACGCCTCAGTCCGTAGAGCCCACCGAACAGATCCATCCCGACGTCACTTACTTCCCTGCTACTCGTCATAACGCCACGGTGTGGGTTAAGGGTATGGCATTGTCATACTTTTTTAATGAGAGCGTTGCAGGTTTGATAGATTTCTGGCATTATTTAACGAGTAACTACACGATTTTGCCGCGCAATGCATTGTACGGTACGCTATTTGCGAATTACTTGGGTTCGTTGTTTACGCGCCCTCCAGACAATTGGGGTGTACCAGGTGTGAGAAGAGACTGAGAGATTGCACATGATGGACTGAAGAGAGTCATCAACGGTAATTATACGGTGCTTCACCCTAGCTGAACGAGAAGACAACCAGGACATCCTGCCGTCTGGGTGCTGTGGACAAACCCTGACAGGGGGAATAAAAAGAATTACAAATAAATATAGAAGAACAAAATGAGCAACAAATAAAATATAATAAAATATTGTACCCTTTCCTTTCTCTTTTTTTTAGTGTTCAGAGGCATATTAAATTTTTGTTCGTGGGCGGAACCTGAAGTGGTGGCTAACGGCCGTCCTAGTTTGCTTTAGGATGAAAGTGGCGGTGGCACTAGCTTTGTTTCTGAAACTTCCTGGCAGATTAAAACTGTGTGCCGGACCGAGACTCGAACTCGGGACCTTTGCCTTTCGCGGGCAAGTGCTCTACCGACTGAGCTACCCAAGAACTATTGACGCCCCGTCATCACAGCTTTAATTCCGCCAGTACCTCGTCTCCTACCTTCCAAACTTCACAGAAGCTCTCCTGCGAAGCCATGTCTCCGCAATATCCTTTCTTCCACGAGTGCTAGTTCTCCAGGTTCGCAGGAGAGCTTCTGTGAAGTTTGGAAGTTAGGAGACGAGGTACTGGCGGAATTAAAGCTGTGATGACGGGGCGTCAATAGTGCTTGGGTAGCTCAGTCGGTAGAGAACTTGCCTGCGAAAGGCAAAGGTCCCGAGTTCGAGTCTTGGTCCGGCACACAGTTTTAATCTGCCAGGAAGTTTCATATCAGCGCACACTCCGCTGTAGAGTGAAAATTTCATTTCAGCTTTGTTTTTGTTTTTAGGCTAGATAGGTTTTTTGGGGTAGTATGGGTGATGGGGTCCAACGCCTGACGTGGAAGAGGTAATTTTCTTTCTTTATATATAAAAATAGAAATAATAAAAAAAATAAACCAAATGTAGCTCTTCATGCGTTGGTTCCGATCCCCCCAGCATAATTTTTTTCTCGTTAAATAAAAGCCAATAAAGGAAGAAAAAAGGAAAAAATTTAAAAAATTAAAAATAATAAAAAAGGTAGCAAAGAAGTGGCTAAAGCACCTGCCTAGTAAGCAGGAGACCTGAGTTCGATTCCCGGCCTTGGTACAAATTCTCGTTCGCCACTTCAGTCTATGTACATAAAATCTTGAATAGACTATTGACACAAAAAAAAAAAACTCAAGCACCCAGGAAAGGGTGGAGAAACAGTTTGAGAGAGTGTGTAATGTTATCGCACTGATTACAAAATCAAATAAGATTTACAAGGAAACCGTCTCTGGCCTGGGTGCATGGGCTGACTCGGTTGGGATGGGTGTTATTAAGTTTTTGTATCGTCTCCTGAGGCAAGCTGGTCTACAATGGCTATTGTAGCTGGCACTGGGATGGTCTAGGCGTCCGGGATGGTCCCACACATGTTCTATCGCGGACAGCTCTGGGATCGTGCTGGCCACGGAAAACCCGAGCATCACGCATACAGTTGATAGAGACGCATTTCATACGTGGACGAGCAAGCACTGTGATAATCTAGATGAGAGGTAAGCCATGATTACGCAGGATGTCCCTGACGTAGATTGTGTCACCAGAGTTCCCTTAATGACTGCCAGCCGTGATCTGACGTCATACTCGATGGCCTCCACACAATGATGCCAGGAGTAACACTACTGTGCTCTCCAAAACATTAGAAGAGTGGTACCTCTCGCCAGGTCGCCACCATACTCGTCGACAGTGTTCATCAGTGGCAGTGCAGAACCACGGTTCATCGTGGAGCACAATGCGACGCCGTTCGTCACAAGTCCATGCTTCCCGGTCACGGCAGTCGTTTGTGTCGTAGTATTACCGGCAGCCTACGCACGTGACGGTAGTTCTCTGGTGTGGCTGCCACTAGTCACCCAGGAATGGTGCGGGATGACGCATAATGTTGCACCGAGTCCATTACTTGCTCTCGGAGGCAGAGTCACATGTGAAGGGTTTACATCTACATCTACATCCGTACTCCGCAAGCCACCTGACGGTGTGTGGCGGAGGGTACCCTGAGTACCTCTATCGGTTCTCCCTTCTATTCCAGTCTCGTATTGTACGTGGAAAGAAGGATTGTCGGTATGCTTCTGTGTGGGCTCTAATCTCTCTGATTTTATCCTCATGGTCTCTTCGCGAGATATACGTAGGAGGGAGCAATATACTGCTTGACTCTTCGGTGAAGGTATGTTCTCGAAACTTCAACAAAAGCCCGTACCGAGCTACTGAGCGTCTCTCCTGCAGAGTCTTCCACTGGAGTTTATCTATCATCTCCGTAACGCTTTCGCAATTACTAAATGATCCTGTAACGAAGCGCGCTGCTCTCCGTTGGATCTTCTCTATCTCTTCTATCAACCCTACCTGGTGCGGATCCCACACTGCTGAGCAGTATTCAAGCATTGGGCGAACAAGCGTACTGTAACCTACTTCCTTTGTTGTCCGATTGCATTTCCTTAGGATTCTTCCAATGAATCTCAGTCTGGCATCTGCTTTACCGACGATCAACTTTATATGATCATTCCATTTTAAATCACTCCTAATGCGTACTCCCAGATAATTTATGGAATTAACTGCTTCCAGTTGCTGACCTGCTATTTTGTAGCTAAATGATAAGGGACCTATCTTTCTATGTATTCGCATCACATTACACTTCGCTACATTGAGATTCAATTGCCATTCCGTGCACCATGCGTCAATTCGCTGCAGATCCTCCTGCATTTCAGTACAATTTTCCATTGTTGCAACCTCTCGATACACCACAGCATCATCTGCAAAAAGCCTCAGTGAACTTCCGATGTCATCCACCAGGTCATTTATGTATATTGTGAATAGCAACGGTCCTATGACACTCCCCTGCGGCACACCTGAAATCACTCTTACTTCGGAAGACTTCTCTCCATTGAGAATGACGTGCTGCGTTCTGTTATCTAGGAACTCCTCAATCCAATCACACAATTGATCTGATAGTCCGTATGCTCTTACTTTGTTCATTAAACGACTATGGGGAACTGTGTCAAACGCCTTGCGGAAGTCAAGAAACACGGCATCTACCTGTGAACCCGTGTCTAAGGCCCTCTGAGTCTCGTGGACGAATAGCGCGAGCTGGGTTTCACACGATCGTCTTTTTCGAAACCCATGCTGATTCCTACAGAGTAGATTTCTAGTCTCCAGAAAAGACATTATACTCGAACATAATACGTGTTCCTAAATTCTACAACTGATCGACGTTAGAGATATAGGTATATAGTTCTGCACATCTGTTCGACGTCCCTTCTTGAGAACGGGGATGACCTGTGCCCTTTTCCAATCCTTTGGAACGCTTCGCTCTTCTAGAGACCTACGGTACACCGCTGCAAGAAGGGGGGCAAGTTCCTTCGCGTACTCACTGCGCAATACGGTGGTCGTCAGACTTTCCCCACGCAGTCCTGCATCGTGCCACTGTCCTATCCGAATGCTCCACATATCTGGATACTGCACGATTAGACAAGCAGGCCAAATGGAGCCTCTCAATGAGGCACTTTTTCAAACCCTCTCAGGTGCTGATAACACTGTCTAATACGAGGACGCAGCATTTCCGTCTCCTTCACAATGATTACTCATCTGACGCTGTTCACGCCCCTTATGTACCCTACCAGGCCTTGTAACAACACTAAACACGAAAAACACTTATGCACTTTGGTGACTGTTGTATCTCTCACATAGAATTGCTACTCTATTAATCATTCACATATCAACAATGATGTGTACGTGTTTGAAGCTACATTGACATCCGATCATGTCTTCTGGGTGCTTCATTTTTTTTTGTCAGGCACTGTATGTGCTATGCAGTTATGTAAATGTGTGAATTTGATTTATAAATTGCCATTCAATATCTTTCACAGCTTTGGTAGATTGGTAATTTGTGGTTAGCACCTATGGAACCAAACTGCTGAGGGCATCGGTTCCTAGGCTTACACACTGCCTAATCTGAATTAAAATAACTTACTGTAAGGACTACACACACACACACACACACACACACACACACGCCACAAGGCGGATTCGAACCCCCGACGGGGGGAGCCGCGTGAACTGTGGCACAGCTCCCATGACCGCGCAGCTACCCCGAGTGGCAGCTTTGGAGATATAGAAATTTTATTAAAACTCAAAATTGTCAGTAGTTAAAAACAAATTGCAGTTTGCATATTATCAGAACGTGTGTGGCGTGAATGATAAGAGTATATGCCTAACGAATCTTGAATTTGTGATCAATAAAGAACGTCTGAGCCTGTGAAATGATGTGCAATAGTGGACTGAGTCACGCACACTGAGTGAAAGGAAAAACGTGAGAACAGCCGATAATATCCATAAGACGAGTGAAGATATGGTTATCTAAAGTTCATTTGGCATTTTGGAAATAATATTTCTGCTCATAAATTCCATTTAAGGGTTATGACTGCCCAGTTTGGGTATTTTACCTAGTCATGTGAGTACACGTGCAACTCTCTTTGGCCATCACTACAATTAATCAGAAAAACGTGCGTTTTCGCGTTATGGAGCGAGGAGACGTACAGTGTGGACTGCAGCGAAGATCCGTAACTGAATCACGAGTGCGTTAGGTTGTGTCTGCTGGGCCTCCGATGATTTTGTTAAAATGTCGCTAAAACGCGATTTGAAGAGATAGAGACAGCCAAAACTGGACACGTTTGGGATATCCGATTTCAACGACAGTTATGATAAGTTGTTTTGATGAAATGAAACAGCCAGGACTTCCTTAATACATGGAATTCCGCGAAGCATATTTCACAGACGTTTAGAAACGGACTGAGTAGTATTTTGATAGTGCATAACAACACAATGAATATCAAGTGAAATGTAGACTACGTAATGACTGTATTGAGATTTAGTAACAGAGTCTCGTGAACTCGATATAACTACTGTTTGTTAGTGCGAATGTCACGTTTGAAATTACATTTGAACTTTAAATACAAATGATCAAGTATTCGAAAACTGAAGTGTAATAAACTTTAAGCTATTTCAAAGCAAATATGACGCAGTCTGCGGGCACACGAGATGCACTCATAGGTTATTGCAGCTTTTCTTTGAAGAGTAAGTTTGCGCCGCCCTAGATCAGGCAGCGGAACGTGTGGAGCTTACTGAAGCGAGTGAAACCATTCCTGCAGCGTTAAGTTGGGTTTTCATAACCCAAAAGAAGAAGTCCATTGGCGTGAGGTCAGGAGATTTGGATTGCATTTCTATTGGCCCTCGCCGTCCAGTAACTTTCCCACCAATGTAGTATCGCACAGCTGTTGCGTAAGGCGGTGGGGTTATATCATGTTGAAAATAAACTGAGTTGAAATCGTCGTAGGTTATCTGTAGTTCCGGAATGGCGTAAGTTGCCAACATTTGTTACTAAAAAATAACCACTTTTGTACCATGTTTTTAAAGCAAAAAGTCTTTCCTCACTAGAAAATTCCTTCACAACACGTTAAAATGAACAATGAACAATGCCAGAGATGTTTGACTTAATAGCAATATACTCTGGTGTGTACATAAATAATTATCTGAAAAAATATAGTAGTGCACTATGTTGTTCATACGTATAATTATCACAAAAAAAACAAGATTACCTCAGTGTTTTCAATGGGTTACAACAGGCAGTGACTTTTTGTCCGCCTGTATGTTTATCTGTCAGCAAACGTTTTTTCTCCCGCGCGATTCATCAGTACTATACACTACATTGGCATTTTGCTTAAAGTAATAACACTCTTTGAAACTCCTCCCAGACAGAACATGTGAACTGAACATTTAATGCGGTCGCCCTATCATTTCTTGGGAAAACACAAACACACGACGGAATTAACCTTTGCATCCTTGCCGATGTAAAACATTCTCTCCTGAACGCGAGGCGCAAAGTTCTTGCTCCTGGCAAAACCAGACTTTGCAGCCAAGTGAAGTTCACAGCAGCCGAGCCACCGCGTCTTGAAAACGGGAATGACTTTCCTCGTTTTACACTTCATTGCTCTACCGTAACCTCATTATTTTAAATTTTTTGGGGCTTGGTAGTTTACTAATTATTTTCAGTAGGACGCTAATGAACGCCCTAAAGCCAACACCAATCAGTCAGCTATAATTGTGTAACAATATTTTTCTTTTATTGCTCCATTTGAAGTTTATAGCTTTCTTTCCATCCCTCTGAACTCGCACAAAACCCCTATCTGCGCTTGTGCATCGATCGGCGTTACTGTTAGAGGAGAGGCAGCTGTCCCATAAAAAAGCGCTTAATGATAGGCCTTAGAGACGAGATACAATCTCGCATAGCTGTTCTTTTCCGCGCAGCAGCGAACTTTTCGCGTCTCATCTCTTTTCATGCCGGCGTCTCTCTGTGGTCTGGCAGATAAGGCGGAATGACGCAGACAGCTTTGTTTCGCAGCACTGCTTTTGTTCTGAGCCGTGCTCAGAATTTCATAATGAGACGCCGTCAGGACCCTGTACGCTTCGCTTACACCTCTGACACGTCTCGTGGAAGTGCTGGAATTCTCTCTGTGCTCTTTGACTGTTCTCAAATATATTTTTATCACATCGTTGTATTATTATGGGTGCAAATATCACGTAAAACGTGATTGCTTTCTTTGCTTATCTTGCAAAATACAGTGAATTTCTGCTACCCATTGTTTTATTCACATTTCTTCTTTTAACCACGAAGAAGGCACGAAATCTTATGGTGATAGGTAGAAGTCTACAGCGACGCGAATATCCGCTGCTCTAGCAGCAGATGACTGCCGTAATAATTACTTTGTGATTAAAGGACGAGGCCAGTATTATGATTTTGGTCTGTTTTTGCATTCCATGCATTCGATAACAATGATTAGCATAACAATGATTAGCTGCTGGTAAACCTTTCGGGATGTGAGGTCGTGGTCCAAAAAACTCTTCTGTTTCTGACGTTTCGTCTAGGACTGCGCTGGACATCTTCAGAGGCGCTCCTCCGCTGTCTTGCTGACTGATTGGTCGGACATCCGAGAGCTACGTATTTACTGTAGGAATGTAGGCGTGGTCGAAGTAACACGTGATGAGCAGGGATAATCCTTGTCAAAGATAAAACTTAAGTATCGATTAATTAGCCGAGCTACTGTCCATATGTCGCTAAGTTTCATTGCCTCCTCTTTTCTGTTAAAATTGTCTGGACGCTTATAAATTTCAATGGCTTCTCTACATAGTCGTGGATAATAATTTGACGTTGTAGATAAAATTTCTGTTTCAGAAAACTTACTTAGTGGTTTCCTGACTGAACAGCATGCTCTGCTACAGCTGACTTCTGGATTTTTCCTAGTCGGCAAAGACTTCTGTGCTGTTTTAGCTGTGTATTTACGCTCCTGTTGGTAGTTCCAGTATTAACTTTACTACACGCACACGGAATTTAGCATCCACCACATGTCGACAGAGGAGGGCGTTTATCCTTTACAGATCGGAGTACTTGACTTATATTCTTTGTTGGTTTAAAAACCGGTCTGGTGTCATGTTTCTGTAAAATCTTACCGATCTGATCCGTTATTTTTTTTAATAAAAGGGAGAGAAACTGTATTTTTCCGTCGTTGTGGTTCAGCCTTGTCCTTCGGCCTTATGTTCCTTGGTCGCAAAATTCTCTTTACCTCTTTCCCTGAGTAGCCATTTTTATCGAAGGCCTGCTTCAAATGTTTTATTTCAGCGTCCAGGTGTTCCGATGTGCATATCCGCTCGGCTCTATCGACAAGAGTTTAATGACACCTTTACCAGCAGCTATGTCATCCGGTCGTGAAAGTCTTTTTCATTCCGTAAAATGATTATTATTGTTTAAATCATTGTATTACCCGTTCGGGGTAAATTCTTCGCTAATAGCCTGAAACCCACTATCCTGTACTTGTTTCGGTAGCATATACTCCAAAATTGGAATGATAAAAATAAGTCCGGTATCTCGGAGAGGGTGATGCGTTGTTAAGATCTGCAAGCGCTGTAAATGGTGACAATTCGATCTTCCTGATTTTGCGCATAATTATACTTACACACTTTAATCATCATACCAGCTTCTGCTTTACAAATGGGCCTTTACTGTCTCCTTTACGTTAAGAGAGGTCAGTTACGCAGTTCTCGAAAGCTGCCACGAAGAGACATGAAGGTTGTTGAACGACACTCCCACCAATGGAGTCTCCGCTTCATGGCCTGACTCCCGTTTGTATTTTCAGCATGCAAGGTGCCAATTGTTAAAATCGAGTCAAAAGTCAAGATCGCACAAAATATGTTTTATTCAAGATAACCAGTGTCAACAGTCTCGGCTGTAACAGATCGCCCTTCAATACTATTATAATGAGAAATTTCATAGAATAGTCAATATTCAGGAATATAACCGGAACGTTTATTTAAAGCAAAACATTTAATATTGACTTCTGCTTTATTTAGAATGGTTTCCGATGTAGAACACATTTAATATGCATCTAATTTTGGGCTAGCGAGGCCCACGTATATCGCGCCCACCCATTCTCTTTGACGTTTTTCTGCGGCCCAACCTACCTCGTTGCTTTAAACCTCTTTGTTTGGGATGTCTTTCTATCAATAAACTAGCCTGTTGAACGCGCAGGGTGTGCGAGGGACTGGGAGTGTATCAGAAAGAAGCATCGATTACTCGTATTTTGACACTCATTTGTTAAAATACCACACATCTACACTAATGAAGAATATGCAGTTTTACGGCTTCTGCGATAGTAGTGCTCCTACTCTTGACGAAGAATGTCGTCAGCGCTTTCCGACACGTGGAATTCCTTACCGCAGAGTGTTTACCAGTATTTTTAGTACAATGTGTGAAACAGCTATACTTCCAATTTCCTATTTTTCTTCTGAACCTGTGGTTCAACAACCTGTGCAGGAACAGCAACACATTGTTGAAATGGTGCAGCGTAGCCCTACCCTACCAGTACACAGCAGTCTCCTATATGTACCAGTGTCCTGCGACATGTTGTAAACATGTATTTTTCAACTGATACTTTGTCAGACGCCTGTTGTAATTGTAATCGGGAAACCTCGGGGCCCCAAAATCGCCAATAAGAATTTTAGTGGAATGACTGGACCCCAGTGTTTCGGATCGGCATTTTCCATTTAATGCACGCAAAATGATTTATTCATAAAAAGTTTCAGAATTAAAACAAACGAAGAATTTTACATGAAAATTTAAAGGTTCTCTAAACTCAAAGTTTACGATTTTGAAACAACAGTTATACAATATAAAGCTTTCAGATAGAAAAACAATAATTTAATATAAAGGAACTACAAAATGGCTTTGACAACAATCCCTTACTGGGCAAGAGATCAGTAAGTAACACTTCATTTACATCTACATCAACATTTATACTCCGCAAGCCACCCAACGGTGTGTGGCGGAGGGCACTTTACGTGCCACTGTCATTACCTCCCTTTCCTGTTCCAGTCGTGTATGGTTCGCGGGAAGAACGACTGCCGGAAAGCCTCATTCCGCGCTCGAATCTTTCTAATTTTACGTTCGTGATCTCCTCGGGAGGTATAAGTAGGGGGAAGAAATAAATTCGGTACCTCGTCCAGAAACGCACCCTCTCGAAACTTGGACATCAAGTTACACCGCGATGCAGAGCGCCTCTCTTGCAGAGTCTGCCACTTGAGTTTGCTAAACATCTCCGTAACGCTATCACGCTTACCAAATAACCCTCTGACGAAGCGCGCATCTCTTCTTCGGATTTTCTCTATCTCCTCTGTCAACCCGACCTGGTACGGATCCCACACTGATGAGCAATACTCAAGTATAGGTCGAACGAGTGTTTTGTAAGCCACCTCCTTTGTTGATGGACTACATTTTCTAAGGACTCTGCCAATGAATCTCAACCTGGTACCCGCCTTACCAACAATTAATTTTACATGAACATTCGACTTCAAATCGTTCCGCACGCACACTCCCAGATATTCTACAGAAGTAACTGCTACCAGTAAAGGTTCCGCTATCATATAATAAAGGATCCTTTTTACTATGTATTCGCAATACATTACATTTGTCTATTTTAAGGGTCAGTTGCCACTCCCTGCACCAAGTGCCTATCCGCTGCAGATCCTCCTGCAATTCGGAGCAATTTTCTAATGCTGCAACTTCTCTGTATACTACAGCATCATCCGCGAAAAGCCGCATGGAACTTCCGACACTATCTACTTCATTACACATAAGCCAGTTAGTAACAATTTTAGCAATTAACAAAGGGTCGAACGGATAACGACAATCTACAAAATTTATTTACAACGAACAACAAACCCGAAGGGGGATCAGACATACTAAAAATAATTTGCCTCCAAGAAAGAACAAGACGATGGCAGTAAAGGGCACGAATTTGATCCAGGAAAGTGAGGCGATAATAACACTTGCTTATTAAAATAATTTTGAACATTATGTGATAATCGGTATTAGTGGGGACAAGAGACCCCCCATATCCTAGTGGATACGACGGGTGACATTCTGCCCACCAACAATTTTAGGAAAGCATTAAGCGGTAAAACAATATACCATTCTCAATATGCAATCTGAAAGTATGGCAATATACAAAATTAAAACCCTTTCCTTTTACAAAGAATTTAGGGACCGCATGTAGAGAATAAGATATCAAAGCAAACGCTCTAAAATTGTGCGACAGACTTTGAGGGGTAGTACAAAAGGAATACACCTTGTCTTGCATATGAATTCCGTGTACGGAGTGGGTTCCGATAACATCGTCGCATACAACGGTAGACACAGTTAACGCCCCGCTAGCGCGACCGTTCGATGGCAGCAGGGACAAACAGCACTCGGCTAGACTAAGGATCACGAGCCGCAACCAGGCTCGAACACTCTACGTCCACGCATACCAGTTCAAGGCCCACAAATAATCAAGTTCAGCGTAGACATCTGGAAAACAGAGCACCCATTAGTAAATATTAAATTACAGACATCTGTTCCGCATGCATATCGCATCAAATCAAAACACCTAAGCCCAGGACACCCCAAGGAACCCCTATGCGGTGACACAATTCTACCTGAGTGTACAAGACACATAAATACGAACGTATAAGGGGTTACAGCCAAATCAAGTGAATAAGGAAATTTGAATCTGAAAACGCTACGGTCAAAACCACATCGTAATTGCTATAAAACTAGTTCACCAAATATCTAATTATAAATCTGCCTTACAGTAATTGCTTACTCGCTGCACAGGTAACCCTCAAACTCCCCAGAAAATATATGTCGGAAGAACAAGAGTGTCGAATACGATCTCTGCTCGCAATAAACAGTGCTGCCTGGACAAGACTAAATGCCAGTATTGAGAGAAGGTAAAACAACAAATACCCAAAATGAACAAACAAAAAATGGTTCAAATGGCTCTGAGCACTATGGGACTCAACTGCTGAGGTCATAAGTCCCCTAGAACTTAGAACTACTTAAACCTAACTAACCTAAGGGCATCACACACATCCATGCCCGAGGCAGGATTCTAACGTGCGACCGTAGCGGTCGCTCGGTTCTAGACTGTAGCGCCAGAACCGCTCGGCCACCAGCGGCCGGCCAAAATGAACACATATTTTGAAGGTAACTATGTCAGTGAAAAAACTCAAGCCTTGGAGGGAATAACTTGAATTACAGTTCAGCACCACTCTGAACTTAACGGATCGTAACACCGATCTGTGCAGTAAATCACGAATATGAATTCAGAGCTGAGGAGCAAACAGCAAACTACACTTAAAACGGCTTTATGGTAAAACACCTGGAGAAATAGAGGCCAGAAAATATGTTCAGTGGTTCTGAGCACTATGGGACTTAACATCTGAGGTCAAAAGTCCCCTAGAACTTAGAACTACTTAAACCTAACTAACCTAAGGACATCACACATATCCATGCCCGAGGCAGGATTCGAACGTGCGACCGTAGCGGTCGCTCGGTTCCAGACTGAAGCGCCTAGAACCGCCTAGAACAAAATATGTTCAAATAAAACGACATAAGCACAGGAAAATCACCTTCGAATATTTTCAAGAGTCCACGCTTGACAGCACAAATTCTCCAGTTGGCTGGTAGGTGAACCAGGTCCACATAGCAACAGCCGTCAGCGGCCCCCAAACGCCCAGGCTCCCCAGGCACACCGCAAGTACAGCCGGCGTCGGCCAAATCGACCTCCACTCTGCGAGACACCTGCTAGGCCCGTACTGGCCTCACCTCTCTCCAAAGACCACTTTTTTCTTCGCCAGAGCGCCACCTCTCACTTGAGTCGTAACCGACGATCAAAGATCAAAACATAGTGTTCAAATGGTTCAAATGGCTCTGAGCACTATGCGACTTAACTTCTGAGGTCATCAGTCGCCTAGAACGTAGAACTAACTACACCTAACTAACCTAAGGACACCACACACATCCATGCCCGAGGTAGGATTCGTACCTGCGACCGTAGTGGTCGCCCGGCTCCAGACTGTAACGCCCAGAACCGCACGGCCACTCCGCTAACTTGTGTACATACGTACATGTGTGTAGATCCGACAACGCATCGAATAATATAGAAAATAAATAAAACTGTACACTAAATGTCTTCTATCCCGGAAACCATTTGCAATAGGGGACACTACCGTATGAAGCTTTCTGCTTCAGACGATCGTTCCTATCATATCATTGGATATTGACCATTCCTCCAGGGACACACTGTATAACCAGATGCTATCAAATTATCTCTTATAATATTTACAATGCTTATTACACTGAGAAGTGGCTAGTATGGTATCCACCACTACTAAAACTCCGCACCAGGCAGCGGCGCTCTCCATTACTCGCGCCCGAAAAACGCATCGTTGGCCGCACTTCTCCCTGCCCGGCCCGCTGCTTGCACTGCAGGCCGCTTTCAAGCGCGCGCGCTTCAAATCATAGCGACTGGCCGCCTGTAATACTCAGCGATTGGCCGCCCAGAAGAAAAAGCAAACCCAGCCGCCGGCTCCGCTAACTATGGAGCCTTATTTAACGCCACTGCTGACGTTTACAAGCCATCCACACCTACAATTCCTTGACATGTCCCATCCTCTGTTATACCAGTCCCGCCTGGATATCTGTCCCCCCACCCCCCCTCCATCAAATTCTGTAAGTCCATCCAGATACTAGAGCGCCATGCACGCCTCTTCGCCTTCCATATACGCCCCCCGTCCTCCACGTGGATCCTCTGATTCTGTTCCCCCATCTGCTCCTTTTCCTCGAACATATCCGAGTTCTCTACATCTCCCACAGACTTTGATCCCCCTCCGCTCCCATCCTCTGGCTGCTCCTCTCAACCCCCACCTGCTGCCTCGCCTTCCCCATTGCGTCCCACCCATCCTCCATGTTTACAACCTACATCTCCTTTCCCAAGGTGGCTTCCGTCAACTCCCTCTCCTGGATGATGCCCTCTCTCCCTCCAATTATCCCTCCTATCAACTCTCATCTTCACCTCCCCCTCCCTACCTCTGTACTTTTCCTGGCCTCCCTCTCCCCTCATCGTGTTTTCCCCACCTACCCCCTCTTTGCCTCTGTTCTCTTCCCCCAAGTCCTTTTGCTTTCCCTTCCTCTACCTTCCCCACTCCTTCTCGCGTCTGCTCTGCCCCCCCCCCCCCCCTTTTCACCTGTCCTCTCCCTCCAGCAGCTCCCTCTTTTGTTTTTTCGAATCCTCCCCCCTTTTATCCCCTCATCTGTCCCGGTCCTGCCTTCCCCACCTCCACCCAACCATCTGCCTTAGGCTGTGGTGTGTCATCTTCAGTTCTACTCTATAGTGCAGTGTTTACAAGAGTGTTCAGTGCTGTGCATCCCCTTTTTTAAGTGTTGTTAACAGAAACCAGACTGTCACCGTGTTTTTTAATTGTGCCTGTCTACTTACTGTGTGTCTTCATTAGCATCATCAACCCTGTGCTTTTATGTTTTAACTTCCACATTTTACAGTTTTTAAAAAGTCGCCGTTTTATCGCCTGTTATTATTGTTATTTTCTCATTATGTTTTTTTAATCATTCTGCAGGCTGCAGAATGACATATTAAGCTGCTGCCAGCCCCCTCCCCCTCCCCTCTAGGAGGGGGGGGGGTCGAAATTCAATAAAGAAAAAAAAGCCTACAAGCCAGTTCTCATTGTGCTATGTTCTACTCCACAACTCGAGGGTGCTACGCTGCAGTGGACCTGCTGTTCGATGTTGATTCGGCTGCACTCTGGGCTTAGAATCCGAATGCTATACCAGAACCTGGACTTCAACGTTCACCAGGCTTAGTATGCCACAGACTTGTGATTCTCGCCGGAATTTTGCATTTCACTTGCATTTCCTGGACATTCATATGACCACCATCAGTTTGTGGAATTTTCCATAAAGCGTTCTTATACGCTTGATAACAGAATTATTTATATCAGTGTTGTGTCAATAAACCGTTTATGATGATATATTTAATTTGTTATTCCTCGTTATAACAGCTACCATTTAACGTAATGCAAAATGCGACAACAACCTACAACACGACTTGCGTTCCCAGTTTTGAGAAAATATACTGCATGAGATTTCGTTTTTTTTTTGTAGATTAGCCTTGAGAGAGGGTACTATTTGCTATTTTATTTATTGCAACGTTACTGTAACGCAAAGAACAAATCTCTTGATCATTACTTAAGTGGTGAAGGAATAACTTCTTTCATCCTTGCCTATTACTGTGAATCTCGTGTGGTTGCATGAGTTTATCCTGTCCTTGCTTTAATTTTATCTGAATTCTCCGTACGACATGCCCCAGTATCCAGCATACTGATTGTTGAATCGATGTCACCACATTGTTACACAACGGCAAACTTTAATTTTAGTTGTTATTCAGTGTCTAAACATCTGTTTATCAATATAAATTGAGTTTAAAGTTTAAATGACCGTTTCTCAACGGAAACTCCCCTTCTCTCACCCTCCTACAAAATAATCCTAGAGATCCAGATTGGCGTTTCCGAAGCACACTTGCAAGTTCAACGTTTTCGTGTTTTTCAGTGACAGTTTGTACAGGTGTAACCTCATTTTGACTATCATTCAGAAAGAACATACCACACGATTAACTTAATTTTAGGTGATGAAACGATGAAAACGATTTGCTGTCTATCAAAGACAGTAATTAATTCTCTTGTTATAATTACATTTCTCAACTCTGGCGGTGACCCTACGGACTATCTGAGCAGATCTCACAGTTCCCCAGTTCTTCAAATAGTAATTCCAAAGTGCACATAAATCATTTATAAGTCCCCCGTGGCTAGGCCCTTAATCTATACCGAGGTGACGCAGGTCATGGGATAACAATACGCACGTTACAGATGACGACTGTATCAAGCACACAAGGTATAAAAGGGCAGTACACTGGCTGAGCTGCCATTTGTGATTCACGTGATTAGGTTTCCGACTTGATTGCAGCCGCTCGACGGGAATTAACAGACTTTGAACGCGGAGTGGTAGTTGGAGCTAGATGCATGGGACATTCCATTTCGGAAATCGTTAGGGAATTCTGTATTCTGAGAGCCACAGTGTCAAGAGTGTGCCTCGAATACCAAATTTCAGGCATTACCTCTCATCATGGACGACGCTGTTGCGAACGGCCTTCACTTAACGAGCGAGAGCAGTGGGGTTGCATAGAGCTGTCAGTGCTAACAGACAAGCAACACTGCATGAAATAAACAGAAATCAATGAGGGATGTACGATGAATGTATCCGTTAGGACAGTGCGGAGCAATTTATCGTTAAAGGGCTACGGCAGCAGACGATCGAGGCGAGTGCCTTTGTTAACAGAACAGCATCACCTGCAGTATCTCTCATGGGTTCGTGACCGGTTGGACCCTAGACGAACTGAAAATCGTGGTCCGGTCAGATGAGTTCCAATTTCAGTTGGTAAGAGCTGATAGTAGGGTTCGAATGTGGTGCAGATCCCTCGAATCTATAGACCTAGGATGTCAGCAACACTTTGTGGAAGCTGGTGCTCGCTACATAATGGTGCGGGCTGTTATGCATGGAAGGGACTGGTCCTCTGGTCCAACTGAACTGATCAGTACCTGCAGATGGTTATGTTCTACATCTAAATCTCCATCTACATTTCGCAAGCCACCCAACGGCGTGTGGCGGAGGGCACTTTACGTGCCACTGTTTTTACCTTCCTTTTCTGTTCCAGTCGCGTATGGTTCGCGGGAAGAACGACTGTCTGAAAGCCTCCGTGCGCGCTCGAATCTCTCTAATTTTACACTCGCTTTACCGACAATTAATTTTATATGATCATTCGACTTCAAATCGTTCCGTACGCATACTCTCAAGTATTTTACAAAAGTAACTGCTGCCAGTAATAGTTCCGCTATCATATAATCATACAATAAAGGATCGTCCTTTCTATGTATTCGCAATACATTACATTTGTCTATGTTAAGGTGTAAGTAGGCTGTTTAGGTTTTCTTATTGGTAACGCCACATAGCGCTCTGTATGAAAAATCACTGTGCGCAGTCTGTGGCTAGTTTGCATTGTTGTCTGCCATTGCAGTGTTGGGCAGCGGCAGCTGGATGCTAACAGCGCGTAGCGTTGCGCAGTTGGAGGTGAGCCGCCAGCAGTGGTGGACGTTGGGAGAGAGATGGCGGAGATATTTTATGACCATTAAGGTAAATACATTGTTTGTTCTGTATTAAAATCTTTCATTTGCTAACTATGCCTATCAGTAGTTAGTGCCTTCAGTAGTTTGAATCGTTTATTTAGCTGGCAGTAGTGGCGCTCGCTGTATTGCAGTAGCTTGAGTAACGAAGATTTTTGTGAGGTAAGTGATTTGTGAAACGTATAGGTTTATGTTAGTTAGGGCCATTCTTTCGTAGGGATTTTTGGATGTCAGATTGCGTTGCGCCAAAAATATTGTGTTTCAGTTTAGGGGACGTTTCAAAGGGTCAGTTGCCACTCCCTGCACCAAGTGGCTATCCGCTGCAGATCTTCCTGCATTTCGCAGCAATTTTCTAATGCTGCAACTTTTCTGTATACTACAGCATCATCAGCGAAAAGTCGCATGGAGCTTCCGACACTATCTACTAGGTCATTTATATATGTTGTGAAAAGCAACGGTCCCATAACACTCCCCTGCGGCACGCCAGAGGTTACTTTAACGTGTGTAGATGTCTCTCCGTTGAGAACAACATGCTATATTCTGTTTGCTAAAAACTCTTCAATCCAGCCACACAGCTGGTCTGATATGCCGTAGGCTCTTACTTTGTTTATCAGGTGACAGTGCGGAACTGTATCGAACGCCTTCCGGAAGTCAATGAAAATGGCATCTATCTGGGAGCCTGTTGCTAATATTTTCTGGGTCTCACGAACAAATAAAGTGAGTTGGGTCTCACACAATCGCCGTTTCCGGAATCGATGTTGATTCCTACAGAGATTCTGGGTTTCCAGAGATGACATGATACTCGAGTTGGGCTAGTCGGTTACCATTTGCAACCAACAACGATGGAATTTTTACGGATGACAATGCACCGTGTCACTAGGCCACAATTGTTCACGACTGGTTCGAAAAACATTTTGGACAATTCGAGCGAATTATGTGGCTGTCCAGATCGCCTGGTATGAATCTCATCGAACATTTATGGGATATTATCGAGAGGTGACTTCGTGCACAAAATCCTGCACCGGCAATACTTTCGCGATTATGGGCTCAATATTTCCGTAGAGAACTTCCAACGGCCTGTTGAGTTCGCGCCACGAGCTTCTGTACAACGCCGCACAAAAGGACTTCCATGTTGTGTTGGCAGAAGAGCCAACACCGTGTTACTAGAGGAGGCCGAAATGCACGCGTTTTGGCTCACGCAGGCTGGCGTGAGTAGGGAAGGACTATACTGACGTACGCGAGGTCTGGAACATGACAAGGAATTAGAATTCAGAAAGCGGACGTAAATAGTTTGATACTTAACTTTAATCCACTAATGACGAACGTCGCTCTTGACGGTACATGATTCACAATATTATCTGTTCAGAATTCATTCCAATTAATGAATATGGCGCCTTGCTAGGTCGTAGCAAATGGCGTAGTTGAAGGCTATGCTAAACTGTCGTCTCTGGAAATGAGAGCGTATGTAGACAGTGAACCATCGCTAGCTAAGTAGGCTGCACAACTGGGGCGAGTGCTAGTGAGTCTCTCTAGACTACACCTGCCGTGTGGCGACGATCGGTCTGCAATCATTGATAGTGGCGACACGCGGGTCCGACGTAAACTAACGGACCGCGGCCGATTTAAAGGCTACCACCTAGCAAGTATGGTGTCTGGCGATGATACCACAGTCCGACATGGTATTCGGTGGTATGGCTTTTGTCACCTCGGTGTAATCAATCTCACGGAACCGACTTAGTTTATTGAAGTGTGCAGTGTTATGTTTCTCATTCGCGTGTACGAACCTAATTCGCATGAGTACTCGCGGCGTTTCCAGCAAGAAAAGCGTTGCCAAAACAAGTCTCACCAGTAAAATTTCACCACGAATGTGGCTGCTCCCAAAATGAGTTCTCTCGGTGTCTTCTCTTTTCTTCCGGTAACTTGCCCTCGAGGCGTCCAGCGCTTCTCTTTCCGCCAGAACAGTGAATAGCGGCGCTATCGGCACAGCGAGCGGTAAAAATTGGTCGTATATCCGGCTGGGCACTTGAGAAAAGCCGCGCCTCTATTTATCAAGAAGTTGGCCCGCAGAACAATGGTGAGTGGTGCGCGCCGAACTTCGCAAGTAGCCGCCGCGCGGGCCCAACTCGCCCCCAACTCCCGTAAAGAAGGACCCTGGAGCGCAGCCCGCCGTAGCCGCCAGCGGCAGGCGCGGGCCGCGGCCGCCCTCTGCACACACATCACTCCATTGTTGGGCTCTCGCCTGCCGCGTCTGCCTGCTGCCACAGTGCATCTGACGTCACGGCCCTCTATGTGTCTCCCATCGCCGGCCAGAGAGGCTTCGACCGCGCTCAGACGCGTCAGCGGAAAAAAAAATTACGGCGCATCTCCTCTGCGGTCGCAAGCGTGCTGTGTTTCGCGAACATAGGAGTGCGACGGAAAACCCGGCGGACGGGATGGGGCTACAGTTGCCAACCGTCCCGTGCAGTAAGGAATTTTCCGTACGATATAAAAAAATCCAGCCTACACCATGTACGAGAAAACAACACACATAATTTAATACGTTTCCGCTAATTTTTTATCTTATCCGTATTAATGTCAAACCTATATATCGCTAACCAATAAACTCAAGTATGAATTTTGTCACTATATGTTTGTCATTATCATGGTACGGCACATCACATTGCTTACATTGCAGGCCATTAAAATTTCTACACCACGAAGATGACGTGCTACAGACGCGATATTTAACCGACAGGAAGAAGATGCTGTGATATGCAAATGATTAGCTTTTGAGAGCATTCACACAAGGTTAGCGCCGGTGGCGACACCTACAACGTGCTGACCTGACGGAAGTTTCCAACCGATTTCTTATACACAAACGGCAGATGGCCGGCGTTGCCTGGTGAAACGTTGTTGTGATGGCTCGTGTAAGTAGGAGAAATGCGTACCATCACGTTTCCGTCTTTGATAAAGTTCGGATTGTAGCCTATCACGATTGCGGTTTATCGAATAGCGACATTGCTGCTCGCGTTGGTCGAGATCCAATGACTGTTAGCGGAATATGGAATCGTTGGGTTCAGGAGAGTAATACGGACCGCCTTGCTGGATCCCAGCGGCCTCGTATCACTAGCACTCGAGATGACAGGCATCTTATCCGCATTGCTGTAACGGATCGTGCAGCCACGTCTCGTTTCCTGAATCAACAGATGGGGCGTTTGCAAGACAACAACCATCTGCACGAACAGTTCGACGACGTTTGCAGCAACATGGACTATCAGCTCGGAGACCATGGCTGCGGTTACCCTTGACGCTGCATCACAGACAGGAGCGCCTGCGATGGTGTACTCAACGACGAACCTGGGTGCACGAATGGCAAAACGTTATTTTTTCTGATCAATCCAGATTCCGTTTACAGCATCATGATGTTCGCATCCGTGTTTGTCGACTTCGCGGTGAACGCACATTGGAAGCGTGTATTCGTCATCGTCATACTGGCGTACCACCCGTCGTGACGGTATGGGGTGCCATTGGTTACACGTCTCGGTCACCTCTTGTTCGCATTGACGGCACTTTGAACAGTGGAGGTTACATTTCAGATGTGTTACGACCCGTGGCTCTATCCTTCATTAGATCTTTGCGAAATCCTACATTTCAGCAGGTTAATGTTTGGCCGTATGTTGTAGCTCCTACAGGACCTTTCTGGATACAGAAAATTTTCGGCTGCTACCCTGGCCAGCACATTCTCCAGATCTCTCACCAATTGAATACATCTGCTCAATGGTGGCCGAGCAACTGGTTCGTCACAATAGGCCAGTAACTACCCGTGATGAAGTGTGGTATCGTGTTGAAGCTGCGTGGGCAGCTGTACCAGTACACGCCATCCAAGCTCTCTTTGACTCAATGCCCAGGCGTATCAAGGTTGTTATTACGGCCAGAGGTGGTTGTTCTGTGTACTGATTCCTCAGGATTTATGGACCCAAATTGAGTGAAAATGTAATCACATGTCAGTTCTAGTATAATATATTTGTCCAATGAATACCCGTTTATCATCTGCATTTCTTCTTGGTGTAGCAATTTTAATGGCCAGTAGTGTATTTATCATTAGACAATAGATTGAAAAAGAGTTGAATCTGCCTTCAAGACACAAAGGATTTAATGACAAGAGCTACTAGGGTAGTCTATGTAGTTGTCGTGATTACTGTGTCTGGATGGCGCAGTGTGGGGCGCATCTGCGTAGTTAGCAGGAGACCTGGGTTCAGGTCCCAGATCAGCACAAATTCTATACTTTCCACGTTGATTTAAATCTGCCCACAGGCAGGTAATGTCATTGATTCCTTTCTGTCTTGATTTGTAATGGTTGCGGGATCAAATTACGTCTGTTCTTTCGGACATGTCTGGAAGTACAAACACCACATTTGAATTGGCCTTATTTAACCCGTAGCCTAATTCAGTTCTCAGAGAAACTTAAGTAATACAGTTTATTTATTAGCAAACGATTCCTTTCAGTTTGAGAAGTCGCAACAAGGATAATAATACTTTACTTATAAGAGTAATCCAACTGTAGCTACAAATGAATGGCAGTTAAGCGTAGACGATAGATACAATCATAAACGGTTGACGCTCGACGTTAGGTTTTTGTTGTACGAATACAATTGACGTTGAAGTAAATAGTGTCTAATTCTCCCTAGTCGAATGTTGCTCGGGTTGGAAGCTTCTGTTGATGTCTTTTCCATGTTTGTGAACTAAAATTTAATTTTTTATTCTTTAATTTTTCAGCCTCCATTATGCAAAGCAGTGTATTTTGTGGAGGTATGTACCGTCTATGCAACTAAATGAAGGCAGTTAGTTTGTTGCCGTACGCGTTTTACTTTATTTATTTGGGAAGCATTATTAGGGGCCTGAATAAAAAAAAATTGCACACAGCAAATTACACATATCACCCACAAGCACCCCCCTCCCCCTCCCACAAACACACACAAACACACCCACCCACACACCCACCCACCCACACACCCACCCACCCACCCACCCACCCACCCACCCACCCACCCACCCACACACACACACACACACACACACACACACACACACACACACACACATACACAACCTTATATTAAAAAAAATAAGAATAATAATACATTTGCACATGGCAAATTACACACACACATATTTATTTTAAAAAACCAGCAGAGTACACACACACACGCGCGCGTGCACGAACGAACACACACACACACACACACACACACACACACACACACAACCATTGAAAAACATTAAACACAATAGAAACAAAAGACTGACAAACCCATAACAACAGTTGGTAACACTACACACCGAAAACACACGTATGTTGATCACCAAATGGAAGTGAAAGTGAAACATGTGATGTGACAAGTGTGTATGAAACAACGCCAGAAATCGACCAGCTGGAGTATGAAGAAAAAACAATTACATCTCCAGGAACACATACATGTGTTAACAGCGCGCTGGAATTCGTAACACCGAACTATACATTCACAATGCGAAACTTGTGCTACAAAAGTTGCTTCTAACATAAAAAGCAAGAGAAAAACACGAGGAAATGTAATATATCAGCATGTTATATCTATCACATATTACGTTTATTATATGTATAAAAAGAAACATGTATTTCAGGTAACTGATCATGCTTCCCAAATAAATGAAACGAAACGCATATGTCCGCAGCTCGTGGTCGTGTGGTAGCGTTCTCGCTTCCCGCGCCCGGGTTCCCGGGTTCGATTCCCGGCGGGGTCAGGGATTTTCTCTGCTTCGTGTTGACTGGGTGTTGTGTGTTATCCTTAGGTTAGTTAGGTTTAAGTAGTCCCTAGTTCTAGGGGACTGATGACCATAGATGTTAAGTCCCATAGTGCTCAGAGCCATTTTTGAAACGCGTATGGCAACAAACTGCCTTCATTCAGTTGCATGGACGGTACATACCTCCAGGAATTTAGAGCAACTAAGGGAAAGACGGAAAACAGATAAAAAGGACTACAATGTATTTCTTTTTTATTAGTCGAAACATTGTTCGACACCTGTTTGCTATTTTCTATAGGTCAAATTTATTTCTGAAAAGTACAGCCGGTTGGAGTGGCCGAGTGGTTCTAGGTGCTACAGTATGGATACGTGCGACCGCTGCGGTCGCAGGTTCGAATCCTGCCTCGGGCATGGACGTGTGTGATGTTAGTTAGGTTTAAGTAGTTCTAAGTTCTAGGGGACTGATGACCTCAGCAGTTAAGTCCCATAGTGCTCAGAACCATTTGAAAAATATGTTCCTAGTGAACATGGATTTCTGCAGCTCGGCTTTTCTGTGCCCTTTTCTTTACCGTTTTGACAGCATGTCATATTTTCTATCCTGTTGTGCGTCTTCGGTAGACATCTCTTTCTACGCAAAACGAGATTTGAGCAAACACTTCTGTCTCCATGGAATGAGTATGGAGAGGTAAGTGTTTGGTCAAATCTCGTTTCATGTAAAATACACATGAAGAGAAACAAAGGTGAGAATGAAATATACAGAAAAATAAAAGAAAGGTGTGTAAACAGAATAACAAGAGAAAGAGGTATCCACTAGAGATGCACAACAGGATGGAAAATATAAGACGTTGCCAAAACGACAAAGTAGAGCACATAAAAGCCAACCTGTAAAAATCCGTTTTCCCTAGCAAGTAATTTTCAGGAATGATGAACCGTGTTAGATGGTCCGAGATTTCCACTGGGATCGATTGACCGATTTGTCTTCATCGACTGTCTTTGATGGTATGGATGAGACATGCGAGGCGAGCCAGAGAGCAGAGCACCTGCGGGCAAGGGTGGTAAGTGGCTCCGTGCGTGCGAGCGTATAAAGCTGTCAGCACACGGACTGTGCATCCGAACGTTAAGCGTTGAGCGTCCCGAGTTTCTGACGTCACAGCGTGGAAGTCTTCCCGAAAGTGCAGAGCAGTATCTAGCCCAGTTGTCGTCAAACTGCGGCCCGCGGGCCTCATGCGGCCCACACCATGTTTTCTTGTGGCCCGCAACCCTCCTCGGCTTCGCACGGGTAGCAATAGTTACCTACTTGTTTGGCGAAGAGGTGTTTTGTTTACGGAAACTGCGTAGAACTGTGATTAATGTTGGGGAAGTAATTAGGTAACTGAAAACCATCCGCCACTTTCATTTAATGCATCAGCTGCCGGTGTTCCGCAGCGCTAAAGGCGTGAGCGGCCTGCTAGCCAACAATGGTAGCCGTGCATCAGACAAGCCGAGTACCCACGGTCGCTCGTTTGTCGGCGGCGGGCTTGTCCAGCAGCCGCCTTATTGTTAGCTTTGTCTTGTCAGTCCTGAACTAAGTTACTGTGTCCCTGAGGGCTCAAAATGGCTCTGAGCACTATGGGACTTAACATCTGAGGTCATCAGTCCCCTAGAACTTAGAACTACTTACACCTAACTAACCTAAGGACATCACACACATGCATGCCCGAGGCAGGATTCGAACCTGCGACCGTAGCAGCAGCGCGTTCCGGACTGAAGCGCCTAGAACCGCACGGCCACACATGGCCGGCTGTCCCTGAGGGTTCGTCGCGTATTGAGTGTAGGTGTTCATATTTAGTGATATAATTATTAGTGGAATAAATAATGTCTGATGTACCTTCCAGAACAGAACTAGGATAATATGTGAAGGGAAAATAAAGTTTCCAAAAAATATGGGAAGAAGAATTTTGCTTTATAAGTGGACACAAAGAAGGTACTGCTACTTCTTTAATATGCCGGGATACGATTGCGCTACTGAAGAGATACATTTTATTTCGCCACTACACAAGTAAGCACAATTCATTTACAGTAGCTTTTCCTTTGAATTCAAATGAAAGAAAGAAAAAAAATAGCTTCTCTAAAATTAACCATTCGTCTTCAACAAAACGTTATGTTAGCAGCAGTTGGGCAAATTAAGGCTGCCACAAGAACGTCATACCAAATATGTAATATTGTGGCAAATATATGAAAACTTTCACTGATGCTGAATTAGTGAAGCAATGTGTGGTGTCACCGCCAGACACCACACTTGCTAGGTGGTAGCCTTTAAATCGGCCGCGGTCCGGTAGTATACGTCGGACCCGCGTGTCGCCACTATCAGTGATAGTGATATATGTTTGAGGCAGTAATTAATAAAGCCAAACTATCCAAATACTTCAGTCTTGCATGTGATTCCAGTGTAGATTTAGCTATGATGGCTGTTTTCATTATTTGTGCGCTACTGCACAAATGATGTTCAATAGAGGAAGATTTTTTAGCAATTATAACCATGAAAGGTCACACAAACGGATGTGATTTTGTGGATGCAATTAAAGAATTTGTAAAAAAATGACTTATCTATAAGCAAATTAATATCGGTATGTACAGATGATTGTCCATCAATGATGGGCGTCAACAATGGTTTTTATAGCACTGATTAAGAAGGAATGGAATTTACCAGATTTACTATCCATTCACTGCTTACTGCATCAAGAAAGTTTGGCATGTCAAATTTCAAATACCAAATTGAAGAATGTTATGCAAACGGTCATAAGTGTTATAAATTCCATTCGTGCCCGTGAACTTAATCACCAAAAATTTAAAGAACTTCTGCATGAATTACAAACTTGTTACAGTGATGTTCTCCTGCATACTGCTGTCAGATGGCTGAGCAAAGGAAAAGTGCTGGAATCGTTTGTCAATTTGAAATCTGAAATTATTTTATTCTTACAATAAAGTGGCAAAAATTATCCTGAACTTGTTGATGAATGGTGGATACTTAGAGCTTTTTTGACCGATATTACAAAAAAATTCAACACACTTAACTTGGAATTACAAGGACCAAACAAGATAACTGGCCAAATGACTAACAAAATACTTGCATTTGAAGCGAAACTGCAGTTATATATAAATGAACTCGAAGTAAAAGATCTGTCTAATTTTCAAACTGTTGCTATGCTCCGATCAGGCCTAACTATCGCCGAAACTATTTACCAAAATATGAAAGAATACCTGGCAGCCTATTTGGAACAAATAAAAAAACAGATTTGCAGATTTCACATATATTCGAAGCTGTTTCATTATCGTAGAGAACCATTGGCATGCTGGACATGATGATCTCAAATTACTCTGCCAGTTTGGATTTCCTAAAACTAATTTGCTGTATGAAATAATCGAACTTCAGCATGACACACAGCTTAAAGTTCTGTTTATAGAACATCATGAAACACAACAGTAGACTGAATTTTGGAAATTTGTGCCTAACAATTATAAAAATTTACGAGATTGTGCATAGTTCATTTTAACACTATTTCCTTCAACTCACCTTTATGAATCTTCATTTTCAAAAATGAAGTACCTGAAAAATAAATATCGTAATCAGTTGTCCAGTCATTTAAAAGACGCAATGAGGATTGCATGCAGCCCAAACGACGCAGATATAGACGACATAGCCAAAAAAGTTCAACATCACAAGTCACATTAATGAAAAATTATATATTTGTATTTACATTTGCAATTATAATGAATAAAAACCAGATTAAATAAGAAACCTGTAGCTTTCTCATATAGCCTGTTGCATGTGGAGTGCATCTGTTCTTTTTTTTAAATTTCTTGTTTATTTCTACATTTTTTGAAAATCTGAGATTAATGCAATTATAATAAAGTTTTTGTGGCCTTTGAATAATGTAATATAATATTTTAATAATACACCTATCTCATCTTGAATTAAAGTACTTTAAAATAAATTTCTGGGGTCAAGATACACTGATCGCAGATTTGTTTTTTTAGTGGCTCAACATTACTAACGATTACCTTCCTTCCCTTCACCCTTCTTATGCTGATGCCTAGCTACATGAATATTGTAAGATTATACAAGAATGTGAATTTTATTTTCACAGAGATAATTAAACTGGAATGAATTAGTCAGATGCACTGTATGCTTTTTTCCAGTTTACTAAAACCTGATCAGCAGCATTTTATGCAATGTCTAACTCTTGTAAACATGGTGACAGTCATTATATGAAATGAATTGAGAATGGCACATCTCATCATTGACTCATACTACCACAACGATTATTCCAGTCGGTCTCAACACTGGATTCTTGCGAAGACTGACTAAAAATGTAATTGTTGACAATGTGACACAACTACTCTATGTCTCCGACGAATATATCCCTCATAATCTAAGAGTTGTCAAACTGGCGGACGGGTTTTTAGCCCTCAGATGGAGTGGTGACTTCTTAGTATCATAAATGGTGTTGTGGGGTCCAAAATGATACCACTCAAAATTGATAATTAATTTACTTTATTCTCAATAGAAATATTTATTTATGAATTCCTTAATTGCCTATGTTACATTACAAAACTTCAGTTAAACTAAAAAAATCTCTATAAAAATCACAAAAGGAAAACAAGTTTATGCAACACTATTGAACATTGAAATGAAATGCAATATAAAAATTCAAACTAGTTTATTGTATCGGAAATAACACGAAACAGTAATAGATTGCTGTCAGATAAATATAGTGTTTGAAAAATTAGCTGCATGTAATGAACATCAAATATGAATTGATACAGAGTTTTTCACAAATCGTCAATAATCACCCGCATTCTACTCTCCACACTCTTTACAGACAACCGAACGACAGGTTGGGAAAACTGGGCGACTGCAGCGGATACAATACTGGTTTGTCTTTTTATCACTGGCACGTGAACAAAGAGTGCATCGTCTCCTCTTTGAATCCAGAGTGGATATTTGTGATTTTGGTAGAAGTTTCTTCAAAAGTCCGGAGATTGTTACTCTTAGTTCTTTTGGTAGTCTGTCATTCATCAGCCTCTCATTGAGATGAGGTTCAGTAAGTTGCCTAGCAAGTGTCTTGATGAATTCAAACCTGGAAATAGGTATGTACTTCTTGCAGGACGTTTGTATTACACACGAGTTAACTCCGAGTATGTTCAGAACTGCATAAAATACAGCAAGAGGCCATCTGTGTGTTCGTCTGCCTGTGCTGTAGGTAGCACACTTCTGGTCAAGAGAGTCTACGCCACCTTTTGTGCTACTGTAAAAGGAAATTATTCCTGGTTTTCCTGTTTTTGGATCTGTACTTTTTGAATGATGCATACTGGAAATCAAAATGACAGCTTTTCCTTTTTTAGGGGCATAAGAAATCAATGCTCTGTCATTTGTGAAGCCATAAAGTGTTGAACCTTCCACATGCCTCTTAGATGGCTGGAATTCGGATGGGATTTCCTTTTTTGTTTTTCCTCAATGTACAAACATAGGTCAACTTCCGTTTTTTCAATTCCAAAACTAATTCAATAGAGCCAAAGTAGTTGTCAGCTGTAATGTTACGGTTTGTACTGTAAATGGGCTTCGCTAGTCTCATAACAGATTGAGTAGGTTTCTGAAATTTCTTTTCTTCTAGTGTCTAGCCAACGCCATCACTGTCTTTTTCAGTGTATAAATAGGCATTCAGAAGGTAATTTGTTTGAGCATCAGCTAAAATCATTATTTTCAGCCCATATTTCGCTGGTTTACTATCCATATAAACCCTAAATGCATATCTCCCACGAAAACCAACCAGCATTTCATCCACACATGCATGTGAACATATGTTATAAGATGCCTGAGAACTGTGAACCATTCTGTCGAAAATCCAAGAAATCGCTGCTGCAGGGTCATTTTTCTTCCTCTCATCTCTGCTAGTTATGTCATCAAATCTTAGGCAGTAAAGCAATATCAGCACTCTCTTCATGGATAGTGTGGCTCGGAAAATATCTCTTCCAGTGCTGTCTGTTGCAAACATAGACTCCAGTTTCATGATTAGATTTGAAAATGGCACTGATGTAAAAACAAAAAATAGTGCCATAAGTTCATTGACGTTCATGTCTCGTTGTTAAGCGTGCTGCTGATCAGAAAATTTTGATCGATATGAAGAAATTTTCACATTGGTATGACTCACAATTTCTTCTAACTTATCTCTGGTAAACAAACACTCCCACGTTTCCAAGGGACTACATGAGTCTCCCAATCGGCTTGCAGGGCCTTTCAGTGTAGAAACTTTTATTATCAAGTTGTGGGCTGGTGTTCTCACATTCCTTTGAGGTTCTAGAGTGGACCACTTATACATATTTCTGCCATAGAAACTAGATGATTCCCCTCTATGTTTATTTCCCTCTAATTTATCTGATTCACTAGAGTCACGACTTTGTTCTGAAGCAGTTTCATGTTAACTGTTGTAAGAAGGGTCATTTTCATCGTCCAGATCATTTGCATCACTACCCTCTTCTCCTTCTTCTAGTTCTTCTAGCGTTTTTCTCACGAAGTCTGGAAAACTTGGATCGAGCACTGACATACGTGAATGAGAGCTCGAAGCCATGGTAACACTGAAAATAAATGAAAACACTCACGAAAATAAAATAAAATGACATTTCGTTGATAAATAAACTTTTGACGTAGGGCAAACAGAAACACTTACAGTGTCGTGGTGTCAATAATGGCACCACCCAAACTTTACAGCTGTGCACTGAGAAAGAGAACAACTCGACAATGCTGCTAGTTCGTCAGGAGGTTCACTATCAGCTGCCGAGAAGGTATGTAGAACCTCCAACAATAGAATGACCAACAGAGGAAATGGCACGTGTGTACAGTTTAACTGGTATCAAAAAGGACCCCACAACTCCGTTTGAGGGTTAAAATTCTTTTTCCCTGTATTGCAGAATTTCAGTGTCATAAACATGGCTTATTGTTGTCAACATCTGCACAGCAATGTTATTTGGCGAAGGAGTCACAGATATCCAACAGCTGCGAGTAGTTTGTTGGTTTGTTTCTAAAAGTACTATTTCATTTTAACAGGTGCTAATGTTTACAGTTTCTGAAGAACGATAAATGATATATATCCAAATCCAGTAAAGAATAAATCGTTTGCAGCTGTCGGCTATGCCTGTCTCATTCGTCAAATGAAAATTATACTGGAAGAATTGTAAGTAGGAACGCGTAAAGTTGTTCTATCACCTTTACAGGTGCCACATGCTACAGGGGCTGTTAGATTTGTCGTCGCACTGTGAGGGGACGTAATAATGGAAATGTTTTCTGGTTTGTTTCTCAGTGCTGACAACAAATGGGTATGTGTGCCTCATACCAATTATCTGCTGTTGTATCAATCTTAAATGAAATTGCGTGGGATTCATGAATACGCATTGTAGAGACGGTCGTATGCGGTACATATTTGTTGAAAGAAAGAATTAATCATTAGCTCTTAAAAATGTATGTATGTATGTGTTTGTGTGTGTGTGTGTGTGTGTGTTTATTCTCCATTTCTCCTCCTAAAGCCTCAGATCGATTTCAGCCACACTGATGTTGTTGTGTTGTTGTTGTCTTCAGTCCTGAGACTGGTTTGATGCAGCTCTCCATGCTACTCTATCCTGTGCAAGCTGCTTCATCTCCCAGTACCTACTGCAACCTACATCCTTTTGAATCTGCTTAGTGTACTCATCTCTCGGTCTCCCTCTACGATTTTTACCCTCCACACTGCCCTCCAATGCTAAATTTGTGATCCCTTGATGCCTCAAAACATTTCCTACCAACCGATCCCTTCTTCTAGTCAAGTTGTGCCACAAACTTCTCTTCTCCCCAATCCTATTCAATACCTCCTCATTAGTTGCGTGATCTGTCCACCTCATCTTCAGTATTCTTCTGTAGCACCACATTTCGAAAGCTTCTATTCTCCTTTTGTCCAAACTAGTAATCGTCCATGTTTCACTTCCATACATGGCTACACTCCAAACAAATACTTTCAGAAACGACTTCCTGATCCATAAATCTATATTCGATGTTAACAAATTTCTCTTCTTCAGAAACGCTTTCCTTGCCATTGCCAGTCTACATGTTATATCCTCTCTACTTCGACCATCATCAGTTATTTTACTTCCTAAATAGCAAAACTCCTTTACTACTTGAAGTGTCTCATTTCCTAATCTAATTCCCTCAGCATCACCCGATTTAATTTGACTACATTCCATTATCCTCGTTTTGCTTTTGTTGATGTTCATCTTATATCCTCCTTTCAAGACACTGTCCATTCCGTTCAACTGCTCTTCCAAGTCCTTTGCCGTCTCTGACAGAATTACAATGTCATCGGCGAACCTCAAAGTTTTTACTTCGTCTCCATGAATTTTAATACCTACTCCAAATTTTTCTTTTGTTTCCTTTATTGCTTGCTCACTATACAGATTGAATAACACCGGGGAGAGGCTACAACCCTGTCTCACTCCTTTCCCAACCACTGCTTCCCTTTCATGCCCCTCGACTTTTATGACTGCCATCTGGTTTCTGTACAAATTGTAAATAGCCTTTCGCTACCTGTATTTTACCCCTGCCACCTTTAGAATTTGAAAAAGAGTATTCCAGTCAACATTGTCAAAAGCTTTCTCTAAGTCTACAAATGCTAGAAACGTAGGTTTGCCTTTTCTTAATCTTTCTTCTAAGATAAGTCGTAAGGTCAGTATTGCCTCACGTGTTCCAACATTTCGACGGAATCCAAACTGATCCTCCCCGAGATCCGCATCTACCAGTTTTTCCATTCGTCTGTAAAGAATTCACGTTAGTATTTTGCAGCGGTGACTTATTAAACTGATAGTTCGGTAATTTTCACATCTGTCAGCACCTGCTTTCTTTGGGATTGGAATTATTATATTCTTCTTGAAGTCTGAGGGTATTCCGCCTGTCTCATACATCTTGCTCACCAGCTGGTAGAGTTTTGTCATGACTGGCTCTCCCAAGGCCGTCAGTAGTTCTAATGGAATGTTGTCTACTCCGGGGGCCTTGTTTCGACTCAGGTCTTTCAGTGCTCTGTCAAACTCTTCACGCAGTATCGTATCTCCCATTTCGTCTTCATCTACATCCTTTTCCATTTCCATAATATTGTCCTCAAGTACATCACCCTTGTATAAACCTTCTATATACTCCTTCCACCTTTCTGCCTTCCCTTTTTTGCTTAGAACTGGGTTGCCATCTGAGCTCTTGATATTCATACACGTGGTTCTCTTCTCTCCAAAGGTCTCTTTAATTTTCCTGTAGGCAGTATCTATCTTACCCCTAGTGAGATAAGCTTCTACATCCTTACATTTGTCCTCTAGCCATCCCTGTTTAGCCATTTTGCACTTCCTGTCGATCTCATTTTTGAGACGTCTGTATTCCTTTTTGCCTGCTTCATTTACTGCATTTTTATATTTTCTCCTTTCATCAATTAAATTCAATATTTCTTCTGTTACCCAAGGATTTATAGCAGCCCTCGTCTTTTTACTTACTTTATCCTCTGCTGCCTTCACTACTTCATCCCTCAGAGCCACCCATTCTTCTTGTACTGTATTTCTATCCCCTATTCCTGTCAATTGTCCCCTTATGCTCTCCCTGAAACTCTGTACAACCTCTGGTTCTTTCAGTTTATCGAGGTCCCATCTCCTTAATTTCCCACATTTTTGCAGTTTCTTCAGTTTTAATCTACAGGTCATAACCAATAGATTGTGGTCCGAGTCCACATCTGCCCCTGGAAATGTCTTACAACTTAAAACTTGGTTCCTAAATCTCTGTCTTACCATTATATAATCTATTTGATACCTTTTAGTATCTCCAGGGTTCTTCCACGTATACAACCTTCTTTCATGATTCTTAAACCAAGTGTTAGCTATGATTAAGTTGTGCTCCGTGCAAAATTCTACTAGGCGGCTTCCTCTTTCATTTCTTAGCCCCAATCCATATTCACCTACTATGTTTCCTTCTCTCCCTTTTCCTACACTCGAATTCCAGTCACCCATTACTATTAAATTTTCGTCTCCCTTCACTATCTGAACAATTTCTTTTATTTCATCGTACTTTTCTTCAATTTCTTCGTCATCTGCAGAGCTAGTTGGCATAGAAACTAGTACTACTGTAGTAGGTGTGGGCTTCGTATCTATCTTAGCCACAATAATGCGTTCACTATGCTGTTTGTAGTAGCTTACCCGCATTCCTATTTTCCTATTCATTATTAAACCTACTCCTGCATTACCCCTATTTGATTTTGTGTTTATAACCCTGTAGTCACCTGACCAGAAGTCTTGTTCCTCCTGCCACCGAACTTCACTAATTCCCACTATATCTAACTTTAACCTATCCATTTTCCTTTTTAAATTTTCTAACCTACCTGCCCGATTAAGGGATCTGACATTCCACGCTCCGATCTGAAGAACGCCAGTTTTCTTTCTCCTGATAACGACATCCTCCTGAGTAGTCCCCGCCCGGAGATCCGAATGGGGGACTATTTTACCTCCGGAATATTTTACCCAAGAGGGTGCCATCATCATTTAATCATACAGTAAAGCTGCATGTCCTCGGGAAAAATTACGGCTGTAGTTTCCCCTTGCTTTCAGCCGTTCGCAGTACCAGCACAGCAAGGCCGTTTTGGTTAATGTTGCAATGCCAGATCAGTCAATCATCCAGACTGTTGCCCCTGCAACTACTGAAAAGGCTGCTGCCCCTCTTCAGGAACCACACGTTTGTCTGGCCTCTCAACAGATACCCCTCCGTTGTGGTTGCACCTACGGTACGGCCATCTGTATCGCTGAGGCACGCAAGCCTCCCCACCAACGGCAAGGTCCATGGTTCACCGGGGGGGGGGGGGGGGGGGGGGAGGAGCCACACTGATACGTATACTATTTTCAATCTGGAAAGAAATATTGTGGTGTAAGCAAAGGCAACGTCTTATTGGGGCGAGGGATGGCAATGTGGAGGGAGAAGGGGAGGAAGACGTGGACACATGCAGGGGGAGTGCGAAATGGACAGATAAAGGGGTGAATAGATAGTGAGTGAGGGGAAAGTCGAAATGGACGAGGGAAGGAAGAGACAGAATAACACAAGATTGGAATAAATACATATCTAGCCAATGCCAGGACCTCATCTAGTATGAAATTATATTAAGGCGGTTGTAGTTCAGTCAAGGGAGTTGAAGAAAACTGACTTACAAAACATGCAGAAAACAGTTGTGATCATGTCTCGTTTTACATAATACATTTAAGTATAAGTCCATTTGCTGTTATTAACCGTCTGTTCACAAAGAGAATGCAGTAACATTTCGTCGGGCAATTGCAGTGTTACAATTTACAGGTCACTGAGGGTGGCAACAGTCTGAAACAAAGAACATTCTAGACGTAGTGGTGCGAATGGTATCGACTTTAACGATAAGTTGTAGAAAGTCAGTTAATAAAAATACATGGAAATCTGAGGCCCGAGGAGCAAAAAAGTTTGACGACCACTGATCTAGCCTGTCAGATATTCTGAGCGTGCGTCTGAGCGTTGACCAATGAGATGGCACAACACCACCTACGTCACATGCACGCCATCTCAGTTCAGCACAAAGTTGTGAGGCGCTATATTGGCATTCATTTCAAGCCTATACATATATATGCCGTTTCTGAGCACCAGGAAACTGAGAATCACTGGATAACCCATTGCTAACTGTGTGTAAAATAAGGAAACATCATATTCGTGGCAAAATAATTATTGTAATTTGCGCATTATGAGAGTATGCTATTTGAAGGGAGCAATACACTGAGGATGCACCCAAAACGCATTGTTCTTGGCACAATTTGTTATAACTAAATTTCAGTTAGTATCGTAGCTACGATTAAAACTTTCAGCAATTTGTAAGATACTAGGAATGGCAACTAAGTGAATGATGTTGGTTTAGTGTGGTGAGTGGCGTTACTGTGTATTCAATTTTTTATGTTTGAGTGTGGTTCGCGACTCGCTAGTACATAAATTTTTTTCTAACATTTGTGTTTTTATTAGGTTATGTTGCTTTATTTTAGTTTAATATAAGTATATACTATAATTTCTCATGTTATGTATATATAAGTTCACCTTTCTTTGGGTGTTCGACTGGCTTGATCTACGGGACATCTTGAGCTACTTGTGTAAAGATATTTTGCTCCTTTTTCTTTTACGCTTCGTAATTCACGTGTTGTAAAGATCCTGCTACTGGGTAGGAACAGTGATCAAGTAAGACTAACCTTGGGGTTTTACTAAAATTTGGGAATGTTGAAATAATGTTCATCTTATGTGAAGAAGTATTGAAAATTTGTATCGCACTGTTTGTAATGAAACTTTTGTAAGCCTGTGTCCTTATTGATTGGACATGGTACTTTCCTTTCGTGGACAATGGAGGAAATGTGCGTTTTAAAAGAGCTAACGTGGGAATTTTACGCGCGCCCGTTTAGTAAACAGTGTGATTTATGAACTAGGAACTTCCCGTAACTGCCGCCGGAGTGCGTTGCGATCGTGTGTACCACGTTGGGGCCCACGTACCGTATGCACAAGTCGCATCGTTTCTGAGCGTTCATCAGCACGATGAACTTAGCACGCTCAACGTTGACGTTCGACAGCACGGTCCCACGAGTTCGGAGGAAGAAGGCGGCGCGCCGAGGCAGCCATCTTGTGTAGAATGATGAACTGTGTTGTGAAGCTGATCTTGTAAGAGGGGGAGAAATATGGACAGCGCCGGTAACCTACCAGTTGATTTCCACCAGGAAACCAGGCACGAACTTTAAGCTGCTGAATTGGCCGAGTGGAACCTGTTGTTCTCGTACTCAGGCCTGAGGGTAGTACAAAGACACGACTGTTCCAAGGGATGGGTAGATGTTAAACAATTTTAAGTGATGTTGGTCTGGACATGATACTTTGATAAAAGGTCGTCTTTTCTGTTATTGTAACATCTCACTGTGTACAATTGTACAGTATAGTACACTGGAATTTTGCTTGTATGAGGACTGTGTGTATTGACACAGTGTATTAATTGCCGGAAATAGTGGAGAGCTCTCACGTTAATATGTTGGTAACTATTCTTCACAACGCGAGAACTTAAGCTGATCATTTTCTGCAGGAGCTCATATTTTGTCAAGCGACCTCGTAAATGCTTTTCATAGAATGATTTAACTTGTGGAAATTTAATGGCAAGTGTTCTCTGGAATTGCTAGTTTATAGATTAGGGTGGAAGAACTGCCTTCATTAAAGCAGGCGACGTACTACAAATTTGGGGAATAACTTAGTTATGCGACCTGATTCTTAATAATCAAAAGCGGTTAAGTGCCCTCTGCACACAGAGTTGTGTTTGCTTCTGGTATTGTCTGAGTTTTCTTTTTTTAAATTCACCTTAAAAGATCGAAATGCAGCTTTGTTCAGTGGAGGTTGTTTTAGAATATTGTTTAAAATTTTTTGGGTACTCTCTCTGCATAAGCTCTTGTATGAATGTTTGGAAACAAAACAAAAGGATTTCAGTGTGAGATGAAACAATTAACTAATGATTGTTAGATTTTAAATAAAGGAAGAGACCAACTCTTCCCTTTAATAAAATAAATAAAAAGGTAGGGCGTGATGTTGACTGTTCAGCCACTGTATAAAAAAGTTTGTTGGGCTCCTGCAAATTAATAAACTTTTGTAATAAGGAGTGTTAGATTTTTATTATACAACCAGTCTATTCCAGATACCCTCTAAATCTGTGTCTCTTCCTAGCTCTGATAACAGAGTATGGTTGTGGGTGCATTAGCTGAACAGTAAAAACAAAAGAAAGTGATACAGTTTTAAACACGGCTGTTACTCAGCAACCGTATAGTAGTTTCAACAAAGAATTATACCAGTCAACCGGTAGCAAATACCTGTTAGGTATATTATTGACCTAGGTGTCATCATCAGAATTAAATTTTCATAAATCGTAAAATTACATTGGTAAAAAGCAGTGATAATAATTTAGAGCATCTATGTTCAAGTCAGAAGTGAAATAAAACGACGGCATTTCCCACGTGTAACTAGCTAGGAACAATATCTGACCATTTCATTCTGATGAAGACACTCTTAGTAGGTATCGAAACCTAGGTCATTGGATCTAACAGATATTTGCAACTAGTTGGCTGTATAAACCTATATCGAAAAAATGTAGATAATTTATTTTAAGGCTAGCTGTTGTACATATTAACTATAAACATTTGGGTATAAAATCTTTTAATACGTTACCATACTAAGCTCATACAGCCCCATTTAATAAATTCAAGAGTGTATTGCAAAATTGGTTAAAATGCAGTGAATTCTATACAATTGAAGAATTCCTAGGAAATACTCTAATATAAGCTTTTAATAAGTGATAAAGAAATGTTTTCAATTCTGAAATAAGCTAAATAATTCTGTATTTTATTTCTACGAGATTACGGAATAGGAGGCAAACTTTTGCAAGCAATTAAAGGTCTTTACATAGGTAGTCAGGCAGCAGTTAGAATTGACAGTAAATTGAGTTCATGGTTCAGAGTAATTTCAGGGGTAAGACAAGGCTGCAACCTGTCTCCACAGTTGTTCATATTATTTATGGATCACATGTTGAAAACAGTAGACTGGCTGGGTAAGATTAAGATATGTGAACGCAAAATAAGCAGTCTCGCATATGCGGATGACTTAGTTGTGATGGCAGATTCGATTGAAAGTTTGCAAAGTAATATTTCAGAGCTAGACCAGAAATGTAAGGACTACGGTATGAAGATTAGCATCTCAAAAACGAAACTAATGTCAGTGGGAAAGAGATATAAACGGATTGAGTGCCAAATATAAAGAACAAAGTTAGAACGGGTGGACAGTTTCGAGTACTTAGGATGCATACTCTCACAGGATGGCAACATAGTGAAAGAACTGGAAGCGAGGTGTAGCAAAGCTAATGCAGTGAGCGCTCAGCTACGATCTACTCTCTTCTGCAAAAAGGAAGTCAGTACCAAGACTAAGTTATCTGTGCACCGTTCAATCTTTCGACCTACTTTGTTGTATGGGAGCGAAAGCTGGGTGGATTCAGGTTATCTTATCAATAAGGTTGAGGTTACGGTCAAGAAAGTAGCTAGGATGATTGCAGGTACTAGTGGATGGGAACAATGGCAGGAGGGTTTCCACAATGAGGAAATCAAAGAAAAACTGGGAATGAACTCTATAGATCTAGCAGTCAGTGCGAAGAGGCGTAGATAGTGGGGGTCATGTTACACGCGTGGGAGAAGCATGGTTACCCGAGAGACTCATAGGTTCAGCAGTAGAGGGTAGGAGGAGTCGGGCTAGACCAAGGAGAAGGTACCTGGTTTCGGTTAAGAATGGTTTTGAAGTAATAGGCTTAACATCAGAAGAGGCACCAATGTTAGCACTGAATAGGGGATCATTGAGGAATTTTATAAGGGGGACCATGCTCCAGACTGAACGCTGAAAGGAATAATCAGTCTTAAATTATGATGATGATGTATTATTTTTTTGTGAGTAGAAGCTGCAATGTAGGTCTGTTTCAGGAGGCGACGTTGTGTACAGGGAGATTCCTGGAGTTAGAGATTTAAAAAAGGAAAGCCCGATGTTCGAGACGAGAATTCGCGGGGGGTGGGTGGGGGGGGGGGGGGGGTAACGGCAAGGAAATGTGACGAACTAGCGTGGCGGCTCCGTGCCGTAGCTGACTGGCCGATAAACATCACGCCGGAACAGATAGGTGAGGTATGTGTGGCAGTCTCTTCTGTTGTTGCTGCTTTGCGCGAGTTCGGCAGTATGTTGGCCTTCTTTAGATATTGTGCGACTTCCCGTAGACAGATAAAACGCTAGCAGTTGAAGTTTGTTCACTGAGGGCATCAACTTGACGATTTGCAAAGAGTTGAGTTACAGTCCAAGCAAAAGTTGGAAGAGCAAACGCTGATGAGTGTGTTTGTTGATTATCATGCCGAGGTAGCCAAATTTTTGTAAGGGAGTCGTGAAGTTGAGGAAACCAGTTCAGTGGTCCGAAAGAAGCCGATACGGAACCGTGGACACATTTCGCCTCAGATCAGTTTGCAGAATTACTGATCCAGTTGCTACCAGTGTTGCAGAAGGTAGGGACTTCGGCGGTAGATCCATTTCCGCAATTGAAAGATAGATTGTGGTCTCTTGTGGAAGTAATGGAATTAAGAGACTTACAGAATCTGAGGGATGCTGATGTTATAAAAAAAATTGTCTCCCTGAGCAGAGGAATATTGCGGTATAGGATGTGCGAGATTATTTAGCAGCAGAGGTCTGTTAACAGTTGCAAGAAATTATTTGTAGTGAGTATGTTCTGAGAAGACTGATGCATGAACTCATTCAGATTCATTATTCACGATTTCAGGGCGCTACTGAAACTTTGTCATGTTATGTGCATGATACTAGTATGTGATCGGAGGCATTGTGTATGAATGTGGCGGGAACGGAGGTGGTGCAAAATATTTTGGTAGAAATCGAACTGAAGGACAGGTCGAGAGCCGTTTTTTTTTCCTGATAAACCTAAACGTTGTTGGAAATGGAAAGACTTGGAAACCAAGTTGAATGTGTCAAAAGGGCAGATCAGCATCTGGCGCCGAGCGCGGAAAAGTATAGAGAACCAGGGAGGCAGAGGAAAAACGAGGTAGCAAGGGGGAGTGGCGAATGTTTCAGGTGTCGCAAAGAAGGGCATATGGTGCATGATTGTCCTCAGAAGGTAAAGAGAGGCAAATCAAAATTATGACAAGAGCGACGGGCTAAGTCCAGCAGGAGGAAAGTGCCGGTTAAAAAGTGTAATAGGATAAGAATTATTAGAAACAGTCGTTTGCCTTTCATATATGTTAGTGTATATGATGAACCAGTGTGTGCCTTGCTGGATTCTGGAAGTTCTGTCTCCATTGTGTGGGATCTATGGTAGAAGGCTAATCTTCAGGAGTTAAATCTTCCGAAGTTACCCAAAAGTAGTATGAAACTCGAGGTTGCAAAAAGGGTCAGCATTGAGAATAATTGGAGAAATTGTTGAAAAAATTAGTATCCAGGCCTGTTCGTGGAAAATGAAGAAAGTTGTGGTTGAAAAACTGTCCAGTGATCTGATATTAGGATACGATTTTGTCCCAAGGGTGGAATTCAGCTGTGATTGGGCGGCAAGGCAATTTTCATTTAGGTTCTGGTCAGAGATGGTGCGCCCGTTCTGTAAGCATCAGCTGGGGAAGAGTATTAATGAGGTACAAATAGATCAGGCTTCGATTCTGGAGCCGGTTGATGTAGGGGAACTACTGCCCCAAGAAAAGGATGAATTTGGTAAGATCGCGGAGAAAAATGAAGATGTACTGACGGATAGATTAGGTATCGTATATCACTGACCATGAACCAGTGAAGCAGATGTACAGGTTGTCTCCTCCTAAAATGCAGGTTCAAAAATGGCTCTGAGCACTATGGGACTTAACTTCTGAGGTCATCAGTCCCCTAGAACTTAGAAACACTTAAACCGAACTAACCTAAGGGCATCACACACATCCATGCCCGAGGCAGGATTCGAACCTGCGGCCGTAGCGGCCGCGCGGTTCCAGACTGTAGCGCCTAGAACCGCTCGGCCACTCCAGCCGGTTAAAATGCAGGAACTAAAGAATATTATCCATAAATTACGACAACAAGAAGTTAGTTGGCCATCTAATTTGCCTTATGCGTCACCTATATTTCTGTTTCCTAAATCCGGGGAGGGGGATTTCGACGAGTAGTGGACTATACACAGTTATATAAGAAAGTGAATTTGCTGTTAGCCCCGTTACCAAACCTACACACGTATTTGGCCTGGTTAAAATGAGCTAAACAGAAGATGACGAACGATAAATAAACCCATAGCAACCGGAATACCGACATGCGAAACAAAAGCGCTATGAACTTATGCACCAACCTAATATAATTGCTGCAGTACTTGTGAATAGGGCGCGAAATTAAAGAATTGGCAAGCGATGTCCTCCAATAAGAGGGTTGAATTACCTGTAAAAGGTGTCGTCGATCACACTGCACTAAAATGAAAAGGTGAGAGCAGAAATATTTTGAAGGCATATTCAGATGTCATCTGTCTATGTACTTTTAAAAAGGTGTCACAGAAATGCATGTGACGTTACAGAAACAATACAAAGCTTACTCAAAAATAAGAAACAATTGCTTCAAAATAGTAACAGATGTATGTTTGAGAGAAGAGCAAAGTGGGTTTGGGAAAGAACTTTGGTAAAGCGATAATATTTTTAGCGTCGAGAGAATTTTAGAAAAACCATGAAAAATCTAGAAACACTTGTTACTTTTACTGACTTCGAAAAAGCCTCTACTGGGTTGTTAGAAATAGATTATGGACAATAGTAGACACCCAATGAGTCTTATGCGGCTAATGAGAGGCATACACGAAGACACCAGAGAATTTATAAACACAGAGCTTCAATAACATGTAAGATAATAACAAATAAGGGATTCATAGAGAAATGTAGCATGTCACCGGCTCCTTTTTAACACCTCTCCTGAAGAACTGGAAGAAGGAAGTCCATGAAGGTATGCAGCTGAATAGGAGCTGCAATGTAAATGCTATGTATATGAAGATGATGTATTCGTTTACAAAATGCAGAAGTAAACTTATGAGATGGGAGAAAACATTAATATCTAAAATATCCGCGACTAACAGAACTGCCTCGGGCATGGATGTGTGTGATGTCCTTAGGTTAGTTAGGTTTAAGTAGTTCTAAGTTCTAGGGGACTGATGACCTAAGATGTTAAGTCCCAAAGTGCTCAGAGCCATTTGAACCATTTTTGACTAACAGAAAAATTATGGGCTGGTACTGAAAATTCCCAGTTCAAACTAAGACTGTTATCGGAAACAAGGTACGTGAGCGACTCTTCAGTTTTAGTGACTTAAGTCTGGACAAAGAAAAGAAAACCAACAAATTCCAAAATTTGTTTGGAATTATAAACAGAACTTTAAAAAATAAAATAACAGAACCACAAAATTGGAACTGTTCAAAACAGAGGCAATACCAGTGCTACATTAAGGCAGCGAATCCTGGACTGAGAGAAAAAGAGATCAAAGTAACATACAGTCAACAGAGATTTTTAACAGCTGTTAAAGGTTGCTCAGGGAGAGAACACATAAAAAATGATAACATTCGGACAGAATTGGGAATTTATAATTTAAATTAGAAAATTGAGAAACACAGAAAAGAATGGAGACAACAATTCAAGCGGATGGATGAAGACAGTGTTCCATTCGTTATCAACACGTACAAGCGCTCAAGAGTAACGAATGTATGACGAGCGAGAAAATGATGGAGTTAATTATATGAAGTTGGAACAGACATATTCCCTAAGCCTGAAGTTCACAAAAAGAAGGTCTATCGACGACTACAACTGTACCTACCGCTAATGAATATTTATCCTTTTCATTATGAATGTGCAGCATGTAATACTTTGTGTGTTGTGAATAAGTAACATTTTTTATACAAATTGACCTCTCTTTAACATCGCAAACATGACACACGAAGCGTATAAATTACGACACAACGCTTCAGTGTAGCTTTTCATTTACAGGTAGGTGTAATAACTTTGGACACACGACAATACTACAGAGGCTATTAAGGAAGTCACTTCCCGACATTTATGGCTGTGAAGGTGTTCCAGGCAGCTAGATGCCGTCTTTTCGCCTTTTGTTCTGGCAATTAAAAATTAAAATGAGGAGCGCCGTCACAGCTAAATTAGTTGTTTCGCTTATTTCTAAGATGCGGGATAAACAGCACGCTTTCCTTTGTGATGAAGTCTCTCTGTTGTGCCCGCTAACGAAGCAAATGGAACACAGTCGGAAAGAACGGCCGCTGTATAAATGTGTCTCTGTTTTCCTCTTCCCTGTTTTGACTGCCACAACGGATTTCGATATAAGAGACGCTGTTGTGCCAGACTTGGTAGATGTACATCATCTGTGAATCACATATAATTGTGGTACGTTTATAATTGCGTATCCAAATTTTGACTCGATGGAGAACCAGAACGTATATGAATTTTTACACAGTCACAGTAGACAGGTAACACGAAATACCAAGCTCAGATACGTTCGCTCTAAAATCTCTTACGATCTTAGATCAGGGGTGTTCTAGAAAATGTTGTATAACCTTGAAATAGGAAGGCTTTCGGCCAAAGCAAAAATAAATACTTGTATTGATCGGAAAATGAATATTTATTTATCCAGTGAAATTCACCGACACGTAAAGAACGATACGGTTTCAAGCACCAGTGTAAATGAGAACGTTCCAGAGAAAGTTTTTCAGTAAAATGTCACAGACAAGTAAAAAATTGCTAATAAGGATCAAACTGCTACGGGAGAGCATGATTCCAAATGTATCGATACAGTAACTGGATATTTTTTGTGGGCTTATAAATCACATCTCTCTTGACGATACGAGTCCTTAAAAAATCCTAGTTTTAAACTTTTATTTTGTGTAATCGGTGGTTTCCAATATGAAATGAAAACCAGATTCGGATTTTCTATTGCGAAAAGAAGCAATGTGAAACAGTGATCGCGTCATTAGTATGAGCACCAAAAATTTATAGGTTTCGTTTTGATTGACAACATTCGATATTAAGTTGGACTCATCTATATTAACGTCATTTGTGTCAACTCCTTCATTTATTGTTTCAATATTTTCTCTCAGCTGTATCTTCTGACATCTTCTCGAAGACATTTTCGAATAGTTTTGTTTAGTTCAAAATATTATACTACGTTTCGAGTTTTATATATTGCCCTAAGGCCCTAATTTATGCATTGGCCTGTTGTTTGCTCGTGATTTAATGATTGTTTCACATCACTTTCATTTGCCATAGAATGAATTTTCTTTGCATTGATAATAGTATTGCGAGCTAACATCCCAAAGATGTTCGGGCTCAAATGCAGTTCCTTTTCCTCAATGTCTTGGCTCAAACTCGTCTAGGGGTTGAACTGTATGTGTCGCATTACGCGCCCTAAATTAGACACTTGTGACCCTTTGGTTAAATTGTCTGGCTCATGGCAAGTTTGCAAAATGCAAAGTTAACATAACATATAATAATAGTAAAAATAATATCGGGATCTAAATATCTTATCCAAAATTCTTGAAAAAGTAATGCATTGTAGAGTAGCTTCATACCTTTGTAAAAATAAAGTTTTAACAAAGTGTCAGTTTGGTTTCTAGAAGGGTTTTTCAACGGAAAATGCTATATATACTTTCACTAATGAAATATTAAATGCTCTGAGTAATTGGAAGTCACCCGTTGGGATTTTTTGTGATCTATCAAAGGCTTTTGATTGTGTAAATCATGGAATACTTCTAGATAAGCTCAAGTCCTGTGGTATGAATGGGACAGTGCTCAAATGGTTTAAATCATACTTAACTGGAAGAGTGCAGAAAGTTGAAATAAATATTTCACATAATATGCAAAAAACTGGTGATTTCTCAAACTAGGGAACAATCAAGAATGGAGTGCCGCAAGGTTCGGTCTTGGGTCCTCTGCTGTTCTTAATATATATTAATGACTTGCCATTCTATATTCACGAAGATGCAAAGCTGGCACTTTTTGCCGATGATACAAGTATAGCTATCACACCTGACAGACAAGTATTGACTGGTGAAATTGTAAACGATGTATTTCAGAAACTCATTAAGCGGTTCTCTGCAAATGGGCTCTCATTAAACTTTGACAAAACACGGTTTATACAGTTCCACACAGTAAATGGAATGACCCCCTTAATAAATATAGACTTCGATCGGAAATCGTTAGCTAAGGTAGATTATTCAAAATTTCTAGGTGTATGCATTGATGAGGGGTTGAACTGCAAAAAACACACTGAGGACCTGCTGAAACGTTTGAGTTCAGCTACTTATGCTATTAGGGTCATTGCAAATTTTGGCTATATACATATGAGTAAATTAGCTTACCATGCCTATTTTCATTCTCTGCTTTCGTATGGAATCATATTCTGGGGTAACTCATCATTGAGTAAAAGAGTGTTCATTGCACAAAAGCGTGTAATCAGAATAAATGCTGGAGCTCATCCAAGATCATCCTGCAGACACTTATTTAAAGAGCTTGAAATCTTCACTGTAGCCTCACAATATATATATTCACTTATGAAATTTGTTATTAACAATCCGAACGAATTCAAAAGCAAAAGCAGTGTACATGGCTACAACACTAGGAGAAAGGATGATCTTCGCTACTCAAGGTTAAATCTAACTTTGGCTCAGAAGGGGGTAAATTATGCTGCCACAAAAGTCTTTGGTCACTTACCTAATAGCATCAAACGTCTGACAGACAGCCATATAGCATTTAAAAGGAAATTAAAAGAATTTCTTAATGGCAATTCCTTCTACTCGTTAGATGAATTTTTGGATATAGTAAGTGGGTAATTTCACAACCCCCCAAAAAAGAAAAAAAATTAGTGTCATGTAATATTTTGTGTAATGTAATATCTCGTATATTTTATTAACCTGACACGTTCCACATCATTACGAAGTGTCGTATTCATGATATATGGAATAAGTACTAATGTAACCTAATCTAACCCATAGATGATGTAGGCACACAGTTGCGATTTAGTTAGAATAATGTGTAAACAGGAAGGAAACTAATAGGAAAGTGGTCGTACTCAGAGTTACTGTTACACTCGAGCGCATATCCATTTGACACAGTTCGGTCATTCACAATCTCATCGTGAATTACAAGTTCGATAGTCCTTTTCGTTAACTATGCAAAAAGTTAGAGCTCACACTAGGCGCGCGGCTGCTCACCGCTCAGAGACTAAGACCCCCGGTACCACACAACGCAAAATTTTCTAAATCGTTTCACTTCCTAGCTGCCTAAAGATTGACTTTATGCTTTCGCGTCTCAGTCCGAACTGTACCCTTTGGTATCTCCAGCCGAATTGTACTCTTTGGTGCCTAGACCAGAAATGCCCTCTGCCCGTCTTCGACGGCGTTTCCCCCGCGCCGAACATCTTCGTTCAACTGACTAGCGCAGTTCCCTTTCCTGAGCCGTCCATCTGATTGGCTACAGCTTATTCTGCATTACTTTACATTTTAACATATTTAAATAATCAAAGCTTGACCGCTTTCACGTTCTAAATAAAGTAACAATAATATCCAGTGTTAAATTATTTTACATAAACCCAATACAATTTCCTTCTTAATTTTGAATGTCACGGCCAGTAGCCTTGCACCAATGTGCTTTCTGATAAATAAATAACGAACAGAAGCAACTATTACGCACTAAACATTACAACAAATGTTCTATTACCTAATGATTCAGTAAGATGTCATGCTGTCATCGTCGAGTGTGTTTTGTGTGGAGAAAATGATGATCTGATGCTTAATTGAAAATACTGATAATTTAAATTTATTATATCTATAAAACAAATAAAGTTACAGGGTTGATAGTTAAAAAATGGTTCAAATGGCTCTGAGCACTATGGGACCCAACTGCTGAGGTCATTAGTCCCCTAGACCTTAGAACTAGTTAAACCTAACTAACCTAGGGACATCACACACATCCATGCCCGAGGCAGGATTCGAACCTGCGACCGTAGCCGTCTCGCGGTTCCAGACTGCAGCGCCCAGAACCGCACGGCCACTGCGGCCGGCGATATTTAAAAAGTTTGTCATTTTAATGATACGCTTCTATATGAAATGTCGATCGTTAAGATCGACCAAAGCGCTCAGACTTTAGCATTCAGGTCTTTGTTACAAAACTTGTTAATTTCACTTTAACAGTAAATCCTAAACTATTATAGATATGATCAATATTCAAGTTTTATTGGGATCACCATGAACATTTGTGGAGTATGGCATATTAAAATTACTGTGGCTTCATTCCCTGCATTATTAAAGAATTAAATAGTTTCCATAAATGTTTCCCTTTATATGCGATATTAGGTCCTCCATATTTAACACTGCTACATCTCCGCGGTCACAGACGCTTTCTGCTGGATTTCCCTATGACGTGGGTTCTTGTCTGTCTCACTCGCACACTACAGCGCTTAGGCCTCAATAGATAAGTTTCCCCATCTCGTGGTGAATTTGGGCCCTTTGTGGCACACGGTGCTGGATGACAGGGTTAGTTTCACAATTCCTGTAAGCTGACTCTTTCGGCCATATATTTAAATGAGAGCGCAATGCTCGTTAACCCACAGTATCCTGTTGTTGTCTTCAGTCCTGAGACTGGTTTGATGCAGCTCTCCATGCTACTCTATCCTGTGCAAGCTGCTTCATCTCCGAGTACCTATTGCAACCTACATCCTTCTGAATCTGCTTAGTGTACTCATCTCTCGGTCTCCCTCTACGATTTTTACCCTCCACGCTGCCCTCCAACGCTAAATTTGTGATCCCTTGATGCCTCAAAACATGTCCTACCAACCGATCTCTTCTTCTAGTCAAGTTGTGCCACAAACTTCTCTTCTCCCCAATCCTATTCAATACCTCCTCATTAGTTACGTGATCTATCCACCTTATCTTCAGTATTCTTCTGTAGCACCACATTTCGAAAGCTTCTATTCTCTTCTTGTCCAAACTAGTTATCGTCCATGTTTCACTTCCATACATGGCTACACTCCAAACAAATACTTTCAGAAACGACTTCCTGATACATAAATCTATATTCGATGTTAACAAATTTCTCTTCTTCAGAAACGCTTTCCTTGCCATTGCCAGTCTACATTTTATATCCTCTCTACTTCGACCATCATCAGTTATTTTACTTCCTAAATAGCAAAACTCCTTTACTACTTTAAGTGTCTCATTTCCTAATCTAATTCCCTCAGCATCACCCGATTTAATTTGACTACATTCCATTATCCTCGTTTTGCTTTTGTTAATGTTCATCTTATATCCTCCTTTCAAGACACTGTCCATTCCGTTCAACTGCTCTTCCAAGTCCTTTGCTGTCTCTGACACAATTACAATGTCATCGGCGAACCTCAAAGTTTTTACTTCGTCTCCATGAATTTTAATACCTACTCCAAATTTTTCTTTTGTTTCCTTTACTGCTTGCTCAATATACAGATTGAATAACATCGGGGAGAGGCTACAACCCTGTCTCACTCCTTTCCCAACCACTGCTTCCCTTTCATGCCCCTCGACTCTTATTACTGCCATCTGGTTTCTGTACAAATTATAAATAGCCTTTCGCTCCCTGTATTTTACCCCTGCCACCTTTAGAATTTGAAAGAGAGTATTCCAGTCAACATTGTCAAAAGCTTTCTCTAAGTCTACAAATGCTAGAAACGTAGGTTTGCCTTTCCTTAATCTTTCTTCTAAGATAAGTCTTAAGGTCAGTATTGCCCTTGTATAAACCTTCTATATACTCCTTCCACCTTTCTGCCTTCCCTTCTTTGCTTAGAACTGGGCTGCCATCTGAGCTCTTGATATTCATACACGTGGTTCTCTTCTCTCCAAAGGTCTCTTTAATTTTCCTGTAGGCAGTATCTATCTTACCCCTAGTGAGATAAGCTTCTACATCCTTACATTTATCCTCTAGCCATCCCTGTTTAGCCATTTTGCACTTCCTGTCGATCTCATTTTTGAGACGTTTGTATTCCTTTTTGCCTGCTTCATTTACTGCATTTTTATATTTTCTCCTTTCATCAATTAAATTCAATATTTCTTCTGTTACCCAAGGACTTCTAGCAGCCCTCGTCTTTTTACCTACTTTATCCTCTGCTGCCTTCACTACTTCATCCCTCAGAGCTACCCATTCTTCTTCTACTGTATTTCTTTCCCCTATTCCTGTCAATTGTTCCCTTATGCACTCTTTGAAACTCTGTACAACCTCTGGTTCTTTCAGTTTATCCAGGTCCCATCTCCTTAATTTCCCACATCCTAGGATCCTGAAACAGAAGGTGAGTTGAACAAAAGTTTAAAGGAAAATGGTAGTAATGAAGCTTTTTCATTCTATCCCATAACTATTCAGCGCGTATACGAGGCGAATTAGAAAAGTAAGGGTATTTCGGCCGGTAAGGAAAGTTGTTGGAAAAAGCTTTTATTGAAGGTTTTCGTTCCGTACCAACCTACTCTACGCAGTCGTCGTTTCGCAGTTTTCGTCACGTTGCATTAAATTCTTTAAACCCTCTTTATATAAGTTCCCCACGTAGGAACTGAACCAGATGGCTACTTTTCTCTAGAGATCCTCGTTATGTTCAAATCCTTGTCCACGAAGCTATTGTTTCAGGTCGTTGGGTGTGAGGTCAATCACCATCTCACTCTTGTCGATAGCGGTACAAAAACACTCGTCTACTTGACATTCTTCGCTTTTTGTGTAGGTCAATAAGCATTTTGAGCGCCCATCTTGCACACGATTTGCAGTATTCGAGCTTCTACGTGACGCCTGTGTAAATAGTGGCGCGTCCAACAGAATGAACTTCATCATAGAGAGCACCAGTCGTCAAACGTCTATCAGATTGCAGATCCTGCTCTCCTTGGTGCAAGATTTCATCTATATTGATAATGGACTGTCAGTCCATTCTCATCACGCATATTTGTACGGCACTTTTGAAGTCTTAATATCATTGGCTATCATTACTGTAAACCCATAATTTGGGCCCATCTCTGTAGATCCTTTTGCACACAGAAATCTAATTACTGCTCACATTTCTCAGCTAGATGAAGCAATAGTGTTTTAAGATGTTTGTTTTGATAAAACCGGAACTTATAACACTTATGTTATGTAACAGGTACCTAAGATTTCGTAAGATTGCGCAATCTGCGAAAAGCCAGAATGATGTGGAAACTACAGTGCGGCACCTTGCTGACGTGACCTAGCGTCACAATGTCACTCACATCAGAAGTTTCTGTTGGCTGATCAAGGCTCCAGTATATACAGAAACACAAAATTCCGCTGGCTGCGATTGGCTGAAACGAGAGATGCGGAAGCTCTCTTGTTTCGACAGGAGCGAAGATCGAGGAGAGAACGGGGAATTTGGTAGCGAAGGCACTGGTGGATAGTCGTATAAGTTGTGGCTCTCATCAGGAGTTGAGAATTAGCAAGTAAAATATTTTTTATGACTACATAGTCATGGGACGTTCTATAGAGCGGTCGCTTAATTGTGATGGGAGTTATTAAAGTGTAATCACCCATAATTGCAGATCTGTATGGATAACAAATATCTTGTGCAATGTAGATTGAACTGCGCTGTGATTAAAATCACAAGAATGAAAAACTGTCATCCCTTGAAAACGTTAATCATAAGCCACGTGTTAAGGATTTCCTCAGTTATAGCATCACATGTGCCTCCTATGTATGAGCCCGCAACCTAATAGATCCACTTCTGCGGAAGTGACATAACTGAAGACGCAAGGTTAATGGCTTTCAGAAAATCCGTGAGGTGTGACGGATTTTCACATCTCAACACATCTTGTGTGTTACAAGAAGAGGCCAGGGCACATCCTGTGAACGCAAGGAGAGTGTTGTGCATAGCATGCCTTCTGGGGATGAATATGGATGGATTTAAGCTGTGACAGTGAATAATTGAACTGAGTAATCAATATACAACAGCAGCAATACATAGAACAGAGTCAAGAATCAGACGCGCGGTGACTATTTGTAGTAGCTGTGGAGAGCACTGTGTGGGATAGATAACAGTTATTTATTTAATCGTATGGTGATTTTATACAATATACAGTTGATATAAGACAAGTGATTTTATACAATATACATATGATATAAGACAAGATTAAACCTTAAAGCCTGTGTTTTTCAACCAATTAATTAAGCTGGTTGTGAGAATGAACAAGTCGTCGGGAATTCCAGGGTATGAATGAACTGGACAGCGTTGCACTAGATGTTCAATTGTCTGCTCTTTTTTATTACATTCACACAATGGTGAACCGATCCAACCCCATTTGTATCTGAAGTAGTTACAACAATCATGTCCAGTCCTTAACGTGTTGAGGCGGCATCAGAGGTTCCTCGGTAGGTCAAAACCTTTTGGCTTCTTTCTGGGATCAAGGTGATGGGCTCTTGTTCCCAATGTTTTTGTTGACCATTCATGCTTCCAGCTTTCATTTAGATCAAAACTATCCGCAATGAGTTGTCCTGCAGTAACACTTGCTGGTCTTCTTGATCGCAATCGTTGCTGTGGCAGATGACAGAATTCCTGGTGCAGCGGTAGAGAGAGTGATGCAGAGATTTTCTTGGCCTCACTCAGTAGAGCTTGTTTCCGCCTTTAGTGAGGTGTAGGGATGTGACTCAATAGAGGTAATCAGTGGCATGGGGTTGACTTGATGGAACCGGCAATCCAGCGCATTGTGTCGTTCAGTTTTGTGTCTACCTTCTTCACATGTGCACTTTCCAACCAGACAGGTGCACAGTGCTCTGAAGCAGAGTACACAAGACTGATGCCAATTAAAACTCTTGGTTTGCACTTCGCAGCACGATTCGTACGATTCACTAGATGGAAACAAGAGACTTCAGTTTTGATGTGCTTGGGTTCAATCTCCAGGTCTTAAAGAAAGTTGACATCTTCTCCAAATCCTCCATAAGAATTCGTTCACCATCTTCGAAATTACTGTTCCGTGCTACAAGTACGATGTCATCAGCATAGATGAATTTAGTTGATGTTTTGGCTGGTCAATCATTAATGTATTAATTGAATAGTGATGGGGCTAAAACAGATCCCTGTGGTAGTCCATTATTTAGTTTCCGTTTGTGGCGTTTGGAGCTGCCTAGACACACTTAAAATTGCCGTTCACTGAGCATGCTGGATATTAGATCCATAATTTCTCGACTTGGTACAACTTGCAGTAGCTTGTAGATCAGTCCCTGTCGCCAGACAGTGTCATATGCAGCTGTTAGGTCGTTGAAGACAGCTGTTGATTTCAGATGGCCTTGAAAACCTATTTCAGTATGGGTAGTTAGGGCAAGAACTTGATCGATGCAGCTGCGTCCTTGTCTGAAGCCAGCTTGTTCAGGAGGGGTAGCAGCCTCGACGAATGGTGCTATTCTGGCTAGGAGGATTCGTTCCAAAAGTTTGAATGTACAGCTGAGCAGTGCTGTAGGACGGTAGCTTTCAGGGCTGTCTTCAGGCTTGCCAGGTTTGAGAGTGGCTGTAACTTTCGACACTTTGAATTGTCTGGGAAGTTAGTTCTCTTTGAGTATCTAAGTGAAGAGCGAAGTGACCCAGCATATGCAGCGTGGGCCCGTATTCTTAATAAATTCATTATAAATGTTGTTGGGGCCACCAGCCTTACCGACTTTCAGTTGCTTAACAGCACTTTCTACTTCCGCTATGGAGAAGGGCCTGGAAAGCGGCTCGTTTCCTGGGGCACTGCGCTTGAGGTTAGAGAGGTTACATTTTACTACTCTGGTATGATTCTTGTCTCTCTTTGCTCTTGTGAGGTCTGCGATCCAGTTGGCAATGAGACCGGGACTCAGTTTAGGATACAGTTTTTTTAGGTGTTCTTGCCATTTATCCCATTCACGACTCTCAGTGCTTTCCTACTTGAATTGGCAACGTTCATTTATGTGAGTGTTGCTTCCCATTTCTCTCGTCTGTTCTTGTTTAAAGGGTGGAGTAGCTGTGTGCCCACTGTTTGATTTCTAGAACTTTGGTATTCTTGATATAAAGCCTCATTTTCTTGGTTCCAGCCAGGCACATATTACTTTCTGTAACCCCTAGGAAGGTTTGACTTAGCAGCTTTGATAACTAATCTACGGAATTCATCGTAGTTTTTCTGCAAGTTCTTCGCAGCTAACTTGGAGTCAAGGTCTTTTGAGAAACCGTCCCAGTTAGCTTGTTGAAAATTCCATCTGGGTAGGGACATTGAGTATACAAGGGGAATTTTTAAACTAATTTCTGTCATAACAGGACGGTGTTGGCAGTTTGGGAAGTTAGACAGAACAGTATGAGTGGCGTTAAGTGGTTGATCTAGCTGATCTTTGGACACAAATACCAAGTCTGAGTTGTAATACTTATTCCAGGGTGCAGAGTGGAATGTTCCCTTGTCTTTCACATCAAAGGCCAAGTGCATGCTGGTAGTTTCTGCCCATTAAGCTAGTGACTCTCCATTGACATCCACGGTGTCGTACAGCCAATCCGTGTGATGGCTGTTAAAGTCTCCAGTGTATATACAAGGGTGATCGAAAGTCGGCAGAACTGTGGAGGTCCAATTCACACTTGGAGGCTTGTACAGGTTGACAATTTCTAAGTCGTTTGTCTGGATTACTGTTGTGTAGATGTGGTTAACTTCCGTAGAATCAGTTACATGCACTCTGTTTAGACCTGACTTCACCTAAGTGGCTATCCCATATTGTGGATGGTGAATAGCTTCGACCAGTGTATAACCAGGTATTCGTCCTCTACGCTGAAGACCTTGCTCATCTTTGGTATGTGTTTCTTGAATGTTGACAGCATCAGTGTTAAGTTCATGCAGTTGTTTCTGTAGATACATTTGGCAGAGCTTATGCCTTCAGTATTAAGCCGCATAATAATAACTAGTTGTTTTTCGTCTCTAGTTGGTTGATCCTGAAAAGGATGGTTATTGGTTATGTTTCTGGACATGCTGTATATCACCTATTGCACTTTCTCGTTTAGCACCACTCAGGGGTCACGTGTAGATGTAGATAACAGTGAACTGCAGAGAAAAAAGTGTGGTAGTAACCTCTGCTAAAATTTACACATTTCGTGACAATGAGTGGCAGTTTGTGTTGTCGTAATGGCTGTGAGTATGAGTAATGCAAAGGACTGTGATGTGGTATAGGTAAGAGTCTGACATAAAGAGCGGAAGACTACAAGACGTCGCTGACCGTCGTGGCTAAGGCCGATGCGGTTGGTGGCAAGAGCAGTACGCGGCCATCGCGGCTGCTTGTACGGGCGACAACAACGTAGTGCACTCAGCGTCCATTCAGACGGCAGGAGGGCAGTAGCGTAGGACATCCACCTCATCAGCCGTACACGCAGCCTTCAGGGACGTATTGCTGTAGGCTCAGCTTAATAGAGTGGTGCAGGCCGATGGCATCGCAGTGCAGAGCAGAGCAGAATGCACTGCAACGTTACTGTATATAAGTGCTTACAGCAACTAGTAGTTACCTTTAGTTTACATTTTAACTATAAGAAATCAGTAATATCTTAAACTTGGGTGACAAGGAAGAAGTTGTGTTTCTAAGGAACAGGGAGGTTCGTCACCCATCTCTAAAGAGAGAGAGAGAGAGACAGAGAGACAGAGACAGGACGAAACTGATGTGGTAGACTCACCTGAGGAGGTGTCAGATTTACACATTTAACATATTTAAATTTGAAGACCATGTGCCTGACATGAGTGGACCAGATGAAACTCACCGCACTGTGACGGCATACACAGAGCGTGTTGACAGTGGTGGTGAATCATGAAGTGAAAAGAGTGTAGTAAATGCTATTGATAGGGACGATAATGGGCTGAGATACCTAAGAGAATCGCAGAAACCTTCAAAAGCAATAAAAAATTCTAACACAGAGAATAAACAAGCAGTCTAAAATGCTGTTACAGAGAATAAACAAACAAGTAAAGAAGAAATAAAATTAAAAAATATTAAAATCGACAAACTGAAAAACGAGATTCCCTTTGAAACCTCAACATTATTTAAGAGGTTCGAAGAAACGTAAAATTTACTAATTAATATTTTCATAGAAGGGTTTTGTAAGAGTAGAGTGCAGATTCAAGATGGCCACCGAGTGAGATCACAGATATTTACTTCGTCAACTAAAAGAACTTGTTTTTGGAAAAATAGTGTCAAATTTAAATTTTCGTATATTTGCTGTAGTGTACGTTCTTGTCACACAACTGAATATTATCGTCCCAGCAGAGCCTGTTCTTGAAAAACCTACGTGTCGTCTGAAGTCCCGATAATCGCGACATAACCCGAACTTTTGCGTGGCATGAACACAAAAAATTCTTTTCAAGTTTTCTTGATAGAGAAAAATTCGTTAAAAAAAGCAGCTACTAGTTTCATCAGTGTCTATTGTCGCAATAAAAGTGTAATTACACGTTTCTAAATCGTATTTAACTAACACATTTGGTGTTGTTTATTAGTTAGATAGACGCGATTTAGGCCAAAATTTTCTGAGTTATAAACGTTTAAAAACCTGACCAAACACGGTTGATAACGTAAATTCTCTAAAAGCAAAGTAATTACTAATTCATTCTTCTCTCATTGTATCTCAAAATCAGTACAAGAATAACAACAAGCGCACATAAGACCTTTGTGTCGTTTTTTGTTTACATACAGGCAATCTCGCGTCCTTGACATTCTTTAAACTTAATTATTCTTTCGAAACTGACCATGAGTGAGAAATGTGGGAGCTGTTATAGGGTAGTGAGTAGATGGATTTGTTGTCAGTCTTGTAGGAAATGTTTTCACTGGGGAGGGGGATTCAGTGGGGAGAATGTTAGGAGAACAGAAGAGGCTCTCTCCTGGAAATGCAGAGTATGCAGTAGGAACATTTTGATTGGGGAACAGGAAAGGAAAATCTGTGCCCTTCAGGCACACTTGGAGGAAGCAAGGAAATAACTTATAAGGATGAAGGGAGATAGGGGGAGGAGGCTGTTTGGGAACTGGCTGCTGGTAGAAGGATAAGAAGGAAGAGGATGCGATCTGACAGTTTTGTCGTCAACACTAAAAACAGCTGTGTACCACTGCCAGAGCTAAGTGGAGAAGAGCCTCAGGCAGAACGCGGAGCAGCAAATGTGCAGTACACTTCAACCGAGGCCAACAAGCCTAGGTACGTACAAACTGTTAAGAAGAAGAAAGTGCTGCTGCTAGGTAGTATCCAAGGGCGATGTGAAGGCTCTCAGTTACAGGAAAGTTTAGGGGCAGCGTACCAGGCCTCCAGTATCTTCAAGCCAAATGCAGGGCTAAGTCATGTGACAGGGGACTTTGGGTCTTTATGTAAGGACTTTACAAAAGAGGACCATAGTAGGCGGGGTGGGAAACAGTTTGGACAGGGATGGGGCATATGACATAGGTGGTGACCTGGGCAAGATAGCTTCACTGACTCATGGCACCTATGTACACTTTGTTGAGCAGTTCCGGCGTCATGATCGACCACACCTTGATGGAGCTGTGAGGTGAATCAGTATGGGGTTAGGGATGGCTCTGAGGGCAGATAACATTGCTCATGTTTCTCTGGTGCCCGTCAGGACTATCAACAGATGGGGTTTCACTAGGCATGGTTTACATCTAAACAGGACTGGGAAGCGAAGATTGGTACAACTGATTTATGAAAGTATAGGGGGTGGATGTCAGGCCCCACATAGTCAAATACCTGTTGTCATGGGTAGGAAAAATAAGTCTTTTTAGGATAAATCCGGACAACAGGTTCCCCTGCCTAAAGAGTATCTCCAGCAGTTTAAAAAGTACTGAGACAATCACTCACAAGACAGATTATAACACTCCAAATAATACACATACCACAGGTCAGAAAGTAGAAGAAATCATTGGAAAGAGTAACATGGGGCGTTTCATAGAATTAACAATCCTCCATCAAAGCATGCAACCAATAAAAAGTAAAATACAACTATTAGAAGTTGAACTCCAGTCTTTGAACTGCACAGTAGTTCGTGTTACTAAGCACTGTTGTAGGGACACAGAATTCCAGTTTGTAGTGTTATCATTGTATGTAAGGGCAAACTCTTACTGCAGAACTGCTTCAAGGGGTGGAGGATCATGCAATTATATCAGAAAAGGATCATACGTAATATTGAGACATGGCCTCAGTAAAGTAAGTGAAGAAAAACACTTTGAAGTATCAGCTATTGAATTAACAGGGCTTGATATCACCAAGAAATTAATCATTTTGAGTGTGTATAGATCTCCCAGTGGTAGTGTGGACACTTTTTTCAATAAATTAACGAAAGTTCTAGATACAGTGTCAAGTACAAAGATCAACATAATTCTGTTTGGGGACATAAACATCAACACTAATCCAGCAGTATCCTCATAAATATTCTCCAAAATTTTGGCATGATCCTATTTGCAATAGTGCAGTAAGGGTTACTACAATGACTGCACCAGTAATTGACCATGTGGCGACAAATATGGACAGGGAAAATTGTGATGTTGGTGTAAAATAACTTGGACTATAAGACCATCTCTGTCAAATAATAACAGTAAATTCAGGCGTCGAATCATTCCCTAAGCTACAAGCCTACAAACGACATCTATGAGAAAGCAAAATAAAAGCTTTTTCAAAATGACTAGCAAAAACAAAGCTGGGATGAAGCGTATAAGGAAACCAATGTGAATATGGAATTCTCTAAATTCTCCACATTATTTAAATTGAACTTTGAAAAAGCATTTCCCAAAGTATTCATGTCTGTATCAACATCTCACAAAAACAGATGGTTAACAGCAGTTATTAAGAAGTTCTCCCAAACACTTAAATACCTTAGTTCCATGAAAAAAAGTCGCAATCATCCAGAATTCTTAAATTTCGACCATAGATACAAAAGGATCTATATGAAGGTGCTGACTGCTGCAAAAAAGTTATTTAATGACAAAATAATATATAATTCAGAGAATAAGAACAAAGGAGTCTGGGATGTCATTAAAAAAGAAACGGGGAGATGCAAACAAATGTAGAATAACATTCTGCTAATGGAGGGGGATAAGGTAATAAATTATCCACAACATTTAGCAAACTATGTAAACAAGCATTTTTCAAGTATTGCAGAGAAGTTACAGCAACCCCCCCCCCCCTCCCCCTCCAAAATGTAACAGCTGTAAATAATGTTGCACTAAATACAATGATGTTACTTCCGAACACAGAGAATGAAGTCAATAAAACTGTTCAAAAACTAAAGAATAAAAGGTCAGTAGGCTTAGATGAAGTACCACTGTGTGAACTGAAACTATGCATAGAGATTATACAAGGACCCTTAAAAAATATAATAAATGAATCCTTCACATCAGGGACATTTCCAGAGCGGTAAAAACAGTTGATGCAGAAGACATAGAAAATTCCTGGCCCATTTTTACTGCTGTCACCATTCTCAAAAATAATATAAGCAGTTGTGAAGGACAGATTAATGAAATACCGAATAAATACAATCCTTTAAGCGAATCACAGTCTGGTTTCCGAAGTGGCAAAAATACAGTCAGGCATAGTAGAATTCACAAAAGTTGTATTTGATGCTCTTGACAAAGATGAGTGTGTCACAGTCATATTTTTGGATCTTTCTAAGGCATTTGATACAGTCGAGCACAATATTCTATTAAATAAATTTGAAGTATCAGGAATAAGAGGAGTAGTTAATGACTGATTTCAATCATACCTAGCAGATAAGGTACAAAGAGTAGAGAGAACACATACTTCAAATAGATCTAACATTTAGTAAAACACTTATCAGAATCAAAATTCATTATTATAGGGGTTCTGCAAGGTATTATATTAGGACAATACTATTCCTGATATACATCAATGACTTTCCCAGTTGTGTTCCTCATGGTGAAAAAATTCTCTTTGCTGATGACAGCAATATTGTAGTCACTGAGGAAACGAGAGAACTCCTAGCAGAGAAAGCAAATGAAACTCTGAAGCTAGTTTACAACTGGTCAATAAGCAATAAAGTGCCTTTGAACATAAAGAAAAGTAATGCCATGAATTTCAGTTCGAGGAGGGAAAATTACAATGTTAAATTAAATGTAGATGGTACCTCAACAGACTGTGTAACAAATGCAAAATTTCTAGGAACGAATATTGATTCTCAGCTGAAGTGATGTGAACATACAAAAGTACTTGCAAACAGAATGTTATCAGGATGTTATGCCCTTAGAATCCTATCATCAGTGAGTAACATGCAGTGTCTTTTCGTTACATGCTATTCATGTGTACACCCAATTCTTAGCTATGGCATTCTTTTGTGGGGAACAAAGGCATAAAATATGAACCCAATTTTCAAATTCCAGAAAAGGACCGTAAGAAAAATAACAAAAAATATTAGTCGAGCTCATTGTAAAGATCTGTCGAAAACACTGAGGATTTTAACTGCTCTGTGTGAACACTTTTACCAGTCAGTTGTACACATCAAAAATAACATTGGTAATTACTGCACAAACAGTTCTGTCGATGAACATGAAGCTAGAGCCAGACTCAACTTACATTAACCAACAAAAAATAAACATAAAACTCAAAACAGCATTTTCTACCAAGGAATGAAACCGTACAATAAATTACTGAAACAGATTAAAGAAATTTCAAAAATATCACTTTTTATAAAGGCAACTGAAAAGTACCTGTTTTGCAGTACATTTTATTCATTGAAGGATTACTTAGATAAAACAGAGTAAGGGTTTGATAAAAAAGTGTTATACAAATAAATAATAATAATAATTATTATAAAACAGCCAACATTCCACATAATACCTACATACTATGTTTTTTTTGCTTTTTTACCCCTTTCTAGAAAAACTTACCCACAAGCTATGCATAGCACAATACTAACACCTCTTCCTCTTTCTGAGTTCAACATTTCACGCATTATAGTGGGTTGCTGACTCAGTTTTTCAGGATAGCAAATGGGAAGTTACGATACAGAAAATGACCCAGAGAGCACCAGCGTGTGTGTGTTTGTGTGTATAGTGAATGAAGTGTTAGGAAACAATTCGTGTTTAGTGTGTGCAGTGACTGATACTGAGATATGAGTGAACAATGTGCCATTTCATTATTTATTATGTTATTTGTAAGAAAAGGAGTACTGTATACCAGGAGTAAATCTAATGATTGTGTCTAACCAGCAGTCTGTAAATGTATGTGTATACGTATTAGCTTATTTTAAATTGGTCTAAACTTGTAAATACTTTGACATGTCCTACATCCTTGTAAAAAGCTACTACTACTACATTTGAAGGAGGTGGGCCTACATTGGGTTATTTAAATTCTAATGTGGTGTCATTAGTGAAGTTAAAAATGTTTGGAAAGGCTCCAATTGATATAGAAGTTCACAGAGGTATGCCTAAAATCAAATGTAATGAGAATGCAAGCTAAGTTTCAATTGATTTGAGAGAGTTTTATGGTTAAATAGTAGTTGAAGTACAGGGTGATTTTTTCGACAGAGAAAAAACTCTAGGGATTGATCATGAGAGGGTACGGTACAAAAAAGCTATGATGAACTTGTGTCCGGGAATAAATAGTTTCCATGCTAGAGACCATTTATTCAATCATACTTTGCTACAGAGATTGCGGTCTAATACGCGCTGTACCATGCATCCACAGTGTGCATCGTTTCCTCCTAGAGGGTGGTACTGTTCTTCATACGTCATGCCCTAATGCCCTTTCCTGCCATAGTAATTCGTAATGTTGTGTCCGATTCACTTCTCTTGCTGACTCACCTTGTAGTGGACGCGATACAGCGTTGTACACAGCCGTTCCGTATTCGAATGGAGAGCCGACATAGTGTTTACTTACGGAAAGGCAAATGGCAACCGGTGGCAGACAGCAAGGTTGTGTCAAGACCTCCATTACCTGCGACAACAACCTCAACATTCAATGTTTGCAGCAGTGTTTCGCCCTTTTGTCTGAGACAGGGACGTTTCAGAAAGCAGGAGATAATGAAGGAGGTACCCGAAATGTTCGGACGCTAGACTTGAAAGAAAATGGGATTAACAGTGTGGAAAGCGACCGCCGTGTTAGCACCAGGCAGTTGGCTCACCAGTGCAGGCAGAGCCAGACGACTGTGTGAAACATTCTCTATGACAGTTCTTACTATCCTTATCATTCACAGCGTGTGCAGGGCTTACTAGCGACAGGCTTTCCACATCGGCACCAGTTTTGTCACTGGTTTCTTCACCGACCAACCACGATTCTGAGATACGTGTCATTCATCCTACTCACAGACGAGGCCACCTTTACGTGCAGACGTATCTTCAATTTTCGTAACAGTCATCTGTGGGATAGTACACAGAACAATGTTTAGGTCGGGATAATCAGTAATCGTATTTTAGGACCAGTCTTCCTTCCACATTGCCCAACATGCTGGAACTATTGGCGTTTCTTGGGGGTGAGGGGGTGACTTTGCCTCCCCTGCTGGAAGAAGAGCCATTGATGATTCGAAGGATTATGTGGCTCCTAACCAGTGGTGCTTTCAGTTCGCCGTTAACGTCCAGACGCATCTCAATCGTGCCATCTCTGGTCGATGGATCGGACGAGGGTGCCCAGTTTCATGACCTGCTCGTTCATCGGACCTCAACTCGCGCGATTTCTGGTTATGGGGCCATCTCAGAAGTATAGTGTACGCGGAGTCCATTCCAGATGCGGAGACACTGTAGCATCGTAATTACGCTGCCTTTGACACTGTTCGGATGCAGCCTGGCCGATGTGAACGTGTGAGACAGAACATGCATTGAGGTATATGGTAACCACTTTCAACAGATAATGTAACAGTGGCTGCATGGAACAGCGCATATTAGACCTCAGTCTCTGTAACAAAGTATGATTGAATAAATGTTCTCTAGCATGGAAACCATGCGTTTCCGGGCATAAGTTAATTAGACCCCTTTTGTTCTGTATTCTCTCATCGATCAACACCTAGAGTTTGTACACAGTGGAGAAAAAGTCACCCTATAGATTTGATGGCTGTTTCCGACAACCATATTGAAGCTGCTATGCAGGAAATATTGGAAATTGAAGCGTTACGCACATATGGAACAACGCACAGCTATCGGAAATATACGCTAAGACATCGTAATATTAAGCGTGTCACATCACTTGGAAAAATAGACTGATACAGTAGACTAGTGGGTAACATATCATGTTCAGATGGGATTCGATCATACACAAATATGACTAAGGCGCCACACAACAAAAATACGATATCGCAGTGCGTTTGCTGATTAGAAGGACGATGTACTATTCCTTCGGACATGCATGCGTCGTACTTCTGGAAACACAGGCACTGCAATATCGCATTTACCCACCGTCACCGGGCAACCGACTTTCGATTAAAATGTCTCCGCTGTACAGGAATATTCATAATGGATGTACGAGTACAGGTAGTAGACACATGATTGGCGAAATTATGGAAGTTTGGATCAGGCTGTGAGGCTTTCTGGGATAGCATAACAGTAAGGCGACCGCTCGGGATAAGCGAGAAATCCGGGTTCGAGTTCCAGACCGCCACAAAAATTTTCATTGTCTTCATTTCATTATACAACTGAATTTTGACCATATTCGTAACGGCAAATAGATTTCATGTACACAAGTAAAACTCTTGTTTCTACCAAAGAGAAAACAAAAACGGCACAAAATAATAAAATTGATTAACACACATGAAAACCAAAGTTAACCATGCATCTAAAAAGAACTTATACTTCCTACATACAAGCAATCTGCTGAACAGACAGAGTGCAGGAGTAACGTCTTCTATGATAGTGTGGCGATCGTTTTGGCAGTCCAACGTTCAGTCCACGGAACGATACATTGTTGAGCACTGGTTCTTTAGAAAATGATGATTTGAGAGAAGGAAGAATGATAGGTGAGACAATGAAGAAAGGACAAGCGAGAAACAAACAGTAAGTAAAAGTTTTAACGATCTGATACTTGTTGACGAGAGTGTGGACTCATTTTATGAGGGAATGGGCTTATTAGAACGTATAACATATACATGTTGAAGCAGTTATTATAGTGGTCGACCTTAAAATATTTCTATAAATCTATCAACTTTACTCTTGAACTACTGAGCTATCAGGAGTGAAGAATAACTAAACTAAATTATGGAGTCAAAGACATGGAGGAGTACAGTAACCTCTAACGAGGTGGAAGCAAAACGTGTACAAGTTGGGAAATCATGAACATGAAACAGATTACAAAACAAAATAATATGTAATAGGTGCAGAGATGTGTAAAGCTAAAGTCACATGTTTGTATGGGATGCATCACAGAAACATACAAAATAAATTTTATTTTGACAACAACACAACTACAAGTGCATTATTACATTTTGCAGACCTATCTTACTAAAGTTTGCTTGAACATTCAAAAAAATAATGATAAGCATGATGACTGAAAGTTATAAGTCAAAAGAACAGGTAAGTGTGCATCGATACTTGCATTAATAATTCAAGAAACGTAAGTTCTGACAGGAAACCAGCTGGAACAGACGGCGTAGATTATTAAGGTACGAAAAAAGAACCAGAGAAGATGAAATACTGTAGGCAAACGATAACGGGCCACAGATCATTAAGACACATAACGGAGAGGAAAGTAAGACAAGATCAAATTTTATAGGTAATCGGTAATGGCCACAGATTATTAAGGTTGAGAAGACTGAATAATGTAGGCAACTGATAATGGGTCAAATTTGTGTTAGTACCTTGCTGAGAAGGTGAAGTTATTCCACCATTAGAAATAAGCAAAAAGTGAGCTGGTTAGGAGTGATGTAAGAAAGTAATGTTGAGCTTTTCAAGTCAGGTATACTGGAAGGTAGCAGTAGATATTCTAATAATTACGAGTCACTGCAATAATAATAAGAATTTAAAGAGTGAGGTTATGATAACATGAAGAAGAGGCAAGTACCTTATAAAACCTATGCAGCATTACATGAAAGTTGATTGCCACTTTCGTGGTGAGAAGCGAGACTGGAGAAATAGACACACTGAGCAAGTGCTGAAATATGTGTTTAAAAATAAAAAAGAGCCTTTGAAAGCTGTAATAAATGGCTAGGCACTGTGAATACTGTTGGTAGTGAAAAACGAATCTTTTCGGACTCGAAAGAGGATGCATGCATTCAAAAGGAATGCACACCCAAATAACAAAAAGAGTAACGCATCGTATGCATTGTGTTTCAGCGAGTGCAATAAAAAACCCTAGAACTATATATCAACACGTAATAGTAAACTAACAATGGGAACACAGTCGATGTGGGACAGATGGAAGCAAGGTGAGCTATTCGGTTAGTAGGTCAGGAGCACAGCGACCCTCTGCTATTTGGGTTCACAGCAGGCGTCCCAGCACAGCCTCCACACAGCCGAACTCGCCAGCTGAGACACACAAAAAATATTTGGGTCAGTAGAGCTGTTGGCTTCCAGATGAAAGACAAAGAAGATACTAAATGTCAATCACAAACAAATATAACGATGTATAAGGATGTGTCTCAGTTTGAATATTTAACGAATATGTGTTTCTCTTGCAGATTTAGGATAAAATTACTTGTATCTTACAAATGTCAATGTGCTCTGTTACTTGTAACTATCTAATTTATGTACACGATAGGAGGGAGAGTAGAAGACGAAGGAAAGATGCCTTACTACAACAAGACAATGATCAAGGGAAAAATCTCCAGAGCAAGAATCATGACTGGAAATAACCAACAGCAGTGGTGTAAAGACTAGGCCATGCAGAAAGATACATGCGACTAGGATATGCAGAAAGATACATACAATGTTAAAATTTGTTACATTAAAATCAATAAGTATTTAGGGATGGCAAATCGTTCAGTACTGATAAACGCCTTTAGTGGAGAGAGGAATGTGCTGACTAACGTATATTCATTATTATGCAGAGAATTTACCAATAAATAATTCGAATAGTAGAACAAAAATCACAAAAAATCTATCACACTTTTTGAGGAAAACACTCCCAGAAATTAAAGTAATAAAAATAAGAATCTACATAAACACCATCAGTAACAAATTAGCATTATGGTTTAAGTCAGATCAAAATTTAGAGGAAGACAGATAAGCAAGGGAGTTTGTTCCGTGATTCTTAGACTTTTAAATTTGTCATTGGCTTTGAGCATTTCCCATTTTGGAAAACAAGGGGGAAAAGTATGACATTTATGTTACATAACAAGTATTTAAGACTTCATAATATTGTGAAATTTCACGAAAAGCCTGCTGTATGCATAAAGGGACAACAATATAGCGTGGGAATGATGTATAATTCAGAGTGTGGTACCTTGCTAATTTGACCTTTTGTCCCAGCGTCATTCACATCAGAAACTTTTTATTGGTTGAACAAGTTCCAGGATGAGTCACGAGGTTTTCCCCCGGTCGCTGGCGGTTAATCCTTAGGTTATTTGGAACGAAAAATGTAAATACGGTAATGTGATCAGAACCATAATTAAGGAGCTACAACAGAGTTCCGAAACATGCCACTGTGGATGGAGCGCTACACTTGTGTTCACAAGACACAGGATCAGCCTTAGGTAGACAAGTGCAGCGAGTGGTACGTTTGCATAACAACCACGTTGTTGATACTAGTCACTGTTTACTATTATTGTCTCCTGTGTACAATACACTTTGCGATGCCGAACAAGTTTTCATCGCAGGATTATGGAGAGCTGGTGTACATTTTGGGCTTCTGTGATGGTAATGGGAAAGCTGCTGTTGGCGAATATCATCGTCGGTATCCTAATCGTAGGATTCTGAGTGCCAAAACATTTAGTGGAACATATCGAAAAATGAGAATGAGCGTTTGGCGTCATTGGCCGTGAGGCCCCTTGCGGGTCAGGTCCGGCCGCCTGGGTGCAGGTCTTATTACATTCGACGCCACATTGTGCGACCTGCGCGCCGGATGGGGATGAAATGATGATGAAGACAGCACAACAAACAGTCCCTGAGCGGAGAAAATCCCCGACCCAGCCGGGAATCGAACTCGGGCCCCTTAGGACAGCAGTCCGTCACGCTGATCACATAGCTATCGGGGTGGACTGGAATATACTGAACATTGCTAGAGACTGTTACTCTTCCCAGTACTCGCTTTCACTCCGAAAGACATCGGACGTTCAAGAACAGGAAAACATTCTTAATTCAGTAGAGCGCAGTCTTCGTTCAAGTACAAGACAACTAGCTACCCGATTGAAATTTTCGCAATCTAAGGTATGTAAGATTCTTCATTTGAATGGACTGTATCCTTTTCATGTGCAGAAAGTACACCATTTAGTGCCACGTGGCCGGCCGCGGTGACCGTGCGGTTCTGGCACTGCAGTCCGGAACCGCGGGACTGCTACGGTCGCAGGTTCGAATCCTGCTTGGGGCATGGATGTTTGTGACGTCCTTAGGTTAGTTGGGTTTAAGTAGTTCTAAGTTCTAGGGGACTTATGACCTAAGATGTTGAGTTCCATAGTGCTCAGAGCCATTTGAACCATTTAGTGCCACGTGATTGAAACAGCCGTCTGCACTTTTGTAACTGGTTAAATGGAAATCGGCTGCTCTACCGCTTCGTAACGTTCAGTGTTGAGGCAACCTTTACAAGAGATGGCATCAACAACATGGATAACATGCATGTCTGGGCAGAAGAAAATCCCTATGCCACGGTAGTGTCTCAATTGCAACGCAGATTTAGTATCAATGTCTGGTGCGGCGTTGTGTTTGACCAGTTACCGGGGCCGTTTATTCTCCCGGGATATTTAAATGGCACGGTAACTTTTTACGAGAAGACTTACCGCAGCTTCTTGAAGATGTTCCTCGAGAAACAAGAGGCCATATGTACGCCCAGCATGACGGGGCACCTGCACGCTTCCACGATGTGGTAACAGTTTATCTTAATCAGCAATTCCCAATAGATGGTTAGATCGCGGGGGCCGTATCAACTGGCCTGCCAGATTACTGCATCTGCATCTGGGGGTGGATAAAAGACATCGTGTACGAAGTTAAGGTGGAAACATGAGAAGAATTGATACAACCCTTTTTAAATGGCGCATCGCCAATAAGGAACGAACATTTGAAATTATGGAATTCTACTGGCGCGTTTCACTACCGTGGGAATCTTTGCCTTCAAATGCAGGGAGGAAAATTTGAATACTTGCTTTAAATCCACTCTGAATGCTACAAAATTGTTTAAATTAATTATTACGTGCATTTTTGATAGTGAAATTCTACTATAAAAGTATTTTTTCTGCTAATTTCCTGAGTTTTTCAATTACTGTAGCTCCTTAATTATGGGTCTGATCCCATTACTTTATTTACATTCTTTGTTCCAAATAATCTAAGGGATTTCCTCCAGAAACAGGGGGAAAACATCGTGACTCACTCTGTATAGTAACACAAAATTTCCGTGGCTGGGATTGGCTGCACCTAGCGATGCGGAAGTTTTCTTGTTTCGACTGGCACGAAAGTTTAGAGGGTAGCGGTGAGTCTGTTAAAGGAGGGAGATGGGTAACGGTGGTCGGTCGCATAAGTGGTGGTTCTCGTCGGTTGTCGAGAATTAGGAAAACTAGGATGTAAAATATTGTTTATCATTGCATAGTCGTGTGTCGGACTGTAGGGCGATCACATACTTATACATACGTAGGAAGTTATTGAATTATATCTGCCCACAACTGCAGATTTGTATGGATACAAATACGAGGGTTGGAACATACATAGTGGCAACTATTTATTCACGACCGATACAAAAGAGTTACATGTTTGCACTTGTTACTGTCCTTCAAAGTAGTCACCATCGTTGTGTAGAACCCGTTGCCAGCGATGTGGAAGGCGTAATATACCGATAGCAGAGACTTCTGTTGATGGTGCGAATGGAGCCTACTGCCTGTTGAATCTCTGGAACAGTTCTGAAGCGAATGCCATGAAGTGGTTCCTTCAAAGTCACAAGGACTTAAGTCGTATTACTGTTTGTTTCTGGAGCATCACCTGCGACCAACTTTGCGAAAGAAACGGCTACACTTTCTGCACAGCCCACCCATCATTTTGCACAACAATGCGCGGGCTCATACAGCGCAGTCTGTGGCTGCTCTGTTCGGTCGATGGGACAGGGAAGTGCTGTACCATCCACTATACTCCCCGGACTTAAGTTCTTGTGACTTTGATTTGATTCCGAAGATGAGGTTGGCGCCGGTGGCGAGACCTCCAACATGCTGAAACGAGGAAAGTTCCAACCGATTTCTCATACACAAACAGTGTTTGACCGGCGTTGCCTGGTGAAACGTTGTCGTTATGCCTCGTGTAAGGAGGAGAAATGCGTACTATCACGTTTCCGACTTTGGTAAAGGCCGGACTGTAGCTTATCGCTATTGCGGTTTATCGTATCGCGATATTGCTGCTCGCGTTGGTCGATATTCAATGACTGTTAGCAGAATATGGAATCGTTGGGTTCAGGAGGGTAATACGGAACGCCGTGCTGGATCCCAGCGGCCTCGTATCACTAGCACTCGAGATGACAGGTATCTTATCCGCATGGCTGTAACGGATCGTGCAGACACGTCTCGTTTCCTGAATAAACAGATGGGGACGTTTGCAAGACAACAACCATCTGCACGAACAGTTCGACGACGTTTGCAGCATCATGGACTATCAGCTCGGAGACCATGGCTACGGTTACCCTTGACGCTGCATCACAGACAGTGGGCGTTACATTTCAGATGTGTTACTACCCGTGACTCTATCCTTCATTCGATCCCTGCGAAACCCTACATTTCAGCAGGCTAATGTACGAACGCAAGTTGCAGCTCCTGTACGGGCCTTTCTGGATACAGAAAATGTTCGACTTCTGCCCTGGCCAGCGCATTCTCCTGATCTATGACCAATTGAAAACGTCTGGTCAATGGAGGCCGAACAACTGGCTACTCACAATACGCCAGTCACTACTCTTGATGAACTGTGGTATCGCGTTGAAGATGCATGGGCAGCTTTACCTGTACACGCCATCCAAGCTCTGTTTGACTTAATGCCCAGGAGTATCAAGGCCGTTATTACGGCCAGAGGTGGTTTTTGTGGGTACTGATTTCTCAGGATCTGTGCACCCAAATTGCGTGAAAATGTAATCACATATCGGTTCTAGTATAATATATTTGTCCAATGAATACCCGTTTATCATCTACATTTCTTCTCGGCTTAGCAATTAAAATGGCCAGTAGTGTAAGTGCGTTATGAAAGCATTCTGCGTTCTACTCTGTCGCATCGACATGCCAGATGTATTTAAAAGAATTTTAGGCAGTGAATGATTTTAGGCAATTTGAGCTATCTTATCAAAAGTATCTGGACACTGATATGTAATGGGAGGCAGACGCGCCAGTATAAAAGGAGGAGCGAAGTACTGTCAGTTGACAAGCACGAACAGAAGAACGGGTCGATCAGCAGCGCTCTGTGACCTCCAACGTGGAGGTCATTGGATGCTACCTGAGTAGCAATATACATTCAGGGAAATTTCAACCCTTCTAAAGCAGCCCTTGTCGACGGCTGTTGCTGATGTGACGAAGTGCAAACACGAGGGAATAACGACAGCTGAACCAAGACGATGGAGACCTCATATAGTGACGCACAGGGACCATCGAGCATTGAGGAGAATGGGGTGCAAAGGTCCAGCAGCTGCTCATACGCCACACACTGGTGTAGTCAGTACTAAGCGACCCTTGAGGAAGAGTAAAGAGCGGACAGTGTACGTCTGGAAACAAGTGATTTGAAGTGATGAATTACGTTATATCGTGTGTCAATCTGCTGGAAGGGTTTGAGTTTGGTGAGTGCCACGAGAACGTTATCTGCCATCATGTGTAGAGCCAACAGTGAAGTACGAAGGAGTTACGGTATGGGGATGGTCTTCATGGCTAAGGTGTGGTCACCTTATTATGCTTAAGCAAAGACGAAATGCAGAAGGATATGAACACATTTTAGAGCTCATTTGATGAGTGGGGCAACCACAGCTGTAGAAGTCTATTTGAATAATACACAATCGTAACCGGTACAGTGAGAATATTTATTGATTATTGGTTCACAACTAGTTTTGCGGCTATCAAGTCTCATCGTCGGGCCCCAAACATCTGACCTTTTTTACTTCAGAAATGGACGCTGTCCCTCAATAAAACGTAAACGTCGCCTATCCTCATGCCGATTATAGCGTAAGAACGTAATCGTCAACTTGACAGTGGACTACATGGAACATAGGTGGCGGTGAGATAAGCAAACTGGCGCACAGCATCACGACCACTTCTGTTACGTCTCGCATATAGTCTACTGTCAAGTTCTTGACAACTGCGTTTTTATGCAATGATAAACGTGAGGATAGGAGACATCTGTGTTTTATTGAGAGACGGATTCCAAGTCTATATTAAAAAAGGTCAGTAATTGGGCACCCAAGGATCTGTTCGAACAGTGTCCTTCCTAGGTTTTTTCGCCAGAGTAGATCTGATATCACGATCAGAATATCCATTTCTTCTGAATACCGTCCTCAGATGATTAATCTCGGAGTCGAGATGGTCCATGTCCGAAATAGTCCTTGCTCTGTGTACCAAGGTATTCAGCATAGATCTCTTCTGATCTGGGTGGTGAAAACTACGCGCGTTTAGATATAAATCTGTATGCGTCGGTTTTCTGTACCCAGAATGTTCGAGACATCCATCTCAATTTCGCTCCACCAGCACATCTAAGAAGGGTAACTTTCCATCCTTCTCCACCTCCACTGTAAATCTTATGTTCTGATGTATACCATTCAAATGATCAACAAACTGCTGCAGTGCCTCACTGCCATGTGGCCAGATTAAAAATGTACTGTCAGCATACCTGAAGAAGCAGCATGGATGTAAGGGAAGCACTGTTCAACGCTCGTTTTTCCAAATCCTCCATGAAAAAGTTAGCTATGGCTGATGACAGTGGCGAACCCATGGCTGTTCTGTCAGTCATTTCATAATATTTTGCACCGTACAAAAAATAGGTGGTCGTCAAAGTGTGTCGAAATAACTTCAGTATTTCAGGAGAGAAATGAAATGAGCAGCCAACAGTTTTGACATACCTTCCACCGGTGCCTTTGTAAACAAAGCGACCACCACATCTAGGCAGATCATGATGTCATTCGGACCTATCCTCATCTGTTTTATGATGTCAACATACAGTGGAACAAGACCATGTGTATAAACATAGAAGGATAAAAACCAGGGAAAATTTTATGAAGGCAAAAATCAAATGGGTTGGTATAGGCAAATAAAGTAACGCAATTACCCTGAAACAATCAAAGTCCCGAGGTGAAGTACAACACTCCATCGAATGAATCTGGAAAGTAGATGAGTAAACAACCTAATAGACGATCACTGTGAAACTAGAGTGCAAAGGAAAACGATGTTTCCCGCGCTTGTATAGAAGGTACGTCAACGGAAGGCGCTAGTATCAGTAAAGCTTTGCTAATCTTGGCGTAAGACTACAAAAAGTACCTACAGCCGAAAGTAATGTATAATTACGTAGCACTTTAAGTGACAAAATATGATAGCACATAGCATGAAAATTCAAAACGTTTAGAAATTAATAGAAAGTAAAGAATAAGAAATGCTGTGAAAACAAATGTTGCCATAAAAACAATAAAGGATCCGAAAAGGTTAAAACAGCTATCTGCGTGAAAGTAATCAGAGCAGTAAAATCGTAACAATACGTTATGCAAAATAAGGAAAAAATTGGAAGCAAATTAATTATACAGATTTTAAAACCGGTATCGTGACGTTTTAAAAAATGTGATTCTTAGACTCACCCATTTCTAAACATTTTGGATTGTTTGTTGTTTTTATGCCATCTGTTTGTAACCTTTTGGGATCCTTTATTGTTTTTATGACACCCATTTGCGAGCTTTGGGACTCTTTATTGCTTTTATGGCACACATTTGTAACCATTTGGTTTTATTTCAACAATTTGTAACATTTTGGGATGCTTTATCGTTTTTATGCCATCCATTTGTAACCTTTGGGGTCGCTGTTGTTGCCGCGCGGGATTAGCCAAGCGGCGCTGCAGTCACGGACTGTGCGGCTGGTCCCGGCGCAGGTTTGAGTCCTCCCTCGGGCATGGGTGTGTGTGTTTGTCCTTACGATAATTTAGGTTAAGTAGTGTGTAAGCTTAGGGACTGATGACCTTAGCAGTTAAGTCCCATAAGATTTCACACACATTTTTTATCGCTATTTTCTTGTGGCAACATTTGATTTTTCGGTATTTCTAATTGTTTGTGTTCTTCTAATTTCTAAACATTCTGAATATTTATCCCCTGCACTATCATACTTTATCTGTTAGGGTACTACCTAATTACTTTTACTAATAATCTGTAGTTACTTTTTACAGGCTGACGCCTGGAGTAGTTAAATTATGCCGTCAATAGAGCCTTTTTATACAATTACATGCTTGCTTTTCTTTTAGAAAAATCTGATGAAGCTTTAACCAGGCGAAACGCGTTCTTCGTATTAAAAAATAATTTTGCAACCGAGACTTTCTCTTTGAATAGTTATGAAAACCGGTTGCTGCACCAACCAGCCTATCTTGTAGTGGAATAAACTTTTCATTGAAAGCATAGTAATCCAGTAGAGCCCAAGTCATCATAAAGGCGAAGGATGGACACAGCTCATATTAAAGACCACTAATAGGTGTCCAGATATTTTTGATCTGATAGTGTATAATTTTAACTAACGAAAATTTGTGCCAGACAGAGATCATGCGAGAACCTCTGGTTGCAGTCTTCGGAAATCGTAGATGAAAAAACGAGTGACAGTGAAGATTTGAGTAAGCTCTAGCGGCGCGCTTATATGGTGTTACAGTTGAGACGCCTGTTCACGAAAAGAAGGACATGTGGGTTCGTGTCCCGGTCTGACATAAACGTTCATTGTATCACGACATATCCACTTCGATGCAGGTTCAGCGTTTCTAACAAGTTTCACTGATGTCATCTCTTGTCGTCGCATATTCACTGAAATCCTCTCCATCGATCCATTCATTTAATTCTACTGAATCCCATTTCAGCTGATTGGTATTCATTTTTATTTAATGATGGAAAGCGAATAAACTGTGTTCCACACATATTTTTAGAAATACAAGTAATAATCACGAAAATTAATAATATAACCACCAATAAATTTGGTAAAAATACTTCTTCTTTCAGGAGCGGCAGTTCGTCTGTAGCGGTTACAGAGAAAGTCATTACAATTTTTCCTTTTATTTTAGGGTTTGTTTTACAATTAAACATATGACAAATATACTTCTTGTACTCTATAAACGCCTGAGAGACAAATTTCTATCTTTCCTATGCTAATGTCTTCTGTATTAAAAATACTCCGTTCTTCCTTTAGAGTGTCAATTTTAGATATAAAGAGATTAGAGCAGCCTTAAACAGATGTCATAATACATATTTTTGGGGCCTGCTTCTCACTAAGGAATTTTACATTCCTCTGTCGTATCGGTGAAACGTATAGCAAAACTGGAGTAGTCATCGCTTTATAAAATTTAAATCATATGGCTATCCTCTTTTTCTTAGATAATGTTCTTCGGAGTATTCTTGGTACTTACTTAGGTCGTATAATGAAAGTGACGTAATTATGTTACAGACAAGGTATTGCAAGTGAGATACTTGTTCAGTAGGACAATAATCAGTTCTTTATTCTGACTAAATATATCCCTCGTAATCTTAGTGTTCTGTGCACAGATGTATCGTCTATGTAAATATTAAAAGTATAGAGCAAAAATTGTAGCCCTGACTAACTTCCAGGTTGGTGCTAAATTCTTAAGACAATATTTTTATCCCTTGGTATAGACTGTTTATGGGTTCTACAAGAGACTTCTAATGAGCTCTACAAATGTTTAACCATGATATCTTACATATGGGATCTTCTGCCTCTATCAAAAGCTTTTTGGTAATAAATGATTGCAAGGTATACTTCTCCTTTCCACCATCACGTTGTAAGGAAATTCATCTTCTATGCAACTACATATTAATTTCAAAATAATCGCTATATTCTGGATACAGGAATTCTCTCAACACACTGATGTAAAATTAACGAATTTAGAGGGCAGAGTAAGTACCTAACCAACAGGTCTGATACGTGTCAAGGAGTACCTACTTATATCACGTGTTATGTTCACTAAAATTGAACTGTTGATGATTTCGCTTCCATTTTAACTCATAATAAACCTCAGAATGTTTTTAAGCTATGAGGACACAACGTGTATTGTGGAATAACGCTTACGCTGAAATAAATTGTACAATACAAAAAACATATTTCCTTGCGGCTGTCAACAGACAATATGCAGAGAAAGATATACTGAGATCTTGAAACAGTCTTTTATTTACAAGAACTTCCGTTTCGCTCTGCCACGAGACTTTGAGGGAAACTGCGAGGCGGGACAATTGATGCATAACTCGTTCGGAAGACAAATAGTTGTTACAGAAGTTAAATGAAAGCTCGGGTAAGCTAGAGTAAAGAAAGGAGTAAGACAAGATTAAGCTCTGCCCGGTGATATTCAGTAGCAGAATATGAGTGACAGGCCGCTTTGAAGGAACTAGAACAGAGTACGAGAATGAGAAAGTATTATTCCTCCGTCATCAGGACGTGGCCTCAGACAGCCATTCTGTAGTTTTGAAGTGTATGTCAACTAATATTGAGGTGAGACTCCATTGTACAGCAAGTAATCTAAGGTTAATAACTTTTTTTTTTTTTTTGAAAGACGCACCACGAAGTAATTATTCGAGTGGGACAGATATCAATAGATGTAGATATAATGTACGTAGACAGATAAATACACTACTGGTCATTAATATTGCTACACCAAGAAGAAATGCAGATTATAAACGAGTATTCATTGGACAAATATATTATACTAGAACTCACATGTGATTACATTTTCACGCAATTTGGGTGCATAGATCCTGAGATATCAGTACCCACAACAACCACCTCTGGCCGTAATAACGGCCTTGATAATCCTGGCCATTAAGACAAATAGAGCTTGGATAGCGTGTACAGGTACATTTTCTGTATCCAGAAAGACCCGTAAAGGAGCTGCAACATATGTTCGTGCATTATCCTGCTGATATGTAGGGTTTCGCAGGGATCGAATGAAAGGATTACAACGACAGTTTCCTAAGCGTTTGAAGGATGCTGCCAGTCTTATATCTGTTGTCAAGCTATTTTCCATGCCGTTTGTGTTTCAGCTGAAAGCGCCCCTGTGCATGTGCAGGCGTACCTTTAACGTTAAAACATTCTAGGACGACTACAATGTTTTCCTGAGGTAGAGTTGTCTCCATAATAAGGCTTCAAAAGCACTGCAATATTTACATCAACGTATGAATGTAAGAGACGTTTTTTCAGTTATGAAACTAAACAAGTGAAAATTGCGAGGTAACCTGAGTGAGAAAATCTGTGAAATTGTCTGCCTCTGTTTGTATGCTTCAGTTTGTAACAAAGACTATATATGATGCCTTCAGGACGCCAAACATAACTAAATATCACTGAAAATTAGTTTCATTTTAGAACTATGTTGTTGAGAAATGTGAAATACAAAATCAAGTCGTATGCACTGCGACTGCCCAGCAGTTAAATACGGCGTGTCGGCAGTTTTTCCCGCTCCTCCTCGACACTGTCAAGATAGCGTAGCGTGGCAGTGGGGGAAATGTGCCAGGTAGAGCACTATCACGCTCGAACTTTGCTCTTTGTGTGATCGTGTTACATCTGTTTATGTATCGTATTATTTGAGGTGGAGTTTGGTAACGGTACCAGCACTTCACTAAATGAACTTGTACAATTCAGGCTGGCAGATATACCAATCCAACGTACTGCGACGGGTCAGGCTCTTATCGCGCAGTTTCCTTTCCCTGAAAGAAAATCCACCTACCTCGTTTCTTAGGTAGTTGCTGCACTCGCCTCTCCTGATAGCAGCTACTGGAAAAATTGCAGAAAAGCAGTGTTGAAGAAACTGCAATTTAATAGCCGCTCACCGGAGGCCGCGATACATGTTTGCTGAAATACAATCTATGAGCAATCTTCCTAAATAAATTGAGTTATTGGAATGGTAGTAATTGTTTACTCAAACGAGAACGCGAAGTTGGTAATTCTATTTAAGCTCTTTATTGTCTTTAAGCCTGATCATCAGCCCGCTAATCTACGTTTGAAGAAAGTTCAGTTCACAATTCTATCCACACTCAAACCCCGCCAGAATTAGCTTTCAAAGTTACGGAATTTACTTAACTGCAACACAGACGATTTTCTAACATACACGTTTGCAGTCGATGTTCAATAATAGTTCGTTTTTTAACGTTAATGCTCGCCATAAGCACTTAGTAAAAGTTTACGAAGTACCGCCACGCTTTTAATTATTAAAGTTACTCGCGTCTTTCGCGGAACGAAAAGTCACAACTCGCTCAAACTCACACTACGCGTTACTGGACTCTTCCAGTCTCAAATCGCACAGTACCGAACCGATGAAGCCGTTTTATGACTTCATTTTACACATTATTCGCGAGGACACATCAAGCATGTCTCTTCTCGATCACAGTTCCTTCGCGACTCCTCATCCACTCGCGACTCACTCTCCTAGTCTGCTAACCGTCCTCGCATCTCATTGGCTCACACATCACACAGCCAATCAGAATTAACTCTTTGGGTGCGCCTCGCGTCAAAATCTAGCACGCACCAGTCATGACTTCTGAATCATTTACGTCATGATTTCTTGTTACACAAAATTTACTGTATAATTTAACAAACCGAAAGGAAAACTAGACTTTACTTTATTTCCAGAAATTATTTAAATACTCGCGAACGTTCTGGCTGCTTGTACAATACCATACACTCTTGGACATCCGACATTCACTAAGATGGGGAACCACTGGCGACTCTGTTCCCACGGTTACATCGTCTGAACACTTGCGAGTTCCAACCTAGATTTTATACACTTGCAAAGAATGGCGAATGTCCCTCTTTCATTCACTCAGGCACACTCATTCACTCTCACCTACTCATATAAAATAACTGTTCACAAAAATTCAAAACATTTATGGTTTTAACAAAGTTATAGGTGAATTTCTAAAAGTAAAATTCTCAAAATAAATACAAAAGCACGGAAGGTGATTTTGTTTCATAGTTGGATGGTCACTGAAGGTGATCTATACATAATGGTATTTATTTAGACTCGAAAATTGTAGAAATTTGCGTTTTCTGTAAGATTTTTCTAATTTCCAAAATATGCAGGTTTCAAAGCTCAAATTTGGATGACTTATTTTTATTCATAACAGAAACTAGTATATTAACTTTTAATTTCCTCAGGTTCCTCAGTTAGAAGTTATTAAAGATGAAAGTTCCACGTTATACACGCGGCTAGTTAGCGCACAGGTCTTACATTCTCACGGTACAGACATGCCATATGGTCGTGACGTCAGACGAACGGACACCGGTAATCTGCCCGCTACAGCACATATGCTAATCTGATGGCTACTTTACAGTCTGTCTACATTTCACAGTAAATATTTGATAGAAAACTGTGCGCTCGCACTAGTTGCGACGCCACACACCTCCTGAGGAAACTAAATTTTTTCATTCATGACAAACTTTTAGTTTTCTAAAAAAATTTCTATTAAAGATTTACTCAAACAGCTATTGAACATTTATAGTTCCTGTACATCAATCATCCACTTATACCTAGGGCTGACGACCTACAAAACATCTTATATCTAAACATGCACTTTTATCATCATTCAAAAAAAAAAAAAATTTTCAGATTACAAAATTCTATTTACAAATTCCTGAAAGAGAAAACAAACCTAAATACTATCTTGATGTACGTCACACGCACACTAACACTACTATCGCTATGGTGAGCGTCACTTTTTTACCACTTACACTTAAGATTTTGATAGCACTCGTAGTTCGACCGGGTCCTGCTTGGGAGGTCCATTTCAAGTCTCGTGCTACCACCTCTGTTTACTTCGGCGCACCTGAAACATCAGCTGGCCTCAGTTCCCTTTCTAACTGCTACGTCTTAACCTACAGCAGCGATAAATGGCGCTATCTGCTTGACTCTAAAGTCTCATATTTTTGATAAGATTTACTTTACAGTATGTACAATTTTCAAAAATTTTTTTTTTTTGTTTTTTTTAAATGAAAAGTGAATTGACTTTCCTAATGCAGTACCGAAGTGGCACATTTACTCTTTAATTACTTCTTCATCTCATAATCAAACAAGTTATGGTTACATAAGAAATACTAAGAAAAACAATTCCTACAAATAGTTCACAAATACATAATAAATCTCCGCCAGCACTGGTGACTCTCCAGTTCCTGTACAATACACAACAATATAAAATATACACAAAATTATCAATATTACAATTCTGTCTCCAGGCAATCTCCTGTAGTCCTGTATCATAAATTAAACACTGAAAAATACATATTTACTTATTCATTTATCAACACTACAATCCTTATACTAATCTCTACGACAAACTTGGGGAGCTTTGTGTGTCTCTGGTCAAAATTGGAATCGATGTCATGGGTACTTTCCTCATCTCACATATCTGGAGTTACTTCAATTTCTTGTCAACATCAGGTTTTCTCTAGTCACATTCGGGTTTAATTTACAACTCTCATACTCATACTTCACACACTCAGGTTAGTATTTGTTAAAGCGTTTCCTACTAATCTGCGAAACCTCGTTACCCATACTTTCTAACATACATCCACCTCCTGAGTTACCAACGTCGCCTCAGCTCTGTTTACATTCGTAGCCTCACTTCCTTTTGTTTACAAACATCTCCTCTGTTTACCAACAAACGCCACCTCTGGTTACCAACATTAAGCTTTTTATTTACTCACCTTCGTAGCCTCACTTTTTCCTAATATCGAGCTAGCCAAACACTATGCTCATTCTTTCTCCTTTTCTCACATATTTCTCTTCATTTGACAGTCAGTCCTGCTGCACTGTCCCTTTAACTTAACTTCCTTTACCCCTTTGACAGTCAACCTTATTGCACTGTACCTTTACTCATTTTACCACTAAATCACCTCCTGAGGCTCTGACTTCATTGAACAGACAGTTTTGCTGTACTGCTCCATTTCCTTTCCTAAACATTAGCTTAATGCTACGTCTTAACATATCGTTCTGTTACTTAACAAACAGCTTCAATGTTCGTCACCATATTTTCTGAGGCTCTTACATTTCTTAGTTATTTTACCTTTCTAAGGGCATTACTCACACCTTAGGCCAAACATTTACTTTACTGAGACTTATTACTTATCTGAGGTATCTTAATCCTTTTTGATTTTCTCTTACACTCATTCCTTACGCTTAACCTATACTGCACTGAGGTTCTTTCCTACTCATTACTTAAACACTTTATCACTTAAAAACTACGATAGAGAAGAAGGAAAGACGATAGAATTTTAGTTCTGAATGAAAGAAGAGGTAGGTTGACAATACGGAAAAGAAAGTGGAAGAAATATTGTCAAACGACTCGAGACCTAGTGCTCGTCACGCACTTAGCTCTGCAAAGAGTGCAAAGCTCTCTGAGGTATCTACTCACTCCTGGCCACGTCTCTCTTTTGAACATATCTTTTCAAATCCACAATGTTCCTAAGCCCTAACACCTTATGTGATTTCACAAACTCCAGTCTATAAGCATTTGGGTGAGGCTTCTCTACGATTCTAAATGGGCCCACGTACTCATCGGTAAACTTCTTTGTTTCTGACGTAAGTTTCTTAGATCTTTCCCTAGTTTTCACTAGCACTAGATCCCCTACCTGAAAACTAGTGGGATCAGCTCTTGCGTCATGCCTTCTCTTTCTTTCCAGGGCCTTCTTTCTTATATTAATACGTGCCAGTCTCTCCTTCTCTTCGATGGCTATGTCTGTGAGATTTGGAAACTCGACCAGGTCGAATAAAATATTATTCGGCCTAATGTCACACATTAGCTCTACTGGTGCATATCCTGTGGCTTCATGCTTCAGATGGTTTATTACTTCTTCGAAGTATTCAATATAATTGGCCCAAGCGGAGTGTTTTTTATGACAATATGTTCTACACAATCTGTTTAACTCCTTCATAATTCGCTCACACATGTTCCCTTGAGGAAAGTACGCGGAGATTTTTATGTGATCGATACCTCTCTGTTGTAAACATTCACTAAATTTCTTAGAGATAAACTGGGGCCCATTGTCTGACAATATTGCCTTTGGCACTCCTATCTTCCCAAAATAGTCCTTCTCCAACTTATTCACTAGTACTTTAGAGTTGGCTTTCTTAATTGGGTAAAATTTTACGTACTTAGTAAACCCATCCACCATCACAAACACATATTCACATCCCCCTCTAGACACTGGTAGTGGACCAAATAAATCTACAGCTACTAAATCCAGCCGATTTTGTGGTTCTACTGAATACATCTGTCCTTGGATAGTTCTATTGTTGGCCCTAACTTTCTGGCAACGATCACAGGATTCTAATCGCTGTTGCACCCTTCTCCACATATTATCAAAAATTACCACTTCACTTAACTTAGCTATACATTTACGAGCGCCATAATGCCCATACTTACAATGTACGTAGTCTATAAGTGCATCTACATGTTGCTCCGGAAAACATATTTTCCAATTCTCCTCACTGTCTTTCCTGCGCCTAAATAAGACATCTTTATGCACTTTATAGTAGACCAGTAATTTTGGGTAGTCTGGATGACCTAATCTACTCTTTACTAATTTAATGTTGTCATCCTGGTTCTGTTCCCTCCGTAGGTTCTTACAAATGCGCTTAATTAAGCCATCGTCCTGGAGCTGCATGATGGCCAACATTACTTCATTATTATCGGTATTTCTTAAAGATTTCCCTTCTTGTCCTGTATCTTTCACACTTCTTGATAAGGCGTCCGCCACGATGTTCTCGGAACCCTTAATGTATATCATCTTATAATTAAATTGCTGTAAATACAGGGACCACCTTCTTAATCTAGCATGTTTTAGCTGACATGAGTCTAAATATGTAAGGGCACTATGGTCTGTGTAGATCCAAATTTCATGTCCTAAAAGGTACTTTTCAAATTTTTTCAGGCCGAAAATAACAGCTAATGCTTCAAGTTCAGATATACTATAATTTTTCTCGGATTGTTGCAATGACCTGCTCGCAAAGGCTATGGTCTTGTGGACTTCCTCTTCTCCTTCTTTTTCCAACTGAAATAGTTCAACTCCTAACCCGTAACCACAAGCATCAGATCCCAGACAAAATGGTTTCGAAAAATCGGGATGGTTCAAAATCTTACTATTAATAAGAGCTTCTTTCAATTCTTCAAACGCCTTCTGACACTCAGAAGTCCATTTATAAACTACATTTTTCTTTAAGAGTTCTCGCAGGCACGGTGCATTGAATAATTGTCCAGACACAAATTTTCTATAAAACCCAAACAAACCAAACATCCCCTTTAATGCTTTACGTGTTGTAGGTGCAGCATAATCCCTTATTGCTCTAATCTTTTCTGGATCCGGCATGATACCATCGCCACTCACTATGTGCCCCAAGAATTTAATTTCTTTCTTCACAAATTCAGTTTTGTCTAGCTTCAATTTCATACCCCCCAATTTTATGGCCCTCAATACTTCATCCAATAACATACAGTGTTCCTCCCACGTTGGTGTCGATATCAAAACGTCGTCTACATACACTGTAATTCTTCTTAGTAGATGGTCCCCTAATACCTGCGACATAGCTCTTACAAAGGCACATACACTTATATTTAAACCAAACGGCACCACCTTATACTGATAACATCTACCTTCGAATAAGAATGCCGTGTACTTTCTTGATTCCTTTGCTAACGGTAGGTTCCAATATCCACAGGTCACATCCATGGATGTAAAGAACTTAGCACCTTTAAACTTTTGTAGCAGTTCTTCAATATTCTCCGGACGGTCACTCTCAGGTAGTACTATTTTGTTTAATGCTCGAGCATCCAACACTAGTCTAATTGAGCCATCCTTCTTAGGAACTATGACTAGCGGGTTATTGTACACACTAACAGCCCTTTCAATAATTCCCCACTCTAACATATTTTGAATTAAGTCACGTACTGCCTCCTTATGTACTTCTGGGATTGCAAATGGTTTTTTGAAGAAATGAGCGTCTTTCTGCACTGTCAAAAAACACTCATAATCCTTTACTAGCCCTGGTTGATCTGAGAAAACCTCGGCATGTTTGACTAGTATTTGTCTTAAATCGTTTTTCCTTGCTTCATCAATATCAATTAATTCTAGTAATTTCTCCTCGATCCTATTTCTGACACTCACAAGCTCAGACGGATCCTCTACTTTTTTGCCACCGTACTCATTATAGCCCTCCAAGAATTTCTCTGTTTTACAAATACATATAGGAAAATCATTCTGCTCAGGATCCTCACATAGCTGCTTACCGATGAAAGGTATAGTAATTAGTTTACCCTTAATTTTTACCATAACATCATTGGTAGAAAAATTCACCCATCCTTCATATTTATTCAAAAAGTCAGCCCCCACCAATATGTCTACACTCAGTCCATTTATAACTAAGAAGTTCTGTCTTATTTCTACTTCCTTAAATGCTATGGGTAGAAACACTTCCTGTTTTACTGTCTTCTTAGTCTTACCGGTTGCTACTACAATGTTCAAGCCACTTACTGGCATCTTAACAATCTGTTTACTGTTAGGGAGTTCATTTACCAAGTTCTGGGATACTGCACAGACTTCCGATCCAGTATCTATCAAACATTTAACTGGTTCATTTAATACTCTTAGCTCTACTATCGGTTGCCCTAAGTACTCTTTATTTATTTTGGGTTCTGCTTCCTCCAATAAATCTTGCACAATTTCTCTCCTTTCGAAGCCTGTCTTTTGGGTGGCAATCACATTCACACTTACAGGGTTTATTTCATGCTTATTATCACCCTCAATTCTAGTGGCAGCTCCTATTAGCCTATCCACTATTGCTAAGTCAAAACATTTTTCCAATGTTTCCCCCTCTTTCTCATTAACCTCCTTTTCTACGACCCTATCCAAGGCGTCGTCATTAACCTCTACCTCCTCCTCTAATCTATCCTCTTCTTCGTAACTATCTACAACATCAATTATCTTATCAAGCACAGTCACAACCCTGCCATTATTACTGTTCTCACCCCTATCCGACAGCTCTTCATTAGTTTTACTGTGCATAATGTCTTTCTGATTATTACCCTTATAACTAGTACTTAGTTCTTCAATAAGTGGCTTCTTATGATTATTCTTACAGTTAATTGGTTCATTAACCTCCACTTGACTTAAAGCTACTATCTCTGTCTGTTTTACGTTATCCTCCCTAAATTTTGTAGCAACAACATTTATGTTAGGTGGTCGTTCAGGCTGCTTTCTTATGAATGGTTTTGCCAGCGGATTTAACTTTAAACGCTGTTGCCTACGATCGCCAGCACACTCGTAGACAATTAATGGTTTTCCGAGCGCGGTGCGTCATCACTATGCCTCCAGCTGACCGCCTCACCTCCTGACATCTGTCGGCCGCTGTCATACTGCTCGCGTTCATTGAACCTGTTAACATATGTTCTTCCTCTACCACGTGAACTGCCACGGTATCCGCCGCCTCTCTGAACACCCATCCTATTAATGTTTACATCCGCGCGATTGTCATTCTGCCTAGCAGGCGGGCGATGCTCCCTCCTCATGTTTTCTTCTTCTTTTTGGACGGATTCAACCCTTTCTAAATACTGTACGAACTTGTCAATGTTATCTCGGGGCGCAGATATGATCTTAGTTTTCCAGTTCCACGGTAGCTTATTTTCTACCCCTAATATGATCTGTTCTGTTTCTAACTTATTACTAAGGTAGGACAGAGTTGTTACCCACCTTTGAACAAATCGTTTGATGCCCTCTCTCTTGGGGTCATACTTCTCTCCCGACCAGAACCGATTAAGAACATCCATCTGCTTTCTCTTTCCCCAGTATTCCTCAAAGAACGCTAATTTAAATTCTGACAATTTCGCGTATTTTTCAGAGGCTAAATTCCCCCATACTCTGGCCTCTCCCATCAAATTTGAAGTGATAAAGCCTATCTTTTGTTTATCGCTCCATACTTTCGGCAAAACGTCTTCAAAATCGTTCCAAAATTCTCTGGGGTGCATGTTCTTACTTGGGTCAAATTTTAAAAACTGTCTGTGGGTAACATACGCAACCTCGGTAGATTCAATTATTCCACTGGAAATTATACTATCACTATGGTTAGAAACACACTGTTCTACTTTGGTTAGTCTGCATTCATGCCCATAAAGTTGCTCATTCACACTTTCACTGAAATGGCTTATGTGAGTCTCTAAATTATTGACCTTATTTACAACTTGCTCTCCAAGTTTCTCACACCGAATTTTGGTATCATTTACTTTACATTCTAAGGCGGCATGATTAATTTCATTGGAATTCTCTACCACTTTTATGTGCTCACATACTTTATCTAATTCTGCATCAACATGGGATTTAAATTGCTGTTGATCCTCAGTAACCTGTTCGATTCGTGTCGTCAATTCACTTTGCACTTGAAAAATATTTTCAGTACATTCTAGTTTAACCTGCTGTATTTCAACATTTACTTTACTACTGAGCACTGCTAAATCTTGCTTCCAACAGTCTCTGAGATCGGATATTTTGGAATCTAAATCAGCGCCCATTTTAGTCATCTCATTACTTAAATCAGATCCTAATTTAGACATTTTTGAATCCATTTTACTTGACATATTAGTTTCCATTTGTGACATATTAGTTTCCAATTTTGACATACTGGAATCCATCTTACTTGACATATTGGAATCCAACACGTTCATCTTAGTTAATAGATTCATCAGCATACTGGCGACATTATCCTTCGCCCCCTCATTTGCTGAAACAATGTCCCTATTAACATTAACTACCGGCATGGGTAACTGTAACTCACTGGGCACTGACATATTTGGATCTGACTCCAAACTATAATTAACATAGGATGAATCAGTCAAACTACTACTGAAATTGGGTTGAGACACGTCTAAACTAAAATTCATGGGGTCATTTTCCCCTGTCTCCATCCCACTATCACAACTTAGTTCCGCCTTTTTGTCACTTGGTTGAAACTCAGCCATTTTTCTCAGTTTGACTCCACAAACACACAAAGTTTTCAAAAGCACTGTACTTAACTTTGTGCTTCGGCGTGCTGCGTTGCTGCTAGATGAAACTGCGGGTCCGTTCACCATACACTGCAATGCTGTACCAGTTTCCGGGCCCCCGCTCGAATCAGCGCTGCCAACTGCCACTGCTGTCGTCGCCTCTGCGTAGTCTCCGTAGCTCGTCGTCTGCCAGACGCCGTCGTAGACTGCTATTCCAATCGGCGCGTAGTCACCGAAAAATTCTTCCGTTCCGTACAACACATTACAGTTCACGGACACTTTCACTGTCCTTCCTATTCACGTGGCGATATCAATTTGTACGCTACACAGTTCCTACACATAGCGAGCACTTCTGTATTGTCCGGTAATTGTCACTACTGCTTTTTTTGAAATTCACTGGAATTTACTATTTTTAATTCCCGGCCGATGCACCACTTGCGACGGGTCAGGCTCTTATCGCGCAGTTTCCTTTCCCTGAAAGAAAATCCACCTACCTCGTTTCTTAGGTAGTTGCTGCACTCGCCTCTCCTGATAGCAGCTACTGGAAAAATTGCAGAAAAGCAGTGTTGAAGAAACTGCAATTTAATAGCCGCTCACCGGAGGCCGCGATACATGTTTGCTGAAATACAATCTATGAGCAATCTTCCTAAATAAATTGAGTTATTGGAATGGTAGTAATTGTTTACTCAAACGAGAACGCGAAGTTGGTAATTCTATTTAAGCTCTTTATTGTCTTTAAGCCTGATCATCAGCCCGCTAATCTACGTTTGAAGAAAGTTCAGTTCACAATTCTATCCACACTCAAACCCCGCCAGAATTAGCTTTCAAAGTTACGGAATTTACTTAACTGCAACACAGACGATTTTCTAACATACACGTTTGCAGTCGATGTTCAATAATAGTTCGTTTTTTAACGTTAATGCTCGCCATAAGCACTTAGTAAAAGTTTACGAAGTACCGCCACGCTTTTAATTATTAAAGTTACTCGCGTCTTTCGCGGAACGAAAAGTCACAACTCGCTCAAACTCACACTACGCGTTACTGGACTCTTCCAGTCTCAAATCGCACAGTACCGAACCGATGAAGCCGTTTTATGACTTCATTTTACACATTATTCGCGAGGACACATCAAGCATGTCTCTTCTCGATCACAGTTCCTTCGCGACTCCTCATCCACTCGCGACTCACTCTCCTAGTCTGCTAACCGTCCTCGCATCTCATTGGCTCACACATCACACAGCCAATCAGAATTAACTCTTTGGGTGCGCCTCGCGCCAAAATCTAGCACGCACCAGTCATGACTTCTGAATCATTTACGTCATGATTTCTTGTTACACAAAATTTACTGTATAATTTAACAAACCGAAAGGAAAACTAGACTTTACTTTATTTCCAGAAATTATTTAAATACTCGCGAACGTTCTGGCTGCTTGTACAATACCATACACTCTTGGACATCCGACATTCACTAAGATGGGGAACCACTGGCGACTCTGTTCCCACGGTTACATCGTCTGAACACTTGCGAGTTCCAACCTAGATTTTATACACTTGCAAAGAATGGCGAATGTCCCTCTTTCATTCACTCAGGCACACTCATTCACTCTCACCTACTCATATAAAATAACTGTTCACAAAAATTCAAAACATTTATGGTTTTAACAAAGTTATAGGTGAATTTCTAAAAGTAAAATTCTCAAAATAAATACAAAAGCACGGAAGGTGATTTTGTTTCATAGTTGGATGGTCACTGAAGGTGATCTATACATAATGGTATTTATTTAGACTCGAAAATTGTAGAAATTTGCGTTTTCTGTAAGATTTTTCTAATTTCCAAAATATGCAGGTTTCAAAGCTCAAATTTGGATGACTTATTTTTATTCATAACAGAAACTAGTATATTAACTTTTAATTTCCTCAGGTTCCTCAGTTAGAAGTTATTAAAGATGAAAGTTCCACGTTATACACGCGGCTAGTTAGCGCACAGGTCTTACATTCTCACGGTACAGACATGCCATATGGTCGTGACGTCAGACGAACGGACACCGGTAATCTGCCCGCTACAGCACATATGCTAATCTGATGGCTACTTTACAGTCTGTCTACATTTCACAGTAAATATTTGATAGAAAACTGTGCGCTCGCACTAGTTGCGACGCCACAGTACGTTAATGCGATTCGTTCTGAGTGGGCTTCACCTCCCTGTTTCGCAAATTAGAGAACTACCTATTAAGATATACAAGTAGGTAAATAAAAATACGAGAGTGAAATTAGGAAATGGAATTTAAGTTAATGGAGAAGATATAACATTTTTAAGGTTTCCCGATGATATTGTAATTCTGTCAGAGACGGTATAAGACAAGGAAGATCCATTAAACGAAATGGATCGTGTCTTGAATATACGTAATAAGGACATCAATGAAAGAACACCTAGCGCAATGTAGGTTAGTCAAATTAAGTGAGAATATGCTGGGTGAATTAGGTTAGGAAATGAAAATAAGAGAAAACACTGGTTTAGCTGTTTGGTCAGCATATTCGATCACGATTGCATCAAATTTGTCTTCACACTGAAGACCACAACAGCAACATTACATTTCTTTTCACCACGCCTTTTACCATCTGGTTCAAGGGTTTCCTCATTTTACACTGCTGGCCATTTAAATTGCTAGACCAAGAAGAAAAGCAAATGATACACGGGTATTCATTGGACAAATATATTATATTAGAACTGCAATCTGATCACATTTTCACGCAATTTGGATGCATAGATCCTGAGAAATCAGTTCCCAGAAAACCACCTCTGGCCGTAATAACGGCCTTGATACACCTGGGCATTGAGTCAAACAGAGCTTGGATGGCGTGTACAGGTACAGCTGCCCATGCAGCATCAACACGATACCACAGTTCATCATGAGTAGTGACTGGAGTGCTGTGACGAGCCAGTTGCTTGGCCTCCATTGACGAGACGTTTTCAATTGGTGAGAGATCTGGAGAATGCGCTGGCCAGGGCAGCAATCGAACATTTTCTCTATCCAAAAATGCCCGTACAGGACCTGCAACATGAGTCCGTTTATTATCCTGCTGAAATGTAGGGTTTCGCAGGGATCGAATGAAGGATAGAATCACGGGTCGTAACACATCTGAAATGTAACGTCCACTGTTCAAAGTGCCGTCAAGAGAACAAGAGCTCACCGAGACGTGTAACCAATGGCACCCCATACCATCACGCCAGGCGATTCGCCAGTAAGGCGTTGACGAATACACGCATCCAATGTGCATTCAACGCGATGTCGCCAGACACGGATGCGACCATCATGATGCTGTAAACAGAACCTGGATTCATCCGAAAAAATGACGTTTTGCCATTCGTGAACCCAGGTTCGTCACTGAGTACACCATCGGATTCGCTCCTGTCTGTGAAGCAGTGTCAAGGGTAACCGCAGCCATGGTCTCCGAGCTGATAGTCCATGCTGCTGCAAACGTCGTCGAACTGTTCGTGAAGATGGTTGTTGTCTTGCAAACGTCCCCATCTGTTGACTCAGGGATCGAGACGTGGTTGCGCGATCTGTTACAGCCATGCGGATAAGATGCCTCTCATCTCGACTGCTAGTGATACGAGTCCGTTGGGATCCAGCGCGCCGTTCCGTATTACCCTCCTGAACCCACCGATTCCACATTCTGCTAATACTCATTGGATCTCGACCAACGCTAGCAGCAATGTCGCGATACGATAAACCGTAATCGCGATAGCCTACAATCTGACCTTTATCAAAGTAGGAAACGGGATGTTACGCATTTCTCCTCCTTACACGAGGCATCACAACAACGTTTCACCAGGCAACGCCGCTCAACTGCTGTTTGTGTGTGAGAAATCGGTTGGAAACTTTCCTCATGTCAGCACGTTGTAGGTGTCGCTACCGGCGCCAGCCTTGTGTGAATGCTTTGAAAAGCTAATCATTTGCATATCACAGCACCTTATTCTTGTCGGTTAAATTTCGCGTCTGTAGCACGTCATCTTATTGGTGTAGCAATTTTAATGGCCAGTAGTGTAAATAAATGATTCCAATTTCATAAAAATTGGATGATTTATTTAAGAGGAAGAGTAACACAAACTGAGCAAGTCAATAACGCGTTGGTCCACTTCTGTCTCTTATGCAAACACTTACTCGGCTTGGCACTGATTGATAAGCGGTGTGCCAAATTCTCTCCAATTGGCTAGTTAAACCGTCAGAATCCAGAGATAGTTGGAAGGCTCTGCCCTTAATGCTCCAAACGTTCTCAATTGGAGAGAGAGCCGGCGACCTTGCAGGCCAAGGTAGGATTTGGCAAGCGGCAGAAACTTTCTCCGTATGCGGGCGTGCATTATGTCGCTGAAACGTAAGCCCATGATGGCTTGCCATGAAGGACAACAAACTGGGGCGTATAATGTGGTCGACGTGCTGCTGAAGTCGTGGATGACAATCAAAGAGGTCCTGCTGTGAAAAGAAATGACACCCCTGACCTTAACTAATGATTGTCGGGCCATAAGGCGGCCGACAGGCAGGTTGGTGTCTCAGCGCAGCTCGGGGCGTCTCCAGAAACGTCTACGCTGGTTATCGGGCTTCAGTTCGATGCGGAACTCGTCACTGAAAACCAACATTGCATCTACGTATTTCCATCCAGTACGGATAATTCTTTGATGACGTGCCGCTCTTTTTGTCTTAGATTATTTGTCTATTGCTGAAGAAGTTGTTCCCCTGTTGTTTGGAGCATATAGCTTCAGCAACTTCCTTGGTTGACCCACTACCTCATTTTGCAAGTTACGTTTCTAATACGGGGTGCGTCAAAAAAATGTATACACACTTTGAACTGTCATAGACAATTTATTTCCCGTTCTACAAGGTTAAATATCTGTGAGAAAGTAATGTTACGTTTCTTCAACAGGTGGCAACAGTGGCAAGAAAGTAACTGCAACATGGCGGACGTGCGTTTGAGCTTTGAAGCGCGGAAGCGGATAATTAAGTGGTACTGGAAGTTTGAGAATGTAGCTGCGGTTCGAAGTCAGTGGATAAGTGAGTATGGTACAGAATCACCTTCAAGGTTAACAGTTACACGTCTACGAGACAAATTCGACATTCATGGAACAGTGTGTGATGTACATAAAGGTCGTACAGGGCGGCCTCGTACTGGTACAAGTGATGATTCCACAACTGCCGTCTTGGAACTGTTTCAGCGTTCGCCTCAAAAATCTTCAAGGAAAAGCGGCACGTGAGAGTAATGTAAGTGCTAGTAGTGTGCTACGAATTCTGAAGAAAGGCAAGTTTTGTGTATACATTCCAAGACTGGTGCAACAGCTAAGTGACGACGATCCAGATCGGAGCTTAGAATTTTGTGAATGGGCTCAGGAGATGGTGAGAAGTAAACCGGGATTTATGGGTAGCATAATTTGGTCGGATGAAGCCCAGATCAAACTCAATGGAACTGTCAATAGGCGCAATTGTGTGTACTGGGCTGAAGATAATCCTCACATTACAGTGAAAAGGCTGAGAATTTCCGTGGTGTAAATGTGTGGTGTGGTTTGTCTGCAAGGTGACTCATTGGGCCTTTCTACTTTGAAGGTACTGTTACTGGAGAAACGTACCTAACAATGCTTGCTGACTCCATATTCCCTGCCATTCGTGCATTATACGGTAATTATGAGTTTTATTTCCAACAAGATGGCGCCTCGCCGCACTATCATAGCGACGTACGACAATAGCTGGATCACAATGTGCCAGGCCAGTGGATAGGACGCAGGGGACCAATCGAGTTTACTGCACGTTCTCCGGACCTCACGCAGCTGGATTTCTTCTTATGGGGCACAGTAAAAGATGACATGTACAAACGTAAACCACGTAACTTGGACACATTTAGGAATGAGATTCAGGCGGCGTGCACAGGAATCTCATTGGACAGTTTGGTACGATGTACAGAATCAGTGGTGACTTGTACTCAGAAATGTATTGATGCTGAAGGCCACCAGTTTGAACATTAATCACATTTGCAAAGTACATTATTTTTCCAATTGGACTTTAAGCTTTCCATTTTCAGAAATTTAACATTGTAGAACGGGAAATAAATTTTCTATGACGCTTCAAAGTGTGTATACATTTTTTTGACGCCCCCTGTATAATGGACAGAAAGGTATACTGAAATTAATTTTTTCTGCTTGTTTACCAAGAAAAAGGTATCCGTGGTGGAGGAACAAATATCCCACGAAACCATGGCAAACTTCATATTCAGTGTCACGTGCTGAATTATTTATTTGACAATAGCCCAAAGCTTCATGTTTTGTTTCATCTTATTCAGTAAGTGGTTCCAAGAATTCACAAGATAATTAAATATTTACTGTTTACCGAAAGACATAACAGGATATGATTAACGGTATATGCAAACAAGCGGATGTAGGATAATGGAAACGAAAGTACACGTTTTGTAGCAATTCTCCAGTAGCGACCCAGTGACGCGAGATGGGCGAAGCCAGGTAACGGACATTGGTGCAGGAAGCAGGAACTGTATCAACAGATACGTATCCAATATTAGCTATCGTCTACAAAATATTTACTTGCATCGACAAGACCTGGTGACTGTAAAAAGAACGGAAACTAACATATAGTGCAACTAGAAAAGCTGCAAGAGAAGCAATGGCCAAAAAAAGAGATAACACGAAGATCGGAGGTTTCCAGATATGAGCTGAAGAGATTTAAATGACAGTCAGATTATAAGCAGAAAGCTTATAAAATCTGTTTCTAATATAAATCAAATTGAAAAAGTCCTGTAATTTTTATCACAAGAAGTATGACAGAAAAAGAATTTATAAGCCTTCTGTTCATTTTATGATTGTCATTTAAGCGACTTCGCCTCATATTTGGAGATCTCTGTTTCTCCTAATTATCTTAATTTTACCAGCTCCTACCGAAGAATGCAGCGAATAGATGAGGTGCATGTACATCAGACATTTGCACATACACTACTGGCCATTAAAATTGCTACAACACGAAGATGACGTGCTACAGATGCGAAATTTAACCGACAGGAAGAAGATGGTGTGATATGCAAATGATTTCCCATACACCAACAGCAGTTGACCGGCGTTGCCTGGTGAAACGTTGTTGTGATGCCTCGTGTAAGGAGGAGAAATGCGTGCCATCGCGTTTCCGACTTTGATAAAGGTCGGATTGTAGCCTATCGCGATTGTGGTTTATCGTATCGCGACATTGCTGCTAGCGTTGGTCGAGATCCAATGACTGTTAGCAGAATGTGGAATCGGTGGGTTCAGGAGGGTAATACGGAACGGCGTGCTGGATCCCAACGGACTCGTATCACTAGCAGTCGAGATGACAGGCATCTTATCCGCATGGCTGTAACAGATCGCGCAACTACGTCTCGATCCCTGAGTCAACAGATGGGGACGTTTGCAAGACAACAACCATCTTCACGAACAGTTCGACGACGTTTGCAGCAGCATGGACTATCAACTTGGAGACCATGGCTGCGGTTACCCTTGACACTGCATCACAGACGGGAGCGAATGCGATGGTGTACTCAGCGACGAACCTGGGTTCACGAATAGCAAAACGTCATTTTTTCGGATGAATCCAGGTTCTGTTTACAGCATCGTGATGGTCGTATCCGTGTCTGGCGACATCACGTTGAATGCCCATTGGATGCGTGTATTCGTCAACGCCTTACTGGCGAATCACCTGGCGTGATGGTATGGGGTGCCACTGGTTACACGTCTCGGTGAGCTCTTGTTCTCTTGACGGCACTTTTAACAGTGGACGTTACATTTCAGATGTGTTACTACCCGTGACTATCCTTCATTCGATCCCTGCGAAACCCTACATTTCAGCAGGCTAATAAACGACCGCATGTTGCAGGTCCTGTGCGGACATTTTTGGATAGAGAAAATGTTCGATTGCTGCCCTGGCCAGCGCATTCTCCAGATCTCTCACCAATTGAAAACGTCTGGTCAATGGAGGCGCGGTGAAAAGAAATGTAATGTTGCTGTTGTGGTCTTCAGTGTGAAGACAAATTTGATGCCATCGTGATCGAACATGCTGACCAAACAGCTAAACTAGCGTTTTCTCTTATTTTCATTTCCTAACCTAATTCACCCAGCATATTCTCACTTAATTTGACTAACCTTCATTGTGAGTGGTGTACTTTCATTGATGTCCTTATTACGTATTTTCAAGACACGATCCATTTCGTTTAATGGATCTTCCTTGTCTTATACCGTCTCTGACAGAATTACAATATCATCGGGAAACCTTAAAAATGTTATATCTTCTCCATTAACTTAAATTCCCTTTCCAAATTTCACTCTCGTATTTTTATTTACTTCTTGATCGATGCATAGATCGGATAACATGGGCATAGGCAACTACCTATCGTATTACATTTCACGTCCTTCTACCTGTATAGTTCAGTCTAAGAGTGTATGAAAACGCTGTAAATATTCCTCGTGCTCCACATGTTATGCGATTTTAATCATTAAAAAACTAATGACCTACTTGTATATCTTAATAGGTAGTGCTCTAATTTGCGAAACAGGGAGGTGAAGCCCACTCAGAACGAATCGCATTAACGTACGTTGGATTGGTATTATCTGCCAGCCTGAATTGTACAAGTTCATTTAGGGAAGTGCTGGTACTGTTTCCAAACTCCACCTCCAATAATACGATACATAAACAGATGTAACACAATCACACAAAGAGCAAAGTTCGAGCGTGATAGTGCTCTACCTGGCACATTTCCCCCACTGCCACGCTACGCTATCTTGACAGTGTCGAGGAGGAGCGGGAAAACTGCGAACACTCTGTATTTGAACTGCTGGGCAGTCGCACTGCATACGACTTGATTTTGTATTTCACATTTGTCAACAACATAGTTCTAAAATAAAACTAATTTTCAGTGATATTTAATTATGTTTGGCGTCCTGAAGGCAACATATATAGTCTTTGGTACAAACTGAAGCATACAAACAGAGGCAGACAATTTCACAGATTTTCTCACTCAGGTTACCTCGCAATTTTCACTTGTTTAGTTTCATAACCGAAAAAAAACGTCTTTTACATGCATACGTTGATGGAAATATTGCAGTGCTTTTGAAGCCTTATTATGGAGACAACTCTACCTCAGGAAAGCAACGTAGTCGTCCTAGACGGTTTTAACGTTAAAAATATTTGTATTTAAAACGGACTTAACTTGCAGATAAGTCAGGTACGCCTGCACATGCACAGGGGCGCTTTCAACTGAAACACTAACGGCATGGAAAATAGCTTGACAACAGATATAAGACTGGCAGCATCCTTAAAACGCTTAGGAAACTGCCGTTGTAATCCTTTCAACGCCACTATAAATTCTTCAAACCTAACGTTCTTTTTTAAAGCCAGTGAGCTTAGAGAACTGGACTGTCTTTGTCACAATGTGTCCCTTTTGCAATGCGATTTTCTTTTTAAATGCATTCCCATCAAATGAGAAAGACGTTATCTTGCAATGTCTTATTGTGGGCAGTGTGTAATCAAGCCTGTTTAAAATGCGATGTCTGCTATGCATTCCGGATGTTCTAATTTTCGTTCCTGGACTCCTTTCTCGGTCATAAATGCAACAATAGCGAGTTTCAAATCGAAAAATCGTTCCAAGCATGCCTCTTAACCAACGTACTTTTCAGTAATGTATGAAGTCTCCATACTCTTCGTTCAGTTCCATTGAAAACTGTTGCAGCTGAGAATGGAATAATGCTGCGACGAGAGAAATTTTAGTATTCATACCACCAATTTCTTCACCCGGTCCATGTCTGGAAATTCAGCACAAAGTGCTTCTTGCCGGCCGCTGTGGCCGAGCGGTTCTAAGCGCTTCAGTTCGGAACCGCGCTGCTGCTGCGGTCGCAGTTTCGACTCCTGCCTCGGGCATGGATGTGTGTGATGTCCTTAGGTTAGTTAGGTTTAAGTAGTTCTAAGTCTAGGGGACTGATGACCTCAGATGTTAAGTCCCATAGTGCTTGGAGCCATTTGATCCAAAGTGGTTCCTCATGTACAGAACAACAGTCTCGTATGTCGATAACTGTAAGTTTTTACTCTTTCATCGTCAACTGAATCTTTAAATTCTTTTTGCATCCTACTGTGATGTCATTTCATAGCAAATGTGCAGTACCTGTTGCTTATGTGAACTGAGAATTCTCATTTCTCTTTTCTGTCATTCCTATTCATTTCAATGATTGTGACGATGATTGCTGGCCGTTGTGGCCGAGCCGTTCTAGGCGCTTCAGTCCGGAAGCGCGCTGCTGCTTCGGTCGCAGGTTCGAATCCTGCCTCGGGTATGGATGTGTGTGATGTCCTTAGGTTACTTAAGTTTAAGTAGTTCTAAGTTATAGGTGACTGATGACCTCAGATGTTGAGCCCCATTGTGCGCAGAGCCATTTGAACCGTTTTTCTTGACGGTGATCACTAGACTGCCTTTTGTCGTGCAACAGCCACTGGACGTCTGAACGTCCTCCATACCACGAAGAAAGAGCGAAGAGAGTTGTGCCGACGAATGCTGAATGAAATGTCGCACTTTTCCGAGTATTTCCGAGAAGCACCGAGCAAAGCCGAGGGCGAACCGGGCCTCGACCGCACGCTACCCGCACATCCTGCACAAGTGAAGTTTGGCATGCCTGTGGCCAGCACGGGGTAAACTGATGATTGCGACGAACACAAGAGCGTTCGGGCGCAAAGTTAAATAAAATTCATTTGCCATTATCACAGGGAACATTGGTGCCCGTAAGACGAGATACACTATAGAAAAGGAAGAGGGAGGAAGAGAGAGAGAGAGAGAGAGAGAGAGAGAGAGAGAGAGAGAGAATAACCGAAAAGTGAATATGCGAAGGGTACTGCTGTTAGCAAAGGCACTCCCCTCTGTCTTCTGCTACCATAGCCCATGAACGACAGATTTCGTCGCATTATCTCAACGGATACTTTCTCATACGTTCCACATTCGTTTCTGCGCTTATTTCATGCAGCTTTACTTGTCTGTTAATGCGTCTGTTAGGACGTCTGCTATCGGATTGTCCGTTGTGACAGGTAATGCCTGAAATTTGGTATTCACTGAGTACTCTTCACGCTGTGGGTCTGATACTGAATTCCCTAACGATTTCCGAAATGGAATGTCCCATGCGTCTAGTTCCAGCTACCATTCTTCATTCAAAATCTGTTAATTCCCGTCGTGCTGCCATAACCACATCGGAAATCTTTTTACATGTATCACCTGAGTACAAATGAAATCTCCGCCAGTGCACTATCATTTTATACCTTGTGTACGCGATACTGTCGCCATCGGTAGATGTGCATAGCGCTATCCAATGACTGTTGTTACAGTATTTCCCGCTACGGTCGCAGGTTCGAATCCTGCCTCGGGCAAGGATGTGTGTGATGTCCTTAGGTTAGTTAGTTTTAAGTAGTTATAAGTTCTAGGGGACTGATGACCTCAGCAGTTAAGTCCCATAGTGCTCAGAGCCATTTGAACCATTTGAATAGTATTTCCTCGTAGGGGGCAAACCGCGCCAAGAGCATACTACCGAAATCTCCTGACGAGATTTCCAGAAATTATCGATACGAAAAGTCAAGCTGTACTGTACAACGGGGGTGTTTTTGCTCCACGACACTGTCCCATATCATTCTGCATAGAACACATGCTGCTTATTTGGCCTATCAAATGATGTCCAATTTACAAATCCTGACAGGGCAACTGGTGACTTCTTCCTCTTTCCTTGGATGAGTATACCATTTTGTGGCAGACATTTCCACAATGAAGACTGGGCGAATTCCGAGGTGTGGCGAAAATACAGACATCTACAGTCAAGGCTATCGAAAGTCAACCACCATTGGGAAAAATATGTCGCACTGAAAGGTGCATACCCTTTCCGTCCAAAACGTTCCGAGACTGATTTTATTCCTGGCGCATAAGCAACGTAAGCGCACTAACTACATTGGCAGCTTGCACCAACAACTGTCTCATCAGATGTGCGTTCGGCCAGTCACTTATAAGCAGGCAGTGTTGCGCAGTGACGTCCGACCATAGTGTGTCGATGTTGCGTCACAAATCGCAATGGAGCAACATCTGTAAACCAAGTGCTCGAGTCATTCTCCAGAATGTTCTGAAGTAGAGAAAAGTTTGTGCAAAGTGCGTCCCGCACACCTTGAATCTCGGACAAAGCAACGTTGTGTGGGCGCAAGCCACGACTTGATCGAAATCCAAGACGCGGACGTTTATTTCTAGAACAAATCACCACGGGTGACGAGACTTGCTGTTATCAGTACGAACCTCCCACCAAAAGACAAAGCACAGACATGCATATTAAGGGAACGCTTTGACGCCATAACCGACAATCAAGCAAATAGCGCGGGCGTTGAACAACTTCCCAAAGAGAGACTTTTCTGACAGCTTCACACGATTGTATGGACGTTCTATGATGTTGCGCTCAAATGGAGACAGACTATTTTGAACAGATGGGGTATTAAAATCACCAAATTTAACTTTTTTTTGTTGCCCCAATCTCGAAACTTTTTAGGACTGGCAGAATATGTGGAGGACTAACATCATCACTTTCGTGGTCATAGCATGAGTTTTTCTATGTAACAATTAAAAATTTATAACTATGAGGGCTTCCGAAAACATTTAGGATGTCGTAGTTCTAAAAGTTCTAATAGTGTGTTGATTAGATGTGTGCACCGAAACATATATTCGACTAGAGATCATTTTCGAGCTACGATGTTTCACAATTTTAAAGCGTCATTAACGCTTAAACAATGCGAAGATCAGCTTCAAATGTATTTGGCGAAGGAGCCCCATTTGAGACAACAATTTATAGTTCGTACAGCGAATTAAAAAGAGATCGGTTTCTTCCTACTGACGCTCAAGAACTGCTACTACAGATGTAAGTACTGCCGCTGCTCGAGAAACGATTGAAGGTTACCAACGGACACATTAAGAATTTATTCGGGCGACATTGGGCATTTTCATGAGTCAAACCAAAACGCTTTACATCAACAGTTAGCGGTGGGAAAACTTTGTTGTCGGTGAGTTCAAAATAAACAGGCTCCCAATTAAAAACAACACAATGATTGGTGCACAAAAACTCGGGAAAAACCCCAAGGCAGCACTTCAAATTTGTTTTGAACAATGTTGCGAATAATGAATCATGGCTTCGTTATTATGGCCCTGAAAAGAAATGTCAGTGAGATGAAGGGGTCTTTCGAACAGAACCTTGACCTACAAAAATTCGACGTATTCTGATCGCTAGTAAGAAGATGGTTGCTAGTTTCTTTCCTAAAATGACCATTATTTTCTATAGCCTTAGAAGATAGATGTATTGTCACTGTCAGAAGGAGCACAAATGTCTCTTTACTGCAAATTTTTGAAAAAAGATCGCGAAAACAATAATTTTTTCATTAAGACAACGCATCATCGTCTACAGCAAAACTATCCGAATGCCTTATATGTCAGCACCATCCAGCCCTGACCTAACACCTTGTGATTTCTTTTTGTTTACATAAATTACAACTAAAATGCTATTAATCACTTTTTCGTCATCGGATGAAGAAGTGGAATATTATAAAAATCTGCTTTCTAAAGTGCGTCAGGGAGAGTGGCATAATGTCTTAAGGACTGGTTTCATCGAATGCACAAACGTATTGGTGTTATAAGAGGATACGTTGAATAATAGTAGAAGCAGTTAAATTTGTTTAAAGCTTTTCCTCGTTCGATTTTCTAAAAACTTTCATTGTCGGCATTGCCTGGTACGCTTCGTAACTATAGAATACGACATAAAGGCTGAATCAGCTGCCACTACCATGTCGTTTTTTGCAATCCGCAATGTTACAGCTGGCCTGCATAAACCACGCGTGAGGTTTTCATATTCTCTCACACCCTATGCGCAAACTATTATTCCTGTAGAAAAAATGAACAGGACGTTTTTGTAGGAAATTTAATGTAGTTAAATTTTTTACTGGGATAATCTTACGCTAGAGGTAGTAATTTTCGAATTATTCAAGAAAAACGTACAGAAGTGATCTTCATATGCATCTCCACTCCCACACTTAGCCGTCACCGGTTAGGATCTTCAGTGTGTTGTTCTTGGCGCTCCCTTCTATCGCTCTACACATATTTACGACTGCATGAATTATTTCCCACATTCGACCTATTTTGGTCTTCATTGACTGGCATTATTACGCCACCAGCTTAGTCGAGCACTTACAGATTGTAGAAATTAACGTTTGTGTAAATTTTACCTAACAGTTCTGCGAATTTAAGCAGCATAAAATAAACAATTACATCGTTGTATTCGTCAGGCCTTCTCACTACGACATTACTGTGCTTGTAAGGCTTAAGTTTGGATCGGATTGTCAAGGCAATCGGTTTTAGCGTAACGCTTACTGAAATCGTTTTTCTTTCATTGCCCTCATGGGCACGTTCAAATTAATAATGTTAAAGAAGTAGCCGACTATGCAGGTGGCGTCACAGTCCAGTCAATACAGACTAAAATAGGTCGAAGATTGTGAATAGTTCGTGTAACCCGAAATTTTTGTACAGTGGTAGGAGGGAGTGCCACGAGAGATGAGTATGGGGTGAGTATGGGGAAGAGGTGCGTTTCCAGGTCAGGTTTCTACGTTTTTCTGGAATAACTCGAAAACGGCGGCCTCCAGCGAAAACGTATCCTAGTACGAAATTTAACTACGTAAGCGTAGATTTCCGCGGTCATTTTCACAGTCAATAATATTTCTTTTGGTCTCTGACTGCATTGTCAGTGGGTAAAACTTCCGACGTTTCGGCTACTATTGCAAGTGGCCCTTCCAGGGGTGTTTTTTCCCGATAACTACCGAATGACAAAGGTTTTGTTCTTATATACAGGTGGAAGAGGCTGTTAACACTCATAGACTACTCAGGATGAGAAAGAGGAGTGTCAGATGGCCCTTCCCGTGTCCCATTCCCCTATATCTACCAGTAGCAAGCAATAAAGAAAATAACAATCAAGAATGTCTATTTCTACCAGTGGAAAGAAAGAATGAAAACACCAATAAAGGATGCCTAACACTCCACCTCCTAATACTCAATAGCCTATCAGAGTTCGACAACAACCTTTTCCGCCAGTAAATAACAAGAAAATTTATTTCATTCAGCAGGTAGTGGAAAAAACACCCTGAAGAAGGTCACTTGCAGTAGTGGCCGAAACGTCGGAAGTTTTACACAATGACAATATGGTCATAGACCCCGAAGAATTTTATTGACTATGAAAGTTTGACTACGAGGGTTGGAACTTTAATAGTGGCAACTGTTTATTTACAGCAGAATAGAGACGTCTTTCAAAGTTTTACTAACCTTCAAATTAATCACCAGCATTGTGTATAACCCGTTGCCAGCCTTGTGGAAGTTGTCGGATACGAGTACTCTTAGCAGTGCCGCTTGTGTTGACAGTTCGAGCGGCGCGGTCTATTGCCCGACGAATTTTTAGCAGTTCTGAAGCAAATGCCGTGAAGTGTTTCCTTCTGTTTAGAAATCGAGTTGGACTCACGAGGGCTTAAGCCAGGGGAGCCCCATCAGTCAAACAAATCAGTAACAGCTTGCACTGTACATGCTTGAGCATTGTTCAACAAAATGATAGCCAGGTCCTGCAGAAAGTGTCATCACTTCTGTCTCTAAGCTGATCTAGGCTGTGTTCCAAAAATGAACAGCGTAGAGACAGTAGTGATGACACTATCTACAGGTCCTGACCATCATTTTGCAGGACAATGGACAATGCTCAAGCACGTACAGTGAAAGCTGTTACTGATTTGTTTGGCTGATGGGGTTGCTAATTGCTCTAACACCTACTGCACTCCCCTGACTTAAGTCCTCGTCGGTTCAACTCGATTTATAAACTGAAGGAAACACTTCATGGCATTCGCTTCAGAACTGCTACAAATTCGTTGGGCAGTAGATCGCGCCGCTCGAAATGTCAACACAACTGGCTCTGCTAAGAGTATCCTACGACTTCCAAATCGCTGGCAACGGGTTATACACAATGCTGGTGACTACTTTGAAGGTCAGTAAAACTTTGAAGCACGTACCTATTTTGTACGAGCTGTAAATAAATAGTTGCCAATATTAAAGTTCCAACCCTCGTATATTATACTTCCTCCAGAAAGGTCCTGCTCATTTCTTTTGTATGACCAATAGCTGGCACATAGTGAGCGAGACAATATGAGAATCTCAAGTGTGGTTTGTGGCGGTCAATGCAAGTTGCATAAAACGACAGCGGTGGGGGCAGCTGAATCACCCATGTAGTGAACACGTTCTAAACACCGCGTGTTCTCGGTGTCTTTAGATGAGTACACTTGGGGGGCAGTTGGGTCCCGGACTGCCTGGGAAACTGATGGAGCTGCCACACTGGTCGATGCCACTTGCTTCCCCTGCCGGCTCCGGTCCGCTCCCCAGAAGACACTCCTCTCCCTTGGCTCGGCAGTGTCCGTTACGGCCTAGCCCTGCCGAGCGGTCCATTTTCATCAGACGCGCCGTCGCCCCGAGCCCGGCAGCCTCCAGGAAGCGGCGTACTTTCTTCTCCCAGCCCTCTCGCGACCCGGCGCCTTGTAGCGATGTTTATTTCAGATAAGTGGTTCAGAGGCGCCGTGCCACGTCCTGGCCGCCTGAATGCCCGCGGCGCCGCAAGATGGATGGCCGGCGTGTCTTCCGCGCAGAGCTCCGCAGAAACCTGTCCCCGTTGCAAGAGGTAACGTCACTCGCTATCTGCTTCAAAGGAGAACACCACTGCCCGCTCCTCAGACGTAAATGCCGTGTTCCGTTGATGTTCACTCTCTGCCGTTCCCTAGCCAGATGTTCGTACTGATCAGCGCTATCTGGGCATATTGCACTTCATTTATGACCTACACTGAGCTTGGGTAGACGACAGTGTCTTTAGTACATCTATCTAACTTTTCAGACCTCCCAAAGATCCATTAAGGGGGTAGGACGTCAAACGGGACGACGTGGAGCAGCAGAGACACCACAGGACATTTTAATTTCCACTGTCTATAGTTTTAAAAATAAATTCATTCAGAATGACCAGAAAGGATTCAGGATTTACACTTATAGTGGTGGAAGTTCAAAATAAAGGAAAAAAATATTTTTTTACATTTGTATTTCACCTTTTTCCACTTGACTGCATTTGTTGCTATAGGTACACTTTTCTTCATAAGTAAGGGAGATTCTTCGATGAATTTTGCACAGTATACAAACCATACTTACAGCTGTATGAAACTCCAGAATTTTGCAAATCTATTAAAAACTGTGGTAAAAATTGAGATAGTTAACTATAAAATTTGAGTTTTTTTCTAAACATGAAGTTTAAAATATAACAGCACATTCATTTTTTCATAAATTAAATAATTTCTAGAATTTCATACACCTGTAAGTATGGTTTGTATGCTGTGCAAAATTCATCGAAGAATCTCTCTTACTTATGAAGAAACGTGTACCTATAGCAACAAACGCAGCCAATAGAAGTGAAAAAATGATGAACTTTCACATGAAAAAAATTGTTATGTTTTTGAACTTCCACTGCTATGATTGTGAAACCTGAATCCTTCCTGGTCACGCTGACAAAGTTTTATGAATTTATTCGTAAAAGTATAGACAATGGAAATCAAAATGTCCTGTGGTGTTTCTCCTGCTCCAAGACGCCCCGTTTGACGTCCTACCCCCCTTAAACTCGACCTTAACAGACTCTCGTCGTGGTACAAGCTGTAGTTTCTAAGAAACAACCCCGTGAGAAGCCAGGAATCAAAATGGGATCAGCCAACTGCCGGTGCCGCGTTCCCTACCTCCAGCTTACCGTAAACAACCATTTTAATCTTCTTTTCTTCTGCAGTTCACGTGTTAGACATTCGTGACCTTTCTCGCTTTACAATTGTCTCCAGCAGGTGCTCATTGGTCATCGGTCTCTTCTTTCCATAGGCATGCAATCAAATGCTACATTGGGAAGTCTGGTACTTTCCATTCTTTGTATATGATCGGTCAAATTCTGGCGATTATTTAATACTTTACTAGTTGACCAATCCTGCGTAGACCAGGTAATCATTATGCCAATTTTCTGTTAGAAACGGCATATGCAATCACTGTCTGCAAAACGTGTTGCGAGTAAAGTTAGTGGCAAAGAAGTAGAAAAATATGAATGTCATGTCTGGTAGCGCGCGCCGCGGAATTTGAATCCCCGCCAGACGTCATGGACGTCTAAGACCCCTAGAGGTCTCTGCATCCTCGCGCCGTAAGCTGTGGCGGCGCGTGCGTCCTGGCCCGCATTTAGTGTGAGGGCGCCGCAGTGGAACACGTGGTTCCAGCGGCCAATAGCGGCGGCCCCCGAAACAGTATTTAAGCGCCTGCCTGTCGCTCAGCCAGTGAGTCTATTGGTTGCGTGAGTCTCGACACATCGCCTCGACAACAGACAGCGTGTTTATCGTTCTATGTTTTCATTACTGGTGGACGTCTTGGATTCGTTTGGTTGTCTCTATTGCTTCTTGCGTGTTGTCGTCTTATTGTCTCTCTCCATCGTCCGTCGTTGTTTCGTGTCCCTCCTTTCCGTCCGTTTGTTTGTTCGCGGCCCGCTCTCTGTTTGGTCCCTCCGCGTTTTCTCGGCCACCCCGCGACCGTTCCGGTCGCGCTCACAACAGGCTACATCATGCATAATGCTGCAATTTTCATGCGTCTCATTGTTTATTACATTATTTATCCTGAACTACGTAAGTAGGCAGTTCTTACTCCCATAGCTATTGTTGCCTAAAACTTGAAACGTCAGACTGCTACGGTCGCAGGTTCGAATCCTGCCTCGGGCATGGATGTTTGTGATGTCCTTAGGTTAGTTAGATTTAAGTAGTTCTAAGATCTAGGGGACTGATGACCACAGATGTTAAGTCCCATAGTGCTTAGAGTCATTTGAACCATTTTTTATCATCTGTTTTGACAGTATGAAAGTCGCGAGCTCTATCTTCTTATCTCGGGTTTTCTACTGAAAATCTCGTGCTTGTACTCTTGTTAACTTTACTATTACAGAGATCGCCTAAACTTTATTATTTTTTTCAATTGGCCCTCTGCGCAACAAATAACTTACTTGGTCTTTCTGCTGCCACTGCTTGATCTGCTGCATTCCATTATTTAACAAAAACACAAAAAACTATTATTCATGCTGAGTGCAATGCATGTTCTGTATGGCGGCTCCTGCTGTTGCTGCGGCTGCTGTTGCTTACTACAACTACTTATAATTCAAGAGAAAGGGTTTGGTCAAACCTAAACTCGATACATGATAACCCAAACACGTAATTCCTTTTTTTTTTAAACAAAAAACTGTATTCTGAAAGCGATTCTTTCTCATTCAATTAACAAAACGCTAGAAGCTCTTTGAACAATCGCTTTGTATGTAAATCTGCCTTCAGTGGCATTAAAGCAATATTACAAATTAATCAAACTCTTGAGACAGACTGAAATACTTCTTAGTTAAATGCATAGTGAAACAATTCCCTGACAATTAGAAAAGAAATCAATGACAAAAATCAGTACTTCATATATTCGCCTAACAATGGTTTTCCTTAAGAATTCAACTCCTATCATTATCAAAATTACCGTCTGCTGCTACGCACATACACAAACCCTTTCATTTAAATTAATAAGCGCGCTGCAAATTATAAAAAAAAAATCAACTAAATACCAAATCCTGTGTCGCTGCTGGCGGACGCAGCCGAACGGCAGCTCGGCGACGACCTCTCGCCCAACACACGTGAGCACCACAGCAGGCGTGCTCCTACACTGGCCTCCTTACTGCCACTAGTTAATCCGTGTGTTGCGAAGAGCGACAACAATATCCAATTCCAGAGCTTGTGTATGCACGCTGTAGCCAACATTTACATCCTAAGAGAGTATTGCCAACTCTCGTAACCCCCAACCTCATTTTTGTAAATTTTGTGGGGTGATTCTTACCTAGCATATTGGCAAGGAACAAACAGTAAAATTTTCTACAAAACGACGAAAAATTAGACAAAGAGAAAAAAATTTTACAATTTATTTCCAGTGACAACGTATTCCTTGCTTAGCAATTAAGTAATTTTTTTTCTACAAAACGACGAAAATTGTCTTGCATGGCATATAGGCAACAGAAAAATGTTAAAACTTTATACAAAATGGCAGAAATGTTGCTTGCCTAATTGATTGGAAAGGAGAAAACACGGCTCCTTTTACAAAAAATAATATGAAAATGTTGCTACCCTAGTATGTATGTGATAAGGAAACATCATGTGATATATAACAAATTTCTTACATAAGTAGATAAAAAAGATCATATACGTTTTAACAGATGTGTAACAGTAACTACTTAAGCATGGGATATTCTTCAATAAGCTAATATAACCTAATAACCAGTCAAAAATAATATTTTATTTTCTGCATTTGGGCACTTACGTTTCAATGACATTAATCAGTAGTGATCTGACCACATGATAGTCTATTTTTTTATGCTCACAGTTTCTTCTGGTCAATAGAAACCAGGTCTACATGTTTTAATTGCAGTAGACTCAGGGACTTCATATCCACTGACAACCACACTAATATTCCAACATCAGTTAATTGATGCTCACAGTTTCTTCTGGTCAATAGAAACCAGGTCTACATGTTTTAATTGCAGTAGACTCAGGGACTTCATATCCACTGACAACCACACTAATATTCCAACATCAGTTAATTGACGGTGTAAGCAGACTTAGAGAGTTTATATCCACTAACAAAGACACCTGAAGTCAAATTTTCCTCTGGTGAGACAGTTTGACAACGTAGGCAGACTAAGGGACCCTGTGTCCATTGACAACCATACGTAACGTCCATTCTCCCAGGATGACACAGTTTGACAGTGTTGGCAGACTCAGGGACCTCGTGTCCACTGACAACCACACGTCACTGCGTTATTGCATAAGTACCTCCTCAAGTTTATGTAGTACAAGTCTCGGTCGAGTATTTCTCTATACTGAAAACGTCATATTTTCTAGAAAATAGTTTCTCCCTTTAAAATACGATATCTGTAACCTAATTACAGAAATTAAGCAAGGAATAATATTAAATCATATAAACAGGCATGTGAGCTCTGAGCTTATTTAAATGTTTTCTTTAACTCTGTTGCCACAGCAATTACAGATTTGTGGCATATATCTCAAGTCATGAATAATGTGAGGCTCACCACACGCTGGCAAAGTCAATTTTCTTCAAATATCTCGCCGCAGCAATCACAGATTTATGGCATGTATTTTTCAATTCAGTCATAATATGAGGTTCACCACACGGTGGCAAGTTAATTTTCTTTCGATTACTTTGGCCAATAACAGTAGCAAAGTTTTGATTGTGACCACGAATCATTACAAATGTTGCACCAAAAAAAATATTATTTTCATTTGTAACAGTAATTGTTATGAACATTTCGTTATAAAATATTAAAATAATCCTACAAATAGAAAAGGAATTCCATAGTGATGCTGTTATATATAAGAAAAGTTACAAAATAATTTAGAAAAAGTCTAGCCAACGGCTTGACAAATCAGTTCATGAATATGTACAATATTTAGTGATAATTACGTGACTTTGCATCAGAATTTTTACACTCTAATTACTAAGTTATACCAAATTTATAATTGTCATTCTGTAATGGCTGTCAGTATTTCTGATGTCAAACGTCAATGTCTGTGGTGTAGCGTCGCAATCGTTTTTATATGGAGTCCTCATTGTCTCTGCTTGGAGTCCTCCCTAGTCTTTGTATGAATCTGTGTGGCCATACCTTGGATGGTCACAAGGAACAAGAAAAAGAAACAACCTACAAAGTACATAGTAAAAAAATAGATTATTCAGAAAATGCAACACACAAAACCCTTCCATCTGCCCAGTAGAAACTGAAAAAAATGTTTTATTCATCAAGGTGACAAGAAATAAATTTATGACATGACAAGAGAAAAAAATCACTACCTTCCAATTAACCTCGTGCTGGAATCGACACTGCATCACTAAATGTCAATCATGAAATAGAAAAACCCAAGATAAATATTAAATTATTTTACACTCCTATTTACACATTCATAAAATATGGCAAGATACTCTCGCCTCTTGGCGTAAGAGTCATTTCACTCTGGAAAGAGAAAAGAAATCGCTTAATGCACGACATAATTATGTAGGTCATAGCTCAGCGTTAGTTTCTTTTTTTTTTTTTTTTTATTTTTTTGTCCCAATCTGAAAATATCGTCCACTACACAAAATTACGTCACGTTAAGTGCTTTCGTTTGTGCAATAGATCGTGTTTCCTGTAAGAAATGCAATAAAGTCGACCTTACCAACAATAAGCAGCGAAACAACACACCATCATTCATACCATTCCACAATTTCAAGGAGAATATATATATATATATATATATATATATATATATATATATATATATATATATATTCTTGGCTCTCATTCATCACATAATTCAACACTTTGCTGTGTGTTTGTATTAGAACTCCTTTCGTGACTCATAGCCATGTCTTAACTTTACTGTGAGTTAGATTTTAAGTAAGTGTGTACTCTACCTTAACATTACTGTGACTTAAATTTTACGCAAATGTGTATAAGCTATATCTTCCTTCATAGAATACCGTTGTGGGTTTCTTCGTTTAGAAGTGTATCTTTCTTACCTTCTCTTGTTCTATAAGTGTCTGCAAAGTGCTTCCTCATTGTGTAACACTATTCATGAGTGGTCCATAAATCCTAATACGCCTTATCTGGAAACTAATAAACACGAAAACTCCACATAAATCACCACTCTTCAAACTACCTCATAAATCAGAACAAGTGTCAGTTCGAAGGTTTCCTAATTATACTATTGTCCATCAAATATACCTTCTCAATTCAAAGCCACTTATACACTTAATTTTACCTGAAGACAATGTCAACAGTTTCTGTTATTTCATGTTATTTATCCCTAAAAAAAGTAGATAGTTATTTCTTGCATTTTCTTTCAAATAAGTCACGAAAATTTCATTGTTTCAGTGAACAATCGCAAGATGTCAACAGCTGGTATAATACTCTCGTCAGAAATGACCCTTTGCAAAGTTCTTATACATATCATTCATAATCATTCATTCTTGCTCTTTCATACAGGATAGATTGATAGTAAGAGATTAGTAGATAAACAGGTTAGTCAAAGATTATGAATCAGTACTGAAAATTAAAATCGGAAGAATATACTGTAACGGCTGGGGCACCTAAGCTGGCCAAACATATATTTACTAAAGATCAGTAAACCCCCTAGCGCCTTATTCCTTGAACATTTTAACGTGTAATAAGTGATGAAGACCTCGCGATTTGTGTGTTCGTATTGTCTCAAATTCCACAGCGTTTGTGTGTGCAATGCGTCGTATACGGAAGGGTCCTTCATACACCAAGAAAAGCTTCCTACTCAAATATTTTCCCTTATGAGGTAGTCGATGTGATCTAAGCAATACTTTTTGACCTACCTGTAAATTCTTGACGTTGACTCGTGGATTATGCCGCTTCTTTCTTCTGTCTGCAGCTTTCTTGATGTTCTGTAATGCTATACTTACCACTTCATGGTGTTTTTGCAGAAGTTCATCCAGAGCCTGTGGTCTATCGGTTTCAGGTTGGATTACTGTGTTAATTTGTCTGGAATCAAGAACCAGTCTAATGGAATTATCCCATTTTTTTAACAACGTGTAATGGGCTGTTATACGAACTCACAGCAGGTTCGATGATTCCCTGCTCTAACGTGGATTACAAAAAATTTATTATGTTACTTGACCTTCAATTCATACAGAAAGTTACGTATTCTTCGTGTCTTGTGAGAAAAAACTTCACAATTTGTTTGTAATATTTCAAATAACTCATCAGTGCTTGCATTAGGATCTACTTCGTCTCGGTAAAGTTTCCTTTTAATTAATTGTTCTGTACTAATGGGTTGTTCTGTTTCACAGTAAAACGTAGTGATGTTATCTGTGCAACTATTAGACAAATTCAGTGATTGTTGTGCCTCAAGCGGAAAGAGGAAACGCAGATAATTCACTTCCTCATCCTCGTTTGTTAGCCATCCTTGAAATTTAAGAGTGACTAGCATCTGATTTACTTGTAACATGACTTCAGCATCACAAAAGCTTAACATTGCTTTATATTCACGTAGGAATTCCACACCCAAAATCATTTCTGTTGATAAAAGAGGGACTACTAAGAAATTTGCAGAAAACTCGTGTCATTGACACCTGAAAACTTAAGAAGTCTCATTGCGTACGTCTACACTCTTTTCTTGAATGACTCCCTTTAATTTGGTCTTTAATAATGGCAAGGTTGGACAAACAAATGCCTGTTCACAATTCTTAAACATTGTCTCGCTAATTACATTCACAGGGCTGCCAGAATCAAGTACAGATGAAAGTAGAATATTTCCTACCGAGATTTTTGTAATTTTATGATTATACATAATTTCGCTGTTGTCATTTTGTTGTAATAATGTGTCCTCCAGTCCGACAAAGTTAACATAATTTGTGTGCCGGCTTTCCGCCGCTACAAACGGTTCGTTTGTAGTCCTTGTTGCTAGTAATTGTTGTGCCAGCTCGTGTTGCCGCGAATTATTGCTTGGGTTGGGTGGTCTTGTTTCTAGTGTCGCCACGCTCTAAATTGGAATTTCTGTGATCCTGCCAATTTAGATTTGTCCCCTCAACATAACTGTTTTCGTTCTCATAATTGTTACGACCATAATTATCATGTGGGCTCGATGCTCTGTATTCTGCATGAGCACCGTGTTCCGAATTGTAATTTGCGTGTCCGCGCCAATTTTGGTTGTCTCTACTGCGACCATTCCTTCTAAAATAATTGTCATTCCCGTAATGCCTTTGCTCTCGCGGTCCGCGATCTCTATTACTGTACTGAAAGTTCCTACGATGATAAAAATCATTTCTCTGGCGTCTATGGTCTGTGTTATACGGTTGATGTCGCATATCGCGCCTGTCTTCTTCCGCCCTGTACTCGTGAGGTTCGTCCGAGTTCAAAATTTCGACTGCTCATAACTTTGCATCATAATGGTGTAATGTTTTACACGATCTTGTGTAGTCTTTGACCAGTAAGCACATAAGAATGCGCGATAAAAATCACCATATGTGCAACATTCACGTACTGTTGCGCGCATTCTCGTTGCAGGCTCTCCTTCAAGATAACTCCAAATGAATTCCAGTTTGTGGTCAATTGGCCATGTCGTTGGTAAAGAATAGTCAAATTGTTGTAATCACTCTCTAGGATGGATTTTGTGACTAGAATTCCGAGCCGGCCGAAGTGGCCGTGCGGTTGTAGGCGCTGCAGTCTGTGAACCGCGAGACCGCTACGGTCGCAGGTTCGAATCCTGCCTCGGGCATGGATGTGTGTGATGTCCTTAGGTTAGTTAGGTTTAACTAGTTCTAAGTTCTAGGGGACTAATGACCTCAGAAGTTGAGTCCCATAGTGCTCAGAGCCATTAGAACCATTTAGCCAACTAGAATTCCGAAAAATTTTAAATTTCCTAACTGTGAGAAAATGCTTATAGTCAAACTCGTCATTTTTCTTAGCGGATGAGTTTTCTTTTACAGCATGACTCACGTTTCCTTCATTACGTCCCGCAAACGTGTCATATTCACGAGAAAAGTGGTCGGCATTTCCATAATTAAGGCGCTCATTGTCGTTACCAATTTGGTAATTATCGGATCCACCAGTGCTTCGATGCTGGCAAGCTGTTCCTGTATATGTTTCACGTCACGTTTGTTTTGCTGATTAATTGTCAAATGGTTCAAATATCTCTGAGGTTCAAATGGCTCTGAGCACTATGGGACTTAACATCTGAGGTCACCAGTCCCCTAGAACATCATTACTGGGGGCAGGGAGTACAACGTTACTCTTCCCTGTTAAAGCAGAAGCAGTACCTGCATTTCCACTAACAGAAGGAAAGGCAAAATTACTCCTCTCTATCGGAGTGGCAACCAGACCTGAATGTCCACCGAAAGTGGGGAAAACAAAATTGCTCTGCACTTTTGAGGCGGAAGCAACGCTGGAATTTCTCATGAGTTCGGTTTGCGTCACTGTATTGTCATGTCCTAAGTTTCGTGTAGCACACAGTTGTTCTTCACGCATTGTTGGTAAATGATCCCCTACATTCCGATTCTTCGCAGTATTGTTCGAAAATTCCCGGATCTCAATATTCTCAAAAGAATTTCCTACTCTCTGTTCGGAATTTTCGGATACTGCGTTTGAAACCGCTCCTACATTCATATTTGCAACCGTATCTACGTTCGTGTTTGCAGTAGCATGTGCATTATTTTCCATTTTATTTTGTGCTCGCGTCATCATTGTCGCAATATGAACAAAAACATGTCACTAAAATACACCGCTAACCTAAAAATTCCACTGTTCAATTAACTATTACACAATGCACCAACAAATTCATAGACAAAACTGCTGAAATAAAATTTTGTTTAATACAAAGCAGTGTGCCTCCACTAATGATTACTGTTGCGTAAGCCTGAGTTGGCAGTAGAAAGACGAAGCATATCTAACTATGACTCATCCAAAAAAAAGACGTACCCTGTCAGGGTCGCCAGGTGAAAGTCGCGAGCTCTATCTCCTTATCTCGGGTTTTCTACTCAAACTCTCGTGCCTGTACTTTTGTTAACTTTACTATTACAGAGATCGCCTAAACTTTATTATTTTTTTTAAATTGGTCCTGTGCGCAACAAATAACTTACTTGGTCTTTCTGCTGCCACTGCTTGATCTGGTGCATTCCATTATTTAACAAAAACATAAAAAACCTATTATTCATGCTTAGTGCAATGCATGTTCTGTATGGCGCCTCCTGCTGTTGCTGCAGCTGCTGCTGCTTACTACAACTACATATAATTCAAGAGAAAGGGTTTGGTCAAACCTAAACTCGATAAATGACAACCCAACACGTAATTCCTTTTTTTTAAAAAAAATCTGTATTCTGAAAGCGATTCTTTCTCATTCAATTAACAAAACGCTAGAAGCTCTTTGAACAAAACTGCCACTAGTTAATCCGTGCGCTGCGTAGTGTGACAACAGTATCTTAGATTACAGAGCTTGTGTATGCACGCTGTAGCCAACCTTTACATCCTAATAGAGTATTGTCAACTCTCAAGTAGAAAGTCTATTGAAAACCAACAGTTCCAGGTGTTCACACCCAATAAGAAAAATATTCATTCTGTTGTGTTTATAAAATCTTTTAAGAAGCCTTTGAAAAACTGGAATGGCTGAAAACTGCCAAACGTGCAAACAATTTGAAAAAGCATTCACACAGGACATCTTCTACAAGAAGTTGTTCAATGCGGCATATTCCACAGTAAGCAAGGCAGTCTTCAAAGATATTTTGTAAAAGTATTTAAATAAAATCAGATGTCGGTGTGAACGTATTTCGCACAGAGGCGTGTTACGAATCCTAAATGTGAAGTTGCCTTTGGAGATAAAATTTAGTCCATGTTACTGAGACAGACTTAGGATACTTCATGTTCATACTAGATCCTACTGCTTCAATACATGAAGATTCTAAAGTGTAAAATACCAATATCAATAATGGTGGCACAAGTGAGTCTACTTTGCTGCACACACAATTCTACAACCATGGCAGAAAAAAAGACTGTTATGTACACTATGTGACTCAGCTGGGTGAACTTCTAATGCACAGTGTTCGGCCTGTCGACCGGGGTACGCTGAAATCTAATAAAAGAAAAAGAGCTAACGATAGGTACCACTCTGGGTGTCATAGTAACGGTATAGGGCAATAGCAACGCAACAATGATAATAATCAGTGGAATTCCAACACAGGAAATCACAGTCTGACAAATATAAATAGTACTCACCAGCGACGTTGTCCAGTACAAAACCATGCTGTTGACACAAGCGCAAAATCTAATCGTGAACGTTACTGAGGTGACAGAAAAATTATGTCCAACTATTTCCAGTTAAATACACTAGATCCAGCTTCATATGCTCTCGAGTGATGACAAAAATGACAAAGTGACAGGATCTCCAACTATTTATTCCCACCAGCAGGCTGGACTCAAAGATTCGTTATTTAAGTACATACACGTCTTAATTATCCAGGTATCATATGTACCTATCAATATCAAATGGAAATACTTCCACACAAAGTTTACTGACCAAAAATCCCACAACATCCTATGGATAAAACGAAAGATATTTACCAAAGAAATACTAAAGATGTTGGAGTGGAAAACTATAGAACCACCACTGTCGTCTTTTTGCATTAGCAGTAGTAAAAACTGATGGTAATGTCTGCTTTGTACTAGGTGCACAGGATCTTAACCAAACTACATTCCCATCATGATCCTAAGAAGTAACTACACTGACGATTAATCTTGTTTGTCTGTTACTAACATTTGTAAATGCGTAACTAACTAGTTGTGTATTAGTTATTAACTTAAGATGCGATTCTTGGAGAAACTTTAAGAATTGTGTTTGCACACGAAATCCGCTTGCACTGGTAGAAATCTATGTCACAAGTGTTGTTTGTGCGTATATGTTTATTGCTGGTAGATGACTTAGGAAACTAGGGCATACATTAATGAAGTATGAAGTATAAACTATGGGAAAGAGAACTACCTGCTGTAGAATTCCACAAGGTATACAGAATCGTGATCTGAACAAGGAATTTCCACTTACTTCGCTGATTTATTATAATTACTGTGTTATCTTATTTAAAGTTACTGTACCTATGTTCTCAAAAAATAGAGACATTGGTTATAAAGCTAGATCCTTTACTGTGTAAATAATTTATTCTGTCCCTTTCGATAACATAAAGTATTTAGCTTTAAGAAGTTTTCATTTCTCTGTCTTTCTTTGCACCCTCCAAAAAAATGAAATGGAAGCCTGGTCTACGAAGGAAATGCTTTCACTACTAATCATTCGTGTATGTGTAACATAACTGATACAATGATGTGTAGATGACATTTGAATCTGTATTAATAGCTTTCAAAATCATATAAATGATGATATTACTAAATATGCATAGACTTTGACTGATTACATTTGACGTGACGCTTTGCGATTTCTGAGTAAATGTTCTGATTGCTTTCTGTTCTTTTTGCGGTCTGCTGCGATTTCACCCTTGGAATTGACTTCAGTGCAAATGAACAATACTTAACACTGTGCTTAAATAAACAAAAAATGTTCTCCTGTAGTATCTGGGGATACAAAGGAAGATCAATGTTAATTAGCTTAGCTCAGAGTTGTAAAAAACTATAACTTGGTATGGAATCAACTGCTTATTGTGAATTATGGGTATGATTCCTACTGAAATATGTACTTATTTATTCTGTAAATATTTTGCCTGTATTCTATGTAACGAAGATATTGAGATGTGTGGGTTGACAATAAGGCAGGTGTCTGTAAAATGCAAGTGTATGTTGAAATGGGCTGCAAGACTACTGCACTGATAAAAACCCTGTGAAGAATTTTGGAATTACCTGAGCGAACTAAGATCAGTAATTATTCCGATCGTGGTGCTCCATCAAAGTTAAAAGCCTTATTTGAGTGTGTTAAGGCAGTTCTATGTGCACTAGCGCTCACTCAGTGACTCTGATGGAAGCGTAACGAACACTGAGTTCTGACGTGGAGCAGACGACACTCCTGTGTGCCTCGAGCAAAATCTCATTGTCGACGTGCAGCACTGTGCACGCTGTCATTATTGATTTAAATTCTACAGTAAACATAAATTAAAAGTTGCACTATAGGTACACTTTTTCATTGCATGTAGTAGACAGTAAACGATAAGAGACTGGTATTGATCTCAGCTTCTGATTCAGAGCGATAGTTGACTGTTTAAATCAGAGTATACTGAAAAATAAATAATGCTTTAAACATGAAATGTGGGAGGTCCCCTCAATCGACAGTAACTACACAAGGCTGATATTGACCTCAACTACTGATTCAAAGCGATAGTTGACTGTTTGAAACACGGTACACTGAACACTAAGCAATGCTTTAAAAATGAAATGTGGGAGGTCCACACCCCCTTCCCCTAGCTAAACACAGATCCATTTCATGTAATTTATTTTGACCTCTGTTTTTCTTGATCAATAAAATCCTTTTGGCTATGTGACCTCATTGTCAATGTGTAAAATTCTCGGACGTTTCCGCCTCTGTTACAAATGTGCTTCCTCAGGATATTTTATCAAACACACGCTGAGGAAGGGTATTTGCAATAGCAGCCCACATATATCTAGTGATACATGAGTGGCAACGTGGCTGAATGGAGCTGTCGTGTTTGGATGTCTCATGACATCAAAGTGAATTAAGTGGCACGATTTGTTGTTGTATCACGGATGGCTGTCCTGCGTGTCTAGAAGAACTGGTGCATCACTCACAGCCATGTGACAGCGCTCGTAAGGACATCCTACGCGATAGAGATCGCAGACTAATGTCACACCTGGTCAACGACAGTCGGTTTCAAATCCAACTGAAATTACTATTGTCAATGGACGCAGGTCCATTTCAATCAGTTTCCAGTGAACACTGCAAAGGAAACTGCATTCAGTGCTCATTTTGAGGGAGATTACTCATAAAAGAACATTGATCATAGTGTCACTAAAACTGCACTTGTCCAGGAGGTCAAACGAGACAAAAAGTGAACAGTAGCGGACTCGTGGCATGTAGTTTGGTACGACGAGTCACGATTTTGCCCCTGTTCAACTGATGCAGTGCGTCTTGTGCGCTGGTGCACTCGTAACGCGCTTGAGTCGCAGAGTGGGGAGGGAGTAGTTGCGACAAGGGGTAGGTCTGTGATGTTTTGGGAGCGTTTTTCGTATCATGACGTGGGCCATCTCATTCAGGTTACCGTGAACACCATCTAGGCTGTTTATATCCAGGATTACATTTAGCCGAGTTAGACATGTGGCGTTTTAGGACACAGGAACATTCTACACTGGCGTGTAAAACTTCAGGACAGAAGTACCTTTTGCATGATGTATGACTGCTAAGTAGCATAGTTTGATCAAACTTGGACCATATTTAGAAACAATGGCTACACAAGGTAACTGAAGGAAATACGCAATGAAACTAACAGAAATGACACTTTTATTCGAAGAACATAGTTTTACTGAAGTCACTGTGATTCACGTTGGTCCCCTGGACTTTACAAAAGGAAGGACGTGATTCTTAGTAACGTATGTGATCACCACGGACGACAGGGTATGCTGTGCAACGTGCTCCCACGCTGGTCGCAAAGTAGGTAAAGAGTTCTTGTGATAGGACTTTCTATTCCTACACAGCGCCGCGATCAACTGCTGGCCGTCTGCGATACGTCTCCCGAATGCATCCCACCTCTGCTCGGTGGGACTTAAGTCGGGGGAATGGGAAGGTCAGACCATTCATCGATTATCCTCTTGCTCCAAGAGGTCCTCCACCTATGCAGTTTGATGCGGTCCAAAAAATGAAGTCAGTACCGAATACGCCTTCGGAAAGACACACATGGGGAAGAGTACAAGTACAGTTTCCCAATAACGTTGAGTGCTGAATGTACCATGTTCAAAGGTATGCCCATGCGATATTATGCCTCCCCGTCGATTCTGTCTGACAGTGCTTGAAGTACTCTCGTATGGTGAGAGATGGGAACAAGTAATCCACTAGGAACACGGCAGCCGTTTTGGAAGTCCACGTGTTACGATGTGGAGAGAAGTCGTGCAGTTCGGGGGTACTGACCTCCAAGTATTTGAACACGGTAGACTCAACAGTCAACGCTATTGTGACTTGGTACTCCTTCATCATATGTCTCTTTTCATGGGTGCATTCGGTAGTGACTTCATTTTTATGGATGATAAAGCGCGTCAGCAAAGAACAGTACAGGTCGAGCAGCTCTTGGAGAGGATATTCGCTGAATGGACTGACCTGGCCGTTCCTCTGACTTAAATCCCATCGAGGACATGTGGGATGTCCACAAAGTCTATATGCGCCAAATAACACCCAGCAATCTGAAATGCGTCAGGCTGGATCCAGTCCCGTCGTTTCAGTCCTTTTATTACTAGTTTTCAGTCTTCTGTCATGCCACATTCAGACTTGTTTTCTTTTCTTTTCCCTTGCTTGAGTACATTTACATTCAAACGGGATGCTGATGACTGCAGACTTCCCATTAATAATGTACATCCGATTAGTTGTGTATTTGAGTTGCATGTTGTACTAGGCTGATAACTTATGTGTCTCGTTGATACACCACAAAGGGTGTGTTGTTAGCTGGGGGGTGAAAGACCTATAGGGCCAGCCTAGCTCGAGGTTAAGAGCCGTGCCGTGGTCACAGAGTAGCTTCCTCGTTCATTGTGGGTCCAATCCTAGCTGCCGGTCGGCCACCGCTCCAGTGACCGTAGGTGACACGTCAGGGGGGCAGGATGACGTTTTCACATAAACTGGGCAGGCATCTGGTGGATTGGTCACACGAGCTGAGAGAGACTTGCGGGTTTCGTTGCGTAGCATTCTATTCAACAAAGTCCCCCCCTCCCCCTCCCCACTGCGATTGTTGGCCACAGACCCTATGCTGGTCATAAAAGAATAGAGTCTGGGAATTTGGAACTGCAGATAACATTTTACATGGTCTATGGGAGAGCAAAACTTGAGGAATGCTGGGTCCTCTTAAAAAAAAGCCAGTGCACCATTCTGGTCTCTGGGGCCATGGACCTTGTTTTGAGTCCTCGTCGCCAAATGTGGGGTCCTGCCCAGTCGTCGCCTATAGGGTGCCTAAGGGTTACTGCGTTCTCGGAATGCTGTACAACAATCCAAGCAAATAACGTTGGTAGTTTTATTTCAATAAAGCAGATTGACAACAATTAACTATGAAATAACAATGGTGTCGCAAGCGATGGGCGACATGCAACATAAATCCGAGTCCTTTGCTATATACAATGTTCATGAAAGTTTGACACATCGTTTGTGGATCACTAACAACTGCTATCGTGGCACTCTCTGCTAGATCGTGCTAATACTGTCCACTAATCTCCGGCCGAGGCTGGCAGGAGTGGTGCTTATATTCACGTCGGCCAGATGGCACTCCTATCAAGGTGACGTCCTGGTCAGCGCGCTATTGGCCGACGTCGTATCACCGCCTTCTCTTCTCTTGCGTTCTTCATCTTCATTCCGGCGCTTGTGGTTAAGCCACAACACCCTTTTTTTATCTCATTTCTAGAGAATAGAGAGGCTCACACCTCGATTGGTCGGTGCTTAAGAAAGTAGAGTGAGTGGAAGATCGGGTGCCGCTTCCAACAAAAGGAAGTGTGGCTTTCTTGAGTTGGACTGAGCCACAGCTTTTCTAGAAAGCGTGAGCTGGTTGCCCACTTGTGAGACTTTGTTTGGCTTGGAAACAAGATTGGCTAGCGGGTAAATAAAGTTTACGGAGAAGAGAGGCTAAGATTTGTTACATAGCATTCCATCAGATGCTCGTCCAACAAAATTTCTGACTGCCAAAAAGGTATTTTTGGGGGCTTTTCCATAGAGACATCGTAGGAGTCTCATTTTAAGAGACTTACTTAGGTATTTAGTTACTGACTTCTGGTGGAGATGGTGAGTCTTACACAAAAAGGGTCTCTGTCTTCTACATGAGCACTTGACTACCAACTTAGAGTCATGGAGATGGGAGGTCACCTTCGCTCTAGAGATTTTGGCCTTGGTGTTCTTTTGTGGGTACAGTCACACTTCTTGTGACGAAGACTTATTTGTAAGTTCACGCTGCCAAGGAGAACGCTAAATGACAGTGGAATGTGCGCTCTTTGTCTGAAGTTCAGAGGCTCTTATTAGAAATTAGGCTTGGTGTTCGATGGCTCACTCATGGTTCAGGTTCTTGGGATCCCTGCATGTGATTTCTTTTATCTCGCAGAAGACCTATACAATCATCGTGTCTGATACGGAACTTTATGCTTGTATTTCTGAACTATTAACTCCCGTTGATACACTTGGTTCGCCCTGGTTTATCTGTGAGAGTGTTGGCAACCGCAGCGGTTAGCTGGCTGCGGCTTAAAGAGATGGTGTGGCCCTCTGCGAGAGTGGCAGTCGGTACCGAGTATTGGGCAGTGAGTGGCAAGGCGTTTAGTTTGGGGGGTATGGATGGCTCTGAGCATCTTCCTGAGAGCGAAACTCGTGTTTAACTGGGAGCGCGAAGCAGACGTGGTTCCTGCCGAGGGTTGTCGGTGTCTGCGCCCACCAAAGCCAGTCCGGGGAAGAGGCGGAGTTGCTGCCTTGCTGGGCTGCTCGAATTGATTTTAAATGGTGAGCCACATTCGCTGCTCTACGTATGACTGTCTAGTGTGTTCGTGCTCTACGCTGTTAGAGCATTAACGCCGTTATGTCCAGTATTAATAGTTGTATCGATTTGGTGCATCGTCCGGGGTTTTGACAGTGCCCTGGCTGTTTTAGACGTAACGTTAAGAAAAAAGAAAGGAAACTGACTGTAATTTCTTTTTGTGCAAATGACATGTACTGAGGGAGTGTCCCAGTTAACATGTTAAACAAATACTGTTGAAGCAGAGCGCGAAACTGTTTGGTAGGTTAATATTTCTAGTGGTTGCTTAAGACGTGTATGAAGTGCGCTGTTATCAAGATACCGTCATGAAAGTTACAGGTGCAAAATTTGTCTTCGGTGGCACTTTTAAAATTTGTGCTTCTCTGTTCCTTTTGAAAAAAATTTATAGGAATACGAACACTAGCTATGAGTATGCAGATAATTTAAATACTAGTGCCCTTGTTAAAGACAGTGCCCAAGCCTGTAAATTGCCTACTGGCTGGTGTAGCAAGGTTTAGTCGCTGAAGCAACTTCTGTGTATAGTTAGTGTTTTCTTATGTCTTACATCTAGCTTCAGAGTGTCTTGCCTAGAATGCAGGTCCTGTTGTGTGACCAAGTTGGCTAAGCGGCTTGTGCTATCGTTACCGGTCACGCACAACGAGCCTGTGATCAAATGATTTTTCTTTTAAAAGAAAGTTTTATTCTGTCCTTAAGATGAAAATTTGTAAAAGGTGAAAAGGGCTTATTGTTTTTAAATAACACCAAGTGGTGGGAATCAGAATCGGCTGTTCAGCTGTGACTTCCCTTAATCCAATTCAGTTAATGTTTGGTAACCACAGAGGTTTTTGGAAGTAAGTTTGTGCCTGGCTGTAAAATGATAGCTTCCTCGCTTCTTAATTTGACCTTACTGAGATTGAGATCAGAGCAAGGACATGTTTGTGTGAGGATTTTCCTTCATTATTAATTGTAACGCATAAATCTTTCTGGACGAATGGCTCGTTAAATTGAGTGCTCAATAGTAATCTTTGTAAATGTTACCTGATAGCTGGTGCTAATAGTTGCCTAAGATTATTTTTATGAAACTGAGCAACAACGGTATATAGCTAAAAGCTAGTGGTGCAAACAAAACGGAGAAACAATAATATATTTTGTTATTTAACTGCTGTTACGTTATTTTTGTAGAGAAAGAGGAGGGAATGAATTTCTTTAAGGGTGCAGCCTCTTGTGAGGTTGTTGCCGTGGCGCTTTATTTAATGCTGATTTAACTGTAATATGTTCACCATGTTGGACGTTAGTCAGTCATGTTTATGCAAATTGGAATAAACAGAAAATTAAAACGCGTATCCTCTACTGGACTCAGTGCAGCTCCATTGCCCTGCTTTCGTACCTACCAGTTTCATTGAAGTACAGATTAATTACAAGATGATTTTTTGCCACACCTTCCTCGTAAGCTTTCTCATTTGGTGGTTGTGTTATTTTAAAGATTTTGTGTGCCATAGTCCCCTTAACTCCGTTAGTTTGGACAATTTAGAGTATGGTTTCTTAACCATGTTTGTGTTCTCTTGTCGAATTTTAATAATAAAGTACTATAGAAGTAGACCCACCTTTGATTTCCGTAAACAGATGATCCCCAAAACCCTATTTATTGCTGTGATTTGGCAAGGACCACACCCCCAACTTAATTTTTAGGGCCACTAATACCTAAATCGTTGTAGGGCGACCTACATACCGAGAGGATTCATTCGATAAAGATTGGAGACACTGTTTACAATTAGCAATAGACCAACGGCGTCGTGCATTGAGTTGTGCGACTCGGAGGGTATCTTGCAAATTGTCTACCGCGCTGGTCTAGGAATGGAAAGCCCTACCACAAGAACTCCATAACGCTCTTGCGGCCAGCACTAGAGCACATTGCAGAGCATGCAATTCCCTCCGATGTGATCACGTACCGTATTAAGATGTATTTGCGATGTCCAAGATACCATCACGAAACGTGATGACTTCAGTGTAATTATTTCCTAATAAAAATGTCATTTCTCTTCGTCTAATTGCGTATTTCTTTTTGTAACCTTCTTTACTATACTCTATAATTGATTTTTATGTATGGTCCAAGTTTCATAATCCTACTGTATATGTTAACTGTCTTTAATACATTAAGTCAATGTTACTTTCATCCTTAAAGACAAGCATAGCTTACCTAATGATGGCGTTGTCCGCAGAACGAACAAGTATATAATCATCTACATCAAATTTGGGTTGTGTACCTGACGCATATGTTTAAAAGATTGAGACGTGTGGTGATCGATGACAAGCCATGTATGCTGACCCAGTGGCGTCTAGACGATCCATCATTGTCTGGTCATCGCTTAACGAGCTTTTAAAAGATAGCTTATAGCGATGCGATCATAATATTTCTCACTACTTATAGTCACGCAGCTGAAATATGTACTTTGGAAATTTGTCTTTCATGCGCAGCAGATACTTGTCTTGATTGCTACGTTAGACTGTACTACGGTACACATGGTTGCTTTGTTGCTGTCCCATAAACTGCAACGTTACTGCGAAGTATTCTCTGCCATAGAGCACATTACACTAAGTGCTTTTGCGACTCCCGAACACGTGCGAGCCTCAGCGTCTGGCGGGATGTACAGTAGCGTATATTCCTTGCATTTTTTTATGGGAGCTTTTTGTTTTTGAACTGCAGGTATGAACTGCAGGTACTCAATGTACTGTGTTTTAATAACGGCGCTGTCATTTTTCACGTATTCTTGGTCTGCCACGCACTTCATGGAGATTTATTTTTGCGCTATCATGCTGCAGGCTTTCATGCATTAAAACTGAATTGCCAAGAGAGCTTGTCTTTGTAAATGATACAATATTAAAAAAGAAGACCCTGCTATGAAAACAAGAGTAAGTGCAAAAAAAAAAGAAAACAAAAAAAACTTGCTTTTGGCACAGTGCTGATTTCACTCGAAAAATTTCTAGAGTTTGGTGGAAGGTTTACGTCTAGACACAACGTAGCAATACAACAAAGGCGAATTAGTCACTCAAACAAATAAAATTAGAACAATTCAGCTACCAACAATTTGACAAAGGAAGTAATAAGATGGGAGTAAAACAGTTCCAGAACCACTTGAAAACAGTCTATTAACCCGCTGTTTAGATAGCAGAAATAGCGGAATTTATCTCTGGTGAGCCAAAAACTTCTGACCATCTTCTTAATAACGTGTTGGTTCACCTCTGAAACGCGATACAGCAGTGATTCTGCGTGGCATGGTACGATAAGTACTTGATAGGTTTCCAGAGGTATTTAATACGAGGACCTACGCACAGATCGCACAATTCCCAAAAATTATAAGCCTGTAGGTGCCGATCTTGCTCGTGATAGCATGCAGATAGTGGTTATCAACTTGAATTCACTACTATTGAGTCGTGCGTGTCTCGTGTTCCCGCCATCATGTATTGTAAACACTGTTTTTAACGTACTTCCACCTCACTACGTTAATTTAAATTACTGCTGTCACTGAGTTGCTGCTTTCCCTGACCGTGAGCGGCGTTAGCAGCGCGTATCGATATATCCCCTCTCGTAGTACCTTTGCTGGACTGCTATTACTTCCCGGTGGTTGTCTGACGTAAGAAGGCCAACAATTGATTTTCCAAAATTCAAAAATACATAAAATCCATGGAAAGGAAGAAGTTTTTAAATTATTTCCTATGATGGACTATAAACAGGCAATTAAACACCAGTGAGAAGGACAATAAAGAAAACAGTACTCAGAAGCCTCCAGGGAGATCGGTCTGCCCTCATTAACTTAGGTGAGACAGGTGGTGAGCCCAACTACACTTGATCCATCGGAACCCAACCAGGAGACAGCCACGGACCGACAAACAAAACGACTTGCTTGCCACGAATAGGTACATGAGAACTCAAACACGAACGTGATAATCCAAATGAAATATGTTCAAATAACTTACGGGTTTGCTGCCGGGTGACGTCGTCGACCACCGCCGATATTTCGACAGGAGCACACCCTGCCCTTCTCAAGGCACAAATGCTAAAAGGAAGCAATGTGCAAGGAAATTTAATACCTCGGTTCACAGAGGAGAAACATTCAACAATGTATTCCATACAACACGGAGATTCTAGCTTGCACGTCCAGCTATTGGGATAGTGTTATTAAGGAAGCGGTTGAAATCAAACTATCAAGCAACCTTATAAACAGGGATAGTAGATTTTGTCTAAATGCTGCTTGGAATCCGGCTCTGTATCTCACCACAAAACAGAGGCACAGAATTAGGGCTACCTCACCTGTTGAATAATAGTAACTATCGACATTTCTGATGTTGGTTATCTTTGATTTGTTTAATTTGCGGTTACTGTGTGTGGTATCTTCCTTGTTTCTCCTCTGTGAACCGAGGTATTAAATTTCCTTGCACATTGCTTCCCTTTTGCATTTGTGCCTTGAGAATGGCAGGGTGTGCTCCTGTCGAAATATCGGACGGGAAAAGTTAAGGTCTCACATTGTTTACCTCTACGGGGAGGAAATGTATCGTTGCTTGCGGAGGTTGGATAAACTTCGCAGCAGTAGAGTAAGGTTGGAATGTGCATTATCGTTTTTATTGAAGTGTCGGAAATCATAGTGTGGTTCCAACGTTTGCTAAGGTTGTGCATCATATTAATTCTCCTGCCGCCAATCGCATCAAGCAACGTGCTGGTTTAGCTCTTGTCCGTGAAAGGATTCACTACACCCGCCGTCAATTGGATTTTGTTTCCAATGAGTTATTCCAGCTTCATTTAATGATGGCGTCTAATGTTTCTGAATTTTCTTGGGATTGGGTGAACGGTGCCTCTTGGTCGCAGTCTGACTGGGAATTTCAATCTGTATCTGCTCGTTATTCGGCGAAGTTTGAACGTTTCCTTGGCTCAGTGTCTAATAATAATTTTAATTCTCGACGTTCTGTGATCAATCTCACGGAGAAATCGTTTGACGACGCAGCTTTGTCTGTGCTGGGGAAAGGTTTGAACTTCGCACCGACGCCTAAGAGTGTGCCAGTCGTTGATTTTATTAGTTCTATTGAACAGGCTGTTTATAAACTACCTTCCAAGGCTGCGGAAGAGGTTAGGAGGGAAGCTTGTCGTGTGTTGACTGGGGCCCGTCCACCCAAGTGTAACATTACAGCAGCTGAGGCTTTACGCTCACTTAGAATGGATCCTGATATTGTTATTTTATCTGCGGACAAGGGAAATGCCACGGTTTTGTTGAACAAGCACGATTACATTCAAAAGATGCAGTGTCTACTTTCTGATTCGGCGTATCGCAAAATTGGTGCTGACCCTCTAAGAGTGTTGAGAGAAAGACTAATAACCTCCTGAAGAAAAGTTCTTTGTCACAGGAGACCATCAAGAGTCTTAATTCTTACTGTGCTGTACCACCTAGATTATATGGCCTTCCTAAGGTCCATAAAGAGGCTGTCCCGTTGAGGTCTATTGTTTCTAATATTGGTGCTCCTACATATCGTGTAGCTAAACATCTTGCTAGTTTGTTGAGCCCACTAGTAGGTAGGTGTGAACACCACATTAAGAACTCTGCAGATTTCTTACGTCGTTTGCAGGGATTGCGTGTGAAAGACTCTACTATTTTAGTCAGTTTTGATGTGGTTTCTCTTTTCACTCGCGTTCCTCTCTCTGATTCATTGCAGCTAATTGAGGTTAAGTTTGGTGTCGAGTTAACAAATTTGTTTCGACATGTGCTGACTGCCACTTACTTTTTATTCAATGGTCAGTACTACGAACAGACTGATGGAGTTGCAATGGGAAGCCCATTGTCACCTATTGTGGCTAATTTGTTCATGGAGGACTTTGAGGAACGTGCATTGGAGTCAGCAGTCTTGAAACCTGGGTGCTTTTTCAGATATGTAGATGATACTTTCGTTGTTTGGCCTCATGTTAGTGAGAATTTAAACCGGTTCTTGGAACACCTGAATTCAATCCACCCAAATATTGAATTTACTATGGAGGTGGAGAAGAATGGATGCCTTCCCTTCCTTGATGTTTTGGTCAGAAGGAAGACTGATGGTACGTTGGGACATTATGTTTATAGGAAGCCCACCCACACTGACTTGTATCTGCGAGCTGATAGTTGTCACCATCCAGCTCAGCGCGAAGGGGTACTTCGTACCTTGGTTCACAGGGCCCACGTTATCTCAGACCCTGAAAGTTTGGCGGCTGAGCTATCACATCTCGAAGGCATCTTTCGTCAGAATGGTTTTAGTGAGAGGCAGATCAAACGTGCGTTGCGCTATCAGGCTTCTGTGCAACGGGTGAGTGATGATAGCAACGAAGTGGCACCTAAGTCTACGGCCTTTTTGCCTTACGCAGGAAGCATTTCTTACAGGATTGGCCGTATTTTGCGGAAATTTGATGTGAAATGTATTTTTCGACCACCTTCTAAGATTAAGGCCCTGTTGGCGTCCGTAAAAGGTGATCTTGGTTTGCGTAAGGCTGGTGTCTATCGGATTCCTTGCAGTTGTGGCATGTCATATATTGGTCAGACAATCAGGACTGTGGAAGACCGGTGTACTGAACATAAGCGCTACACACGCTTACAACAGCAGAGCAAATCCGCTATTGCAGAACATTGCCTCGACACCGGTCATCCTATGGAATACAACAACACAGAGATTCTAGCTTGCACGTCCAGCTATTGGGATAGTGTTATTAAGGAAGCGGTTGAAATCAAACTATCAAGCAACCTTATAAACAGAGATAGTGGATTTTGTCTAAATGCTGCTTGGAATCCGGCTCTGTCTCTCATCAAAAAACAGAGGGACAGAATTAGGGCTACCTCACCTGTTGAATAATAGTAACTATCGACATTTCTGATGTTGGTTATCTTTGATTTGTTTACTTTGCGTTTACTGTGTGTGGTATCTTCCTTGTTTCTCCTCTGTGAACCGAGGTATTAAATTTCCTTGCACATTGCTTTCCTTTTGCATTTGTGCCTTGAGAATGGCAGGGTGTGCTCCTGTCGAAATATCGGCGGTGGTCGACGACGTCACCCGGCAGCAAACCCGTAAGTTATTTGAACATTCAATTCGCCGGGAAAAGTTAAGGTCTCACAAATGAAATAGGTTTTAGCTGTCAAAGCTACACACCGTGCTGGACAGCGACAACAGGTGAGGAAAGGACGCTGTCTGAAATTACGTCAGTGGCCAGGGCAGGTAACCGGAACACTAACGGCCACAAGGCAACAAATTCCGCTGGTGCACTTGAATTGTAGTAAACCAAATAGTTAACTGCACCGCATGGCGGCTAAATTTCACCTAATTCTCCATTCGTCTCTGCTGGACGTACCCTCATATGGCCACTGGTGAGAATATGTAATGCACCTGATGAAACCTGATAGCCAAGGGAAGGCAGGATTTGGTTTCGATTGTGGACGTGGTCGTAATCAGTTACTATTGGTTGCCTTTTACACTTACACACATTTATTTTTAAAACAGTAATTCCAGACTCAACAATAAATTTCAAAAATACCACACGTTATTAATGAAGGAATAAACAACTGTGTAAATAATAGTGTTTTCAGTGTGCTACAATTTAGCAAATCACCATAAAATACAGATATAGATAATGTTTAATAAAAAACAAGCCACTGTGATCACGGCTGAAGGCCTTATACGCCAAGAATGGCAATAAATTAAGAATGTTTAATAACTCGCTGCAATTACAACTTACAGGTATGGAAATATTAAAAAGTAAGTGCCCACAGACACTGCAGAAGGTATCAGACGCGAACAATGGCAGTAAATAATGTAAGGCTTACTGCTAAAAAAAACATGGAATTATTTTTTCAAAGCAAATGACCACAATCACGGCTGAAGGCGTTACATGCCGGAACGGCAATTATATAGAAAAAATCAGAAACCTGCTGTAAAGCAGCAAATACAAGCAAAGGTTAATTAAAAGAAACAAGCAACAGACCACCAGACGGGTGAAATAAAATGATGGTAACCTAGTACCACAACACTTACACTAGATTTATTCCAGAAGGCGACCGGAACTATTAACTAGACATACATAACCTTTAATGTAGACATTACAATGTATGGTAATACATAATACAATAATAATATACAAGGACCAGTCACAGACGGTGCTCCAGGAATCGACCTCTGAGAAGATCCGGCAACAAACACTTTCGCGAGCGATGAGATAGGCAGCGAAGAGTTGCATTCACTTCACGCGATGGTAACACAGACTAGTGGCAGTCTAACGAATGATTAATGATGATGTTGCTCAAGCTACCTGATGTTCAACAAACCAAATGCAAGAATGGAACATCACACCAAAGCCGGAACCGGCGGACTGCACTACGCCCCCAGAATACTGTGCTTTGAAGGCCCGGAACGAGAAAGGAATCATTACTATCAGAGTAGAAGAATCACAAACGGCCTACAATCAAGAAAGCTGTCAAAACTACATGCCTTACCGGACATCAGCGGCAAGGCGAGGAAACATACTCTGCCGTTACATACACTAGCCCCAGGGCAGGTAACTGGGCGTTAGCGGCCACCAGGCAGGGAAAATACCTCTGGTTGAACTTAAGAAATTGTAACAACCTGAACGCAGTAAATAGTAATAAGAAGTCGAGGAAAGCTAATCAGATCAGCCTTCCCCAAGCACTCCACTCGCTGCTCTTCGCCTTGGTGACACTACGAGCAGCAAGACGAATCCAAGTAACTCGAGAATAGCGAGATATCACAGTGGTGGAGGTTTCTCTACTTTGTGAGTAGGATGTTTAGGTTTTTTTTTTATTGGTAACGCCGCCGCCACGTAGCGCTCTGTATAAAAATCACTGGCTGTGCCGTGTGTAGTCTGTGGCTGGTTTGAATTGTTGTCTGCCATTGTAGTGTTGGGCAGCGGCAGCTGGATGCTAACAGCGCGTAGCGTTGCGCAGTTGGAGGTGAGCCGCCAGCAGTGGTGGACGTGGGGAGAGAGATGGCGGAGTTTTGAAATTTGTAAGAATTGGTGTCAACTGATATATATATTATGACTATAAAGGTAAATACATTGTTTGTTCCCTATTAAAATCTTTCATTTGCTAACTATGCCTATCAGTAGTTAGTGCCTTCAGTAGTTTGAATCTTTTATTTAGCTGGCAGTAGTGGCGCTCGCTGTATTGCAGTAGCTTGAGTAACGAAGATTTTTGTGAAGTAAGTGATTTGTGAAACGTATAGGTTAATGTTAATCAGGGCCATTCTTTCGTAGGGATTTTTGAAAGTCAGATTGCGTTGCGCTAAAAACTATTGTGTGTCAGTTTAAGCACATTCGTGTATAATTGTTCAAAGAGGACGTTTCACATAGACCAGTCTTGTATAATTTTTCTAAGGGGACGTTTCAACTTGAATTGAAATGCAGTGATCTTAAAGCTGGCTGGATCCGGTTTACGACGAGGTCGTGCACCCTCGTGACCACAGCCACTGCATCTGGCAGTGCATGTGCGCCGCCAGCGGTCCTGTCGTGTTCTCACAGCGCGTGGACCTGGCTCCTCCTGAGTCCCCAACCAAACTGCCACACTCACACGATACGGAAAAACAACGAAGTCGCCTCAAAGATAGGGCAACAGTTACTACATATCGATAACCGCCACTTCTGCCACTAGCGGACAGGCAACGTTTGCGAAACGAGTGGCGCCTGTCAAGACAAGAAGATGACAAACAATTGCAACCACGCCAGCTAAAGGATACGGTCTGGCCTCCAACAGAGGGCGGAAACCCACAAACAGCACAACGTGAGCTGCAGCTCTGCTCACCTGGGATAATTGTCGACATGACTATTCTGATGCTTCAGGTATTATAGTGAGCGGAGACAAAATTTTGCATGTGTATGCTGACCTCCAGATCTCTGAACACGGTACAGTCACCAGTGAACGTTGTTGTGACACTGTACTCTTTTCCCATGCGCGTCTTTTCAGTGGACTATTCTGCTGTCACTTCATTTTTATGGATGACAATGGCGACCCCATCGAAGGCATAGGAAAAAAAAATGGTTCAAATGGCTCTGAGCACTATGTGACGTAACTTCTGAGGTCATCAGTCCCCTAGAACTTAGAACTACATAACCTAACTAACCTAAGGACATCACACTCATGCATGCCCGAGGCAGGATTCGAACCTGAGAACGTAGCGGTCACGCGGTTCCAGACTGTAGCGCCTAGAACCGCTCGGCCTCTTCGGCCGGCGATGGCATAGGAGGAGCAGCTCTTAGAACGACAGCATGTTCGGCAGATGTACTGGTCAGCCCATTTCGCTGACGTAAATTCCATCGAGAATTGTGGGCTGGGTTAGGGTGACGTATCGCAGCATGTACACACCCACCAATGACTATCCACCAGTTATCAACTTCTCTGTTGGAGGAAAGGAACGCCTCAAGAACTCCTCTGCAAACTCGTTACCACTTTGCAGAACATGCGCTACCGTATGTGGAGATGACACACCCTCTTAAGAATCATGTCCCACGTTTTGTAATGTCCAGAAGACCATCATGAATCCCTGTAACTTCAGTGTGATTACTGTCTTCTTAAAAATGTAATTGCTGTTCGTCTCATTGCGTGTTTCGATTAGTTATCTTCTGTATTGCACTGCACCAGTTCTTTCTGTGTACAGTCCAAGTTTCATCGAGCTACGTTACTTGGCAGTGACACACCTTGCGAAAGTTACTTTCATCCTTAAGTTACATACACCAATGTATTCACCTTATGGCTTCACATGCAATCAGCGCCACATGGCGGCATTCACTCTATATGATCGGTAGTGGTCATGAAGTTTTAGCTCATCAGCGTGCATTTGCATTTACGATGGCTTCCAATGTAACTGTTGTGTGCGACTTTGTACACAATGGCAAGGAGGTAAAAAACGGTTAAAATGGCTCTGAGCACTATGGGACTTAACATCTGAGGTCATCAATCCTCTAGAACTTAGAACTACTTAAACCTAACTAACCTAAGGACATCACAGACATCTTTGTTCTAGGCAGGATTCGAACCTGCGACCGCAACGGTCACGCGGTTCCAGACCGAAGCGGCTTGAACCGCTCGGCCACAGCGCCGGCTAAGGAAGTAAGGAGAGGTGGCTACAGATTGGTGTGGCAACTGTTGTCGTAAGGAAAGCCGGACAGGTGCAGGACGTGATTAACGTACAAGTTATCACAACGGACAGAAGATTTACTTAATTGGCGTTTATCCAAGTGCACGAAGACTTATTACAAACAAAGCAGCAAGAATTAGTCGACTGGATGCAACAGCAACTAGGATGTGACTTGCCGCACAAAGTGCCAATGCTGAAGTCGTAGCGATGACATTCCAAATGCACGTGGATTGAGTGGCTGCTGCAGTCCATCTTATATCCCTGTAGCAGAGGGTGCTTGTGGTACGGCGCCACTGAAGGCAAAGGTCACTGGTAAACGCCACTGGGTTCACTGGACCCCGCAAGACCGTTTCGGACCTGACCGCAACTTGTAATTCTGTTGCTATGACCCTCGTGATGTGGTATCGGTAAGTGATACTACATCCTTGAAAATTTTGGAAAAACAAACCAAAAAAGGATCGTTAGGATTTTATTTATATGTGGAGCAATGGAATTAAAAATTAATCAATTCAGGAATCGAACTGATTTCATAGCTGAGAAGTCAGCGATCAAGACGCCACGTAGGGGGGCTGGGTTTAACTGTAGGCAATAATTTATTGTTCTAGCAGAAACGGTTGTAACACTGCACACCCAATGTCTCGAGTAATAAACGCACGTCAGATACCTCAGTAGGCTGCATGCAAGTCAGCTGGTGGCAACAATGGACCGCTAAGCATACTAACAATGATGTTGCTGATGTTTGCCGCATGCAGGCAGGGCACACTCCTCTTACTATGTACGTCGCCCCTATGGCAGTGGACAAGAATTCTAAGGAGCTTCTTCAAGGGGGATTAGTGCCTAGGTGCAGTTAGAGAGGAATTATGGCCCTCTGCAACGGACCAAAAAAAATGCTGTAAGAGTATTGACTCTTCATATCAATGTGTGAAGTTTGAAAGAGGGGCAGGCGCTGATACAGGTTTCCGGTCAACAGGGGCTCACAATTTCTTACTCCCCCACCCTCAAACCCCTTCAAATACAGCTTGCCATACCATCGCCTGTAACATACCATAGACGCAGTGATTTTAATAATAATTATAATAAAAATATCTACTGTTCTAATGCCGTAATAACTTGTTTAGATCAATGATTAATACTTCGCTTGACGTAACTTTTCAGGAATTGTAATTTAGGGAGATACATAATCTGAAAAGCATTGCAGATATTGGAATTTGCCTACGTCGTGCTACGGATTTGAGCACAGAATCACAACGTCGACAGCGCGACATTCTATATCACATCGCCGCCCGGAGTGGCCGCTCGGTTTGAGGCGCCATGTCACGGATTGGGCGGCCGCTTCCGCCGGAGGTTCGAGTCCTTCCTCGGGCATGGGTGTGTGTGTTGTTATTAGCATAAGATAGTTAAAGTTAGTTTAAGTAATGTGTAAATCTAGGGACCGATGACATCGGCAGTTTGGTCCCTTACGAATTCTCACATATTTGAACATTTTATATATACATCTACAGTAATAATAAAACTATAAAATTGTCGTGCCTGTTGTTTTATCTGTTTGAGCACTATAATATCCCAAACTCCTACACGAATTTTTACAAGATTTTCATGGGTCGCAGTTTCGGGCAGTCTATGGGCTTTATTTCGTCAAAATCGGATCACGAATGAAAAAGGTATCGTAGTTTAAATACCTAAAACCACAGGCCTGTCTATCTGAATGAGCTAATTTCCCAAAGTACTTGACGAATTTTCATTGTGTTTTAACAGGTTACATTGTCGAAGTTTGGGACAACACATAGGCTTGATTTCATCAAAAGCAGATCAAGAAAAAAAAGGTATCGTAATGTAAATTATATAACAGAGGACGCAGGGAACCATATTTACTATTTGATAAAGAAAATAGGCTGATATGTTCTGCGTAATACGATTCAATGTATTCAATATAATGCTTGTACAATATTCAATGTGTTTAACCCCTACTTCCATCTAATATTAACAAATCGAAAGTAGCTTTCATTTTCACGACTAAACTGCTAAATCTATTTCGATGACATTTGCTATGGAAATAGCTTGGACTCTGAGGAAGAACATGAGCTACTTTAGAAACTAACGAAAGAAGATCGACACCTAAGGGAGTGAAGTAGGGGATAGAACATCTTTGTTTTATACCGGTGAACGATGTTTAAAAAAATATTAACTCTGTTGCGTAATGTCCCTATTGTGTGATGTATAGTTACTTCAGTAGTTTAAAACATACACTACTGGCCATTAAAATTGCTACACCGCGAAGATGACGTGCCACAGACGCGAAATTTAACCGACAAGAAGAAGATGATGTGATATGCAAATGATTAGCTTTTCAGAGCGTTTACACAAGGTTGGCGCCAGTGGCGACACCTACAACGTGCTGACATGATGAAAGTTTTCAACCGATTTCTCATACACAAACAGCAGTTGAGCGGCGTTGCCTGGTGAAACATTGTTGTGATGCCTCGTGTAAGGAGAAGAAATCACGTTTCCGACTTTGATAAAGGTCGGATTGTAGCCTATCACGATTGCGGTTTATCGAATAAGGACATTGCTGCTCGCGCTGGTCGAGATCCAATGACTGTTAGCAGAATATGGAATCGGTGGATTCAGGAGGGTAATACGGAACGCCGTGCTGGATGCCAACGGCCTCGTATTACTAGCAATCGCAATGACAGGCATCCTATCTGCATGGCTGTAACGGATCGTGCAGCCACTTCTCGATCCCTGAGTCAACAGATGGGGACGTCTGCAAGACAAAACCATTTGCACGAACAGTTCGACGACGTTTGCAGCAGCATGTACTATCAGCTCGGAGACTATGGCTGCGGTTATCCTTGACACTGCATCACAGACAGGAGTGCCTGCGATGGTGTACTCAACGACGATCCTGGGTTCACGAATGGCAAATCGTCATTTTTTCGGATGAATCCAGGTTCTGTTCACAGAATCATGATTGTCGCATCCGTGTTTCGCGACATCGCGGTGAACACACATTGGAAGCATGTATTCGTCATCGCCAAACTGGCGTATCACCTGTCGTGATGGTATGGGGTGCCATTGGTTACACGTCTCGGTCACCTCTTGTTCACATTGACGGCCCTTTGAAAAGTGGACGTTACACTTCAGATTTGTTACCACCCATGGCTCTACCCTTCATTCGATCTCTCCGAAAGCTACATTTCAGCAGGATAATGCACGACCGCATGTTGCAGGTCCTGTACGGGCCTTTCTGGTTACAGAAAATGTTCGATCGCTGGCCTGGCCAGCACATTCTCCAAATCTCTCACCAACTGAAAACGTCTTGTCAATGGTGGCCGAGCAACTGGCTCGTCCAAATACGCCAGTCACTACTCTTGATGAACTGTTGTATCGTTGTAAGTAGGCTGTTTAGGTTTTTTTTATTGGTAACGCCGCCGCCACGTAGCGCTCTGTATGAAAATCACTGGCTGTGCCGTGTGCAGTCTGCGGCTGGTTTGCGTTGTTGTCTGCTATTGTAGTGTTGGGCAGCGGCAGCTGGATGCCAACAGCGCGTAGCGTTGTGCAGTTGGAGGTAAGCCGCCAGCAGTGGTGGATGTGGGGAGAGAGATGGCGGAGTTTTGAAATTTGTAAGAATGGATGTCATGAACTAATATTTATATTATGACTATTAAGGTAAATACATCGTTTGTTCCCTATTAAAATCTTTCATTTGCTAACTATGCCTATCAGTAGTTAGTGCCTTCAGTAGTTTGAATCTTTTATTTAGCTGGCAGTAGTGGCGCTCGCTGTATTGCAGTAGCTTGAGTAACGAAGATTTTTGGTGAGGTAAGTGATTTGTGAAAGGTATATGTTAATGTTAGTCAGGGCCATTCTTTTGTAGGGATTATTGAAAGTCAGATTGCGTTGCGCTAAAAATATTGTGTGTCAGTTTAAGCACAGTCGTGTATAATTTTTCTAAGAGGACGTTTCATATGTCGACCCTTAGCCGAGGATACCTCACTGGAATCTTCTGATTTTTTCTTGTAGTTTGTGTAGTTAGTGTAGCCTTTGTTTATTGCTAGCGCGTAATTGTAGAGAGAATTTCCTCTGTAGTTGTAGTTTTTCATTGTTGTACAGTAAAACAGTTGTGGCATGCATGTAGATTTGCACCAAGTATTTCGCAGCTACACTTGCAATTAACTAGATATTATTTTCAGTGCTACGTTAATGTGTTCTCTTATTTTTCTCTTCAAATTGTGGTTTTCTGTGTTGTCGTGTGAAATATTGTGACAATAATGGCGTGTGAAAAACGTAAGACTAGGCTCCAAAGTAAACTGAGAACTGACAATGAAGACGAAAGCAGTGTGTTAGCGCCACCATGTAATGAATTAACTAATGTTCAAAGTAGTAATTTGGTAATTGTGCATAGGGAAATGGAGTGGGCTGCAAAAAATGGTGTAGGCAGTGAAACAATTAGTGAACAGGGAAGCATTATCGATCGATCGGTCGGCAACAGCTCGCCTCAGGAATCGGGAATGACAGGACACGATCTTGCAAATACTGCAGATTCAGGTTTTGGGTCCTCACCGTTTTCTAAAATAAGTGAAGACACATCTTCTTCTTGTCAAAATGTGAATGTTGCCGGTGCAACTTCACTGCCGAAAAGCACTGAGGAACATGTTTCAGACACCAGTGCACTGTTATTACAGTGAATGCAACAAATGGGACAAAGGCTACAAAAGTTAGACACAACGCTTGAACAAAATAAGAAACAAATGGGACAAAATCTTCAAAAGTTAGACACAATGGAACAAAATCTTCAAAAGTTAGACACAATGGAACAAAATCAGAGACAAACACAGCAAAAGCTTCAAAAGTGAGACACAATGGAACAAAATCAGAGACAAACACAGCAAAAGTTAGACACAATAGAACAAAAGCTTCAAAAGTTAGACTCAGTGGAAAATACACTTGAACAAACACGTGAAGACTTAACTACTGAATTACGTAAAATCGAATCAAAATGTCAAAATGTCTGTAATGACGTAAAAACACAAATTTGTGAGCATCTCCAACCTATTTTTTCGCGGCATGAAAATGCGTTACAGAATCACGAAGCAGCCATAAAAGAACTGCAAACTATTGTTCATGAAAATCATGAGACCTTGCAAGCTAAAATTGACTCACTTGCATCTACCGATTCGGTTACGCAACTTGCAAAAACTCAAGAAAACTTAAAGGACACAGTAGATACTCTGAAAATTGGTTCAGAAAGACACATGGAGGACATTAGTTCATTATCAGAGACAGTAGTTGAACTTTCGGATCAGCTAAATAATTTATCTACGAAGGTAGATGATAATTTGAATGACATAAAACCGGTAGTCTTTAATGATACAGAAGAGTTCGAACAAATTAGGAAATTCAAACAAAATCAGAATCTAATTAATACGCAACACCAAAGAGAAATCCGGGAAGTACAAGATCACCTGACACAGGTAATACAAGAATTACGTATTTCAGAGGACACTCGCACTCCAATACGGGAAGAGGGACATAAAAATACGGAACTGCCACAAAATAACAACACATGGCACTTCGGAGATTATGAAAGAAATTGGCAAAGTACACCGAATTTTGAGATGGAACCGCCGAAACGACGTAACAATGACAGACATGCGACTCGCCGACATGATGATTTTGACTATAAGCTGTTCATTAGTGAGCGTAAATTCAAAACATTTAAAAATTCTGGCAACGACATTCATCCACAAGAGTGGCTTCATCAATTCTCTCATTGTTTTCCTCCCAACTGGTCATTAGAGCACAGATTAGAATTTTTGTGTGGCTACTTAGAGAATGAACCAGCTGTAAGAATGCGATCGGTCATTCACGATTGCCACATTGAAGGAGAATTTTACCATGCCTTCCTCTCAGCATATTGGTCTCAAGCCACACAAGACCGAGTAAAACATGGCATCATAATGATGAAATATTTCGAACAATATGAATTTTCAAGTCTTGTGAAATATTTTGAAGACATGTTACATAAGAATCAGTATCTTTCAAACCCATACAGCCCGTCAGAACTCATCCGCATTTGCTTAATCAAATTGCCTGAACATTTACGGCATGTTGTTTTAGCAGGACGATGCAAAGACGACATTGAAGCTTTTCAGGGACTGTTACAAGAACTAGAAATTGACACTGTCAATCACGGAACGCGAAAACAGGAACAAACAAATGCATGTCACATCGGACACAATTCCGCGATGGAAGAAATAATAACTGGACACGACAAGGCTATTCTTATAACGTAAATCATGACCAAAACAGACACCACCCGTATGACAACCACTGGCAGAGTAATAGTTACAGAGAAAGATCGCATTTTCGTAGTAAAGAATATGACAGAGACAATCATAGAAACAGACAATTTGGCAACCAGAACTATTATTATCACGGGAGACAGAATAATTTCAGACGCAAGGGTCCACCGCGCAGTGATAATTCAGGGAGAAATTCTGCACCACGTGACCGACAAGAAAGAAACTATGGAATCTACCAACATGACGACAGACGATATAATCGTAACGACAGACTTGAATTGCATCAGAACTGGCGAGACGCAAACAGAACAGGGAGCTCTCGACAAGGTGAATTTGTAGAAGTTAGGTCCCCTAATCCCAATAACGGCGCGCGCCAACAGAGACAGACAAATGACTCGGACCGCAGGCAGCCGCGTGCGCCGGCTGGCTTAGAGAAAAGTAACGTAGGCGCTAACCTTGAGAAAAACTCCAGTATTCTTTACCGACGTTTACCGCATGATAATTGCGTTCAAATTGAATATCTGAGTACTATGAAGAGTAAAAGATTGCACCATATTTCACATGTAAAACCGTTTATTGAGAGATAATCTGGTTTTTAACTTAGTCTTTGCCATACAATTTTTCACTTCACGTTACTAGTATGCGTTGTCACACTTTGAAACTGTTATCATGCAACAATGTTTTAAAGTTAACTATCCAGTCTAGAACCTACTGAACATATTTAGACAGTAATTACAAATGCATTGTTATAGTGAACAGACGACACAGTGTTATTGTATTTCTACATTCTTGCTTGTTAGTTGCACGATTACGTAACGACTATCAGGCTTACATACTTAGGACATATACTGGTACTGCTAATGAGATTTTAATGCAACATTTTGGTTTAGTTGAAAAGACATTCTTTATTTGAAGTACTTTCTGTGACATTAAAGATGACTCAGTATTTGGTTTATTTGACAGCTACACGATTGTATCATGACGCTACTAATGTGTGACACAATTTACATTGTGCTTGCGGAGGTCAAGAAACACGGCATCTACCTGGGAACCCGTGTCTATGGCCCTCTGAATATCGTGGACGAACAGCGCGAGCTGGGTTTCACACGACCGTCTTTTTCGAAGCACATGCTGATTTCTACAGAGTAGATTTCTAGTCTCCAGAAAAGTCATTATACCGAACATAATACGTGTTCCAACATTCTACAACTGATTGACGTTAGAGATGCAGGTCTATAGTTATGCACATCTGTTCGTCTACTACTCGCACGGTTTTGCAGTGCGGTCGCAAAACACAGACACTAAACCTATTACAGTGAACAGAGACGTCAATGAACGAACGGACAGATCATAACTTTGCGAAAATAAAGAAATTAAACTTTTCACTCGAGGGAACATGAACTAAGCGGCTCTCGTTCCGCAGGTGCGCACGCTAACCACGGAACCACGGCGCTCCTGAGCTCTCATTAACCTTGATGTTGCCTATCTTGCGCGTGGACTACTCAGTTTGTATATTTTGCTTATTTTTTTCATAGTTACGCACAACTTCTTCCTGTTTTCTCGATTGATCTGTGTTCAGTTTTTAAAGGCCTAACCACTGTGCCAACTTATAACTAAATCTGAGACGGGTGCGATGGGGAGGTTCCCTTGTCAGCAAGATCTATTGCCAAGGTATGACGGTGGTAGTTGTAAGCTTCGCGTATCTTTTTTTATCAGACACACGAATTTCTATTAACTTTTGCCTGCCGTCATTTCTGCGTTCTCTTTTGACCTATCCATGACCATCCCTCCATCCCTCTTACCATGTTATCGCACTTAAGCGGGATATCTGTGCAACAAATGTTTATGTCAGGCTTTAGAATAAGCCTTCTGTCATTCGCATTCCTATTTACAACTTTTGAGGGTCATTCTCGATATACAGCGTGTCTCAAATCTTTTGAATCAAACTGAAAGAGAAAATAGTCGGTCCACAACCGATTGTATTGAGGTGGAGAACCCAGGGCCGAAAATGAATGTGTGCTATGTTATGAACATACACTCCTAGCAACAATGTAGATCATAGTGATTGTTGAAAGTGATGACTGGCAGTGTCAGTGCGTGCTTAGCAGCGGCGCATTAAGTGCTGCCGCACTGTCTCAAAGATCCCTGGTGTATGTTGTGCCACGAAGTAGGCAGCTTGCACTCTAGGAAGCATATCTTCCTCAGTTTCCAAGAGGATTTCATACACCAACGCCTTGGCGTAATTCTAGAGGGAAAAGTCTAGAGATGCGCTGGACATGGGACAGGGCAACCTCTTCATATCCAGCGATGAGGGTACTTGTTTTTCAGATGTTCTTTCAGTTGTTTCTCTGGTGGACTCGTCCACCGTCATGTTGAAACCACATCCTTTCGCCGATAACAAGGGGTACAGTCTTCAAGAACTGCGGCAGCACATCTCTCAGGAACACCAGGTAACGTGGACCTGTCAAATTGGGAGGCAGTAAATAAGGTCCTGTTTGGTAAGTTCGGGCAATGCCCGCCCATAGGTTGACAGAGAATCGTCGTTGGCGGCCACTGATGTAGGTGGTGTAAGGATTGTCCTCTCTCCAGTCATGCGCCTTTACAATACACTAAGGTGACAAAAGTCACGCGATACCTCCTAATACCGAGTCTAACACCCCTTTTTTCCGCAGTATTGCTGCAACTCGACGTAGCGTGGCCTCAAAAAACCTTTGGAAAGCCTCTGCAGGAATAACGATCCATTCTGTCTCTATAGCCGTTCATAATTGCGAAAATGATGCCGGTGCAGGATGTCGTGCACGAACCGATCTCTCGATTATGTCCAATAAATGTTCGATGGGATTCACGCCGAGCCATCTGGGTGGCCACATCATTAGCTCGAATTGTCCAGAGCGTTCTTCAAACCAGTTGCGAACAATTGTTACTACCCGGTAACATGACATCACTGTTTGGTAACATGAAATCTATGAATGGCTGCAGATGTCTCCAAGTAGCCGAACATCACCATTTTCAGCCAATGATCTGTTCACTTTTTACCAGAGGACCCAGTCCTTTCCATGTAAACAGAGCCCACACCATTATGGAGCCACCATCAGCTTGCACAATGTCTTGACGACTTGGATCTTTGGCTTCGTGCGGTCTGTGTCAAAGTCGAACACTACCATCAACTCTTACCAGCTGAAATCGGGACATAGCAGGCTACAGCTTGCCAACAATTTAGGGTCCAACCGACATGGTCACGAGTCCAGGAGAGGCGATGCATGTGATGTGCTGTTAGCAAAGGCACTCTCGTCGATCGTCTGCTGCCGTAGCTCATTAGCGCAAAATTTCGCTGCCTTGGCCTAACGATTTCGTTCGTCGTACGTCCCACGTTGATTTCTGCTGTTATTTCACGTAGTGTTGCTTGTCTGGTAGCACTGACAACTCTACGGAAACGCCGCTGCTCTCGGTCGTTAGGCGAAGGCCGTCGGCCACTGCGTTGTCCGTGTTGAGAGACAATGCCTGAAATTTGGTATTCCCAGTACACTCTTGACACTGTGGATCTCGGAATACCGAATTCCCTAACGGTTTCCGAAATGGAATGTCCCATGCTTCTAGCTCCAGCTGCCATTGCGCAATCATAGTTCGTAAGTTCTATCGAGAAGCCGTACTCACGTTGGGAACCGTTTCACATGAATCACCTGAATACAAATAACAGCTCCGCCAATGCAATTTCCATTTATATCATTTGTACGCGATACTACCGCCATACGTATATGTGCATATCGGTTAAACCATACTTTTGTAATCTCAGTGTACATGCACTGAGACTGGTAGTCGTCACTTTGAACAATTACTGTGAGTTATCTTGTAGTTATGCAGTGTAAGCTGTGAATGTCCATAAGACAGTAAATGTGCATTCTGACAAATGGTCCCCTATCTCAATATAATCGGTTGTGAACCTGTTTCAACTTGACCAGAAAGGTTTGAGTCACCCTTTGCATATACAGGGTGGTCCATTGATCGTGACCGGGCCAAATATCCCATGAAATAAGACTCAAAGGAAAAAACTACAAAGAACGAAACTTGTCTAGCTTGAAGGGGGAAACCAGATGGAGCTATGGTCGGCCCTCTAGATGGCGCTGCCATACGTCAAACGGATATCAACTGCGTTTTTTTTTTTAAATAGGCATCCCCATTTTTTATTACATATTGGTGTAGTACATAAAGAAATATGAATGTTTTAGTTGGACCACATGTTTCACTTTGTGATAGATGGCGCTGTAATAGTCAGAAACATATGGCTCACATTTTTGGACGAATAGTTGGTAACATATAGGTTTTTTAAATTAAAATACAGAACGCAGGTAAGTTTGAACATTTTATTTCGGTTGTTCCAATGTGATACATTTGTGTACTTATCATTTCTGAGAACCATGCTGTTACAGCGTGATTACCTATAAGTACCACATTAATGCAAAAAATGCCGAAAATGATATCCGTCAAACCCAATGCATTTGGCAATACGTGTAATGACATTCCTTTCAAAAGCGAGTAGTACGCCTTCCGTAATGTTAGCAAATGCATTGACAATGCGCTGACGCATGCTGTCAGGCGTTGTCGGTGGATCACGATAGCAAATATCCTTCAACTTTCTCCCACAGAAAGAAATCCGGGGACGGCAGATCCTTTGAACGTGCGGGCCATGCTTCGACGACCAATCCACCTGTCATGAAATACGCTATTCAATACTGCTTCAACCGCACGCGAACTATGTGCCGGACATCTATCATGTTGGAAGTACATCGCCATTCTGTCATGCAGTGAAACATCTTGTAGTAACATCGGTAGAACATTACGTAGGAAATCAGCATACATTGCACCATTTAGACTGCCATCGATAAAATGGGGGCCAATTATCCTTCCTCCCATAATGCCGCACATTTCATTAATCCTCCAACCCTCCAAGGTCGCCGATGTTCCACTTGTCGCAGCCATCGTGGATTTTCCGTAGCCCAATAGTGCATTTTATGCCGATTTACGTTACCGCTGTTGGTGAATGACGCTTCGTCGCTAAATACAACGCGTGCAAAAAATCTGTCATCGTCCCGTAACTTCGATTGTGCCCAGTGGCAGATCTGTACACGACGTTCAAAGTCGTCGCCATGCAATTCCTGGTGTATAGAAATATGGTACGGGTGCAATCGACGTTGATGTAGCAGTCTCAAACCGACGTTTTTGAGATTCCCGATTCTCGCGCAGTTTGTCTGCCACTGATGTGCGGATTACCCGCGACAACAGCTAAAACACCTACTTGGGCATCATCATTTGTTGCAGGTCGTGGTTGACGTTTCACATGTGGCTGAACACTTCCTGTTTCCTTAAATAACGTAACTCTCCGGCGATCGGTCTGGACACTTGGATGATGTCGTCCAGGATACCGGGTAGCATACACAGTATACGGCCGTTGGGCATTTTGATCACAACAGCCATACATCAACACGATATCGATCTTTCTCGCAATTGGTAAACGGTCCATTTTAACCCGGTAATGTATCACGAACCAAATACCGTCCGCACTGGAGGATTGTTACGTGATACCACGAACTTATACGTTTGTGTCTATTACAGCGCTATCTATCACAAAGCGAAAAAAGTGTTCCAACTAAAACATCCATATTTCTTTACGTACTACACGAATATGTAATAAAAATTGGGGGCTCCTATAAAAAAAAAACAAAAAAAAACGCAGTTGGTACCTGTTTGACCTATGGCAGCGCCATCTAGCGGGCCAACCACAGCGCCATCTGGTTTCCCCCTTCAAGCTAGACGAGTTTCGTTCTTTGTAGTTTTTTCGTTTGACGCTTATTTCGTGAGATATTTGGCCCGGTCACTATCAATGGACCACCCTGTATACTTTTTGGAACACACTGCCGAGTTCCCCAGAGGATGGATGCACTGTCCTGACGTTACTGGTGGCGTATATATCGAAGAAATAGAAACTGGACGTCCGACATATTTCCGGACCAGACAGAAACTGCCATTGGCGCAGTGCGTCCGTGCTGGCGCGGACACCGGAGTGATGTATCACGGCGCACATGTGAGCGATGGGCGCGCGCCAAAGCTGACGACTGCGGGCAGGCGGGGTGCGGAGATGTAGGCGGACAGGCCGCCGGAGGAAGACGTATGGGAGAGCTGTCGGCATTCCGCCGCTGCCTGCGCAGCCTCCAACCTCCGCCCCTCTTCCAGATTGCATTCCACCCACCGCCGGCGCGCGGGAGCCGCCCAAAACAATACGCGGCGAGCCGGCCTGAGCCGGAGAGCTACACCCGCACTCACAGACGTCTCTCTCTCACCGCTAAAGCGCCCGCCGCTGCTCGCCGTAAAGCCGGCGGCTGTTTAGTCGTGTGCCATTCAGAGAGACAGCCAGGTGGGCGAGCAGAAAGACAGGGACGGCCCTACCTCCAGCGAACGTATCTTACGGCTTTGGCGCGGCGTGCTCACTCTAAAGCCCGTGTCGCACGGGCCAGATTTCCCCACGTTTCCTGGTCGCGCCCATGTGCTCCAGCTGCAGCAACAAGGTGCATTCGAGTTACAACAGCTCCGATTTTTTTCCACAGGGCTTGTAGCCACAGAACGCTAAAACATCAGAACGGCAAGGCCCGTGCTACGATGCGGAAACAGAGACGGACAGTAGCGCTCCGAGTGTCCTGGCAGTGAACTTCGAATTCGGGGAAATAAGGTGCGACAATCGGTACTGCTGCTTTGCGAAAAACGAGTACTAGATGATAATACCGGCTGATCAAAAAGTCAGTGTAAATTTGAAAACTTAATAAACCACGGAAAAATGTAGATAGAGAGGTAAAAATTCTAACACATGCTTGGAATGACATGGCGTTTATTAGAACCAAAAAAAAGTTCACAAAATGTTCGACAGATGGCGCTGGACAGCAAAACGTCAGTGACTGCACATGACAATCGTGTATAAAAGAAGCTGTAATGAGAGAGAGAATCTCCCACCCCACGTGTCTCCTGCCTCTTTGTGTACCCACTGATGCCCCTCCTCTCTTCATCCCGCCGCTTCCCCTGCTGCCCCTTGCTCTCCCCTCCTTTTCCATCCTCTCTGCCCTTTCTCTCGGCAGGTCCAGCCAGGCAGTTTTATTCTTCGTCGTGTGTGCTCCAAGTGGGGTTTAAGTGTGATGTTCTGGAGTGTTTTTACTACTGTGGCCGACTTTTAACCTGCGGATGTCCATTCAGTGTCTTCTCTGAGTTTTGAAGAATCGCCAGCTGTGTTTTTTAACTTTTAAGTGACATTTTTTAACTGTCCTTCATGAACGTCTCCGTGTTAGTCTATTTTTTACATCCATTTCCTCCCATTCTTCTGTTTTAAGTTCCCCTTTATTGCCTTATGTATGTAACATTTTATTCTTATTTTAAGCTGTCATGCCACTCGGCTGAGAGCGGCGGATTGTGCCGCTGACAGCCAGCCCTCCCCTGCCCATATGGGGCAGGGAAATGATATCACAATGCAGATAAAAAGAGAGAGAAACAGATGCACCAGCAGTCGCAGCATGTTGGCGTTACCTGAAAAGGCGCTTTTAGTGAAGCTGTATTATCAGAATGGGGAACGTGCTAGTTTAGCGTTACAATCCTATCGCCGCAGGAAGGGCATTCGAATGGGTAAAGGTCCATTGAAAAATGCAGCTGTGGCGAGAATGATATCGAAGTTCGAAGCCAGGGGTTGTTTAGACGATAGACCCTGTAGTGGCCGACCGAGCACAAGGCGTAATGCTTCTGAGACAGTCCAGGAAGAAATGGAGACTAGCGGGTTCGTCTATGCACGGAGAAGTCAGCTCTAGTGCAGTCGCATGTCGCACCGGCATTCCATACACTACTGTTTGGATGGCAATTAGGCTTACCCTCCGATGCTATCTGTAGAAAATCCATCAGCATCATGAACTGTTACCTGGCGATTTAGTGAAGCGGAGGGCATTTGCGGTGCGGGCGTTTCAAAAGATGATGGATGACGACGACTGGTTGAGTAACTTGTCGTGGAACGAAGAAGTTCATTTCACGTTCCGAGGGTCTGTCAACGCCCACAACTGCAGAATTTGGTCTACCGAAAATCCTAGAACTGTTGTAGAAACTCCATTGCACGACGAGAAAGTCACAGTATGGGTTGGATTTACCACATCTACCGTTATCGGGCCTTTTTTCTTCGAGGAAAATTCGTGATTCCGGTTTTTTAACTGCTACCGCGACGGGTGAGAGGTATGCCGTTATGTTATAGAATCGCATCATCCCCAGCCTGGCTGATAAGCATCTGCTGGAACGTACGATGTTTATGCAGGATGGCGCTCCACCCCATATTGCTAGACATGTGAAAGATCTCTTGTGAGCGTCGTTTGGTGACGATCGTGTGCTCAGCCGCCACTTTCGTCATGCTTGGCCTCCCAGGTCCCCAGACCTCAGTTCGTGCGATTATTGGCTTTGGGGTGCCTGAGGTCGCAAGTGTATCATGATCGACCGACACCTCAAGGGATGCTGAAAGCCAACATCCAACGCCAATGCCTCACCATAACTCCAGACATGCTTTACAGTGCTGTTCACAACATTATTCCTCGGCTACAGCTATTGTTGAGGAATGATGGTGGACATATTAAGTATTTCCTGTAAAGAACATCATCTTTCGTTTGTCTTACTTTGTTATACTAAATATTGCTATTCTGATCAGATGGAGCGCTATCTGTCGGACTTTTGTATTTTTTTTGTTCCAATAAAACCCCCTGTCATTTCTATCATGTGGGTAATTTGTACCTCTCTATCTACATTATTCCGTGATTTATTCAGTTTTCATATTTGTACTGACTTCTTATTTTTCTTTTGTTCTTCATGGGTGGGTCTGGTGGTCTGGTGTGGACCTGTATTTATTTGTAAAAACCCAGTACTGCAATTTTCGACCCTGCTTGTTATCAAGTGAAAATTATGTTCCTGATCACTACCATCTTGTGTGTATTGCGCTCTTTGAATTACACTGTAAAAACACCGACGGAAAAAATCGCTACACCAAGATGGAGTTGTGCGACATAAACGAAAGTTGGTAGGCGTGTTTGTACACCCGAAAGACGACGTCTATTCAAATTTCGCGCCAGTCCCATAAGAGTGGCGCAAGTAGCTCCAACTGAGGTGCAAACCAGATTTGCTTTAAATACACGCTGTAATGGTACTGAGAGTTATTTACCTTTGTGATTGGACGTGGTAAGTTCAAAAATGGCTCTGAGCACTATGGGACTTAACATCTGAGGTCATCAGTCCCTTAGAACTTAGAACAACCTAAACCTAACTAACCTAAGGTCGCAAGTGTATCATGATCGACCGACACCTCAAGGGATGCTGAAAGCCAACATCCAACGCCAATGCCTCACCATAACTCCGGACATGCTTTACAGTGCTGTTCACAACATTATTCCTCGGCTACAGCTATTGTTGAGGAATGATGGTGGACATGCTGTAAAGAACATCATCTTTGCTTTGTCTTACTTTGTTATACTAAATATTGCTATTCTGATCAGATGGGACTTAACATCTGAGGTCATCAGTCCCTTAGAACTTAGAACAACCTAAACCTAACTAACCTAAGGTCGCAAGTGTATCATGATCGACCGACACCTCAAGGGATGCTGAAAGCCAACATCCAACGCCAATGCCTCACCATAACTCCGGACATGCTTTACAGTGCTGTTCACAACATTATTCCTCGGCTACAGCTATTGTTGAGGAATGATGGTGGACATGCTGTAAAGAACATCATCTTTGCTTTGTCTTACTTTGTTATACTAAATATTGCTATTCTGATCAGATGGGACTTAACATCTGAGGTCATCAGTCCCTTAGAACTTAGAACAACCTAAACCTAACTAACCTAAGGTCGCAAGTGTATCATGATCGACCGACACCTCAAGGGATGCTGAAAGCCAACATCCAACGCCAATGCCTCACCATAACTCCGGACATGCTTTACAGTGCTGTTCACAACATTATTCCTCGGCTACAGCTATTGTTGAGGAATGATGGTGGACATATTAAGCATTTTCTGTAAAGAACATCATCTTTGGTTTGTCTTACTTTGTTATACTAAATATTGCTATTCTGATCAGATGGAGCGCTATCTGTCGGACTTTTGTATTTTTTTTGTTCCAATAAAACCCCCTGTCATTTCTATCATGTGAGTAATTTGTACCTCTCTATCTACATTATTCCGTGATTTATTCAGTTTTCATATTTGTACTGACTTCTTATTTTTCTTTTGTTCTTCATGGGTGGGTCTGGTGGTCTGGTGTGGACCTGTATTCCTAAGGACATCACACACACCCATCCCCGAGGCAGAATTCGAACCTGCGGCCGCAGCGGTCGCGCGGTTCCAGACTGTAGCGCCTAGAACCGCTCGGCCACTCCGGACGGCAATGGTAAGTTAATGTTAACCAACGATCCCTTTAAGGCGAGAAAGACGTCATTATCAGCTCCTCAGTTTCAGTGGGAAGCTGAGTGTTCCTTCTGCGATATTGCAGAAAGACGCGGCAGGACTGTAGCTACTGTACATGACTGCTGGCAGCGGTGGTCGCGCGAGTGTACGGTCGCAAGAAGACCGGGCTCCGGACAGCCATGTGAAACTTCCGACAGGGAAGACCTGGTGTTGGGCGTATGGGTCTGCTGCATCGTAATACATCTACAGCAGCAATTTCAGCAGCAGTTGGCACCACAGTGACACAACAAACTGTTACAAATCGGTGACGTCAATTTTCAGCTCCGAGCCAGACGCCCTGTGGCATGCATTCCAATGACCCAAATCACCGCCGTTTGCGACTTCAGTGGTGTCAAGCAAGAGCTCATTGGAGTGGAGGTATGCCGTGTTTTATAATGAAAGCTGTCTCTACCTCGGTGCCAGTGATGCCCGTGTGTTAGTTAGGAGGCCAGATGAGGGCCTGCAACTAACCTGTCTGAGTGCTAGACGCCCTAGAACACCTGGAGTTATGGTGAGGGTTGCGATTTAGTATTACAGCAGGAACACTCTCGTGGTAATCCCACGTACCCTGACTGCACATCTGCACTTCTGTATGGTTATTCGACCTGATGTGCTGCCATTCATGAACAGTATTCCAGCGGCTATTTACGAACAGGTTCAAATGGTTCAAATGGCTCTGAGCACTATGGGACTCAACTGCTGGGGTCATTAGTCACCTAGAACTTAGAACTATTTAAACCTAACTAATCTAAAGACATCACACACATCCATGCCCGAGGCAGGATTCGAACCTGCGACCGTAGCAGTCGCACGGTTCCGGACTGCGCGCCTAGAACCGCGAGACCACCGCGGCCGGCTATTTACGAACAGGAAAGCAATTGAAACTTCCTGGCAGATTAAAACTGTGTGCCGGACCGAGACTCTACCAACTGAGCTACCCAAGCACGACTCACGCCCAGTCCTCACAGCTTTACTCCTGCCAGTACCTCGTCTCCTACATTCCAAGCTTCGCAGAAGCTCTCCCGCGAACCTTGCAGAACTAGCACTCCTGGCAGAAAGGATATTGCGGAGATATGGCGCTGATATCAGCGCACACTCCACTGCAGAGTGAAAATCTCATTCTTGAAACATCCCCCAGGCTGTGGCTAAGCCAAGTCTCCGCAATATCTTTTCTTTCAGGAGTGCTAGTTCCGCAAGGTTCGCAGGAAAGCTTCTGTAGGGTTTGGAAGGTAGGAGACGAGGTACTTGCAGAAGTAAAGCTGTGAGTAACGGGCGTGAGTCGTGCTTCGGTAGCTGAGATGGTAGAGCACTTGCCCGCGAAAGGCAAAGGTGCCGAGTTCGAGTCTCTGTCCGGCACACAGTTTGAATCTTCCAGGAAGTTTCATATCAGCGCACACTCCGCTGCAGAATGAAAATCTCATTCAGGATAGCACTTGCCTACGTCCCACTGTTCTAACACAACATGCTCTACAGAGTGTAAACATGTGCAACAACGCGGAACTCCATTCCACAAACTGACATCCAACACCTGTACACCAAGTCCGCCTGCTTAGCTGGGTGGTAACGTGCTTGCCTCCCATGCAAGTGGGCCCGGGTTCGATTCCCGGTCGGGATGGAGATTTTCTCCGCGCAGGGACTGCGTGTTGTGTTGTCCTCATCTTCATTTCATCCTCATTACCGGCACGCAAGTCGCCCAATATGGCGTAGACTGAAATAAGACTTTCACTTGGCTGCCGAACTTCACCGAATGGGGCCCCCAGCCAAAGATGCCATACGCTTATTTCCATTTACCTGTACAACACAATGCATGCAAGTCTGCATGCTTGCATTCAACGTTCTGGCTGTTACATCTGTTGTAACTGTCTGGCGTTTTGCAGTTGCAGTGACTTATCTTGCACTTACATTAATCTGTGATTCTGCAAAGTTAATCCCTTAAATATCTATCCAGAAGCAGTTGAATGGAATGGACAGTGTCTTGAACGGAGGGTATAAGATGAACATCAACAAAAGCAAAACGAGGATAATGGAATGCAGTTGAATTCAGTCGGGTGATGCTGAGGGAATCAGATTAGGAAATGGGACACATAAAGTAGTAAAGGAGTTTTGCTATTTGGGGAGCAAAATAACTGATGATGGTCGAGGTAGAGAGGATATAAAATGTAGACTGGCAATGGCAAGGAAAGCGTTTCTGAAGAAGACAAATTTATTAACATCGAGTACTGATTTAAGTGTCAGGAAGTCGTTTCTGAAAGTATTTGTATGAAGGGTAGCCATGTATGGAAGTGAATAGAAGCTTTCGAAATGTGGTGCTACAGACGAATGCTGAAGATTACATGGGTAGATCACATAACTAATGAGGAGGTATTGAATGGAACTGGGGAGAAGAGCAGTTTGTGGCACAACTTGACGTGAAGGAGGATCGGTTGGTAGGACATGTTCTGAGGCATCAAGGGATCACCAATTTAGTACTGGAGGGCAGTGTGGATGGCAAAAATCGTATAGGGAGACCAAGAGATGAATGCACTAAGCAGAAGGATGTAGGCTGCAGTAGGTACTGGGAGATGAAAAAGCTTGCACAGGATAGAGTAGCATGGAGAGCTGCATGAAACCAGTCTCTGGACTGATGACCACAACAACATGTATCCAGACACATATATTTATGACTCTACACTAATTATTTTCTGGTGTTGCGTTTCTTTGTGAAAAGTTAATGTATGTTGTTCTTGTTCTGCTTAATTTTTGCTCTCATCCGTAACACTAGGTGAGGTAAATTATTCCAATTTCAGAGACTTTAGTGGTTTAATACAGATATGATATATGTGTACAGACTGAAGCGCCGAGGGAAAAATTGTACTACGATTGGGACTCGCACCCAGGTGTTCTGCTTACTAGGCAGGTGCGTTAGCCACAAACCACCTTGGCACAGCGGGTGTGTGAGCACCTGCACCTGGGTTTTAGGTTGGATCCCCCATTTAAATTCGAAGTTGAGGAGCTATTCCAGAACATGGAATATGCATTGCAAGTATATTGCTTTTATTCTATTACTGTTTGCTTCCGTTTTCTATACTTTCTTTAATGGAGAACTCCATGTCAGCAGGCTTAGACAGCATTCTACATCTACATCTACATCCATACTCCGCAAGCCACATGACGGTGTGTGGCGGAGGGTACCTTGAGTACCTCTATCGGTTCTCCCTTCTATTCCAGTCTCGTATTGTTCGTGGAGAGAAAGATTGTTGGTATGCCTCTGTGTGGGCTGTAATCTCTGTCATTTTATCCTCATGGTCTCTTCGCGAGATGTACTTAGGAGGGAGCAATATACTGCTTAACTCCTCATGAAGATATGTTCTCGAAACTTCAACAAAAGCCTGTACCGAGCTACTGAGCGTCTCTCCTGCAGAGTCTTCCACTGGAGTTTATCTATCATCTCCGTAACGCTTTCACGATTACTAAATGATCCTGTAACCAAGCGCGCTGCTCTCCGTTGGATCTTCTCTATCTCTTCTATCATCCCTATCTGGTACGGATCCCACACTGGTGAGCAGTATTCAAGCAGTGGGCGAACAAGCGTACTGTAACCTACTTCCTTTGTTTTCGGATTGCATTTCCTTAGGATTCTTCTAGTGAATCTCAGTCTGGCATCTGCTTTACCGACGATCAACTTTATATGATCATTCCATTCCTTGCACCATGCGTCAATTCGCTGCAGATCCTCCTGCACTTCAGTACAATTTGCCATTGTTACAACCTCTAGATATACCACAGCATCATCCGCAAAGAGCCTCAGTGAACTTCCGATGTTAACCACAAGATTATTTATATATATTGTGAATAGCAACGGTCCTACGACATGCCCTTTGACACACCTGAAATCACTCTTACTTCAGAAGACTTCTCTCCATTGAGAATGACATGCTGCGTTCTGTTATCTAGGAACTCTTCAATCCAATCACACAATTCTTCTGATAGTCCATATGCTCTTACTTTGTTCATTAAACGACTGTGGGGAACTGTATCGAACACCTTGCGGAGGTCAAGAAACACGGCATCTACCTGGGAACCCGTGTCTATGGCCCTCTGAATCTTGTGGACGAACAGCGCGAGCTGGGTTTCACACGACCGTCTTTTTCGAAGCACATACTGATTTTTACAGAGTAGATTTCTAGTCTCCAGAAAAGTCATTATACCGAACATAATACGTGTTCCAACATTCTACAACTGATTGACGTTAGAGATGCAGGTCTATAGTTATGCACATCTGTTCGACGTCCCTTCTTGAAAACGGGGATGACCTGCGCCCTTTTCCAATCCTTTGGAACGCTACGCTCTTCTAGAGACCTACAGTACAATGCTGCAAGAAGGGGGGGGGGGGTAAGTTCCTTCGCGTACTCTGTGTAAAATCGAACTGGTATCCCATCAGATCCAGCGTCCTTTCCTCTTTTGAGCCATTTTAATTGTTTGTCTGTGCCTCTGTCGTCTATTTCGATATCTACCATTTTGTCACCTGTGCGACAATCTAGAGAAGGAACTACAGTGCAGTCTTCCTCTATGAAACAGCTTTGGAAAACGACATTTAGTTTTTCGGCCTTTAGTCGGTCATCCTCTGTTTCAGTACCATTTTGGTATTCAACTTTATCGGATCTTGTCATGGAATGAGTAAGGAGTACTGCTTTAGTGGCGTTACTTCTTGCCTTTGACTGCCACGCATTTCGCAGTGACTTGCAGAGCATAGATGTGGTTGTGGACGAGTATGCTTTATAGTCTTGGTGACCAGAATATTCTCCCTTGCAAATGCTAAAAATGCGATAGAAGTTACGCAGATGGTTTCACACGTCAATAACAGGTACTGCGAACAGTACATTTTAGCAGAAGACAACAAAAATTTCTGTGGCCTCCATTAAATGCGAGAGTACGAGAAACGGATTCGAGAAAAAATACAATACGGAGAATACGAGCAATATGCTTACAAGGCATTTAAATCGAATAGTTCACAGACGGATTCGTAAGCAGAAATATTTAGACGTAAGTCCACATAATACCATGCGACGGAATCGGCTTGTGTATCATTAGTAACAAACATAAAATTGGAATCATGTGTACAGACAGAAGGGACGAGTGAAAATTTAAACCAAGGTTGGGAATCGAACCGGGTCTCCTGATTGCTAGGCAAGTGCGTTAACCGCTAAGTCACATTGGCACACGCATTTAAATACAGCAGTTCACATATAGATTCCTTAGCAACAACAAATACACGTAAGTTCACATAACACCGTTCATCAAAATGAGATTCTATTTTACATGAAACAAAAACAAAAATGGAATCATTTACCTCACCCAATATTACGAAAGCTAGCAGAACACAATCAGAATATGAGTAACATATTTACAACGCAATTCAAATAGTTTGGTACACACGAGAAGTCATAGTCCGGAGAACAATGTGGTGAAACGAACTTCTGCGAACGAAGAAACGAAAACAAAAATGGAAGAGTAAAAGTCAGCCACTAAGAAAGTGAGATGACTGCCTAATAGACTTGCTGCTCTCCAGATGCCCTGGCAGCGAACTGAGGTCGTGTTATCGGAAGCCACTATATGAGTTTCACCCCCTCGCTGGTAACAGAAACATGCCGTTTGTTTTAAAATACGCATGCACTCGTCGTGAATGCGTAGCAGAGATGGCAGCACCGTATGTCACACACAACTCTTGCGGCAGCCCAAGAAGCCAAAGAAGTTAGAAAGTCGTGTGACAACAAACCGAGACAGTCTTGGCCTCGCACCAAATGGTCTGACTACATTATCGAGTGAGAGGAGAATGTTGTTATGGAGGATAACTGAACGAATGTGGGGGCACGTCTCCTCCACAGCCGCATTTCCGTGGTATATGTGCACACAATCCTGCATGAAGACCTGCAAATGCAAAAAGTGTCCTCCAGGTGAATGCCACGAATGCTGACGGGCGAGTACAAGGCTGGTACGTGGCAAGTGGTCAGGCGATGTTGATGCGTGATGACTGTATGAATGGGACTTTCTTTTCATCGTTTGCATCTATGGATGAGACATGGATGTCGTTTTTCAATCGTGAAACGAAGCTCCAGTCAACCCAATGGAAACTTATACACTCATCGCAAAAAAAAAGAACCGCTTTCTTCACGACAACAACTTTGAAGTGGTTTCTCATGCCCTCTGTTTACCTGAGCAAACTTTTAAAGTGAGCTGTTTCCCACTATAAAAGACTCTCCGTGACCACATAATCATTAGCTGTGCCTCTATTTCCTGTAGTCAAACGAGATTCCTAAAGAAGCGTTAGCAGCAGTCATGGAATCATGCACTCACTGTTGTCAAAAATGTCATCGGGTGCAAGGAGATTACGTATGGCAGTGGATAGTTTGTGAGAAAAATAATCGGAAGTGTTATAACTTGAATACATCGTTTAGAAGAGGTGGTTGCCGTTTATGTCTACTATGTGGGTGGGAAGTAAATGCCTATTGTAAATGCTAATATCACCCAAAATAATTAGAATATCTGACTGAAACAAGATTTTATTGTTGACAATAAAAATTTCTTTGTTGTTAGGCCGCAGCATAATGCTCATCAAAATTCTTCAATGGTCGTTTCGATCCCTGTGCTAGAATCTTTTTCAGGATCCTGCTATAGTCTATGGCTGTCTGTCCGCCAAAGGAGAGTATCGCATTTATTTATGGAAGGCTCTTTTCCCGCGCTTTTCAGGAAAAATGACGTTACTGTGTAAAACAACTTTTTACTGACAGTGCTTTTGATAGTGTCTGGCAGTTGACTACTGAGCCAGGGGGCTTGATGTTGCTGAAGCAGTTGTAAGACATATTTACTTCTCAAATTTTCGGAAGAATGCTTTTCAGTGATGTATTTCCCTGAATTGTAATTTCTTGGTTAAGGCTACGCTCTAACAATATACTAAGTGCTGATATAAGTAATTAATTATTGTTATTAAATTATAAATGTTTATGCAATTTATTGTTATTAATAACAAAATCGTAGCATCTCCTGCAGTTAAATGTAGGGACGCAATATCTTCAGCTTGCGAGGGTGGAACTGTAACTATCTTTGATCCCACAGCACAGCCAAACCTCTGGACACTTGCCCCGTGATGCGTGCTCGTCTGGTTCGCTAATGTGGACGCAATAGCTCTTTTCCATTGCCGGGAGGGGGATGGGTGCTTTTCTTGGTGAAGGTGGGCAGTTCTATAGTCCTTCTGAATGGGTGGTGATCAAGTCGTGAGTGGTTGACGTAAAACCTTGTGACTTTCCACAAGGATAGATTTTTCCAGCCTTCAGTGGAAAAAACTGAAATACTGTACCAAAGGAGGAGCTGGCCATCTGGCCGGGTGAGAAGACAACTGAGTCATGAAATTTCAGTTTCACGACACAAATTACTCTTCCATATACCCATCATTTGAGACAACAACGATTTCATATATTTATTGTTCAATTTAGCATGTGCGGAGTAGGACCCTTAGGCTGTCTCTTACATCGCATCAGAAACTGCAGGGTAGAGAAAAACAACCTAATATCAGAGCATGGTACTGGATAGCGAACAGAACAAAATTTTCCAGGTAAGCGTATGTTGGAAAAGGAACATTTTGGAACTGTGACCATGAAACGACAGCCAACTGGCGACAAGTACGTGGAAGTGGGTGTATTTAAACTAACTTACCGAAACTCATATTATGGTAAAGAAGGGTCTCAGAAGTTTTTGGGACTAGATCTTCTTGCATGGTACACTACTGGCCATTAAAATTGCTACACCACGAAGAAGACGCGCTACAGACGCGAAATTTAACCGACAGGAAGAAGATGCTGACATATGCAAATGATTAGCTTCTCAGAGCAATCACACAAGGTTGGCGCCGGTGGTGACACTTAAACTTGCTGACATGAGGAAAGTTTCCAACCGATTTCTCATACACAAACAGTAGTTGACCGGCGTTACCTGGTGAAGCGTTGTTGTGATGCCTCTTGTAAGGAGGAGAAATGCGTACCATCACGTTTCCGACTTTGATAAAGGACGGATTGTAGCCTATCGCGATTGCGGTTTATCGTATCGTGACATTACTGCTCGCGTTGGTCGAGATCCAATGACTGTTAGCAGAATATGGAATCGGTGGGTTCAGGAGGGTAATACGGAACGCCGTGCTGGATCCCAACGGCCTCGTATCACTAGCAGTCGAGATGACAGGCGTCTTATCCGCATGGTTGTAACGGATCGTGCAGCCACGTCTCGATCCCTCAGTCAACAGATGGGGACGTTTCCAAGACAACAACCATCTGCACGAACGTTTCCACGACGTTTGCAGCATTATGGACTATCAGCTCGGAGACCATGGCTGCGGTTACCCTTGACGCTGCATCACAAGAGGAGCGCCAGCGATGGTGTACTCAACGACGAACCTGGGTGCACGAACGACAACACGTGATTTTTTCGGATGAATCCAAGTTCTGTTTAGAGCATCACGATGCTTGCATCCGTGTTTGGCGACATCGCGGTGAACGCACATTGGAAGCGTGTATTTGTCATCGCCATACTGGCGTATCACCCGGCGTGATGGTATGGGGTGCCATTGGTTACACGTCTCGGTCACCTCCTGTTCGCATTGATGGCGCTTTGAACAGTGGACGTTACATTTCAAATTTATTACGACCTGTTGCTCTATCGTTCTTTCGATCCCTGCGAAACTGGCTCGTCACAATACGTCAGTCACTGCTCTTGATGAACTGTGGTATCGTGTTGAAGCTACATGGGCAGCTATATCTGTACACGCCATTCAATCTCTGTTTGACTTAATTCCCCTGGCGTATCAAGGCCGTTATTACGGCCAGAGGTGGTTGTTCTGGGTACTGATTTCTCAGGATCAATGCACCCAATTTGAGTGAAAATGTAATCACATGTCAGTCCTACTATAATATATTTGTCCAATGAATACCCCTTTATCATCTGCATTTCTTCTTGGTGTCGCAATTTTAATGGCCAGTAGTGTACTTAAATACAGCGCCACCAGCAAGAATTCCTCGTTATATTATGTCGGATGGAACTTAAATAGTGGCAACGCTGCTGAGGAGACACTACGCAACGGAATCTACTATTGTCGCTGATAGCACACGTTGTTGACATACCTACCTAACCTCCGAACAAGTGGAATCGCCCGTCCCACGTCATCGGCGTGCAGACATACGAGGGAAACACTGTCACTTTTGAGCGAGCGGTCTAACGTAGCGGTGCCACTGTTTTTAAGAAACAGGAGCAACGGAGTTGGATCAAAATTGAATGTGCCAGGGGTCGTACCGCACGACAGCGTCATCAAGGTCTTCAAGAGGCGTACGGGGAATCAGCAGAACAGTGGCACGCTGGGTAAAAGCCTTCAAAGAAGATCTGCAAACTATGGCAGACATTCATCGGGCAGGTCGTCCTAGTGTCTCTCAAGAAGAATTGCATGCTTTTGTCGCGTTAGTGGATAGCGATCGACGCCATACGATTCGTGAGCTCGCCCACGGAACTGGACTAGCGGATACAACTGTGCTTCGCATCCTGAAGGAACGCCTGGGCATGCGAAAAATTGCGTCACAATGGGTTCCGCATGACTTGACGGAAATGTAGAAATGGATGCGTTGCGACGCTTCTCACACGCACTTGGAGGGCTGTGAGCGTGAAGGAGAGACTTTCTTAAGCCGTAGCGTAACACTGAATGAGACGTGGGCCACATCGTACGAGCCAAAACTGAAAAACCAATCCAACGAATGGCGTCATTATGGGTCTCCGCGAAAGTCGATAGTCCGTCAGAGCCCCAGTGTGGTGAACGTTATGGAGATTCTCGTGTACGACAGTGAGGGTGTTATCCTAACGCATTACGTTCCTCCACGGCAGACCGTAAATGCACAATATTACTGTTCGCTTTTGGAGTATCATCTGCCACCAGCTTTGCCAAAGAAGTGGCAACCCAACCGTCATTTGACACGACAATGCGCGGGCCTATACAGCGCAAGCTGTGGCTGCTCTGTTCGGTCGATAGGATGGGAAGTTTTGTAGCATCCACCACACTCTCCGGACTTAAGTATTTGTGACTTTGATTTGATTCCGAAGATGAAGGAACCACTTCGTGTCATCCGCTTCAGAACTGTTCCAGAGACTCGACAGGCAGTAGACCGCTACATTTGCACCATCAACAGAACAGGCTCTGCTAACGGTTTACTACGCCTTCCACATCACTGGCAACGGGATCTACACAACGCTGGTGACTAATTTGAAGGACAGTAGCAGATGCAAACATTTAACTCTTTTGTATCGGTTGTGAATTCATAGTTGCCACTATTTAAGTTCCAACCCTCGTATAGCTATACTTTATCAGTAATGTACCCGTGCACCTGAGCAGTTTAAACCTGTCCAACATTATAACAATGAGTGCACAGTTGAATCAAATGATCGCATTCCAAGTAATCTTGCCGGATACTGTAGCCCTCATAGTTCTGAGAGCAGCAGGGGAAGGAAAATTAGTGGAAGTAACAAAGATGAGAACGTCTTGTATTGGACACAAATTACCTGCAATCTGTAATGAAGAGCCACTGGATGAAATATTGTAGGCATGAGAGAGCGAGGAAGATGAAGGCTTGAAATACGGAATTACACTAAAAACGGATGAAATTACAGACAGATTAGGTAAGAGGCTCAAAGCTATGAAAAGTGGAGAGTATCAACTCAGTATCTGTCACGTGACAGATATACCAAAGAAGAGGCTCCTGTTAAGCTTCACCTCTCGGTTTTAGCACTTAATGCCATTTCTATACTACTGATCTGGGATAGCTGTTATCCTGTACAATTTTATTTGCATATCTGCTTCTGCATACAGAATCTGAGACGAAATTAATATGTAGAATGAACCAATTCAGAAGATGTAACAGGTTGATAACATATAGATTAAGACACTACGGAAAAGTTAGAAGGTTCTAGAGGGCGCCGTAGAAGGCACGTACTGCAGAAAAAGGCAGAGATCGGAAGTACACAACAAATATTTGGGGACACTGAGTGTAAGTACAAAGTCGGGCGGAATGGACTTCCTGGTTTGACGGGTGAATTGTAAAAAAACTAACAAAGATAATTAAAAAACGTTTTTATTTTTGTAAACTACATTCAATGCCATTTTATTTTCGTTAGGTTTTGAAAATTATATCGTCCAGGTGATGACCCTGGCGAGGGATGCACATATTGAGTAGTTCAAAAAAGTTTTCGAGAACTCTTCTCAGCATATCCCGCGTTGTACCAGTAATGACATTTGTAGTAGCTCTCTTAATAGCTTCCAAGATCCTTGGTCGAACTTTGCAAACTTCTTCATTGAGGTATCCCCAAAGAAGAAAAATCACAGAGTCTCAAATTCAGGGAGCGATGGGGCCATGGAACATCCCCTAGTTAGGAGATCAGGCCTCTGGGAAATTGTTCTTGCAAAATTTGGCGTGAACGACGGGCAGTATGAACTGTTTCACCATCCTGTTGAAACTGAACGGCATCTGTGTCGTATTCCTCACCATAGTCATCCATTTGGGGAGTTAAAATTGCTCCAGCATCTTACAACAGCGCACAGAATTCACAGCAACAGTTGCACCTGGAGATTAAAAAAAGTAAGGCCCAATAATGCCTGTGGAGGACACAGCGTACAAAACTGTCACTTTGGGGCTGTGCGGAGGTCTTTGGTGAAGTTCATGAGGGTTTTCAGACTTCCAGTAAGGAAAATTGTGCTTTTGTGCTGAGCCGGATAGGTGAAAATGTGCTTAATCGCTAGACCACAGGATAGTGTCGAGCTACACAGAGCCTAAGATTTCATTGCAAGCATCTGTAAGTTTGAGCCGGCCTTCTGGACTAAGTTCTTGAACAACCATCAACTTGTGCAAGTGAAGGTCGGAGTGGACGATATCCCAAGAGCAGCAGCATGTTTCTGCACATGTTTCTGCACAGAGCGCGAAGGAGACCGTTCAACGGACGCTCTGACTGTCACAATGTTTTCACGTGTCCTCACACTTTTAGGTCGGCCAGCTGGTTTTCTAGGAAGTGCACATCCTGTCCTGTAACACTAGTAATCCATTTCCTAATGGTTTTAGCATCAAAAACTCTGTCATGACGATTCAAGCCAAACCGCCTAGGAAAAGCCCTCTGCATCGCCACCATACTATCATGGCATAGTGACGAATGAAAGTGCGTCGTTTCCTCCACAAAACTCCAGTATTCCCACTCCGCTACTGCACCTGCGTGCTCTTCAACGATTATTTGAAACTAGGGAGTCCATCTTGCCCCATCATGTACTATTCTGAGGTGAATAGCAGAGAAGAGGAAATGGTTGGGAGCTGCTTCAAAGTTGTCAGAAAAATGGACAACACCCGCCCCCCCCCCCCCCTGTCCCCTCCCAACCCACTCACCAGGGCGGTCGGGGTGGCCGAGCGGTTCTAGGCGCTAAAGTGAGGAACTGCGCGACCGCTACGGTCGCAGGTTCGAATCTTGCCTCGGACATGGATGTGTGTCATGTCCTCAGGTTAGTTAGGTTTAAGTAGTTCTAAGTTCTAGGGGACTGAGGACCTCAGAAGTTAAGTCCCATAGTGCTCAGAGCCATTTGGACCATTTTTGGACCACTCACCAGTCGCCAACCTCCCCAAAATATTTATCACCCCTACATCACTACACCACTTAACCACTACAAGTATTCATACAAACAAAAACAGCCTTTAATTGCAAATGTCTCAATTCAGTACTGGTTTCGATCATTACTGTCATCATCAGATTCATATACAAAAGAAAGTAACGTGTAAACATATGAGCAAAAACATTAGGATGTGTTTTAACAGTAGTGCACTGATACAGGCAACCTGAGAAGCATCTGACAAATAACGTACCTGTTTCCTTAAACTTAGTAAACGAAGCAAATAAAAACTTTTAGTCATGATTGATATCACATAAAGACAAAATCATGCCTGACGAACACTGCTGACCATGAAATAGGGTCTTTGTTATCTTGCTGTTTTCACAGCTGTAACGCAAACAACTGAGAAGGCTTCGATACCAGGTGTCGCTAAGTGCAAGGACAGTTTATAACAGCGCGTTTCAAAACGTAAGGTTATGCACAAGACATTATAGGATGAGTTACTTGTTTCATTAAAAAGGATCTGGTTCATGTAATTGATCTGTAATGAAATACTAGCTAAAATTTCAAACTTCAGCAGTTGTCCTGGTTTCTACGACGTACGTCGTGTATTAGAAAGGAAGCTGAAAGCAGCGTACCGAAAAAGGAAACAACTCGCAGGCACTACTGCCGGCAAGGACGTGGGCAGCGTGGGGCCCCAACATAGGTCAAAAGGCCAGGGTCAAAATATCACGACGTGCAAGGTCTAAAACAGCCTGTCAAACAGTGAAAATTAAGCATTCTGTGTGATTTTGTTTTGTTCATTTAGAATTTTATTGGCGTGATGTTTATTGCACCCGAAGATCTCTATTTCTTCTAGAAGTGTCAGTAGGCTGTCTATATGAATAATAGGTACTACTCACATGTTGCACTCTACGTTCGATACAGTATGGTTATGTTCAGTAAGGTGAAATCCAATATGGCTCTTTCCGATTTTCTTTTTGATTCTTGTTGTCAACCTCCCACTGCCCACGTCTTCGTCGGCTATCGTACCTGTGGGTTCTTTCATGTTCCTGATCGCTGCTTTCAGTTTTCTTTCTCATATATTGTATACATAGTAGATACCTTTCCGAAAGCTTACATTTAAAATTTTAGCTAGTTGTCTTACTACGGACCAACTTATAAGGTCCGCTCCACTTTGATCACTCTAGTAACTAATCCTAGTGCGTAGTGTTTAACATCTAATCATGTAAACTGTACTTACAGAAGGCATGACATCTAGCTTTGAAGCCACCTCTGTTGTTTGTGTTACAGCAGTATACACAGGGTGATCACAGAGATCCTGTATCACGGCATTAACATGTTGTTATATGTCATGACGATGCCAGTTACGGCTAAAAGTTTTATTTGGTTTTAAGGAAACAGATACGTTATTTGTCATAGGCTTCTCAGCTCATGTTTATCACAACACGTACATCAAAACACATCATAAATATCTTACTCATACATTTATACATTTCCTTCTTTCATAGATGAATCTGTTGAAACCTAAATTAAATAAAGACATTTGCGATGTTTCTGCGAATTGCAATTTTTTCCGTAGTAATTGTGCCCTCTACTGGTCCTTCTAGCACAATTTCTGACTGCATTTGCAGATACCTCGTTGACTTGACCCTTCTTCCAGAAATTTCTTTCTTCATCTGTTATTTTTATTACTTCTTCTACTTTATGTTTTAACTGCTCGATGGGACAATATTTCAAATCTTTCCAATTTTTCGCCTCTGGATTTCCAATTTCTTCCTCTGTTAAACAATAGCTGTGGAAGGTGTAATTCCATAATTTCGATAGCAAAAACTAAGACCATTGCACTTTGAGGGAAAGATTCCATTCGATGAAAAATAAGTGTCGATAATGTGATATTGGGACAGGTTGCAAAGTGGCTGTATATACTGCAAATCAAAATCAGTTGGATTTCTTACATGTATGGATAATCATATTGATGTAATTAGTGCCAAATTAGTAAATAAATAATCTTCCTTTTCCTTAGATGTTCACCGCGTGTGAATAGGTTATGCTTCTGTCTTCTTTTGTAATTGTTTTTTAGTCAATCCTTTTGACTTGCAAATTTTCTAGTAGGTTTTACTAATTCAGTATGGGTATTTCTCGACAAAAAACTGTTCAGTATTGCTTGAACTTCAGCAGTGCTTGAACTTGGCTCTGATGAGTTGTAATACAATTTTGTGTAATCATTAAACGAACTACTAGCGGCGTATTCAAATTTACACGCAAAATATACCAGTGTGAAATTATTCTGTGAAAATCTACGTGTTGATCGTAGTAATATTTCTGAAATACATGTCAGTTGATATAAATTTAAATGTAGCATGTGTCAGGAGTTGTACTTAATATTATTATTCTATTTCACAAAGGATTGTCTCTATAATGAACGTGAATCATGTTTTTGTAGCTATAGCAACTTAATGCATGGGACTACCACTTTCGATTTACTCCATCCATCTGCATAAAAGACTTTTATAGCAACAGATATCTAGGTGCAATGTTTTCCACAAATTAATTTAGAAATGACGAACATTACCATTTATAAAGCAACAAGTTCCAACAGCAGAGGTGTGTTATTTCAGAATAAATACACTCTTGTCATTAACATTTCAAAAGTTTTCCATATAATGCTTTTAGAAACTGTTCCTAGCTAGCAAATTATAAATGTAGCAGTGCCATTGAGCAGAATACGGAGTCACTTCACAGTTCTACTTCAGTACTGCCTTCCCTCTCCCACCCCGCCATACCCGCTCCCTTAGTTCTTGAGTTTCGGACGAATTACGACTTCAGAAATGTAACAAAGGCACGATGCGGAAAACTTCTCATCGAGAGGTCGAGACTGAATTGCGGTGGTTGAAATGGCAGCAAACAAATAAGCCAAAATTACAAATACAAAGCATTCCTCTAAAAAATAAAATATTGAATTTAAATAGTGTTCGAAGCTCATTACCCGATAACAAATGCATTGTCTTCTCTTCAAGTCCAGAAAATAAACTGTGGAACCATGCGAGTCCAAAACGAAACAGTGGAAACATTTTTCTTCGTGTTTCGGTATTTAACTGTTTCTTTAACTTCACATAGCCAACACTCGCAGTTCGTTATTAATTTCTTGTAGTACGAGTCCACGACAAATATAAATTTTTTGAATGTGTCATGTTCGCTTGTAACAGTTTTATCGCGCTATTGTAATTTCGATCCTTATGCCATTTTTAAACATAAGATTACATGTTATATTATGACAAAGAAAAATGTTCAAAATATTGTTCTTGTTCACTCTTCATAATTTAGTCACTGGTTGTTTTCAGTTACATGAGCAGATTTATGAACAGACATTGAGTATATTACCATCAAGAATGACACGCCCTACAAAAATGTTATTTTGAAGCTATTCCTTGGTAGGGCATGTTCTGAGGCATCAAGGGATCACAAATTTAGCATTGGAGGGCAGCGTGGAGTGTAAAAATCGTAAAAGGAGACCAAGAGATGAATGCACTAAGCAGATTCAGAAGGATGTAGGTTGCAGTAAGTACTGGGCGATGAAGAAGCTTCTAGAGGATGGAGTAGCATGGAGAGCTGCATCAAACCAGTCTCAGGACTGAAGACCACAACAACAACAGCAATTCCTATGCTATAGTATAGCATCATAGCTTATGCTTGAAAATGGCACCAAAGCCGAAGCTGCAATAGCGCAATCACGTCTACATCTATAAGATTATTCTGCAATTCACAATTAGTTGACTGGAAGAGCGTTCATAGAAAAATTTCAAATTATTTCTCTACCGTTCCACTCTCGAACAGCGCGCGGAAAATAAAAACACTTAAATCTTTCCGTGCGAGCTCTAATTTCTCTTATTTTATTGAAACGATCATTTCTCTCTATGTAGTTAGGTGTCAGTCAAATATTTCCACACTCTGAGGAGAAAGTTGGTGATTGAAATTTCATGAGAAGATCGTGCCGCAAAGTAAAACGCCCTTGTTTTATGATTTCCACCTCAACTCGTGTTTCATATCTGTAGCATTCTGTCTCCTATTTCGTGATAACAGAAAACGGTCTGCCCTTCTTTGGGCTTTTTCGATGTCTTCCATCAATCCTGACTGATGCGAATTCCACACCGCATACTAACACGCAAAGAGTGGGCGGGCAAGAGTAGTGTAAGTAGTCTCTTCAGTAGTCTTGTGGCATTGTCTAAGTGCCGCAGTCTTTGGTTTGCTTTCCCCACAGCATCATCTATGTAATCCTTCCAGTTTAAGTTATTCGTAATTGTAATCCCTAAGTATTTAGCTGAATTGACAGCCTTTAGATTCGTGTCATTTATAGTGTAACCGAAATTTAGGGGATTCCTTGTGCCACTCATGTGGATAACCTCACATTTTTCAATATTTAGAGTCAGCTGCCCCTTTTCGCGCCATATAGATATTTTGTATAAATCATTTTTCAATTGGCTTTGATCATCTGATGACTATGCAAGACAGTAAATGATATCATCATCTGCAAACAATCGAAGAGGGTTGTTCAAATTGTGTCTTAAATCATTTATATAGATAAGGAAGAGCAGAGAGCCCATAACACTTCCTTGGGAAACGCCAAGTATTACTTCGGTATTACCTGATGACTCTCAGTCAGTTAATACGAACTGTGACAGGCAATCACGAACCCAGCTGCGCACGTGAAATTATACGCCACAGAGACGAAATCTGATTAGAAGTCACTTGTGAGGAACGATATAAAAACCTAAAAATAGGGAATCAACTTGACATCCTCTGTCGACAGCACTCATTACTTCGTGAGAATACAGAGCTAGTTGTGTTTCACAAGAACGATATTTTCTGAACCTGTGTCGGCTGTTTGTCAATAAATCTTTTTCTTCGATGTAATTCACACTGTTCGAGCACAGCATATGTTCCACAACCATATTGCAAATCGACGTAAGCGATATGGGTCTGTAATTCAGCGGATTACTACTCCTACATCTACATCTACATGATTACTCTGCAATTCACATTTAAGTGCTTGGCAGAGGGTTCATTGGACCACAATCATACTTTCTCTCTACCATTCCACTCCCGAACAGCGCGCGGGAAAAACGAACACCTAAACCTTTCTGTTCGAGCTCTGATTTCTCTTATTTTATTTTGATAATTATTCCTACCTATGTAGGTATTGGTGTGACTTGTGCAACTCTCCAGTTTTTAGGTACATCTACATCTACATCTACATCCGTACTCCGCAAGCCACCTGACGGTGTGTGGCGGAGGGTACCCTGAGTACCTCTATCGGTTCTCCCTTCTATTCCAGTCTCGTATTGTACGTGGAAAGAAGGATTGTCGGTATGCTTCTGTGTGGGCTCTAATCTCTCTGATTTTATCCTCATGGTCTCTTCGCGAGATATACGTAGGAGGGAGCAATATACTGCTTGACTCTTCGGTGAAGGTATGTTCTCGAAACTTTAACAAAAGCCCGTACCGAGCTACTGAGCGTCTCTCCTGCAGAGTCTTCCACTGGAGTTTATCTATCATCTCCGTAACGCTTTCGCAATTACTAAATGATCCTGTAACGAAGCGCGCTGCTCTCCGTTGGATCTTCTCTATCTCTTCTATCAACCCTACCTGGTGCGGATCCCACACTGCTGAGCAGTATTCAAGCATTGGGCGAACAAGCGTACTGTAACCTACTTCCTTTGTTGTCGGATTGCATTTCCTTAGGATTCTTCCAATGAATCTCAGTCTGGCATCTGCTTTACCGACGATCAACTTTATATGATCATTCCATTTTAAATCACTCCTAATGCGTACTCCCAGATAATTTATGGAATTAACTGCTTCCAGTTGCTGACCTGCTATTTTGTAGATAAATAATACGGGACCTATCTTTCTATGTATTCGCATCACATTACACTTCGCTACATTGAGATTCAGTTGCCATTCCGTGCACCATGCGTCAATTCGCTGCAGATCCTCCTGCATTTCAGTACAATTTTCCACTGTTGCAACCTCTCGATACACCACAGCATCATCTGCAAAAAGCCTCAGTGAACTTCCGATGTCATCCACCAGGTCATTTATGTATATTGTGAATAGCAACGGTCCTATGACACTCCCCTGCGGCACACCTGAAATCACTCTTACTTCGGAAGACTTCTCTCCATTGAGAATGACGTGCTGCGTTCTGTTATCTAGGAACTCCTCAATCCAATCACACAATTGATCTGATAGTCCGTATGCTCTTACTTTGTTCATTAAACGACTGTGGGGAACTGTGTCAAACGCCTTGCGGAAGTCAAGAAACACGGCATCTACCTGTGAACCCGTGTCTAAGGCCCTCTGAGTCTCGTGGACGAATAGCGCGAGCTGGGTTTCACACGATCGTCTTTTTCGAAACCCATGCTGATTCCTACAGAGTAGATTTCTAGTCTCCAGAAAAGACATTATACTCGAACATAATACGTGTTCCAAAATTCTACAACTGATCGACGTTAGGTACGGATCCTTCGACGAGCGAGTTGTTATATATAATTACTAAGTATGGCGCTACAGTATCAGCACACTCTACAATGAACCTGACTGATGTACAATCTGGAATGGAGGCCTTGCCATTATTGAATTAAGCTATTTCGCTACAATGTGAATATTTACTTCTAAGTTACTCATATGGTAGTTGTTCTTGATTCGAATTCTGGAATGCTTACTTCGTCTTCTTTTGCGAACGAATTTCGGAATATTGTCTTTAGTAACTCTCTATGATTTAGTGACACTGTTATCAATAAAATCACTATTGTTATCGTGAATTGAAAGTATTGATTGCGTCTTGCCGCTAGTGTACTTTACATACCATCAGAATCTCTTTTGGTATTCTGCCAGATTTCGAGACGGAGTTTGTGAAATCTGTTGAAAGCCTTGAAGTCCACAGTAAATTTCGAGCTTCTGTAAAACCACGCCAATTTTGCATAATTTTTTCGTTACTTGTACAACAGGTTCTGACCTGTTTTGTGTACCATGGAGGATCAGTAGTATCTCTTATTAATTTATTTTGTATATATCTCTAAATTGCTTTCAACACTATTTCTCTGAATTTGGACCACATCTGGTCTACTCTTACATAGTCAGATTAGCAAGAGTCGAGACGGTCTCTTAGGAAGGGGTCAAGAGAATTCTTAGGTGCCTTTTTAAATAGATGTATTTTGTGCTTATTTTTGGTAGGTTTGGATGTTACGGTATTCAGTCTCACTACAACAACCTCGTGGTCACTAATCCCCCTGTACATTATAATGCTCCGTATTTGCTCATAATTAGTTGTTTCAAACAAGTAAAGTATGTTTCCCCGAAAAGTTACATTTCGTATGAGCTCCTGAACTAACTGTTCAAAATTCAGTTAGGTTTCGAATGACAATTTATGCCTGACATCGATTTTAAACATGCATTACCCCAACATATCAAGGATAGGCTGAAGTCACCACCAAGCAAGATTGTATGAGTGGGGTACCAATTTGAAATAAGGCTCAGGCTTTCTTTGATCCGTTCGGCAGCTGTATCATCTGAGTCGAGGAGTCAGTGAAAGGAATCAGTTATTAATTTATTCCGGTTGTCAAATTAAACCTTTATCCACACTAATTCACAGGAAGCATCTTCTTCAGTTTCACTGCTAGATAAACTACTGCTGACAGCATTAATCATTCTACCACCAACTGTATTTAATCTGTCGTTTCTGAACACCGTTAGGTCCTTTGTAATAATTTCGGCTGAAATTATTGCCCATACGGTATTGCAATGCCTGTGTTAGTCATAAGTACGTTGCGCTGCAGCGACTTCGGCCATGATGGAGTACATGAAATATATTCACTGTTGCGAATATTGACAACCATCAGCTGTATAACAGAACGATAGTGAAAATTTGTGCCGCGCCGGGACTCGAACCCCGACTTCCCGTTTATCGCGATATTATCTGGGGGTAAGATGTATTTAATTGAAATTTTAAAAAAAATTAATAACTTTTACGATTTTATGGTACCAAAGGTATCAATATATCAGTTTGTAGCACCCATCTATGCACGTTGACTGAGCTACTCACATGTACCGAAATGTAAAATTAATTAATCCATAAAAGTAGTTTAGCTGAACTTTTAATTAAAACCAGCTTACTGTCTAATTTAAGGCAGCTAAACTAATAGCAAGGCAGTATGTGTTGACATACGTGATTATGCACTGCATACAACATTTGTCTGTAGCATTTTTATTCTTAATTGTCTTTTTTAATTAACTTTTTATTAATTCGCATAGTTTAGCCCGTTTAAAAACTGTTACAGCTATGTATTCTAATTGTGGCTGTGCAAAGAACAGGAAAATTCCTGTAAAAATTGGTGCCATATACATTTGTACTGTAATAACTGCAGGCACAAAGAACATGAACGGTTTTCAGTATTGCAGTTGTTCAATATTGTTTTTGGAACAACAGCTGAAAGTAGAATAAAGTGTAACATACCAGTTTTGATTAGATTTGTAACGCACATCTAATGATTGGTTCAGATTATTTATTACATCCAGATGTAAAAAGCTTAAGTCAGGTTGGTGGTAGCATGAGGTCATTTTGTAACGTTGTTGCATGGATTTTCCATGGAGGGGAGAGGAGAGAGCGTAAAAGCGCAGTGGCCATCTTGCTCGTTCACACTGTTTAGGAAGAAGTTGTAGAAACTCTAGACTAGCGCATGCTGTGCAGTGATCCAGCTACTTGCTTTCTGGTGATAGAAATTTTTCGCGTCTACAGTCGTAACTTTGAGTTATTTGCACTGAGTAAGTAATTAACTCAGTTCGCAGTGGGAATTAGATTTTTCCTTACTGATCGACACTGAGGAATTCCGAATCATGTGTCGATTGGACTTATATTTATTTGAGTTGGTGCGGACATTGTCTTCGATCAATCTTCAGCTGTGAACACAGCTGGTGTTTTTCAGCTATTCTTATTTACTGTTTTTGTGTAGTATGTTTGCTAACTAATGTATTGGGTGCTCGAGTTAATTTCAGTTCACTTAATCACTTAATAGCTTATCAACAGCTTATGAATATTTCATTGACTTCACGAATAATAAACTTTTATTGTTAAACTTAATCAACAGTAATTGGAGTATATTATTCAGATCTGCTGCATCTAAGATAAACTTAACGTTAATTTCTTTTCTAATTAATACAGCAGAAGCTATTTTATTATTTTATTTTTATTTAAATTGACCAATACTAGAGAGAAACAAAGATCGTCTTAGTGGACAACGAGGAGCCACGGTCATTATCCAGTTGAATAGCTACAATTCTCTACAAACCGTTGCGAAGTGCGTAGCAGAGGATACTTCTCATGCTTTCACTTTCTGAATGTCTTCCCGTTTCATCCACTTACGGAGGGTGGGATGAATGTCTGCTTAAATGTCTATGTATTCGCTGAGGTTAGTCCACCGAGCGCGGTGACGTAGTGATCAGCACACTAGACTTCTAACGCTTTGGACGACTGAAAGTGATGAAGTATGTGAGTAAACTCCCTCTTCTTTGACGATACGACTTACTTGAAATTATCAGCCGACTTTCCTTGCTGGTTAGCTTGCTGCTGCAACCTCCTTTTCTCTTGTTCTCCGAAGGATATCTGCTAGGAACAGGAATTTTTCAATACTCTTTCTACTTCTAAAATTAAGCAGACGTACGCAATTTCTTTTGCTTCACTTCACGATGTATATTTGACTAACAAACTTTTACAAATATCATTCTTCACATAAACAAACACTATCAAGTGAGTCTCTTCGCGTGTCCAAAGGTTATAAACAGAGTTCATTTACACACATGAAAAGGTTGGCTAAAAAAAGTCCATTCCCATTCTGAATTTGAACACACGTCTTATGTTCTCCAAGTCCAAAGCGAACATTGATTAAAAGTCTTTTGCCAGCCCCATTGTTTTTTTGTCACTACAATCGTCAAAGTTACAGAACAGCACTGAATGCATAAACATTCCTTGTTCTTTCACTACGGTTTCCATGGCGGGACCGGCAAACACTTGCCGGCACCGTTCGACCGCCGCGTCTACAGTTGTCTCACGATAAACTGCAAACCTGCACACACAGGGAGGTGCTGCGCGGAAATTCTCGAAACACTAAAGGCTCGGATTCGGAAACAAGACTGTTGAAATCCGCACTGCGCCATGCTGATTTCCCCAAACTGCTTCAGGAAAATGCCGGGATGGTTCCTCTGAAACGGCATGGTCGATTTCCTTCCCCATCCTTTCCTAATCCGAGCTTATGTTCCGTCTCTAACGACCTCGTTGTCGACGGTACGTTAAACACCAATCTCCTCCTCCTCTGCAGTTAGTTTAATCTTGTCTATGCGGTCCTTACGGGTAGCATATTCGTACAGTTTCAATACAGTGTCAGCTGTGTATGTAGGATTCCTCGGGGTTATTCAAGTTATTCACGTCTATCTTCTAGCGCCTGTCTATTAGAGGTTTCTTACCACTTCTGTGACATTCTCCGTTAGTCAAACTAACCAGTTATCATAACCGTTACGTTCGATATGACCTGTTTGTCTTGTATGGTATGGGTCTCATACACTTGAACACTATTCTTGGTTGGATAGCATCAGTGTTTTGTAATCTAGTTTAGAGACTGTTTGCTTTACACCGTTGCATTGCCAGCAAACAGAGGTCTGACATCCGATTTTGACCACTACTGAGCTTACGTGATCGTTCCATTTCATATACCCACGAACTGTTACGCCCAGTTATTTGTATGAGTTGACATCCTATTTGTGCTCCACTTACGTTGTGGACACAGAATAGTGCATTTTTGGCGTTTTGTAACGAACACAATTTTACATTTCTGAACATGTATCATAAGTTGCTCAGTTTATGAACATGTTTGAAATTCTGTCGAGATCCTACTGTGAGAAATGTCACAGATGCACCACTTCTCGGCTAGATGTCCATGAATGTTTTGATGCTAGTTATGTTCAAAGAAGTGATAAATATTGTTTCAGAGATGTCACTGGCAATGTCGTCCGTTTACATTCATCTAAAACTGGCATCTGTGTGCTAAAATTCCCCAAAAAACCAGATGTTTCACGAATAATAGCTGCAGCTTCAGCCAAACTCTCCTGAAGTGTCCGTTGAAGTCTTGTGCACCAAACGCTTCATCTACTCCCATGAAAAGAAATCCATAGAGATAAGATCGGGTGAACATGATGGCCGTAGTACTGGCACATCCCTCCCAGTCGAAAAATTGAGGAAAACATTTAAATATTTTCTGAAGCCAACGGCAAAATGTGTTAGGGAGTCGTCATCATCATCCTTGCCAACTGCTATCGGTCTTCTCCAACATTTCTTGTAGTATTTCACCGAGCATATCAGGCAGATGATACGGCTCAGTTAGGCGGTCGTAAACAGTCGTAAACATTTATTGAAAATCTTTATTGATGGTGGAAGACAGGAAGTGCTTTTGGGATTTTTTAATTCCCACAAGGGACCCTTTGAGTGTGAGGTCGCAAAAGGTCAACGGTTCGGCGCCCCACGTATTGTCTACCATGCAACCACAATATTGGCCGCTAATGGCAAAGGGGGCGGAACTGGAAGTATCCAACAGTGAGCACAGAATGAAGCTATGGAGCGTCGTTGAACTCCTCAGTCGACTGGTAAGTAACTCACAACAGAGCTAGTGGTGTTGATACAAAGCAGAGCAGTGGTAACGATGAACAAAGCAAACATCGCATTATATCTACAACATTTACCGATGTTTACATTCGTCAGAAAGGAACCCAAGGAAATTCGCAGAGGGAGAAAGAAGTGACAGATGAAATATTAGCGTTCCTGCAAGACGACTCAGTGGATTGTGTGGTGTCGAAACGCTAGACCGTGCGGACAATGTACAAGGCGAGAACAATGATGATGAAACGCGCTTAACAAGTGAAAGTGATATTGAAGCAGGTGTCGGGGATGTAGCTCATCATCCTTGTCAGGCAGGGAGCTACAACCCCTTCTCCAGTGAAACTTAATGAAGGACAATTATTGTCCAAGGAGCGTGTATAAAACATAACTACGTACATGGGGGATCATCTGGAGCATAGTAAAAAAACAATTATGAACATATTTCGAAAGCCCACAGCTTTATGATACTGTAATGCGTAAGAAAAACTACGGATACTGAAGAGAGGACAAGGTGCAATTATTACAAAAAACGGTGTTTGCGCTTTTCAAGGATGCTCGGTACAATTTACTGGATGTGTTTGATAGTGGTGGTGGTGGTTAGTGTTTAACGTCCCGTCGACAACGAGGTCATTAGAGACGGAGCGCAAGCTCGGGTTAGGGAAGGATTGGGAAGGAAATCGGCCGTGCCCTTTCAAAGGAACCATCCCGGCATTTGCCTGAAGCGATTTAGGGGAATCACGGAAAACATAAATCAGGATGGCCGGAGACGGGATTGAACCGTCGTCCTCCCGAATGCGAGTCCAGTGTGTGCTTGATAGTGACCTACTACGTTAAGTACATCAAACTGTGCACGATTTAGATTACAGGGTTTCAGGGGAAGCATTGAACGTTAGCGTATTTTCAAACACTGCTACCGAATTGGAAGACGTGAAATAGTTTAATTGAAATAAAAAATATTCATCTTAACGATGCACAGTAAACTGCGGAGTCAGCTCGAAAACTTGTGGGTGAAATAAAGCAACTTGTCCAATCGTTAAGTAAGGAACTTGTCTTCAGCTCCTAGCAATCAGAATTTTAGGAGGAGATGCATATGAAATGAACTCTGGAAATTAGAGGTACCAAGACAGTTGTGCCAAGATCAACTAACATCCATGCCTTAACGCATTCGTATACCATTATGCCGACTGTCAATCTCGATTGTAAATTGGTTAGAACTTATTTATTATGCTGCGAGAAGTTAGAAGTGCTCTCCCCCTACGATTATTTCTCGTTTGGGTGGTTTTGCAAAGGGCAGTAGGAAATACTTACGTCACAGGAAGCAAGAGTGGGAGAATGGACGTAAGAGAACTACAACTATGGTATGAGCACTGCTTTTGACCAATAGATGACCAAAATCAATTGCTTTTGCTTGATTCCTGGCTTGCGTCTAAAAATCACACTTCTTTAGGACAAAATAACCCTTTTGAAAAGTGTGTGAGATTGCAATTCATAGCACCTCGAACCATTGGAGAAATTCAGCCTCTGAATGTTTTTTTTTTCGTGCTTATAAAACACATTATCGTATCATCGCTTTATCTGCAGCTACGCCTTAAAGGATAGCCAGTTTCACGATCAGTTCTACGACAGACTGTTTCGCATTCGGTTGGATGCCTTCACATTTTATCAGTTCTCATCTTCCCGCTACACCAATATGATTCTATATGCATTCTTTAAGAGCGGATATCTGGCTGAACGACGTGCACAGTTTGTAACACCCGAGCAGTTCGCCTTAGATTTTTCACTCGGTTTTCGTGGTGCAAGATAATCTTTTGTTTTGAACATTTCTTGATTGTCGAAGATGTCCATTTAGTGAAGTGTAATACATACATCCCTTAGAAGGTTGAACTCTGCACGTCTCAGACACCCATTTTCTGTCCCCCTGCTGATGCTCGTGGTGAGCCAGTAGCAGGTAATATTTTTCCTGTCATAATGGTCAACACAACGCTTTTAAATGAGCCTTACTGAAGACGGAATTTGCGACCTCGCACTCAAGGGGTCCCTTGTCAGACATGGCTACTGTGTCTTTATATATTCCTTCCCTTGTGAAGGCAAGATCATCAGTACACAAAACCACTTTTGGAAGTCAGAGATATTTACAAGTTAGTGTAGATACATTTGCCAGAATCACGCGCGTTGGGGAAAGCCAGGTGTTGTATCTTATGATGCTTGAATAATACAGGACGTTCCACATACTGACATTGGAGGTAATGTGCGCCCCGATGGCTGAATGGTCAGCGTGGCGGACTGCCGTCCTAAGGGGCTCGGGTCGATTCCCGGCTGTGTTGGGGATTTTCTCCGCTCAGGGAGTGGGTGTCGTGTCGTCTTAATCGTCATCCCCATCCGGCGCGCAGGTCGCCCACTGTGGCGTCGAATGTAATAAGGCCTGCGCCAAGGCGGCAGGACCTGCCACGTAAGGAGCTTCCCGGCCAATGATGCCAAACGCTCATTTAATTTCCATTGGACGTATTTAGTGTTGGTGATAGTGTTGTACTCATTTCGTTGAACACAGGTTCCCCAAACTGAACAGTTCGCACACCGCTAGATGTACTAGGTTACCATCGGTCTGGATCAACGGATACTGTTTCTCGAAGACGGGAATCAAGTCTTAGAAATGTGATATGATTTCGTAACGTCTTCCCTGGAAATCGTTCTACATACAGCCGCCTTAATGATAGACTGTTGCATCGTGTCTCTCCACAAATGTGACGCATGTCAGCTAAGCCGGTTTGAGCTTAATTGACCGTCAAGAAACTGTAAATCTCTGTAGAAACTTTCATATAAACACATTACGGAATGGCTCTGAGCACTGTGGGACTTAACTGCTGAGGTCATCAGTCCCCTAGAACTTAGAACTACTTAAACCTAACTAACCTAACGCCCGAGACAGGATTCGAACCTGCGACCGTAGCGGTCCCTCGGTACCAGACAGTAGCGCCTAGAACCTCTCGGCCACCCCGGCTGGCTATAATCACATTACATAATCAATAATTATGGTATTATTTATCCAGGGAAGTGGACACTGCTCGCATGAATGAAAACTTCCCCTTCCTAGTAGTAAGATCTAATTGAGTTGCAGTTCAGATTCCTGTGTCAGCGAGTCAAAACAGCAGTGAGCGTTGGCTTAAAGGGACCCTTGGCGCCGAACCCTTCAAGGACCCCTAGGGGGCAAACGGTGCACCTGTGACATTTGAGTCACTTAACAAAAGCGTTTTTTTTATGTACCCTCATAAATCTACGGATTCGCATAAGACTTCTTTTTTACACCCTGTAGATGACTGCATCATCTGCATAACATCTTAAGTTACTATTGATTTGTTTAACAGTGTACCATAAATAAAATGAACAGAAGTTGTTACAAATTTAACTGTATCTCTTATTTAAATAATGCAATAAAAAAATATATATATATATCATGGGACTCAGTATGCTGAAGTCGGTGGAGTATTTTCGTTTTTTTTTGTTTTTTTTTTTGTAAAAAAAAACAAGGGAGGCTGGCTAAGAGCCCTTGCACTTTATTTGGCTTCCACTCTTTCTTCAATCACTATACATGTAAGGACTCCATGTTTGTAGTATTAGTTTAATTCTGAATAAAAGTGTTAATTCGAACTTAAATGACTTACTGTTCGATTCAACACAGACCTTAATTATCATATATTATCTGTATTGGCAAAATTTTGTTTCGGCTGATAATTTACGCTGGGAAGCGACAGTTTTGTGTGTGTCGATTACGCGCCATCCGCGTGTTATCGGATGCGTATTTGCATCCACTCTTTCAGAATTTGCACTCTAATATTGTTTATAACACAAAGTACGATTAATTTTGTTGGCCACTGCTACATATTTGATCGCTTTGCGCTATCCAACTTATCACGCGCCTTGTTTCATCAGGCCGGAAAAATCTAAGGTATCAGAGAGCATATTCCGGCAAAGGGGGAGTTTTTTTTTAATCTACCGTAAACTTTGAACGTGTGTTTTTTTACTTGCACTGTAGCCTTTGTCATACGTCTCATCTCGGAACACTTAACATTCTATCTTGACTCCAGAACATATATTATGGGAAGTATGACACTATGAATACATCTCTGGCGGACGCCTGGTGTTGCTTGTACACCTGCCGATGGTTTTCCATCCGGGATAACATGCTGTATTCTCCCCACCAAGAAATAATCATCAAGACAGAAATTTTGTTTGATAGCCATTATGCACTGTAGGCCGGTATGAGGTAGGGGACTTGCCTGATGACGTGATAGGATGATGATGATGTTTGGTTTGTGGGGCGCTCAACTGTGCGGTTATCAGCGCCCGTGCAAATTCACAACCTTTCCTCAGTCCAAACTCGCCACACTCATGAATGATGATGAAATGATGAGGACAACACAAACACCCAGTCAGCTCGAGGCAGGTGAAAATACCTGACCTGGCCAGGAATCGAACCCGGGACCCCGTGCTCGGGAAGCGAGAACGCCACAAGATGCGGACGATGGGATAGGAGAAGAAATAGGAGCCGAGAGGGAGGAGACAGAGGAACCAGTATTAGAATCAGAATTTAAAAGATCTTTATAAGACTTAAGATTAAATATGCCAGAACGGACAGGTAACATTCCACCGGAATGTCTATAATCATTGGGGGAAGTTGCAACAATGCTACTGTTCACGGTGGTGTGTAGAATGTATGAGACTGGCGATATGCCATCAGACTAACGGCGAAATATCACCTACACAATTCCCAATATTTTAAGAACTGACAACTGCGAGAATTATTGTACTGACAATACTACAACTAATGCATCCAAGTTGCTATCAAGAATGGTATACAGAAGAATTGAAGAAGAAAACTGAGGATCTGTTGGATGACTATCAGGTTGACCTTATGAAAATTAAAGGCATCGGAGAGGCGGTTGCCGCGCAGAGGGGTCGCGCGGTCTCAGGCACGATGTACGGAGTGCACGGCTCCTCCCGCCGGAGGTTCGAGTCCTCCCTCGGGCATGGTTGTATGTGTTGTTCTTAGCGTAAGTTAGTTTAAGTAGTGTGTAGGTCTAGGGACCGATGACCTCAGGAGTTTGGTCCCTTAGGAATTCACACACATTTTTGGAGAGGCAGTTCTGATGTTACGGCTGATAATGGATGCAAGACCAAGAAAAACCAAGACAAGTTCATAGTATTTCTCGATGTAGGAATACCGCTCCACAATGAAAATGCTACAAGGTGTTCGAAACCCTGGGAGAAATGGGGGTAAGCTACAGGGAAAGGCGGGTAATATACTGGGTGGTCAAAAAGTCTCTATAAATGCGAAAACTGAATAAATCACGGAATAATGTAGATAGAGAGGTTCAAATTGACACACATGCTTGGAATGACATAGGGTTTTATTAGAACCAAAAAAAAAAAAAAATACAAAAGTTCAAAAAATGTTGGACAGGTGGCGCTTCAACTGATCAGAATAGCAATAATTAGCATAACAAAGTAGGACAAAGCAAAGATGATGTTTTTTACAGGAAATGCTCAATATGTCCACCATCATTCCTCAAAAATAACTGTAGTCTAGGAATAATGTTGTAAACAGCATTGTAAAGCATGTCCGGAGTTATGGTGAGGCATTGGCGTCGGATGTTGTCTTTCAGCATCCCTAGAGATGTCGGTCGATCAAGATACGCTTACCACTTCAGGTAACCCCAAAGCTAATAATGGCACGGACTGAGGTGGGGACCTGGGAGGCCAAGCATGACGAAAGTGGCGGCTGAGCACACGATCATCACCAAACGACGCGTACAAGAGACGTTTCACACTTCTAGCAATATCTGGTGGAGCGCTATGCTGCATAAACATCGTACGTTCCAGCAGGTGTTTATCAGCCAGACTGGGGATGATGCGGTTCTGTAATATATCGGTGTACCTCTCACCCGTCACGGTAGCAGTTACAAAACCAGAATCACGCATTTCCTCGAAGAAAAAGGGCCCGATAACGGTAGATGTGCTAAATCCAACCCATGACGTGTCTTTCTCGTCGTGCAACAGTTTCCACGACAGTTCTAGGATTTTCGGTAGCCCAAATTCTGCAGTTGTGGGCGTTGACAGACCCTCGGAGCGTGAAATGAGCTTCGTCGGTCCACAACACGTTACTCAACCAATCGCCATCTTCGCCATCTTTTGAAACGCCCACACCGCAAATATCCTCCGCTTCACTAAACCGCCAGGTAACAGTTGATGATGCCGATCGATTTTGTACGGATAGCATCGGAGGGTACGCCTAAGTGCCAACCAAACAGTAGTCTATGGAGGCCGGTCGGAATGGCCGAGCGGTTCTAAGCGCTACAGTCTGGAACTATGCGACCGCTACGGTCGCAGGTTCGAATCCTGCCTCGGGCATGCATGTGTGTGCTGCCCTTAGGTTAGTTAGGTTTAAGTAGTTCTAAGTTCTAGGGGACTGATGACCTCTGAAGTTAAGTCCCATAGTGCTCAGAGCCATTTGAACCATTTTGAAAGTAGTGTATGGAATGCCGGTGCGACGTGCAACTGTACGAGCGCTGACTTCCTCGTGCATAGACGAACCCGCTACAATCTCCATTTCTTCCTGTACTGTCTCAGCAGCATTACGCCTTGTGCTCGGTCGGCCACTACAGCGTCTATCGTCTAAACAACTCGCGGCTTCGAACTTCGAAATCATTCTCACTACAGCTACATTTGTCAACGGACTTGTACCCGTTCGAATCCCCTTCCTAAGGCGATAGGATCGTAACGCTGAACTAGCACGTTCCCCATTCTGATAATACAGCTTCACTAAAAGCGCATTTTCAGGCAACGTCAACATGCTGGCGGATCTGATTCTCTCTCTCTTTTTTTCTCTATTGTTATTTTAAAGCCTGTACAACAGGCAGGCTGCCAGCAACGTTCTATGCTGCTCTTCAGCCATATGATACACAATGAGAAAAAACAGAAAGATTACACATAGGTTACAGAACGATGGGCAAGAAAACGGTTGACACAGAAAGACAAACACGGAGCCGTTCACACTCGACGATAATCGACACTTGAAACTGTTGACACGACGCACAAACAATGAAGACGGCGATGGCACAGGTGAACGATGGAGAGCGACGGTGAACACTGAGCACTAAACACGACAGCACACACGAGACACTGATGGCGATGATCTCCGGCGCGCGAAAGTCCACGTAGCATGTGCGAGTCCGGGGACCTGCCAAGAGGGGAAAATGGCGGGGGGGGGGGGGGGGTGGGGGTGGAGAGGGGAGAACAAAGACGCCAATGGTAGAGGAGATGGGAGGAGGAGTAGAGGAACAGGGGAGGGGAAGCCCAGGGGAGGAGTGGGGAGAAAGGGAGGAGGGAGGGAGGGTGCCCAAAGGAACAGACACAGGAAGAGGGAAGGAGGATCAAAGTTGGTAGGAGGGGTATATGGAGGGGAGGAGGACATCATCAGGGAGGGGGAGCTGGCGGAAGCCACCTTGGGAGAGGGTAAGGGGGGTGGAGAGATGGAGACCGGGTGGGACATGGGAATACAGGCGCGGCAGTGGGCAGGGGCGGGAGAGGATGGGCGAGACAAGCGGGTGAGGAGGGTCGAGTTTGCAGGAGGTGTACAGGATCCTTAGCCTCTCAAGGAAAAGGAGAAGGTGGGGGAATGGAATGAGATCGTACAGGATCCGCGTGGGGGAGGGAAGACAGATGCAATAGGCGAGGCGGAGAGCATGGCGTTCAAGGATTTGGAGGGATTTGTAAAAGGTAGGAAGGGCGGAGATCCAGGCCGGATGGGCGTAACAAAGGATAGGGCGGATGAGGGATTTGTAGGTGTGGAGTATGGTGGAGGGGTCCAGACCCCACGTACGCCCGGAAAGGAGCTTGAGGAGACGGAGACGGGAGCGTGCCTTGGCTTTGATTGTCTGGAGATGTGGGGTCCAGGAGAGTCGACGGTCGAGGGTGACGCCAAGGTACTTGAGGGTGGGGGTGAGGACGATAGGACGGCCATAGACAGTGAGATAGAAATCAAGGAGGCGGAAGGAAGGGGTGGTTTTGCCTACAATGATCGCCTAGGTTTTGGAGGGATCTGATTCTCTCTCTCATTACAGCTCCTTTTGTACACGATTGTCATGCGCAGTCACTGACGCTTTACTGTCCAGCGCCATCTGTCGGACATTTTGTGAACTTATTTGGGTTCTATTAAAACCCCATGTTATTCCAAGGATGTATGTCAGTTTTTACGTCTCTATCTACATTATTCCGTGGTTTATTAAGTTTTCAAATTTATACTGACTTTCGATCACTTGGTACAATATGTACAAGAACCGAGAGGAAGTAATAAGACTGGAAGACCAAGAACGAAGTGCTTGGATCAAAAACGGTGCAAGACAGGGATGTTGTCTTTCACCACTACTTTCAACTTATATGTCGAGGAAGCAATGGCGGAAATTAGAGTAAGTACAGTAGTGGTATACAAATTCAGTGTAAAAGGATATTAATGATGAGATTCGCTGATGACATTCCTATCCTCAGTGGAAATGAAGAAGAATTACGGGATGTGATAATGGAATGAACTGTGCAATGAGTACAGAATATGGACTGAGAGGAAATCGAAGAAAGACGAAATAAATGAGAAGTAGCGAAAAGCGTAACATCGTGATTGATGGTCACGAAGTAGATGAAGTTAAGGAATTCTACTACCTAGACAGCAAAGTAACCAACGACGGACGGATTAGAGAGGGCATCGAAATCAGACTAGCAGTGGCAAAAAGGCTATTCCTGGCCAAGATAAGTCTATTAGTATCTAACGTAGGCAATAATTTGAGAAAGAAATTTCTGAGAATGTACATTTGGAACACAATATTGTGTGGTAGTGAAACATGGACTGTAGGAAAACACGAACACAACTGAACGAAGCATTTGAGATGTGATGCTACAGAAGAATCTAGAATGAGATTTTACTCTGCAGCGGAGTGTGCGCTGATCCTTTCTTTCAGGAGTGCTAGTTCTGCAAGGTTCGCAGGAGAGCTTCTGTAAAGTTTGGAAGGTAGGAGACGAGATACTGGCAGAAGTAAAGCTGTGAGTACCGAGCGTGAGTCGTGCTTCGGTAGCTCAGATGGTAGAGCACTTGCCCGCGAAAGGCAAAGGTCCCGAGTTCGAGTCTCGGTCGGTCACACAGTTTTAATCTGCCAGGAAGTTTCACTACAGAAGAATGTTGAAAATTAGGTGGACTGATAAGATAAGGAATGAGGAGGCTCTTCGCAGGAATGGCAAGGAGTGGAATATGCTGAAAACACTAACAAGAAGGAGTGACGCGATTTTAGGACAGGAGCTGTAGAGGGTACGAATTGTAGAGGAAGACGGAGATTGGGGTACATCCAGCAAATAGTCGAGGATGTAGGTTGCAAGTGCATCTATGAGATGAAAAGATTAGCACAGAAGAGGTACTTGTGGCGGATTGCATCAAAGTAAGCTGAAGACTGATGATGCAAAAAAACAAAAAGAAAGATTGTACTTTTGTCAATAAGCGTTCGTGTGATGCTGAGTCAGTTGCCTTTCGGGAGAAATACCGCATCTGCCTGATTGCATTGAAATATGGCCTTCAGGCTGTCATGTATATTAACAAAAAAATATCCACCACGACCTGTTTTAGGTAGGAATCGTGGATACAAAACTGTTCCAGATGTTTCGCTACATTTGGCTATTTGATTGATTCTGGTGAGGCACCTAAACAGCGTGATCATCGGTCCCATCAGATTAAGGAAGGGTGGGGAAGGAAGTCTGCCGTACGCTTTCGAAGGAACTAACGCGGCATTTACCTGAAGCAGTTTATGGAAACTACGGGAAAGCTAAATCTGGACGGCCGGACGCACGGTTCAACCGTCGTCCTCCTGAATGCTAATCTAGTGTGCTAACCACTGAGACACCTCGCTCGGTGCACTTCATTTGACATCAGAATGCCTGCTAAGGTTCTAACACAGAAGCATGTAAAGGATGTTAGGCGGAATGTTCCTAGCATCTGATCCCCGCCCCCTCTGTTTGCAATACAGGGTGGTCCATTGATAGTGACCGGGCCAAATATCCCACGAAATAAGCATCAAACGAAAAAACTACAAAGAACGAAACTCGTCTAGCTTGAAGGGGGAAACCAGATGGCGCTATGGTTGGCCCGCTAGATGGCGCTGCCATAGGTCAAACGGATATTAACTGCGTTTTTTAAAATAGGACTCCCCATTTTTATTACATATTCGTGTAGAACGTAAATAAATATGAATATTTTAGTTGTACCACTTTTTTCGCTTTGTGATAGATGGCGCTGTAGTGGTCGCAAACGTATAAGTACGTGGTATCGCGTAGCATTGCGCCAGGGTGGGCGGTATTTGCTTCGTCATACATTACCCGTGTTAAAATGGACCGTTTACCAATTGCGAGAAAGATCGATATCGTGTTGATGTATGGCTATTGAGATCAAAATGCCCAACGGGAGTGTGCTATGTATGCTGCTCTGTATTCTGAACGACATCATCCAAGTGTCCGGGCCGTACGCCAGATAGTTACGTTATTTAAGAAAACAGGAAGTGTTCAGCCACAAATGATGATGCCCAAGTAGGTGTTTTAGCTGCTGTCGCGGCTAATCCGCACATCAGTAGCAGACAATCGGGAATCTCAAAAAGTCGGTGTTGAGAATGCTACATCAACATCGATTGCACCCGGACCATATTTCTATGCACCAGTAATTGAATCGCGACGACTTTGAACGTCGTGTACAGTTCTGCCACTGGGCACAAGAGAAATTACGGGACGATGACAGATTTTTTGCACACGTTCTATCTGGCGACGAAGCGTCATTCACCAACATCGGTAACATGGGCAACGGAAAATCCACGATGGCTGCGACAAGTGAAATCAGCGATCTTGGCGGGTTAATGTATGGTGCGGCGTTATGGGAGGAAGGATAATTGGCCCCCATTTTATCGATGGCAATCTAAATGGTGCAATGTATGCTGATTTCCTACGAAGTGTTCTACCGATATTACTACAAGATGTTTCACTGCATGACAGAATGGCGATGTAGTTCAAACATGATGGATGTCCGGCACATAGCCAGGGTGCGGTTGAAGCGGTATCGAATAGCATATTTCATGACAGATGGATTGGTCGTCGAAGCACCATACCATGGCCCGCACGTTCACCGGATCTGACGTCCCCGGATTTCTTTCTGTGGGGAAAGGTGAAGGATATTTGCTATCGTGACCCACCGACAACGCCTGACAACATGCGTCAGCGCATTGTTTGTGCATGTGCGAACATAACGGAAGGCAAACTACTCGCTGTTGAGAGGAATGTCGTAACACATATTGCCAAATGCATTGAGGTTGACGGACATCATTTTGAGCATTTATTGCATTAATGTGGGATTTACAGGTAATCACACTGTAACAGCATGCGTTTTCAGAAATGATAAGTTCACAAAGGTACGTGTATCACATTGGAACAAACGAAATAAAATCTTCAAACGTACCTATGTTCTTTACTTTAATATAAAAAACCTTCCTGTTACCAACTGTTCGTCTAAATTTGTGAGCCATATGTTTGTGACTGTCTCAAAGTGAAAAAATTGGTCCAATTAAAACATTCATATTTCTTTACGTACTACACGAATATGTAATAAAAATGGGGTTCCTATTTAAAAAAAAAAAAACGCAGTTGATATTCGTTTGACCTATGGCAGCGCCATCTAGCTGGCCAACCATAGCGCAATCTGGTTTCCCCCTTCAAGCAAGACAACTTTCGTTCTTTGTAGTTTTTTCGTTTGACGCTTATTTCATGAGATATTTGGCCTGGTCACCATCAATGGACCACCCTGTATATCGTGCGTCACGCCATGTGCTTTGGATCTTGCACATACAAGAGTTCTAAAAAAGGACGTGATGCCCTAGCTGTTTAGCACTATGAAATCGTAACGGATCATCCTGGCCCAGGAGTAGCGTCACTGACTAGTGGTGAAAACGTTCTAGGCTAAGAATCCGATCCTTTTTTTTTTTTTTTTTTGGTCATCAGTCTACTGACTGGTTTGATGCGGCCCGCCACGAAATCCTTTCCTGTGCTAACCTCTTCATCTTAGAGTAGCACTTGCAACCTACGTCCTCAATTATTTGCTTGAGGTATTCCAATCTCTGTTTTCCTCTACAGTTTTTGCCCTCTACAGTTCCCTCTAGTACCATGGAAGTCATTCCCACATGTCTTAGCAGATGTCCTATCATCCTGTCCCTTCTCCTTATCAGTGTTTTCCTTATATTCCTTTCCTCTCCGATTCTGCGTAGAACCTCCTCATTCCTTACCTTATCAGTCCACCTAATTTTCAACATTCGTCTGTAGCACCACATCTCAAATGCTTCGATTCTCTTCTGTTCCGGTTTTCCCACAGTCCATGTTTCACTACCATACAATGCTGTACTCCAGACGTACATCCTCAGAAATTTCTTCCTCAAATTAAGGCCGGTATTTGATATTAGTAGACTTCTCTTGGCCAGAAATGCCTTTTTTGCCATAGCGAGTCTGCTTTTGATGTCTTCCTTGCTCCGTCCGTCATTGGTTATTTTACTGCCGATCCTAGCCACTACTTAAATTTTAATAATCATCATCAGCAATGGCGACCGAAGACGTTGAGTTTTATGAGCCATCCTCGTTCTGTCAATGGCCCCGTTGAAGAGGGCAGAGGAGCGGAGAGAGTTTCAGGGTAATCTCTTGCCTTTGGGGTGGAAAATTGCCCCTAAAAGATAACAGAATTAGCAGTGATCAACGGCATGAGGATGCATAAGGCAGTGGAAACTACTGCATTGCGAACATGTCCACGGGAAATGTGGCCTGTAATTGAAGAAGTGTCATTATGATCTCTTCGTTGGCAAAATATCCTGGATTACTCCTCTATTTGGAACTCTGGGAGGGGACTACAAACAGGAAGGTGAAGATGGTTAAAAACAGAAAAAGCAATTAGAGAGTAACAGTCTATGAGTAGGAACTTAGAATGGCCAAACTAGAAATCTGAAGGGAAGCTAGAAAATCTGAAAATCCACAGTCTTGCTGTGATGAGGGTTAGAAGTGAAATGGAAAAAAGATAAGGATTTCTGGTGAGACGAATGTCGAGCTATATCAACACCAGAATAAAATGGCGTAACAAGAACAAAATTCGTTATGAATGGGAAGGAAGAGCAGAGAGTGAGTTACTGTGAACAACTCAGTGATAGGATTATTCTCATCAGAATCGAGAGGGCATCAGCTCAATATGGTGTTGTTACAAGCAGAAGACGAAGGGACACGAAAGCTGTATGAGGATACTGGACGTGTAATTCAGTATAAGGATGAATCACATAAAACTTGCACCGAAAATACTGTGAAATGAAAAGTGCTATTGTTGCGCAGTTTCCACAGAAGGGGTTGGTAGACAGGGGCTCATATTTGTAACCAATCAACAGATGGTACGGACAGAGCATCGAGTGACATTATACTGAGTGCACTAACCGAAAATTAGTTCGACCAATTAAACAGAGAACCGACTCGTGGAGATAACATCTTGGATCTACTGATAACAAACAGACCCGAACCGTTCGACTCTGTAAGTGCAGAACAGGGAATCAGTGATCATAAGGCCGTTGCAGCATCCCTGAATATGGAAGTTAATAGGAATATAAAAAAAGGGAGAAAGGTTTATCTGTTTAGCAATAGTAATAGCAGACAGATTTCAGATTACCTAACAAATCAAAACGAAAATTTCTGTTCCGACACTGACAATGTTGAGTGTTTATGGAGAAAGTGCAAGGTAATCGTAAAATGCGTTTTAGACAGGTACGTGCTGAGTAAAACTTTGAGGGACGGGAAAAACCCACCGTGGTTCAACAACAAAGTTAGGAAACTACTGCGAAAGCAAAGAGAGCTTCACTCCAAGTTTAAACGCAGCCAAACCCTCTCAGACAAACAGAAGCTAAACGATGTCAAAGCTAGCGTAAGGAGGGCTATGCGTGAAGCGTTCAGTGAATTCGAAAGTAAAATTCTATGTACCAACTTGATAGAAAATCCTAGGAAGTTCTGGTCTTACGTTAAATCAGTAAGTGCCTCGAAACAGCATATCAGCATATCCAGACACTCCGGGATGATGATGGCATTGAAACAGAGGATGACACGCGTAAAACTGAACTACTAAACACCTTTTTCCAAAGCTGTTTCACAGAGGAAAACCGCCCTGCAGTTCCTTCTCTAAATCCTCGCACAAACGAAAAAATGGCTGACATCGAAATAAGTGTCCAAGGAATAGGAAAGCAACTGGAATCACTCAACAGAGGAAAGTCCACTGGACCTGACGGGATACCAATTCGATTCTACACAGAGTACGCGAAAGAACTTGCCCCCTTCTAACAGCCGTGTACGGCACGTCTCAAGAGCAACGGAAGGTTCCAAATGAATGGAAAAGAGCACAGGTAGTCCCAATCTTCAAGAAGGGTCGTCGAGCAGATGCGCAAAACTATAGACCTATATCTCTGACGTCGATCTGTTGTAGAATTTTAGAATATGTTTTTTGCTCGAGTATTATGTCGTTTTTCGAAACCCAGAATCTACTCTGTAGGAATCAACATGGATTCCGGAAACAGCGATCGTGTGAGACCCAACTCGCTTTATTTGTTCATGAGATCCAGAAAATATTAGATACAGGCTCCCAGGTAGATGCTATTTTCCTTGACTTCCGAAAGGCGTTCTATACAGTTCCGCGCTGTCGCCTGATAAACAAAGTAAGAGCCTACGGAATATCAGACCAGCTGTGTGGCTGGATTGAAGAGTTTTTAGCAAACAGAACACAGCATGTTGTTTTCAATGGAGAGACGTCTACAGACGTTAAAGTAACTTTTGGTATGCCACAGGAGAGTGTTATGGCACCGTTGCTTTTCACAATATATATAAATGACCTAATAGATAGTGTCGGAAGTTCCATGCGGCTTTTCGCGGATGATGCTGTAATATACAGAGAAGTTGCATCATAGAAAATTGTAGCGAAATGCAGGAAGATCTGCAGCGGATAGGCAGTTGGTGCAGGGAGTGGCAACTGGCCCTTAATATAGAGAAATGTAATGTATTGCGAATACATAGAAAGAAGGATACTTTATTGTATGATTATATGATAGCGGAACAAACACTGGTAGCAGTTACTTCAGTGAAATATCTGGGAGTATGCGTGCGGAACGATTTGAAGTGGAATGATCCTATAAAATTAATTGTTGGTAAGGCGGGTACCATGTTGAGATTCATTGGGAGAGTGCTTAGAAAATGTAGTCCATCAACAAAGGAGGTGGCTTACAAAACACTCGTTCGACCTATACTTGAGTATTGCTCATCAGTGTGGGATCCGTACCAGATCGGGTTGACGGAGGAGATAGAGAAGATCCAAAGAAGAGTGGCGCGTTTCGTCACAGGGTTATTTGGTAACCGCAATAGCGTTAAGGAGATGTTTAGAGAACACAAGTCGGAGACTCTGCAAGAGAGGCGCTGTGCATCGCGGTTTAGCTTGCTCGACAGGTTTCGAGAGGGTGCGTTTCTGGATGAGGTATCGAATATATTGCTTCCCCCTACTTATACCTCCCGAGGAGATCACGAATGTAAAATTAGAGAGATTCGAGCGCGCACGGAGGCTTTCAGACAGTCGTTCTTCCCGCGAACCATACGCGACTGGAACAGAAAAGGGAGGTAATGACAGTGGCACGTGAAGTGCCCTCCGCCACACACCTTTGGGTGGCTTGCGGAGTATAAATGTAGATTTTTGCGAACATACACTTTTGTAAATGAAACATCCTATTGATATTAACAAACTTAAAGTGGGGTGAATTAGAATGTCAGTGGTGTTTGTTGCAGGGCTCAAGAGCGAGTCGTTTACGAGATATCGTATTTTGAAAAGTTTTCGCACCGACCCTTGTTTGTGCCATTCAGTCTGCGTAGTTGCAACGTACGATCTTGTTATGGTTGCTTGCATTGTGGTTGTCTTTTCCTTTAGTGCTAGTCAGTTGATGTGTTACAGCCCAAGCAGTAGGTCGTGAGTGGACGGTGGAATTTACCAATGCAGAACAAGCCGACATGCTCATGGTGCATGGAGAGTGTAGGAGGAATGCAACTCGTTCTTGTGCGTTGTATGCGACAAGATACCCCTATATACTTCAAGAATCTCGGCAATTATTTATCAACCTCTTCAACCAGTTACGTGAAAGTGGTAGTTAGCACCTAGACACCGTATCAGAAGGAAACAAGTGACGATAGAAGAGGGGGTACCCAGTGTTCGTTCCGCTGTCGCAGTTGATCCGCACGTTAGCTCCCGCAGAGTCGAACGAGGAAGTGGCATGAGTCAGGCAAGTGTCATACGCATTCATCATCATTATAGGTTCAATCCGTATCACATCTCTCTCCATCAAGAAATGCATGGAAACGATTTTGAAAATCGTGTTAACTTTTGTACATGAACATTAAAAGTGAAACCTCCCCTTAGAAAAATTTATAAATGACTGTGCTGATCAACAGCTTACGTAATTTGATTTTTCAAACAGCTGAGCAGAATTGAACGTACTCAGACATTTCTCTCTTTATTTATTCTGATCAGCACTAAACTGCCAACAATATTTTTAGCGCAACGCAATCTGACTTTCAATAATCCCTACAAAAGAATGGCCCTGACTAACAATAACGAATAATTTTCATGAATCACTTACAACACAAAAATCTTCGTTACTCGAACTACTGCAATACATCGAGCGCCAATACCGCCAGCTAAATAAAAGATTCTAACTACTGAAGGCACTAACTACTGATAGTCATAGTTAGCAAATGAAATATTTTGATAGAGAACAAACAATGTATTTACCTTAATAGTGTTCAAAAGTCATTATATATATATACAAATTTACTCTTTCTGATGGACACACGTCCATATCATCCGCTATCAAAACTCCGCCATCTGTCTCCCCACATGCACCACTGCTGGCGGCTCACCTTCAACTGCGCAACCCTATGCGCTGTTCACATCCAACTGCTCAACACTACAATAGCAAATATTCCAACAATGCAAACCAGCCACAGACTTCACACAGCACAGTCAGTGATTTTCATATAGAGCGTTACGTGGCGTTACCAACATAAAAACCCAAACAGTCTACTTACAAAAGAAGATACTCAAGATGTCTCACGTATCATGTTTAGTGATGAAGCCACATTTACCGATCATGGTCAGACAAACTGTTGGTCTGTTGACAATCCCGCTTGGCTTCGTCAGGTGGAACGCCAGCGTCCATGCAGTGTAAACGTATGGTTCGGGTAGCGATCCTTCTGCTTATAGGCCCGTGTTTCATAGGAGGAACACTGAAAGCGCAACTATCGCAGCTTCGTAAAAGACCATCTTTCACGGATGCTATTAGACGCTCCTCTGCAGGCTGGAAAGAACCTGTGGTACCAACATGATGGCTGTCCAGTCCATAGTTCACGAAGTACTGTAGTACGTCTTCACGAATTGTTTCCTGATAGGTGGATTGGACGCAGAGGACATGTTCTTTGGCCGGCCCGTTCCTCGGAGTTGACGGCTGAAGATTTTTTTCTGTGGGGAAAGCTGAAAGACGCTTTCTACAAGGGCAGACCAAATACACCCGATGATATGGGAGGACGTATTACTGCAGCCTCCGAACTTCTCCGTTGAAATGTGGGCACGTGAGAAGGAGTTGCTGCAATCATTCCATACCTGACTGGAGGCGAGCATTGCCGCTGCCGGTGGTCATTTTGAGCACAGCCTGTGATGGTCAGTTGGCTCGTTGCTGTTCTGAATCCACATAACTAATGTGTTCACTTACGTTGTTTCTTCGTGTGTGCTATCACAGTGATTGTACTAGTGTCAGTGTGAGAACTTTTCAAAATACAATATTTCGTAAACGACTCGCACCAGAATCCTGCAACAAACACACTGACATTGTAATTTACCCTACTTTTTGTCTATGAATATCAATAGGCATTCTCCAATTTAAAGAAGTATATGTCTGCACAAAAAATACTTTCTAGATGTTATTGGAATCTGTCGACTGGCTAACAGTACGAGCCCCTGTCTACCAATCCATTCTGTAAAAATCGCATATAAATAGCACTTCCCATTTCCGCAGTATTTGGGACGCAAGCTTTAGTTAATTCATACTGTATAAAGAGAAATAAAAATCTAATAATCATGGGTGATCAGAAAGTTGCATTAACGGAAGGAACAAAAATGGTTCAAATGGCTCTAGGCACTATGGGACTCAACTTCAGAGTTCATCAGTCCCCTAGAGCTAGGAACTACTAACCTAAGGACATCACACACATCCATGCCCGAGGCAGGATTCGAACCTGCGACCGCAGCGGTCTCGCGGTTCCAGACTGTAGCGCCTAGAACCGCACGACCACTACGGCCGGCTAACGGAAGGAAGAGAAAGGGAGATTTTGGATATCGCAGCAGGAATGCGAGAGAAGAAAGACTAAGTTCCGCAAAAAAAATTCTTTTAATAATAGCGAATATGCTGTTCAAAAATCACAAGACGAAGATGTATACTTGGAAAAGATATGGAGATTCGGGAAGATTCCAGCTGGATTATATCATGGTGAGACAGATACTCCAAAATTAGAGCAGATATAGACACAGATTGCGATGTAGTAATTATGAGGAGTAGAGTGAAGGTTAAGAGGCACACGCGGAAAAATCAGCGTGGAAAGGGGTTGGACGCCGCTCATTGGGGCTCATTCCGAAGCGAGACTTCTATTCATTGATATTACAGCCCGAAGACGTGTCTGGAGACGCCTGGGGCAGTGGTGGTATGCTATACTGACTGCCGCTCGCTATAAGGCGCGACAACAAGAGGTGATGACCTGGGGCGCCATTTCATTTCACAGCAAGACACCATTGGCTGTCATCCGCGCTCTTCTGTGATGATATTCTACGCCTCGTTTTGTGCGCTTCGCGGCAAGCCACCATGGGATTACATTTCAGCTTTCGTAATGCCCACCCCCACACGGCAAGAATGTCTGCAGTTTTTCTTTGTGCATTCCAAATCCTACCATGGCCAGCAATGTCTCCGGGTCTTTCTTCAATTGAGAATGTTTGGAGCATTGTGAGCAGGGTCCTCCAAATGCCTTAGGCTTATATCGCGCCAATAGGGCAGAATTTGACACGGTATCCCTCTAGAGGACATCCAGCAACACTATCAATCAACGCTGAGCCGAATAACTGCTCGCATAGGGTTAGGGGTGGACCAGCGCGTTACTGACTTCCTCAATTTGTGAAGCTGAAAAAATGGCTCTGAGCACTATGGGACTTAACATCTGAGGTCATCAGTCCCCTAGAACGTAGAACTACTTAAGCCTAACTAACCTAAAGATATCACACACATCCATGCCCGAGGAAGGATTCGAACCTGCGTCCGTAGCGCTCGCGCGGTTCCAGACTGAAGCGCCTAGAACCGCTCGGCCACATCGGCCGGCTTTGTGAAGCTCTTTCTCTTGAAAAAATAATACAGTTTTTTAGAAAATGTAGCCTAATCATTTGTTAGTTTGAAAATGTTCACCACTTCTATCGATTTTCGTCCCATTCGGATAATGCGTTCATGGTACGTCGATTTCTTTATCTTGCAGCTGGAATCATGATAAAAATGAGTCGCCCTAACTTACATAGGCATCAACTGTACGATCAGTATAAGTTTAAACATGGCTCTGGTTACGTATATCTGTGATGTTTTTATGTAAATCGTTGTGAGCAATGGTTATAAACAGAAGGAGAGCAGAAAGCTACTGCAAGCTGGGGTTGGCGAGTGTTTCCGCCGTGCGGCAAAATGAGCAGCAAAGAGTAAACTCCGAGAGGCAGCCGATCGCTTTGGAATTCCCCTACGACCATCAATTTATTTTATTTATTTTTGGGTCATCAGTGTTCTCACTGGTTTGATGCGGCACAAGACGAATTCCTCTCCTGTGCCAACCTCTTCATCTAAGAATAGCACTTACAATCAACTTCCTGAATTACTTGCTGGATGCGTTCCACTGTCTATCTTACACTACAATTTCTACCTTCTACAGCTACCTTTAGTACCATAGAAGTTATTCCGTGGTGTCTTAAAAGATGTCCTATCATCCTGTCATTCCTTTTCTCTACGATTCTGTACAAATACCCCCCCCCCCTTCCCACTCCATTACCTTATCAGTCCGTCTAATTTTCAACATTCGTCTGTAGTACAACATCACAAGTTCTTCGATTCTCATCTGTTTCGCTTTTTCCTCAGTCCATGATTCACTATCTCACAATTCTGTGCTCCAAACGTATATTATCAGAAACTCATTTTGGCCTATGTTCGATACCAGTAGACTTCTCTTGGTTAGGAATGCCCTTTTTGACAGTGCTAATTTGCTTTTGTGTCCTCCTTGCTCCGTTCATCACTGATTATTTTGATGCCTAGGTAGTAGAATTGCTTAACTTCATCTACTTCATGATCCTCAGTTCTAAAGTTAAGTTTCTCGGTGTTCTTATTTCTCCGACTTCTCTTTATTTTCATGTTTTTTGATTTACTCTTAACGCATATTGTGTTCTCTTTAGATTGTTCATTCCATTCAACACATTTTGTAATTCTGCTTCGCATCGACTGAGGGCAAAAATATCGTCAACGAATATCCCTTGACCCTAAACATTTATCCCATTTTTGATCCTCCCTTGTATTTACATCACTGCTTCTTCAATGTATAGATTGAACAGTATGGGTGAAAGACTATATAAATGTCTTACACCCTATTTAATCTTAGTCTTCCACCTTTATTATTCCCTCTTGGCTTTTGTACATGTTGTATATAACCTCCCTTTTCCTGTAGCTTACCCATATTTTCCTCAGAATTTCTCACATCCTACACCACTTGTCATCACCGAATGCTTTTTCCGGGTCGTCAGATCATATGAAAGCGTCTTGATGTTTCTTTAGTGTTGCTTTCATTTTCAATCGCAACGTCACACGCTTCTCTAATGGCTTTACCGTCCTAAAGCCAAACTGATCTCAATTTTCTTTTCCATTCTTTTGTATATTATTCTTGTCGGAAACTTGGATGCATGAGCTGTTATACTGATTGTGCGATAATTCTGCTCTTGCAGGCTTTGGAATTGTCTGGATGATATTTTTCCCGAAGTGAGATGGTATATCGCCGTATTCATACTTCCGACACACCAACGTGAATAGCCGTTTTGTTGCGACCTTCGCCAGTGATTTTAGAAATTTTGATAGGATGTTATTTATACCTTCTGCAGCCATTTCGTCTTAGCTTCGATACATTTCCTATTTATTTTATTCTTTAGCGTCTTCTATTTCTGTATTCCTCAATTCCCGCGGATATTTTTGTACTTTCTTCTTTCATCTATCAACAAATTTTTTTTTTTGATACCAATGATTTCTTCTCAGTTACCTTCTATGTACCTATGTTTTTCTTTCCAATTTTTGTGATTATCCTTATTAGAGATTTCCATTTCCCTTCAAGTGAACTGCCCACTGAGCTGTTCCTTATCTCAGTATCTATAGCTCCAGAGAATTTCAAGCGTATCTTCTCATTCCTTAGTACTTCTGTATCCCACTTTTTTGCTTATTGATTCTTCCTGACTAGTCTCTTAAACGTATCCTACTCTTCATCACTACTAAATTGTGGTATGAGTCTGTATCTGCTCCTGGGTACGCCTTCAATCCAATGGCTGACTGCGGAATATCTGCCTGACCATGATGTAATCCAACTTGAAACTTGCCACATCTCCTTTTCCAGATATACCACCTCCTCTTATGATTCTTGAATAGATTATTGGTTTGTTCTCAATACTGAAAAGAATAATCATATCACAGCTGTTTACGGTATCATATCTCCGTCCTACCTTCCTATTCGTAACGAATCCTCCTCCTGTTATACAATTTACTGCTGCTGTTGATAATAATCTATACATACTCATCCGACGACCAGAAATCGTTGTCTTCGTTTCATTTCAGTTGACTGGCTCCGCCCCCTCCCCCCCTCATCCACTGTTGTTGTGGTCTTCAGTCCTGAGACTGGTTTGATGCAGCTCTCCATGCTACTCTATCCTGTGAAAGCTTCTTCATCTCCCAGTACCTACTGCAACCTACAATCTCCTGAATCTGCTTAGTGTATTCATATCTTTGTCTCTCTCTTCGATTTCTACCCTCCACGCTGCCCTCCAATATTAAATTGGTGATCCCTTGATGCCTCAGAACATGTCCTACCAAGCGATCCCTTCTTCTAGTCAAGTTGCGCCACAAACTCCTCTTCTCCCCAATTCTATTCAATACCTCCTCATTAGTTATGTGATCTACCCATCTAATCTTCAGCATTCTTCTGTAGCACCACATTTGTAAAGCTTCTATTCTGTTCATGCCCAAACTATTTATCATCGATGTTTCACTTCCATACATGGCTATTCTCCAGAAATGACTCCCTGACACTTAAATCTATACTCTATGTTCACAAATTTCTCTTCTTCAGAAACGCTTTCCTTGCCATTGCCAGTCTGCATTTTATATCTTCCCTACTTCGACCATCATCATTTTATTAGCTCCCCAAATAGCAAAACTCCTTTACTACTTTAAGTGTCTCATTTCCTAATCTAATTCCTTCAGCATCACCGGACTTAATTCGACTACATTCCATTATCCTCGTTTTGCATTTGTTGATGTTCATCTTATATTCTCCTTTCAAGACACTATCCATTCCGTTCAACTGCTCTTCCAAGTCCTTTGCTGTCTCTGAAAGAATTGCAATGTCATCGGCGAACCTCAAAGTTATTATTTCTTCTCCATGGATTTTAATGCCTACTCCGACTTTTCCTTTTGTTTCCTTTACTGCTTGCTCAATATACAGATTGAATAACATCGGGGAGAGGCTACAGCCCTGTCTCACTCCCTTCCCAACCACTGCTTCCCTTTCATGTCCCTCGACTCTTATAACTGCCACCTGGTTTCTGTACAAATTGTAAATAGCCTTTCGCTCTCTGTATTTTTCCCCTGCCACCTTTAGAATTTGAAAGAGAGTGTTCCAGTCAACATTGTCAAAAGCTTTCTGTAAGTCTACTAATGCTAGAAATGTAGGTTTGGCTTCACTTAATCTAGCTTCTAAGATGTGTCGGAGGGTCAGTATTGGCTCACGTGTTCCGATATTTGTATGGAATCCAAACTGATCTTCCCCGAGGTTGGTTTCTACTAGTTTTTCCATTCGCCAGAAAAAAATTCGCGTTAGTACTTCGCATCCGTGTCTCATTAAACTGATAGGTCGGTAATTTTCACATCTGCCAACACCTGCTTTCTTCGGGTTGGAATTATTATATTCTTCTTGAAGTCTGAAGGTACTTCGCCTGTCTCATAGATCTTGCATGGTAGAATTTTTTCAGGACTTGCTCTCTCAAGGCCATCAGGCCATCAGTAGTTCTAATGGAATGTTGTCTACTCCAGGGGCCTTGTTTTGACTCAGGTCTTTCAGTGCTATGTCAAACTCTTCACGCAGTATCATATCTACCATTTCATCTTCATCTACATTCTCTTCCATTTCCATAATATTGTCCTCAAATACATCGCCCTTGTATAGACCCTGTATATAATCCTTCCACCTTTCTGCTTTCCCTTCTTTGCTTAGAACTGGGTTTCCATCTGAGCTCTTGATATTCATACAAGTGGTTCTCTTTTCTCCAAAGGTCTCTTTAATTTTCCTGTAGGCAATATCTATCTTACCCCTTGTGAGATAAGCCTCTACATCCTTACATTTGTCCTCTAGCCATCCCTGCTTAGCCATTTCGCACTTCATGTCTATCTCATTTTCTTCTTCTACTGTATTTCTTTCCCCCATTTCTGTCAATCGTTCCCTTATGCTCTCCCTGAAGCTCTCTACAACCACTGGTTCTTTCAGTTTATCCGGGTCCCATCTGCTTAAATTCCCATCTTTTTGCAGTTTTGTCAGTTTTAATCTACAGTTCATAGCCAATAGATTGTGGCCAGATTCCACATCTGCCCCTTTAAATGTCTTACAATTTAGAACCTGGTTCCTAAATCTCTGTCTTACCATTACATAATCTATCTGAAACCTGTCAGTATCTCCAGGCTTCTTCCATGTATACAATCGTCTTTTATGATTCTTGAACCAAGTGTTAGCTATGATTATATTGTGCTCTCTGCAAAATTCTACCAGGCGGCTTCCTCTTTCATTTCTTACCCCCAATCCATATTCAACTACTACGTTTCCTTCTCTCACTTTTCCTACTCAGAGTTCCAGTCACCCATGACTATTAAATTTTCGTCTCCCTTCACTATCTGAATAATTTATTTTATTTCATCATTTATTCAATTTGTTCGTCATCTGCAAAGCTAGTTTTCATATAAACTTGTACTACTGTAGTAGGCATGGGCTTCGTGTCTTATTGAACCTACTCCTGCATTACTCCTATTTGATTTTGAATTTATAACCCTGTATTCACCTGACCAAAAGTCTTTACCCACTATATATCTTGACTGAGGCTTTGCATTTACTTTTCAGATTTGCAGACTTCCATACCGTGATCAACCTTCTGATATTTCACGCCCAAACTCTTAAAACTGTATCCTTTCTTTGTTTGTTCAAACTTTTCCACATATCACCTCTCTCTTGGCAGTCCGCTCCCAGAGCTCCGAATGGGGCTCTATTTCGGTATCTTTTTCCAATGGAGAGTTCATCACGATACTTTTTCAATTACAGAACGCACGTCCTTTGGATACACATGATGCGCCTTTAATGCAGTGTTTTTCATTGTTTTTTGCATCCTCTGTCAACGGTCTTGCTAAAGGATGGGGAGTAGCGGAAGGTCATCATACACTGAAAAAAAAAGTCTCAGCACCAAAAAATAGTTAAAGTAGAGAAATGGAATTTTGGGAACACTTTCGTTTAGGTAACACACAAAAGTGGTTACCCCTGCAAGATGACAGGTTAATGTAAGCGCAAGGTAACCCATAGCAAAAGTGGAATCCTGGTACACTAATAACTGGTGTACCCACCAGAATGTTGAATGAAAATATGCAAATGTGCATACATTGTGTTGTACTGAAGTTGGGTGTTAGTGTGGGATGGAATTCCATGCCTGTCGCACTTGTTGGGTCACTGCAAGGACGGTTAATGCATCTGTGCATGACGCTGGAGTCGAGGGTGGATGGCCGGCCGCGGTGGTCTCGCGGTTAAGGCGCTCAGTCCGGAACCGCGTGACTGCTACGGTCGCAGGTTCGAATCCTGCCTCGGGCATGGATGTGTGAGATGTCCTTAGGTTAGTTAGGTTTAAGTAGTTCTAAGTTCTAAGGGACTGATGACCACAGATGTTAAGTCCCATAGTGCTCAGAGTCATTTGAACCATTTTTGAACCATCGAGGGTGGATGATATCCTAAATGTGCTCTATCGGGGACAGATCTGGTGATTGAGTAGGCCAAACCAACATGTCGACACTGTAGAGCATGTTGACCACAACAGTAGAATGTGGTTGAGTGTTATGCAGTTGGGAAGCACTGGAATGCTGTTCACGAATGGCAGCGCGAGAGGTCTAATCAAAAAGTGATGTACAAACTTGCAGTTAGGGTGTATTAGATAACCCCGAGAGTACTCCTACTTCCATATGAAACCAAACTCCAGACTATAACAGGAAGCTACTTATCTTAAAGAGGGGCCGTATGTTGTGGTACAAGCTCTTCCATAATAGTCCTCTTGCAGACAATATCGGTATTCTAGTTATTACAAACTGTAGTATCGCTATCGGTAATGTACAAGTCCCACCACATACACTAATTTGGTCACAATATACTGACAGATGCCAACCTGGAGTGCGAGTTAGTGGGCCAGTGACTGAGAGGCTGAGATAGTGACTGAGCTATTGGCTGAGAGACTACGCTAGTGACAGAGACTGAGCCTGAGCCCTCTGGTCCATAGCGGCGATCTAAATATTTGTGGTCGAGTGGGCGTTGCCGGCATTTTGCTTGCGGATCTGTCTTTGGCCTTGTAAGGTGTCAGGAAAATCCAACACCTTCCATGAAAACTCTGACATGATAAGCAAATCCAGTAGTATGTCACGTAGCTCCAAATAAATCGTGACATTAAATTAACCAAAGTAATATGAGTAGCGAGTGAGGAAATGGTGTGCAAATGGATTACCACAGACTAACACAAGAATGCCTAAATGCATGTCATATTTTCCCACCGTGAGACAGACGCATTTGCGAGGGGAGAAACTAGAACACAAGCCGAAAGCAGATCCGGGTTAAGCTAGAAGGCCCTACGATAAGAGACGGACACCCACGTCTTCAGCTAACCACCAGGACCACCCTCCAGCCCATTTTAAAAGATAGAGCCCTCCAGAAGAACAGTATAGATCTTACGATAACTCTAAAAGGGCCACACTAGCTGCAAGTTTTAGCGTGAGACTCTGTTACGTTGCAAACTTTAAAAAGATTGCCCCACCACGAAAAGTATAACGTATCTCATTGGATAAGCAGAATTTTTGTAGGCGGAGCTTAAGGTTAACATTGAGACCCTGATTGGTCAGATGAAAACACAACCAACAAGTGTTTTTTTAAAACCAACTTCAGTAAATTGTAGTAAGGAGAAGTTAGGATAGAGTTGCTCCCGAGACGACGAGATGCGTGGAGCTGTGCCGACCGCCGCTTCCTGACGCTGACTAACCACCGACAAGGTAATGAACGCACGCGATGCCACATAAGCGCGCATAAAGCTTCACTCAAAACTGCAGAAGTCTCATCTGTTACATCCCCTTTTTACGTAATACTAGTGTCGATCGTCTATTAAATCTCATGGTGTTCACATTTGCCACTTGAGGTAAAAATCTGAAACGCGATGATTTTTCTGTTATATAATTATTAAGAAGCCACATCAGCCACTGTAATTTACGACAAGATAGATAAGTAATTAAAGATAATTGAGGTTCACTGTAGACCATTTTGATAGTTTTCTCTTTTGTGAAACTTAATTTAAACCTAGATTATAGATGTGATAATGCATGGTCATCCTTTGATCCGTTGAAGAACTTGGAAACCCACTCAGGGAATATTCGTTCACATTTTTGTTGAACGCAGTTGGTTTTTATCATCCTGTATTAAAATATTTCCTTTTATCAATAGTGCAATTTATAAATAATATTTTGTGTGTAGAATAAAATTTCCAATGCGAAACTTAACTGTTATTTCGACGTTATTTTACCAGCTAACTAAAAATAGGAAAGCCTTGAACCCCTTCCACTAAATTCAGTTAGTATTAAGATTCTTTTACAGGGAGTGCAGTGGAGCTGACGCTGAGATCATTAAGTATTTGGTTATATCATCACTAGTCTCACTGAACTCTTCTGAACTCTACATGTCATGTGTGGTCTGGCGTCTCCTTACCAGCAACAGGTCCCAGGTTCAAACTAGTCAATTCCCTAAAAAACACGCTCAGAGCGTCGTTGCGCGAAAGTGGTAGGGAGACACGATTTAGAACGAACAGAAATCACGCAGAATATTAGAGCCTCTTTCCTGATAGGCGCGCATGATCCAGCCCTTACTACCGATCTTTTTGCTACATCTTTGCTGACTGTTGTGCTGGTGACAGCTTACGCCAGCACACATAACTCCAGGTGTAGGTACAGTGTGTCGGGCAGGGAGTCTAATTGTTTGGTGGCTCACTGCTGGTCTGCTACTAATCAACACATAGCCATCACTGGCACCAAGGCAGAACCAGATTTCATGAGAAAACACAGCAGCCCTCCAGTGAGCTCACGCTTGACATCACCGAAGTCGCAGATGGCAGTGATTTTGGGTCAGCGGAATGCTGGAGCAGGGTATCTGCCTCGGAGATATCCTTGAAGTAACCGATATGGTTCAAAAGTCTCTGAGCACTATGCGACTTAACTTCTGAGGTCATCAGTCCCCTAGAACTTAGAACTAATTAAACCTAACTAACCTAAGGACACCACACACATCCATGCCCGAGGCAGGATTCGAACCTGCGACCGTAGCGGTCACTCGGTTCCAGACTGTAGCGCCTAGAACCGCATGGCCACTCCGGCCGGCTAACTGATATGAAACAGTTAGCTGTGTCACTGTGGTGTAAGTGCTCCTCAAATTGCTGCTGCTGATGCAGATGCCAAACAAGATGGTCTTCCATCTCAGCAGTGCCACGTGGCTATCTGGACCCGGTCCTCTTGCAACCATCCATTCCTGTGACTGCCATTGCCAGCAATCATTTTGGTGGCTACATTCCTTCCACGTCTTTCTGCAATAACGCTAAAGTAACATCGAGCTTCCTGTAGCCATATTACAAACTCAGTGAGGTGTTGGTACTGGTGTCTTTGTCGCCTTAAATGCATTCTTGACTAATACTAACTCGCCACATACAATGTCAAAGGTAACTAACGCTGACAACCGTTACTTAAAGCAAATATGATTTGCATCCTCAAAGTGGTGTTACTACCGCCACTCTTACGCGACTGGAGCGAAATTTTTATAGACATGACTTTTCATGTGTAGAAACCGTTTATGTCGCACAAATCGTTCTTGGCGCTGTGATATTTTTTCTATCAATGTTAAAAAGTGATGGTATGGCTAATCGTTTGTCCAGATTTAATGGTTACTAAAATTTTAATATGGTCTTAACAACAGGACTTCGAATATTTGCTTGACCATGAGTGTCTGTTTTACCTGGGCACGGTGAAATTAAAGTTATGGGGAGTAGTAGGGGAAAGTTCGTGTCACACCGCATTGCAGGTTGCCAAGTATGCATTCAGGGATAAACCTATTGTTCTCTTTTGATTGATAGGTGGTTAATCCTATTTTCTGCTAAGAGGATTAAGACCACCTGGGGATAACCCATCCTTTAAACTGATAGCTCCTTAACCTATTGTTTGGTTAAGTGGTTTTCCATGTCACCTCTACCCCTCCCCACCCTCTCGGACACACAACTACACTTCCGACATAAAAATTAATTGACTAATTAATTAAATGGATTGAGAAAATGGCAACAAATATCTCAATTGTATTTCGGTATTCACGAGATGCTTCAGATTATTGGAATAACCTTTTAATATTTTTGTGGGATCTGAAATTTAAAAACCTCTCTCACACCGGCCTCATTTAGCTTCACTGATCAGGATAGTAAAAAACATGCGTATATTAAGGGAATTTTCATTTACAAATCAGGCTTATCACATTCACACAGTTCAATACTGTTCTGTCCTGATTAAATTGAGCTTAACTTAAATTCCATAAGGCAGTGTAGTAATTTCGAAGTCTCGGTGCGACGAAAATTGTCAGTCGATCTCCTGAAAACATTTGTAATAATTATTAACTTTCGGTGATCACATGGGGAAGACCGGAGATCTGCTGGTAAGACCGTGTTAACCCATTTATTGAAAGTAATAAACTGTATATCTTGAGCGTACAAACCGGCAGGTTCGTCCAGTGTAAATCAGACGTTCCCCACTGATCCCGTGCAACACAGCGTAGTAAGCAGACACTGTCAATAATACTCAGTTAAATAATACGCGAACACACTTACTTTAGTTTAGTTCATGTATTAAATTCCTTCTCATACAAAATCTCATCAAAGTGGCGACTAGCTCAACAATACGTACATATACATCTTCGTTCTTTCACGGCTAATCGGCAAGATCTGAATCTTTCTTTTCATAAGAGGCTACATAGATAGCAGAGAAGCTATTCCATGGAGTAAGTGCCCTCCAAGGAATAATAGGACTTGAAACTACTTTGCACTGATAATAATCGTATATTAAAGTTTAGGAATCGGTAAGATAAGAAGAGATATTTCGAGATGTGTACTGAGTTATATAATTTATAAAATTTCTGAAAATATCGCGGAGAGATCGCTGCAAGAGACATTACAACCTCCCCCAACCACTGTATCAATTTGACTGACTAATTAATTAATTATTTAAATCGATATCCCTTTGTTTTCCTTCTGTGAAAATTGACTGATCGATTGCAGCGTGTGGAATATTGTTTAAACAATGTAGACAATGTGGAATACTGTTTATTTCAAAACATTAACGGATTACAAGGTGGTGTATGATGGAATATTACTTATAGGCCGAGCGGGATTAGCCGAGCGTTCTCAGGCGCTGCAGTCATGGACTGTGCAGCCGGTCCCGGCGGAGGTTCGAGTCCTCCTTCGGGCATGGATGTGTGTGTTTGTCCTTAAGATAATTTAGGATAAGTAGTGTGTAAGCTTAGGAACTGCTGACCTTAGAAGATAAGTCCATATGATTACACACACATTTGAACATTTTTGATTACTTAAAGAATTTGTCAAGAATCGATAGCAGTGTGTGGCATAGTAAACGATTGCTCCGCTTTCTGCGTTCCGATCCCATAAGAAAACACGTAACTACACCGTCACAGATCGCGTAAACATATCTGAAAGTTTTCTCGCGTCTCGCCGCCCGTGCAGGCTGCCCCAGCCGCCCACCACAGGGCCTGCGTCGGTTGCCGGGCCGCGCCACATCGGTGAGAGCCTGAGAAGCGGCGGCGCGCTCGGGCGTGCACTAAGCCTAATCACACTTGCTGTCGGCGTCCGCAGCAATCTCAAGTGGTCTGTATGCACGAACCAACCTGTCGATAACGGAGCACGCGAGAGACGCCTTCCACCCAAAGCAAGTACCTGACAGGGAATCGTTCTGGAAATACTGCTGAACTTAATAAATAATTAATTCCCAGTCACATGAAGGCAGAATGGCTAAGCAGGGATGGCTAGAGGACAAATGTAAGGATGTAGAGGCTTATCTCACGAGAGGTAAGATAGATACTGCCTACAGCAAAATTAAAGAGACCTTTGGAGAAAAGAGAACGACTTGCACGAATATCAAAAGCTCAGATGGAAACCCAGTTCTAAGCAAAGAAGGGAAAGCAGAAAGTATATAGAGGGTCTATACAGGGGCGATGTTCTTGAGGACAATATTATGAAAATGGAAGAGGAGGTAGATGAAGATGAAATGGGAGATATGATACTGCGTGAAGAGTTAGACAGAGCACTAAAAGACCTAAGTCGAAACAAGGCCCTGGGAGTAGACAACATTCCATTAGAACTACTGACAGCCTTGGAAGAGCCAGTCCTGACAAAACTCTACCATCTGGTGAGCAAGATGTATGAGACAGGCTAAATTCCCTCAGACTTCAAGAAGAATGTAATAATCCCAATCCCAAAGAAAGCAGGTGTTGACAGATGTGAAAATTACCGAACTATCATTTTAATAAGTCACACCTGCAAAATACTAACGCGAATTCTTTACAGACGAATGGAAAAACTAGTAGAACCCGACCTCGGGGAAGATCAGTATGGATCCCGTAGAAATATCGGAACGCGTGAACCAATACTGACCCTACGACTTATCTTAGAAGCTAGATTAAGTAAAGACAAACCTACGTTTCTAGCATTTGTAGACTTATAGAAAGCTTTTGAAAATATTGACTGGAATAGTCTCTTTCAAATTCTGAAGGTGGTGGGGGTAAAATACAAGGAGCGAAAGGCTATTTACAATTTGTACAGAAACCAAATGGCGGTTATAAGAGTCGAGGGACATGAAAGGGAAGCAGTGGTTGGGAAGGGAGTGAGACAGGGTTGTAGCCTCTCCCCGATGCTATTCAATGTGTATATTGAGCAAGCAGTAAAGAAAACAAAAGACAAGTTCGGAGTTGGTATTAAAATCCATGGAGAAGAAATAAAAACTTTGAGGTTCCCCGATGACATTGTAATTCTGTCAGAGACAGCAAAGGACTTGGAAGAGCAGTTGAACGGAATGGACAGTGTCTTGAAAGGAGGGTATGGATGAACATCAACAAAAGCAAAACAACGATAATGGAATGTAGTCGAATTAAGTCGGGTGATGCTGAGGGAATTAGATTAGGAAATGAGACAGTTAAAGTAGTAAAGGAGTTTTGCTATTTGGGGAGCAAAATAACTGATGATGGTCGAAGTAGAGAGGATATAAAATGTAGACTGGCAATGGAAAGGAAAGTATTTCAGAAGAAGAGAAATTTGTTAACGTCGAGTAGAGATTTAAGTGTCAGGAAATCTTTTCTGAAAGTATGTGTATGGAGTGTAGCCTAGTATGGAAATGAAACATGGACGATAAATAGTTTAGACAAGAAGAGAATAGAAGCTTTCGAAATGTGATGCTACAGAAGAATGCTGAAGGTTAGATGGGTAGATCACATAACTAATGAGGAGGTATTGAATATAATTGGGGAGAAGAGGAGTTTGTGGCGCAACTTGACCAGAAGAAGGGATCGGTTGGTAGGACATGTTCTGAGGCATCAAGGGACCAGCAATTTAGTACTGGAGGGCAGCTTGGAGGGTAAAATTTGTAGAGGGAGACCAAGAGATGAATACACTAAGCATATTCAGAAGGATGTAGGCTGCAGTAGGTACCGGGAGATGAAGAAGCTTGCGCAGGATTGAGTAGCATGGAGAGCTGCATCAAGCCAGCCTGAGGACTGAAGACCACAACAACAACATGATTGTGATGTAGGGGATATAAGGCAGATGTGATAGCTGCTTCACGCACACAAACCGACGATGTCACAAAGCTAGTTGTATAGGAAAAGATAGATAGATAGATAGATAGAGAGAGAGAGAGAGAGAGAGAGAGAGTGCTGTGGTTTGCTTTGATGATGCCTTACGAACTGGCATGGGATATTCCATTCCGCCATGGGCTCTAAGCTACCCCAGCCTTACTCGCGCACATCTTGTGCTGCATTTCACGAACTGCTTCAGGAGTTATAAGCCTGGTATGGAATATAACGTCTTATAGGTGTCACAAATGTTGCTTCAGAAGATGTGCCACGGGAAATATTAATGAAATCGTTAATATAGGCGTTTAAACAATTTGATTCACACAGTTTAAAACTACTTGATATAAAAAAATTGACACAACGCACTAGTTTGCATGCGTAAACAACAGTACTATGTTTTTGACGAGAAATTTAATTAAATAACCCAAACCTATTATTAATTGACGTCGTGATTGGAAGCGGTGATGTATGAAACGATAGTTGGAATTTCAAATTTCGGCATGAATTTGTATTCTGTGTATTCATTTTGTTACAGTCGTATTGCCCGTCCTGTTTGTAAACTGTACCAGATCTAGTTGAATCCCGCATTGCTATTTTGTGCAGATTTTTACAAAATTAATATGTCACCCCCTTGGTTCCTCAGTGCGTTAAAATCACAATTCACCACGTCAAATCTATCCTTCCCTTACGGTTAGACATACGTAATTTTTTTGACATGAGTAGTACCCTGATTACTTCCCACAAACGTCAGGTGATACCTTTAGTACCTTTACGTACCATAGGCAGTACCTTTAGGTTCAAGCAGCGGCATAACATTTCTGTCAATTATAGGTATATAAAAAATGTTATGATACGTTCACACTTGCATCAACTGGATGTCGTTATCACACTGTCCAGTTGCAGAAAAACCTTGCGCAATCACATATTTCTCCATGAATAAAGGATGTAATTACAATTTTAAAAAGCCCTAGCGTCTTGTTTTATTTTATCGATTTCACCACTTCCACGAAGCCTTTTCGTATTTTCGATAATTGTAAATCCGATTAACACACAGTGGCATCTTTTATATATTCAGGCCGCCACGTCGGGGTTTGTGTCAGTGCATTCCATGCGTAGTTATCGTAGACCTACTTACCACTACCCAGATCATACAAATTTCCCGTGACTAAGAAATACTTTCGAGTGCAACATATACTAGAATATGTCAATTTGGAGTTAATTTTCAGGGGCCAAGTAGGTGGGTGGAGAAACCACGAAACTGTTCTGTATCGAGTCTAAACACGTTTTCAGTTCCCTGTTGCCACGCACTGCACTTTTTCAACACTTTGGAGCAGGAGGAGGATTACAGCGAGACGGATCTGTTATTGCAGCTGGCAGAAAGAAGTTTGTTGCGAAAAAAACATTAGAAAAGATCCTGTTAGAGCGTCATACAAAGATTTTGTTTGTTACATGTGTGAGAAACGGCGACTTAATGATACATACCTGCTTAGAGCCTATAACATATGTGGGAGGGAGCTGAATCTTCAAAAAGGAGTACCATGTTGTATAGAATCCTCCTACAGGCTTGAATGCAAAGAATTCTTTATTTCAAGCGTACAATAGACTTCTGTTTTTCCTTTTCAGACCACTAGCTGTATGTAACTGAATAATCACAATGATTCCACCGTCATTCAGTTATTCAGCTTCAAATGTGTGCAGGATGTCTGTGAGTAAGGTAATTCCGTAATTGTAATAGTGAATTTGAAGAAGTGGTAGCGAGTGTGCAAAGTATGGTCATGCTTTAGTTGTCGCTTTTAAAGGGGATAGAGACTGCACAACTCTGCTTATTCAAGAAAAGAGATGTAGCCACACATTAGAAAAAATAATCTAGAGCTCTTAGTTCCTCAATATGTTAATATGTTATGACAGGTAGCCTTGAGAACTACGGATTCGCTGGGAGAAAGAATGTTGCATCTTACATCGTGTTTGAGTGGGTGAAATCAAGAAATATGTGTAATATGCTCACGGATACTTACATGAAACAGATTAAGAGTCGTCGCCACGTGAACGCTTTTGGTTACTACATGTTCGCTACACAACTTGTATCATTACTGTGTTTATTTGCTGCCTGATGTGTTTAAAAGGGATGAACTCATTTCAGAGTATGAGCCCTGGATTAAGCACTACGATTCGAATGCGGGATGCCAGATTGACGTATAACCCTCAATTAAAATTTATTCTATTGATTGCATAGCTGAAAAGATCAATAATAATGATGTCCATTCCATAGTCAAGTAAGATGCTATTATCTTTGTAATGACTCATTCCTTTACTTCGTGGTTTTTATGGTGATGAGGGTAGACAGTTCGTATTTAAAGGTATGGCATGCACAGCACATACTGGTACAATTGAGGCATTCCGAGCACACAAATTGTCACCGAGCCCGTTCAAGGATGTGAAATGTGCTAAAACACGGAAGAGTGCAAAGAGATTAATATATTTCTACCATGGAATTCACTGGGATGATCCTGGTATACTCTATAAAGATATTGAGACGGCTCTTTGATTATTCGAGCATCATCTATGTGAAGGGGAAGGAGAAGAGCTCAAGGATTCGTCTAATCTTCAAGTTTGATGCTATTCAAAACCTGGGATTCTATAGGTGTATTACTTTCCATCAACTAAAGAAGAAGAAGAAGAAGAAGAAGAAGAAGAAGGAGAGGAAGAAGAAGATGTGTGAAAATAGTGTTGCTGTTATACGTGTTTATGTTGTTGTTGTTGTGGTCTTCAGTCCTGAGACTGGTTTGATGCAGCTCTCCATGCTACTCTATCCTGTGCAAGCTTCTTCATCTCCCAGTACCTACTGCAACCTACATCCTTCTGAATCTGCTTAGTGTACTCATCTCTCGGTCTCCCTCTACGATTTTTACCCTCCACACTGCCCTCCAATGCTAAATTTGTGATCCCTTGATGCCTCAAAACATGTCCTACCAACCGATCCCTTCTTCTAGTCAAGTTGTGCCACAAACTTCTCTTCTCCCCAATCCTATTCAATACCTCCTCATTAGTTACGTGATCTATCCACCTTATCTTCAGTATTCTTCTGTAGCACCACATTTCGAAAGCTTCTATTCTCTTCTTGTCCAAACTAGTTATCGTCCATGTTTCACTTCCATACATGGCTACACTCCAAACAAATATTTTCAGAAATGACTTCCTGACACTTAAATCTATATTCGATGTTAACAAATTTCTCTTCTTCAGAAACGCTTTCCTTGCCATTGCCAGTCTACATTTTATATCCTCTCTACTTCGACCATCATCAGTTATTTTGCTCCCCAAATAGCAAAACTCCTTTACTACTTTAAGTGTCTCATTTCCTAATCTAATTCCCTCAGCATCACCCGATTTAATTGGACTACATTCCATTATCCTCGTTTTGCTTTTGTTAATGTTCATCTTATATCCTCCTTTCAAGACACTGTCCATTCCGTTCAACTGCTCTTCCAAGTCCTTTGCCGTCTGTGACAGCATTAGAATGTCATCGGCGAACCTCAAAGTTTTTACTTCGTCTCCATGAATTTTAATACCTACTCCAAATTTTTCTTTTGTTTCCTTTACTGCTTGCTCAATATACAGATTGAATAACATCGGGGAGAGGCTACAACCCTGTCTCACTCCTTTCCCAACCACTGCTTCCCTTTCATGCCCCTCGACTCTTATGACTGCCATCTGGTTTCTGTACAAATTGTAAATAGCCTTTCGCTCCCTGTATTTTACCCCTGCCACCTTTAGAATTTGAAAAAGAGTATTCCAGTCAACATTGTCAAAAGCTTTCTCTAAGTCTACAAATGCTAGAAACGTAGGTTTGCCTTTTCTTAATCTTTCTTCTAAGATAAGTCGTAAGGTCAGTATTGCCTCACGTGTTCCAACATTTCGACGGAATCCAAACTGATCCTCCCCGAGGTCCGCATCTATCAGTTTTTCCATTCGTCTGTAAAGAATTCGCGTTAGTATTTTGCAGCTGTGACTTATTAAACTGATAGTTCGGTAATTTTCACATCTGTCAGCACCTGTTTTCTTTGAGATTGGAATTATTATATTCTTCTTGAAGTCTGAGGGTATTTGGCCTGTCTCATACATCTTGCTCACCAGCTGGTAGAGTTTTGTCATGACTGGCTCTCCCAAGGCCGTCAGTAGTTCTAATGGAATGTTGTCTACTCCGGGGGCCTTGTTCCGACTCAGGTCTTTCAGTGCTCTGTCAAACTCTTCACGCAATATCGTATCACCCATTTCGTCTTCATCTACATCCTCTTCCATTTCCATAATATTGTCCTCAAGTACATCACCCTTGTATAAACCTTCTATATACTCCTTCCACCTTTCTGCCTTCCCTTCTTTGCTTAGAACTGGGTTGCCATCTGAGCTCTTGATATTCATACACGTGGTTCTCTTCTCTCCAAAGGTCTCTTTAATTTTCCTGTAGGCAGTATCTATCTTACCCCTAGTGAGATAAGCCTCTACATCCTTACATTTATCCTCTAGCCATCCCTGTTTAGCCATTTTGCACTTCCTCTCGATCTCATTTTTGAGACGTTTGTATTCCTTTTTGCCTGCTTCATTTACTGCATTTTTATATTTTCTCCTTTCATCAATTAAATTCAATATTTCTTCTGTTACCCAAGGATTTCTAGCAGTCCTCGTCTTTTTACCTACTTTATCCTCTGCTGCCTTCACTACTTCATCCCTCAGAGCTACCCATTCTTCTTCTACTGTATTTCTTTCCCCTATTCCTGTCAATTGTTCCCTTATGCTCTCCCTGAAACTCTGTACAACCTCTGGTTCTTTCAGTTTATCCAGGTCCCATCTCCTTAATTTCCCACATTTTTGCAGTTTCTTCAGTTTTAATCTACAGGTCATAACCAATAGATTGTGGTCAGAGTCCACATCTGCCCCTGGAAATGTCTTACAATTTAAAACCTGGTTTCTAAATCTCTGTCTTACCATTATATAATCTATCTGATACCTTTTAGTATCTCCAGGGTTCTTCCACGTATACAACCTTCTTTCATGATTCTTAAACCAAGTGTTACCTATGACTAAGTTGTGCTCTGTACAAAATTCTACTAGGCGGCTTCCTCTTTCATTTCTTAGCCCCAATCCATATTCACCTACTATGTTTCCTTCTCTCCCTTTTCCTACACTCGAATTCCAGTCACCCATTACTATTAAATTTTCGTCTCCCTTCACTATCTGAATAATTTCTTTTATTTCATCGTACATTTCTTCAATTTCTTCGTCATCTGCAGAGCTAGTTGGCATATAAACTTGTACTACTGTAGTAGGTGTGGGCTTCGTATCTATCTTGGCCACAATAATGCGTTCACTATGCTGTTTGTAGTAGCTTACCCGCATTCCTATTTTCCTATTCATTATTAAACCTACTCCTGCATTACCCCTATTTGATTTTGTGTTTATAACCCTGTAATCACCTGACCAGAAGTCTTGTTCCTCCTGCCACCGAACTTCACTAATTCCCACTATATCTAACTTTAACCTATCCATTTCCCTTTTTAAATTTTCTAACCTACCTGCCCGATTAAGGGATCTGACATTCCACGCTCCGATCCGTAGAACGCCAGTTTTCTTTCTCCTGATAACGACATCCTCCTGAGTAGTCCCCGCCCGGAGATCCGAATGGGGGACTATTTTACCTCCGGAATATTTTACCCAAGAGGATGCCATCATCATTTAATCATACAGTAAAGCTGCATGTCCTCGGGAAAAATTACGGCTGTAGTTTCCCCTTGCTTTCAGCCGTTCGCAGTACCAGCACAGCAAGGCCGTTTTGGTTAATGTTGCAAGGCCAGATCAGTCAATCATCCAGACTGTTGCCCCTGCAACTACTGAAAAGGCTGCTGCCCCTCTTCAGGAACCACACGTTTGTCTGGCCTCTCAACAGATACCCCTCCGTTGTGGTTGCACCTACGGTACGGCCATCTGTATCGCTGAGGCACGCAAGCCTCCCCACCAACGGCAAGGTCCATGGTTCATGGGGAGTGTTTATAAAAATATAAAATTACTTTCAGAAATAAATAAAATTTTGCCTGATAGTATGTGTATGATTTCTCTTCAACCTGTTCCACTTTGATAGTGTACAGTTTCGTCCAGATACTATGACTGTGGTTTGCCTAGGTATTATTTTAGACATGTTTGCTATATTTCTTTGCAGGCGCACACGATCAGGCGCCTCTTGCCACCATAACAGTGTTGCACGATGGGTGTAATTCCATACAGCTATTCTATGTACTTTGTTATTTTCGGTCTTAAACTTTATCTCGTTAATATACATACATGCATAATGCAAAAGGAGATATTTTCTTCGTAAATAACAACAAAGACATATGGTAACGAATTCTTTTCTTTTATTCAGTTCACACTTATACAATTCAGTTTTTCAAATTACAATTCAGTTCTTGACGTAGTTCAATTCTTGAGGTCCAATGTAGTTCATGAGGCACAATTTGACTCTGATATTCCAATGCAAGATACTCTTAACTTACATGCTACAAGAGTAAAACTGGTTGAGAATATTGTTTTTTAATTTTTTAATAGCACTGGATAAAATCTTTACAATTTTTCCAGGTACATAAATCTACGCTAAAAACTAATGTGGAGATAATTTTACTACAGTTAAGTTCCACAGTCTCAGTAGCATAACCTTTACAGTAATTCTAATTGAGTGTGTGCACTTAGGCTCTAATTTCTATAGCCCCAATAGCAAAGGTTTTTACAATAATAATAATTCTGGTAGACTGTGTTCACTTAAAAACTAATCTCACTTGAATGGCTAGCAGAATGTTAAAACTAAAAAACTAGTTTATTTACAGGCCGCACATGGTGCGTAGATACATGTATATATAGGCTGCACAGCATTGCTTATGAATAAATAAAGATACAAATATTTTTCTCTGTTTTGCTTTTTTAATAAATATAAATATATTTTATTTGTTTATGCTCTTTTTAACATTTTTGCACACACATCGTATATATATATATATATATATATATATATATATATATATATATAAAATAAAAACAAGTACGTAGCACATGTAAATAAATAAATATTTACAAAACACACACGCACGCACACACACACACACACAAAATTACTTACACTATGATACTACTACTCTGCAGAATCACACTCTCCCTCTCTCTCTCTCACTCATTCTCTCCCTGTCGCTCAGAGTCCCCCTCTCCTTCTCTCGCTACAAGTGAGTAGTGTGAGTGTGGGAGAGTTTCGATTTCGTCACCACAAGTGACCCTCTTATCGTCTTGAGGCGACAGACACCTCATGTGCTCTCGATCGAATACTAGTTTGCCATATCACGGCTGTGGTGCAGCACCTCGAACACTGCTGTGCAGACACCGCAAATAGGGCTCGTAATGCCATATGATGCGCATCCTTAGCCCGCCTCTGGGTGGCACCTTCCAATGTATGATACACATACAATTCTGATCGCAGACCTACACGCTCCTCAACTGGCAATCCATTCGCCTCTTCTTTCACAAGGCCAATAACTTTGTTGTTCTGTGGAACAATACCGCAAGGGTTATAGGCAGTGTATGAGAACATGTCGAATTCATTACCGTGGTACCTCATTACATCATATGAATTGCAGTTCTTCACCCAATAGATCTGCATCCATATAAAGTAATTCAGAATCTGAGAAATGAATTTTCGCAAACTCATAATGAAGCGGCCCATGTGAAGTTTGGTTAGGTTTAGTATGCACATCCCCACATAAGCAGGTTTCGTAAACTCTACTGCAGCTTTCGTGCTGTCCACAGCAACAAAGTTCTTACTGAATATGGTGACCTGCTTAAAATTTTGTCTGGCAGTGACTTTTCTTACCCCGAAACGCCCGTCCCATTCGCTTCTAATCAAAATTTTACGTCGTTTTCTCAAATTCTCCATTGTTTTGCCGAAAACTATTTCATTAATTTATAAAAATCTTTCTCAAACGCACAAGTCGTGGAAGCTCTCTGTCTCGTATTCAAGTCAAAATACTCCTTCAACCAGGGCTACTGGTTGAAGGAGATAGCCTGGGCGATGCTAACCTGTTCCATCCCCAAGCTGAGACACTGCTGGAGATTCTGATAATGAATAATGTTTCTCCACTTATTCCCTAGCGTTGTCATCAGTTTTGCGATGGAGCCTCCTCGCGGAACTAGTTGCTCTGGACAGGGCGGCAAATTAGCGTGCACATTATGCAAACTAATAGGCTATGTGAGTTCTGCCTCCACCACATACCCTACATCAGAATCAGCTGCCATACCTCCCATGATTTCTGCAGCTAATCCCTTGCATTCCTCTTTGGGCACCCATCCAAAACTCTCCAACTGGCAGTGATTGTTGCATGGAATGATGGTATAAGTTATTTACATCCAAGTATGTTATGTAACTTGATTCAAGGAGTACTGTGTAATAAATGATGGGATCCAGAGAATATGAGGTCATGCATAGACCCTGGAATTTCTCGAAAACGTCCGCAAGCAAGGGCACATCTGTGTCGATTGAAAGCCGTGCATATTCTCCTAAAGTGGAGATGTTAAATTTCCTCCAGACTTTCACAGCATGCTCATACTCTGCATCCCTTATGGCATCGCCTGCGAGGTTGCTGGAGAATGCAGTTATGTTGGGTAGCCTGGTTTCATTGAGTTTTGCCATACTATCCACAGACTCGTATGGGGAAACCCCTTTCCTAGTCACAAGTTGTAACTTTTCCTCATCAGGGAATGCTGCTCGAGTCATATGTGTATCCCCCCGAAGTAGAGTTTCAACGGTGCATAGAACGTAGCGTGTCAGGGAAGCGGAACATAATTCTTGGCGTCAGTCATTTGGAGAGTGGAATGTGCTTCTCGACGCTCTCAGGTAGGACATTGACGTGATATTTCTCCATGCCGAAACCAGCCATGTGCTCAACCAGAAAGTGAGTATCCTATCCACTTAAATTATGGAAAAAAAGGGTATGTGCCTTGGTAGCTGCTACGTCAAATTGCACCTATTGTGAGGTGCAACACAGACCTTCCCCGTAAGAGGACAATGAGAACTTTCCGCTTTTCTATCTCATGGCAACCCACAAATATGACAGCCAACAACGTTATAGTATAAATGTTAATTCTCCTGCGATTTGTTCATGCTAATAACTTGTCTGAGGAAAAATAATTCAGGCACCTTAAGCAAATATGCTCTAATCGATGATTGGTTGATAGCTGGGAGGAAAGGAGTTGGGACACGCCTTTGATCCAAACATAATGATGATCCTCCTCCTCCTCCTTTTTCTCATCGGAGAATGAAAGTATGTTCACATGCATCTCACGCTCACAGGAAAATTTTGTGCTTGTCCCGCTCATCTGGCTCGCGTTTCTTCTTCAGGCCATAAACGTGAACCGATATTACAGTATTCTGTACCTAAAATTTAGGTATTTCCTCGATCTTGATGGGGAACTTGATACTATCGAAGTTACACCCTCAAGGTGAAACGTCCCCTTAGAAAAATTATAAATGACTGTGCTTAAACTGACACACAATATTTTTAGCGCAACGCAATCTGACTTTCAATCATCCCTACAAAAGAATGGCCCTGACTAACATTAACCTATACCTTTCACAAATCACTTACCTCACAAAAATCTTCGTTACGCGAACTACTGCAATACAGCGAGCGCCACTACTGGCAGCTAAATAAAAGAATCAAACTACGGAAGGCACTAACTACTGTTAGGGACAGTTAGCAAATGAAAGATTTGGATAGAGATCAATCAATGTATTTACATTAATAGTGTTCAAAAGTCATAATATATATATCAGTTCATGATATCCAGTATTACAAATTTACTCTTTCTGGCGGACACACGTCCAGATCGTCCGCTCTCAAAATTCCGCCATCTCTCTCCCCACATCCACCACTGCTGGCGGCTCACCTCCAACTGCGCAACCCTATGCGCTGTTCACATCCAGCTGCCCAACAGTAGAATATTCCAACAATGCAAACCAGCCACAGACGGCACACAGCACTGTCAGTGGTTTTCATACAGAGCGCTACGTGACGTTACCAACATGAAAACCTAAAGACCCTACTTACACAGGGACACTATCTTTAGGTGTGTTGTATGTACCAGGACGCTCAAGATGACTTCTGTAACTGTAATTTGTCTTGCAAGCCAGGACTGACTATGCAAAAGAAGCCTGATCGTTCCTATTTTCAACATTAATGCATGCCCTGTTATTAGTTATATCTTTAGGTAGCTCTAGGACAGGAAAGTGAACTGCCACTGAACACAGGATCATCTCTATTACTAACGTTATAAGTAGATGGCGAAGCTGCTTGTAGTAATGTGTTGAGGGGTATGTGCTGTACCTCACGATATTGGCGAGGATGACACGGTGGTGGAGGAGGAGGAGGAAGAGGAGATGCTGCAGAATTGGGCCAGTGCAGTAAGCCTGGTTACTGGGATCCTGACCCACCAGCCTGAGGGAGGGTGGTCCACGGACACCAGAGTGGTGCCGGGTGACATTGGTGGCGGGGGGACTGGAGAGGCGGCAGTAGCAATGGCGGCGGGGGCGGCGGCGGCGGCGGCGGCGATGGCGGCCTGGCGCACCATGACTAGTGCTGCCCTCGCCGGTGAAGCATCTCGCAGAGGACTCCATCTCAATGTTACAGGCTTCGCCTCCTCCGGAACCCAATCCACGACGTATTGTGAGAATTGTTCCCCTGACGCAGCCGCTGTAAAATAACGAACAAAAACAAGCGCAACGTTCTAGAAATCGCCTGCTGCTGTGGCTGCAAGGAAAGAAAGATCACTAATTATTTGTAAGCAGAATGAGTATGTGAATGTGTTACCTGTTTTGCTCTGCCTCTTTGGCATTTCCATTCCATCATCTCTTCGCGATGACGAAGGTCTTCCTCCACCTCCTCCAGCCATTGTGGCATTTCGCCCTCTCCCAAATTGATTCCTCTCACTGATGTCGCCTACAACATAATGGTCTAATAATTAAAAAACTTGTACACGTAAAACCAACGGGAAACGAGTATTTTTTTTCGAACATAGAGTCACATGGGATCTGCGATTATATCTTCAGCACATACCCCTCCCTGTTCCCGTTCTTTGTCTGCCAGGAAATCATCTACAACAAGAAAGAATATGCACCCTATTACATATACAATGAAATTTAATTATGTGTACACAATACTATGGACATGAAAAAATTAAAAGATAAGAAGTTAGTAGGCCGGTGTGGCCGAGCGGTTCTAGGCGCTACAGTCTGGAACCGCGCGACCGCTACGGCAGCACGTTCGAATCCTGCCTCGGGCATGGATGTGTGTGACGTCGTTAGGTTTAATTAGTTCTAAGTTCTAGGGGACTGATGACCTCAGCAGTTAAGTCCCATAGTGCTCAGAGCCATTTTTTTTAATAAAAAGTTAAACTTTCGAACATCTGTAGAAATAACACCACTGGTCAGAATGACGTCAAATTAAAACGGAATATGTCAGAATGATGTCAAATTAAAACGGAATATTATGGTTGAAGGGGGAAAACATATGGCAGAAGAAAAATAAATAGTTACAAAATGTAGAAATACGCGCTGTAAGCATCATAATTTAATAGTGGTCGACTACAAACGACAAATGAGTGATATAGTGCCTAAGGTGTAGGTTAAACAAACTGTACTACTCAGTGTGCATGGGTGTACAGGTTGTGGGCTTTCAAATAAACATGTGATGGTGTGATGACCCTCAACTACGTACCCTTAGACTCAGAGTTGAAATATTAAAAGTTTTCGCTGGTTTCGTTGTCTAGGGGCTGGGATACGTAATTGCGCATTACAAGCCAAATACTGCTGAGTATACAGTATACAATATTAATACACACATTGATCGAATTGTCAAAGGTTCCTATCACTCGGCAATTGCGAATGTGACGTAGAAATTTATAATTGAAAGATTGCAATTAAATAAAATCTGCAGGTACTGTCTTAACGACTTAAAATGATGAGTACGATAGTAGAAGTACTTATGAGAATGTGGTATATTTCTGCAAAACACTTATTGGTGTCGATGGTCTAGCAGTTAAATAAAATGTAAGTAGAATAACAGGGAAACAATAGATTCCTTCTGCACGTAATTAGTTATGGACATCAACATAGCTCACGTGATATTCACTTCTAAACGCACACTACGTATTCACTGTAGAAGCCACGGAAATATCACAAGTGCACAAGTCAGCACTACGAAGTATTTCTATTTGTCGCGACCACGCGCAAACCACTCCACATTCTCCAAGTGTGTGCCGCGACCGTGCGTCCGTCGCGCCGTCGCGTCCAACACCTCCATCTCCTGTACGACTGTCCCTAGTGCCGCACTGTTCTGAACTCTCTTGTCCGCTCTCGAAACGATGCCCTCCTCCCTCTTCAATCCAGTCTCCCCATTCACGAGGGCTGTGATTGGCTAGAGCGCTCCCTCCATGTCTCCAAGCCAACACTTACACACAAACGTATTGAAACACATACTAAATGCTGGCTTTACATTTAAACAATTTGAAATTAAACAAATATTCCTACGGCTGGACCATAAATACGCTCTAACACACATTATGAAATACATAAACAAATTAAATAGACATACATCAAAGGAATAGCAAGTAAAAGTAGGCCAGTAGCCTCGCATGTCTATGCTTTCTAAAACACAGTATCTAATTGACCAATTTCTTCATGAATAGCGTATATCGGATATAAACAAAGACTTACATGAATAAATATGGTTCAAATGGCGCTGACCACTATGGGACTTAACTGCTGAGGTCATCAGTCCCCTAGAACTTAAACTACTTAAACCTAACTAACCTAAAGACATCACACACATCCATGCCCGAGGCAGGATTCGAACCTGCGACCGTAGCGCTAGCGCGGTTCCAGATTGTAGCGCCTAGAACCGATGAATAAATATATTTATAAGCATGCTGCTACCGTTTTTTAGTGTAACTGCGGAGTACATATGACCTGACGCGATTGATAGTAATCGGCCACTTTGACCTCCAATAATTCATGACCTATTCACGTTACTTGCCTGTAATTCATACCAAATTAAATTTACACTAATAGCTTTCTAAAGACACGTCGCTCGACGAAATCGGATGAGCCGTTTAGATTTCGGAAATTCGTTGCTGAGTGTTACTTGTATAATTTACAGTCAGATACTAAACTTTAAACTAATAAAGATATTGAAAATCTGATTACACCATCAAAATTATCGTGCAAATAATGGTAATGTACATGTTTCTTTTGGAGGTATCATCTGGCTACTATTAATTTCTATATGAACTGTAAAATGTCTGTCATTAAGCTTTAACAAAATCCACCATCTCTGGCACTCCCTGCATGTCTCCTTCATTGACACAGCGCCACCATGGAATTCGCAGCCATGCGGCCGATGGACCCCGGCTAACGTTCAGCACCAAGTATCGCCGACGAGCCGCAGCCGGCCTTCCAAGAGGCCCCAGCGCGGCCACGCCAGCTCCGAAGTTAAAATATTTCCAGGATGTCACAACTCGCCCGTTACCTCACAAGGTGTGATAGTCTTAGTTACGTAAGCCCACCCACCACGGCAAGGCCATATCACACCGGATGGGAAAATCGGTTTCTAATTGTCCTGAGGCCAAAAACCGCATAAAAGCATCAATCAAAATCAAATTGGGTTTTTAATTGCCGTGTGACTGGGGCGAAACATGTTCAATATGCTGTCCACCGTTTTTTGCAACAAGTTGAAATCGAGTTAAGCATATTCCACAACTGATGGAAGTGTTTCCGGGGTCACGTCCAGAATGTTTTGGGAAATGCATGCCTTCAGTGCAGCTAAGTTTGCAATCGGAACACTGAACACAACATTTTTCAGATAGCTCCGCAGCCAGAAGTCACACGTATTAAAGATCAGGTGATCGGGACGGCTTTAGGGAAATGGCGGCTGATAATTCTAGTATGTCCATTACACTTGTCCGGGCTGTTATGCCGTGGTCGGCAGATGAATTTTGTCTCAATTCCCAACGTTTCGTCTCCGACTGCGGGAGACATCTTCAAGAGGGTCCGTAGGTCGATAGAAGGTCCAACACACCCACTGGCTCGCTATTGACTGCCGCTAAATTCCGTCTCCGCGAGCTCCCGCGCCGCGGTGTGACGTCACGTTTTTTGAAAACGTCAGTGCAATTGGCCGTTGTCCGTCGCCGTCGATTGCCGTTGCCATCACCCAGTAGTGGACGGGTGGTACACATCTTCTGTAACACCGGCACCCATATACCGTTTAATTTCACGCCCTCCTCCTTTCGGTTGAAATTATTTGGGTGTTTAGCGATTTCGATTGCCTCCCTGTAGAGCCTTTCGTAGTATCCGCTTGTGGCCGCTAGTACTTGCGTCTCCTCGAAACGAATATTGTGGTTCCCTGGCTGGAAAGCATGCTCCGCAACAGCTGATCGTTCCGTTTCTCCTCTTCTACAGTTTCCCTTGTGCTCTTCCAAACGTTTAGAAACCGTTCTTTTAGTTGTACCCACATAAACATCACCACAGCTGCATGAGACATGGTATTTCCGGCCGTGAAAGTCTACATTTTAGTAATTCTAGCATGACCGAAATCGCGCTTCAGCTGCTGCTTAACTGGATTTGCCATGTGCGGAGGTGCGCCATCTTGCATAAAAATGAGCCCATTCACGCAAACACGCTGTTGGAGAGCTGGAATGACGTTGCGAAAAAGACACTCATAGCGCTTACCAGTGAAGGTACAGGTAACAGGACCAGGAGCACCTGTCTCTTCAAAAAAAAATATAGTCCTGTGATAAACGATGCCGTAAACCAGCACCACACAGTGACCTTTTCAGGATGAAGTGGTACTGTTTGATTTGCGTGTGCATTTTCCGTTGCTCATATTCGACAATTCTGTGTATTGGCATATCTTATTAGATGGAAGTGGGCTTCGTGTGTCCACAAAATCTTCGTAGTATTTTACGCACCATGCTAACGGGTATGTCCAACGTACGGGCAATTCTCCGTGCACTACAAGTTTGCACACCACCACTCGTCTCCTCCTGCATTGCTGTGGCCACTGCTTCCACTGACGTCGAATCAATTCGATTCCCTCATTTACCACGTTGCACACCAAAAGAACCCGTCTTTTCGAATTTCCGAATCATTCTCTCCAGTCCCACGGCAGTCAACGGACCAACGCCTCTTTTCAAACCCTTCAGTGTCCGGAACTTATGCAGAGAAGCGTGTGTACTGTCATCATTCTTGTAATACAGCTTTACAAGCAGAGCGCGATCCTGCATTGGGGCAGTCATGGCGAACTTCACAGACGCGATAGGAGGAAATACCGTGTACCCGGAGTGTTTATACCAACTTCAATTCTGCATCCGTTCTTCGGTCCACTTTAGGACCTGTGTTCTCCTCGGATTCCCTTTTTTCCTGTTCGCTCAGTGTTCCTCCATCCCCTGGCTGTGTTCTTGTCGTCTCTGTTCGGTCCATAGTGTTCGTTTGTTGTGTGGTGTCTCTTGTAGTTTGTTTCTTCTGATCAGGTTCCTAAAGAATGTTTTGTTTTGTATTGTTTCCTGTGTGATGTTGAGTTATTCCATGTTAGTTCTTACTTCATGCATCCATTTGTTGTTTTTCCTTGTGCTAACCCATTCCAAGATCTGTCTCGTTATTCTGTGTGGTGCCATTCTGCTGAGGTGTCAGTAAGACTGTAGTCTTCGTCTCCTGATTTCGTCTGTTATTTTCTCTGTGTGTTCCCCCTACAGTTCTTCAGCTGGCCCCTTTATCCATACCCCATCTTTTTGTGTCTCCCCGAATATTTTCCTGAGCATTTTTCGTCCCGTCTTCTCTTTCTGTTTGATTTGTGTCTTTCCTCGTACTATGGTCTCGGCTGCGTATAGTGCTTCTGATAGATCCACCGTCTCGTAGTGTCGTAGCTTGGCCTTTCGTGAGATAGCTTTCTTAGCGTAGTGATTCCAAGTCAGTTTGTAGGCCTTCTCTAGTTTCACTCTCTTCATTAGATACCTTTTTTCTTCCTGTAATCTGTATTGCTTGTCCTAGGTACTTGACATTTTCTGTTCTACATCTACATCTACATTCATACTCCGCAAGCCACCCAACGGTGTGTGGCGGAGGGCACTTTACGTGCCACTGTCATTACCTCCCTTTTCTGTTCCAGACGCGTATGGTTCGCAGGAAGAGGGACTGTCTGAAAGCCTCCGTGCGCGCTCGAATCTCTCTAATATTACATTCGTGATCTCCACGGGAGGTATAAGTAGGGGGAAGCAGTATATTCGATACCTCATCCAGAAACGCACCCTCTCGGAACCTGGCGAGCAAGCTACATCGCGATGCAGAGCGCCTCTCTTGCAGAGTCTGCCACTTGAGTTTGCTAAACATCTCCGTAACGCTATCACGGTTACCAAATAACCCTGTGACGAAACGCGCCGCTCTTCTTTGGATCTTCTCTATCTCCTCCGTCAACCCGATCTGGTACGGATCCCACACTGATGAGCAATACTCAAGTGTAGGTCGAACGAGTGTTTTGTAAGCCTGTGTATTATCCTATATTTTTTGTGTAGTGATGGGTGTTTTTGGGTGCTTATGAACTGTGTTTTCTCGTATGATGTCTGTAGTCCGGTTTTGGCTGCGATTTCGTGTAGTTCCTCTATGGCTCTTATTGTATCTGTTTCTCGTACCGTTACGATGGCTAATTAGTCTGCGAACACTAGGCACTTGACTCTTACTTTTCCTAACAGGACTCCTTCCTGTGTCTTTTCCCATTCCTTCACTATTTTGTCCAGTACTACGGTAAAAAGCAATGGCGAGAGGCCACCGCTCTGCCTGACTCCTGATCTGATTTCGAATTGTTCTGAGAGCTCTCCACAGAACTTCACTCCAGATGTCGTGTTTATTAGCGTTTTCTGAATTATGATTAGTTTCTCCCTAACTACTCTGTATTCTCCCAGGATTTTAAAGAGAGTTATTCTGTCTGTGGAGTCGTACACCTTCTTGAAGTTGACGAAAGTGATAGTTATGTTCTGTTTGTGTTGCAGTATCATCTTAAGGTTCCATATCTATTCAGCGCACGACCTGTGTTTACGAAACCCAGCCTGGTAGTCGCCAGTCAGGTGGTCTGCTTGCTTCTCTAATATGTTCAGCAGTATCTTATGTGTGACAGGTAACAGTGAGCTGCGCCGGCCGGGGTGGACGAGTGGTTCTAGGCGCTACAGTCTGGAACCGGACGACCGCTACAGTAACAGGTTCGAATCCTGCCTCGGGCACGGATGTGTGTGTTAGTTAGGCTTAAGTAGTTCTAAGTTCTAGGGGACTGATGACCTCAGAAGTTAAGTCCCATAGTGCTCAGAGCCATTTGAACCATTTTTTTGAGCAGTGAGATGCCTCTATAGTTGTTCGGGTCCGACGTATCCCCTTTCTTGGTTCAAATGGCTCTAAGCACTATGGGACTTAACATCTTGGGTCATCAGTCCCCTAGAACTTTGAACTACTTAAGCCTAACTAACCTAAGGACATCACACACATCCATGCCCGAAGCAGGATTCGAACCTGCAACCGTAGCGGTTGCGCGGTTCCAGACTGAAGCGCCTAGAACCGCTCGTCCACTCCGGCCGGCTATCCCCTTTCTTGTGTAGAGTGTGTATCAGGGCTGTGCGCCAATCTTTCGGTAACTCTTCTGTTTCCCTCATCTATTTCATGATGTTGTGGATATGGTCTGTGAGGTCCAAGTCTTCCGGAATTCCTCGATGACTCCATCCTCTCCTGGTGCTCTATTGCTCTTCTATCAATGGCGGTTCGCTGTCTGGGTTTGGTGCGGGTTTCTCTGTGTCCTGTTTGTCCACTGGTGATACTGCGTTTGGGAGTTTCTCGAAGTACTTCGATAGGAGATTACAGTTATTCTTGGTATTGGTCTCAAGTGCGCCTTTCGGTCTCCTAAGGCAGATGTTCGGTGCTTGGTATTTCATCATGTTTTCTCTGAACGTCCTGTAGAAATTCCTCGTGTTGTTCCTTGTGAAATCTGCTTCTGTTTCTTCTAGTTTCTGTTGTTTCGTTTTTCTTTGCAGATAATTTTACTTGTCTGTTTCCGTGTTTTGAGAAATTCTTGCCAGTTTTCTGGTATCTTGTTGCTACTGAACATATACCATGTGTTGATTCGTCTTTCGATTGATAGGTCACTCGTGTGGTTCCACCAGCGGTGTTCACTGGTTCTCAGTGCTACTGATAATTTCAAGGCTTCCTGAAGCTTTCCTGATATCTGTCCTCAGTTTTCCGTTGTTCCTATCTTACTTCTCTCCAGTATTTTTTCTTGGTTGAGTGTTAGATACTTTGGATCTGGTCTAATGATCTTGGTTTTCTGTTGTTTCCTCTTAGGGATTAGATATTCTGGATCTGGTCTATTGATCTTAGTCTTCTGTTGTTTCCTCTTAGGGATTAGGCGTGACTTTATCTGTAGTAGATGGTGATCTGACTCAAAGAAGCCCTATCGTGTGTTGATTTTCTGGATTTCTCTCTGTGTTTCTCTTGGTATTATGACGTGGTCGATTTTTTATTCTCTCTCACCATTTGGGAGTTCCCATGTGGTTAATTTTTGTTTAGGTTTCTTGAAGTTCGTTGACATGACTTTGAGGTCATGGGTCCCGCAGAATTCCGTCAGGTGTCTCCCATTTAGGTTTGTGTCACGGTGTGGTGTGTATCTTCCTATAATGTGACTGTATTTTTGTTCTTTTTCCTAGTTTTGCTTTGAAGTCTCGCAGAATAATTTTAGTTCGGTGTCTAGGTATTTTCTTGATGGTGTCCTCCATTACTGTCCAAAAGTCCTCAATGGCGTCTGAGTCCTTCCTTTTGTGGTAATTTGTTGGTGTGTGTGCGTTTATGATCGTATATATCCTGTTTGCCGACGTAATTGTCAGTGTGCTGATTCTTTCATTAGGCGGTGTGAAGTCCATCACTGCGTCTGTGATCGTCCTGTGTACTGCGATTCCTGTGCCATGGAGCCTGAGGTTCTTCTTGTGTACCGATAGTTTTCCCTTGTACATTCTGTAGTTCCCTGTGTTGAAATGGTCTTCATTTGGGAATCTTGTTTCTTGTTTTGATCTTGAGCTGTCTAAAGTATCTGTGAGATGTTTAATATTTATATAGAAATGTCTGCTTGTGTCTGTGTATGTGCGGATGAATATGTGTGTGTGTGTGCGAGTGTATACCTGTCCTTTTTTCCCCTTAAGGTAAGTCTTTACGCTCCCGGGATTGGAATGACTCCTTACCCTCTCCCTTAAAACCCACATCCTGCCAGAGCTTTTGTTTGGTGGGTCGCATCAACTTTGTTTTTGGATAAGTAAAGCCAAACACTATCTTCGCATTTGACAAAGTTGCTGTGGAAAACCAAGACCAAGTTCGAAAATATTTCTTTTTCGGTCGTCAATTGGGTTCTGATGTATTTTATCTAATCCAAAGATTTCCAGAATCCCAAAAGAGTTTGTTAGTGATGATGCGAACCTCATTATAGCCTTCAAACAAGACAATCTGAATTTAAATCATATTTACTTCGCACATGTAGGAACTGACATGTCTTTCAATGATTTTGTAAAGAAATGTGCCGATTGCTGGAAACATTCACAGTACAGATTTCTCGTTATTGATAAAACAAGAAAACTGAATGATGGTAGGTACAGGCGAAACTTACAAGACTTTCGGTATACACAGGGCGTATCATAATTAATGGCGTAAACGCATTCAGTTGAAAGTAAACCATACTAGAAGCAATAAAGTCTCAGTAAACATATGGTCGAAAATGCATACCTTAAGAGCTACAACCAATTTTTCATCTTCGATACTGTGAAACAAATCTCTTCTACTGCAAGCTCTTATCTTTCTATATTTTGGGAAGTGGCAATATGGACCAAAATAAGAAAAAATGCCCAGTAAACATGTGCTCTAAAATGCATACCTTAAAAGTTATGAGAATTTGTTCATTAGAAGAGTTATGTTTCTCGAGGTATGCATTCTCGACCCCATTTTTACTGAGACCTTTTTGCTTCTAGTATCGTGTACTTTCAACTGTATGCGTTTAAGCCATTAGTTATGATACACCCTGTACAGCCTGGTAAGAGAGGTGAGTACATGAGTGTACTGTGCACCATGGTCAAATCCGCACACATGTCTAGCTAGCTCTCGACCTCAGAAAATGGGTGCACATAGACAGAAAATTCGCTCATACATTCATGCGAAGGCTGTAGTGCATAAAGTTGGAGGTATGCACAGGGAGCTAGAGACGTATTACCAGACTTCTGAGAATGATCAACGCATTAAATGAGTTAGTCAATGAAAGAAAGTAACCTACTTAACCGGAAAGTTAGAGGATATTCAGGGGGTTAGAGGCCCTTGTTGCTAAGAAGAGGGAGCAGGCACATAATAATGGGAAGAAGAGCGGATATATAAAGCCTCACACTGCAGAGACGTCCGATTAGTATGTACCGAGATATCAACAAAGCAGAAAGTCATTCAGGTGCGGAAAGGCGTTCGAGAGAAATTACGGTTGCTAAGCTTAGGGCATATGGATCGACAGCAAACACTAAGAGAGACCTTTAAGCCGGTTACTGAATCTCTCAGGCAGCTGTCAGCAAAAACAAAACCACATGATGACTATGGTGTGGCTATTGACGGATTCATTATCTGTCACGTCTCTGGCCGGAAGGACAGAACATTCTGCATTATCAGCGGAAGACAATACATGCTGATCACTCAACCTAATTATGTAACTAATGACACAACACAGAATGGTGATAGGCAGTTAATGATAGGGAAATGTAGTGTGAAATACTTCATTGTACATAGATCGCAAAAAGCCAGAGCAACAATGAATATAAAACGTTTATAAAACCAATACTTGGTGTGAAAACAACAACAACAGCAGCAGCAGCAGCGGCGATGGTTTTTGACATTGAGCATTAAGCAGTGACCAATCGAATCCCACAGTATATGTATTATGACGATCCCAACGAGCTAATAGATCGACTATGTCTGCTCATAGCATCAGCTGCTGCAGGTAATACAGCTCAGTCGAATGAGGCTGTTTCAGTAATCTCTGAGCTTAGAGTGAGACATATCATCGAATAAGTATGGAGACAGTAGTTGGAAAACTGCAGAAACCAGCACGCAAAACATAATCCCGTAGGCATGTTATATTTAAAGTTTGGATGACTTACGACAGGCTGATCTTGTAGATATGAAGGAATATTCACATGAGTATAATGGATTCAAATATGTTTTAAGGGTTATTGATACATACTGTAAAATTTCCTGGCCATTACCTGCCTAAAAAAAACACCAGTAGAAATGTTGCGGATGTGTTCGAGCGTTTGCTACAGACAGGGACGAATCGATGCCACGACAACGTCCAAACCGATCATGGAGGAGACTTTTACAAGGGGTATTTCAAGACCTTGATGCAGCGGTATGGAATGCATCACTACTCAACGTTCACTCACCTGAAGGCAAGTATCGTGGAGTGTCTGAACAGAACAATAAAAGGTCAAATGTGGATGCGTTTTAATCTTTGTGGCCCATAAAAATGGACAGATGTCCTCCCAGAAATAACTGCTTAGTATAATGGAACGAAACATAAGACAATAAAAACGAGACCAATCGATGTTCGTGATAATGGACTCATGCATATGGTGTACTATGACATTAAAGTGCTGGATCCACGCAAACAGAAATTTAATGTAGGTGATGATGAGAGTACCATTATCCAAGATGGCTGCTTTTGGTGGGACAGTGCCACGCCCACCTTGTGGGAAGTTTGAATTTTGGCGGGAAATTTAATTATGTGCTTCTATAGGTCACCTGGCGGTAATCATGTACATGACTGCAAAATGAAGGAACAATGCTTTTCGAAACGGAGCATTGAGACATCCGCTGTCCTTTCGATGGGAAGATGAGAGTAACTGTACAGGTCATAGCTGTTGGAACTGTTGCGATATCTTCCACATTTTTGTCAAGGAGAAACATCACATTTGTATTTTATTTCTACCAGCCTGTGTTGTGGTAGCAGTATAGTTTATGCCACATGACGTTCAGTTTTCTATGGGGGCCAGAGGATCGAAATGTATTAATGTCAGTTTAGCAGCAGCGGACATTGCTTTCTAAGTCATGGTAGAAAAAAAAAAAAAAACAAAGTGTATGGAGGTGTATACTGCAACCGAAAAAAAAACAATTTATTAAACTTCTTATGAAGGAGCAATACAGGAACCCTCTCGTGCGATTGATAGTTTGTTGGATATGGTCATCCTACAGTACAGGTGATGAAACTTTACATCGGTCTGTGTAAGCGACTTCGGTCATGGACCACTTGCTCCAATGAATCAATACCAATATCTTTAGTAGGATCGCCTCATATGTTTGGGTGATAGACATGAATGCACACTGAGAGACACAGATCTCCTTCGGACTAACTGTATGTAGTTTGGAGATGTGTCGCAAAAACTTCGTCCTTCCTCCATGCCATGTATGATGTGTAGTCTTCCTAATTTTTCCAACAAGAAACACCACCATAACTGCTTGTACTATCTCTCCTATTACCTCATGTTGTAGGGGAAAGCTTTGTCTGGTGCTGGTCTTACACACTGCACACGGCTGGCTGAGATATGACACCATATTTCCATTTCCACCGATTGGTCAAAACACACTCCTGTTGCATTAACTCAGCTCGTTCTGTTTCCCTACAAGATGCAGAAGATCTCAGATATAGCACTCTCCGAATTCCGTACAGGTCAGACTTGAAGTGGAACGATCACATGGACTAAGCTGCAGGGAGGGTGGAGCAGAGACTTAATAACAGTTACAAGATGCAGAGGGACTGTCAGATAAACAGCACTGGAGTTTCTGTCGTATGGGGTTCATAGCATATAGGTTCGTAAAATGTGACTCATTTCTAGATATGAGAGTTCCCGAATATGATTCACCAGAGACTGTAATCATTAAAAGATGTCTCTACAGGATCCAACGCAAGAAAGTGGTTGAATGGATAGACTTGATTCCAAATCGGGGACAACATTTCTACCGGAAATGTGTGTGTGTACCTGTAGACTCAAGGCCGCATTTTGTGCATGGTGACGATAACGTAGTCACGTCGATCATGTTTTTAATAGCACGGTCCTTACGCGAAATTTATGTTGTGTGCTGTAGAATCCCTCTGTGGTGAGCTTCAGATGTCATTTCTCAATAGTGTTCCTCGAAAAGAGCACTGTGTTTACTCCACAGATTCCCATTTGACCTACTTGGTGAGTGTAATCCGACTGCAGAAAAAACCAAAACAAAAATTACTCGCCATTCAAAGTGACTCCCATGATCAATTTAATTTCGAAATGACGAAGACATTCTGCGGTGGTCTCTCGTTTTCACATCAAAATAGTAGAAGGTTTTTTTCCTGATTTTACGCAGGCTGGGTATGTCTCTGCTGAACATTTGCAATCGGTGGCGGTACACTTTGCTGGACGTCACAAAATAATAAGCTACGAGTGCAGTCAAATGTAAAAAACTATACCGATTTTGTTCATAAAACTAAATGAAAATGGACTTCGTCGGTTTCACTGAAAGAGGACATTTCTTGTCGTCAAGAATGTTTTTTGTTTTTTTTTTAATAGTTACTTTGTTATAATAGTCGATTTGATGTTAAATAGTCCAGCTCAGAACCACGGGCGACATCTCTACGAGACCGCGACTCCCCTTGTTCCCAACTGGAGCATTCTACATGACCTTAAACAATAGTGTTTTTCGTCTCTGAACAGGAGGCCTATTGGAGGCAATCGGGACCTGTCTAGTGTGTGACAGCTCGTTGCCACAGCTGCGCCCCTTAACCATTACGGATGCCTGTCTCACTATACTTTAGATGACCAAGATGCATTTGGGAAAGCCAACTATACCTGCTTTTTTGTTGGCGAAGGACAACCATACCAAGGCGGACAGGCGGACAGCAGCCAGCAGATGTTGCGAGACTGCTGGTGGAATAGCTCCCTCCCTCGGTCCATCCACCCTTTAGGTGGAGAGAGGGCCTCGATTTTCGGCAGTTTATGATTGTACATCAAGGAGAAGTTCAACTACCGCCTTCAATGTAGTCTTATAGGACTGCGCTTTTCCCCTGTACATGTGCTGCATTATGAACCGTTCAACATGAGTGCCCGTTTTTCCCTACAATTTCGAAGTGTAATTAGAATTGGGACACATTTTTCCATCAGCTGTGATATAGCGTATTGGCTTCGATTCCCTGGTCTGTAGCGTGATTTTTAGTAGGTGTCAAACAACAATAGATGCTGCATACTTGCAGGTAATCCACTTTTTTATACTCCTCTCTGTCCACCACCAGCATCTAGCGAGTTGAACGTGATTAACTATGTAATTAGGATCGATATTTTGGTCACTTTCGAGTGGTATTGCGAAATTTTTCCCCAGCAGGATAAGACCAGTTGTATGATACTGTTGGTTTTTGAGCTGTACTACGATTTTAAGCCATCCTTGTGCAGCGCTGTGCATGTAATATTGCAATTAGGACCGATCTATGTGATTAAAATCGATATTTACGTCGGTTTCCCGACCAAAATAAATAAAGTACACTAACCTAACCTTCCTCTCCCGCATCTGGATAGTTTCCATGTGTTGGGTGGTAGAATCGGGGTTCGAGTCGCTGATACATTGCGTTTCTTATGTACATGAGTATTTGTGCACTGTATTATTTCAAGGTGTTTAACCGTTGTGCGCATGTTTGCGTAGCGTTACACATGCATTATTTCGGTGATCTACGAGTATTTTGCACATCTGTATGCTGTGTACTGGATTATTTCGGTAATTCACGAGTTGTTTGCATCTCTGCACATCAGTGTCCTACGAGTATTTTGCACATCTGTATGCTGTGTACTGGATTATTTCGTTAATTCACGAGTTGTTTGCATCTCTGCACATCAGTGTCCTGCATTATTTACCAGTAGTTTCCAGGTCTGTAAACTGTATATTGTGGCCCCAAGCACGTCAGGATGAGTGTTTTGTACATGCGTAATAAATAAACTACCTGAAATTCGCCCCTAAATAAATTGTTCCAAAAATAAATAACGTACACTCCTACCACTCTCCGACGGCACAGATCATGCTGAGTCCATCCCCCCCCCTCCGCCCCCCCAGATTGCTAGGGGAATGAGGAGGCTTGGGCACACGTGCAGCTGAGAAAAACACGTGACGTCATCATGATGCTGTGCTCCTATGGACTCAACTGCATGATCAATTGACTTCAGGCTGTGAACTCGCGAACTAGGTCAGTTATTTGGTCTTCTGGATTGGAGACAGTTGTCTCTTGTGTGGTGGGAAGTTAAATATTGGTTTTAGAAATGACAGACAGTTCCAGCAGAGACAGATGTTTCCGTGCATTGTGTAACGCAACTTTAACGCATATTGATGCAAAGCTTTTATTTGCAGGACCGTATTCTTCCTCTTCATAAGTTCAAGCATTAATGCTCGCTTTCATTCTCCATGCAGTGAGCTGTGGATGCACTCCTCAGCTGAATGAGTGCATGTAATACAGCTATTGAAACTTCCCCTGTGTGACACCAACATCTCGGTAGTTGAACACATGCTCCTTCCACACTGACAGCTCAACAAGCACTGCTATTCCAGCCTCTTGTGCTCGTAACATCACACTAAGCCGCTACTGCTGTAGATGGATAATAAATTTAAACAAATTTCAACAAAATTCAACAAAACAAATTTAAACAAATTATATTCGAATTGAATGATATCATGAGCAGTCTCTAGTGGGGGCACCACCATACTAACTCCCCTCAGCTGCAGGAGTAAGATCTTAGAGCAAAATTCCCTCGAAAATTCAAACTTTCCCACCCATTTTCCAAGAGGATGATGCACCATCATATAAAATTTCGGAAAGGGGGGGTGGGACTGCCGGGTGACCTGTAGAAGCACATGATTCAATTTCCCGCCAATATTCAAACTTCCCACCACGGGGCCTGGCATTTTCCCAACAAAAACCACTATCCTGGATAATGGTAATCGCGTCGTCAGGTGACATCACTGCCGCCATCTTGGATGACGTCATGAGCTGTTGCCAAGTCTACAGGCCGCCATCGTAGATGAAGTCATCGCCACCGTCTTGGATACATCTGGCAACAGTGGAGAGTAGGGTGGTGCTCTCTTTGTTCTACTACTGTCATCATACTGCAGATAGGATTTTAGCTGATAAGGCTAAGGTGATACACAGAAGAAAGAATAGTGGTACAGGTTAATGCACTACAGCATTTGCAGTTGATAAAACCATCCATGGAAAAATTAAGTTGGTTTAGGAGTGATGAATTTCAAGCGAGAAGAAGAAGAAGAAGAGTGGTGGGAAGCATATGTGTTTGAAGAACTGTTTCCTGACAGCGATGTATGCACCTAAAATGGTCTAAAGCAGAAGGGTGTGGGAAGATGAGGATCAGTTAAAGGATCTCAAGTTCTACCAATGCCCAAGACGTCTGGTGGTTCTCTTCCATTCCAAATTACAGCTCCATCTGCTCTCTCAGTGGTATGGTCCCGCACTAGTGGGGCTGCAACTATTTCTCGAACAGTCAAGTGCGCACAAAATCTCCAAACACAGTTACAAAAAGCAAGAAAACATAACTGCATGATGGAAGCCATAGCAATCAGAAAAGGACTATACTTGAAACCATACAGAAAAGTGGTTGGTCTATTCATAAACGAAAAAAGACCACCTACCAGATCGGCCACTCACAAATACTGATCTTCTTAAGTTTGTTAGAACAAATTCAACAGTCCAAGATTCCGTCGTGTGTTTATGTGGGAGACATTATCTAAGATTATGTGGAAAACTGGTGGATGTAGTATTCTGAATTTAGATGTTGTTGGAGGTCCGGGCACCTACTTGGTGTCTGTGTTGTGAAAAATGCAAATACCATCTACTATTTTGACTCATTTGTTGACCTGCACCCACCAGAAGTATTACAGCGATACTTCACACGCAGAAGACGTGCGTTCTACAACTTTCGGCGGCAACAAGACTTTAATAAACACCGCTGTGGATATCTGTGCATCATGTTTCTTTTGACGTTCAGAAAGAAGAAGAAGAATATAGTGTAAGAAAGAGCTTTAAACATTCCATCAGTTGAGGTTCAGGTGCAATGCCGTACACTTTGACTTTAATAGATCATCTGTATTACATGCAATTTACTTCCCACCAATTAATTTGAGCATTGGTGAATGGAGTATTGCATTGATTATATTGGAGAGGTACAAAAGCATCCATATCACCAACGCCAACAGCAAACTGCTTCGGGATATTAATGGTGAAAAAGGCATTGTAGAAATAGAACCTGGTGAATACGATATTGACGATTTAAACGAGTTCTTAAAACAGCCTGGAAAAGATATTGAGCTACTTAGAAACATCAAAACACTTAAATCTGAAATAAGGACTGTGAATGCAACGATCGACTTTAACCGAAAAGGTTCTATAGGGCGCCTACTGGGTTTCACAAAAGGATAGGTTTTGAAGAAGAAGCTTAGCAAATTTTAAAGTTAGTTCAGACTTTGGACATATTGCCCTTCAGCACAATCCAAGTGTAGTGTAATATTGCAACGAACTCCTATCTCAACGACAGTCTGATTCATACCATTTACGTATTCTTCCCCTAAGATGCACCAGGGTATAAGATTGATGATACTTCCATCAATGCGATGTACCTTCTAGTGATGGTTCAGACACTGGACTATTTGGTGTTGCGTATTGTGGACCAGAATAATCAACTTGTTAACTTTCGTGGTGAGGAAATCATTTTACGATTACGTCTAAGGTAGGATGGGCATACGGTATAAAACCAGTGCATGCAATCCACAGCACGTCACTTTTCTCGCAATGACGTCCTCACTCAATATAACCAGTCCAGTAGAGTATGATGAGCGAATTATACGTTAGGAATACTTTTCGCATAAACCATATAATTCAATCAAATTTAACAGGAATGGTGAAATTAGGATTGTCGTCCAGTAACAAGACGTTCTGATGCTTCCGTGCAAGAGTTTCACATATTTGGAGGGATCATTGAAGAAAACCGATGGCAGTGCTACAGTGGAACCCAAGCCAACATGTAACGCTTTAACATTCCCGTTTCAAGAGATGTGCTATGAATTCAATGAGTCTGAGATTGACTGGATACACAATGTCAGAATCACATCAACCCTTAAAACATACATGTCTGCAACACCCATATATTTGAATGGCTTAGAAAATGTGGAATGGTTCATAGACGATCCGGCAGATAGAACAGTTGCAGTGTACAAACGATTTACTGCATGCATATCTGTAAAAAATGCTTATGGCTACTTCGAGGACATGAACAGATTATTGTGAATGTTAAACACGAACTCATATTGGTACGCAGTGTGAAGGATAATAACTCATACATTGAAGGAGCTCAAGAGCGAATATGATCACAGTCAGCAAGATAATATGGAAAATGCCTCAGAGCAGTGTATCAGAAGAGGAGCGTTTGAAGCTTTTAAAAGTCCCGAATTCCAGTACATTTCTATCAATAAAATTTCTCTCTTGGGAGGTTTTAGAGTACCCAGTGCTACCGACTGCAATCAGACATGGGCTATTAAAATGTCTTCGCAACTTGAGATGCCTAGATTCATCATACTTGTTTTTCAGACTGACAGAAGAGGGAATATAGTAAATGAGGGCGTTCGAGAACTACAAGTTAACCCCCATGCCAGAATTTACCTGAACCCAGAATTCTAACCATATGACAATATACACTTGCAGTTGGATGAAAATGTATACAGTCGAGCATATGAATGTATTCGAGATTTTGTGCTTCTTGTTACAAAAGAGCTGCAGAAGAAGAAGGAGGGTGTCTACTCAGTCCATGGAAATTCAAAGAGCTATCACTGATCATAGTAACAGACTGCTCAAAACAGAGCGAGATAATTAAGGCTGGACCAGCGGACGTACGAACTGAATTTGAATTTTCTGCAAATTTCCCGGAACACACTGCCATGTATGCTCTAGCTCTACAATACCGTGTGATCAACAACTGCTCGCTCAGTGGTGTTGTGAAAGGAGCTGTGTAAATGAATAGGTGCTGCGCCATATCTAGAGCATTCCACAATGTCGTCTCAGAGTGTGAACATCATTGCAGAAGCTCACGGTTTCTGTGATGGTGAGTGAAGACAGTCCATATTTAAAGATGTTGGATTCATAGCGTACACAGAAGATGCAGGAATAATTGAGAATTCTCAGCAAACATTGCATTACCAAGGTCTTTCAAGGATGTGGAGTGTGCTAAAATACGGAAAAGTGCAAAGTGATTAACACATTTCTACTACGGAGTTTACAGGGATGTTCCTGGCATACACTATAAAGATATGGTGACGTTGCTTCTATTATTCGACCACATGGATACCATAATCTTCGTGAAGGGGAAAAAGAAGATCTCTTACTATTCAAGACTCAGAATTCTAAGGGTGTCCTACTCTCCATTGACTCACGACGAAGAAGTGTGAAAATAGCACTGCTGTGTCTACTTATCAAAATGTAAAATTAATTTTAAGTCGAACGAGAAACAAATGAATTTTTACCTCATAATACGTGTATGATTTCTTTTCATCCTGTTCCCACTTTGATAGTATACACTTTTGGCCAGATATTATGTCTGTGGTTTTCTTCAAGCACAGGAGATATAATTTTAGACATGTTTGCTATATGCCTTTGGAGGTAGAAGTGGTCATGTGCTTCTTGCTCCCATAACCCAAAATCGTGCTGCATGATAAGCGTAATTCCATGGAACCATTCTATATTTTGTTACTCTCTGTCTTGAACTTCACCTCCTTAATAGCACTCATCTTCAGAAAAACTGTCATTTGTATCATCCACAGCCTTTATATGTACATACATAATTGAATAGGGAATAGGTTTTTTGAAATAACAACATGCATATATGGTAAAGATTTTTTTCGTTTATTCTGTTCACAAAAATGCATTTCAGTTCTTGAGATTACAATTCAGCTTTAGAGGTTACAATGTTGTTCTTGAGGTGCAATTTGACTCTGCTATTCCAATGCAGTAACAGTGTTTGAGATTAGTTTTTTTACAATTTTTTCCAGTAGCATTAGATGAGAATGTTTCAATTTTTCCAGATATATAAATGTACGCTAAAAACTAATGTGTAGATACTTTTACTACAACTTAATTCCACTTTCCAAGTGACATAGCTTTTATAATAATTCCGATGGAATGTGTACACTTAGAATGTAATTTCCACAGTCCCTATAACAAAGGTTTTTAAAATAATAATAATTCTGATGGACTGAGAGCTACATGGATATCTAATCTACACTTACAAACTAATCTGACTTGGATGACTAGCGGCAGGTAGAAACTTAAAAACTATTCTACTTGCAAGACACACATGGCGTGTAGTTACTGGGTACAGTTGAGCTATTTATCTCCATTTTTTCAATCAGTTTAATTATTTAGTCAATTATTTTGTTATCAGGGTTTCTGAGAGGGTGGGGAGGGCTAGAGGTGACACAGAAAACCACTTAACCAAATAACAGAATAAGGAACTGTCAATCAAGGATGGATTATCCCCAGCGGGTCTTAATCCTTTTAGCAGAACAATAGGTTAATGGCTTCTTAAGCGAAAGAGAACAATAGGTTTACCCTTGAACGCATACTTGCCCCTGATGTGGGGCACCCACAATGTGAGTTGACATGAACTTTGCCCTACTACTGTGGGTTTGGGGAAGTCAGTGCGGGAGCTTGACTATCAGTGAATGCAGTAGTTTAACGGATTGCTTTAACTGTTTTTTTTTATAAGAAATTAGAACATGTTTCTATAGATGTTTGATGATACGGTTCGACTATTATTCTGTGTTCAACTGGATTCGAGTGCTGGTTAGGCTAAGGACAGTTAAGGGGCTAAAATAGGTTGATGTATCCATAGGGAGTATTTACAAGGTTATGGAATGCTAACAGATTGCTTGAAATTTTGTGGTTTATTTTTGAGAAGTTTTTGAAATCGGTGTAAGTTAATTTGTTCCAGTCTGTACAAAGCCCTCTCATAGAAGTGTGGCTGCTAGTTGAGTGTTGAGAACTGGAGGTTGAATTATTTTAGTTCTTGGGTACGCCTTAGATGCTTTTAATGTTGTGTTAAGGATGATGTAAAGTTTTGCCGAAATTGGAGATTTGTTAGCGAGTACTAATGCCACAGCCACTTTTTAGCTGACATTTAATCATTCAAGAAAATATTTTCCAGGTCAGGCGTTGGCTGCTAACTTTCTGTATCCCTAATATGTGATACAACATTTATTGGATACTCATACGGCTTCCCCAAATGTGAATTGCAGTTAACTCAACTTCTAGATTTCAATATTTGGTATCAAGAACTATTAAGCTGATTGGCATTTGTACTGCTATTCATTTTTGGGAAAGCTGTGTTGAGCACACAACAAATGCTGTAACACATAGCGGGGATACAGAGAGTTAGCAGGTAAAGACTGAAGTGGAAAATATTTGCTTGACTGTTAAATGTCAAGGAAGAAGTGGCAGTGACGTTAGTGTTTTTTGTTCTAAAAGTGGCTCAGGTTCTATTAGTAATACTTATATTGGTCTCGATTAAAGCTGATATATAACTGCCTTTAATGGCGAATAACAAGAACCAACTGTCGTTAAATTAAGATTAAAGAAATTCCACCTTGTCGTTTGTCGCTGTGCAAGTAAGGAAACTAAAAGTCCAGAGCAAACTGAAAGAAAAATATAGGTAGAGAATAAATTTTATCGGTACTTCGTTACTAGAAGTACTTAAAAACCTAAGTATAAAAGCAAAGAAAGAAATTTACAACTCTTATAAAGAATGAATTCAGAGATATTAATTTAACTGTGTAATGAGAGAGCACAGTTTTATTTTGTGAAGCAATAATGATATTCAGGGGAGAGGTTTACTATATAGCCTGCATAAATGCAAAAGGAAAAGGAAAAAATAGTGTACAGATATTGTAATAAGAAAGTCATAGTGGAACAGATACTAAATTTCTGACTTTGCGGATAAACGGAGCTCTTTCTCTCTCTCTTCTTTTTCCCTTTTTTTCCCAGAGGAAACGAGAGTAACAAAAGACGGATAGTGAAGGGTGTAAAATACGTAAAACGTTAAATAATTAACGAGAGTAAATTGCCATATATACGTCGGATATATACGTCGAAACTAGGAAAATTTCAGATTCTTCTGGTACAGTGAAGTATATGAGTAATTTTTATTTATGAAGCTAGAGATACTAGTAATTATAATTAATTTTTCACTCTGCAGCGTAGTGTGCGCTGATGGGTAGCTTCCTGGCAGATTAAAACTACATTTTCATACTAGTAATTGCTTTATCTTTAGGAGCGGCATATAATTACTTAATAAAAACCATTAAATACATTCATTTAATGGGGTAATTAGAACTATTTGAGAGCTGGATTCTCAGGATGGGACAGGATAAGGTTACGATTGTGGATAGGGTTGTAATCAGTTACTCTCGGTTGCATAACAAATGGTTCAAATGGCTCTGAGCACTATGGGACTTAACATCTCAGGTAATCAGTCCCCTAGAACTTAGAACTACTAAAACCTAACTAACCTAAGGACATCACACACATCCGTGCCCGAGGTAGGAATCGAACCTGCGACCGTATCGGGCATAAGAAATACGTAAACTTTATTTACAGAAATTAAAGTTTTAAAATAATCTCTTAAAAAACACAACTGACTGTATGAGGGCAGAAGGCTTTATCACAGAAAAATTCCACAATTTTAGGGCCGAAGACCACCAAAAATAACCTGAAACAACAAATGACTGAAGACCTGATTTAGAAGTCGGAAGAATAATTCCAAATAGCTCATATAAGATAAATATTTCGTTTTAAAACCAACTGTAACACAGCTGAAGGCCTTATTATAAAAGAAGTGAAATTATCACTCGGCTGAAGGCCACAAACAATTTCAAATAAGAAATGGCCGAAGGCCTGAATTAGAAGTCAAAAAAACAATTCCAAGTAGCACGCATCTCAACAAATACCTTGCTTTTAAAAAAGTTTGCTTTCAAAAAACTTACTGTAAATGGCTGAAAGCCTTATCACCAAAGAAGTGAAGTTACTGCTCGGGTGAAGGACACACACTACTTCAAATAACAAATATCCATAAAACAAACACCATCTAAGGAATCAGGACAAGTGGTTCTCAGCAAGTGCTCCACGGGTCGGCCTGGGAAGGTAACTCAAACATAAGGTAAGGTGAGACAGGCAGCCAAGGGTTGTACTCACGTAACAAGATGGCAACTCAAACTTGGGGCAGCTTAGGCGCCGACCCAATGACTAACCATTCCGCCTAAGGTCCGATCACCGGTACAACGATGGAATATTTTTAGGCAAGGATGAAGAGACAGACAGAACTACGTCTTCAGAAAATACCCAAGGCCAAAGGAACACTAGAACCAAAGCGGACCTCCGAAAAGAAAAAAAAGAAACGCAGTTTAATACAATGTCGAACAGCATCAACACGACGAGGAAATGTATACTGCTGGAAAAGTATGCTAACCTCCACGGCAGGTAATTGGGGAGTTAGCGGCCACAAGGCAGAAAATACCGCTGGTTGCTCTTCACTAATAAGTATAATAACAAATTTAATGATGAATAAAAACAGAGAAATATGGCTGCAATATTTCACCGCCTCGAAACACTTCACTCGTTGCCGCCAGGCTCAGCGGCCCTGGGAGCAACAACGTGCCGACCAAAGGTTAGATCTCGGAATAGTCTAGGTTGCTTTAGCAATTAACTCTTCACTCAACTGGCTGTGGCAGCACGCTGCCAGCAGCCCCGGTTTGCCCTTGCACTTCACCGACATGCTCGCTGCTGTGCCCCAACCGAACTGATGTCCGTTCGCAACTCTCTCTCCAAATCCAGTACGCAGAAAGCATTAAAATAAATGCTCATTCGAAAGCACAAGATACATAGGGATCCAGGAAAACAATTCCACCGACAACTCACAATACTAAAACCAGTTACTGTGAAACAACACGGACGAATTATAATTCGGTAGAAACACAGAGAAGCCAGAAGCGGTCGGCAGACCAAATGCACGTCGTACGCTGCGACGACCGACCGAACGACCAACCAGTGGTGGTTCCCACTCAAGACAGGCACGGGAAAGATCCCAGTATAAACTATCGACTGACAACTTATTGCCATGAGGTCACTTCGACAGGCAGACACACACACACACACACACACACACACACACACAGACACACACACACACACAAGTGAAAGTGGCACTACTCCACTAATCCGGTTCTTCGCATGGACGTGTACTCTCACGACCACATCCTTCCATCGGACAGCGCATGTGTGTCGCCAGCGGTTTGTGTTTTAAGTAACCTGGAACACATATTCATATACATATGTAAGGTATTGTTACGTGTACGTTTGTGTGTACTTGAAGTGAGTATGCGTTAGTATTGAGAAGAAAGGAAACATTAACTGCGAGCTGTAAGGCTTATCTTCCGAGCCAGTACGAAATCTTTAAGGCTATAGATACCCCGATAGCGAGTAGGGCAATAGGTAGTTCGAAATAAATGAACGTATAAAATGCGTCCACAGAAGTCTGACAAACATACGTACGAGGAAAGTATCGGCGAAGAAACAATGAGTAACCAAAGAAATACACTACTGGCCATTAAAATTGCTACATCAAGAAGAAAAGCAGATGATAAACGGGTATTCATTGGAAAAATATATTATACTAGAACTGACATGTGATTACGTTTTAACGCAATTTGGGTGCATAGATCCTGAGAAATCAGTACCCAGAACAACCACCTCTGGCCGTAATAACGGACTTGATACGCCTGGGCGTTGAGTCAAACAGAGCTTGGATGGTGTGTACAGATACAGCTGCCCTTGCAGCTTCAACACTATACCACAGTTCATCAAGAGTAGTGACTGGCGTATTGTGAAGAGCCAGTTGCTCGGCCACCATTGACGAGACGTTTTCAATTGGTGAGAGATCTGGTGAATGTGCTGGCCAGGGCAGCAGTCGCACATTTTGCATATCCAGAGAGGCCCGTACAGGACCTGCAACATGCGGTCGTGCATCATCCTACTGAAATGTAGGGTTTCGCAGGGATCGAATGAAGGGTAGAGCCATGGGTCGTAAGACATCTGAAATATAACGTCCACTGTTCAAAGTGCCGTCAATGCCAACAAGAGACGACAGAGACATGTTGTAAGGTGTCAGGCAAATCCAACACCTTCCATGAAAACCCTGACATGATAAACAAATCCAGTAGTATGTCACATAGCTCCGAATAAATCGTGACATTAAATTAACCAAAGTAATACGAGTAACGAGGGAGCAAATGGAATACCACAGACTAACACAAGAATGCCTAAATGCATGTCATACCTTCTCACTGTGAGACAGACGCAGTTCCGAGGGGAGAAACGAGAACAGAAGCCGAGAGCAGAACCGTGTTAAGCTAGAAGGCCCTACGATAAGGGACCGTTAAGACGACCCGCCCAGCCCATGTTAAAAGCTAGAGCCTTAGATTGAGACTTTTTCGCGTCTCTGTTATGTCAGGACCACCCCCCAGCCCTCCAGACGAACAGTATAGATCTTACGATAACACAAAAAGGGCCACAACACTCGCAAGTTTTAGCGTGAGACTTTTTTGCGTCTCTGTTACGTTAGAACCACCCTCCAGCCCATGTTAAAAGATAGAGCCCTCCAGAAGAACAGTATAGATCTTACGATAACGCTAAAAGAACCACACCAGCTGCAAGTTTTAGTGTGAGACTTTTTCGCGTCTCTGTTACGTTGCAAACTTTAAAAACATAGCCCCACCACGAAAAGTATAACGTTTCTCATTGGATAGACAGAATTTCTGTAGGCGGAGCTTAAGGTTAACACTGAGACCCTGATTGGTCAGATGAAAACACAGCCAGATAGTTTTATTTAAACCAACTTCGGTAAATTGTAGTAAGGAGAAGTAATGAGGAGTTGCTTCCGAGACAGCGAGGTGAGCGGAGCTGTGCTGCTCGCCGCCCCCTGACGGACACCGACAAGGTAAGGAACGCATGTGGTGTCGCATAACAGCGCATAAAGCTTCACTTAGAACTGCAGAAGTCTCATCTGTAACACCCCGTTTTTGCGTAATACTAGTGTCGATCGTCAATTAAAACTCATAGTGTTCACATTTGTCACTTGAAGTAAAAATCTGAATCGCGATGATTTTTCTGTTATATAGTAATTGAGAAGCCACATCAGCCACTGTAATTTACGACAAGTTAGATAAGTAATTAAAGATAATTGAGGGTCACTGTAGACCATTTTGATAGTTTTCTCTCTTGTGAAACTTAATTTAAACCTAGATTATAGATGTGATATGGCATAGGTCATCCTTAGATCCATTGTAGAACTTGGAAACCCATTCAGGGAAAATTCGTTCACATTTTTGTTGAACGCAGTTGGTTTTTACCATCCTGTATTTTATCTCCTTTTATCAATAGTGCAATTTATGAACAATGTTTTGTGAGTAGAATAAAATTTCCAGTGGTAAACTTAACTGCCTTTTCGACGTTATTTTACCAGCTAACTAAAAATAGGAAAGCCTTGAACCCCTTCCACTAAATTTAGTTATTATTAAGATTCTTTTACAGGGAGTGCAGTGGAGGTGACGCTGAAATCACTAAGTATTTGGCTATATCATCGCTAGTCTCACTGAACTCTTCTGAATTCTACTTGTCATGTGTGGTCTGGCGTTTCCTTACCAGCAACAGGTCCCATGTTCAACTAGTCAATTCCCTAAAGAACACGCTCAGAGCGTCGTTGCGCGAAAGTGGTAGGGAGACACGATATAGAACAAACAGACACCACGCAGAATGTTAAAGTGTAACCAATGGCACCCCATACCATGACGCCGGGTGGTACGCCAGTATGGCGATGACGAATACACGCTTCCAAAGACCGTTCACCGCGATGTCGTCAAACATGGATGCGACCATCATGATGCTGTAAACAGAACCTGGATTCATCCAAAAATGACGTTTTGCACCCAGGTTCGTTGTTGAGTACACCATCGAAGGCGCTCCTGTCTGTGATGCAGTGTCAAGGTTAACCACAGCCACGGTGTCCGAGCTGATAGTCCATGCTCCTGCAAACTTTGTCGAACTGTTCGTGCAGGTGGTTGTTGTCTTTCACACATCTCCATCTGCTGACACAGGGATCGAGACGTGGTTGCACGATCCGTTACAGCCATGCGGATAAGATGCCTGTCATCTCGATTTCTAGGGATACAACTCCGTTGGGATCCAGTGCGGCGTTCCGTATTACGCTCCTGAACATACCGATTCCATTTTCTGCTAACTGCGACTAACGCGAACAGCAATGTGTCGATACGATAAATAGCAATCGCGTTAGGCATATCACTGCATCTTGTTCCTTTCGGTTAAATTTCGCGTATGTAGCACGTCATCTTCGTGGTGTAGTAATTTTACAACTTTAGTGGCCAGCAGTGTACTTCATCTGGGGCCGTAAGAAGGAAGTAAAAAAGTGTTCAGGAAAAGGCAAGTATACGGCAGCGAATGTCACTTGGAAATGAAAGTGCAATGAAGCCACCGGGAAGTGGCTGCAAGAAACATGCAACCGAAAAAAATGGCTGTCGCAGGGACTGTTTCAGCGTGTAGGAAGATCAAAACAACCTACGATGGAATTATAAGAAACGATAAAAAAGTTTCCGTTTGAAAGCCTTTCAATCCTCATGAGGATTGAGACAATCATCCCATCGACGTGTCAGGGTGAAGATGCCCGTTTGATGAAACACTACGTCCTCCTGCGTAAAGAAGTCCGTTACTGTCTGCTGCACATCCTCGTCCGACAAGAATCGTAGACCCTTAAAGGCATTTTGTAAGTCACCGAAGGGGTAATAATCGCATGGGAAGTGATTTGGAACATAGGGCACGTGCTACAGTGTCTCCTATTTGAGTTTGCGAAACTTTCGAGCTACGACATTTTCGCTATGGGGATGTGCATTATCATGGGGCACTTAACTTGCCACAGCATTTCACAACGATGGTTTTGGACAGGCTTGCTGTCCCATACACGTTCTTCACTCTCCGATGGATGTCTACTTGTGTTCCTCCTTCGGCATCCAAGAAAAGAATAACAGCCCGTTGGTCTTGTTCGTACGTATTCGGTAATAACAACGCCGAAGATCGCGTTTCCGCATTTTCCACACGAACGTTGGAAAGACACGAATGCCACATTGATCCCTTGCCTTCTTGTCAACGCTTATATAACCGCTTATATACACACTACAGTAACGCCCTTAAATGGAAACTTTTTGATTTCCCCATGTAAAAGCAAGGCTGTGAATATTGAATCCACAATGAGAATTGCATTGTTAAGCTCAGAGGAGAGACTGGGTAGGTGGAAAACGTAGACTGAAGGCCTCCATCAGGGGACGAATTGTCTGACGGCGTGATAGAAAAAGATATGTGGGTCTGCATGGAAGACATACGGAGTCCAGTATTAGATCTTAACAAAAGTTTGGAAGACTTTCAGTCAAATAGAATGGTAGTCCACGATATTCTTTCAGAATTTCTAAAATCGTTGAGGGTAATACCAATCAAATTACTGAAGTTGGTGTTTTAGAATCTATGAGTCTGGACACATACTCTCAGCCTTACAAAAAAAATGTCATCCACAAAATTCCGAAGACAGCAAGAGCAGATAAGTGCCAGAACTACTGCGCAGTCAGTGTAACAACTGATCCATCCAAGCTCCTGATGAGAACAATGTACAGAAAAACTGAAAAGAAAATTGTACAACTAATAGATGACGATGAGTTTGACTTAAGGTAAGGTAAAGGTACCAGTGAGGCTGTTTTTGACTCTACGCTTGATGATGAAACACAGACTTAAGAAAAATCAAAACACTTTCGTAGGATTTATCGACCTGGAAAAAGCGTACGATGATGTAAAATTGTGCGAGATACTCGAAAACCTGAAAAAATAGGAGTGAGATTTAGGTGAAGGCGTGTAATAAACAATTTGTACACGAACCAAGAGAGAAAAAAGATAATGAAAGACAAAGAACAGTGTTCTGATTAAGAAGTGTGCAGTATCTCACCCCTACTGTTCAGTCTGTTCATCGGAGAAGCAATGACGTAAATTGAAGAAATATTCAGGAGTGGGATTAAAAGTGAGGGTGAAAGGATATCACTATAATATTCGCTGATGTCATTGCTACAACATGTGACCAAAAGTATCCGGAAACCTGGATGAAAATGACTTACAAGTTCTTGGCACCCTCCATCGCTAATGCTGGAATTCAATATGGTGTTGCCCCCCCTCACCCCCCCCCCCCCTTAGTTTTGATTACAGCTTCCACTGTTGCAGACATACGTTCAACTAAGTGCTGGAAGGTTTTTGGGGGAGTGCTACACTGAGGAGAGGTATCGAAGTCGGCCGGTGAGGCCTCGTACGAAGTCGGCGTTCCAAAACATCCCAAAGGTGTTCTATAGGATTCAGTTCACGACTATGTGCAGACCAGTCCATTACACAGACGCTACTGTCGTGTAACCATTCCTCCACAGGCAGTGCATTATGAACAGGTGCTCGATCGTGCTGAAAGATGTAATCGCCATCGCCGAATTGCTCTTCAACAGTGGGAAGCAAGAAGGTGCTTAAAACATCAATGTAGGCCCGTGCTTGTTGTGCCAAGCGAAACAACAAGGAGAGTAAGCTCCTTTCATGAAAAACACGACCTTACCGTAAAACCACCGCCTCCGAATTTTACTGTTGGCACTACACAAGCTGTCAAGTATCCTTCTCTGGGAATTCGCTATACCCACACCCTGCCATCGGACCGCCACATTGTGTACCGTGACTCGGAACTCCAGACAACCACTGTTCAGTCGTCCAATGTTTACGCTCCTTACACCAAGCGAAGCGACGTTTGGCATTTACTGGCGTGATGTGTGGCTTATGAACAGCCGCTCGACCATGAAATCCTAGTTTTATCTCCTCCTGCCTAACTGTCATGGTACTTGAAGTGGATGCTTATGCAATTTAGAATTTCTGATGGCTGCCTATTACACATTATGACCCTCTCCAACTGTCGGCGGTCTCTGTCAGCCAACAGATGAAGTCGGCCTGTGGCACCCAATCACCTGACCACTTTCGAAGTCCAGGAGTTCCGCGGAGCGCCCCATTCAGCTCTCTCACGATGTCTAATTATATTAGTTTAGATTCAGGTTTCGTTCCAGAGACCCAAAAAATGAGATGTTTGTCGCGGCTGTGGAACATGTCAGGCAGTACAACATAAAAACATAACACATTTGAATATAATACTTACTACCCTCATCATTTGTCAGGAGATAGTCGAAATAGGTTAATGCAATGCAGTAAACTGTAAGTCTTTCAAACTCTGTTTAAACCGTGCTTTATCTGAAACCATCTTTGTACTGGTTGCTGGCAATTTATTGAAAATGTGTGTTCCTGAATATTGGACCCCTTTTTGGACCAAGGAAAGTGACTTTAGGTCTTTATGTAGATTGTTCTTATTCCTAGTATTGATACTATGTATTGAACTATTGGTTGGAAATATGCATTAGTTGCTACAAATTTCATTAATGGAATTAGAATTATATTAATACCTGCAGGTGCTGACGGACATTGATATATATCCACGGGTACAGGTGAAAATGTGTGCCGACCGGGACTCGAACCCGGGATCTCCTGCTTGCATGGCAGACGCTCTATGCATCTGAGACACAGAGGGCACAGATGATAGTGTGAATCCAGGGAATATCTCGCGCACGCCTCCTGCGAAACCCACATTCTCACCTTGTATGTCCACACACTACATTCGTAGTGTCCCAACCCAACACACTCATTACTCGTGGAAGCCATTCTTACCAAATCACGTAAGAATATGTGTGCATCCGCACAGAAGAAGAAGGTCATGGCCGGTGTCGCCAGAACTATATACTTATATGGCTATGGTGTCTGTACTTTCGGACATGTCTGAAAGAACAAACACCATATCCATATAAGTATAAATTTCATTAAGGAATCGATATACTGAGAAGCAAAGGTTAGATACGAAGTTCCTTGAACAGGTTTCTACAAGATATTCTTGTATTTACACCACAAATGATTCTTATGATATGCTTTTTCACCATAAAGCTTGTGTGTGGTTTGATGAGTTGCCTCGGAATATGATCCCATATTACATAATAGAATGGAAGTAAGAAAAGTATGCAAGTTTTTTGTAAGTATATCTCCCACATCTGACATCATTCTCATAGCAAATACAGACTTGTTTAGGCGCTTAAGCAATTCTGTCGGATGCCCTTACCAACTGAATTTATTATGGAGTTGTAATCCCAGAAATGTGTCACTGTCAACCTCTTCGATCTGCATGTCTTCATATGTTATACTCATGCTGGAAGGAAAAATCTTACAGGTTATGAACTGCATATAGTGGGTCTTCTCAAAGTTTAATGACAGTGAGTTAGCTTTAAACCACTTATTAATATCAGTGAAAATTTGATTAGCAGCAATTTCTAAATCTATACTTGACTTGCTACTTATTGCAATGTTTGTATCATCTGAAAACAAAACAAACTTAGTATCTGGCAAAGTGAAAGATGAGAAGTCATTAATGTACACAACAAAAAGCAATGGACCCAAGATGGAGCCTCGAGGAACACCACATGTAATTAATTCCCAGTCAGATGAATACTGACTGCCTACTGCACAGGTATTTCACAACTATACCCTTTGTTTCCTGTTAGATAGATAAGACTCAAACCATATCGCAGCATAATATTCTAATTTACTCAAGAGAATACTGTGGTTCACACTGTCAAAGACTTTTGACAGGTCACAAAAAATGCCAGTAGCCTCTAATTTATTATCTAATGAATTATGTACATTCTTACTGAAAGTGTAAATAGCTTTCTCTATATCAGAACCCTTCTTTGGGTCATGTGAGTGTCATTTACATTTTACTGAAATCATTTTTAAAGGCTGCTCTCAGATGCTCCATTGCACTGTTCAACAAACCTAAAAACGCCAAGATGTCAGTAACAGAAATGAAGTAATTGCTTAAGAGGTTTGCAAGACTACATGTACTAGTTACCAAAGTCTCATTTATTTTTAGAGCTTTCTGTTCCGCTTCTTTTCTGGCCCCACATGTCTGTGTCTTCACAGTATCCCATACAATTTTTATTTCGTTATCTGATGTAATTATTTTTGCTCATAATAAAGCTGTTTAGATTTCTGGATTACTTGCTTCAATATTTTGCAGTATTCTGTGTAATACGTTACAATTCTAGCATCAGAGCTGTTCCTAGATAGTACATACAGTCTCCTTTTTGCCCTACATGATATCTTTATTCCTTGTGTAATCCACAGTTTATTGTTTGACTTCTGTGTGATTTGAGTTACCTTTGGGGGAAAACAATTTTCAGAAGTGGGGGCAACTTTATTAATGAATACCTTATATTTTACATTTGAATCAAACATATTGTAAACATCTATCCAGTCCATGTCTTTAAGCAATTGCCTGAATTCATCAATTTTTGACATATTCATTACCCTCCTGTACTCAGATTTAATAGATTTTTTTATCCCAACAAGTTTCAACATTTAACAAAAGATGCTGCATGTCATGATCAGATAGCCCATTTATTATTGGTTTTGTGACGACCTTTTCCGCTAGATTTGTCTACAAAGATATTAATATCAGTCTCAGAGCATTTACATATACTAGCAGCAAAGTTCACAGTAGGAACTACATTGAATGATAGTGTTACTGACTGCAATAATTGTTCAGTGTCAGAGATTTTCAATAAATCCACATTAAAATCCCCAGCAACCATTTTTTCCTTGTTTTTTACTATGAGATGGAACAGGAGAGCTTCCAGATTTTTTATGAAGAGATTAAAATTTACTGAAGGTGATCTGCATATACCTACTATTATAAAGGACTTATTATGAAGTACTATTGTTGCACAAGTTTCTAAGTGCTCCTCTGAGCAAAATTCATTACTACCAATATTCTTGAAATCAAAACAGTTTCTGACAAATATGGCAACTTCTCCTTTCTCCATATTTTCTCTACAGGAATAAGAAGCTAACTTGAATCCTGTAACATTTAACATATCTATACCAGTGGTCACATGATGTTCAGAGAGGCAGATTATATCAACTGGTTTGCTCAACTCTAATTCTTCAACACAAATAAGCAACTCATTAAGCTTACCCCTTAGTCCTAGGATATTCTTATGCAGTAGTGATAACTGATTCTGTGTACTGGTTGAATTACAACTGGATGAACCTAATTTTCCTGCCAGTTTTAGAGCATCTTCAATCAGAGGCTATCTGCATGAACTGTGTACATTAAAAATTGCTTTCAGGCTGCCTGTTTTATCAATGTGAATGTCATTTTCAGCCTGTCTCTGAACATCTTTTGTTTCTGCCCTCCCTATTCTAAAAAAAACTGTTGATCTGTCACTTGTAACCACTGGTACTTTACCACTTGTGACAGTGATCCCCCCCCCCCCCCCCCCATCAATTATTTGCTATTAGCGCAGACAGTTTTCCCTTTCCTTTCCTGTTGAGGAGAAGGCCATGCCGTGGGTTAATGACTACTGAGGTCGCTGATATGGAGCACTTGGCAAGGGGTGGCAGCACAATGCATCTAATATGACAAATGTTAGTTTTTGGGGGTGTCCGGATACTTTCGATGACATAGTGTATCATCCATAAAGTTGAGGAAGAATTACAGGACCTGTTGAATGGAATGAGGCGTCTTATAAGCACACACTATGGATTAAGACTAAACCGAAGTAAGACGGAAGTAATAAGGACTAGCGGAAATGAGATTAGTGATAAACATAAATTCAAAATTGATGACCACGAAATTTGTTTTTGTCATCAGCCTTCTGACTCGTTTAATGCGATCCTGTCATGAATTCTTCTCCTGGGCTATGCTCTTCATCTCAGAGTAGCACTTGCAACCTACATCCTTAATTATTTGCTGCGTGTATAGTAATCTCCGTCTTCCTCTACAGTTTGCACCCTCTACAGCTGTCTCTAGTATCATGGAAGTTATTCCCTGGGTCTCAGCTGATGTCCTATCATACTGTCTCTTATTCTTGTCAGAAGTTAAGGGATTATGCTGCCTCAGAAGCAAAATAACACATGACGGACGAACAGGTTTAGCAGGCTTAGAGGGCGTTCCTGGCCAAGAGAAATCTAACGGTGTCAAACCAGTAAAACCGTCACCCCCGGTTCCGTAAAGAATCTGCCGTGTATAAAATAGCTTCAATGTCCGATTACTTCAAAAATGAGTTATTGACATAAATAGTTGACGTTAAGTACTTAAGCGAGAAATCGCTTAGAAAAGGTCTGAAATGATCTTAAAAGTCTTTTGTAAATCGCTAAGTGCTTTCCTTACCAGACACTGGACGACTACAGTCTTTTTGAGTTATTTGCGCTCCATTTTGAGGGAAGCTAGTTTTTCACTTTATTCGATGTTTATGATGTCATACCTTCTGAACTATATGTCGTAGAGTTATATAGCGCTGCACGCACATCGAGTAGTCTGTCACAGTACTGTGTGCAAAAGTGTTTTACGAACGGCTTTAGTAGTGAAGAAGTAATAAATTAAAACGTCACGCCTCTTACTGAAGTTTTACTTCATGAAGAGAGAAAATGTAGCAAGCGATTATCTTTTCTTCTGTCATCTGTTTACGGAGGGTGCCAGCGAAAAACAGTTCGAAGAGCTTCGAAATTATGTGTAAAATTTGTGAGAAGTCTCTAAGTGCTCACATTGATAAATACTGGGTCAATACAGTCTGGGTAATTTGTGCGTCGTGAATTACTCTGCCTCAAAACAGGGAAACAGTTTCTAACGCTAGTACTTGTCTTACTATGTTAAACCTTTAACGTAAGATTCGATCTTGTAATGAGTACATTATCGGCGACATTTTAATTTTTTTAAATTCAGTCAATAATTATATGGAATGTTGAAAATCAATATTCCCCCCCCCCCCCCCCTGGAAATCGTTAGGCAGGCAACCCGCAACTGGGACCGTTAGCCATGAACGACGAACAATCAAAAAGTCTGTGTAGTGATATTATACCAACAGCCGTCATAGTAATGTTTTATTAGGGAGCCGTCCGTGTGGTCGAGCGGTTCTAGGCGCTTCACTCTGGAACCGCACGACCGCTACGGTCGCAGGTTCGAATCTTGCCTCGGGCATGGATGTGTGTGATGTCCTTAGGTTAGTTAGGTTTAAGTAGTTCTACGTTCTAGGGGACTGATGACCTCAGACGTTAAGTCCCATAGTGCTCAGAGCCATGTGAACCATTTTTATTGGGGAGCCAGTTTCGACGTTCGGGCATTCCGTATGAATGACCACTTGTGCATGCATAAGACGAGGCACGAACTTCGTGAGCATGTGTGCTCTTCACCCATGTGAATATCCACGGAATCAGACACGAGTATTGGTGCCTTGTTTTATACACGCGCGAGTGGTACTTGGTGTCATTCAAGCGACAAGCCTGAAGATTACGTGACTGGAACGTCGAAACTGGTTGCCTAATAAAACATTGTCAATATCACGGTTGTTGGTATAGTATTATTAAATTTCATCGATCAGCCGCTGCCCCACACTCTTGAACCCAGAATGGAATTACATTCATCAAAAGGCTTAGTCGATTAATATATATACGTCGGTTTTCTGAGTGGTTTGATACCATTACGGTCACATAGTGTGTCGACACATGCCTTCGATCCGATTACTGATTTAAAATAAAAGCAAAACTTCTTAGGATTTTGTGTCATGTCGGTACGCAGAGTTTTACTTTCGAATTCGTAGAATGCTTCGCGAATGAGTCTCCTCTCGCTCATTTAGCCTTCGTTTGATTTTTGTTTGTCTGTTAGGCTTTGGCTACATTCAAATTTCGACTGAAGATCTCTTTGCTTTCGGAGCGGTTTTCTAAAATGGCTGTCGATCCGAGGCGGGACTTTCCAATCTCTCAACTTTGCTCGCTCATACTATATGTGTCTAAACGTATTATATCATATTTTTGAACTTTCTCCATTGACACTCAACGTTGTTCGTGCTGGAGACGAAATTTTGGTGCTGACCGCTCAAGTAATAGGAAACCTGTTTCTTGTCGCTCTTGTTAAGTAGAAAGAGCTTCTTGGTTTTCTTTGTGTTCTTATTTGTAACCGTATTCAGTGATCCTTCGACGGCCTAATGGTCACTGATCCCTTGCTTTACGCTGAGTGGACGAATTCTGGTCTGTTTCTCACTGGCAGGTGTAAGCCATTATCTTCAGCAGTCGGTTTTGTAACTACACAAGGTAATTTTCGGATAAAGCACTTAGAACAATGTCACGTAATTCTCTGTTCCTACTAGCCGCCATTGGGTCTCCTAGCATACAGCTGGTAAGTTAAAATCTCCAGCTAAAACTATAATATGACCAGGTAAATTACGCGAAATATTCATCAAGTTTCCCCTCAACTGTTCCACCACTGCTGCTGCTGAAGAGTCTACAAAAGCATTCGATGCTCATGTTGTATCCACCTTCAGCACTTGAGTTGTTTTCCGCCATTCTCAATCAGTAATAATTTCACTAGATATTATCGTATATTGTTTTGGCTAAAAAAACGCCTATCCTTGCGATATACATTTCAACAGGAATTTAGAATTTCATTGCTAGGAACATGTGGTTTCAGTGAACTTTCTCTCTCTAATAGCATGTAGGCATTGTTACCGTTTTATGATCGACACTAGTTCCGGAATCTCCCATAGACGCACATGAGGTTAACTAATACTGTATTAAAATTTTCTTTCTGTTTCTTTGTTTCTCTCCGTTGATTATTTATGTGCAAAAACTTCCTTGATATAAGATCTGGCTAGACCGCTGCTGCCTTTATAACAACGAAAGAAACATTCGGTTGATAGCTGACAGTTGAAGCAGTTGCAAAGTGGGGACCGGCAAAGACTTCGTGATGTAATCTGTAGTTAACTGCGAAGTAATTTGGCGAGAATAGAGATGGTAGTCCCTGACTGGCAGCCGTGACGTTTGTTTCCCACAAAACCAATCGTCAAAATATTACTGCCCAAGTTCCGCCGGATAATGAGGGATTATGGCCGTAATTCACCGCGGGGGGACGTAAAATCGAGTACTGGCTTTGCGGGAGAGCATAAAATCGCAGCGGTAGCTTTTATCACCACCGTTAAGACTAGTGGCGCCGAAAATGGGTGTTTCGGGAGGAGCTGATGGGGGATGAATTCAGTCTGCAGACGCGGACTCGAGGGAACTCGGCAGAGGAGTGTTATCCGTGGAGGGCTATCTTGTGCCAAGAGTTATGAGTTTGGCTGAATGCTGACTCGTGGCATCACACTGAACGGCACAGTGATAAGCTTGTTTCCTTTTATTTTACTATCAATTTCTAAAGAGAGCCATTACAATACTATACAACAGTACTGAAAAAAGGCATTTATGGAAATTATATGAGAAACAGCTAAGGGGCAGCATATCTTTCATTCTAAACTACAGCAGTGTGTAAAATTTAAGGAGGAAAGTAACTTTCGCATGAAATGCCACTGCCTACGGATGGGGAAACCGACCAGTTGAAACCGATACCCGTCCTTTAGTTCTGAATAACCGTTATTTCTCGGTATTTGTTTGGTCCCGGTTATGATGGGTGTTTCGAAATATTAATTAGCAGTAGCAGCAGTGCTAAAACTTTTCAGTTTTAAATAAACATTTAAAAAAAGGTGTAATTCGTTCACAATATTTTCATTGTTTTTAAATATTGTGTTATTTTAAGGGTAAAATCCTGACAGAAACGAGAAACAAACGTTTGGCGTAAGGAATGGTACATCATTGTTTAGACAAGAATGTCCCTGTTGCCATGTGTCGTGGTTTAAGGTACTTTACTAAATCGAATAAGTGAAAAGATAGGAAAAGAAATGAGTGAAGAACAGCACGAGTTTAGGAAAGGAAGAACCACGATCGACCTGATATTTTCTATCCGTCAATTGATGGAAAAAAGTTGGGAGTATAACAAAAAGGTGATAATGGTTTTTATAGACATACAAAAGGTATATGACTCAGTTGACAGGGAAAGACTCTGGGAAGTAATGAAGACGATAGATATAGAAGATGGATACATTAATGTTCTAAAGACAATGTACAGAGGACACAATTGTAGAATTAGAACACCATTGGAGAACTCTGAATACTTCGAAATAGGACAAGAACTTAAGCAAGGAAGTATTTTACCTCCTGCACTTTTTAATGTTGTGATGGAGGGAATTAATAAGGCAGTTGAAGATATAGTAAAAGAAAAAGACAAAAAGATGATTTTTGCAGATGATATGGTAATATGGGGTGATAAAGAGGCAAATGTACAATTACAGCTTGATGCGTGGAAGGAAATAATGAAAAGGTATGGATTAAAAATAAATAAAGATAAGAGTGAAGTAATGGTATTTGGAAGAGAGAAAGGAATAACGGAAATATTACCTTGAATGGAGAACCCCTCAAAGTGGTAGAAAGATTCACTTATCTAGGGAGTGAAATATCTAGGGATGGAAGAATAACTAAAGAAATAAATAGGAGGTTACAGAAGGGAGGCAATTTCTACCAAACAATAAAACACCTAATTCGGAATAATGAAGTTTCAGAAAGAGCAAAACTCCTTATGTATAGGAATTATTACATCCCTATTGTCACCTATGGTCGGGAAACATGGACAATGACAGAAAGGGACTGGAGCAGACTGCAAGCAGGGGAAATGAAATTTCTCAGAGCAGTTAAGGGAAAAACAAGAATGGAGAGAATAAGGAATGTAGAGATTAGAAAGGACCTCAAACAAGAAAGTATGAGAGAAGAAATTGAAAGAAAGAGATTAAGATGGTATGGGCATGTTAAGAGGATGCATGGGCAGAGCCCAAAATTATGGAAGAACTAAAGATGGATGGGAAAAGACCAAGAGGGCGCCAAACAACACGGTGGAAAATGGGAGTGAGAATATCTGTAGGAAGGAGAGATGTGACTTGGCAGCAAGTAGAGGAAGAAAAGTGGTGGGAGGACCGAGCCAAATGGAGAGGACTCATCAGCACCCAGACCTGGCAGTAGCTGGAGCGTAATTCGGATATAGATAGATAGATAGACGTGATTATGTGCAGTGTGCAAGATTTCCCTCCCACCTGGTCTGTACAGCAATTTCTCGCCAGAGTACCGGACATCTGTTGTACTCCAGAATGATGAGCCGTGGCGCCACTGAGATACTAGACTGTTCTGTCTGGCGCCACTGGCTCAGGTGTAGTATCGACTACCCTCTTGCATCCCCATTGCCAATATCTATGAGGAAGAGTTGTTATCTGTGGGTTGGGCCCTTAGAAGGTCTTTGCTTGCCAATATATATACGGGGTTCGCTGGCGCGAGAGGGAGGCACAAAGCCTGGGGATTGGCAGTAGCGTCGTGACAAGAGGTGGTCAAGAGGTCCGAGCGGACGAAGCCACGAGCTGCACAAGAAGGGCGTGCGCAGAGTGAAGATATCAGAGTAATTCATCGAGGTCAGCGTCAACTACAAGCAGCAGGCCACATATGGTCGGTTGGTTGTCAACATTCGTGTCGGCCGGCTGCTCGTGGCCTGGCTGCCCTCTTCTACCTGGCTTTTATTGGCACCACTCAGCAACCGCTGTGATGCACTGTTGATCCGCCTAACTGCTTGCTGATAAAGGGGAGTAACATTCTGTAATCCTCATGGTGATTTGTGCCAACGACTACCTGCCTTCCTTATTATTTTCTGGTTTGTATCCGACCCTCAGAGCTATACTCGGTCGGCTCTTGGGTCGTAAATATATGCCGTAACATTGTAGTAAGACACTAGTTGTCGTTTGAAAATTTGTCTCGCTATGATATGGTCTTTTCTTTCTGGTTTTCACCAGATCATTAATGATCTAATGGATCAGCTCCTGGTCGTAAATAGAGCCAGAACTATTGTACTAAGGCACAGTTTGCCATTAAATAAAAGAGGGACCTTGTGATTAGATTTAACCGGTTCAATTCTTTTATTGTAATTCCATTTCTCAGTCATTAGTTATAATCCGAACAACCTGTTGTACTAAGCTGTTCGTTTCTGTGTTTGAAAGAGCGAGTTATAACTGATGTACTTTAGCTCGATCTTGTGGTCCTGCCGAGTGAGTTGTAATATGTGTTCAGAAGTAATGTTTTAAGACGTTCCTTCAGAGCGGTCTTAATAACTGACAATCAGTTTAACTTAAGTCAAAATAAAATTGTCAGAAGGGACTGATTGGGATCTAATCGCACTTTGGTTGCTGATTGAAATTAAGAGATTGATTGCTCTGAAGTAAGCTTTATCATTGTCATATTTATTCCTAATCTGTGTAAGGTGGCAGAATAAATGAATGTCGATTTTGCACCTTACATAAGAGTCTTACACATCGTAACACGAAGGTGAATATGACACCTACCTTAACTTCGGTGGTAATGAGCAGATTTGCCTATAAGTATGTAATGCAAAAGGGATGACACTGAGTCGATGGTATTAACACAGCGCTCCTATATAACGCATGTCAATGAGCAGAAGGTGAAACAAGGAGCGAGAGGAAACATTTTGTGTGGAAGCAGGAGCGGGCAGAAACATAGGCCGCACCATGGGAGGCACCACGAAAAGGTCTTAGAGGGCATCCTGCAGCGGGACTCAGCGACTGGACAAGTGACGCATACTGGAGAGCAACTAATGGGCCACCAGAAGTAGGACAAAATGGTTCAAATGGCTCTGAGCACTATGCGACTTAACAGCTGAGGTCATCAGTCCCCTAGAACTTAGAACTGCTTAAACTTAACTAACCTAAGGACATCACACACATCCATGCCCGAGGCAGGATTCGAACCTGCAGCCGTATCGGTCGCGCGGTTCCAGACTGAAGCGCCTAGAACAGCTCGGCCACTCCGGCCAGCAGAAGTAGGACAGAAAGAAGCTTTAGAGAACTGCATTTCGGAGTTCCAAATGGATACGAACAAATCGAGTGATGCAGTTGATCACATGAACATTGAGTGGTACCCATGTGACGTAAGCGCATAACTTTTAGGCGTCTGGAGCGGGCACTCTATGTTACAGAACTTATTGAAGTACTAATAAAATACGTGTACCTCTGTCTATAATATGGATTGAAACTCCTTCAGCATATGCTTCGCTAACATGTACACCATATTTTCCACACGGGTTACGAAAATGATAAAATTCGGTGAGAAAAATAAATGTACAATATACAGTATTTACTCAAATGTAAAACAGTAGTTGTTCGGTTATTAACAATACAAGTTCAGTGTTAAATCAGTAGGTTATTCTTAAAAGTTGTAACATGCGAAACAGTCCGTATTATGGAGTAATACTAAATAATTTTTTATGGATTTTGTGTCGTATCTATAAAATCAGAGCTTATATGCATTTAATTTCGTTAATTTATTTATGTTAATTTTAAGATGTGTGATTTGGTGGGGGTGAGGGATGGGGTGGGAGAAGTGTGGATTGGAATGACAGACGTTGTGGGTGGGAAAAGAGGTAGATAGTTTGAGGACGCAGATAACGTGTGTGTATGTATACATTTGGTTTATTACCTCGTTTGTTTCACAGTCACCTATGTAGATGTTGGTGCATGTACTTCTAATGGTTACTTAAATGCTTCTTTAAAATGTGACCATGTTCTCCATTATTTTTATAAACACTTGCTGATCGCACATATTGATAATGGTTGCTTAAAGCGTTTGTAATATGTAAATCCGTTTCAAATATTTCATAAACACTAGTTTATAAAACCTACCTCCTTTCCCACCTACAACGTCTACCATTCTTCTGTATATTATTCTCCTCAACAACTTAGATGGTGAAGCTGATAGTGCAATAATTCTCGCACTTGTCAGCTTTTGGTGTCTTCGGAATTGTGTGGATGATACTTTGCCGAAAGTCAGATGGTATATCGCCAAACTCATATATTCTTCACACCAACGTGAACAGTCGTTTTGTTACCACTTTCTCCAATTATTTTAGAAATTATGATGGAATGTTGTCTATTGCATTTGCCTTATTTGAAGTTAAGTCTGCCAAAGCTATTTTAAATTATGATTCTAACGCTGCACTACCTATCTCTTCTGTATGGATTTCTGTTCCTTCTTCTGTCACGTCGTCAGACAAGTATTTCCCTCATAGAGCCCTTCAGTGTACTCTATGCACCTATCCGCTCTTTCCTCTGCGTTTAACAGTGCAATTCCCACTGCACTCTTAATGTGATCAACCTCGCTTTTAATTTCACCGAAGGTTGTTTTGACTTTCGTGTATGCTGACTCAGTGCTTCCAACAATTATTTCTTTTTCGATTTCTTCAGATTTATTTCATACATTTCGCCAAATTCCCTCATTTCCTATTTATTTCACTCGTTAGTAATTTCTATATATGTATTCTTGAATTTCCCTGAACATTTTTGTACTTCCTTGCTTTATCGATCAACTGAAGTATTTCTGTTACCCATTGTTTCTTCGCAGTTATCTTCTTTGTACCAGTTTCTGTGGACTTCCCCTTTTTAGTAATGTACATTCGTCTTCAACTGAACTGCCTACTCAGATATTCGTTATCGCATTATTTGTATCCTTGATTTATATGCTTGGAGAACGTCAAGCGTATCTCTTCATTCCTTTGTACTTGCGTATCCCTCTTCTTTTCACATTGACTGACTAGTCTCTTAAACTTCAGCACACTCTTCATCACCACTACATTGGTATCTGGGTCTGTATCTGCTCCGTTCGAGCCTTCAATCCAGTACCTGATTTCGGAATTTCTGCCTACTTAAGCTGTAATGTAACTGAAATCTTCCAGTATCTCCTGGGCTTTTCCAAGTATACCTCCTTCTTTTGTGATTCTTGAACAAAGTGACTAGCTGAAATTTATTGCATAACTCAATTAGTCTTTCCCTTCTCTCGTTCATACCACCAAGTTCACATTCTTCCGTAGCCCATTCTTCCACTAGTTCTCCTATAAGCGCATTCCAGTCCCCCATGACTACTAGGTTTCTTCCCCTTTACATACTGAATTACCCGTTCAGTTTCCTCATATGCTTTCTCTATCTCTTCATCTTCCATTTTCCTCTTGTGACTTCGGCGTGTATACCTGAACAATCGTTGCTGATTTGCTGTCGATTCTGATGAGAATAATCCAGCACTGAACTCATTCCCAGCTCTGCCTTCCTATTCGTAACGAATCCTACACCCGTTATACCATTTTCTGCTGCTGTTGATATTACCCTTGCTAATGTGATCAGAAGTCCTTGTCTCCTTTCCATTTCACTTCACTGACCCCCACCATATATGGACTGAGCCTTTGGATTTCCCTTTTCTAGCTTACCTATCACTTTCAAACTACTGACATTCCACGTCCCGACTCGTAGAACGTTACCCTTTCCTTGCTTATTCGATCTTTTTCTCATGGTCACCTCGCCCTTGGCTGTTCCCCTGCTGCCTCCCCCCCCCCCCCCCCTCCCAGCCCCATCGGAGATCCGAATGGGGGACTACTCCAGAATCTTTTGCCAATGGAACGCTTTTTCAGTTATAGGCCACATGTCCTGTGGATACACATTACGTGTCATTAATGCAGTGGTTTCCATTGTCTTTCGTGTCCTAATGCCATCAATGCTGAGTGCCGTGAACCTCTGTCTGCTCCTCCGTCATCTTTGACAAGGCCGTTGGCTGAATGAGGGTGACCTCTCGTGCCGGAAGTATTTGGCCGCCATTGCTGATGATGTTTATTCAAAATTTAAGCGATGGCGGGGTTCCAATTAAAAAAAACACAAATAAAAAACTTCAGAATGCTGGTGGGTCTCGAACGCAGGTTCCCGCAGGTAGAAGCCTTCGTTGTTTTCTTTCGGAACGATCGCTATGGGTTTGGAGGGCAGAATGGGCAGTGGTCAGATTACGAGGCCTCGCCACGGTGTCGCTCATTCCCAACTACTGGGACCGATTTTGGTAACGAATGAAGAGTAAATACAGGAAAATGAGATTTTTTTATTTTTTACTTATGTAGACTTTTTTATTTTGTTTTGTTTTATGGTGAAATTCAGAGTAAGCCCATTAAGAAGAGGAAAGAATAATAAATAAACAAAAAAAGCCTCCCCTAGATGAGAAAAGCTGCGGCGCTAAGCATCGCTGGACCTGTCGGGTGCGTCTTTGCAGTAAGATTTATTAGTTTCCTAGAGTGTGGTTCTGCATGTTCGGAGCGTTTAGTTCGTGGTCGCGTGTCGTCTCCTACCCAGGAAAGGGTAGCAGATGGAGGGCCGCAGGAAGAGCTGCTTAGATAATTGGAAAAGAGCCGTTTATACTTCGGGTTGAGGACAATTTTGTAATGCCTTTCTTGTAAATAATTCCTGAAGTCTAAGACGTCTTTAGTATCACTCCGAAATAGGTGATGTACGTAATGAAGTGCGTGTCTTTTGGTCCACGCGGCTGCTTTGGTTATCGTATGAGGTTAGTAGTTATCGTCCGGGAAAAGGAGGGCCTGTGAAGCAATATGCGTCACTCGGAGAAAATGAGTCAGAATTTGTCGTACCAGGTGACAGATGCCACACACCTATCCAAAACAGAAACGATGTGCATGCTTGTCCGGCGTTCGGCAGGTGGTGCAATTGGGTGAGTCTGCCATGTTGATCCACCGAAGTCTTGTCTATGTCACCTGTTTGCGACTGACCATCATATACCACGTGGACAGAACATCAGTGCCCCTCAGGCCCGTCTTCATCGTTTTCCTCACGACCTTCAGGCGCACGTGACGCCGTTCGGGGGTCGACCCCTTTGGATGACTCGATAAACGCCCTGTGTCGCCATATGACACATTGCCGGTACCAGAGAGATGAACATAACTGAGCCGTGTTGCAGCTCATGTTGGCGCTGTTGATACGTTGGCATCATGTAGTTAGGGATAGTGGCGTCTCGTTTTCTTCTCGTGTTTCCTGGCACCACTACGTTTGCTAGCGTTGTCTGTCCACGAGCGGCAGCAGCAGTGGTTGTCGATATCTAGTACCCTAGTACTATCTTTGGAAGGCTGCGAAGTGTTTTCCGGGTTGGAGTGTGTCGGGAGTTTGGTTGAGACGGAGCAGCAGTGAGGTTTGGCAGCACGAGGACATGCCGGGACCGCTGGCGGCACGCTGGCACTGCCAGATCGTGGAGCTGTAGTTGCGAGGGCGACAGCCTCGTTTTCTACCGGACCCAGGACGTTTGAGTTGAGTGAACATTAACCCAGCAGTGAAACCTCCACTATTTTGAGATCACGCCGTTTGCTTGCGCGTTGCTGCTCGCAGGGTTGCTGAGACGAAGAGCAACAAGTGGAGTGTTTGGAGTTGGCGAAATTAATTAGCCATCCTCCACCTTTTATTATTAATCATTGAATTCCTTGTGTTATTATTGGTGAAGTTCAACCAGCAGTATTTTTGTTCCTAGTGGCCGCTAACGTCCCAGTTTCCTGCCCTGGAGGTTAGTGTATTTTCACAGCAGTGTACCTTTCCTCACCTTGTTTCTGCTGTCCGGTAAGGCGTGTCGTTCGACAGCCTCCTTGATTGTGGTTCGGATATTTATTTCTTTTGGACTACTTTGGTCATAGTGGATTCTTCGGCTTCTGCATGTTCCAAACACCGGATTCAGAAGACGCAGTGCTGTGCGCCGGTTCCGCCTTGCCTGGGATATTCCATCATTGTGTTAGTTATCAAATGTTAGGTAGATGTTGCAAGAATGTTGACCTGTGTTTAAACTGTCACTAGTTTGAGTTGCCATCCGGTTAAGTGAATACATCTCTTGGCTGCCTGTCACATATTTTACGAAGTTGAGCGGCTTTCCCGGTCGATCTTGGAGCACTGTCTGAGGCCCACTTCTCTCTTGATTTGGTCAGATTGTCATGATTATCAATAAGGCCTTCAACCGTGAATGCAATTTGTCTTAAGAATTTTTAATTAGATATTGTCTCTTAATAGCAAAAAGTTGATGATTGTCCCTTTTTATAATTTTTTAATATCTCTTGTAGAAGTTTAATTCGTTCTTAAGAATTTGCTATCGAGGCCTTCAGCTGTCAAATTGTTTTTCGAGTTATTACTATTGGGGCCTTCAGCCGACAAGTAAGTTGAATTTCTGGGCAATAAGGCCTTCAGCTATGAGTGCAAATTAGTTTAAACATTTTATTATGAAGCATTGTGTCTTAATTGTCACATGTGATAATTGTTCCTTATTGTCAACCTTCAACCTTCCTTATTTGCAATTGTTTTCAAATAAAGTGTATGCGATTTAAAAAAAAAAATCTGAGTAGCCAACGGTAAGTGTGAACGGCCCCGTCGACACTCAATCCTGCGTTTCCCTAAGTATCACGTCTCAGTATATTCGACGTAAAAGTATTAAAAAAATAGCACTGAGTACTATGGGACTTAAATGCCGAGGTCATCAATCCCCTAGAACTTAGAACTACTTAAGCCTAACTAACCTAAGGACATCATACACATCCATGCCCGAGGCAGGACTCGAATCTGCGACCATAGCAAATGGTTCAAATGGCTCTGAGCACTATGGGACTTAGAACTACTGAAACCTAACTAACCTAAGGACATCACACACATCCATGCCCGATGCAGGATTCGAACCTGTGACCGTAGCGGTCGCGCGATTCCAGACTAGCGCCTGGAGCCGCTGGGCTACTCCGGCCGGCCGTTAAAGTGTCTTAGATGGTATAAAGAGGGGGGAACGATTTGCGTGCGAGAGAAGATGGCTTAAAGGATTCCAGGAGAAGGCCCGTAAGGCTTTATGGACAAATCCTTCACAGCTTAAGTTGCGTGTTCAGGAAGAGGGCTACCGCCATGTCATGGAATTGAACGAGCCCGAGCACTCTCGATTTGGGGTGGGGGGAGGGTGGGGGAGGGGGAAGTAGGGCGAGCGACCCGTAATTGAGCTTGAATACCATGCCAGTGATGACCGAAGATCCAAAGGCTGCTAACAAACGTTGTACTATTTTGGCTGGCATAGGTAAGACCAGGGCCAGGTGAGGGAGTCGCGAATCAAGCTAAGTGTTGACAGACAGTGTTTATTAAATGATGTCAAATGTTCAAATGTGTGTTAAATCTTATGGGACTTAACTGCTAAGGTCATAAGTTCCTAAGCTTACACACAACTGAACCTAAATTATCCTACGGATAAACACACACACCCATGCCCGAGGGAGGACTCGAACATCCGCCGGGACAAGCCGCACAGTCCATGACTGCAGCGCCTGAGACCGCTCGGCTAATCCCGCGCGGCTAAATGATGTCCATAGGCCGCAACCGCTGGTCGACGGTGACAGCCCTGACTTGTTGCAGAAGGCGTCAGTAGTTACGGGCTGCTACGTGGCGTATGTCGCTACCCAATTTTATGCCTGTAGTTTCTCCAAAATTACTTCAGCACTGACACTTTCGCAGGAGCACGTGGAGCCGTGGAACAGAGTTGCCACATCCCGCACGAAACACAAGGGTAAACTTACATTTCATTCAACTCACGGTAATAGACAAATTATTCGCTTTATGAATATGGAAATTGCATCAACGTTTTACGAGTTATACTACTTTTTGGTTTTTTGTTTATATGCGGCAACAAATTATTAAGACGATAGAAGGGCAGTTTACGAAAGTACAGTTTCTCACGACGTTACCTAACTTTCGTCATGCTGGGAGACGTTTTTGTTACTGAAGTTAGGTGAATACACTATGTGAATGAAATCTAAAAAATACATCATATTTTCACACGTTCGAAATCAGAACTCTGTAGAGATCTCTGATGCGAGATAATTGGAGTTAAATACGACGCACCGCAGTCCGCTTGCGCATCAGCTACTAATCGGGTGCCCGTACCGTTTCGGCATGAGAAACAGATCGCTGTAGATTTGTAACGAAACTATTATTAATTTCTCTGGTCCGCCTAAAAAATAAGATTAACAGTGTTTATCACGGTGCGAAAATTATCTTAAATAGCCCAACCTCTATTGTTAAGAAAGAACAAAAGCGATACAACTAACAGGGCCTTTGTATTACAACAGTCATATTGTAAACAGTAATATTTATTTTGTCTGATACATACTGAATTCCTGAGATGAATTTGTTTTAAATTACTTGCTATTAAGGCCTTCTTATGAAAATTTCAAAACTTACGATATATTTTCTTGTGTAGGTGCTTACAGATATAAACTGCGCACGTCGAACATGTAGCTGATTACTCCTGTGCTCCATGGGGTAATGGAAAAACTCCACTGATATTATCTCGTCGCTATGACGGGTTCTTGAAGTCACACTATCACTGTCGCTGCCACAGTTGTCATTTAATGTAACTGTCATCTCCTCCACTGGATATTCCAAAAGAGCTTCATTGTGCCGCGTTTTCTCCACGAAGCTGTGCATATGTTTGAGACTTTCTTCCAATCTTCAGCAGTGTCGTTCCTGACAGCTCTCTTGTGAGTGCTCCAACAGCAAGAGGGTAAATTTATTTATTACTATTTATGGCCCACTTTAAGTCTATTGGGTTGAAATAGCAATGGTATGGTGGTAGCCTTACTACTGTATGTCCTTGTTTTCTTGCCAGTTCATCGATTTCGTATAGGTGGAACTGATCCTCATGGAGAGATATTTTTTTCTATAAGCTCCATGTTTTTAAAGCCATCAGTTACATCGACATGATGACCCCAAGCCAATCAATCATTTCCTCATTTCGGATTGCCATGGTAGGTGCCTTGGCAACAACAACTGAATGGTAAGGAGAAAAATTGTTGACGGTTTTTCTAAGATTTGGTATTAGTAAATCTTCGAACCACTTTATAAGTGTTGGGTTGTTCGTTTCTCCGCTTTAATCTGCTGTTTTCTTTGATTTAAAAAGTAGGAGACTGTTTGGGAGAAAACCTTGCAAGGTGTCTGCATGAAGAAGAATAAGTTTGCCCCCCCCCCCCCTTGCCAGAAAGCATTACCATTGCAGAATGTCAAATAAAATACCTTCCAGCCGTCTAAATTTCCAAATTGTTATTTTACTGGGCTACCAGTTTCGGCGATGTATTACACCATCTTCAGGCCCCTTTTGTCCAGTCAAAATAGGGGTCAGGGTCCAAATACTGGTACCCGTAGATTTTTGAGACAGCGTCACTTCAAATATCACTGGTCGGCAGGTAGACTGCGTAACGTCCCACAAGTATGTTGAATGACATTATCTTTACATTTCAGTGGTGTTAGCAACAGGGATCTACACAAATTCCTGTTCCAGCGCATCCATGAAACGCTTCATGTTGTTGGTGAGCAGTAGAGTCGGCAGCGTAAAATTCATTGCGCTCCTCGTTGCCGGCATGAGGCACTACACGGCGTGGATGTTTGACTAGATCACCTGAGACGAATGCAGAACATTTAGGTCAACAAAGACTTCCTCCATAATGACTCTGATAATGCATGCGGAATACCCAAACAGCCATGCGACTTCCTAACAAACAGAAATCGGTATGGAGGGGTATCGTCCGAAGTAGCGGTCGATGTATTTGATGGGTATCGACCGAAGTAAAGGTAGGATTCGGTGTATCTCATGGTAATGTGATTTGACCAGTGCTGTTCACAATATACAATAATGACCTGGTAGCTAATGGCTGTAGCGATTTGAAGCTGCTCGCAGATTGTGCGGTTGTATCCAGCGAGATGACATTGTCAGAAACTTGTTACAAAGTGCAGAGTGAGTGAAAATGATCAACGTCTGCAGCAATGACGGAAAGCTACTTCAGACATAAGGAAATGTTTTAATTCTATCCTGTTTTACTGATCGAGAGGTCGCAAATGTATCAAGTCTTCGAAGTTCTTTGTCAGCTGAAACCACAATTGTCAATAATGCTAATCGTATTAGTATGTGCATGTGACAGAGCACGCTCCAGTCATCGGATACAACAAATACAAAAACCTTAGGAATTTACGTAAGATGAGTAAACTGACAACTTTATGTAAAAATAAACCCAGCGTAGTCCAAACAACAAATGAAAGGACAAGATAATAAATAACTGAGTCGTCCGCTGTGAGTGGTAATATGATCTATTGCAGGGGTCTACAAACTTTTTAGTCCGCGGGCTACATTGACTCCTCCACGAAGTCATAAGGGCAAAGATCTACTTAGTGGGATTAAAGCACCCTGGCACTCCAAGATCACCGTAATGTAAGGCTAAAGGAAAAATGAAATCTCAAAAATCTAAGGTTGTGGGAATACCTAGCACTGAAACGAACTACGATTTTTATTTAATTACATTTTTTTGAATGGTGGACGTACCTGACCGAAATTCTGACGTATTTTATTCTGGCGAATTTCACCGACAAAAAAGTATGTCACTGCAAATTCTTCACGAAAGCGTCCTGCAAAGTTAACCATGTCTCAAAATCATTGTTAGCAACACTATTACTGCAAGGCGTAACAGAGGTAGTGTATGTCAACGCATTGTTATTTGAAGCGGCGCAACAAAAGTTTAGTTATGTAGTCTTGCAGCGAGTAGCAGAGCCAGAGCATATATTTGACAGTTCTGTTGCGTGATTGTGTCTATGTTGCGAGTGTCTCACTAGTTTTTTTGTGTTTTATGCGCTGTACTAGTAGGTGAGATGACGAAGTGCGGGACAATTCAAAGTTTGAATTCGAAGAGACAAGGAAAATCTGAAAATCGAAATACGTATAGCACTACTAGAGTATTTTTTCACTGTATTTTTTAGTGGAACTACTGTGTAATTTTGAGTATTTAATTTAGTAATCAAAGTACCTTAAAAATAAATTCATTGCAGTTTGTTTAGGCATACTACTCACTTGTTTTATTAGTATTAAGTAGCTCAATTTTATTTTCAGGTTACAATCTTTTTTGAAGTTCTGTGCAAATATGGAAAAGAAAGAAAAGGTTGGCAGTGAATGTAGAATTTTTAAAGAGCAGTGGGGATGTCAATATTTCGTGGTGGAGTCAAGCAACAAACCAATGTGTATTATTTGGATAGCCACAAGAGTTTAACCATGACCTTCCTCTTTGTAAAGACAATGTCGCGGTGTATTGATCGCGATAGGCCTCGAAAATCAATAGTTGGCAGTATAGGCACAAATTCAAATATTTGGCGGGCCGGATACCGGGGATGTCCGGCCAGCTAACGCGGTCCGGTTTGTCGGCCCTAGCGGGCCGGTTTCGGCCCGCGGGCCGTAGTTTGGAGACCCCTGATCTATTGCAGAGCATGCATAGGCCGGAAAATATGTGTCGATATCACGCGCTGCTTGATGGTGCTTTTCGAGAGACTTTTTTGTTTATACGTATATGAACAGCTTTTGTTTCACAATGCGGTGCATGGCCCTAGAGATTAGATTAGACTAGATTGTGTACAGAGACTTCCTAGAAGATACAACTGTGTGCTGTACCTGGCATGGAATCTGATACCTTTGCCTTTTGTAAAAGAAAGAGCCTGTTTCTCACAGACTGCAAGACTGTGTTCTTTACACAAGTACAGTAAAGCACTATGTCAAATAAGGCACAAAGAATTCCTTTCTAGGAAGGAAAAAAAAACGCCTCTTAATATCACACAGCACACCATACTTTCCACCCGAGATACGTGTGGCGTCGTCCTTATGAACGTAGGAACACAGAAGTGCGAGCAACACGTTACATGCAACAGTGAAGGAAGAAATGATGAAACATCAAAGCCGTTGCTCTTAGAAGTTTGAGGGATGTGCAACAGCAACAGCACGTAGAACTAGACGAACTAGCGGCGTACCTGCCTCCTGTGCTACGGCGCCAGAGAACTTAGCACTGGAGTGCTGACGCAAATTCACTGCAGCGCAAGTCTAACTCCCAGGCGCAACTGCCAAAAGCACACAAACGGTATGGCAGGGCAACAAGGTGAATCGGCTGGGAAGTACTGCAGCTAATGCAAAACCGAGAGTTATATAATCAGCGCGAGCAAGTATGAACCTCAGCTATTTGTCGTAAAAGACTGCAAAAGAAGACTGAGGGAAAAATTTACGTTATCAGCTTGCCCTCTTGTGTTTTTTCCCTCTTCTGCCCTTTACAACTCCCTCTAGTTTCATGGCAGTTATTCTTTCCTGTTTTAACACAAGTACTGTCATCTTGTTCCTTTTTATTATCACTGTATGCTGTATGTTCCTTTCTTCACTGATTCTGCAGAGGACTTCCTCATTCATTTTCTTATCAATCCACCTGGTTTTGAACGTTCTTCTGTAGCCCCACTCCTGAAACCCTTTGTTTCCCTTCTTTTCCGGTCTTCCCACTGTCCATGATTCACTACCATATAATGCTATGCTGCAGACGTACATTCTCTGAAATTTCTTCCTCAAATTAAGGCCGACGTTTGATACTAGCAGACACTTTTTAGACAGGTATGCCTTCTTTTTCTGTGGTAGGCTGCTATTTATGTCTTCCTTGCTTCATCCGCCATGTTTTGTTTCACATTCAAGATGGCAGAATTTGTCACTTTTTACGCTAAACTTACTACTGAACTCATTCCGGTGCTCTTGATTACTTTCACACTTCTTCGGCTTGCCCTCAACCCATACCCTAAACTTAATAAACTGTTCATTCTATGCAGAGGGTCCCGTAACTTTCCTTAACTTTCACTGAGGATAGCAACGTCATCAGTGAATGTTATCACTAATATCCTTACACTCTGAATTTTAACGTAATCTCGAAACTCCCTTTCATTGCCTTCAATTTTTCTTCGATATACACCCATCAAAATAATTTTTCATCATCCCGGTTCCCAGAACTCCTGAAGGTAGACGTTGACTGTGGATACTGTATCACAGACACAGTCCCTTTGATTGTTCAGAGATGTCACTAACCCCCTCCCCCCCAAATATGTAAACAATCCTGCATGAACAGCACACATTTGGTGGAGGGAGTCCGACAGCCGATCAGTTCCGTCATTCCACCAGGAAGGAGGTACACGGCTTATGTTGTCTGTAGTTCAACCACGCGTAGTCGGTCAATACTGCTGTTCGATCGCGTCCGCATTGTTATTTTGTGCCAGGAAGGGCATTCAACAACGGAAGTGTCCAGGCGTCTCGGAGTGAACCAAAGCGATGTTGTTCGGACGTGGAGGAGATACAGAGAGATAGGAACTATCGATGACATGCCTCGCTCAGACCGCCCAAGGGCTACTCTTGCAGCGGATGACCGCTCCTACGGATTATGGCTAAGAGGAACTCTGACAGCAACGCAACCATGTTGAATAATGCTTGTCGTGCAGCCACAGGACGTCGTGTTACGACTCAGACTTTGCGCAATAGGCTGCATGATGTGCAACTTCACTCCCGACGTCAAAGGCGAGGTCCATCTTTGCAACCACGACGCCATGCAGCGCGGTATATGTGGACCCACCAACATGTCGAATAGATCGCTCAGGACTGGCATGATGTTCTCTTCACCGATGAGTGTCGCATATGTCGGAGACGTGTTTGGAGGCAACTTGGTCAAGCTGAACGTCTTAGACAGTGTTGTCCAGCGAACGCACCAAGGTGGAGGTTCCCTGCTGTTTTGGGGTGGCATTGTGTGGGGCCGATGTACGCCGCTGGTGGTCATGGAAGGCGCTGTAACGGCTGTACGATACATGAATGCCATCCTCCGAGCGACGATAGTGCAACCATATCGGCAACATATTGGCGAGGCATTCGTATTCATGGACGACAATTCGCGCCCCCATCGTGCACATCTTGTGAATAACTTCCTTTAGGATAACGACATCACTAATAGAGTGGCCAGCATGTTCTCCAGACATGAACCGTACCGAACATGCCAGGGATTGATTTAAATGTTCTGTTTATGGACGACGTGACCCATGAACCACTTTGAGGAATCTACGCCTAATCGCCGTTGAGGAGTGGGACAATCTGAACCACCAATGCCTCGGGTATAGTATGCTACTTCGAATATAGGCATGCATCAATGCAAGAGGACGTGCTACTGGGTGTTAGAGGTACTGGCGTGTACAGCAATCTGGGCCACCACCTCTGAAGGTCTCGCTATATGGTGGTACAACATACAATGTGTGGTTTTCATGAGTAATAAAAAGGGCGGAAATGATGTTTATGTTGATCTCTATTCAGGACAGTCACATGAAAACGAGGCAGATGGTAAAAAAGTAAGTGAACTGTTTATTATTTCAAAAGTAATCGTCGTAACTATAAAAATGGTTCAAATGGCTCTGAGCACTATGGGACTCAACTGCTGTGGTCATTAGTCCCCTAGAACTTAGAACTACTTAAACCTAACTAACCTAAGGACAGCACACACATCCATGCCCGAGGCAGGATTCGAACCTGCGACAGTAGCAGTCGCACGGTTCCGGACTGCGCACCTAGAACCCGTCGTAACTATAGATACAGTTATATCACTGTGAGAGAAGATGGTTAACGCCTTCATGGAAAAATGCTTGTAGTGGCTATGGTACCATGATTGTAGCGAGGCAGGCTCGCTTGTTGTCAAGGGTGCTTGGCATACGGTGCACAAAGTTTCGCTCGGAAGCCTTTACACATCCTCCTTATAGTCCCGATCTCCCCACATGTGATTTCCATGTTTTTGGAGCCGTGAAGGAAGACGTTCGCGGCCCTCCATTTGCTACGGACGAAGAGGTGCTCGCCTGGGTGCGACCAGGCATCTCTAGGCAAGAGCAAACGTTTTTCCATGAGGATGCTGCCCGTCTTGTCTCACACTGAGATACATATATTATGGCGATTACTTATGAAAAAAGAAACAATTTACTGTTTTTTTCTATCTCGTTTTCACGTTACTGTCCCTTGTACACACTAAGCCAGTAAAGGAGAAAAAGGGTGTCGCACCACGAATGAATTATCCTAGTGGGGCGAACACGTTCAGAGGAAACAAATGATTACAATTAAAAAAAAAAAAACTGGACATTTTATTCAAGAGAAAGAGCCTCACAAACTGAGCAAGTCAATAACGTTTTGCTCCACCTTTGTCCCTTATGCAAGCAGTTGTTCGGCTTCGCACTGATTGATAAAGTAGTTGGATGTCCTCCAGAGTGTTGTCGTGTCAAATTCTGTTCAGTTGGCGCGTAAGATCGGCAAAATCCCGAGCTGTTTGGAGGATCCTGCCCAAAATGCTCCAACTATTTGCGGCGGGGCGTTTTCATTTTTCGTTCTGATTTTACCGGCTTTCCTCGTACTGATCACTGAAAAAGTTCCACCTACCTCAGTACGGCGGCAGATCACCAGCCCGTGTCTCTGCATACATATGTACTGCGCTGACGACATCAAAGCAGCGTTGAAGAAAATGACGTCAATACCTACGCTGCAAAGTCCGCGTAAACTCTGGTAGCAAGATATTCCGTAAATTCTTATAATACTTTTCGGGCGGAAAGTGGTTGCTTCGTTCTCTCAGTAAAATGTCAGAATTCTGAAACGAGTCTTTTATTCCATTTGAGTTTTAAAAAAATACCCGCCATCAGCCCACATGTAATTAGCGAACAAAATCACTGTCCTCAGTTCACAATTCATGTACCCTAGTCTACCCTCAAGGCAGCCAGAAATGTACTTATGTCCAACCCGAACAGTCAATACTCCGCTACTATGTCTGAGTTTCACACAGTCCTTTTCAGTAGATTTCTATTAAATAAATTGCTCGCCAAATATTCCGTATACTGGTACGAAACATGCCATGTAGAATGTTACAAAGGCCGAAAGTTCACACACGTTCATCTTTCCAACAAAACAGTTCAACAACTTCCAAACTTCACAAAACTATCCTTAAATGCAACTACTTCTACGGCAACACAATGTTGACGCTAAATTCCAATAACTTCTTCATTTTACACATTATGCAGACGGAGACCTTCAACATGACCTGCCCGTTCAATAGCGACTCCTCAGTGCTGCTCCTTCCATAGCCTATAACTACCTGGCAGTGCGCGGGAAGTGCTAAACTCTGACTGGTTGATCAAAATGACTAGCCAATAAGAACAATTGTTCGAGATCATTCTCACGCCAATTCCCTGTTGCATTCACGTCATTTCAATATGGAAATATTAAAATAATGTTTTAGAAAACTATTACTCTGCAAATGGCTATTCTGGCTGCCTTCTTATAAAAGCAAGTACTCTTAGACATACGTCATTAGCAATTAGGGGAAAACACAACTTTCCCTCTACACAGTTACGTAATGTGCTACTATGTACAATATTGAATTTCTACGTATGTCCCACTCACACACTCTCAATCATTCTCATTCATTCCACAACAACAAAACAAATAGATATTAATTAAATAATAATCTTTTCTGAATTTTATACACTCCTGGAAATGGAAAAAGGAATACATTGACACCGATGTGTCAGACCCACCATACTTGCTCCGGACACTGCGAGAGGGCTGTACAAGCAATGATCACAGGCACGGCACAGCGGACACACCAGGAACCGTGGTGTAGGCCGTCGAATGGCGCTACCTGCGCAGCATTTGTGCACCGCCGCCGTCACTGTCAGCCAGTTTGCCGTGGCATACGGAGCTCCATCGCAGTCTTCAACACTGGTAGCATGCCGCGACAGCGTGGACGTGAACCGTATGTGCAGTTGACGGACTTTGAGCGAGGGCGTATAGTGGGCATGCGGGAGGCCGGGTGGACGTACCGCCGAATTGCTCAACACGTGGGGCGTGAGGTCTCCACAGTACATCGATGTTGTCGCCAGTGGTCGGTGGAAGGTGCACGTGCCCGTCGACCTGGGACCGGACCGCAGCGACGCACGGATGCACGCCAAGACCGTAGGATCCTACGCACTGCCGTAGGGGACCGCACCGCCACTTCCCAGCAAATTAGGGACACTGTTGCTCCTGGGGTATCGGCGAGGACCATTCGCAACCGTCTCCATGAAGCTGGGCTACGGTCCCGCACACCGTTAGGCCGTCTTCCGCTCACGCCCCAACATCGTGGAGCCCGCCTCCAGTGGTGTCGCGACAGGCGTGAATGGAGGGACGAATCGAGAAGTGTCATCTTCAGCGAGGAGAGTCGCTTCTGCCTTGGTGCCAATGATTTTCGTATGCGTGTTTGGCGCCGTGCAGGTGAGCGCCACAACCAGGATTGCATACGACCGAGGCACACAGGGCCACACCCGGCATCATGGTGTGGGGGGCGATCTCCTACACTGGCCGTACACCTCTGGTGATCGTCGAGGGGACACTGAATAGTGAACGGTACATCCAAACCGTCATCGAACCCATCGTTCTACCATTCCTAGACCGACAAGGGAACTTGCTGTTCCAACAGGACAATGCACGTCCGCATGTATCCCGTGCCACCCAACGTGCTGTAGAAGGTTAAGTCAACTACCCTGGCAAGCAAGATCTCCGGATCTGTCCCCCATTGAGCATGTTTGGGACTGGATGAAGCGTCGTCTCACGCGGTCTGCACGTCCAGCACGAACGCTGGTCCAACTGAGGCGCCAGGTGGAAATGGCATGGCAAGCCGTTCCACAGGACTACATCCAGCATCTCTACGATCGTCTCCATGGGAGAGTAGCAGGCTGCATTGCTCCGAAAGGTGGATATACACTGTACTAGTGCCGACATTGTGCACGCTCTGTTGCCTGTGTCTATGTGCCTGTGGTTCTGTCAGTGTGATCATGTGATGTATCTGACCCCAGGAATGTGTCAATAAAGTTTCCCCTTCCTGGGACAATGAATTCACGGTGTTCTTATTTCAATTTCCAGGAGTGTATTACGAAAATGAAAAGTAGTTAACGTTTTTAGTATGAAAATCCAAATAAATTGACGTGACATTTTGTGAACTCCAGTAATGATTTCAAAATGATACTAAAAGACAAACTTATTATTCCTAACTGAGTTTTTTTATTCTAAGTGTCGGTTAGGGATGTTTTAGGTAATTTCCGCTAACTCCGAAACTATGACAGATAAAGCACTTCGTCTTCAGGCCACGAGTGGCCTACCGGGACCATCCGACCGCCGTGTCATCCTCAGTGGAGGATGCGGATAGGAGGGGCGTGGGGTTAGCACACCGCTCCCCCAGGCGTTATGATGGTATTCTTGACCGTCGAGTAGCTCCTCAATTGGCATCACGAGGCTGAGTGCACCGCAAAAAATGGCAACAGCGCATGGCGGCCTGGATGGTCACCCTTCCAAGTGCTGACCACGCCCGACAGCGCTTAACTTCGATGATCTCAAGGGAACCATTATATCCACTACGGCAAGGCCATTGCCCAACTATGACAGATAGAAAGCTGAAATTTTTATACCATATTCTGTTGAATAACAAAAGACAGTGTGTTGACTTTAAACAATATTAAATAATATTTACTATAGTTTATTTAGCTTCTTAGGGGTTTGAATATTCAGTTGTTCAAAGTTGCACAGTTACTGTTTCCCACAAATAGCATAGCGACAGGTGTGAGAGAGTCATTGTTAAGACACAACTGGCTGCCTCCTTCACAGCCAACGGCCTCAACGCTATGGGCTGTTCTGCAAAGTAGCTTTCTGTAATTAAGTTATCGCGTACTGACTCGCGACGTTACACATTCTCAACTGTAGAAAGATCCGGTGACCTTGATGACGAAGGTAGGGTTTCGCAAGCACTAAGATAAGCAACAGAAACTATCACTGTGTGCGTGCGGGCATTATCTTGTTGAAATGTAAGTCCAGGATGGATTGTTATGGAGGGCAACAAAACTGGGCGTAGAATATCGAAGTGGTACAGCTGTGCTGTAGGGGTGCCGCGGATGACTGCCAAAGGGGTCCTTCTTCGAAAATGGCACCCAGGCCATCATCACTTCTGGTTGCCGGGACGTACTGCAGGTGACACTCAGATTGGTATTCCACCACTGTCCAGTCAGCTCCAGACAAGTCTTTGCTTGTCATTGGGGCTTAGTTCAAAGAGAGACTCATCTCTGAAGACGATTTTGCTCCAGCCAACGAGGCCCTGCTGACAACAGGACACTTCTATAATCGGCTAATGTAACCCTTAACATTGAAACGTGGAACTTAGGGAAAGCAGGAAAGGTGTGGACGGGCCGAATCAGTTAGCATTTGTTGCACAGAAAACATATACACTTTATTTTTAGGAAACAAAGCTCTCAACTATCATTTCAAAAGATTTTACTACACTGGCTGCTTAAGGCCACAAGCAATGTTACACATAATAATTCGTCTGCTGAAGGCCAGAAACAATTTCAAAAATACTCAACGGATGGTGGGCTGAATTACCAATAAGGTCGACAATTACAATTTAAAAATACTGAAACCCTCTCTCATAATCTTAATAACTTGTAACAAGCTTTAGTGATGGCTGAAGGCCTCTGAATTGGATTGAAAATTGTCGGCTGAAGGCCACAAGCAGTGTACAAACAATTAACAGCTGCAGGCCGGAATTACAAGTGGGAAAGGCAATTACATGTTAAAACATTAGGGTATATTTTAAACAATTATGACAACTTGTCCAAATAATATGGAGTGATCCACAGACGCCGGTCGCTGTGGCCGAGCGGTTCTAGGCGCTTCAGTCCGGAACCGCGCTGCTGCTACGGTCGCAGGTTTGAATCCTGCCTCGGGCATGGATGTGTGTGATGTCCTTAGGTTAGTTACGTTTCAGTAGTTCTAAGTCTAGGGAACTAATGACCTCAGATGTTAAGTTCCATAGTGCTTAGAGCCATTTGAACCATTTTTTGATCCACAGGCAGTACTCCCTGAATCGACCTGAGGAAGGTGATTACAGCTGTGTAAGTGGTGAGACAGGCAGCCATGTAACAGGATGGCAACTCACACTAAGGGTAGCTTAAGTGCCGACCGACCGACTAACCAATCCAACTGGGGCGTTAGCAGCCACGAGGCAGAAAATACCGCTAGTTGCACGTCACTGATAGGAATAATACTAAATCCAAACTAACATCAAGGATTAGTAGGCGGGTAATAGCTTCGGCCAACCTGACAGACCCCACTTGTTGAGGTTGGTGTCACCGACCATAGGATCAGCAACGCGCAAACAACAGTGACATCTCAAACAGTGGAGGTTTCAGTACTGGATACGGTTCACTCTACTTCAAACGTCCTGGGTTCGGTTGTCGGCTACAGCCCCCCGATCCGACAGTGTCTGCACGCCGCCAGCGGTCCCAGCCTGTCCTTCGCGCTGTGGATCTCCTCGCTGCTCCGTCCAAAGCCGAACTGCCTCGCACACACGACGACTCAGAACGCAGACAGCATACAAATAACTGCACATTAAAAGCTACACCACAATTGCACAACGTCTCAAACAATCTAAAACCAATCACTGAGAAGCAACACGGACGAATTATAAGTCGGCACAAACACAGATAAGCCAGAAGCGGTCGGAAAACCAAATGCACGTCGTCCGCTGCGACGACCGCCCGAACGACCAACCAACGGTCGTCCCCACTCAAGCCAGGCACTGAAAGGATCCCAGTACAAATCGTCAACTGACAACTCATTGCCATGAGGACACTTCGACGGGCAGACACACAAACACACACACACACAGGTGAAAGTTGCACTACTATCACGATTGATTCAACTAAAACTCGCTGAATCCGTTCCTTGAGGTGGTCGCGCACTCTCACGACCACATCCTTCCGTCGGACAGTGCATGTGTGTCGCCAGCGGTCAGGCGAGTAGTGTATGTCCGGCCCTCACTGCTGCTCCATCCCAACTCCTAGCTCGACACACGACCACCCGGAAATATCAGAGGCCGCTCCAAAGATGGTACCACAGTACGCGCTATCGATTATCGCTGCTGCTGCCACTAACGGAGAGACAAGGAGAGCAAACGTATTGGAGCCAGTGAACACACTAAGAAAACGAGACGCCAGTATCGCTATTACAAGATGCCAAGCTATGAACGGCATCAACGCGAGCCGCACACGGCTCAAACATGTTAGTAAAAGTATACATCCCAGGGTTGACAGAATAATATACATTTCAGTGGAATTAGTTTTAATAAACATGTCGATATTCCGAATTCATCGACAGACAGTGCATCGTATAAGGAGGTATCACTTTGCCCACACCACGAGTCAGTAATGTACAGAAACGGCTCCCTTCTTATGTAAGGCCGCAAAACTTCGTCGAAAAACTGATATTAGCTGTTTTTTTATCTTTTCAGATTTTGTGGCTGTTGCGTACACATTATTATACCGTTCCAGTAATTGGTTTATGTCTTGTTGGACTGTCACTGACTTTTTGGAAACAAACAAAAACTGTTGGTAACAGTTTTACAGAGCTTGCTATTTTATGTTGGAGAATGTAAAAGTGCGTCAGGTGATTCAATTGGCCGACAGATATTTCCAGAACTTTCTGACCTCTAAACGACAACAATCTCTGAGATGTGATATACCCGGTTTGATCCGGTATAACGAAATCAGGGTCGAATTCCTGAATTATAGTGCAGGTTTGATGTTGAAACATTCTTGCCGTTCCCAATAATTCCTCAAAAGCAACCTTGTATTTGGTGTCAAAATGCTGCTGAATTCTGTATTTCTTCTTGAGAGAATCGCAGTATGTGCTTGTGGCTTTGACTTCAAAACTTTTCGATTACAATCACGCTGCTGCAGCCATTGCCCACTGCTGCAATGCTCGCATAGTAACCAAATGTTCATAGCTTATAGCCTCTGTAAAACGATCGAAACCAACGAATCTATCCATGGTTTGTCACTTGGGTTCTTGATCGTTATAGCTGTTTTGTGCTTGTGAGCTTGCGCAGACGTCACGGATAAACACTCTCCGGAAAAATGCGACAAAAACATCTGGTTTATCTCGAGCAAGTCAATGGAAAATGTTGTCCTCGAGTCCAACAAGACGTAAATCAAATAAGGGAACGCATCAGAATTTGTACGCAACAGTTATAAAATCTCTAAATCCCAGAAAGGATACCCATAATCAGTTTCTGGACGAAGTTTTGCGAACTTACCTAGAAATGGAGTCGTATCTGTAAGTTATTGGCTCATGGTGTGGGCAAAGTGATCCGTCGTTATACAGTGATATAGGTTATCGACGTGTACAATAAAAGCAGTTACGCCGAAATGTATACAGGTCTGCAAACCCTACAACGTATAATTTTACTGACAGGTGAATAAAATCATTCACCTGTTGCAGAAGTGCCCTATTCTCATTGTGTAACAAAAGGATATCCCAAGTAAAGGCGATGCAGTTAAAATACACATCTTGATCCGTTATCGATTGCAGCCTCCAGATTCTAAGAAAGTGCTTCGATATACTACGTTTTCTGCGAAATTATCGTCAGATTTCGAGATATTTAGTAACGTTAACTTTGGTTTTCGTAACGATATTCACAATAAAATAAAAGGAACTTTAGCATGGGTACCTTAGCACGTTGCTCGAAGCGCTACGAATTTTTATGGTTTGAACGGTTTTATGATAGATACCACCTCTTACCTTGAACTACATCTACATCTACATCCATACTCCGCAAGCCACCTGACGGTGTGTGGCGGAGGGTACCCTGAGTACCTCTATCGGTTCTCCCTTCTATTCCAGTCTCGTATTGTACGTGGAAAGAAGGATTGTCGGTATGCTTCTGTGTGGGCTCTAATCTCTCTGATTTTATCCTCATGGTCTCTTCGCGAGATATACGTAGGAGGGAGCAATATACTGCTTGACTCTTCGGTGAAGGTATGTTCTCGAAACTTTAAGAAAAGCCCGTACCGGGCTACTGAGCGTCTCTCCTGCAGAGTCTTCCACTGGAGTTTATCTATCATCTCCGTAACGCTTTCGCGATTTCTAAATGATCCTGTAACGAAGCGCGCTGCTCTCCGTTGGATCTTCTCTATCTCTTCTATCAACCCTATCTGGTGCGGATCCCACACTGCTGAGCAATATTCAAGCAGTGGGCGAACAATCGTACTGTAACCTACTTCCTTTGTTATCGGATTGCATTTCCTTAGGATTCTTCCAATGAATCTCAGTCTGGCATCTGCTTTGCTGACGATCGACTTTATGTGATCATTCCATTTTAAATCACACCTAATGCGTACTCCCAGATAATTTATGGAATTAACTGCTTCCAGTTGCTGACCTGCTATTTTGTAGCTAAATGATAAAGGATCTTTCTTTCTATATATTCGCATCACATTACACTTGTCTACATTGAGATTCAATTGCCATTCCGTGCACTAATATATTCACCCTCCTCCATCATCCCTGAGAGCTTGTACCATGTTTAGGATATAGCCCTTTAAAAAGGTGTATAAAATTTGTGAGGATAAAATCTGTTTAAATACAATTTGAAATGCTTGTTTCATTTGTCAGAAATTCCACGGTATTTCTCGATGACTCAAAAACGTTTATATCAAATACTTTCACGAAAACAACAGATAAGAGCAACATAAGACTCAATTTGAATGCTGGACATATAAATTCGACCTCTAGTGTAAGTCACTACGCTACCGCGGGGCCGGCCCAGGTGGCCGAGCGGTTCTAGTGAAACGTCCCCTTAGAACAATTATACAAGACTGTGCTTAAACTGACACACAACAATTTTTAGCGCAACGCAATCTGACTTTCAAAAATCCCTACAAAAGAATGGCCCTGACTAACATTTACCTATACCTTTCACAAATCACTTACCTCACCAAAAATCTTCGTTACTCGAACTACTGCAATACAGCGAGCACCACTACTGCCAGCTAAATAAAAGATTCAAACTACAGAAGGCATTAACTACTGATAGGTATAGTTAGCGAATGAAAGATTTTAATAGAGAACAAACAATGTATTTACCTTAATAGTCATAATATATATAGCAGTTCATGACATTCATTCTTACAAATTTCAAAACTCCGCCATCTCTCTCCCCACGTCCACAACTGCTGGCGGCTCACCTCCAACTGCGCAACGCTACGCGCTCTTAGCATCCAGCTGCCGCTGCTCAACACTACAATGGCAGACAACAATGCAAACCAGCCACAGACTGCACACGGCACAGCCAGTGATTTTCAGAGCGCTACGTGGCGTTACCAATAAAAAAAAAACCTAAACAGCCTACTTATACTAGGCGCTACAGTTTGGAACCGCGTGACCGCTACGGTCGCAGGTTCGAATCCTGCCTCGGGAATGGGTGTGTGTGATGTCCTTAGGTTAGTTAGGTTTAAGTAGTTCTAAGTTCTAGCGGACTGATGACCTCAGAAGTTAAGTCCCATAGTGCTCACAGACCAGAGCTACCACGGGTACGAACTGATGAAGTTCGTGTCAAAACTTTGACTCATTTTCTCAGAAACTGTTGAGTGTTGCTACCCCTCCCAAATTGGTGTCCATTTATTTTCACCCTGAAAAGTTTCGACACCACCACAGAGCGACCTATGGCGAGTTCTCCTCGTTAGGCTTGATCCCACCCATTCCGTTTTCTTGCTAATACAGGCGTGGTTGCTGACCCTTCCATTTAATTTTTTCATCTGGAGGTTAGGACGATTTCACTCTCCTATAACTTAACATATTGCGAGGAAAGCTGGTTGTGAATGTAAACAAAAACAAACACAACGAAAGCAAAGTAATCATTAGCGCGACCCAATGAATAACAATGGCGTTATGTAAGCAATTATTGTCTCATTTTGACGTGAAAGCGTATTTAAAGTGGATGTTGGGAATGAGTACCGATGAATTTAGCGAGTTTCTTCGAGGTAATGCCAGTCTTCAGATCGACGACAAACAGGCATAGCGGCACAACCATGATTTCGATTTGAAGAGCAAAGAGGCGTGTGCCGTAGCGCTCCGTCACCGGTAGCAGATGTTTTTCGATATTGTGAATTCGCCACAAAACGGAGTTTATCTGAATTCAGTGCACAGTTTTATTTTCTTGAAGAGAAATGTACGTGTTACAATTAATTATGAGTTTATAGTTGTACCTCCGCATCTCGTGGTCTTGCGGTAGCGTTCTCGATTCCCGCGCACAAGATCCCTTTTTGTGCCTCGAGATGACTTGGTGTTGCTGTGTCGTCTGCATCATCATCATTCATCCCCATTACGGTCGGAGGAAGGCAATGGCAAACCACATCCACTAGGACCTTGCCTAGAACGGCGGTGCGGGTCTCCCGATTCGTCCCCTACGCTCCTAGAAGTACTAGACCTCATCTTCATCATCTACACCCCTGGAAAATGAAATAAGAACACCGTGAATTCATTGTCCCAGGAAGGGGAAACTTTATTGACACATTCCTGGGGTCAGAAACATCACATGATCACACTGACATAACCACAGGCACATAGACACAGGCAACAGAGCATGCACAATGTCGGCACTAGTACAGTGTATATCCACCTTTCGCAGCAATGCAGGCTGCTATTCTCCCATGGAGACGATCGTAGAGATGCTGGATGTAGTCCTGTGGAACGGCTTGCCATGCCATTTCCAACTGGCGCCTCAGTTGGACCAGCGTTCGTGCTGGACGTGCAGACCGCGTGAGACGACGATTCATCCAGTCCCAAACATGCTCAATGGGGGACAGATCCGGAGATCTTGCTGGCCAGGGTAGTTGACTTACACCTTCTAGAGCACGTTGGGTGGCACGGGATACATGCGGACGTGCATTGTCCTGTTGGAACAGCAAGTTCCCTTGCCGGTCTAGGAATGGTAGAACGATGGGTTCGATGACGGTTTGGATGTACCGTTCACTATTCAGTGTCCCCTCGACGATCACCAGAGGTGTACGGCCAGTGTAGGAGATCGCTCCCCACACCATGATGCCGGGTGTTGGCCCTGTGTGCCTCGGTCGTAAGCAGTCCTGATTGTGGCGCTCACCTGCACGGCGCCAAACACGCATACGACCATCATTGGCACCAAGGCAGAAGCGACTCTCATCGCTGACGACGACACGTCTCCATTCGTCCCTCCATTCACGCCTGTCGCGACACCACTGGAGGCGGGCTGCACGATGTTGGGGCGTGAGCGGAAGACGGCCTAACGGTGTGCGGGGCCGTAGCCCAGCTTCATGGAGACGGTTGCGAATGGTCCTCGCCGATACCCCAGGAGCAACAGTGTCCCTAATTTGCTGGGAGGTGGCGGTGCGGTCCCCTACGGTACTGCGTAGGATCCTACGGTCTTGGCGTGCATCCGTGCGTCGCTGCGGTCCGGTCCCAGGTCGACGGGCACGTGCACCTTCCGCCGACCACTGGCGACTACATCGATGTACTGTGGAGACCTGACGCCCCACGTGTTGAGCAATTCGGCGGTACGTCCACCCGGCCTCCCGCATGCCCACTATACGCCCTCGCTCAAAGTCCATCAACTGCACATACGGTTCACGTCCACGCTGTCGCGGCATGCTACCAGTGTTAAAGACTGCGATGGAGCACCGTATGCCACGGCAAACTGGCTGACACTGACGGCGGCGGTGCTCAAATGCTGCGCAGCTAGCGCCATTCGACGGCCAACAGCGCGGTTCCTGGTGTGTCCGCTGTGCCGTACGTGTGATCATTGCTTGTACAGCCGTCTCGCAGTGTCCGGAGCAAGTATGGTGGGTCTGACACACCGGTGTCAATGTGTTCTTTTTTCCATTTCCAGGAGTGTAGTTGTACCGTGTGGTTATAATTAAATTGTAGCTACTCACGGAGGGCCAGTGTGGGCCTCGTATGACAGCGAAACTTGGCAAATATGCTAATGCGTTAATGCAGAACCTATTTGCGCTGAAAAACAAATTAGTTATATATACAGGGTGTTACAAAAAGGTACGGCGAAACTTTCAGGAAACATTCCTCACACACAAATAAAGAAAAGATGTTATGTGGACATGTGACCGGAAATGCTTAATTTCCATGTTAGAGCTCATTTTAGTTTCGTCAGTATGTACTGTACTTCCTTGATTCACCGCCATGATTTCATACGGGATACTCTACCTGTGCTGCTAGAACATGTGTCTTTACAAGTACGACACAACATGTGGTTCATGCACGATGGAGTTCCTGCACATTTCAGTCGAAGTGTTCGTACGTTTCTCAACAACATATTCGGTGACCGATGGATTGGTAGAGGCGGACCAATTCCATGGCCTCCACGCTCTCCTGACTTCAACCCTCTTGACTTTCATTTATGGGGGCATTTGAAAGCTCCTGTCTACGCAACCCCGGTACAAAATGTAGAGACTCTTCGTGCTTTCATTGTGGACGGCTGTGGTACAATACGCCATTCTCCAGGGCTGCATCAGCGCATCAGGGATTCCACGCGACGGAGGGTGGATGCACGAATCCTCGCTAACGGAGGACATTTCGAACATTTCCTGTAACAAAGTGTTTGAAGTCATGATGGTACGTTCTGTTGCTGTGTGTTTCCATTCCATGATTAGTGTGATTTGAAGAGAATTAATAAAATGAGCTGTAACATGGAAAGCAAGCGTTTCCGGACACATGTACACATAACATATTTTCTTTCTTTGTATGTGAGGAATGTTTCTTGAAAGTTCGGCATACCTTTTTGTAACACCCTGTACACTAAGATTGTTTGTCCGAAAGAACAGATACCATCGGTGACCATGCCGCTCGTTAGACTGAAATTACAATGGAAAAAACACCCTTAGCTGCTTACAGGCGTTGACATACGTCAGCGGGGACAGATGAAAATGTGTGCCCCGACCGGGACTCGAACCCGGGACGTCCTGCCAGGTGCAAATTGATGCTGTACACTGTTTGTATGACAAGCCACAGCATGAATGAACAGTATAGCTATAGAGAAGAGTGACCGTATGCTGTTAGTGAAACTGTTTCATGTGAATGGCAGTTTACAGTGCTACATTGGGCTCTGAGGAGAGGCCTGATGTCATCAAATTGCTTAAAGAAGTTGGTAAAGAAATTCAAAAACAGGGCTGATCTTGATGCTGCATGTGGAAGAGGAAGGCATCTATCCCTATTGCAGTTATTGATAAGCTGGCTGTTGCTGTAACTGACCAAGCGGTGGCGCTAGTGCTCGTGCAGTGTCACGAGAATTGACCGTCTCACGGTCAACAGTACGGAAAGTTTTGCGGTCTATTTTACAATGGTACCCTTGTAAGATCCAGACGATGCTGCAATTGAGATCTGATGACCCGCAACGAAGTTCTATTCGCTTTCTGGCGCTGATCGAAATTGATGACCCGTTGCCGGGAATATTTTATACAGTGACGAGGCACATTTTATACTCGAGGGTGCAATGAATACACAGAACTGCCTGATCTGGGGTGCTGTTAAACTGTGTACCGTGCACGAAGATCCACTGCAGTCGCCATATGTGACTCCATGGTGTGGATTCGCAGCCCGTTCTTCTTTCAAGTGAATATGTCCAGAGGGTCTTTCAGGCAGGTCTGCATGTTGTAGAGATCTCTCCTATAGAGCAAGTGAATCCTGCTTTGAAAGAGCGCAACTTTGTGGAAACCACTGATTGCACGCAAGCTGGGGAAACACCTCATGTCACTCGCGCGTTGGAAGATCTTCTTAACGCAATCTTCCTCGATCGTGTTATCTCAAGACGTTTTCCAGATACATGGGCTGCAAGACCACCTGATCTGAATCCATGTGACTTTTTGCTCTGAGGGTATCTAAAAGAACAAGTCTGCCAGGGACACGTCTTGTCTTGCTCAGATTCCACCGGAGCTGCTGGTAGCAAATGTTGATCACATTGTTTAAAAAAAAAGTTCAAATGTGCGTGAAATCTTATGGGACTTAACTGCTAAGGTCATCAGTCCCTAAGCTTACACACTACTTAACCCAAATTGTCCTAAGGACAAACACACACACCCATGCCCAAGGAGTGGACTCGAACCTCCGCCGGGATCAGCCGCACTATCCATGACTGCTGTTGTGGCTGGCAGGAGAGCCAACCGTGTTAGTAAAGGAGGCCGAAATGGACGCGCTTTAGCTCACGCAGGCTGGCGTGAGGTCTGGAAGATGACAAGGGAGTTCGAATTGAGAAAAACGGACGTAGTTGGTGGAACACTTAACTTTAATCCATTAATGAACGTCGCTCTTGACGGTACATGATTTACAACATCAGATGGTAGAGCACTTGCCCGCGAAAGGCAAAGGTCCCGAGTTCCAGTCTCGGTCGGGCACACAGTTTTAATCTGCCAGGAAGTTTCATATCAGCGTACACTCCACTGCAGAGTGAAAATGTCATTCTGGAAACATCCCCCAGGCTGTGGCTAAGCCATGTCTCCGCTATATCCTTTCTTTCAGTAGTGCTAGTTCTGCAAGGTTCGCAGAAGAGCTTCTGTAAAGTTTGGAAGGTAGGAGTCGAGATACTGGCAGAAGTAAAGCTGTGAGTACCGGGCGTGAGTCGTACTTCGGTAGCTCAGATGGTAGAGCACTTGCCCGCGAGAGGCAAAGGTCCCGAGTTCGAGTCTTGGTCGAGCACACAGTTTTAATCTTCCAGGAAGTTTCAATAGAAACTGATCATGGCGCCTTGCTAGGTCGTAGCAAATAACGTAGCTGAAGGCTATGCTAACTATCGTCTCGGCAAATCAGAGCGTAATTTGTCAGTGAACCATCGCTAGCAAAGTCGGCTGTACAACTGAGGCGACTGCTAGGAAGTCTCTCTAGACCTGCCGTGTGGCGGCGCTCGGTCTGCAACTACTGATAGTGGCGACACGCGGGTCCGACGTATAACACCGGACCGCGGCCGATTTAAAGGCTACCACCTAGCAAGTGTGGTGTCTGACGATGACACCACAACTGCAGCGCCCAGACCGCTCGGCTAATCCCGCGAGGCACATTGTTTCACGGATGCAGCTTATCATCGATGTCTCCGGCGCTCATGTTCAACAAATTATGTAAGCGGCAGTTAATAATAAAATCAACATTATGCCTTTCTCATTTGTATCGCCTTCTCTGCCCACATGCGGTTCCTAAGTCGTTAAATATCGAAACATATCTACAAGCCTTGCTTGCATTTACAACACCAGATTTGCATCTGGTTGCCAAAATAACAACTAATTTTTTTCATCTTACACTCCTGGAAATTGAAATAAGAACACCGTGAATTCATTGTCCCAGGAAGGGGAAACTTTATTGACACATTCCTGGTGTCAGATACATCACATGATCACACTGACAGAACCACAGGCGCATAGACACAGGCAACAGAGCATGTACAATGTCGGCACTAGTACAGTGTATATCCACCTTTCGCAGCAATGCAGGCTGCTATTCTCCCATGGAGACGATCGAAGAGATGCTGGATGTAGTCCTGTGGAACGGCTTGCCATGCCATTTCCACCTGGCACCTCAGTTGGACCAGCGTTCGTGCTGGACGTGCAGACCGCGTGAGACGACGATTCATCCAGTCCCAAACATGCTCAATGGGGGACAGATCCGGAGATCTTGCTGGCCAGGGTAGTTGTCTTACACCTTCTAGAGCAGGTTGGGTGGCACGGGATACATGCGGACGTGCATTGTCCTGTTGGAACAGCAAGTTCCCTTGCCGGTCTAGGAATGGTAGAACGATGGGTTCGATGACGGTTTGGATGTACCGTGCACTATTCAGTGTCCCCTCGACGATCACCAGAGGTGTACGGCCAGTGTAGGAGGTCGCTCCCCACACCATGATGCCGGGTGTTGGCCCTGTGTGCCTCGGTCGTATGCAGTCCTGATTGTGGCGCTCACCTGCACGGCGCCAAACACGCATACGACCATCATTGGCACCAAGGCAGAAGCGACTCTCATCGCTGAAGACGACACGTCTCCATTCGTCCCTCCATTCACGCCTGTCGCGACACCACTGGCGGTGGGCTGCACGATGTTGGGGCGTGAGCGGAAGACGGCCTAACGGTGTGCGGGGCCGTAGCCCAGCTTCATGGAGATGGTTGCGAATGGTCCTCGCCGATACCCCAGGAGCAACAGTGTCCCTAATTTGCTGGGAAGTGGCGGTGCGGTCCCCTATGGCACTGCGTAGGATCCTACGGTCTTGGCGTGCATCCGTGCGTCGCTGCGGTCCGGTCCCAGGTCGACGGGCACGTGCACCTTCCGCCGACCACTGGCGACTACATCGATGTACTGTGGAGACCTGACACCCCACGTGTTGAGCAAATTCGGCGGTACGTCCACCCGGCCTCCCGCATGCCCACTATACGCCCTCGCTCAAAGTCCGTCAATTGCACATACGGTTCACGTCCACGCTGTCGCGGCATGCTACCAGTGTTAAAGACTGCGATGGAGCTCCGTATGCCACGGCAAACTGGCTGACACTGACGGCGGCGGTGCACAAATGCTGCGCAGCTAGCGCCATTCGACGGCCAACAGCGCGGTTCCTGGGTGTCCGCTGTGCCGTGCGTGTGATCATTGCTTGTACAGCCCACTCGCAGTGTCCGGAGCAAGTATGGTGGGTCTGACACACCGGTGTCAATGTGTTCTTTTTTCCTTTTCCAGGAGTGTATATGGACAGGGATTTCCTTGCTGATGAGAAAGAGTTTGTAATCGAGGTGACAAAGAGCTATAGGACTCATCTGGCATAATCAGTTAGGCGGTAAGTGCAATAAACTGGGTTTACCGCTTTGATCGTACATGTTTCTTTTCCTGAAAATAGCTGCAACAGCGCCAGACGTTGACTATACAACATCGCCGTATGTAGAAACAAAACTGGTCCATACCTGTGGAGTTTGCCGTGCGGTTCTAGGCGCTTAAATCTGGAACCGCGTGACCGCTACGGTCGCAGGTTCGAATCCTGCCTCGGGCGTGGATGTGTGTAATGTCCTTAAGTAGGTTTAAGTAGTTCTAAGTTCTAGGGGACTGATGAGCATAGATGTTGTGTCCCATGGTGCTCAGAGCCATGTGAATCATTTGAACCGGTTGAGTTTGAGAAAAACGGGGAAGTATCTTTATTTGTAAGAATACTCTCTTTCTGTCAGTTCAATTTCTTGTTGTATGATACAGCTTCTGGGTGTTTTCGGACACTGTATTCAATGATGTAATTCGATTATATAATGATTTTTATACTTTAAGCTGCAGGCTATGTGCTGTTTTTGAAATAAATTGCTTTCATAAAAATAATTCTGCGTTACTCACCAGTTTATTTTAAAGTTTATTTCCACACAAAAGCTGTTATTGTAAGATTACGTTGTAGGTTCTGAACACCAGCTTTTCTCTTTCGCAATACAAGAAATGTTATTCTAAGGTTGCATAACGTTCTAAACCCCAACTTTTAACTACTAAACATACAGTCAATTAAACAAAGAGTTTGATGAAATACTGCTTGTCATGTTATTCATTGGCAGGCTCTTTACTGTTACTAAAGGCCAGTTGTAGAGTGCTCTATAAAAGGAGATGTGCCCTATAAGGATGTAGGACTCCAATTTCTTGAATGAAATGGTAATTAAGACCCTAAGCTGTCGACAGGCGTTGATATCCATCAACGAGGACAGTTTAAAATGTGTACCCCGACCGGGACTCGAACCCGGGATCTCCTGCTTATATGGCAGACGCTCATCTGAGCCATCGAGGGCAGGAGAATAGCATAAGGCAACAGCTGTTGTCCTTAATGTTTGTTGATGTGTACCCTACTTCGATCCCGCCAGTTTCCGAAGAAGGCAGTTTCTGGAGGTTACTTTCTGCTTCGACTTCAGACAATGTTCCTTGTAGGTCAGTGTACAATCGGCTCCAAACTGTAGCGCCTAGAACCGCACGGCCACTGCGGCCGGCGCGAGTTGATTCTTTTCATAGTAAGTACCAAGCTATTGTAGACCGTGTGTAAGCATTATTTCTACATCTTCAAACCGATTGCCCTGGGTAGCAAGCGGAAGGTGCCCCTGCATAGGTACTTTGAACAGATTTTCCAGTACTGAACCGAGCATCAGTATTCCAGTAGTACAAGCAAATAAATACGTAGATTTGTTTATGAATTAGATTAGTTTGGCTTTTTGCATGTTCCGGGGATCGTATTCCCTGCAACTAGCCACGATGCGGAACTTGTCAGTACGTTTACAAATATGTTGCATTCTCTCCGTGTAAATATTGATACATGCTGGCCATATACATAACTTTCTTTAATGTACAAAAAAAGTCGATAAACATAGTTCCACCACCTGCAGATACTAATTTATTGTGAATTAGTTGGAGGGGTAGAGTTGCCAAGCCCTAAATAATGTGGTTTTTTCATCTTTCATTGTCTGCCAGTCAGGGAAGTAGTCAAAGAGGCGGTCAAATACTTTAAGGGCTGCAAATTTTGCTCCTTGTGGTGCAAGAGTACGGTTCAGCTATGGATAGTGTGTGCTACTTTTTGTAGTATTGTATTTATGAGTACGTGAGCAATCCTTTAATCTGTTTATTTTAAATGGTTTCTTTCTCTAACTGTTCTTGACCGATGTATAATATCTATAACAACTGAAATTTTTATAAAGGGAATGACCTGACGGTTATTTTTATCTATTACCGATGGCTGATGGTTGGGTAAGATCTTCATTAAAGCAAACGGGGGGCGTGTTTGATTCGTTGTAGCAATTTGATGGAATAGCTATGAAAAATAGGCTCATCAGCCGCTATTCAGTCCAGTGAGAAGCTGACAAGGATACCCGCACAATCTCTAGCACATGAAATAGGAAGGAAATTACAGTAATTGAGTGATTCACGTTCCTGGCTGCAGAGATGTTAGTGAAAGAGCGGAGTAATGAGTAATATTGGCTCAACGCGATGGCGGAGCCGAGGGAAAAGTTCCGCCAGCGTAAAGGAGTGATCGCAGTTAGACGTGTCGGTTGGCATCAGTTGTATTAATATACGAATTTCTGTTAAGAATGAGGAACGCCTAAAGACAGATTTCTTGACGAGGAAGATAAGAGTTTATTGTCTGGTCAAGTTTACAGAACATCTGCTGCACAGTCTTAGACATTACGAGGATAACGAAGGAAATTAGCCACATTCTTGTATAAGGAATATTCCAGAACTGGCCTGATGTGCTGCAGGAAGAACTGAACAGAATTTTAGGACAATTATTTGAACCATTAGTATCCCAGTTATGATCACAGTGTTGTTGGAGGTCCTCCTGAAGGATACTGTGCCGCAGTTTCTCCAATTGGCGCCTTAGATCTTCAAAATCTTGAAACTGTTGGAGAGCCGTGCCCGCAACGCTTCAAGCTTTCTCAATTGGGGCTCGTTGCTGGCCAAGGTAGAGTTTGACAATCAACAAGACCAGCAGTGGAAACTCTCGCCATGTGTGTGTGTTTGTGTACTGTAATATTTTTGGCTTTACCGCCACCATATTCGGCTGCAAGAAGCTCTTCTTAGAACAATTGATAAGGCAGCGATGACAAGATGACGTATTGTGGTGTGAGGTACCGATGACAGATGGTTTGTTCGGTACGGGTATGGTGAGAAAGACCGCCAAAATTGTGGTTCTTCCCCAAGGTTGGTTGCTGCGTTCGGAAGTTGCGCGTCAAAAATGATAATCTTTTGTTATTAATATTAGAAACTCAAACAGTGTATTTACTTACATTTCGTGTAAAAGCATTTCTCATTCCATTATTTCTTAAGTGTTAATTACGAGCAAAATAGCAAGCGGTTGCTAAACGAAAACGCAATCGAAACACTACGGAGGTCTTCGGACCGCGCCTAAATTGGCGGGCGAAGTGGTTCGGCTGTAAGGTCATAGCTTGTTCGGCAGCCTCGGAAGACAGAAAATTTACTGGACTCAATGCAACGAAAATATTAATGATTGAAGCTCCAGTTTAGTTTTACTGACTTTAGAATATTGAATGAGAAAAACAGAGAACACTCCTGCATTTACAGTTACATTTACATTTAGTTAATAATTTAATAAGAATAATGGACGACCTATGCTGCAAGAGAAATGGTGATCCCGTTCGGAGCACAAACTAAAACAACAAGTTTACACAAAATATTGATTCACTAATATGAGAGGTGCGAGCTGTACAAAAAGTAAATCTTATTACGTGGAAATATTATATATATTCTGAATAGTTTTACAAAACATGCACACAGTTATATCCAGCGTACAGTGGCGTCTATCATCCATACAGGAATCGAAGACAGGAGAGTGAGTAAGCTGATACAATGTCTCTGGTCTTTTTCATTGACCAACACAGATTCGGTATCATTACTTTAGTTCTCTAGAAATAATTTCTTCCTCTTCCAAATGTTAATGTTCATTGAACAAAACACATGGTACTTTAACACTTCTAGCGTCACATGACGAATTATTCATCAGAATACAAAAACTAGGTTTTTTTAAATAATCATATGTGGCGTTCCACCACAACACCCTTCGGCGTATGATGCAAAATCTTGGTGGATGTATCTATACTATCGACTCGGTGGCCCTCGTCCCTTATATGATGCCCGAATGTAGTTCTATTAGTGTGACCCACATGCTCTTTGAAGCGTTTTACAAAACTTCTGCCTGCCTATCCCATGTAAAAAGCCTCACTGGAACCGCAATTTAAATTATACACCCCTGATGACTCACTTTTGTCGCCTCCATCCACTGTGCCTATGTATGCCTAAGTTTATATCTCAACTGTCCACTAGATCGAAAACCTACAGTGGATCTCTTAAACAAAGCAAATGTCAAATTATCTGAAATAGGCTCCCTCTACTGCAACATTGAACATTTATTAATATCGTCTGTCAGCGGTGGTATTGCACGTCTGTTTCCTGTACAAACGGGACACCCATGATGATTTATAGCAGTTAGGTATCGCCACCTCTTTCAAAATATCTCTTTCCTAACACCACTCTCATCTAAGAGTAATCTTAATACAGGGTGCGGAGCGGGAACTTCCTTATTTTAAAAAATCGTAAACCAGAAATATTACAGACATGAATTTAATTATTTTTTCTTTACAAAGACTAAGATTTAAAGTTTGGCTCCATTAAGAGTTGAAAATGATATCTTGAAGGTGGCCTCCGTTCTGTTGAATGCATTTGGAGATTCGAAATCGGAAGTTTCGGCCCACTATTTCCAACATTTCTCTGTCGATGTTGTCAACAGCAACACGAATATTGTTCCGTAACTCAGCCAGGATCTGCGGACGATTGGTATACACCAAGGATTTGAGATAGCTCCATAAAAAAGTGGCATGGTGCTAAACCTTTCGAGCGTGCTGGCCACTGGAGATCGCCCCTCAAAGAGATGAGACGATCGGGGAAGTGTTCGCGCAACGTGGTCATCGATGTTCGTGCCGTGTGAGCTGTGGCGCCATCTTGTTGGAAACAGATATCACCCACATCCATTTCTTCAAGTTCTGGAAGAAAAAACTTTTCAATCATCTGAACATATCGCTCAGAAGTGACCGTCACTGCCTTATCGTTCTCTTCGAAACACCATGGGACAATAATGTCAACTTCTGATAGTGCACACCAGACAGTCACACGTTCTGTATGCAGAGGCTGCTCATGAAGTTTTCGGGGGTTCGTGCCACTCCAATACCGAATGTTTTGTTTCTTCACGCAGGCAGACAAATGAAAATGTGCCTCGTCGCTGAAGAACACTAAGGCGTCATGAGGCAGCTCATCAATCAAGGCTTCACACGCATTTTTTCGTGAAACATAATCGCGTGGTTGAAGTGTGTGCACCACTGACAGTTTATACGGTTGAAATTTCAACTCTTCCTGAAGAATTCGTCTCACTGTGCGTTCAGTAATTGCGAGGGCAGCTGTATGTTTGCGCGCAGATCGCTTGGGAGAATTCAAAATCGACATCCTTACCCTCTCGAAGTTTTCAGGCGTTCTGGTGGTTCTAGAAGGTCCTGGTTTCTTTTTCTGCAATCCAGCATCCATAAACGTGTCTGTCCACATAACAACTGATTTCTCATCAGGAACACGACCTGCAGGCGCGATGTTGAACTGTTCCCTGAATGCACGCTGACTTCTGCTGACCGAACGTTCATTCGAAAAGTAGGCCGCAACGGCGAACGCTCGCTTCTATCTTGTACACTGTGTGATCGCAACTAAACTAACCCGCGCAACAATGAGAAACTGTCGCTGTATGCCGCGAGTTTCAAATAAGGATGTTCCCGCGCCGACTCTGTATGTGTGCAATCATACCAATGTTATATCGGAAAGGATGATTCGATTCACTACGTATGATGACATCAGACTGTGTTGGCTTTCGAAAAATTTGAAAGCCAAGACCCTCACCTTTTCTTGTGATAAGCAAGTCTGAAACTCTCGACGTCCTATCTGCTTCATCTTTCAGTGAATATCTGAGCTTCGGATGTTGCTTTCTTACCATACGCTCCATTTACAATCAGAAAAACTTCATACACATATCTTCTATAAAACACAACATCATCCAACAGCTCCTTATATCCACTAAAATTGTTAACTTCCAAACTGGTGGTAAAAATATTATTAACAAACCCCGAGAGGCAGTTACCCACAGCTGCTGGTAAACTTTTCTGTCGAAACTAAAAAGTTATGATGAACCAAACTGGAGGAGATCCAGGAACGAATCTCTCCATTAGTCGTAGTTGCAATATGTACAATACTATCTTTAATGAACATTAACTGGGATGTTTGTGTATTGATTCACGATATCGAAAGCCAGAATTATGTGCTTTGGCACTTTTTCTTCACTTGTTGGTTTTGTTTAGTATTTCACCCTCTGATTGCCTGTGGTGGGTCTGTGGGTGCTTCTTCGCCGCTGTGACTGGGTTCAGGGTCCGAAGAGGTAGTGCAATACTACCCTGGCACCCGACTCCACTTAACACCGTTGCCCGTGTCCCGCCACGTGGAAGCGGGTATTTGTTCCTTTTTTTCTGCGCCTGATTGAAAACTTTGCTAAATGATAACAATTATGAAAACAAATACAATTTCACAACCATTGAAACAAAGAAACAAAAAATTCTACTAACTACGAGAAACAAAGAAGAAGAAAGAAAGGAGATAAAAAAAGATTGTCCTATCACCTGACATTAAGCTCCCGACTGCTGACCTGCTAGGACTGGACCAGTTGATGATCTGAATATAACTCCATCTTCTGGTGGAGTATGGGACTACGGCTTTTCAACGTTAAATAAAAGCAATACCAGTCACTGTCATATAGGGCCGGCCGCTGTGGCTGTGCGGTTCTCGGAGCTCCACTCCGTAGCCGCGCTGGTGCTACGGTCGCAGGTTCGAATCCTGCCTCGGGCATGGGTGTGTGTGATGTCCTTAGGTTAATTAGGTTTAAGTAGTTCTAAGTTCTAGGGGACTGATGACCACAACAGTTGAGTCCGATAGTGCTCAGAGCCATTTGAACGATTTGTTATATAGGTTTATTTCTAGGCAACCAATTTCGACGTTACACTACGTCATCTTCAGGCCAAAACTGCTCCAATCGAGTAACCTTCGTGTTACAAATATAGCAGACCAGTTGAAGGCACTACTAAGTTTGTAACACCAATGTTACTGGATTGGAGCAGTTTTGGCCTGAAGATGACGTGGTATAACGTCGAAATTGGTATTGGGATTGTTTTTATTGAGTTGATGATCTGGAAGACAGCTAGGTGCGTTTACATTACAGTCATCATGGAAAAGCGTGCACTCTGGAGTTCCCCAAGGCTCCGTCCTTGGTCCACTACTCTTCTTACTGTACATTAATGATATTTCTTCAGTGTTTCACTCCTGCATCTACCATCTATATGCTGACGACATCCAACTGTACATAAGTGCAAGCCCCAAAAACATTGCTGGCGCAGTAGCAAGTATGAACGCAGATCTTTGCTCTGTTTCTCGGTGGGCACAGAACCTAGGTCTGAAGCTAAACCCCAAGAAATCCCAGGTCACACTTATATCTCATCCAAAGTTAATCAGCCGGTACTTTCGCGAAACGATCCCTAAAATACTCCTCAATGGTACCCAACTACCATACCAAAAAAACAGTAAAAGACTTTGGAATAATCTTGGATGAACACCTAAACTGCAAAGAACAAACAGTCACAGCTTGCCGGAAATCGCTCTCCTCCCTACATGCAATTCAAAAATTTAGAAAAATATTTCCAACCCATGTTAAACAAAAATTAGTCCAAACACTAGTCTTGCCTAATCTTTACTACTGCGATGTAGTTCAACACGGCACAAATAGTGAAAATTCTAGATGCCTCGAGCTAGTGATGAATGCTTGCGTTAGGTACGTGTGCAATATTCGGTTGTATGATCATATCAGTCCTTCATACTCCCAGCTAGGTTGGATACGCCCACATAAGGCACGCGATCTCCACACGATGTGCTTACTTCATCGATTTCTTAGCCACTGGTGCCCCCAATACTTATCTTCTCACATTAAACACCTATCATCATTCCACAATCGCAATACCAGATCGGATACGTCTATCATCTTGGCTGTACCTTTACATAACACAAAAATCTTTCTCCGTGTCATTCTCCATCTCAGCCATACGACTATGGAACGCACTCCCCTGTGATCTGCGTCTTATCCAGAACTACTCAACATTCAAGAGGGAACTCAAAACTTACATATTAGGGACGGTATAGCCACCATTGTTGTGCCCCTCCCATCTCTTTCTTTCTCCTCTCCATCACAGCTTCTAATTTTACTATTCTTTTTCTCTTCCTCTAACCTATCTACCTCTTATATATCTCTTTCACCCCATTCTATCGTCTTATGTCTCTGCTCGATGAGAATAATTCACAAGCTGCAAGAATATAACGAGAAAATTCCCAACTAACAATGGGACTGACATTCACAAAAGAAAAGTATGTTTACTTTCATATAATTAGTCACTATTAACATTATTATTATTATTATTATTATTATTATTATTATTATTCTTGATTGTTATAATTATTTTTATTGTTATAATTATCATTGTACTACTGTTATAATCTCAATTTTTTTTGTTTAATATCAATACTACATGATACGTTAAATGTCCTTAATGTTATTTAGAAACTGTAACTCGTTCAATCTGAGTATGCCTGGTTAGGTGTAAGAGAGGGCCTGAAGGCCCTAATCTTGCCAGGTAAAATAAATGCATAAATAAATAAATGAATAACCGCTAGTAGTGTTTACACTACCGTCCGATGAGATATTTTCAGATGCAGTCCCATCATCATCTACGCTGTGAAGTTACTGTCGTCTTTGCATAAAGGCTGGTCTTCTGTGCTGTCTTATTATCAGTTATTCTGTATGAATAGTTTTGGAAATATCGTCAGTTGGTCTATTAATGATTGACCAGTGTTCATCGTTGTAAATTATGTCTTTGTTTGTTCAGTGTTTGATGTATCTATGTGTAGTGTGTGTCTTATGTTTGTGTATTGTCTGCAGAAAATGACAACATGTTCAGGGGAACGTTTTTCCCCGCATGTGCACGTAGGTGTCTGCCACAGACTCACACGGTTCAAGTGCGTGGGATAAGGGCCGTACCTTGTTAGGAAGTGTACAACACCGCGGCTGGGATCTAAGTTTAGTCTTTCCCTTATGTTGGGAAAGAAGTTGTACAGTCTCCGTCTCTCTGTTGTCCCACTCACCCTGCTAGGTATCCAATCGCCATGTCATTAGTTGGCGTCTTGGTTGTAGTGGTACACCAATGATCTTCCGAACCCGGTCTCCCCATCTTTAGCCAGTAAGTCGCCGCTCTGTATCTTATTGCGAGATCTATCGGGAATACTCGAAGTGTCACACACAGTACTTCAGCTGAAACGGTGCCATGTCTGACAACTGTCCTGTTAGTTGATAGACTTAGTTTGTGCGCATATGTGCTTGAGGCGAAGCTTAGTACTGACTCTAAGAGAGTGCATGGTGTGTTCTCATGACTGACGAGGAGAGTCTAAAGTGGTCCGAGTTTAGCTTTGCCTGTTTGTCGACTATTTTTTGCGCTTTGTCAGTCGTGATTTTTACGTGTTGCTGAAAATTCAATCTTTCGTCGATTTGAACCCCAAGACAGCGTGTGACGTGATCGTTTGATGTTGGTGTTTTTGATTTTGACTGTCGGGTTCCTTTGCAGAAGACCTTTCAGCGTAGTGTACTTTGTTTTGTTTTCCGCTATCTTGGGTTTATTGTTGTTGCACCATTGTATGATGGTGCTTAGTGTGGCATTGGCTCTTTCTTCTAACTGGGGCCTATTATTCGCACCTATGACCACCATCAGATCATCTGCGTAAGCGACAATTCCATCTGTCGTTTCATGACCCTCCAGTATCTGTGGGCGGGCTTCAAATGTGATGTCCCAGAAGATGGGGCGACAGATCGACCCTTGGCGACAATCTTCCGTGATAAGCTTGATCACTTTCTTGCTGTCAATTTAAGGGGACCTGGACATGAACGGGCTGCATTTTTATACCTTACTCTCATTGCTCATTACTCTTGATCTACAATGCGGAGGAAATTGTGGTTTTTTACCAACAATGAATGACATTAACTCAAGCTGCAAAAGGAAATTTATTGAAATATCTATTACAGATTTAGAATTACAGTATTTTAGCTAACAGACGTTTTTATAATACACGTTCCCATTCTAGTACCATTTTCTACTCCATCATCAGTGTAATAGCATTCAAACTGTGTCAGGCTGCTGTCAACATTCGTAGGAACACATTATGCCTCTCGTTTTGTGGTTTGGAGTATATCTGAGGAATTAGAAAAACCCTTATTATACCACATTACTATTTTGTCTAAAAAATACCGCAAAAATTATATACAGAATAACAAACATAGATCATGTTTGCGATTTATAGGCATAATATTAAGATACTATCCCATTCTTCACTTGAGAGAAATTTGGTGAAGTTATATGTACCTAATGTTCTGAAAATGTAGTTTCGAGAAAATGAGAAAAGAATGTTCAGTATTTTGACTCACCGTATGCCTCTTTCAGAACATTGCAGCAGCATAATCTTGCTGGACAGTTGCTTCTTTATCCTCTGTAGACTTCTTCAGGAGCCCCTTCGTTACTCTGGACTCTTTAGTGGTGGTTTCCATAGCCCTTTCAGGTTCAACTAGTCGCTGACGATCAATGGCAGTCAGGGCAGCTATCATATTATTTCCTGGCTGGGTGCCTAATTTGTCCATTACTTTTGTCCTGCTGATTATACCATCATTGAAACAGATGACAGCATTCATCACAGCCATTTTGAGCACTGTCCATCCAACAAACACTGCTATTGGTACTCGTTGCCACACGCAGCTGTCGAAATTCTCATTGGGGTTTTGTGTACAGCCATGTAGACATTCGCTAAGTAATTTTGTATCTGCGAGGTTGCTGTATATTGGCTTTATTGTTTCCATGATTGTGGCTAGTAAGAAATGTTTATGGTGATACTACTTACCTGTAGCATGAGCGTGGCTGGTTTGCAGACATTTGTTCAAAGAGCGCTCGGACAAAATCAAAAACTGAAAAGTAGCTGAAAATACATTTTTTCAAAACAGGATAAAATTGTCTTTCAGATGGTGACAAAAAATGTTTTCGAAAATTTCAGTCATTTCACGTCCAGGTCCCCTTAAACTACACTCCTTTACAATAGCAGCACTATTCAAAAAATTTCCTGAATTTATAAATTCCATTCATTTTGCGAAACAGAAATATATCAAGGGGGAAAGAGGAGTTCTTCCATCAATTATAACCCTCGTATTTCTTTTTTTCAACCTTATGCAACTTTATACGTGCGTTAAGCACAGGAGCAGATATAGACTCAGAGCGCAATTTAGTAACGATGAAGAGTAGACTGAAGTTTAAGAGGCTATTCGGGAGAATCAGTGCACAAAGAAGTTGGCTATGGAAGCACTAAGGAATGAAGAGACGCTCGTGAAGTTCTCTGAGGCTATTGATACTGTGATATATAGCTCAGTATGCAGTTCAGATGAAGAGGAATGGACATCTCTAAAAAACGGCATCCACAAAATTTGGATAGAAAAACATAGGTACAACGAAGGAAACTGTGAAGAAACCAAGAAACCATGGGCAACAGAATAAATACTTCAGTTGATCGATGAGAGGAGGGAGTATAACATTTATTGAGGGAAATTCAAAAATAAAAGTCACTCAGGAACGGAATAAATAAGAATCGCAGGGAAGCTAAGGCGAAAACGATACGCGAAAAATGTAAAGGAATCGAGAAAGAAATTATTGTCAGAAGGACAAACTCAACATACAGTAAGTCAGAACAACCTTCATTGAAATTAAAAGCAAGGACGTTAACATTAAGAAGGCAACGAAATATCCACTATTGGCTGGAAAGTTTCACTGAATGGCTCTGTGAGGGGGAGGACTTGTCTCATGACGTGACAAAACATGAAACAGGAGTCTATGTAGAAGAGGTAGGAGATCCAGTACTAGAATAACAATTTAAAAGAGTTCTGGAAGGCTTATGATCAAATAAGGCATTAGGGATACATAACATTCCATAGAAATTTCTAAAAATCACTTGTGGAAGTGGCAACTAGACGACTTTCCTCGTTGGTATGTACGTGATATGAAACTGGTGATATACCATCAGAATTCCGGGAAAAACATCATCCCCAAAATTTTGAAGAGAGCAAGAGCCGACAAGTGCGAGAAACGTCGCACAGTCAGGTGAGAAAGGAAAAGAAAATCTTAAAACAGAAACTCATAAAATAGAAATACCGCGGGAGTAAGTTAGTTACGAGTCCCTACTAAGACTGAAATTACTACAGAAATTGTTGCCGGATGGAGTGGCCGTGCGGTTCTAGGCGCTACAGTCTGGAGCCGAGCTACCACTACGGTCGCAGGTTTCCTGCCTCGGGTATGGATATGCGTGATGTCCTGAGGTTAGTTAGGTTTAATTAGTTCTAAGTTCTAGGCGACTGATGACCTCAGAAGTTAAGTCGCATAGTGCTCAGAGCTATTTGAACCATTTTGAACCAGAAATTGTTATAAACAGCTGTATAAAATATTAAACAGCTGCACATTAATAAAAATATAACACATAGTAACTCATCGTTACTTTTTCTATAAATTAGTTCTATCCTTCTCTCTTTTTTCTGGACGTTAACATTGATGCTACGAGATATGAAGATCTGTCATTTGGTTGAAGATTTCACTGTTTCCTTCTCTATAGCCAAAATCGGTAAGTTTTACCGTCTATCAATTGCCATTATGTTGCGGATGTAGGTTTTAACGCATTTTAACGTGCTCACTCTTCTTTTGCAAGATGCGGTTGTTGCTGGAACTGCACAAACCAACGTCAGTAATTTCACACATTCACACGTTTTTTAATCTATTGTTTGCAATGGATTTAAGGATGTGCTGAGGCTGCAGACGTTTATCCCCAATGCTGTAAAAAACGTGTAAGTCCTCCTTTTAGGTTTTCAGTGTCAAAGAAAGAATATCTTTTAAGTAGTTTTTCAGTTATACTTACCAGGAAATTGTTTGGGAAACTATAACCCGAGAACTTTTTATCTTTTAAAAGATCTGTAAAATCTGTTTCATGAAAATCCTGGAATCTAGTTTCCCTGTTTACTATCACCGTGTCAATTATTTCGAATGCTAGGCTTCTCAATATCTGAATACTTGCTTCTGTTTCGTTAAAATTAATTTCAGATACTCCTGCTGAATGTATAAGACTGTCAGTTTCCAACATGCATTTCAAAATAATTTCCTCACAGCTTAATCTTTCAACAGCCTTAACGCAGTTTTCAATTTCGAGCTTACAGCGTCTTATGTCCACTGTTTTATTTTGCAAAATGTCAAACAAGATACTTGTATGATGAAAAATCAATTTGCACAGCTATGGTATAAAAAGAAAAGTTTTACCATCCAGTACACTGTTTAGTCCAGTTGCTTGATATAAAGAATTATCATCCCACTCTTCATTGCTCTCGGGGATGTATAGTGAAGAATAATGGTCTGAACAATGCGTGAATGAAAATTCCACCTTGTTTCACAAGGACTTGTAGTCTAAAACCCCTTTCCCTCAGACGTTCACTTCTTTTACGGAACAGATAAAAATGTGTGAAAAAAATCCTGATAGATTTACACAAAATATTTACTTGTATAAGTTTTTTTCCAACTTAGAGCAGGACTAGGTTCAACTGATTTTCATAGCAGTCGTTAAAGAGAGCATGAGGCTATGCTTGTTGCATAACAGATTGGACACCATAATTATTCCTGCCATTGCCCTGCAGTCATCGTATGTTTGCAACAATAATTTATTTTCAATATATTAACTGATTATCACTCGAAACAAAACAGTGGCTATACCAGTGTTTTGATAGACCATAAACCATACGAATCTCTGTTGTATTTCTCATGATCAGTTATTTGCATAACGAAAAATTACCCTCACTTGACTTCTAGTTGAGACATCCGTTATTTCGTCGGCTTGCACTGATTTAAAAGGACTGTTTTTTTCATTACTTGAAATTTGTTCTGGAACAACATCCGTAATAAAAGCTATTAATTCATTCTATGTATCAGAGGAAGTGCCTTTAAATACTCCATCAGATGCTAAATGATCTTTCATGTGGGATTCTTCTTCTACCAAGAAAAATAAAAGTTCTAAATAATTTAATTTATTTACTTATACCTCAAATTCGTCATGATCTTGAGGGGCTAACTCTTTGCCATGCTAAAACCAGATAATCGAAAGAAGTCTCGTCATTATACTTCCGTTTCGATCAACCTTGCCGGCCGGGGTGGCCGAGCAGTACTAGGCGCTACAGTCTGGAATCGCGCGACCGCTACGGTCGCAGGTTCGAATCCTGCCTCGGGCATGGATGTGTGTGATGTTAGGTTAGTTAGGTTTAAGAAGTTCTAAGTTCTAGGGGACTGATGACCTCAGAAGTTAAGTCCCATAGTGCTCAGAGCCATTTCGATCAACCTTCTCGTTATATTCTAAAGCCTCCAGGCGTGTTGCTTCTGAAAAAGCGTGGTCAGTTATTACTGTACCCAGCTGATTGTATTTAACAGCTGCTGTGATATGTGAAATGGAAAATCCATCCTTTTAACTTTGGAAAGGAAATTTTTAAGATTCTCTTCACTTTCTCCTTATTTACGCCATTCAAAACCATCATTACCTATTCCAAACAGTACACAGTAAAAACAAAACAATTTTTTTTTCCTTACAACACTGCCACTTAACCACAGTTTTGAATTGTACCACTGTGTCTGAAAACTTCTCACAAATTTTCCATAAGATTTTTTAATACACAGACTTCGCGTCAGCTTTCGTTCTTTCATGAGTTTATCTTCCAAAGACAGGCAAGAGAAGATCACAGGGTTTTCAATGAAAAAAATCTGTGGATCTAGTGATGAAATAAACATGATCATGGCAGTTTAAGGTAGTCAGCAATACTGTGCGTTACAGTTTATTTAAATATTAGACAACTTACAATTTTACTTTCTATTATACAATGACAAGACAAATTGACGATACTTCACTAACATTTACTCACTACAATTACTTACTATATTTTAACTACAAAATTCATGTTTCACATTTCACCACAAGAACGTCTCATACTGTTGATACGAAAAACTGCAGACTCGCTACGGAACTACCAACGTTTGAAATAAGTAAGGCTTCTAAATTTTAGTCTGAGGAACAATGAAAATACGTAGGCTATTTTCTACCATCTTGCAACAACACCCAGTGGTAAATTCTCATTTATTTTCTAAAACGACTAGTCTTGTTCTTTGTGTTTTAAATAAACACTTGAAGAGTTAATGGTTTCTAATTCTACCCATATTGGTGCGAAGTAGATCTGTTAGGAAATTGCTGAATGACTTGTCATTTCACTTTGGCGCGTGTCCACCTGCTGGCGAGAAGCAGAAGCAAATCAAACGCAAGCGTCGATGTACAGATTGAACGGTAGGGGTGAAAATCTGCATCCTTGTTTCAAACCCTTTTTAATCCGAAGACTTCATTGTTGGTCTTCCTGTCGGTTCTAGTACATACTGTGTATTGCCCGTCTTTCCCAGTGGCGAACCGTCCATTAAGGCTATAAGGCTGAGCCTAACCGAAAGAATTGCAAAATATTTTGTGCAAACTGAATTTAATCGGATCTGATCACGTATCCTCGTAAATGTTTCCAAATATTTTACGTTTGAACTTCGCATATGCACCCGCCATCAGTAAGCTTTGAAACCAACAGCAGCTCGGTATTCCGAACACGTGAGGCAATACTGACCATACGACTTATCTTAGAAGAAAGATTAAGGAAAGGCAAACCTACGTTTCTAGCATATGTAGACTTAGAGAAAGCTTTTGACAATATTGACTGGAATACTCTCTTTCAGATTCTAAAGGTGGAAGGGGTAAAACACAGGGAGCGAAAAGCTATTTACAATTTGTACAGAAAGCAGATGGCAGTTATAAGAGTCGAGGGGGCACGAAGGGGAAGCAGTGGTTGGGAAGGGAGTGAGATAGGGTTGTAGCCTCTCCCCTATGTTATTCAATCTGTATATTGAGCAAACAGTAAAGGAAACAAAAGAAAAAGTTGGGGTAGGTATTAAAATCCATGGAGAAGAAATAAAAACTTTGAGGTTCGCCGATGACATTGTAATTCTGTCAGAGACAGCAAAGGACTTGGAAGAACAGTTGAACGGAATGGACAGTGTCTTGAAAGGAGGATATAAGGTGAACATCAACCAAAGCAAAACGAGGATAATGGAATGTAGTCGAATCAAGTCGGGTTATGCTGAGGGAATTAGATTAGGAAATGAGACACTTAAAGTAGTAAAGGAGTTTTTCTATTTGGGGAGCAAAGTAACTGATGATGGTCGTAGTAGAGAGGATATAAAATGTAGATTGGCAATGGCAAGAAAAGCGTTTATGAAGAAGAGAAATTTGTTAACATCGAGTATAGATTTAAGTGTCAGGAAGTCGTTTCTGAAAGTATTTGTGGGGAGTGTGGCCATGTATGGAAGTGAAACATGGACTATAAATAGTTTGGACAAGAAGAGAATATAAGCTTTCGAAATGTGGTGCTACAGAAGAATGCTGAAGATTAGATGGGTAGATCACATAACTAATGAGGAGGTATTGAATAGAATTGGGGAGAAGAGGAGTTTGTGGCACAACTTGACAAGAAGAAGGGACCGGTTGGTAGGACATGTTCTGAGGCATCAAGGGATCACAAATTTAGCATTGGAGGGCAGTGTGGAGGTAAAAATCATAGAGGGAGACCAAGAGATGAATACACTAAGCATATTCAGAAGAACGTGGGTTGCAGTAGGTACTGGGAGATGAAGCGGCTTGCACAAGATAGAGTAGCATGGAGAGCTGCATCAAACCGGTCTGAGGACTGAAGGCCACAAGAACAACAATAACAACAATAATTCCCAAACTCCCTGTACACCTGAGTGCACGTTTGCATTTGTAATTTATGCCTGAAGTAGAATAATACAAGAAATTGCAGTCACAGTAAACAATAAAATTAAATTTGTAAGCCCTAAGCGGCTACGGCTATTTCTAATAAACGTTTTGGTATCTGTGAAGAATCGCTAGAAGCCACCTTGGCAGCCCCACGGACTGGAGGTGTCGTTGCCGTGCTCCTTTTCTGCGATGCTCGACTGTCCCGGAAACCGTAAAGTTGAGTGCGGAGAGCTAAGAACGTTATTTTTATCCGTGGCAGAAAACATTTAGTGCGCTATGGGAAACTGCCAACGTATTTACTGCCTTCCCGCGCAATGGCGCGAGATACTGCCGCAGGAAGAGACGTTCCCTTTTTTACGACGCCGCCCTCTCGAACCAACTCAGTCCGAGCTCGGCTTTATAGTGCCAGCACTCGAGTTATGATTTCTTAGACAGTGCGTGGTCCAAAGTGTGTTTAGTGAGCGCAAAGTTCATCGCGGTCATACAATGTTAAAGCCGAATGGTTAGTGTTAATACAGTTAGGAGCGCTTCAGCAACATTTGCGAAGGACATCGAATGAATCTCCCACTCTGCAGCGAAATGAAAACTTTCTGGCCAGGACACAAATCCAGATCCCTGCGTTTCGCGAGCCAAGCGATTACCATCTCACGACACTTCATCACATCTCTTAATATCTGTGAACTTTACGAAGCAGGAGAGAGGTACTGGTAAAGTGAGGCTGTGAGAAAGGGTCGTGAATAGGTTTTGGATAGTTCAGTTGCTGAGAGTATTGTCCGCCAAGATAAAGTCAAAGGAGGGTATATTAATTAGACCTACGGTATGGCTTTGTATTCCGTGCTGCAGAACTAAATTTAGAACAAATTAAATTAGCACTTCTGCCGTCTAGTTACATCTGAGGATCACAGGAAAGAACTGGTGCAATATTAAGTACCGATTTCATAGCGCAACCGTGCCACTTTATACAAACCAACGCAACAGCCTGAGGTCACGATTTTAAGTTCCGCGCAAAGTGATTAAACTTCACATGTGAAAAAAAAGAAAAAAAGTAAAGTGAATCTCTTCCTGCTGCTGGGGTGCTGATACCAGCAGGTTTGAATGCGACCTGAGTTGTAAAATCTCTACCCGACATAATATCTATCTCTATGTTCCATCAGAACGAATGTATTAACTGGCTGCTCGAGTCTGAGTTGGTCTCTCACGAATATTTGCAAATCTTCCCCGGAAGCTGCGCCCAGCGCCAGTTCTTCATGGTGTGGCAGTAACTGATCAGTCCTTGACGCCTGTTAGAAAGCCTGTGGGCCGCTAAGCCAACCAGACGGGCTGGAAAAGCGAGGGCGGCAGTTGCGTCTAGGTTCCTTCTAAACAGAGGAACGTTCTAGAAAGTTCTCGAAAGTTCTGAATGGAATTTTACAGGGTCGATCAAAGGACTCGATTCTGAAACGATGAAAAGGCTTGCTTCTGCCTTTGAGACTTGTTTATAAAGAAAGCCAACGAACCCTTCCAAAGCTCCCAGAGAAACACGGAAAGGGACTGCTTCTAATCTGAAGCTATGTTGCTACGTTGTCATCTCAGGTCACTATAATGGGACTTGGCACGTGGAAACACCTCACACGACTATGGGAAATGACTGAACTTACGTTGACGAGGCTTTAACTTTAGACAAAACTCAGGAAACAGTGAAAAAGAGTTCTAAAGGAAAATACTGAGGGCTGGCTGGGGTCCCTGTTGAGTTTTGTCAGAAACTTTTTAAAATTTTAGGGGAAGTTTTCCTAGATGTTGCTAATGAATTCCGCATGTTGTTGACAGACCGGAAGTTCTAATAAGCTGGTGCTAGTTTTTGTGTGACCTGCCCCACCACTTACCACACAAGAAATGCTCTGAAAAGGAAAATTAAATCTTAAGCCGGTGAACCCACTTTGTACCAGTCATGGAGATCCAGCCACACCGACTGTTAGACATCAGAAGAATAGCTGCTGTTGGTGTATCTAAAATACACTACTGGCCATTAAAATTGCTACACCACGAAGATGACGTGCTACAGACGCGAAATTTAACTGACAGGAAGAAGATGCTGTGATATGCAAATGATTAGCTTTTCAGATCATTCACACAAGGTTGGCGCCAGTGGCGACACCTACAACGTGCTGACATGAGGAAAGTTTCCAAACGATTTCTCATGCACAAACAGGAGTTGACCGGCGTTGCCTGGTGAAACGATGTTGTGATGCCTCGTGTAAGGAGGAGAAATGCGTACCATCACGTTTCCGACTTTGATAAAGGTCGGATTGTAGCCTATAGCGATTGCGGATTATCGTATCGCGACATTGCTGCTAGCCTTGGTCAAGATCCAATGACTGTCAGCAGAATATGGAATCGGTGGGTTCAGGAGGGTAATACGGAACGCCGTGCTGGATCCCAACGGCCTCGTATCACTAGAAGTCGAGATGACAGGAATCTTATCCGCATGGCTGTAACGGATCGCGCAGCCACGTCTCTATCCCTGAGTCAACAGATGGGGACGTTTACAAGACAACAACCATCTGCACGAACAGTTCGACGACGTTTGCAGCAGCTTGGACTAACAGCTCAAATACCATGGCTGTGGTTACCCTTGACGCTGCATCACAGACAGGAGCGCCTGCGGTGGTGTACTCGACGACGAACCTGGGTGCACAAATGGCGAAACGTCATTTTTTCGGATGAATCCAGGTTCTGTTTACAGCATCAAGACTATGCTGGCCACTGACTGCATATGTCTAAAACTTCTCTATGTTTCTGTGAAGTGGACAACTGTGTGCCTCCCTAGCTAGGAAAAATGGCTTAGTACTCCCGTCAAGGCTGGACGACGTGCATAATATTGGCCTGAAAATTTCTCGCAAAAACGCTGACTATAACAGCTGTTCCTGTGTCCTTCACTACGGTGATACGAGAAATCCAGCACAAATTCGGTTGTCACAGAGCTTCGTGAATCAACAAAGTATTTACAGAAAAAAATCTCTCTCAGCCTCACCACAGAGCATTAAGTGTTCTGTGTAACACAACTTCCCCCACTGTACTGCAGCTTCGCTTATTTCCACGACTGGTATCAGCCAATGGGCGTGCATGTTACGGTCCATCGTCGCTTGCTCGACCAATAAGCATCTCCGAAACAAACTCCTGTATATGCTGGGTTCTTCCTGGCCAACCAGCGATCGAGATTCCCTCTTCGTGTTAATAGCTCCATGAGGCCAAGTGCCCAGCACGTGAAGCACCCACACTGTCCACGGTAGTATCACGTGACTTTACTGTTTACGGAAGGCCCGTGACGCTACATTCTGTGCTTTCCTCTCTCGCAAATCCAAGGACGGCCTTCCTGTTGCGAGGGTCGTTCTGTTACGGCTCGCTATGTGTATCTCCCTGTCGCATTTCTGCGTTGCCAACTGGCAAACGTTTTCCACTTCAGTTCCAGTTAACTACCAAAATATTACGTATTTATCTGCATGCTTAGGAGGCAGGAATTGTTAGTACCGTGTACATGTAAGCCACGTATGTTCTTATTACACTTCGTACTATGCAAATTACCAAATTGCATTAACAGTATGGCTTGCTACATATCAAACAAATCGGCTTAACAAGTAGAATCGACCTAACGAGGAAATTAACATGTTAGGTGGTAAAAATTACCCTGCCATCTTAGAAAACTGCATCAAATTGATACCAAAAACTATAGACACCAAATTTATAGAGTCTACATGCGATCACATTAGTTGATGTTGACTATAAGTTAATCGCTCGGTGCTTAAGTCGGATATTAAAGCAGTAAATGAAAAAGTAATTAGTCCATATTAAATGTGTGCCTCTCTGGACAGAAACATATATGAAGCCTTACTAGCATATAGAAATTGTATTTTCTTTACGAAAACCGACATATCGAAGAAATTAGCAACTTTATTAATAGAATATTTTGGGCAAAGCTATGTCACAAATCATTGTTAATGGCAGATTAAGTAAGAAAATTCCCATCAAAAGATCAGTCAGACAAGGTTGTCCGTTATCTATGACGGTATATGCAGTAGTCTTAGACCCTCTCCTCCGTGCCATATGTTACGATTGTGTCAAGGAATCTGAGTAGGAAACGAACGGCTCATATTTAGAACTTACGCCAATAACTTGGATATTTTCATGGAAAGTTTAGGAGATGTTGGCATCTTACATAACATCCTGCGACGGATGTTTCAGATGTAGTTATTAGCCCACAAAGACTTTGGTGTCGCAAGTTACAAATAATGAGGAATATACAGCGGAACTGGTTTACTGCCAAAAATCAACACTAGGACACTTCATAAAATAGGAGCTGTAGCAAAAATCCGTGCAGGCAGAAATTTACCCATGACAGAAAAAGTCACGCTAAAGCTATACAACAAGCGATATATTGGTCTATGTGGACGGGGTGAAAATTTTAAGGTTTCTTTCCAGATCAGCACCCCAGCTTAAATGTGGGTGGATTGTAACTAACGGCCTTGCACGCAAACTGCGGGTCAACAGAACTGAGTGTGTAACGTAAAAGGGACCACACTTGCCAACTGCTATACTATTTCTCAAATATCACCCGACATCAGAACTAGAGCCAGTTAATATTTTCAGTATCTCACACTCATTAAACTTTTATCTCTATGAAAGTTACATACCAACAGACGTCCCAAAACAAGACAAAGTTCATAACAAGGCCATAGCTCTCATAGGAATACCAATTCCTAAATAATGGGAGCTGCGATTACCGCAGCACAAATGGAAAATCGTCTGGGGAAATTTACCGGTGAAAATATAGCAGAAGGCGCCGTATCCACTTGGTACAAAGTGATAAACTGGAAAACAGCGACCGACTCCAAGCCTTACTCCAGCCAGTTAAAACCGTCAGCTGCATGTGGAAACTGTAATTCGGAGGACACAATCGAACATCGTCTTGAGTGCCCAAAATTTGTCGCGATGTGGCATACAACAGGGGACATGATTCGACTGATCAGTAGAACGGACATACGCAGTATACAAGTTTCTAACGCTACGATACCCGAATGGAAACCGTTTCGCAAAGCAAAGGGGCATGCAACAAAGTCGACGATACATTTGATTTTTGGACTTAAATTAACTGGCAACTTACAGTATCTGGCATACTTATTGGATGAACAAGAGGAAGATACTGTCATCCCAAGTGCGGGATCACGTACGCGAGTTTTCTCAAGACTGCAGTATGTAAAGCTCACGATAATATTCTGATATAAAATCTACCTTAAAGAAAAAAAGAGATATAATGTGAATTCTCCAAAAGTGTCATCTAAGAACTAACTTAATAGACAATTCCTTGCAGATTTCCGTATTAAGATGGAAATCATTTTGTTTTCTGTTATGTGATGTTATTATGTGAAACTGTTAAATCCTAAATAAACTGTGGTGTCACCGCCAGACACCACACTTGCTAGGTGGTAGCCTTTAAATCGGCCGCGGTCCGGTAGTATACGTTGGACCCGCGTGTCGCCACTATCAGTGATTGCAGACCGAGCGCCACCACACGGCAGATCTTGTCTAGCACTCGCCCCAGTTGTACAGCCGACTTTGCTGGCGATGGTTCACTGTCTACATACGTTCTCATTTGCAGAGACGACAGCTTAGCATAGCCTTCAGCTACGTCATTTGCTACGATCTAGCAAGGCGCCATATTCAATTACTATGAATGTATTCTGAACAGATAATATTGTGAATCATATACCGTCAAGAGCGACGTTCATCATTAATGGATTAAAGTTAAGTATCAAACTAATTACGTCCGCTTTCTGAATTCTAATTCCTTGTCATGTTACAGACCTCACGTCAGTATAGTTCTTCCCTCCTCACGCCAGCCTGCGTGAGCTAAAACGCGTGCATTTCTGCCTCCACTAGTAACACGCCAACAAAACATAAACAACTTAAAAACCCCCTCTAACTAAATTGAAAATAAAATAAAATTACAGCAGCAAATCCTCTTTCAGACATCGGCACGTGACAGGGAACAGTGTGTGTGACAGAAATATTGAATAAAACAGTAGTAAGTCAAGAAGAGATAGAATTATGAAGGGGGTAAGGAAATAACAAAGCCCTTTCTAAAATTGCGGTTTCGACTCCCAGTGCAACACAGGACCGAGTGGCTGGGGAAGATAGAACAGACCCCCTGTTATTCTGAGGAGACTGTGATGTCCCTGGCCGCCAGTATTTTATTTTTCTAGAAGCTCGCTTTGATGCAGCTTGATACATGTGAAGTAGCATATGGAACAAAAGTGGAGTGAGGTACAAGCTACAGACGGTACCATTCCCGTGGGATAGTCCGCCAATTGTACTTGCTTCTGATTGGTCGGCACATTCGGATGCTAGGCGCCAAAACGCCTAAATTCTCTTATTATTTGTTTATATACTTTTCATTGTATTTAACCAAGTTTTCAGTATGACAATCTCTCATGGCTACCCTACGAATATATAGTTTTTGTTTATTAAATTTCACTAGTTTTGAGAAACGTAAGAGTAACGATGTTGAAACCGAAGTGCTTCGGTCACCTTCGGGTCGCTTTGGCGCGCCTGGGAGACGAAGTACTTCGGCTGCGGTAGTCACTCTGTTTCGGATGTTCGAGAGGGCCGGACGTTAACTATGTTTCGGTCGTTCTGGAGTGACGGACATGTACTGTATTTCGGGCATTGTGGAGAAACGGTCACGTCTCTCTCTTTCGGGTGTTCTAGAAGAACGAACGTGTAACTACGTATGTTTCGGTAGTTTAGAAGGAACGGACATGTCGTACTCTGTGTTGGAAGTTGTCAGACAAACTGTACAATTAAGAAAGCTATGTCGAGTGTTCTAAAAGACAGTGCAAAATGTGTGATTATTTAAAATATAAACAAACAGAATACATTAAAGAGAGGTGTTGCCTACCATTATTGTCAGTACTACAGAACTTGCCCTCTGTAGATACAGAGCCTAACCTGGGCAAGTGGCATCCCATAGAAAACAGAATCACAGGTTCAAGGTGACAGCACGGTAGCCTCCGCTGAAAAAGATCCCACGATCGACGAGTTATCTTCTGCGTTGGGGACACAACTTTAGAAGACGTCAGTTTGGTGGAGAGAACGGTTAGAGACTCTTATTCAATATCTCCAGATCTCTCCAGCTTCCAGATCTGACTTCCAAAGGACACATAATTTATAAGACACAAAGCAAACACACACCAATTCTGGCGGGCATAGAGTGCGCAAGTGTTAGGTGTGGTCGCGCATATGCAAACAATAGAAAGTACTTAGGAGTATTTATGTTTTGTGAAGCTGAATGATGAACTTGGCTAAGTGGTATACGAAAGACCCAGGTTCGATTCCCGGTACTGCTAGGGATATGTACTGGAGAGAGGACTGGGGCAAGGTCCAATCAGTTTCATGATGACAAATGAGGAGATATTTGAGTGAGTAGCAGCGGTTCCAATTTCAGCAGAGACCACAACGCCGTGAGAAAGGTGTGCTCACCCCACACCCTCTAATACCACACCGAATGACGCCATTGGCTGAGGATGACACGCCGGTCGGTTGGTCTCGAGTGCCCCGTCTACGGTCAGAAAGGCGGAGCTTTCCGTTTAACAAAATCGTGTAATTTTCAGTGAAGTTTCTATCAGTCATGTAAGTGATTTTCTTCATTTCAACAACTGAATGTCGACTGAATTTAAATATTTTGAATCCTAAATCATTAAGTAAAAGAAATCATTGCCAACTTTTATCTTAATCCATTTGTTTTTAGAGATCATCATAGCATCAAAGGTGACGAGAAACATCGTATGAGAAGATTCGAAGTGAGTGCACGTTTGCCTGACGTGCGTATGCCCATTTACTACACCTCACGTTACACTTAAATCTGTTGTAACCAGACAGACCCTCATGCCCTTCATAGTTGGCATATGGGGCTTTAGATATCATGGTTTGGAGTTGTGACAGCGATCTATTATAAATTATTAATTGATAAAACGGTCATGATCCCAATAATCATTTATTTAAAAATTATGATAAGTTTCAACCTTTATTCTGGCATCATCCTCAGACCTGACGCACCATACGGTTGCAGCCGGTGCTGCATGGAACAGCTGCGTGATTATCGACTGTAACTTTACGCAGCTGTTCTATGCACCGCCGGCGGCAGCCATACGGTACGTTAGGTCTGAGGATGGCCAGCATAAAGGCCGAAACTATTTTCAAATAAGTGATTATTGCGATTTTCACTGTTTTGTTAATTGATAATATGGGGTTAGTTAGAGGAACTTTGACACTAACGCATTACATTTATCAGTGTATCTATATTGCTACACGTTCACTGTTCTACAATGAAGCGCCAAAGAGACTGGTACAGGCATGTGTATTCAAATATAGAGATATGTAAACAGGTAGAATGCGGCGCTGCGGTCGGTAACGCCTATATGAGATGACAAGTGTTACTGCTGCTACAATGGTAGGTTATCAAATTTTAAGTGAGTTTGGACGTGGTGTCGTAGTCGGCGCACGAGCGATGAGAGACAGCATCTCCGAGGTAGCGATGAAGTGGTGACCTTCCTGTACGACGATTTCACGAGTGTGCCCTGAATATCAGGTATCTGGTAAAACATCAAATCTCAAACGTCGCTGCTGCATGAAAAAGATCCTGCAATAACGGGACTAACGACGACTGAAGTGAATCGTTCAATGCGACACTAGTGCAACTATTTCACAAATCGCTGCAGATTTCAATGCTGGGCCCCAACTGGTATCATCGATATGGCTTTTCGGAGCCGGAAGCCCACTCATATACCCTTGATCACTTAACGGCACAAAGCTTCACTCCTCACCTGGGCCGGAGCACCGACATTAGACTACTAATGGCTGGAAACATGTTGCCTGGACGGACGAGTCTCGTTTCAGATTGTATCGAGAGGAAGGACGTGTACGGGTATGGAGACAACCTCATGAATCTATGGACCTGCATCAAGCAAGGGACTGTTCAAGATGGTTTAGGCTCCGTAATGGTGTGGGGCGTGTGCATTTCGAGTGATATAGGACTCCTGATACGTCTAGATACGGCTCTAACAGGTGATATGTATGTAAGGATCCTGCCTGATCACCTGCATCCATTCATGTCCATTGAGTGTTCCGACGGACTTGGCAGTTCCAACAAGACAATGCGACACCCGACACGTCCAGAATTGCTACTGAGTGGCTCCAGGAACACTCTTACGACTTTAAACACTTCTGCTGGCCACCAAACTCCCCAGACATGAACACCACTGAGCATATTTGGGGTGCCTTGCAAACTGCTGTTTAGAAGAGATCTCCAAACCCTCGTACCCTTATAGACTTATGGACAGCCCTGCAGGATTCATGTGTCAATTCCATTCAGTACTGCTTCAGACGTTAGTCGACTCCATGTTACTCGTGTTGCGGCACCTCTGCGTGCTCGTGGGGTTCCTACACGATAATAGGCAGGTATACTAGTTTCTTTGGTTCTTCACTGTGTAATGTATTTAAGTGGTATGAAATATGTCTAATTACAAAGACGGTTACAGCCAGAATATAACGCAATTGAAATTTTTGACAGGCCCTCTAATGTTCTAGGGTTTTATTATTTTTACTTTTTCTTCTTTTCATATCACTGATTCTGGCTGGAGCAGCTCGTTAGACGATAGCGCTGTATACAGCCAGATACTTGTAACATGTGATGTTGGATATCAAAATCCTAAAGATGCTCGTGTACAACGAGCGAAACTGATAATAAAAGAAATTATATGCGACCTGTGGCACCTCCATAATTTTACTTCTGACAGCCTCTGGTTCCCTAAAGCCTATGCCTTCTTTTGCTCCACTTATTTTGGTTGTGTCTTCTTGCTTGATTTTAAGCTTAAATCAGAAAGTCTGAGCTGACAAAAGGGAATCGAAATAGTTACAAGCTATTTTCTGCCAGAAGTTATTTATATAGCCCAGACTAACATGCCATTCAACTGAACAAGCACATAAACCATGAAATTAATGGTAAATTATCAATAGACAGCAGTTATAAAAAGAGACTTCGTCGTCCAAAACAACTGGTTGAAGTTTAATGCAATAACTTCCAAAACGCAAATTCATGATAATATTTTCTTTAGATAATAAGTTTTAATCAAATAACGTTGGCCTGAACCATTACATTTGTCATTTTCTAAAAAATCGTAATTTCGTAGAAGCTAATACACAATTAGATGGGCGTTTGTGAAGCGTGCTTTAAGTGAATAACACTAAAAAGAACGTTATTTAGCCATAACTTTAATAGCGTCGGGTGATGCTAAAAAGGTGAATCACTTCTGGTGAATAAACTGTGTGTAGTACATGTGGGACATAAAAAACGGAAATAGCTACTGCAGCTACTCAAGAGTAGGGCTACTCGATTTACAGACGGAGAGTCTGGATATTATTCGTAACTATGCTTTAGAGCAAAATCATAGTTACAGGAAAGAAAAAAAAGCACTCTGGGCTACGCCTCAGGTATTTCGACTGCCAGTCAACACAATAGCAGACATCTTTGGCGCGTTTTCCAAAAGAGATTCCCAAGTACTGGCCAGTAGAACTCGTAAGCTGTGCCAATGTATTATTATTGTTGCTGGTCTAACGGAGAATTGGCAACGTCGTAGAATACGTTTGGCAAGTATGTGACTGTCGTTTACTTCCTGGCGTGGTTCAGTGTTGTCCTGCTAAATTCACTTGATATTTCTTTGTCATTTCCGATAAATAATCCGATTGCTTATCACCTAAGATGTAACATTGGGGTTTCAAATTTATATTTGATTCCATAAAGGTCATTCCACACACAATCTATAACCAATCGCATATTTAACATTATCAGTTCCATATATTAGGAAAGAATCCTGCTATGAGAGCATACTCCTAGCAAAACATGTTCGCTAGCCAAGGGCTGGCACAGCAGCTTAGTGTGTTCGGTCAGCTGCCCTCCGTAATAAAAAAATCTGAAGTATTAAACTAGAAATGATGTCATATGACGTCTGCCTCGACCATCTGCAGAAAATAATAACGTAAAAAACCGCTAACGTGATTCCTTTGTGCAAGAAACTTCGCTTCTGCTCTAGGTTCTAATCTCGCTGGAGCCCGTAAGATTTTTCTGGCTTTTCACTTCTTCTCTTCCCGAGCTATATGGTTCCAGATCGAAAAACATTAAGGAAATCTTAACTTCACCATCTTAAGTCTCATAGCAATTTAAGTTTAATACCCTCTGGATCTAAAAGTGAAAATTTTAAGAAACTGTGACCTTGAACTGTTGGCTAAACTTAATTTTCCTGTTTATATTGACACACGTATTAATTTTTTATCAAACAATTTGACTGATTATGTGTGACTTAGAATAATTTGATAACTGGATTCTTTACGTTTCTACTCCCTGTGCAAGGCTTACATATCTCTGTGGTAATCCCGAAATGCTTCTTGGGTAGGACACCACGTAGACACAGGCCAAATGAGGGTCAAAAGTGCATAATATCTTGCTAATGCCTGACGCTTTCGTCAGTCTCGTGTTACAAATATTATTCGTTTTATTAAATTAGACTTTATTAATATGGGTACTTGGGAAATTGTAATTCATTTTTATTAGAAAAAAGAAAATTTAAAGACGTTTCTAGATGGTTTATTTTATTTATTTTTTCAATGTAACAAGAAAACATAAGACAGACATTAATTATCAACAATATATATCCTCCCCTCCCCGCCTTCCCCGTCATTAACTAATATAATCTGACAGTGGTCAGGCAGTTTTTGGATTACACGTCTGTAGGGAGCTACAATTTGGCGATAAAAATTTCGACAATCCAAGTTTAAAACGCGTTTACGTCCACAAAAATTGTTCTTGATGGTTGTTCGATAAGGAACGATCAAAGTAGTTGCTCGAGGGCGCTAAATCTGAAGATAAAGTGCGCTAGAGATTGCTTCCCAGCTATACTCTTGGACACTTTCTTTTTTAAATCAGCAGAGTGTAGATGGGCGTTCTCGCACGGCATCAATACTAGTTGCTGTTTCCTTGATCGAATTTCATATGTTGTGATGACAACGCGCCTCAGTTGCTGAAAACAGATCACATCTGCTCTGGACACATCCCTAGGATGCATTTTTAAAACCTTAAGCATAACGGAACATTTTGAAGACTCACACTGGCCTATGCCTCTACTTTTCTTTTTGCTACGGGCAGCCAATATTGTTTTGTTTATAAGGTTAATACATGGTGGTCTTCCAGTATTTCGTTAGCTTTTTTGATTTTCTTTTTGTTGCGTTTCGAGTTTTTCTTTCCGTCCATGTGTTAAAATATCTCTTTTTTTTCAGGAACGGTTAGAGGTATCAAGAAGAAATTTATATCAATTTCTGACATCTATAGTCTTTGGTGATGTAAACAAATTAGGATTTTGAGTAAATGCAATCAAACGATATGGCTGTTTATGCTAAATATTTTGACACCGCAAACTCAATCATGAACACCAGTAGATGAATGGCTGTGCCTGTGTCAGTACTGCTGGTGTTGTGGTAAAGTGTGTACTTGTAACATGCCAGGTCACAGGATCGCGTCTCGAACGAATCACGGATATTTGAGTCACACGTTTAACCTTATCTTGCCCTCTCAACATGGTGAGGAGTCACCAGAAATAACGCATGATTCGAATTCTACGCTGAACTGTTGGTGCCCTCTCCCCAGTCGAATATCTTGGGTAGGGTAGGAACATGACAATAGCCAAAGTAGCGACCAATAGAGAGGTTTGCACCAGGATACTGGCTATTATTATTATTATTATTATTATTATTATTATTATTATTATATACACAGAAACTAAGTTTTGACGGAATCTGTTACAACGGCGACCGGTAACAGTCGCGGGGTTGAAGCAAAGGAAAACACGGCGGGACCCGCGGAGCGGCCCGCGAACAGTAACACAACGGACCTTACAAGATCGAGACCAGAGAGTCAAGAAAACCTAACTAGACCACCACGTCCACTCGTAAACAAAACCCGAAAGTAAATACGCTGTCTAAGGGGAGGCGATATGTCCAGAGACATACGCAATGTTAGACTTGCTGGCTGAGATTTTTTATCCTTTATTGAATTTCGATTCCCCTCTAAGGGGGCGGGCTGGCAGCAGCTTAGTAGACTTTTTAAAACGTAAGAAGAAGATAAGAAACAATAAAAGCAGGCGATAAAACGGTGACTTAAATTGTAAAAAGGCGGAAAATTGTGGGAAGTTAAAACATAAAATAAAGTGTTGGCAATGCTAATAAAATACACAGGAAGCAGACAGGTAAAATAGCAGACAGGCAATTAAAAAACGTGGCGACAGTCTGGTTTCTGTTCGCAAGAGATATAAACATCACACCCAGCGACAGTATGATTTCCGTTCGCACACTTCGGAAAAGAAACACAGCACTGAACACTCACTGTAAACACTGTACTAAAATGTCGGCACAGAGATGACACACCATAGCTAAGGGCAGATGGAAGGGGGGGGGGGCTGGACAGATGAGGGCGAAAACAAGGAGGGAGGAGAGGATAAACGAAAGGTCGGGGGTGACCGAATTAGGTAGAGTACTCATTACGGGGGGGGGGGGGGGGAGGGGGCAGGGCAGATGCGAGAGGGAATCTGGCTCAGCGAGAGGCAGCCGCTTTAGTAGTCTATCGGGGACGCCTCTATTGGCCGCTGCAACCACGTGTTCCACTGTTGCGCCCTCACTCTAAATGGGGGCCAGGAAGCGCGCGCCGTCACAGCTTACGGCGCGATGGTGCAGAGACCTCTAGGGGTCTTCGACGTCTATAACGTCTGGCGGGGACTTAAATTCCGCTGCGCGCGGTACCAGAGAATCCTCAGACTGCGACCCCTTCTCGCACTCATCCGGTTCTTTTAGGAATAATTTACTCTGGTGGATGATATGCATCAATATTTGCAAGCTTCTGGGTTCTATGAATTGCAACCAAGACTTTAATAAAATAGCAAATGCAATGTAAATCAGAACACTGGGAGGAGTTGGGCTCTAAGTAACAACGGATTTATTCTTCCATAATATCACATGACAAATGATGGCTAAAGAAACGCCGCACAAACATTTTATCTGACAGTCGCTTTCAATAATATGCAGACTATGGTTAACAAAGTGATCAGCGGGGGATCAACACACCAAACTATCCGAACTAATAGTTTTATTTGACTTCATAAATGTGAAATGTGGTATGGTCCAAAAACTAAGCTACTATCAAGCAGTACTCTACTATTGCACAAAGAAAAATATGGTTCTAAAGAACAGGGCGCTGAGAAGCATATATTGGACCCCTATGCCGCAGCACTGAATAATTTACATTTCTGCAGGTGAGGGTGGCACAGCATGATGTGCTCGCTGAGTGCAGTCACGGACAGAGGCAATCTGTTATTAACGGCGCGCACCCAGAAAGATGCAAGTGCGCTGTCTCACATTCGGCTGATACTTCCCTGTGAGCCTCTGAAACGCCGGTGGATTCCGGTGTGCAGGTGAAACCGTTTGCTGATATGCCAAACCAATTTGATTCTGTGACACAACTATGCGTGACGAAATATGTCAGGTTTAGACAGCCGACTCAAAACGAATAAGTACACCCACACACAACTTGTGTGCGTGATGCAAGACGCACTATCTCTGACGGTTCAGGTGGTGACTGGCACAGGCTCTAAGTGGCTCGGTAGCATAGAACATAAGCATGCTTCACTACATCCACTTTAGCACAAACCAGTCACGAGCTGGAGCTCGGCATTCGAAGCTGGGAGACCATCCCCTTGATCTGTATACACAGATTTGACCAACCAGCGACTTTAAAAATTAATTGAGAGAAAAGACAAAAGATTCAGCTTTTCTCTCTCTTTCCCATGTGTCTTTGCTAAATAGAAGACTTGGATGGAACCACAGCTCCCCATAAAAAGATCAAATGGTTCAAATGGCTCTGAGCACTATGGGACTTAACATCTATGGCCATCAGTCCCCTAGAACTTAGAACTACTTAAACCTAACTAACCTAAGGACATCACGCTATTGTGCTACCTGGCGAAGGTGCTCCCGACTAACCGACTTTTTGTTTTCACAGGGGAGCCAAGTAAAACACTACAGTGCAATGTAAAATGCCAAATATGACCTTAACATTCAGTAGGCGTTACCCTCTGGAATGAATTTTGAAAAGTCTGACCGTGGCATTATCAATCGTGAACTTCGTATAGTGGTAATTAGTAGAAAGCAGAAAGACTATAATTTAGAAAATAATGAAATTAGTGAAAATTTACAAAAGTGAAACAAAAAAAAAAACGGTCGCCATCCTAATTAGGCATAATATGGTGAAAACCTTATTCTCAATGGATATATGTATACATATTCTTCCAAAAGTGACTTCCATTAATTCTTTCTTAGTAAAGTGCAATGGACACACACAGCAACCAGCCGAACTGCACAGTGGGTAACAGCAGTTATTAATTGTGCAGATAATCAGTTGCAGCAATGTAAATGAGACTTTCTCCTTATTAACAATAGTCATTACCTTAGCTTTCAACTAATTCAGCACTAAATGTTCTCAAAGACCTCACGAGACTAAGTGCCACCAGACAATAGTTCAAGTTGGACCAACACGTATGCATCACAAATGCAAAGAAATAGCACTATACTGTCAAATTTCATATTCATTTCACTATAGCAATGGTTCAGATTTCAATAGAAAAAACGAAATTGAAATTAACCGTTTCCTATTAGCAAATATTAAAGTGGGGGCCCTCAAATTGTCCCTTCCTTTATAAGCAACTACGCACACACTTCAGAAACAATTTGCATCACATAAATGCTGAATTACATCCCGACTTAAGATTATTTTGCTCTCAATGCCTCATAACAATTTACACTAGCAATATTCTTACTTAGCTTCGGAAATAAATTCCAGGTAAAGTAAAGTTTCAAATAGGTTTAGCGTTGTGTACCTTTTTCATGACTTGAGAAGCAAGTGATTTTAATTATCAACTTTTATACTCTTTGTCACAATCAAAGGAAAATGAAGCTTTTTAACAAGTTTAAAAAAAAAGTGCCCCTTTCTTTATCAATGAAGCAAATGGTTTCACCATGTCGTGAATCACAGGAGAGCAGCGATTAGCAGTCTAACAACAATTTCTTACATAGTCACAAAACATACAATACAACATGTCAAAGATACATTGTCCTAAGAGTAAACAAACAGTCTCTCACTTGCCCGAAGTACATCACTCTGTGCCATCCTCCCCTCCCTGGTCAACCTCCAGAGGTACGGCCAGCTACACAGGACGACTAATGATGTGACCTTCTGGTGTCCGGAGTATTATCGTCCTTAACCTGCCGCCTCTTCCTGGTAGTACCTTTTATATCCTGGCCTTCTTCCACATATGTCGCGGACGAAGGTCCTCTTGGACCAGTACGATGTCGCCAGGGCGAAAGGGGATGACTCGTGCCGATGGGCGTTTAACTTCAAGGTAGTTCCGGAGCTCCAATAGGTATTCTTTAACCCAACGGTTCCAAAAACTGTCACAGAGTTGATGTCTCAGTCGGAATTCCTTTGTTAAATTCGTGTTCGATGAAGGCTCTAGTCCTGTCGGAATAGTCGTAAGTTTTTCTCCCGTCAGAAAATGGGAAGGTGTGAGTGCATCACAATCATCTCCTGGTGTGATGGGCCTGGACTTCACCGCAGCTTCAATACTGATCAAGGTGGTCTTCAGTTGTTCCTCAGTGAGCTTTGCGAGTTCCAACACCTTCCATAGGCAACGCTTTATAGTGCCCACCATTCTTTCCCACCATCCTCCCCACCAAGCCGCCCAGGAGACAATAAATTTCCAAGTAATACTGTGGTGGGAGAGGAACTGATAAGTTTTTGTGGTAGTTAATGCCTTCCAAAGTTGGGCTAGTTCCATATTCGTGGCGTGGAATGTTTTCGCGTTATCTGTGTATATCGTGAGGGGTAGTCCGCGTCTTCCGGAGAGTAGCTGAAGATCCATAAGAAACTTGTCCGTTGACAAGACTGTACAGAGTTCGAGGTGTCCAGCTCGTGTGGTAGCACATGTGAAAAGAGTGATATATGACTTGTGCGCTTCCTTCCCCACTTTGATGAATAGTGGGCCAGCAAAGTCTATTCCGGTTACAGCAAATGGTTTGGCAGGTGAAACTAGTTCAGGTGGCAGCGGTGCTTCGATCTGTTACCCTCGTGGATTCTTCAAGGTCTTGCATGCGAGGCATGAATGTAGGATTCTTTTGATGGCCTGACGAGCTCTAAGGATCCAAAATTCGGTTTGCATTTCGGATAGTACAGAACGAACGCCAAAGTGATGGAGGCGGATATGTGTGTCCCGAATAACCAATTGTGTGAAGTGGTGAGAATCGTCAAGGAGTACAGGATGTTTTTGTTCCCTATTTAGGCTAGTGCACTGCAGTTGGTCTCCTAGACGTATCAGTCCATCTTCTAAGAAAGGATTGTATCGTGCGATTTCTGACTCTTTTGTCAGTGGTAAGTTATTCTGAAGTGCATGTAATTCGCTGGGGAAGGAATCTCTCTGGCCCACTCGAATCCAATACATTTTGGCAGCTGATAATTCGGTGGCTGTAAGTTCTCCTTAAGATTTACTCTTCTGACGAATGTTGTGTAGGAAGCGGAGAGTCCATGCTGTGATACGAATGAGCTTCCAGTATGAGCTGAATTTAAGTAAGTTCAAAAGGCTGGTTGGCGTAGATATCGACAAAACTTGGCTCTGGGTTTTCTTCCTCTTTTCTTCGGGAGGAAGTCGTACCATCGTTGGAGTTTCGTTTGGCCAGCATTCAGGAGGGCGTGTGAGCCAAGGCGGCCCATGCCACCTAATATCCAGAGAATTCATTTGGTAGCAAGGAGTCCACGTAAGAGGTGGTCAGCAGGATTGTCTGGCCCTGGGCCGTGTTTCCATTGCATGGGAGTCGTGTGTGTTTGTATCTCAGTTACCCGATTACAAACGAAGGTCTTCCATCTGTTAGGATCACAGCGAATCCAACTTAGTGCCATTTTAGAATCCGTCCACAATATCGCATGGGCAATGTTTAAAGTCTGTTGCGCGGCAAAAGTGGGAAAGAATGGTGGGCACTATAAAGCGTTGCCTAAGGAAGGTATTGGGACTCGCAAAGCTGTGGAAACGCTCATTGTTACAGATTGTACCGGCAGATTGTCGGGAATCATTATGCCTGCTACCGATTTCGCAAGCTGTTTCTCTATTTCGTGAGACAATCGAGAAATTGTGAGTTTCGCGGTGTCTATATAATCGTCACATTTAAGAACATCTTCTTCGTATTCGTCATCGTCTAACAACTCGTAAATATCCTCATCTAATTTAACGAAGCGGTTCAGAACGCTTCCCAATCTATCATTGTAATATTTATAATCTGCGATTTCCGATGTGTCTGACAACCTTGCAACTCCCGCTACGAGTCGCGTAATGTTTGCTCTTTCTCTCATACGTTTTCTCTTTAGAGTGTCTAACTGTGCTTCTGGTTTGTGGTCTGGCAAGTCCATTCCGTCCGAGTACTCCAAAGTTTAAAGCAGTGTCGGCTAGCGATCAGCTGGTCCTAGTAAGGCGTTATCTTTGGATCGCTAGTCGAAGTAGTTCATTTGATGGTCGGTAGATGGCACCACTTGTCATAAACAATCAACAGGCGTAGCGTAGGATCTGATAATTCGTTAAAGCGCTAATCGAGCAGCTACAATAGCAGTACAGAGCGGCAATAATGTGATCAGTTGCCTTTACAAATGGCACTACAAAACATGTCGTGTGCTAATTCAATTGAACTTAGCTTAGGGTGTCCATTTCATTTTCATTGAAAAAGGGGTCATTTAAAATAAATTAGAGAAAAACCTGGGACAATGAAGAAAAAAACGGGACATAAATATTGTATTGACTAAATTTAATACACATACAAGTTTACCTTTACAACGTGCACACAGATGATCCAAAATCTCTTTTTACAATTATTCTGCCACACTATCACCGTACTTTTCACTTTTATGTACTTTATTAAGAAGTGCATCTTCGTTTGAAATTGTATCATGAAAGTCAGTACACGATACACAATTAAAGTGTGTTTTGACAATGAATAAGGCCCTCACTGTTTCAACTTTCATTCTGTTTTTTTTTTCATCTGACCACAAAGAGTTCACTAACGAGCACCACACGTTCCACAGCAGCATTTGACCCAGGAATTGCCAGACAAAACCACCAAATGAATCATGTTTTTCATGTCAATGTTTTTACTTTTGAAATAAGCAAATATTTTACACCACGTTGCACTAACACTTTCTTTGTCTCCTTCACTTTTTATGAAGTTCTGTGCACATGAAAACTCATCGAACAGTTTGTCTTCATCAACAGGAAAATTTGGTGCAATACTTTGAGGGGCACCCACATGCCTTGCTCATACTGTGGCATCAAGCAGTCAGGCCTGCAAGATGAGTGGCCTGCCAAGCGAGTGGATTCATTCTTATTTATCAAATAACATGAACTCTAGTACCCACAATTAAGTTATAAATTATTCTCCTGTTTGAATATTACGCAACGGATACGGAAACGCACATCTGACTAGTGGTAATTTACACAACTCTGACTGTTCACTACGCACTGGTAACACCACATTTTCTTTCTTATTTAACGGCTTTGATCAACACGTGGCCATCGCACTGAATATGAATGGCGCACACATTATAAATTCTGGATATCATGACAACATAATATTTGAAGTAAAAGGCCACGAATCTTTTTCATTTCACTATCTTTTTTATTCCGATAAATTCTATAACCTAAACACACAAATTCTATAACCTACAACAATAACACATGAGAAATTCCTCCCAGTGGGCATGGCTTTACATTCGTGAGTCTCTATCTTATGGTCTCGTAATTATTTAACGCTACAGTGCAATTTTTGGATAGGATGGTGGATCTTTTGCTGTATCTCACACTTCGACTCTCACACCCATCATCACGAAAATTTTCTCAAGACCGAGTGGTACAAAAAGGAACGTGCATAACCCACTGCCTCTGAAACTATCTTGTTACTCTCCCATGCCAACCACACATACTTAAATTTCATGAAATACATCACATTGGCAACATACAATACAAAGAATAGTCACAACGTTATAATCACATCACTTTCAGCTTTACCACTGCAATTAGTATGTATCTCAGTTTCACACGACATTGTCCCACTTCGTAACTTTTCTTTCCTACTATGAACTCTGGAGGACATGTGCACGTCTTCCTGTGCAATGCAAGCCAAGTGGCGTTGCTGGATAGACGGGTCACTCACCTTGCTTCACTCTCAGAGTATTATAGTTTGAATCAAGCGTCACACGGCAACATAACACGCAAAGTAATATTAAGAACATATTCATCACACACGTGAGTCCTCAACTGATACCATGGACGAGTACTTCTCTTTATCCTTTGTCTTATACACAGATTGAGACTCCCACAGTACTCACCACATGGAAGTACTCGTCTCTAATTTCAAGTCCTGCACACGCCATTTCTTAAATATTTCCAACTTATAGTACACACGCCAGTAATTCAGCTTAACTTAAGCACTCGGAAGTATTTCAACTTACTGCTACATGTGGTTTCATTGTGACCATTGGTCACTTCCGAAGATTACTACGATCCCCTTAATATTACCTGCCTGACATTTAATTCTCCCCACAAAAGTTTCTGAAATAGAGAAATTATTATTCCAAACTACTCTTAAGTATTTCACATCCATACCATGTCTCCACTCTTTTGTCTTTACGGACAGGTCTTACCAACACTAGATCCAGCGGCAGAGTGCTAAAACATGGCCGTTCTTCAGGTCATCTCGCACCTCTGTCGAGTTGGGGGAAGACCATGCTACCGTATTGGTCAACCACATTTCAGGCGCCCAAAGCTCTGGTAAGTTTCATCTCTTTGCTTCCACCAAAGGTGACCAAAGGATTGTCTCAAAAATGATCATATATTGCACATTCACTATCTGTGGTTAGCAGACGAGCATACATTCATTCATTTCGTAGATCTCACCAAATTGGATGTAGGGATTTATTTTGTGGGAGTGCACATGTGATCAATTAAATAAATAAATTATCATTCTTTCCTACACTGGTATCTGGCTTCGGTGTATTAAGTGAAATTGAGTTATTATTACAAAAAGTATGTTCTGACAAGAATAACGAAGAATGTTGTACCTACTTTTCAATGTCGGGCGGTACTGTACACTTTCAACTTTTAACAAAAACAGAATAGTCCTGAATATCCTTCCACTGTAGCTACTCCTTTTCAGTATTAACCCAGTCAAATGCTTTAAAAGGTGTGAGAAATGGTAAACACCATTCTTTGATATACTCAATGCAAGAGTCATAGAAGATGTCAGCATAAATATGAAAGTGTTCTACAGTAATTTCACCCTCTTCTTCCAGCTTTCTTAGAGTCTCATTTACAAAGGATGTGAGAAATCTTTCAGATTTTCTACATTGTAATTTGCCCAATAATTTGTTTATTTTTTGATAAATTTCCACTATTGTGATTTCTTGTTTCTCAATACATTTAATTGTTGTGGAGAAAGGTTTTAGCTGGCTAACAAGAAAATGTAGAAGAACAATAGACACAGGGTTATCAAAGAATTTTTTAAGGATAACAGGACACTTATCAAGGGAAATGAAATATGATTTCAAAGCAGGAAATATCTCTACAATTCTTTCCAATGCTGGTAGCAGAGATAGCCACCTTGTCTTGCTGTGCCCAAGTACAGTTTTGTATTCAGTTTCAGTAAACTTACAGAATGACTTCAGAGATTCAACCCTTACTGTATATATGTGGTAATGCTGGTAGATTTTGTTTACAATTAATTGGCAGTCGATGGGTAGGCAATCTGAGCCAATTTGTAAGGAATTGTGCACCACAAGTGCTGGACAGCCAACGCCTACTATATTATTCACTGTGTTATGTTGCAGTTTATAGAACAAATTGTTAAATTGTTTTTTCCTTTCCTCTGCTTACCACCAAAATTGGTGTTAGTGTTGTCTGCAGAAACTGCAATCATCTTTCCCTCAAGATCATATTTCTTTAAATCCTCCAGCACATAATTCTGAAGTAAATCTGAAGTTTCTGCAGATAAATTAACCAATTCGAGCACTTTCACTGTGATGCCATTTTCAGGGTGAAAATACCTGATAACGAGAGGAACCAACTTCAAATCCAGATGATTCGATGCATCTATCACTACAGAAATAAATCGAGCACTTTGCAGTCCATTTAAAACCTGCTGAGCTGCATAAGGTGCAATAACATTTGAAATGATTGCAATAAATTTTGTGTGTCCACATGTGAATTTAGGATTGAAAAGTGTTTTAAAAACTGCTGTAGTACAGTCCATTGAGTTAAAGCTATGGTTATGCATTGCACTGTGGTATGCCTACGTAGCTTCTTGTGCTGCCAACTGCCTATCCATTTCTGTTACTGATTTTAACTCACGCATTTATTTGCTCTTTTCGTTTGATCACTCATGTGATGTTTCTTCGTCTTAATGTGATTCACAGTGTCAGACCTTCCACCATGACCAATAGCAAATTTTGATCTGCATATCGTACATTCTACAGTGATAAAAAGAAACTCGCTTTTTATATTGCGGTTAAAATTACACTTTCGTTTTGGCATAATGAAACAGTGATTGCACAGTGTAAAACATTAACAGTGTGGTGACGAAAGCCAGAGAGCAAATATCAGTGGTGTAGAGTATCTTTGGGCCGAAAGGACGGATTCAGTGGATCGATTTAGAAGAGAAGAATTTCGTTGTTATTCGTATTATTGTTTAAAATTATTTGCGATTTTTGACAGTTCGGTAAATGTTTGGGGTATGCTGAAAGTCATCACACGCTTCCTAGCGTAAATAATTGCGCAGTTAAAAGCAAGCCAAACAACCAGTAGCATAAAATACTCTAGACAAGCGGAATCATAAAAAACGGGACATTTGAGCGTCCCCAAAAAACCTTTCGGACAGCGGGACATTTTGGTAAAAAAACGGGACTGTTCCGGGAAAAACGGGACGAATGGACACCCTAACTTAGCTGTGTATGCAGGCAGTTGTCGTCGAAGAGCTTCTTGCGTTGTGTGACAAACCGCTGCAGTAAACCCCCTCGTAGTATTGCCGCGTGACGTGCGTCCAGAATTCGTGGTTCACTACGGCAATCGTGGAAATTGTCTCGGGCGAAGTCCCGGGTTTCGGCACCAAATTTTTATGCCGTGAATCACAGTAGAGCAGCGATTAGCAGTCTAACAACACTTTATTACATAGTCACAGAACATACAATACAACATGTCAAAGATACATTGTCCTAAGTGTAAACAAACAGTCTCTCACTTGCCCGAAGTACATCACTCTGTGACACACCAGCAACTTTTGTATACTTTAAAACTGAAACTTAGGCACATTTAAATAGAAACAAATTTGCATTTCTTCATAAACAGGAAATTTGGTCTTTAGCACTTTTAGAATAGGGCCCTGCTTCGTATCATGAAGAGGACAGTTTCAAAGTTCAAACACAAATTTTGCAACACTTGAATTATTATTGCAAAAGCATACACAACCACACTGGTTCGTACTGGCATACGTTTCTGTCGTCCAAAGTAGGTGAAACTGGCGCAATAGTGGTGGCAAGCATGTGGTGGCTATCAGGTCTCCTTGTGGCGGTTTTAAGCTCTATTTAATTCTTCTTGGTGACGTATTAATCATTTATAGAGCCATTCCAAATGCGAGAGCACCATTTTACAGCCGGAACCACATCCGAGGCCATTCCATCATAAATTCGGTTTCTGAATGCCGCACTTGGCACCTGCAGTGTTGACTGCACTACTGCTGGCCACTGCCTAACGTGCTCTCTCTCTCTTGCCGCCCAGACTGACCGCCACTTCCACCTTTTCTTGTTCACCAAGCCCAGTCTGTATCGGAGGGAGTTCCCTACATCTTTTCTATTTCACAGTACTGGATCTCTAAGTATGAACCAGTTTTCTACATACAATTTTGTTTTTACAAACAGACATATTTGATAAAATTCCGTTATTTAAGCACACCGCTAAGTATTTACAAAGAATACATCATAAAGTCCCATTCCCCTTCAAAGAACTTATCGCATAGAGAATAACACTTCATAGTTATGTCCACTTAATTACACGATACTAACCACTCATAATCGAGAATAGTGTTACATGTCCGTTTCGAACTTTCTAAAGAATGGCCATAAACTCGCTAAAAGCCTCGTACCTTCACAAATATGTTTTGTAGCAGAGTCTGGATGTCTGGCGCCACTGCCCTGTCCCACGGCATTCGCAGAACCTCTCAGACATCTCATCTGATTTCTACCTAGCAAGGGCCCATACTCTGCTTTATTGCCGGCCATCACATCGTACAATGCGCCGGTCAAACTTGCACCGACTCCTCGTCTCTAATCAGCTTATATGGACGAAGCGACTCCCAATGTGTCTGCACACAGTGAGACCGGGGGACGTGGCTGTCGGCAAACGTTTTCACCCAAGTTCCACAGAAAAAAAGCTCCCCTCAGCTCTCAGCCAATGTACGGTTTTACTGCTTTCAATTAACTCGGCACGCTTTTCCTTCAAACACAGCTAAAGCCTACCACTATGCCCTCACAAGAGCACACAAGCAAGAGCATTAACTACTGCCACCCATTTCATCATATGAATTAAGTCAGATTGTATCAAATGTAGCAACCAACTAATAAAGATCACCTTCCTAATGAACATTAAGTAGCATGACATCGTATCAAAAGTAAGAGTGCCCTGCAATTCCTCATAGCCTTCATATAATATACTGCATGCGAAAATGTCACTACGTACATAATTATATGAGACCAAATGCGGTTTAAAAACGTAAAGATGAGTCTCGAGAGCTGGCCTTTGTGTTGGCATTGTGTCATATTTATGAGTAGATCATAACTCTATATACCGGCATGGAATCGCAAGTGGAAAGCAAGACCTCCAACAGAAATTTCCGCGTCCTACCATGTTGCCAGTTTGTGTAGCTGCTTTTTATGTGACTTTATTACCGTGATTATAAAACCATGCCAAATGAATGCACTGGGTAGCCAAGTCAGCTAGTGATTATCGATGTGAATGAACAATAAAATAAATGTTTCCAACTGGGATTCAGAATTCTCTTTCAGTGTAGGGCATCATTCTTTAAGACGTGGTCCTGAACCAGTGCACTGAGCAGTTTGGTTGTCTGTTGGAATGATGATAGCTGCTTATGCTTAAGGTCTGGGTTCGGTTCTCATCGCAGGCAACCATTTTTAATAAGCACATGCAGCCCCTCTTCGCCTCTGGTAACGCCAATGGAACCGTAGATGGTTGCAACGTGGTTCCCAGTCCACATTAAAAGTTACAAGAGGTTGAAAGTGTGTCACCACTTACTTTCTTTATACGAGGTTTTTTTTTTTTTTACTAATGAGCCAGTTGCCACGTAAGGTCACAAGGCACTTACTACTTATTGTATTTTAAATTGAAATGTTGAAAATATTGCTGCTGGCCTAGAATTTGAACTCACATCTCCCCTTTTGCTGCGTTCGAGTCCTTAGAGACGTCACAATTAAAACCCCTCATTGTTTAACCAAGATTCCGAGCTAAGCAGTGTCTTCACGAAAGGCACATGTCTGAGTTAGAATCCTTGTCTGGTACAAAGGTCGGGACACACATTTTCATTTGTCCCCGTTGAGGTATGTCAACGCCTGTAGGCAGCTAAGGATGTTCATTTCATTGTAATTTCATTCTAACGAGCTGCATGCTCACCGATGGTATCTGTTCTTTCGGACATGTCAGAAAGAACAGCTACCATCTTAGTATATATATAGTTACGGCTCACCGGCCACTTGACCATCTTCTTTTGTGCGAATGCACAAATAGTGCCCGAACTCTTACGGTAATCGGCAGCGCACCGCGAGTAATGAGTATAATGGGCGGGGGACACTACGAATGTAGTGCGGGACAATACGTTGAGAATGTGGGTTTCGCGGGAGGCGTCCAGTCAAACTATCTTCTGTGTTCTCGGTGGCTCAGATGGATTCAGTCTGCTTTCGGCTGCGGTGGGGCGAGGACGTCCGCTGCGCCCCGCCGTTCGCGACCGTGAGCGCTTGCTTGTGTTTACTTTCTCGCGGCGCGAGTTGTATTAGTTCCAAGTTCAGTGCGAGTAAGGCACACACATGGCGCCACGATACGATCAAAATTACTTTCCAACCTGATCACGCGCGTCCTCGAGCCTATGAAATAGAACAGTTCATACGTAACGATCTACGTTTAGATCCGGCGACTGTCGTCGGAATACATTTTTCTATAACGGCGAGCGTGGTTTATGTTAAAATGCCCAGTGCAGAGGTCTGTGCGACAGTGGTGTTTAAATACGCCAACTCTCTCAGATTCAAACATTCTGACGGGCATATCGGTGCAGTGACGGTGGATCATGCTGGCATGGGCCTAAGGACTGTAAGGGGTTTTGAGCTCCCCTTCGAGGTCCCAGAGGAAGTTGTCAAGGACGCCTTCCGACCATACGGCAATGTTATCAACCACGTTGCAGAAAAGTGGCAAACTTTCTCGACGTATAAGGTCTACAATGGGGTGCGCCAAATTAAACTTGAGCTCAAGAAACATGTGCCGTCCTATTTGAACATCGGTGGCTGTCGTGCAATCATCATGTACGACGGTCAGCCGCGTACCTGTTCCGGATGTGGGCAGGAAGACCATGTTCGATCGAGCTGCTTACAACGTCGAATTACGCAGACACCAGTGGGAGCCTCAATTTCCCCGACGGGGACGACAATCCTGCCCCTCACGTACGCTCAGACGACGATGCGCACCATAGTTGAGGACGAAACGGGCGATCAGACACACCCATCGACGCTAGAAGTACCAAGGGAGGAAGGACCCCCGATGCCAACCCATACGTCGCCCCCTCCACAGCAACAACAGCAGCAACAGTCCCACGGACTCCAGACGCAACGTAACATTCAGAACGAGATGGACGTGGACGCGAACATTGTCCCGACCGCGGCTTTCCTAACGGAAGGTGATACGACGCTGGATTGCCTCCCACATTCGGATACGGATGTCCACGTTCGAAAGCAACGTTCGCCTCGACGATGGAAGCGACGTCGGCGGACCCCTTCTGACGATTGCCTCCTACACACGGCCGGTCAAGAAGGTGACATCTCCTCAGACGGCATGGATGCTGCGCCTGCTGAGGATCTAAGTGGTGTAGACGGTTCACTTGCCCATACCACGAGTGCCAAGTTACTTCTTGCACCACGGATTCAGCAGATCGCGTCGATGGATGGCGCTCCGTCTACCTCTACCAAAGACGACGTACGTGCGGGAGATTTAGGTGCTGATCAGCTACACAGCATCGTGTTGCAACTACTGTGGTCGGACGATGTTGCGGAACTTCCTAAAGAGGGCACGGGTGACAGGGGAGGGGGTGGCATTGAAGATGCCACTCCTATCGTAAAAGACGCATAATTTGTAACGGATTTGGAGGGTCCGGCATCTCTTGCGGTTAGCTTTGATTGCCATGGGGTCTACCCTAGGTGAAGAGGCTAGGCAGCACACCTTTCGCCTTGCCACAATCAATATCAACGCGATAAGGGCACCACACAAACTGACAATGCTACAACGCATGCTTGATGCGGCGGACGTCGACGTGGCCCTCTTACAGGAAGTATGTGTCGCTAGTTTCCCTGACTTCTACGGATATACCGCTCACATCTCCCACGCCTCTTCTACCGATTGTGGTGTGGCCGTTCTGCTACGGGGCGGTTTGGCGGCCACGGACGTACTGTACTTGCCGAGTGCAAGAGCCATGGCAGTAACTGTTAACGATGTACGACTCATCAATGTCTATGCCCCTTCATGATCAGGGAGATGGAGAGATCGGGCCCGCTTTTTTTCGGAAGATATCACGCGTCTATTCATGGGCCGCATAGACCATATGGTGATCGAAGGAGATTTTAACTGTACATTATCTCCGTCTGATCAGCAGCCACATCACGTCCCGTGTGCGGAATTGGAAATGCTAGTGCGTGACCTCCACCTGATTGACACATGGCGCCATATCCATGGCCCAGCTCCTGGATACACACAAGCACCCTTTTGACGGCGACGAGAGGAGCAGAACTCTGGCCCACTGCATTCACTGAGCACACAGCTTATAGTTGCACCATTGCCCTCCAAGCTGCACGTGTGTGGCGCAGTAGGCCCCCCTGGAAACTGAAAGTTGCCCATCTGGACGACCCGGCATGTAAAGGTGCTATCGACGAGTCGTGGAACGCGTCCTTACAGCGTCGTGGTCGTTACCGATCGACCCTCAGTTGGTGGATTGAATGTGCGAAGCCTGGTCTTAGGCGCACCTTCATGGCTTACGGCCGGGAAGCGGCGGCACGGAGGAGGAGCACGGAAAACTTTTATTACATCGTCCTACGGGAATGTCTTGCTATGGAGCCCTCACCTGACCGGCAGATCATAGTCAATCGCGCGAAAGCGCAACTCATCTCCTTAGCACGCCATCATTTACAAGGCGCTGTTATACGCTCGCGTGCTCCAGACATGATACAATCAGAAAGGCCATCTATGCACCACGTACTCCTAGAACGCAGGAGGCGCCGTAGGGCACTGGTAAACGACATGATAACGGACGACGGACGACACATGGCAGAACAAGCAGATATAGCAGAAGCCTTCTATGGGCATTACGCTCAACTTTATTCAGCAGTACTCCCTGATATGGCGACGGTAGACACCGTTTCAGCACATGTCCACGGTACAGTTCCACCAGATATGGTACCAACTTTACTGTGAGAAGTGACAGAAGAGGAAGTGCTCGACGCCATTGGTAAAGGTGCTCCCCATAAATCACCAGGAATTGATGGATTACCATTAGAGTTCTATCGAGCATTTAAACAACTGTTGGTACCGTGTTGGGTTGAAATTTGTCAGGAATTGATGTCCCCGAGTATACCGTTGCCTGCACCCTTCTTGGAAGGACTGATTGTCCCCATCCATAAGCCGAAAGGACGGAATCATGTCCGCGATTATCGCCCCTTAACGTTATTGAACAGCGACTTCAAGATCTTTTCGAGGTTGCTATCAGAACGTCTTCGGGGCACACTATTGCACGTCCTGTCCAGCGATCAGATGTCCTTGGGGGGACCCAACAACATCAGAACTGCGTTATGTCGTTACAGAGATCTCATCTCCCTTGCAAGGGTGAGACGTTTGCCGGCAGCCCTGGCGTCTATCGACTTTAGCCAGGCTTTTGACCGTGTGGGCCACACTTTCCTCACTGCTGTTCTACGGCGCATGGAATATCTCGACCCCTTTATCACAGTGTTGACACGCCTTCTGCATGGGGCTACTTCTCGAGTTCTTGTTAATGGAAGACTGACGGCACCCATGCCGATCCGCCGATCAGTACGACAGGGATGTCCATTATCAACATCGTTATTTGCATTGGCCTTAGAACCTTTGTTGTGTGGTCTCCGAGACAGGCTCACTGGGATACAGTTCGGCGGCTCCATCTATCGCTGCACCGCATATGCGGATAATTTGATATCGTCATATCATACGATATGGCCGCGACGTTGGACTGGATTGCAAACCTACGGTACAGCTTCTGGTAGCCAAATCAACGTTGACAAATCTGTCGCCTTGAGGATCGGGATTGGGCTACCGCAGGAACACGTTGCCCCCTTACGCTTCAGTGATACTGTCCGCTGCTTGGGCTTAGATTTCATGAACGACATGCGACGCGCGACAACGCTCAATTATCGACGCCTTCTTCACCAAATTAGGGCCGGAATTGCAAATCAGCGCTCGCGAACCCTCAACATCGTTCAGCGGGCGTATTATGCCAATGTATACCTTGCGTCCCGCATACCGCATGTCGCCCAAACGCTACCAATTCCGAAACCCTAGGCTCGTAGCATTATGGCAGCGCTGGGATACTTCGTCACCGCTGGTATGTTACTGAAGATCAGATACGTATCTCTTACTCTCCCCAAGGAAAAAGGTGGTCTCGACCTAGTCAACGTCCATGATGGGGCCATTGCCCTCTATGTTAGCTCACATTTATGTCTGCTGCGCCGTTGTCCTACGAGCCTCACGAGTCTGCTTCTGACGGCGCTACGACCTGCTTCACTAAGAGCTCCGGTGCCACTACAGGTCATCCCAGCGCCCCTCTTTTATATAGGACGTTTCTATTTAGAACAAAGTTATTGCAGTGTAACGCTCACGACACCACAAATGGCCACGACTCGACGTATATATCACGACATGATGCAACGCCGCCCCCTAAATGTGCTCGAACTAAAATATCCTGACGTACGGTGGCGCGTGGTGTGGAAGACTGTACACGATGCCATGCTTGATTCCGATGTTGTTTCCCAATGGTACGTAGTCGTTAATGGGAAGCTGGTGACGCAAGAACGTCTCTACAATATCCACATGGCAGAATCTCCTAATTGTGTGGGTTGTAACACGGTAGATTCTGACGAGCACCGCCTCAGCTGCGGAGAGGCGCAACCGGTTTGGCACCTAGTGCGGCAGATGCTGGCTTATCTCTTGCGAGTTAGGCCGGAGCATATATCTGCACGCACGTTATTGTTTCCGGGTGAGACATTTTACCCCAAGACTCGAACCAACTCCGTCACCTGGATACGTGGACATGCGGTCCATTACCTCTGTCGTGACGTACACAAGAATTTCCTTGACTTCTGGCTCTATTTGCAAGAAAGACATCATGCTATTTCCGGGCATACCAGATATCGACAATGCTTCGCAAACTACCTATGGAGTGCCTTTCACAGCCCCCCGTGCAGCTGGAATGTTCCAGGCAGTGCCAGATGAGGTCAGAACGAACTGCAAAAGAGCATATATTGAACAATCTTTATCAGTGGGTGCAGTCGTTGGGAAGCCTAACTACGACGTGGTAGCTTTCTTTTCATGTTATTTACGTTTAATATCTTCGATGGTGTCTTCATTCTGTTTTAGTTTTCCAGGCTTGATTACCTATGTCTGTTCGCACATTGATACATAAATAAATAAAAAAAAAGATAACAAAAAAGTGGGCAGGAGACCTGCGTTTCGAATCCAAATAAATACCCAAGAACAAACTAAGAACAAAATGAACAACAAATCAAATATAATAACGTATCATACCCTTTCCTTTCTCCTTTTATTACTTTTTTATATTAGAAGTTCAGAGGCATATTTAATTTTCGTTTCGTTGGTGAAACCTGAAGTGGTGGTGAACGGCCGTCCTAGTTAACTGTAGGATTAAAGTGGCGCTGGCACTAGCTTTGTTTTTGTTTTTAGGCTAGATAGGTAAAAAAAGAAAAAAACGGTTCTAAAAAAATAAGAATAAAAAACAAAAATAAAAAATAAAAATAAAAAAAGGGAAAAAATAAATAAAAAAAATATGGATAGAGCGTCTGCCATGTAAGCAGGAGATCCCGGGTTCGAGTCCCGGTCGGCGCACACATTTTCATCTGTCCCCGTTGACGTATGTCAACGCCTGTAAGCAACTAATGATGTTCATTTCATTGTAATTACAAAGGTTTATGTCGAGTCATTTCAAGTCTTAACAGTCGCTCACCAAGCTACATGTCAACACATTATTACGATTTTTATGCCTCTCCCACTTTGTTAACAATACCGATGGGTATTGATTTCGACTCCCAGTCAGACATAGAACTTTTCATCATATCATTTCCGGTTCAAATATGCCACTTTTATTTTCTGGCAAAAAAGAATTTGACAGTCAGCTTCTCTTTATGTGTAGTCGACAACGATGATACGTGTAGCGTTCGACTCCCAGTCAGCATATAACTTTTTGTTGTGTTGTTTCCAGTTCAGCCATGTGCACATCTCGCAACCTATTTTGAACGTCAATTCGTGATTACAACACAACGAGGATAGGTGCTGCGTTCGATTCCCTGTAAGGAAAAACTTCTTCAGTGTCGTCGTTTTCGTTTCATTCACCTCGGTACTGGTGAAACAATTACCATTGCTAACATTTTATTATGCTTAGTTAACAATCCAATTAGGTGATGAGTTCGAATCATTATCCATCACAAACCTTTTTGCCATGTCGTTTCAAGTTGAAGTGGGCACATACTTCATTACTTGTGATTGAAACCATATTCAAGACCTTCCATGGTTACTTAACGTGAGCAATAGTTGGCTAATTAGAGTTGTGGATCCCAGTCCTTTATAAAAATTTGCGTTGTATAATTTCTAGGTGAAAGTTGCATTTTGGAATATCATCAGTTGTAATAAATTTGATTTTACAAGCGTAATGGCTATGATTTCTCCAGTGAACTGATTTCTGATGTTTACATTATCGTGGTATTAATTTGGGGAACTGGTAACCACAGAGAGCGTTTATCTCTTGTGGCCTCTTGCTCTAGCCATTATGTGTAGTCAGGAGGCTGTACTGAGTAAGGAACGGGGGACCTGCAAGAGAGTTACGTTATGTGGGTTGCATACAAATCAGGCGAATCGCATTACAGATCGTTCGAGTACGTTTGGGCATAATAGTACAAAGAGAATTTTACGAAGGTTTCCGCGCCATACTTCGTAGTGGTCTATCAGTATAACGTATGAATGTAACCTATACGATGGTACACATTCCAAATTATTTGATCATTAAGGTAAAAAGTCCAAACCACTGAAGCAAGAGCATAACAAAGCTTAAGACGTGTATATTTCTATTGTCTATTGTCAAACCACAATTTATGGATGATGTTTATATTTCATTAATAGCATTAAGTAGGAATAATTGATATTTGTCATTTTGGAAATAATTGTGGTAGCAGAGAATGTCTTCACCAAAGTACTGTTTTCGGGAGAGACCGCACATTGATATGATTTTAAAAAGGGCGGGAGAGACCGCGCATGGATACATTTTAAGAAAAGAACGGGAAAGACGGCGCATTGATACATTTTGGAATGGTAGCAGGATTGTCTGCATCAGAAAACATTGTTGGCGGGAGAGAACGCACTTTAGCGTTCGTAGGAAGTCAATAGTAAGCGAGATGTGAAGCGAGGCGGTAGCAGGTCTGAAGCGAGATGTTGAGAGGAGCAGTGTGCCTGCCAGCCACCAACTATGATTTATAGGAGACTATAAACGGATGTACAGAGATATCAGCTAACTATTATCATAAGAGGAACTAATATTATTGAATTATTTTTTGAGAAACTCAAGACTACTGAAGGTATGTTTGCGCAATGCTAGTTGTAAGATTATTGTAAAAAGTAACTCCCATTTGAACGTTTGTAAAATAATTTCATTACCAACAGTAAATATTTGAAGAGTCGTTTTCAGAATATAATTAATTTTTGCCAGCACTATCGCATTACTGATTATAATCCACCCCAAAAACCATCAACTTAAAACTTTGCAAAATTTTATTGTTGTCAAGAAAAAGTTTAACTATGAATTACGTAGCTTCAGTCAGATTAATTAAAGAATAACGTCAGCTTTGGTAATAAATACAGCCACTTATTATGACAGCCTACCTGCAGCTTATATAGTAGGACAGAGTAAGTATATTCATGTCGCAGTTCGATGTAGCAGTCAGATGGCGATCCAGTAACAGTATAAAAGGTAAGCAACAGTTTTGGGTTATTGCAGGTAACGACTGAGGGCCACGACGATGACACATTCTATGTTTCATCGAAATAATCAGCAAATCACTTTTAATAAGCAGCATTTAAATTTGTATGCGAAGATTGCACTTATTATTATTATTGAGAAAGAGAATTAATTTCAAAGGGAAGATTTAATTCGTTATTATTAAACAAGAGATAGATATCCTAAGGGAAGGTTTCATAGGGTATTATAGAAGGGAAGGTTGCGTAACAAAGAGATGTAGAGGAGACGGGAAGGTTTCAAGCTCCATTATAATTTTAATGACGATACAACACTGTGGAATGCATACACTACATTCGAATCTAAGGCAATAAACACATAACAGAGCACATTCAGTGCATAAACTATTGCATTATAACATACAGCGTGCAACATCATGCTTACAAAGTCCTTTGATACTTACCAGAACCACCACGCTAGTAGTACCTTGCTAAAGTCTTGCTTACCAAGCGTAACGTTAGAACTGCCTTTCTGGTGCCCTAACTCTTCCCAAAGCGAAACGGATCGTCACTGAAAAGATCCTCAGTTTCCTTTTCCATGTTTTGTGCAACCTTAATGAAATGCCGATGCACAGTTTTATGTACATTTTGCCTCCCTGTCTAGGGTTCATAATCAGGTTCCGTTTTCTCCAAGTAACTAAACGTTTTGTAGCGGTCCCTTCCGGATATTTACGGCGTATTATTCATGTCCAAGGGAACTTTGCATCGTAATCAGAATAACACAAACACTGCAATATTGTATTTATCTGCCGATGGCGGACAAGCGACTTTGAAGTACAACGACTGACCTGTACAGGAACATACAGGGTGATCAAAAAGTCAGTATAAACTTGAAAACCTAATAAACCACGGAATAATATAGATAGAGAGCTAAAAACTGACACACATGCTTGTGATGACGGGGGGTTTTACTAGAAAAAAAAATATTGCTAGACGTGCGAAAGATCTCTTGCGCGCGTCGTTTGGTGATGATCGTGTGCCCAGCCGCCACTTTCGTCATGCTTTGGCCTCCCAGGTGCCCAGACCTCAGTCCGTGCGATTATTGGCTTTGGGGTTACCTGAAGTCGCGAGTGTATCGTGATCGACCGACATCTCTAGGGATGCTGAAAGACAACATCCAACGTCAATGCCTAACCATAACTCCGGACATGCTTTACAGTGCTGTTTACAACATTATTCCTCTACTACAGCTATTGTTGATGAATGATGGTGGACATATTGAGCATTTCCTGTAAGAACAGCATCTTTGCTTTGTATTACTTTGTTATGCTAATTATTGCCATTCTAATCAGATGAAGCGCCAACTGTCGGACATTTTTTGAACTTTTGTATTTTTTTGGTTCTAATAAAACCCCATGTCATTCCAAGCATGTGTGTCAATTTGTACCTCTCTATCTACATTATTCCGTGTCTAATTCAGTTTTCAAATTTATACTGACTTTTTGATCACCCGGTACGTAATGGATGTTCGAGTACAGATCGTAGACGTACGGTTGAGGATACATGGAAATTTGGGTTTGGCCGTCAGTCGTGCACGGATAGCCGAATGGTAACGCGACCGCTCGCGACGCGCGGAAAATCCGGATGCAAGTCCCGGTTCGCTACAAATTTTCGTTGACACTATTCCATTCTACAGCTGTTGCTTGTCCTTATCCGCAGTTGCAAATCCATTCTATGTAATTACGGATAGTTGTCAAGCTGCGCCTTCAGGTGCCTCTACAAACTAGGGTAGGTGACGCAGGTCAGGGGCTAGAGCTGATAATGCTCGGTCGCCGTGGAGGCAAGCAGGGAGGGGTCTCGCGCCACACGCGGGCCAGGGATCGGCGCTCCACGTGTTTGCTGCAAGCAGATCCCGCGGGAAGCACAGTGGTTAGGTTCCGCTGGGCTCAACGCCCCCCAGGGACGCCGCCAGATCAGCTCAGCTCAGGCCGGCGCATCGTCGTCGCTTCATCTCACCAGCCCGACCCTCCCCAGATCTCTGCCCTCCCATCCCTTCTCCCCCTTTCCCTCTCCCTCCTTCCGCCTGTTATCGGCTCCGCTGTAATTACGCGAGCAAAGCAAAGCCCCCGGGAGCGTGACAATTGAGCGTGCAGTTAATATCAAGCGCCAGGCCGCTGGATGGGACGCATTTGCATGTCTGGTCAGCAGATTCTGACGCGTCACGGGAGTTAAACCACACGGGGAGACGTGCTGTTTCTCTATATGCGGGATACGTGAAACGCTCCTGTTTCCTCCGATTCCAGTTTCACTAGCGGAAAAGGAAGGTCAGAGTTGTGCAGTTCTACGACTTACAATAGAGGCCAGTTGTTTAGTGAAATAGGACGCTGTAGGATATCACACGAAAGACTTCAGGTTAAGTCCTGTCAGGTCCACCAGATTTCGCAATTTCTGCCTCACGAACTGAAATACACTACTGGCAATTAAAAATCGCTCCACCAAGAAGAAATGCAAATCATAAATGGGTATTTATTGGACCAATATATTATATTACAACTGGCATGCGATTACATTTTCACGCAATTTGGGTGCATAGATCTTGAGAAATCAGTACCCAGAATACCCACCTCTGGCCGTAATAACGTCTTGATACGCCTGGGCGTGACCCGTGGTCTAGGGGTAGCGTCATTAATGCATAATCAAAACGTCTTCGGTCCCGGGTTCGATCCTCGCCACTGCCTAAATTTTGATAAATAATCACTATTGGCGGCCGAAGACTTCCGGCATAAGAAGTCAGCCTCATTCTGCCAACGGCCTTGTCAAAGAGGGCGGAGGAGCGGATAGAGGTTCAGGGCACTCTCTCGTCCTAGGGGTGGGAAATTGCCCCTAACGGCGGAAGAATCAGCAATGATCAACGACATGAGGACGCAGAAGGCAATGGAAACCACTGCATTAAATACACGTAACGTGTATCCACAGGACATATGGCCTGTAGTTGAAGAAGTGTCATTATGATCTCTCCATTGGCAAAATATTCCGGAATAGTCCCCCGTTCGGATCTCCGGGATGGGACTGCCAAGGGGGAGGTTACCATGAGAAAAGGATTGAATAATCAACGAAAGGATAACGTTCTACGAGTCGGGACATGGAATATGAGAAGCTTGAACGTGATAGGGAAACTAGAAAATCTGAAAAGGGAAACGCAAAAGCTCAATCTAGATATAGTAGGGGTCAGTGAAGTGAAGTGGAAGGAAGACAAGGACTTATGGTCAGATGAGTATCGGATAATATCAACAGCAGCAGAAAATGGTATAACAGGTGTAGGATTCGTTATGAATAGGAAGGTAGGGCAGCGGGTGCGTTACTGTGAACAGTTCAGTGATCGGGTTGTTCTAATCAGAATCGACAGCAGACCAACACTGACAACGATAGTTCAGGTCGCAAGCTGAAGATGAACAGATAGAGAAAGTGTATGAGGATATTGAAAAGGTAATGCAGTATGTAAAGGGGGACGAAAATCTAATAGTCATGGGCGACTGGAATGCAGTTGTAGGGGAAGGAGTAGAAGAAAAGGTTACAGGAGAATATGGGCTTGGGACAAGGAATGAAAGAGGAGAAAGACTAATTGAGTTCTGTAACAAGTTTCAGCTAGTAATAGCGAATACCCTATTCAAGAATCACAAGAGGAGGAGGTATACTTGTAAAAGGCCGGGAGATACGGGAAGATTTCAATTTGATTACATCATGGTCAGAGAGATTCCGAAATCAGACACTGGATTGTAAGGCGTACCCAGGAGCAGATATAGACTCAGATCACAATATAGTAGTGATGGAGAATAGGCTGAAGATCAAGACATTAGTCAGGAAGAATCAATGCGCTAAGAACTGGGATACGGAAGTTCTAAGGAATGACGAGATACGTTTGAAGTTCTCTAACGCTATAGATACAGCAATAAGGAATAGCGCATTAGGCAATACCGTTGAAGAGGAATGGACGTCTCTAAAAAGGGCCATCACAGAAGTTGGGATGGAAAACATAGGTACAAAGAAAGGTAGATGCAAAGAAACCATGGGTAACAGAAAAAATACTTCAGTTGATTGATGAAAGGAGGAAGTACAAACATGTTCCGGGAAAAACAGGAATACAGAAAAACAAGTCGCTGAGGAATGAAATAAATAGGAAGTGCAGGGAAGCTAAGACGAAATGGCTCCAGGAAAAATGTGAAGACATCGAAAAAGATATGATTGTCGGAAGGACAGACTCAGAATACAGGAAAGTCAAAACAACCTTTGGTGACATTAAAAGCAACGGTGGTAACATTAAGAGTGCAACGGGAATTCCACTGTTAAATGCAGAGGAGAGAGCAGATAGGTGGAAAGAATACATTGAAAGCCTCTATGAGGGTGAAGATTTGTCTGATGTGATAGAAGAAGAAACACTAGTCGATTTAGAAGAGATAGGGGATCCAGTATTAGAATTGGAATTTAAAAGAGCTTTGGAGGACTTACGGTCAAATAAGGCAGAAGGGATAGATAACATTCCATCAGAATTTCTAAAATCATTAGGGGAAGTGGCAACAAACCGACTATTCACGTTGGTGTGTAGAATATATGAGTCTGGCGACATACCATCTGAGTTTCGGAAAAGCATCATCCACACAATTCCGAAGACGGCAAGAGCTGACAAGTGCGAGAATTATCGCACAATTACAAGAATAATATACAGAAGAATGGAAAAGAAAATTGAGAATGCGCTAGGTGACGATCAGTTTGGCTTTAGGAAAAGTAAAGGCACGAGAGAGGCAATTATGACGTTACGGCTAATAATGGAAGCAAGGCTAAAGAAATATCAAGACACGTTCATAGGATTTGTCAACCTGGAAAAAGCGTTCGACAATATAAAATGATGCAAGCTGTTCGAGATACTGAAAAAAGTAGGGGTAAATTATAGGGAGAGACGGGTCATATACAATATGTATAACAACCAAGAAGGAACAATAAGAGTGGACGATCAAGAACGAAGTGCTCGTATTAAGAAGGGTGTAAGTCAAGGCTGTAGCCTTTCGCCCCTACTCTTCAATCTGTACATCGAGGAAGCAATGATGGAAATAAAAGAAAGGTTCAGGAGTGGAATTAAAATACAAGGTGAAAGGATATCAATGATACGATTCGCTGATGACGTTGCTGTCCTGAGTGAAAGTGAAGAAGAATTAAACGATCTGCTGACGGAAGGAACAGTCTAATGAGTACACAGTATGGTTTGAGAGTAAATCGGAGAAAGACGAAGGTAATGGGAAGTAGTAGAAATGAGAACAGCGAGAAACTTAACATCAGGATTGATGGTCACGAAGTCAATGAAGTTAAGGAATTCTGCTACCTAGGCAGTAAAATAACCAATGACGGACGGAGCAAGGATGACATCAAAAGCAGACTCGCTATGGCAAAAAAGGCATTTCTGGCCAAGAGAAGTCTACTAATATCAAATACCTCCGGCCGTAATAACGGCCTTGATACTCCTGGGCATCCAGTCAAACAGAGCTTGGACGGCGCGTAAAGGTACAGCTGCCCATGCAGCTTCAACACGGTACCACAGTTCATCAAGAGTAGTGACTGGAGTATTGTGACGAGCCAGTTGCTCGGCCACCATTGACCAGACGTATTCAGTTGGTGAGAGATCTGGAGAATGTGCTGGCCAGGGAAGCAGTCGAACATTTTCTGTATCCAGAAAGGCCCGTACAGGACCTGCAACATGCGGTCGTGCATTATCCTGCTGAACTGTTGGGTTTCACAGGGATTGAATGAAGAGTACAGCCACGGGTCGTAACACATCTGAAATGTAACGTCCACTGTTCAAAATGCCACCAATGCGAACAAGAGGTGACCGAGACGTGTAACCAGTGGCAACCCAAACCATCACGCCGGGTGATACGCCAGTATGGAGATGACGAATACACGCTTCCAATGTGCGTTCACCGTGATGTCGCCAAACACGTATGCGACCATCAAGATGCTGTAAACAGACCTGGATTCATCCGAATAAATGACGTTTTGCCATTCGTACACCCAGGTTCATCGTTGAGTACACCATCGCAGGCGCTTCTTTCTGTTATGCAGCATCAAGTGTAACAGCAGCCATGGTCTCTGAGCCGATAGTTCAGGCTACTGCAAACGTCGTCGAACTGTTCGTGCAGATGGTTGTTGTCTTGCAAACGTCCCCATCTGTTGCCTCAGGGATTGAGACGTGGCTGCATAATCCGTTGCAGCCATGCGGATAAGATGCCTGTCATCTCGACTGTTGGCGATACGAGGCCGTTGGGATCCAGCAAGGCGTTCCGTATTACCCTCCTGAACCCACGGATTTCATATTCTGCTAACAGTCATTGGATCTCGACCAACGCGAGCAGCAATGTCGCGATACGATAAACCGCAATCGCGATAGGCTACAATCAGACCTTTATCAAAGTCGAAAAAGTGATGGTACGAATTGCTCCTCCTTACACGAGGCATCACAACAACGTTTCACCAGACAACGCCGGTCAACTGCCGTTTGTGTATGAGAAATCGGTTGGAAACTTTCTTCCTGGCAGCACGTTGTAGGTGTCGCCACCTGCACTAACCTTGTGTGAAATGTCACACATTTGCATATCACAGCATCTTCTTCCTGTCGGTTAAATTTCACGTCTGTAGCACGTTATCTTCGTGGTGCAGCAATTTTAATGGCCAGTAGTGTATATAGCTATACAACCAGTGGGCTGTGAATTACTCAACTAGTGTTATTTGATTTCTTTAATTTCTGTAACGGTATAAAGATTGAAATATACAACTATATAACTGACGAGAATTTGATGTCAGTATGTTTCTTATACCGAAATGTTTTCATAAGTACTCGCTCACATAACCTTTACGTTTTCAAACATGGCGTTCGTAATTTGATTATGTAAAACACGTATGAATGCAATCCCACTCGAGACAGCAGTTTACCGGAATTATCCCCAGTGTCATCCTCTGTGTGTAACATTTGAGAGTGAGTATGACAGCCGGCCGTGGTGGCCGAACGGTTCTAGGCGCTTCAGTTTGGAGCCGCGCTACCGCTACGGTCGCAGGTTCGAATCCTGCCTCGGGCATGGATGTGTGTGATGTCCTTACGTTAGTTAGGTTTAAGTAGTTCTAAGTTCTAGGGGACTGATGACCTCAGATGTTAAGTCCCATAGTGCTCAGAGCCAGTGAGTATGACAACAGAGATTATGAATGAAACAAACTTCCTAATCGATTGGATTAAACAAGAAATTTAGCGACACAAATATAATAAATTGTGTAACTTAATTCAAAAATGGTAGTGTATACAATGGCATGAATCCGTGTCCCGTCGATTAGAGATCACTTGGATGGATAGCAAGTTGGATCGAACGAAGATGACTTCAAATTGTGCCATGCCCTGTCGCAGGATATACTTAATTTCATTTCATATTCATTGTGGCTATAAAACTTGCAGAAATGTTGTTATAAAGCGTGGCTGGTTTCTTTGTCATTTCTGCCGGGCTCGCAGCATTAGAATACGTCATAATATGACATTTTATAATGAATTATTCCAGGCAAGCTTCAGATGGTTTAATTAGTATGGCTTCTTCCTTACTGCAAGCTTGTTTCGTCTATAGTGCCATTCTCAAGTAAACCTTTAGTTGTTACAGTCTGTGAGTCTACTTACGTTTGTAAGAGTTGTACATGAAGATTTATTTGTGTATCATTTATTTGTGAAATACGTTTGACAGCTAGCATGACACTCTGTTCTTGCTGATGCTTTATGTTTACAGCGTAATCTTTGCTAGTAATTGACGTTAGCTGTGTTTTATTGTTATTACAGTTGTGTTATGATTTGTATCTACGGTTATCTTTTGTTTTCATTTACTGTGTGTTTTATGTGTTCTAAATTTCCAAAATGTCAATAAAATTTCCTAGATAATTTTTATGTTTAAGGTCGATTTGTTCATTGAGAATATCGTTTAGATGCTTTTTCGTTTGCGTATGTATTTCTATTTCTTCCAGAATGTTCGTAGAATGTCCTTTTGGTATTTTGTGTATACCTTTACTGCATTTTAAATGTCTTCTGCTTTACGATTTTGGTTTTTTAGATGTAGGTAAAAGCTTAGTTTGGGGGCCAATTTTGAGTTTGGTTATTGCTCTTTCTACTTTAAACCAACTTAGTTCAATAATTAGAATCTTGACAATACTTTATGCAAAGCTGTTTTCATTTATTAGGTCATCCACTATTTAAGGCTTGATTGGTGTAGCAGTTTGTTGTGAGTTCTTTAAATCTAATGCTGAAGTTTGCCCGGTATAGAATTTAGCGCTGTCGCTACACGATATTTTGTATATGACTGGGTAGACAAAATCAGGAATTTTAGTTTTTCCGCTTAGAATTTTCGTCCTTAGATTGTCGTTTGTTCGGAATATTAGTTTTATGTTTGTTTTGTTTGAGATTTGGTTTATTTTACTCTGTATTTGTCCCAAGTATATTGTCAGTACGTATGTTGATTTCTGTTTAATTTTTTTCTTTTGTTAATTTTATGTCCTTGTGAATGGGTTGATTTTTAGGTTTCGTGTGTTTTTCATAGAGTTTGTGCCATATATTTTGGTTGAAATTAATCTGTTGGGCAATGTGTTGGAGGATTGTAAGCTTAATTTGTAGTGCTTGCTATTCGAGTTGTAAATTGATTACTCTCTTAATCATTGAGATGAAATAGAGATATTTTTGCGATCCTGGGTGACAAGAATTTCCTTTCATTATGTTATCTATAGTAGCTAGTTTCCCACAGGTTTCAAACATGTAATGGTTGTTAATATTGCTGATTTTAAGGTCGAGAAAGATTATAGATTAATTTTTTTCTGTTTCCATAGTGAATTTAATTTTTGGACAAAGTTGCTGAATTCTTTGTGAACTGATAGGATGTCTTCATCGTTTCCATCCATTAATAACAAAGCGTCATCTGCATATCTAAGGTAATATATAATTTTGTTAAGTAATGGCCATTTGGAGCGTACTTCACGAAAAAAAATTGCATCAACAGAAATTACATGACAGTTTACTAACTGATGCAGTTTGGGCTTCTATTCCAACTAGACCTAAGTGCAGATGTAATACACCTTCATGTAGAACTTACATAAAGGTAAGTAGGCTCACCAACTACAACATCTACAGGTTTCCCTGGGAATGACGCTATAGCCGAAACAAGCTTATAATAAGGAAGAAGGACTACTAATTAAACTATCTGGAACCTGGTATAATTTATTACGAAGTTAGCTGGGTTTCTTCCTGTGTCATCATGTTGCCATATTCATCAAGGTTTAGGCTACCGTTGCAAGCGTCATTCATTGGGATTGTGTATTTATTGTATGTTTAGTGCAGATTCAGCGCTTGCATACAAATAATGTATGCTGTCAATATCATCAGTTGTGTCGAACGTTGCAGGATTCGATTTTTACAACTAGCACACACGGGAACGGAACATGATAACTTTAGTGCCTATTTCATTACTGACTCCAAACAGTTACTGAGTGAAAATTTTCAACTGCGACTTTACTTTGCAACTTTTCTTGTTTCTTTTGTTCTTCATTACAGATTCATACATCAATGAATGAAAGGGACGGTAGTAGTTACCATTAGGTTGGACTGAATGAAAGGGACGGTAGCAGTTACCATTAGGTTGGACTTGAGACTTAGTTTCTTGAACACAAACATTTATTTGTGACTACACTCAAAATTGTTATTACCAACAAAATTTGAAAATGTGGAAACGGAATATTTATTTCGCGGAGAAAACTCTTTTAAGCCAAATGAGGTATTCTTATTTTGTATTTGGACTTCCGTGCATTTGTAGATCGATTTTTTTCTTCAGGCATGAGCGCAGTTGATAATTTGTTTACCTCTAGTAGCTCTTGCACTGCAACGTGTTTCTAAAGGTTTGCTGTGTCTTTGAAGGATTGACAGGTTTGTGACGCGTTCACTTGTATTTCTCCAACATGTGATTAATTAAAGATGGCTATTACCTGTCAAGTGTTTGAGTGTTTGAAATGCTGTCCCAGTAGAACCAATCCTAATTTTTATCTTTCCATCATGAAACGATTTTTATATGCGCCAGCATCTGACTTTGCTGATCTTTTTGTGTCTGTTTTTATCCAGGCAGATAATATGTTGTGTATTCTGCGTTTGCTAATGACCACAATATTAGATACAAACTATTTACTACTGACAACAATTTTGTTTAGACACATTTGAAAGTGTTCTTTGTTGTCAACGACTGTCAAAATGTCTATCTGGTAACGAAAGTTGTTATGAATGAGCACAAAGAAGAGCGACCCCATTGCAACTATTTTGTTAATGATCGTAGTATAACATACCGACTTAAAAAAAAGGAAAAGTGACCCATTCTAAGCAATTCAGATTCTCCTACCACCTCATCAACACGTATGAGGCTTAAACAGAAGTAATTGCCTCCACCCTCTCTTTCTGCATCTCGAGGAGCCGTAATGCGATACGATGTGTCGGAAGGAGTGCTTCCGTTATATACGCCCTGACAAAAAATAAGTGATGCACACAGAAAGGAAGGAGGAAACGGAACTTCATGAACTGATATGGTTTGCGATGTTATTTTAGTGATTATAATATCAAGCAAAATCTACAAAGAATATGGCAGTATGAGCCCACGGTGTCAGTATGTGGTTGCACCCTCTCTGGCCGCCATGTATGCGCTGTTGGGATGAGTGTCCTAAAGCAGCTGCATCCTTTCCTGCGGAAAGCTGACCGACAGCTGCTACAACTGATCTTTAATATTCTGGATTCTGTCTGTGGGATAGAGTTCTCATCCGAGCTGGACGTTCTATCGGAGACAGAGCTGGAGATCTTGCTGGCCACGGCAGTAAGTCAATATCGCACACACAGCCATGCATGGGGGGACAGAGTACTATTGAAAAATGTCGCATGGGACGTGGCATATGAGGAAGCAGGATGCCCGTAACTTACAGCGGTGCCAGCTGTGACCTGAAGCTGTACACCCTGGCACAGACACCATAAAGACAAGGGTAATACCGCCGTGCCTCTCCCAAACATTGAAAGCATGGGGCCTCTTCCTAACTCGCCGCCATAGTCGCTCAAGATTATTAGGCAGGTTAGTGCTGAACCGAGATTCATTGCTGAACACAACGCGACAACGGTAGTTCATGCTTCTTGGTCGTGACATTAACTCAAAAGAAGCTGTTTATGTTAAGTGTGGCCTACGCATCGGACTATGTTTTTCTATTTTGACTGCCGATACGCTCCGACGAAGTGGCACCAGATGAAAAGCAATGCTGGAGGGAATCCATTACTTTTTGTTGGATTGCAGCCGCTGATATAAAGTAGTTACAATATGGCTCGTGCAAAATACTCCAGTTATCCCTTTTGGTGGTCTGACATGTCGACCTGCCCTCATTTAATCTAAAATCGGGCTACCATCACACTCGAATGCCCCAGAAATCTGGACACTGCACGATTCGACCAGCCAGCAAAATAAAGACCCACACTGTGGACCCTTCCAAACTCTGTCACGCTCTGATAACGCTGAACCACAAGAGTACGCAGTGTCTCTGTGTCCTTCACAGTAACCATTCAACGTCTGACACTGGTCAGTGCAAACCATCGTGCGCACAGAACTTCACTACTGGCCATTAAAATCGCTACACCAAGAAGAGATGTAGATGATAAACGGGTATTCATTGGACAAATATATTATATTATAACTGACATGTGATTGAATTTTCACGTAGTTTGGGTGCATAGATCCTGAGAAATCGGTACCCAGAACAACCACCTCCGGCCGTAATAACGGCCTTGATACGCCTGGGCATCCAGTCAAACAGAGCTTGGACGGCGCGTAAAGGTACAGCTGCCCATGCAGCTTCAACACGGTACCACAGTTCATCAAGAGTAGTGACTGGAGTATTGTGACGAGCCAGTTGCTCGGCCACCATTGACCAGACGTATTCAGTTGGTGAGAGATCTGGAGAATGTGCTGGCCAGGGAAGCAGTCGAACATTTTCTGTATCCAGAAAGGCCCGTACAGGACCTGCAACATGCGGTCGTGCATTATCCTGCTGAACTGTTGGGTTTCACAGGGATTGAATGAAGAGTACAGCCACGGGTCGTAACACATCTGAAATGTAACGTCCACTGTTCAAAATGCCACCAATGCGAACAAGAGGTGACCGAGACGTGTAACCAGTGGCAACCCAAACCATCACGCCGGGTGATACGCCAGTATGGAGATGACGAATACACGCTTCCAATGTGCGTTCACCGTGATGTCGCCAAACACGTATGCGACCATCAAGATGCTGTAAACAGACCTGGATTCATCCGAATAAATGACGTTTTGCCATTCGTACACCCAGGTTCATCGTTGAGTACACCATCGCAGGCGCTTCTTTCTGTTATGCAGCATCAAGTGTAACAGCAGCCATGGTCTCTGAGCCGATAGTTCAGGCTACTGCAAACGTCGTCGAACTGTTCGTGCAGATGGTTGTTGTCTTGCAAACGTCCCCATCTGTTGCCTCAGGGATTGAGACGTGGCTGCATAATCCGTTACAGCCATGCGGATAAGATGCCTGTCATCTCGACTGTTGGCGATACGAGGCCGTTGGGATCCAGCAAGGCGTTCCGTATTACCCTCCTGAACCCACGGATTTCATATTCTGCTAACAGTCATTGGATCTCGACCAACGCGAGCAGCAATGTCGCGATACGATAAACCGCAATCGCGATAGGCTGCAATCAGACCTTTATCAAAGTTGGAAACGTGATGGTACGCATTTCTCCTCCTTACACGAGGCACCACAACAACGTTTCACCAGGCAACGCCGGTCAACTGGTGTTTGTGTATGAGAAATCGGTTGGAAACTTTCCTGATGTCAGCACGTTGTAGGTGTCGTCACCGGTGCCAAACTTGTGTGAATGCTCTGAAATGCTAATCACTTGCATATCACAGCATACTCTTCTGTTGGTTACCGTAGCAGTCATCTTCGTGGTATGGCAATTTTAATGGTCAGTAGTGTAGTTACATCAGCAATTCGATTTAAATAACGTATTTTACTTTTTATTTTTCCTTTCTGAACTAAGATAGGGTGACTGTTCCGAGATCTGGAGATATCTCTTTAGGCAGATACTAGTGAACTAGGAATGAGATCGATATCCGTATTCAGGTATACATCGCTTAGATAATCATTAGGCTGGAAGAATAGAACATTCACTCCAGAGAGCTTGAATCCATTCCTATCTTATATATGTTGCAGCATTATACGATAAGTAGTCAGAAGAAACAATAACAATGGCAGATATCACACGTTGGTTCAAAAGAAAATAATTCAACATTGTGGCAAGGGTATTTGCAAACATTACCGACGATAACCTCCAACCCAAGTGTTTCGCGACTAGCTACTCGAATCATTTGCCCCCAGAAGTAGCGTGGTTCGACTTTCTTTTTCAAGTAGTCTCCTGTTCCATTAAACACGATCAAAGTGTACTAGCGCGAAAAGAGGCCTCAAATTTCAACTGTCGATGAACGGAAATCTTACGAAAATATTTCAGTACGGTATATGAAGTTTATTCATTCTTTGTGGTGAGCAATCTATGAGCAGATTTGGAGAACACAATGATAAGCGCTAAGTATTTTGAGTTATATGGCAAGCGGAGCTGTTTATAAACAGCAGAATATAATACACCAGGAGGAAGTTCTGATTTCACTCAGCAGAAGTTGGGGCGATGCTCCGTGGTAAACGCCAGAAGCTGTCTGCCAAGGGAATATCATGGGAAGCGACAGGTAAAATTGCTAGCGCTAAGAGCGACCCGTGCTTGTACGTTTGCCGAGATTATAGCCGTATCTGACGAGTTACTTGAAAAAGAAAATGTTATTAGTGATACTGAAACCTCCAACCACTTCAGAGGAGTATATTTCCAATGACTCATTTGAATCAGAGGTACGCAAATTTGCAAATCTGTTGTAGTTACTACGTTTAACGAACGTAATGGAAAGTGCTTCGACATATGATTACGCTCATGAAATGCATGAAATACGAGGTTGGTATTGAATGAATGCTGTTGAAGGCCTGATGGTGTTTTATGCATACTATTTCATTTATATTCGTAAAATTAATAAAAATAATAATAACTACAACAGTAATGATGGTGTAGTAGTAATACTCTTTGTTGCTAATCGGGTAATATGTGAAGACTTTCCAACTGACCTTCATATCGAGCAGACTGTCACTGCCTCTGATCCCTGTCATAAAGGGACAGAAGAACAGACGCAAAAGGTCATTTCGGAAAGACTGAAATACACCTCACAATGGAAGTTCAAGCAGGAGAGGTGTAATGAATGTTTCTCGTTCTGAAAAATACTATCATTGTCCGTTTAATTGCTTTGAGAAAGTAGATGAAAGCAATCTGGGGTAATCCTTCAAAACATTTTTGGAATATTGGTGACTTTGATGTACAGAATACATTTGTTAGATATCCTAAGGAAAGTATGCAGACAGCAGGTAACCTCTGAATATTTTTCATCTTTATTCGCTAATGTCATGACACCTGGCGCAAACTAAATTTCAGAAAACGTGTAAGACAAAACCCAGTTCTTACTCTTCGATTAAAATACGACGGACGTAGACTCACTGAGAAGAGAAAAGTAGCTGACGTCTGGTCCCACTTAGATTACATTCCTCTTGTTCACAGATTTTTCTTGCCATTAAAAGCAACATGTCTGAACAATGGACACGTCTGTGAATGAGTACTTTCAAGCAACGAGGTATACAGTGAAGTCTTCTAGTAACTATGTCTAAATAGTTTCATATGATTATTTGACATTACGTTTTGTTGTCAGAGTGTGTGATTTTGGTAACGTAATTTTATGGGCGCTACAGTAATGTGCTTATTTTTGTATATTTCATGTGTTACTGTATGTTTCTCGTTGTTTTTGTCTCTGCATGGAGGAATATAGATGTTAATAGCCATCTAGAACAAAAGGGACGTTGGAATCCAATTATTCAGATGTGTGAACCAATTGCAAACTTAATCAACTCCCATTTTGGCGCTTACCATTTTGATCCCCCCGAGCAGTCCACATGCAGGGATAACGATGTAACTAGTGCACAATGTGGTTATTTTCCCTGCTATGTGCGCGTAATGTCAGATGACTTTGCTCAGATTAGACAGCTTTTGCGACTTCGTGATATTTCCCTTGGGTACGTGGAATTAGCGTATCAGTAAACCCCCGGCCACCAGTAACGTAAGAGTTTTGCTATGTTTCCTCGGGAAAAATTCGTTTGAAGTTTTAATCTCGTCAGCTAGTTTTAACAGTTTCAGTGTCGATGAAATTTTTTGCTGTGAGATTTAGGTATATGGCAAACAGCGTGTGTCATTGCAAGCTGAAACTGGAATATTTGCGAACGTCTGTGACATTCTTGGAAGATTATTTCTACGTTGATGTAAATGTCAGCGTCTTTATTAAGAGTGCTGCTGCGCCACAGACATTATATTTTTTTTAATTAGCCGGGATTACTCTGGTAAACATTCGAGACAGCGGCTCTACCTCCGCTTCCTTCCGTTCGCAAGTTTTTCCTCTCACTCTCTGGAACTGAAATAAAGTTTGCGAATTCCCAGAGCTCAAATATTTGTCGTCCTTTACCGCTTTCGACAAAGCTCTCCGTGAGGTCTCCTTGCGGTTAGTAATAAAACAAACCGGCTCCGTGTACACTTCCCACTGTGTTCCTTTAACAGAAACTCCAGCTGCCCGAGTGCAAGCTTAGAAGAGTGCCGTTTCCGATACCCTGTATTTTACTGTTTTAAAATGGATAGAGAGATCTAAAATTTACAAGATAAAACGACTTTTTAATCGTCTCAAGCTTCACAGAGTATTACCACGGCAACGAAACTGTAAAGAGCGGAGATAACGAGGTAGGCACCTGTAATCTTGTAGATATCTCTCACTGAACCTTCATGGATTAAATCCTTAATATTTAATGTTAACAAATATATCTTCGGAAGATTCCAATAGTAAACAAATCCTGAAATACGATTTTTTTTTTATGAAACATGTTGAGGTATGGCAACTTCTCGGCAAGTAAAGAATCGAATCACAATAAATATCACAGAACTATTTTATTTTAAAACTAACTAGAATATGTTCAGAACGTATCTTTAGTTCCACAAAGTCGCCAATAACGTTTATGTATCCTGTGAACCCCATACAAAATATTTACTCCACCGGCTTTCGGCCTTCTCTCACAATAACTTTTCTACTATTTATTGAACTCTCACGACTTTACCTATATTTTTCTAGTTTCAAATAAATTTGAATAAGAAAATATATTTGGAGGCAACTTCTCGAGCAATTTCTGCTATCGAAATTTGATAAAGCCCAAGTCACAGTTAGTGTCATCAATATTAACAATTTCGGCAAAATTTAGTGATCTACAGACATCATTCCTTTGGAAATGACTACGAAATTCTTCTACGAATTTGCATGTTCATTAGTGGGTGTTCACCTGTTTACACGAGTCTCCTATTTAGTGGTTTGGAACTTCATCACAGAATTCAGATGGTCTTCAGTATACTGTTTCATTATAAGCCATACTTATTCCCCCTCAAAATTCATGTATTGCCTGTTCGTCACATTTTCACCAAAAGCAAAGACGAAATGACAAAGAACTTCTCGTTACGAAACAAGCTTCATCTTCGAAGGGATCTGAAATCGGGCCAATTTTTGACAATGGAATAAACGTCACGTAAGTATGGCGGCTTGAGTCAAGTCATGCAGACTGTAGAAGAAACAGCTACATTTTTATTATCATTACTTTCAAGTTAGGGTATTTTTAGGGATTACAGCTGTTAGCACCAGATGAGCTGATATCATTAAGAAGTTGATTTACAGGATAACCTTCATTACTTTTCGCGTTTATCCGTTTTTTGCATTTACATTTTTTAATATTTAAGTCCGTCAGTTTTTACATTTTTTCTTCATGAATTCATTTCTTCACTACCGTTATGTTGCTCTCATCATTCAGTCTTAGAAATATTGTCCCTAGGTTGAAGTTTCGTACCTTGTATGGGCCCCGGACTGATGAACAATAACTTGTCGAGTGAAGAAAGTGTTTCTATTTCTTATAAAACATGCTCTTAATTTCATGCATGATTTATTTAATAAAAGAAAAAGTAACATTAAATCCTCCGATATGCAGCAGCCCAAAGGTAGAGACAGAAATTTCTACTTTTCTTACTTTATTAGAGTCTGATCTCACAACGTCTTTAGATTTCTTTATGCTGATTTCTTTTTTTCTTTCTTTGTTAGAGTCTGAACTCACAATGTCTTTAGATTTCTTTATGCCGATTTCTCCTTTTCTTTCTTTGTTAGTCTGATCTCTCAATGGGTTTTAGATTCCTTTGTGCTGGTTTCCTCGTGAACTACTTAGATGATTAGTTAATAACCTAAGTTACGTAAATCTTAAATCTAACTTTCTTGTGTGTTACTTGAAGGTTATTTATCATGATTCTTCTATGAGTTTGTTTCAAAATAAAATGAGAATAAACTTCTCTTTTCCTTGTGCGACATACATACAACGAAGAACCTATGTCTTTTGGTAGGTCAAGGAGGCTTAAGAAATGGTCACACAGGCATGCTGTTGGGATGGATATGACAAGATTTTCTGCTTTCTTCATCACTACGATGAAATCAAATACGATGCCACCCTACGAAATTTGCAGCCTCATGTAAACCATGTTTGTTTAATCAGCGGAGATAGTGATTGTCATTTCTTTCTCTGATTGCCATGAAACGGCAATATACTTGATTTCATTGACATGTTTCAGGCTGTGACACTCAATATTACGATGACTGTGCTTGGGAATTTTATTTCTTAATTTTTGCACGATCCAGTAATGAAATAGGACATCCTATTTAAATATCTTGTTTTTGGATGTTTACGGGAGTAAGCTTTCCTTATCCTATCCCTCAGTACCACAGACATTTGTAAAGTGGTTTTTGTTTTTCTAATGTAGGACGGAAAGTTACGCAGTAATCATATTCGTTTTAAATATGATTTATGGAGTGACAAAATAACACATTAAACGCACCATTATTGGTTTCAGTTAACACCGTAAGCCATCTTCAGGTTCCATTACTATCTTGGCCGCATAGTAACAGTCAACAGCACATCGAAATACTCACAAAACTCTATTCGTTTTGACGTGCAAATCTGAGATTGGGACCCTCGTTCATAGAAAGTATTTTTGAATGGACTGGACACAATCTTCTGATTAAGCAGAGTGAATAATTTTTGTGATTTCAATTTACGGACGGTTCGTAATCTCCTGTGTAATCAATTTTTGAGTAGAATAAACACAAACTTTCAAGCCTAAGGAGCGAATAGTTTTTGAGACGTAAGTGTCTCGATAGTTTGGTTAATTACTGATTCACTTTTTTCGACAGCGTTCCTTTAAGACTGCAAAAGTTGTGGGCCGAGAAATTTACAAGAACTGTCTCATACGAACGTTCTGGCTTTTGGATGTTTGCAATGGAATTTTGGCAAAAACGATAAGGTAATTTTTTAAAATTCAATTACCAGTTCACTCACCAAGATGCCCTCTCTCCTCCGGTAAAGGTCTAAAAATCACTGAACGTCTACATCCAAATAAATATTGTACAAGAAACTGTACAGTACATGGCAAAGGGCATTTGCTACCATTATTAGGGAGTTTCTCTCTTTCTTTCCAATAAAATATGTACGGATGACAAATGAGTGTCTATATATAACGACAAAAGGCGGCTACTTGCATTAATGAAGAGCCATTTGTAATATCATAAAGTGTCAGCGTGCGAACCATTCAACGAAACATCATCGATTTGGGCTTCCAGAGCCGAAGGCCCAGTGGTATACCCTTGATGACTGCACGGCACAAAGCTTTACTCGTCGCCTGGGCCCGTCAACACGGACATTGGGCTGTTGATGACTGGAAACATGATGGATACCTGGTTGGACGAGTCTCGTTTCAGATTGTATTAAGCGGATGGACGTGTAGGGGTGAGGAGACGACCTCATGACTCCATGGACCCTGCATGTCGTCAGGCGACTGTTGAAGCTAGTGAAGGCTCTGTAATAGTGTGGGGAATGTGCAGTTGGAGTGATATGAGACCCTTGATATGTCAGATACGACTCTTAACAGGTGACACGTACATAAGCATCCGGTCTGATCACCTGCGTCCATTCACGTTTATTGTCCATTCCGACGGGCAATTCCAGCAGGACTATGCGACACCCCACACGCCAGAATTGCCACGAAATAGCTCCAGGAACACTCTTCTGAGTTTAAACACTTCCGCTGGCCACCATACTGCCCAGACATGAACAGTATTGAGCATATCTGGGATGCCTTGGAACGTACTGCTTAGGAGAGATCTGTACCCCTTCGTAGTCTTCCGGATTTATGGACAGCCCTGCAGGATTCAAGGTGTCAGTTCCCTCTAGCACTACTTCAGACATTGTATTTTGAGTTAAACGGGGACCTAGAAACGACGGAGAGGCTTCGGTCTACCCTAGCCCTCAGTGGTATACAACCGCACAAGAGGCGACAGCAGTCCACTCACCCCACTGCAGCCCCACACAGAACCCAGGGTTATGATGCGGCACGGCCAAAAGTGGACCATCCCCCCCTCCCGGGAAGGTCTCATACCAGAGGAATGTAAGCCCAAATGTTTGCGTGATAGAATAATTACACGCGTACGTGGAGACAGCCTTCAACACGGCGTCTTGCGGGGCCTCTGTTTGCTCGGGGGTGCCCTACACGATATTAGCCAGTCGTATCAGTTTCTTTGGCTCTTCAGTGATTTTAATAATGTTAATTTCTTAGCCGCACGGAGTGGCCGCGCGGTTTGAGGCTCCATGTCACGGACTGTGCGGTCCGTCCCGCCGGAGGTTCGAGTCCTCCCTCGGGCATAAGTGTGTGTTGTTCTTAGCATAAGTTAGTTTAAGTAGTGTGTACGACTAGGTACCGATGACCTCAGCAGTTTGGTCCCTTAGGAATTCACACACATTTGAACATTTGTTAATTTCTTTTAGTTCCTCTGTTTCGTCAAGTGGGATCTTACGCACCCGACTGAGCATTGCTCTGAAATACGGGGTTTTATTTTCATCTGAGTGGCAAGAACTGTTGAATTTATTGTGGAACTCAGTAATATGAAATGTTGTATGTACGTTTACTATATTTGTTAAAATGATATAGAAATAGAACGACTCTTTTTAGCAACGAAGGAAGAAAATTTAGATGTAGAAATGGTCACTTGTCCCCTTTTCCCGTCCCAGTTGTGAATAGTGCGCTAGGTGATCGACACGTGGTAAGCCCCTTTTTGAGCTTGGCTCACTCTCTCTGTACTTTTACCTTCACTGTCTGGTCACGCGATATTTGTAGAGGTACGTTGGTTCACTCGTGCTCCGACACACGCTCTCGGAGCTTCAATAGTAAACCACACTGTCAGCACATTGCTAGTACTGCCTGCCATTGGAGTTTATATGGTACCCCTCTGTGGGTGGACTAAACCACTTGAAGATTCTTCCAATCAATTTCATTTTGGCATCTACTTTTCTTACGATTATTTTTATGTGGTTATTCCGCTTTAAATCGCTTCTTATGTATACTCCCAGATTTTTAATCGACGTAACCGTTTTCAGTCAGTGATTGTTCGGCTATCGTATGATAAAAGAATAACCCTTTTTTCCTGTTTATATGAAATAAAGCGTGTCCATAAGTAAAATTCCAGTTCCAAAACGTTGTAAAAAGCGAACAACTGCTCAGAATGGAGTCAAATTTGAATAGCGTATTATTGACGCACGGGGAAACGTGGAACAAAACAAAATTTTAGAAATAGATGGTGCCGTAAGCGTCTTAACGTAAATACGATCGGCTACAATTGACAGATGAATCGCAGTACGATGGCTGTGGTTGCACAATACGCCATCCGTACCGGTAAACTCTCATTGCTGCACAAGTTCGACAGCCAACAGCTGTGGCACTGTTAGTAAGGTAATCCCATCCACCGTGACAATGTCTTACATGTCGGATGGGAAAAATCGATGTTGAATTGTCCTAGAGACAAAAACCACATAAAAAGCAAAATGACATTCGTTTCTAATCGTCGTGAGACTGACGCAAGACATTTTCAGGATACTGTCCAATCCGTGCCTTCTATTAAGCTACGTTCGTAATTGGAGCACTTAACCAATATCTTTCGGAAAATCCCACAGCCACAGGTCACATGGATTATGATTAGGTGAGCGGGATGGCCAGCCTTTAGTGAAAAGGCGCTTGATAATTTTAGCATTTCGGAAATTCCTCTACAGGAGCCGCGTTACTGGTGTGCAGTGTGCGGTGGAGTGCCATCTTGCGTAAAAATAATCCTATCCACACATCCGCGCTGTTGAAAACGACGTTGGTGCGTAAACGTCTCAATATCGTTTAACAGTGATGGTACAGGTAACAGAATCTACAGGACTCATGTCCTCGAAAAACGACGGCCCTATATAAATACGCGGTCCACCCTCACCACACAATCATTTCTGCAAAATGAAGTTGTACCGTTTGACTTGCGTGCGGATTTTCGGTTGGCCATATTCTGCAATTCTGCGTATTGACGTATCGTTGGAGATGGAAATGGACTTCGTCTGTCCACAGAATGTTCCATGGCCATTCTTTGTCCCTGTCGGGCTGGTCTAGCACGTGGATGGGTGACCATCCAGTCTACCGAGCGCTGTCGGCAAGCGAGGTGCACTCAACCCTTGTGAGGCAAACTGAGGAGCCACTTGATTGAGAAGTAACGGCTGCGGTCTCGTAAACTGATATACGGCCGGGAGAGCAGTGTGCTGACTACATGGTCCTCTGTATTTGCATGCAGTGACGCCAATGTCTGAGGATGACACGGGGGTCGGTCGGTACCGTTAGGTCTTCATGGCCTGTTCGGGCGGAGTTTAATTTGTCGTTCATTGTCCACTTCCATGAGAGGAATAAAATTCCAGAGTGAACTCCTAAACACGGGCGATTTTGTATGGATAACAACGCAGGATGTTTCGTAGGATTTTATGCACCGTGTTCGCAGGCATGTCCAACGTTTGGACAATTCCCTGTGCATTACACCGTTGCACACGACTGCTCGAACCCTCCTGCAATGCTATGGGCACATCTTCGACAGACGTCAAATCAACTGCTTTCCTCCCTCTTCCACATTGCACCTCAAAAGAACCTGTCTTTTTCGAATTTGGTTAGAATTTTCTCCAGACCCTTAGGAGACAGACATAGCAATGTCTGGAACTTCTTCAAGACTAATGGCGCAAAGTCATTGTTCCTGTAAACCAGCAGCGCACTATCCTCTATGGAGACAGTGGTGCTGGGCGTCTCGGCAGCAAACTGTGAAACAGCCCTGTGCCATGCGTGTTTTGATATGTTCATACTGACGCTTACAGCACCATCTATTGGTCATTTTTTCCATACCGTTTCCACCTGCGTCAATTATATGCTGTTCAAATTTGACCTCATTCTGAGCAGTCGTTCTCTTTCTACAGTGGTTTGCAACTATAACTGTGGACAATTTATTGACACCTGTACGTTACAGTTATTTATGTTGAGGAATCAACTGCCAATCTCGGCATCAAAGGTCGATCTTTTGCACATCCTTCAATTCCTTACAATTTTGTAGCGTTGATTTCTCTTTAGGCGACACAGCAACATTCGCAACCGTCTCATAGGGCTTCCGACTTACCTACATTGCGAATTGCAATGGTTCTATAACACTTCTTTCGAGCATGCTACTTTTATTGAAGATTTCTCTGCATCAAAGAGCGATTGAGCTGGTCTGCTACTCCTCACGCTCGGATTTTGTTCGTTATGCGGTGACACGGAACTGTATCGAACGTCTTTCGGAAGACAATGAACATGGCGTCACTCAAACGCCATATCTGCTGCCAGCAGGGTCTCGTCACCGACAGATCGAACTGGGTTTCACAAGATTATTCTGAAAGACCATAATAAGCATCCATATAACTTCTTAGACTATCTTACAACAGATTTGTGATAGTGACTGGGACATACATAGACACCACAACAGTATAACGTGAACGTGTATATTTTTTACGCGGGTAATCCATGTGTAAACATACTATGTAGCAAAATATTTTCTAGTTTGAATCTTTGCGGCAAGTGAAACTCTCGTTCCGGACGGGGCGGCCCCCAGATTCGAATTTTTAGCGTTCAGATCAGTGTATGCCTCAAGTTTGACTAACAGCTGCGACTTCTCATACATTTCCTTCCATAAATTCCATTGTCCATTGAGGATATACTTCTATCGTATAGCCTGAAACCTCCAGGAGAAAGGACAAGGCTGACTTTCACTTAAATTCAGCCTTAGGGATGTAACTGAGATTACACAGTTTTAATTTGTGGCAAACGTTCTCACAGTGTGTACTCTGCTGGAAGAGTAGAGAAAGTCATCGCCAAGTCACGTTTGTTCTAGGAAATAATCATGTAATATTTGAGGACAACAAATCCCCAATAAATATAATGTATTTTGAGAGAAAATGTAAATACACTCCTGGAAATGGAAAAAAGAACACATTGACACCGGTGTGTCAGACCCACCATACTTGCTCCGGACACTGCGAGAGGGCTGTACAAGCAATGATCACACGCACGACACAGCGGACACACCAGGAACCGCGGTGTTGGCCGTCGAATGGCGCTAGCTGCGCAGCATTTGTGCACCGCCGCCGTCAGTGTCAGCCAGGTTGCCGTGGCATACGGAGCTCCATCGCAGTCTTTAACACTGGTAGCATGCCGCGACAGCGTGGACGTGAACCGTATGTGCAGCTGACGGACTTTGAGCGAGGGCGTATAGTGGGCATGCGGGAGGCCGGGTGGACGTACCGCCGAATTGCTCAACACGTGGGGCGTGAGGTCTCCACAGTACATCGATGTTGTCGCCAGTGGTCGGCGGAAGGTGCACGTGCCCGTCGACCTGGGACCGGACCGCAGCGACGCATGGATGCACGCCAAGACCGTAGGATCCTACGCAGTGCCGTAGGGGACCGCACCGCCACTTCCCCGCAAATTAGGGACACTGTTGCTCCTGGGGTATCGGCGAGGACCATTCACAACCGTCTCCATGAAGCTGGGCTATGGTCCCGCACACCGTTAGGCCGTCTTCCGCTCACGCCCCAACATCGTGCAGCCCGCCTCCAGTGGTGTCGCGACAGGCGTGAATGGAGAGACGAATGGAGACATGTCGCTTCTGCCTTCGTGCCAATGATGGTCGTATGCGTGTTTGGCGCCATGCACGTGAGCGCCACAATCAGGACTGCATACGACCGAGGCACACAGGGCCAACACCCAGCATCATGGTGTGGGGAGCGATCTCCTACACTGGTCGTACACCTCTGCTGATCGTCGAGGGGACACTGAATAGTGCACGGTACATCCAAACCGTCATCGAACCCATCGTTCTACCATTCCTAGACCGGCAAGGGAACTTGCTGTTCCAACAGGACAATGCATGTCCGCATGTATCCCATGCCACTCAACGTGCTCTACAAGGTGTAAGTCAATTACCCTGGCCAGCAAGATCTCCGGATCTGTCCCCCATTGAGCATGTTTGGGACTGGATGAAGCGTCGTCTCACGCGGTCTGCACGTCCAGCACGAACTCTGGTTCAACTGAGGCGCCAGGTGGAAATGGCATGGCAAGCCGTTCCACAGGACTACATCCAGCATCTCTACGATCGTCTCCATGGGAGAATAGCAGCCTGCATTGCTGCGAAAGGTGGATATACACTGTACTAGTGTCGACATTGTGCATGCTCTGTTGCCTGTGTCTATGTGCCTGTGGTTCTGTCAGTGTGATCATGTGATGTATCTGACCCCAGGAATGTGTCAATAAAGTTTCCCCTTCCTGGGACAATGACTTCACGGTGTTCTTATTTCAATTTCCAGGAGTGTATTTTATGAGATGCTAATATAGGAGACTGTTCTCAGTAAAACACTCCATGTAATATGCGCTCAATGTTAAAATGTTAATTGGTTAGAGGGATAACAGCTGCTAGAATGGAACCCGAACACTCATAGAGGGTGTTCAGCAAACGCAAATAATGGTTAAAATTTGGTGGAGCTTGCAACACATTTCTACATGTAAAATATGTCAACAGTACTCGAGCATGCATTCGCTCACACACACACACACACACACACACACACACACACACACACACACACACACACAGAAAATGTTTATCCCTTCAACTTACAGGTTAAGTAGCACTAGTAACAATGCAACGTTCGATTTCTTTACCATATATGATTTATGACGCAAAGAACCTTCAAATTACATTTTCCACATATAAATTGTTCTGGTCCATTACTTATGGAGAAATACATCGATGGTAGAGGCAGGAGACTATTCAGATTTGGCACAACTTTGAAATATAGAAGGCCTTAACCCCACAATTGTTTGTTAAGCATTACATGTTTCAGAATCTCATCATCACACTGAAGCAGTGACACAAAGTGAATAAGAAAATTGACAGAGGCAAATATGTAAATAACAACATAAGTATGCATCTTAGTATTCCATACACAGAATTTTCAGTTACTATCGTACTTGCATTTAAATCAAACTTTAATAAAAAAGCTCACGAAAACAAGTACATAGACTGAATATAATACGGATCTCATTTTGTATAGCTGTATTTGATAGTGCCGTTATCTATTCGAAGGGAACAAATGCCAAAATGACTGTGATGATTAAGCTAGCAAAGGAGTTATCAAGGCTGGTAGGTGGCGTTGGCATTAGTCACAGAAATGAAGTCAAAGGCCGGCCGAGTGGTTCTAGGCGCTACAGTCTGGAGACGCGCGACCACTGCGGTCGCAGGTTCGAATCCTGCCTCGGGCAAGGATGTGTGTGATGTGCTTAGGTTAGTTAGGTTTCAGTAGTTCTAAGTTCTAGGCGACTAATGACCTCAGATGTTAAGTCCCATACTGCTCAGAGCCATGTGAACCATTTTTTTTGAAGTAAAAGAGTAACTTTACAAATAACTATGCACTGCAGTTCATGAACAACTTGACAAAGATACTTTTATCCTATTTTTATGGAGGAGAAACTCATATACTGACAGCATGAAATATGTGTCGTTAGATAGCGTTGTGAATAATATTACAGAGGCAGTATTTAGTCAATGGTCAAAACAGAAGACATATTTGAAATCAATAACTGCCGTTTTACAAGTCAGAAATGAAATATAAGTTGTGGAAGAATAAGTCTACAAACCTTACTAAATAAAATGTTAAGTAAGTATCTCAAAAGGTAATCATATTACAGTAGATGGAGATATAATAAATGATATACAACAGAATCATTTAGGTGGGACTATATTACTGGCAACAACCAAAAATAAAAGGTAACTATAATTACAATGAAAGGTATTTCTGCAATTAAAATAAAACTTAATAGTAGAGTAGTTGAATATATGACAATCCAACTGTTATCAGTTTACAACCATCACAAAATGACGAAATGTTACAAGAGTATGACCAGCTGTTTCCATATTACAATAGTCAAACACTTAATGGATGATGTACAGTGTAACCATTTAGGTAAGCCTATATGTGTGGCAACAATTTGAAATAAAATAAAAGCTTGTATTACAATTTCTTTCTCCCCTTCTCTTTCCCCTCTTTTTTATTTATTTCGTATTAAATGTGTAAAGGCATAATATTGCAATAGATAACAGCTTAGGTGGAAGTAGATGCTTCCTCATCATACATTCCACATTATCGGCATAGTAAAGTTAACTTCTCATATCGAAAATGGTTACATTACATGTGCAACTCATTGTGGATAACATTACAAAATTGAAAGTTTGAGTTTTGCTACCATCTCAAAAAGCTTGTTTTGTTAGATATAATTCTGCGTTTCCATATTGTTATAAACTTTTGCACTGCATTATTTATAACTATATGTCCAAACGGAATATATTAATTCCTGAGTAGTATGACCAATATTTCAGCATTTCAACTGCCTACGCCCCAGATTTGTCGACAAATAACCCTAACTCTACATCCTCAGCCACGACAAGCTGTTTTCCGGTGTCCTCAAGCATCAACTTAAGGGAAGAAGCTATGTAATATAGCTTTACGCTTTTAATATGAAATAAAGATGAACAGGGAGAAAAGAAAGTGAAAATTGGACTATTAGCTCCTATTTTATTTCAAATTGTTGTCACTCATTTAGGCTCTCGTTTAGACTTACCGAAACGGTTATATTGTATGTCATCCATTTTTTGTTCTACTGTTGTAATATGATTACAGCTGCTCATACTCTTGTGACATTTCATTTTGTGATAGTTGTAAACTGATGACAGATGGACTGCTATACAATCAGATACTGTACCATTAATGTTTGTAAAAAGTTACAGAAATCCCTTTTATTGTAATAACAGTTTTTTATTGCTACTTGTTGTTATTAATCTAGGTCCACATAAATGATTCTGTTGTATGTTATTTATTATGTGTTTTTCTACTGCATTATGAACACTCTTTTATGATAATTATTTAGTGTTGTTATTTTTTCACAACTTGTGTTTCAATTCTGATCGACATCGATTTTATGTTTATATTGTACCACACCACTTATTGATTGCAAATATGTCTTCTGTTTCTATTATTGACTAACAACTATCTCTGTAACAGTGTTCGCTAATGAATCATTTTTGTTGCTGTCAATAAATGAGTTTCTCCTCCATAAAAGTAGCATAACTGTATCTTTATCAAGTTGTTCACTATGTTCCAACAGGCAGTTAACATCAATGCATAATCGTTTTTTAAGTTTCTCTTTGACTTGAGTTCTGTGATTAATGCTAGCACCACTTACTGGCTCATTACTTCTCTATATGCCGCAGTCAGTATGACAATGGTTCTCTTCAAATAGCCAACTGCACTGTCAAATATGCCTATGTGAGACGAGATTGATTTATATTCAATGCACTCACTTTCATAAGCTTCTTACTAAAAGTTAATTGGAATGTAAGTATGATACTAATTGAGATTTGTTTATATGCAATACTAAGATGCATACTTATGTTTTATATATGTATTGCTATCATTAATTTTCTTCTACAATTTATTCCACAAATTCAATCTGATGATGAAATTTTGAAATGTGTAAAAAAGAATTGTCCACTCAAGACCTTTGTATATTTCAAAGTTTATTGTCAAGTGTCACAATGATAATTAAATGTCGAAAATGAATGCAGAAATACATCATCAACACAAGAAATTTGATGTTTACATCAAGTAATCAAGTACAACAATGTTATTCTCCATACTGAAACGTGCACATGCACCCACACAAATATATATATATATATATATATGTCAAATTGCTCTCTGAAACATGACTGTGAATGGGAAAATTAAATGTCTTATATCCAAATAGTTCCAAATAAGATGCTTTACAGACAATTGACATTACACATTGGGTGTAAATGAGATGATGTATCATAAATTAACTGAACAATCTTGTAACTGCAGAAACACATGCCGGCTAAAATACTATAGTAAATAGGCAAGCAAATGAAAAATAGGCAGTATGAACTAATATTAGCTAACATGGGGCAACTGATCACAGTTTCACAATAGCATGAGGAAAACGGTAACACTGGAAAACGGCTACTCTGCAAAACAGTTACACTGGAAAAGGAAACTTTGTAGCATACACCCCTCAGTATGTGACAGCCAATTAGCTGATACCCCAAATAGCTGTCACTGTGTGTAGCTGACTTCAATTGCACATTCATACTGTCAGCTACTGGTGTTGCAATACACTTTTAATTTTCAGTTACTGACACCCATCGTGGTTTTAGAATACTGTTTCAGTTCTGAAAGCCTGTTTGTTTGTGTCAACTCTTAGTTTCTTGGCTGTTTAGCACTGTAGTTTCTGTTGGGTGATATCATAAACTAGTGTTGTCAACAAGATGACAAATGTTTTGTACTGAAAGATAAAGGTAATTCACTAGCATGGAGTCGCTATAATGCTTTGACGATTTCTTACCTGCACAAATGTTTAGTATTACTGCTCAGTATGGTATTTCATCAAAGAATGAGAGCAGAAGATAACAAACGTTATGAAATACAAGATGAAGTTGATAGCCTTGCATGAGGGCTCTATAATGATTAAATGACTCTGATTGTGGCTTTATAGAAACGAGTGTTTGATGAATTTAGACAATGAGATAACACTTTTTGCTTTGGTAATTTTGTCAGCATCTGCACTTCAAACTGTAAGTTACATCAACAATGTGCTCATATGCGTTTTGCAGTGTCATAGAACCAATTGTTATGTATTTTAATGAACTTCATGTTTGGTACAAAGGTCGAACTGCCCTCACCTCCTAATCTATAATTTATTTCAGTAGCGGCAATAACTGAACCATGTATGTTTTAACAACTAATCCAGACAATTGAGATGTGGAAATACTGCATTTAAAGGTATAATGTGTTTGCATAGTGTAATACAACAACTGAACTTTGGTCTTCAACAAGTCCCGAGATCTGTAATTATACATATGTAACACCGCTGGGTAGCAGTTTTCGACAAACTGACACGTAACCTAATTATCGTTCATTTGTTTAAGGTAAGAGACCGCCCACTGGTACTGCACATGAGTATGAATGCAAGTACAAAACCCACAAAGCTTTTGAATCCCTGTATTTTCTGCTCTTTACACTCTATCGTCTTTTCTTTCTTTCAGAAAGCTGCATTGGGACATTTATTCGCAGGGACGAGATACTGGGATATAAATGTGTTCCTTTATGGACGCAGTGGGTACAGAAGTGGTCGCCGCAGTTCTGTGATTATGGACGGAGTCATCCAGAGGCCGTAACACCAGGGGGTGTTCTGGTAAAACTAGGACACTGTGAACTTCATTACCCACCTGAGTTTTCAGGAATACTTTTCAGACGGATATGAAATGCTCTTAGACAGATAAGGAGTCATAGAGTGCAAAAAGCATTACACGCTCTGTTAGCTTCGAGTGTCGCAGAAGCAGGAAAGGAGGTCGCCAAGTGTTCTTAATCAAACTTTTGTAAAACGAACGCTGGCTCGTTCATGAAAATTATTGTGTGTGTGTGTGTGTGTGTGTGTGTGTGTGTGTGTGTGTGTGTGTGTGTGTACGTGCCTTCCCACACATTTTCCGGGATGGTATGTCACGCTTTTGGCGAGAAAGAGCTCCAAACTTCTGCTCCTGTTTTCGAGACAGTTAACATCATTGGTTAATCAAGTCATACTACGTAAGGGACTGGGTTTTGGTATCATATTTCGAAACTTTTCGTTGGACGAAATTCGCAATATTTTCCGTAATTTGCCCGAAAGTTTTCAACGCTCGGAGGATCAGCGCAATTCCTGCAATAGCGAATGTAGACATACTTCTTCTTAGGTAACTCAAAAGCTTTGAATTATTTTGCCTCACTGAATACGTATGGAGACAATCATGACATACAAAAGGAAAAATGTTTGAATCATGTTACAAAAAGGCATCATAAGTCAGTGTGTTTAGACAAAGTCTCTCGTATATACATAGATGAGTACACCTATTTTCTTCATAAGTATTTTATTTTCAATACTTATATCCCAAAATTCGGATAGGATACAATTGCAACTCGTACCGTCGGGGGTCGTCGGTGTTTGCTAACAGACTCTTGTTTTAATTTTCAACCACAGATAAAAGTATAGACCATTCTGAGCTTCCTGAACGACTATTCCAATGCTCTCCGAATGTAGTCTTAAGAGGGTCTGAGATTTTGCACTCCTGGAAATTGAAATAAGAACACCGTGAATTCATTGTCCCAGGAAGGGGAATCTTTATTGACACATTCCTGGGGTCAGATACATCATATGATCACAAAGACAGAACCACATGCACATAGACACAGGCAACAGAGCATGCACAATGTCGGCACTAGTACAGTGTATATCCACCTTTCGCAGCAATGCAGGCTGCTATTCTCCCATGGAGACGATCGTAGAGATGCTGGATGTAGTCCTGTGGAACGGCTTGCCATGCCATTTCCACCTGGCGCCTCAGTTGGACCAGCGTTCGTGCTGGACGTGCAGACCGCGTGAGACGACGCTTCATCCACTCACAAACATGCTCAATGGGGGACAGATCCGGAGATCTTGCTGGCCAGGGTAGTTGACTTACACCTTCTAGAGCACGTTGGGTGGCACGGGATACATGCGGACGTGCATTGTCCTGTTGGAACAGCAAGTTCCCTTGCCGGTCTAGGAATGATAGAACGATGGGTTCGATGACGATTTGGATGTACCGTGCACTATTCAGTGTCCCCTCGACGATCACCAGAGGTGTACGGCCAGTGTAGGAAATCGCTCCCCACACCATGATGCCGGGTGTTGGCCCTGTGTGCCTCGGTCGTATGCAGTCCTGATTGTGGCGCTCACGTGCATGGCGCCAAACACGCATACGACCATCATTGGCACCAAGGCAGAAGCGACTCTCATCGCTGAAGACGACACGTCTCCATTCGTCCCTCCATTCACGTCTGTCGCGACACCACTGGAGGCGGGCTGCACGATGTTGGGGCGTGTGCGGAAGACGGCCTAACGGTGTGCGGGACCGTAGCCCAGCTTCATGGAGACGGTTGCGAATGGTCCTCGCCGATACCCCAGGAGCAACAGTGTCCCTAATTTGCTGGGAAGTGGCGGTGCGGTCCCCTACGGCACTGCGTAGGATCCTACGGTCTTGGCGTGCATCGGTGCGTCGCTGCGGTCCGGTCCCAGGTCGACGGGCACATGCACCTTCCACCGACCAGTGGCGACAACATCGATGTACTGTGGAGACCTCACGCCCCACGTGTTGAGCAATTCGGCGGTACGTCCACCCGGCCTCCCGCATGCCCACTATACGCCCTCGCTCAAAGTCCGTCAACTGCACATACGGTTCACGTCCACGCTGTCGCGGCATGCTACCAGTGTTAAAGACAGCGATGGAGCTCCGTATGCCACGGCAAACTGGCTGACACTGACGGCGGCGGTGCACAAATGCTGCGCAGCTAGCGCCATTCGACGGCCAACACCGCGGTTCCTGGTGTGTCCGCTGTGCCGTGCGTGTGATCATTGCTTGTACAGCCCTCTCGCAGTGTCCGGAGCAAGTATGGTGGGTCTGACACACCGATGTCAATGTGTTCTTTTTTCTATTTCCAGGAGTGTATATTCGGAACGGACGGGACATCCGTCAGAGTTGGTACTACAATGATTATTTTATGTCCAGTGGGACGTCTTCCGATAACTCCGGCAGCAGCGTATCTAAGAAGCTCGAGATACTTGAGTGTATTTAGACCGCCATCAGTAAAGCAAGGACCAATGATGCGGGTCTTGTAAAACACGCAACAAACGTTGCTAGGCCAGGAGCGCTGTTTTTATCCACTTCTGTAAATCAGTGTGGACTTTCAACTGACGGTTATAGCACATTGCCAAGACAGACTTGCCTATACAAATGTTTAGTGTTACTGTTCAGTATGCTATGCTACTTCCGTAAACAAAATTTTGCGCAGATATGCAACATTACTTTACACTTCTCGTAGATAACATTCGGAGAACTATAAACAATTTTCGAAGTTATTTCGATGAAGCGAAATGTGAAGGGGATGAAATGCTGTGCAGAATACTCGTTTGATTGATCTGTTTCGTACTACCAAGATCCTCTTAGTGACGTTTGTATGCTACTGATGCTAAAACTTTTTTTTCAGGAATTTCATCAGTTGCTCTTGATTATTCTTGGCGCATATTATTCTCCACACTGCATATTATTCTCCACACTTCAAGTTTTATTACGTTAGAAAAGACTGATCGTATGTGTGCTCCACACGATTTGGAAATAGCACCACTGCTATAACAGTTTGGCGACATTCTCCAAAAACGACATTCACGTTTTCGCTGTCGTATACATTGTGATTGTCTCAATAGCTTTAAGTGCAAATTATCTGAACACGGAATAATTGGTTTCAAGCCCACTGCTAAGTACGATACCCGAGTTACGTGTTTGTTTACATTTGTTGTAGTAGGGAAGACGTTTCTGGAACCTTTTCTCCTGGCGGCGGGACTGTCGTTAGCGGCGGTGTTGTGTTGACACTATCCCATCTTGGCCCACACATGTTATGTCGTTGACGTTCTCTTAGAAGCTTCCCTCAAACGCCACAAAAAAGTATTTTGCTCATTTAAAAAAACAAAATCGTTGTCGCAGTTCGGCGACTTCTAGCATAAATCGCGCAAAGAAGAAAAAGGTCAAATAGTGATAACGTGATGTATTGATAGTAATGTGATTAGATAATATTACAAATAATAATGATAATGCAGTTTATATTAGATTCTGCACTCACGGCAATTTCTTAGCCGATTTTGATGCAGGTCGGAGAGAGAGAGAGAGAGAGAGAGAGAGAGAGAGAGAGAGAGCAGAGTTTTGAACTGCGTTGCGTAGGTTCACGGCTGTGCTCAGGAGGAATAAGGTTTGACTACGCAAAGGTGGCTTGTGCCTGACATTTAACCCGGATTGTCTTCACGCAGTCTTATTCTTCGATACAAATACCTAAGCGACGTAACTGAACATTATAAAAAAAAAGGAAACGGATACACGAAAGAGGGTTTCGGTAATGGTTATCAAATCCGAGAACAACCGAGATACCACTATAAAGGTTCTGTAACATAGAATACATCAAAAAAACACTGAGGTTACTTAAAGAAAACAATAGAAAGAGAAAGCTTTCATTATGACTCATCAATATATTCTAAATGAATCCATATTACTGAACATTAACGAATATCTAAGGAACACGGAACTTACATTTGATATTTCTTTCACACATTGCGTGGTACAACAATGTCCTGTTTTGTCTGTTCAATATTTTCTTGAATTTAGATATCATTGCGTCACTCGGTTTGCTTTGAAGCGTTTGTTCGAAAATTTACGTTTTTTAGTACACAAAATATAGTATAACTTGTAGCGATGCTACACTGCACTTCTTCACATGTCGGCAACGGAAGAGTTAAAGGTCATCATGTCTCTAGAACAATACATAACAAAACATAGATTTTTATCATTCATATGTTTCGCATCGTATTATGATGGAACGCTGCGGCAATGATTTAAATATCTGCCCCCAGCGGGTCATAGTGTTTATTTGAAGCAGTTAATGATGGACACTCGTCTTTGTGTCGACGCACATTACACAAATATAACATTTTACCAACTACAGCTCGATGGCTGTTCTTCTCTTTTATGACATAATTTTAAATACAGAGCATCCAAAATCCAATAATATTACATACTACAAGCGATACAAATTACTTGCGAACGTCGGAAATTCATCAAATTGTCCGTTATAACTTTGTGTCGACGCACATTACACAAATATAACATTTTACCAACTACAGCTCGATGGCTGTTCTTCTCTTTTATGACATAATTTTAAATACAGAGCATCCAAAATCCAATAATATTACATACTACAAGCGACACAAATTACTTGCGAACGTCGGAAATTCATCAAATTGTCCGTTATAACTTGGCTAAAACCACACGTCTCTATATTTATTTATTCTGAATATATCTGGGGTGGTCTGTCTTAGCTTCCTCACCCACTATAATTTATTACCGCAGAGTCACGATGAAAGATAGTAAACGGCTGCCGAAAATGCAAAGAGCAGCTAAGTGTGACCTGATTATACTGTAAGTCGAGCCAGATGGTCAAACAGTTAAGTGCGTGCATAGAAAGAAACTGACAAGTCGTGGGATCGAACCCCAGTTTTCTTCAGTCTGCCTTCCAACCTAGCATTCGCCTCTCACGGGTGTGAAAATTTGCCAGAAATGACAAGTAGGTTTGATTCCACGTTAAAGTGTAGGTTCGCTTTCCCCATTTGGATAACTCAGGTAGGTTAGGAATACGCAAGTTTCTGAAGTGGAGTCCAATTGAAAGACTTGCATTAGGACTTTGAGCTACACAAAACTATTGTTACCATAATCTATACATCAATACATACCTTCTTCTTCTATACATGTTATAAGCCAAAGTCATCCATTGCATTTTTGTGTCTGTATAAGATTAATAACTGCATTAGGGATTTTGATATTATTTTCAGTAATAGATTGATTCCTTCACGACGAATGTTTGTATATATCACTAAATATTGTAAACAAGTAATCCGGCCATGCAAAGCAAAGGCGGGTCGGTAGTGGAAGTACAAAAACGCTATTTTTGTGTTTCTCATGTGGCATGAAGTAGAACTCACATCACCACTGAATGTTAGGTTTTTATTGTTTACAAGGATACAAATGGTAAACGTTGCTAGTTATGCAACATCTTTCGTTTCCAGTCTCTACACCAACCTGAGTCTTGCTTTCTGGCCGGACAAAGCTGTAGAGATGATGCAAATCGACTCGACACTGTGAGTGTAAATGTGGAGGGCACCACCGGAGTCTGCCTGCAACTTGTGGCGTTTTATGTGTGTCGGCTCGATGGTGATGGTTGTCCCAGTCTGGTTGACATGGAACAATGTCCGTCGTTCGCGACGACTCGAATCTGTAACCGTTAAAAAAAAATCCTCGCTTGGTTGATTAATTTCAGACACTATCTTCTCTAGACTGGTATCAGCGTGTCGATGGAGCAGCATGACGGAACATGTAAGCAGCCCATGTTTAAAATTGAAGCACTGGTGTTCGAAGTCTGTGAGTCTTCTGTACTTCGAACCCACAGCGACTGCACCACTCGGTACCGAAACCACTCCGTTGATCTGAAATAATTAATCAAATATGCTTCGCGTGTTCTCGACAGGCTGATAAGCTTACGCGAACTTGATTACTGTAGTTCTTACGTCCGGTTTGAGAATTATTGTTCAAGCGCAGATAGTAGGACATCTCGAATTATAAAGTCCATGACTCAAGACGATGCCACATCATAGTTTTTGAGAGGATGTTGATTTATTAATTAATGTAGCGTCGTCAAGGCGTCGCTACGGTGTTAATTCGACAACTAATACGACGTAATTCCAAAGATAAAATACTCTTCTGACAACATACAGAAAGCGTCGTATTTCGGTTTAAACTTGCTGCTCGCTGTTAATAAAATTACTAAACCACCTTTAACTTCTACGTTCTCTCAAGAAATAGTTAATTACACAGTAAATTTCCATTATATGACGTAGCCGACATGAAGCATTAACGTTGTATTGGAGTTTATTGAACTTCTTAATTATTTAAACCTCCACTGAAAAAACACGATCTGTCATTCAGGGTCTTGAATCTATTTGCATCGGCGATTCTGACATTGACTACAGCTTCCGAAAACACGGCGTAACTCTAAGTTCTTAGTGATCGCGTGTAGCTGTTTTCTACTCAAGGCTAATAATACAGTTTATATCGGCGGTTGGTATATTGTTGTATCCTTTGATGTTCGTGACAATCACAGATCACGAAGGCTAAGTCCCAGCGTTTATCAGGCTCCGTTGCCTGGCTAAACTGAAAATGTTATTTTACTTCAGTTCGAAATCCTGGCTAGTACTTCAAATCGATACTGGAAAACTTTAAAACTTCAGATCGGTCTGAAATAATCTAGTAGCGCTCAGTAGGCTTACTACTATTGCGACGTCTACAAGATAGACTGAATTAACATCTCCATTGAAGTGATACATTGTAGTCGCAGTGATCTTACAGCTCGATGCAGCTACAACTCTCTTCTTGGGTAAATGTTATCTCTGATCTGTTTATGGTCTGGGCTTTAAACTTCGTAAAGAATATACACTCCCGGAAATTGAAATAAGAACACCGTGAATTCATTGTACCAGGAAGGGGAAATTTTATTGACACATTCCTGGGGTCAGATACATCACATGATCACACTGACAGAACCACAGGCACATAGACACAGGCGACAGAGCATGCACAATGTCGCCACTAGTACAGTGTATATCCACCTTTTGCAGCAATGCAGGCTGCTATTCACCCATGGAGACGATCGTAGAGATGCTGGATGTAGTCCTATGGAACGGCTTGCCATGCCATTTCCACCTGGCGCCTCAGGAGGACCAGCGTTCGTGCTGGACGTGCAGACCGCGTGAGACGACGCTTCATCCACTCACAAACATGCTCAATGGGGGACAGATCCGGAGATCTTGCTGGCCAGGGTAGTTGACTTACACCTTCTAGAGCACGTTGGGTGGCACGGGATACATGCGGACTGCATTGTCCTGTTGGAACAGCAAGTTCCCTTGCCGGTCTAGGAATGGTAGAACGATGGGTTCGATGACAGTTTGGATGTACCGTGCACTATTCAGTGTCCCCTCGACGATCACCAGAGGTGTACGGCCAGTGTAGGAGATCGCTCCCCACACCATGATGCCGGGTGTTGGCCCTGTGTGCCTCTGTCGTATGCAGTCCTGATTGTGGCGCTCACCTGCACGGCGCCAAACAAGCATACGACCATCTTTGGCACCAAGGCAGAAGCGACTCTCATCGCTGAAGACGACACGTCTCCATTCGTCCCTCCATTCACGCCTGTCGCGACACCACTGGAGGCGGGGTGCACGATGTTGGGGCGTGAGCAGAAGACGGCCTAACGGTGTGCGGGACCGTAGCCCAGCTTCATGGAGACGGTTGCGAATGGTCCTCGCCGATACCCCAGGAGCAACAGTGTCCCTAATTTGCTGGGAAGTGGCGGTGCGGTCCCCTACGGCACTGCGTAGGATCCTACGGTCTTTGCGTGCATCCGTGCGTCGTTGCAGTCCAGTCCCAGGTCGACGGGCACGTGCATCTTCCGCCGATCACTGGCGACAACATCGATGTACTGTGGAGACCTCACGCCCCACGTGTTGAGCAATTCGGCGGTACGTCCACCCGGCCTCCCGCATGCCCACTATACGCCCTCGCTCAATGTCCGTCAACTGCACATACGGTTCACATCCACGCTCTCGCGGCATGCTACCAGTGTTAAAGACTGCGATGGAGCTCCGTATGCCACGGCAAACTGGCTGACACTGACGGCGGCGGTGCACAAATGCTGCGCAGCTAGCGCCATTCGACGGCCAACACCGAGGTTCCTGGTGTGTCCGCTGTGCCGTGCGTGTGATCATAGCTTGTACAGCCCTGTCGCAGTGTCCGGAGCAAGTATGGTGGGTCTGACACACCGGTGTCAATGTGTTCTTTTTTCCATTTCCAGGAGTGTATCTCAAGTGAGGTTAGTGTCACGCATACTGAGCATTTTGCTAATGCTTTTGAATGTACTGTATACTCGCCTTGTGGTGGCTGCTGTGCTTGCCTAGACAATAAAACAAAACTTCTAGTAGAACCTAGAACTGATCACGAAGCGCGGATACAATGTACAATACGTCGTTTCAACTGATTCTTCCGTCACTTCTCTGTAGAATAACATAGCTTTAAATGAAAAGCACAGTATTGTGTATGTTCCACGGGGGTTAATTTGCTTAGTTTACGGGTTTTCGACTTTCAAGGTCATCATTAGACTTCAGCCGAGTGTCGTCGTCAAATAAACTTACAATATTTGTAAACAACGTTGGGAAAGATGTTAGTCATCTAGAGTAAGGCTCGATCGCATAGTAACCGTCTTCTTTAAAAGAGTAGTGGTGTGCGGTCCAAAAGTTAAAAAGATGAACAGCTAAGCAAGCAAACCTTGAATACTTTAACACTAAAACGAGTGTCTGTATAATAATTTAAATTGAATCAATAATCACAAAAAATTAAAATACTCGCATTGTTAATTTAAATTACTACAAGGGAACTGTTGTTACGAGTTTAGTGTTGATGTTTTTCTGGTTTGCTCCAGTTATATTTATTTACTGTTCAACTTTTTACCATTTTGACTGCACACTACTGCGCTGTCAAAGATGACATATACCGTGTCTTCGTGCCTCAGTCTACATGAGTAACAACTTTCCTAACGTTATTTACAAATACTGTAATTTACTAGACGGACGACAGCCATGAAAGACTGATGATGGCCTTGACAGCTGAAACACAGTTAACTACACTACTGGCCATTAAAGTTGCTACACCACGAAGATGACGTGCTACAGACGCGAAATTTAACCAACAGGAAGAAGATGCTGTGATATGCAAATGATTAGCTTTTCAGAGCATTCACACAAGGTTGGCGCTGGTGGCGACACCTACAACGTGCTGACATGAGGAAAATTTCCAACCGATTTCTCATAGACAAACAGCACTTTACCGGCGTTGCCTGGTGAAACGTTGCTATGGTGCCTCATGTAAGGAGGAGAAATGCGTACCATCACGTTTCCGACTTTGATAAAGGTCGGATTGTAGCCTATAGCGATTGCGCTTTATCGTATCGCGACATTACTGATCGCGTTGGCCGAGATCCAATGACTGTTAGCAGAATATGGAATCGGTGGGTTCAGGAGGGTAATACGGATGCCGTGTCGGATCCCAACGGCCTCGTATCACTAGCAGTCGAGATGACAGGTATCTTATCCTCATGGCTGTAACGGATCGTGCAGCCACGTCTCAACAGATGGGGACCGTTTGCAAGACAACGACCATTTGTAGGAACAAGTCGAAGACGTTTGCAGCTGCATGGACTATAAGCTCGTAGACCATGGCTGGGTTTACCCTTAACGCTACATCACAGACAGGAGCGCCTGCGATGGTGTACTCAACGACGAACCTGGGTGCATGAATGGCAAAACTTCATTTTTTCGGATCTACATCTACATCTACATGACTACTCTGCAATTCACATTTAAGTGCTTGGTAGAGGGTTCATCGAACCACAATCATACTATCTCTCTACTATTCCACTCCCGAACATCGCGCGGGAAAAACGAACACCTAAACCTTTCTGTTCGAGCTCTGATTTCTCTTATTTTATTTTGATGATCATTCCTACCTATGTAAGTTGGACTCAACAAAATATTTTCGCATTCGGAAGAGAAAGTTGGTGACTGAAATTTCACAAATAGATCTCGCTGCGACGAAAAACGTCTTTGCTTTAATGACTTCCATCCGAACTCGCGTATGATATCTGCCACACTCTCTCCCCTATAACGTGATAATACAAAACGAGCTGCCCTTTTTTGCACCCTTTCGATGTCCTCCGTCAATCCCACCTGGTAAGGATCCCACACCGCGCAGCAATATTCTAACAGAGGACGAACGAGTGTAGTGTAAGCTGTCAGTGGACTTATTGCATCTTCTAAGTGCCCTGCCAATGAAACGCAACCTTTGGCTCTCCTTCCCCATAATATTATCTATGTGGTCCTTCCAACTGAAGTTGTTCGTAATTTTAACACCCAGGTACTTAGTTGAATTGACAGCCTTGAGAATTGTACTATTTATCGAGTAATCGAATTCCAACGGATTTCTTTTGGAACTCATGTGGATCATCTCACACTTTTTGTTATTTAGCGTCAACTGCCACCTGACACGCCATACAGCAATCTTTTCTAAATTGCTTTGCAACTGATACTGGTCTTTGGATGACCTTACTAGATGGAAAATTACAGCATCATCTGCGAACAATCTAAGAGAACTGCTCAGATTGTCACCCAGGTCATTTATATAGATCAGGAACAGCAGAGGTCCCAGGACGCTTCCCTGGGGAACACCTGATATCACTTCAGTTTTACTCGATGATTTGCCGTCTATTACTACGAACTGCGACCTTCCTGACAGGAAATCACGAATCCAGTCGCACAACTGAGACGATACCCAATAGGTCCGCAGCTTGATTACAAGTCGCTTGTGAGGAACGGTGTCAAAAGCTTTCCGGAAATCTAGAAATACGGAATCAACTTCAGATCCTCTGTCGATAGCGGCCATTACTTCGTGCGAATAAAGAGCTAGCTGTGTTGCACAAGAGCGATGTTTTCTGAAGCCATGCTGATTACGTGTCAATAGATCGTTCCCTTCGAGGTGATTCATAATGTTTGAATACAGTATATGCTCCAAAACCGACGTCAATGATATAGGTCTGTAGTTAAATGCATTACTCCTACTACCCTTCTTAAACACTGGTGCGACCTGCGCAATTTTCCAATCTGTAGGTACAGATCTATCGGTGAGCGAGCGGTTGTACATGAGTGCTAAGTAGGGAGCTATAGTATCAGCGTAATCTGAAAGGAACCTAATCGGTATACAATCTGGACCTGAAGACTTGCCCGTATCAAGCGATTTGAGTTGCTTTGCAACCCCTAAGGTATCTACTTCTAAGAAACTCATGTTAGCAGATGTTCGTGTTTCAAATTCTGGAATATTGCATTCGTCTTCCCTGGTGAAGGAATTTCGGAAAACATGCTTTCAATAACTCCGCTTTAGCGGCACAGTCGTCGGTAACAGTACCATCGGCACTTTGCAGCTAAGGTATTTACATACGACCAGAATTTCTTCGGATTTTCTACCAAATTTCGAGACAATGTTTCGTTGTGGAACGTATTAAAGGCATCTCGCGTCGAAGTCCGTGCCAAATTTCGCGCGTCTGTAAATTTTAGCCTATCTTCGGGATTTCGCGTTCTTCTGAACTTCGCATGCTTTTTCCGTTGCCTCTGCAACAGCGTTCGGACCTTTTTTGTGTACCACGGGGGATCCGTTCCATCTCTTACCAATTGATGAGGTATGAATCTCTCAATTGCTGTTGCTACTATATCTTTGAATTTGAGCCACATCTCGTCTACATTTGCATAGTCAGTTCGGACGGAATGGAGATTGTCTCTTAGGAAGGATTCTAGTGACACTTCATCAGCTTTTTTAAATAAAATTATTTTGCGTTTGTTTCTGGTGGATTTGGAAGAAACTGTATTGAACCTAGCTACAACGACCTTGTGATCACTAATCCCTGTATCAGTCATGATGCTCTCTATCAGCTCTGGATTGTTTGTGGCTAAGAGGTCAAGTGTGTTTTCGCAACAATTTACAATTCGCGTGGGTTCGTGGACTAACTACTCGAAATAATTTTCGGAGAAAGTATTTAGGACAATCGCGGAAGATGTTTTCTGCCTACCACCGGTTTTGAACAAGTATTTTTGCCAACATACCGAGGGTAGGTTGAAGTCCCCACCAACTATAACCGTATGAGTGAGGTATTTATTTGTTACGAGACTCAAACTTTCTCTGAACTGTTCCGCAACTGTATCATCGGAGTCTGGGGGTCGGTAGAAGGAGAGAATTATTAACTTAATTCGGCTGTTAAGTATGACCTCCACCCATACCAATTCGCACGGAGTATCTACTTCGACTTCACTACAAGATAAACCACTACTCACAGACACAAACACTCCACCACCAATTCTGCCTAATCTATCTTTCCTGAACACCGTCTGAGACTCCGTAAAAATTTCTGCACAACTTATTTCAGGCTTTAGCCAGCTTTCTGTATCTATAACGATATCAGCTTCTGTGCTTTCTATTAGCGCTTGAAGCTCAGGGACTTTTCCAGCGCAACTACAACAATTTACAACTATAATTCCGACTGTTCCTTGATCTAAGCACGTCCTGTATTTGCCATGCACCCTTTGACATTGCAGCCCACCCTGTACTTTCCCGAGGCCTTCTAACCTAAAAAACCGCCCAGTCCACGCCACATAGCCTCCGCTACCCGTGTAGCCGCCAGATGAGTGTAGTGAACTCCTGACCTATTCAGCGGAACCCGAAACCCCACCACCCTATCCAAGTTCTGTTTACAGCATCACGATGGTCACATCGGTGTTTGGCGACATCGCAGTGAACGTCATGGCCATACTGGCGTATCACCCGGCGCGATGGTAAAGGGTGCCATTGGTTACACGTCTCGGTCACCTCTTGTTCGCATTGACGGCCCTTTGAACAGTGGACGTTACATTTCAGATGTGTTACGACCCGTGGCTCTATCCTTCATTTGATCCCTGTGAAACCTTACATTTCAGCAGGATAATGCACGACCGCATGGTACAGGTCCTGTACGGGCCTTTTTGGACACAGAAAATGTTCGACTGCTGTTCTGGCCAGCACATTCACCAGATCTCTCACCAATTGAAAACGTCTCGTCAATGGCGGCCGGGCAACTGGCTCGTCACAATACGCCAGACACTACTCTTGATGAACTGTGGTATCGTGTCGAAGCTGCATGGGCAGCTGTACCTGTACATTGTGTTAACTGTAAGGCGGCAGAGTTGTCTGGGGAGTGCGGGGAGAGGAGGAAGGAAGCATTGGTCGGCGATGGGTCATGAGCCGTTTGGGGGGGGGGGGGGGGGTTCGGGCACGCCTACCTGTTGCAGGGCTGGCACTACAAATTGTACGTCATGCTTACACGAAAGCAGACGAAAGCCTTGGAAGTAAAACTCGCTTTAGATGCTGTTCGTAAACGAAACTGAAAACGTCATGTATATTAAAATTTATATATATAAAAATGAATGTATAAATGTTTGTCTACTATGCTCTCAGAAACTGCCGTCGAATATATGTACAACACAGTCAGCTACGTAATGTTGGGAGCAGTCGAAACTGCGTGCCTGCCGAAGCCGCCCGACGTTTACCAACTTCTACCGATTCAGGACTAGGGAGAGGTCTGCCATCTAAAAGTTTACACACTGTATACGCCATCCAAGCATTGTTTGACTCAATGCCCAGGCGTATCAGTGCAGTTATTACGGCCAGAGGTGGTTGTTCTGGGTACTGATTTCTCAGGATCTATGCGTCCAAATTGCGTGAAAATTTAATCACATGACAGTTCTAGTATATTTATCCAATGAATACCCGTTTATCATCTGCATTTCTTCTTGGTGTAGCAATTTTAATGGTCAGTAGTGTAAATAAAGTAATGGTGCAGAACATACACAATATTGTCGTTTTCACTTATAACAATGTTTCACTCTAGCTGCCTGTTCTCTACCTCACTTTTGGAAAGTACATGGGGCTTTCAATAAGTAATGCAACACATTTTTTCCTCAAAGCAGATTGGTTTTATCCAGAATTCCGAAAAACCGTATTATTCCCCAATCTCTTGGCTACAATAACCTGTTTTTGAACGTAAGTTCCGTTCAGTGCGACAGCTTTACGCCACCTTACTGGGAGGGCCTGTATGCCAATATAGTATCACTTCACTGGTCGGCGTCGGAGACAACATCTTGCTGCACCAGTAGCCTCCACAACATCTACGTACTGCTTCTCGAGGACTGCATTCTTCATTGGACCAAGCAGATAGAAGTTGTGATGTACAAGATCCAGGATGTAGGGTGGATGAGGAAGAACAGTCCAACGAAGCTTTTTTCTTCTCTCGGGCATGTAGATTCGTGTGAGCCCTTGACATGCGGAAGGAGAAGTTCGCTTGCATTTTTGTGGCGACGACCACGATGAAGTCGTTTGTTCAATTTCCCGAGGGTAGCCGGCCGGTGTTTTCTCTACAATTAGCTTTCGGTGTTCATTGGCGTCGGGTGTGGCCGAGCGGTTCTAGGCGCTTCAGTTTGGAACCGCGTGACCGCTACGGTCGCAGGTTCGAATCCTGCCTCGGGCATGGATGTGTGTGATGTCCTTATGTTAGTTAAGTTTAAGTAGTTCTAAGTTCTAGGGGACTGATGACCTCAGATGTTGAGTAACGTAGTACTTAGAGCCATAGTCTTTGAATACATCGCTATGACTTCATCGGCTGAAGGTGCAGATTTGAACGTTTTTCTTTGGACGAGCGGTAGTGTGGTGTGTAAAGACATTGCTTTCCTTGAAAGTTGATAATATTTTTTTTCTTTTGTGCATTACCGTGTCATAGTACGCATGTATCATTTATTTAAACTATCCTTTATTTGTTAATACGCCACATTGTTTCTTCATTATTTTTGCTACTGTTTTATATTTTACATTGTACGAATATGAATTTGTACTTTGTAAATCTTTGGTTAGGCTAGGAGAAGTACTGTGTCAGAGAGAGAGCGAACGACTGTCGATAGAGATCGTGCGAGTTGTTGTGGTATCGTGGCCGGTTCCCGGGTGGAGAAACGCTGCAAAGTTCGGCGTGAAAGACGGTGATACGCGGAGGAAGAATTAAGAACAGTGCGCCCGGTGTGTTAATAGGAGATCGTGCATTATTAAGTAAACAGTAAAACCTGAAAAGTATATCGAGTGTTTGCGATGACGATTTTACATACTGTGTAAACTTGTGACAATTAGCCGTGAACCAGACACCATTGTCGTGTGGAGACACTAACTGTTGAAATTGCGTGAAAGTGGAACAAACCAAAATGTTAAGTAAATGAACAGTGCTGTGGTTTGATCAAGAAACATTTATTATATCATCGAAACTGTCTTAAAGACGACGGCGTATATTGAACTGATGTTTAACGGACTGTTATAGTGATAAACACATGTGACTGTTTTCCTGTGGCAACATGGTGAAAGAACTGTGCGAAGCATTGGAATCAACCGGCTATATATGGAAAATAATAAAGACACTGCATAATTCCGACCTACCCGCACCGCGTGATTAATAAACTTTTACTAATAAAACGTTGCGTGCTTAATGACAACTCACACACTGGAACTATTATTATCGCGCCGGTGCTGCCAGCTCATTCGACTGCAACGGAGACGTCGACCACGGCCGTAACTGGAATATTAATGAAACAGGAGGATCCATCATTATCTTCACGCCACGAACCAGGATGAACTTAACACATCGTCCTCGCGGACCACCGCTGACGTCATCGCACTGCCTGGAGCAACAGTTATGACATTAAAAGAAATTTCTTCCGCTCCATCTCATTTCAAAATGAAAGACAATTGAAGTTAAATTATCTATTTTAAAAATACTGTCAAAACGTCAAGGTTCAATTTTGTTCAGTTCCAATAAATATTCTTATTTCGTCTTGTTGACTGCGTTGAAAACCCATCAAATTGAATTTCAATTAATAATTTTCTTTCAAAATTCTTCTCAGGCATTTTGTTGCTCATCATAATTTTATTTTAACGTTTGTGTGTAACTTCTTTTGGAGGGAGTGCGTATTTTATTTTTTGTGCAGTAAAATTAGCTACCATAAAATTACGTATATTACTAGCTGATGCTGTCCGTCATTACTGCTTGAAAACTGACCAATAGTATTTTTGCCCCTATTTTCTTCTTGGCTGTCGGCTTCAAAACAAAATTACTTATTTTGTGGGCATCTAGCAGTTGCGCGATGTCTATGTAGGCCCCTAGAATAATTTTTTTTTTTACTTTTGCAGGTTTACTGGAATTATATTGACTTAAAGTGTTCATTTGGCCCCCGTTAAAGTGATTTGTCGCATCTATATAATAATTTTACTGAATTACCTAATTTATTTTTTAATTATGTAAGCATTGGCATACCATACTTGGATTAAAATATACGTCTTATTGGCCGCACATAAGATTCTGCACGTTCTGACAAAGACAATACCAAAATTAAAAGGGGTAGTCAGATTCCTTGTATAGGTAATGTTTTATTATTTAAAAGGTTTTTCCAGAACTAGAGAACCAGTTTCTTTACAGGTGCCACTCCATGGATTGCCTTTTCGTTTCCTGTGCAAAGTGATGAACCAGTCTTTCATCGCCAGTGACGATGTTTGACAAAAATTGGCACTATCAGCCTCGTAACGCGCAAGCAGGTCTGCACAGATGCCTCTTAGTTGCACTTTGTGTTCTGTTAGGCGGCGAGGAACCCAGCGGCCACACACCTCTGACTACCGCAACTGGCAGACGACTGTATCAGCAGGACCAATAGAGTCGTCCAGTTCAGCTGTGATATATTTGACTGTGATTCGTCGTTCACCTCGCATGAGGGTGTCGGTACGGTCCAACAGAGCAAGAGTCATAGCTGTTTTGCGGCACGCGGGAGATCGGAGAAATTAACGTGATATTGTTGCAATGATGACAGACGCCTCGCCCAACGACTCGCCGTGCTTTTGTTCACTGCCACGGCTTGGCAGACATTCTGCCTGTGCCTATGAAAGTGTGCGATACACTGGTTTTCCATCAAAAGAAAATGACAGCTCTCTGCTTGTACGCACCATCGCTGCAGGCTACATTTTGAAGGCTACGTACGGCGCGTATTCCGCATTTTTTCAACCGAAATTGGCCGAGAAAAAAAATTTGTTGTATTACTTATTGAACGCCCGTCGTATCGTAATTTAGGACGCGAGAGTTTGACTGCGAATGAAAACTCGACAGGTCTGCTTGCGCTGTCAGTCAATGAGTGGCGTAACAGGAGAGCGAGAATCGCCGTATCAACAGGCGGGAAATTGGCCGGCTTGACGTTTAGTTATCCGCTGCGCGACGCGACGAGATAGAACGCAGTTCGTGGAGTGAGCGCCTGCCAGTCTGGCAGTACATCACTCGCTGATGCGCAGAACAGGGCCGCGTCGCACCGCATGCGTCATCTGCAGGCTCCGGGCGACGCATTATCAAACAACAGCCCCCTCTCACCATATCCCGCCGCCCCTTTCCCTACCGCTCGCAAATGAGGGCTCTATTGCTTCACCCTGCAACAGTCGTGGCCCTGGAAATGAAAAACGGCTCCCAGTGAGGGCTGGTGTTGCCTGAGTTGCCGAACCTGTCGTTTTCGGCTAAGTATACTTGGAGATCTATGTCACTAAGTTCCCTGCAACTTTGAGGAAAGCGACAGTCAAGCAGCTTATCTTTTCATTTCTTAGTTTGAGTCCAGAAAACTGACAACTCACATTAAATAAAATACACCACTGGCCATTAAAATTGCTACACCTAGAAGAAATGCAGATGATAAACGGGCATTCATTGCACAAATAAATTATACTAGAACTGACATGTGATTACATTTTCACGAAATTTGGATACATAGATCCTGATAAATCAGTACCCAGAACAACCACCTCTGGCCGTAATAACGGCCTTGATACGCCTGGGCATTGAGTGTAACAGAGCTTGGATGGTGTGTACAGACACAGCTGCCCATGCAGGTTCAACGCGATACCTCAGTTCATCAATAATAGTGACTGGCGTATTGCGACGAGCCAGTTGCTCGGCTACCATTGACCAGACGTTTTCAATCAGTGAGAGATCTGGAGAATGTGCTGGCCAGGGCAGCAGTCGAACACTTTCTGTGTCCAGAAAGGCCCGTACAGGACCTGCAACATGCGGTCGTGCATTATCCTGCTGAAATGTAAGGTTTCTCACAGATCGAATGAAGGATAGAGCCACGGGTCGTAAGACATCTGAAATGTAACGTCCACTGTTCAAAGTGCCGTCAGTGTGAACAAGAGGTGACCGAGACGTGTAACCAATGGCACCCCATACCATCACGCCGGGTGATACGCCAGTGTGGCGATGACGATGGTTAAAATGGTTCAAATGGCTCTGAGCACTATGGGACTTAACATCTGTGGTCATCAGTCTCCTAGATCGTAGAACTACTTAAACCTAACTAACCTAAGGACATCACACACATCCATGCCCGAGGCAGGATTCGAACCTGCGATCGTAGCAGTCGCGCGGTTCCAGACTGAGCGCATGAACCGCTAGACCACCGCGGCCGGCGTGGCGATGACGAATACACGCTTCCAATGTGAGTTCACCGCGATGTCGCCAAACACGGATGCGACCATCATGATGCTGTAAACAGAACCTTGGTTCATCCGAAAAAATGACGTTTTGCCATTCGTGCACCCAGGTTCGTCGTTGAGTACACCATCGCAGGCGCTCCTGTCTGGGATGGAGCGTCAAGGGTAACCGCAGCCATGGTCTACGTGCTGATAGTCCATGCTGCTGCAAACGTCGTCGAGCTATTCGTGCAGACGGTTGTTGTCTTGCATACGTCCCCATCTGCTGACTCAGGGATCGAGACGTGGCTGCACGATCCGTTACAGCCATGATGATAAGATGCCTGTCATCTCGACTGCTAGTGATACGCGGCCGTTGGTATCCAGCACGGCGTTCAGTATTACCCTCTTGAACCCACCGATTCCATATTCTGCTAACAGTCACTGGATCTCGGCCAACGCGAGCAGCAATGTCGCGATACGATAAAACGCAATCGCGATAGGCTACAATCCGACCTTTCTCAAAGTCGGAAACGTGGTGGTACGCATTTCTCCTCCTTACACGAAGCATCACAACGACGTTTCACCAGGCAACTCCTGTCAACTGCTATTTGTGTATGAGAAATCGGTTGGAAACTTTCTTCGTGTCAGCACGTTGTAGGTGTCGCCACCGGCGCCAACCTTGTGTGAATGCTTTGAAAAGCTAATCATTTGCATATCACAGCATCTTCTTCCTGTTGGTTAAATTTCGCGTCTGTACCACGCCATCTTCATGGTGTAGCAATTTTATTTGCCAATAGCGTATTCTGGGGAAATAAATTTCCCATTTAAACCCTACGTTTCGACCCAAGTGTGGAGGCCATTTTCAAGGGGGATCGTAGCTGTTTCGAGTGTCCAGTTCACATCCTGGCTCACTGGTGACTGCAGCAAAATTCCGTTATCGCGTGCTCCCGATCGCAATTGGACGTTGTCGGTTGCTGCCGTCCACTGTTGCTGTTACCTCATGGTGGAAGACAAGTACACACCTTCTTCAGCACTGGCATCCAAATGACATTCAATTTTACGCCATCTTCCTTCCTTCTGAAATTCCTGGGGTGTTTAACAATCTCTGTGGCCTCTCTTACAGCCTTTCATAGTACCCGCTTGTGGCTGCCACGTCCTGAGTCCTATCAAAGTGAATGTGATGGTCTCCTGAGTGCAATATACACTCCTGGAAATGGAAAAAAGAACACATTGACACCGGTGTGTCAGACCCACCATACTTGCTCCGGACACTGCGAGAGGGCTGTACAAGCAATGATCACACGCACGGCACAGCGGACACACCAGGAACCTCGGTGTTGGCTGTCGAATGGCGCTAGCTGCGCAGCATTTGTGCACCCCCGCCGTCAGTGTCAGCCAGTTTGCCGTGGCATACGGAGCTCCATCGCAGTCTTTAACACTGGTAGCATGCCGTGACAGCGTGGACGTGAACCGTATGTGCAGTTGACGGACTTTGAGCGAGGGCGTATAGTGGGCATGCGGGAGGCCGGGTGGACGCACCGTCGAATTGCTCAACACGTGGGGCGTGAGGTCTCCACAGTACATCGATGTTGTCGCCACTGGTCGGCGGAAGATGCACGTGCCCGTCGACCTGGGACCGGACCGCAGCGACGCATGGATGCACGAAAAGACCGTTGGATCCTACGCAGTGCCGTAGGGGACCGCACCGCCACTTCCCAGCAAATTAGGAACACTGTTGCTCCTGGGGTATCGGCGAGGACCATTCGCAACCGTCTCCATGAAGCTGGGCTACGGTCCCGCACACCGTTAGGCCGTCTTCCGCTCACGCCCCAACATCGTGCAGCCCGCCTCCAGTGGTGTCGCGACAGGCGTGAATGGAGGGACGAATGGAGACCTGTCGTCTTCAGCGATGAGAGTCGCTTCTGCCTTGGTGCCAATGATGGTCGTATGCGTGTTTGGCGCCGTGCAGGTGAGCGCCACAATCAGGACTGCATACGACAGAGGCACACAGGGCCAACACCCGGCATCATGGTGTGGGGAGCGATCTCCTACACTGGCCGTACACCTCTGGTGATCGTCGAGGAGACACTGAATAGTGCACGGTACATCCAAACCGCCATCGAACCCATCGTTCTACCATTCCTAGACCGGCAAGGGAACTTGCTGTTCCAACAGGACAATGCACGTCCGCATGTATCCCGTGCCACTCAACGTGCTCTAGAAGGTGTAAGTCAACTACCCTGGCCAGCAAGATCTCCGGATCTGTCCCCCATTGAGCATGTTTGTGACTGGATGAAGCGTCGTCTCACGCGGTCTGCACGTCCAGCACGAACGCTGGTCCACCTGAGGCGCCAGGTGGAAATGGCATGGCAAGCCGTTCCATAGGACTACATCCAGCATCTCTACGATCGTCTCCATGGTTGAATAGCAGCCTGCATTGGTGCAAAAGGTGGATATACACTGTACTAGTGCCGAAATTGTGCATGCTCTGTTGTCTGTGTCTATGTGCCTGTGGTTCTGTCAGTGTGATCATGTGATGTATCTGACCCCAGGAATGTGTCAATAAAGTTTCCCCTTCCTGGGACAATGAATTCACGGTGTTCTTATTTCAATTTCCGTAACAACTGTCAATCTCTCCCGTTCTACAGCTACCCTTGTGCTCTTCTAGTCATTATTTGACCATCTTTTTTTGTAGTGTCCAAGTACACATCTCCCAAAACTACAAGGAATCTTATAAATTCCTACTTTTTACAACGCATTGCGAGCATCCTTGGTCAATTTTAGGTGATCCTAATCTCCCACGTGGGTCTGTAGATTACAGCAATGTTCCATTTTTTCAATACATTTCCTATGCGGTCGCTAACGTCCCTAATGAAAGGCATGAACACTTCCGTTTTCACAGACTTTTGCTCGGCGGGCTTAACGCTCTTTTTATCTCAGTCGACGAATAACTATTCTTGAGTATGTATTGGTCAGATGTTTAGTTCCGCGTGAAGCAGCTGTGGTTTGCAGATGCTTCCTGCTCAATACGCTAACGCTTTTATGAGATATCGCTTTTGATGTCGGTGATGGTTCGAAATCAGATGTAGGTAAAGTATGTGTGCGTGGGGTTTCGTTAAATTGTGTGGCCTCGTTAAAGTGGGTGGAGGAGCGGATAGAGTTTCAGGGCACTCCCTTTCTCTAGGGGTGGGAAACAGCCCCTAAAGGCGCAAGAATCAGCAACTATCAACATGAGGATGCAGAAAGCAATGGAAACTAAGGCATTAAAGATATGTAACCTGTCTCCACAGGACATGTGGCCTGTAATTGAGAAATGTTATGATGATCTCTCCATTGGCCAAAGATTCCGGAATAGTCCCCCAATCGGGTGTCCGGGAGAGGTCTGACAAGGGGGAGGTGACCATGAGAAAAGGACTGAATAATCAACGAAAGGATAACGTTCTACGTGTCGGGGAGTGGAGCGTCAGAAGCTCGAACGTGCTAGAAAATCTGAAAAGAGAAATGGAGTGGCTCAATCTAGATGTAGTAGGCGTCAGTGAAGTGAAGTGAAAAGAAGGCAACGATTGCTGGTCAGATGAGTATAGGGTAATATCAACAGCAGCAGAAAACGGTATAACGGGAGTAGGTTCAAATGGGTCTGAGCACTATGGGACTCAACTGCTGTGGTCATCAGTCCCCTAGAACTTAGAACTACCTAAACCAAACTAACCTAAGGACATCACACACACCCACGACCGAGGCAGGATTTGAACCTGCGACCGTAGCAGCAGCGCGGCTCTGGACTAGAGCGCCTAACGGGAGTAGGATTTGTTATGAATAACAAGGTTGGATGTGTTACTGTGAGCAGTTCAGTAATAGGGTTGTTGTTATCAGAATCGACAGCAAACCAACACTGACAACGATAGTCGCTGAAGATGAAGAGATGGAAAAAGTATATGAAGGTATTGGGAGCGTAATGCAATGCGTAAAGGGAGATGAAAATCTAATAGTCAAGGTTGCCTGTAATGCAAAGGTAGGTGAAGGAGTAGAAGAAAAGGTTACAGGAGAATATGGGCTTGGGATACAGTATGAGAGACGAGAAAGATTAACTGAGTTCTGTAATAAATTTCAGCTAGCGAATACTCTGTTCAAGAATCACAATTGGAGGAGGTGTACATGAAAAAGGCCGGGTGATAAGAGAAGATATCAGTTAGATTAGATCATGGTTAGACTGAGATTCCGAAATCAGACAGGGGATTGTAAGGTGTACCCAGGGGCAGATATAGACTCCGATCACATTGTAGTAGAAATGAAGAGTAGGTTGAAGTTGAAGAGATTAGTCAGGAAGACTCAATACGCAAAGAAGTGGGATACGGAAGTACTAAGGAATGACGAGATATGCTTGAAGTTCTCTAAGGCTATAGATACAACAATGAGGAATATCTCAGCAGGCAGTACAGTTGAAGAGGAATGGAGGTTTCTAAAAAGGGTCATCATGGATGTTGGGAAGAAAAACATAAGTACGAAAAGGTAACTGCGAAGAAATCATGGGTGACACAGGAAATACTTAAGTTGATCGATTAAAGGAGGAAGTACAAAAATGTTCCGCGAAACCCTGGAATATAGATATACAAGTCACTGAGGAATGAAATAAATAGGACATGCAGAGAAGCTAAGACGAAATGGCTGCGTGAGAAATGAGAAGAAAACGAAAAAGAAATGATGGCCTGAAAAAAAAGGCTCCACATACAGGAAATCCAAAACAACCTTCGATGAAATAAAAAGCAAGCGTGGTAACATTAAGAATGCAACGTGAATTCCACCGTTAAATGCACAGGAGAGAGCGGATAGGTGGAAAGAATACACTGACAGCCTCTATAAGGGGGAAGATTTGTATGATGTGATAGAAGAAGAAACAGGAGTCGATTTAGAAGAGATAGGGGTTCTGGTATTAGCTTTAGAATTTAAAAGAACTTTGGAGGACTTAAGATCAAATAAAGATGAAGGGATAGATAACGTTCCATCTGAATTTCTGAAATCAATGGGGGAAGTGACAACAAAACGACTATTCACCTTTGCGTGTAGAATGTATGAGTCAGGCGACATAACATCTGACTTTCGGAAAAATATCATCCTCATAATTCCGAAGATTGCATTAGCTGACAAGTGCGAGAATTATCGCACAATCTGATTAACATCTCATGCATCCAAGTTGCTGACAAGAATAACACACAGGACGTACGTTGCAAGTACTACTCTGAGGTGAAGAGGTTGGCACAGGAGAGGAATACGTCGTGGGCAGCATCAACCAGTCAGAAGACAGATGACTGCCTCCCCCCCCCCACCCCCCCCACCCCCCCCACCCCCACCCTTCCGCCCCATTAAAGTTATCGTATTCTTCCTTGAATACTAGCATATCAAGAAAATTTGATCTTCCACCTGCCTGCTCCTGCATGGTGAACTGAATCTTCGGATTCTTCCCATTGAGACGCTAGTGGAAACGACTGCCATGCCTCCACAAAAAACATAGAGGAATCAATCATTCAGTTTTCTGCTGGCAGTAGCGAACCAAGATGTGAATCAGACAAGCTAAGATTCTTCCGGATAATGTCCTTTGCAGATGAGGAATAACCGTTGGTTGAAATGTGAAATCTATCCGAACACGACATTATAGCCGAGAAAATGTTATTAATTGTGACATTTCGGCCTTGAAAGCTTACATTTAACAACTGACAACTCGTGATAAGCACTTGAGCAGGGACAGTAACCAAGAGATTTTTGTAGACATTAAATTAGATGTGTACGCTGTCTCAGAAAAGGATTAGCATTGTTCCTGCTGGCTTTGAAAGAGACTGTAACATGCACTTTCTCTGCACATGCGAAACACAAACGTCATTGTGAGGGTACTGATATCTGTACCGAGGTTCAATAGGAAACTCAGAAGAATGGCTATGAGTTGTGAGTTTGGAAGTGAAGAAACAGTTCCTAGCGTCGCTCCGTTGTACTCCAAGGCTGTTCGCGGTCTTCGTTACTGACTGTCCGAAAAATACTGCCTTAGTGCTTGACATCGTCGTCAGCCTTTCTTTGTTTCGTTGATCGCCGTTGTTCCATTTTCTTTTACTTTTGCTAATGTATGTCAGCAGTGCCATAGGGAACGCTACTACCGAAACGTGTATGCAGATATTGCATCCCCAATGTTATGTAAAACAGACAAGCAAACCGCACCATTAATTATGTTTTAACAGAATTATACGAAACTGTATCGTGACGAAATAATGAATTTCCCTAGTTGTATACAAAGTAACAGCATTGGTTGAAATGTGAAATCTATCTGCCCGCATCTCGTGGTCGTGCGGTAGCGTTCTTGCTTCCCATGCCCGGGTTGCCGGGTTCGGTTCCCGGCGGGGTCAGAGATTTTCTCTGCCTCGTGATGGCTGGGTGTTGTGTGATGTCCTTAGGTTAGTTAGGTTTGAGTAGTTCTAAGTTCTAGGGGACTGATGACCATAGATGTTAAGTCCCATAGTGCTCAGAGCCATTTCAACCATTTCATTTTCAATAAGTTATCTGTAGAGCGGCTACAGACACCTCGTACACGCAAATGAGGAATTTGACTGAAATTATTCTGCAAGTATCCGGTGAGGCGATTGATATACAATATGTGATCAAAAGTATCCGGACACTCTCAAAAAACATACGTTTCTCATATTAGGTGCATTCTGCTGCCATCTACTGCCAGGTACTTCATATTAGCGACCTCAGTAGTCATTAGACTTCGTGAGAGGGCAGAATGGGGCGCTCTTCGGAACACACGGACTTATCGCTAGGTCCACTGTTTTCGATGTAATAATGAAGTGGAAACATGAAGGGACACGCACAGCACAAAAACGTACAGGCCGGTCTCGTCTGTTGACTTATTACAAAAAGAAGATTACAGTACTTAACTTTTGCAATTACACAGATATGTTGCAAGCAAAGGGCGACATGCGAATATACATCAGCGTGCGATTGGCTGATCTTTTCTCACAGCTTTCCCTTCTCTATTGTTCCCGACTGGCGTGTCTGCGCTTGACTTCGCGCCATAACATGAATTAAAAACAGATGAGTGTGATACAAATCTGTTAAGAAGTAACAATGAATTGGAATACAAGGTTCTATCCACACACAAGACTTGACAACATAACGCCGTTTTGGTGAACATAACAAAAGAACATCAATAAAAGTGAGACTAAACACAACAATTCAGTGATAGAACATCAGTAGACAAGTTGAAAACGGGTAAGACTATGGATGTTTGGCGACTTAGAAATTATGTGTTGCCGAGCGTTTTTGTGAGACATTGGAATTTCACAGGCAATATTTTAAGAAGTCCAGACACCACATAAAATCTTAAAACGCGTACCACTATCGCCTGTGTCAGTTAAAATAGAAGACAGCTTCTATGGGAAACCAAAATCTGCCCTCATGTGATAATAGACTTTCTGGCAGATTAAAACTGTGTGCCGGACCGAGACTCGAACTCAGGACCTTTGCCTTTCGGGGGAAGTGCTCTACCATCTGAGCTGCCCAAGCACGACTCACGGCTCGTCCTCACAGCTTTGCTTCTGCCAGTACCTCGTCTCCTACCTTCCAAACTTTACAGTAGCTCTTCTGCGAATCTAGCAGAACTAGCACTAGCTCAGATGGTAGAGCACTAGCCCGCGAAAGGCAAAGTTCCCGAGTTCGAGTCTCGATCCGGCACATAGTTTTAATCTGCCAGGAAGTTTCATATCAGCGCAGAGTGGAAATATCATTCTGGATTTTGAAGTTCATTGCGCTCTTTGTATACTCGTAACATTACATATGTTGCGAGCAAGTCAGTGTAGGGCAGCGGTAAACGTTCACGGCTACCTCGCTGGAGCTGCTATGTTCGAATCCTGCACGTGAACTTTTTTATTAAAATCGACCGAATTTTTCAGTTTTATTTCACAGAATATCAACAAACAGTGTAAGGTGTGCGAAATTATAAATGCTCCCGACTTAAAGGAAGACAATAGAGAGAACACTTCTAGGGAAGATTCGATAAAATTACATTCGCTAATCCTACGTCAATTCAGAGCACCTAATTTTGAAAGCATGATTAGATATGCATGGTTCGCATCGAAATTAGCGGATGAAAAAGAAATCTTTTTGAATGCTAAAGAAATGTGCTTCCCGGTATCGCTCATGAAGAAACCGTGCGCCTGCAAGACGGTTGCTTTCATAAAATGCGCGTGGTGCTGCGAAAATTTGTGCTTCGGTTGTTTCTATGATAACTAACACGCACAATACTGTTGTGGCACATCAAGCAATATGGACGGTGAAAAATAAGATTTTGTAATATTGTATGAAATAAATAATCAATAACTGAATATCTCTTTATAACTTCGCACACCTTACGCTGTTTGTTGATGTTCTTTGAAGTAAAATTAAAAAAATTCGGTCGATTTTGAAAAAAAAGTATACTGGCAGGATTCGAACACTGTACCTCCATCGCGGTAGCCGTGAAGCTTTACCGCTGCATTACGGTGACTTTCTCGAAACAGACGTAATGTTACGAGTATATAAAGCGCCCAATGAACCAAAATCGATTTCCTCCAAAACGAAGGCCCGTCGCTAAAAAACCGGATAGCCAGGTACTCAGGTAAGTGCCTCTACGAATTATTTGAAGCGCATCAAAATCCGTGATTTACAGTATGGAGGGCCCCTTGTTAGTTATCAGTCAGTTTTATCGTGGTGTAAAGTAGCCACCGCAAATCTAGAGATATTGTAATAAAAAAAAGGAGATCTCTATTTCATGATGGAGGTTATAGCTCTCTCTCACTCAGTTGTGAGAATTGGTTTCTTGTAATGTGTTTGAACACCCATCGGGAGTGCCTATCGGTATTCGGTGTCACATCTGTTAAGGATGTGGGCGGACGTCGAGTGGAATTTCCTGTATGCCATGAAAACATCCGTGATGAAGAGCTTGGTGATCAATGAGCGATTCATTGCGGCTAGACCGCTATTCCGGGCTGTTTTACATTTGCGGAACCCAGCAGGCATATCCTGATCCTGCAACTTGTATGATTCATTCACGCCCAGAGGTAGCGGATGTACTTTGAAGGGTATGTGCTGATCAACGAAAATGATAGCTGATAAACGGCTCACTGCGCAATCCATTTGCTGCACCTGTGCTTGTAGGTGTTTGAGCGTACATTCTGCATTGCTTTTCGTAGTCTCAACTAGTTTCTACTCTTTAATACTGAAAGCCCTTCACTAAATCAATTTTTAAACTTTGAGTTCATAATGTACTATGACTCTAGCTTAATGGTCCGCAAACATTCCCCTTTATACGAAATATGACCCATAAGTGAATAAAATGCGGTCTAATTTTATCTTATATGATTTAGTCACCAGCGCAACGGATTAACGAAAAGGGTCTTCAACGTAAGTTAAACCAAAATAAATTGAAACCGTGACCCTGCAAAGAGTGATTAGTCCAACGCAAATAACCTTGCAGACTTCATTGTGCACTTAATATACTGATATGTGCCTTTATGTTAGCTAAATATCGACGTCTTCGTCACTGCAAACATGTGCCTTGAAGCATTACTGCATCACGCACGTACCACACTACCTAAAAATTTTGTTTTAAAACAAGAAAAATCATCTATTCTGATAGCAATTTGTTCTCTCTCGTCTTTAAATATAACGAAACCGAACGTAGCTGAGTCCGCAGCTCGTGGTCGTGCGGTAGCGTTTTCGCTTCGCGCGCCCAGGTTCCCGGGTTCGATTCCCGGCGGGGTCAGGGATTTTATCTGCCTCGTGTGCTGTTCTTAGGTTAGTTAGGTTTAAGTAGTTCTAAGTTCTAGGGGACTGATGACCATAGCTGTTAAGTCCCATAGTACTCAGAGCCATTTGAACCATTTTTTCGAACGTCGATGAAGCTCTTAATTGAGCAAGTGTGAGGGTTTGTATAAATATCAAAAGTATCAGAGACATCGAATCAACTGTAGTTTTTAGGACCAGTGTTGACTATAATATCCGTGAATATCGAAGCATGCAATAACTCTTGCAAGACATGTGCCACACCAAGCACTGCGATGTTTTGTATGTTCAAGAAATACGTAGGGATACCCAGTAGATACGTTGTCCTGTTCCTGGAATGAAACTGGTTGCTGAAAGACCACATGCACAGTATGGAAGCGTCATGTTTATACGACCTGACCTTGGAGTTTGTAGTGTTTGTCAGTCAGACGATAACAATAGTAAAATTGTTAACTGTTGGGTTAAGTAACTGTACAGTCACATGATTATATAAACTTCCAGCAACAGATTTTTCATTCATCCCACCCGAAAATTTTGTTACAGAGAAAGCTTCTATTGTGATAGGTGATTTCAACAGTCACAGCCATGTTTGAGGGTACATTCAAAAGGATCAAAATGTTGAGACTGTCCTTCTGTGAGCTGTAACTTTCCATCTCTCCCTACTTTATGACAGCAAACTACTTCATTCTTTCCACAGTGGACGCTGGGAACGTGGCTATAATCTGGATTTGTAAGTGAAAGTTTTTTCATGCCTGCACTAAATCCGTCTGTAAACCCATACCGAATATACAACACCAACCCATTATGTGTCAAGTTCTGCCACAAGTAAGACCTCAAGAAATCCCTTTCAGACGAAGGCACAACTTCAAAAAGGCTGATTGGCAGAAATTTTCAAAATTATTAGAAGATAAAATTGTAACTCTGGGTCTTGTGATAGATCAATATGAGAATTTTGTTAAGATTGTTAATGCCTCCACCCGAGCATCAATTCCAAGGGGATGCAGTATGAACTATATCAAGGGTATAAACCCTGAAACGGCCGCTATTCTTGAAGAATACTACAGGAAGTTTGAAGAAGATCCTTTCAGTGAAGCGACATCAGGCCTTGAACAGAATGTCCTCTCTTCAATATCTGAAGCTAAGAGAGAAGAATGGATACAATTAATGACCGACTGTTACATGAGTAAAAGTAGCCAAAAGGTCTGGAGGCTATTACGTCGCCTGAGTAATGATAATTTATTTATTTATTTATTTATGCATTTATTTTACCTGGCAAGATTAGGGCCTTCAGGCCCTCTCTTACACCTAACCAGGCATACTCAGATTGAACGAGTTACAGTTTCTACGGAACATTAAGGACATATAACGTGTTATACAGTACTAATGTTAAAAAAATAGAGATTTTAACAGTAGTACAATGATAATTATAGCAATCAAAAAATAATTATAACAATCAAGAATAATAATGATAATAATAATAATAATAGTAATAACTATGTATATGAAAGAAAACATACTTTTCTTTTGTGAATGTCAGTCCTATCGTTAGCACATATGTTAATATTAAACCAGACCAAATTGCTCACTAAAACCTCACTAATGGCAAATCAACTAAACCCAGAAATATAGAGCGGAAACAATTATTCAGGTAAAGTGATCAAGAGAATAGCATCTTATCTCCTTCTTTCTCTCTTGAAGAATTGAATTCAACCCTGAGTAAATGTAAATTGGGAAAAGCAGCAGGATTGGATGACATTAGAGGTGAACAAATCAAGAATTTTGGTCCTGCTACAATGTTTTGGTTACTGCAGTTTGTGAACAACTGTATTCGAGAATGCAAGATCCCTAAAGTATGGCGAAAAGCAAGAGTAATTGCCACGCCGAAACCAGGAAAGGATCGGAAAGATTCAAAAAATTATAGACCAGTCTCCTTACTCTGTCACCACTACTGGAGTGGCTCATTCTTTAGAGAATGATTAGAAAGATGGAGCCTCTTATAATACCATAACAAGCAGGTTTCAGAGAAGGGAAAAGTTGCACGTCTTAAATATTAAACTTAACATATCGAAGATGGATATGACAATCGGCCCATTACAGGTGCTGTCTTTATCGATCTATACGCGGCCTACGATACGATCAACCAACGGCTCCTTCTGAATAAAGTTATGATATAACTAAAGACTTGACACTCATGTGCAATATTAGAAACCTTCTCCAGAACCGCAGATTTTTTGTGGAATTTCAGGGTAAGAACAGTTTATGGACAACTCAGAAAAATGGGCTACCACAAGGCAGCGTGCTTGCGCCGCTATTAATGAACATCTGTACCAACGATCAACCTATCCCTGAAGGAACTCGAAGCTTTATTTATGCTGAAGACTGCGCTATCACTACTCAGGCTGACTGTTTTGAGACTGTAGAAGATACGTTATCAAAATCTTTGGAAGAGTTCACTGCTTACTGTAATGGGAATTACTTGAAACCTAATCCTGCCACGACTCAGACCTGCGATTTCCACCTGAAGAAGAAACAGGCAAATAGATTCTTAAATATATCATGGGGAGGCATCGTACTCGAACATCATCCTACTCCTAAGTATCTTGGAGTAACTCTGGATCACGCGCTAACATATGAAAAGTACTGCCTAAACACCAAACAGAAAGTGGCAGCCAGAAATAACATAGTGCGAAAATTGACAGGTACATCATGGGATGCTAATCAATGCACTGTGCGCTCACGCGCGCTTGTTATATGTTATTCCACTGCTGAATATGCATGTTCGGTATGGTAAAAGTCCAGTCATGCCAGGAACATAGATGTGGCTCTAAATGAGTCTTGCCGGATTATCACGGGCTGCTTAAGACCTACTCCCATGAACAAACCCCATTGCCTCGCTGGCATACCTCCTCCTAAAATGGAGCGCTTAGCGCTCTGTAGGAAGCAGAGAAGAAATTTGTGTGGACACTACGTTCACAGCGGCTGCAGTCCAGCTAGAAATTAGCTGTAGCAATGTTTAGCTCCAACTGTGGAGAAACGAACCAGCCAAATTGGTTAACTGTTCTTGCGAGAACTGAGAGGGCACTATAATATGCACGCTGCTGCAACCATGCGCGTGTATATCGCCACCTACAAAGACTAGAGATGATTATGTGTTTTGTCGCATAACTAGAAATATAGGAAAAGTTTCTGCTGGAAAGTTCAGCAAAGGCCTGATTAGTTTTATAGGAATTTCAGCAGGAGAGAGCGGCCTTGCAGTCGGCAGCTCGTCGCAACTTAAGGTAAATACTGCATGCAGAGGTGTAAACTTTGTTGGTTCACCAGCTTGCGTCCACTGTAAGCTCGAGCGGCTCTGGGTAATTTTGCACTCAAATTAGTCACATAACTAACCATCCGTTGTAGACTTGATTGTCATCCTAAATAGTAACGAACTTTGAACCGGAATCGGACGATTTTCATAGTACTCACCAACATCATAACATATGTGTAGGAGCAATTTTATAAAGAAACTTGCAATTAAACTTTCATATTAATGTGCTTAGGATTAATGTTGTGTCAGAGAGTTAATATTTAATAGTCTTGTATATAGAATTATCTCACTTTTTGATGTTGGCGATGCGCGTTATCCATTGCGTTCTTTTTATGTTGTCGAGTTGAAAAGTGTGTAAAAGCTGTAATTTTTATGCTAAAATTAAACTTTTCATTTCAACTAACACAGTTTTTCTCAATTCTAGAATAACCACCGACTTTACGAGAGATGCTAGCGTGTACAGCAGTCTAGAGCACCATCTCTGAAGGTCTCGCTGTATGGTGGCACAACGTGCCATGTGTGGTTTTCATGAGCAGTAGAAAGGGTGGAAATGATTTTTCTGCTGATCTCTATTCCAATTTTCTATACATGTTCCAGAACTCTCGGAACTGAGGTGATGCAAAACTTTCCTTGATGTATATTTATCCTACACTGGTAGCTGGTGCTGCCACCTATCTTCTGTAAGTGTTTATTACACGTTGATGTCGAATATAGGCCGTGGTCACGTTAACGAGTGGACTGTGCAGTTAAGCAACGTATGCACAAAATATATTGGTCAGTGTCTCCACAAACGGTGTGGTAGGGGAAGCAACACCTGTAGGGTTAGGACTCTGGCTTGAATGATAACCATGGGGTGGGGAAGGATTGCGACAGCTGAAGCCTATGCGCAGACGCATATCTCGAGTAACAAATGAGCTGCAGCTAGTGAGTCTGGAAACGACAGTATTAACATGTTATCAGTAAGACCAATAATTCGACAAATATAGACATTCAAGTCAATAGTTTCTTACAAGTGTACCTAAGAAGAAACAACCGCATAAATAAAGGGTCAGCGAAACCAGAAGAAGTCAGGCCACGTGCTACAGAAAGAAAATCTCGTTGAAAAGGGGGGTGTAAATTTAGCCTAGGAGACAATATCTCTCACAACGATATTGCAAATGTAAAATGGAGAGCACTGGTTCTGCGAAAATTTTGTGTCTTTCTCTGACAACCAGTTACGCAACATAACGAAAATTTTTTTCTGCCCTTTCGTTTTCCTATGGAAGTACCTGCCGCTTTGTTTCCCCCTCTTTTATTACCTTTATTGAGAGAGTGAAATACCTAGCAGTTCCTTCCAGGCACAGTATGCTTCATTGTTTGCTTACTTCTTTACTTTAATGGCATTGTATATAGTCACTCATGTCTGATTGTGAATAACTTTCCCTCCCTTACGGTGCTTGAAGACTGCGGTGTCATACTATGCGGTGAAGAGACAGCATCGAATAAGCTTACAGATCCCTACAGTTGCCACCTCATTTTGCACGAGTTCTACCTGCCTGTATCCGAGAAATACACTTAAATTATTTATAATTCCTCCTTAGTTTTGTTTTATTATGCTGCTGACTCGTTTCGAACAACCAAATTCATTTTCAAACCTGATCTATTGAAGCTATTATGAGAAAGCATAAAATAAAAATTATAAAACCGTGTTACACCTGCAATGAATGAAAGGGCTGGGATGAAGTGGGTGTCACATTCATTTAAGAAAACTCCATCTATTACAATATTAAAAGGCAGCAAACATTACATTAAGATAATTTTAAGAATCTCCACTAACAATTTCTGTGTTAGAATTTTCAAATCACAACATTCCCAGCAAGTTTATTGTAATGGTCCCTCACGTAGTAACAATAATAATGAATTCGAAAGTACTTAAAATATCAATAACAAGGCAGAGTTTCAGAATGCTTGATTACACACAATCTCTCACACAGTTATAGCAATGCAGAGTTTCAAACACTTACTTCGAACCAAAAGAGATCCTGATATAAATTTACGACTTACGTTTGCAAGCTCACAACATAAATGATTTTCAGATGCATCACTTTCATAACAGAAAAGTTTTAACTGAACAGTACATAGCCATATACTCAATTGATGAAGAACGTGACTGGATAACGATTCTGCAAGGTAGACAGGTAACACTACTGTCTAATTGACCAAGGGAGAAAACATTACAACTCAACACCATTTACAGTTATCAAATTAAGTTCCTCTACAGTTACTTTTAGCACCTACAACCCAGGCACTTTACTTGCTTCATGATAACAACTGCCCCTCTTCACACGCCATAGCCAGCACAGCGGCCATACGGACACATCAGCCACGTCGTTCAGCGGCGTCTAACAAATGTAAACCTCAGCAACAAGCTTTCTTTGCCATGGGTACCAACTAGTACACCAGTGACATGTGTGATGGTGACCGCTAATGTCGACAAGCTGCGTCGGCGTAGAGAACTGCGTGCTGCAGCGAGAGCGAGGCGAGGCTGAGCCTTCTACGTTGCAGACTCCATCCAGACAGCAGCTGCCGTGGTGTCCGGCAAGCCGCGGCTGCAACCAGGCGGTGCCACACTGCAGCGGGTTCAGGAGGTGCGAGTGTGGAGATTCAACTCGCCCGCTGGTGACCACTACAACCAGCACAATCATAAACAATACAGTTCTTAAAAATTGTAGTAGTCGTTCACTGAACTGTAACATACCTGCCTCGTTTGGAGTCAATCAGTTCACGCATGGTTTAGCGGCAATCAATTCACACACAGGTAATATAGCAATGGAATAGCGATATGCACATATACAGATAACGTTAGTATCGTTTACCCCCCCCCCCCCCCCGAAGTTCTATAAGTCCCACCAAACCCTTGAGCGTCATGCACTCCGCCTCACCTTCCGTATACACCTCCCGTCCCCCACGTGGATCCTCTACGACCTGATTCCTCTCCCTCATCTGCTCCTATTCCTCTACATATCCGAATACTCTACACCTCCCGCCGCCTTGATCCCCCTCACCCTCTGGTTGCTCCTCTCCTCTCCCAACCCCGCCCCCTGCCATGCCCCCTACCCACCATCTCTACACTCTTCATCTCCTTTCCTAAGGTGGCTTCCATCAACTCCCCCTCCCAGATGATGCCCTCTCTCCCTCCATTTTTCCCTCCTATCAACTCTGACCCTCCCCCCTCTTTTCCTCCATCTTTTCCCTGGGCTCCCTCTTCCCCCCCCCACCCCAATCTGTTTTCTCCCCACCTAACCTCTCCCAACCTACCTTCTCCCCCCCCAAGTACTTTTTGTATTCCCCTCCTCTGCCTTCCCCACTCCCTGTCACGTCTGCCGAGCACCCCCTACCGCTCTTATGGGTCCCCAACCTCCATCAGCTCCTTTCCACCCTCGCCCCCTACTTTTTTCCTCTCCTTCCCCCCTTTTTTCCCATCATCTGTCCCATTTCCCTCCACCTGCTCTCGGCTGTGGTCTGTTATATTTGCCTATTTTTTAGTGCAGTGTTTCAAATGAATGTTCCGTGTTGTTTCGTCTTTCCAAAGTGTTGCGAACAGAAACCATGCTGTCGCTGGGTGTGAATTTTATGTCTTTTGCGCCCAGAAAACATACTGCCGCCATGTTTTTTAATTGTCTGTCTATTATTTTACCTTTCTCCTTCATATGTATTTTATTAGCATCATCATCCCTTTGTTCTATGTTTGAATTTCCACGATTTTGTTTCGCCGTGTTACCATTTAAGTCTCCGATTTTATCGCCTGTTTTTTTTTTATTATCTTCATCTTTTTAAAACAAAGTCTGTAGGTTGAAGAGCGGCATCCTAAGCTGCTGCCAGCCCGCCCCCTTCGGGGGGAATCTAAACCCAATAAAGAAAACAAAAAAAGTATCGTTTACACAAGGTATAAAAGGGTAGTGCTTTCGCGGACCTGTCATTTATACTCAGCTGATTTCCGACGTGATTACGGTCATACTACCGAATTAACAGACTTGTAACGCGGAATGGTAGATGGAACTATGCGCATGGCACATTCCATTTCGAAAATCGTTGGAAATTCAATATCAAGAGTGAGCCGAGGTAGCAAATTTCAGGCATTACCTCTCACCACTGATAACATGGTGGCCGACGATCTTCACGACCTGGAGCAGCGGCGTTTGCGTAGAGTTATTATTTCTATTACATAACCAACGCTGCGTGGAATAAACGCAGAAATGAATGTGGAATGTACTACGAACTTATCCGGTAGGACACCACAGCGAAATTTGGCGTTAATGGGTTATGGCGGCAGACGGCCGACGCGAATGGCTTTGGTAACAGCGCCAAATGGCCTGCAGCACCTCTCCTGGGCTCGGTTCGACCCTAGACGACTGGATAACTGTGGTGTGGTCAGATGAGTCACTGTTTTAGTAAAAAAGACCTGATGGTATGGCTCAAGTGTGGCACAGACCCCACGAAGCCATGTGCCCAGTTGTCAACAAGGCCTAGTGTAAGCTGGTTATGCCTCCATAACAATGTGGGCTGCGTTTGCATGGAATGGACTCGGTCCTCTGGTCCAACTGAACTACTTGGGGACCATTTTCAGCCATTCATGAACTTCATATTCCCAAACAACGATGGGATTTTTATAGATGACAATATACAATGTCACCGGGCCACAATTGTTTCCGATTGGTTTGAAGAACATTCGAACAATTCGAGCTGAGGATTTGACCACCCATATCGTCCACCATGAATCTCGTCAAACACTTTTGGGACATCATCGACAGAGTTCGTGCAAAAAATCCTGCACTGGCAACACCATCGCAGTTGGCGAACGCTTTAGAGGCAGCATGGCTCGTTACTTCTGCAGGGGTCTTCCAAGCGACTTGTTGAGTCTGTGCCAAGTCGGGTTATTGCACTGTGCCGGGCAAAAGGAGATGTGACATGGTATTAGGTGGTATCAGACAACTTTTGTCACCTTACCGTACCGCATAATCACGCCCGCTAGGGCTAACATGCTGCTTCCTGGACTCGGGTAGGCGAGCCGGGCCCATGATTGTAACCACCCGGCGGATTAACGACGAGGGCAGATGTGCCGGCCAGACTGGATGTGGTTTTTAGGTGGTTTTCCACATCCCTCTAGATGAATACTGGGCTGGTCCCCGTGTTCCGTCTCAGTTACACGGCGCGCAGACATCTGAACACATTCGCACTATCCCATAGATTACACTGGACGCAGACAGTTGGGGTGCACTAATTCCGTCCTGGGGGATATGGGGTGGCGGAAGGAAGGGCATCCCGCCACCCCTTAACCATTAACATGCCAAATACGATTAACGATGGCTGACCCTGCATAACTGCGGGACAAGGCTCAAGTGATAGAAAAATGGCTCTGAGCACTATGGGACTTAACATCGGAGGTCATCAGTCCCCTAGAACTTAGAACTACTTAAACCACACATCCATGCTCGAGGCAGGATTCGAACGTGCGACCATAGCGGTCGCGCGGTTCCAGACTGGAGCGCCTAGAACCGCTAGGTCACCCCAGCCTGCTCAAGTGATAGAACTGTACTACATTATCATATGGAATGTCAGACCAGGTTCACAATGTACATGTATTCATGAAGAGCAGTTGAAATAAACTAAGGACTAATGGTGTAATATTGAAGTCACGTGGAATGTCAGACCAGTTTCGCAATGTAAATGTATTCTTGAGGCGCAGTTGAACCAGACTAAGTAGAAGCGTGTCGCTTCTCGTGTACAAATTGTTCATGCACAACTTTATAGCCGGCCCTTTTGGCCGAGCGGTTCTAGGAGCTTCAGTCCGGAACCGCGCGCCCACTACAGTCGCAGGTTCGAATCCTTCCTGGGTCATGGATGTGTGTGGTGTCCTAAGGTTAGTTAGGTTTAAGTAGTTCTAAGTTCTAGGGGACTCATGACCTCAGATTCTATATGTGCGCCACACATATTACATGATAAACAATAGTCCATATATACAGGGTGAACGTTAATAAAACCGAGAAATTGCAGGGACGGCAAAAGGTACTTTGAACGTGTCTCCGGAAATGCATCGTTGCTACTGTAGATGGTGCTGACGAATGAATGATTCTCTGAGCACGTGCAATGTGTTCCTTGAGTGTTGCAGGCTGTATGGTGGACTTGGCGTACTGTAAGCAGCAGAATGGTGCGGTATTCATGTCGGGAACAAGCCGGGATGGTGTTTGTTTATGGCCAAGCAGATGGAAAACGGTCGAGAGGCACCACTGCTATACCAAAACAAGTACCCTCATAGACACAAAGTACATCAAGCAACATTTCAAGCTGTTTTGGCCGTTTCCTTGATCATCGGCCGTTTAATACAGACTGAGCCGTGGCAGGACTGGTGCCATAGCTATCTTTGGTTAGGCACTATCGATTTCCTCTGGCAGAAGTTTATCTTTGCAGAATGGTTCAAATGGCTCTGAGCACTGTGGGACTTAACTTCTAAGGTGATCAGTCCCCTAGAACTTAGAACTACTTAAACCTAACTAACCTAAGGACATCACACCCGTCAACGCCCGAGGCAGGTTTAGAACCTGCGACCGTAGCGGTCTCACGGTTCCGGACTGTAGCGCCTAGAAGCGCTCGGTCACCCCGGCCGCCTTTATCTTTGCAGACTGGGCCGGCCCAGGATATAGCGGGCAGTACGGAGTGGAAAGGGACGACAGCGAGCACGGCGTGCCTGAGTACGGCCGACAGTCAGTACTTGATCGTACTGCGGTCAGAAACAGATGGCCGGTGCTGTGGCTTCTTGGCAACCTCGTGAAGCTCGTGTGCTCGCTTCCGTGAAGGAACACGCTGTTACTATCGGACTTAGCAACGTCTGGTGTCTTCGCCACATCGATCCAGCAGCTGGCATCAAGTTAAGTAATGCAAGTCCTACCAACAATTAGTAAAGTATAATGATGATTACTCTTGAGGCAGCAAAGCGTTGCAAGGACTGTGATGTGATATTTCATGCCTCTTATTAAGTGTGTGCTTCGCTCCTTAACAGTATTTTTCTTAGTTTAGCTGGCGAGTGTCTGAAACATTGAAACGTGTGCGCAGCCTTACCGAACGATCTATATTCCGTGTCTAAAGGTTGCCGAGTGGTACCTTACAGGCCCACATAAGGTGTTCCATGTGATGCTTAGGTTTTAATGAGCCAGTTCCGTTTGCTTCATTCGTGTACCTGGTTCTGCTTAAAGGAATGAAACCAGTTTTATTGTTGCCAATGTTATCAAAGTAGTTTTCTGTATAAGTTTGGGTGTTGAGGTGGAGGAAGGGTTCTTTGTTTCCCTGTTGTCGCTTCTGATTTATGATTCAGAGATCGGAAGCAGTGGGCCACCGAAGTGCAGAGCCTCCCCTTTTAAATTACTAGCGGGCGTACGGGCGGTGGACTTGGCCTGAGCTCGCGTGTGCTGTTTGGTTCCGATTTCAGTGTTCTGAACGGGGCGGAAGTACAAACGGAGTCCACACCTTAATTCGAAGACAAGTACTCAGTCGCCTCCACCGTTCGTGGCTAAGTCGCGGCCTCACAATTTCGGCTTCAGTCATTGTACAAGCTGCAGTTTTCTAAAACTTGTGGTGCCTCTGCAAGGTTGCCCGGGTTAAATGTTTTAAATATTTGTCTTAAGAATTTTGAGGGATTTCAAGAAGAATGTGTCTTAATTGTATCCGTTTTCTAAAATTGGGGTGCAATTCGGCCTTAGTGGCGTATGTCAATTTTGATGGGGAAATAACTGCGTTATTATTGATCAAACTGTCTATAACCTTGTAAAGTTGTTTCGTAATATCTCGCCCGGGAGGGGCGGTTTTCAATCTATTTGGAAATATTAATTGATTTCCTGGTTATTTGATGTAAAGTTTATTTTAAATGATTTACTTGGCCCGAATGGTGTTTTTTTTAAATGTTTGCAAAGAGATTAATTCGCTTGTGGTTTCATATAACAAGCAGTTTGTAAAATTGGCCTGAGTGGCGGGTTTTTAAATGTTTTTAAAGAGATTGATTCATTTGTGGTTATATATAACAAGCAGTTTGTAAAGTTTGCCTGAATCGCGTTTCTTAAAGAAATTATTATCTGATTTATGGTTGTAATTCTCTTAATGATTTATCTATGGTGGAAATAAATATGTTGAAATGAAATGGTCACTGTATGGGTCATGTCCTTCCACTCCATTTATATTAAAGGTTAAGGAAATTGCAGTTCAAAATAGAAATAACGTACCACAGACGAACGTGCAGGGAGACGGCGTATCTTGTGTACACCAGGTTTGGACAGGGTTCCACAGGATACTGAAACGAACGCCAGTATAAACTCCAGGCAAGTGACCTGTCAACATAATGCAGGCCAAAGTACGAGTATGTGTAACCTGCATGACAACTGCTACTATCTCTATCACCTGCAAAGATCGCAAGGATTATCAGCAGCCGGTTTCCTTCTAAAAGAAGGATTTTGTCGATGGTTTTAGCACAGCACCGTAACAGTCATAGGGATTGCTGTCATCAGACCTATTTACCGACGAAGCAGCCTTCAGCAGAACTGGCATCATCAGTCTGCATAACTGACGTCTGTGGGCTACAGACAATCCTAAGCGAATGGTTGAGGAGTCTCATCACTATCTGTTCTGAGATACAGACAATACTCGGGGAGAGGTTGAGACGTATCATCAACATCGATTCAACATCAATGCGTGGGCAGGAATTCTTGGCGACCACACAGTGGGACCACTTATTATTTTATGCCTCGACAAATAAACGCACAAGGACTTTCTGCGCTGCTTGAGAATGTGTTTTTGGCAATGCGACAAGTTACGTGGCTTCTGCAAGACAGAGCACCACTCCAATTCCGTATTACTGTTCGCCGACACCTCAACAACATCTTCCCTGGACGATGGGTAGGGTGCGGAGCCCCTGTAAAATGGCGTGCTAGATCACCGGATTTAAATCCCCAGAATTTTTACCTCTTGGGGCATTTGAAACGCGTTTTATATGCTGAACTAGTTCCTGATGTGCAGACCCTTCAACTGCGTCTTCACTGACGCCTGTGACGCTATTCGGAGAAAGTAGAAAACGAGCGAAAGAATGCGGCACTCTATGAAGGACGCGTGGACGCGTGTATTGCATCCTATGGGGGCCACTTTGGACATCTTTTGTGACGTGGATGCCATGCAGCTCTGTACTATGTTCGGGGACGATTCATTGTCGTTGCATGCACAACGTCCATTTTTGCACCCATGTTCATAGGACTTTTCTTCTTCCATCGCCAGTCAGGAATCAGTCCCCGCAGTTTGTCGTTTTATTAATGTTCAAACCGTATAAACAAATATACAACATCCATATTAACCAGTCTATGTTAAGATAATTCCAGTTACATAATTTACAGTATAATTTACTTATCACTAACAGTTAGTTCGTTAACATAACGAAACTCTATTGAGAAAGAGAGACTTCAGTGTTTACATTCTTCCAACGGAATAGTGTAAATAAAACAGGTTCCAAAAATGTGTGCGAAATCTTATGGGACTTAACTGCTAAGGTCATCAGTCCCTAAGCTACACACTACTTAGCCTAAATTATCGTAAGGACAAACACACACACACCCATGCCCGAGGGAGGACTCGAACCTCCGCCGGGACCAGCCGCAGAGTCCTTGACTGCAGCGCCTCAGGCGGCTGGGCTAATCCCGCGCGGCATAAAACAAGTCTAACATACATATCACACATGACAAAGTAAAATGCTACTGTTTGTTAACACATTGGAGCAAAATATTGCCATTTGTTGTTTGTAATGTAAGATTTTCGACGTGCACGTAAAGTGCACATGATCAGCTTCGATTTTGTAGATGTGACGCGGCGTTGGCGCTTAGCGCGTGAACGGATACCAAACGAAACACTAACGACGTCAGATGTCTTGCTATGTTACTTTCTCCAGCACTAGCACTTAATCTAGTTCAGCTGCACTGTTCGTCATGAACACATCTAAATTGTGAAACTGGTCTGATATTCCATGTGACCACATGTTATGTGAATATTACATATGTGAGGCTAGACCGTCGCCACACCAAGCACTATTAGTGCATGTATGGTGTTGGACAATTACTGAAATTTTAAGAAGTGTATTTTTATGTTTTGTAATTTTTATTTTATGTGTCCTTACGTAAGTTTTGGTTTTTAGTTTTAATAGGCTGGCTTTCTGTTGAAACTGGTTGGCCGAAACTATTCACCCGAATAGTAAAAGCAACTGCTATTTAATTACAGTAAAGAATTTTTGTTATCCAAGTTGCTGGTTGTGTCCTGACTTCATGCTGGAAATACCTAAATACACTCTGTGTGGACGGAGAACATCGTGCGCGGAGTAAAAACACTTTCGATTAGGTGGCTGAACTTACTATCCCTCGGGGTCTCCCAGCCAACAATGCAGTACATCTCTTCCCTTTCTTTCTAGCCCATCAAATCCGTACCAGTTACTGTATTGTAGATGCTTAAGATGCCAGGTAGCCGATGTCCTTGATGAACTGTTAGTAATGCATATGTCTTGCTTAATTCATTAGTTAAACTGGGACCCAAAACCTTTCACACTTCAATGCCTACGAGTCTTTTTTCCCAAGACTTTCCTGATGCACTGACACTGTGGAATTTTATGTTGTTTACTGTCAGTACTGTTTCTTGCAAGGTATAGGATCATCTGAAAATACACTGGTGTGCAAAACGTAAGGGTGAAAATAACTTTCGCTGCGCGGTGTGTCACTGACAAGTAATATAGCTCTACTAAACATGGCCCACACGTAGAAACAAGTGATTCAGTGTCGTAGAGAAGGTAGTAGAAAGAATCATGCAGTGAGATGAACAGAAATGACAATTTTATTCAAAGGCAAGATATACACTGAAGTCACTACAATTTATAATCTTCCCCTGGACCTTAAAACTGCGGGGCATGGTTCTTAGTACGGTGTGTGATCGCCTGCCCAGTTAGCCATGCGGTCTAATGCACGGCTTTCCAGATTAGGAAGAAGCACCTGGTCCCCGGCACACATCCGCCCGGCGGACTTGTGTCGAGGTCCGGGGAGCCGGCCAGTCTGTGCATGGTTTTTAGGCGGTTTTCCATCTGCCTCGGCGAATGCTGACTGCCTCCCCTTATTCCATCTCAGCTACACTATGCCCGCGATTGCTGTGGAAACAAATTCTCCATGTACAAGTACACCACCATTTCTCTACCATGCAAACATGGGGGTTACACTTGTCTGGTGTGAGACGTTCCATTGGGGCTCTACCGGAGGCGAACCACACAATAGCCCTGAGTGGTTCTGTGTGGGGCGGCAGAGGGGTGAAGTGGACTGCGGTAGTCATCGTGGGATTGTGGACCACTGCGGCTTCGGTGAGGACAGAGCCTCTCCTTCGTTTCTAGGCCCCCAGTTAACATACAATACAGTACAATACAATGATGTGTGATCACCAGAGATAGCCATGCATGCTCTGCTTGGTCCTCCCATGCCGGTTACAATGCTGGTAGGGAATTCTGTTCCTCCGCCATCACAGTTGACAACAGCTGGATGGGTCATGGGTTGTATGGATTTGCTACACTACGTATCCCCAACGCATCCTACACTCAATAGGATTTAAATCGGGGGACGGGCAAGCCCATTTGTTGAAGATTCATTCGTTCCAAGAGCTGTGCGCTGTTCGATACTGTTGCCGGTTGTCATACACAAAAATGAAAGAGGCGAATGTACCACTGAAAAGTCGCACATGGGAAGGACTGCAGTATCAAAATAACGTTGTGCGGTGAGTACTGTGTTCAAAGATCTGAAGGCCAGTACGTCCATAGAATATTATGGTTCCCCGCGCCATAACACCTGGACAACCAAAACGATCATGTTCGACAACGCTGTACGTACCTCCATATGGCAGAGGTTGGGAACATGTAACCCAGGAATATTTCCGGAAACGATCAGTTGTAGGTCCAACTGATATGGCATTGGTAGGCATAATGCTGCATGGGCATACTGACGTCCATATCTTGGAATATGGTACTCTCACTGGTCAACATCATTGTGAAACTGTAATCCATCGCCACATACGTCTTTTCAGTCGTGCATTCGGTTCCCAATTTTTTTTACTGATGACGATGCGCGACTGGATCGAACAGCTCAGGTACACGAGCTCTCGGTACGATAGGTTATTCATGAATGGATTGGCTTGCTCATTCCCGCCCCCCCCCCTCCCTCCTCCCAGTACAATCCCTCCTAGCAGGTGTTCTATGTGTTGCGGAGGTGTTCTAAAGCACTCCCACATGCAGAAACCACCATCCAGCAGTTGTCAGTTGCACTGGTAGAAAAATGGAACCCTCTACCACAAAAAATCTTTACCAATCTTGTGGCCAGCATGAGAGTTCTTTGCAGAATATGCATTGCCGTTAAGTAATATGTCAGGCCTTCTGTAATGTCCAGGGGACATCATAGATCGCGATGACTTCAGTGTCATTAACATATTTGAATAAAGGTCTGATTTCTGTTGGTGTCATTGTGTGTTTCTCTCTGTTACCCTCTGTACTATACTGTAGCAGTCCTTTGTATGTGTGGCCCAAGTTTCATCATGCTATGTTACTTGGCAGTGACACATCATGTGAAAGTTATTTTCGTCGTTAAACTTTGATTAGCAGAGTACTACACACGGTTTCATATTATCTCAGTGTATGTGTGTGTGTGTGTGTGTGTGTGTGTGTGTGTGTGTGTGTGTGTGTGTGCGTGCGGATGTGTGGGTGTATCTGTGGGAGGGATGTCACTCCCCCAGACATGTTGTTTGTTATGGTGGAAAGTCAAGCGAAGGCACGCTAGTCGGTAACGAAAGAGCAGAGAGGGCTGAGACAAGACGTCAGCCAGTTGCAGGCTGATTGACCTCACTGCAGGACGACAAGAAGGCAGCAGCGGTCTCTATGCGAAGAGAATGTAAGCGCCGCTCCCGATTGGTCGCGGACCAGTTAAAGAACAGCTTCAAGACTAGTCATTTCGTTTCCACTATCTAACACTGTGTGTACTGAAGAAACTTGCTTATTGCATAAGTCGCCTTTTGCTTGCGACACATTTGTGATTCTCAAAGTTAAGTATTGTAATGTACTTTTCGTAATGAAACCCATTAATGCGATTTGCTTGATTTGTTGTATAGCGGTCTGAGAAAGCAGATTTCCTGGACACCTCATATTCGACGAGTAGGTAGGATTCAACATTGTTCATCACAGAGTGGCCTGAAAGTCATATAGACATACATTTATAGCTTGTAATACACTCCTGGAAATTGAAATAAGAACACCGTGAATTCATTGTCCCAGGAAGGGGAAACTTTATTGACACATTCCTGGGCTCAGATACATCACATGATCACACTGACAGAACCACAGGCACATAGAGACAGGCAACAGAGCATGCACAATTGCGGCATTAGTACAGTGTATATCCACCTTTCGCAGCAATGCAGGCTGCTATTCTCCCATGGAGACGATCGTAGAGATGCTGGATGTACTCCTGATGAACGGCTTGCCATGCCATTTCCACCTGGCGCCTCAGTTGGACCAGCGTTCGTGCTGGACGTGCAGACCGCGTGAGACGACGCTTCATCCAGTCCCAAACATGCTCAATGGGGGACAGATCCGGAGATCTTGCTGGCCAGGGTAGTTGACTTACACCTTCTAGAGCACGTTGGGTGGCACGGGATACATGCGGACGTGCTTTGTCCTGTTGGAACAGCAAGTTCCCTTGCCAGTCTAGGAATGGTAGAACGATGGGTTCGATGACGGTTTGGATGTACCGTGCACTATTCAGTGTCCCCTCGACGATCACCAGAGGTGTACGGCCAGTGTAGGAGATCGCTCCCCACACCATGATGCCGGGTGTTGGCCCTGTGTGCCTCGGTCGTATGCAGTCCTGATTGTGGCGCTCACCTGCACGGCGCCAAACACGCATACGACCATCATTGGCACCAAGGCAGAAGCGACTCTCATCGCTGAAGACTACACGTCTCCATTCGCCCCTCCATTCACGCTTGTCGCGACCCACTGGAGGCGGGCTGCACGATGTTGGGGCGTGAGCGGAAGACGGCCTAACGGTGTGCGCGACCGTAGCCCAGCTTCATGGAGACGGTTGCGAATGGTCCTCGCCGATACCCCAGGAGCAACAGTGTCCCTAATTTGCTGGGAAGTGGCGGTGCGGTCCCCTACGGCACTGCGTAGTATCCTACGGTCTTGGCGTGCATCCGTGCGTCGCTGCGGTCCGGTCCCAGGTCGACGGGCACGTGCACCTTCCGCCGACCACTGGCGACAACATCGATGTACTGTGGAGACCTCACGCCCCACCTGTTGAGCAATTCGGCGGTACGTCCACCCGGCCTCCCACATGCACACTATACGCCCTCGCTCAAAGTCCGTCAACTGCACATACGGTTCACGTCCACGCTGTCGCGGCATGCTACCAGTGTTAAAGACTGCGATCTAGCTCCGTATGCCACGGCAAACTGGCTGACACTGACGGCGGCGGTGCACAAATGCTGCGGAGCTAGCGCCATTCGACGGCCAACACCGCGGTTCCTGGTGTGTCCGCTGTGGCGTGCGTGTGATCATTGCTTGTACAGCCCTGTCGCAGTGTCCGGAGCAAGTATGGTGGGTCTGACACACCGGTGTCAATGTGTTCTTTTTTCCATTTCCAGGAGTGTATATTAATCGGCGGCAAACGAATATGTTCCTGAAAAGCGTAAGGCCTCTATAGCATGCTCTACGATCTTTAACAAATCCAGTTTATAAACTAGGATGTTGTGTCAACTTAAAACGTTAACAAATGCTGTAGCGTAACGTCAAAGATTGTATAGAACTTCTTTTGTGAAAAGTTCTTGATGAAGTCCTTTCACAGTGTAAAACAAGGCGAATAGGAACGTTACAGGCGTATGGCTGACCTACACTGCGGCAGAAGTGTACGACACAAATAGAGAAAATTGATCACAGTTTCAGTTACGATGCTCTGTATTTAACGAAGTACCGTAATTAATGATGTGCTTTAGCGTGTTCAGTGGCGTTGTTGATTCCATTTTTATGCACAACATTTCGACGTCCGTCGCAGTCTTGGAGTACTGCGACCTATATTGTGTGTTCACAGCCTGCAGTTCAACCATACTTTTAAATATTCCTGGTACAGTCTCTGATGTTAATTTGTTTTCCTTGATACTTTGTTAGGAACTTTACTGGGAATGCGACCTCTCTTCTGTCCGGGCTTACTCAACTTGAGTCCGTTTTAACGTCCCTTAGTACGAACTAGGTGAATTAAATTGGAGAATAGTCTACCGATTTAAAAATACCGGGACACAAAGTATTATCCTCCCGGAATAACTGACTTGGCTTCGTATTTTCGCGACCGTGAAATTTTGAAATATTCCAAGTGGGATAATTTAATTCGCATTTGGCAAACAGACCTTATCATTACATGAAAAGCAAGTTTTAAAAAATTGCTACAATTCATAGTTATCTCAGTGAGATGATCGCAACGGCGGCTATGCAAACTTCTCCAAGTCGATTATTACAGCTTATACAACAACACTCACCTACGTTTCCAATTGTAATCTGCTAATAACGTGAGAGAGAGATTAGTGTTAAGAAATAATAGAACGAAAGTCATTACTGGTATAAAATAATTATTCACACCAGTGTATTTGCAACGTCACATACTACTCCGACATCCTCCTCAAAATCCCATGCATTACCTTTGGCCCTCAAGCCTCCCTCAATCCCTTCAGCACCACCTCTTACATCTTAAAACACGAAGGTCAGGAGGAGGAAAGGTAACGAAGGAAGTGACAGAAGAAGAAAGAGAGACAAATGATGCCGAGCGGTTTGGCCGCACTGTTAGAAGTGTCATGTCACGGATTGCGTGGCACGTCCCGCCAGAGGTTCGAGTTCTCCCTCGGGCATGGGTGTGTGTGTTGTTTTCAGCATAAGTTAAAGTTGTGTGTAAGTCTAGGGCTAATGACCTTAGCAGTTTGGTCCCTTAGGAATTCACAAGCACACATTTTTTTTTAGAGACAAACGATAAACATCACTCACAAAGATTATACCTCTTCCTCCATATTTTGGAACACTATGGATTTAGAGTGTCAGTGCATGATAATAGTTGGTAAAAGTTTTTTAGAAAATCACCCCTAAACATTACGACGAGCGATCGACTAAAAATTGGCGGGATCGAGAGATAATTGTAAATAGAGCATTTTTCATCATTAGGAAAAGGAAAACAACAAGAAATGGTCATATTTCTTTATACAGTCCCCTTTCAATGAGATAAGGAAATGAAATTTGTATGGCGAAATCAATCTAAAGTTTTTCACTAATTCCAAATGTCCAGGAATGATAGTTAGTACCTTAAATAGACCAAAAATTCAAATGAGAGCATACCCATGGGCGGAAATGAAGTTATTCAGTATTTTCTCTCACAAGGGGAAGGCCTCAGAGACGGCCAACCGATTCGGCTCAGATTTGGCAGGTCGCTTGTGTACAACCTAAAACGAAGGACTCTAAGATATTTGGGTCAACACCCCCACGTTTTTTAGAAAATCACCCCTAAACATTACGACGAGCGATCGACTAAAAATTGGCGGGATCGAGAGATAATTGTAAATAGAGCATTTTTCATCATCAGGTATGGAGTCCGAAAACGCATACTTTTCCAGAAATCGAGGTAAGAAACTTTTACAACTGCCGCGTCTGTACCCACATGGTTAACGCCTGTCGCCGACAGCGCCGATAGCTAGCCTGCACGATAGCTCAGCGTGTTCGGTCAGACGGTTTAGCTACCCTCTATAATAAAAAAAAACTGAGTTAACGGGTCAACGAACAACCTGAACGAGTGTCATCCGACGCCCGCCGCGAACAAAGTCAACGAACAATATAGAACAAAAAGAGATAACAAAAAAAATAGCACAACGGCCATGGTAACTGGCTGAGAATTGGAAAACCCGGGTTCGAATCTCGAAGAAACCTATCAGATGTTATTCTTTTCGTTTACATTTTTCCATATCTCAATTGATAGGGATAGGAGGATTAATAAGGTAAGTAAATGAATAAGGAATGATAATAATAAGGTAGGCAAACTAAATTCCCACACGCCGTGAGTTAGTAAAGTATTAAACTTTTAAGCCTTGTCACATGGAAACAGCTCCGAGTAAAAGTGCTGCGACGTCCTCACGAGGGATCACAGACAGCCAACCGTGCGAGGCACGGGATAGAATGCACGCGGGGAGAGTTACGTTGTCCCGGTTGCCTCTTCGTCATATCATAGGGAAGGAACAGTGTAGCTCTGGAAAAATTGCATTCATTAGATGCCCTTGGTGCCGTAAGTATATTTGTTTCGAATGTTTATATGACAAGTACCATCCATCTACTTGTTCGAAGAAAAGTGAGGACACGTAACAGTGACTGGAAGAGCCATTGTAAAGTGACCTGGAGTAACATTTTAGTTGTTTACTATCCTAAGACGGTTGAGAAATTTATTTGCCTACCTTATTATTAACATTCCTTGTTGATTTACTTACCTTATTAACCCTCCTATCCCTATCAACTGAGATATGGAAAAATACAAACCAAAATAATAACATCCACTACGTTTCTTCGAGATTCGCAGCCAGTTACCTTGGCCGTTGCGCTATCGGTGCTGTCGGCGAAAAGCGTTGACCATGTGGGTACAGAAGCGGCAGTTGTTAAAGTTTCTTACCTTGATTCCTGGAAAAGTATGCGTTTTCGGACCCCATACCTGGTGATGAAAAATGCTCTATTTACAATTATCTATCGATCCCGCCAACTTTGAGTCGACCGCTTGTCATAACCTTTAGGTCCGATTTTCTCAAAAACGCGGGGGGTGTTGACCCAAAATATCTTAGATTCCTTCGTTTTAGGTTGCACACAAGCGACCTGCCAAATCTGAGCCGAATCGGTTGGCCGTGTCTGAGGCCTTCCCCTTGTCAGACCCACACATTGGTCTGACAGACATAGGTAATAGGTAAGATTGTCTCTCATAGTGCTGAACACTTGAACGTTGAACAGTTTTAGATGTCATACAGTGACAACAGTTGGTTAATTATCACAGAGAATAATTGTTGATTACACTTAGTTATTATGTTTTTTTTAAACACATGATATTAAAACACAAATGATTCAGTTTCGTTTATAGTTATTTCTTTAAAAGTTTCTGATAGACTTGGATCAGTTATGTTTATTAAAGTTTCAGTTAAGAGTCTCAGCTGGATATGACAGGTGTCATGGGCATTGCTGGCGAAGGACCAGATAAGGGACTGGAGACGCAGTGGTGTGACGCCACAAGACCTGTCATTGTAGCCAGGACAATCTGGGAAGGTTAGTCAGAATCAGTGGAGAGGATACATGTCATAACAGAGTTGTATGGAGATTATGACGCTGTCCTCGTTTGGTGAATTACATGAAAGAGTAGGTAGACTCGTATGAAGATAACTGCCCACACGAAATACCAACGTCCGCGACTTTGTCTTCGTCCGGTAATAATCGTTTTTACTTACATCAGGATTTACTTGTAAGAAATTCTCGTTACTATAACTTGAGGCTGTAATATCACAGAATGACCATAACAATTGTTGCTTCAGCACAATTAATTTACAGCATAACGTAGACATTAAAGAAAAGGTCTTTATGAGTCATGGACCCGCCTAGGAACAACTGAACACCGGTACAGTATATGGTGTCTCCGTGCATCGCTTACATCACTTTGTCAGCTTTGAACACGTCCTATCGTTTCGTAGAACGTTATGAATGCAGGCGTCGGAGGTAGCATACGGACGCAGTTGAGTTTAAGGTTGCCTCGCTGGGAGTGCCACACGCTCGCTGGTCGGCTTGCAATTGCTTTTAAACTCAGAAAAACCTAACTTTTGCACCTTTTCTGCGTTTAGAAGCAACTATAAGCAGACCAACGAAGGTGAGTACGTGACAAATTACGTAACAACCTCGCGCACACTAAACCAGTATTCACGACACTACTGCAGTTTCCATTAGTATAACGTTGCAGTGTATAAGTTCACTTTTTCATATTTATTAATAATAGCCACTCATATAGTTTCACATGACATGCTGTATGCTGAAGAAACGGAACAAAAATACAGAAAATATGCCGGAAATAAAGGGAACAAACGTAAAAATCATACTGTGACTTAAACTAAATAAGGTATTGTGAAACTTTGGAACCAAACTGTGCACATGTAATACTGTTTTATAACCTTTAGAACGATGCTGTTGTTGCATATTTTAAAGTAAAGAAAAAAAACCGCTGACAATGGCGGTACTATTGATGAAACTGGTTTCGAAAAGAAAGTAAGTAAATAAATAAATAAGTAAAAGAAAATGTGTTTTACATTAAAGCGGACCCAAAATCACAGATCGTTGTTTTTATGCAAACACGGACCAATGGAAGAATTTCAGCATTAAATTAGGAAGAATTTCAACACTAAATTATTGCTCCCTTTGATTTTTTTACCTGTTCATTAATTTGTGCACCCTGACTATTTATATTAATTTGTTGCTGCTTCATAGTGGTAATATTATCGGCCATACTTTCTTGTCTTTGATTCGCAGTCGTCACTTCATTTTTTTAGCTCCGGGGGTAGCTGCACGATAAGATCTGTTGCTACACTAATAGGTTCAGTAATACTCCCGTCTGCAGCCGGCGACGTAATTTCACTCGTTGCAGTTATCGTGTTGTTTAAATTTTCAGTGGTGAATTCGCTTTCTGGTATCTGATTAGACTCAGTTTCTGTATGTGAAGAAGCCATCATTCTAAACAGCTGACGGATTATCATTATGTTACCGTATAATGCAGTTTGACAAATTTATTATTTACCATAATGCAGCTAAGTTGTAAACAGTTCACAAATGGCATCTGCGCTTATCTCAGCACCACAAAATGTTCTGTGTGAAACAAATGCTAATGACTTCTACACTAACTACTAAAATTCGACATCTTTTAGCCTTGTTTTACAAAGACCGCTATAATTACCTAGTAATAACAAGTTCCAATACTGAACAAATTTTCTACATTGAAAACCTCAAATAAAAAAAAGATTTAAATCTACAGAAAGGAAAACTAGGTAGGATATCTTACTCTAGGGCGTCGCCGTCAACAATGTCTTTAAAAAATTAACAACTGTAGGTTTTCCGTGGTATTTCCTTATTTTACACACCTTTCCGTTAATTGATTTGCTAGTTTTCAATAAACGTTGTCCCCTTTTTAATTTTTATGAGCCTTTCAATACGAGTACGTACTTTGGGTTGCATGAAAAAGAAACAAACGATCATGAAATATACATATTTTGAAATAAAATTACATATACAGCGTATGAATGATCTATTTACATAGTCCTACGAACGGTTGCCAGTTTAACTCACCTTAATAAGAACTGGGGGAGTTAAATCGTCGGAAGGTCTACGGATTTAAAAATACTGTGACCCAAAACGTTATTCTCCCGAATAACTGGCTTGGTTTACAATTTTCGCGACCGTGAAATTTTGAAACATTTCAAGAGCGATAATTTAATTCGCACTGGGCAACCGGGCCTTTTAATTAGATGAAACGTAGGTTCTAAACAATTGTCCAGTTGTAGTTATCTCGGTGAGATGGCAGCAGTGGCAGCTATGCAAACTTCACCCAAGCCGGTTATTGTGGTTTGTACATCAACACCCACCCTAGAATGAGATTTTCACTGTGCAGCGGAGTGTGCGCTGATATGAAACTTGGTGGCAGATTAAAACTGTGTGCCGGACCGAGACTCGAAGCCGGAACCTTTGCCTTTCGCGGGCAAGTGCTCTACCGACTAAGCTACCCAAGCACGACTCACGCCCCACCCTCACAGCTCTACTTCTGCCAGTACCTCGTCTCCTACCTTCCAAACTTTACAGAAGCTCTCCTGCGAACCTTGGAGAACTAGCACTCCTGAAAGAAAGGATATTGCTCAGACATGGCTTAGCCACAGCCTGGGGGATGTTTCCAGAATGAGATTTTCACTATGGAGCGGAGTGTGCGCTGATATGAAACTTTATGGCAGATTAAAATTCTGTGCCATACCGAGACTCGAACTCGGGACCTTTGCCTTTCGCGTAGAGCACTTGACCGCGAAAGGCAAAGGTCCCGAGTTCGAGTCTCGGTCCGCCACACAGTTTTAATCTGCCAGGAAGTTGCATAACACCCACCCTCTTTTCCATAACTCAAGAAAGAAATTGTTACGAAATAATAAAGAGAAAGTCATTGCTGGTGCAAAACAGATAATTTTTCAGAGCAATATAATTGCAAAGAAACATACCTCTTAACATACTAAGGCCCATAAGCCACCTATATAACATTTGTATTTTTCTACTCTACATTTCGACATCAACCTAGTGAACATTTTGCAGTTTCGAGCTCTCATACGCAAAAGACATTAATGTAATTCACAGATACGTGCTTCTGGCATGCTCACACCGCAATGAAGGCCGTTATGTATACAACATTAGTGTCGTAACTGGCACTACCTAGGCACCAGTGATGGGTGTACGGACACTATGATTCGCCAGAACGGTCGTCTCAGGATGGTGTGCAGGTCGTTGGAGTGTACTAACAGTTCCTCAGTAGTTGTGGAGTCAGAAACGCTGGGTTAAAATTATGATTCCTTATCTAACGAGATGCTTGTGCAGCCATTGCAGGTGTCGACTCGATGATGTTGCCCACAGCAAAGAATACTGCAGTGTGTTTGGACTGGCGACAGGTAGCAAGGTCACCACAGCAAAATACATGAACATGAGCTTGAGCTGTCGACGGGTAACAGTGTTCGCCACAGCAAAGTACATGGCCACTTGCTTGGATTGGTGACAGGTAGCAGTGATAGCCAGAGCAAAGTACATGGCCACATGCTTGGATTGGCAACAGGTGACAGTGTTTGCCACTGCAAAGTACAAGGCCACATGCTTGGATTGGCGACAGCTACCAGTACATGCCACAGCAAAGTACATGGCCATATGCTTGGATTGGCGATAGGTACCAGCACGTGCCACAGCAAAGTACACGGCCACATGCTTGGGTTGGCGACAGGTAAAAGTGTTTGCCACAGCAAATTTCCTGGCTGCATGCTTGGATTGGCGACAGGTAGCAGCGTTTGCCACAGCACAGCAAAGTACATGGCCACATGCTTGGACTGGTTACAGGTAGCAGTGTTCGTCACAGCAAAGTACATGGACACATGCTTGTATTGACGACAGGTAGCTGTGTTCACCACAGCAAAGTACATGGCCACATGCTTTGATTGGCGACAGGTAGCAGCGTTTGTCACAGCATAGTACATGGCCATGCACTTGGATTGGTGACAGGTAGCAGCGTTTGCCGCAGCATAGTACGTGGCCATGTACTTGGATTGGCGACAGGTAGCTGTGTTTGCCACAGCAAAGTACATGGCCACATGCTTGGATTGGCGACACGTAGCAGGATTTGCCACAGCAATATTCCAAGGCCACAAGCTTGGATGGGCGACAGGTACCAGCACGTGCCACAGCAAAGTACATGGCCGCATGCTTGGATTGGCGACAAGTAGCAGTGTTTGCCCAGCAAAGGACACAGCCCTGTGGTGCACACCAGGCTGATGTCAGGGTTACAGCCATGACCCAGGGTTTCCTCCAGATCTTTGATATTTTGCAGAGCGCCATTTAGTTACTTGCCAGAGTGATTAACCACTTGTTTTGCACGGATCCGAAATATTTTATTTGTGTCGCGCACATGTCGTCAAAGCTGGCTGTCTCGCCCCTTTTGCACTTACTGAGTCTTGTCATACTGAACGATCTCTTTTTAATTTCTTTTTCATATGATGCCTTGTTTTCGAGACAACTATGTCCCCAGTTAAGTCAAACAATCTGTACATTTCCTCTATCAGCTTGACCCGTTCTTTCTTTTTTGCGTCGGAAGTGGGGAAATAAAGAGGTTTGCCAGTGCAAGCGTTTGTTCTCGAAAGGGCTCCCTTTGGAAAAGACTGGTCTAGATATGCGCGGCTGTCTCAGGGCCAAGTCCTTTAATGTTGCTCAGTGTACATATTGCATAGCATTGAAGACAGACTTCAACCCCGTCACACTCCCTGCTTCCCTTTCGTGTCCTGCAGTAAGGTTTCTGTACAGAAAATGTAGTTAGTGAAAAGGCAAACCGGCCTGGACGTTTGAGAGATCGACGGCAGGTGAAAGAATCTCTGCGTAGATGGCGAACCCATAACTCTGCACACTAGCGGCGGCGGCCCTTCGGAATTGCGCCCTTCGCACATCTGAAGCAAATTACGCGCGACGCGTGCAGCCGAAGGTCCTAATGGCGTGGTGGGGCGGGGGGCAGAGGGCCGGACATAAAACAACCTGCGGGCCGAGGCTGATCAGAAAGCGAGAGCTCTGGGGGCGGCCAGTCCCAGCTGGGCGCCATCTGTCTTGTGCTTTCCGCTCCATTTGGCCGCGCCACACTGTGGCCGTCCAGGCCGGCCGCCCACCGGCCTGCGCCCACGAGAGGTTTCCGTCTCGCTCACTGCCTCTCTCTTCCTCCTCTCACTCTCCCGTCCTCCCTGCCTCCCTCCACACCCTTCCCTCTTTCCCTCCTCCTACTCCAACCACCACACCCGCCCCCTGACCTCGGCCGATCTCGAACAACGTTGCACAGTACGAAAGCATTACATGTATATCCAAGCTTTTGACGATTCCAAAGCTGGGTGGAGTAACGTACAGGAGAAAAGATTATCTACGACTTATATAGAAACCAGCCTGCGGTTAAAAGAGTCCACTGATCTGAAAGGGAAGCAGTGGTTGAGATGGGGGTCAGGCGGGGCTGTAGTCTATCCCCAATGTAACCTGATACGTACATTGAGGTGACAAAGTCATAGGATACCGACAAGAACACATTGGTAGTACCGCGTATACCAGGTATAAAAGGGCAGTGCATTGACGGAGCAGTGATTGGTACTCAGGTGATCCACGTGAAAAAGTTTCCCACGTGATTATGGTCGCACGATGGGAAGTAACAGACTTTGAACGCGGAGTGGTAGTTGGAGCAAGACGCATGGCAATTTCCGTTTAGGAAATCATAGGGAATTTAATATTGTGAGATACACAGTGTCAAGAGTGTGCCGAGAATACCAGATTTCATGCGTTGTGTAACACCTACAACGCCTCTCGGTGTTAATAAGCCAAAATAGCTCCCAAATTAGCTCCCATGCCCTCGAAATATAAATTCAGAAAATGTCCCAAGACCCTCCACAAGTAGTAATTTACGAAATAGAAATAAGAGACAAACAGAGGGAAATCTATAGCAGAAAAATAATAGACAAAGAAAAGAATTTTAATCATAAACTTCGGAAGCATGGGAGGGAGGAAAACGATAGAAATGGTTAAATTATTAGTTATTCTTATATATGAGAAAATCAATATTATAGTCACAGAACGTAAGTCTTGAACACCAAAGATAGCGTTTACTAAAGTATAAATAGACATACGATGCAATTATGATACTCCAGTCTCTATCCTCTAGTGTGTTCGAAGTCAATTAGGACGTACAGGAGCTTTATTAAACCAGGGTGGAAGAATAAATCGCGACGAGATTGTTTTTTGGGAAGCATTAATTTCAGATCAGAATTAGAACTTTTGTCATATTAGAGGAACGGGAAGGTGATCAATAATCTTTATGACTTTAATGTCACTTCGTGTGAACCTTTAAATATTTTACTGAATTAACGATTTTTGGACAGATTCGGACTTAATATTCTGATAGTGGAAATGGTTTAATCATAGTTCGTGACAGTTTATGGATATTAAACGGGAACAATCTTCTTATCGAAAGTGACTGAACTTTGTTTAGTATCTCTGATGTTGACGGGATTCCAGATTAGATACTTATTCAAACAACCACTTAGAATGCGATCGTATGAATGAAATGATTTATTAATAATTGTTGTTAAATAAAACAACCTGTTAATTTGAAACTGACTATTCGTCTTGAAGTTTATTTCGATTTAGGTTCATAAATAATTAGGTTACGTGATTTTCACCAAGAATAAACTGCAGACTAGTAACTGAAACAAGTGAACGAGAATCTATTGAAAACACTAGTATTAATTAAGTTATGGTTTTTTCCTTTAGAACTGGGAAGACAATACGTGTAGTGACTCACTGGGGTTAATTTAAGAACTAGCCGGGATAAAACAAAACCCCTCAATACCAGCCAATGTATAGATAAATTAACATTCCTACTTTCATGCAAGATACGGAAGTCGGGATAGAAAAAAGGGTCGCTACAGTTGCCTTTCACCACGAACAACGCAATGGTCCACGGCCTTTACTTAACGACCGAGAGCAGCGGCGTTCGCGTACGGTTGTCGGTGCTAACAGAAAAGTGCCGATTTCAGTTGGTAAGATCTCATGGTAGGGTTCGAGTGTGGCGCAGACCCCCAAAGCCATGGACCCAAGTTGTCAACAAGGCACTGTATAAGCTGATGGTGGCTTCATAATGGTGTGAGCTGTGTTCACACGGAATGGACTATGTCCTCTGGTCCAATTGCTACTTTATTCGCAGCCTTTCATAGGCTTCAAGTTCTCAAACGACTATGGAATTTTTGTGGATAGAAAAAAAATGGCTCTGAGCACTGTGGAACTTAACATCTGAGGTCTTCAGTCCCCTAGAGTTAGAACTACTTAAACCTAACTAACCTAAGACACCACACACATCCGTGCCCGAGGCAGGATTCGAACCGTAGCGGTCGCGCGGTTCCGGACTGAAGCGCCTAGAGCCGCTCGTCCACAGCTACCGGCCTTTATGGATGACAATGCGCCTTGTAACCAGCTCACAGTTGTTCGCAAATCGTTTGAAGAACATTCTGGACAATTCGAGTGAACGATTTGACCACCGAGGTCGCCCGACATGTATCCCATCAAACTTCTGAGGGACGTTATCGAGAGTTCAGTTCGTGCACAAAATCCTGCACGGGATACACTTTGGCAGTTATGGACGACTATGGAGTCAACATAGCTTAATATTTCTACTGGTGATTTTCAGCGACTTGATGAATCCATGCCACGTCGAATAACTGCTCTATGCCAGGCAAAAGGAGGTCTATCATGATATTAGGACGTTACCTCCGTGTACACTGAACAAGCAGTAAAGGAAACCAAGAAGAAATTTCGAAAGGCAGTTAAAGTTCAGGGAGTAGAAATAAGAACTATGTGGTTCGCCGATGGCACTAATTTTGTCAGAGATGGCAAAGCACTTGCAAGATCAGTGCAACAGAGTGGGTGTCTTGAAGAGAGACTCTCTGATGAACATAAAAAATTGTGAAACAAGAGTACTGAAATGTAGTCGAATTCAATCGGGCGATACTGGACCGTCAGCATCACTCGTTTAATTCGACTACATTAGATTAGGAATTGAAGCTCTAAAAGCATTCGACAAGTTTTACGTTTTGGACAGAAAAAGACCTGACATTGGCTGAAGTGGAAGGAATATAAAGTGCAGACCGGCAATAGCAAGAAAAGCATTTATGAAAAAGAGGATCTAGTAAACCACATCGAATATAAATTTTAAGTGTTGGGAAACATTTTCTGTAAAGTAAAGTTTTAAAAGCATATCTTGTGAGGGAAGCTGTGATGGACAGAGCCGGCCGCGGTGGTCTCGCGGTTCTAGGCGCTCAGTCCGGAGCCGCGTGACTGCTACGGTCGCAGGTTCGAATCCTGCCTCGGGCATGGATGTGTGTGATGTCCTTAGGTTAGTTAGGTTTAAGTAGTTCTAAGTTCTAGGGGACTGATGACCACAGATGTTAAGTCCCATAGTGCTCAGAGCCATTTGATGGACAGACGCACTGTCTAAGGGCTACAGCTCTGACGAATTTATAACGTTTTCAGCAGAGACGTGATGAAGTGTCTTTGCTGGGACGGGGGTGCTATTCTAGGAGACCTAGGCATGAATAAGGTAAGCATGTTCAAATACGTATAGCTGCAGTAGTTATTCTAAGATGAAGAGGCTTGTTCAGGATGAGCTAACGTGAAAAGCTGCGTGAAACTGGTCTTCGGACCGAGACCGAACTCTAACAACGGTATGTATCACGAATATTTTTAAAGATGACAGTACGCATGAAATATAATGTTGGTTGTTAAAACTGCGATACCATGTTGACGGCATGCCAATAGCGTCAAGTTGAATGCACAACATGCTTAAATATACAGGTGAAGCGTTTAAGCACCACCGAGCCGACTGGGCAGAAGAAACGCCATATACATTCTGTATAAGGTCACATTACGCAACGAGTTTCTAATTCGGTAATCGCGAATATTGTTTGTTTGTCGAAAGATCAGGTTATGCCTCGTGTTAGGGACAGAATCGGATACCAGCACTAGTAAGACTTTCACGAGAGGCATACATTCTGGGTGATCACATATTTTTAAATTCAGATAAATATGAGAGTTCGAAATTAATAGCATAACAGCTATGCTTGTCAACATATTTATATAACTTCAGCCACTGTCAATAACAACAACAACAATAATATTAACAGTAAAATAATGATAATAATAACAATAATAATTGACATTATACCAATTATACTGTCAACTACAAGAGTCATACCGCACAATATCCACCAGTACATCAACACAATACAGCTGCATCCAAATGTATATATACACCTACGGAAATCTGTAATTATTGATACATGTTCAATTACCCGAAAGTTCCTAAATGCAATGTTACATGTACCATACAGTTAAAAGGAAGTCACGCTTGATCAAGGTCCGCGTCACCTTCCATTTTTAACCAGACCTAACGTCTGAGAAAGGAAAGAAATAATAATGAGTATAAATAACTTGCCTGAAAAAATTAAGAATTTTTTGTGGAATTTTGTTGTTGTCTACATAAATACAATTTATGGCAAGAACGAGGTAATGTTTAAGCTGTCGCTACTCTCCGTTTCGCATTTTTGTGGTAGTTTTAGTACTTTTTTATTTTATTCGGAAAAATGTGCAAGATCCCTGATTCATGTCCTACTTAACGAATTAGCTTTTGGGCTGAAAACCAGGTTTTCTAACGTTGCACCCACACAACAACGAACGCTTATTATGCATTTCTTTATTAAATGTTGGCTTGTGTCACGCTTATTTAATTTCGTCACTTTCCCAGATAACGCATCTGGTCTGTAATGCCCTAGTTTCGTTGCGATTAACTTTTCCTGGTAATTTTCTTTTCTGTTAGCGCTTGATACAGTTTCAACAGAGTTCGTGTTGACACTCCACAGGAAAGCCGATTCCCGCACAGTAGACAAGCAACTCCAAATTGCCGTTTGCGGAAATTATTAAATTCGAGAAGTGATATCTACCAACAAGGTCACTTGACTAGAATATAAATGAGGCGCTGAGAGCCATTAGGGCCAAAAGCACACCGACCCCCAATATTCAAGTGAATATCAGAGAAACCAGTGAGGCAGCTTTTCTTCAATGTTCAAATATGCGTACAATGTGGGCCGACAGTGCAGCTAAACCTGACCCACCATAAGATCAGCAGGTGTCAGCAGCATGAATAAATGCTGCATTCTCACAATCGATGTCGTTAGGTTAGTTAGGTTTAAGTATTTCTAAGTTCTAGCGGACTGATGACCATACATGTTGAGTCCCATAGTGCTCAGATCCATTTGAACCATTTTTTCTCACAATCGATCATGATGTGCTTTATGATTCTCAGCATCTCAAATGGATTACTGTATTATAAAATCCAAAACCTAATGTGCTATACCTCATTCAGAATTCCACAAAATTGGTTTTTCTATCAGTAAAAGTTGTACTGATATCCGATCTAATTTTACTGTATAGTGAGTGAACTTGCATATCTGTGGATTATGCTATCGCCTGGCGGGATTTATGCCAAGAAGACGTAGGCAATGGTTTGCTGCACTGTGCTACCACCTGGTGGCATTGACGTAAACTTGTAGGGGAGGTGTAAGGGGTCGCAGTGCACATCGTGGCCCCTGCACATTGTTTGTCAAATCCCTATGCATTTGGCTTGTAAGCTAATTACGTTACGCCAGTTGCGCGTGCGCAGAAGCTCTTTAAAATGTGCACAAGTGAAGCTGTACTCGCGACCCTGATGCCAAGTTTCACCGAGTCTACAGTAACAACTAGTAGCACAACGCAATAGATTTACTGCCGTGTTCGAGGGTTGCTCAGAAAGTAATGCACCGCATTTTTTTTTCTCAGCCAAAAACAGTGCTAAGAATGCGAAGCGTTATGTATTATTTTAGTGAGCGCACCTTTTCCGTCACTTTCAACGGATAGCGTGGCTGCAGGACAGTTTCAAAACAGTATCTGTGGGTGATGTACGTTAGAAACAACGTGCGCCGTTATTGAATTTGTCACTGCAGAGAAAGAAACTGTGGGGAATATTTAAAAAATCTATGGAGCATCTGCTGTCGACAGAAGTACAGTTAGTCGCTCGGCATGAAGGGGGAGGTCATGCAGGTGGTTCGGTGGAGCTCCACGATTTGCAGTAGTCATGGAGACCATCCACGAATGTAATCTACTTGAAATCTTCCATAATCTCCCGACCTTTTCCAAGTATACCTCCTCCTCTTGCGATTCTTTATTTGCTATTGCTAGTTGAAATTTATTGTATAACTGATAGTACGTATACCATATTCTTCCGTAGCATATTGCCGTCTAGAACCTGGCTTGCTTACGGTGACGTTTTCAGCTATATACAGTTATTATTTTGGTACTTACGAATGCATATTGTTGCATGGCTGCATCTAATGATGTTTTCCACTGTTTATTCACTGCCTTTTCAAATTTTGAATTGTCCGAAGATGGATGCAGATAGCAACCGAAACTAGTTACCGAACTTTAATTGCGATCTAGCATTTACAAATTTTTACATTTTAAACTTTTTTCATTTAAGAAACTCATTTTCGTCTCCAAGGACAGGCCAGCGCGCAGAATTGCAGAATATGGGCAACGGATAATCCATTACCACGTCAGCCGGTACGCTTCATTTCGCAGACGTAACTGTGCGGTGCGTATTAATGAAATCGTTTATCGCAGGGCCATAATTTTTCAAGAAGATGGGTCAAGCAAGTTTTGTTACCTGTAACATCACAGCTAAACGCTATGACAGTTTGTCAAGAAGATGGGTCAAGCAAGTTTGTTACCTGTAACGTCACAGCTAAACGCTATGACAGTTTTTTATACAGCAACGTCATTCCAACACTTCACCAGTGTGGTTTTTGTTGATAGCAAAATGGGGTTCCTCTTCACGTAGCACAACCGGTGAAGCGGTTGCTGCAAGGGCATTTTGGAAACGCTACAATTATCAGTCATTATTTCTGCACAGACTGATCTTAATTCATGTGATTTATGGCTGTGCAGACATTTGAATGGTGCTGTGTTCAGTGCTCTGATTACAGACGTAGGTGAAGACACGCACTGCGCAATGCACTCTGAACGGGATTCCTGACCTGACGTGGGAAAGGCTGTTTCTCGACTTCAGCTTGTCACAGAAAATGGCGAACAGTATAATGAATGTATCTTGCGCCAGTCTCACGAGAATTATAAACCGATCGTTGTTCCTTTTTATGTGGTTTTTGGCTTCAAGACTGTTAAGAAACGAATTCATTATTGATTTTTATGCATTTTTTTGGCTTCTGGGCAAAAAAAATAGATGTCATTGTGGATTTTAGGCGGTTTTTGGCCTCAGGACAAAAGCTATTTTTCTATCCGATGTGGTGCGACCGTGCTCTATACAGTTTGGTTGATTTAATGTGCGACTTACACAATGACCGTCGTATTGCGGATTATCTACTTGTAGCCGAATCCATTTATGTCACGACACTTTTGTTGAGCTTTTTGTTGTTTCCACAACGTTTCACCGTTCTTGATAATATTCCATTGAAATAAATCTGACAGCGGTTCTCTCTCTCTCTCTTTTTTACCAGCATGTTGAAACTGAAACTTTAAATATAATCACCATGTACTTGTCCGCCCCGATAGCTGAGTGGTCAGCGAGACGGATTGCCGTCCTACGGGCCCGGGTTCGATTCCAGGCTGGGTCGGGGATTTTCTCCGCTCAGAGACTGGGAGTTGTGTTGTCTTCATCCTCATTTCATCCCCATCTGGCGCGCAGGTCGCCCACTGTGACGTCGAATGTAATAAGACCTGCACCAAGGCGGCCGGACCTGTCCTGTAAGGGGCCTCCCGCCCAATGACGCCAAACGCTCGGCATGTACCTGGCATTCCACCTGTATCCTACTCTTTCCCTTTCTCTGTCAACGCTCACGTGTGGACCTCCTTAAGCACAACCGTTTTTCTTACTACCGCTTCCATTTTTTTTTAGATTAACCAACAGTAGAAGTTTTAATAGTTTGGTAAACTTTTTCTTTTGTGGGGGCCTGACTCCATTGGCGCCGTGTAACAGTCTTCAGAGTTGAGCTAAACTTTTTGGTTCCTACTCTACTCTCTCAGGTATTATCTTATTGGTCTGTTTATATCGGCGAATTCTGGCTGCCTGCAGAATTGCCCACAATAGGAGTTCTTCTGGGACTCTGACAAAACAGTTCGTATCCCCCAGGCCATACACAGATCGTTAAAAACATTCTCTGTTAACCCCGCAGAGCCTAGAGAGGCAATAGCGTTGTGACTTTTAGCGCGTGCGGTGCCAAATCGGCTTACCTCTAAGCTCGGTCCCGTCTTACTTGCTGCTGTAGTTCCTTGCAAGCGTTCGTATGCCTTCAGCGAATGCTGCTGGGCTGTTTCCCCGCCGACTTTTATGACCCACGGTACATCCACTCACCAACAGCAAAGTGCGAGACGCTTTCGCGGAGGCTTCTTAAGTAGGTGTACATGTAGTTTAGAACAGGTAAGTGTAATCTACATACTTAACTCTCACTTCCGGGCAGATTAAAACTGTGCACGTGAACGAGACTCGAACTCGGGATCTTTGCCTTTCGCGGGCAAATAATCTACCAAAGGTAAAGATCCAGAGCAAGTGCATCAGTCCGGCGACCAGTTTTAATCTCCGAGAATGTTTCATATCAGCGCACACTTCTCCGCAGAGCGAGAATTTCTTTCTGGAAACATCCCCCAGGCTGTGACTGAGCCTTGTCTCCCCAATATCCTTTCTTCCAGGTTTTCTAGTCCTACAAGTTTTGCAGGGGAGCTGCTGCGAAGTTTGGAAAGTACGAAATGAAGAACTCGCGGAAGTAAGGCTGTGAGGATTTCAGTTGTGCTTTGGTAGTTCAGTTGGTAAGAGCACTTACCAGCGAAAGGTAAATAGCCGGCCGTTGTGACCGAGCGGTTCTAGGCGCTTCAGTCCGGAACCACGCTGCAGGTTCGAATCCTGCCTCCGGCATGGATGTGTGTGCTGTTCTTAGGTTAGTTAGGTTTAAGTAGTTCTACGTTCTAGGGGACTGATGACCTCAGATGTTAAGTCCCAAAGTGCTCAGAGCCAGTTGAACCATTTGAAAGGCAGATGTCCTGAATTCGAACCTAGGTCCGGTATAGAGCTTTAATATGAAAGGAAATTTCGTATCAGTACACATTCCGCTGCAGACTGAAAATTTAATTCTACGTAGTGAAGTACAATCAGTCTGTGGTAATGGTTGGTATTTCATGTATCAGTGGAGATTAATTTGCCTTTTTTATTTCGGGTTTTATTTCAGTCTGGGAAAAACAGTCGCGTAACATGTGAGATTAGCTAAATGACAGCGTCAGCTCTGGTTAGTGTAGCCAGTAACTGGACAGCAACCATTAAATTTCTGGCATGATTAGCCCGGCAGCCGTGGCCTATCTTCGAGGTCCTGTAACGTTACTTTCCAACAAGATAACTCAAGACGGCGTGTTACCCATCCTGTCCTGACTTATCTCGACGTAGAGGATGTTCGATTGTAGCCTGATCAACACATTCCCGAGAACTATTACGCATTTAAAACACTTGGACATACGTTGCTGAGAGAGTGGCCTGCGACTACTCGGTAGCCACTATGATTGATGAACTCAGTTGTAGAGCTGAAACGGGTTGCAATGACGGAATAGTACCTGTCTTACAAGATTTCAATTCGATGCACATCAGGCTTACAGTCGTTGTTGCTGCCAGAGGTGGCAGCTGTACTCAGTACATTTCACATTTCAGTTACCTGTTCCATTACGTATTCGTTATACTAGCGCACATCAAGCACAATTTTGTTATTTGCTAGAGCTCTTGTTACAATTTTAATGGACAACTGCTCGATCCAGGCACACTGAATAGGAATCGTATATTGTGTGCAGAATGGCTGAAGATGGTCCAAGATAGTCGATAGAAATACCACTACTTTCCAGTTTCGTCGCATTTGTAAACGATACGAAATGAAGATCATATATCGTACTGAAATTGACCAAATTTCCCAAGGTTGAACCTAACATATTTTAACGTTTTTCTATGGTGGAGAAGGTTGAGGTTTAGATGTATGTATGTATTTATTTAGATTCTGAAGTTTGCAGGGAAGCGAATTGACATTAAAATATCATTAAAGCTGCAAATGTTGGCTGTGTTTACGTGGAATGGAATGGGTCCTCTGGTCCAACTGAACCGATGGCAGTGCGCAGTGCCACCGGGCCACTATTGTTCGCGATTGGTTTGAAGAACATTCTGGACAATTCGAGCGAATAATCTGGCCACCCCGATCGACCGACATGAATCGCGTCGAACGTTTATTGGATGTAACCGTGCGCAAAATCCTGCACCAATAACACTTTCACAATTATGACGGCTATAGAGACATCATGGCTCAGTATCTGTGCAGGCAACTTGCAACGATAAATTGTCCTTGCTACGTCGAGTCGAAAAATGGTTCAAATGGTTCAGAGCACTATGGGACCTAACAGCTGAGGTCATCAGTCCCCTAGAATTTAGAACTACTTAAACCTAACTAACCTAAGGACATCACACACATCCATGCCAGAGGCAGGCTTCGAGCCTGCGACCGTAGCGGTCGCGCGTTTCCAGACTGAAGCGCCTAGAACCGCTCGGCCGCTCCGGCTGGCTTCGTCGAGTCGTTGCACTGCGCTGGTGAAAAGAGTTTCCGACACGATACGAAGAGGTAGTCCATGATTTTTCTTACATATTTGTGCGCTGTACTAGTTGATAATGAAATGAGCGTAATAATTATTGAAAGGAAACGCTTGATCTACACGACTAATATTGATCTGAAGTTGTTTTCAGTTTGTACAGTATCAGAGCATTTTAATTAACATTTATCTATGCCCAGCACAATATCGATCGATGAATCATTAGTGGATCGCTAATATTACTTGTATAATTCTCGCGTATTTCGGCCATGGGAAAGACGAGAGAGACAAAGGAAACGTAAATGCATTCCACTCCAATACTTGGGGCTCTAAGCTCGAATAATCAGGTACCAACTAAAACGACTGTCGAGATCGTCATATTATGACTAGCGGATAATTAATCATACATTAAAGGGGGGAATCAAAATCTCGCATTAGCCGTTTCTATGAGCAACAAATGTGGAGAAAAACATCAAGATTCACGAAACTAATGTGCAATCCATTTATGAACTACGAATAAAAATCTACTGGGATTGCGCAATTTATGAAATGAAAATACGCGTTTCCGACTTAGAAACGCCTAATGAAATCTATTACGAAACCGGCAAACCGTTGCTTACCAAAAACTCGCCGGAGTTCCTTCTTTGTTCAGTGCGGCTGCCCGTGTGGAGCCGTCGGAGTCCAGATGTGGTTATCAGAAGGCTCCTCGCATCAAACTCTTTCACTTGCGGCGCTCGTACACAATTCCGAAGTCCTTCCTCCCCTGAAACTAAAAACCGAAATAAGCTATTTTCCGCCTAGGGGAGAGTTGCCTATATCACATCGCCTCCTAATTTGTACCCCAACTATAAAATTCGTACCTCTTGTACTCTCCGACATTTAGTTACGTCAGCATGAACTACGTGCTATTTGGAACCATATTGTCAGTTATGTGTTCTGTGTCTTGAGCATCAGATCATCTGAAGACAATTGTAGTTTCCATTTAACTTCTTGTGCACGTGGCGAAGAGAATCAGTGTTATCAGGTGAGTGATAACATAACGTTTTCTTTACGTGTGAATACACATGGAATAACCTTAGCTTTTAGTCAGTCATGAGTTTGTATTCGTTGTGGTTCGTTTGTAGGAAACTGACGAAGAGAAAATGACGACGTCGGCTATAATGAACCGTTCTGAGTTTCCAGTATTGTATCGGGACAAGTTAAGAAACTTGCTCGTATAATGAGCTTTAAAAATGATTTTAGATCTTTCATTACACGTTAATTGTTATAGTGAAGGGCTGAATTTTCTAAATGGTTCTTCATCCTATTGTTGTGATCTTCAGTCCTGAGACTGGTTTGATGCAGCTCTCCATGCTACTCCATCCTGTGCAAGCTTCTTCATCTCCCAGTACCTACTGCAACCTACATCCTTCTGAATCTGCTTAGTGTATTCATCTCTTGGTCTCCCTCTACGATTTGTACCCTCCACACTGCCCTCCAATACTAAATTGTTGATCCCTTGATGCCTCAGAACGTGTTCAATACCTCCTAATTAGTTATGTGATCTACCCATCTAATCTTCAGCATTCTTCTGTAGCGCCACATTTCAAAAGCTTCTATTCTCTTCTTGTCCAATCTATTTATCGTCCATGTTTCACTTCCATACATGGCTACACTCTATACAAATACTTTCAGAAACGACTTACTGACATTTAAATCTATACTCGATGTTAACAAATTTATCTTCTTCAGAAACGCTTTCCTTGCCATTGCCAGTCTACATTTTATATCCTCTCTACTTCGACCATCATCACTTATTTTGCTCCCCAAAGAGCAAAACTCCTTTACTACTGTAAGCGTCTCATTTCCTAATTTAATTCGCTCAGCAACACCCAACTTCATTCGACTACATTCCATTATCCTCGTTTTGCTTTTGTCGATGTTCATCTTATATCCTCCTTTCAAGACACTGTCCATTCCATTCAACTGCTCTTCCAAGTCCTTTGCTGTCTCTGACAGAATTACAATGTCATCGGCGAACCTCAAAGTTTTTATTTCTTCTCCATGGATTTTGATACCTACTCCGAATTTTTCTTTTGTTTCCTTTACTGCTTGCTCAATATACAGATTGAATAACATCGGGGAGAGGCTACAACCCTGTCTTACTCCCTTCCCAACCACTGCTTCCCTTCCTCCCTTCCCAACCACTGCCCCCCTTTCATTCCCCTCGACTCTTATAACTGCCATCTGGTTTCTGTACAAATTGTTAATAGCCTTTCGCTCCCTGTATTTTACCTCTGCCACCTTTAGAATTTGAAAGAGTGTATTCCAGTCAACATTGTCGAAAGCTTTCTCTAAGTCTACAAATGCTAGAAACGTAGGTTTTCCTTTCCTTAATCTTTCTTCTAAGATAAGTCGTAAGGTCAGTATTGCCTCACGTGTTCCAGTACTTCTACGGAATCCAAACTGATCTTCCCCGAGGTCGGCTTCTACCAGTTTTTCCATTCGTCTGTAAAGAATTGATGTTAGTATTTTGCAGCTGTGGCTTATTAAACTGATTGTTCGGTAATTTTCACCTCTGTCAACACCTGCTTTCTTTGGGATTGGAATTATTATATTCTTCTTGAAGTCTGAGGGTATTTCGCCTGTCTCATACATCTTGCTCACCAGATGGTAGAGTTTTGTCAGGACTGGCTCTCCCAAGGCCGTCAGTACATCTAATGGAATGTTGTCTACTCCGGGGGCCTTGTTTCGACACAGGTCTTTCAGTGCTCTGTCAAACTCTTCACGCAGTATCGTATCTCCCATTTCATCTTCATCTACATCCTCTTCCATTTCCATAATATTGTCCTCAAGAACATTGCCCCTGTATAGACCCTCTTTATACTCCTTCCACCTTTTTGCTTTCCCTTCTTTGGTTATAACTGGGTTTCCATCTGAGCTCTTGATATTCATACAAGTGGTTCTCTTTCCTCCAAAAGTCTTTCTAATTTTCCTGTAGGCAGTATCTATCTTACCTCTAGTGAGATAAGCCTCTACATCCTTACATTTGTCCTCTAGCCATCCCTGCTTAGCCATTTTGCACTTCCTGTCGATCTCATTTTTGAGACGTTTGTATTCCTTTTTGCCTGCTTCATTCACTGCATTTTTATATTTTCTCCTTTCATCAATTAAATTCAATATTTCTTCTGTTACCCAAGAATTTCAACTAGCCCTCGTCTTTTTACCTACATGATCCTCTGCTGCCTTCACTACTTCATCCCTCAAAGCTACCCATTCTTCTTCCACTGTATTTCTTTCCCCCATTCCTGTCAATTGTTCCCTTATGCTCTCCCTGAAACTCTGTACAACCACTGGTTCTTTCAGTTTATCCGGGTTCCATCTCCTTAAATTCCCACCTTTTTGCAGTTTCTTCAGTTTTAATCTACAGGTCGTAACAAATAGATCGTGGTCAGAGTCCACATCTGCCCCTGGAAATGTCCTACAATTTAAAACCTGGTTCTCTATCTTGCCATTATATAATGTATCTGATACCTTTATTATAATTAATTCAGTAAATAATTATTTTTCATCACACTACTGCAACAGAAAGGCGTTATAGAAAGTGTACGATATACACTACTGGAAATGGAAAAAAGAACACATTGACACAGGTGTGTCAGACCCACCATACTTGCTCCGGACACTGCGAGAGGGCTGTACAAGCAATGATCACAGGCACGGCAAAGCGGACACACCAGGAACCGCGGTGTTGGCCGTCGAATGGCGCTAGCTGCGCAGCATTTGTGCACCGCCGCCGTCAGTGTCAGCCAGTTTGCCGTGGCATACGGAGCTCCATCGCAGCCTTTAACACTGGTAGCATGCCGCGACAGCGTGGACGTGAACCGTATGTGCAGTTGATGGACTTTGAGCGAGGGCGTATAGTGGGCATGCGGGAGGCCGGGTGGACGTACCGCCGAATTGCTCAACACGTGGGGCGTGAGGTCTCCACAGTACATCGATGTTGTCGCCAGTGGTCGGCGGAAGGTGCACTTGCCCGTCGACCTGGGACCGGACCGCAGCGACGCACGGATGCACGCCAAGACTGTAGGATCCTACGCAGTGCCGTAGGGGACCGCACAGCCACTTCCCAGCAAATTAGGGACACTGTTGCTCCTGGGGTATCGGCGAGGACCATTCGCAACCGTCTCCATGAAGCTGGGCTATGGTCCCGCACACCGTTATTCCGTCTTCCGCTCACGCCCCAACATCGTGCAGCCCGCCTCCAGTGGTGTCGCGACAGGCGTGAATGGAGGGACGAATGGAGACGTGTCGTCTTCAGCGATGAGAGTCGCTTCTGCCTTGGTGCCAATGATGGTCGTATGTGAGTTTGGCGCCGTGCAGGTGAGCGCCACAATCAGGACTGCATACGACCGAGGCACACAGGGCCAACACCCGGCATCATGGTGTGGGGAGCGATCTCCTACACTGGCCGTACTCCTCTGGTGATCGTCGAGGGGACACTGAATAATGCACGGTACAGCCAAACCGTCATCGAACCCATCGTTCTACCATTCCTAGACCGGCAAGGGAACTTGCTGTTCCAACAGGACAATGCACGTCCGCATGTATCCCGTGCCACCCAACGTGCTCTAGAAGGTGTAAGTCAACTACCCTGGCCAGCAAGATCTCCGGATCTGTCCCCCATTGAGCATGTTTGGGACCGGATGAAGCGTCGTCTCACGCGGTCTGCACGTCCAGCACGAACGCTGGTCCAACTGAGGCGCCAGGTGGAAATGGCATGCAAGCCGTTCCACAGGACTACATCCAGCATCTCTACGATCGTCTCCATGGGAGAATAGCAGCCTGCATTGCTGCGAAAGGTGGATGTACACTGTACTAGTGCCGACATTGTGCATGCTCTGTTGCCTGTGTCTATGTGCCTGTGGTTCTGTCAGTGTGATCATGTGATGTATCTGACGCCAGGAGTGTGTCAATAAAGTTTCCCCTTCCTGGGACAATGAATTCACGGTGTTCTTATTTCAATTTCCAGCAGTGTATGAAATGCATTCAACTGTAACAGTATCTCTAAATGGGGATCATGGATTAAATGAACGTGCAAACATACAAAGTGAGCCTAAGCCGACGATTGAGTGGCATTCTGAAAATAGTAACAAAAATCCATTCGGGGATTTTAAAATTTTTGGCCGCAATATAGTGTTTTTCAAAGAAAATGAAAACGAATTGGAAGAGCACAAAAAAAGCGAATCAAATGAGAAGAAATTTAGAACTACAGTTTCACCTGTGGAAAGGAAGTAACTTTGAGACTCTGCGAGTAAATGATCACAGAAACTCGTTCGTAAAAAAGAGAAATGGGTTTGTGAGGTCTGCGTCGAAGATCGAGTGGAAAAAACTGTCATATGCATTAAATGCAAAATGTACGTGTTTATTTAATAGTAAGTGTGCAGGAGTGGCGAGAGGGGAGAAAGAAATATATTTCAATGTTTGCCAGTGGTGAAGCTGAACTAAAATATGGGTCATTTCCTGGAACTTAAGCTCCTACAGAGCTCTAAGCTCAGGGACAAAGTTTATAAGGGTAATACAAGTAAAATACTCACTGGTACAAGTTAGAGAACCAGATTCCTGATTTGTCCCACTTTCAGATGTTTAGAAATTTAAGTGCAACGTCTTTATTTTTCTAGGGATTTCCGTTCTTTTAAGTCAGACAACAACAACAACATGCCTTATTTAAGGACGTTGTTGTTTACATAATTATGTAACTTACTTTGTGCACTGTAATAAATATCATCTGAAAAGTGGTACAATTTAGCCAACTCTGAGTTCTACTTTCTCTTTTGCCTATGAAACAGGTATGTTCATTCGCTGGCCAACGGCGTAGCAAGCAAAATTGTTGCGCCAATTGGTTGCCTGAGAGTATAGCGTTTACTTCCCCTCCACGTTAATTAATCCGTGCAACAGAGAGAAGCAGAAATGAATAGGAGCGTAAATCCTCACCTCCCATCCTAGAAAAGTCAGATGGAAAATTTCCGGTTAAGACTACAGAAAGAAAGACGACCATGAATGAAAGAGAGAGAGAGAGAGAGAGAGAGAGAGAAAGCACTTGTTTCTGACATCTAAAGTATGGCGTCATCTTGACGGAGGAATTCGGTGTTCTCTTAGAAAATTCGTAGCGTCGGAACTACAAAGAGAGTCTCTCATTTCATTTTTTGAGTCGAGACATGCCTGAGTATCTATCTGGGGAAAATTATTTGTTTTGCTACGTCCTCTGTTGCCGACAGCGGAGGACGCTTTAGGAACGTTCCCATTGTTAGTGGATAAAGAGACTGCTTAGCTGCAGTCTGACGGCTCGTCAGAGCGTTTCCAAAGGTTTTCTTTTTTCGTTCTCGGCTAGGTTCAGCTACACTGAATGAACAACACGTGGCTGCTGTCATCGAGGACGTCCCAGGAAGAAGCGCTACAGCCAGCAGAGGCTAGGAGCCAACAGTTACGGAGTTTATAAACTGTGAATCGAGTACGAAACTTAACGAGAGATGCTCGTCTTCTGAGTTTTTCGGAAGAACTTGCGATGCTCAATTTTGAATGATTGGAACCGATACAGTAACTTGACAAGCAAGCAAGGGGGAGGAGAGCACACAATATAGGTCATAACCACTTTGAAATAGCGATGTGCACTTTCGTTACCGCAGCAACAGACACTTTCATCAGTACAGAATAAATCTATTTTAATCTTGAAACACGTTTATGTAAAACAACACTGAAATGTTAAGACGCTGCGCGGAGTGGCCGTGCGGTTTGAGGTGCCATGCGTGGATTGTGCGGCCCCTAACACCGGAGGTTCGAGTCCTCCCTCGGGCATGAATGTGTGTGTTGTTTTTAGTATAAGTTAGTTTAAGTAGTGTGTAAATATAGGGACCGTGTAACTTCCTTCGGATCTTCGGTCTTGGCTAACACTCAGGGGTAGAGCAACGAGATTGTTATTTCTTATGTATCGGTATCGACGTTACAATCGGAACATTTATGAACTGAACTCGCGATTTGTGCGAGATATTTACTTCACCAAGTGTCGTAATTAAATTGTTTATAATCAAAGGTTTATCAGTTGCTATTTAAATATTAATGATAAGCTCAAATTAGTTTCAGCAACACCAATTTCCCTATAGACTGGATGTAATCTCAAACCTATAATCAGTGGTAACAGTTTTATTAATTCCTAACGTCAAGGAATTTCTGTATAAGCGCCGAGCCCTTCAGTCAAATAATATCGCAGCTCGTTATCTCTATAAATAATATTGTAAAACTTAATTGATAAATGCGTGAATTGACACGATATGCTCGTATATTACGCAATATTAATCACTTCCTAATAGAGCCGTGAGGAAGAAGCTTTCCCAGGTGATGGGGGGAATTATAAATTATATACTTGGTAACTGTAGCTAAGTTCCATAGTCCATTAGTTATTACGAATGAAATTGTCTATCTGTGTTCACTTTCTAAATATTGTTAATTTCAGGTTATCTAATTAAAAGTCACTTCTGTCTAATATATGCAAGTCCTCTATCTGAATTCTAAATAACGTAATATTTGAAGTCAAAGTATCGTTTCACTGCGTCATAGTAGGTCGCAATAATCAATTCCGAAAAAACAATGTAATTGCGCCTACATATACGAGCATTCAAAAGTGTGACCTGCTTCGGCTAACTCTCGTAACGTAGTGACAATGGATTCTCAAAGAGTATTCACACGGAGTATTCTTTGGAAACGTTGGTTCTACTTTGCGAATTTTAATTATAATGATTTTGCGATTTACTATGATTTTGAATTTTGAGTTTGATTCTACTGGAATCCTATCTTTTCATCGTATGTTAATAAATTGCTAAGTATTAGCTTCCTGATTCAATTACTGGTTAATATCTAAATAATAGTGTTAACTGGAAATTTGTTTGCTTGTTCATTTTTCATGAAATTTTGGAGCTAATGTTTGATTTTCATTTCTCGTTCGAGGAAGTGACATTACAAACGATGACCTCAGCAGTTTGGACCCTTGGGAATTCACAAACATTTGAACATTTTTTTTTGAAACGTTGAGTAAAAAGATCCTGCTAACCACTGAAGATGCATAGCTATTGTGGTGATGTTATTTGTAATTTTTGTAAGTACTAAACTTCTTCCTTTAACATTTTCTTTATACAGAATTGATCACTGAATGAAAATGAGTTTCTTTACACTGATGTTACCTAATAATTTTCAACGTGAAGAATTTTCGAAGCGAAGGTATTGTAAGAAGAGGTCCATGATTAAGGAATTTGTTGTTAGCGCACTCGAGCAGATGTAATTTCGATGGATTGCTCACGCGCTACCTGCGATATGTAAGGTATAAGAGAATCTCAGACGAGAGATCAGTGTTGTCAGCAGTAGCAACTGTGTAGCAGTTGTAGTAGTAAGTGCTAGCAGTCGTGTGTATCGAGTTGGCTGGGCCGGTCGTGGGGAGCGATGGCGGAGCCTGAGCGTTGTAGTGTAAGGTAAAAGCAGCCTCGCACATATGTAGTATTGTTATATCAAGTCTCATGTAAATGTTTAAAAAAAATCTCTTAATAATTATCTTTCACATAAAAATTAACTTTTGATAATCATTCATCTCAATTTAAAGAACTTACTAATTTCTCCAATCCATGGTCATCCCGATTATTGTAAGGAAAAATCAGTTGTTTCCTTTTATACAAGACAAATCTATCGGCCAGCATTCCACAGGGCTGTGCCAGAAAAATTTCTTATAGGGGCAGATATATACGCGTTATCCGGCGACCTTATTGAGGTAAGAATTTTCAATTTATTCAGAATGATCTTTCAGGGCCATGACGCAGCGCTGCTGACGTCCAAAATTCACCAGTTTAAATTCAGTCATTATTGAAAGGTTATAAGTGAGCGACAATTTTATTGAGAAGTTAGTCACATTTTATTATTGGTAAGTTACGAAATTTTACCATTTGGAGGTTTTGGAGTGCATCTGTTGGAAGGTTACGCTGAATGTGAATTATATACTTATTTTATTTTTACTGTTGGGAGGTTACACTAAATCTGAATGATATATAATAATATTTATACTGAGTGTAGGTTACACTTGGCGACTCTGCAAGCATCGTATTTTGTGGCTTTCTGAGAAACAGTCAGTTTTATATCTGCTCTTATTTACATAATATTAACTGTAGTTTGTATCTGGCGCAAAGCATTTTCTAATTTGTCACTCCTTCATTCACAGATCATCGGCAATTTATTGCTCTTTGTTGTAATTGTATTTGTTCCATTTTTGCTTTGTCTTTGTTTGATTTTGTGCTTTTCTTTGACTTGTGAGAATGCCGCGAAAAACTGCTAACAGTACATCACGATGTGCAATGAGCGAAAAAGCCGACTTGAATAATGTGACTGATAATATTAGCAACACTCAGTGTCATAGTGATAATCCCCTAATTACAGAGAAGCAATGCGTGCCGATCTTAGTGATAGCAAACAAATTCAATTATGTCCGCACTTAATTTAACGACAATTGAAGACGCGGCACGTTCCGTTACAATGAACGCTGCCCAGTTTGACACACCTGAATTGCAAAATTTACGCAGTGAACAGATAAATGTTTCAAACGAAAGTGAACAATATACTGAAAGTACGTCAGATTTATTTGATTCCGCTGTAGTGACCAACAGCGTATATCCAATTGGCAAACCTTTTGAAGAATCAGAGAATGACCAAATGGTTACACAAAACGTGACAAATGCAGATACACCGTCACACAGCACAGAAAATAGAGTCGCTAATTTTGGCTTTGATCAAGTTATGACATTATTGCTACAAGTTAATGAATCGAATAAACAACTTAATGAAGAACTAGACAACAATTCCAAACAGTCGAATGAAAAACAAGACAACAATTTCAAACAGCTTAGTGAACAGATTACAGCCGTTGCCGTGCAACGTCATGATACTAAAGAACAATTACGTGAGGAAATTAAGGCTTGTGCTAGGAACAGTAGTGAAGAAATTAGATCTGTTGCACAAGAATTAAGTAATACGCAAGTAGCCACAACAAAATTACTTAGAGATGAAATTAATGCAGTTGTAAAAAAAAAGTCCAGAAAACGCAAAACAGTTACGCGACGAGTTTACATTAATGTCAGCAGAACTTTCACGCACACTAGATGAGAAAGTAGACACGAAATTTGACCAACAGAACATCCAAATTGACGAACGTTTTAATCACCACCTTCAAAACAGCGAAACGCGTTACCGTAAATTTATACAGGATCAGAATAAAGTAAAGAAACAAGTCATGGAAACAATTACTGCACAGAGGCAAGAAGATAAGCGAAAGTTGTTTACGAAAGCAAAAAGGTACGTATACAACAACATTGCTACAGTATCAGACGAAATCATACAGTTGAACACCGAACTGCATGATGAAATCTCCGATCTTAAAACAAAAACAGACACACACACATTAGACTTTCAGACAATGACCAACAGACTTGAAAAGTTGGAACTAATACAGGATCCCGAGGCCACCAAAGCAGACGTTAAGAAATTGAACAAAACCACGCATAAAATACAAAAACAAATTAATGCTTGTGACACTAAAAACGACGATCACGTAAAAGCACTGATTGTAAAATTTGATGAATTGGCCAGCCGTATTGACGTTATCGAAAATAACAATGACATCAAATCAGACGATACTTCTCCAGTTTCGTTTAATCAAAAACCCGAATTCAAACATTTACAGCAGACAATCAGTGAGATAGGTTCGTCCAACAATACACTGCGTAGAAAATTGTCATCTTCACAGCAAGAAGTGACAGAAATGAAAAATTTTTCAGCGTCTAGCACGTCACCGCATATGCCACATTTTGAACATTTCTCACACTCACACAGCCAGTATAATTTGGTACTTTACAGAGAGTACGTGGCTTAGATTCCGAACAGTCACAGACAAACAGATTATCATACAATCCTGAACCTGTTCAGATATTTAGAGACGATAATTTTGATTACAAGCACTTTCTATCCGTTAGGAAATTTAAGGTATTTAAAAATGACAGAACAAAGATTCACCCTTCTGACTGGATACAACGATTTAGCTTTGCTCTTCCACCAACTTGACCCGTAACACACGAACTGTGTTTCTGTCAGCGTATTGGTCGAAGACGACACAACGCGGAATCAAGGATCAATTAATTAGCTTACCGAATTATGAAAACTCAAATTTTCCCACTGTCACCCAATTTTTTGAAAACATCGTACATCAAAACCAATACTTAAGTGAGCCATACAGTGAATCAGCACTTCTCCAATTATGTATTTCTAAATTTCCACAATCGTTAAGAGTATCACTTTCAACAGGACAGCAGAAAGAAAATATTTAGGCATTTAGAGATCTGTTACAGCTTTTGGAAGTTCAGCAATCAGACTGTTCCTTCATTAACAAAAATTTTCCACATCATAACCAAGGCCAACAAGCATACGGCAATTACTATCAACCACGCTATTTTAATAGCAGAGGTGATAGAGGGTCTAGGAATGAGAACTACCAGAACTTTAATAACAGACAAAATTTTAATTATCAGTGTCCTCATAGTTATCAGCAACAGCAGACAGTTTGGCAACAATAGAGGTTTTTCCCCACAACATCAACAAAACCAGTCGGTTGGCATACCTAACCAACAATGCAGTCTGCAAGGTCAAACAAGCTTTAATGTTTCGCCGCCTACACGTATAGCGTCGGCTCCACCAAATAGTAACGCACAGCAACAAGGAAATCACTACATGCAGAAGACACATCATTTTAATTCCTATCGCAACGCGCCGTGTAGTAACGACTATCATGACAGACGTAAAAGTAATGAGCACAGTTTTCAGCGTAACAGTCGGTCTTACGAGCAGCAGAATCAACCACAACAACAGATTATCAAGAATGAACCAGACAGTCGGTATCATCCCGAACCTAATGCGTCAGGAAGAAATAACAGAACAGTACAAATAGTCGAAATGCCACAGCATCCTCCCGCAAATGACAGCACGTCAGATAGAATTTGACTAGATACAGTACATATTGAATCTTTCAGCAACGTAAGAAATACTTTTGACACACAGAATCTTGTTAACGGAAATGTTATTACTTATGACGACATCCGAAGACGCACTTTTGCATGAAAAACCAGTCATACAACAAAAAACAATTTCCCACCCTGTTATTGAAGTAAAGATTGGATCATCCACATTTTCAGCAGTCATCTATTCTGATCACCTATGTCAGGCACAAATGAAGAAATTTCAACGAATGTAACAAAGAGAATACTTATCCTACGTTACCATAAGGCAAAACTAAAGTAAAAGGAGCAGTATCTGGTAAAGGAGTAGATGTAAAATTACAGACACACTTATAAATTTGAACTGCAGGTCATTTCCACTCAAATTTTTGGATTGTTCCCTTATTGACAACAGACGTTATTTTAGGTACGAATTTTTTGGTACAACACGACACAATTATTGACTTTCAAAATTCCTATTTAATGTTAAAGGATGAAAATGTACAACTGGCATTAGAATTACAGCACTCTTTATCTGCATAAGAACAAACAATTAATCGGACAGAGGTAATTTCTGCATCACGTAACATAAACTGTCATTCCCCATTGTTCACAGATACGTATGTTCACAACTACAATACACGAGACGAAGTCGACTATGACAACATGCAAATGATTTCTGATAAAGTTAAACAGAGCAGTGCAAATACAGATACGAACGTACGCAACTAATCAAAACTCTTTTACAGCAAGCTCCTGTTTTTGACAACATCCCTGGTACTATGTCTGGTTTTATGTATGAATTTCAAGTTAAACAGCAAGACACATTTAAAGCCAAACATAATCCTATTCCGTATATCTACAGACAACAAGTTAAGAAAGAATTAGATGCTATGCTTGACCAAGGAATTATTGAACCGGCAGTTAGTCCGTACATAAACCCGCTCCATATTGTTAAGAAAAAGGATGGCTCACTTCGTCTCGAACTTGATTCGCGTCATATCAACGACATTATAATTAATGAAACAGATTGCTCACAGACACTAGAAGAACTTTTACAGAAATTTCATGGTACTGCTATTTATTCCACATTAGATTTGAAATCGGGATTTTGGCAAATTCAGCTCCATCCGAACTGTAGGAAGTACACAGCATTTCTCTGTTTTGGTGACTGTTATGAATTTTGCAAATTACCGTTCGGTTTAACAATTTCTTCAGCTGCATTTATTCGCTGTTTAAATACTACACTTCCGACAGAACTCAAAGACAGAATCACTGCATATGTAGACGACATCCTTATTACAGAAGCTAACTGGTCTGAACACAATTTGATTCTGGAACAACTGCTGCAAACTTTTCGTGCACAAGAACTCACAGTTAATCTTAGCAAATCACACTTTGACAAAACTTCCATCAAATTAGTTGGACATGTAATTTTAGCAGAAGGCATTGCGCCTGACCCGGAAAAACTTCAAACTTTACGTGACATTACTGTTCCTACGACGAAGAAACAACTACGCAGCTTTTTGGGTTTAACTAACTTTTTCCGTAAATTTCTTCATTACTCTGCTTTAGACCCTAGATTGTGCCAACTGACGGGTAAAAACACTATTTGGTCCTGGGATAGCCAAGCACAGTCTGAATTTGTCAATCTAAAACAAGCTTTGTTGAACGCACTACTTTATCACACCCTGATCCTACCAGAAATTTTTCCATTGCCACCGACAGTTCTAACACAGCTTTAGGTGTACATATTTTTCAGGAAATTGAAGAAGACGGTAATACAGTAATTAAAAACATCGCCTTTGCAAGTCGCATTCTGTCACCTGCTGAACGCAATTATTCTGTTATAGAACTTGAAACATTATGTGTTGTATAGGCACTTTTCAGATTTAGGCATTTTCTTTATGGAAGACTACTACCGTTTACACAGACCATAGAGCTATACAGTTTTTACTTTCCGCAAAATTTACACATGACAGATTAAGCAGATGGAAACTTTATTTACAGGAATTAAGTTTTACAATTGTTCACATTCCCGGTACACAAAATATTGTAGCAGACTCACTATCCCGTTCTCTCAGCAACACTCAGCAAGACATCGCAACCAACTTCTGCCAAGCAAATTCTAGCGTCATGTATATTCAACACGTTGCATTTGAACATTTCATTTCATCGTCATTACGAGATATAGCACAAGACCAGAGCAAAGACAACGTGTGGAAAGAAACTAAACGCCTTTGGAAAGATAAGAATAATGTTACCAATAGAAACCATCACACTGTACGCAAGAACATTCTGTTTCGCCACTCTCACCCTGACAGCAACAACTGGTTATTATGTATTCCTGACGAACTTGTTAACAAATTAATTTGGTATACTCATTTACGTTACGCACATTATGGAGCCAGAAAATATTTTCTTATACTGAGACAGAACTGTTATTTTGCCAACATGGAGAAACGTATTCGACGAGTTTTAGCGCCATGTAAAATCTGCCAGAAAGCTAAATCAGACACGACTTCACATATTTCTGCGTTACATCCCATTGTACCTGTTAAATTGAGACACATGGCCGCTGTAGACATTTTTGAACCGATTCCCAAAAGTAACAGAGGTTTTTGCTACATCTTTGTCGCTGTTGAACTCACTTCGAAATTTGTTACCTTCACTCCGCTGCGCAAAGCTACTGCTAAATCTATTTCGAATGCATTTGTAAAATATTTTTTATTTAATGTATGGCACGTATTGAAAGTAATTTCCGAAAATGGACCACAATTTCGCTCTGCGATATGGACACGTAAGTTACGAGCTAGAAACATATTTTCCGATCTATATATCCAGGCATCACGCTTCTTCGAAACCTTCTGAATGACTAATGAAAGTAATTGGTAAACTATGTAGAATGTACTGCCATAAAAGACATATTGATTGGGATACACACATACACTCATTCCAGGATGTAATTAACACCATACCAAATGAATCTACTATGCTATCTCCGACTGTTATATTGAAAAATGTTGAACCACCTAACAAAATTAAAGAATTAGTATCCTTTCCTACATCTCGCCGACTACGCCACCATGAAATAATTGACATTGCACTCAGCAACATCAAACGTGCCGCAGAGCGCCGGAGAAGACAGCAAAAACAGGTTTGTACACGCCGTGACTTTCACATTGGACAGAAGATATTAGTATGCACACACTATTTATCCAACAGAGGAAAAAGTAGGTGCAGTAAATTTGAGCTTCTATACGCAAGTCCATATAGAATTCGCAGCGTTGCTCACCCCAATGTAGTACATATCGAAACTTTGGGAACCAGAAAAATCAAGGGCAATCACCATATTTCCAATATTAAACCCTTTATTGAGTGAACATACTTTATGATTTATCACACTGTAATACCATTTCCAGATATTTATATCACTACTTACTGATGAAGATTATATTTTTTCTTGGCAAGTGCCCGGTAAGGAAGGTTAGCAGGTCGCTTTTCTTGTCGTTACACATCACACCGTGCACATTTTCCATTTTTCGTGTATGTATGATTGTCTTCCTATCGAAAGTAGAATTTTTGTGTGTATGCACTATGTAATCTTTAAGATATAACAAACACCAGTTGACATTGAGATTTTTTCTTATGATAACTCAATATCTTGACTATTCTACTTTTTTGCTACTACATTATGATACTGTGTGTACATTTTTGCACTTGAAAATTGTCTATGTTTTTGACCTAATACGTTTTCTGTCATGCTATGCTGTATGCTTAGTTACATCACTAGAAACAAGTTTTCATTTAATGAGTATGTGATTCAAATGCAAGATATTAGTCCTTATTCATCATTTGCAGAAAGCAATACCATATAAAAGAGATCAATTAAACAACCACAGTGGCTTAATATGAAATGGAAATTTCACCATCGGAATGAACAAAAGAAAATGCAATAACTTTTCATGAAGAGTAAATGGATCAGAATTAACAAGAATATACTATACACATTGTATAATAGCAGTCTTAACTAATTATTTTACTTTCAGAATACGAGGCGATTGAGCAAGCTGTCAGACAGAACTACACATGTTAGTTTTAGTGACGAAATATGCTAGAAGTAAGAAACTCTATACTATATGAAGTAATGAATGATAATGAATAGTTGTATGAAGTAAATGGTAATATGAATATGGATAATGAAGTGTCTATTTTTTACAGATGATAATAAATGAGGATGAATATTTACATGAAGAATATGGTAATATGAATAATGACGTTTTTCTTTGCAGATGATGATAATGATGAAGTTTATATATTTTGTATTAGTTAAGAGATGCTATGTAGTTATTTAAGTATTTATTGTAGTTCCTTTTGACAGTATGTCTTATGTCGCATAGTATAATGACTGAAAGTTTTGGGAAAGACAGTTAGAGTGCATGCATATTGAGTACACGTTTCATTAGCTGTTAATTCGAAGTTTACCACTTATACACTTATATACATTTTTTCTTTCAGCTCAGTTATCCATTTTGTATTTTTTTTTTTCAGGAGAAGCTTTTCATTTTATTAATTTGCTATAAGCAGTTAGTTATTAAACCTGTTTTAGTACTTTTATCCAGTTGTGTCTATCATTTATGAAAGTGATCACATTTACTGTACTTGTTTCATAACCATGCTACAGCTGACTCATGACAAATGACGTTATTAATCCTTATTTCCCGCAATAGGTCAAAAAAAAAATATTTTCATGCCCCAGAAGTTGACTATCGATCCCAGTGCAATGCATTGCTGGCACAAAAAAATTGTTTTATTACCAGTCCCAACTATTACCAGTATACAATTAAATAATGCTACCAGTTTAAGATATATTTCTAGTCCTAAATACAATGCAAATTTCTCTGATGTATTGAATCCATTGTATCTATGTCTTATTGGACTACAGACCTTGAGTAACAGTTACAATGTGCTACATTTTAAATATGTCTTATGTCTCTTGCATGATGTCATATATAAAAACTAACAGTTGATGCTACACACAGTAACCCTTGTTTTCAATGATGACTTGTGAATAATAATGAATAATGTTTTGTAAATCTATATGAATACTTTGTAACTGGTCAATGAGTGCCAATAATTACTGCAAATGACATGAGTTCTTAATAATATTTTGTTATACTCTATAAATGAATGCCAATAATTACTGCAATGAGATGAGTTATGAATAGTGTTTTGTACTACTCAATACTTGCTTCATGTTTAATAACTGGGCAATAAATGCCACTGATTACTCTAAGGAGATGAATTATGCATAAATGTTATGCCAATGATTACTGTAACGATATGTCTTATGCATAAACGAATCCCTGTAGTTACTGTAATGAGATGACTTATGGATAAATGCTATGCCAATAGTTACTGTAATAATGTTCTGTAATACTCCATACATATTACAGAAAAGTTTAGTAACTAACCAATGAATGCCAATAATAATTATTCAAATTGGTTGATACACTAGTGTAATTCTGAATGATGACTAGCATAAGACTTAATGTATCCTTCACTTTCTGACCTGGTTACCAGCAATTACTGCAATATCCGTATGTCCTGTCCATCCTCATGATCATGGAGCACTATATTTGGTTCTTTCACTAATTCTACGTTGATGTAAGAGTATGGATTCGACCAGAATGTGGTGTTGACATCAAGCTGTCCACCACTCTGAACGATGGAGATGTCATTATGGTGCTACTGTTTGGTGTACCTAATGTAGTACCAAAATGATTACGTAGAATATTAATACAACATTTCAGTGTCTTGGCTACACTGATAAATGCTTCAGGGAAGAGAACTTCAGATTGACTCACTTGGTGTTGTGGTTCTGTAGAAAGATATGGACTTTCAGTGCAGCTATGTGCAATCCACTGTGCTACAACCATGATGCTATCCTTCCCATTCCTTTCCTTGTTTATGTAAAAATGCTAAAGACTTTTACAGTGCATGTGCACTTTATTTCATTTCTCAATGTTTTCAGTTCTTATAAAACGATAAAGACTTTTACAGTGCGTGTGCACTTTATTTCATTTCTTAATGTATTCAGTTCTTGTAAAATGTTGAAGACTTATACAGTGCATGTGCACTTTATTTCACTTGTTAATGTATTCAGTTCTTGTAAAATGCTAGAGACTTATACAGTGTGTGTGCACTTTGTTTCCTTTGTTAATTTTTCAGTTATTGTAAAAAAATGCTGAAGACTTATACAGTGCGTGTGCACTTTATTTCATTTCTCAGTATGTTTAAATTCTTGTAAAATGGTAAAGATTTATGCAGTGCATGTGTACTTTATTTCATTTCTCAATATGTTTATATTCGTGTCAAATGGTAAATATATTTTGTACGCAGTGCTTGTAAATCTGTTTCATTTCTTAACATGTTCTGTACTTATATTATTTATCAATAATGTTATATATACATATATGCTCTGTGACTGTAGACTTAGTAAACTAAATAGATTATAGAAAAATTTGTTGCTCATGGCAAGTCCAATTGACTCACGATCGCTGCCAAATTTAGCCCCCCCCTCCCCCCAGTGGAGGGTTATGTAAGAGGTCCATGATTAAGGAATTTGTTGTTAGCGCACTCGAGCAGATGTAATTTCGATGGATTGCTCACACGCTGCCTGCGATGTGTAAGGTATAAGAGAACCTCAGACCAGAGAGCAGTGTTGTCAGAAGTAGCAACAGTGTAGCAGTTGTAGTAATAGTTGCTAGCAGTCGTGTGTATCGAGTTGGCTGGGCCGGTCGTGGGGAGCGATGGCGGAGCCTGAGCGTTGTAGTGTAAGGTAAAAGCAGCCTCGCGCATATGTAGTATTGTTATATAAAGTCCAAAGTAAGTGTTTAAAAAAAATCTTTTAATAATAATCTTTCTTATAAAAAAGTAACTTTTGATAATCATTCATCTCAATTTAAAGAACTTACTAATTTCTCCAATCCATGTTCATCCTTATTATTGTAAAGAAAAATCAGTTGTTTCCTTTTATACATGACAAATCTATCGGCCAGCATTGCACAGGGCTGTGCCAGAAAAATTTCTTATAGAAGCAGATAATTACGGGTTATCCGGCGACCTTGTTGAGGTAAGAATTTTCAATTTATTCAGAATGACCTTTCAGGGCCATAACCCAGCGCTGCTGAAGTCCAAAATTCACCATTTTAAATTCACAGTCATTATTGAAAGGTTATAAGTGAGCGACAATTTTATTGAGAAGTTGGTCACATTGTATTATTGGTAAGTTACGAAATTTTACCATTGGAAGGTTTTGGAGTGTATCTGTTGGAAGGTTACGCTGAATGTGAATTATATACTTATATTCTTTTTACTGTTGGGAGGTTACACTAAATCTGAATGATATATAATAATATTTATAGTGAGGGGAGGTTACAGTTTTTTAGTGCAACGAAACATAAACGCTTTCCTGCACTTTTGTTGAAACATAAATTTAGTTTGTCACACGGCATGAATCAGTAAAATCGTGTATTCCGGACACCACACTAATAATCTTTTCGGTAGTAATGAAAATGTGCACAGCACCTTTTGTTGTCTTCTTCTGCAACTGCTTTTATTATGCTTGTCAACGTAATAACATAGCTGGTACTTTGTACGCTATCTGATGCTTTGCTTAACACGGCAGTAATAATTTTAATCACTTTGTATAGGACTACCTACAACCACCTAATGATCTGAGAATGTTGCTGGTTCACGGTATGTGAAAAGGACACACAAAACATATTCTCAAATAAGAAAACTGTGATAAAGGTTGTTGAATTTATACGCTTAATTTGTATTAACTTGTACGCGATGACGAATCATGACTTTTACAATATATCTATCACTATGAAAAAAAGAACATACTAAAGTTCACCATATAAATAAATACTTTTTTGGAGCCTCTGACGAGATTTCGCTACTAATGGATGGTTTAGCAGATTTTACACAGTGGCTTCCAAGGCGAAATTCCCATCGTAGTATTTGGCCAGTACAGTGGGTAATGCTGCAATAATGTCTGCTGCCTTAACAGCAAAAAAAGGACTTCCCACTGGCCTTTGTAATAATATTGCCACTTGCGCGTGGTTGACAAATAGCTGCTTAATACTGTAGAATTATGTGTAGCTATAATTTCCAATCCATCCGATGCCATTTAATAATGATTGTACTCATTTTAATAACCACACAATACAGGACGTGGGCATCGCACCGCATGCTACTTCACAACCCTTTCGACTCACAAAGAGGACTGTTCTGGAACTCTTTGTCACTACGTTTCTCCCGCCTACCCTTCCGTGGGGAAGCCTAAAGCCATGACTTGTTACAAAGGTTCATAATAGTTTTATAACTACGACCTACTTAATAATATATAGAGATTAATACAAAAACACAGTTGCAGATTGTTAATTGCATACTTCTCAGGCTGGTGGCAGCACCTTAGCGGCGAGATGCCGTACTTTACTCTGGTGTCGTTAGATGGAATATACTCCCTCAGTGCTATATCATCTCACTGCTTCGTTAATACAGCTTTTTACAACTGCCCTGCTGCTGATAGTTAGAATAGAGAATAACGAAATAAAATAACCCGCCAGGGTAGCCGAGATTGTTAACGCGCTACTGCCTGGACTCGGGTAGGCGCGCCGGCCCCGGATCGAATCCGCCCGGCGGATTAACAACGAGGGCCTATGTGCCGGTCAGCCTGGATGTGGTTTTTAGGCGGTTTTCCACATCCCGCTAGGTGAATATCGGTCTGGTCCCATTGTTCCGCCTCAGTTACACGGCTCTCAGACAAATGAACACTTTGTCACGATTCCATGGATTACACTCGACGCAGACAGTCCACCCCTCAACCATCAACATGCCAAATCCGATTAACGATGGCTGAACCTGTGGGACAAGGCTCAAGCGATAGATAGATACACTCCTGGAAATTGAAATAAGAACACTGTGAATTCATTGTCCTAGGAAGGCGAAACTTTATTGACACATTCCTGGGGTCAGATACATCACATGATCACACTGACAGAACCACAGGCACATAGACACAGGCAACAGAGCATGCACAATGTCGGCACTAGTACAGTGTATATCCACCTTTCGCAGCAATGCAGGCTGCTATTCTCCCATGGAGACGATCGTAGAGATGCTGGATGTAGTCCTGTGGAACGGCTTGCCATGCCATTTCCACCTGGCGCCTCAGTTGGACCAGCGTTCGTGCTGGACGTGCAGACCGCGTGAGACGACGCTTCATCCGGTCCCAAACATGCTCAATGGGGGACAGATCCGGAGATCTTGCTGGCCAGGGTAGTTGACTTACACCTTCTAGAGCACGTTGGGTGGCACGGGATACATGCGAACGTGCATTGTCCTGTTGGAACAGAAAGTTCCATGGCCGGTCTAGGAATGATAGAACGATGGGTTCGATGACAGTTTGGATGTACCGTGCACTATTCAGTGTCTCCTCGACGATCACCAGAGGTGTACGGCCAGTGTAGGAGATCGCTCCCCACACCATGATGCCGGGTGTTGGCCCTGTGTGCCTCGGTCGTATGCAGTCCTGATTGTGGCGCTCACCTGCACGGCGCCAAACACGCATACGACCATCATTGGCACAAAGCAGAAGCGACTCTCATCGCTGAAGACGACACGTCTCCATTCGTCCCTCCATTCACGTCTGTCGCGACACCACTGGAGGCGGGCTGCACGATGTTGGGGCGTGAGCGGAAGACGGCCTAACGGTATGCGGGACCGTAGCTCAGCTTCATGGAGACGGTTGCGAATGGTCCTCGCCGATACCCAGGAGCAACAGTGTCCCTAATTTGCTGGGAAGTGGCGGTGCGGTACCCTAAGGCACTGCGTAGGATCCTACGGTCTTGGCGTGCATCCGTACGTCGCTGCGGTCCGGTCCCATGTCGACGGGCACGTGCACCTTCCGCCGACCACTGGCGACAACATCGATGTGCTGTGGAGACCGCACGCCCCACGTGTTGAGCAATTCGGCGGTACGTCCACCCGGCCTCCCACATGCCCACTATACGCCCTCGCTCAAAGTCCGTCAACTGCACATACGGTTCACATCCACGCTGTCGCGGCATGCTACCAGTGTTAAAGACTGCGATGGAGCTCCGTATGCCACGGTAAACTTGCTGACACTGACGGCGGCGGTGCACAAATGCTGCGCAGCTAGCGCCATTCGACGGCCAACACCGCGGTTCCTGGTGTGTCCGCTGTGGCGTGCGTGTGATCATTGCTTGTACAGCCCTCTCGCAGTGTCCGGAGCAAGTATGGTGGGTCTGACACACCGGTGTCAGTGTGTTCTTTTTTCCATTTCCAGGAGTGTAGAACGAAATAACCTCCACGAAATTAAATGGAACTGTTCCGTATACTTCTGTCATTACAAACTCAACCTTTTTTTTTAAATAGGGGGGAAGCGAAGGAGAATGTCGTACATTGATCTTCTGCAACTGTTTCTGATAATTATTATATTCTCGCCCTGTTAGAAAGAACGTAAGCAACTGAATCACGTAAGCAGAAATTGTTCTCAATGCAACGACCCATCTGGTAATTTAGTGGCACCCTTACAATATTTAGCAGATGAAGAGGCGGCATGAAGTTCGCAGCATATTACCGCTAAACAATACATCATTTCTAGATCTGTCACATATCGTGAGTATACCTTATGGTTTAATGAATTTGCTACGAGTCTCGAAGTACCGTTTTCTTAGTATGTGAAACATTTCCTCACTCGCATCTTTCTTCCCCACACACTCTTCATACTCGACTCGGGTCTACTTCGTCGTTTCCACACTCTTCGCTTTTGTTACCATGAGATGTCTCGGACTGGCGGAAGTGTTGCGTTACTTGAGTGTTTCCTTCCTCGCATGTAATTCGTGCCAACTCGTTAATTTACGAATTCGTTCAATATTTATTCTCAGGAGACCAAGTCAGTGTTGACATGGAGTACCGAATATGTTTTGTCACTTGTCACGTTTCCTTTCTCGCTTGCATCTCGTGTTCAGATCGGTCTAGCCGACAGTATTCATAAATTTCTGGCATCTCACCATCAGATACATCCCACACTCTGTCTCCTGCCAAGTGAAACGGCGTCAGAGAGCAACACGTGACGTGAGTGACATGTGCGGGAAGATCATTGTCTCCGACACTCATTAGTTCGATATATCTACGTTTTTTCATACAGAGTGATCAGTTCGATCATAAAATTAAACTGTGAGCTGAGCCGAATGGAGTTATGGGATCCATTTTAATAATCGTTATCCTGTCTTATACGAGTTCATATTAACAATCTTCATGCAGCGTAACAGAAGGAAACTGATTTTTTTTAAAGATATGAACAAAGGAATAAAGCAAAATGTGAAGTACATAACATTATTGAGGAGAGGGACCGCAACTGATTAAAAAAATTTACAGACTGGGTAACGAAAGCAACCAGTAACGAAACAATTACAAGGCGCATATGTCTCGATAGTGGCGAAAAAGTATGATAAAAAATTTGGTCGTTACTCTTACAGCTCTAGTCGTTACTTACATGAGTCAACAACAAATAACAGTCTTCGCCAGAGTCTACACGGGATCGCCGTAACAGAGATCGCAGAAGGGTAAATAGTGAAGAATGTTTTCATGAAGTTCTGCTGAGTTTGTGTTATTTGCGTTTCGTACCCTCCCTGCTTCCGAGGCAGCAAAATATTCGAGCAAGAATTTTGCACTGCACTGCATCCTGTCTAGACTCGATATTTGCTTTTAATTACACATCTGTTACTTGTATTCTCGAGATGGTAGACTCAGACGTCATGTATGACCAAGAACGTTTTTAAAACACAGGAGGTGAAGTTAATTGGAAACGCTTCTACTGTGGTAAAAAGTCTGTGGAGAGTCGGCTGAAGTACGTCAGCTGTCAGGTATAATTAGACGTATACGTTGACTTCTCTGAGCAGTTAAATGAAGCTCTCTTCATACGTGCAGTGCGATTGTGGCTCTGTACTATATTTCATATGAAGGTCCTGTTTAACCGACAAGGAGACCACGCCAACACGTCCCTACCGATTTCGTCCAAATTCGTGGTATATGTAGGGCTGAGAAACGAAACGAACAGAAGCGGGAGCTCCAGATCGCGAAGAGTTTAGAAAAACTAGCATTTTTGGAGCGGATTGGATGAGACATGAGCCATTTACGTTTGCGAAGTTTGAATTCGTGTTGTCGAGTACCTACTCGGGAACTCTTTTTTTATTTTCAATTTTTACATTTCTTATATTGCAAGTAAACCTAAATAATGCTCAGTATATTGTATTTGTTAATACTTAACAGGCATGAATAGGAAAGGCAAAGGAAAATACGGCACTGGAAATAAGTTTCAGAGACGGGACTAGGAGGCGTACACAAGAACTTCGTGCATAAAATTAGTTGATGATTTACGAGTGCTATTGATCGTAAAAACCAGGGCAGAAGCTCTTTTCTCGTCATCTTGCACACATTACAAATGCCGCATCTTTACAGATGGATCGTTGTTTCAAATTTTCTGTGGAATTCTCAGAGTATCTAATCCACTGTTCGCCGAATTTTGATTCCTCTTTTTTGTGTGTATGAAGATGGTATCTGTTCTTTTTGACTTGTCCGAAAGAACAGATACCATTGGCATTCCACCTGGATATTGACCAGTGCTGCTCTGTCTCTAGTGTTACCAGGGAAGAACTTCGAAATTTTTATGGATGCACCAAGGATACTACTCTGCTGTGCAAGAGCATTTCCTGGTCTAGCAATGTGCTGTTGCTAGTGCTCTACTCTCCAGCAGTGATAGGATTGTAGACAATTAATCTACAAATACATTAATGAAGAATTAATATAAATTGTGTTTCCTGCTGTACATTTCATATCTTACTTGGCCTTAAACATCCAATTGCAAAAAGAAATTTATGGCATAACCTCACATGTGTCAAAACTATAAAAGTATTTAGCAGTATCAAATGGGATGACCATGGAGGCTGTATGGAAGAATTAAATTTGTAGGAAGGCTTCTGGGAAATCTCTTACAATTCACTGACGTGAAGAAATTCTAGAATATGGTGGTTCTTATGAAGCAGGTGTGGGAGCAGACATCAAACGAATTCAGAGATGAGCGACTGGGATTCAAACAGATCGGTATAGCTGTATGAAAGTGTAACATTGAGGTGAGCGTACTGTAAGACCTTCAGTACACACGCCATCAGATTATTTGACTTGTCGCTCTAACCAAGTAGGCGAGTGTCAGCAATATGTCTTGTGGTCTTATCGTGGCGTGTTTATCTTCTGCCGTTAGGTCAGACGATAGAAATGCCACTTGCACGATAAACTAGCAGATTGACAGTGACCAACTTTAAACACAACTTGATTAATTTTCACACACGTCTATTAAAATAATAACAAGCATAAAAATTAACTTGGTTCTGGATGCTATTTACAACTGACAATCTGAAGTTCCTTTGGTATTGGTTCCTTAATCTTATTCTCACATATATCTCTGATACTTGACAAAAGTGTCTATACACTTATCTTCATGGCTATGTACAGGAGTATGGTAATATTATTGGGCGCAGGCTGAAACTTGACTATAGACTGGTACAGACAAATTTAGAACTCGTACAGACTGTAGCAGACAAATGCAGACTGACTAATAGGAGGTCTGTACACTCGCTATAATACCTCGCGCATTCATGTATCACTGCACGAGTGTGATCCGCGAGGAGAAAAGGTTCTATGTTAGCAGCAGTCTCGTTGGCTGCGTTACATATTAATACGCAGATTGGCGGAAGCAGAATTTGGTCCATCTCTGTGGCAGCGCCATCTCGGAGACAGACGAGCGCTGCGCCTGCGACACTGTGCTTAGCTGTGCGTGTGCGCACTCGAGTGGGAAAGCTGTGTACGCGCTGACTACGCAGAACTATGTACACAACAAATAGAAATGCTAAGGGCATCTAGCTGGAAATGCTTGTAAGAAAGACGACACAGTTGTTACAAAACCCTGTTCAATAAATTTAGAGGACCTGTATTTGAAGAAATCTATAAAACCATTATGCTACCACCATTGCATACCTTGACAAGGGATAGTGTGTGTTAAATCTTATGGGACTTAAATGCTACGGTCATCAGTCCCTAAGCTTACACACTACGTAACCTAAATTATCGTAAGAACAAACACACACACCCATGCCCGATAGAGACTCGAACTTACATCTACATCTAAATCTACATTTATACTCCGCAAGCCACCCAACGGTGTGTGACGGAGGACACTTAACATACCACTGTCATTACCTCCCTTTCCTGTTCCAGTCGCGTATGTTCGCGGGAAGAACGACTGTCTGATAGCCTCCGTGCGCGCTCTAATCTCTCTAATTTTACGTTCGTGATCTCCTCGGGAGGTATAAGTAGGGGGAAGCAATATATTCGATACCTCATCCAGAAACGCACCCTCTCGACACCTGGTGAGCAAGCTACACCGCGATGTAGAGCGCCTCTCTTGCAGAGTCTGCCACTTGAGTTTGTTAAACATCTCCGTAACGTTATCACGGTTACGAAATAACCCTGTGACGAAACGCGCTGCTCTTCTTTGGATCTTCTCTATCTCCTCCGTCAACCCGATCTGGTACAGATCCCACACTGATGAGCAATACTCAAATATAGGTCTAACGAGTGTTTTGTAAGCCCCCTCCTTTGTTGATGGACTACATTTTCTAAGGACTCTCCCTTATGAACCTCAACCTGGTACCCGCCTTACCAACAATTAATTTTATATGATCATTCCACTTCAAATCGTTCTGCACACATACTCCCAGATATTTTACAGAAGTAACTGCTACCAGTGTTTGTTCCGCTATCATATAATCATACAATAAAGGATCCTTCTTTCTATGTATTTGCAATACATTACATTTGTCTATGTTAAGGGTCAGTTGCCACTCCCTGCACCAAGTGCCTATCCGCTGCAGATCTTCCTGCAATTCGGAGCAATTTTCTAATGCTGCAACTTCTCTATATACTACAGCATCATCCGCGAAAAGCCGCATGGAACTTCCGACACTATCTACTAGGTCATTTATATATATTGTGAAAAGCAATGGTCCCATAAAACTCCCCTGTGGCACGCCAGAGGTTACTTTAACGTCTGTAGACGTCTCTCCACTGATAACAACATGCTGTGTTCTGTTTGCCAAAAACTCTTCAATCCAGACACACAGCTGCTCTGATATTCCGTAGGCTCTTACTTTGTTTATCAGGCGACAGTGCGGAACTGTATCGAACGCCTTCCGGAAGTCAAGAAAAATAGCATATACCTGGGAGCCTGTATCTAATATTTTCTGGGTCTCATGAACAAATAAAGCGATTTGGGTCTCACACGATCGCTGTTTCCGGAATCCTTGTTGATTCCTACAGAGTAGATTCTGGGTTTCCAATAACGACATGATACGCGAGCAAAAAACATGTTCTAAAATTCCACAACAGATCGACGTCAGAGATAAAGGTCTATAGTTTTGCGCATCTGCTCGACGATCCTTCTCGAAGACTGGGACTACCTGTGCTCTTTTCCAATCATTTGTAACCTTCCGTTCCTCTAAAGGCTTGCGGTATACGGCTGTTAGAAGGGGGGCAAGTTCTTTCGCGTACTCTGTGTAGAATCGAATTGGTATCCCGTCAGGTCCAGTGGACTTTCCTCTGTTGAGTGATTCCAGTTGCTTTTCTATTCCTTGGACACTTATTTCGATGTCAGCCATTTTTTCGTTTGTGCGAGGATTTAGAGAAGGAACTGCAGTTCGGTCTTCCTCTATGAAACAGCTTTGGAAAAAAGTGTTTAGTATTTCAGCTTTACGCGTGTCATCCTCTGTTTCAGTGCCCTCATCATCCCGGAGTGTCTGGATATGCTGTTTCGAGCCACTTACTGTTTTAACGTAAGACCAGAACTTCCTAGGATTTTCTGTCAAGTCGGTACATAGAATTTTACTTTCGAATTCAATGAACGCTTCACGCATAGCCCTCCTTACGCTAACTTTGACATCGTTTAGCTTCTGTTCGTCTGAGAGGATTTGGCTGCATTTAAACTTGGAGTGAAGCCCTCTTTGCTTTCGCAGTAGTTTCCTAACTTTGTTGTTGTACCACGGTAGGTTTTTCCAAAAATGGCTCTGAGCACTATGGGACTTAACATCTGTGGTCATCAGTCCCCTAGAACTTAGAACTACTTAAACCTAACTAACCTAAGGACATCACACACATCCATGCCCGAGGCAGGATTCGAACCTGCGACCGTAGCAGTCACGCGGCTCCGGACTGAGCGCCTAGAACCGCGAGACCACCGCGGCTGGCTCTGTCCATCACAGCTTCCCTCACAAGATATGCTTTTAAAACTTTACTTTACAGAAAATGTTTCCCAACACTTAAAATTTATATTCGATGTGGTTTACTAGATCCTCTTTTTCATAAATGCTTTTCTTGCTATTGCCAGTCTGCACTTTATATTCCTTCCACTTCAGCCAATGTCAGGTCTTTTTCTGTCCAAAACGTAAAACTTGTCGAATGCTTTTAGTGCTTCAATTCCTAATCTAATGTAGTCGAATTAAACGAGTGATGCTGACGGTCCAGTATCGCCCGATTTAATTCGACTACATTTCAGTACTCTTGTTTCACTTTTTTTGATGTTCATCAGAGAGTCTCTCTTCAAGACACCCACTCTGTTCCACTGTTCTTGCATGTGCTTTGCCATCTCTGACAAAATTAATGCCATCGGCGAACCACATAGTTCTTATTTCTTCTCCCTGAACTTTAACTGCCTTTCGAAATTTCTTCTTGGTTTCCTTTACTGCTTGTTCACTGTACACTGAGGTAACGTCCTAATATCATGATAGACTTCCTTTTGCCTGGCATAGAGCAGTTATTCGACGTGGCATGGATTCGTTAAGTCGCTGAAAATCACCAGTAGAAATATTGAGCTATGTTGACTCCATAGTCGTCCATAATAGCCAAAGTGTACCCCGTGCAGGATTTTGTGCACGAACTGACCTCTCGATAACGTCCCTCAGAAGTTTGATGGGATCCATGTCGGGCGACCTCGGTGGTCAAATCGTTCACTCGAATTGTCCAGAATGTTCTTCAAACGATTTGCGAACAACTGTGAGCTAGTTACAAGGCGCATTGTCATCCATAAAGGCCGGTAGCTGTGGCCGAGCGGCTCCAGGCGCTTCAGGTCCGGAACCGCGCGACCGCTACGGTTCGAATCCTGCCTCTGGCACGGATGTGTGTGGTGTCCTTAGGTTAGTTAGGTTTAAGTAGTTCTAGCTCTAGGGGACTGATGACCTCAGATGTTAAGTCCAGTAGTGCTCAGAGCTATTTGAACCAAGTATCGGCATGTGTGCTGCTATTGCCCAAAAGATTTCGGAATGCTTGCTATGTATATACAGCTAGCTGCCGTAGCAATAACGATGGCGCCTGCGTCTGGGCTACCGTGCCGGCGATGAGCACAATGAACTCCAACCGCCGGAAACTACACACAGATACATCGGTTACGTAATAGACGGGTAAAACTTGTGTTGCGATTTTCTCAGAATTGCTAGTGTAGTGCACGTTGCTACTTGCACATTATATTGTTTTAATGGCTTACTAAATGTGTTCAAAGTTTAAGTAAATCCGTGATACCAGCGTCGTGGTCTCTCTTTGTTTTATTATCGGAATTGCCGGTCGCTGTGACCGAGCGGTCCAAGGCACTTCAGTCCGGAACCGGGTTGCTACAACGGTTGCAGGTTCGAATCCTGCCTCGGGCATGGATGTGTGTGATGTCCTTAGGTTAGTTAGGTTCAAGTAGTTCTAAGTGTAGGGGACTGATGACCTCAGATGTGTTTAGAGCCATCTGAACCATTTTGAACTATCGGAATTGCTTTTTGTCACAAGAAACCATTCATCTTTTCAATAACTCGTTCACCTGTATCTGGAGAATAAAAACTGTTTACTCTCATTAATACTATTTACCGTGGTCTAGGGGTAGCGTCTTTGATTCATAGTCAAAACGTCCTCGACCCGTCATTCAAAACCCTCCACCATTTAAAATTTGATTAATAATCAGCATTGGTGGCCGAAGACTTCCGGCATAAGAAGTCACGCTCAACCGGCCAGCGGCCTTGTCAAAGAGGACGGAGGAGCAGACAGAGGTTCGAGACACTCTCTAGTCCTGGTGGTGGGAAACTGCCCGTAAAGGTGGAAGTATCAGCAATCATAAATGCCATGAAAATGCAGAAGCCAGTGGAAACCACTGCATTAAAGGCATAACGTTTATTCACAGGACATGTGGGCTGTAACTGGAAAAGTATCACGACGATCTTTCCAATGACAAGATTCCGAAATGGCCCCTATTCGGATCCCTGGGAGAGGACTGCCAAGGGGAGGGTGATCATGAGAAAAAGATTGAATAACCCACGGAATGATAACGTTCTACGAGGTGGGGAGTGCAATGTCAGAAGGTTGAATGTTTTAGGGAAGCTAGAAAATCTGAAATGGGAAATGCAAAGGTTCACTCTAGATATAGTAGCGGTCAGTGAAATGGAAGGAAGACGTGGATTTCTGGCCAGATGAGTATAAAGTAATATCAGTACCAGCCGGAAATGGTATAACGAGTGTAGGATTCCTTATGAATAGGAATGTAGGAGGAGGGAGGGAGGGAGGAGGAGGAGGAGGGGGAGGAGGAGGAGGAGAGCAGTTTTTAACGTTCCGTCGACAACGAGATCATTAGAGACTGAGTACATGCTCGGATTAGTAAAAGATGGAGAAGGAACTCGGCCATGCCCTTCTATAGGAACCATACGGCATTTGCCTTAAGCGATTTAGGGAAATCACGGAAAACCTAAATAATGATGGCCGGCCGCGAGTTTGCACTGTCGTTCTCCCGAATGTGTCCTAACCACTGCGCTAACCCACTCGATGGGAAAGTAGGGCAGCCAGTGTGTTAGAATGAACAGTTCAGTGACAGGGTTGTTCTTATCAGAATCGACAGCAGACCAACACCGACAACGATAGTTCAAATATACATGGAGATGTTACAAGTTGATGATGAAGGGGTAGAGAAAGCGTATGAGGATACTGAACTGGTAATCCAGTAAATAAATGGAGATTGGGGGATTAGAATGCGGTTGTAGGAGAAAGAGTAGAAGAAATGCCCATGGTAGAATGTGGGCTTGATACTAGGAATGACACAGGAGAAACACTAACTGAGTTACGTGATAAATTTCAGCTAGTAATAACGCATACACTGTTCAAGAATCACAAGAGGAGGAGGTATATTTGGAAAAGGCCGTGCGATAAGGGAAGATTTCAGTTAGATTACATGGTCGGACGGAGATCCCAAAGTCAGATACTCGATTGTAAGGCTTACATAGGAGCAGATATAGACTCCGATCACAATGTAGTAGTGATGAAGAGTAGGCTGAAGTTTAAGAGATTTGTCAGGAAGAATCAATATGCAAAGAAGTGGGATACGGGAGTACTAAGAAACGACGAGATACGCCTGAAGTTCTCTAAGGCTGCAGATACAGCAATAAGGAAGAGCTCAGTAGGCAGTACAGTTGAAGAGGATGACATCTCTAAGAAGGGCAATCGCAGATGTTGGAAAGAAAACATAGGTACAAAAAAGGTAACTGAGTAGAAACCATGGGTAACAGAGTATACTACAGCTGATTGAACAAAGGTGGAAGTACAAAAATGTTCAGGAAATTTAGGAATAAAGAAGTACAAGTCAATTAAGAACAAAATAAATAGAAACAGTAGGAACGCTAAAGCAAAATGCCAGTGTGAGAAATATGAAGAAACCGAAAAAGTGACGGTCAGAAGGGCAGTTCTAGCATATTGAAAAGTCGAAAGAACCTTCAGTGTAATTCAGAGCAAGGGCGGTAACATTAAGAGTGCAACGGGAATTCCGCTGTTAAATACAGAGGAAAGAGCAGATAGGTGGAAAAAGTACATTGAAGGCCTCTGTGAGGGGAAAGATTTGTCTGAAGTGATAGAAGAATTAACAGTACTCGACATAGAAGAGGTAGGGGACCCAGTATTAGAATCAGAATTTATAAGAGCTTTGGAGAACTTAAGATCAAATAAGGCAGAAGGGATAGATCACATTCAGTCAGAATTTCTAAAATCATTGGCGGATGTGGCAACAAAACGTGTCGTGTATCCGACCTTTGTATCTGCACAGTGAGTGTACTAATGTGTGCAAACTTAGCTCACCATTTAGCATGCAAATGGACAAAACATCTGAACTGTCTTCTCAGGCCCAGGGTGTCAAACATACATTCTAAATAAATATGACCCTGGGCCTGTAAGGCAGCTAATATCAGGTGAGGATCATAACAAAAATCATTAGAAATGCTGCTGTCACGTATCCAAATGCATGAATTGATAAAAGTGATAATTTGGGCTCTATTATAGAAAGACAAAACAGCTATTCCCTTTTTTATTCTACATATAATATATCAACTGTTCCTTTTAGGGGTCAAGTGATAAACAACAATCATGTTCAATTACTTTTGACACTCAATAACAAAATATTTAATTCTTGGACATATTGAAACGACGATTATTAAAATCTTATCTCTAAACATGAACAATTTTTTATCACAGTAAAGAATGATCATTAAAAATCCTCATCAGCTCATTTAAATCTACATTGTCGCAGCTGGTCAATGCTCTGAGTTGGTGGAGAATAAATGTACTTTTTGAACCAATGAGAGAAACTCTCATGTACGCAATGTGAGGATAGGTTAGTATCCTAGCTTTGGATATTCAATGGTCAATGAGTATGCAAGCTGGAGTGAGCAAAATGTAGACTCAACATTTACTACATCTTAATGTGCGATAGTACTTTACCAAGTGGCATCTGCAATGGCATTGTCTCTGTAGTGGATCTGTAACGCTATTCCCGTACTCTGGCCTTGATTGACTTCACTCAGTCACAACTTTCCTGCGTTCTGTACAAAATATTTCCGTAGTCGAAATAATGGCTATTGCACACTCGCTATGGGAGTGCGAAGCGCACAATTTCTTTGCCCACAGAAATTCCCACAGGAAATAGTAATTACCGCTTTATTATCTGTCGCCACGACATGTGAAGGTATCATCCTCACCTCACAGAAAGCAAAGCTCTCAATTCCCTCGGTTATTTGCACACACTTGGTTGGTCCGCCGCGAGACGAGAGAAAGAAAGAGAGAGAGAGAGAGAGAGAGAGAGAGAGAGAGACTTAAGGTCTCAAAATGCTTTTATATAATGGAGATCTCCCCACCGTGTCACGTCTGCGTCGCCAAGTATGGCTACAGCCAATCATCGTCTCGCTAGAGATGAATATACATTTTTATTTTACTTTCTAGGCCGCAGCCTAGCCCTCTTAATGACATGCAGCCACTTACACTCGGTCCTGGTCTTATTTACTGTAAAATGAAAAATGTGTTGTTCTGGTCTTAGCCCTTTCTACGCTGAAGCTCGCCGTTCTCTTGTGAAATGGGAGTTTTACGATATTATTAACCACCTGCTCGGTTCGTCTCCAAAATGTATTTCACTTTAACTCGTTCGTTATTACCAGTCCATCTCGGTACATGAGATTAACTGCAATTGCCTTTTGTTGATAGAATATAATTATTATTTTCTGAGGATCTCATACTGTATCATCCTGTTGTTATGAATCAAGCTCATGTAAGGTCCATAAAATCCGGACTCCTTACAAACGACTATTCACATTTTTGTGTAGAGTATATGAGTTTGTTGACATACCATCTATCTTTAGGAAAAATACCATCCACACTGTTCCAAAGAATGCAAGAGCTGACAAGTGCGTATATTACCGCACAATCAACTTAACAGCTCATGCATCTAAGTTGCTAACATGAATAATATCCAGAAGAATGGAAAAGAAAATTGAAGATATGTTAGATGATGATCAGTTTGGTTTTAGGAAAGGTGAAGGCACCAGAGAGGCAATTCTGACATTGCGGTTCATCATGGAAGCAAGACTAAAGAAAAATCAAGACACGTTCATGGGATAACGTAAAATGGTGCAAGATGTTCGAAATTATGAGAAAAATAGGGGTAAGCTATAGGGGAGACGAGTAATACAAATTATGTACAAGGGCCAAGAGGGAATAAGAAGAGTAGACGGCCAAGAGAGAAGTGCTCGAATCAAAAAGGGTGTAAAACAGGGATGTAGTCTTCCGCCCCTGCTGTTCAATCTGTACATCAAAGAAGCAGTGATGGCAATAAAAGACTCATTCATGAATCGGAATAAAATTCCAGGTAAAAGAATACCAATAAGATGATTCACTGATGACATTGCTGTCCTGAGTGAAAGTGAAGAAGAATTACTTGTTCTACTGAATGTAATGAACAGACTAATGAGTACAGAAAATGAACTGAGAGTAAATCGAAGAAAGACGAAAGTAATGAGAGGTAGCAGTAACGAGAACAGTGAAACCTTAACATCAGGATTGCATACCACGATGTGGATAAGGATTCCTACTATCTAGGCAGCAAAATAACTAATGACGAATGGAGCAAGAAGGACATCAAAAGCAGTCTAGCACTAGTAAAAAAGGCATTTCTGGCCAATAGAAGTCTACTCGCATCATACAAAGGCCTTAATTTGAGGAAGTAATTTCTGAGAATGTACGTATGGAGTACAACATTGTATGATAGTGAAACACTGACTATGGGAAAAGAATCGAAGAATTTGAGATGTGGTGCTACAGACGAACATTGAAAATTAGGTGGACTGATAAGGTAAAAATGAAGAGGTCCCACGCAGAATCGGAGAGGACAAGAATATGTGGAAAACCCTGATACGGAGAAGGCAAAGGACGATAGGACATCTGTTAAGACATTATGGAACTAGAGGGATCTGTAGAGGGCAAAAATTGTAGACTAAGATAGAGATTGGAATACATCCAGGAAATAATTGAGTATGTAGGATGCAAGTGTTATTCTAAGATGAAGAGGTTGGCACATATTTTATCTTGATCTACCTGTATTTAATATTTTTAACTACTTGCGACCGTTTCGAAGGACGATAGGTTTGTATAAGACAGGAAAAATACCCTTCAAGAAAATGTAATAATTCCAATTCCAAAGAAAGCAAGTGCTGACAGAAGTGAATACTACTGCATAATCACTTTATTAAGTCATGGAAGAAAAATACTAACACGAGTTCTTTACAGAAAAATGGAAAACCTCGAAGAAGCCGACCTCAGGAAAGATCAGTTTGGATTACTACGAAATGCAGGAACATGCGAGACAATAATGAAACTACATATTCTCTTACAAGATAGATTAAGGAAAATAAAACTTACTTTTATATCATTTGTAGACATAGAGAAAACATTTGACAGTGTTGAGCAGAATACTCTCTTTGAAGTTCAGAAACGCTTTCCTTGCCATTGCCAGTCTACATTTTATACCCTCTCTACTTCGACCATCATCAGTTATTTTGCTCCCCAAATAGCAAAACTCTTTTACTACTTTAAGTGTCTCATTTCCTAATCTAATTCCCGCAGCATCACCCGACTTAATTCGACTACATTCCATTATCGTCGTTTTGCTTTTGTTGATTGCGTTCAACAGCTCTTCCAAGTCTTTTGCTGTCTCTGACAGAATTACAATGTCATCGGCGAACCTCAAAGTTTTTATTTCATCTCCATGGATTTTAATACCTACTCTGAAATTTTCTTTTGTTTCCTTTACTGCTTGCTCCATATACAGATTGAATAACATCGGGGGTAGGCTACAACCCTGTCTTATTCCCTTCCCGACCACTGCTTCCCTTTCATGTCCCTCGACTCTTATAACTGCCATCTGGTTTCTGTACAAATTGTAAATAGCCTTTCGCTCCCTGTATTTTACCCGTGCCACCTTTAGAATTTGAAAGAGAGTATTACAGTCAACATGGTCAAAAGCTTTCTCTAAGTCTCCAAGTGCTAAAAACGTAGGTTTTCGTTTCCTTAATCTTTCTTCTAAGTTAGGGCTTTAGGTCAGTATTGCCTCACGTGTTCCAACATTTCTACGGAATCCAAACTGATCTACCCCGAGGTCGGCTTCTACCAGTTTTTCCATTCGTCTGTAAAGAATTCGTGTTAGTATTTTGCAGCTGTGACTTATTAAACTGATAGTTCGATAATTTTCACATCTGTCAACACCTGCTTTCTTTGGGATTGGAATTATTATATTCTTCTTGAAGTCTGAGGGGTATTTCGCTTGTCTCATACACCTTGCTCACCAGATGGTAGAGTTTTGTCAGGATTGGCTCTCCCAAGGCCCTCAGTAGTTCCAATGGAATGTTGTCTACTCCGGGGGCCTTGTTTTGACTCAGGTCTTTCAGTGCTCTGTCAAACTCTTCAAGCAGTATCATATCTCCCATTTTATCTTCATCTACATCCTCTTCCATTTCCATAATATTGTCCTCAAGTACATCAGTGATAGTAGATAATTATTCACCTGTTCCCACTGTGTCTTCGGGCCATCTGGTTACGGGGTGGCCCATTCTATTTCTCTTTCCCAGAAACACCTTGAAAGTCACTACCACTGGTCCCAGAAGTTCAAATGGTTCAAATGGCTCTGAGCACTATGGGACTTAACATCGAAGGTAATCAGTCCCCTAGAACTTACAACTACTTAAACCTAACTAACCTAAGGACATCACACACATCCATGCCCGAGGCAGGATTCGAACCTGCGACCGTAGCAGTCGCGCGGTTCGGGACTGAAGGCGCCCTGAACTGCTCGGCCACCGCGACCGGCTGGTCCCAGAAGTCCCAATGGATCGAATATGGAGGCAACCAGAGAAAGTATACTTCGTTTGGTCCAGCTTGCGTTACTGTTTTCTGCATCAGAGGCTAAGAATGGGAAGGTATCGCTATGAGGATGCCACAACAGACCCATAGTCTTCACTGTTTCTTGTTGCTCGTTGCCCAGACTCCATGGTGGTTGCATTTCACGATATTTATGTGGGATGTTTTCCAGAAATCTTGAATCGTTTGTGCAACATTTACGAAGAGGTAACCCTCCACCGTGAAGTAATCTAATAAGCTCTTCCTGCAGACTGACGGCATCAGCTCCACTCAAAACATCGTTTACATAAAAATTCCTTTCTGATGCGTTTACAACTCTTGGATGTCTTGTTCTCTCATATTCTGCTAGTTGTAATAGGCGCTGCTGCCGTACCATAAGTGATCGTTGATAAACGATGAGTCTTGATTGGTTAATTGGGAGACTCATGCCATAGAATTCCTTGTAGGTCTTTATCTACCTTTCCTACTTCAATCTGTATACACATTTTTGTAATGTGAGCAGTGAAAGTATGTGTGTGTTCGGCAACGCAGGACAAATGAATATAAGCCATCTTCTACTCTTCAGTCTGGAACCGCGCGACCACTACGGTCGCTGGCTCGAATCCTGCCTCGGGCATGGTTGTGTGTAATGTCCTTAGGTTAGTTACGTTTAATTAGTTGTAAGTTCTAGGGGACTGATGACCTCAGATGTTAAGTCCCATAGTGCTCAGAGCCATTTGAACCATCTTGTACTGTTGATCCAACCATCAAGATGTTAGGGGGGGAAGTGTTCGATGATGTCTTTGCTGAGGCATTAAACACTACTCGAAGTTTATTAATACTGATTGATTCTTTAAGCACTGTCTGTGTGGCATCTAATACGTGCAGTTCTCCGTATGTGTTGTCAACAGTTCCATATGACCAAAATCTTCATATACTCTCATAAAATTGACGTTCTGTGCCCTTAATTCTGGCTGTCAGTGTAGCCTTCTCTCTAAGCGTTGTAATCAGCATGTAGCATTATTTACAGACTGTCTCAGTCCTGCATGATTATCTTTCACTGGTAGTTTCACCAGTAGAGATAGTAGCAAAGAAGTAATAAATTTAAACCTCATGAACGGCGCGGGAGTTTTGCACCCTTCTCATTATTTATGACGTCATATTTCCTGAAATGTCATAGGTAAGTGGTTACTAACCCGACAGCGACTGTTGCCTGACAATAAGGGATATGTATACCAAGTCTGGCTGGTTTTGGAGAGATGTGGAACACACGCACACAAACAGACAGACAGACACACACACACACACACACACACACACACACACACACACACACACACACACATACATACATTTTTTTAATACACTACTTGCCATTAAAATTGCTACACCAATAAGAAATTCAGATGATAAACGGGTATTCATTGGACAAATATATTATACTAGAACTGACAAGTGATTACATTTTCAAGCAATTTGGGTGCATAAATCCTGAGAATTCAGTTCCCATAACAACCACCTCTGGCCATAATAACGGCCTTGATACGCCTGAGCATTGAGTCAAACAGAGCTTGGATGTCGTGTATAGGTACAGCTGCCCATGCAGCTTCAACACAATACCACAGTTCATCAAGAGTAGTGACTGGCATATTGTGACGAGACAGTTGCTCGGCCACCATTGACCAGACGTTTTCAATTGGTGAGAGATCCGGAGAATGTGCTGGCCAGGGCAGCAGTCGAACATTTTCTGTATCCACAAAGGCCCGTACAGGACCTGCAACATGCAGTCGTGCATTACCCTGCTGAAATATAGGGTTTCGCAGGGATCGAATGAAGGGTAGAGCCACGGGTCGTAACACGTCTGAAATGTAACGTCCACTGTTCAAAGTGCCGTCAGTGCAAACAACAGGTGACCAAGAGGTGTAACCAATGGCACCCCATACCATCACGCCGGGTGATACGCCAGTATGGCGATGACGAATACACGCTTCCAATGTGCGTTCACCACGATGTCGCCAAACACGGACGCGACCATCGTGATGCTGTAAACAGAACCTGGATTCATCCGAAAAAATGACGTTTTGCCATTCGTGCACCCAGGTTCGTCGTTGAGCACACCATCGCAGGCGCTCCTGTCTGTGATGCAGCGTCAACCGTAACCGCAGCCATGGTCTCGGAACTGATAGTCCATGCTGCTGCAAACATTGTTCGTGCAGATGGTTGTTGTCTTGCAAACGTCCCCATCTGTTGACTCAGGGATCGAGACGTGGCTGCACGATCCGTTACAGCAATACGGATAAGATGCCTGTCATCTCGACTCCTAGTGATACGAGGCCGTTGGGATCCAACACGGCGTTCCGTATTACCCTCCTGAACCCACCGATTCCATATTCTGCTAACACTCATTGGATCTCGACCAAGGCGAGCAGCAACGTCGTGATACGATTAAACACAATCGCGATAGGCTACGATCCGACCTTTATCAAAGTCGGAAAGTGATGGTACGCATTTCTCCTCCTTACACGAAGCATCACAGGAACGTTTCACCAGGCAACGCCGGTCAACTGCTGTTTGTGTATGAGAAATCGGTTGGAAACTTCCCTCATGTCAGCACGTTGTAGGTGTCACCACTGGCGCCAACCTTGTGTGAATGCTCTGAAAAGCTAATCATTTCCATATCACAGCATCTTCCCCTGTCGGTTAAATTTCGCTTCTGTAGCACGTCATCTTCGTGGTGTAGCAATTTTAATGGCCGGTAGTGTATGCATGGATTGTGCTTTAATTACTTACGTCTCTAATATTTGCAATTTACTTTGTGAAAAATCATGCTTTGATGGAAGAAAATGAAAGTAATTTTCCCAATGAAAATTAAAAATTGATTCTAGAACACCTGATTTTGAGAAATCAACTGTCAATAACTTAAAGAAATGCATGTTTATGTTTGCACAGGAAGGTCAATTTTTTTTAACACTTAACGTTGTTACGTACAAGAGAGCCTAACCCTGTCTTTCTGTATCTTGCGAATGTGTTAGTGTAGCGTGTGTCAGTTGCGAAAGAACGGTCCAGTCCGGCGTAGACAGCTTCCTGTCGTCGCCCGCGTCCTGCAGCTAGCGTGAGTCAATAGCGAGAGCTTTATGTCAGTGTATGTGTGTGTAAGTGTGTATGTGTGTGTGTGTGTGTGTGTGTGTGTGTGTGTGTTGACAGAGGCACTATGAATCCCTTCGGTGAAATCCCAGCAGAAAGGAGGAGGGAGACCTGTACAAGCCTCACACACACACACACACACACACACACACATACACACGCACACACATGCACGCCTTGCACACACAAAGAGCCCCTCTGACAAGCAGTGCCAGGCAGCGCACAGAAGATGGGCAGTCTCTTCAAGCGGGGAGTAGCCAGCCATCCCTGAGAGTATAGCCGCTGGCGGGGGCCAATCTACGCCCCGAGGTAATGGAATACGTGTGCGGACTGTGGGAGCAGACGGACAGCCAGTCAAGTGGCCAGATAGCGGGGCTGCTGTTGGTTCTGAGCCCCTGGCGGGCTGAGCCGAGCGGAGGTGAAGTGAGGTGCGTCCTTCAGAGGTGGAGGACGAGTCTTGGCGGAGACGCTCCAACCAAGACCGCGAGTGAGCTGCTCGCGGCTTTTTCAGCCGGAGAGGCTGCTAGTCTTTGAACACGAGTGGGTCCTGCTCTTTCCTTTTTTTCTCAACATGTACGAGTACAAATACTCTCACTAAAATATGACTCTTCACTGAAACTAGAGCCGCCCGCTGTGGCCGAGTTGTTCTAGGCGCCTCAGTTTGGAACCGCGCCGCTGCTGCAGTCGCAGGTTCGAATCCTGCCTCAGGCGTCGATGTGTGTGATGTCCTTAGGTTAGTTTGGTGTAAGTGGTTCTACGTCTAGGGGGATGATGACCTCAGATGCTAAGTCCCATAGTGCTTAGAGCCATTTGAACTTAAACTAGAAAAATTACACATAAAATATTGTGGGGAAGTTGAACCTAACAGTGCATTTTATTGGCAGAATACTTCCATCCAATCACAGTTCGGACAGTCTGGGGCTGCAACGGAATACAGCAAAAGGAAAACTGAAGTTTTCAACTTGGTGTTTAAGAAATCATTCACGCAAGAGAATCGTACGAGAGGCGTCAATAACTAATGGAAAACATTTTGTTTCTGGAAACAGGTGGGTTATATTCAGGGTTCCAATACATATCTACATACATACTCCGCGTGGCGAAGAGTACCTCGTACCACAACTAGCATCTTCTCTCCCTGTTATAGTCGCAAACAGAACGAGGGAAAAATGACTGCCTATATTCCTCTGTACGAGCCTTAATCTGTCTTACATGGTGTTTCAAAAATGACCGGTATATTTGAAACGGCAATAAAAACTAAACGAGCAGCGATAGAAATACACCGTTTGTTGCAATATGCTTGGGACAACAGTACATTTTCAGACAGACAAACTTTCGAAATTACAGTAGTTACAATTTTCAACAACAGATGGCGCTGCAAGTGATGTGAAAGATATAGAAGACAACGCAGTCTGTGGGTGCGCCATTCTGTACGTCGTCTTTCTGCTGTAAGCGTGTGCTGCTCACAACATGCAAGTGTGCTGTGGACAATACGGTTTATTCCTTAGAACAGAGGATTTTTCTGGTGTTGGAATTCCACTGCCTAGAACACAGTGTTGTTGCAGCAAGACGAAGTTTTCAACGGAGGTTTAATGCAACCAAAGGACCGAAAAGCGATACAATAAAGGATCTGTTTAAAAAATTTCAACGGACTGGGAGCGTGATGGATGAACGTGCTGGAAAGGTAGGGCGACTGCGTACGGCAACCACAGAGGGCAATGCACAGCTAGTGCAGCAGGTGATCCAACAGCGGTACATCACACAGCCGACGTCTTTAATTTCCTGAATGAATATTTCGATGATCGTGTGATTGCTTTGGGCTATCCGAAACATACAGGAGGCGGCGTGGATTGGCCTCCCTATTCGCCAGACATGAACCCCTGTGACTTCTTTCTGTGGGGACACTTGAAAGACCAGGTGTACCGCCAGAATCCAGAAACAATTGAACAGCTGAAGCAGTACATCTCATCTGCATGTGAAGCCATTCCGCCAGACACGTTGTCAAAGGTTTCGAGTAATTTCAGTCAGAGACTACGCCATATTATTGCTACGCATGGTGGATATGTGGAAAATATCGTACTATAGAGTTTCCCAGACCGCAGCGCCATCTGTTGTTGACAATTGTAACTACTGTAATTTCGAAAGTTTGTCTGCCTGAAAATGTACTGTTGTCCCAAGCATATTGCAACAAACGGTGTATTTCTATCGCTGCTCGTTTAGTTTGTATTGCCGTTTCAAATATACCGGTCATTTTTGGAACACCCTGTATCTTATCATTGTGGTCTTTCCGCGAAATATAAGTTGGCGGCAGTAAAACTGTACGGCAGTCAGCCTCAAATGCTGGTTCTCTAAATTTCGTCAGTAGTGATTCACGAAAAGAACGCCTCCTTTCCTTCAGAGACTCCCACCCGAGTTCCTGAAGGATTTCCGAAACACTCGCGTGATGATCAAAGATACCAGTTACAAATCTAGCAGCCCGCCTCTGAATTGCTTCTATGTTCTCCCTCAAGAATAGTTCGTATTATTGTTTTATAAGCGGTTTCCTTTACAGATGAACCACATCTTCTCAAAATTCTACCAATTAACCGAAGACCACTATCCGCCTTCCCCACAACTGCCATTACATGCTTGTCCCCACTTCATATCGTTCTGCAGTGTTACGCCCAAATATTTAATCGTCGTGACTGTGTCAAACGCTACACTACTAATGGAGTATTCAAACATTACGGGATTCTTTTTCCTATTCATCTGCATTAATTTACATTTATCTATATTTAGAGTTAGCTGCCATTCTTTACACCAATCACAAATCCTGTCCAAGTCATCTTGTATCCTCCTACAGTTACTCAACGACGATACCTTACTGTACACCACAGCATCATCAGCAAGCAGTCGCACATTGCTTTCCACCCTCTCCAAAAGATCATTTATGTAGATAGAAAACAACAGCGGACTTACCACACTTCCCTGGGGCACTCCAGATGATACCCTCACCACCGATGAACACTCACCATCAAGGACAACGTACTGGGTTCTATTATTTAAGAAGTCTTCGAGCCACTCACATATTTGGGAACCAATCCCATATGCTCTTACCTTAGGAGTCTGCAGTGGGGCACCGAGTCAAATGCTTTCCGGAAGTCAAGGAATATGGCATCCGTTTGATACCCTTCATCCATGGTTCGCAAGATATCATGTGAAAAAAGGATGAGTTGCGTTTCGCAGGAGCGATGCTTTCTAAAGCCGTGCTGATGCATGGACAGCAACTTCTCTGTCTCAAGGAAATTCATTATATTCGAACTGAGAATATGTTCGAGATTCCTGCAACAAACCGATATTAAGGATATTGGTTTGTAATTTTGAGGATCCGTCCTTCTACCCTTCTTATATACAGGTGTCACCTGCGCGTTTTTCCAGGCGCTCGGGACTTTACGTTGGGCAAGAGATTCGAGATAAATGCAAGCTAAGTAAGGAGTCAATGCAGTAGGGTACTCTCTGTGAAACCGAATTGGAATCCCATCAGGACCTGGGGATTTATTTATTTTCAACCCATTCAGCTGCTTCACAACCCCTGGGATGTGTATCACTATGTCCTCCATACGGGAATGTGTGTGAGTCTCAAACGGCGGTATTTTTGTACGATCCTCCTGCGTCAAAGATTACTCAAATGCTAAATTTAAAATTTCTGCTTTCGGTTTGCTGTCTACCGTTGCCAGGCCAGACAGATCAGAGCGTGACTGGATGGAAGCCTTCGGCCCGCTTACCGATTTTACGTAAGACCAGAATTTCTTTGGGTTTTCAGCAGGATCTTTAGCTAAGGTATGACGGTGGTAGTGGTTGATGCTTCGCGCATCGCTCTTTTTACAGCAGCACGAATCTCTACTAACTTTTGTCTGTCCTCATTCTCCCGATCTTTCTTGTACCGCGAGTGCAACTGCCTTTGCTTCCCGAGCATTCTCCGAATTGCGCTGTTAAACCACGGTGGGTCTTTTCCATCCGTAACCCACTTTTGCGGCACATATTTCTCCAATGCGTGATTTACAATGTGTTTAAAATTTGCTCATAGTTCTTCCATGTCCACCGTACCGGAAGTAGATGAAGTCGATTCATTTACTAAGTGAGATGCTAACAACTGCTTATCTTCTCTTTCTAGTAAGAATACTCTCCTAGCCTTCTTGACCGACTTTTTGACTTTCGTAAGCAAAGTCGTAATGACAACATCATGGTCACTAATCCCTGTCTCAACACTGACACCGTCAATGAGGTCTGGTCTGTTCATAGCTACCAGATCTAAAATATTTCCATTACGCGTTGGCTGTCGATTTAGCTGGTCAAGACAGTACAATACATCGTATTATACCCCCACTCTTCTGGCTACAAAACCCTATTTTTCAACATACTCTCCAACCTTATTGGGAGGGCCTGTACGTCCGGATGGTCGACGTCGGAGCCAACGTGTCGTTGAATCAGTAACCTCTCCATCATCTACATACTGCTTCCCGCGGAGTGCAGCCTTCATTGGGCCAAACAGATGGAAGCCGGAAAGTGCGAGATTCGGGCTGTATGGAGGGAGAGGAAGATTAGTCCAATGAAGTTTTGTGGGTTGCTCTCTGGCGATCAGACTTGTGTCAGGCCTTCGTTGTTACTGGGGAAGGAGGAGTTTGTTCGAATTTATTTCTTTATTTATTTAGCGTATGGCTCATAACATCACTGTAAAAATTACAGATACAACACGATTTAAAAAAAAAGAAATCACATATGTATAAACAGAACAATAAATAAGTTTGTATATAAGGACACCAACAATTGTAAATTTACACTCACAGAAGAACAATCACAAACAAACGTCCAACTTAGATAATATATAGTCGATTGCCTCTTGAGTCGCCATTAGGAAATCCTGTGGGTCACCCTCATATGCCCCTAGTGGGCATTCCTGCACGATGTGTTTGACCGTCTGTCTCTCAGCGCCACAGTCGCAAGCGGCCGAAGGAAGTTTACCCCATCTGTGTAAGGAGTCGGCGCATCTCCCACATTTGGTCCTGATGCGATTAAGAGTTGACCAAACTTTGCGAGGGCAATCAAATCCTTTTGGTTTACTAAAGATGCATGGCATACTGTGAATTTTGCTGACGACGAGAACACTTTGGAGTCGTTTCCTCCGTTTTCTGAGTGCAACATAACACACTTCGGCGTTGATCGTTGCCCATGAGGCTGCAAATAAAACAGAATAACCCCTTGACAGTCCCAGAAGACGGTCTCCATGAGTTTACATGCTGAGTGTGGGGGTTTGAACTTTTCCTACGGACGAGAGCTGGTGTGGCGCCACTCCATGCATTGCCGTTTTATTTTCGGTTCGAAGTGATGAACCCGTGTTTCATCGCCTGTGGCGATGTCGACAAAAATCTGACATGATCAGTCTCGTAGCGCGCAAGCAGTTCCACACAAACGGTCCTTCGTTACTCTTTACGCTCTTCTGTCAGGCAGAGAGGAAGCCAATGGGCACACTCCTTCGAGTTCCCCATCTTGTGGACGAGGGTGTCTGCACTATCAACAGGGATGTAGAGTTGAGCAGCGAGGTGTTTTATGATTGTGATCCGTCAGTCACCTCGAAAATGAATGTCTGCACGTTCCAACATGGCAGGAGTCGTAGCTGTGTGTGGCCATCCTCCACGCGGGAACTCGGACAAGCTTGCGTGACCTTGTTGCGATGAGAGGCGCCTTCCCCAACGACTCACTGTGCTTTTGTTCACTTCCAGGTCTCTGTAGACATTCTGCAAACGCCTAGGAATATCTGCGGTGCTCTGGTTTCCCTCTAAAAGCAGCTTAGTGACGGTTGTCTGCTTGGAACCCGTCTCCGTTACAGACGCCGTTTTGAAGGCTACGTACAGCGCGGCCGCTTTTTGGAACCTCAGGAAAACATAAGGGCTGAAGCGGGAATATTCCATAATAACCCATACTAAATTCTGCATTTTTTCAACAGAAGTTTGCCGAGAAAAAATGTGCATTACTTACTCAACGCCCTTCCTACAAACATACCATTTCTTGATCGTCGTACATATTCTCGTATGAAAGACGTAGTAATAGGCATCCATGATGTAAAGTTGAACTGAAAAGTTGAAACAAAAGAATCGTCTCTCTCTCTCTCTCTCTCTCTCTCTCTCTCTCTCTCTCTCTCTCTCTCAAACACACACACACACACACAAACACATACACAAGGCGTCCACTAGTATTACAAATATTGTAATTGAGCATGTCGCAAATAAAGAAAAAAAAACGTTTCCTCAACATCGGTTTGCTGCTGAATTCTTGAACATATTTGAATATAAGAAAATTCCTTGAGACAGAAAAGCTTCTGTCCTCAAATCAGCATTGGTTTAGAAAGGTTCGGTCGTGCGAAACTGAGACAGACATTTTTCACATCATATCCTGTGAATCATGGATGTAGGACAACAAGCAGACTCAATATTCCTAGATTTGCGGCAATCATTTGTCGCGGTGCTCCACTGCACACTGTTAACTAAGGTACGACCATACGGAATAGGTTACCAGGTATGTGTCCGCCCCGATAGCTGAGTGGTAGCCGGCACGGAAGATCAGCGTGTTCAGTCAGAGGGTTAGCTGCCCTCAGTCATAAAAAAAACTGAGTTAATTGATCCACAACGAACTTAAACGGATGTCTCACGACGTCCGCCCCGAGCAGATGCAACGAACAAAAGCGAACAAAATGAGATTTAAGACAAGAAAAAGTGCCGGCCGGGGTGGCAGTGCGGTTCTAGGCGCTACAGTCTGGAACCGCGCGACCGCTACTGTCGCAGGTTCGAATCCTGCCTCGGGCATGGATGTGTGTGATGTCCTTAGGTTAGTCAGGTTTAGGTAGTTCTAAGTTCTAGGGAACTGATGACCTTAGAAGTTAAGTCCCATAGTGCTCAAAGCCATTTGAACAAAAAAAGAGGTCAGCGTGACGGATTGCCATCATCTCTCAGGGACTGCGTGTTATGTTGTCTTCATCATCATTTCATCCCTATCCGGCGTCGAATGTAATAAGAGCTGCACCAAGGCGGCCGGACCTGCCCCGCAAGGGGCCTCCCGGCCAATTACTCCAAACGCTCATTTCCATTTACCAGATATGTGTTTGGCTCGAAGAGTTCTTATGTAATAGAACTCTGTATGTTGTCATCGACAGTGAATGTCCATCAGAGACAAGGGCACCGTCAAGAGAGCTCCAGGGAAGTGTGACAGGACAGTTCTTATTCCTTGTGTTTATTAATGGTCGGGCTGTCAGCGTGAGCAGGAACTGTGGCTGTTTGCTAATGATACAGTGGTGTGCAGGAGGTGTCGTCGTTAAGTGACCGTAGGCGGATGTAAGATGTGCAAGACAAAATTTCCAGTTGGTGTAATGAATGGCAGCTTGCACCAAATGTAGAGAAATGTACGTTAATGAAGATGAGTAGAAAAAAACCATCCCGTAACATTCTAATACATAATCGGTAGTGTACTGGTTGACACAGTGACGTCGGTTACATTTCTAGGCCTAACGGTGCAATGGGATCTATATTGGAACGAGCACGTAAGCGAAGTACTAGGGAAGATGAATGGTCGGTTTCGGTTTATTAGGAAAATTTTAAGAAACATGGCTCAACTATAAAGCAGGCTGCGCATAGAGCGGCTTTTGAGGAGTGCCCATCTCAGCAGAGGAATGTCAGTTTTAACGATACGAAAGTAAGTTCCCAGTCTCCGAGCGGAGAAAATTTCGACCTGACCGCAAATCGAAACGAGGTTCCTTCCGTTAGCAATCCGTCGCGCTGACCACTCAGCTGCCGAGACGGACAGCCCATTCTTGGGCATTGCCAAAGTGTTGGGGATCCCCACCAGGTCGGATTAAAAGAAGACGTTCGAGGTCCAATAAATGGCTCTGAGCACTATGGGACTTGACATCTGAGGTCATCAGTCCCCTAGAACTTAGAGCTACTTGAACCTAACCTAACCCAAGGACGTCACACACATGTCGATTCGAACCTGCGACCGTAGTGGTCGCGCGGTTTCAGACTGAAGCGCCTAGAACGGCACGGGCACTCTGGCGGGGCGTCGGACGAATTCAGAGGCGGCCCGCTAGAACTGTTAGCGGTGTGTTCCACCAAAACGACAAGATTACAGAGATGCATTGCCAACTAAAATTGGAAAAATGTTCGATAGTAGAAGAGTTCTCTTCGCCAGGATGCCCGTTTTGCCAGTGCTAGTCTGGTTTTGATGTCCTCCTTGCTCCGTCCGTCATTGGTTATTTTGCTGCCTAGGTAGCAGAATTCCTTAGCTTTATCTACTTCGTGACCATCAGTCCTGATGTTAAGCTTCCCGCTATTCTCATTTCTGCTACTTCTCATTACTTTCCTCTTTCTTCGATTTACTCTGAATCCATATTCTGTATGCATTAGACTGTTCACTCCATTCAGCATATCCTGTAATTCTTCTTAACATTTAGTGGGGATAACAATGTCATCAGCGAATCTTATCGTTAATACCGTTCACTTTGAAATTTAATTCCACTTTTGAATCTTTCTTTTACTTCCAGCGTTGCTTACACAGCTCTTAATCTGAGTAGTCTGTTCTTGGTCTTCCACTCATAATATAGCGTCTTGACTGTTGTGCATGTTGTATATCACCCGACTGTCCCTACAGCTTACCAATATTTTTCTCAGAATATCGAACATCTTTCACCACTTTACACTTTCGAATGCTTTTTACAAGTCGACAAATCCTGAACGTTTCTTGATTTTTCTTCAGCCTTGCTTCCATTATCAGCCGCAGCGTCAGAATTGCCACTCTGGCGCATTTACCTTTCCTATAGCCAAACTGATCGTCATCTAAACACTCTCAGTTTTCTTTTCCATTCTTCTATATATTATCCTTGCAGCAACTTTGATGCATCAGTTGTTAAGCTGACTGTGCAATAAATCTCGCACTTGACAGCTCTTGCAGTCATGAGAATTGTGTGGATGATTTTTTTCCCGAAAGTCAGATGGTAAATCGCCAGACTCGTACATTCTACATACCAACGTGAATAATTGTTTCGTTACTACTTCCCTCAGTGATTACAGATATGTTGCTGGAGTGGTAGCTATCCCTTCTGCCGTATTTGAACTTAAGTCTTCCAAAGATCTCTAAAATTCTGATTCTAATACTGCATCTCCTGTTTCTTCTGTCTCGACTCCTGTCTCTTCTTCTACCACATTAAACAAATCTTCATCCTCATACAGGTCTTCAATCCACTCTTTCCTCTTATCTGCGCTCTCCTCTGCATTTAACAGTTGAATTACCATGTTACTCTTTATGTTGCTGCACTTGCTTTTAGCTTCACCGAAGGTTTTTTGGCTTTTCTATGTGCTGAGTCAGTCCTTCCGACAGTCATTTCTGTTTCTGTTTCTTCACCGAAGATTTTTTTTTACTTTTCCTCGCCGGCCGCTGCTGGCCGAGCGGTTCTGGCGCTACAGTCTGGAACCGCGCGAGGGCTACGGTCGCAGGTTCGAATCCTGCCTCGGGCATGGATGTGTGTGTTGTCCTTAGGTTAGTTAGGTTTAAGAAGTTCTAAGTTCTAAGGGACTTATGACCTCAGCAGTTGAGTCCCATAGTGCTCAGAGCCATTTGAACCATTTTGACTTTTTCTCTCTGTTGTGCCAGTCCTTCCGGCAGTCATTTCTTTTTTTATTACTTCAAATTTTTATGTAACTCCCGATATTATCTACTAGGTCGTTTATAAATAATGTTAACACTAATGATCCTCTAACACTCCCTTTGGGTAAGCTGGAAGTTCTTGTACGCCCGAAGACTTCTTTCCGTTGATAACGACATACTGTTTTCTGATATTCTGTACGCCCGTATTTTGTTCGTTGTTCGACAGTGTGCAACTGTGCTGAACGCCTTCCGGAAGACAAGGAACACTGTTTCTACCTGGGGGCCTGTAGACCTTTCTATTGCTTTCTGGGTCTCTTGAAGAAACAGAATGAGCTGGGTTTCACACCAGCGATGTTTATGGAATCCATTATGATTCGTACCGATGTTTTCGGTCTCCAAAAATGTCATAACATGCGAGCGTAAAATACGTTCCAAATATTGCAACCGACTGATGTCAGAGATGTAGTTCTATAAATTTGTCTGTCTGTTTGACGACTGATCTTGAAGGCGGGAATGACCTATGCTTTTTTTTCCAATGCAGAATATCTTCTATTTCGGTGTTCGTGCGGTGACTGAATGGAGAAACTGCTTACGACCTCCCGTGAAGAAACTGTTTTGGAAGGCCGAATTCAGTACTACGCGTTCGATAATGCAACATACTTTTTTTTTTATCAAAGCAGGTTAGTTCCATTCTGGATTCCAGTATACCTTACTACTTCTCACCCTTTTTTACCGGCCGAGCGGTTCTAGGCGCTTCAGTCTGGAACCGCGCGGCCGCTATGCTCGCAGGTTCGAAACCTGCCTCAGGCATGGATGTGTGTGATGTTCTTAGGTTAGTTAGATTTAAGTAGTTCTAAGTTCTTGGGGACTGGTGGCCTCAGATGTTAAGTTCCATAATGCTCAGAACCATTTGAGCAATTTTTGTCTACAATACTCTATTTTTCAACATAGTCTCCGTTTAATGCGACAGCTTTGCGCCACCTAATTGGGAGTGTATATGCCCGCATAGTACCACTCTACTGGTCAACGTCGGAGCCAGTGTCTTGCTGCATCAATAATCTCCCTATCACCCACGGGCTACTTCATTGAGCCAGTCAGATAGAAGTCGGAAGGTACGTGATCCGGGCTGTAGGGTGGATGAGAAAACAGTCCAATGACGTTTTACGAGCACCTCTCAGATGCGCAGACTTGTGTCAGGCCTTGTGTTGTCAAGGAGAAGGAGAAGTTCGCTTGCATTTTTGGGGCGACCAACACTTTGAAGTAGTTTCTACAGTTTCGTGAGGGTAGCACAATACAGTTCCGAGTTGATCGTTGCTCCATGAGGGAGGACATCAAACAGAATAACTTCTTCTGAGTCGCAGAATACGGTCGCCATGACTTTATCGGGAGAGGGTTCTGCTTTGAACTTTCTCTTCGGAGGAAAGGTGGTCTGGCGCCGTTCCAACGATTGCCGTTTTGTTTACTGTTCGAAGTGGTGAGTCCATGTTTCATCGCCTGTGACGATGTTGGACAAAAAATTTGTCACGAGCTCGCAACGCGCCAGCAATTCCGGGTAGATAGTCCTTCGTTAATCTTTCTGGTTTCCTGTTAGGCGGCGAGGAACCCAGCAGATACATACGTTTGAGTCCGTCAACTGGTGGGCGTGTGTGTCAGCACGACCTGCAGAGACGTTCAGGTGAGCAGCGAGGTGTTTGTGATCTTCAGATCACCTCGAAAGAGGGTGTCCACACGTTCCAACGCTGCAGGAGTCACAGCTATGTGCGGCCGTCTGGCACGCGGGAAATAGAAGAGGTTTGCGCGACCTTGTTCCTATGATGACGGACGCCTCGTCCAACGACTCGCCATGGTTTTATTCACTGCCAGGTCTCTGTAGACATTCTGCAAGCGCCTATAAATATCGACGATGCTTTGGTTGTCCGCCAAAAGAAGCTCAATGGCAGCACTCTGCTTGGAGCCCACATCCTTTACAGACGCCATTTTGAAGGGAACGTTATATAGCGCCGCCATCTAACAGAACTTTATGAGACTATAGAAGCTGAAGCGGAAATATTCCACGATGTCCCACAAAATAATCCGATTTTTTGAACCGAAATTGGGCGAGAAAGAAAGAGTTGCATTACTTGAATGCTCTTCATATTTAGGTTTTCTCGCTGTCATCTTGACTGTACGATAACTGAGCGACGAAATATATATCATCGGTCTGTTCAATGACTTATACACTACAGGACATTACAACTGCTACACCACGAAGATGACGTGCTACAGACGCGAAATTTAACCGACAGGAAGAAGATGCTGTGAAATGCAAATAATTAGCTTTTCAGAGCATTCTCACGAGGTTGGCGCCGGTGGCGACACCTACAACGTGCTGACATGAGGAAAGTTTCCAACCGATTTCTCATACACAAACAGCAGATGATGGCCGTTGCCTGGTGAAACGTTGTTGTGATGCCTCGAGTAAGGAGGAGAAATGCGTACCATCACATTTCCAACTTTGATAAAGTTCGGATTGTAGCCTATCGCGATTGCGGTTAATCGTATCGTGGCATTGCTGCTCGCGTAGGTCGAGATCCAATAACTGTTTTCAGAAAATGGAATCGGTAGTTTCAGGAGGTAATACGGAACGCCGTGCTGGATCACAACAGCCTCATAACACTAGCAGTTTAGATGACAGACATCTTATCCGCATGGCTGTAACGGATCGTGCTGCCATGTATCGATCCTTGAGTCAACAGATGGGCGCGGTTGGAAGACAACAACCATCTGCAAGAACAGTTCGACGACGTTTGCAGCAGCATGGACTATCAGCTCCGAGACAATGGTTGTGGTTACGCTTGACGCTGCATCACACACAGGAGCGCCTGCGATGGTGTGCTCAACGACGAACTTGGGTGCACGAATGGTAAAACGTCATTTTTTCGGATGCCTCGGGCATGGATGTGTGTGATGTCCTTAGGTTAGTTAAGTTTAAGTAGTTCTAAGTTCTAGGGGACTGATGACCACAGATGTTAAGTCCCATATTGCTCAGAGCCATTTGAACCATTTGAACCATCGTCATCGCCACACTGGCGTATCACCTGGCGTGATGGTATGGGGTGCCATTGGTTACACGTCTCGGTCACCTCTTGTTAGCATTGACGACACTTTGAACAGTGGACGTTATATTTCAGATGTGTTACGACCCGTGGCTCTACCCTTCATTCGATCCCTATGAAACCCTACATTTCAGCAGGATAACACACGACCACATGTTGCTGTATGGGCCTTTGTGGATACAGAAAATGTTCGAGTGCTGCCCTGGCCAGCACATTCTCCAAATCTCCCACCAACTGAAAACGTCTGATCAATGGTGGCCGAGCAACTGGCTTGTTACAATACGCCAGTCACTACTCTTGATGAACTGTGGTATGGTGTAGAGATGGACAAAACTGTTCTTTTCAGAGATCGGATCAGAACTGTTCACTCCCTGAAATGAACTAGCTCTTTTTCGTGATTCACCACTCATTCACAATAGAAAATAAATGGAAGGCACATTGCCCTTTAAACTTGGTTTATTCCAGTACTATACCTGTATTTTGATCTTATTTGATCCTATTTTGAAGTAACACAGATAATGAGTAAGAATTTTGTATTGTTTATAAAAAATTCCACGATATGACAAACTTCCTGATTATTGATTTATTTTGCACTATCGTGGTTTTTGCTTTGTAGCCATTATCATGCTCAAAGGTGAAATAGTCATAAAATATCTGACATATCTGAATGATTGTAATATTGTGACAACAATCATTCAGACATGTCAGATATGTAATAAATATTTCACCTTTGCACATGATAATGGCTAAAAAGCTAAAACAGCATGCTGATAACGACACTTTTGAGTGCCCCGCAAAACAAACCTCTACATCTAAATAGTGGTAGTGTGAAATGAAGCAATAATGAAACTTAATCAAATTGTTGTATTTTTATTCATAAAGTATAGTATGACAGCAGTCCGATATGAAGGAAAAAATCACTGATAGGTTTATATTACATCCTGAGTCACTTTGAGATAGAAAAGTTATACATTTCATCTGGTGGAAAAAATAAAAATATTACAATAAAATTCTAAGTATTATTATCAGGTAGGGAAATTTTGAAAATAAGACTGATTCATATTATGTAAACAAACTTTAAATGCATAAAAAGTAACATACAAAAACTGTAATATATTTTAGTATGCATAGTCGACACACACAATGAGTATATGTTATAGGAAAAACTAATCAATGTTCTGGTTTATAAATAAAATTTGTTCAGTTCTCTCGAAGTGAGTCTGTTCCTTCTGTCATTACATACTTGTCCTGCTTTTGAGAAGATACGCTCACAGGGAACTAATGTAGCCTTCCAAAGACGCCTAAAATCGCAAAATCCGCACTGCAATAAGAAAAAAATATATAAATTAGACTGTAAGACCAAAGTGCTGCATATAGCCTTATGCAGAATAAAACAAGGAAAATATTGTGTGCGTTTATCATTTTGGGATGCGTTTATCAGTTCGCTCGTAATTAAAGCATAAATTCGAGTGTCCATAATAAAAAATCCTATAGTAAGAGGAGTCGTCAGGAACCTAATCTTATCAGTTGAAACAATTAAAAATAAAATAAAAACTATGATGTATACATAACATAATTATGTAAAATACATACCGGTGTTACTACAAACAACAGTATCCAGTAGAGACGAACTCCGATGCAGAGGTGCTGAGTCAAGCAGGTCGAGCCGCGAGCTGTATTACTGCGTGAGCTGAGACTGCAGAGACCAGAGTGACACCTGAGTTGCTTTGCTCGACGCTCTGGCTAGAGTCGAGAATGGTGGGGTGAGCGTTGAGCGGGCCAGTTCTGAGGGTGGGGGGAGCGGTGAGCGGCCACCAGTCACCCGCTCCGAGACAAATCGTCCATTCTCTTGCGAGCAGGTTGTTGCAAGTAGTTCTTATGTTCTCCGCTAGGAGGCTCTCTGTCCTGTTGCTCACATCAACTGCCCAGAGGGCAGGACGTGCGACTGGAACGATCGCAGACGGAGTGCGATGCTAATTAAGGTGCGCCAGACACTGCACGCGGGAGAGGAAGCACAGAGACGGCATGGCATATGTGAAACACGAAATCCAATGCGGCACTGCACGATGCAGGCAGCCAAGGCAGAAGCAGGGCAGAGGCCGGCGCTGGCTGTGTTGTGGCGTGCGGTGTGCTCTGACCAGCAGAGGCCCCGCTGATCTGCTCCGACTCTCTCTCTCTCTCTCTCTCTCTCTCTCTCTCTCTCTCTCTCTGCTGTGGGAAACGTTTGGAGCTGCCGTTCTTTTTTTCTGAATCACTGATTGTTCACTCCTTTGAAAGACTCAACTCCATGAATCAGTTCAGGAGCAGATCCCCCATCTCTAGTATGGTGTTGAAGCTGCCTGGCCACCTGTACCTGTACACGCCAAGCTCTGTTTGACTCAATGGCCAGGCGTATGAAGGCCGTTATTACAGTCAGAGGTGGTTCTTCTGGGTACTGATTTCTCAGGATCTATGCACCCGAACTGCGTGAAAATGTAATCACGTGTCAGTTATAGTGTCATATATTCGTCCAATAATTATCCGTTTATCATCTGCATTTGGTCTTGGTGTAGCAATTTTGATAGCCAGTAGTGTATTTAGGTTTACTCGCTGTCAACTTGACTGTATGATAACTGAGCTACGAAGTATATATCATCGGTCTGTTCAATGACTTTGAATTCGACCGTGCTTAGATCGATTAACAATGTTTTATTTTCAGATATAATGAATCTCTTCTCATTTCTCTCGCCACACTCGTTTTCGCCTCTTTAAGATAATGTTACGTAGTAGCCAACACGACGAGCACGCATGCTGGGGCAGAATACACGCTGTAGAGGCATCTGTTGTAGTCTGTGCGTCCGTGCACCCAGTTTGCTTTTCGTGACACTGCGTGGCGAACATTCAAGGGGAAACTGACGCTCCGAGATGTGCGGTGACCCCGCTATATATCACGGTAGGAGGCGTGGATTAGTGGCAGCAGGTAGGAGGTGGCCGGAGACGAGTTCCGCGCGCGGTGTGGGCGGACTGGGAGGCGGCGCCGCTTTTAAAATTTCGTTAGCGGCTGCGCCCGGCGCCCGGACATCAATCACGTCCGCGGCGGGACCGGGCTGCGGAGCGGAGCGGAGCGCTTCATCTCGCTGATCCGGTTTGTCCGCTTCTTCCGGCGCCGCCGGCGAGATTACGTCGACGTGACGTAGCATTCTCCTCAGAGCCCCAGAACGGTCGTAAAGCACGATTTCATTGCGCGCCTTACCCGGCTGCGGCCTGGGGGGCTCGCAGGTACTGCCCGCAGAGAGGGACGAGCACAATTCATAACCTCCAACTCCGTCCGTCCGAGGGAACGTATAGCTGCTCAGCCTATGATTTCTGGTGTTGTGTAGCTGCAATGTCTGCAGAAGTAACGGCAAAAGAAAGAACGTGAAAAACCATATACCTCCACCCCTATTTTAACCATTCCTTCCGTCATCACCAGTAAATTTTCTGTTGTGACCTGATGAAACTACAGTCGTCCGATATAAAGTGGTAGGAGTGGGAAGGAAATGGTAAGGTGCAAAGCCGCTTTACAAACATACCTTGCAACAGACTTATTGTTAGTCTCTCCAAAACTTTAAATTACTGGAACACAGATGGTCAGTCCAGTAAATTTTAAACAAACTCTGATAACCAGCATTAGAGAACATTATTAACTTATGAACTCTGATTGCTGATAGTAAACGACACGTACAAAGAATTCCAAGCATCTTCAAGTATGACTTTTTCTCCTTAAAGAAAATGTTGTTGTTGTGGTCTTCAGTCCTGAGACTTGTTTTCTGCAACTCTACATGCTACTCTATCCTGTGCAAGCTTCTTCATCTACCAGTACTTACTGCACCCTACATCCTTCTGAATCTGCTTAACGTATTCATCTTTTGGTCTCCCTATACGGTTTTTACCCTCCACGCTGCCCTCTAATGCTAAATTTGTGATCCCTTGATGCCTCAGAACATTCCCTACCAACCGATCCCTTCTTCTTGTCAAGTTGTGCCACAAAATCCTCTTCTGCCCTATTCTATTCAATACCTCCTCATTAGTTATGTGATCTACCCATCTAATCTTCAGCATTCTTCTGTAACACCACATTTCGAAAGCTTCTATTCTCTTCTTGTCCAATCTATTTATCGTCCATGTTTCACTTCCATACATGGCCACACTCCATTCAAATACTTTCAGAAACGTCTTCCTGACACTTAAATCTATACCCGATGTTAACAAATTTCTCTTCTTCAGAAAGGCTTTCCTTGCCATTGCCAGTCTACATTTTATATCGTCTCTACTTCGACCTTCATCACTTATCTTGCTCCCCAAATAGCAAAACTCCTTTACTACTTTAAGCGTCTCATTTCCTAATCTAATTCCCTCAGCATCACCCGACATAATTCGACCACATTGCATTATCCTCGTTTTGCTTTTGTCGATGTTCATCTTATATCCTCCTTTCAAGACACTGTCCATTCCGTTCAACTGCTCTTCCAAGTCCTTTGCTGTCTCTGACGGAATTACAGTGTCATCGGCGAACCTCAAAGTTTTTATTTCTTCTCCAGTTATTTTAATACCTACTCCTACCTACTCCGAATTTTTCTTTTGTTTCCTTAACTGCTTGCTCAATATACAGATTGAATAACATCGGGTAGAGGCTACAACCCTGTCTCACTCCCTTCTCAACCACTGCTTCCCTTTCATGCCCCTCGACTCTTATAACTGCCATCTGGTTTCTATACAAATTGTAAACAGACTTTCGCTCCCTGTATTTTACCCCTGCCACCTTTAGAATTTGAAAGAGAGTATTCCAGTCAACATTGTCAAAAGTTTTCTCTAAGTCTCCAAATGCTAAAAACGTAGGTTTTCCTTTCCTTAATCTTTCTTCTAAGATAGGGCGTTAGGCCAGTATTGGCTCACGTGTTACAACATTTCTACGGAATCCAAACTGATCTTCCCCGAGGTCGGCTTCTACCAGTTTTTCCATTCGTCTGTAAAGAATTCGTGTTAGTATTTTGCAGCTGTGACTTATTGAACTGATAGTTCGGTACTTTTCACATCTGTCAACACCTGCTTTCTTTGGGATTGGAATTATTATATTCTTCTTGAAGTCTGAGGGGTATTTCGCTTGTCTCATACACCTTGCTCACCAGATGGTAGAGTTTTGTCATGACTGGCTCTCCCAAGGCCGTCAGTAGTTCTAATGGAATGTTGTCTACTCCCTGGGCCTTGTTTCGACTCAGGTCTTTCAATGCTCTGTGAAACTCTTCACGCAGTATCATATCTCCCATTTCATCTTCATCTACATGCTCTTCCATTTCCATAATATTGTCCTCAAGTACATCGCCCTTGTATAGACCCTCTATATACTCCTTCCACCTTTCTGCTTTCACTTCTTTGCTTAGAACTAGGTTTCCATCTGAGCTTTTGATATTCGTAGAAGTGGTTCTCTTTTCTCCAAAGGTCTCTTTAATTTTCCTGTGGGCCATAGCTATCTTACCTCAATTCAGATAAGCCTCTACATCCTTACATTTGTCCTCTAGCCATCCCTGCTTAGTCATTTTGCACTTCCTGTCGATCTCATTTTTGAGACGTTTATATTCCTTTTTGCCTGCTTCATTTACTGCATATTTATATTTTCTCCTTTCATCAATTAACTTCAATATTTCTTCTGTTACCCAAGGATTTCTACCAGCCCTCGTCTTTTTACCTACTTGATCGTCTGCTGCCTTCACCACTTCATGCCTCAGAGCTACCGATTCTTCTTCTGCTGTATTTCTTTCCCCCATTCCTGTCAATTGTTACCTTATGCACTACCGGAAACTCTGTACAACCTCTGGTTTAGTCAGGTTATCAAGGTCCCATCTCCTTAAATTCCCACCTTTTAGCAGTTTCTTCCGTTTTAATCTGCAGTTCATAACCAATAGATAGTGGTCAGAGTCCACATCTGACCCTGGAAATGTCTTAAAATTTAAAACCTGGTTCCTAAATCTGTGTCGGCCATAGCGGCCGTGCGGTTCTAGGCGCTGCAGTCTGGAGCCGAGCGACCGCTACGATCGCAGTTTCGAATCCTGCCAGGGTCTTGGAAGTGCGTGATGTCCTTAGGTTAGTTAGGTTTAATTAGTTCTAAGTTCTAGGCGACTGATGACCTCAGAAATTAAGTCGCATAGTGCTCAGAGCCTTTTGAACCATTTTCCTAAATCTTTGTCTTACCATTGTATAATCTGTCTGATACCTTTAAGTATCTCCAGGTTTTTTGCATGTATATAACCTTCTTTCATGATTCTTGAACCAAGTGTTAGCTATGATTAATTTATGATCTGTGCAAAATACTACCAGACGGCTTCCACTTTCTTTTGTTTTCCCCAATACATATTCACCTACTATATTTCCTTGTCTGACCTTTCCTGCTCTCGAATTTCTTTTATCTCATCATACATTTCATCAATTTCTTCATCATCTGCAGAGCTAGTTGGCATATAAACTTGTACTACTGTAGTAGTCGTGGGCTTCGTGTCTATCGTGGCCACAATAATGTGTTCACTATGCTGTTTGTAGTAGCTTACCCGCACTCCTATTTTTTTATTCACTATTAAACCTACTCCTGCATTACCCCTATATGAGTTTGTATTTCTAACCCTGTATTCACCTGACTAGAAGTCTTGTTCCTCCTTCACCGAACCTCACTAATTTCTACTATATCCAGCTTTAACCTATCCATTTCCCTTTTTAAATTTTCTAACCTACCTGCCTGTTTAATGGATCTGACATTCCACGCTCCGATCCATAAAACGCCAGTTTTCTTTCTCCTGATAGCGACATCCTCCTGAGTAGTCCCCGCCCGGAGATCCGAATGGGGGACTATTTTACCTCCGGAATATTTTACCCAAGAGGATGCCATCATCATTTAATCATGCAGTAAAGCTGCATGTCCTCGGGAAAAATTACGGCTGTAGTTTCCCCTTGCTTTCAGCCGTTCGCAGTACCAGCACAGCAACGCCGTTTTGGTTAATGTTGCAAGGCCAGATCAGTCAATCATCCAGACTGTTGCCCCTGCAACTACTGAGAAGGCTGCTGCCCCTCTTCAGGAACCACACGTTTGTCTGGCCTCTCAACAGATACCCCTCCGTTGTGGTTGCACCTACGGTACGGCCATCTGTATCGCTGAGGCACGCAAGCTTCCCCGCCAACGGCAAGGTCCATGGTTAATGGCGGGAGGTTAAAGAAAATAACAACTCACAATTAAACAAACGGTTGGCTCGAGAAAACACTCAAACAGTCAGTTTAAAAACAGATACAATCTTTGCGAATCCATTGACAACCAAGTATAGACAACAGTACCTAACATGTTTGCGAGGGGGCGGCGGGTTTATGTGCCACAGTATTGCTATTAATTTTACAAATGTTAGGTCCTACAGTGCACTTGCTGGTCTTTCTCTGTACAATACCCCGCCACTTGACCCTGTTGCTTAGAATAACTTATGATATCTGTGACATAAATTTATTAGCACCAGGAATAGACAAGAAGTCACAGCGCTCAATTAAATTGTTTAATAGGCAACAAACATACATAACAAAATTTGCAATTAAAAACAGTCACAAGTTTTAGAATCATCCCTTGGCATTAAAAGCCTAACAATCTGAATGATTTCCAGACACTTCAAGTAAGAAGCAACTATTTGTCCAATGGAGACAAGAGCACTTGACTTTGGGAAAAATTCATGATTAACAGCAGAGCAAGTAGTTTAAGCCAGTTACTCGTATTCCACATGCACTCAGTATGTTAACAGCTAGTTCAGACATCTCTTCAGTGTACGGGAAGCAACAAGTTCAGCCCGCTTAATCGTATTAGAATTATAAACAATCCAGTAATCATCCACCCAGATAATTTTTACGTAATGGTTGAATACAAGGAATTCTCTTTAGAGCAAAATATTTCTCAAATATGTTAAAACAACAACAACTGTACATGATAGTTCATTAAATATGAACACCGTACTTAAATTACAGTCAACTGACGTTAAGACATTTCTTAACGGGCGAAAGAAACTTGGACAGTCAACGTGGGCAAATTACTAATATCAAATAACATAACATGTATGCTCAGTAGCTCAATCTAGTTACAGGATAGTATATAATAGCGTAAATGTACTCGTACTTCTACAGTAACCAGACTGTGGGACACACGAATGCTTTAAACAGCGTTTTAGCTACCAAACCAACTAACGTTAACGGAGTTTGTGAACACCAGTGCAAATTGGTCCGTCAGACTTGATTACAGTACTGTCGTCGGACTCGTAACTCGTACTCAGCGACCACCCCAGTTCGGCTCAGTCCCAGCGGACAACACGCCCCTCGCTGCACCGCCCGCCAGCTCTCTCACTGTGCTACCAGCCGCATGACCCACCACCTCGCGAAGTATCCTCGCACCACTGCGGATCCACACTTGAAGGACTCGAGAGCAACTGACACGCCGGTCGCGCTTAAATAGTCTTCCAGTCAAAGACCCTCAAGCCAGCGTGACTAAACCACGGACGACCATCGATGACCAGAGAGGCACTACTTTGGCTGCGATGCCACCGCGCACGGCTCACACTGTAACTGTGGGTTCTTTGGTTGCTCTGGGCGACGATGCAGATTGATGCACACATTTACTAAACTCTTCGTTCGAAGTACAAGATTCACATAGTTTAGAATGACAGTTCACTTTAAGTTGTGAGTAACACAAGTGTCCAAACTACACAATATTGTCTGCTTGATCGGAGGTCACAAACTTGGTCTTAGCATTTTTATTCTTTTTTCTTTGTCGTTATATCAGCCCCCATATAGGTGGGAGAAGGGGGGCGGTGGGCTCTCTTCAGTAGAGTCAGCCCACTTTTCAGCCAACTGACAATAAAAATTAAATGAAACGAGAAAGCTAGAAAGGGAAAAGTGAGGCAATACAATGAATTTAAAATTTTCTAAGGTGAAATAAAAATGGAAATTTTCATATATTCGAGAGAGAGGTCTTTTTGCTCTTGTAGTTAAGTAAAACGAAATATAATAAGAGGAATTTTAAAAACATTTGAAACATGATGCAAAAAACTGATTTTTAAAAGAAGCATTTTCTCGGCGCTAAAAACTGGGAGAACCTGCCGTGGAATTTAAGTCTGTTGTTGAAGGGGAAAACTTCGGCCAGTGAGGAGGATAGGAACATGATGGTATAAGGATGGACGACGGGAGAATAGTATCGATGGTATATGAGTGGCTGTTGAGGCAGAAGAGGGGGGAGTAGAGGGGTGTGTGGGTGAGGCTAATAGTTGTTGGGAAAATGGGGTTGGAGAAAGGAAGGTAGATGGGGAAAAAGGGAGGTAAGGAAATATGGGGAGAGAGATTTCCCTGAGGTGGAATGTGTGGCGTGGACTGATAGATAGTAGTAGTATGCTATTCTGCCTTACGGCAGGTCTTGTCATGGGTTCCATCCATAATTCCTTCCATTCCTTCCTTCAATATACAGTCCATCCTCAAACAATGTCCAATCCAGTTCCGTTTTCTCATTCTGATGACTTTCAACATCTCCAGCTCCTCTCAATACTTCTTCATTCCTTACTCGGTCTTCCCATTTCACTTTTTCCATTCATCTCCATATGCACATCTCTAGTGCCTCCAGTCTTCTTTCATCTTCCTTCCTCAATGTCCAGGTCTCCGCACCATATAGTGCAATGCTCCAGAAGTGACATTTGGTAAGTCTTTTCCTCAAGTCTTTGTTTAGTGGTCCACAAAGTAATTCCTGTTTCCTCTTGAATCCTTCTTTTGCCATTGCAATTCTTTTCCTAATTCCTGTTGAGTAATACATATAATCTATTGTACACTTCCCAAGTAATTCAAGTTATTCACTTGCTCTATTTCCTCTCCCCCTATTTTCATATGACATTTTCTCTCCCTTTTCTTCTCCTTAATCTTCATTCCACATTCTTCTAATTTTGTGTTTAGGTCATCTAACATTTGTTCCATCTCTCTTGCACTCTCTGCCATCATAACCATGTCGTCTGAAAACCTTATAAACTGCACTCTCCGACCTCCTACACAAACTCTGCTCCTTCCATCAAAACTTTCACTCACAATTTCCTCCAGATATATACTGAACAGTGCTGGTGATAAACAACAATCTTGCCTTATACCTCTTCCCAGTTCAATTTCTTCACTCATCACACCTCCTATTCTTACTCTTGCCCTCTGGTTCAAATATAAATTTCCAATTAGCCGTCTATCCATCCAGTCAACTCCAGGTTCCCTTAGGATTTCCATCAGTTTGTCCCATCTGACACTATCAAAAGCTTTCTCAAGACCAATGAACACAACATACTCCTTTCTTTTCTTCTCCATGTACCTCTCCCCTATCATTCTCAGTAGCCCAATGGCATCTCTAGTTCCCACTCCTCGTCTGAAGCCAAATTGTTCATCTCCTATTACGCAATTCAGCTTTCCATATAGCCTTCCGTTGATCGTGTTCAGCAAGACGTTGGCTGCATGCAACATCAGGCTCACTGTTCTATGTTCCTCATACTTTTTACTGTTCTTTTTCTTTTCTACAGATTTTAAGATACTTTCTGTAAAGACCTTTGGCCGTTTTCCTGTCATGTATATTTGATTACACAATTCAATCACCTCCTTTTTCCCTTCTTTCTCCAAAGAATTTAACAGTTCCGCAGGAATCTCATCAATTCCCATTGCCTTTCCATTTTCCATCTCCTTCATAGATACTTCAATCTCACTAGTTAGTATTGCATTTCCTTTATCATCATCTGCATCTTTATCTTCTTCTTCTGATCCACAGTCTTCATCACTTGGTCGGCTGTCTGCAGTATATATATATATATATATATATATATATATATATATATATATATATATATATATATATATATATATATAGTGGAGTTCATGATCTGGGAGGCTGGGAGGGGGAGATGACTGAAGATGAGTGAAGTTTCTTTGGGAGAGTATATGGGGCTGTGAAAGGTAGGGATGGTAGGATATGTTGGTAAGGATGCGGCAGCATATAAGAATTGGAAAGTAGAGATGAAACAATGGGATTATTGGAATCGAGTTTGTAGATGATGTAGATTGCTTGGAGGTACTCAGTGTGAGTGAGGAGAGGCGGCAGTTTGATAAGTTGATGAAGGAACCTTGTGGGGGAATGTAAATAATTGCGGAAAGTGAGACAGAGTGCAGGGCGTTACTGGATGTGGAAAGACTGACAGAAGTTGGGTGGAGTGGAGATCCATGTTACTTTCACATAGCAAAGGATGGATCTGATCAAGCTTTTGTAGGTGTGGAGGACAGTGGTGGGGTGCAATCCCTACGTTTGGCCAGGTAGTTGTTTTAGTAGCTTTAGCTTATTGTGGGCTTTCTGTTGGATGGTTAGTTGCCGAGGTTTTCACGTTAGTTGCCGGTCGATTGTTAATCCAAGATGATTTAGTCTGGTGAATGGGACGGTTGTGAATGGTAAAGTAGAAGTGACGGAGACTGAAGGTGCAGGTGGTCCGTCCTATAATCATTGTCTGAATTTTGGAAGGGTTAATCTTGAGGAGTCATTGGTTACAGTAGGATTGAGTTGGATTTGGAGAGCTGGTTGGGAGTTTTGGAGTGTGAGATAGAGAGCGAGGATAGTTATGTCATCAAAAGGGCCGAGACTTTATCCGTTCGTCTGTACATCGACCTCCGTGCAGGGGCGCTGCATTGCTGGAAGAGAAAGTGCTGCTTCGCCATCGCGGAATGCAGAGAAAAATCGTTAATTTCTGCGGTATCGATGTGAGGTGCCGACTTTGTTACGGCACTGAGATCGTTGGAGGACATTAGTTTTGTACTTTGCTTCGTACCTGGAAATTTAAACATTGTGAGCGATAACAGTTGGAATTACTTTGTGATCTAGTAGAAATCCTTGGGTAACAGAAGAAATATTGAATTTAATTGATGAAAGGAGAAAATATAAAAATGCAGTAAATGAAGCAGGCAAAAAGGAATACAAACGTCTCAAAAATGACATCGAGAGGAAGTGCAAAATGGCTACGCAGGGATGGCTAGAGGACAAATGTAAGGATGTAGAGGCTTATCTCACTAGGGGTAAGATAGTACTGCCTACAGGAAAATTAAGGAGACCTTTGGAGAAAAGAGGACCACTTGTATGAATATTAAGAGCTCAGATGGAAACCCAGTTCTAACCAAAGAAGGGAAAGCAGAAAGGTGGAAGGAGTATATAGAGGGTCTATACAAGGGCGATGTACTTAAGGACAACATTATGGAAATGGAAGAGGATGTAGATGAAGATGAAATGGGAGATACGATACTGCGTGAAGAGTTTGACAGAGCACTGAAAGACCGGAGTCGAAACAAGGCCCCCGGAGTAGATAACATTCCATTGGAACTACTGAGGGCCTTGGGAGAGCCAATCCTGACAAAACTCTACCATCTGATGAGCAAGATGTATGATACAAGCGAAATACCCTCAGACTTCAAGAAGAATATAATAATTCCAATTACAAAGAAAGCAGGTGTTGACAGATGTGAAAATTGCAGAACTATCAGTTTAATAAACCACAGCTGCAAAACACTAACACGAATTCTTTACAGGCGAATGGAAAAACTAGTAGAAGCCGACCTCGGGGAAGATCAGTTTGGATTCCGTAGAAATACTGGAACACGTGAGGCAATACTGACCCTACGATTTATCTTAGAAGCTAGATTAAGGAAGGGCAAACCTACGTTTCTAGCATTTGTAGACTTAGAGAAAGCTTTTGACAATGTTGACTGGAATACTCTCTTTCAAATTCTGAAGGTTGCAGGGGTAAAATACAGGGTACGAAAGGCTATTTACAATTTGTACAGAAACCAGATGGCAGTTATAAGGGTCGAGGGACATGAAAGGGAAGCAGTGGTTGGGAAAGGAGTGAGACAGGGGTGTAGTCTATCTCCGATGTTATTCAATCTGTATATTGAGCAAGCAGTAAAGGAAACAAAAGAAAAATTCGGAGTAGGTATTAAAGTCCATGGAGAAGAAATAGAAACTTTGAGGTTCGCAGATGACATCGTAATTCTGTCAGAGACAGCAAAGGACTTCGAAGAGCAGTTGAATGGAATGGACAGTGTCTTGAGAGGAGTATACAAGATGAACATCAACAAAAGCAAAACGAGGATAATGGAATGTAGTCGAATTAAGTCGGGTGATGCTGAGGGAATTAGATTAGAAAGTGAGACACTTAACGTAGTAAAGGAGTTTTGCTATTTGGGGAGCAAAATAACTGATGATTGTCGAAGTAGAGAGGATATAAAATGTAGACTGGCAATGGCAAGGAAAGCGTTTCTGAAGAAGAGAAGTTTGTTAACATCGAGTATAGATTTAAGTGTCAAGAAGTCATTTCTGAAAGTATTTGTATGGAGTGTAGCCATGTATGGAAGTGAATCATGGACGATAAATAGTTTGCACAAGAAGAGAATAGAAGCTATCGAAATATGGTGCTACAGAAGAATGCTGAAGATTAGATGGGTAGATCACATAAGTAATGAGGAAGTATTGAATCGGATTGGGGAGAAGAGAAGTTTGTGGCACAACTTGACCAGAAGAAGGGAGCGGTTGGTAGGACATGTTCTGAGACATCAAGGGATCACCAATTTAGTATTGGAGGGCAGTGTAGAGGGTAAAAATCGTAGAGGGAGATCAAGAGATGACTACACTAAGCAGATTGAGAAGGATGTAGGTTGCAGTAGGTACTGGGAGATGAAGAAGCTTGCACAGGATAGAGTAGCATGGAGAGCTGCATCAAACCAGTTTCAGGACTGAAGACCACAACAACAACAACATAGTTTGGAACTCAAATATTAATTCAACAACGTAGTTCCATGAAAGTCTCGAGAAAAGTGACGTTGTAGTTTTCGAGAGGATGCGTAGCTCTGTGGCAGAATATTCGCCTGCCAAGTAGGTGGCATTCGCTCGACTCCTAACTCTGGTAAATTTTTAAACAAGGGTACAGGTTCCATGAGGGTGTCAGAGAAGTGTAAAATACATAAAGGGGAAAAAAGTTTAATCTGTTATCTTTTCTTAATTTGAACAATCTTGTTTAACGTTTTTCTTACAAAATATTGGTAACGAAGAATTTGTACTTACAATGAAAAGGGGATCTTTGAGCTATATCTAACTACGAATAATAAAACGTGCATTTTCCATAAAAATAGCAACTAGGCATGTGTTAACTAGCATATTTTGATGAATTTTATTTTTAAATGACGTAGGTATTCGAACAGAACGAAAAAATAAAAGAAATAATGATACCAACAAGACCTGAAGCGACGATTTCGTTTCGAGCGACACTTATTTTTCCCCATCGTTACATATTTCACACGTCACGCCTATTCTCGCATAACATGCACCTTTGTTTAAAAATAGGGATCTGCTGCGAATCGGACCCAGGCTCCAATGTGGCAAGTAAGCATTCTACCGCAGTTCCACGCTGTATGTCGAAACAGTGACCTTACTTGAGGGTATTGAAGACACAGAAAAATATTCCAAGTCGATTTTTTCGACGGTTTTCGTGAGCTGCACCGAACTGCTTTGGGAAATTGATATTTGTGTTCACGCACTATAAATAGAAAAAAAAATACAAAAATCCGATTGCCGTATGTTGTCATTGTAAGATGAATACATAATGGGTATTACTTCAGTGAAAATGCCCATAAAATATTCTCCTTTTTATACAAAATTCTGAAGCATGAAAGGAAAGTTGAAATACTTAGAAGTAGAAAATCACTTCATGGTACAACGAGTAATTTAAGGGGAGCTTGAGCATGTATTAAAGTGAATGCAATATTAAAATCAACACACGTTAATCTCCTTACACAATCCCCAAGTATATTTGAAAAAAATACGTGCAATTAGGACCTAAAATCTCAATTTGTGTGCTCCAAAACCTATGCGCAATGAAGATGAAGTGCAGTAATCTCCTGGAACTTATATAAGATCAGAAGGAATTCTCGAAGTTCTCAGTAACACAACCCACCCCGTGCTTACTTAAAATGCATGCAAAGAATTTGAAAATACTTCAGCTGATGGCAGCTTACCTTAATACCGACTCTGCAGAAAGTTTCTAGAGAAATGTGCTAGCACAGGTGTCAGAATTCACGCAGACTTGGGAACATTCCAGGAAAACCTGTAATTTTGAGATAGGACTGTGGGATCAAAATAACTGAAGAGAAATTTAGAGGAACTTACTATTCAATAAACAAGTGAGAAAATGCCGTTGCGATGTTCTATTTGTTCCCCAACAGAAATTTCCTCTAAGCGCTTAAATTGGTACAAAAGAGTACATGAACTCAAAATGCGTCAATAATAATGAATAAATGGGATAGCTACGTCTGCCATGGGCTACATTCATGGATGAATAAATTGAATACCATCATTGGCCCTTGAACATGCAACAAAACCTCTCGCTTTGAACATTCTTTTAACCTTGGTCAGAATGACGAAACATCTATTAAGCTGAAAACTCTGCGAATGAAATATTACGCCAATGCCTGCATGCGAGCCACTACTGTACATTGCGGGATAGAGAATGGCCATCAAAAAGAAAATCAGACGATGTCATCGAAATAGCGCTCTCATGATGCGTCCAGCCCCAACGCTCCCAGAAAGTAAGTGTGCTTTGTCCGACATCTGTTCGTGCACCTGCTCAATTTCAACAGTGATGACACCAGATTGGTCACACAGATACGCCTCCAAAGAAAAGCCTATAGGTGCTCCTACGCTGTAGAGTCAAAGACTGTGCCATTCGTAACAGACAAAACTTTGCATCTCACCAGCGACTAGTATCTTGCGTAAAGATGATTTGGAAATTGTTTTCTAATGGACAGCTTTCACAATTATGAAGTGACATAATGAGGACTTCAATAGTAATAGAAAATGTGTCAGTGAAATGTCCTGTCGCAATACCACGCTCAATTTTCAGATATGACATGAAATCAAGAGCCATTGAAGGAGTCTCATGTATAAGAGAACGTATAGACAGAATTGTTTAAAAACAACTCAAATAATAATCAGCGTACAATGAAGAAGTTTAGCATAAAAGTGGAGGGCCGTTTTTTTTCTCTTAAAAGAATTTCGTGTTAAACGATAGACGCGATTATAAAACCACACAAAATTTGCTTTTGTAGGTACGCACCATCAATTAACAATGACAGCAATGATAAAATTAATAATCGTATAGCATAATTGACCGAAACCCCGTCAACCTCAAGAGGAAAGTTCAGCCGCAAGTCTTTCGATTAGACTGCCTCAATAATCGTACAAGGAGAAGGGAAGCTACTGTTTAACGTGGAATCTGAACGATGTGTCGTGCCTTGCATATCTGCACATCACTGAGGGACAAAGGCTACGGCAAAAGTAGACTGAAAAAATTTGGAAGTCTGACCGACAGGCGATCCAGCGACCCGACTGTACAGTTAAGGTGTCTATATATATATGATTGTATTTTGAGAAATTGTCTGTTGTTCTTTATCAAAATAGTCTATCACCAGTTTCCTGGCTGTCGTACAGTTCTCTGTAGTATGCATAGACGCGGGACGACAGGTCTCGTTGCCTTGTTGCGATATTCGCCGATCCAACATCAATCTCTTCTATTATTTTACTCTTCTGTCGCCGCATTATCCGTAAGGTGTGGTACAGGGATGCTGTTTCCTCTGTGGCGATACCTTTGGGTTGAGACCGCATTATAGTGCCTTGCATCTGTATGCGGTACAAATTAAAAAAAAATCTCATGGGACTTAACTGCTAAGGTCATCAGTCCCTAAGCTAACACACTACTTAACCTAAATTATCCTAAGGACAAACACACACCCATGCCCGAGGGAGGATTCGAACCTCCGCTGGGTACAAATTCGTGATCTTTGATTTGTACATTTTTATGCGACGATAAGCATCATCAACTGGAATATCAGTAGAGTGATACAGTGCTCGGAGACACGAGAAATAAACTGTATCGTCTGCTTGGACCAAAAGAATTTCTCATAGGCGTAACGTTTGACTATTGATCGCAGTTTAGGTTTAGCTGTATGGAGCCACCAATCGATAGTCGAATGGTGTCGGGTTTGCGTGCTTCGTAGTTGCTCCCACGTTCGATGAATTTCGGCATCCAGCTGTGTATCGTGTAACAAAGCGAGATACATGCTGCCGCAAAAGTAGATTGAAAGTCTGGCCACAGGCGATCCCGCGACCTGACTGTACAGTTAAAGTGTCTGTAAATCTATTATGGTATTTCGAGAAATTATATGTTCTTTATCAAAACTGAGAATCCAGTAGGTGTATAAAGTGGCCACCATGTAGTTTTTTTCTTTCTTCATTTTTTAAATACACAAACTAGGTAAAGCGCCTTGAAGGAACATAGGGACCAAGGTCGCTAGCAGATGCTACTGTGATAGCTCTCGATCGGGAGGTAAGCCGGTTCTAATCTTGAAGGCGGCAAATTTTTCGCTGCCTGTAATTGGCTGGCAATGAATGTAAAATTTGCGGTCACCAGTCTTCGTGCCAATGTCATGAATTAAATTCCAAACTCCTCTGCAGTGTCTCACGAAGTGAGAGCATGTGACACCGCTGAAGATGATCCGTCCGTCGGATGGGGACGTTAAGCTTGTGGGCCAACTTGGTACTATTCGAAAAGAGTAGTCTACGTGCCGGGCATGGTTCCTCCTTTCCCTTCAGTCAAATGACAAAACTTCAACACTGCGCTGTATAGGGACTCATTTCAGTCATCCACTCGATACCAATAAGCGTTTGACTCTTCATAGTAGCTCGGAGAAAAGCAATGGCAAACCACCTCCACCAGGACGTTGCCCAGCGTGGCGATACAGAGCTGCTGCATCTGCTCGTCAACAGTCATTCCCAGAGTATGGGGCTCTATGTACTTACATACATATATTCGAGCGGTAATGTTATTGATTTTTTAGAAGACTGCGATATTAAATTTTTCTCGCGATGAATGACTGTAGGTTTTGAAATTCGTCAGAATTGCATCCAACCATTTCTGTACTCTTTTGTTAGAGATTTTTCCTTAAAAGATAACGATGAAGTAAGGCAGTTTCGTCGACGTTGAAGACATCTGTCACGTTATTTTGTTCAAATATTGAAAGCTCAGGAACAGGATTCAAATTCTGGCGGAAAGGATATCAGTGATAAGATTAGTTTCTGACAGGGAAAGTAAGGGAGATTAGCAGGACCTTCACTGTAGACAAAAGATCTTTTCATGGGATCCGCGTTCATCGTTGATACCAATTATTACACTTGTCTTGGCATAAAAAATATTTCTCTTATTTTCAGTTCACATGGCACGTCTCGGTATCACCCTCGCCATATCTGTGGTAAAATAGTAATGTAAGTGCAATGACGCTTTACATATAAAGTTTTATCACTCGTAATACGATATTATAAATCCCATACCATGTACACGCCCTTTACGTAGGAATGTGCAAATATTTAACAGGATATTGAGGATGCTCCACTAAACAATTTGAGATATGGAACCTGGTGTCGGAGAAGTCAGCTTAATAGTCCAGTGAAACTGTCAGAAAAAATCCTGTAACTTGCAAAAGGTGGGGTAGAAGATTTTATTTTTCTAACTCGTTCATATTGTTGGAAATGTTAGAAAACCAAGTTTTGCCAACAAAATATCTCTTGGGAAAACTTTCTGCAGTCCAAAAACTTCGAAAATTTCGGACTTTTTTCAGTTTTTTCAAAATATCTCAGTTTCATTTGCTCCTATCGCTTTAACATCTATTTTCGTTTTTAAAGAGCACAAAATTCTCTACAAATTTGATTCTTACCATTTTTGTCTACTCCCAGTATCTATGGCGCTACAGCGCGTCAAAAAAAATACCAATTTTTCAAATTTCGAGCAAAGTGTCTAATTACCTAACTTTTGAACACTGTTATGGCTTTGAACACTATGGGACTTAACAGCTATGGTCATCAGTCCCCTAGATCTTAGAACTACTTAAACCAAACTAACCTAAGGACATCACACAACACCCATTCATCACGAGGCAGAGAAAATCCCTGACCCCGCCGGGAATCGAACCCGGGAACCCGGGCGCGGGAAGCGAGAACGCTACCGCACGACCACGAGCTGCGGACGAACACTGTTATTTCAGTTTCTATTTGTGTAGTATAAACATATTATTCATTATGTTATTCATTGCAATTTACCATCTCACTCTGGTACAGGGCCATGACAAACAGCATAATATTCAATAACTACGAACACATTCACGTCGGATTGCGTGAAGTTTATTTATGATGCGATATGTAATACGATTACATGCAGGTGCCGTACATTTTCTACAGTTGATTGACGTTAATGATCAGTTATAAGAAAAAGTATGTAGGAATTGTTCTTTAGCGGACAAAAGCGTATTTATTCTTTGGCAGGCGGAAGGCGATTATCTCTGGTGATTGTTCACAACGCACTGACAGCTGTTAGCACACAACAATAAGGGTTCTACTGTTTGGAGTCGCTTCCATTCAGTACACGTTGTGGTGCTGAAAATGAGTATGTCTGACATCAATTTGTGTTTCCTTTGCAAAAAAACTGTGGTGAGTGGTGGACGCAATGTGAAAAAGAAGCCGGCTGGTGTGGTCGTGCGGTTCTAGGCGCTTCAGTCTGGAACCGCGTGACTGCTACGGTCGCAGGTTCGCATCCTGCCTCGGGCATGGATGTGTGTGATGTCATTAGGTTAGTAGGGTTTAAGTAGTTGTAAGTTCTAGGGGACTGATGACCATGGATGTTAAGTCCCATAGTGCTCTGAGTCATTTGAATCATTTGTGAAAAAGAAAGGACTGAGCACATTTATAGATTGTAGTGCTAAACGCAGGGAGTCTGCCCACACCCGTTTTTTGAAAACGCTTAGTGAAGTGGTGTTGCATGAGGCATGCTACAAGAAGTACATTAATGAGAGAATGACAGCAGCTAGCCTTCGACATCCTCAGGAACCAACAGGCGTTCCACGTCGGTCGCAGGAAAAAGGTCAATTCAATTTCAAAGAGAAATGCTTCTTATTTGCAAAAGGGAATTCTGATGACTTTTTAACCAAGCAGTTAAGATTGCCATATGTCAAACGAAATTTTGTTTACAAAGTAATGAAATTGGAAGTGCAATCGACAGTATTGGAATAGGCTAAACGACGTGGTGATGAATTTGATCAACAAGTGATACAGCGGATTCAAAATGTAAATAATTTGGTTGCTGCAGATGGATGGTACCACAGATTTTGCTACAGAAAGTTCTTTCACCATGTTTCAGCTACTGGACAGAATCGGGGATACCGACCTGCAACACAAGTAGATGAAGGAATGGAGGCTATATTTGCCTACCTGGAAACCAATACGGAAGAATGTCAGTTTTCTATGGACGATCTGTTAGAGCAAATACCCACATCACCTCGTCCTGATATTCGAACTGTCAAGGCTCGCCTTTTTCAGAAATATGGTCACGATGTGGTGAAGCTGAAACAACTTCAAAGTCAGGCACAAGAAGATGCTGACGTTATGATTGTATCATCTGCCATTTCAAGAACCAAAGATTTTGGAAGTGTTGTCATTGTAGGAGAAGATTTTGACCTGCTTTTGCTCATGACCGGTTTGGGGCAAGGCATTGAAAACTTATTTTTCTTAAAGCCAATGCAGAAGACAAGTGGTTTTCCACTGCATCTTACTCACGCCCTTAGCGGATGTGATGCAACATCCGCTTTTTTTGGTCAAGGAAAAATTAAGCGCTGCAATATTGTTGCGAAAAATGAACACCTAACCTCAGCGCTTTTACGTTCAATAAACCACATGCTACCCGTGAAGAAATAATAACAGCAGGAGAACAGGTTGCTATCGCATTGTATAGTGGAGGTATCAGCAGTTCCCACACACTAGACCATTTGTGATACCAGCTATTCGCCAAGTCTGCCACAAAAAGCAAACTGAATCTTGCACATCATTCGTTGCGGACTTACCAACAAGTCCAAAGTTGGATGGGAAACTGGAAACCTCGTGCGAAATGGGGCTGGAATCACAGTGACCACTGTCCAATATTCGTTATAATGAGCCAAGATCCAGCACCTGAAGCACTTCTTCACATTGTTTCATGCTCATGCAAGCTGAACTGTGTGGCGGAGCGTGCTCCTGCAGAAAAGCGGGTTTGAAATGTTTTTCAATTTGCAAGAATTGTATTTGGGTCAACTGTGAAAATTTTTATATGAAGACAGTGAAGAAGATGTTATGGAGGATGTTAAGGAAACCGCTGACGAAATCAACGAACATGCTGAGGCTGACTCGCTGTTTAAAGAAAAGGTCAATCTGGGATCAACTCTATGTACAGACCCTGAATCCGTAACTCAAGGTATTTCTGGTGACACTGAGGAACCTGGCCGATCAAAACGTTGGAAGTGATGCTCATACCTGTCTCAAGTGCCCTAAAGTGCGATATTACAAGTATTACTCATCCAGAACTGTCAATATTTTTTGGTAACTGACAATGCATTTTAATTGTAATAAAGCTACTTATTTTTAATGTCAACTGTGTGGCCTTTATACACAAGAATAATTACCTACCTAATTAGGTTGCCTATTGCACTAATAATAGTTCAGTTTCCTGAGACATTTTATTTTGTGTGTGTGTGTGTGTGTGTGTGTGTGTGTGTGTGTGTGTGTGTGTGTGTATGTGTGTGTATGTCTCTTAATGATGTATTTTTATATTTATAGTTTTACAAATACCAGGGCTGAGGTGGCCCATAGTGAACTTCAGGTAGTGATGTAAGAATCACAATAGTTGGGTGCCCAGCAATCCTCATGTTGCATACAGAGAAATTGAATACCTGAAAGTGAGGTGGTAAATTCCAACATATAGCATGATGTATAATGTATTTAAACTACACAAACAGAAACTGAAAAAATAGTGTTCAAAAATATGGTATATTGTCTCTATGCTCAAAATTGGTATTTTTTGAGGCGCTGTAGCGCCTTAGATATTGGGAGTAGAAAAAAATGGCAGCAATGAAATTTGTAGAGAACTTTGTGCTCTTTAAAAAGAAAATAGACGTTAAAACGATAGGTGCAAATGAAACTGAGATATTTTGGAAAAACTGAAAAAAGTTCGAAATTTTCCAAGTTTTTTGACTGCAGAAAGTTTTCCCAAGAGAAATTTTGTTGGCAAAACTTGGTTTTGTGACCTTTCCAACAATATGAACGAGTTAGAAAAATAAAATCTTCTACCCCACCTTTTGCAAGGTATATCTGCAATTTGACTGGACTATAAGTAGATGTTAGGAGTAAAATTACTTTACTGTGCACTTTTTTGTTTACATTAGTTACAGTTAACTGCAGCGATTACCATTGACATAATGAACGTATCATTTGTACTGAACTTACAAAATGTGTAAACCGATGAAAGATGAAAGTAATGAGGTGTAGCAGAAATGAGATTATCGATAATTTTAACATCAAAATTGGGGACCACAAAGTCCACAAGTAGCGTTCCTTTGGAGGTAAAACTACGCGTGGCGGTCGAAGCAATACAGACATAAAACGGAGACAAGCATAGGCAAGGCATTCGTGGCAAAATAAGTGTCAAAAATGGTCCTTATTTTGTGAAAGAAATTTTGAGAATGAACGTTTGGAGAACAGCGTTGTATGGAAGTTTTATTGGCAGGACACTTAGAAAATGTAACAGATCTACTAAGGAGACTGCCTACGCTACGCTTGTCCGTCCTCTTTTAGAATACTGCTGAGTGGTGTGGGATCCTTACCAGATACGACTGACAGAGCACATCGGAAAAGTTCAAAGAAAGGCAGAACGTTTTGTTTTATCGCGAAATATGGGAGAGAGCCACTGAAATGATACAGGATATGAGCTGGACATCATTAAAGGAAAGGAATTTTCCGTTGCGTCGGAATCACCTCTCGAAATTATCATCACCAACTTTCTCCTCCGAACGCGAAAATATTTTGTTGACACCGACCTACATACGGAGAAACGATCACCTCGATAAAATAAGGGACATCACAGCTCGTACGGAAAGGTATAGGTGTTCGTTCTCTCCGCACGCAATACGAGATTGGAATAATAGAGAATTGCGAAGGTGGTTCGATGAACCCTGTTCCAGGCACTTAAATGTGATTTGCAGAGTATCCATGTAGATGTAGAAGTGAATCGTGGACTGTGTAAAATCGTAAAATAAGAGAGCCGAATAATTTGAGACGTGGTGCTATAGAAGGATCTTGAGAAATAGGCGGACTCATAAGAAATGGCGAGGTTCTCCTTAGAACCAGCAAGGAGAGGAACATGTGGAAATCATTCACAAGAGGAAGGGACACGATCATCGGACATATGTTAAGCCCTCAAGGAGTAACTTCCATAATACTAGAGGCAGCTGTAGATTGTTGGGTTAAACAAAGATTTAAATATATTGAACAAATAATTGAGGAAGTTAGGTTTAGGTGCTACTCTGGGAATAACCAGCCCGAAGAGTGATGAACAAAAAAGGAAAACAACACACACAATATATGCTGCAAATATTCTGTGATCGTAATCGGTAAAATTTGTTTGGTTTCGCTGCAAATCTTTTCTATAAGATTATGCATTTCGTTCTATTGAAACATTTCCAACCAGACTGGGTTTGTAGATAATTCGACTCATTCGTTAGGCAAGTTTACCAGCTCTTGTTCTTTCCACGAACAATACGAGACTGGAATAGAAGGGAGAACTGATAGAGGTACTCAAGGGACCCTCCGCCACACACCGTCAGGTGGCTTGCGGAGTATGGATGTAGATGTAGATGCAGATGTAGATGTAGCTGACCGGAGCCGAGTGGCCTGACGAGTGCGATTTTGTCTCTTTCGAGTGATGCAAACCATTCGAGTGCACCAATGCTGCACTGAGGCCTTTAATGCGCAGTATGTGGAGGATGTAGATGCGACGTGAGGCGGTCTATGATGTTTTGGGCATTGAGCCATATTGCGGCTCGCGTTGGCGCCGTTGCTAGGTTGGCATCGTGTAATAGGTATAGTGGCGTCTCGTTTTCTTCTTGCGTTTACTGGCGCCACTACATTTGCTAGCGTTGTCTGTTCGCGAGTGGCAGCAACAGCGGCTATCCTTATCTAGTACAGTGGTACTATCTTTGGAAGGACGTCAAGTGTTTTCCGGGTCGGATGTGTAGGGAGTTCGGTTGGGACGGAACAGCAGTGAGGTCCGTGAAGTCTGGCGGCACGCAGGCATTGCCGGATCGAGGAGCGAGGGTCACAATCTCGTTGTCCACCAGACCCATGACGTTTGAGTTTAGTGAACATTAACCCAGCAGTGAAACCTCCACTATTTTGAGGTCACGCTGTTTGTTCGTGCGTTGCTGCTCACAGGGTCGCTGAGACGAAGAGCAACGAGTGGAGTGTTTGGAGTAGGCGAAATTACTTAGCCTTCCTCCACTTTGTACTATTAATCATTGAATTCCTCGTGTTTATTGATGAAGTTCAACCAGCAATCTTTTTCTGCCTAGTGGCCGCTAACGCCCCAGTTACCTTTCCTGGAGGTTAACCTATTTTCGCGGCAGTGTACTTTTCCTCGCCTTGCCGCTGCTCTCCGGTAAGGCGTGTAGTTCGACAGCCTCCTTGATTGAGGTTCGGATATTTGTTTCCTTTGGACTACTTTGGTCGTAGTGGGTCCTTCAGCTTCTGGATGTTCTAAACACCAGATTCTGAAGACGCAGTGCTGTGCGCCGGTTCTGCCTTGCCTGGGTTATTCCACTGTTGTGTTGGTTATGTTAGGCAGATTTTGCAAGAGTATTGGTCTGCGTTTAAACTGTCACTAGTTTGAGTTGCCCTCCGGTTACGTGAATACAGCTCTTGGCTGCCTGTCTCATCGGTTACGAAGTTGAGCGACTTTCCCAGGTCGATCCTTTGAGCACTATCTGAGGCTCACTTCTCTTTTGATTTCGTCAGATCGTGATGACTGTCAATAAGGCCTTCACCCGTGAACGCAATTTGTCTTAAGAATTTTTAATTAGATATTGTCTCTTAATATGATTGTCTCTTTTTTATATAATATTTTAGTAAGAATTTTCTATCTAGGCCTTCAGCCGTCAAATTGTTTTTGAGTAATTACTATTCGGGCCTTCAGCTGACAAATAATTTGAAGTTATGGTCAATAAGGCCTTCAGCCGTGAATGCAATTTATCTGAAGAATTTTTAATTAGATATTGTCTTAACAGTCAAATTTGATAATTGTTCCTTATTGTCAACCTGATATGCAATTGTTTCCAAATAAAGTGTACGTGGTTTTAAAAAATAAACTGAGCAACCAACAGTAACTAAGTAAGGTCCCGTCCACACCGAAATCTGCCTTTCCCAAAGTACCACGTTTCAGGGATGTTCTTCGTATCATAGTTGAGCCCACTTGTTTAGGTTACTGTGACATTAAGTAAGATATTTAGTTCAAGAATATGGTCTTCTACATTCTCACGACGAGTATGCTGTGGACACCAGCGTCTTCCGAGGAAAAAAATGCTTGTCAAGAGCTTACTGCTCTCTGATAGCACCAAGAGAGGTACCGAGTTTGAGGTCCCCGTATGAGTAACAGGTCACCTTCAAAAAAGTGGTTCAAATGGCTCTGAGCACTATGGGACCTAACATCTGACATCATCAGTCCTGTTTACTTAGAACTACTTAAACCTAACTAATCTAAGGACAGTATACACATCCATGCCCCAGGCAGGATTCGAACCTGCGACCGTAGCAGCAGCGTGGTTCCGGACTGAAGCGCTTAGAACCGCTCGGCCACAGCAGCCGGCAGGTCAGCTTCAACAGTGTCACAGTGGAAATCGTAAATCGAAGATTTCGGCACTGGAAGACAGCTGAAAAATTTAATGCCTTCGATAGTTACATCGTCAGAAAATGCAGAATATAAACCTGTACTCATTCGAGTAATGTACGTAGGATGTTTGCGTGTTTCCCTAATCCTTCGGTTTTCCTTTTTTAAAGCAACTGCACGGAGAAGAAGTTCTTCTTGTGGTGCCGTTCTCTTAACTCACTATTCCTCGATGAGAAGGGAGAAACTGTACAAAGGGCGCGTCACCAGGCGACCAGTTTAACAACCGCATGGGAACCGGTGGCGTGGCTAGTGTAAAGTGTAGCCGCTCGCTAGCTGGCCTCGTTCTACATGAGCCATCCGATGGGAAGGTGGCGTGACGTGTGGTCGTGCGAAGAGGTGCTGTGCACTTTCTGTCCTGCTGTGCAGCGTAGCCAGTTTATTCCGCCGTCCGCACGCTCTCCCAGTCAGTATAGCACGAGGGTAATCCCGAAAGTAAGGTCTATTTTTTTTATAAGTACACAAACCTGTTTCTGTGGTAGTTGATCACACTGTTATCAAGAGTGCTCCAAGCGCTGTGTGAAAACATGCGCACGCCGCGCTGAGGCGTTCAGTCTTGGCTTGGCAGCCGTTGAGAATGGAGCTCCCGTTGGACGTTACCCATAAGTGCGAATTACGCGCAGTCATTCGGTTTTTGAACGCAAAGGGCACTGCGCCGATTGAAATCCATCACCAATTGATAGAAGTGTATTGGTGAGTCGTGCATGGATGTCAAAAATGTTCGTAAGTGGTGTAGAGAGTTTGCAGCTGATCGGAGCGAAATTCACGACGAACAAAGGAGCGGGAGACCGTCAATTTCTGAGGAGACAGTGTTGAAGTTTGAGCAAAGCACGCGTGAAGATCGGCGGATCACCCTGGATGATCTCTGCACGTTGGTTGCTGAGGTTTTCCGAAGTACCGCTCACAGAATTTTAACGGAAACATTGAAATACCGGAAAGTGTGCGCAAGATGGGTGCCACGCATGCTGACTGAGGACCACATGCGGCAACAAGCTGATGCTTCCCGCGCCTTTCTTCACCGCCTTGCAGCCCAACAGGACAGCTTTCTGGACTCAATTGTCACGGGTGACGAAACCTGGGCATACCACTTTACGTCTGAGACCAAGCAGGAATCACACCAGTGGCGGCATCCTTCTTCGCCAAAGCCGTGGAAATTCAAACAAACACAGCCTGACGGTAAAGTCATGACGACAGCTTTTTGGTATCGGAAAGCGGTATTGTTGGTCGACTTTATGCCCACTGGGACCACAACTAACGCTGACAGGTACTGTGAGACTCTGAAAAAACTTGAACGGGCAATTCAGATCCGGAAAAGAGGAATGTTGAGCAAGGGCATACACATTATCCATGACAACGCTCGTCCACACATTGCTCGGCAAACCGTTGCTCTCCTGCAACAGTTTCAGTGGAACATAATCACCCACCCACTTTATCACCTGTTCCCTAGATTAAAAGAACATTTGGCCGGAAAGCGATTCAGCTCCGACGACGAGATAAAAGAAGAGGTTCATAACTTTCTGAACAGCATGGCGGCGAGCGGTATGACATGGGTATACAAAAACTGCCACAGTGTCTACGAAACTGGATCGACAGAAATAGTGATTATGTCGAAAAATAGCTAATTGTTCAAGCTGTAAAATGATGTAAACCACTGTGGAAATAAATAGGTCTATGTACTTATAAAAAAATAAGAGACCTTAGTTTTGGGATTACTCTTTTACATTTATTATGGACAGGTGAAAGGGATTTTTAATGGAAAACTTATATCTCAAGCATCATATACTGAAGAATCAATGTCTACTACAAAGGAGTGAAACCAGTGTTATACAGGGTGAGTCAGGAGCAAAGGTACATGCTTTGAAGGGTGATTGTATCTGTGATTCTATACAACTGTAAGCGTCCTATGAACATATTTCAGTTTCTTCATAGTTACCGAGGAAACTAATGAAAACAATAATGAACGGAACAAATGCCGGTGCCAGTAAATGAAACACTGTGATCTAATGTTTTGTTTCACTGTGTACATTTCCTCACAAAAATGTTCAAACAGTCCACCGTCAACTGCGATGTATTTTGTAGCTCTTGGAGACAGCTGCTGAGTTGCTAATCTGAGTTCTTTCAAACGGTCCTTTACCTGAGCACACGTACGTAATGTACGAGTGAGAAAAAAATGGCTCTGAGCACTATGGGACTCAACTGCTGTGGTCATTAGTCCCCTAGAACTTAGAACTACTTTAACCTAACTAACCTAAGGACATCACACACACCCAAGCCCGAGGCAGGATTCGAACCTGCGACCGTAGCAGCAGCGCGGCTCCGGACTGGAGCGCCTACAACCGCACGACCACCGCGGCCGGCTACGAGTGAGAAGTTCGTCCTTTGTGTACACTCTGCGCTTTTACTCATCGCTCTTAAGCCAACCCCACACTCAGTAATCTAATGGATTGAGATCGGGTGACTTCGGTGGTCAAGAAATGACTTCACGGATGCTCGCGACTTTCGACCAACTGTATGTCGGGTATGGTTAAGAAAAAGGCAGATGTTCATTTTAGTTTTTTTTTTTTTCAGGATCAAGAATAAGATCACCCCTCAAAGCATGTACATCTCCTCCTGACTCACCCGGTGCACTTGAAAAGTGTACTGTGTTGTTTAGCTCTCTCTTGCATTCTAGTACACAACTGAATTCCACTAATTTCCATGCGGCGTATTTCTGTTGAAGGACAGTTGATGGTGACTTGAAGGTAAGAAAAGAAATGAATACTTAATGAGTTCTTTTATTTATTTATTACCACAACGATGTATAATTATTCTTTTATGTCTTAAATACGAGGGATGGAACTTAGATAGTGGCAACTATTTATTCACAACCGTTACAAAAGAGTTACAAGTTTGCACTTGTTACTGTCCTTCAAAGTAGTCACCAGCGTTGGGTAGAACCTTTTTGCCAGCGTTGTGGAAGGCGTAGTAATACCGTTCGCAGAACCTGTTCTGTTGATGGTGCGAATGGAGCGGTCTGCTGCCTGTCGAATCTCTGGAAAAGTTCTGAAACGAATGCCACGAAGTGGTTCCTTCATCTCCGGAATCAAATCAAAGTCACAAGTACTTAAGTCCGGGGAGTAGGGTGGATGGTACAGTATTTCCCAGTCCCATCGACCGAACAGAGCAGAAAATGTCGCCGCTTTTTCGCAAAGCTGGTCGCATGTGATGCTCCAAAAACAAACAGTAATACCGTGCATTGACGGTTTGCCGTGGAGGAACGTAATGCGATAGGATAACACCATCGAAGTCGTACACGAGAATAACCAAAACGTTAGACCGTTACATTCACACCATCAATATATGTGTAATACGCAGGGTCTGCTTATTTGTAGCACCAACTATTATGACAACTGCTTCTCATTCCCGGTACTATATGAAACGCTTATTATACCTTAAGGGTCGCGAAGCAACTCAAGTCGCTTTATACGGGCAAGTCTTCAGGTCCAGATTGTATACCGATTAGGTTCCTTTCAGATTGCGCTGATACAATAGCTCCCTACTTAGCAATCAGGTACAACCGCTCGCTCACCGATAGATCTGTACCTACAGACTGGAAAATTGCGCAGGTCGCACCAGTGTTTAAGAAGGGTAGTAGGAGTAATCCATCAAACTACAGACCTATATAATTGACGTCGGTTTGCAGTAGGGCTTTGGAGCATATACTGTATTCAAACATTATGAATGGCCGCTATCGACAGGGAATCTCAAGTTGATTCCGTATTTCTAGATTTCCGGAAAGCTTTTGACACCGTTCCTCACAAGCGAGTTCTAATCAAGCTGTGGGCCTATGGGGTATCGTCTCAGTTGTGCGTCTGGATTCGCGATTTCCTGTCAGGAAGGTCGCAGTTCGTAGTAATAGACGGCAAATCATCGAGTACAACTGAAGTGATATCAGGTGTTCCCCAGGGAAGCGTCCTGGGACCTCTGCTGTTCCTGATCTATATAAATGACCTGGGTGACAATCTGGGCAGTTCTCTTAGACTGTTCGCAGATGATGCTGTAATTTACCGTCTAGTAAGGTCATCCGAAGAACAGTATCCGCTGCAAAGCGATTTAGAAAAGATTGCTGTATGGTGTGTCAGGTGGCAGTTGACGCTAAATAACGAAAAGTGTGAGATGATCCACATGAGTTCCAAAAGAAATCCGTTGAATTCGATTACTCGATAAATAGTACAATTCTCAAGGCTGTCAATGCAACTAAGTACCTGGGTGTTAAAATTACGAACAACTTCAGTTGGAAAGACCACGTAGATAATATTGTGGGGAAGGCGAGCCAAAGGTTGCGTTTCAGTGGCAGGACACTCAGAAGATGCAACAAGTCCACTGACAGCTTACACTACACTCGTTCGTCCTCTGTTAGAATATTGCTGCGCGGTGTGGGATCCTTACCAGGTGGGATTGACGGAGGACATCGAAAGGGCGGAAAAAAAAGGGCAGCTCGTTTTGTATTATCACGTAATAGGGGAGAGAGTGTGGCAGATATGATACGCGAGTTAAAGCAAAGACGTTTTTCGTCGCAGCGAGATCTATTTACGAAATTTCAGTCACCAACTTTCTCTTCCGAATGCGAAAATATTTTGTTGAGCCCAACCTACATAGGTAGGAATGATCATCAAAATAAAATAAGAAAAATCAGAGCTCGAACAGAAAGGTTTAGGTGTTCCTTTTTCCTGCGCGCTGTTAGGGAGTGGAATAGTAAAGAGATAGTATGATTGTGGTTCGATGAACCATCTGCCAAGCACTTAAATGTGATTTGAAGAGAAATCATGTAGATGTAGATGTAGATTATAATTTTTATTTCTCTTGTCCCACAATACACAACCTTTATCAACAGCACAGGCCAGAATTTCAGACATTGTAACTTGAGTCACGAACCACAATCTGCCAGTCGCGTCCGCTTCATCGCATCGCACGTCGTATGATGATGATCATCATCATCATCTTCATCATCGTCATCGCACGATGCGCCACGTCTATACCCTCACATAGGACTATTCAACCACTGGCGAACATTTTCGCTCGGTCGCCACGCGACTTTCATAATGTTTCGGTCACGTAGGACTAAGTTAATGCGGCCTTACAGAAATACTACCGGCAGAAGACAGGGCTCTGAATTCGATCCCGGTCCGGCGAATTCTGTCACATTTCACTGATGCATGTGTCACGCAGTTCTATTGTCTACTCGTTAACTGTCATCCTCTCATTTACGCGAATACGTCAGTCACAGCACTATGTCTTAGCGTAGCGTGTGTTTGACGCGATCTCTCTGCAATGAAGCGATGGACACACTTCGTGGCTTTATTCACGTTAGACTAAATAAGCGCCTTCCGCTGTTCACGGGCGGAGACAGAGCCTGTAATCCTAAGTCGGGCGCGCTTTTGCTGGTGGTCGGTGACAGTAACCGCGGCAGCTGCCCTCAAAGGCGTGCGCGCTAATTACACAGACGAGTAACAGCTCAAATACCTGTCAAGGGGTCTCGCTGTGTTTGCGTAGCTCTCTCCTGTGGCTGAGGGAGAGAGAGAGAGAGAGAGAGAGAGAAAGAGAGAGAGAGAGAGAGAGAGAGAAAGAGAGAGGGTCGTCGCTTATCCAGATTTAGGGCCGTCCCACTCACCGGGCAACGCGGGGTCAACCCAAGCCACTGGACAAATACCTCGCATGGCAGATGCGTGATCGATTAGCAGGCCCGTGTCGATGTTTGTATCGACACCGGTCGCTCGCCGTGATGAGAGGCAAAATTTGTTTGCCGCCATCTGCCACCGTTAAGCTCGAGCAGTCTGCGCTGATGGGATCGTGGCGCAGATAACAAATGAATGTGACTGTCGGTTGTCGGACACCCGCAGGGAATTCCGTTGCGAAGCAACGTGTGAGCAGAAACGTGACGCGATAGCTCGCCGAGTTTCCGTTCCGTGCAACAGCAGCCACATCTTGTCGGTCGCCCTTGAATTTACCCGTAAATACGATGTGAGGTCAAGCCTGTGAACTTGAAATCTGAAACATAGGCTCACCCAAGCACATAGCTTTATTTAAAGCATTTCAAAAGAACAAATCTTCATCTTCAGAAATATCTAGCACGGACTGCTTTTAAAAACAGTCGTCCACGCAAAGTTCTCTGATTTCATAATTCACGTTTAAAAGGCAAAAAAGAAAGAAAATGCAGACGAATACCAGTGAAAATTTCGTGTTCAGTTCCATGCTAACCATATCCTCTCTTTAAAATGTAGCCCGATAACTTATACACTTCAGTAAAAATAAACTAGTATGTGCAGAACTTGAACGATGGAAGCAATTATGAATTAGAAATTTGCGTGCTTCCAGCGTGTGCTACCCTACACACAACTAAAATTACGTTCGTTTGTGCAATGAAAGCTTTTTGCCTAAGAGAGGTTTTGCCCAGATTATTATCGCATACGACAATAATGATTCAAAATTCGCAAAATATGTTATCCTACTGATGATACAGATATTATTCTGATGGCAAAAGTAACCAAACTTAAACGCTTGAGCAGGCCTACTAAATGGTCTTACCACTAAGTTATCAATGTAAATTAGAATTTTCTAGCCAGTTTACTACGTGCTGTTGGTATATTAAGTTAATAGGAGGTCGGGCATTTCTGACTGCACAAAACTGGATAAGCTGTGCTATTCTGAAATTTGAATCTAACCCATTTACACAAAGGCGCCAGCCGCGGTGGACGTGCGTTTCTAGGCGCTTCAGTCCGGAACCGCGGGACTGCTACGGTCGCAGGTTCGAATCCTGCCTCGGGCATGGATGTGTGTGATGTCCTTAGGTTAGTTAGGTTTAAGTAGTTCTAAGTTCTAGGGGACTGATGACCTAAGATGTTAAGTCCCATAATGCTCAGAGCCATTTGGACCATACACAAAACCATTCAGTGATTTTCACAAAAATATTATTGACTATTTTCTATGTTGATACTTCGTTGTTTTTTGTTTTCTTTCTTTACAATGCTCGCAACATCTGTAAACAGGAATTATTATGCGCCTCATTCTAATAATATGATAACTCATTAACATAAAGCAAGACAGTAGTGAGCCAATGAGCGTGCCTAGTAGAACTCTCATTATAATTTTTTCACATGCAGAAGATATATAGTGTTGTCTGTATTTCTACCATGCCTACACGGCCAATACCGCGGTTCGATCGCGTCCACATTGTTACTTTGTGGCAGGAAGGGCTCTCGACAAGGGAAGTGTCCAGGCGTCTCGGAGCGATCCAAAGCGACGTTGTTCGGACATGGAGGAAATACAGAGAGAGACAGGAACTGTCGATGACATGCCTAGCTCAGGTCGCTCAGGGACTACTACTTCAGTAGATGACCGCTACATACGGATTATGGTCGCGGAGGAACCCTGACAGCAACGCCATCATGTTGAATAATGCTTTTCGTGCAGCCACAGCTCGTCGTGTTACGATTCAAACTGTGTTCAACAGGCTGTATGATGCCCAACTTCATTCCCGAAGTCCATGGCGAGGTCCATCTTTGAACCACGACAGCATTCAGCGTGGTACAGATGGGCCCAACACGCCTAATGGAACGCTCTGGATTGGCATCACGTTCTCTTCACCGATGAGTGTGGCATATGCATTCAACCAGCCAATAGTCGAAGGCGTGTTTGAAGGCAACCCGGTCAGGCCGAACTCCTTACACACACAGTTGAACGAGTCAGCAAGTTGGAGGTCCCCTGCTGTTTTGGAGTGGCAATATGTGGAGCCGACGTACGCCGCTGGTGGTCATGGAAGGAGCCGCAACGGCTGTGCGATACGTGAATACCATCCTCCGACCGATAGTGCAACCATATCGGCAGTATATTGCCGAGACATTTGTCTTCATGGACGACAATTCGCGCCCCCACTGTGCACATCTTGTGAAAGACTTTCTTCTGGATAACGACATCGTTCGACAAGAGTGGCGAGCATGTTCCCCAGACATGAACCCTACTTAACATGCCTGGGATAGATTGAAAAGGGCTGTGACCCACCAACGACTCTGAGGGATCTACCCCGAATCGCCGTTGGGAGCGGGACAATCTGGACCACCAGTGCCTTGATGAACTTGTGGATTGTCTGCCACTACTAATACAGGCATGCATTAATGCAAGAGTAAGTGCTACTGGATATTAGAGGTACCGGTATGTACCACCACCACCTCTGAAAGTCTCGCTGCATGGTGGCACAACATGCATTGTGTGGTTTTCATGAGCAATAGAAAGGGCCGAAGTGATGTTTATGTTGATCTTTATACCAATTTTTTAATGTGTGTATAGATAGCTGTGTCAGTAGAATGGCGCCTATGAAATCCAAAACTGATGGGCTAAGTATCCCTTTACTACACAGGTGGGTAACAACTCCACAAAAATTTTGGAAAATGATGTAAGGAGTGACAGTGGGTTGAAGTTATTGACATTTGTTTATTAGATTATATTAGATGTACTTTTCGTTCCGATGGATCCATAATGAGTAGATCATCCAGGATGAAGAACGTATCAGACACCCATGGACACGCCTTTCTCATCGAGCGGCATAAATTGTCATATTTTAATCTCGTAAAACATCTTGAATTAATGACCTATTACTTGAGTGGTTAAGAACATTGCGTCTGAAAGGGCCAGAAGTTTATGGTAACTTGTTGGAAATAATAGACACGCTACATGAACTTTTACATTTTAAGGTCGTGATGATTCTCCTTGTTTTAGATGAGAGATGGGGGATTCTGTTTTACTTCACTGAATATCCACTCTGTTGTTTCTCCGATGTGATGTTTTGTTTTATCTTCTGAAGTATTTGCACCAATTTTCTCACCTATTTTTTTAAAAAATTGAAATAAGAACACCGTGAATTCATTGTCCCAGGAAGGGGAAACTTTATTGACACATTCCTGGGGTCAGATACATCACATGATCACACTGACAGAACCACAGGCACATAGACACAGGCAACAGAGCATGCACAATGTCGGCACTAGTACAGTGTATATCCACCTTTCGCAGCAATGCAGGGTGCTATTCTCCCATGGAGACGATCGTAGAGATGCTGGATGTAGTCCTGTGGAACGGCTTGCCATGCCATTTTCACCTGGCGCCTCAGTTGGACCAGCGTTCGTGCTGGACGTGCAGACCGTCTGAGACGACGCTTCATCCAGTCCCAAACATGCTCAATGGGGGACAGATCCGGAGATCTTGCTGGCCAGGGTAGTTGACTTACACCTTCTAGAGCACGTTGGGTGGCACGGGATACATGCGGACGTGCATTGACCCGTTGGAACAGCAAGTTCCTTTGCCGGTCTAGGAATGGTAGAACGATGGGTTCGATGACGGTTTGGATGTACCGTGCACTATTCAGTGTCCCCTCGACGATCACCAGAGGTGTACGGCCAGTGTAGGAGATCGCTCCCCACACCATGATGCCGGGTGTTGGCCCTGTGTGCCTCGGTCGTATGCAGTCCTGATTGTGGCGCTCACCTGCACGGCGCCAAACACGCATACGACCATCATTGGCACCAAGGCAGAAGCGACTCTCATCGCTGAAGACGACACGTCTCCATTCGTCCCTCCATTCACGCCTGTCGCGACACCACTGGAGGCGGGCTGGACGATGTTGGGGCGTGAGCGGAAGACGGCCTAACGGTGTGCGGGACCGTAGCCCAGCTTCATGGAGACGGTTGCGAATGGTTCTCGCCGATACCCCAGGAGCAACAGTGTCCCTAATTTGCTGGGAAGTGGCGGTGCGGTCCCCTACGGCACTGCGTAGGATCCTACGGTCTTGGCGTGCATCCGTGCGTCGCTGCGGTCCGGTCCCAGGTCGACGGGCACGTGCACCTTCCGCCGACCACTGGCGACAACATCGATGTACTGTGGAGACCTCACGCCCCACGCGTTGAGCAATTCGGCGGTACGTCCACCCGGCCTCCCGCATGCCCACCATACGCCCTCGCTCAAAGTCCGTCAACTGCACATACGGTTCACGTCCACGCTGTCGCGGCATGCTACGAGTGTTAAAGACTGCGATGGAGCTCCGTATGCCACGGCAAACTGGCTGACACTGACGGCGGCGGTGCACAAATGCTGCGCAGCTAGCGCCATTCGACGGCCAACACCGCGGTTCCTGGTGTGTCCGCTGTGCCGTGCGTGTGATCATTGCTTGTACAGCCCTCTCGCAGTGTCCGGAGCAAGTATGGTGGGTCTGACACACCGGTGTCAATGTGTTCTTTTTTAAATTTCCAGGAGTGTATATACTACACATGAACTATATTTAACAGGCCTCCAGTTTTCAGGAACGGAAATAATGTCATCTTCTGTGGCTTTTCCCCTGTCTCTATTTCAACAATATTGATATCTGTTGTGGTTGGCAGGAGAGCCAACACCATGTTACTAGATGAGGACGAAAGGCACGCGTTTTAGCTCACGCAGGCAGGCGTGAGGTCTGGAACAGGACAAGGAAATTAGAAATTAGAAAAACGGACTTAGATGGTGGAATACTTAACTTAAATCCATTAATGAAGAACGTCGCTCTTGATGGTACATGATTGACAATATCAATAGTAACTGAATATGGCGCCTTGCTAGGTCGTAGCAAATGACGTAGCTGAAGGCTATGCTAACTATCGTCTCGGCAAATGAGAGCGTATTTTGTCAGTGAACCATCGCTAGCAAAGTCGGCTGTACAACTGGGGGGAGTGCTAGGAAGTCTCTCTAGACCTGCCGTGTGGCGGCGCTCGGTCTGCAATCACTGATAGCGGCGACACGCGGGTCCGGCGTACACTACCGGACCGCAGCCGATTTAAAGGCTACCACCTAGCAAGTGTGGTGTCTGGCGTGACACCACAATATCGATTTCATTTTAATGGCTAATCTGTCAGTGTCAGGCAAGCTGTACACACTACTAGATCTTTTTACAACTTTTCTTAATACACTGAGGTGACAAAAGCCACAGGACAGCGACGCACACGCACCCAGATGGGGAGGTATCGCGGGTACAAGGTATAAAAGGGAAGTGCATTAGCGGAACTGTCATTTGTACTCAGCTGATTGTTGTGAAAAGCTTTCCGACGTGAGTATGGCAGCACACGGCAATTGACAGGCTTTGATTGTGGAACGGTAGTTGAAACTTGACGCATAGGACATTCCATTTCTAGATCTCTAGGGAACTCAGTATTCCAAGATCTGCAGTGTCAACAGTGTGCCAAGAATATAAAACGTCAGGCATTACCTATCACCACGGACAACACAGTAGCTGACGTCCTTCACTTAACGACCGAGAGCAGCTGCTTCTGCTTAGGTTGCAGTGCTAACAGAACAGCAACGTCGCGTAAAATAACGACAGAAATCAGTGTGGGACTTACGACAAACGTGTTCGTTAGGGCAGTGAGACGAAATTTGGCATTAATGGGCTACGGCACATATGACCGACACTAGTGCCTTTGCTAAAAGCACGACATCGCCTGCAGTGCCACCCCTGCGATCGTTACCATATCGCTTTGACCCTAGACTACTGGAAAATCGTGAGGTGATCAGATGAGACCAGATTTCAGTTGGTAAGAGCTGATGGTAGAGTTGGAGTGTGGCACAGACTCCACGAAGCTATGGAGTCAACAAGGCACTGTAGAAGCTGGTGGTGGCTCTATAATGGCGTGGGCTATGTTTACATAGAATGGACTAGGTCTTCTGGATGTTTGGCTACTTGGAGACCATTTGCAGGCATTCACGAACTTCATGTTCCCTAATCATGATGGAATTTTAATGAATGACAATGCGCCATGTCAGCGGACCACAACTGTTCGCGACTGGTTTGAAGAACGTTGTGGACAATTCGGGTGAATGGTTTGGCCCCTCATATCATCCAGCATGAATCCCATCGAACATTTACGGGACATAATCGATAGATCAGTTTGTGTACAAAATCCTGCAACGGCAACACTTTCAAATTTATGGACGCCTATGGCTGCAGCATAGCTCAGTATTTCTGCAGTGGACTTCTTGCGACTTGTTGAGTCCATTTCACGTCGAGTTTCTGCAGTACGGCGAGCAAAAGGAGGACCAACACGATATTAGGAGGTATCCCATGAATTGTTTCACTTATAATATGTTACATTGTTGCTTGCAATGTAAAGTATTTCCAGATCATTACTTGTTCTGGTTATTTTGTGTGGGAGAAACTTTAACAAGTGTGGTGATAGCAGTATCCTTAATAACTTCCCAGTATTACATTTAATTATCTTTTTTTAGGTTCAAATGGCTCTGAGCACTATGCGACTTAACTTCTGAGGTCATCAGTCGCCTAGAACTTAGAACTAATTAAACGTAACTAACCTAAAGACATCACACACATCCATGCCCGAGGCAGGATTCGAACCTGCGTCCGTAGCGGTCGCTCGGTTCCAGACTGCACCACCTAGAACCGCACGGCCATTCCGGCCAGCCTTCTTTTAGGAAACTAATTTTAAAAATGATTACAAACTCATTACGAAATACACTAAATTTAGAGCTGACATTAGGCTCAGAGCAAACTTAACTCCAATTAACAACTTCAAAGCTTTATTTAAAATCTTCAATTGTTTTGTTATTGAACAGCTTCACTAGCTGATACTAAATTATTACTGCTCCCCTAGGTAATTCTTTGTGTCAGATCAGTTCAAGAAATTTACATTAATATAACCACAAATCAATAAACCCTTCCATCTCTCTGACAGCACAATGACCCATCAAAAATTTTCTCGAAAAGTTCCCAGTAACCCAGTGGAGCCATGTTAATTGTATCAATGACAGGTATTACATTCCCCACCATTAACTCACTGGCACATGCGTCTACATCCTGATCTAAAGGATACTGGACAATTCCTGTTACAGCCTTTCGGGGGTTGTAGGGGAGTCTTTGTTGTTGTTATTGTTGTTGTTGTTCTGCTGTTGTGTTCTTCAGTCCTAAGTCTGATTTTTGCAGCTCTCAATGATACTCAATCCCGTGCGGGCCTCTTCATCTTCCTCCTTTTGGTCGAGTTGTGCCACAAATTTTTTGTCTCCCCTATTCTTTTCAGTACCTCCTTATTAGTTATTGAGGTCGAAATTAATTGTGACTGCGAAGTTATTTCTGTCGCGCATAACAGGTGTAGGTGAAACAAGTTAATTGTCCGATACCGCTACGACAGGTCTAGAGTCATTCAAGGAAAGTCTATGGTCAGTAGTGCGTAAATATCGAGACTATTTAAAACTAGTTGGAGGCATCTTAACCTACTGCGTATAGTCTGGAATGTCTATGGATTCATAGGTGAGGTTAGAGATACAGTCGTGCGAAATACTTTAGAAAACTTTTTCTGAAAACTGTCTTGAGCAGCTAGCTCGGAAGCGCACGCGCATTGGAAATATCTTGAACCTTGTAGCTACAAATGTCAGTCTAGAAACGGGGATTAGCTATCATGATATCATTATAGCACCCATCGTTACAACGGTTAGTAAATCATCAAGAAGTCTAGGAGAGTGTTTCTGCTAGACAGAGCAGATAAGCAGTTGTTAGCATCTCACTTAGACAGTGAATTGACATCACTTAGTTCCAGTAAGATGGACGGAGAGAAATTATGGGCAAAGATTAAGCTGATTGGAAACAGTGATCTGGAGAGTTATGTGCCAAATAAGTGGATAAAGGATGGAAAAGACCGACCATCGTTTAATAACAAAATTCGGAATATGCTGAGCAAGCACAGGCTGTTGCACTCTTGGTTCAAAAGAGAATGCACAAAATACGTTAAGCAAAGGTCAGTAGAGATTCATGCATCTGTGAAGAGATATAAACGCGAATCATACAACTACCACCGTCACACCTTAGCAAAGATCTGGCAGAGGAGGATTCGAAAGGAAATAAATCACCAGGTCCGGATGGAATCCCAGTTCGAGTAGCACTAGGAACCTACATCCCCAATTATTTGCTGGATGTATTCCAATTTCTGTCTTCATCTACAATTTTTGCCCTCTACAGCTCCCTCTAGTACCATGGAAGTTATTCCCTGACGCCTTAACGGAAATCCTATCATCCTGTCCATTGTCCTTGTTAGTGTTTCCCACAAACTCCATTCCTCTCCGATTCTGCGCAGAACCTCCACATTCCTTACCTTATCAGTCCACCTAATTCTCAACATTCCTCTGTGACACCACATCTCAAATGCTTCGATTCTCTTCTGTTTTGGTTTTCCCACAATCCATGTTTCACTCCCATTCAATGCTGTGCTCCAAATGTACATTCTCAAAAATTTCTTCCTCACATTAAGCCCTATGTTTGATACTGGTAGACTTTCGTTGACCAGGAATGACTTTTTTGCCAGCTCTAGTCTCCTTTTTTTGTCCTTCTTGCTCCGTCTGTCATTGGTTATTTTGTTCCCTAGGTAGCAGAATACCTTAACTTTGTCAACTTCTTAACCATTATTCCTGATGTTAAGTTCCTCGCTGTTCTCATTTATGTTACTTCTCTTTACTTTCCTATTTCTTCGATTTACACTCAATCCATATTTTGAACTCATTAGACTATTCATTTGATTCAGCAGATCATTTAATTCTTCTTCACTTTCACTAAGGATAGCAATGTCATCAGTGAATCGTATTATTGATATCCTTTCACTTTGTATTTTAATTTCAGTACCGAATTTTTCTTTAATTTGCATGATTGTTTCTTCGATAAAACAGATTGAACAGTAGGGGCGAAAGACTACATCCCTGTCTTACGCCATTTTTAATCACAGCACTTCGTTCTTGGTCGTCCAGTCTTATTATTTTCTCTTAGTTCTTGTACATATTGTATATTAACGGTCTGTTCCTATAGCTTACCCGTTTATTTCTCGGTATTTCAAACATCTTGCACCATTTTAATTGTCGAACGCTTTTTCCGAATCGACAAATCCTGTGAAAGTATCTTGATATTTCTTTAGTCTTGCTTCCATTATTAACCGCAACGTCAGAAAGGCCTCTCTGGTGTCTCTATCTTTCCTAAAGCAAACTGATCATAATCAAACACGTCCTAAGTTTTCTGTTCCATTCTTCTGTATATTATTCTTGTAACCAGCTTGATGCATGAGCTGTTAAGCTGATTGTGCGATAATTCTCGCTCTTGTCAGATCTTGCAGTCTTCGGAATTGTGTGATTGTATTTTACTGAAAGTCGGATGGCATGTCACCAGACTCATACATTCTACACACCAACGTGTCGTTACCACTTCCTTCAATGATTGTGATGGAATGTTATCTATCCTTTCTGCCCTATTTGGTCTTAAGTTCTCCAAAGCTCTAATAAATACTGATTCCAATACTAGATTCTCTCTCTCTCTTCTAAATCGACTCCTGTTTCTTCTTCTATCACATAAGGCAAATATTTCCCTTTTAGAAGCCATCAACGAACTCTTTCCACCTGTCCGCTCTCTCCTCTGCATTTAACACTGCGATTCTCGTGGCACTTTTAATGTTACCTCCATGACCTTTAATTTCACTGAAGGTTGTTTCTGCTTTACTGTTTGCTGAGTCAGTCCTTTCGACAATCAGTTCTTTTGCGATTTCTTCACAGTTTTCATGCAGCCATTTCGTCTTAGCTTCCCTGCAAATCCTACTCATTTCATTCCTTAGCGGCTTGTATTTCTATATTCCTGAATTTCCTTGAACATTTTTGTACTTCATTCTTTCAAGTGTATGTCGTCATTTCTTAGTACTTCCGTATCCCGCTTCTTTGCTTATTGATTCTGCCTAACTAATCTCTTCAACTTGAGCCTACTCTTCATCACTACTACAATGTGATCTGAGTCTATATCTGCCCCTGGATTTTTCTTACAATCCCGTGTGTGATTTCGGAATCTCTGTCTAACCATGATGTAATCTAACTGATATCTCCCCTTATTACCCGGCCTTTTCCATGTATACCTCCTCCACTTGTGATTCTTGAATAGAGTATTAGCTAGCTGAAATTTGTTACAGAACTCAATTAATCTTTATCCTCTCTCCTTCCGTATCTCAAGCCCATATTCACCTGTAACTTTTTCTTCTACTCCTTCACCTACATCTGCATTACAGTCCCCTTGACTATTAGATTTTCAGCTCCCTTTACGTATTGTATTATCCTCTCAATACCCTCATATTTTTTTATCTCTTCATCTTCAGCTACTGTCGTTGTCGGTGTTGGTTTGCTGTCGAATCTGATAAGAACAATCCTATTACTGAACTGTTTACAGTAACACATTCTTTGCCCTACCCTCTTATTCATAACGAATCCTACCTCTTTTATACCACTTTCTCTGCTGTTGACATTACCCTAAACTCATCTGACCAGAAACCCTTGTCATCTTTCCATGTCACTTCACTGACCCCTATTACATTATGTGATCAAAATTATCCGGACACCCACAAAAACTTACTTTTTCATATTAGGTTCATTGTGCTCACACCTACTGCCAGGTACTCCACATCAGAGACCTCAGTAGTCATTAGACATCGTGAGAGATCAGAATGCTCCGCTCTGCAGAACTCACGGGCCGGCCAGGCTGGCAGAGCACTTCTAAGCACTACAGTTTGGAACCGCGCGACCGCTACAGTCGCAGGTTCGAATCCTGCCTCGGGAATGGATGTGTGTGATGCCCTTATGTTAGTTAGGTTTAAGTAGTTCTAAGTTCTACGGGACTGATGGTCTTAGAAGTTAAGTCCCATAGTGCTCAGAGTAATTTGAACAATTTCAACTCATGGACTTCGAACGTGGTTAGGTGATTGTGTGTCGCTTGTGTCTTACGTCTGTACGCTAGATTTCTACACTCCTAAACATCCTTAGGTCGTCTGTTTCCGATGTGATAGTGAAGTGGAAACGTGATGGGATATGTACAGCACAAAAGCGTGCAGGCTGACCTCGTCTGTTGACTGACAGAGACCGCCGACAGTTGAAGATGGTCGTAATGTGTATAAGGCAGTCATCTATCCAGACTATCACATAGGAATTCCAAACTGCATCAGGATCCTCTGCAGGTACTATGACAGTTAGGCGGGAAGTGAGAAAACTTGGATTTCATGGTCGTATGGCTGCTCATAAGCCACACATCACGGCGGTAACTGCCAAACGACGCCTCGCTTGGTGGAAGAAGCATAAACGTTGGACGATTGAACACTGGATAAAAGTTGTGTGGAATGACAAATCACGTTACCAATGTGGCAATCCGATGGCAGGGTGTGGGTATGGCAAATGCGTTATCTGCCAGCGTGTGTAGTGCCAACAGTAAAATTCGGAGGCGGCAGTGTTATGGTGTGGCCATGTTTTTCATGGAGGGGGCTTGTAACCCTTGTTGTTTTGCGTGACACTATCGCAGCACAGGCCTGCATTGATATTTTAAGCATCGTCTTGCTTCCCACTGTTGACGAGCAATTCGGGGATGGCGATTGCATCTTTCAACACGCTCGAGCACCTGTTCCTAAGGCACTGCTTGTGACGAAGTGGTTGTACGATAATAACATCCATGTAACGGACTGGCCTGCGCAGAGTCCTGATCTGAATCGTATAGAACACCTTTGGGATGTTTTGGAATGCCTACTTCGTGCCAGGCCTCATCGACAGACATCGAAACCTCTCCTCAGTACAGCACTCCGTGAAGAATGGTCTGCCATTCCCCAAGAAACTTTCCAGCACTTGATTGAACGTATGCCTGCGAGAGTGAAAGCTGTCGTTAAGATTAAGGGTGGGCCAACGCCATATTGAATTCGCGCATTACCTATGGAGGGCGCCACGAAATTGTAAGGCATTTTTAGTCAGGTGTCCGGATACGTTTGATCACTCAGTGTGTAAACAGATTGAGCTTTTACATTTCTCTTTTCAGATTTTCTGACTTTCCTACCGCGTTCAAGCTTATGACATTCCTCGCCTCGACTGGTAGAACGTTATCCTAGCGTTGGTTATTCAGTCTTTTTTTCATGGTCATCTCCCCATTGGCTGTCCCCTCTCTAAGATCCGAATGGGGGACTATTCCGGAGTCTTGTGCCAATGGACAGATCAATTACAGGCTACATGTCCTGTGGATACACGTTGCGTGTCTTTAATGCTGTGGTTACCATTGCCTTCTGCATCATCATGCCATTCATCATTGCTGAGTCTTCCTCCTTTAGGGCCAGTTACCCAACCTAAGGACTAGAGAGTGCCCTGAACCTCTGTCCGCTCCTTCGCCCTCCTTTGCAAAGAATGAGGGTGACTTCTTATGCAGGAAATCTTCGGCCGCCAGTGCTGATTATTAATCAAAATTTAAGCTGCAGCGGGTTTCGAACACAGGACCGAGGACGTTTTAACTACTGTTGAGAGACATAATTGCATAGGCTTCCGCGGCCAGAGTCAGTCGTCATAAGACGTATTTATCAACATGAATGGCAACTTCAGTAGCTGCATGAACTCCATTCACCTGACTCCTTAAGCATTAAAATGTGGTAGTGTAAACATATGCTTTACTCGCTAACGGTGTCGCTTGCAACACTCTGGGACGCGCCCTCTACTTCTTTGCCCTTTTCTATATTTCTTTGCGATCTCTGCTCATTGTTCCTGGGTAATGTGTCGGTGAATACTCCTAATAGTGTCGCTGTTAATGAGGTCCCCCAACTCTCCTCATTACTAGGAAATCTCTTCTGTTACATGGCACTGCCGCATTTACTAATGAAGACACCACGAAAGCAGAGGACAGTCTTTATGTCGCATCTCATCTTTCGTGGAGAAGTGTTCCGAGAGATGGAAAGCGCATCTTCGTCAGTATTCAGTGTCGTTCGAGCGAAACAACGCTCACTGCTTTATCAGACTAAAATCCGCAGATTGTACATCGTCAGTTGAAAACGTTCCGGGACTGATTTTCTTCGTGGCACATGAACGGCGTCAGCACACTAACTACGGTGGCAGCTCGAACTGTAAAAAACATACGGGCATTCGACCAGTTAATTGCCAGCAGACAGCGTTACGAAGTGGATGCGATGCTGTCAACCTTGTTGTGTCACAAATCGCAATGGAGCAACATCTCTAAATCAAAGGTTGAAGACATCCTCCATAATTATTTGAAGAACAGAAAGTTGTGTAAATTTTGTTCCGCTCAACCTGACTTCCGGGAAAAAAAAAACCAACTCGTCGCCTGCCTCGACCTGATTGATATGCCAATCATGGAGAATTCTTCGCTTCGGGTGTCGAGACCTGATGTTATTAATGTTATTAATACAATAATGGAATATACTTCAAAAGGACAAAGTGCTCAACTTCACGCGAAGGATCAATGCTCTGGCGACATAACGGACAATCAAGCAAAACTGACGCACGAGTTAAACAACATACCAAAGATGGACTTTCCTGACAGTTTCACTTGGTCGTATGAAGGTTTGGTGAGTTCCACTCAAGTGGGTTGTGGGAGGAGACTGTGTAGAACAGCTGAAGCGTTAAAAGCACCATCTTAACTAGTCTTCATCTTTTATTAATCCAGTTTTGTACTGACGTGGGACGTCAACGAGCCTTTTAGTGCTCTCGAAAAAAGTTTTTTTTTTTTTTGAGTCATCAATATTTTGACTGGTTTGATGCGGCCCACTGCGATTTCCTCTCCTGTGCCAATCTTTTCATCTCAGAGTAGCACTTGGAACCGCCGGCCGCGGTGGTCTCGCGGTTCTAGGCGCGCAGTCAGGAACCGTGAGACTGCTACGGTCGCAGGTTCGAATCCTGCCTCGGGCTTGGATGTGTGTGATGTCCTTAGGTTTGTTAGGTTTAAGTAGTTCTAAGTTCTAGGGGACTAATGACCACAACAGTTGAGCCCCATAGAGCTCAGAGCCATTTGAACTTGGAACCTACGTCTTCAATTATTTGCTTGGTGTATCGTAATGTCTGTCTTTCTCTACAGTTTTTACCCTCGAAAGTACCCTGTAATGCCATGGACGTTATTCCCTGATGTATTAAGATATGTCCTGTTATCCTTTGTACGCAGATAAAAAAATTCGAGGTGTGATCAATCAAGGGATGAAACGTAGATTAAGAGAACTGCATAACGGTTGGCATTGTGTTGCTGCAGCTGTCTTAACATGTACTGGACAGCTTATTTTCTGGGGAAAAAAACCATACTTGAGGACGTACCAGATAATCAACATTTTGGTATCAAAATACTCAATAAATCAGAATCATATACTCTGACTTGACAGGAAATACCCTAATCAGAAGATAAAAAAAGGGAGGAAAGGAACTACTGGTATGAGCCTTTAGCTCTTGTTCGTCAACGAAAGGTTCTGACATCTGTGTGAAGCGTATCCTGTCGCAGAACGTGTCGCGAAGTGTGTTCCCTTCAGATAAGCGAAAGTAGAAAATACTGATAAAGAGAATAGAGAAATAAATGCAACACAGAGAAAGAGGTAAACTTCGAACATTTCTTCTTTCGACATTGGAGCCAGACTGCTTGAGATTGTTGTTATGTGTGTGTGTGTGTGTGTGTGTGTGTGTGTGTGTGTGTGTGTGTGTGTGTGTGTGCGTGTGTCAGTTGCGTTTGCGTGACTGTGTGCCTGCGTGTATGTTGTCTATTTTTCTATATGGCGAGTCGCAACTATTCTTTTCGTTACAATTAGAGACTAAACTTATTTGTTCTTATATTTTAGTTCCTTGATTGCAATAAGCGAGAAAACACGCAGAGCATTTTAGTCACCTGCTACGTTTTGGAATCATTCACAAACACTTTATGCTTCCCTTATTTGTGTATAAACGTAAAAATGCTACTATATCTCACATAAAAAATATGTTTTGATTCTGTTTCAATCCTTTAAATTGCAACATTGCTTTACTTAGTTGTTTTGACGATGATTAATGAGAGGTTGTGTAATTTCGTGTGTAAAAGTGAAAATAAAAAAAAAAAATATTTCTGAAAATTATGTTTGGTAGTGTACTGTTCGTTTTAGAGCCCAAATTATCCTTTGGTTACATTTTACAGTCTTCCTGAAGGTATTGTCAACATGGCGACACTCAAAACACTACCCAAATACGAATAAAACGGTGGTTTTGCTACCGAGGGTCAAAAGTGATCCATATGATATTACTAGGGGTGCGGCGAAGTCTGGTACTTCTAGTGTTAAGGAACAGAACGAGCTGAGTTGTAAGTAATCTATACACTTCGATATTTTAGTTTTGGAAAGAGCATAACACTTGTTCCATACTTGCACAATGGACCGACACCTGTGATATTCACCAGTATTCTCATTCCATTATTGTAGCTATCGTCCCACGAAGACTGCTCTGTACCAGTCTAACCCATGTCACCCATACAATTACACACGTTCTCTCTAGATGCCTGCATGCTGATGTATAGTAGATACGAGCCTGACACATTTGAGAGTGTTGTGGTGACATAACAGACGATTAAGAAGAAGAAGAAATGTATGGTTTATACATGATGGAGAAGCAGACACAAGGACGATTGAAACATTTTACGTAAATCACCTGTACTATCAATTTTGTAGTACTGTCCTAGTGTTGGGATTCCACATCACAAAGGTACTGGAAAGAGAGAAATGATTGCAGAACATAAAGAATCGCTCCTAACGCTATGTGAGTCTGCACTTCAAACATGTTATTATGTTAAAGCAGTGTGGTTTCCGATATATTAGTAATGTGGAATGCAGCGTTGTTAATACCTGAATACTCGAAATGAGAGATATTTCCAACACCTGACATACCTTCACCCTGAAAGTTATCTGCCCTACTCACTATGGCGAGAAACTTTAAGGTAACATGGCTACTACCTTCTACATCAAAGGGGGAAAAAAACATGGATTCTTATCTTTCTGGAGGTGTACAGCATTCACTGTTCACATCTGATTACGGTTTGGAAATTATGCTATGCTCACATCACTCCTATAACATGAGTGTCAGCAACGGAAAATGCATGAAACAACGACATATTATGAGGAAATAGACAAATGCATAGCAGTGGTGTTTGACGTGTGAAATTACACACCACGCTGCACAATCTCTTTCACAAACATCTGACAAGGAACTGTAAACACAGGGATTGCAGTGCCTCACAAACCACTGATGCCGCTCTCTGAACCCCACCACGATGATCTGGTCTCTTTAGGATCTCTGTGCGATGTCACGAATTCCGATTTCAGAACTTAATTGAAATGGAAATATCTTGTGGTACTTAATTCTGGTGTGGTTTTTGCCAAATGTTCGTAAATAAACGACCACATCCATACACCTTCCATATCAACCTCTTTCTCCTGTTTTTCAATCCTTTTTATTCCAGAAACATAGACACCGGCAATGAGCGAGGTCAGTGATTGTACGTAGCACTGCCAACTCTCATACTCATCTACATTAAGTTACATTTTTCTACATTTTGCAAGCTGACGGTCAACATATTAAATTAGAATTTCTGTGTAAGTCATCTTGTATCCTTTTATAGTGACTCGATACCTTCCCATAAGCTAAAGCGCTGTCAGCAAACACTTGCATTTTGCTGGTCACTCTGTCAGATGAAATGAAATGTCGTGTGTCCGGGACCTCCCGTAAGGTAGACCAGTCCCTGGTGCAAGTCTTTTTAGTTGACACTACTTCGGCGATTTGCGTGTCCATGAGGATTACATGATGATAAAGGCAACACATCACCCGGTGCCCAAGCGGAGAAAGTCTCCGACCCAGCCGGGAATCGAGCCTGGGCCTCTCACAGGACATTCTGTTGCAATGTCCACTCAGCTATGGAGGCTAACGTGTGTCAGATCTTTCACGTCCAACGGGATAGTCCTATTACACTTTTTGGTGCACTCCTTATGAACATTTGCCATCGACGACATCATTCTGGGTTCTATTATTTAAAAAGTCCTCGAGCTACTGACACATCTATTTTTATTTATTTATTTATTTACACGTCAAGTTCACAAATTGAGGAGCAAATCTCCATGGTCATGGAATGTGTCAGTACATGGACTTACAACATAGAAGTAATAACAGATAAAAGTAAAATGTTTATAAACCCAAAAAAGTCAAGCCATAAGTTTAAGTAAACACAATCAACAGTATAACATAAGAATGTGAGTAAAGGGCGGGTTGTGGCGCCCTGAAAATATTCTAAGTTCGGAGTTGGCATGGTCACACGGGCTGCTCGGCAAGCTGGCTTTCGTCAGCAGCCATGTGGTGCTGAACATTAGCCAGAGCAAGAGGGGTAGCCCCAGCGCGTGGTCCAGGCCTTCCGCGTGGCTGGGAATTCGATGTTGACACTGTGTCGAGGACTGTGCTTTGTGTCGATGAAGGAGATTTGTATGCCGGGAGTGCTAATGATGACGGACTTTGTGAAACCATAATGGCATTTCACAGTTCATGTAAAAATTGATAATAGCCAGAGGAATCATGATACCTTAAAAAGAAACTTGTACATTACCATTATTTGCACGAAGATTCTGATGGTGTAATCAGGTTTTCAATATCTTTATTAATTTAAAGTTTAGTATCTAACTGCAAATTATGCAAGTAACATCCAGCAACGAACATCCAAAATCTAAACGGTTCATCCGATTTTGTCGATCGACGTGTCTTTAGAAAGCTGTTAGTGTAAACCTAAATTGGTATGAATTACAGGCATCTAACTTGAATAGTAAATGCGTTATTGGAGGTCAAAATGGCCGATTACTATTGATCGCATCAGGCCATAAGAACTCCACAGTTACACGAAAAACGGTAGCAGCATGCTTATAAATACATATTTACTCGTATATGTCTTTGTTTATATCCGATATATACTATTCATGAAGATATTGGTCAAATATATCCTGTGTTTCAGAAAGCACAGAGACACACAGAGGCTACTGGCCTACTTTTGCTTCTATTCTTTTGATATATGTTTATTTAATTTGTTTATGTATTTAGTAATGTGATTTGATGGGTAGGTCACATAACTACTGAGGAGTTATTGAATAGAATTGGGGAGAAGAGGAGTTTGTGGCACAACTTGACAAGAAGAAGGGATCGGTTGGTAGGGCATGTTCTGAGGCATCAAGGGACCACAAAAAGCATTGGAGGGCAGCGTGAGAGAAAAATCGTAGAGGGAGACCAATAGATGAATAAACTAAGCAGATTCAGAAGGATGTAGGTTGCAGTAGGTACTGGGAGATGAAGAAACTTGCACAGGATAGGGTAGCATGGAGAGCTGCATCAAACCAGTCTCACGACTTAAGCCCACAACAACAACAACAACATTTAATAATGTGTGTTAGAGCGTGTTTATGGTCCAGCTGTAGAAATGTTTATTTAATCTCAAGTTATTTAAATGTAAATCCAGTATTTCGTATGTGTTTCAATAAGCGTGTGAGTGTGTGTTGGCTTGGAGGCATGGTTGGTGCGCTCTAGCCAATCAAAGCTCTCTTTACTACGGTAAGCGACTACCGAAGTTAATTGAGGGACTGTTCGGAAGTGGGGGAGGAGCATCGTGTCGCACAGGACACGAGAGAGTGCTGGATGGGAACGCGTGACGGACGGTCGCAGGGAACACTTGGAGAGTGTTGAGCAGTTGCCGACTTGTGCACTTGTGAGATTTCCGTGGCTTCTGCAGTGAAGACATAGTATGCGTTTAGAAGTGAATATCTCACGAACAATGTTGTTGCTCATAACTAATTAAGTGAATTAGGAATCTATTGTTTGCCTGTTATTCAACTTATAGTTTATTTAACTGCTGGACCATCGACACCAATAAGTGTTATGTAGTAATAAACGGCACTCTGAAAGGTACTTCTGCTATCATACTCATCATTTAAAGTCGTTAAAATAGTACCTGCAGATTTTATTTAATTGCAGTCTTTCATTTATAAATTTCTATGTTACATTGAAAATTCGCAGTTGCCGAGTGATAGGAACCTTCGACCATTCGATTCATGTGTGTACTCATATTGTGTACTATAGACTCAGCAGTATTTGGCATGTAATGCGGCAACTACGTATTCCATCCCCTAGCCACGAAACCAGCCAAAACTTTTAACATTTCAACTCTGAGTCTGAGGGTACGTAGTTGAGGGCCACCATTATTTTTTTTTGAAAGACCGCAAGAATCAGCTTAAGTTTTCAAGGAATTCCTCAACAGAATAGGAGTGACCTATGAGGAAACTCTTCAGTTTCGATTTGAAGGCTCGTGGATTACTGCTATTATTTTTGAATTCTTGTGGTAGCTTATTGAAAATGGATGCAGAAGTATACGGCGCACTCTTCTGCACAAAAGTTTAGGAAGTGTGATCCAGATTCAGGTTGGATTTCTGCCGAGTATCAACTGAGTGAATGCTGCTTATTCTTGGAAATAAGCTGATACTTTTTAACAAGGAACGACGGCAAAGAATATCTATATTGACAGGCCAATGTCGAAATGCCCAGACTAGTGAAAAGGGTCGACAAGAGGTTCGCGAACTTACAGCTCTCATTGCCCGAACCGCCCGTTTCTGAGCCAAAAATATCCTTTTAGAATGGGAAGAGTTACCCTAAAATATAATACCATACGACATACGTGAATGAAAATAAGCAAAGTAGACTACTTTTCGTGTCGAACCATCACTTTCTTCAGATATCGTTCGAATAGTAAAATTAGCAAGCATTAAGTCTACGAGCCGGCGGCGATGGCCGAGCGGTTCTAGGCGCTTCAGTCTGGAACCACGCGGCTGCTGCGGTTGCAGGTTCAAATCCTGCCTCGGGCATGGATGTGTGTGATGCCTTTAAGTTAGTTATGTTTAAGTAGTTCTAAGTCTAGGGGACTGATAACCTCAGATGTTAAGCCCCGTAGTGCTTAGAGCTATTTGAACCATTAAGTCTATGAACAAGATCCTCAACGTGGGCTTTTCACAACATCTTACTATCTATCTGAACACCTAGAAATTTGAATTGTTACATTTCACTAATCATATGCCCATTCTGTGAAATTAAAAATTCGGGTTTTGTTGGATTGTGTTTTAGAAACTGTAAAAACCGAGCCTTACCGTGATTTAGTGTTATGTCATGAACTACACACGCCACACAGCCACACACTCATAGATATAATAGCAACAAAGCGACCAGATAAAATAATCCGCGCCAATCAGACACCCGCTCCGGGACTCTCTGCTCATGACGTGATATTCTTAAATTACTCAATGCATACTACCAAAGAAAAATCTCACCTGGTAACCTACAGAAACTTAAAAATGTTAACCATGATGCTCTTCAAAAGGATTGCTCAGACATCCCTTGTCATGATATAAGCAATGAACCGACTTTACACTGAAAAATTCGGCAATTATGTCGCAAAATTACTGCACTGTATGATAAACATGCACTGTCAAGGTAAAGAGAGCTCCCGCTCCGTGGCTCACCACTGCATTACGCCAGTTAATGAATAAACGTGATGCTGCACATACGGTTTTCAAGCGTAACCCAACTCCCGAGGCGTACGAAGCTTATAGGAAACTCCGAAACAGAACCAAGCAAAGCGTGAAGAATGCCAAAATGAGACATTCCCGCTCTGTCGTATGCGGCATATCAAAACCTGCTGCACTGTGGAAAAAGCTGCGCAGTTTCGGTATAGGGAAGCGAAGATCTGACGCTGTTTATCAAGCGTCTGCAGAAGAATTAAACAATTTCTTCTCAACAGCTGTAAACTGCCACGCAGCCACAAATTACGAGCCCCAAGATATCAATCTCTCGAGAAACAAGTTTTTCCTAAAACATGTCACTACCGGCACAGTACACAAGGCAATTACGAGAATCTCTTCCGAGGCAGTAGGAAATGATGGAGTGAGCATTGGCATGATTAAGAACGTCGTAGACACTATTATTCCAGTTATCACAGACATCTTCAACCTGTCTCTTGTCAGTAGTACGTATCCTACTGAGTGGAAGCAAAGTTTAATTCGACCTATACCCAAGACTGACAACCCTAAGTCGCCAGATGACTACAGGCCGATCAGCATACTACCTGCAATATCTAAAGCCCTAGAATACATCGTCCATGAACAACTGACGGATTACCTCAAAACTCATAACATCCATGACGAATATCAGTCAGGCTTTCGAAAGAATCATAGTACAGCAACTGCATTAATCAAAGTAACTGATGACATTAAACATGCTACGGACAGACATGAAGCTACTATCCTAACACTGCTTGACTCTAGCAAGGCTTTTGACGCAGTTGACTTCTACATATTTTACTAATTAAAATGAAACAGCTGAATTTCTCAAACAGCGCAATACACTGGTTCGACAGCTACTTCAAAAACAGAAGTCAACAAGTCATTTGTGGGTCGGAAAAGTCATCATGGAAAAACGTGTGCCCTGGAGTTCCCCAAGGCTCCGTCCTTGGTCCACTACTCCTCTCACTGTACATTAATGATATTTATTCAGTGATTCACTCCTGCAACTACCATATATATGCCGACGACATCCAACTGTACATAAGTGCAAGCCCCAAAAACATTGCTGACGCAGTAGCAAGTATGAACGCAGATCTTTGCTCTGTTTCTGGATGGGCACAGACCCTAGGTCTGAAACTAAACCCCAAGAAATCCCAGGTCATACTTATATCTCATCCAAAGTTAATCAGCCGGTACTTTCGCGTCACAGTCCCTCAAATACTCCTCAATGGTACCCAACTACCATACCAAAAAACAATAAAAGACCTTGGAATAATCTTGGATGAACACCTAAACTGGGAAGAACAAACAGTCACAGCTTGCCAGATATCGCTCTCCTCCCTATATGCAATTCAAAAATTGAGAAAAATATTTCCAACCCATGTTAAACAAAAATTAGTCCAAACACTAGTCTTGCTAATCTTTACTACTGTGATGTAGTTCAACTCGGTACAAATAGTGAAAATTCTAGATGCCTCGAGCTAGTGATGAATGCTTGCGTTAGATACGTGTGCAATATTCGGTTGTATGATCATATCAGTCCTTTATACTCCCAGCTAGGTTGGATACGCCCACATAAGGCACGCGATCTCAAAACGACGTGCTTAATTCATCGATTTCTTAGCCACTGGTGCCCCCAATACTTATCCTCTCACATTAAACACCTATCATCATTCCACAATCGCAATACCAAATCGGATACGTCTAGCATCTTGGCTGTACCTTTACATGACACAAAATCTTTCTCCGTGTCATTCTCCATCTCAGCCATACGACTATGGAACGCGCTCCTCGGTGATCTGCGTCTTATCCAGAACTACTCAACATTCAAGAGGGAACTCAAAACTTACATATTAGAGATGGTATAGCCACCATTGTTGTGCCCCTCTGATCTCCTTCTTTCTCCTCTCCACCACAGCTTCGAAGTTTACCATTCTATTTCTCTTCCTCTAACCTATCTACCTCTTATATATCTCTTTTACCCCATTCTATCGTCCTATGTCTCTGCTCGATGAGAATAACTCACAAGCTGCAAGAACATGACGAGAAAATTCCCAACTAACAATAGGACTGACATTCACAAAAGAACAGTATATTTACTTTCATATACATAGTCATTACTCTTATTATTATTATCATTATTATTCTTGATTGTTATAATTATTTTTTATTGTTATAGTTATCATTGTACTACTGTTATAATCTCTATTTTTTTCTTTAACATCAATACTGCATATTATGTTATATGTCCTTCATGTTCTGTAGAAACTGTAACTCAAAATGCATAAATAAATAAAAATAAATACATTTGAAACCGAGCCAGTGCTTTACACAACATCCTTTACTACAAGCTAGTGTCATCAGTTACCCGTAATATTAGAGGGCCTATTATTTATGTAAATAAAGAACAGGAGTGGCCCAACCACTGATCCCTAGGGCACTTCCCATTTGACCTTACCCCACTCAGACCTCACATGACAGCCATTCTCATCGCCATGAATAATGACCTTTTGCTGTCTGTTCTTAAAGTAAGAGTTGAACCAATTGTCAGCTACTCCTTGTATTTCGTAATCGTCCAACTTCTGGAGCAATATTTTGTGATCAACACAAACGCTTAGTTAAATAAAAAAAAACATGCCTAGCGTTCGAAACCTTTTGTTTAACCCATACAGTACATGAGAGAGAAAAGAGATTACAGCGCTTTCAGTTGTTAAATGACTTCTAAAGCTTAACTGTACATTTGATAGCAAATTATGTGTTATGAAATGATCAATTATCCTTACATACACAGTCTTTTCAATAACGTTAGCAAACACCGATGGCATAGATATAGGTATAAAGTTGTCTAATGATCCCTTTCTCCCTTTTTATAAAGTGGCTTTACTACTGTACCATCTGGGAACCTATTCCACATACTCGTACCGACGTTTAACAGTTTACACTGCGGCACCATATCACTTTCCCGCAATCTAGGAATTTGGAATCTACGTTTTCCCTTTCATCCATGGATCGAAAGATATCATTTGGGAAAAGAGCAAGATCAGTTTAGCACAAGCGATGCTTTTGAATCCATATTGCTTTATGGACAGGAGCTCTTCAGTTTTAAGGAAATTTATTACGTTCCAAATTAAAATATATTCAAAAACTCTGCGGCAAGGATACTGTTCTGTAATTTTGCGGGTCTCTTCTGGTACCCTTCTTATATACAGTATTCACCTCCGTTTTTTTCCAGCCACTTGGAACTTTGCAACTGTGATAAACGCAAGCTAAGTGATGGTCCAGTGCCACAGCGCGCTCTCTATGAAATCGAACGGAGATTCCATCCAGACTTGGTGACCCATTTGTTTTCAACTCTTTCAGATTCTGCTCTACGCTAGGGATACCTATTACTATGTCGTCCATACGGGAGGCAAGTGGGTAACATAGGAACCGTTTGCGGATGCACTTTGAGGTGATGCATCAAGGACTTCGACGAAGCTTGAGATTAGGTTAGTGGGCGGGTAAGAAGAAGATAACGAGGTGGTTTGTTGGGTTACAGAAGGGGAGAATTTTAAAGGTCATCCTCGGCGTGAGATAAGAACCATTGTAAAAAGTGGTGTTTTGTAGGAATCTTGTCACTGTGAACATCTTTAATACAAAGATTTCGCTACTCAGTTATGCAGTGTCTATGTGTGTTAGCACAAGACGACAACCCAGCCTAATGTGAGGCTAACTGCAGTGCTGCAAACTGAAAAACATCACACTACACTGTAACATTGTTTTTCTGCAGATGACCTAACGACAGCCTGCTATTGTTGTACCAGGCCTGTTTAATGGCTGCCAAAGTGCTAGTTACCAGACAAAAACCGAGAACAATTAGTTTATAAAATCGTTTCACATGTCTACAATCTCCAAGCTTGTTCGAAAGATAAGAACTGAGAGTATAAATGAATGATTACACTGTCCTGTAAGTAACGTCAACGTTGGGAAAAATGAACTTCATGTTTTTAATTTACGTAAAGCATAAACTAAAATTTTCATATGGCAAAATATTACACAGTTTACAAATGTATTATTGAAGGAGCGATGTGTGATTTGAACCTCTGCATGAAGTAATGAAACATTTAAATCGGTAGTAATTATGATTAATTATTGCTATGAGTTAGTATGGTTGCAGTGTGCTTGTGCTCATAAGGTAGTCTACTTGTTAGCTGGTTCATCCGTACTGGTGATAACAGTTTTAGGGATGCATTTTTTGACTGGTCAATTATTACTCGATCAGGTAGTTCTTATCTTAGCATGAAATTTGGTTTATGTTATGTTAATATTATACAAAGTCTGTATTTGTAAATACACGTTTCTAGGCATCCAGTTGTATGTAATTCTGTATGTTTTCGTTTAGAAACATGTTGGTATTACTTCAAGGTAACGGTTTGTCGCCTTAACATTTACTGAAAACTATTTACAATTTCTAACTAAGTATACATTAATATTCAATATTGCGTAGGCCAAAGAGCACGCCACAGATAGGAACCATAACATACAGTTCCTACATTGAGAGAACAGATCTACTAGGATCTTGTGGAATGGTGAGTATTCTTAAGTTAAAATTATATACTAGGCTCCAGCTTAAAACATTCAAAGAAAGATTTATGTTCTTCGTTTAAATGGGATGCAATGTAACTGAGCATACGGAACCTAATATTCTGATTGTCGCTACAGACAGTAAAAGAGACAGCGCATTTCGTGAGGTCAGTTCTTGTAAAATTTAATTATCAAATAACACAAAGATGTAATACGTTTTCTTAGCAACTACATAAATAGTAACAGGTAAAAAATGAGCAACGTGCATATTATAGATGGACATCTTTCAAAAAGTTTTGCAGGCATAGTTCTTCTCGTAAACTTCAACATTGCAATGTGTATTTCCCAGAAGTTACCGACAGTCTTTGTTTCACCTTGCTCCCAACTTCCAATTGCAGCTGCTAATCGAGACAAAATTCCTTAAAAGGTGAAGTCTCGCAAATTAGTTAAGGGTCGCGGACGTGACGGAATTCCATTAAGGTTCCATTCCGAGGGTGCAAGGCAATTGCCTCGCCCCTAATGGAAATTTTTGCACCTAATAGGAACAATGAAAGACACTTTGTAATTGGAAAGTCTTGCAGCTCACGCGAACGCTTCAAGACCAATAAGCGAAAAAATCGGCTTCCTATTAAAATTAGCAACAGCTACGTTAGAAATTCGTGGTAGATGCGAATGACGGTTAGTGCTTCAGAAAAAAATACGTTGGAAAGAAAAATTTTACTTTTATTCTGGTATTCTTAAAAATGTTTGGCTACCAGGCGGTAAGCGGAATGTGTGTAGCCTGAATGCTGAAGACACTTGATTCTTGTGTTCGAAAGGTGTCTAGTTCGGTACCGAGCACCGGTGTTATCATTTAAGTTTTCTAAGGTGAAGTTTAAATACTTCAGCTATTACCGAAATACCACATTCCTACTTAACTTGAAGACCTTCTTCAGTTAGTGATTCGTTCCAGATAAAAACAAGAATAGGTCGTACTAATGTTATGTACGCTGTCTCCGTTATATATGAATCACACTTTCCTAAAATTCTCCCAATAAACCAAAGTCTACCATTCGCCTTCCCTTATATCACTCATACGTGCTAGTTCCATTTCAGATCGCTGTGCAATGTTACGCGTAGGTGTTTAAACGACTTAAATGTGTTAATCAGTACACTATATGTGCTGTAACCGACCATTGCGCGAATGTTTTTCCTGACCATCAGCATTAACTGACATTTTTCTGCATTTAGGGCAGATGCCATTCATCACACCGAAAGAAATTTCGTCTAAGTCATATTACATCCTCCTACAGTCACTCAACGAGAAGCTCTGCGGTACACTATAGCATCAACAGTAAACGGCAGCAGAATTTTGCTACCCCGGTCCTATCACATTTCCCTGGGGCAATTCTGAAGATACCCTTGTCCGATGCTGTGATCCAAATGATGTGGTCGAATAAGTTTACAGGGTACGTATAACTGATTAGTGGTAACATTAATGAAGATACAATTTTTTAGTCCTAACCATGCAATTACACTTAAAAACAGGTTTTAATATTTCTTTCTGGCTCCCAGTTTTTAGGCAGTAATTCGTCAGTGGAATGCGAGGCGTTGTCCAGGAGAAATTATTTTACGTCCGACATAAAAACTGCTTTGTAACCTATCGAAAATTTTATGTTATTGAGCAACTTAGCAAAGAAATTTTGTTTCTGCATATTGGACTCTTTCCTGACCCACTGACAGCTCTTACAATGGGTAATAAGGACCATTTTTCAATTAGTGTTGTTAGTATGGACATGACTATTCTTCTTAAATTGTTATATATTATTTCTGCCAAATTACATTAGTGAATATATGTACCGTAACGGTACCGCTGAAATACGTAGCTCCTTGAAGAGAAACCAACATGACGTCCAGCGGTGGACATCGCATATCATTCTTACCCGTCGCTTTTATGCAATCAGAACTTTCCTTCTAAGTGATGAGTTACCCTAGAAAATTATTCCATAAGACATTATTGCGTGGAAATATGCAAAATACGCTACTGGCCATTAAAATTGCTACACCACGAAGATGACGTGCTACAGACGCGAAATTTAACCTACAGGAAGAAGATGCTGTGATATGAAAATGATTAGCTTTTCAGGGCATTCACACAAGGTTGGCGCCGGTGGCGACACCTACAACGTGCTGACACGAGGAAAGTTTCCAACCGATTTCTCACACACAAATAGCAGTTGGCCGGCGTTACCTGGAGAAACGTTGTTTTGATGCCTCGTGCAAGGAGGAGATATGCGTACCATCACATTTACGATTTTCATAAAGGTCGGATTGTAGCCCATCGCGATTGCGGTTTATCGTATCGCGACATTGCTGCTCGCGTTGGTCGAGATCCAATGATTTTTAGCAGTATATGAAATCGGTGGGTTCAGGAGGGTAATACGGAACGCCGTGCTGGATCTCAACGGCCTCGTGTCACTAGCAGTCAAGATGACAGGCATCTTATCTTCATGGCTGTAACGGATCGTGCAGCCACGTCTCGATCCCTGAGCCAACAGGTGGGGAAGTTTGCAAGACAACAACCATCTGTACGAACAGTTCGACGACGTTTTCAGCAGCATGGACTATCAGCTCGGAGCCCATGGCTGCGGTTACCCTTGACGCTGCATCACAGACGGGAGCGCCTGCGATGGTGTACTCAACGACGAACCTGGGTGCACGAATGGCAAAATGACATTTTTAGGATGAATCCATGTTCTGTTTACAGCATCAGGATGGTCGCATCCGTGTTTGGCGACATCGCGGTGAACGCACATTGGAAGCGTGTATTCGTCATTGCCATACTGGCGTATCACCCGGTGTGATGGTATGGGGTGCCGTTGGATACACGTCTCGGTCACCTCTTGTTCGCATTGACGGCACTTTGAGCAGTGGACGTTACATTTCAGATGTGTTACGACCTGTGGCGCTACCCTTTATTCGATCCATGCGAAACCCTACATTTCAGCAGGATAATGCACTGTCGCATGTTGCAGGTGCTGTACTGGCCTTGGTGGATACAGAAAATGTTTGACTGCTGCCCTGGCCAGCACATTCTCCAAATCTCTTACCAACTGAAAACGTCTGGTCAGTGGTCGCCGAGCAACTGGCTCGTCACAATACGTCAGTCACTACTCTTGATGAACTGTGGTATCGTGTTGAAGCTGCATGGGCAGCTGTACCTGTACACGCCATCCAAGCTGTTTGACTCCAGGCGTATTAAGACCTTTATTACGGCCAGAGGTGGTTGTTTTGGGTACCGATTTCTCAGGATCTATGCACCCAAATCACGTGAAAATGTAATCACATGTCAGTTCTAGTATAATATATTTGTCCAATGAATACCCGTTTATCATCCGCATTTCTTCTTGGTGCAGCAACTTTAATGGCAAGTAGTGTGTATCAGAAGGCTGATTCGTTTGTTTGCAAGTTTGATAAACCCACGGAGAGCAAAGGTAGCAGAACTTAATTATTTGAGTTCGGTAACGTGCTTCTTTAAGTTTTCATCTGTATGTACACCTAAAAATTTTGAGCATTCTACGCAGTTGCAGACTCCTGCCCATGTTCTACATCAATTATGATTACATTTGTTGTACAGTTTTTTTTTCAAATTATTATTTGAGTCTATTCTCTGAGAACCTCTTCAAAATTCTTTGGAAACATTGTTTACCAACCATTCTGTTGCTTTCTCCCTAACGGGATTTATTGTGACACTACTATAGTCTGCAAAAAGTACTAATTCTGCTTGTTGAATATAAACATATGTAAGGAACTGGAGTGGCCCCAAAATTGAATCCTGTAGGACTCCCTTTGTGATTTCTCCTCAGTGAATAAAATTTTCTAGCCTTCTGAGATTGTCTGAATTATTCAGTACAACATTTTGCATTCTAGAATGAGATTTTCACTCTGCAGCGGAGTGTGCGCTGATATGAAACTTCCTGGCAGATTAAAACTGTGTGCCCGACCGAGACTCGAACTCGGGACCTGCGAAACAGAAGAGCTTCTGTAAAGTTTGGAAGGTAGGAGACGGATACTGGCAGAAGTAAAGCTGTGAGTACCGGACGTGAGTCGTGCTTAGGTAGCTCAGTTGGTAGAGCACTTGCCTGCGAAAGGCAAAGGTCCCGAGTTCGAGTCTCGGTCGGGCACACAGTTTTAATCTGCCAGGAAGTTTCATTTTGCACTCTGTTTGTTAAATATCATTGAAACCAGCTGTGTGTAAAGCCATCAATTCTATAAAAGTTGAATTTTTTATCAGATAGCGGTATGATATATGCAATCGTACTCCCCGCAAAGACCACAGAAAATAGCAACTGGAGATATTTTATCATATGAAGCTTGTATTGCTCGTAAAAAGCATTCTCACAAGCGGAGACCATGACGTTGGGGTCTCGAATTTGCTTCCAACTATGTGCACTTTTAGTAGGCCGTTGCAACAACGCAATATGCAAGTAATAAGATGCACTACTGTGGCAATTCAGAGAAAATCGCAAGAGACGTTTTGCGCGTATGTTATGCACCTGATGTATCTGTGTGTAGGTACCCGACGGTAGAGTTTATGGTGGTGAAGCGGACATTCCCATTTCGCATACCGGACGAGGAGGTTCCACCTGTTCCCGCCTCTATAGTTGCGCTGCGAGAGCTTCCTTGTTTGTCTTCAGTGTCTTGTGAGTCATTGTAAGCGTAACATCGTTGTTTGCCTCTCGTCGTCTAGTGTTTGTGATTCAATTTTGACGCGGCGTTGTCTTGCGCCCTGGTGCCTTCCATGGCTCCCAGGAACGTTCAACGCACAGGTACCGTCAGTTTTAGTTTTGACCAGTCCAAAAATTGGTTCAAATGGCTCAGAGCACTATGGGACTTAACTTCTGAGGTTATCAGCCCCTAGAACGTAGGGCTACTTAAACCTAACTAACCTAAGGACATCAAACACACTCATGCCCGAGGCAGGATTCGATCCTGTGAGCATAGCGGTCACGCAATTCCAGCCTGAAGCCCCTAGAACTGCTCGGTCACACCGGCCGGCTTTTTGGCCAGTCCACACGTCATGTGCAGCTGAGTTTGTTAGATGATTATCTTACAGATACGATCAAGGTCACTTCAGAACACGTTCACACGACTTACATGTGTTTCATGTTACCCGCTCCATGTTGACAGCTTCCTTTTGCAGCACGGGTAAGAAGTCCCTTTCCCTCATCGCAATGACTCTAATAGCATGGTAATTCTTCTGAACAGGGAGCTGGAATGTACGAATGATAGGGTGTTTAACCTTCCGCCCGAATTTGATGACAGTTTCCTCCCGACCGTCCTGTTTCCGTTTGGGGATATACGGAATATACAGCAGGAACGGTGGTCCGCTCAACGTCATTTACAAGTTTATAGCGGTGTCGATCTGTGGATATGGTAGTCAAACGGAATATTTCTTCTCTTTTGCAGGTCTGTGGATACCGTGTACAGATAATTTACACAGGGCAAGGAGCGACTTGTTTTATATGTAGTGAGAGTGGACACTGCCGCACAAATTGCCGGGGCCTTTTCACGATTTTGAAATCCAATTATGAACAACGTAAAAGGGCGAGCTTTAATGGATCTGGTTCTCCAAGTGACAGCCATTGTAGTTAACACGTTTCTGAAAGGCAGGGCGAGCCGTTGTGTGATGGTCGTAGCGCATTTCCGTCGTTAGTTTCGCGTCAGGACTTCGCGGCTGTAGCTTCCTCGCCACCACCACACATTACCAGTAGCCGCACCGCCCACCTGTATCTGATACTGAATTTCCGCAGCCCCCCCCCCCCCCCGCAAACGAAAAAAAAAAATACATAAAGAGAGCGAAAGAGAAGAATCCACCTCTTTACGTTCAGATTCATCCTTTGACATCACCATGGACTGTTAACGACGGTCATTTACAAGTAATCGATGGATACAAGGCCTATACTTTTCTTACTTTGAATGTGAACATAATTAGTTCTGAGCTTAGACTTGCGACGTTGCGACAATTTATTAACGGTGCAGGTGCAGACGTGTTAATTTTGCAAGAGGTGTTATATGAAAATTTTTCATGTCTCGGCTTTCCTACTTTCTTTAATGTGCCTCCTGAACTTTTTGCTGCTACTGCGCTGTTTTAGAGAGGAAACACCACTGACTGATTTCGAGGTTTTTGATAACTGCCGAGGAACAGACTGCACTTTTTGTGACCTTACTTTAATTCCTATTTATGCCCCTTCGTGATATGGACGTTCCATAGATCGGGTGCGCTTTTATAAAGAGGATATAATTTATTTATTTCGTTAAGCTTTGCGGAAACTTTGGGTTAGGCGGAGATTTTAATTGTTTCGCTTCCTGTGGATCAGACCTATAATTTTAACTTCAGTAAGGGGCTAGATGATTTGGTGCGTTCTTCGAACATACGAGATGGGTGGATCTGTCACTATTACACTCTCGTCAGATATACACATTTTATAGCTACTTCAGGCAACCGATTCGATCGGTTTTATGTTTCTGACTCTATGTGGACAGCTGTTAGCGACAGACGTGATAACCGCTTGTTTCACTGACCAGTGTGCCGTAGCTATAACGTCAAATCACGTTCCGCAACCAATAGAACTGTATCGCGTCCCCTGGATGTTGAACACATCCCTCGAGATTACAGTTCGTGAGATTTGGGCCCGTAGATTGCGTTCGCAGAGCCGTTAGCCTTCTCCTACGGAATGGTGGTCAGAGCATGGCAGACCTTTGCTTCGGAAAGCGTGAATGCGTTACAGCGCCGAGAACGCGAGGGATCTCCGTCGGACCCTGGAGTTTTATTATTCCCTCTTGCGTCAAGTTCATGACGGCGCCAGACAAGCTCCCTTATAGATTATGGATGTCCGCCGTGTTGAGGCGAAACTTCATCAGTTAAAGAGGCAACAACTGGAAAGACTCAGGGTGCGAGCAAAATCCCGCTCCTTTCTACAGAATGATCTGACCTCCTTATAACACCTTATACGGTTGCGGACGCATAACAAACGAGCATGTATCACGTCTCTTACGCCGGTGGTCGCATACTGACATCGCAACGTGACTTTTCCACAACAATCTATAATTACTTTACCGACCTTTATGATGACCCTACTACTGACACTATTGTCCCTCTACCGGCCGCGGTGGTCTCACGGTTCTAGGCGCGCAGTCCGGAGCCGTGCGACTGCTACGGCCGCAGGTTCGAATCCTGCCTCGGGCATGGATGTATGTGATGTCCTTAGGTTAGTTAGGTTTAAGTAGTTCTAAGTTCTTGGGGACTGACGACCACAGCTGTTAAGTCCCATAGTGCTCAGAGCAATTTTTTTTATTTTCACTCTCCTTTATTGCGTGGCTACTACCGCATTAAATAATGACTTTATTTGCGATGATATTATTTTATTGTTGATTCACCATCGCAAAATCGCCGGGACTCAACGTATTCCTAGGGAATCTTACGCTCATTTTCGGTCTCTTTTGGGTGATGCCATTACGTCACTTATAATTGATGTTATCTGGGGGTGGTTTGATTCCGGACCCCTTCAAGGTTGGTAAAATCGTTCTAATTCCGAAAACAACCGGACGTCCAGACACTGATAAATTCCAACCGATCACACTACTTAATTTCGATTACCAAAACTGTCGCCCGGGTGGTTAACAGCCGTTTTTCGATACTGCTAGAGGAAAGTCTTGCTGTCCATCAAAGCTGTGCGCCTGGGTGCACGATTCTGACTTGTGTCGTTGAATGCCGCGACGTTGTCTCGGTGGCTGCAGTGACTTCTGTCTCTGGAGTCTCGCTTTTTATTGATTTTAATAAGGCATTTGGCCGTGTTGGTCACGGTTTGTTGATGCAGATGCTCAAGGTGACCGGTCTCAAACATACAGCGTGTTAGGTGTTATCCAATCTTTTTACTCGTATTCACGCATCTGTCGTAGTGAATGGACAACTTACTTCCCAGATCACCATTTTACGGGGTTTACTGCAGCGGAGCCACCTCTCCATGTCGCTTTTGTCTTGTCCTTAGAACCTCTGAAACACCATATTGGTGATCAATTAAGTGGCTGGAGGATATTGTGAGAAAACTTCTCGGTACGAGCGTACGCGGATGATGGTATGGTTCTGCTACGTCATGTCGCTGACATGCTCAAAGACAAATTGAGTTCCTTTTGTTCTATCTCTGGGGCCAGTGTTAGTGAACGGAAATGTACCCTATTACCACTGTAGTGTCATTCCACGGGCAACGGTTGTCGATAGCCAAAAATCGTTGGGAATTACCGTGGATCGCTGTCCAATGAAAATGGCTGCACTCACTTGGCTTCAGATGGCGAATCTTCCATCATACATTTTCAGCAAAGTGTACTACGTTGCACAAATGTTCCACTCCCTGTGATACTCGCTCGCAAATTGTTGCAAATGTCCAGTCGTTTCCTTTAGAAAACTCATATTTTTTGACTTAGGTATGAAGTGGTTGCACGGCCCCATCCCCTTGGAATGTTTGGGCTCCCAATGTCAAAGTGCAGGCTTCAGTATTGTTTATAAGGCGTAACGTTTTAACATGTACTCGAGCAACTTATTCTATTGCATCAAGCTTTTTTACATGTTTTCGACCGACCTGTCTGATTCCGTTGAAAACTCAGCTGAAGGCCACATACAAACTTGAAACAAATTTATGGCTTAAGGCCTATGCACAAGGAATTTTCAATTTTAATTTTGAAAGGCTGAAACTCGGCTGACGTCCACACACCAAACAAGAAACAATTTTTTTCTGCTTATGGCCTAAGAAGAAAAGCCTTGCAATGTCAATGAGCTAAAACTCTGCTGAAGGACAGACAGAATACTTAAGACTAAAAAGGAAATCACTATGTAAAACACAAAGAGCTGCGCACAGAAGGTTCCAAGGGTCGGCCTGGGAAGGTAACACTAACGCACGTTTAGGTGAGACAGGCAGTCAGACTGACAACCTCTTAATTGGGAGGCTACCCAACTGAAAGCCAGCCGACGAACCAACCAACAAGATCATTTCTGCTCCACCCGACCAGCAAAACGACAACAAGATGTCAATAGCACAGCGTTCTGGATACTGATGCCCAATCCAGTGAAGTCAGAATAAACGCCCAAAACTACCAACAACACCTAAGCTGTCGAACTACACGCTGTGCTGGACAGCATCAACACGACGAGGAGAATACACTGCCGAAAACTACGTCAACGACCAGGGCAGGTCACCGGAACGTCAATAGCCACAAGGCAAAAGATACTGCTGGTACACTTCATTAATGAAGGAATGAATTAAACACCAGGAAGATGGCTGCAATTCTAGCCGACTTCAATGCACACACGTTGTTGCTCATGGGAATCTCACAGAAAGCGACAACCAGGATCAAACGAAGAGATGTGATAGCAGTTGAGGCTTGATAGTAGGTTAAGTGAGCACTCAACTTCAGTGTCGAGGATCGGTGGGCGATGAACTTCGTAACACTCACAAGAAGCGCCTCAGAACTCCAACCGCGCGTCCACGCCGCTAGCAGCTCCGGCCTGACTACGTACCACGGAGACTTCCTCGCTGCTCTGCCCCAACCGACCGACTGCCTCACACATGGAAACGGTCAAAAGACCAAATAAACGTCGGCCGATGAGACGACCGACCGTACGACAAACTAATGGTCGTTCCCGCTCCAGTCTCCTTCTGTCGGACAGAGCATGTGTGTCCCCAGCCGTCGGCAAGTACTGTCTGTCAGCACCTCACTGGCGCTCCGTCCCCGACGCTGCTCCGTGCCCGACTGCACTCTTGGTCCGTCTCCAACTACCAGACACACGACGGCCCGGAAACCCTATTGGTAGCTCCAGAGATGGTACTCGCGGGCAAGGGAGGCAGGAAGTTAGTGACGCCAGTAAATGGAATAAAAAAATGAGGCTGCAGTACCGTAAGAGAAGATGACAAACGATAAACGACGTTGACACGAGCCGCGCACGGTTCAAAGATATTCAAAAAAACTTTCACCTACACTATTCATTCTTGCTACACTAGCAAAGTGTCACTGCTATGCACGTTAACTGCCAAATAGCGCAAAGTAGTTCGGGATATCTTACCAGACTGTATGTGTAAGGGATTTCGCAAGTCACGACAAGCATACATTTTCAGGGAAACTGAGTTTCTTCATTTACTTGTAGATAGTTGTAAATGTTTGTTCTAATAATTAAATTTAATTAAAATTAGTAAGCAGTCGAACAACATGAAATTCACTAAAGTTGCACACAAATACACGTGTTTCTTTAATTGTATTACCTCTTAAACATCGTTTAAATTAAATACGACCAGTGATGAAAGAAATATAGATTAAAAATTAAGTATGAGCGGGAATCGAAATGTCGCTTCATACCCATCCGTTTTTCAACCCTCGGAAGATAAACACATGTCTACCATGATCTCTAACGTCCATCACCTAAGCACAGGTGTATCAGTAACATAATAAATGCGTAAAATTTCTCTTGTGATTTTTTCAGTATTGCCTCCGTAGTGCACCTCACGGCTCGCACATTGTGTTGTTTTAATGGCCGACTAAAGGCGTACAAAGTTTGAAGTAAACCTGTGATCCCACCGTCGTGGCCTACCCATGTCAGTCGAGCAACCTTTGTGGAATCCAATCTGTGCTATGTAAGTCAATTGTTACCACTTTAACGTGAATTTACTCCAGAGTACTTTACTTTTTCAAAAATATTGGAAAATATGGCAACAAGGAAACTGGACCATGATTATTCACGTCTTTCTTGGCACCTGTCTCATCAAGCGGTTTAACAATTGCATATTTTAATCTGTCTGGAAAAATTCCGTGTATCAGTGACGCATTACATCTATCACTGAGGACATTATTTATTTAGAGCAACTTTTCAGAATTTTGTTTGAAATTCCATCAACACCACATGTGCTTTTGTTTCCTCGAATTTTTATAATTCTGTTGATTTCAGTGAAAAATATTGGTACTACTGCTAGTTGCTTAAGAAGTCTTGAAGCCAATCACATATGTGGGAACCTAATCCGTATTCTTGGACCTTCGTTAACAGTCTGCTGTGGCGCATGGTGTGAAACATTTTCGGAAAATCTAGAAATATGGAATCTGCATGTTGCCCTTCATGCATAGTTCGTAGGATATCATGTGAGAATAGAACAATTTGAGCTTCGCACAAGTGATGCTTCTTGAATCCTCCCGATTCGTAGACATAAACTTTTCGGTCTCAAGGAAATGTATTATATCCAAACTGAGAATACATTCAAGAATTATGCAGAAAGTCAGTGTTTAGGATTCTTGTCTGTAATTTCGCGGGTTCGTTCCTATACTCTTCTCATATACAGGAGTCACGTGCACTTTTTTCCAGTCTCCCGGGACTTTGCGCTGTGGGAATAATTCGTGATAAATGCAAGCTAAATAATGGACTTAACGCTGTGGGAGTGATTCGTGATAAATGGAGCTAAGTAATGACCTAGTGCCGCAGCGTACTCCATATGAAACCAAACAGTGATTCCATTCGGACCTGGAAAATTATTTGCTTTCAACTCTTTCAGTTGCTTCTCTACGCCCAGGGATGTCTGTTAGGCGGCCGCTGTGGCCGAGCGGTTCTAGGCGCTTCAGTCCGAAACCGCGCGACTGCTACGGTCGCAGGTTCGAAAAAAAAAATGGTTCGAATGGCTCTGAGCACTATGGGACTTAACATCTATGGTCATCAGTCCCCTAGAAGTTAGAACTACTTAAACCTAACTAACCAAGGACAACACACAACACCCAGCCATCACGAGGCAGAGAAAATCCCTGCCCCGCCGGGAACAGAACACGGGAACCCGGGCGCGGGAAGCGAGAACGCTACCGCACGACCACGAGATGCGGGCTCGCAGGTTCGAATCCTGCCTTAGGCATGGATGTGTGTGATGCCCTTAGGTTGGTTAGGTTTAAGTAGTTCTAAGTTCTAGGGAACTGATGACCTCAGATGTTAAGTCCCATAGTGCTCAGAGCCATTTGAACCATTTGATGTCTGTTACTACGTCCTCCTTACGGGAGTCTGTGCGACAGTCAAATGACGGTAACTTTATGCGGTTCTCCTGCTTGCATCATTTCTTAAACACTAAATTTAAAACTTCAGCTTTCCTTTTCTTGTCTTCTATTGCCACACAAGACTGGATAGACCCATGTTACGTTGGACGAGAATTTTTCTCTCGTACTAGGCGAAATATTTTGCTGAGGTGTAATGGTGGTATCAAAACATTCTCCACCTACCCCCCGCCCCTTCTGTTCCATTCGCGAATCGTACGTAGGAAGAAGAGCTCGAGTGCCTCAGATTTTCTCGTCGCTATTATTTTACGAAACGTTTGTGGGAGGAAGAAATATATTGTTTTCCTCTTGGAATGTATACTCTCGAAATTTCAGCAGTAAACAGTTTTCTGACTATCTCCGTACTGTTCTCGCTATTACTGAACGACCAAGTGAAAACAAGTGTTGTTCTTAGAATATTTCCTACCTCTTCTTTCAGTTCAACATGACTGAGAGCAGTTCTCAAGAACAGACGTTACTGTGTTTTATGTCACTCCATTCACGAATGAATTACATTTTCTTAATATTCTTCCAATGAACATCAAATTGATATTTGTTTTCCCTAGAATTAGCTATATGTGCTCATTACGCATTGGACCGCTCCGGACAGTGTCTGGCATGTATTTTCCGGTTTTGCCAGTTCACAGTGCTTTATAGCCAACATATCGATCTCCTTATTCAATTTATCCTCTCTGACTTTTTCAGGTCCAATGATTGTTGTTATGTGTTGAAACACCACTTGTCTTTCTTCTTGCAAGCGTTAGGCTTCTTTCTGCTTCTACTCTTCCTAATTATTCTCAGAGTAGTGCTTGATCATAATTTTTAACATTCTGCAGTTGCATGTCTCTGACATTTGACGACCAGACACTAAACCAACCCACTATCAATACGATAAAGCAATACAACTAGGATGAATTGCGTAAGGGGCTGGGCCAATTCACACACAGGTTCTACTTATAGTAGACATTTAGTTTCCAAGAACATCTCAATACCTTAATTTATATTTTTCACACTCGCAATGAATGAAGGATTGTTTGTTGAGGCCAAACTTTATTTTGGATGCAGTCTCCGTAAAAACGCAGTATCTTGACCTAAAAAAACAAAGGTATTTTTTAAAAGTTGTTATTTTTGTCATTGTAAGATAAATTTAAAATTGTCATTGAAAGTTAAATTTACTAAATCTTAAAGGTTCCAAAATCTTTCAGAAGAAGGGTAGATCTAGACATGTTTCTGCATCTCGAACGTGGTCTCGGCATTAACCAATTCGAGCAGATTTACAGCCCCAGGCATGGTCTAATTAAGTCCATCTATTAACAAGACAAGGCAGATTAACATTAGACAGGATATGCAAAAGAATTTGTGTTAATATCTCGTAAAATAACATTAACCCTCACAGGAAACGAATTATGACGTGGCTTACTCGTTCTCTTAGTAAGTAAGCCCAATTAAAGTAATAATTGACTAATTACGTACAGTAGCTTTGCTGAAACTATCCTGCCGCTTTCCTTTGTTTGTCAATTAACCCGTTGGCTCTCAGCTAATCAATACTACCCAATAAAATGTTCATGTCAGAGTTCTTTCAAGGGAGCGTATATTAGCTAAACTCAAATGACGTACTAGCGGTTCACTTCAAAGGTACAATACATTATAGCCGCGATGCCTAATTCATCCTCGTGGCCGGCCGTTGTGGCCGAGCGGTTCTAGGCGCTTCAGAGCGGAGCCGCGCTGCTGCTAAGGTCGCAGGTTCCAATCCTGCCTCGGGCATGGTTGTGTGTGATGTCCTTAGGTTAGTTAGGTTTAAGTAGTTCTAAGACTAGGGGACTGATGGCCTCAGGTGTTAACTCCCATAGTGCTCAGAGCCAGCAATGTTAATGTTGAAACTTCCTGGCAGATTAAAACTGAGTGTCGGACCGAGACTCGAACTCGGGACCTTTGTCATTGCTCTATCAACTGAGCTACTCAAGCACGACTCACGCCCCGTCCTCACAGCTTTACTTCTGCCATTACCTCGTCTCCTACCTTCCAAACTTTACAGAAGCTCTCCTGCGAACCTGCAGAACTAGCACTCCTGAAAGAAAGGATATTGCGGAAACATGGCTTAGCCACATCCTGGGGGATGTTTCCAGAATGAAATTTTGATTCGGGAATGTTAATGTTGAAAACAGTGTCACTGTGTACGTAGCCCCAAGAACGTTTAATGTTGCTGCATTCGTACAGCTAAAAGGCTCAGACACTACGATGACATGTGTACATGTCGGAGGTTTTTTAAAGGTTGACATGTGCTGAAGCGCAATCTGTAGCACTATAACCCTTCATAATGGCCACAGGGCCGAAATTCCTATAGTGAAAGTAAATAGCTTCTACAGCCAGTGGTGAATATGAAGTCTTTTAAAAAGAAAAGTATTAATTACACGATAGTAGAAATATAATTTTAGAAAACGTAATATTTCATTTTAACTGTTTTAACGAAGCCTGTTCGACATGGCTGATGAAATAAAAGAACCGCATAAACAAATCTAATCCGAGTTAAGAATGAGGCATGATTGCATAACCGACCTCTGTGCCATGCTAAGAGATTTTCATATTGTCCGCAGATGGTGTTCGACATTGTTAATACGTGGGAGAGTAAGAGCTTTATCTTTAACATTAGCGTGAGAACACTGGGAAATTTTTCAGCTTACTCTTGATATGTATTCGTTCGATTAGGGGACAGCAACATGCCTACGTATTTGCATAATATGAAACAGCACATCACGTAGTGGCCTCCTTGGCGACAATGGCATAACCGTTGTAAGAAAGGAGGTACGTGATGGAACGAAAATGAGACTCAGAAGACTTTTAACAGGTTGTGACCTAAGTGTTGTGGCGGAAGCGATTGTTAAAAAGAGGCATATGAAACAGCCTGGATAAACGAAACTGGTAAAATGAATTATTCACATAAAAAGGAAAGCACATATCGCTTAGGGAGAGGATAGAAAATAAATGCAACGAAAAATTGAAAAGCTTTCTCACTACTGCGGTGTGAGAGGTCCTGTTATCCATGAGGATAGCAGAAGCTGATTTAGCTTCTTCTTCTTGAGTAAAAAACGTTGCTCGGTCGCAAGTAAACCCATGAGTGCAGCAGTAATGTAGAACGAATTCCAGGTCATTTTAGTTTGATGTACATTCACATGTAGTATACTAGAGTCTTCGACTGCGTTAGTGCTAAAGGGATATATATTTTGTTGTACATCGTTAGGTCCTTAGGGCGAGTGCAAAGTCAACCACTGATCTTCATCACAGTACATCGTAGTCACGCTTACGAGTGTGGTCGCATCCAGCCTAACTGAGTACGTGAGACACTGCCGAGCTTAAACAGGCGAAAGGTACAGAGATACACTGACTGAAAAAAATCGCAACACAAAAAAATAGTTAATGTAGAGAAATGAAATTTCGGGAATGCATTTGTCTATTCTACATTTAAGTGATTAACGTAGCAAGATCGAGGTGAACGTAAGTGCGAGAAAAGCCATTGCGAATATGGAATGCTAGTACAGCATTAGCTAATTTAGCAGCAGGCATGTTGAATACAAGTGTGCAAACGTGCATGCATTGTGTTGTACAGGTGCCGGATTTCAGTTTGTGGGCTGGAACTCCAAGCCTACTGCACATGGTCGGTCAATGCATAGATGCTTAATGCTGTTTGTGGATGACGCTAGAATTGTCGTCCGATGGTGTCCCATATGTGCTTGATTGGAGACAGATTTAGTGATGTAGCAGACCAAGGCAACATGTCGGCGCCCTATAGAGCATGTTGGGTTACAACATCGGTATGTGGGCGAGTGTTATCCTTCTGGAAAACATCCCTGGAATATTGTTCATGAATGGCACCACAACAGGTCGAATAACGAGACGGACTTCCAGATTTGCAGTCAGGGTGTGTCAGGTAATCACGAGAGTGCTGCTGCTCTCATACGAAATTGCAAGCCATAACTCCAGGTAGCCCTATAGGTTCAGTGTGGTAGGCCGTAAACAGACTGCTTCCAGGCGCTCACATGGTCTCCTTCTAACCAACAACGGTCATCATTGGCATTGTCCTGCAATGAGCTCTCACTTGACACAGTTGTAGTTGCAAATGGAAATGGTTTGGGGTCAGTGGAACGCACGCTGCAAAGCACCTTGCTCGGAGCTGTCCTTGAAGTAACCTGCTGCAGCAGATGCTGTCCGAAACGCTAGAAGCATAGGCCGAAAAAGATGGTCTTCCCTTTTGGTAGTGCCAAGTGACCGTCTGGAGCCCGGTGGCACCACTGCCAGCAATCATGAATAGTGACTACGCTCCTGCCACGTCTTTCTGCAGTATTCGCAGAAAGAACATCGAGCTTCTCGTACCCCTATTACACGACCTCCTCCAAACACAGTGAGGTGTTGTTAAGGACCTTTGTCTTTATCGCCTTAAAGGCGTTCTTGAATAAAATCAGCTCACCACTTCCAATCTCAAAGGTAACTAGCCCCCAAGACCGTTACAGCCTGTATTTAAAGCAAACCTGATTTGTATCCTCATAGTGGCTCTAATATTGCCACTCCTGTACGACTGGTGCGAAATTGGAATAGGCATCATCTTTCAGCTGTAGAAACACGCCAAAAAACTTTCGCTTACGTCACACAACTTCTTAGTGTTGCCATTTTTTTCCGTCAGTGTACACTTTTTGCCAAGGGTTGTCGATACAGGTCCGGTCAGTTGTGTTGTTTATTTTCAAATCAGTATTTTTGGTGGGACGTTGAAAAAAAAAGTTTTACACAGAGCAAGCTGGATGGCCGGATGAGGGTGGGAACCCTGCTTCTTCCCATTTGGAATATATGGCCTTGAAAACCGCAACAAGTCGCTCAGTTCTGACCACAGAACGCACGTCACAAGTCATGCAGTGAACAGGTGTTATACGCTGTATTTCACGGTTAAACCGATAAGAAATCTTTGATCGTTTCAAGCGTACTAACTGTACTGACAGAAACGTGAGTTAAACTGATTCGTTCCCTGTTCAAATAAAGCCAGCGTCTACAGCTTTCTGTCTAGTAGCTAGCATTCCTGCCTCTGGATCATGAGATCCCGGGTTGGACTTCCGGCCTCATCGGGGATTTTCTCCACCTGGAGACGGGATCCTTGTGTTCTCCTGAACATTTCATGTCCATTCAGGAAAGTGGTGAGACTAGCCAGTGAAAAGATTGGGCATTTGCTGATAACAACGCAGCTGAGCGCTGCACAAATCAAATATTGTCGTCATCAAACACATCGGTTCCATGATATAAAAACTAATGTTATATTATGAATGTCGTAACCCCTTGCACAGCTTGGAAGGGGCACCGTTGCGGGACACCATTTGTCTGGCTGGTCCAGTTTTCCAGTAATTAGGTCGTGGATCATTGGAAGGTGACAGTGGCCCGATGTTGGAGTGCAGGGGTTGGCACACTCCTCGTCAAGGTTATGGCTGACGACAACTGACGACCACAATGATCACCGCATTGCGGATGGAGCACATTATAAAAACCATTCACATCTGCGCTAGCCATCCGAGAACGAGTAATGGACACCGTGCAACATTCTGTGTGATCCCACATCATTGATAGGAGATTAGTATTGAGTTACCATACTGTGCGTATGCTGCCGTCAACACCACACGATAAACTGCTATGAATGGAGGTGACAACGTTACAGGGAAGCATTGACTGCTAATCAACTGCATCGGTTGTATTTAGCGGTCTATTGTAGTTCTGCTATATTGCACATGACCATCATTGACAAAAATCTCATATTCCAATGTTTCTGAGAGGCACAGCGGTGTCACTGATAGCATCATGGTGCGTGGAGTCACCGGTGATGAATTAAGATCATGACTGGTAGTGATTGAGGGAACTCTGATGGTACAACGGCGTTACCTCTCATGTGAAAATATCATGGTGCCAGGACAATGCTCGTCCACACATAACACGTATCTCTTATGAACTCTATGCGTGACGCTGAGGTACTCCTGTGGCCAGTAAGATCTCCATACTGTTCCCAACAGAACAAGGAGGAACCAGCTTAAAAGACATCTCTGTGCCATTGGCAGTATCTACATCTACATCTACATCTACATCCATACTCCGCAAATCACCTGACGGTGTGTGGGGAGGGTACTTTGAGTACCCTTCTATTCCAGTCTCGCATTGTTCGTGGAAAGAAAGATTGTCGGTATGCCTCTGTGTGGGCTCCAATCTCTCTGATTTTATCCTCATGGTCTCTTCGCGAAATATACGAAGGAGGGAGCAATATTCTGCTTGACTCCTCGGTGAAGGTATGTTGTCGGAACTTCAACAAAAGGCCGTACCGAGCTACTGAGCGTCTCTCCTGCAGAGTCTTCCACTGGAGTTTATCTATCATCTCCGTAACGCTTTCGTGATTACTAAATGATCCTGTAACGAAGTGCGCTGCTCTCCGTTGAATTTTCTCTATCTCTTCTATCAACCCTATCTGGTACAGATCCCACACCGGTGAGCAGTATTCAAGCAATGGCCGAACAAGTGCACTGTAACCTACTTTCCTTGTTTTCGGATTGCATTTCCTTAGGATTCTTCCAATGAATCTCAATCTGGCATCCGCTTTACCGATGATTAAATTTATATGGTCATTCCATTTTAAATCACTCCTAATGCCTACTTCCAGATATTTTATGGAATTAACTGCTTCCAGTTCCTGTCCTGCTGTATTGTAGCTAAATAATAAAGGATCTTTCTTTCTATGTGTTCGCAGCACATTACACTTGTCTACATTTAGATTCAATTGCCATTCCCTGCACCATGAGTCAATTCGTTGAGATCCTCCTGCATTTCAGTACAATTTCCCATTGTTACAACCTCTCGATATACCACAGCTTCATCCGCAAACAGCCTCAGTGAACTTTCGATGTTATCCACAAGGTCATTTACATATATTGTGAATAGCAACGGTCTTACGACACTCCCCTGCGGCACACCTGAAATTACTCTTACTTCGGAAGACCAGCAGCAGTTGGAACAGTTGTGGGCCAGCTTGACTCACGAAAGTATAAAACGACTTTACGATACCTTTCTCAACTGAATCAGTGCCTGCATCCAGGCCAAAGCTGGTTAAGCTTCATATTAATAAGTTAGCTCCCACTCTCTCTGCAAATTTGACTCGATTATGTAATCACTGATGCGGCATCAAATACCCTCTTAACCTGTGAAGATTCATCCTCCTCTTCTGGAAGCTTTACTTATTTGATTAGCCGATGTTACACGCAAATCTAAGAAGAAGAGATTAAGAATGGCGGTATCAGTAGTTCATATGTCCCACAACATGTTTTCAGCTGTGTCGACGCAAGGGGCGCTCGCGTTAGCCTTTCTGCGCCCCCATGGCCAGCCAGCACGGCGACCGGACACAACGCTGCCGACGTAGCCCGCAACTCGGGGTCAGATAAGGGGCCTGCGCTCGTAGCGGTCGTACCACGCGGCAAGCCCCGGGGGCCTTTGTGTGTGCCGCCGCCGCTGCTGCCAGGAAAAGGTTTTTCCGCGGCACTTGCTCGCCGCCGCCGGCTGCCGGATGTTCTTGTGAGCTGACGGCCCGCAGCGGGTGCGGTACAGAGTTTACTTTTAACTCGGTTGCACGTTGCGACACTCGACCGCTAGACGACACGTGTTTACAGTGCAGGGACAAGAAAAAGGAGCTCAAAGCGTAACTAAGCGCCACGCTAACGCAGAGTGAACTGCATGCATAGGGCGATTTTCAAATGGACGCGAGTACATTCATTTTTAACACAAATACCTTTTATTTACACAAGATTGAAGGTTAGCATTTTCTCTTTGGTTTACATGCTCACTTACGAAAAATTGTCATCCAAGTGGTGGCTATTCCCTGAAATACAATTTTCAACTGGCAGATAAAAGTTACACAAAACTTTGGTCAACAGGCATTGGTCAGTCGAACATACCTCATATTTAATGGTGGCTTTCAACTCTCTTAAAGGTTGGGATTTGTCAACGCAGACACACTCTTCAAGTACCCCCCCCCCCCCCCCCCACACACACACACACACAAGAAAAAGCCACACACAGGTAAATATAGTGACCTTTGGTGGTCACTGCACACCACTGAAACAGGAAATGAAGCGTGCAGGGAAAAGGTTCCGCGCAACTGCCGCGGATGTTTCTGTAGCGTGCGATCTTACACCAACATGCTGAAAATTAACACACCAGATATTTATCCCTTTGTAACCCCCCGAGGACAGAAAACCCCAATTAACAAATTCTGTGAAAACTACTTTAGGGAAGTGAGTCATCTTGACAGTGACAACAACTATTGGTGATAAAAAAAATTAATTACACTGATAATGTTTTGATTAACAACTATAACACTTAAATACTGAGAGTAACATACAAAAGAGGAGATAAAAGGAAGGAGTTGTCATGCATTACCTTTTAAACATCTATAGAATAAGAAACTTCCTGGCAGATTAAAACTGTGTGTCAGACCGAGACTCGAACTCGGGCCCTTTGCCTTTCGCAGGAAAATGCTCTACCGACTGAGCAACCCAAGCACGACTCACCCCACCTCCCCACAGCTTTAATTCCGCCAGTACCTCGTCTCCTACCTTCCAAACTTTACAGAAGCTCTCCTGCGAATATGTAATATAGAATAAACTTAAATTTATATGAACGAAGGTTAAATCCAAGGCGGTAATTCGGTCAAAGATAACATTTACCATGGAAGAGAGTTGTAGCCGCATCGAGAAGGAAATTCAATGCGCCTACAGTGCAACTCGGATATGGAAATGTTTAGTTAGTTGCTCTTGAGTCTGCCAGCCGCGGTGGTCTCGCGGTTCTAGTCGCGCAGTCCGGAACCGTGCGACTGCTACGGTCACAGGTTCGAATCCTGCCTCGGGCATGGATGTTTATGATGTCCTTAGGTTAGTTAGGTTTCAGTAGTTCTACGTTCTAGGGGACTAATGACCACAGCAGTTGAGTCCCATAGTGCTCAGAGCCATTTTTTTGCTCTTGAGTCGCTCTAGAGTACGATTGAGATAGTCTTCTGAAAGCAAACGCTATTAGATTGTTTCAGTTGTGAAAAGCCATACACAGTAATTCGACTGAATAAAGTAAACTTTACCGTTATCGCCGGCCGCGGTGGTCTCGCGGTTCTAGGCGCGCAGTCCGGAACCGTGCGACTGCTACGGTCGCAGGTTCGAATCCTGCCTCGGGCATGGATGTGTGTGATGTCCTTAGGTTAGTTAGGTTTAAGTAGTTCTAAGTTCTAGGGGACTAATGACCACAGCAGTTGAGTCCCATAGTGCTCAGAGCCATTTGAACCATTTACCGTTATCAACGCGACCGTGATTTTAATTGAGTGATACTGATTTATTTGACTTAACCTTCGCACTGAAGAACAGTTGCGAATTTGATAGTATTGTATCAGTGACACGAAAACTATGCATAGTTTTGAGTAGGACACAATAATACAAAGTCATGAAGAAAAACCAATTCGACGTTCAATCAAAAGTTGTTGTCAACGTCACTATAGTAATAGTGACTGATGAGAAGTTAATCTCGGATGACATATCGGTATGTGCGTGATATGGACAAACAACTAATTCCAAAAAGATTAATAAACTATTAGTCAAGAGATAACTCAGATGTGTTCCTACATGATTCAAGGAATAATACTACGTATGTTCATGGTAGTGATCGAGTCTTTTAAACAGTTGAAGTGACTGTGTGAAGACAGGAATAACAGACAGTGTAAGGAGAATAATATGAAAATCAGCATTACGGCGTGTTACAAGGACGTTACTTCACCATAAGTGATCTCTGGAGTTACGTTGGACCGTTGTTAATAATTTGACGTAGCAGCGGCATAGCAACGGAATTACGAACAGCAATTATTAATCCTCGCAAACATGATGTGAAAAACGACCGTAATGATAGGATTAAGAAGCAAAATTTGACTGCTCTACTAAACTAACCGGGCATAAGATAAAAAAATAAACAATTAATCAGTTAACACAAGCTGATAAGACTGTGACGGACGAACAGCAGAATATTTCTTAACTAGACGAGGAGCTGTGTTTTACGAGTGCTACAGGTGCTGTTCCACGTCACACTGACGGGGACGAACATCATTTCTAGTCGCGTCTCCTCCCGACGAGTGCAGAAGGAGGGAAGGGACGCCACACCTTGTCCGTGCAGTGCTGGCAAGAAACGTGTCCAGCACGTGTACTTAATTTCAGATTTTCGGCTGTCACTGTTACGCCAACATTCTAGAAAACAAGGAAAAATAAGGCCCGATTCATCAACAGCAGCTGCTACACACACACCACGTAGATGCGGGGAGTGAGAAGGCCTTCCGTGAAATACGCAAGGCTGTTCGGGGGCCCCAGAACGATAGCTCCGTTAAGTGAAAATGTGTCTCATGCTCATACACATTCCTCCGTTGGAATAGGTTTCAAAGATCATCTGCGTAGCCACGGAAAAGACTTCTCGTTGATGAATGTCACTGTAATTTTGAACCGACGGAAGTTTTAATCCAAACACAATTTTGTTTTTCACAGACCCACGACAGTGTGCTTGTTGACACGCGGATCGTGTTGGAGTGTTGATGACTCGCTCTCTCTCAACGGCGAAGTTTTCAGGCATTCTTGCTTTTTCACTGGCGTGAGGCTTCTTCTTGACAATGTTTCCTGTTATTCTGAAAGCTGTAACACAGAGTGGGATCGTGTTGCAACTTGAAACTTTTAGATTAAAATGGCGACGAAATAAACGCCACGTTGCAAAGGCAGACTCAGCATTTGGGGTAAAGATATCGCACACGAAAAGACGATGTTCTGTTTGTCGCGTCCCAAGCGTGGGTTTTGCGAGGGATTGAGCGACACGGTTCGTAAACGGGAATTAGCCGGTTGACCTAATTGAGAGGGAGACTTTTGATCTGGCTAAGATGTTAAATTCCCTGGTGTGAAGGTACAAGGCTAGGATGTTGGTAGAAGTAAACTCGTATGGACGTTATAAAAGTTCTAATTTATTCATAAAGAATACAGATCACCCTAACTGCGTAGTGATTGTACCTACAGAATAGCCAAGCCCATTACAGAGACGGTGACTGACTTCCACCGTTCTGGCTGCCTGATAGAACTTTCCAGCACTTTGCTGCCCACACTAGCACCCTACGTCAGAGTCCCGCGGTCGCTGCCTAAACGCTCATCGGCGACTATCTCCAACTGTCTGCCTGCAGCCCGCCCTCAGCCCAAGTCGGCTGCTACTCACGCTGACTACCGTCGCTGCCTAAACCCGAGAGAGAGAGAGATCCCCGGAGCGGCGTGCCTCCGAGTTTTGTTAGCTCTTCCCCTTCGACCCCGCCAGCGCTTGGCATGACGTAGCGTCGAGTGCAACTTTTCCTTATTAGGGATTGTTTTAGTATTAACTTCAGTACTTTTCTTCAGAAGCTGGGTGGAGGGGTAGAGGGGCGTCTCCCTATATGGTCACGCACTGCGTCCTGAGCCCTTCATTGGCTCCTCATGACGTAGTGCGGTCCCCACCTAGGGTCCTCTTTCTTTCTCTCTCCGCTCCCAGACTTCTCCCTCTAGCCAAGAGTGTTGATACTGCAAGTTATTGTTTATTAAGGGACCTGCCCAGAGCGCCCTGTTTATCTTAATAGCTGAGTCTGCTTCCTTGCTTATCACGCGCAGCTGCCTGGCCGCTTGGACCGCCTCTTCGGCTATTTGGCTGCGTCGTTATCTTTTGTGACCCCTCTGACACGCCTGGCGTCCCCTGTTAACTCTATCTCCCCGTATGATTTCTGGTGTATCGTCTGAGAACAACTGCATTTAGACTTGGCTTTTCTGCGGTTACAACACCTCCCCCGCCAGGGAAATTGGCGTTACTCCTCAGAGTAGCGTCAATTGTGACTCTTTTTTTTTCCATTACATGCTTTACAGATTTGTTTATTACATTAGCATCTGATATATTATATTTTTCATTTTCATTTAGTAAAGTCAAATTCATTAAACACACAATAATACAATTACATTATACATGCCTAACATTCAGTTATGTCAAAAGCATTTGCATTAAAATCAAAAGACACTTTCATTGATAAATACATTCACATTTCAATTAGAATTACATTTCAAATACAGTTACACTTCAATTACACATTTCAAATACAGTTACATTTCAATTACATATTTCAAATACAGTTACATTTCAATTACACATTTCAAATACAGTTATTTAACGTCTGTTTCTGAAAGCGACCGTATCACCTTGGTCTTTTCCACATCTTTCATAAATTACTATCTCTTCAGTTTCTTTATTACTGTGTCTTCTAGCTGAACTAGTCTCTGGGTATTGGTTCACTATGGTATTTCTTATACATACTTTTCCACAACAATCACTGTCTTCAAAATATTTCCATATACTTTTAAAACAGTCTTTACAACATTTACAGTTTTTACAACAGCATGTTATTATGATTAGAATAACTATTGATATGGCTACATACGTAGTTATGGAGTAATGTGTGAAGTACCTGGAGTACTTCATTTCCTCCTCTTGTCTCTCTACCATCTTCTGGACATCATCCAGTCTTTTTCCTGCGACTTTCAAGTCGTCTAACTGTGTTATTACCTGGTCCAATGGCAAATCTAATGCTAACGTTGAGACATTCCTTTTTTCCTTGTTTACCACGCAACAATCGAATTCTAGATTGATCTGCGGAACTATGTCTTTCTTCGTCACATTACTCTGAATCACTCTATCTGTTTGTATGAACACTCTAGTGCCATACCCCTTACATTTACTGTAAAAACTAATTTTTCCTACCCCTTTTATTACTAGGTCCTTTGGTGGTTCCCTTCCACACAATACTGTTAAGCCTTCTTCCTTCGGTGCTACATATAGCCATTCGTTACTGTTTAGATGAGTCCAAAGGCTCTGATTCAGTGCGACTATTTTTCGCACACAGTCTTCCGGAATTTCTCTTACCGGTTGCAACAATTTGGCTTCGCACTCTTCGTGGTCGAATGTTGACAGCAAGGCGAATGCTTGTTTGCACAGTCTCCTATTTTTACTTAGCTCCTTGCATTTTAGTTCCTCCGCAGAAAGTTTCGCGTACTGCCTTTTGGATTCATCTATTAGTAAGAATTCTTTCTCTGGCTGTATGTACACATATTTACCTTTCATGTTTGGAATTTCTTTTGGTAGTGGGAGTACTCTATACAAATTGAAATTGTTATTATTTATTAATGGAATATTAATTACATATCCTAGTATGCTACCCGAGATGAAAACATCTAAATCAATTATTCTTAACAATAGATAACCTGAGGACTCCGTAAGAGGAACAGGAAACTTTACATCTTTTAGTTCTTCCCGTATTAAACTTAGGTATTTTACAATTTGGACTGGATTAATTATATGAGGCTGTAGTATTCCCTTCTGAGCATTTACAATGGCATTTATCATTTGTTCGTATTCCTCTTCGATCTGACCAAACACTGCCGATAGTTGTAATACTTGCTCTGTTACTGTGGCGAAGGACGCTACACGTTTAAACCCTATATCGGTTTCCTTCACGTATTCCTTCATGAATCGTTCTAGTCTTTGCATACCTGTCTTCAGAACGTGCTCATTTGACTCTAGTGTATATACCGTCCTGTTTACTCCCGCCAATGTGGCTCTTACCACTGCCACCTGTTCCTTTGTTAGCCTCAACAACCCTTCTGAGTTTTTCTCCATAGCGTCTATTCTTTCCTTATAGTATGCTGCATCTGCTTCGTCCAACGTCCCGAACAGTATTTTACTTACCTGCCCGACGAAGTTGAATACTCCTCTCTTCCTTCTGGTCTCGTGTTTCGTTAGCTGCTGTACTAAAAGTTGCAATCCTGTGATTTTTTCCACATGATGGGTTACTTGTTGGTCTAGTACCCTGCATTCTATTAATCCTACATTTAATTGTGTTAGTGTTTCTCGGCACCTTTGTACCGCTGCCCTACCATACGTCTCTGCATTCTGAAACCTTTCTGTTATTATATCTAGATTTACGTATGTGACTATTCTCCATGTGGTACTGTATGTTTCTACCTGTCCTCTATTATCGTAATATAGTCCTGATGAACTCGGAAATGGCGTCACTTGGTACTCATTTGTTGCATGCTCTGATGCAGTGATGTAGTATGCTGTTATCACTATGACGAATTTCACGACCTGCCACTTGAGTGCCATACCTGAATTTTAAAAGAATTGTTTCAGCCTGTTGGCATGTACTTTTGTTTCCTTATTTCTTTTAACTTTTATTACTACGTTAGGACCTTCCACTTTTACTACTTCAAATGGACCTCTCCATTGTGAATCTAATTTCCGAGATCTACCCCGTCTCACCGACTCATCGTGCAGTAATACTTTATCTCCTACCTTGAAGTTTTTTGGATTTTGTTTCATGTCATACTGTTCCTTACTGATTTTCTTACTTCTTATAATCGAGTCTCTGGCCACTCTGTGGGCTTCCTGCATTCTCGCTCTTAGTTTATTTACATACATTTCATAATTGTAACTTACCTGCTGTGTTTCTTGCTGCAGTACTCCTGGTATGTTAACCTTTCTTCCGTATAGTAATTCAAATGGTGTGTATCCTGTGCTGCTGTGTGGTGTAGTGTTGAACACAAAAATTGCATACGGTACCCATTTGTCCCAAGAACTTTGATCTCCTGTTACAAAGTGTCTGAGATACTCTACAATAGTTCTATGACTTCTTTCTAGTGCACCATTTGATTCAGGGTGGTACGCTGTAGTATTTATACGCTTTACCTTCAACAATTTACATACACTTTTAAATACATCACTCAGAAAGTTAGACCCTTGATCTGTTAATAATACTGATGGAATTCCATACCTTAATACTACGTTTTCCACAAATGCCTCAGCTACTGTTTCGGCATCTTGTTTGTCAATTGGGATTGCTAAGGTAAATTTACTCAGATCGTCTTGGAATGTTAACATGTACCTTTTTCCTGTATTAGATACATCTAGTGGACCCACTATATCCATCGCACACTTTCCGAATACTGTTTCTGCTGTGTCTGTAATTTCTAAGGGCATCCTAGTTTTCATTTGCGTGTTTTTATTCTTTTGACACGATGGGCATTTCCTAATGTAATTTTCAATGTCACGCTTCATTCCGCGCCACTGCTTGTATGCTTTAATTCTTCCGAGTGTCCTGTGCATTCCTTGGTGACCTCCCAAGGGATTGTCATGCATTTCCTTTAGTATATTTTCTTTTTCTTCGGGACTAATTTCCTCACCACTATCCGTTTCCTGTTCTATTTCACTCGACACTTGTGCTTGCCGCACGTTTACGGAACTTTCTTCCCCATTTGCTTTTGCTGCCGAGATCTCTGTCTCCACATTCTGCTTCGCATCTATCTCTTCCTTCCCTTCATGCCTTATTCTACTCAGCGCATCCGCATTACTATTTAACTTTCCTGGCTTGTATATTACTTCATAATCATACTCCTCGAGTTTCAGTCTCCACTTCAGGAGTCTCGAACTCGGATCTTTGACACTAAATATCCACGTTAGTGGCTTATGGTCTGTCACTACAGTGAACTTTCTGCCATATACATATGGTCTGAACTGCTTTACTGCGTAAACTATAGCCAACAACTCTTTTTCCGTTGTGCTATAATTTAGTTCGGCTTTGTTCAATGCTCTGGATGCATATGCGATGGGCAAGTCTTCGCCAATCTTCTTACCTTGCGATAACACTGCACCCAAGGCTGCGTTACTCGCATCCGTTGTAATGATGAACGGTTTCGTAAAGTCAGGGTACTGAAGTAACGGAGGGTTTATTAATTTCGCTTTTAGTTCTTCGAACGCATTGTTCTGACGTTCGCTCCATCGGTACTCCACTTCCTTTTTTAAGAGCTCATGGAGAGGTTTCGCAATCTTGCTGAAGTTAGCAATGAAACGGCGGTAGTAACCTATCAATCCGAGAAACCCTTTTAGTTCCTTAGTTGTCTTTGGCTGTGGGAAGAACTTCACCTTCTCCACCTTCGCCATATCTGGTGATATTCCTTTGTCAGTGATGCAATGACCTAGGAAGATTACTTCCTTCCTCAGGAATTCACACTTGTCTGGTTGCAGCTTCAAATTGTGCTCTCGCAACCTGTCAAATATTTCCCGGAGCTTTTCGTTATGCTCCTGCAGGTTTTTCCCATAGCATACTATGTCGTCTAGATATATAAAGCATTTCACTCCTTGTAAACCTGCCAAGACTGTATTCATCAGTCTCTGAAAACATCCTGGGGCTCCCTTCAGTCCCATCGGCATTCGTTTGTATTCGTAATGCTGATAGTTTGAGCTAAATGCTGTTTTCTCTCTGTCCTTCTCGTCCGTCAATATTTGATGGTACCCGCTTGCGAGGTCAAGCGTCGAGAAGTACTTAGCTTGCCCTTACTGATCCAGTATCTCGCAGATATTCGGTAGTGGAAATGCATCGCCTACAGTGATATCATTTAATCGTCTGTAGTCCACTACGATTCTCCATTTCTGTTTGCCACTAGCGTCTAGCTTCTTTGGAACTAACAGTAACGGTGCGTTCCAAGCGCTCTTACTCTCGACAATTATGTCATCTCTTAGCATCTGCTCTATTTGCTCCCTTAGCACTTCCTTTTGCGCTTCCGGGATCCTGTACGGTCTAGCGTTTACTACCTTTCCCGCGTGTTCCGGTGCAATCGGTATTCTGTGCTTCACTGCGGAAGTATAGGACAGGTTGTCCCCTGGTAGATGAAATACATCTCCGTATTCCGCGCAAACCTCTGCTAGAGCGCTTTTCTCTTCAGCGTTCAAATGATCCATTCTTAATTGCCTTCGCAACACACTAGTACGACTTTCTGTCTTTCCTATGACATTAGTACAACATTTTACTTCACGTATTTTCCCTACTTTTTCTATTTCTTCCGTCATTAACCTGACGTTTCCTAACTGCACTCTGTCTTCTGACAAGTTTAATGCACTTACTAAGCATTTCCCATTTCGCACTTTTACTAACGCTTCAGGTACATGTACCCCTTGTGCAATCTCCTGCCTAGGAATAATCATTTCCTTTTCGATTCCCCTTTTTACATTTCCTTCCACCTTTAATAACATTATTTTTTCCTCTCGGGGCCCTATTTCCCCACCTACTTCTGAATCTTGTTCGTTCTCATGTCCCTTTGGCTCTTCCTCTATTAATAAGGGTATATCTCGCCCTTTTAGTCTCACTATTTTACCTGCATAGTCTAACTTAACTCTATGCTCTGTCAAGAAATTTCTGCCTATCAGTCCGTCGTACGGAATATCTAATCCTCTCCCGTACACGTGAAATTTTTGCCCTACTTGCTCAGAACCGTCCACACTTAAGTGTACCTGTACCGTACCTATTGTGCTGACGGCCTCACTGGTTACACCTTTTAGCCGAAGCCTTTCCGCTTCATTAATTGCAAGTGTACTATTTATCGGAATACTCGTTCTCTTGAGCAGACACAACTGTGCTCCAGTGTCTATTAGCAACTTCAAATATCTTTTTAATTCTATGCAGTATAAAACCAAAACGTCATTTTCTGTTACACAGTCGATTACCCTAACTGAGGGTTTACCTATCGCAACAAGGCCCGACTGTGCGGCCTTGCCGCCTCTTAGTTTCCTTGCACCACTTTACCGGTTTTGCTCGATACTGGCACCCTGCCTTTTCTCCATGCGTGCCAGGGCCCTGCGTGACAATCTTTCGCGTAATGTCCCGGCCGCTTACACTTGAAACAAGCAACGTCTTTTACCCTAGTACACGGAACTCCACAGTTCCCTGGTAGATTACATTGTGGGCACCTCCACTCTCGTAACCCTCCATCAGCTTCCCTATGATTTCCTCTAAAGTCTCTTGTATCTATCGGCTGAATTTTTCTTAATCTTACCCGGCATTCCGCGTCTGTATGTCCTGGCTTGTCGCACCCGTAACAAAAATTCGTAAACTCTTTGCCCGTCATTATCCGTACTCTTCCCTCTGGCCTATTCTTTCTACACTTGCTTGCCATGTGCCCTCTCAATCCACAATTGAAACATTTCAAATCTGTAATATCTCTGGTATTCTTCACCGTTTCCTTTCCCAGGTTGAAAGTTACTCTTGGGGCTAGTCCCCGCTCTTTCATTGACAGTATTGCACTTTCTTCTTGCAATGCTAGTTCCACGGCCGCTGCTAGCGTGATTTCATCGCCTCTACTTCTTACTATCGTCTGTATTCTATCATTGCTTAACCCTTGTATAAAGCATGCTCTTCCTAGTGAATCAACCAGTTCTATTGCGCCCTTTAAGTTCTCCTAGCCGTAACTCTGCTTACTGCTTCCATGAAATCCCTTTGCATTTCATCTATTCGGCTTGCCCATGTCGCAATTGGCTCTCCTTGCCCCTGTCTCGATTGAAATATCTTGCACGCGTAGTAGTCAATGGTACGCTTACTCGCATAATTTTCCTCTAGAACATGTTTTACTTCCTGCCATGTCCCCGTGCGTTCCCTTACTTGCAGCCTCGATCTGGCCTCTCCGGTTATTTTGGCTTTAACAAACTTCAGTAACGTTTCGTGTTCCTCCGGTTTCACAAGTTCAAATGCAGCGTCTACATTTTCAATAAACTCCCTAAGATCTCTCTTATTTCCTTCGAACACTTTTGGAACTATACACAAGGCTTCTTTCACTGATATCTTACCGCTACTGGAGGATGACGGAACTTCGTTAGTTTGGGCCATCTTACCAACTTAACTATGTTAGCACTTTACAATACAAGATACAAAATTCTTAATATAATTTTATATGTACCGCTTCTCTTGTGGTGCGCCGTCTGTTCCGCTGATCCGCGTTGTCTCGCGTTGTGCCGCGCTGCTCCGCGCTGTCTCTGTGCTCTCTATGCCCGCGCTGTTCCGCGCTGCCGCGATGCGTCGGCTGCCGCTCTGCTGCGCTGTGCCGACCCCGTCGCTCGCCTCGGCTGCCGCTGCTACGGCTGCTGCCGCTGCTCGGCCCGGACCCCCGGTCTCGAACGCTGGCTGCTTAGGCACCTCTGTGCCTCGTCGCTCCGCGTCGTGCTGCCGCTATCCTGCGTTGCCCTGCACCCGCGAGGACTACTTCTCTGGACTCTGTCGTAGTGGGGCTACTAATGCTGAAAGTTGCGAGTCGCCACAACTTCCTGCTAATTGCCACAGTCGCTGTAGCAAAATCTACTGGCTCCTATCTCCTTTTTGCCTATATGCCTTTGTGGTACCCCACACCTGGCACCAAAAACTTTTATTTATGTCGCGTCCCAAGCGTGGGTTTTGCGAGGGATTGAGCGACACGGTTCGTAAACGGGAATTAGCCTGTTGACCTAATTGAGAGGGAGACTTTTGATCTGGCTAAGATGTTAAATTCCCTGGTGTGAAGGTACAAGGCTAGGATGTTGGTAGAAGTAAACTCGTATGGACGTTATAAAAGTTCTAATTTATTCATAAAGAATAAAGATCACCCTAACTGCGTAGTGATTGTACCTACAGAATAGCCAAGCCCATTACAGAGACGGTGACTGACTTCCACCGTTCTGGCTGCCTGATAGAACTTTCCAGCACTTTGCTGCCCACACTAGCACCCTACGTCAGAGTCCCGCGGTCGCTGCCTAAACGCTCATCGGCGACTATCTCCAACTGTCTGCCTGCAGCCCGCCCTCAGCCCAAGTCGGCTGCTACTCACGCTGACTACCGTCGCTGCCTAAACCCGAGAGAGAGAGAGATCCCCGGAGCGGCGTGCCTCCGAGTTTTGTTAGCTCTTCCCCTTCGACCCCGCCAGCGCTTGGCATGACGTAGCGTCGAGTGCAACTTTTCCTTATTAGGGATTGTTTTAGTATTAACTTCAGTACTTTTCTTCAGAAGCTGGGTGGAGGGGTAGAGGGGCGTCTCCCTATATGGTCACGCACTGCGTCCTGAGCCCTTCATTGGCTCCTCATGACGTAGTGCGGTCCCCACCTAGGGCCCTCTTTCTTTCTCTCTCCGCTCCCAGACTTCTCCCTCTAGCCAAGAGTGTTGATACTGCAAGTTATTGTTTATCAAGGGACCTGCCCAGAGCGCCCTGTTTATCTTAATAGCTGAGTCTGCTTCCTTGCTTATCACGCGCAGCTGCCTGGCCGCTTGGACCGCCGCCTCGGCTATTTGGCTGCGTCGTTATCTTTTGTGACCCCTCTGACACGCCTGGCGTCCCCTGTTAACTCTATCTCCCCGTATGATTTCTGGTGTATCGTCTGAGAACAACTGCATTTAGACTTGGCTTTTCTGCGGTTACAACATGTTGTCCACTGTTTCATTTGCTGCTGAAAACGGTGGACAATTCTAGAGTGACATCTAGAAACGTGCGTTTCCAGTTCGTAATCCTGTATATTGTACTGCTAGTGCTTATAAATTTCAACAAGTTCACCAAAGTTCTTCTCTTAGTGAAATGTTAATTTCCCTATTTCCCTTTGCAGCATTATTAACCTTTTCAAAATTTAGCTCACTGAGATGAAAGTGAATTCTTACCATCACTGAGAAGTGCGTACACAGACAACATTTTCTTTAAGATTTCGTAACTTGATAATAAAGTAAAGCTGTAAACAACCAGAAGGTCGGTTTGAACATGACAGTGTTTTGTCAGACTTGGTTGCATTCGTGGTCGTATGCTCTTATTTTCCTCTGACGTTTAAACTGACTTTTCCTTACGGAGGAACCTACTCTTTATCGTGTATTACGAACCACGGAGCAACTCGGAAGTCTACATTAACAAAGACTGTCAAAGGTAAAAGAAGTGATAAGTGACAAATGAGAAAAAAGGAGTGAGCGGAAGGAAACAAATGGCAGACCTTTGGAGCAAAACAACTGAAAAACATTTTTTCTTCCTTCCTTCCATTCAGCGCTTCATTATGTTCCCATTATAACGCCTTTGTCAGTCTAAGCTATTAAGTCTTCTCGCGGATTTTTTTCTATACTCACCGTCGGTGTAGCTGGAATGGAGTCTCTGTTGAGGGAAAAATTTTCCTTTACCAAGGAAACAAAATGAAATGAGTAATTTTTTCCCTTCACATTGAAAATTACATCACTTGTTACAGAAAATACTTCCAAGTTTTTGTTATAATTCCAAAAGCAAAACGTTGTTCCTCTGAGGAGCTAACAAGGGAACCTCCCCACCGCACCCCCCTCAGATTTAGTTATAAGTAGGTACAGTGGATAGGCTTTGAAAAACTAAACACAGATCAATCGAGAAAACAGGAAGAAGTTGCGAGGAACTAACAAAAAAAAAAAAAAAAAAAAAAAAAAAAAAAAAAAAAAAAAAAAAAAAAAAAAAAAGCAAATATACACACTGAGTAGTCCATGCGCAAGACAGGTAAGGTCAAGGGTATTGTGAGGTCAAGAGCGCCGTGTTCCCGTGGTTAGCGTGAGCAGCTGCGCAGCGAGAAGTCCTTGGTTCAAGTCTACCCTCGAGTGAAGAGTTTAATTTTTTATTTTCAGTTTATGTGACAAACTCTTATGTTTACATCACTTTTTTGGGAGTGATTATCACATCCACAAGAAAACCTAAATCGGGCAAGATAGAAGAATCTTTTTACCCATTCGCTAAGTGTACAAGTTAGATGGGCCGACAACATATTCCTGTCATGTGACGCACATGCCGTCACCAGTGCAGTATGAAATATATCAGACGTATTTTCCTGTGGAGGAATCGGTTGACCTATGACCTTGTGATCAAATGTTTTCGGTTCCCATTTGGGGGCACTTCCTTTCGTCTACTAATCGCACGGTTTTGCGGTGCGGTCGCAAAACACAGTCACTAAACTTATTACAGTGATCAGAGACGTCAATGAACGAACGGGAAGATCATAGCTTTGCGAAAATAAATAAAGTAAACTTTTCTCTCCAGGGAAGAATTGAACCAATGATCTCGCGTTCCGCGGCTGCTCACGTTAACCACGAGACCACGGCGCTGCTGAGCTCACGCCGTCCTTGATGTTGCCTATCTTGCTCATGAACTAGTCAGTTTGTATATTTTGCTTACTTTTTTCATAGTTCCACACAACTTCCTTCTGTTTTCTCGATTGATGTTTGTTCAGTTTTTGAAGGCCTATAAAATGTTCCGACTTAAAACTAAATCTGAGGGGGGTGCGATGGGCAGATTCCCTTGTAAGAAGGAGATCTCTTCAAAAGATGAAAGACATCTCTTGAATATCTAAAGACTATTCTTCCTGGGGAACCGTATGACTGGATGAATAAATGAACACGGGTGCAAGTGCGAACAATCTTGTGATACTACAGTAATATACGAAATATATCGAAATATATCACTAGTATGTAGTAATCACTAGCACGCGTGTATTACAGCTTCATATGCTGGAACATTAGTAGCTGCGAAAAGCCGTTAGAAGTTGATTGTGTTAGAAGATGTAAAGAGAAAGCAGTTTGTAGGGAGGTGAGCCACTTCAAAACGGTAAATAATTGAGAAGTGTTGAGTAAAAGCGAAATTTGGTAGCTAAAACAAATGACCTATTTTGCACTGTTAGCGTGCGATGTACTCGCCAGCATACGGACCAATGACAAGCTTTTCTTACCTATGTGGCCGGTGGTATATCACTGGAAAGCTGAAAGACATACAATGTTTCCTCTACTGTACATCGTTGCCGGCCTCGGCTTGAAATCTTCCTTCTGGCATTACGTCCCGGAACTCCCGTAGCGTCAGACGAAGACCCAGTTGTGGCGGCGGTCAATGTTCACATACTCTTAGCGCCGTGCGGTGCGAAAGACGAATTTCGCTTTGCATTGTTCCGTAGACCTCCCGAGAAACTTTTTTGACTGATCCACATTGCTTCTATTCGGTTCAGTCGGCGCTAGTATAATGTAGTTTCTGCCTAGTGAATGTTCATACAGTTTTTTGCCGTCGGGATTTCGTATGCATGAATTACATTTGGGCGTTTTGCGTTCAGATCTCCAGCGACTATTACTCGCGGTGAGATGCTGAGTAGTGTGCTGATACCGCGTGTTGAAATGCCTACAGGACTGCTGTATACCGATATCAGTGTGGTGTTGGCTCCGTTGAACTTGACTCTGACGGACGCAGCCTCGATTTTTTCCAGTTCAGCGAGCTCTATGTTTGTGTGCTCAATGTTTTTGTGTATGATGATTGCAGTTCCACCTGCCACGGCGTCGCCCGCTCTGTCGGTACGATAGACGCAGTAGCCAGGAAATTGTAAGCTTAGTCTCGCTCAATAGAGCGACAAGGATTCCCTTGCGCTCCATGAACGCGGCAAATTCTGCCCTTTTGTTGTGGATCGGGTCTGCATTCCAGAACAGGATCTGTGATAGTGTGTGCGGGGATGCGTTACGGGCCGGGTGTGGTATGTTATTCATGTAAGAGTGTGAAAGAGTGTTGTGATGGCAGTGTGTATGACAGCCCAGTATTACCCAGGTTCGGCGCTCATGAGCTGGGTGATGAGTGTAGTGACGGCCGTCAGCACCTTGGTAAGGATTTGAACGGTCGTGTGTCGAGGGAATAGTGTTTCCAGTATTCCCCCAGGTGATGTGTTGGTGTTGGGTGTGGCAGCGTGAGGTGCTGTTGTAGAGTTAGCGGCCGCTTGTGCGGGTATTGGTGTGTTATTAGGAGTGGCATTTGCGTTTATGTTTAGTGACAGAGGTTGTGGCGCTTTCTGTGGTGAGGGGGCTGGTAGTGTTGGTTACAGTCTCGATGTCTTGTTGACTGTTTTCCTGTGTGTTATTGGTCTGTTGTTGCTGGGTGGTCTGTTGTGGTGATTTCGTGTTCCCCGCCCTATGTTTACGTGTATGTCTATTCCTCCTCTGGGCTTCTGGATCTGGGGGTTCTTGTGTGGGTGTGTTTTCCTGTATAGTGTGCGTTTCTTCGCAGCACGTCACTTCCGGGAGTGGGGTCGTGTTGTTTGGGGTCATAGGTGTTGGCACCGATGTGTGCGGGTATTGGTGTGTTATTAGGAGTGGCATTTGCGTTTATGTTTAGTGACAGAGGTTGTGGCGCTTTCTGTGGTGAGGGGGCTGGTAGTGTTGGTTACAGTCTCGATGTCTTGTTGACTGTTTTCCTGTGTGTTATTGGTCTGTTGTTGCTGGGTGGTCTGTTGTGGTGATTTCGTGTTCCCCGCCCTATGTTTACGTGTACGTCTATTCCTCCTCTGGGCTTCTGGATCTGGGGGTTCTTGTGTGGGTGTGTTTTCCTGTATAGTGTGCGTTTCTTCGCAGCACGTCACTTCCGGGAGTGGGGTCGTGTTGTTTGGGGTCATAGGTGTTGGCACCGATGCTTGTTGATTTTCAGGTGTTGTCTGTGGCTGTTGTGTAGCTGTTGCAGCGGTTGTTTCGCGTGTGTGTGAAGGGTGCCGAGGTTCCGCGGCCTGCGCCGTTCCGCCAGGGAGTGCAACCGTGGCAAACGTTACGCCGTTCCTTACTGGGTTCGGCACTGGCCTTGGGCGTGGAATGTCGTACTGTACCCTGCTCTTGTCTTGTTTACGCTTCAGCGCCTGTTTGTATGCACTGCACTGTCTGAAGTTGGCCGCATGGGGCTCACCACAGTTGTCACAGTGTCGCTGGTTTGGCTGTGTTTCTGTGCAGGTGTTGGATCTGTGATTGCCAACACATCCGCGGCAACGAGTTGCCAGGCCACAACGAAGGGCCGAGTGGCCGAATCGCTGGCAGTTGTTACATTGTTGGGGGACATTGGCGTGGCAGTAGCTTGCTGTCCTTCAGAACTGCCGTTCCAGCCTCTGTTCTGAGAATTCACCACCAGGATGGCCGGGCCTTGCTCCCGGCCAATCTCTTTTGGCCACAGCCTTCCCTGCTCACCGCCTCAAAAATTCGCTGTTCATTCGCATGAACACCAAGAACTTCCACAAACCAGTCAGCCCGTGACCACGCTAATAACAGAAACAAATGAAAATGACACAGAACACTGTACAGCGAGTGGCTGTGATTACGTCATCAACAAACATTCTCTTTCCGAATTACCCTGTTGTCAGTACCAATGAATACGAAATTCATAACTAAACTTGAATTTTGTTCCATATAATGTTGCTAATCATCTGAATACCTTAATTCCTATTGTCGGTACATCAATAATTACTGTTCGTTATGTGAAGGATTCTCGTGCATCAGCATACATTCCTACAGTAAATACATATTTTGATGAAAACAAAGTTCAGTGTTCGCTGTTACGTTTCGTGTTGACACTTCCAAATGCTTTTCCCAAAGAGTATTAGGAAACGACACCTTTGAAAGCAGCTAGCCAGGCCAGAGAACCACCCTTTAACCGGAGCAGGATAAAGTGGTCCTCTATCTCTAGACTTAGCTCTCGTCCTGCGGTAACCGGGAGCTGAGTAGAATGACCCAGAAATAATATGTTACAAGCTTACTCTTTCTTAAAAATGGTTCAAATGGCTCTGAGCACGTAATCAGCATGGCTTCAGAAAACATCGCTCTTGTGCAACGCAGCTAGCTCTTTATTCGCACGAAGTAATGGCCGCTATCGACAGGGGATCTCAAGTTGATTCCGTATTTCTAGATTTCCGGAAAGCTTTTGACACCGTTCCTCATAAGCGACTTCTAATCAAGCTGCGGAGCTATGGGGTATCGTCTCAGTTGTGCGACTGGATTCGTGATTTCCTATCAGGAAGGTCGCAGTTCGTAGTAATAGACGGCAAATCATCGAGTAAAACTGAAGTGATATCAGGTGTTCCCCAGGGAAGCGTCCTGAGACCTCTACTGTTCCTGATCTATATAAATGACCTGGGTGACAATCTGAGCAGTTCTCTTAGACTGTTCGCAGATGATGCTGTAATTTACCGTCTAGTAAGGTCATCCGAAGACCATTATCAGTTGCAAAGCGATTTAGAAAAGATTGCTGTATGGTGTGTCAGGTGGCAGTTGACGCTAAATAACGAAAAGTGTGAGATGATCCACATGAGTTCCAAAAGAAATCCGTTGGAATTCGATTACTCGATAAATAGTACAATTCTCAAGGCTGTCAATTCAACTAAGTACCTTGGTGTTAAAATTACGAACAACTTCAGTTGGAAGGACCACATAGATAATATTGTCGGGAAGGCGAGCCAAAGGTTGCGTTTCATTGGCAGGACACTTAGAAGATTCAACAAGTCCACTAAAGAGACAGCTTACACTACACTCGTTCGTCCTCTGTTAGAATATTGCTGCGCGGTGTGGGATCCTTACCAGGTGGGATTGACGGAGGACATCGAAAGGGTGCAAAAAAGGGCAGCTCGTTTTGTGTTATCACGTAATAGGGGAGAGAGTGTGGCAGATATGATACACGAGTTGGGATGGAAGTCCTTAAAGCATAGACGTTTTTCGTCGCGGCGAGACCTTTTTACGAAATTTCAGTCACCAACTTTCTCTTCCGAATGCGAAAATATTTTGTTGAGCCCAACCTACATAGGTAGGAATGATCATCAAAATAAAATAAGAGAAATCAGAGCTCGAACAGAAAGGTTTAGGTGTTCGTTTTTCCCGCTCGCTGTTCGGGAGTGGAATAGTAGAGAGATAGTATGATTGTGGTTCGATGAACCCTCTGCCAAGCACTTAAATGTGAATTGCAGAGTAGTCATGTAGATGTAGATGTAGATGTAGAGCACCAAGGGACTTAAAATCTGAGGTCATCAGTCCCCTAGACTTAGAACTACTTAAACTTAACTAACATAAGGACATCACACACATCCATACCCCAGTCAGGATTCAAAGCTGCGACTGTAGCAGCAGCGTGGTTCCGGACTGAAGCGCCTAGAACCGATCGGTCACAGCTGCCGGCTTACTCTTTCTTACTTACCAGGCACTACCAAAGGAACGTAGCGCTGGTCATATCACACAGTATTATATCTACCTACAGGAGATGGTACAAAGAGGGGAAATATTTCCTAGAAGTTGGTACTCTACACCGATGAGCCAAAACATTGGGATCATTTGCTTAATAGCTTGTTTGTCCGTCTTTGGTATGAAATACATCACTGATTCTGCGCATCAGGTTGAAATGGTTCAAATGCCTCTGAGCACTATGGGACTTTACTACTGAGGTCATCAGTCCCCAAGAACTTAGAATTACTTAAACCTAACTAACCTAAGGACATCAAACACATCCATGGCCAAGGTAGGATTCGAACCTGTGACCATAGCGGTTGCGCGGTTCCAGACTGTAGCGCCTACAACCGCTCGGCCACAACGGCCGTCTCTCTCATTTACAAGCCGAAACTCTTGTCTGTCTGTACGCGCCACTAGCTGGACCCACTAGACTCACTTCCCCTACTATACTACAGTACATTGTAGCGCCTGTGTTTTTACGATGTATTCCGCAATTTGCTTCAGACATGCATGTATATCTGAAGGAACAAGCACTGTTGCGATCAACAGCTGTAGAAGTACAAGAAATGCATTCGTAATTGCAAATACTATATGACTCCACTGCACAACTAGTGACAATGAAAATTTGTGCCGGATCGGGCCGCGAACCGGGATTTCGCCACATTTCGCCGGCCTGCGCATCAGGGATCCGACAATTTGTTGGTGGGTTTCCTAAGATATGCGGCAGTAGACGTCTTTTCACAGGTCGTGTAATTCGCGTAAATAACGGACCGCTTAATACGCATGCGATGATGGCGTCCGATACCGACCCAGATGGGTTCCACTGGATTTATATAAGGCGAATTTGGTTGCCGAGACGTCAACGGGGTTCACAGCAATGTCTCTCAAACCACTGCAGTACCGGTTCTAGCTCCAAGACACGCACAATTATACTGCTGAAAGAGGACATCGGCGTCGGGGAAGACATCAGTCATGAAGGGAAGCAGATAGTTCGCAGTGTCAGGGTGTTTTCAATTATTACAGCAGTTTACAGGCAAGTGCAGGAGAATGTTCCCATCAGCCTGCGTCCTTGCATGCTGCATGTTTCGAGCCACCGTTCACCTCAATGATGTCCTTTGTGGAAATGACCAGTGACCTTGTGTTGTGTACATAGTTCGGCGTAGTCAGCGCGTACACAACTTTCCCACTAGAGCGCGCCCCGCTAAGCACAACAGCGCAGGCGCAGCGCTAGTCCGTCTCTGCACTACGAGATGGCGCTGTCTTAGAGACGGACCAAATTCTGCTTCCGCCGATACGCGTATAAATATGTAACGCAGCCAATGAGATTGCTGCTAACGTAGAACCTTTTCTCCTCACGGATCACACTCGCGCAGCGATACCTGAACGCTCGAGGTATTATAACGAGTGTACAGAGCTCCGATTAGTCTGCATTAGTCTGCATTAGTCTACAGTAGTCTACAGTCAAGTTTCTGTCTGTGCCTAATAAGATTATCATATTCCTGTACATAGCCATGAAGGTAAATGAATAGACACTTTGTCAAGTATCAGAGATATGTGAGAATAAGATTAATGCACCAAGACCAAAGGAACTTCAGGATGTCAATTGTTAATAGCATCCAGAACCAAGTTACATAATAACTATGATTTTTCTTATTTTAATAAATGTGTTTGAAAATTAATCAAGATCTGTTTAAAGTTGGTGACCGTCAATCTGCTACTCTAAGCGTGCAAGTGGCATTTCTATCGTCTGACCTAACGGCAGAAGATAAACACGCCACGGTAAGACCACGAGACATATTGCTGACACTCGCCTACTTCGTTAGAGCGACAAGTCAAATAATCTGATGGTGTGTGTACCGAAGGTCTTACAGTACGCACACCACACCTTGCGCAGCAAAAATGTGATTCCACGAAGAGACGACACGTTTCCACTGATCGACGGTCGAATCCCGATGGTCCCGTGCCCACTGACTCGTAATCGACGATGTCGTTGGGTTCACTTGTGAACACGCAGGGCTGATCTGCTTCCAAACTCCACGTTCAATGACATATAATAAATAGTGTGCCCCGAAACACTTTTCCGTGCACCAGCATTGTGCTCTCTCAGCAGACATGCCACAGATCGTCATCTATTCTACTTTATATAGCAGACAAGTCTCCGAACCCCAAGTTCTGTGAAGAGTCGTGGACGTCCAATCATTCAGCACCTAGTGTGTCCTACTCTTTTCCGTAGAGGCTCACGACAGTAGCATGTGAATGTTCGACCAGTTTCGCCGTTTTCAAAATACTCGTTCACTGGCTAGCGTAATAATAATCTTACCGTTTATCAGAGTTGCTTATCTCAATGGGTTTCTCCATTTGCAGACCCTATCTTCGCCAAGGTGATTCCCCGTCCGTGTCTGCTCCGCTTACGTAGCTTTGTTACCGCCTCATGTGCCCGCAACGCCACCAGCCAGCACCCAACGTTACGGTAGGCAGCAGTCATAATTTCTTAGCTTACTAGTGTATATAAAGACATATTTATCTGACACGGCTATATTGATGTCCCCTACAAGAATAGTCACAAAATTTTAATTATCAACTCGATAGCCGGCTGGGGTGGCCGGGTGGTTCTAGGCGCTACAGTCTGGAACCACGCGACAACTACGATCGCAGGTTCTAATCCTGCCTCGGGCATGGATGTGTGTGGTGTCCTTAGGTTAGTTAGGTTTAAGTAGTTCTAAATTCTTGGGGACTGAGGACCTCATAAGACTCAGTTTTACCAACGATGAATGATTCGGTGGAAGCCTTGGTTGTAGAATATCGCATCTTGAATCATCAGGAAAAGATCATCTCGAAATTCACATGGATATACATTCCATGCACTGATTTCTTCATCCGAGGAAGGAGGGTGAGTTTACTGGGTACCATGTCATGACAATACCGGGGGAGGGGGGTTGGTGGAAGCAAAATATTGGAGGCCAAACAAGAACAATGGATAATAGTGTCCTGTGACGAAGTAGCTGGGGTGTTTTCGCGGAGCTAATACATCCCACCGGACAGCTGCCTGTATTGCTTTCTTGTGAAACTTCCCATAACCTGGTCAAGAGATTTCGGTAGTCTGCTACTGTGACAGTTTGCCTCTGCATTTAGTAGCAGTCCCAAACAAAAACTGCGCATCAGCTTGTCCAGTGACGGCTGGCTAATCGTCTACTGCGGCAGTGGTGAATTCACATGATTTCACTTCTTGCTTTCTTACACTACTGGCCATTAAAATTGCTACACCAAGAAGAAATGCAGATGATAAACCGGTATTCATTGGACAAATATATTATACTAGAACTGACATGTGATTACATTTTCACGCAAGTTGGGTGCACAGACCCTGAGAAATCAGTAGCCACAACAACCACCTCCGGCCGTGAAAACGGCCTTGATACGCCTGGACATTGTGTCAAACAGAACTTGGATGGCGTGTACAGGTACAGCTGACCATGCAGCTTCAACACGATACCACAGTTCATCAAGAGTAGTCACTGGCGTATTGTGACGGTCCAGTTGCTCGGCCATCATTGACCAGACGTTTTCAATTGGTGAGAGATCTGGAGAATGTGCTGGCCAGGGCAGCAATCGAACATTTTCTGTATCCAGAAAGGCCTATACAGGAACTGCAACATGCGGCCGTGCATAATCCTGCTGAAATGTAGGGCTTCGCAGGGATCGAATGAAGGGAAGGGCCACGGGTCGTAACACATGTGAAATGTAACGTCCACTGTTCAAAGTGCCGTCAATGCGAACAAGAGGTGACCGAGACGTGTAACCAATGGCACCTCATACCATCACGCCGGGTGATACGCCAGTATGGCGATGACGAATACACACTTCCAATGTGCGTTCACTTCGCGACCGACATGATCCAGTAAACAGAATCTGCATTCATCCGAAAAAATGACGTTTTGCCATTCGTGCACCCAGATTCGTCGTTGAGTACACCATCGCAGTCTCTCCTGTCTGTGATGCAGCGTCAAGGGTAACCGCAGCCACGGTCTCCGAGCTGATAGTCCATGCTGCTGCAAACGTCGTCGAACTGTTCCTACAAATGGTTGTTGTCTTGCAAACGACCCCATCTGTTGACTCATGGATTGAGACGTGGCTGCACGATCCGTTACAGCCATGCGGGTAAGATGCCAGTCATTTCGACTGCTAGTGATACGAGGCCGTTGGGATCCAGCACGGCGTTCCGTATTACCGTCCTGTACTCACCGATTCCATATTCTGCTAATAGTCATTGAATCTTGAACAACGCGAACAGCAATATCGCCATACGATAAGCCGCAATCGCGATAGACTACAATGCGACCTTTATCAAAGTCGGAAACGTGATGGTCCGCATTTCTCCTCCTTATACGAGGTATCACAACAACGTTTTACCAGGCAAAGCTGGTCAACTGCTATTTGTGTATGAGAAATCAGTTGGAAACTTTCCTGATGTCAGCACGTTGTAGGTGTCGCCACCGGTGCCAGCCATGTGTGAATGTTCTGTAAAGTTAATCATTCGCATATCACGGCATCGTCTTCCTGTAGGTTAAATTTCGCGTCTGTAGGACGTCATCTTCGTGGTGTAGCAATTTTAATGGCCAGTAGTGTACTTTGTCTCAAGGTCACTGCAGCGAGGTCCAGGAGAAATACAGAATTGTACTAAGCCATTCTGGTCATGGGTCTCATCTACAAGTTAGGTTGAAGAAAGGGAACCTCACATCTATAGCATCTGCAGATTTAGAAACATTATTGTCAATGTTGACTGGAACAGGCTCTTTGCACTACTGAAGCTAACCAGGATGAAATAAAGAGGGCGATGAAGTTTCTTCAATTAGTGTAGAAACGAGATCGCTGTTGCAATACATGAGAGTGAGACAGTAACTGAGGTTTTCCAATCTTATTCAGTCTGTACATCAACCAGTAAAGGAAACCAGGGAGAATTTCGGAAATGGGATTTAAGTTCAGAGGAAAGAAACATGAAGTTGAAGGTTTTGCTGATGAAATTGCGAGATTAGCTAGATAAATTGATTGGAGCGGCTAATGACGTTGTAAGATGAACATCAACACTAAAGTTAGTTTTGCTATATAGTCAGCAAAAATGGGTATTGCAGTTACTGTGAAGCTGCCAGTACCCAGGACAATTTACGGAATTCCATTTTAATGTACTTCATCGGTTAACGACGATGTGAATATACGTCTGAAGAGGGCAAAGCTGAAAGGGAAGTATTTTATTACTACTTTTATTGTTATTGTTTGTGTTTTATATTGGTCAGTTTGAGAGATTCTTGCACAATTATTCGGATGATGAGGGCTTAACCTTTGAAACAAGTGAATTCTAGTGTTTTTACTCTCTAAATAAGTAGTTAATCCGACATTTTAAAACTCTAATAGTTACTGTTGTTGCCCGTTACGTACCCTGGGGCAGAAGTTTGATTTTAATTCTGTTTATTGTATGCAAGATATTTTAATTGGATTTTATTGTTTGAGCCATGCTTAAGGAATTATGTGGGGCTGCAGAATTACCATATTCTGTTTCACTGTTATTGTGTTATTATGATGTTATCTAAATTTTTATGTTTAGTAAATTAATTATTAAATTGAGAAGCACGGCTGCAAAACCACACTCCAGTCAATCCTACACTACATAAGGTACTTCTGGAAAAATAACACAATAGCCATAAAACAGAATATAATTCTGCGACATAATTCTGTGGCCCCATTAGTTCCCCAAGGAGAGGATAAACAATAAAATACAGAAATATCTTACATAGAACGGAGTTAAAATCACACCTTTGCCCCACGATATATTATTGGGCAACATAAGTAATAATTATTTTACACTAAAAGCAAAGATAGGGGTCGTAGGGGGGGGGGGGGAGGGTGTAGTGGGGGGATGGAGAAGGGCTGAGAATTCTCATCTAGTTTCCTGATATACGTTCAAGCTTAGGAGTTTCACCAGCCACTAAGTGATATGTCTGAGGTATCTGTAGCAATTTATGAATTTTAAAGCAAAATTAATGAACGCTTGTATGCCACTTAGCTCAGTAGTTCGCATATCAATCACATTCTTGACAAATTCGAAGTTTGTCGAAGCGTATTCAACCCAAATGTACAAAAATCGTTTTGGTGACTGGTTTCCACATTAACGTAACACAGACGAAGTCGGATCCAAGACATACGAGAAGCGTCATGTAACGATGTGGCGTAGAGTAGGTGTACCGGGGCTATAATTTATATTGCATTCCACTGAGCTGTGAGCTCTTATTGCAAACTATTCTTTTTGTGGCGAAAATTGTATGCGCACAGCATTTATTTCAAATCTACTCTCTCAGGCACCTATGACTCGAGTAGATCGCCTAAGAAAAAGAGAATTGTTATACACTCTCAGGTGCAGAAAAGTTTTCACTTTGGATTTCAAACAACAGCTCTTCCCATTTTGACAACTGGCATATATTGTAGGTGATGCTGAGTTTTATGATTTTTATTTGCTAACCATACTATAAAGAAATAGTTATTGCCGCTAGCGAATAATTTCTATGCTTTTCTTTTCAGAGTTGTAAATTGCATCTAAACACTTGAAAAAATTATTCTAAAGACAACTCTAAAAGAATGATAAACGATCATAGAGCTAAAACTATTCTGTTCCGAAAAAATTATGGTCTTATAATCATTTAAAATAAGGCTACAGAAATATGTTGTTTAGTGTTTACTACAAATGTAAAGGTCTTTAAAAGAAGCATTATAATTGACTGAACTGTAGTTTGTAAAATGTTCTCACTCCAGTCAGTCTGTGCTCCTCTACCACTTCAAACATTTTGGTATAGTGGTAGACAGAGAACTGAGAAAATTCAGCAACGTATGAGCGTATTCCTGGAAAACTAATTTGCAAATGCAAATTTTTCCGACTTCTCATTACTACGCAAATTAAAATTCTGAAAATATAGCCTCAAAAATGTGTGCCCCTACGTATGAAACTAATATATAAATGCTAATTTAGGAGGACAGTTAAACTTACTACATATTCGATGTCACCGAGATCTCCCTAGCATCCCGAGAATAGTGCGGCGGGCGGATCTACCTTACAGGGGCAACGGCTGTCCCTGGAGGTCCCGCCGGCAAATGGCCCCTATTTTTCCAGCCAAGACTTCCATTACCTACCAGTTATTCCGTGGGAGGAAGAGCTATGAAACACCAATCCGAAGGCGTCTTAGTAAAGATATATAGGGATGTAAACCGTAGTGCTTCCATTTTTGTGACTGCAGAATAGACACAACTACTTTTACCCTTTAACTACTTGCGACCGATATGCACACGCCCTAAATAAGAAAACATTATTCCAATTATTAGTAAGAAAACCTTGTTGCAATTACTGTTCTGCTGACTTACGAGGGGGTGCTGGAAAGCAATACCTCCGATTTTTTATGTGAAAACTCTTAAAGGTTTTTAAATAAAACAAACAATACTAACATTCTATGTCTTTGTTCTTCACGTCTACATAATCATTTCTCAATATAGACACCATGGTGACGAACACATTTATCCAAACGAGAGTACAGTTTGTCGATGCCGTCACTGGAGAATGTTTGTTGGTGTTGACGGCGCCACTACCTCTTCTCTGGTTACACCACTTCGTTACTATCAAAATAAAATCCTCAAGGGTGTTTTTAAGTTTTAGAAACGGCTGAAAATCGGATGGGGTCAAATCAGAATTGTACGGAGGATAATCGATTGCAGTGAATTAAGGGCGACGGATTGTTGCGTATTTCGAAGTCATTAGCGGAAGAGGGTTGCGGATACGTAAAGATGAACAATTAAGATGTAGAATGTTAATAATGTCAGTTTTAATTAAAAGCTTTAAAAGTTTACACTTAAAAATTTTGGAGGCATAACTTTTCAGCATGCCTTTGTGCATTCTCAAGTGGTGAGCAAACGCTTCTTCATTACCTTCATTTGGTTTACTGTCAACTCCAGCAAGTGGACCTGTTACACGTTCCGTGTGCTAGTGCGGAGAGTCTAAATCAGTTTTTGTTATGTTTTTAATAACATCACGTTTACGTAAATCGTGAGCGGTGATACGTTTCTGAACAGATCTTGAAGAGACAGAGTGAATTATTATGTGGGAAACATGGGATATTTTAGTAATGAACGAATTTCCAAGAAAGACTATCATGCTGGTTAATGTTCCCCTGGTATCTAAACAAAAATTGCTTGATAATATTTTATTTTACTTTTGAACCAAAAGTTATTTGAGATGTTCTAGATAAATGAAACACCCTATCCGCCGAAAATTTGAGTATGCCCTGCGATAATGACGTATTTAATGTGTCCATAAATTTTCTTTGTGACTTCAGACTATGCAGAGACAAACAGGCGAGCAGATAAACGAAAGTAACTGCGCTGAACCTTGAGTTACTGAAGAAATACTTCAGCTGATTGACTAGAGAAGTACTTACAAAAACGTTCAGAAAATTTCGGGAGTACAGGGATATAAGCCAATTAGGAATGCAATAAATTCGAAGTGTAGACAAGCTAAGCGAAATGGCTCGAAAGGATGAGAAAACTCGTTTAATGTATGACAGTACGGTAAATAATTTATTGACATGTTTTGCAAGACTTGTTAATGTTCAATTGTGTAAGCGGATTATTCGCATCATAAGAGGGTAGTGAAGTGCTAAAACTGGTAATGTGGACATTGTAATTTTTAAGTGATCCTGGATGTTACCTGCCACTTCTACTTTATTTGATCGCAAGTCTTCTAAAGCCTTTTATACTGTAATGCTGGATCCCCTATGTCTTCAGTATTGATTCCAGTTTCTTCCTCTTTTACGTCATCAGACAAGCCCTCCCTTCGTAGAGGCCTTCTACTCTCTCCACTTATCCTTTCCCTACCCTGCGTTTAGTAGTAGAGTTCACACTGCAGTCTTAATGTCGACGCTCTTGCTTTTAATTTAACCGAAGTTTATTTTGCCTTTTCTATAGGCTGAATCAATACTTCCGAGAATGTATCTGTTCAACAGATATGTTTATTATGAAGAAGCAAAAGTACAGTGCTGTTAAACGAATTTGGAATGACCAGGAAGCTTGCTGTTGCCAGTGTTTTTGCTTACGGGCAGTGTTGCGTAACGTATACTTGAAGGCAGAATGTGACGTGTATGACCATATATGTAAACGTTCGACGTCTGTGTATGTGGAAACTAGTGTTCGTCCCCAAATAACATGAAATGGATTTCAAACTTGACACACACCAACGCTATATATTTGAAAATGCACAAAGGCTGAAGCTGGCCAGTAATGTAATTTTTATATATGGTGCAATAAGGGCACCTTGCGTAGTGAAACTGACAGCCTACGCTGGTTTTAAAATGTTATCTGCATTTGGAAGTATTTGAGGCTGCTGTTAGTATATCTAATTTTTTAAACAGTTACCAACGATGGGACGTTTTTAAGTCACAAATACTTTGTTTTTAATTGCGAATTCGCCTGAAAAATAATCCATGCGACATCAATGAATGAAAATATGCTAAGCAAGTCAACTTACTGAAACTTTTATGACGAAAATCAGCAGATACACGTTGACTAAATATTTCTGGGCTTTAGAATTTTAGCGGAGTGGTACGTTGTTTCTGCCTTAAGTATGATAAATATACGAACCTAGAACTTTAGAAACTTCAGAATCCAGTTTACCGTCTTTCCTCTCTTCGGTTTTGACAACAATAAATTATACTTTGTTCAGAATTTAATGATCTGTGTTTCTTGTAAGGCGATTGACATGCCATTAGTCGTTTTGTCATTGTATGGCTAATGGCCTTGATTTTGAATCTCACATAAGTATCAAAGAGTACTATTTTTGCTTCAGTGGTACAGAATGAAATCTCATTTGCATATACGTGGATCACTCCAAAAGAAATGCAGACTATGTTTTTAACACCCATCTTTTATTCCACATGTTTGAAAGTTTTACAGTGTTTAGATACATCCTTCAGAAACAATATTTTCATTTCTCTACATAATTTCCATCCCTCTCAACTGCGTTACGCCATATTGGAACCAGCGCCTGTATACCCGCACGCTAAAATTCTGGATCTACCTGTTGGAGCCATTGTTTGGTAGCGTGCACAGGAGAGTCGTCATCTTCAAACCTTGTACCACGAAGAAAGTCTTTAAGTTTCCCAAAGAGTTGATAGTCACGTGGAGCCATGTCAGGACTGTAAGGCGGGTATTTCAGTGTTCTCCATCCGAGTTTTGTGATCGCTTCCATGGTTTTTTGACTGACATGTGGCCGTGCACTGTTGTGCAACAGCAAAATATCCTGCTTTTGCCGATGTGGTCGAACACAACTCAGTAGAGCTTGAAGTTTCTTCAGTGTCGTTACATATGTATCAGAATTTATTGTGGTTTCACTTGGCATAATGTCCACAAGCAAGAGTCCTTCGGAATCGAAAAACACCGTAGCCATAACTTTTCCGGCAGAATGTGTGGTTTTGAATTTTTTTTCTTAGGTGAATTTGCACGATGTCACTCCACTGATTGCATCTTCGTCTCTGGTGAAAAATGATGGAGCCATGTTTCATCACCTGTCATAATTCTTCCAAGAAATTCATCTCCACTATTCTCGTACTGTTCCAAAAGTTGGCTCCATACCGTTTTTCTTGTTTCTTTGTGAGCCACTGTCAACATCCTGGGAACCTACTTGGCACAAACCTTTTTTAACGCCAACAGTTTCAGTATTCTGCAGTCACTTCCTTCCCCTATCCCAACGCAGCGTAACAATTCGTTCACTGTGATGCGTCTGTCAGCAGTCGCCAGTTTTTTAACTCTGTGCACATTGTCTGGAGTGTGTGCAGTTGTAAGTAGGCTGTTTAGGTTTTCTTATTGGTAACGCCAACGCCACGTAGCGCTCCGTAAGAAAATCACTGGCTGTGCTGTGTGCAGTCTATGGCTGGTCTGCATTGTTGTCTGCCATTGTAGTGTTGGGCAGCGGCAGCTGGATGCCAGTTGGAGGTGAGCCGCCAGCAGGGGGACGTGGGGAGAGAGATGGTGGAGTTTTGAAATTTGTAAGAATGGATGTCATGAACTTATATATACACTCCTGAAAATTGAAATGAGAACACCGTGAATTCATTGTCCCAGGAAGGGGAAACTTTATTGACACATTCCTGGGGTCAGATACGTCACATGATCACACTGACAGAACCACAGGCACATAGACACAGGCAACAGAACATGCACAATGTCGGCACTAGTACAGTGTATATCCACCTTTCGCAGCAATGCAGGCTGCTATTCTCCCATGGAGACGATCGTAGAGATGCTGGATGTAGTCCTGTGGAACGGCTTGCCATGCCATTTCCACCTGGAGCCTCAGTTGGACCAGCGTTCGTGCTGGACGTGCAGACCGCGTGAGACGACGCTTCATCCAGTCCCAAACATGCTCAATGTGGGACAGATCCGGAGATCTTGCTGGCCAGGGTAGTTGACTTACACATTCTAGAGCACGTTGGGTGGCACGGGATACATGCGGACGTGCATTGCCTGTTGGAACAGCAAGTTCTCTTGCCGGTCTAGGAATGGTAGAACGATGGGTTCGATGACGGTTTGGATGTACCGTGCACTATTCAGTGTCCCTTCGACGATCACCAGAGGTGTACGGCCAGTGTAGGAGATCGCTCCCCACACCATGATGCCGGGCGTTGGCCCTGTTTGCCTCGGTCGTATGCAGTCCTGATTGTGGCGCTCACCTGCACGGCGCCAAACACGCATACGACCATCATTGGCACCAAGGCAGAAGCGACTCTCATCGCTGAAGATGACACGTCTCCATTCGTCCTTCCATTCACGCCTGTCGCGACACCACTGGATTCGGGCTGCACGATGTTGGGGCGTGAGCGGAAGACGGCCTAACGGTGTGCGGGACCGTAGCCCAGCTTCATGGAGACGGTTGCGAATGGTCCTCGCCGATACCCCAGGAGCAACAGTGTCCCTAATTTGCTGGGAAGTGGCGGTGCGGTCCCCTACGGCACTGCGTAGGATCATACGGTCTTGGCGTGCATCCGTGCGTCGCTGCGGTCCGGTCCCAGGTCGACGGGCACGTGCACCTTCCGCCGACCACTGGCGACAACATCGATGTACTGTGGAGACCTCACGCCCCACGTGTTGAGCAATTCGACGGTACGTCCACCCGGCCTCCTGCATGCCCACTATACGCCCTCGCTCAAAGTCCGTCAACTGCACATACGGTTCACGTCCACGCTGTCGCGGCATGCTACCAGTGTTAAAGACTGCGATGGAGCTCCGTATGCCACGGCAAACTGGCTGACACTGATGGCGGCGGTGCACAAATGCTGCGCATCTAGCGCCATTCGACGGCCAACACCGCGGTTTCTGGTGTGTCCGCTGTGCCGTGCGTGTGATCATTGCTTGTACAGCCCTCTCGCAGTGTCCGGAGCAAGTATGGTGGGTCTGACACACCGGTGTCAATGTGTTCTTTTTTCCATTTTCATGAGTGTATATATTATGCCTATTAAGGTAAGTACATTGTTTGTTCTCTATTAAAATCTTTCATTCGCTAACTATGCCTATCAGTAGTTAGTGCCTTCCGTAGTTTGAATCTTTTATTTAGCTGGCAGTAGTGGCTCTCGCTGTATTGTAGTAGTTCGAGTCTCCCAAGATTTTTGTGAGGTAAGTGATATGTCAAACGAAGAGGTTAATGTTAGTCAGGGCCATTCTTTTGTAGGGATTTTTGAAAGTCAGATTGCGTTGCGCTAAAAATATTGTGTGTCAGTTTAAGCACAGTCGTGTATAATTTTTCAAAGGGGACGTTTCATATGTCGACCCTTAGCCAAGGATACTTCACTGGAATCTTCTGATTTTTTTCTTGTAGTTTGTGTAGTTAGTGTAGCCTTTGTTTATTGCTAGCGCGTAATTGTAGAGAAAATTTCCTCTGTAGTTGTAGTTTTTCATTGTTGTACAGTAAAACAATTGTGGCATGCATGTAGATTTGCACCAAGTATTTCTAAGCTGCGCTTGCAATTAACTAGATATTATTTTCAGTGCTACGTCAATGTGTTCTCTTATTTTGCTCTTCAAATTGTGGTTTTCTGTGTTGTAGTTGTTAAAATTTTGTGAGAATAATGGCGTGTAAAAAACATAACACTAGGCTCCAAAGTAAACTGAGAAATAATAGTGACGACGAGCGTAGCTTACCAGCACCACTGCGTAATGAATTAACAGACATTCAAAGTAGTAATTTGGTAACTATGCATAGGGAAATGGAGAGGGCGTCAAATAATGGTGTAGACAGTGAAACAGGTAGTGAACATGGAAGCATTATCGATCGATCGGTCGGCAACAGCTCGCCTCAGGAATCCGAAATGACAGAACACAATATTGCAAATACTGTAGACTTAGGTTATGGGTCCTCACCGTTTTCAAATGAGTCAAGACACATTTTCTGCCTGTCAAAATGTGAATGTTGCCGGTGAAAATGCACTGCCAAAAAGCATAGAAAAACAGATTCCAGACACTAATACATTATTATAGCAATTAATGCAACAAATGGAACAAAATCAGAAACAAATGGGACAAAATCTTCAAAAGTTAGACACAATGGAACAAAATCTGAGACAAACACAGCAAAAGTTAGACGCAATGGAGCAAAAGCTTCTAAAGTTAGACTCAGTGGAACATACGCTTGAACAAGCACGTGAAGATTTAACTATTGAATTACATAAAATCGAATCGAAATGTCAAAAAGTCTGTAATGACGTAAAAACACAAATTTGTGAGCATTTCAAACCTATTTTTTCGCGGCAAGAAAATGCATTACAGAATCACGAAGCAGCCATAAAAGAACTGCAAACTATTGTTCATGAAAATCATGAGACCTTGCAAGCTAAAATTGACTCAGTTGCATCTACCGATACGGTTACGCAACTTGCAAAAACTCAAGAAAACTTAAAGGACACAGTAGATACTCTGAAAATTGGTTCAGAGAGAGACATGGAGGACATTAGTTCATTATCAGAGAAAGTAGTTGAACTTTCGGATCAGCTAAATAATTTATCTACGAAGGTAGATGATAATCTGAATGACACAAAACCGGTAGTCTTTAATGACACAGAAGAGTTCGAACAAATTAGGAAATTCAAACAAAATCAGAATCAAATTAATACGCAACACCAAAGAGAAATCCAGGAAGTACAAGATCAGCTGACACAGGTAATACAAGAATTACGTATTTCAGAGGAGACTCGCACTCCAATACGGGAAGAGGGACATAAAAATACGGAACTGCCACATAATAATAACACAGGGCACTTTGGAGATTATGAAAGTAATTGTCAAAGTAGACCGAATTCTGAGATGGAACCGCCGAAACGACGTAACAATGACCGACATGCGACCCGCCGACATGATGATTTTGACTATAAGCTGTTCATTACTACACGTAAATTTCATCCACAAGCGTGGCTTCATCAATTCTCTCATTGTTTCCCCCGCAACTGCTCATTAGGGCACAGATTAGAATTTATGTGTGGCTACTTAGAGAATGAACCAGCTGTAAGAATGCAATCGGTCATTCACGATTGCCACAGTGAAGGAGAATTTTACCATGCCTTCCTCTAAGCATATTGGTCTCAAGCTACACAACACCGAGTAAAACATAGCATCATGATGATGAAAGACTTTGAACAATCTGAATTTTCCAGTCTTGTCAAATATTTTGAAGACATGTTGCATAAGAATCAATATCTTTCATACCCACACAGCCCTTCAGAACTCATCCGCATTTACTTAATGAAATTGCCTGAACATTTACGACATATTATTTTGGCAGGGCGTTGCAAAGACGACATTGAAGCTTTTCAGGGACTCTTACAAGAATTAGAAATAGACACAGACCATAGCCAGATACGAAAACAGGAAAACAATCACTACAGGTCACATCCGTCACAATTCCGTGACCACAGAAACAATAACTGGACACGACAAGTCTATTCTTACAACGCAAATCGTGACCAAAACAGACACCACCCATATGACAACCACTGGCAGAGTAATAGCTACAGAGAAAGATCGCATTTCCATACTAATGGTTATAACAGAGACAATCGTAGAAACAGACAATATGGGAGCAAAAACAAATACTATCAAGGGAAACAGAATAACTTCAGACGCAACAGTTCAGCGCGCAGTTACGATTCAGGGAGAAATTCTCCACCACTTAACCGACAAGAAAGAAATTACAGAAACTACCGACAAAACGACAGACCTGAATTCCATCAGAACTGGCGAGCTTCAAACAGGGCAGGGCCTTCTCGACATGGTGAATTTGTAGAAGTTAGGTCTCCTAATCCCAATAACGGCGCGCGCCAACAATGAGATAGGCAATGACTCGCACCGCAGGCAGCCGCGTGCACCGGCTGGCTCAGAGAAAAATAACATAGACGCTAACCTTGAGAAAAATTCCAGTATTCTTTACCAACGTAACCACATTATAATTGCATTCAAGTTGAAACTCTGCATACTAGGAAGAGTAAAGGTTTACACCACATTTCACATGTAAAACCGTTTATTGAAAGATAATCTGCTCTTTAACTCTTGTCTTTGCCATATAATTTTTCACTTTACTTTACTAGTATGCTTTGTCAGACTTAGAATCTGTTAATATGCAACAGTATTTGCAGTTAAATATCCAGTCTAGAACCTACGGAACACATTTAGACAGTATTTACGAATGCATTGTTATAGTGAACAGACGACATAGTGTTGTTATTTGTACATTCTTGCTTGTTAGTTGCACGATTATGTAACGACTATAAGGCTTACATACTTAGTACATATACTGTTAATGAGATTTTATTGCTACATTTTGGTCTACTTGAAGATACATTCTGGATTTAAAGTACTTTCTGTGAGATACCAGATGACACAGTGGTTAGTTTATGTGACAACTACACGATTTTATCACGACGCTACTAATGTGTGACACAATTTACATTGTGCTTTTGCGGTGTATCTGTTTTATATCTGCACCGTTTTTCTGAATTCTTCTGGAAAGGAAAACATGTTTTAGAAGTAACTTTGTGGTATAGCTACAATGAGACAGCCTTTTCTGTACCACAACAATACGTTACAGTACAGTACTTACTTCATCACGGCAATAAGCGTAGTAACTACGATATCTATACGCAAAGCATTTCACTTTTGTTTATCATGAGGTAAGTACAATGACTTCTGCGGAACTTAGCTTTCGGAGGACGATAACTACGACACTTCCACAGAGATTATCTTACAACAAGACGCACAGTTTAGCGCTACAGTACACGTATTTGAGTGATTAATTTTGTACTTAAACATTTATTTTTTAAGATATTTGAAGTTCAATGACACAAAGGTTTTCCATGATACATTTCATTCCATTCTTGTAATCTGTAACACCTGAAGGTATAATTACATTAATCCTCAGGGGGGTACACGCTTACTTTGTGTACCATGTGCATGGCAAGCACAAGGAGCCCTAGCTAATATGGTATTTGCTTATACAACTTTACACATCGGTACCACATTTCTCTAACACATAAATTACACAGCTATCTGATCATTTAACGGAGAGAAACAAACATTTATTATACTACATCAGTGACAGATGTTTACTCAATTACACACTTGGATAATTTCACACTTATAAACTTGTATTTTATCTGTACTTGTGAACTGTTCATATTTTTTTAGGAACCATTCTGATACTATGAGAGCTATGAATGATGTATTTGGTATGGGATCATGATTTTTAAAGTACATTTGAGGTAGATGACACTTTTGACATGAGCAGAGAATTTTTTTAGGTTTTGAAATTAGTGGAGGAAGCTACGACGATTTTGAGAATTTGACTGAGGTGTTATGATGTTGTTATTACGATGACTATGTGTATTATGCTGTTGTGGTATGTTTATGGTCAATTAGCTGATAATTTTTGAGTTATTTGATTATGATCCGTCTCTATCATGATGAAATATTGAAGAAGAGTGGACGTATAAGGTAAGGAATAATGAGTAGTGGTTAGGGACTCTGGTTTGTGAAAAAGGTTGTTGGAAACCAAGAATCGTACTTTAAGAGTTATGAAATGTGTGTACATGCGTGAATGTATTACAATGCTGTCGAAAACTTTTTGGACCCTCTTATATTTATAGGATTTTATTTTCTACACGTTTGTAACGCAAATTCTCAACCTTTGAAAATATTTTTACATGAGACAGTCACTGTAGCGGAAACTGTTGTCGTAAATATTTCGGTAAGAAAGGTAGGTGACCGTGACGTAATGCTTTGGGAGCGGCCAGGTGTGCCAGCCGCCTTGAGAAAAAGTCATTAGTGTGTGCCTTTCAGAGGCACAGGTGGAGAAAAAAGGAGGCCATTAACCTCGCTATTGACATTCCTTTGTAGAAAGCATCGTAAATACGACATCCTCAAACTTGAAAACACTGTATAGTTCTTAATTTATGATATTTACTGAAATGAAATGATGAGAAACATTTCACGTCTATTGTCTTGCTAGTTGGAGGATTGTTTACTGCATTATGAAATTCCTTATGGCTAGCGAATGACGTTTCAGCTTTTGCTTTGATCCCTCAATTTAAGTTCCTTTCTCATTCATTGTGGACTGAACACTAATTGTGGTGCCACTAACAGCCTTTACATATGACAAGAAATTGTGTTCTTTGAAAGATCACTTGCCAGTATTCTGAATGACGCTTTGCCTATTTTGTTGAATATCTAGTTTCTAGCTGCCCTGCAGCATTGGTTAAAGTAAAATTTTATAGATGTACTAATATAAATATTTTATGCCTACAGACCCAGTAAAGAATAACTTCGTGATATACTTCCAAAAAAATGAGGGAGCACAAAAAGACATTGCCCTTCAGAGGAACTGCATACATAATTTTCTTTTCAAGTACTTGGTAATTTATTTCATTGAATAAGTAGTGGTGCACCATTTTAATTACATAGACATTGAGATGTGAATATACATTTCCCTTATCTGCGTTGTTGTCTTCAGTGTACTATTTTTTCTGCTTGTGGGTTTGTCATGTTTAGATATAAGTTATTACATTTATTGCTGCTTGCTTTGCTTACCTGCACCTTTTTTTCATTGCCGTTTGTATTAATTGTTTTGTGCTGCTGCGTTGTCTCGTCCTTTAGTTAGGCATCTGAGCTCAGTAGATTTAAGTTAGCTTAAGAGGGGGTAGCCTATATAAGAGAATGAGTTGCGATGGATTTGAAGAAATGCACTGAGAGGTTATATGAGAAAAGTACAGAAAGCAGGTTTAGATAGGACTTTTTTGGGAATAATGATGATCTAAGGGAGATCTCTATGCAAAATACTGCAGTAAAACAAACCCTGCCCTTTCCTTGTGTTATCCCACTATGTGTTTGTGTACCCTTGTGTATTTATGTTCTTCCTGTCTTTATATGTTTATCTGATAAGACTTATGTTGCAGAATTTTTCTAATACTAAGCTACATTCACTATGATGAGGAATACTGTTATCCTCAAATATAATTTGCATTAATAACATGTTATTTACTTTGTAAAGATGTTTACACATTATTTATTCTGTTTTGTTCTAATGCTCATGTGTGAAGTTGATTTTTCAAAAGTTATTCTGATCTTTTATGTATGTACTTATGTCGTAATTTTTGTAACACTGATGTATTTGTTATTTCGATTTTTTTTTGTAAAGCCTGTACTACTACAAATGTTATCTGTATTTTTATGTTCTTTAATGATATATTTTGTACCTTTGTTATTGTATTCTCATGTTATAAAATTGTAATTGACACCAGTTCATCAAATTAAGAAACTTGTAAGTTACATTTCACTGCACACATTTCTGTTGGTCATAGTATATGGACAATATGTGAGAAATAGGGACTGATAGTGTTTGCAAGTGTGTTGATAATTCAGCAAGGGACTGGTTAACAGTATTGCTGGTTCTAAGGACAATTCCAAAAACTTTCTGAGTGGACAAGTGATGGGTTATGGACTTGCTATATTATCCACAAGACTCTTCAATGGTGATTGTGCGCCTGCACAGTCAAACAGATGGCTGCTGGCCATCTCTACAAGGACTACAGTGGGTCTACACCTTTGATGACTCACCAATACCATTATTTCTACAAGGACTGCAGTGGGTCAGCACCTCTGGTGGCCCACCAATACCATAATCTCTACCAGGACTACAATGGGTCTACTCTGTGTTGACCTACCTACCAATATTTTTCAAAACTTCGACTGACTCTGCTGTTGGTTTTCTCTGTTGTGGTCCATTATCTGTCTGCATGTCAAGAGTCAGCACTGTCTTTCCGTTGGAAGGACAACACTACTTCTTCAAGACTGCTTAGAAATCCACTACTTCCAAGTGCAATTTCTTTTATTGCTCAGACTTTGAAAAAAAAAAAAAAAACACTGCAATTTTACTGTGATGAACGATCAGGACTGTCTTTATGGACTGTGAGAAAATTTTAGCTTCTGACCAACATTGTATCAGTAAGTGTGTGCATTTGATTTTATCAAATCATTATTGGCCACTGCCCAAAACAATTTGTAACAATTTTTTGTGGGGAGCATGGGGGCTATGTAAGTAGGCTGTTTAGGTTTTCTGATTTGTAACGCCAACACCCCGTAGCGCTCCGTAAGAAAATCACTGGCTGGGCTGTGTGCAGTCTGTGGCTGGTTTGCATTGTTGTCTGTCATTATAGTGTTGGGCAGCGGCAGCTGGATGCTAACAGCGCGTAGCGTTGACGCAGTTGGAGGTGAGCCGCCAGCAGTGGTGGACGTGGGGAGAGAGATGGCGGAGTTTTGAAATTTGTAAGAATGGATGTCATGAACTTATATATATATATATATATATATATATATATATATATATATATATATATATATATATATATATATATATAATGCCTATTAAGGTAAATACATTGTTTGTTCTCTATTAAAATCTTTCATTCGCTAACTATGCCTATCAGTAGTTAGTGCCTTCCGTAGTTTGAATCTTTTATTTAGCTGGCAGTAGTGGCGCTCGCTGTATTGCAGTAGTTCGAGTCTTCCAAGATTTTTGTGAGGTAAGTGATATGTCAAACGTATAGGTTAATGTTAGTCAGGGCCATTCTTTTGTAGGGATTTTTGAAAGTCCGATTGCATTGCGCTAAAAATATTGTGTGTCAGTTTAAGCACAGTCTTGTATAAATTTCTCTAAGGGGACGTTTCACAGTAGGAGGCCTGCCACTGCGAGGACAATCCTCAATATTGCTGTGCCCGCTTTCATCACGTAACCTGCTTGCCCACCGACTAAGTGTACTGCGATCGACAGCATCATCTCCATACACCTTTTCCAACCTCTTGTGGATGTTTCCCATTGTCTTATTTTCACAGCACAGGAATTCTATGACAGCACGTTGCTTCAGACGAACGTCTAGTGTAGCAGCCATCTTGAACACATGCATAACGGCGCCACTCACGGGAACAGGTTGAACTAAGTTTGAAAACAAGCGGAAGGATGTATCTACACACTGTGAAACTTACGCTCATGCAGAATGAAAACTGTATTTTTACAAAAAACAGTGTGCATTTCTTTTGGAGTGACCCTCATATAAAAAATAGATGTGGTCCCTTGTGGAATACTAGAGTGTTGTTTAAACACTATTCTGTGAGTTTCTCTGATATTTAATGATTGTAGATGTATCATTACATGCAAGTCAAAGAAAACGGTGCAGAAAGATTGAAGTATATCAAGAAAGCAAAATGATACCATCTTAAGGAAAAGTCCTGGCTCTCATATCGTCATGGTGTAGTTTTACTAAGCTTCATTAGCGGATAAATAGGATACTGTAGAGACTAAGAGTACACATATTGCAAAGAAAAAAAGTACTACTACACCATAATGCTCCCTCACACATTTTGCATTACTGCTGCAAAAGTACATGACCTTCGTTTAGAACATTTTCATTTGAACTGATTTCCGGTGATTTTATTTGGTTCCTGAACCTGAAGAAAGTTTTAGGTGAACGAAAATTCACATTATCGATGAAGTTGATACAGACACATATGTTGCAATGCTGGGCATACCTTGCGATGTAAAGGGAGTTAAAAGGTTTTAAAGTCGCTTGGGCGAATGTTGATTTGATATTGACCATTCTAGATAATTATTAAAAAAAGACAATCTTTTAAATGTGTGTTCCTTGTCAGAGCACTATTTGAATGCCACTCGTTCCTGGGGCTTCTAACTGGTACAATGCAAACATTAAATTTAACAGTATAGACCTCGTCGCTCGTAAAGCAGACTCATGACAAAGCGGCTTAACGGACTGTGTGGCACATGCCCGTCAATCGCTGGCCTATCTGCTCGGCTGGTGTGACGAACTGGTCTGCACATTATCTCCAGGATATGGCGGCAGGGGTCAACTGCCTGTATGCTAACTTTGCTCGCTGCTGTAGTCTGTTGACTGTGCCCACGAAGTTTCCTAGCTATATCCACGTACTTTCAGACAGGAACATAATATATCTCCTGAAATACTACTGCAGTAGAGAAATGACAGTTCCTCCTTTCGTAGTTTCCAGCCGTTGTGCAAATGGAGGATCGCGTTATTGTAGCTTTGTCTCCTCACGTTCCAACTTTTTACTGGTATCCCGCATTCGTTGCTAGTCCGTATCTTTTTATTTCCTTGCTACGCCTTTTTGTTGAGAAAGGAGGCGACACATATTGCATCTACAGTTTAAAGTATAATACTTCCAGAATCTAACCATAATCTGTGCCCCGATTGTTCTGCCCTGTTCTATCGTGCGTAATAGTGTAGTATTATCTGTAAATTAATTACTCTATATTTAATGTTAGCAGCTCTTCATTGAAATCTTTTTTCGCTCACTGCGTAAAAATTCCTACTTTGGTCATACTTTCGTCACAAAAATGTATCATTCCCCCTCATTAATTGTGGAATTTGTTTGATGGTACAGATACTTGGTAGAAAATGGAGATATATTGTAGTGGAGGAAATTGATCTCTTTTCTGCATTCGAGTTGCTTAGTTTCGAAAATAATTCCTCGTACGCCGCACGGGGCAGCCGCGCGGTCTGGGCGTCTTGTAACGGTTAGCGTCTTGTCACGGCAGTGCGGTTCTAGGCGCTACAGTCTGGAACCGAGCGACCGCTACGGTCGCAGATTCGAATCCTGCCTCGGGCATGGATGTGTGTGATGTCCTTGGGTTAGTTAGGTTTAATTAGTTCTAAGTTCTAGGCGACTGATGACCTCAGAAGTTAAGTCGCATAGTGCTCAGAGCCGTTTGAACCATTTATCTCTCTATCTATCTCTCTCCCTATCTATATCTCTCTCTATCTCTATCTCCCTCTATCTCTATCTCTATCTATCTATATCTCTATCTATCTATATATCTATATATATATCTCTATCTATACCTCTATCTGTCTGTATCTGTATGTCTCTATCTATCACTAACTCTGTTTCTATCTATCTATGTATATCTCTATCTATCTATATCTGTCTATCTATATCTCTGTTTATCTAAATCTCTCCCTATCTCTATTTCTCTCTATCTCCCTGCCCTACTGTTTGTCCCATCGTACGGTCTCTACTGTTTTCATGATTTGTCATATTTCATTTATTTTAACTTTGGGGCCCGAGACCCTTCCTAGCCGCCATACTGATCGTTTAAAGTAAAGAAGGAAGCCACGTGCGCCACCTGTCTGCGAATCTTATGAAGTTAGTTGTGTGTGTTACGGTATTTTAACTGTTTGTGTATCGTATTTTCCGAGAAACTGAAGGCCAGTTAGACATTTGCGTAGCCAAGCTCGGGAAACAGCCTAGAAGCTACACTCAGGCTGGCCAATGTACCAGACCAGTGTTCACTAATCCACCATACGATTCGATGCAGGTCTGCGTCACCTTCCTGTCTCGGAATATAGCGTCCGCATCTCGTGGCCTAGAGACTAGCGTTGCTACCACTGGATCACGGGGTCCCGGGATCTATTCCCCGCCGGATTAGCGATTTTCTCTGCCCGGGGACTGGGTGCTTGTGTTGTCCTCATCATTCTATCATCATTCATGAAAAGTGGCGAGATTGGACTGTGTTGAGATTGGGAATGTGTACGGGAACTGATGACTGCGCTGTTGAGCGCCCCACGAACGAAACAGTATCATCATCGGAATCTAGCGTGTTGTGCTATTTGCCATTTTCGGTAGAAAGTGAAAAAAAAAGCACGACACACTATGAAGAAATTATCCGAATTACATGGAAATCGCAAAGTGTGTTTAAATGTACAGGCCAACAAACGATTGCAATTTCAGAAGAATTTAACTGTTTATTCAAGAGAAAGACCTTCACATATTGAGAGTCAATAGTGCGTTGGTCCACCTCTGAACCTTCTTTCAGGAGTGCTAGTTCTGCAAGGTCCGCAGGAGAGCTTCTGTAAAGTCTGGCAGGTAGGGGACGAGTCACTGGCAGAATTGAAGCTGTCAGGACGGTTCGTGAGTCATGCTTAGGTAGCTCAGATGGTAGAGCACTTGACTGAGAAAGGCAAAAGTCCCGAGTTCGAGTGTCGGTCCCGCACACAGTTTTAATCTGCCAGGAGGTTTCAGAAGTGTTGTTGTCCGCAAATCATTGCCTCACTGATGTACCCTTGTGATAGCGTGTATTGCCATGCTGATTCAGTCATCGTCTCCAAACTGTTCCTCTACTGTACCAGTGCTGGCCTGAGTGACCGAGCGGTTCTAGGCACTACAAACTGGAACCGCGCGACCGATACTTTCGCAGGTTCGAATGCTGCCTCGGGCACGGATGTGTGTGACGTCCTTAGGTTAGTTAGGTTTAAGTAGTTCTAAGTTCTAGGGGACTGATGATCTCAGAAGTTAAGTCCCATAGTGCTCAGAGCCATTTGAACCATTTTGAACTGTACCAGTGCACAATCCTGTAAAATTTGTTCGTATTTTTCTGTGTTTAGCATTTTCTTAAGCTCAAGAATTGGGCCACAACCTAACCTCAAAAAACAATGAGACACCATCACCTCTCTATTTCAATGTTCTCACTACACATGATGCCATGTAAAAGCCTTCCACCGGATTGCTAAAGGATACAGCGTGATGATTCATTGCTCCAAATTACTCGTTTCCAGTTATCCACTGTCCAGTGGCTTCGCTCTTTCCATCACCTCAAGCGCCGCTTAACAGTAGCTACAGGACTGTGTGGCATATGACTAGTTTCTCGATGGTTGCTTCCGCTGATTTCATACGGTTTTTTGCAACCACCATATGCATTGTTTGACTGTCCCTGCTCGTCAGCATATGAATTCTGGTCGGTTTTGGTTTAGCTGTGGTTGTACCTTCGCGTTTCAGCTTAATAATCACATCAGCATCAACGAAATTGAGGAGCTCTAGAACGTTTGAAATACCCCTGGTGGATTTGTTGCCCAGCTGACATCCAACAAGTAGTCTACGTTCGAAGACAATGAGCCCTCCTGAACGACCTATTCGACTGTTACAGCTTCTCTGCTGACAAGACCACGTTCTCTGGCCCCTTTTATACTGTCGCGTCCACCTCTTGTCGTATCTAGTGATCATTTCCGCATTACGTAAGCGCGTCTGGGTACTTCTGATCACACATTGTATATCCATAAGTTACTGCAGTAGTGAGATATCTTCTTCCTGAGACGCAATAACGCTCCAGTGACAATATCCACCTCCGCACCATTCGACTGTACGGAGCTTGCAAAAACGACATTTTATTAACACATGCAAAGTAAAAAAAAAGTTAAAATTAGTGTGTCATATTTTCATGCAGCTCAAACGTAGCCACATTTCTGTTAATATTAACAGTGTTGACTTTACGCTTATGCTTTGGCACGTTGGCATTCACTCTAATTACGAAAACCCGCGTGGAAAGTGCATTACATTTTGCTTGAGACTGAAGAAAATCTTTACAGAGACACACCAAATGATGCAGGAAGCCTACGCTGGTGAGTGTCTAAGCTGAACTCGGTGTTACGTTTGGCTCGCACGCTTTAAAAATGGCCGGACGTAAGTTAAAGATGACCCTTGTTCAGGACGCCCTTCGACGTATACCGACGACGCTCATGTCAGGAACGTCAACGAAATTGTGCGTGGCAGTTGAAGACTGACTGCCCGAGATATTGCAGAAGAATTTTGAAAAATCTTAACGCATCATCTTGGAATGTACCGTGTTTTTGCCAAGTTCGTCCCACGGCTTCCGGCATAAGAAGTCACCCGTAATTCTCCCACCGACATTGTGAAGAACGGAGGAGCGGATAGAGGAGGTTCAGGGCACTCTCTTGTCTTAGTGGTGGGAAACTGTCCCTAAAGGCGGAAGATTCAGCAATGGTCAAGAGCATGAGGATGCAAAAGCCAATGGAAACCACTGCATTAAAGATACGTAACGTGAATCCACAGGGAATGTGCCTTGTAATTGAAGAAGTGTCATGATGATCTCTCCATAGGCAAAAGGTTCCGTAATAGTCCCCAATACGGATCTGCGGGAGGAGAAAAAGATTGAATAATCAACGGAAGGATAACGTTCTACGAGTCAGGGCGTGGAATGTCACAAGCTTGAATGTAGTAGGGAAACTAGAAAATCTGAAAAGGGAAATACAAAGGCTAAATCTAGATATAGCAAGGGTCAGTAAAGTGAAGTGGAAAGAAGACAAGGATTTCTGGTCAGATGAGTATAGGGTAATATCAATAGCAGCAGAAAATGTTATAACAGGTGTAGGATTCGTTATGAATAGGAAGGTAGGGCAGAGGGTGTGTTACTGTGAACAGTTCAGTGACCGGGTTGTTCTAATCAGAATCGACAGCAGACCAACACCGACAACGATAGTTCAGGTATACATACCAACGTTGCAAGACAAAGATGAAGAGACAGAGAAAGTATATTAGGATATTGAAAGGATAATATAGTATGTAAACGGATATGAAAATCTAATAGTCACAGAAGTTGTAGGAGAAGAAGTGGAAGAATAGATTAGAAGAATTTGGGCTTGTGACAAGAAATGAGAGAGGAGAAAGTCCAATTGAGTTCGAGCTAGTAATAGCGAATACTCTGTTCAAGAATCATAGGAGGATGAGGTGTTCTTAAAAAGGGAGGGTGATACATGAAGATTTCAGTTAGATTACATCATGGTCAGACAGAGATACCGAAATCAGATACTGGATTGTAAGGATTACCCAGGAGGAGAAACAGACTCGGCTCACAATATAGTAATGGTGAACAGTAGGCTGAAGTTTAAGACATTAGTCAGGCAGAATCAATACGCAAAGAAGTGGAATACAGAAGTACTAAGGAATGACGAGATACGGTTGAAGTTCTCCACGGCTATAGATACAGCAATAAGGAATAGCTCAGCAGGCAGTAAAATTGAAGAGGAATGGACATCTTTAAAAGGGCAATCACGGATGTTGGGAAGGCAAACATAGGTACAAAGAATGTAACTGTGAAGAAACCCTGCGTAACAGAAGAAATACTTCAATTTATCAGTGAAAGGAACAAGTACAAAAAAGTTCCGGGAAACTCAGGAATAGAGAAATACGAGTCGCTGAAGAATGAAATAAATAGGAAGAGCAGGGAAGCTAAGACGAGATGGCTGTATGAAAAATGGTTGTCGGAAGGACAGGCTCAGCATACAGGAGAGTCAAAACAATCTTCGGTGACATTAAAAGCAAGGGTGATAATATTATGAGTGCAACGGGAATTCCACTGTTAAATGCAGACTAGAGAACGGATAGGAGGAAAGAATACATTGAAAGCCTCTATGAGGGGGAAGATTTGTCTGATGTGATAGACGAAGAAACCGGAGTTGATTTAGAAGAAATTAGAATCAGAATTTAAAAGAGCTTTGGGAGACTTAAGATCAAATAACGCAGAAGGGATAGATAACATTCCATCAGAATTTCTAAAATCGTTGGGGGCAGTGGCAACAAAACGACTACTTACATTGGTGTGTAGAGTGCATCTGACGTTCGGAAAAGCATCATCCACACAATTCCGAAAACTGCAAGAGCTGACAAGTGCGAGAATTAACGCACAATCAGCTTAACAGCTCATGCATCAAAATTGCTTACAACCACTCTAAGAAGATAAGAAAATTGAGGTTGCGCTAGATGATGATGAATTTGGCTTTAGGGAAGGTAAAGGCACGAGAGAGGCAATCCTGACGTTGCGGTTAGTAATGGACGCATGACTAACGAAAAATCGAGACACATTAATAGGATTTGTCGACCCGAAACAAGCGTTCGACAGTGTAAAATGGTGCAAGGTATTCGAAATTCTGAGAAAAGTAAGTGCAAGCTGTAGAGAAAGACGGATCGTATAAAATACGTACAACACCATGAGGGAGTAATAAGACAGAACGACCAAGAACGAAGTGCTCGTATTGAAAAGGGTGTACGACAAGGATGTAGCCTTTCGCCACTACTGTTTAATCTGTACGTCGAGGCGGCGAAGACTGATATAAAAGAAAGGTTCAGTAGTGGAATTAAAATTCAAGAAGCTGAAAGAATCTCAGTGATAAGATTCGCTGATGATATTGCTATCCTGTGTGAAAGTGAAGAATTGCATGATCTGCTGAACAGAATGAACGGTGTAATGATTACAGATTAAGGATTGAGAGTAAATCGAAGAAAGACGAAGGTAATGAGAAGTAGTAGAAATGAGAACAGTGAGAAACTTAACACCAGGATTGATGGTCACGAAGTAGATGAAGGTAAGGAATTCTGTTACCTAGGCAGTAAAATAACCAATGACGGACGGAGCAAGGAGGGCATCACAAGCAGATCGGCAATGGCAAAAAGGGCATTCCTGGCCAAGAGAAGTCTACTAGTCTCGAACAAAAACATTACTTTGAGGAAAAAATTTCTGTGAATGTACGTCTGGTGTACAGCTTTGTACGGTAATGAAACATGGGCTGTGGGAAAACCAGAACAGAAGAGAATCGAAGCATTTGAGATGTGGTGCTACAGGCGAATGTTGAATGCTAGGTGGAATGATAAGGTAAGGAAGGAGCAGGTTCTGAGCAGAATCGGAGAGGAAAGGAATATGTGGAAAACACTGATAAGGAGAAGGGACAGGATGATAGTACATCTGTTAAGATGTGAGGGAATGACTTCCAAGGTGCTAGAGGGAGTTTTAGAGGGCAAAAACTGTAGAGGAAGACAGAGATTGGAATAAAAAATGGTTCAAATGGCTCTGAGCACTATGGGATTTAAACATCTGAGGTCATCAGTCCCCTAGAACTTAGAACTACTTAAACCTAACTAACCTAAGGGCATCACACACATCCATACCGAGGCAGGATTCGAACCTACGACCGTAGCAGTCACGCGGTTCCTGGCTGAATCGCCTAAAACCGCTCGGCCACACCGCGGCCGGCAGATTGGAATACATCCAGCAAATAAGTGGGGACGTAGGTTGCAAGTGCTACTCTGAGATACAGAGGTTAGCACAGGAGAGGAATTTGTGGTGGGCAGCATCAAACCAGTCAGAGGACTGATGAAAAAAAAAGCAGAGGTTTAAAGTTACTTATTTGCAAAGTAATATGATAAAAGACGAAATTTTACCGGGGATTGTCTCCTCTTTTTTTATGGCAGTATGTGGATAATCCGATGTTTGCATACGTCTGGTTAATAATAATACGCGCTCATCTGGAAATAGAGTGGGTCGAAAGTTGAGCGAAGGGTAGCAGTTTGAGGAACAGAGGAAAAGAACTGTCAAAGCAAGAGACAAGGGAAAAATACCTCTACTATTCTGCTATAGTTGGGTCGGCTTGTAAGAGCAGTAGCGGTTTTCTTAACTTCAGAATTTTAACTGCATTTTCTTGTATTTTTGCACACACACGCGGCAGTTATTCTGCTTTTAGCAGATGAGTTACATTTGAGAATAAGTACTGATCTGTTGTCCAAACTTTAAGTCGTGATGAGGCCGTGTAGTGGTAAATTTTGAAAAAATGAATCAGCTCAGCCTAATCAGTCGCTGACAGGAAAATAAGGGTAGTTTATACAATGGAAATACTTTTGTAAATACCGACAAGACAATGTAATGATAGATGTGGGACCATTGTTCTTCATGTAAATGTTATGAGAAGGATTTAGACGCAAGAAGACTAAGGAGATCAGTTGGAACTAATTTGAAGCATATTCGTGTAACGTAAATGATAAGACTCTAAAATGAAGATGATTGTCGGAACTGTTGTGAAATCAGTATGTATGCCTAAAAATGCGATTAAACGTTTGTGACTGAAACAATATGTTAACGTAGTGGATAATCTGTGAGTAAATCCAGTGTCTGGCTGGTTTTGCGCAGTGCAATCGGATAGTTTCACTGAGGCCGATGCTGTAAAGAGGTGATAACTTCACTTACCTGGCTTCAAACTCGCGAGCTGCTCGTTGCCGCTGGTTTGGTGTGTAGATGAAGGATATCCTTACGTCGTCTGAAGAGGAATCCTGCACAAGAACGGACACGAACACTGCAGCCACTGCACTGTATCGCCAAGTGACCGCGAGCCTTAGCTGCGCACGCATCCGCTGACCCCCGCTCTGGCAGGAGGAATTTGTTGGTTCTGTGTCACACATGCGGCGCCGTTAAGAAATATTGAAGAGAAACGATAGGAGATAATGTGAAAAATAGGTCTAATAATGTCTGCCCCCGTTAGCTGAGTGGCCAACGAGGCGGAATGCCACGTCAACGGGCCCGGGTTCGATACCCGGCTGGGGCTGGAGATTTTCTCCGCTCAGGGACTGGGTGTTGTGTTGTCCTCATTATCATTTCATCCCCATCTCCAACGAGCAAGTCACCCAATGTGACGTCGAATGCAATAAGTACTTGCTCTCGGCGGCCGAACTTCCCCGAATGGGGGGCTCCCGGCCCACAATGCCGTACGCTCATTTCTATTTTTTTCAGGTCTAATAATGATGCTTATTGGGCCTGCTGTAAAGCTTATTGAAATATGAGACTGCACAAGGACTCGTCGTGGCGCATAATAAACCAGTATGAAAAATGCTCCTACCGTAGCACAACAAAGACGAATACAGAGTAGGCAGAGTTAGTTGAAGAAGAAAGGAACCAGTTTTTCGACTGATCTAGCAGCTTCGAAGACATTTGAATCAAACCATCTTGACAAATTCGCTATTTTTTACTTTTTAGTTTTGTCATGTCATGTAACATAACGCATGGTGTCAAGTAAAGTAACATGATACATAATGAAATGTAGTATAACATGAATCGTACTATCATGTCATCCAAAACGGCGTTGTGATGTGAAACATTATACAATGTGTCATAAAAGTTTAGGATGCATGCATCCCCATTCTGGTATACTTCATATTAAAGATGCACCCCCTAGTCTCAGATACTTTCTAATGTGCATGCATTCCACTCTGTAGAAGCACATAAATTTGTGTCTATTTGTTCTTACAACCCTCAGCATACATATAACGGGGGGTGAATGTTGGACCCCTCCAGAAGTTTTATCCCCAGAAAAAATACTTTTTACATATACGATCTTCAGCCATCTGATATTATATATTGTTCGCTATGTTTGGCGAATCTTCTTGATTTTGGGCACACGATCAGGGAGTTTAACCAGTATATTGCAGGATGCAGGTGTGCCAACAGTTTGCAGCTAAGAGAACTCACTGCTGTAGACAAGTACTGCTAACTAATAAAAAAGGACAAATATGCGAAAATGTTGACGGCTAGAAGCTGGAGTATAAGTTGAAAACCTAGTTCCCTCATTCACATCCCTAAATCTGCCCAATAAATATTCACCTTTTTGTGCTATGATAGAAGCAGTTTTTATTCTGGTTCCCAACTCTCACTATACCATAATTTTGATGATAGATCGCCAGAGATTGGCAATCGATGTAGTGTTTTGTTGACTATGGCGAAGACTGATCCAGCATGGATTGCTTATTGTCTTTCGAATAATTTTTCTTAGGGCATGTCAGCAGAGATACTTTCTAAAAACAACAGGACATGTATTTGCCTACCTTCTCACAAAATTTGAAACGATTCTCACGAGTTTCAGACACAGAAGTGGACCGCGTAGAAATAAACTTGCAAAAAACGAGTTCTTTGCAGGTAAAATCTGAATGAAGTTGGATTTTTGAAAGCGAGTTTTCAATTTTATTGTAATCAAAATGCATTTTTATGTATTTCATTCACTTTAAATCGTTTTCACCCTTTCAATTCACGTAAGAACGAATTTTATATACTCCATTCGGCTCGAATTTAAACCATCGTACCTTGACAACGGATAAACATTACTGGATAAGGAAAATTCGTTTTGATTTGATCCATTTACGCGCTTCGAGCAAAGTTTGAAGTGTAGAAGTGGCGAGCTTCAGAAACCTCTGAAAAAAACGTGCTTCTTCCATGTAAAATCCGAATGAAGCAAGATTTGTTTAAAACGGTTAAAACGTATAGACTAAAGTGCGATTCACCGGTGGACCAAGTTTGAACCATCAGTCTCGCTCCAGTCCTAAGTTATTAAAGGGTGACTGTTTTTGCACTTAATATCCTAATTAGATCAGCATTAATTTAGGCCCAATTAAAATCTTCTACGAAAGGTATTAAACGATTCGCACAATCTGCCTGGCCTCCAGCTTTCGTTTGTCGTTCAAACGTCGCTTAACATACTGCAACATAGAGCTACAGTAAGCCTGACGTTCGAACGATTTTGCAAATGACTCTGATCACACTAAACCAAAAACTTTTCACCACACGTTCCTGGGTTCCTGGACCTGGATCAAATAGGAACCGTGCACGAAGCAGCAGGAGATGGCGTTGTACAATCTACACTGATTACATTTGATTTAAACTTGAATTAACGACTTTTGGCATTATTAATATTTTCAGTCCTAACCTTGTTTTTGAATGTATTTTACAGAACTGTGATGTGATCGGGGGCGAAAACGACGTTGGTGTTTCATCTTCTTTCTTTTTGAATATCATATAAAACAAATAATACTTAGGAATTCACCCAAGAGGGATCAGGAACTTCAGGTGGGAAACTCTTCTGCAATTTCTGGTAGGCTTCATGTCTGCGTCCTTTCGTTACTCAACATTCCCATTAGTAAGTCATTGTCTCATACTCTGTGACATGGGTCCGGCATTCATTTTTGTAGAATTCTAAAGGATTATAAACCATGCGAGTTCCCCAAGCGGTGTTAAACAGAAGAGAACAATTGTTGTGTACCAGCGTATACAATATTCAGTTTGAGGAAAACGTTTCTATTTGGATATTGCATTACGAGTTCAGAGTATGTGCAAGTGCTTGCTAAATTTGATATCTGTGGATTATTTCCAATTTTTTAATGTTATGATTTGTGTTTTTACGGGACGTGAAGAGGGATCTAAATTTGTTGGCATAGATGTTGTTGGAGGATGTGGAAGGGAAAAAATCATCGATTTTATTAACACTGTATATTCAGGAAGCTGTGAAGGAAAGGAAGAAAAAAATTGGTAATGGAACTGAAATTCATTAAGAGGTATTTAAAATTTTTGGTTTGCCGATGACACATGGCTTCTGCTGAGGGGGGCAAAGCATTGCAAAAGCAATTGAAACGGGTGGATGTCTTTTGGAAATTGGGTAATACGATAGTCAGCAGAAATGTAATGTAGTCGAAATAAATCAGGGTAAACTGAGGGAATTAGATTTTAAGTATTTGAGGACGTTCGTTATTTTGGCTACAAAATAATTAACTATGGCAGAATAGCGAAATCGTATATAATAGAGGCTGGTAATAGCAAGAAAAAATTTCTGTGAAAGAGACAGGTCCTTGCTGTTAAAATTAAATGTTAGAAAAATCTGAAGTTATTTGGCTAGAGTGTAACTATACAGGGACACACATGATAAATAGTTCAGAGATTAAGAAAACAGATGTTTTCTGAATGCGGTACTCCACGAGAATACTGAAGATTCTGATTACAGCTGGTGAATAAATAAATCTATGGCACAACATAACTTAGTCTCGTATGATAGGGCATATTCGGAGGCATCGAGGAATCATCAATTAAATAATGCAGCTAATTAACGCGAAGGGGGAGTAGGCTTAAGGAAAGTGACCAAGGCCTGACTGCACTCGGAACAGTATTCGGAACTTAACGCCACGATAACTGTGGGTGAATACCCTTTAAAATACATCAGTGACTGTTTGCGTGTTTTTGTGTATTAGCATAGTTTCATTCATAAATTCATTAAGTATTTTTGTATTTTTTAGTAACGGCAAAATGTACATCAGCGCAGTTTGTAGCGTAGTGGTAATTTGTTTGTTTTGGACGGTCATTAACCATTGACCACAGCTCAGTCAGCTTCCAGCTTTCGTTACTGAAGCTGGTCACTGGTTTTCTGCTTGTTTTACAGTTTAATTCTTAAGTTAGTAGGATGAATAGGATGTGCGCATGTTGTAGTAATAGACGGAAAATCATCGAGTAAAACTGAGGTGATATCAGGTGTTCCCCAGGGAAGCGTCCCGGGACCTCTGCTGTTCCTGATCTATATAAATGACCTGGGTGACAATCTGAGCAGTTCTCTTAGGTTTTTCGCAAATGATGCTGTAATTTACCGTCTAGTAAGGTCATCCGAAGACCAGGATCAGTTGCAAAGCGCTTTAGAAAAGATTGCTGTATGGTGTGGCAGGTGACAGTTGACCCTAAATAACGAAAAGTGTGAGGTGAGCCACATGAGTTCCAAAAGAAATCCGCTGGAATTCGATTACTCGATAAATAGTACAATTCTCAAGGCTGTCAATTCAACTATGTACCTGGGTGTAAAAATTACGAACAACTTCAGCTGGAAAGAACACATAGATAATATTGTGGGGAAGGCGAGCCAAAGGTTGCGTTTAATTGGCAGGTCACTTACAAGGGAACCTCCCCGTCGCACCCCCCTCAGATTTAATTATAAGTTGGCACAGTGGATAGGCCTTGAAAAATTGAACACAGATCAATCGATAAAACAGGAAGAATTTGTGTGGAACTATGAGAAAAATAAGCAAAATATACAAACTGAGTAGTCCATGTGCAAGATATGCAACATCAAGGCGAATGTGATCCCAGGAGCGCCGTGGTCACGTGGTTAGCGTGAGCAGCTGCCGAACAAGAGGTCCTTGGTTCAAGTCTTCCCTCGAGTGAAAAGTTTGATTTCTTTATTTTTGCAAAGTTATGATGTGTCCGTTCGTTCAAAAAAAAAAAAAAAAAAAAAAAAAAAAAAAAAAAAAAAAAAAAACATGGTTCAAATGGCTCTGAGCACTATGGGACTTAACGTCTATGGTCATTAGTCCCCTAGAACTTAGAGCCACTTAAATCTAACTAACCTAAGGACATCACACAACACCCAGCCATCACGAGGCAGAGAAAATCCCTGACCCCGCCGGGAATCGAACCCGGGAACCCGGGCGTGGGAAGCGAGAACGCTAACGCACGACCACGAGATGCGAGCTCCGTTCGTTCATTGACGTCTCTGTTCACTATAATAAGTTTAGTGTCTGTGTTTTGCGACCGCATCGCAAAACCGTGCGATTAGTAAACGAAAGGACATGTATCTCCAATAGGAACCGAAAACATATGATCGCAAGGTCATAGGTCAACCGATTCCTCCACAGGAAAACACGTTTGATATATTCTATACGACACTGGTGACGGCATGTGCGTAACATGAGAAGAATATATTATCGACCCACCTGAATTGTACACTTGGCGAGTGGGTAAAAATATTCTTCTACCTTGCCCGATTTAGGTTTTCTTGTGAATATGATAATCACTCCCAAAAAAGCGACGAAAACATAAGAGTTTGTCACATAAACTGCAACAAATGAATGCAACAGTTTCATAGTCGTACAGTTTTCCCTGTGCTCTGTCAAACATATGTTTTTAACGGTATCAAATTTTTGCGTGTGTAGACCGTCAAATCCTGCATATGTCCAAGCAAATCTGAACATGTCCTGGAATTTTGGAGAGCGCAGTTGATTATGTGTGAGTGCCTGAACTTTGATATTTGTCTGAAAATAAAAAATTAACCTTCTCACTCGAGGGAAGGCTTGAACCAAAGACCTTTCGTTCCGCAGATGCTCACGGTATCCACAGGACCATGGCGCTGCTGCCTATCGTTCGCATGGACAACTCAGTTTGTATATTTTGCTTTTTTTTTCATAGTTCCACAAAACTTCTTCCTGTTTTCTCGATTGGTCTGTGTTCAGTTTGCGATGGGGAGGTTCCCTTGTTAGAAGATGCAACAAGTCCACTAAAGAGACAACTTACACTACACTCGTTCGTCCTCTGTTAGAATATTGCTGCGCGATGTGGGATCCTTACCAGGTGGGATTGACGGAGGACATCGAAAGGGTGCAAAAAAGGGGAGCTCGTTTTGTATTATCACGTAATAGAGGATAGGGTGTGGCAGATGTGATACGCGAGTTGGGATGGAAGCCATTAAAGCAAAGACGTTCTTCGTCGCGGCGAGATCTATTTGCGAAATTTCAGTCACCAACTTTCTCTTCCGATTGCGAAAATATTTTGTTGAGGCCAACCTACATAGGTAGAAATGATCAAAATAAAATAAGAGAAATCAAAACTCGAGCAGAAAGGTTTAGGTGTTCGTTTTTCCCGCGCGCTGTTCGGTAGTGGAATGGTAGGGAGGTAGTATGATTGTGGTTCGATGAACCCTCTGCCAAGCACTTAAATGTGAATTGCAGAGTAATCATGTAGATGTAGATGTAGATGTTCTACAACGCAGGACGACTTGGGCACAGTTCGTGAGCGGCTGGAGACGCTTACGGCCACGTTCAGCCATCTTCAGAGTGCTGCCTGGCGGTCTAGCGATGGTGGAGCATCTGGCGCGTCGCATGGGACTCCTCAGTTGTCACCCGGCTGTCTAAGACCCTTACAGCGTAGACGTTGTGGAGTCAAGCCTCCTGAATTCCCCCTTCAGGTAGTCATATGTCCGCTCCGTCATCAGGGTCGGAGCAGACACACAAGGGGAAGGTAATAGTTGCCGGGCGTTTCAACGTTAGGTGTGACGTGGTCCGCCTTGGGGAAACAACACCCGGGGCTGGAGAGAAACCAATGTGCACGGCGTTTGTATGCCGAGAGGCCTCATCCGAGATGTGGCAAAGGCCCTGCCTGTGGCTATCGAGAGTACAAATTGAAGATGTTGGCAAGCTGTGGCTCACGTCGGCACCAGTGACGACTCTCAGTTGGGCTCTGACGCCATCCCCAGTCCCAACGGTGGACTGACGGAGCTGGGACGACCGTTCACGTCGCACGTCGGGTACAAGCAGAGCATAAAGTTTGCAGAACTGATCGGGTTCCTTTGGTTTGGAGGCGAGTGGAGGCTCTCAGACAAAGGTTTCGTCGACTCTGTGCCGGACTTATCTGCAGATTTCTAGACCGCGACTGTGTCTTAAAGGACTGTAGGTCTACACTTAATGCACCACACAAAGGAAGCAGCTACTCGGGTAGCAGGATACTTGTGGAGTGCACATGAGAGTTTTTTTAGACTAGGGAGTAGTGTGAGGGCAAATAATCAACTCCCGCCAGTCGGCACATAGAGAACTAAATCAGACAGCGGGCAAATAGAAGTACTTCAACCGTCAAAATTTTATCACTAAATTGTCGAAGTACTGGTAGAAAAGTACTTGAACTTACTAACCTCCTACGCTGAAAGAAAACTGTCGTACTCAAATTATTCTCGGAACCGTGAGCTGGTCGAACCCTAAATACAAAGCTCTGAAATATATAGCGGCGCACGGAACATATGTAGAAAAGACAGATTAGAAGCCGCCGGCCGCGGTGGCCGTGCGGTTCTGGCGCTGCAGTCCGGAACCGCGGGACTGCTACGGTCCCAGGTTCGAATCCTGCCTCGGGCATGGGTGTGTGTGATGTCCTTAGGTCAGTTAGGTTTAAGTAGTTCTAAGTTCTAGGGGACTGATGTCCGCAGATGTTGAGTCGCATAGTGCTCAGAGCTATTTGAACCATTTTTTTGATTAGAAGCCGTAGGAGGGGATGTGTTCATTGCTGTCTGCAGACATATTGTGTGTATTGAGATCGAAATTGAGTTTGACTCTTAAGTTGTCTGGATGCGAATAGCAGGCCTAGGTAAACTAAAGTTGACTATTGGCTATTTTACCGGCAACCTGATTCCTGCGGAACGGCTGTACGTAGAATCATGCGAGGTCAATGTACGCGCCGTAGTGTGAGAATACCCAGATGATGTAGTATTAGTAGGAAGCGAGTATGGGCTGGGGCTTCTATGGATTCACTGAACGTGGAAGGATAGACAGTCTTCTGAAGTACTTTTGAATACTTTTTCCGAAAACTGTGCTCAACATTTAATTACAAAGCTGACATGCGATGGAAGTCCACTGCAGGCCATTAAAATTGCTACACCAAGAAGAAATGGAGGTGATAAACGGGTATTCATTGGACAAATATATTATGCTAGAATTGACATGTGATTATATTTTCACGCAGTTTGGGTGCATAGATCCTGAGAAATTAGTGCCCACAACAACTACCTCTGGCCGTGAAAACGGCCTTGATACGCAAGGGCATTGATTCAAACAAAATTTGGATGGCGTGTACAGGTACAGCTGCCCATGCAGCTTCAACACGATACCACAGTTTAAAACGTCCCATTAGAAAAATTATACTGGACTGTGCTTAAACTGACACACAATATTTTTTAGCGCAACGCAATCTGACTTTTAAAAATCCCTACGAAAGAATGGCCGTGAATAACATTAACCTATACCTTTCACAAATCACTTACCTCACCAAAAGTCTTCGTTACTCGAACTACTGCAATACAGCGAGCGCCACTACTGCCAGCTAGAAAAAACATTCAAACTACGGAAGGCACTAACTACTGGTAGGCATAGTTAGTGAATGAAAGATTTTAATAGAGAACAGTCAATGTATTTACCTTAATAGTCATAATATATATAGCAGTTCATGACATCCATTCCTACAAATTTCAAAACTCCGCCATCTCTCTCCCCATATCCGCCACTGCTGGCGGCTCACCTTCAACTGCGCAACGCTACGCGCCGCTAACAGCCAACTGCCCAACGCTACAATGGCGAGTATTACAACAATGCCAACCAGCCACAGACTGCACACAGCACAGTCAGTGATTTTCATACAGATGTGGCGTTACAAATAAAAAAACCTAAACAGCCTACTTACAAGTTCATCAACAGTAGTGACTGGCGTATTGTGACGAGCCAGCTGCTCAGCCACCATTGACCAGACGTTTTCAATTGGCGAGAGATCTGAAGAATGTGCTGGCCAGGGCAGCAGTCGAACATTTTCTGTATCCAGAAAGGCCCGTACAGGATCTGCAACATGCGGTCGTGTATTATCCTACTAAAATATAGGGTTTCGCAGCGATCGAAGGAAGGGTAGAGTCACGGGTCGCAACACATCTGAAATGTTACTTCCACTGTTCAAAGTGGCGTCAATGGGAACAAGAGGTGACCAAGACGTGTAACCAATGGCACCCCATACCATCACGCCGGATGATACGCCAGTAAGGCGATGACGTATACACGCTTCCAATGTGCGTTCACCGCGACGTCGCCAAACATGGATGCGACCTTCATGATGCTGTAAACAGAACCTGGATTCATCCGAAAAAATGACGTTTTGCTGTTCGTGCACCCAGGTTCGTCGTTGAGTACACCGTCGCAGGCGCTCCTGTCTGTGATCCAGCGTCAAGGGTAACCGCAGCCATGGTCTCCGAGCTGATAGTTCATGCTGCTGCAAACGTCGTCGAGCTGTTAGTGTAGATGCTTGTTGTCTTGCATAAGTTCCCATCTGCTGACTCAGGGATCGAGACGTGGTTGCACGATCCGTTTCAGCCATGCAGATAAGATGCCTGTCATCTCGACTGCTAGTGATACGAAGCCGTTGGGATTCAGCACGGCGTTCCGTATTACCGTCCTGAACCCATCGACTCCATATTCTGCTAACAGTCGCTGGATCTCGGCCAACGTGAGCAGCAATGTCGCGATACGATAAACCGCAATCGCGATAGACTACAATGCGACCTTTATCAAAGTCGGAAACGTGATGGTACGCATTTCTCCTCCTTACACGAGACATCACAACAACGTTTCACCAGGCAACGCTGGTTAACTGTTATTTGTGTATGAGAAATCAGTTGGAAACATTCCTGATGTCAGCACGTTGTAGGTGTCGCCACCGGCCCCAACCTTGTGTGAATGTTCTGAAAAGCTAATCATTTGCATATCACAGCATCTTCTTCCTGTTGGTTAAATTTCGCGTCTGTAGCACGTCATCTTCGTGGTGTAGCAATTTTAATGGCCAGTAGTGTATTTTAGACATTATACCTACAAAGACACATGACCTTGTCGACAATGTCAGAATAAGGACAGCGATTCTGATCATGATGTAATCATAGCGGCTATGGCTTCTCAGCTTAATAAATACATTAAACAGTCAAGGAGAGTATTTAGGCTAGAAAAAGCAGATGCGCAGTTATTAGCATCCCTCTTAGATAATGAATGGACATGATTTATTTCCAAAATGAGAGACATAAAGAAAATGAAAGTGCTTGTAAATCGCGCTGTGGAGAACTGAGAGTTAAGTAAGTGACTTAAGGATGGAAAAGACCCTCCGCGTTTTAAATAATAAAATTCGGTAAAACGCCGAGGAAACAGAGGTGATTGCACTCTCAGATCAGAAAGTAACGCGTTGATGTCGAGAGGTAAATGTTAGAAATTCGTGTATTCGTAAGAAGGACAATGTACGAAGCATACTATTTACTGCGTTATACTGTAACGAAAGATTTTATGGAGAACTCTAGGAAATTCTGGTCATACGTGACGTTACTAAGCGTGTCGAACACTTCTGACGACTCGCTTGTCGACCAGTCTGGTTTGGCAAAAGAAGACAGCAAAAGCAAAGCCGTAGTTTTATATTCCGCGTTAAGAAATCATACGCGCAGACATACCGTCGTTTTGCTGTAACACAGACTCCAGAATGGAGAACGTAGAAATAGGCATGTCTTGCGTAGAGAAAAAAACTGAAAGACTGAAAAATAAATACGTCACCAGATCCAGATGGAATCCTGGTTCGGTTTTACATAGAATACTCTGCGATACTGGTTACTTACTTAGCTTGCATATATCCCGAATCTCTCTCCCAGCGAAAGTACCCAATGAACTAGAAGAAAGGGCAAGTGAATCCTGTATACAAGAAAGATGAAAGAACGGAGCCGCATAATTACAGGCCAACAATTCTAACATCGGTTTGCGGCAGGATTTTTAACACATTCAGAGTTCGAGTGTAATAATTTTCTTTGGATTCAGAAAATGCTTTTGACAAGGAGTTTTTTATCGCCTTGACCGTTTATATGCACCCTGGATTAGTAGTTTCGACAGGACAGAGCTTCAATCTTCAGATCCCCTGCTTAGTCGTGAATGTACAACCCAGTGTACAGACACGCGATCAAGGCGATGAAAATCTTCATATCAGAAGCTTTCTTACATTGAATTAATTGTTCGCTCTGCAGCCGACAGTCTCGGGTATTTATAAAATATCCTTGAGGCAGAAAGCCTTCTGTCTACAAATAACTACGGATTGGAAAGCAACGCTCGTGCGAAACTCTGCTTGCCCGTTTCTAACATGAATTCCAACAAATCACGGATCGACGACAACGCAGATTCTATATTGCTAGATTTTCAGTAACCGTTTGACATGACTGTCCCAATGCAGCCTGTTGACGATGGTATAAGAATACGGATTAGGTTCTCAGATATTTGCAGATATTTTAAGTAATAGAACCCGGGACGAATTGTGGTATGACCGCTCTTATTATCGATATACACTCCCCCCCCCCCTTCTCTCTCTCTCTCTCTCTCTCTCACACACACACACATACACACAAATCAACGGCCACGAAGGACTTTTGAAAATTGATCCAAAACTGCCAAATTCATATTCAGGTATCGATGGAAAATTCAAAATCGTTCATTATTATCATCGGTCCAGCTATCAACTGGTCCTTTAGTAACCAGGAGAATCATTACTAGTAGTCTCACAGAAAGGGGGACTGGGTCATGGCGTCGCTGCAACTACTACCACTGACCTCTGTATACCAGCCATTTTTTTGTCATCCGCGGCACACTTAAAGCACAGCAGTACACCCACGAAATCCTTTTTCTGAGTCATCAGTCTTATGACTGGTTTGATGCTGCCCGCCACGAAGTCCTCTCCTGTGCCAGCCTCTGCATCTCAGAGTAGCACTTGCAACCTACGTCCTCAACTATTTGCTGGATGTATTCCACTCTGACTTCCTCTACAATTTTTGCTTTCTGTAGCTACAACCAGTACCATGGGAGTCATGCCCTTATGTGTTAACATATGTCATATAATCCTGTCCCTTCACCTTGTCAGTGTTTTCCAGATTATTCTACCCTCTCAGAGTCTGCGTATAACCTCCTCATTGTGCACCTTATCAGTCAACCTAATTTTCAACATTCGTCTAGAGCACGACATCTCAGATGCTTCGATTCTCTTCTATTCCGGTTTCCCCACAGTCCATGTTTCACTGCCAAACAATGCTGTGCTCCAAACGAACATTCTTGGAAATTTCTTCCTCAAATAAGGCCTATGTTTCATACTAGTATACTTCTCTTGGGCAGCAATGCTCTTGTCGCCATAGCTAGTCTGCTTTTGATATCCTCTTTGCTGTGTCTGTGAATGGTTATTTTGCTGCCTAGATAGTAGAAATCCTTAACTTCATCTACTTCACGATCATAAATCCTGATGTTACGCTTCTCGGTTTTCTCATTTTTGCTAATTCTCGGTACTTTCCTCTTCCTTTGATTTACTCTCAACCTATATTTTGTAGTCAAGAGATTGTTCATTCCATTCAGCAGATCATGTAGTTCTTCACTTTCACTGAGGATAGCAATATCATCAGCGAATCGTGTAACTGATATCCTTTCACCTTGATTTTAATTCCACTTCTGATACTGTATTTCATTTCCATCATTGCGTCTTCGACGTACAGATTGAACAGTAGGGGTGAAAGATTCCATCCCTGTCTTTTTTTTTGGTCATCAGTCTACTGACTGGTTTGATGCGGCCGCCACGAATTCCTTTCCTGTGCTAACCTCTTCATCTCAGAGTATCACTTGCAACCTATGTCCTCAATTATTTGCTTGACGTATTCCAATCTCTGTCTTCCTCTACAGTTTTTGTCTCTACAGCTCCCTCTAGTACCAAGGAAGTCATTCCCTTATGTCTTAGCAGATGTCCAATCATCCTGTCCCTTCTCCTTATCAGTGTTTTCCACATATTCCTTTCCTCTCGGATTCTGCGTAGAACCTCCTCATTCCTTACCTTATCAGTCCATTAATTTTCAACATTCGTCTACAGCACCACATCTCAAATGCTTCGATTCTCTTCTGTTCTGGTTTTCCCCCAGTCCATGTTTCACTACCATACAATGCTGTACTCCAGACGTACATCCTCAGAAATTTCTTCCTCAAATTAAGGCCGGTATTTGATATTAGTAGACTTCTCTTGGCCAGAAATGCCTTTTTTGCCATAGCGAGTCTGCTTTTGATGACTTCCTTGCTCCGTCCGTCATTGGTTATTTTACTGCCTAGGTAGTAGAATTCTTTAACTTCATTGACTTCGTGACCATCAATCCTGATGTTTGGTTTCTCGCTGTTCTCATTTCTACTACTTCTCATTACCTTCGTCTTTCTCCGATTTACTCTCAAACCATACTGTGTACTCATTAGAGTGTTCATTCCGTTCAGCAGATCATTTAATTCTTCTTCACTTTCACTCAGGATAGCAATGTCATCAGCGAATCGTATCATTGATATACTTTCACCTTGTATTTTAATTCCACTCCTGAACCTTTCTTTTATTTCCATCATTGCTTCCTCGATGTACAGATTAAAGAGTAGGGGCGAAAGGCTACAGCCTTGTCTTACACCCTTTTTAATACGAGCACTTCGGTCTTGATCGTCCACTCTTATTATTCCCTCTTGGTTGTTGTACATATTGTATATGACCCGTCCCTTCCTATAGCTTACCCCTACTTTTTCAGTATCTCGAACAGCTTGCACCATTTTATATTGGAGAACGCTTTTTCCAGGTCTACAAATCCTATGAACGTGTCTTGATTTTTCTTTAGCTTTGCTTCCATTATTAGCCGTAACGTCAGAATTGCCTCTCTCGTGCCTTTACTTTTCCTAAAGCCAAACTGATCGTCACCTAGCGCATTCTCAATTTTCTTTTCCATTCTTCTGTATATTATTCTTGTAAGCAGCTTCAATGCATGAGCTGTAAAGCTGATTGTGCGATAATTCTCGCACTTGTCAGCTCTTGCCGTCTTCGGAATTGTGTGGATGATGCTTTTCCTAAAGTCAGATGATATGTCGCCAGACTCATATATTCTACACACCAACGTGAATAGTCGGTTTGTTGCCACTTCCCCTAATGAGTTTAGAAATTCTGATGGAATGTTATCTATCCCTTCTGCCTTATTTGACCGTAAGTCCTCCAAAGCTCTTTTAAATTTCGATTCTAATACTGGATCCCCTATCTCTTCTAAATCGACTCCTGTTTCTTCTTCTATCACCTCAGACAATCCTTCACTCTCATAGAGGCTTTCAATGTATTCTTTCCACCTTTCTGCTCTCTCCTCTGCATTTAACAGTGGAATTCCCGTTGCACTCTCAATATTACCACCGTTGCTTTTTATGTCACCTGTATGCTGAGACTGTCCTTCCGGCAATCATATCTTTTTCGATGTCTTCACATTTTTCCTGCAGCCATTTCGTATTAGCTTCCCTGCCCTTCCTAATTATTTCATTCCTCAGCGACTTGTATTTCTGTATTACTGATTTTCCCGGAACATGTTTGTACTTCCTCCTTTCATCAATCAACTGAAGTATTTCTTCTGTTACCCATGGTTTCTTCGCAGCTACCTTCTTTGTACCTATGTTTTCCTTCCCAACTTCTGTGATGGCCCTTTTTAGAGATATCCATACCTCTTCAACTGTACTGCCTACTGCGCTATTCCTTATTGCTGTATGTATAGCGTTAGAGAACTTCAAACGTATCTCGTCATTCCTTATAACTTCCGTATCCCACTTCTTAGCGTATTGATTTTTCCTGACTAATGTCTTGAACTTCAGCCTCCTCTTCATCACTACTATATTGTGATCTGAGTCTATATCTGCTCCTGGGTACGCCTTACAATCCAGTATCTGATTTCGGAATCACTGACCATGATGTAATCTAATTGAACTCTTCCCGTATCTCCCGGCCTTTTCCAAGTATTCCTCCTCGACTTGTGATTCTTGAACACGGTATTCGCTATTACTAGCTGAAACTTGTTACACAACTCAATTAGTCTTTCTTCTCTTTCATTCCTTGTCCCAAGCCCATATTCTCCTGTAACCTTTTCTTCTACTCCTTCCCCTACAACTGAATTCCAGTCGCCCATGACTATTAGATTTTCGTCCCCCTTTACATACTGCATTACCCTTTCAATATCCTTATACACTTCCTCTATCTGTTCATCTTCAGCTTGCGACGTCGGCATGTATACCTGAACTATCGTTGTCGGTGTTGGTCTGCTGTCGATTCTGATTAGAACAACTCGGTCACTGAACTGTTCACAGTAACACACCCTCTGCCGTACCTTCCTATTCATAACGAATCCTACACCTGTTATACCATTTTCTGCTGCTGTTGATATTACCCGATACTCATCTGACCAGAAATCGTTGTCTTCCTTCCACTTCACTTCACTGACCCTTACTATATCTAGATTGAGCCTTTGCATTTCCCTTTTCGGATTTTCTTGTTTCCCTACCACGTTCAAGCTTCTGACATTCCACGCCCCGACTCGTAGAACGTTATCCTTTCGTTGATTATTCAATCTTTTTCTCATGGTAAACTCCCCCTTGGCAGTCCTCTCCCGGAGATCCGAATGGGGGACTATTCCGGAATCTTTTGGCAATGGAGAGATCATCATGACACTTCTTCAGCTACAGGCCACATGTCCTGTGGATACACGTTACGTGTCTTTAATGCAGCGGTTTCCATTGCCTTCTGCATCCTCATGTCGTTGATCATTGCTGATTCTTCCGCCTTTAGGGGCAATTTCCCACCCATAGGACAAGAGAGTGCCCTGAACCCTTAACCGCTCCTCCGCCCTCTTTGACAAGGCCCTTGACAGAATGAGGCTGACTTCTTATGCCGGAAGTCTTCGGCCGCCAATGGTGATTATTTATCAAAATTTAGGCAGTGGCGGGGATCGAACCCGGGACCGAAGACGTTTTGTTTATGAATCAAAGACTCTACCCCTAGACTAGTTTCTTTTTATTTCTTTTATTTTTCGCGTGCAGGTGCTCTACCAACTTTTTTTTATTTCTTTTATTTTTAGACGCTACCCCTTTTTTCCATAGACCACTTTTTTATTTGTTATTTAATTTTTAATTTTTTTTATATAGGGAAAGTAAACATGTGCTCCGATTTGTAATGAGAATAGAATGAACATAGTATATATCAGTTCTAGGCTGCCGTTGCACAATATATGAAAAGAAAGGAAATGTCTTCTTGAGGTGCAGAAAAGACTATCACTTCATTGTCGAAGGAAAGTTGCTCCGCTGCTCTGCTAGAGAAGGAAAATGTTGAGAGGAAAATGGGAAAGAAAAAAAAATGCCTTCTGAATTAGTGAGCATCTGAATAGTATCTTAAAATTCCGGCAAGAACTAAAGTCCCAGGAAGCAAATAGGATTCGTACATACAGGCAACTGGCAACCTCTACTATCCAAATATTGTATTTGAAGCATTTAACCGTTAATTATGATTTTCATCATATTTCCAAATATCCTCCTGTAGTCACAAAGTTGGCTTATTTTAAAGTGTTCAATTTCTATGTAAGAATAATTGTCTAGGAAAGTAGCATGCCTATTCTGCATAATAAACGATGCTGTGTGGCCCATGATCCACGTTGTAGCGTTGTTTTTTGCTCGTGGATACCTCTGTTTTTGTGGTTGAATGAGCTCTAAAAGGTCTACACCACTGGGCGTTTTACGGTCTATCACTGACAATCGTTGACGAAGAAATGTTGTAATTTCTTCTGCATGTCCGCACGTGAACCTATGAAGGAGCGTATCGACTCTTCCGCATGCGTCACAGTTGGGCGTTGGATGAAGGCCTATTTTATGTAGCTTTTCATTCGTTGCTACTTAATCGTTGACTGTGAGATACCAGTCGGCTATGACGCGTGATGGTAACATGTCGTTGTGCACATTCCGCCATATTATACTCCAATGTGTATGTGGATGTTTTTCTTCGAGACGATTCCTGTGGTTTGTTGTCATGAGAAGATCATAAAGATTCCTGTTCGTCAGGCTTCCGGTATCGACAATGTTGTTCGAATGTAGCTCATTTCCATGTAGTACAGTCGCACATGTCGGTAAGAAAGTGGAATGCCGGCGATAGTCTTTATGAGGCTTCCACCGCTGAATGAGGTTTCTGATGAGACTGGTCCTCCGGGTACGAAACTCCTTCCTGATGCGATTTAGGAGCAGGGTGACACATTTTTTGTGTACTTTAATGAGGTTTTAAGGCCACCTTTGGACGAAGGTAAGGTTAAGGTATCGAATTGAACTTTGAAAATATGCCCCCTAAAAATAAACCAACATAACGCTTGTTGTATACTCTTGGCTAGGTGGTCGGAGATTGGAAGAATTTGCGCCAAATAATTCATCTTGCTCGTAATGGCGATCTCGATGGTCTTAACTTTCTGTAGTATGTTCAAGCCACGGTCGGAGTGAAGCATCAAAGCAGCACGTAATTTATTAAGCATGTGTGACCAGTTCTTCGTCAGGAATTTGTCTGGTTTGGCCTCAAAGGTAACACCGAGGGTTGTGTGAGAATCCTTTACCTTGCACCAGGTAACATGGGATATGTCTCCGATACCGCCACCGATCTGCAAAACTGTGGTTTTAGTTCTATTGAGTATTGCTCCTGAAAGAAACGTGAATGTTTGTAGAAGAGTTGCTGCTGACAGAAGTTGTTGCGATGATGACACAGTTACGCATATATCGTCAGCATACGCAATGCATGGGATAGTGACAGACTCGACGCTAAGCCCGATCCCGCTATGCGCTAAGTTGTTCAGTAGTTGTTCAGTACAAAATCATTAACAGAGGACATCCTTGGCGGATGGATTGCTCAATGGAAACTTCTTTTGTAAAATGGCCATTAATGAGAATCCGTGAAGAGGCGTTTGTAGTAAGTTTGCGAATTAATTCTATGATACGAGGTCCAAATCCTAGTTTCTTCATGCTTTGAAAGACGAAATCATGACGTACACGGTCATAAGCCTTCTCAAAATCTAGAAAGATCAGAGCGCCCTGTCCTTTAGTTTCAGCATATGAACAGATGATGTCCCTCAAATCGCAGGCAGCTGAGATTTCACTTCGACCTTGCACTGCACTGTACTGGTAACTCCCTAAAACCTTGTACATAATGGTTTGCATCCTTAGCTTAATCGATCTGGTGATGATTTTGAAGTCGGCATTCAGGAGTGTGATGGGTCGCATGTTTTCAACCTTACTGCTGTTCCCTTTTTTCGGTAAGAGCAGGATGATACCTTCCGTAAATGCCTTGGGTATGACTTCCAGGTGCCAGAGTTCATTCGCTATCTCGAGGAGTGTCGGGCCGAGGAGGTTCCAGTATCGCTGGTAAAACTCAGCGCTGAGACCATCGGGTCCTGGTGATTTCCCTTTCTTTGCACTGTGGACCGCCAGTCGGATTTCTTCCTCTGTGAAAACAGATTCCAGCTTTTCATTATCCTGTTGTGACAAGCGACAGCTCAAGGTGCTAAGAAAATCCTCGCACGAGTGTTCATCAACGAGTTGCTTCTTGTAAAGTTGACTATAATAGTCGTAGACGTGCGAGATGATGTCACGTTGCTTCGTGATGGCATTCTCAGCGTCATCAATGACGGCTTCAATCAACATGGCTTTACGCCGTTTCGTCGTTCTCAGGATGTGGTACAGAGAGGCCCGTTCTTCGGCGGCAACGTCCTTGGGGTGGGCTCGCACGATGATGCCATGCTTTCGTTGGCGTTGTATCGCCGTGATTTTCGCTTTATATCGTTTGATCTTTACGTCGATGTCGCAAGAAGCATTGTTAGTGGGACTGTACAGTTCTCTCAAACAGCGATAATAAAATTCAATAGTCTGTTTCTGCCAAAAGCTTTTTTGTCTGGCGTAGGACATGAAGGTGAGGCGTAATTTAGGCTTAGCGCACTGAATCCACCACTGTAGAACGCTAGCGTAACGACGTCGGTGCCGCTGGAGCTGTTGCCACGTTAAGTGCACCTCCTCTTCAAGTTGGGCATCCTGCAGAAGGCTGACATTCAATTTCCAGTAGCCCTTCCCGCGGTAAATTGGCTGGCGTTGTAGGTTGAGGTAACACTGATATGCACAATGGTCGGAGATGTTGACAGGAGCTATGTCACAGTTCACAGTGTGTCGCTGGAGGGCATCGGACACATAGATCCTATCCAGCCGACTGGCAGAATGACTGGTTACGAAGGTGTACGGTACCCGTGCAGTTGTTCCCATGTATCGTGAAGACGCGTGCCATGAATTAAATGTTCAAGTTCGATACATCTATTCGCGTTAGGAGTTTGGTCTCTGTCGTTGAGCACACAATTGAAGTCACCACCAAGAATGAGATGTGCACGATAAGCGCTAAGAAGAATGGTAACCTCGGTTTTATAAAAATTTGAACGATCTCTCTTATGAGTGCTACCTGAGGGGGCGTACACGTTAACAATCTGCACACCATTCACTCGAAGAGAAATGCCACGACCACTGGGCAGCCGCTGCACATCCGTAAAGGGTATACGGTCGCGCAGAAGGATGGCAGTGCCTACAGCATCCTGAATATTGATGTTATCGACAAGAACGTAACCGGGCACTTCTAAGACTGTGTCTACCTCCTGTAGGAGGGCAATGTCAACGCTGGTACCACACAAGAAATCAGTTAGCGAACGGAGTTTCACTGCACTTTGAATTCTATTGACGTTATGTGTGGTAATGTTGTAGGTTTGGCTGTCACCCATGATGGTTCAGAGGACAATGAGCTCTGAGTTTTGGATCGTCCTTCTCTCCAGCTTTGAACCAAACTCGTTGGTAACGTTTGGAGTACGAACGAAATGTCAAAACCAATAACGGGTCAGGAAGGGGAAGGTCGCAGCGCGATGGTCATGTGCGAGAGCAGCTACTGCTGCATCTCCTCGTTCTGCTGCCACCACGGCTCATTGCTGTCGGGGTGCTGCGCGGTACGCGCGCCTCCCTGCCCGCCACCGCCGGCTGAGTCTGTCAACGTGGCCGCATCCGCCTAGCCACCACGCTAGGCTGCGACTGACGTCAGCGAGTTCCTGCGGGAGCGCTGCTGCATCTGCTCGTTGCTCTGCTCGCTGCTACGGTCACAGGTTCGAATCCTGCCTCGGGCATGGATGTGTGTGATGTCCTTAGGTTAGTTAGGTTTAAGTAGTTCTAAGTTCTAGGGGACTGATGACCACAGCAGTTGAGTCCCATAGTGCTCAGAGCCATTTGAACCATATTTTTGCTCTGCTCGCTCTGCCTCTTAGCCGTTACGGTGCTCTGATCCCTCTCAGCGCTCAGTAGTGCCTTCAGGTGTTTGGTTTGTTCACGAATGCGCTCTTGCCTCGCGGTGTCCTCGTAGCGCAGGGAGCAAGAAAATTGAGGTTCAGTCTCGCTGCCACTTTCTGAAATTTGTATGGGTCGCAAATCATTCGACTTTTCCTCTTTTCTACTATTCCCTTTGCTTCTCCTTCGGCGGCCTTTCTTCGTGTCTGCTACAGTCTCTACCGATAGGGATGGTTCAGGCAAACTGATCTGCACCCGCTCCTGTATCTCACACGGCTTAGTTTCAGAGGTGGCTGGCGCAACGTTGGTATCCAGCGGTAATCGCCCCGGTGAGGATGACGGTACCGAATCGACGTCCGTCCTACCGCGAATGTCTTTGGCACTGCATTCCACCTGAACTGGCATCTCCGCCTCGCTAACATGTTCCAGCTGCCGGGGTGGTGGTACAGTCCCCGCGACCACCTTACTCAATAGTGGAACAAACTTTTCACTATCGTCTGCAGGACGTTCCCGTGGAAGTTGAAATGGACGTCGACGTGTACAGTTCATCCGCAGATGTTCTGTTGAATGGCAGATCGAACAGGTAGGGGGTTGTCCAATGTAAATTACCCGTGCACGACAGCCGCCTATGGCAACATACGAAGGTATATGCTTTTTCAAGTCTACACGTACACTTCGCACCCCTCTGTTAACTTGGTAGCGATAGGCACTCGACCATTTTTCATTTGTAACTGACAAAACAGCGCCGTACAGTGACAGAGAACGTGCAATCAGATCATTAGGGCACTCAGGTGGCACATTAAATACCCTGACGGTTCTTACTGTGTATCCCGAAGGCACGATTTGGACGTTACTAATGCTGCCATCATTATGACGGAATGGTCTCACACCAACATGCTCCTCAACGAATTTCTCATAAGTGTCACTCGAAATAAATTTGATAAATAACGAGTACTGCACAAAGTCCTATTGGAACGTGTCGACTATATCTTCAGGCAATTTCAAATCCTCAAAGATCCACTCATGAATTTCAAACGCCGTCGGTCGCTAGGCAGCGCGATCGAAAACATACTGAACGCTGTTCGCTCTGTTAATTGTCGACATCTTACTTACAACAGTTATACAGAAACGTTAACAGCGCTCGCACACGCTGCTCAGCTCTCCACCTCAGCACTGCTCGCGACGTAAACACTGGCCCGCGCTACCGCCCGTCACCGCGCGATGTGCACTGGCCGAGTGCCGGAACACGACTGAACCTTTAACCACTCCTCCGCCCTCTTCGACAAGGCCGTTGACAGAATGAGGCTGACTTCTTATGCCGGAAGTCTTCGGCCGCCAATGGTGATCATTTATCAAAATTTAGGCAGTGGCGGGGATCGAACCCGGGACCATTGAGGTTTTGATTATGAATCAAAGACGCTACCCCTAGACCACGGGTCCGTCCTATCCTTGTCTTAAAACCTTTTTAATCCGAGCACTTCGTTCTTGGTCGTCTAGTTTTATTATTCCCTCTTGGCTCTTGTACATAATGTATATTACCCTCTCTTTCTATAGCTTACCCCTATTTTCTCAGAATTTCTAACATCTTGTGCCATTTTACATTGTCGAATGGTTTATCCAGTTCGACAGCTCCTGTGAATGTGCGTTGATTTTGCTTTACTCTTTTTTCCATTTATCAAGCGCAGAGTCTTAATTGCCCCTCTGGTTCCTTTACCTTTCCTAGAGCCAAACAGATCATCATCGTAAACAATCTCCATTTTCTTTTACATTCTTCTGTATATTATTATTGTCAGCATCTTGGACCCATTATATGTTACGCTGATTGTACAATAATTCTCGCTCTTGACGGCTCTTGCAGTCTTTGGAATTCTGTGGATGATATTTTCCCGAAAGTCAGATGGTGTGCCACCAGACTCCTACATTTTACACACCAACGAGAATAATCATTTTCTTGCCATTTCTCCCAACGATTTTAAAAATTCTGATGGAATGTTATCAATCCCTTCTGCTTATTTGATCGTAAGTCCTTCAAAACTCTCTTAAATTCGGAGTCCGATACTGGATCCCCTATCACTTCTATATCCACTTCCGTTTATTCTTCTATCATATGATACAAGTATTCCCCGTCATAGAGGCCTTGGTTGGTATGTCACGAATGTATCAAGTGAATCGTGCAAGATAATTCTTCGTAATTCCAGAAATTTAGATAACCATCATAGCTTCACCACAAATGTTCCACTATGTTGTCATGATCATATCATAATCGTAGCTGGACGATTGTATCTATGCAGGTAGTGTCTTTCTTCAGTGGGCCAACAGTTTAGGAATACACAAACGATGCAGCGGCTTTATTACTTAGAATGTCATGAGGAGTATGCTAATATGTATGGTGAGGGAGAAGAATGGAAAGTAGCTCAGATCACGTCAATACATACGAAAGAAAGTAAAGGTAATTCTGTGAGTTACAGATGCATCTCATTGACACCGATATGTATCAGGACGTGTGGACACATACTTCGTTCCAATGTTATGAAATACTCCAAAATATATTAGCTACTGCCATCAAATCAGCAGGGATTTAAAAAACTTCATTCTTCAGGAATTCTGGGAACTGGCGTGAAGCAAAACTCTTTTTGATGTCTGTATGTAAACTATTCAGGACACAATCAGAACATTTCTCTTAGATTTGTAACAGGTAATGCTGTCATCTAATAAACTGGTCAGAAGAGCAAAGCGAATGCAAAATGATGTTGAAATGGATCTTCATGGTGCAAGACATGACTGTTGGCCCTAAACCGTAAAATGTTTGAGGTTCTCCACATGATTATTGAGAATGTTTCGTCAAGCTTCGAGAAATCGATAAGTAAAACAAATTTGAGTGTTATATATCTAACGAGAGTACTAAGGACTACAAATTTAAACAACGTGACTGGGAAACATAACATGTTGTTGCGAAGGTGAGACAAATGTTCGGCTATTGACACAATACGTACAAGATCATAGAAGTCTAGTAAGAAGCCTGCAAGAATACAGTTGTTTGATCTCTTCTGGAATATTGCTGAGCACTGTGCGATCATTACCTGACGGGATTCAAGCAGGACATCGAAAACGTCGAAGGCAGGCAGCTGATTCTGTACCATAGTGAATTAGGAGAGAAAGTGTCGCTAATGATTATCTTTTTCGTTGTCGTTGGAGGTGGAGGGGGCACGGGGACAGGTTTGGAGCGTAATATTAAACCAAAAGCTTTTTCATTGAGACACGCCGGCCGCGGTGGTCTCGCGGTTCTAGGCGCGCAGTCCGGAACCGTGCGATTGCTGCGGTCGCAGGTTCGAATCCTGCCTCGGGCATGGATGTGTGTGATGTCCTTAGGTTAGTTAGGTTTAAGTAGTTTTAAGTTCTAGGGGACTAATGACCACAGCAGTTGAGTCCCATAGTGCTCAGAGCCATTGAGACACGTTATTTCCTCGATACTTCAACCACCATCTTTCTCCTTTGAATGTAAAGAGTTTTGGTTGCCACCGCCGTACAAAAGATGATATTACAATAATAATAACACAAGAGAAATTAGAAGTCGCACAAAAACATTTTGGTGTTCGTTTTTCTCAAGCTTCGTACATGAGTGGAACGACCGAGAAATTGAAGCGAGTCTGTAAACCCTTTACGAAACACTTTGAATTTACAGAGTAATACTGTATCGTTGCGATGTAAATGAAGTACCTCAGAGGGACGTAATTTCGGTCGTGCAAATCTTACTGTCTCAGATATTCAGTACACTTTATAAGTGCTCAAAATGTGAGTGACAAACCATGTATATACAATTATTTGGAAAGGTTGCCACAAAAAAATGTTTACTTTTACAATCCACTTAGTTGTCTTGGTACAATACATATTTTCTTAAGGCTAGATCTAATGGAGACCGTCGTGCGATTGCTAGCGATTGCTAGCTACTTGAAATATTTTGTTCAAAATGCTTCAAATGGCTCTGCTCTAAGCAGTATAGAACTTAACATCTGAGGTCATCAGTCCCCTAGACTTAGAACTACGTAAACCTAACTTAAGCTAAGAACATCACACATATCTATGCCCGAGGCAGGATTTGAACCTGAGACGGTAGCAGCAGCTCGGTTCGGGGCTGAAGCGCCTAGAAACCCCCGGCCACAGCGTCCGGCAAATATTTTGTGATAGCTACGTTCATCATGAGCGTATTCTTTAACTTATTGCTCGTTAAATATTTGAATAAAACGTCAAACGTAGATGTGTCTGCACATGTTGTAACAAAATAGCTTTAGCTGCATTAGTTTATACAACTTGGGTAGGGTAGAGAAAAATTTTATCCTTCAAGGGGTGAGCATGGCTTTGCGGCCTGGGCCTGTATTAGCCTCAGCTCGCGAGCTACGAGCCAGCCAGGATGGACAGCTGACGGGCTGGCTATCTAGCTACAGCCTGGTGCCAAGGAGAGACCGAAGCGGCGAGTCCGCGATGGCAGACCAATAGCCTCCCCGCACGGGTCAGGCCAGCACAGCCACAGAGCATGGCTGCGCCTCTGACACCTCTTTTGGCGTAAGTAAGTTTACTTCCTCTCCTGGGGTCAGTATAAAGAATGGCAAGCAGAAATATACATCAGCCGGCTTGTGTGGCCGAGCGGTTCTAGGCGCTTCAGTCTGGAACCGCGGGGCCGTTACGGTCGCAGGTTCCTGCCTAGGGCATGGATGTGTGTGATGTCCTTAGGGTAGTTAGGTTTAAGTAGTTGTAAGTTCTAGGGGACTGATGACCTCAAATGTTAAGTCCCATAGTGCTCAGAGCCAAGTGAAATACACATCAGCCCATCTGTTGCAGTCGCTCACTGGCAGAGATCAACTCGATATACTGTATAACCATCGCTCTTATTGGAGAAGGTGGATGTTCCATCAGAGAAATTGGCAGAAGGTATGGCGTGACACATACTATTTCAACGAGATGGTGGAATGGAAGAACTACCTTGCACTACCAACAGAGTTCCTGGCTCAGGCAGCAAGATAGTGAGCTCATAGCAGGAGGACAGGGAGACAGTGTCTACAGAGAAAATCTCTTTCTGAACGCAGTTGTGACGGGAGACCAACTTCCCCGGATCCAGTGACACGATTCGCCGAAGGCTGAGGGACGCGGGGCTACTTGCGTGATGATTTTCCGTCAAACAAGAGGTCAGCAAAGACAATTTTTTATACTGGGTGTCATTTGTGGAGCTCGATCTGAGTGCGTCGTGCGAAAACTACATTTTCACTGACGAGAAAGTGTTTTCTACCAGTAACTCAAGTCCAAGAGTCGTTTACGGGCCGCAAGGGACTTGGCATCGATAGGATTATGTAACCACGATGAGAAGTGGTCGGCTATCTGCTTCTTGCTGGAGATGGATTTTTGGGAGATGAGCAGGAATTCTTCACAGTACAGAAGGAACTCTCGAAAGTGAGCCGTGCGCCCACATATTGGAAAATGTGATACTACAGTCTGTGGGAATCCTGTACGGAGAAGGGGACTTCACACTGCGAGAGGATCATTCTTCCATTCACAAATCTGCTTTCGTTCAGAAGCAGCTCTCTTTGACTGGCGTCAATATCATGTACTGGTCGCCACGGGCTGCTGAAATGAACGGTACTGAAAACGTGGGTCAAGGTCGCCAGGACGTTAACAGAGAACTGGCCACGAAAGCAACTAATTACAGCTGACGCTCTTTGGGACTGTGTTCTTGAAGTGGAAGGTAGCTCGGTAACAGACAAAGTAAAATTTGATTTAGTTTTCCTCTGAGTTACCTTTTCAATTTAAGTGATTTTCTTTTCGATACACAGTTTGTTAAATATTCTATTTTTATTTCAATAACATCCTGTCTGGATACTCCGAGAGTAGAGTACTTTGTGTTATTTTGAATATTCTCCCGTCCCCCATCCACTAATACACCCAAAATTATGCCAACGATTTCGTCTTACATTTATTCATTGTTAATTTCTCCTCCATTCTCTCTCTCGCCTCTCTTACCTTATTACCTCAATTATCCCTCTATTCCATTGTCTCAAAACGTCATAAACAAATGTAGCTGTTTCCATTGTAACTACACATTCTCATTTAATTTCTGTTTCCTTTACTGTCCTTTGTCATTCGTCTCATAACCTATGAAACTGTATTCTTTTATGTCCCCCTACCTATAGCACATTCTTCGCTCTGAAAACATTCCTTCCTTTTCTTTATGACCTAAAGTAAAATGAACTGTGGCATAAACCTAAGTAAAAAAATCCCTTGCAAGGTTTCCACTCTTTTATTTTGCACTTCTGGAGTGCTATCCCTCCCTTGACATCTGCATCCACATCTACATGAATACCTGCAATTCACTAAGCGCATGGCAGGGGGTTCTTTGAGCAACTGTCACATTATTTCTCTTCCGTTCCACTCTCAAAAAGCGCGTGGAAATAACGAACAACTAAACCTTACGATGCGATTATCACAACGGTCATTATTCGTATGTATGACGGGGTAAGAAGAATACGGTGGCGGAAGAGGTTGGCGATTGGAATTTAGTGAAATGTAAAATGCCTAGTTTCCAATGATTCGAACTGGTTTACCATATCAGTGCCCCAATCTGTCCTGTTTCGTGATAATACCAAACAAGCTGCCCTTCTTTGAACTTTCTCGATGTCTTCCGTCAGTCCTACTTCACAGGGACCCCATACTACACAGGAAAACGCACGAACAGGATGGAGAAGTGTGTAGTACGCGGTCACTTTAATTGATTTGTTACAACTTCTATGTATTCTACGAATAAAACGCTGTGTTTGGGTTTCCTTCACCAAAATATTTTGCATATAACTGTTCTAATTTAAGTAGTTCATTTTCGTAGCTCCTAGATATTTGTCGAACCGGCAGTAGTAAAATGTTCCTGATTTATTGTATAAGCAAGCTTTAACGGAATTGGTTTGGTATGCATGTGAAAAATCACACACATTTTATTGTTTTGGGTCAATTGTTACGTTTTGCTCCTTGAAGATCTATTTTCAGCAACGTTCTGCTATTCGCTTTGGTTTTCTGACTAGTTTACTAGATGGCTGTATTACCTGCCACAAATTAAGAGAAATGCTCTGATTGTGTGCTAAATAGTTTATATATATTAGAAATAGCAGAAGGTCTACATCACTCCACTTACGGAATCACGGAATCTCGCTGGAAGCTGTTTGTGAGGAATGATATAAAAACCCCTTTTGGAACTTTATAAACACGGAATCAATTTGAGAGCCGCTGTAGGCAGTATGTCATGTGAATAAAGTGCCAGCTGAGCCTCACTAGAATGAAGCTTTCCAAATCCAGGCTGGTTTTATGTCAATACGTAATATATTTCAGAGTATTTCACAAAATTAGAACAGTGTATTTGTTTATACGTCCTGCTACATGTCGATGTGAATGAAATGGATCTGTAACTCAGTGGATTATGTTTATTTTCCATTCTTCTCCCTCGCCATACGTAGTAGAATACCCATAATGACATTCTACGAAAAGCTTTTGCATTATTGATGCGCAACATGCACTCCTAAAATGTTAGCCACTCAAAGACATTGCCTCTAGAAATACAATTGTCGTAAGACTACGATACGGTCATAACCACATAGTGGAACATTTCTGGCGAAGCTAGATGCTTTTGTTACTTCTTGTAATGGCAGAGAATTATCTTGCAAGATTCACTTGATATATTCGTTGCATATCAAACAAACATTCTGAATGAATTCCCCTGTGGTATGTCATAGAGTTATGAAAGATTTATTTACAGATGGGAGATTACTTTCACGCAGCCCTACAACTAATCTCGTTGTATACATTGCGAGTTATCCGTATCAGGCATCAGAAGGGCAAGGAGAAGGCGATGAACGCCGCATTTGGTCGCTTGGTCCGTGAAAATGTCGACAGACTGTATAGAGTAACAGGCAATTGCTCTACGTTCCACACTGGCTCGAGAGTAGTGTTTTGTCTTCGCTGTGGCAGAGCAGCAAATAGCTATATCGAAATCAGAGCGACATAATTAGAAATTTCGACGTCATAAGACGTCTCACTACGTTCAGTAATCGACAGAGCTAGTGGTGTGAAACATAAAATACTGTACAACTACTACTGGAAACACTCAAATGCCTTAATGGAATCGTATCACGCAATACTCATTTAGCACCTACTCTCACAGCCCTGTTGCATTTACAATGTCATCCGATAAATCTACTTGAGTATGACAAATGACTTCACTTTTTATTAAGATAGCTAGTGGTAATAATATGGTGCACATTAATAGTGTTTCCCATTAGGTTACTGAACAAAAAAGACGCAAATATCAGAGATATTGCGATAAGATGTATCGACGTGGAGGTGCGACAGAATGACAAGATGGAGGAACCGTGTTTCGTCCTGCCCGTGACCAAACTGTGAATGAAGTTTGTAATGGTACTTTAATTACGTAATCATTACGGCACCTCACCTCTAATTCTCGATACCAGCAATATTCTACTGTGTTTCTGTAAAATAGTTAACATATTTCTGTGACAACATTCAGATTTGATTTCATTAACGTAGAGGTACTTCGATACATCGATATCTGTATATTGCAATGATATTATTCTTATGTGTATTCTTTCTTTTGTCACTATGATCTTTGACGTACTTGTAACTCTGATTTTTGGGCGCGTAAGCGGTTATTAGAGATTCAAGCTTTGGTCGTCATGTTAAAAAGACGCAAATTGTAGTCAGTTTATGAAATGTGAACTTTAACAGGGAGGAAGATATTTTCAAGTATGTTTGAAGTGATATTTTGGAACGAGTTACGTGAAATTGCAACAAAAGTAATAAAAAAGAAGTGTTATTTAAATTCGGACTACTGATTACTTTTTTTACATCACCATTGTCCTAACTTGCAAAAGTTTAATCTTAAAGAATGGTTTATGAAACGCAACTATAAAACTCTTGAATATCGCAGAATAACACCTAGGCCTCTTTGCATCCGAGCTTGGAATCATCACTACCTAGATTTTCGACGATTGAGCCATGAGTTCACAACGAGACCAGCGTGGAAAACACGAAAAGCTGAGTTCCTAGTTTATGCATTATTTCAAGAAATGAGTTAATTAATTGTGCTCTAATGACACCTACGACATAATATAACTTTGTTGTTGCCCGAAAATGCAATATTTAGCAGCGTGAGCAACACTACAATCATAATTTTTGACCTTTGTTGTGGTAGGGTTGTTAGAAGTTGCCCGATTTGTATCACCGCGGACTGTCCAGTTTGTGTACGAGGAATTATGTACCTGTGGCAGAAATGTTACGGGGCTGTGAGAAGATCCTAACGGACAGAGGCAGGGACGAGTGTCACGTCTTGACAGTGACAATTGCTTTCAATCCTGACCGAAGTTTCTGCTGTCAGTGAAGGTATTAATTTGAAATTAGATAAAATTAATTAATTAATAAATATGATTAACTAAATTTTCCCCAGAAAACTGAGACCGCCGATCGCCAGTCTGAGTTGGAAACTATCTCGGTCAGTGGAGGGAAGGAGGGGGAAATTTTCAGGACCGCAGATCAATTATTGTTAACTATATATAAGAAGAAGACTGGACAGGATGACTCGACATGTGTTAAGGGATTATGGGGTAACCTCCATGGCACCAGAGGGAACTGCAGAGGGTAAAAAGCATAGGGGAATACAGAGATAAGAATACTTTTTTCATGGTGGCGCGACAAGCTAGTCGGCCTGTCCATTTCTGTGCTTTTGCTGAAACCTGTATCTCGTGAATGTTGATTGTTTCCATTTTGATATCAAAATCTTAAGTTTCTACATGATTTTCTGCTAGAGCACTCTCTGAAAGAGGCTGAACGAGTTTTTCATGTTTCATTCCTATATTCAATGATATTTTGTTGTTTTATTCTTTTGTGGTGACCTAAAGAAAGACATTTTCGTGCCAGGTTATTTCGTTACTTGTGAATGTATCGATCTTTTATAGCATGTAACATGTTACCTCTCATTTAATGTGCTTGGTGTATACAACTAATTTATACAGGATTAAATGCTACTGATGTGCGGTTTTCACAGAATGGGTTGATAGCCAGGGGCTCGTTCTGTTAGCCAATTTACAGATTGTAATACCACTTAGAAAGTATTTTTTTGGTCAGACCTACCCTTTTTATAAAGGAAGATTGTCTATTGACATTACTAGATAAAAAAGTAGGGTAAATTAGAATGTCAGTGTTTTTTTCTGTAGGATTCTAGTGCGAGTCATTTCCGAGATATCACGTTTTAAAAAGTTCCCCAGAGTTTACTGCGACATGATAGTGTGTGGCAGTCCAAGTAGTAGGTCGTGATTGGATGATGGAATTTATCAATGCAAAAAAGCCAACATGGTGCGGAGAATATAGGAAGAATGGAGTTCTTTCTTGTACGCTGTATGCGGTAAGGTATTCCCATAGACGTCAACAATCTCGGCAATTATTTATCAACGTCTTCAACCAATTACGTGAAAGTGCTAGTGCAACACGTAGACAATATAACAGAAGGAAACAAATGAGTAAAGACTGGGAAATTAATTTTCTTGCTGCTGTTGCAGTCGATCCGCACGCTAGTTGGTGCGCAGCAACACGAGGAAATGGCAGAGTCAGGCAAGTGTCCTACGCATTCTCCATCGTCATCGCTTCCACCCCCAACGCATCGCTCTCCATGAAGATGGAAACGATTATGAGAATCGCGTTTTGTGTTCTGTGCTTGGACATTAAGACGGGATACTCCAGATGGATCATGTATTTTGGTTAATGGTGAAGGCACATTTACCATTCATGGCCAGGTAAACCGCGGAAACCTACACTACTGATCTGTTGACCATTGCCTTTGGCGGCAGGCAGTTCATTTACTTCTTTTCAAATCTCGCCATGGCCAGTGAAGTTAATCAGCTATAAGGTTAGCGCAGACATGAAGCAGAAGGTGTATTTCAAAACTCATACTCACCCACTGAGTATGCTGTGGAGACTTCCATCTTCCATCATTTTAGAGGGATAATGTAAGGAACTAAGACTACAGTTTTATTCCTATCTTGTCGAAATTTTGCTCAATTGACCTTCGATACAAGAGCAAGGTAACTTGAAACATACATCTACGTAATATACAGGGTGGTCCATTGGTAGTGACTGGGCCAAATATCTCACGAAATAAGCATCAAACGAAAAAACTAGAAAGAACGAAACTCGTCTAGTGTGAAGGGTCAAACCAGATGGCGCTATGTTTGGCCCGCTAGATGGCGCTGCCATACGTGAAACGGATATCAACTGCTTTTTTTTTTAAATAGGAACCCCCATTTTTATTACATATTCGTGTAGTACGTAAAGAAATATGATTGTTTTAGGTGGACCACTTCTATCGCTTTGTGATAGATGGCGCTGTAATATTGTATCACGCAACATTTCGCCAATGTGGACGATATTTGCTTCGTGATACATGACCCGTGTTAAAATGGACTGTTTACCAATTGCGGGAAAGGTCGATATCGTGTAGATGTATGGCTATTAGGAAAATGCCCAGTGAGCGTGTGCTATGTATGCTGTTCGGTATCCTGGAAGACATCATCCAAGGGTCCGGACCGTTCGCCGGATAGTAAGAACACAGGACGTGTTCAGCCACATGTGAAACGTCAACCACGACCTGCAACAAATTATGATGCCCAAGTAGGTGTTTTACCTGCTGTCGCGGCTAATCCACACATCAGTAGCAGACAAACTGCGCGAGATTCGGGAATCTCAAAACAGTCGGTGTTGAGAATGCTACATCAACATCGATTGCACCAATACCATATTTCTATGCTACAGGAATTTGAACGTAGTGTACAGTTCTGACACTGGGCACAAGGGAAATTACACGACGATGACAGATTTTTTGCACGCATTGTATTTAGCGACTAAACGTCATTCACCAACAGCGGTAACGTAAATCAGCATGATATGCACTATTGGGCATCAGCGACCTTGGCGGGTTAATGTATGGTGCGGCATTATGGGAGGAAGAAGAATTTGCCCCCATTTTATCGATGGAAATCTAAATGGTGCAATGTATGTTGAATTCCTACGTAATGTTCTACCGATGTCACTACAAGATGTTTCACTGCATGACAAAATGGCGATGTACTTCCAACGTGATGGATGTCCGGCACATAGCTCCCGTGCGGTTGAAGCGGTATTGAATAGCATAATTCATGACAGGTGGATTTTTCGTCGAAGGCCCGCACGTTCACCGGATCTGACGTCCCCGGATTTATTTCCGTGGGGAAGGTTGAAGGATATTTGCTATCGTGATCCACCGACAATGCCTGACAAAATGCGTCAGCGCATTACCAATGCATGCGCGAACATTACGGAAGGCGAACCGCTCGCCGTTGAGAGGAATGTCGTTACACTTATTGCTAAATGCATTGAGGTTGACGGAAATCATTTTGAACATTTATTGCATGTATGTGGTATTCACAGGTAATCACGCTGTAACAGCATGCGTTCTTAGAAATGATAACTTCACAAGGGTACATGTATCACATTGGAACAACCGAAAAAAATGTTCAAACGTACCTACGTTCTGTACTTTAATTTAAAAAACCTACCTGTTACCAACTGTTTGTCTGAAATTGTAAGCCATATGTCTGCGACTATTACAGCGCCATCTATCACAAAGCGAAAAAAGTGGTCCAACTAAAACGTTCATATTTCTTTACGTACTACACGAATATGTAATAAAAATGGGGGTTCCTATTTTTAAAAACGCAGTTTATATTCGTTTGACCTTTGTCGGCGTCGGGGTGGCCGAGCTGTTCGAGGCGCTACAGTCTGGAACCGCGCGACCGCTACGGTCGCAGGTTCGAATCCTGCCTCGGGCATGGATATGTGTGATGTCCTTACGTTAGTTAGTTTTAAATAGTTCTAAGTTCTAGGGGCTGATGACCTCAGAAGTTAAGTCCCATAGTGCTCAGAGCCATTTGAACCATTTTTGAACCTGTGTCAGCGCCATCTGGAGGGCCAACCATAGCGCCATTTGGTTTCCCCCTTCAAGCTAGACAAGTTTCGTTCTTTGTAGTTTTTTCATTTGACGCTTATTTCGTGAGATATTTGGCCCGCTCACGATCAATGGACCACCCTCTATAAAGGGGAAAGCTTTTATTAAATGCCTAACAAGCGAAACTAACTGAAATTCCTGTCTTGAGAATAAATTGTAGCGCCAATACGCGTCTTGGAGATAGTACAAACAGATGTCATCACGTCGTCCGACGAGCGAAAGCTGGAGAATTTGACAGGAACATGATTGCAAACTCTTCTTTATTGGCTAGTTGGCACCATTACATACGACATATACCCTAGAATATATTTTGTACTGGTTCATACTAATTTTTATTATTGAAATTCACAGTGCTATGCAAACGCTAAGGAATGTCGTGGATATAGTTCCAATAAAAGTCACTACATTCGGTTCCGAGCAAAAGATCGAACAGAATCCGATATTTCCCGCACTGTGACGTAAACTATTTGAACAGTTCGAGTCGTATTCTCGTAGCCCTACCTGAAACGGTAAAAACTGAGCTGAAACAGTAGAAGACAAATTCTCCCGAAAGCTATAAGATAATTCTCGCAAAATGTAACAACAGATGGGGCAACTAAACATGTTTTCATACTGGTGTAGATTTATTCATTCGTCGCCTTCCGTTGATACCCTGTGATTCAAATATGAGCTTCGACTTAAAGCGGATGCAGGTTCTCATGGAGCTCGCATCTGCTATAGCAACAAGACACAGGGCCAATCCGTTTATGTGGCACATATTAATCATCCCGGTCAACGGAGGGCATAGCAGCTGGCATGTTATATTAGAATCGATCACCAGTCTTAGATGTTGGAGGGAATTGGCCACACAATGATCTGGAGCTTCGCTGAGATTTCAGCACGGGAAAGGGAGTCGGAGAGAAGAGCTAGCAAATAGCGCTCCCTCTGTGTGTGGCGAGCCGACTGGACACAGATGGCGCCGCTTAGTTTGCCAACTGTCAGCAGCAGTAGCAGCAGGAGTAGCCACCTATTGTGTGTGTGTGTGTGTGTGTGTGTGTGTGAGAGAGAGAGAGAGAGAGAGAGAGAGATGCGGACTCGCGCGCCACCGCGACACGGCCCCGGACCGCCTCTTGTCCCACTCTATGTTGACACTGTCAGCTGTCCCCGCCAGTTACCGCTTCGTTCCCACGCAGTCAAGTTTCTTCAAGCGTTCTCATTCCCAACTTTTCGCTGCTTCATAATTTTGCAATTAGTGAAAGCCTTTTATACGATTGTATCAACATCAGGCGCCCCTCATTTCACGCTGTCCCTCTTGTCACAGCAACTCCGGCCCCACAGTACGAAATAAATTTATGGAGTACTACTTTTATTAAGCACTACTATCTCTTTCCTAGCTGTTATCCTGTTCTCATGATTTTCTAGCCTTGGATTTCGGAGGTGGTGCACACGTGGGCTCAGCTTAACAAATTATATGTTGTTGTTGTTGTAGTCTTCAGTCCTGAGACTGGTTTGATGCACGTCTCCATGCCACTCTATCCTGTGCAAGCTTCTTCATCTCCCAGTACGTACTGCAGCCTACATCCTTCTGAATCTGCTTAGTATATTCATCTCTTGGTCTCCCTCTACGATTTTTACCCTCCACTCTACCCTCCAATACTAAATTGGTGATCCCCTGATGCCTCAGAACATGTCCTACCAACCGATCCCTTCTTCTAGTCAACTTGTGCCACAAACTCCTCTTCTCCCCAATCATATTCGTACTACCTCCTCATTAGCTATGTGCGCTACCCATCTAACCTTCAGTATTCTTCTGTACCACCACATTTCGAAAGCTTCTATATAATATTCAATAAAATATTGAACATCAAAACTTTTGAGTAACAACTCAATAAAATTCTCTATAGTCAAAAGACTTACGTAGCGCTAGAAGAATATTAAAACACAATTTTTTTTTATAAGAAAAACAGAGCAACGAAAATCGAGAAACAGCCGGCCGGTGTGGCCGAGCGGTTCTAGGCGCTACAGTCTGGAACAGCGCAACCGCTACGGTCGCTGGTTCGAATCCTGCCTCGGGCATGGATGCGTGTGATATCCTTAGGTTATTTAGGTTTAAGTAGTTCTACGTTCTAGGGGGCTGATGACCTCAGAAGTTGAGTTCCATAGTGCTCAGAGCCATTTGAGCCAAATCGCCGAACAATTTCATTGTGGCTCTACAATGGCCGACTGGGTAACAATATAACAATCTAAAACATTGGATTAGCAGCCGTCATTATAAGAGATAACCAAAAGCTTGGGAAGCAAGATATACTTGCGTATTTATGATTAAAAAGTAACCCCTAAGTACACCTAGCTCTACTGTAACTAACAACATTAACAATCAGGACACAATGCACCAACAAGAATAGCAAACTACCCACCCTTATGTCTCACTGAATAGTTACCCAGTTACATGCGTGACTATTTATTCATAGAAGGCAGTACAGAACAAATCTTGGAGCACGTGAGTGAATCGCTGGTTTACGCACAAGAAGTTACCACCGAATCAATTCTACATCTACATCTACATCTGACGGTGTGTGACGGAGAGTACTTTGAGTACCTCTATCGGTTCTCCCTTATATTCCGGTCTCCTATTGTTCGTGGAAAGAAAGATTGTCGGTATGTCTCTGTGTGGGCTCTAATCTGTCTGACTTTATCCTCATGGTCATTCGCGAGGTATACGTAGGAGAGAACAATATACTGCTTGGCTCCTCAGTGAAGGTATGTTCTCGAAACTTCAACAAAAGCATGTACCGAGCTACTGAGCGTCTCTCTTGCAGAGTCTTCCACTGGAGTTTATCTATCATCTCCGTAACGCTTTCGCGATTACTAAATGATCCTGTAACGAAGCGCGTTGTTCTCCGTTGGATCTTCTTCCAATGAATCTCAGTCTGGCATCTGCTTTACCGACGATTAATTTTATATGGTCATTCCATTTTAAATCACTCCTAATGCCTACTCCCAGATAATTTATAGAATTAACTGCTTCCAGTTGCTGACCTGCTATATTGTAGCTAAATGATGAAGGATGTTTCTTTCTATGTATTCGCAATACATTACACTTGTCTATATTGAGGTACAATCGCCATTCCCTGCACCCTGCGTCAATTCGTTGCAGATTCTCCTGCATTTCAGTACATTTTTACATTGATACAAACTCTCGATATACTACAGTATCGTCGGCCGCGGTGGTCTAGCGGTTCTAGGCGCTCAGTCCGGAACCGCGCGACTGCTACCATCGCAGGTTCGAATCCTGCCTCGGGCATGGACGTGTGTGATGTCCTTAGGTTAATAAGGTTTAAGTAGTTCTAAGTTCTAGGGGACTGATGACCATAGATGTTAAGTCCCATAGTGCTCAGAGCCATTTGAACCATTTTTTTACTAGAGTATCATCCGCAAAAAGCCTCAGTGAACTTCCGATGTTGTCCACAAGGTCATTTATGTATATTGTGAACAGCAACGGTCCTACGACACTCCCCTGCGGCACACCTGAAATCACTCATACTTCGGAAAACTTCTCTCCATTGAAAATGACATGCTGCGTTCTGTTATCTAGGAACTCTTCAATCCAATCATACAAGTGGTCTGACAGTCCATATGCTATTACTTTGTTCATTAAACGACTGTGGGGAACTGTATCAAACGCCTTGCGGAAGTCAAGAAACACCGCATCTACATTGAAAACCACTGACAATGTCTGCTTCACTGTCGTAGCAAAAAGCTATAAACCGTTTAGAAACGAATACAACATGAAATTCTTACAGTGACTGATAACTACAGATCGACAGTTGTCGCAGAAACACTCCCAATGAGCCAAAAAATATGATCACAGCCCACCGCAAGGTTGTGTGCTGCCTGGTGGAGCTGAGCGCACTTGACATGGCAAGAGAAGTACGTGAGCGGAGTAGAGACGAATGGGGAATCATTCTAGCAACGGTAACTGATTTCGCAAATATACAGACTAAAGTGACTTTGACCAAAACCAGGTTGTTGTCGCCCAGTACCTGGGAGCGAGCATCTAGGAAACGGCGAAGCTGGTCGTCTGTTTGCGTTCTATTGTCGTGAGCATCCATGGAAAGCGGTTGAAGAATGGTAAAACCACGAGTAAACGATAAGAAGCTGGACGTGCATATCTCATCACAGAACTTTGGGATCGCAGGCTTGCCCACTCTCTAAAGCGGTATAGGCGGCGTTCTGTGGCAGAGCTGATGACAGTGCTGGCGCAGGCAGAAGTGTTTTGCGTCACACAGTTTAACATACAGTGTGGAACATGGTGTTCCGCAGCAGAGGATCCCTACGTGTTCCCATATTGACCCAACTATTCGTCAGTATAATTACAGTCGGCACGGGATCATCGTGACTGGAGCGAGGATCAATGGAATCGCTTCGTCTCGTCGAGTGTATCCCACTGATTGTTAAACCAGGTCGATGGGCGTGCCCAGACACTCCATCATCCTGGCGAATGGTTGCTTGAAACATGCAGGCCAATGGGAGTAGTATTGTGTTATGGGAACATTCACCTGGGCTTTCATAGGACCTGTGGCAGTAATCGAGTGCACCATGGACCACTGTGGGTTACGCAACTGTTATTGGGGACCACCTGTCATGGCTTATGCTTAATGTCTTCCTCAACAGCGATGGCATCTTCCAGCAGGACAACTGTCCATATCAGAAGTTCGGGATCCTGCTGAAATGTTTTTTTATCTTTATTGGATTTCAATTCCTCCCCCCCCCCCATTTGGGGGGGGGGGGTGCGGGATGGCAGCAGCGTAAGATAATGCTCTACAGCCTACAGAAAATTTAAAAAACATAATGAGAGTATAAACAAATAAGAAAAACAGGCGATAAAACGGTGACATTGTAAAAAAGTGTAAAATGTCGGGAAGGTGTGGGATTTAATCAATAAAAACACTGCAGTGATGATGCGGATGAAGATACACAACAAGGCGAGAGGCACAATTAAAAAATACACGGCGACAGTCTGGTTTCTGTTCGCACGAATAAAAAACACAAATAGCGACAGTATGGTGGCTGTTTGCAACACTGACAGGGGCCGCAGAACACTGAACACTCACTTATAACAGCACTATACAGGTGACACGGCGGCAGATGGGGGGGATCCAGACCTATTAAGGGGAAAACGGGGGAGGAGAGAAAAGATAAGAGAGGGCGAGCCGATGGAGGGAGGGGACATAGAAAAGGGGGAGGGGGCTGGGCGGACGTGAGAAGGAGTGGGAAAGGAAGGGGAGGGGAGAGCTAAAAGAACCGGGGGAGAGAAGGGAGGCAGAGAGAGGGTAGGAGGGGAAAAACTGGATGGAAGGGGGGAATAGGGAGCCTGGGGAAAAGGACAGAGGAAGGGAGGGGGAGGTGAGGATCAGAGTTGATAGGAGGAATAAATGGAGGAAGAGAGGGCATATTCCAGGAGGGCGAGTCGACGGAAGCGAAATTGGTACAATGGCTTTTTTTTTCCTTTATTGATTTTCAGAAATCTGTGTATGTTGTAATTGATGTAACAATGTTTTATTTTAAATTTTTCGTTTGTTAAAGCAGTTGTTCTTTATGATCTGCCTCTTGTATTTGTTTTAGCACCGATGATGATGGATATCGTCGAAATCGATCTGCAACAAGATAAATACACTCCTGGAAATGGAAAAAAGAACACATTGACACCGGTGTGTCAGACCCACCATACTTGCTCCGGACACTGCGAGAGGGTTGTACAAGCAATGATCACACGCACGGCATAGCAGACACACCAGGAACCGCGGTGTTGGCCGTCGAATGGCGCTAGCTGCGCAGCATTTGTGCACCGCCGCCGTCAGTGTCAGCCAGTTTGCCGTGGCATACGGAGCTCCATCGCAGTCTTTAACACTGGTAGCATGCCGCGACAGCGTGGACGTGAACCATATGTGCAGTTGACAGACTTTGAGCGAGGGCGTATAGTGGGCATGCGGGAGGCCGGGTGGACGTACCGCCGAATTGCTCAACACGTGGGGCGTGAGGTCTCCACAGTACATCGATGTTGTCTCCAGTGGTCGGCGGAAGGTGCACGTGCCCGTCGACCTGGGACCGGACCGCAGCGACGCACGGATGCACGCCAACACCGTAGGATCCTACGCAGTGCCGTAGGGAACCGTACCGCCACTTCCCAGCAAATTAGGGACACTGTTGCTCCTGTGGTATCGGCGAGGACCATTCGCAACCGTCTCCATGAAGCTGGGCTACGGTCCTGCACACCGTTAGGCCGTCTTCCGCTCACGCCCCAACATCGTGCAACCTGCCTCCAGTGGTGTCGCGACAGGCGTGAATGGAGGGACGAATGGAGACGTGTCGTCTTCAGCGATGAGAGTCGCTTCTGGTTTGTGCCAATGATGGTCGTATGCGTGTTTGGCGCCGTGCAGGTGAGCGCCACAATCAGGACTGCATACGACCCAGGCACACAGGGCCAACACCCGGCATCATGGTGTGGGGAGCGATCTCCTACACTGGCCGTACACCTCTGGTGATCGTCGAGGGGACACTGAATAGTGCCCGGTACTTCCAAACCGTCATCGAACCCATCGTTCTACCATTCCTAGACCGGCAAGGGAACTTGCTGTTCTAACAGGACAATGCACGTCCTCATGTATCCCGTGTCACCCAACGTGCTCTAGAAGCTGTAAGTGAACTACCCTGGCCAGCAAATCTCCGGATCTGTCCCCCATTGAGCATGTTTGGGACTGGATGAAGCGTCGTCTCACGTGGTCTGCACGTCCAGCTCGAACGCTGGTCCAACTGAGGCGCCAGGTGGAAATGACATGGCAAGCCGTTCCACAGGACTACATCCAGCATCTCTACGATCGTCTCCATGGGAGAATAGCAGCCTGCATTGCTGCGAAAGGTGGATATACACTGTACTAATGCCGACATTGTGCATGCTCTGTTGCCTGTGTCTATGTGCCTGTGGTTCTGTCAGTGTGATCATGTGATGTATCTTACCCCAGGAATGTGTCAATAAAGTTTCCCCTTCCTGGGACAATGAATTCACGGTGTTCTTATTTCAATTTCCAGGAGTGTAAATTAGGTTTCCTCGACTGGTTGCTATATTATTTATAATTTCATGGTAGTAAACTCATGTTGCTGTCTTGCCCATCAAATTCGGCTTCTATGAATCCGATGGAACCCAACTTGGACCCTATCAGTCACCTATTATGTCGTATAACACACACTTTTGCACGCCCTGTATGCCGCGAACACGGACAAACTGTTTTTCTGCAATCAAAATTTCCGTTCAGGTAGTTGTTTACTAGTGGCCACGCTTAGTGCACGTTCACAAATTACACTGTGCACTGCCTCAAATATAAGGCAACGAGTATGCCACCGTTAACTGTAAAAGCACTCACCTTGTCCTCCTTGTTTTTGGTCACCATTCTTCTGATTGATCTCATGCTGCCCCACACTAATTTCTCTCCTGTGCCAAACTTTTCATCTCAGAGTAGCAATTGCACCTACATCCTCAATTATTTTTTGGGTGTATTCAAGTCTGTCTTCCTTTACAGTTCTTACCCTCTACAACTCCCTGTAGTATGCCATAGAAGTTATTCTCTGATGTCTTAACAGATGTCCTATCATCCTGACACTTCCTGCTGTGAGTGTTCTTCATATATTTATTTCCTCGCCAGTTCTGCAGAGAACCATCTCATTCCCCACCTTGGCAGTCCAAAGCATTTTCAACATTTGTAGGTAGTACCCATCTCAAATGCTTCGATTCTCATCCTCGTAATACCCAATTCTAATGTTAGGTTTCTCGCTGTTCTCATTTCTGCTACATCTCGTTACTTTCGTATTTCACCTATTTACTCTCAATCCATATTCTGTACTAATCAGACCGTTAGTTTCACTCAACAGATCCTGTAATTCTTCTTCACTTTTATTCATGTTAGCAATGTCATCAGCAAATCTCATCACTGACATCTTTTCATCTTGAATTTTAATTCCACTCTCGAACTTTTATTTTATTTCTATCATTCCTTCTTTGATATACTGGTTGAACAGTAGAGGCGGAAGACTACATTCCAGTCTTACAACCTTTTAAATTAAAGCACTTCAATCTTGGTCCTTTTTCCGCTCCATATGATCTGCTGAAACCGTTCCCTCGTTTCTGCTGCAAGGCTGCGCGTCTGACCAGGAAAGACAGAATCAGCTGCAGCAAGATGTTGTCCACATGGCAGACCAGCCTATGCTTGAGACCCTTGGCTCCACCCAAAATTCTATTCTTCCATGTCACTCCAGGAATTGAAGATCGTCCATCCATCTCAAAGCCCAGCTCTAGCATCGGCCGCCACCATAGCCCTCTGCACCACCAGGCGAAGATGTGATGAAGGCGCTGACCATGGACACAGCCGACTGACCACCACCGGTCTAACCTTTCCCCAGACTGGACATGACGGCACTCGCGTCCATCACATGTCTACTGTCAGTTGCCCTCTGGTGGCGCCAGTGCCATACACACCTATGACCCAGAACTCTGGTGCCAGGGAAAATAGCAGTGCCGTTTGACAGATTTCCTTCATTTTACCTTTTTAGCCGAGTAGCTTTTCCAACCATTTAACCTAAGGAGGAAAGCAGAGTGCATCATCGGCCTGCAAATCATGTAAACCTGTGAAGCATCTGAAGTTTGTTCTATATATGATCATATTTTATTTGAGTATCTCATTTCCCGTCAAGGAAGTACCCGTCATTTGGCGAAACGAGAGTGGAAAATCAACCAAAAACCATATTCTGGATGAAACTTCCTGGCAGATTAAAACTGTGTGCCGGACCGAGACTCGAACTCGGCTATGAGGACGGGGTGTGAGTCGGGCTTGAGTAGCTCAGATGGTAAAGCACTTGCCCGCGAAAGACAAGGTACCGAGCTCGAGTCTCGGTCCGGCACACCGTTTTAATCTGTCAGGAAGTTTCGTATTAGTGCACACTACGCTGCACAGTGAAAATCTCATTCTGGCATATTCAGGCTGTCCAGGCTGTTCACCTGTTGATCTACACTGATCAGCCAGAATATGATTACTGTAGACAAATTATTGATATAAAACCGCTTGATCTGTCTCAGTTTGACCGAAAGGAGATTTTTATGTCCGGCAGCTCGGCACGATTTGTCGGGTTCTCGAAGCACACTGTGGTGAGTGTCTTCAACACTTGGTGAAACCAAATGAAGCCACATCCATATGTCGTATAGGTTTGTGTGGCAACTCCTCATTACAGATGTCGGAGGCCAGAGACTGGGCAGGCTGGTAAAACAGGAAATAGTTTTTCATCTAGATGCATTCCGAGATAACGTGTGACTTGCTTCCTCTGTACGCTTGTATTGTCTAATTTTAGAATTGGATTCCTCTGTAGTGTCCCTCTGAGCAGTAATTATACAGTTTTGTTGGGAGCTATTTTTAATTTATTTTCTTTGCGCCAGCTGTTAATTTTTTGAAGCAGTTACGTGCTTTTTGTCTTTTAGAGCTGCTTTAGAGTTGGCTGACATCACTGCAAGCAGGTCGTCTGCGTAATCCACCACACCTCTTACCCTGTCGTCATGTCCAGGGTGTTCAGCAAGGGCTCGATTGCGATATCCCAGAATTTTGGTCCGTAGATCGAGCCCTATGGACACCCCTTTGTTATTCTCTTGACAACCTTCCGTATACCAGCCCTCCACTCCGCCACTGCAGTAGATGAGGAGGCATTTTTAAGAAGACAGTGCGCCATGTCACAAGACCATGAGTGTGATGGGATGGTTCGACGAACACTTTGGAGAGTTCCACTTGATATGCTGGCCTCCCAAATCGGCAGATGTGAACCCGATCGAACAAATCTGGGATGTAATTGAACTCATCATGATACCTCCCAGGAATTTACTGGAATCAGGTCATCTGCGTACGCCACCGCACCTCTTACCATGTCGTCACTGTCCACGGTGTTAACCAAGGGCTCGATTGCGGTATCTTAGAATTTTGTTCTGCAGATCGAGCCATGTGGATATCCCTTTGTTATTCTCTTGACTACCTTCCGTGTACCAGCCCTCCACTCCGCCACTGAAGTAGTAGAGGAGGCATTTTTCAACAAGACAATGCGCCATGTCACAAGACCATGAGTGTGATGCAGTGGTTCGAGGAACTCCCTGGCGAGTTCCACTTCATATGCTGCCCCCCCCCCCCCCCCCAAATCGTCACATCTGAACCTGATCGAACAAGTATGGGATGGACGTTGGCGAGTTCCACTTGATATGCTGGCCCCCCAAATCGCCAGATCTGAACCCGATCGGACAAGTCTGGGATGTAATTGAACGTGCATCAGAACTCATCGTCCCACCTCCCAGGAATTTACTGGAATTAGTTGACTTGTGTGTGCAGATGTGGTGCCGATCTACCAAGGCCTCGATGCTTCCACACACAACACGTCGCCGCTGTTAGGAATATCAATGGTGAACTTACCGGCTATTAGACAAGTATTCATAATGTTCTGGCTGCTCAATGTATATCTACATCTGCACTACATCTGCATCACTACCTTGCAATTCACAATGAGGTATCTGTGAGACGATTTACCGAACCACATTCAAACTAATTCTCTACCGTTCCACCCACGAAAACTGCGCTGGGAAAACAAACAAGTTTTTGCGTGCGAGCTCTGATGTCTCTTATTTTGTTGCAATGATCATTTCTCTCTATTTCGCACTCATAGAAGAAAGTTGGTGACTGAAATTTCATGAGAAGAACCCGCCGCAACGAAAAACGAATAGCTGCACCCACAAAACACAGGTTAGTAGTTTACGGGAGTTGGGTGTGCTGCACGTAGACATTTGAGACCACATGCCTCCGGAAACGTACCATGGACTTGTCGAGTCAATGTCACGTAGAGTCGCTGCTGTGTTGCGTACGAAAGGTGGACCAGCACGCTACTTAGCAGATTGTCATAGTGTTTTAGCTCGTCAGTGTATGTATTGTAAAGAATAGCAGGCTAATTACACGAAGTTACTGTTACACCTGTTGGTTTCACCACCTTAAGAAGTATGGAGTTCTATCGGCTGGCAGATGGGCGACATGCAGCTATATATACTATACATGCTACTCTATCTCGTTTTCTCCACATTTAAAATTTTTATGGTTGATGGAGGTATCCAGTGATTAATTCATTCTCACGTGTTTCTCACACTGTGTCACAGAGCGAAAGATCATTGAGGATTAAGCAAATGATTTGTAGGAACTGTATCATCGTCTTGATTCTGTTCTTTGTTCCTAGACGTGAGATTTCATCACTGCACTTCACTGCACTTTACTCTCTTTTGACAGACTTAATCCAGCAGTCAGACAATTTTTGCACTGAAGTACTATAGACCTTTTCAAGTGTGACTGATCCAGTATTTAACAGTGAAACAGTAATAAATTTGTCCACGGAAATGTTCTGTGAAACTTTGGAGCCTTATTAGGAAATTAGACGCAGTGTATTAGTTCCTATAAATACCATGAAAGTACAGACTGATAAGTAAGAGCGTGGTCGGCATTACAAACAGATGGTGAAAGATATCGTCTTAGTTCGTTCATAGCCCAATAGAGGGAACCCTTGTCCTTCAAGCATTAGTTTACTTCGAAATCTTGACTGAGGCGCCCAAGAAGAGACATGAGTGCGATTTCCACGTCGTGTTTCGTGGCTGTGTTTCTCTGTGGCCACCCCGAAGGACCGAAAATGAGTTATGTCGCGGCGTCTAAACACGTGGGGGAATCACAGTCATTTGTACAAAAATGACTGACACGCTATAAATTGGTTAAAAACATGAATAACGTTGAAGAACGTGGCTCAGTCGGCAAAGTGAGTACAAAAGTGGAAAAAATGGTTAACCTTTTTTCAGGAAATCCATTCTTACCACTGTGTTAAGAGTGAGCAGACTTCAATTTGTAGCAGCATTTGGAGGTCTCTTCCACGTGAATACGCGGAAAACGTGGTTTGTAGCATGCCTCGGGGACGTCAAGCAATTATCGAATTTGCGAGTGACTGGACATATTATTAATTATAATACCATTTTGGTTTTCTTCGTAAATGATGTATGTATATGGTTTAGTTGGTTGTCAAATACATTTCTCTACTGAATAACTCGACCACGATCTTAGTTAACGGACTGTAGTTCAGGAGAAAGCAGGGAAACTTGAGTAGCTTTTTTTAATTTTAAATGGATATTGATTATTGATTAAACATATATTTGTGTCTGTGAAAAGTTGAATCAGACATGTTTTGAGATTTTGGCCACCTTTATCATTCCATGTACCGTATGACAAATTCGCCTCTCATTAAACGGGAACTTCCCCCGTGCTGGACGGACAAGTAACTCATTATTCGTTTTTTCTCTCATCCTTAATTAGCAGTAAACACTGTTGTTTGTAAAACTCTTCTGCTTTTCCGCGAAAGCGCCTGATTAAATGCGCAGCGTGTGTGATATTTCTCTTACGGTGCGTCAGAATATTTTACGTTTCCGGTTCCCACTCAGCAAGTAATTGAAAATGGTTTACTCCGCAGGATTCTGCGGCATCCATCGTCGTAGTTTATTAACAGATTAATCTTTTAGTTGCTAAAATGTTCTATCAGCATGCATACGACCTCTCTTTGAAGATTTATGACGACATTCTGTATGAATAATTCAGTATTCGTTTTGGTGAGATATTACATCATTAGTAACGCTCTATGTGAGAATGCATGTCGCTCACGGTATTTTTATGTGTAAGCAACTTCGCTGAATTTACCAAAAGTGGTTGAAATGGCTCTGAGCACTATGGGACTTAACATATGAGGTCATCAGTCTCCTAGAACTTACAACTACTTAAACCTAACTAACCTAAGGACTTCACACTCCTCTATGCCCGAGGTAGGATTAGAACCTGCTATCGTAGCTGTCGCGCGCTTCCAGACTGAAGCGCCTAGAACCGCTCGGCCACACTGGCCGGCGCTGAAATTACCACCAAACTAATTTTTGTAGTGTTATTTGTACAATGTGACAAATATTGTATTTTCATTGAGACTATTTAGCTACTTACACTGTAAGTGTGACGTTTACAAAGTGTATCTCGTATCTATACTATCTGATCAAAAGCATTCGGACACCCCTATGTTACACGGAGTTGACCACTAGATGTCACAGAGTTCGAAGGTGGATTAGTCATTACTGGAGCTCACCTAAGAAACAAGTTCATCAGGGCACTTCAATCCTTATACAGGTGCCGCATTGTACTGGAAGTAGGGAATATAGGGTTGTCAGCAGAGAAGATGTAAGAGCAGAATGGGTCGGTTAAGAGAGCTTAGTGAGTTCAAACGTGGATTAGCCATTACTGGAGCTCCCCTGAGTGAGAAGTCCATCAGGACACTTCAGCCCTTCTACAGTTGCCGAATTCTACTGGGAGCGGGCAATGCAGGGTTACCAGCAGAGAAGAAGTAAGAACATAATGGGTCGGTTAAAAGAGCTTAGTGAGTTCAAACGTGTTTTAGTCATTACTGGAGTCCACCTGAGTAACAAGTCCATCAGGACACTTAGACCCTTCTACAGCTTCCAGAATGAATTTTTCACTCTGCAGCGGAGTGTGCGCTGATATGAAACTTCCTGGCAGATTAAAACTGTGTGCCGGACCGAGACTCGAACCGGGGCCTTTGCCTTTCGCAAGAGCACTTGCGCGTGAAAGGCAATTGTCCCGAGTTCGAGTCTCGGTCCTGCACACAGTTTTAGTCTGCTATGAAGTTCCTTCTTCAGTTGCAGAATACTACTGGGAGCGGGCAATGCAGGGTTGCCAGCAGAGAAGAAGCAAGAGCAGAATGGGTCGGTTAAGAGAGCTTAGTGAGTTCGAATGCGGATTAGTCATTACTGGAGCTCACCTGAGTAACATCAGGACACTTCAACCCTTCTACAGTTGTCGAATTCTGCTGTCGGTGATCTGATTTTGAAGTGGAAACGCGAAGGAACAAGGTCAGGCAGAGCTCGTGTACTGACGAATAGACCGGTGAGCTTTGCGGAGGGTGGTTGTAAAAAAATGGCATGAAATTAAGGGACGGGATCACTTGTGGGTTCCAATGTGCTGCAAACAGCCCAGCTAGCACAATGATTTGCGTAGTTAGTTTTAAAAAACATGGGTTCAGTGGTCGAGCAGTTTCTAATAAGCCATTTATTTCCAGGAGCCAGTCATAAGCGACGCTTGAGGTGTTGTAAAAAGCGACTGCACTGGACAGTGGATAACTGCAAACGAGTGATCTGCAGTGATGAATCATATTACACGTTGCGGCAGTCCGATGGAAGGGTGCGGGTTTGACGAATGCGTGGTGAACATTGCCTGCTATCATGTGTAGAGCCAACACTGAAGTACAGGGAAGATGGTGTTATGGTTGGAGGTGTTTTTCGTGGGCTGGGCACGCTGCCCTTATTGCATTTAAAGGAAAGTATATAAATACATTTTACAGCATTGTGTACTACGTACAGTAGGCAAACATTTTGGAGAAGATGACTATTTATATGAGAACGACAGTGCACTCTGTCATAAAGCAGCATCTGTGAGGGAATCGGTTCTGGACAGTAACATTCCTGAAATAAACTGGCCTGACACTTCCAACATACATAGATTTAAAGTCACTTGTATCATAGGCGCACCATGGTTTACATTATTTTATTTTGTTTTTGGTATAACTTGCTTGGACTATCCTTAATTTTCTACAGTTTTTCTCTCTCTACAGCTCCCTTAACATATGTCTTATAATCCTGCCCCTCTTGTCAGTGCTTTCCATATATTCTTTCCCTCACCGATTCTGCGAGGAACCTCCTTATGTTAACCGACACGTGATTTTCGACATTCTTCTGTAGTACTGCATCTTAAATGTTTCGATTCTCTTCTGTTCCTGTTCTCCCATAGTCCTATGTTTGATGCTAGTAGACTTGTCTTGTTCACTAGGCAAGAGAGAAAGAAAAGACCTACGAGACGGCAAGCAACAATACAGTGAAAGGGATGCTATAGTCTCACTATGCTTCTCAGCAACATTCAGTTTCTTTGCAGGTCTTTACATTTAAAGGCCATGTCTCACTGCCGTAAGCCATCTATAAATAATAAACATTTATTGCAAACAGCAGCATAATTTCAGAAGAATAATCTCTAAAACAGTACAACAGATTGTTTTTATTCTTCTGTTTATTTCTTTTTATGTCTTACAATTGTTCCTTTCAACTTCCGTAAACAAAAAACTAATAAACTCTTATGACTTACTTTTTAAATTTTGATTTCTTTTTCCGATATCGTAATTAAATATTACATAATCTTACAAAATTTATTTTCGGGCTTTCTCTGAAGCTCGCTGTCTGCCGTTCAATAAATAAATTCGTTCACACTATGGGAAGCACTAGAATGTATTCAACAAAACGAAGGTGGTTCAGTTTTGTTTCATAAGCATGTGCGCCGTTTTCGTTTTCCTATTTATAGAATCTGAATATATCCGCTGGAATTGTTGAGAGTAGTTTCAGCGATCTCTAATCTCTTTGCGTGTCTTGGACAGATTCCCGTTGATGTAAAAACTAGAAAGTGCCCGGAACAAGTTTGTTTAACTTGAAAGTTATTTGTCACAATCACAGCTTAAAATACTAATTTTCTTTCAGGTATTCAAAATATCAGACACTCTGCCGAGATGTATACAGTACCGAGCAAACGATCTTTCCCAAAGAATGACTGTCGTTGACACGCTCAGTAGAATGTTACGAGGAAACACTTTGACGTGCCAGTGACAACTGGCCGATCAACGCCATGTGCTCTAAGTGATTTACTGAGGTTCACCTGGTTTGAATGCACGAAGGGACCAAGATTTGAACTCTGCTGCTGGGCTTGGGCTGGTGTGGAAAGAAGCTGTTACGATTGAGCAAGACTTAAGTAGAACTGAAGTCAATTTCTGTTGTTAATTCGCGTAATTTGTATCATAAATGTGTACCTGTTTCCTGGTTCGTATCGCAAGGTCTGTCTCAGCATATAGGAAATTCAAAACAACCTTTGGTAACATTAAGAGTGTGAAGGGAATTCCACAGTTAAATGCAGAAGAGGGAGCGGGTAGGCAGACAGAGTACACCGAACGCCTCTACGAGGGGGACGACATGTCTGATGTAAAGAAGAAACAAGAGTCTTTAGGGAAGAGATAGGGGATCCAGTATTAGAATCAGAACTTCAAAGAGCTTTGGAAGACTTAAGAGAATATATAAAAGGTCTAAAATTATAAAGAATGTAGAAACCAGTGGCGGAAATATAATTTATTTATTTTATTGCAGATAGATTTCGACTGATATTAGTCATCATCGGTGCTAAAACAAATACAAGAGACGCGGCATAAACAACAACTGCTTCAACAAACGAAAAAAGTGACAACAAAACATAGTTACATCAATTAAAACATATACAGATGTCGTCTGAAATTAAAATTCAAAGTCATAACATATCATTTTTCTAACAGATACATGCCATAAGTAGAAGTACTGTCGTTTTCAGATTTCTATCATGAAGTGACACATCATAGGTCAACACTAGAACAAGACAACGTGAGATGGCACCACGTTGCAATACGCCCTGTATGTAAAATACAAAAGAAATGTAAAATACAAGCAATAAGGAATATATCACAATACAAAAAATTATACAGTGATGGTAATTGATAATACCAATTTAAAGAATTACAACAAGTGAAAATGTCTTACATTGTTTCCTTGAGGAACTCCAGATATCACTTCTGTTCTACACGATGATTTACCGTCTCTCATTACGAACTGTGACCTCTCTGAGCTGAAATCACGAATCCAGTCACACAACTGAGACGATACTCCATATGCACGCAGTTTCATTAATAGTCGCTTGTGCGGAACGGTATCAGCAGCCTTCTGGAAATCTAGAAATATGGAATCGATCTGAGATTCATTGTCGACAGCACTCATTACTTCATGAGAATAAAGAGCTAGCTGTGTTGCACAAGATCGATATTTTCTGAATTCGTGTTGGTTATGTGTCAATAAGTCATTTTCTTCAAGGTGATTCCTACTGCAAATTGAGGTCAGTGATATGGGTATCTAATTCAATGGGTTACTTCTATTTCCTTTATTGAGCTGCCCTACTTTCCAGACTTTAGGAACAGACCTTTCGTCAAGTGTGCGGTTGTATATGATTGTTAAGAAAGGCACTATTGTGTCTGCTTACTCTGAAAGGCATCTGATTGGTATACCATCTGGACCGAAAGACTTGCCTTTCTTAAGTGATTTGAGTTGTTTCGCAACGCCTATGATATCTACTTTTATGTCATTCATGCTAACAGCTGTTCTGGTTTCGAATTCTGAAATATTTACTTCGTCTTCTTTCGTGAAGGAATTACAGAAAACTGTATTTAGTAACTCCGCTTTAGTGGCACCATCATCGGTAACATTTCCATCGCTATCGCGCAGTGACGGTATTGACTGTTTTTTGCCACTGGTGTACTTTACATACGACCAGAATCTCTTTGGGTTTTCTACCATATTTTGAGACAATGTATCATTGTGGAAACTATTAAAAGCATCTCGCATTGACGTCCGCACTAAATTTCGAGCTTCCGTGAAACTTAGCCGACTAAAGCGTGCGTACGAATCGAAGACCGACAGCCCGAGAGATCGCAGAAGAATATAACATTTCAGTTGGATCATGTCATGAAATTATGACTGTATCTTGGAATGCATCGTGTTACCGCCAAGATCATCCCACGACTGATGAATCAAGGCCATAGAGATCTTCGCCTCGTAATCTGTGAAGAGCTTTTGGAGAGCGCAAATGAGAACGAGAGGTTCTTCAAGAGAATCATAACTAGTGATGAGACGTGGTCTACGGTTATGATGTTGAGACCAAGTTTCAATCTTCACAATGGGTCAGAAAAGATTTTTCAAGACCAAATAAAGCTCGTCAAGTCACGTCAAATGTAAAGCCATGCTGATAGTTTTCTTAGACTATGAAGGAATTGTTCATCATGAATTCGTGCCAGTGATCTGAAGGGCTCCGCACCAGCTGTAGTCTTGAAATAATCAATTGTTGATCTGCGGTACTGTCAGGACGTGTTGCGCAGCCTGCGAGAAAATGTGAGGAGGAAATGGCCTACAATGTGACGAGATAACTCTTGGCTGCCGCATCACGAAAACGCACCCGCACATTCATCCCTGCTGGTGCGTGAGTACTGCACGCTTCGTCCTCTGTACTGCCAGACCCGTCCCCGGAAAATTATTTATTTTTTATTTCTAAAGTTGAAAACCCCGTTGAAAGGACGAAGATTTGCACCGACAGACGAGATAAAAGAAAATTCGCAACACGTGCTTTGCGTGATCCAGCAAGCTGTGTGCCTTGCGGAAGTGGAAAAGGTGCTGGGAGCATTGTATCAATTGTGGAAAAGAGTGTTTAGAAGGGGACTATGCACAATAAGTAAAAGATAAGAGCAGAAAACAGGCAGTCCTCGTACGTCCGAAAAAACAGTACAAAGGTTTAAGGTGCAATGATAATTGTCTACCACGGCGAAGCCACAATAATTTATTGTTAAGGAGTAGCAGGACGTTAGTAACAGACAATTAATGGTCAAGAATTAGACAAATAAGTATACTTAGCAAATGTACAAATGGCTTAAGATCCATGTTATAAATGTCTATCAGGTCGAAGCCATTTCAGGTAATATAATTTTACATACGAATTTCGGGAAGATACAAGATGCTTTGGTCATCAAGACCAGTTAACGCCGCGCGACCGCTACGGTCGTAGGTTCGAGTCCTGCCTCGAGCATGGATGTGTGTGATGTCCTTAGGTTAGTTAGGTTTAATTAGTTCTAACTTCTAGGGGACTGATGACCTGAGATTTTAAGTACCATAGTGTTAAGAGCCATTTGAAGCATTTTTGAACCAATTAACGATAACACTGACCAATCTTAAGTGCACGGAATAATATTTAAGGCAGATACAGAATAACTGAATTAACTGGCATCGGCCAAGCAAATAAGCTTTCCGGAATAATATTTAAGGCAGATACAGAATAACTGAATTAACTGGCATCGGCCAAGCAAATAAGCTTTCCAGTTGGTGAGGGTGCTGTAAGATTTACATAAAATTTCGTTATGCACAAGAAATTCATTAGTAACTATTGTAAGGGATCTGAAGGGCTACGTACCAGCTGTAGTCTTGAAATTTTCTATTTTTTCATTGATCTCAGTGTACAGAATGTATAATACATACGTATTATTGCAGTATTTAAAGGTTTATTCATTCATTTAAACGAAACATGCGTGGACGTGACTGTAAATTTTACAGTTCTCAGACTAAAATCAAATTATTCAGGAGATGGGGATTCAAAAGCTTTCAGAGCAGTTAAGGAAGAAAAGCCATGTCTACAAAATGTAACAATTACTAAACTGGTGTGTACAAAACCGAATGGCTACGATTGCGATGACTGGAAATTGTCAGAAGTAAGACTTATGAATAAATATCTTTATGGCCGCAACCAGAATCCGAACGAGTCCATCAATAGTGTAAGCTGGCCAGAAGTTCCAAAGCAGTGTTTTTGTCAATCAGTATACTGCATGTTAGTGTCTTTGATACAGTGGTAACGTTCAGTGAACGAAATGTTGCAAAGTGTGAAGTCCTGATAAGACAGCTGTAAACTGTTGGCCGTTTCACAGTGAAATAAAATTAAATTTAGATAAAGAAAGAGTTATGGCATCAGAGAGAGCAAGACAACGCAAACGAGCAGGAAAAAGGACATGAGATGGAAGAGAATGCAGACAATCAATCTCATTGAGCTGGAATGCATTGATAACTTTAATGACTGTTTCCTGTGAGTTACAGTCAAGAATAAAGTGTACTTTTTCTCAGCTCCTATTTGCCCGAATTCGTTCAAAATAACGGAATGCACTAATATGAGTATGTGCTTATTTTAGCACAGAAATTTTGTTGGTTTTGTAAATCTGGAAGACGTTACGTGTATAGAAAAATGTAGACAGCTTCTTATTTTAGTAACCACTTTTTACAAAAGTAATTAACTTAAAACTAATCAATATTTTTAGATACCCTTCAGTTGAAGTGGTTATAAATGTGTAACAAGCAAGTCATACTTCTAACAAATTTTCATTCAATATAATTTGTGAAAAATGGTACCTTTCAGATTAATAAACTTCACATTATTTAATGTAGTGATCACAAATCTGCCTTGACCCCCTTAAGATTACGTCTGAACACGCCTTCACGGCAGACGGGTTATCGCTATATGCACACATCAAAAAAAGCTTTGCCTCACCTCGGTTCCGAGAGTTTCGGAACCTGTACAGAAAATTGGAATAGAGGTCAGCATGCACATCATTTCCGCCCTTTTTATTTCTCATGATAACCACACCTTGCATGTTGTACCACCATAAAGCGACACCTTTAGAGGTGTAGGTCCAGATTGTTGTACACACTGGTACCTATAATACCCAGTAGCAGCATTGATGCTTGCCTGTATTCGTCTTGGCATACTATCCACAAGTTCATTAAGGCACTTTTGGTCCAGATTGTACCACTCCTCAACCGTGATTCGGCGTACATCCCTCAGAGTGGTTGGTTGGTCAAGACGTCCATAAACAGCCTTTTTCAGTCTATCCCAGGCATGTTCGATAGGGTTCATGTCTGGAGAACGTGGTGGTCACTCTAGTACAGTTATGTTGTTTTCCTGAAGGAAGTCATTCGCAAGATGTGCACGATGGGGGTGTGGATTGTCGTCCATGAAGACGAATGCCTCGCCAATATGCTGCCGATATGGTTGCACTATCAGTCGGAGGATGGCATTCACGTATCGTACAGCCGTTACGGTGCATTACATGACCACCAACGGAGTACGTCCCACATAACGCACCCCAAAACAGCAGGGAACCTCCACCTTGCTTCACTCGCTGGTCAGTGTGTTTAAGGCGTTCAACCTGACTGGGTTGCCTCCAAACACATCTCCGACCATTGTCTGGCTGAAGGCATATGCGACACTCATCGGTGACGAGAATGTGTTGAAAATCCTGAATGGTCCATTCGGCATGTTGTTGGGCCCATCTGTATCGCGCTGAATGGTGTCGTTGCAAAGATGGACTTCGCCATAGACGTCGGGAGTGAAGTTGTGCATCATGCAGCCTACTGCGCACATTTTTCGTAACACGACATCCTGTGGCTGCACGAAAAGCATTCTTCAACATAGTGGTGTTGCTGTCAGGGTTCCTCCGAGCCATAATCAGTAGGTAGCGGTCATCCATTGCAGTAATAGCTCTTGGGCGGCCTGAGCGAGGCATGTCGTCGAAAGTTCCTGTCTGTCTGTATCTCCTCGATACCCGGACAGCATCGCTTTGGTTAACTCCGAGACGCCTGGCACAAAGTAACAAACGCGGACGCAGTCGATCAGCGGTATTGACCGCCTAGGCATAGTTGAACTACAGACAATACCTCCTTCCTGGTGGAATGACTGGAACCGATCGGCTGTAGCACCCCCTCCGTCTAACAGGCACTGCTCCTCCATGACTGTTTACATCTTTGGATGGGTTTAGCCACATCTCTGAACAGTCAAAGGGACTGTGTCTGTGATACCGTATCCACAGTCAACGTCTGTCTTCAGGAGTTCTGGGAACCGGGGTGAAGTAAAACTTTTTTTGATGTGTGTATAAAAGGCAATGTCCTGACTGAGGACTCTAAGGGTAGAAACTTAAAAATTGGAGAAGGTGTGGCTCTTATAGTGTAAGGAGGGATTTTTTGAAGTTCCAACTTTAAGGTGGTGAAGGATGGATTTTTTTTTTTTAAAAAATGTCGCAATGGATGCAATTTTGAAGATATACCTGCTAAAATTGGTATTTGGTTTCTTGATCAGTAGTAAAGAAATACGTGTTTCAGCATTTTCGGAAATTTAACGCTGTGGGTGTAATCTAAGTTATTTTTAAAGCTCCAGCTACGAGCATCGGTATTTGTCTTCTCGGCTAGAAATAGAAAAATATGTGATCTGAGGTTTTTGGCGTATATGCTACTAGAAGGGTTCTTGGGTGTCCAGCTGGTTAGATCGCCGAATGCCCACAATATTTCGGTGAATAAACGTTCCATCACGATCAGGAGGTGCTGATGCAATGGGCTGTCCGCTGACGCTGACGCTGTAGGACGAGCCTGTCCTTGGCTCGAGATGGTACAGTTTAGACAAAATTGTCATTCCTTCGGTTGCTATTGGGGAGAGAATAAATGTAACCTGTCTTCTTGATTCGTCCTTGCTGGTGGAAACCTGTGGACTAAGTAACGTAAACATACTCTGCTCGGGGATTAGTAAGACTTAAGCCCTCAGCAGGTGAGGTCAACGATACGATCGCATTAGCGTCATGTGGGATGTCGGTATCCCGTGTCGAGACCGTCGTGCCACACCACGTCAGACGCTCGGGATACTCGAGGAACACTGCCCCAAGGTATTTCTTGTTCCAGTGCTCTCATCGCTGGTTCTGTCACCCGCACGAGCTGGTGGGATGTGGCATGGTCTTCTCGAAACCCAGGCTGTTCGTCCAGCATTATACCTTTCTGCGTGAAGTGCTGCATAAGTCTTCTCGCGTACAGCCTCTCGGAAACCTTCGAGAGAGACGGGAGTAGGCTGAAGCGTCGGAAGGTGGATATATGGCATGGGTTCTTGCCGGACTTCAGAATGGTCACAAACTCCGCATGTTTCCATGTAGTGTGGTAGACACCTGATCGGAGGATCTCGTTGAAAACATTGGCAAGTTGCCGCTGTAATCCTAGCGAAAGGTTCTTCAGCAGGAGGTTTGTGACGCCATCGCAGCCGCCAACCTTCTTGGGGTTCAGCGAGTGAAGCAGAACAGTAGCTTCTTCTTTCGTTATCGATAACGTCGCATTCCTCCCTTGCGGCGCGGAAGGTTGGTATTTGCCCGAGGAGCCGCCGTATGTGCTCCTCGTTGATGACGTCAGTCACCAGTGTGGAGTTCGCTGCGAACGCGTCAGCCACGATGCTGGCTTTCCCGCCTGGGTCTCTGTTGAAGTCGTTACCGAGCTGTAAAGGCGGTTTTCGCTGTCGCCGGCGTAGGAAGGACTTTACCACCCTCCATGCTCTGCCGTTCTCAGGATTGAGAGTAGACACAAGGTCTGCCCATTTCTGGTTGCGGTGTTGCTCTACTGCTGCCTTAATTTCTCATCTCATGCGATTTAAGCGCCGCTTCGTGTCTGGTTGGCGAGAGAGCTGCCATTCGGTTCTTCTCGGTGATAGCTTCCAAAATATGGCGCGGTAGCTGTCGCGAGAAGTCTCGTGGCCCTTGGCGATGTCTCGGTATGGCTTCATCTGCTGCTCCATATTCATCGGGGGAAGAATGGTAGGGCGGCGTCTGCCTCTACCTCTGTGGGGTTTGACAGGTCCTCTAGATGTTCGTGGGCTTTCGTCCGAAAGCTCTCGGTGTCCAGCCTTCGATAGCTCGGACGGCTCTCTGGAAGAGAAGCTCCGATCACGTAGAGGCAAAAAATGACCGGTACATAGTCGGAGGACTGGACGTTCGTGCCTTGGCGGTCTCGAATTGCCTGATGCCCTTGAGAACAGCAATTCTAACACGTCCGTTTGTCCCGTGCAGGGAAGATCGTGGGGTCAAACGGCTCCAGCGTGATCGCGCCGTTATGGTGAACAGCGCGGGAGAGGCGACGTCCGCTACGGTTGGCAGTTCGCGAGTTCAATTCGGTGTTTTTCGCACTGAAATCCCTGTCAATGGAAGCTGACCCCTCCAACGACAGCAGGGCGTCGAAGTCCGCTTCGTCTATCGGTCTGCCAGGCTGCCGGTACACCGACACGAAAAGAATCTTTCTGGTGGTGGTGTTGACGGCCACTCCTGTGGCCTCCAGCGCATTAAGCGCCGGCAGTTGAACCCGGTGGTGGCGCAGTCACTTCTTCACGTAGATGGCAGTGCCGTCCCCGTGGGTGGCTCTGTCATCTCGGTAGGAGCAAAAATTTTCTGCTCGCTAGTTGACCCCTGGTTTGAGGAAGGTTTCCCGCACAAGGAAGATGTCGACCACTTCCTCCCGTAGGAATTGGCGAAATTGACCCTGCTAGGGGTGGAGGCCCCTAGCGTTGAATATGCCAATGGTTAACCCGTAAATCCGGTCGTTATCCATTTTAGGGCTGTGTTCTCCCAGCAGTGGCGTGGTAGGCCGCTATCACTGCACCGTTACCTGAGTCATTGTTGAGCGACCGCAGAAGCGCGACCAACTGGGTAGTGTTATCCTTCGCTATTTCGGGAAGGTTGGACTCCGTCGCGACGTTTCCCGTGGTCTGCAGCGGAGCGGCGTGCTGGGAACGCCCTGAGCGGACGGCAACCCTCCTTGCAGCCGCGGCAGGCAGCTGCGACGGCTGCGGTGTGTTGCGGCCTTCCCTGCGAACGGCGCTGGCCTCTCGGAGAGGGTGACCGGCTTCCCCCTAGCGACGTCCGCGAAGCTGGGACTCGGGTTTAGGTGGCTGGTGCGCTTCCCGCTATTGAATGTGGCGCATCCTCGGTAGCAGGCGACGTGGTTCCCGTTGCAGCTGCAGCACTTCGGCAGGTCTTCCTTCTTCGTGCAGTCCCACGACTGGTGCTCCTCGGCGCAGCCGGCCGCGGTGGCCGAGCGGTTCTAGGCGCTACTATCTGGAACCGCGCGACCGCTATGGTTGCAGGTTCGAATCCTGCCTCGGGCATGGATGTGTGTGATGTCGTTAGGTTAGTTAGGTTTAAGTAGTTCTACGCTCTAGGGGACTGATGACCTCAGAAGTTAAGTCCCAAAGTGCTCAGAGCCATTTGAACCATTTTTGAAGGTACGACCCCAGATTAGAAGATCCAGAGTGGGTTGCCGACCTTGCATTTTTAGTGGACATTACCGGACACGTGAATGCATTGAACACAAGTTTGCAAGGAGAAGATCAGCTAATTAGTGAAATGGCTGAAAAGGTGCAAACTTTCACTAGCAAGCTTGAGCTGTGGGAAAGACAGCTCTCGTCAGGGAACGCAGTGCATTCTCCTACTGTCTCTACTGTGCGAGAACAGAATTGCAAAGAATATGTTTCCGAACTTAGTGCAAAAAAGAGGAATTTCTCAAGCGATTTGGGGATGTATCATATTAATCCCAAGCTTTTGAATGGTTCTCGAGATTATTTGCTGTTTCTGTAGATGATATTTATGCCAATTTGCAAATGGAATTAATAGATCTATAGTGTAATTCTCGTCTGAGAGACAAGTTCCTTTTTTTCAAGACGGGTAATAGACTTTTGTCACAACTTTCCACAGCAAGAGTTTCATCGTCTCCATCGTGAAGCCGCGAAGATAATATCAATGTTTGGCTCGACATACGTTTGTGAGAGATTTTTTCCTGTTATGGAAATTAATAAGTCTCGGTTAAGAGCAAACACCAGTGGTGTGCATCACCTACCAGGCAACGACAACTGCACTCTACTTTAGATATAGGACTAATTAATTAGTAGTAGTAGTAGATTAGAACACTAACAAGTAGGGACTGCAGCAACAACACGGACTTGGCCAGCCCAGTGCCAGGGGCACGCTCACATGGGTTTAGCTCAGTGAGCAGGTCTTTAAATAGTAGGTTTGTACAACTGGCACACCTGTAATCGCTGCAGAATAAACTAGCTAAGTAGGATAGCCTAACAGATTAACCTTGCTCATAATCAAGCCAGTTAAAATAATGAATTGTAGACATTGCTGTATTTTGTGGTAGTATTATATATAAACCCACTAATTATTGAGGTGGTGGGTTATTTTGTATTTTCATATTGTTGTTGATGTATTGTGTTAATAAAGATTTTAAAAAAAAACCACCAGTGGTGAAAATTTACGTAGCTGTTTGCGTTTGTCTGTAGGTAGAAATTTTGTTCCAGACTTTACACGTATTGTAAACTCCACGTGTGATAATGAAATAAAACGTATCGTCGGTAATAGATAATCTTTCAAACCATGATTTCTTTCAAGCATCTTACTAACCTTATTCCTTCATTCAATAAAGCAAGCTAGGAAACGAACCGTATTACAGAGGAAGGAGCGGAGAGATGGTATGGTGAGTAGGAGAGAGAAGCGGTTGGCCAGCTTGTCCCTCTGTGCACGCAGAACGTCTGTTAACTGCACACGGGCAAGTGCGCCGCACACCTGCAGGATTCCTGCCCGCCCATGGGTTACAGAATGTTATTTCCCTTTATAAGCAAGCAGTTCCATGTATCGGCGGCGCGTGACAGTGGCTACTGAGTGGTGCCAAAGAAAGCCAGCTAGAAGTTGGTAGCCAGGCCACGAGCGGTCGTCGACACGAATGTTGCCAACCGAGCGACGGGATGTCGGCCTGCTGTTTATAGCTGACGCTGACCTCAGTGAAGTACTCCGGCACCTCTGCTCTGGGCAGGCCCTCCATGCGCTGCTCGTGGATTTGGCCACTCGGACCTCGTGACCACCTCTTGTCGCAACGCTACAGCCGATCCCAATCTTCGTACCTCCTTCTCGGGCCAGCGAACCCCGTATATATATATGCAAGCAAAGACCTTCTAAGGGCACAACCCACAGATACCAACTCTCCCTCACCGATATTGGCAGTGGGGCCGCAAGAGGGATAGTCGATGCTACACCTGCGCCAGTGGCGCCACGCACAACAGTCTACTAATTCAATGGCCTACAATTTTTGAAAGTTTTGAGTTACACTAGCGTCGAGGGTCGACGAAACTCGTCGGGCAATGTCCACCCACCGCTCCGGAGTCTGAAGATGACTCTATGAAAGAGTCGAAACCGTTCAGTCACTCCAATAAATATATTAAAAAAATTGTGATCAAGACTGTTTTAAATTTTAATCTTAACTTATTGTCGCAACGGCTCAGCTTATTCTGCCAGAAAATAAAAAAGTACGTGTTCCAGGATTTTTTTGGAGATTCAACCACTGAGGGGATAAAATATTGGGTGAAATTATTTTTGAAAAAAAAAAAATTACTAAAAACTTTTACGGGATTTTGAAGGCTATGTCTGTGACAACTGTGAGCCGTGTCTGGCTCATGCTGGGTGTTGGATTAACTCTTGATTGCTATTCTGTGTTTAGTTTCCCACGGTTATCGCGATTATGCTATGATCCTCTGTCTCCGGTAGTGGCAGTAGCTGTGTGTATAGATATCCGCACATACTATCTTTGGCCTGACGCTTATAGTTTCCGGCTGTGCTGTGGGCGAGCAGTTGGTCGGTTGGCGTGGAGCAGCGAGGAAATCTCCGCGGCGCGTAATTTGCCCAGGACCGCTGGAGGCGTCTACGCGCGGTCGGAGAGTGTGGTGCTGTTCCCATTCCTACAAGGTCCGTGGCTCACCGATTCCACACACGAAAGTTGAGTTTTGACTTAATCTACCAGCAAGTCACGACTGTTCATATTGTGTCGTTCGGATTTCGTTGTCGGCTGTTGGGACATTCCCACGAGCAACAACGTGTGTTTTCAATTTGGCAAATTTTAGCCACCGTCCTATGGAGTTTAACTGTACTTGGTTATTTTGACTTGAAATCCACCAGCGGAATCTTCTGCCTTGTGGCCGTTAACGTTCCGGTTACCTGCCCTAGCCGTTGACGTAAATTCAGGCAGTGGATTTTCCTCATTATGTTATCGCTGTCCAGCACGTTGTGTAGTTTGACAGCTCAACGTATATTTGGTTGTGGGCGTCAATACTTTCTACGTTCATCCACTGAACTTCCTGTTGTGTGCTGCTCTGGTGGAGCGGAAGTTATCTTGTCGGTGGGTCCGTTCACTGTCTGTCGGTTGGGTTGTCGTCGAATCGAGAATGGTTGGGCCGACTGCCTGTCTCGCCTAAGCGAGCGTTAGTGTTTGAATTCCAGGCCGACCCTCGGCAACTTCTGAGTGCCGTTGGCTGTACTGCATTTTCTTATTTGTTCTTGTTGTTTGGATTAGTATGGCTTCTAGCTGATTTTTAAATTAAGGTTGTTTTGCCCTTAAGGTGTAAGATCGTTTGGGCCTTCAGTCTAATTGAAAAAAAAAAAACTGTTTTAAGATAAGGCTTTGTGCCTTTTAAATTTCTGATTTTGGTTTGAGTATTAAGTTATTAGCTTTCAGACGATTTTAAATTAAAGTGGTCTTGCCTTTAAGGCATGAGATTGTATGGCATATTCATCCAGTTATTAAATTCCGAAATTAATGCTGAGGTTTTTTTTAAATTTTCTTGGCTCTTGTAATGTTTGGTCAAATAAACTGACAGCCACTTATTTTGGCCCCTTTCAACAATTTAAACTACCTGTACTGTCCTGCGGGCTTAGCAGAGTGTGGTTGCGCTTGTGCTTTCCATTCTAGTTGCTTTCAGTTTCACCCTTGTTTCGTTTGTGTTCTGTGGCACGATATTGTTTTGACTGTTACTTGTTTCAGGTACTTATCGTAATGGCGTTCAGACAGTGTCCAGCGATCTGCCTGTTAAGAAAGGACCACCTTTTATACGAGTTGGTAATAAGGCACCAACCGATTGAGGGCAGTGTTCAGCCCATTTGCGCGCTGCCGTTGTGCTGCCGGTTGACCTCACGTCGGCGGTGGTGGATGAGACAGGAGCGGCAATTGAATTTTTGTCTGAGGCTATTAAAGGCCTTGACGACACTATTTGTCTTTTGGAGGGAACCCAACCTAGTGACAGTCAGCTGCCTAGGGTGCGGACACAGTTAATGCTTTTAACTAATCGGATAGCGGATTTGGAAGATCATCACAAAAAATTAACCGTTGAGTTGGGAACTTTGGTGAATGCATTACAGTTTAAGCTTACGTGTTTGGAGTTGCATGGGAGGAAGGTTGAAGATAGGGACTTGGGCTGTCAGGGAGAAGGCGAAAGCCAGCCTGGTGGTGGTACTGTTACATCCTCCGTGAAGTTAGATGCTGTGTTTCCCAAGTTGCCTAATTCTGTGGTCTATTTCTTCTGAGATGATACTGAATTGGTTGTGGCGTGACTTGATCTGGAGGAAAAATTATTGTGGGTGTTGGTTCGCCTAGAACAACACGCTGCCGCCTTTCACGTTCCGCACGTCGTTGTTGTACCCATTAGCTAGAGGCGAGTTGAAGAACCTCCTCTCGCGAGCCATGGCGCAGGGGTTTTCATTGCAGGAATTAAGGGAGCTCGTAATTAGGCAAAGGTTGACCACCGGGGTTCATAAACTGCTTGAGTGTCGTTATATTTGGGAAGCGCAGCGGGTTGAGAAGCAGTTACATCAGTATGTCGATAGAGTTCAGACAGCCTCTTTGGTCTTGCTAACTGATTTACCTGAACAAGAATTGGTCTCTACCGTTCTTAGGGGAATGCGTGTGGCGGATAAGTTGCATTTTGTCTTCCGTAAGCAGCCTTCAACCTGGGAAGAGTTCCGTGACGTCGTCATACCAGCATCCGCATTACCACTTGAGATCCAAGTCCGTCACGAGGTTAAGGGGCGGAACGTCGGCCCTGATTCCGGAGTATCTATATCCGCTGAAGTCATCAAAAGGGAATCCCGGCGTTGTTTCAGATGCGGCAGTACGGCTCATTTGGTGCGCTCTTGTGTTCAGCCTCGTGCACCCAGAGCCAATAGATGACGCCGGGCTGGGCCGCGAACTCAGGATCGAGCATTCAGACCTTTTCGCACTCGGGTCGTCGCTCCTGCATCACCCCCCTTGCCTTACGTTTGTTCTCGGGTTGGTGGCGAGCGCGTTTGTGCTCTTTCTGATTCTGGTAGTTCCTTTTCATTATTGACCTTCGAGTGATTTTTGGAATCTGGGCGTCTTAGGAAATTTCGGTCGATCCCTTCGTCGGTGCTGAGATGTTGGGTGGCCAATGGCCAGGTGTTGCCTCTGCATTTCTGGGTCCGGGTGTGTATATCGGTCGGCGATTTTTCCTGGCCTGCATCCTTAGCCTTTTTTTAAGGAACTGCTCCTTAATCTAATTTTGGGGTGTGAGCGGATCCTCAAAGAGATGCGGCTCCGATGTCAGGGCGAGACGGCAGGAAGCGTAGCAAACGTGCAAAACAACATACGCTATTCAGAACCGAGCGCGAATGCAAAAGACTAAGACGATGAATTACGGTAACTACAGGAGCGTTTATGCACTCTACGGAGAGCAGGCGGAGACTCTGCTCCCACGCACATAACCGCAAGCACGCCAGTGAATGACGAAGAGTGCAAGAAGCACTTTGTCTCGGTGCTGAAATACTCTAAGTTCCCCGACCCGTTAAATCAGCAGCACATCAAAGCGTGGTTGTCGTAATTTGAACACACACTACCGGATTCATGGGGAGACGCGCTCCGAATTCGTTTTGTGTATAATCATCTCAGAGCTGAAGCAGCCATTAGGATGCAACCGTCGCTAGACTTATGTAAGACTTATTTAAGACGTATGCGGAGTTCTGTGCTGCATTCATTACAGTTTTCTGGTCTGCCACAGAACAACAGAGAACGAAATTCTAAATATTAATGCAACCGGGTTATAACGACTGTGCGCACCCTGTATGAAATGCCCCCTTAGAAAAATAATTGAATTACTGTGCTGATGAACCTCTTACGTTATTTGATGTTCAAACAGCTGAGCAGAGCTGAAAGTACTCAGACATTTCGCTCTTTACCTATTCTGATCAACACTAAACAAACACACAATATTTTCAGCGCAACGCAATCTAACTTTCAATAATCCCTACAAGAGAATGGCCCTGAATAACATTAACCTATACGTTTCCCTCACAAAAATCTTCGTTACTGTAACTAATGCAATACAGCGAGCGCCACTACTGCCAGCTAAATAAAAGATTCTAACTACTGAAGGCTCTAACTACTGATAGGCATAGTTAGCAAATGAAAGATTTTGATAGAGAACAAACAATGTATTTACCTTAATAGTGTTCAAAAGTGATAATATATTTATCAGTTCATGACTTCCAGTCTTACAAATTTACGTCCAGATCATCTGCTCTCAAAACTCCGCCATTTCTCTCCCCACATCCACCACTGCTGGCGGCTCACCTCCAACTGCCAACACTACACGCTGTTAACAGCCAACTTCCCCACACTACAATAACAAACAACAATGCAAACCAGCAACAGACTGCACACAGCAATGCCAGTGATTTTCATACAGAGCGCTTCGTGGCGTTACCAATAAAAAAACATAAACAGCCTACTTACATAGCCCCGATGCTCCCCACAAAAAATTTTACAAATTGTCTTGGGCACTGTCCAATATATATTTGTTAAAATGTTTTCACAATTACAATAGCAAAGAAATCAAATGCACACACTTATTGATACAACGTTGGTCAAAAGATGAAATTTTCTCACAGTCCCATAAAGACAGTCCTGATCGTTCATCACAGTAAAACTGCAGTGTTTTTCTCGAAGTATGAGCAGTAAAAGAAAATGTACACGGAAATAGTGGATTTCCATGCAGTCTTGAAGAAGTAGTGTTGTCCTTCCAACGGAAAGACAGTGCTGACTCTTAACATGCAGACAGGTAATGAGCCACAACTGAGCAAACCCACAGCAGAGTCAGTTGAAGTTGAAGGATATTGGTAAGTAGGTGACCACAGAGCAGACCCACTGTAGTCCTGGTAGAGATTATGGTATTGATGGGCCACCAAAGATGCAGACCCACTGTAGTCCTTGTAGAGACGGCCAGCAGCCATCTGTTGCGACTGTGCAGGTGCACAATCACCATCAAAGAGTCTTGCGGACAATATAGCAAGTCCATAAACCAGCACTTGTGCACTCACAAAGTTTTTGGAATTTTCCATAGAACCAGCAATGCTGTTAACCAGTCCCTTGCTAAATTATAAACACACGTGTGAGCACTAATAGTCCCTTTTTTCATATACTGTGCATATACTATGACCAACAGAAACGTGTGCAGTGAAATGTATGTTTACAAGTTACTTAATTTGATGAACTGGTGTCCATTACAATTTTATAACATGAGAATACAATTACAAAGGTACAGAAAACATCATTAAAACATAATAATACAGATAACATTTGTAGTAATACAGACTTTACAAAAGAATAGAAATAGACATATACATCAGTGTTACAGGAATTATGACATAAGTACATACATAAAAGATCAGAATAACTTTTGAAACATCAACTTCACACATGAGCAACAGAATAGAATAAATGATGTCTAAACATCTTTACAAAGTAAATAACATATTATTAGAAAAATTCTGCAACATAACTCTTATCAGCTAAACACATCAAGAGAGGAAGAACACAGATACACAAGAGTACACAAACACATGGCGGAATAATACAAAAGGAAAGGACAGGGTTTGTTTTACTGCAGTATTTTGCAAACAAAACTTTCTTTACTTCTAGGAGATCTCTCTTCATTCATCATTATTCCCAAAAAGTTCTATCTATACCTGTTTTCTGTATTCTATTCATTTCCTCCTTCCGAATAATTATTCTTCATTATACAGTACCTTTTCTTTTTACAAACTTTTTTCGTATAACTTCTCAATGCATTCTTTCCCTACTCTTCATAGTTAGTTTCTTATATACTAAGGGACGAGGCAATGCAGCAACACACTACAAATTAAGACAAACAGGAATGACAAAAAAATGCAAATTGGCAAAGCAAGCAGCAGTATATCTAAATTAGCAGAGCAAATGCAACATTATCACTAATATGAGCCAATGTGCAGCAAAAATAAAAATAAATCAGTAGTAAAACTGGATAAACAGAGTAATACAAAGTGACATTCAGTAGCACTGCGCCTGGCAAACAGGGGCAGCAAATACTATAACTTATACGTAAACATTACAAAGGTCAAGGAGAAAAAATATTACAGTAAAAATGGCCATATTTAATACCTATGTCACATCTTAACACTAGAGTGATGCATCATGATAAGTTACTATAGCAGACAAGTTACCAAATCGTAAAAAAATTATTTATGCAATTCCTGTGACGGGAAATGTCTATTTATGTTCCATCGTTTTCTTGGAAGTACATCATAAAATTATTACTTACTGGATCTGTAGACATAAAATAACAATACTGGTACATCTATTAAATTTTATTTAAACCAATGCTGCCATGCAGGTAGAAACTAGATATTAAACAAAATGAGCAATCTGTCAACTAGAAAGAGAATAGATATAAAATGTTTCTCATCATTTCATTAGGCATTTTACTAAATATCATAAATTAAGAGATCCACAGTGTAATCATATGTTTTGAAGTTTAAGCGTGTCGTATTTGCGATGCTTTCGACAAAGAAGTGTCAGTAGCGAGGATAATGGCCTCTTTTTTTCTCTCCACCTAATGGCTTTCTTTTGTCAGACGACTATCTCTCAGCTGGGCGCCCAAAACGCATTACGTCAAGGTCACTTACCTTTCATACCGAAATATTTTCGACAGCAGTTTCCGCTACAGTGACAGTCTCATATAAAAGTTTCACAGGTCGGGAATTTGCGTTACAAATGTGTAGAAACAAAATCCTGTAAATATAACAGTGTTCAAAACATTTTCGCTTGCATTGCGATACATTCACGCATTTACACGCATTTCATAACTCTTAAAGTACGATTCTTGGTTTCCAACATCCTTTTTCACAAAGCAGAGTCCCTAACTTCTATTCATTATTCATATACATATAAACACGTAATCACATTCCTCATATTTGGTAGCATCATCTTATTGGTCATAAACATACCTCAAGAGCATAATAAACATCGTCATTGTAATAATATCATAAAAACTCAGCCAAATCTCAAAAACGTCGCAGCTTTCTACAATAATTTCAAAACCTAAAAAAAATTCTCTGCTCATTTCAGTAGTGTCATTTCCCTCAAACGTACTTTAAAAAACATGATCCCATACCAAATACGTAATTCAAAGCTCTCATATTATTACAATGGTTCCGAAAAACTATGAACAGTTCACACAGTACAGACAAAATACAATTTCATAAGTGTGAAGTTACCCAACTGTGTAATTACGTAAACCTCTGTAACTGATGTAGTAAAATAAATGTTTGTCTCTCTCAGTTAAATCATCAGATAGCTGTGTAATTTATGTGTTAGAGAAATATGGCACCGATGTGTAAAGTTGTATAAGCAAATACCATATTAGCTAGGGCTCCTTGTGCTTGCCAAACACATGGTACACACAGTAGGCATATACCCCCTGAGGATTAATATCATTATACCCTCAGATATTACAGATTACAGAAATGGAATGAAATGTATCACGGAAAACTTTCTTTGTAATTCAAAATGCTTTAAAAATAAATGTTTTAAGTACAAAATTAATCACTCAAATACGTGTACTGCCGCGCTAAATTGTGATTCTTGTTGTAACATAATCTGTCATTACTTAAGGGTACAAAATGTGCCAAGTGTCGTAATTATCGTCGTCCGTAAGCAAGGTTCTGTGGAAGTCAATGTACTTACCTCGTCGTAAACAAAAGTGAAATGCTATGCGTATAGATATCGCAGTTATTACGTAAAGTACCGTGATCAAGAAAGTACTATGCTGTAATGTATTGTTGTGCTACGAAAAAGGCTGTCTCATTGTAGCTATACCACAAAAGTTACTACTAAAACATGTTTTATTTTCCAAAAGAATTCAGAAAAAACTGTGCGGTATAAAGCAGATACAGCACAAAAGCAACAATGTAAATTGTGGCACACATTAGTAGCGTCGTGGTATAATCGTGTAGCTGTCAAAGAAACCAAATACTAAGTCATCTTATATCTCACAGAAACTACTTAAAATAAGGAATGTCTTTTCAAGTAAACCAAAATGTTGCATTAAAATCTCATTAGCAGTACTGGTAAATGTTCTAAGTAAGTGAGCCTTATAGTCGTTACGTAATCGTGCAACTAACAAGCAAGAATGTACACACACAGTAACACTGTGTCCTCTGTTCACTATCACAATGCAGTGGTAATTTCTGTTAAAATAAGTTCTGTTGGTTCTTGAGTGGATATTTAACTTCAAACATTGTTGCATGTAAACAGTTTCTAAGTCTAACAAAACATACTAGTAACATGAAGTGAAAAGTTTTATGGCAAACACAAAGTTAAATAGCAGATTATCTTTCAATAAACGGTTTTACATGTGAAATGTGGTGCAATCCTTTACTCTTCCTACTATGCAGAGCTCCAGCTTCAACGGAATTATCATGTGGTATATGGTACATCGGAAAACAATGCTTACATTTTTCTCAAGGATAGCGTCTATGTTATTTTTCTCTGTGCCAGCCGGCGCACGTGGCTGCCTGCGGTGCGAGTCATTGTCTGCTATCTCTTTTGGCGTGTGTAGTTATTGGGATTAGGAGACCTAACTTCTACAAATTCACCTTTCCGAGAGGGCCCAGCCCTGTTTGAATCCCGCCAGTTATGATGAAATTTTGGTCTGTCGTTTTGTCGGTAGTTTACGTAGTTTCTTTTTTGTCAGTCATGTGGTGGAGAATTTCTCCAGGAATCTTAACTGCGCGGTGGACTATTGCGTCTGACGTTATTCTGTCTCCTTTGATGATTATTATTTTGGTTCCCATATTGTCTGTTTCTCTGATTGTCTCTGTGATAGTAATTACCGCGGAGAGGTGATCTTTCCCTGTAATTATTACTACTCTACCAACGGTTGTCATATCGGTGGTGTCTGTTTTGGTCATGATTTACGTTATAAGAATAGCCTTTTCGTGTCCAGTTATTATTTCTTTCATTGCGGAATTGTGTCCGATGTGACCTGTAATGGTTGTGTTCTTGTTTTCGCGTCCCGCGATTGTCAGTGTCAATTTCAAGTTCTTCTAACAGTCGCTGAAAAGCTTCGATGTCGTCTTTGCAACGTCCAGCCAAAATAATATGTTGCAAATGTTCAGGCAATTTGATTAAGCAAATGCGGATGGGCTCTGAGGATCTGTATGGGTTTGACAGGTACTGATTGTTGTGCAACATGTCTTCAAAATATTTCACAAGACTGGAAAATTCAGATTGTTCGAAATGATTCATCATTATGATGCTATGTTTTATTAGGTCTTGTGTAGCTTGAGACCAATATGCTGAGAGGAAGGCATGATAAAATTCTCCTTCACTGTGACAATCGTGAATGACCGATCGCATTATTACAGCTGGTTCATTCTCTAAATAGCCACACATAAATTCTAATCTGTGCTCTAATTACGAGTTGGGAGGAAAAAATGAGAGAATCGATGAAGCCACGCTTGTGGATGAATGTCGTTGTCGGAATACTTAAATGTTTTGAATTTACGTGTAGTAATAAACAGCTTATAGTCAAAATCATCATGTCGGCGAGTCGCATATCGGTCATTGTTACTGCGTTTCGGGGGTTCCGTCTCAAAATTCGGTTTACCTTGTCAATTTCTTTCATAATTTCCGAAGTGCCCTGTGTTATTATTTTGTGGCTGTTCCGTATTTCTATGTCCCTCTACCCGTATTGGAGCACGAGTCCTCTGAAATATGTAATTCTTGTATTACATGTGTCAACTGATCTTGTACATCCCGGGTTTCTCTTTGATGTTGCGTATTAATTTGATTCTGATTTTGTTTGAATTTCCTAATTTGTTCATACTCTTCTTTATCATTAAAGACTACCGGTTTTGTGTCATTCAGATTATCATCTACCTTCGTAGATAAATTATTTAGCTGATCCGAAAGTTCGAACTAATTTTTTCCATGTGTCTTTCTAAACCTATTTTCAGAGTATCTACTGTGTCTTTTAAGTTTTCCTAAGTTTCTGCAAGTAGCATAACCGAATCGGTAGATGCAACTGAGTCAATTTTAGCCCACAAGGTCTCGTGATTTTCATGAATAATAGTTTGCAGTTTTTATGGCTGCTTCGTGATTCTGTAATGCATTTTCATGCCGCAAAAAATTGATTGAAAATGCTCACAAATTTGTGTTTTTACATCGTTACAGACTTTTTGATATTTCTATTCGATGCTATGTAACTCAGTAGTTAAATCTTCACGTGTTTGTTCAAGCGTGGTGTCTAACTTTTGAAGCTTTTGTCCCATTTATTGCATTAATTGTAACAACAATGTACTGGTGTCTGAAACATGTTCCTCAGTGCTATTCGGCCGTGCGTTTGAGCCGGCAATATTCGCATTTTGAACAGCAGAAAATGTGTCTTGACTTATTTGAGAAAACGGTCAGGACCAAAAACCTGAATCTGCAGTATTTGCAATATTGTGTCCTATCATTTAGGATTCCTGAGGCGAGCTGTTGCCGACCGATCGATCGATATTGTTTCCCTGTCCACACCATTATTTGCCGCCCGCTCCATTTCCCTATGCACAATTACAAAATTAATATGTTGAACATCAGTTAATTCGTTACACGGTGGTGGTGATACACTGCTATCGTCTTCACTGTCATTTCTCAGTTTACTTTGGAGCCTAGTGTTACGTTTTTCACAAGCCATTATTGTCACAAAATTTCACACGATGACTCAGAAAAGCACAATTTGAAGAGCAAAAATAAGAAAACACACTAACATAGCACTGAAAATAATATCTAGTTAATCACAAGCGCAGCCGCGAAATACTTGGTGCAAATCTACATGCATGCCACAACTGTTTTACTGTACAACAATGAAAGACTGCAACTACAAAGGAGATTCCCTCTGCAATTACGCGCTAGCAATAAACAAAAGGAACACTAATTACACAAACTACCAGAAAAAGTCAGAAGATTCCAGTGAGGTAACCTCGGCTAAGGGTCGACATTTGAAACGTCCCATTAGAAAAATTTATGAATGATTGAGCTGATAAACCTCTTACATTATTTGTTTTTAAAACAGCTGAGCAAAACTGAACGTACTTAGACATTACTCTCTTTACTTATTCAGATCAACACTAAACTGGCACACAGTATTTTTAGCGCAACGCAATCAGACTTTCAATAATCCCTACAAGAGAATGGCCCTGAATAACATTAACCTATACGTTTCCCAAATCACTTACCTCACAAAAATCTTCGTTACTCGAACTTCTGCAATACAGCGAGCGCCACTACTGCCAGCTAAATAAAAGATTCTAACTACAGAAGGCACTAACTAATCATAGGCATGGTTAGCACCTGACAATAACGTGAAGTATCCAGAAGGAGAGGAAGAAACGAAATGAAACTTCACGAGCTGCGATGTTATTACAGTGATTGAAAAATGGAGTCAAATTTACGAAAAAGTTTGCGGCAAGAACCCACTGGTCAGTATGATGATGCATCCACTCTGATCAACACGAATGAACTGATTTGGTTCGGAAGACTTCTTGAGGCAAGCTGGCCCGCAACAGTTGTAAGCCGGCCGCTGTGGAGGGGCGGTTCTAGGCGCTTCAGTCTGGACCCGCGCGACTGCTACGGTCGTAGGTTCGAATCCTACCTCAGGCATGGCTGTGTGTGATGTCCTTAGGTTAGTTAGTGCTTGGGAAGCGGTAGGGCTAAGGCATCAAATAAACATCATTCGCACAATAATAATTTTATTAAAATAGACCAGCACTGTACTCATTAAGAAATAAGACAAATGGTTGCCAAAAAGTTCATAGTGCAATTATAAATGCCATCAGATGGCTAATTAACTTCCTTCACAATCAAGCAAGTGGGAGCAGGACTATAGCACGGCACCAGTACACTATACTGGATGTGTCGTTCTACTGGACGCAGGCCAAATATCGCACTGGTACTTCTGAACCATATGAATATAAAGCATTTAACAAAAGCACCATAACCAGTTAACAATATTTGACCTCAGCAGGAAACAAAGACCTGGATATATACGCAACAAGATGTTACCGTCTTGTTACTGCAGCAAAATTACCATGACATCTGAATTAGCGGCATTGGTCTGGACTTGGACTGGCTGATCAAAATCCTAGACAGCTGGAGCAGGGGCATTAAGTGAGGCGGATTTCTATGCGTCAAATGCCACCTGTTGACTAAAGTCCTCGGAAACACCTCCATCTTCATATGTAATTGGTTCAAACGTGCAGCCAGCTGGGAAATTTTGCTACTAACGTCCTAAAACAAATGGTTCAAATGGCTCTAATCACTATGGGACTTAACATCTAAAGTCATCAGTCCCCCAGGACTTAGAAGTACTTAAACCCAACTAACCTAAGGACATCACACACATCCATGCCCGAGGCAGGATTCGAATCTGCGACAGTAGCAACAACGCGGTTCTGGACTGAAGCGCCTAGAACCGCTCGGCCACAGTGGCAGGCGTCCTAAAACAATTCATCATCCTTAGTGAGGCGACGATCCTCTCCTATTTTTTCGTGGTCGAGACTTCCCAGATCACCTTAGTTGGCTCTCGGTCTATTTTAACCCCACTGGGTGACCATAAATGCCAATGGGAGGAGGTTAAGGAGGAATATTAACCTTTGACGGCTTTGCTGTAAGTCTATGCAGACATGCGAACACGCTCGGTGTGATCAGAAAATATGCTACTATATGTCACAAAGTCGTCCAGATAACTACAAAAAACAAGAAAAAAAATTTCTCATCCCCCAAATAGAATCCAAGTGCCTTGAAAGTTTGGCCACTCCAATAGACAAACCAAAAAGGACCCAATTAAACTATAAGTTCCATACAGTTCAAATGACGGTATAATAGGCTTCGAATCTTGAGCCTAGGAAATGGTGGTAAGCTCGGTTGAGATGTTGTTGTTGTTGTGATCTTCAGTCCTGAGACTGGTTTGATGCAGCTCTCCATGCTACTCTATTTTGTGCAAGCTTCTTCATCTCCCAGTACCTACTGCAACCTACATCCTTCTGAATCTGCTTAGTGTAGTCATCTCTTGGTCTCCCTCTACCATTTTTACCCTCCATGCTGCCCTCCAATACTACGTTGGTGATCCCTTGATGCCTCAGAACATGTCCTACCAACCGATCCCTTCTTCTGGTCAAGTTGTGCCACAAACTTCTCTTCTCCCCAATCCTGTTCAATACTTCCTCATTAGTTATGTGATCTACCCATCTAATCTTCAGCATTCTTCTGTAGCACCACATTTCGAAAGCTTCTATTCTCTTCTTGTCCAAACTATTTATCGTCCATGTTTCACTTCCATACATGGCTACACTCCATACAAATACTTTCAGAAATGACTTCCTGACACTTAAATCTATACTCGATGTTAACAAATTTCTCTTCTTCAGAAACGCTTTCCTTGCCATTGCCAGTCTACATTTTATATCCTCTCTACTTCGATCATCATCAGTTATTTTGCTCCCGAAATAGCAAAACTCCTTTACTACTTTAAGTGTCTCATTTCCTAATATAATTCCCTCAGCATCAACCAACTTAATTCGACTACAGTCCATTATCCTCGTTTTGCTTTTGTTGATGTTCATCTTATATCCTCCTTTCAAGACACTATCCATTCCGTTCAACTGCTCTTTCAAGTCCTTTGCTGTCTCTGACAGAATTACGATATCATCAGCGAACCTCAACATTTTGATTTCTTCTCCATGGATTTTAATATCTACTCCGGATTTTTCTTTGTTTCCTTCACTGCTTGCTCAATATACAGATTGAATAACATCGGGGAGAGACTACAACCCTGTCTCACACCCTTCCCAACCACTGCTTCCGTTTCATGTCCCTCGACTCTTATAACTACAATCTGTACAAATTGTAAATAGCCTGTCGCTCCTTGTATTTTACCCCTGCTACCTTCAGAATTTGAAAGAGAGTATTCCAATGAACATTGTCAAAAGCTTTCTCTAAGTCTACAAATGCTAGAAACGTAGGTTTGCCCTTCCTTACTCTAGCTTCGAAGAATAGTCGTAGGGTCAGTATTGCCTCACGTGTTCCAACATTTCTACGGAATCCAAACTGATCTTCCCCGAGGTCGGCTTCTACTAGTTTTTCCATTCGTCTGTAAAGAACTCACGTTAGTATTTTGCAGCTGTGACTTATTAAACTGATAGTTCGGTAATTTTCACATCTGTCAACACCTGCTTTCTTTGGGATTGGAATTATTATATTCTTCTTGCAGTCTGAGGGTATTTCGGCTGTCTCATACATCTTGCTCACCAGATGGTAGAGATTTGTCAGGACTGGCTCTTCCAAGGCCGGGGGCCTAGTTTCGACTCAGGTCTTTCAGTGCTCTGTCAAACTCTACACGCAGTATCGTATCTCCCATTTCATCTTCATCTACATCCTCTTCCATTTCTATGATATTGTCCGTATGTACATCGTCCTTGTATAGACCCTCTATATACTCCTTCCACCTTTCTGCTTTCCCGTCGTTGCTTAGAACTGGGTTTCCATCTGAGGCCTAGATGTTCATACAAGTGGTTCTCTTATCTCCAAAGGTCTCTCTAATTTTCCTGTAGGCAGTATCTACCTTAGCCCTAGTGAGATAAGCCTCTACATCCTTACATTTGTCCTCTAGCCGTTCCTGCTTCGCCATTTTGCACTTCCTGTCGATCTCAGTTTTGAGACGTCTGTATTCCTTTTTGCCTGCTTCATTTACTGCATGTTTATATTTTCTCCTTTCATCAATTAAATTCAATATTTCTTCTGTTACCCAAGGATTTCTACTAGCCCTCGTCTTTACCTACTTGATCCTCTGCTGCCTTCACTACTTCATCCCTCAAAGCTACCCATTCTTCTTCCACCGTATTTCTTTCCCCCATTCCTGTCAATTGCTCCCTTATGCTCTCCCTGAAACTCTGTAGAACCTTTGGTTCTTTTAGTTTATCCAGGTCCCATCTCCTTAAATTCCCACATTTTTGCAGTTTGTTTAGTTTTAATCTACAGGTCATAACCAATAGATTGTGGTCCGAGTCCACATCTGCCCCTGGAAATGTCTTACAATTTAAAACCTGATTCCGAAATCTCTGTCTTACCATTATATAATCTATCTGAAACCTGTCAGTATCTCCAGGCTTCTTCCATGTACACTGCTGGAAATTGAAATAAGAGCACAAATGCTGCGCAGCTAGCGCCATTCGACGGCCAACACCGCGGTTCCTGGTGTGTCCGCTGTGCCGTGCGTGTGATCATTGCTTGTACAGCCCTCTCGCAGTGTCCGGAGCAAGTATGGTGGGTCTGACACACCGGTGTCAATGTGTTCTTTTTTCCATTTCCAGGAGTGTATTTTACAGAAGTAACTGCTACCAGTGTTTGTTCCGCTATCATATAATCATACAATAAAGGATCCTTCTTTCTATGTATTCGCAATACATTACATTTGTCTATGTTAAGGGTCAGTTGCCACTCCCCACACCAAGTGTCTATCCGCTGCAGATCTTCCTGCATTTCGATACAATTTTCTAATGCTGCAACTTCTCTGTATACTACAGCATCATCCGCGAAAAGCCGCATGGACTTCCGAAACTATCTACTGTATATATCGTGAAAAGCAAATGGTCCCATAACACTCACTTGTGGCACGCCAGAGGTTACTTTAACGTCTGTAGACGTCTCTCCATTGATAAGAACATGCTGTGTTCTGTTTGCTAAAAACTCTTCACTCCAGCCACACAGCTGGTCTGATATTCCGTAGGCTCTTACTTTGTTTATCAGGCGACAGTGCGGAACTGTATCGATCGCCTTCTGGAAGTCAAGAAAAATAGCATCTACCTGGGAGCCTGTATCTAATATTTTCTGGGGCTCATGAACAAATAAAGCGAGTTGGGTCTCACACGATCGCTGTTTCCGGAATCCATATTGATTCCTACAGAGTAGATTCTGGGTTTCCAAAAACGACATGATACTCGAGCAAAAAACATGTTCTAAAATTCTACAACAGATCGACGTCAGAGATATAGGTCTATAGTTTTGCGCATCTGCTCGACGACCCTTCTTGAAGACTGGGACTGCCTGTGCTCTTTTCCAATCATTTGGAACCTTCCGTTCCTCTAGAGCTGTTAGAAGGGAGGCAAGTTCTTTCGCGTAGTCTGTGTAGAATCGAATTGGTATCCCGTCAGGTCCAGTGGACTTTCCTATGTTGAGTGATTCCAGTTGCTTTTCTATTCCTTGGACACTTATTTCGATGTCAGCCATTTTTTCGTTTGTGAGAGGATTTAGAGAAGGAACTGCAGTTCGCTCGGTTCCAGACTGTAGTGCCTAGAACCGTACGGCCACTCCAGCCGGCAGGACTTCAGATCGACGCTGTCTGTTTTCCTCTGTCTTCATTTACCCCCCAATTTCTTTCTGAACGGAAATCACGCGCAAAATGTCCAGATCCGCCACTTGGGCAGCAAGCTCTTCCGGCCGAGGTAGCGCTCTCATAACACATCAGCGCACCTTGGTTGTACACTCGGCAGTGCCTGAGTGGCCATAGCGATAACGACTTTCATCGCCAAATCTGATATTTACTATGCTGGCGATTGCCTCAGCAGAATCAACAAAGGTTACGGGTTTCTTAGAAAAAAAATGTCCGCGAACAGTCAGTTGGTCACGTTCCTTGTAAGATGTTATTTTTACGACCCCGGCATTAGCTAAGTGAGCGTTCAGTGCTACACTAGCCATTCGGAATTATCCTGCCAACGTCTAATTACACTCCTGCGCAAGAAAGAACCTGTGACTATCTAAGTAATTCCTATCCCTAATTGATAGAGCCTCTCTCGTAATTCTCTCAATGTGCCACAGTCATACAAGATGGCACTAATCATTCGGTTCAATCAAACACAAGACATGAGATATAAAATTTGAAATATTACTAAATGCTCGATCCTAAAAATATCAGCTTGGTTTGCCATAGTAACCGAACAATACAAAAATCTGACTATTTCGTCCACATTTTCGATTGAGGTTATCAATATCAGCAAAACTTGGATAACTTAGCGAAGTGGTACCCTATACACTCACTAACAATCCCTCTGATCCCGCCATTAACCTCGCCCGTATTCTCACGAGAGAGAGAGAGAGAGAGAGAGAGAGAGAGAGAGAGAGAGACACATTAATCCTGATCGCCAAATGAAGTAGCGCGCCACTCTAAAGCATTCAACTTCATTTGCAATTCCATAACTCTATTCTTTAATTCATGAATGGCAGCAGACTCTTTCTGATTGGTATTAACTGCTTTCAGATCTTGAATATGGTTATACCATTCGCTAATTTGCACTTTTACTTGACGTATTATATATATATGCACAGGACTAAATACCACATTCCAAGAACTGAACGTTTTCCCCAATGTTCGAGAGAGAGGCGATGCAAACAAGTAGGAGGCACTCATCTATTCCATAGTGCACAAGAGCTTACCTGAAAGATATAAAACAACAAATAAAGTCTGTCTACAAACATTTAAAAATATTACTTTGTGTCCTCTTTCCTAAAATAATTGTCATGAACGATACTTAGTCGAAAGTGTTAATTTCTCCAGCTCCCAGAGAACCACACTTTCCTTCCATTTAAATGGCCTGTGAGCTAGGTTTTTGGCAAGTGACTAGGGTAGGACGTCAGTAACCATTAACACTCAATAACAAGTTTATTAAAATGAATCATGACTGTGCTCACAAAGGAACAAGATGCAAATGGTTCCCCAAAAGTTTACTATGAAATTATAAATGCCAGCGGATTACTAATTAGCTTCCTTTTAAAATCAGTTGAGTGTGGGCACGACTCACAATACCGGATGCGCCATTCTACTGGATACTGACCAAAAAGCAGTCGCTGGTACTTCTAAAATATGTAAATAGAAAATATGTAACAAAAGCGCAATAACCAGTTCACAACGGAGGTGGCTCTTCAAAGTTTCGAATACACATCGCGTTGGCCGCATCCATAAATATACTTAAAATAACCGTTCAAAACACTAATAAATAATTAAGCCCCACAAATCAGAATAGGAATACGTTAAAACAATAGTGCTTGTATCTAACGCCTATGGCTATTATCACTTGAACAATAAACCAGGAAAAACAAGTCCTGAAAAACCTGGTAGGAGCATAATGCAGCTACGCTGAAATTTTGAAGAAACAGTGCTGATGACGGGAGCGTAATCAAATATTATGAATCAGATCTACTGCATCTACTAGTACAAGTTACGATGTTCAGATAATAATCTTAAAACTGGACACACTGAGAAATATTAGACTCGCTGCACATCTTAAATCTCTTCCCGCTGTATGCACCGTACATAAAGGAATAAACGGCCAATTTAGACCTGTGACAAGTAGGATCTGCTTCCGACCCACGATAAGGAGGACAAATTAATGATCAGAATAGTTGCACACCAAAAAATGAATAATCAAGTCATTTCAAGTCTGTGGGCGCCATAACGAACACCAGTTAAGAAACCGACAGCAGAAAATAGTGAATGAAATTATGGCAAATAGCACTAAACAGATTGGACGGTATGTTTATGTCGTCTCTGGTGCAAGTGCACAGCAACAGGAAATGTTCTGATAAGTGCTCACCAAGTTCAGTTTAATTTAGTTGTGGAGGGGATGTCTCAAGTGGTAACTGGTACACCAGTCTTCCCGCGGTCGTCCCCCTTAACCAGACGATTCCTTCGCCCGGTTTACAGCTGTCCACTTAGCGTCCTCTCTGCTGAACCCTGCACTGACGACATGCACTTGGCCACGCAACCCCTCAACTTGTGTGCGGCCCCTCCCGTCGGAGGTCCGAGTCCTCCCTTGTGCGTGGGCGTGTGTGTTGTTCATAGTATAAGTTAGTTTAAGTAGAGTGTAAGCCCAGGGACCGATGACCTCAGCAGTTTCGTCCCTTGGGAATTCACGAACATTTCAAAATTTTGTCTTCTCGGAATGGACCCTGGTGCCAGCAGGAACCTCTGTGAGTTTGATATGGCTGCAAAAGGCTCGCAAGTCGCTGCGCACGCTCTCTGTAGCACTAGATTTGAAGCTGTTGCTGTGTAACAGTCAAAGAGAATAATCAAGTGCAATATCGATGGGAATCGGCACGATACAGTCCATGAGATACTGGCACTGGGACGGAGATGAATGCTAAGGCAGCTCCACATGTTGTATTGTGGACAGATTTGATGTCTTACTGGCAATGGGAGTACATCATTACGCAGTTTATAGAAACACATGGAATGTGTGGACTATTAGTGTCCTTCTGAAAAATGGCACCTCAGTACAGTCGCTTAAGAGGGTACACCTGAGGATAGAGGATATCCGTGACACACCATTTTGTCGTAAAAAAAAAAAAGAGGTCCCTCAATCGTTACCAACTGCAACATGAGGTCATACCATGGGGGGGGGGGGGGGGGCTATATCATGACAGTAGAAGTAACATCATTGTGCCTCTCCAAAATATTGGAAGAATAGGACACCTCTCCAGATCACCACCATATTCGCCGATGATTTATATCTGGAGTAGTACAGTACTCGAAAGTTGGTTACATTGCATTTTATTAGAAAGTTGAGTGCAGCTGTATGTTCGCACATTAGTTGTTGAAAGAAACTCTTGTCGTTGAGTTGTTACAGAAATAGGGCAGTTTGCATTAGAACATCGAACTGAAATGTCAAGTGTTACATAAACACAGGCTCCATCAAAGAATGTAAAGAAATGTTTGAAGCGAAATATCCTAATAGGAAATTCCCCACGACAATCACTATCCAAGATCGCTACAGGAAATGAAGGGCTGTAGGATCTGTTCGGAATGCGCTAAGGAACAGGCGAACGACAGTGAGAACGCCTAAACTATCGAAAGAATTCACATGGACATTACGAGAGGTCCCGACAAATCGGTAATTAAGTTATCGTGGCAGGTTGGTGTATCTCGTAAACCGTGTCATCGTGCACTAAAGTATATGAAATTAAAACCTTATCGTTTAAGTGTGGTACAAGAGTTAAAATTTGAGGCTCAGGGAAAAAGAATTCATTATTGCAGCTGGCTGTTGACATCAATTGCGATGGTTGCTTGACCCTTTGCTTTATTTCATGTCAGATGAGGCCTGGTTTCAGTTGTCAAGTAATGTATACTCCCAGCATTGCAGTTACTAGTCGCAGGACGACCCACATATTCTGCTTGAAGAACCTCTCCACTCGGAAATATGGGCGTTTGGTTTGCGTAGTAGGGCATATAAGTTGTTGGACCCATGTGCCGTGCGAGGTATCTAGAGATCTCTGACTCCTTGTATATACAGTGTGACAATTATTGAACGATATGAAAGAAACGTAAATTAGTTACACATTACAGCGTGCACATGATTTATTCAACATGTAAACGTCACTACAGATATTCAGATTTAGATTATGACATGTTGTATGTGCCTGACGTCATTGGCGATGACATGTCGCACACGAATAGCGAAATTTTGCATAAGCCGTTGAAGCTTCTGAACATCGATACTATCAGAGACCTCCTGAGTGGCTGTTTTCAGCTCAGCAGTGGTTTTAAAGGTTATTTTGGTACATCTTGTCTTTGATACAGCCCCACTAAAAGGAGTCGCATGAGTTCAGATCCGGATAATACAGCAGCCAATCGAGGCCAATGCCAGTGGCCTCTGGTTACCCAACAGCCAGAATGCGGTCCCCAAAGTGCTCCTCCAGGACAAGAAACACCCTCCTGCTTGGAAGAGATCGAGCTGCGTCTTGCATGAACCACGTCGAAATCAGGGCCTCTTTGGATAATGGGGACGAAACCAGCTTCCAAAACCTTCACGTAGCGTTCGGTAGTCACCGTGCCGTCAACGAATATCACACCGATTATACCGTGAATGGACAATGCACACCACTCAGTCACTTGTTGAAGGCGAAGACTCTTCTCGATCGCGAAATGCGGATTCTCAGTCCCCCAAATGGGCCGATTTTACTTTGACGAACTCATCCAAATGAAAGTGGTCTTTGTCGCTAAACCATGCCATACAAGCGCATACTAATTATCATCATGCCCCACGGCCAACCGTTCTGTTTTAACGTCCTAATGCAAACGGTTCAGAAGTTATTGCGATTTAATTTCATATACTTCAATAATCGTCGCAGACGAAGAGAAGCTGTGTGCAGTGTTCCGGACTCACACATCCAACCAATGTGTGACCTACATCACCAACGGGTTCCCTGATGACAGACTTCTCAATAGAGGCCTCTGGCTTCCGAGATAACCAGACTTAACATCTTGGGATTTTCATTTATGCAGCACACTAAAAAGCAAAGTGTGTGCTGACAGTCCTAGGGGTGGGAAATTGCCCCTAAAGGCGGAAGATTCAGCAATGATCAACGACATGAGGATGCAGAAGGCAATGGAAACCACTGCATTAAAGTCACGTAACGTGTATCCACAGGGCTTCTGTAGTTGAAGAAGTATCATGATGATCTCTCCATTGGCAAAAGATTCCGAAATAGTCCCCCATTCGGATCTCCAGGAGGGGACTGCCAAGGGGGAGGTTACCATGAGAAAAAGATTGAATAATCAACGAAAAGTGTAGGATTCGTTATGAATAGGAAGGTAGGGCAGAGGGTGTGTTACTGTGAACAGCTCAGTGACCGGGTTGTTTTAATCAGAATCGACAGCAGACCAACACCGACAACGATAGTTCAGGTACACATGCCGACGTCGCAAGCTGAAGATGAACAGATAGAGAAAGTGTATAAGGATATTGAAAGGGTAATGCAGTATGTAAAGGGGGACGAAAATCTAATAGTCATGGGCGACTGGAATTCAGTTGTAGGGGAAGGAGTAGAAGAAAAGGTTACAGGAGAATATGGGCTTGGGACAAGGAATGAAAGAGGAGAAAGACTAATTGAGTTCTGTAATAAGTTTCAGCTAGTAATAACGAATACCCTCTTCAAGAATCACAAGAGGAGGAGGTATACTTGGAAAAAGCCGGGAGATACTGGAAGATTTCAATTAGATTACATCATGGTCAGACAGAGATTCCAAAATCAGATACTGGATTGTAAGGCTGAAGTTCAAGACAATAGTCAGGAAGAATCAATACGCTAAGAAGTGGGATACGGAAGTTATAAGGAATGACGAGATACGTTTGAAGTTCTCTAACGCTATAGATACAGCAATAAGGAATAGCACAGTAGGCAACACAGTTGAAGAGGAATGGACGTCTCTAAAAAGTGTCATCACAGAAGTTGGGTTGGAAAACATAGGTACAAAGAAGGTAGCTGCGAAGAAACCATGGGTAACAGAAGAAATACTTTAGTTGATTGATGAAAGGAGGAAGTACAAACACGTTCCGGGAAAATCAGGATTACAGAAATACAAGTCGCTGAGGAATGAAATAAATAGGAAGTGCAGGAAAGCTAAGACGAAATGGCTGCTGGAAATATGTGAAGACATCGAAAAAGATATGATTGTCGGAAGGACAGACTCAGCATACAGGAAAGTCAAAACAGCCTTTGGTGACATTAAGGGTGCAACGGGAATTCCACTGCTAAATGCAGAGGAGAGAGCAGATAGGTGGAAAGAATACATTGAAAGCCTCTATGAGGGTGAAGATTTGTCTGATGTGATAGAAGAAGAAACAGGAGTCGATTTAGAAGAGATAGGGGATCCAGTATTAGAATCGGAATTTAAAAGAGCTTTTGAGGACTTCCGGTCAAATAAGGCAGAAGGGATAGATAACATTCCATCAGAATTTCTAAAATCATTAGGGGAAGTGGCAACAAAACGACTATTCACGTTGGTGTGTAGAATATATGAGTCTGGCGACATACCATCTGACTTTCGGAAAAGCATCATCCACACAATTTCGAAGACGGCAAGAGCTGACAAGTGCGAGAATTATCGCACAATCAGCTTAATAGCTCATGCATCGAAGCTGCTTACAAGAATAATATACGTAAGAATGGAAAAGAAAACTGACAATGTGCTAGGTGTCGATCAGTTTGGCTTTAGGAAAAGTAAAGGCACGAGAGAGGCAATTCTGACGTTACGGCTAATGATGGAAGCAAGGCTAAAGAAAAATCAAGACACGTTCATACGATTTGTCGACCTGGGAAAAGCGTTCGACAATATAAAATGGTGCAAGCTGTTCAAGACTCTGAAAAAAGTAGGGGTAAGCTATAGGGAGGACGATCAAGAACGAAGTGCTCGTATTAAGAAGGGAGTAAGACAAGGCTGTAGCCTTTCGCCCCTACTCTTCAATCTGTACATCGAGGAAGCAATGATGGAAATAAAAGAAAGGTTCAGGAGTGGAATTAAAATACAAGGTGAAAGGATATCAATGATACGATTCGCTGATGACATTGCTATCCTGAGTGAAAGTGAAGAAGAATTAAATGATCTGCTGAACAGAATGAACACTCTAATGAGTACACAGTATGGTTTGAGAGTAAATCGGAGAAAGACGAAGGTAATGAGAAGTAGTGGAAATGAGAACAGCGAGAAACTTAACATTAGGATTGATGGTCACGAAGTCAATGAAGTTAAGGAATTCTGCTACTTAGGCAGTAAAATAAGCAATAACGGACGGAGCAAGGAATACATCAAAAGCAGACTCGCAATGGCAAAAGAGGCATTTCTGGCCAAGAGAAGTCTACTAATATCAAATGCCGGCCTTAATCTGTGGAAGAAAGTTCTGAGGATGTACGTCTGGAGTACAGCGTTGTATGGTAGTGAGACGTGGACTGTGGGAAAACCGGAACAGAAGAGAATCGAAGCATTTGAGATGTGGTGCTATAGACGAATGTTGAAAATTAGGTGGTCTGATAAGGTAAGGAATGAGGAGGTTCTACGCAGAATGGGAGAGGAAAGGAATATGTGGAAAAAACTGATAAGGAGAAGGGACTGGATGATAGGACATCTGCTAAGAGATGAGGGAATGACTTCCATGGTACTAGAGGGAGCTGTAGAGGGCAAAAACTGTAGAGGAAGACAGAGATTGGAATACGCCAAGCAAATAATTGAGGACGTAGGTTGCAAGTGCTACTCTGAGATGAAGAGGTTAGCACAGGTAAGGAATTCGTGGCGGGCCGCATCAAACGAGTCAGTAGACTGATGACCAAAAAAACAAAACAAAAATGCTGACCGTCCTCGTAAAATAGATGACCTTAAAAGGAACATTACTAGAGAAACTAACAGCAACACCCCTCCAGAATTACAGCCTGTTCCTAGCAACGTCATCACACGAAGTCAGCGATGCCTGGATGCCCAGGTCATCACTTCCAGCATGTTTTATGAACAGGTAACTACATGTAATTTCTTAGACTTTCCTGGCGATTTTCTGACATCTCGTTGAATCGGGTGTACTGCCGGTGGTCTGCGTTTTTCTAACACAGTATTTCGACGTCCTACCTCGGCGTCTTCATTAGGTGCTTCCTGTGAGTGAACGACAGTCTGACCGTGTCCCGTATTTATGTCTGGACGGTGTCTGGCGTTCCCTACGCCGTCCGCTCCCGCTGCGACCGTGTCGGTTGGTCGCCAGATGTTCCGTCTTCTGTCCGCGGTCTCTTCCGCTGTTTTTCCCGGTGGCGGCACTAGGTCCGCGACCGCCAGGTGCGTTGCGAGCACTGCCGACAGCCTGTGTTTGCTGATGGTGACCGTTTCAACTTTCTCCAGCGCCCCTGTCATTCTCCTGGTCTTGTGTTTTCTTCTGTTGTTTTTGTAATAGGTCCAAAGCCGGGTTCCACGCCGTGCTGAGTTGGTATGCAGCTTACTGGTTTATCAAGTTCTCTGTCGTCTTGATTTCAATCGATGCAGTGATGACGCTATCCCAAAATTTGGGGGTCTGGGATAAGATCCTGGTTTTATCATAATTCATGGTGTGCTGAAGTTCCAAGCATTGTCCTGCTATTGCCGGTTTAGTGGCTTGTAGTAACCTGGCATGCCTTTGGTGCTCTTTACATCTTATGTCAACGATCCTGGTGACCTGGCCAATGTCAGACATACCGCATTCACTTGGTATATGGTAGATACCTGGTTTTCTCAATCACAGATCATCCTTAACCGTTCCAAGAAGCGCCCTGATCTTGTTTGGTGGGCAGAACACACTCTTGATATTGTGTTTTTTCGTTATTATGCTGATCGTAGCAGATATAGGTCCTGCATCGGTAGAAAGGCTACCCTGCTGGTCTCTTCTTCTTGTTCTTCTCCGTCAATATCAGGTCGACTGGAGGTACGTAGCCCCTTACGGATGTCCCTTGTTGAGTATCCGTTGTCTGCGAACTCTTGCTGTTGGTGTTCTAACGCTGTTGTCAAGCTGTCTGAATAGGACAAATTTTTGGCTCGGTGAACAAGTGTTCTTAGCACCCCATTCTTCTGTGCCGGATGATGGCAGCTGTCAGCCTGTAGGTATAAGTCGGTGTGTGTAGGATTTCTACACACACTATGGCCTAATGTGCCGTCTGTCTTCCTTTTCACCAGGACTTCCTGTAGAGGAAGTTGAGCATTATTTCCTAGTTCCATTGTGAACTTAATGCTGGGATGTCTCGAGTTCAGATGGTCAAGAAGCTCGTGCAGTTTTTTCCGACCTTGTGGCCAGATGACAGAAGAGTCACCAACGTACCTCAAGAAACAGGTCGGCTTGTAGGCAGCGGTCGTAAGTGCCTAATCCTCGAATCTCTCCATGAACAGAATTGCCACTACCGGAGATAAGGGACTATCCATCGACACTTCTTCAGTCTGTTCACAAAATTGGCCTCCACATAGGAAATAGGTCGATGTTAACATATGCTTGAAAAGGTCCAACACAGCTCCACCAAATTTTTCACTGATTAAATCGAGTGTGTCTTGAAGCGGTATCCTAGCGAAGAGAGACCTGATGAAGACGCCGATGTACGACGTCGAAGTGTTGTGTTAGAGAAACGCAGACCACCGGCAGTACACCTGATTCAACGAGATGTCAGGTAACTACATGTTTTTTAACGTTACTATTGTCTTTCCTATTTTTAGTTAGTTCCTTGTTACTTGAATCCCTGGCGTGGGGGGAACCGCTTTTATGTATGACACCCTGTATCATTGCACGACACATAGTACCAGTGGTATGACGTCATAAACACAAAGCAGAAGGCAGGACGCCGCGTAGTGCGGGCGCGGACGCATAGCTATAAAAAAAAAATACCTGGGCAATGCTGGGTTTCTTTGCTAGTATAAAATACAGACCAGACACTTCGTTGATATACTGCAATCATAACAACTCTGTTTTCCTTGTGCGTTATTCTTTGTGCCACTTTTCAGATGCCGTATATGCAAGGATAACTTTGTCGCTGTCTGGTGGGATGTTCAAACGCAGCACATTCAACCGACAGAACCCGTGTTTCTCACAGGACGTCTAGCTGCAGGTAGCGGCTGGACGCAGGCGGTTTACTGAGGAGCGGTTGCTTTGATATGCGAGATCTCTGTTGTGGCCTTAGCGGAGGAAACCGATGCTGTCACCGATGCCACGCTCCATTTCAACCGCCCGCAGCTTGAGACTGTAATTAGCTGTAGACACCACCAGGACGGTAGCAGTTCGACTCGGTTGCTCTGTAACATTTCATTTCCAGCAAATGCTGCTAATGAATCAAGTGGTATCCACCCGGAGGCAAAGCAAGTTGTGGTGAAATCGCGGACTGTCAGATTTGCGTGCAATTATCTGAGAATGAAAGTGGAAGTCAGAGATTTGTGTATCCGTAGAGGTATACAGGATGTTAACTGCACATTTCTAAACCCACATCACATGCCAAAAATGTGTTTTACTTACAATTAATATATTTAGAAATAGAATGTTTTTCCTTGAGACGCTGTCATAAGACAAGTTTGCAGGTTGTTTTAGTAGTACCATTCTATAAAAAATAAAAATTTTTTGGCAGAAGTTTTCTTTTTCCTACCGAGTCTACGTTATTCTCTTGAAAATAGCCACCATTAGACATTACACACTTACATCTGCGTTCTTTCCAAATGCGGAAACAGTTTTGTAATTCTATCTTTGGGACAGGTGTTAGATCTCTCAGCGATGCGTTATTTCATCTATGCTTGTAAAACGATGGTACCTTAAGGTTTTCCTTTTTTTTGGAACAGAAGAAAATACAGCAAATTTGGAGGCTGAGACATCATTACAGTAATGTTTTCGGCCAAAATTACACGAACAAACATCTGTGTGTGTGCTGGAGCACTATAGTTTTACAAAAGCCACAAATCCAGGCATTTTTTCGGATTGTTTCAAGGTTACGGCGTTGAACTTGTAAGTAGTGCTCTTTGTTCATCGTTCTGCCTTGCAGTAGGAAGTCGTAGTACACACTGCAGTTAAAAGTCTAAGAACGCAGTGAGCATAATTTTTGCGTTTCACCGCACACATCGAGCTGTTTTCGGTCTTGGCGATCCAGAATGCTTTTACTGGCAAGTAAATGAACCTTAATTTCGGTGTCATATCCGTAAACCCAAATCTAACCACTTGGCATAACACGTTTCAGCAGTTCCGCACTGTCGATTCTCTAGCTCTTGAGCAACTCGCATTCGCCGCTGTTTATGTGCGGAATTTAACAGTTTTGGAACAATTTTGCTGTCAAACATTCATCTATATATAAGCCAACGTCGACGATCGTAGATTATCATTTCTTTCAGTTGTTGCACAATTTCATTTGTTAATTATATGTTAAAGCGCGCACGGTGTCCCTCGTCTTCAACATTGTTACTGTCTTCTTCTAGAGACATACACCCCTCGTACACCTTGTTTGACTCGTAGAAGACTCACCAAACGGAGTATTGTGGGTTCTCAACCTTCACTGCACTTTATTCTACTCTTATAACAAAACTCGCTGCACTTTTTTCACTAATTTGCAAAAAAATTACCATCGCTATTAAGAAAACACAACTAACCTCCTTGACAGCCTACTACAGACTTATATTCCTGCATGTACAGAAAGCACTCTATAGATACTTTTTCAGACATATTTGCCTACACAATGACGTAAAAGTCTCACCAGTCGCACTTATACTAAAAGCGAAAATACAAAATTCTACTACTTTTTGAACAAACCTCGTAGACGTTTTTCGGCTATTTCCGATGCCCTCCACTGTGTCTTCTGAGCTTGCGATAACTTTATCCTATTTATTTATCATTTCTGTTGATCTCTTTTACGATCTATCATGATCGTTTGCCCCTATAGTTTTTCCCCTTCTAACTCAAGTGGATGATTAACCTTTCCTTAGCAGTTATACCATTTATGTCTTGACTCCTTTCGCGCCGTAGGTTATCTGTCTGATTGTAACGCTATTCCGTACACTGAACGATTATTTAATTAAGAATAAATCTTACTGTACAGTAGGTACACGAAAATAAAACAGCGTGGGATATCTACAAACATAAAATTTCTATCCATACATACTTGAAATGATGTTGTACTGAGATGGATGTTGAAAGAAATATGTTTCAATGGTATATCAGGAGTGTATCTTGGAGCGAAACAAAAGTTGCAAGAGCAATTATCGCACAAAAAGCCTCGGTTTTGTTTCACTAAGTGCTTTAGAATCCCATTCTCCTCTTGTTTATATCGATCTCACTTATTTCGTGAGAAAAATCAGAAGCTCTTCTTGGCGTGTACGAGCGAGATGTCAGCATCGAGATGTAGTGGCAACGTAAGACTGCAAACCCTAAAGCACTACTTGGAATTAGCGTCACGCTCGGTCGGAGAAAATCTCCAATCTGGCCGAGAATCGAAATGGGGTCCCTTCGGGTAGCAATGTACTTTGCTGACTCCACAGCTACCAAAGCAGATGCGTATTAGGAGAGAAAATATAACATGGAATACACTCTTCCCCTCAGCCACATTTGGCTGAAAAGACGAACGGATCTTTAAAGGGCACGATATCAAATAGCTCGCTCCACTCCTTGAAGCACAGAAGGAAAAGTGAAAAGAAAAGAAACCTACAGACACATCCAGTTACCTTTTTTCCAGGAGAATGGACAACTAAGTATCAGAAATAAATAAAAATGGCTCCAGTCATACTGTCCGTGCAAGGTTTTCTGGGGGTTTGTCTTCGTGATGGGACGAATGACTGAACCGGAAATTCTCCCTCAAACATTCCACATATCACCGACTCAACTGCATTTGAAAATGACCACAGCCCGAAACTGGCGAGTAACGTCATGTAACACATAATGCAATAAAGACCATGTTGCACAAAGAATTTGATAACTTACGGTGGATATTTAAAATAGTTTTATCATTCAGAAATTCTCAGCTAGGATTTCGACAGCCCCATTCCCTGCCTGCTGGAATATTCGATGAGAGGAACGAAGCTCTACAACAGCCCGATCCGCACTAGCGAGAGAGAAAAAAAGTGGGGAGGGGGACTTTTGAAGCCGTTGTCCAAGAAATAAATTCATAATACACTCCTGGAAATGGAAGAAAGAACACATTGACACCGGTGTGTCAGACCCACCATACTTGCTCCGGACACTGCGAGAGGGCTGTACAAGCAATGATCACACGCACGGCACAGCGGACACACCAGGAACCGCGGTGTTGGCCGTCGAATGGCGCTAGCTGCGCAGCATTTGTGCACCGCCGCCGTCAGTGTCAGCCAGTTTGCCGTGGCATACGGAGCTCCATCTCAGTCTTTAACACTGGTAGCATGCCGCGACAGCGTGGACGTGAACCGTATGTGTGGTTGACGGACTTTGAGCGAGGTCGTATAGTGGGCATGCGGGAGGCCGGGTGGACGTACCGCAGAATTGCTCAACACGTGGGGCGTGAGGTCTCCACAGTACATCGATGTTGTCGCCAGTGGTCGGCGGAAGGTGCACGTGCCCGTCGACCTTGGACCGGACCGCAGAGACGCACGGATGCACCCCAAGACCGTAGGATCCTACGCAGTGCCGTAGGGAACCGCACCGCCACTTCCCAGCAAATTAGGGACACTGTTGCTCCTGGGGTATCGGCGAGGACCATTCGCAACCGTCTCCATGAAGCTGGGCTACGGTCCCGCACACCGTTAGGCCGTCTTCCGCTCACGCCCCAACATCGTGCAGCCCGCCTCCAGTGGTGTCGCGAAAGGCGTGAATGGAGGGACGAATGGAGACGTGTCGTCTTCAGCGACGAGAGTCGCTTCTGCCTTGGTGCCAGTGATGGTCGTATGCGTGTTTGGCGCCGTGCAGGTGAGCGCCACAATCAGGACTGCATACGACCGAGGCACACAGGGCCAACACCCGGCATCATGGTGTGGGGAGCGATCTCCTACACTGGCCGTACACCTCTGGTGATCGTCGAGGGGACACTGAATAGTGCATGGTACATCCAAAACGTCATCGAACCCATCGTTCTACCGTTCCTAGACCGGCAAGGGAAGTTGCTGTTCCAAAAGGACAATGCACGTCCTCATGTATCCCGTGCCACCCAACGTGCTCTAGAAGGTGTAAGTCAACTACCCTGGCCAGCAAGATCTCCGGATCTGTCACCCATTGAGCATGTTTGGGACTGGATGAAGCGTCGTTTCACGCGGTCTGCACGTCCAGCACGAACGCTGGTCCAACTGAGGCGCCAGGTGGAAATGGCATGGCAAGCCGTTCCACAGGACTACATCCAGCATCTCTACGATCGTCTCCATGGGAGAATAGCAGCCTGCATTGCTGCGAAAGGTGGATATACACTGTACTAGTGCCGACATTGTGCATGCTCTGTTGCCTGTGTCTATGTGCCTGTGGTTCTGTCAGTGTGATCATGTGATGTATCTGACCCCAGGAATGTGTCAATAAAGTTTCGCCTTCCTGGGACAATGAATTCACGTTGTTCTTATTTCAATTTCCAGGAGTGTAGTTCCACACCCCCAGTTCCGACCGAGGGTTTTCCCATGTTCTTTACACAAATGCCGGAAATACCAATCCTCTCATTTTCTCACATTTGGGAATGCTTCTACCCCACTATGTCTGGTGACTGGCTGAAACGAACCATGTCTGTATAATGAGCTAGATGTCAGACAGGCAGCTCTCCTCATTAATCTAAAGAGAGAGAGAGTGAGAGAGAGAAAAGCCGAAGACACATTGCACAGTTTGAGAAAGAGTAATTCCTGGACCACATACATACACAAAAGATTTCACATACATACAAGAAGCCTTCTTATTTTTGACTGGGATGCATTCTTCTAGAAAGAAATTCATATTCGTTCTATATCTTTTGCTTCGACCAAGCATTTTGTGAGGTTTCTTTTGGTTACAATGTCAATGCATACTGGATACTTGTTCCGCAATACGAAGAATCGCGATTTTATCTCTTTCGATGTAAAGCAAGACATCGAATGCGCTCACGGTCTAATGTGACGTTTAACCCGAAGTGTGTGGTTTGTGTAGTTGTGGCTGGAAGTGGTTCTGTGACCTTTAGTGGATGGTTTTCGTTCCAGACGTGAGCGCATTCATTCAGGTCACTGTGAACATGGGGCAGGCTGTTCATTTCAACTTCTCGCTTACCATAGCGCTGTACATATACATGCCTGATTTGACGAACACTCAGGCACATCATCCTGCCTCGACTGGTCCACAGCTTTAACCGAGCAGTAATATTTTCAGTAACTGTGTGGAACAGCGCATGAGTTTGTTACATCCAATCCCCCCCCCCCCCCCACCCAATTTTGTAGCTCTACGGGATCTAACCATCTAGGATTGGCTCCAGGTGGTCAGAGGGATGGCGGTTATCACTGAAACAACAGGTTCTCGGTCATATCGATTTTTTTTTACGACAGTTTAACCTGAGTGTTAAAACCGCACAAAATAACCGGTTTCTAAACAACCTATTTTAGATTTTTTCCTGTTTTTTTTTTTAAATAAATATAGAAATCGAACAAAGATTGAAAAATGTCGACTTTCTCAGATTCAAGATACATAGAGACAAAATGTTAGATAGGCAAATACATCTACATCTACATGGATACTCTGTAAATCACAGTCAAGTGCCTGGCAAGAGTTCATCGAAGCATCTTCACAGTTCTCTGTTACTCCAATCTCGTCTAGCGCGCGGAAAGAATGAACACCTATATCTTTCCACACGAGCTCCGATTTCCCTTATTTTATCGTGGTGATCGTTACTCCCTATGTAGGTCGGTGTCAACAAAATATTTTCGCATTCGGAGGAGAAAGTTGGTGACTGGAAGTTAGTATGAAGATTCCGTCGCAACGAAAGACGCCTTTCTTTTAACGATTTCCAGCGCAAATCCTGTATCATTTCTATGACACTCTCTCTCCCATATTTCGTGATAATACAAAACATGCTCTCTTTCTTTGAATTATTTCGATGTACTCCGTCAGTCCTATCTGGTAAGGATCTCACACACCGCAGACATTTTCTAAAAGAGGACAGAAAAGCGTAGTGTAGGCAGTCTCGTTAGTAGGTCTGTTACATTTTCTAAGTGTCCTGCCAATAAAAAGCAGTCTTTGGTTAGCCTTCCCCACATCATTTTCTGTGTGTTCCTTCCAATTTAAGTTGTTCGTAATTTTAATACCTAGGTATTTAGTCAAATGTAATGCTTTTAGATTAGACTGATTTATCGTGTAACCGAAGTTTAACGAATTCCTTTTAGCACTCATGTGGATGACCTCACACTTTTCGTTATTTAGGGTCAACTGCCACTTTTCGCACCATTCAGATATCTTTTCTAAATAAAGGTTTTAAGTGTCTGAATACCACAAAAAGGCCACCAGTAATCACTTACTGGTCAAACATCATGTTAGAATAGGGTATCATGACACTATTACGAATAAATAGACAGTGCTATTAATTTTTTCGTTTTCAAGGGCTACATGCAAAGAAAGTCATATTATGTAGACACTGGCATCAGATCAGCTTCTTTCTGTTTCTATTGCATCCCATGAAGAAATTGTTGTTAAGTTTTTAATTTATAATGTTACGAAAATTTCCTCCCTCTGTTGTTATTTCATAGTAATGGCATAAAAAATCTCTTTTAAACAAATGAAGCGTTGTACGTTAGAGGTAAGTCACTTCGTAAAAATATTTGCAGACTTCAGTTGTTGCCATTCTGGACTACAACGGATGTACGGCGAATACGGCGAGAAACTGTCGCATAGACCAAGTGGGGGAAACCGTTATACAGAGCGCGCACACGTGTACCTTACCTACAACACACGGCATCTGGGACAGTATTGTCTCAGTAATGCCGTTCCAACTCTTATGCCATGTGTTTTTGTTCATGTTTGTCAGCATTGTTATTAAAACATCACTGATCGCTTTTCCCATTTTCTACAATAGTGCAATATTGCAAACAACGCAAATTTTACGAATAAAAATTAATCATTTAAAAAACGTTTATTCCAAAACGAAATAATTCTGCTATGGCCAATTGATATTTCGGTTTTTTACTCGAATATTAGTAAAAAATAAAAATAAAACAAAAAAAAAACAAAAAAAAACACCCGTTAAAATCGAGACCAATTCGAAAAACTACCGGTTAATCAAAACTAAAATGCCGACATCGGTTTTAACCTGTCGGTTTTTCCAGTATCTAGCTGGTCATAGCATATCTGAAGAAAATTGTGAACACTCTTGCTTACCAGTTTGAGATTATTACCGAAGTTAAAGGCTGAGATACATGGTATTAGCGTGAAGTCTTCTGGGGACGAGTAATTCTTTTTGTCCAGTTTTCTTTATTCCAGTTCTCCGGCTTCAACGATGTTTTCGGAGAGATTTTCCTTGGTTTTAAGTCAAAGAACGAAACTGAAAATCTACTCTCAAAGTATACCAACTGTGAACCCTCCTGCTGCAAATCAAACCCGATGTCACAATCTGGCCGGAAAGATGGGAATTCTACAATTGGCCAAGGTTTCAAGCAATCGCCCTGTCTATTCGGCTAGTGAAAAAAAGTAAAAATGATATTGCAGCAAGGAGTATTTATTTTGTAAAAACACGTTTAACTACATTCGTTACCCAATAAACAATATTTAACACGTCATCGCTATTAATAGAAACGTCAATCTTATTTTTGCCAGTCAAATTTGTAGTTCTCTGTGAAAAAAATGATATGTTTGATTTATGGCTGTAATTAGATATGTTGGTTGGTGTAAAGTAAATCGGTTGCTCATGCTTGCAGAAATAATACGTAAAGTGAAATTCTAACATACAGAGTACATTGTCAGTCCAAGGACTCAACATTTGTACAAAGCAAGGTATTTCGTAGCTGATGAGTTTCGTTGCAGTATATCTTTCATGTTACCTAGGGTTAATTTTTATCATACCATTAAGGCAAAGTTACTGCTGTTATAAGGAACATTAAAGAAACCGAATTGACATTTACAGAAAAAGCAATGTATTCAATGTAAATTCAGGAACCGCGTTGTTCAACAAAATTTCTTTCTTGTGATTATTGATTTGTTTCGAAATTATTTTGTCGAATGTTGGTCATTGAAGAAAGGGAACCCTAATAAAATTGATATGTTACAGAAAGATCGGGTGATAACTTCTTTCTGTTGTCGCTTGATTTATTTTCCGGAATACATACCAACGAATATGCCTTATCCTAGAAAACAAAATAGGATTTTATTATTTAAAGTGCATGAGCGGCTGAAGTGCAGTTTTTCTCTCTTAGACACAGCCCAAGAAACATGTCGACATTCTTTACAGAGACAAGATCTTTAAATTACTTACACTTAATGGCTGCTCAAGAGGGGGCTGGGTGGGTTGTGTGTGAAAGGCTGGGAGGGAATTTATTACAAAAGGTCTGGATTTTGTGACTTTATAATGTTGGTTTCTAGCGTGGAACGCACGTAATCGACGTCGAGGGTCCTTTGTTAACTTGAGAGGAGCCGAGAAACCTTGTAATTTTGACAAACTTTTCGCTCTTCTCACCACGACGTTTTTCTCTAGACTTCTGCGACAAAAAACACTCGCAGCAGTCTTGTAGAGCATTAAATCTAAAGCAGTTTTCCCTGGCTAAAACTATTTTTACATCGGATACTTACCAATACACAGATGTAGTGCTGCAGTGGCATATTACGCAATGTAAATGCAGTGTTTCATCTGTGAAGGAAGTTTTGCATATGATTGATTGTTAACTGCGATTAGAGGGGTTACCAGGCTTGTTGAATCCGATGTCGAGTGGGAAAAGCTAGCAGATCAACAGTGACTGAGACGAGAGGAGCAAGTAATTTTCAGAAAATTACAGTAATAAGAAATTGGTTCTGGTGTATGCGCGGCGTGGATACGAAACGCCTCAGTCCACTCCTACACCAACTCGACTGCGAATGCCACAATCTAATTTCAGCAATAATTGATTTTGATGTGAGAAAATGATTACTCAAGCTTTCAAACCAAACAGGAAAAACTGCCAGTAGCAAGGAGCAATAATATGTTCAAAAATGATGCTTCGTGTGACGACGAACACAATTTTGACAGCAGTTAGAAATCGAGGAGATCAATGGGGACAAAAAAGATGATAATTACATCAAGACCTTACGCCGCTGACAGGCGTTGATACACATCAACAGGGACAGTTGAAAATGTGTTCCCCGACCAGGACTCGAACCCGGGATCTCATGCTTACATGGCAGACCCTCTATCAATCTTTTTTTTCATTTTTTTTAAAAAACACGTCCGCAGCTCATGGTCTTGCGGTAGCGTTCTCGCTTCCCAATCACGGGGTCCTGGTTTCGATTCCCAGCGGAGTCAGGTATTTTTCCCTGCCTCGAGATGACTGCGTGTTGTTTTGTCGTGTTCATCTTCCTCATTCATCCCGATTAAGGTAGGAAGAAGGCAATGGCAAACCACCTCCGCTAGGACCTTGTCTAGTACGTCGGTGAGGGCCCCCCTCATCGTCCCCTATGCTCCTCGGTGTATGGGACATCATTATCATCATTTTAAAAACATTAAAGAAACAATGTTACACACTCCAAATACATACTAAGTACATATACTAAACATGTACACATGTTATACATGAAATGATTTAAATAAAACATATTGATGCTGATGTTAAAGAAATACAATTATGCTGATGTTAAAGAAATACAACTGAAGATTGTGTTACTGACTAAATTACCAGAAAGAATTAAGTTAAACATCAAGAAAAGTTTTTTTAAGACAGTCAAACTTCAAAAATGAAGAAATAAAGTCTGCACTTTGAATTACATGTGTTCCAATCTTTACAGAAACATAAATAGCTCTTTATGAAGGATAACAGAAAGTTGGTGGGATAATTTTTAATATATTAATGTACACAAGGAAATCGTCTGTTTGAGAGACAGGTTAAGAGTAGATACTGATCTTTAACCTTCTCTGCTTAGTCAGACTTGCTATCATCATTTCACACAAAGGTATGGAAGTCACCAAATACAGAAAATGGAAGATTTATGCCCATCACGTATAAAAACAATTTAATAATCATGTCAGACAATTTCTGAAATACTTGCGAATGGCGGAAAGGAGATGATATCAAGTTAACTAGCCTTTCAAGTACACTTTCTGGACATTAATTGAATGTTAAGTATCTGAAGTGATCAGATCTATATAATAAGTCTTTCACTGCAAAACTGACTTACACATCACATTGCAAAAATGAACAGGGAAATGTGCCTGCCATTAAATATTACACTATATCAGATAGAATCTCATTGTTTTAACCAATCGTTAAGGACATTTCCATAAAAACTGTCAATTTGCAGATCTCTAATAGAAACCAGTAATGCAGCTTTAATGTTTTGTGTTTTGCCACTACTAGACACACAATTTGACTGTCACATAAGTTCTGTACATTAGCTTATAAAATTTCAAAAACTACTCTCTGAAGTAGAAAAAGCACACACGAAAAATATACGGTAAAATTTTAAATAATATCCTTAAGGTAACTAGAATACATGACTGTCAACACAGTCTTCTTTTTTATATTAACAAATGCCCATTCTTTCAAATATAATTTTTAACATATTGCCGAACTTTTTCTTGTGATTCGAATACCTTCTAATAGAGTGGAATTCACACAGCATGTGTACCTTGAACTCTTTCGTGCTGTCGGATCCTAATTTGTTAATGACGTAATTAACAAAATTTCCCAGCAACCAGTACACAGCGTTAGTTTTTGCCTCTGAGAAATAGCGTGCTTCAGGCCTGTGTATCAATGACAGCTATATATACTCAGAGGATGTCCTTGTAATCAGAGCTATTTGCTCCCCGATCTACTTCCAGCTATTCATGTGACCCCTGCAAGTATATCTATGAATTATTGTACCAACTAGATGGCATTGCTGACATAAATTTGTTTCACAGAGTCCGATTGCGTACAATCTTTCATTGATCCTAACAATCTTGTTAACTGTCTTGTACCATGACGTTTTTATATTAGACGTGAGCACATTAGAACTAATGTTTTTTCAGATCTCAGTCCTTTCAATGTTTGGAAACTGTCGTTCTGTTTTGTACCTTCCTTAGCTTTTCTTTCGTTTCCACATGCCTGAGTTCGACACTTACATAAGTAAACTCAACGTAGAAAATCCTCACATGCTGTAAACGACTGTTGATATTCTGCACGTCAATCGGGGGAAGCAGGCTTCGAGGTTTAATGATCTCGCGTGAAAAGTTGGCTGGTTATGCTTTCTCGCGAGTATCTTATTAAATTAACTTGCCTTTTGATAAAAAGTGCAGAGGCTTTATCCGTTATATCAGTTAATACTTGTCCGCCATTTTTAGGATCAATCGGTTTATTAGTTACTGTTCCGTTTTTTTCTACTTCTGATGTTTCCTCTTGTACCGCAGACTGATTTCCTGGTAAACTTTCTGATTTTTCCTCCAGTGATTCGTCTAGGACCGTTTCAGACAGGACATTCTTTGGGCTTGGGTCGCACTTACAGGATTATCCCTTCCCTTAAGCGCTACATTCTCATATGATTGCGTCGGTATTTTACTTCGCGGCTCATCTGGAGCAGCAGGAGACGCTTTCGCAATTTCTGTTGCCTGTCCTGCCCTGAGGTGTTGACCGTGATTTCAGTTTGGTCACCTCTTCTTCGTTTTTTATTAATATCACTTACTTCCTGAGCGAGGGGAACAAATGGTGACTGATGTTTTGCAACCTCTCCTTGAATTTAGAATGAGATTTTGACTCTTCAACGGAGTGTGCGCTGATATGAAACTTCCTGGCAGATAAAAACTGTGTACCGGACCGACACACGAGTTCGACTCTCGGTCCGGCACACAGTTTTAATCTGCCAGGAAGTTTCTCCCTTAATTTGTTTGCAATCGGCTACTGCACCTATTGTTTCTTGCAAATTAATACTGATTAGATCCCCTTCATTTTCTGGTACCGTATGGGTATTACCTTTCTGTTCATCAGTTTCCTTTCGCATTTTGCCTTCCGGTTTCTCTGCCTCCTCATCGCATTGTTTTGCTTGCGAGTGAGGGAGTTGGACAGGAAAGCTCGTCCTCTGAACAACTATCAGTTGTCTCTGGAAGTCGTTTTTTTCGGCTGTATTTAGTTTCACGAGTCGTGGTAACAGGGTTTCCCTTTGTTGTTAACGGGGAAAATTGACTGTTATCGTGAAGGGAGACATCAGCTTGGCCCGCTGCGTTAATATCCTCAGCCAGTTGATCCGGGCTATTCTTTGGTAACAGATCATTTAAAGTAAGCTTCTGACGCTGTATCAAATTACTTTTAAGAACAGCAGTTCGCCGCCGACGTTCCTATTGGAAGTGGCCGGTTTCGTTACATATATGACATGTAGCTTCCTGACCTCTATAAACAATTTCTGCCCTATACCCACTAACAGTTATGTGAGACGGAATATTTGTCCATCTCTACACAGCGTACCCTATTGAAACACTGCAGTTTAAAGCGATTCGACCATCGTTCATTTGCAATTGATTTAACGTGCCCGTAGTTTGAAAGTTCTTCCTTAATCTTATCATTTTCAATTTCAATGGGAAGATGATACGAAGGGTTTTGTACTGAATGTCCGCTGTATATATGGAAACCTTACTTCTATAACCCTGCACAAAATCTACTTCATAGCCCCACTTTGGTAACACTTTATCAACAGTCGCAGCACTGATTAACTTGACAAAAACACAATATTTTTCCTGATCCAGTTGCCAGGTATGGACGGTTTCAGAATTGAGACCAATTACCTGTGTAATCCAGTCATCTGTTTCCAGGGATGTCGGCTGAACTCCTTGTCAAAAGCAAATACCAGAGTATTCTTCCTGAAGTTCGTAGCCATGGTTAATCGAGCGACGCAATTTCGGTTAAACAACCGAAATTCCAATTAGCAGCAGTAAGACCAGAAAGAGCGATCAGATCACAAGGAATATGAACGAACACGGAGATTAACGGACGGACAGCTCTCGGCGAAGCACCACTACAGCGATGTAAACACGGAAGTGCAGCGCAGCAGATAAGAGCGGCCGCTCGCTAGCGCGGCTGAAACGGAACTATCTGAGCCACCGAGGGCACAAAGGATAGTGCGACTGCAGGGACTTATTCCCTTGCACGCTCCCCGTGAGACCCACATTCCCAACTTAATGTGCACACACTACATTCGTAGTGCCCCTGCCCATTACATTCATTACGCGCGGCAGACAATCTTACAGAGTCCCGTAAGAGTTCAGGCAATACGTGTACATCCGCACAGAACTGGGCCATATTAGACAGTTGGTTCATTTGGACACCGATGTAGTTGAACTCATGTAGAATGTCATCAAAAATGCCTTAAATCGTTTTCTTAATTTCTTTCGACTGGTCTAAAAGAGACACTGTCAAGCTACAGGTGTTGATGAACCAGTGGAAATTATATACACCTTTCTTGCAGACAACAGTGATAAATAACCGTTTTCTCTACGTCATTCACTTGTTTAGGTAGATGATCACAATTCTCCAGATGTTTGAACTGCAAGAAGACTTCTGAAGGAGAAATATGAGGAGGACACAACTCTGATTCGTGCAAAGGGTGTATCATCTGTTTAAAGAACATCAGCCACACAATTATATATGACAACTGGTACATGAAAGAAAAATATCACATACAAAAGACCGCTTCAGCTTCATGATGAATATTTGTTTATGAATCAACTAGTTTCATGGTGCTAGAGCCACATCTTTAGAGATACATTGGTATACAACAGAATAAAAACATATAAAGGTCTTGCTTCAATTAAAATATAAATGAACTGTACATGAAACTATATTAGAAAATTACGTACCCACATTTACTTCATAACTTAGTTCAAGCGATAGCCAATAGGCAACATTTACTGTCCAATTGTAATTAAAATGTTCAATCGTCATGTGGCCGATAGTCAAATTAAAATACGGCAGAATGTAGGGAACATCAACCAGATAAAGGAAGCCAAAGGCGTTACATCATCGAGACGACATGAGACACACAGGGATCGTGACCGCTAAGAATACAAGATGTGTCTAAAAAGCCATGAGAATAGCTGGTCCATAGACAGATATTTAGAATACAGCTAATGCCATCTTTTTTTTTTAAATCAAGAAACAATTCTACAGCAGTGGACGCCACAGTACAAAACTTTGCAAACGAAAAATGCAGAAAAACCCAAAGAAGATCGGTTTCGAATGGTTAAAACTGCCAGAGAGGTCATTTTGTAGGATATTCACTCATAAACGCAGAGCTCCATGCTGTGATTGTCAAATTCTCAGAAAAGCTCATCAGAACTAAAAATTATAGTCGTAGTGCTATGCTATAGATTCATCATTTACAAAAGTGTACAGTAATAAAAAACTTCATTAAAGCTAAACTCATGAGTGACTAGATCCTGCGCCGGCTGGTGTGGCCGAGCCGTTCTAGGCGCGTCAGTCTGGAACCGCGTGACCGCTACGGTCGCAGGTTCGAATACTGCCGCGGGCATGGATGTGTGTGATGTCCTTAGGTTAGTTAGGTTTAAGTAGTTCTAAGTTCTAGGGGACTGATGACCTCAGATGTTAAGTCCCATAGCGCTCAGAACCATTTGGACCATTAGAACTGGATCCTGCAGCAGGTCATTTGAAATATACTAGGAATGCCCATATGGATTAAGAGGATATGAGTAGCCTAAAAGACAGAACCGATCCTAAAGAATTTAACAAGCTAACGACTAGATGTTACTTCACTATTCACGGTACCGAAAAGTTCTGGTCTGCCATCCAGTTAACATGAGCGTACAGCAGGTCCTAATGAGGGCGATGAAGAGTTTTGGATGGTTGACTCATGGTCACGGCAGAACATATAGCGTGCTGTCTCGATGGGCTTTGTGTATGCCATGTCTCAAAGGCATGTTCATTGAGGTACTTTCTGGTATATCTCAACAACATTTAACAATAAGCCTTAACCAACTTAATCTTGATATTTGAGACGCTGATTTTATTGGTCTCTAAACATGAATCGTTCCTTGAGACTATGGAGACAGTACCATTAACCGCAGGAACAACCGGTCATGGAGACCTTGAGAAATTTGCACAGACTGCTCGAAGAACATGGTGGTAGAAGAAATATGAAGTTGAAAGAAAATAATATGGTGGTTACTCTCACCTCAGTTTTTTATACATCGTAACCTGCAGACAATAGTTACAATTGATATTTTTACTCTCTTCGGATGCGGTATGTTCCTATGGGACCAAACTGCTGAGGTCATTAGTCCCTAGGCTTACACACTACTTAATCTAACTTAAACTAACTTACAATAAGGACAAGTCACACACTGATGCCCGAGGGAAGATTCGAACTTCCGACGGGGGAAGCGGCGCGAACCGTGGCAAGGCGCCCTAGACCATGCGTCTACCCCATGTGCTTTACTCCTGTCCAACAAGACTGCATCGCCAATCAGTGTTCTCGCGACTGAAGGGAACTGTTCGAATTAGAGCTTGCACGCTTTGCGGTGCCTGTCCTCGCTGAGGATAGCATGGTCAAGGGCTCAAAATCAGCGCTGTATGCAGCGTTCATCTAGCGCTGGGCAAAGTGGACCCTGGAATCCTCATACGTGCAGTGATTGACGGTGGATACCTGCTGCATAAAGTTGTACGGCTTACGACTGCAACAGTCACGCTCGAGTCAGCTCCCAATTTCTATGTAGAGTATGTGAAAAACACTTCGGATGTCATGTCATAAAAATTCTTGATGGGAAGCCTAGTGATGTTCTTCACCAGAGCACCAAATCAGCAGAACGATCTCGCCGGGCTTTGTTGTACTTATAAGGTGTCAGGCAAATCCAACACCTTCCATGAAAACCCCGACATGATAAGCAAATCCAGTAGTATGTCACATAGCTCCGAATAAATCGTGACATTAAATTAACCAAAGTAATACGAGTAACGAGTGAGCAAATGGAATACCACAGACTAACACAAGAATGCCTAAATGCATGTCGTACCTTCCCACCGTCAGGCAGACGCAGATCCAAGGGGAGAAACGAGGACAGAAGCCGAGAGCAGAACCGTGTTAAACTAGAAGGCCCTACGATAACGGACGGAGTTGACACCCAGGTTGCTAGCCTACCGCTAAGTCTACCACCCGCACGTTTTAGAATGAGGCTTTTTCGCGTCTCTGTTACGTCAAGGACCACCCCCCAGCCCATGTTAAAAGCTAGAGCCCTCCAGAAAAACAGTATAGATCTTACGATAACACAAAAAGGGCCACTACCACCCGCAAGTTTAGCGTGAGACTTTTTCGTGTCTCAGGTACGTCAAGGACCACCCCCCAACCCATGTTAAAAGATAGAGCCCTCCAGACGAACAGTATAGATCTTACGATAACGCTAAAAGGACCACACTAGCTGCAGGTTTTAGCGTGAGACTTTTTAGCGTCTCTGTTACGTTGCAAACTTTAAAAACATTGCCCCACCACCAAAAGTATAACGTTTCTCATTGGATAGACAGAATTTCTGTAGGCGGAGCTTAAGGTAAACATTGAGACCCTGATTGGTCAGATGAAAACACAGCCAGATAGTTTTATTTAAACCAACTTCGGTAAATTGTAGTAAGGAGAAGTAATGAGGAGTTGCTTCCGAGACAGCGAGGTGAGCGGAGCTGTGCTGCTCGCCGCCCCCTGACGGACACCGACAAGGTAAGGAACGCATGCGGTGTCGCATAACAGCGCATAAAGCTTCACTTAGAACTGCAGAAGTCTCATCTGTAACACCCCGTTTTTGCGTAATACTAGTGTCGATCGTCAATTAAAGCTCATGGTGTTCACATTTGTCACTTGAAATAAAAATCTGAATCGCGATGATTTTTCTGTTATATAGTGATTGAGAAGCCACATCAGCCACTGTAATTTACGACAAGTTAGATAAGTAATTAAAGATAACTGAGGGTCACTGTAGACAATTTTGATAGTTTTCTCTTTTGTGAAACTTAAATTAAACCTAGATTATAGATGTGATATGGCATAGGTCATCCTTCGATCGATTGTAGAACTTGGAAACCCATTCAGGGAATATTCGTTCACATTTTTGTTGAACGCAGTTGGTTTTTACCATCCTGTATTAAAACATCTCCTTTTATCAATAGTGCAATTTATAAACGATGTTTTGTGAGTAGAATAAAATTTCCAATGGTAAACTTAACTGCTTTTTCGACGTTATTTTACCAGCTAACTAAAAATAGGAAAGCCTTGAACCCTTTCCTCTAAATTTTGTTAGTATTAAGATTCTTTTACAGTGCAGTGGAGCTGACGCTGAGATCATTTAGTATTTGGTTATATCATCGCTAGTCTCACTGAACTCTTCTGAATTCTACATGTAATGTGTGGTCTGGCGTCTCCTTACCAGCAACAGGTCCCAGGTTCAAAGTAGTCAATTCCCTAAAAAACACGCTCAGAGCGTCGTTGCGCGAAAGTGGTAGGGAGACACGATATAGAACAAACAGACACCACCATGAATGTTTAGACACTCGCCAACAAAATTTATCCACAACAGCCACAAAAGCACAAGAAAAATCTATTATAGGGAACACCACTACAGCAAAAGCTGCTTCCTTCGGTAATGTTACCAAGAAGAGGAAGATCTTATAATATCTGTTCGCAAAAGATTCCAGTTTAATCCCCCATTCGGATGGGGATATTATAAGCATATTATAAACGAGACGGAACAGTTCAAGTTCCTAGGCGTTCGGATGGATAGTAAGTTGTTGTGGAAAGCCCATGTTCAGGATCTTGTTCAGAAACTAAATGCTGCTTTATTTACCATTAGAAAAGTATCTGAAATAAGTGACAGTTCAACACGAAAAATAGTCTACTTCGCATATCTTCATACGCTTATGTCATATGGTATTATTTTTCGGGGTAATTCTTCTGATTCAAAAAGTGTATTTTTGGCTCAGAAACGGGCTATTCGAGCTGTATGTCGTGTAAGTTCGAGAACCTCTTGTCGACCCCTATTCCATAGTCTTGGAGTTCTGACATTGCCCTCACAGTATATATTTCCTTTAATGTCGCTTGTTGTTAGCAATATTAGCTTATTCCCAAGAGTTAGCAGCCTTCACTCAGTTAATACTAGGCAGAAATCAAATCTGCATGTGGAATGTACTTCGTTGACTCTTGTGCAGAAAGGGGTGCACTATTCTGCTGCATCCATTTTCAATAAGCTACCACAAGAACTCAAAAACCTTAGCAGTAGCCCAAACGCTTTTAAGCCTAAACTGAAGAGTTTCCTCATGGCTCACTCCTATTCTGTCGAGGAGCTCCTGGAAGAGCTGAAAAATTAAGCAAAGTCCAGTGTTACAGTTGATTTTTTTATTTAAACTTACGAATTGTTGCCTGAATGCGTTTCTTGTATTTCATTTTATCTGTTTCTACTATCGTTTTATACTTTCATGTATTGACTCGTTTCATGACAATGGAGACTTCTCCTTAATTTGGTCCCACGGAACAATAAATAAATAAATACATAAATAAATAATAATCTCCGGGAGAGGACTGTCAAGAGGGAGGTGACCATGAGAAAAAGATTGTACAACCAAAGAAAGGGTAATGTTAACGTTCCGTGAGTCTGGGAGTGGAACATCAGAAAGCAGAAGGTGGTAGAGAAGCCAGAAAATCCCAAAAAGTAAAATGCAGAGGCTCAGTCTAGCGACGGCCGCTCTAAAATCAAGTCGACGCCCTTCCGGTGTTGGCGATAACAGCGCCTGGGGGCAGGAAGTTGCAGTTGATAAGGCGCGCGCAGCCACGCCGCGCTGCTCGTGGCTTGCTTCATTCGCTCTGAGGCAGCCGCACGGGCAACAGCACAGGATGCCACGAGCGCGCAGACGTTATTACAGACGTCAGAGAATGCCTGTTTATAAAGAAATAAGGACAGTTGGTATTAGCCTTGACAATCAAAATGTAGGCAATACCGAAATTAGAAAATCCTAGGTTTCCAGTTCATTCAGGATTAATTGTTCCAAGAGTGCATATGGAGTACATGAAATGATTGGATTTACAGAAGCACACTGGACTCACAGTTGGGAGGACAACGATTCAGACCCGCGTGTGGCCATTCTGATTTAGGTTTTCCGTGGATTTCCTAAATCGTTTGAGGCCAGTGCCGGGATGGTTCCTTTAAAAGGGCACGGCCGATTTCCTTCCCCATCCTGCCATAATACGAACTTGTGTACGAACTTGTGCTCCGTCTCTAATGACCTCGTTATCAACGGGACGTTAAACAATAAGCCCCTCCTACCCATTTTCAGATTAATAACACAAGGGGTTAAGAGGTACCAGCGATTCAGAAGTATCGGCTCATGCTGAAACGCCCACATTAGTATGTGGTCTATCCCTCACGAACGGAAATGCAGGCACTGACTCTGCCATCCAATCCATCGCCCAGATGGCGAGTACTGTTCTGAGATACGTAATCCACGCCTGCTAGACCAGGTCATGTAGTTCTGTAAGAACTGATAAAAGTTGTTGACTGACGAGTCGTACGAGTGCCTTCTTGTCCCACCACATCCAACAAGTGCTCATTTAGAGTTAAGTCCGGGGATCGTGATGGCCAGGGAAGTTGCTGCACGCCTTGGCAGAGCACCTTCAGTTTCACAGGCATTGTGTGAGTGAACGTTATCCTGATGGAACAATACATTACCTTCCTGTTGCAGTAATGTCAAAAGAACAGGTCTAACAACATTGTGCAAGTACTGATCACTGGCTAGCGTCCCTTCCAGAAACACTGAAGGTGTGCTTATTGCGCCCTAGAGCATAAGACATGGAGAGGGACCAGGATGCCGTGGAAGAATGCACACTAAGAGCCAGCACTCACCAGGTTTGCATACTACGCGCAAGCGACCGTCCCAGTGTGCAGGCAGAATCTGCTTTGGTTGCTGAAGACCACGGCGCGCCATTCCAAGTGAACCACTTACGGCATAAGTCGAGCCATGCACGTCGATGCTGTAGCCGGAGTGGAAGACGGGTTAGACATCTGCGTGCTTTCAGTCCCACAGCTAATAAGCAGTTCGCAGCAGTTCATGTTGACACGTCAGGGCTCACAAACCGTCTTATCTGTGCTGTGGTAATTATACAATCTGCTATTGCTGCCCTCACAACACGACAGTCCTTGCGGGCGTATGTGCTGCGCGGACGTCCAGAAACTCATCTAGGGGTGTGAGAACGTTCATGTTGCGCAACTGACGCACCACGTCCAACTTGTGTGACAATTCTCACAAAGCACCATCCCGTCACTCGATAGGCACAATTTGACCTATTTCAGACTCGCTCAGTTGGCTGTAGGAAGCACGAGAGCGTCTTCATGGGAGGGTTGCCTGCTTGCACCACAATAAGCCTTCCAGCTGTGAACATTGCCTGTTAAAGGGCAGCTATGCCATTACGCAATCTGTTGGTGGACGACGATGAAACTATTATCAGTGCAAATGTTCAAATGTGTGTAAAGTTCTACGGGAACAAACTGCTGAGGTCATCGTTCTCTATACTTACACACCACTTAAACTAACTTATATTAAGAATGACATACACACCCATACCCGAGTGAGGACTCGAAACTCCGGCGGGAGTCGCCTCGCAATCCGTGACGTGGCGCCTCAAACCTCGCGGCCACTCCGCGCGGCGACTCCACGCGGTCCATTATCAGTACATCCACTAATTCTCATGTCGCTTATGCAGTAACAGAATCAAATTCGACGATGGATTTCCAGGTGCACCAGTTTTTTGCCGGCAGTGAAGATGTACTGGACGTCAGTGATGTGAAATGGACGAGGATTTATGATCAGACGAGAATAGAGTTGCATCAGTATAAAATGATATAAACGGAGTAGGACTCCTTACAAATAGGAATGTAGGGCAGCGAGTCAGCTACGGTGAACAGTTCAGTGATAGGGTTGTTCTCACCAGAATCGATAGTAAAACAACATCGACAACAAGGTTCTGGTGTACATACCACCGTCGCAAACAGAGGATGAAGAGATAGAAAATTTATATTAAGATATTGAACTGATGGTTCAGTATACAAAGGCAGATGAAAATCTAGTAATTATGGGAAAAGGGAATGCGGTTGTAGCGGAAGGAGTAGAAGAAAGCGTTACGGGATAATATGGATTTGTATTACTAGGAGCGACAGGGGAAAAAGACTGAATTAGTAGTTGCAAATATTCTAAGAACCACAATAGGAGGAGATATATTTGGGAAAGGCCGGGAGATACGTGAAGGTTTCACTTAGATTACGTCATGGTCAGGCAGAGATTAAGGAAACGGATATTGTATTGTAATGCATATCCAGGAGCAAATAAAGACGCTCATCACAATTTAGTAATAATGAAGAATCAATGCCCAAAAAATGGAATACACAAGTGGTAAGGCAGTTTAGTTAAAGAGAAATGGAAATCTTAAAAAAATGCCGATCACAGAAGATAGAAAGGAACAAAGGTACAAAGAAGGCAGCAGCGAAGAAACCACGGATAATGGAAGAAACACCTCATTTAATCGAGGAAAGAAGGAAGTATAAAAAAAGTACAGTGAAATTCAGGAATACAGAAATACAGGTCATTAGACGAACGGAATAAATGGAAGCTAAGGCAAAATGGTTGCGTGAAAAACGTGAAAGAATCTAAAGAGAAGTAAGTATGGAAAGGACTATCTCAGAATACAAGGGCTATAACATTAAGGGGAGGTTTACTATCTTTGGCCCGAAAAAAGCAGGTTCCTTAAGAATTTTTTTCTCGGGATATGTTACATATATCGATGTCCAATTTGGTCAAAATGTTTATTTATATTTCCTCTACAAACTGGAATTTTTCACTGGAAATGCCGAAGAGTAAAGGCGGGAGTGCCGTCGGAACGAAACTAAATTTCGACGTAGACCTCCACGCGTGGTGTGTCACAGGTCAGCCGACTCGTCTGAAATCAAAATTGAGTCGACATTAGCGAAGTATATAAAATTTTTTAAGAGTTGAACCTCGCTTAAGTTATTTGGACCATAGGAAACAAAATGGAGACCATTTGAAAAAAAATAGGGTTTTTTCATCGATTTTTCGACTTCGTCAGCCAAGTAAAAATATTTATAGTTGATGGATCGGAATAAAAGTGGTACAACTCCTAGACAATTTAGTTAGCTTCGTCGGAAACAAAGAATGATGCCAATCGGTTCAGTAGATTTGAAGTTACCGGACCGCGAGATAAAAAAAAAGTCATTTGAGAAAAACGCGTTTGAAGTTTTGACTACATACAAATGCAATATGATGCAACTTACGTTCAATCTGCTATTCCCGGCCAATAAACTAGTCCTTCCTCGTCCTCATAGAGGGGGTTCTGCTCGATCTGCGCCTTCCTGCGCTGCTACAGAGCCGCTCGTACGGCCGGTGACAAGCGGTTTTCGGCGCATGAATCCGGTGGTCGTCCGAATGCTTGGCGAACTGCGTCGAATAGAGTCCCAGGGTGACTTCCATCGTTGTCATGTTCTTCAGAATTGCTGAATACCCTTCGTTGCAGCTGCTCACTGCCAGGAAAGTTGCAATCTCCACAGTCTTCGTACCAGAATGCAAGTGAGTGGGGCTAACTTCTAAACACACGCGTTGAAATTTTCATTTGAATTTTGTGTGTTTCCTCCGAAGCATCGGTACAATAACTCGTCCTCCGAAAGAGAAAAACTGGTGCGTGAAAAAGGCTGATTTCAGGCAGGTGTATATTTTGTGCAACAGCGAATAACAAACATTTCCGTTCCGTATTCGGAAAAACCGTTTCAGGGGTGGATTCTAAATACTTTTATGGATCCAAAAATGCAATTAAAAAATCGATTTTTTGAACCAAAAGATAGTAAACCTCCCCTTAAGAGTGCAGTGGGAATTCCAATGTTAAATGCAGAGGGGAGCGCGGATAGATGGAAAGAGTCCATTGACAACCACTATAAGGGGGAGGACTTGTCTGACGGCGTGATGGAAGAAGAAACAGAGTGGACAGGGAAGAGTTAGGGATCCAGTATTTGATTTAGAATTTAGAAGAGCTTTGGAAGACTTAACAACAAATAGGACAGAACGGATGGATAATATTCCTTCGCAATTTTTAAAATCACTGGGGGAAATGGCAACAAAACGACTATTAACGTCGGTCCGCAGAAATTATGAGACTGGTGATATAACCACCTGACTTTCGGAAAAACATCATCACACAATTCCGAAAACTGCAAGACGCGAGAAGTGCAAGAAATGTCGCAGAATCAGTTGAAGTTGCCTACAAGAATAACATACAGAATAAAGAAAATAAAATTGAGGTCTTTTAGGTGACGATTAGTTTCACTTTAGGAAAGGTCAATACAACAGAGAGGCAGTTCAGACGCTGCGATTGAAATGGAAGCAAGACTGAAACAAAATCAAGACACGTTCATAGGATTTGTCGATTTGGAAAATGATGCAAGATGTTCGAAATTCTGACAAAAATAGGGGTAAGCTATAGGAAAAGACGGGGAATATACAGTATGTACAATAACCAAGGTGTGAAAATAAGACCGGAAAACAAAGGACGAAGTGCTCGTATTAAAAAGGGTGCAAGGCAGGGATGTAGTCTTTCACCTCTCCTGTTCAATCCATACGTCGAAGAAGCAACGACGGAAATGAATAAAGTTCAAGAGTTGGAATAAAATTCAAGGTAAAAGAATAACAACGATAAGACTTGCTTATGACGCCGCTATCCTCAGTGAAAGGTAAGGAGAATTACAAGATTGGTTGAATGGGAAGAACGGTCTAATGAGTACAGAATATGGACTGAGAGTAAATCGAAAAACGGCGAAAAATAGAAAAACTGTAGTAGAAATGAGAACAGCGAGAAAATTAACAGCAAAATTGGTGATCACGAAGTAGGTAAAGTTAAGGAATTCTGCTGCCAAGGCAACAAAGTAACTTAAGAAGGACAGATCACGGAGGACATAAGAAGCAGACTAGGACTAGCAAAGAGGCTACTACTGATCCAGAGAAATCTACTAGTATCAAACATAGGCCTTAATGTGAAGAAGGATATACGTTTGGAGCACAGTATGTATGGTAGTGAATATGGATTGTGTGGTATCAGATGCGAATAGAAGCATTTGGGATATGGTGCAACAGAGGAATGTTCAAAATTAGGTGGACTGCTAAGGTGAGGAATGAGGAGATTCTCTGCATAATCGGAGAGGGAAACAAGGGACAGGGACAGGGACAGAATGGTAGGACAGCTGTTAAGAAAAAAATGGTTAAAATGGCTCTGAGCACTATGGGACTGAACATCTGTGGTCATCAGTCCCCTAGAACTCAGAACTACTTAAACCTAACTAACCCAAGGACATCACACACGTCCATGCCCGAGGCATGATTCGAACCTGCGACCGTAGCGGTCAGACTGATGGGCCTAGAACCGCACGGCCACACCGGCCGGCAGCTGTTAAGACATAAGGGAATAACTAAAATGGTTCTAGGGGACTATTTGCTGGAATACATCTAGCAAATAATTGAGGACGTTTGTTGCAAGCACTGCTCTGAGATGAAAGGGTTGGCACAGGAAAGGAATTCGTGGCGAGCCGCATCAAACGATTCAGAAGACTGATGCCTCAAGGATATAAGGAACCAAACTTGCATCTTTTGCTTCGTTTACTCACGTGAATAAATCTGTAAATCAAAATCAGTTATTGCACTACCCTTTTTATCAAACAGCACGCTTTTAAACGGACGCCAACTCCGGCACCGTTTAAGGGAATATAGCGCTTGGGTGGTGTAGTAGTTTAACACAGTTAAATCACCAAAAACACAAATAAGTTCACATTGGTACTCCCTTAAAGAACTAAAATTAACAACCGTGATGGGGGACTCTAAAACTTGCGGGGGATGCTAAATTTAGTCACATTTATCGCATACAATAAAGATGCAATAAAGCAGATAAGAATTCAGCAACAGAAAAGATGTAAAAGTCTAAAACTCAAATATGACATTGATCTCTATAGTTTCTCTAATCATATAAAAAAAATCTGTTTTGAATTTTAAGTAGTATCGGAGCAACGTTATATTTCCGAAACGGTGAAAGTTTCCCGTAGGAGAAGCAACTTCAAAATTAGCAGTTTATGTCTCGTGAATCATGTAACTCGCTGAAATGCATTAGTTTTTGTTGATTACTAAGATTCTCCGCTCTGGAAACGTTTCGTATCGAATTTCGTTTGCATTGTATAAGCATTTTCTTTTCTTTTTGCACCATTGTGAATATTTAACTCGTAACAAATATTATGTTCAAAGATTCTGTCTCTCTAAAAGCAAGTAAACACTCTGAACCTTAGGCATGGATCTCTGTAGTTTCTCAGAGCTTGACAGAAATCTGTTGTTATAATTAATATCAGAGTTACATTTTTTCCTTGAAAAAGGTAATTTTTTTGGCGTTCAGTGGAGTTTACTACTTGAGAACTAGCAGACAAAATGCTTTGCGCAAGGAAAGCGGTAACACAGTGAAATCCGACAGTGTCAGACAGCCTTTGGTGTACTGTTGGCAGCAGCAGTTAAGCCCATTCGCTGTCATATGCCCACTGATTGAAATAGGACCATACGAGTGTCATAAATAATATTTACAACCAACATGAGGGCAGTTACCAGCATCTAAGTGTAAGATGGATCTGCTCTCGCCGCTATTAGTACCCATCCAAGCCTTGTCTCACACTAAATTTGTTATATTTTTCTGTAGCATCATATTTAACAGACTCGAATTTTCCTCTTATCTTCATTTATATTTTTGCATGATCCGTATATAATCTCTGTACTCTATACCCAACTTTCACCAAATGAAAACTGTACATTTCCTGAAGATGTTCGACGACCGCCGATGTCACGTTTCGTATTGTTGTACAGTACTCTGACGTTTGCCCAATGAAAATGACTGTACTTCTTTCCAGATAAAAGGAAAATAGAAATACTTCAATGATTTTGAAATCTAGCCTCTTTTTGTCAGTGAAATTCCGACGTTCCTTTGACGAAATATTTCTTGCGATATGTACAATTTTCATACAATAAATCATTTTCATTGTTACAATGTGTGTCTCAGAAGTTCGACTGAAAGACTGTTTGTGTTAAAACTTGTGGGTGCTCATTAAGTTAAAAGTCTAAAAGTACCCCTTAGCATTGTAGACATTGAGGGGCAAACGAATTTATCTACATGCGACCAGTGACATCAAGTGTTTTATGATCACAGATCACAGAAGCTGTTTGTTATTGTTGACTTTCCAGCGATCCAGTGACGAATAAACCATACCACTTTTACTATTCCAGCCTGATAAGGGCCTCAGGCCGATTAGCAAATACTTGCAAAAAATATTTGTGGAAGGTCTTTTGCAAGCAACGCCTTTCGTGGATCATGAAGGACATTCATCCATGTGAATGCGAAACCAAATATGGTTTACACATCCCACATTAGGTATCTCGAGACTTACATCTAGGAATTTTCTGGCACACCCTAATACCTCTTATGAACGCCAAGCGGATACGCAATGGTGGCGATATAAAGGAATCACAGACCCCACTGAATGCATTTTATTTTAGGAGAAATACGTCCTATTTTATCCGTTATGCATCCGTGCATTAATATGGCGCTTATACTGCATCCTTGTTCTGTAAAGCAATACGCCCAGCAAAGGTTCCATGTCCCCACAACGTTTTTTGATGATTATGAGTCGCCCTTTATGCTTAGAGCAAATCGTGTTGACGTCACGATCACTCCGTTCACAAAAACTGTCCGTTGAGATACCTAGATACATTCACCCACTGTTTGTCACTGTTACGTAGATAGCCTTCGAAGATGCTTAAAACTATCTATTTATAATAAGGGCGTTGTCCATTTTTCTCAGGCCCTATTCGAATGTGGATGTGTGTGTGCGAACTTGATTCCCATATAGTTACTAGTAACGCAATCTGTATTTTGCATACAACCGTCTGATCAAAATTATCAGATCGATTCCACACCTCTGTGCTGGCTACGATTGGCATAAATTGGCTAGCAGTGTTCTCGTCGACAGATCCCTAGAAGGAACAAAAGTTTCACTCTCGATAATAGTAATCGATCCCATGCAATTTACTGCACTCTACGAACAGCAACACACCTGTGTTTCTGTATACACCTATCTAGGTCGTAAATGTAGCTGTATTTATGTACTACAGTGACAGTTATGTTGCTTCATTGCCTATTAAAACTATACATACTGCAACACACAGTCTATGTACAGCGTTTTGATGGTTGTGATGTGCAATCAGATGTGTATAAGTTTACGTGTGTACCGCGACAATCAATTTACCTCTGTTTTATTTTGCGTATAACATACTACGAAAACGCACTTGAAAATCGGAGTGATTTCACAAAACGTGTCATGTAGGTGATAAATTATTTTAGTTTAGAGCTATCTGGGTGGGTATTTGTAGGTGTTCTACGGTGGTTCAATGCTATTAGCCTAGGTGGACTGCGGCAAGCATTGCTATGTGTTTTGTACCGTTAGAGCAGTAAGGATTCTGATACATAGGTGAGAGCGCAGGTGAAAGGTGCAGCTATTACGGGGAGGTTAGATAAGCTTTGAAGTATAACGGAAACGTTTGGTGAACTGAAATGGGAATCCCTAGAGGAAGGACAACGGTCTTTTCGCAAAACATTACTGATAAAATTAAGAGAACAGCCATTTGTGGCTGTCTGCTGTATGATTCTGCTACCGCCAATACATTTGGGAAAGACAATATAAGAGAAATTAGGACTTAAATCGAAGCATATGGGCAGTAATTTGCCCCTCACTCTATTTACGTGTAGAACAGACTAGGGAACGACTAATAATGGTATAAGGTACCATGCACCATACACCACACGACGATAAAATCGGTTGTGCTTTGCATTTAGGTAGTCATAACGGGTATTGACTTCACGATGCAAACAACGTCATAGGTGCCAAAACTGCCCAGCTCTGCAGCCCAAGTAGCCACATACAACATAATGAAGGACAGGTTGTTGTCGCATCGCCTCAGATGAGTTATCGGAGTCCAAACATTCTCAGCGGCCCCGACCTGCCGTGCCACACCGTGCTTACCGCCACTTGTGATGTCAGGATACTCTGTAAGTATTATTGCAACACGTGCTGACGATGAACAGTCGAATTGTTCTGGTATGTAACTACTGACTGTACGTATTAACTGTTCTAAGGAGATGACGAGCAGCACCATTCCTGATGATGCTACTGCCAAAACTATACGCTTAATAGCAAGTCGACCAACCACGTTCTTTGTGTTCAAAACTCCAATCGTGTTTTCCAGTGGTTCACAGAAGGGTATTGTGGCTTTTGAATCTGTCGCCCTTAACAGGTAAGTTAGGAATTTTCTGTCTCAACATAGAATTTCGCAGCTTGTTATAACATTTAACAAGATTCTTAATGAAGAAAAAGCTGTTTGTAAAATACAACACCTAGTATTGCTGCACCACGACTAAGTACAGGGTTGGATTTGTGCAATTCTTGTAAAGTTCCGCAGCTGTGGCTGGAGGACAGTAGTTAAGGGACCGAATGGTAGATACGGGCGATGTTGATATTGAGCAAACTGTTCAGCGATGCAGGTTTATGACACCAAATGGTTCAAATGGCTCTGAGTACTATTTATTTATTTATTCATTGCCAAATTATAGATCTGTTAACTGATGTTTAAAACAGGTCGTACATCTTACAATTTTCGTTTTTCATCTTTTTACAGTTTTCTTTCCTTCTGAGTACTATGGGACTTAACATCGGAGGTCATCAGTCCCCTAGGACTTACATATACTTATACCTAACTAACCCAAGGACATCACACACATCCATGCCCGAGGCAGGATTCGAATCTGCGACCGTAGCGGTCGCATGGTTCGAGACTGAAGCGCCTAGAGCCCCTCTACCACAGCGGCCGGCCTTTACGACTTCGGCCAGAAGACACGGCCCGGAATGCACGGTACACATGTGTGACGTAACCAGGTCGGCACAGGGCACTGACGTGCAGTGGAGAGCCCATACATGGTAGTTACAACAGCGCCTGGTGGCCTTCGTGCAGGGGCCGAAGCGGGTTGAGGAAAGATGACGTTGTAGTTATTAACGCGCACTCCAGAGGAGCCACGTCAGAGGAGTAAGGAAAAGACGTATAAATAAGGGAGCCAGGAGGCTAAAATGAGGCAGTCGTGTCGCCATACTGTGCGCGTCTTTCTCCAGAGAGTGTGACGATTGTTTAAGTTGCAAGCCAGATACTATGACTTCGGTGACGGACAGCAGTGGCCATCTGACCCACTGAAACTACCGCCAACCTCCGATGCAAAGGTGCGCTGTACATGAGGCAGGTCAGGCCGCAACCTGGAGCTGCACCGGTGCGAGGAGGGAGAGGGCTGCTGGCCTCCACTTATGGGTGACATCGTCCAGCGGACTGGAATCTGTCGTCCGCAGGAGCGGGGCCGGGGTGCGAAATCGTGACCTGCCAGGTGCAGAACTGCCCTGGGTGGAAGGCCAGAGCTGCCAAGGCTCACTAGACCGACGGTGGACAGCTGTTTCCCTTCGGCCCACTACACAGATTCACGAGTTGCAGGAGGAGTCAGCCGTATCCAGTGGTTGGTTGGGGTTGTTTGAGGTAGGAGGACAAACAGCGAGGTCATCGGTCTCATCGGATTAGGGAAGGATGGGGGTAGGAAGTCGGCCGTGCCCTTTCAAAGGAACCATTCCGGCATTTGCCTGGAGTGATTTAGGGAAATCACGGAAAACCGGAATCAGAATGGCTGGATGTGGGATTGAACCGTCGTCCTCCCGAGTCCAGTGTGGGTGTCCCGTGGTACCAGAGCAGCCAACACATGCGACTGCCGACTGCCACTTAGCCGTGGCGTGATAGGAGCTCTACATGTGCAAGACTGGGCGACCGGACGCCGATGGAGCAGATTCCGGCATTACCATTGGCGCACTGTGCAGCGTTATCACCGTTATCAGCGAAAGGCCGGCTGTGTACTTTCAATGAAATAAAGTCAACGGCACGGTTGCCGGTGATCCCCTGCACACTTCGGCGTCAGTCACCCCTGTCTCCAAAACCATTCCTCTCAGTCGCTCTGGCATATTACAGCCCCTGAGGTCAGGGGGTTGTAACAATATAATAACTGAGCCGTGGCGACTGGCGCTAGTTTATGCTCCACTTGCGTCGCCGATATCGACACTCGTCTGGTGTTGTATCTCTGAATGTTCCGCCTTGGTTTTCCGGCTTCGCATATGGCAAGGATGTCTCTCCGGTCGGTGTTCAACGAGGTAATATGTTTTGAAGGCACGCCCTCATCTCGATCCGCTGTGCCTGGGCCTCTCCGTCCTTGCCATTTTGACACGCGCCGGGTGTAAGGTGCTGATTAGTGTAAGCGTTTGCGTGCGAAACGGTGGCGGGTCCGTCATCTCATGCTGGACATCTTCTCATCGCGTAACTGGAAGCATGAATGAAGTATGATTCACATTCTGCTGTTAACCTGTGAATATTTGTGAAACTTACGGTGGCATGTTGTATCTTCCGAGGATCAGTTAAGGATGGCTTTGAATAAGAGAGTGTTATACGAAATTTACGAAGTCTAAGGCTTCAAAGTGTTGTTTACGTGGAGCGGAGTCTAATTATTTCGGCAAATTCAAAAGGGAATAGAGTTTTACTGCTTGTTTTGAAGGTTCCTTGCAGTGTTAACTAGATGCATTATGTTAATTTGGTTTTAGACTTTCTTTTAATATGAAGGGTAGAGCTTTGATAAGTCAGTGTAATTTTAATTTTTCTTTTATTCGGTAAATGTCTCAGTTTGGTTTTCAGTTATGTTACATATAGTCACGTTGTTAGTAAGTTGAATCACGAGCTGAATTTGTCTGCCGCGTGAATTATTTGCTGTTGTAGAAATGGTGTGGTATGTGGGGCAGATGGGGTTTGTCGCCTTGGCTGGCAGGCTGATCATCTTCGAAATTGATTGGAGGTTGCTTTCTACTTATTTGTTCCGAGTATCACCGTGTGATATGGCTCTAAGCACTATGGGACTTAACATCTGAACTCATCAGTCCCAAAGACGTAGAACTGCTTAAATCTAACTAACATAAGGACATCACACACATCCATGCCCGAGGCAGGATTCCAACCTGCGACCGTAGCAGCAGCGCGGTTTCGGACTGAAGCGCCTAGAACCGATCGTCCACAGTGGCCGGGACACAATCATTAGCCAAGGAAGATGCAAGACTCTTATCGTTGCTCACAATAACATTTTCTACAGCACACTACAGAGCGAGGTGGCGAAGTGGTTAGCACATTGGGCTTACATTCGGGAGGACAACAGTTCAAACCCATGTCTCGCCATCAAGATGTAGGTTTTCCATGATTTCTCTAAATCGGATTTCCTTTCCCATCATTGACACAATCCAAGCTTGTGCTCCACCTCTAATAACCTCAATGGCGATGGGAAGTTAAACACACTATTCGTTGCTTCTTGCCTACTAGCACACTGAAATCGTTATCTGCTGTTAAGTAGTATTGCTCATATGTAGGAGAATTTGGCAGTTTTGTCTTGATACCATGTCACTGATATGTCTGTCTTCCCACACTAAAGCTCATACATGTGACATCATCGCACAAGTATATATAGTGCCTACATTAAAGTACTCTAGCTTCTGCCACAAATTCAATTTACTCCCTCTGTGTAATGCTTTTTCTAAACACACAAATCATGTAGGCAAGGAATTATAATTGGTATGCAACAGAATCGTACATTTTTCCAAGCAGTACATTACGGTACACCACTGTATAGCGAAGTGTACACAGTGGCCTGCAGTGCAATCCTCTCATTGTAACAGGGTGATAGAAACCTGCTAATAAACTGCAGCTATCAAATCCTCAATTTCCCTACACACCATGCGGCGCGGCACGATTCTTTTTTACCGCCCTGCCAGTGTCCAGCAATGTTCATTTGTCTAGCTAAAAGCTGTAGTAGAAAATACTAGACCACTACTGTCTAGTGCATGTCGCAACATACATAGAATTGTCCGGTAAACGGGATGTGGCCAGCTACTGAAATAAAAGTTTTAACTTGGCAATGTAAATTTTAAGGTTTTTTTTTACGATAAAGATCACAATTAATACTGCCAAGTCCGAACTAAGTGGTTACACAATGTGAAGTTCCCACGCACACCACAATCACACACGTAGCCAGTTTATGGTATATAAACCCTTTACCAAAGTTAATAGAGTTCACTGGATCGTTTAGTTATGAAAATGCTCGCTCAAATGTTGTGCCCTCTGCTCTACACGTAATACTTGTTCCAGTCTTAGATCGCACAACACGCCATGCGGTTTTAACTAACAGTCAAAAGCAATAATTTTGATATTCCGTCCGAATTTCCACACTACTTCCACTATACCGTCACTTAAACACACTTTGTACTACTTCGCGAACTCGTAATTAGCATTTTTCTTTGATTTTACAGCACTTTCGTCGGGGCTGCTTTCGATGAGATGTTACTAGTTCGAACACTCAGCCCCGACTGACCTAGATTACACCAAAGGCTTTGTTCCCAGCATAGACTGGCGCGAGCCTGCATTTTTCTGATTGGCTGATATCACAAACAGCAAATCAGGTTGCAGTATTGTCCCACGCTTTACTTCAATGACCAATCATAGTAAAACATTTCTTTCTATGGCAATCGCTAAATAAATAAATTTAGAAAAGTATCAAATATAAAATTACTCCTTCCGAAATTACCGATTAATTTGTGTTCTACTCACGATTTATTAGTACCATAAACTGACTGCACATTTAATTATAGTAAATCCCTTGTATAGTTTAACTGGTACTTCGTGAATAAACAAAATAATTTTCATTTACTTCTGTTCTTCTTCACTCATGCAACACTCACACTGCTAATTACTACACATATAAAACAATTATAATTGGGCAAATACATTTAATATTAATCAAAGATAACTTTACAACACTGTTTTGACTACGACTGTTAGTACTGTCGGTCAACTGCTGACCTCTGCCGCCTACTAGTACAACTACGTGCAGCTCTGTAACTCAGGTCGCTGTCAGCTGGTGACATCTGTCGATGACTCATGCTGAAAACAATATCGTCCTAACAAGTGACAGGAGCGATGCGAAGGCGCTACGCCTCAACCACAGATACAGAATGTGTGTATGTAACACACAGAGATAGTAGTAAAGTTCAAGGATTTGACTTTATCCTTTTTTAAACACACAACCCATTTACACTGTCTTGGTGTCTCAGTTTCCTTTGTGGGCATCCGTAGTGTAGGGTTCATCTGGGGAAGGTTTCAGAAGTGGATCCACCCTCATTACCCATTAAGTCAGGTATTTTCTCGATACACAAGCATTATGCTGGGAACCTTATATGTCATGGATTCACCTGCACTATATCCAGGATTGCATCTGGAGGTGAACGCACCAGTATTAGGTCTGGGGGAAGATCTGAATGTGGATCCACTTGTGTAAATCCGGGAATGTGCCTGGATGTGGATCCACCAGCGTTGGGTCTGCCATAACAGCCAGAATTATATCCACATGCTTTACATCCAAGGCAGCGTCTGGATGTGAATTCACGTGTTAGATCCAGGGGGAAAGTTTGGGGTGCTCCCCATGAGAAACTGACCCTTCATAATAGGATAATTGTGTTATGTGAGTTTACAAAGGGATAAAGTCAGCTTCTCAAACATTCATATTTATCTCTGTCTGTTACACACTTATATCCTGGATGTGTAGTGTATAGACCTTTGAAAGCTGCAGTTGATCAGCACATTTGTATCATCCAGTTAAAAGTGCTATGCAATGTGAGGACAGCACTCCTGGGGTACCATGTACACTCCACTGTGCTAATAGCAGCTCAGTGTTGTATCACAGTGAGCTGGTTCAAAAAATATTTGATTCTGTCAATCATAATCCCTTGTCTAAACTTATTTAAAGATATGCTTAGAAAAGGCATTATACAGAGGGAGTAATTGTAATTTTTAGTTGAAGAATAAGAATATTAATGCAAACACTACATATAACTGTGGGATGACAACACACATGTTTACTTCAATAGTGGAAAGACAGAGACATTATGTCAGGACGAAACTATCATATTCCTCCACACGTGGTGAATACTACCGCACACTGGATCGTAACTTCAATGCGACAATGGAATTCTTCCAGGGAACCAGTAAGGCTATTTTAAACAATGGCAAGACTGTTACATCTTCCTTGGATAAAGACTGTGGTATTGCTGTACTGCAAGAAAATCTAAATATGAAGTGGATTATTTTTGTGTCGCTTTATGGAAACCTGTTTAAATTTATTAAATGCCAATAAACAATATTTTTGTTTTCTAAAGCTGTGCTCACTCTACTCTGTACCAATCATCCCTCCGTGTGGTGGAGCAAATAATAATGCAGGCTTCTGTTATTTTGTGGATGTTAAAATCTTTGGCGAAACAAGCCATTCACTATGAGAAACGTGTGTTCTCATTCCAGGACCTTGTGAAGGTGATATAGCATATATCAAAGTTCCATTTTATAATGGATGATACCTAAAGGAATCAGTGTGTTGAGCAGACTTGAACCATCATCTATAACAAAATTTGTAAGATACTCTGCTAAAAAAATTGGCTGACAGGCATACCATAGATGTTTAGCTTTGCTAGACCTGCCAGATAAGGACAATTACAACATATTTCTCACACCCACATACATCTCATGGCATGTACATATCTCTGGTGCCTGATGGCCTTGAAACTCGCTCCGCTCATGGCACTTGAAGAGAGTGGGGGAGCCAGCATCTGGTAGGGGTTGTGGAGGGGTCCTCCAGCCTGAGACCCTGCACCTATAGCATTAGTCTTCCTCTAGACAGAATACTGGACAGATGCATGTGGAAACCAGAGACTATCTCTAAATAAAGTGCGTTTTGTCTACCATTACCTTTCCTACACTATGGTGGAGACAGTATTTAGACCGCAATTTGTTGCTTGGACACTATAAAGTGCTAGATCGACGGCAGTGGTAAGGAATGTGGCAATGCATCTACATCTACATCTCCATGGATGCTCTGGAAATCACATTTAAGTGTCTGGCAGAGGGTATATCGAGCCATCACTATGTCGTGGTACTGGCCAAAGAAGAGCCATACAGTGCTGTAGACGTAGTGACAGATCTGTGGTCAGTCAGGCGTGATCTGTGGACTGTGATTCCATAGCTTACTCCTTATTCAGAGATACATTTCTGTGATTAGCTGTTATAACCATACATACTAATAATCCAGTTATAAAGTAGAATTTTTATGATTATTTGGTGCATATTTGGTTTATTGCTTACACTGAGGTGAGAAATGTCATAGGATAGCAATATGCACATATACAGATGGTGCTAGTATTGGGTACACAAGTTATAAAAGGGCAGTATGTTGACAGAGCTGTCATTTGTACTCAGATTATTTACGTGAAAACATTTACGATGCGCCGGCCGCGATGGCGGAGCTGTTCTGGGCGCTACAGTCTGGAACCGCGCGACCGCTACGGTCGCAGGTTCGAATCCTGCCTCGGTCATGGATGTGTGTGATGTCCTTAGCTAGGTTTACGTGGTTCTAAGTTCTAGGGGACTGATGACCTCAGAAGTTAAGCCCTATAGTGCTCAGAGCCATTTCAGCCATTTACGATCCGTTTATGGCTGTGCTACAGGAATTGACAGACTGAACATGGATTGGAAGTTGGAGCTAGATGGGACATTCCATTTCAGAAACCGTTAAGGAATTCAGTATGTGTCAAGAGTGGGCTGATAATTCCAAATTTCAGGCATTACCACTCACCATGGACAAGGCAGGGACTGCCTGCCTTCATTTAATGACTTACAGTAGCGGCGTTTGGGGAGAGTTGTCAGTGGTAACAGACAAACAACATTGCCATAAAATAGCTGCAGAAATCAATGTGGAACGTTTTAGAAATGTACCGGTTAAAACAGTGCCGCGAAATTTGGCGTTAATGGGCTATGGCAACACACTACCGACATGAGTGCCTTAGCTAATAGCGCCTTTCCTGGATTCGTGACCACATTAGCTGGGCTCCAGACGACTGGAATACCGTGGGCTGGCCAGATGAGTCCTGATTTCAGTTGGTAAGAGCTGAGGGCAGGATTCAAGTGTGACCCAGACCCCATGAAGCTATGGACCCAAGTTGTCAATGAGGTACTGTGCAAGCAGATGGTGGTCCATAATGCCGTGGGTTGTGTTTACCTGGAATAGACTGGGTCCTCTGGTCCAACTGAACCGACTGTTGACTGGAAATGGTTATTTGCAGCCATTCAAAGATGATGCGTTCCGTTACAACGACGAAATTTTAATGGCTGACAATGCACCATGTCACTGGGCCATAGTTACTCGCTGTTGGTTTGAGAACATTCTGGACAATTCAAGCAAATGGTTTGGAATTCTATCACATATTTGTGGGGCCCAATTGAGAGATCAATGTGTGCAAAAATTCCTGCAATGGCAACACTTCCACCATTGCATAAAGCAATAGAGGCAGCAGGGCTCAATGTTTCTGCAGGGGACTTCCAACGATTGTTGAGCCCATTCTGTGTTGAGTTTCTGCTCTATGATGAGGAAAAGGAAGTTCGACACAATGTTAGGAGGTACCTCATAACTTTTGTCACTTCGGTGAATATTGTTTTGTTAACCTATGACGCAGTGTATTCTCTTGGAACACAAAGTCCTTTCTCAGAATGAAGGCTTCGGTATTTGCGGACATTGTGGCAGTTAGCAATGGGACGTCAGGAAATGTTGTGGTGTTCTTTATTATACTATTATGGAATGTCAAAGTTCCTTATGTCAGTAATATTTACTGCCATTTTCAAAGTGGGATATACTTGCTGATGATGTTCCATCTCACTACCTTGCCTGTAGAGGAGGAAGGGATGAATTGAGAAAATTGTTAATTACGAAAATGATATTAATTTGTTGCTATTGTGTGTAAGAAACAGCTCCCAAAACACACACGTTTCTTTCGCTAGAATACAGACTACACATGAATGATGAAACTCATAAAATAGGGATGATAAAAAAGAGATGGGGAGGGAGACAGGTGAGAGAGTCTAGTGATCATGCCATACTAGAACATTGTCCCAGTATTGGACGTGTGACTCGGTGATCTTGCCTTGTGCTGCGAGATCTTGCAGGTGACCATGTTATAGTAGGACAACGGCCCTCTTTGTCATTGAACCTGCACTGCTCTAGTACATTTAATAACGTCCTTATTTGTCTATTTATGCCGAATATGCTGTCCTGCGGCTCAACAGAATGCCACTCTCGCAGTGCTGGAGGCAGCAGGTTTGTTTGTAAATTATCTCTTCTTCACTGACAACAACGAATTTTTCTACGGCGGCATTTTCAGATGAAATCCAGTTTTCCGTGAAACAGCTGTACAAAACAAGAGCAGCAGGAACTTAAGGCTTATCTGCCTTGGTTTTGTAATAAGTGCGCCACCTGCGACAGTAAGTCGACAAGGCCGCCGCAGACAGGATTACAAAGGATTTCTTTCAGGCGGTGCTAAGAGCTAGCGGTAAGATTATGACGACGAAAATCCTTCTTGCCTTAGTTCTTTCAACATTTAATTAAGTTGTCTTCTCTCGCGTACTAAACCGGGTCGCCAAAAGTCACGGAAAGTACCGTCCTGTTTCAAAAGGCTCTGTGTATGGCTAAATGCGACATAATGAGCGAGAGTAGACATCGCCATCCGGGCAGCGGCCTGTTTCAGATGTCTGTTGTGAACATAGAAGAGGCAAGCGATGCAGTCGATTTTGAAGGTGTGATACTGATCGTTGCAAGATGCATTGATCACTGTACTCGGATGTTACTCAAGAACTTGGCTGGTCGATTTGAACTGTGTCCAGGATCGACCTCAAAAGCACAGTCAGTATTTCCACAATGTTTTCCGTGAAACAATATGCAACAGCAAATGAACATATTCTCGATTTCTGATGGGGTAGTGAATTAGGCTAGTAACAGTTTTGTCAAAGCTTTCATTTACCGCTTTAATTGGACTAAACATAAACTCGCTAATGTCGTTAAATTTCTAGCATCACTTCTTAGATAATGATCCGATTTTTTCCCTTTATTGTTATTTCATACCCTTGCCCCATGTGGGCTGTAAATGGCACAGTTCACCGCTCTTGTGCCAACAGAAGACATAAAACAACAGAGGAGAAGGGTATATACATAAAATACGGGGATAAATATGGGAGTTAAAATACCAGATAATCAAAAAGTCAGTATAAAGTTGAAAACTTAATAAACCACGGAATAATGTAAATAGAGAAGTAAAAATTGACACACATGCTTGGAATGACATGGGGTTTTATTAGAACCACCCCATATTGCTAGACGCATGAAAGATCTCTTGCACTCGTCGTTTGGTGATGATCATGTGCTCAGCCGCCACTTTCGTCATGCTTGGCCTCCCAGGTCCCCAGACCTCAGTCTGGGCGATTATTGGCTTTGGGGTTACCTGAAGTCGCAAGTGTATCATGATCGACCGACATCTCTAGGGATGCTTAAAGACAACATCCGACGCCAATGCCTCACCATGCATCAGCAAACGATGAGCGCAAGAGATCTTTCACGCGTCTATGGGGTGGTTCTAATAAAACCCGATGTCATTCCAAGCATGTGTGTCAATGCCTCCGGATATGCTTTACACGGCTGTTCACAACATTACTCCTCGATTACAACTATTGTTGAGGAATGATGGTGGATGTATTGAGCATTTCCTGTAAAGAACATCATCTTTGCTTTGTCTTACTTTGTTATGCTAATTACTGCTATTTTGATCAGATGAAGCGCCATCTGTCGGACATTTCTGGACTTTTGTATTTTTTTGTTTCTAATAAAACCCCATGTCATTCCAAGCATGTGTGTCAATTTGTACCTCTCTATCTACATTATTCTGTGATTTATTCAGTTTTCAAATTTATACTGACTTTTTGATCACTCTGTATATAATAAGAGTGGTAGTTTCATTAGACACATTTATCTAAAATCTACATAGAATTAAAATGACACTCGGCGTAGACGTAGCACATAAACACTGGCGGCATGAAGAGCACAATTAAAAACGGCTTTCACAGTAATGAGAGCCACACTGGACGACGACACTGAACACACACTGTGGTTATGTTACACACATGGCGAGCACCAAAACATGACAATGTAGCTGGATTGAAACTGGAAGGACCTACCAAGAGAGAGGAGGTCAGAAAGAGGGAAAGAGAAAAGATAGGGGGTCTGTGGAGGTGGGGGGCAGGAAGGGGAGAGCCGACAGCACACCAAGAGGTAGGAGACTGGGAGGGTGGGGAGTGAGCAGCCCAGGAGGGAGCGCAAGGACTGGGAAAAGAGAATGACAGGGTGAGGGGAGTAGGAGGGACGAAACAGTTAAGAGGGAGGGGAAGGAGAGGGAGCCTGAGGGAGGAGGGGAGGGGAGGAGGAGGGTCAGAGTTGGAAGGAAGGATAAACATTGCAGTGAAGCACATCATCTGGGACGGAGAAAAGTTGGAAGTTCTTTTGGGAAAGGAAGCTAAGGGTATGGATATGGAGAGAGGGTGGGACACATCAGTTGAGGCTCGCAGCAGGCAGGGAGTGGAGAGGAAAGGAGACACCAAGAGGTGATACGGATGTGTTCAAGGAAAAGGAGAAGATGTGGGAAGTGCTGAGGTCAGGGAGGATCCTCATGGGGGATGGGAAACAGATACGGAAAGCGAGGCACAGCGCATGGCGTTCAAGGATTTTTAGGGATTATAGAATTTAGGAAGGGCGCAGATCGAAAATAATCTGATTTTGCATCGTAGCTTAGAGCAGTTCATACTAATCTCATGCTCGAAATTTTTAAAGAGAGACATAATGTCACATTAAGAGTCAGCTTCATAGGGGTACTGTTATTCAATTGAAGGGGCACTGTAAGAAAGTGCTAATCCACAATGTAGTGAGGAAGAGTCTTATCACGTAAAACAAAAGAGTGTTTTAGAATAGAATGTATGCTCATAATAAGTAGTTCAGTATCCACCAGTACAAACGCTGTCTACAGAACAAACTGTTTTCTCTTATTTCGTTATTACAATATATACTCTAGTGGGTTAGCACTTTCTTCCGTCGACCCTTTCAATTATTTTCTGTCGTTGATTGCACCTGGAAATGATTTCATATACTAAAGTACATATGCAACCTATGATGGGAAGTAATTGCAGGAAGGTTGCAGAAACACTAGCTAACTAACATTTACGTTCGCAGATGAAGCTTCATGCATATTTCATATTTGGCGAATATGTCTTCTTACTATGGTCAGTACTCTTACACTTAGTCAGTTACCAAACGATCATCTGTTAGTTTTTCTCATACGTGCCTTCTAAAGTCAATTCTTCGCGTTTCTAGATTTTCGTGTCGGGTTTCGTGACCTTCTCGTATTTCAAAGGCATGCATTCCCGAGTGCGAGCCTGTAGACAATATAACACGTACTGTTCAAGTTTGTAAAATTGTGACTTTATAATGGCGTACCTGACTTCGTAACAATCTTTCACTCAAAATGATCCTCCAGTCAATGAGTCGACACAAACAGTCTTACTCCTTATCCGCGAAGCTAAACCGTTGAAGATCCTGCGCTACAGAAACATCAAAAAATATACTTACTACGTCATCAGCAGTTAACAGGGTTTACACGTAGAGTAGTAAGACCGCGTTATTTCTCTCTGACTCTGGAACAGCCGTTATTCGCCCGAGGGGACAGCTCGGTGGACGTGTGACCCCTAACAAAACTGCGGAAACCAGAGACCTGTGTAGTGCTATACTTCTGAAAGTTTTAACATTGTACTGACCATTATTTACCGTGTGTTATGTAACAGTGCGGAGGCGGGAACATAGTTTTTGGGCTACGTGTCACGAACATTTACGGCGCTAGGAAGCTACCGTCGGCTGACGCAGCGGAACGCGTCGTCATAAAAATGCGGGCGCCATTTAACCTCGCTCACTTGTTTTGTTGTGAGCCGTAAACATTACGGAGCGGTGTTTTTCTGGTGCACGCTCACTCGCAGCGTGATGGAAGCTCAGAACGCGGCTCCGGGGCGAACTGCCGGGTGAGCGAGGGAAACTCCCAGGCATCAGTACCGAAGTCCTTCTCCCAGGAGTGACCTAGTTTACGCTCCCTGTAACATGACTGTCAATGTGAGAGCCATTCCACAGAAGAGTTTGAAGGAACCCCCGTTGTTCAGCAATGCGAAACAAAAAAGGAACATCAGCGTTTAACGTTCCGTCGACATCCAGGTCATTAGGAACGGAATGCGGAAGAGCAGGCGAAGAAGTCGTACTTGATACTTTTGGTAAAGATACCACGGCAGATACTCTCAGCTGCGTGACAAGTAGTGGTTAACTTATTCAACGATAAATCAAGCTGACTCAGTGGATCCTCGTCCAGTTCCAAACTGCTCATTATATCCGCGTAAAAGTAATTTCTTCAATGAATGGTTTGCTTATAAATCTACGCTTGGAGATTTATCGAAGCGGAGCATTTTAAATCTAGACTTCTATAGCCGTTTCTTTTTTTAATATACATAGAAGTTACACGGCTGTGTATATGCATCATCGTGCTCATTGTTCCAATATCTCTTCTGCACACAAGAAACTTGAATGAAAACAGAAACACGCCACGAATTCCTCTCGCCAGTCAACATTTTCATCTCAGGGTAGCACTTGCGACCTACGTACTTGATTATTTTCTGGATGTATTCCAACCTCTTCTCCCCCTGCCTTTCCCTCTATTAGCATGGGAGTTATTCTCTGATGTCTTAATGGGTGTCCTACCATCCTGTCCCTTCTTCTTGTCAGTGTTTTCCGCATATTACTTCCCTCGCCGATTCTGCAAAGAACCTCCTCATTCCTTACCCTACCAGTCCACCTAATTTTCGACGTTCTTCTTTAGCACCACATCTCACATGCTTCAGTTCTCTATTGTTCCGGTTTTCCCAGACTCCCATATTTCAATACTATGCAATATAAAATTATAGTCTCAGGCATTTATTTCTCAAATTAAGGTCTATGTTTGATGGAAACTTATCTTTGCCATGAATGCTGTTCTTGCCTGTACTAGTCTGCTTTTTATGTCCTCCTTACTCCATCCACCACAGATTATTTTGCTGCCCAGATAGAATTCCTTGACTTTGGCTACTTCGTGATCCCCAATTCCGATGTTAAGGTTCTTGTTGTTCTCATTTCTTCTACTTCTCATTGCTTTCGTCTACATTAGATTTATATTTGTGAGAATTTGTAGTAAATTCCTATGGGACCAAACTGCTGAGGTCATCGGTCCCTACGCTTACACACTACTTGAACTAATTTACACTAAGGACAACACACACAGCCATGCCCGAGGGAGGGCTCGAACATCCAACAGAGGAAGCGGTTCGAACCGTGGAAAGGCACCTAAGACCCCACGGCTACCCCGCGCCGCTATCTTCCGTTTACTCTCAATCCATATTGTGTTCCCACAGTTGGAACAGTTGGGGAGAAAGACTTCAGCTCTGTTTAACACTTCTTTCGATCCGAGCGCTTCGTTCTTGGTATCCCACGCTTATTGTTTCCTCTTGGTTCTTGTACGTATTGTATATTATCCGTCTTTCGCTGTAGCTTACCACTACCTTCCTTAGAACTTCAGCCAGCTGTCACGATGTAACAGTGTCGAATGCATTTTCAGGTCGACAAACCCCACGAACATGTATTGATTTTTCTTCAGTTTTCCTTCCATTATCAGCTGGAGCGTGAGAACTGCCTCTCTGGTGCCTTTACCTTTTCTAAAGCTAAGCTTATACTTATCTAACAGATGCTCAATTTTCTTTGCCAGTCTTCTGCTTATTATTCTTTCCTGCACCCTGGATGCTTGAACTGTTAAGCTGATTGTGCAATAATTCTCGCACTTGTCAGTTCGTGCAGTTTTCGGAGTTGTGTGGAAGATGTTTTTTCGAAAGTGATATGGTATATCGCCAGACTTATACATTCTACACACCAACGATAGTTATCGTTTTGTTGCCCCTTCCCCAATGATTTTAGAAATTCTGATGGAATGTGATCTTTTTTTTCTGCCTTACTGATCTTAAGTCCTCCAAAGTTCTTTTAAATTCTAATACTGGATTCCTTATCTCTGGTCTATTGACTCCTGTTTCTTCCTCTACAACGTCGTCCGACAAGTTCTCCCTCTCATAGAGGCCTTCAGTGTACTTAGACCTTTCCACCTATCCACTTTTTCCTCTGCATTTTGCAGTGAAATTCTCTTAAGACTATTAATGTTACAGCTTTTACCTTTAAGTTCTGCGAAGGTTGTTACGACTTTACTGTATACTGATACAGTCCTTTCAACAATCATTTCTGTTTCGATTTCTTCGCTTTTTTCATATAACCATTTAGCCTTAGATTTCCTGCACTTTCTGCTTCCTTCAATCGGAAGTGACATATATCTCTGTATAGCTAAATTTCCTTGAACATTTTTGTACTTTCTTCTTTCGTCGATCAGCTGATGTATTTCTTGTTTTACCCATTGTATCTTCGCTGTTATCTTCCTTGTACATATATTTTTCTTTCCTGTCTCTGTAACTGTCATTTTTATGGATGTCAATTCCTCTTAAAAGTAACTACCTCCTCAGCTATTCTTTATCGCAGTAGATACAGCCTTAGAGAATTTCAGGCATTCCTTAGTATTTCCGTATTCCACTTGTTTGCATATTGTTTCTTCCTTGGCTAGTCTCTTAAACTTCATCCTACTCTAGACGTACATAAAGCCAAATATGTTGACATCTTTGTAGACTGAAACTTCCTGGCAGATTAAAACTGTGTGCCGGACCGAGACTCGAACTCGGGACCTTTGCATTCCGCGGGCAAGTGCTCTATCGACTGAACTACCCAAGCACGACTCACCCCCCGTCCTCACAGCTTTACTTCTGCCAGTACCTCGTCTCCTACCTTCCAAACTTTGCAGAAGCTCTCCTGCAAACCTTGCTGTGAGGAAGGGGCGTGAGTCGTGGTTGGGTAGCTCAGTTGGTAGAGCACTTGCCCGTGAAAGGCAAAGGTCCCGAGTTCGAGTCTCGGTCCGGCACACAGTTTTAATCTGCCAGGAAGTTTCATATCAGCGCACACTCCGCTGAAGAGTGAAAATCTCATTCTGGATCCTTGTAGACTGTTTGCGTTGAGCAAACCACTGGCTTTACTTTCTTACGAACACAAACTTACAGGCAGGTACATTTTTATATAAAATAAGTTGTGGAGAGGTTTTCAGTCCAAAGACTAGTTTCACTGAGATCTCTTTGCCAGTATGTCTTACTCAAGCCTCTTCATCTCCGCACAGCTATTGCAAGCACCATCCACTTGATTATTACATCGTACCCTAGACTGTTCTTACAATTTTTACTTGATCCCCTCCCACCTCCGCCGGCCGGAGTGGCCGAGCGGTTCTAGGTACTACAGTCTGGAACCGCGCGACCGCTACGGTCGCAGGTTCGAATCCTATCTCGAGCATGGAAGTTTGTGATGTCCTTAGGTCAGTTAGGTTTAAGTACTTCTAAGTTCTAGGGGACTGATGACCTTAGAAGTTAAGTCCCGTAGTGCTCAGAGCAATTTGAACCATTTTTGCCTCCCCCTTCCACCCCCCTCGCACACATCACATCACAACCAGTCTGATTATTCTTTGAGGCGTCAGGATGTGATTTTTTAGCCGATAGCTTCCTTTAGACAAATTGTGCCAAAAATTTGTTGTCTGGCCAGTTCGATTCAGTACCTCTTCTTCATTTATCTGAACGACCTATCTAATACTCATCCTTCCTCTGTAGCACCACATTTCAAAAATCTTCTGTTATGGTACTGTCAAAACTGTTTATTGTTAACGTTTCACTTGCGTACATGCGTGCGTTCCAGAAACATTCTTTGAGAAAATACCTCATGACTCTTAAATTTACTTCTTAAATGTTAAAAAATGCTCGTTTCTGGAAAAACGTCTTCAGTTATCAGATATTGTCAGTTTCCTTGCTGCCGAAAAAGCAAAACTCTGCAACTACTTTAGTATTTTCTCAGTACCACCTGTTTTACTACACTTCTTTAAACTTGTTCCACTTTTGTTGATGTTCATCTACAAAATTTTTTTGGAAACCCCTGTAGTTCGTTATATATGTTCTGAATTTCATAACTCCTTTTACTATCATTTTCTGTAGAATAAAAAGATTTAGTAACACGCTAGAAATGCAGATACCTAATTGGGGCACACAGTGTATCCGATGATTCGACACACACAGAACTAATTCTAGTATCATTTAATAAAAATTTCAAAACCGTAGTTTATCTACACTAAACAGCACAACATTCGGCCGGTGGAAATCAAGGCAATACAGCAGTCTGTTCCTCGGCTTTGGTTACTGTTTTCTCTTTTCATTCCACAAGAGATGAATTTTTCTGTATCCACAGCTAAGTGTCTCTCATACCCTCCACTGCGCTATCTGAAAAACATTCCTGACATACGACAGTATGCAGTTAATATACAGTGGGTTGGCTGTTTACTGAAAGAGGTCACTTTTGATGATATGATAAAACAGCAACAACCTAGAACATCCGTAGCAATAACTTCTACTGTTAGCCCATCTTACATCTTTAAGAAATAATAATAAGAATAAATAGTGTTTGAAAAACAGCGACTTGATTTCAAAAATTTTTGTTTATGGAAAAATGCCATAAAATTGAGACGATATCTAAAATACCCTTAAGTCCCAAAACATCTTGCTTCACCAATGAAAAATAAGCAGTGTGAAAATTCTGTATTCTACCATGTGCTCTGAGAGAACATTCTTGACGTGTACACAAGTAATTTTAGTAGCAAGTTCGTTGTACGTGTACATGTACATCTACTTCTACATCTACATCCATACTCCGCAAACCATCCTGACGGTGTGTGGCGGAGGGTACCCTGAGAACATCTATCGGTTCTCCCTTCTATTCCAGTCTCGTATTGTACGTGGAAAGAAGGATTGTCGGTATGCTTCTGTGTGGGCTCTAATCTCTCTGATTTTATCCTCATGGTCTCTCCGCGAGATATACGTTGGAGGGAGCAATATACTGCTTGACTCTTCGGTGAAGGTATGTTCTCGAAACTTTAACAAAAGCCCGTACCGAGCTACTGAGCGTCTCTCCTGCAGAGTCTTCCACTGGAGTTTATCTATCATCTCCGTAACGCTTTCGCGATTACTAAATGATCCTGTAACGAAGCGCGCTCCTCTCCGTTGGATCTTCTCTATCTCTTCTATCAACCCTATCTGGTGCGGATCCCACACTGCTGAGCAGTATTCAAGCAGTGGGTGAACAAGCGTACTGTAACCTACTTCCTTCGTTGTCGGATTGCATTTCCTTAGGATTCTTCCAATGAATTTCAGTCTGGCATCTGCTTTACCGACGATCAACTTTATACGATCATTCCATTTTAAATCACTCCTAATGCGTACTCCCAGATAATTTATAGAATTAACTGCTTCCAGTTGCTGACCTGCTATTTTGTAGCTAAATGATAAGGGACCTATCTTTCTATGTATTCGCATCACATTACACTTCTCTACATTGAGATTCAATTGCCATTCCGTGCACCATGCGTCAATTCGCTGCAGATCCTCCTGCATTTCAGTACAATTTTCCATTGTTGCAACCTCTCGATACACCACAGCATCATCTGCAAAAAGCCTCAGTGAACTTCCGATGTCATCCACCAGGTCATTTATGTATATTGTGAATAGCAACGGTCCTATGACACTCCCCTGCGGCACACCTGAAATCACTCTTACTTCGGAAGACTTCTCTCCATTGAGAATGACTTGCTGCGTTCTGTTATCTAGGAATTCCTCAATCCAATCACACAATTGATCTGATAGTCCGTATGCTCTTACTTTGTTCATTAAACGACTGTGGGGAACTGTGTCAAACGCCTTGCGGAAGTCAAGAAACACGGCATCTACCTGTGAACCCGTGTCTAAGGCCCTCTGAGTCTCGTGGACGAATAGCGCGAGCTGGGTTTCACACGACCGTCTTTTTCGAAACCCATGTTGATTCCTACAGAGTAGATTTCTAGTCTCCAGAAAAGACATTATACTCGAACGTAATACGTGTTCCAAAATTCTACAACTGATCGACGTTAGAGATATAGGTCTATAGTTCTGCACATCTGTTCGACGTCCCTTCTTGAAAACTGAGATAACCTGTGCCCTTTTCCAATCCTTTGGAACGCTTCGCTCTTCTAGAGACCTACGGTACACCGCTGCAAGAAGGGGGGCAAGTTCCTTCGCGTACTCTGTGTAAAATCGAACTGGTATCCCATCAGGACCAGCGGCCTTTCCTCTTTTGAGCGATTTTAATTGTTTCTCTATCCCTCTGTCGTCTATTTCGATATCTACCATTTTGTCAACTGTGCGACAATCTAGAGAAGGAAGCACAGTGCAGTCTTCCTCTGTGAAACAGCTTTGGAAGAAGACATTTAGTATTTCGGCCTTTAGTCTGTCATCCTCTGTTTCAGTACCATTTTGGTCACAGAGTGTCTGGACATTTTGTTTCGATCCACCTACCGCTTTGACATAGCACCAAAATTTCTTAGGATTTTCTGCCAAGTCAGTACATAGAACTTTACTTTCAAATTCGTTGGAAGCCTCTAGCATAGCCCTCCTCGCACTACATTTCGCTTCGCGTAATTTTTGTTTGTCTGCAAGGCTTTGGCTATGTTTATGTTTGCTGTGAAGTTCCCTTTGCTTCCGCAGCAGTTTTCTAACTCTGTTGTTGTACCACGGTGGCTCTTTCCCATCTCTTACGATCTTGCTTGGCACATACTCATCTAACGCATATTGTACGATGGTTTTGAACTTTGTCCACTGATCCTCAACACTATCTGTTCTTGAGACAAAACTTTTGTGTTGAGCCGTCAGGTACTCTGTAATCTGCTTTTTGTCACGTTTGCTAAACAGAAAAATCTTCCTACCTTTTTTAATATTTCTATTTACGGCTGAAATCATCGATGCAGTAACCGCTTTATGATCGCTGATTCCCTGTTCTGCATTAACTGATTCAAATAGTTCGGGTCTGTCTGTCACCAGAAGGTCTAATATGTTATCGCCACGAGTCGGTTCTCTGTTTAACTGCTCAAGGTGGTTTTCAGATAAAGCACTTAAAAATATTTCACTGGATTCTTTGTCCCTGCCACCCGTTATGAACGTTTGAGTTTCCCAGTCTATATCCGGCAAATTAAAATCTCCACCCAGAACTATAACATGGTGGGGAAATCTACTCGAAATATTTTCCAAATTATTCTTCAGGTGCTGAGCCACAACAGCTGCTGAGCCCGGGAGCCTATAGAGACATCCAATTACCATGTCTGAGCCTTCTTTAACCGTGACCTTCACCCAAATCATTTCACAATTCGAATCTCCGTCAATTTCTTTCGATACTATTGCACTTCTTACCGCCATAAACACGCCTCCCCCTTCACTGTCCAGCCTGTCTCTGCGGTATACATTCCAATCTGAGTTTAGGATTTCATTACTATTTACATGTGGTTTCAGCCAACTTTCTGTCCCTAGTACTATATGGGCGTTGTGACCGTTTATTAATGAGAGCAGTTCTGGGACCTTTCTATAGACGCTCCTGCAGTTTGCTATTATCACATTAATATCGTTATTCCCTGTTGCATTTTGCCTACTCCTGCCTTGCCGCGTCTCAGGAGGCGTCTTGTCGGGCCTAGGGAGGGAATTCTCTAACCTAAAAAAACCCCATGTGCACTCCACACGTACTCCGCTACCCTCGTAGCCGCTTCCGGCGTGTAGTGCACGCCTGACCTATTCAGGGGGAATTTCTCCACCCGATAGCGGAGGTCGATAAATTTGCACCCCAGCTCTCCGCAGAATCGTCTGAGCCTCTGGTTTAAGCCTTCCACTCGCCTCCAAACCAGAGGACCGCGATCGGTTCTGGGTACGATACTACATATAGTTAACTTTGATTCCACCCCGCGAGCGAGGCTTTCCGCCTTCACCAACTCCCCCAACCGCCTGTACGAACTGAGGATGACCTCTGAACCCAGACGGCAGGAGTCATTGGTGCCGACATGAGCAACAATTTGCAGTCGGGTGCACCCAGTGCTCTCTATCGCCGCCGGTAGGGCCTCCTCCACATCTCGGATGAGACCCCACGGCAAGCAGACAGAGTGAACACTGGCCTTCTTCCCCGACCTTTCCGCTATTTCCCTAAGGAGCTCCATCACCCCCCTAGCGTTGGAGCTCCCAATAACTAATAAACCCCTCCCCCCGTGTGCCTGCTCGGACCTTGCTGAAGGAGCAGCCACATGTCCATTCACAGGCAGAGAGGGCGATGGCACACGGCCAGCCTCCACATTGACCCTCCGCCTCGTGCGCCGCGAACGCCGCTGAACCCGCCACTCCCCTTGGGGTGAGGGTGGCCCAACCGCGCCCGGTACCCGCGAAGATGTCTCGACATCAGGGACAGTGGATGAAGCATGTAACACCTGGGGTGTACCTTGCGACGCATCAGACTCCCCACTGCCGCTACACTCCGAGGCAGCAGCCTGAAGACGGCTGACCGCGGCCATCAACACGCTCAGCTGTTCGCGAAGAGTTGTCAGCTCCTCCTGCGTCCGTACACAGCAGTCACACATCCTGTCCATCCTAAGGAATCAATTTACTGAAGAGACTTAATCAACTTTTAACTAGACTGCTAATTCACTAAAGGCGGCTGATTATTGACTAAACTGTGATTGCTAACCACTTCTTGTAGAAAACAATGAAAATAGCACTACCTGTCTCTGGACTGTATTCAAAACACTAGCACTACTAGCACTATGGCTGACTAAAGGGACTCTCTCTGACTGTATTCAAAACAAACACGAAATCTGTGGAACACTATTACTAGCACTCGCCAATTAAAGCTTCCTAAAAGTAAAAACACACCGAAGAAGAAGTGACTAGTAAGAAAAATACAGTTAATACTTAAATTAAGGTAGCTCGCTGCACAGCAGACGTGAGCAGACGACGGTTAGGGCGACACTGACTGACTGTAAGCAGTATTAAGTGGGAAAAACCTGGCTGCTGTAGATAAGTCGGCATAAGCTGATCTTTGACAGCTGCGCGGGCCACTTTCAACCAACTAGGTTAAGCAATTTTCTAAACATCTCTATGGCCAAGCCTCAGTATTGCCACAACTCTGTAGGCGGCTACTGTTTTCGGCTGCAGCTAGTAGTCCTTCACACTTCAAAAGTGGCAACAGTGCTGCGAGTTGGCAACGTTCCTCTGACGCCGTCTCGGCTGTAATAGTAGTAACGAGTTTGGCGTTCATGGCAGGAAAATGCTATTCAGGTAAGATTTCTACGAATGTGAGGATGATGTGGATAACCACGAAACTGCGCTTCAAAAGTTGTTGCTAATCAGGTAAATGTGAATAATTCTTAAGGCAAGTAAAAATGTTGCGTCCTCTTCCATTGTGTACGTGGTTTAATATTACACTGTGATTTCAGAAATGTTATAGGATATATTTGATATAATTGATTTTATTAAGAGGCTATGCGTCGTTATTTCTAAACCTGGCGATTCAGATCATAAACTGAAATAAATCGGATCTTATAAATTCGTATTTTTGAGAGTTTTCACAGTAATTTTTCGTGAACTCGCCCAGCAGGTAAGTAGTAACTCATGCTAAGTGCACTCAGTTCGTGACTGAACAAAGAACCCACTGACTTGCTGGCTATGAAGGTTTTCACAGTGGAAGCCTTGCATAAAAACTTCTCAATTCGCTTGCTACATGAGATTCGGGTAAAATTCCAAGTTTTAGATGATGTCTTCCATCATCTTCGTCAGGGGCTTAAACTGACTGTCGTGGACTGTTATTTTTCTTTGTTGTTATTTCAGCTCCCCACAACGGTTTAGCAGCTGATAAACGCCTATCTTTATCCATAGTTTATATATTCACTGCATGTAAAGATTCTTAAAATATATAAAGAGTGACAGTAACAGATTATTGTAGTGTGTTCTTTAATTATTGCCTGGGTTTTGAATGAGTTAATCTTAAGTAGCCATAGATTACACCAAGAGGTAAGCCGATTGAGGTGGATTTTGAGGGGTCGTTGGGGTTTCTGGAATGTAAGATAGAGGACGATCAAACCAGTGTCATAGGCCCACTGAAGGAGATGGATGGAAGGAGGTAGTTTGGGCATATCAGTAGTGTATATGAGGTACAGGAGAGGAGACAGGACACAATCTTGGGCACTGCCCCAGTGTGGTGGAAGGTATGGGAATTGGTGTCCTTAACAATGACACAAGATTGGCGATTGGAGAGTAAGAATGTAATAAGGTAGACATAGTTAACTGGATGTGCATAAGTCTGCAATTTGAAAAGGAGACTGGAATGATGTATGCAATCATATGCTTTCTCTAGGACATGGGAGATAAAGATGACAGATTTACAGCTCTTGAGCCGTTGGTGTAGAAGATAGCTGATGTTGAGGGAAGGAAGGTTGAAAGCCACATTGGGTGCAAGGAAGAAATGGTGTTGGTGCAGATGGCAGTGGATGCATTCTGAGTGGATGGATTCAGAGACCTTAGTCAACACTGAGGTGAGGCAAATGGTGCAGTATGAGGATGACATCAGTGGTGATGTTGCTGTCAGGATGGGTATGGTGTGGGATGGGGACATTGTCACCCTGGAGGGATTCAGTAAACTGATGTGCTGCCAGTGTTCTGCACAGGGATCTGCTATGGATGTCTAGGTCAGAGGTAATAATATAGGTGGAAAAGATACAGTCATCATAGCGAGGAAATCATAGGGGATAGGACTGTTAGATCAGATGTAGATGGTAGCACAGATAACAGTGAGTGTTTTGATGATGGGGATAAAGTGTTCCATGGGATTGTTGAATAAGGGTTAAGGCCGAGCAGGGATATATTTGTGAGGGCCAACTGCTACTACACCTCTGGCCAGGGGGAGAGGGTTATCAGTGCAGTGGCAGATACAGGGAAAGGTATGGACGGTGTGGTGCAGTTGTAGTAACGTTTCATTAAAGATGAAGGTATCAATGTTGTGTTAGGACAGGGGAGCAGATGTTGCTATATGGTATGCTAGGATGCAATAGTGCTGTCGCACCAGGATGAGAGGCTAGGGATCGGGTTGCAGGGGGTTAGGAGTGGACAGGTTTATACTAGGGTTTGAGACAGGTGATGATGAAGTGGATATGTTTGTGGGAGTATATCACTTGGGTGTCAGTGGAATACTGAGAGGACAAGAAGGGAGATTTTCTAAGGGGTGTGGCATCATTTGCCAGTCACGAAAACTGAAAACAGCCAGGAGATCAGTGTGTTGACCACATGCCCTCCATATCTGCATCTGAGGATGTCTCGGCGGATGGCCAGTACCATTGGGCCTTCAAGACCTGTTCAGATCATATTTATTCCTTTTGATTTTGTGCAGTCATTGGAATGGGTGGATATTGAAGATGATGATGGTAAGGAAATAGATGGTGTTCTCAGTAGTGGGGGCAGGTGGAGGGAGATGTTGGAATCGATGGGATGATCAGTACAGCGGACAGGCACAGTTAATTCAGGTTTGACAGGTGGGTATTCGTCCTTGCACTTGGCGAAGTTACAAGCGTGAGTTTCATCGCAGGTGTTGCAGCTGGGGAGGAGGGGGAGTTAAGTTGGGACATCGCTTAAAGAAGTTGGATTGCTGGGGACGGGTGGGAGGTGGTGGCGGTGGTGATGGCGGCGGCGGGTGGAGGATGGCAGACGGCGGACGACTCTAGTTACAGCAAGATGGAGGTGGCGACAATAAAACGATGATACCCAAGGAGATGATGATGTACACACACACACCAACAGAAGAAAGTCTCGATGATCCAACAAAACTATGACGACGAGCAGAGACGGACGCAGAGCATAAGGGAGTGGTCCCTACCAGTCTATGAAAAACCACCAGCAGTAACAAACGGAGTAGCAGGAGAGTATTCTGGTCGGTTGGTGCGTCAGCGATGGTAATTGTTTCTTTCCCTTTACTTTCATTTCATTCCCCTTTGTGGGGGCGGCCTGGTAACAGCGATGTCGTCGCTCTTCAGCCTACACTTTTGAACAAAATAAAGTAATGTTTTAAAACAAAAAAGGTGAACAAGTACTGAAAATTTTTGGATGACGTTGATGCAGTGGAGATAGCGTTTTACGGCGAGCTAGTTGGAAGCGGAGAGCTGAGGAGATGATGCTGAGGTAGCGTATGCTTAATGAGCAGCTCCAGGTATGGGATAGACGGAAGCATGGAGATCTGGCATGAACTTGAGGAGAAGGAGAAAAACTGTAGGTGTGGTTGTGAAAGGGTGATGACGGAAGAGATCAAGGGCGCTGCAGGGTCGGAGGGGGTGTTCAAGGGTGGGATGGAATGTGTTAAAGAAGAGGAAGTAGGAGTGGTTTTGGGAGTATGTGGCAGTGGCAATGAAATGAAATACGGAACGAGCCGCCAGGTTGAACGCTCGAATGGATGGATGTTTCAGGCAGTGGTGATGAAGTGGGCGATGTCTTGAGCAGTAGGAGTAGGATGTAAGGTTCAAATGGCTCTGAACATTACGGGACTTAACTTCTGAGGTTTTCAGTCCCCTAGAACTTAGAACTACTTAAACCTAACTAACGTAAAGACAGCACACACATCCATGCCCGAGGCAGGATGCGAACCTGCGACCGTAGCCGTCGCGCGGTTCCAGACTGTAGCGCCTAGAACCGCTCGGCTACTCCGGCCGGCAGGATGTAGGGAGTTGTTTGTGAGGAATGTTGTGTCAAGTCAATTGTTGTAAGCACAACATTTTATTTGAACAAACAAGAATACTTGCTCATGCTTCGAACTATTGAGATTCTGTGAGAAGAGAAGCAGTTGAAATTAAGTTTTGTGATAGCAACTTCAATAGAGACACCGTCTGTGCACTTAAGAATGCATGGTAGTGGGCACTCGACAAGAAAAAAAACACAGAGGAGTACTGCTCGCAGATCCGCTGCTCGCAGATCCCCGCCTGATGCAGTGGATGGCACGCAAGATAGAGAGCGCCACCTCTGAACGTGACATAATGACTTAATAAAGACAATCGGATGTCGTTCCGCGTGTATAAAAGAGGGAATCCCGCCAGTTAACGATAGCTTTAGTCTATGACGAAAACGACGCTGGTTACCATCGAAAGCCTGGAATTTTATCCGAATTGAGCAAGTGAACGAGAAATTTTTGTGAATTGACTTATTGTTAAGAATAAATTTTGGATAGAACTTATGGTTTATCTGATGAAAAAAGACGTACTTCGATGTTTTATTTATGAGATTTTATTGAAGCCTTACTGTGCAATTTCTGAAAACCACCAACTTGTCCCTTGCCATTGTTTACAAGCAAGGTCTTCAAACATTGACTAGTGGTTCTGCGTCAGTGAACAGCTGGATGCAATATTAACATTCTATTGAATGTCGATGTCGCTCTCACCTTGCTCTCTTTCAGAACCACACACTGGTGGGAGATTTTAACAGTGGTAGCGTCTCCTAGCTCTGAACACTAGTTGGTGGAATGAATAGCTCAGAAGCTTCTGCACTATCCAAAAGCTAATTTATGTGCCACAAATAATTTTCCTAAAAGTGTTTTTGCAATGCTCTTTGGCTTTTACATGTAGCGCCCTATCGGAAGCCACCACAGTGGGCAGTGAGCTGTCGAATATCGTACCAAGGCTACTGGAATGAGAATTCACGCCTCCGTCTTTCGACAAGATAAAGCTGTTACGTCTTCATCCATGCATTCTGTAATTGAAGTGGCTGCCATGTTGTTGTAATTTAAACTTCCGTCAGGAAAGATATATACGAAATATTAGTCTTGGGTAGAGTAACCATAGAGAGCAACCACCTACAATGGCAGTTCAGAGCCACTGATCTTAGCTACTAGGCTAAACGAGAGCTAAAACGAGAGCTAAAACAGTTTCTCAGCAGTTAGCAGCAAAGTCAGCGACGACAACAGGCAGAAGCTGAGTTGTCCAGTCGCCCCATCTGAAGGGAAGCACTGACACGTATGTCGATGACGGAAGAGTCGATAAACGCCATTGGGAGACTAAGCTTCTTTGTTTCTTCTCTTTCAAGTTGGGGGGGGGGGGGCGCTGGAGGGGGGGGGGGGTGAGGCTGGTGGCTGAGTGCCATACAGCCATCTCATAGCGATTAGGAATTTTATAGGATTTTACAGGGTAAAGTTGCATTTATCTGAACATTTCGTAATTAGTTTTGAAGCAAATGTAGAACTTTGACCACATACGTTTCAGAAATGGGGTGATAAGAAACATACAGTTTGTGGCTTAATGTTCACACACATCAAAAAGTTTCACACCTGTTAAACAGAGTTCAGTGTCTGCGCCATAATTACACGCAAAATACCTAAGAAATGTTTCAGTTCCTGTGACATCTGGCTTAGTATATCATCATTAACATGTGCCATTGTTGCTCTCATGTAAGCTCGTAGTTCCTGAAGATCACTCAGCGGAGCTACCAGACGGTATCGTTCACAAAGACTCCCCCATTTACCTCCTACCTCCCCCCCCCCCCCCCCCTCTCGCCCCCGCAATATAAAAAGAAAGCTAATGGAGTAATGTCTGGAGACCTAGGGAGTCCAGTCCAAAACCTTCCTAACGATTGAGGCCCAGTGAGGATGGCGATCATCCTTCTGCAGCATGACTTCAGCTTGCAGTTCTTGGATTTTTGGAAGTACAAACTGCTCCAACTTGTACAGATAAGCTGTCGAAGTTATTAACGCCCCTGAAAATAAATGGCCATTTTCGTTAATAGCTAATCCGAAAAAAACGATGTAGGTGTGTGTGAACATGATACCGCATACTGCACTTTTCTACATGCCTCCATTTCCGAAATATATGCCGGCCGTTGTGGGTTAGCGGTTCTAGGCGTTTCAGTTCGGAACCGAGCTGCTGCTACGGTTGCAGGTTTGAATCCTGCCTTTTGCATACACGTGTGTGATGTCGTAAGGTTACTTAGGTTTAAGTAGTTCTAAGCCTAGGGGACTGATGACCTCAGATGTTAAGTCCCATAGTGCTCAGAGACATTTGAACCATTTGAACAGAAACATATATGAGAAAAACTGTAAGATTCATTTTGGAACACCCTGCATTATTTTTATCAAGGAGAAATGGTATAGTAGTTGGTAATTGTTGATGAGTTTCATTAACTGTTGTATGAAACCGATATACTGGTTTTATAAAATTTACGCTCGAAAGAAATGTGATTGATGTTGTAAACCTGAAATTCTGCAGTGTATAACACGAACGTCGAGGAACCTTACAAAGGAAGACTATTTAATTACCCAATAATCAGTGTTTATATTACCAGATTAATACAGAGGACTAAGTGACAAATCGTAGGGTACTAATCATCATTAATTGCGAAATTAATTAACAAGTGATTCACGGTGTGGGTTCCTGTGGTTCATGGTGTGGGTTCCTGTAGTCATGTCCTAGTTCATGAACCACGGGCAATGTATGAGTGGCCAAGTAAGTGGTCCCGACAGTCGGGATACCAGTTACTTTGGAATAAGGCTGGGCATCTCGGGCACATTTTGAGTTGTGGTCACCTTTGTGCTCATACGGCAAAGACTACCAAATCCACTGTTAGTCCCTCAGCCGTTAGGGGTAAAACCCAATGGGACTCGGGGCAATTAAGGCTAGCAACCTGCTTCCCTAGTACTTTAAATATGATGCAGGCAACAATCAGAGCAAAATGTCTCGGACCTTTGGAGGAGACGGAGTCCCACCTCTAACTGACAAACCAGGGACTCCTAAGATACGACTTGGCAAACAAATGGTAATGAGATGTGGAAGTATTAATATCAATGGGGGCTACTCTGGGAAGAAGGTAGAGCTGGCAGAGGCTGCAAGTAAGATGGGGCTTGACGTTTTCGGGTAAGGGGTGAGAAAGAAGAGGAAGTGGGAGACCCCTCAGGAGTCAAAGCAGGAGTAGCACAATGCGGTGTAGGGCTTTACATCAGGAAAGAAATGGAACCCAGCGTAATTTCAATAAGGTATGTAAACGAACGACTGATGTGGATAGATTTGACAGTGTCTAGCAAGAATATTAGGATTGTGTCAGTATATTCGCATTGTGAAGGGACAGATCAAGATAAGATGGATAGTTTTTATGAGACACTCAGTGATGTAGTTGTTAGAGTAAAGGACAAGGACAGTGTTCTGTTCACGGGTGATTTTAACGCCAGGATTGGAAATCGAACAGAAGGGTATGAAAAAGTTATGGGTAAATTTGGAGAGGATATGGAGGCCAACAGGAACGGGAAACAACTCTTGGATTTCTGTGCCAGTATGGGCTTAGTAATCACAAACTCCTTTTTTAAACATAAGAACATTCACTGGTATACTTGGGAAGACGGGGGAACCCGTTCTGTCATTGACTATATAATAACAGATCAGGAATTCAGGAAGGCTGTGAGGGACACACGTGTATTCGGGGGGTTCTTTGATGACACTGATCATTATTTAATCTGCAGTGAAATTGGGATTGTGAGGCCGAAAGTGCAGGAGGTCAGGTCCGTATGTAGGAGGATAAGAGTGGAGAAACTTCAGGATAAGGAAATCAGGCACAAGTACATAACAGCGATCTCAGAAAGGTACCAGTTAGTTGAATGTAGTCAATTACAGTCATTGGAAAAGGAATGGACAAGGTACAGGGACGTAGTATTAGAAGTGGCTAAAGAATGTCTTGGAACAGTAGTGTGTAAAAGTAGGATGAAGCAAACAGCTTGGTGGAATGACACAGTCAAGGCAGCCTGTAAAAGGAAAAAGAAGGCGTATCAAAAATGGCTACATGCTAGAACTCAGGTAGACAGAGAAAGTTATGTTGAAGAAAGAAACAAAGCCAAACAGATAATTGGAGCATCCAAGAAGAAATCTTGGGAAGACTTTGGAAACAGGTTGGAGACTATGGGTCAAGGTGCTGGAAAACCATTCTGGAGTGTAATTAGCAGACTTCGAAAGGGAGGTAAGAAGGAAATGACAAGTATTTTGGACAGGTCAGGAAAATTGCTGGTGAATCCTGTGGATGCCTTGGGCAGGGAATATTTTGAAGAGTTGCTCAATGTAGGTGAAAATTCGATCAGTAATGTTTCAGATTTCGAGTTAGAATGGGATAGAAATGATGATGGAAATAGGATCATATTTGAGGAAGTGGAGAAAATTGTTAATAGATTGCAGTGCAATAAAGCAGCTGGGGTGGATGAAATTAAGTCGGAACTCATCAAATACAGTGGAATGTCAGGTCTTAAAAGGCTACACAGGATAATTGAAATGGCCTGGGAGTCGGGACAGGTTCCATCAGACTGGACAAAAGCAGTAATCACACCAATCTTTAAACATGGAAACAGATAAGATTGTAACAACTACAGAGGTATCTCCTTAATCAGCGTTGTGGGTAAAATCTTCTCAGGTATTGTTGAAAGGAAAGTGCGCGTATTAGTTGAGGACCAATGGGATGAAAATCATTGTGGGTTTAGGCCTCTTAGAGGTTCGCAGGACCAGATCTTAAGCTTACGGCAAATAATGGAGAAGTGTTATGAGTGGAACAGGGAATTGTATCTATGCTTTATAGATCTAGAAAAGGCATATGACCGGGTTCCTAGGAGGAAGTTATTGTCTGTTCTACGAGATTATGGAATATGAGGCAAACTTTTGCAAGCAATTAAAGGTCTTTACATGGATAGTCAGGACGCAGTTAGAGTTGACGGTAAATTGAGTTCATGGTTCAGGGGTAAGACAAGGCTGCAACATGTCTCCACTGGTGTTCATATTATTTATGGATCATATGTTGAAAACAATAGACTGGCTGGGTGAGATAAAGATATGTGAATACAAAATAAGCAGTCTTGCATATGCGGATGACTTAGTTGTGATGGCAGATTCGTTTGAAAGTTTGCAAAGTAATATTTCAGAGCTAGATCAGAAACGTAAGGACTATGGTATGAAGATTAGCATCTCCAAAACGAAAGTAACGCCAGTGGGAAAGAAATATAAACGGATTGAGTTCCAAATAGGAGGAACAAAGTTAGAACAGGTGGACGGTTTCAGGTACTTAGGATGCATATTCTCACAGGATGGCAACATAGTGAAAGAACTGGAAGCGAGGTGTAGCTAAGCTAATGCAGTGAGCGCTCAGCTAAGATCTACTCTCTTCGGCAAGAAGGAAGTCAGTACCAAGACTAAGTTATCTGTGCACCGTTCAATCTTTCGACAAACGTTGTTGTATGGGAGCGAAAGCTGGGTGGATTCAGGTTACCTTATCAACAAGGTTGAGGTTACGGATATGAAAGCAGCTAGGATGATTGCAGGTACTAGTAGATGGGAACAATGGCAGGAGGGTGTCCAAAATGAGAAAATCAAAGAAAAACTGGGAATGAACTCTATAGATGTAGCAGTCAGGGCGAACAGGCTTGGATGGTGGGGTCATGTTACACGCATGGGAGAAGCAAGGTTACCCAAGAGACTCATGGGTTCGGCAGTAGAGGGTAGGAGGAGTCGGGGCAGACCAAGGAGAAGATACCTGGATTCGGTTAAGAATGATTTTGAAGAATAGGTTTAACATCAGAAGAGGCACCAATGTTAGCACTGAATAGGGGATCTAACGTCTTCGGTCCCGGGTTCGATCCCCGCCACTGCCTAAATTTTGATAAATAATCAGCATTGGCAACCGAAGACTTCCGGCATAAGAAGTCAGCCTCATTCTGCCAACGGCCTTGTCAAAAAGGGTGGAGGAGCGGATAGAGGTTCAGGGCACTCTCTTGTCCTAGGGGTGGGAAATTGCCCCTAAAGGCGGAAGAATCAGCAATGATCAACAACATGAGGATGCAGAAGGCAATGGACACCACTGCATTAAAGGCACGTAACGTATATCTACAGGACATGTGGCCTGTAGTTGAAGAAGTATCATGATGATCTCTCCATTGGCAAAAGATTCCGGAATAGTCCCCCATTCGGATCTCCGGGAGGGGACTGCCAAGGGGGAGGTTACCATGAGAAAAAGATTGAATAATCAACAAAAGGATAATGTTCTACGAGTCGGGGCGTGGAATGTCAGAAGCTTGAACGTAGTAGGGAAACTAGAAAATCTGAAAAGGGAAATGCAAAGGCTCAATCTAGATATAGTAGGGGTCAGTGAAGTGAAGTGGAAGGAAGACAAGGATTTCTGATCAGATGAGTATCGGGTAATATCAACAGCAGCAGAAAATGGTATAACAGGTGTAGGATTCGTTATGAATAGGAAGGTAGGGCAGAGGGTGTGTTACTGTGAACAGTCAAGTGACCGGGTTCTTCTAATCAGAATCGACAGCAGACCAATACCGACAACGATAGTTCAGGTATACTTGCCGACGTCGCAAACTGAAGCTGAACAGATGGAGAAAGTGTATGAGGATATTGAAAGGGTAATGCAGTATGTAAAGGGGGACGAAAATATAATAGTCATGGGCGACTGGAATGCAGTACTAGGGGAAGGAGTAGAAGAAAAGGTTACAGGAGAATATGGGCTTGGGACAAGGAATGAAAGAGGAGAAAGACTAATTGAGTTCTGTAACAAGTTTCAGCTAGTAATAGCGAATACCCTGTTCAAGAATCACAATAGGAGGAGGTATACTTGGAAAAGGCCGGGAGATACGGGAAGATTTCAATTTGATTACATCATGGTCAGACAAAGATTCCAAAATCAGATACTGTATTGTAAGGCGTACCCAGGAGCAGATATAGACTCAGATCACAATATAGTAGTGATGCAGAGTAGGCTGAAGTTCAAGACATTAGGCAGAAAGACTCAATACGCAAAGAAGTGGGATACGGAAGTTCTAAGGAATGACGAGATACGTTTGAAGTTCTCTAACGCTATAGATACAGCAATAAGGAATAGCGCAGTAAGCAGCACCGTTGTAGAGGAATGGATATCTCTAAAAAGGGCCATCACAGAAGTTGGGAACGAAAACATTGGTACAAAGAAGGTAGCTGCGAAGAAACCATGGGTAACAGAAGAAATACTTCAGTTGATTGATGAAAGGAGCAAGTACAAACACGTTCCCGGAAAATCAGGATTACAGAAAAACAAGTCGCTGAGGAATGAAATAAATAGGAAGTGCAGGGAAGCTAAGACGAAATGGCTGCACGAAAAATATGAAGACATCGAAAAAGATATGATTGTCGGAAAGACAGATTCAGCATACAGGAAAGTCAAAACAACCTTTGGTGACGTTAAAAGCAACGGTGGTAACATTAAGAGTGCAACGGGAATTCCACTGTTAAATGCAGAGGAGAGAGCAGATAGGCGGAAAGAATACACTGATAGCCTCTATGAGGGTGAAGATTTGTCTGATGTGATAGAAGAAGGAACAGGAGTCGATTTAGAAGAGATAGGGGGTCCAGTATTAGAATCAGAATTTAAAAGAGCTTTGGAGGACTTACGGTCAAATAAGGCATTCCATCAGAATTTCTAAAATCATTAGGGGAAGTGGCAACAAAACGACTATTCACGTTGGTGTGTAGAATATATGAGTCTGGCGACATACCATCTGACTTTCGGAAAAGCATCATCCACACAATTCTGAAGGCGGCAAGATCTGACAAGTGCGAGAATTATCGCACAATCAGCTTAACAGCTCATGCATCGAAGCTGCTCACAAGAATAATATACAGAAGAATGGAAAAGAAAATTGAGAATGCGCTAGGTGACGATCAGTTTGGCTTTAGGAAAAGTAAAGGCACGAGAGAGGCAATTCTGACGTTACGGCTAATAATGGAAGCAAGGCTACAGAAAAATCAAGACACGTTCATAGGATTTGTCGACCTGGAAAAAGCGTTCGACAATATAAAATGGTGCAAGCTGTTCGAGTTACTGAAAAAAGTAGGGGTAAGCTCCAGGGAGAGACGGGTCATATACAATATGTACAACAACCAAGAGGAAATAATAAGAGTGGACGGTCAAGAACGAAGTGCTCGAATTAAGAAGGGTGTAAGACAAGGCTGTAGCCTTTCGCCCCTACTCTTCAATCTGTACATCGAGGGAGCAATTATGGAAATAAAAGAAAGGTTCAGGAGTGGAATTAAAATACAAGGTGAAAGTATATCAATGATACGATTCGCTGATGACATTGCTATCCTGAGTGAAAGTGAAGAAGAATTAAATGATCTGCTGAACGGAATGAACAGTCTAATGAGTACACAGTATGGTTTGAGAGTAAATCGGAGAAAGACGAAGGTAATGAGAAACAGCAGAAATGAGAACAGCGAGAAACTTAACATCAGGATTGATGGTAACGAAGTCAATGAAGTTAAGGAATTCTGCTACCTAGGCAGTAAAATCACCAATGACGGACGGAGCAAGGAGGACATCAAAAGCAGACTCGCTATGGCAAAAAAGGCATTTCTGGCCAAGAGAAGTCTACTAATATCAAATACCAGCCTTAATTTGTGGGAAGAAATTTCTGAGGATGTACGTCTGGAGTACAGCATTGTATGGTAGTGAAACATGGACTGTGGGAAAAGCAGAACAGAAGAGAATAGAAGCATTTGAGATGTGGTGCTATAGACGAATGTTGAAAATTAGGTGGACTGATAAGGTAAGGAATGAGGAGATTCTACGCAGAATCGGAGAGGAAAGGAATATGTGGAAAACACTGATAAGGAGAAGGGACAGGATGATAGGACATCCGCTAAGACATGAGGGAATGACTTCCATGGTACTAGAGGGAGCTGTAGAGGGCAAAAACTGTAGAGGAAGACAGAGATTGGAATACGTCAAGGAATTGAGGACGTAGGTTGCAAGTGATACCTCTGAGATGAAAAGGTTAACACAGCAAAGGAATTCGTGGTGGGCCGCATCAAACTAGTCAGTAGACTGATGAAAAAAAATGGGAGCATGGAGGAATTTTATAAGGGGGGCTATGCTCCAGACTGAACGCTGAAAGGCATAATCAGTCTTAAATGATGATGATGATGATGATGAGTAGGAAAACCTAGAAAATTTATGTAGTACTATCAGTTTTCCTCAGCCGTTCAAGTGTTACCTTGGTGCTGCACCTTCGGATGGTCGAGGTGGATTAATTTTAATGTGAACTAATCAGTCACATCAAGAACGCTACAAGGACGGATCCATCGCTTCAAAGTTTAGATCCCAAGTCTCCACTAATGATGGAGAAGTTGTTCGCGCAGGAGTCGCCTTCTGGTTTCACCATGCTGTGTCTTCTTTCCCCACCGCCGGAAATCCACAGATTAATCGATACAGCTCCTCCACGATCGTTAACTACTGTTGAGGAAAAGTAATGCTAGAGGAGAATGTCCTATTACGAGAGGCACCACATATTGCGTGGTGCCTTGCTGACAACTTGGGTCCTTAACTCATCGCGTCTGTGCCACACTCAAAGCCTACTGTCACCTCTTCTCAACTGAAATCATCTGACCAGGTCAGGGTTTTCCATTCGTCTAGGGTTAAACCGATATGGCCAAGAGCTAGAAGAGCCGCTGCAGGCGGTGTTTTGCTGTTAGCAACGGCACCCTTGTCTATCGTCTGCTGCAGTAGCCCATTAACGGCATATTTTGCCGCACTGTCCTCATGAAACATTCGTCGTACTCCCACATTAATTTCTGCGTTTATTTCAGAAAATGTTGCCTGTCTGTTAGCACTGACAGTTCTACACAGGCTCGCTGCTCTTTGTCGTCAAGTGAAGGCAGTAGGCCACTGCGTTGTCCGTGGTGAGATGTAATACCCGAAATTTGATATTCTCGGCATACACTCTGAATCTCGGAATATTCAACTCCCTAATAATTTCTGAAATGGAATGTTCTATGTGTCTAGCTCCAACTACCATTCTGCGTTCAAAGTCTGTTAATACCCGTCCTGCTGCCATAATCACGTTGGAGATCTTTTAAAATGAATCCCCTGAGTGCAAATGACATCTCCGGCAATGCACTGCCCTTTAATATCTTGCGTACCCGACACTAACGCCATCTGATACGTGCATATCGCTACCCCATGTCTTTTGTCACATCAGTCTATGTTCATTTACAGATTATTCTATTTTATAAGGTACATTTGTATAATTTTATGCCTCAATGTTACTATTATAGCTTCGAAACTAATTCAGACATGGTGATGGGACATTTTTATGCAGTCCTGTTGCGGTCCGTTTGAACCGTGATTTTCTGCGATGCTCGTGGCACGAAAGTTTCTCTGTCACAATTATGTGCTTTGAGGCGTCCTGCTTGGCTAGCGCCCTCTATTTAGGACTACCGCGGCTCGCGAGGTGAAACTCGCTCGGAGGCAGTGACGGTGGGAAGACAGCGCACGGAGCATCAGGAGTAATCAATCGGCGCTTGGTGTCCTGCGAGGACGCAGCCTGCGTCTGGCGGAGAGCGGAACTGGAGCGCGGAAGCAGTCACCGGTCAACAGAGGCCCTGTTTAAGAGTCGTGTCTACCTCGAATAATCCAGAGGAGGGCGCGGGAGTTTACCCTGGCTTGCATGTTAACAGCGAGCTCCAGGACTAACTTCAAATGGTGAGCTATTTTGTGGTGGAACTTTTGGATGTGACTGCTCTGTGTATCCCCTTTCATTTTATCTAGTCATTCCTTAAAGCACTTGGATTTGGGTCCGGGATACTTGGTATTGCAAATTCATGTAACTGCGCTGTGTCCTGGTTCAGTTGCATTTATCTTGAATTACAAGTGTGGCTGATATTCGGGGATTTCTTTTTTTTAATTGTTGCTGTTAAAATTTTAAGTGGTCAGTTTTGTGAATCAAAGTTTATTCTCTGTATAAAACTTCAGCCGCTAATTTAAACTGGAATTGCAAACTTTTTCCTTGTTCGCAACTATAGCAGTAACAATTTTGCGCCGTCAAACGGTGCTTTGGTATTTAAGGTTGTGTGCGCATGATCTGATTATTGTCACCTTGAGTTAGTTGTGGTTTATAAATTTATCAAGTGAAATTTCACGTTATTGGAGATTGTTTAACGAACTATTCCTTTTATAGTAAGTGCGGTAGTCACACTATAACGTTTAACATCTCTTCCTGCATCAAAGCAACAGTCCATGGAATGGCGGCATTCAGATTCGTCCAGAAAAGTGAAGTTTAAGCAAACAATTTCTGCCCGGAAAATCATGTGCACAGTCTTTTGGGAATTTCTGCCTCGTAATGAGACAATCAATGCAGTAGCTTACTGTATGATATTGTACAATCTGCGCCATTCAATTCAGAACAAAAGACGTGGCAAGTTGAGCAATGCCATCGTTCTGCTGCAAGACAATGCCTGTCCGCATGTGGCGAATCAAAGATCTCATCACATCTTTTCGACGGGAAACTCTAGATCATCCTCCTTACAGCCCCGATCTTGACTCCAGTGACGACCATTTGTTCCTGCACTTGAAGAAACACCTGGGGGTCAGCGTCTTCAAGACGATGACGAAGTCGAAACATCGATGATGCAGTGGTGAACAAGTCAGGTGGCAGACTTCTGCGAGGACGGTATTCAAAAAGTGGTACAACGCTATGACAAGTGCCTCAGTATTGACGGAAATTATGTAGAAAAGTAGATTAAGGTACAGGCGTTATTGTAAAACTAAAATTATTGATATAACTTAGAACGTCTTTTTTAATTTCAAAACGGTATTTACTTGAAAAATATGCCTCGTATGTAGGTCACATTATGCTAATAGGGGGATTTTTTAAAAAAAATTCGTTACTTTCAGGAAAATTGTCTCAGAAACAGAGAGCGCAGGTTGGTCCACCTCTGGCCCTTATGCAAACAGCTTTTCCGCTAGGCACTGACCGATACAGTTATTGTATGTATATATGAGGTATATCGAACAAAAACTGGGGCGTTAGATCGTCAGAATCCCGTGGTGGCTGGAGGTCTCTGCCCATAATGCTTCGAACGTTCTCAGTTGGGAAGAGATCGGCCGATCTTGTCTGGCCAAGGTAGAGTTTGGGAGTCTGGCAAGCAGGAAGACAAGCAGTAGAAACTCACCGTGCGGGGGACAGGGGGAGGGGTGGAGCTGAGGCTTATCTTGGTGAAACATAAGCCTAGGATCGCTTGCCATGAAGTGCCGTAGCACAGGGCGCAGAATATCGTCGACTTACCGCTGTGCTGCAAGGGCGCCGCAGATGACAACCAATGGGAGCCTGCTGTGAAATACTGTCACCCGCGATACAGCTCGATAGTCTGAAGTGATGGTCTGGGGTGCCGTTCCATTTCGTAGCAGGATTCGACGCATTTCTTGCCCTTGATAGGAACCCAAACTGGGCTTCTATTTCAGCAAGATAACGTTTGTCCGCGCGCTGCGAGAGTTTCTGCTGCTTGTCTTCGTGCTTGCCAAACCATATCTTGCCCAGCAATGTCGCCACATCTCTCCTCTGTTGACAACGTTTGGAGTATTACAAGTAGCGTCCTCTAACCAGCTCGCAATTTTGATTACCTAGTGTGCCAATTTCACAGGATTTGGCGCGATGTTCCTCAGAATGACAACAAAAAGTATGTCAATCAAGCTGATGAACTGCTTGCATTATTAACTTGTTCAGTTTATCAAGCTCTTTCTCTTGAATATATCATCTAGTTTTTCTGACATTGCAATAATTCGTTTGTCTCTGTATCTACGTCACGTCTACCGATTTCCGTCCCACTCGGGTAAATCCTTGGTGGTCAGTAGTTTTTTCTTTTGTCTTAGAGTTTATTTTGAAAAGTATAGTAACATGTTTCGTTCGTTCATTAATGTGTCTATGGGATGTATAAACGTGCCCCTGGTATGTGAGTTCACCTGTCTCCTGCCCGGGGCAAGTTTACCCACTCGACAATATGTAAAATTATATACCACTCTTAAATGTAATTTTGAGTTAGAAATACATATATGAAGGTGTATACTCAAGTTATAAGATTAAACAGTTTCAAACACTGCTAGCTTAGCGCCTGCTCCTTTGCTCGTTATAAGATTCAACAGTTTTAAACACTGCTAGCTTAGCGCCTGCTGCTTTGCTCGCAGACTATATAGTCTGCAGAGATTTTTATGTTGTTTTTCTTTTATCGAAATTTTATGTTGTTCACAAATTGCAACACATTCTGAACTATTTACTCTAATTAGGGCCCTAGGAGCATGGTTCTTTCCGAATGTACTTCAGACCAAAACGCGATCCTCGTAGTCGGAATCTAAGGTTTTCGTTAATTATGCCTTTTGTATTCTTATGGTGATACTTCTACATAAAATTTCGTCCTCTAACACATATTTCCTTATACCTAATCGAGAAGTGAAATGCCAACATGCCTAGATTTAGCTTTAAAATTTTTTTATTACGACGAAATATTTTCTTAATAATTTTCATCTCCTATTTCACCTACTTAGGAGTGGCAATTCGAACAATCCTTTCTTAAATTAAGGCTAAAGAAGAAGGTACACACGCTCTCCGAATTTCAAATTGTCACCCTCAGCGGTGTGGGCTGTACGACGATGAGTCAGTGACTCAGTGAGGCCCTGATCCAACCCGTTAGGGATTCAGGTTCCAAACAGTTAAACACGCCAATAAAATTCTTCTGGGCTGTTGACTGCATTGTCAATGTATAAAATTGTCCGACGTTTCGGCCTTCATCACGGCTGTGCTGAGCTGACTCAGTCAATACAGAACAGGCCTGAGGAAGGCCACTTGCAATAGTGGTTGAAATGTCGGACATTTTTATACATCGACACTGCGGTCAACAGCCCAGAAGAATTTTACTGACAGTAATAACGGCCGTGGAAGACTACGCTTACAGTGAAACATGTGTTTTTTTTATTTCTAACCGAGAACTCAAATACAATTTTTCTTAGGTTTAGCTTCAAAAACGCTTCCATGATGAAATATTGTAATAAAAATTTTCATCCCCTATTTCACCCCCTTACGGGTTGAATTTCCAAAAACAAGTAAACGCGTATTTTTATAAATTTGCAATCGAGATGTCAAATAGCAGTTTTCATACAGGTAACTTTAAAAATACTTTAGGTAATTCTGTATTGATAATTTATTTTTTTAAAGAAACTTTCAGCCGCTATTTCACCTTCGTTGGGGCTACATGTTTAGAAGTGCTGAAATACCTGTTTCTTTATTTCTGACTGATAAAACAAATGCCAATTTTCGTAAGTCTAGCTTCAAAATGGCCTTAATAGCGACGTATTTTCAAAAAAGCTTTTGATATCCCTGTGATAGCAGGACAGAGCGGATGCAGTTTTATGTGTGGAAAGGGGACAAAATAAGTTACTGTCAGTTGCAGTCAACATATAAACTTTATTTCTTAAAACACACACTCACACAAGCAAGAATCAAAACTCTCAAGGTTTTAACGAAAGACCTCCTTTGATTTAATTTAAATCGGCAGAAGGCCATATTGAAAATCCAAGGCACAAGGCCTAAGCAAGGAATTGAGGTACAGGAGTTCTTCTGGAGGTTTCATTTCTTTAGAAAAAATTTTCATCTTCAATATAAATAGGCTGAAACCTTATCTTCAATTTTTTCCCATTGAACTTGGCTGAAGGCCTCACATTTATCAAGAACAGTGTTACGGCTTAACTCCTAGACAATGCCTGTCCGCATGTGGCGAATCAGACCAAAGATCTCATCACATCTTTTCGACGGGAAACTCTAGATCATCCTCCTTACAGCCCCGATCTTGACTCCAGTGACGACCATTTGTTCCTGCACTTGAAGAAACACCTGGGGGTCAGCGTCTTCAAGACGATGACGAAGTCAAAACATAGGTGATGCAGTGGTGAACAAGTCAGGTGGCAGACTTCTGCGAGGACGGTATTCAAAAAGTGGTACAACGCTACGACAAGTGCCCCAGTATTGACGGAAATTATGTAGAAAAGTAGATTAAGGTACAGGCGTTATTCTAAAAATAAAATTATTGATATAACTTAGAACGTCTTTTTTAATTTCAAAACGGTATTTACTTGAAAAACATGCCTCGTATGTAGGTCACATTATGCTAATAGGGGGATTTTTTAAAAAAAATCGTTACTTTCAGGAAAATTGTCTCAGAAACAGAGAGCGCAGGATGGTCCACCTCTGATCTGAAAAGGCAGAAAACTCGGCTGAAGGTCACATACCAACTTGAAACCAATTGACGGCTGAAGGCCTAGACACAAGAAATTTTCAGTTTTAATTTTGAAACGCTGAATCTCGGCTGAAGGCCACATACCCAAACAAGTAACAGTTTTTTTAAGGCTCAAGGCCTAAGATGAAAAGCCTTGCAATTTTAATAAGCTAAAACTCGGCTGAAGGCTACACAGAACACTTAAGACTAAAAAGGAAATTACTTTGTAAAACACAAGGAGAGGCGATCAGAAGATTTCAAGGATCGGCCTGGGAAGGTAACTCTAGCGCATGTTTAGGTGAGACAGGCAGCCAGACGGACAACCTCGTAATCGAAAGGCAACAGAACCTAGGTACAGTTCACGATCGACCGACAATCTGACCGATTTCCAACGGTCAGATCCAACTGCACAAATAATGGAAAATATCGGCCGATGAAGCGTAAACCAAGATACCAATAACTTAAAACTCGGCCTCACCAAGATCAAGGCATCAAAACCACTCAAGACAAGTTTAAAAGAATACCGAAAACACAAGTCATAACTGTCAAGTCACTACGGGAGGCTATAGACTCTAGGCAACAAAACACACGACTTGTTATCACAATCCATAAATAACGAACTAATCGTAACAGTCGAGTTTTAAGAACAGGTAACTAATAACTTGTGGATGCTGCTTCGGAAGAAAGCGAAAAGTTGCTCACACAGCTAGCGCCTCCAACTGCAACAGGGCGTGCCCGCCGCCAAAAGCCCCGGCGTGGCTTCGCGCTGTGGAGACTGCGTCGCTGTTCAGTTCCAACGAATCAACACGGTCCAACCACATCCCAACTCGGAAAATGGTGTTCTTCCTGAGGGTCCAAGACGTCGTCGACTGAGACGACCGGCCTAGCAAACGACCAATGGCAGCCCACCTTCGCCGACAGCGGTCCCGGTGAATACTAACACCATACGGACCCGACTGTCGCTGGCTCCCAACTGAGCACTCTTCCCCGACTGATACTGGTGTCAGTGCTCAGCAGTCCACATGTCGCCATCCGACGACCAGCCGACCGACCGACCAACGGCCTTCCGTCTGCGTCGACCACGGTCCCGGCGCTTACTTGCACCGTGCGAACATGCCTGCTACTATAAACTTGTCCAGCCACCGAGTAAGGACAAACCCGAATCAGTCCACAACCCAAAAGCGACTGAGACTAAGAAAAGAATTTCTAACATGCGACTGTCTACCTTCCGGCTGACTCTGCCTACTCACTGCGCTGACTCTCTCTCCACCGACTCCGTCCACCGACTCAGTCTTTCCTGTCAGAGCAGATCCTGCAAATACTCGCGGTCATTCCACAGATAGTAACAAGACCCTACTATCAATAACGCTGGTGCTGCCACTCACGGACAGCGAAGGTGAGCGAGGGTAGTGGCACCAGAAGACATTAACAGAAAATTAAAAAAAAATATTCTCGCCGTTTCAGAATTGCAGGAAGGACAGGTCACAATCGCGAGGCACGCACCACGCACGGCTCACCTTTCATTCCCTGTTTCACCTCCTTAGTGTTGGAATATCGAAAGCTACCTTCTAAAACGACGCCTACAGTTTAAAGTCAACACCATCTCCAAATTTCACGTTTCTATCGTTAGATCTTTAGGCTGGGAGATGATGAGTCAGTGAATCAGTCAGTCAGCACATCGCCATTTATGTATATACACTACTGGCCATTAAAATTGCTACACCACGCAGATGACGTGCTGCAGTCGCGAAATTTAATCGACAGAAAGAAGACGCTCTGATATGCAAATGATTAGCTTTTCAGAGCATTCACACAAGGTTTGCGCCGATGGCGACAGCTACAACGTGCTGACATTAGGAAAGTTTTCAAGGATTTCTCATACACAAACAGCAGTTGACTGGCGTTGCCTGGTGAGACGTTGTTGTGATGACTCGTGTAAGGAGGAGAAATGCGTAACGTTACGTTTCCGACTATGATAAAGGTCGGATTGTAGATTATCACGATTGCGGTTTATCGTATCGTGACATTGTTGCTCCCGTCGGTCGAGATCCAATGACTGTTAGTGGAATATGGAATCGGTGGGTTCAGGAGAGTAATACAGAACGCCGTCCTGGATCCCAACGGCCTCGTATCACTAGCAATAGAGATGACAGGCATCTTATCCGCATGGCTGTAAAGGATCGTGCAGCCACATCTCTATACCTGAGTCAACAGATGGGGACGTTTGCAAGACAACAACCATCTGCACGAACAGTTCGACGACGTTTGCAGCAGCACGGAATATCAGCTAGGAGACCGTGGCTGCGGTTACCTTGACGCTGCATCACAGACAGAAGCGCCTGCGATGGTGTACTCAGCGACGAATCTGTGTGCACGAATGGCAAAACGTCATTTTTCGGATGAATCCGGGTTCTGTTTACTGCATCATGATGGTCGCATCCGTGTTTGGCGACAACGTGGGGAACGGACATTGGAAGCGTGTATTCGTCATTACCATATTGGCGTATCACCCAGCGTGGTGGTATGGGCTGCCATTGGTCATACGTCTCGGTCACCTCTTGTTCGCACTGACGGCAGTTTGAACAGTGGACGTTACATTTCAGATGTGTGGCTCTACCCTTCATTCGATCCCTGCGAAACTATACATTTCAGCAGGATAATGCACGACCGTATGGTGCAGGTCCTGTACCGGCGTTTTTGGATACAGAAAATGTGCGACTGCTGCCCTGGCCAGCACATTCTCCAGATCTCTCACCAATTGAAAACGTCTGGTCAATGGTGGCCGAGCAACTGGCTCGTCCCAATGCGCCAGTCACTACTCTTGATGAACTGTGGTATCATGTTGAAGCTCCATGGGCAGCTGTACCTGTAAACGCCATTCAAGCTCTGTTTGACACAATGCCCAGGCGTATGAAGGCCGTTATTACGGCCAGTGGTGGTTGTTCTGGGTGCTGATTTCTCAGGACCTACGCAACCAAATTGCGTGACAATGTAATCACATGTCAGTTCTAGTATAATATATTTGTCCAATGAATACCCGTTTATCATCTGCATTTCTTCTTGGTGTAGCAATTATAACAGCCAGTAGTGTAGATAAATCTAAACAAATGTTTTAGAAAATTCGGAAAATAAATACGCGTAAGTGCGCCCCGGCCACCCCTACTGCCTACAACAAAGTACCCGTGGAATGAATGGTGCATGAGCAGCTGCACTGGGGATTGGGACGGACAGGTGTCAAGGTGGCAGGCAGGTCGTGGGGGCGGCGGCGACAGGCAGCCGGCGCGTGAGCGCCCCTGCGCCGACACAACACGGACGCGGACAAATCGCGTGTAATGGGCATTCCAGCCGCCGACATCCATCAGGCGGGGCTCAGCAAAAACAGACTCCGCGGTCCGCGCAGCGCCGCCGGATCGGGGTCGATCGCGGCGCTGCGTGCGCTGGCCCGAGCCGGGCCTGGCTTCAAAACAAAAACGCGAACAAAAAGCGAGCGCGCCCGGCTGAGCCCCGCCGCACAGTGCAGGGCCGGCGCTGCAGCCGGTTCCCGCTTGATAGATAGCGGGCCGTCGCGCCGCCCCTCGATGCTACACGGCCATTCTTTCTGCAGAGCCGCGAGTAAATTGCCTACCCTTAATGAATAGCAACGCCGCCAGCGCGACAGAATTTGTGGCGTGTTGGATACCCCCGGCTCAAAGCAAAACCCGCCGGTGCCGGCTCCGCCCCGCCTTGCGCGCCGACCGTTCCCTCCGATGTTGTACTGCTTCGGCGCTTTTATTCCCTACCATTTAAGCGGACCACAGAGCAAAATAATGGGAGCATGTTAGTGGCGCCGGTGTTACCTGAACACGACGTATTCCTCATGGCATCGTGTATGCACTCGCAGGAGAGTTTTTCCTGGCTCATACCTATAGCAGTAACGGTACATTTTTCTCCTTCCTTACTACACCTTGAAGAGTCCCACACTACGAGAGCAAGCCCGTTGGCGTTCTGAAAAATTTGCGACGGGGATGTTGTAACACTACCTCTCCCCTAGACGTAATTTTCTGTTTAAAACCTAGCATTCAAAGTTATTATCTACATCTACATATATACTCCGCAATCCACCATACGGTGCGTTGTGTAGGGTACATCGTACCACAACTAGCATATTCTCTCCCTGTTCCACCCCCAAATAGAACGAGGGAAAAATGACTGCCTATATGCCTCTGCACGTGCCCTAATCTTTGTGGTCTTTCCGCGAAATGTAAGTTGGCAGCAGTAAAATTGTACTGCAGTCAGCCTCAAATGCCTGTTCTCTAAATTTCCTCAGTAGCGATTCACGAAAAGAACGCCTCCTTTCCTCCAGAGACTCCCACCTGAGTTCCTGAAGCATTTCCGTAACACTCGCGTGATGATTAAACCTACCAGTATCAAATCTAGCAACCCGACTCTGAATTGCTTCTATGTCCTCCCTCAATCCGACCTGAGAGGGATCCCAAACGCTCGAGCAGTACTCAAGAATAGGTCGTACTAGCGTCCTATAAGCGGTCTCGTTTACGGATGAACCACATCTTCCCAAAATTCTACCAATGAACCAAAGACAACTATCCGCCTTCCCCACAACTGCCATTACATGCTTGTCCCACTTCATATCACTCTGCAATGTTGCGCCCAAATATTTAATCGACGTGACTGTCTCAAGTGCTACATTACTAATCGAGTATTCAAATATTACAGGATTCTTTTTTCCTAGTCATGTGCATTAATTTACATTTATATATATTTAGAGTTAGCTGCCATTCTTTACACCAATCACAAATCCTGTCCAAGTCATCTTGTATCCTCCTACACTAGTAAGTGTTGTGTCTATTCTGCTGGATAAACACCAGCCACAGCATAACGTGAAACACCCGGCACAACTCTTCAACTACCGTTGTGATTTCAACAGTTATACGCTCCTTGCGGAGTCTTAAAACTATGCTTTGTCATGTTTGACGTTAGGCTTCTGGTCAACGACCAAGTTTTGAAACTTCTATCTATTGTTCTCCTACTACCATTACCATAGTTTCATAGGCGCTAGTCTGCGATAAGATCCGAACACTGGTTTTATTAAACCACAGGGACTTCCCCTCTACTGGTAGCCTGAAATATCGCCAAATACTGAAGCTAACCGCACGAACTTTCAATGGAATTCTGTGCTCTCTTCCGAGCGGTAAGCGTAGACTCATGTTGGCATGCATTCTCAATCTGTATTTTGCACGCTTTACAGTATTTATTCCATTCTACAGTTATAGCATTTTATTCCCTACTTTTAGGTACAGAACTAATATCATGAGTGCACATTTTAGTAGACATCCTTACATCCACAATTTCGAACCCACTAATAACCTTCCTCCTATTTTCTTCATTGTTCTTCGATGTACAGTTTAAACAGTAGAGGCGAAAGCTTACATAATTGCTTTACGCTTTTTTTGATAGAAATACTGTTCTCTGATATTCCATTCTTACTTCCGTTCTTGGAATACTGTGTATTGCTTATCTTCCCCTCCTACAGATGATTAAATTGCAACTGAAAGACGTAAGATTCATTTCAGTGAAAAGTAATATTGATAACTAACACATTTGTTCTTATGCTTTAGAAGCGAGTGATATGTGTACTTATATTCCTTCATTTCAGTAGTGTTTCGAAACGGTGAGTTTCTGCAGTCTCCTCTTTCGCAGCAGTAGCATGATTTTTTTATTAGACTCATCGACCCACTCGTTCAGTGGTAAAAATATGTCAAGGAAGTAACTACATACCATGTCCCAGCCACAACAATGTGCACGAAATAACCAGCGTATCCTAACAAGTCTTAATGCAGATTTGTGTGTGATTTGTGCTCAGATGTCAGATAACGTTTGGAACATAGCTTAGCGTTTGTCAGTTGAGGACTAGAAAGATCAGCTCCGTTGGGTACAGGGATTTCAAAATGTTCGGGTGAGGGGTGCATAAGATGACGCTTTGGTGATCTTGTATTAAACGAAGCTACCTCTCTCCTCTTCAACTCAATCATCTGATGGTATATTTTCTTTTGGTGGTGACTTTTAGGAAGAAATCGTGAACTGCCCGACTGATGACAGTTAATGTAGATGACGCACTGACCTACTTATTATCACAGTTATTAATGAATTCAAAACCAATTTAATTACACTTAGTTTTAGTAACTTCACATATGCTACAGTACTGCATTAATCACATAGCACTGGAACCGTAAGAAATTCAGAACACTGCACGGGTAATCAGGCCGAGTACATTAGTGATCGAGGCCATTGGTCGACAACAAAAGACTCTGCGTAATCCGCTCTACGCAGCGCGACGCCAAGAGGAGTGCGCAAGTAGCAACAACCACTGAATCAGAATGCATTATCAGCAGGTGAAGTTTGTTCTTAGGTATAGGACATGGTAAAACCAGCGATATCTGCAGAAATTTATCACGTACTCAGTGTTTACTTTAAGCAATAAGCTTAGGAAAAATGTGGCTAAATATCGGAAGTATTCTGATGTGGGAGGATACAGGATTATGACTCTCCCACACCTCAAAAAATAAATTGTACCTCTAAGTTTATTAGAACGTACAGTAACAGTGCGAAATTAATCAGAAAAAGTAAGGTCCAAGGGGACAGGAGAGATACCATACCTAAATATTACGTGATGCTAAACCAACAGGCAGTGGATTACACACACTTAACAAATATTGTTACTTGAAAAAATAAACTGACATCTGGAAAAAAAATCTGCGAAGTGTAGTGTTCAAGAAAATGTGGAGAAACTACAAAAAAATGCAATTATTTACAGAATTTGTCCATCATCTAGGACAGCAGCAGTTAATATGTCCATACCTATTAATTATTAGACACATTTAATTGCGAGATATTTTTAAATGTCTCCTCATAAAGAAATGTGTGATTAAACTTTTAAGTGTTGTCGTTGTTTACATAATGTAATGGGCAAATGAGTAACGGATGTGCAAATGAAATTAATCGACTGTTTACTAACTGCAATGTAGCATAGAACTGTTTTTATCCAATTTTCTTCTGATATATTTCACTTAAATTGTTAATAACTTTAAAATGATCATATTCCGCTTTATTTTGTCAGTTATAGTCTTTCTTTAAACACAGGGGAAATTTGACGTCACTTCTCATGGTCTAAGGAGTTGGTGTATCTTCTGCCAAGCAGCTCTGTCACAATACACAGTGCAGACTTAACTGCGTAATAGTTGGCCCAATGCAAGGAATATGTAAGCGATTTGCTTATCGACAGAGCCACATGAGTTGATGTGACAGTTCGAGACTTTAACTGCGAATGATGAATTAGATGCCATCTGTGTTCTTTACAAAGTAGAATACCTAAAGTGCAGTGAGTGATATAAACATTATAGATCTATGTTAAATCTTTCTCTGCCCCCTTCTAATTTCCTCCTTCATTTCTAAACTAATTGTTAACATTTATGTTTAACATCGGAAGATAATTCATCCTTTTATTTGTGATATGATTATTCATGCTACATAATTGCATAATTAGTCACATTTTGCAAAAACAGACATAATGTCTTATGGGATAACAGCAATCAGTAATTTTATAATGTTACTTAAAAACCGTCTTGATTGCAAATGTTTTTTTATTCATATGACTGGTTTCGGTTCATTCAGAACCATCTTCAGATCTGATATTTCAGTCGCAGGAGTAACCCGTCCAAATCCAGCAGTTTTCACATGCTACATAGCATGTGAAAACTGCTGGATTTGGACGGGTTACTCCTGTAACTGAAATATCAGATCTAAAGATGGTTCTGAATGAACCGAAACCAGTCATATGAATAAAAAAATTTGCAATGAAGACGGTTTTCAAGTAACATTATAGTCATAGTTTGCCTGCAAAACTTATTAGAGGAGCATTATCCTTCCAAATACAATTTTATAAACATAATGGTAAGCTTACTTCTGATTCATTCTGAAAGTGCACAAACACACATTTTAGTTGCTTCATGGAATCAGGTGAACATAATTGTCTGAGGGGGTTAGGTTCCATCAGTTACCCTTAGCCAAGCGTGTTATCAACAGTAGTGTACATCAATCTACACTCCTGGAAATGGAAAAAAGAACACATTGACACCGGTGTGTCAGACCCACCATACTTGCTCCGGACACTGCGAGAGGGCTGTACAAGCAATGATCACACGCACGGCACAGCGGACACACCAGGAACCACGGTGTTGGCCGTCGAATGGCGCTAGCTGCGCAGCATTTGTGCACCGCCGCCGTCAGTATCAGCCAGTTTGCCGTGGCATACGGAGCTCCATCGCAGTCTTTAACACTGGTAGCATGCCACGACAGCGTGGACGTGAACCGTATGTGCTGTTGACGGACTTTGAGCGAGGGCGTATAGTGTGCATGCGGGAGGCCGGGTGGACGTACCGCCGAATTGCTCAACACGTGGGGCGTGAGGTCTCCACAGTACATCGATGTTGTCGCCAGTGGTCGGCGGAAGGTGCACGTGCCCGTCGACCTGGGACCGGACCGCAGCGACGCACGGATGCACGCCAAGACTGTAGGATCCTACGCAGTGCCGTAGGGGACCGCACCGCCACTTCCCACCAAATTAGGGACACTGTTGCTCCTGGGGTATCGGCGAGGACCATTCGCAACCGTCTCCATGAAGCTGGGCTACGGTCCCGCACACCGTTAGGCCGTCTTCCGGTCACGCCCCAACATCGTGCAGCCCGCCTCCAGTGGTGTCGCGACAGGCGTGAATGGAGGGACGAATGGAGACGTGTCGTCTTCAGAGATGAGAGTTGCTTCTGCCTTGGTGCCAATGATGGTCGTATGCGTGTTTGACGCCGTGCAGATGAGCGCCTGAATCAGGACTGTATACGACCGATGCACACAGGGCCAACACCCGGCATCATGGTGTGGGGAGCGATCTCCTACACTGGCCGTACACCTCTGGTGATCGTCGAGGGGACACTGAATAGTGCACGGTACATCCAAACCGTCATCGAACCCATCGTTCTACCATTCCTAGACCGGCAAGGGAACTTGCTGTTCCAACAGGACAATGCACGTCCGCATGTATCCCGTGCCACCCAACGTGCTCTAGAAGTTGTAAGTCAACTACCCTGGCCAGCAAGATCTCCGGATCTGTCCCCCATTGAGCATGTTTGGGACTGGATGAAGCGTCGTCTCACGCGGTCTGCATGTCCAGCACGAACGCTGGTCCAACTGAGGCGCCAGGTGTAAATGGCGTGGCAAGGCATTCCACAGGACTACATCCAGCATCTCTACGATCGTCTCCATGGGAGAATAGCAGCCTGCATTGCTGCGAAAGGTGGATATACACTGTACTAGTGCCGACATTGTGCATGCTCTGTTGCCTGTGTCTATGTGCCTGTGGTTCTGTCAGTGTGATCATGTGATGTATCTGACCCCAGGAATGTGTCAATAAAGTTTCCCCTTCCTGGGACAATGAATTCACGGTGTTCTTATTTCAGTTTCCAGGAGTGTACATAAAGGACTTTTGTCACTAGCGTTTCTATTTCTTCTCGGACTAAGTTCATATCAGTGGACCAAAATCATATCAAATATGAAATTTCGGCATTTTTCATTCATTGTTCCACTTTTTGTACTTCCAATTCCAAATCACATCATTGTTGCTGCACAGGAACTTTTATTTCGTTTGACCGAGCGAGGTGGTTCAGTGGTTAGCACACTGGACTCGCATTCGGGAGGACGACGGTTCAATCCCGTCTCCGGCCATCCTGATTTCGGTTTTCCGTTATTTCCCTAAATCGTTTCAGGAAATGCCGGGATGGTTCCTTTGAAAGGGCACGGCCGATTTCCTTCCCAATCCTTCCCTAACCCGAGCTTGCGCTCTGTCTCTAATGACCTCGTTGTCGACGGGTCGTTAAACACTAACCACCACCACCACCACCACTATATTTCGTTTGCAGACATCTTTAGCACAAACTGCCATGATATTCGTTCCGGCACAGTTGATTAGGACTTCTTTCACGACATCCGGTTGTGAGTTAACTTGAGCCTCCATTTTGGTTACATCCTCTTGTATCTGCTGAAAACATATCTCAAACTGACGTATGAATTCAGGTTTTCACACGTCAAACGATTCGTTGCAATTTTTCATAAATTTATTGAACTGATGATGCATCTTATTGCGAATACCTGTAACTGCTGGATCTGACATTTTATTCAAATCTGCTATCAATGTTGGATTTTATCTTTTCAGTTCTTGACTTAGTCGTTGATTATCCGTTCTGAAGTTTTGTTCATGGTTATTTAATTTCTTGTTCGATTTTGCCTTAAAATATAGTTATTTGAATTTTTATTGAAATTTGCACTTATTTTTTGTAAAAGCTGCATTAACGTATCTTCTCTTTGTACATTATAAAGACGAATGTTATCTACAGCTACATCCAGTGACTGAAGGTCTAAATTCAAATCTGAATTCTACAGTTTGACTAAATTTGAGGTTTTCATTTTAATTAGTCTCTTTTTTTGTCAAATAAGTTATTTGCACATTCAGTTTATAGCCACAGTAATAGTTCAGTTGCTGCAACTACATATTGTACAACGTTGGTTTGAAAATCGAGACGCCGCTGAAATCTCTTGATGTATTAAGCGGTGTTGCCTCTCTCCTCATCATGCCAATGATATAATATTTTCTTTTGATGATAACCTTTAGGAAGCGGATGTCGAAATGCTCGATTAATAACAGTTAATTGTGGATTACACAATGTATGATCTGTTATAAAATTTATTAGAGCTTCCAAAACCAATTTGACTACAACCAGTTTTAATAATATCCTTTATGCCACAGTACAGTGTTTATCACTTCAAGGTGAAACCCTAAGACCGTCAATATTTTTAGCGATTACGGGGTAACAGAGTTTCTAGTAAAAACGATTCATTGGTTAAATGCTCATATAGAAAATTTTCCTTCTGATTGACTATATTAAACTGTTGATCATAAAAAAATGCGCCCTCTTTGTCTAGAGTTCATCTGATTTCATGTACGGAGCACTCTATTCGAATGAGCACATCAAAAAAATTTGCGAATGGATAGATCAGAAATTTACATTGTAGCGCCTCTCTTCATAAAATAATGCAGTACTTTTTGTAAGTGCTTTATATATCTCCACATTAGGTGTCAGCGCAGAAATGAGATCTGGATTCAATTTTACTTCTTAGTTTTTGTTCGCACATGTTGATGACCAAGAAATGATTGTCATAATTGCTCAAATTGTCGACACAACCAATGTATAACGCGGCCTGTAGTTCGCGTTGCAGTAGGCACGTACTGCACATGGGTAAGCGCCAGTGAAATGGCAGTGGTTTCTGTGTTCAGCTTCTGCTTCCTTAAATGGTTCACGGCATGTATGAGAGACCTCAGTCTATTGAAACGCTAATGCTTTTTCGAGAATTATTTCCAGCTTTTTAATATGCAATAAAAAACTCATTTACGCTCACAGCAACCGCATACTGTTTTTCAGTAGAACAATTTCATGCAATTGCAGCCCCTTTACATTTCGAACTTGGGATATCCCTCGTCATATGCATAGTGTGTGTATTGCGTTTTGCTGAACGGTGTATATGGATATGCACTTCTGGTACTGAAAAGCCATAATGTAAAAAGAAATTTGAAGATTACTTGCTTTCCATGTTGGTCTTAGCTGGTGTAAAACTAACTGAAGGTCCTCTGCTCTTTCCTGTATGATTAATTTATCATCAGCAAATGGTAATGCACGCACATTAGTGTGTTCATCTAATTTAAATTGGCGGTTAATGAAGGTATGATATGCAACCAACCGCTTTTTCAATTTGAGACTTTTTATTGTACCACTAACTTATTTTTCATTTTCAGACACTGCAAGAACATTATCAGATTGTGTTATAGGTACATTTTTTATGGATTACCTAGAGCTAGATCTTAGCGTCCTGATGCTGAAACAACGGCAGTTTATGAATTAATAAACGAAAAGTATACGAAAAGAGAATATCGTTGTATTTTAGATTATCTGCATTGCACTCACTCATGGTATTCACGACAAATTCGTTCCGATGATGTACAATTTGGCCAGCTTACACACATACACACACACACACACACACACACACACACATACACATACATACACACAAAAGTTAGAGTTAGACACAATGGAACAATGGATTATTGAAAGTCAGATTGCATTGCGCTAAAAATATTGTGTGTCAGTTTAGTGTTGATCAGAATAGGTAAAGAGCGAAATGTCTGAGTACGTTCAGTTTTGCTCAGCTGTTTGAAAATCAAATAATGTAAGAGGTTTATCAGTACAGTAATTCAATAATTTTTCTAAGGGGACGTTGCAAATTAGGTACAGAAAGTATGAAGATACTAGGTATCACACTCTGTCAGATCGTGATCTTTGACATGTTGTGCATTAAATTGGGGAATACAAAATTTACAAACACAGCTAATGGGCGTAAGTGAATGTTGCTGGCTGGACTGCTTCTGTTTGTTGCAAATATACGTGTGCTATGGATTAAAAAGTTATAAATAAGCAAATAAAGAAAGACTTGTACTACATCTTTGCTACCTAACGTTTCTATAATTTGTGTCTAAATTTCTTTTAATTGTCGCAAGCACCAAGACACAATGGTCTAGCGGTCTCATGAATGGAATGAACAGTGTATCAAGCACAGAAAATAGATTGAGAGAAAACCGAAGAAAGACGAAAGTAATGGGAAGTAGCGGAAACGAGAACAGCGGAAACTTAACATCAGGACTGATGGTCACGAAGTAGATGAGTTTCAGAAACACTTCTGGCTAGGCAGCAAAATAACGGACGGAGCATGGAGGACGTAAAAAGCAGACTAACACTCGCAGAAAGGACATTTCCTGCCAAGAGATTCTACTGATAACAAACGGAGACCTTAATTTGAAGAAGAGATTTTTGATAACATACGTTTGGGGCACAGGAGTGTATGGTAAGAAACAAGGACTGTGGGATAACCGGAACAGAAGAGAATCAAATCATTTGAGATGTGGTGCTACAGATTATTGTTGAATATTAGGTGGACTGATAAGGTAAGGAACGAGGAGGTTTTGTGCAGAATCAGAGAGAAGAGGAACATATGGAAAACACTGTAAAGATGAAGGGACCGGATGATAGAACATCTGTTAAGTAGTGAGGGAATAACTTCCATGACACTAAAGTTAGCTGTAAAGGGTACAAACTGTAGAGGAAGATAGAGACTGGAATCCAACAAAGAACTGGGTACATAGGTTGCTGATATTTATTGTCAGCAACTGAGACGCATTGCAGACGCAATCCAAAAAGACGACAGTAAGAATGGGGGAAGTGATGCTACTCCACGTAACAACCGCCCGCATTCTGCTAGACCGACATAAAACAGAAATTGGGTTGGGACGTCATTCCGCATCCATCTTATTCACCTGAACTTCCGCTCTCCGATTTTTACTTTTTCCTCTTTCTATCTAACAGCCTCCAAGGAATTTCCTTTCCGGATAAAAATGCCCTCCTAACATGGCTTGACGCTTCATAATCACATGATTTGTAGAGTAGTGGAATCGAAAAGGTACCCAACGTTGGAAGTTGTTGTAAACAGTGGAGGAGGATATACTATTGATGACTAAAATTTCTGTTGTTTGTATCTGTTGTGTTAGTTGAACTTCTGAAAAATTAAAAAAAACGCTACGAACTTATGCACCAATCTAATAGAGTGGTGCTCATTTTCGAGCAACACTGGTTATAAGGAATTGGCTCCTAGAAAGGAAGAAGGTAGAGTGGATGTTAGTCAGCTACTGAAACGAATGTGGACTGGTTGTCATCGATGAAAGATTGCATGGTGAGCAGTTTGTGAACCTTATACTCCCTGTGTTGTCAACAGTGTTTGAAGAGGCTGATTTGTAATTTTCGGCATTTGAGACATCTGTAGTTGCCGTCACAGAAATAATAGTTGATTCACTTTCAATATCGAGTGGATCAGTTGTTGAAGCAAATAATAGTACTGCAGTTCGGCTATCCTGATAGTACTGTTCTATAGTGTTTGATAGTGTGTATTTTAAGCCTGTGTTTAATTGTGTGTTTTACCTGTTGTAGTTCTGATCACTGTTATCTGGCACGTAATTACTGTTCATTCGAGGGTTTTCCTGGCAGGCCATTCAAACGCAGATAACCTGATGTTAGTACAGCGGATGAGCTCGTGAAAGGCCATTGGTTTGAAGTCACATAGTTCATTGCAGATTTTGAATCGTCACCAGTAAAAGGAAGAAGTCTGTAGTGACTGGTTTCTGAACGACCTTGCATTTGGAATAAAATTAATTTAATTTTTCTATCTGCGTTTGTACGTGGAAGGCATTCAACATTGCGTTAGATGGCATTCCTGCAGCTTTCGTACTTCTGTTTCCTTCCTTGTGTTCACAGAATTATTTCTTAACGCTGTAAGTTGGTTTCTGCGCTGTTAATGTAATCTCGCATTTCAACGAAATTGTGCCATGCATTATTTCTTTTAAAATAGATTCCTAGCACAAGTGCAATTGAATGACCGTGCCTTCCATTTAAGACCCTTCAGCAGTTCAGCCCTAGTGTTTTCTTTAAATCTGCTTGCGTGTTTGTTTAAAGCGTCTTCTTATTGTGGATCCACTTCAGCTTAAAATTTTATAAGTCTATTTGTAAGTGCATTAGTCTCTAAAGTTGCCTTCTGCACAGTCTTGCGAAATTGTGATTGTATATAAATTGCACTGCGTTCTGATTCTTGATCACCTTCTGAGAATTCAGCAGCCTGTTTGCGGATTTTCTTCAGTAATTTTAATAAGGTGGTCTAATGGTCGTTTGATTAAAAATTTTTGTAACTGTACTTCAGAACGCTTCACGTGTTTGCTACTATCATTCTGGAATTTTCTTCAGTAATTTTAAAAAAGATTATCAAAACTGTGTGTTAAAAAGCCTTCTGCATTTCCTGTTATCTATTGGTAATTTTCTGCAGTCATTTAAAAAAAAATTGCCTAATGCGAGTAGGAATTGGGCACTGAGTGTTTCGCACATACTGAATTATGTTTATACATAGTTCATCCACCCATGAAATCTTGAATCTCAACATTTGCCGGTTATCTACATCGAAACTGGCACGATATTGGTCCCACGAATTCCATGACCGTATCACAATCCTCAGACTAGCCCAGACATACAAGAATAAGCGAAGGTTTAATAATTTTTTATTTACTTATTAGAACGAGACTACAGCTCAAATTTTATGTGTCCGTACAGGAATGTACGTCGATTGCGCTTTTGACGAATAATGTAACCAATGCTTGTTTTAATGGCAAAATCTTTTGTGTGTGATATCATTAAAATTTAACAACTTTCGGTTTTTTTACTTTACTTGTACCGTAAAACCTTGCAACTTCCTGAATTTCATGAATCAACGATAAGTACACTATAGGTTTTGAAGAGTGAGTTTTCGTGCATCAAAATATGACATAAATGGTCGTATCTTGTGATTGCATTGACTTATAAGCTTGACATTTTCACACGGTAAAGGGGACCATAGAACTCAGAACGCGACATAAAGTTGAATATAACACGACCAACTGTTCCCGAGAAAAGGTTACTTGACACACGGACGGAAACTGGCAAACACTAACTTTCCGTTTTATTTACTCGCAAATTAACAATTTTCGGATTTTTTCCTTTACTCGAATTGTGAAACCTTACTTCTTTCCAAATTTCATGATTCTAGATCAACGGGAAGTACGCTAGAGTTTCTGATGAGTGAATTTGCTGTTATGAAAATATGTGACATAAATGGCCGAATCTTTTGACTGCATTGACTTAGAAACTTACAATTTTTTCCTCGCCAAAGGACCATAAATCTTAGTATGTGACATAAATTTTAACTTGATACGTGTACTCGTTCCTGAGAAAAGGACTCTTAACAATCGGGGACTCTGGCCGATAAATTTGTATCTGGCAGTTTCTAAAAATGGCTCTGAGCACTATGCGACTTGACATCTGAGGTCATCAGTCCTCTATAGCTTAGAACTATTTAAACCTAGCTAACCTAAGTATATCACACACATCCATGCCCAAGCAGGATTCGAACCTGCGACCGTAACGGTCCCGCAGTTCCAGACTGAAGGGCCTAGAACCGCTCGGACACATCGGCCGGCTGGCAGTTTTCATTCCATTTTCCCGCACTCCCTACCTTCCCTTGATAGTGGTAACAGACTATGCTGGAAGCGCTAGAAGTGTTCTTGTCTGGAGCCCCTTAAGGGATGAACAAGGAAGCGACGGAAAAGATCGTGTTCTCTACTTCGGCAATAAGTAGAATTTCCATACTCCAAAGGTGCAAAACAACATCGAAACAGGCATAAAACACAAGAAACGGTATGATTTCCTGCGAACAACCAAACAATGCAGTGTTTATTAAAGCCACAGCGCTAGCCCTTGTGTATGCAGCGGAGTAGAATCAGAGAAAATCGTTTCTATAAATACGTGATAGACTGGGAAGTAATGAAAAGTCTGCTACAGATTAGAGGAGTGGGCAAACGCATCCTCTCGCCCGTCTCTGCACACGCCCTGTGGACCCGTTGCGCAAAAAATGATAGGAGCTGGTACTTGTCTCCTGCATTCCTGAGACTGTGCACGCACGCGGACTTTGACTTGCGGCCTATTCAGATGGCAGGGAGGGTGGCGTCGGCTCGCACGTTCCGCCACGACGCCCCGCTCTTTGTGGTTGGCAATATCCTGCCGGCATCACGGCCCAGCGCTCGCGCGAATAGACTCCTCACCTCTGAGAGGGATGGGAGGGAGAGCGTGGGCGAGGAGAGGAGAGACGACGAGAGGCGCCACGTGACCCCTGGCACCTGCGTCGGGGGCGGCTGCATTCCACGCACGGATTCTATTATACGGCATAATACAGGCGGCGGGATCTCTAGGCTGCCACAGACGGAGTCGCTGCCGGCGTCAACTTTCTGACGGGACACGAGCGCTGCTAGCTGCCATGTATTTCCCGTTTACGGTCAAGCATAAAAATTTCAGAATTTAAATGAAGTTGACCTGATACCACTACTAGCGTTCAGAGGCCGAAAGTAGTGAAGGCTTAGTACTGGGACGGCAAAGTAGTTGACTCGCATGCGATACTCGTGTACGCGTGCCAATATCTCCCACCTGAGTGTACACTGCCCCCTCTACGACGCAACGCTGTCTCAGAGTGATGGAGGCGACTGCGGAAGCGCTGCCTGTGGCGTGTGTTCCTGTTTCATATTTATTAACAACACAGATCAGAAACAAAACAAATTTTCGGTGTTCTAAAGGCATAAAATTATTATGTCTGGCACAAATTGTTGGCATATAACACACACAGTTTTTTACCAAAGAAAAACTCGCCAAGCAGCCATATATATCCAGAAGGTGTTATTTTATTAATACTAGCAGTTTCAGGTTGTCTTTAATGCCATCTTCAGATGGCACGATGCAGAGAAGCAGCAGGCACATTCCTTGTAGGGTTTACGTTCCAACGGAAGCGGTGGCGCCACCGGCGCACACACTGACACCGTCTGTGACAGCAGTACGTAATCGCCGATCAATGACAAGCCGTCCACAGCGCTATGAAAGGCTACCACAGCAGCAGTGCAGACAGTCAGTCGCTCCTGACGACGACGATGGAGGATATCGTCGAAAGCTTGAGACTTTGTTCCGAGTTGTAGCGGCAAGAAAACAACATCAGTGTCGTCGTGAAAGACTTCGTTCTCAGAGACACAGACAGTTTGGCAGATTTTCACCACGGAAGTTGCCACATGATGATGACATATTTAGTTTTATAATCTAAAAAAGCCTTCCACGTACATATGTTTATCGAAACATTGAAACTATATTTGAAACCTCATTATGGAGACGTCTAAGCTTTTTCCGAGGAAAAAAGAACGTAGAACTGCTGGAAAATTTTAACATAAAACAGTTTTCCCTTTTAAATAGGTATTACATTGCAGATCAAAAAAATGGTTCAAATGGCTCTGAGCAATATTGGACCTAACGTCTGAGGTCATCAGTCCCCTAGAACCCAGAGCTATTTAAACCTAACTAACCTAAGGACGAGACACACATCCATGCCCAAGGCAGGATTCAAACCAGCGACCGTAGCGGTCGCGTGGTTCCAGACTTTAGCGCCTAGAACCGCTCGGACACTCCTGCCGGCCATTGCAGATCGACCAGTTCCATTTGCAGATGGACAGGAGCGCTTTCAATTGAAATGGCAAAACGTATCGCAAACAGCTCAAAACCAGGTGTGACAGTGTCAGTGTGCTCAAATGTTTAGAAATCTATTCCGTTAATTGTGTCAACGTCATAATCGATTCTTCAAAACACGCTCTTTGCCTTTTAACTCCAACGGGATTATGGAAATGAACAGTGTTCTTTGTCTACATCTACATCTACGTAATTACTCTGCTATTCAGAATAAAGTGCCTGGCAGAAGCTTCAATGAACCGCCTTCAACCTGTCTCTCTACCGTTCCACTCTCGAACGGCCCGCGGGAAAACGAGCTTTAAATTTTTCTGTGCGAGCCCTGATTTCCCTTATTTTATCGAGATGATAATTTCTTCCTCTGTAGGTGGGTGCCAACAGAATGTTTTCGCAATCGGAGAAAACTGGTGACTGAAATTTCATGAGAAGATCCCGTCGGAACGAAAAACGCCTTTGTTTTAATGATTGCCACTCCAATTCACGTATCAAGTCTGTGGCACTATCTCTCCTATTTCGTGATCATACAGAATGAGCTGCCCCTCTTTGTACTTTTTCGATGTCAACAGTCAGTCCCACCTGATGCGGATCCCACGCCGCACAGCAATACTTCAAAATAGGGTGGAAAAGCGTTTTGTTAGCAGTTTCTTTAGTAGACCTGATGTACCGTCTAAGTGTTTTGCCAATGAATCACAGTCTTCGGCTCACAGTCTTCGGTTTGCCCTACCCACAACAGTATCTATGTGATTGTTCCAATTGAGGTTATTTTTAATTGTAATCCCCAAGTATTTAGTTGAATTTACAGCCTTCAGATTTGTGTGACTTATCACGTAATCGAAATTTAGCGGATTTCTTTTAGTACCCGGAGAAGAGCTTCACACTTTTCTTTATTCAGTGTTGTCCCTCCGCAATGCGTTCTTCTTCTTAAATACGTCCAGTTTCGCTATGAAATCAGAAATAAGTTGCTTCTAAACTTACAATGTCTATTTGAGAACAGTCTTCAGTTAATTCTGTTTAAAATGAAACTTCTGCAATCCATTCTGGCACTTCTAATTTTCGTTCTTGCATTCAATTTTTCTTCAGAAATCCAACGATGGCGGGTCTTAAATCGAAATCTTGTTTCAGGCATGTCCTTTAACATAGCCAACGTAATGCGCAGTAATGTATAACGTCTCTATACTGTTCGCTCAGTTCCATCAAAAACTGATACAACTGACGATGAAATAATGCGAGCGACTACGAAAAATTTTAGATTTTCACCACCAAGTCGATCATCATGTGTTCCACGCCTGCTAATTTAGTACAAAATGCTTCTTTTAGGTAAACTTACATGACCCTTGAAGTACTTTTACCTCAATAAAAGCCTTTTCACACGAGAAGTGTACATCAGGTTTAGTCTGACAGTGGAGTTTTTTGTTGTTACTGTGCATCCGCCACCGCACATACATAACCCGCTGCCAGCAATATAAATTCATCAATGGGACCTAGCTGAAGACGGGCTTTTGAAGTTGTGATACTTTATTCTTTAATTAATTTCACAGTCACTGTGACCCTGGAGTGCACATTGTGTAGCTGCTCTGTCGCTAGGTGTGAAGGACAACTGTGTGGAAATAGCAGATAGAAGTGAAAGTTTATTAATGGGATATGTTATAAGGGAAGCAATTTTAGAAAACTCAATAAAGAAAGTGACTTTAGTGAATGTGCTGGCGGAAGTGATTATGAAGCTAATACTCCTGTAACAGTTACGGACAATGGTGAAACTTCTTCAGGCAGCGCCGGCCGCTGTGGTCTAACGGTTTTAGGCGCTCAGTCCGGAACCGCGCGACTACTACGGTCGCAGGTTCGAATCCTGCCTCGGGCATGGAAGTGTGTGATGTCCTTAGGTTAGTTAGGTTTAAGTAGTTCTATGTTCTAGGGGACTGATGACCAGAGATGTTAAGTCCTATAGTGCTCAGACCCATTTGAACCATTTTTTTTCAGGCAGCAATGAACAAACAACGTTCGTCCAGAGTATGAATTGTCGTCACTGGAGCACAGCTCTCCCCAACAGGGCGCCCGCTTAACGATAACATTGTAGCCCATATTGCAAGAGTGTGGAAATAATGAATGAATGGATTTGTGTGTAATCAAGAACACCCTAAAATATTTGTGTAACTGTGCATTTCCGCCTCCATAGCTGAATGGCAGTTGGCCTTTGCCTATGGAGCTGTGCGGTACGTCCCAGCCGCTCCGTGTCTCGTTTCCAGCTGTTGTTGTTTATCCCGCCAACGCGCTGGTATTAAGTGTTCTAGTTACGTTTCTGACATCCGATGGCTCTTTCGTATCGGAAAGCCGCGATCAATCTGCAATTTAACGCAAAGATTTCCAGGTTAAGGCCAGCCCATTGGGGTGAGCTCGTTGACCACGGCCAAAAGTTAAAAAAATTGTTCAAATGGCTCTGAACACTATCGGACTTAACATCTGTGGTCATCAGTCCCCTAGAACTTAGAACTACGTAAACCTAACTAACGTAAGGACATCACACACATCCATGCCCGAGGCAGGATTCGAACGGTCGCAGGTTCGAATCCTGCCTCGGGCATGGATGTGTGTGATGTCCTTAGGTTAGTTAGGTTTATGTAGTTCTAAGTTCTAGGGGACTGATGACCTCAGGAGGTGAGTCCCATAGTGCTCAGAGCGATTTTGAACATCCTGTAGCAAGGTAGAAGGTAGAAAACTTGTAATTGTAATAATGCTGCTAAAGTAAGTAATTGTACTGTAGTAATTAAGGCTATGATGCATGAATATCATTGATTGAATAAAGAATTATTTTTAAAAAAAATACTCTAGACCCAAGGCCCACGAAGTAGAGAGATTTTACGAGACTTGATACATGTGTGTGTGTGTGTGTGTGTGTGTGTGTGTGTGTGTGTGTGTGTGTGTGTGTGTGTGTGAATACCTAAGGGACCAAACTGCTGAGGTCATCGGTCCCTAGACTTACACACTACTTACGCTAACTTATGCTAAGAACAACACACACACCCATGCCCGAGGAAAGACTCGAACTCCCGGCGAGAGGGGCCGCGTAGTCCTTGACACGGCGCTTCAAACCGCGCGGCCACTCCGCTCAACCGTGATACATGGTTACCCCAAAGACCTGCTTAGTATCCAGAGTTTTATGTCTTAAGTTCACTGACGATGCAGCCTGTGACAAACTTCTCAGATGCTCGACGCAAGGTTACGAATCTGTCACTCTGACGAGAAAGAAACGTGGGTGTGGTAACAAATAAACGTACTGGACATATAACACAAAATGTGCGCGTGCTTGAGCTATCATTTCAAGCTCCAGCGGATTTGGTCGCCCTTGCTCTTCGACCGTATGGAGTAGTTCTCCACCATACAGCCGAATAATGGAAGATCTTCAAAACTTACCCTGTAGTTAAAAGGGTGCGACAGGTCGGTATTTAACTGCATCGTCATATAGCTGGTTTCCGAGCGATAGTTATTTACGACGGTCAACCGATGTAGGTAGGTCATGTATGTACAGAATGTCTGCAACGCCGTGTCATGCAGACTCCCTTAGACGATCAGATTCGACTGTCGATAGCCACGTCGATGCCGATGTTGCAGCGGCGAGACGGGAGACGACAGCTGTCTATGAGAACCTTCTATGTTGGTACAAGCCTGAGGAGCCCCCATTGGCTTCTAGGGCCGATGCCTCTGTTACCCTCTCATCGAGCCCAGGCGAAACGCATGCACCGCTGAAACGACACGACGACGTTGCGATGTAAGTTGAAGATCGGGATTCCGCATCCACCCCCTGCCCTGCAGCAGACACAGAGGCGAGACAGCGTAAACAGGATTCGCCAAAGCGCCATGAGAAAAGGCGCATAATGATCGAGGCAGTAGAACGGCGCGAGGAAGCAACGATGGATGATGAGGTGCGTCAGCCGGTACACCGATCCTAACGTACCACATGATTTGATGTCTTCCCCCGCTAAAGGCGGGACCTCCCACTGTGGGAGTGCTGGAGATCAACGAAGCCCCACCCCCGGTGAAGACCACGTCTGCCTCTCCAGATCCAGTGCTATCGGCCTTCCTGGAGAGGTAGGATGCGCTTCAGGACCCTGAGGACACACCGGCGACAGACGCCTAGGCTGGCGTGACCTGTACCAGCCGCATCCTTTCTCTTCGCCTGAAGTCGCTCCCCACTGTGACTACTGCCCACCTGTAATACCAAGGACAGCCTACGAGACTTGATGAAACTGGCACAACACCTCGCCACAATCAGTGCCAACGGCACTGCAGCTGCTGTCAAAACCCGTATTCCGCAAGAAACATTACGAGCTGCGGATCTTGATATTGTTTTGCTTGAAGATGTCGGGCCAGGAGTCTGTCACGATGCCTATTGACATGACGCCTACGCCACGCCTTCAGATGTGGGCGGAGGAGGTACGGTTATTCTGCTAATAGAAGGAATTGTATCTTATTTACCGTCGGCCCATGTGGTCGCACTCATGGTTGGTACAGTTCTTCTGGAGAACCTTTATGCTCCTTCATGAACCGACGAAGACATAGCTCTGCTCTTCCAGCAAAATGTCGACCACTTGGTTTTAGGCGGAGATTTCAGTTGCGTGCTCAGACCACCCCGGCACTTGTAAAGGACTTGGCTTTGTTGGACACATGGGTCATACAACACAGCGATCGAAAGGCATAAACGCGAGCCGTTTGAATCGAGTTTATGTCACACGCGGCCTGCGATCTGCAGCTGTCGACGCTGAGATTTGGACTACAGAGTTCACGGGCCACGTAGAGTAAGTGTTTACTTTCATCCTTCTCCGCAAAGGTGTCTGACGAAGTATGGGTCCGTGACGCCTCAGTGTGGCCCTCCTTGACAAGGTAAATTGCAGTCCGCATGGAGCAGACGCCAACAGCAAATGCCCGCCTACGGCTCCACACTTCAAAGGTGGTTACTGTGTGTCAAACCCGCCTTGAGCCAAACATCAGCCGGCCATGGACGAGATAGGGCGGGCTCGTATACCACGACCGAAGTGGCTGTGCAGCCGCCGTCACCGGAACGACAATCGGCAGAACACCATGTCAAGTCACAATTACTACGTAATACCGCGGTTCATTTCGCTGGTGTGCGGATGAAGGCGAGAGTAAATGATGATGTCGTTGGTGAACGACCTTGCCTCCGCGCAAAAGGCAGCTCATTACAGAGGTCGAGACGGAGGATGGACGACGAGTTGAAATACTAGTGGATATCGTTCAAAATGGTTCAAATGGCTCTGTGCACTATGGGACTTAACAGCTATGGTCATCAGTCCCCTAGAACTTAGAACTACTTTAACCTAACTAACCTAAGGACAACACACAACACCCAGCCATCACGAAGCAGAGAAAATCCCTGACCCCGCAGGGAATCGAATAGTGGATATCGTCTGAGTGTTCAAACAGTCATCTACTACGAGCGAGAGTATAACATAGATGTAGGAGTCAGGGAAGTCCTATCCGACCTAAGATGATGCTGCGCTCGTGTCGGAGGTGACTTTTCAAGATCTAAGAGATACTATGTTGCACGGTGATCCACCCCCCCCCCCCCCCAAAAAAAAAAAAAAACTAAAAAAAACCGCTAGACCCTGGAGGACTTCCTCTTGAATTTTACGAAAGGTTTTTTGATCTTATGGGCTCAACGTGATTCAGGATGTACAGAGAAATCCTGAATCCCGATTTTCAAGTACTATCACAATTCACTGAGAGCCTGTTGATTACGGTGCCCAAACCCGCCTGCTTGGTTCTTGCCCTTTGAAAATGTTAAACATTGACTACAAACTGTTGACAAGCGTTCTCCGTGAGAGGCTCAAATCTACGGTAATGGCGGCCATTCACTCTGATCAATCCTGCTTCGGAAGCGACAATAATATGTTTACGACTTGGTGTATGTATACCCGACGTGTTGGAGCTGATGCAATCATGCTGTCTCCACGGCTCTCTTGTCGCGCTGGATTTTGACCATGCTTTCGATCGCGTCGAACATGGTTTCCTGAGTTCAGTTATGGAAGACGTCGGTATCCCGCGCGTGACCACATCTGTTGTGCTTCGTTTGATCCATAGGGCGGCCACCAGGATTATGGTAAACGGCTATCGGTCGGCTCCGTCCGTGTCAACAGGTCCGTCAGACAAGTCTGTCCTCTTTCTGCCATGTTATTCGCCATTACCCTCAAACCCGGTCTTCATGGACTATGGCGACTCTCGGAAAGGCTTAACGTCCGCTCGGTGACCTTTCGATGTGCCTGTACGCCGATGATGTGATGTTCCTAGCAGGGACTTCTGACGAAATACGTACAGCGCTTTAGTGGCTGCAAAAGTATGGGGCAGTGGCAGTCAGTGTGATCAACGAACGGAAATCATGCTACGTGGAGATGAGACGTGGCATGCCTGCAGACCTGGATGTACCCCTGACAAAGCTCCCAATGCTCAGATGCTTACGGATATCGCTCCAGTTACAAATACAACTACAGTGGCCTTTACGTATCGTGAGGCCTCACATCTCCGCACACAGGCTAGCGTCAACAAATTTAGATGTTGGACATTCTGCAATGTGCTCAATACGTCCATGTGTACATGGTTTCCCAACTTAACCATTAAGTCTACGTTTTACCGATGGCAAATACGATGGCTTCCAGGATAGAAGCAGTGTTCGGACACATGGTGAACACTGGTGCAGTTTTAAGATCCGTTTTGTTGCTGTTACTTTACCCTTCCACGAGGGAGGTATAGGACTTACTCACATCAAGTACAGAGCACTGGCGCTGTACCTTCGCTCAATGCGGCGACTCCTTTTACCAACAGACATTCTTCAAATGGTTCAAATGGCTCTGAGCACTATGGAACTTAACTTCTGAGGTCATCAGTCCCAAAGAACTACTTAAATCTAACTAACCTAAGGACATCACACACATCCATGCCCGAGGCAGGATTCGAACCTGCGATCTTAACGTTCGTGCCATTCCAGACTGTAGCGCCTAGAACCTCTCGGCCATCCCGACCTGCCAGGCATTCTTCCTGGAATCTTAATAGCAGAGGTGGCCTCACACACGCTGTGCCCATAGGTCACTGTTGGCCATTCATCGCTCTCGTTATTGCACATTAGAACGCTGAGCTGTGGCGGCTGGCGCTAGGGGGTTCTACTTGCATCGCTGATATCGAAATTCGGGTTGTCTTGCTATCTTTGACTGCTCCTCCCGGCGGGTTTTTCGGGTGAACGTGTGATGGAAGAGTCTCCAGTCGGCGTTTATCGAGCCAACTTGTGTGGAAAACAAGCCGGCGTTCCGAACCGTGGTGCATGGGCCTCGCCGTGCTCGCCGCCCTTTTCTTTTGTCGCTCCGGATGTACCGTGACGATCATTGGGCGCCTTCACGAGCAAAATTGTGGTGGGTTCGTCGTCTCACGCTGAACAGCTTCCCAGCTCGTAATTTGGAAGCTCCAAGCTAAACTGTGTTTAACTAAGAAGATTGTTGAAACTTATTGTGGCATGGGTAGCTGCCGGAGATGGTTCTGAACGTGGTTCCACAGTGGCTATTTTAAGGAGGCTGATGTTCCTCATTTCCTTGCTCATCACCTGTGGAGTTTGTGTTTTAAGTGATTTTCATGCAAGTTTTAACTTGTTTTAGGACATATTGACCGCTTGGGAACTGGTTGCCGTTGTATACGCGCCTGGCAGCCGTAGAGTTAATGGTTTAATCATTTGTCATGACAGGATTTGGTAGGTTTATTTAATTTTGAAAGTGCCTTAAGGCAACTGGAAGTGATCTCTAAGTTTCCTGCTAACTTACTGGGAGATGGCTAATGTTAGAGTATGGCTCCATAGCAATTTGGGGCATGCTTATTATATATTCCAGTGTGTCTGTGATGTGATCTGGTTTACATTGCAATCTGTTTGTGCTGCAGGCCCTTTGTTAAGTCTGCTCGTTTCCTGGCGTCGGTCCGGTTATGGATTCTTGTCAGGACCGTTCATTATGAGGCCTGTCGGACTATATATAAATATATACCGCCTGCTTGTGAGCCTGTGCACAAGCCGTAGGGAGTGAACGCTCGTATTGCCTGCCAGCCGTAGCGTTATTGCTTCCAAATACTGCTGTGGGCCTTAACGCTGTTCTCTAAAGTCAAGTAGGGCCACTTTGTTAATATTAGCGTTTCTGTAAGTTATTTTACTGGTTATTACTAGCCATGCGCCGGTCGGAGGGTCGAGCAGTTCTAGGCGCTTCAGTCTGGAACCACGCGACCGCTATGGTCGCAGTTTCGAATCCTGCCTCGGACATGGATGTGTGTGATGTCCTTAGGTTAGTTAGGTTTAAGTAGTTCTAAGTGCTAGGGGACTGATGACCTCAGTAGTTAAGTCCCATAGTGCTCAGAGCCATTTGAACCATTTTTGAACTAGTCATTCTTATTCAACAATTATGTTACTCATTTGTGTATCTTTAATGAATTTGCAACTTGTTATTTTTTTCTGTGGGCCTGTTTTGCTACCTTTTTGGCCCACTTTGCATTTTAAGCATAAGCATTTTCAAGGTGGACCTTTATGTGGCCAGTTCAGTTTTATTAAGGTTTAAGATCTTTGTTTTTTTAATGAAGTTGTGGTATTATGTGGCTGTGTAGCTTTGGGTTGGAAGTGTATAGTGTTACTAGCCTTCTGAGATATGGTTAAACAAGAACGATTGTTTATGATTGATTGTTCACCGTGCCTACTATCTATGTTTTTGATTGCTGATGCAAAATATGATTCCTATTCATGTTTATGTAATTCAATTAAAGTGAAAATTTGTATATTGCATCAGTAATTGAAGTTTATAATAAAGTCTGTTAGAGTCAAATTAAAATTGTAAAAGAATGACAAGCTTGGTCATCACCAGTGATTCCGGGCCTCCGATTTTCTTTAAATAACTGTGGTGAGATTGCAATTTTGATTTTCTAAAGAATTGAGTAGTAACAAGGTTCAGAATTTTTCGTCGAACACAGCTTTATGTTTAGAGTTATACCGGAGACATGGACTCCGACAACAGTTATTTATTGTAGCGTTCTCCAAGGCTCGAATTCGTCTAAAGACATTGTACGGCGCCACCCCAGGTCGACTGGACGCGTGTAGACATAGTATGTGGTCACTAATGAGAAATTTCCGACCCGACGAAGCCTACATGCCGTTCACCTGACGATTCCATGTGCTACGGACGAAAACAGACTGAACTGTGGCTCTGCACGTGACTGCTGGTAGTGCCATGATACTGCACGCATCTAATTCACACGATGAGTATGCTGTACAGTAGTTTATGGTTTTTAGATTTTTCTGCAGTAAAGTACAAATGGAAACAAATTGCTAATCTTTTTTCTAATATCCAAGTGATGCTTACCTTCTGGATCAGCTTTGCATTTAAAAGCCTGTTCCTGGCTCGAATTCTCCCTGCGGACCTGTGTCGAGGTCCAGTGAACCGGCCAACATGTGAATGGTTTTTAAGCGGTTTTCCATCTGCCTCGGCGAATGCGAGCAGGTTTTGCTTAGTCCGCCTCAGCTACACTATGTCGGCGATTGATGAGCAAACAAGTTCTCCACGTACGCGCACACCACCATAACTCTACCACGCAAACATAGGGGTTACAGCCGCGCGGGATTCGCCGAGCGTTCACTGGCGCTGCAGTCATGGACTGTGCGGCTGGTCCCGGAGGAGGTTCGAGTTCTCCCTCGGGCATGGGTGTGTGTGTTTGTCCTTAGGGTAATTTAAGTAGTGTGTAAGCTTAGGGACTGACGGCCTTAGCAGTTAAGTCCCATAAGATTTTACGCACATTTGAACATTTTTAGGGGTAACACTCGTCTAGTGTGAGACGTTCCCTGGGGGAGAGGGCACACCGGGGGCCGAACCGCACAAGAACCCTGAAAGAGTGGTTCGGTGTGGGGCGGCGGAGGGGTGAAGTCGACTGCGGTAGTCGCGTGGGGTTGTGGACCGCTGCGGCGGGGACGGAGCCTCTCCGTCGTTTCTAGGCCCCTGGTTAATATACAATACAATATAATACTTTTTCGAGGACACATGCAAAGTCAATAAAATTTGTCTAAGCCAAAATTCAGTAATAACACATCAGCTGCCATATGATATGATCTTTGGAATATCTGCGGCTCGGGGTAGCCGCGCGGTCTCAGGCGCCTTGTCACGGTGCGTGCGGCTGACCCCGTCGGAGGTTCGAGTCCTCCATCCGGCATGGGTGTCTGTGTTGTCCATTGCGTAATTTAGTTTAAGTTAGATTAAGTAGTGTGTAGGCTTAGGGACCGATGACCTCAGCACTTTGGTCTCATAAGACCTTACCACAAATTTCCAATTTCCTTTGGAATATCTCTGGAGCAGAAAATCAAGAGACTTCTCGTATGTTTGCGAGGCCACGGCTTGATCCAGACCAATCCTTCACATTTCATTCCATGTTGATACAAAAACAAACCCGTGTTTATGTGACTTTGTTTCTCTTTGAGTTTTGTATTAGTTTTCGACCTAAGTGAGTGGCTGCGAGGTTTAGGTGTAATGGTTCTTAGGTCATTTATTTTCGTGTCTTTACCTTGCAGTTAAGATTCCAGCAGCGTACGTTTTATTCATGGGTAGCTTTCTGGGCCAGCGATTGGTTCATTTAAGTGATTTGTGAAAGACGAATAGTAAGGTGATTCTCTGTGCGCAGGTGGCCGGCCAAAAGGTTCCCTCCAGATATGCACGTAGCAGATGTGCAGCCGGTCTGACAAGCAGTGTGAGAGATCGCCCGGGGCGGGTTAGGCAGTGGAGAGGAGCAATAACTTTCAGTTGAGGAAGCCGGAGGAGTAAGTGCCAATTTCTGAGTGTGACGCTGGGACGGAAGAATGCAAGCGGCAGTGCTGCTAGGCCTGATAGCATCTTATCCGGATTCAGGCGGTCAGATTCGCAACACATATAACACATGTGGGATTTGTCTAATTTTTTGTGGGAGAGGAAGCCTGAGTACGGAGAGTGGCTGGAGGGATGGCTTTTTGGCGCTCTTTAGCCTTAGATGAGCGCGAATCAGATCGGCTGTTTCCTCTCCGACACAGAGGTGAGAGCTTAAACGTAAATGCTGTTTATTCTCACTGGTAGCTGCTTGTCATATTGGCCCAGCGATTGGTCGGAGCGTAGCAAAGGGGGTCTTGCGCCAAGCCTAGGCGGGGTACAGTACTCTTGAAGTGGTGTTCCAATCAGCCAGAGATTTTGGTAGAGGTTGGATTCGCTGTTTCAGTCCAGTGCAGCTCGGTGTGCAGACCTTCATTTGACGACGGCAGTCGGACTGCGGGCGCACGAAATTTGATTCTGCCGCCTGTGCGTGAGGCGAAGGCGAGAGTTGCAGTCGCACCCTGACGCAGGCTGCTGTAGACAACGATTCAGCCACGGTAAGAACTGCACACTCCGGAGCACTGAGTACTCGTCGTAATCGATAGAGACGGGGATGGAGATGGCTTTCAGCTTGTTAACGACGAGAAAATTTAACTGTTGTATGGAAAAAGTGGGGAACCGAGCATAGTCAAGTGGTGTTAATCGTCTTCTTTTTATACTCCTGTCTTGCTCCGACAGAGCTGCGTGGTCATTCATTGCGAGACTCTATGCTGCGATATCTGAAGTCACCAAACGGATTCTCTTCCTTAATACAGCCACGGTCTTTCCTCCACTAGCTACGAATCGATGTCAATTTTAACTCTTTTTCGATTGTTACGTTTATGTGATTCATTGTAGTAGGCCTTTGAGATTGTTTCTACATTCAAGCATGTCGCGCTTGTGTCGACCCTAAAATTTTATGCCGTCTGAGAGCATGAAATATAATAAATGTTAGTAACCCTGCTGCTTAATTCTTTGAAATATTCGAAGTGAACGCCTGTACATCTCTCAATGCCCTGCACTCTTTACCGTCCTATGCTCTGTGAGAGTAAATTACTGAATATATTAGCAACGTGCAGTTCCTGACCGGTCGTTCTGGAGCTCAACAATTAAAATTTCGTTGCGCAGTTTGTTCTTCAGCATAGAGAGTAGTGCTAGAAATCAAACGAAAAATCATGTACCGTTAGACGATTTGGCACTCAGAGGCTGAATAAATAATGTCAGTCATATTGTTTGTGCACAGTTGGTGCTCAGCTACCCAAAGTCCTTGTTACAAGGCAAAGTGATCTACTTTTATCAGAAGTGGGGACCACTTTTACGTTCACAGAGCTATAAAACTTAATAAGCCGAAAAGAAAATATTTAACGACAAGAAGTCCTCTCCTCTCATTAGGTTACATCTGTGAGAGCTCAGATGTTCAAATGTGTGTGAATTCCTAAGGGACCAAACTGCCGAGGTCATCATACTAGACTTACGCACTACCTAAACTAACTTAACGCTAAGGACAACACGCACACCCATCCCCGATGGAGGACTCGAACCTCTGGCGGGCGGGGCCGTACGATTAGTGACATGACACCTCTAACCGCGTGGCCTCTCCGCACGGCTCTGAGAGAGCCTAAAGAGAACCTGTGATGATGGACCAAGAGAATATGTCAAGAAATATAGCTATGCAGGACGGTTACGGAAAATTGTCTCTTAATAGTGCCGACTCTGAATCATAATAGGCAACAGGATGACGAGAGTTCACGTGCACTCCCGCTGCAGCCTTTACTACATTAAAACGGCGCTATTTGGTGAAGTAGAGCGAAACTCTACAGTGTGTATCATTTGCCATAGATGGCATGGCGAATCACATTGACTATACCATACATCTTAGGAGTGGGCAACTGAAAAGAAGAAAAAAGAAAGTATCACAATCGGGCGTGCAAGGTGCAAAACACCCATTCGTTATAAATGGCGTATCGTAGCCAGCTGGGGATCTGATTGTGGCGCAAAGTAGCGTGCATTGGCACACATTATTCGTACAATCACAACAAAAACTTTTTCAAGGCACTAGAACGACTTCGCAAAGACCTTCATACATGTGTATCTTGGGATGCGTAGGCCAAGTTGTATGACGTAGTAGTCTCCTGACCTTAATTGCTTACATATTCCGCCTTCACAATCATGTTGTTGTTGTTGTTGTGGTCTTCAGTCCTGAGACTGGTTTGATGCAGTGCATGCCCTCGGGAAAAATTACGGCCGTAGTTTCCCCTTGCTTTCAGCCGTTCGCAGTACCATCACAGCAAGGCCATTTTGGTTATTGCTACAAGGCCAGATCAGGCAATCATCCAGACTGTTGCCCTTGCAACTACTGAAAAGGCTGCTGCCCCTCTTCAGGAACCACACGTTTGTCTGGCCTCTCAACAGATACCCCTCCGTTGTGGTTGCACCTACGGTACGGCTATCTGCATCGCTGAGGCACGCAAGCCTCCCCACCTACGGCAAGGTCCATGGTTCATGGGGGGAGGCTCACAATCATATTCCGCACATAAAGTCGCTTCATTCGAACCCGAACTCGATAGGATAGTCAAATGGCTCTGAGCACTATGGGACTTAACATCTGTGGTCATCAGTCCCCTAGAACTTAGAACTACTTAAACCTATCTAACCTAAGGACATCACACACATCCATGCCCGAGGCAGGATTCGAACCTGCGACCATAGCAGTCGCGCGGTTCCGGACTGAGCGCCTAGAACCGTTAGACCACCGCGGCCGGCAGATAAAGTCAGTGTTGTATGATTCACGTAAGCGATATGCAAATAAGAAGTACGCACGGGGGTTGAAATATTCGAGGCTGGCGTATAGATTCGAGACACGACGGTCACAGGAGCTTTTGGCTCGAGAGAGGCAGACCACATACCGGGAGGCCGTCCCTTCAGAGGATGAGTCAACCTCGGCTGCCTGTGGAGCAGACAGCGTGTGCCCGAGTGAAAGGGGGAACGACCCCGTGTATGGCTTAAAAGCAAATTCCTCTACATTGTATGGGAGCATCCAATCTACGCATTCTTTACACATAGCACTCAGTTTCAGAGATTTTCACAGGGAGACAGCAAACGTCAAACGCCGATACTACTGATTTCCGGTTTGGTCGCCTTAAAAGAAACGTCGTTCTTCCGTTTTAGAAGAGCAATACTGATTGGCAGACGATATTTCTGACGCCTTGAGCTGAAGGAGTAACGGAAGAGACAGAAAGATATACCCCTTCATGTCTGGTGTGGAGAGGGACCATTCCATTGTCGCTCTTGGAGCGAGAGCAGGTAACAGTAGTGTGCGCGCTTGTACGTTTACTCAGAGCGAGGAACAAGTCTCTCCTCAGTACTTCACTGGGAGAGCACCTCTGTCGAGAGCGAATCGAAGTGCGACTCTATGTTGTGTCCTTGCGATTAAGCGTTGTTCACTGTGTTGGCCGCAACACTTATTTTGCGGTGTAAACGGACTGAGCTATAGTTAAACTCCTGTGAGCGAATTTTTGAGTGGCATCGTGGTGGACTGGTTCTCTGACCAGTGTACCACGCCAATAGTTAGACCGGGGGCGAATAGGAGTCCTTGACTTCATCAAGAAGTAGGGAGCGTTTGATTGGCGAAGGTCAATCTAGATAGAACGAGAGTTATCTTAAACTTCCTGGCAGCTTGAAACTGTGTGCCCGACTGAGACTCGAACTCGGGACCTTTGCCTTTTGCGGGCTAGTGCTCTAACAGGTAGGAGACGAGGTACTGGCAGAAGTAAAGCTGTGAGTACCGGGCGTGAGTCGTGCTTCAGTAGCTCAGATGGTAGAGCACTTGCCCGCAAAAGGCATAGGTCCCGAGTTCGAGTCTCGGTCTCGCACACAGTTTTAATCTGCCAGGAAGTTTTATATCAGCGCACACTCCACTGCAGAGTGAAAATCTCATTCTGGAGAGTTATCTTATTTGTCGTCCACCCCCGGTAGCTGAGTGGAGTCCGTTATCTGTTTCGAGACGGGAGTAAGAATGTGCTCGACTTCTGGGTCTTACTACAGGAACATCACACACAGTTTATGAGACATCCGAGATATCGAACATATTACACAAATTTTTAGGGAGTGCCTTGCTTGATTCCCCACCCAGTTGGATGACCCGTGTAGGGGAATGAAATTATTGTCTATAAGTATTAGAAAAAGAAAGGACCAGGACAGTTGAGAGGATCCAGAAACACACGCGACGATGTACCCGACACCAACGCGAGGTATAACGGGATTAACGAGGTACGCGCCTAAAAGAGGAATGTAGACGGTTATTGTTTTGTACTGACAGAAGCAGGATTTTTTTCACTATTATGTAAAAAAAGTCCACTTATTTACGTTTCCCAGAAAAATTTTGGTTTATAAAAGTCATCGTCTTATATATTTTCAAAAAAAATGCTAGAAGCAGATTATGTTAGTTATTGTTACACCATAAAAAAAGGTGTTTAGCGCGACAGACTGTCAATCCTAAGGGCCCGGGTTCGATTCGCGGCTGGATCGCAGATTTTCTCCAATCAGGGACTGGGTGTTGTGTTGTCCTAATCATCATCATTTCATCCCCATCGACGCGCAAGGCGCCGAAGTGGCGTGAAATCGAAAGACTTACACCAGGCGAGCGGTCTACCTGACGGGAGGCCCTCGTCACACGCCATTACATTATTATCTTATTTGTCAGCAACGAGCGGCGCGGACAGCAGTCATCGCAGTTTACGGTATTGTGCGCTACAGCTATTGCGAGCCCCATATTTCCTCCACAACAGTACCCTTCACCGCATTTCACACACGACAGCCTAGACCGTACCTAGCAACATTCTAACGGATAATTATTGAAGTTGAGCAGGCGTGGCTCTCAGCCATTCTGCCAAGTCAATAACAATCTTAAACTTTGTATAGAAATTTCATTAGCGAATCCTATCCTTGAGAGGTAACTTCATATTCCGAGAAGAACCAGGACATAACTTGTTCAATTCATAACTAAAAGTGCCATTGTGATTTCTCAGAATTTTTGCAAAATACATAATAATTTTCGTTAGTTTCATGCTTTTGTTACACTAACTAGCACTACTCCAGTACCCAAGTATCCCACTAGTTGGTAAGAAATTTTGTGAATTTTTGTGTCATTTCCTTACAGCGGACGACTGAAGAAGATATTTATTGCTAAAAGTTTTTCAGGCATTTCTCTTTAGAACGTTTGGAGCGTCTGTCTGACTTCTTAGTTTTTTGGGGGTGGAAATTGCATCTTGCAGGAGCCACAAGGTAAAGGGTACATCTCAGATTAATCTGTGGCGCAGAACAACATAATCTCAGATCAACCCCACGCTCACAAAGTGAACCATACCTGTATGTTACTTGTTTCCATTGAGAAACTCACGTAAAAATGTGACTTAATTAGTCACACGTTCAACTTTAATAACGCTCCTGTTGCTGGGAGACATTGTGAATTTTGAACAAAACATTCAACACTGTGACTGAGGAAGTCCGAATGAGGGATACACATAGCACATACGGTCAATGCCCCTATAATGTCACTCCTTAAACACAACAACTACCAAAACAATAAATTAACAATTTATTCAAGACAATATTTATAAAACAGCTAAGAGACAATCAACACGTGGCCATCTGTGAGACAATACCAAAATCACAGATAGCTTGCTTCTTAAGGAAGACAGCAAATTATAAGATCACCAGGACTGACTTAAAGAGATGAGCCACAAAGATTTCAATAGTTAAAAGAACAATAAATTACAATCTGGAGGTAATTTAAGAAATGTGACACAGATAATTCTTTTTTAATGAGCAAAAATTTGCAATATGAAAATGATTTATGAAACTGTAGCGTCCCCAATGCTAGATTACGAAAAGACTTAAAAAACAGTATTTATAAAGAAGAGACATTTAAAAATTGAATAATGTATTTTTATCATGTAGCCGTAAAATAATAATTTCTCCATGTAAGTTTCGACTGTAAAGAAATAATTTATGACAAAATGATCTAAAGAGGCGACAAGATACGCTTTTTTGTCAATTTTTTAGTCGTCTTCACTTCTTCTCTTGTCTTGATCGTGTGTAGACGAACATCTTGCGAGTGCTGGTAAAAGTAAGCATATTTGTATGCGTTAAACAGATAATATATTGAGTTAATCTTATTGTGCACTTTTAATTTGTAAGAGGTGATACCGATTTCATGTCCGCCTTCCTTGAATTATCCTGCATTCAAGTAATTTACAGTTCAACAATCGCAGCGGGCGATGCAGCCAACGACGCCATTACGTGGCAATATTAACTTATGAAAAATTAGCGGAAGCGAAATACTCGCCCGCTATTAACATAATATTAATTTTCCTCCACAGCCGCACGAAGTTGCAGAAATACGTAGCTTTAAGATTCTTATCTTCAGTACTACAGCCGACAGCCAGAGCCAGGACTCCGACTGCGTGGCAATGGTTAACGGAGGTAAGAGAAAAAGTACTCTCGCGCGTGTGTGGGCCGCAATTGTAATTAATAACTAAAGATCTTTTGCTTTAAAGTGAGCTGACTAGCCGAGGAAATTAATATGAAAAGTTCATTACATTGTTCAGCTTATATACTCATGTTTTAAGATTCAGCGAGTCTATCATTCATTAACGTAACAAATAATTTGAGATTAATATTGTTAAAAAGGAGAACTTCAGGAAAGCTTTTAATCGTAAATCAAAATTAAATGAAATATCATTTTTATTAAGGCCCACCACGCAAGTCGGCAACAATCAAAAATAATAATAACAATAATAATATATTAAATTACGACGGCCGACAGACGCGAGAAAACGCACAACAGTTCATTAAGAACCGAAATAACACAGTGAAACAAGTTACCAATTAATAAAATTCATTCCCAAGTAAATTTTAAAAACCTTTGTTTTTAAATATACATGAAACACGTTAAAAGTTTACCAAAGGGGCAGTGATGTAAGGCTGCCCTGGGCAAAAGGTGACTTAACTTGAAATGCCTGAGGCAGCTGACCAGCCGTCCAAAACAACATCTAAACTCCGGGGCCCAACCGGGAGTCACTTCCCTTTACACGGCAGGTCACAGCTTCTGTGCACCGAAGCGGGACGTGGCGCAGGTCCCACACACCCCAGCTCGCACAAAACTGGAACACAAACAGACCGCAGAAGACACGGCAAACACCAAGCAAACATCAATTAATATAAGTTAAGAGGTCAATAAATAAAAATATAAATGAAGAAGTAATTGCTCTAATACTGAGTGAGTGCATTCAAATAAATGCACGTATATAAAGTAACTGCGTATAAATGACTAGCTTTACAAAATACGAGTCTTTACTACTAACTGAGTGAGTACCTTCAAATAAATGCTCGTATATAAGTTACCCAAATTTTACAGCTATTTACAAAGGACATCGACTTGATGGCAATCAAAATACACTGAAAATCTCATACGGACAATACATAGACTTCTTGATACTGTCCCAAAAGCCAAAAAATATTACACTCACACCTTGCTGCTAATCAGCTTCCTAATAGTAATCCAACCTGAGGATTTTTAAAAGGAAGTAGTAACTGTTGGTCTCCATGCGGTCACACACTTTGCCGACTTTTCTTACTTCAACAATGCGTACATTAGGGCAACCAAGCAACAAGTACACTCTCTGGAGCGCAAATGGTTCAACGAAACGAAGGCTCCAAAATTACTTCGATGGAGAGCGTTGTCCGAGATGGTCTCCAGGGAGGGGGCACTCCGAGAAAACAGGCACCAAGGCAATGTGACGAACAGCGTCCGGAGTTGACATCAGGCAGGTCCATCACAAACTCGCCACCGTCTTACGAGGTAGGCCCGGCGTGCCGCTGCTGGCCGAGCACGCGTGATTTCCTTTTTCGTCCACTCAAGCACGTCCTTGCGCCCCGTATCGAGTCCAACACCAACTGCGAGCGCGAAACACGCGCGAGATCACAACAGGGGCAAAGATCCTAGTACGGCCGGGTAATCGATAGGGTCGTGCCAAAGCGCTGGTGTCCAAAGAAGGCGCACCACGGCTAAAAGGCAAATAACTGGAACCTGTAGGGCCCGAGTTGTCTATACGATGTAAGTAGTCCTTTAAGATAAGGTATAAGGGACAGTCAAATAAAAACGTGACAAATGGAAGAGAAGTAAGTAAACTGTTCATTATTTCGGAAGTAATTACCATCTCTGTTAATACATTTACCCCACTGTGAGGCAAGCTGGTCATTTCTTCCATGCAGAAAAGTCTGCGTTTGCCCATCGAAGCAAATCGGCGGCCACGAATGTGCTCCAAAAATATGAAAATCGTATGGGGAGAGATCGGTACTCAGTGGAGGACATGTAAAGGCAGATCCTGATGTTGTCGAGATTCGAATTCTCTACAGAGGTTTCGCTGGGAACCTCTTACAAATCCTTAATACAGTCTCCATCACCCCCATGTGATTTGCATATTTTTGAAGCCAGGAAGGTAGACGTCTGTGGCCGTAGATTTACTTCGGACGAAGATGTGCACGCCTAGGTACAGTTATGGTTCCTTAAGCAACCAAAAACATTTTTCCAGGAAGGCACTGACCATCTCTTCTCAAAGTGGGATTAATGTATTAAGCTACCGCGATTATTTTTGAAATAATACACAGTTAACTTACTGTTTCCACTTTTCGTTTGACTGCCCCTCATTCTAACTGATACCGTATACTGTGATTATTTATGTAGTTCTCGAGGCTGCCTAGTTACATTATGGTTATACCAACTCTGTGTGGTTTAATAATGCTTCGGTGGTTGTAGACTGGTTGAACTGCATGAACAAAGTCACTTTTCGTAACTGAAAGATTATGTGTATATATTTGTCATGAAATAGTGCTGCTACATGCTGTCATTCTCGAGAGGGATTGCCATAATAAAAGCAAGGTAGATAGCTCGAGCACTAACTAGACTGACCTCAAAGCGATCATCATTAACAAAAGGAAAATAATGTTTATTGTTCGTTCTTGTGTCATTAATAGTATGGCGTGGATAATATTTGACGTGTCTATAATCTGCCTGATATAACAGATATGACAGTGATGAAGCACCCGTCTATGAACTCAAACCAACCATATGGTCACATTCAAGAAAGATTACAAGAACATTCGGCATTTGCAAGGATTACACAACAGCAGTTCCTAACGCTCATGAAGCGAACCACTATAAACACAGACTTCTTGTAAAATTACTAGCTTATTTACTCACCATCACTCATTATAAAAAAAAGCTAAAAAGCTATTCATATGGGAGCGAAGTAGTGGGTAAAAGCTAGTTTTTTTTTAAAATAAGTTACTTACAGTATTTATTGTTGTGTTTTATGACTATGAGATTTTTCAGTTAATTCTAGTTTGACTTGGCTTACGTGTGATGTTCTTTAGGGTATACCAATGACTATTGTACCCATTGTTTTTTGCTATTTGTGTGATGATGTCTAGATATTTCTGGTAATTTTTCTAAAATAACAAACATTTTCAAAAGACAAGGGATAAACATAAGATTCAAAACAGACAATTCAATTCAAAGGCACATTCAAAAAATAACAAAAAACTCAGATATCTATCATAAAGCAGGAATATCCCAACTACAGTGCAACACATGTGGTGGAAGGTATATAGGACGAACCAGCAGAACATTTTACACTCGGTACAAAGAACATAGCAAAGTATGGAAATATAGAACTAGACACTCAACTTTTGCAGAACATTTGAGAGAAAATAACCACAATCCTACAAGAGAAAACGATATGAAAATAATTATAATAAATAATGAAACACATCCCATAACATACAGGAAAATTATCATATATACAAAACAATGGCTCAAAAGGAACAACTACTAAGTGACCAAGTAAATATGACTAACAACTCACTGTTTACCCTGATTGATCATGTAATAGACAGAAATCTCAACAAACGACTACACATGTGATACCTCTCGTAAGCATATAAAGGAAAATATTATAATAATAGCAATAATAATAATCATTATTAATATTTTTAAGTATTAAAAATATCTCTCTTCCTCTCTAACACGCAAACACACACACACACACACACACACACACACACACACACACACACACACACACACACTCACTCACACACACATGTACACACACACATTTACAAAACAGTTGTTAACACTTAGAAAAACAAATGAATCTCTGTATTAAAAAGATGGCAGTTACAGTGATGTGTAACGAAAACAGTGAACTGAAAGTGAACTGTAAGATGAGAAAAAGCAGTTTGCTTAGATGTAGTGAATTAGAAGTTAGCTGTAAGTACCGTTCCATTTCATAAAAAAAGTTAAGGAACTGTTTTTAAATCTATAACCTAGGTGTGCACCATTGTGTAAAAAGGACGAATCATGTAATGTTTCAGGACACCCATTGAAGATGCCATGTAAAAAAGGCGAAACGAGCCTGGGTGCAAAATAAAAATAAAAATTTCGATGTGCTTCATGCAAAAAGCATTTTCCTTGAAACAACTCCATTTTATGAATGAAAGTACTTCGCAAAGCTTATGTAACTATACGATTACGGAAACTTTTTACAAAATATATGTTGTTGGCATTGCCAATTGCTGTATATGCAAAGATTGCTTTTGCTGTACATCATAGGAAATGTGCACTCATGAAAAACATCACAACACCAAGAAGGACTTGTGCGACATAAATGACAATTGGTAAGCGTGTTTTTACCTCTGAAAGACGATGTCTACTCAGATATCGAGCGTCACATGAAGATGGCGATAGTAGAGCCACTATGAGGATGCAAATGAGGTTTGCTTCAAATACACTCTTCAGCGGTCATGAGCTTGGTGTGTTGATGTTTCAAGAATGATAGTGATAATTTTAATTTTAAAAACCAACAGCCTCAGTTGCAAAGTTTACCTAGGTTTCAGTCGGGATAGCCCAACCTTCTTTAGAATAAAAGTGACTACTGTTTGTCCTTAGTAGACATCGTCAAGCTAAAACTACAAATCCATAAACTATCGTCAAACTGTAAAGACTTGTCTGGAACTCCCTTGGCCCACTTCGCGACCACGATGCGGCAGCCACGAATGCTGTACTACAACTGAATTTTTACAGTTTAACGATAATTTATTGATTTGTTGTTTTAGCTTCACGATGTGCACTGCGGACAAACGGTAGTTACTTTTATTCTGAAGATGGTTAGGTGATCCCGCCTGGAACCTAAGTAAATCTAGGTAAACTTTGCAACCGAGGCTGTTGGTTTTAAAAATTATAATTAATGTTTGTACAGTTGGTGACAGGGCCGCGAGAGGTTGAAAATATTTAAGTTTCCAGAATGACCTTAAGGCGGCAAGATCGCGTTATCAACACTTCATTGAGTTTGAACGAGGTCGTACGACAGGACTACTAGAAGCTAGATGTTCCTTTTGCGATACTGTAGAAAGTATTGGCATAAATATAGCCACTGTATGTGTACTGCTGGCACTGGTGCTCACGAGAATGTACGGTTGCGAGAAGACCGGGCTCCAGGCGGTCACGTGGAAGTACCGATAGGGAAGACCAACGCGTTCGGTGTACAGCTCTGTCGCATCGTACTACATCTGCAGCAGTACTGTGAGCAGCAGTTGGCACCACAGTGACACAACGAAATGTTACAAACCGGTTACATCGATGACAGATCCTAGAGAGATGCCCCAAAACCACCACCATTTCAGACTCCAGTGGTATCAAGCGAGAGCTCATTGGAGGTCTGGTGTCTTTTCTGATGAAATCTGGATCTGCTTCGCTGTCAGTGATTGACTTTTGTTGCTTAGAAGGAGGCCAACTGAGGACCTGCAACCATCCTGTTTGCGTGTCAGGCACACTGGACATACACATGGAGTTATGGTCTGGGATGCGATTTCGTATGACGGTAGGAGCACTCTCTTGAGTATCCCAAGCTCCTGTAACGTTCCCTCTTTCTGTTTATTTAGGTTTGATTTGTTTGATTGTTATTCTTTATTTCTATTATTCGGAATCTTTTTTTTATTAAATTGAGCCTGAAACTTACGTAATAAATACTTAACGTGAAGTACGATTTGCACCATAAACAAAAATTAATTTCGGAAATGTAATCCACTGAATATTAAAAGTAAAGCTTTTGAACAACGCGCGTGACTGACTAGATACATTCAGAGGGTACGTACATTCGCGTGCGAGTGGTTGCGGTCTGATGAGAAATTTTCATTGTGAAATAATTTCGTCGTAACACACTCGGAGATTGCGAACGTACATTCAGAGTAGAGGCACGTACGTCCTATCATTCCCCGTGGCCTGGGTAAAAGAATGGCAATTATTTAAATCTAAGAGTATTTCATTTGCATCGGACTAGTATTTTTATAAGAAAAAGAAGATTGCAGGTTCTGAATGTCTCGGCAAAACGAATCGGAAGTAATTTTAGCGGCCACGAAAGGAAAGTAGAGAGCACAATCACGTACCTCTATTGTTGAGCGGCGCCGTTTTGAAGATCTTCGGTTCCATCTAAAACTCGCCTTCTCTGCTTAACATAAATACTCCATAGGCATGGGAATAAGGCTTGTTGTGCGATGAAAATAATATAAAACACATCTTGCGTCTTTTAACTAATTCATTTACCACACACACACACACACACTAGTAATTAGACAGTACGACATCCCACCAGCCCATCAGAACAAAAAGTAGTCGTTCATACAAGAAAGAAAAAACGAAGGGCGAAATTGTTCCTATGTCTCTCAAAGATAAAAAGTTTACCAGATATTTCTCTGGTGTGTCACTGGAACAATTTTACAGCACCTCTGCGATTAAATCACAATATTTTCAGATCCTTTACACACCCTGATTGCAAAATCGTACTGCCATTCATGAACAGCGTTCCTGGGAGTACTTTCCAGCAGGCCTCCTCGATCACCAGATCTGTCTCCAGTCCAGGACATATAGGACGTCTTTTTTCTTTTTTTTTTTTTGGTCATCAGTCTACTGACTGGTTTTATGCGGCCCGCCACGAATTCCTTTCCTGTGCTAACCTCTTCATCTCAGAGTAGCACTTGCAACCTACGTCCTCAGTTATTTGCTTTACGTATTCCAATCTCTGTCTTCCTCTACAGTTTTTGCCCTCTACAGCTCCCTCTAGTACCATGGAAGTCATTCTCTCATGTCTTAGCAGATGTCCTATCATCCTGTCCCTTCTCCTTATCAGTGTTTTCCACATATTCCTTACCTCTCCGATTCTGCGTAGAACCTCCTCATTCCTTACCTTATCAGTCCACCTAATTTTCAACATTCGTCTATAGCACCACATCTCAAATGCTTCTATTCTCTTCTGTTCTGGTTTTCCCACAGTCCATGTTTCACTACCATACAATGGTGTACTCCAAACGTACATCCTCAGAAATTTCTTCCTCAAATTAAGGCCGGTATTTGATATTAGTAGACTTCTCTTGGCCAGAAATGCCTTTTTTTCCATAGCGAGTCTGCTTTTGATGTCTTCCTTGCTCCGTCCGTCATTGCTTATTTTACTGCCTAGTTAGCAGAATTCCTTAACTTCATTAACTTCGTGACCATCAATCCTGATGTTAAGTTTCTCGCTGTTCTCATTTCTACTACTTCTCATTACCTTCGTCTTTCTCCGATTTACTTTCAAACCATACTGTGTACTCATTAGACTGTTCATTCCGTTCAGCACATCATTTATTTCTTCTTCACTTTCACTCAAGATAGCAATGTCATCAGCGAATCGTATCATCGATATCCTTTCACCTTGTATTTTAATTCCACTCCTGAACCTTTATTTTATTTCCATCATTGCTTCCTCGATGTACAGATTGAAGAGTAGGGGCGAAAGGCTACAGCCTTGTCTTACACCCTTCTTAATACGAGCACTTCTTTCTTGATCGTCCACTCTTATTATTCCCTCTTGGTTGTTGTACATATTGTATATGACCCGTCTCTCCCTGCAGCTTACCCCTACTTTTTTCAGTAACTCGAACAGCTTGCACCATTTTATATTGTCGAACACTTTTTCCAGGTCTACAAATCCTATGAACGTGTCTTGATTTTTCTTTAGCCTTGCTTCCATTATTAGCCGTAACGTCAGAATTGCCTCTCTCGTGCCTTTACTTTTCCTAAAGCCAAACTGATCGTCACCTAGCGCATTCTCAATTTTATTTTCCATTCTTCTGTATATTATTCCTGTAAGCAGCTTCGATGCATGAGCTGTTAAGCTGATTGTGCGATAATTCTCACACTTGTCAGCTCTTGCCGTCTTCGGAATTGTATGGATGATGCTTTTCCGAAAGTCAGATGGTATGTCGCCAGACTCATATATTCTACACACCAACGTGAACAGTCGTTTTGTTGCCACTTCAACTAATGATTTTAGAAATTCTGATGGAATGTTATCTATCAATTCTGCCTTATTTGACCGTAAGTCCTCCAAAGCTCTTTTAAATTCCGATTCTAATACTGGATCTCCTATCTCTTCTAAATCGACTCCTGTTTCTTCTTCTATCACATCAGACAAATCTTCACCCTCATAGAGGCTTTCAATGTATTCTTTCCACCTATCTGCTCTCTCCTCTGCAATTAACAGTGGAATTTCCGTTGCACTCTTAATGTTACCACCGTTGCTTTTAATGTCACCAAAGGTTGTTTTGACTTTCCTGTATGCTGAGTCTGTCCTTCCGACAATCATATCTTTTTCGATGTCTTCACATTTTTCGTGCAGCCATTTCGTCTTAGCTTCCCTGCACTTCCTATTTATTTCATTCCTCAGCGACTTGTATTTCTTTATTCCTGATTTTCCCGGAACATGTTTGTACTTCCTCCTTTCATCAATCAACTGAAGTATTTCTTCTGTTACCCATGGTTTCTTCGCAGCTACTTTCTTTGTACCTATATTTTCCTTCCCAACTTCTGTGATGGCCCTTTTTAGAGATGTCCATTCCCCTTCAAAGGTGCTGTCTACTGCGCTATTCCTTATTGCTGTATCTATAGAGTTAGAGAACTTCAAACGTATCATGTCATTCCTTAGAACTTCCGTATCCCACTTGTTTGCGTATTGATTCTTCCTGCCTAATGTCTTCAACTTCAGCCTACTCTTCATCACTACTATATTGTGATCTGAGTGTATATCTGCTCCTGGGTACGCCTTACAATCCAGTATCTGATTTTGGAATCTCTGTCTGACCATGATGTAATCTAATTGAAATCTTCCCGTATCTCCCGGCCTTTTCCAAGTATACCTCCTCCTCTTGTGATTCTTGAACAGGGTATTCGCTATTACTAGCTTAAACTTGTTACAGAACTCAATTAGTCTTTCTCCTCTTTCATTCCTTGTCCCAAGCCCATATTCTCCTGTAATCTTTTCTTCTACTCCTTGCCCTACAACTGCATTCCAGTCGCCCATGACTATTAGATTTTCGTCCCCCTTTACATACTGCATTACCCTTTCAATATCCTCATACACTTTCTCTATCTGTTCATCTTCAGCTTGAGACGTCGGCATGTATACCTGAACTATCGTTATCGGTGTTGGTCTGCTGTCGATTCTGATTAGAACAGCCCGGTCACTGAACTGTTCACAGTAACACACCCTCTGTCCTACCTTCCTATTCATAGCGAATCCTACACCTGTTATACCATTTTCTGCTGCTGTTGATATTACCCGATACTCATCTGACCAGAAATCCTTGTCTTCCTTCCACTTCACTTCACTGACCCCTACTATACCTAGATTGAGCCTTTGCATTTCCCTTTTCAGATTTTCTAGTTTCCCTACCACGTTCAAGCTTCTGACATTCCACGCCCCGACTCGTAGAACGTTATCCTTTCGTTGATTATTCAATCTTTTTCTCATGGTAACCTCCCCCTTGGCAGTCCCCTCCCGGAGATCCGAATGGGGGACTATTCCGGAATCTTTTGCCAATGGAGAGATCATCATGACACTTCTTCGATTACAGGCCACATGTCCTGTGGATACACGTTACGTGTCTTTAATGCAGTGGTTTCCATTGCCTTCTGCATCCTCATGTCGTTGATCATTGCTGATTCTTCCGCCTTTAGGGGCAATTTCCCACCCCTAGGACAAGAGAGTGCCCTGTACCTCTATCCGCTCCTCCGACCTCTTTGACAAGGCCGTTGGCAGAATGTGGCTCACTTCTTATGCCGGAAGTCTTCGGCCGCCAATGCTGACTATTTATCAAAATTTAGGTAGTGGCGGGGATCGGACCCGGACCGAAGACGTTTTGAATATGAATCAAACACGCTTCCCCTAGACCATGGGTAGGACGTCATATGACCAAAACTCCAGCGCTTCGACAACCAGCATTAACCGTCTCCTTTCTGACCAACCAAGTGCAACATTCATCGAACTCCATCCCACAAAATCCAGCACCTGCACAGCACAGTCTATACACGTTTGCATTCAACATCCTGACGCAGGATATGAATGTACCAACATTTCATATTTGCAATGGCTAACCTGGCTCTTATATTAATCTGCGATCATGCTAGGTTATTCACTAGTTAATTATCTATACATATGTTTTCGAAATTTTATTACTCTACATTAATTATTTTTTGGTGTCGCGATTTTTTCCGTCAGTGTATTATGCTACTTTCAATTTGGATTATCTGTATTAGCAGAACAAAGAAATGTGTTTTCATTAAGATGCGAAATTTTCGATCCAAAATATTTAGTAAGCTGCGTTTTTCGGCAGAATATAGGATGGATAGGAATTGTGTCTTGTTGCTGGCTGTGTGGCTGCTTTCTTTTGACTGAACGAAGACAGTATCGTGCCATCTAGGTTCAGTTGTTTTTTAAATCTTGTTTTAAAGTTTCACACAGTTTGTCATACGTAACGTTTCTCATATTTGTCGCATTTTAACTTATAAACACTTGAACGTGTAAATTACACAGGACTGTTCTACGTCACGATAAATTTGTGATGATGTGCAATTTCGGGAACTAGTCTTGTAACGCTACCACAAAGCAACTTTTGTTAAAGAGCTAATTAATAATTTGACATACTTACAAATTCTACGTGCTGCAGAGTACCAAACTTAGAAGACAAACAAATAAATATAATAGCCGTTTGCTGAAGAGGTAATCAGAGACGAAGCGTAAGCTTTGATATGACAGACAATGGAAACTGGACTTGTGCTTTTCAAAAGAACAATCCCAGTGTTTGCCCTCATAGTTGAATCCCTCTCCTTCCTGGATTGTAGGAAGATTAGAGATTAACATCCCGTCAGCGATGAGGGCATGATAGAGAACACACATGCTCGGGTTGGAAAGGACAGCGACGGAAATCAGCTGAGTACCTTCAGCGATTTGGGGAAATCACAGAAAACGCGAACCTGGATGGCCAGGGAGGGAAGTGAAAATGACTGCGCCCTATCACTCGGTTCCACTGTTCAAGCGAGATCCAAAAAATAATCGTAAGTATTTCTTAACAATTGCTTGAAAAATAAATAATAAACCAAGCAAGCAGTATCAAAACTAAGTTGAAATCCGTAATGAGAATTCCACAGGTCTAGCACAACACACAAAAATTAACGTCTGTTGCAATTACGTATGGATATAAATGTTAATATAAACAGTTTCCTCTAGGCAGTGCTTCCATGCATTGTCCGTTGCAGCCGACACGAATAAAAACGGTACGGCCCGCGAGCTTAGAGTTACACAATTTCCCGGGGTCTCTGCCACGCTCCCGCAGCTGTGCCATTGGTATGTTCTGTTTAATTTGTTCCACTGACGTTCTGTTTGTCAATTTACCTTCGCGCCAGGTCCTGTTCGTGCTGAACAATCACCACCGATGTTACATACAGTGGCACGAGTTCTGGTTACACCTCGCCTACGCCGCAATTATTTTCCACTCACCGACACCCGTTATCAGCTTTTCTCTGCTTGCATTTCAGCGGCGAACGTTCGGTATCTGCGAAAGTTTAACCATCATATGGTTGAAGCGATCAGTTAGCGTAATGGAATTCTCGTTTCCGTTTCGCGGTTACTGCTAGGGGTGCAGTGACTCTAAAATAATTGACTTGCCGATAAACCAGCCGTAACTTGGGGCTTGCGAACAAAATTGGAGAGGTAGTGGAGGAATAGGAGGAAGAATTACTCTCGCTATGTCCGAAGAGTTCTGTTTTCTGCTCCTCTGTGGTATCGCACTAGCTCAGAAATGCGCAGTTTTGCTACACTAGATCTGTATTTTAGTAGCTGCACGTGGCAGCTCAGTGGTTCTTGTCTGACAAATTAAAAGTATTCCCACCGTAATGAGTGGTCCACATGGGAGCCACAACACCCAAGAAACCGAAAGATATTTTGAATGCCAGTCTCCTAGGAAACACAGCGTTGAAGAAGTCCATGAAATGTGACAGAACATGTACCTTGTCACAGAATGATTTCATTGTGTCGATACGTGGGATTTATCACATTAAAAAAAATGCTTTGCTGTTTGTATCACTAACGCTAAAGTTAGTTATGCGACTTCGAATTCTTGTTGTGGATGCTGTACCACAAGGCGCAGAGACTCCACGCGTTCTAGTAGAGTCAGCGGGGTTGCCTAAACAGCAGGTGTTAAGCGGCGAGACGACGCTATAGTTGCGGTTCGGGTTACAGAGGGTGCCACACTTTTTTGCAGCAGCTGTCACTTTGGCACAATTAGAGCTTTGCTCAATATCCTTCCTTCTGTCGTGCATTTAGTGGTCTGTATGGCCTGACAGCAGAGAGCGAAGTGGATAGCCAACTGGAGTTGAGCTGGAGTTTCAGTAGGTCTACTTGCAGGGTTGAAGTCCTGTTAACCAGTACGATGAGCTAAGGCAGACCACAGGCAACCACCCAAACATAAAGCAACTTGTATAGCACCTTCATCACTAGTCAAATAATATGCGTAATGTCTGTGTTCTTCAGTTAAATATTGTATATAAGTTATTCAGTAACACATTGCGTGAACGTTTACTCAGAACCGTCAATTAGCACTAGTGTTTTCCACTTCGGCAGAACTGATACAATATTTTTATGCATTCTCAATACTGCAGAAGAGACATATACTTATTTGGGGGCCACATGAAAGACGACATTGTTCGCCATGTACTCATAATTACTACCTTTCATAACACCCTTATTTAAATTTGAGAGTTGCATATTGCAGGGATAAATGGGAAGGAGAAGGCGTAACTAAAGAGGTCGATCGGTTAGCTTAGTAAAACAACGGAATTTACAAACATCTTCTGTACGTCAGCACAAACAGGACGAAATTTCAGTGTTTATAGACAATAAGCGACGTACATATAATGCTGAAAGGAATCAAAAAGTGATAAACTTTTAGAGGCGATCAAAAAGATTCCCTTCGAATGCCACACTACGTTATTGCCTACACGTTGGTGGCTGCGTAACACTCGGGCGGGTCCTCATTTTAATATGTTGTGATATGACAGTTCTGCTAGGGTTGACCATTCTCGGACGAAGACAAAAATTATTTAATTGAACCTAACCGATTAATGATCTTAAATAACCGATTCAAGATCAGTTGTTAAACAAGTAGAAGACGTAAGGATATCTATTTTTAAAAAAATCATGGAAATGGCAAAAAAGAATCTGTATGGTTACAGCATTCAATTAATTTTACTGGTCACACTAAGTTGAAGCTTGATCAGCATTTGTCTTCTCCGCAAGAATCGAGCTCACCATTTGCACGGTAAGAAACTTAACGTATTGACTGGCGCTGATACCAGAGAGCTGAGAGAACAGTTTAGTGATAACGAACACATTTATGGCCATGGTTTACTGTTTATCAAGGCATGGCACATAAGTCACCATAAACAATCGAATGGAGAGCACATCTGCAGCGTCGATCTGCGGAAGGCTGCTCTCATCGTGGAGACGAAGTATGATGTGCAGATGTGAATTTAAATACACAGAGCACATGTAGTTGTGGCTGCTAACTGCTCCATTTGAAGTTACTCACGTACAGAGCCCACTCACTAGTGAGGATGAACTGATTGTGCATTAGCTAGGAGAAGACACTTAAGTGCATGATCGTAATTGAACACTTCAGAATGCCTAATATCCCACAGAGAAGCACCGACTTGTTCCTCCGCTCACATAGAACCAAATGGATTGTGCCTCAAGTAGCACAATTGGAACTTTCTCAGCCTAAGTTTGAGATCGATCACTGGACGATTTGTCAGGAATGTCTGAAGCAAATAATACACTCTTCAGTGACGTGTGTTAGCTGGACACCCACCAGAGACTCTCTCAACACATTCTGTCTCGATATTCCAATGACAGCCTTCGTTAAACAAGATTTCCCCTCACTCTTTCTAGACATGAAACTGTTGGCCGACCCCAAAAAGTTCATACAAAATTATCTAGAAGCTTCTCAATTTAAAGCAACGTCTGCCTGTAGGGCTGAGCCAGCTACAAGGCCTCATGGATGTAGAGGCGAGAAAGAGCTACGAATTTTGTGTGGGCAGAATTCTTTACCGTTGACTCCTGGCCGCTAGTGTGGTAAGGGAAACCCATTCCAGTGAGGCTCAAAAAACCGCAGGTGGCTCTTGGTAGACGGCTACCTTCACTGCCTCATTTAAACTTTTGCCCACATCCCTGACAATGGAAGGCGATGGTCGCCGTGCCACTCCACAGGTCGTCTTTGCAGCATTCTGTAAAATTCTGCCCCTTGGCTGCTGAGAAAAGAATCTCCCAGCTCTCTCTTGACCTTCCTGAAGTCCGACACTTTCTCAGCCTCTCTCACTATACTAGACAACGCAAAAGTTACTTTTCTAAAGCAGTTATTAGCGTGAAGCTGTCCTCTGGCAACCAGTTCAATCAATGAACTGATAACCGCACCTAACTTTGGACCCTAATGGAAGAAATATTGCTTGTTAATCCAATCGACCAAACTAATTACTTCAATTGATCATGTAAGGAGCTAACGGCCTTGCCGTAGTGGTAACACCGGTTCCCGTCAGATCACCGAAGTACTGTTGGGCTGGGCTAGCACTTGGATGAGTGACCATTAGGTTTGCCGAGCGCTGTTGGCAAGCAGGGTGCACTCGAACCTTTTTGAGGCAAACTGAGGAGCTACTTGATTGAGAAGTAGCGGCTCCGGTTTCGTAAACTGACACACGGCTGTGAAAGCGGTGTCCTGACCACACGCCCCTCCATATCCGCATCTAGTGACACCTGTGGGCTGAGGATGACACGGCTGCCGGTCGCTGCCGTTGGGCCTTCATGGACTGTTCGGGTGGAATTTAGTTTAGTTTTAGATCCTGTAATAAGTTAATATAGAGCCGCCTTACACCTGCATGCATGAATCAAAGTCGCGCTTGGTTGTATATGATCTCAAAGAGAAACTTTTTCATCGCCTCTTATCTTTATTGTACCAACCAATATTTACAACCTAATACTTCTTTTGTGGTGCTCACAAATAAAAAGTTGGAAGAACATAAAACTAATTAATTAATATATTAAATTATCACGTTTTTGTACAGCTGCTTTGTTGAAAGAAGATTTTCATAGCTAATTGCACGAAAATTTTCAGAAGAAATGCAAACGGAAGAAAGTCGTAATACTGAAGAAAAAACAAACCATATTGCCTCTGGGCTTGTTTGGCTAGAAGCGCTATTCGATGAATGTCGCAGAGTGAACTATGTAATCTCTTTCCTTTTCTTCTGTGCATCTGTCAAGTATTGTCAACATAAAGTAGAAAATATCTTGTGCCATTGCTTGTTCTGTCATCCACGTGTGGCAGCCTTTTAGGGAACACTCCGCTAGCACAAAAGGGTTTCGAGATTGGACTAATAAAAAGCAAAGTGAAGATAGCATGGTAGTTTTAATGTTTCAGGTGTTCTACACAGTCTCTCCCCACACTGAGTACAAAGCACAGAAAGTGTCAGAAATGTCCCTCCCTGGGATGTTGTTCATTTAGCGCACCACGTTGATTTGAATGTTGGTTATGTCGCCAAAGCGTTGATCCTTTACCCCTTATGTGAATTTCTGCATTTTATGTGGGGAATGCTATGAACACTTGATTTGTACATGTTGCTCCATTGTGATCTGTGACAACTGCATTGAAATACTATGGCCACAGGTCCGCCGGTTAATCTGCCTGCACGCATCTGACCGGTGAAATACACATCTGTTGTTTACAGTTCAAGATGTCACTGTAGTTACTGCACTAACGAGCTTATACTCCAGGAATAAAATCAGTCTCGGAATGCTCTGGGCGAATGATATAGGCAGTTTTCGAATACCATTCCTGTACACAAAAAACTTTGATTTTGATTACTGCTTGAACATCTGGGAACACAAAAAGTCAAAGAGCAATTTTACTGTTCAACGCATCTGTACATTCGCCAAACGACGTTTTTGTACACATAATAAAGACCAGTTATATCAAAATTCCAAGAATTGTTCGTACATGAATAATCCAGAGAGATGTTGGAAACACCGTTATGAACACATTATCGTAAACTGCAAGTGCCAGACAACGAGTGGGAATGTGGCAAAGCTACAGACATGAACACCGTGGTCTTCTTCACCATTTTGCGTAAACAGTTTTGAAATTACGCAGTCTGGTGGTGGCAAAGCTCGTCTTCATGGGATAAAATACAATTTTCATAATGAAGGTCAAATAATTAATCCCTAAGTTAAAGATTACAATCGGGCTATTGAGCCAGCATGTTTCGTGTTATCATACGCAACTGTGACCAAAAAGGTAATGCATAGCGTGAATACCTTGGTACTGTCCTCCTCGTTGGAATAAACATCTGTACCCGCAAGGACTTCTGTATCCAAACACTTGTCGGAAATTCGATTGTGCCTATTAGCGCTTAATCTAAGCTACAGTATAGCTAAAATCTTTTAATTACCATATCTTCCATACGGTAGATGTGTAATGAAGTAAATGAAAATAAAACATCAAACTGCTAAACGTAAAACTCTAAACAGCAAACAAATTGCAAACCCCGAAAACCTGGACTGAAACTATCATATCGTACTGAACTCATTTTGTCTGACATATCAGGCAGCATATGTTCATAGAAATCATGGTACTCAAGATTTCCCTAATGAGATCAGCAAGCTTATCGCGTTATCCTCAACTTGTTGTGAGCTCACCGACTCGGCAGAAGGCAACAAACATAGAAAATATCTAACACTGAAGGAGATTCTGTATTGTAGGAGAACTTAATGTGTTTCAGGAATCATTTACAGAACGCAGACCCTTAGCATAGGAGAGAATTCAGTTCCTTTGCATGGAGTGAACCCATTTCGAAAAATCTGATACCTCTTTCCAGAGGCGTTACCAGCTCATAGAGATGACGCCCGCACTGGAGTGAAGGCTAACAATGGCGTTATTATTTTACTTAATAATGAATTACATTGCTGCCCTTTCGCTCTCAACACCAGTTGCTGTTAAGCGCACATCTTGATTAAGGTGACGATATGTCTCCTTTAATTGAACCCTAGCTACGTTACACAGTCTCACCAATACCTTACAGCACCCTCTCCTATATCTTCTGTATAGGTTTCAACGGACTTCAAGAGCTGCGTGGACCCATGCCTCATGCAGTTGCTATCGAGATGTCGACAGCCACGAACAAGTCTAAGTACTACATATGTCCTATGAATGTGGCACAGAGCCCTCGCACACACTACCTAGTGAAAAGTGGTCGATATCCGCACTCAGGGGCTGTCTTTCCTATCTTCATGCACCAGAAAATCGAGCAGTGATCAAAAGTAAACCGACCAGACGGTTATTCAGTAAGGTGAACTAGACGCAGCACGGTCAACTGTATAATTCTGCACGTGAAAGCTGCATCCAGGAATGTGTGGATTACATTATAAGACTATCAACAGCATCATACATCCATACACTCCAAGATATTTGCGACAGCGTAGAAGAAAGGCTATCCCTAAGGGACAGTCTTGCTCTAAATCACAGTGGATTGTGCGCTTCTTGACCAGTGAAGACCAAGATTACTTTCTACACTCCTGGAAATTGAAATAAGAACACCGTGAATTCATTGTCCCAGGAAGGGGAAACTTTATTGACACATTCCTGGGGTCAGATACATCACATGATCACACTGACAGAGCCACAGGCACATAGACACAGGCAACAGAGCATGCACAATGTCGGCACTAGTACAGTGTATATCCACCTTTCGCAGCAATGCAGGCTACTATTCTCCCATGGAGACGATCGTAGAGATGCTGGATGTAGTCCTGTGGAACGGCTTGATGCCATTTCCACGTGGCGCCTCAGTTGGACCAGCGTTCGTGCTGGACGTGCAGACCGTGTGAGACGACGCTTCATCGAGTCCCAAACATGCTCAATGGGGGACAGATCCGGAGATCTTGCAAGCCAGGGTAGTTGACATACACCTTCTACAGCACGTTGGGTGGCACGGGATACATGCGGACGTGCATTGTCCTGTTGGAACAGCAAGTTCCCTTGCCGGTCTAGGAATGGTAGAACGATGGGTTCGATGACGGTTTGGATGTACCGTGCACTATTCAGTGTCCCCTCGACGATCACCCACACCATGATGCAGGGTGTTGGCCCTGTGTGCCTCGGTCGTATGCAGTCCTGATTGTGGCGCTCACCTACACGGCGCCAAACACGCATACGACCATCATTGGCACCAAGGCAGAAGCGACTCTCATCGCTGAAGACGACACGTCTCCATTCGTCCATCCATTCACGCCTGTCGCGACACCACTGGAGGCGGGCTGCACGATGTTGTGACGTCAGCGGAAGACGGCCTAACGGTGTGCGGGACTGTAGCCCAGCTTCATGGAGACGGTTGCGAATGGTCCTCGCCGATACTCCAGGAGCAACAGTGTCCCTAATTTGCTGGGAAGTGGCGGTGCGGTCCCCTACGGCACTGCGTAGGATCCTACGGTCTTGGCGTGCATCCGTGCGTCGCTGCGGTCCGGTCCCAGGTCGACGGGCACGTGCACCTTCCACCGACCACTGGCGACAACATCGATGTACTGTGGAGACCTCACGCCCCACGTGTTGAGCAATTCGGCGGTACGTCCAACCGGCCTCCCGCATGCCCACTATACGCCCTCGCTCAAAGTCCGTCAACTGCACATACGGTTCACGTCCACGCTGTCGCGGCATGCTACCAGCGTTAAAGACTGCGATGGAGCTCCGTATGCCACGGCAAACTGACTGACACTGACGGCGGCGGTGCACAAATGCTGCACAGCTAGCGCCATTCGACGGCCAACACCGCGGTTCCTGGTGTGTCGCTGTGCGGTGCGTGTGATCATTGCTTGTACAGCCCTCTCGCAGTGTCCGGAGCAAGTATGGTGGGTCTGACACACCGGTGTCAATGTATTCTTTTTTCCATTTCCAGGAGTGTATAATCAAAAGAGCAGATATTGACTTTGGTACTAGTTCGTCAGGATATAGGAGGTTTGAAGGCCAGCAAAGAAGACATCTTTCTGAAAGGAAGCTGTTTCAATACGACCTTTTCAGCATGGGAAGGACCATTTCTTTACTATCTACTTACGAAGGTATGATCTTGAAATGAGTGGTCTGTCTCGCTCTGTCTATATATTAGAATCCAATTAGCTCCATAGATGGTTTAATAGTTTTAATGTTTCTAGATTTCCGGAAAACCTATAAAACGGTGTCCCGCTGCAGACTGTTAACGTAGATACAAGCGTATGGAATAGGTTCCCATATACGTGAGAGGCTCGAAGAATTCTTAAGTAATATAACACAGTGTGCTGTCCTCGCCCGGCGATTGTTATCTGCGACAAGGGTATCGCCAGGAGTGCCCGAGGGACGTCTGATAGGACTGCTACTACTTTCTATATATACACTACTGGCCATTAAAATTGCTACACCAGACGAGAAATTGAACCGACAGGAAGAATGTGCTGTGATATGCAAATGATTAGCTTTTCAGAGCATTCACACAAGGTTGGCGCCGGTGGCGACACCTACAACGTGTTGAAATGAGGAAAGTTTCCCACAGATTTCTCACACACAAACAGCAGTTGACCGCCGTTGCCTGGTCAAACGTTGTTGTGATGCCTCGTGTAAGGAGGAGAAATGCGTACCATCACGTTTCCGAATTTGATAAAGGCCGGATTGTAGCCTATCGCGATTGAGGTTTATCGTATCGCGACATTGCTGCTCGCGTTGCTCGAGATCCAACGACTGTTAGCAGAATATGGAATCGGTGGGTTCAGGAGGGTAATACGGAACGCCGTGCTGGATCCCAACGGCCTCGTATCACTAGCACTCGAGATAACAGGCATCTTATCCGCATGGGTGTAACGGATCGTGCAGCACGTCGCGATCCCTGAGTCAACAGATGGGGACGTTTGCAAGACAACAACCATCTGTACGAACAGCTCGAAGACGATGGCCGTGGTTACCCTTGTATTCGGATGCAGCATTAGTAGTGTCTTGGTTTACACAGTCACGTCGTTCGAATATCTGGGCGTAACGCTTCAAAGCGACATGAAATGGAACGAGCATGTTAGGATTGTGTTAGGGACGGCGAATAGTCGTCTTCGGTTAATTGGGAAAATTTTAGGAAAATGTTATTCACGTGTGAAGGAGACAGCATTTAGGACACAAGTGCGACGGATTATTAAGTATCGCTCGAGTGTTTGGGATCCGCACAAAGTCAGATTAAAGGAAGGAAAACATCGATGCAGTTCAGAGGCTGGCTGCTATATTTGTTTCCGGTATGTTCGAACAGCACACAAGTATTATGAAAGTGCTTCGTGAGTTCAAACGGGAATCCTCGGAGGTAATGCGACGTTCTTTTCGAGGAACGATATGGAGAAAATTTAGAGAACCGGCATTTGAAGCTGAGACCAGAACGGTTGTACTGCCATTAACATAAATATTTCGCAAGGACCATGAAGATAAGATAAAATAAATTAGGATTCATACACAGTAATATAGTCAGCAGTGATTCCTTCGCTCTATTTGCGAGCGGAACGGGAAAGGCAATCACTATTGGTGGTACAGTTACGCTCCACCACGCATCCTATGGTGACATGCGGAGTGTGCATGTAGATGTAGAAGTGTCGGTTTAGCGTTCGGCAGATATCACTCGACCATTGATAGATGGGCGACAATAATCGTGTACGATAAATTTAATGTCTCTTTTAATCGTCTCTAAAATCTATTTGAAAATATCCGCAGAAAATACCGTGTATATTTTTCAAACATTGCAGTTCTATCTTCCATCTTCCATTACTTACAATGGGGAGCAATTTTTAAAGTTTGAAGATTTGTGTGATGTTTCGACAAGAAATTGCCTTCATATTATCGCCTGTGACGTTAATTAATTACATTACGCATTGGTATTACAACACTAAGTGTGGCCACAAATAGCCTTTGTCGAAAAGCTTTGATTACAGCAGTTAAACAAGAGATCAGCTATAAGACTTGTGTGGCAGCAGTTACTAGGAGGCTCTAAGCAAACCCGAATGATAGAACGACGTCGCTCATTGCTAACATATTGATCAGTCTTTATCGATGGTTTACAGTATGTTTACATGGAGACCTTACTTGTATTTTCTGTTATGAAAGTTATACTCCTTACATGTTGTTAATATTGTTTCTGTAACCTGCTGTGCTACTTGAATTTATGTACAATATTGTTATGACAATTACTCCATACTTTCCTACTACGGTCGCAAAACTGCATCTGATTTTCCTACAGCTCTTAAAAAATACCACTTACGCAAGTCGACGCAATTATTCGAATTTGGTATTGCTCCCACCTCTGGATATACGGAAGCAAGATACTGGAATACGTATATCTGACTACTACTTACGATAAAGCACACAAACACATTATATAGGTAATGGGTTCTGTCATATGAGCATCGTGTGCAAATCTGATTATAAGCTAGCATGTCGAGTGATGCAATCCTTTTATGACAAATAATTTTCTTTGTTGCATTAGACACCGACTTGATTACATCCGGAATGAAAATTTAATTAGAGATAAAAGCTTTTAAGGTGTACACTTTTGTTTTCAAAGCAATGAGTCCAGCTTTTTTCTACGAGAGCAAAAATGTGGTTTAGTCAGAGATAACTCAGTGTAGCACTGGCTCTGAAGAAAGTCCTCTCGTGTCTTAATGTGTAGCCACCTAGAAAATACACATGTGAAAGCGAGGAACCGTCTTTCTGGTAACTACCACTCTAGATTTCAAAAATGGAGCACAGAAAATTGCCAAAGCATCGACGATAAGGTAATTCAAAACTATAAATAAAATTTTCCAAACGTTCTGCATCGAAACACAACTACTAAATACAAAATAACGCCAAGTATTTCCTGTTTTACAACTGTCTTACGTAGCTGCTGAACAATTTGGGAGAGCGACACGCAAAATACGTAATGTGAAATCTGAATTGCAGTTACTGATCGGCATGGCTGGTGCTTTTCTACACTATTTGAGCTAGTGTAATAAAGTGGAACACCTACAGCCATCCTTATGATGTATTTTGTTTTATCGCTACCAGTTTCGATGCTTCAGTGCGCCATGTTAAGGCTAAACTGAGGCTGAGGGGTTAACTCCAATCGCAGTTCGTAGTTGATGGTTGGAGACACAACATCATTCATAGATGTTGGCCACTGTTGAATCGTGTATTCCACTTTATTACATGAGTGAATGGCCGAAGTATCTCAAATATCCAGTGTAAAAGATGGTCATACAAAATTTTGAATTAGTATCGGCACTAGTTTCTCTGCACTAAATATTCGTGTTGGGGATTGTAACAATGCTCAGCTAGCAACGTACAAAGAATTCCATTTCTTACGTACTTGACTCTTAGTACAGATGTGTGAAGTTATTAATATGGCAGCATTTTGAAACAATTTCTGTAATGTTCCTTTATAATCTACACCGTAACTGATTTTATTAGTATAATTCTGTAAAAACATGTCACCAATGAAAATCAATAATGCAGTTTAACCTAGTTCCAAAGATATCTAATTAGCAAATTTAAGTGTTGTCAGTCTAAATGTCTACCATGAGTAAGAAATGACGAGGGTTTTTTTTTTTTGAGCTCTGACCTGTAATAAAATTAAAACCACAGTGAAAACCCACTAAAGGCTTTAAGACGGCAAGTTCCCTAGGCATTGCCTCCGTTTAAATTAATTCAGTTCATGAGTATGTGCACTTTTAATGCACTATTATCTAAATAGGAAGGCACTAGGGCAGTTATGATGTGGGTTGACAGCGACTGCGTACTGCTTGCCCTGGTATGTAGTTGCACTGTATAATTAACAGGGACAGGTCTTTCTTTATGTTAACTGTAATCTTGCAAACTATTTGTGTTATGTCTGTGTGGTCTGATATTCTCCTCCCCAACCTATAATTAATTATTCAAATTAATTATATAAATTATGCCTCTGCTGATTTATGGGACATACACTCTGTCCTTCGTAGCAGGTGGTGATAATTGTTTCTTAGCTGGTAAAATTCTTCTTTAATGTTTCTCATGGTTCGCGTCTAGGGGTCTTCCTTCTCGCTTTTATGTAAAGTGTTGACAAAATATTTGCATTTGCAGGTGTTCACGGGTTTGGTCTTTTTGTGTTGTTTCTAATCAAAACAATGAGCACTTTTCACTTTTCTCTTTGTTCATGTATCCTTGAAATCATGTCACAAATTTGAATTAACACTTTTCTTTGTAGTTCAAAATTATAAAAAGGTACTTTTGAGCATTATTATTTAGACATAATGGGCAACACTCGCCCAGCTTTGGCCATATTTGGCCATACTCAACCTCTCTCGGCCAACTACTTCAACAGCATCTAACTTACGAGGCATATGTGGAAAGTAAGGTCCGATCGGTAGCGAAATGGAAACCACTGTGAAAATCAAAAATGTTACATTCATCAAGATAATCAAGAAAATTTTTACAATAAATACGAGGCGTATTCGGAAATTAAGGTCCGATTATGCGCCAAATGGAAGCTACAGTGAAAATCCGATTGAACTTCGCACAGTAGTATTGGGCAGTGTCTTTTGTGTGCCTGTCGATAGCTTCATATCACTCTTTTCAGTGCAGAGTGCAAAGTGATCACTTAGAAATGCCTAAAACAACAGTGTCGCCCTCCAATACGTGGATCTGGTGGGAGATTTCGCCTGAAGCTATGCAGCCTACATAATATAAAGGTCATGCGTTTCTTTCTCCAAAACAGTTTTCAGCCGCATTCTGGAGGGGCAATGAGGAAGCGCCTGCAACGTTTTCGATGGAAGTGTTTGATCACCCACAATGAAACCCTTAATTGGCTTCCTCCATTGTTCACCTCTGCTGACAGGAACCACTGGCTACGAAGATAACAATTTGACACAAACAACGAAAGGTAGGCCAGCGCAGAGAATTGGCGGAAAGCACAGGCAGCTGCTGTCTATGACGAGGATACTGGAAAGTGTGTACAACGCCACCACAAATGTCGAAGTCGGAGAGGCGACTATTTAGAGAGGTAGCTAGAAGGTGCGGCTAGCTGTTGAGAATAAAAAAAAAATTTTTGATTTTCGTTGTGGTAGCCGGCCAATGTGGACGAGCGGTTCTAGGCGCTTCAGTCTGGAACCGCGCTGCTGGTACGGTCGCAGGTTCGAATCCTGCCTCGGGCATGGATGTGTGTGATGTCCTTAGGGTAGTTAGGTTTAAGTAGTTCTAAGTTCTAGGGAACTGATGACCTCAGATGTTAAGTCCCATAGTGCTCGGAGCCATTTGAACCATGTCGTTGTGGTTTTCATTTCACGACCGATCGGAACTTATTTTCCGATCAGCCCTCGTATTTACAAAATTTATGACAGTTAAATAAGCGTATCGAAAAACGCATGATAAAACATCTTGTTTCGGAAATTGGGAATCAGTGACATTGGATCACGTACCAGGGATGTCAGTAATGTTTGGCAACAAGCCACTCTATTGTGGGAGTGACTTTTGCTGTCTCCTGGAGGAAGACTTCGGACCGACGTATTATCACACAATTAGCAACGAGAAAACCTGCCGACGACATTTGTAATCAGAATTTTTCGAAGTGTATCAGGTGGAGACTCTTTGGAGGAGGAAGCTATCGGGAGAATTTTTTGGACAGTTCTTCCTGGGATGGAGTGGTGTGAAGACTAGAGAGTTCGCCAAGGGGCTGCGATCAAGACTGAGTCCAACTTTCGGATTTGAACAGGGGCGCCCTGGTCCTGGACTTTCAGATTTGCAGCGCAGAGCACAGGGTTCACTCACGACGGACAGTTGCCTGTGATGAGCATCCTTGTAACTCCGGCACATAGGGAATTTTCCGACGTGCTTTGCACACTCTGCACCGTGTTTCCTTGAACTGCAGCAGCGGTTACTCTATTAATACATGTATCACAGCCTTATAGTTTAGTGGTTCACAATCACTGGCACATGTGACAGAATCAGAGAGCGTTGGTGTTGATACCAGAATAGAGAGGCGTCACCTTGGGAATCGCAACCCATCCCGCCAACTTTGCCTACCGACTGTTACTAGTTGTACAAATCTGATTCATTAGTGTTTTAATTGGATCTGCTGTTTATATGGTTATGTTTGACCTTCATATTCCACTAACGTTTCTTTGACAATAAATACATTGTTTTAATTAATGAAAAATATTGAAATGGGTGTGAACTCCTAAGGGGCCAAATTGCTAAGGTCATCCGTCCTAGACTTGCACACTACTTAAACTAACTTATGCTAAGAACAACATACACATCCATGCCCGAGGGAGGACTCGAACCTCTGTCGGGGTGGCGGGGGAGGGGAGGGGGGGTGCAATCCGTGACATGGAGCCTCAAACCGTGCGGCCACTCCACGTGGCTGTTTCAATGGACTTGTTTGTCATTTCAGTGGAGAATAGAAGTATATCTTGTTTACTTGATTTTTTTGGTCTTTTCTGTGGTATATTTGATGACAGTGATGGTTTTTTTACCAGTCGCCAAGTCACAGTTCACTACTAACAACCCCAAGTCCATATCGCATCCTTCCTCCCCCACCCCCACCCCCCCCCATTCCTCAAAAGCCCGTCGAAAACTGAACACAGATCAAGCATGAAAAAAGGAAGAAGGTGTGCTGAACTGTGAAGAAAAAATAAAATAGAAACACTGAACGGTTCAAGCTCAACAGGTGCAACATTGCGTGAAGCGGAATAGCCACGGTGTGTGGGTAAGTGGTCAGGGTGTCGGACGGGAAGGCGGACGAGTCGTGTTCAGAATACCGTCGTGATAATTTCTTTTATTTTATTGTTGTTTCTCTGAATTGTGAAATGTCCATTCGGTTATAAAATTTTGTTCTCTTTCTGAAGTCTTGGCAGTTTCATACTATACATTGTTTATACAATATGACTCATGTGGACAGAGGACAGGGAAAAATATGTAATTGTGGAAGTGTTGCGTTTACTTGTTGCAGCTTATGTAACAAACTGTTATGTTTTCATTATTTCCTTGGGAGTGATTACGTTCACATTCATACGAACACCTAAATTGGGCAAGGAGGCATATGCCACTAACTCGACAGGCATACAGATTAGGTGCTTCGATAAGAAACTTCTATCGTATGAGACACGTACTGTCAATAATATTGTGTATGACACACCAGACGTGTTTTCCGGTGAAAGATTGGGTTGACTTCTCGCCTTGTCATCAAACGTTTGCGGTTCCCATTCGAGGGCCACTTCCTTTTGAGTGCTAATAGAGTAGTTGTGCTAAATTTAGGTCCCTTTCTTACTGTCCGCTGTTGCAAACGGACGTTACACCACGACACAGACACAAATTTGAATACAGCGAAAAGCGACCGAGCAGGTGGCGCAGTGGTTAGCTCAATGGACTCGCATTCTGGACGAGGGCGGTTCAAACATGCTCCCGTCCATTCTCATTTAGCTTTCCTATGATTTCTCTAAACAGCTTCAGGCAAATGCTGGGATGGTTCTTTTGGAAGAGCACGGCCGACTTCCTTCCCCGTCCTTCCCTAATACGGTGGGACCGATTACCTCGCTGTTTGGTTCCCTCCCCCAAATCAGTCAACCAAATGCGAAAAGCGAAAAAAAATTGTTATAAAGAGCTTTGAACACGGCTCGCCTGCTTTGCAGTCCTCCAACGTAAACCACTTCTTTTTTCGTTGATCTCATTAAGTTAGTTTATGGTCGTTGCATTTCTTCCAGGCAGGCGTCCCATGACACCCGTTCGGGTAAATCATTGATGCATTTACTAAGTTTTTTTTAATTACAGAGAGTAGCTATCTCTCTCACCGAACACTCTGAGCTACCGTGTTAGCAAATAAAGTTTATTATGTTAATTTTAGGAAGCTTTGTGTGTTTGTTAGTTGATTGTGTTGGAAGGGACCAAACAACGAGGTCATCAGTCCTATCGGGTTAGGGATGGGTGCCTGTTCAAAGGAATCATCACGGATGTTGCCTGAAGCGATTTAGAGAAATGACGTAAAACACAAATTCGGATGGTCGGTCACGTATTCGAACCACTATGCCACCCCGCTCGGTAAACCACGGTACCATGGTTCTTCCACATTTTACTATGTTGCAGTTCTTGTGATTGGACCGTTCACTGTTTCTATTTTGTTTCTTTTTGACTGTTCACCAAACCTTCTTCCTATTTTATTGCTTGATTTGCGTTTCCCTTGCAAGGCCACACATCATTAGTAAACACTTAGACAGATTTTTACTAGTGCTAGGTGGTTCTATGGGAGGGGTAATTCCCGCGGAGAATTTTTTTCGTATGAGGCCAAACTACTGAGGTCATCGGTCTCTAGGCTTACACACTACTTAATCTAACTTAAACTAAGTTACGCTAAAGACGACACACACATCCATGCCCGAGGGAGGACTCGAATCTCTGACGGGGCAGCCGCGCGGACCGTAACAAGACGCCCTAGACCGCGCGGCTACAACTGTGGAGAACTTAATTACAGGCAGTTCTCTCATTACAGTTCCACCGTGGTATTTTGCGAGCATTGTGCAGATGTTTCATGCAGTGTCTCTAGTACGCTCGTCAGTTGTGTCACCTCTCACTCGGTTCTGAAGGCACAGTGAGCCAATAAATGCCTTGAACAATAGTCTCCTGCCAAGTGTAAAGCGTATGCTATCATTCAATGATGGTTCCCGACTGTCATGCGTGGCAGCAAAGTGCAGCACTACTGCAGAAAGTCACTGCAGCTATAACAAAGACACACATGCGAAGTTTTCGTTCGAAATTGTTTGATCGCCCACCATGCAGGCCGGGCATGGTCACTCTGATTTTCATCTGTTTGCTCACATAAACTGCTGGTAATGAGGACCGCATTTTGTCACGGACAACGAGCTGCAGACTAGCGTAAAGAAATGGCGGAAAGTACAGGTGACTGCCTTATGTGATGAGCGTATTGGAAAGTTGGCACGACGCTACGAGGGAAGTCTAATCCCGAGCGGTGACTTTGTAGCTAAATGTTGCAAATAAAACATTTCTGATTTTTATCGTGGTTTCTATTCCACGACCTACGGGAGCCTGAAAAAAAAATAGCTTTCCTCTAATTATTCCGCAACTTTTAAATGCTTCAGTAATATAAAGAAGAAGGTAAAGAAAGTCTGCATTGTCCATCTCTAGAAGCTTTATACGCTAAAATGCAGTTGCGACATTGATACTTCCACTTATATATATATATATATATATCTATATCTATATATATATATATATATATATATATATATATATATATATATATATATATATAGTCTAGCAATTAGGATGACGCGAATGAACAATGGAATGCCACAAACTTTCTTCACGGGATGCATCCTAAGGGAATTTTGGCATGAAGATTCATATATTCCAACACGTAAGAAATTATCAGGACCATATGATTTATGTCCATGCTCTACAAACTAGGAATAGAGGGCCATCGCGGTCTGTTGTGTCAGCGTGACTGAAAATATGGCTCCACAGAAATATATAGCCATCTAAAAAACCCAACAAATTTAGACGAGATTCCTGGATTCGACACCCACAGTAGTCCTGTGTTCACTTCTCATTGCCAAACTCATCCTCCAAACGCTGCTGTCAGAAGCTTTAAATCGTTTATAGAGAAGATGCTACAGTAAACTGCTCTTGAAGACCGAGCGCGGTCACACCACAGTGCAGAATATCGCTATTAACTTCCTGATCATGCTGTTGCGATAGTAGCTTAATATACGTTGGCAGAGTCATGCAAACAAAAGTGATTCCAGAAAAAAGGACCCGTTGGACGTTATTCTCAATGTCTTTCCCGAAAATTACGCCGAGCAGATAATTGGAGAACCAACTCGTGAAGGTAGAGTCACAGACCTGAACTTATCGGATCAGTTAACATAGAGGAAGGTATCAATGTGATAGCAACTGTGACTACAGGTATTACAAGGGATGTTAATGAAGGTAGGGAAATACTTTTGTTTAGCAAGAGTGACAGGATACAAATTGCATTGTATCTCAGAAGTCAACATCAAACATTCAGTGCTAAGGACAAAAATGTGGAGCAAAAATTGAAAGAAATTGAAATTTTTAGACAATTATGTTTCGAGCAAGGACTTAATGGACAAGAAAGACCTATCGTCGCCTAACAGCCGAGCTAGAAAACGGCTACATGAACAAAGACAGCTTCAAGAGAAGTCAAAACCTAGCGGCCAAACATAATCTGAATGAAGCGAAAATTGGCGTTATGAGAGCAATTAGGGGAGCTCTCAGTGACTTTGAAGGAAAAACGTCGTCAGTCGATCTGACAAAAAAGCCCTAAGAGGTTTTACATGAAACCAGCCAACAGTTCTAAATCGTCTATTCCGTCACTCACTGATCTTATAGGCACCTAATAGAAGACAACAGGGAGAAAGTCTAAATACTGAATTCGGCCTTCCGAAATTGTTTCAATCGCTGGTAATACGCTCCCTCCTTACAATCACCATACGGACGTCGAAATGGCAGATACAGAGATAACCGATCGCGGAGTGGAAAAGCAACTACAACGAGATACCTGTAAAATTCTAAAAAGATTGTGCGGAAGTCCTTGCACCCCTTGTAGCAGCAGTTTATCGCAGTTAGCTGGAGCAACAAAGGGTACCTAGCGACTGTAAAAAAAGTGCTGTCTCTCCTGTTTTGATGAAGGGTCGGACGACAAATACATACAACTGCAGGCTTATAACGCTGACGTAGATCTGCTGTGTAGTTATGGAACACGATTTATGCACAAGAACTACGAAGTTTTTGGAAAATGAAAATCTCTTCTATAAAAATCAGCATGGATTCCGCGAATTGGGAAACTGAAAGAGGAAACTCTGTTGAAGGGATATGATTATTCATACTATTTTAAAAGGAGAGAGAAATATACTGGAACTCGTCTATACTTCTCTTCAAACACGTGAAACACACTGAAACCTTTAATTATAACTGCTGTGGCAAAACAGTATTCATCTATCAAAAGTTGTGAGGTGCTTCGGTCTTTTCAACAGTTACGAATGTCCTATTTATGTTCGGACCGCTTACGTGAACGATAGTAAAGCGAGAAAAATTTTAGTACAACCACGACGTGCCGATACTATGACGATGAAGTATGGTATTCCAATTTTGTCATCGCTTGGGACGGTCTAAAAAAATGGGTTGCAGAGTTTGAAATATAATTACATTTTTCGGACAGTGGTTTTACAGCTTTGAAGTGAGGGAAGGACTTTCTTCAAAAGCTAAAAACTAGCTGCTTCGTCAAAGCTTTTACGAGCACAGCGGGTGGGAGTCACTTTTTGCTTTATGAAGTGCTAACCTAATTTTTTGCTTTTATAAAGGATCATAGAATAAATATTGGCCTCTAGGTCATATGAAGCATTATCGCGTCTAATATGTGAAAAGCATATTTTAGTTCAATGACATAATCAGTTTGAGTGGAATTACGGACTATTTAGGTCGACTGCTATTATAATATTCATTAACTTTAGTCGTGTGATTCTTTATCTTTAGACGTCCTTCTGTACTCATGGCGAAAATAATTACTCTTCGTCCATCAGAGGTGTATTAACTTCCATTTGATCAAATAACGAATACAATGAAGATTCATATAAATTTGTTAAGAATGCTAGCGTAAACCTGGCTAAATGAGAAAACTGGATGTTACATTATTTTCACAGTATGAATTAACTCATTTTCTGCAGTGCGTTTACCCTTGTTCGGTTTCCTAGTTTTTCAGCTACACTGTCACAACTTTCTAGCGATATTTGTAGAAGCATGCTTTCTTTAGATGAAGGCCCTATATTATTATATGCTGTACCCCTTTCAATAAACTATTGCAACAGGAAAGCAGATGAATAATTATTTTTGGTATGAAGTTATTGTAGCTGCTTGCTTAAGTTTCTGCCATTTTCACAACTCCAACAGTTGACTTTGACGTGCTTGGTTACAGACCAATTCATTTGTTGTTGTTGTTGTTGTTGTTGTTGTGGTCTTCAGTCCAGTGACTGGTTTGATGCAGCTCTCCATGCTACTCTATCCTGTGCAAGCTTCTTCATCTCCCAATACCTACTGCAACCTTCAACCTTCTGAATCTGTTTAGTGTATTCATGTCTTAGTCTCCCTCTACGATTTTTACCCTCCCTGATGCCCTTCAATACTAAATTGGTGATCCCTTCAGTACCTCCTTATTAGTTATGTGATCTACCCATCTAAACTTCAGCATTCTTCTGTAGCACCACATTTCGAAAGCTTCTATTCTCTTTTTGTCCAAACTATTGGTCGTCCATGTTTCACTTCCATACATGGCTACACTCCATACAAATACTTTCAGAAACGACTTTCTGACACTTAAATCTATACTCGATGTTAACAAATTTCTCTTCTTCAGAAACGCTTTCCTTGCCATTGCCAGTCTACATTTCATATCCTCTCTACTTCGACCATCATTAGTTATTTTGCTCCCCAAAATAGCAAAACTCCTTTACTACTTTAAGCGTCTCATTTCCTAATCTAATAACCTCAGCGTCACCCGATTTAATTCACCTGCATTCCATTGTCTTCGTTTTGCTTTTGTTGATGTTCGTCTTATATCCTCCTTTCAAGACCCTATCCATTTCGTTCAGCTGCTTTTCCAGGTCCTTTGCTGTCTCTGACAGAATTACAATGTCATCGGTGAACCTCAAAGTTTTGATTTCTTCTCCCTGGACTTTAATTCCTACTCATAATTTTTCTTTTGTTTCCCTTAATGCTTTCTCAATATACAGATTGAATAGCATGGGGGATAGGTTACAACCCTGTCTCAATCTCTTCACAACCACTGCTTCCCTTTCATGCCCCTCGACTCTTATAACTGCCATCTGGTATCTGTACAAATTATAAATGGGCTTTCGCTCCCTGTATTTTACCCCTGCCACCTTCACAATCTGAAAGAGAGTATTCCAGTCAACATTATATAATCTATCTGAAACCTGTATCTCCAGGCTTCTTCCATGTAGACAACCTTCTTTTATGATTCTTGAACCAAGTGTTAGTTACGATTAAGTTATGCTCTGTGCAAAATTCTACCAGGCGGCGTCCTGTTTCATTCCTTATCCGCATTCCATATTCACCTACTACGTTTCCTTCTCTTCCTTTTCCTACTATCGAATTCCAGTCGTCCATGACTATTCAATTTCCGTCTCCCTTCACTATCTGAATAATTTCTTTTATCTCATCATACATTTCATTTATAAAGGTTGCATGGTTTTACTTGGGATTATGATACGTAAACGTGAGATCATAATATGCAGTCACTACAAGTAACTAACTGCATAAATTTAAATATCACACAGCTATGGTTTATTAGTAAACTCTGACCTGACTTTCCGGTACTGACAAAGATATCTTCAGTTTATTTCAGCGATGAAATAAACTGAACATCCATAAACCTGGTGGTGATGTGAAATATAATACGGAGTTTTCTCAATATACACCATTTTACGACAATAATTTCTTATTTGTCATCGTAAGCGTGGGTCATTAAGACATTTATTCAGAAGCTCTGGATTCTTAAATTTTTTTCAGAACTGTTCGTCCCATGTTTATTAAGAAAGATTACAGTCAGCTAAGCGAACAAACAAATAACGAAATATTCTTCTGATTAACTTCTCGTGGTCGAGGTTCACAGTATAAATTTTAAAGAATATTATATTTGCCGTTGACTGTAGAAATTATTTATTTCACCGTTGTAATTTCGGCCTTTGGGTCATTTCCAAGTGGTACGGCAGAAGCTAAAACACAAAAATGAAGCACAGATTGCGCTCGTATATACCGAGCTACATTGACATGTCATGTAGACAGCTGTACCTTATAAAAATGGTGCAAACAATACATCATTTACATCCTACTTCGGCACATGTCAGCCTTTAAAATCCTCCGACAGGTATACATGTCATCGACAAAAATAGAAATACAGTAACATCAGAACAATGTGAAGCTCTGTACATCGTGAAATGACGTGAATTACATGAAATATTTCCACTGTTAACATCATTGACGTATATCGTTACAAAGAGATTCTCTTGCACATTGGTTAGATGTAAACAAAGGTGGCTGGCGAAAAAATACATACACAACTCACGACTGTCTGTGCACTAATCGCAGACAATACATTCCAGCGATAACAATTCTAAGCTTCGTATCATAACATATTATACAGATTTCTAGGTGATGGTAGTTGTAAGGAGCAAGGGAACAGAATAGCAGAATTTATTTATAGCAAATGGCGTAAAAATATGTATGATATCTGTCCCAAAAGTCTGACACTGGCTTGGGTGCTCATGCTGGGTTACACATTACTTCGTTTGAGTATATCTTTCAGCAGATGAAAAAACATAGAGGACGCAAAATGCGCGATAGTGTAATTCACATCATTTCAAGACTCACAGAGTTTTATAAGCTTCTGATGTTACTGTATTTCTACAGTGGAAATACCTATTTTTGATGATGCCATGTATACATGTTGAAGGATTTTAAAGTCTGACTTTGCTGATGCAAAATGTATGTGATGTATTATTTTTAACATATTTTTATAATGTACAACTATCTACGTGGCATGTCTATGTAGGTCTGCGTATACGAGTACAGCCTGTAAGGTGTCAGGCAAATCCAAAACCTTCCATGAAAACCCTGACATGATAAGCAAATCCAGTAGTATGTCCCATAGCTCCTAATAAATCGTGACATTAAATTAACCAAAGTAATACGAGTAACAAGTGAGCAAATGGAATACCACAGACTAACACAAGAATGCCTAAATACATGTCGTACCTTCCCACCGTGAGACCGACGCAGTTCCGAGGGAAGAAACGAGAAGCCGAGAGCAGAACCGTGTTAAGCTAGAAGGCCCTATGATAAGGGACGGACTGGACACCCACTTCGCCAGCCTACCGCTAAGACTACCACCCGCACATTTTAGCGTGAGACTTTTTCGCGTCTCTGTTACGTGAAGGACCACCCCCTAGCCCATGTTAAAAGTTAGAGCCCTCCATAAAAACAGTATAGATCATTAAGTATTTGGTTATATCGTCGCTAGTCTCACTGAACTCTTCTGAATTCTACATGTCATGTGTGGTCTGGCGTCTCCTTACCAGCAAACAGGTTCCAGGTTCAAACTTGTCAATTCCCTGAAAAAACACGCTCAGAGCATCGTTGCGTGAAAGTGGTAGGGAGACACGATATAGAACAAACAGACACCACCATGAATGTTTAGAAGCCTGTGATTCATTTTTCTATTATTTTAACTTTTGCAGTACCACTTGATAATGGCCCAAACACCGAAATAGAAAGCGTGAATTGAATAATTTCTGCAATCAATGGCGAATATGATGTCCTTTAAAGAAACATTCTTCGCTGCTGTAGAAGATTTATCTCCAAAATGAATCTCGATGTTTTATCCAGTTTTCTCTATACAACGTGTATTGTCGAAGCTGAACAAAAGCCAGAGGGTATTTTTGAAAGCCGGTAGACTTCCCTTAATATGTATGAAAAAGATGGATCACTGCAAACTCATACTATACGTTACCCGGAGTTTGTTGGCTATACAGTTAATTGAAATCATCTAAAGTTGGCTATATTGCCGGTATATACGGCAACAAACAGTAATCACACCAACTTTCATCATGCTTCCAGTACTTTGTAAGCCTTCGACAGACGAAATAGCTGCTGTAACCAAGATATCGTCTCAGTATAGATATTACTGAAGCATAAGACTCTTTGTGCAACAGGAAAACTTGTGTTTTTGTTAGGTTGGGCAGGAAATGTAACGGTGACTTACCTCAAAACTCCATCTCGATGATTTATCCAGATTACTGATTACACTGGTTACATGGTGTTGTGGAGGTACGTTAAAACTGAAGCCAATGAGAGATAAAATTCACCCCCAAAACAGTAAAGCCATACAAATCAAGGTCATCGTCATTAGACAGTACTTCATAAATATAACTAGTGAACTGGTAATTCTCAAAACGATGTTTTTAAGGCCGTCGAAATCTACGTTAAGTCATTTGAATAAACCTTTGATTTTTGGAAGCAGCTGACTATAATTGATTTTATTCTGAGTGGGCTCTCTATAATATTTCCTTCGAGTTCATTTTGGTTGTACAGCCCCTCCACATATTCCTTCGATCTTTCAGCTTTCCCTTATTAGCTTATTACTGATCTTCTGCCTGAGCTCCTGTTATTCGTACAGCCTACTTCTCATTTACCCAAGGGCCTATTTAATTTTCCTGTCGTATCTTATGTCGTAACAACGCTAATGAACTGTTGTTGTGGTTCTGTGAGTCGAGTCGCGTTGACGCTAACACATGTAGAAAACATGCTGGAAATTTCATTTTCGCTGCGCTAGCATCTGAATGAATTAATAATCAGCTGCCTCGTCGACAATTCGGCTGTAACGAGCTTACGGATGTCGCATGGCACAATTGGTCTCCAATGTCTTCTTATTTCACGGTATGTGATTTTTTTGTGGCAGATTGCGGAAGAATTAATTTATGTGTCATCCCTTTCAACACATTTGTGTAAACAGTGACGTGGCACAGCAAAATCAGTGAATAAAATAAATACAGACATGCAAAAGTATGGCACCAGTTTGACTATCGCCGTGATGATTTTCGTATGTCCAGTAAAGTGCACATCGAGCATTTTCATAAGTAAGTGAAAATTTTGATCCAAAACACAACTGTAAGAAGTATGTGAACACTGTATGCGCATATATGCAAAAGATATGCCGCTGTAAAATCGGTTGGTTCTTTTAAATACAAGAAATTTCAAGTTATTCAAGTGTGTTAAAATTTATCCCAAAATTTCTGTCTTCGTTCATGTATAATGTATATACTTATGTAATGGGGTGAATCCTTTGCAACACCTGACATGCAGGGTCCATTATATTTAGCGACAAAAAAAGACACAAGTGAAAATACACGATAACGGAACCAAAACTGTTCCATTAGACACAGCTCACCGTTTGCAAGGTAATTGCGAATGTACAAGACAACATCGACTTTAGCCTGAAATATTGTTCTAGATAATACAGCTGTATTTGAAATGTAAAATTTTCGATTAAATTCACGTCTAACTGGACTAAAATTTCACCTTCGCCTACGTCAACAAGAATAATTGTACTGATTCTGCGTGTTGGAAGTTACACTCGCATCTACTGGAGGTGATGTCTTCCTCGCATTCGGATACAATACTGCACTCGCCTCTGCAGTGAGTTGCGAATTATTTCGAACGCACCCAGTATCATCTAGTACATTTTGACAAAGCTGTCCAGTTCTCTTTCCTGCCATTCAACAGGAGTGCTGTGCACGTCACATTTGAGAGAACCCGGAACAAAAATATCTGGGTGCTTGAGGCCAAGATATGGTAGTGCTTGACATTTCGATCTTGGAACAATTGGCACGCTAGGCATTACCTTGCATCAGCAACAGAATGAGCTATAGTGTTCCATCATGCAGGTACTGCATTTACCAACATTTTGACACTGTGAAATTTGAGCTCACAAGGGAACCTCCCCATAGCACCCCCCTCAGATTTAGTTACAAGCTGGCACAGTGGATAGGCCTTGAAAAACTAAACACAGATCAATCGAGAAAACAGGAAGACTTTGTGTGGTGGAACTATGAAAAAATAAGCAACATATACATAGTCCATGCGCATGGTCACATGGTTAGCGTGAGCAGCTGCGGAGCGAGAGGTCCTTTGTTCAAGTCATTCCTCGACAGAAAAGTTTACTTTCTTTATTTTCGCAATGTTATGATCTGCCCGTTCGTTCATTGATGTCTCTGTTCACTGTAATCAGTTTAGTATTTTGCGACCACACCGCAAAACCGTGCGATTAGTAGACGAAAGGACGTGCCTCTCCAATGGGAAACGAAAACATCTGATCGCAAGGTCATAGGTCAACCGATTCCTCCACAGGAAAACACGCCCGATATATTCTATACCACACTGGTGACGGCATGTGCGTCACATGACAGGAATATGTTGTCGACCCACCTAACTTGTACACTTGGCGAATGGGTAAAAAGATTCTTCTACCTTGCCCGATTTAGATTTTCTTATGGATGTGATAATCACTCCCAAAAAAAGTGATGAAAACAAGAGTTTGTCACATAAACTGCAACAAATGAATGCAATAGTTGCACAGTCACACAGTTTTCCCTTTTAACGTTTTCAAAATCTTCCGTATGTAGACCGTCAAATCCTGCATATGTCCAAGCAAATCTGAGCATTTCTTGGAATTTTGGAAAGCGAAGTTGATTATGTGTGATTGCCTGAACTTTGATAATTGGCTGAAAATAAAAAAAAATTAAACTTTTCACTCGAGGGAAGATTTGAACCAAGGACCTCTCGTTTCGTACCTTCTCACACTAACCACGGGACCACGGCGCTCCTGAGTTAGTATCGTCCTTTATGTTGCTTATCTTGCACATGGCCTACTCAGTTTGTATATTGTGCTTAATTTTTTCATAGTTCCACACAAATTCTTCCTGTTTTCTCGACTAATCTGTGTTCAGTTTTTCAAGGCCTATCCAGTGTGCCAATTTATAACTAAATCTGAGGGAGGTGCGATGTGGAGGTTCCGTTGTCAGTAACATTTGAACGTAATCGAGGAATTAACATTTCTAATAACTGTTTACTAACTATAAAGGGCGATTCAAAGAAAAAGAACAGTTTTTAATTGCTTATCCTGCAAAAAAATGAAAGGTAGAAATACACTACTCATGTTACCGGATAAAGGAAGGTCCACATTGTATACCATTCACTCAACATGAGCACCATGCGTTGCTCGAGAAACATCGAAGCAGTAGTCCATTTCATTCCACACCCGAATCAAACTGTCCGTTTTTATTGACTCAATAGCTTCAACAATTCGATTCCTCAGATATTGAAGAGTAGCTACGATTAATAGAACAAAAACTCTGTCTTTCAATACCCCCACAGAAAAATATCTCAAGACGTGAGATCTGGAGATCTGGTTACTTGGGACGCTAAAAGCAATGAACAAGATCTCGTTGTACACCTCTCCCAGTACAAAACTGTGAGATGGTACTATAAAGATAACGTTGCATCTTAATGTGAAAGTGAGGTGAAGTGCCGTCATGCATAAAAATGAAATCATTGGAGTCTTCGTAAAGTTGTCGAGAAAACCTACTTTGCAGCATGACCAGGGATGACTTTCCTGTCAGTTTCCTCCGAAAAACTGAAAGGTGTATAAAGTTTGTGAACAGAAGGAGCACAAAACACATTCAGTTTCGGTGAGTCTCTTTCACTTTAGAAGAAGACGCCAGGAGTTAGTGACACCAAAATTCTTACATTATGGCGCTCTACTTTACCTGATAGGAGTAATTTTGTTTCGTCACGCATTTCCCTGTTTACTTATTGTGATCATCACTAAACTGACACACAATATTTTTAGCGGGACGCAACTTTCAATAATCCCTACAAAAGAATGGTCCTGACCAACAATAACCTATACCTTTCATGAGTCATCTCACAAAAATCTTCGTTACTCGAACTACTGCAATACAACGAGCGCCAATACTGCCAGCTCAATAAAAGATTCTAACTACTGAATTCATGAACTCCATTTTTACAAATTTCCTCTTTCTGATGGACACATGACCAGATCGTCCGCCTATAGTAATCTCTCAAAACTCTGGCACCTCTCTCTCCACATCCACCACTGCTGGCGGCTCACCTCCAACTGACCAACGGTACGTGCTGTTCACATCCTACTGCCCGACACTAATCAAGCGAATATTCCAACAATGAGTCCAAGCAGCCACAGACTGCACACATCACAGTCAGCGATTTTCATATAGAGCGCTTCGCGGCGTTACCAACATAAGAAGCTAAACTGCCTACTTACATGGTGTCATTTCATATCATGACACATCGTTGTCAGAAGAAGTAGAATTTCCTTGCCTGCCCGTCTTAAGAACTTATGAGGGCTCCTTGTCAACGCGTATCGTGTACGACCGACATTTGCAACTACGTGTGTGCAACCAACTTCAAAGAATTTTTTATGCCACTCATAAAGGTGCTTGTGCAGAGGTGTCTTCTTGCTGAACCAACGGGGAAATTCGTGTTGCACTTAACAGTGCGTTGACTTCATGCCAAGTCCAAGAGACAAAATGCTTTATCTTCTGGTGTAGCTGCCATGTTGCTACAAATAACAGCGCAACAGTCTCAAAACTATAAAAATTCCTCTATTTACTGACTTGGGCAGTTTATTGAAATCTGTTCTTTATTTTTGAATCGCCCTCTACGTACATAAACACCTATCCACAATCTCTTATTTCTCATTATTTTATTCCATTTTCTTTCAGTAGGTATCAGTCGTAACGTTTTCGAAATGGTAAGTGCAAGGGCGTCCTAGTTTCAGGCTAACTCAACACCTGCTGACTAGCAATGCTGAAACTGAGGCAGGCAGTTGGAGATAGCCGCCACTAGCTAGGCGACGTGTGCCGGTAGCCAGAAGCAGTTCTACAAGCCGGGAAGGCTCTGAGCACTACACTCCTCGCAATTTAAATAAGAACACCGTGAATTCATTGTCCCAGGAAGGGGAAACTTTATTGACGCATTCCTGGGGTCAGATACATCACATGATCACACTGACAGAACCACAGGTACATAGACACAGGCAACAGAGCATGCACAATGTAGGCACTAGTACAGTGTATATGCACCTTTTGCAGCAATGCAGGCTGCTATTCTCCCATGGAGACGATCGTAGAGATGCTGGATGTAGTCCTGTGGAACGGCTTGCCATGCCATTTCCCCCAGGCGCCTCAGTTGGACCAGCGTTCGTGCTGGACGTGCAGACCGCGTGAGACGACGCTTCATCCAGTCCCAAACATGCTCAATGGAGGACAGATCCGGAGATCTTGCTGGCCAGGGTAGTTGACTTACACCTTCTAGAGCACGTTGGGTGGCACGGGATACATGCGGACGTGCATTGTCCTGTTAGAACAGCAAGTTCCCTTGCCGGTCTAGGAATGGTAGAACGATGGGTTCGATGACGGTTTGGATGTACCGTGCACTATTCAGTGTCCCCTCGACGATCACCAGAGGTTTACGGCCAGTGTAGGAGAAAGCACCCCACACCATGATGCCGGGTGTTGGCCCTGTGTATCTCGGTCGTATGCAGTCCTGATTGTGGCGCTCACCTGCAAGGCGTCAAACACGCATACGACCATCATTGGCACCAAGGCAGAAGCGACTCTCATCGCTGAAGACAACACGTCTCCATTTGTCCCTCCATACACGCCTGTCGCGACACCACTGGAGGCGGGCTGCACGATGTTGGGGCGTGAGCGGAAGACGGCCTAACGGTGTGCGGGACCGTAGCCCAGCTTCATGGAGACGGTTGCGAATGGTCCTCGCCGATACCCCAGGAGCAACAGTGTCCCTAATTTGCTGGGAAGTGGCACTGCGTAGGATCCTACGGTCTTGGCGTGCATCCGTGCGTCGCTGCGGTCCGGTCCCAGGTCGACGGGCACGTGCACCTTCCGCCGACCACTGGCGACAACATCGATGTACTGTGGAGACCTCACGCCCTACGTGTTGAGCAATTCGGCGGTACGTCCACCCGGCCTCCCGCATGCCCACTATACGCCCTCGCTCAAAGTCCGTCAACTGCACGTACGGTTCACGTCCACGCTGTCGCGGTATGCTACCAGTGTTAAAGACTGCGATGGAGCTCCGTATGCCACGGCAAACTGGCTGACACTGACGACGGCGGTGCACAAATGCTGCGCAGCTAGCGCCATTCGACGGCCAACACCGCGGTTCCTGGTGTGTCCGCTGTGCCGTGCGTGTGATCATTGCTTGTACAGCCCTCTCGCAGTGTCCGGAGCAAGTATGGTGGGCCTGACACACCGGTGTCAATGTGTTTTTTTTTCCATTTCCAGGTGTGTATGTGACTTAACGTCTGAGCTCATCAGTCCCCTAGAACTTAGAACTACTTAAACCTAAGTAACCTACAGACATCACTCACATCCATGCCTGAGGCAGGATTCGAACCTGCGACCGTATCAGTTGCGCGGTTCCAGACTGAAGCGCCTAGAACCGCTCGGTCACTGCGGCTGGCAGACGGGAAGGGCTCGCTGTCGTAGCAACTGTGTTCGAATCCAGCGACGACTAAATCAGTAACGATATCTGACGCCTGCTCCTTTCAGAACTCGGGTCCATCGGACAATTCGCTTTCATTTGCTTCTCATTTTCTCATTTCGTACTTAATTTGCGCGCGTAACTTCCGAAATTAGGCGGGTGAGAGTAAGAGAGTGTTCAGGTTTCTCCTCAACGTAGCTATATTCGATGCATCAGCCTCGTATTCGGAAGGGACCAAGTACAGATTATGGCTTTAGAGTCGAGGAGGAGATTACATTCACGTGGTGCAATTAAACAAGAGCTGCGTCGGCGTTGACACAATAGAGGTAATAGAGACGCGCTTCTTAATCGTAAAAAAGATAATTTTAAAAAAACATTGGCTGATATCTCAGACACAGTTCAACAAGAGTGTGCCCAAAGAAAAAGCACTGATATTGACAAAAACATGCGGACCTGCACACAAGACTTGGCCGATCTATGGTCTGCCTGTCCAGTGGCTTGGAGCATGCTACATGACAAGATTATAAGGCGTAGGAGGATAGGATCGAGAAATGGTGACACCTCTACGTATCGAATGATAAAAAAGAGGTAGTCAGTGAAAAGGAAGTAAGTGGAAGGTTGCCTTCCCACCTCCTAAACTTGTACATGGAAATTTAATGTTAATTGCTGATATCATTTGGAGCATGACATTGTTTTAAGTACATGAAACTTTTAGTAGTTTCGTGGATAGTAGTCTATATCCCTCCTCATGGTTGGGATGGGTACTTTCAATCATGCGCGCAAGGGAACTGTGTGTACGTTTAATAATTCTAACAACACACAATATGTCAAATATTTAAAAATGCAACACCTGAAAGGCATCAGATCAGCAGCCTAAACGAATACGTTTTTTAGATAGTACTCAGAGTGGAAAGGAGATGCCACAGGAACAAGAGCTGTTGGGTTTTGAAAAGATTCAGACTACCAGCTCCCACCCTCAAACAACTGGAGCGTTAGGAATGTCGCATCGAACGTTAACGGAGATGTTGAAACATTATGTGGATAGAGCTCAAAGAAATTGGAACAGAAGGGTTCCATTTGCAGTTTTCGTGTATAATACGACACTGCATAGTACCACGGGATATACGCCACATTAGCTTTCCCTTGGAAGAACGTGTAACATTCCAGGGATACTGCAGAAAGTTTGGGCTAGAAGGAGATATAATTGTAATGATTATCTGCCAAAGTTAAAGGAGCGCATGCAAGAAATGCATCGATGTATGTATGATGATAGCGTACGACGAAGCAGATCGCCTAAGTAAGATACTTAGTGGTGAAGTCCGTACACAGTAGTACGAACAAAGGGCCCTAATGCAGTAATCTGTTTGAAACGAAATGAGTATCTTACGGTTCACGCGAAAAGGCTGAAGGATGTATTCTAGTTGGAGTCACGTAGAATTAGAGCAGCAGAAAGCAGAAGTGCAGAACATACGTAGCACATTAGCGTAGGAAAAATTGAAAAGGCACAGGGGCTAATTGGACAGTTAGCATGGAATAGTCCCGTACAAAGAAAAGAGGAATCTTAAACTCTGTGGGTGAGGTCAGCAACATTTTATTCGGAACACTAGACGAAAATGCCGCTACGCACTTTTAGGCGAAGATAGATGTTCCTCTTCTTACGAACAGAAACAGCTACTCAGAAATTCGAAGGAGCAAGTGATCACGGTTAGAGAAACTTTGACTAGCTTTAATCAAATGGTAAGGTCCATAGAGAAAAATGAAGAAATTATCACGCATAGAAGAAACAATTAAGACGGCACGCAGTAGAGTTTGATTACGGTATTGACAAACGGTTGCAGAGAGCAATCATCTTGATCATTGACAACGAACAGCTGATACAATTCATGTGCATTCTCAGTGAGCTAGACAGGGAATGTGGCATGTTACTATCAGCGATTATCAATGCTGAGAAAGGCATTCTGGAGCCGCATCTGATCAATCCAGTTTAGACTGAGATGGTAGAAGACTAGTACTGACAGAAGACGACTTCAAGGGTAAGCGGCTCCCTTTCATTCTTATGGCTGACAGCGGTTACACAATTGATCAGAATTATTGATCTGGATTTTTTTGAGTGATCAGTGTTCTAACTAGTTTGATACTGACGACAACAAATTCCTCTCATGTGCCAATTTCCTCGTCTCAGAGTAGGCCTTACAACTTACCTCCTCAATTATTTGCTGGATGTATTCCAATCTGTCTTCCTGTGCCGTTTATACCCTCTGCACCTTCCTCCAGGCCGGCGTTGTGGCCGAGCGGTTCTAGGCGCTTCAGTCTGGAACCGTGTGACCGCTACGGACGCATGTTCGAATCCTGCCTCGGGCATGGATGTGTGTGTGACATCCTTAGGTTAGTTAGGATTAAGTAGTTATAAGTTCTAGGGGACTGATGACCTCAGATGTTAAGTGCGATAGTGCTCAGAGCCATTTGAACCATTTTTGAACCTTCCTCTAGCAACATGAAAGTTTTTCCTTGATGTCTTAACAGGTATCCTGTCACGCTGTCCCTTCTTATTGTCAGTGTTTTCCGTATATTCCTTTCCTCTCCGATTCTGCGTAGAATGTCCACATTCCTTATTCTATCACTATAGAAAATTTTCAGTATTCGTCTGTAGCGCCACGTCTTAAATGTTTCGATTCTCTTCTTTGCCGGTATTCCCACTGTCCATGTTTCACTAACATACAATGCTGTGTTCCAAATGCACATTCTCAGAAATTTCTTCCTCAAATTAAGGCCAATGTTTCATACTAGCAGACTTATCCTCTGGACCAGGAATGCCCTTTTTCCCAGCGCTAACTAGCTTTTGATGTCCTTTCTCCGTCCGTCATTGGTTATTTTGCTGCCTAGGTTGATAGAATTCCTTAACTGTATCTACTTCCTGACTATCAGTCCTGATGTTAAGTTTCTCGCTCTTCTCATATCTGCTACTTTTCATTAGTTTCCTCTTTCCTCGATTTACTCGGAATCCATATTCTGTACTCAGCAGATTGTTCATTCCATTCAGCGGATCGTGTAATTATTTTCACTTCCACTCAAGATAGCAATGTCATCATCGAATCGTATCATCGATTCATTGACATTCTTTCCGCTTGAATTGTAATTCTACTCCTGAATCTTTCATTTATTTCCATCATTGCTTGTTAGATGCACAGATTTAACATCCTTGTCTCACACCCTTTTTAATCCGAGCACTTTGTTCTTGGTCGTTCACTCTTATTATTCGCGCTTGGCTCATGTACATATTGCGTTATTACCTGTATCTACCCATAGTTTACCCCTATATTTCTGAGAATTTCAAACATCTTGCAGTAGTTTAAATTGTCGAACACTTTTTCTAGGTCGACAAGTCCTATGAATTCTTGGTTTTTCTTTAGTCTTCCCTCCATTATCAACCGCAACCTCAGAATTTCTCGTTATCTTTTTTAAGGCCAAACTGATCGTCATCTGACCCATCTTCAGTTTTATTTCCCATTTTTTCTGGAAATTATTCTTGTCAGCATTAGCTGGACGCATTAGTTGACAAAGAGATTATGCCATAATTCTCGCACATCTCAGATCTTGCAATCTTCGGATTTACGTGGATGACATTTTTACAAAAGTCAGATGGTATGCTACCAGACGCATACACTCTACACTCCAACGTGATTAGTCATTTTGTTGCCACTTCCTCCAATGATTTTGGAAATTCTGATGGAATTTTGTCTGTACCTTCTGAGTTATTTGAACTTAAATCTTCCAAAGCTCTTTTAAATTTTGATTATAATACTCTATCTTAAACTCCCGCTAAATTACGCAGGGCTAACAATTAGGACTGTGGAAAGGGCCGAGGGAGTTGCGGTCGGATTAATTTCACAACTGTAATTATCATTTAGTTCACAAATACACTTTTGAAAGAATTAAATCTGCTTCGTGGCTGAAGGCCTCCAAACAGATGCTTTAGAATAAGTTCAATTTTGAAAAGACGTGACATACAGTTAAATTTACGAATAAGATAAATCGCATACATATATGAGATCGGGATGGGGAGCGGCTGAAGGCCGCCGGATTAAAACTTCAAAATTCCAAATATACTATGATGATTACTGAAGGCAGAATGCCACTAAGTTTTAAGATGCTAACAGGGCTGATGACCCACAAGGTGCACAAAAAAAGATAAACAAATGGAATAAGATGTCTGAAGGCCGCAAAGTTAAATGCTGAAAATTAAGGAAATATATATTGCAACAATCAAATGGTTCAAATGGCTCTGGGCACTATGGGACTCAACTCTTAGGTCATAAGTCCCCTAGAACTTAGAACTACTTAAACCTAACTAACCTAAGGACATCACACACACCCATGCCCGAGGCAGGATTCGAACCTGCGACCGGAGCAGCCCCGCGGTTCCGGACTGCAGCGCCAGAACCGCACGCCACCGCGGCCGGCGCAACAATCGTTAAAACGAAACATTATGTTTAAAAATTTCCTTTTCACCACCAACGGCGGAGGAAATTACAATAACCTTTCAAGAGGTGAAGGCGACAATGTTCGGACTTGAAGGAAACACTGAGAATATGTTTCCAGGGCTGAAGGCCCACAACTAAGATTGCCAAATTAAAAATATAAAATACAGTTAAATTACAACAACATTAACACTGCCAAAAGGATAATTAAGAGAACGGCACTCTGGTGTCTCCAGTGGATCGGTCTGCCTTCGTTCACTTAGGCGAGACAGGTGGTGAGCCCAACCACAATTGATCCGTCGGAACCCAACCAGGGGACCGACACAACGACTTGATTTCCATCAATCAGTACATGACAACTCAAACATAAAAGGTTACAAACGTGATAATGCACAATGGAGTATGTATTAGCTGTAAAAATTACACACCATGTGGGACAGTGAAAATAGGTGAGGACAGGACGCAGCCTGAAATGACGTTAGTGGCCAGGGCAGGTAACCTGAACACTAACGGCCACAAGGCAGAAAATTCCGCTGGTGCACTCAAATTGTAGTCAACACAAATAGTTAATTACACCTTACGGCGGCTAAAGTTCAGCAAGGGAACCTCCCCAACAGCAAACCACCGAAACGAACCACCACAACATGAATGAATGTGGCTTAGGTAGTTGAAACCACTACTCAACTTGGACGTCCTGGGTCGGTGAACCACGAAGCTCGTAGCGATCGGACAGCTCCACACAGGCTCCGACACTGCGCAGGGACCGGCAGCGGACCCAGCCGTCTGCACCACGCGGAGGTAACTTCCCTGGTCTGCAGCAACCGACTGACTCACTGCAGGAGAGCCGACATCATCTAAAGTAGTCGTCAGTGGAAGTGACGCCAACTACACACGCAACCTCACTAACACTTGCACGAAGAGTTAAACGATACGCAACAGTAACTATAACTAAGCACACACGAAGATGAATTGGGAGCCGATGCGCACAAACACACACACACACATACACACACAGCCAACTCATGAACGATCGGCGATCCAAACCAAGACCGTGGATCTGCTCAAGTGATGCGTGGCGGCAATGGTCGGGCGAGCCATGTCGACGCAGACTTCACTGCTGCTCCACCCGACTGTACTAGTGACGCATTGCAACTCCCTGACCGGAAGGTCCGGACTGCACTCCAGACGCGTTGCGACTGACTGGCAGCCCGAACTCGCGACTCCAACTCCCGAACTCGTCTACGACAGACAACGACCGGGAAGTAGTAACAGTCTAGCAAAGATACTACGAGAGGGGATATATCGATACGCGCTGCTAATGCCGCTCACGGTCAGGCGAAGCAGCAACTCAGTGACGGTAGTAATTAAAACTAACTTAAATACGTTAAAAACAGGGTGTAAAACACATGATGGCGGGACCACGAGCCACGCACGGCTCAGTATCCCTACGTCTTCTGTATCGACTCCTGTTTCATCTTCTATCGTATCAGACAGGTCTTCTCCCTCAAACAGGCCTTCAGTGTAGTCTTTCCACCTATCCGTTCTCTCCTCTGCGATTGAAAGGGGAACTGACATTTCACACTTTATGTTACCACCCTTCAATTTGATTTCCCTGAAAGCTTTGCATGCTGAGTCAGTCGTTTTGACAATCATTTCATTGTTGATTGCATTACATTTTTCATGCGTCCATTTTTGCGTTAACTTCACTGCACTTTATATTTATTTATTTCGTAAGAAATCTGTATTTGTAAATTACTGAATTTCCCAGAACATTTTTGTACTTCTTTCTGTCATCGACCAGCTGACGTCGTTCTTCTGTTACTAGTGGTTTCTTAGCAGTTACCCTCTTTGTACCTTTGTTTTTCTTTTCAGCTTCTGTGATTGCCCTTTTTTTTTAGAGATGTCCATTCCTCCTCAACTTAGCTACCTCCTGGGATATTCCTTATCGAAGTATCTACAGCCCCAGAGAACCTCAAGCGTATTACTTCATTCCCCAGTACTTCCTACTTCTTTGCGTATTGGTTCTTCCTGACTAGTCTGTAAAATTCAGCCTACACTTCATCATTACTAAATTGTGATCTAACTATATATCTGCTCCTGAGTCCACCTTGCAGTCATGTATCTGATTTTGGAATCTCTGGCTGCCCATGACGTAAACTAACTGAAATCTTCCAGTATCAACTGTCTTTTTGAAAGTATACCTCCTCCTCTTGTGTTTCTTAAATATTGCTTAAATCTATCTCAGAACTGAATTATTCTTTCTCCTCTCTCATTCGTAGTACCAAATCCATATTCTCCGTAACCCTTTCATCTACTCCTTCCTCTAAAAACTGCATTCCTGTCCCCCATGACTATTAGATTTTTGTCTCCCTTTACGTACTGAATTACCTGTTCAGCATCCTCATATACTTTCTGTGGTGTGCGTACTGTAAGACCTTTGGTACACACATCTTCAGATTATTTGACTTGTCGTTCTAACGAAGTAGACGAGTGTCAGCAATATGTCTCGTGGTCTTACCGTGGCGTGTTTATCTTCTGCCGTTAGGTCAGACGATAGAAATGCCACTTGCACGCTTAGAGTAGCAGATTAACGGTGACCAACTTTAAACAGAACTTGATTAATTTTCACATACATTTATTAAAAATACAAATGCAGACTGGTACAGACTAATGCAGACTGACTAATCGGAGGTCTGTACACTCGTTATAATACCTCGAGCTTTCAGGTATCACTGCGCAAGTGTGATCCGCGAGGAGAAAAGGTCCTATGTTAGCAGCAATCTCATTGGCTGCGCGACATATTAATACGCAGATCGGCGGAAGCAGAAATTGGCCCGTCTCTAAGACAGCACCATCTCGTGGTGCGGAGACGGACGAGCGCTGCGCCTGCGCTGTTGTGCTTAGCAGGGCGCGCTCTAGTGGGAAAGTTGTGTACGCGCTGACTAAGCGGAACTATGTACACAACATTTTCCCTGTCTTTCAACTTGTGACGTCGGCATATATAAATGAACTATCGTTGTTGGTGTTGGTTTGCTGTCTGTTCTGATGAGAACACCACAAGCACTGAAGTGTTCACAGTAACACACTATCTGCCATACCTCCCCATTCATAGCGAATCGACTCCCATTATATCAACAACATAGGATAAGACAGGCTGCTACTTACCGTAAAAAAGACAGGTCAGATAGCAGACAGGCACAATTAAAAGACGCTTACATAAATCTTTCGGCAACAGCCCTCATCCGTAAAAGAGAGACACACACCATTCACACATACGAGCAAGGGACGGCCGCAGCTAGGTCAAGACCAAACTAACCTCGTATTCTGGCGGACATGGTGCGTCGGGCATTGTGGAAAGTGGTTGTAAAAAATCGCATAAAATCAGTTGAAGGAATCATTCGTAGGTTCCCAAGTGCTACGTGCAGCCTATATAGGACAATGAGTGTGCGTAGAGAGTTACATAGGATGGTGTACAGTGGTCGAGCTTCTCCTTGTAAGCACACTCTTCTTCAGTCAGTGCTGTGTGAGACTTGCTCAGTTGGCCGGCCGGGGTGGCGCTACAAGCTGGAACCGCTACGGTCGCAGATTCGAATCCTGCCAAGGCATTGATGTGTGTGAAGTCCTTAGGCTAGTTAGGCTGAAGTAGTTCTAAGTTCTAGGGGACTGATTACCTCAGAAGTTAATTCCCATAGTGCTCAGAGACATTTGGACCACTTGGACCATTTGGACCATTTGGACTTGCTGTGTTGAGAAGAGCAACGGCACCGGACAGTGTATGACTGGAATCTAATAATGTGGAGAGATGAATCACCCTGTGTCAATACGATGGAGGGTTGTGGGAGTGGCGAATGTCTAGAGAACGTTACCTACCATCAAATGTAGACCGAATAATGAAGTACAGAGGAAGTGGTGTTATAGTATGCGAGATATTTTTCGTGGCTGGGCTGTGGTCCCCTTACTAACTTGAGAAATCTCTGGATAGGGAAGGATGTGAACACATTTAATAGAATTTTTTACAGGATTGTGTACTGTGTACAGTAGAGGAACACCTCAGAGGTGATGATTGTATCTGTATGATGACTCACCCTGCTGTAAAGCATCATCTCTGAGTCAATGAGAAAGTTGTTGACAAATGTATTACTGAAATGGACTGTGCTGCCCAGAATCTCGACCTAAGCCCAATGTAACACCTTTGGGCTGAGTTACAATTTCGACTAACTACTATACTGCCACGTCCAACATTGCTACCTTCTCTGGATTCGGATTGTGAGGAAGAATTGGCTACCGTTCCCCCACAGACATTTACACACATAATTGAAAGTGTTCACAACAGAGTTACGCTGTCCTAAAGGGGAAAACTGGACACACTCCACTTTAATGTTTACTAATAGGTGTCCGTATATTTTTGATCAGACACCCTTTACTGATCAGACACCCTGCATATTCCCCACTTAGCCAGTTGTGAACAAGTCTACGTTTTCACTGTTTGCATAGAGATTCGACAAGGAGCTCCACCTGGCAGGGACGTGCTGCTGAGCGTCGGTGAATGCGGTGAGCGACAGGCCAGGCGGCTTTTCCGCCAGAGCGGCCAGCTCGTTGGCGGCTCTGCCGGGCCAACGGGCCATACGTCACGCCATTGATCAGACGGCTGGCGGCTGTGCCGGCGTGATGCGGACTGATAGCGCACGCCTAATGAGAGAGCCTGCGCCATTGCCCGCGGCCTGCATTAGGCGGCCGTGAAAGCCCGAATTAACGGCGCCCGCCCGCTCTGACGGCGACCGTCCACACCCCCAGGCGACAGCGAGAGCTGAAGGAGGGTGCGCGTGCAGCGGCTGTACTCCGAGGCAACACAACACACTCTGAGACGCGCCTCAATATGGAGCCGTCAACTTACGAGAACAACTGTCTACAGGCCTACCTGAAATTCTGCAATCAAAGAAACAAGAAGACTGCGAATACATCGTATTTAGGAGCGGTCAAGAGGGAGACAAGAAAAATAAAAGAACAAAGCTTGGAACGTCTTCTACGTGGAATGGAGCATGTTGTACATGGGAATCAAAGTGATTCCTATAGGAAGCTGAAACAACTTAATAAATATGAAAGATATGGTTCAAATTAAACCCATTTCATAAAATCAGTGGCCGACCGCTGTGGTCCTAGGTGCTTCAGTCTGGAACCACGCGACCGCATCGGTCGCAGGTTCGAATCCATCCTCAGGCATGGATATGTCTGATGTCCTGAGGTTAGTTTAAGCATTTCTAAGTTCTAGGGGACTGATGACCTCAGACGTTAAGTCCCATTCTGCTCAGAGCCATTTGAACCATTTGAATTATGTAAGTCTGCTTCAGTATGTTTGCTCACAAAACTACTGAATTTTGTAAATACTTGTTGGAAGTACGGGGACGTACGAAAGGACTGCCAAACAGCAGTTGTTATCACATTATTTAAAAAGGAGGGAATCGCAGAAAATGCGACAATTTTCGTAGTACTAGTCTTCTGAACTGTAGATACAAGATGTATACAAAACTAATAGCAAACAGAATAAAGGCACTTTCGGCAACGTTTCTTAAAGAAGAACAGAATGGTTCAGGTGGGAAGATCTTGTTTGGACAGTGTTTTTCAGTCTGCCAAATTGTTCAAATGCACAGAGTATACAATCGTACCACATGGAAAACCTTTATTGACTATAAGAAAGCTTCTGATCAAGTTAACAGAGTTAAATTATGGGAAGTTTTACAAAATAATGATGCATCCCAGCATTTAATAAAAATAATTCACGTTATGTATACAGGCTGGAAAAAATTGTGTCACGAAATTTTATCCCTAGATAGCTGATGCCAGTAGGAACCAAAATTGCTAATGTTGTGTAGGTCGACAACGCATCATTTTTAAACTGCGTAAACTTCCCGCCATGGGCTCTGATTGGCCGCGAGATTGCCCTATTGTCGTTCGTCGGTTGACGGGCTATGGTTGTCGGTTCACACACACAATCGTCCCTCGTCTCGTCACTGTCTCAACGTGATACGCACACGTGTCGAATAGGTCTTCCACCTCACGTCAGACGCATTCACACCTAAGTTTCGTATCGGAGCACACACACTTCATCTAAGATTCAGTCATACAGTAAGCATGGCGGCACAGTATTCGTTTGAAGAACAACAGGATATGGTTTTAGTTTATGGACTACCCGATGGCAATGTGCATGAAGCTCGACGGTTGTATGAGGAACTGTACCCAGCAAGACGCCACCAACACCTGCAAACGTTTACAGCAATTCACCGGTGACTTGACGAAACAGGCTCGTTAGCGTGATATCATGCTGATGCTGAAAGACCTCGAATGTGGCAGGATGCTGCATTTGAAGAGACTGTTCTCGAGCGCTTCGAGGAAGCACCTGTGGCAAGTACTCGAGCGGCTGGACACGACATGAGGGCCACTCATCTGTTAGTCTGGGAAGTATTCAGGGATGACGGCCAGCATCCACTTAGTTTCCACCATGTCCAAGGCGTAAATCCTGTGGCGGACTATGAACTCAAGCTAGGGTTTTGCCTGTGGTTTCTGCGACTTGTTGCACGAGATCCTGATTTCCCCGCCATTATGTTGTTTACCGATGAGTGAACCTCTCATTGGGATGATCTCTACAACACTCGAAACGTTCATTACTGGGTAAGGGGAAATCCTCACGTTACGTACGTCCACGCTCACCACGAAAGATTTTCGCTCAACATTTTGGCAGGCAAAGTGGGTGACCATCTAATTGGGTCGGTCCGTCTACCTCCTCGACTTAGCAGAGCAAATTACCATCTCTTTTTGCGAGAAACTATATCCAGTCAGCTGGAAGTTGTTCTCCTGGACATACGGCTATGCTTGTGGTTGCAGCATGATGGGGCGCCCGCACAAAAGAGTCGTATGATGCGCGGGTATTTAAATGAACTCCTCGACGGCCGCATGACTGGCAGATGTGCTCGTAGGACACAGCACAGTCCCTGCAATCACGAGACCGCGAACCACCGGACTTTATCCTGTGGGGATCTAGTTCACCCACCCTGACGTGAACCACCTAGAAACGTAGAGGAATTAATGCTTCAAATGGCTCTGAGCGCTATGGGACTTAACTTGTAAGGTCATCAGTCCCATAGAATTTAGAACTACTTAAACCTAACTAACCAAAGGACATCACACACATCCATGCAAGAGGCAGGATTCGAACCTGCGACCGAAGCGGTCGCACGGCTCCAGACTGTAGCGCCTAGAACCGCTCGGCCTCTCCGGCCGGCCAAGGATTTAATGGATCGCATTCAGCATGCCACCAATCACATCAGGGCAGTGCCAGGAATCTTTGAAAGAATTCAGCAAAACACCGTTCGATGCTACCAGGCTTGTGTCGCGTCAGACGGTCGCCAGTTAGAGCACCTGTTTAAGTAAACAAAGGCCCTTTTCAGGACCGATACAATTTGTAAAAGACTTTCTGTAAGCGAACTAACAGGTGTTGACGGGTTAGTTTCCCGTACACCTTATAATGAAACTACAATGGATTTGGCGGGACCCCGGTGGATTCGCCCCCAGACCCCAGGAGTGGAGGGCTGGCGCGCTACCTCCGAGCGTGCGGGCCGCCTTGGATACATCGCGATCTCCGACAGACAAAGCGTTCGCGGTCATGCGTTGTCCAGAGCATCCGGCAACAGGCAATCTCCCGGCCAGACGGAGCGCATGGCGCCAAGTTTCCGTAGTTAACAAATTGTGTGTTGTCGACCTACACAACATTAGTAATTTTGGTTCCTACGGTCATCAGGTATCCAGGGTTAAAATTCCGTGACACAGCTTTTCACCACACTGTATAAACAATATCAAAGTAACTAAATAAGTCCGATTGCGAGAAACATCTGTCAAGGAATGAGACAAGGATGACCTTTATCACCCGCGTTATTTAATATATGCGTAGACGACATCCTAAAGACGTGGCAGACCAAAGTAGTGCACCATTAGAAACTTAATAAAAAAGTTATAAAAACACTGTTTGCTCATCAAATAATCTTAGCGGACTCATATGATAAATTACAGAGAGCCGTTTGGCCCTTGCACAAGGTAGCAAATGCTTATAATGTGACAATATCTGAAGTAAAAATTAATAATGGCATTCCAGGGTAAGGAGCATTTAAGAGCAATAACTGATGATAAACCACTAAAGTAAATAACTGCTTTTAAATGTCTGGGATGTGAGGTCGAGATGTGAAGTTTATTATGACGATGAAGAATACAAATTACAAATATTCCAAGACCTGGTACGTACTATAATCGCACTCTCCTCAAAGAAGTTAGAAAAGAACCAGTACTAAAATTTTATAAAGTGATGGTAGTACCAGTTCTCAGGTAGGGGGGAGGGGGTGAGGGGTTTCAGAGACCTGAACTGTAACCATCAGTCAAAAGTGGAGGGTCGAGGCTGCAGAGGGGAGACTCCAAAGACCGCCAGCTGGCTACAAACTGATGATGGGCGAAGTAGAGACGATATTGTTGGGAATTTTGTCTGAATGCTACTGCCAATTCAGTACAAACATCCACAACAGCAGAAAACTTGTTTTACTCCTACTTTTCATTAAAGATGGTTCATTCGACCCTTAACACTTTCTTGACAGGGCAGCCCTATAACAGAAATGTGGCAACACGTTAGGAAATAGCCAATAATATTCATTAAGAGTATGTGACAAAATGGTTCTGAACTTAGTTCTAGTTTGATGTGTGGAATTTGATGTCATACAACTACTACAATGAAATGTAAATAACTTTGTTGTCTATTGGCCGTCTATGATATTGTGTAGTGTAATATTGCAGACACTCTTGACCAGATACTCCATGGAACGGAGTGGCGCCGGGGGATTGGTCGTGCCTGTGAGGCGGCGGCCTCTCTTAGTGTCTGTTGTGTACCTCTTGCTTAGTACGCAAAACTAAAGTGAGTGGGTGGCTGGTCAAGCATTTGCCTTCCGACGTCTGTGGGCTGATCTCAGGTGGCAGGTGCGACACTCACTTCTACTAATTTTCTAAAGTCTGGATGGAGATGTTAGTGGTGCTGGGGGTGGGGGGTGGGAGGAGGGGAGGCTGCCAGCTGATCGGAAGGTACCTCAGACGGCTGGCTGTGTAAAGGTCACATGATTATGTAACCGAAACCAGTCTGGAATATTTGCCTATTTTGAATGTGATCACGATGTGCCCTAATTTTATTTTACTGTTGAACATTTGAATTTAAACATAACATTCCCAAGCTGCTCGATGACTATGCCTCGCACCCGTGTGTTTTTTCCATATTTGTGTATTGAAATGAGTACCAGACCATTCGATTTAAAAATATTCTCGGTTGTTGTCGAAGGGTGCTTGTGAATGTACGAAAGGCTTTAAAATTGGCAGAAATGCTGAATCTGGTTTTACATGGAGTTTATCCACTTGAGACGTGTGTCTTATGGAATAAGGTATCCTTTTCGAATTTCGAACCTATGATGTCGTATGCAGCCAGCAGGAGCTGATGTCGAGGGGGTTGCCTATAACGCCGACGGGTGGGGGATCGGTGGATGGTTATCTGTCTACAGAGATACTTTTTTTAGTGGCTGAAAAAGGTGCGCCACCAAGGTTGTTGTCGAACTGCTTGGTGTTAGAGCGACTTTGTGACATTTTATTCACGTGTATGTCGAAGTCATATCCTCCCGTGCACACAACACAGGAGACTCTGAAAAAGGAAGGATAAAAAACAAACAGCTTTTCTGCACCGGGTCACGGTCAGATTTCCTCAAATGGGTTTGAACGGCTCTTTGTGGTTCCACACTGTCACAGTCAGACTACCTTACGAAGGAGTCAGATCATGTTGAACGAAATTACAGCCGTGAATGGTTGAACCTTCTGGGTGTTGTCAGAAGTGTCGAATGTTGACAACAACATTGTACAGTTGCACATCGCACTCAATATCGTTCTTTTACGTTGGGAAATGTGTGGAAATGAACGCCCCAAGGGAAGGGGTCGTATGATTCACGCCCTTTGTGATACCTCATGAGCCCTAAATATGTCGAAATTGACCACCATAAGAAAACAGAGTGATTTCAACGTTGGGAGTCGCAATGTGACTTCCGTTGCTGGGCAGAAATTTGGTGCCAATATGACAACGTTAACCTAAATTTGCTATTGAGACCTCTCGTAGGCAATTGTGATCACCACATCAGAAATTCAGAGGATTTCAAAGGGCGCCTGAAGACACTTAATCTATAACTGTCGTATGTTTTGGTTAGCTTTATCTTTATTTACAATAGTACCTCTGCAGGACTCGTTAGAGCTTATTAGTTACAAGTTCGAGAAAGTCATTGTGACAAGCAGTGATACCGAGTTAGAAAGTGGGGCACAAGGTAAAGTTAGTGGCGTAGTTCAGGAAGTAAAATGTGAGAATCTGGGGGCAGAAGGGCAAGAAATGTTGCCACTGCCAGCTAGTGATTCAGTTGAAAGTAGAAACACTGTGCCACCCACACGTACTAGACACGGACCAGAGAGTGGTGAGGTGTCAGTAGTGCAATCATTAAGAGTTATGTTCGAGAGCATGCTCAATTTCCAAGCTACGTTTATGCATGAACAAGCAGAGAGAGACTTGCAGTTAATGCAATCTTTGGAAGCTATGCAAAGTGAGATTGTTAGTTTGAGACAAAACTATGAAACAATACCCAAAGTGGTGCAAGAACTGAGCGAAAGAGTAGATAATATCCAAGTGCCTAACGCCAGTATCATAGGTGAAATCAGTGTACTGGCTAACAGGATGGAAAAATTAGAAATTGACACAAGTCAAGCAATAGAGCAGAAAATATCCGAACAGGCGAACAAAATTGAAAAGGAACTTACGAACTGGTTACAGGCAAAAGACACCGACCTCAATCAAGCAATAGACGAGAAGGTGCACGCCACGATTGAGGCCAAACACTTAGGCTCGAGTGCGTATGTGCAGGACCTAAAAAGGGCGGTGCACACTGACATTCCGCGGTGAGAGCGGAATGTCGACCTTCGTCTAGAGGAGCTGGAAAACAGCTTGTTGCACGGCGACGCACAGGCGTGTGTGACGCCAGCCAGGTCCATAGGTATACAAATACAGCAGTGAAAAATTACGACTGCGAGACAGAACAGGCAACCACTGTTAGCGAAACAAACAAATGTCACTCCAAAATAGTGATTGAAGAAAGCCTGATTAGAAACCGACAGTTTCACATCTTTACAACGGAGAAGAAATCTGTTCACCCTGTAGTATTTATCAAAGGGTTTAGAAACATTTTGCCTAGTGTTTGGAGTTATACACAGAAAATACAGTACATTATATCTTACATACAAGAAGATGCTGCATTATGGGCAACCGAAGCAGCTGACAGTTGCGACACATATGAGCAATGTGAAAATGCATTCTTGGCCAAATATTGGTCAACATGCATTCAGGAGAGATTACGGAAAGACGTATACAACCCAGAGTCGTATTCTCCACGATTAGGCAATTTGCGAAAATATTTTGAGAAATACATTAATAAGACCCGTTACTGGGACGAGCAGATTTCATCCCGGGATTTGATCAGACTTTTGAAATCACATTTGCCGATACACGTAAAGGAAAATCTTATACACGTACCGGAGAACGACATGGAACATTTCGTGTCTGTTCTGGACTCAATTGACCTGATTCAGGAGGACGTTAAGGCAGCCTCTGAACAGGCTAGAAGTAACGGAAACGGTTACAGAAATGGTCGAAATAACACGCCTCCACCAAATAATGGAAACGGCGGAGGTAACAATAGGAGACAAGATCATGTACAAAACGGGAATAGAGGTAGAGACCGGAACGGCAATAGTCCGCTGGTGAACAATGACCGGAAAAGGAGGTTCGATGACCGACATGAAAGAGGCCCACCAAGCAATAGTAGATGGAAAAATGCCATGGGGCCGTGGAACACCAATACCTATAACGATGCAAACCGAACTTGGCCACAGAACCAGAGGCCCAGTCCGGACCGGCAAAACAGTGAAAGATATGACAATAACCGACCGCGACCACAAAATGCGCCAATTGCGCAACCGTGGCGGCCGACGCAACACAACTAACACATAATGGAGGTCAGCGACACAGAGGCAGCCACACCCATCCACCAGTAATAATCCAACAAACTAGATTCAGCCGAGATACGCTCTCCATCGTCGGTTGAGGTTTGGAGTGAGAGCAGCCCGACACAGAACAAAACATCGGAAATCTGTATCCTCAGGTATAATGACGGGGTAGAGATGGGACATGAATTAATAACTGAACCACCCATAAAGGAGCACAAAGACAAAGTACAAGCGATAATAGAGATCAAAATTAACAATATTGATGTGCAAGCAATAGTAGATACAGGTGCTACTGTCAGTGTCATGCTTTAAAATTGGTAGAAATGCTCAATCTGGTTTTACATGGAGTTTATCCACTTGAGACGTGCGTCTTATGGAATAAGGTATCCTTTTCTGCACCGGGTCACGGTCAGATTTCCTCAAATGGTTTTGAACGGCCCTTTGTGGTTCCACACTGTCACAGTCAGACAACATTACGAAGGAGTGAGATCATGTTGAACGAAATTACAGCCGTGAATGGTTGAACTTTCTGGGTGTTGTCAGCAGTGTCGAATGTTGACAACAACATTGTACAGTTGCACATCGCACTCAATATCGTTCTTTTACGTTGGGAAATGTGTGGAAATGAGCGCCCCAAGGGAAGGGGTCGTATGATTCACGCCCTTTGTGATACCTCATGAGCCCTAAATATGTCGAAATTGATCAGCATTGTGTCCGAAAAGTTTTCACTGACTACCATAAGAAAACAGAGTGATTTCAACGTTGGGCGTCGCAATGTGACTTCCGTTGCTGGGCAGAAATTTGGTGCCAATATGACAACGTTAACCTAAATTTGCTATTGAGACCTCTCGTAGGCAATTGTGATCATCACATCAGAAATTCAGAGGATTTCAAAGGGCGCCTGAAGACACTTAATCTATAACTGTCGGATGTTTTGGTTAGCTTTATCTTTACTTACAATAGTACCTCTGCAGGACTCGTTAGAGCTTATTAGTTGCAAGTTCGAGAAAGTCATTGTGACATTGTTTAAACATGTTCTTACCTCAGCTTGTTCCTTGTTCAACAACCAGAATTTTGATCAAGTGGACAGTGTCGTCATGGGATGTCCTTTGTCTCCCATAATAGCAAACTGTTTTGTGGAGGGCTTTGAGGAAAAAGCACTACAGTTGGCAAGTCTGCAACCTTCCTGCTTTTAGCGGTATATAGACGATACATATGTGGTGTCCCACCTAGATTCACCAGGCATTTAAACAAGTTTGATCCGAATATACAGTTCACAATGGAAGTGGGAAAAGAGTAGATCTTACAATTCCTGGATGCATGATTAGAAGTAAAGCCGGCGGTATATTGGGACATAGATTCTATCGGTAACCATCTCAGAGTTACACTGATCCGTCAGAAAAAATGTCAACCTACCTAATAGCCGATATGTCCATCTTCGGCGTGGATAACAGAGGTGATGCATCGCGGTATGGGAGCAATGAGGCCTTGATAAGTCGCTGGAGGGATCTAGCACCCCATCTGCACACACACACACACACACACACACACACACACACACACACACACGTACACACAAGTCACCTAATTCCGTAAATCCCGGTGTGAGGAGAGTTAAACTCTGTCGCCACATCTGATGACAGCCCAGGTGTGTTAGGTCGGGTTCAGATCGGTGGGGGCGGTGGGGGGGGGGGGGGGGGGGGAGTGACAGCACATCATTTGGAGCTCGCCACCATTCTCTCACACCCCTGACCACATGAGATGGCGCATTATCTTGGTAAAAAAACCGCTGCTGTCCGTCACGATGCCTTGCACGAATTCCACTGGACCCGTGGATGCCCATGTGAATGCTCCCCAGAGCATAATGGAGCCGTCGCCGCTTATCTCTCTCCCGCACATAAAGAGAGTATCGGGATTCATTAGACCATGCAACGAACTGCGTCAACCCAGTGTCCAGTGCCTATGGTCACGTGCCCAATTCAGTCGTGGTGTTGGTAGTGCCAGACGCATGGGTCGTCAGCTGCGAAGGCCCGTCACTAGGAGTGTTTTATTCCGTTTTCCCCTTCTCGGTACTTCATTTCTTTGTCAGAGACCGTAATTATTTGTATAGTTAATTTCGTCCAGTGCTTAACATGGCGAAAACTTAGCAAAATTCGACAGATTACCTTTGTAAAGAAATCCAGACACTTCTTTACTGCCCTAAGTAATTTTGGAACTGTTCATGAGAATCACACTGTTCAATGCGTGATGGTTTCATATCAAGCAGTTTGATATTGTAACGTTCCCTGGCAGCACACGCAATATTAATAAAATGAAATGACATTTAATTGTACTATGTACGCCGCTATGAAGCAATTTGAATGTACTGTAATTGTTTGACAAAAAAGTTATTTAATTTTGTGTAAAGGACGTTGGTTATTATTGTAATATTTTCTGTAATAATATTCTCGATGTATTTACGATTGTAATATTTCTATACTCATAATGTAATTACGAAATATGTTAATATCTGCAATGAAAAATGTAAAATATAGCCACAGATGAAAATAATGTTGTAAGATTACAAAGAGATATTCGAAATCAGCAGTAGTATAAAAAGCGCTACATAATGTGTATTCTTTGTCGTCTTCCTCTAGAGCTGAGAGAGAGAGAGGAACCTGTGACGTATCATTATATGAATGAGTAGACTTCGTTTGTCTGTATCTATCTTTAGCCGCCATTAGAAGAGAAATTAAAAAGGTGTATTACTTCAATTATTGTTATGGTCCAAATACATTACAATTTATAAAAATTGTGTATTACTGATGTAAATTAGCTTGCCCATGTCATCTATAATATTTCTTTAAAGAATTTTCAGCACTTTTAGCGATTATCGTTGCTGTTTCTGGGCTGTGCCGCGACCGAACGATTTGTAGCGGCGGCACATTTAAAAATTTGTTCCGCAATAAAATTAACCAAACCCGTAAATCGGGAGCAGGTAAAATTAGCAGTGAATTAAGAAATATTTTTCTTTTATAGCGATCCTGAGGCTGGCTGAATTTATTACTGGTTTTACAATTGTGCATTCATATGCGGTTAATTAACGTTGAAGCTGTTAATCTGTTGGTTCTTTCCATTTCTAAAGCAAATAACTTAAACATATAGTGAAGTGTGTTTTGTCAATGATAATTAAACGTGCAGGTCGGCAATATTTAACCATTTTATGCTAACAGAGACAGTCTTGTGTTCTATAGCTAACGGCGGGAAATAATTCAGTATAAATATTTAAAAAACCCACTGCATCTAGAAAATGTGTGCCAAGGCCGAAATAAAGAAAAAATTAATTTAAATATGTTTCAAATAAATGTTATTAATCAGTTAGTTTGAATTTATCAGCATGAGAGGGTTTCTAAGGTTCACGTAATTTTAAATGTGCTTAATTCTGTCTAAATGCATTTTTAGTACCACACGTAATTAAGAGGTATACAACAAAGTTCGTACTGAAAGCGTAAATAACATAAATATTTAAAGTCATTTCTCCCCCATTTTCATTTTTTATCCAGTCATTCATTTGTTACATAATAAATCTTCTTAATTTTTTTTCTCATTAAAATATTGTATTGGTCTCCTTTTAATGAATTCCATTGAGCTAAACCTGGATTATATATTGTATTTCAATCACATTATAAAAATGCTTATTGCCTACCTGTTACGAAGGCTGTTTTCCTATCACGCTATACTATTTAAAAACACTGTTATTTGGGACACTCTGGATTCTGTTTTTAATCGTTTATCTTTTTAACAAAGAAACTTTGGAGAGATTGTATTATCGATTATCAGTAATTGTTCTTAATTGTTTTATCAAATTGGATGGTTTTGTCTTAATATGTCAAGGTCCTGTTCATCTGATTGGTAAAGTAATTGTTCGTGAAGAGAATTGGTGACATTCTTGATACGTATTACACTACTGGTCATTAAATTTGCTTCACCAAGAAGAAAGCAGATGATTAACGGGTATTTATTGGACATATATATTATACTAGAACTGACATGTGATTACATTTTCGCGCAATTTGGGTTCGAAGTTCCTGAGAAATCAGTACCCAGAACAACCATCTCTGGCCGTAGTAACGGCCTTGGTACGCATGGACATTGAGTCAGAGCTTGGATGGCGTGTACAGTTACAGTTGCCCATGCAGCTTCAACACGATACCACTGGAGTATTGTGATGAGCCAGTTACTCGGCCACAATTGACCAGACGCTTTCAATTGGTGAGAGATCTGGAGAATGTGCTGCCCAGGGCAGCAGTCGAACATTTTCTGTATCCAGAAAGGCCCGTATAGGACCTACAACATAAAGTTTGCATTCTCTTGCTGAAATGTATTGTTTCGCAGGGATGGAATGGAGGGTGGAGCCACGGGTCGTAACACATCTGAAATGTACCGTCCACTGTTTACTGTACAGTAAGCAGCAGATTAGTGATCGTCAAATGTTCCGTTGTCCCGCGATGTTGCAGAGACAGGAATTTATGACGGCTTTAGTGTTTGGTAAGCTATCAAGCTAAGTGTGTCGGATGGAGTGGCTGGCGAAATCTGGCCTGGCTACTTCTTGCAACTCTGCGGTGCCGTTTCGTATCGGAAAACAGCAGGAGGTGTCGCATTGCCCACGTTCTGTAGACTCGCAAGAGAACGTCTTTTATTTAGAATCGAGGAGTGAACGACGGAGTGAGACCTTCTGGATAACAAAACTGAGACTTCAGCGGCGCTCACCAGACAGAAGGAGAGAAAAAAGATCATCCTTATGAACGCGGTGATACAGATAACATCTTTTCCCGAGCCTTGTGGAAGTATCGGCCACTAAAAGTTACATATTTGGTTTTTGCGGTGGAGGATCGTGACGCTTGCATGAGCAGCTGCGGGAGTGGTTTTGGGCCTGCATCTGCTTGAGGCGGGAGTGTGTTTGACTGGCTCTTCTGCGCTGACTACGCTGTTGGGCTTCGAACATTACTATCAGTTCTTTTGACTGGGAGCTGCGTATCCCGTCTGTCACAGAATTATTTGTGGGTGTAGAAAGGGCGAACTGCTTCGAACTTAAGTGGCGAACCACGAGGAGTGACTCAGTCTCATTCCACGCTGAGAAGTTCTAGACAACACTATATCAGGTAGAGAGCAGTTACTCGTTTGCGTAGTTAGGAAGTCTTCGCTGAGCAGTATCTTGCGCCATCGTGCTCTGGCTGTGCGGTGGACTTCGACCATCAATCTCGATATCTTTCAGAGATGTAAAAGGGGTAATAGCGTATCTAGATGTGCTACTCTCGAACAAAGTGTTATTGTTGCAGCAGCATTGCAGCTTCTGCAATCACAATCATGTAACCAGCTGTGGTGAGAACAGGGTGCACCTCAAAGTTTTTGCAGTAACTTTCACTACGATTACTTAACAGTAGCTCAGGTCAATTGTTCGAAATCATTTTCAAACTAGTAAGTATATCTGTCAGTATAGAGTTATGCGTTATAGCCAAATGAAAACTAGACAGATGAAAAAATTAAGGAATATATTTATTATTTTGAAAGTGATCGCCGTAATTGTTAAAATATTTATCCCAGTGTCAATTTCGTAATAGAGAAATGTTTGCCGTAGACAATGGAAACATAATTATACAAAGGCGTGCACTATATAAGGTTTCTGGCTTACTTATGGTATTCCATGGAACTGATATGAGATCTCTTCTTATTCGATGTGACATACTTCAAGTCCGTACACTGCATATGCGTCAAACAGAAGTCTTCAGTAGTCATCGAGAAGTATGTGAAAGAGTCGGGTACTGCTCACGCCAGTGAGCGGTCTGGAAGTAACTAGCAGAACACAGAGATGCAAACACAGAGGTGTTGCTTTTACCAAATACGATTTTGTATGATTGATTTGAAACGTGTGAAAATATTCCTCGCGCATAATTTATCATGAGTTTGGGAAAGGCAAATTTTTACCATGATTTTCGTTTGCTGGTTCAGGTCGGCTGGTTTGTTTTCATGACGTGATTAAACAAATTTATCTACTCACACAGGTTGGACTCAGAGTTTTGGTTTCGCCACTCCTTTACCATTTTAATAACGCATTATACGGCAAAGTGATATATATATATATATATATATATATATATATATATATATATATATATATATATATATATATATATATATTGTAAAAGCCGGCCGCTGTGACACAGCGGTTCTAGACGCTACAGTCGCAGGTTCGAATCCTGCCTCGGGCGTAAATGTGTGTGACGTCCTTAGGTTAGAAAAGTTCTAGAGGACTGATGACCTAAGGTGTTAAGTCCCATAGTGCTCAGAGCCATTTGAACCAAGAACTTGCCAGCCACGTTCTAATCATTCATGGTGGTGTCTGTTTGTACTATATCGTGTCTCCCTACCACTTTCGCGCGACGACGCTCTGAGCGTGTTTTTTAGGGAACTAGTTTGAACCTGGGACCTGTTGCTGGTAAGGAGACGCCAGACCACACATGACATGTAGAATTCAGAAGAGTTCAGTGATACTAGCGATGATATAATCAAATGCTTAATGATCTCAGCGTCAGCTCCACTGCACTCCATGTAAAAGAATCTTAATACTAACTAAATTTAGTGGAAAGGGTTCAAGGCTTTCCTATTTTTAGTTAGCTGGTAAAATAACGTCGAAAAATCAGTTAAGTTTACCATTGGTAACTTTATCCTACTCACAAAACATCGTTTATAAATTGCACTATTGATAAAAGGACATGTTTTAATACAGGATGGTAAAAACCAACAGCGCCCAACAAAAATGTGAACGAATATTCCCTGAATAGGTTTCCAAGTTCTACAATGGATCGAAGGATGACCTACGCCATATCACATCTATAATCTAGGTTTAATTTAAGTTTCGCAAAAGAGAAAAACTATCAAAATGGTCTACAGTGACCCTCAATTATCTTTAATTAATTATTTAACTTGTCGTAAATTACAGTGGCTGATGTGGCTTCTCAATAACTATATAAAAGAAAAATCATCGCGTTTCAGATCTGTTCTTCAAGTGGCAAATGTGAACACCATGAGTTCTAATTAACGATCGACACTAGTATTACCCAAAAACGGGGTGTAACAGATGAGACTTCTGGAGTTCTGAGTGAAGCCTTATGCGCTCAAAAATGCGGCATCGCATGCGTTCATTACCTTGTCGGTATTTAAGCAGCGTCAGGGCGGCAGCGGCCGGCGCAGCAGCCATCCAGCTCGCCGTCTCGGAACCAACTCTCTCCTAACTTCTCTTTACTACAATTTACCGAAGTTAGTTTAAAAAAACTATCTGGCTGTGTTTTAATCTGACCAATCAGGGTCTCAATGTTAACCTTAAGCTCCGCCTACAAAAATTCTGTCTATCCAATGAGAAACGTTATAATTTTCGTGGTGAGGCAATGTTTTTAAAGTTTGCAACGTAACAGAGACGCTAAAAAGTCTCACGCTAAAACCTGCAGCTGCTGTGGTCCTTTTAGCGTTATCGTGAGATCTATAGTGTTCTTCTGGAGGGCTCTATCTTTTTTAACATGGGCTGGAGGATTGTCCTAATGTAGCAGACAAGCGAAAAAGTCTCACGCTAAAACTTGAGGGTGGTAGTGGCCCTTTTTGTGTTATCGTAAGATCTATACTGCTTTTCTGGAGGGCTCTAGCTTTTAACATGGGCTGGGGGTGGTCCTTGACATACCTGAGACTCGAAAAAGTCTCACGCTAAAACGTGCGGGTGGTAGTTGTACAGGTAGGCTGGGCCGTCCGTTCCTTATCATAGGGCCTTCTAGCTCAACACGGTTCTGCTCTCGGCTTCTGTCCTCGTTTCTCCCCTCGGAACTGCGTCTGCTTCACGGTGGGAAGGTACGACATGCATTTAGGCATTCTGGTGTTAGTCTGTGGTATTCCATTTGCTCACTCGTTACTCGTATTACTTTGGTTAATTTAATGTCACGATTTATTCGGAGCTATGTGACATACTAGTGGATTTGCTTATCATGTCAGGGTTTTCATGTAAGGTGTTGGATTTACCTGACACCTTACAACGTGCACTCCAGCCAACTCTCTGTCCCAGACCCAACCAAACCAACAACATAAGCCTCGACCAAAGACCCTAGTCCGCGACATACGATCAGATCGGTATCTTCAACCATACATGTTGCCAAGGTTGTTTCGAGTACACTACAGAAGTTACGCTGGTAAGCCCTTGCACCTCCTCCATATAGTTCCGAACGCTTCCCACACGATTTCCATTCACACAGCAGTGAAAAGTTGCTTTGTAATACTTACCTAATAATTGAACTTGTGCAGTTTCTCAAGCTTAAAGCCAATTTAATAAGTCAAAAAATTAATTCATTTCTATTTGAATAGTCTTGTTAGATTGGTTATAAAAGCGATTAATACTAAATATCTTGGTAGTTTCACTGTTCTCCTAAACGTAAAGTAGCATTCCTCGAATGAAAATGTGAATAACCTTTTCAAATTCAGTTAAAAGACTTATCCGCAAAATTTTTTCTTCAGGACTGGCGACAAATTTCTGTAGACGCTACCATTCATTTTCGGAAGAAAAATGCTCAAGGTCTGTTCCTGACCCAGTAGTAAATATTGGAATTAAGGTTTAGTGGAGAAAACTGGATTAACTAAAAGAAAACTAGGGTAAGTAGCGAAGTGTTTGAAAAATTGCTTGTTTCTTTGTAGACGATAGCGTTTGCAATAGCGAAACAGGTGTTGCACATGCTAAGTTTAATTAAAAATCACTTCGAGCAACATCAGATTTCAAAAGTGTCGAAGTGTAATTTTATTAGCCTTTCTGAGTGTATAGCTTATGCTACGGTATCAGACAGCAGATGCTACGTAGCAGATGCGACTACCACTCGTGAAGTAGGCGATAAAATTTCACGATGTTCAAGAAAATAAATTGAGTTCTGTCATTAAAAGTGGTCAATGCCAGTAGTACTTCGATAAACCATGACTAGGGACGGTAGCATAACGGCCAGTGTGGCCGAGCGGTTCTAGGTGCTTCAGTCTGGAACCGCGTGACCGCTATGGTCGCAGGTTCGAATCCTGCCTCGGGCATGGATGTCTGTGATGTCCTTAGTTTAGTTAGGTTTAGGTAGTTCTAAGTTCTATTGGAATAATGACCTCATGTGTTAAGTCCCATAGTGCTCAGAGCCATTTGAACCCATTTGATAGCCTAACGTAATGCGGTAATGGGTGTGTAAGTCTTGGCATATCCGTTTGTATCAGAAGACAGAGAGTAACCGTGTACAGAAATTGATCATATGGCTTGAGCAACGCCATTTGGAGATGACTAATGATGGAAGGCTCGTTAGCAGCAAGTCTTTGATCTCTCGGCGTGGGCTAATGTCGTTCTGCTACCTTACTCTGGAACCGCGAAGCTTTCCAACCGCAAACATTTCATCTCCAGCGTAGTCAATGAGTAAACCTTAGGTCGCTACATATCCCGATATTTCTTCACGTCGTTAGTGACATACTACAAGGCTGTCTGGCTTACCATATTTTTTCAGCCGACATTTCTGGTCTCGTAAGAGTAGCTACCTAGTGTAAGTGACTACTAATAGTGCAGTGTTTCTGTTGTTGATGAAGATGACAAGTGGGCAGAGGACGAAATCCGACGTAGAAACACGGTCTATTCGTCCCGAATAACGTCAAAGAGATCGGCACGATTTTTACATCCATTCGGCCGATAAATGACCTTACTGCAAGAAAAAATTCATAACGGTTTGTAAGACCTGGTATTGTCGGCGATGGAGATACAGCGGTCTGTATTACATAATATACATTTAAGAGTCTTCACTGCAATAAAATGTAATTACAACTTAATGATTACCGGTTTCGACTGACTAGTCGCTAATCAATAGAACTGGTAATCATGAAGTTGTAGTTACATTGTAATGCGATCAAACCTATCAAAATTTATAATAGGTTAATAGAAGCCTGTAGTTTGAACTCATACTTTGATGACAAATTAAAAGAGCTCATATTTTGTATTCCATCATTTCTCTTCCTGTTCTGGGCCAAATGCGATTAAAGTTCCTTTACAGCTAAAAGTTCCGGATCGGCTACTGTCGACTCGAACGCCAATGCGCTAATGAGTTTGAACGACCGTGGTTACGGCCGGAGGTATTAAACACATAAACCGATTAAAGACTGTAACAGAAGATAAACTGCTTACAGATATAATAAGGCACTACACCGAACTCAAGTCATAACACAAATGACGGCAGTGAGAGCTAAGTGCCGTGCCGTGGTTAGCACACCAGACGCTCAGTCGGGACGACGACTTACAAGCAGATTTATTTTATGTGATTTCCAAAAATCACTCCAGGAAATATGGGATGTTTCCTTTGAAAGAAGGATGCGGCCGATTTTCATCCCTAAACTCTCGTATTGCGAGCACGTGCTCCATCTTTAATGTGCTCGCAATCCACGGAACGTTAAAATCTAATCCTACAAGGAAACGTATGTAGCGAGTGTGAGAGACACAGAACAGAGGAGGAGAGTGAGTGAGTGTGTGTGTGAGAGAGAGAGGGAAAACATCTTTGAGATATTATACCAGGCATCTTCATTACATATCGATCCTGATACGTTTGTGAACTCTTTGCATAACTACTGCAAGGAAAGACGCATTTTTCGTGAGCTTTCGCCAGCAGCGAATCACGAGCCTTGGCGGCAGAGTTTCTTCGAAGAAAGTCAGCATTCCGTTCCATTACTTTTATGTTTGCATTACTGTTTTGGTGTACAGTACCTAGAGGGTTAAGAAGCGGCTGGTTTTGAAGTTAGATTTCGTGGAGCATGCTGCACTGATGAAATTGCTTTTGCCTGATGGAGAGCTGTGATGTTGAATAATTCTATGATACGCAATATTACCAATAAGATAATTCTATGACAACATTTGAGGTGTTGTAGATCGTGACTGTATTCTTCCGGGGACTGGATTTTCACTCACTTATTCATATACAGTGGTACAGGCTGAAAGAAAATGTTAATTTGCCAAGCGTCGAGGAGCTGTTTACTGCGTCATTTTTAGATTCCTTTTATTTTATTTTGTATTCATTTCCTGCATTCTAAGATTAATGAGGAGGAGTTAGTCAGTTTGGTAGATAATATCGAATTGTGTTTCTGTATATATATTGTAAGGTTATTTTGTGAGGTTGATCACACACGCTACTGACACAGTAAACTTATAATTTGTGTCTGTGTTTTTCAAGAGCAATATATTCACTCCCAACACCATGTGACGTACAATCATTTCTAGATTGTTCATTTGCTAATCCATGTTTTACTTAAATGCTCTGAAGAAAACGCGCCGTCATCTTGATGACATAAGGTTAGATGAATAGAGGCAAAAGAGAAAGTTTTTTTTGCTGAGCAGTATTCAAGCATTGGGCGAACAAGCGTACTGTAACCTACTTCCTTTGTTGTCGGATTGCATTTCCTTAGGATTCTTCCAATGAATCTCAGTCTGGCATCTGCTTTACCGACGATCAACTTTATATGATCATTCCATTTTAAATCACTCCTAATGCGTACTCCCAGATAATTTATGGAATTAACTGCTTCCAGTTGCTGACCTGCTATTTTGTAGCTAAATGATAAGGGACCTATCTTTCTATGTATTCGCATCACATTACACTTCTCTACATTGAGATTCAATTGCCATTCCGTGCACCATGCGTCAATTCGCTGCAGATCCTCCTGCATTTCAGTACAATTTTCCATTGTTGCAACCTCTCGATACACCACAGCATCATCTGCAAAAAGCCTCAGTGAACTTCCGATGTCATCCACCAGGTCATTTATGTATATTGTGAATAGCAACGGTCCTATGACACTCCCCTGCGGCACACCTGAAATCACTCTTACTTCGGAAGACTTCTCTCCATTGAGAATGACATGCTGCGTTCTGTTATCTAGGAAGTCCTCAATCCAATCACACAGTTGATCTGATAGTCCGTATGCTCTTACTTTGTTCATTAAACGACTGTGGGGAACTGTGTCAAACGCCTTTCGGAAGTCAAGAAACACGGCATCTACCTGTGAACCCGTGTCTAAGGCCCTCTGAGTCTCGTGGACGAATAGCGCGAGCTGGGTTTCATACGACCGTCTTTTTCGAAACTCATGCTGATTCCTACAGAGTAGATTTCTAGTCTCCAGAAAAGACATTATACTCGAGCATAATACGTGTTCCAAAATTCTACAACTGATCGACGTTAGAGATATAGGTCTATAGTTCTGCACATCTGTTCGACGTCCCTTCTTGAAAACGGGGATGACCTGTGCCCTTTTCCAATCCTTTGGAACGCTTCGCTCTTCTAGAGACCTACGGTACACCGCTGCAAGAAGGGGGGCAAGTTCCTTCGCGTACTCTGTGTAAAATCGAACTGGTATCCCATCAGGACCAGCGGCCTTTCCTCTTTTGAGCGATTTTAATTGTTTCTCTATCCCTCTGTCGTCTTCTTCGATATCTACCATTTTGTCAACTGTGCGACAATCTAGAGAAGGAAGCACAGTGCAGTCTTCCTCTCTGAAACAGCTTTGGAAGAAGACATTTAGTATTTCGGCCTTTAGTCTGTCATCCTCTGTTTCAGTACCATTTTGGTCACAGAGTGTCTGGACATATTGTTTCGATCCACCTACCGCTTTGACATAGGACCAAAATTTCTTAGGATTTTCTGCCAAGTCAGTACATAGAACTTTACTTTCGAATTCATTGAAAGCCTCTCGCATAGCCCTCCTCACACTACATTTCGCTTCGCGTAATTTTTGTTGTCTGCAAGGCTTTGGCTATGTTTATGTTTGCTGTGAAGTTCCCTTTGCTTCCGCAGCAGTTTTTTAACTCGGTTGTTGTACCACGGTGGCTCTTTTCCACCTCTTACGATCTTGCTTGGCACATACTCATCTAACGCATATTGTACCATGGTTTTGAACTTTGTCCACTGATCTTCAACACTATCTGCACTTGAGACAAAACTTTTGTGTTGAGCCGTCAGGTACTCTGTAATCTGCTTTTTGTCACTTTTGCTAAACAGAAAAATCTTCCTACCTTTTTTAATATTTCTATTTACTGCTGAAATCATCGATGCAGTAACCGCTTTATGATCGCTGATTCCCTGTTCTGCATTAACTGATTCAAATAGTTCGGGTCTGTTTGTCACCAGAAGGTCTAATATGTTATCGCCACGAGTCGGTTTTCTGTTTAACTACTCAAGGTAGTTTTCAGATAAAGCACTTAAAAATATTTCACTGGGTTTTTTGTCCCTGCCACACGTTATGAACGTTTGAGTCTCCCAGTCCATATCCGGCAAATTAAAATCTCCACCCAGAACTATGACATGGTGGGGAAATCTACTCGAAATATTTTCCAAATCATTCTTCAGGTGCTGAGCCACAACAGCTGCTGAGCCCGGTGGCCTATAGAGACATCCAATTACCATGTCTGAGCCTGCTTTAACCGTGACCTTCACCCAAATCATTTCACAATTCGAATCTTCGTCAATTTCCTTCGATACTATTGCACTTCTTATCGCTATAAACACGCCTCCCCCTTCACTGTCCAGCCTATCTCTGCGGTATACATTCCAACCAGAGTTTAGGATTTCATTACTGTTTACGTCTGGTTTCAGCCAACTTTCTGTTCCTAGTACTATATGGGCGTTGTGACCGTTTATTAATGAGAGCAGTTCTGGGACCTTTCTATAGACGCTCCTGCAGTTTACTATTAGCACATTAATATTGTTATTCCTTGTTGCATTTTGCCTACTCCTGCCTTGCCGCGTCTCAGGAGGCGTCTTGTCGGGCCTAGGGAGGTAATTCTCTAACCTAAAAAAACCCCATGTACACTCCACACGTACTCCGCTACCCTCGTAGCCGCTTCCGGCGTGTAGTGCACGCCTGACCTATTCAGGGGAACCCTACATTTCTCCACCCGATAGCGGAGGTCGAGAAATTTGCACCCCAGCTCTCCGCAGATTCGTCTGAGCCTCTGGTTTAAGCCTTCCACTCGGCTCCAAACCAGAGGACCGCGATCGGTTCTGGGAACGATACTACAAATAGTTAGCTCTGATTCCACCCCGCGAGCGAGGCTTTCCGCCTTCACCAACTCCGCCAACCGCCTGTACGAACTGAGGATGACCTCTGAACCCAGACGGCAGGAGTCATTGGTGCCGACATGAGCAACAATTTGCAGTCGTGTGCACCCAGTGCTCTCTATCGCCGCCTGTAGGGCCTCCTCCACATCTCGGATGAGACCCCCCGGCAAGCAGACTGAGTGAACACTGGCCTTCTTCCCCGACCTTTCCGCTATTTCCCTAAGGGGCTCCATCACCCGCCTAACGTTGGAGCTCCCAATAACTAATAATCTAGTAGTATGTCACATAGCTCCGAATAAATCGTGACATTAAATTAACCAAAGTAATATGAGTAACGAGTGAGCAAATGGAATACCACAGACTAACACAAGAATGCCTAAATGCATGTCATACCTTCCCACCGTGAGACAGACGCAGTTCCGAGGGGAGAAACGAGAACAGAATCCGAGAGCAGAACCGTGTTAAGCTAGAAGGCCCTATGATAAGGGACGGACTGGACACCCACGTCGCCAACCTACCGCTAAGACCACACCACCCACCAGTTATAGCGTGAGACTTTTTCGCGTCTCTGTTACGTTGCAAACTTTAAAAAGATTGCTCCACCACGAGAAGTATAACGTTTCTCATTGGATTGACAGAATTTTTGTAGGCGGAGCTTAAGGTTAACATTGAGACCCTGATTGGTCAGATGAAAACATAGCCAGATAGTTTTTTTTAACTAACTTCGGTAAATTGTAGTAAGGAGAAGTTGAAGAGTTCGTTCCGAGACGGCGGGCTGGATGGCTGCTGCGCCGGCCGCTGCCGCCCTGACGCTGCCTAAACACCGACAAGGTAATGAACTCACGCGGTGCCGCATTTTTGAGCGCATAAGGCTTCACTCAGAACTGCAGAATTCTCATCTGTTACACCCCGTTTTTGCGTAATACTAGTGTCGATCGTTAAGTAAAACTCATGGTGTTCACATTTGCCACTTGAAGAACAGATCTGAAACGCGATGATTTTTCTTTTATATTGTGATTCAGAAGCCACATCAGCCACTGTAATTTACGACATGTTAGATAAGTTATTAAAGATAATTGAGGGTCACTGTAGACCATTTTGATAGTTTTTTTCTTTTGTGAAACTTAATTTAAACCTAGATTATAGATGTGATATGGCATAGGTCATCCTTCGATCCATTGTAGAACTTGGAAACCCATTCAGGGAATATTCGTTCACCTTTTTGTTGAACGCAGTTGGTTTTTACCATTCTGTATTAAAACACTTCCTTTTATCAATAGTGCAATTTATAAACAATGTTTTGTGAGTAGAATAAAATTTCCAATGGTAAACCTAACTGCTAAACTTAACTGCTTTTTTGACATTATTTTACCAGCTAACTAAAAATAGGAAAGCCTTGAACCCCTTCCAGTAAATTTAGTTAGTATTAAGATTCTTTTACAGGGAGTGCAGTGGAGCTGACGCTGAGTTCATTAAGTATTTGGTTATATCATCGCTAGTCTCACTGAACTCTTCTGAATTCTACATGGCATGTGTGGTCTGGCGTATCCTTACCAGCAACAGGTCCCAGGTTCAAACTAGTCAATTCCCTAAAAAACACGCTCAAAGCGTCTTTGCACGAAAGTGGTAGGGAAATACGATATAGAACAGACACCACCATGAATGTTTAGACCTTTATACTGCTTATCGCTTCCAGCGTGAAACTGCCACAAATTAGTGGCCCCTATTGATTTTTTGAATCTGATTAGTTCAAGAAATAGTTCAAATGGCTCTGAGCACTATGGGACTTAACATCTGTGGTCAATAGTCCCCTAGACTTAGAACTACTTAAACTTAACTAACCTAAGGACATCCCACACATCCATGCCCGAGGCAGGATTCGAACCTGCGACTGTAACATCAGCGCGGTTTCTGATTAGTTATCCTATATACCATACACGGTGACATGCTATTCTGTTATTATCCGTTGCGTATAGTTATAGGATACTGTGTACTGAGTAACTACTTTTGAAGTACTTTTACAAGTCAGATAGCATTAGAACTTCTTTCATGGCCATTATAACTTTATTCTTGCATACTACTCTATCACTATTTTGAGAGCGACTTATGGCTGAACACAAACAGACATACTTTCAAGCACATTCCTAAAACGAATCTGTTTACGGCATTCCACCACTTTTTAGGATGGCCATAATTTGCCGAAACCGGTAACGTTATGTGTCTTCTTCGCAATAAAAGTTTAATAATAAAGTTTCAGTGAATCGACTAGTGTTTCCTACAATGGTGCCTGAATGAATTCTGTTTCATGTTTGTCATGTTACTGGTAGACAGTGTCAGTGAATATACTATTCTAAACAATGATGTTTATTCCAGTCAGATGCTTACATTATTTAAAGGCTTAACCAGTTCCTGCCGCCTAGTCAATATCAACGGACCATAGCTAGATCTTAGCCGATGGCTCCGCCAGAACAAAGCCGTTCCATCAGCCTTCTAATAGACAAGAATTTATGCTGTGGTAATAATGTCGATTGAGAGACCTGAGTTTCTCCTGGCGTATACACTTTCAAATAACTTCCGGGAATTCAGAATTCAGCCAGGTAAAACTTTCAGCGGCCAATGATATTTCGGCGGGAGAACACCCCGTCATATTCAAGGTAAACTGCCTTTGCCTTGAAAATGGCGGGGTATTCTACTCCGAAATATCGGCGGTCTTTGAAAGTGTTACCTGGATGAATTCACGGAAGTTATTTGAAAATGTCGACTGAGTCTACATCTGTATCTACAGACATATTCCGCATGCCATCAGGCATGCATGGTGGAGGACACCATGTACCAGTGTTGGTCATTACCTGCTATGCCCCACTTGTAAATGGAGATGTGGGGAAACGACTGTCTATACGCCTCCACAAAACCCGTAATTTTCTTATCGTGTCTTCACGGTCCTTACACTAAATGTACGTTGGAGGAAATTGAATCGTTCTGTAGCCATCCTAAAGTTCTGGTAATATAAATTTGCTCAGTAGTGTTTCTCGAAAAGAGTGTCATCTTCCGTCCAAGGATTCCCGTATGAGTTCACGAAGCATCTCTGTAATACTCAAATGTTGATCTAACCCGCTGGTAACGACTCTAGCAGCCCACTTCTGAATAGCTCCGAAGTCTTCCTTCAACCGTCCTGATGCGGTACCAAACGGTCGAACAGTACTCAAGAATATGTCGCATTAGTATTCTATAAGCGTTCATCTTGACAGACAAGCTACACTTTCCTAACCTCCCATTCCCTCCCCCTCTCCTCCCAAATTAAAGCGAAGCCGACCGTTCTTCTCTCCTTGTGTGCTCGTTCAATTTCATATCACTTTGCAACGTTACAACTGGATATTCAATCGAGTTGACAGTGCCAAGCAGCACACCACTTAAGTTGTATTAAAATATCACGGGTTTGTTTTTCCTAGGCATCTGCAGCAGCTTGTACTTTTCTACACTTAGAGCAACCCGCCATTAAGCAAAATAAACAAATTTTGTCCAAGTCATTCAGTATCCTCCTACAGCCACTCAATTGTGACACCTTCCCTTACACCAGAGCATCAGCAAACAACCTCCGACTACTGTTCACACGGTACCTCGGTTTCCGATTAACACTAGCTGCCCAGGAGAAAGTACTGGATTCCATTACTTACGATGTCTTCGAGCAGTCCACATGTCTCAGAACCTATTAAATGTGCTGTTCTTTCCTTTCATCAACATGGATACTCTGCAAACCACATTTAAGTGCCTGGCAGAGGCCGGCCAGTGAGGCCAAGCGGTTCTAGGCGCTGCAGTCTGGAACCGCGCGACCACTGCGGTCGCAGGTTCGAATCCTGCCTCGGGCATGGATGTGTGCGATGTCCTTAGGTTAGTTAGGTTTAAGTATTTCTATGTTCTTGGGGACTGATGACCTTAGATGCCCATAGTGCTCAGAGCCATTTGAACCATTTTTTGCCTGGCAGAGAGTTCATCGAACCACCTTCACAATTCTCTAGTGCGGCACAATTTGGTCACACATTCCTAGATTTCCACTTTCCGGAAATCTAGGAATATGGAAACTACCTGTTGCTCTGCATCCAAGGTTCGTAGTACCTCGTGTGACAAAAGGGCAATCCCAGTTTCACACAAGCGATGGTTTTTTTAAATCCGTGGTTGTTTGTGGACGGAAGCTTTGGTGTCTCAAGGATATTTATTATGCTCGAACGTAGCTCAAGAACCCTGAAGGACACCAGCGTTAAGGTTATTCATCTGTAATTTTGCGGCTCTGTTCTTTTACCCTTATGTAGAGGAGACACCTGCGGTTTTTTACGTTTGCTATGGGTAGGTTCGTGATAAATACAGTATAGTCAAAATAAGGGGCGAGTGACGTAGAATACTGTGAGATTTTATCCGGCCAACAGAAATTATTTGATAAGAACTCCTTCCACTGCTTGTCAACGACAGGGATGCTGATTTCAGCAGTCGATGCCGGTTTAGCCATTAAAATACTTAATGTGAGTATTTGACTAAAATAAACTTATCGCCATGGATTTCCATTGATTGCTTCCGCGTCACACAAAATATCCTGCATCTCCAGTTTACTATTACTGTTTAAATTTAAACAAGTATTTCTAACAAACATTTATAAGTGATCGGTAATTAAGATTTTAAACGATAATGAGATTTTTGTGGTCAATATGTAATTTTAAATAACAAGACGAGCATTTTTCATAAAAACGACAATTACGTGCGTATATTTGATTGAGTATTACGTTTAAATGGCGTAGGTATTCGAACTTACTGATGTTTTCCTATCTTTATGTATTTTACGATTTATGGAAATGCTCGTAGAACATGTACATTTGCTTAAAACTTTGTATTAGCCGGGAATCGAACACTGACCGTCTACGAGCCAGATAAAAAACACTGCGCTCAGAGCCATATAACTCGTCGAGAAATCCATCTCATGTTAGGATTACAAAGTCGGTTTTTTCGAGAGTTTTTGAAAGCTGAGTCGAACTGCTTGTGTTGATTAATAATCGAGTTCTGAACTTCAGGCACCATAAGTATAAAAAATTACAAATACGCGGTTTTCGTGTGCTCTTGTTGTAAGTAACATGAAAGAGAATTACCAAAGAACAAACGCAGTTAACACAGAATTGGTATATGAAAGATCCGTCACGTCTATTCAGGGAGTCTCGGAGAGCCTCATTTTAAAGCTGCTTAGTCTGTTCATCGGTGGAAGAGATGGGTACTTAAATAGAGCAACAGCTACAAACTGGCAGTTAACAGTTGGAAGAAAACGATTTTGAGCATTAAAGTGGAATAAATTGTAAGCCTACAGCCGCTGGCAAAGTGTTCCTCGGGATATCTTAGGAGAGGAACTCTTGCAGGCAAAAGGGTGCGGCGCGGTAATTATCATATTCATAAGTTTAGAAGGCCATCCCGGCGCTCCGAGCGACGCTCGCAAGTTGTTAAGGCGGATATCTGCCGGCAGCGCCGCGACACGGCGCCCGGGGGAACAATCGGGCCGCCGCCACTTGCCAAATCTCAATGCAGATTCCACGGGCGCTCGCTCGCTCCGCAAACATTTATTTCTCTCCAGAGCTCTGAGGGGACGGCGAGTCGCAAGACCGCCGAAAGTAGCCGAAGTACCGAGAGCACCAGAAAAGCCACGAATAATGATGCTTCCGACGGACGCAGAATTGTTTAAGCGTCTGGTCCGGTTTGCACGGGCAACTCAGCGAGAAACCACTCCGTACAGCGGGCAAGTTGTAACGCTGAATGACCGTTCAAGGTTTCAGAAATTTCGTCTGTAAAGCAGGAAACTAAAGGGAAACGTTTGTTTTTGCTTTGTGACTGCAGTGGGCTCATCTTTGATAAGTTGCTGAAAACCAAAAAATGTCATATGACCAAAAATAGCAACACACAGAAGGAAACAGGTTTTACAAATTATGGTGAGAGATGAGAGGTAGAGGGGATGGGCAAAAATATAGAAACAGCGGGAGAAATTCAAGCATGGACATAAATACAGATGATAGCAAAGTCTGCAGACAGCATCGTCTGCAGACTCATGCTGCAAATGTCAGTCGCGGTCAGATAAGTGTTGTACGGAGTTGTGTGTGCATTACGTTGGAGTCAAGGATATTGGAACGAGGCGTGTTGCTGGTTCTCGTGTGATGGATGCTTCCGCAGCCGAGGTACCCGAGCAGTCTGGTGTTTCAAGAGGTACTATATCGAAGTTTTATAATGCTGCGTCACAACGCGGACGAAAAACTGTGTTGAGCGACTGAGACAGACAGTCATTGAAGAGGTTTGTGACGAAAAATAAGACAACAGCTGCAGATTTCACTGCAGAACCGACTGCCGCTCTCGCGAACCATTCAGCACCAAAACACTATAAGATGGGAATTGATGGGCGAGCTGGAATACAGAATGAGTCAGATCGCTGGTCGATCATCAGCGATCGGCTTGTTATCTTTGGCGCGTCCCCGGGCATGAGCATCTTTGCCTTTTCGGCTGGGGCGCGCGGGACGGAAAGGCAGTGGGTTTGGGGCGGCCGATTAGACTGGCGGAGTTGTGGCACGGGCGTAAGCACGTGTGTGATGTCTGTGACGCTGGGGCTGTTTGCTAACCGTGAAACTCCTGCGGCGGTTACTGGTTGCCTGGAAGGCATTTCGTATAAACTGTGCCAAGCCTCGCAGTGAGAGGGGAGTCCGGAGTTGGTGTTGGCCTAGATGTTCGTACAAATTGAGGTGCCTGCGTGAGGAGCACGGCGTGGGCCTGTTGGTTGCTTCGTCCTTCTGGCAGCCACCGCAGGCGGATGTTCGGCCGGAATGTCTACAGTTTGTGGTGAGCATCATAGCGTGAATAAGTTCTCGTAGGATGTGCTCCCAGCCTAACTCTTAGCCTGGGTTATTTGTCTGTTACTGCTTCCGGGTGTCCTGTAAGATTTCACAGCAAAACAGAGTTTTATGGCATTCTGTGTTTTCGGCTCCGCCTAGAAAAGGGAAAGATTTGAAATTCCTTAATGCAAAATTGTTCTTTCAGAATAAGCGCCTGTTTCTTTGGGACACTGCAGTTCAAACAGGAGTGGCGTAATTTTAATGATTACTTGTTAATCGTCAAATGAAGTGTATTTAATGTCTTGCTGTTTTCTGGGGCACGCAGCTGTGTTATTGAGTTCATTTTGAAGTGTTCTGTCAGGTGAATGACTGCTTTTGTGTAGTATTTTAAGGCTTTTTGGATATTTTCCAGTGGGGTATATTAATTCAATTATGTTTTTCTCTTTCTTTTGAATTACGGCGAAATGTTAAGCTTACTTGGTTATTGGCTAAACTCGCGCTTCACGGACTCAATTAGCTGATACTGAAATCGTCTTTTTTACTCCTGTTTAATGTCAGACATATTCAAATGTAACTTCATTTATGTTATTTGAAATAAATGTGTTGGATTGACCTTAATGAATTATGTGCATTTGAAGTAAAGGATCCAGTCCTTCATTAGTGGAGGTGCGTGTGGTTCAAGTTGTGAGACCCGTGCTCGTACCACCGAAACCACCCATCAGTGATACAAATGCCCGTAACAGGGAAACGTGGCGCCGAAGCTATACAACAAGGAGCAATGTAAGAAAGTCGTTTAGTCGGATAAGTCTTGTAGCACACTTTTTCCAACTTCTAATCGAGTCTACGTCTCAAGAGTGAGACTTGGCGGCTGTTCGGTGATGATTCACATGGCGATACCGTGGTATTCAATAGTCCCCATGGTTCTTCTGCAAGGTCGCAATACTGCCAATGATTATTTTACCGTTCTCGTGACCACGGTACAAAATTTATTCACCAATGGTGATACTGAATGCAAAATGACTGGCCCCTGTTCACATAGTTTGCATCATCCTGGGCTGGTTTCGTCAGCACGAGGATCAATTGTCACACTTCTCCTGAGTATTACAGTAACTAGATTTGAATATTAAGGAGACTTTTCGGTCTGTTTGGAGAGAATAGTGCGTGATAGCTATCCTCCTCTATAATCGTTACCTGAACTTGCCACTATTTTGCAGGAACAATGGTATGAAATGCCATCGAAAGCCTACAGGAGTACCATTTATCCATTCAGAGGGGACTGAAAGCTGTTTTAAAGTCCAATGATATTACCATGCCGTATTAGACATGGTGATGTGTTGTGTTCTTGATATTTCCATATTTTTGTTTACTTGCCTGAAGTTCTATATGATTGTACATGTATTATTTTGTACATTTAATATTATCAATGAACTGATTTTTTGATTGTGAACTCTCTACTGTGATGTGAAGCGGTGGAACTGCCCATTGGAGGAATATTTGGGATAATAGGACGTTGAGACATGGGAAAGAGTAGCTGTTGTTCAAGGTGCTAATGTATACATTTTGGGATGGTAGTATCACGAACTTTACTGAAGACAAATGTTTGGCTGACGGCTCAGTAGGAATAAATTACATGGGGAGTTTGTTGGATTCTTAGAAATAAGCCGGCTTTTGAGATGTGCTTTTGGTGTACCGCAGAACTGTTTTTTCCATTTTAAACACAATATTTCGACGACCGACTCAATCGTTTTCTTCGGGTGTCACGATCTGAGTTGCTATGTATACTGCTTGGATGCTAGGCAACGAGAGCACATAAAGGGCCAGGTGTCCGTCAGATTGACGGATGAAGTGTGTAGCCACTTTGGTCGACCTACTACTCGACAAAAGAAGTTGGCCCCGACCGACAAACTTTTCTTGTCGGGCGGTTGGTTTCGTACGACGGTCACAGCCGACTGCCCCCCCCCCCCCCCCCTCCTTCCAACACACACACACACACACACACACACACACAACTTCTCCCCTGATCGCTACCACCACTACCATTTCACTCTGCCGTGTGTAGCGCTCTCATATCAACCGCCTGACAAGAGTTCGTCTTTCGTCATCGTGGCTTTGTAATCGCTGAGTGAAGTTGGTGGGACCATGCGTAGATTGTACACAAACTTGGTCGGTCGGATGGTGAGTGTGTGAGGCTCCATAAAACGGACGCAACAACTCTGTTGTACATCTGTGAGCATACTAGGCGGCAGGAGTGACCGAGCTGTTCTAGGCACTACAGTCTGGAACAGCGCGACCGCTGCGGTCGCAGGTTCGAATCCTGCCTAGGGCATGGATGTGTGTGATGTCCTTAGGTTGGCTAGGTTTAAGTAGTTCTAAGTTCTAGGGGACTGATGACCTCAGACGTTGAGTCCCATAGTGCTCAGAGCCATTAGAACCATTTTTTGTAAGCATACTGTTATGGTCCTCGGAGGCTTTCAACTAATTATGAAAGAAACCAGTTTAGAGTACAGTGATGTACAACACGACCGAGCTGTGCCAGCACGTCTCTGGGTATTGGCGTCAGAAAGTATGTCGTGAGTTCGCTGCGGCGCTAGTAAAGTGTGGCAGTGGCGGAATTCGAACAACATTGTCTTGTGCCCAGTCTCAAACTGCCTACTAGCAAGGAAGGAAACACAGGGTTCACGGAAGTGCCTTGGGTGGCCGCGACCTCTCAGCACGAAGGGCAGTCCTGAGTTGTGCACACCGAGTGCAGCCTATTTGTTTCCCAGCTTCTGTGTGTCATGCAACAGGCGGGAACTGCGTGGATGTTACGGAGAAACAGGCATCTGGAAAAGGCTGTTGGTCTGTCATTAACTCGATGCCGTGCACCAAATACGGCCCCCAGATGGACACTGTGGATTCACACACGCTGCTGTGTTTCTTTGAAAATATAAAAATGGTGCTCAGCTGATGTTGTTACTAGTCGATTTTGTGTGCGAGTGACGTTCTTACGACGCTTTGTCGTGTTAGCTGTCTTCTAGGCTATGTTAGCTTTGTTCTTGGAGTTGCAATGATATTTCCCTCCTCATATGAGTTAGTATGAAAGCAGCCTATTATACAACTCATGGAGCATATTATGACGTGTCAAGTTTCGTTCCTATTCGTTCTTATTTGCTGAAACTAGTGTTACGTATGGGTTGTGGTGTATTTATGTCTACAGTCATGTGTTCGAGTAGTGCAAACTGTCATGCTTAAATAAGACGTAAAATTTTCTAAAGGTCCCAACTTACCTTGTGTACATGCTATGTATGTTTTTGTGTGGAGTTTAAAGTTTAGTGTGCCGATTGTGCCAAGCATGGAGGCATTTCGAAGTGTCTCTAGTGAACTGATGTACACGCCATGTATGTTCTTCTGTAAAGTTTTGCCTGAATATGCAAAGATTAGGCATGAATATCGTCTATCTCTATCTTTTTAAGTTAACAGGAAGAGACCAGAGTACGTAAGAACACTCTTGTTCAGAACACGATGCCCACTGGTGTACTCTTCTTTAATCAACATGTTCTCATAGTTTGTGGAAACACTAGCTATAAAAGATTTATCATGCTTAACGCTGCATTACAAGATGGATGTTTGAGGTATTCCAGATATTTGTTGAGCTGCATAAGTTAATGTTCCGTCTGTTTTTACTTTTCATTTGAAATACTGTCAAATGAGCTGTTAGAGTTAAGTCTAATCGGGAAATGTTTATTGTTGTCATTCATGACTACTAACGATTTCGTAAGTTGTAGGCAGGATATCAATTAAAAGTTAATTGTCTATGCATATGGGTTGAGAGAGGTAGATTCAGAATCACCAGTGTTCTATTTTACGGAAGGAGAAGAATCGTAATATAATCCTATGTTCTGTAGCAGAAAACATATTTATGAGTGAGTTATGTTATGTAGAGGGTTAACAAATTTGTGATATAATGCGCACAAACAACTGAATATCATTATATTGTCTTCCTCAAATGTCCCTCAGGGTACACTTTCTGTGTCTCCGTGTGGTTTATAAATGATAAAGGATCGTAATGAATATATGTAGTGTTCTTAGACTCTGTAGATCTACACATTCCCCTGCTGATAATTTCACTTTAAAGAATTTGCTGAAATATTTGTCTTAATATGTCGAGTTTTGATATTGGCAATTACCTCTGTTTCTCGTCTTTCCTTCATCGTTGTACATTAACATTTGTCTGCCAAAGTTTATCTGTTGTTTTAATATGTATGAGAGATTACAGCCATAGGTTTTTATCTCACTTATAAGATAAAGATTAGTTTTCTTACAGTCAAATGCAATAAACATTTAGAGATCTAACTCGTGTGATCAGCCAGGGTGAATTTTCTTTCTCATCGATGTGCAAAGTTCAGTTCTGTTTTCTATTAATCTGTGATTAAGCTAAATTTGTCCAGTAAAACCACTAGCACCTTCGACTTACCTACTCCCACACTTCTTGCCGTTTCAATGATGCAATGGTGAGGTCTAGAGAAAGATAGAAAGAGAGAAAGAGAGAGAGAGAGAGAGAGAGAGAGAGAGAGAGAGAGAGAGAGAGAGAGAGAGAGAGGCTATGACAGTGTAGACAACTTAGTCATGACCAATACCTATGTTGCATTGCTGCAAGAGTAATAATATTTTAAAGTTTCAACGTATTGTACTGTGATTGGTGTACTGGTAGATAGTACAACTTGGCTGTGGAAGTGGAACGGTAGCCCACAACATAGACAGACAACAGTATTCACAATTATGAGCTTTAATGATCTTCCAGCAATAAAGGTTCTTAACAAATCTCAATTAAGCAAGGATATTGGTTACAAACATATGTTAACCTTCAACCAGTGAATAACCCCAATAAAGAATTACCAATCAATAAAACGCAGATAAAGGATTGCTTTACAAGAATGCTTAAATTAAGTAAAATCATGAAAGCTAAGTTACAAATTTTATGTTAAGCTTCAACAGGTGAATAACCCCAATAATGAATTCTCATTTAAATAAGACATAGATAGGAAAATGCCTTACCAAAATGCTTGAATTGTGTAAAATCATGAAAAGCTGAGTTACAACTTTTCTCACAAACTACGTAGGAATTCACACCAACTAAACAAGTTTGATCTGTTTAACCAGAAGGTAATTTGCCAAGTCCAAGGGACAGAAGCCACTAAGAGCGGACGACCGCCGCAACGCTGGTCATCAACCGACATCGTCACGGCTCAGTGGCCACCGTGCTAAAACAGACTAACGTTTCGGTAAGCGACCGACAGCAACACAGGAGTAACAGTGACTGAAAGTCGGCGTACGCCTTACGAAACACGGCACACCCTGAAGCGGGAGCAGGCACAGCTGACTAGCGGCCATACAACCGCGAGCAAACAAATCTCACACCGCCCGTACTAACGCGGGAAATGTTAGCGAGCGACAAGACGCCACGCGCAAAGCAGCAACCGTGCCTACTCCTCGACCACAGAATGTGCCGTGTCTCCTTGTCTATGGTAGTACAATTTATAGCACACAAGAAACGATTTGATAATGGCATTAATTCAACGCCAGATCAGTTAACAGTTAGGTCCAGTAAAGATTTACCAACGGATTTACCTTCAAACCAACTTCCGGATCACAGGCGGAAATTAGTAAACTTGGAATAAGTTCTCACCCCACCTATAAACAAGAAATAAAATTAAACAGTTGCCAAAAATACAGTCACGATACGCAAGCCCTTCAAGACCTTGCTATCTTACTCACAGGTATCATTAACGGTGAAACATAGACAAATGAATGGCAACAAATCCACCATTGAAAGCAAAAAAACAACACACCACAAAGGTTAAATTAATTAATTTGCAGACGAGCCAGTCACTGAAAGCTCAGTTCCACAAGATTACAACTAACCTCACTTGGCAGCAATACATTTGTGTGCGTGATAACAGGACTCCAAAACCCAAAACAACAGGTCACACGTTAGCTGTCTTGTTCTCAGATACTAGGCACCACCGGGCTAAGACAATCGCGACGAAAAAAAATCTATGAAATTACAGCTGCCTGCAGCAAAACAAATGGGTCAGGGTGCATGAACGTAAAGCACAAGCCACTGTTCCAGCCGGAGCGTAACCTTTTCAATGCACATACGGACAGAACAACACACGTGGCCATAAAGGAAGCAGCAGATGCGTACCAAGCCCACTATACTGTGCCAAAATACGACCCACGTCACGTCGACAAACCGGAACACTGCTCCCGGAGCTGGTGTCTGCTCTCTGGACTGCCGCAACTCTCTGTCCCCTGGAAAGCGATGCTGACTGCCGCCTTGCTCAACGCTCCCTTCTCCGCCGTGCACAACAACTCTTCTCTTGCCACCTCAGAGTGCGGCCGCAATGTCCGTTCTCCCCTGCTGTCCGCCCCAGACCCCCGTACTCGCACTCACTCCCCCGTTAGGACCCGCTCCGACAGGAGGCCCTCGCGATCGCACACAGTGCCAACCTCAACCAGAGGAGTAATGCCGCGCAACGGCTCAACTGGTACGTTTATGTTTATTTGTGGTGCTACAATGAAGGCTTCCAAGGACAAACGCCATAGTTGCTAGGGAACCTTCCTGGCTGTGTGGGCATGATCCACGAAAATTTTTCGTTCCTACTTTTCGTATGGACCTGTGCTGAATATCTTCAGACGTGCTTCTGGTGCTGAGATGGATCGACGAGACTCAGCACAACAGGGAACTTCTCTGAAGACGACGAAACGTCAGGAACGAATAAGTTACATGGACCACGACCATATGGTCTGGACGATTCACCAGCAGCTTATTTGTGGTGTGTTCCACTGGTCCCATATCTTCAGCATATGTTTTATTGAACCCATTTCATCCCACTGTTCCATTTTTGGAACAAAAGTTTGTAACTTTTTTGTGCACAGGGACTTCGGTTTTTGGTAAGTCTGTCACACTGCTGGCCTTCCACATGCTTTTTGCTTTTACGCAGCACGGCCAGTTGTGCTGCGAGCACCTGAACAGCAACGTTGTTGGTGCTGTAGTAATTGCTGTTTATGGAAAAATGACTACAAGGAAAGGGTAAGTAAGTTTTACTATATTTGACAGTGGATAACGATATTTTAGTGTCTAAATATGAGGAATAGATCCAAGAATGATAGAATGTGTGTTATTTGTTCATATCGGTTCTCAACAATGGGTTATAATGCTTTATAGCTGAGTGGTCCATTTTTGGAACAGTGGGATTGACTGGGTGCATTGAAATAACAATATAGCACTTGCATTTTAGGTTGACTGCCGATGAAATTGTAGTGTCATTGGAAGAGGATATTGATTTTTATTATGCTGATTTATACATAAAGCCCCTGATGATCCATGGCGGTCAGATGAAGATTCAGGTGACGAGTGTGAAAGAGATGATATAAACCGTCTAAGCAGCAACCAGCTAAGATCTGTTGCAGAATCAAAAGTTACAAAATATTGTGATGGGAAAATCGTTACCCAACATGTAAATATTAAACACTACAATCACTGAAAGCTCGGGACATATCAGTGGTTGTAGGGAGAGATAGGCTGATGAAATGGGTGTTGTTAGAAGTAGAGAAATCTTGCAGGTAGAAACCAAAGATTACCCTGACTTAAGTCTTGTATCACTTCATATCTCTCTGGTTAGATCACATGGTTGGCGCTCAGATACGGGAGTAACGCCAAACTTCCTGATGCAGAGGCAGCTGGACACACCTACTCAAGTGTGATCACATACACAGCGCACTAGCAAATCCTTCTGCTTCAGAGAACAGACTCAGCTTGTGCGGCATCGCCTGAGCGATGATGATGCGCTTGGTGAAATGTCTGAGTGGCAGTACGTAATGAGATGGCCTAAAAAACTGAATTTATCTGTCCTACGTTGTATATGAACATGGCCAGCAATACATTGTATTCATAAAATCAATACTTTAACAACGCAAATGTGTGCAGTTCGAATACAGAACGTTTGCACAACAGTGTTAAAATGTCTGACAGAGGGTAAAACTTTAACTGTGAGGTTTCCCTGCTGGATTGTGTGTTTCTACGTATGCAGTTTAGTTCACGACTCTATAATACGAAAAAAAGAGACGATGCTCACGCAGCGTAAGAAAATAAGCTGAAATGAATTTCGTAAATGGGAGTACAATGTAAATAATTTCCCACACGTTTCCTGATGCTGCTTTGACAAGCAAAATAAAGCGAAATAGACTAGAGCAACAAATAAGAACGTAGTTTCATGACGTAGATTGCTATAATCGGTCTCATGGAAGCAGACAAACGATATGTAAAAGAATTAAACATTCAGGAGGAGGAGGAGGAGATTAGTGTTTAACGTCCCGTCGACAACGAGGTCATTAGAGACGGGGCGCAAGCTCGGGTGAGGGAAGGATGGGGAAGGAAGTCGGCCGTGCCCTTTCAACGGAAGCATCCCGGCATTTGCCTGAAGCAATTTAGGGAAATCACAGAAAACCTAAATCAGGATGGCCGGAGATGGGATTGAACCGTCGTCCTCCCGAATGCGAGGGCAGTGTGCTAACCACTGCGCCACCTCGCTCAGTAATTAAACATTTATTTGTTCCCAATCATGTTCGTAGTTTCACAGTGCAGAGATACATTTTACTAACGCAAGCGTGCACGCTCTGTCTGCCTCTCTCTCCCTGTCTCTCTTTCTCTATCGCTCTCACACACATTATATAAATAATAAATAAACAATAATGAATCGGTGGCGCAATGTACAGTTCTCTCATTTGGCGAGGACTGTAAATTGCAACAAATACTCACTGTTATTTTCGAGCAACAAAATATTACAGCTAATGAAAATTATTGTATACTTCAAAAGAATAAATAAATCATGGACTTTGAAAATGGGTAGACCCAATATACAGAGCGTTCATCTGAAGTGAAGACATTGAAATATCTCGGAAATTACTCATCGGATCAAAAAAGTTTTAATTCCAATCTGTTTGTCTCTAAGAGGGAAGTGCGTGCAAGGTGGAGGCAACTTTGAAATCATCAGAAGGAATACCCTTTTCTTATTGTGGGTTACGATTCTACGGCAAAATCTACACACATTTTATCTGGAGCATTTTCTTCGTTTCGCCACAGACAGCTCTGTAATTGGAGGAATAGTAATTGGTACACAATCGTAATTTACGAAATTCTACTCAATGGCCCTTGAATATCAAATGGCACGTGGGACCTCACCTCCTTGCTTCGAGGGTAGGACAGGCTAGCATTTCATAACTTATAATTGGAAACTCTATTCACAACGTTGTATTCCTTCGAAATATCGAACAGGGAACTTCTCGACACGCCACTATGGCCTCGGCTCGAGGCGAACGCTATTCTGTTTTTCGAATTAGTGTAAGTGTTCAAACGTAGCACCGTCATCTTCAATAGACTTACTGATTCGCTTTTCAAATGGCCGTACACAGGACGGAAGCATACCTACGCGAATGTCAGCATAGATGTTTCTGATGCGGTCGCCAATGATAGAAGTCACCGAAGAGAACACCTATTTGACCGAGCAGGACGCTGATTAACAATACATACATTCTGTCATCATGCAGACTAAGAAACGAAAGGGACGTCATTCTTTTTCAAAAATTTAATAACACAGTCTGATAAGAGATACTGACATTAACAATACATACATTCTATCATCATGCAGACTAAGAAACGAAAGGGACGTCAATCTTTTTCAAAAATTTAATAACACAGTCTGATATTAGATACTGACATTGAAAATTATAAATAAATATTTTATATACAGGGTGTTAAAAAAGGTACGGCCAAACTTTCAGGAAACATTCCTCACACACAAAGAAAGAAAATATGTTATGTGGTCATATGTCCGGAAACGCTTACTTTTCATGTTAGAGCTCATTTTATAATTTCTCTTCAAATCACATTAATCATGGAATGGAAACACACAGCAACAGAACGTACCAGCGTGACTTCAAACACTTTGTTACAGGAAATGTTCAAAATGCATGCATCCACCCTCCGTCGCATGGAATCCCTGATGCGCTAATGCAGCCCTGGAGAATGGCGTATTGTATCACAGCCGTCCACAATACGAGCACGAAGAGTCTCTACATTTGGTACCGGGGTTGCGTAGACAAGATTTTCCAAATGCTCCCATAAATGAAAGTCAAGAGGGCTGAGGTTAGGAGAGCGTGGAGGCCATGGAATTTGTCCGCCTCTACCAATCCATCGGTCACCGAATCTGTTGTTGAGAAGCGTACGAACACTTCGACTGAAATGTGCAGCAGGTCCATCGTGCATGAACCACATGTTGTGTCGTACTTGTAAAGGCACATGTTCTAGCAGCACAGGTAGAGTATCCCGTATGAAACCATGATAACGTGCTCCATTGAGCGCAGTTGGACGAAACTAAAATGAGCTCTAACATGCAAATTAAGCGTTTCCGGACACATGTCCACATTACATTTTTTCTTTATTTGTGTGTGAGGAATGTTTCCTGAAAGTTTGGCCGTACCTTTTTGTAACACCCTGTATACCTGTTCTATAAGATCAGATATCCCTATCAATATGTTTTTATGGTCCAAATAAAGGTTACCTCCACTTTTACCTTTCATAGCTAATCGATTTTCCATTTCCTTCTCCTGTCTCCCTTTAATTCCATTGTTCTTACGATATACTGTATTGTCAAGAATAAAACTGAAAACAACAATCTGAAGGCGCAGTCAACAGATTTTAATCAAAAGAATACGGATACAACTGACAACGTTGTTAGTCTCCTAGACAACATACACAACGAACAGCATAACCTTAGTGGCAACTAACGCCCTTGAGCTTCATCAGCAGGTTGCGAAGATGCTCAGCTCGATATTCACCGCTACTAATGGTAGCGACTGTTAGCCTGCTTTTAAAGTTTTCGGTGATAGGACTTGGGTTCGTTGTTCGGATGTAACTCAATCACTTTAATTTTAGCACTTAGACGGTTACTGATGACCAGTCTTCAATTTTGCGAACATTTTATTCCTTGATAGCCACATTGTCTTTCCTTGGCAAGACCGAGACGATACAATGAAAATCGGGCTACTGTCTTATAGCAGAACAGATATGTGCAGGTTCAAATGAATTAGTTACGTAGAAGCACTGAACGACCCCGGGTAAACATCATTCATAATTTGTAAAACGTTTATTTTAAAAGATTATTAAGTACAAACTTCCATGGTACTAGAGGGAGCTGTAGAGGGCAAAATCCGTAGAGGAAGACAGAGATTGGAATACGTCAAGCAAATAATTGAGGACGTAGGTTGCAAGTGCTACTCTGAGATGAAGAGGTTAGCACAGGAAAGGAATTCGTGGCGGGCCGCATCAAACCAGTCAGTAGACTGATGATCAAAAAAAAAAAAAAAAAAATAAAAAAAAATTGAAGACTTTAATTACGAAATACGCGTACTGAAACACAAGATGAAAATACGCTTATTGAAACACAAGACCTCAGCTTGGTGTAGGTGGTTCAGTTGTGTGAGACCTAATATCAAAACTTCCATTTGGGAATGAACAGAAATATGATTTCTTTTTCGATAACTTTTTTGCTTCATTGCCACTTTTGGATGCACTAAAGAAAAGGGTTGCACTGGAGCAGGAACAATTCGCTCAAATAAAACAGAGGGTGCTCTTCTGCAAGACCTTCATAAAATGAGAAAAGCTCCAAGAGCAACATATGACCAAGTAACAGATAATAAATCTGATTGACTCTGATTCGCTACCATGACCACAGCACTGTTACCATCGCCTCAAACAGAAATGTTCAACCAACTGGACAATCCATACGATACAGTAGGAGTGGGAGAAAGTTTATTGATAACTGCTGCAGTTATTAGCCACAACACGTACATGGGAGAAGTGGACAGACTTTATGAAAATATCGGATAATACAAGATTAATTTGAGAACTAAGAATTGGTACAACCAACTTCTTGCTTTTCCGCTAAATGCATCAATAAAAACCGCTTGGTTTTAGAATAGGCAAACTTTCTGAATACAATCAACGGCTGTTTCTGCTTTATAAATTTGAAGTAGACTGAATCCAAAAAAATCTTTAACAGTTTAACAACATGCTCACAGAGCACTTAAATAAAACTTAAATAAGAAGTAAAGGAACCTACTCTAATTTTGTGTTTATGCATTTAGGAAAAAAGGAATAAAATTGTAAGTGCCAACATGCCGTGTAATTATTATGGTGAAGCGTACCAATTGGCCTTATAGAATCTTATACCACGATTCAAATCTACAAAATGGATCCCGACTAATATGAAACCAAGAACACGGTGGGTGACAAGGATAATTGTTTATAAATGCATCGCGCTAACATATTGCTCTACATCTAAACGTCCCTTTAATTAAGAGAGTCGTGGGATTTCATGGGTTTCTCATGCCATGTCTGTAAGAATTTTTTTTTATATTTGCCATGGACTATTGCAGTTTATATCCACACACCATCCTCCAGTAACTTCCAGGTTTCAACATACTCAACGAGCAAACCGTGCAGTTCCCACCCTTGGGGTTTTCCGCCCACTGATTAGTGGGCCTCAACACAGCACGCTACTTGAAAACAGAGAAGCTCGTCAGCTAGTGGCGCACCAGCCACCACATCAAAATACGCTCATCGCTACGAGAACTTTGACACATACGCTCGTAATATTACACTTTGTAAAAAGACGGTCTTAAAATATAAACCATTAAAATCATAAAAAATGTTTTACGACCTCCCAGCCTCTATAAAAGTGTCCCGCACTAGGAGTACCCCATAACGTTCCCCAGAATGTAAACCGTTTATTATTTCAAAAGTAAACGCCATACCTGCTAATACATTTATCTCACTGTGAGACAAAATAGTCAATTCCTTCATGGAAAAATATTTTTAATTGCCTACAGAAACACGATTTTACCCAAGTGTGTACCTTGTCGTGTGAAACAAATCGACGACCACGAATGTCTTTCTTTTGGGCTCTAAACATATATAAACCGCATGGGAACTGACCTGGACTGCATGGAGGATGTGTACGGGCTTCCCAGAGAAACTTCTAACGTGTGATCGAAACAACTTTGGTAATATGTGGGCCCGGCACAGCCTAACAAACACAGCCTCAGGAGACCATCTGCGTTCCCTCACACTGGACATACAATTAAACACGTAGCGTAAGCCCATTGGCTCTGGATGATCCTTGCAGCCAACTAAAAACATACACAAAGAACCACTACAGTCTCTATACTGCGTTTGGACGAAAGTGCAACACGGTAGTAATTGAGCTGTTTACTCCAGAGGCGGAAGCGTGGGTGTTCCTTCACCAAAATGTAAAGGTGGCAGACCGTTCTGCCACCACTTGTAAGGACTGTGTTGATCGTGTCCAATGGTGAGTGGCGGAACTTCGTAGATCGAGATCAGGATATCGGAGTACCACCACCCAACGAGTGGGCTGCTGTGGAATGGTGAGTGGGAACTTCTTAGATGTCCTAACGCCGTCAGAGAAATAGCAGTAGAGGACCATTCACTTTTTACTCAAATTACTTCCGTGGCAATGACAGATTCAGCATATAGGAAAGTCAAAACAACATTTGGTGAAATTGAAAGCAAAGGCGGTAACATTAAGAATGCAATGGGAGTTCCACCCTTGAATGAAGAGGAGAGAGCGGACAGCTGGAAAGAGTACACTGAATGCCTGCATGAGGGCGAGGATTTGTCTAATAACGTGATAGAAAATTAAACAGGAGTCGATGCAGATATGAATCCAGTATTAAAGCCAGAGTTTAAAAGAGCTTTGGAAGACTTAAAATCAAATAAGAGAGAAGGGATGGATATCCTTCCATCGGAATTTCTAAAAGCACTGAATGGACCGCCAACAAAAAGACTATTAATGTTTGTGTGCACAATGTATGAGGCTGGGGATGTACCACCAGACTTTCAGAAAAAGGCCATCAATACAATTCCGAAGATAGCAAGAGCGGTCACGTGCCAGAATTGTCGCGCAATCGGCTTAACAGCTCATGCATGTAAATTACTAACAAGATTAATATATAGAAGAATGGAAAAGAAAACTGAGGCTCTATTAGATAATGATCAATTTGGGGTTAGGAAATGTAAAGACACCAGAGACATTTCTGAAGCTGTGGTCGACGATGGAAGCAAGACTGAAGAAAAATCAAGGCACGTTCGTGGGATTTATCGATCTGGGAAAATCGTTCGATAGTGTCAACAGCGCAGTTCTGACGCTGCGGTTGACAATGGAAACAGGACTGAAGAAAAATCAAGCCACGATCATAGAATTTGGCGAAATGGGAAAATCATTCGACCGTTTATAATGGTGCAAGATGTTTGAAGTTTGAGAAAAGTAAGGGAACCTATAGTGGAGGACGGGTAATATGCAGTATCAACAACAATCAACAGAGAACGATAAGAGTGGGAGACCAAGGACGAGGTGCTCGAATTAATGTGTAAGACAGTGATGTAGTCTTTCACCCCTACTGTTCAGTCTATACATCAAGAAGCTAACACGGAAATAAAGAAAGAGGAAAAGAAATCAATGATAAGTTTCACCGATGCCATCCTAGACTGATTCAAAGTGAAGACGAATTACAGGGGCTGTTGAATGGAATGAACAGTCTAATGAGTACAAAATGTCGACTGAGAGTAATTCGAAGAAAGTAATGTGAAGTCGCAGAAATGAGAAGACCGAGGAGAAACCTAACAACAGAACTGGGAACCACAAAGTCAAAGAATTCTGCTATCTAGGCAGCAAAGTAACCCATGACGGAGGGAGAAGTGAGGACATAAAAACAGACTAGCACTGGCAAAAACGGAATTTCTGGGCAAGGAAGTGCACTAGTATGAAACTTAGGCCTCAGTTTGAGGAGAAATTTCTGAGAATGTGTGCTTGAATCTCAGCATTCTGTGTAAGTGGAACATGTATCGTGGAAAACCAGGAACAGAAGAGAAGAGAAGTGATTAAGATGCGGTGCTATAGAAGAATGTTGAAAAATACGTGGTTTCACAAGGTATGGGATGAGCAGGTTGTCCTTAGAATCGGCGTGGAAAGGAATAGACCGTAAATACTGACAAGACGAAGGGACAGGAAGATAGGGCATGTTTTAAGGCGTCATATAATAACTTCCATGTTACTAGAGGGAGCTGTTGAGAGTAGGGGAAGATAAACTGGAATACATTCAGCAAATAATTGAGGCCATAGATTGCAAGTGCTATACTGAGATGAAGATGCTGGTACAAGAGTGCCAATCGTGGCAGGCCGCGTCAAACCAATCAGAAGGTTTTTTGCGACAGGATCGCAGGACTTACGGGATGTAAACAGCGTCCGCCCAGTGGAGGAAGGTGCCACGTCTGAGGTATGGCACAGGAACGCTGCACCAACAGTGCCGCTTAGAGGCCGTTAGCAAGGACAGCCAAGGACCCCGCGCAGAAGTGACAGCTCGCAGCAGCCGAGTCTGCCCAGAGCACAGGCCACAAGAATCTTGCCCTACAGGCGATGGCGGCTGCATGTCCTTCGGCAGTAGCCAGAGGCTTCCAGGGTGGGAAGCGGTACCATCTGAAGTCGGCTCTCCAGGCAGCCCGCAGGTTGAGCATAGCACCAGCACCTGCTCCGCAGCTGGCAGCGTCAGAGTCCCAGGACAGCAACTGATTGAGCCATGTAGACTCGTGGACTGGTAGACTTTTAGTTTCATGAACTAACGTAGCTCTCTCCTTGAGACGGATGGCTAGCAGCTAACGACACCTTTGACTAAATGTGAGGTTTATTTATACTTGCTTGGTGCGTACTTGCTACTGCATCGTTTCTGGTCACGGAGGCCACAACAGCTCTTCCTTTCTATTGCATTGTTGATATTTCCGCTCCGGCAGCGGTGTTTTAACTACTGGAGTCGTTGAACAGTTCTTGTATCAGCAACTACGCCACTATGCACTACGTCTGACCTGTTTATGCAGTCCCTTTCATTAGCAATGGAATCTTAATGCTCCCCCATCCGCGACAAGTACATCATTTTTGGGATGCTACACATCTAAGATAGACCCACCACATTAGTCTACTATGGCTAGTTATTAAGTCGTTAACAGTAGTGACGTAACATTTCTTCGAATTGAAAAATATAACTGTACCTCCGAAACCGCGAGAAAGTCAGATGCCAGACAAAAATTATGGAAGAATACATAGGAAACTCATGCATATAGAAGGTTGTTTGTTTTGCCTTTTACAGCCTATTCTCCAGTAGCATTGGTCGGTGTGTGTACAGTACCAGATTAAATTAATGGAAGAGTTACGAAATATCCAAGGAAGAGCTGTATCATTTATCAGTGTTTGCTTCGTTAGCGACAGACTATCACAGAAATACTCAGCAATGGTACTACAAGAATGACATTGTAAATTTTTTCGGACCATACAAATTTCGAAGAAACATAAAACGAAGTCAAGAAACTTAATTCTTCCTCCAACTTTATTTTTTTATTGCAGCATCAATCTTCTGACTGGTTCAATACAGCATGCCATGATTTCCTCACCTGTGACATTTCGTTTAATTCATAGTGTCACTCGATTATTTGTCGTATATGTTCTCGCTCTACAAGTTTTGGATTCTGCAGTTTCCCCTAGCATACAAAGAACGTTCACAGCAGAATCGGTGAACAAGCAGACGATCTAGGCACTGTATAATGTCACAGTTCAGACGACTTCCATCAATACGGATTTTAAATTTTGACATGAAATATTTAATAACAGTTCCTATGATGATTTCTCAATAATGCTTGTTTTACTAATAGGGAAATAGATTGGTGATTATTCCCTGTATTCGTCAAAAAATGTGTGCTGTCTATTGCATAACGAAAAGAAACATTATTTTCTTACACCAGGCATGATAACAGAAAAATGTGTATTAAAGCACTTCATGGTAATTACTAGACAGAAATGATCTTTGTTGTGCATGTTTCACTACGTTCCAGGCATACTTGATCAAATTCATAAAACATGGTGAAAGAAACTAAAAAAGCACAAATGCCTGAAGTTTAACAATACTGTTCCGCTTATGGACATAAAATGACGATGAGGTGTCAGAAATTATAATCTCCGACAATTTTCTGAAAATTACATTGCCGAAAAATTTCTTTAATGAGAAGGTGAGTCACTCTATTAATTCTGGGTCGAATCTGCATTACATTTACAGTTTCCTCACCGTCCTACTGAAGACAGAGGTGTTATGTCCATGCCCAGAGTCCAACAAAAGCAATGAAATATTTTCTGGAACTGGTAAGAAAAACCTTTCGAATGTACTACTGAAACTTATTCAGTCCCATTTTTCCAGAATTTGCTGTTTCGATTAAAAGATTTAGGCAAGTGAAGAGTTGTTTTCTAAATTTATGTTACTAATTTGCTTTGAGGTTTCTGAAGAAAGATATAAAGCTACTGAAACTGTAATCCGCTGATACTTATCATTGGGATTTTTGCACACGAATATGTCGTAATATTCATCGACTGCAAGGCGACTTTGTCTTCTCAGCTTCCAAAAGATAAAATGCGGTATGTATGGAGTTCTTGCGCGAAAACTGGCGCTTTATGCACAGCGTTGTAGGGGATAACGAGAAGTTCAGTCTTACGTCAGCTAGGAGTCTCTCTATAGTGTTATCTATTAATGACATCTTCTCTAGGAGTTTTCTTGAATTAAACTTCCCAATTTTGTGGATTTCCAGCATGCTGGATTAACTGCAGGATAGCAACTTGTGTTAAACACTTACGTGTATAAACAGCCAAAGTTGTTCCTGGGGTCAGATACATCACATGATCACACTGACAGAACCACAGGCACATAGACACAGGCAACAGAGCATGCACAATGTCGGCACTAGTACAGTGTATATCCACCTTTCGCAGCAATGCAGGCTGCTGTTCTCCCATGGAGACGATCGTAGAGATGCTGGATGTAGTCCTGTGGAACGGCTTGCCATGCCTTTTCCACCTGGCGCCTCAGTTGGACCAGCGTTCGTGCTGGACGTGCACACCGCGTGAGACGACGCTTCATCCAGTCCCAAACATGCTCAATGGGGGACAGATCCGGAGATCTTGCTGGCCAGGGTAGTTGCCTTACACCTTCTAGAGCACGTTGGGTGGCAAGGGATACATGCGGACGTGCATTGTCCTGTTGGAACAGCAAGTTCCCTTGCCGGTCTAGGAATGGTAGAACGATGGGCCCGATGACGGTTTGGATGTATCGTGCACTATTCAGTGTCCCCTCGACGATCACCAGAGGTGTACGGCCAGTGTAGGAGATCGCTCCCCACACCATGATGCCGGGTGTTGGCCCTGTGTGCCTCGATCGTAGGCAGTCCTGATTGTGGCGCTCACCTGCACGGCGCCAAACACGCATACGACCATCATTGGCACCAAGGCAGAAGCGACTCTCATCGCTGAAGACGACACGTCTCCATTCGTCCCTCCATTCACGCCTGTCGCGACACCACTGGAGGCGGGCTGCACGATGTTGGGGCGTGAGTGGAAGACGGCGTAACGGTGTGCGGGACCGTAGCCCAGCTTCATGGAGAGGGTTGCGAATGGTCCTCGCCGATACCCCAGGAGCAACAGTGTCCCTAATTTGCTGGGAAGCGGCGGTGCGGTCCCCTACGGCTCTGCGTAGGATCCTACGGTCTTGGCGTGCATCCGTGCGTCGCTCCGGTCCGGTCCCAGGTCGACGGGCACGTGCACCTTCCGCCGACCACTGGCGACAACATCGATGTACTGTGGAGACCTCACGCCCCACGTGTTGAGCAATTCGTCGGTACGTGCACCCGGCCTCCCGCATGCCCACTATACGCCCTCGCTCAAAGTCCGTCAACTGCACATACGGTTCACGTCCACGCTGTCGCGGCATGCTACCAGTGTTAAAGACTGCGATGGAGCTCCGTATGCCACGGCAAACTGGCTGACACTGACGGAGGTGGTGCACAAATGCTGCGCAGCTAGCGCCATTCGACGGCCAACACCGCAGTTCCTGGTGTGTCCGCTGTGCCGTGCGTGTGATCATTGCTTGTACAGCCCTCTCGCAGTGTCCGGAGCAAGTATGGTGGGTCTGACACACCGGTGTCAATGTGTTCTTTTTTCCATTTCCAGGAGTGTATAACTTGACTTTGTTACTTGTATAACTCTAGTCTTGGTATGGTTTATATATTGTTTCAGATAATACTGTTTTGTCTGCCTGGATGATTTGAAAATGGAGTGTGGCAACACGAAACTAGTCATCGATTAATTAAAAGGTGACTCTTTCACTTTGACTGTTTCTATATCGAATTCGTAAATCTTGGACCTTCCTTTTTCACATAATTTCCTGGATCTGTTTAACTAAGGCGCAGGAACATATGAATAAGTAACTCTCATGTCACAAGTAATTCAGACGGTTTGGTCTCACAGATCTCTCTCGGTAACAGTGATCTGACTCTCACGAGCAGTTCTAAATCTTGCTTTCACATTTCTGGGACTTTAATCTTGGTACACATTTTGCAGCTCCTATGAATGTTTCTTCAATTTATAAAATTCACGTTCAGATTTTACGAAACCAAACTGGTTTATCAAGCTTCTTAACTATAAGCTTTTTTTCTGTAACTGTAAGCTATTTGTGCAATATTTTGTTTGATGTTAGAACGGTCAGTGTGTTCGTTCTAGAATTTAATTAACACAACAATAATCGTTCGAGCCACAATTAATGGAATCCTCGGAGTTATTTCCTGTTTCTTCTAATGTTTTCTCAATTACTAATGTCGATATCATTCGAATGAGTGGCCAAGAAATTAACTACTAAATAACAAATACGTAGGTCTTCAGGAGAATTAGGTGATTTCAGTTGTATACCATGTATTCGTATTTCATCCTTGCAGGTTTGAAAACATTAATAGGATCTCTCATTACTGTAAAACTCTGGAACCTGCACAAATACAGACGCTATCAGCAAGGATATATAAGGAAAGCACTAAGAAAATTATTTCAGTTGTATCTCGATTGTTACGTTTACCCGATCTCGTAAAGGCAGCTGCTTACTGTTATGGACACTGAATGAGTTGCAAATCTAAGCAAATAATAACTTTATCACAGAAACTAACAAAGGAAACTGAAATTCGCTACTCACCTGTCTTACTGTGCATAGCCGGCAAGAGTGGCCGAGCGGTACTAGGCGCTACAGTCTGGAACCGCGTGACCGTCACGGTCGCAGGTTCGAATCCTGCCTCAGGCATAGATATCTGTCATGTCCTTAGGTTAGTTAGGTTTAAGTAGTTCTAAGTTCTAGGGGACTGATGACCTGAGCAGTTAAATCCCATTGTGCTCAGAGCCATTTTTTTATTGTAGATTACTATCTATTACAGCTAGAGTAGGTGTGTAAATTTCTCTGGCTACGAACTGGGCAGTTTTTAACATTAAAAAAAAATACTTGCAGTGTGTCCTAAGATCTAAAATTTTGACATATTGCTTCTTTTGCTGTATTCTCCTGTACAAAAAGTTTAATTGTAGGTTTTGACATGTCGGATTGGACCGTACCCTTGTTACTTCGGCAGTATCCCTCTGCAAATTCCATGTCCAGTTTAGTCATAATTATGTTCAGGTCCATTCGATTGTCTCCTCCATTGTGCTTTGTCGTCTTAATCTACAGGCAAAATGAGGGAAAGTCCATTACCCACACACACACGGGCATGCAGATACTAGCCCTCGATCTTGGTGCCTGACGATAAGTTTTTTTTTCAGGCCCTATTTATGCAGTTACACTGCGCAGTCCACTTAGATTTCATTATTCTTGCAGTAACGTTGTCCTCAATAACTCAGTTACCTGTATTATCTCTGAGAAATTTTATGCTGAGCTAGAACTATGTATTATTGTGTTTATTCATTTTTTGTCTATAAAGTAAAAAATTGTCACTATCTGAGATGGAGATACTTTGTTCTTCTTAGAGGCACCTCCTTCACATCATGGCGGCTTGATGGCCATATCTGTGGACATTCATAGCACGACAATGTTTCCCTTATGTAGCCTAGCTCTAATACGAAGTCATTGCCGCTTACTCAGAATGCTACAAAAGTTCCGAGCAACGTTCTGTCTGCAAGGCATCAAAGGTGAAACAAAACCAAAAACAACTAGATGTCACGACATTTTGCCTTCAGTCAATATCAAGCTGAAAGAACTAATATTGGTGCATTCACTTTGTATAGAAAGTGAAAAATGCATAGAGGCACAGAAGCCGTACTTTAGGTCTGGTATTATGTGGAAGAGTTTACACTCATATGGTGCTGTTGAATTATGCGCTGCAGCAGTCTTCTGCTTCTTTAGGGCCGAGCAGTTCTAGGCGCTTCAGTCTGGGGAACCGCTTACTAGATGTTCCTGGGTGCGTTCGAAATAATTCGCAACTGACTACAGAGACGAATGCAGTATTGCATCCGAATGCGATGAAGACATCTCCTCCAGTAGGTGCTGTTGCTGTTGTCTTCAGTCCTGAGACTGGTTTCATGCAGCTCTCCATGCTACTCTATCCTGTGGAAGCTTCTTCATCTCCCAGTACCTACTGCAGCCTACATCCCTCTGAATCTGCTTAGTGTATTCATCTCTTGGTCTTCCTCTACGATTTTTACCCTCCGCGTTGCCCTCCAGTACCGATTTGGTGATACCTCGATGTCTCTGAACATGTCCTACCAACCGATCCCTTCTTCTAGTGAAGTTGGCCACAAGCTCCACTTCTCCCCAATTCTGTTCAATACCTCCTCATTAGTTATGTGATCTACCCATCTAATATTCAGCATTCTTCTGTAGCACCACATTTCGAAAGCTTCTATTCTCTTCTTGTCTAAATTATTTATCCTCCACGTTTCACTTGCACACATGGCTACACTCCATACAAATACTTTAAGAAACGACTTTCTGACATTTAAATCTATACTCGATGTTAACAAATTTTTCGTGTCAGTAAATTGTAACTTTTAACACTCAGAAGCCGGCAGGTATAGCCGAGCGGTCCTAGGCGCTTCAGACTGGAACCGCGCGACCGCTACGGTGGCAGGTTCGAATCCTGCCTCGGGCATATATATTTGAAGTCCTTAGGTTAGTTAGGTTTAAGTAGTGGTAAGTGCTAGCAGACTGATGACCTCCGATGTTAAGTCCCATAGTGCTCAAAGCCATTTGAACAATTTTTTCTTCATCAGGTTTACTGAAAAACACGGGCTCGCCGACATCAGGGCTGCGTTCTTGGCGATAATCTGTTGCAGCCGATCACCACTGAGAAATGAGAACAAGAAAATACTGCATTGATCGACACCGAAGAGCGGCTATAATTATGAGACTTCAGGTGGGTTATACCACAATTACAGACATGCACCCCCTCGATATTTGGAAGGGAAGAGAAGATCAGGAATTTATTTTCAAACTGACGAGAACAAAGCTCGTTAATGTATACACACAACCTGCGTACTCTCTCATAGCGTACGCCAAGGAATGTTACCCGTGGTCGCGTTAAGCTCCTTTTTGCGCAAAATCCCCTCTCGGGGCGTCCCCGGAATACAATACGCTCACAGCTCAGAAGCGCGACATTGCAATAGGGCGACTGCGCTGCAGGAATTTCAAGCTGCCGTGCCACGCCGTGGAGAGCAGACGGGCTTACAAAGGGCAGCTAAACTAAATCAGGGCGTGCGCAGAACACGTAGTACGCGTCCACTCCACAGCGCCACGCTGTTCCGCTTTCAGGACAATACACGCTGCTCCGCCAGCTGGTCCGCGTTACAACGGCGGCTGCTGCGTTCGTTAGCTGGCCTTGTTGTTAGAGTAGTTGTCGGGGTAACGTATGCGTTAATTCCCTAGGAAACCTAGTTGTCTCCGTACGCCGCAAGGTGCTCCGCGTCAGTGCTGTTACTGAGGTAAGTACTTTTCGTATCGACATCAGCATCATAAACTCATCGTAATCATCAGCCGTTTGACACCCAGATCTTACACTGAAACTGCCGTCAAGTCATTGGAATGTGATATGACTTGAGAAAAGTTCCACTGGTCATTGCATCAATGCATGTCTGCTTACTCACGAGTTTAATCTGCCACCAAGAACTTGTAAACATCAGAAACTTTCATGTGAACACAGCGTAACGTAAATAATAATACACTCCTGGAAATTGAAATAAGAACACTGTGAATTCATTGTCCCAGGAAGGGGAAACTTTATTGACACATTCCTGGGGTCAGATACATCACATGATCACACTGACAGAACCACAGGCACATAGACACAGGCAACAGAGCATGCACAATGTCGGCACTAGTACAGTGTATATCCACCTTTCGCAGCAATGCAGGCTGCTATTCTCCCATGGAGACGATCGTAGAGATGCTGGATGTAGTCCTGTGGAACGGCTTGCCATGCCTTTTCCACCTGGCGCCTCAGTTGGACCAGCGTTCGTGCTGGACGTGCACACCGCGTGAGACGACGCTTCATCCAGTCCCAAACATGCTCAATGGGGGACAGACCCGGAGATCTTGCTGGCCAGGGTAGTTGCCTTACACCTTCTAGAGCACGTTGGGTGGCAAGGGATACATGCGGACGTGCATTGTCCTGTTGGAACAGCAAGTTCCCTTGCCGGTCTAGGAATGGTAGAACGATGGGCCCGATGACGGTTTGGATGTACTGTGCACTATTCAGTGTCCCCTCGACGATCACCAGAGGTGTACGGCCAGTGTAGGAGATCGCTCCCCACACCATGATGCCGGGTGTTGGCCCTGTGTGCCTCGATCGTAGGCAGTCCTGATTGTGGCGCTCACCTGCACGGCGCCAAACACGCATACGACCATCATTGGCACCAAGGCAGAAGCGACTCTCATCGCTGAAGACGACACGTCTCCATTCGTCCCTCCATTCACGCCTGTCGCGACACCACAGGAGGCGGGATGCACGATGTTGGGGCGTGAGCGGAAGACGGCCTAACGGTGTGCGGGACCGTAGCCCAGCTTCATGGAGACGGTTGCGAATGGTCCTCGCCGATACCCCAGGAGCAACAGTGTCCCTAATTTGCTGGGAAGTGGCGGTGCGGTCCCCTACGGCACTGCGTAGGATCCTACGGTCTAGGCGTGCATCCGTGCGTCGCTGCGGTCCGGTCCCAGGTCGACGGGCACGTGCACCTTCCGCCGACCACTGGCGACAACATCGATGTACTGTGGAGACCTCACGCCCCACGTGTTGAGCAATTCGGCGGTACGTCCACCCGGCCTCCCGCATGCCCACTATACGCCCTTGCTCAAAGTCCGTCAACTGCACATACGGTTCACGTCCACGCTGTGGCGGCATACTACCAGTGTTAAAGACTGCGATGGAGCTCCGTATGCCACGGCAAACTGGCTGACACTGACGGCGGCGGTGCACAAATGCTGCGCAGCTAGCGCCATTCGACGGCCAACACCGCGGTTCCTGGTGTGTCCGCTGTGCCGTGCGTGTGATCATTGCTTGTACAGCCCTCTCGCAGTGTCCGGAGCAAATGTGGTGGGTCTGACACACCGGTGTCAATGTGTTCTTTTTTCCATTTCCTGGAGTGTATTTGCCATCAGATTTAATGGATAGGTTATGTATAGGTTGATTTGGTATGCCCGATTTGTAATATTTTGTATGTTTTGTAATCCTGATACAGACAAGTTTAAATGTTGGCATCTACTTTGCCGATAGATGTCAGACCTTTTGTCATGTAACAATCAAAATATTGCTAACTACGTCAGTAAGTGAGAATTGTAGAACAGTTGAGAAGTTCACTGACTTTGAAATAAAAAATGTACAAATGTGTGTGAAATATTATGGGACTTAACTGATAAGGTCATCAGTTCCTAAGCTTACACACTACTTATTATCCTAAGGACAAACACACACACACCCATGCCCGAGGGAGGACTCGAACCTCCACCGGGACCGGCCGCAAAGTCCATGACTGCAGCGTCCCTGACCGCTCGGCTAATCTCGCGCGGCCCTGATTTTGAAGTTAGCGTAAAATGTTTCGTATCAGATTTTGTGAAGGAGAAACTTTATTTTGAATACAAGTTTCTAAATGAACATTCGGTCTTAGTACATCCCCTTATCGGTACCTCATCCTCTTCCACATCGTGTCTATCTTAATCCACTGAATATTTTTTAAAAGGAATGATTTTTCAGCCAGAATCAGAAAAGTATTAATGTTTGTAACAGCTTTAAGGCGGACGGCACTGCACAGCGCTCAGCCAATATCCAAAATCATCACTGAACATTTGCAAGGTTATTCATTTTTCAAGTAATCTACTAATATGATTCGTATGAAGCTATTTTACGGCCAGCATTGCAAATCCGTGTGCCAAGATGGAATATTTTTTATGTCTATTGTGGAGAGAGCAAACAACAAGATTATATCCATTGCGACTCAAAAGCTATAAAAACTTTTTTTCATTGTGTATTTGCTTAGGGAAATCAGTTTATTGCATACAGCCATAGAACTCCATGCACACGAGACTAAGTAAATATCAAAGGGATTGATTTCATAATAGGTATTACATACTGTTTTTCCACATTAAGCTGTTTAATTTTTCTTTGGATTATAATAAAACTGATTAGGCACAACTTTGGATAACACAAAGTTATTTTTAAAGAACGTTACACAAAACATTACGCATTGTACATACATTTACAAACATGAATAATGTAATATAATTAAAAGAACGTTACACCATTATAGGATTACTCTGTTGCCCGTCTGTTCAGACCTCTTTTGTCAGGAACGAGCAGATGCATCAAACTGAAATTTGTCACATTCTAATAGCTACCAACCCTTGATGGTGTACAATTGGAACTTCTAAGTCAGTGCAGACGAAAGATACTCGTAGCCTACTCATCAAAACCTACAGTCGAACTGTTCGATATACATAACTAAGTTCGTACGCAACTCTCACAGCGCCAGTCCTATTCGCAATTGTGCGGTTTTTCAATATATGCTCTGACATACAGTTAATTACATTCTGTGGAAAGACTATTCGTAAAATGAGGGTGGCTTCTCCAATAGAAAAAAAAACATATCACATGAGTTGTAATAGGAAGTCTTAGCAACGACTGCAATAGAATTTTAGAACCGCCTAGTGGTAGTTACGGACGCTAACCACCAAACCTTAGTAACTGTTCTTTCGTCAGTCCTTTATAGCTTGTGAGTCATGTAGTTAATTGTTTATATATTTATTTCTTTAGTTAGCTCGCAAAATCGTTGTCAGAGCTCTTCGTTCTCCGAAGCTTTCAATGGTTACAACTATGACACATACTCGATGCAGTAGCCATTTTCTATACGTTATCTGTCACATCACGTGCCAAAACCACCACAAATAGATACTGAATGTATGCCGTGAGTGTATTCGATATCAAACGTAGTACAGGCACTTCTGGATGACAGCGTGCTATCGAACCGCGTCATGCTACATTATTTGGAAATATGGAGTGACTGTTGAAAAGTGTTGGTGGCGTCTTAGCTAAACTCGTTAACACTGTTAGTGACTTCAATTAGCGCTGATTGTGAATGTAGTGTCATGTGTAACGCGAACGGCCATGCTATTTCATAAATGTCTGAGGTATCGAAATAAGGTATTCTATAATTGATAGAGCTCAAAAGACATAAGTATTTTCCGGTACAGTCTTTTTCCAAAGAGCTTTCAACTACTGAGATGCTAACGCTAATTTGTTATTTTAGGCAGGCCCTATACCACAAGGGATCCAGCTACAAGATGTGAACATTACAAGACTAGCCCATGCAGATGATGTAGCACTAATAAGTAGTTCCAAAATAGAATTAATTAGAATGATGCAAAATTACTACAAAATTGCTGAGAAAACAGGATTACAGGTTAATGAAGAAAAGACAGAATACCTGCCCATGAGTAAGAAAACCAGAAAAGATGCGCCTCTGGCTGTAGATGGATTGAATTTCAAGACTATTGACCACTTCAAGTACCTAGGAAGTCTTTTTTGTTGTAACAACAGAACATATATAGAAATAGATGCCCGTTTATCAACAGCAAACAAGACACGTTACTTTCATCAAAATTCTAATAAAAATATCACATAGCAGTAATTTCAAAATCCGCTTGTATTACTCGACCATTATACCTGTGATGTTATATGGATGTGAAACATTAATATTTAGAAAGAAAGGTGAAGAAAAGCTGTTAATACTCGAAATAAAAGTGCTAAGGAAAATGTTTGGACCTGTATACGACGAAAATAACATGGAATGGAGAATAAGAAGAAATGAATTAAGAGGGCTTTTCAAACACCGTAACAGTGTCGAAGTTTTCAGGAGGAGAAGGTTGAATAGGGCAGGCCATGTAGCAAGAATGACAGAGAATAGACTACCTAGGATGGCATTCAGCAAAACAATAGAGGGAACGAGAGGAAGAGGGAGACCCAGAATCAGATGGCGGGATAACATTCGGGAGGGCACAACTAGGATGAACAGCAACAACAACTGGACAAACAGTGCATTGGACAAGCAGAAGTGGAAAAGGCTCATAGAGCAGGCGTATGGTCGATGAGGCCCTTGCCACATGTAAAGTAATATACCATTCATGAAAAAGAAGAAAAATGAAATTAGCAAGATATGTGTGTCGTCACAGCACATGCAGAACAGTCACAAATGTTGAAAAGACGAATCCATTTGCTAGATCGTTGGTAGAAGACGTAGTACCCCTGCGAGCAAGGAATCCAGTCTGCGTCCTCACCAACATCGTTTGTCGGTACCGTAAAGTATGTGTTCCGGGAAGTACAATCAACTTATGCATGTGGGTTTGACACTTCCGGTTAACACTACAATATAGCGATGAAATATTTCATAATAAAAACAAGAATAGTTTTCAGCTGTGTACAAATTGGGTTAAAACAATTTACATTACAACAGTACGAAAGTAAGTCACTAATAACTGCCATTTTGCTCTGATTGTCTTTATGTTGACTCTACCGCTTTGTGTTTGCTCACTAGCCGTGGTCTTCTGTGGTAAATTGCAGTATTGTCACATCAGTCCACATTGTGCTGTTGCCACAAATTTTGCCACTCACCATAGAAAAACAGCCTTCTGTACCTTTTTTTCCTTGTGGTCTGAAGGTGTTACAAGAGCAGCAGTTCTTACAAGACTTTCAGTACAATACGGGGACAATGTTTTTTCTGGAGATCGACTGAAAACATTTGTAATAATTATTAACCTCCTGTGATCACATGGGGAAGACCGGAGATCTATCTTGAGCATACAAAACGGCATGCTCGTCCAGTGTAAATCAGACGTTCCCCACTGATCCCGTGCAACACAGCGTAGTAAGCAGACACTGTCAATAATAATCAGTTAAATAATAAGCGAACACACTTACTTTAGTTCATGTATTAAATTACTTCTCATACAGAATCTCATCAAGATGGCGACTAGCTCAACAATACATACATATACATCCTCCTTCTTTCACGGCTAATCGGCAAGATCCTCATTCTTTTCATAAGAGAAAACAGATAGCAGAGAAGCTATTCCATGAAGTAAATGGACGCTCCAAGGAATAATAGGGCTTGAAACTACTTTTCATTGATAATAATCGTATATTAAAGTTTAGGTATCGGTAAGATAAGAAGAGATATTTCGAGATATGTACTGAGTTATATAATTTATAAAATTTCTGAAAATATCGCGGAGAGACCGCTGCAAGAGACATTACAACAGGTCAGTGTTTATCAATGAACTAACAGTTCAAAAGTGGTCGAAAGAGCTTGAAGGACGAGGGAAGACCAGTGTATCCAGGTGCCAAAATTGAACAAGTACGTGCCTTGATTCTGAATGCATCTGAGGACACTTTAAGAGTCACTGAATTCAGCCCCGATCAACAGGCGAAGGGAATGGTGCATACATGACTTCCTATGCATCCAAAGCCTTTTTTCGGGCGGTATCTGAACTACATTAAATGTATTCGCAATTGTGACTATGGATAATCATCACCTGTAGTGTGGAATTTGTGCCAGATCGGGACTGGAACCCGGATTTCCAGCTTACAGCGAGCGGTCACCTCACGATTTGGCTACACATGCACAACACACAGCCAGAGCCAAATGTCCATATGTTTTCAATCTGGCATCTACAATCTGTAACTACACATCCATTATATATATACCAGTACAGGTGAGATAGTTGGATGAAAGTCACTTGCCCGGTGTTGGCGGATAAATACGATATTTCAGTGCCTTTGTCATTCCAAAGTTCCTTTGGCACTTTTGCGACTGCAGCCGTTACGAAATACATTAAATGTATTCGCAGCTGCGAATATGGAAAAATTTTCGTTGTCATCATTCCATTCTACCGCTTATGGTTGTCCGTATTCGCAACTGCGAATACATATAACGTATATAATACGTTAATACATATAACGTATTTAATACTGGCTTTAGTCCCCATAGTGCATGGTCATTTGGTCATGCACGCATATCCAAAGGAACTTCGCCTCGTAATTCGGAATGTTGTTTGCTTTTATTGCAATAAATTGTAAAAATTGAATGAAGACATTTCTTCACTTCACTGGTATTTTTTATCATTTAGCAAAAAAGAAAAAAAGAAGTACTTTCGAAGGTATAGTGAACACTCCACATACTTTTTGACAGAACAAATATAGTGGTACAGCGTATAATTCCCCACTGACTTTTGAAATAATTTTGAATCATTGTTCCGACATGTACAGGTTTTGGGGACGGTGGGTTAAATGAGGATATATTCGCCGTTGTCTACAAGAGCCTGGAAACTTCTTTTTCGGTCAGCCAGAAAGCGATGGAGAACATACGGACCGTAATATACAGTCTGCAAGTTCACATACTTATTGTGCTCACTGAAACAAAATCTTCCTACTAGCTAATTACCGAGTGGTATCAGGAATTACGATTATAAACAAAAGTTATGAATTCTGACTGATTAATATTTTGAATGGAAGTTCGCGCTACACAAATATAGTAATATTCCTAATAATAATAAAAAAGTACCTGCCATAAACAGCACTATGAACAGTTCAGGGGTGACCTCTACGGTGAGTTTCAATTAAAATGATCTTTCGCCCTGACTTTTAATCATCAAAGTTAATTGCTCGCCACAAAAAAGGAAAAACAATCTAACTTTTTGCCATGTGGTTTTTTCAACGTTGCAGGTGGCACACAAACAATTGCTTCCGTGAAATCTAAGCGATCCCGGATGGCTTATAGTCCTCTAGAGTTCACTTCCTATTTTTACTCGAAAACATGCATTTGATGGCAGCCTGGCTGTGATGTCAGCCGAGGTGGCGCGTAAGCCGACGTGTGAGTGAGGCGGACCGATTGATAGCTGGGTGCGAAATGTGTCTCAGTGCCTCTCTGGTCGTTCGGAACATTTGCCATCAACCGCTGTAAACACGGTCATCTACCCGGCCGCTTTCTCAGACACATAATATTTAATAATTCTGTGGTGAATCGGTTAACAATCATTGTAATTGGAGTTAAGTTTGATTTAGATACTGAAAAAGTTTTACCTCCACTTCATTTAAAGTTCACCGCTTCGAATTTTTAGAACGGAAACGACAGTAGGACATGGCCTCTGTACTAAAGCTTTAAGAGAGCTTGTATTTATTGTTGCTGACATTGAAGTCTTGATCCTTGCTATTGCATTATTATTTAATAGATGTAATCATGTTCCGTAATAGGAACTTTCTACCTTTAATATAAATGATACTCAATGTATTACAAATAGGTAGGTTTTTGTTCCAAATTTAGTTTTTAGTAAGTTACTCGAAAACTATTAGAGGTAGCTCAATGGGGTCACAGAGTTAATATTTTTGTATCAAACTGAAGTTAATAAGAATTTCCATCTTTTTTAATCTAATATTTAGCGCCTTCAATTTCTCGTAAAACGCCGACTTTGACCAAAATATTGCTCTTATCAAGTTGAGACTTGTAATAGTTACTTGTGACGTACACCTGCACATTCTGTTTTGGCTTTCTAGCTTTATTATTTAGCGTCCCTTGTTTTCTTCCTTAAGCAATGTATTTAGAGAAATACATTCCTCTGATCATTCTTAGATTTAACAGTTTTATCGTTAATATACCGAAGCATATATTGACAAAGTTTGAAAAAGCTAACTTTTAATTTCATCCTCAGATTATGACGCAATATTTTGTATGTTACACGTAAACGCGTTATGATAATATGGCGCTAGTAGCAGTGAATTGGGGTTAAACCTGGCACAATCGCTCGCCTGTGCATCTCTCAAATGATACAGTGATTGTTTCACCACGTCACCTCCTATTTATTTTTGTGGAAAATATTATTTGTTGAACAAAATTAAATATTAGAAACAAGTGATGTTACTATAGCTGACCTCTGATATTTTACAGATACTTATCTTTTTTAGTGGGTCTCAGTTATCATTTATTTATTTCAGCCATTATTTTGCCATCAAAATTTTTCTTAATACACCACTCACAAAATGAACTACACATGTGTTTTTACAAATCATGTACTAATCATGTACTAAAACTACATAGAAATGTGAAATAAAATTTTCGATTATAACAAAATTACTTTTTGTAATTTATATTTTTTAGTCTGCACCTGAAATGAAACTTCCTGGCAGATTAAAACCGTGTGCCCGACCGAGACTCGTACTCGGGACCTTTGCCTTTCGCACGCAAGTGCTCTACCATCTGAGCCACCGAAGCACGACTCACGACCGGTACTCACAGCTTTACTTCTGCCAGTTTGGAAGGTAGGAGACGAGATACTGGCAGAAGTAAAGCTGTGAGTAGCGGGTGTGAGTCGTGCTTCGGTAGCTCAGATGGTAGAGCACTTGCCCACGAAAGGCAAAGGTCCCGAGTTCGAGTCGCGGTCGGGCAAACAGTTTCAATCTTCCAGGAAGTTTCATATCAGCGCACACTCCGCTGCAGTGTGAAAATCTCATTCTGCACCTGAAAGACAAACAAAAATGATTTCACTTTTCAGTACTCACTTATTTAATCACAATCATAGGCACCATTGTTAGCATCTGTATGAACCACTTTCACTAAAACATTAAAGGCAGAGGGTGGGAAGTTACCAGAAATAATTTTTCTTTTTTTTATTTATTAGTTGGAAAACTGCTTTTAACTTTTTCAGACTGAATATTGGCAATACATTATTTCATAAAATTGTGATGTTTTACTTCATTATTAAGCTTCAATCACAATCTTTGATATTTTTCTTCTTTTCTTAACCATATCTATTATGCTCTTAAAGGTCAACATATGATTTTTTATTTAGTCACAGTTTGAGCTAGTTTGCAATTTACTAATTTATTAATTTACAAGATTGAGTAACTTTTTTAAGTTCTACCTTCATATGGCTCAACTATCGTAAGGATTAGCATGCTAAAGAAGTCATCTGTTGGTCAGTTGTTACTTTGCTTGGTCACACACAATCAAAAAATTGTTTTTATTATAAAGTAAAACGCTCTAAAATCTGCGTATCTTAACAAATTCGTTTACTTGTATTGTTATCTGCCTTTATCTGTTAACTGGCCATCTGCCTTAAGCAAGATTACGCGTTTCTCAAACCTTTTTACGAGACATGAAAATTACTCATCAATTTTTCAGCATTTTACCATATATGTCAGCCTGCTGACTTAATTACTTCTGTTTCTCTCTACTTTCATTTATCTATTTATTTCTAGCTTATTTCTCCCTTTTAGTTTCATCAGCCGACAGGCCTCATTATTTACATATGCTTTCGGTCCGATCCTTACACCACTTCCACACATCTCCTTTAATTAATATCAAAACGCTTTAACTTGCCTCTAGGGGCACCATTTTATTACTCTCCCTTACCTTCAGACGACCTTACTCCCAACTGAAAATTATTAATGTACGCAGAGTGTTGTAACCACAGAAAAGCCAAGTCTAAATGCAGTTGTTCTCAGACGATACACCAGAAATCATACGGGGAGATAGAGTTAACAGGGGACGCCAGGCGTGTCAGAGGGGTCACAAAAGATAACGACGCAGCCAGATAGCTGAGGCGGCGGTCCAAGCGGCCAGGCAGCTGCGCGTGATAAGCAAGGAAGCAGACTCAGCTATTAAGATAAACAGGGCGCTCTGGGCAGGTCCCTTAATAAACAATAACTTGCAGTATCAACACTCTTGGCTAGAGGGAGAAGTCTGGGAGCGGAGAGAGAAAGAAAGAGGGCCCTAGGTGAGGACCGCACTACGTCATGAGGAGCCAATGAAGGGCTCAGGACGCAGTGCGTGACCATATAGGGAGAGGCCCCTCTACCCCTCCACCCAGCTTCTGAAGAAAAGTACTGAAGTTAATACTAAAACAATCCCTAATAAGGAAAAGTTGCACTCGACGCTACGTCATGCCAAGCGCTGGCGGGGTCGAAGGGGAAGAGCTAACAAAACTCGGAGGCACGCCGCTCCGGGGAGCTCTCTCTCTCGGGTTTAGGCAGCGACGGTAGCCAGCGTGAGTAGCAGCCGACTTGGGCTGAGGGCGGGCTGCAGGCAGACAGTTGGAGATAGTCGCCGATGAGCGTTTAGGCAGCGACCGCGGGACTCTGACGTAGGGTGCTAGTGTGGGCAGCAAAGTGCTGGAAAGTTCTATCAGGCAGCCAGAACGGTGGAAGTCAGTCACCGTCTCTGTAATGGGCTTGGCTATTCTGTAGGTACAATCACTACGCAGTTAGGGTGATCTGTATTCTTTATGAATAAATTAGAACTTTTATAACGTCCATACGAGTTTACTTCTACCAACATCCTAGCCTTGTACCTTCACACCAGGGAAGTTAACATCTTAGCCAGATCAAAAGTCTCCCTCTCAATTAGGTCAACCGGCTAATTCCCGTTTACGAACCGTGTCGCTCAATCCCTCGCAAAACCCACGCTTGGGACGCGACAAGAGTTTATTGTTTCAGATTTCAGACATTTTCAGCTTCAGTTACTTCTCTTAATGCACAGTATTCCTTATTTTACAGATACTAATGTTTTTTAGTGGATCTCATTTATTATTTATTTATTTCAGCCATTCATTTTCCATCAATGGTGCTCAAAGATTCCCACTACTATTTTAACATTTAGAGTTTACTAGCCAGCCTAGGTGGCCGACCGTTTTTAGGTGCTACAGTCTGGAACCGCGCGACCGCTAGGGTCGCAGGTTCTAACCCTGCCTTGGGCATGTATGTCTGTGATATCCTAAGGTTAGTTAGGTTTAAGTAGTTCTAAGTTCTAGGGACTGATAACCTTAGAAATTTAGTCCCATAGTGCTCAGAGCCACTTTACCCATTTTTAGAGTTTACTACTACAAACCACCTGTCATATACTCCTGTAACTAATTTGGTGTTCCCCAGGGAAGCGTCCTGGGACCTCTGCTGTTACTGATCTATATAAATGACCTGGTTGACAATCTGAGCAGTTCTCTTAGGTTGTTCGCAGATGATGCTGTAATTTACCGTCTAGTAAGGTCATCCGAAGACCAGTATCAGCTGCAAAGCGATTTAGAAAAGATTCCTGATGGTGTGGCAGGTGGCAGTTGACGCTAAATAACGAAAAGTGTGAGGTGATCCGCATGAGTTCCAAAAGAAATCCGTTGGAATTCGATTACTCGATAAATAGTACAATTATCGAGCCTGTCAATTCAACTAAGTACCTGGGTGTAAAAATTACGAACAACTTCAATTGGAAAAGACCACATTGATAATATTGTGGGGAAGGTGAGCCAAAGGTTGCGTTTCATTGGCAGGACACTTAGAAGATGCAACAAGTCCACTAAAGAGACAGCTAGCACTACACTCGTTCGTCCTTTGTTAGTATATTGCTGTGCGGTGTGGGATCTTTACCAGGTGGGGTTAACGGAGGACATCGAAAGGGTGCAAAAAAGGGCAGCTCGTTTCGTATTATCACGTAATAGGGGAGAGAGTGTGGCAGATATGATACGCGAGTTGGGATGGAAGTCATCGAAGCAAAGACATTTTTTGTCGCGGCGAGATCTATTTAAGAAATTTCAGTCACCAACTTTCTCTTCCGAATGCGAAAATATTTTGTTGAGGCCAACCTACATAGGTAGAAATGATCAAAATAAAATAAGAGAAATCAAAACTCGAACAGAAAGGTTTAGGTGTTCGTTTTTCCCGCGCGCTGTTCGGTAGTGGAATGGTAGGGAGGTAGTATGATTGTAGTTCGATGAACCCTCTGCCAAGCACTTAAATGTGAATTGCAGAATAATCATGTAGATGTAGATGTAGATATAGATGTAGATGTAGATGTAGATTTGAGTGTAGTCATTTTCTGGAATAACACTTATTCACTAGGAAAACATTACATACTAATAACATACGCACAACATGAAAACACATATTCCTTACTTACTATGATTGGACAGAATATGGGAATGAAACCCGAAAGGGATGTATAGTTTTATCCAGCTTCGATCGCACATTATGCCAAACTGTGTATCTGACAAAGAATGGCAGACTCCCAGCAGAAACCAGTTACTGCCATTTCTGAATCGCTTCAGATCTGCAATATTTGATAGACCAAGTTTTTTCTTACTTTTCGGGTATTCCAAACGGTATGCATCTGCATGAGACTTACCAGTTATCCGGAATGGTCCTCGACAAAACATGCAAAAACGTCTTCGTTCCCGCTGTAATTTCTTTAGTTTTGACTGACACTAGTTCACTTATGCTAAAACTAGTGGGGGAAGATATGCGTCTTGCCATTTTTTTCTGTTCTAAGCTCTTTTATCAGAAATTTGATTTATTTACTGTACCTAAGCCTCTATTTCTTCCAGGATATAGTTCTCTTCTGCATTAGCATCTTGCACATTATTATCGAGTTCAGTATCTTCCTGCAAGTATTCCTCGCTCTTTATTACTATCATAGGCAGTTTCCATGCTTCATTATTAATGCCTATATAATTTCCTACGAAAGGTTCTTTAATTAACTGAGAATCAGGTAATGTTAATACTTAGTGGTTCAGGTCAAAATTAATCCTTCCTTGGGAAGAACTGTAACATCACAAGAGGATCAATCCTTCCTTGCTATTTCGTTATGAAATCTGTGCCAGTTAACGTCTCAAAACTTCAGTTCAACAAGGATGTTCGATTATTCTGTCACCTATACCAAATTCTTATGAAAGATTCGTGCTGTGCCGGTCTAGAAACTTTTCCAGTAGCACCTATTATTCTTAAACCACTTACTTTCTTTCCAGTTAATTCACTCTTATTAGGAATAGAATCAAAAAAATTACTTCAACTATCCAGAAGACAACGCACTGTTACTTCTGAGTTGTTAGTTTTTATAATAGGTTGAGCTATTCTAGTTCGAAAAGGTTCAACATAAAAGTCTTCTTTTCAATCTGTTTCCAGCTAAAGTAGTTTTGTTCAGTTGCTAATACATCAGTCTCTACATTCTCAGCTGACTTTTCCCACCTGTCCACCGATTTGAAATGAAAGCACTCGACGATTTCCTCTACTTTCGTTTGCTGCACATCAGCTAAAATACTCTCTACCTCTGAGCAACTGCGTCCCTGCGCAAAATTGCTACAAGTAATAGTATCGTCGGCTTTTACAGTTTGTGGCAAATCAATAAAGGTAATAGGTTCCTTCACATATTTATTATCCACCAACTCCCTGTCTTCAAAACCTTGCAAAACTGATTCTGTTTCCTCGACAGAATGTTTAGCCTTCAGATTGTCATTATCGTCGAAGATGTAAGCCTTTATTTCATCTTCATCCTTATCAGATTCAAACCCATTACTTTGTTTCTCCCTATTATTTGTAGCATTTTCTTTCTCCTTCTTGACCTATTATTCTAAAGTGTCCAAAATATTGTCAGTTATATAATGTGAGTGGTTTAGCACATCACTGGTACTGTATGTTACTATTTCATCATTCTGGTGATCTGTCTGAGTCTGCTGATTCGCTGTGAGTTGTGTTTTAGTTATTGGCTGTGCAACAATTTCTACCTCGTGAGCGCCAGTTTCCTCACTGTCGGAACTTAGATTCCCACACGCGGTCTGTAGTTTTCATTTCATATAAAATCGGATGGGGTCGCATTCTGCTCTCCGTCTTGCCTCAACAGCACATTACGTTTATTTCTGCTTTCGCCATAAGCGAAAGCATGGTGGCTATCTACCTCCCCTTCTTCTGCTACGGCCTTGACCACGATAATTTGATCCTGTATTCTGAAGCGCCATACTTCTAACATTCACTTTCCCACAGACATATTTGTTGTTTACTTGTTATCTATAAGTACAGAAATGACTTTTTTCTGCCGGTAACAAGGAAGCTTACCACCTAGTCCCATGATAATCATTTCTGGTTTCATCTTTTCTGTCAGATATGCCAGCCGTGAAACCCACTTTCTAGATTTTTATTCACTAATGATCTGGAGCAAACTTTTTACCATTCCAGAGCTCTCTAAAAACATTTTTTAGTTTGTTGTGTGACCAGTACTCATTAAGAAATCCCGTTTTAAATTAAGAAGGAATTTCTCTCGTTCTGACCATTTGTAAGAAGGCAAAACATCCTCAAAATCATTCCAGAACTCTAAAGGGTGAATTTCATGTCTGGATCGAAGCGTAAAAATTAATAACATCCGACGAAGGAGGAGACAACTGAAGCAGCATGCTGTACTGTAGTATTACGAGACGTTCCAAACGTTACTCTACTTTCTCTGTTAGTAACACTAGTATTTAGTTCTTCTACTTGTAGTTCTACTGCTTCCACACTGTCAGAAAATCTTGTATCAACATCCTTACATAATTTCCCACACTCATATTTTACTTTCTTAATGTCTTTTTGACAAGCATTTACTCTCGTTATAAGGTGTCAGGCAAATCCAACACCTTCCATGAAAACCCTGACATGATAAGCAAATCTACTAGTATGTCACATAGCTCCGAATAAATCGTGACATTAAATTAACCAAAGTAATACAAGTAACAAGTGAGCAAATGGAATGCCACAGACTATCACAAGAATGCCTAAATGCATGTCGTACCTTCCCACCGTGAGGCAGACGCAGTTCTGAGGGGAGAAACGAGGACAGAAGCCGAGAGCAGAACCGTATTAAGCTAGAAGGCCCTACGATAAATATAACGTTTCTCATTGGATAGACAGAATTTTTGTAGGCGGAGCTTAAGGTTAACATTGAGACCCTGATTGGTCAGATGAAAACATAGCCAGTTTTTTTAAACTAACTTCGGTAAATTGTAGTAAAGAGAAGTTAGAGGAGAGTTGGTTCCGAGACGGCGAGCTGGATGGCTGCTGCGCCGGTCGCTGCCGCCCTGAAGCTCCTTAAACACCGACAAGGTACTGAACCCACGCGATGCCGCATTTTTGAGCGCATAAGGCTTCACTCAGAACTGCAGAAGTCTCATCTGTTACACCCCTTTTCTTTTTTTGCGTAATACTAGTGTCGATCGTTAATTAAAACTCAAGGTGTTCACATTTGCCACTTGAAGAACAGATCTGAAACGCGATGATTTTTCTTTTATATAGTTATTGAGAAGCCACATCAGCCACTGTAATTTACGACAAGTTAAATAAGTAATTAAAGATAATTGAGGGTAACTGTAGACCATTTTGATAGTTTACTCTTTTCTGAAACTTAAATTTAACCTAGATTATACACTCCTGGAAATTGAAATAAGAACACCGTGAATTCATTGTCCCAGGAAGGGGAAACTTTATTGACACATTCCTGGTGTCAGATACATCACATGATCACACTGACAGAACCACAGGCACATAGACACAGGCAACAGAGCCTGCACAATGTCGGCACTAGTACAGTGTATATCCACCTTTCGCAGCAATGCAGGCTGCTATTCTCCCATGGAGACGATCGTAGAGATGCTGGATGTAGTCCTGTGGAACGGCTTGCCATGCCATTTCCAACTGGGGCCTCAGTTGGACCAGCGTTCGTGCTGGACGTACAGACTGCGTGAGACGACACTTCATCCAGTCCCAAACATGCTCAATGGGGGACAGATCCGGAGGTCTTGCTGGCCAGGGTAGTTGACTTACACCTTCTAGAGCACGTTGGGTGGCATGGGATACATGCGGACGTGCATTGTCCTGTTGGAACAGCAAGTTCCCTTGCCGGTCTAGGAATGGTAAACCGATGGGTTCCATGACGGTTTGGATGTACCGTGCACTATTCAGTGTCCCCTCGACGATCACCAGAGGTGTACGGCCAATGTAGGAGATCGCTCCCCACACCATGATGCCGGGTGTTGGCCCTGTGTGTCTCGGTCGTATGCATTCCTGATTGTGGCGCTCCCCTGCACGGCGCCAAACACGCATACGACCATCATTGGCACCAAGGCAGAAGCGACTCTCATCGCTGAAGACGACACGTCTCCATTCGTCCCTCCATTCACGCCTGTCGCGACACCAATGGAGGCGAGCTGCACGATGTTGGGGCGTGAGCGGAAGACGGCCTAACGGTGTGCGGGACCGTAGCCCAGCTTCATGGAGACGGTTGCGAATGGTCCTCGCCGATACCCCAGGAGCAACAGTGTCCCTAATTTGCTGGGAAGTGGCGGTGCGGTCCCCTACGGCACTGCGTAGGATCCTACGGTCTTGGCGTGCATCTGTGCGTCGCTGCGGTCCGGTCCCAGGTCGACGGGCACGTGCACCTTCCGCCGACCACTGGCGACAACATCGATGTACTGTGGAGACCTCACGCCCCACGTGTTGAGCAATTCGGCGGTACGTCCACCCAGCCTCCCGCATGCCCACTATACGCCCTCGCTCAAAGTCCGTCAACTGCACATACGGTTCACGTCCACGCTGTCGCGGCATGCTACCAGTGTTAAAGACTGCGATGGAGCTCCGTATGCCACGGCAAACTGGCTGACACTGACGGCGGCGGTGCACAAATGCTGCGCAGCTAGCGCCATTCGACGGCCAACACCGCGGTTCCTGGTGTGTCCGCTGTGCCGTGCGTGTGATCATTGCTTGTACAGCCCTCTCGCAGTGTCCGGAGCAAGTATGGTGGGTCTGACACACCGGTGTCAATGTGTTCTTTTTTCCATTTCCAGGAGTGTTGATGTGATATGGCATAGGTCATCCTTTGATCGATTGTAGAACTTGGAAACCCATTCAGGGAATATTCGTTCAAATTTTTGTTGAACGCAGTTGGTTTTTATCATCCTGTATTCAAACATTTCCTTTTATCAATAGTGCAATTTATAAACGATGTTTTGTGAGTAGAATAAAATTTCCAATGGTAAACTTAACTGCTTTTTCGACGTTATTTTACTAGCTAACTAAAAATAGGAAAGCCTTGAACCCTTTCCACTAAATTTAGTTAGTATTTAGATTCTTTTACAGGGAGTGCAGTGGAGCTGACGCTGAGATCATTAAGTATTTGGTTATATCATCGATAGTCTCACTGAAATCTTCTGAATTCTACATGTCATGTGTGGTCTGGCGTCTCCTTACCAGCAACAGGTCCCAATTTCAAACTAGTTAATTCCCTAAAAAACTCACTCAGAGCGTAGTTGCGCAAAAGTGGCAGGGAGACACGAAATAGAACAATCAGACACCATCATGAATGTTTAGATCGTAGTTACTTCTTCAAATCGATTAGAGCATAATTCGGATTCGTTGCTTATTCTTTCTGACAAACTCCCCTCCATAAGTTCATCTACGTCAGAATTCTTTGCGAACTTCGCCAATCTCGGTTTTTAAAATACTATGCCATTTTTTTAGCTGTTGCCCTACCTTGACTTGCAGATCATGGTGATTGTTATCAATAACTTATCGCGAAAGGCAAAGGTCCCGAGTTCGAGTCTCGGTTTGGCACACAGTTTTAATCTGCAAGGAAGTTTCATATCAGCGCACACTGCGCTGATGCGTGAGTGAGTGAAAATCTCATTCGGAATATTATAATTTATGTCATTTAGTTTAGAGGTCATTTCATCCATTAGTTCTTTAATACTGGATTCAGTCTTCCTGTTCAGTTCTCTATTACAATCCTTCAATTCTTTACTACTAGATTCAATCTTACCGCCTTTTGTGATGCAATTCAAGTATACAAAACAGTATTTGCATCCAGTTAGGTGCCTCTGCATTACCACTTCGCATTTCCACCGATTTAAATGAGTTTCCATGTCCTCTGGAGTAGGCACGCTGAGAATACCTTGTATGTGACTTGTGTTAGTGAGGTGCCCCTGTAATTGTTCACACCTTAGGGGTCACCCTTTTTGTGCAGAGGGTGGATTAGTGCACATTTCCAGTCGTCTGGAAATTTTTAGGACGTCCATATGTTTGTCATGATCTGTGTGAGTTCTCTGAGTGAGCTTTGTCCGACGGTTTTCAGTAGTTCGGCCACTACAACGTCTTCACCAGATGTCCTGTTGTTTTTGAGGCTGAGGATGTGCCTGTGGAGTTCCCCTTTTGGTCGAGGGTAGTGAGTCTGTGTGTCTGCCTGTAGGTTCTTCGTCTGGGAATCTCTCTTTGGGTTCTGGGCAATTGAGAAGTTCTGAGAAGTGCTGTGCCAACATCTTGCAGCTTCCCTTGTTCGTCAGCGCCAATTCTCCCTCACTATTGCTAAAGCAGAGGCTCAGTGGTGTGTATCCTCGGATGTACCCTGTAAACGTCCTTGCTTTGTAGCTGCGGAAGTCGTCCTCTATAGAGTGTAGCTGTTCCTTCAGGTATTTCCTCTTGGATTGTCTAATAATTATTACTGTTGTCTTTCGTGTTTCGTTGAACACCTGTAAATTTTCTGGGAACTTGTTACTGTTGTATTTCTGATAAGCCAGTTTCCTAGTGACAAGTGCATTCTCACAATCAGTCTCCCACCAGGAGTTCTTGGTGTTCTTTTTCAGAGGACTGAGGGCTTGTGCTTTTTCTGTGACTTTTTGGCGAAAATTTTGCTTCATTTGTATGTTAGTTTTCCCAAGGCTCTTTCCGAGTTAGCCATCTTCTTCGTGTAAAATTTCAGTAGAGGAGTTTTCTTACAGAAAATTATGACTACTACAGTCATAATTAATGCTGGCTCCCCTGCGTGCCTGTATGTCATTGATTGTTATTATGATGTCTTTATCATAAACAGCGCTGTGAGCAGTTCTGAAGTGACCTCTTCGGTAACTTCCAATTCATATGGTCTTTCGCCTTGACTTATAATTATCAAAGTTAATTGTTCGCCACAAAAGTGGAAAGTAATCCCACCACTTGCCACGCGGTTTTGTCAACGTTACAGGTGGCACACAAACGGTTATTTCCGTGAAATCTGAGCGATCCAGGACGGTTTACAGTCCCCACAATTTCACTTTCTGTTTGTACCGAAAGCATGCATTGGGTAGCGGCCTGGCTGTGACGTCATCCGAGGCAGCGCGTAAACCGACGTTTGACTGACGCGGAACGATTCATAGCTGGGTGCGAAATGTGCCTCAGTGCCTCTCTGGTCATATTTATAAATGGGTGCAGCGGACAGCCGAATGGAACATCTGCCACCTACCACACGGTCAGAGCCTCTAAACGGGCGCTTTCTCAGACACATAATATTTAATAACTCTGTCATGAATCAATTTACAGTCTTTGCAATGTTAGTGGAGCCCAGTTAGCTTTAGTTACTGAAAAAGTTTCAGGTCGACTGCATTTAAAGTTCACCGGCTAGAACTTTTAGAACGGAACCGACAATAGAACAAGACTTCTGAACTAAATCTTCACGAGACCTTGTATCGATTGTTATTGGTATCAAAGTCTTGAAACATGTTATAGCTTTATTATTTAATGGATGTAAGCAAAGCGCTATAATCCGAACTTTCCATCATTAATGTAAATGATACCTACTCTGTTCCGAATAAGTACACTTTTGTTCCAAATTTAATTTGTAGTAAATTACTTGAAAACTAGTAGAGGTAATTTAATGGGTCACATAATTAATATTTCTATATCAAACTACAGCGCCATAAGAGTTTTCATCTGCCCGAGTTTAATATCAACCTTCAATGTTTCGTAAAAACGCCGATTGTGACCAAAATATTGCTCTGATCAAGTTGAGACTTTTAACTGTTAATTGCGACACATTCGGACCAATATTTGCCTTTATAGATTTATTATGTAGCACCACTTGGTTTCTCTTGAAACAATGTATTTATACTGAGGCATATATTGACAAAGATTGGAAAAGCTACTTCAATTTTTAATTTCAACCTTAGATTTTGATCCAATACTTTGTATTCTATGCACAGGCGCATTATGATGGCGTTGCGCAGTAGCATTGAAGTGAGGTAAGTCCCGCCACACTCGCTTGCCTCTACCTGTCTCATATGACACAGCGCTTGTTTCGCCACAAGGTAATTTAATAGACAGCTTTATTCCTACGTAAAAAAATTTTTTATTGCATAAACTTGTGATGGCGTGTACTGAGTGCAGATTATATTGCATTATTGTGTCGTGTTTATGTGTACTGCAAGATGTTTGCATCTTGAAATCACTACCTGTGATAATACTTTAAGAAATTTCAACAATTCAGCAACATAGATGCAGTGTGAAACAGGAAATAATCAAATGAGGGGGGGGGGGGGGGTGTTGATGTAAATTTTCACATCGGACTTGCTAAGTCCTTACGAATTACAGGATTTTGTAAATACGATCAAACTCTGGTTTTAATTTCGTAGCAGCTAAAAATAATTACTGTCTGTCAACAGTTCCGAGCAATTCACCTTCCACTTGCAATTGAACTAGGGTATACGAAAATTAAAAACTGAGCCATCTCACACTGATCCGAAACTACTCAAATGCCAGCAAGGGGTGTGGAAATTCTCTCCAAAGCGATCTTTCATTTTGTTTCACCGGTGCTAAGAAGACTAAGTTGTCTAATAAATTATTATTTTTGTCATTTGTCCTTTGTTATTGCGATGTCTGATTTTATTCATGTAATGCAATACAGTTATTTTGTTGGTTTCCTCTTTATGAATTTTCCACGTACACTTAATGTATAAATAAATGATGTAATTTTAAATTATAAATAAAATGAACAATGCCATACTTGGAAATTATTGTGCTTTTTCTTCATTTATTCATGTAATGAACGATAATCACGAGACATTCAACGTATTACTTGTGATAAAACTCTAAGGAATCTACCCCTTACTGCCCATGGTATGATATACTACATTAATTTTACCCCTTACTGCCCACAGTATGATATATGATACATTCAAAAAATTATAAATTTAAGGTCACTATCATAAATTGATATTCATAATGTTATTATTAACCCATGTAGGCAGTGGATCTGAAATTTTATCAAAATCTAAACAAAACAAAAAAATTATAATAATTCTGGGATATAAAGGATTAAAAAGGGTGTAAGACAGGAATGTAGTCTTTCGCCCCTGCTCTTCAAACTATACATCAAGAAGTAATCACGGATGTAAAAGAAACGTTCCAGAGCGGGATTAAAATTCAAGGTGAATGGATATCAATGATAAGTTTCACTGATGTCATCCTATCCTGAGTCAAGGTGAGGTAGAATTACAGGAGCTGCTGAATGGAATGAATAGTCTAACGGATACAGAATATGCATTGAGAGAAAACCTAGGAAAGACGAAAGTAATGAGACGTCACACTAATGAGAACAGCGAGAAACTTAACATCAGAACTGGGGATCAAGAAGTGAAAGAAAGGCAGCAAAGTAACCCATGACGGATGGAGGAAATAGGACATAAACAGCAGAATCTTACTGGCAAGAAGAGCGTTCCTGGCCACGATGTCTACTAGTATCAAACATAGGGCTTAATTTGAGGAACAAATTTCTGGAACTGCATGTTGGAAGCACAGCATTGTGTGTTAGTGGAATGAGGGCCTTGGAAAAACCGAAACAGAAGGAAATAGAAGCGTTTCTGATGTGGTGCTATAGAAGAACATTGCGAATTAAGTGGTTTGATGAGATAAGTAATGGGGAGTTTCTCTGCAGAATCGGCGGGAAAAGGATGATACGGAAAACATTGACAAGACGAAGGGACAGGATGATCGGACATGTTTTAAGACATTAGGGAATTACTTCCTTGACACTAAAGGGAGCTGTAGAGAGTAAAAACTGTAGGGGAAGATAGAGACTGGGATACATCCAGAAAATAACTGAGGACGTAGGTTGCATGTTCGGCTTGGAACACCAGAGTCTGTCCAGAGCACTGGCAGCAAGAATTAGCCCTACAGGCGATGATGGCTGCATGTTCCTGGACGGCAACCAAGGGCTTCCAGATAGGGAAGCGGTAACAGCGTAAGTGGATGCTGCAAGCAGCTATCTGGTTGGACAGCACGTAGTCCACATCATCGAGCTTGGCACCAGCAACTGATCCACAGTTGGCAGCGTCAGAGTCCCAGGATGGCAGGATGGTGACTGATTGAGTCATGTAGACTCGTAGACTGGCAAACTGGTGAACACGTGGTTTCATAGGCTAACATAGATCCTGATACCGGTGGCGGGTAGTCAACTACACCTTTGGCTAACTGTGAGATTAAGTTACACACGCTTGGTGCGTATTTGCTACTCCATCGGTCCTGGTCATGGAAGCCACAACATGTCTGTAGCTTAGATGTGAAGTAGCTGGGACACTGTCGTTTCAATGGCTCTGGCTTCCTGTTATGTTGTTGATATTTGTTGTTGATATTCCAACTATGGCTGCTTCCTGTAATGTTGAAACTAGTTTGAGTCGTAGAATAGTTCTTCTTGTATCAGCTTCTACCCCACGAAGCAGTACGTTGCATTAGCTTTGGTCTGACCTGTCTATGCGTTCCCTTTAATTATCAGTGTAAGTTACCTTCATGTTTCTCCATCCGCGCCAAATACATCATTTTTTGTGTAGCAACACATCTGGGATGGATCCATCACTTTAATCTTCATGGGCAGTTCTAAACAACAATTAGTTCGAGTTAATAAATATATCTATACCTCTGAAAACTGTGGGAAAGGCAGATGCCAGATACAAATTATAGAAGAATGCTTAGAAAATTCTAGCGTACGGAAAGTTGTTCGTTTTTTTTTTGTATAGCCTATTCTTGAGTACTATTCGTCAGCCGGTGGCCAGTACCAAATTACATTAATGGAAGAGATAGGAAAGATTCAAGGTAGAGCTGCATGATTTATCAAGTGTTTGCTTAGTCAGCGACAAAATGTCACAGAAGTACTCTAATATATCCGCCGTCCGCGGATTGGAAAATCTCAGAATGTGAGTTATAGCGTTTTTATTTAAACTAAAGTCTTTCTTCAAATTTTTCAAAGCAATATTCGTGAGGTAGGACTGATCCTAATAGTCTATCAAGAACTAAATCAGAGATTCTTCCAAACATAAACTGTCTGTAGTGACCATAAAACTTCACCAAACCAAGCCCTGGGCGTCTCGTGAAGAGCAGCGCGGAGTCCACGTTGCCATCACCGGTGTCCGAGGACGAGTAGAGGCCCTGCGAGGATGGCTCCGGTAGGTACGCTGGCGGCGTTGGACGGTGACGCGGCGGCTACTATGACACCAGTGGGTTCGCTCGGCGTGAACTGCCTCTCCAGGCTCCTGCGCCAGCCTGAATACTGATTGGCGCATGGATATGGCTGGCTCTATTTGCAGTCACGTATCGAGCGGAAGGAAAGAGGTCAACGGGTATAGCGACCTCTTGCGGCGCCGTGGACGCCTCCTGGTTGTCTCTGGGAAGCGTCAGTGTTTCCGGGACGACCGGCCAGGCTGACCCCTACCGGTCTGCTTTGCGGGAAGCGAGAGTTGCAGGCGCTTATTCTGGACACAGTATACTCAGCAATGATACCACAAGAATGACATTGTGCATTTCCTAGGACCATAAAAATTTCGAAGTCACCAGAGCCAGAATGAATTCAAGAAACATAAAGTTTTCACCAACTTTAATTTTTATTGTGTCATCAATCTTATGACTGTTTTAATACAGTACGCCACGATTTCCTCTTCTGAGTTATTCTGTTTACCTCAGAGTGTCACTCAGTTATTTGTCGTATGTGTTTTTGCTCTACAATTTTTGGATTATGTGGTTTTCTCAAGTATGACGGAAGTTAGGAGTCATTCTGACTCTTTTAATAGTTCATGTTGTGCATATACACTGTCTCACAAAAATATGAAGCTCGCAGAAGGGGAGGAGGTAACCAAATAAAAGTCGACGTCTTGGAAGGGCATGTGGCGTTATTTCAGTGATTACAGAATCGACTGAAATTTATCGCGAACTTGGCAGCATGAGCCCTCTCATCAGTTTCGCTTTGCACAACCTCTGGCCTTCATGCATGGACTGATTCGATTTGGAAAAGTGTCAAAGTGTTTGTACCCTCGCCTGATGCAACCTGGTCCACAAGTTTTGTAAATGGTTCTTGATATCCCGGATAGTACGGAGCAGAAGTCCGATGCTGCTCCCACAAATGTTCGATCAGGGACACATACGAGGATCTTACTGGAAACTGGGGTATCTCAAGATCACGCTTACAGTTCATAGACACACGTGTCATATGTTGACGAGTTTTGGGCTGTTGGAAAATGGCGCCATGATACTATTACACTAGAGGATGCAGGATGCCTATGATGTCCCCTGAAGCAGTCGTGGAGCGACGACTGCCAATACTATGGTATCAGGACTAGCACCACGGCGCCTCACAAAACCACTGGAAGAGTAAGATCTTCCTACATACTCGTTGGCTATAGTTATCTGAGGAAATGTAGAACGCGATTCTTCGATGAAAAGCAACGCAGTTCCATTCATTCGCACTCCTTGCTTCCCTTTCACAGAATCCCTCCAAATACAGCCATTTGTGCTGTGGTGTTAAGAACAGTTTACGTAAGGGGCAGCATTCCTAGTCGAGCTTCACTAGGTGCACTATTTGCTCTCGGATGGCAGGTGCAGAAATGAGGGGCATCCGTTGTGCCTGATTCACAGTATAGCGACCCTCCCTTGTGATGGTGAGATGTGATCGACCAGAACCTTGACGATGAGTATACGCATCCTTACCTTCTGGGCAATCCCAATTGGGCCACTGTCTCATCCAAATGTTCCAAAAATCCGGATACAGGACCATTAGACCCGCCAGAGAAATGGGGACTCACGATGGGGCCCCATTCAAAAATTGTCAGGTCCTGATAATGCTGTCTCACACGAATGCATGACATGTCTGTTTCGTTCACAGTGATTACTCAACATCTGTCGCCGTTCACGCTACTTATATGTCCTACCAGAGATGGTAATACTAAGAAGAAGAAACAACATTAGTACAATTTGGTGGCCATTCTACCCATTGCACAAAATTATTTACGTACCCCCCAACGGCTTCTACACGTACGGAGTTACATTGACATCCACCCATGTATTGTGGATGATTCAGTTTTTTTTGTCAGACAGTGTATTCCTTTCCTTAACCTTCCTGAAGCGTGATTTATTTTCAAAGAATATTCTTTAGAATTTATTTTATTTATTAGCGATTCATCAAGAACATTAACACATTTAATCACACTATGTAAGCATGGAAGTAATTGCCAGGGAGTAACTGACGAAATCATAACAAAATTCCTTTTAACAAATGGGAATTTTATTCACTTTAATAGTGCCTAAAAGCATTTTTTTTAAAGAAACAGATTTAAAATTATAATCAGAAAACATCATCTAAATATCAAAGTTACAGTTTATTCAGAGGCAGAAAGTAACACGTTTTGACTGTATGAGCTTTCGGGCAGAGAACCTTGCCGCTCTCTTTTGACACGGCCGTAGTTACGACCACTCACAACAGCCTCTGAAAGACTACACTGGTGCAAAATCTGCAACACAGCAGATAACTTTAAACTAAGAGTTTTTAAAAAAAATGGCTCTGAGCACTATGGGACTTAACATCTGTGGTCATCAGTCCCCTAGAACTTAGAACTACTTAAACCTAACTAACCTAAGGACATCACACACATCCATGCCCGAGGCAGGATTCGAACCTGCGACCGTAACAGTCGCGCGGTTCCGGACTGAGCGCCTTAACCGCGAGACCACCGCGGCCGGCTAAGAGTTTTGACAATTTACACAAGCACACAACTATGCACCCCCCCGTAGGAGGGATGGAAATGGTACAAAACACTAACAATTAAAATATTAACCTTTCCACCGAACGTGCAACTTCTAAGAAAAGTCTTATGGTGAAAGGGTTTCAGCTTTATATACTAAAATGATCATTTACATAAAAGCCCATGAAATGCAATCTTAAATAAATTCTACAAGGTTGGCCAAACAATAGTTAACATGCTCTGCAGTACACAGATACCGCCTCTTAAGATCATAGGCAATAATATCAAAGTTTCCAAAGACCAAAACATATTTCTGGTATTAGGCCGTTACACTCCGAGCAATAAATTCGTTAATACATCAAATCCGACAAACATGACAGAGGCAGCTACTAACGTACGGTAGATTGATGGGGATATTACCAAACAACCCGAACCGCAGGTTGCTCTAACCCACCCCTGCTCCACAAAGGAAAAACGGACCACCCAATTTATAAACAACCACCTTCCTGCGGGTGAGAAAACGGCGAAGAATGGTGAGACGACCCCAAAGCAATACGGCTGGTGACCTCACCAAGAAAACAAGTAGAATTTAACAAGAGTAAACCAAACAAGATATCACCAATAACTTAACTACTAATAAACTGCGATTTCTCGAGAAGACCTGGCGCAACACCCCAAAATCGCTCTCCCGAACCGTCCGCTGCCAGCCGCTTCAACGGACGCAGGAAGGCGCGCCGATCTCCTGTCTCACGGCGTCGCTGCTCGCACCGGCCAGACTGATGTCGTGGGTTGACTCCAGTTGCTCTCGTGTCGTCCACGAAGTCACTACCCCTCGCTATACGGAGCGACCCACTGGACTCACGTGGCGAGCTCAGATGCGCCGACGCTCAAGACAGACAAGTCATCTTGTGTCTCAGTGCGCGACCGACCATCCGATCGATCCAACCGCCAATGACCATTTCCTGAGCAAACTCGAGCAGACTGGCGGCCTAACGCGCAGACTCAGACGCAGGAACCTAAGCCCCGACCGGGCGACCACTCGCTGAGTTCTCTTACTGGCGGAGTGGAAAGACTCTCATTTTGCCGGCTTCAAAGGTTGATCCGAACGACAGACATACTAGTACTCCGAAAGACAGACAGACACTAACTGCCTTACAAATGCGGACGAGAGACAGACTAGCAAGCTAGCAAGCTGGGGACGAGAGACTGACCTAGACTGGCCGACTGGCGAGCTCATAGCGCCCCTTAAATGCACGTGATCAGGCAACCTTTCCCCTTTGCAACCAGAGGGAGACACCATGCTGCTATTGACACGGCGGCGCCACCGCCAGAAACGGAGGGCGACTGCATCACACAACGCGCTGCGGCGCGCTCTTCAAAACAGCAATTTTTACCACGTCTCACTTCCCATGAAAAACTTTCTTTTCCCTCCTCATTGTTTTCACTATAGTTTTGTAAAACCATATCTCAAACGCTTCGATTGTCTATTCTGGTTTTTCCCCTGTGCATTTCACTTATCCATTAAGTTCTGTACAGTACATCTACGTTCTCATAAATTTCTTTCTCGTATTAAGACTTATGGTTGATACATGGAGACTTACTTTGACGAATAATCTTACTATTTCTGTGGAACGAGGTATAGTGACCAAAAATTTAGAGATATTTGAGGATATGAATGTCTCATTTCCAGTGTGCCATTCGCAAAAGGGATCGGGAGGGGGTAAGACCTATTCCAATATACACTACTGGCCATTACAATTGCTACACCACGAAGATTTTCTGTATCCAGAAAGGTCCGTACAGGACCTGCAACATGCGGTTGTACATTATCCTGCTGAGATGTAGGGTTTCGCAGGGATCGAATGAAGGGTAGAGCCACGGATCGTAACACATCTGAAATGCAACGTCCACTGTTCAAAGTGCCGTCAATGCGAATAAGAGGTGACCCAGACGTGTATCCAATGGCACCCCATACCATCACTCCGGGTGATACGCCAATATGGCGATGACGAATACACGCTTCCAATGTGCGTTCACCTCGATGTCGCACAACACGGATGCGACCATCATGATTCTGTAAACAGAACCTGGATTCATCCGAAAAAATGACGTTTTGCCATTCGTGCACCAAGGTTTGTCATTGAGTACACCATCGCAGGCGCTCCTGTTTGTGATGCAGCGTCAAGGGTAGCCGGATCCATGGTCTCCGAGCTGATAGTCTATGCTTATGCAAACGTCGTCGAACTGTTCGTGCAGATGGTTGTTGTCTTGCAAACGTCCCCATCTGGTGACTCAGGGATAGAGACGTGTGTGCACCTTCCGTTACAGCCATGCGGATAAGATGCTTGTCACCTCGACTGCTAGTGATAGGAGGCCGTTGGGATCTAGCACGGCGTTCCGTATTACCCTCCTGAAACCATCGATTCTACTAACAGTCACTGGATCAGGACCAACGCGAGCAGCAATGTCGCGATACGACAAACCGCAATAGCGATAGGCTACAATCCGACGTTTATGGAAGTCGGAAACGTGATGGTACGCATTTCTCCTCCTTACACGAGGCATCACAAGAACGTTTTACCAGGCAACGCCCGTCAACTGCTGTTTGTGTACGAGAAATCGTTTGGAAACTTTCCTCATGTCAGCACGTTGTAGGTGTCACCACCGGCGACAACCTTGTGTGAATGCTCTGAAAAGCTAATCATTTGCGTATCATAGAATCTTCTTCCTGTCCGTTAAATTTTGCGGCTGTAGCAGGTCATCTTCGGGGTGTAGCAATTTTAACGGCCAGTAGTGCACTGTGCACGCTCCGTCACTCACAATATTGTTCCTTACAAAAAGCAGGCGTAGACGCGGATGGAGAGCGTGCTAGCGCCAATGACGCATTCCGCTGCGGCTGTCGCTCACCGACAGACATTTTTGCTGCCTCTCTGTCGCACTGTAACTGTACTCCCAGGTAACAGTTCCGCGTACCGCATACACGGACGTGCGGTGTGTCGTTATTATGGGTAGAGACGTTACGTGGACGGTACGCTCACCCCAGCTGTTGACTGAGCGGGGTCGCGGCGCTGTCGCGGTAATTACAGCAGCAGCAGCAGCAGCGGCAGCGGCACGGCGGCGTTCTGTGCTGTGCTGTGGCGCGGCAGGCGTGTTTGCGTGCGCGCTAAGCGGCCGCGGTGACACGCGCCGAGCGCCGGGCGCCGGCTAATGGAATTACTAAAGTCCCGGCCGCGCCGCGCGTCACACAGGAAAGAAGCGCAGCCCGTGCCCGCAGCCGGCTCTGCTACGCGGTTATCCCGCGCCCGCCCAGCTACCACACTACTGGTGGAACCGAATATGTGGCAGCTGGCGTTTTACACTGTTGGCCATTGAAATTGCAACATCAATAAGGATAGCAAATAGCGGAATTGTACTTGCTGCAATACCGTAGGAAAACCGCATGAATGAATTTGGAGGATGTAGCGTTTATGCCACAGTGCAGATTAAGATTTATCGAGTTGTATAGAACTGTATTTGCTGATGTAGTTGAGTGAGCCTGCAAAAGCCCGTGTACATAATCAGATTTTTTCGTCCAGTTCGCTCTCTCTTGTCCACAAGTTTGTCAAACTAGCCTGCAGGCTGCGATGTAAAGAAGCCTAATATATGTTCTGAAGATTCTGATACAAATGTTTAATTACGTTTAAAAATAATAAAAAACGTAGAAAGCTATGTTAAGTAACTTCATTATTTTGTACATAGCTATTCATATTAAATATAATTAGGATTATTTTTGAAACGTTAATATGAAAATCTGTAAATATATTTTTACAAGTTTTGCCAAATTAGCTATTAATTAATTGAAACAATTTCTTTGATAACGTTGTAAGTCATTTATACGTCTCTGTTTCAAATGTTAACTTTGTACTTCTTGTTGCACATGGCGGGCGGCTTGGTTCTATTATGCTTTATTGTAAACACGGTTGTACATGTACTAACGTTTAGTTGTTCAAAGAAGAGTCTGATGGAAACTTTTGGGAGGCATATCTTATGAACTAGTTGTCTACGAGTTTATGAATACAGAAGATTTACTGAAGTAACTGTTTTATATGAAATTTAACACATCATCAACTCGATTGACCTACAAATGTACATTTCTTCTGTACAGCCAAACTTGGAGACCTAAGTCATGCCATCAAAAGAAGACGGGACCAACTTCACGACAACCAGATAAGTAAAAATTTATATGTAGTGAAATGAAAGTGCTCTTCAGTGACACACCCTTCAGAGTAACGACAGAATTCCGTTCAGTGGACACGCCATTGTATAGACTTTATTGAAGTTTTGTAGTACAAGACGTACCAACAAACTTTATCAACTATGAAGTAGATGCTGTTCGCGTCGTGAAGTTTTTTTGATACTGGTGGCAACGGCTATCAATGCAGACAAAACATTTATTGCGCCGACTATTGTATTGTGTATGAAGAAGAAAAATAAAACGAGACCCTCGTCCAGGGAATTGTTGAAGTTCAAAGAAAAGTTTACCGATGAAAATGCGGTAAAGCGAATATTGCTCCCGGAACCTTCTCCGAATGGACAGTCGAACTTTTAATAACTTGTTAGATTTATTTCGTCCTCACATTGAAGAAGATGAGACAAGTATGTGAAAATTTATTTACTTCTGCTTGATCCTGTACTTAAGAAAATATAATTTATATTATTCTCCAGTTATAGTAAAACATCGATCTAAAGGGAAGTTTTGAGCTAGTTTAGTAGGGGAGGTCGTGGGACAAGAAACTTTAACGACTTTTTAAAAACCTCATTTATTTTACTAGATATCCAATGGCTGGTAATTTCAAATCACAATTACCTACATCTGTCGGAATCTAGGCAGAATTATCTTTTACTTGCAAAACCATGACAGTTTGGCCTTTCATCGACACTATTTCCCGAAATAGTAGTAATTGCTCCTGCAACACAAGAACTGTTCAGCACTTACAATAACCAAGTAACGTGAATAAAAAACTTTGCCCTTAGTAACGTAGGAGGGTGGCGTAGTTAGGTGACTTAGAGACAAGGATTTTAATTTATCCTAAAATGTTATTTAACAAGAGAAGGAGTTATACAAATTAACTGAGAAAGCAACCAACACATCTTAAATATTAAAATGAACACAGCACCACAATTACTTAGTGCAGTTTAAGCAATGGATTCAGAAAACAAAAAAAAAAATCTTTAACGAGAAAGGGACCTCGGCAAACTCAAGTGACAAATTTAAATGTGAGTAAACAACACCTCTCCTCCTCGGTAGACTATACGTTTTAAATTTAAGGAGCTTATTCCGTCGTTTTCCTACGCTGTCACTGGAAGTAGACCTACTCGTATTTCTGGTAACCAGTAAGGGGAACTTCATACAGGAACGCTTCATTATAAATATTTAGAGCAGGATGATTGGTTATCGAATGTAAAACATTCACTGCTTCCTTCGTTACCAGTACTGGAATGCCATTCTCATGTACATTAGCCAAACTGCAAGACCCATCTAAAGCTGAGAGTGTTGCCCACACTAGGACCAGTTACTTGTTCCACAAGCTATCTCCGAAACTGTGCTTTCAGTGGGAAGTGAAGTGCATCTGCTTTGATGACAGAGCAGTCCACTCGTGGAACAGAGCCAAGCTAACATGCACCGCTGGCAGACACTGCAACACCACGTACTCCATTCAGCCAGGCTGGACCCAGCCAGCAAATACAACCGCCCGCCCACACAAGTCAACTCTCTGCGGGCGGCTAGTCGCACTGTAGATCCACCACTTATATACACGAGGTAGCACTACTGTCTCTTTCTCTTTCTCTCTCTCTCTCTCTCTCTCTCTCTCTCTCTCTCTCTCACACACACACACACACACACACACACACACACACACACACACTATCTGTCTCTCTCCCTTCCCCCCCCCTCTCTTTCGCTCTCTCTCCCTCTCCCTCTCCCTCACACACACACACACTCACACACTCACACACAAACACAAACGCACACACACTCACTGTCAGTACCTGTCTTCTACCTCTACAGCGCCGCCGTGTGCGCCTTTTAAGACGAGCCGCGTCAGAGTTTCTCTAACCTCCGAGCTGCGATTTAACGCGGGATAAGGAGCCCCCATCAAGATGGAGGAAGGCTGACCACGCCACGGTTTAGCTGGAACGTATACATCGTCCGTAGAAGCACTGGGGAGCTTATTATTAATGTTATTGCATTCCCGCTCGTATATTGTATGTAGAATATTGATCTCCTTTCCTAAGTACTATTTGGGTCGGAACGGCGCAACACCTCTACCACTCTGGTAATTACCAGCGCTATTTTGTTTTTATCCTTGCTCATAATTGTGGAAGCTTACGATACAGTGAGATAAATTGTAATAACATACACTACTGGCCATTAAAATTGATACACCAAGAAGAAATGCAGATGATTAACGGGTATTCATTGGACAAATATATTATACTAGAACTGACATGTTATTACAGTTTCACGTAATTTGGGTGCATAGGTATTGAGAAATCAGTACCCAGAACAACCACCTCTGGCCGTAAGAATGGCCTTGATAGGCCTGGGCATTGAGTCAAACAGAGCTTGGTTGGCGTGTACAGGTACAGCAGCCCATGCAGCTTCAACACGATACCACAGTTCATCGCTAGTAGTGACTGGCGTATTGTGACGAGCCAGTTTCTCGGCCACCATTGACCAGACGTATTCAGTTGGTGAGAGATCTGGAGAATGCGCTGGCCAGGGCAGCGGTCGAACCTTTTCTGTATCCAGAAAGTCCCGTAGAGGACCTGCAACATGCGGTCGTGCATTATCCTGCTGAAATGTAGGGTTTCACAGGGATCGAATGAAGGGTAGAGACACGGCTCATAACACATCTGAAATGTAGCGTCCACTGTTCAAAGTGCCGTCAATGCGAACAAGAGGTGACCGAGACGTGTAACCCATGGCACCCTATACCATCACGCCGGGTGATAAGCCAGTATGGCGATGACGGATACACGCTTCCAATCTACGTTTACCGTGATGTCGCCAAACACGGATGTGACCATCATGATGCTGTAAACAGAACCTGGATTCATCCGAAAAATGACGTTTTGCCATTGGTGCACCCAGGTTCGTCGTTGAGTACAGCATCGCAGGCACCCCTGTCTGTGATGAAGCTTCAAAGGTAACCGCAGCCATTGTCTCCGAGCTGATAATCCATGCTAATGCAAACGTCGTCGAACTGTTCTTGCAGATGGTTGTTGTCTTGAAAACGTCCCCATCTGGTGACTCAGGGATCGAGACGTGGCTGTACGATCCGCTACAGCCATGCGGATAAGATGCCTGTCATCTGGACTGCTAGTGATACGAGGCCGTTGGGATCCAGCACGGAGTTCCGTATTACCCTCCTGAACCCACCGATTCCATATTCTGCTAACAGTCATTGGATCTCGACCAAGGCGAGCAGCAATGTCGCGATACGATAAACCGCAATCATGATAGGCTACAATCCGACCCTTGTCAATGTCGGAAACGTGATGGTACGCATTTCTCCGCCTTACACGAGGCATCACAACAACGTTTCGCTAGGCAACGCTGGTCAACTGTTGTTTGTGTATGAGAAATCGGTTGGAAACTTTCCACATGTCAGCACGTTGTAGGTGTCGCCACCGGTGCCAACCTTGTGCGAATGCTCTGAAAAGCTGATCATTTGCATATCACAGCATCTTCTTCCTGTCGGTTAAATTCCGTGTCTGTAGCACGTCATCTTCGTGGTGTAGCAATTTGAATGGCCAGTGGTGTATTTTTTCGCCAAACATGGACCACGAAATGTCAACTCAAAAAACGTCCTCCATCTTGTCAAATCTGTTGTCAGTAAAAATTTTTCTCAAACACGTTAAACCCTTATAATACAGCCTTCAAAGAGCGCCGCACACTGTCAAATATTTGAGAAAACCAGCAGTGTGACAGATCGATCATTTATGGACGTCTTAAATAATCAGATTACCCACGTGGTCACGTCGTAATCACCTGGAGTGTGTGTAATCTCTGGTAGCAGCGTCCGTTTTGTCTGAACGATGGCAAATCGTGGGAACTCCCCTATCAGATTTGGATCCAATATGCGTAAATCTAATATTAATATTTTATGTTTGATTGGTAAGCAACAAATCTAACACTTCTGAATCATTTATCCATGCTGTTTTCTTTATAATGACAAATGATCAACTGAAGATAACAAAAGAATTGTAGAAATTCCGAATGTTACAGGACATCCCCAAGCTATCCCAAAAGTGAGAGCAGGCGGGAAACTGACACATTTTACTGCAAGGCTTGTTCGAGTCATCAGTTAGCCTAGATTATGTGAACCAGTGTCATTTATCAGTAATTATCTTTGTTGAAGTGAAATAGATTTAAATTAGAAGTTCTGACGAGGACATCGCCTGCACTCCGCTTACATCCTGATCGGCGTTTTTCCTCCACTGTGTTTGAAGCAACTACAGTGCAGGATTCCAAGCTTGACTAACCTGTAATCCTTTGCTCCGATGATGTTTCTAGATAGCCAGATGCAAAGAGTGATATGTCTTTGATAACATACGTATTTTCTTATTTCATTATATGTTTAATCTGAAGGTAATGTACCGAGTGCCAGTTTCGTTGGCTCCTGAAGATCAGTGTGCTGTTTCAGTGTGAGATGAATATGCAAAGTACGTGCCTTCTTCCCAGCAAAGATTATCCCTTAACTCTCACACAATCAATCTTCATACAACACATCTGAAGCGTTATTCTTATCATTTATTCCATTTCTTCAGTTTTAAGTATTGTAATTACGCGATAAATATGTCATAGTCTTTCTCTTCTATTGAACAGACTAAAGACTGTTAGAACACCACTTATTGTCATGGTCACAAACTATTTCTGCATGGCCAGCTCACAGAATCAGCATATTCCACCTAATAGTATGATATATCATTAATAGATAACAATTAATGTAAGAAGTAAAATTTATTTTTAATTAGTTCACTCTGTAAATATTGACCAGTCTTATAGTGTAATTCGGAAAACTTAGGCAACTACGTAACTTCCACTGCGTGACTGTGTGGGCCACAAAATTGATGGAGTTATATTTCTTTAAAGTCACTTCTCATCACAACCATCTTCTCCTACTTAAATCTCACTATTCTACGTTTGTCAATGCTCACCAGTCCTTGAACCGGACGCACGAAGTAACTGTGGCAAAAAATGAATTGTCTTAATAGCAATACCAAATCGTGCATAAGCTTCACGAATTGAGAACTAATATTTATGTCACTGACTCTTAATATAAACTGAATACAACAACCTCCGCTTTTAGACCCCTGAAAAAAGTACCCTTTAACTTATGATATCATGCAAAGCGCTAACAAAATTTTAAAGTTACAGATTTACTTGCTTAATCCCGTTTCCACAAAACCGGGTAGGTTTACCCTTTCTTTTGTTCTTTAACGTTCTCAATAAGTAAACAAATATATAGTTTACCTCAGCGTCAGCTACTTATATTATTTACGCTTCTCTTGGTATTGTATTACATATACATTGATCAGCCAAAACATTATATCCACTGACCTACTTTCGATACAAATCCTTGCAGATAATAACAGCGTCACCTGGCAAGGAATGATTGCAAATCAGACATAGGCACGGTGCATGTAGCATTACTGAGCGTGCTGTCCATGTGTAGAATGGGAAAGGCGCGCGATCTATCTGAGTTTGACCGAGGCAGACTCTGATGGCCCAGAGGCTCGCCAGGAGCATTTCGGAAACTGCACGAATTATCGGGTGTTTGAAGAATGCTGTGGTGAGTGTCTCCAACACATGGCGAAACCAAGGTGAAACCACGTCTAAACATCGTGGGGTTGGGCAGCCACACCTCATTACAGATGTCGGATGTCGGAGGCTGGGCAGACTAGTAAAACACGACAGGAGGTGAATGTGGCAGAACTAACATCAGAATTGAATGTTGGGTCGAGTACAAGTGTGTCTGAATACACAGTGCACCGAACACCACTATCGATGTGCTCTCGGAGCCGATGTCCCCACCACGTGCCAATGTTAACTACGACTGAAATTGGCACGTGACCATCGGCACTGGACGCTAGAGCGTGGCAGAGAGTTGGTATGGTCTGATGAATATCGATACATTCTACATCATGCCGATGGAATGGCGCGGATGAGTCGCCTTCCAGGGGAATAGCTCCCTGACAACTGTACTGTGGGACGGAGACAAGGTGGCAGCGGCTCCATTATTGTCTGGGGAACTTCTAGGTGGTCATCCATGGGTCCCATGGAGCTCATGCAAGTCACCATGACGGCCAAGGAGTATCGTACACTGGTTGCAGATCACGTACTCCATGATGATCAAGTTTCCCGACAGCAGTGGCATTTTTCAGCAAAATAATGCGTCATGTCACAACACCAGGAGTGTGATTGAATGAGTCGAGGAACACAGTGGAGTGTTCCAATTGATGTGCTACCCATCCCCTTCACCCACATCTCGCCACATCTGAACCCGATCGAACACACCTGGGATGTGATTGAACGTGGTGTCAGAGCTCATAGCCCCCCTCCTCCGAATTTACAGGAATTACTTGATTTGTGTGTACATGTGTGGTGCCCAGCTCCCTCCAGCAACCTACCAAGGCATCATTGCCTCCATGCTGCGACGCATCGCTGCTCTCATCAGTCCCAAAGTGATGTTCAGTGTAACTGTACAAAAGTGTTTCTTTCGATGTCTGTTTGGTATCTAACATGTAATATACAGTTATCTCCAGTAATAGTAATTGTACTTACACTCTCCTAACGATCTCTTTTTGTCAACGTAATTAAAACTATTCTTATGCAAAACCAACTTCTCAATAGCGGAGTTCAAAACTTTCTTTGCAATACTGTTTCTCGTATTATTATGCAATTGTTCCACATATAATGGTTAGTAACGTTTACTACTTGGTAACTGTAGTTGAGTCTACTCTACCGGACTCGATACCTGATCCGGCACCATTTTTATTCGCCGCCGCTGATTTCGCATGACGTCCCGATGCAGCTGATTCATTAGTTCCTTCCCTTCCTTTCTCTCTCCTGCACCTTTAGTTTGCTTAATATGTATCATAGGTGCGGATTTCACATCGTTTCTGTTCTTTCTGGTATCTCCGAAACAGGTCACCATGCATTCAGATAATGAATTCGTCAATGTCCAGTCAAGTTACGATGAAATACCAAACGATTCAGCTAATTATCTACACCCCTAATCAACAATTAACAGTGTAATATCTCACCTATAGTCTAATAATGATGTAAAATCGGGACTGCACTACACAACCTTACTTTCGGAACCTAGGATAATCTTTGCAAAATTAGCACACAATTTCTCTACCGCCGCAACTTTGGGATGCTCGTTCTGTATCCTCACTGACTTACACTAATATACGTAGAGTTCAAACGCGGTTAGTTAATCGTTCGCCGTTGAGAATCGTACTGAGTACTGAAGCTACTGAATACAAATAAACGAACAGCTTTGGTAACACTTTTAACAATTTCAAATTGTCCTGGTGTGCCAACGTTACCAGACAGCGGCGTGTTGCAGCTTTAAATATGCTCTTTGCATTCAAGATGCTGCTCGGCTGGAATACTCGCCACCGCGAAATTAACAACGCCCTTTCAATCCCCCCCCCCCCTCCGCCATTTTCTACAATAGTACATGCGCAAAAACTTATAAACGTAAAATATTTAACCATGACATTTCTTTATCCATTCATCGTTGTGCGAATTATTTCCGCAATGAGCTGAAGCGACAAAGTTGTCCATAAAGTCCACCGCATAGTTTTGGCACGTTACAGAGACCATCGAAATGCGACTACGTAAGAACCTTAACAACAAGGACAACAGATTAGAACCCAGTCAATGTGGAGACCTACAATTAAGCTTCTCCAATCGTAGCGGACAAAGGACACCAATCAAGACCAAGGCGGAGCGCAGACTGAAACCATCGACTCCGGAGTGCAAGCGGCTCCCAGCTCCGCAGATGTCACGTCGTGCAGGGATGTGTATGGAGAGAGAGAGGGAGAACAGAAGCATATAATTGTCATTCCTGTGTTACAATGTCAGTCAGTAGGAATGTCGTTATAATGATGACATATAACCCCGTCGAAGATTCTTTCTACAATCACCAATCAGTCCGCTTGCATACTGGAGAGTCAATCAAACAGCACATTAGGCGGGAAACCTATGAAGTCATGATGAGATGAAAGTCTGCCTCGGCCCCACTGCTACTGCCACTGACGGTAAAATCTTCTGGGATGGTAGGAAGTGTCATATTTTCTTCTATAGAATCGACGTTCCGACGCTACTGTTAGGATCTGAACACTGTTCACTCAACCGTCGACATCACAAGATACCGAAGAAGACACCAGGGGTCGAAACGCCGAGATTTTTTCAGTGGTTAGAAATCTGGAAAATGTGCTGGCCACGGCAACAGTCCAACATGCTCTGTATCGAGATACGTTAGGACGCAAGAGAATCAGCTAGTATTGGGTTATCTAGTTGAAAGGTAAAGTAACGGAGACCTCGATGTAAGGCACATCGACGGAACTTAACATGTCAGAAATGGTAACTGAAGAAAACTGCACAAGCCAATATCGCTAAAAAGAAAGCATTTTAGAACTTTACCCGTTTCGACAGAGATATGCTGTCATCATCGATGACAGTACAGTTCTGTTGAACATGGTCATACAACAAAATGGTTATTTTTGTGATATTGGCTTGTGAAGTTTTCTTCAGTTACCGTACACTGCAGACCATACCCATACTGACAATGACAGAAATATAGGCTTAACATGTCAGAAGCGGTACGCATTCTATCCAAATTAACGGCTATGCGATACAGAGGCCATCGTGTTGTCGGGTTGTGCAATCAATGCTAAGCCATAAAAACACAGCAGGTGCCAGGCCTACATATGATGATGGATCCCATCTGGAAATGTTCGTTCTCTTTCGAGACTCTATATATGTCCGCCGCAATGGTGCAAGTAGAGCTGGGACTCGTCAGGAGATGTGAAGTGGTTTCATTCGTAGATCCGGCGTTGTCGTCAGGAACAGCACTGTCGGTGCATTTCTTGCCGTTGCCGTTTCAAGTGACTGTGCAACAACGGTTGCCTTGCTAATAGTCCTTGGTGCTCTAGAAATCGTCGCACTGTCCATGTAGACTGTTGCCTGGACTGAAGTGGCTGTACGATCCTCTACTTGCGAGTAACAGTACGTCTAACGTCTGGGGCGCTAGTCACATTGGGACGAAGAGATCCTACTTGGCACTGGTTATGACCTCCTGAATCCATGTATATCATATTTGCATGATAGTCATGGCATCCAGAACAATGCGAGCAACAATTTTTCACAACGATAAACCACCATCTCGGTTGGCTACGATCTTTCCGCTGTCCAATCCCAACACTTACTGTTAAAAGTTTCTCCTTGTTACCCAAAGTAAAATGTGATCTTCTCACAACCAAACAACATTCAAAGGCTATTTCTGCCAGAGAGAACCACTGCGTAATATTCCCTTATACGAGATTGTCAGAGACAGTCTGAAAAACTTGCAAGGATGTTGCAGGGTAGGTTTTGCTGAGCAATAACTGTTAAGGAAAAAAAATCGATAAGTTGCGCAGTTTCTGAGATACTTGACATTGAAATTAGACAGTCAGACTGTTAGGCCGGCCGCAAGATGAGACGCAGGTCCGTGAGTTGACGTAGGGTGACTCACGGTGAGTTTTTGCGAACCACACAACTGAATGGCCCTGCGCGCGTTGGAGCGCAGCGTGACATGACGCAGTTCCTGCGCTTGGTGACTCTGCGTACCGCAGTCTCCTGTACGCAGTTTACTGCAAGCCTCACGGTGGTTCTGGCTGTTGGTAGTTCGAAATGGAGGAAAAGGTAATTGAAGCCGTAAGTGTTAGAAAAGTTCTGTATGATACAAGCCATGAAGATCACTTGAAAGCGAAGCTGAACCTTAAAAACGCAGCTAGTTTCCCCTTGCTTCCAATCGGCCTTGTAGCGTTGCATGCCTGTCTGTCAATTTCATTCTTGATGAGACCATGCACTTCTTGGAATTGATCACGATTTAATCTAAAATAGTTGGTGAATTTTTCATCACCAAATTCCTTAGTTAAAGCGAATTGCCCGTGACTTAGTCTTCTTTTCATGTACGCACTTTTTTCTGCTTTTTGTTTCATCAAAGCGATGTAACACACCGTTTCGAACTCAAACTCAGAATCGAAATCCGATTCTGAACTTATATCTATTAACATAGCAGAAGTAGTCGCCATCTCTACCAGAGCCAAAGTACCTCAGTAAACTGCGTATTGAAACTGCGATGACTGTCGCCGTGACTCATGCTGCCGTGAGGAATTTGGCGTTAGCCCCCCCCCCCTACTCCCCCCCCTACTCCCCCCCCCTCTGAGTCGCCTCACGGGCCTGCGTCTCATCTTGTGGCCCGTCTTACGAGTGGAAATTCAAGCGGATAGACAGAGACGGTGTCGTCAAACGTGTTTTTCATTTGGTTTCTCAAACCGAAAAAGAGAGCGATATGAGAACTGGACTTGGGAAGGTAGCAAGGATCGAACACGAGTCAAGGGCTGAGTAGTCTCGTGTGCTGTCACCTCCGATATGACAACAGTTTACACTAATAGTATCTGATGGACCGTTTGAATTTGCACACGAAAGAGCATGATCAGCCAACTTCAATGCTAATTAACTTGAAAAGGGCGCAACATATTGAATTTCTTAATTAACAGTTATTTCTCAGAAGAACCTACTCTGCAACACCCTTGAATCTTTTCACACTGTTTCTGGCCACGATGTATGCATAATGTAGGTAGTGTTACTCCTATATATCTTATGCGGTTGCTTCTGTGACATGCATGGGGGTAAAATAACTGTGAGGGTGTGGTGAAAAATAATGCGAACGAACTTTTTATCCTGTCCTCAGTATGGGTGAAGAAGTCGAACTAAAACGCAGCCTCTGGCCTTAACATGTCAGTAACTGAAGAAAACTTCAAAATACTATGTAACTAAAATAGGCATTTTATAACATGACCCGTTTCGACAGAGGTATGCTGTGGGCATCGGATCCAATAAAATGCTTTTTTCAGTGATCTTGGCTTGTGAATTTTTCTTCACTTTTTTTTTTTTTTTTTTTTTTTTTTTTTTCGTCATCAGTCTACTGACTGGTTTGATGAGGCCCGCCACGAATTCCTTTCCTGTGCTAACCTCTTCATCTCAGAGTAGCACTTGCAACCTACATCCTCAATTATTTTCTTGACGTATTCCAGTCTCTGTCTGCCTTCCTCTACAGTTTTTGCCCTCTACAGTTCCCTCTAGTACCATGGAAGTCATTCCCTCATGTCTTAGCAGATGTCCTATCATCCTGTCCCTTCTCCTTATCAGTGTTTTCCACATATTCCTTTCCTCTCCGATTCTGCGTAGAACCTCCTCATTCCTTACCTTAGCAGTCCACCTAATTTTCAACATTCGTCTATAGCACGACATCTCAAATGCTTCGATTCTCTTCTGTTCCGGTTTTCCCACAGTCCATATTTCACTACCATACAATGCTGTACTCCAGACGTACATCCTCAGAAATTTCTTCCTCAAATTAAGGCTGGTATTTGATATTACGAGGGTCAGTCAAAAAGTAATGCCTCCTATTTTTTTTTCTACGTTTAATTGTCAGGAAATTTAAATGCAATTACATAGGTTGAAAACCACAACATTGAGGATCATTTTGTCATTTTTCAATGTAATCTCCGCCCATCTCTACAGTTTTGGTCCATCTTTGAACAAGGGCATGTATCCCAGCACTGTAAAAATCACAGCTCTGCTTCCTAAGCCATTGACGCACGGATGTTTTGACGGCCTCCTCATCTTCAAAATGAGTCCCACGATGAGCTTCTTTTAGTGGCCCGAACAGATGGAAGTCTGATGGTGCCAGGTCAGGGATGTATGGGGGATAAGGCAAAACTTCCCATCCAATTTTGACAATCTCGTCAGAGGTGTGACGACTGGTGTGTGGTCTTGCATTGTCATGCAAAAGAAGAACATCTGCCATTGATTTTGTTGGGCGAACTCGCTGAAGACGTGCTTTAAGTTTTTTGAGGGTTGTGACGTATTGAACAGAATTTATTGTGCATCCCTGCTTCAAAAAATCAACCAGAATCACACCCTCTGTATCCCAGAAAACTGTTGCCATAACTTTCCCTGCCGATCGCACAGTTTTGAATTTTTTCTTCCTCGGCGAGCTTGTGTGACGCCACTCCATTGTCTGCCTCTTTGATTCGGGTTCAAAAAAATGCACCCATGTTTTGTCCCCGGTCACAATTTTTTTCAGAAACTCATCTCCCTCCAAACGGAAGCGCTGCAAGTGTTGGGAGGCTATTGTTTCCCTTGCCTCTTTATTCTGATCGGTTAACATTCTTGGAACCCACCGTGCACAAACTTTTGAGTACCCCAATTGTTTAATAATCGTGCTCACACTGCCTTTACTAAGAGAAATAATGCGACACACTTCATCTGCAGTCACCCGACGGTCACCACGAATGATGTCATCAACTTGCTGAATGTTGTGTGGAGTCACTGCACTCACCGGCCTGCCGCTCCGCTTTTCGTCAGTCAACGGTGTTTGCCCTTCAGCTTCCTTACAACGACGAACCCATCGTCTAACAGTGCTGACATCCACTGTCACAACACCATACACCTTCTTCAGTCTTTCATGAATGCGTATGGGCGTTTCACCTTCTGCATTCAAGAATTCAATCACACAACGCTGTCTCAAATGAATATCGATGTCGGCCATCTTACAAACTTCTGCTGTGCTGCCACCTGTTGACACAGAAAGTTACTACTGCAGTGGATTGCAGAAGAAGGTTTTAGGAATGGCGCCAAATTCAAATTTTTCACTTAACTTAATTTTTTTAAGTAGAAAAAAAATGGGAGGCATTACTTTTTGACCGACCCTCGTAGTAGACTTCTCTTGGCCAGAAATGCCTTTTTTGCCATAGCGAGTCTGCTTTTGATGTCTTCCTTGCTCTGTTTGTCATTGGTTATTTTACTGCCTAGGTAGCAGAATTCCTTAACTTCATTGACTTCGTGACCATCAATCCTGATGTTAAGTTTCTCACTGTTCTCATTTCTACTACTTCTCATTACCTTCGTCTTTCTCCGATTTACTCTCACACCATACTGTGTACTCATTAGACTGTTCATTCCGTTCAGCAGATCATTTAATTCTTCTTCACTTTCACTCAGGATAGCAATGTCATCAGTGAATCGTACCACTGATATCCTTTCACCTTGTATTTTAATTCCACTCCTGAACCTTTCTTTTATTTCCATCATTGCTTCCTCGATGTACAGATTGAAGAGTAGGGGCGAAAGGCTACAGCCTTGTCTGACACTCTTCTTAAAACGAGCACTTCGTTCTTGATCGTCCACTCTTATTATTCCCTCTTGGTTGTTGTACATATTGTATATGACCCGTCTCTCCCTATAGCTTACCCCTAATTTTTTCAGTATCTCGAACAGCTTGCACCATTCTATATTGTCGAACGCTTTTTCCAGGTCGACAAATCCTATGAACGTGTCTTGATTTTTCTTTAGCCTTGCTTCCATTATTAGCCGTAATGTCAGAATTGCCTCTCTCATGCCTTTACTCTTCCTAAAGTCAAACTGATCGTCACCTAGCGCATTCTCAATTTTCTTTTCCATTCTTCTGTAATTATTCTTGTAAGCAGCTTCGATGCATGAGCTGTTAAGCTGATTGTGCGATAATTCTCGCACTTGTCAGCTCTTGCCGTCTTTGGAATTGTGTGGATGATGCTTTTCTGAAAGTCAGATGGTATGTCGCCAGACTCATATACTCTACACACCAACGTGAATAGTCGTTTTGTTGCAACTTCCCCTAAAGATTTTAGAAATTCTGATGGAATGTTATTTATCCCTTCTGCCTTATTTGACCATAAGTCCTCCAAAGCTCTTTTAAATTCCGGTTCTAATACTGGATCCCCTATCTCTTTTAAATCGACTCCTGTTTCTTCTTATATCACATCAGACAAATCTTCACCCTCATAGAGGCTTTCAATGTGTTCTTTCCATCTATCTGCTCTCTCCTCTGCATTTAACAGTGGAATTTCCGTTGCACTCTTAATGTTACCTCCGTTGCTTTTAATGTCACCAAAGGTTGTTTTTTTTTTTTTACTTTTCTGTATGCTGAGTATGTCCTTCCGGCAATCATATCTTTTTCGATGTCTTCACATTTTTCCTGCAGCCATTTCGTCTTAGCTTCCCTGCACTTCCTATTTATTTCATTCCTCAGCGACTTGTATTTCTGTAATCCTGATTTTCCCGGAACATGTTTGTACTTCCTCCTTTCATCAATGAACTGAAGTATTTCTTCTGTTATCCATGGTTTCTTCGCAGCTACCTTCTTTGTACCTATGTTTTCCTTCCCAACTTCTGTGATGGCCCTTTTTAGAGATGTCCATTCCTCTTCAACTGTACTGCCTACTGCGCTATTCCTTATTGCTGTATCTATAGCGTTAGAGAACTTCAAACGTATCTCGTCATTCTTTAGAACTTCCGTATCCCACTTCTTTGCGTATTGGTTCTTCCTGACTAATGTCTTGAACTTCAGCCTACTCTTCATCACTACTATATTGTGATCTGAGTCTATATCTGCTCCTGGGTACGCCTTACAATCCAGTATCTGATTTCGGAATCTCTGTCTGACCATGCTGTAATCTAATTGAAATCTTCCCGTATCTCCTGGCCTTTTCCAAGTGTACCTCCTCCTCTTGTGATTCTTGAACAGGGTATTCGCTATTACTAGCTGAAACTTGTTACAGAACTCAATTAGTCTTTCTCCTCTTTCATTCCTTGTTCCAAGCCCATATTCTCCTGTAACCTTTTATTCTACTCCTTCCCCTATAACTGCATTCCAGTCGCCCATGACTATTAGATTTTCGTCCCCCTTTACATACTGCATTACCCTTTCAATATCCTCATACCCTTTCTCTATCTGTTCCTCTTCAGCTTGCGACGCCGGCATGTATACCTGAACTATCGTTGTCGGTTTTGGTCTGCTGTCGATTCTTCACATATTACTAGGTAAACATCCCCGCTTCACTTACACAAGTTCCATTCCTTTTCCTCTAGAGGGCTCCGAATTGCAACATGCCACATGGCGATGTATAAGGTAAGCATGTCGGTGTGTAAGAAACAATGTGCTGTAGTCGAGTTTATTACTGCTGTGGACACCCACTTCATGCATCGTAGCGCCTACTGCATTGGCATCACACTTCACGTCGAAACAACACGGGATGCCTGCATCACAGGCGTATATTCACCAGGAAAACATACGTTGTCTGTGTTGTAAACACAAATATTTACCGGCGGCGACGGCAAACACAACACCAAGTCTCCACTAACGGCCGACAGGGACTGGTACCCGTTCTCGGGCCTGCTGGATAACTTCACCAGAGGTCGCAGCTAACCCAGGACCTGCTTTGATACGCCAGGCACGTGATCGCATATAGTTCCGGCAGATACATCCGCCAAATGGGCTTTGTAAGGCGGTGCACTGTCGGCAGAGGGTAGTTTGATGTATTTTGGAAGTATACTGAGCTGCCATCCTGGCATCCATGGCCAGACGTCGCTTCTAGCAAGCCCATTTCGTACAAATGGACTTGGTATATTCGACGAACTTTTTGACACTGTGGAATTGTTTGATCGTGATCTCTCCCCATCAAGAGTTGGGTCTTTTCTATTATTATTTGTTATCTTGTGTTTGTGACGATCCGAAATTGGGATAGAGTTGAAACGTCCCCTTATAAAAATTATACATAACTGTGCTTAAACTGACACATAATATTTTTAACGCAACGCAATCTGACTTTCAAAAATCCCTACAAAAAAAGTGGCCCTGACAAAACATTAACCTATACGTTTCACAAATCGCTTACCTCACAAAAATCTTGGTTACTCGAACGACTGCAATACAGCGAGCGCCACTACTGCCAGCTAAATAAAAGATTCAAACTACGGAAGGCACTAACTACTGATAGGGATAGTTAGCAAATGAAAGATTTTAATAGAGAACAAACAATGTATTTACCTTAATATCATCAAAAGTCATAATATATACTGGTGTTCATGACATCCAGTCTTACAAATTTCAAAACTCCGCCATCTCTCTCCCCACATCCACCACTGCTGGCGGCTCACCTCCAACTGCGCAACGCTATGCGCTGTTAACATCCAGCTGCCCAACGCTACAATGGCGAGTATTACGACAATGCCAACCAGCCACTGACTGCACACGGCACAGCCAGTGATTTTCATGCAGAACGCTATGTGGCGTTACCAATAAAAAAACTTAAACAGCCTACTTACATAGTCTCCATGCTTCCCCCCAAAAAATTTACAAATTGTTTTGGGCAGTGGCCAATACATATTTGAAAATATTTTTCATAATTACAATAACCAAGAAATGAAATGCATACACTTATCGATACATTGTTGGTCAAAAGCTAAAATTTTCTCACAGTCCATAAAGACAGTCCTGATCGTTTATCACAGTAAAATATCAATGTTTTTGCTGAATGTCTGAGCAGTAAAAGAAAATGCACACTGAAGTAGTGGATCTCCATGCAGTCTTGAAGTAGTGTTGTCCTTCCAGCGGAAAAACAGTGCTGACTCTTGACATGCAGACAGGTAATGGGCCAGAAGAGAGCAAACCCACAGCAGAGTCAGTCCAAGTTTTGAAGAATATTGGTAGGTTGGTCAACACAGAGCAGTCCATCTGTAGACCTAGTAGAGATTATGGTATGGGTGGACCACCAGAGGTGCAGACCCACTGTAGTCCAGGTAGAGATTGTGGTATTGGTGGGTCATCAAAGATGCAGACCCACTGTAGTCCTTGTAGATGTGGCCAGCAGCCATCTGTTGCGACTGTGCAGGTGCACAATCACCATTGAAGAGTCTTGCTCACAATATAACACGTCCATGAACAACCACTTGTGCACTCACACAGTTTTTGGAATTGTCCTTAGAACCAGCAATGCTGTTATTCAGTTCCTTGCTACATTATTAACATAGTCCCTAGTTCTCACATATTGTCCATATACTATGAACAACAGAAATGTGCGCAGTGAATTGATACTTAATTTGAAGAACTGGTATCTATACAATTATAAATTTACAAGATAAGAATACATTTACAAAGGTACAAAATACATCATTAAAGAACATAACAATACAGCTAACATTTCTATTAACACAGGCTTTACAAAAGAATAGAAATAAACATATACATCAGTGTTACAGCAATTATGACATAAGTAAAGATCGGAATAACTTTTGAAACACCAACTTCACACATGAGCATTAGAACAAAACAGAATAAATAATGTGTAAACGTCTTTATGAAGTAAATAACATGTTATTAATGCAAATTATATTTGAGGATAACAGTATTCCTCATCATAGTGAATGTAGATTAATATTAGAAGAGAAAAATTTCTATGAAACAGTACACAGAGACAGGAAGAAAATAAGTACACAAGGGTACACAAACACATAGTTGGATAACACAAAAGGAAAGGACAGGGTTTGTTTTCAGGGTAACATTTGGTACTGCAGCCCAACCCAAAACTTCATTCTATAGATCGTCTCTCTTATTTCAACATTTGCTCCAGCCAAAAAAAAATCCTATTCAAGAATGCTTTCTGTATTGTGTTTACATCCTCATTCAAAAATAGTTTTTTTCCACTATACACTACTTTTTTTTGGCCAAAGCATTTTCTTATAGCTTCTCAATGCTTTTCTTCCAAGTCATCATAGTTCGTTTCTTATATAGTCTACCCCCTCTTAAGCTAACTTAAATCTACTGAGCTCAGATGCTAAACTAAGGGACGAGGCAATGCAGCAGCACAACACAATTAATATAAACAGCAACAACAAACAAGTACAATTAAGCAAAGCAAGCAGCAATAAATGTAATAACTTATATCTAAACATGACAAACCCACAAGCAGAAAAAATAGTACACTAAAGACAACAATGCAGATAAGGGAAATGTATATTCACATCTTAATGTCTATATAATTAAAGTGGTGCACCACAAAAACTTATTCTATGAAATAAATTACCAAGTACTTGAAAAGAAAATTATGTATGCAGTTCGGGTGAAGGGAAATGTCTTTTTGTGCTCCCTCATTTTTTGGAAGTATACCACATTATTATTATATACTGGATCTGTAGACAGAAAATATTTATATTAGTACATTTATAAAATTATATTTTAACCAATGCAGCAGTGCAGCTAGAAACTAGATATTAAACAAAATAGACAAAGCAAGGCGTGAAACGTCATTCACTAGCCATATGGCGTTTCATAGTGCAGTAAACAATCTTTCGACTAGCAAGACAATAGCCGTGAAATGTTTCTCATCGTTTCATTAGGCATTTTAGTAAATATCATAAATTAAGATCTCTGCAGTATAATCATATGTTTTCAAGTTTGAGTGTGTCGTATTTACGATGCTTTCTACAAAGGAACGTCAATAGCGAGGATAATGGCCTCCTTTTTTTCTGTGCCTAATTAAGGAGATGGGACCTGGATAAACTGAAAGAACCAGAGGTTGTACAGAGTTTCAGGGAGAGCATAAGGGGACAATTGACAGGAATAGGGGAAAGAAATACAGTAGAAGAAGAGTGGGTAGCTCTGAGGGATGAAGTAGTGAAGGCAGCAGAGGATAAAGTAGGTAAAAAGACGAGGGCTGCTAGAAATCCTTGGGTAACAGAAGAAATTTTGAATTTAATTTATGAAAGGAGAAAATATAAAAATGCAGTAAATGAAGCAGGCAAAAAGGAATACAGACGTCTCAAAAATGAGATCGACAGGAAGTGCAAAATGGCTAAACAGGGATGGCTAGAGGACAAATGTAAGGATGTAGAAGCTTATCTCACTAGGGGTAAGACAGATACTGCCTACAGGAAAATTAAAGAGACCTTTGGAGAGAAGAGAACCAAGTGTATGAATATCAAGAGCTCAGATGGCAACCCAGTTCTAAGCAAAGAAGGGAAGGCAGAAAGGTGGAAGGAGTATATAGAAGGATTATACAAGGGTGATGTACCTGAGGACAATATTATGGAAATGGAAGAGGATGTAGATAAAGACGAAATGGGAGATACGATACTGCGTGAAGAGTTTGACAGAGCACTGAAAGACCTGAGTCGAAACAAGGCCCCCCGGAGTAGACAACATTCCATTAGAACTACTGACGGCCTTGGGAGAGCCAGTCATGACAAAACTCTACCAGCTGGTGAGCAAGATGTATGAGACAGGCGAAATACCCTCAGACTTCAAGAAGAATATAATAATTCCAATCCCAAAGAAAGCAGGTGCTGATAAATGTGAAAATTACCGAACTATCAGTTTAATAAGTCACAGCTGCAAAATACTAACGCGAATTCTTTACAGACGAATGGAAAAACTGGTAGATGCGGACCTCGGGGAGGATCAGTTTGGATTCCATCGAAATGTTGGAACACGTGAGGCAATACTGACCTTACGACTCATCTTAGAAGAAAGATTAAGAAAAGGCAAACCTACGTTTCTAGCATTTGTAGACTTAGAGAAAGCTTTTGACAATGTTGACTGGAATACTCTTTTTCAAATTCTAAAGGTGGCAGGGGTAAAATACAGGGAGCGAAAGGCTATTTACAATTTTTACAGAAACCATATGGCAGTCATAAAAGTCGAGGGGCATGAAAGGGAAGCAGTGGTTGGGAAAGGAGTGAGACGGGGTTGTAGCCTCTCCCCGATGTTATTCAATCTGTATATTGAGCAAGCAGTAAAGGAAACAAAAGAAAAATTTGGAGTAGGTATTAAAATTCATGGAGACGAAGTAAAAACTTTGAGGTTCGCCGATGACATTGTAATTCTGTTAGAGACGGCAAAGGACTTGGAAGAGCAGTTGAACGGAATGGACAGTGTCTTGAAAGGAGGATGTAAGATGAACATCAACAAAAGCAAAACGAGGATAATGGAATGTAGTCAAATTAAATCGGGTGATGCTGAGGGAATTAGATTAGGAAATGAGACACTTAAAGTAGTAAAGGAGTTTTGCTATTTAGGAAGTAAAATAACTGATGATGGTCGAAGTAGAGAGGATATAAAATGTAGACTGGCAATGGCAAGGAAAGCGTTTCTGAAGAAGAGAAATTTTTTAACATCGAATATAGATTTATGTATCAGGAAGTCGTTTCTGAAAGTATTTGTTTGGAGTGTAGCCATGTATGGAAGTGAAACATGGACGATTACTAGTTTGGAGAAGAAGAGAATAGAAGCTTTCGAAATGTGGTGCTACAGAAGAATACTGAAGATAAGGTGGATAGATCACGTAACTAATGAGGAGGTATTGAATAGGATTGGGGAGAAGAGAAGTTTGTGGCACAACTTGACTAGAAGAAGGGATCGGTTGGTAGGACATGTTTTGAGGCATCAAGGGATCACAAACTTAGCGTTGGAGGGCAGCGTGGAGGGTAAAAATCGTAGAGGGAGACCGAGAGATGAGTACACTAAGCAGATTCAAAAGGATGTAGGTTGCAGTAGGTACTGGGAGATGAAGCAGCTTGCACAGGATAGAGTAGCATGGAGAGCTGCATCAAACCAGTCTCAGGACTGAAGACAACAACAACTACATGAAAGGCACACACATATGGCTTGTTTCCAGGTGGCTGTCGCGCAGCTGGGTGCCCACGACGCATTACGTGCACGTGGTCACTTAACTTTCTTACCGAAATATTACGACAGCAGTTTCCGCTACAGTGACAGTCTCATATAAAAATATTTTACAGGTGAAGAATTTGCGTTACAAATCTGTAGAAATAAAATCCTTTAAATATAATAGTGTCCAAAAAATTTTCGCCAGAATAGTGATACATTCACGCATATACACACATTTCATAACTCTTAAAGTACGATTCTCAGTTTCCAACATCCTTTCTCACAAACCCGAGTCTCTAACCACTACTCATTATTCCTTAGCTTATTACACATATACATATTCGTCGACACTTCTTCAATATTTCATCATAACAGATACGTAGCATAATCAAATAACTCATATAGCATCAGCTTAAACATACCTCAGCAGCGTAATTCACATCGTCGTCGTAATAATAACATCGTAACACCTCAGTCAAATCACAAAAACGTCATAGCTTTCTGCAATAATTTCAAAACCTAAAAAAAATCTCTGCTCATGTCAAAAGTGTCATGTACCTCAAACGTACTTTAAAAATCATGATCCCATACCAAATACATCATTCAAAGCTCTCATAGTATCATAGTGGTTCCGAAAAATATGAAGGGTTCACACAGTACAGGCAAAATACAATTTCATAAGTGTGAAGTTATCCAGCTGTGTAATTGCGTAAACATCTGTCACTGACGTAGTAGAAAAAATGTTTGTCTCTCTCAGTTAAATGATCAGATAGCCGTGTAATTTATGTGTTAGAGAAATATGGTACCGATGTGTGAAGTTGTATAAGCAAATACCATATTAGCTAGGGCTCCTTGTGTTTGCCAGACACATAATACACAAAGTAAGCGTGTACCCCCCTGAGGATTGATGTAATTATACCCTCAGGTGTTGCAGATTACAGCAATGGAATGAAATGTATCACGGAAAACCTTTGTATCACTGTACTTCAAATATCTTTAAAAATAAATGTTTTAAGTACAAAATTAATCACTCAAATACGTGTACTGTAGCGATAAACTATGTGTCTTGTTGTACGATAATCTCTGTGGAAGTGTCATAGTTATCGTTCTCCGAAAGCTAAGTTCTGCAGAAGTCAGTGTACTTAACCTCATGATAAACAAAAGTGAAATGCTTTGCGTATAGGTATCGTAGTTACTACGATTATTGCCGTGATGAAGTAAGTACTGTACTGTAACGTATTGTTGTGCTACAGAAAAGGCTGTCTCATTGTAGCTATACCACAAAGTTACTACTAAAACATGTTTTCCTTTCCAGAAGAATTCAGAAAAAATGTGCAGATATAAAACAGATACACCGCAAAAGCACAATGTAAATTGTGTCACACATTAGTAGCGTCGTGATATAATCGTGTAGCTATCAAAGAAACCAAATGCTAAGTCATCTTTAATCTCACAGAAAGTACTTCAAATAAAGAATGTCTTTTCAAATAAACCAAAATTTTGCATTAAAATCTCATTAACAGTATATGTTCTAAGTATGTAAGCCTTATAGTCGTTACGTAATCGTGCAACTAACAAGCAAGAATGTACACACAATAACACTGTGTCGTCTGTTCACTACAACAATGCATTCGTAATTTCTGTTTAAAAATGTTCCCTAGGTTCTAGACTGGATAGTTAACTTCAAAACATTGTTGCATGTTAACAGTTTCTCAGTGTGACAAAGCATACTAGAAATGTGAAGTGAAATGTTTTATGGCAAAGACAAAGTTAAAAAGCAGATTATCTTTCAATAAACGGTTTTACATGTGAAATGTGGTGTAAACCTTTACTCTTTCTACACTCCTGGAAGTTGATATAAGAACACCGTGAATTCATTGTCTCAGGAAGGGGAAACTTTATTGACACATTCCTGGGGTCAGATACATCACATGATCACACTGACAGAACCACAGGCACATAGACACAGGCAACAGAGCATGCACAATGTCGGCACTAGTACAGTGTATAGCCACCTTTCGCAGCAATGCAGGCTGCTATTCTCCCATGGAGACGATCGTAGAGATGCTGGATGTAGTCCTGTGGAACGGCTTGCCATGCCATTTACACCTGGCGCCTCAGTTGGACCAGCGTTCGTGCTGGACGTGCATACCGCGTGAGACGACGCTTCATCCAGTCCCAAACATGCTCAATGGGGGACAGATCCGGAGATCTTGCTGGCCAGGGTAGTTGACTTACACCTTCTAGAGCACGTTGGGTGGCACGGGATACATGCGGACGTGCATTGTCCTGTTGGAACAGCAAGTTCCCTTGCCGGTCTAGGAATGGTAGAACGATGGGTTCGATGACGGTTTGGATGTACCGTGCACTATTCAGTGTCCCCTCGACAATCACCAGAGGTGTACGGCCAGTGTAGGAGATCGCTCCCCACACCATGATGCCGGGTGTTGGCCGTGTGCGCCTCGGTCGTATGCAGTCCTGATTGTGGCGCTCACCTGCACGGCGCCAAACACGCATACGACCATCATTGGCACCAAGGCAGAAGCGACTCTCATCGCTGAAGACGACACGTCTCCATTCGTCCCTCCATTCACGCCTGTCGCGACACCACTGGAGGCGGGCTGCACGATGTTGGGGCGTGAGCGGAAGACGGCCTAACGGTGTGCGGGACCGTAGCCCAGCTTCATGGAGACGGTTGCGAATGGTCCTCGCCGATATCCCGGGAGCAGCAGTGTCCCTAATTTGCTGGGAAGTGGCGGTGCGGTCCCCTATGGCAGTGCGTAGGATCCTACGGTCTTGGCGTGCATCCGTGCGTCGCTGCGGTCCGGTCCCAGGTCGACGGGCACGTGCACCTTTCGCCGACCACTGGCGACAACATCGATGTACTGTGGAGATCTCACGCCCCACGTGTTGAGCAATTCGGCGGTACGTTCACCCGGCCTCGCGCATGCCCACTATACGCCCTCGCTCAAAGTCCGTCAACTGCACATACGGTTTACGTCCACGCTGTCGCGGCATGCTACCAGTGTTAAAGACTGCGATGGAGCTCCGTGTGCCACGGCAAACTGGCTGACACTGACGGCGGCGGTGCACAAATGCTGCGCAGCTAGCGCCATTCGACGGCCAACACCGCTGTGCCGTGCGTGTGATCATTGCTTGTACAGCCCTCTCGCAGTGTCCGGAGCAAGTATGGTGGGTCTGACACACCGGTGTCAATGTGTTCTTTTTTCCATTTCCAGGAGTGTAGTACGCAGAGTTTCAACTTCAACGCAATTATCATGTGATATACGTCGGTAAAGAATACTGGAGTTTTTCTCAAGGTTAGCGCCTATGTTATTTTTCTCTGAGTCAGCCGGCGCACGTGGCTGCCTGCGGTGCGAGTCATTGTTGGCGTGCGTCGTTATCGGGATTAGGAGACCTAACTTCTACAAATTCACCTTGCCGAGAGGGCCCTGCTCTGTCTGAAGATCGCCAGTTTTGCTGCAATTCAGGTCTGTCGTTACGATCATATCGTCTGTCGTCATGTCGGTAGATTCCATAGTTTCCTTCTTGTCGGTCACGTGGTGGAGAATGTCTCCCTGAATCGTAACTGCGCGCTGGACCGTTGCGTCTTAAGTTACTCTGTCTCTCTTGATAATAATTATTTTTGTTTCCATATTGTCTGTTTCTCTGATTGTCTCTGTGGTAGTCATTACCGCGGAGAGGTGATCTTTCCCTGTAATTATTACTACTCTGCCAACGGTTGTCATATGGTTGGTGTCTGTTTTGGTCACGATTTACGTTGTACGAATAGCCTTGTCCTGTATTACTTCTGTCATCGCGGAATTGTGACAGGTGTGACCTGTAATTGTTGTGCTCCTGTTTTCGCGTTCCGCGATTGTCAGTGTCAATTTCCAGTTCTTGTAACAGTCCCTGAAAAGCTTAAATGTCGTCTTTGCATCGTCCTGCTAAAATAATCTGTCGTACATGTTCAGGTAATTTGATTAAGCAAATGCTGATGAGTTCTGAGGGGCTGTATGGGTTTGAAATATACTGCTCCTTATGTAACATGTCTTCGAAATATTTGACAAGACAGGAAAATTCAGATTGTTCGAAATGTTTCATCATTATGATGCTATGTTTTACTCGGTCTTGTGTAGCTTGAGACCAATATGGTGAGAGGAAGCCATGATGAAATTCTCCTTCACTGTGACAATTGTGAATGACCGATCGCATTCTTATAGCTGGTTCATTCTCCAAGTAGCCACACATAAATTCTAATCTGTGCTCTAACGACCAGTTGGGAGGAAAACAATGAGAGAATTGATGGAGCCACTCTTGTGGATGAACGTCGTTGCCAGAATTCTTAAACGTTTTGGATTTACTTGCAGTAATGAACAGCTTATAGTCAAAATCATCGTGTCCGCGAGTAGCATATCGGTCATTGTTACGTCGCGTCGGCGGTTCCATCTCAAAATTCGGTACATCTTGCCAATTTCTTTCATGATTTCCGAAATGCCCCGTGTTATTATTTTGTGGGTTTTCCGTATTTCTAAGTTCCTCTTCTCGTATTGGAGCGCGAGTGTCCTCTGAACTATATAATTTTTGTATTACCTGCGGCAACTGATCTTGTACATCCCGGATTTCTCTTTTGTACTGTGTATTGATTTGATTTTGATTTTGTTTGAATTTTCTAATTTGTTCATACCCTTCAGTGCCAGTGATGGCTACGGGTCTTTTGTCATTCAGATCATCATTTACCTTTGTAGATAAGTCAGTGAACTGATCCGAAAGTTCGGCTACTTTCTCCGATAGTGAACACATTTCCTCAGTGTGTTTTTCTGAACCAAGTTTCGGAGTGTCCATTTGTGTTGAAATCGAATCGACTGTGTCCTTTAAGTTTTCCTGAGTTCTTGCAAGTTGCGTAACCGAATTGGTGGATGTAACTGAGTCCATTTTATCTTGCAAGGTGTCGTGATTTTCATGAGCAACAGTTTGCAGTTCTTTTATGGCTGCTTCATGATTCTGTAATGCATTTTCATGCCGCGAAAAAATAGGTTGAAAATACTCACAAATTTGTGTTTTTACGTCATTACAGATTTTTTGACATTTCGATTCAATGTTAGTTAAATCTTTACGTGTTTCGTCAAGTGTGGTGTCTAACTTTTGAAGCTTTTGCTGTGTTTGTCTCTGATTTTGTTCCATTGTGTCTAACTGTTGCTGTATTTGTCTCTGATTTTGTTTCATTTGTTGCATTAATTGCAATAATAATGTATTAGTGTCTGGAATCTGTTCCTCTATACCTTTCAGCAGTGAATTTGTACCGGCAACATTCTCATTTTGACAAGCAGAAAATGTGTCTTGACTTATTTGAGAGAACGGTGAGGGCGCAAAACCTAAATGTACAGTATTTCCTAGATTGTGTCCTGTCATTTCGGTTTCCTGACGTGAGCTGTTGCCGACCGATCGATCGATAATGCTTCCCTGTTCACTAATTGTTTCACTACCTACACCATTATTTGCAGCCCGCTCCATTTCCCTGTGCACCATTACCAAATTACTACTTTGAACATTAGTTAATTCATTACATGGTGGCGCTAACACACTGCTTTCGTCTTCACTGTCATGTCTCTGTTTTCTCTGGAGCCTGCTATTACGTTTTTCACACGCCATTATTGTCACAATATTTCACACAACAACATAGATAAACACAATTTTAAGAGCAAAAATAATAGAACACATTAACATAGGACTGAAAATAATATCTAGTTAATTGCAAGCGCAGCTGTGAAATACTTGGTGCAAATCTACATGCATGCCACAACTGTTTTTCTGTACAACAATGAAAGATTAAAACTACAAAGGAGATTCTCTCTACAATTATGCGCTAGCAATAAACAAAATCTACACTAATTACACAAACTACAAGAAAAAAATCAGAAGATTCCAGTGAGGTATCCTGGCAGGGTCGACATATGAAACGTGCCCTTAGAAAAATTATCCATGATGGTGTTTAAACTGACACACGACTTTTTTTTAGCGCAACGCAATCTGACTTTCAAAAATCCCTACAAAAAATGGCCCTGACTAACATTAACCTATACGTTTCACAAATCGCTTACCTCACAAAAATTTTGGTTACTCGAACTACTGCAATATAGCCAGCGCCACTACTGCCAGCTAACTACAAGATTCAAACTACAGAAGGCACTGACTACTGATAGGGATAGTTAGCAAATGAAAGATTTTAATAGAGAACAAACAATGTATTTACCTTAATATCATCAAAAGTCATAATATATACTGGTGTTCATGACATCCAGTCTTACAAATTTCAAAACTCCGCCATCTCTCTCCCCACATCCACCACTGCTGGCGGCTCACCTCCAACCGCGCAAAGCTACGTGCTGTTAACATCCAGCTGCCCAACACTACAATGGCGAGTATTACAACAATGGCAAGCAGCCACTGACTCCACACAGCTAGTGATTTTTCATACAGAGCGCTATATGGCGTTACCAATAAAAAAAACCTAAACAGCCTACTTACAGAGTCTGTTGTTCTTTTGGAGATTGTTATTGTTTCGTTTGGGTGAGTCCAATAAATGGTATCAGACTTGTTTTCGCGATTTCTATTCTGATAGCGCAGATACTTCAATAACTACAGGAAACGTGTTTCCAGTTGAAATCCATAGAAGAATGAAAGCTGTGCGCTGTTATGATTGTCTCGACATCAGTAATGTGCGTCGTTGTGTTATCCGTGCTCGTAAATGGAGGAAACGGTGGTGCTAACCTGAACTTGGCTCCATCCGATTCTCATCTGTTTTTAAAACCTAAGGAACACCTTAATGGACTTCACTCTGATAGTGGACAACCGGTGCAAACAGAGGTGAGGCTATGGCCCCCTCGAAAAAGTCAAATCTTCGGAGGGGAAATGTATTGTCGCCAGGGTTACTATGTTGAGAAAAAAAATTTCTACTCATGAGGAAGGAAAATGTAGAATGTTAGTAAGTTTTGTTCTATTTAAAAAGCTTTGAGAGATTTAGCACAAAATATTCGGAGGCATTATTATTCATCACGCTCTCGTAATAATTATTCTCTACTTCACTTACGAATACTGCACAACGTGTTTACTACCGCTTGCCCAAGCTCTACGTACCTCGGAGTCTGACTTCTAGTTTCTTCCACTGACAGTTAAAGACATGGTTGTGTAACGTTAAATGCTTAGTGAAATGTTACGGAAACACTAACACAAAAAGAACCAACAATTAACTGGTGAGATCCACATTTATTCAGTTAATCATCACTTTAAATTTCTGCTGCACTGTTCACATGTACTGTGATAACGTTTGCAAATGACTGCAGATGTTTGGAGTAAGAACGCGTATAATCCACTGTTCTAACGGGCTGCTGTACATTTAGAGTGACAGAGTTCGTGGGATTGGTATTTGTGGCTTTATTAGTTATTTTCAAGAGCGTACCACTGACTGAACGCGACGCGGCTGTTAAAAGATTTGGTGGTGCGATATCCGAATAAAATTTATCTTTCCTCATGATATTCGGTCAAGCTGATTGTATTGGGCATCTGGGAAGTCAATAGGTACTATAAAATGGCTGTAGAATTTTAATATCGATAGAATCATAATGGAAACAGTGTGTACGTGTAGGGCGTTAAAGAAGGGCGTTAAAGAAGGGCGTTAAAGAAGGTTCTGATTCCTGTAGTGGCGGTGTGGGAATCCGTCAGGTGAGTCTGAGGTTATGTCGCCATACTAACACCAATAAGGCAACGAACATTTGGCTGATAGGCCAGACTTGAGCTCCGCGCTCGACCTTTTCTTACCTCTCTAGCTTCCTCCCCTTTCTCTTATTTCCAGTGGGCCAGCGCTTGTTTTCAGATTTTCTGCAGTTGTTTTTACCTTTTCTGCGGTAAATACGGTCGCGATGGCCGGCCGGGGTGGCCGAACGGTTCTAGGCACTACAGTCTGGAACCGCGCGACCGCTACGGTCGAAGGGTCGAAACCTGCCTCGGGTATGGATTCGTTAGATTTAAGTAGTTCTAAGTTCTAGGGGACTAATGACCTCAGAAGTCCCATAGCGCTCAGAGCCATTTGATTTTTCGGTCGCCATGACGGAAGTTGCACACAGAAGTTCTTGAACAGCGAGCACAAATTAATACACGTTATGAAGCTTGAAATTCCGTCGTCCTGTTTCAAGAATGGTGGATTAGTGTGAATGGAGTGAATGCCACAATTCATATGGAGAGTATGAAGAACTGTCACAGAAAGATAATGACCGCAGGCTCGGTAAATTAGGGAAGAAAAACTGGTCGTCTACATTTGATCATAAAGTGGTAACTATGAGGGAAATCTCTGTACTCGGCCGTTCTAAATCAACACACTGGGCAGCACGTGAAAGAGGACTCACGTGGTATGCGGTATGTAAGATCTTGCATAAAGAATTGAATTGTTGAACGTGGAAGCCCTATCGCATACAACAGTTTATACCTGAAAACTGTGATCTCAGAATGGAGTATGGGGAGTCCATGTTGGTTTGGCACGAAGACAAGCCTCAATTGCTTAATAATATCGTCTGGAGTGATGAGGCAGTATTCAGTACGGGATGTGTTATCAGTCTACAGAGTCGCCATTATTGATGTAGTAGTAGTCGGAGGAGGATCTTAGTGTTTAACGTCCCGTCGACCACGAGGTCATTAGAGACGGAGCGCAAGATCGGGTGAGAGAAGGATGGGGAAGGAAATCGGCCGTGCCCTTTCAAAGGAACCATCCCGGCATTTGCCTGAAGCGAGTTAGGGAAATCACGGAAACCTAAATCAGGATGGCCAGAGACGGGATTGAACCGTCGTCCTCCCGAATGCGAGTCCAGTGTGCTAACCACTGCGCCACCTCGCTCGGTCGCCATTATTGGGCGGAACAGGATCAAAATGTTGCAGTGGAGAAGATGTAGTATCACCCATAGACAACCATGTGATTTGGATTAATTGCCACAAATGTTGTCGTGGCATTTACCCTGTACGATACAATGAACGCAGAACGCTAACAGCAGATGGTTATAAATTATATTAGGCCCACAGTATCTGCATGGAATAAGATCCCACATGGCGCACCACGTCACTTCGCCAATGACTTGTGTACGTTTCTGGAAGCCTCATAAGAGGCCAGCTGAAAGTCCACACATGGCGCAATGTGACTTCATTTTACGGGTTTGGGTAAAACATGAGGTGTACCGGACGAAACCTCCCATACCGGAAGAATTGGGACCACGGGTAATGGACGTTAACAACCATATCCCACGCGACTTCCTGCAGAGAACTGGATTCCATATCCAGCAATTTGATACTATTTCCCACGCACGGGTTCCTGGGTTGGATTCCCGGCGGGGTCAGGGATTTTCTCTGCCTCGTGATGACTGGGTGTTGTGTGACGTCCTTAGGTTAGTTAGGTTTAAGTAGTTCTAAGTTCTAGGGGACTGATAACCATAGATGTTAAGTCCCATAGTGCTCAGAGCCATTTGAACCATTTTTTTTTGGATACGATTGGTCGACGTCACAAGTGCCTACATTGAAATTTAAAGTATGCATCAACATTGCTATATAACAAAGTAAGCCTAATATTAACTTTAATAAATTAGCATTGCAAATATAGAATTCATTTACATTTTTTCAATGCTGGGTTACTTTCTGGGCTCCCTGTGTGTCTCTAACTCTTAATGCTCACACAGATAATTGTCCATTACACGTTGCTTGTCCCATAACCGTCGCCACGCGGCTGACAATTATTCTCGCGAAACGGGACATGATTAGAAATTATCATCATTAATATTACACTGTCAACACTGGTATAAAATACTCCGCATGTGGCAAGAAATTTGATCGCTTCGACATAAATTATTCTAAACTGCGTTATGCGGCCACAGGATTGACACTGCATGACACACTCACCACAGGAACTAAGTCACGGATCCTCTACACTTTCTGTCTGCATTCACCTAAGAGTCGACTGTTGATATAGTCATGTGGATGGGCAGCTGTACTTTGCTTCCATTCCCTCACGAAAATTGTTTTCGGGCTCTCGAAGAGAACTGCGAAAAACGAAATAATGTCTCTCCGGTCGGGCAGTAGCGGGTGGTGGTAGGGGGAGTGGAGCACTACGCCATCCCACAGATATAGACATAGCTATGTAATGACTTAATGATCACGTATCTATAGTGTGAAAGCCAGACAAACATGTACACATACAAATCTGCCTACAGTGCAGCCCATTACAGGAACACTTAGTTATAATATTAATCTGTTTTTGCATCAGAAAAACAAAGGGAGCAAATGAAACAAAATATAATATTATTCAATTACCTGAGAAATGAAGTACGTATATAAGAGCAACAAAGAAAGCAGCTATTGTATACATCGCTGACAATACCCTAAAAAATTAGGTTACTCACTCCCACATCATCTCTTGGCCAGACATAAAAGAAAAATTTTCACAGCACTGCATCATTTAGGAGTTCGTTACTTGGCTAAATAGCGAGGAGCTGGTGTTTTGTGGTTCCACCCGATCGCAGATGCAGATTAAGCTACCGCTGTTATAGCATACAACAGTCGGTACGCCTAGTCAATAGAGTGGCACCTTTGCCTCGCCATAACCCGTACATTGCATATAGTAAACAATCATGCCCTATCTGCACTGGTCTACTACTCTACTCATCATTCATTTAGCTTACGTCTGGGAGCACTAGACTATACAGTGCATGTGACTAATACTACAGAAGAACCAAAGATCTTAAATAGCGTCTGAAAAACTTTAAGTGGGTCTGCGCACATCAAAAATATTGTGCTCGTTGTAAATGTGCACTATTATGTCTTAACAGAATTACAATTAACCTCTATGCTAGAGAAAAATCATACAACACACGAACGTATTATGAAACACATTTGCAAGGCGAAGCTCCAGCTATCTGACCGCTTCACAGCAAAAATACGTACACGAGACAAACTTTGTTATATTTACAGAAAATATGGACAGAAAGTCAGATTATTTAGAATGACAAAACTTGTAGTACTACATAAATTATCACTTCGTAGCTCTAAACACACAAAGAAAATTCTTACTAAACTGTTAGTACAAAATTTAATATGCTCCCACATGCTATTCATGAACTGTCAAGCATGATGTTGGCTGTCCAGAAAATCACACAAATTACAGATTATGTCGCTTTACATGCTGGTTAGGAACCATTAGTATATTAGTCTCTAAGATTGCTCAGTAATCTGATGTTCTCCACATGGTGTTTGCCCTCATGTTTTCCAGGTTTCACGGATTCTGTGGCAAAAAAACTTGCACATTCGATGCCTACAATACGAGGGAAAGTCAAAAAGTAAAGGGACTTTTGCAATTTCTGCTAATATACAGGACTGAAGTACTGTAGTCTGCAACAATTCTATAGAATGTGTCACTCTTCTTCCCGCGTTACTCGATGTAGTGTAGTAGACCGTAAAACATGACAGCTTCATTGTGTATGTGCACCAAGGAGGAAATGGGACAATGATTCGCTTTTTGCTAGCGGAAGGCGTTAAATCTGCCGAATTATTCGTAGAATGCAAGCGGGTTATGCTGACAGCTGTTTGTCGCGAAACAGGGTCTGTGAATGGACAGAGAGTTTCAAACAGGGAAGAAATTCTATATGTCGCAACGAAAGATCGGCAGAAGATAGGAAATTTAAACGTCATCTATCTGCTGCTGAGATTATGCTAACTATATTCTGGAACATGGAAGGCGTGGTAGACGTTCATTTCACCCCATGAAGCGAAACTTCGAACAGCCAGAACTATTGTGATGCGTCGCGAACTCAGATCTAAACGTCGTGGAAAACTGTGAATAGGTGTCATATTGCAGCAAGATAACGCGCGGCTACATTCTGCCAAACGGCCGGCCGCAACAATAAAGGAGTTGTGATTGGAATTGTTCGAACACGCGCCACACGGTCCAGACCTGGCTCCAAGCGACTTCCGTATGTTTGGACCATTGAAGAAAGGGCTCAAGGGAAGAAAATTTGCAAACGACGCAGAAGTCGTTGATGTTGCGTAAAATTGATTACAGGTCCAACCAAAAACATTTTTTCCGACCGAATCAAAAAGCTTGTGAAACGCAAGACAAAGAGTGTTGAAGACCAGAGAGGTTATGTACAAAAATAATTTATGTTTCAGTTTTCCTTTCATTAGAAAAAATACTCCGTTTATCTCTTCACTTTTCGAGATCCCTTCGTAAGAAATGGACACTCGCAGTGCCATATTAAGCCAGCGTGGGGGCCTGTAGCAAATGCTAAGAAGAGGCCTTTGGTTTGGTTTGAGCCTCAAAGCTTAGATTAAAAAATAAAACTACTGTTTACAAGGAAAAGCTTTTCTCGATTTAATTTTGGTAACTTTAGAGATAACCCTAGTCAAATCAGTGCTTCTAAGCAAATCACATCCTGTGTTCATTAACGGAAGGTCTTTTGGACGACCTTAGCTTATTTTTAACGAACTTTAATGTTTAAAAAGAGCTATCTCTAATGCATCTGACGATTATCAAAAAGAAGTAATAAATACATAGGACCACTTCTAGATTTATGAAAGACGATAATTATGAATTTTCGATTGAAAGCTTATATTGAAAGACATGAATATTGATGCTGTAGTAATCAGAAATGAAAATGAGACCTGATAAATATTTAGGCCGTTACATTATGTTCTATAGCGCAATCGAGCAAAATGATAGGCGAGCATAAGAGATGGGGTAAAAGAGATCAAAGATTTCACTTATATAAGCGAACGAATACTCATACTGCCACTGAAATTCCGAAGAGGCGACTCCACCACCATAAAGTATATCTATCAGAAGAAGGAAAAAAGGGATGAGTCTAGAATCTTCTATGAAGAACTACAGACGACTCCGAATAAATATAGTGCTACTGATCAGATTATTATGATGGGTGATTTCAGTGCTGGAGTAAGAAATAAATCAGTAACGAATATTATAAGGCTTTTCGATGAACTGGTATGAAATGAAAATGGAAAATTTTTTGCCACCTAACAATAATCTAAAAAGTAACAAACTCACTTAGATCAGTAACTGACTACATTTTGTAGATGATGAATTAGTGGGTCAGTGAGGAATACAGCAGTTTACAGAGGACTAACTAACTAATAACTTCCAGAATGGATATTTTCTGCGAAATGAGAGAAAATGACGAAACAAATAAGTAACCAACAAGATCAAAGAGTGTATAAAGTATAATTGCTGGAGGAGGACAGCGTTAAACATTTTTACTAAAGCAGATTGTGATAAAAGCTAACGAACTTGCAAACGAAACATAGGCCCTAATATAGATGAATAATGGCAAAATATAAAGAATGTGGTACACAGAGTGGCAGAAGAAGCTCTCGGTAAAATGGAAAATAATAATAAGGAAATGAAATGACCTAAAAATCTGGAATGAGCTTATAAGAAAAGCTGTTAAATAAAAGGAGGATGCATATTAACACAATCTTCCGTCGGTTCTTGGTAGAAAAACATTAGAATAATAAATGAAAAGCACCAGTTTGCTTTTGTTCTACAATATTACTTTTATTGCTAACCGGTTTTCGGCTTACAAAGCCATCTTCAGACACTCAGTAAATGTCTGAAGATGGCCTTGTAAGCCGAAAACCGGTTAGCAATAAAAGTAATATTGTAGAACAAAAGCAAACTGGTGCTTTTCATTTATTATTAAAAACAGGATGCGCTTATAAAATACATAAGAAATTCCACAGCTGAAAAAATGCAGTCTACATCTACATCTACATCCGTACTCCGCAAGCCACCTGACGGTGTGTGGCGGAGGGTACCCTGAGTACCTCTATCGGTTCTCCCTTCTATTCCAGTCTCGTATTGTACGTGGAAAGAAGGATTGTCGGTATGCTTCTGTGTGGGCTCTAATCTCTCTGATTTTATCCTCATGGTCTCTTCGCGAGATATACGTAGGAGGGAGCAATATACTGCTTGACTCTTCGGTGAAGGTATGTTCTCGAAACTTCAACAAAAGCCCGTACCGAGCTACTGAGCGTCTCTCCTGCAGAGTCTTCCACTGGAGTTTATCTATCATCTCCGTAACGCTTTCGCAATTACTAAATGATCCTGTAACGAAAAGCGCTGCTCTCCGTTGGATCTTCTCTATCTCTTCTATCAACCCTACCTGGTGCGGATCCCACACTGCTGAGCAGTATTCAAGCATTGGGCGAACAAGCGTACTGTAACCTACTTCCTTTGTTGTCGGATTGCATTTCCTTAGGATTCTTCCAATGAATCTCAGTCTGGCATCTGCTTTACCGACGATCAACTTTATATGATCATTCCATTTTAAATCACTCCTAATGCGTACTCCCAGATAATTTATGGAATTAACTGCTTCCAGTTGCTGACCTGCTATTTTGTAGCTAAATGATAAGGGACCTATCTTTCTATGTATTCGCATCACATTACACTTCGCTACATTGAGATTCAATTGCCATTCCGTGCACCATGCGTCAATTCGCTGCAGATCCTCCTGCATTTCAGTACAATTTTCCATTGTTGCAACCTCTCGATACACCACAGCATCATCTGCAAAAAGCCTCAGTGAACTTCCGATGTCATCCACCAGGTCATTTATGTATATTGTGAATAGCAACGGTCCTATGACACTCCCCTGCGGCACACCTGAAATCACTCTTACTTCGGAAGACTTCTCTCCATTGAGAATGACGTGCTGCGTTCTGTTATCTAGGAACTCCTCAATCCAATCACACAATTGATCTGATAGTCCGTATGCTCTTACTTTGTTCATTAAACGACTATGGGGAACTGTGTCAAACGCCTTGCGGAAGTCAAGAAACACGGCATCTACCTGTGAACCCGTGTCTAAGGCCCTCTGAGTCTCGTGGACGAATAGCGCGAGCTGGGTTTCACACGATCGTCTTTTTCGAAACCCATGCTGATTCCTACAGAGTAGATTTCTAGTCTCCAGAAAAGACATTATACTCGAACATAATACGTGTTCCAAAATTCTACAACTGATCGACGTTAGAGATATAGGTCTATAGTTATGCACATCTGTTCGACGTCCCTTCTTGAGAACGGGGATGACCTGTGCCCTTTTCCAATCCTTTGGAACGCTTCGCTCTTCTAGAGACCTACGGTACACCGCTGCAAGAAGGGGGGCAAGTTCCTTCGCGTACTCTGTGTAAAATCGAACTGGTATCCCATCAGGACCAGCGGCCTTTCCTCTTTTGAGCGATTTTAATTGTTTCTCTATCCCTCTGTCGTCTACTTCGATATCTACCATTTTGTCAACTGTGCGACAATCTAGAGAAGGAAGCACAGTGCAGTCTTCCTCTGTGAAACAGCTTTGGAAGAAGACATTTAGTAATTCGGCCTTTAGTCTGTCATCCTCTGTTTCAGTACCATTTTGGTCACAGAGTGTCTGGACATTTTGTTTTGATCCACCTACCGCTTTGACATAGGACCAAAATTTCTTAGGATTTTCTGCCAAGTCAGTACATAGAACGTTACTTTCGAATTCATTGAAAGCCTCTCGCATAGCCCTCCTCACACTACATTTCGCTTCGCGTAATTTTTGTTTGTCTGCAAGGCTTTGACTTTGTTTATGTCTGCTGTGAAGTTCCCTTTGCTTCCGCAGCAGTTTTCTAACTCGGTTGTTGTACCACGGTGGCTCTTTTCCATCTCTTACGACCTTGCTTGGCACATACTCATCTAACGCATATTGTACCATGGTTTTGAACTTTGTCCACTGATCCTCAACACTATCTGCACTTGAGACAAAACTTTTGTGTTGAGCCGTCAGGTACTCTGTAATCTGCTTTTTGTCACTTTTGCTAAACAGAAAAATCTTCCTACCTTTTTTAATATTTCTATTTACGGCTGAAATCATCGACGCAGTAACCTCTTTATGATCGCTGATTCCCTGTTCTGCATTAACTGATTCAAATAGTTCGGGTCTGTTTGTCACCAGAAGGTCTAATATATTATCGCCACGAGTCGGTTTTCTGTTTAACTGCTCAAGGTAGTTTTCAGATAAAGCACTTAAAAATATTTCACTGGATTCTTTGTCCCTGCCACCCGTTATGAACGTTTGAGTCTCCCAGTCTATATCCGGCAAATTAAAATCTCCACCCAGAACTATAACATGGTGGGGAAATCTACTCGAAATATTTTCCAAATTATTCTTCAGGTGCTGAGCCACAACAGCTGCTGAGCCCGGGGGCCTATAGAGACATCCAATTACCATGTCTGAGCCTGCTTTAACCGTGACCTTCACCCAAATCATTTCACAATTCGAATCTCCGTCAATTTCCTTCGATACTATTGCACTTCTTATCGCTATAAACACGCCTCCCCCTTCACTGTCCAGCCTATCTCTGCGGTATACATTCCAATCAGAGTTTAGGATTTCATTACTGTTTACGTCTGGTTTCAGCCAACTTTCTGTTCCTAGTACTATATGGGCGTTGTGACCGTTTATTAATGAGAGCAGTTCTGGGACCTTTCTATAGACGCTTCTGCAGTTTACTATTAGCACATTAATATTGTTATTCCTTGTTGCATTTTGCCTACTCCTGCCTTGCCGCGTCTCAGGAGGCGTCTTGTCGGGCCTAGGGAGGGAATTCTCTAACCTAAAAAAAACCCATGTGCACTCCACACGTACTCCGCTACCCTCGTAGCCGCTTCCGGCGTGTAGTGCACGCCTGACCTATTCAGGGGGACCCTACATTTCTCCACCCGATAGCGGAGGTCGAGAAATTTGCACCCCAGCTCTCCGCAGAATCGTCTGAGCCTCTGGTTTAAGCCTTCCACTCGGCTCCAAACCAGAGGACCGCGATCGGTTCTCGGAACGATACTACAAATAGTTAGCTCTGATTCCACCCCGCGAGCGAGGCTTTCCACCTTCACCAACTCCGCCAACCGCCTGTACGAACTGAGGATGACCTCTGAACCCAGACGGCAAGAGTCATTGGTGCCGACATGAGCAACAATTTGCAGTCGGGTGCACCCAGTACTCTCTATCGCCGCCGGTAGGGCCTCCTCCACATCTCGGATGAGACCCCCCGGCAAGCAGACAGAGTGAACACTGGCCTTCTTCCCCGACCTTTCCGCTATTTCCCTAAGGGGCTCCATCACCCGCCTAACGTTGGAGCTCCCAATAACTAATAAACCCCTCCCCCCGTGTGCCTGCTCGGACCTTGCTGAAGGAGCAGCCACATGTCCACTCACAGGCAGAGCGGGCGATGCCACACGGCCAGCCTCCACATTGACCCTCCGCCTCGTGCGCCGCGAACGCCGCTGAACCCGCCACTCCCCTTGGGGAGAGGGTGGCCCAACCGCGCCCGGTACCCGCGAAGATGTCTCGACAGCAGGGACAGTGGGTGAAGCATCTAACACCTGGGGTGCACCATGCGACGCACCAGACTCCCCACTGCCGCTACACTCCGAGGCAGCAGCCTGAAGACGGCTGACCGCGGCCATCAACACGCTCAGCTGTTCGCGAAGAGTGGCCAGCTCCTCCTGCGTCCGTACACAGCAGCCACACATCCTAGCCAACCTAAGAAATCAATTTACTATAGAGTGTTAATCAGCTTTTAACTAGACTGCTAATTCACTAAAGGCGGTTGATTATTGACTAAACTGTGATTGCTAACCACTTCTTGTAGAAACAAGGAAAATAGCACTACCTGTCTCTGGACGGTATTGAAAACAAACACTAGCACTACGAGCACTATGGCTGACTAAAGGGACTCTCTGACTGTATTCGAAACACACACGAGATCTATGGAACACTTAATAGCACTCTACTATTAAAGCTTCCTAAAAGCAAAAACACGCAGAAGAAGAAGTGACAAGTAAGAAAAATACAGATAATACTTAAATTAAGGTAGCTCGCTGCACAGCAGACGTGAAGCAGACGGCGGTTAGGGCGAGGAGAGAAGGAATATTGCTAAATGTGTGGTAATAAAGACACACCAACACAAAGCACGAAATGTATACTGCATTTATCTATTGTCTTAAGTCGTGCTTTCAAGACGCTCTACTAACCACTCATGTTTCTGGTTAGTTAATTACATGTTCCATAGAGTAATCGAACGATTCTTTTTTCTAAATGATATGATGATTAGGAACCAGCCGGTTTACAGGGTATACAAATAATTACTGCTACCATTAAGGAATACAGTATCATTTTGTTTCAAGTCATATAATTACACTTAAAAAGAAGGATGAAAAAAAGAAAATAAAAAAACCTAGCTGTTGTAAAGAATAAATTATTTTAATTTAGATTTAAACCTTGCTATTTTACGTGTTGGGGAAATCAAAAGCTTTTATTGCTGCATACGGAACTCCTCTGTGTGCTACTGATAGCCTTAACAATGGATAGTAAAGTTCATTTTTCCTTCTATTGTTGTAAGAATGTACATCAATGTTCTTCTCAAATTCTGATGGATTATTTATGACGATTTTCAGTAGCGAAACTATGTATTGTGAGGGCGTAGTTAGAATGCCTAGCTGGCTGAGGAGGAGCCTACATTAAATCAATGGGTGAACCCCTCTCGCGTATTATTCTTCCCACTTGCTTTTGAGCATTACTTTCTTTGCAAGTGACGAGTTACCCCAGAAAATGATTCCATACATTATTGACTGGAAAATGCAAAATAAGTCTGGAAGTTCGTGTGATGGCTTCCAAGATCGGCAATTACACGAAGAGCTGAACTAGCCGAAACTAATTGTTTGAGAATTTCAGCAATATGCATATTGCAGCTCAAGTTTTCATCAATATGTACACCAAAAATGTGGAGCATTTACTCATTGACTCCTGCTCCTGTGCTAACTCAATTGTTGGTGTGACTCTATTTGTTGTACACAAAAGGCACTGTCATAGCTTTGCCCTTGACAATCTTTGATATCAGTGTTATTTAAAATATCTGGAATGCTTTGGGCGAGTTGCTCAGCAGTATATCGTCGCATGTTCAAGAACCTTCCAAACCTTTCCTCTGGTCCAGATGGCAGGAGACAGCACAGTTTGTCTATGCAGGATGTGTCTGGAGAGGAATTCTCTGAAACAGTATAATATTACCATCCATTAATTTCTAAATGATACCTTACTTTTGATTCAATGTGGTGGATAGATTACTCTCATGTTGTTTATTTACATAAATGTATATATGATAGGCAAGAAAATGGCCACTTTGTTTATTAATTCTAATAAACCTAAATAACTTCCACTGTGAGGTCATACAACAATTTCATCAGTACCCGAACCCAAAGACCTCTTTCTGCTAAAAACGTCATAACTACAGTAATTCGTTCTGAGGGTGTCCGTCAATACCTTTTTTGGTCTTAGTTTGACTCACAAGCCTAGAATCGGCACGTACGTCCTTGTACTTGGAAACTGACAACGAAATTATCGGTTGCCTATGTTAAGTGCTTTGTTCATGGCTTTTCAACAAACTATTCGCGTTCTTGCAGTTATATAATAATCTTTCGTGAACATTGATGATCCATCTGATTCTGAAACTTTGCAAATAACACAAAACAGAAAAATTTCCCTTCAGGTTCTAGGTAACACAATGAACCTCTCACGTCAATATTAATCTCTATATATTAATGTCTGTATGTCAAAAAGTCTGTATGTGAAAAATAACTTACAATAGAAGCATGGTTTTCCTTTATCGTACTGTGTTTCGAAGACAAAAAAAAAATACTGTTCATATAGTGCAATTTGCTATTTCCATTCACGATCTAACAGCCTCGATCAGTTGTTCGGTCCTTCACAACTATCTTTAAAGTAGAATTTACTTTCGTTTCGTTTTTGGCTTCAAGTATACGTAATAACATCAGGAGCATGTAATATACTTTTCACCTCCCTTTGGCTTGAAGAACACGTCCCAGGGGAGAGAGGGCCTGCGAGCTTTTAAGTTCTCTTTGGCTCAAAGACGATGTGGCTGAACTGATGTCTGTTCGACTGCAGTGTCACTTGTAAAAAAAATGTGACTCTGGCGGAAAGAGTTGCAGATCCTAATAAATATTTAGTAATGGGTCTACTACCATTATATGTAAAATGAGATGCAATTCTGTATTGTATGGTTCGTTCTCTTTAGGTTCACAATCATTATGAACATTAAAAACTCAGAGAGCTTACATGTGTTTGATACTATAGTTTGGTTGTCGGTTTCCTTTTCATCTTTCGCTTTACAATTTGCACTTCCAGATGCTTTGTGGCGGTCCGTATCTCCAGGCCCACTGCTCCGGCGGGAAGAGAACATGTGTTTATATTTTATAGTTTACCAAGGACCACTATTTTTATAGTTTGAAGTCGCGTGTGCGCACCTGATACAGAACACTAGAATGGCGATAGTGCGTGAACTACTTACGCTAAACATGTGCCGTCAGCGTGCGTTTTTTATGCACATGCTTTGAGATGTGTATTCTAGAATAACATCATTTTGATGTAACTGTTAGGGTTTAGCCAGCATATTGTAAAATATTGGACGGGCGGCGAAATATTCCTCGAAATCATTCATTTGCACCAACACAGCTTATTCTTTGGGTTCCCTAATTAATTAAGTTATATACTAAATTGTGTATCAAAAATATCCAAATAACAATCAGTGATAGCATATATTTATATTCTAAGATTGAACCATAATCATGATATTTGTGATCACGAATGAAGTCTTTCACGGCAGGTGTTGTCATCACTTAACACTTCCGGGATGAGATGCCGTGGTCCATACATAAAATTCTCCCCTGACTGCGGAAGGCATCCTCCGAGGTCAATGGGCGAACAGCAACGAGAGCGCGAGTGAGGGCCGGATATACAAGCCATTCAAAGGGCGCCGATGTCAATCACATGACGTCGGCTGTGCTCTGATCTCTGATATTGCCAAGTTTCTCAATTGAAATTAATCGATTGTGAGGGAGAGTTTTATGTATGGACCACGGCATCTCAGCCCGGAAGTGTTAAGTGATGGTCATGACATTTGTGTTTGGAAGTTATCTGACGCAATTTACGCTTAACGTATGTGCCGCAAAATGTTACAACCTTGAAATTTTTACACTTGCCCGAGGAAGTTTTGTTTCAGTGACAAGAGCTCCAGGATCGTAGACTGAAGGTCGTGGGTCCAGTTCCAGTGGCGTGCTAATTTCTTTAATAATCTTGATCGAAATTATGTTGGCCTTGATTTTTATCCATATAATTTAGTTTTAGTTTTAAATACAACTAGCCCTTCTTTCATTTCTAATCCTTGCTCACGTCATTTCAGTCATTACTCGCATGTCATTTTATACGCGGCTATCAAATTAATTCGGTTTTAGGTCGTTGCTGTGGCCTATAAGCAACGTAGACGCGAGTCCGATGCGGATATGTAAGTAACTACATGTAGACAAGAGAGTAGTGTGGAATTCGTGTCTTTCCGACGTGAGTGCGGCAAATACGGAAACATGAACCATGGCGGCATTATTACGAAATGCCTCGAAACAGGACCAATATGCTGTTATTCTTTCCTTGGCTGTCGAAGGCCAAACAGCGGTAGACATTGTAATATTATTGGATTTCAGATACTTCGCAAATGAGATATTTGTCATAAAAGAATGGAACAGTCATCGGGCTGTAGTTCGTAAAGATATTAAGCATCACAGCGCATGTGTAAAGAGACAAAATACTTTATAATGTGCGCCTACACCAAGACGCGCATCCAGCGAGAAAATATTTCAAATAAACTTATATTTACTAAGATGGTATCTGTTCTTTCGGACATGTCCAAAAAAACAGATACCATCGGTGACCAAGCAGCTCGTTAGAATGAAATTACAATGAAATGAACACCCTTAGCTGCTCAGCTGCTTACAGATGAAAATCTATGCCCCGACCGGGACTCGAACCCGGGATCTCCTGCTTACAGGGCAGACGCTCTATCTATCTGAGCCAAAGAGGACACGAGCTGATTGGTCACCGATGGTATCTGTTCTTTCTGACATGTTCGAAAGAACAGATACCAACTTTAGTAAATATATAGTTACGGCTCACCGGCCACTCGACCATTTTCTTCTTCTGTGCGAATGCACAGACAGTGCCCGAACTCTTACGGGAATCAGCAACGCGCCGCGAGTAATGAGTATAATGGGCGGGGGCACTACGAATGTAGTGCGGGACAATACGTTGAGAATGTGGGTTTCGCGCAGGCACGGTAGCTCAGCGTGTTCGGTAAGAGAGCTAGCTGCCCTCTGTTATAAAAATACTGAGTTAATGGATCAACAACGAACTGAAACGGGTGTCTTCGACGTCCGCCCAGAGCAGATACAACGAACAAAAACGAGCAAAATGAGATTAGCTGACACGGTAGCTCAGCGTGTTCGGTGAGAGAGCTGGTTGGCCTCTGTAATAAAAAACTGAGTGAAAGGATCAATAAACGAACTTGAACGGATGTCATGTGACGTCCGCAACGACCAAAGACAAAAAAAAAGGTGGATGGAGCGTCTGCTATGTAAGCAGGAGATCCCGGGTTCGAGTCCCGGTCGGGGCACACGTTTTCATTTGTCCCCGTTGACGTAAGGCTAAGGGTGTTCATTTCATTGTAAATTTCATTTAAAGCATTGCCACAGCGTTCGATAGCAATAAGCTGCGAAACATTTGAAAGAACAGTCCAGCATTTGTTAAGAAATGATCTAGAGACTTCATTACCTTTTTTACGTTTGGTCGCCGATTTGCTAAGACGATATGTGTTGAACCGCTACAACTTATATTTAATTTAGTGTCAAAAACCATGTAAATCACGAAGCAAAAACGCTGCGGTAAACCTTGTGTCGCTAAAAAGTACTCACGCGCATGCCAGAACATTTAAGTTTTAATAAATCTCGGCAGACAAAAGCAACGATTCTTGAACTGCTCCATGTGTGGGAGAAACATAAAAATGTAAGTTTTGTATTCATTGTATGTTTGTTAATTTCTATTAGTTTAACTGGTTAGCACACTGGACTCGCATTCGGGAGGACGACTGCAATCCCATCTCCGGCCATCCTGATTTAGGTTTTCCGTGATTTCCCTAAATCGCTCCAGGCAAATGCCGGGATGGTTCCTTTGAAAGGGCACGGCTGATTTCGTTCCCCATCCTTCCCTCACCCGAGCTTGCGCTCCGTCTCTAATGACCTCGTTGTCGACGGGACGTTAAACTCTAATCTCTCCTCTCTCTCTCTCTCTCTCTCTCTCTCCTATTAGTTTAACGCCCTTTTTTTTGAGAATATGTTGATGCTTCACTTGACAGAAAATCTCTGCTTATTCTTTTCTTTAAACACACCATGATTTTTCAATGTATGTAAGCTTTGTTACAGATTCGCTCTTCATCGCGGTATCTCGATTGTATTCGGGAGACCCTTAATGAGTTCAGTTTCGGATCTGATAACTTTTTACAAAATTTCACTCTTTTGCATTCATTTCCACTTTTTTTTATTATTCATAGAAGATTCTGATTGAGTCAAGGCAATCCTGGTCAAAGGTCAGACACGAAACCACCTTCGCGTAATCAAACCTTACGTCTCCTGGACACAATCGAGAACCGACGCATCGGCGATCATACATTAATTTTTCTCCCTTTCCAATTCGTACCAAAAACGGCAAAGCAGAACTGTCAGCAAGCAATGCTAGACATTATCATCGTTACTGTTATATTTGATTAAATGCGTGTGGATAGCAAAAATCTATGACACTAGAACATCAATGGGAAAGTGAAGAAGGTGTATGGGGTAGCATGTCTGTTCAAAACCACGGATGTGTGAAAAGGGGTGCTGCTGCTTCATGATAACGCACGTCCCCACATCGCAAATGTCGTAATGCAGAAGTTATCCAACTCAACTGGGAGACAATCGAACACCTGTCCCAAAGTCCAGATCTCTCCCCATGCGATTATCGTGCCTTCAGTCCTTTAAGAAAGTCCTCTAAAGATCGTCGATTTCTATCGGACGAGGACGAGCAGCGGGAGGTTACGTACCTCTTCCCATAGCGCTTCGGGTGGATGATCGGCTCAATACACACGGCAATTTTTCCTGATTGGCATACTGATTCTCGATTGTACCGCCTTTGAATGAAAGCATTTTTCGCCTCTTATATTTTGTTCTAACATATTTTCCTTTTATTCTTTCTTCGTCTGAAATCTTTGATATGTCATTAAAATTGTGGCATTTTTATTATTCTATTGTAAGTTTTTAGAAATGATCAGTCTAGCAATTAAGCATAGCATATGAAAAATTGTATTTACAGTGTGTAACAGCTTTAATAAGCATCCGTGGTCAAGTGGTAGCGGCTTTGATTATTAATCGAAACGCCCTTGGCCACTGCTTAAATTCTGAATCAATGACTGAAGAAGGTTACCGGTTTTAGAAGTCACTGTAATTCTGCCATGGCCATGTCAAAGAGGGTGGAGGAGCGGACAGAGGTTCAGGGCACTCTCTTGCCCTTTGGATGGTAAACTCCACAGTAAGGCGGAAGAATCAGCAACGATCAATTGCATGAGAATGCAGAAGACAGTGTAAAACATTGGATTATAGACACAAGACATGTAGCCTGTAACTGAAAAGCGTCAAGTCGATATCTTCGTTGGCAAAAGATTCCGGAATAGTCTCCCATCCAACTGTACGGGCGGGGACTGTCCAGCAGGTTGTGACCGTGAGAAAAAAAAAAACAACGAAAGGATAATGTTCTACGAGTCGGAGCCTGGAATGTGAGAAGTTGGAACGTGGTAGGGAAGCTATAAAATGTGGAATTGGTAATGCGACGCTCAATTTAGATATAGTGGGGTCAGTGAAGTGAAATGGAAAAATTACAAGGATTTCTGGTCATATAGGCACAGGTTAATACCAACAGCAGCGGAAAATGGTATAACTGGAGTAGGATTCGTTATGAACAGGAAGATAGTGCACAGAGTTACTTACTGTGAACAGTTCAGTGATAGGGTTGTTCCCATTAGAATCGACAGCAAACCAACGCCGACACCAATTGTTCAGGTATACGTGCCGACGTCGCAAGTGGAAAATCAGGAGATAGAGAAAGTATGTGGGGATACTGAACGGGTGCATCAGTACATTAAGGGACATAAACATCTAATAATTCTGGGGGATTGGAATGCAGTTGTAGGGGAAGATGTGGTGTCACCGCCAGACACCACACTTGCTAGGTGGTAGCCTTTAAATCGGCCGCGGTCCGGTAGTATACGTCGGACCTGCGTATCGCCACTATCAGTGATTGCAGACAGAGCGCCGCCACACGGCAGGTCTAGAGAGACTTTCTAGCACTCACCCAGTTGTACAGCCGACTTTGCTAGCGATGGTTCACTGACAAAATACGCTCTCATTTGCCGAGACGATAGTTAGCATAGCCTTCAGCTACGTTATTTGCTACGGCCTAGCAAGGCGCCATGATCTGTTTCTATTGATATTGTAAATCATGTACCATAAAAAGCGACGTTCGTCATTAATGGATTAAAGTTAAGTATTCCACCAGCTACGTCCGTTTTTCTCAATTCTAATTCCCTTGTCATGTTCCAGACCTCATGCCAGCCTGCGTGAGCTAAAACGCGTGCATTTCGGCCTCCTTTAGTAACACGGTTGGCTCTCCTGCCAACCACAACAGAAGAAGTTGAAGGGAGGGTTACTGGCAATATGGGTTTGGTAGTGGGAATGAAAGAGGAGAAAGACTAATTCAATTCCGCAATAAATTCCAGCTTTAATAGCGAATACTCTAGCCAAGAATCACAAGAGGACGTGGTATACTTGGAAATGGGCAGGGAAATACTGGAACATTTCATTTAGATTACATCATGCTAAGGCAGAAAAACTGAAATCAGGCACTGGATTGTAAGACTATCTAGAAGCAGGTATAGACTCTGATCACAGTGTAATAGTCATGGGTAAAAGGCTGAAGTTTAGGAAAAATCAATGCACAAGGAATTGGGGCTCGTAGGTACTATGGAATAAAATACGCTTGAAATTCTCTGAGGCTGTAGATATTGCTGTAATGAATAGCTTAGTAGGTAGTACAGTCGAACCGGAACGAACAATTCTGAAAAGGTCAGTCACAAAACTAGAAGGGAAAACACAGGTACAAAGAAGGTAACTGTGAAGAAACCATGGATAATAGAAGGAATACTTCATTTGAAACTCATGAATTCAGAGATACAGGTCACTTAAGAATAAAATAAATGGTAAGTGGAGGAAAGCTACGGTGAATTGAGTCCATGAAAAATATGAGAAAATCGAAAAGTAAATGATTGTCGGAAGGACGGACTCAGCATATAGAAAAGTGAAAACAACCTCAGGTGAAATTAAGAGCAAGTGTGGCAACAATAAGAGTGCAATGAGAACTACACTGTTAAGTGCATAGGAGAGAGTAGATAGGTGGAAAGAGCACATAAAAGGCCTCTGTGAAGAGGAAGACTTGTCTGATGACGTGAAAGAAGAAGAGTCAGGAGTCTGTATAGAAGAGATTGGGGATCTCGTATTAGAATCAGAATTTAAAAGTGCTATGAAATATTTACGATTAAATAATGCAGAAGGGATACATAACATTCCATCAGAATATCTAAACTCATTGGGGGAAGTAGCAACAAAACGACCGTTGACGATGGTGTCTAGAATGTATGAGTCTGGCGAAATAACATCTAACTTTCGTGGAATGGTAATGGTAATGGAAATGCCGTGTAGCTAGGGCCTCCGGTCGGGTAGACCATTCGCATGGTGCAAGTCTTTCGAGTTGATGCTACTTCGGCGATTTGCTCTGTCGATGGGAATGAAATGATGATGAGAAGTACAACACAACGCGCAGCCCTGAGCGAAGAAAATCTCCGACCCTGCCGGGAATGGAATCCGGGCCGTTAGGTATGACATTCCGTTGCGCTGACCAATCAGCTACCAGAGGCGGACAATATCATCGTCACAATTCTGAAGACTGCAAGAATTGACAAGTGCCAGAATTATCGCGTAATCAGCTTAACAGTTCATGCATACAAGTTGCTAACAAGAATAATATAGAGAAGAATGGAAAAGAAAATTGAGGAGGTGTTAGATGACAATCAGATTGGTTTCGGGAAAGGTAAAGGCACCAGAAAGGCAGTTCTGACATTGCAGTTGATAACGGAAACAAGACTAAAGAAAAATCGAGACACATTCATAGGATTTGTCTACCAGTAAAAGGCTTTCGACAACTCCAAATGGTGCAAGATGTTCGAAATTCCCGGAACTACATGGAAAGACGCATAAGAAACAAAAGGGAAAAATAAGAGTGGGAGACCAGAAACAAAGTGCTTGGATTAAAAATGGATGTAAGAGAGATATGTAGACTTTAGCTGCTTCTGTTTAATCTATATGTTGAGGAAGGAATGAAAGAAATAAAAGGAATATCCATGAGTGGGATTAAATTTAAGGTGAAAGAGTGTCAGTGATGAGATTCGCTAATGATATTGCTATCCTAAATGAATGTGAAGAAAAATAACGTGATCTGCATGATATGAATGGAACTGAAAGTCAAATGAGTACAGAATGTGGATTGAGAGTAAATCGAATAAAGACGACAGTAATGAGATGATGCAGAAATGAGAATAGCGAAAATCTTATCAGGATTGGTGATTACGAAGCAGGTGAAGTTAAGGAATTTTGCTACCTAGGCAGAAAAAAAACTCATGACAGACGGAGCAAGCAGGACGTTATCACAGACCAGAACTAGAAAAAGAACATTCCTGGCCAAGTGTCAAACATAGGCCTTAACGTGAGGAAGTAACTTCTGATAATGTACGTTTGGAGCTCAGCATTGCATGGTAGTGAAACGTGAACAAAATAGGAATCAAAGCATTTGAGATGTGGTGCTACAGAAGAATATTGAAAATCATGTTGACTGGTAAGGTAAGGAACGACGATCTGCTCCACAGAGTAGGTGAAGAAAGGAATATATGGAAAACATTGACAAAAAGAAGGGTAAGGATGAGAGAATATCTGTCAAGATATCAGGAACTAATTTCCGTGCTGTTAGAGGGAGTTGTAGAGGGAAAAACTGTAGAGGAAGAAAGAGGTTGGAATACATCCAAGAAATAATTGAGGTTGTAGGTTGCAAGTCCTACTCTGAGATGAAGGGGTTGACATACAAGAGGAATTCGTTACGGGGCCCATGAAACAACTGAGAAGGCTGATCTCAAAATAAAAAGAAAGAAGGAAAGAAAACGGGCACTTTCCAGAGGCGCATGGAGGGAGAGGAAAAGAGTAAATGAAGTACGGCAGGGTGATGGGCGCTGTGACGCTGTGGAAGGGGTGGGGAGGGGGCATGGGGAGGAGATCAGTTGCGTTAAGGCTGACAACGTATGTTTCATCATTATGGTTATCTTATATGGTAGAAATGTCACGTGGAATCCTGTGAAAGCTTATTCTAAAGACTCTCTTGTTCATATGTGATTCTTACTTATAATAATGGATATGAAGTTACGTGAACATGTCTACAAGCCAATTAGGCAAAGGGTGGCAGAAATGAGAAGTGACATGGCGTGTATGGAATTCTTCTGACATCCATCAAACAGAACAATGGCGGCTAGGCTCACCAAACGTTTTACAGACCATATACTTCCTGCGCATTGGTCCCAAAACGATACGTTAATTTTCTTGGAAGGTGAACACAGAATTTTTTTTCGCACTATGAGAAAATATGAGTGCTACCTTACTTCAGTCACATTTTTAAATACAGATATACTTTATGAAATTTGTGCAAAATAATAAAATTAATACAATGATTGAAATGTCATTCAAGGATTTAAATTAAACTTGAGAAAAGAATTATATTTAAAACGAAATCAAACGAATAAAAATAAAGACCACCATCATTTTGATAAGCAATTATCCTTTTGAACATGCTTACGAGACTAGATTAGTAGCCATTAAGGTATGGCGCAACGGGATAAACTCGTGTTATTTTTATTGGTTTTGTGTCTCACAAGAAATTATTTTCGTCACATTTTCACAGACGAGGGTACACTAGTGTGGATAGCTGCTCGGTGTGATAACTGGCATCCAATCCTATACAGCTCTGTTGATGTTACCAAAGGTGAGTCGTATCCCACGTGTCTCCATGGAAAACAAATCGCTGTCGTACTGTATTTGGAAGTAACTGAATTATAACGTCAACATTTTGTCATGTGGTAAAATACCGATAATTGTCACCAACATTGTCACGTCGTTGCACATAGAATGTACAAATTTCACAGTCATAAAATAAAATTTAATTTTCACTCGCTTATACTGTTCTTGGGCAGTAGTATTGCATCCTATTAGTTCATAGTAAACAACAAAAAAAACAATGACAGAAAAGAATGCAGGAAGTACGAAACTACAGCATGTTATACAACAACAGTCGACCAAGAAACTAACCTTCACTCTAGATGGCTCGTATCAAAAGTACTACAAGAAAATAAAATAACCTGTTGAATGAATTAATGATGGTAATAATGGACCTCCAAAATGAATACAGTATCTGTTGAAAACTTTCTTATTGATAATCAACAGAGCTCGGTTATAACTGCTCAAGTTATTATGAATATGTAATTCCCCTGTACGATTTGAGATTTGGTCAACTTATGTCAATAATGTAAGGTGTGGTCAGCGTTCACTTTTTGAAGTTAGCTAAACTAGTTATTAGTCACTTTAGACACAAACATCCTTGTGCAGTAGGCAGCGTACCTTTCATATCTAACTGATAGATTTTATTACACCCATACATGGGGTGTCCTAATTCATGGGGCCCGTAGCACTTGCTAACTTGCTGTGTGGATAATATAGCACTGGATCCTTGTACACATCATGAAACTTTAATCTCTCCCTTCACATTTCTTGAACGGATATGAGTCTTAGTCAACATAAGGTCTCACATTTCATATTTAATTCTCTGTGTTATTCCATCTGTTATAACATCCCTTCCTTTGCTAAGCATTCCTACTTAACCGTTTTATGGCCAACTCTTTCATTACACGCTATATTCAATCTGTGGCTAGAAAATCGCTCAAAATCTCCGACGATATATTTTAAGGTGCCTGATTAAGCAGAATTTCACTTGGTGCGAATCCTGTTGTAGTGTGTTGCATGTTGTTTATCACTCCTTCTCATCTACTGTGTTTGTTGTGGCAATATGTTCGACACATGCCGTTCGCATCCCCCATAATTCTCCGTGCTGGATTCTCCAGATAGATACTGAGGTATTAAGATTTGTCCATTGTAGTTCCTCTTCAGCATATCCTTCCCGTCTCTTGAAATAAACTGTGGTTCATCAGCTGTCAGAATTTGTTTAGGTTTGTGTCTGTTTGTGAAGTAAGTGTTCTCCAGTGTAGCCGACATAAAACTGCTTTTTGCTATTCTCAGTGAATAGAACTTAACATGCTTCGACCACGCCCTTAATGCTAGCAAGAGTTGTGTGCAATTGCCATGGGATTTCGGTAGGGGACGGAGTAAATTGATGGTCATGGTATTCTTGATGCCTTTTTTGGTATTGCAGTGTTAGTAAGTCCTTGGTATCTGACACTAATTGTCTTCAGCTTCTGACACACAGCACATGTCTGGAGCATTTTACAAAGTTTTTTGTTCATTCCCATCCGAGCTCTTCTAAAACATATGTCTGTGCCAAAACAGGCATTACCGTAATACTTAAACCACACGAGATTCTGAATTGCGTGTTCTGCAGTACACAGTCTCCAGTCCTGCGAAGACTCATTCACAAGCTGATAAAGAGTGTTTTGGTGAATCAAGCAGTATTTTCTCAGTCTCTCTTCCCCTTCACAACTGTACTTCATGGTAACATTCTTCAATGACAGTTTCTCATTTTGCTCTCTTTGAAAATTCTTTAATAAATTTATCACATATGATTCATATCATACTCCTTTTATCAAATTAATGCTCCGTTTCTTTCCTCCTGGACTGTTTACATTGAAATCTTCTATAACCAGTGGAAACCTTGAAAGTGCACCTCGAATGAGGTTTTGTTTTCCATGTTGACAAATAAGACTTAAATGATATTCTTGCAAGGTAAATGCCTATCCAGTGAGTCACCTGTGATGTAATTTGCTTTTAGCAGAAAGGACAAAGTTTACTGCCACTCCCACTTAGTCAGAGCTCTGTGCGCAAGTTTTGTGGTATTTGTGTTGTTGGATCAGCTCATCCACTTGTTACAGATGTACAACCAGTCGAAAATTATGACTGTGACAGACTAAGTAGAACTTATTATTCAAATTTGGATGTGAAGGTAATAGCAGAATTCACAATTGTTTCTTAGCCTCTTCCAACCCCAGTTGGCATTTGTCGGTTCATTGCAATAACACCTTCTTTTCTAGCAAGATCTACAGATGTGGGTTGTTAAGTGACTGACAAGTAATGAACTTCCTATAACATCCAAATAACCCAAGAAACCCTGTAAGCTGCTTTTTGCAATGAACCGCTGGAAAATCCTTCACTTGCTTCATGTACCAGAGGCTTAGTCCTCCCCCTTAGCTGAATGGCCAGCGTGTCTCACTGCCATGCAGTAGGCCCGGGTTTGATTCCCAGCAGTGTCGGAGATATCTATGTTTGGGGACTGGGCGTTGAGTTATCCTCATCATCATACCCTTATCGATACGCAAATCGCCCAATGTGACGTCAACAGAAAAGATTTTCAAATCGGCAGCCTGACTTCTCAGGTGGGCACACCCAACCATAATGCCATACGGTCATTTCATTTCAGAGACTTCATTTTACCCCATTCTTAATTCCGAGTTCACTAAATTTGCTGTTACAGCTGCCTCTTTAAATGCCACGAGCTCATCTAAAATTGTTTTTACATGTTTTTCACAAGTTGGGTTTGCGATTAAAATATAGTCAACATATATGGTCACCTTCCCACGTAACTGTTCAACGAGAACCTTGTCCAATGACCTTACGAAAGCTGTCACTGGTAGCTTTTTTAACCGTACATGAATTATTTGCTGCTTGGCGTCCTGGTGTAACGGAACCTGCCAGTATTCTGACCTCAGACCGATACGGCGAAACGCTTTTGCCCTATGAAACTTCTGGAGTAATTCCTCTAAGTTTTTGAGTCTTTCCCACAGTGTAATTATTACTTTGTTCACTGGGAATGCATCCAGTATGATTTTGAGCCACCATTTCGCTTGTCTACCAAAAAATATGTCTGATCGACGGTACGATGATTCTCTTCGTAAGTACTCGTATCTTATGAAGTTCCTATCCTGTGCTTCATGCTGTGATTGTGGGATATGCTCCCACAAGAAATGGCTCACGCTCTCTTAGTTGCCACTTACATTCTGCCATTTTTGTACTCCTGCTTATGCCTTCACGGGAACCGGTTTCGTTGTCTAGGGATTTGAGTTTCTGGTCAATTACAAGTTCAAGATCTCCTACATCTGTCTTACCTTTTCATCTCCACTGCTTCTTGCATAGTGCTGCAGAGTCTGCCGTGTGGTACTCTGTGGTGGTAATTGCAGATCAGATGAACAACATAACTCGGACATTTCCTACCACTTCAGTAACATTAATTCTCCCTTTAATGTCATTAAGGTCTTCCTTTTTACTTCTATACAACCTCTTCCAAAATATTGATGAACGTTCTGCTCCATTAACTACTCATCGTCCAAGTTTAAGATTAATGTTAACCCTGACACCACATGTGCCGATAGACCATAAACTTCAACATAAACCCTCATTGTTACCAACATTTGCTCTTTAACTACCTCATTTTTCTGTACCCACAACACTTGTAATATATATTCCATGCACTGGTAAGTTTGGCACCGTCGATCCCTGCTCTAACCATTTCGTATACAACTTCCGCAACATAGAATTGACCTGACTACCTGATTCGATCAAAAACTTTACCCGAGTTCCTAATACATTCGCTTCTACATTAGTATACATAGTCTCAGCAGGCTCTTCGCTATTTTCCGCCATCAGAGCATCAATCAGTTCGGTTCTATTTTCCGCATTGACATAAGCACTGATCCTGCGTCATCTGTTTCTGACCGGACTGCATCAGAAACCGCATCTAGATTTTCTCGCTTTCATCACGTCGTTGGATACAAGGATCATTATTTACTTACCGTTCCCTGTCACCTGGCTCTAGTTTCTGCATTGTAATGCGATCCGGGTCGTGGCGATGTGCGCGGTAGCCTCCATGATCTCAGAAACTTCGTTCAAATCTTCTGCCGTAATTCCGATTCCAACACTGGTTAGTATATTCCCTATCATTATGCGATCACCTACCAATGCCCCTCTCGACGTTTCCCGAAGGCCCTCTATGGTATTCCGATTTTTTGCTTTCTTGTTCGTTCAATGCATCTATGTGTCCGAAATCTGACTTTATCGCTACAACATCGTCCTTGGCGGTCGCCAGCCATTTTTCCTGAACAGCTGCCGGCAGTTTACGTTCGATCGAAGACACTGTCGCCTCCGTCTTAAATGGTTCATTCAAGCGTGGGTTTCTCTCGTGATAGACATCGAGAAACTTGCTTGTATTTCCGTCACCTCCTCTATCAGCGCTTCTGCTTTGTGAACTATAACCCTATATCCAGCTTTATTCTTGCCTCCCTTCAAGGTTCACGAGACATATCTCGAGATTGCCTAAAAACGTGTTGGGACTGATTAAGAACGTCGCAGTGTTCAGTGGACTGCTGCCAGGAAATGTGGCAGGATTACGGGCGGGTAATACGGCAGTTTCGGATCAGGGACCTGCTGTAAACACGCCAGTGGGATATGTGGGCGACGAAGGGAGAGCCGAAATCCCAGGTGAGCAGTTGCGTATTCGGCGGTCGGGCTGGCTCCCGAACCGCCAATAATTCTCGGATAAGAAGTTAGCTGCCGAGGTGTGCTGAGAACGGCGCCCCGGAGACTAATTAGCCTAACAGTCTTACTTCTGCTAATTTCCCTTAGCAGAGTTTCTAACTCATTAGCTGCTCCGCTGCGGGCCACTGGTTTGATTACAGCTCGCGCTAGCTGGTAGCCTTTGTTTGAGCGCGTCGAAACACACTCCGAATTACGCGGCCGCGTCTGCATCTAAAGGGGCCATACATCTCAACTAGTGCCGAATTTATAGCACCGCTTTGCACGCACTCGTACTTCCTTCCACTGGCAGGAAGTGGGAGGTTGGAGGGGAGTCTAAGCACCTGCAAAATGAGACAAACGTGCGGCGCACGGTGATATTAATCTCAGCATGGAACCGCGGATTCTAGGATGTGGCTGATTACCGTACTCCGCACTTGCCGTACTGACCAAGATGAATTTTCAGCTAGCAGAAGCAGTGCAAATAATTTCTGAAGCTTTCAAACCGCACTATTCCAACAACAAAACTTCGCACATTTTTCAATGACATTTGCTGGGTGCCTTAGCAACCTGAAACTGCGGTCTACCACGGCTCATTGCAAAGTGATAATATAAAAGCAGGAGAAGGCTATCAAGAGAGTTGAATGAAAACCAACACAAAAAACAGGTGATTGGAGTACATGACAAAGAAGATATGGAGGTGAAAACAATAGGTCAAAGTGAACACCTTGCTGATGACGAGAAGAAAACAGTTTTGGTTGAGACGTTGAGATTATTGTTTATTTATCATCAGTGACTCTCTTTTCGCCCAATTCAAGGTATCATGAGAATAGCCGATAAATATTGATAAAGGACTGATGAATGTCGATGATTAAAAATTTGAAAAATAGATTTCCCTCTTCGTGTGCAAGAAAAGTATCCGAGGCAAATATGTGATCGTGACGTGTATTAAAGCATAACATGACGAGGACAGTTTATTTATGGTGACGTTTTATCATCGGTATGTGTCATCAGCTCAACAAAATTTATCGGCAAATCGGAAGACTGCTTGAATAAGGCGAATCACACTTCACTGATGAATAAATAAACAGTAATTTCAACAATGGAACAAGTCTATTTTCTTCTCTTCATTCTACATACTGATTGCTCTACTACCACGGCATGGAGTAGAAACCTTTTTCTTTGTACAGTGCAGATATTTTCGAAGTCACCCGATAACTGGGCGAGTGAAAAAGAAAAGCAAGAATCACTGTAGCAAACTAAGCTTTTCAGTAGAACAGATGCTGAATATGCAGAAAACTAGGGTTTCAGTTGAGATAAGATTGGTTATATGCTTCAAATATCGTATTTACCTGAGCTAATGTGCACGCTTAGACGTTGAAAAAGAGAGAAAGTGACAAAATTAAAGCATCCGAGTAGTGTGTTAGGAGGAAAACCGAAATATGAATTGGGTATATAGAATGCTGAACACTAAAGTGCTGGAAAGGGTAAAGGAACAAAGAAACCTCGAATAATTGGTTAAGAAAAGAAAATCAGACTCGGAGGGACGTACAGGGTGATTCCGTGGTGGCGTTACAAGCTTTTATGATTGGTGGAGAAGGGTAAATCTATGAATCTGAGATAAAAAATTCTGGTCCAGAAACGACCGGATCGAAAGTAATAAGCAAAACTCGTTGTGATACCTCTCATATTGGACCTCTTCCACTTAAACTTTACTTTCCATATCGTGATGTTTTGTGAGCAGGTAGCGTGCACTAAAACTAGGAAAGAATTCTGGTGCACATGGGATCCAAAATAAATACCTTAGGAGCTATGAGCAATTGTTCATTTCACAGTAGCAGAGATTGACGACTGTTCATAGCTCTTCATATATGCAGTTTAGAGCCCAAGTCTGGTGGACATTTTGTTCTTGTTTTGCCCCATATTAACTCCTAAGAAAATATGGGATACAAAGAACTTGCCATAAGAAGTCCACCGTCACGGACATGAGAATGATTTTGCTAGCAATTTTCGACTCCTTCTTTTCCGGATAACGGTCCGTTGCCTTTAATTTGATACATTTACCTTTCTGAATCATCCCTAACTGTTTGTAACATCATCACGGAATCACCTTGTATTCTGCGAGGAAAAGAATTCTAGGAGCAGTTATCGAAGGTGCAGTGGAAGGCCAGGCGAAAATAGAAGAATCAAATTGCTCTATAAAGACAGGAAGAGACCAGATTACGAATTAGTTGGTCCGGTAAAATATCAGATGAGGACAGCAATGGTGTCAGAAAGTTGCCAACAGGCAGGAAATTTTACGATTATGATGATGAGTGGTGTTATAATTTATTAGGATTTTAACCGCATTGTATTTGCTTCACAAAAGTAATAGAGCCCGTAATGTGCAATCATCTAAACGTACAAAACTGAACACAGAATGATGTAACAATCACACGGCATTCGGTGCGCGCACACATGATAATCACTATTGATCCATTATAAAACATTTTTGCTGGGAGGCCGAAATGGTTAGCTTCAGCCGCCCAATTGGAAAGATTTTCATACCCTGCCTTCTTTCCTTCAGGATGTGTGGTTGTTGTGCATTAAATGTATTTGTTGATTGTTGTTGATTGTAGTGAGTGTGTGTAGTGTGGTATTATGTTTCTATTTAATGGTGATGAGAGGAGAAGGCGAAACCCTGTGTCAGCGCATAGCCTACTCCTCTAGAATAACGCCAAGGAGCCACCGGTCTTCACGCTCCCATCACGTGGAGGGATCACCACTAGTATTGCCTCATGTCCACACTTCTTGAGACACTGAGGAGGAATCTGAAATTTCATCCGGAACACTGAGCACAGTCTGGTGATCAGGAAGCTGGAACTACTATCTCTCCTCCTATTGACAACCACTGAAAATCGTTTCCTACCTTCTGTTGTAAAATGAACCAACATCAACATGTGACTTGCAAGTTTGTGAAGATCATATAGATTTTAGCCACCTTGACCCTGTTCATCTCCGAGTCGTGCGCTGCTTCAAAGTCGTGCGTTAGGGACATCTGCTACGGAGTCTATTTCCTCATCAGCAAAACTATCCATAAAACGGTGCATCGTTGTTAACGTACTTCTAACACCGCTGGGAGAACAAACCCGAGGCAGAACCAATCAGTACTGAATGCATACTTGAGGGAGGAGATTTTTTTTATCACACTATAGCCTGTTACTTGTAATTTAAGCACAGAATGTATTAATTCATAGTCAGTTATTACTGTCAACAGTCAGTTGTTGCCCCTATACATTCGCATCTATTCATTCAAAATTCACAAAACCAGTGCAGTACTTCGTACTTCCGATCACCACTAAGTTTACAACTATTAATGAAGACTGTACCTATCGCCAAAGCTAGCTACACTAGCTGAACCTTTAGTCACTTTGAACTGGAGGCATGAACTGATTCGGTTGGAAAACAATTGGTCGTATGGGACCAAAGTGCTGAGATCGTCGGTCCCTAACTATACACACTATTTAATCTAGCTTAAACTAACCTCCGCTAAGAACACACACACACGCACACACATGTCCGAGGGAGGACTCGATCCTGCGGAGCAGCGCCGACCGTGCCAAGACGCCTGAGACCGCCCGGCTGCCCCGCGCGGCGATTCCGTTGGGAATGGTGTCGTAAAACCATTGTATCCTCTCCTGAGGCACACTGCCCTACAACTGTTGTATGTCATCTTTGGTATCTTGGATACTGGCAATGTGACAGAATTTTTCGAGTTACTGCACACACATGTTCCATTGGGTACAGACTGTGGATTTTCTGGCCATGGGAGTACCGCAGCATAACACAATCAATTCGTAGAGACACGTGTCATGTATGTACGGGCAATGTCCTGTTGAGAAATGATATCACGATACTGTTTTTGAGAGGTAATAAATGAGGACACAAAATGTACATGAAGGAACCAATGTGCTACCAGTATTCTCTCGATGTGAAGTCATATCAATAACTCGACACATTTTCACAGCGGGAGCTACACAGCCTTTTAAGTAAGATGATATTCACTTCATTCTATGGGAAACGGATATCTAGGATGAGCACCTCCTGAATATTCGGTAGGCATGTTGGGAGAAAGAAGCTGATATTACGAGCAGTGCAATATTTTCTGCTTCGTCATCAAACTTCCCTTAACCTAGGGCACATATAGAAGCATATTTTATACTTGTACTTTCGGGACTCAGAGAGTATACATATGTGAGAGAGATTACGGGTTGCTACAATGGGCATTCAATATTTTTTTTTTCTGGAAGCAGGTTGGTTTTAGTCAGGTTTCCTATACGCCACCCTATTCCACACTCTTTTCGATACAAAATCCTTTTTCTCAACATAATCTTTGTCCACTGTGACGTCCTTACGCAACCTTACTGGGAGGGCCTATATGCCCCTAGGTTACCACTCTAAGGGTCGACGTCAGACCCAACGTCTTGCTGCATCAGTAAGCTCCACATCATACACATACTGGTTCCAATGGAGTGCATCTTTTATCGGGCGAAAGAGTCGGAAGGTGCGAGATCCGACCTGTATGGTAGATCATGCACGTTCACGCGACGCGATGGTTACAGACGCCGCGCCTCGCCGTGCTTGTGTTCACTGGTTCAAATGGCTCTGAGCACTATGGGACTTAACATCAGTGCTCATCAGTCCCCCAGAACTTAGAACTACTTAAACCTAACTAACCTAAGGACATAACACACCTGCGACCGTAGCTGTCTCACGGTTCCGGACTGAGCGCCTAGAACCGCGAGACCACCGCGGCCGGCTTGTGTTCACTGCCAAGTCTCCGTAGACACTCTGTAAATGCTTATGAATATCTGCAATGCTCTGGTTTTCCGACAAAAGATAGCTCCCTTCTCTGAATGCACGCCTGTTACAGAGGGCATTCTGAAGGTTATATATAGCTCCGCCACCCATCGGAACTTTAAGAAATTGTAGTGGTTCCTCTATGTCCCACAACAAATTCTGCATTTGTTCAACTGAAATTGGCCGTGAAAAAAAGTGTTGCTTTCCTCACTGTTCACTCCTCGTAGTTAGTACAAATGTATATAAAATGTAATCTTAACGATACATCTCGATCGATACGTTATCAGCAGCACTGATGATAACGTATTTGTGTATTCTCTCGTTGCGTGTCGTACCGTCGAGTATCATTCATCTGCGCCGTGTTCGGTCTCCAAGAATGAACTAATGTGAATCAGTAATACTATTTGCCACAAAAGACAGCAATTGAGGGCCAGTGTCTTGTAGGGAGCGTGTGAACGTGCATTCGATCATCGCGTTCCGCATCATCAACAATCAACCGCGCCGCAACGGTTACACGCACGCTCGTACAACTGAGAACTGTGAACTGTAATTTTAACTTTGTGAGCAGTGTTAAAATTCATTACTAGTGTCAATGAGGACTGGTATCAGATATCTGTGTATGCGTGACGACCATAAGAACTGGTGTCGCTTACGCGTACGCTCGTCTGAGTGTATTGTGGACAGATAATCATCAAGATTGTTAATTGGGAAAAACTGTTACGACTTAGAATGTAAACAGTGCAACCTGCGTTTTTCTTTTATCGTCTCGGAATATAGTTGTTCATACCCAACGTAAGACAGTGTTGTGTTTTGACGTTGACTCTCTCCCCTAAACCCGCTTGCACAATTCGATAGATAGTTTCAGTCAAGCCAGCAACACTGTGGAGCAGAACAGTACGACCGCTGCGGGATTATCATGTACGTGGTGTGGACAGGACGCACGGTCAAGAAACGGTCGAAACTACAAACAGTTACAGTTTAAGGATCCCCCACCCCCATTTGTACTCCCGGGCGTGTTACAGCCTGTGACGATGTTAGAAAATTATAACGATCAGCCTCTTGACGCGCAAGCAACTGTGCACAGATAGTCCGCCGTTGCTCTTTACGGGCCGGGCGGTGTGGCCGAGCGGTTCTAGGCGCTTCATTCTGGAACCACGCAACCGCTACGATCGCAGGTTCGAATCCTACCTCGGGCATGGATGTGTGTGATGTCCTTAGGTTAATTAGGTTTAAGTAGTTCGAAATTCTAGGGGACTGATGGCCTCAGAAGTTAAGTCCAATAGTGCTCAGAGCCATTTGAACCATTTTGCCCTTTACGGTCTGCTATTAGGCAGCGAAGAACCCGGTGGACTCATACCGTTGAGTATCCCAGCTGGTGGACGAGTGTGTCAGAGCTACCAACACAGGTGTTCAGTTGTGCAGCTAGGTGTATGGTTGTGATCCTTCGATCATTTCTAATGACAGTATCCAAAAGTTCCAATGTGGCAGGAGTCTCAGCTGAGTTCGGCCGGCCGGTACGTGGGACATTGGACATGTTTGCGCAACGTTGTTTTGATAAGACTTCTCGCTCAACGAGTGACCGTGCATTTGTTCACTGCCATGGCTCCGTACACATTCTACAAGCGCCTATGAATATCTACGATACTCTGGGTTTTTCTCCTCCCCCTCCACGCAGGAAAAGAAGTGAAGGCTACGTACAGGGTCGCCACTTACTGTAATTTCATGAAACTATAAAGGGTGAAGCGAGAATATACCACGATACCCCACAACAAATGTCACATTTTTTCAGTCGAAACTCTCCGAGAAAAAATGTTTTATTTCTTATTGAACCCCCCTCGTAGGATGCAATAAATTATTACGGAGTTCATTAAGCCTGAGAGAGATTATTTACTAGTAGGAGGTAGTAAATTACGAGTACCAGCGGCTTCATTAAGGGCGAGCTTATCATGTATCACAAAACAAGAAAAGCGTCAGGAGGCGAAGTCCCACTGTATACGAGCACTATGCAACAATTCCATTCGACTATGATCCCTTAATCAATGGTTCCTTATGGAGTACTAAGAACTCAGTGGCTAACCTAATCAAGTACAGTCTGACATTCAAGGATAGCAAAAGAATATAGAAAATGGAAATGGAGGATATTCACTTCCCCTTGTACTGGTACACGCAGTATCCTCAACAACTTCAGTTCTAATATACACAAGCTTACTGAGTCTCAGAGAGTGAGAGAGAGTGCCAAGGGCGTGCTGCCGGTCGGATGATGCATAACTACAACTGTCACCTAAACTGGGATAAGTATATAGAAATCAGGAACTCAAAGGAATTTCCCACAATTATTGGTAGGCATCGTATTCGGAAATAGTGTCACACTACTTGCATTGGACATCGGCAATGAACGAGTTTAGTACATGAGGTTGGCTGTGTTCCAAGATTCAGGCTGTCTCCAATAAATTCAAAATGCACGAAATATAAGGTAAGTGTCATGGCTGAGAGTATTCCTTATACTCTAGGCATTGGCTACTATTAGTCTAGCAATGTCAGTTACCAAAAAAAACTTTAATCGTCGCATGATTGGTTGAGGGCAAGAATTTAGACAAAGTCCAGGAAATTAAAAACCCACGAAACAAATAAAATTCCCGCACATATGTAAGAACCCATTATACTCAGGAAATTAAGTGCTGTCGTGTAAATTAGGCCACTGAACTATAATCTTTATGTAAGCGCAACGTGTTGGCAGAATGCAAAGAACGTAGTCAAACTCTAGTAAATTCAGAAACTGTGAAAGTAAAAACTCCACAAGCATGTAAGTATTAGCTATATTCCGAACATGGAATTCTATTGTTTAGGCTACGTCCTTGATCAGGAACATCTGAGTAAGGGCCAAGTGACTGGTGGCAGTCCAGGATTTAGTGAATCACCAGTAAATTCAAAATTCACAGAAAGAATAAAAATTCCGCATTCAAGTAGGTACTCATTATACTCAACTACTTTAGTTCCTTTATTTAAGAAAAACTATTGACCAATAATCCTAAGGGCCGTGAAAACTGCTGAGGGCCGTGATTCAGACAGTCACAAAGAAAACACCAATAAGAGCCATGGAACTACACTGCTTAAACATCTGCACCCAAATAACTGAAGGATAGGAACTAACTGCAATAGAGTGCTCATGGTACTTTAACAGTATATTAATAGGAGAAGAATTTTAAGGTATTCCCTAACAACATAAAGCAGTCCACAAAAAATTACATCCAGCACACAAATCTACACAAGAAAATTAAATCGGTGACCGTGGCTACTTCCCCACCACCGTGTAATGGCTTTCACGAGTTTGTGGATAGCTAGGGAGTCTACCTCTGGTGCTTTCAACTGTACTGTTTTGCTTATGGTATTTGTGGCAGGTAGCAAGTGCTTTACTTTTGTCTTCTGGTAGTCATTTATAGGTGCACACTCTGCAACTACTCTCAGACCCTTGTGAGTTATCTTTCAATTATCTCCGTGTTCTGTTAATCGAACGCTATGGACAGCAAAAATGCCTTGTTGTCAGTGTCAGAAACAGCATGGACAGTCGTATGTAGCCTGGGTTCCTGGCTGCTGAAATATTGGGACTCGCATACAGGTGCCATTTCACGTGCCCAAACTGTGAAGTTTATGTGGAAACATTGATTCTAGGTGTGATGATGTGCCTTTCCCGTGACAAATTGTTCACAGCTAAAGCTTTGTTCAGGTGCAGTCATACTCTTGATGGTGAAGTATTGAACATTGCTTTTGTGGTCGCTTCTGCAGCTCAGGATACTTGTACGAACGAAATTCAGATTTCTCAAGTTGCCAGCGACTATCGCAGCAGGATCATTTAGTGATTCCTACTTATCATTCTCTGTTTCTGCCTTTGCGTCTCAGCTGAGATTATTGTGATGTCTCTGGAGAGACATAAGTATATTGTGACCAAAAAATAAAAACACCTACAGCCGTCTTCATGATTTTATTTTATTTTGTTGCTACCAGTTTCAACGCTTCAGTGCGTCATCTTCAGGCTGATTTTGATGCGGTACAGGTTTATATGATTCCCATGCATAACACATCAGTTTGCGTCCATTATCTGCGCATCCAGTAACGCTGGCACTTCAACCATCAACAGCCAAGTTGGCAGTTGATGGTTGGAGTGCTGCACATTATCTACGTATCCGTAATGCCAGGAACTGATGTGTTATGCATGGGGACCGTATCGAACTGTACTGCATCAAAAACAGCCTGAAGATGAGGCGTTGAAACTGGTAGCGACAAAATAAAATAAAATCATCAGGATGGCTATAGGTGTTTTCATTTGTTTGACATGATAGTGAATGGCCGTCGTCCCAGAGACATCCTGCTAAAAGGATGGACATACAAAATCTTAAGTATATCGATTCTTCTGCTAAATGGTCAGAACTGGCTGACCATTTTCTGATTTTAATCAGGCGAGTCAGAATCGTCCTCCCTCGTCAGCATGGCGATTTACGTAACACACGCCGAAACAGCTTCATTGCTTCTTGGGTTGTCGGATGTTCTGCCGGATATCAGCGTCGTACTTGCACGATATTTCGGTCACGTAGCTCGTAACCTTCATCAGGTGCGACCAGAGACTGCTCCTCGAGTGGATCTGGTCCACTATTTATGCCTATGGCCTTCCCTGTCCACCAACGGCTGCAGGCGCTTCCTCTGTGGTCCGCGCCCATTCCCTGCGACCTGCTGGAGCGTTGCTGTCTAGAATCAGATCATGCCATGAAGTATGAGGATACCAAGATTCTAGCACAAACACCCAGATTTTGGGACAGTGTTATAAGAGACTCCATAGAAAAAAAAATGGCTGACGATCTTATGAACTGTGACACGGGGTACCAGCTAAGCAGAGCCTGGGTTTCCGGCTCTGGAATTGTTAAAGGAGCAACGGGGCCAGCTGCAACACTACACAAACAGAAGAACCAGAGACATAGAGATGGAAAACGAGCCCCTATCGGACTACCAGGCGCACCAGACCGAAAATGGAACACCCAGAAGTGGGACTGGTGGGCGCGGACCGCAGAGGGAACATTCAAAGCCGCAGCGGACGAAAAAGGGAGCGGCAACGCTCCAACAGGTAGTGGTGAGCGGGCGCGGACCGCAGGCGGAACGCTTGGTACCCCAGACCGTAGATGAAGCCCGCAGGAGCGGGTTTGGTGGGCGCGAACCGCAGAGGGAACACATAGAACAGCAGCGGACGGGAAACGGAGCAGCAACGCTCCAGCAGGTCGCAGGGAATGGGCGCGGACCACAGAGGAAGCGCCTGCAGCCGTTGGTGGAGGGGAAAGGCCATAGGCGTAAATACTGGACCAGGTCCACTCGAGGAGCAGTCTCAGGTCGCACCTGATGAAGGTTACGAGCTACGTGACCGAAATATCGTGCAAGTATGACGCTGATATCCGGCAGAACACCCGACAACCCAAGATGTCACTAGATCGCCGGGAAAGCCTGAAGAGTTACCGCTTCATTGCTGTCAGGGCTGCGGTAGAGAATCCCTGCATCTACATTACGCGAGCCACCTGACATTGTGAGGCGGAGGTTACTTCAGATCCAATCGAGAATGGTGCGTGGGAAGAATGATTCTTAGCAAATCTGTGTATTATCTGCAATGTTTCGAGTTTTCTCATTGTGGTCACTTAGTGAGCTGTATGCAGGAGGAAGTATTATGTTGTTCTACACAGCCCATAACGTACTCTTTCGAAATTTCAGTAGTCAATATCTCTGTAATGCCGAACTCCTCTCTTGTAGTGTCTATCACTGCAGCTGCTTTTCCTTATTGAATAAAAATATAATGACGTTCAAATTGAAAACTTTTGTTCTTTAAACATTTTCAGCTTTTCCAACCAAATTATTTCCTTCCAATATTCGTTCGTATTGTATATTGAAAACTGTGTGCATGGGGGAATACTATGAATAATGATATGTTTATTCGCTGGATTCCGAAATTACACAAGAACCAGAATGATATTTGTCATAAAAACACTCGAAAAAGATGTTTGTACAATTTGCGCATCGAATAAATTAAGATTTTTTACACGAGCAGCGAGTTTTGAGGATATCTGTCGAAAAGCAGATCTCGTCAACATTTCTGAAGATGTGTCTTTCTGCAGTTAGTTTCGACGCGAGCCTTGCGAATTGGATCATATTGTGAAAACAGGGGTTGATAACTAACGGTGAACGATCGAGTGAATTTTAATACAATCTTCTGAATTTTAATACAATCTTCTCGTGAATTAATCTCTCGTTCCTGTTCAATTAACGTGGCGCAATTTTGCAGGCATTTAATGAAATTTTTCACCTGTCTGTAAAAATAGACATTACAGGGCTGCGCTAGTGTTGTAGGCTTTGGTGGGATAACTTATGAGGGTACAGGTGGGACGTTATGCGTCGTCCTGGAAAACCTCGTCATACAGTTGTGGTTGTGTTTTCCCTCCCCAGGAGTCGACGATGAGGAGAAACCTTATTCCCAACATATTGCTTCGTGTACCTGAACTGGTGGGATAGAAGCCGTAAACTCCTGTTCGACGGATGTTATCCGTAATACACATGACAGAAAGGAAATACTGTCAGTATACAATACGAACGAATATTTTAAGGAAATAATTTATTTGGAAAAGTTGAAAATGTTGAAAGAACAAAAGTTTTCAATTTGAACGTCATTGTATTTTTTTCTCAATAAGGAAAAGCAAATAGATACTTTGAAAATACGAAGAACGAGTTGTTACCAACATTGCAACGGCCACCGCGCCATTCGGTTCAGTGAGCGGACCCAAGGGTATTATATACTGTAGGACTGAAAGTTTCGGAGCGTTTTTCTCGTGAATGGCTGGCCATCTGGCCGTATGGCTGGGGCATTGTAACACTATGGGGTAGTGCTGCAAACATGTGCCGTCCCACTCCGAACTTCATTTCCCAACCCTGACACTCCCCTTGTAATTCCCGCGATACCACACAACGCGAAATTTTCTAAGTCGTTTCACTTCCTAGCTGCCTAAAGGTCGACTGTCCGCTTTCGTGTCTCAATCCGAACTGTGCCCTGTGGTGTCTGCAGCAGAACTGCCCGCATTCGCGCCTGCACCAGCACTCCCTCTGCCCGTCCCCAGCCGCGTTTTCCGCTCGCCAAATATCCTCGCTCAACTGACTGGTGCAATTCTCTTTCCTGAAGCCGTACATCAGTTTATTCCACATTATTTTACACTTTAGCATATTTAAATAATCAAAACTGGACCACCTCCACGTTCTAAATAAAGTAACAATAATATCCATTACAAAATAAACGTTAAATTCTTTTACATAAAACCAATACAATTTCCTTCTTAACTTAATGTTACGGTCAGTAGCCTTGCACCCATGTGCTTTCTTATAAATAAATAAAGAACAAAAGTAACTATTATTCACTAAACTTTACAACAAATATTCTATTACCTAATTATTCAATAAGGTGTCATGCTGCCATCGTTCAGTCTCTTTTGTGTGGAGGACGTGATGACCTGATGCGTAACTGAAAATACTGATACGTTACTATATCTTTTAAACAATTAAAGTTACAGAGTTGATATTTACAACGTTTGCCATTTTAATGATGTGCGTCTACGTGAAATGTCGATTGTCAAGATCGACCAAAGCGTTCAGATTTTAGCATCAGGTCTTTGTTACAAAACTTGTTAATTTCGCTTTAACAGTAAATCCTAAGCTATTATAAATACAATCAATGTTCAAGTTTTACTGGGATCACCATGAAAATTTATGAAGGACGTAGATTAAAATAACTGTGGCTTCGTTCCCTGCATGACTACAGATTAAAGTGTCCATACATGTTTCCCTTTATGGCCACTCTTAGGTGCGCCATATTTAACACTGCTACATCTCCTTGGCCACAAACGGCTTCTGCTGGGTTTTCCTATCACGTAGGTCCCTGTCTGTCTCACTCACACACTACAGCGCTTAGGCCTCAATAGACAATAGACCCCTGTGTTCCCCATATCGTGGTGAATCTGCGCACTTTGTGGCATGCGGTTCTTGACAACAGGGTTCGTTTCACACTTCCTGAAGGATGACTCTTTGAGCCGTATACTTAAATGAAACCGAAATGCTCGTTCACTCACAACCTCTCTGCCTCCCTGACGAAGAATTTTACACCTGAATTGTAGCCAAACTACTTTTTATCTGGCCGGCCGGTGTGGCCGAGAGGTACTAGGCGCTCCAGTCTGGAACCGCGCGACCGCTACGGTCGCAGGTTCGAATCCTGCCTCGGGCATTGGATGTATGTAACGTCCTTAGGTTAGTTAGGTTTAAGTAGTTCTAAGTTCTAGGGGACTGATGACCTCAGAAACTAACTCACATACTGCTCAGACCCATTTGAACCATTTGAACCTTTTATCTGCCCCTGAAATGATTGACCCCATATGCTCATTATCTAAATTAAAATTATGTTCCTTTGTCTTTAGCATGTTCTCCTTTTTGTTGTGCTGCTTCCTACCCCTCTATAATTCCCTGTCACCTGTAATGACGTACAACTCCAGTATCTGTGCATTCTTTGTCGTACACTTGTGCCCTTTAAAGGTTTCTTCCCTCCTCTGCGTCCCTTTTTTTGCCGTTTTGCTATTCCATCTTCGAATCTGAGATGTGGCGCACTATGGTTTTCCGAATACCTGTTTTTATTCTCTGTTCTGTGAATAGTTGACCCTGGAAAACTTCGAACCCCATCTTGATTCCTATGTTGAAAATTGTTGTAATTATTAGCTCATTAAAAATCTCGTTCTGCTGAAAAGAATTACTGTTCTGGTTGCGATTTGGATAGATATTTTTATGTAAACTTTGGTTCCCGTTTCCCGCCCTGCTATTAAAATTCTGTGACTTGTATCTTACCGAATGCTGCGGTTCCTCTATAACATCCGAAACTCGTCCTTCAAATTTGTTGGCTGCACAATATACCATAATCTTTATAATGTTGTAGACACAGTCAACTCTCCTATAGGCCGAATTATGTGCATCACTTTTTCCCAATTATGGCAGACTCATTTACCTCATTGTTGAGCTACCGATCTGTAACAGATATAATGAGCCTAGTGATTTTAAAACACTTCCCGAACCTAGAGGGAAAAGTATGCTCGGGTGACTAATATACAAATTTTTATTAGTGTTGTAAATTTTTCAATCTATGCAATAGTCACCCACACTATCCGCTCATTTTTATCGTTTTGTTATTATCTGAAGTAAACAGATGATGGCGGAAAATTAGATTAAAGGAAAGTAAAATAAGTTTAAACTTTTATATTTACTTTCAAATTCATCAATGTTCAATAAAACAGATAACACATGCTAATTCTGTCTCAAAGCTGGTGTCTTATTTACTGTTGCAAATTAATTTTAAAAAATGTTACTCAGAGGGGTTCAATCGGCATAAAACAAGATTTAAAAAAAAATAGGAAACAGAAATAATAGGAAACAGGATAGGATACCGCATTAAAATAAGCACAAAAATATAGTTTAAAAAGAAGGAACTGAACCATAACCAATCCATACTATTTATGCAAAGAAATTCCACTCCTAGCGTTGCCATGTTCCGAATGGATAACCGCAGACTGGTACTGGAAGTTAAGACAAAGATGACGTGGTTCGATATAATCATAATCTTACCAAACTGATCTATAAAATCTTTCTAGAAATTGTGGAATAGGAACACTTCTCGCGATAAAAATTGATTAAGTTTGAATACGCGAAATATTATGCAAAAGAGTATCTGAGGGCTAGTTTTGTTCCAAGTGCACAAGTACAATTTACAGAAAATATGTAATCCTACAACGAGTGTAATGAAGAAATCAAATACAAACACATTACTTACAGAAAACTTCCGATCTGCGTTAATAATGGAGAAGTATTTACCTCATTGGTCGTTAAACAATTTTACGAGCACGTGGTACTGTTACTACAAAACACAGACCACGAGAGTTGAACACAACGATAAATTATTAATTTGAAGAATTTCAACGAGAGAAAACCTTACGATCATACGAAGACACACTTATACTCACATTCACACCAAAGAGCGATGATTTTAATCAGAATTACGCCTCATGTCTTAACGCGCTTCCACTTTCCTTTATTGGATTGAAAACAAAGCAACTATCGTAATAAACTCCGAAGTCAATACTGAAATCGCACTGCAACGCAATTTAAAATAATATAAAAAACATTTTCGATACCAATGTGTAAGAAAAGTTAGAATGAAATGAATACCCCTAGCCGCATACAGGCGTTGATGTAAGTCAACGGGAACAGATGAAGATGAGTGCCCAGACCGGGACTCGAATCCGGCATCTCCTGCTTGCATGGCAGACGCTCTATCCATCTGAGCACTGTGAATATAGTGCGGGGCAATAAGTTGGGATTGTGAGTCCCACGGGAGGCGTGCCAGAGATATGTCCCTGCAGTCTCGCAATCCTCTGTGTCGTCAGTGGCTCAGACATGTCCGAAAGAACAGATACAATCTTCATGTGTAAGTAAAGTAATTAATATTTGAGTTAGGCTTAAAACTTAAGAATTTGATTGTGTGTCGGACTCACCAAACACGCGCTTACCCGGCGATGTTATCACATGAGAAACTCCCCGCAGACTAACTAGCGTGGGCCTCGTTAGAGGGTATCCCACAGATATAATAGGAAGGGACCAGAGGGGTGGCTTCCTTTACCAACCTGACAAGGGACGGACAGAACCACACCAAGGAGACAAACTTCTCTGCTTACTCATCCGTTGGCAATACTGCTCTCTAGCAGACAGAAATTCTCTGCTTCCACCGAGAATGCAACTACAAATACTCACACTCATTCATCCTATCACACCAGAGGGGAAGGAGATGACTATATCTTAAAAACATAATATAGACTACGTAAAGAAGGAGGATGTGGGTTTCATAGGAAACTCTGTATGATTAGAATTACTTACAAAAGTATGTTTGAATGTGTAGTATGAGAAGTTGTTCGTTTTTATATGTCAATATAATATATTACATGTGGTGTCACCGCAAGGTACCACACTTGCTAGGTTGTAGACTTCAAATCGGCCGCGGTCCGTCAGTGCACATCGGACCCGCGACTCGCCATTGTCGACGCTAGCAGACCGAGCGCCGCCACTCGGCTGGTCTCACGAGACAAGCTAGCGCACTGGCCAGTTCCACAGACGACTTAAACGGGAATGGTTCACTTGTTTAGCTTCAGAGATCTCATTTACATAGACGCTAGTTAGCATAGCCTTCAGCTAAGTCAGTGGCTACGACCTAGCCAGGAGCCACATACAGTTTATGCATAGACAATTGATCTATATCTGTGAAGTAATCAGAATTGTAAAGAAGTATTAGCAGTTCAGTCTATAATTGCACTTGTAAATATTATTGTACAAAGCTAAGATCGACATTTACCGCCGATGCTGAATTAAAGCTAAGTATTTAATTGTTTTCGTGTCTACTAACTTTCTAATCATCTAAGATGTTCCAGAAACACCCCGTCAAGTATAGTTCATTGATCCTCACGTAAGCCTACGTGATCAACGCGTCCAATTAATGGCCACATCTCGTGATCAGACTAAGAGTCATATTGTGTGACTCAGCCGGGTCTGCCTTTTTCCATGAGGCCCATAGTTCCGCCTCATACATAACATTCCACTGCTCAGTCTTCTCCCAGATAAGTTTAGAAATACCACAATAAATTTAAAGGTGTAAATACATGACGTAAACAACAATAAATCGAGCAAACTACCATGAAAGGAACCTAACAGAGACCTTTCACGCGGTCTGCAGAAAATTTTGTTTTCAAGCCACGTTTGTTTTGCCTCACCAAGATCTTATTTAGAAAATACCTCTCCAATACTTCATTAACAGTAAACGAATCGTTCACTAGATTTGCCCAGCACTGAGCATCTCTTTCTGAACACTGTCTTATGAATTTCATTTTCCCCTAATTTTACAGACCTGGCAGAAATACATCTTTACGAGCAACAATAAAACTTATAAGACGGTACATCTCGACATATGTGAAACTTTATACACTTTATGACCAAAGCCATTGCAGAGCAACTATGGCGGAGGCCTGATTCACTGCTGAAGACAGTACCTACGCAGACACGTTTTCAATTCGTCGTTCGACTGCACCATTTCGCCACTAATTCCCGCCTAAAAATTTTCTTTTCTGGTTACTATTTTAACCTGGCATTCGACATTTTTTCCCAGTAAACTAATGTTTGCCTAGTTCGTCTCCTCTTCGAGCATACATTTCCATTGTTCACAGCCCTTTACACTTTTAATTAGCGTATCCCGCACCCCATAGTTTCTTACCTCCATTGACGTCTCTACTGTATTGACTCTGTCGTCACTGACGTGGCCACTATCTTTCAAAAGGTTTCCCATTTCCATTTCTTTATTTCGCAACTTTTGCTCTCCCATTCCCTCAGTATCAGATTTAACTATGGCACTCTCAGATTTGATGTTCCCAGTAACAGATTTTAGCTGACCACCGTTAGAATTAACTTTTGCAGTATATTAACTTCAGATCTTACACTTTCAATATTAGAGTCCACACTTTCCATATTTTACATATCAGACACATACACACATACACACACACACACACACACACACACACACACACACACACACACACACACACACACACACACATTTTTTTCTTCACAATCATAACTTGTTTCGGCCTGGCCGTCTTTAGCTTTCTACGAAAGAGAAAAGAAAATATATGAAGACACTTTCGCCATTTCTACTTCATCAGTCATATTGACTGTCTCCGATTTTCTGCTGAAGGCTCTGTTACCGCCGCTGAGGTCGAATTATCCTTGGTGATGCCGATGATGAAGTATCTGCTGCTGTTGCTGATGCCAAAGTCCCCCTGTGCTGTAGCCGACATCGAAGACTGCTGCAGTAGCTACTCTGCAATCAGCTAACTTCCAGGTTACTGTGAATTGCCATCGTCTTCTACTACCACAAATTACACTGTGACTCTCATCTAGCGTACTCACACCTAACTCCTTCTAGTGTACTTGTTTGAGCATAACTGCTGGAAAATCCTTAGCTCAGTAGTCCCCGCTCAAAACTAATCTATACTAGTCTTACATACTGGACCTAGATCGAGCTGTGTGACGTCAGCAATGCTAATTGTCGTATTCATGGTGAACATACTCATTCGTGTATTACATTCAAGACAAGGAAAACTCAATTTCAACGGAACGTATGTAACAACAACTGTTTATCCCGGAGGAGACGAACCAGTTGCAACGTAGGGTCTGTTATCACAATTGCTTGTTGCAGAAGAGACTGACACGCAGAAATAGCTCAAGCACGCTCGGATAATCCTTTAACATGGCGAATCTGCTGAAAGAAAGACTCGATACCTGCTCGAGGAACGTCGAAATAAGTACAATCCATTTTAAACTAGTACTTCGCTAAATGTTATGGGGTCGGGTCGTACAGCGCTTGCATTATGCCTAGAGCAGCTGTACTCGCAGCAAAGCACTGGTTTTATAAGTGATCCCGCAGAAAAAATTATTTACGCTCAGCAAGTTAGGCGAATTAAACAGAAAATAGATGTTGAATAGTTTCTAAATAAAGATGATAAATCATCAAATTCTTAGTGATAAATAACAGATATATCTTGAATTTTAACCAACTGATGATATATCCATCTAATCAACACTTAGAAAAGTGAAATGGTAGCCCTACAAAAAGTAAGTAAATAAAGCACAAAATAAATAACAATAATAGAACAAGGTCAAATAAGATTGCGTAAACTGGAGACAACAGACTACCGCAGTTAAACTAATCATCTGTAACATCCTTATTACAAAATTTCTTAAAATCGTTCGTTAACCAGTATTTAAAGTTGAGTGGTGAAATAAACACCTGTAAATTCAAGCATTCATAGATCTTTTGAGGGTAACTCGTTATAAATCTCAAAAGCACCTGATATAATTTATGTCCTGTGCTGCACATCGCCAGACACACATATATGTGAGACTCCCTACTCCCTACTCCTTATATGTGACACTAGCTACCAGATTCCCAGTTCGGCTTAAGTGCGAATTCTTCTAAGCCCCCTCCTTCTCACTCCCGACCCCCCCCCCCCCCCCCCCCCAATGCTAAAGTAAAGCGTGGTCTCTTGCCGCCAAAATTCTATCACTATACAGATACTTCTTCATTGACTTGTAGCAAAATAACCATAAGCAGCCGTTAATCCATTTCAAACATTTTCTAAGCCTGTGAAAATACATGAAAAGAACAAACTGTATCTCCATTTAAAGTATACACATTTTACGAAACTATATATAAATGTTGAGAGGAGAGAATCTCCCCGCCTGTTTTTCTGAAGCTACATATCGTATTTTCTGTCCAATATTTTATTAATAATTAATTTAAATACAAATTATGTAGATATATGCTCAATACTTACAAAAAAGACGACATAAACAATTAATATTAAATATGGTCTGTACAATGGAAGCATCTCTTTGTGCTATATTCAGTGATGACAGAATTTAATTAAGTAATACCACCTTCATGTGACTTACATCTTTGTTAACGATCAAATGAACATTTAGTGAATACTTCAATAAATTTTGGATGTCCACCAGTTATGCAAAACACCGTTTTTTCCAGGTTCCCAAACATGTTTCAGCATCTCTGTGCCATCATCGGTGGGTTTTTGTTTTCATTAATCTGTAATGTGAACATTTTTACAGATTTATTTCAGAATTATGTAGATATATAGTCGAAACAACATTTAGTTTCTTTTTGGTTATACCTATACCCTCAGTTTGCATGGATTTTGAGGACCACTTGTGTATTATTTATTACAAGTAGCTTGTCATCTGCAACCAAACGTTGTTGATGAGAAATTTTGCTGGAGTTGACCTATCGTTTTATGCTCTGAACGTAATTTGGTAGCTGCGCATCGGATTCGGAATTTACGGCCGGACTGTGATAATTTCATAGCCTGTTTTGAGCTTGGATGGAAGCACCATTCTATCAAAGGTGAGAAAGAGAGTGTGGGTGGGCAGTAAGGAGGAATCAACCTTTCTCATTACACGATGGACGGGATTGACATCCTGATCAGAGAGGTAAGATTGGATTTGGGCCTCGGTTAGACCATCGAGCAGCCTGGTGTAAATTACACCAGGGGAAGAATTCAAAGTTCTATGGGCCTCGACACGAACAGGATAACCGCGGAGAAGCGAGGCATCAAGCAGTTGTTGTGCTTGAGAATCAGAAGTGGTCTCCAAAGGCAAAGTGCCATTCCGTAAACGAGAGCAGGATTTCACAAGGCCAGGAATTGCATCAAAACCTTTCTGACTGATAAATGGATTTACCGTGGCGAAGGACTGAGACCACGAGGAACCGTGATACAGTGGGAAGGGTCTTTGAGTGATTAGTCTCATTACGTTTGCGTTTTGTAGACGTTGAATGGGAAGATGATTGACTCATAGCGAGGAAATTCCCCATCATTGCCAGTGTCTCCGATCGCTCCTTTCAACTGGGGCCACCTTCACAAGGGGCGCACTTGCTTTAGGTGATTTTTCACACCTCATGTCACACCTCCTGAACAGGGACCAATCTGCAATTTGGGATGGTTACAGCTCAGGTAATCACCCCTCCCTGGGCCTGGCCTGTAGCAGGGGGTGGCGAACCCTACATAGCGACACGGGAATTACGCGTTACCTAGTCACCTGTTACGCATCAGACACGTGGGCCGGCCTTCAGGAGCACACAGGGAGGAAGAAGAAAAAGAGGAACCTCAAGCACCGAAGCGAAGGAACTACAGGAGAAGGGAAACAAAGAAAGGGAAAGGGAGCGAAAAACTTCTTCTACGTCAGCGACAAAAATCAGAACATTCCCAATAATACTCCAAACATGTTCCCCAAGGGAGGGGATAGACACGCAGCACGGAAGGGAAAAAATGCTGCAAAGTCTGGGGCCCCGTGGTAGCCAAGCACGGATCCGCAAAAGAGTGGTGAGCCCCCTGGGGGATGCGCGTATCTGGCGAGTCAAGTGTATACACTCCTGGAAATTGAAATAAGAACACCGTGAATTCATTGTCCCAGGAAGGGGAAACTTTATTGACACATTCCTGGGGTCAGATACATCACATGATCTCACTGACCGAACCACAGGCACATAGACACAGGCAACAATGTCGGCACTAGTACAGTGTATATCCACCTGGACGTGCAGACCGCGTGAGACGACGCTTCATCCAGTCCCAAACATGCTCAATGGGGGACAGATCAGAAGATCTTGCTGGCCAGGGTAGTTGACTTACACCTTCTAGACCACGTTGGGTGGCACGGGATACATGCGGACGTACATTGTCCTGTTGGAACAGCAAGTTCCCTTGCCGGTCTAGGAATGGTAGAACGATGGGTTCGATGACGGTTTGGATGTACCGTGCGCTATTCAGTGTCCCCTCGACGATCACCAGAGGTGTACGGCCAGTGTAGGAGATCGCTCCCCACACCATGATGCCGGGTGTTGGCCCTGTGTGCCTCGGTCGTATGCAGTCCTGATTGTGGCGCTCATCTGCACGGCGCCAAACACGCATACGACCATCATTGGCACCAAGGCAGAAGCGACTCTCGTCGCTGAAGACGACACGTCTCCATTCGTCCCTCCATTCACGCCTGTCGCGACACCACTGGAGGCGGGCTGCACGATGTTGGGGCGTGAGCGGAAGACGGCCTAACGGTGTGCGGGACCGTAGCCCAGCTTCATGGAGGCGGTTGCGAATGGTCCTCGCCGATACCCCAGGAGCAACAGTGTCCCTAATTTGCTGGGAAGTGGTGGTGCGGTCCCCTACGGCACTGCGTAGGATCCTACGGTCTTGGAGTGCATCCGTGCGTCGCTGCGGTCCGGTCCCAGGTCGACGGGCACGTGCACCTTCCACCGACCACTGGCGACAACATCGATGTACTGTGGAGACCTCACGCCCCACGTGTTGAGCAATTCGGCGGTACGTCCACCCGGCCTCCCGCATGCCCACTATACGCCCTCGCTCAAAGTCGTCAACTGCACATACGGTTCACGTCCACGCTGTCGCGGCATGCTACCAGTGTTAAATTCTGCGATGGAGCTCCGTATGCCACGGCAAACTGGCTGACACTGACGGCGGCGGTGCAGTAATGCTGCGCAGCTAGTGCCATTCGACGGCCAACACCGCGGTTCCTGGTGTGTCCGCTGTGCCGTGCGTGTGATCATTGCTTGTACAGCCCTCTCGCAGTGTCCGGAGCAAGTATGGTGGGTCTGACACACCGGTGTCAATGTGTTGTTTTTTCCATTTCCAGGAGTGTATATTGTCGAACTCTGCAGCAACACGTCAGTAAGCACCTGAAGCTGATGAGCAGCTGTCTCTTTGAAATATTGTGCAGCTTCCACAACATTGTCGGACGCAACGTCTGTGAATCAGTGAAGCAGTTATAACAAACATAAATAAAACGTTATTAGCAAAACTACTTTTTCGAGGTGAAGGCACTTATGACTTCCTTCCGAATACGAAACCGAGCGAGGTGGCGCAATGTTTAGCACACTGCACTAGCATTCGGAAGGCCGATGGTTCAACTCTGTGTCCAGCCATAAATGTCTAAGTTTCCTGCGATTTCCCTGAATCGCTCCAGCTAAATAACGAGATGGTTCCTTTAAATCAGCACAGCCAATTTCCTTCCCCGTCCTTGGAATGATTCGAGCATGTGCTCCCTCTCTAATGACCTCGATGTCGACAGGATGTTAAATCCTTCCTTCCTTTCGAATGTGACCCCAGAATGGGAGAATGGGAGAATTTTTAAGACTTTCCAGTGAATATGGACATTTTTTAAAAACAAGTGGGTGTGTTTTATGTAAATTGCGAAAGTACTTTATTTTCATTTTTTATGTACATTTTAAGGATTCTCAAATTTTTCCAGTAACAGCGGATCATATTTTTTACGGTTTGTTAATGACTGCCTTAATTCTAGAACTATTTTTTAAAAATTTTTTGGTGTACGGTTCAGGTTTACTGATAACAAAAAGAAGTGGCCTCTGGGTTTCAATACTACCCATCCTTTTTCAGAAGTGTTCATTGCTTTGGGAAACTTCCACTTCTTTCCAGTGTTTCTTGTTCTGCTAGTAAGTTACTTCCTGCATACCCGTGTTCCATCCTTCTTGTAAACGTCAAACTGTTGTTCATCAATATTAGTTGATCAGTAGAATTATAAGATGCTTCGCTTTTTTAATTTTTGTTGGTCATTATGTACTGTTCGTCAAATCTGCTGTAATGGGGCCCCCCCTAAAAATAATTCGCTGCTGCATTCTAATGCAAAACTTGCTTTGTCTATCTAAAACAAGCCGCCTCAGCCCCAGTGTGTGCCTAATTCTGCGCAAATTAATCATACCTTGATTGCTGATTTTAAAGTCGAAATCTATCATTTTATTTTGACAATCGGATATTTTGCTGTCAGATTGCCTATGTTGATATGCATTTTGTGAAATTAAGCAACGCAAATGAGACAGCGATAACTGCTATGAACTTCGTTAATTAGTTTGGTGATTAATTCAACAGGTCAACAGCAGAAGCCTACTGGATGTACCGCTTCTATACCCAATTTGGCGTCTCTGCAAACAGTCCAAACTTACGCTGTCAATTACTATTGAAATATGTGAATGAGATACAAAATCTCGCTTCGTGATTTAATTGAACACTTCATTATCCTCCTCATCATTATATAGTATATGTGTTACATCTAACTTTAATTTTTTTCTGTCTCTGACAGCCAAGTATCTGGTTGTGCCTTACTGCAGCATATACTTTACACATTGTGGTTTCGGCGCCTAATTTGTTTTCATTTCTGGATCCTCCCAGTACGTGGCAGAAACTTCTTGAAGAAAGCTGCTTATCTCAGTGTCAGCATGGCTTCGAGAAACAAACGTAACTTTTGTTTGTCTTCAGTAATATCAATCTATAATGTGTTTAGAATATACTGTAATTTGCTAATAAACCTTACACTATAGCATAACAGACTGTTCATTTTATTACAGCCATACAGCGACATATTTCCGCCGTATCACTAGGTCTACTCTGGGCAGAGACCTTACACATTCACATTTACGAACAAGAATGCGTAAGGAAAAAGAGAGTGCAGAAGAAGAATGAATTTGATGACAAAAGCGATGTGATTCCAAAGATGAAACACACCAGAACATCAAAAACTGTGCAGTCACCAACAGGAGGGGTGTTTCATACTGTTTGCCTACCTGATATGATGGCAAACATCGTTTCAGGTGTAGGTTGCTTGGACGTAAGGGTTTCGTTTTAGGACAGTGCACTAAATGTGAAAACTATCTCTGTTTCTCAGGAAAAAGGAGACTTTTTTGCTGTTCCATAAAAATAGCATTTTTCAAAAAAATTTGATTGTATATTCAATTATAATACTAATAAACAAATATTTAATGGTGATTACTTAAATATGTTTGTATGTTTTGACTGTCAGTCTAGAAACAGAACCTATCAAATCAAACCTTGGAAACATCATATTACAAGGATAAAAAATTTACTTGACTACTGTATGTAGGTTATGCCACACGTCCTAAAATTCTAGTGAATCATACCCACCTTTCAAATTTAGTGTTACAGTTTTATATTGTCCCAGACGAACACACTCACTACCACTATACAGTATTCATTCTTAAAGTCTAAGCTCACGACTGAGGCAATTATTAGAACACTTATAATTAAAAAGTTATACAAATGTCAAGCAAAATTTGTTTTCAAGAATAACTTGAATAAAAGATAACATTAGTTGAAGAACATATGCAATCCAAACGAAACGTTCACATGACAATAATGTTTTATGCAACACTGTATAATGATTTCTAAATCATAATTGTTATATATTTTGCATACATTTTTGCCGTCAAAGATATTCTATTAACTTCATGGAAGATAAACAAAAATAATAACTGCTTTGGAATATCTCAACGAAAGATTACTGTGAAGTTTGTGACTGAGAGACACCGGGAGTTCTCAATAATCAGCAACCATTTGCAATATTAAGGAAACACACATATTTGTTGTGAGAGGGACTACGCATTGAACCATTCTACATCTGTTATAGTTTGCAGTACATGTTATAATGCGAATCCAAAACCTTCCAATGTCATCAAGGCGAATGACGATCTCTTTCTAGCGTATTTATGAGTCAGAAAGGCCCATGTTAATGGCCCACAGATGACCGGACAGGACACTTCTATAATCCCTAACTAGTAGAGTCACTGTTGAGAAACTACTTCTGTTGCATTCCTTCAGTACATGAAACAAATGCTATACGAATGATTTGCCCTTTAGCGATCCCTCAAGTGTGGGAAAATTACGTCAGCTGGTGTCAGTTAAGTGTAATGTGCTAAGCCAGCCGACAGGCTCGTCGTATGGTAACTGATCCCACACTATACGAGGCTCCTCTGTGATAGAAACGGAAAATACACATATTCTGAACTAGGTCTTAGAAAAACACGCGCACACACACACACACACACAAACACACACACTCAAGCAAATGCCAGATTTAGTAATACCCTCCCAGATACTCAAAACCCGGAACCCCTTTGTCCTACATCCAGTTCATTGCGTTTTGACTTTTACAATAGCCCTTCCTACCGTCAAGGGTAGGGAATGAATACTTTTAAAAAAATGGGAGCTATGAGACGACTGTAGTAGCATGGTATTTGGCATAGGACCACCTACGAGATCTTATTGAGTGGAATTGCCTACACAACGTGGAATATCTTACCTGCTGGTTCAGTTTCCCTTATTGACGATATTTTTATCCGTCTGATAAGATATAGACGCATCTCTCAACTGATGAGTGTCAAACTTTATCAACTTCTGGGCTCAAACCTTCAACAACAGTGACTGGTGTTGACTTAGTCTACATCCTCAGAAGAATAATTAGATCACATTACTGCTTACAATATCTCAAAATGTTATGTGCTTTACGCCTTTCTTACCTGAAGAGAAGACTTTGCCTCATTACCGTCTCTCCGTGTGTGTGTGTGTGTGTGTGTGTGTGTGTGTGTGTGTGTGTGTGTGTGTGTGTTTGTGTGAGTGTATATCCAGCAGCATAGCTTTTGCTACAATAAGAAAAGAATTTCCGGGTGTATATATTTACTAGAATGAGTCGATAAATAAGTCGCATATGGCATATCGTTTTAAATTTCGTTCATTACGTGTCTATAACGTGATAGCATGTGTCGTGTGAAAGGTAGTCGACACACTGTAATCCACGACCAATGGTCAATGGTTTGCAGTCAGACAATGACTGCAGGTGTGCTATGAATGTATACCCGATTAGAACAACACGAATTTTTAAGCCAAGGGACTGTCGGTAGAGCGCAGCGAAATTCGTCCCGTATATGGTCAGAAATGTACTTCATGGGTATTTTTGTTCCATTGGATACAGGAATTGAGCAAAAAAATAAAGAAAAATAAGACTCACAAACAAACAGTGTTCTGGCCACCTTGGTCATCCAGTGATGACACATTGTTCCCTAGTCAGAGGTATAGCACTTATAGGTCCTGTGGGCTGCAACTATTTAAGAAGAAGAAAGAACTGTTACATCTCGAGAGGTAAGATGCAAATGCTGCCTCAAGAATTCTATGCTGCAGGCATTTAACGCATTGTCGATCGATGGTATCGGTGTTTAAGTTTACAAGGGAAATATGTTGAAAAGGAAAATAAATTTCAGGCTGGTCTAAACGGCTCTGATATGTTTATCCCAGTTTGCGACATATTTACTGACGCGATCTCGTTATGTCACATTGCACAAAGCTTTTAAGATCTTCTCAAAGTAAAAGTTTACGTAGGGAAGTCTTTGCGCGAATCAGTCAGTTAACTCTCACTTACGGCTCCCATTGTGGCCATATCTAACATCATCATACTGAAATACATTTTACGTAATCTCACGTACAACACACAATCTGAAATTTCTAACGTTGGTACATATTTTCGCACATCTTCTTCTTTAGAGTCAGCTGTTATTTAGTAAAGTTGAGCGGTGTAGACGATTGCCTACGAGAGATTTCTGGACCACGCTTCCGACGTAACGAAGTCCTCACTATCTGAGAAAATATTTCTGCCGTTTCCAATTCGTCTTCTTGTTACATCTCTGTTAAAAAAAGACAGGCAAATGATTACAGTTTCAGAAAAATTAGATATTTATTCAAGAGAAAGAGTTTCAAAATTTGAGAAAGTCAGTAACATGTTGGTCTACCACTGGCCCATACGCGAACAGTTTTTCAGCTTCGGACTGATTCATAGTGTTGTTGGATATCCCCTTGAGGGATGTTGTGGCACATTCTGTCCAACTGGCGAGACAGATCATCAAAATCACGCGCTGATTAGAAGGCCCTGCTCATAATACTCCAAACGTCCGCAAATGGGGAAAGATTCGGCGACATTGCTGGCCAAAATAGGATTTGGCAAGCACGAAAAAAAGTAGTAGAAATAGTGATTAAAATTCTTCTGGGTATTATGCCGCGTCATTGCTAAAAACTAACAAAAATAATAAAATAAAACCGACGTTTCGGCTGAATTGCAACGGCCTTCCTCAGGGCACGACTGTTTTTGCATGGGGATAGGTGCTTCTATTTATACAGACTATCGATGTCTTACGTCACTGTTGTAAAACTTTTAATTGGCCCTCTAATATCATTGGCTAGTCATGACATAAGGGAAGATGGAAGGAAAGAGACTATTCGTTGATGTCCATGTCGTCAACGATTGGTTGCTGTCCGCCAATCAGCGTTCGGCTTCTGGTCGGCAAGTTTTCCTCCTGGTGCGCTCGGAAGTGTAGCTTCTGCCCCGCGACCGCTCGCGGCCCGTTGGACTGGGATGGCCGGCAGGCAGGACGCCGGGAGTTTGTAGCCATCTTCTCTGTTGATGTTGTCAGGCTGCTTAATAATTTCGATGGCCTCCCGTATTTTGCGTTCTCCCATCCACGATTCTTTCGCCAGTACTCGGGCTTCCTGGAATCCGATAGGTTGTACACAGTCACGGTGGTGTTCCGCTATCGCCGATTTATTATGTTGTTGTAATCGTACATAATGTTCGTGCTTTGCTACTCGTAAGCTGACAGGTCTGTTCAAAAAATGTTCAAAGGTGTGTGAAATCATATGGGACTTAACTGCTAAGGTAATCAGTCCCTAATCTTACACACTACTTAACCTAACACACACCCATGCCCAAGGGAGGACTCGACCCTTCGCCGGGACCAGCCGCACAGTCCATGACATGCCTAAGACCGCTCGGCTAATCCCGCGCTGACAGCTCTCCCTGTTTCTCCTGTGTAGGCAGCTCCGCACTCACACCGTAGATCGTGAACACCTGCAGTGTTAAGATTGTTGACTACATCCTTGGTGGAACCTATCATTTCGTAGATCCTGAGACTGCTTCGAAAAATTGGTTTGGAACCTAGTCGGAGGACGTAGCCTCGCCGTTCACTGACGCCTTTTACATTTGGTAAGTGTACCAGTGGAAGCTTCTCTTCTTTGCCTTCTTCTCGTGTTCTGCTCCCGTTGGTTTTAGCTACCTTTCTTATGATGTTATCATCATAGCCGTTGGCACGAAACGTGTGTTGTAGCTCCTTTCATTCTGCTTTGATGTTAATTTCATCGCTTACCCGTTAGGCTTGGGCAGTTAACGTATGCAGAACAGAATACCCTTGAGCTGGGTGGTGGTGGTTCTCCGTGTGCTGGTACAGGTTAGTGTGCTTTGGTTTCCGATACACTTTGTGTCCCAGTTTACCTTTGGCAGCTCTGTATGCTTCCACATCCAGAGATGTTAAGGTACCATTGTTTTCAGTCTCATGTGTGAACTTTATATTTTTGTGCAGGCTGTATAAGTGCTGGAGAAAGTTTCCCAATTCCGCTTCACCGTGAGGCAAGATGACGAATGTGTCGTCCACATATCGTAGCCAAGAACTGTGACGTAACGGATCAGAAGCTAGGGCCGTTTGCTCAAAGGCTTCTATGAAGATGTCCACAGCTACAGGGGAGAGTGGGGAACCCATTGCCACTCCATCTAACTGTTAGTAATATTTTCCTCGCCAGGTGAAGTACGTAGATGACATCTACATCTACATCCATACTCCGCAAGCCACCTGACGGTCTACAAGACCATCGAGAACATCGAATTTGCTACAACAGCTGGAGACAAGAAGAATCGTATTCCAGTTAAGTCTGTCGCTGCACAAGCTCTGCTGGATGGTCCTGCTGTTTTCGTCGGTTGTAGACTTAATTTTAGTTTAGATATAAACGATACGTTTGGTCATGGTAACGGATGGTTTACTGTTGCCATTGTTCGAGGAGGTATTGGACTACCAAGTGTTGCTGGACTTGAAAGTTTTGTGGGCAGAGACATTATTGCCTTTCGCACTTACCATATTTCCGAATTGGCTAATAAGGATTTTGGTAAATCTGCATATGTTTCTCCTTCTTCCTTGTCATTGTATACTCGTAACAGGAGGAAAATATCTCTAAACGAATCTGTATTCATTTGGGTTAAAGGCAAAGGTGTATGTGAATATGTAAAATTTGTTCTCCCTTCTATTCCAGTCTCGTATTGTTCGTGGAAAGAAGGATTGTCGGTATGCTTCTGTGTGGACTCTAATCTCTCTGATTTTATCTTCATCGTCTCTTCGCGAGATATACGTAGGAGGGAGCAATATACTGCTTGACTCTTCGTGAAGGTATGTTCTCGAAACTTTAACAAAAGCCTGTACCGAGCTTCTGAGCGTCTCTGCTGCAGAGTCTGCCTCTGGAGTATATCTATCATCTCCGTAACGCTTTCACGATTACTAAATGATCCTGTAACGAAGCGCGCTGCTCGGATCTTCTCTGTCTCTTCTATCAACCCTATCTGGTGCGGATCCCACACTGCTGAGCAGTATTCAAGCAGTGGGCGAACAAGCGTACTGAAACCTACTTCCTTTGTTGTCGGATTGCATTTCCTTAGGATTCTTCCAATGAATCTCAGTCTGGCATCTACTTTACCGACGATCAACTTTATATGATCATTCCATTTTAAATCACTCCTAAATCACTCCCAGATAATTTATGGAATTAACTGCTTCCAGTTGGTAACCTGCTATTTTGTAGCTAAATAATAAGGGATCTATCTTTCTATGTATTCGCAGCACATTACACTTCGCTACATTGAGATTCAATTGCCATTCCGTGCACCATGCGTCAATTCGCTGCAGATCCTCCTGCATTTCAGTACAATTTTTCATTGTTGCAACCTCTCGATACACCACAGCATCATCCGGAAAGAGCCTCAGTGAAATTCCGATGTCATCCACCAGGTCATTTATGTATATTGTGAATAGCAACGGTCCTATGACACTCCCCTGCGGCACACCTGAAATCACTATTACTTCGGAAGACTTCTCTCCATTGAGAATGACATTCTGCGTTCTGTTATGTAGGAACTCCTCAATCCAATCACACAATTGGTCTGATAGTCCGTATGCTCTTACTTTGTTCATTAAACGACTGTGGGGAACTGTGTCAAACGCCTTGCGGAAGTCAAGAAACACGGCATCTACCTGTGAACCCGTGTCTATGGCCCTCTGAGTCTCGTAGACGAATAGCGCGAGCTGGGTTTCACACGACCGTATTTTTCGAAACCCATGCTGATTCCTACAGAGAAGATTTCTAGTCTCCAGAAAAGTCATTATACTCGAACATAATAGGTCTATAGTTCTGCACATCTGTTCGACGTCCCTTTTTGAAAAATTGGATGACCTGTGCCCTTTTCCAATCCTTTGGAACGCTGCGCTCTTCTAGAGACCTACGGTACACCGCTGCAAGAAGGGGGGCAAGTTCCTTCGCGTACTCTGTGTAAAATCGAACTGGTATCCCATCAGGTCCAGCGGCCTTTCCTCTTTTGAGCGATTTTAATTGTTTCTCTATCCCTCTGTCGTCTATTTCGATATCTACCATTTTGTCATCTGTGCGACAATCTAGAGGAGGAACTACAGTGCAGTCTTCCTCTGTGAAACAGCTTTGGAAGAAGGCATTTAGTATTTCGGCCTTTCGTCTGTCATCCTCTGTTTCAGTACCATTTTGGTCACAGAGTGTCTGGACATTTTGTTTTGATCCACCTACCGCTTTGACATAGGACCAAAATTTCTTAGGATTTTCTGCCAAGTCAGTACATAGAACTTTACTTTGGAATTCATTGAACGCCACTCGCATAGCCCACCTAACACTACATTTCGCTTCGCGTAATTTTTGTTTGTCTGCTGGGCTTTGGCTTTGTTTATGTTTGCTGTGAAGTTCCCTTTGCTTCCGCAGCAGTTTTCTAACTCGGTGGCTCTTTTCCATCTCTTACGATCTTGCTTAGAACATACTTATCAAACGCATATTGTACGATGGTTTTGAACTTTATCCACTGATCCTCAACACTATCTGTACTTGAGACAAAACTTTTGTGTTGAGTCATCAAGTACTCTGAAATCTGCTTTTTGTCACTTTTGCTAAACAGAAAAATCTTCCTACCTTTTTTAATATTTCTATTTACCGCTGAAATCATCGATACAGTAACCGCTTTATGATCGCTGATTCCCTGTTCTGCATTAACTGATTCAAATAGTTCGGGTCTGTTTGGCACCAGAAAGTCTAATATGTTATCGCCACGAGTCGGTAGAAGGCCACCAGATCGCAGAAATCTGGTGGGATCCGATCCTGTAGAATGCTCTTAGTCTCCTCAATTGGTACGTTAGCGAAGAGAGACTTAATGTCAAAACTGACCATAATGTCTGATGGCTTTATTCGCTGTTCCCTAAACAGTTGTATGAAGTGGGAAAAGTCTTTCACGTAGGAGTCTGTTTGTCCCACAAGACGGCTTAGATGCCGGATGTTTCGAAACATAATACGTAGGTGAATCTATCCCGTTCACTATGGGCCTCAGAGGGTAACCCTCCTTATGGATATTAGGTACTCCGTAGATTCTAGGAGGAACAGGCACCTTGGTGATTAGTTTCTAGGTTGTGTCAGGATCGATTCTCGGGTCCTTTACGGGGGACTTCATATTTCTACCTACCCTCGCCGTCGGGTCACCCCTTAGTACTGTGTAAATGGGACCGCTTAGCAGTTCGTCCATCTTCTTTTCATATTCAGAAGTGTCCATCAAAACCGTAGCGTTTCCTTTGTCCGCATGTAGGACCACAATATCCTTGTTATTCCTGAGCTCCTTAATGACCTATCTTTCTTCACGTGTGATATTGGCTCTGTGTGGTTTTGCTGTTTGTAAAACTCTTACAGCTTCCTGTCTTATCTTTTCTGCTTCGAAACGTTGTACTTGGTGGAGTGACGCCTCCACAGATTGAATAATCTCTTCTGTGGGAATCTTTGTGGGCGTAACTGCGAAGTTTAACCCTTTGGATAGAACTGAAGTCGCTGCCTCACTGATGGTCTGTGTCGAGACGTTAACCACGGTACGAGCTGTATCCAGATTTAGCTGTGAGTGGTTTTTGTTTACCGTTAGCTCCTCAAATTTCTTTTTCTGCCGACTGCTGGACAAGTCCTTCTTCAAGCAGGTTGTAGGTTATTCGGTCGATGTTATCCTAGTTCTTCGGTGATAACGCAGAATGCTGTACAGTTGCCTGTTGTAGTAGTCTGTGAAGCTCCGGACGTGTTGTATCCTCTCCCTTAACAATGTATGGCTGGCCCGATAGTAAATAGATCTTGCTCTTCTCGTATGGATTTGACAACGTACCTTGATGAATTTCGGGATGACATGATGATCTCGGCACCTTTTAAGGAACGACAAATCATTCAGCAGTTTCACCTTCCTCTTCCTCAGCAGCTCCAGTTCCCGTATGTGTTGGTAGATTTCCTGTCCATACAGGTCACTGATACGTGGAAGTAGGCTTCCGCGGCGGGTGTAATAGTGATTAAAATTCTTCTAGGCCTTACGTCATGACCAGCCAGTCACATTAGAGGACCAAATAAGAATTTTACAACAGTGACATCAGACATCGATAGTCTGTATAAATAGAAGCACCTATCCCCATGGAAAATCAATAGTGACCCGAGGAAGGCCGTTGCAATTCGGCCGAAACGTCGTTTTTAGTTTATTATATTTTTAGTTTTTAGCAATGACTTAGCGTAATACCCATAAGAGTTTTAGTCACTATGACACCGGCCGCGGAAGCCTACGTTCTTATATAAGCAGTAGAAACTCTGTCCAGGGAATTTGTCTTGCTAAACGTAAGCCCAGTACGGATTGCCATGAAGGCAACAAAATGGGGCGTAGAATGTTGTCGATGTACCGCAGTGTGTTGTAAGTTTGCCACGGATGACAGCCAAAGGAGTCCTGCTATGAAAAGAAATGGCAACCTAGACTATCACTCCTGGTTGGTGGACCATATGGCGCGTGTCACTCATCTTGGTGTCCGACCGCCGTCGTGGGCGTCCGCAGATACGTCTTCGGATTTTAATCTCATTGACTGGAGCATAATTGTCTCCAGTGACGAGTATCACTGCGGAATGAACCCCGATGGCCAGCGAAGGCATGCCAGAATACGCCCTGCAAACTGGTAAGATACCAACCTGACTGTTACTCGCCGTATGGCACAACCAAAAGTCATTATCTGTGGTACCATTTTTAATAGGAGAACTCTTTGCCACCTATTTGTAACTCTGCTACTTTCTACATCTACATCTGCATCTACATTCATACTCCTCAAGCCACCCAACGGTGTGTGGCGGAGGGCACTTCACGTGCCACTGCCATTACCTTCCTTTCCTGTTACAGTCATGTATGGTTCGCGGGAAGAACGACTGCTGGAAAGCTACCGTGCGCGCTCGAATCTCTCTAATTTTACATTCGTGATCTCCTCGGGAGGTATAAGTAGGGTGAAGCAATATATTCGATAACTCATCCAGAAACGCACCCTCTCAAAACCTGGGCAGCAAGCTACACCGCGATGCAGAGCGCCTCTCTTGCAGAGTCTTCCACTTCAGTTTGCTAAACATCTCCGTAACGCTATCAAGTTCACGAAATAACCCTGTGACGAAACGCGCAGCTCTTCTTTGGATCTTCTCTATCTCCTCTGTCAACCCGACCTGGTACGGATCCCACACTGATGAGCAATACTCAAGCATATGTCGAACGAGCGTTCCGTAAGCCAGCTCCTTTGTTGATGGACTACATTTTATAAGGACTCTCCCAATTAATCTCAACCTGGCACCTACCTTACCAACAATTAATTTTATATGATCATTCCACTCCCAATCGTTCAGCACCCATACTCCCAGATATTTTACAGAAGTAACTGCTATCAATGTTTGTTCCGCTATCATATAATCATACAATAAAGGATGCTTCTTTCTATGTATTCGCGATAAAGGTCAGTTGCCACTCCCTGCACCAAGTGCCTATCCGCTGCAGATCTTCCTGCATTTCACTGCAATTTTCTAATGCTGCAACTTCTCTGTATACTACAGCATCATCCGCGAAAAGCCGCATGGAGCTTGCGACACTATGTAGTAGGTCATTTTGTATATTGTGAAAAGCAATGGTCCCATAACACTCCCATGTGTCACGCCAGAGGTCACTTTAACGTCTGTAGACCTCTCTCCATTGAGAACAACATGCTGTGTTCTGTTTGCTAAAAACTCTTCAGTCCAGCCACACAGCTGGTGTGATATCTTACTCTGTTTATCAGGCGACAGTGCGGAACTGTATCGAACGCCTTCCGGAAGTCAAAGAAAATGACATCTACCTGGGAGCCTGTATCTGATATTTTCTGGGTCTCATGAACAAAAAAAGCGAGTTGGGTCTCGGCCTCCAACGTGTCTCTTTTCGCATGTTTTTTCAGCATTTTGTACGACCTCTAAATCCATGTCACTCAATCGTACTGCCCATCGTGTGAATCTAGTAGACGGATTCCTCGACCCCAGCAACCATTTCATCGCTGAATATTCCGCTATCACTCGAAACGTTTCCTCTTAAAGTAGGTGGTTTTATAGAAAATGCCCAACATTTCTGTTTCCATCGTGGAGTATTTCTTCTCCGCTGAGTTCATTTACGTTTAGGCGTAGACCACTGGTTGATCTATGTCCTCTATTTCTTGACACAAAACACAAGCAAGTGCATGGATGGACGCATCGTATGACAGAATAAATCTCTTATTGATATTTGGAAACACCAACACTGGAATCGACGTAAAAGATTCTTTCCATTTCTCAAAAGCACTTTCACAATCCTCTGACGGAACGAATTTCAAAACATTGACTTTAAGAGCTAAGTGGGAATTCTTTAATTTTTAGTTTCGTGCAATGGGACAAAAAGTGAAGTAGTGCGCAACTGAGCTACAATTCAGTCTTTTTATGTGAAACGCAAAAAGGCTAATCTCTGTTCAAAATTTACATCTCGGCTTCATTTTACATTTTATTTGCTGTATTGGTATGCACAAGGAATGTCCTCATCCACACATACAGCTACATTCCTAACAGTCAAAATCGAAACACAAAGGTGTTGTATATAGATGACAGTGTAACAAGGAACTTCAAGTATACTTCTTGCCGTTGCTGTTATTTAGTGGATGTCTTGATAACCTTGAACTATGCCTTAACAAACTTTCATTCACCTATAATATCCGTGTTTGGTAAGGCACATTCGGTTTCCTATTGCTGTGATAGAGAATAAGCTGGAGAGTTTTCTCTCAATAAAATGAGAAGTTGACAGGAACAGTTCGTGTATTTTAAACTTTCATGTCATGTTTATACACCAGGAAGTAACTGATCATTGTTGCGTTATTACACGACTACGAAAACGAATTAAAAGATTCAGATGAGTTAAACGAAGCTGTTACATCAGCGAAAGATATAAAAACACAAAAATGGTTCAAATGGCTCTGAGCACTATGGGACTTAACATCTATGTAAATCAGTCCCCTAGAAATTAGAACTACTTAAACCTAACCAACCTAAGGACATCACACACATCCATGCCCGAGGCAGGATTCGAACCTAAGACCGTAGCAGTCACGCGGTTCCGGACTGAGCGCCTAGAACCGCGAGACCACCGCGGCCGGCTATAAAAACAGAACGGGGAATATAACATACTGAAACAAATATCAATCGCCTTTCGGCAAAGGGAATGAGAATGGCAGGAAAATATGACTAAGGAATCCGTAAAAAATAGAAGAATGACTGATGACAGACCACTAGAATATAGGAAACGTTTTAAGTTATAGAAAGGGCAAGACAAAATAAATTACCACCGTAAAAGAGGTATAGCGAAACAAGACAATGGAAAATATCACAGTAAAAACTGATGCAACATGGTCTCATTTCTAGAAACCACGTTACGAGATTCAGATATACGAAATCTTGAAGTTATTGCGCAATGGATTTAAGGAAAAAGTTAAATTTCATTTAATGCCCTAAAACACACGACTCAATTATATGAACAGTTCTGGTGCAAAGCAACTTCTCCCTCAATATGCAAGAGTCCGAAAACACAAAATAAGAAGATATTTCGCTAGATGAACTTAAATTGGTGCAGAAAGGATTAATGTAACAAATTGAGATAGTATAAATATAGAGCTCAAGAAAAATTCAAGTGACGCCTCAGTTTCCTATCTCTGATTTGGGATAGTGAATTTGTGAGTATTTTGCACTCAAATTCTTGGTGGTGAAAACAGATAATTTTTACTGAAACAAGTATATACCCTAGGAAAGTCCAAATTCACACAGATATATTCTTCTCAGTCAAAATCGAAATCTAGGACTATGATAAATACATGTCGTAAATATTGATTGTAAAGATTTTATCAACGTTGTTATACTTAAACTGTAATGCTTTTAGGACAGCGTAGTGGAGAGAGGTCTTGAAATGATGATTACTGCACGCTGAAGCTCTTTATGGAGCAACATAATGAATTTATCTTTAAATGATGTTTATACACCAGGAATGTCTTCAGCCACACATACAGCTACATTGCTAACAGTCAAAATCGAAACCTACACGCTGCAATTTTCGCAGATTATTTAGCCACAATATGAGTAGCAGTTATACCCTTGACTAAAAAAACCAGAACTAAAATCATGGCCTTATGTGACAAAGGCAAAGTGCTAAAATCCGTATAAGAAACAAATTGTTAGACGTTGTGAAAGAGTATGAGTATCTTCATTTTCAATATAATTTCAGGAAGCTGTAGATATCCCGGGAAAACATATTAAATGTTAAGTGTCTTTAGGGATCTTAGACAAGGTAATGAAAAAATATCGTTCGCATGAACACACTCGCTTCTGCTTGTAGGAAACGAAGGCGAAACGTGTGCTTTTATATGCATACAGAGGTAATGAAAGTGGAATAATAAGGAAAGATATTGTAGAACGAAATTGTTGCTATGAAAAGTAGGCACCACGAAATGGAAAGAGGAGAAAAAGTGTAGAGATCGTACATAAAATGCATTGGAAGGCGTACGCCAGTATCAAGAAAAGTAGCTTCAACGAGTCAACTACTTGCCCAGCGCAAGAATTCAATAGTCCACCTAAGACATTGTCGGGATAATAAAGAGGATAGTGATGAATGAGAGATCGGAATAATCGACGATGCGCAGCTTCGGTTACGTAACGCAGCATTTTACAAATTTCGACAAAGATTGCGGCAGATAAATGCCTTCATACCTAAAAAGTATATGTGTTGTGGCTTTTATGGCTACAAACCACCATTACTAAAAAAGATACAGTGATTTTACGAATTTCGAAATCGTCCCATTTGCAGCTGTTCGGAAGCATGAAGTCACATAAAAAATTTGATTCATGAGATTAGAATGTACTGCGAATTTTGCAATACGCCAGAACTGAAATAAAGCGATGGGTACTGTAGATCACGAGCTTACTGTTCAGGGCGGCAGCAAAACTTACGTGCGATAACAGAAATTAAAGAGACGGTACTGCCACGACTTGTACAGCAGTGTTGGAGACATTAACTGTATTTTTTGAGGAAAAATGGCCACGTTTAAGTATGACGAATGCGTAAAATGCTTGTTAAAAAATGACCTCACGCCCAGCGTCATTTAGTACCGATGATATAGTGCATTAATTTAAACAGAGGAGCACGAGCGCTTTATTTGACAAACGTCCAGGTTAAGCGCGCAGCCGTATAATGCTCGCAGATCGAATACAGCGCTGCCTCTGGCGGGACGATTGATCGCCATTGGCTGTATCTCGACGCGTGCTGTTTGTATGGACAGAGACGCGGCTTTTGGTGTGTCCCAGAGGGCAAAACCACGTTTATAATAGCGAACACGTCAGCGCTGCCCTTTAGCAAACACCAACTGCAGTACGCGTGAATCCTAAGGATTTTCTGCATGTGGATGACGGACAAACAAGTGAAAATCGCGCCTCATATTCGTTAGAAATTAAGTTAAAAGCAACTTGGAAGTTTTGCAGCACGTACCGGTGTCATACGCTGATTTCTCAACCTTTTTAAAGCAAATTAGTTTTTCCGCATATGAGAGCTATGCGAACGGTAATGTCCGAGCTGTCGCAAAATGGAAACCGTAGTGAAAATCACAAACGTTTTGTTTGCAACAGTTAGCTGCACCTTACAGCTACTTCTCAACACAGACACCGCTCCGACTTAACCTTTTTCGTAGAGTTGTATTAATTTTCCACTGACATCACAAAAGGCAGTCGCCTGTGCCTTCCGCCAATTCTGTACGCTGGTATGCAGCTCGTTGTGTGTGCCAAAATGTTGTCTTCATAACCAGTGGCTCATGTGAGCAGAGATGAAAATCAGAAGGAGCCAAGTAGGCATGCCATAAAAACGTGTCGTGTGACTAGGGCCTCCCGTCGGATAGACCGTTCTCCTGCTGCAAGTCTTTCAATTTGACGCCACTTCAGCGACTTCCGCGTCGATGGGGATGAAATGATAGTGAGTAGGACAACACCAGTCCCTGAGCGGAGAAAATCTCCGACCCATCCAGGATCCAGGAATCGAACCCGGGCCCTTAGGATTGACAGTCCGTGGCGCTGACCACTCAGCTATCGGGGGCGGACAGTAGGCATGTGATGAAACATGGCAAGAGCGTCCACGTTGCCCCTACAGTGTTCGGCAGAGAAGTGTCCTGCAGAAGTAAATGCGTGGAAGTCACGTTATGTGGGGCTGCATAAATTCAGGTGGAATCCCTCGGCAGACACTCTTACTTACCGGGAGACACTATTTTCTAGCCATCTTTACGTGCTCACAGTGAGTGCAGAACTGAAAAGAGCGACGTGAAGCTATCGACGGACATACGAGAGCCATTGCCCAATATATCTGTGTAAAGCATCTTCGAGTTTTCTCTATGCCTTCCATTTCGTGACCGATCGCACCTTATTTTCCGAAAAGACCCCGTACCTATGTATTTATTTACAGATGAGTAAAAGCTAAAGACACGTAACCCAAATTATATCCGGAACTAGTAAATACGACATATTTTGTCATCTCTTTAGAGTGACAATGTGGTGAAGTTTCTAACGTAGTGAAGTCAATGCTAACGCTTGATCCTGCCAAATTATGAAAATCTCTTTATTTGTTTTTGTTAAACGGCGCTATTCACTTCTTTCTGTGGCGTTAGAAAGATAATGCGAATCGGACTTCACGTATGTAACATGTGTGGAACTTGATCAAACGCCAAAAATACTTAACGGCTCATCAAAACACTGTCTAGACCCCAGGGGCATGTCTCATAAAAATCTGCCTTACAATACCAGTCGTAATAAAATCTAATAGGATTAGATAAAATATTGGCAGCTATAAACGTTATAAATTACTCGTATCCTTCAGAAAATAAACCATTAATCATATATAACTCACGTTTACATATTTCCTCCTTCTAGATATATTTTTAGTGACCTCCCTTACTTGCCCTAACCTGCATACTAGTAACGGAAGGAGCAAGGAGGACATCAAAAGGAGACTAGCACCGGCAAAAAGGGCATTCGTGGTCAAAAGAAGTCTTCTAGTATCAAACACTGGCCTTAATTTGAGGGTTAATTTCATAGCAAGTACGTTTCGAGCACAGCACTGTGTGGCAGTGAAACATGGACTGTGGGAAACGGATGAGAAGAGAATCGAAGCATTTGAGATGTGGTGATAATATAGACGAATGCTGAAAATTTAGTGGATGATAAGGTGAGTAATGAGGAGGTTCTGCGTACAATCGGAGAGGAAAGGAATATCTCGAAAACACTGACATGGAGAAATGACAGGATGATAGGACATCTGTTAAGACATCAGGGACTGACGTCCATGGTACTAGAGAGAGCTGTAGAGGACAAAAACTGTAGAGGACAAAACCTGTAGAGGAAGACAGAGATGGAATACATCCAGCAAATAATTGAGGACGTAGTTGCAAGTTCTACTGTGAGGTGAAGAGGTCGTTCCCACAGGAGAGGAATTTGTGGTTGACCGCATCAAACCAGTTACATGACTGCTAACTCAAAGACAAAAACAAAAAAATCAAAAAAAAGGAAGGTTTTATCATTCGAGATTCGAATCTTATATTTTATAGATAATAACATTACTTAACTTCTGGCAAAATGATTTATAACTATGGTTAGTTGAGATTTTAGCATTATAATTCTTCGTTTCTTTGACACATAAAAAGTTTCTTGAAACGTAACAACGGCGATTCCTTCCCGTTTGCTGTAAGGACACCGTGATCGGCTTCTTATCAGAGAGCGATCTAGCAGCAGACGTTATCTGGCGAGCGTTAGCTGTTTGGTCTTTCCATAGTCTCCCGCGGGTCGAGATGAATAAAACTCATCAGCAATGGCACCCGAAGACATCGGTCATAAGAAGTCAAATCGCTTTGCTAAAGGTCATTTTAAACAGTGCGGAGGAGCGGACATAGGTTCAGGGTGCTCTCTCGCCCTTGGGGTGGGAAACTGCCCCTATAGGAGGAAGAATTAGGAATGATGATACAAGAGGCAAGGGAAACCACTGAATTAATGATACATAATCTGTATCCACATAATATGTGGCCTGTAGTTGAACAAATATAAGATTTTCTCTCCTTTGGCAAAAGATACCAGACTAGTCCACCAGTCGATCTCAGGGAGGGCTGCGAAGGGGTGGGTGACCATGACAAAAAGACTGAATTACGAACGAAAGGATAATATTCTATGATGCGGGGCCTGGAATGTCAGAAGTGTGAAAGTAGGTGGGAAGGTAGATTTAGAAACAGCTTGACTCAGTGAACTGAAAAGGAAAGAAGGCAGTGACTTCCGGTCAGATGAGTAAAGAATATATCAACAGCAGTAGCGAATGGCACAACGGGATTAGTATTACTTATGAATAGGATGGTAAGGCAGAGAGTTAGTTACTGTGGGCTGTTCAGTGATAGGGTTGTTCTTATCAGAATCGACAGCAAAGCATCACCGACAACGATAGTTCAGATAAAAATGCAAGGCAAAAATTAAGACAAAAAAAAAAACGTATATTGGAAGGGTAATTCAGAACGTAAAGGGGGATGAGTATTTGATAGTGACTGAATGTGGTTGTAGTGGAAGGGGTAGAAGAAAGGGTTACGGGAGAATATGGGCTTGGGACTAAGAATGAGAGAGGAGTAAGATTAACTGAATTCTGTAATAAATTTTTGCTGCTAGTTGCGAATACTCCGTTCAATAACTGCAAGGGAAGGAGGTATAATTGAAAAAGGCCGGGAGATACGGGAAGAATTCGGTTAGATCACGTCATGGTCGAGCAGAGATTCCGAAATCACATACGGGATTGTAAGGCGTACCCAGAAGCAGATATAGACTAGATCACGATTTAGTAGTGGTGAAGAGTAGCCTGAAGTTTGAGGGACTAGTCAGGAAGAAGCAGTACACAAAGAAGTGAGATACGAAAGTACTAATGATGGAAGAGATACGCTTGCAGTTCCAAGAGGCTATAGATACCGCGATAAGGAATAGCTCAATAGGAAGTTTAGTTGAAGAGGAATGCAAATCTCTAAAAAGGGTCATCACAGGAGCTGGTAAGAATAAACATAGGCACAAAGAAGCTAGCCCCGAAGAAAGCATGGGCAACAGAAGAAATTCTTCAGCTGATCAATGAAAGAAACAGCACAAAGTAGTTCAGGGAAATTCAGCAAGACATAAATGTAAGTCACTTATGAATGAAATAAACAGAAAGTGCAGGGAAGCTAAGGTGGAATGGAGGCATGAAAAATGTGAAGAAATCGAAAAAGAGATTGTTGTCGGAAAGACTGACTCACCATGTAGAGAAGTCAGAGCAACCCTCGGCGAAATTAAAAGCAAGGACGGTAATATTAAGAATGCGATGTTCAACACAGAAGAGACAGCGTATAAATGGAAAGAGCACACTGAAGTCGTCTATGAGCGGAAGGCTTACCTGAAGACGTGACAGAAGAAGAAACAGGAGTCAAAGTAGAAGAGATAAAACATCTAATATTAGAATGAGAATTTAAAAGAGCTTTGGAAGTCTTAAGATCGATAAGGCAGAAGGGATAGAAGACAGTTCAGAGTTTCTAAAATCGTTGCGGGAAGTGGCAACAAAACGTCTAACGGTATACAGGTTGGCGTGTAGAGTGTGAGTCGGGCGACACACCATCCGAATTTCGGAGAAATGTAGTCCATAAAATTCTCGAGATTGCAAGAGCCGACTTGGGCAAGAGTTATCGCACAATCAGCTTTACAGGTTGTGCATCCAATTTGCTAACAAGTATAGTTACCGAAGAATGTAAAAGAAAGTTGAGGAAGTTTTAGATGACGATCGTCTTTAGAAAAGAAAAAGGCACCAGAGTTGATAAGAATCAAGACGCGCTCATAGGATTTGTCGACCTCGAAAAAGCGTCTGACAATGACAAATGTAGAAGATGTTCAAAATTGTGAGGAAGATTGAGGTAAGTTATAGGGAAATACAATATGGACAAGAGCTAAGAAGGAACAATAAGAGTACAAGAACAGGAACGAAGTGTACGGATTAAAAAGGGAGTAAGGCAGGAATGTAGGCGCTCATATTGCTCAATCTTTACATCGAAGAAGCAATGACGGAAATAAAAGAAAGTTTCGGGACTGGAATTAAAATTAGAGGTGAAAGTATCTCAATGTAAAGATTCGCTGATGACATTGCTATCTACATCTACATCTACTTTTATACTCCACAATCCATCCTACGGTATGTGGTGGAGGGCACTTCATGTGCCACTGTCATTACCTCCCTTCCCTCTTCCAGTCGCGTATGGTTCGCAGGAAGAACGACGGCCGGAAAGCCTCCATGCGCGCTCGAATCTCTCTAATTTTACATTCGTGATATCCTCGGGAGGTATAAGTAGGGTGAAGCAATATATTCGGTATCTCACCCAGGAACGCACCCTCTCGAAACCTGGACACCAAGCTACACCGCAATGCAGAGCGCCTCTCTTGCAGAGTCTATCACTTGAGTTTGCTAAACATGTCAGTAACGCTATCACGCCTACCAAACAACCCTGTTACGAAACGCGCCGCTCTCCTCTGGCAACCCGACCTGGTAAGGATCCCACACTGATGAGCAAATTCTCAAGTATAGGTCGAACGAGTGTTTTGTAAGCCATCTCCTTTGTTGATGGATTACAGTTTCTAAGGACTCTCCCAATGAATCTCAACCTGACACACGCATTAGCAACAATTAATTTTATATGATCATTCCACTTCAAATCGTTCCGTACGTTCCCTGATAGTCTACAGAAGTAACTGCTACCAGTGTTTGTTCCACCATCGTGCTATCATACAATAAAGGATCCTTCTTTCTATGTATTCGCAATACATTACATTTGTCTATGTTAAGGTCCAGTTCCCACTCCCTGCACCAAGTGCCTATCCACAGCAGATCTTCCTGCATTTCGCTGCAACTTTCTAATGCTGCAACTTCTCTGTATACTACAGCTATCCTCAGTAGAAGTAAAAAATAATTACGGGATCTACTGAACGGAACGAAGAGTCTAATGAGTAAAGAATACGGATTAAGAGTAAATCGGAGAAAGACGAAAGTAAAGAGAAGTAGCACAACTGAGAACAGCCAGAAATTTTGCATCAGGTTTGATGGTCACGAAGAAGATGAAGTGAAGGAATTCTGCTACCCAGGGAACAAAATAACCAATGACGGACCGAGCAAGGAGGACATCAGAAGCAGACTAGCACTGGCAAAAAGGGAATTCCTGACCAAGTGACGTCTAGTAGTGCCAAACATATGTCTTAAGTTGAGAAAAAAGTTTCAGACAATGTACGTTTGGATCACAGAATGTGTGGTAAGTAAAACATGGAATGCACAAAACGGGGAAAGAAGAGACTCTAAGCCTCAGAGATGTGGTGCTACAAAAGAATGTTGAAAATTATGTGCACTGAAAAGATAAGGAATGATGATTTTCTCCGGAAAATCGACAAGGAAGGTGGTGTGTGAGAAACACTGACAAGAAGAATAACTGCCATGGTACTGGAGGAAGCTGGAGGGGGTAAATACTGTAGAAGAAAATTGATAGGAATAAATCCAGCAAAGAACTGTGGGCGTAGGTTGCAAGTACTACTCTGAGATTAAGAGGTTGGCAGAGGAAAGCGTTCCAAGTGAAGGGAAAGACGGGAATATCATTTCCAGTTACAAGAAGGCTCATGTAATAGACACATGCAAATGTAGACCTTTATCGCCAGCTACAACCTGCTGAACGTTCCTGAAGACCGAAAAATAACTCCTGCATAGAGATGGCCCGTTCGCGAACTAACGGGTCCAAAGGAACGGTTCATCATGATGAACGGAACGAGCGAGGAACGAATTCTAAGGAACGGTCTTTCATAGTTCACTTCGGTCGCGGCTGGCTACTTATAGTTCCCGGGAACGGAATACGGCCGGTCTCGTTCCGCAACGGCACGTTGGCCGGTCTCGTTCCAGCCTCGGTCCCGTCCCCTTCTGTCTCGGTCTCCCTCGGCCGGACTCGTCCTTCCCGTGGCCACCCGTCGCAGTTCCACTGCCGACTGCTCATAGATAGTTCAGTATCGAGTTGTTATTCGTTTCGTTCACTGCGCACGCCCATTCTAGACATGTTTCAAAACTTTATTCAACTCTGAACATCTTGTTATTTTCGTATTCTATACAGCGTCCATTACCGGTAATTAAAATGTATTTCATAATTACGTAAATTACATAAAAATTACGTGATATGTAATACATTCATCTTTTCAGGTAACAAAACGGCATATCAGCTTACTTCACTGTTTCGATAAACAGCAGAAGAAATACACTCCTGGAAATGGAAAAAAGAACACATCGACACCGGTGTGTCAGACCCACCATACTTGCTCCGGACACTGCGAGAGGGCTGTACAAGCAATGATCACACGCACGGCACAGCGGACACACCAGAAACCGCGGTGTTGGCCGTCGAATGGCGCTAGCTGCGCAGAATTTGTGCACCGCCGCCGTCAGTGTCAGCCAGTTTGCCGTGGCATACGGAGCTCCATCGCAGTCTTTAACACTGGTAGCATGCCGCGACAGCGTGGAGGTGAACCGTATGTGCAGTTGAAGGACTTTGAGCGAGGGCGTATAGTGGGCATGCGGGAGGCCGGGTGGACGTACCGCCGAATTGCTCAACACGTGGGGCGTGAGGTCTCCACAGTACATCGATGTTTTCGCCAGTGGTCGGCGGAAGATGCACGTGCCCGTCGACCTGGGACAGGACCGCAGCGACGTACGGATGCACGCCAAGACCGTAGGATCCTACGCAGTGCCGTAGGGGACCGCACCGCCACTTCCCAGCAAATTAGGGACACTGTTGCTCCTGGGGTATCGGCGAGGACCATTCGCAACCGTCTCCATGAAGCTGGGCTACGGTCCCGCACACCGTTAGGCCGTCTTCCGCTCACGCCCCAACATCGTGCAGCCCGCCTCCAGTGGTGTCGCGACAGGCGTGAATGGAGGGACGAATGGAGACGTGTCGTCTTCAGCGATGAGAGTCGCTTCTGCCTTGGTGCCAACGATGGTCGTATGCGTGTTTGGCGCCGTGCAGGTGAGCGCCACAATCAGGACTGCATACGACCGAGGCACACAGGGCCAACACCCGGCATCATGGTGTGGGGAGCGATCTCCTACACTGGCCGTACACCTCTGGTGATCGTCGAGGGGACACTGAATAGTGCACGGTACATCCAAACCGTCATCGAACCCATCGTTCTACCATTCCTAGACCGGCAAGGGAACTTGCTGTTCCAACAGGACAATGCACGTCCGCATGTATCCCGTGCCACCCAATTTGGTCTAGAAGGTGTATGTCAACTACCCTGGCCAGCAAGATCTCCGGATCTGTCCCCCATTGAGCATGTTTGGGACTGGATGAAGCGTCGTCTCTCGCGGTCTGCACGTCCAGCACGAACGCTGGTCCAACTGAGGCGCCAGGTGGAAATGGCATGGCAAGCCGTTCCACAGGACTACATCCAGCATCTCTACGATCGTCTCCATGGGAGAATAGCAGCCTGCATTGCTGCGAAAGGTGGATATACACTGTACTAGTGACGACATTGTGCATGCTCTGTTGCCTGTGTCTATGTGCCTTTGGTTCTGTCAGTGTGATCATGTGATGTATCTGACCCCAGGAATGTGTCAATAAAGTTTCCCCTTCCTGGGACAATGAATTTACGGTGTTCTTATTTCAATTTCCAGGAGTGTACTTGTAAAAAGGCTAGATTTTTTTGTTATTACACATGCAAAGGAAGTCGAAACGGCACACACGAGTGGCCATTTTCCATATTTTTTTGATACAAAGTAAAGGCCGACTTACGATCGAATGATCCCCGCGCTCCCCAATCTAGTGTCTGCTGTCACATTTTGTAAAGAGAACATGATAACTCCTACAATATTATTTCAGTAGCACAGGGTGGCGCATGAAAACTCGGCCCCGAGTGCTAGACTGCTCATTGTCGTCTACCAGTCATCATCTGTTGTTTCGAAGTTGTTGTTTGCCTTAGCTTATTTGTTATTTCTTCACTGCCTAATTATAACATGTTTTTCTATTCTGCTCGTAGCGGTCGACAAATCTTCCGTAATTGGCTAGCAGTCTGTACTCGGTGCCGGTTTTTTGAGCGCCTCCTTCAGTGTATAGTTTCAATGAAATAAAAAATATCTGATGTAATAATTCGGTTGCTATAAACGCTTAAACATTCTGATCTTGTTAAGCGACGGAGGAAAGTACACATAAAAAAAGAAAAAATTGCAAAGGAATTATCTAAAGGGACGGGAATCGGTAGATATCACGAACGTGCACAATCAAATAAATAATTACTATTTCCGTAAAATTGGGTGATTTAATCAAGAGAAAGAGTTTCACTAATTGAGCTAGGCAATAATTCATTGGTTCACCTCTGGCCAGATTCTGTCCAATTGGTGCGTTAGATCATCAAAATTCGTTGATACTTGGAGACCCCGCCCATAATGCTCTAGACGTTCTCCGTTGAGAGGGAGATACGGCGACCCTGCTGGCGAAGATAGAGTTCGGAACCTACGGAGATAAGCAGAAGGAACCCAGGTGCGGGCGGGCATTACCTTGCTGAAATGTAAGTGATGAAGGGAATCAAAGGGTTGTAAGGGTGTTGCAGACTACAACAACAAAAGGCTGGCCGTTGTGGGCGAGCGGTTCTAGGCGCGTCAGTCTGGAACCGCGCGACCTCAGAAGTTAAGTCCCATAGTGCTCAGAGTCATTTGAACCATTTTTTACAACAAAAGAGGACCCTCAAAAAAAAAAAAATATACATGGCTCTGAGCACTATGGGACTTAATTGCTGTGGTCATCAGTCCCCTAGAGCTACTTAAACCTAACTAACCTAAGGACGTCACATACATCCATGACCGAGGCAGGATTTGAACCTGCGACCGTAGCGGTGACGCGATTCCAGACTGTAGCGCCTAGAACCGTTCGGCCATCAGAGCCGGCAGGGGACCTTCACTCCTGGCTGTCGGACCGTATGGCGGGCGACAGTCGAGTTGGCATCCCAGCGCTGTCCGGGTCATCGAGGTTCAGATCGAAGCGGATCATTAACGACAATTCTGCTCCAGTCAATGAGATTCCAGGCCGACGACGTGTCTGGCGACGCCCCAGACAGCGATTGGATACCAACCTAACTGTCTCCCGCCATAGGGCCCGACAACCGGCTGTGATGGTCTACGGTGCCATTTCATTTCATACCAGGACCGCTTTGGTTTCCGTTCATGGCACCATTACAGCAGAGAGGCACGTCGACGATATTCTACGCCACTTTTTGTTGCAATTCATGACACGCCATCCAGAGCTTACATTTCAGCAAGATAACGCCCACACGCACCCGGCGAGAATTTCTACTGCTTGTCTTCGTGCTTGCCAAACCATATCTTGGGCGCCGGAGCTGTCCCCGGTTGAGTACGTTTGGAGCATTATTGGCAGCGCTCCCCAACAAGCTCGGGGTTTTGACGATCTAACGCTCCTGTCGGATAGAATATGGCTTGCTGTACGCCAGCAGGACGTCTAACAAATATAAATCAATGCCACGGCGAATAACTGCTTGCATAAGGCCCAGAGGTTGGCCAAAGTGTTACTGTCTTGCACAATCTTTGGAGCTCTTTCTTTTCAATAACTCATCCAGTTTTTCTGAAATTGTAATGATTTTTTGTATGTACATAGTATATACAGATTTTTGACCCATTTGGATAATTATGTCGTGGTGCATAGATTTCTATTTTTGTTTGAGAGTTCATATAGTTTTTGTTTAGAAAATAAGGTGTTACACTCAGCATGCCTGCGCCTTTCTGTTCATCTCCGGATATTTTTTTGCATCCAGTGTACACATTTAATTATTTTATGTTCTAAGGCTTCGGAGTCTTCGATAAACTGTAGGTGCTGCAGTCATGGACTGTGCGGCTGGTCCCGGCGGAGGTTCGAGTCCTCCCTCGGGCATGGGTGTGTGCGTTTGTCCTTAGGATAATTCAGGTTAAGTAGTGTGTAGGCTTAGGGACTGAGGACCTTAGCAGTTAAGTTCCATAAGATGTCACACACACGTAAACCGTAGATCTCGGAACAATTGGATGGGTAATCGAGAGCATACTACCTCGGACAGCACCATGCCTATGACATTTTCAGAAATGTCTTTCTCTTATTAAAGCCTATGTTACGTACCGGCAGACTACTTCCGGAGGGGAATGAACCCTTTACTAGCGCATTTTTGCTTTTTTATGTACTCTTTCCTTTGTCAGCCTCGTTTAATTTGATTTCCAAGGTATCAGAATTTCTAAGCTTCGTCTAGTATGTGGTCGTGTTTATTGCTTATAACGGATCGAATGCTCCTCAATACTTCAGTATAAGGATTAGTCTCAGACCATCTTCTGCGTTCATTAAACTGTTCATTCCATTCAACAGGTCATGGAATTCTCCCTCACTATCACAGAGGATGGTTACATCGTCAACGTATCTTAGTATTGATGTCCTTCTACCTTAGTTCTAATTCCGACATTCAGTTTTCGTTATTTCCTTCGTTGATTCTTGGATGTATAGGTTGAAGGACACAGGGGAAAGTTTGGATTCCTGCATTAAGCCCCTTTGATCCGCATACTTATCTCATGTTCTTCCATACTTCCAGCTCCCTGTTGGTTCTTGTTAATACTGTACGTTACTCGTTCTTCCCTATAGCGTTTACATGTTGTTGTTGTTGTTGTAGTCTTCAGTCCAGAGATTGGTTTGATGCAGCTCTGCTTGCTACTCTATCGTCTACAAGCTTCTTCATCTCCAAGTAAGTAACGCAAATTATATCCTTCTGAATATTTTTCTTGTGTTCATATTCATGCATTGGTCTCCCTCTACCATTTTTTCCCTCCGTGCCTCCCTCCAATATTAAACTGATGATCCCTTGATCCCTCAGAACGTTTCCTACCAACCGAACTCTTCTTGTAATCAAGTTGTGCCACAAATTCCTCCTTTGCCCAGTTCAATTCAGTACCCCCTCATTAGTTACGTGATCTACCCAACTGCATTCTTTTGCAGCACCACATTTCGAAAGCTCCTATCTCTTCTTGTCCAAACTATTTATCGCCCATCTTCCACTTCCATGCATGGCTACACTCCATACAAATACTTTCCTGACTCTTAAATCAATACTCGATTTTAACTAATTTCTCTTCTTGGGAAACGCTTTCCTTGCCGTTGCTAGTCTACATTTTATATCGTCTCTGCTTCGACCATCATCAGTTATTTTGTCCCCCCAAACAGCAAACTCATCTACTACTTTATGTGTCTCACGTCCTAATCTAATTCCCTCAGTATCATCCGATGTAATTCGACTACTGTTGATGTCCGTCTTATATCGTTAAGACACTGTTCATTGCGTTAAAGTGTTCTTCCACGTCCTTTGCTGTCTCTGACAGAATTACAGTGTCGTAATGTCGTCTCAAACCTGAAAGTCTTTATTTATTCTCCATGTATTTTAATTCCTACTCCAGACTTTTCTTTTGTTTCCTCTACTGCTGGCTCAAGATACAGATTGAATAACATCGGGTATAGGCTACAACCCTGTCTCACTCCCTTGTCGACCACTGCTTCCCTTTCATGCACCTCGACACTTATAACTCGCTTGGTTTCTGTACAAATTGGAATAGCCTTTTGCTCCCTGTATTTTACCCCTGCCACCTTCAAGAATCTGGAAGAGATTATTCAAGTCAACATTGTCAAAACCTTTCGATGAGTCTACAAATGCGAGAAATGTAGGTTTGCCTTTATTTGGTGTGTCTTCCAAGATAAGTTCAAATGGCTCTGAGCACTATGGGACTTGACATCAGTGGTCATCAGTCCCCTAGATCTTAGAACTACTTAAACCTAACTAACCTAAGGACATCACACACATCCATGCCCGAGGCAGGATTCGAACCTGCGACCGTAGCAGTCGCGCGGTTCCGGACTGCGCGCCTAGAACCGCTAGAGATAAGTCGTAGGATCAGTATTGCCTTACGTGTTCTAACATTTCTACGGAATCCAAACTGATCTTCCTCTAGGTCGCCTTCTACCAATTTTTCCATTGGTCTGTAAAGAATTCGTGTTAGTATTTTGCAGCCGTGACTTACTCAACTGACAGTTCGGCAATTTTTACTCCTGTCAACGCCTGATTTCTTTGGGATTGGAATTATATTCTTCTTGGAGTCTGCGACTATTTTGCCTCACATATATTTTTCTGATCCGGTGGTAGAGTTTTTCCAAGGCTGAGTCTCCCAAGGTTATCAATGTTGTGTACTCCCGCTGCCTTGTTTAGAGTGAGGTCTTTCAGTGCTCTGTCATATTCTTCACGCAGTATCATATCTCCCATTTCATTTTCATCTACGTGTTCTTCCCATTTCCATAACATTGCCCTAAAGAACATCGCCCTAGCACAGACCCTCTATATACTCCTTGCACCTTTGTGCTTTGCTTAGAATTGTTTTTCCGCCTGAGCTCTTGATATTCATACAAGTGGATCTCTGTTCTCCAGAGGTCTCTTTAATTTTCCAGTAGGCAGTCTCTATCTCACCCCTAGTGATATATGCCGCTGCATCCTTACATTTGTCCTCTAGCCATTCCTGCTTAGCCATTTTGTACTTTATGTCGATCTCATTTTTGAGACGTTCGTATTCCTTTTTGCTTGCTTCATTTACTGCATTTTTATATTTTCTCCTTTCATCAGTTAAATTAATTATCTCTTTTAATACCCAAGGTTTTCTGATAGCCCTCGTTTTTTAACTTCTTGACGCTCTCCTGTCTTCACTATTTCATCTCTCGAAGCTACCCATTCTTCTTCTACTGTATTTCATTCTCCCGTTATTGTCAATTGTCCGCTAATGCTCTCTCTGAAACTCTCTACAACATCTGGGTCTTTCAGTTTATCCAGGTCGCATCTCTTTAAATTCCTACCTTTTTGCAGTTTCTTCGGTTTTAATCTACAGTTAACAACCAACAGATTGTGGTCAGAGTCCACATCTGTCCCTGGAAATGTCTTACAATTTTAAAACTGGTTCCTAAATCTCTGCTTTACCATTATATAATCTACCTGAAATCTTTCAGTGTCTCCATGTGTCTTCCACGTATACAGCCTTGTTTCATGATTCTTGAGCCAAGTTTACATATATTACAAACATCTTCGACAATTCTGATTTTTAGTACGTTGTTTTTAGATCATGAAATCGTATGATAGTGTCTTGATTTTCCTGAAGCCTTACTTCAGTTATGGAGCGTAAGAGGGGAAAAGTCTAAATCTTTGATAAACTAGCAGTGGTTATCATCTAACAAATACTTAATTTTCTTTCTATTTTTCTGGAATTATTCTGGACAGCAATTAGGCTGTATGGGCAGTGGAGCTGATTGTACGATGGTTCTCGCATACATTTGCAACTGCTAGCTAAAGTAGCATGTTCATCTGGCAATTACACTTCTACTCAATTTCATCTTTATTTCTGTAGTTCAGTACAGTTATCTTTGCAATGCTTAATGCGTCACAGCTGTAGTCTGCTTCGACTGATTGAAATGAGCACCATGAACAACATCTTCGCAAGCCCGCAGAGACTTTTCCTATCACTGAGAGGTAGATTTGTCTTTTAGCCAATGATAAGCATTTGCGAGTCTGAAACCACGAAAAATGCCTACGTTTTTTTCCCCCACGAGGCATACTTGCTTTGTCTGGAGTCGATGCTGAGATGATGAAATTGGATGATATCATGTCAGCTACTTGCTGTGGTAATTTTAGAGAAATGGTCAACTTAGTTGGTGAGTGAATCTAAATTTCTGCACAGTTTGGTTGCGATTACTCCGTATTCCAGTTTGTAATCTCGCAGGTTTCTCATTTTTGATTAAATAGAAGTTGGTTAGTGCAGCGAACATTACCTTTTACAATCGGTCGTACTATAGATCAAAGGTATCATCATATCCTAACTTATAAAAGAGTTGTTCATTTGCTTAAAGTTGTGATCTGAGAACTCAATAAGGTTACACTTGTGAGATTCACTTTTGCATTCAATGCTCTGTTAACTAACGTGGGTTTATATTTCGGTTGCACTCTTTTGGTAACAATATAGACAAACTAATGGGAGTCCCTTCTAAATTATTTCCATCAAACCTAGGTCATTTCAGTACCATTTTTTGCGATACTGTGGCAAGTGGTCTGCCTTCGATACTGCTATTACCTGACGATGCAGACTGCGACACATCAGAGGAAATTTATTGAATTAGGTCCTTTAGATGAAAGTAGGTTTCAGATGCGAAAAGGAAGGTCGTCGGCTGCTACTATGCACGAGTGCTATTTTCTAAATGTACAGCGGAGTGAGCTGGCACGTTATTGAGCTATACGAGAATACTGTGGTGTGCAGGACTGCGAGGCACATACTAATGACAACATTACATGGAAATTTTGTTCTTAACTTGTGTGCTGTTCTTAATAGTTTATTTATTTTTCCGAACGTGGTCTCAATGCGCACTGCCATATTCTATATGCAGAAAGCAAACTCTTATATAGTTTTTGGTACGTTTCTTGATGAATCTTTACTGTTCAAGGTTCAAACCGTTGTTGTGCTAAACCCATTTCCAGTTACGCTTAAATTGTATATGTGTGTATGTGACTACTCTGTAAATATTGCTGGTAAAATTGTCTTTTCAGTTTCATTCTGGAGCTTGAACTTACCTACATAATGCATATCTTATAAGTTCAGGACTTCTCACTCCTAATGGGAATAGTTCATTTCTTACCACTATACACAACTTAAACCATTTTTCTTCGGGCTTGTGTGGGTTTTATTCTTCTGAAGATGTGATCCAATATCTCTAGTAGTGTCGTAGATTCTACACATTAACTGTGAGGTTGCAACTGCGTAACAATTTTAGGAACTTGTGTATTCATTGTGACTTATCTGACTGCAAGTCTTCCAAAGCTCTATGAAAATCTGGCTCTAGTACCGGACCAAACATATACCCCAAATCCATTTCTTCTTATATTACGTTAACAAACAGTTCTTCCTCCTCGTACACCCCCTCAATGTGCTCTGTCAATAAAAAAATATATCTCTTGTACTTTTAACGGTTAAATTCTTTTCGTGTTATTAATGTGGATGCCTTTACTATTATACTGGAACGCACTGATTACTTGATGAAAACTGAAAAGGAAAAGAACTTATATAACTCTCTAATGTCCGTCTTGCCGACGGTACATCAAATCATAATCGTACCTCCTTCTAATGACGGCATCGTTAAGATAAAGCTCAATAATCACCTAGTTTTATGTGGCTACTTTTGTACATATCACTATAGCACAAAATTCAGATTATCGTGGCTTTTCTTCCGTATACGGTAGTTGTATGTTTCAGATATGCAGTTACGAAAACATTTTCATTATTTCATTTCGACCCCTTAACTACAGATATTTTGGGTTCTATAGTCAAGGATATTCTCGTATTTCCATCCGGTATGCCCTTAATTCAAATGTACATTTACTCACCCACAAACATTAGATTTTGCCTCGAAGGCATTTCCAGGAAAATCGTGAGCCAAACGGTATAGTTATCGTACTCGTTTTTAGCCTACTTGTACAAAAATTTCCACGGTAATATCACTATAAAAGTATAACCTCATGACATCAGTAAATGGGGAAAACGTTTTGTGCTCATTAATAACTAAAATAATATTTATCGCTGGGTACTATTAGTAAAATTTATACGTTCAGAACCAGGGTGATAGATCAGTGCATCATATTCGTGAATTTTTCTTCCCTGTACCAAGTTGCTTTTCAGGTCTCCCTCGCCTAGGACATTTTGAATAGCTTCGATGGGAGACTTTTGTCGCTTCTTCTCTTATAACGAATGTCCAAAATTCTGAAGTCCAGCAAGGAGCAGCTCTAGTTTCTGTAACTCTTTGACAGCGGTACCAAAAGTTTTTCATTCTTATCGCAATTCTTGATTAATTCTTTTGTCTATTCATCTTGGCAGCTTGAAACATTCTTTGCATTCCATCAGAATTGAAAACAGTCTATGAGTCATACAATTGACATCTTAATCCGTTATGCACTTAAAACTTTAAATTTAATCGATGCAGTGGTGTATTATATTTATTTTGTTTGTAGATTTTATGTAACCACGTAACGGTTTCTACTCCTTTCTTTTAATTTTAGTACACTCGCATGTCAACTTGTCTCGGACACAGTAAAAAAAATACTAGGGTGTCCAATTTATGGTAGGCTACTCTCTGTGTAACTGGTGTGTTGTTGTTACTGATGTTGTTATCTACAGTGCAGACAGACAAAGCGACATGTGACATGTTCACGTTTCACACAGAGAAATATAATCGCTGTGTGTTTGCCCTTTGATAGGTCACGTTTCTGTTTGCGGTCAGCGCGTATTGAGTTATGTGTGAAAAGATACGTGTTTAATTTATAACCTTCTATTTAATTTCTCTCGAGAGCAAATTATATTTTTGGCGCGATTAAATGACTTTTAGCTTTGCTCCGAAACACAGTCGATGAGCGCGGAGCATAAGGCAGCAAAAAGAGCGTTCTGAGTTCTGCAACAAATAATTACTCCACGTGTGTCACGATCGACAATAATTTCTCACAGACCGATGCAACCGACATTCCATTTCATATCGTGAAAAGAGCGGAAATTGGAAATCAAACAGAAGAGTGTGCATCGAGGTATGTATGAGAGTGGGGAAAGATGAAATTGAAATTTTCGCTTCGAAAATTTACTGTGTAGCAAGTTAGGTACGTAATTAATGTTTTGGAATTTTATTGCCTCTGTAACTCATAATTAGTGTTGACCGCAAGGATACACAGCGGTTCTCGGCGCTTCAGTGCGTAGCCGCGTGACTGCTACGGTCGCAGGTTCGAATCCTGCCTCGGGCAGGTTAGTTAAGTTTATGTTCTAGGAGACTGATGACCTCAGATAAGTCCCATAGTGCTCATAGCCATTTGAACCATTTGATGTACAAATGCCGATGAAGCGGCAGAAAATGAGGATACGAATGTCGATTTTATCGAAGACTGATAACGCAGTTTTCTTCAGTTATCGGGCTATTTACATTTTGGAGCCAATAAAAAGTTTTTGGAAATCTACAACTATTCATTTTAGAACCGCGAAATTTCAACACTGAAAGCATAGAACCGACGAGGAATTATCGAAAAAAGACTTATACTGTATTAGCTAGTCACACTCCCAGATTCTCTGTCCACTTGGGGAAATTGTTCAAAATATACAGAGGTCGTTTCCTCTCCTATAGCAGATGTATGTAAAGTTTTGCTCGATAGCAGGTTATATGAGAATTACGAGAACATATGCAAACGAGCAAGCAGTCGATTAGGGAAATTCAGTTTTATATTTATGTGGAAGCCTATCCTCATCTAGCCACAGTCAATAAGTTTTATATATACGAAAGCTTGTCATCAAGTGCTCAACTGCCCGCGAACTTTCGGATGAGACCACCTCTGCCGTTCTCAAGTAATGCCGCCGCCGTGCTTATATATATATATATATATATATATATATATATATATATATATATATATATATATATATATATAGATAGCCGCGTTGTCACCAGTGACATAAAGTGCAAAGAACTATGCCCCTTACATGAAGTCCATAAAGATCGCCTAACTCACGTTGAGCGAACAGTAGGGCTGAACAAAAATGACTGACAAGGCACAATGTATCTAGTAGGGGGTATAGTATGGACGTATTGGAATAATTAATGTCGGGTGATGGTTTTAAAGTAATTCACACGACATGAAAACTTTGTGGAAACACGTCGATTTACTGGCGGCTAGTTTATCCCAGGGAAGTATTCGAGTTGACTGTGGCCGGCAGGGGAGCGGCGAAGGGAAGCGACAATAAGCAGCTGAGGGCGGCTCAAGCTCTGAGAAAGCGGTAATGGGGCATGGCCTCCAGCTGCCTTAAGATGAGTGACAGTGAGTGGGCGGTTGACCTCATGCTGGTGTACCAGGAAGCAGATGGAGAACTTGTACGCCTGTTGATAAATGTCCGTCATCCCGTTTTCAGTGAAACTTGCGAGAAAGAAGCGCAAAGCTACGGTGGAGCGGTCAACAGAGTCCAAAATATGCGTGTTCGTGACTATAGCAACTTCACGCTGAATTCACGGTCCGCAGAGTCTGAAGTAAATTAGGTGAAGAGCGACAGAATGAAATACGCTGGCCTCCGATGGGAACGTAGAACCAAGGAATCTGAAGCATTCTCCTGGGAGTCAGAATTCCGGAAAAATTGGTGTTTTGTGCAGACGCTAACATTGATGGGTGGCCTGGGAGGAGCTAAATAGCAGAAGTTGAGAGTAAGGGAAATTTTGTGGGAATTTGATCACTTTCCGGAGCAGGCATTGGTCGGCACTGGGAAGTGATGCATAATTAACGCGACTTGCGCTGCAATTGGCGTAAGTGATTTTCCTGGATGTGAAACGGAGGCGAAAAGCGGACTGTGAGAAGTCTCCGTAGTGGTCTTCTGTTCCCAGCTTGCCTACAGTGCGGACGTGGCGTTCTTTTACTCAGTTTGCCTGAGAGAGAGTGAGCATCTCTGCAGTTTAGAACTTAGCAAACGGAACGATTGAGCTTGGAGATACAAAGTTTTCATTGAGCTATGTACTGAACAATATAGCTAGAAGTGAATAGACGAGAGCAGCCTTGCAGCACATCGAGGTAGGCCGTCGTCCGCATAACGACGCCGCGCCACCACGCTGAATTTGGTGATATTGCGCCCGCTCCGGCCACTGATTAATTTGTTGGATGACGTAGGCAAAGTTTCCACTTCGCATTACGCCTGGGTCAGTCGATAGGAATTACTTTTGATTTATCGCGCTTTACTCCATGCAAACGCAATTTATTACCACTGCCTGTTAGAAGAGCCATGTAATGTAATGATTGAAGGTCGTGAGTAAAATAAATCTGTGCTAATCGACTGCATCTGTTTTCAATCAAGTAGTTGAAATCCTAAGTCACTTTCTTAAGTAATTTTTTGTTCAACATTTGCATCTGGTGTTCAATAGCTGTATATAACATCAATGTGTACCCCTTTTTAATTAAAAGGGATCAATTCTAATCAATTAATGTCAACACTGCCACCGCAGTTCAATCAGGAGTCAAGGACTTATTAGTTTCTTTGCGTTATCCGACATTGTGGCAGTTTTGCACTCTCTGTTGATCTGTTAGTCAATTACCTGGAGTGAACACCCACCAAAAGCAGATAAGTGACAGGTGGGGTGTTACAACGTCACTGGTGCTCATTCCTCACCTCCCCAGTCATAGAATCCCAGGACTTACTCAGCTGCAGTGCACCTTCCTTATTGAGGGTGTTGGCTGATACTTTTTATCTCTATTGCTTAGTTTATTACAATATTCCAGAAGCCGTTGGTCAGTTGATTAATAACAGTCTCTTCTAAAGGAGTTCGTTGTCCGTTTTCCAGTGCGTGTTCCGCCACAGCTGATTTTTTGGGATAACGTAGGTGGAAACACCTTTCAGGTTCAATGAGGAACTGGTAAATATTGGGAACAGCGTGATCGACATAAAAATTACCACACACAAACACACACGCAGGGTATTCTATATATCCGAGGTGTTCTGAGGCCTACACCGTCTTTCACGGGCTTCTGGGATAGCTTAATAAGCAAACCAACAGAGATCAAAGTATCCAATAGTACCCTCAATAAATGCGGTGAACTACTACATAAAAAATAGACAAAAAAAGTAAAGCAGACTAAATATATAAAATTATAACCTACAAAGGAAATGTGAAGCAAATACAGCCTAATACTAATAGTTATACACACATAAAAAAAAGTTTTACATCACCTCGGTACCGAGAGGTCGGGAACATGTACAGAAAATTGGAACAGACATCAACATAAACATCATTTCCGCCCTTTTTATCGCTCATGAAAACCACACATTGCATGTTGTACCACCATACAGCGAGACCTGCATCGGTGGTGGTCCAGATTGCTGTACACAAGGGTACCTCTAATACCTCTTGCATTGGTGCATGGCTGTATTAGTCGTGGCATACTACCCACAAGTTCATCAAGGCACTGTTGGTCCATATTGTCCCACTCCTCAATGGCGATTCGGCATAGATCCATCAGTCATGTCGTACATAAACATTTCTTTTCAATGTATCCCAGGCATTTTTGATAGGGATCATGTTTTGAGAACATGCTGGCCACTGTCGTTATCCTGAAGGAAATGATTCCCACGATGTGCACGATGGGGTGCGAATTGTCTTTTATGAAGACGAATGCCTCGCCAATACGCTGCCGATATGGTTGCACTATCGGTAGGAGGAAGGCATTCACTTATAGTACAGCCGTTACGGCACCTTGCATGACCACCAGCGGCGTACGTCGGCCCCACATAATGCCACCCCAAAGCAGCGGGGATCCTGCACCTTGCTGCAATCGCTGGACAGTGCGTCTAAAGCGTTCAGCCTGACTGGGTTGCCTCCAAACACTTCTCTGACACTCATCGGTGAAGAGAACGTGATGCAAATCCTGAGCGGTCCATTCGGCATGTTGTTGGGCCCATGTGTAGTTGAAACGTCCCCTTAGAAAAATTATACAAGACTGATCTATGTGAAACGTCCTCTTTGAACAATTATACACGAATGTGCTTAAACTGACACACAATATTTTTAGCACAACGCAATCTGACTTTCAAAAATCCCTACAAAAAATGGCCCTGACTAGCATTAACCTATACGTTTCACAAATCACTTACCTCACAAAAATCTTCGTTACTGAAGCTACTGCAATACAGCGAGCGCCACTACTGCCAGCTAAATAAAAGATTCAAACTACTGAAGGCACTAACTACTGACAGGCACAGTTAGCAAATGAAAGATTTTAATAGAGAACAAACAATGTATTTACCTTAATAGTCATAATATATATAGCAGTTCATGACATCCAGTCTTACAAATTTCAAAACTCCGCCATCTCTCTCCCCACATCCACCACTGCTGGCGGCTCACCTCCAACTGCGCAACGCTACGTGCTGTTAGCATCCAGCTGCCGCTGCCCAACACTACAATGGCAGACAACAATGCAAACCAGCCACAGACTGCACATGGAACAGCCAGTGATTTTCGGAGCGTTACGTGGCGTTACCAATAAAAAAACCTAAACAGCCTACTTACATAGTGCGTTGCATGGTATCGTAGTTGTAAAGCTGGACCTCGCCATGGACGTTGGGAGTGAAGTTGCGCATCATGCAGCGTATTGCGCACAGTTTGAGTCGTAACACGACGTCCTGTAGTTACACGAAAAGTATTATTCAACATGGTGGCGTTGCTGTCAGGGTTCATCGGAGTCATAATCTGTAGGTAGTAGCCCTTTACAACATCGCTTTGGTTCACTCCGAGACGCCTGGACACTTCTCTTGTTGAGAGCCCTTCCTGGCACAAAGTAGCAACGTGAACGCGATCGAACAGCGGTATTGTCAGTCTAGGCATGGTTGAACTACAGACAACACGACCTGTGTACCTCCTTCCTGGTGGAATGACTGGAACTGATCGGCTGTCGGACCCCTCCGTCTAATAGGCGCTGCTAATGCATGGTTGTTTACATCTATCGGCGGGTTTAGTAACAACTCTGAACAGTCAACATATCCACGTTCAACATCTATCATCACGAGTTCTAGGAACTGTGGTGATGCAAAACATATTTTGATGTGTGTTTATAAACAGACTGCAAACACTAAATATCGTAAGGCCAAAAATTAGCGACCTCGACAACATTGTAGCTGACCCACAACTAGTCATCCAACGTGCGGAAAACTGTGGCACTGAGGGCAGTTGTACAGGTGATTGGAGGTTTGTTCGGCTCTACGTTCACATAAAGTTGCTGGGTACACAAGATATTTCCATTTGCCCATATCATGCAATATTATGGAAATGGAAGAGGATGTAGATGCAGATGAAATGGGAGATACGATACTGCGTGAAGAGTTTGACAGAGCACTGAGAGACCTGAGTCGAAACAAGGCCCTAGGAGTAGACAACATTCCATTGGAACTACTGACGGCCTTGGGACAGCCAGTCCTGACAAAACTCTACCATCTGGTGAGCAAGATGTATGAAACAGGTGAAAACATTTTTTTTTTTTCATCAGTCTACTGACTGGTTTGATGCGGCCCGCCACGAATTCCTCCGCTGTGCTAACCTCTTTATGTCAGAGTAGCACTTGCAACCTACATCCGCAATTATTTGCTTGACTTATTCCAATATCTGTCTTCCTCTACAGTTTTTGCCCTCTACAGCTCCCTCTAGTACCATGGAAGACATTCCCTCATGTCTTAGCAGATGTCCTATCATCCTGTCCCTTCTCCTTATCAGTGTTTTCCACATATTTCTTTCCTCTCCGATTCTGCGTATAACCTCCTCATTGCTTACCTTATCAGTCCAGCTAATTTTCAACATTCGTCTATAGCACCACATCTCAAATGTTTCGATTCTCTTCTGTTTCTTCTGTTCCGGTTTCCCCACAGTCCATGTTTCACTACCATACAATGCTGTACTCCAGACGTACATCCTCAGAAATTTCTTCCTCAAATTAAGGCCGGTATTTGATATTAGTAGACTTCTCTTGGCCAGAAATGCCTTTTTTGCCATAGCGAGTCTGCTTTTGATGTCCTCCTTGCTCCGTCCGTCATTGGTTATTTTACTGCCTAGGTAGCAGAATTCCTTAACTTCATTGACTTCGTGACCATCAATCCTGAGGTTCAGTTTCTCGCTGTTCTCATTTCTACTACTTCTCATTACCTTCGTCTTTCTCCGATTTACTCTCAAACCATACTGTGTACTCATTAGACTGTTCATTCCGTTCAGCAGATCATTTAATTCTTCTTCACTTTCACTCAGGATATCATTGATATCCTTTCACCTTGTATTTTAATTTCACTCCCGAACCTTTCTTTTATTTCCATCATTGCTTCCTCGATGTACAGATTGAAGAGTAGGGGCGAAAGGCTACAGCCTTGTCTTACTCCCATCTTAATACGAGCACTTCGTTCTTGATCGTCCACTCTTATTATTCCCTCTTGGTTGTTGTACATATTGTACATGACCCGTCTCTCCCTATAGCTTACCCCTACTTTTTTCAGAATCTTGAACAGCTTGCACCATTTTATATTGTCGAACGCTTTTTCCAGGTTGACAAATCCTATGAACGTGTCTTGATTTTTCTTCAGCCTTGCTTCCATTACTAGCCGTAACGTCAGAATTGCCTCTCTCGTGTCGCCAGACTCATATATTCTACACACCAACGTGAATAGTCGTTTTGCTGCCACTACCCCTAATGATTTAATAAATTCTGATGGAATGTTATTTATCCCTTCTGTCTTATTTGACCGTAAGTCCTCCAAAGCTCTTTTAAATTCCGATTCTAATACTGGATCCCCTATCTCTTCTAAATCGACTCCTGTTTCTTCTTCAGACAAATCTTCACCCTCATAGACGCTTTCAAAGTATTCTTTCCACCTATCTGCTTCCTCATCTGCATTTAACAGTGGATTTCCCGTTGCACTCTTAATGTTACCAACGTTGCTTTTAATGTCACCAAAGGTTGTTTTGACTTTCCTGTATGCTGAGCCTGTCCTTCCGACAATCATATCTTCTTCGATGTCTTCACATTTTTCCTGCAGCCATTTCGTCTTAGCTTCCCTGCACTTCTTATTTATTTCATTTCTCAGCGACTTGTATTTGTGTACTCCTGATTTTCCCGGAACATGTTTGTACTTCCTCCTTTCATCAATCAACTGAAGTATTTGTTCTTTGTACCTATGTTTTCCTTCCTTTCTAGAGACGTCCATTCCTCTTCAACTGTGTTACCTACTGCGCTATTCCTTATTGCTGTATCTATAGCGTTAGAGAACTTCAAGCGTATCTCGTCATTCCTTAGAACTTCCGTATCCCACTTCTTAGTCTATTGATTCTTCCTGATAGTGTCTTGAACTTCAGCCTACTCTTCATCACTACTATATTGCGATCTGAGTCTATATCTGCTTCTCGGTACGCTTTAGAATCCAGTATCTGATTTCGGAATCTCTGCCTGACCATGATGTAATCTAATTGAAATCTTCCCGTATCTACCGGCCTTTTCCAAGTATACCTCCTCCTCTTGTGATTCTTGAACAGGGTATTCGCTATTACTAGCTGAAACTTGTTACAGAACACAATTAGTCTTTCTCCTCTTTCATTCCTTGCCCCAAGCCAATATTCTCCTGTAACCTTTTCTTCTGCTCCTTCCCCTACAACTGCATTCCAGTCGTCCATGACTATTAGATTTCGGTCCCCCTTTACATACTGCATTACCCTTTCAATATCCGCATACACTTTCTCTGCCCTACCTTCCTATTCATAACGAGTCGTACACCTGCTGCTGTTGATATTACCCGATACTCATCTGACCAGAAATCCTTGTCTTCCTACCACTTCTCTTCACTGACCCCTACTATATCTAGAATGAGCCTTTGAATTTCCCTATTCAGATTTTCTAGTTTCCCTACCACGATCAAGCTTCTGACATTCCACGCCCCGACTCGTAGAACATTATCCTTCCGTTGATTATTGAATCTTTTTCTCATGGTAACCTCCCCCTTGGCAGTCCCCTCCCGGAGATTCGAATGGGGGACTATTCCGGAATCTTTTGCCAATGGAGAGATCATCATGACACTTCTTTAACTACAGGCCACATGTACTGTAGATACACGTTACGTGCCTTTAATGCAGTGGTTTCCATTGCCTTCTGCATCCTCATGCCTTGATCATTGCTGATTCTTCCGCCTTAAGGGGCAATTTCTCACCCCTAGGACAAGAGAGTGCCTCTATCCGCTCCACCGCCCTCTTTGACAAGTCCGTTGGCAGAATGAGGCTGACTTCTTATGCCGGAAGTCTTCGGCCGCCAATGCTGATTATTTGTCAACATTTAGGCAGTGGCAGGGATCGAACCCGGGACCGAAGACGTTTTGATTATGAATCAAAGACGCTACCCCTAGACCACGGGTACAAGCTAGCTGCAAACTACTAACACGCATTCTTTACAGACGAATGGAAGAACTAGCAGAAGCCGACCTCGGGGAAGATAAGTTTGGATTCCGTAGAAATACTGGAACATGTGAGGCAATACTGACCTTACGACTTATCTTAGAAGAAAAATTAAGGAAGGGCAAACCTAAGTTACTAGCATTTGTAGACTTAGAGAAAGCTTTTGACAATGTTGACTGGAATACTCCCTCTCAAATTCTAAAGGTGGCTGGGGTAAAATGCAGGGAGCGAAAGGCTATTTACAATTTGTACAGAAACCAGATAGCAGTTATTAGAGTCGAGGGGCATGAAAGGGAAGCAGTGGTTGGGAAAGGAGTGAGACAGGGTTGTAGCCTCTCCCCAATGTTATTCGATCTGTATATTGAGCAAGCAGTAAAAGAAACAAAAGAAAAATTCGGAGTAGGTATAAAAATGCATGGAGAAGAAATAAAAACTTTGAGGTTCACCGATTACATTGTAATTCTGTCGGAGACAGCAAAGGACTTGGAGGAGCAGTTGAATGGAATGGACAGTGTATTGAAAGGAGGATATAAGATGAACATCAACAAAAGCAAAACTAGGATAAAGGAATGTAGTCGAATTATTCGGGTGATGCTGAGGAAATTGATTTGGAAATGAGACACTTAAAGTAGTAAACGAGTTTTGCTATTTGGGGAGCAAAATAATTGATGATGGTGGAAGTAGAGAGGATAGAAAATGTAGTCTGGCAATGGGAAGGAAAGCGTTTCTGAAGAAGAGAATTTGTTAACATCGAGTGTAGATTTAAGTGTCAGGAGGTCATTTCTGAATGTATTTGTATGGAGTGTAGCCACGTATGGAAGTGAAACATGGACGATAAATAGTTTGGACAAGAAGAGAATAGAAGCTTTCGATATGTGGTGCTACAGAAGAATGCTGAAGATTAGATGGGTATATCGCATAACTAATGAGGAAGTATTGAATAGGATTGGGGAGAAGAGAAGTTTGTGGCACAACTTGACCAGAAGAAGGGATCGGTTGATAGGAAATGTTCTGATGCATCAAGGGGTCACCAATTTGGTATTGGAGGACAGCGTGGAGGGTAAAAATCGTAGAGGGAGACCACGAGATGAATACACTAAGCAGATTCAGAAGGATGTAGGTTGCAGTAGGTACTGGGAGATGAAGCAACTTGCGGAGGATAGAGTACCATGGAGAGCTGCATCAAACCAGTCTCAAGTCTGAAGACCACAACAACAACAACATGTCATCCTGACTTCTTTGTCTGTATGGCGATGCAGGGTTTTTCAAGGTGATATCCACAATGCGATAACTGCGTTTCTGGTTGTCCACAGGTCGGAAATTTTTAGAAAGCTGCTCCTAGATTTCATCCTGACTGGGGGAGGTTGTGTCCATGCAGCGGGTGAGCAGTTTTCAGCTCCACGTCGCTTTTCTCTGTGTTCGCGGCTTCTTCCCATCTTATATCGGGTGGTGTTATCCCCGTCAGGTTGCAGAGTTCGTATGTAGACTTTGCTGTCAGGCATACTTATGCCATTCTACACGCCTCGTTGAGGGCAACATCCACACCCCTGGCATGAACAAACTATACCAAACAGGGCAGGCGTATTCAGCAACCGAGAAACATAATGCAAGTGTCGATGTTCTGAGTGCTGTATGTTGAGTACCTCATGCGCTTCTTGTGAGATTTGTGGTTTCTATTGCAGGCTGTTGTGAGCAGTAGACGGGACTTCGTAAAGTTTCTGATAAGGAACACATTTTCGGAATTAACCGTTTGGAAGAAAATAATTTAGAGGATTAAATTACTTTTAAATCTGTTCACAGTACGCACGCAGATGAGACAATGAGCTCTAACGCGTTTGCTCTACAGGATACCAAGGCATTGGAAGTGCTTCGAGTGCTCGTCACCGCTTTGTCATCTATGTGACGTCCTCTTCAAAGTCGAGAGTGCAGCCAATCCGTGGAGAATCACAGTCAATCCTTGCAAACGTACCAGTTTTTCGCCACCATTATTGTAGTCGGACGAAAAAGGTATGTGACCTCAAAACTACAAGTGACTGACGACGGCGCCCTCTTTTCAATTTGTGCGTGTACCGTGAAACGGGAGGTATATTTTGGTGTATGGAATCCGTTGTCTCTGGTGTCTCGTTATAGAGTAATGAGATGTAACTATGATATAGTCAGTATATCTCCATAATTATTTTTATTTACTGGAAAGTAGCCGGCCGCGGTGGTCTCGCGGTTCTAGGCGCGCAGTCCGGAACCGTGCGACTGCTACGGTCGCAGTTTCGAATCCTGCCTCGGGCAAGGATGTGTGTGATGTCCTTAGGTTAGTTAGGTTTAAGTATTTCTAAGTTCTAGGGGACTAGTGACCACAGCAGTTGAGTCCCATAGTGCTCAGAGCCATTTGAACAATTTTTATTGGAAAATACTCGTGCCTTCAACAAAATGGAAAATTGTATAATACAACAACACAACAGAGTAATGTAACAAACCTCAAATAGATGCAAAAGTAGTTAAATGGGGTTTGCCGTCAACGGGAGGACATGTTAGCATGGCTCTTTCATTGGTCACAGTGAACTCACACTCGAGTTGCATTTCGGCGAACTCGGTATCGCTAGAGCTGTCCGTGCTGCTGCGCATCACTGTAAACGGACAACTAACCGAGCCGGAAGTAAAGGACAAAACTTGAGGTCGAAGAGTAATGCAGGCCAACAAGGACCATGCGCCAAGTGTTACCAAACAAGACGCTCAGTGCAAGCCTTCGCATTTCCAGTGTTACGCAGGTATCTTCAATGCAACACAGATAGAAACGAGGGGAAGAAAGAAATCGAAAGAAATGCAAATTCTCTGTAGCGAGCGACAGGCGTCCACGGGCCTATTGTACTAAATAAAATGCTGCTAGAATTGGAGAAATTTTCTCACATATTGTACGTAGAATCGTACAGGTCTCTAATTGGCTCCTGATACCATTTCACTACTGAGACACTTAATATTTTTTTCTATAATCACTTATCTCAATAACTAATTTTCGGTATTCGTTCTATAATTGAAACTAAGAGCTGTATCACTATTTTTCTCAGTGAATATTATGTTGTGTGACGACGGGTTGACCGTGAGCCTGGGTGCAAGTCTTTCGATTTGACGCCACTTCGGCGACTTGCGCGTCGATGGGGATGAAATGATGATGATTAGGACAACACAACACCCATTCCCTGAGCGGAGAACATCTCCGACCCAGCCGGGAATCGAACCCGGGCCCTTAGGATTAGCAGTTTGTCGGGCTGACCATTCAGCTACCGGGGGCAGACTTTCTCAGTGAAATAATTTCAGAAGTCCGAATTTACCAACAGATCTTCTGTCTGTTGCGGCGGCAGTTTGATCTGACAGCGTATAAATAGGTACTATTGATCCACTTACTGAGAGAACCTAAGACGAAAGCATCTTAAGGTTTATCGTATGATCGATCGAGCAAATTTTACTTTCGAATTCTTCGAATGATCGCACTTCTCGGTTACACTCGTTTTGACTTAGTTCTGACTTTGATTAAATCATTTGTGCAGCTCTCTTTGCCTTGGTACCATATTTCCAAGATGTCCCATGAACTATCGCTGACCTTTCCCATTCCTCAAAACTATGCTCGGCGCATGCATGTCTAATTTTTACAATATTTTGATCCACCGAAATAGCATGATCTTCAGAAAATATTTTCCAGTTTTGCGCTAAGTGCGTTGTTCACTGTCTTGAACTCTGTTAAGAACCAACATTGTTTGCATCTCATAGGAAATACTGTGGTTTAGCAGAAGTGATGCATGTTAAACTATTCCGTTGACAATATTAATATTATCATAACATTTGTGCTACAGCATTCCAGCGTTATAGTTCGAGGTTAAGATCAGCATTACTTGATCTATACAGCAGAAATAAGTCCATATTAACTCCCTACCGCTTTCAAAACATTTATCCAGATTGGTCGACATTACGGCTGTATACGTCAACCGCTCATTAGTGTCACAGCTATGCGACTGTGGGCGATCTTCCCATGCTACAGTACTAGCATTCATGTAGAACAAAGGTGCATCACATACAACACCATCACTGAAGACACACACACGCACACACACAAACACACACACAAGGATATCCCAGGAATGTAGTGACGAAGTGCGAGGGGTTGCAGAGGGTCTCTCGAGGAACAAATCGAGGACAGGAACCCGTGCCCGGAAACGTCATCGAACGACGTTACAGATCGTGGAAGTTACAGGCACCGGCGCCTTCCACTACGTAGGTCACAACCTTGGCAGCAAACATAACTCTATACGCTGAGCGACCGTAGTGTCGGAATGTTGTTTGCTACTCAATGATCACAGCTGACTGCAACGATCGCCAGTGGAGAACAGGGAGGTAGTTGCTGCGTAGGGAAACCTTGTATTTAATGAATGCGATGCTCTTTTGCCTCGGTGGATGACGGACTCTGAGACGGGTTTACAACCGCAGTTTATTTTTCTCCTGGATGTCTCAAAAATCTCCAATGTTTATCGGTATACAGGAAAAAAACTGCAGATCGACATCATCATTCGCCAAGGGTACAGAGTATCGCATTCATAGGCGACTAGGCTTGTCTACGCAGCAACTAGCTCCAGCTTCTCCACAGGCGATCGTACAAATGAGTCATACTCAATGAATAACATTGCGAGACGTTCAGCCTATGGTCCGTCACAGTATAAAGGCATGCCTGCTGCCGAAGATGTGGCCTATGGGCAGGTATAGGCGCCTTATAACTTCGACGCTCTGTTGCGTCGCCCGCATCTCGTGGTCCTGCCGTAGCGTTCTCGCTTCCCACGCCCGTGTTCCCGGGTTCGATTCCCAGCGGGGTCAGGGATTTTCTCTGCCTCGTGATGGCTGGGTGTTGTGTGATGTCCTTAGGTTAGTTAGGTTCAAATAGTTGTAAGTTCTAGGGGACTAATGACCATAGATGTTAAGTCCCATAGTGCTCACAGCCATTTGAACCACTTTGGTGCGTCGTTAGTGACGGTTCTCCGCACGTCTTCCTATCCTACTATCCTCGATTTGTTCTCCAAGACAGCCTCTACAAACCCTTTCAACACATCTGAAACAACCTCTCTCTCTCTCTCTCTCTCTCTCTCTCTCTCTCTTTCTCTCTCTCTCTCTCTCTCTCTCTCTCTCTCTCTCTCTCTCTCTATACGAGGGTTGGAACTTTAATAGCTGATCGTAGGTTGTGTTCCAAAAATGAACTCCATAGAGACAGAAGTGATGACACTTTCTGCAGGACCTGACCATCATTTTGTGGGACAGTTCTCAAGCACGTACAGTGCAAACTGTTACTGATTTATTTGACTGATTGGGCTGCTAAGTACTATATCACCTACTGCACTCCTCTGACTTAAGCCCTCGTGAGTTCAACTCGATTTCTAAACTGAAGTAAACACTGCATGGTCTCCGCTTCAGAACTGCTACAAATTCGTCGGCCAATAGACCTTGCCGCTCGAACTGTCAACACAACTGGCACTGCTGAGAGTATCCTGCGACTTCGATATCGCTGGCAGCGGTTTATAAACATTTCTGGTGACTACTTCGAGGGTCAGTAAAACTTATAAACACGAATCTATTTTGTACGAGCTGTAAATAAATAGTTGCCACTATTAAAGTTCCAACCTTCGTATATATATACATAACCTAAGAGTTGTCAGGTACATGTTCGCCAGTGTCCGCGCAGATATTTGCAGTTTCGTTTTTGCAATGTGTAGCTGGAGGCAGCCCAAACAAATATACACTATGTAATCAAAAGAATCTGGACACCCATAAGAACATACGTTTTTCGTATTAGATGCATTGTTCTGCCATCTACTGCCAGGTACTCCGTATCAGCGACCTCAGTAGTCATTACGTATCGTGATGGAGCAGAATGGGACGCTCATCGGAACTCACTGACTTCGAACGTGGTCGGGTGATTCTGTATTATTTGAGTCATACGTCTGTACGCGAGATTTCCTCACTCCTAAACATCCCTAGGTCCTCTGTTTCCGATGTGATAGTGAAGTGGAAACGTGAAGGGACACGTACAGCACAAAAGCGTACAGACCGATCTCGTCTGCTGACTGAGAGAGAGCACCGACAGTTGAATGAGGTCTTAATGTGTAATAGACAGACATCTACCCAGACCATCACACAGGAATTCCGAACTACATCTGGATCCAATGGAAGTAATATGACAGTTAGGCGGGAGGTGAGAAAAGTTGAATTTCATGGTAGAGCGGCTGCTCATAAACAGGTAAATGCCAAACGACGGTTCGCTTGGTGGAAGGAGCGTAAACATTGGACGACTGAACAGTGGAAAAACGTTGTGTGGAGTGAAGAATCGCGGTACATAATGCGACCACGCGATGGCAGAGTGTGGGCATGACGAATGCCTGGTGAACGTCATTTGCCAGCGTGCGTAGCGCCGACAGTAAAATGTGGAGGCGTTGGTGTTACACCGGTGGTTTGCACCCGTTGTTGTTTTGCCTGTCACTATCACGGCACAGGCCTACATTGATGTTTTAAGCACCTTCTTGCTTCCCACTGTTGAAGAGCAATTCGGGGATGGCGATTGCATCTTTCAACACTATCGAGCACCTGCTCATAATGGACGGCCTGTGGCAGAGTGGTTACACGACAATAACATCCCTGTAATGGACTGGCCTGCACAGAGTCCTGACCTGAAATCTATAGAACACCTTTTGATGTTTTGGAACGCCGAATTTGTGCCAGGCTTCACCTACCGACATCGATACCTCTTCTCAGTGCAGCACTCCGTGAGGAATGAGTTGCCATTTCCCAAGAAACCTTCCAGAACCTGATTGAAAGTATGCCTGCGAGAGTGGAAGCTGTCAACTAGGCTAAGCGTGGTTTGGTTGGTTGTTTGGGGAAGGAGACCAGACAGCGTGGTCATCGGTCTCATCGGATTAGGGAAGGATTGGGAAGGAAGTCGGCCGTGCCCTTTCAGAGGATCCATCCCGGCATTTGCCTGGAGTGATTTAGGGGAATCACGGAAAACTTAAATCAGGATGGCCGGACCCGGGAGCTAAGCGTGGGACAACACCATACTGAATTTCAACATTACCGATGGAGAGCGCGACTAATTTTCAGCCAGGTAACCGGATACTTTTGATCACCCTCCCCCCCCCCCCCCCCCCCCACACACACACACATATATATATACACCCTGCCATCAGGTGCTTTTTCGCTGGTCTCTGCTCAGATATTTGCAGTTTTGTTTTTGCAATGTGTTGCTGGAGGCAACCCAAACAAATATAGCTCATCAAGCCTCTTACACGTCGCTCAGTATCTACGGAGAACGTCGGTTATTCCCCTTACAAATTAGTTTAGGGTGATTATTTTATCGGAATGAATTAACAGGACCCGTAAAACAAGAAGCATAACCAGTAATCCAGCGCTCCTGCAGGACTGTAGCAGTCAGCCCAACCCAGATGGGTGCTCCCGCTGCTGGAGTACTGGTTATTCGTCGTCTTTTGCTGTCCCTTTTATACATATCGATAAAACGAGTATCGCACTAGACTAATTCGGGGACACACTATCGAATGAGCACGTAAAATTCCACTTTAAATATCTGTGTTGTTTGTGAAGAGAAAAAAAAACGAATCTTTCCTATTGTTGCATGGATGGGGGGCGAACTCAAGACTCCAGTTGGCAGAGCTGAAGCAGGGACCAACCGCGCGCTATTTTGTCCAAGAGGCCGAACAAGTTCAAGAGCGTCGAGGGGCAGTGCAGAGTGATACAGCGGTGTTCGGCAACATTCGTTTATTCAACTAATTTACAGTACTCGAAGGGTTGAAGCATGCCATGCGCTATCCTGAAAGTCCAGCCAGCTCAGCAAACTCCTGGTATGCTGACGCCACTGCTGCTATCGTCAATGTCGGCCGAGCTCTCCCGGTCTCCGTCCGCTGGGGCTTTGCGATTGGCGCCGCTCCACTCCGATTCCGGAGACTGCTACAGTCCTTGGATCTCGCCGCCCTATGCCCCCTTTTGGCCTGTTCTGTCCGACCATGGGACGAAGGTGGGTGTGCTGGTCACCTGTGGCCCTCGGGCCGCCGCTGTTCCCAGGACAGGACCGGACTCGATCCCGCGCCCTCCTGGGCGCTGTGTCGCAACTTCCCACTAGTGGTGCTTGCAATAAGGCAATGCCCGCCGCCGTCTCTGGCGCTGCCGCAGCGCTGCTACACTTCCCGCAGGGTATGCCTCGCCCGGACCCCGGTATGACTGGTGGGAAGCGAACGTGGCCCGTACGACTCGGGTGGAACCGAGCCCCTCTTGGACCCGCTGCAGACCACTGTCACTGCTCTCCTTCAGGCGGACCATGCAATCTCCAAGTTCCAGGCTGCCGTTCCGTCCTGCCCTGGTGTTGTGTCCCTGGAGGCAGAATATAGCCTGGACAAGTACGGAGAAACAAAGTACAAGCTTATGCAGAATACCTATAACATAGCCGCCAGACTGGCGCCTATAAGCGTAGACTAGCACAGGTCCGCCCCGACGCTCAACTGACCTGGCACACGCTGTCCCAAGCTATATTTGCCCGTCTATTCATACTGGTTTTTTCAGTTGCTTCTGACGTAGTGTCAGAGAGATATAGAAACTATGGCAGGGATAAATTCCCACATGTCAGCCACTTACAAATCGCCAGTCTTGGCTCTGGCCTAATGCCCCGCCCCACACATCGCAATAACTTAAAGTAACGCTGCAGTTTCCTGGCTCGTTGTTGCCCCACTCAAAACAAATCCTGTGTGCAATACCGCCGTCGCAGCTCCGTGCCCGCGAGTGCCATGTTTACCTTGCCTGGCCTCCTGGCTGCCGACTGTTACCACACTCTGCCAGGGGCCGCAGATATCATAACCCAACCCCACCTTCATTAAATTTTTATAAAATTTCCCTTTCCCTCGACTAGCACTGACACTAGCGCAGCACTATGACACTGGAAGCCACATGAAAGACGTGGTGAGCAGTATTTGTCTTCGCTTATTCCAGCTACCCACTATAAAAACGAAGTTGCCAGTAGTTGCCGATCAGAGAAAATGTGCCTGACGATTCTTGTATTTACTTCATTTTCAGACTAATAATTATAGCTATTAGGAGTTGTATGTTGTTAGGTTGGTCAGCAACTTCATGTGTTAAGAGCAAGCCATTAATGCTTATGTTTCCCTGGGCAGAGAGTCAGGTGTTGAAATGTGGACGTGTGGCTGCAGAGCGGCTAACCTATGGCAGGCGCAGACCACCTAGCGCCGCAGTTTCGACTGTCTAGAAAACATCAGGTAGTAAATTATGTGACGTGTTTGCGGAAAGGCTGTTAGACGCAGAGAAAAAACAACTGACACACTGGTTACATTTTTAGGTAACAATAATCTCAATATCTCCACTTATATCCCTAACACTCTGCATATATGGGTGAACCAGAAACACACCGATAAAACATCTAAGTTTGTTCGTGGATATTTTCTGAGTAGTTTGTGATACTGTTATTAGTTTCAGTTTTAGCACGAATGCCGAAACACGAGTAATGAGATAACTGATCAGGGAAAAATCTTTAATCTCTCAATAGTGAAACGGCATCAGGAGCCAATTGGAGACCCGTACGATTCTACATGTATTATCCGAAAGAACTTCTCCACTCTAGCAGAAATTTATCGAAGGACTCTGGAACTGCGAAGAGTTCCAAGCGAACGGGAAAAGCAAAATGGCAGTTTCGTTTTGAAATACGGTCTTCGGCAGAAGCAGATAACTGTAAACTTATAACACTGAAAATGGTCCAAATGGCTCTGAGCACTATGGGACTTAACATCTGAGGTCATCAGTCCCCTAAAATTTAGAACTACGTAAACCTAACTAACCTAAGGACATCACACACATCCATGGCCAAGGCAGGATTCGAACCTGCGACCGTAGCGGTCTCGTGGTTCCGGACTGAAGCGCCTAGAACCACTCGGCCACAATGGCCGACTTATAACATTGACTGTTGCACAGTTAACATGTTTCACTTTCTTGTGTTATGACATTTTCCGAGAACGAAGATCTTTTCTATCGAATCAGACCGAATCATTGAACCTGAGAGCCTGTAAAATCCAGTTCACTTTCTTTGTCCATGAGACTCCCAGGATTTTGGAAAATGTACCGTGTTCCATTCCATCATTATGAATATGTTGAAGAAAACGAACCATTATATATAACCAGCAGGGATTCAAAAAATATCGTTTTTATGAAAAACAGCGGCCTATTTATTCAGTTGAAATAATATGTGTTATCGACATTGGATCTAAAGTTGATTCCGTATTTCTGTGTTTTTAGAAATCTTGAGACATAGTTCTTCACAAGCGGTTTCTAAGAGAATTGCTTGCCTACAACTTATCGTCTCAGCTGTGCGACTTGTTTCGTGATATCTTTTTTCAGAATAGACGTAAATGAAGCTGTCGTTTATCCTCTACTAAATCATCAGAAAACAAAAACTAATTTAAGAAGCATTTAGATATGTTATCAGCACGATGCGAAAAGATGAAGTCTTGTAAATGAACAGTATTAAAATTCCATTAAATTGCGGTTTCGTTAAATCATACATATTTAAAGACTCCCAACGGAATTAATTATGTAGGGATTACAGTTACGAAATTAAATGAAACCCATCATATGTAACATTCTGTGGGAAGCACGAACCGCACATTGAGTTTTATTGGGAGAACATTTAGAAGATGCAACAGATCCATTAAAGAGACTGCCTAATTTCGATTGTCTCTTCTCACCTGTACTATTGTTGCGTGGTATCGGATCCTACATAGGACTGATGAGAGACATAAAAATATAGGCAGTTTGTTTCGTACTAACGCGAAATAGGGTTGTGTCGGGGATATGATAAGAGCCTTGGGCTGGAAATGATTGAACTAAACACGTTTATCGTTGCGGCAAATCCAGTCACAATATTTCAATCATCGGCTTTCATCTTCGAGTACAAAATATTTTCCTCACTTCCACTGCAGAGCAAGGGATGAATATCGCGACAAAAGAAGAGAAATGAAAGCTCTCACGGGAAAATGTAAGTGTTCACTTTCCCTATACGCAACACGACAATGAAACGGACGAGAAATTGTGTGAAAGTGGTTCTCTGACTCCTCTGCCGAACACTTAATTATGAATTAGAGCGTAGTTATGTAGGTATAGGTATAGATGTAGCAGCTGTGTTCTATTAACTATTCTGGAAGTCTTTCGATACAGTTTCTCATATTGATCAAAATTTGGGCTTCTAGAATATCGGACCTGCATTGTGACTTCTTAGCAGACAGAACTCGCGACAGCGTTCTTGACGTGGGGAAACTGATATAAAATTAACTTTATGATCAAGAGAGTGTTCTCGGGCATTACTTACGATGATATTCACGGTAATTCACCTCAACTGTTGATCTCAACCATTTCCTAGAACCGTTTAACATACCTTGATTCTCTTTTGACCGGATAAACTGTGAGAAAGTCTTCACTAAATGAAGCATGATAAATAGGTATATTAACTACAGAGTTACCAGCATTGCTGTGTTATGCAGAAAAACGAACGTAATTTCATTCCAAAACAAGAAAGTACAACACATCCCAAAACGAGGTAACAGAATTTTGTACCACCACGGTTCCAGGGCGCAGAGAAAATTTATCGTTCAAAAAATGTTCAAATGTGTGTGAAATCTTATGGGACTTAACTGCTAAGGTCATCAGTCACTAAGCTTACACACTATTTAACCTACATTATCCTAATGACAAACACAGGCATCCATGCCGAGGGAGGACTCGAAACTCCGCTGGGACCAGCCGCACAGTCCATGACTGCAGCGCCTAAGACCGCTCGGCTAATCCCGCACGGCGAATTTTGTCGTTGAATCTGTCTGTGTTGTTAACATACACTCCTGGAAATGGAAAAAAGAACAGATTGACACCGGTGTGTCAGGCCCACCATACTTGCTCCGGACACTGCGAGAGGGCTGTACAAGCAATGATCACACGCACGGCACAGCGGACACACCAGGAACCGCGGTGTTGGCTGTCGAATGGCGCTAGCTGCGCAGCATTTGTGCACCGCCACCGTCAGTGTCAGCCAGTTTGCCGTGGCATACGGAGCTACATCGCAGTCTTTAACAATGTAGCATGCCGCGACAGCGTGGACGTGAACCGTATGTGGAGTTGACGGACTTAGAGCGAGGGCGTATAGTGAGCATGCGGGAGGCCGGGTGGACGTACCGCCGAATTGCTCAACACGTGGGACGTGAGATCTCCACAGTACATCGATGTTGTCGCCAGTGGTTGGCGGAAGGTGCACGTGCCCGTCGACCTGGGATCGGACCGCAGCGACGCACGGATTCACGCCAAGACCGTAGGATCCTACGCAGTGCCGTAGGGGACCGCACCGCCACTTCCCAGCAAATTAGAGACACTGTTGCTCCTGGGGTATCGGCGAGGACCATTCGCAACCGTCTCCATGAAGCTGGGCTACGGTCCCGCACACCGTTAGGCCGTCTTCCACTGACGCCCCAACATCGTGCAGCCCGCCTCCAGTGGTGTCGCGACAGGCGTGAATGGAGGGACGAATGGAGACGTGTCGTCTTCAGCGATGAGAGTCGCTTCTGCCTTGGTGCCAATGATGGTCGTATGCGTGTTTGGCGCCGTGCAGGTGAGCGCCACAATCAGGACTGCATACGACCGAGGCACACAGGGCCAACACCCGGCATCATTGTGTGGGGAGTGATCTCCTACACTGGCCGTACACCTCTGGTGATCGTCGAGGGGACACTGAATAGTGCATGGTACATCCAAACCGTCATCGAACCCATCGTTCTACCATTCCTAGACCGGCAAGGGAACTTGCTGTTCCAACAGGACAATGCACGTCCGCATGTATCCCGTGCCACCCAACGTGCTCTAGAAGGTGTAAGTCAACTACCCTGGCCAGCAAGATCTCCGGATCTGTCCCCCATTGAGCATGTTTGGGACTGGATGAAGCGTCGCCTCACGCGGTCTGCACGTCCAGCACGAACGCTGGTCCAACTGAGGCGCCAGGTGGAAATGGCATGGCAAGCCGTTCCACAGGACTACATCCAGCATCTCTTCGATCGTCTCCATGGGAGAATAGCAGCCTGCATTGCTGCGAAAGGTGGATATACACTGTACTAGTGCCGACATTGTGCATGCTCTGTTGCCTGTGTCTATGTGCCTGTGGTTCTGTCAGTGTGATCATCTGATGTATCTGGCCCCAGGAATGTGTCAATAACGTTTCCCCTTCCTGGGACAATGAATTCAAGGTGTTCTTATTTCAATTTCCAGGAGTGTATATACCGTGCCGGTTACTTCGGAAAAAATGGTCTTTCAGAAACCTGAGGATCCGATAATTTATTCCCTTTGACAGAACGCGAAGCAAACTGTTGAATAGTACCCAAAATGGTTACCAGGCAGACAATGCTCACAAAAAAATAACTGTTCAGAGAAAAAACGTTAATGGAAGGGTAGTGGTATACCTTGCAGAGTGTAATGAATAAGACTCAAAGAGTAAAGGGACCGAAATAGATGTTCTGGCAGCTGCTGTTCGTACTTCCCTTCTTTTCGTACGATTTCTTACCAAAGTACTTCCTCCAGGAAGTGGCACCTGATATACTGTGCACAATGTATGTAGTACCAACATGATGTGTGCTCGACTCAGTAATCGCATGTGACTAGGAAGTTGGAAAACGTTCACCCAGCTGATTCCTAGTCGCTGGATAGAAATTGGAAGCATTACGGGATGAACTGTACTTCGTCTGATACGAAGTCATAGGACTTTTTCGCAGGAGTAAACTAAAGGTGAGGTCTATACATAAGTTTCGACGACGCCAAGGGATTTGAACGTCGCATTGTTGCAGCATGCGTAGTGGTATCGAAGGAATCTCTTCTGTCTATCCATAAATCCTTACACTAACGACTGCAAACGTAAACGGTGGACATTTCGAATACTTCAGTACATTAATTTAATATTAAGGAACTGTTTATGAGAACATTCTGTAGTGCGATTACTCCTGATGTAGTTTTGTAATGGATGTATTGTAAGGTGTCAGGCAAATCCAACACCTCCATGAAAACCCTGACATGATAAGCAAATCCAGTAGTATCTCACATAGCTCCGAATAAATCGTGACATTAACTTAACCAAAGTAATACGAGTAACGAGTGAGCAAATGGAATACCACAGACTAACACAAGAATGCCTAAACGCATGTCGTACCTTCCCACCGTGATACAGACGCAGTTCCAAGGGGAGAAACGAGAACAGAAGCCGAGAGCAGAACCGTGTTAAGATAGAAGGCCCTATGATAAGGGACGGACTGGACACCCACGTCGCCAGCTAACCACTAGGGCCACACAACCCGCACGTTTTAGCGTGAGACTCTTTCGCCTCTCTGTTACGTCAAGGTCCACCCCCTCCTCCCAGCCCATGTTAAAAGCTAGAGCCTTCCAGAAAAACAGTATAGATCTTATGATAACACAAAAAGGGCCACTACCACCCGCAAGTTTTACCGTGAGACTTTTTCGCGTGGTGTTACATTAGGACCACTCCCCCAGCCCATGTCAGAATATAGAGCCCTCCAGAAGAACAGTATAGATCTTACGATAACGCTAAAAGGACCACACCACCTGCAAGTTTTAGCGTGAGACTTTTTCGCGTCTCTGTTACGTTGCAAACTTTAAAAACATTGCCCCACCACGAAAAGTATAACGTTTCTCATTGGATAGACAGAATTTTTGTAGGCGGAGCTTAAGGTTAACATTGAGACCCTGATTGGTCAGATGAAAACACAGCCAGATATTTTTTTTTAAACCAACTTCGGTAAATTAGGAGAAAAGAGTTAGTTCCGAGACAGCGAGTTGGATGGCTGCTGCGCCGGCCGCCGCCCCCCTGACGAACACCGACAAGGTAATGAACGAACGCGATGCCGCATAACAGCGCATAAAGCTTCTCAGAACTGCAGAAGTGTCATGTGTTACTTGTCCTTTTTGCGTAATACTAGTGTCGATCGTTAATTAAAACTCATGGTGTTCACATTTGCCACTTGAAGTAAAGAACTGCAACGCGATGATTTTTCTGTTATATAGTTATTGAGAAGCCACATCAGCCACTGTAATTTACGACAAGTTAGATAAGTAATTAAAGATAATTGAGGAGCACTGTAGACCATTTTGATAGTTTTCTCTTTTGTGAAACTTAATTTAAACCTAGATTATAGATGTGATATGGCATAGGTCATCCTTCGATCCATTGTAGAACTTGGAAACCTACTCAGGGAATATTCGTTCACATTTTTGTTGAACGCATTTGGTTTTTACCAACCTGTATTGAAACATTTCCTTTTATCAATAGTGCAATTTATAAACAATGTTTTTTGAGTAGAATAAAATTTCCAATGGTAAACGTAACTGCTTTTTCGACGTTATTTTACCAGCTAACTAAAAATAGGAAAGCCTTGAACCCCTTCCACTAAATTTAGTTAGTATTAAGATTCTTTTACAGGGAGTGCAGTAGAGCTGACGCTGAGATCATTTAGTATTTGGTTATATCATCGCTAGTCTCACTGAACTCTTCTGAATTCTCCATTTCATGTGTGGTCTGGCGTCTCCTTACCAGCAACAGGTCCCTGGTTCAAACTAGTCAATTCCCTAAAAAATACGCTCAGAGCATCATTGCACGAAAGTAGTAGGGAGACCTGATATAGAACAAACAGACACCACCATGAATGTTTAAAAAATGGCGATCCTGCCAGGATGGTAAAATATCATGATTGAAGGTCGACCACATGCCTAACCAGGTCAGAAAACGATCCTGCAGAAAAAATTTTTGTAGTAAAATTTTTTTTCTACAGTTATACATAATCGAAAACAGTAGCTGCAGCGATCGATAGTAAGAAAGTATTCTACAAATGTGAGACATTCTAGCAGAGGAGATAATTAAGTTAAGAAGTTTAATGTTGTTAGAATTATTTTTTCTCTCCAATGCAAGCGCACAGGTGGCGGATACATCGTTGAGAAGTTGGTTCTGACCCAACAAGTAAGTGCATGGATTGTCAGTCTTCGTAGTGTGAAACGCGTGAGATCGTATGAGCGCATGTTGACGCGAAGTAGGGCGTGTGAATTGCTTTTAAACCAGAAAATAAGGGATTCGGAAAGATTAGCAATGGCAGATCGAGACCTTGATCGAATTGAGGTAGAGACCCAGCATTAAAATGGACAGAGAATAGAGGACAGTACAACAGACGATGCAGTATCGTTAGAAATTGGGCATATAACGCACCATAACAAATTTAATGAACGTCAAGGCATAGAAAACGTAAGTCAACGTACGCCAGAGGAGCAGGAAAGTAGTGAGACAGTCGATGAGGATTCTAACTTGGGTCTTGTATACGTAGAAACCATAGTACAAGTAATCAGAGCTCCCTCACCACAGAGTTCAAGGAATGCGAATAGAAACGTGTCACAGCACAGTTTAATGCAATCGGTTGCGAACCAACCCTTGGGCGAAAGCACAGAGCGTAGGACGTCAGAAGAAAATGCAATAGGACCCACCAATCTGGCAGAATTATTACAACACATTACGGAAACCATGACAAGGCAAAATAAAGACATAGCGAACCAAATTCAAATTCAGAATGCAGAAACCACGAGACAAATGAGTGAGATTAAACAACAAAACAAAAAAATTCAGTTACACCTAAGTCGTATTGAAGACGAGGCAAAAGAATTTCGAGAAGCGATAGGAAACTTAATAACCGGTCACAATCAATTGAGATCAGACTTTGACAAGGTACAAGAGGACGTGCAAACATTGCGTAATGACATTCAAGAGGAGATCAAAACATTACGTAACAACACCCAGGGAGAAGTCAAGAAACTAAAGAAACAGATAAACGTAATTACTAGACAAGCAGCAGGTACAGAGCGTGAAATTGTAGAAAACAGTGTGTTACACAAACGTATAAAAAAAAACAGCGCTGAAAAGTTATAATAATCGCATAGTCAAAATAGAAGCGCAAACGAAGCGACAATTTCAGAAATTGCGAACAGAGTTGTTGCAAACCATTGAAGAGCGTAGTGAACAGGATCGAACAAGCACAGAGTCTGCAACCACATCCGTATCCGTAACAGCACCGGAAAACAATCAATTAACGAAGATATTGCGCATTTGCGATTCCAATCACAGGCGGAAAGTAACATACGTGAAATCAGACAGCCTGCACAATGACAAACACGTTTCGAAATTCTTAATGAACAAACGCCATCACAAACACATGCGGAACCACGAATATATGTTTCAAGACAGTTTGGATCGTGCAATGAAGCAGCAAGGTTAGCCAGACAAGATACCCAACAAATACGTGACAATGGAAAGCCAAGTCGCAAAGAGTACAGTGCAATGCATTCAGCTACACGTTCACAACCGATGGAAGAAAATTATTGCGTTCCACTCCAACGATACTACGCAAGGGTAGGCGAAAGTCACAGTGGACAATATCCAATGGATCTACCACAACCGGAAAGAACGACGGGAGAAATGATCATAAACAAAAGCGACGAAGAATTGCGAATTTCATATGGAACTGTGACGAAGTACGACAACGATCATTTCCTCACAGTCAGAAAATTTCCACAATTTCGAGAAGGAAACTCATTACATCCACGAACTTTTATTGATCAATTCTGAGTAGGATTACCAGAACACTGGACGCTAGCACACAAATTAGACTTTATATGTGCACACATGTCAGGAACAGTCGCAGAAACCATGCAGAATGTTGCAGCGACATGCCGATCGTACGAATATTTCAGAAAGATGTTTCTCTCACGATATTGGTCCACAGAACAGACTGAAGTACGAATTATTACAGAACCCATATTTTGAAAATTCAGGAGAGAAGAGTCCCGTGAAATTTTTCGAAGTAATGGCAAAGAAAAATCAATGCTTAGATGTACCATACAGTGACGGAGAGTTGATTAAATTATGCGCGATGAAGCTACCATTGAAATACCAGCAATCATTAGTAGGTCGCGGAGGCAATGACGTCGAGGCATTTAAAGGTATTCTAAGGGAACTAGAGTTCATATTTTCGGAAGATATCGCAAGAAAAAGACGAAGAGCACGTGAAAACGAAAGCAAAAAGCAGTGGAATCCACAAGACACAGTATTAAGAAACAATAATTACGAACCACGTGATAACTTCGCACCAAGAAACGACAATAGATTTCAACAAAGAACCGGTTATGGATTTAGAAGAGAATATGGCAATAACTATAATTCACCCAGGAACGGCAACAACTATTACAGAGGGAATAACGACAACCGGAACGGGTACTGGAGAAGTAATAGACCGACAAATTATCAACAAAGAAACCACTATCAACAAGCTGAACAAGAAAAGAGAATACAGATAGAAGAGATGGAGGTAAGACCACCAAACCCCGATAAACGTTCGGATTGACAGCTAAGCGCCGATGCCAAAGAGAATGACAAACCGACCAAGGACAATTGCAGCACCTTGAAAAGAGAAATAAATATCTTATCACAAGAAGAGAAGAAGGAAGAAACAAATCCGCAGGGCCCAGATGAAAACGAAGACAGGAAAATAACAATATCATGTTGGGACGAAAGTTATTGGGAGAATACTGACGAGTAAGATGAATTATCAGAGGCATGCACAACGAATGTAGGAGGAAAGGACAAAGTAATTAGTATTGCAGAGGTATTTGACATGGAGACCAGGGAAAGCGAATTCAATGAGGATAATGCGCAGTCGACAGAGGTTGAAAATAAGTTACAAGTGGGCACACAACCCAACGTATTTAATGAAGGAAGTTATGAAGCGATAATTAGAGCATTTAGATGCGATTATGTGGAAGTAGCGACGACGAAGGAGAAGATAGATGAGGATGAGGAAAAAGTAGAGGATCTAGAAGAAAGCGCAAATGAAGGAAGAAATAGAGAAGAGGAAATAAAAGAGAGAGAAGTAGCAGTCGAAGCTTATCCTACAGAAAATTCGAATTCACAAGCGAAATTCCTAAAAAGACTCATGTATGATTCAGTGGAGGATTCGTTGATGCAAGAGGAAGAAGAACAGAACCAACCCTTTCAAATTCAACCATTAGTGGAGGCAATGGTAAATCATATCCCAGTCAATATTGTAATTGACAGCGGAAGTGAACTGACCGCGATCTCAGAAAATTTATTCATGCAGTGTAATGCCAATGAGGGATTGCCAGTTATGAAAACACGTAAGATTAAATTAAGAGGTCCTATTACAAACAATGCTACAGAAATTACGAAACAAACAAGGTTAACTCTTTAGTGCCAAGGTCAAAAAATTGAAGCCAACTTCGTGATTATACCTAAACTAACTATAAATTTGATTATAGGTGCAGATTTTTTAAATGAGACACGGCCGAAAATATATATGGGGAAAGGTAGCGTAACATTCGGGAATGTCACACTTCTCTTTGAGCAAAAGCTAAAATTAGAAGAAATACCAGTTATAAACAAACAATTAAGAATGATGCGAGATAAAGAGGATGAAGAATGAGAATGGTATGCGCAAAAGAAGGAATCGCCTCAACTCACGTTAGAAGTCTATAAAGAAATCGACGAAAAATTGCAAGAAGTTCAAGGTATTTCGGAACACAGTAAAAGAGAATTAGAGGGAATTTTACGAGATAAAGCAGAGGTATTTTTACCTAAGACTGGCAGTATTAAACACTTTCAGTACAAGTAAAAGAACACAAACCATTTAGAGTGCCACACTATACAATCCCATTAAGCTACAGGAATAAAGTATTCCAGGAGATATCTAAAATGTTAGATGACGATATTATTGAACCAGCTACCTCCACATGTAACAGTCCTCTCCATATTGTACAAAAACGAGATGGGAGCATCTGGTTAGTGCTTCATTCCAGACAGATCAACACAATCATAATCACTGAGACAGATCGCCCAGAAAAATTAGAGGAATTGATAAAAACTTCCACGGTGCTAAGATATTTTCATCAATTGATTTACGGAGTAGTTTCTGGCAAATAGAATTGGCCCCAGAATGTAGAAAATTTACAGCATTTATTGTGTTCGGTAGATGTTACCAGTTTAAAAGATTGACATTTGGTTTAAACATATCATCAGCAGCAATAATTAGGGGATTTAATACTATACTCAGTTCTGAAATTTTACAAAAAAATACTTGTTATGTTAATGATGTGATTATAGCAGAACCCTCTTGGGAACATCACAACGACACATTAAATCAGTTTTTACACATCATGAAAGAGCATGGGGTTACAGTAAACATAACAAAATCCAAATTTGGAAGGCGAGAGGTCAAATTTCTAGGACACATAATTTCCGAGAAAGACGTAACGCCCGACCCAGAAAAACTATCGGCAATCAAAGAATTATGTACTCCATATAATAAGAAAACTCTCAGAGGCTTTCTAAGTCTCACCGGATTCTATAAAAAATTTATTTGGATCGACTCTCTCGCAACACCACGCCTATGTGCATTGACTGGAAAAAACACGACATGGGTATGAGATCAACAAGCCAATGAAGAATTTATAAAATTGAAAAACGCACTAACAACAACACCGATTTTAGCACATCCTGATCCAACACCAAATTTTTGTATGGCTACTGATAGCGCGAAATCAGGTTTAGGAGTTGTGTTATTCATAGAATACGAACAGGCAGGGCTAAGATCATATAGAACAATTGCCTTTGCCAGTCGAGTACTCACAAAAAGCGAGAAAAACTATTCAGTCGCGGAGCTGGAAGCACTGGCTATTGTATGGGGCTTCCAACGTTTTCGATACTTCCTATTCGGAAGAAAAACAAAAGTATACACTGACCATAAAGCATTAGAATTTCTGTTTTCCGCCAAACTAACTCATGGGAGGTTAGCCACATGGATGTTAATACTACAAGAATTTGACTTCACTATTACACATATACCAGGACCAGCAAATGTATTAGCAGATGCTTTATCACGATGTCCACAGGGTGCATCCAATAACATAGGTTTGGAAGCAGCAGAAGACCAGTTTACAATATACTATATGAAACAAGTACCTTTCGAAAACTACATTACGACGGCATTGAAAAACATAGGCGAAGAACAGGACAAGGATCCTGAAATACTAGGAATCTAACACAAGTGGAGATGTAAGGATTTTCCAGACATTCGACAGCACTGTCTCGTAAAAAACAATGTTTTATTTTTTAGACGAAATGTTGTTATGAATGAATGGTTAATGTATATCCCAGACGAACTAATTAATAAGTACACATTTAAGTAATGGCCACTTTGGACCAAAGAAATGCTTTTTAAAATAAAACAAACAAGCCATTTTCCTCATTTGACAAGACGAATTAGAACAGTATTAGTCAAATGCAAGAAATGTATGAGGGCTAAACACTTCACTTTCCAAACCAAACCATCTATGTTTCCCATAATTCCTAAAAGATTAAAACAAATAGCTGCAACAGATTTGATGGGGCCACTCCCACGCACAAAAAATGGATATATTTTCATATTTGTCGTTTTGGAACATACTCCTAAATATGTTACCTTGACACCATTAGAACGGGCAACAGGTCTTTTTATAAGTAAAGCATTTAGACAAGATTTTCTCAGACAAGTAGGTCGAGTGGAACGAATAATTTCTGATAATGGCCCACAATACAAATCAGTGCAATGGCAGAACACGTTAAAACAACACAAAATAAAACTCTTCTACATATCTAAGCACAAACCTAGCGTAAATCCAGCAGAACGATCTATGAAGGACATAGGCACTTTATTTTCAAGAAGTAATAAATGAAATGCCACATAGCACTACACTACTGCCTCCAGTTACTGTACTTAAAAATATTGAACCCCAAACATAACCAGAGAAAATGTTAGATTTCCTATTGTACCACATAGTCAGCACAAACAAGTCATAGCAACAGCACTCTCCAACATCAGAAAGGCAGCCATTAAAAGAAAAGAAAGAGGAGATAGAACAGCAATTAAAAGAATATTCTCAGTAGACCAGAAAGTATTTGTAAAAACACACCATCTCTCCAGCAAACAGAAACACAAAATACATAAGTTTTACGCTGCATACAAAGGACCTGTCATAATTAGCCGAATTTCTCATGATAATGCTGTGGAACTAATGAACCCAAAAACAGGCAAAACCTTAGGACTTCACCATGTGAGCCATATCAAAAAGTTTGAAGATTAATTTTATTACTGGTACATAATCAGCACAAAATTTCAAGATTATGTTGCAGATAAGATCGTCAGGAGAATGAAGATTGAAGAGAGAGGAAGGTGGGAAAAAGAAAGTAGTTTCAATAATAACACCAATAGTACCATAGATTAAGGTGAAGGGATAAAGCATAGATAGTCGAACAGCATGAAATACTAAAATGCTGTACACCACGACACTACACAAAAATAAAAAACGAATTTGAGGATTCTTGACTAGATGTTAAGACTCCAAATATCTTAGAATTGTAACATGGAAAATGCGCCGAAATTTTTAAAGCTTTTAAAGAAGGCGCAAAACAGTGCACATACTAGACATATGTTAGATGATTATAAGTAAAACTTTTTGTAAGAACCATTGTAAAAACTCCAGCAAGGAAGAGATGCAACGACCCACAAGTTGCAACGCGAGAAGTATCAAGAAAGAAAAGGACGTAATTAGCAAGACATGAGGACAGCGAGACCAACAGAAGGCCCTTGTAGCTGAAATGGGCTACTGTATATCTGCCAAGTGGAACCATAGAGTGCCCGAACGACGGGACGCCAAACGTAAGTAGGGACTGGTGCACGGACAGACAAGCAGACACCCAACTTTCGCCGCTCGTAACCCCGGGACGTACCTGACTCAGCGGAGCGAGCAAAAAACGGCCCGACGAAAAGACGGCTTGGGCAAGCCACCACTGGCAAAAAATATGCAAAAAAAGTCACACTACTGGTATTAAACAGCACGCTGATGCACGAAACTGAAGAAGAACTTCCACAAATTAAAAATGACACGCCCAAACAATTTATCAAACTGTTACTAGGAGGAGAACTTCAAAGCGACTAGTTATCAATAAATATTTCCGTATCCTGCACAGAGAAGAACCAAGAAGCAAGTAAGAAGCAGAGAAATAGCAGGAAGAAGTTGAAGATTCGCAAGATTGAGACCAAGAAATAAGATGGGTGAAGAATAGACGACATGCCTTCCCAAATCCCTATCCTATTGTAAACTAGTCGTTTGCGAATTATTACAACGAAAAACGACCGCTTTCAGCGACACAACGATGACTTTCACGAATACAAAGCCAGTAAACAACGAGATTCTGCACTCACAGCTCCATTCCATTATGGGACGTCCACAACAGCAACACACACTTGCAAAGCCAACAAGGAACGACGAACGCAGCTGTACATCAAATACTTGCCCATATCCATCTCGCTCAAGTCCATCACCTTCGTGCAAAAAACATTCGCCAACCTCATGCCTAAACATTCATAGGATTGTGTGAATGTGTGAAATCAAATATGTGATGTAGGAATTGTGCAAAAGAAACATGTGAAAAACTAAATAAGTTAAGCACACCAGACAGCTAATAAACTACAAAATAAAAGTCATTGACTATGGACTTAAGTAAAAAATAGACTATCGATAAAAATAAGTCATTAGTTCTGAAATGGACAGTATATAAAGAAACAATATGCCACTTACTTTCTCCTCATAAAAATAAAAGAATAACTATATTTTACTTAGTATCTCCTTATAAAAACAAACAATAAAAATTATCTTGTTGGATGGTTTCCCTTTTTTTAACATTTGTACCATTTATTAGGATAATATCTCAATACTTGTGTATGTATATTTCTTTTTCAAAGCAATTCTTGGAAATAATTCTTATTTGTTAGTGTAACATTGTTCAAATGAGCGTCTAGAAACAAAAACATTTTACTTGTGCATGATATTTAGAAAATGTGTTAGGAATATATACTTAATTACTACATTTATAAAAAACAATATGTCTAAGAAAATCGATGTGAAAGACTCCTCACTTTCAATAACAAACTTCTTAAAAAACAAACTTCACACTTAAATAAAGAAAGAAAAATAATTAAAAATTAATAATAGCATAAAAGTATTCTTCTCTTGTCATTTTTAATTATAACGTGGAAGAATATAAAAATATAAAGTAGTAATACAAACTAGCATAGAAGAGAATAACGTGGCTGAACAGTACGCAACAAAATTTAGATAAATTAGAAAATTTTTGACTGACTTAGACAACAATTCAATCATTGCCTAAATTCAGTGCCAAAATTAAGTTCGAAGGGTGGTGATATGTAAGGTGGCAGGCAAATCCAACACCTTCCATGAAAACCTTGAAATGATAAGCAAATCCCGTAGTATGTCACATAGCTCCGAATAAATCGTGACATTAAATTAACCAAAGTAATACGAGTAACGAGTGAGCAAATGGAATACCACAGACTAACACAAGAATGCCTAAATGCATGTCGTACCGTCCCACTGCGAGACAGACCAAGAGTGCCTAAATGCATGTCGTACCTTCCCACTGTGAGACAGACAGACTAACACAAGAATGCCTAAATGCATGTCGAACCTTCCCACCGTGATACAGACACAGTTCCGAGGAGAGAAACGAGAACAGAAGCCGAGAGCAGAACCGTGTTAAGCTAGAAGGCCCTACGATAAGGGACGGACTGGACACCCACGTCGCCAGCTAACTACTGGGGGTACACAACCCGCACGTTTTAACGTGAGACTGTTTCGCCTCTCTGTTACATCAAGGACCACCCCCTCCCCCCAGCCCATGTTAAAAGCTAGAGCCCTCCAGAAAAACAGTATAGATCTTACGATAACACAAAAAGGGCCACTACCACCCGCAAGTTTTACCGTGAGACTTTTTCGCGTGGTGTTACATTTGGACCACGCCCCAGCCCATGTCAAAAGATAGAGCCCTCCAGAAGAACAGTATAGATCTTACGATAACGCTAAAAGGACCACACCACCTGCAAGTTTTAGCGTGAGACTTTTTCGCGTCTCTGTTACGTTGCAAACTTTAAAAACATTGCCCCACCACGAAAAGTATAACGTTTCTCATTGAATAGACAGAATTTTTGTAGGCAGAGCTTAAGGTTAACATTGAGACCCTGATTGGTCAGATGAAAACACAGCCAGATAGTTTTTTTTAAACCAACTTCGGTAAATTGTGGTAAGGAGAAGTTAGGAGCAAAGAGCTAGTTCCAAGACGGCGAGCTGGATGGCTGCTGCGCCGGCCGCCGCCCCCCTGACGAACACCGACAAGGTAATGAACGCACGCGATGCCGCATAACAGCGCATAAAGCTTCTCAGAACTGCAGAAGTGTCATCTGTTACTTCTCCTTTTTGCGTAATACTAGTGTCGATCGTTAATTAAAACTCATGGTGTTCACATTTGCCACTTGAAGTAAAGATCTGAAACGCGATGTTTTTTCTGTTATATAGTTATCGAGAAGCCACATCAGCCACTGTAATTTACGACAAGTTAGATAAGTAATTAAAGATAATTGAGGAGCACTGTAGACCATTTTGATAGTTTTCTCTTTTGTGAAACTTAATTTAAACCTAGATTATAGATGTGATATGGCATAGGTCGTCCTTCGATCCATTGTAGAACTTGGAAACCTACTCAGGGAATATCCGTTCACATTTTTGTTGAACGCATTTGGTTTTTACCATCCTGTATTGAATCATTTCCTTTTATGAATAGTGTAATTTATAAACAATGTTTTGTGAGTAGAATAAAATTTCCAATGGTAAACTTAACTGTCTTTTCGACGTCATTTTACCAGCTAACTAAAAATAGGAAAGCCTTGAACCCCTTCCACTAAATTTAGTTAGTATTGGGATTCTTTTACAGGGAGTGCAGTGGATCTGACGCTGAGATCATTTAGTATTTGGTTATATCATCGCTAGTCTCACTGAACTCTTCTGAATTCTACATGTCATGTGTGGTCTGGCGTCTCCTTACAAGCAACAGGTCCCAGGTTCAAACTAGTCAAACCCCTAAAAAACACGCTTAGAGCGTCGTTGCGCGAAAGTGGTAGGGAGATACGATGTAGAACAAACAGACACCACCATGAATGTTTAGAGTATCTTGACATTAAATTCCTGACCCATAGTTATTATTCGACAAAGTTTATTCTTCCATTAAGTTTTTGAAGCATGGCTTTCTTTTAAGGCTCTTGCAGGAACAGCGTCAGCATTGTTACCCTTTGTAGGTGGGATGTCGATCCAAACACATTTAGCCAAGCGTATCGGTTTCGAATATAACTATACACCACTATTCCGCTTTTGGCAGCAGACTCTCTCAACTGGGTCAAGGTGGAGAGTCTCATAAACCTGAAGCTTCAGTTCCACGCAACACGAACTTCCTCGTAAAGCAATAATTGGTTTCCTGTTCCAAACAGATAAATCCCCAAGTTCTAAATATCGCAGTTTGTCAGAAGCTATTAATCGGATTTTGAAGAGAAATCGCCGTTGAATTTTTCTCTTTTATTTAGTAAGAGCAGACATTGCCAAAATTCCATTTCATAAAGTGAAGTTCATACGGTTGTCTCTCTAATTAGTATAGGTATGAAGTTAGGCTATAATTCATTTAGGAAAGAAGTTTTGATAATTATTTTAGGTTAATGTTATTATTCTGTTCAGGAAATATCTTAGGTGAACATTTGAGCTTAATCGTTGTGCTCAATACTGATTGACATCATTCAGCATTACCTAGGAGCCCACTTATTGCCGTCTTTATTGTTGTTTGATGATGGTCTACAGAAACAATAGCTGATGCTAACTAAATGCGACTGAGGCATTTTTGCAGTCAGATGACTGGTTACTGAGTTATTTACAATATCTGGCAAAACAATGAATCACCTAGATGACATATTCGGATATTAATTTAATTAATGAGCTATGCCTGGCAAAAAATGGAGGTACCCAGAAGACAAGTTCAGATATAAATTTGACTTCTCTCACGAACAAACCATCAGGAGGTACGTACAAGATTAGAGTTGCAGTTCCGCTGTGACAGTTATAATGGCCACAGAGTATATAAGTATAGGCCGTGTTTAGCGTTGTTACCATCATAATGTGAATATTGCAGTTCTTCTTATTTCTGTTCTTGGTAAGAAAGCTGGAGAGGGATTTCGTCTTGTGAAGGACATCTTTGTAGTTTTGGTCTCACTGAGACATGTTTCAAACTTTTTGTGCTATTTTCTGTCGTTTCTTATTTTTCTGCAGAACTCTTCTTACATATTAACCTTTAAATAATCTTTTGATAATAATGTATAAATTTATAAAATGAGCGATTCTTGTTAATGTTTTACATGGGTTTGGATACAGTATAGAGCTGAGAAGCTATTATTGTGCTGAGGTATTGTGTGCTGTTTATTTACGATATTTCTAAAGATTCCATTTCTGTAGCACATTAGACAATGCAGTGGACGTATGCATTTGTTTACATACCTCACATGAAGCTACTGGACGTTTATGCTAGCAGCTCGTCTGTAAAAGGCGAAACGTTATCTTATTTTTCTGCTGATAATGCATTTCCGACCGATAACCACTATGTATCACGTAAATTAGCGTGTTACTTACACTTTTTGATGTTTTGGTGTTTTTACGTTGTTTGTGTCGAGGTAACATTGTTATTCCTTTCAATTTTGTCGATACACATGCATTATTACGAGTTTTTGCCATGCACAGAGATTTCGTTGTCATTACGTATTGTTTTGGCTGTATAGTGTTGATTCGCTTCGTTACATGCTCATCTGGAATGTGGTGCGCGAATTGGAAGTGTTGTTGACGTTTGTGGTGTTTAATTCTTGTGTGTGTGTGTGTGTTTCCAAGACAGACAGAGAGAGAGAGAGAGAGAGAGAGAGAGAGAGAGAGAGAGAGAGATAGTTGGAGTTGTTTGTGGATAGGCATGTGCAGCGAATGGTGTGCAGTACGTGGTGAAGGGAATTTAGTTTAGAAGTTGGTACTATGCAGTTATGGGGTGGGTGTTATTTATGTAGTTGTTATAATGTAGCAAAGAGGGTTTTGTTGCACAGTGATGTGTATTCGTTTAGTAATTTCTTACCTTGGGCTATTTATTTCTGATAATGTTCTCTTGTTAACTTTTGTTATGGTTTCTACTAATTGAGTCCTTGTCTCTTTAGTATATTTTCCACCCTGTGTGTGACTTGGTTGTTGAAAATCATTATGTGGCATTTGTTGCTTAGTGTCTGCTGATTTTTTGAGTTGTGTTGCTTCTACGGGCGTGTGTTCTGTGATTATATGTTGCCGGTTTTCATATTTTGTTGTTAATTTTGTCTACAGTCTTTGTATCATACCCATTATCTTGTGCAATTTGTTTTATTGTGTTAAGATCTTCTGTGTAGTCATGTCTGTTCATTGGTGTTTCACTCAGTCTGTGTAGTAAATATATGAATCTGGCTTCTTTATGAGTTGCAGGATGAGTGAATTGGTTAAACACTCAGCTTCAGATATTTACTACACAGACTGATTAACATCCTGAGAACAAACATGATATTTGATATTGCCTTTTTTACGAGTTACTAAATGATTGGATTCCATATGAAGCCCGTCAGATCTTTTCTACAAAGGCTGAACCAAACACCAATGAACAAACATAATTACACACAAGAACTGTAGCCACAGAAATACACGCTGTTTCTGCCCCAGTGTGCCTTTTATGTCCTTTTTGCTTTGTTGATCAAGCGTTATTTTCTTGTCAAGATCACAGAATTCCTACGTCGCGTTTTTTGCATGGTCCCGCGTTTTAATTACGTCTTTGATTCGATTAATATGCAGGGTCCCGACACAAATTTGAGGATTGTTTCGGAAAACTTAAGGTGCATGTGTGCTAAACTAATCTAAACCCTTGTAGAAGAGCTTAGCTGTAGCCTCGTTACCAGCAGTTGCCTTGTACATTCACTAAATGCTACATAGCGCTTAGGGTGGTTAGGAATGTTGTAACTCTGTTGCTTCGCCTAATGTATTAGCAATTGCTTTTAATTTCTTATCGTTTTGTGTAAGAGAACTAAGTACGGAAAGTGACGTTGTTCTGTTAACAGCTAACTTGGCCTGCGGTGACACTGCATTGAAATGTGACAATCCAGGTTTTTAGAGATCATCAGGATGGAAATTCAAACGATTAGTGTCGCTCCAAAAAAGTGTGGAAGGCTTGATAAAATTAATTTTTAATTAGACGTACTAAGCTCGGGAGAAACCTGATGCCTGTTCGGGGGATGACAAGTGAATTACTTCGTACACATCGAGCTGTCAGGCCAGAGAGGTGAAAGAGGAATTTAAATGAATATGATAGTGGCAATAATTTATGACACTGCGCGTTTGTGTCCCAGATGAGATGAAATATGACTGTAATACATAAAGCATGATAACATGACTGTGATGCAGCCGACAGAGACGTTTACGGGAATTTTTGCAGTTGCTATTGGATATGACCTATAAGGATAGACGTTTTATAAAAAAGACTTCGAATAGCGGGGCTAAAAGATAATCAATTATAACTAGATAGAGAGATTGTTGCTCGACTTTTACGAAAAGGTGGGAATATTTCATCAGGAACGAAATTAGTACTAAGGCTGCGGAAGAAGAGGGAGATATTCTGTTCTGACCATTCATGATACATACAAATGATGTACATAAATTAGGTGCCAGACGGCGGTTAGCTCTATCAGTTGAAGGAATCCCCAAGGGATTTAAATCAACCACGTATGAAACAGCGTACAAAATCTTCCTTAAGTTTCCTCATCAGTATGTGAGCCTTACATAATATCTTTAACAGATTTATTTCTTCCTTAACATTGGCGCAATCATGTAGATATGTAATTAGCACAAGTGTAATTATTTTCAGTAGAGAGGTATTTTACACTAGTTTATGTGATTTATCTCAGATAAATAGAGGATTCTTCACTTTTAATAGTACTCTTCAAAACAGCTTTTATTATTTTTCATGTAGAGTCCAACATTTTGCCCCAATTGCTGTTGTCATTTAAGTGAACGTTTCGTAAAGCCATGGAAAGCGATTTACAAGCATAAAAGATGAAATATAGTTGTGTTTCATTGCTAGCTTAGAAAACGGGAAAACTTATCACATCCATAACGAATTTTACTATAATAACTTTCATGTTAGGATTTCGGTTAGCTGCTCTTTTTTTTTTGCGTGTTGCATATAAATTACATTGATATGAAATATGTTCTGCACGTTAGGAACAAAAAGACTCATAAATGTCAAGTTGTATTCCTAATTCTTCGGAAATGTCCTGTGAAGCTCGAAAATTCTGTTGTCTACTAGATGCTAAAGCATGAGAATTTCATTATTGTTATTCTTCAGTAATTTGTTTATCCAGTGTCGCTTTCGTGTATACTTTCTTTCGGAATTTAAGTCTTGTCGAGGACAACGAAAGTTAGGGAGCACCGGATGGTGCTTTCAAAGTAGGTTATGAACTTGGAAACTTTGAACAAGGGTAACGGAATGTAGTCGAAGTAAATCACTTTATGCTTGGGGAATTACACTACAAAATAAGCTTACGTATGAAGTAAAAAGTGCAGCAAAGGTATCGACCATAGCAGAAGTAAAGATGATATAAAATGAAAGCTTCGAAAAATAACTTTGAAAAAGTAACGTCTACGTCGAATATAAAATGTTGCAAAGATTCTTTTAAATGTATTTATTTGGAGTCCAGTGTTATATGGAAGAGCAATTTGGGCAACAAGCAGAATAGAGAGAGCGGAAGTTTTTGAAATATGGTGTTACAAAATAGTTATACAGATTAAGTGGGTGAGCTTCATGACAAAAGTTTAAACAGCATACACTCCTATCAAAAAGATAGACCTTATTTATTTAATTTTTGTTTTATGAGACATAAATTGGATATAACTAATGAGTATGCAGGTGGAACGGGTAGGTTTAACTTTACAGTTTAAATGTTCGGTATTTTTCCACTTCCGCTGCTGGCAACATTTAAGCAGGAGCTGAATCCGGCCCACACGCGTAATATCGTCTCCTGTCTTACTGAGCTTACCGCAACTGTGAAAAGTTTCCTTAGGTCGGCCAGAGACGTTCGTAGAGAAGAAGCGCAAACTTTTTTACAAAGGCCCACAAGAAAAATGAAAGCAGGAGATCTCGCGGGCAGAACGTAAGAGCCATAAGTTCTACTCCCATGTAAACTATCCATAGTTGAGCAGGGATGTGATTAAAAAATGCTCGAGTGCCAAGGTGACAATGGAGTGGTGCTCCATTCCGTGAAACATGAAGTATTGTAAGTCTTCGGTCGTCATCATCACAAGGCGTGTGCTAATTGCTGTGCCTCGTGACCCCTTGAGTCAAACTTCTCCATCCTGGACGGTTACCACCTTCTCTTAAGAGGGGAGCCTACTGAAGATGTAGACCAGTGATCTTCTACATCTACATCTATATACATACTCCGCAATTCACGATACGGTGTGTGGCGGATGGTACCTCGTACTACCACGCATCTTCTCTCCCTGTTCCACTCCCAAACAAAAAGTGGGAAAAATTACTGTCTATATGCCTCTGTACAAGCCATAATCTCTGTTATCTTATCATTGTGATCTTTCCTCGAAATATGTCACTGCTCGTCTTCTATTGCGGCTCTTCTAGTGCTCGTCTTCTAGCCCGACGGCGGCTAAGTGACGGTTCGCTTCCATTCTCTTTTTGTAGATGCCGCTCCAGTCGTGGTAACCTCCTAGCCAGCGTGCTATTGGCTGACATCGTTTCCACAGCCCTCTCTGCTCTTGCGTTCTTGATCTTCGTGCAGCACTTGTCGTTAAGGCGAAACAATCTGCTTCTGTTTACTTATTTTGGTCTGATCAAATCACCTCCAGTGACTGTTGAAGCACATATTTCATTTGAGCTTTTTACCTTGCTTACGTATGAGTAATTTCCTTCATCTCCCCATCCTCCTTAATATTTGTGAAACATTTTGGTACACTCTATATTCGACAACATTCCATTAGAACTACTGATAGCCTTGGGAGAGCCAGTCCTGACAAAACTCTACCATCTGGTGAGCAAGATGTATGAGACAGGCGAAATACCCTCAGACTTCAAGAAGAATATAATAATTCCGATCACAAAGAAAGCCGGTGTTGACAGATCTGAAAATTACCTAACTATCAGTTTAATAAGTCACAGCTGCAAAATACTAACGCGATGGAAAAACTGGTAGAAGTCGACCTCGGGGAATATCAGTTTGGATTTCTTAGAAATATTGGAACACTTGAGGCAGTACTGACCTTACGACTTATCTTAAAACAAAGATTAAGGAAAGGCAAACCTTCGTTTCTAGCTTTTGTAGACTTAGACAAAGCTTTTGACAATGTTGACTGGAATACTCTCTTTCAAATTCTAAAGGTGGCAGGGGTCAAATACAGGGAGGCAAAGGTTATTTACAATTTGTACAGAAACCAGATGGTAGTTATAAGAATCGAGGGCACGAAAGGGAAGCAGTAGGTTGGGAAGGGAGTGAGACAGGGTTATATCCTCTCCCCGATGTTATTCAATCTGTATATTGAGCAAGCAGTAAAGGAAACAAAAGAAAGGTTCGGAGTTGGTATTATAGTCCCTGGAGAAGAAATAAAACTTTGAAGTTCACCGATGACATTGTAATTGTGTCAGAGACAGCAAAGGACTTGGAAGAGCAGTTGAACGGAATGGACAGTGTCTTGAAAGGAGGGTATAAGATGGATATCAACAAAAGCAAAATGAAGATAATGGAATGTAGTAGAATTAAGTCGGGTGATTCTGATGGAATTAGCTATTTGGGGAGCAAAATAACTGATGATAGTCGAAGTAGAGAGGATATAAAATGTAGACTGGCAATGGCTCGGAAAGGGTTTCTGAAGAAGAGAAATTTGTTAACATCGAGTATAGATTTAAGTGTCAGGAAGTTATTTTTGAAAGTATTTGTATGGAGTGTAGCCATGTATGGAAGTGAAACATGGACGATAAATAGTTTGGACAAGATGAATATAGAAGTTTTTGAAATGGGCGCTAAATAAGAATGCTGAAGATTAGATGGGTAGATCACATATCTAATGAGGAGGTATTGAATAGAATTGGGGAGAACAGGAGTTTGTGGCACAACTTGACAAGAAGAAGGGACCGGTTAGTAGGACATGTTTTGGAGCATCAGGGGATCACTAATTTAGCACTGGCGGGCAGCATGGAGGCTAAAAATAGTGGACGGAGACCAAGAGATGAATACATCTAGCAGATACAGAAGGATGTAGGTTGCAGTAGGTACTGGGAGATGAAGAAGCTTGGACAGGATAGAGTATTATGGAGAGCTGCATCAAACCAGTCTCGGGACTGAAGACCACAACAACAAAACAACATATTGGAGATTTCATGAATCTCGTATTTTTTGTTGTATTTACTACTAAAACACTTTGGTACACCCTATATTCGAAATTCCATAAATATTGAATGTTTCGCTATATCTGCTACTTACTGAATGATTATGATGCTTTGCAGTCTTTCAGGTATGCTTTTCTATAGAATTTTTTTTCTTGAAATAGTCTGAAGAACACACCTTCGGAAACTTTGGGAGTCTTTGTACCTCCTATTCCATCCTACCGCTATCTCCCCCACCCTCAGTGATTGTAGAAGTAATTCTGATTCATTTGGTGTTCTGAACGCGTTATGTCGCGTAGGTTTTATGATCCCTGATACTTCTGGCGAATGACTAGTGTGAGGTGGAGCACCAGGTTGCTGAACTGACTGCTGCTGGACGGAGTGATGGGCAGAGGGGTTTTCCTTTCAGCGCGTCCTTGTCAGGCAGTCACAGCAGATGCCCGCGGCAGCCAATACACGAACGCTCTGACGTCACGCCGGCAAGGCAACCCCCGGCCTCGTTGCAAAGCAGGGCGCGCGCTGTTGGTCAAGAGATCACCAATACATCCTTGTTACTACCCACGCATGTATTATGGCTGTAATTTCAGATACACAGCATCACATTTTACAAACAGAGTTACTGCATCGTCAAATAGCAGCTTACAAAGCATGAAAATCTTTTGAAATATTGTAAGATAATCAATCGAAAGCTGAAGAGGCATGAGGGGGGAGCATCCTTAATTCAATATGAAACGGTACTGTATGTATCGGTCCACGATTAAATACGATGTTTTGCAGTCGTACCTTACTAAAAGGACAGCATCATCTATAGATATTCACGGGTGCGGCCACTAGCCGTGTTTCTCTCTCTCGTAACGCGGCCCCACAGCGGGCGCCACGAAACTCCCATGATGTAGGATGGAACGTTGATTTACTATGTTGTAGAATATTTATTTAATGTTAATAGGTTTACGCACGTGAAATATCCTTTACAACCTATCCCCCCCCCCCCCGAACCATGGACCTTGCCGTTGGTGGGGAGGCTTGCGTGCCTCAGTGACATAGATAGCCGTACTGTAGGTACAACCACAACGGAGGGGTATCTGCTGAGAAGCCAGACAAACGTGTGGTTCCTGAAGAGGGGCAGCAGCCTTATCAGTAGTTGCAAGGGCGTCTGGATGATTGACTGATCTGGCCTTGTAACAATAACCAAAACGGCCTTGCTGTGCTGGTACTGCGAACGGCTGAAAGCAAGGGGAAACTACGGCCGTAATTTTTCCCGAGGGCATGGAGCTGTACTGTATGATTAAATGATAATGGCGTCCTCTTGGGTAAAATATTCCGGAGGTAAAATAGTCCACCATTCGGATCTCAGCGGCGGGGTCTACTCAAGAGAATGTCGTATTCAGGAGAAAGAAAACTGGCGTTCTACGGATCGGAGAATGGCATGTCAGATCCCTTAATCGGGCAGGTAGGTTAGAAAATTTAAAAAGGGATATGGACAGGTTAAAGTTAGATACAGTGGGAATTAGTGAAGTCCGGTGGCAGGAGGAACAAGACCTCTGGTCAGGTGACTACAGGGTTATAAACACAAAATCAAATAGGGGTAATGCAGGAGTAGGTTTAATAATGAATAGGAACATAGGCACGCGGGTAAGCTACTACAAACAGCATAGTGAACGCATTATTGTGGCCAACATAGATACGAAGCCCACACCTACTACAGCAGTACAAGTTTATATGCCAACTAGCTCTGCAGATGGCGAAGAAATTGAATAAATATATGATGAAATAAAAGAAATTATTCAGATACTGAAGGGAGATGAAAATTTAATAGTCATTGGTGACTGGAATTCGAGTGTAGGAAAAGAGAGAGAAGGAAACGTAGTAGGTGGATATGGATTGGGGCTAAGAAATGAAAGAAGAAGCCGCCTGGTAGAATTTTGGACAGAGCACAACTTAGTCATAGGTAACACTTGCTTTAAGAATCAAGTAAGAAGGTTGAATACATGGAAGAACCCTGGAGATACTAAAAGGTATCAGATTATATAATGGTAAGACAGAGATTTAGGAACCAGGTTTTAAATTGTAAGACATTTCCAGGGGCAGATGTGGACTCTGACCACAATCTATTGGTTATGACCTGTAGACTAAAACTGAAGAAACTGCAAAAAGGTGGGAATTTAAGGAGATGGGACCTGAATAAACTGAAAGAACCAGAGGTTGTACAGAGCTTCAGGGAGAGCATAAGTGAACAATTGTTAGGAATGGGGGAAATAAATACAGTAGAAGAAGAATGGGTAGCTTTGAGGGATGAGGTAGTGAAGGCAGCAAAGAATCAAATAGAAAAAAGACGAGGGCTAGAAAAAATACTTGGGTAACAGAAGAAATAGTGATTTCAATTGATGAAAGGAGAAAATAAAAATGCAATAAATGAAGCAAGCAAAAAGGAATACAAACGTCTCAAAAATGAGATCAACAGGAAGTGCAAAATGGCTAAACCGGGATGGCTAGAGGACAAATGTAAGGATGCAGAAGCTTATCTCACTAGGGGTAAGATAGATACTGCCAGGTAAATTAAAGTGACCTTTAGAGAGAAGAGAACCACTTGTATGAACATCAAGAGCTCAGACTGAAACCCAGTTCTAAGCAAAGAAGGGATAGCAGAAAGGTGGAAGGAGTACACTACTGGAAATTGAAATATGAACACCGTGAATTCATTGTCCCAGGAAGGGGAAACTTTATTGACACATTCCTGGGGTCAGATACATCACATGATCACACTGACAGAACCACAGGCCCATAGACACAGGCAACAGAGCATGCACAATGTCGGCACTAGTACAGCGTATATCCACCTTTCGCAGCAATGCATGCTGCTATTCTCCCATGGAGACGATCGTAGAGATGCTGGATGTAGTCCTGTGGAACGGCTTGCCATGCCATTTCCACCTGGCGCCTCAGTTGGACCAGCGTTCGTGCTGGACGTGCAGACCGCGTGAGACGACGCTTCATCCAGTCCCAAACATGCTCAATGGGGGACAGATCCGGAGATCTTGCTGGCCAGGGTAGTTGAATTACACCTTCTAGACCACGTTGGGTGGCACGGGATACATGCGGACATGCATTGTCCTGTTGGAACAGCAAGTTCCCTTGCCGGTCTAGGAATGGTAGAACGATGGGTTCGATGACGGTTTGGGTGTACCGTGCACTATTCAGTGTCCCCTCGATGATCACCAGAGGTGTACGGCCAGTGTAGGAGATCGCTCCCCACACCATGATGCCGGGTGTTGGCCCTGTGTGCCTCGGTCGTATGCAGTCCTGATTGTGGCGCTCACCTGCACGGCGCCAAACACGCATACGACCATCATTGGCACCAAGGCAGAAGCGACTCTCATCGCTGAAGACGACACGTCTCCATTCGTCCCTCCATTCACGCCTGTCGCGACACCACTGGAGGCGGGCTGCACGATGTTGGGGCGTGAGCGGAAGACGGCCTAACGGTGTGCGGGACCGTAGCCCAGCTTCATGGAGAGGGTTGCGAATGGTCCTCGCCGATACCCCAGGAGCAACAGTGTCCCTAATTTGCTGGGAAGTGGCGGTGCGGTCCCCTACGGCACTGCGTAGGATCCTACGGTCTTGGCGTGAATCCGTGCGTCGCTGCGGTCCGGTCCCAGGTCGACGGGCACGTGCACCTTCCACCGACCACTGGCGACAACCACGCCCCACGTGTTGAGCAATTCGGCGGTACGTCCACCCGGCCTGCCGCATGCCCACTATACGCCCTCGCTCAAAGTCCGTCAACTGCACATACGGTTCACGTCCACGCTGTCGCGGCATGCTACCAGTGTTAAAGACTGCGATGGAGCTCCGTATGCCACGGCAAACTGGCTGACACTGACGGCGGCGGTGCACAAATGCTGCGCAGCTAGCGCCATTCGACGGCCAACACCGCGGTTCCTGGAGTGTCCGCTGTGCCGTGCGTGTGATCATTGCTGGTACAGCCCTCTCGCAGTGTCCGGAGCAAGTATGGTGGGTCTGACACACCGGTGTCAATGTGTTCTTTTTTCCATTTCCAGGAGTGTATATAGAGGTTCTATACAAGGGCGATGTACTTGAGGACAATATTATGGAAATGGAAGAGGATGTAGACGAAGATGAAATGGGAGATACGATACTGCGTGAAGAGTTTGACAGAGCACTGAAAGACCTGAGTCGAAACAAGGCCCCAGGAGTAGACAACATTCCATTGGAACTAGTGACGGCCTTTGGGGAGCCATCCCTGACAAAACTCTACCATCTGGTGAGCAAGATGTATGATACAGGCGAAATACCCCCAGACTTCAAGAAGAATATAATAATTCCAATCCCAAAGAAAGCAGGTGTTGACAGATGTGAAAATTACCGACCAATAAGTTTAATAAGCCATAGCTGCAAAATACTAACACGAATTCTTTACAGACGAATGGAAAAACTAACAGAAGCCGAACTCGGGGAAGATCAGTTTGGATTCCGTAGAAATACTGGAACACATGACGCAATACTTACCTTACAACTTATCTTAGAAGAAAGATTAAGGAAAGGCAAACCTACATTTCTAGCGTTTGTAGACTTAGAGAAAGCTTTTGACAATGTTGACTGGAATACTCTCTTTCAAATTCTAAAGGTGACAGGGGTAAAATACAGGGATCGAAAGGCTATTTACAATTTGTACAGAAACCAGATGGCAGTTATAAGAGTCGAGGGACATGAAAGGGAAGCAGTGGTTGGGAAGGGAGTAAGACAGGGTTGTAGCCTCTCCCCGATGTTATTCAATCTGTATATTGAGAAAGCAATAAAGGAAACGAAAGAAAATATCGGAGTAGGTATTAAAATCCATGGAGAAGAAATAAAAACTTTGAGGTTCGCCGATGACATTATCATTTTGTCAGAGACAGCAAAGGACTTGGAAGAGCAGTTGAATGGAATGGACAATGTCTTGAGAGGAGTATATCAGATGAACATGAACAAAAGCAAAACCAGGACAATGGAAAGTAATCTCCAGCATTCTTCTGTACCACCACATTTCGTAAGCTTCTATTCTCTTCTTGTCCAAACTATTTATCGTCCATGTTTCACTTCCATACATGGCTACACTCCATAAAAATATTTTCAGAAATGACTTCCTGACACTTAAATCTATACTCGATGTTAACAAATTTCTCTTCTTCAGAAACGCTTTCCTTCCCATTGCCAGTCTACATTTTATATCCAATCTACTGTGACCATCATCAGTTATGTTGCTCCCCAAATAGCTAAACTCCTTTACTACTTTAAGTGTCTTATTTCCTAATCTAATACCCTTTTCATCACCCGACTTAATTCCTCTACATTCCATTATCCTCGTTTTGCTTTTGTTGATGTTCATCTTATATCCTCGTTTCAAGACACTATCCATTCCATTCAACTGCTCTTCCAAGTACTTAGCTTTCTCTGACAGAATTACAATGTCATCGGCGAACCTCAAAGTTTTTACTTCTTCTCCGTGGATTTTAATACCTACTCCGAATTTTTCTTTTGTTTCCTGTACTGCTTGCCTAATATACAGATCGAATAACATTGGGGAGAGGCTACAACCCTGTTTCACTCCCTTCCCAACCCCTGCATCACTTTCATGCCCCTCAACTCTTATAACTGTCATTTGGTTTCTATACAAATTGTAAATAGCCTTTCGCTCCCTATATTTTACCCCTGCCAGCTTCAGAATTTGAAAGAGAGTATTCCAGTCAGCACTGTCAAAAGATTTCTCTAAGTCTACAAATGCTAGAAACGTAGGTTTACCTTTCCTTAATCTAGCTTCTAAGATAAGTGGTAGGGTCAGTATTGCCTCACGTGTTCCAACATTTCGACGGGATCCAAAACGGATCTTCCCGAGATCGGCTTCTACTGGTTTTTCCATTTGTCTGTAAAGAATTCCCATTTGTATGTTGCAGCCGTAACTTATTAAGCTGATAGTTCGGTAAAGTTCACATCCGTCAACACCTGCTTTCTTTGGGGTTGGAATTATTATATTCTTCTTGAAGTCTGAGGGTATTTCGCCTGTCTCATACATCTTTTTCGCCAGATGGTAGAGTTTTGTCAGGGATGGCTCTCCCAAGGCCGTCAGTAGTTCCAATGGAACGTTGTCTACTCCCGGAGCCTTGTTTCGACTTATGTCGTTCAGTGCTCTGTCAAACTCTTTACACAGTATCATATCTCCCATTTCATTTTCATCCTCTTCCATTGCCATAATTTTTCCCTCAAATACATCGCCCTTGTATAGACCATCTGTATACTCCTCCACCTTTCTGCTTTCCCTTCCACAAAACGTGTGATTTTCAATTTATTGATGTGTGTTAGAAATTTTGGAAGGGTTTATTGATTTTTAATGTTCTTTTTCTGTGTATTACAATTAGGGGCCACGTGCTCCACGTGTGACGAACTAGTAACAAGGCAGCTACGCTAGCCTATAGAGAAACTCGAGTAGAAGCAATAGATTGTTTAAATAAACTGCTACCGCCTCACGGTACAGGCTTTTATACAGTTTCAACCGATTGATTAAAATCTTGTAAGCATGTGGAAAGCCACTTTGAACCAACGTGTTCATAGCCACCACGTGCACATGTAGTATCCTTTGATACTGGCTAAATTGTAACTGAAGTTGCTATACAGTACACAATAGGAGTATAGAAAAGAAAGCTTTATTTTCTAATGCCAAGCCGATCTCTGTCCTCACCCCATTGGATACTAATATTGAATCTGTGCACTTGGTGCAAGTTTGAGCTCTTGTCTATCCTGTCCTATGTGTTTTAGTGTTAAAGTAGAGGGAACATTAATAGTGGCTTATGAAATGCAATCCCGTCTGTTAAGAATCCTAACCTTTCCCAGAAATAGCGTGTGTTTTGGGTGCAGTTGTGTAAAATAATAAGAGGCTTCACCTCCACCTAACATTATATTAAATTAGGAGAAACATCTATCAACGAAATAAAGCAAATTTATTCAGAATAATTACAGTATGCTATGCTTGAACAAACCCTATACCCCTTTAACAATTATAAATATAAATGGCACAGACTGCCAATAGGTATGCTGCGTTGTATGACGGAAAACTCCTACTTTGATCCCTCCAAAAGAATCCGTTGCCCATTATTACCAATCAGGGCCTAAATATCGTTAGACACTGCCATAATTGCCGGTAGTCTTGCCGGTTTCTACTGGCCGTAAACGAGCGTGTTCAATATCCACACCCATAGAGGGCTGTAATACAGATGAAGGAGGTCTCTGAGAATGTATGACAGAAAAGCAGTATAAATTAATTGTAAAATTCCTCCTTATCGTTAAAGAATAGATAACTTCCCCATAAACAGATAACTTTTAATGAAGGCAACTTCAGCCAGAATCTGTTTCCAGTAATATACCCCCAGCGACAGTCCCTTTTCAAAGAAAAAATGCTTAGTTAAAAATATTCACTCACGCAGATGCTTTTCAAACAATGTTTTCTGAGAAGAACCAATGTATGAACCGCTGAAAGACACGGAGAAGGAAGTGGAAGCAACTAAAAAGTGTTGCGACATCGTATTTTTAACATTTAAATAGCCGAACTAAGAACAATTAAAGAAGTACTTGGAAAATTACATGATATAGTGATGGAATGTGGGAAACGTACTTCGGCCACCAGAAACATTTATTTTTCTTAATGAGGAACAAAAAAGCGTAAGTAAAAACAGTTGGAGTACGTAGGACACATTCATAGGCAACGATTGTAGTGCAGACACATAAATGACGTTAGGATATGATAAGGAGGTATAAAGAAACAGTGAACTGAAAGGCACTGCACAATGCATGAGTTTGCAGGGTGTTATACGTCCTCAGTTGGAGTCGAAAATTGGAGAGCCAACGCACTTTCTCGCACTGAGATTATTGTAACGAGTGAAATATCTGATAGCTATCAGTGTTGCTGTATATTTTTGCAAGCTATGAGAATGACGTGACACATGAAACGCAATGTGCTTTCTCTATTTGAGCTACTGAAAAAAGCGTGATCTTACCATCGGCGTCGAAGAAACGACATGCTCTGGCTGTGCTCTGGGTAATGATTATCAAGCTCCGAATTGGTTAAAAACAGCAACCTCTGTAGTCATTAGACATCGTGAGAGAGCAGAATGGTGCTCTCCGCGGAACTCACGGATTTCGAACGTGTTTGGGTGTTTGGGGTCACTTGTGGCATACGACTGTAAGTTAGATTTCCACACTTCTAAACATCCCTCGGTGAACTGTATCCGATGTGATAGTCAAGTGGAAATGTGAAGGGACACGTACATCACAAAAACGTACAGGCCGATCTCGTCTGTTGGCTGATAGAAAATGGTTCAAATGGCTCTAAGCACTATGGAAATTAACATCTGAGGTCATCAGTGCCCTAGACTTAGAACTACTTAAACGTAACTAACCAAAGGACATCACACATATCCCTGCTGGAGCCAGGATTCGCACCTGCGACCGTAGCAGCAGCGCGGTTGCGGACTGAAGCGCCTAGAACCGCTTGGTCACAGCAGCCGGCTGACTGATAGAGACAGCCGACAGTTGAAGAGGGTCGTAATGTGCAATAGGCAGATATCTATCCGGACCATAACACAGGAATTCCTAACTACTTCAGGATTCACTGCAAGTACTATGATAGTTAAGCGGGAGGTGAGAAAACTTGGATTTCATGATCGAGCGGCTGCTCATAAACCGGTCAATGCCAAACGATGCCTCTCTTGGTGTAAGGAAAGCAAATATTGGACGACTGAACAGTGGAAAAGCGTTGTGTGGAGTGACGAATCACGGTACACAATGTGGCTATCCGATGGGAGGGTGTGGGCGTGGCGAACGTTTGGTGAACATCATCTGCCAGCGTGTGTAGTGTTAACAGTAAAATTCGGAGGCTTTGGTGTTATGCCGGGGGCTTGCGCCCCTTGTTTTGCGTGGCAGTATCACAGCACAGGCCTACATCGATGTTTTAAGCACCTTCTTGCTTCAGACTGTTGAAGAGCATCTTGCAGCACGATCGAGCAACTGTTCATAATGCACAGACTGTGCCGGAGTGGTTAAACGACAGCAACGATCCTGTAAGCGTCTGGCCTGCACATAATCATGACCTGAATCCTATAGAACACCTTTGGGATGTTTTGGACTTCATGGTAAGCATCATCGACCGACATCGATACCTCTTATCAGTGCAGCAGTCCGTGAAGAATGGGCTTTCATTCCCCAAGAAACCTTCCAGAACCCGACTGAAGATATGCCTGCTAGAGTTAAAGCTGTCATCAAGACTAAGGGTGGGCCAACACCATACTGAATTCCAGTATTACCGATGGAGAGTGCCACGGACTTGTAAGTCATATTAAGCCAGGTGTCCGGATACTTTTGATCACAGCGTATGTATCTCTTTCACAGAGAATGCATAGGTCTTAGTTAAAGTCCCTGTCTTAAGAAATTTTTTATTACATACCTTACGTTTAGTCACACATTTAATATAATACCGGGGTAGAATGATTTCCAATCTACGAGAAGATGTGTTTCAAAAGAAAGGAAAAGAAGGATAGCAAAATATTAGGAAACTAAATTACAAATCACACTAACTTCTAAATACTGCCTAATACTTTAAGTAGAAGTGGACAGTCCTGTTGGGGTTGTCACAACATATATAAATCTGATCTCAGATTGTAACTGAAGGCTAAATTTAAATACACAATAGTAGGAAGGTGATAACTCTTACACAGCAAATACAAGATCCAAATTATTCACAGCACGAGAAGATCAACTACGACTTGGTAATAAAATGAAACCGGAAGTGAGGCCACTTGATTTACCGACTCTGAAACATACTGGATGTCCCAGAAGGAACGGATAATATTCAGGGACATGACAGGATGTTTTGACGCAAAAAAGTCTGGTAAGAAAGTGCACGAAAATGCATACCTTAACAGCTATGAGCGCTTTTCATCTGCGATACCGAGAAACAAATCCCTTCTGCTACAAGTTCTTTGTTTTCCATAGTTTGAGAGGTGATATTACCGGGTCAAAACAATGAAAAAAGTGCAGTAGACATGGGTTAAAGTGCACACCTCATGAGCTATCAACACTTCGTCATTGTCTTCGCTACTGTGAAACACGTCTATTCTACTGAACGAGGGCTTATGGGTCCCAAGGTACGCGTTTTAGAGCCCGTGTTTACTAGTGTAGTTTTTCTTGGTTTAGTGCATACTCTACCCTCTCAAAATATGGAAAGTAAAGAGCTTCCAGAAGAAGGGACTTGTTTCAGACTATCGAAGATGAAGAAATGCTCCTAATTCTCAAGGTATGCATTTTAGAACCCATGTTTATTAGACTTTTTGCTACGAATGAGCGTTCCTGTCATATTCTTGAATATAGGCCATTCCTCCTGAGCTACCCCGTATAATAAAAAATATTTATATTTCCTTTATTGACTTGTATCCACCAGGTGATGGAGGTATAACTTTCCAGCGGCATATTACATAATTAATACTTCTCATCATTAAAAGAAATTTACGTAAATACATATATGGTAGCATTTGCGACACACCCGTGGTTATGGAAGTAGTATTCCCTCTTGCAAATTGAGACATAAAGGCACTGGTTTGGGGATGGTACTGGTACGATACTTTGAAACCCGGTTTTACCATCACAACGTTCATAGAAACCATTGAGTGAAGCACTTTTTCAAAGAATATGCATTCATCATAATTCTGCAGCAAATTTCATTCTAATGTGAGTACACAGGTAACACGAATTCCGTGAACGATACTAATTGTTTGAGTCTAACAAGCACGATCACAAGATCGCAAACAAGATTATGTTAGGTTATCGAGGGGTGTATAGCAAATAACAACAAAATAAGCTAATTTTCCCTTTTCTTGAGCCAAGAAGTAGACGATTTAGCTGTTTCTATCAAAAAGAAATTTTTGTCAGTGTTAGTTCGATCCTCGCCTGTCTCTTTTACCATACCGTCTGTATGCAAAATTTTTTATTGGTAGTTATGTCTCAGTATCATGTTACGATTCGAAGATGGTCTTGCTTTGCTTAGACTGTTTAGTATATTAAAAGTTTCAGATTCTTTGCAAATCGATATTTTCCAATTTCTCTTGTCTCCTGCAATATTTCACGAATGTCAAGAATGTCTCTAATCCCTGTATCTTAGTAAAATATTTAGTTTTGGTCACTTTAGACAGTGAGCAACATTCCCTAGGTAATGCTCTTTAGATGGTTCCATATGCGGCCTTCTACTTACCCTATTTGTAATCGTTGTCAAGATCAGCGTGATTAAATTTTTTGCTTTCATCGTTTTGTGCGGGTTGTAAGCGAGAAACATTTTCGTAAACATTAGAAATTAAGTGTAAGGTTTGTTGCATGTCACAGATTGCTCTCTTTCTAACATGTTATTGTTGTTGTGGTCTTCAGTCCAGTTGGATGCAGCTCTCCATGCTGCTCTATCCTGTGCAAGCTGCTTCATTTCGGTGTAACTACTGAAACCTACATCTTTATGTATGTGCTTAGTGTATTCATCTCTTGGCCTCCCTCTACGATTTTTATCTTCCTCACTGCCCTCCAATACTAAATTGGTGGTTCCTTGGTGCCTCAGAACATGTTTTACCAACCGATCACAAGCTGTGCCACAAATTCCTCTTCTTCCCAATTCTATTGAGTACCTCCTCATTCCAGAATGAGATTTTCACTCTGCAGCGGGAGTGTGCGCTGATATGAAATATCCTAGCAGATTAAAACTGTGTGCCGGACCGAGACTCGAACTTTGGATCTTTGCCTTTCGCGGGCAAGTGCTATACCATCTGAGCTACCCAAGAACGATTCACAACCCGTCCTCAAAGCTTCAGTTCTGCCAGTACCTCATCTCCTACCTTCCAAAGTTCACAGAAGCTCTTCTGCCAACTCAGCGATTTACGAAGTGGAACATCTCATGTGTCTAGCTCCAGCTACCGCTCCGCATTGAAAGTCCATTAATTCTCGTCGTGTGGCCGTAACCACATCGGACATCTAGCCACACGAATCACCTGAACACGAATGACAGCTCCGGAAATGCGCGGCCCTTTTATAACTTGTGAACGTGATAGTACTACCATCTGTACTCGTGTGTACCGCTGTCCGACGACGTATCTCACTTCAGTGTATACACCTGTTCGTGTATTCTTCATTTGTGTAGCCATATTGTCCGTCGTTGCTTTACAATTCCTGAGTGTATTTTTGTTTCTCGTTACAGCTACAAAAGCATACGCTTTTTTCTGGGAGCCTGCCGGGGTTGCCGAGCTGTTCTAGGCGCTACAGTCTGGAACCACGTGACCGCTACCGTCGCATGTTCGAATCCTGCCTCGGGTATGGATGTGTGTGATGTTCTTTGGTTGGTTAGATTTAAGTAGTTCTAAGTTCTAGGGATCTGATGACCTAAGATGTTAAGTCCCATACTGCTCAGAGCCATTTGAACCATTTGTTTCTGGGAGGAAAATATGTGCTTTCTTGTAGTTATAACGACGGAACGAAATTACCCTCAGGATTTGTTCATGTAACGTGTGTGCACATGTGTGAGTTACATGAACATAAACGTTACAAGATGACTGCTGATGCCCATGCTATGCACAAATGTGCATGGCACCTGTTTATTAGATAAAACGAGGACAATGTATCCACATCCGTTACTACAGATGCAGTAGATAATGGGCAGTGCCTGAAAGTAGCAGAGCAAATAATATAGTTTAAAATGTCCTTCGTCAAAAATAGACTTTCAGTCGCTAAAGGCGGATTTTGTGAATATTTTCATGATAAACGCAATTAATATCCTATCTTCGTTTTATAACCAAGCAGATCTACATCTACATCTACATCTACATCCATACTCCGCAAGTCACCTGACGGTGTGTGGCGGAGGGTACCCTGAGTACCTCTATCGGTTCTCCCTTCTATTCCAGTCTCGTATTGTACGTGGAAAGAAGGATTGTCGGTATGCTTCTGTGTGGGCTCTAATCTCTCTGATTTTATCCTCATGGTCTCTTCGCGAGATATACGTAGGAGGGAGCAATATACTGCTTGACTCTTCGGTGAAGGTATGTTCTCGAAACTTTAACAAAAGCCCGTACCGAGCTACTGAGCGTCTCTCCTGCAGAGTCTTCCACTGGAGTTTATCTATCATCTCCGTAACGCTTTCGCAATTACTAAATGATCCTGTAACGAAGCGCGCTGCTCTCCGTTGGATCTTCTCTATCTCTTCTATCAACCCTACCTGGTGCGGATCCCACACTCTGAGCAGTATTCAAGCATTGGGCGAACAAGCGTACTGTAACCTACTTCCTTTGTTGTCGGATTGCATTTCCTTAAGATTCTTCCAATGAATCTCAGTCTGGCATCTGCTTTACCGACGATCAACTTTATATGATCATTCCATTTTAAATCACTCCTAATGAGTACTCCCAGATAATTTATGGAATTAACTACTTCCAGTTGCTGACCTGCTATTTTGTAGCTAAATGATAAGGGACCTATCTTTCTATGTATTCGCATCACATTACACTTGTCTACATTGAGATTCAATTGCCATTCCGTGCACCATGCGTCAATTCGCTGCAGATCCTCCTGCATTTCAGTACAATTTTCCATTGTTGCAACCTCTCGATACACCACAGCATCATCTGCAAAAAGCCTCAGTGAACTTCCGATGTCATCCACCAGGTCATTTATGTATATTGTGAATAGCAACAGTCCTATGACACTCCCCTGCGGCACACCTGAAATCACTCTTACTTCGGAAGACTTCTCTCCATTGAGAATGACATGCTGCGTTCTGTAATCTAGGAACTCCTCAATCCAATCACACAATTGATCTGATAGTCCGTATGCTCTTACTTTGTTCATTAAACGACTGTGGGGAACTGTGTCAAACGCCTTGCGGAAGTCAAGAAACACGGCATCTACCTGTGAACCCGTGTCTAAGGCCCTCTGAGTCTCGTGGACGAATAGCGAGAGCTGGGTTTCACACGACCGTCTTTTTCGAAACCCATGCTGATTCCTACAGAGTAGATTTCTAGTCTCCAGAAAAGACATTATACTCGAACATAATACGTGTTCCAAAATTCTACAACTGATCGACGTTAGAGATATAGGTCTATAGTTCTGCACATCTGTTTGACGTCCCTTCTTGAAAACGGGGATGACCTGTGCTCTTTTCCAATCCTTTGGAACGCTTCGCTCTTCTAGAGACCTACGGTACACCGCTGCAAGAAGGGGGGAAGTTCCTTCGCGTACTCTGTGTAAAATCGAACTGGTATTCCATCAGGACCAGCGGCCTTTCCTCTTTTGAGCGATTTTAATTGTTTCTCTATCCCTCTGTCGTCTATTTCGATATCTACCATTTTGTCAACTGTGCGACAATCTAGAGAAGGAACTACAGTGCAGTCTTCCTCTGTGAAACAGCTTTGGAAGAAGACATTTAGTAATTCGGCCTTTAGTCTGTCATCCTCTGTTTCAGTACCATTTTGGTCACAGAGTGTCTGGACATTTTGTTTTGATCCACCTACCGCTTTGACATAGGACCAAAATTTCTTAGGATTTTCTGCCAAGTCAGTACATAGAACTTTACTTTCGAATTCATTGAAAGCCTCTCGCATTGCCCTCTCACACTGCATTTCGCTTCGCGTAATTTTTGTTTGTCTGCAAGGCTTTGGCTATGTTTATGTTTGCTGTGAAGTTCCCTTTGCTTCCGCAGCAGTTTTCTAACTCGGTTGTTGTACCACGGTGGCTCTTTCCCATCTCTTACGATCCTGCTTGGCACATACTCATCTAACGCATATTGTACCATGGTTTTGAACTTTGTCCACTGATCCTCAACACTGTCTGTACTTGAGACAAAACTTTTGTGTTGAGCCACCAAGTACTCTGAAATCTGCTTTTTGTCACTTTTGCTAAACAGAAAAATCTTCCTACCTTTTTTAATATTTCTATTTACGGCTGAAATCATCGATGCAGTAACCGCTTTATGATCGCTGATTCCCTGTTCTGCATTAACTGATTCAAATAGTTCGTTTTCAGATAAAGCACTTAAAAATATTTCACTAGATTCTTTGTCCCTGCCACCCGTTATGAACGTCTGAGTCTCCCAGTCTATATCCGGCAAATTAAAATCTCCACCCAGAACTATAACATGGTGGGGAAATCTACTCGAAATATTTTCCAAATTATTCTTCAGGTGCTGAGCCACAACAGCTGCTGAGCCCGGGGGCCTATAGAGACATCCAATTACCATGTCTGAGCCTGCTTTAACCGTGACCTTCACCCAAATCATTTCACAATTCGAATCCCCGTCAATTTCCTTCGATACTATTGCACTTCTTATCGCTATAAACACGCCTCCCCCTTCACTGTCCAGCCTATCTCTGCGGTATACATTCCAATCCGAGTTTAGCATTTCATTACTGTTTACGTCTGGTTTCAGCCAACTTTCTGTTCCTAGTACTATATAGGCGTTGTGACCGTTTATTAATGAGAGCAGTTCTGGGACCTTTCTATAGACGCTCCTGCAGTTTACTATAAGCACATTAATATTGTTATTCCTTGTTGCATTTTGCCTACTGCCTTGCCGCGTCTCAGGAGGCGTCTTGTCGGGCCTAGGGAGGGAATTCTCTAACCTAAAAAAACCCCATGTGCACTCCACACGTACTCCGCTACCCTCGTAGCCGCTTCCGGCGTGTAGTGCACACCTGACCTATTCAGGGGGACCCTACATTTCTCCACCCGATAGCGGAGGTCGAGAAATTTGCACCCCAGCTCTCCGCAGAATCGTCTGAGCCTCTGGTTTAAGCCTTCCACTCGGCTCCAAACCAGAGGACCGCGATCGGTTCTCGGAACGATACTACAAATAGTTAGCTCTGATTCCAACCCGCGAGCGAGGCTTTCCGCCTTCACCAACTCCACCAGCCGCCTGTACGAACTGAGGATGACCTCTGAACCCAGACGGCAGGAGTCATTGGTGCCGACATGAGCAAAAATTTGCAGTCGGGTGCACCCAGTGTTCTCTATCGCCGCCGGTAGGGCCTCCTCCACATCTCGGATGAGACCCCCCGGCAAGCAGACAGAGTGAACACTGGCCTTCTTCCCCGACCTTTCCGCTATTTCCCTAAGGGGCTCCATCACCCGCCTAACGTTGGAGCTCCCAATAACTAATAAACCCCTCCCCCCATGTGCCTGCTCGGACCTTGCTGAAGGAGCAGCCACATGTCCACTCACAGGCAGAGCGGGCGATGCCACACGGCCAGCCTCCACATTGACCCTCCGCCTCGTGCGCCGCGAACGCCGCTGAACCCGCCACTCCCCTTGGGGAGAGGGTGGCCCAACCGCGCCAGGTACCCGCGAAGATGTCTCGACAGCAGGGACAGTGGGTGAAGCATGTAACACCTGGGGTGTACCTTGCGACGCACCAGACTCCCCACTGCCGCTACACTCCGAGGCAGCAGCCTGAAGACGGCTGACCGCGGCCATCAACACGCTCAGCTGTTCGCGAAGAGTGGCCAGCTCCTCCTGCGTCCGTACACAGCAGCCACACATCCTATCCATCCTAAGAAGTCAATTTACTATAGAGTGTTAATAAACTTTTAAATAGACTGCTAATTCACTAAAGGCGGTTGATTATTGACTAAAGTGTGATTGCTAACCACTCCTTGTAGAAAACAAGGAAAATAGCACTACCTGTCTCTGGACTGTATTCAAAACAAACACTAGCACTACTAGCACTATGGCTGACTAAAGGGACTCTCTGACTGTATTCAAAACAAACACGAGATCTATGGAACACTTAATAGCACTCGACTATTAAAGCTTCCTAAAAGCAAAAACACGCAGAAGAAGAAGTGACAAGTAAGAAAAATACAGTTAATACTTAAATTAAGGTAGCTCGCTGCACAGCAGACGTGAAGCAGACGGCGGTTAGGGCGACACTGACACTACTGGCACTATGGCTGACTAAAGGGACTCTGTCTGACTGTATTCAAAACAAACACGAGATCTATGGAACACTTAATAGCACTCGACTATTAAAGCTTCCTAAAAGCAAAAACACGCAGAAGAAGAAGTGACAAGTAAGAAAAATACAGTTAATACTTAAATTAAGGTAGCTCGCTGCACAGCAGACGTGAAGCAGACGGCGGTTAGGGCGACACTGACACTACTGGCACTATGGCTGACTAAAGGGACTCTGTCTGACTGTATTCAAAACAAACACGAAATCTATGGAACACTTAATAGCACTCGACTATTAAAGCTTCCTAAAAGCAAAAACACGCAGAAGAAGAAGTGACAAGTAAGAAAAATACAGTTAATACTTAAATTAAGGTAGCTCGCTGCACAGCAGACGTGAAGCAGACGGCGGTTAGGGCGACACTGACACTGTCGATAATAATTCACACATCCCTGAAGGACAAGTTCAGTTAGTTGAATAATAAATTAATCATCAGCAAACAGCATTCTGAAAATACTAAGCCACATGTAAATCTGGCACTATCACCAAGCAGACAGTTCGTATATGGTACAGGCATTATCCATGGCAGCAGACAGCGGTATGAACACGTTACAATAAAATAAAAAGCCCGCAACTGTTTTTCAAATTGTTGCATTTTCTGATATGCGCATCCTAGCAATGTTGGCGGGAAATTGATGTTCCAGTTTGGGTAGTCTCTACCCACTTTACACGGATTAAATTTAACAGTACGTACGTATAAGGAAGTAATCCCATTCCATACGATGGGGTAGAAGAATACAGTCAGACCACTTGAAGCAGAAACAAACAACTGCTTAATCTCTGAATTACAGAAGGGGAAGAAGAAGAAGAAAAAGAAGAAAAAAAATGGAAAATTTCATGAATAATTTATTAAAAGCAGATGCAAAAAACACAAAGACAATCAAACTCTGGCTTCGTTTGCGCAATTGTGATAATCGTAAGCAGGCGAAGTGTATATCTGCAAGACGTCACACTCTAAACTGAAACCGGGTAACTTTTACGGTTAAAGATCCACACAGGCAAACACAAAGGCAAACACACGTAAAATAAACGGTAACCTGCTCCGCGTTTTTCCTCTCAGATATTTTTTTCGGGGGAATTTTGCCCCGTGATTGCACGCCACGGCTCGGCGGAATAGCATTTTCAGCGCAGCTCGCCGCGTAAAATGAACGACAGAGGGCTCCCCGAAGGGCACCGCGGCCCTCGCTGTCTCCTCCGGCCTGCGACGCTGCAAAGTGGTCCACGAGACGCCCCCGCCCCTCCCTCCCCCACTTCTCTACCCTACCCCCTTCCCTTCACTACGTCGCCACCCACTGGCAGAGTGCTTGGCTTTTATCGGCGCCCGAGCGGCGATCCGGCTTTGCGTAGCTGGCGGGCGGCCGTCTCTCAGCTGATTGCATTTCGCATGCGAAAGAGGAGCCGCAGCCACCGCAGAGTCGGGGCTAATTCTCGCTGGGGTAGGGGTGAGGACAGGGGTAGGGAGGGTGGGAGGGTGGGGGAGGCCTGGGTAGTTCTGAGGCCGCACCGCTATCTCGCCACCGTTTGTCACGCGGCCGCCTTGAAACTTGGCGTCCGCGTTCCGATTAAAGAGCGGCAGCCAACCACACTGCTGCGCTGCTACAAATTTATGCGCCGCTAGCGGTCTCGTTAGGTTGTAACACGGCCTGTTATGGCGGCTGCTACTAGACAGCCGTTCCCGGCATCCCTGTGCTGCCAGTACAAAGGGAAGCGGCAGACCGCGGCGCAAGCAGTGCGGCAGCAAATGGTCACACCAGCTTCTGAAATTATTTAGACATCAATAATCTTATGGCACCCAGTATACACTCTGTGATCAAAAGTATCCGGACACGTGGCTGAAAATAACTTACAAGTTCGTGGCGATCTTCATTGCTAATGCTAGAATCCAACAGGGTGTTGGCCCACACCTTAGCCTTGATGACAGCTGCCACTCTCCCAGGCATACCTTCGATCAGGTGCTGCAAGGTTTCTTTGGGAATGGCAGACCATTCATCATGGAGTGCAGCACTGACGAGAGGTATCGACGTCGGTCGGTGAGGCCTGCCACGAAGTCGGTGTTCCTAAACATCTCAAAGGTATTCTATAGCATTCAAGTCCAGGCCAGTCAATTACAGGGAGGTTCTTGTCGTCTAACCACTCCGCCACAGGCCGTGCATTGTGAACAGGTGCTCGATCGTGTTGAAAGATGCAACGCCAGCCGACCACAGTAGCCGAGCGGTTCTAGGCGCTTCAGTCTGGAACTGCGTGACCAATACAGTCGCAGGTTCGAATCCTGCCTCGTGCATGGATGTGTGTGATGTCCTTAGGTTAGTTAGATTTAAGTAGTTCTAAGTTCTAGGGGACTGATAACCTCAGAATTTAAGTCCCATAGAGCTCAGAGCCATTCGAACCATTTTTTGCAACGCCATCCTCGAACTGCTCTTCAACAGTGGGAAGTAAGAAGATGCTTAAAACATCAATTTAGGCCTCTGCTGTGATAGTGCCACGAAAAATAACAAGGGGTGCAAGCCCCCTCCTTGAAAAACACTACCAAAACATAACACCACGACCTCAGAATTTTACTGTTGGCACTACAGTCGCTGGCAGATGATGTTCCATTCGCCATTCCCACACCCTGCCATCGAACCGCCACATTGTGTACCGTGCTTCTTCACTCCACACAACGTTTTTCCACTGTTTAACCGGCCAATGTTTACGCTTCTTACACCAAGCGAGGCGTCGTTTGGCATTTAGCGGCTTGATATGTGTGGCTTATGAGCAGCGGCTCTACCAAGAAATCGTAGTTTCCTCACCTAGGTGTCATAGTACTTGCAGTGGATTCTGATGCAGTTCGGAACTCCTGTGTTATGGTCTGGATAGGTGTCTGCCTATTACCCACTGCGACCCTCTTCAACACTCGGCGGTCTCTTTGAGTCAACAGACTAGGTCGGCCTGTACGTTTTTGTCCTGTACGTGTCCCTTCATGTTTCCACTCTACTATCACATCGGAAATAGTTCGGCTAGGGATGTTTAGAAGTGTGGAAATCTCCAGTATAGTCGTATGACACAACTGACATCCAATCACCTGACGATGTTCGAGGTCCGTGAGTTCCGCGGAGCGGCCCATTCTGCTCTCACAATGTCTAATGACTACTGATGTCGCTGATGTGGAGTACCTGGTAGTAGGTGGCAGCACAATGCACCTAATATGAAAAACGTTTTTTTGGGGTCGGGTTGGGTTGTTTCCGGGGAGGAGGCCAGACTGCGAGGTCATCGGTCTTACCGGATTAGGAAAGGACGGGGAAGGAAGTCGACCGTGCCACTTCGAAGGAACCATCCCCGCATTAACCTGGAGCGATGTCGGGAATCACGGAAAACCTAAATCAGGATTGCCGGACACGGGATTGAGCCGTCGTCCTCCCCAGTGCGAGGTCAGTGTGCTAGCCACTGCGCCACCTCGCTCGGTGGTTTTGGGGGTGTCCGCATATTTTTGATCATATAGTGTAGTCACAGTGACGATTGTACACATTCCACAGGCCATTCAACACTTCGCTACGTAGTTGGTTAATACCAAAGTGGTGTACATAGTTTCAGCTCCTTAGAACTTAGACGCTCTAAGCAGGCAGGCACGCCCAAAATCCTTTGGTACATTGTTCTAAAAACACGAAATTACAAGCGCACGCTAAGCCATAAAAAACTAATAGCATCCGAAATCATAAATAAAGTGTTGAAGGAATTGAGGTAGAACACCAACAATGCTGTGAAAGAAGGAAGAAGGTTTAAGAGTAAAACATCCTATCGACAGGACCGTCATTAGAAAAGGAGCAAAAGCTTGGATTACAAAAGGATGGGGAAGGATATCGGCCATGCCCTTTTCAAGTTAACTATCCTGACATTTTCTTGGAGCGATTCGGAGAAATCACAGTAGAGCTAAACCTGAATGGCCGCACAGGGATAGGAACAAGCAACCTACTGAAAACGTGGCCAGTGTGCTAACTACTGTGTCACCACGCTCAGTAACGCCGTAATAGAATCCTTGCAGTACCAGAACACCGAACAAAATGTTAATCTCCCGCTGAGGACATCTTTCTAACACTGTGTAAAACAGCCTATAACCTTTATAAAGGCCACAATATGATGAGGAATTAGTCCACAAGTTTCTTCACGTATGACATACTCAACCGAAACTGCTAGTAGTGGATTAGATTCCATAGAGCAAACGAATTGTGGTTAGGTTGCTAGCTGTTTCATCCACTGTGTCGAATAGTCCCTGACATGTTCTATGGAATAAAAATCGGAGGATAGCGGGAGAAAATCTAGGTGTGACGGGGTGCCTAAGGGTCCATCCACCTAGGTATTATTTAATTGGGTCTGAGGGATATGCTGAACAGCAGTAGAAGTGATGCTCGGTAACTGCCTATTGCAACCTTACTATTATTATTAATTTGAATTCTGGGTGGTAAGATGGCACATAGGTCACCAGAGGTAGTATGCTCCTTAGAATCAGTTCGTGGAAGGACCATTGGGGGAAAGCTTACGGTCAATAAACTTCTCTTTGTGATGCCAGCCCAGTATATAAACAAAGCTAACGTCTGCCGTGTAGCAGATTCTGGCAGAACATTTTACAACGTGGGAGTGGAGTAAAAAGGCTCACTTTTTAGCAAAAGACACCTTTGTGTTAAAAATGTAGAAAGCTTGCCTTTCTCCAGAACTCATTGAAAGCCAAAGCTAAACATCTTGAAGACGAATGGGGATCCACAGTGCTGAGCCTTTGAAGACTTGAGACATCGCTGAATGCTTTGACAGGGGAATACACAAATGTTTTCGCAATGTAAAACCTCCCAGCACTGGCTAACGTAATTAAATTGTAAGTTTGGAAGAGGTACAGGACGGTAGTGGCAAGGGAAACCTTATTGTTCACAGAGTGGAGAGAGAGAGACGAAACTTTTTTCTCCGTAGGATGGGAGTACATAAGCTACTGGTTAACCATTAGAGGAAGGGGACTGGTGTTTCGCAAGGAGCAGTTTTATTGGCAGTCCTCGGAATGTCCAGAACATAGCAATCAAAATTCAGTAAGAGACTCCAAACGTGGCAGTGCAAGGTTTCCTTTTAATTAATTTTAGGTGAGAATTCACTCCACCTTTAGCCGCCATCTCAATAATTGGGAGCCTTCGCTGTGAGAGTTCCATGCTGAGATCCGCCGTTGGACTGCCTTTCCGCCTGATCTGATGTATTGCGGACATGGAAAATGTTTATACTGGTCTGCACTTAGCCACTGGAAAGAATCGTTGGTCCCGCCAACGGCCGAATCTGCAGCCAGTGCAGCCTAAACCTGCAACATTGTGGTGATATCGCGTCACCACAACGAGACGATATGTAGGGACATTAGACATTTTATGCTAATTCAGTTACTTCAAGCTTCACTCCGAGGATATTTTATAGCCAATGAAATGTTTGCTTTCAACTCCCAGGGCAATTTTTGATTACAATTAATTCACTTGCGTGATCGTTGTAACGTCCACGTCCCCCCCCCCCCCCTGCCCTTCCCCCTCCCCCTGCCCTCGTCTCCCCCCAGAATATCTATGTCGGATACGCCAAGATCTTATCATACTAATTTTGTTACAGGTTTCCATTATTTTGTTGGAATAAATCAAAGTAACTGTTATTTGTTTCTCGTTCCGCCGGCCGGAGTGGTCGTGCGGTTCTAGACGCTACAGTCTGGAACCGCGCTGCAGCTACGGTGACAGGTTCGAATCCTGCCTCGGGCATGGTTGTGTGTGATGTCCTTAGGTTAGTTAGGTTTAAGTAGTTCTAAGTTCTAGGGGACTGATGACCTCAGAAGTTAAGTCCCATAGTGCTCAAGGCCATTTGAACCATTTCTTATAAATGGAAACCTATCACAAAACGACAGAGTGGAAAATGGGTCTCCGATGGTTCCCCCGCCAAGACCGGAGAAGGTGCGAATGGGACACGCGAGTTGAACAACATCCCAAAGAAGGCTTTTCTGACTGCTCAGAGCCATTTCTTCTCGTTCAGTAGTCATAAATTTCTCGTCATTCGATTTTGAATGGTACCATTGTAATTTCTTTTGTGACGTCTCCCAGGATTCCAGTTCGCTAACCTGGAGCGCCAACTTACAGATTTTAGAAAGTCCTCCTGCACATGGACGTATGCATTCAACCCTGTCAACGCTGCTGTTCCCATCTTGGAAGAAACGGCAGTGCGCTCGTCAAGAAGATGCAGAAGAAATGCTTTAATTGGAATACAGTCGTTTAGATAAGAGTGTTGGCTCATGTTAAAGGCAATATGGACGAATGAGGCCGAAGTGATAGCACGCCAAACACTGCAAAAATAGCACAGAACCTTCTCTATTCTGAACTACACGCTCCACACGCTGCCTGTTAAGCTCCTCATTGGGCTGTCGGTGCAGTTGACGCATTATTTGAAAAGAGTTAAAATTACGTCTTGTCGGACCCCGCTGGAGCCACCAGTCAACTACTGCCCAATTTCTGTCTGGTTTGTCCCAGTCCAAAGGGGCAGCCTTACGTATTGCTTTGGGCAATTGCCTTTTGAGAGGTACCCCACTCCAAATATCCATTACAGCTACTTCCCTCACTATATTCGGTGGGAATCTGACTAAGATGGACATGCATTCTCTGTCAATAGCAATTACGGTCCTGTTTGAAACCGAATATTGACATGGCGGGACACTCGTCTCTGTATCTTACGGTCTGTTTACAACCGTTTGTTTACGTCATGTTACATGAATGGGAGTGCCAATATTCGTGGTACATAGTTTGGACAATCCGCCTTAATGCACCAACAAAACGTGCAGCGTCATTCACAGCAAGATCTCCGGCACCTGCCATTTTGTCAAGTCTTCCCATCGATCCATCTTGTTGTGTTGATCCGACACAACCATACAATTTACATACACAACACTTCCCTGCCGTGACTTACGTCAGCGATAGAGGGCCACAGGACCGGCTGGCAACCTACAGCGCTCAAAAGTGATCAGATTGCTCTTTTAAGCGGGTTCCTAATTTTTAGGCCGCGAGCTTACGACTATATGGAGAATCTATGCAGATATATGATTGTGTTGATCAAATGTGACTAATACATCACATTACACTTTGCTGGACGGTGAATGGTCAACAGAAACGAAAGCATTATTCGACTTTACTTAGGAGGCATTATAGACTATTTAATGTTTTCCACAAACGTGAATGACTTACCAGATCTGCTGTTAGGTTGCTAAAAACTTGTATTCTCTTCCCTGTTCTGCGAGGCGATGCTAATCTGGGAACCGTACTGACAGTTTCCACGTTCTTACCGTGATCTAGCATCACCTTTCATGTCCTACTGGCAGGTATAATTAACCCCAGACTTAATCAATGTTAAAGATGGTATCAGGAAATAAGATCAAATGCAAAACTTGCGATGCTGCAAAAATATGAGATATAGTTAGACTTATATTGAGGAGTTCAGTTACACACCACAGAAAGATGACTTAGACAAATGTAAACGAAAAACGAGTTCTTAAGTACATGAGCATACGGAAAACCCGGCAGCCACCGTTTGCTAGTGGGAGATCACCACTTAACAAGAAAATAAACAACGACGTTAGATAGCGAGTTGAGCGAGGCGAATATAACCAAATAGTGACACAATGGCAGCAGAACATTTAGTGTTACCTGAGCGGCAGAATGAATAATCACGAGAGAGTGACCATCGTAATAATGAACTATAATTGCTAATGTAGCTTAAATGTGTTCGTTACCACGAATACCGAGCAATAAAGTGATTAAAATGAATGATCGTTGAAAACCGATAACCTTCGATAATCTTCTGTGGTGGTGCACTTAAGTTTTTACACGCATGACACCTAAACTGAAGGTCTCTATGTGCCAGATACAAGATTCATCTATGACGGAAGTTCGTGTTGTTCTCTCGAAGACGAACTACCAATGAAAGCGATTGCTCTCGTCGGGTCCGAGTTAAAGCCTCTGGCAGCAAAAAAAAAAAAAAAAAAAAAAAAAAAAAAAAAAAAAAAAAAAAAAAAAAAAAAAAAAAAAAAAAAAAAAAACGCCTGACGGATGTAACACAGTCTTTTTTAATCAGCCAAAGTTGGTTATTCTGGACTGTTATAAAATGCCGACTCTGAAGTTTTACGTTGCCAGGCTCTGGCAGCTTTTTACCGTACACAGCGCTCTGCAGGGGTATCCCTTTGGTAGAGCGAGTGAGGCGGCGCAGTGGTTAGCACACCGGACTCGCATTTGGGAGAACGACGGTTCAAACCCGCGCCCGGCCATCCTGATTTAAGTTTTCTGTTATTTCCCTACTCTGTTTCAGGCAAATGCCGGGATGGTTCCTTTGAAAGGGCACGGCCGACTTCCTTTCCCATTCTTCCCTTATCCGATGGGACCGATGACCGCTCTGTTTGGTCCTCTCCCCTAAATCCAGTAACCAACCTTTGCTAGAAAGCACGCTCTTATCCAACAACGACATCGGTTTAACGGAAGTCATCTTCTTGGCGATAATTTGTAAATTTTTAATGCCTTTTACACCGTCCGTCCAAAAACTCCGAAACTGATTTTATTCCTGGTGTACAAGCGACGTCAGCGCAGTAACAGCGATGGCAGCTTGAACTAAGAACTGTAAACAACCGATGTGCAACTGACGGGACAGTCTTCAGCAATAGCCGAAGCAGTAGACGTGCGACACTGGTGTGTCAGTATTGTCGAGCCACAAGCCACAATGGAGCAAGGAACTAAACATCTCTAAATCAAGTGTCCAACACTTCCTCCTGAATGTAGTAAGGACGAGAAAGGTATGTACGAAGTTCGTCCCGCACACATTTTACTCTCGAACAAAACCAACGATGTCTGGACACCTAAGGCAACTTGAATGAAATAAAAAATAATGACTCTCATTCTCTGGAAAAAATCATCATGGGTGATGGGACTTGGTGTTATAAATGGAGCCGGCCGGGGTGGCCGAGCGGTTGTAGGCGCTACAGTCTGGAATCGCGCGACCGCTACGGTCGCAGGTTCGAATCCTGCCTTGGGCATGGATGTGTGTGATGTCCTTAGGTTAGTAAGCTTTAAGTATTTCTAAGTTCTAGGGGACTGGTGACTTCAGAAGTTAAGTCCCATAGTGCTCAAGGCCATTTGAACCATTTCTTATAAATGGAAACCTATCACAAAACGACAGAGTGGAAAATGGGTCTCCGATGGTTCCCCCGCCAAGACCGGAGAAGGTGCGAATGGGACACGCGAGTTGAACAACATCCCAAAGAAGGCTTTTCTGACTTTCGGCAAGGTTGTATCAATTGTTTCGGTACTCAAATGGTGGAATGGTGGAGGGGACTCTGTTGAACACCCGAAGCATTAAATCACCATCTTAAACATTCTCTTCCTTTTTAATAAATCCATTATCGAAACGTATACGTTGATGGGGCGTATGGACAAGCAAAATTATTCATATATTTATGGAACGTTATTATGTTATCGTCAGTTCCTACTCGCCTCGAAGCAGGCATAAAATTAATATTCAAATTTTCACACTCCATAATTAATAAGTATTTTTATTTAATTTTAAACTCAATGGATTCTCTAAATTCTACGTTATTATGGAATGAAACATTGGTATGGCTTCCTCTTGAAAGTGAACCATTACAGTGCAATCAGCAATACTAGCAGATTGTTTGCTGTTGACGCTGTTACCTACATCGTCGCACAGTTGCACGGAAAAGCAGATTGACTTGGACAAATCGTAATTTAATGAATGGCAGCTACATCTAATTCCACATCTATACTCCGCAAGCCATTTTACGGTGTGTATACCAGTGTCACTGCAAACTATTTCCTTTTACAGTTTCCTATGGCTCGGGAGAAGAATGACTGCAGGTAAGCATCTGCGTGGGCTCGAATTTTTCTATCTTCGTGGTCTTCTCGCGTGATATCTATAGGAGAAACTAATGAATTGGGGCGCAGGCTTTCCGAAATTTTATAGTAAAACACACCCCGATACAAAACACCTGTTCTACAGCTCGTGCCACTGGAGTTACCTAAGCGTCTCTGTGACTCATTGCCGCTTACTAAATGAACCTGTAAAAAAATGTCCTGCCCGCGATAAATTTTTTGTGGTCGTTCCACTTCAGATCGCTCAGTACCATACTCCTAGGTATTTTATGCCCATAACTGTTTCCGGAAATTGTTCTCCAATCTTGTTGTCATGCAGTGAGATGTCTTTCTGTCTGTCTGTAACTAATATGTTATATATTTTCATGTTGAGGGTCAATTACCACTCTCTGGAGAAAGCGACGATCGATTGGAGGTCTTCCGGCATTTTGGCATAATTTTCTAGTGTTGCGGCTTATGTGAATACAACATCACCCGCGAAAAGCTTCACGGAACTTCCGATGTTATCTACTAGCTCATTCATATAAATTGTGAAAAGTAGTGGTCCTACAAAAAGCGCTTTGGGGGCACGCTGGGAGCTAATTTTATGTCTGAAGACCTCTCTCCGTTGAGACCGATGTGCTGTATTCAGTTTTCTAGAATTTACTCCTGTCACACAGTTAATCTCGTAATTCGTAGGCTCATATTTCGTTCATTAGGAAGAAGTGGGCTGCATCTAAAGCCTTTCGGAATTCAGGAAACATGGCAGCTACCACAATGCCTCTGTCTATTGCTTTCTGCGTCTCGTGGACGAACAACCCTCGTTAAATTTAGATAAATACAAAATAATACTTAAAACAAAACGATCCAGGAACATCCGATTACAAGATTAGTAGTGAACATTGGGAAAGTATCACGTGGAAGAACGTTTAAGTATTTTGTGGTTATGCTGAGAAGCGACATGGAATGAGTCGAAAATACATGATCTGTAAAAGGAAAGGCAAGTAGAAGATATAGATTTATCATAAGAGTTTTTGGAAAGTAAAGTGCCTCTGAAAGGAAAATCTCAAAGAAGTCGCTCGTGTGCTCAACTTTAGAGTTTGGATTTCTCAAGAAGTCAGCGTATCTTTAGACATCGAACGAATTCAGAGCCACGCTCTTAGATTCGTAAAAGACTGAAACTGCCGTAAGAAAGTGCGAAGTAGATGATCGGAGGATTTAGATGGCAATCGTTCGAAGAAAGGGAACTAGTTCTAGGGAAATACTGTTCGGTAAATTTAGAGAATTAGCATTCAAGAAAGACGATGCGATCAAACTGTTACCTGCATCGTATAACTAGCGTAGCGTCTTTAAGAAGACAGGGGATTTATGGCGATTACAGAGACATAAAGATCGACATTTCCCTCTCGCTTATTTCGCAGGTGGAACAGGATAGAAAATATCAAGTAATCGTACAGACAGTGCCGTGTCTTGCGAGGTATATGTGGTGTCACCGCCAGACACCACACTTGCTAGGTAGTAGCCTTTAAATCGGCCGCTGTCCGGTAGTATACGTCGGACCCGCGTGTCGCCACTATCAGTGATTGCAGACCGAGCGCCGCCACACGGCAGGTCTGGAGAGACTTCCTAGCACTCGCCCCAGTTGTACATCCTACTTTGCTAGCCGTGGCTCACTGTCTACTTACGTTCTCATTTGCCGAGAAGATAGCTAGCATAGCCTTCAGCTACGTCATTTGCTACGACCTAGCAAGGCGCCATATTCAGTTATCATTGATATTGTGAGTCGTGTACTGTCACGAGCGAAGTTCATCATTAATGGATTAGTTAAGTATTCCACCAGCTACGGCCGTTTTTCTCAATTCTATTTCTCTTGTCATGTTCCAGACCTCACGCCAGACTGCGTGAGCTAAAACACGTGCATTTCGGCATCCTTTAGTAACACGGTGTTGGCTCTCCTGCCAACCATAACAGTATATATGAAGGGCTTATTTCAATAGTGGTACAAGTCCATTACCTCCACTTTTCTGCCTGTAATGCTTCTGAAATTAATGATCCTAACAAACAGAAAGAAAGGTTCATCTCTAACAAGAAGCCATATGCTTGAATATTTCTGGTATCTCAACTGCAGATTTTTCAGCGCTCTGTATCTCAAAATACATAAAAATGGGCTTGAACCATTACTGAAATAAGCCCTTCATAATCGTTAGGTGCTGTTATGCTCATAAGATCAAAGATTGATTTGATGTATTTCCCCATTCCTATCTCTTATCAGCTTTTATATTTGTTTCGGCACATCCTAAAACACCAACTATTTTTCTTATATCATCATATGTACACCTCTACCTCTCCTTCCGTCAACTGTACAGTTTCTATCAACGTCACACGGTGAAATACTGTCAGGTACAATCTGGAAATGAGGGTCACATACGAGAGCAAGGTTGTCAGTAAGAACTAATACTTCACATTGGAAGCAATTTTATTGAGAAACTGCAGGCCGAACTATCGGTTTCAGCAGAGAGTGATTTTATTCATACAAAAACCGTAGTTCATCTGCCTATTTATTTGGGTTGACTACTGCACGCTGAAAATATTGACAGTTACATTAAACATTGAATTATGATCAGAAGTGTGATCACTACAATAAAACATTAGTAACCCCTTTAGAAAAGCGTCTGCATTGTACTGCTTACGTTAGAATGTCTAATACATTGCTGATTTTAATACACGGCTTATTCTATTCCAAAAATTTTCACTTTTGTCATAGAAACAGCAATGTCTTACCCTTTGTGGACAGAAAGGAGTGCCAAGGCCGCTACCAGTCACCAAGATTGCCTACCATACTGGTTTCTACTGATTACCAAGCTTGCTTTATGACTCGAAGACAAAAAATCTCTTCTAGCTGAGCACTTCAACAAGTCTGACATGGAAGCGAGAGAATTCGTGGCTAGGTGAAAATACCTGAAGATTCGCCGGGCAATTACAGGGCGGGCAATCTTCCCGCTCCCCTCATCCGACGGCTTTCCCTCTTGCCACTCATATCTGCCTGTTTTGACTATTAATAGTGTTCGAAACATAAGGACGAAAGTAACTTTCGTATGATGTTTCATTGCCAAGTGACATAACTCGATGAAACAGACCACATACAGAAAGAAATGCTACAGTATGTTATAGTAATTAAGGTAACTGAAAGGAATACGCAACGATACGAACAGAAATCAAACTTTTATTTAAAGACCGTTTTTACTGGAGTGATTGTGACTATTGTTAAAACTTTATCAGGTACATCACAGTTCAAGAGTTTGCTGAATGCTTCTCCCGTGATTTCTGCGTTTCCCTTGATTACGGCTGATTCTTTCATCTTTATTCCTTAGCAATGGTGTGGGGGAATAGTAATTTGTAATTGTTTATCAAAGACTTCGAAATAACCTCTAGAATTGGTGTCGTAGTAGTTTTCTTCAATGGAGCTCTGTAGAACCTTTTGATATTGCCTCTTTGTTTTTTGTTTTTTTTGATTAGACAAGAGAATTTGTTCTTGCGTTTTTGAGATTCGTTGCATTTCCTTCTATTTTGCGAGTTTGAAATTTTGTCCAAGCTTGATGGCTTTCATCATGAATTTCATCACATTCCATAGCCCACCATGCATGTTTTTACGATGCTCTACTGAGAGCAATTCTTCAGCATGTTGTTTTAAAAATAGTATTAATTTTTCAAGATTATCCGTTACTATTGTATTTTGTGTGCTTTTCTGATACTTGTCATTTTTGATTAATTTATGTGGGTCACACTTTCTTTTATCTCCAGTTGCTCTCTGTTTTCTTTTCCTTAATGGGGTGAATCTGATTTTGATTTTAACCAAATAATTATCTGTAATTGTGTCTTTTTCTCCCAGTACTTTGAAATTTCGAATTTCTTTATGAAAGAATTCGTCCACGCAGACATGGTCCAGCTGCCACTCTCCTCTTGCCCAATCACGATGTTTCCATTTCATTAGTTTGCTTGGTTTTCCTTTAAAATAAGTAGATCTATAGATTAGCCCATGTGTTCTGCAAATTTCAACTAGTCTTTGTCCGTTTCTATTACTTTTCTTATGTGGAGCCCGTTTTCCTATTATATCTCTCTACTTCTTTTCCGTTCCCAGTTGGGCATTGAAATCCGCTAGTAAGATCTTTACGTTTCTGTTATAGGCTTGATTTACTGTTTGATCCAGGAGATTCCAAAATTTTTCTGCTTCCACCATAGTTTACACAAGAAAATTTTTCTCATTGGTAGAGCCAGGGCTTTTATGATAGTGTGCATCTTGTTTGTGGTTTTCAGAGTTAAAACCGCGATGCATGGAGAAATAAGCTTTAAAATCAGTTATTGAAACTCAAATTTTCAAATTTAGTATAAATCCTGTTCCGAATGGAACGCACTGTTTCATAACTGTGTACTGGCTTTCCATTGTCAATTCTGTAAGGTTCAAATGGATCTTCTGTTGTATTTCTCATTTCTTGGAGTCGTGATATTACGATGTTTTATCTGTCCAATTCATTTGTGTAATGTCTGAGCTTTCAGTAAAGAGTTTATGTTATGTGTTGCAATGTAGTTAACGTGTTTCAGTTTTATTTTCGCGTTATGTGTTTGACAGGAGTTGGGTGACTTTAAATGCTCCGATTCATTTGAGCCTTCTAGTTGGCTACCCACCGCATCCGCTGTAGCCTTGTCCTTCCCTACTGGGTTGGGCGATGGAAATTTTTCTCTAAACTATATTTCATGTTTACTGTCGGAGGCGACCAACCTCGAGTGGAGCAAGCTCCATGTTACAGCTAGGGTTGTTAGCTGCAGAGGATTTTAATTAGCCGCCCTAACATGTGGAACAGACGCTGTTGGGGTACCGCCACTGACATATGCAACCGTCGTGCCTTTCTGTTGGCCTGCCTCGGGTATTTTATTTCCTCAGTATCCACCATATCTGTTGAGCATCCCCCTATCCGTCACCTGGGGAGGCGCTCGGTAGACGACTAACAACTCCCCCGAAGTTTTGTTATTGTACTGAAGACAGTTTATCAATTTAATGTGTTGTCTTAACACATATTATAATATTTCTGGCTGTAAACCCATCATATTCAGGTACAAGAACGTCTACATCTACATCTACATGACTACTCTGCAATGCACATTTAAGTGCTTGGCAGAGGGTTCATCGAACCACAATCATACTAACTGTCTACTATTCCACTCCCGAACAGCGAGCGGGAAAAACGAACACCTAAACCTTTCTGTTCGAGCTCTGATTTCTCTTATTTTATTTTGATGATCATTCCTGCCTATGTAGGTTGGGCTCAACAAAATATTTTCGCATTCGGAAGAGAAAGTTTGTGACTGAAATTTCGTAAAAAGGTCTCGCCGCGACGAAAAACGTCTATGCTGTAATGACTTCCATCCCAACTCGTGTATCATATCTGCCACACTCTGTCCCATATAACGCGATAATACAAAACGAGCTTCCCTTCTTTGCACCCTCTCGATGTCCTCCGTCAATCCCACCTGGTAAGGATCCCACACCGCGCAGCAATATTCTAACAGAGGACGAACGAGTGTAGTGTAAGCTGTCTCTTTAGTGGACTTGTTGCATCTTCTAAGTGTCCTGCCAATGAAACGCAACCTTTGGCTCGCCTTCCCGACAATATTATCTATGTGGTCCTTCCAACTGAAGTTGTTCGTAATTTTAACACCCAGGTACTTAGTTGAATTGACAGCCTTGAGAATTGTACTATTTATCGAGTAATCTAATTCCAACGGATTTTTTTTTGGAACTCATGTGGATCATCTCACACTTTTCGTTATTTAGCGTCAACTGCCACCTGACACACCATACAGCAATCTTTTCTAAATCGCTTTGCAGCTGATACTGGTCTTCGGATGACCTTACTAGACGGTAAATTACAGCATCATCTGCGAACAGTCTAAGAGAACTGCTCAGATTGTCACCCAGGTCATTTATATAGATCAGGAACAATAGATGTCCCAGGACGCTTCCCTGGGGAACACCTGATATCACTTCAGTTTTACTCGATGATTTGCCATCTATTACTACGAACTGCGACCTTCCTGACAGGAAATCACGAATCCAGTCGCACAACTGAGACGTTACCCCATAGCTCCGCAGCTTGATTAGAAGTCGCTTGTGAGGAACGGTGTCAAAAGCTTTCCGGAAATCTAGAAATACGGAATCAACTTGAGATCCCCTGTCGATAGCGGCCATTACTTCGTGCGAATATAGAGCTAGCTGCGTTGCACGAGAGCGATGTTTTCTGAAGCCATGCTGATTACGTGTCAATAGATCGTTCCCTTCGAGGTGATTCATAATGTTTGAATACAGTATATGCTCCAAAACCCTACTGCAAACCGACGGCAATGATATAGGTCTGTAGTTAAATGGATTACTCCTACTACCCTTCTTGAACACTGGTGCGACCTGCGCAATTTTCCAATCTGTAGGTACAGATCTATCGGTGAGCGAGCGGTTGTATATGAGTGCTAAGTAGGGAGCTATAGTATCAGCGTAATCTGAAAGGAACCTAATCGGTATACAATCTGGACCTGAAGACTTACCCGTATCAAGCGATTTGAGTTGTTTCGCAACCCCTAAGGTATCTACTTCTAAGAAACTCATGCTAGCAGATGTTCGTGTTTCAAATTCTGGAATATTCCATTCGTCTTCCCTGGTGAAGGAATTTCAGAAAACTGCGTTCAATAACTCCGCTTTAGTGGCACAGTCGTCGATAACAGTACCATCGGCACTGCGCAGCGAAGGTATTGACTGCGTCTTGCCGCTTGTGTACTTTACATACGACCAGAATTTCTTCGGATTTTCTACCAAATTTCGAGACAATGTTTCGTTGTGGAACCTATTAAAGGCATCTCGCATCGAAGTACGTGCCAACTTTCGCGCGTCTGTAAATTTTAGCCCATCTTCGGGATTTCGCGTTCTTCTGAACATCGCATGCTTTTTCCGTTGCCTCTGCAACAGCGTTCGGACCTTTTTTTGTGTACCACGGGGGATCCGTTCCATCTCTTACCAATTTATGAGGTATGAATATCTCAATTGCTGTTGCAACTATATCTTTGAATTTGTGCCACAACTCGTCTACATTCGCATAGTCAGTTCGGAAGCAATGAAAATTGTCTTTTAGGAAGGCTTCTAGTGGCACTTTATCCGCTTTTTTAAATAAAATTATTTTGCGTTTGTTTCTGATGGATTTGGAAGAAATGGTCTTGAGCCTAGCTACAATGACCTTGTGATCACTAATCCCTGTATCAGTCATGATGCTCTCTATCAGCTCTGGATTGTTTGTGGCCAAGAGGTCAAGTGTGTTTTCGCAACCATTTACAATTCGCGTGGGTTCGTGGACTAACTGCTCGAAATAATTTTCGGAGAATGCATTTAGGACAATCTCGGAAGACGTTTTCTGCCTACCACCGGTTTTGAACAAGTATTTTTGCCAACATACCGAGGGTAGGTTGAAGTCCCCACCAACTATAACCGTATGAGTGGGGTATTTATTTGTTACGAGACTCAAACTTTCTCTCAACTGTTCCGCAACTGTATCATCGGAGTCTGGGGTCGGTAGAAGGAGCCAATTATTAACTTAATTCGGCTGTTAAGTATAACCTCCACCCACACCAATTCGCACGGAGTATCTACTTCGACTTCACTACAAGATAAACCACTACTGACAGACACAAACACTCCACCACCAATTCTGCCTAATCTATCTTTCCTGAACACCGTCTGAGACTTCGTAAAAATTTCTGAAGAACTTATTTCAGGCTTTAGCCAGCTTTCTGTACCTATAACGATATCAGCTTCTGTGCTTTCTATTAGCGCTTGAAGCTCAGGGACTTTTCCAGCGCAACTACAACAATTTACAACTAAAATTCCGACTGTTCCTTGATCCAAGCACTTCCTGTAATTGCCAAGCACCCTTTGACATTGCAGCCCATCCCGCACTTTCCCGAGGCCTTCTAACCTAAAAAAACCGCCCAGTCCACGTCACACAGCCTCCGCTACCCGTGTAGCCGCCAGCTGAGTGTAGTGAACTCCTGACGTATTCAGCGGAACCCGAAACCCCACCACCCTATGGCGCAAGTCTAGGAATCTGCAGCCAATACGGTCGCAAAACCGTCTGAGCCTCTGATTCAGACCCTCCACCCGGCTCTGCACCAAAGGTCCGCAGTCGGTTCTGTCAACGATGCTGCAGATGCTGAGCTCTGCCTTCATCTCGTAAGCAAGACCGGCAGGCTTCACCAAATCAGATAGCCGCTGGAATCCAGAGAGAATTTCCTCAGATCCAAGGCGACACACGTCATTAGTGCCGACATGTGCCACCACCTGCAGCTGGCTGCACCCTGTGCTCTTCATGGCATCCGGAAGGACCCTTTCCACATCAGGAATGACTCCTCCCGGAATGCACACGGAGTGCACACTGGATTTCTTCCCCTCCTTAGCCGCCGTATCCCTAAGGGGCCCCATTACGCGCCTAACATTGGAGCTCCCAACTACCAGTAAGCCCACCCTCTGCGATTGCCCGGACCTTGAAGGCTGAGAATGATCCTCTGAAACAGGGCAGGCGGCTGCATCTGGCTCAGCCAGAGACAGTGCCTGAAACCAGTTTGTCAGACGCACCGGGGAGGCTTTCTGATCAGCCTCCGGGGACGCCTTTCGCTGCCTGCCACGCCTTGGACGTCTTCTTTAGAGCAGTTGAGGAGGTAACAGTGGCAAGATGACGTGTTAGGTAGCGATTACAGATGTTTTGGCCGGTATGGGTATCGATAGAAATATCGCATAAATTGTGATCCTTCTCCGTGATTGGTTGCTGCGTTCGGAAGTAGCGCGCCAAAACGATAAACTTCTGATATTAATATTAGGCAAACTAAGCAGAGGATTTATTTGCATTTCAAATTAAAGCATCTCTCAAGACCATGCTATCATTCCATTATTTCACAAGTATTAACAACCAGCAGAATACTAAACAACTGCTGAACGAAAAGGAAGACGGAGCACTTCGGTGATCTTCGGATCCCGCCTTACTTCGAAGGCGAAGTGGTTCAGCTGTAAGATCGGAGCTAGTTCGGCAGTGTCGGAGGACAGATGTATTGTCGGCCCGGTTCGGTGTCAGTTAAGACTTTATTAGCAAAAAGTGGTTTGTAAATGTGATAGCTGGTTCGGCAGTGACGGAGGACAGACGAGTTGTCCGCTGCATTCGGTGTCAGTTAAGACTTTATTAGCAAACTCTAGGTATGGGAATGTGATTGAGAACAGTGTGATAGTAACTGTGGAAACACGTAGTTAATTATTTTATTGGAGGAAGGAAATTATTTGTGACTCTTGAAGTGGAATTTAATTGTGCAGTTCCTTGTGATCTGTTAACAAAAAGCAAGTGATTTCCTATATAAGCAAACTAATTGGAAATCTAATAATTTCTAAAACACTTTTTTCACTCCAAGAATTTATTACAGCATCAAGATAACAGATTCACGGCCTACGCGCTGTTTTCTGCGCAGGAGACCACAAGTATAGAAGACTGTAGGTTGGTGAAATTAATTGGAACTTATTTACTCCACAGAGGGCTAGGCACTTCAAGTGTACTGCAGTCACGTTACACGTGAGATCAGTGACACGTCGTTTGTGTAACACTGAGGCGGTATGAAGGTGGCAATTTTCGAGAAATGGGATTTATCATAGTAGGTATATACAGCGCGAAGAAAAACTCTCGCACTCGGACTTCGCAGCATGATTCCTTACATGCTTTCAATACAAACATTTCTCTCACAAAATTTCGTCCCGAGCATATTTCCGGCATAAAATGGTCATTAATGGCTAGCAATCCTGCAACACTGTAATGACATGTACAATAACTATCTCGCCCAGCACACACGAGTAGCGCTATACAGGTCGTGCAGTAGGTGGCGTTTTGGGTCGGAAAGTGACAAGAATAACAGTTGCTAATAATCGATCTGACCATTGGGGTATACAGGAAACAGGCAGGCTTGCAATCTAGTAGATGCAGTGGCGCGAAACAATTCGCGCCCACTATGTGCAAAAGGCTTCCATTTCTGTGTTTATAAAATGTAAGTTCAAATGTTTTTTAGAATACCTACTGTAATTGCTGTAGGATATACAACACGACAGACACCGTACAATACAGACTACATTTAGCAAATAAAAACAAATTTGCCTCGAACCAGACTCGAACCCTCGACGTCCCGCATGCTAATCCAAAACACTACCCACTGCAGCAACTGTACAGCACTACGCTGAGACGCTGACAGAGGTGATTACCGTAGATGTGATTACAGCGTTGCCAGACTGCCAATCTTTGACGTCCATTTACTGCCGGAAATACGCCCACGAAGAAATTTTGTGAGAGACGTTTTTGTATGTTAGTATGTGTGGAATTGCGTTGCGTAGTCCGAGTTCGCGAAGTTTTCTTCACCCTGTATATCTCCCTCTCTCTTCTCCTCTCCTTTTCAAATGGCCGTACAATGCTTCGGGAACTATAACTGACCCATACAACTGAAACTGTGTTATTATAGGGATAGATATTTTTCTTTAATAAATATAGATTGTTTGCCAAAGGAAACCCAGACCAGCCCAAACTACTGCCTGAGCCCTACCCAGCCTAGTGTTATGCTTCAGTAGGTACCAGTGTTTGGCCGTGTATTGTGCCAGCATGGAGGCTATGGGGCTGTAGAATACTAAATTAAGGGTTGTGTTTTGCTTTCCTGTCTGCTTTGTCATGTATACGCTGGGTGTAGCATGGCTGTGCAAGGTGAAGCTGTTTCATGGCCAGGCCCCTGCAAGCACCGTGGTAGAGCATCGCAGCAGGTTTGGGAGATCATGAGTGAGCCTTTGAAGTTGATATCGGCAGATTGGACGGAAGTGAGTAGTGAATTAAACAGTATCTGGTAGCCTCTCTTGAAGCTGAACTAGTGTTACAGTTTTTCGGAGGTGCGTCAACTTCCTGGGGCCAGGTACGAAGTTGGAAGCAAGGGACACACGCTACATGATTAGAATTAAGGACTTCTTAGTAACTGAGGAAGGGGAAACTGTGCTAGCACTGACTGCAATATCGAGACGTCAACCGCGTCTTTCATGCTAGGTAGTTGGATGGATTTAATCTAGTGTTTGGGATCTAGGGTAGCTGGGTTTCGCAGGTATTGTCATGAACAGTCCTAACCTATTTTCTTGGTTTCTGATTGGGAGTTTCTCTTACTGCTGGGTATGACGCTATTTCCCCGTCCCTGTCCGAGAGCGGAAGACAGGACCGGTGTCTATATTTTATTTCTACATTGTGTGTTTAAGTGTACCTCGGCATGGCATCTTTCGGCCACGGGTTCAAATCTTCGTTGCGTGTATTATTATTTCTATTATTATGAGCGCACGTGTCTGCTGTGCTGCTATATTGTGCATGTCTTTGGCCAGAGTATGAGCTTGTACTGTTTCTCCTGGGTGGACTTCGCTTTAAAAACTGTAAACTAAATATTACGATAAATTTTATAAACAATCGACAAGTACGCCAAAATAGAAGAGACAGAAGTACAAAGGACATGTTATTCCATGGAATCTTGGGATTCTATGCATGAACTATCTTTCCTTTGTCATTCGCTTATTTTATCTGCTTGGATTCTGACCTAAGAGGACGTTCTTCTGTAAATCTCATATTGCTGTACCGGCTGATAATGTAAGTTGTACTTAAAACCCGAAAAATATAATGGTTATTTTGTCAAAAGAATTTGTGTATGTGGTCAATCTGTTGTGAGTCTGATACCTAGACTTCGTTAAGTAGATATGGGCCTTAACAAAGATTTGTCATTGTTAGGCGCCATCTAAAAAAAAATATTTAACATTTTTCTTTTAGCTCATCTACGACACGTGTTGTCGGTTAGGACAATTAAATTTATTTCAGATCCCAGGAGACCGGACGGAGCTACTAACAATTTAACAATTTATTTACAGGTTTTCTTTATATATCGAGGATAACATCCCAGACAGAAAAGGTCTGGTCACAGGATTGCAGTTCCATTTTAGGATTTCATGTGTAGATGTTACTCCTGTTATCTTATATTGGGGAATCGAGACGAAACCACGATAAGTTTCATATTACATTAGTGTTCATCTAACAGACTTGACAAATATTCTCTGGTGCAACAAACACACGGCTTCTCATGAGACTGGAATAATATCTGTAGTGGTGCGAAATAAGAAAAGGACAATTAATTATCGTCGATTACGTAACTACCCTTAGAACTGAGCTAGTTTAGTGAGTGCTTATACACGTCGGGCTAAATTAAACAACATATTACACTGTTAATATTCCTACATTAGTTATTTCTCTTTTATGCTGAGCCATTGCATTAATGTGTGTTTCCTTTTGTTGTATAAGTCACGGCTCATATTTTATTTTATTATATAACACTAATAGTCTCAAATATAACAAAATTTTTACTTTATTATATTACAGGCTCAGAGGCATTTGTGCTGCAGCTACATTCATGGACAGATGCGCTGGCATGGCGCGAAACCCTGGAGATCAGTCACCTGTTCTTGCTCGCTCTTAGGAAACATCTTCTCACAGCCAGCACCATGACCAAGCAGGGGCTGCCGAGATGCCCGCGGTGTTGCTGGTGGCCAGTGCAGGGCGGTGTCAATGGCTGACGTTGATGCAGTGGGCTGTGTGTGGAGTGGGGACAGTGGAACAGGATGTGCGACGATGGTTGACAGACAATGGGGTAGCACTGGGCCTGAACTGGAACACTGGCCCGAATTGTAAAATTGTGTGGTAGGCCAAAGGTGTGTCAGGGGCCGCAGTAGGAGCTGCAGGGATGGAACAAGGAATCGACGGCGCATGGCCAATGGGAACAAAGGCTACTGCAGAGTCTGGAGAACAGGGACATGAATCGACTAACGAACTACATGGTGCACACCTGAAGAGTGTGGACACGAAAGACCAGGAGGGAAGTTGAAATCGTTACACATGGTGCGCCATAGTTCTAAACTATCTCTTCTACAGGAAAGCTGGGGAGTTCCGAAATCTTATCAGTCGGTGCATCAGTGGTTACAGTGTATCAGATGAGGTATTTAATGCTCGCTGTCATCCCACTTTCCACTGTCTGGATATGATCCCAAGAGGCCAGACAGAGGATTAACAGGAGGAATTGATACCACATGTAACTATGACACATTTCTCTATCATTGGCATTACTTACAGTGGCTTATATACTGTCTGACTTATCGCTAGTGACCAATTGACACCTGCTTCTGATACCTGCAAGAAATCTCATCCAGGGATAACATTCTGGCTACATTCTGGAAAGATGACCAATGTAATGGCTGTGCCTGTCATTGATAGATATCCTCACAACCCAGGTTTCTGTCCGCTGGATGAACTTTCCTTTAGAAACAGTCAGTACTTTGGTCATTGAAGCTCTATACATAGTCATCTTCATCTCGCGATGATGGCATCCAGTTTGGGCCTCTGGCGAGCATCGAGAAACCCTGTTTGTCCCAGTTAAACAGTTATCTTACTGATCTATCTTTCAAAAATATACAACCAAGTAATGTTCTCAAGTGTAGCAGCACAGTTTAGCATAAAACAGTTACTTAGCATATCAGACCGTTAGACCCAGAAGAAGGGTCAGCGCAACCCTGTCCGAAACGCTGGTTTTCCTGTATAATTCGTAATGTTATAACGTGTTAGCATACCCGAAACCGTTTTTATGTCAACTGACACTGGCAATGGGAGTATAGGTGTTTGAATATATAGATAGTCCTTTTTTTTGGTCATCAGTCTACTGACTGGTTTGATGCGGCCCGCCACGAATTCCTTTCCTGTGCTAACCATTTCATCTCAGAGTAGCACTTGCAACCTACGTCCTCAATTATTTGCTTAACATATCCCAATCTCTGTCTTCCTCTACAGTTTTTGCCCTCTACAGCTCCCTCTAGTACCATGGAGGTCATTCCCTCATGTCTTAGCATATGTCCTATCATCCTATCCCTTCTCCTTATCAGTGTTTTCCACATATTCCTTTCCTCTCCGATTCTGCGTAGAACCTTCTCATTCCTTACCTTATCAGTCCACCTCATTTTCAACATTCGTCTATAGCACCACATCTCAAATCCTTCGATTCTCTTCTGTTCCGGTTTTCCCACAGTCCATGTTTCACTACCATACAATTCTGTAGTCTAGACATACATCCTCAGAAATTTCTTCCACAAATTAGGGCCGGTATTTGATATTAGTAGACTTCTATTGACCAGAAATGCCTTTTTTGCCATAGCGAGTCTGCTTTTGATGTCCTCCTTGCTCCATCCGTCATTGGTTATTTTACTTCCTAGGTAGCAGAATTCCTTAACTTCACTGACTTCGTGACCATCAATCATGATGTTAAGTATCTCGGTGTTCTCATTTCTACTACTTCTCATTACCTTCGTCTTTCTCCGATTAACTCTCAAACCATACTGTGTACTCATTAGACTGTTCATTCCGTTCAGCAGATCATTTAATTCTTCTTCACTTTCACTCAGGATAGCAATGTCATCAGCGAATCGTATCATTGATATCCTTTCACCTTGTATTTTAATTCCACTCCTGAACCTTTCTTTTATTTCCATCATTGCTTCCTCGATGTACAGATTGAAGAGTAGGGGCGAAAAGCTACAGCCTTGTCTTACTCCCTTCTTAATACGAGCACTTCGTTCTTGAGCGTACACTCTTATCATTCCCTCTTGGTTGTTGTACATATTGTATATGACACGTCTCTCCCTATAGCTTACCCCTACTTTTTTCAGAATCTTGAACAGCTTGCACCATTTTATATTGTCGAACGCTTTTTCCAGGTCGGCGTCAGAATTGCCTCTCTCGTGCCTTTACTTTTCCTAAAGCCAAACTGATCGTCACCTAGCGCATTCTCAATTTTCTTTTCCATTCTTCTGTATATTATTCTTGTAAGCAGTTTCGATGCATGAGCTGTTAAGCTGATTGTGCGATAATTCTCGCACATGTCAGCTCTTGCCGTCTTCGGAATTGTGTGGATGATGCTTTTCCGAAAGTTAGATGGTATGTCGCCAGAATCATATATTCTACACATCAACGTGACTAGTCGTTTTGTTGCCACTTCCCCTATTGATTTTAGAAATTCTGATGGAATGTTATCTATTCCTTCTGCCTTATTCGACCGTAAGTCCTCCAAAGCTCTTTTAAATTCCGATTCTAATACTGAATACCCTATCTCTTCTAAATCGTTTCCTGTTTCTTCTTCTATCACATCAGACAAATCTTAACCCTCATAGAGGCTTTCAATGTATTCTTTCCACCTATCTACTCTCTCCTCTGCATTTAACAGTGGAATTCCTGTTGCACTCTTAATGTTAGCACCGTTGCTTTTAATGTCACCAAAGGTTGTTTTGACTTTCCTGTATGCTGACTCTGTCCTTCCGACAATTATATCTTTTTCGTTGTCTTCACATTTTTCCTGCAGCCATTTCGTTTTAGCTTCCCTGCACTTCCTATTTATTTCATTCCTCAGGGACTTGTATTTCTGTATTACTGATTTTCCCGGAACATGTTTGTACTTCCTCCTTTCATCAACCAACTGAAGTATTTCTTCTGTTACCCATGGTTTCTTCGCAGCTACCTTTGTACCTATGTTTTCCTTCCCAACTTTTGTGATGGCCCTTTTTAGAGACGTCTATTCCTCTTCAACTGTGTTGCCTACTGCGCTATTCCTTATTGCTGTATCTATAGCGTTAGAGAACTTCAAACGTATCTCGTCATTCCTTAGAACTTCCGTATCCCACTTCTTAGCGTATTGATTCTTCCTGACTAATGTCTTGAACTTCAGCCTACTCTTCATCACTACTATATTGTGATCTGAGTCTATATCTACTCCTGGGTACGCCTTACAATCCAGTATCTGATTTCTGAATCTCACCATGATGTAATCTAATTGAAATCTTCCCGTATCTCCCGGTCTTTTCCAATTATACCCCTATTAGATTTTCGTCCCCCTTTACATACTGCATTACCCTTTCAATATCCTCATACACTTTCTCTGTCTGTTCATCTTCCGCTTGCGACGTCGGCATGTATACCTGAACTATCGTTGTCGGTGTTGGTCTGCTGTCGATTCTGATTAGAACAACCCGGTCACTTAACTGTTCACAGTAGCACACCCTCTGCCCTACCTTCCTATTCATAACGAATCCTACACCTGTTATACCATTTTCTGCTGCTTTTGATATTACCCGATACTCATCTGACCAGAAATCCTTGTCTTCCTTCCACTTCACTTCACTGACTCCTACTATATCTAGATTGAGCCTTTGCATTTCCCTTTTCAGATTTTCTAGTTTCCCTACCACGTTCAAGCTTCTGACATTCCACGCCCCAACTCGTAGAACATTATCCTTTCGTTGATTATTCAATCTTTTTCTCATGGTAACCTCCCCCTTGGCAGTACCCTCACGGAGATCCGAAGGGGGGCTATTCCGGAATATTTTGCCAGTGGAGAGATCATCATGACACTTCTTCAACTACAGGCCACATGTCCTGTGCATACACTTTGTTGTTGTTGTGGTCTTCAGTCCTGAGACTGGCTTGATGCATCTCTCCATGCTGTAGTACCTACTGCAACCTACATCCTTCTGAATCTGCTTAGTGTATTCATCTCTTGGTCTCCCTCTACGATTTTTACCCTCCACACTGCCCTCCAAAGCTAAATTGTTGATCCCTTGAGGCCTCATTACATGTCCTACCAACTGATCCCTTCTTCTGGTCAAGTTGTGCCACAAGCTCCTCTTCTCCCCAATCCTATTCAATACCTCCTCATTAGTTATGTGATCTACCCATTTAATCTTCAGCATTCTTCTGTAGCACCACATTTCGAAAGCTTCTATTCTCTTCTTGTCCAAACTATTTATCGTCCATGTTTCACTTCCATACATGGCTACACTCCATACAAATACTTTCAGAAATGACTTCCTGACACTTAAATCTATACTCGATGTTAACAAATTTCTCTTCTTCAGAAACGCTTTCCTTCCCATGGCCAGTCTACATTTTATATCCTCTCTACTTCGACCATCATCACTTATTTTGCTCTCCAAATACCAAAACTCCTTTACTACTTTAAGTGTCTCATTTCCTAATCTAATTCCCTCAGCATCACCCGACTTAATTTCACTACATTCCATTATCCTCGTTTTGCTTTTGTTAATGTTCTTCTTATATCCTCCTTTCAGGACACTGTCCGCCGGCCGCGGTGGTCTCGCGGTTCTAGGCGCACAGTCCGGAACCGTGCGACTGCTACGGTCGCAGTTTCGAATCTTGCCTCGGGCATGGATGTGTGTGATGTCCTTAGGTTAGTTAGGTTTAAGTAGTTCTAAGTTCTAGGAGACTGATGACCACAGCAGTTGAGTCCCATAGTGCTCAGAGCCATTTGAACACTGTCCATTCCATTCAACTGCTCTTCCAAGTCCTTTGCTGTCTCTGACACAATTACAATGTCATCGGCGAACTTCAAAGTTTTTATTTCTTCTCCATGGGCTTTGATACCTACTCCGAAATTTTCTTTTGTTTCCTTTACTGCTTGCTCAATATACAGATTGAATAACATCGGGGAGAGGTTGCAACCCTGTCTCACTCCCTTCCCTATCACTGTCTCCCTTTCATGTCCCTCGACTCTTATAACTGCCATCTGGTTTCTGTACAAATTGTAAATAGCATTTCGCTCCCTGTATTTTACCCCTGCCACCTTTAGAAATTGAATGAGAGTATTCCAGTCAACATTGTCAAAAGCTTTCTCTAAGTCTACAAATGCTAGAAACGTAGGTTTGCCTTTCCTTAATCTTTATTCTAAGATAAGTTGTAAGGTCAGTATTGCCTCACGTGTTCCACTGTTTCTAAGGAATCCAAACTGATCTTCCCCGAGGTCGGCTTCTACGAGTTTTTTCATTCGTCTGTAAAGAATTCGTGTTAATATTTTGCAGCTGTGGCTTATTAAACTGATTGTTCAGTAATTTTCACACGTTATGTGTCTTTAATGCAGTGGTTTCCATTGCCTTCTGCATCCTCATGTCGTTGATCATTGCTGATTCTTCCGCCTTTAGGGGAAATTTCCCAACCCTAGCACAAGAGAGTGCCCTGAACCTCTATCCGCTCTTCCGCCCTCTTTGACAAGGCCGTTGGCAGATTGAGGCTGACTTCTTATACCAGAAGTCTTCGGATGCCACTGCTGATTATTTATCAAAATTTAGGTAGTGACGGGGACCGAAGACGTTTTGATTATGAATCAAAGACGCTACCCCTAGACCACGGGTACATAGTCTTAATATTTTAAAAGAAATGGGGTTTTAATGAGTTTATGGCTCTGCACACAGCTAGTTTCAAAGGTAAACGAAAGTTTGGTCTTAATGATTCAAACAATGTCGAGGGTTAAAAAATTATTGCGACTGAAAAAAAATAATTACAAAGGGAGTCTCATAGGGTTCAATTTTGGGTCTACTTCTCTTTCATACATACGTGAATGACATTCTACTCAACATTCAAAAAGAAGAAATAGCACTTTTAGCTGATGATGCTAGTGTTATAAGAAATCACATTACAAGAGAGAAAGCAACAGAAAAGTAGTAAAGGATATTGTTCAAAGAATCATAAACCAGTTCTCGGGAAAGGGACTCTCTCGAAATTATGAATAAAAGAAAAAAAGGAAAAAAGCACATTCCATTCTGTACAACAAATAGACTCTTATTAATAATAAGTAAGTAGGGTAGAATGCTCCAGTATTTGTGGTTACATACTGACGAAAACTTGAACTGGAAGAAGCATCTTACCAAACTTCTCAAACAATTAAGTTCAGGTAGATTTGCACAATGTATGATTGTTGATCTTGGAAACAAACGAATTAACCTTGTCACCTATTTACATGTTTCCACTGAATAATGTCTTGTGGAATAATTTTCTGGTGTAGCTCACCACTAAAGAAAGAAGGTATTGAATGCACAAAAAACGAGCAGTAACAATAACATGTAGTGTTCATCCACTACCGTCTTGTAGGTACCTCTTCAAGGAACTAGCCATTTTAAATACACCATCACAATACATATACTCGATAATGATATTCGTCATAAATAATCGGTTACAATTTGAGAAGAAGGCGTTGAGATTGTGTCTTCCCGATCAAGAATTTCACGTCTGTTCGCTAGAGGACGTTCGGAAGTTAGAAATCCAGTGCCAGTACAACGGTTGCGGGCCAGTTAGAATACAGTATTTGCGTAAAATCCTTCCCGTATGAATCAGTGAGTGTATTATTGATCAAGGTTCTTCTTCTTTCTTTCCTCTTTTTCTTTCTTCAAATCCGAACACTGCAAAGAAAGTTTTCTGTTGTTTCAATGACATCACAAAGCTCGCGTCGTACCATCTCTTGAGATTTGTTTGTCAGAAGGAAGACGGAGATTTAATGTTCAGTCAACAACAGGTCGTCGTGGACAAAATATAAGCTGGGTTTGTTTAAAGATGAGAAACGAGAACATTCGTGTTCTAGAAACGCCAAATCCCAAAATTTGATTAATAAATGAAATAAATTCCTCAAACGACTCTGCAATCGCTATAACTTCCTTTTGAAAACGAAATCGTTTAGTTCGTTTAGCATGTTTCTTTCATTTATTACGACGTTTTGGATACTGCTGTTATCACACAAAAACAAAGTTCAGTGTCAGTTTCAGTGGAATCCATATTTAAGGAGGCCTGCATCATCTCCTTCGTCGATCTTCAGCCTTTATTGAGTGGGATGAAAGAAACAAGCTGAAAAAGTTCGAAATATGAGCTGTGCAATTTTTAATATATTTGTTTAATCAGCACGAGTTCGTAAATTGCAACGAGATATGTCCTGCCAGGAAAGTTTACGTTCGTATATCACTTACAAGGGAGGCGTTGGAGGGCATTACGTTGAGAATTAAGAAAGATTGTGTTCCAATACGACTAAAAAACGCATTCATTTAGTATCAGAGCAAAATTAGAAAGTTTTTATCTCCTTAAGAAGCTATTTTTGTCATTGTGAGTCACTCGACTACTCTCCCAAATTAATTTTGTAAAGATTGTCTTCATAATTCCGTTACAATGAGGTGCAGCAAAATTCCTTATTATTCTGCGGAGCGCAACGATGAATACGTTCATTAACAGGATGAAAAGACGGGATGTTCTTAAAATCACAGAAGTGGGTTAGCACTAATTAAAGCACGAAAGGGCTGTCTGTGGCTGAGTTTCAGTTTGTAAAAAAGGAAACATGGTTGCCGAACAAGCTGCCTTATTGTGCTGTTTGAGTTCGTGCTTGCAGCAGGTGGTGCGATGAAAACTCCGGCCGCGGCCTCCACAACATAGCCAGCACGCGATTTCAAGGCAGCGTGAAGTTAACCTCATGTCGAATTTTTCATGTACATGTAACACACAAAGTTATGTTTTAGATACTTTATGTCTTCAACAGAAACAATGAGAATAACAGAAGCCAGATTGATGGAGCATAAAACGAGTTTTCGAAGCTCAGCCAGTCATACAGCTAGAAATTTTTCAATAATTCTCCATGAAGATATCATAGTGCTGACATAAAAGTAATTATATATATATATATATATATATATATATATATATATATATATATATATATATATATACTAAGATGGTATCTGGTTTTTCGGACATGTCCGAAAAACCAGATACCATCTTAATACATATATAGGTAAGGCTCACCGGCCACTTGACCATCTTCTTCTTCTGTACGAATGCACAAACAGTGGCCGAACTCTTACGAGAATTGGCAACGCGCCGCGAGTAATGAGTAGAATGGGCGGGGGCACTACGAATGTAGTGCGGGACAATACGTTAGGAATGTGGGTTTCGCGGGAGGCGTGCCAGAGATAAATCCCTGTAGTCGCACTATCCTCTGTGTCCTCGGTGGCTCTCTGTAATAAAAAAACTGAGTTAATCTATCAACAACGAACCTAAACGGGTGTCTTAGGACGTCCGCCCCGAGCAAATCGACGGTCGGGGCACACATTTTCATGTGTCCCCGTTGACGTATGTCAACACCTGTAAGCAGCTAAGGGTGTTCATTTCATTGTAATTTCGTAAAAGTAATTAGCACAGCGCACTTTTTCTAGACTACTCAGATTTAGTTTAAAATAAAATAAAGCAAACAGAAGTACCAGTTGTTTCACCAAGTGCAAATATCCTACCCTTTCCTTTTCAGTCTGTAATCATAGTACACATTTTAGGAAGTACATAAGGTCTTCAAACGTTAGACATTTTAAACTGTACTCTTTCTTAAGTGTCTCTGAAAATCTGATACTGTTGTGGTACATGGTGAACATCAATAAAATCGACAAACTGTATGTACGGATTCCTGACTGGAAATGTAGGAGAAAAGATCCGGTGAACATGTGTCCGGAAATGAGTCATTTCATCAGATGGCGCTGACGAATGACTGTTCCTCTGACCAAGTTTGGTGTGTTTTTTGTGAGTTGTAGGTTGTGTGATTAACGCAGCATAGTATAAGCAGCACAATGGTCCGGTACCAAAGTTGGGAACAAGCGGAGATTGTGTTAGTGCGTGGCCAAGCAGATGGAAACGGTCGAGAGGCAACAATGCTATCCAGAACGAGTACCCTTACAGACACCAACCACATCGCACAACTTTTCAAGTTCTTTTCGGGCGTTTTTGTGATCGTGGGTCCTTTCAGACAGACGAACGTGCAACGTGGCGGCGGACTGTGAGTACATCAGATTTTGGTGACCTGGTGTGCAGACCCCTCAACAGCGTGTTCACGGCGACTGTGACGCTGTTCGGAGAGAGACCACAACGTGCGAAAGAGTGCTTAAGTCCATGATGACAGGTATGAACGCGTCCATTGCATCCCATGAAGTTCACTTTGAACACCTGTCGTACATGGGTGCGCTGCAGCTCTGTACGTGTTCCGGGACGATTTGATTTTGTTGGATGCACAACGTCCGTTTTCGGAACCTTGTTTCCTCAATTTGCAGTCAGGAATCCATCCTTGCATTTTGACAGTTTTATTATTGTTCATCCAGTATATTTGGCTATACTAAAATACATACACAGACGATAGCCGGTAACAGGGTACACAATGCACTAGTCGATTTTCTTTACCTTTTTCAAACATTTTTTGAATTTAGAACGCCCTTGGTTTTCCTTTTTACGCAAATCATTAATGAAGTTTTTTGTATCCGGGTCGCGCTCCAGCTACTGCCGGGTCTGGGTGCTGACGAGTCCTCTCCATTTCGCTCGGTCCTCCCACCACTTTTCTTCCTCCACTTGCTGCCAGGACACAGCTCTCCTTTACACAGATATTCTCATTCCTGTTTTCCACCGTGTTTGGGCGCACTCTAGGTCTTTGTCCATCCATCTTTTTTTGTTCTTCCATAAGGTGGGGAAGTCTCTGCACACGCACCCTCTAACAGGCCCGTAGCATCTTAGTCTCTTTTTTTTCGATTTCTTCTCTCATATCTTGTTTAAGGTGCTTTCTAATATCTACATTCCTTACTTTGCCCAATCTTGTTTTTCCCTTCACTGCTTTGAGAAATTTCATTTCTCCTGCTTGCAGTCTGCTCCCGTCCCTTTCTGACGTTATCCATGGTTCTCCTCCATAGGTGACAACAGCGATTGTGATGCCACACCAAATCATTAACCTGGCCTCAAGGAGGTACGGTCCCCTTCCCTATTTCTCCACTGGGGTAATTCCTGTCTGGCGCCACGTTTCCACGTCCGGGGGGGGGGGGGGGGGGGGGGGGAAGGGGCATCCTACTTTCAGTAGGCCAGAGGAGTGATAAGATGGCTGAGTTCAGGCAGGGATCCAGACCATTGGGGTATAACAGGGAACCCATGCAAAGGGTTACGGGTGAAGACCTTAATGGCAGCGACGACGGAGAAGAATGACTTCGGAAAGGCGAAGCTGGCAGATGAGGCAACCCTCCTTTCTGGGGGTTAAACGAGAAGGGTAGCACTGCCTTTTGGTGGAGGAGAAACTCCAAAAGTTAAGGGAGACAACCTCAACAGAAAATACTTTGTTGCGTTAGGTCTAGCAAGCCAGTAGGAAAGTCTTCATACATTGCTTTCAAAACACAATGAAGATTATGAAAGCATTTTTAGTAATTGATTTCTGATAGTATGTAGGAATAGTATGTACGTACCTGAAATTTGCTTTTGTGAGAATCGAGACAGCGGTGAGCTTAGAATGTTTTACTGCATGTTTATACACTGAAGCGCAAAAGAAACTGGTATGGGCATGTGTATGCCGTCACCACACTCGTCACACGGCTCATAACTGCTGAACCTGGGCAGTGCCGGGCTGCCATACAAACAGCGCTCACCACACTGTTTACACCCATACATGGATAACACGCCACACCTGGTCAGCATCACAAACAACCAGACACTGACACAGATCCTGTTCTGGAGTGTAGACGGGATCAACAACAAAAGGGCGGAATTTGCCGCGCTCATGGAGCGTAAGGGTATCCTTATCGCACTACTGAGCGAAACTAAGCTCAAACCACGCAAACAACTAAACTTCACCGACTACTGCGTCTATCGTACCGACCGGCCGGACGGCTCCGGTCATGGCGGAACAGCCATTATCATACACAAAGACATAGAACACACAAACATAGGGCTCCCTGAACTTGAAAAACTAGAGGCAATCGCCGTCAGGGTCATGTTCAACCGTGCCTACACTACATTGGTGTCAGTATACAACAGCCCTAAAAACATCAAAACATCAGCACAATACTAAACATATCACCTCGCGTAATCGCCGCTGGAGATCTTAACGCAAAACACCCGGACTGGAACTCACGAATATGAAACTCCAACTGAAAGAAACTATAGCGCCGACCGAAGCGACGCACATTCCCTACCGGAGGGGACACAGGCCAGAAGTGTTAGACATGGCCCTCATCAAGGGCGTAACAACAACACTCAATGTTGCCGTTGAAAACGATCTGCCCTCAAATCACCAACCCGTTATACTGTACATTGAAGAAACACTGCAGCACATGGAACAACGCAGGATGTTAGATTACAGGCGCGCGAATTGGACCCAGTTCAAGGAAACGCTTGACAGTCGCAACCCACCCACCCACTCGATTAACGAGACAGCCCTAATTGACGAGGCAGTTGAAACCCTCACCGGCGCGTTCCAGGACGCAATAGCCGACACCATACCAATCCGCACACCACAACAACACAGTGCTGCCCTGCCCCAGGAAATCCTGAGCCTAATCTCAATGAGGAACCGCGTCAGGAGACATTGACAGCGTACCAGGCGCCAGCACTTCAAACAGCACATTAACAGGCTCCAGGGTATAATCCGGGAAAAAATACAAACATTTAAGACACAACAGTGGGACCAGAAACTCGAAGGGTTGGACACCACGCGACCTGGCGTGTGGCAGCTGGCCCGACACTTCACCAGGGAGAAACTGTACACCCCGACGTTACAATGGCCCGACGGACCAGCATATTCTGCGGAAGAAAAAGCGGAACTGATGGCCCTCATACTCGCAGTGTCATTCACACCGAACCTGGATCCCTCAGACCCAGCGTTCACACTTGCTACGAACCAGGAGGTCACACGCATTTTGGCCCAACCAGCGCACAACATCATCCGACAAGGTAGTACAACTTTAGTCAAATGGGCCATTATGCACACCACCGCTAGGAAGGCCCCTGGTCACGATGGCATTCAAAACCGTATCCTCCAGGAGATCACGGACAAAGCTGTAGACTACCTAACACACATCACGAATGCCATACTCAAGCACCAACACTTCCCCGCCTTATGGAATTCGGCCAAGGTTTTGATGTTCAGGAAGCCGGGGAAAACCTCTCCCTCCCACAAAATTACCGACCCATCAGTCTGCTGAGCGCGCTCAGCAAGATCGTTGAGAAGGTAATATTAAAACGACTCACCAGGCACTGTTTCACAAACGACACGCTGAGACCGGAGCAATTCGCTAGAATTGCAGCCGTCTTCCTGTGTCATGTTTAACTTAATTTAATTAATTCCTTCATTAATGAAGTGTACCAGCGCTATCTTCTGCCTTGTGGCTGTTGACGATCCGGTAACCTGCCCTTCTCTTTGACGTAGTTTTCGGCAGTGTATTCTCCTCGCCGTGTTGATACTGTCCAGCAAGGCGTGTAGTTCGACAGCTGAGGTGATGTTGGTAGTTTTGAGCGTTTATTTTGACTTGGCTGCATTGGGCACCAGTATTCAGAACGTTGTGGTATTGACGTATTGTTGTCAATTTGCTGGTCGGGTATAGCAGAACTGATCTTGTTGGTTGGTTCGTCGGCTGGCTGTCGGTTGGGTTGTCTTCTGATTAAGAGGTTGTCGGTCTGCCTGCCTGTCTCACCTAAACGTGCATTAGTGTTACCTTCTCAGGCCGACCCTTGGAACCTTCTGAGCGCCGCTCATTGTGTTTCACATAGTGATTTCCTTTTTAGTCTTAAGTACTCTATGTAGCCTTCAGTCGAGTTTTAGCTTATTAAAATTGCAAGGATTCTTCTTAGGCCTTAAGCCGTAAAAAATTGTTTCTTATTTGGTATGTGGCTTTCAGCCGAGTTTCAGCCTTTCAATATTAAAACTGAAAATTCTTTATGTCTAGGCTTTAAGCCGGAAATTTGTTTCAATTTGGTGTGTGGCTTTCAGACGAGTTTTCAGCCTTTTCAAATCAGAAGTTGAAATATTTTGTGTAGACCTTAAGCCATAAGGAATATTTTCTAGTTTGTATGTAGTCTTCAGCCAGGTTTTCCAGTTTCTTTCTCTGGGCTTTAAGCCGTGAGATTGTATCGGTTTCATATGTGGCAAAGAAAAAAGAAAAAAATGGTTCAAATGGTCTGAGCACTATGGGACTTAACTTCTGAGGTCATCAGTCCCCTAGAACTTAGAACTACTTAAACCTAACTAACCTAAGGACATCACACACATCCATGCACGAGGCAGGATTCGAACCTGCAACCGTAGCGGTCTCGCGTTCCAGACTGTAGCGCCTAGAACCACTCGGCCACTCCGGCCGGCTTCATATGTGGCCCTCAGCCGAGTATTCATGTTAAGCATTTTAGGATAAAGCCTTTAGCCTAAATTAGAAGATCTTCCCTTTAGGACTTAACCTGTAAAATTGTTTTCTGAGTGGTGTGTAGCACTTAGCCAAGTTTTAATCTGTCTTAAATTAAAAATTTAAAATCCTTGACTTGCCCTTAAGTCATAAGATTGTTATTCCTTAGTATGAGGCCTTCAGCTGCGTTTTGCACGAAATATTTTTAGATATGGCCTTCAACTTTTTCAAATTGACGGCTGATCCTCGTAGGGCTTAAGCCATTAAACTGTTTTGTTGATATGGAGCCTTCAACCGAGTTTTAAGCCTATTTAGACTTAACATAGAAAATCTGTCTAGGCCTTAAGCCGTAACATTGTCCCTGATTAATGTGTGGCCTTCAGCCGAGTTCTATGGGAAAAATTTAAGCTAAGGCTTTCGGTCTATTTATATTGAAGATATTTTTTTTTTCTTAAGAAGTGGAACCTCCAGAAGAACTCCTGTATCTCAATTCCTTGCTTGTGCCTTGGATTTTCGGTGTGGCCTTCAGCCGGTCTAAATTAGATCAAACGAGGTCTTTCGTTAAAACTTCGAGAGTTTTTGATTCTTTGCTTGTGTGATTGTCTCTTTTAAGAAACAAAGTTTATATGTTGAGTGGAACTGAAAGTAACTTATTTTGGCCCCTTTCCACAAATATAATTTCATCTTCTTTGTCCTGCTAGCCCAGGGATTTCAAACATTTTGTGCTTTGACTAACTGATATCAGTCTTGTATTAGTATCAAACTGCGCAAACCCCCATCTTTTACATTTGGCCAAACACAATCTAGTAGCTGTTATGAACCATTTTTAAATCAAAAAAGTTTATGAAACCGGCAAACATAGAAACGACTCCCTATTTAAATAACTGAATTACCGTAAAATGATTATTGTTTTCCCAGTACCATAAACTGAGTTGTTGCACTTTACAAATTTCCCAAGAGTGTGATTCATCCCCACTTTCTACAGCCAGAGTTCTCACACTGAAGCATACGCAGCTAATATACAAACAATATTTATTCATTAAATGCTTAGCATTCACACGATAATTCACATTAATTATTAAAACTGTTAAATCAACACCAATTAATGAAAGCCGTAAGAGTCACGAAAGATGAAGTATAATTTAGAAAATATTTATTTAGATTATTTAGGGATTTTGCCTGTAAGATGCTGACACGTTTCGGTTACAGCAGTAGCTACTTGCAGCTACTCGCTGAATGCACATCCGTCACGCGGAAACTGTGACTCATTGTCTGTATCATCTGGTCATTACCGTCTCATGCACACACACACACACACAGACACACACACACACACATGTGAGTTACAAGAACCTACACCTCAAGTGGTTAGTTTTGGATATTCACCCCATTAGGAACCACTGTGATCCAATCTGTAGAAAGTCCACCTATGGAAAGTACAGCATTCTGCAGTAAATCGAGCACAACTTAGATGCGAGAAATGTGCCAGAGAGTACTCAGAAACGGCAAATTAATCATAAAACCCATTGACCAACATGTAAGTAGTAACAAGACTTAGACCTTTTTGTCTTTGCCGAAATCACAAACACCTTCATGATTCAAGTACTTGAAGGAAAGGAAGGAAGGAAGATTGGATTTAACGTCCCATCGACATCGACGTCGAGAGATGAAGCACAAGCTCTGATTGTATCAAGGATGACGAAGGAAATCGGCGGTGCCCTTCAAAGAAACTATCCCGGCATTTGTCTGGAGCGATTTAGGGAAGTCACGAAAAACCTAGATCTGGACGGCCGTACGCTTGGTTGAACTGCCATCCTCCCACATGCGAATCCAGTGTGCTAACACTGCGCCCTCTCGCTCGATCTCAGATACTTGAAACAAGATCCTCTCTCTTAGGTAACATAATACTTCTTACCGTACCACCCAAGGTCACATTGAAGTAGTTACTTTGCAGTGGAATGTATGCTATTATGAATCTTCCTGAGACATTTGGTGCAACCGTCGAGGTAGAATGAAATGTATGAAGAATCACTCAGTACTCTGGACTTGGCTGCTTCTATCTCACCTGCTACGATAAGCTATTTCATAATTTTGACTCTGCAATTGGACACAGTGCCGAGTCAGTGTTTTCTTCAGCATAGATTAACCTACATACTTGAACAAGTGCCCTATGCAAACTAATGCTTTATCATGGAATCACCCTCAAAGCTCTATCAACAGAGAAAAGTTGAAAACAGGCTTATAGGTCAATTATAATCAGATTAAAAAGGACGCATAACAAATTTCCCGCAAAGAAAATCAGGTTAACATTGAATGCATAGAACAAGTGGATGAATTTTGAATTCAGGACAGAAGAAGGCAGTAGCTGAATGGAAATGGAAGGAACTATACAAAAGAGTAGGAATGTAATGGGTGATTGTGGAAAATCAAATTCATTTTTCAATCTTACAGCTTCTCTGAGATCGAAAAGGAATGTTTAAAATCAGGTGTATGACTAGTTTTAACTTATGCAATGAGAATTGGACTTTTAGTGTGAACACAACCAGAAAACTGTTTTCTCAGTGAACAATACATAAATGAATGTTGGGTAGACAGTAAGACAAACGAACGGATCATACAGTGCTTTGCAGAAAGTAAGGATGAGGTAGACAAAGTAAAATAATATATTAACTACTTGGTAGAAACGAATGAAAATTCTGGAACATGTTGCTAGATGTCTCCCAGTATTGCACAGAATCTTGTCTGGTTGATTTGGGAGAGAGGATCAAACAGCGAGGTCATCGGTCCCATCGGATTAGGGAAGAATGGGGAAGGATTTCGGCTGTGAATTTCCAAAGGAACCATCTTGGCAGTTGTCTGAGGCGATTTTGGGAAATAAGGATGGCCGGATACAGGTTTGAACCGCCGTCCTCCCGAATGCGAGTCCAGTGCACACAGATGGTGACGGCACATGAAGCCAGATGTGGCAGGCCACGCAACACGATGTAGTTGCAGTGACAGGAAATGACAGTATGTATGTGTCAATTTGGGATCAGTTACTGTGCATTGTGGTGGTGCCATTCATTACATTTTACCAGTCTTGCAGCCAGAGTGGAGATACATTGCTGAGTATGCACGATTTTCAAATAATCGGAGGTCAGCACGACCATGTAGCACTCCACCTCCACACAACATTATGCATTTGCCGGAGAAACGGTGTTCTACATGCTATACGTACTCTCCGTATAACGACAGGTGGGAAAACGTAAAGCACACTGAGTCGTTGTCAAACGTGATCGTTATAATCATCAAGCTGTTGAGCTGTGCGGAGGCATCATGTTGCACGGGTCTACGGACCTACAAACATTTGAATCCTACTTCAAACATGTATTTGGCATTGACTTTATTTTGATGGATGATAATGAGTAATCACATCCAACACTACAGATGGAAGAGCTCTTGTAACGAGAGAATATTCGGAAAAATCCGTAGTAGAGTTCTATTTGGCATTGAGTCCATCTTGATGGACGATAATGAGCGACCACTTCGAACACCACATATGGAGGAGGTTTTGAAACGAGAGACTATTGGGAGAATAATGGACTGGCCTGCCCCTCCACCCCCCCCCCCCCCTTGTCCTCTCCCCCTTGGGAAAATGTATCGTAGAATGGTTTACATGCGCCAAAGACCAGCCAATACTTGTCAACAGCGCTGGTGGAGGATGGAACGGCCAACCACAAGAACGCCTTACCAAACTTGTGGTCGAAATAAGATCAAGTTGAAGAGTATGCAGTGATGTTAGCAGTGATCACAGATCCTACTAAGGACCTTGTCCTGCCGTTTGTAATGTCCAAGGGATATCATAAATCGCGGTGACTTCAACGTAATGAAATGAGCGTTTGGCGTCATTGGCCGGGAGGCCCCTTGCGGGGCAGGTCCGGCCGCCTTGATGCAGGTCTTACTACATTCGACGCCACATTGGGCGACCTACACGCCGGATGGGGATGAGATGATGATGAAGACAACATAACACGCCGTCTCTGAGAGGAGAAAATCTCCGACCCAGTCGGGAATCTAACCCGAGCCCTTAGGACGGCAATCCGTCACGCTGAGCACTCAGCTGTCGGGGCGGACTTCTATATAATTATAATCTTCGAATGAATATGTCTTTTCGGTTCGTTTCACTGCGTATAATCTTTGAATGAAAATGTCTTTTCGGCTCGTTACACTGTGTATTTCTTTCAGTTGCCTTCTGTATTACACTGTACCAATTATTTCTTGAATGGTCCAAGTTTGACCGAACTGTTTTACTTGGTTGTGACACATCATGGGTAAGTTACTATCGTTCTCAAGTTCTCCGCACTAGTGTAGAACGGATTAAAGTGCCTTACGTGATTGTGACACAAATCTAAATGAAACCGATGTGGGAGGGGAATGTCTCCTGCTGAATGGATGATAGATGTCAGAAAGAAACACTGCAATCGCAGAGAGAGGGATACATGACGGTGCAGTATGGAAGGTTAATAGGCTGCATTAGAAAACTTGCAGAAGCTGCGTAAAAGAGCACAAGTAAAGTACGAAACGCACGGAATTTTCTGGAGGATGCTTTTATCCAGTAATAGATGTACAGTGGCCGATTAATATGATGGTGACGACGATGAACTTCATAGAACGTGGCGGCTAATGCTACAAAATGTAGCCTCTTATTAGTAGCTAAGATTTATGTGACGTGATGTAGGAACAAAAATACTGTTAATCTGCCAAATGTGTTACTTCATGCTAGTTCAAAATTAAGACTTGGCTATAAAATGTGTAGACAACACCAGTGTCGTACGCAAGCGAGTGACAAAGAACAAGAGTCAGGATGCTGAAAAAATTTTAGCACTTTTTGGGAGAGTAAACGGTCACTTACGAAACTGTAGCACTTTCGAGACTGAGTATCCACAGAATATGTACATATAAAGGCGTAGTATAAGTAACAGCGCGAACTAACATCGATGAAAGTGCAGATTAACAGAACCAAAAACGTTTCTGCAAATGAGCCATTTATGAGAGAATTACGAATGTGTGCTTAGCACTCGCCACTGAATTCGTTACGAAATATTGTGCTAGTTAGTATATGTGTATAAGTGCTCGACATATTGATACTGGCACCCTAGAGGTCGTCTCACATGATCAACAAAATTTGCCAGTGCCCCACCGCTCACATACAATGTTACTCAATGCTGCGGAAAGGAAACACATTAAAACAGTCCTATACGATCTACATCTACATGACATCTACATGACTACTCTGCAATTCACATTTAAGTGCTTGGCAGAGGGTTCATCGAACCACAATCATACTATCTCTCTACTATTCCACTCTCGAACAGCGAGCGGGAAAAACGAACACCTAAACCTTTCTGTTCGAGCTCTGATTTCTCTCATTTTATTTTGATGATCATTCCTACCTATGTAGGTTGGGCTCAACAAAATATTTTCGCATTCGGAAGAGGAAGTTGGTGACTGAAATTTCGTAAAAAGGTCTCGCCGCGACGAAAAACGACTGTGCTGTAATGACTTCCATCCCAACTCGTGTATCATATCTGCCACACTCTCTCCCCTATAACGTGATAATACAAAACGAGCTGCCCTTTTTTGCACCCTTTCGATGTCCTCCGTCAATCCCACCTGGTAAGGATCCCACACCGCGCAGCAATATTCTAACAGAGGACGAACAAGTGTAGTGTAAGCTGTCTCTTTAGTGGACTTGTTGCATCTTCTAAGTGTCCTGCCAATGAAACGCAACCTTTGGCACGCCTTCCCGACAATATTATCTATGTGGTCCTTCCAACTGAAGTTGTTCGTAATTTTAACACCCAGGTACTTAGTTGAATTAACAGCCTTGAGAATTGTACTATTTATCGAGTAATCGAATTCCAACGGATTTCTTTTGGAACTCATGTGGATCATCTCACACTTTTCGTTATTTAGCATCAACTGCCACCTGACACACCATACAGCAATCTTTTCTAAATCGCTTTGCAACAGATACTGGTCTTCGGATGACCTTACTAGACGGTAAATTACAGCATCATCTGCGAACAGTCTAAGAGAACTGCTCAGATTGTCACCCAGGTCATTTATATAGATCAGGAACAGTAGAGGTCCCAGGACGCTTCCCTGGGGAACACCTGATATCACTTCAGTTTTACTCGATGATTTGCCGTCTATCACTACGAACTGCGACCTTCCTGACAGGAAATCACGAATCCAGTCGCACAACTGAGACGATACCCCATAGCTCCGCAGCTTGATTAGAAGTCGCTTGTGAGGAACGGTGTCAAAAGCTTTCCGGAAATCTAGAAATACTGAATCAACTTGAGATCCCCTGTCGATAGCGGCCATTACTTCGTGCGAATAAAGAGCTAGCTGCGTTGCACAAGAGCGAGGTTTTCTGAAGCCATGCTGATTACGTGTCAATAGGTCGTTCCCTTCGAGGTGATTCATAATGTTTGAATACAGTATATGCTCCAAAACCCTACTGCAAACCGACGGCAACGATATAGGTCTGTAGTTAAATGGATTACTCCTACTACCCTTCTTGAACACTGGTGCGACCTGCACAATTTTCAAATCTGTAGGTACAGATCTATCGGTGAGCGAGCGGTTGTATATGAGTGCTAAGTAAGGAGCTATAGTATCAGCGTAATCTGAAAGGAACCTAATCGGTATACAATCTGGACCTGAAGACTTACCCGTATCAAGCGATTTGAGTTGCTTCGCAACCCCTAAGGTATCTACTTCTAAGAAACTCATCCTAGCAGATGTTCGTGTTTCAAATTCTGGAATATTCCATTCGTCTTCCCTGGTGAAGGAATTTCGAAAAACTGCGTTCAATAACTCCGCTTTAGCGGTACAGTCGTCGATAACAGTACCATCGGCACTGCGCAGCGAAGGTATTGACTGCGTCTTGCCGCTTGTGTACTTTACATACGACCAGAATTTCTTCGGATTTTCTACCAAATTTCGAGACAATGTTTCGTTGTGGAACCTATTAAAGGCATCTCGCATCGAAGTACGTGCCAACATTCGCGCGTCTGTAAATTTTAGCCCATCTTCGGGATTTCGCGTTCTTCTGAACATCGCATGCTTTTTCCGTTGCTTCTGCAACAGCGTTCGGACCTTTTTTGGGTACCACGGGGGATCCGTTCCATCTCTTACCAATTTATGAGGTATGAATATCTCAATTGCTGTTGCTACTATATCTTTGAATTTGAGCCACATCTCGTCTACATTCGCATAGTCAGTTCGGAAGGAATGGAAATTGTCTTTTAGGAAGGCTTCTAGTGGCACTTTATCCGCTTTTTTAAATAAAATTATTTTGCGTTTGTTTCTGATGGATTTGGAAGAAATGGTATTGAGCCTAGCTACAATGACCTTGTGATCACTAATCCCTGTATCAGTCATGATGCTCTCTATCAGCTCTGGATTGTTTGTGCTAAGAGGTCAAGTGTGTTTTCGCAACCATTTACAATTCGCGTGGGTTCGTGGACTAACTGCTCGAAATAATTTTCGGAGAATGCATTTAGCACAATCTCGGAAGACGTTTTCTGCCTACCACCGGTTTTGAACAAGTATTTTTGCCAACATACCGAGGGTAGGTTGAAGTCCCCACCAACTATAACCGTATGAGTGGGGTATTTATTTGTTACGAGACTCAAACTTTCTCTGAACTGTTCCGCAACTGTATCATCGGAGTGTGGGGGTCGGTAGAAGGAGCCAATTATTAACTTAATTCGGCTGTTAAGTATAACCTCCACCCACACCAATTCGCACGGAGTATCTACTTCGACTTCACTACAAGATAAACCACTACTGACAGACACAAACACTCCACCACCAATTCTGCCTAATCTATCTTTCCTGAACACCGTCTGAGACTTCGTAAAAATTTCTGCAGAACTTATTTCAGGCTTTAGCCAGCTTTCTGTACCTATAACGATATCAGCTTCTGTGCTTTCTATTAGCGCTTGAAGCACAGGGACTTTTCCAGCGCAACTACAACAATTTACAACTATAATTCCGACTGTTCCTTGATCCAAGCACGTCCTGTAATTGTCAAGCACCCTTTGACATTGCAGCCCATCCCGCACTTTCCCGAGGCCTTCTAACCTAAAAAACCGCCCAGTCCACGTCACACAGCCTCCGCTACCCGTGTAGCCGCCAGCTGAGTGTAGTGAACTCCTGACCTATTCATCGGAACCCGAAACCCCACCACCCTCTGGCGCAAGTCAAGGAATCTGCAGCCAATACGGTCGCAAAACCGTCTGAGCCTCTGATTCAGACCCTCCACCCGGCTCTGCACCAAAGGTCCGCAGTCGGTTCTGTCAACGATGCTGCAGATGGTGAGCTCTGTCTTCATCTCGTAAGCAAGACCGGCAGCCTTCCCCAAATCAGATAGCCGCTGGAATCCAGAGAGAATTTCCTCAGATCCAAAGCGACACACGTCATTAGTGCCGACATCTGCCACCACCTGCAGCTTGCTGCACCCTGTGCTCTTCATGGCATCCGGAAGGACCCTTTCCACATCAGGAATGACTCCTCCCGGAATGCACACGGAGTGCACACTGGATTTCTTCCCCTCCTTAGCCGCCGTATCCCTAAGGGGCCCCATTACGCGCCTTACATTGGAGCTCCCATTTACCAGTAAGCCCACCCTCTGCGATTGCTCGGACCGTGAAGGCTGAGAATGATCCTCTGTAACAGGGCAGGCAGCTGCATCTGGCTCAGCCAGAGACAGTGCCTGAAACCGGTTTGTCAGACGCACCGGGGAGGCTTTCTGATCAGCCTCCGGGGACGCCTTTCGCTGCCTGCCACGCCTTGGAACGACCTCCCAATCAACCACAGGCGAGGGCTCAACCCCACTGCGGGCAGCAACCGGGGCAACCACAGCGGCAGACCGATCTAGGGACAGACGGGACGAGGTTGACATCCCCGTGATACCCCAGTCCGGCTCCCCACAGTGGTGCCCATTGGCAACAGCCTCAAGCTGCGCGACCGAAGTCAGCGCCGATTGCAGCTGTGAGCGAAGGGATGCCATGTCAGCCCTCATCCTAACACAGCAATCGCAGTCCCTGTCCATTCTAATCGATGTTTAACAACAGTTACCGAAACACGAGTCCGTGCCTAGATAACGCAAGCGAAACACGCAAAGAATGTATCAACTAACCTGTACAAATGCCTAACGACTGCGCTACAATCTGCTGAATCTACGATTACAGTAACTAAAACTCGAAATTGAACCTCCTATACGAAACTCACACGCAAATTAAATAAGAATCTACGAAGTAAACACTAAAGCGCGATGCTACAACTGTCAAATAGTATAATACGCCCGAAATATATGAATTAAACAATCCAAGTACCCAAAAACACGCAAAGAAATTAATTAAACTATCTAACAAATAAGTAAGCTAGGGTTATACGACTTGCTGCTGCAGCTGCTTATCCAACGGCGGCAGGGAGCACAATGACTGTGACCAACCGACACTGGCTGTTCAAAACAAAAACAAAAGACAGACGACTACGCGAATTTACACTATTCAGGTACTAAGGCGCGATGCTACAACCCTCAAATACTATAATACGCCCGAAATATATGAATTAAACAATGCAAGTACCCAAAAACAAGCAAAGAAATTAATTAAACTATCTAACAAATAAGTAAGCTAGGGTTATACGACTTGCTGATAAAGGTCAAGTGATCTTGGATGGTACAGGCCCTGTACTGCCTACCCACCTTTTAATACGTTGGCTGCGAATTTTACCGGTGCCATATCAAACACCTACCACATTCCCCAAATTCAGACCAAATGACACGCGCTTGTCACTGTAAAGGGTGCACATAACGTCGCATCAGTCCACTGAACCCCTCCTCTGCCGACACTGCAGACGTGTATTCTTGAATGAAAACGACCTTATACATGCCGAATGGCATCCTGCGGAAGATTTTTGTAAGCGTCTTGCGCATTTCGTTGCGATTCGGCCTTGGTACTTGCAGGCGATGGAGAACGAGGAAGCTTCCGCTTCATCATGTCCAATCCGTGTTCACTACCGGTACATTTTGCCCAACATGTGCAGCAATCCGTCTATAGGTGAATCCATCTTGTTGTAACCTATGAAGAGAACGTTGCGTCGCAACAGCTGTACGTGGACGTGCATTGTCATGCTGAAAAAACACGTCGCACTCCCTTAGCAGAAATTTTAATAGCACCTCTGCAATGTAGCGGACAATGGTTACTTTACCCTGCAGAAACAAAAATGAAGGTCCCTCGCGTCATGAAGACTCTGATGGAACTTGCATGTGTGGTTGAATGAACTGTGCAACAGGCAGCTCCCCAGAACAACCCCATGTACGTCAATCATTCGTACAAGGGCAGAGTCTACTCTCATCACTGAAGACAACAGACGTCTTTCCATTCTTCCGTCTTTGACGACTCCGGAGTAGCCATGTGTGGGGCAGTCGTGGTGTCTGCAATAACCTGGCCAGTGGCACATGTGACCTTAATCCTGGTGCTAGGTCACCAATGTCGCAGCAGGTGAAACATGTGCCCAGAATTCTTCTCTAGATTACGTTCGGTCGGCGACCACTGCCCGCACAGTGCGTCAATCTCGACGTTAGACTGTACTACGCAGACGTCCAGAACCTGCTCTACACGTGTGAGAATGTTCCACAGATCACTGTTGCAAGCAGCGACCTACTACCGTTACCTACCTCCTTCAAACGTCTAAAGATGTTCAACAGGAACACGTAGTCGTCGGTGGGGCAACATTGTACCCTAGAATGAATGTCGCCAACATTGTTCAACTTTAAATGCAGCTCAGTTACTGACTGCAGATGAAAAGCAGAGGGTACACACATAGGATTCCTGAGCGCCAGCTCATCGCCAGTGACTGTGACAAATGAAACACTAACACTACAAGACCAGAGTACGAAACGTCCCCTTAGAAAAATTATGAAGACTGTGCTGAAAAACACTTACGTTATTTGATTTTGAAACAGCTGAGCAAAACTCAACGTACTCAGATAATTTTCTCTAATCATCACTAAACTGACACAATATTTTTAGCGAAGCGCAAACCGACTTCCAATAATACCTACAAGAGAATGGCTCTGACTAACAATAACATATACCTTTCATGAATCACTTACAAAAATCTTCGTTACTCGAACTACTGCAATACAGCGAGCGCCAATACTGCCAGCTAGATAAAAGATTCTAACTACTGAAGGCACTAACTACTGATAGGAATAGTTAGCAAATGAAAGATTTTGGTAGAGAACAAACAATGTATTTACTTTAATAATGTTTAAGAGTCATATTTGTCATTTCACGACATCCATTTACAAATATCCTTTTTTTTGTCGGACACACCTCCAGATAGTCCGCTTATAGTAACCTCTCAAAACTCTGGCATCTCAGTCTCCACAGCCACCACTGCTGGGCGGCTCACCTCCAACTGCCCAACACTGCCCTAGCGAATATTCCAACAATGAGTCCAACCAGCCACAGACTGCACACAGCGCAGTCAGCGATTTTCATACACAGCACTACCTGGCATTACCAACATAAAAACGTAAACAGCCTTCTTACAAGCCGGCCGCGGTGGTCTCGCGGTTCTAGGCGCGCAGTCCGGAACCGTGCGACTGCTACGGTAGCAGGTTCGAATCCTGCCTCGGGCATCGATGTGTGTAATGTCCTTAGGTTAGGTTTAAATAGTTCTATGTTCTAGGGGACTAATCACCTCAGATGTCAAGTCCCATAGTGCTCATAGCCATTTGAACCATCTTACAGAAAACATTTACTCTATAAAAATACTTTCATATCTGAGTTTGTCCTCGCGGGGCAGATAGACCTGTTCTTTCGCACAGCCACAACACTAAGTAAAATTAGAATTTTGTACTATCTGGAGGAGCAGATATGCTGCGATTGAAACAGTGTTGGAATATGGGCTGCATGAAACGTTGATAACCGAACAATGTACGATACGGTTAAGGTCTATCACGCGCAGACCCATAATATGTTTAAGAAATGGCTATCCGATCTACATAATGAATATAATCTTTAAAATTTAAGGGATCTGCCATTATAACACAACCAATTTTCAGGACGCACAGTAACTTGCAGCTTTAGGAAGATTAATAAAGGAGTAATTGACGCTAACGTACATCCAGCAAGAATGGCATGACGGAATGGATGGCAGTCCTCAGTTAATTTTCATTTGCTATAAACATTTTCACAACAAACCACCAGAGCGCACAGCACGTAGAAACAGCCATAACATAACAGTAATTAGAAAGGGTCATTAGAGATATGGAAACGCTTGCGCATCTGGCAGATGCAGCTCCTGACGGAAGGAACGTAATTAATATGAGCTCACTTTGCTAACCTTGGAGACCGGCGTGTTATTTTCCCGTATACACTCCCCATCTCTCATGCTTTAAACTTGTGTTTTATTTACGTTGGCCCTCTCGGAGTTTATGCAATAAAATGCGCAGCCAGAGACGTAAATTCCAGTGCAGCACTCTTTTCAACCGGAGGATACATTTTATGATTATAACTTGGGATAAACTTTACGCTTCCGGAAGTGTGCTTAGAAAACTGCTTCGCTTATATTTTACTGTGGAAGATATTAACAGACACATTCCCGCGAGGTTACGTCCTAAGTAATTACACCTTCAACTCTAGGTTTACTTCTTTTTTTGTTTACAGGGAGAAAGAAATTCCCCTAGAAACCCAACACTGTCTAGGGATTTTATTTTTCTACCCTTGTTCACCTTTCAAGAGAGTTACTCGAATCCTGCTCTGAGATTTGGGTAATTTATTAAAAATGGGATGACGTAAGTGTGACCTGAAAACTATTTAGCCTTTAAAAGTTTCTTTCTTACTATAAGTACATTATTGACTAACGGAAGATTGATCTACTGGTCAGATGTCGTTTAGCTTGGATTATGAACACTTAGTGTCGCGGGTACCCTGATTGTAAGACTGGTTACAACAGTGTGTCCCAAACCTTAAAACTCAAAATTATACACATGACTAATTATTCTAAAATAAATATGTTGAGAAAATGAGCTAACAGTAAGAAATAAAAAATTCTTTTGTCAATTGACGTAAGCAACTCACACTTTGCAGTAAGACGGTTAAAAGTAAAGACCGTCAGCATCGATTAATGCGCTGCAGTGGTTCATAACTCTTTTGACAAACTTCACAAAATACATTTTTTGTTAGATAATGTCACAGAAGTGAAACATACTGTTCTTATTTCTGACACTTCTGCAAAAAACTAATGAGAACGAAGAATGGATCTTTTGTACGTTAATTATTGTTTCTAAAGCATAAGAAACCAGATTGCAGTTATAACAGCCGAAGGACATAAAACGGAAACAACGGTGGACAAAGAAGTAAGACAGTTTGTATCTTATCCTCGATGGTATTCAAGCTGTACGTTGAGGAAGCAGTAAGAAAGCCAAATAGAAGGAAGTGCCACGAAAATTCAAGTAGTAGAAAAAACCTTTCACTTCTGCCGATGATATTATACAAGGTGTGGCTATAAAATAACGGGACGGATGGTGTCACATTTTATGATTATAACTTGGGATAAACTTTACGCTTCCGGAAGTGTGCTTAGAAAACTGCTCCGCTTATATTTTACTGTGGAAGATATTAACATACACATTCCCGCGAGTAAGTACGGATGTGCGGAAGAAGAACGACCAATACCTGTGAAGACTGAAGCCTTTTCAGTAGAATTCAGTATCTCTGGAGTCTGTAGACGAATCATTGTGACTGTGGCCTTTGTGTAAGAGCGGTTGTTTTGCTTTGCCAGAAAAGTGATAACTGTAATGATTCAGCAACGAGTGGTCTTGAAGTTTCATATGAAACTTGCAAGAACTGCTACCGAAACCTATTTTCTACTAAAAGAAGTGAATGACAAAGACTGTGTCTCACGTACGCAAGCTTGTGTATGGTTCAAGAGCTTCCAAGATGGCGGAGAAGACGTTGAAGGTCACTCACGCCCTGGAAAAATATCGAAAAAAGTAGGTAACTTCATTTGATCTGACTTTCAGCTGAGTAGGAATTGATAAAGAATTCGTCAAACAAATTTTATGAGATCAATTTGGTATTAGAAAAGTGTATGCGTAACTGGTGCTGAAAATTCTTACGATCAAACAAACAGAACCTCGCGAAAATATCTGTACTGTCGCTTTGAGTACCACTGAAAATGACAGAAATTGCTTGAAAGTGTGATAACACGTAATGAATCTTGGTTTTTGACTTACGATCCAGAAACTAAGCGCCAGTCGATGCACCGGAAGGCACAACTTCACAAGAGCGAAAAATGTCATAATCTCAAATGAGAAAATCAAGATTCAAATCGATGATGACTTTTTTCGATATTCATTGAGATGTGTATCTTATAGTATTCCTGAAGGGCACAATGTTAATGCACACTGCTAAGTTGAGGTTTTTGCTCAACTCCGTGAAAAAATAAGGGGAAAAAATGCCGACTCGAATTGTGCAACAAGTCATGGGTTCTCCATCAAGACGACGCTCGTGTCGCATTGGCTGTTGCGTGGTTTCCAGCAACGTACTGCAGCCCCCTGTTAGACGAACCATCTCATCCACCTAACCTAGCAGAAAGTAACTTGTCTATTCCCCAAGGTCAAATCTGCTTTAATAGGAACAATATTGCAGGCCGCTGAAGCTGTGAAAGAAACAGCGACTCGCGTCATTAAGGAGCTCACAGTGGAAGACGTTCTGTAGTGTTTCCATCACTGGAAAATTCGCATTGAGGGTTATAGGGATGGAGGAGGGGATCATATTAAGGACAACAATAACTAAATATACAGTAACATATGTTTTTGGGTGGGTCCGCCTTTAGCAGAACACAATATTGTTTTTTGTCCCAAACAAAAAAACACGATTTGGCTTTTTGTCCCATACAAAAAACAAAATTGTGATTTGCTAAAGGTGGACCCCACCCAAAAACATATGTTATTGTTAAAGCAAACACAGACAAAATAGCTTCAACCTCAAGATAAATGTACAGTTTTTTTTAAATAAAATGTTTTATAACGATAGTCCCCCTATTTTACAGGGACACTTCATATTTCGCTAAGAGACAGCAAAGAAAGAAGAGTAGTGGGATGAAAAGAGGTCATAAGATAAAATTTAGAAACATCAATAAGCGGTAATGGAAAGTTGTCGAATTAAATCAAGCGATTTCAATGGTCTGAGATTTGGTAATGAGACACTAAAAATATTAGACGGGTGTCGCTATTTGGGCCGAAGCATAGACGATAAAAATGCAGGCTGACTACAGTAAGACAACAATTCTGAGAAAAAGAGTAATTTGATCACATCTGACATTAATTTAAGTGCTAGGATGTCTTTTCTGAAGGCATTTCGCTAGGGTGCAGCCTTGTGCAGAAGTGGAATGTGGAAGAGAAATACTTCACAGAAAAAGTGAACAGTGGCATTTGAAATGTGGCGATACAACGGAATGGTGTCAATTACATGGGTGGAACTAATAAGTAGTGGGAAGGTAGCAAATCGAATTAGGGAAAAAGGAAACATATGGCAGTTAAAAGCAATCGTGTCAAAGTTAAGAGTGTCCGATATCCCGCCTCTACCAGGCTTTTAACTTGAGTGATCTGATCATTACATGGCAACATCATGCCACAGTAACGAATGCTTATTAATAAATATTTACTATTAAAAACAGTCTTGATCACAATTTATTTAATACGGTGACCGATTGCGACCATTTTATCATGCCTTCCTCTCAGCATATTGGTACACAGCTACACAAGACCGAGTAAAACATAGCATCATAATGATGAAACACTTTGAACAATCTGAATTTTCCAGTCTTGTGAAATATTTTGAAGACATGTTGCACAAGAATCAGTACCTGTCAAACCCATACAGCCCCTCAGAACTCATCCGCATTTGCTTAATCAAATTGCCTGAACATTTACGTCATATTATTTTGCACGACGATGCAAAGACGACATTGAAGCTTTTCAGGGACTGTTACAAGAACTGGAAATTGACACTGACAATCGCGGAACGCGAAATTAGGAGCACAACAATTACAGGTCACACCTGTCACAATTCGGCGGTGACAGAAATAATACGCACAAGGCTATTCGTACAACGTAAATCGTGACCAAAACAGACACCACTCGTATGACAACCGTTGGCAGAGTAGTAATAATTACTGGGAAAGATCACCTCTCCGCGGTAATGACTATCACAGAGACAATCAGAGAAACAGACAATATGGGAACCAAAACAACTATTATCAAGGGAGACAGAATAACTTTGGATGCAACGGTCCAGCGCGCAGTTACGATTCAGGGAGAAATTCTCCACCACGTGACCGACAAGAAAGAAACTATGGAATCTTCCGACATGACAACAGACGATATGATCGTAACGACAGACCTGAATTGTATCAGGACTGGCAGGATTCAAACAGGGCTCGGCCCTCTCGGCAAGTTAGGTCTCCTAATCCCAATAACGGCGCGATCCAACAAAGAGACAGACAATGACTCGCACCGCAGGCAGCCGCCTGCGCCGGCTGACTCAGAGAAAAATAACATAGGCGCTAACCTTGAGAAAAACTCCAATATTCTTTACCGACGTTTACCGCATGATAATTGCGTTCAAGTTGAATCTCTGAGTACTATGAAGAGTAAAGGTTCACACCACATTTCACATGTAAAACCGTTTATTGAAAGATAATCTGCTTTTTAACTTTGTCTTTGCCATAAAATTTTTCACTTCACGCTACTAGTACAATTTTTCAGACTTAGAATCTGTTAACATGCAACCATGTTTGAAGTTAAATATCCAGTCAAGAACCAAGATAACTTATTTAAACAGAAATTACGAATGCATTGTTATAGTGAACAGACGTCACAGTGTTATTGTGCATGTACATTCTTGCTTGTTAGTTGCACGATTACTTAACGACTATAAGGCTGACATACTAAGAACATTTACCGGTACTGCTAATGAGATTTTAATGCAACATTTTGGTTTACTTGAAAATAAATTCCGGATTTAAAGTACTTTCTGTGAGATACCACATGACTCAGTGGTTAGGTTATGTGACAGTTACACGATTTTATCACGACGCTACTAATGAGTGACAATTTACAATGTTGCTTTTGCACTGTATCTGTTTTATATCTGCACAGTTTTTCTGTATTATTCTGGAAAGTAAAACATGTTTTAGTAGTAACATTTGTGGTACAGCTACAATGAGACAGCCTTTTCTGTAGCACAACAATACGTTATAGTACAGTACTTACTTCATCACGGCAATAAGCGTAATAACTAAGATATCTATACGCAAAGCATTTCACTTTCGTTTATCATGAGGTAAGTACAATGAGTTCTGCAGAACTTTGCTTTCAGAGGACAATAACTACGACACTTCCACAGAGATTGTCTTACAGCAAGACGCACATTTAGCGGTACAGGACACGCATTAAACCATTTATTTTTCAACATATTTGAATTACAAAGAAAGTTTTCCGTGATACATTTCATTCCATTGCTGTAATCTGTAACACCTGAGGATATAATAACATTAATCCTCAGGGGGATACACGCTTACTTTGTGTACCATGTGTATGGCAAGCACAAGGAGCCCTAGCTAATATGGTATTTGCTTATACAACTTTACACATCGGTACCATATTTCTCTAACACAGAATTACACAGCTATCTGATCATTTAACTGAGAGAGACAAATATTTATTTTACTACATCAGTGACAGATGTTTATGTAATTACACAGTTGGGTTACTTCACACTTACGAAATTGTATTTTGTCTGTACTTTGTGAACTGTTCATATTTTTTCAGAACCATTGTGATACTATGAGAGCTTTGAATGACATATTTGGTATGGGATCATGATTTTAAAGTACGTTTGAGATAGATGACACTTTTGACATGAGCAGATTTTTTTTTTAGGTTTTGAAATTATTGCAGAAAGCTATGACGTTTTTGAGATTTGAGTGAGGTGTTATGATATTATTACGACGACGATGTGAATTATGCTGCTGAGGTATGTTTAAGCTGATGCTATATGAGTTATTTGGTTATGCTACGTATCTGTTATGATGAAATATTGAAGAAGTGTCGACTTGAAGAAGTGTCGACGAATAAGGTAAGGAATAATGAGTAGTGGTTAGGGACTCTGGTTTGTGAAAAAGGTTGTTGGAAACCAAGAATCGTACTGTAAGAGTTATGAAATGTATGTAAATGCTTGAACGTATTACAATGCCGACGAAAACTTTTTGGACACTGTTATATTAATAGAATTTTGTTTCTACAGATGTGTAACGCAAATTCTTGACCTGTGAAATTTTTTATATGATACTGCCACTGTAGCGGAAACTGGTGTCGTAAATATTTTGATAAGACAGTTAAGTGACCACCTGCACGTAATGCGTCTTGGGCACCCAGCTGCGCGACAACCACCTGACAAAAGAAAGCCATTAGTGTATGCCTGTCAGAGGCACAGGTGGAGAAAAAAAAGATGCCATTATCCTCGCTACTGACATTCCTTTGTAGAAAGCATCGTAAATACGACACCTTCAAACTTGAAAACATGATTACACTGTAGAGTTCTTAATTTATGATATTTACTGAAATGAAATGATGAGCAATGTTTCATGTCTATTGTCTTGCTAGTTGGAAGATTGTTTACTGCATTATGAAATGCCTTATGGCTAGCAAATGACGTTTCACGCCTTGCTTTGCCTATTTTGTTTAATATCTAGTTTCTAGCTGCACTGCAACATTGGTTAAAATAAAATTTAATAGATGTACTAATATAAATATTTTATGCCTACAGATCCAGTAAATAATAACCATATGATGTACTTAAAAAAACGAAGGAGCACAAAAAGACATTTCCCTTCACAGAAATTGCATACAGAATTTTCTTTTCAAGTACATGGTAATATTTTTTTACAATAATCTTTTTGTGGTGCACCACTTTAATTATATAGGCATTCAGATGTGAATATACATTTCCCTTATCTGCATTGTTGTCTTTAGTGTAATATTTTTTCTGCTTGAGCTTTGTCATGTTTAGATATAAGTTATTGTATTTGCTGCTGCTGTTTGCCAGGCATAGTGTTACTGAATTTCACTTTGTATTACTCTGTTAAGCCAGTTTTACTACTGATTAATTTTTCTTGTTGCTGCTCATTGCTTCATATTAGTTGTAATGTTGCATTTGCTAAGTCCTATATTGCTGCTTTTTTATGCCAATTTGCAATTTTTTGTCATTGCTATTTGTGTTAATTGTTTTGTGCTGCTGCATTGTGTCGTCCCTTAGTTTAGCATCTGAGCTCAGTAGCTTTAAGTTAGCTTAACATGGGGTAGGCTATAAGAGAGATCGAGCTGTGATGAATTGGAAGAAATGCACTGAGAAGCTATAAGAAATGATTTGGCCAAAAAAAGTAGTGTACAGTGGAGAAAAACTATTTTTGAAAGAGGATGTGAACAAAATACAGAAAGCATGCTTGGATAGGATTTTTTTGGCTGTGGCAAATGTTGAAATAAGAGGGACGATCTATGGTATGAAGTTTTGGGTTGGACTGCAGTACAAAATGTTACCCTGAAAACAAACCCTGTCCTTTCCTTTTGTGTTATCCCACTATGTGTTTGTGTACCCTTGTGTATTTGTTTTCTTACTGTCTCTGTGTACTGTTTCATAGAATTATTTCTCTTCTAATACTAATCTACATTCTCTATGATGTGGAATACTGTTATCCTCAAATGTAATTTGATTTAATAACATGTTATTTACTTTGTAAAGATGTTTACACATTATTTATTCTGTTTTGTTCTAATACTCATGTGTGAAGTTGATGTTTCAAAAGTTATTCTGATCTTTCATGTATGTACTTATGTCGTAATTTTTGTAACACTGATGTATTTGTTATTTCGATTCTTTTGTAAAGCCCGTATTACTGCAAATGTTATCTGTACTATTATGTTCTTTAATGATATACTTTGTATCTTTGTTATTATATTCTCATGTTATAAAATTGAAATTGACACCAGTTCATCAAATTAAGTAACTTGTAAATTACATTTCACTGCACATGTTTCTGTTGGTCATAGTATATGGACAATATGTTAGAAATAGCGACTGATAGTGTTTGCACGTGTGTTAATAATTCAGCAAGGGACTGGATAACAGCATTGCTGGTTCTAAGGACAATTCCAAAAACTTTGTGAGTGCATGAGTGGTGGTTTATGGACTTGCTATATTCTGCGCAAGACTCTTTGATGGTGATTGTGCACCTGCACAGCCGTAACAGATGGCTGCTGGCCGTCTCCACATGCACTACAGTGGGTCTGCATCTTTGATGGCCCACCAATACCGTAATCTCTACTAGAACTACAATGGGTCTACTCTGTGTTGACCTACCTACCAATATTCTTCAAAACATTGACTGACTCTGCTGCAGGTTTGCTCTGTTGTGGCCGATTACCTGTCTGCATGTCAAGAGTTCCGCTGGAAGGACAACAATACTTCTTCAAGACTGCATGTAAATCCACTACTTCCCTGTGCATTCTCTTTTATGCTCAGACTTTGAGAAAAACACTGCAATTTTACTGTGATGAATGTTCAGAACTGTCTTTATGGACTGTGAAAAAATTTTAGCTTTTGACCAACATTGTATCGATAAGTGTGTGTATTTCATTTCTTTGTTATTGTAATTATGAAAAATTTTTTCAAATCTGTATTGGCCACTGCCCAAAACAATTTGTAAAATTTTTGTGGGAAGCATGGCGGCTATGTAAGTAGGCTGTTTAGGTTTTTTATTGGTAACGCCACATAGCGCTCTGTATGAAAAATCTCTGGCTTGTGCTGTGTGCAGTCAGTGGCTGGTTGGCATTGTTGTAATACTCGCCATTGTAGTGTTGGGCGGCTGGATGTTAACAGCGCGTAGCGTTGCGCAGTTGGAGGTGAGCCGCCAGCAGTGGTGGACGTGGGGAGAGAGATGGCGGAGTTTTGAAATTTGTAAGAATTGGTTTCATGAACTGATATATATATTATGACTATTAAGGTAAATACATTGTTTGTTCTGTATTAAAATCTTTCATTTGCTAACCATGCCTATCAGTAGTTAGTGCCTTCAGTAGTTTGAATCTTTTATTTAGCTGGCAGTAGTGGCACTCGCTGTATTTCAGTAGCTTGAGTAACGAAGATTTTTGTGAGGTAAGTGATTTGTGAAACGTATAGGTTAATGTTAGTCAGGGCCATTCTTTCGTAGGGATTTTTGGAAGTCAGATTGCGTTGCGCCAAAAATATTGTGTTTCAGTTTAAGCACAGTCTTGTATAAATTTTCTAAGGGGACGTTTCAAGAAGACAAGTCCTCGTCCTCGTAACGGCCTTCAGCGTCCTCTTTCCGCCCACCTGCTCTAAAAAGTAATATGTGAGTTCCTCCTCCGCTAGTAATTGTAAACACGCTTTTAGTATCTCTGTAGGCTGTTTTCGCTTCTCTATGCGCTGAATCTCGCCTTCCAACGTCCACTTGTTTTTCGAATTCCCATCGTTTCCTGAGTTTTTTCCAATGTTATTATCTTGTCAGTTACCTGAAGTGTTGTTTCTTGTCTTATCCAAGGTTCCTAAGTAATTAACATCTCTGTATCTATATTTTGTTGGTCCAACTTAATTGCCATTATTAGAGAAGTCCATTTCCCTCTCACTGCACTGCCTACGACGATCATTCTTACCCTAGAATCTACGGCCTCAGAGAGCCTTAAATACGTCTCATCAGTCCTCATTCCACTTCTTCCCACGTTAAATCTACCTGACAATTCTCTTATACTTCAGACTACTTACAATGAAATAACTGATTTCTTAATCTCCGTTTCACCAACATGTAATAGAGCTGGTATCTACCCGAGCTCCCAGGCCTTTTCCGAGTACATTTTTTCCTCTTGCGATACTTGGTCATTGTTTTCGCTATTACCAGCCTATACAATTGTTCTGCTCTGACGTTTCTGCTATTGAGCCCTTATCCTACAGTAACGCCATCTTTGATTGCGGCAAATGCTCCGGTCCCCTGACGATTATTAGACTGTCATCTCCAATTAAACACTGAGATACCCAGTCAGTGACCTCGTATTATCCCCCAATCTCTTCTTCTTCTACTTTTAGCGAGTATTCCTAATTTTTTTTCCGGGCGGGAAGGAGCGCCTGGTGAACCGGCCAGTCTGTGGATGGATTTTAGGCGGTTTTCCAGTGTGAGACGTTCCCTGGAGGGTTCACTGGGTGCTGAACCGCACAATAACCCTGGGTTCGGTGTGGGGCGGCGGAGGGGTGAAGTGGACTGCGGTAGTCGTGGTGGGGTTGTGGTCCACTGCGGCTGCCGTAGGGATGGAGCCTCTCTGTCGTTTCTAGGTCCCCGGTTAAAAGACAAGACAATACAAAACAATTCCTAAATTTTCGTTGTTGATGGTGGTTTGCTGGCGGTTCTGATGATAACAGCCTTGTCGCTGAACTGATAGCAGTAACTCAGTCTTGGCCCTACTTTCCTGTTCGTAGTGAATCCTGCTCCATCACACAATTTTTGCTCCTATTGGCATTACACTATATTCACCTGACCACAAATCTTTATCTTCTCTCCATTTCAACTCACTGACGCCAACTTTATCTAGATTGAACCTTTCCATTTGTTTCTCCAAATTTTCTAGCCTCCCTAACATATGCAGACTTCTGACGTTCCCTGCCCTTCCGCTGGTTATCCCAGCTTTTTCTCAAGGTCACCTGCGCCCTCGCGGTTCTCTTCCAGAGGTCCAAACACAGGACTAATCGGGAATTATTTGCCAATGGAGAAATCATCATTATACCTCTACCACCTGCGGGCAACGTATACAATTGGTTCCCATTGCCTTTCTAATTGCCTGTCATGCTGTTGGTCATTGCTTATTTCTCCATATTTTAGGGGCAGTTCTGAAATTCTTTCCCGTCCTCCACCCTCTTTGACAAGATCAATGGCAGACTGAGCGTGACTCCTTAAGACGAAAATTGTCGGTGGTCACTGTTGAGACTTTTATTCAAATTTTAGGCAGTGACTGGGATCGATCCTGAAGACAAAACGTTTTGATTATTTGTGAAAGACACTATCCCTACACCAAGGTGACCAAGTTATATGAAACTGAAATGAGGTGGACGCACAGTTATTCACAGAATGGTGGTCAGTATAGGCGACCTCGGATTACATATCCACAACTGTTTGCAATTTCGCCACTTATGTACAAGTGTGTTTTCTTTCATTTTTGAACCCTCTTCTTACTTTTATCAGAGAAAAAGATGTTTTTACTATAATGTTTGCCAGACCAGAACTACGCACAGCAAGATTTCTTTTATGTTATGAAGGTAAATTATCTTTTTGCACTGTTAATAGTAGATCATCCGCAGCCCGCGTCCCCCTGTAAAACACATCATAAAATCTGCTGCGCTGCCCTGCGATTCCGAAAGCTGAAAGAAATAATTTTAGTTCAATATTACCTGTCCACTTCTTTGCGGTATGATTGGTATTATTTAATGCAGTGTAAATGCGCCGCGGCAGCGGCTCTATCGTTCGTAGCGCAGCTCTGCACCACGAATAATATTAAAATAACTGTAAATGTCTTAAAGGGATGGGATAAAATACCTGGCAAGCTTATTACAAATCATAATGCAAGTTTTCACTAAGTAACTCTATTCAAAACATTTGGATAGATTAAATTATCACACACCTTTACAAATCAGTACCTAATGGCCTACGTCTCTCAATCCTGACAAAAGAATGCTATACAAGCATACAATATAACGTCACAGGCTCTTCCTACTCACTTAACTCCAAGAAGACGACAGAGAAATTAATGTTCGGTCACTACTATTTATATTCGTTGTGACATATTCTCATCTTTGTTTGATATTTACTAAGTATCGCCTATGGCGGTTTCAGTACTCGCCGACACAGATATCATCTTTAAAAAAATCGGTACATAATTCTATACAAGAACAAAACTTGACACATAATGCTTTCTCTTTATTACATAAAGTTTGCACAATCGTTATCCACGCAATTACAATCATCCAGTTCAATTATTATTTTCTCTTTTTTTTACCACATATAATATGTGTTTTGCCCTACACGTCGCAGCTGCTGGGTTATAATAAAACCATGAAAGTGAGAAAAGTTAATAAGAGTTTTTCAGTGAATCCCCGGCAGCACATCAAGAATGTGCCGCGGTAGGATCCTCAAAGAGGCCAATACCAATTTTCTGCGCCATCATTATCCACTCCAATAATGCGTTCAGACAGTAACAACTTGGTCTACGGGCCTTCAACTTCTTTTCCTCCTTCTTCCTTCTGATGTTACATCTAGGATTATGCATACAAGGGAGATCAAGTCGTGACGTTTGCTCTACTGCTAGCAAGGGCCTACGATCTTTCGGGTTTCCAGGAGATTATGTACTTTGAAAAATTCTTAGTAAGAGAATGCGGACGCCGTTGCCAAGTCGCCCATTATTTACACTGATGGTGAGGGCTCGTTAGCTAAAGACTGACTGTATTTGCACGAATAATTTGCAGAGGGTCTGTCTGCGGTATTCCATTCCCCCGTTTTTCCCCAGACGAACTGTGTTGATTAAAAAACCGCCGGGACACAGTAGTTAAATGTTTGAGGAGCGGCGGCCCGAATTCTCACCACGGTTGCCGGCCGGCCGACCTGGCGGAGCGGAGGTTTTTGTGAACACTACTTCCCTATTCAGCTCCTAAATAAGGGCGATGCTTCCTGGCTCGTTACCTTGTTTTACCTGGTTTGCTACCAGCAACAAAGCGGAGTATTTTGTTGTCCTGCACATGTTAAAAAGTGCGTTCCCACACTGTTCCCATGTTTTAATTTTTGCCGAGGTGGGTTCTCTAGGCCACTGCTGAAGAACTATCTCCGAAAAGTAAAATCCGTCCACAGACTCTGGTGATCCCATCGCCAACGAACCTCTGTCGTGTCATCCTCTGCCAATAGCGTCATTGAATACGATATGGAGAGGAGTGGGGTAAGCACACCATTCTCCCAGCCGTTGTCAGTTATCGTGATTAGATTAGATTAATTATTCATTCCATAAACCCATAAAAGAGGGAATCCTCCTGGGTGTGCAACATGTCAGATAAACATACTACAAAATGCAATTAGAAAAACTTGAGTTTCATTAATTTTAATGATCCTCGGTGAATAAACAGTAAAATTATGTACATGAATTAAATCTAAACTTCAAATATTTACAGGTTTAATACTTACATCTGCTTTCATTAAATCCATCATTGAGACATTTGCTAGTTACTTGGCTATTATAACCAACTATTGTCAAAAATCAAAGTAAATTATTCATTTCAGTGATCCTCAGTTAAGAACAGTCAGATTATGTGCAAGATTTAAAATTAAACTTCCACTACTTACAGACTTAAGACTTACATCTTCTTTCCATACATCCATCATTCACACAGTAGGTAGTTACTTGGCTGTTACAACCAAGCATTGTCAAAAATTAAAGTATAATACATTTCCATCAAAATGGGCTACTGCACTTGTTGAGAAACTAATGGATGGAATAGAAGGAGCTGGCCACCAACAATTCTTTTAAATTATTTTTAAACTGTGCCTTGTCTGAAACTAAACTCTTAATGGTTGCTGGTAACTTACTGAAAACATGCTTTGCTGAATCCTGGACTCCGTTCTGGGCAATAGTAAGTGATTTTAAATCTTTATGTATATTGTTCTGATCCCTAGTATTGATACTGTGTACTAAGCAGTTAGATGGAAAAAGAGATGTATTCTTTACAACAAACTTCATTAAGAAATAAATATATTGAGAAGCTGTGGTCAATGAGCCCAATTCTTTGAATAGGTTTCGACATGATGTTCTTGGATTTACACTACTCATTACTCTTATTATGCCTTCTGTACACTGAAACTTTTTTCTCTGTTTGTGGAGTTACACCAAAATATGATACCATATGACATAATGGAGTGAAAATAAGCAAAATATGCCAGTTTTTTTATATTTATATCTCCTATGTCTGACATCATTCGCATGCAAACACGGACTTATTTCAGCGTTTTAGTAGTTCGTTAGTACGTTGCTCCCAACTAAATTTATTATCAGGTTGTAATCCCAAGAATTTTACACTCTCAACTTCTCCTATTTCCATGGCGTCATATTTTATACACACACCAGAAGGAACTCTCTTGGAAGTTCTGAACTGCAGCTGCTGCTACCCGTGAAGTACCAGGGTTGCCCAGAAAGTGACGCACCGCATTTTTTCTTCAACAATCCTTTATTGAACATAATGAAAATTACACATACGGAAGAATGGTGTTTTATATAGACGACCTATTTATCTACGTAATCTCCATCCCGTTCTATCGCCTTCCTCCAGCACGAAAGATGGTCGTGTATGCCATGTCTGTACCAATCCTTGTCCTGGTGGCGCAGCCAGCGCTTCGCTGTGTGAAACACCTCATCATTGACAGGTGCAGCGCCAACTCCCGAGTCGTAAAGCGTCTGTCCTCGCGAATGACAGCATCAGCTCGCTGCAGGTTGGACGGTCTCCGCGAAGCGAAGTGCTTCTGATGACCTCACCCTCTGTGCCTAACGACTAACTTTACTTCTGTCGACAGCAGAGGCTCCATAGACTTCACCCAAGTGTTTGTGAATGTTCCCCACTGTTTCTTTCTGTGCAGTAAGAAGTTCAATGATGACACCTTGCTTGTACCGTACATCACCTACAGACACCATTTTGAAACTGTCCTGCAGCGACGCCATCTGGCAGAAGTGAAACTTGGCCCTCTCACTCGGGAGCCTTCAGATAATACGTACGTAACGTTTCGCATTTGTAACATTGTTCTTGGCTGAGAAAAAAAAGTGCGGTGCATTACCTTCTGGGCAACCCCCGTAGTTCCTCAACTGGGACTGCGAGACTGGCCTCCATGTCTGCCTCCACTAATGGCGTCATTGGATGCATTATGGAGAGGTGTGAGTTCAAAACACCGCTCTCCCGGCTATTGTCAGATTTCGTTACCTAAAGCCGCTAGTACTCCGCGAAGTGCTTCCTCAGTTGGGATCACGAGACTGACCCCTCGTTAACGACCGACCGCCGTGTCATCCTCTGCCAATGTCATTTTATGCGGTGTGGAGGGGTGCGAGGTAAGCACACCACTCTCCTAGCTATTGTCAGTTATCGTGAGCTGGGCAGCTACTACTCGGCCAAGTAGCTCCTCATTTGAGATCAAAAGACTGACCCCTTCGTTAACCACCGACCACCGTGTCATCCTCTGCCAGTGGCATAATTGAATGCGGTATGCTGAGACGTACTGCTCTCCCGACCGTTATCAGTTTTGATGACCGCTACTACTCGGTCAAGTATCTCCTCAGTTGGGACCACGACGCTGAGTGCACTGCGCTTAAGGAGAAATCAGCTGCGCTACCAGGAATCAGTCCCGGGCACTACGTATCACAACCATCCACTCTAACCACTTATTTACGGGCACAGGCGAAGAACCAACTACAGTAGCCTTTATTCTCTATGTGAAATTACTGTACTTCTTTTTTTACAAACGGTCGCCAGTACAAAATGGTGATGGATGATTTAAATACTGAGATAAACACGTTTAAGTATTTAGGAAAGACAGGTAATATACAACTTATACAACAATCAGGAGGGAACAATAAGAATGGAAGAGCAACAAAGAAATGTTCAGATTTAAAAGGTAAAAGATATAGTTTTCCGATCCTACTATTGAATATAAATGTCGATGAAGAAATGCCGGAAATAAAGGAAAGTTTCAAGGGAGGGATAATCGTTCAGGTTGAAAGGGTGTCAATGAAAAGATTTGTTGCTAACGTTGCTCCCCTCAGTGAGTGTGGAGAAGAATTATGGATCTGTTAATGGAATGAACCGTGCAGTGTATACAGAATATTGATTGAGTTTAAACCGAAGAACGCGAACGTAACGAGGAGCTCAGATATGAGATCTTCGTAAAATTAACATCAAAATTCGTGGCCACGATGTAGACGAAGGTAACAACTTGTGATTCCTTGGAGAGAAAAAAACACATGGCAGAGCCGAGCAAGGATGACATGAAAAGTAGACTGGCGCAGGGAAATGCCGTATTTCTGGCAGAGGGAATTCCCCAGTACCAAGTTAAGGCCGTAATTCGAAGAAGAACTTTCTGGGAATGTACGTGTTGAGCACTGCATTGTAGGGTTGTGAGTCATGACCTCTAGGAAAAGGAGAGCATTGGAGCGTTTGAGATATGGTGCTACAGATGGATTTCAGAACTGAGTGGATTGTTAAGGAGTGGTTCTTTGCAGAATCAACAAAAATCGGAGAAGGAGGGTACATGTGGAAAACACTGACGAGGGAAAGGAGAGGATAACAGAACATGTGGTAAGACAGTAGGGAATAACTTCCATGGTATTAGAAGGAGCTGTGTGGGTGAAAATTTTACAAGGGAACAAAAACTACAAAACATCGAACAAAAAATTGACGACGTAGGGTACAAGTGCTACTTTGAGATAAAGTGATTTTGTAGAAGAGAGGGCGGCCCACTTTAAACAGAAGACTGATCACTCAAAAAATCGTCCCTCAGTTAAGTTGCAGATAGAATATGTCGGATTTCGCTATACATCAGTGTGGGGAAAGAAGTTAAGTGCTTAGAATACATCTTAGGTACTCTACCGGTTTTATTGTCGTCAAAGCGATGTATGTAAACTCTGAAGACAAAGTATTACGAACCCTCACGAGACTAAGTATTACTAACCACACATAAGGAGCACTTTGATCGCTTTGTACAGTGATGATAATGGTACGGTGGTGTCGCCAAGGTCCTTAGCGCCCGTATGAAAACACGGTTCAGTGTTTGACCTGGAGAAATATATTCATAATGAAATAATCTTTTACTATGAAAGAATGAGATTAACATTGTCTTATTGTCTTTGTTCTCGAAGATTGTCGTTTGGCTTTTTCTCGAGGCTGTTGATCCAAGACTTGGCCATTGACCACTTTGACGCTTAGTTAGGGGGGGGGGGGGGGGAGGTTAATACTGGTAGTACCAACTTTCATCCCCGTGACAGAAACGTCGGATCATGTCTAGCTCTCTCCATTATTTCAGTATAAAATTTTTATCTTCCCTCTTTCTGTTGGTCTGTTAGTGTGTGACAGACGAGGTTAACATTTAATTTCCGTTTCCTTAAGTGTTCAAGTAAAGTCTTATGACACACGTCACGATTCAAATTCAGTCCATGTGATATAGCGCGCCAGTTACATGACGGTCTTCTTGAAATAACTGTCTTACACGCACCAGGTTTGTATCGGTATGTACTGTAGACTGGCGATCAGCTCTTCGATCGCCTTGCACTGAACATCTGCCTCCATGAAACTTTTAGTAGTTCAAAATGGTTCAAATGGCTCTGAGCACTATGGGACTTAACATCAGAGGTGATCAGTGGCCTAGAACTTAGAACTACTTAAAGCTAACTAACCTGAGGACATCACACATATCCATACCCGAGGCAGGATTCGAACCTGCGACGGTAGCAGGCACGCGGTTCTAGTCTGAAGCTCCTAGAACCGCTCGGCCATCGCGACCGGCCTAAACGTTTTGTGCGACTCGGAAACACGACTTCCTGAAAGTGCCTCCTTCCTTAATCATTGTCCACGTTTCACTTGGGGATTTCCAGAACTTAACACAAAACTGAATGTCACTCTCTGCTCACATTTAGCAACCTCTGTGTCACCAAAACTAATTCTCCAAGAACCCAAACAGTGAATTGCTAAGCGTATCCCTGTCACGTAATGAAATAAATAAATAAATAAATAAATAAAAATAAAAATGGAGAATGTCATTTCAGAGACGCACAGGTAACAGGTAAATTAGAAACAAAATTTGTTCCTTTTTAATATTGCAAACACAGAAATAAAAAAAAATCTGCCCTGGAACGTTTCTGACAAAGAGAGTAAAATTACAGAAAAAACGCAGAAAAACACGTGCATAGAAATATAAAGTCACGTAGTGTGTCAGGACTTCAACTTAGGCGTGAAAAGGGGTAAAATGTTACAAAGAATTAAAATAGCATAGCAAAATTACATAGCAGATAATTCTCACTAATCGCCGGAATAAAAAGGATTAGTTAGCCACTCTGCAACACACTAAATTCTCCAGCCTAAAAGAGTACACCGGGGACAGACATTTCTCAAAACATTAAAATCTTCACCACACTCGTCTCGTCATAAGAGAGAGCAGACCCCACATATATCTATTTCTACCCACTTATCACAATATAATATGCACTGAGTTAATATGTAGCTTACAGTGATTTTCACGCAACAGACATCGCAGATAGAGCGGAGTCCAATCAACAGAGCAGGATGCCATGTGTGTGAGAATATCTGCCACAGGACATTATGCTGAAATGATTACGAATGTATCAAGAACAAAAGAAATGCTGTTTTATTTCTATTACCAGCGCCACATACGTATTGTGTACCTACATTTATAAACTATTGAAAATCGTTAACTGACGGGTAGCAAAATGCTTTAGAAGACCGTCCAGTACAAGAGAACCTTTTTAAGCAGTGGTTGTATAACGATAAACTAGATAAAATTCTCTTGTAAGCACCAGGAAAACTGTGACCCCGGAAAAATGAGCTATAAACCCTGCGCCGCAGTAAACGCTATACAAGCACAACAAAAGGACGATACAGTTTCGTGTTGTTGGCTACACATTCTCTTAAGTGCTGTATTTCAACCAGAGAGCTTCTAAATGTCAGTTCCGTCCGTTTATGGGAGTTGAACTACACGCAGTTAGTGTAACTTACCTTACAATATTGCTGTAACTCATTTCCAGCTCAAAACACGCAACCTGAAATTCGAATAATCCCCTATCCATTCATTTTTGGTGAAGAGTTCTTTTGGCACATGAATAATCGAATCGACATTGTGTCAGTTCAGTACCCACTTTACTCTAATTATTAACTCTCGTATGAGATGTCTCTTATAGGGGAGAGTTGCTTAAATTGTACTGCTCTCAAGTTTTTTTCATTAAAGCCTACGCAGTAAGCTACAAAATAGTTCAAACTATGCCATTCTCAACTACAGGACTTTTTTTTCTTGATATCTTACTTAAAGAAGGAAATTACTGAACAAACTAAAACACATTAACTTAGTTTTTTCAACATCTGCAAATGGTACAAGTTAGGAATTTGTATTCTCAATTTGTTCCGGTGTATGCATAAAATGTAAGAACCAACTATGAGCAGAGCTTTAAAAAAATGTGGCATTGCTGAGATAAGAAAATGTTTCATATTTTAATTCTCACGTCATTATTTGCAGGTATTACAATATAACTTTTACCCTACTTCCGCCCTCCCCCCCCCCCCCCCCCCCCTGCACACTTTCCATGGTTCAAAAATGGTTCAAATGGCTGTAAGCACTATGAGACGTAACATCTGTGGTCATAAGTCCCCTAGAACTTAGAACTACTTAAACCTAACTAACCGAAGGACATCACCACATCCATGCGTGAGGCAGGATTTGAACCTGCCACGGCAGTAGTCGCGTGGTTCCGGACTCAGAGCCTAGAACCGCCCGGCAAACGCGGCCGGCTCACTTTCCATGAATTCACATCTTGTATTTCATATATCTGATCATTTTTTTCCATTCAATCTTCCTCTCAGAACTTGCAATACCATTTTGTTTTACGAAAGAATTTCTGTGGTGATTCCTCACCGTCCCACACAAATCGCACAATTTGAATAGCATTTTTCTCTTGATCTACCCAACTCAAACGGATACGGCGGCATAGTCGAAAAATAACACACTAATTAATCCAGGATAAAGCAAACGAAAATATTAAAGTGCGCACATGAATGCCTCTAAAATAAACCGAACCAAAACTGCGAAAATCGTTCTACAAACGTAACTTGTGCTCTTAAGTTTCTGTGTAACATTACCCTCGGAAATGGCGCCTAATACAAAAAGAAACAGACAAATGTTTCTGAGAAAAAAAATTAAAAATATATTCTCAATAATTTTTCTATTGACAATTTAAGCTGTACTCTCAGGATCCACTCAAACCACATCCTCGTATATAACGACGTATTTGGAACAAACTGTAGAGTTTACTAACATGAATTCCACTATAGCTAAAAATAAATTGATAATAGTCCTCTTACATCTTTTGCAACATAAGCTAATGGCGCCACACACAGTGTCGTGGGTCAAAGCTGACGGGTGGAATCGGACGAAGTGCTTGACCTGTAGATTGTTCTATGATGAATACTAAAATCAACAGTATTTTTTCCGTCTGCAGCAACTGTATTCTGCACTCCTACCCTCCCACACATCATTATTAAACTTCTTACTCTGTGCACAAATTTTGAAAACTTCCAGACGAGTGAGATTACAAAATAACGATTTTACTTATCTTGATTATCTCATTATTGTTGCTGGCTCAAGATCTTGTGTCTAGGAGTGCATTCTTGCAGCCGAAAATTTTGATTTGACGTTGCGGGTTCTTGAAGGCGAAATAGCTAATGAAGAGTTGCCTGTTGTTATGAATATCTGTTTATTTAATGCAATTCTTCTAAATCACAGCGACTTTATAATTTCCACATTCAAAAAGCCAGTAATTACATATTGATGACAAAATTATAAGGATGTCTATTTCCATCTGAGGCATGCACACGAGTACATACATTCTGCGATACTCAAAATTTCCTAAGAGTTTACAGAGAAAAAGAGTTTTCAAAACTTTCTCGACAGGAGAAGAATTTTTACAAAATTATATCATTATTTCATAAATAAATCCAGAAACAAATTTAATAATTAGCATTTGATTGAGTAATTAATAATATCAATTTTAAGTATGACACAAATTTTTTAATTTCAGTTGCTCTTAAAAAGTAAGTAATTTTAGCTGTTAGTATATATCGATTGTAACACAATAATTTCTTTATTACACATTTTAGCCTGAAATATAATACATCGTATAGAGAATCATATGAATTCTTTTGGTGAAACAGCGGAGATAATTTTCAACTATGCAAGAATCGATAGTATACATGGTATCGGTTATTTCTATTTAAAAAAGGCAATGTTAGAGGAGGGTAACTAGTTGTAAGTTGCATATAATGAAATAATAAGCAACCAGTTGCATAAAGGAAATATAATTTCTTTGTCGGTTGCGATAGGTATAACTTTCTGAAACAGGGCGCTAAATGCCCGAAATCGGCAGAGAAATTAAATTTGTTTTATTCCACTGGTTCCTTATTATTTCATTATAATATAAACTGGCTATGCAATCAGACGTTTAAAAAGATAGAAGCTACACCGTCTGTGAAGCAGACAGAGCAGTGTGTTAATAAAAAAACTAGAAAGAAATACAGACAAAAGGAAAAGCGACGGAGAACGAAGGAGTTATCCGAATGGGATGGAAATCAGTAGATATGATGTACATATACAGACAAATCAATGCAATTTCAGGAGAACTGCATAATTTATTCGAGAGAAAGAGCTTAAAAATGGTTCAAATGGCTGTGAGCACTTTGGGACTTAACTTCTGAGGTCATCAGTCCCCTAGAACTTAGAAGTACTTAAACCTAACTAGCCTAAGGACATCACACACATCCATGCCCGAGGCAGGATTCAAACCTGCGACCGTAGCCGTCGCGTGGTTCCAGACTGAACCGCCTAGAACCGCTCGGCCACAGCGGCCGGCAAAGAGATTCACAAACTGAACAAGCTAATAACACGTTGCTTCATGTCTACCTCTGTGAAAGCGGTTATTCGGCTTGAAATTCATTGACACAGTTGCTGAATGACCTCTTGAGGGAATTCTGACCAGTTGGCAAGTCAGTTCGTCAAAATCCGAGCCGGTTGGAGGACCTTGCCCATAATGCTCCAAACATTCTCAACTGGGGAGAGATTCGACGACCTTTCTGGCTAAGGTACGGTTTAGCAAGGATGAAGACAAGCAGTAGAAACTCTCGCCAAGTGCGGGCGGGCGTTGTTTTGCTGAAATGTAAGCCCATGATGGCTTGCAGCGAAGGGCAACAGAACGCGACGTAGAATACTGTCTACGTACCGCCGTGCTGTAAGGATGCCTCGGATGAGAACTAAACGTGTGCTACTATGAAATGAAATGGCCCCAGAACATCCGTTACGGCTGTCGACCCATATGGCGGGCGACAGTCGATTTGCTATCCCACCCCTGTCTGGGCGTCTCGAGACACTTCTTCGCCGGTCATCAGGGCCCAGTTCAAAGCGAGACTCATCACCTGAAGCAATTCACGCCAGTCAATGAGATTACAGGCCGAACACGTGTCTGGAGACAAATTAGATTTGGACACGTGTCTGGAGACAAATCAGATTTACGTAGAAAGGCAATGACAAGCCGTACAAAGGCCACTTAAAGAGAACCGTGACATGCGAACATGCAACTGATGTCCTATTTTCTTACACAATTACTAATACAAATTAATTAACCAGATACTTTGAAGCTGATTCTATAGTACCAAATCTACGCATGAAAGGTGAAAATTACAATTAAATAAAATTTTGACGTACTGGAGATAGGAAAGAAAATTACAACTTGGAAATTACGGTGACGCCTTACTACCTCCTCTAGTGAACATACTACAGAGCCAGAATATATCCTAAAACGTACACTCAGAACGCACTAAACTCCAGTACGACAAAATATTTAAATTTACAAATGCATGCACCAACATTGCAAAGGAAGAGTTACAGTCAAATGAGCATTAGGCTCAATGACGTTCAGGATGCATTATCGGAGAGTAACAACAAACGACACGTAACCCATTAAGTCCCAAATAATGTTTTTTTAAAATTCAGTTTTTTATTCCTTAATTATGATTTACATACTGTATGAACCACAATAAGTACAAAAATAGCCTAAGAATATTTATACATGTTGATATAATGGCCGTCCTCAAAATAGGACGCTGGGATCTAACAGTGTCGCATAGCATACTAAACAATATTCAAGTCTTAACTATTTATTTTTTTGTGAAATGGTACAAAACACTTCACACACAGTGTTACACGGCATTTAACACAATATGTTTGTGATTTCCCGTTGCATTTAGCTCTTACACGTCTTCTTTGCATGCTTCTTTTGTCAATCACAAGACCAATTCCATCAAACCTGATGTCTGGTAGTACTCTCAACTGACTTGATGGGTATTCCATTGGACGTCCAATATTCGGTCTTCCAGTGTCCACTTTCAGATATGTACCTGTAACAGAACGTCTGAAATCCAGTAAATCCAGTGCATTTTCCCCATTTACTAGTCTGTAGAAGAGCCAAGCATTTACGAGGGCCATTACCAGCATACGTGTAAAGAGGACCCAGTACCATTTTCCCCTCTAATTACAGTTGCGTATTTTCCAACTTACCCATTCATGGTGGTCAGCACTTCAAAACGGCAGGTTGTTGCACTTGTGTCTTCTTACTTGCTTGTCTAGTGTACCGCGGAGCTGCTTCCATAGGTTCAACTTTATCAAAATTGTAACGCACCTGTTGCTGTGCCATCGAACAAATAAGACTTCACCTTTCCTATCGAACTGGTAGTCATACTTACCTCGAACTGTCTTTTTCAGTTCGTTGCTGCTCAGTAGTGGACAGTCACCGACTCGATTCTATCTGACAGTCCCAGTTGCTCGAAAACCCAAATTTCTCAGATGAATCAGACGATCTCTACTAGTGAAGAAATTGTCAAAGTACGTACAATGATTCTCGGGTTTTTCAATGCAGTCCAGCATGTTTAGGAATACTCTTGATCCCAATAGTAGGTCCTCTCTTGCAGCATCTTCTGGATCCTTTTCTCAGTATAAATCAAATTCGAAACAGTAGCCACTTGCTCAGCAAAGAGATCAAAACTCATAGCCAAATCTAATAGACTTGCCTTGGATAAACTGTTTCAGCCCACTTCGTCCATAGTATTTGACTATCATTTCGTCAATTGACAAATTTTCCTCAAATATTCCAAATTTTTGAAGAGCTTCATTTATCATTTTCAAGAGAGGTCTAATATAGAATCCGCAATCGTGTTTGTTTTCATTGGATAAGTCATTATCTTGAAAATGAAACAATGTTTTCAACTTCTGATACTTATTCCTTGAAATAGCTGTCTTTATAATCGGTATGCCAACATCTTCATCTTCAGACCAGTGTAGCTTCTCAGCAGAGAGCTTATGGTAGCCAGCAAAAAGAAGAAATCCGACAAAGACCTTCACTTCTTCAACTGTAAACTTCAATGTAACTTCATATCCTGTAATATATGTATAAAAGATGGGTCGTTACTTACCTCAGCAACAAAATCTGGTAAAATTACCACGTTCTAAACACAAAATACATCAGCAGTAGCAGAGTGCCATATTCGAATGTGCAGCAATACAAATAACTGAAATGATAACACCAAGTCCCAGTGTCCTATTTCAGGTACACCAAATTTTATAACAATGGAAAACAATGACTATAACTCAAATTGAGCTAAGAGGGCAAGTAGTTTAAAAGGCACATTGCTGACTATAAATAATCACAAAAAGATCTCTGTCACATATTTCAAATATTACTAAATTGTCGATAATGTAAATACCTGTAGTAACGAAAAGTGTGCCTTAGTATTCAATAATCAATTAATGGTAGGATTTATTGCTTTTAATTTCCTGTAACCATAAATTTGTTATAAAAAGCATGAAAAAAAGACGTAGAACAGTAATAGTTGCAAATTAATAATTTATTGTGTACTTATGAATAAATATGTGCTCTGTCCTCAAAATAGGACACTGGTACTTGATAGGTTAATGAGGACAGTGTAGAAGTTTGTCTTGCGGACCGCCACTAACAAGTCAACACGCACGAAATATGGAACTCACTATGGTTCCTGCATTACATGAAGTCTCCAGAATGAGATTTTCACTCTGCAGCGGAGTGTACGCTGATATGAAACTTCCTGGCAGATTATAACTGTGTGCCCGACCGAGACTCGAACTCGGGACCTTTGCCTACATGAAGTCTATTCGTAGTTGAGAATACGGACAACCATCATCTGTATAACGGAATAGCGACATTGAAAATTTCTGCCGGACAGAGTCTCGAACCTGGATTTCCCTGCTATACGCGAGCAGTCGCTTTCACTGCTTTGGCTATCGATGCACGACTTATGGCCCGACCCAAAACTCCATCTGTCGTCGTTCTTGCGTCACAACCTGTAATGGCAAACACGTTTTATAATTCCTGTACAAGTTCAAAATGGCTCTAAGCTCTATGGGACTTAACATCAGAGGTCATCAGTACCCTTAGAACTACTTAATCCAAACTAACCTAAGGACATCACACACATCCGTGCCCAAGCCAAGATTCGAACCTGCGACCGTAGCAGCAATGCGGTTCCGGACTGAAGCGCCTACAACCGCTTGGCCACAGCGGCCTGCGGAAGTCCCGTACAGAGGAGGATGTTTTAATCGAAATTTGCTGCCTGGTATCTGCGGATAAAAGCGATATTATAGTGCCCGTGTCGTTGAGAAGAGCGAGCCAATGTTCTTCAAGACAAGCATGCATGTCCGCAGGGATATTGCGTCGTTCTTATTAAAAAAACACATGCAATGCATTATCTTGTTCCTGCATTAGGCCGAAGTCAATTATGGACGATATACATTCCTGGAAATGGAAAAAAGAACACATTGACACCGGTGTGTCAGACCCACCATACTTGCTCCGGACACTGCGAGAGGGCTGTACAAGCAATGATCACACGCACGGCACAGCGGACACACCAGGAACCGCGGTGTTGGCCGTCGAATGGCGCTAGCTGCGCAGCATTTGTGCACCGCCGCCGTCAGTGTCAGCCAGTTTGCCGTGGCATACGGAGCTCCATCGCAGTCTTTAACACTGGTAGCATGCCGCGACAGCGTGGACGTGAACCGTATGTCCAGTTGACGGACTTTGAGCGAGGGCGTATAGTGGGCATGCGGGAGGCCGGGTGGACGTACCGCCGAATTGCTCAACACGTGGGGCGTGAGGTCTCCACAGTACATCGATGTTGTCGCCAGTGGTCGGCAGAAGGTGCACGTGCCCGTCGACCTGGGACCGGACCGCAGCGACGCACGGATGCACGCCAAGACCGTAGGTTCCTACGCAGTGCCGTAGGGGACCGCACCGCCACTTCCCAGCAAATTAGGGACACTGTTGCTCCTGGGGTATCGGCGAGGACCATTCGCAACCGTCTCCATGAAGCTGGGCTACGGTCCCGCACACCGTTAGGCCGTCTTCCGCTCACGCCCCAACATCGTGCAGCCCGCCACCAGTGGTGTCGCGACAGGCGTGAATGGAGGGACGAATGGAGACATGTCGTCTTCAGCGATGAGAGTCGCTTCTGCCTTGGTGCCAATGATGGTCGTATGCGTGTTTGGCGCCGTGCAGGTGAGCGCCACAATCAGGACTGCATTTGACCGAGGCACACAGGGCCAACATGGTGTGGGGAGCGATCTCATACACTGGCCGTACACCTCTGGTAATCGTCGTTGGTACACTGAATAGTGCACGGTGCGTCCAAACCGTCATCGAACCCATCGTTCTACCATTCCTAGACCGGCAGGAGAACTTGCTGTTCCAACAGGACAATGCAGGTCCGCATGTATCCCGTGCCACCCAACGTGCTCTAGAAGGTGTAGGTCAACTGCCCTGGCCAGCAAGATCTCCGGATCTGTCCCCCATTGAGCATGTTTGGGACTGGATGAAGCGTCGTCTCACGCGGTCTGCACGTCCAGCACGAACGCTGGTCCAACTGAGGCGCCAGGTGCAAATCGCGTGGCAAGCCGTTCCACAGGACTACATCCAACATCCCTACGATCGTCTCCATGGGAGAATAGCAGCCTGCATTGCTGCGAAAGGTGGATATACACTGTACTAGTGCCGACATTGTGCATGCTCTGTTGCCTGTGTCTATGTGGCTGTGGTTCTGTCAGTGTGATCATGTGATTTATCTGACCCCAGGGATGTGTCAATAAAGTTTCCCCTTCCTGGGACAGTGAATTCATGGTGTTCTTATTTCAATTTCTAGGAGTGTAGTTTGCCACGTGCCCAAACCAAGGCTACAGTAAACTCGCCAAACCGAACTGCGACACCTCAGCACAAGCCACGATTCCAATCACGGCTTAGTCCAACAGCCAACTCGCTGCCGACCTCCATCCAACGGCTCTCTGAGCACACAGTCCAGCCACGAGGTGTGCTCTTACTTAAATCGTCGTCGCGTTGCTGCAAACGAGCCACTGAAATGGATCTCCAAGAAGCTGTAATCTAATAACGCAACCCAAGAGGTTCAACGACTACCCAAATCAACATAAGGTTGCGCGATGACTCAGTATTGCACTACTGCTGCTAAATGCATTATTGAAGCTTACTAGGCGAGCAAGTTCCTTAAATTGTTTAATTATTGCCCGGTTTCACAATGTAACATTTTACATTTGCCGGTACTCCAAGATTACACATCAAATTTGATTTTCATCTCACATTTCTGTCTGTCCATATATTTTCTTCAGTATATCTTATTCTGAAAGTGGTCTACATTCCTTGAATCCATGCGGTCGGTGGTCTCTCTTTCTTCCTTCCTTTAGCCCCCCATTCCATAATTCTCGGTAGTAATTTCTCCTTTGACATCCTTTTTGTATGTACATACCATGCAGTTCCTTTTCTTCTGTAAAATAGACAAATGAATTTGTACCGTCCATTTTCTCAGTGATGACTCCATTTCTGACTCCTCGCCTAGATATCCCTGTGGACCACCTCCAAAAGTCCGCCTCCGTTGTCATCAACGTTTTACTTTCTGCGATTTAACTGTCCATAATTCTGGTCCCCATGTCACAATGCTTCTAATAATTATGCTAAACATTTTTCTTTTTGTTCCCTTTCTAATCTGTTTGTCCCATTAAACTCCTTTTGCTGTTCCAATAGTAAACATCCCAGCATTTATTTTTGAATTAATTTCCTTGCCTTGTTTTACATTTTGTGTGATATTGACTCCTATATATTTGTACCCTTCAGTGTGTTTGAGAGGCTTCATCTCTTCTTCCAGTGTGAAATCTTGATTTGTGTCTCCTTTTACCATATATTTTGATCTAGTCCTGATTGCCTGAAGTCCCCATTCTTTATATTCATCTATTACTTTTCATGTAACGTACTCTATGTCTTCTTTATCTTGTGCCAAATTAGTTGGTGACTAGCAAATTGTTGGCCTGGCAACTCTGCGTGTTCGGTCAGAGGGTGAACTGCCATTTGTAATTAAAAAAAAAAAAAAAACTGAGTTAACGGATCAACGACGAAATGAAACGGGTGTCTTGCGACGACCGCCACGAGCAGATGCAACGAAGGAAAACGAACAAAATGAGATTAAAGGAAAAAAATGGTAAAGGGACCGCGCCCGGTAAGCTGGAAACACGGGTTCGAGTCCCGGTTCGGCGAAAATTTTCACCGTCGTCATTCTCGTAAACAGCTAATGGTTGTCAATATTCGCGACTGCAAATACCTTTCATTTATGAAAATTTTTGTGGCACAGCGGATAACGACAACAAGGATTTTGTTGACTACATTATAGGCATAGAGGTTCGACTGAAAAGTAACGTCGTCAGTCTTGAATCCTGCCTACTCGTCAAATATGTGGTGTCTAGGAAACCCGCTTTCTCATATTGTTAAACAACACTCAAACAGATCGTATTAATGAGTTTTATTACGAAATGAAAAATGACAATGCTTATCTTTGACAATAACACACACGTGTAGCAAGCAAAGGGTGACATGTAAATAATAAATCTCTTGAGTAAATACAATTCCAAAGTCCCTAATCTTGACGCTGCTATAGAAGTATCCCGCGGCAACTCTGGAGCGGCCCTTACGTTCTTTACGTTCTCACATAGATGCCGCTGCCGTCGCGTGGTCGACCTAGAGAGGGCTTGGTCAGCGTGCAGTTGGCTAACGTCTTGTCACAGCCCTCTCTGCTCTATCGTTCCCGACTGACGTGTCGGCGCTTGACTTTACGCCTTAACAGTGAGCAGTGCAAATATTAGTTACGACAAAAGGCGTCGGTATTTCTAATCAGTTCATACAGACTTCAAGATAGTTACTGTTCATGATTCCCTTAAATAATGTGGACAACAAACAGAATAAATGTAGTTGTTAACATTAACTCATAGGATGTTGCTGTATTACAATACTGGCTTATATCACATAGCATAAACGATTGGCATATGGTCTTGGGTATCGTTCCTCTGACTTAATGGGTATGGAGGTCAAGCGGACAGCAAAATCAGTTTCCACGCATCACATCAGGGATGTAAGCAACAACTGATTTACTACGCCCTGACAGAAAGAGAGAGAGAGAGAGAGAGAGAGAGAGAGAGAGAAGGACATGTGGAAGAACCTAGGCGAATTGCGGAGCAGCAGGAACGAATGCACTGGTGAGCGCCTCGATTTAGCCACTACCGCAGATAAAAGTACATAAATGTGAATTCTCATAAGGCCAGAAATCGTCGATATATGCGGATAAACATGTAGCTGGATAATTCTTCTTTTTTTATGTGCTACACGTAGTATCAAAAGATCGACCAGTCACAGAATAGATCCCGTAGTGGTAGGTGAGCAATATAAATCAGCTACGCAAAGTTTTATAACTTTCGCAAGAGTAAGTTTAGACGGCTACGTGTGAGCGCAATAAATTCAGTACAATTATGGTTAAAATGAAGTAGCACCAATCAGTTACTTAAAGTTAATATAACGTTCACAAAATACCATTTAGATGGATGGACGAGACTCAATAAATCCAGGGAAAAACGAACTGCGCAGTTATCACACTTAAAACGAATTAGTATTGTCTTATAGAGTATGTGGTCGCGTGTGGCCAGACTCTATAAATTACTTGAAGTTAAACCCAAGTAAATTTAGGCAAAATGAATTGATCAATATGTAACTCGCGGAAAAGAGATTGACTCTTTCTCCAAATAACATCGTTCATCATCACATCACGGATCCTAACAAAGACTAAGGGCCTAACAATCACTATTCGGAACAAAGAGTGGTACACAGCACACTCTAAAATCAAGCTAAATTAACCCAAAAACACCAAATAATCCCTCCACGTGAATATCGCTCACCTTTGCTATGAGTAACTGATCTGAACAAAGTGAAATACGAAACAGACACCAATTTACAGAAAACTTTACTTGTTATCTAACACAGCAAAGCAATGTAAACAACACACGGTCCTCGGGAGGAGAAAATCTTGGACTCGGTCGGGAATCGAATCTGGGCTCCTTCGGTTAGCAAACTGCCAGGCTTACCCCGCAAATACTTGCAATTTATACCGCCTGCCCCTGAACTACACTTCTCGTTCCTCACAAGTAGTAGCAAAGCTATAGCCCACTGACACTAGGATATCTCTCACTACGGAGCAGTGTGCTTCAAAGCATTCACTAGATCCTTCTTATGGTATAAACACCCGTCCCCCTCGCCCCGAAACACGCATACTTAGATTGGAAAGTTGTTGGAAACGAACTGCATTAAGAAGTAATCGAATAAATAGACACACGTGTTTTCTTCCGTACAATAGATTCTGAGAATAAAATTGGCACGAAGGAAGCAAATAGAGAGATAAACGTGAGATACAAGTTTTAATAACAAGTTGCTGCACAACTCGCTCACCGCTTTAACGAAAGGCATATTCTGTCATCTTTCTTTACGTGCGTCTATATGTTTATACTACGTTGTTATACTTGTTGAACATTTTTATTCGAGAAGTCTTTCTGATACTGTTCTTCTGATTACTAAAATTCGAGAATTCATTTGCTGAGCACAAGCATATGAATAATCATTCACATCATGTTATGTTTTGGAAGTTGTTGCCAACTGTGGAATGCGCTCAAACAAATTTCGGGCTTGCAGCTGATCATCGTTTAATTCATCGCACGGTACTTTAACTGGACACATGCTAGTCATTCTCAGGTTAGCCGCCGAAAGTTTGCTTCGTTCAGCCACGTGTAGCACGCTGTGAGTATTCCGCACATGCGTCAGAATTCGAGTTGACGGCGGACCACTCTTACCGGTGGCATCGCCCTCGCTGGTGGAGTCGAAGAACTGTAGCTGTCCTGTGCGTTATTGCTCGCCGTGAATGTTGGCACAAACCGTCGTCTTCGAACAATTCTGGTAGCCGTCATCACAGTTTGTCAGATTTTCCTGCAGGCGTATTTCCACGGCTTACTTAGTAATGGCGTCTCTCAAAGGTGTTGTTATGGTCAGAATCCTGATTCTATCATAATACATTGAATGTCCAGTGGAAATACAGTGTTCGGTAACAGGGGGCTTGCTCAGCTGCAGAAGGTGAGTGCAACAATTATGTTCAGTGCACCGTTCTTTCACAGTATGTGTGCTGTGCTGTGCCACAGGTAAGCCATACCACACTGGCAAGTTATTTTGTAAATTCCGGTCTTCCGGAAGAACAAGTTGTCCTTCACCGATCCCAGAAGGTCTGAAGGCTTAGATGGTGGACGGAAAATCATTTTCACCTGAATCTGACAGGAGTTTTGCTGTTTTAAACGAAATGTTGCCAAAAAAGGCAGAAAATGTAAACGTTTTGCCAGCATGTCCTCCTCTTTAACCCCCTCATGATTCTTGTTTTTAACCGATATTTCCCTGTTAATCTGCTGGGTGAAATATCCAATTTCTTCTGAACATATTCTTTAGGTGAGCGAGGTAATCTGAGGCAGTGTGACCTCTGTGAATGAGAGTTCTAAACACGCTCATTGTTTGCAACGATCAATGACAACTTGATGCCTGCAAATACAAATCAGTATGAGTGGACTTACAATAAACTGAATGCCTTAGAGAGCCAAGGTTCTTTCGTCTAACCGAGAAAGGCAGACAACCATGTTTCTCTATTTCATAGTGAACCGATTGCTGTTATCAATGGAGTTGAGGTGGTGAGGAAACTCCATCAATTTATCTTCTGCATGAGGCCGCACTATGAAAGTATCTTGTACACAAGACTACCTCCAAAATACAGTTGGTTTCAGGACAGTTGATTCAAGAGCTCTCTCCTCGAAATCCTCCACAAAAACGTTGGCCTCAGAGGGAGGCCCACAGTTGCCCATGGCAGTCTGTTCAAAATATTCTTGGTTGAATATAAAATAAGTTGGCGATAGAGCTTGCTGAAACACAGCAGTCACGTCCGCCGAAACCTTTTGCCAATTAATGCCAAAGAATCTGTGGTTGGGACCTTTGTAAAAAGTGATACCTGTCACAACTGTGTCAGGTGGGTGCTTATTCTAGAATTGAGAACAACTGTGTATGTTGAAATGACATATTTAATGTCGCAAACATCAGCACAAAAATTACAGCTTTTACACAATTTTCAACTAAACGACATAAAAACACAATGGATAACACATCTTGCCAAACATCAAAAAGTGAAATAATCCTACACACAACACTATTAAATATTAACTCTCTGAAAAAACATTAATTTTAAGCACAATAATACGGCAGTGTAATTGGAAGTTTCTTTACAAAATTGCTCCTACACATACATTATGATGTTGCTCAGTACTACTAAAATCGTCCGATTCCGGTTCAAAGTTCAGTACTATTTAGGACGACAATCAAATTTACGGTGGTGGTTAGTTATGTGATAAATCTGAGCGCAAGGTTACCCAAGGCCGCTCGAATTTACAGTGGACACAAGCTGGTAAACAAATAAAGTTCACGCCTCTGCACACGGTATTTACCTTAAGCTGCGACGAGCTGCCGACTGCAAGGCCGCTCTCTCCTGCTGGAATTCCTACAAAACTAATCTGGCCTTTGCTGAACTTTCCAGCAGAATCTTTCCCAATCTTATCATAGAAAACATGTCCTCAGACCTAGTCTTAGTATGTGAAGATATACATGCACATGGTTGGAGCATCATGCATATTATAGTGCCCTCTCAGTTCTCGCAAGAACAATTAACCAATTTGGCTGGTTCATTTCTCCACAGTTGAAGCAAAACGTTGCTACAGCTGGACTGCAGCCGCTGTGAATGCAGTGTCCACACAACATTTCTTCTCTGCCTCGTTCAGAGCATTAAGTTCTCCGTTCTGCACCTGATGTCAGTTCAGAGAAGAGCCCATGAAATTTCTCTCTTGTCCTAGTTATGGCAGAACCTCTGCAGCGCCCCTTTGCTACGCTGTTGTCTACCTGGCTTTTCAAACTAAAAACGTCTCGAGTTACCTGTTCTACATTCCGCTAAAACACATGCATTTTATAGGAATGATGTGTTAGTTATTATCGATTGACTGTCACCCCTTTTGCATTACATACTGATAGGCAAATATTCTCATAACCGCCAAATTACGTTAGGTGCCATATTCACCTTCTCATTGCGATGTATAAAACTCTCATGTAAGGTGCGAATACAACCATTTATTCTGCCACCTTACAACTGGTTAGACAGAGAGCCACCAGTCTGGTAGATAGAGTCAGCTGAGTTATGTAATTGATGAGGGTATTTTCCACCCATGGTCTCAGCAAAGAAGCGAGACGTTAGGCTAAGTCATTAGCAGACACTTCCTATTTGATGTAACAGAACATTTTCGTTTTGAATTTTTGGATGACCACACAGTCTTAGTGGTGCACAAGCAAGTGAATTTAACCTCTCGATGATCTCCTGAGGCAAGGAGGAGGAATTCAGGAGAGCAGAAGTTCTCCATTGGACACTTCCTGCAGGGTCGTAATCAGTCCTCTTATGGGAAGAGTCACTCAGCAGACCATAGTCTACCACGTGAAACCATAATTTGTAGCAAGGCAGCTGGTTACTCTAATACATACTGCTGTAAGTTAAACTTCTCGTTAGATAGTCAAACACGTAATTGCTGGTTTGAATGTGGTTTTGGTCTTTAACTTTTTCTTCTGTTTAATTCAATAACAGATATTTTTATGAAAAATGCTCATCTTCTTATTTCTAACTAGCTGATTTGCTCGTGTTGTATGTATGGCCAGCACAGATTCCTTTAATCAAATTTCGTTGTTGGTCATAAATTGCAGCATTTTCTAAGTTTTCACGCTAATTAAGGCCACAGAAGCATGGTATTATTTGAATGTATTCGTATCAAAATACGATTTAGGTAGCTGGAGTCCAAGGTTCTTGTTACTCATGCCTTTTGTGTTCTTGTGTTATTCCCACAAGAACTATCATCCTGTATTACATATTTCTTTATATTTAACCGAGCAGTGAAATACCAGTTTTGATAGATATAGCTTTTAAATTTTATAATGTGAAAAAATATATTTTTTTAAAGTTTTATCTCCCTGTGGGTTTGTATTTCCAAATACCGTGAATTTTTTACAGGTAATCCAAGCATAAATTTTAATAGATTTAGCTTTGAAAATGTTTTCATAATGAATAATTTCATAAGGCTTCCCCCATTTCACTCACTTAGGGGGCCAAATTTCCGAAAACAGTGAAACGTATTTTCTATGTCTAAACGAGAAGTCAAATATCAACTTTCATAGATGCAGCTTCAAAAATGCCTTAGTGGTTCTTCAATAATTATTAATTTCCAATCAAAACATTCACCCACTATTTTACTCCCTTAATGACTCAACATCCAAAAGCGCTGGAACATAATTTTTTTAAATTTTTGATTGAGATATCAAATACTACTTTCTGTAGTTCTGACTTCAAAATTGCCTTAATAGTGACACATTTTCAAAAGTTATTTCTTTCCCTGTTTCTCCTTTTTAAGAGATGAATTTCGAACACCCATTCTTTAACGACGCCTACGGTATAAATTCAACACCTTCTCCAACTTTCAAGTTTCTGTCCTTAGCAGTTTTGGCTGAGAGATGATGAATCAGAAAGTGTCAGTCGGGACACTGCCTTTTATATACACATCTAAAAAAGTTTTGCATCACCTCATTTCTGAGAGTTCCAGAACCAGAACAGAAAATTATAATAGAAATCAACATAAACATCAAGTCCGCCCTTTTCACTGCCCATGAAAATCACAGATTGCATGTTGTACCACCATACAGCGAGACCTTCAGAGGTGGTGGTCCAGAATGTTGTACACACCGATACCTCTAATACCCAGTACCACGTCCTCTTGCATTGATGCATGCCTTATTCGTAATGGCATACTATCCACAAGTTCATCAAGGCACTCTTGGTCCAGATTGTCCCACACGTCAGCGGCGATTCGGCGTACATCCCCCATAGTGGTTGGTGCGTCACGTCGTCCATAAACAGTCTTTTTCAATCTATCCAAGGCATGTACGATAGGGTTCATGTCTGGAGAAGATGCTGGCTTCTCTATTCGAGCAGCCGGCCAGTGTCGACGAGCGGTTCTAGGCGCTTCAGTCTGGAACCGCGCGACCGCTACGGTCGCAGGTTCGAATCCTGCCTCGGGCATGGATGTGTGTGATGTCCTTAGGTTAGTTAGGTTTCAGTAGTTCTAGGTTCTAGGGGACTGATGACCTCAGATGTTAAGTCCCATAGTGCTCAGAGCCACTTGAACCATTTTTTCCATTCGAGCGATGTCGTAATCCTGATGGAAGTAATCCACAAGATGTGCACAATGGAAGCGCGAACTGTCTTCCATGAAGACGAATGCCCCTCTAAAATGATGCCGATATGGTTGCACTAACGGTCGGAGAATGGTATTCACGTATCGCACAGCCGTTACGGCACCTTTCATGACCACCGGCGGCGAACTTCGGCCCCACATAACGCCACCCCAAAACAGCAGGGAACCTCCACCTTGCTGCACTCGCTGCACAGTGTGTCTAAGGCGTTCTGCATGACCGGGTTGCCTCCAAAAGACGTCTCCGACGATTGTCTAGTTAAAGGAATGTGTGGCGCTCATCGGTGAAGAGAACGTGATGCCAATCCTCAGCAGTCCATTCGGTAAGTTGTTAGACGCATCTGTACCGCGCTGCATGATGTCGTGGTTTATAAAGATGGACTCGCCATGGACGTCAGGAGTGAAGTTGCGTTTCACGCAGCCTGCACAGTTTGAGTTGTAACACGACGTCCTGTGACTGCATGAAAAGCATTATTCAACATGGTGGCATTGCTGTCACGCATCCTATGAGCCATAAGCCGGAGGTAGTGGTCATCCACTGCAGCAGTAAGCCGTTGGGCGGCCTGAGCGAGGCATGTCATCAACAGTTCCTGTCTCTCTGCACCTCCTCCATGTCCGAATAACATCGCTTTGGTTCACTCCGAGACGCCTGGACACGTCCCTTATTGAGAGCCCTTGCTGACACTGCAGACAATGCAGACGCGACCGAGCCGCGGTATTGACCGTCTAATCATGTTTGAACTACAGATAACACGAGGCTTGTACCTCCTTCCCTGTGGAATGACTGGAACTGATGGGCTTTCGGACTCCCTCCGTCTAATAGGCGCTGCTAATGCATGGGTATTTATATTTTTTGCCGTTCTCAGTGCCATCTCTGAACAGTCAAAGGGACTGTTTCTGTGATACAATATCCACAGTCAACGTCTATCTTCAGGAGTTCTGAGAACGGGGGTGGTGCAAAACCTTTGGTGTGTCTGTATATAGTGATTACATGTCACACGAAAAACCCAATTTTCATTTCAAGTATAAATTTTTAATTGCCGATCGTTTCATAAAGATTGTCAATAAAGTTTGTCTCAGTTGCAAAAGAAACATTACAAACTAATTACTTTTTTATCTCTATGTATTTTACTCTTCACAGAAATGCATATAGACCATGCACAACTTTTTAAAAAAATTACTGTGGCCAGGAACTGAATACACGTCACCTACCCGATGAGCAAGTTCTGTACCACGGCGTCATGTTACCTATCTGTGTAAAAGGTGCTCAAAAGAACTTATAAGTCGATTTCCTCGAGAAATCTTGAAAGTTTCATCGAACTGCTTTGTGTGGTTTAAATTCGAATTCCGAATTTCATGTAACGAAAATTACGTAAGTCCGACCGGCGTCTGTTTGTTAGATCTTTTGTTGCCTCTTATCACTAGACATAGTGGTGGCACCTTCTGTTGGCACCACAGAATACGAATTTACGCTAAAATTATAAAGTTGCGGTTTGGCATAAAAAAATGGTTCAAATGGTTCTGAGCACTATGGGACTTAACATCTATGGTCAACAGTCCCCTAGAACTTAGAACTACTTAAACCTAACTAACCTAAGGACATCACGCAACACCCAGTCATCACGAGGCAGAGAAAATCCCTAACCCCGCCGGGAACCGAACTGAGAACCCGGGGGCGGGAAGCGAGAACGCTACCGCACGACCACGAGCTGCGGACTGGTTTAGCATCAATGCGAAGATTACTACGGAAGAAGAAATGTTAATTGCAAAATTTTGGAGCTTAAATCAATCGCATTCCACACACATTCCCCGTAGTACCATGGAAGACATGCACATATACTTATCTTATTACATGTCGTACCATACTGTTCTTTTTTCTGGACAATTTTCTGCATGTATTGCTTTCATCGTGAATCCTATGGGGGCCTCTTACTACTAGACACTTAGCATTAACATTTGCAATCGCTTTACTTACATGATTAAGTTTTATATTATTTGGATGAATTAGTTTTCTTCTCCAATGATTTCACTTAATTTTCAGCAACCTTCTGTAATACCACAACTCTCACCGTCTGATCCTCTTCTTTCATTTATACAATCACGTTCTGAGGGAACTCTACGGATCTGTTTGGTTGCCTTTACATGGGCGATATTGAGCTACCACTATCCAGGAGACGCAGCCTTGCCCTCAAAGCATCATCCTTTGAACAGAGGAACTTATGAAACGGTCATCGCTCTCGTAACGTTAATCAGTAATACAGAACTGCCAGAGCAACGAAATTACGGTCGCTCTCGTCTCCATAGCACACAATAAACTCTGAGAACGTTAATTGAAAACATATTCACTAAAAATATGCCACTGTATTTTTCTAGTGCAGTTTCACGGAAGCTCGAAATTTAGTGCGGACGTCAATGCGAGATGCTTTTAACAGTTTCCACAATGAAACATTGTCTCAAGATATGGTAGAAAACCCCCAAGAGATTCTGGTCGTATGTAAAGTACACCAGTGGCAAAAAACAGTCAATACCGTCACTGCGCGGTAGCTATAGAAAGGGTACCGATGATGATGCCACTAAAGAGGAGTTACTAAATAGTTTCCCGTAATTCCTTCACGAAAGAAGACGAAGTAAATATTTCAGAATTCGAAACCAGAACAGCTGTTAGCATGAGTGACGTAAAAGTAGATATCTTAGGTGTTGCGAAACAGCTCAAATCACTTAAAAAAGGCAAGTCTTCTGGTCCAGATGGTATACCAGTCAGGTTCCTCTCAGAGTATGCAGACACAATAGCACATTTCGCAGGCCGGTGTGGCCGTGCGGTTCTAAGCGCCTCAGTTTGGAACCGCGTGACCGCTACTGTCGCTGGTTCGAATCCTGCCTCTTGCATGGATGTGTGTGATGTCCTTAGGTTAGTTAGGTTTAAGTAGTTCTATGTTCTTGGGGACTGATGACGTCAGATGTTAGGTCCCATAGTGGTCAGAGCCATTTGAAGCATTTTTTTAGCACCTTTCTTAGGAATCATATACAACCGTTCACTTGACGAAGGATCTATTCCTAATGACTGGAAAGTAGCACAGGTCACACCAATATTCAAGAAAGGAAGTAGAAATAAACCATTGAATTACAGACCCATATCACTGACCTCAATTTGCAGTAAGATTTTGGAGCATATACTGTACTCGAACATTATGAATCACCTTGAAGAAAATGAGTTATTGATACATAACCAACACGGATTCAGAAAATATCGTTCTTGTGCAACACAGACCCACTCTTTACTCCCATGAAGTAATGAGTGCCGTCCACAAGGGATCTCAGATCGATTCCATATTCCTAGATTTCCAGAAGGCTGTTGATACCGTTCCTCACAAGCGACTATTAATCAAATTGCGTGCATATGGAGTATTATCTCAGTTGTGTGACTGGATTTGTGATTTCCTCTCAGAGAGGTCACAGTTCGTAGTGTTAGAGGGGAAATCATCGAGTAGAACAGAAGTTATATCCGGAGTTCCGCTAGGTAGTGTCATAGGCCCAGATTTTCATAAATGATCTAGGTGATAATCTTAGTATCCCCCTTACATTGTTTGCAGATGATGCAACCGTCTAGTAGAATCATCAGACGATCAATTCCAATTATAAAATGATCCAGAGAGAATTTCTGTATGGTGCGAAAAGTGGCAATTGGCACTGAACAATGAAAAGTGCGAGGTCATCGACATGGGTACTAAAAGATATCCATTAAATTTTGGGTATACGATAAATCTTACAATCTAAGAGCTGTAAATTCGACTAAATACCTAGGAATTACAATTACGAACAACTTAAATTAGAAAGACCACGTAGATAATACTGTGGGGAAGGCGAAACAAAGACGGCGCTTTGTTGGCAGAACACTTAGAAGAAGCGACAAACCCACTAGAGAGACAGCCTACATTACACTTGTCCGTCCTCTGCTGGAATATTACTGCGCGATGAGGGATCCTTACCAGGTAGGATTGACGGAGGACATCGAAAAAGTCCAAAGAAGGGCAGCCTGTTACGTGTTATCGCCCAATAGGGGTGAGTCACTGGTACGATACCCGAGTTGGGTTGGGAGTCACTGAAACAAAGGTGGTTTTCCTTGCGGCGAGGTCTATGTACGAAATTTCAGTCAGCAACTTTCTCTTCCGAATGCGAAAATATTTTCTTAACACCCACCTACGTAGGGAGAAATGATCATAGTAATAAAATAAGAGAAATCAGGGCTCGAACGGAAAGATTTAGGTGTTCCTTTTTCCCACACGCCATTCGAGAGTGGAATGGTAGAGAAGTAGTACGAAAATGGTTCGCTGAACCCTCTGCCAGGCACTTAAGTGTGAATTGCAGAGTAGCCATGTAGATGTAGATGTAGATGTAGATGATGTTCACGGAGTGTGTGTGGGATATGTGCTTCCTTAAAGGATTCAATGGCCAAAACATTGTCACTTAGGCATAACTACAGAAAGTGGACAGCTGGAGTTTGTTATCTGCCGTGAATTCTTAGAACGCTGATTAAGAAAGACATGACGTCAAAGAAATGTTCGCCCGTGAATCGACCTCAACAATGCTGGCTATAAATCAAGTAGTCAACGTTTATATATGTTTCGGGTGAAATTCATTTACGTTTCATTCGCCGGTGTGCACAGTGTGTGATATGACACGTTTACAAAACAGTAATACCTTTTTAGTAAACGTACGCCAGATTCACAGTTTTCGAACGCCTGTTCTGATGGCAGAGCGACGAGAAATAAATAATTAATGTACACAGAAATAATGAGAAATCAACATTGAAGGAAATTTAATCATAACATCAAATGCAATTATCCGACCAACCGCACATTTTATCTGTCATACGTAACAGTATAATTAACTGAAATATTTGCGTAATATTACAGACGTTAATGTTTAATTTAGTGACTTTTCACCTTTTCATTTAATTTTGAATGTCAAACGACATACATTAACGAAGTTAAGCAGTTTTTTCGTCTAAGCAGCACTCTACCGCTTAAAATCCCGCTTAGGAGGATTACGTCCCCGCTCCTAAGCATGGTACGTGAGGGAAGTCTCAGAAAACTTTAATTACGGATGTGAACTTGCTGTTGTAATCACCATGGTAGGCAAGAGTTTAACTGTCAAATCGAATGCACCTTGTTGCATATTGCCGATGAGGATTGCTTCTGTTTTCATTTAAACTGCGCAGTCGAGTGGGTAAATTCTTTCCTTGGCGTTAGTTTCAGCGGATGCGTTACGCGACTTCGCAGGTAACTTATTTGCAGATAGATCTAGTTCAACTCCTTGCTTTGCACACACCGATGGTGAGGATATTTCATACACAGAGTGACCCAAAAGTCCATTTACGGTGCACCGCGTCCTCTCCCTCCCATATTTTTACACGAGTGAATGATCTATTGCAATATCGTTTGGTTAGGATCACGCGCTGAGCCACCACGTCCGTCATGGTTGGTGTACCAGGTCCCCAGACCTAAATTTGTGACGTTACCTGAAGTCGCAAGTAGCAGCGATCGTCCGACCTTATTATGGATGCTACAAGACGACATACGACGGTAGTTTCTCACTATACCTTCTGAAATGCTGTATAGTGTTGTTCACAACCTTATCCCTCGGTTACCGGAACTATTTATGGATCACAGCCGATATGTTGAGCATTTTGTTGCGAAGAAAAGTGTCTGTGCTAAAGATCAGTGGTTATACTAATTATTGCTTTCGTATCATATGAAGATCCATCTATTGGTCATTTAGTGCACCTTTTTGGTTTCAATAAAACCCCATTTTATTTCAAGCATGTTTGCCAGTCTTTACCTCTCTACCTACATTACTCCTTGAAGTACTGAATTTTGAAATGTTAACGGAATTTTGGGTCACCCTGTACAATCACGGCACCGTTTTGGAATCCTCTCATTGTAAATGGCAAGAACTCAAATTTTTCTTGTCGTCTGTTACTCCTTGCAAAAATCTGTAGGATGATATTTTCAATAATGTCGTGACTACGTCTCAGACTGGAGGTGTGTCACTTGATAAATTCTTCTCTAATGCTGCAGATTTCAGTGCTGGGACATCAACAAGTCTCAACGTGCGAAACGTTCTACGAAACATAATCGATATCGGCTTTCGGAACAGAAGGTCTCCTCGCATGCCCTTGATGATTGTACAGCACGAAGCTTTACGCCTCACCTGGGCCCCTCAGCAACATTGGTATGTCGATGACTGGAAACATGTTGCCTAGTCGGACGAGTCTCGTTTCAAATTGTATCAGCGGGTGGACGTGTACGGGTATGGAGACAACCTCATGAATACATGAACCCTACATGTACGCATTGGGCCTGTTTAAGCTTGTGAAGGCTCTGTAGTGGTGTGGGGTATGTGCAGTTGGACTGATATGGAACCCCTGATAGGTCCAGATATAACACTGACAGGTGACACGTACCTGAGCATCCTGTCTGATCACATACCACATGTCCAGAATTGCTACGGGGTGGCTCCAGGAACACTCTCATGAGTTTAAACAATTACTTCCGCTGGCTACAAAACTCCACAGACATTAAAATCATTGAGCATATATGGGATGCCTTGCAACGTGCTATTCAGAAGAAATCTCGACACCCTCGTACTCTTACGGATTTGTGGATAGCCCTGGGGATTCATGTCCTCTATTCCCTTCAGCACTAATTCAGACATTTATCGAGTCCATGCCACATCGTGCTGTGGCAGTTCTGCGTGCTCACAGGGGTCCTACACTATATTAGGCAGGTGTACAAGTTTCTTTGGCCCTTTAGTGTATATCTAGAAAGATAAATATATGCAATTCGAGAAATGTTTTCACAATGCTTAAACATTTCGGGAATTAGAAGTATACCAAAATAAGAAATATATTCATTACAAGAAATGTATCTAGATAGAGAAATATATCAAGAACTAGGATGTATCCAGATAAAGAAATCCATTCAGAATGAGGAAACATTTTCGTAATGAGTAAAGTTATCCGAAATGAGAAATATATCCAGAATGAGAAAATATCCACAGCGAGATCTAGATCCGGAAGGAGATACGTATCTGCAATGAGAAATATATCCAAAATGAGTAAATAAATCGAGGTGTGGTGTCGTTAATTTATAGTAACGAATTTTTTGTCATATGAAACTAACGTTTATGATTAGTAGCTGTCTAATAATGACAGAAACGTGCTTTATTGTTTGCATACATTCTTCGCTACGACTAGTGTCCTCAAGAAGAACTTCAGCGACATATGTCTGGAACTTCATGAAATAGTAACAGGATAACAGTGGTGCGAAGCCACAATCCCACTGTCGACAGACGAGGTCTCACAGCGCGTTCGCTACTGGACCAAATGTAGGTGTGGTAGAATCTTCACTTGTGCAGTTGAAGTCCTTCAGTTTGTATTCTGCTACTGCAGTGATTAGGGAACAAGATCGTGAACATGTTCGGCATTTTACAATGCGTGTGATAGGTGAAACATTGGACTTGGTTTTCGTGCATGGTGGGTGTCGCCAAACTGTGGTGCTGGTATATGCTGAAGCCTTAATCTAGCAAGCCCTCACATTCTGTCTTGGCAGGCACTTAAATATAATAAAACGTGAATAAGGAAGTAGTGCAACGAAGAGGAACAGCAACTGAAGAGAGAGAAAAAAAACCTATATTTTAGAACAAACATCAATGTGTTATGCGTGAATGGGATCAGCCAATGGAGGTTTTTGCAGGTTCTACATTGCAACGTATTTCATCAGTTTAGTATTCTGATCTATCATGAGCTTCATTGCAAAATTGACTTAAAAATTTGTTTCTATTTCATCAAATTGTCTCTTCTGGAAACAGAAAAGTAATACGTCATGTCTGAGCAAGATAGCATCAGTATATGAATCATCGTTTACAAACCATGCGAAGCCCCCCCTCGATGTGACTGGTGTTGTGACCGTACCGTAAATTTCTGCAACGGGACAGATCGTTTTGAGCATTCAGCGCTTGATTAAAAGGTGCACGAGAGATTTATTAACGCTATAAATGAATTTTGGTACTCAGCGCTGTATCGTTATTTGTGCTATTCACATACTGACCTATTCGTTGAGAAAGGATTTACTTTCTGTGAGATTAAAATCATGACATATGGAAATGCAGAATTCATTATAAAACAAGCTGATAAGCCCATGATTGTCCGGGTATTCATGTTGCCAATTTTCTATTAGAAATATACAGTTTCCGCACGCTGAACACAGCTGCTTCGTGTATCTACAACGCGATGTAAATATATCTGCGGCAACACATCTTTTATCTCTTCAGACGGCTATTTATCCCACCTGCAGCCATTCGCGCTTTGCGCTTGAAAGCTGTCAAAATCGCTTTCACGTTTCAAGGACTTGCGTGACTCGACTGTAGATATGTCTCAGTGTTAATGAATAGATTTATTAAAACTTTCTGATAATGTGACCTTTTTTTCACGCATCTCAGTGTTTATGACGTGTCTCTTGAAGTATGAGTCATGCAGTGATATATTTGTGTGGGTACACGGAGCGGCATATGTGAATACTGTCAGCCAAATACGTCGCAGAAAGAGTTATTAGAAAAGAAGTAACAAATTTAAACGTCATGCACTGTGAATCAGTTTTCACTCATCCCTTTGCTTCAGACGCCGTATCTCCTGAACGATGTATAGAACCGTGATATAATTCTGTAGATGCATTTAGCGGAGTATGTGGATACTATATGCGGGATTTATTGCGAATAGAGTTAGTAGTACAGAAGCAACAAATTTAAACGTCATTTCCACTCATACCTTTTTTTATGACATCGAATCTCTCGAACTGTGATAAGTAGGTGGTTCTTACAAGGATATGTGTACCAAGTTTGGTTGAAATCGATTCAGTGTTTCAAGAAGGGATGGGGAACTTACATATACATACATACATTCATTTTTAAGATATGTAGGGATTTGATGTGCAAAATAGAAAGAGCATATCATACCATGAAATTAATTAGTAAACAATAAAATGTAATTACAATGGAATAGAAAATGCTGGTTGCCAAATTTTGATAGCATTAGCTCCCTAACATGATTGCTTTAATCCAACATAGACTCAGTAACAGTGATTTTACGTCGTTTAGCGAGAATAACGAAGTAACATTGTTGACCTACCGATCCTGGAAACCCTAATCAAAAAGTACTGATAACTACCTGACGCCGGATTCGTCCTGACATGCCGATGCTCTGAGATATTCTGACCATAGTCATTGATAGTACTTGAGGTGATTGCTGATAGTATAACTAACCTGTTTCTACTGGTTATTACGTTTTATTGGGCCGGCACCGACTCCGTGTAACTCAATTGGTTACTTATTACTATCAAACTGAAGCATAGGCAAATGGTCGCTGCTGGCAGTCGCCACCGACTGTAACCATACAACTAATGAAAGGTTTGGCCGAGTCGGGAATTAAATTAATCACACACCAAAAACTCATAAAAGTGTATACGTTATGATATCGCTTATAGGGGATGCGATGTAATTAATAGTGTTGCCGGTGCACTGTTCACGAAAATGAAACATTTAAAATAAAATAGAAAGTTCATGGACACTGTGAATAAGATCAGCTCCTAGCAAGACACCTGAAAATAAGACTTAATCTAAAGCATTTGTTAAAAAAAGGGGGAAAACTAATGACTGGACCTGTGCGTAAGGAAACGCATTGGATGTGCTAACGGGAAAGCTGCGAGGTGAGTGGCACAGGTGTAAAAACGTAATCTCGGAATACAAGGCCAAATTGTGGACAAAATCATTTATTCCTAAGGCATGTATGTGAGGCATGTACACTATTTCTGATAACATTAATTCCTAAAACATTAAAGAAAAGCAACGATACATTCACCGTTATAATCTACACCTAAAATCATTGGTGTGAATCATTCATACAACTGCGATTGCCTGATAACTGGTTGCGATGGCTAGTGAAACGGTACACGTTTCGCAGTACACCCGCTTGCCCACGTGGTTTGTGGCGACGCAATTTCTAAGTATCGTGGCCAACTTCGAACAATATCACACACGCAATCATGAACAGTTACCATTCTTTACAACACACGTGAGATTGGACAGTTAGTGATGACGGTAGCCCAACAAACTCTAATGTTCAACCATGTTGTTGACTCCCAACGTACGAAAGATACATAAAGCAAGAAAAATTTACCAGAAGGCAAATCTATTAATATTCAGAAAAATAAAAGCGTATACAGGTACGGCTGAAGGCAAACAGACATTCATACAGAAGCGAGGGCTCACTTCTTACAGATGCGACACCTTTGTGTGGCGCTCTTCCGGCGGTTCCAAGTCTGCTATAGAAATTTACTGAAAGAAATTTCTGCAAAATATTTGCATTCCATGCTGCGACAAGGTAAAGCAATCTTTCAGAGTTGAAAAGCGAGGCCAAAAGCTGGCAGCTCTCCTCTCGCCAAGTAAAAACGCAGCACGCGGTCAGTCTAGCTCACCCTTCTTCGACTGGAGCACAGCTGGGGACGCTTCCCGTACCGGCGGTAGACTGACTCGCTTTTTCTCCTCTAGCCTCTTCCACGCTCCGTGTGGCACGGAAAACCCAAAGATGCCATTTCCGCCACCACCCTAACGCAGGTACATTTCTCACAAGCAGCGCAAACCTCTTTGCCTACTTGACCACTATGAGAGTCGGCTGTTCTGTACAACTACTGCTGAATCTGTATGACTATCACAGACTTTCTGCAGTAGACTTCGCCGCCGTCTAGCAACGTGACACACAACCACATTCTTTCAGTCAGATATGAAAATAGAGAAACAAGGAAAAGAAAGAGAACTGCTAGTGAAAGTGGGCTGCCGGACTAATGAAAAGTGGCTGGCTGGCACAAAGAGAGCACCCAATAAATCTGTTCTGCTGTCTCTTAACATCAGTCTGTTCCGAAGTTACCTACTAAGTCGAGAACCAATTTCAGAGTCCGTAGCCGAAGAGTGAAATCTCCGATCGCGTCCTGAGCAAGAGCGCGACCAGTGCATAGTCGCAAATGAGAGTGCTTCCCGCATCAGAGTGCTATAGAAAATGAAGGCGGCGTCTGCTCTCTCTCTCTCTCTCTCTCTCTCCCTCGGTCTCTCTCTCTGTCTCTGTCTCTCTCTCTCTCTCTCTCTTTCTCTCTCTCTCTCTCTCTCTCTCTCTCTCTCTCTCTCTCTCTCTCCCTCGGTCTCTCTCTCTGTCTCTCTCTCTCTCTCTCTCTCTCTCTCTCTCGCTCTCTCTCTCTCTCTCCCCTGTTATGCTGCTGCGGTTCTGTCCACCAGTCTGGAAGAGGTACACTAAATTCCAGCCAGTGGCGTAATTATTCAGTTGTTGCAAATCTTCCCCTGGAAGCTGAGGAAAACGACAACTCCAATGACTGTCCCGCCACCCCTTTTCGAAATTTTGGACTTGTACCACAAAATTTCCACCCATCTGCGTCCTTTGGCTAACAGCGCCGTTTTCTCCGACTGTGCCCGCATCTCGTGGTCGTGCGGTAGCGTTCTCGCTTCCCACACCCGGGTTCCCGGGTTCGATTCCCAGCGGCGTCAGGGATTTTCTCTGCCTCGTAATGGCTGGGTGTTGTGTGATGTCTTTAGGTTAGTTAGGTTTAAGTAGTTCTAAGTTCTAGGGGACTGATGACCATGGATGCTAAGACCCATAGTGCTCAGAGCCATTTGAACCATTTTTTTCTCCGACTGTGGAAATGAAAGAGAAAAAGAAAGCAGTTCTGTTTTCTGGCTTCGGACTCTCACCCTTCCAACAAGCGACAAAATTACGCCAACGATTTGGTGTATTTTAGCGCAACCGTGCGATGTTTACCTACTGAATGCTATCTTTTGAAATAAGTTCAGCTGCCGCCTCTGACTCTTAAAATCCCTTGCTTAGCAGAGAAAGCTTGTAGTTCTACACTTCTGTAGCAAGCCAAAATTGTAAAACCTCTCAGTCGATGCAGTAGGAATTGTATTCTTAATGCATTTGTCGGCTCGCCCTATTGTTCACAGAGTATCAAGGCCGTGCCCGACGCCACTTGCATATTGCAAGACTGAAGCTCCTGAAAAGCGGTAAGCAATTTAGACTTGTTACTTTCCTCCATTTCAGACAGAGAAATCTGATTAAACTTCAATTACAGTCATGTCTCCCAAATAAACTTATTTTGATACAACGGAGACTGTAGATGCATATGACACTTTTTTGCTGTTTTCAGCCTTCATTTTCAAGGTGCGTGGAGTATTAATTATTTCACTGGGTGGTCTTTTCGAGCTGAGTTGCTGACGATCGTGTGAAGTGAAACATGCAGGCTTGGTCACAAAAGCGAGGGCTCCCTACATTTTAAAAGACGGAGTTCTGAAAACCGGACGGGACAGAGGGCAACTGTAGAAGGTAAATAGTGTCTAGGAACTAATGACCCCATATCAGTGTACAAACTGACCTGAAAATGTAGTGACCCAAATTCATTGTGGCTTATTCTAACCGAATGAAGTCGATAGTACAATGTCAATGACAGAGAAGCTCAGGAGAATTACATAATAAGTCGCTAATAAGCTAAATATCCCGATCACAGAACCGACTACACCAAGATGAATCTGCTATAAAACATAGTATCAGTAAACATGAGTCGTCAAGGAACCAGTGAGAGCAAACCATATATTCCCAATCACAATAGCAAAAATCACCATGTTCTATCAAAAGTCAAGTCAGTCATTCCAGTCCGTAACATGACAAACATTTATGTAATAGATAGTACCTTTAATCTGGTGACAGGAACACCCAAACGACAGAACTATCATGGAAAGTACGAACCCACTCTGTAATCTAGGAAGAATTGGTCTTATGTTTACCAATAAATATAAAAAGCCTTGCGATAACCTACTAGAAAGGTCAAGTACTGTTCCAAATAGGATTTCCTATATTTCTGAACACACCATACTATATTGGTGCAAGTATGCAATAAAAGAAACGCTGTAATGTCCAACTGTTACTGAAATGAAATAGTCAAAAATAAACGATCATCAGACTACAGCAAAGCCATGATGTATTCGAAAAAAAAGTAGAAGAGAACCAATAGGACCTAACTTTAATTCCCCAGCCATCACACAAACCAATTTAACAGAAACTAAGCAATTATTATTACTACCTGACACTTAAAAATGAAACCATCCTTTGAGGAGAAGTGTACGATCGTAAGATAAGTATTGTATGCCATATAATTTACAATAAACCTAGTGACTTTTGGGTTTTGCGCCTGGTTGTGTTCTTGGCGTTGTGACAACTAATTCTGATATATCACCAACAGTTATAATACTTAGGCGATATGTGTGCACACTTCGTGTATTTCATAGGTTATATCACGACGTTTCACTTTGAATGATGGTACGTTTTCCTAAGAAATAGGGTGCTTGTCATCCATAAGAAATACGTAAGTCTTTTATACTTTGAAAAATTAAAAAATGCAGGGGAAGAAAAAGAAAAAAGTCTAGTCAAGCTTTAACCTCTTGTGCTTCTGATTGTGTAATGTCTATTTCTGGTTTTCCGTAGTGCTTCGCATATTCTTTTGTAGCTTTTTATTGAAACACTTTCAGTGCCAGCCAGTCTACGTACATACTCTGCTTTGTTGTGTTGTATATGTACAGGAACTTCTCTTAACGCTGCGAAGTCAACTGTGGTATAGCTTGGTACATACTGCATGTATACTCGTTTTAATATGCTGAGGCCGAAAGATGATATTATTTAGATACCGAGACTGGATGTCTAAATAAAATAACTGCTCAAAACCTACGGCTGGTTGACGATTTTCTGTGTTAAATAAGAAAAGTCTCATTTAATATGTAAAATTCAAATATAGCCATCATTAAGAAGGGGATCACGAAATGTTTTCCTAACATAACGAAGCGGGAATAAAATTGATTAACACTTCTACAAGTTACACTATCACATTCATTCTTGCTTCACCAACTAAATAAGACTGGTCAGAAGACATGTCTGTCCACTTGCCAAAGCGCCGGAAGGGTGACGAAAGAAGTTCAAATGGTTCAAACGGCTCTGAGCACTATGGGATTAACATATGAGGTCATTAGTCCCCTAGAACTTAGAACTAATTAAACCTAACTAACCTAAGGGCATCACACACATCCATGCCCGAGGCAGGATTCGAACCTGCGGCGTAGCGGTCGCGTGGTTCCGGCCTGAAGTGCCTAGAACCGCTAGGCCACATCGGCTGGCGACGAAAGAAACCATTTCGACGAGTATTGAGGTGTAAATACCGTCACGCAAGTCTCTCATGTCAGACTCTGTCGTTACATGCGGTAAGACAGTTCTACGTTACTAAAATAAAACCTCATTTCCTATATAACATAGATACAGCGGCAGTTGTGATTTTTGCGTATGGAACTACGCCATATGCCAACTTCAGTTGCATGAGATGGGTCTTAGGAAATCTATTTCAAATGTGGGTACTTTTACAGGTTTTATGGATACAACTTCAGTTACGTCTGCCAGTATTTCATTTAAACCCTTCTTTGCTTTTCAAAGCCGAAACAGAAACTACCTTAATGATAAATCGTCCGAGTCATGGGAAAAGGAGCCTACTGTATTTTCTTAGATTTGAAAAACAATAAACAAGACCTGACCTGTCTCTGTACGGAGACGCGTGAACGCTTCTTGAAGTAAAACATCTGCTGTTGGCCAAATATATCCATGTATCCTGCTCGAAATTTTAACTAAATGTAATGAACCTTAAATAAACCAAACATTTTATTCAGGCTGACTGGCGGCTCGGGGTAGCCAAGAGGCCTTAGGCGCCTCGTCACGGTTCGCACGGCTCCCCACGTGGGACGTTTCAGTCCTCCCTCGGGCATGGGTGTGTGTGTCGTCCTTAGCGTAAGTTAGTTTAAGTTTGTTGAGTGGTACTTAAGTAAATAAATTAGTGAAATCAAAATGAAGTAGAAATTAGAATATAAATGAAAAACTTGGTTTAGTTTAGAGAGTTACATACTGGTAAACAGTGGGCAGAACAGCAGAGCAGAAGAGACAATGACCGTGAAGTCAGCAAGTTCCACATAAGCGGACGCTGCGAATTCAGCCGTCAGAGTATCGCCCGACCGGCTCACGTGTTTCTCAGTCGTCACATGTGATCAAAGGCCCTCGCCTACGTTCCAAGAGCCAATGACCGACGTTGGGAAGATTCTTCGAGAAGCTTTTCAACGTGACAGAAGAGGCAATGACCGTGAAGTCGTTCACCTCCAGTAAACTGAAGTGAATAAATACGTGAGACGCAGTGGGCCCGACAGACGAAGACGAGAGATGAAGGAAGAAGAGAAGAGTAGCAGTAGTTTTCAGGCAGTTTCGTTGCTGAAGACCGTCATGCAAGAAGAGACTACATCATGCACAGACGCACCAAGTCCACCGCTGTAATGGAATAGCTAGCAGCAGCCTCGGCGCCAGAAGTTAAAAGGTATTTGAAGTCTGACTTTTACGAACCCGGGTGACTCGTGAGGACGGGAAGGAGACGGGCTCACATCAGCAGAGACCTGTGAGCTGGGATGAAGATCTGCCAGCCGAAGACTGGCAAGCGGGAGTCCGTGGTTCGAGTCCGGGACACTGGCCTTCCCCCGCCGCGCCGCTCCGCTGGCCGACGCACAACACACGCGGTCGCTTAGAGAAGAGAAACACTGGGACGCCACGTAAAAAGTATCATCATCCGATGCATGACTTCACTCGCAATAATTAAACGGGCCACCTCGCGCTGCGCATCTCCAATCAGCTGGGCGAGACGGCCACACGAGATACACACTGCCACGTGTAATCAGACGCCGCCGCTGCCGCAGCAGAAGGCTTCGCAAATGACACAGCTGCCGTTCTCCGAGCCAGAACATCGAGTAAGAAAACAGTTGTACGAAACTTGCAATAAAAGTTATCTTATGTAAAAACGCTGTTTCATTCTACCTCATACCCGAGCCAAGGAAGAACCCACCCTGCCCACATGTTATTAAGAGAGAAAAATTAATTTATATAGTATTTTCACCCTGACATAATGGTTTATAATGCTCATCCTGACAATTGACTTGCATCAAAAGAGAAAACCCAGTTACATTTAGTACCAGAACTGTTACAAATTATATTAAGTAGTGTGTAAGCTTAGGGACCGATGACCTTAGCTGTTTGGTCCCATAAGACCTTACCACAAATTTCCAATTTCAAATTTAGGCTGACTGATAACGTGTCCCCTATTAAATAAATACTTTTCTTAATGAAACGTAGTTTTACACTTTACTTAAGAATGTGCTCAGACTTTTACAGTTCACTGCAAGGCACGTTCGCAATCTCCGTACTTGAGATAGATGTACAGACGAAAATAAATTAAATGATATTGCGTATCATGCTCTGGCGATTCGACAGTGCACATCGTTTAACGTAGTTGAGGTTTCATAATGGACTGCTTATTTCAGTGCTCCCATAGAAAGAAATCCAGACGAGTCAATTCAGGAGACGACCGGCCATTGTACTGTAGCATTCCATCCTACCCAACGCTCAGGATACCTTTTTATTTAGTTGTTGCGTTGCACATGAGGAGAATGAGCTGAGCAGCTATCGTGTTGAATCATATAAACCATCGCTTATCCGGTGGTGTCTCTCCTAGAAGGACAAGGACAGCGATAGTAAGAAAGAGCTCACATATATTTCCGTTGAACTCCCCTGGGATGAAGCAAGATCTCACAAAGAAATTTCCTATGATGCCGCACCATACCTTTACGCTTCACGGTCATTGGTTTTGTATCTGACGAAGACAGCGAAGATTTTCAATTTCACAGTAGTGCATATTAAGTAAATTTACGTTACAGTGGTTCGCAAACGTAGCTTAGTCTGTAAGGAGCGCTCGTTGGGAAAACTAAGAGTCATCTCCCATGTACTGGCGTAGAAATCGACACAATCCTACACGGAATTACGTCCTCAGAGTGCCTAATTTAATGGCAGACAATAAAGGTGAAATTTACGCACTCGTTTGGCTGACCCCATATTCCTTGGCAGTAAACCTCGAGGCATCATGCGGACTGATAAGCGTCGTAAGTAGAACAGCTCCTTCATGTGTTTTTTCATGTGCCTGGAGCGCCGGACAACGACGATCAAGGTAGACATCCCAATAACACCGTAGTGTTTCGACGGCATTTCTTTGATAATCGCCGTATAGACGACACAGTCCCTTCTAGTTTTGCAGTTCAGACAAGTGAACAGCCGAAGGGATTGATAGAACGATGTAACCTAGCAGGAGCATGCTTCCAACGCAGTAGCCGATTCTGGCCGATTTGACTTTCAATTTTGGGAATTTTGCCAAGAGTTTCACCCTCGAAATTAAGATGTATAATATTACTGTGCTCGTCTTTTCCAGTACTTCCAGATGCTATTTAAACATAGCATTCTATTTTAAAAAAAATCATACTTGCTTCTGTACATTAATCGATACAAGAGTGAAGACTCTGTATCGCACAACAAAAGTACACACCCCTTAGCATGTTATCATTTGCATAAAACCTCGTTTCGATATTGGGAACCGTTCGTGAAATAAAAGGGGTGTTACATTTTACGTGATTCACACTGTTAATATGTCACTCCACGGTTCAGGCGCATCGTAATGCAGGGATATGTACTCAGCGTTCATTTTCGTTAGAGTGGAATTCTATTTTTATAGTACCGTGCTACAGCCCATTTACTACAGCAACGACAAGCCCTGGGCAAAGAGAGGAGTGCTGAACATGGCACACTGCCAGCCGGCTCCTTTTCTGCGGGTTTTGTTCGCCAGATGTTCCGACATCCACTCGGGCGGCCGTGGGCCGTTTTTAATTGAGACACAGGCCGGTACGGCGCCCTGCTCGCCGTGGGCGTCCATTAGCAGAGAGTGCTCTGCGGCGCGCCGCCTCACGGTGGCGGCAGAATGAGACCCACCCAGCTGCCTACCTGAAGGGGCCGCTCACTACCTGCTACAGATCCTGTACCTCACGGAGCTGCCTAGAGGCAGGGGCTTTGGCTTGCAAGGTTGCCTACCTGCAAGGGTTTGTAGATTGATGTTGGATGTGAGCACATAATTATGTGCAGCGGTTAGAGTACACAATTGATTGCGTGGTCAATTTTTCGCTATGAAGTAACGTCTTTCTACAGTCCCTTACGACACATTCTCACATGAACGAGACCTGAGTGAGCTTTCTGACATGCTTCCTAAAGCTATGTGATATTTTTGTAGTCCCTTAAATAACATTTGCAAACCACAGATAATCTTGGTAGCTAGTCTGAAGTACAAGAAATTAAAATAAAAAAGAAACATTGAAGCAAGGTAGCCAGGAAACTCAGTCGAAACTTATAACCCAGTCACTGCGTTAACAGCTCAGTCTAGTGTCACTCTGCAGCTCTTTTATTGCATTCAGCTAACTGATGCATGTCTCTCAACTCTTCACTATAAAGCTACCCACATTGCTGTGCATCATCGTTAATGTACAGGTAATACTGCCGGAAAAACAAATCCGCGACCTAACCGAGCAGTACTGAATGGAAGTTTCAATGGAATGAGTACAGTGGGTGTTGCTGTTACGAATAGTTTTCGTTTTCATTTTGGGTGTAAGACGATGTAGTAGTTGCTGGGTACCAGGTGAGTGTTGTATGGTAGATAGTCAAAAACGTTGCGTTCCTTTGGGAACGTGTGTTGTCATGGAAGACAACGATACCGGACGACAGTTTTCAGAGTTGTCTATGTTAGCTGGAGCGTTTCATTTCAGTGACCATTTTGCATTACACATCAGCTCTAATCTTGGACCCGCCTTTCATGAAATCAACCAAACAAAAGTTCTTTCCGTTACAGAATGTGTAGACGGTTTAGGCAGTTATTCAAAGGTTTTCGGATGGCAACACTGTTATTACTATTGTTTTAGTTTTGTGCTGGTGTGGGATTCCAAACCTCGTCACCCATAATAATGTTTGAAAACAACTAATCTCCATCCTTTCGGCAGCGATCTAGAAGCGCTCATCCGTTTGCATTATTTGGTCTTTACGCTGGTCAGTAATATTTTCTCTTCTGATTGTCGGTAAGCAATTTTGATACCAACATTACTCAATGATCTCGTAACAGTCATGTAAGCAGTGCTATGTGAGAAAAGATATCAGCCAGAGAACCAGTCGTCAATCATCGATCGAATAGCAGATGATGGTTTGCGCAATTTCATCGGTCTTCTTGCCTTCTCACTTCTATCTTTATCATACGCACTCGAAGGACCACTTTCGAAGTTTCTAAACGTTTGCGTAACCATTCTTTAACTCGTTATTACTAACACGATAATTAGATATAAAAATGATGAGTTTGAGCCGCTGTGGAGTCATAAGTGCCTAAAATAAAATTACAGTACACACGTTTATATTGGTAGAAGCAACGATTTTTGAAGTCATTGTTTTCTTTCAACTCACGTGTAACCACTCCTGAATAACAGAAAATTTTTTGTTGTTTCGTAAACAGTCTATTTCTGGAGAAGCTTAACTAAACTGTATCGGGTAATCTGAAATGAGACTGACAATTCGTTATGTAGGGTAACCGCCATATATTTTCACTTAGATTTACTTTCGACGAGTTACACACATTTATAATCTTTTTTTCAGAGAGACAAATTACAACTTGATTAATAACGAGTTATAGGCAAGAACTTTGTGATTCTAAATGGAACTCTGCTATTTTTTACCACCAGAGTAACTGATTCAGTAATATTTTCGATTGTTGACTTAGCAGGAAATCACGGTGTAAAAATTATTTAATTTTAGGGACTTTTGTACTGATAGTGGGGCCTCTGAGTCGCCTGCTAACCGGAAATTTACTCTTTTCGCAAAGGAATTTTGCTCCGCCGGGTTAAGACGCAATGTCATGATCGTGCGTTAGACTTGCTGGAGAGTTCAGTAATAACATTCGACACGATATCGGAAACCATTAACAAATAGCTCTTGATGTTGAGAAACGTGAAAAGGGTGAAATTTATGTCAATGAAAAATAAGCAGAATGCTTCTTGACTGATACCAACCTCTCTTTGTATCTGACGAGAACCGCCACTTGAATTTATTACAACAGATGTCAGAAGTGTACTTCTGGAGCTTGAAACGTCGGAGTGTTCTGTCGTATCCATTACCAGTCTCGCTAATTCTACTAATGAAGGTGGAAGGATTTTGACATCGTCTGTCTGCCAACTGTCTTGCATGTAGTTCTGCCGCTCTTGATGCGTTTTGGTTACATTCGACATAAGCCAAGAGCATGTCGAGAAAGTTTTCACTAGTAAATACCGTTGCACATTTAAAAACGTTTTATAGCTACAAACGAATGGGCTCTGCGACTGATTTACAAGGTGCACACTATAACTGAATCGCAATATTTGTCACAACAAATTAGATTTACGTCTTCACGTAGAGTAACTCTTCCGAAAGGGAATGCGAAATTGACGACGAATATCTTGTCTCATCATCGCACTATTCTGTCGAAAGTGTCGTAAACGAAACGTACATTTGCGGAAAGACTTCGCGAGAGCTCTAGCATTTTCGTTACTCTGATCTGCAAACCCTTACCATCTGTTACGCAAGCATAAAAGGTAAGATGTTTTTCTACCAACATGTTGTAAACTCACATGTGTCCCAAGAAAATTTTATAGGAATCAAGTAGTGGTATCCCAAATGAACTGACATCGGAAGCTAATGAAAAAGAATTTTAAGCACAAGCAATTTACCAAAAAAGTCAAACGTACCTCTTCGCGATACGCGTTTCTTTCTTTCTTTGTTCCTTCTTTCCTTCTTTGTTTACTTCCTACTTTATTTTTTTAACAACATAATGTGGACTCTATAAACGATTTTTAACTGGTGTCAAATTTGAGTTCCTTACTACTTACATATTTTTTCTACATCACTCTCATCGTAAATTCAGTGAACGAACATAGCAATAAGGATTAAGATCCTATAGTTCGGACTCTTTAATCAGATATTTCTAACAAACTGGGAGCAAAAGAGTGCTTACACCATGCAGCATCTCGTGTACAGGATGACACAAAGCAAATTAACGACAGTTGCTACTATGTGACTTTCTGTCACCTGAATACACAAGAATAAGACACGGACGTTCGTTTGTTCGCTAAGCTACCGACATTCGTTCTAATGGATGAAGCTATCTAAATCTTACACTTGTATGTGTTGGCATTATCGAGTAATACGACATGAATTCGTTAGAAGATGGTTTTTCCCTAGCAAGCCTGCTTCGAACGAAGCGGCCATTCCAGTTCCTGAGTATAGCAGTGGGTCTCAATTTTCCATGTGTCACAACGCATGCCCTCCTGAGGACCAAATTGATATATTTATCCCACTTACCAAGAAAGAGCTAGTTAACTGCAACTGAACGCTAGGACCAGTTATTCGCCAGTGGATCGGATAATTTGGCTCCTTCCTTACACTCTCTATTACGAACCAGTAGAGACCACGGAACCCAACAATTTTCGTACTGCTCACCAATATTCTCAGGCGTTAAAATAACCAGTTTTTTACGGTGGTGGGTCTTTGGTGGTTGTCTTCGAAGTTAATATTATGTTCTAATTTTAATCTACTTTCGGTTTAACTTTTGCAGTTTACGTAACGACTAAAACATTAGATTAACTGAAAGACAAATAAAAGTCAGCTGTTATACAATTGATTAATTTCATTATAGACATATAATTAATATAATGTACTGGGGGTTTTAGGTCAACGTATAACAAAGTTTCTGACTATATTCAAGCAAATATTAATCTTTCCGTTATAGGGTAGAGTGGTTATTAGTTTTCTTATTACTGGGTCTAGTATACGGATGTAATTGGGAATCGAATTTTGTAATTTCTCAAATGAGTGTGTAAGCTTTGCCTACCTTTTATGTTATTAACATACACCAAAAACACAAACATCAGACTCTCGTGTCCGGTCCTTTTTACAACGTTACTGATGGAGTTGTGGGACAATAATTTCTCAAAAAAGTTTCGCAAAGTGCCTATTCCCACTGCTTCTGTGGAATTAGTGTACTGATATTTGAGTATAGCACAAGTCAAAACTATGCAATACCTTTCTTCGTAGTGATGTTTCGGGAGCGCTCGTGTTAGGAACTCTTAACAGGTTATTAAAATATACTTATAAGAATATTAGAAGATGTAATTCGTTTGTACAATGCATATTTTATAGTGTGTTTGCTTAGTTTATTGAGTGAAACAGATAAAAATGAGGGAGAAATAAATTATCAGCAATGTATTCTGACACGTTGTCTAAAACAGTCTGACAGTGCTCAGTTTATCGATATCACGACTGTAAAAAGCTGTTGATTCCGAGGTAAATACGTTATTTTCGCCTGAAAAAGGGATTTTCTTCGTGCTTTGTCTATAGGGATTTTTTAAGTTTGAACATTTTATGACAGAAAAGCTGAAGATAAAATGTGGTGGAATAATTCCCAACAAGCCCCTGGATAGCTTTTGCCAGACAGGCAGACCTCTGTGGGCGTTTCATACAGTAGCAGTCTCCTCGTCCATTTTTTTGATAGAGTAACCACAGCGCGTCTCTGATGTCATTAGTAAATGCCAGCAGCGATGCACAAGTCTTGGAAATCAGTCTGTAATACATAAAACATTCTTTGTTCCGCGAGATGCATATTTTCGGAAAACTCACTCAAATTTGTGCTTGAGACGAATTTTTAATTACGGTGCAACAATCAGTTTCTTTTGTGTGAAGTTAACATAAAGGCACTACATCTCGTTATCAGTAAAGATATTTGATAGGCATGTTTGATGAAGAAGCCGACGACGTTCAAGCAAAAAGACATACATGTAGCACGCTTCCTACTGAATCTTTGCTCGTGTGTACTTTGCTTTAAACCCAAATTAGGCTATCGTGATACAGTTTCATTGTGATTTTGCTAGAAACCTTAAGATAAATGGTACCGCGAATGGTCTTTTGGTTCTAGTTTACGACCCCAAGATCTTAGATTTGACCTCAACTTCACCAAATATTTTAAGTCGCACCAGAAGACCTTCTTCACCTTTGCCCACACCAAGTGAGGAACATCGCGTTGAGAAACCCCGTTTACCACGGTGAGGTCCCCTTGCTACCGACTACAGCAAAGTCGTTTTAGATTACCCCATGACACCATGCCAGAGGCAGTTCTCGAGGAAAATGGAAACTCTGTATCCTTTATAGCCACATAATTTAGTTTTTGTGCCATGATTAAAGAACAACAGATAACAAGAAACAATGTGAGTTTCGGAAATTTGTTTGGTTTTAAACAGTTCCCTGTCACGGAATTTTTTCTCATTGTCCAGATTTTGTCGAGGTTACAGAATAAGACTGTAAACGATTCCAGGAATTATCAAACTATAGCTGCTATCCGTCAGTGTTATGATAAATTCATACTTGTTTTTGTATATGATGACAGAAACATAGTAAGAAGCATATTGAAAAGCTAGAAATGGACCAGACACAAGCGTCCGATGTTTGCCTTTGTTCATCAATATTGTATATCAGCTGCTCTCAATATACAAATAAGTTTAAAAACTTAGACACGCCTGTAAACGACGACAATCGATTTTCAACAATTGTAGGCACTAAGGTATCGCAATAACATTAAAAAGGTGGCCACAGTTTGCATTTTCACTTCAGAAATTACGTAATTCGATTCCCAATTACGTGTACATATTGGACTCAACATTAATATAACTAATACCCACTGTGCCCTGTAACTGGAAGGTTTTGTTTTTGTTAGCTATATTGTAGTTATAACTATTTTTAGAGATTTATCCACAACGTCCAGTGAGTTATTATTTTAATAATGTACAACACAGCTAACTTAGTTTTGCCTTACATTAAATTTAATATTTTAGTTTCTACGTCAACAGCATCAGTTAAGTCTAGTGTAGATAACAACTGGAATGAAATCTTCACTTTTGGGACAACCACCAGTGACTCACCATGCATAACAGTGGTCTCTGTTCAGGTGCCTTGGAAAGCTGGTAGGTTGTCGAAAGTTATTCGTCTCTGTGGTCTCTAGTGATTCGAAATAAAGAATGTAAAGCAGGAATCTTTTGTTGTGATTCACCACGCAGCGATTTCTTCTGGTATTGGTCCAACAAGCGTGCTGGTGCAGAACTTACTGACTAACTGGATATTTTGTGGCAAGCGGGGATGATACTTCTATGGACCTTTGGTGGAGTGGGCACACCATTTAAAGTGCTGAGCCATGGGACCGGATAGGCGAAAATTGTGTCGGATACAACTCAGGTTGTTCAATTCGATTTTGCCAGCCCATCCAAATGGGGGCTTTAGATGTTCTCTTTGCTCTAGGCAAACTTTGGACTCGTTAGCACATTTAGTTTTAGTTAAAGGTTTGACGGTTGAGGACAACAGGAAAAGTTATTTAGAAAAAAATGTGTGTGAAATTTTATGGGACTTAACTGCTGAGGTCATCAGTCACTAAGCTTACACACTACTTAACCTAAATTATCCTAAGGAGAAACACACCCGCCCATGCCCGAGGGAGGACTCGAGCCTCCGCTGGGACCAGCCGCACAGTCCATGACTGCAGTGCCTCATACCGCTCGACTAATCCTTAGCGGCCTCTGCAATTAAGTAGACCTTAGAACGACTGTTAGTAAGACAATTGCACATAACTTCGTTTGTTTATAGTCTGCGAATCATGTTATAACCGATAAAGGAATATAGGCACAGGTTTCGTGTCATCTTTCTCTGGATATGCAGTAATTGGTATCTTAGCAGTCAACTGAGTGTACGTATTCTATGTCTGATATGAAGGTGACAGAATTATTCGACTCTAGCAAATGCCAATAGTTTACTGTGCGTCATCTAATTGATGGAGTTCCATGTGATTTAACTGCTGTTTCATTCTGTGTGTTAGAAATATCTCACAAATGCACAAGAACTGCAGAATCTCAAGTCTTATCGCTATATTCGTTCAGTGAGCTTAAGAAAACAAGGATGTAGAACAGCTTACGTTAGTAATGAAAAGCTCAATGCGCTGCGCAAAATTAAAATTTAAAGCAGTTGCAAATCTATCATCGCGTCATTAAAAAATGTGCATCTCGAAGAAAGTTATTAAAGTCTCTGATACTTGCATATGACCGTTTTCCTGTCATACCTAATGTCGGAGGCGTTTTTTCCCTAAACTGTTGACAGTATGAGGCTACCATTGTTTCTTCATGTCTGTTATACTGTGGGCAAGACAGTTATGCTTTCCAGATTGCCATAATCAAAAGGCAAATAGTCTCGCTAACTCTGTCCGCAACTGTACTCTACGCCTCGGCACTTATTTATACAGCAAGATGGTGCCATTTTAAGCATTCATGGTTCAGTGTTACTCGTCGCTGTATTATATTATCGTTAAGGCTATCAGCGGACACATATTACTATTATCTCCAAGATTGACGAATTTTATCAATACGTAACATTCATGTCTAGTTGGAAAGATGAAATTTGCACATATTATCACATACAGATGTAAGTTTCATCGGACCCTTGGCGAAAGCTGTTAGGTACTTAAACTCTAACTGCCTAAGGAGTTTGATCATACATTTTCACGATGGACCCTGCTGCTAGTTCATCAGTAATCTACTACGAGTCATCAACAAGTACGGAAAAATGCAAGGTTTCCTGCATACCACATCCCTATCGTCGTACGCTTACAGTACTTAGGGCCAACAAAAATTCAATGACGTCGATAGTTTTGTTACTCAATGTATAAAAAACAGTATCTAGGAATCCCGTCTCCAACATATATAATCTGCACCGAAATGAAGGCCTCTGCTACATCACTAGAAGTTGCTTATTTAATGTATTTTGTATTACGTCACACCAAAAATATTTTATTTATTTATTACTTTCTGCAAACCTGCCCTCCAGTGTATATAACGCATGTTGCACAACACATTTAATACATTTAAAACTGTGCACGTAATACCATATTTTTAATATCTAAACTCCAACAGCATAATAATAAAGACATTCTTTCATATAACACAACAGGTCGTATATGTACAAAAACATAATTAATTGGAAAGAATATGATACAAATGTGTGTAATGAAGCAAAACACAAAAATGAGTGTTTTGAGTTGCTCTCCGTGGGAATTTCTATTTCTGCCCTACATTTTGCCGCTACCTCGGTATGATTTCGAGTTTTGTCTGCACAAAATGGGGAAGTAGCTTACACTTAGAGAATATCTGCGCATTTTCTGCAAATATCACCACTACGACATCCAGTATAATTTTAATGATACATTTAAATTTTCGTTTCTCATTTTACTGAAACACAAAACTGGTTTTCAGATAGTATAGCTCATTCGTCGCGATTGCGCTACAGCATAGAGCACCTGCTATTTATTTTGATACAGATATCGCGATGTGTAGCTTATATATTCCATTCTGTCACCTATTGTTGAGAGGTATTTGTTCTTTATTATTTTCGCTGTTGACTGTGATTACAATTGTTACGTTTGAGGTTATTTGCACTGTACAATGAGAACGCACTGTTTTTAGACAAAAACAATACGATATATGAAAAACAGTTGACTGCAGTTACACTCCCTTTGAAAAGAGTGTTGACACTAGATGTGTTACATGCATACATAAATACGAACCACCAAATAAATCCAATGACTACAAATTATTTATATGCAGTCACAATTAATTTTGAACGTATTTGTGGATGTTAAAGAGGAGATAAATAGCTCCAAAACGGACATTGTGGAAAGGATTCTCGTTAGCGTAGAAGCGTAGTGAGGCAACGAAGCCAACAAAATCAGGATATAACAACATGCTCTACAGATAGCCTGTTTGACAATTAATGAGAAGGTCCTGAGTCAGGGGATCTATTGAAGCCTCTACTTTTTAAACAAATTTCGCAGGAAATTATAGCCGAAGATTCCCCTATGACGAATCACCGTTATTCTTCCAAAGGCCTTGACATATTGGCAGGAGGATAGTATGGACCTTCCGTTCAGTTTCTTGCTCTTGCCGTGGGAAACTGACCTTAAATGGTCAGTGTTACGAGGATGCAGCTACAAAGTGTGCAAGTGTGTTAAAGACGGAGCAAATGTGACCTGTAAATGAAAATGTCTCAGTTGACCTCTGTAACGCCAAAAGAAAGCAGATTAGTAGACTACTCAGATCACCGGTAGGGAACTGACAGGGGGAGATGAATATGGGAGGAAGTTGGAAAGTAGCAGGAGAGTAATATTCTACGCATCAGAGAGTGGTATATCAGATGTCTGAATGATTTAAGGTAGCTACGTGATCTAAAATGTGAAATTCTGAGGCATTATCTACATATGCAACGATTCGGTGAAAAATAAAAGGAAAATAATGCTTTTTGGTATTGGAATATGGGATAACTTAACAGCAGCATAAAGTGATGTGACAGAAGTAGGGTACGCGATGAATAAGGAGGTAGGACAGAAGTGAGTTACTCCAAACATTTCAATTACGGGGTTATTATCAGCACAATCAATAGAGAAACCAGCCATAAAACTGTAGTTGAAGTATGCATGTTGACATCACAAGCAGAATATGGAGAAATACAGAGTTATGATGAAGATGAAAAATCTGATAATGCCGGGGGTTGGAACTCCAGGGGAAAGGACTAGGAGACAAAGGTATGGTAGGCAACAGTCTCGGATAAGTAAGAGAAAATTCACTGTTATAAAATCATAAGAGTTGGAAGTAGACTGGTAAAGGCCTGTGGGCACTAGGAGATACTAACTGGATTAGGTAATACTGAGATGGAGATACTGATATCGGTTATTAGATTTAAAAGTGTACCCAGTAGCAGACTTACACTTGACAGCAAAAAATGTGGGTCACTGCCGCATACAACCAACATAACTTAGGTGTGTTGCAGGTCCTCTAAACACCAAAACCCCATGGGGTACAGTCGCTTGACTACACACAATGGGTACATCAAGAGACTACCAGAGACCAAAGGTCTTTATGGCAGTCAATCTAAGCGTCAACTAATATCGTCATACAAAACATACTAGAAAACACGTTCTTAGCGATGAGACACCCTGTAACACTCATAAACTAACCTTAACATTCCAAAAGTTATGAGAAAATGGATTATTTTACATGTACAGTAATCCTTAGTCAAAATTAAATACTTGAGACGGTATACGGGGTTACAAAGCTGTACGGCAACTGGAAAAAAGATTTTCGCTCTCAAAAAGTTTTTCCATCCACGTGCTGAACGTCGCTCAACGGCGAGTGGTTCTGGAAACTGGATATTGGACGAACCAGTAAAAAAAAAAACAAAAAAAAAAAAAAAAAAAACGCGATTAACGGCAACAAGCACTCTAGGGAAATCTCAACATTAACAGCGAATCACCAGTAGTATCATTGTTGTTGTAACACATCAACAGCTATGTGTTCACGAATTTGAAGTTTAAATGACATGAACAACGTCATCGTTCTGGACCTGGATTCAAATCCATTGCTAACTAGGCATAAAGACACGTGAAGTATAGACGTTTGCACGAGTATCAGTTATCAATTCATATCCTGAAAATAAATGACGAAAATGTTTGTACTGAACTGGGAATCCTGTCATAACAGTTACCTTCCTGGGAACTACCCCCAACGACCTTTAATATGGTTTCATTCCCAAGAAACAAGTTATGCTCATGCTTAAAATTGAAATGATAACAAGTAAAGCTTGTGACAGGGATGCGAACCCAGCATTTAATCGGATTGTTAACGAAGTACGTAAAATCAGAAGTTACATATCAAACGTTTTGACCAATAGCGAGATGTTGGAACCTTAAATGACGATAGAATTGTTTTTGCGTGACTGGTAGTCTAACCCAGCATGTAGCGCCGTTGTTTTCTAGCCAGGAACAGACGAAAAAATAGCTATTGTTGGTTCACCAGTAGCGAGAGGTGCGCATGTTTAGCTAGACATCAGGCGACGATAAGTTCTGTGCTGAATGGAATTCAAACCCCGCACACTTGGACATGAAGACACTTTAACTATCAAATTGTTTTCCAATAATAGCTAGGAGTGGCATGTTTATACTTTCAACGACGTGTTGTAAAATACTCTGCTGGATAGAAGTAGAATCGACAACGTATCGTCGTTGGTGATCACAACGAACACAACGTCAAACCCGTTTTCGCCATAAGGATGGAGAGGAATATTTGAACTTGAAAACATGTACGGAGACGTTTGATTTTGTACTGTTGTGATAAAAAGCTCATCATGTGCTGTGAGTTGAAATGAACACGTTACAACTGACAACGCACGAAAGGGCGTTGAAAGTGCAACTATTTTTTCACTGGTAGTTCGGAGTGCAGATGCTAGGGCTTGAAATGAAATAATGAATATTTTGTGCTGATCAGGATTCGAAACCAGATAGGTGCCTTTCGAGGAGGCCTAGAAGAGCTTGCAATCTTGGGGAACGCAGTGAAATCGAATTCGAATGCCAGTCCAGGACCACAATTTTCAACGTCTGAGATTCAAATAAAGGAAGAGCCTTGTGAACTTACATGGCCATTGGTTCATTAAATGAAATACATTTTCTAGTTTACGACAGCTTGGTGGTGACAGAGTCTCTGCCTTCCGGGGTTTCTCCATCTGTCACAGCTCAAACGAATGCCGCTCTGCCCCAGTCGGCAGGGATGTTATCTTTACTGCGGATATAGAACTACGGAACTTACTGGCGTTCTGCACTTGGCGTTACTAGGGGTGAAGGAGAGTTACTTGTGTGTGTTGAAAATCTACGCCTGATGTGAGAAGTGAACCTACACGTTTTACACAGCAATAGAAGATTAATCCACCAGACCATGGGAACCCCCTGCCAAGCACATAACTATAAATTGCAGAGTATTCATTTAGATGTAGATGCAGATGTCAAGGGACGGGTATCACGAAGGAGGGCGGGATCTGGGAATGGAGAGAAGAGCAGAAGTGCAAAATATAAGCGTGAAATGCTTGCAAAGTATTGCTTACTTAGATGTGTGCTACAGTTAGTTTTATCTTATGTCCGAGGGATAAGGAAGAACTGTTTTCAGAACGAAATATGGATTATAGGGAAGGGGGATCAAAGAATACGGTTTCATAGGTGTAGAGAGGAATTATAGAGAGTAAAGACAGCAGCAATTAAAAGAGAAAATGTAGCGTCAATGGAAACCAATAGATTTGTTTATAAAGTTTTGCAGGAATGGAATAGAAAGGCACTTGCAGCGATAGTGTCAGAAAGAGAGAGAGTGTGTGTGTGAGAGTGAACAGAGGCAATGTTAACAACGAGTAAAAATAATATGAAATCGGTTGCGTATTGTGTGGAGGACGGTGGGTGTATTCATGGATGGAGGGAAAGAGAAAGATGAGTTTGAAATAACAAAAACTACTGTGACAGAGTCCATCTACGCTGATTAGTTTGTAAGTATCTAGACAGGGTATAAATGAAATCAAAATAGAATATTTAACAAACTGTATATTCAAAAGAAACCTCCTTTAATTTAAAAGCCAAATCGAAGGAAAACTAACCCATAGTGTATCTTTTCTGTTGCCACGCGATTCTCCACTAACTCCCAATGAGGAAAAATGACGAAAAAGAATACATAACAAAACATTTTGAGGACTCTAATATTTTATCCAGAATCCTTAATTATTTTGTACTTCTATCATGCGTCTTGGCATAGAATGTATATGCCGTCGGTCGTAACAGCCTGAAGAAGCAACTTCCTCCCAGGCTTCCAGGACGCAATCCCAAAGAGCGTCCGCAGTAGTTGGTTGGTTTAGTGGCCAGTTCTCTGTTAATGTTCTGGCGACCTCAGATCACATGTTTCCCACGGGGTTCATATCAGCCGGCCGTGGCGGTCAGTCCATGACGTTGACGCCAATCGTGGAGAGCCGCTGCTGAACAAATGCAGACTTGTGAATGGGAGAATGTTCTTCTTGCAATGTGACGTCCCCTTCTGCGTGCAGCATTCGCACTGACGGAAGCATCACATTTCCCAATATGTGGGCATACTGCATGCTGTCCAGAGTTCCTCCTATCCTGTGAAGAATTCCCGCCCCTCTGGCAGAAATCCAACCCCAGCAGGTAAAAGATAGCAGGCCACTTCTTCTCGTCGTGGTTACATATTCGCGTCGATGGCGAGTCCTTTGCTACCTGTAAACGATTCGTGGACCGTCGTTACGGGTGGAAAAACACCTTCTCATCATGAAAATGTCGTTGTCCCACAACGCCCTCAGATGGAGCTCCGCAAATGCTAGCCGGTATAAAACGTTGTCTTCGCTGAGCTCTTGTTTCACGGCGGATCGTCGTCCATGGAGTCCAGCGTCCTTCAGCCTTCAGCGAATCGTGTCACTGGAGCCGGGGAAGTTGGTCTCCCGCCGCAACTGCTTCGCATTCAGAAAGGGATTTTCTCTGCTCCTAGACACTAGGTCCCTGTAGAGCTCACTCTCTTCCTGCCTGTTGGTAGTGCATTTTTCAAGGCAGATCGTCCACCATCTCGTTGCAGTGGTGTGTGGTACGTCATATCGTCTGCCAGCTTCTCTGATGGAACATCCTCCTTCAATGAGAGCGACAACTCTATCTCGAATAGACCTCTCCCAGTGAGCCATTACAGCAGACAGCCTGATGTATATTTTTGCTTTCCGCTCTTATACTGATTGATGCCAGGAGAGGTGGTAAACATATTTACGCCAAACGGAGCTGCAGAGGCAGAGGCATGAAGTGCAGCTGTGCTGGCTCGTCCCGGGCTGAGGGCCCACCAACGCCACCGCCAGCTCACTCACTTCCGTCTCCCCTCGGCCAGCCTGGCTGGCCCGTAGCTCGCGAGCCGCGGCTAGTACAGACTCTGGCCGCAAGGCCACGATCACTACTTGAAGGATCAAAAGTTGCACCTAACCTACCCAAGTATGTAGTATAAACTAACGCAGCTACAGCTATTATGCTATAACATGTGCAGGCGCACCTACAGTTGACGATTCATTCAAATATTGACGAACAATACTTTCAAAAATACATTCATTTTAAACATAGCTACCACAAAATATTTCATCTAGCTGGCAACAGCATGATGCAGGAAACTATTCTTTCTTCTAAGCGTTCTGTATTAGAAGTAGCCTTAAGAAAACGTGTATTCAACCACGACAACTAAGCGGAATGTAAAAGTAAACAGGTTTGGCGGCAGCTTCTCCGAATTATAGTATATACTTAGTATATAATAAACATTCTGTGAACTTCTAACATGTACTCAGTGCCTCTGAAACGATACGTGCTGCACGACGGAAATTACTTTCTGCTGAGGCACTTCATCTACATCCCACTGATACACGACTACCAGAGAACATTGCTCTTTACGGCAGTCAATCCACTCGTAAATTAACACTATCATATCGCAGATATTAGGCAACACGTTACTAGGTATGAGAAAAGCCTTAAGGTTTGCAACTAAACATGCTACTCCTAGCTACTACTGAGTAGGATTTTGATTGAAAACGTGTCTTCATAACCATGTGTGCGGCGTTCGACTCTCAGTCAGCATAGACGTTTTCGTCGCCTTATTTCTAGTTAAACGTGCGCACATCTCGCTAATAGTGGACCAACATTGGACATTTCTCGTCTGTTCCTGGTTATACAACGACGGTGGAAGGCGCCGGGTTCGAATCCCGATCGGGCAAGACAACTTCAGTCGTCATTTAAGGGACCAACCTCACTACTGGTGACAAACTGTGATATCTACATTCTGATTTTACGTTCTTATTCATCAATCCGATTAGGTGCTGGGTTCGCATCCTTGTCCCCAGCGTTACATGAAGGCATTTCAGTTTTAAACAGGTGCATCCTTTGTTCCTTGACAATGCAATAGTATACAACGTCTTTCGAGGTTCATTACCAAGAAAGTAATTGTCATGTTAGGGTTCCTGGTTTCGTACAAACATTATTGTCATTTACGTTCAAGCTGAGAACTGATAACTGATACTGGTGCAAACGTCAATATTTGATGTCTCTTTCAGCCTAGTGATCGAGTCTCGATAAGGCCCAACGCTTTGCTTGGTTAACAATGGCTTTACGCTCTGGGTTTGCATCCGGATCCAGAACGAAGACGTTGGTCATGTCATTTAAAGTACAGCTTTGTGTACAAGTAACTGTTGATGAGTGATTTGAACAATGAAATTATTTGTGATTCGTTGTTAATGTTGGGATTTCCGTAGAGTGCTTGCCGGCGTTAATCACGTTTTCTTTTAACTGCTTAGTATTACATAAAGTTGATGCGAAACCACTCCCCGTTGAACGTTGAACGCCGTCCAGCATGTGTTGGGTAAACCTTGTAGACAGCAATGAACTTGTTTCCAATTGCCATACAACTTTATAAATCCATATACTGTCTCAAATATTTAATTGTGGCTAAGGATTACTGAACGATTTATGTGACAAAATTAGTTGTCCCATAACGTTTGAAATGTCACTTATTGTAATTAAGTTTAGTTTAAAAACGTAAAGGACTATCTGATCTTTTCTGTACTATCGTGGTGTTACTTAACATCTGGATGGACTGTCATAAAGACCGGTGTTCCCTAGTAGCCTCTAGTGGTACCAATTGTGTATCTTACGACGACTGTACTGTGGAGCGCTGCGACGATGTGCAACACATATATGCTATGTTAGTGGCAGACATTCAGGTGCAGCCTACACGTTGGAATTCAGGCGTGACCCACTTTTTTGCTGTCGAGCGTACATCCAGACCTCATTGTAATAACGATTAAGCGTAGGCTGAAGTATATGAGAATCATCAGGAAGGATACGTTTGTCAGCAGGTGAGATTCCGAAGAAATGATATGGCCATCTGAAGTTCACTAAGGCAATAGAAAACCACAATATGTAGTTCAGATCATGAGGAATTTAACTGCGTATAAAACTTGGGTAATCGTAGAAATACTTCAGTTTATCGACGAAATAACAATATAGGTAACTGTTCAGAACCATAAATGAATACAGTAATATAAGTCACTTCTGAATGAAGTTCATAAATGCAGAGGAGCAACAGCTAAAATGTAAAGAAATGGATAAGGAACTGATCGACCGGATGTCAGATAGAGCATATAGAAAATCTAAAATAATTTCTGATTACTTTAAAAATGTAATTGTTAATATTAAGAATGCAAAAACTGAACCACAGTTAAACGCAGTGGAGATACAGGATGGGTTGCACGTCCACAAGGGTGAGGAATGACCTGTCAAGATTAAACGAGAGGAAATGTGTATCCATACGGAAGACATAGAGTATACTGCAATAGGCTTAGAATTTGCGAGCGCTTTGGAAGATCTGCGTTCAGGGGAAGCCGTGGCGGATTACGTAAGAATGTCAGAAGACTGATGACTGTAAAGAGAAGAACTATTATATTACAGAGGAACAGGGCAAGGGAGAAAAGGAATTCTGTGCTTCACCATGAACAAGATTGTGAAAAACAACGGTACAGAAATTGAAAAACTTCAGACAAAAAATTTTCATTTAATTTCATTCACAGCATATTTGTATTTTATTGATTACATATGGGACCTGTACAAAGCATTACCTGAACTATTATACGGCACCAATCACACCCAAAACACTACGAGATGAAAATGGGAGGTTTTAATGTAAAACTGAGCAAAATCTGAAAGATTTTTCATTACGAAAAGTTGTATGCGTTAACACAATTTGTCAAGGAGATTAATAAGTCTGTATGGTATTATGTCACAAGAAAATAAGTGTAAACAGTACTTATAAAGGATAAATTGAACTACAAATGAATATTGTTGTATTTTATAAAACATTAAATAATTTTACAATATGTGACGCTCATAAAACTTCAAGCAGTTGAATTAATACGCACAAGGAGCGCAAGTGTAGTCAGAAATAAACCCATAAAACCCATTACAGGAAATTTTAAATCACGTCTTTGAGAATTTATTTCGGATGTACAACGGATTGAGATGAAAAGGGGGCAGGGAAAGAGCGGAAAGGAGGTGGGTGGGTGTAGGGTGGGGGGTCAGAAAACTGAATACAGAGAAGAAACTATTATATCATAAAATGAAGATTATACTTACGGAAACTGCAATCACTTAACATATAAAACTGCAAACGGTTCTGGATTTGCGAAGAAACTTAAGGACAAGAAAATCTAAAATCTAACAAGCCGGTCATTAAGGAAAACTTGACACCTTGTAGTAATGTACAAGATAGGCTTGAAGAGTTCGGTAAATGGTCTCAGGAAATAAAGGAAGCAAGAATTACAAACATAATACGTCTACTATCCTTCGAAGTAGTCACCATTAGCTAAAACACACCTCTGACCTCGGTTGTTCTTGAAAACTGTTAGCAAACACTTCCCGTGCAATCGCTTGAAGGACAGTGATCACGTGATGATGGATATCAGCGTTATATCGGGAGACGACATGTGGTGTACCAGTTTGTTCCGGAGCTCGAGACACATTCAATGGTGTGATGTTAATCGTCTTCCGTGCCTCTCTCCTGTGGATATTGATCAAGTTCTCGCTGTCGAAAAAGGGTACCAACACTGTCTTCGTCCAGGATTTTATAAGCCGACTATTTTAGGAGGCGGGAAGATGATGAACACCTACCCACTGGCTGCCGCTAGGTCTCTGGATAGTATTGGTATCACGAGTTATCATCTGCAGTGGTACGGGTATGCAAAAACGCGTGAGCACGGTGCTTGCTCACAATTTCCAACAGCTTTACAATCGATATCAGAAGTGCGTTGTTGGTAAAGGTGCTTTATTTATAAATCTTGTTTCCTTTACTTTCTTTTCAGATACATCTTATATAGTAAGTACATCATAGCATATGGTGAATGAAACAAATCTGTTCGGAAATATCTTTCAGAAGAAATGAAATAATAAAATGAAGATTTATTTACCTAAACAATAAAAAATAAGTGTGTTGCAACCAAAACAGAAACTGAAAAACAGTAACGGTATTTACAAGCCACAACGCATTTAACCCATGATCTAGGTAGGTTTCACATTCCATCAACATTCGAAGATTACTAAATTTCTGCTTTAAACATCCACTTCAGTATGAGTTCTATTTGCTTTCTCTGTTGCATAACAATTTTGATAAGAAAAAGGGTTCATTACATGTAAATGATGAAATTTCACTATGGCAATTCACACTTCGCACTCACTCAGTGTTAATGCGTATCCATTTGTATTGTTTGGACTCAACATGCTAAACGGTGACTCATTTTCAAATGACTAGGTGATAAAGTGAGCTAATATTTCATCGAACTGTTAGCGAATTTACGAGTAAAATGAAAACGAACATAAAGGAGGCACTAAACTGACATACTAGACCTATTATATTGTTACAGATACATATAGAAGAAAGATTAAGGAAAGGCAAACCTACGTTTCTAGCATTTGTAGACTTAGAGAAAGCTTTTGACAATGTTGACTGGAATACTCTTTTTCAAATTCTAAAGGTGGCAGGGGTAAAATACAGGGAGCGAACGGCTATTTACAATTTGTACAGAAACCAGATGGCAGTCGTAAAAGTCGAGGGGCATGAAAGGGAAGCAGTGGTTGGGAAAGGAGTGAGACAGGGTTGTAGCCTATCCCCGATGTTATTCAATCTGTATATTGAGCAAGCAGTAAAGGAAACAAAAGAAAAATTTGGAGTAGGTATTAAAATTCATGGAGACGAAGTAAAAACTTTGAGGTTCGCCGATGACATTGTAATTCTGTCAGAGACGGCAAAGGACTTGGAAGAGCAGTTGAACGGAATGGACAGTGTCTTGAAAGGAGGATATAAGATGAACATCAACAAAAGCAAAACGAGGATAATGGAATGTAGTCAAATTAAATCGGGTGATGCTGAGGGAATTAGATTAGGAAATGAGACACTTCAAGTAGTAAAGGAGTTTTGCTATTTAGGAAGTAAAATAACTGATGCTGGTCGAAGTAGAGAGGATATAAAATGTAGACTAGCAATGGCAAGGAAAGCGTTTCTGAAGAAGAGAAATTTGTTAACATCGAGTATTGATTTAAGTGTTAGGAAGTCGTTTCTGAAAGTATTTGTTTGGAGTGTAGCCATGTATGGAAGTGAAACATGGACAATAACTAGTTTGGACAAGAAGAGAATAGAAGCTTTCGAAATGTGGTGCTACAGAAGAATACTGAAGATAAGGTGGATAGATCACGTAACTAATGAGGAGGTATTGAATAGGATTGGGGAGAAGAGAAGTTTGTGGCACAACTTGACTAGAAGAAGGGATCAGTTGGTAGGACATGTTTTGAGGCATCAAGGGATCACAAATTTAGCGTTGGAGGGCAGCGTGGAGGGTAAAAATCGTAGAGGGAGACCGAGAGATAAGTACACTAAGCAGATTCAGAAGGATGTAGGTTGCAGTAGGTACTGGGAGATGAAGCAGCTTGCACAGGATAGAGTAGCATGGAGAGCTGCATCAAACCAGTCTCAGGACTGAAGACAACAACAACAACATACCGTTATCATTGAAAAAACTTTCAAATGACTTTGGATGAAACCTCTCTCAGATTTTATGTGTAGATGTCAGACTGTGGTACATGAAAGGGAATATTATGTTCGTAAATGAAACATAGAAATAAAATGTTAACTGAAATTGCCCTATATGACTGTCAGAAGAACTGGTACAGAAAATGTACACTGAGACAGGATAATTTCACATAGGTGAAGAAAATTTTGTTCCGTTTGAACACTGGTTAGCAGTATTATACATTTCAAAATGGTTCAAATGGCTCTAAGCCCTATGGGACTTAACATCTGAGGTCTTCAGTCCCCTAGACTTAGAACTACTTAAAGCTAACTAACCTAAGGGCAGAACACACATCCATGCCTGAGGCAAGATTCGAACCTGCGACCATAGCAGCAGCTCGGTTCTGGACTGAAGTGCCTAGAACCGCTAGGCAACAGCGGCCTCCGCTATTATGCATTTACCTTTAATAATATCTGTATCTGTAATAGTTCATTCAGAATTACTACCTTTCTGGATTATGAATAGCCTGCATAACCACGACGTCACTAGCGCTAGAGCAACTCAGAGAGATAATCTTTCAACGGTCGTGACATTATAGCTTATCGCACATTTCAGAAGTTTCTTGTAGGGACATCGGAACATCACCTTCCAGTTGTAAGGACCGCAATGTCCGTGAGGCCAATGAGAATGAGTCCTTTTTTGTGAGATTTAAAGGTGATGGTTGTTGTGCCAAAGTAAAATTTGTAGCTGACTTTAATAATTCTTTTCCTTATTTTTTTTTATTTTACACTTTTACTTCAATAGGACCAAATTGAGGAGGAAATCTCCAAGGTCACGAAACGTGTCAGTACATGAAATTACAACATAAAAGTAATAACAGGTAAAATAAAATGTTTATGAACCCGAGGAAGACAATCTGTAAATTTATACAAACGCCATAAATAATATAACATAGGAATCAGTTTATGTTTTCAAGAGTCTCCTGCAGTGACACATGAGGAAACTCTTCAGTTTCGATTTGAAAGCGGGTGGATTACTGCTAAGAAATTTGAATTCCTGTAGTAGCTTATGGAAAATGAATGCAGCAGTACACCGCACACCTTTCTGCACAAGCGTCAAGAAAGTGCGATACAAATGCAGATTGGATTTCTGACTAGTACTAATTGAATAAAAGCTGCTAATTCTCGGGAATAAGCTGATATTGTTAACAAGAAACGATAGTAAAGAATATATGTATTGAGAGGCCAATGTCAGAATACATAGACTAGTGAATATGGGTCGATGAGGGATTCACGAACTTACACCAGTTATTGACAAAACTGCCCGTTTCTGAGCGAAAAATATCGTTTGAGAATGGGAAGAGTTACCCCAAAATATAATACCATACGACATAAGCGAATGAAAATAAGCAACGCCGACTATTTTTCCTATCGAACTATTACTTAATTCAGATACTGTTCGAATTGTATGAATGACAGCATTAAGTCTTTGAACAAGATCTTGAGCGTAGCTTTCCACGATAGTTTACTATCTATCTGAACACACAGAAATTTGAACTGTTAAGTTTCACTAATCATATGCCAATTCTGTGAGATTAAGACATCAGGTTTATATATTGTAATAATTAATAAAGTTCTCTCTCGTCAGAACAGAGTGTAAATATGTGCTCTTGCCAAAATTTGAGAAGCGATACTTCTTGGTGTTTTAGCTCTCAGGGGCTCTGTGGGATGCTCTCTGTGTGAGGCACCTCTGAGCGTCTCTATGATCCGCTCTGGCGCTACTGACATAATGGCTAAGAATGCTACTGGAACTAACATGGATTTTGCAAAAAAGCCGGCCGCGGTGGTCTCGCGGTTCTAGGCGCGCAGTCCGGAACCGTGCGACTGCTACGGTCGCAGGTTCGAATCCTGCCTTGGGCATGGATGTGTGTGATGTCCTTAGGTTAGCTAGGTTTAAGTAGTTCTAAGTTCTAGGGGACTGATGACCACAGCAGTTGAGTCCCATAGTGCTCAGAGCCATTTGAACCATTTTTGCAAAAAAGATGTTTTGTGAATCTCAGCACTTATTGTTCGTATAAGAGATTCACAAAATTGCAAACGTCGGAGCTCACTTTCATACCATGTTCCTTTTGGAATGCCACACTGTCGCAAAATTCGAATGTGCAGAATAAGTGCCCAGCTTTGTGGGAGGAGTCAGTGCTTCCTAGATGATATTCTGGAATGGGCTAAGCGTAAGAATTGTTTCGAGAGAACCTAGGAGATGCTGTGGGGCCCTTAGTGTTTACAATATATATACTGATCGGCAACTGCTGAGGAAAAAGTGGCATTTGCTAAGGCACTTCTGCCAGTTGCTACTAAACAACCGACAATAGCTACGGAACACCCGACCAATGTAGTAAATGGAAACGTAGAGGGCGGAATCTGTTAACTGCAACGAAACCTGGGCATGAATGCTCTGGATGCATTCGAGAGTGTATTCCAAACGTTTCTTGACTAGGAATGCTCTGTAACCGATTAATGTGATAACCTGTGTGGTTCAGCAACATATCTGCAAGATATCATTTGAATGCTTACGATCGCCGATGTGCAGGTGGACGGGTCGGAGCCCGTCAGTCACTGCGTGGCCGTAATAATGGATGTGTTCAAAAGTGTCATCTCACGATTACAAAAGGCAGCTGAAGATTGAAAATCTATGCGAAACCCTGTCAGACGGACGACCACACCGTAAGAGGATCGATACATAGCCCTAGTGGCGAGAAGGAACAGACATCTCACCCCTGGGCGGATCCCTATCTACCCTGCAACCACTAACGGTACAGGTTTCTCCGCCATGACCTCATCGCCGCGATTAAATCAGACTGGTCCGTATTCTCGGAAGCCTTTTAGATGTATCCGACTCACCACGCCATTATCGAGAAATGGTGTCCGAAATCAAAACAATAAACGGAAATTTTGATAGGTTATGTTTATTTTTGCCACAAAGCAGTATAAACAGATGACAGCACAGTAGAAACAATGTAAGAACGTAAACAACAGCAACGTGCATAACAGTAGACGAAAATACTCTTCTTTTTTCTGAACGTAACAGATATGCACACACTTTGCGACAACTGGTGAATGTGCTCACTATGGAGTGTGACCAACTCTGGTAGCAATTCAGTCGTGACAATGACGGAGCATGCTGGGTATAATGTCATCAATGTCATGTAGAGGCAATAACGGCCATTCTTCCTACTAGGCTGCTCACAAGTCGTGGAGAGTGGTTGGTGGATGCTGACACGATGCAACCGGCCTCCCTAGTGCATACCAGACATGCTCTATGGGATTCAAATCGGGAGAGCGAGCAGGGCACACTATGTGTGCAGTATCTTCCGCTTTCAAGAAAATATCAACCCCTCGTTCTCTATGAGGTCGAGCGCTATCGTCCATTAACATGAAATCTCGGCGCACAGCACCTCGTAACAACCGTACATGAGGTCCCAAGACCTCGTCTGGCAGTTAAGCCTTCCCGATTCACCCGTAATATTTCATGAAGAGGTATTCGAGCACTCAACATAATCTCTGCCCACATCATTAGTAATCGTCCTCGATGTCGATCTCTTTCCACAATGTTCGGGTCTCGAAATCGTCTTCCACGTTCTCTTCAGATGCGAATCCGTCGAGAATCACTCTCGAGATCAAATCGGGACTTATCTGTGAAAAGACGTGATGCACTCTTCGACTGTCCAGGTGTCATATTGACGACTCGACTCTAAGCGTTCCCTTATGTGAAAACGCGTCAGAGGCACAGACAGATTCAGCAGATTTCAGCCGCGAGGGGTAGCCGCGTGGTCTCGGGCTGCTTGTCACGGTCCCTTCGTCGGAGGTTCGAATCCTTCCTCCGGGATGGGTGTGTGTGTTGTCTTTAGCGTGTTAGCTTAAGTTAGATTAAGTACTGGGTAAGCTAAGGGACCGACGAACCTCAGCAGTTTGGTCCCATATGACCTTACCACAAATATACAATTTTCAGCAGGTTTCCGACAATAAAGGCCATTCTGTCGAAGCTTTCTCTTCACCGTTTGCCTCGATACAACACATTCGGTGGATGCTGCGAAGTCCACTACCAGTTACTGCTCAGTACTAAGGCGGTACCGTCGTGTCCTTACAGCCAAATAATGGTACTCTCTTTCTGATATCACAAGTGGCCGGCCATTCCCTGGTCTTCGCGATACAGTTTCGCTCTCTATAAACTGTTAGCACGTCCTAGAAACAACAGAGCTATTCACATTAAGTAAATTGCCCTCATGAGTTTGCGATTGTCCTGCTTCCATTCTTCCTGTGATCCTCCACCGCCGAGAGTCTAGTAGGCTACACGTCAAACACCATCGAATTTGATAGGTGATTTGACATCATCATTGGGGTGGTTTTCCGTTGATCGAAATGCCATCTTCCATGCAGGACAGGATAATACGGACATATGTTTGCAGTTTGTATGATTATATCGTAAATTAGACACTGGACGGGGAAATAGTAGTTTGTTGCTCTAATTTTGGATATTAGCGTAGTTCGTTGATGTAGGGATGTTAGGTGAGGCCAGCAACAGTACTCCTAAATAATGTTTCAGGACGGGTCCCGCTTCACTCTGGGAAATGATTCTTGTCATTAGTTGGCTTGGAGAGAGAAAAGAGCATCTTAGATACCACAAAATGTTCACGAAAGTCATCGGTATGTGCTTGGCGTTATGGTATGGGCAAATATTATCCACAACGGTCCAACACCATTGCGTATCTGATATGCGTTGAAAGTTATTTCTGTCTGTTGTCCAGCTTTCCGAAGTGTTGAAATATATAGGCCTACCATTTCCGTTATAAATATACAACTCTCCCTCTATTACATATGGACTGCATTTCCTGCCATCCATCATCTGTCTGAGATTATTTCTGTTCAAAAATGACTCTGTTCCTTAGAATTTGTCATGCAGAGTACAAATGCCCTTCTGGGTATCTATTATTCGACCCTCAGAGAGGGTGGTCGCGAATGGAATTTTTTTTAGAAAAGATACAATGCTGGAAAACCGTAGTAAGATTCAGACGGTCGGCGCTAGGAATAGGAATGGCAATCACCCCAGAACGTAGATAAATGTAACGTATTGTGCCTAAACAGGCAGTAAGGTCAACTGTAGTTGGATTACAGAATGTGCTACAAATAACTAGGAACTGTAACTGTACAAAAAGCATGGAAATGTACGTCAGCAGCGACCTGAAGTGGAGTGGCGAAACCAAATGTGTTATGAGTAGGTAAATTGCCAGGCTGAGAATCAGTAGAAGAGTTTTAAGCAAATATCAGCTTAAACTTACTCTTTCACGATTTTGTGTATTGTTCGCAGGTATGGAAATAGGATTAGCACAGAATGTAGAGGTTCCAAGGCGAAAGAAGGCGTTTCGTTGTACATCTTTTAATGAAACTCTAGTGGAAGACGTTACGAAAGACCCGCCCCGCGACACTGAGAGCAGACGTTCGAAGAACAGACACCCTTTCACTTATATCTTGCAAAATTACAATGACGAGAAAACCAGTTAAATTATAAATCATTCAAAGGCTTACAGGGCGGAAAAGAAGAATATGTTTAAGGTATCAGAAGTATTCTCCATCACATAGGGTAAGATGGCTTGGAGAGTACAGGTGTGGATGTAGATGTAAGATTATGTGGAACTCTGGTCTGTTTTTTGTGATACACTACTTGCTTACGCTGATGGAGCTGCTGTAAGCAGGTTGTATAGCTTCCATCAGATGGGAACCAGTCTAAAACTCAGGACGTCAGGGACCAAACAGCAGGCACTCAGGAGTTTCAGGTTGAGAATGTCGCAATAGGAAGTGCACAAACTCTGTTTTATATCACGACGAGGGAACGATTGGATGTGGAGGAGCCAGAACACACTGTTGTGTTGCAGGAAAATCAGACACTTCCGGACGAAAGGTCGGTCGGTGTGGGACAGCCGTTCTAGGACCTTCAGCCTGGAACAGTGCGACCGCTACGGTAGAAGGTTCGGATCCTGCCTCGGGCAAGGATGTGTGTGATGTCTTTAGGTTACTTAGGTTTAAGTAGTTCTACATTCTAGGGGTCTGATGAGCTCAGATGTTACGTCCCATAGCGCTCAGAGCCTTTTGAACCATTTGAGATAGAACGAAAGATACCTTGCGTAAAAAGAACTAACAAAAGGATACGTCTACTGGAGCGAAGTTCCTGAGCGTAATAAAGAAGTGCATTTCAAGAAATACTTTTCTAATAAAAATTGTATAGTTAAAGCGCAAAAGGCGAAGACCATTATTGTTAAATAATTCGAGTGGCTTGAAAATTAATGTGAGCTTGTCAGTCAATAGAACCGCCGATTAAAGATAAAAAATAACGCCATGGGAGAGATCGTTTGAGACTGCAGCTTGGAGGCCACTCAGTATTTTGATTCCAAGTGCAGTCACTGCCAACGGGCAGCAAACTGATTAGATGTAACTCTGGCTGCAGCCAAAACACGCACACCCCACGTATCCCGACTACGTTGGCATCCGAAATTCCGTCGACCAACTCCCGTGTGTCTTCAGCCGGTGACACCAAAGGCTGATTAAAAGGATTGTCTTGCCTCCTTCCACCTTAATCCGTCTGCCGCTGTCCTGTTGATTTTATAATAACAACCAGCAACGTCAGACCCTTTCTTAGTTCTTTAAAGAATCAAACATTTATATATGAAACAGCTTCAGGTATCTAATTTAAAAACGCCTGTGTTACACAACTGACAATCACGTAAAACTATTACAGTTGAAGACCGAAAAAAACAAAATTATGTTGGTTTTAATTACAAGTGTCACTCAGTAAGTATTGAAACACATTTTTTTCCGTAGGAAGTCTGGTTTTCTTCACGATTCCAGTACACCAAATAACTTTCCTCTCTTTTGGATACAAAACACTGTTTTCCAACATAATAAACGTTCAATGCATCGGCCTTATGTGTATGCGCACTGGTCGATGTCGGACCCAAAAACCTGCCCGTACCCTCGAACGTATTACTGAGGAGTGCATACTGCATTGTGCCAAAGAAATTAATGTCGAAAGGTGCGAGGTCCGATCTGTAGCGTGAAGGAGGAAGAACTGTCCAGTGGAGTTTTGTGAACACCTCTGGGATGCTGAGATTTGTGTGAGGCCTTTCGTTGCTATGGAGAAGGAGAAGTTCGTCTGCATTTTTGTGGCAACGAACACGTTGACGTCGTTGCAGGAGTCACAGGTTTTTGCGGCCGGCCTGCACGCAGAAGATCGGAGAGGTTTGCTACAATATACGAGGGTCGGTCAAAAAGTAATGCCTCCCATTTTTTTTCTACTTAAAAAAATTAAGTTAAGTGAAAAATTTGAATTTGGCGCCATTCCTCAAACCTTCTTCTGCAATCCACTGCAGTAGTAACTTTCTGTGTGAACAGGTGGCAGCACAGCAGAAGTTTGTAAGATGGCCGACATCGATGTTCGTTTGAGACAGCGTTGTGTGATTGAATTCTTGAATGCAGAAGGTGAAACGCCCATACGCATTCATGAAAGACTGAAGAAGGTGTATGGTGTTGTGACAGTGGATGTCAGCACTGTTAGACGATGGGTTCGTCGTTGTAAGGAAGCTGAATGGCAAACACCGTTGACTGACGAAAAGCGGAGCGGCAGGCCGGTGAGTGCAGTGACTCCACACAACATTCAGCAAGTTGATGACATCATTCGTGGTGACCGTCGGGTGACTGCAGATGAAGTGTGTCGCATTATTTCTCTTAGTAAAGGCAGTGTGATCACGATCATTAAACAATTGGGGTACTCAAAAGTTTGTGCACGGTGGGTTCCAAGAATGTTAACCGATCAGAATAAAGAGGCAAGGAAAACAATAGCCTCCCAACACTTGCAGCGCTTCCGTTTGGAGGGAGATGAGTTTCTGAAAAAAAATTGTGACCAGGGACGAAACATGGGTGCATTTTTTTGAACCCGAATCAAAGAGGCAGTCAATGGAGTGGCGTCACACAAGCTCGCCTAGGAAGAAAAAATTCAAAACTGTGCGATCGGCAGGAAAGTTATGGCAACAGTTTTCTGGGATACAGAGGGTGTGATTCTGGTTGATTTTTTGGAGCAGGGATGCACAATAAATTCTGTTCAATACGTCACAACCCTCAAAAAACTTAAAGCACGTCTTCAACGAGTTCGCCCAACAAAATCAATGGCAGATGTTCTTCTTTTGCATGACAATGCAAGACCACACACCAGTCGTCACACCTCTGACGAGATTGTAAAAATTGGATGGGAAGTTTTGCCTTATCCCCCATACAGCCCTGACCTGGCACCATCAGACTTCCATCTGTTCGGGCCACTAAAAGAAGCTCATCGTGGGATTCATTTTGAAGATGAGGAGGCCGTCAAAACATCCGTGCGTCAATGGCTTAGGAAGCAGAGCTGTGATTTTTACCGTGCTGGGATACATGCCCTTGTTCAAAGATGGACCAAAACTGTAGAGATGGGTGGAGATTACATTGAAAAATGACAAAATGATCCTCAATGTTGTGGTTTTCAACCTATGTAATTGCATTTAAATTTCCTGACAATTAAACGTAGAAAAAAAAAAAAATAGGAGGCATTACTTTTTGACTGACCCTCGTAACAGGTCAGCAACTGGAAGCAGTTAATTCCATAAATTATGTGGGAGTAGGCATTAGGAGTGATTTAAAATGGAATAACCATATAAAATTAATCGTCGGTAAAGCAGATGCCAGACTGAGATTCATTGGAAGAATCCTAAGGAAATGCAGTCCGAAAAGAAAGGAAGTAGTTTACAGTACACTTCTTCGCCCACTGTTTGAATACTGCTCACCGGTGTGGGATCCGTACCACATTCGGTTGATAGAAGAGATAGAGAAGATCCAATGGAGAGCAGTGCGCTTCGTTACGGGATCATTGACTAATCGCGAAAGCGTTACGGAGATGATAGATAAACTCCAGTGGAAGACTCTGCAAGAGAGACACTCAGTAGCTCGGTACGGGCTTTTGTTCAAGTTTCGAGAACATACCTTCACCGAGGAGTCCAGCAGTATATTTCTTCCTCCTATGTATATCTAGCGAAGTGATTAGACTCCACACTGAGCCATACCGACAAGCTTTCTTTCCACGAACAATACGAGACTGGAATAGAAGGGAGAACCGATAGAGGTACTCAAGGTACCCTCCGTTACACACCGCCAGGTGGCTTGCGGAGTATGAATGTAGATGTAGATGTAGACGTTGTTGCGATGACAGAGGCCTCGTCCAACGATTCGCCGTGCTTTTGTTCACTGATATGTCTCTGTGGACATTATGCAAGTGCCTGGGAATGTCTACAACGCTCTGCTTTTCCGCAAAAAGATATTCAATGACAGCTTTCTCCAGGGATCGTATTTCTGTTACAAACATCAATTTGGAGGCTACGTACAGTACCACCACCTATCGGAACTTAATGAACTGCAGGGGCTAAAGCGGGAATATTCCACGATGTCTCACAATAAATTCTGCGTTTTTTCAACCGAAACTGGCTGAGAAAAAATGTCGCTTTTCTTATTGAGCGTGGTCGTAGTTTCGTATTATTCGCCGGCCGCGGTGGCCGAGCTGTTCTAGGCTTTTCAGTCCGGAACCGTGCAACTGCTACGGTCGCAGGTGCGAATCCTCCCCCGGGCATGGATGTGTGTGATGTACTTAGGTTCCTTAGGTTCTAGGGGACTGATGACCTCAGATGTTGAGGCCCATAGTGCTCAGGGCCATTTGAACCATTCGTATTAATCACCCATATACTGACGAAAAGATCTGAAACAAAACTGTAGAAAGATACAATTTCGTTGAAATATTCAGTTGTGCTGTAGATATTGAATGGGAAATGGGCAGCTAATTGAGTCAGAAGTAAAGAAGTAACAAATTTAAAACGTTACGCCTGAAAGCATCGAAAATGTAGTGAGCGATAGACTTTTTCCTTTCATGATTTTGTAGAAGATCTCAGTGAAATAAGATTTGAAAAGATATAAAATTGTGTGTTAAGTTTGTTGGCAGTCGCTAAGTGCTCAAATTCTGAAATATTGGCTGTCTCAAGACAGGTAGTATCTAACTTTAGTACTTGACTTATTGTAATAAGGGAAGACTGTACGTCTTAATGTCTGATGACAACATTTTAAATTTTTAAATTCGGTCAATAGTTACATGCAGCACTGAAAATCAAATTTTTGCTTTCATGGTTGCAGTAGACAGGCAACGCGAAAGTATGGTCGTGTAATCATTTAAGCCGTTTATCAGTACAGATAACAAAAAACAAAACCTGTAAAAATTTCTAACATATTTCCTTTAATGCAATGGAATTACTCCTGTGTCATCATTTGGACTGCAGAGATGGAAATTAAGGCCTCTTTTTAAATGGGAAGTGTGACTTCACAGACGTGGTGCCACACTAATATTCCGCAAAATAAAAAAAATAAACATTGCTTCTTTAGGTTGTGCATTTAATTGCTACTGCTTTGCCGTATACGCTGACCATTGAACCTGTAGCACCAGGATACATAAAATAATGAACTTTTGTTTATTTTGCTTATACAATACATTGAGAAGAATACATTATTAAATTTGTTGGTGAGTGGGAGCGCACGCGGTGTGTAGTCTGTTTGGCACCGACAACGTTTGCACCCGGCTGGTCACACAGGCATTCCTACCTACTTCAACCTTATGCCTCATTTCTTCAATCGTAGCAACTGCAACTGCTCTCGTTACACTTTCACGGCAAACAATCACTAGATAATTTTTTCATAATGTGGGGCCACAGTCATAATGTTGTTGTTGTTGTTGTAGTCTTCAGTCCTGAAACTGGTTTGATGCAGCTCTCCATGCTACTCTATCCTGTGCAAGCTGCTTCATCTGCCAGTACCCACTGCAACCCACATACTTCTGAATATGCTTAGTGTAGTCATCTCTTGGTCTCCCTCTACGATTTTTACCCTCTACGCTGCCCTCCAATACTAAATTGGTGATCCTTTGATGCCTCAGAACATGTCCTACCAACCGATCCCTTCTTCTGGTCAAGTTGTGCCACAAACTTCTCTTCTCCCCAATCCAATTCAATACTTCCTCATTAGTTATGTGATCTACCCATCTAATCTTCACCATTCTTCTGTAGCACCACATATCGAAAGCTTCTATATTCATCTTGTCCAAACAATTTATCGTCCATGTTTCACTTCCATACATGGCTACACTCCATACAAATACTTTCAGAAATAACTTCCTGACACTTAAATCTATACTCGATGTTAACAAATTTCTCTTCTTCAGAAACGCTTTCCTTGCCATTGCTAGTCTACATTTTATATCCTCTCTACTTCGTCCATCATCAGTTATTTTGCTCCCCAAATAGCAAAACTCCTTTACTACTTTAAGTGTCCCATTTCCTAATCTAGTTACCTCAGCATCACCTGACTTAATTCGACTACATTCCATTATCCTCATTTTGCTTTTGTTGGTGTTCATCTTATATCCTCATTTCAAGACGCTATCCATTTCGTTCAACTGCTCTTCCAAGTCCTTTGCTGTCGCTGACAGAATTACGATGTCTTCGGCGAACCTCAAAGTTTTTATTTCTTCTCCATGCATTTTAGTACCTACACCAAATTTTTCTTTTGTTTCCTTTACTGCTTGCTCAATATACAGATTGAATAACATCGGGGAGAGACTACAACCCTGTCTCACTCCCTTCCCAACCACTGCTTCCCTTTCATGTCCCTCGACTCTTATAACTGCCATCTGATTTCTATACAAATTGTAAATAGACTTTCGCTCCCTGTATTTTACCCCTGCCACCTTCAGAATTTGAAAGAGAGTATTCCAGTCAGCATTGTCAAAAGCTTTCTCTAAGTCTACAAATGCTAGAAACGTAGGTTAGCCCTTCCTTAATCTACCTTCTAAGATAAGTCGTATGGTCAGTATTGCTTCACGTGTTCCACATTTCTACGGAATCCAAACTGATCTACCCGAGGTCGGCTTCTACTAGTTTTTTCATTCGTCTGTAAGGAATTCGCGTTAGTATTTTGCAGCTGTGACTTATTAAACTGATAGTTCGATATATTTCACATCTGTCAACACCTGCTTTCTTTTGGATTGGAATTATTAAATTATTCTTGAAGTCTGAGAATATTTCGCCTGTCTCATACATCTTGCTCACCAGCTGGTAGAGTTTTGTCAGGACTGGTTCTCCCAAGGCCGTAAGTAGTTCCAATGGAATGTTGTCTAGTCGGAGGGCCTTGTTTCGACTCAGGTCTTTCAGTGCTCTGTCAAACTCTACACGCAGTATCGTATCTCACATTTCATCTTCATCTACATCCTCTTCCATTTCCATAGTACTGTCCTCACGTACATCGCCCTTGTATAGACCCTCTATATACTCCTTCCACCTTTCTGCTTTCCCTTCTTTGCTTAGAACTTGGTTTCCATCTGAGCTCTTGATCTTCATACAAGTGGTCTCTTATCTCCGAAGGTCTGTTTAATTTTCCTGTTGGCAGTATCTATCTTACCCCTAGTGAGATAAGCCTCTACATCCTTATATTTGTCCTCTAGCCATCCCTGCTTAGCCATTATGCACTTCCTGTCGATCTCATTTTTGAGACGTCTGTATTCCTTTTGGCCTGCTTCATTTACTGCGTTTTTATATTTTCTCCTTTCGTCAATTAAATTCAATATTTCTTCTGTTAGCCAAGGATTTCTACTAGCCCTCGTCTTTTTACCTACTTGATCCTCTGCTGCCTTTTCCAGTCAAAATATATTTCTTTAAAGTCAGTACCGCCATTAGACTGTTTTTTATTTGCAGTGTTACATTTACACGATCGTGATACGACCTTGCATACTGCAGCCCTGAACACACTGATTCCATGTTTGTGTGACATACTTTGAACCCCGACGAATTGGAGCTGAGTTATTTTCCCCCTTTAAGTCGTTAGTCTTCTTGGTTTGATGCTGCCCGCCACGAATTCCTTTCCCGTACCAACCAGTTCATCTTACAGTAGCACTTACAACCTATGTCCTCTATTATTTGCTAATATATTCCATTCTCTGTCTTCCTCTACAATTTTCTTCCACTATAGCTCCGTCTAGTATCATGGAAGTCATTTCCTGATGTCTTAACAGATGTCCTATCGTCTTGTCCCTTCTCCTTGTCAGTGTTTTCCACATATTCCTTTCCGATTATGCTCATAACCTCCTCATTCCTTATAACTAATTTTCAACATTCGTCTGTATCACTGCATCTCAAATGCTTCACTTCTCTTCTGTTCTGGGTTTTCCACAGTCCATGCTGCAATACTATACAATTCTGTGCTCCAAACGTACATACTCGAAAATTTCTACCTCATATTAAGGACTATGTTTGATACTAGAAGACTTCTCCGGACGAGGAATGCCCTTTTGGACAGTGCTAGTCTGCTTTTGATGTCCTCCTTGCTCCATCCGTTATTAGTTATTTTCTTGCCTACGTAGCAGAATTCTTTAACATCATCTACATCGTGACCACCGACCTTGATGTTAAGTTTTTCCCTGCTCTTATTTTCACTACTTCTCATTACTTTCGTCTTTCTTCGTTTTACTCCAGATCCATATTCTGCACTCATTAGACTCTTCATTCCATTCAATAGATTTTTAATTCTTCTTCACATTAACTGAGAACAGCGAGTCATAATCCAATATTATCATTGATAACCTTTCGCTTTTAATTTTAATTTCACTCTTCAATCTTTCTTTTATTTTGATCGTTGCTTCTTCGTTATACAGACTCCACGGTAGCGACGAAAGACAACATCTCTTTCTTACACAGTTTTTAATCAGAGCAATTGGTATTTCGTCTTCCACCACTCTTATTGTTCCCTATTGACTGTTATGTATGTTGCCTATTACCGTCTCTCCCTGTAGCTTACCTCTATTTTTCGCAGAATTTCAAACGTCTTGCACCATTTTACATTGTCGAACGCTTATTCCACGTCAACCAGTCCTATGAACGTGTCTTGATTTTTCTTGAGTTTTGCTTTCATCGACTGCAACGTCACAATCTCCTCTCTGGTGCCTTCACTTCTCCTAAAGCCAAACCAATCGTCATCCAACAGATTCTCAGTTTTCTGTTCCATTCTTGTGTGTTGACAATCATTTTCTCTCATTCTTTGTAACTGTGTTGATATTTTTCCAAATGTTAGATGGTATGTTGCTGGACTCGTGCATTCTATACACCATCGTGAATAGTCGTTTTGTTGACGCTTCCCATAATGATTTTAGAATTTATGATGAAATGTTATCTCTCCTTTCTGTCTTATCCTATCTTAAGTTCTCCAAAGCTCTTCTTATTCCTGATTTCCAATACTGGCTTCCCTACCTCTTGTAAGTCGACTCCTGTTTCTTCTTCTATCACATCAGACAAATCTTCGCCCGTCATAGATGCCTTCAGTGTATCCTTTCCACCTACCCACTCTGTCCAATGCGTTTAACAGCGGAATTCCCCTTGTACTCTCAATGTTACCACCCTTGTTTTTAATTTCACGGAGGGTTGTTCTGACTTTCCTATATGCTGGGTCAGCCCTCCTGACAATCATTTCTTTTTCGATTCTTCACATTTTTTACACAACTATTTCATTTTAACTTTCCTGCAATTCCTATTTATTTCATGCCCCTTTTATTTCTGTATTCCAGAATTTCCCTGAACGTTTTTGTACTTTCTTCTTTCACTGATCACTTGAAGTATTTATTTTGTTAAACATGGTTTCTTCGCAGTTACTTTCTTTGCGTCTATGTTTTTCCTTCCAATTTCTGTGATTGTCTCTTCTAGGGGTGTCCATTCCTTTTCAACTGTACTGCCTACTGAGCTATTCCTTATTGCTTTGCCGATATCCTTAGATAACACGCATCGGAGTCGGACTAAGTTGTATATACGATGGAGCAATGTCCTCAAAAGGAACCTTTTTAATCGCCCATTAAACAAAACGAGTTGCCCTTCTTTGAACTGTTTTTGATGTCATTCGTCATTCCTATGTGGTAAATATCCGATACCGCACAGCATTTCTCTATGAGAGTACGGTCAAACATAGTGTAGGCAATCTGTTTAGTAGATTCACTGCATCGTCTAAGTACCAGTATAAATCGATCTCTGGTTCGCCTTCCCCAAACATTATCTATGTGGTCGTTACATTTTAAGTTGTTCGTAGTTGTTATACCCTACGTATTTAGTTGCACTAACAGCCTTTAAATTTTTGTGGTTTATGGTGTAACTGAAATTTAACGGATTCCTTTCAGTAATCATGTGGATAACCATACACTTTTCAATATTTAGGGTCCACCGTCACTTTTCGTACCATACATATAATTTGTCTAAATCATATTGCAAGTTGTTTTGGCATTGTCATGAATTTACCTAGCAGTAAATAGCAGCATCAACTCCAAACAATCTAATATGGCTGTGGAGATTGTCTCCGAAATAATTTCCATAGATGCGTAACACCAGATGTGACAAGTTCCTTCAGTTATGCTTGAATAAAACAGTCACGATTGCGAAAATGTTGCTTTAAAGACGCGTTTTGCCTTTATAAGACATTTTCAGAGTAGCTACAAGAATAATAAGGGGAAAAGAAGGTACGGCTTTATCACGCATGCTCTAATAAAATATCAAACGGTAGTTTTACGAACCATGGGTTGAAAGGCATTCATGGAACTGCTATACTGTGGAATAATCATGCGTCGATATTGAGCTAACCGGTCATGTGCCTAGACAATGAACACCATTTGATAAGCACAGTTCATTAGGAAGAATAAAAGATGTAGTGATAAGTCAAATGAAGTGTTAAAATACAAAACAGTACCTCTGTTACAGTCACGATGGACTCTACAGTGGTGCAGCGCTAGTAGCACACTTACAAAGTTTCACACATATTGCTTCACTAATTATAGTGCAAAGTAAACCAACTATCACAGTAGAAGGCGTCGAGTACGTTTGCAGTTGAGCATTAGACTGAACGCAGAGTGGAGAAAAGTTACGAGAACACATGAAAATGGCTCTCATAAACAGTTTTCACACCATAGCTAAGATCTGCAGTAAAAATTTCAATACTAAGCTGGAGAAGCACTATAGATAAAGAAGAATAATGAAATAATGAATGCTGCAGATTGTCAATTAAAAATTAAAATGATAAAAGAAACAATTTCATGTATAGCATCAATATGCCACACGCATAGCAATGCGTCATAATGAGCGATCTGGGCTATAAAATGGAGAAAATTGAGTATAATATGCAAGAATCGTCAAATAAACAGCAATTACAACATTAAAAACTCTGTTTGTCACTTAAATTGTAAAACGGAGAAGTGTAAACGATTTTACAAAACAGAAAATGTAACTTTCTTTTCTACAGGAAAAAAGTAGCCATAAAAGACCTGACATTATTAGATGAACTACGTCGGAACAGGCTTTGGAAGGCTCAGCGGTACCGGCCGACCGCCGAGTCACTTCCAGATGAGAGGCGTCACTGCATGCGGATAAGGAGGGACAAGTGGTCATTACACCACTCTTTCGTCAGCTTATGTGATCGGAACCGCTACATCTCAGTCAATACAGCTTTTCAAAATTGCTCTGACCGGTATGGGACTTAACATCTGAGGTCATCAGTCTCCCAGACTTAGAACTACTTAAACCTAACTAACCTAATGACAGCACACACATGCATGCCCGAGGCAGGATTCGAACCTGCGACCATAGCAGCAGTGCGGTTCCGGACTGAGGACAGATTTTAAATCGGCCTCACAAGGCCTGAGTGCACCACGCTTGCCAGTAGCGCTCGGCAGGTGGCAGACGGTCACCCATCCAACTCCTAGCCAAGTCCGACAGCTATTGACTTAAGTGATGTGACGGGAATCGCTGTTACCACCTCGGCTAAGCTGTTGGATCATTAGAAAAAGGGTACGCAAAGGAAGTACCAATTAAATGCAGAAAAATAAGTGCTCATGATTTAAATGGTTGACAGAAGCAAGGGAGCTTCAGTATAAAAAGTGGTAGGAAATGGATCATCTAAAATGGGGATATGTTTTATAAATTTTTTCGGTTTTCGTAATTGGGAATTTCTTGCGTCACTTGGATAAGATATCAGATTCTATAGTGATAAGATACCACTATCGTTTAGAATGGTTACTCGAGCTGATCGATCGCAAAACGTCGTCGTTGTTGTTGTTGTGGTCTTCAGCCCTGAGACTGGTTTGATTCAGCTCTTCATGTTACTCTTTCCTGTGCAAGATTCTTCATCTCCCAGTACTTGTTGCAGCATACATCCTTCATCTCTTGGCCTCCCTCTACCATTTTTACCCTCCACGCTGTCTTCCAATACTAAATTAGTGATCCCTTGATGCCTCAGAACATGTCCTACCAACCGGTCCCTTCTTTTTGTCAAGTTGTGCCACAAACTCCTCTTCCCAAATTCTATTCAATACCTCCTCGTTAGTTATGTGATCTACCCATCTAATCTTCAGCATTCTTCTGTAGCACCACATTTCGAAAGCTTCTATTGTCTTCTTGTCCAAACTATTTATCGTCCATGTTTCACTTCCATGCATGGCTACACTCCATACAAATACTTTCAGAAACGAATTCCTGACACTTAAATCAATACTCGATGTTAGCAAATTTGTCTTCTTCAGAAACGCATTTCTTACCATTGCCAGTCTACATTTTATATCCTCTCTACTTCGGCCATAATAAGTTATTTTGCTCCCCAAATAGCAAAACTCCTACTTTAAGTGTCTCATTTGCTAATCTAATTCCCTCACCATCACCCGACTTAATTCGACTACATTCCATTTTCCTCGTTTTGCTTTTGTTGATGTTCATCTTATACCCTCATTTCAAAACACTGTCCATTGCGTTCAACTGCGTTTAAGTGCTCTTCCAAGTCCTTTGCTGTCTCTGACAGAATTATAATGGCATCGGCGAACCTCAAAGTGTTTTATCTCTTCTCGATGGATTTTAATACCTACTCCGAATTTTTCTTTTGTTTCCTTTACTGCTTGCTCACCATACAGATTGTACTTATTAATTTCTATATAATGGTACGCAATTTTCAGAAATTCTAATAAGAGGAAACTTTATCGAAAGAGTTAGTTGAGTAACTGGGGCAAGAGGACGGGGAGCAAGATGGGGCCGCGAATCGCAAGGAACGTTCGCAGTGCGGGATGGGGAAGGCAGTTTGGTGGGCGATGCCCGACGTAGACAAGATGTTTACGGTTGCCGGGCAGGTGACGGCTGTGGCAGAGCGGTGCGTGCCCGCGGCCCATTCACACTCGGCGCCGCGCCTGTGGACTCGTTCCGCTGCGAATGGACGAGATGGCCGCGCCGGAGCCGCCGCTATCGCCGGCCCTGATGGAGAGGTGCCGGCCAAACCGCGGCCGCCGGCGCCTCTGATGAATGGCGCAGCCCTGCCCGGGATAAAAGCGGACCGCGCAGGTGTAAAACAAACGCGCGGCGCGATAAGCCGGCCGGCTCCGAGCCGCCGCGCCGACCGATGCGATTTACATCCACTGTCGCCGCCGAGCGCCTATCGGCCGCGCGGCCGCGGCCACACACTGTCTGTAATATCTGCCTGCCGCTCTCGTCTTCCTAATATCCACATTTCAACCGCTGTTCCTATCTGCGGCGCGTTGCCGCTGTGCGGATTGGCGTCGGAGATAATTTATCCGCCTGCAGGAGCCTGGCATAGGTGCGAAAGTCACCATCTGCTGCAATCTCATTTCTTTAGTCACTTCCACAATGTTCAGTCTATTCCTATGTCAAGTTACTTCTTGTAACAATCTCTTTTACACGAAGGAAAACAGTTATTAGGTCACCAACAGTTTTCTACAATGGATCACTTCATATCTGGTCCGCAGCTCGTGGTCTAGTGGCTAGCGTTGGTGCCTCTGTATCACGGGTTCCCGGGTTCGATTCCTGATCGGGTTGGGGATTTTCTCTGCCCGGGGACTGGGTATCTGTGTTGTCCTCATTATTACATCATCATTATCATCAACATCATTTGTGACAGTAATCAATTATGTTGTATCCACGGACCCAACCAACTCGCTCACATGCGCCCTGACCGTGACATTGCTGGCCACAGTTCCTGTCAGGCATTACCGCCGACAGAAGAGGTCGCGCCACGTCTGAGCTCTGGTCCGCAGCGCCCTCTGTCTTTTGCATATAAGGAGGAGCGCTGGCCCCGAGACGGACAGTCTATTGTCGATTGTCTGTTGCTAGCCTTTCGTGGAGTTTATAGCGGAGCCAATGCAGTGTGGTATTTGCTATTGTATTCGACTAGGCTCAGTACACGGATTACTCTTGGATATTACTTGGACTTGTATTGCTGGTGCCCGTTTCGTCAGAAATAAAGATAAGTTATCTCTTCATTCTAGCTGGCGCAATACTTGTCATTAATTACTTTCGGCCAACAGACATAGCTACATCATGGTCACTACCCACGCTTGATACAATTTGTGGTAGCCACCACAAATGTAGTGGTAAGTCAAATAAAGTGTTAAAATACAAAACAGTACCTCCGTTACAGTCGTGAGGGACGCTACAGTGGTGCAGCGCTAGTAGCACACTTAAAAAGTTGCAAACATCTTGCTTCAATAATTATACTGCAAAGAAAACCAACTCTAAGAGTAGAAGACGTCGAGTACGTATGCAGCTGAGCATTAGACCGAGAGCAGAGTGGAGTTACGTTGCGAGAACACATGAAAATGACACTCACAAACAATTTTCACAGCATAGCTAATATCTGCAGTAAAAATTTCAATACCGAGCTGGAGAAGCACTATGGATAAAGAAGAAAAGTACCGCCGAGGAGCTTGGGTTTGGGAGCCGTCACAAAAAATTATACAAAATAACAGTCACAATCGCATTATTTATTTTGCCGCCAACCGGTTTCAACGAGCGATGGGATCATCTTCATGGCAGTTTACATCATTTGGTCACTCGCTGGAGTCGTCACCCTGCCTGTGCATGGTTGGTAACCGTGCACAGTTTCCAGCGAGTGAACAAATGATGTAAACTGCCCTGAAGCTGACCCCATCGCGGGTTGAAACCGGTTGGCGGCGAAAGAATAATGCGATTGTGACTGTTATTTTGAATAATTGATTATAAGTAAACCAATCGCTGTTATCTACACACAACTATGTTGTCTAAAAATTTGTGACAGTGGCTAGATTGGATTGTGTAAAAATTGGACAGTGTACAAATTGGGACTTTGTACGGGCGCTGATGACTGTGTAGTTGGGCGCCCCACAAACCAAACGTCATCGTCACACTTCATATCTGGAAAGCAGGAGATAGTAGGTTTGTTCTCCAATGTCAACAGAAAGGAAAGAGGCTAGAATTTGGCTTCGGTCATGTTGAGTGGGTAGTGTCACTTGGTTCGGCTCTGGATACAGTGTCTTAACTGACATATCAATGATCAGCTAATAAACATTAAAGACGCTTAAAAAAATTGCTGACGACACAACCGTTATTGTGTAAGAAATGAAGGTGACAGCATGCGCTACCATTACGTTTCAAAATGCCATGTGTTGAAAAGATAATTTTAAGGGCACATACCTCGGGTTCAATTGGTAGTGGAAAGGTATGGTCAAGTGTTTTGGATACCTCTCGGTCTGGGGATCATCCGAATACCCAACAGAAGGATTATCTTACTTTAACAGTCTTACAGTCTCAGGTTCAAGGCTTCAATATTACACACATTTCCCATCTTTGGCAAACAGAGAAAATCTGTTGGTTCTTCTTACGTTGGATGGTATCTGCAGTGTATCTTAAGGATCTTTCAGCGGTTCCCGAAAAAACTGAAAAAATTATTTTTCACCGTTTACTTGCCTTCAACAGTGGATATCTAAATAATTAACCGCGGAAAATATTTAAAATTTTAACGGTATTTTCTCTATGCATTTCCACAGGAGTGGAATCTTGCCGTTTGCAAAGTTTACCGAGGATCTCTACAAAAACGTGGTTTCTGGGTGCCAAGACATAGCCGCGTATAGCAAATGGCTAAAATTTTTACGACTGTCAGTATACGGAGCATCGTGAATCGATTTACACTGACTGAAAAAATCCCAAAACCAAGAAGTAATTAATACACAGTAGGGAAATTTCTGGAATAGATTTGTCTAGGTAGCTTATGAACTGTGTTGTAAGCGTGCCATGTCATTTTGTAGGATGGAGTTCCATGCCTGTTGTACTTGGAAGGGCAATAAAGGGACCGTAACACCGGCTGTGGATGACACTAGACTTGTCATCCGGTGATGCCCCATATGTGATCGATTGGAGACAGATTTGGTGATAGAACAGGCCAAGGTTCAAATGGCTCTGAGCATTACGGGACTTAACATCTGAGATCATCAGTCCCATATAACTTAGAACTACTTAAACCTGACTAGCCTAAGGACATCACACACATCCATGCCCGAGGCAGGATTCGAACCTGCGACCGTAGCAGTCGCGCAGTTCCGGACTGAAGCTCCTAGAACCGCTCGGCCACATCGACCGGCAAGCCAAGGCAACATATCGATAATCTGTAGTGAATGTGGGGCTATAAAGGCGCTATGTGGATCAGCGTTATCCTGTTGGAAGCAACCCCCTGGTATATTGTTCATGAATGGCAGCACGACGGGTCGAATCATCAGACTGACGACCAGATTTGCAGTCAGGGTGCGAGGGGCAACCAGAAGAATGCTTCTGATGTTATACACAATCGCACCCCGGACCACAGCTCCAGATTTAGTTCCAATTTGTCTAGGAGGCACATAGGTTGGTTGAAGGCCCTCAACTGGCCTGCGTCTAACCAACATACAGCCATCAGTGGCACCGAAGGACAACCAGCTTTCATTAGAAAACACAACACGCCTCCACTCTGCCCTGCAGCTATCTCTCGCTAGACACCACTGAAGTCGCTAATGGCGGTAGTCTGGGGTCAGTGGAATGCACGCTACAGAGCGTCTGGCTAGAAGGTGTCCTTCAAGTAACTGATTTGTGACGCTTCGTTGTGTCATTGTGGTGTCAACTACGGCTCAAATTGCTGTTACAAATGTAGTATGATACGCCAGACCCATACTCTGTACACGATGGTCTTCGCTCTCGGTAATGCCACGTGGTCGTCCGGAGCTACCGGCAGTCACATACAATGACTACATGCCAAGTCTTTCTCCAATATCGCAGAAGGGATATCGGGTATCCGGTAACCCTACTACACGACCTCATTCAAACTTTGTGAGGTGTGGGCAAAGGCGTCTATGTCGTCTTAGAGAAATTCTTGATTACCATCAACTTGTCACGTCCAGTAACGCTCACGGCAGTTACTGCATGTGTCTAAAGCAGTGATGAGAAATTTGGATAATCATCATTCAAATGTAGAAACACGTCAACCAAGATTCGAACCTGCGACCGTAGTGGTCATCGGTTTCACACTGAAGCGCCTAGTACCGCTCGTCCACAGCGGCCGGCCAGTTAAAACATCACCAGTTGCACCATTTGAACCAGGACATCAGTCGCTTAACTCATCAGTGTTTGATGACAAAGCTCCCACATCCAAATGACAGGACTGCATGGTTTCTGAGTCATTAACAGCACTTTCTGCATACGAACAAGCTTCTTTGTGGTGCCTCAGACATCCTGCAACTCCCCCTGTGCTGAAATCATCTCTGTTGCCTACGCCTCCTTTGATTCATGGCCCACCTTCGTTGCTGCAGTGGACCACTTCCTACACTCTTCTGCTCTTCCAGGTGTACCTCTACTGGCTGCTTCCAGTCTCTCTGTTTCTGGCATACCTCCCTCTGGCACAAACCCTACAGGCTCTGATACCCTCTCAGGTTCTAACGTATCCACACCCTCCAATGCCATCTATCAGGCAGTCACATCCCTATGCTCTGCCAGCTTCTCCAGTTTTGATGCATGTTCAGGCTCCGTACTTTTCTCTTGGTCTCCCACCTCCTCCAGTGAGCTCTCTGGTGCCATGTGCCCTGCCAGCTCTTGTGCCTTGTGCTCTCCCAGCTCCATGACTTATGTGCCACTAGGTCCTGTACCACAGGCACCACCAGCTTCCGCGCCATGGACTCCAGCAGCACGGGCTCCAGCATCACCAATGCCACCAGCTCCAGCGCTTTGCATCCCAATGCCTCTTGGTTCGGTGCTTCCCAGTTTGGCACCTCCCACTCTGGTGCTTTCTCCTCTAGTAGCCCAGCTTTGGCACATTACACTCTGGCAGTTTCCAATGTGGCGCCTTCCGATCCAGGGCTGTCAGCGCCCTTGTCGCTCACAAAGGTGCCTCTCCTACTTCCACCCCTACCAATACAGTTACCGCCGGTCCAGGTGCCTTTCCCAGTTCCAGCACCACCGGGCACTTGCCACAAGACTATACTCCACCAGATACCACTCCACCAGGCCATGTGGTACCAGCTGAAATGATACTGGCTTACCTGCTACCAGCTTGATTGCTGCTGGACTAGCCTGCTCACTGTTGCCCTACTCGACACTTTCCTGCATTGGGCTGGCCCATGTGCTTTCTGTACTGTCAACTGTCCTCCTCTGCCTGCTGGTGACATCACTCTGCTTGCTTTCCCCTATGCAGGTCCAGAACTGTCGCCTTCTGATATTTCAACTTCGTTGCGGCTTCCTTTCCAACTGATACTGATGTTCAGCCACAATCAATGGCCTCCTTCGTCACCCAGCCATCTCTCCAAAATGGGCATCAGACCTGTCTTATGGTAATGCCAATTTCTCCAATAGGCGACTTCACAGCTTGCATTATGTCTTCTTTGGGTACCTGACACGCCAGCCTGGTCGCTGCGAGCCATCATATGTGATGATGATCACCTTCTGCGCCCTCCATCGACTTCTCCCTTCTCCAGGGCACGCTCTCTATGCTTTTGGTTGGGTTCGTTGGGGCTCCAGTTTTCCTGAAAGTTTCGCCAGAAGTTCGGCGGGCCAGGTGATGCCAGGTCATGATGGCTTGGTCACATTTCTTGATGATAGTCTTAGCTGCTCCCTATTTCTCTCAGCTATTCCAGTTCTTTCTCTGCAGCATTCAGACATGGCATCCAGAAATTTTTGTGTTTGCGGTAAACTGGTCTACATGCTATTACGTTTGATGCAATGTTTTCCTCCCATCCAGTTTTTAATTTATTGTTTCACAGATTTCTACACTAGACAACTTTCTGATATTGACCCAACTCTTGCACATGGCGGTATCAGCCGCTGAACCCTTCAACACTGGTCTTCTCACATCCCACACCCTGTGGTTTCTGGCCCTGTCCTGGCTGATTCTCTTCCAGCTTTGTGTACGCTGACACTCACTAATTCACCAGTCCTGTGACGGCCGCTCGTCCAGGTGCCATTGTTGCGGCTTCATCTGTGGCCGATCATGCAGTTTCATATACTGACATATCCCTATTGGAGCCTGCCCTCACGATGATGTTCCGCAGCATGGAGAATGCTCCTCTGTTGTTGTCTAGGAGAAGAACATTAGCGCCCGTAGTGCTTTTCGGTTGTGGTCTTGAAGAAGTGCGTTTCATGACAGAAGCTGTTCTTGAGAATAGGTGTCACAAGTTGCCGCTGGTTACAGATTGTCGTCTTTCCAATGTCTGCTACTGCTACCTGGTCAACACTCTCCGGCTGAGAGCGTTGCCTGTCTTCCCATATGGATGATCCCAGATTGACTGGAGGTAACCGTTGATACGCGGCATTTAACAGGCTTTGCAACAAAGTTCTTAAAATATAGTGTTTAGAAACACAATGCACTTATTATTACCTTTTGAAACCTTCATGTCACCATAACGTCTCAAACAGGCAGACCAGTGGTCCAACATGTTTTACTGTGATCAAAAATACAAGAGTGTGGAAAACGTAAGAGCGAAATTAACTTTTCCACTTTGCGTCGCTGTCATATAACATAGATCAATAAAACTTTAAACATAGACTGAAAAAACTGCTACAGTATAGTACAGTAGGTAGCTGAATGAGATACGCAGTGACATAAAGATAAATGAGACTTTTATTTTAGGACAGTAATGTTACACTGCAATCACCGTGATTTATGGTGGTCCGCTGTACACTACAAAAGGCGTTCCATCCTTCCGTAATTTGGGTTGAAGACTGCTGGATAGTCACTGCTGCATGTAAACGTACTGCAATACGTCTTCCAGACGTGCGCGATGACATTTAGGTCGAGGCATCCGGCAGGCCAGATTAAGAATATCCTCTCGTTCCAAAAGCTCCTCCATTGTCATTCAGCAGAATGAAATCATTTCAAATCCACCCCTGAAAAGACGCACATGGAAAATGAGTACAGTTTCAAAATAACGTAAACCCGTGAGTGTGCCGTGTTCAAAGAAATGGAGGTCAGCATGGCCATTTAACATTAGCTTCCACTCACCATAGCACATAGACTATAACATTGCTGGACGTGCTGTCATATAGCTAGAGGTGGGTGCAGCTACAGTACCTGGGAACAATATCGAAAATGATCGTTTTAATGGTACAGGTGTTACGCTCTGGGAACAATTCATGTTGTACAGGCATAATGATCTTAAGACCTTTTAACGCGGTTCACTAATCGGTCACCGTTGTTAGTGTAAGTAGGCTGTTAAGGTTTTTTATTGGTAACGCCACATAGCGCTATGTGTGCAGTCAGTGGCTTGTTGGTATTGTTGTAATACTCGCCATTGTAGTGTTGGGCAGCTGGATGTTAACAGCACGTAGCGTTGCGCATTTGGAGGTGAGCCGCCAGCAGTGGTGGACGTGGGGAGAGAGATGGCGGAGTTTTGAAATTTGTAAGAATGGATGTCATGAACTGATATATATATATTATGACTATTAAGATAAATACATTGTTTGTTCTCTATTAAAATCTTTCATTTGCTAACTGTGCCTATCAGTAGCTAGTGCCTTCCGTAGTTTGAATCTTTTATTTAGCTGGCAGTAGTGGTGCTCGCTGTATTACAGTAGTTTGAGTAACGAAGATTTTTGTGAGGTAAGTGATTCGTTAATTTAGTCAGGGCCATTCTCTTGTAGGGATTATTGAAAGTCAGATTGCGTTGCGCCAAAAATATTGTGTGTCAGTTTAAGCACAGTCTTGTACAATTTTTCTAAGGGAACGTTTCATTAGTTTATTGCTTGGCCATGTGCGTCTTTTCAGGGATTGATTTGGCCTTGACTTTATTTTGATAGATGACCACATTAAATAGCGCGAGTGGGGACCTCTTGGAACGAGAGGATATTCGGCGATTGGACCGACTCCTGTTTCCCCCGACTTAAGTCCCTTGGAGCACACGTCGGGTGCACCGAGGAAACGAAACTGCAGCACGATTGGCTGCACCAATAAGCATCCAGCAGTTATCAAACGCGCTGGTGAAGGAATGGAACGCCCTACAGCAACAACCCCTTACCAGTATTGTGACCCATAAAGGAGCAAGTTGCGGAGAACTCGCTTCTGTACTGGTGAGCAAACATCCCTTCATGAACCATGTGCCGCCTCTCGTAAAGTTCATCATCAAACGCTGTGACTTCAGGCAGTTATTGTCTTTGAACGAAAGTGTCATTTCTGATCGTGTCATTGCGTATTTCATTCACTTATCTTCTGTTTATTCCGCAGCAGTTCTTTTTATACAATCAGAGATTCATCGAGCTATATTACTTGGAAGTGACGCATCATCTGAAGTTTACTTTCGTCCTTACGTATTGCACATCAATGCATTACGAAAAAAACTAGGTCCTTGCCACAAACAAATGATTACCATGGATTTAGGTGATTCTACAAGCGATTACTAAAGGCGGACGATATTTGTTTCAGATTCTACATAAGTGTTGACACTTCTTTGTGGGTGCCACGTCTGGTTCGTCTGACTTTTACTGGAGCTTGTTCAGACTATTTAATTTAGTTCCCAGAAACCAGAACTTGAACGTGAACTGGTAGCACGACTAACTTGAATTACAGCTACAGTATACTTTGTTAAAGCTAATTGTTCTTGAATCACAGACAGAGCTGAATAATCTTCATTTACAGAAGCCACGTGGGAGTAATTAAAAATGCTAAAGGAGGACACATTTGTGCTCGCAGCTGTGACCCCACATAGACAATGATTCTTTGCGTTGGGTGCTGAATAACCACCCTGATCACGGCTCGGATCTGGCACCCTCAGATTTTCTTCTCACTTCTCTGAAGTTGTATACGGTTGGGGAATGTTTCATACAGCCAACTAAGTCGAAAGTACAGCAAAAAATTTCCAAAGAAGCGGCGGGAGACTGTTTCGGGCCGAGGTATCAGAAAGCTCTAGTCCACAACGATACGCAGAGTACAGATAATGTCGAAATAATACGTCGTAGGGAGTCGATGCGTGTGAAAACGCAGATTAATTCTGGTAGAAAGTTAATTCAGTAAAAATGTAGAAACGAGAAATAAGAGGAAGCAGAATGGTTAGCAGTGGTTGGTTGTTGTTTCTTCTTTCAGTTAGATTTTGTGGCGTTTGTGCCACTTCCCCACTCAAGTTCATCACATTTTTGTTGCTATGCTTCAATGCACAAGATTTCGTTACTGGTGGCTAGCGAGTAGGTGGGACCTCAAGGCAGACTCATTGAACGACGCGCCCGATGGTAACATAGCGTGAGAACTGTCGAGCCAGCAAGAGCCGTATCGTACTGAAGTAGAGAAAGACATTGGGGATTCACGTACATCGCTGATCGCCAAGAGGCGAATCTCTTATTACTTATATTTACTGTTCAGATACTAACAAATAGCTTCAGCCATTCTGATGACGTTCTTTCAACTGACAACTTGTTAACAATAACTTCAATATCACTAAATTCTGCAGGAAATGCTAGTTACAAAATTTAAGCTGCTGTTATTTCTGCCCTTGGAGGGCAGGAGCCAGACTGCTGAGATAGCTCAGTACTAGCCTACGATCAGTTTCCAAGGAGGTACTACATGAACTGGTGTATAAAATCAGATCTCATGTAAAGATGGAACAGTTTGGTGAAAAATAGTTATCGTGCTACCTTGTGTTAATCTAGTGTGAATTCTAAGAACGTATGGAGATTTTTACTGTGTGTTTCTCGGTGCTCATCCGGAAAATTTTCCGTGAATAGTGATATCCTGGATCTTAGAATCTTTTCCTTGATTATTTGCTTCTATAAATAGAAATAAAATACAGTGGAATACCAGCAACCTCTAATTTCATTTTTAATAGCACTGAATTCTTTCCCACTTGCCACTTCGTTATACACAGTTCACTGCGTGCACGGCAGAGCTAGAGGTCAGCGCAGGAGAAACCAACGAGTACGGCAGCTATATCTTTACAAGAAGAGACATAAGAAAGTTGTCTCCAGTTATGTGAGAGAGAGTGAGCGCGCACGAAGTCCACTCTGTCTACTCATCCTGGCACATCATTATTCGCAGGAAGTGTTGTATTTAGGAACCCACTGCGTAGTATTTGAGGGTAACAGTTTACGTCTTTCGAGGATTATACTCGACGTACCCTCACGAGTAGTTTAAAATTTCGCATTCTAGATAATTAATACCATAGTTTGTTGTATATTACGTACATCATACCGCATCGAAAATAAGTTACAGTGCCAGAATACAGTCAGCAAAATTGCCAGGAAAATCCACAGAGAGAGAGAGAGTTGCTGTCTTTTGTAAACCTTCTGAAGGCCATAAATCTTACGGACGAAGTCACTGTTTCAAAGCCGTGCGGCCGGATAAGAATCGCCGGTGGAATTCGCTGAGACTGATTCAATGGAGCAGCCGGCCGGCGGATCTCCCGCACGGGAGGAAGAGCGAAGACTCGCGGCCGGTCTGGGGGAATCCGCTCACCGCCGCCGCGCTGCAGCACAGTTGCGCAGCCGACGCCTGCCGATCGATCCCGAAGATTGATTTGCAGTCAAGGAGCGTAATGCGATTTAAACTTCCCAGAGGTACACGTCGTGCTGGCGGCCGGGGCAAACAGGTAGGCCGGTTGCGTCACCAATCTTCCTACCGCCCACGCGGGGCGCCACGAGTGCTCATTAGGAAGAGATCGCCGCCGGGGGATTCCCCGCGCAGGTAGTAGGCAGCAGGTCGCTTAGCCGGCCGGAGGAGATTACAGCGCGTTCCCTGATTGGTCCCAGCACAGCGCCGGCGAGGAACCGCACAAAATTTAACTCTATCGCTCGTGCCCACAGCGAGAAAGTACATTAATCCAATTAACGACATTTGACACAAAGTGTATTTGAATTTGAACAGTTTTCCGGTATACGACAGGTTAGCGTCGTAATATCTCCACAATATTTCGGCAGACGCACACGCTGCCATCTTCAGGTGGTTCCTGACGAATGCTGTGCTGTTCCTCTCGGCGCCCTATATACAGGGTGTTACAAAAAGGTACAGTCAATCTTTGAGGAAACATTCCTCACACACAAAGAAAGAAAATATGTTATGTGGACATGTGTCCGGAAACGCTTACTTTCCATGTTAGAGCTTATTTTATTACATCTCTTCAAACCACATTAATCATGGAATGGAAACACACAGCAACAGAACGTACCAGAGTGACTTCAAACACTTTGTAACAGGAAATGTTCAAAATGTCCTCCGTTATCAAGAATACATGCATCCACCCTCCGTCACATGGATTCCCTGATGCGCTGATGCAGCCCTGTAGAATGGCGTGTTGTATCGCAGCCGTCCACAATACGAGCACGAAGAGTCCCTACATTTGGTACCAGGGTTGCGTAGACAAGAGCTTTCAAATGCCCTCATAAATGAAAGTCAAGAGGATTGAGGTCAGAAGAGAATGGAGGCCATGGAATTGGTCCACCTCTACCAATCCATCGGTCACCGTATCTGTTGTTGACAAGCGTACGAACACTTGGACTGAAATGTGCAGGAGCTCCATCGAGCGTGAACCACATGCTGGGTCGTACTTGTAAAGGCACACGTTCTAGCAGCACAGGTAGTGTATCCCGTATGAAATCATGATAACGTGCACCATTGAGCGTAGGTGGAAGAACATGGGGCCCAATCAAGACATCACCAACAATGCCTGCCCAAACGTTCATAGAAAATTTGTGTTGATGACGTGATTCCACAATTGCGTGCGATTCTCGTCAGCCCACACATGTTGATTGTGAAAATTTACAATTTGACCACGTTGGAATGAAGCCTCATCCGTAAAGAGATCATTTGCACTGAAATGAGGGTTGACACATTGTTGGATGAACCATTCGCAGAAGTGTACCCGTGGAGGCCAATCAGTTGCTGATAGTGTGTGCACACGCTGTACATAGTACGGAAACAACTGGTTCTCCCGTAGCACTCTCCATATAGTGACGTGGTCAACGTTACCTTGTACAGCAACAACTTCTCTGACGCTGACATTTGGGTTATCGTCAACTGCACGAAGAATTGCCTCGTCCATTGCAGGTGTCCTCGTCGTTCTAGGTCTTCCCCAGTCGCGAGTCATAGGCTGGAATGTTCTGTGCTCCCTAAGACGCCGATCAATTGCTTCGAACGTCTTCCAGTCGCGACACCTTCGTTCTGGAAATCTGTATCGATACAAACGTACCGCGCCACGGCTATTGCCTCGTGCTAATCCATACATGAAATGGGCATCTGCCAACTCCGCATTTGTAAACATTGCACTGACTGCAAAACCACGTTCGTGATGAACACTGGCCTGTTGATGCTACTGACGGGTACTGACGTCCTTGATGCTAGTACTGTAGAGCAATGAGTCGCATGCCTACACAAGCACCGAAGTCAACATTACCTTCCTTCAGTTGGGCCACCTGGCGGTGAATCGAGGAAGTACAGTACATACTGACGAAACTAAAATCAGCGCTAACATGGAAATTAAGCGTTTCCGGACACATGTCCACATAACATCTTTTCTTTATTTGTGTGTGAGGAATGTTTCCTGAAAGTTTGGCGGTACCTTTTTCTTTTTGTAACACCCTGTATACTAGCCGTTACCCCCTCCACCGTTCCTCTCCTGGTGTCTTCGGTGCGGCCGGCGCGGCGGCTACTGGAGGTGGTGGGGGAGCGGCGCCTGGGTCTGAACTGGGGTCTGCAGTCTCCGTGCTGCCGCCGTCGGGGCGGTCCTTGATCTCTGGGACCACATCTTTCTCTCCAGGCTGAGTGCCCCGACGGCGGCAGCAGGGAGACTGCAGACCCCAGTTCAGACCCAGGCGCCGCTTCCGCCACCATCTCCAGTAGCCGCAGCGCCGGCAGCACCGACGGCACAAGGAGAGGAACGGTGGAGGGGGTATCGGCTAGCATATATAGGGCGCCGAGAGGAACACCACAGCATTCGTCAGTCACCACCTGAAGATGGCAGCGTGTACGTCTGCCGAAACATTGTGGAGAAATTACGACGGAAGCCCGAGAACTGTTCAAATTGGAAATACGCCGGGAAAACTTCAGATTGTATTAGAATAGTTCTTTGCGTACACTGGCAGGGTGAAAAAAATGCAACACCTCACGGACTGTGCTCAGTATATGCAAAGTGACGGGTCGTAGTGTCTAAGATTGATCATCGGCGATCACATGGTGATAAGGAGCCATGTCCTTATTCTTTCTGTTTTGTTTCTGCTGGCAGTAACTGTTCTGAATTTAGAGGTGAACAGAGTTTGCGATATTCATTCTAGGCTAAATTCTACTGGCGAGTACGTATTCCTGGTCAAAAATTTCTTCCATTTGAACGGGATCTCATTTTGTGCTTGCAGAAATCTGGGTGGATGTATCAACATCAACGGTCTTTGGCGATTACCGACAGAATGCAAATAAATGTACAACTGAAAATTGTAATGCCAACGCAACATGTTGCACTAATAACGACTGAAAAGTAAATTTAGTGTCAAATGTTTTTATACCAATCTTTGATCACAATATCAATTCCTTTCTCGATGACCAGTTTCAGTTAGTAATGACCATCTTCAGATGTGTTCTACTACACTATGTCCTAATGTGATACTTCTGTTGTAGAGCAAGTTTGTGGTCATTGTAGTCAGTTTTTAACATCTTCTTATTGTGGTAGCGGAACTTAGATAAAGTTGTTTTCCTTTTTCAATTGCTGTAAAATTTTACCATGAGTGAGAAATGTCGGCTTTGACGTAGGTTCGTGAGTAGTGGATTGGGGTGTGAGACTTGTTCGAAGTATTTTCACTGGGGGGAATGCAGTGGGGAAGCCGGTGGGCATTCTGGTGAGATCCTCTCCTGGAACTGCAGGTTATGTAGTAAGAGTAAGTTGATAGAGGAGCAGGAGCGTAAGATCTGTGCCCTTCAGGTGCAATTGAAAAACGCACAGGAGGAGCTAGATAGGATGAGGAGGGAGAAGGGGGTTGGGGAATGGGAGCTGGCTGTTGGCAAGGGATCTGCTAGGAGAAGGAGATTTTCAGATAGTTTTACTATTGGTGTTTGTAATAGATATGACCAACTGTCAGAGTCTATTGGAGAGGAATCTCTAGTAGCTGTAGATGTAGGAAGTATGCAGCAGATATCAGCAGTTACGGTGGCTAGGACAGTTGCAAAGTCTAAGAGAAAGAAGAAGCTTCTGCTGTTAGATAGTTCTCATGGTAGAGGTGTAGGCCAGCAGTTGCAGGAAGTGTTGGGAGTGAGTACCAGGTCACCACCATTGTGAAGCCTAATGCAGGGTGGCTCAGGTGACTGTCAACATAGGTGGGTTATGTAGGGATTTTACTAAAGAGGATCAGGGAGTGATTGTGGGTGGGGCTGGTAATAGTATTGACATGGATGGGGAGTATGACGTAGATGGTGACCTGGAAAAGATAGCCACTCAGACTGGCAACACGAATATGTGAATTTCGTGGAACTGTTTCAGCGTCACGTTCGGCCTTAACTTATACAGCCGTCAGGCGTAATAACACGAGACTTGGGGGTGCGCTGATGATAGAGGGCATGAGTCACATTTCAGTGGTGTCGATGGAGTCTATCAGCAGGACCGGTTTCACTAGACATGGCCTGCACCTCAACAGGTATGGAAAGGGGAGGTTGGCAAAGCTTATAGGTGACATCATAGGTGGGGGTGGTGGGATCACTCAAGGGGAAAATTCCGGTCGTTGTGAGTGTTAGAGCTGAACCTTTTTTAGATTGAAGTCAGCTGATAGGTATTCCTGCTTAAGGGAAGTCTCTCTAACAAAGAATCCACTTTCGACAAAGCCTAGGTATCCGATTAATGAGGGAATTAGTACATTTCATCAAAATATACAAGGTATTAGAGATAAAGTTAGTGAACTGCTTATAGGTGTTGACTCTGAAGTTATTGGTATATCTGAACACTTCTTAACTAAGGGGATAATTCAGAGGCTTCCTTTACCAGGATACACGTTGGCTGGCAGCTTTTCTAGGAGCTCTATGCGGTGTGGGGGGGGGGGGGGGGGGGTAGCCACGTATGTGAAAAACGGTATCCCATTTGAGTCAATTGATGTTTCAAATTACTGCACTGAAAAGGTGTTTGAATTTTGTGCAGATGTGGTTAAATTTAGTTGAGCTAAACTTCTTAGTGTTGTTATTTATAGATCCCCAGACTCCGATTTAGCAACATTTTTGCTAAAGTTATAGGAGGCTCTTGGTTCACTTTATAGGAAATACAAAAAGTTAGTTATATGTGGTGACTTTAATATTAATTGTATAACTAACTGTGCAAGGAAAAGGATGCTGGTAGACCTCCTTAATTCATATAATCTTATGCAAACCGTATTTTTTCCTACGAGAGTGCAAGGGAATAGTAGAACAACCATAGACAATATTTTTCTTCATTCCTCATTACTAGAAGGGCGTTCTGTTAGCGAAAAGGAGAATGGCCTTTCAGATCATGATGCACAAATTTTAACTCTAAAAGATTTTTGTGCTGCAACACATGTTAAATATAGTTATCAACTTTTTAGGAAATCTGATCCAGTTGCTGTAGAGACTTTTGTAAACCTTATCAAGGAACAAGAGTGGCAAGATGTTTATAGTGCTGATACAATAGATGATAAATATAATGCTCTCCTCAAGACTTTTCTCGTGCTCTTTGAAACTTGCTTTCCGTTAGAACGTTCAAAACAGTGTACTAGAACAAACAGGCAGCCTGGGTGGCTGACTAAAGGGATAAGAATATCTTGTAGAACAAAGTGGCAATTATATCAAAACGTTAGAAACAATCACAATTTATATGCAGCAGCCCATTACAAACAGTATTGTAAGGTGCTTAAAAAGTTATTAGGAAAGCAAAAAGTATGTGGTATGCAGATAGAATAGCTAAGTCTCAGGATAAAATTAAAGCCATATGGTAAGTCGCAAAGGAAGTGGCTGGTTTGCAGAAACAGGTCGAGGATATAGAATCAGTGCGTAGTGGGAATGTCTGTGTTACTGATAAGTCGCATATATGTACAGTATTTAATAATCACTTTTTGAATATAGCAGGTGTACTAAATAGAAACCTAGTCCCAACAGGGAATCATATAGCGCTCGTAGGAGAAAGTGTTCCTAGACTGTTACCTGAAATACTCCTCCATGGTACTGACAAGAGGGAGATTGAGTTAATAATTAAATACCTAAAGACCAATAACTCTCTTGGATATGACGGGGTATCTAGCAGAATACTGAAGTATTGTTCTATGTATGTTAGCCCAGTACTTAGCCATATCTGTAACTTTTCCTTTAGGAGTGGTCAGTTTCCTGACCGATTAAAGTACTCAGTAGTGAAGCCACTTTATAAAAAGGGAGACAGGGATAATGCTGACAATTATAGACCTATTTCTATGTCATCGGTGTTTGCTAAAGTTATCGAGAGGGTTGTATATACAAGGGTACTGGAGCATTTAAATTCACATAATTTGCTGTCAAATGTACAGATTGGTTTTAGAAATGGCTTAACAACTGAAAATGCTATATTCTCTTTTCTCTGTGAGGTTTTGGACGGATTAAATAAAAGGTGGCGAGCGTTAGGTGTTTTCTTTGATTTAATGAAGGCTTTTGACTGCGTTGACCACAAAATATTACTGCAGAAGTTGGACCACTATGGAGTGTGGGGAGTAGCTTACAATTGGTTCGCCTCTTACTTTTAGAACAGAAAGCAGAAGGTAATTCTCGGCAATATTGAGAGTGGTAGGGATTTACAGTCCCAATGGGGCACTGTTAAGTGGGGCGTTCCCCAGGGGTTGGTGCTGGGGCCACTGCTGTTTCTTATTTATATAAATGATATGCCTTCTAGTATTACAGGTGATTCAAAAATATTTCTGTTTGCTGATTACACCAGCTTGGTAGTGAAGGATCTTGTGCGTAATATTGAAACATTATCAAATACTGTAGTTCATGAAATAAGTTTGTGGCTTGTGGAAAATAATTTGATGCTAAATCACAGTAAGACTTAGTTTTTACAGTTTATAACTCACAATTCAACAACAACTGATATTTTGACCAGACAGAATGGGCAGACTATAAGCGAGACGGAACAGCTCAAGTTCCTAGGCGTTTGGATAGATAGTAAGCTGTGTTCAGGATCTTGTTCAGAAACTAAATGCTGCTTTATTTGCCATTAGACCAGTATCTGAAATAAGTGGCATTTCAACATGAAAAGTAGTCTACTTCACATATTTTCATACCCTTATGTCATATGGAATTATTTTTTGGGGTAATTCTTCTGATTCAAAAAGGGTATTTTTGGCTCAAAAACGGGCTGTTCGAGCTATGTGTGGTGTATGTTCGAAAACCACTTGTCGACCCCTTTTCAATAGTCTGCTAATTTTGACATTGTCCTCGCAGTATATATTTTCTTTAATGTCGTTTGTTGTTAGCAATATTGGCGTATTCCCATGAGTTAGCAGCTTTCACTCAGTTAATACTAGGCAGAAATCAAATCTGCATGTGGAATGCGATTCCTTGACTCTTGTGCAGAAAGGAGTGCAGTATTCTGCTGCATCCCTTTCCAATAAACTACTTCAAGAAAAAAATCTTAGGAGTAGCCCAAACACTTTTAAGTCTAAACTGAAAAGTTTCCTCATGGCTCACACCTTCTATTCTATCGAGGAGCTACTGGAAGAGCTAAAAAATTCCAGTGTTACATTTTTGATTTTCTTTATTTAAACTTACGACTTGCCGCCTGAATATGTTTCTTATGTTTCATTTTATCTGTTTCTACTGTCGTGTTATAATTTCATGCATTGACTCGTTCCATGATCATGGCGACTTCTCCTTAATGTGGTCCCACGGAACAATAAATAAATAAATACATAAATAAATAAATAATGGCATCGTCAAAAAGTATAAATACACTCAGCACAGCTTCGTCACATAGTTCTAAATAAGGTGCAGAATAGGCCACATCGTCCACACAGTCAATTCACTGTTCATATTCGCGACTATGTGAAGGTGGTAAATTTAGTTATTTATGATTAAGAATTTTAAGAGATTAACGAAAAGTTTATTAATTAGAATATAAAAATTTTGCTAATTTTTTATTGTGTAGTAAAATGGTACGGTCGCCAGTCTGTCTGAGGACAAAAGTTGTAAAACTGACTGTTGGATTAAAACGAATTTATGTATTACCGAAATTTATGTGAGCGACATGGGTCAAATCAAGCTCGAGAGCTCTCCTGAAAATGTAAAACGTTATAATGAACATAAAATCAGTGAAAAAACAGTCTTGACCGCCATGGTTGTTATGTTAAAATGACTGGTTTCGGCCTACTGAGCAGTTTCAGCTACTGAGGTCAGCTGGCTGTTTCGAGCCTCGTCAACTTCAACTGATGCTGCTGTCATAAGACGGCCTAAGCCTAGGGCAAAACAAATCATAGTAATAAAATAACCATCCAGATCAAGACTATTTTTTCACTGATTTTAAATAGATAAAAAGATCGCTGTTTTCCCAAATATGTTACCAAAAATTTGGTTATAATATTTTTGGAAGTTAATAAACATGTCACTAAACTTTTGCAATAATTCAAAACCAAAAGCGTTTATTAAATGCAACATGGAGGCTATAATGATAGACAAATGCGAGTACACTATAACGTTCATTGGCATCAGGTTTTGGTTACCCAATTCATTCGTATGATCAAAGTTCTTTGGCTGAAATACAACAACTGAACACCAAACACGCCGCATGTAACATCAATTAGAACAGGCAACGCCGAAAGCACGATAATTAATAAATTTCCCTCTCAAAAAATAATTAATGTAGTTAAATTTGCAAAACTGTCATAATGCTCCCAGTAAAATCATGATGTACCTCTTTTTTACTGAAATAACAAAAATTAAAGCGTAAGTTCTGGCATATACAGAGTGGTCCATTGATCGTGACCAGGTCAAATATATCACGAAATAAACATCAAACGAAAAACTACAAAGATCCAAACTTGTCTAGCTTGAAGGGGGAAACCAGATGGCGCCATGGTTGACCCACTAGATGGCGTTGCCATAGGTCAAACCGATTTCAACTGCGTTTTTTAAAATAGGAACCCCCATTTTTATTACATTGTAAGATGGCGAGAACTATGCCCCTTACATGAAGTCATTAAAAATCACTGAACTTACGTTGAGCGATCAGTAGGGCTGAACAAAAATGACTGACAAGGCACAATGTATCTGTAGAGACTATAGTATGGACGTATTGGAATAATTAATGTCGGGTGATGGTTTTAAAGTAATTCACACGACATGAAAACTTTGTGGAAACGTGTCGATTTACTGGAGGCTAGTTTATCCCAGGGAAGTATTCAGAGTTGACCGCGGCCTGGTGGTGGCGTGTGAAGGGAAGCAACAATAGGCAGCTTAACGCGGCTCAAACTCTGAGAAAGCGGTAACGGGGCATGGCCTCCAGTTGCCTTAAGATGAGTGACAGTGAGAGGGTTGTTGACCCCATTCTGGTGTACCAGGAAGCAGACGGAGAATTTGTATGCCTGTTGATAAATGTCCATCGGTCCGTTTTCAGTGAAATACACTCCTGGAAATTGAAATAAGAACACCGTGAATTCATTGTCCCAGGAAGGGGAAACTTTATTGACACATTCCTGAGGTCAGATACATCACATGATCACACTGACAGAACCACAGCCACATAGACACAGGCAACAGAGCATGCACAATGTCGGCACTAGTACAGTGTATATCCACCTTTCGCAGCAATGCAGGCTGCTATTCTCCCATGGAGACGATCGTAGAGATGCTGGATGTAGTCCTGTGGAACGGCTTGCCATGCCATTTCCACCTGGCGCCTCAGTTGGACCAGCGTTCGTGCTGGACGTGCAGACCGCGTGAGACGACGCTTCATCCAGTCACAAACATGCTCAATGGGTGACAGATCCGGAGATCTTGCTGGCCAGGGTAGTTGACTTACACCTTCTAGAGCACGTTGGGTGGCACGGGATACATGCGGACGTGCATTGTCCTGTTGGAACAGCAAGTTCCCTTGCCGGTCTAGGAATGGTAGAACGATGGGTTCGATGACGGTTTGGATGTACGGTGCACTATTCAGTGTCCCCTCGACGATCACCAGAGGTGTACGGCCAGTGTAGGAGATCGCTCCCCACACCATGATGCCGGGTGTTGGCCCTGTGTGCCTCGGTCGTATGCAGTCCTGATTGTGGCGCTCACCTGCACGGCGCCAAACACGCATACGACCATCATTGGCACCAAGGCAGAAGCGACTCTCATCGCTGAAGACGACACGTCTCCATTCGTCCCTCCATTCACGCCTGTCGCGACACCACTGGAGGCGGGCTGCACGATGTTGGGGCGTGAGCGGAAGACGGCCTAACGGTGTGCGGGACCGTAGCCCAGCTTCATGGTTGCGAATGGTCCTCGCCGATACCCCAGGAGCAACAGTGTCCCTAATTTGCTGGGAAGTGGCGGTGCGGTCCCCTACGGCACTGCGTAGGATCCTACGGTCTTGGCGTGCGTCCGTGCGTCGCTGCGGTCCGGTCCCAGGTCGACGGGTACGTGCACCTTCCGCCGACCACTGGCGACAACATCGATGTACTGTGGAGACCTCACGCCCCACGTGTTGAGCAATTCGGCCTCCCGCATGCCCACTATACGCCCTCGCTCAAAGTCCGTCAACTGCACATACGGTTCACGTTCACGCTGTCGCGGCATGCTACCAGTGTTAAAGACTGCGATGGAGCTCCGTATGCCACGCAAACTGGCTGACACTGACGGCGGCGGTGCACAAATGCTGCGCAGCTAGCGCCATTCGACGGCCAACACCGCGGTTCCTGGTTTGTCCGCTGTGCCGTGCGTGTGATCATTGCTTGTACAGCCCTCTCGCAGTGTTCGGAGCAAGTATGGTGGGTCTGACACACCGGTGTCAATGTGTTCTTTTTTCCATTTCCAGGAGTGTATGTGAGAGAGCTGCGCAAAGCTACGCTGGAGCAGTCAACAGAGGCCAAAATATGCGTGTTCATGATTAGCAACTTAATGCTGAACGCATGGTCCGCAGTGAAGTGCGGACTAGCATAAGTCTCCGTATGGTGTTCTGTTCCCAGCTTGACTAGATTGTGGATGTGGCACTCTTTACTCAGCTTGCCTGAGTGAGATTGAGCATCTCTGCTGTTTAGGACATAGCAAACGGAACGATTGAGCTTGGAGACAGAAAGTTTTCGTTCAGATATGTACTGAGCAAAATAACTAGGAGTGAATAGACGAGTGCAGCCTTGCACCACCATGAGGCTGGCTGATGTCCGCACAACGATGCCGCCCCGCCACACTGTATTCAGTGATATTGCGCCCGCTCTGGCTTGAGGTAGGCCACCGATTAATTTGTTGAATCACGCCGCTACAGTTTACACGAGGGTTTCATGGGTCATGTACTGTAGAATTCTTCTCGCACTTCACACTACAACTAGGTCAGTCGATAGGAATTAATTTTTATATATCGCGTTTTACTCCATGTAAACGCGATTTATTCCCACTGCCTGTTAGGAGTGTCATGTAATGTGATAATTGAAGGTCGGAGTTAAAATAAATTTATGCTAATCGACTGCATCTGTTTTCAATCAAGTAGTTGAAATCCCAAGTCACTTTCTTAATTAATTTAATGTTCAACATTTGCATCTGCTGTTCAATAGCTGAATATAACATCAATGTGCACCCCATTTTAATTAAAAGGGATCAATTCTGAATCAATTAATATCAACACTGCCACCGCAGTTCAATCAGGAGTCACAGAGACTTATTACTTTCTTTCAGTTATCCGATATTGCTGCAGTTTTGCACTCTCTGTTGATATGTTAGTCAATTAGCTGAGGTGAACACACACCAAAACCAGTTTAGTGATGGGTGGGGTGTTACAACATGTTTGTGTAGTACGTAAATAAATATGAATGTTTTAGTTGGACCATTTTTTTCGGTTTGTGATAGATGGTGCTGTAATAGTCACAAACATATGGTTCAAAATTTTAGATGCACAGTTGGTAATAGGTAGGTTTTTTAAATTAAAATACAGAACATAGGTACATTTGAACATTTTATTTCGGTTGATCCAATGTGATACATGTACCTTTGTGAACTTATCATTTCTGAGAGCACATGCTGTTACAGCGTGATTACCTCTAAATACCATATTAATGCAATAAATGCTCAAAATGATGTCCGTCAACCTCAATGCATTTCGCAAAACGTGTAACGACATTCTTCTCAACAGCGAGTAGTTCGCCTTCCGTAATGTTCGCACGTGCATTGTCAATGCGCTGAGTCATTTTGTCAGACGTTGTCGGTGGATTACGATAGCAAATATTCTTCATCTTCCCACAGAAAGAAAGCCTGGGACGTCACATCCGGTGAACAAGCGGGCCGTGGTGTGGTGCTTCTACGACCAATCCACTTGTCTGCACATAGCAAACGCCCGTTGGGAATTTTGATCACAATAGCTATACATCAACACGATGTCGACCTTTTCCGCAATTGGTAAACGGTCCATTTTAATACCGGTAATGTATCACGAAGCAAATACCGTCTGCACTGGCGGAATATTACGTAATACTACGTACTTATACGTTTGTGACTATTACAGCGCCGTCTGTCATAAAGCGAAAAAAGTGGTCCAACTAAAACATTCATATTTATTTACGTACTATGCGAATATGTAATAAAAGTGGGGGTTCCTCTTTGAAACAAGGCAGTTGATATCCGTTTGACCTATGGCATCGCCATCTAGCGGGTCAACCAGAGCGCCATCTAGCTTCCCCCTTCAAGCTAGACGAGTTTCGTTCTTTGTAGTTTTTTTCGATTGATGATTAATTGATGATTATTTCGTGAGATATTTGGCCCGGTCGCTATCAATGGACCACCCTGTATTACGTTTGGTTATATGGTAGACATTATCTCAGTTTTAAAATAGTGACAATAGGTGATTATAATGGTAGGAACAGGTCTCTACTGTTAGCAGTAGTGATGTAGCAAAATCATTACCAGTTGTTAAGAATTAAAACTGACAAAAAATGCAATATCATTCTTCTATGTTGACAAGTATTTTATATTTATAAGCTTCTGAAATTTCACAGTCTTAGTTTGAGATGGAGCCGCTGCAGTAGAGACGTACTGGTTTAATACAAACAATCATTAGGCAAAAAGCTCTTCTTCCAGTTACGAGAAAAATTTGTTACACTAAGCTACAAAGTAGTCTTCATACATTAATACTCTTGAAATTCTTCTCTAATGAATATTGTATTGTGACCTAAACCACAGATTGCTCTTCATGCCTTGCGTAACATTTTATCACCACGAAGTTGAAGTATAAACTCTGCTCGTTCTTCTAGAGTTACTCAAGCTCTGAAGCTGCATCTTCCGTTCTGTACTCTAGGTCTCATGTACTAGCCACCGCAGTGCATGGCGACAGTATTTTTGGTTAGAAACTGTTATTACATGCTGCAAAAACTACTACATTCCTTAGAAAACTGTTTTTGAATAGTTTGAAGTAAGTTTCCGTTGCAGTCCTTCAAGCAATTATTATTGACAAGAAAACGTTAAAACATATACATTTGTAATCTGAAAATAATATCGAAGAAGTAAAACGAAATAATGTGATAATTACGACGTACTATGTTATAGCGTTATAAATAGATTGTTGCACACGTTTGGCATAATTCATCGATAGCGTTTCGATGCTTTCAGCACTGGGCTGTAGAACATTGCGGCATATGTAGACAAGATTCTAGACATTCAAATAGTGAAGGATCCCTCAAGATCGACGCATTGTGGAACCATACAGAATTCTGGAGTAAAACGAGATGAAAAGAAGTCCTAAGAAATGTTTATACCTCGTCAGAAAATGATTCTGAACCAAGGAAAAATTCCCTTGCCAGAATCACAATACCGCGTCAGAGAACGGTGAAGAAATTGAGAGCAAGATTGGGCAAGCACCTAAAGCTGACATCAGACACAGTCGCCTTGTGAAAGAACTTCTGCTTGCCTGTGCCGTCTCCTGAAAATAATATGATGAACAAACATATTTGTATTGATAATGTCAAAATTAAGATTGAGCTTAACTGAAAAACAATACTCATCCGACACTTTAAAACAGAAACGAATCATTCCACTAAACTTCACTAATATGTGAAGAAGTTGGAACATAATACACTATGGGCCATTAAAATTGCTACACCAAGAAAAAATGCAGATGATAAACGGGTATTCATTGCACAAACATCTTATACTAGACCTGACATGCGATTACGTTTTCACGCAATTTGGGTGCATAGATCATGAGAAATCAATACCCAGAACAACCACCTCTGGCCGTAATGACGTCCTTGATACGCCTGGGCATTGAGTCAGAGCTTGGAAGGCGTGTGCATGTACAGCTCCCCATGCAGCTTCAACACGATACCACAGTTCATCAAAGTAGTGACTGGCGTATTGTGACGAGCCAGATGCTCGGCCACAATTGACGAGACGTTTTCAATTGGTGAGAGATCTGAAGAATGTGCTGGACAGGGCAGCAGTCGAACATTTTCTGTATCCAGAACGGCCCGTACAGGACCTGCAACATGCCGTCGTGCATTATCCTGTTGAAATGTAGGGTTTCGCAGGGATCGAATGAGGGGAGAACCACGGGTCGTAACACATTTGAAATGTAACGTCCACTGCTCAAAGTGCCGTCAATGCGAACAAGAGGTGACCGAGACGTGTAACCAATGGCACCCCATACCATCACGCCGGGTGATACATCAGTATGGCGGTGACGAATACACGCTTCCAATGTGCGTTCACCAGGATGTCGCCAAACACGGATGCGACCATCATGAGGCTATGAACAGAACCTGGATGACGTTTTGCCATTCGTGCACCCAGGTTCGTCGTTGAGTACACTATCGCATGCGCTCCTGTCTGTGATGCAGCGTCAAGGATAACCGCAGCCAAGGTCTCCGAGCTGATAGTCCATGCTGCTGCAAACGTCGTCCAACTATTCGTGCAAATGGTTGTTGTCTTGCAAACGTTCCCATCTCTTGACTCAGGGATCGAGACGTGGCTGCACGATCCGTTACAGCCATGCGGATAAGATGCCTGTCATCTCGACAGGCACGGCGTTCGTATTACCCTCCTGAACACACCGATTCCATATTCTGCTAACAGTCATTGGATCTCGACCAACGCGAGCAGCAATGTCGCGATAAACCGCAATCGCGATAAGCTACAATCCCACGCACTTCTCCTCCTTACACGAGATATCACAACAGCGTCAACGTTGGCAAACAAACATTGTACCATGGAATGGATCTGATCAGCCAGCACGGTCATAATCCTTGGCAGTAATGGATGCTTGCAAAGTACCTGTGTGACCTATGGAATACGACGACCTGGCCGCCGATATCATCACTGAACCCCCGCCATGTGTCACTCTTGGAACGTAAACTGGGATAGAAGCTGAGAGTAGTACGCAAACAAGACTCATCGTACCAAATGACAATCTTCAACTGCTCCACTGTACAGGCTTTATGGTTTCGGTACGACGTTCTCCTGTTATGGACATCTGGTTTTGTTATTCCAGCTCGCATTGAAAATTCCTTATTATACGGCGCTATTCGTGTTGTTTTGGTGCCAACTGTATGCGACAGTACCATATTCAGTTTTGCAACGACTTTTGCAACTGTGGTTTCCTTATTTTTTGTCACAATACTTTTCAAAGACTGTCCCTCACGATCCCTCAACGCATACTTTAGTTCACATTGTGACTTAGCGCGATGTTTTCCCCTTTCCCTGAATGCGGTACAAACAACGAAGAATTCGTCTACCTTGGTTTCAGAGGCACCTACAAATACGAGCCCCAACAATTTGCCCATGTTCAAATTCAGTGAGTTCCAACCTAATTGACTCACAACTGCACAAAATACTGTTCTGGCCACGATTTTCACATGTGTCATACTGAGGACACTGCCAGGTGTCATTCGTGTTCAAAGACGACTGAGCATCTTGCAGGCTGTGCTCATCAGCATTTACGTAGGACAATGCATTTCTCTCCACATATTATTGTGTAACTTGTGTAGAATAGGCAGTGGGCAGGGTTAAGTTGAGAGCAAGAGGGCTCACTATATATTCCTGAAATGGGGGCGATCTGCATTGTACAAAGCAAGATAACTGAAGAAAACTTCATTAGACAATATCGGTAGAAAAGCATTTTATTGGATGCCTGATTGCGACAGAAATCAGAGTTTTGCATAGTGAATAGAGGACACTTACAACTGTTGTGTGTGTGTGTGTGTGTGTGTGTGTGTGTGTGTGTGTGTGTGTGTGTGTGTGTGTGTGTGTGTGTGTCTGTTTGTGGGTTGGAGAGTGGCAGGAAATACGAATTTGAACAGTGGTAAATTGAGGTGAATGCAGATCAAATTGTATGGGGAGGGGTGGAAGAAAAAATGAGAATGGAGTAGGGAATTACGACGTGAGAAGGGAGACATGTACTAGATCTGATAGGCATTAAGAATGGCTGGTCGGATTTCGTTTCCTGGCAAGGAGACGATTTTTACACAAAATTTTTACTTGATCCCACAATAAGAAATTAAGTTGTGTCAAATATGGTGAACGAATGACCAAAATGCCAGACTTTTTCTTACTATATACTTTTAGAAGTACGTCAGCCACTTATGTCCACAAGAAAGATGCGTAAAGCGTACTGGAGATGTATAATGCTGGCAACTCATACGAACTCGTAAATCACGCCATCTGCAATACATCAGTGGGCTTTGCTGTTCCAACTATCATGTCTAGCACTACGTGTTGGCCAGGTTTGTCTTCTTTAAATTGTTAGAAAGCATGTAGAAACATCGTACAAACAGTAGTTCGTATATTGTTGTATTCCGCCAGTGGGCTTTTCTCTGACAACTTCTCATGTGTAGAACTACATGTTGGCTAGGTCTGCCTTTCTCATATTGTTAGAAAGCATGTACAAACATCATACAAACAATAATTCTTATATTGTTGTATTCTAATAACAGACTTACTCGTTTTGTTTCATGTTTCTTGACTCAGTCATTTGCGGTCCACGGTTCTTAACGTATAGTGATAAATTAACCACTCCCCTTAATCTCTGAGATGTCGTATCGTCATCGCAGGAACACTCGGCAAACAATAAGAAGTTCTCGGGTTTCAAACCAAGTCAAGTAATTAAAATTCAAGTACTCCTTGTTCATTGTCAAGTGGTATGACTGTCAGCGTGCTGCTGGTACACCCTTATATGAAGGGATTATTTCATTAGTGGTAAAAGTCCACTTTTGTTCATTCTGAGATGCAGAATCCTGAAGTTAAATTAGCGCTGAAAAATCTTCAGTTCAGAAAACACAAATATTCAAGCATATGGCTTCTTGATAGAGATGAACCTTTTTTCTCTTTGTTTGAACGATTAATGTCAGAAGCATTGTATACAGATAAGTGGAGGTAATGGCCTTGTGCCACTATTGAAATAAGCCCTTCATATCCTCTAGCTGCCGGCTGTGACGATGCTGCAGGCAATAGTGAGACGACACAGCCGGCAGTTAGTGTATATAAGGGGCGTAGCAGCAGTCCACTGGCAGTCATACCGTTTGGCAATGGCCAAGGAGTACTTGACCAAAAGCTCGTGCAATTTTAATTACCTGACGCGCCTAAAAACCCGATAACTTTGACCCCGCGAGACTCTGCATTCTTACACGCTTCAGACAAACTACTGAAAATGTGTGTCAAGAAAATCATACGATTGTTTAAACCCCACTGCTAGGACAAATGTATCCTGTGTAACAACCGCTGCTTTATCTTGCTCAGGCTGAATTTTCTGAACTCACGTACAGGTTTATTATTGCATCTGAGACATTTTTATAATGGAACATACTGTCATAACTTCTACTTGAGGTCCTTGGCAGCGTCCTTGCGAAACCAGCTGTCTAAAACATGATAACCAAACAAACAGAAAAGTCCCAAGTGAATTACTCAGTTTTAAACGTTACGAGTTAATTTCAGGAACTTACGAAATACAGAATTAGTATGACATAATAAGCAATATTTGTGTGTCTGTTAACAGAAATACACAACTATAAAAATCTGACTATAAATCGAGAAATATAAGTACGTGAATGTACAGTCAAAGAACAGCGACAAATTAATAGGAGGCAGATTTATCAATACACCCGCGTACTGAATGTTTCACTTCATATTATAACAGCTTTAGTGAGTTGACGGTTGTACTTAGTCATCATAACATGTAAGCAGATGCACATATTTGCATTTAATCATCCAAAGTGTGAGTGTTATTAGTTAGATTCTGTGCGCTATTTAAAAATTAGAGTACATTTATATTGATACAATTCATTTAAAGTTTCACTATCTGAACTTACTCTCTTGTTTCGCTATTATGAATTAACAATAAAAGAAACTTTTCTAAGTATTTTCTCATTTTTACATTCTTCTTTATGAGTGCAAGCATACATGCTCATGTGTGATCATGTTGTATAACTGACGAAAGAATGAGACAAGACGGGCTGGATGGGTTTAGGAATTTACGAACTTTTTAGAAGACATTGATTACTTAACATGAAATAGAAAGCTAAGGACCATTAAGAGAAATGGAAGGAAAATTGAAAGACTGGCGATTCGTGTTCAAAAACTAGAAAACGATGTGACTATGGCAAGAATAGGGTTTGGAGGAAGATGCTTTCATTTCAAGTTATTCTAAGGCTAGTCTGCAAACTGCCGCCGCCAATAGTTAAATTGTATGAGGGGGAAGAAACGAAATCGGATAAATACACTTAAGACTCGTAACAAAATACACTTACAGTTTGTAGATATGCTAAATCTAAAGTTTACAGGCTTAGCCATCCAGACTTATTAGCACATAATGGCTACAACTTTCATGGAAGTAATGAAGTGCAGTAGAAATCAGTGGGAGACTCCTCCCATGTGGGCTCACAATATGGCGTATATGCTCCTGTTTAAAAGACTGGCTGAAAATTGAGATTCCAGCCGCCTCATTCTACCTTCCTCTGCACCTTTAAAACTTTTCCCAAAGCTTTTGGCATTTGAACATATTAGCGCTCTTTTTAACGTACAGCTCACCTCTTGCTCACATACGCTCCCTTGACTGCAACTCGCTGATCCACACTGGTTCCTCGCTATAATTCGCTTATACCCATCCACTCCCACTTATCAATTCTCAGCCACTCTTTCAGCCCAAATCATTGTCATTATCCCTTTGTGTCTCTCCAACTGTCACTGTCTCCTGTTTCACATCCACAGTGTCCTTCGTTCTGACCTAATACTACTGTCCGTTTCCAATGTTACTGCCTCACTCTTTCTCTCTCTTACTTCAACAATGTCATTCATTCCCTCCCACTGCTAAGGTCTCTACTCACTATCACCATCTCTCGCCACACTGTTAGAGCAGCGCTCAGGTTATAATCTGAAGGTACCCTGGTCATGTCTAGTCCTCTCAATCAGTCTTTGAAACCGTCGTATACAAAATTCAAGAAACTTGGCGTGTGATGGATAAGAATAGCAGTAACTGATGAGAGAATTGCAGCTAACATTTTGCAAGAGGTAACAAACAGTACTCAGGTCACTACGAGACAGCTTGAATGTGCGAATGCGATTGGCTGAAGGAGTATTCTGCGAATGCTAGATTCCAACACCTTTCATGCTTTCAACATTTTGCTCCTTCAACGGCGTTAAAGCAATGACTATCAAAATCATTCACAGTTTTCCAAAGGGATTTACGAAAACTGCAGAGTGATGCGACGTTTCTAATCAATATTTTGTGTTGAAGATGAAGCATTGTTTACAAAATATGCTAAAAATCATCTTTGCAATGTGCAGTGCTGTTCAGCTGGAAATACATGATGGCTGAGAGAAATGAGTGAAAAAGGTCTTTGGTCTGTCTACGAGTGGTGCATGTTTTTCACGAACCGTATCATATGGCCGTGTTTTATTGGCGAGGCTCCAACTCCGCGTATCTACAGTTTCTAACAGGTATTGGACGACCATTTTGCTCAGATGGTTACAGATATTCCTAACAAAGTTTGAATGTAGTTGAGTCGGCTCGCGAAGACATGAAAGGGACGAAATTCTATTCTTTTACTGTCTGTGCGTGACCGTTTCATAGCATGTATAGATGGTTAAGGTGAACATTTTGAGGAGTTGATAGTTCAGTAGTAACAATATTAATAATAACAATAATAATAAATTCAGGCGCCATCCCTGAAAATTAAGAGTTTGCTTAAATTTGGTAAAGCATGGCAGACGTTTAATAGACTTCTTCTCCTGACTCCGGGACGATGGTTTGTGGTGTTGTTACTATTCGATCACGTTGAACACCTGTTCGAGTGGAGTACTATTGTAGTATTATCTATTACTATTGCTGAATGGCTGAGGTATTTCCTATGATGTGTCACGATTTTTGTTTCCTTAGTTGAGGTACGAAGGTAGTATTTTCTTTTCCGTAATTTATGTTGCTCGTATACTGTTTTTTGCAATTCATCTTCACTTTATTCCGAAACTGCCACGTTATCTGCATACACAAGTATATTAAATATTTATCTGTGTACTTGTCTACAGTTCTTATTCCAATCATTTAGAAGTACATACACATTAAATAAGGTTGGTAAGAGGCTACGTTCTTGTTTAAATTCCATGTTGTTAGGGTTTTCTTCATTTTTATTGTTTCCAATTATTGCTAATTATTTTTCTTGATTATTGTTTTGTGTCCGCGTATAAGCTTTTTACCGCTTCAATATGCTACTTATATTGTTAAATCCAATAGTTTCTTTCTGTTCAAACTGTCGAAAACGCCTTGTGCTTTCTTTAAAATTCTTTTTTAATAGATACATTATCATTTCATGCACGACCTTTCTTCTTTGTTCCTCTGATAACAGAGTGTTACAGTTTCTATGCGCCGATTAATTATTTGTACAACGATTTCATAGCATGAGCATAAAAAGCTAATCCCTCTACAATTTTCGTAGTTCTTTCTGTGATCTGTTTTAATATCTCGAATCACGTCTGAAGTTTTCATAGAATTCGGTATTTTACACCACTACCAACATTTGTCAAAAGAATTTACAATTTTACATCGCAAAAGGGATAAGGATATTTTAAAGGATCCACATTAAAACCGCCTGGTCCTCATGTTCCCCTGTTTTTCATACTTTTTAAAACTTTCATACTTTTTTAAAACTACTTGCAGTTCTTCTATTGAGGTTGAATCCACAGTGTTGTTGTTATAACATGATATCCTCGTCATTCAATTCAGAACCTCCTGTTTGTGGCAATTTTTTATAAAATCCTTTCGAATGGTCTTCGGTATGTTTACTTCTGCAAATATCCTTCTTTGCTTTCTTTAAATGTTTCATTAGTTCATAATTAAAACCTCACCTCTGATGTTGTCCTGTAGTACCTTAGTTATGAAATACTTCCACGACTATTTGTTCGCTGGCTTAGTTATACGCTTGGCAAGCATCCACTTTTGTTCTACACTTTCTAGTGTATTATATTGCAGGAGATTTTCGTGGGCTCAATCTTTCCCTTCAGCCTTTGTTATATATAGATTCCAAACCCTCAATTATTTCTTTACTTTAAATTCTTTTTTCCAAGCGATTCGGATCTGGACGTTCTATGCATTCTATAACATTTTGCTATACGTTCTCTACTTCGTGAACAGTTGCGGGATTAGTAAGTATTACTTTTTCGGACTTCCAGAAAATTTCCTAATATTTTCTTGTTCCAGAAGCTACGCGTTAGAGATACCTAAAACCTTTTTTTGTTATCTTAGCCTTAGTTTCTTCCACTTAGTTACCATTATAACTGTTGCAATGACTAAACAATGATCAGAACAACTATTTCTTCCTCGGTGTACGACTAGATCTTACTCCTTGTTACATAACCCTTCATTCACCATTAACTAGTCTACTAAAGACCTACAGCTGCAAGGACATAATTTAACATTATGTATCTCTTTTTTCCTTAAAAAGTGTTGGTGATCTGAAGCTGGTTGGTTTCAAATTTTCTACGTTCCCCAGAATTTCTGTTGAAGCGTTATTCTCTAAACGTACCAACTCTTGACGTAGGCATGTTGTGTACTGCTGCATTTAAATCTCCACGAATGAAATCTTGATGTCTCTCATTTACTTTATGGAGGATCGTTTCCATTTCATCACAGAACAATTTTGTAACTGTTTTCTTCCCTCCTTCACACATATCTAAACTGAGGTGCCAAAAGTCATGGGATAGCGACGTGCATATATAGAGATGGTGGTAATACCACGTACACAAAGTGTAAAAGGGCACTGCATTGGTGGAGCTGTCATTTATACTCAGATGATTCATGTAAAAAGGTTACCGAAGTGTTTATGGCGACGGTAATTAACAGCCTGAGCAGGCAGAATGGTAGTTGGAGCTATAAGCTTGGGTTATTCCATTTTGGAAATCGTTAGGGAATTCAAAATTCCGAATTTCACAGTGTCAACAGTGTGCTGAGAATACGAAATTTCAGTTATTATCTCTCACCTCAGATAACGCAGTGGCTGATGGCCTTTGGTTAACGACCGAGTGTAGCGGGGTTTTGCATTGCTTTCGTAGTGCTAACAGACAAGTAACACTGCGTCAAAGAACAGCAGAAATCCTTACGTGACGTTCGACGAACGTATCCTTTAGAACAGTGCAACAAAATTTGACGTTATTGTATTGTGGCAGCAAATGACCTACGGGAGTGTCTTTGCTGAGAGCACTACATCGACTGCAGCACCTCTCCTGGGCTCGTGACCATATCGGTTGGACTGTAGACGATCTGGAAACCGTGGTGTGGTCCGATGGCTCCCGATTTCAATTGGTATTAGCTGATAGAAGGCTTGAGTGTGGCGCAGACCCCACGAAGCAATGGACCCAAGTTGTCAACAAGGCACTGTGCAAGCCGGTGGTGGTTCCATAATAACGTGGGCTGTTTACTGAACCATCCATTGAATGGAAACGGTTATGTTAGGCTACTATAAAACCATTTGCAGCCATTCATGGACTTCGTTCCCATAAAATGATGGAATTTCTATGGATGACAATGGGCCATGCCAATAGGCCGCAATTGTTTGCGATCGGTTTGGTAAACATTTTGGAAAATTCGAGCGAATGATTCGGCCGATTGCCCAGCATGCATCCTATCGAACATCCTTGGGACATAATCGAGAGGACCGTTCGAGCACAAACAAGGTCCGGCACCGGCAACACTTTCGTAATTACGGATGGCTACAGTGGCAACACTGCTCAGTACTTCGGATGGGGGACTTTCGAATTGTTAAATCCAAGCAATCTCGAGTTACTGCACTAAGATAGACGAAAGAAGGTCCGACACGATATTAGGAGGTATCTCTTGATCTTTGTCCCCTCAGTGTTACTCCTCCCCGTCCAAAAACAATATTCCTACCCTCAGACCACACAGATGCATCCCCCTTGTCACCCAATATTACCCTGGCCTCAAATACGTCAACAAATTACTCCGCCAGGGATATAACTTTCTCAAGTCAACCCCTGAAATGAGATCATCCCTTGAAAAAATTCTCCCCACACCACCCATAGTTGCCTTTCGTCGTCCCCCTAACCTCCGTAACATCCTTGTTAAACCCTACAATATTCCCAGACTACCTTCTCTACCCAGCGGTTCCTACCCCTGTGACCGACCCCGCTGCAAAACCTGCCCCATGCATCCCCCCACAACCACCTACTCCAGCCCCACTACTGGTAAAACATACACAATTCAAGGCAGGGCCACGTGTGAAACTACACATGTCATTTATCAGCTGACATGCCTGCACTGCACAGTCTTTTACATTGGTATGACAACAACTAAACTGGCTGAGCGCATGAACGGACACAGACGAACTGTCCGCCTAGGAGATGTCCAATACCCAGTAGCGGAGCATGCCCTCCAGTAATTCTAGGGACCTAGGAACCTGCTACACCGTATGTGCCATTTGGCTTCTCCCACCCAACACCAGTCCCTCTGAACTGCGGAGATGGGAACTTGCACTCCAGCACTTCCTTTTATCCCACCATCACCCTGGACTGAACCTACGTTAAACAACCTCACTCCCATTTACTTTTCAGTCTTCTCCTCTTTCCCTTTCCTCTTTAGCCATTCATGCATCTTTTCATCCTACATCTTTATACTATACACCTCTTTACTTCTGTATGCATCCTCTTTGGTTTGAAGCTGGCACAGTACCTACAGTAGAATATCTATGGCTTCCCTCTGACAACCATGCCTCCATCCTTGCTACCCTCCCTGTTTTCCTTTCCCTGTTGCTTCATAACCTGGGTTGTGAGTAACTAAATCCACTTTCCCTTCTTCCTTTTCTTTCCCCTCTCTCCTCCCTGATGAAGGAACATTTATTCCGAAAGCTAGGAACTTAAATTTTCGGTTGTTTTTTGTGTTTCTATCGGCTGTACTGAGCTGAGGTAAGTACTGGCCAGCCCCTCTATGTCTTTGTTAGTAATTGTTTCACATCTTTATATGAGATTTTCCATTAATTAGTTAATAAGATATACCTTGCTTTTTAATTTCTTGTTGTTTTTGTTATGACAGCTGTACAAATTTTTACATCTTAATGTACCCTTAAATCTATTTCTTTGTTTCGAATCATTCTTACGTTCCATATCCCCATTTTTCAGGTGTATGTGATGTCCAGTCGTTTGTTCATGATTTGCATAACTCACCCATTCTTTCTTATCTGAGACTGTCTCTATCAAGGGAGCCAGTATACACGAAATCCTCTGGCTGCGTTACGCAGGTTAAGACTAGCGTTGCCATCTCACAGCTTCCAAGCCAAGGCAGACAGCCAAACTCTGAGTTCTGCGTGCCCTGAAGAGTTGTCTTCCCTCTCTTCTACCATTGGAATGTTACACAACGTTAGAGCCATCGAAAACCTCTTCAATGGATAACGAAGAAAAAAGACGCCTTCAACCTCAAAACCTAATATCGTTAGGGTAGAAAAAGCAAGAGTTGTCGAACAGACGACAATAGGAAAGAAAGAAGAGGTTAGACTCATGTAAGAGGAACCAATGTCAGACGTAGCTAACAGTCAGTGTGTCTGCTGCCCACATTCTACCCACAAGGGAGGTCCTAGGGGACCACTCTGTAGTGGGTGGGGCCGGGGGATGACAATTGATCCTGGGTAGCGAGGGGCTGTGTCCTTGTGTGGCAAGATGGGCTTGTCCTGGATTCCTGGCTTCTTTCGATGCCTCGGGCCGCATGAGCGGCTCTGTGGACGGCTGTAGAGAAACAAACGGTGGACACAAACATTTCTTAATTAATTCTCCCAACGTGGGCAGTCATCCAGGACTACAGTCAGCTTCGGCGCAGTTTGGCGTTCTCTTCCTCTTCCCGTGGAGGGCGATGTAGTGCACCGTGTGGTGGACATGCAGTGATGGGAAGGCGGTACGCTAAGCTAACATTGCTGGCACGCTGGGAGCTGGATAGGCAGCAGTGGCCAAGGCTGCTAAGAACACGGAGTAGCCAGCGGTATCGTTTCCCTCCCAGCAGGTCACAGCACCACCATCCTCCTCCACTAGCCTGAAAATCAAGGCTTGTGAGCAGTGGCAGGCGGCTGTCATACTCCGATGGCTGATATAATGGCGGTTGGTCCGATAGACGTGGTGGCAGAGTGTTGACTGTCATGGGCGTGGCCAGTCAAGAAGTGGTACTTGGATAGCAGGTGGGGGGTGGCAATGGCTGCGGCGTTGACGTTATGCCAAGGAGTCCAACGCTGCGTCGGTAGGACTCTTGGTGGTGACTGGCGCGCTGCAGGTACGGTACATGACCGTGTTGTGCTGTTCATGACGTAATCGGCTGGCCCAGGGCTTAAATGCAGCTGCTTAGTGCTGATTTTATGGGAGCAGCTGCATTTTCGTGCCACCACGGAAATGTCACGAACAGCCTCAGCGCCCACCGTCCGGCTGTTGTCATGTGGCAATGTGTCTAACGGCCGAAACCCCTTGAGTTCAGAGGCCATTGACACACTTAAGGCAGATAAAACAGAAGAGGCTGCTGCTGCTGAGTTGTTGAACTACAAGGGCCATTGACGTGGTGGCCAATGGTTGGAGTACCAGTTCTCTGCCCATGTCGCTGGTAGTGACTGTTCCATTACAACTCTGTGTCTGGTCTTTCGCCTACAGACCGATCTGGTATGGCTGATTCTACCAGAAGCACAGCTCCTGCTGCATAGCTCTATGGATCATTGCAACACACAAACCTCTAAACCACATGAAGGTGAAGAAATTAATTTCTTTGTTGATGTCAGTACCTTACATCACAGCCTTTTTACTGTTGTAAATACCTTAAAAGGTAAAGCAAAGCATCAACATCATAGCAAGTGGTCAAATGTGATGACTGTCAGTCTGAATTTCTGCAATGCAAAATAATTCACTCACGAAACGGCAAACTGAGTACCAATCGTTATCCCTATTGCTCGCATATGTTGTTTACAGAGAGGTGTTATTGTTGATCCATCATCAATTGCAACACTACCTCCATCGGCCTCTGTAGCATTTGGGTCACTTGATGGGGACTTACAGATGAATATTTTGCGACACGATCCAGAAAAATCTCATCTTCTACTGAGCATTCAATTCTCTGTCAAAAATTTCTTGAACAACTTTCTGTAGTTTGATGTGTTTCTTTCTTCTTTTTTTTAAGTGATAAATTTATTTCGGTTAAGATGAAACCCATTGCAAGCCTTTTTATATGTACATTCAACTAGCTTCTGGATACTAACTTCCGTTGGACAATACATTAAAGGCATTTCTGCAAGTTTCATACATCATCATTTCAGACTTTTACTACGTCATGTGAGGTCGGCGTTGCTTTGCTGTATCCTTCTCTTCCATAAATGCTTGTCCAGTGCTTCTTCTCTGAGCCACCCTTTCTCCCGTAGGTTGGCTGCTACCTTTTCTTTCTCTCTCAGTTTTGGTCTTCCTCTTCTCCTTGGTCCTTTGATTTCTAGGTCTTCAATTCTTCTCCCCACTTAGTAATCCCCTCTTATTAGCACATGTCCAAGCCATCTTAGCCTACTTTATCGAATCTTCCCTATGGACCCCACTTTCACTGTTTCCCTGATTTGCTCATTCCTTAGTCTATCCTTTCGTGTCGCCCCACTCATCCACCTTAAAATTCTCATTTCTGCCACTTCCATCTTTTTCTCTTGGGATTTTGCAATTGGCCAAGTTTCTGCGCTTTACAGCATTGCAGGCCTCACTATAGACTTGTAAAGCTTTCCGTTCTTTCTGCAGCTGAACTTCTTATCACACAGTACTCCTCTCAATTTCCTCCAGTTCATCCATCTATTATTTATCCTGCGCTATATTTCGGCCTCCAGACCTCCGTCACTTTGCGTCTAAAAACTTAGGTATTCAAATTTCTTGACCAGCGTCAGTTGTTCTCTTTGCAGGTTAAAACATAGACATTTAGCATCCTTCGTACACATATCCTCTGTTTTCATCCTGCCAATTTTCATTTCCTTTCCTCCAGAGCTTTTCTCCACTATTCAAGCTTGTTTTGAAGTGAAGTGCGTCCTGGGTGGGTTCAAAGATTACAACATCATCGGCAAACACCATGCTCCAAGGTGCCTCTTTTTTCACATCTTTGACTATTACATCCATGCCAAGGTCAAAGAGATATGGGCTCAAAGCCGGTCCCTGATGTTTCTTGAAGTTTCTGTGTCGAATAATAGTAAATGTTTGCCACTACTCAGCAACTGCTAATACTGTACTCACATTACAGGAGACTTTGTATAGTCTTTTATGGTGAATTGATTTTTATGGGATACTAATGTATAGTTTTCATTATTCATGATGATGCAGCGTACAGTTGTTTCTTATGAATCGTAGATAGATTACTAAAATGTGACTTACACGTTGATCGCTCGACCTCCCATACCCTCTGACAGTGGTATTATTTTCAAAATACATGATTCTGAATCCTCCATTCTCTCACTAATGTATTAAAGAAAATTTGTGATACACAGTATAAAAGTAGAGAGTGCTCGTCTTGTGATGTAATCTTCGTTTCTCATCTAGTGCGAATAAACAACGAAAGAACCATTACACTTCTTTAGGACGTTGCGGTGAGATTGGGACATTTATTTGCGAAGAGTACTCAAAAGTTATAGGCACCTATCATAGTAGAATTTAGGCATTTTTGATTACATAGTGAACATTCGCTATGTGTTGACCGATCATTGTAGATTACCAAACTACGAAAACCAACAAAAAGCTCTAATGTAATGAGGTAAACAGACAGCAGAAATCACGTGGTTTGTAGAACTTTTCTATAGGCATATGCGTTTATAAGGCCAGGACAAGATGTTGCCTGACTGAGGACTATCCGATTTTGAGGACACGAAATGACAGGATGTAACAGTGTTACAACAGGAAGTGCTTGGCTTCCCTGGGCGGATACTTGGCTGATAATACTGCAACGTATAGGCGGATTTGAGATATCTGCGTACAAGGTACAGTTTATAGTGAAACGGACGGGAGTGGAACATGCGTCCATCGGCAATGTGTCAGTGGCGTTGTCATGGCACTGTGTTGTCTGCACTGACAAAGGATAAAGTGTCGACCCGACGCAGTGCTATATCGGCCTCGGCGCCCCTGACAGCTTGGTTGAGCTGGGCGCAGTCCATCTGCGTAACTAATCTCGCTCGCGGCGGATCTCGAACGCACATCCGGTAGATCTGGAATGATGTGTCTGCAACAACCGGACGTGTTGCAGTACTATATGCAAACGAGTATTAGCGCCACTGGATTTGAGCCCTTCTACATGCTCTGTGTCTCACTATAAGAGGTCACCCGTGGTCGTCCCATCCAGACTGCAGCCATAACTTTATTCAGAGGGTGAACAATACAAAGGCGAAAAAAGTCTCCAGATAATAAAACGTAATCTTCTTCTCCTTCCGTTAAGACCTCTGTAGGACCACGGGAAGACCCTTCGTGGACTGCATTTTTCTCTTTTCTCTCAGAACCTCTTCATTCTTTCTTTTCTTCTCTCCCGCTCTTCTTCCGAGATCTTCAGTGTCATTTTCTCCTGTCGGCTTCACTGGTGACACTATACTCTTTTCCTGTATTCTTCTGTGTCGTAGATATCCTGCATATTGCTCGGTGTATATTACACTCCTGGAAATGGAAAAAAGAACACATTGACACCGGTGTGTCAGACCCACCATACTTGCTCCGGACACTGGGAGAGGGCTGTACAAGCAATGATCACACGCACGGCACAGCGGACACACCAGGAACCGCGGTGTTGGCCGTCGAGTGGCGCTAGCTGCGCAGCATTTGTGCACCGCCGCCGTCAGTGTCAGCCAGTTTGCCGTGACATACGGAGCTCCATCGCAGTCTTTAACACTGGTAGCATGCCGCGACAGCGTGGACGTGAACCGTATGTGCAGTTGACGGACTTTGAGCGAGGGCGTATAGTGGGCATGCGGGAGGCCGGGTGGACGTACCGCCGAATTGCTCAACACGTGGGGCGTGAGGTCTCCACAGGACATCGACGTTGTCGCCAGTAGTCGGCGGAAGGTGCACGTGCCCGTCGACCCGGGACCGGACCGCAGCGACGCACGGATGCACGCCAAGACCGTAGGATCCTACACAGTGCCGTAGGGGACCGCACCGCCACTTCCCAGCAAATTAGGGACACTGTTGCTCCTGGGGTATCGGCGAGGACCATTCGCAACCATGAAGCTGGGCTACGGTCCCGCACACCGTTAGGCCGTCTTCCGCTCACGCCCCAACATCGTGCAGCCCGCCTCCAGTGGTGTCACGACAGGCGTGAATGGAGGGACGAATGGAGACATGTCGTCTTCAGCGATGAGAGTCGCTTCTGCCTTGGTGCCAATGATGGTCGTATGCGTGTTTGGCGCCGTGCAGGTGAGCGCCACAATCAGGACTGCATACGACCGAGGCACACAGGGCCAACACCCGGCATCATGGTGTGGGGAGCTATCTCCTACACTGGCCGTAAACCTCTGGTGATCGTCGAGGGGACACTGAATAGCGCACGGTACATCCAAACCGTCATCGAACCCATCGTTCTACCATTCCTAGACCGGCAAGGGAACTTCCTGTTCTAACAGGACAATGCACGTCCGCATGTATCCCGTGCCACCCAACGTGCTCTAGAAGGTGTAAGTCAACTACCCTGGCCAGCAAGATCTCCGGATCTGTCCCCCATTGAGCATGTTTGGGACTGGATGAAGCGTCGTCTCACGCGGTCTGCACGTCCAGCACCAACGCTGGTCCAACTGAGTCGCCAGGTGGAAATGGCATTGCAAGCCTTTCCACAGGACTACATCCAGCATCTCTACGATCGTCTCCATGGAAGAATAGCAGCCTGCATTGCTGCGAAAGGTGGATATACACTGTACTAGTGCCGACATTGTGCATGCTCAGTTGCCTGTGTCTATGTGGCTGTGGTTCTGTCAGTGTGATCATGTGATGTATCTGACCCCAGGAATATGTCAATAAAGTTTCCCCTTCCTGGGACAATGAATTCACGGTGTTCTTATTTCAATTTCCAGGAGTGTAGTTCCTCCAATTTTCCTTTCCTTCGACCTTGATCCCCAATCCCAACCAGTACTTCCGAAGTTCAACAACCCACTTGGTTCCTGCCTTTCCTCTTGTCCTCCCTGTTGTTCCCACACTCTCTTCGTCATTCTGTCCATACTCATCCTAACTACATGTCCAGCAAACCTTGCCCTTTTGTATCTGATGTCCCCGGATATCGTTCTCATGTTCCGTTAAAATTCTTCCCTAGGTCTTCGCATCCACCTTTCTCCACCACTTTTGGGGCCTAGCATTTTTCTTAGTACTCTTCTCTCTTCTTTCTCTAGTTGTTCTGCCCCATTTCTTCCTAGTGTCATCGTCTCAGCAGCATATGATACTGCATTCCTCACCGTTGCCTTGTAGTGGCTTATCTGTGCCTTTGTGGATATATTATTTTTATGGTATATCTCTCTCGTCATACAGAAGGCTGACCTCATCTTCTTTGTTGTCTTTGCGTCTTCTTCCGTCTCAATTACTACTGCTATGTCGTCTGCAAAGGCTAGGCAGTCCACTTGAGCCCTGCTGTTCTTTTTGTCCCCCCCCCCCCCCCCCCCCCCCCCCATCGGTCTTTGGTATTCCCATTTTCTCGTTTATTGCTCTCCACTGCCTGGTCACTTCGTCCAGTGCTATATTGAACAACAATGGTGACCATCCATCTCCATGTTTAACACCAGTCTTGATCTCAAATTCTTCTGACAGTGCTCCTCTGAATCTCACCCTTGCTTTTGTGTCTGTCAGAATTTCTTTTATGAGTTCTTCTGTAGTTTCATCAAGTCCTCTGTTCTTCAGGATCCTAACAAGAGTCTGTCGGTCGATGGAGACATATGCCATTGTGAAGTCCAAGGTTATCACTTTTTATTTTATAAGACCCTATGTTCTACCAGTTGCTTCAGAATAAATATCTGTTCTATACGACATCTTCCCTTCCTGATCCCGCTTTGTAAACGTCAACTGTACTTTAGACCAGTTCTTTTACTCTCTTGAGCAATAGTTTTGACAGCACCTTGTTTCCGACCTTTAGTAGCGATATTCCACTTTAGTTGTTTGCATCTCTCTTATCGCTCTTCCATAAACTGGTACTACAATTGCACTCTTTCATCCTTCTAGTAACTTCTTTGTTCTCCACATCTGGTGGAATATCTTGGTAATGTTGTCTATTGCTTTGTTACCTCCCCACTTTATCATCTCGGCTGCTATACTATCTTCTCCAGTTGCCTTATTATTCTTTAGATCGCTTATGGCATGTTCAACTTCATCCCTGTTTCGAGGGCGTGGCTCTCTCCCAGTTCCAGATCGTCTTCACGTGGTTCGCAGTTCAGCAAGTCGTGAACGCAAAAATCAGACATTTCTCCTTCGCACTAACAGCCAGATCCCCTTTCTTATCTCTTACAGACAGTTCTCTACCTTGTATCCAATCAGACTCTTTTTGAATTCCCCGAAAAAGTGTCTGCTGTTGTTTTTCCTGAAGTTGGTCTCAATCTCGTACAGTTCCTGCTTTAGCTTCTATCTTCTGGTCCATCTTATTGTTCGGGCCGCTTTCTTTCTTGCTCCTAACAAGAATTCCAATTTTTCTGGGTCCTTCTTGCTGCTCCAGTCTCTCCAGGCTTCCTTGTGAGTCTCTACCGCTTTCTCACATTTCTTGTTCCACCAACAGTGCTTCCATTTCTATTTTTTCTTTCCCCATACTTCAGATTGTTTCGCCATATTTCGCCTCATGTTGTCACATTCATTGAACGATTCCATTCCTTCCTCATATCTGGATCGATTGTGTCTTAATTTGTTTCTGTCTACCTTTATGGCTGGTTCAAATGGCTCTGAGCACTATGGGACTTGACTTCTAAGGTCATCAGTCTCCTAGAACATAGAACTACTTAAACCTAACCAACCTAAGGATAACACACAAGAACTTGCGACTGCAACGGTCTCGCGGCTCCAGACTGTAGCCCCTAGAACCGCTCGGCCACCCCGGCCGGCAGTCTACCTTTATGTTTTCTGTTATTTTATTCGTCTGTGTCAGTCTGTCCCTGATTGGAATCCAAAGGCACTTAAATTTCTGAATGGTAGTGATCCAATTCTGTTCTTGTGTTCTTCCTAAAACCCAATGTATGTGATATAAATCTTCGATACGGAACCTCATGAAAAACCAAACACTTCAGCTAGCTTGGTTACAAAAGCACCCATCGTACGATCACCAACAATTTTGCCACGTTTTAGTTCACTTATTTCCAGCATACTGCACGCACAAGGGTGAATAACATTGAGGCGAATAAAGTCTCCACATAATGAAACCTAATGTATGTGGTATAAATCTTCGATACGGAACCTCATGAAACACTAAACACTTAAGCTACCTTAGTTACGAAAGCACCCATCGTACGATCACCAACGATTTTCGCATGCCGGCCGTGGTGGCCGAGCGGTTCTAGGCGCTACAGTCTGAAACCGCGTGACCGCTACGGTCGCAGGTTCGGATCCTGTATCAGGCATGGATGTGTGTGATGTCTTTAGGTTAGTTAGGTTTCAGTAGTTCTAAGTTCTAGGGGACTGATGACCTCAGAAGTTCAGTCCCATAGTGCTCAGAGTCATTTGAACCATTTTTTTAAAATTTTCCCGCGCTTGAATTCACCTATGTCCAGCATAATGCAAGCACAACTACGCGGAATACTGTTATGATCACACCTGTAACGTATTTAGGACATTGCTCAAGTGCCGTTTACGGAGAAGTACATCAGCGTTACCTATGTGATTGGCTAGCAACTGCATTTACGTACGAACTTCTTGAGAGACTCCAAATGTGTGACGACGCACAACTGCAATCTCCAGTTCAGGAGATGATTGATTCGTTGGAGGGGACCAAACAGCTAGGATATCGGTCCCATCGGATTAGAGAAGGGTGGGGTAATAAGTCGGCCGTGTCCTTTCAAAGGAACCATCCCGGCATTTGCCTCAAGCGATTTAGGGAAATCACAGAAAACACAAATTCGGATGGCCTAACGCGGTTTTGAACCGTCGTCCTCCCGAATACGAGTCCAGTGTGCTAACCACTGAGCCACTTCGCTCGGTAGTTCAGGAGTCCTACAATTCAGAAAGGAAACAACTGCTTGAGAGCGTTACCGTTTACGAGACAGTAAGTAATGAGCTGCCATATGACGTCTTCAATGATATAGCTTCAGTATTCTCATAGACAGCCAAAAGAGGCCTTCCAGAGCAAATTAAGCGTTCCCAGTTTAGAAGGATGTGACATACCGTGAAGAAGGAGGGCGAGGGGGGGTGACATGATATCGAAATGCAAAGAAATAGGTCCAGTAAACAGTCAGCTTATCTCTGTTTTCGAAGCTGAGTACGGGTCCGGAGTCTGAGAAAGAAATTCCTATAGGTAGTACGAAAAGGGCACTGGATGTAAAGTACCCAAGCCACTGACATTACTTGAGGTTATTCAAACACTTTCGTACTACTTATTACCTCCTCCATGTATTTTTGTATTTTAATAATAATTTTTATAATAATATCAAATTTCTTTCTTTGTTGCTTCTTTTCTATTTTCCTTACCACTTCTTCTACCTAATATTCTGTTGTTATTAATTCTCTCTTATTAGTATAAGTACGTTTTCTTTTATTTTGTAATTTTGATTTCCGGAGAGCATTTGACACGGTGCCCCATTGCAGCCTGTTAACGAGGGTACGAGCGTATGGAATAAGTTCACAGATATGTGAGTGGCTCGAAGGACCACTGTTGTTTTCTGTAGACATAAATGATTTGGCAGACGGGCTGGCAGCAATCTGCGGTTGTCTGCTGGTGATGCTGTGGTGTACGGTAAATTATCGAAGTTGACTGACTGTAGGAAGATACAAGATGACGTAGAAAAAATTCCATTTGGTGTGATGAATGGCACCTAGCTCTAAATGTGGGAAAATATAAGTTAATGCGGATAAGAAGGAAAAACAAACCTTTAATGTTCGAATACAACAGCAGTAGTGTATGGCTTGACACAGTCACGTCGTTTAAATACCTCGGCGTAACGGTGCAAAACCATATGAAATGGAAGGAGCATATGTAGACTGCGGTACGGAAGGCGAACGGTCTACTACTTTTTAGTGGCAGAATTTTAGGAAAGTGTGGTTTATTTGTAAAGGAGAACGAATTCAGGACACTGGGTCGACGTATTCTTGAATATTTTTCCAGTGTTTGTCATCCGTACGAGGTAAGACTGAAGAGGCGGGCTGCTTGATTTGTTACCGGTTAGTGTTACTGAGGTGCTTCGGGCACGCAGATGGGAATCCCTGGATGGAAGGATCATTCTTTTTGTACAACAAATTTGAGAAAATTTAAGCCGACTGCAGAGTTATTCTACTGCCGCAAAGATACACTACACGTAAGGACCACGAAGATGAGATACGAGAAATTAGGGCTCGTTTCTCCCTTTCTCTATTTGCGAGTGGAACAGGGAAGGAAATGATTAGTAGTGGTACAGGAACCCTTCGCCACGCACCGTACTGTGGCTTGCGGAGGATAAATTAGAAATATTTAGCTTGTAGCTAGTTTTTCGAAGAAACAAGTACAGAGGGATGAGGTCACCAGTCTATTTCAAGTAGTTCAAGAAATAACCGACTATAAAATCCTGTATCCTTTGTTTGGATGTCTCTATGGATACGTCCGAAAGACAATAAATAAATAAATAAAGCGTTAAGAAATAACAATAAAGAATTTCTTTGTACGAAATGAGATTCAAGGCAAAAGTCCTTTAAGGACTTTGAGTGACGGAATAAATCATTATAAAATGTAAAAAAGTGTGCATTCTATGACAGGTCAAATTGAGATGGAGAACGCAAAATAAATTAAAAGTTATTGAAGCTCACTGTATACATTTAGGCTCCTGAGCACGGTCAAGGTACGTTAAAAGTACTTTAACATACAGCCACTTACATTTGGAACATAAACAAAAGCAACGCGTTTCTAGAACCAATTTCCCATTGTCTGGCTCTCTAGGTTACACTAACATAAACATTCACTTAAAATGCATACAGGATCAAAACATAAAAACAAATAAAATTAGCCAGGCATGAAGTCTTTGTCTCAATATAAAAATGGTAACACCCCAGTCACTGTTCCGCTTATGCATGTCACAGCCATCCACCAAAGCGTTTCTCCCGTAAGGCGGTAAACACCGGGCGCATTAGTTGCCTCCCTGTACACCGCTAGTTCGTAAAAAAAAATGTGTACGGCTCTGACAGATTAAAACAGACCTAAAAAACTATGGAAGAAGTCATTATTATTCTCGCCATTGTGTACATAAAGTACATTACCATTGCCATATGATGAGAGCTTGCCTCCCGAAACCCATTTCTGTGGATTAACTTCATAATGTTAGCGGTTGTATACAAAAGTGTCTACAACGATTATCTTAACAATCACTACCTCCGGTGACTATGGGAAGTATTAGAATGCTCCAGGCTACTCGGAATCCAGAAACACTGTGCTGCTGTTGGTGGTCACAAAACAAGGTGTTTTCTACTTTCACATTATGGGTGATTACCTTAACAATCGCTACCTCCTGTGACAATGGACAGTATCAGAATGTCCAAGGTTACTAGGACTAAAGAAACACTGTGCTATTGTTGGTGGTAACAGAGCAAAGTGTTTTCTACTTTCACTTTATAACTGGAAAACAGTGAAAACGTCAGCGTTATAGGCATTGCACAGGTTTTAAGTGACATTTTCATTTCTGAACGTTGGTCAGCCATAGTGTGTTTTCTGTTCATAGAAAAGCAAAAATATGTATACAGCAATAATGATATTTATTACAATTAAAAATGCAGTCGTGTGTAATCCAGGCTGCAAGCAGCAGAAGTAGTTAATGAAAGAACAAAGGTCTTAATTAGTAAGTAGCTAATTTACATTAATTCAGTAAGTAGTGTAATTGTAATAATTAGGGAATTAGTTGCTAATAATATTTTCCTAAAAAGCTTATTACATAAAATGACGAAACAATTTCACAAACAAAACTGTATTATAAATAAATACAAGGATATGGTCTTTTTGAGTTTACTCGTAAATCACAAGTAAATAAACAAAATTCTTTACACCATTACGTACCTTGCCTTCTGCAGGCTCCCACGTACCAGTGTTATTTGTGCTTACTCTTGTACCAATGGATCGAAGTCGTTCGCTATTCTACCAGTAATCTACGCTGTTACTAACTGTGGAAGGTTGGTTCTTTCGCCGTTTATTGTAATTTCTTTATCGCTTCATGCAATCTTCAACATTTTTGCTCGGTGTCGATAATTTCCTAGGCTGCGTTCATTAACTGCCGAGCTCAAAGGACAACATGAAGCCATTTCTAGTCGCGTTCCTCTCGTTAGCGTTCAGTCTTCATTTGGCTGGAGGGAAGGAAAGCAGGAAGATTTTTGTTAAACATCCCGACGGTGACGAATTTATTACAGATAGCAGTTAATCTATACACCTGCTAATCTCTCTTGGGAGAGACCTCTTTTAATGCTCCGAACATGACCGTGCTTACCTTACCTGGCTTCAAACATGAAATTTCCAAATACATCCTTGCGGCAAATCAGGTTAAATGTGACCGATAATGAGCAATTGTCGGCGACTAATGCTACTATCTATGTACTTCAGTCATGTCCTTTTTCTCCACAGTAATTCTGACGTTACCGCTTGAAATTTCCCTTCCTCAGGCGAATTATTTCGTTAACTCTGCGGCGATATGGTTTGTTGTCAGCCCAAGAATTTTCCACAAACCTTTCGTTGCCATTGTTCTGCAGTACATGTCATCCCTGAAGAAAACGAAAGATGTTGCTTCCACCAGAAAAGCTTTTACATAAACCGGTGGCACTACATAAAACTACAGGGTTCAAGTCTCAGGTCTGACCAACTACTGAGCGAAAGAAAGTCAACGAAAGGAATCCCGAGATATTGTCACACTTTGAATACAATTTCAACAACCAAGTTCCTAATATTTTGGAGTTAAAGCACTCTCATTAGCCAGGTTACCGTACGCACCCTATACAGTTACAACAGAAATACACACGGACTGTCTTGGTACTGAAATCTCGCTCAGTGCTTTGCAGACTGATAACTTTGAACCGTCAGTTCTAGACCACGGTTTGTACAATATGCCAAGTGGATTTTGGTTATTCAAAAAAGGTTTCAGTTCTCAAAAAATGTGGAATCTGCACATTCGTCTTATAACCGTTCACTCGTAAATACTTTCCGATACTCCAAGATCTTTTTTCACTCATAATCTCTCAAAGGAAACCATCTTTCCAGAGGTCATTATTAGCACATCCTATCTGTATGATGTTCGAGATCCGAATCCTCCAGAGCCCACAATACATGTCGCCATACAAAGTGTGTGCGAAGGCACTTTTTTTCTGTTTGACTGGGAACCATCATAGCCAATGGGATTTCAATTCTAATCATCACCACTTGCATCTTCTACCTTTCACCTGCTGCAGTCACTACAGACGCCTACTTCAGCGGCAACACAGCAGACAGGCCAGCGATGCGGGTTGCCATTTCCGCGGGGAAGTCCGGGCGATATAAGAATGTTTACAAGCAAGTATCACAGTTAACAACAAACAAGTAGGTCGGTCAACGTCCATCAGAGGGCATCAACCAGTAGCAGATGAAGGGGGCGTGACGATCGACAAACTATTTCCTGGCGATTACGTGTGTGCAAATAATCCGCGGAAATATCCTTCCGCTGAGCCGTTCAGCGGACAGTTCTTGACTCGCCGAGGACGGAGAAGATCGCCCGGTCCCCCTCCTCCTTCCCCCCCCCCCCCGGGTGTGCCACGTCTATCATTAACTGTTATACGAGTATAGAGTCGAAGGGAACTCTGATTACAGGAATTAGTTGTTATCTGCTGGATCTGCAGGAGTGATCCTTATTGTCGTGTTGGTTTTCAAGAGTGTGTTACTGTTCGAGGTTTATTGAAGTTTCCGTAATACATAAGATGGAAAATCGAATTGGTTCTTGCTCTGTAGATTTAGCGGCATCAATCGCATTATCCAAATGTCTTTAGATCAGTTTATTAAGTAATTACTTTTGAAAACTGAGTAGTATCAAATTAATCCTTTCTTTACATGACTGAAATGTTGAAGTGGGTGCTTATACCATAAACGTCTCACAGATCACAAATTTCCGCATTGAATGTGACTCACACGTACGATACAGTTCCACGTTCTCAAGCTTTCATTACAAAGCTACTTCATAAATAAAAGTATGTTCATGTGTCATAAATATAACATACACAGACACACATGGTCCTTCATACACTCGAACAGCAGGATACATGCTACTTGCGCTATTTTACATGAAGCAAAATGCTAATGAAAATAAAAATATTACGAATTCCTTCTTACTGTGAACCTAGATACATCGTTTCTCTGGTGAAGTTGCACCATTTGTTGGAGTAAAAACGTGACACTTTGCCTGCATGAAGTTACTAGAGATATATGTAGGAACGATATATGGTACCACGATATACCTCCTAATGTCATGGTGAGACATTTTCTTTCTAAATTCTCTACCTCTATGCAAACGTTGAAAGATCTAACATTCCGAGTTTTTAAAGACATGTTATTCTACTTCTTTCACTTTTTCCAGTCTTTGTTCGTGATCCTAAGACATCTAGATTAGGATCTACTTTATTTCTGTATTGTTGTTACAAAGCATACAGTAATTGCTAGAAAGAAATTGATATTGAGTGGAGCTTTAGCAAAGTTTCTGTAGAACGTCAAATTAAAAACACCTTCAGCGTCTATAATTCAAATTTTGTTTTACATATGTGACCAGCTTCGACGTTTCACAACACCATCTTTATGCCCCCGACCGAAGTTCGGGAAGAATCCAACCTCATGTATACTCGAAATAGGAGCTAGCATTCAGTAACTAGTATTTGTAGACTTTTTTTTAACAATGAAATTCCTTCATTCATCAACTACAGACTGCTTCCTTAGCATCACCTTCATGTCCCTATTCAAAAGACACAATGGACACATCCAAACACTGGCGCTCGTACAATAAGTGCTGTATACTGAACGTGCTGCCGTGGAGTTTTATTTATTCGACGTGTACAATCAAAACGCACGAAAACAAATGTTATTGTTAGCCAATCAGGTCATTGTACCCGCAGATTCCTGGAACCTGCCAGAGACAGAGGCACCAGACGTGCTCCTTTGGTTTCCTTGAACCCAACAAAAGTAGCTTTTGCTCACTTTGATTAGATTTATCACATCCGAAAAAGGCACATTTTAACTGGAAGTGAGCAACTGAAGAAGTAACTGACAGACCGACAGATGTCTAAGCATTACCGCATTTTAGCGCGTTCTAATACTTGAAATTACGCGCAACGATCTGACTTGCCAACTTCAGTGCTACATAATTCGGAAACGGCGCAATGTATCGAATTCTTTTCTTACCAAATATTTGTAGCACAACCTAGCCTGCAACGCACTTAAAAACTTTTCAGACTAATTCTTACCACCCCGTACACCCATCTTCTTTCCTCGGGTAAGGCCGTTGCAATTTGGTAAAAAGGGCCTCCTAATCTTGGGCCATATTCCAACCACGCATCCTTTAGCCACATGCTGTGCAGACATTGTCTACTCTCTATCACGGGCGGATGTCAGGATTTTCGTTTCATTGGCTCTAGAATCACTATACCAAAACATTTCTGTGGCTGTTGTGTTGTAACGTCCAGATACCGATTTGACTGCAGTTTTATTTCCGGTGTCAAGTGACGGGTGCAGTTCCCTTACAGATAAGATGGTGCAGAAATTTATATGCGATCTCTTCAAAACCATATGAATCCAACAAACGTGGTCTTCTTTTGGCATCTGCGATCTTATAAAGCTGTAATAGCTAAGGGTCTGATAACAAACAGGAGACTTTCATAGTGTTATATTCTGTAGTTACAATGTTGGGACTTCCCTAGCGTACTGTGTCGCGAAAACAGTTCATTGTCTGAAGCAAAGGTTTTAATGTCACGTTGGATCCGGCGATGACAGATACGTGAATTAAACATATACTTTTTTCTTGTATTTGTATTGTTTATAGTATAACTCATCTCTCACTGGATGCAGAAGCATTTTTCTTGAACATTGAAATAAATAGCCGTATTGCATTAGCGCTCTGTCTTTTTAAGAGAATTATCACCTCGCACTTCTTTTCAAATACGGTATGTTTTGTTATTAAAATTACTGAGTGATTAAATATAATGTGGGTCATATTACATTAGGGCCAATGAATTTTTTAAGCTCCCTGTACCAGATAGCCGGCCGTTGTGGCCAAGCAGTTCTAGGCGCTTCACTCTGGAACCGCGGTGCTGCTACTGTTGCAGGTTCTAATCCTGCCTTGGGAATGGATGTGTGTGGAGTCGTTAAGTCAGTTAGGTTTTAGGTCTATGGGGCTGATGACCTCAGATGTTAAGTCCCATAGTGCTCAGAGCCTTTTGGACCATTTGTACCAGATATTAGATGCCTCCTTCAATGAACACATCGTTTAGTTTTAAGTGCTGCAAATAATATTGAAGTGGGAAGTGTTGATGTGACCTTCCACAGCTGCAATATGTCATAGCAGTGAAGTGGTGTGTATTTGCCAGTTAGTTCTGTAGAATGAATGCAGTAAGATGAGTCGAATTGGAGACGTGACAGAATGGCAAGAAGGCTATATCACGTTTGGACGGTTCCATGATTGCTTGTTTCCACTCTTCCCTCTCCGGAAGATTCTTTTAATTTCAGTATACCCTTGCGACGGTACCTAACGGAATGTATTAAGTAGTTGTTCTTCTAATCAGCATCCCATACTAGCAAGGGAGTTGCACTTTTATCTGTGGTTAATCGTACTTTAGGTACCTGGTCTATGCACGACTCTGTGTAAGAAGAATAGTTCGATATATTGTGGAGCCGCGAACGTCTGCTTTCATGCCTCACGCTAATTTCCTGCAAACAATAACCTGTAGCTGTAATCCTACAGTCAAACAGTCTTGACACTGGATAGAATTACGAGTTGATAAAATACGAAATAAAAGTTGAATAAATAAGTTAAAAAGAGGGTTCTATTCTAAAGTCTATAATTCATGTAGATGACAGAGAGTTATGTTGGATAATGTTTATTCAAGAAAAAACTTCTCAGATCATGAGGAAGTGGGCCTATGAAATTCATTTGAAATACTGACAGAAACACCATAAAAATGCAGTAATGTTAGCTGCGAACGTTATGAGAATGCCAGAATATTCCCCAAACTAAATAGTCATCAATGATATGTAAATACTAAGTCAATTTCGTAATTACAATACACGAAGCATTCACCACTCAAAACAGTTCAGAGTTCAACGTGATAGTTTACAAGTTAACACGTGCAGAGTCATACTCTGGCAATTCTCCATTCTATAAATCAAGCGGAAAAATTAAAATCGTACGCTTCAGCTCATTCAGGTCTCTCATGAGTTAAAGTACATTCTAACGTTAAAGAATGGTAGAGGTTGTTCACCACTAAATAAATCACCTATACGACCGAATCATACATGTTACATTAGGCAGATCTGCCAGCTTTAAGAACTTGACATAAAGTGTCCATAACCGCTCCCTTGAGCTATTCACTAGGAAAGTCCCGGTCTCCACTTGACTGCCGAAGCGATCCGTTACCCCTTGCATTTTGAATGGCTGATGTCTATCCCCTCCAAAAATATATCGTTCTGAAGCTCTACAAGAAATGATTCGATTTAACATAATCAATTCCATGACTAAACAAATATATTACAAGAATATTAAAATAAAGAAATTTTATAAACATTCAGACGCACTCAAACCATTGACAATAATTATTCATAGAGGTTTATCCATAAATAAGAAAAGCCAGTATTCTTGCACAAGTGTGCTCACGATAAAGCACAACAGATTTTCGTTATATATTGATTAAACAATTGTTTAGGCATGCTTATCGGAAACGTCTTTTGGCACTGTTTTGCAAAGGTGGTGTCAGCTAACACATGTGATTGACCGCTTCTTAAATTATCACGGCTTTTTAATAGCACTTGCAGTAAACATTCAAATAAAGTTACTGGGAAAAAACTTTTCGTTAAACAAGTACACAAGTATAACAATATATGAGGCATTATTACTGTGTTCATTTGCTGTGTAACTGTGGAGTATATGATGTTCTGACAAATCATTTGCATAATAAAAAAAGATAAAAGATGTATAAGTCAGTACTTCAAATATCTAAAAATGAATGACTTTCATGGAAGATAGTATCGTGCAATGCTGTCATTTGAGATATCGTTGGTTGAAATCGCATGAAGCGTTTAAGAGCTGTTAATCTAATATAAAGTTTCGTTGTGAAAATGTTTATTCATTTTGAAATATTAACTTTTGTCTTTACGTATATAGACTGAAGTCTATATATGCATAAAATCATATCTGTATGAGACCAGTAAAGTCTCTCGAGTTGTGTCACTTCAAACGTTTAACTTTCGTTGTTTTGAGGATATTTAATTATTGTTGTGTCATTTGATGCGCCTCATCTTCCTGTGATCGCTGATGCATTCAGATTTGTATTAATATTTGACTGTAAAACATTATAGACTCTCTGAAAGCTTGCCTGAAGGTCCGCCATTACTGGTAATTCCGCATTCTGGTATGCGAGCCGCCATTTTCAGATCTACGCACATCTGGTCTTAGTCCCGGGCTGTCCTGGAGCGGCCGCTGGGTTCTGCTATCAGCCCCAGGTCCGCTAGCGTTCACCAGTACATCAGATACACGTTGCCTCGCAGCAGTTCTGGGAGGCCGATTGACTCATCTAAATGAGTGTATCGTTACACTCTTGATCACTGCATGAGTGTTCTGGCACGAAACGCTCATTTTACTCTATTTAACATTTATGATTGAAGTCCAGTTTGGTGCAACTTTTGCTGACAGAAGCCTAATACCTTCAGAGCTTCACTGCACTAATAACGCTCTGAAATAAGCCTGTCAACCCAGAAAACAAATTAATTATATGAGGTCACCAAACATGTACGACGTGCTACGAATTTTTACAATGTAATCAAGAGATTTCAGCTGCGAGTCATCTCGCTATTCAGCAACGGGATCTTCTTGGAGCCTGTTCTTACGCGAAAGGACATACCATGGTCTTGGATTTCATTAACTTTTTGAAAGGAATTGTTTCATAATATTATAATTTTACTATTTAATGTTAATTGCAAATAAACGCATCCTAATGGCATCCTGGACCTTATTTCAATTAAATTAGCTACCCGCATGACCAGTTAAAACCACAGGACGCCTGTTTGCACTTCTGAAGTAGCCAGTGCTTTACAGGAACTGCTTAGACGGACAACATCTACGAGAGCTTCACAATGCACACTAATTCATTAACACAATCCATGAAGGCTTCACTAGTTTACTGCCCGTCACCTGTACCAAATTTTGCGGAATCGCAAGGGTGCCGCGAACAGCTTCGCTCGTTCTTTTACCTTTCTTACATGTAGGAATCACCAATGCTGTTTTTCTGTTGCTTGGGAATCCGCGCTGGGCCAGCATTTCGCGATAGATTCAAGTGAAAGTAAGGGGCTAATGCCGCACGGTAATATCTATAAAACTGAACTGGGATTCTATCTGCAGCTGGCGACTTATTTGTTTTCAATTCTTTCACTTGCTTATCTATGCCATGGATGCTTATTTCCTTGTCCTCTATGCGGGATTCTGTGCGAATATCAAACGACGGTACTTTTGCAGGATCCTCTTGCGTGAATGAATTCCTAAACGTGATACTTAGGGGACTGATGACCACAGCAGTTGAGTCCCATAGTGTTCAGAGCCATTTTTTAAGCGTGATATTTAAAACCTCAGCTCTCCTTTTGCTGTATTCTGTTGCTACGTCAGACTGGTTAACGAGCGACTAGATAGTAGCCTTAGACCCGCTTAGTAATTTTACGTATGACCAGAATTTTCTCATTTGTAAGAAAATGGAACACCTAAAGCCGTACGTATGTTGTTATGTTGTTATTTATAGTGTAGTTACCAGTTTCGGCGCTTCAGTGCACCATCTTCAAGCCTTAGTTGATGCTGAAGGGGTTATCACGCTCCATACATACGGTGCTTCAGTGGACTACGACTGGTTTACGAAGATTGAACAGTTGACGGCTGGGGAGACGACGTCTCAGTTACAGGTAATCTGCGTAAACCAGTTGTTGGCCATATATGCGTCGTTATATGGATCGTGATAACACCTTCAGCGTCAACTAAGAAATGAAGATGGTGCATTGAAGTGCCAAAACTGGTAGCTACACAATTAATCAACACAAGGACGTCTCTAGGTGTTCCATTTTCTTATAACAGTGAACGGCCGTAGTACTCCTGGCACAAGGATGGACATACAAAACCTAGAATTTTCTGAGGTACTTGTTAAGATTTATCGCCAAAGTACGACACTGGAAGCTGTTAAATACTCCGAGCACTGATGATCTTACGGACACACGTTTTTCTACTAACTTTTGTCTTCTATATTTACGCATTATTTTCTGAACCGAGAGGGAAATAATCTGTTTCCTCAGCCTTTTCCAAATGTGATTATTAAATCGACTTCAATACTTAATCCATCTACTTTGCCCATACATCACCAAGGCGCGAGTTGCAGTCTGTTTAAATTTTGCTCATAAATCCTCTGCGTCCGTCAGACTGGAAGTAAACCCTGTCCATTCACTGTCTAAGTGGGATATAACAAGTGGTCATGTCCTTTTTGTAGCATAAGTACTCTTCTGGTCTTCGTCATGGATTTAATAACTTTAGTTTTAAGCGCTATGACGACGTTCTGATTACTAATCTCTCTATACCATCATTGTCGACAAGGGCATCCTTGTTCGTAGCTGCAAGGGCTAAAATATTTACGGATTGTCTAACCAATTATTTAAGGCAGTTTTTGGAACACGTGTTCAAAAGTACTTCGCCAGACTCTCTGGCCATACCACCTGCAGAGAATCTGTAGACTACTTTGTAGATTCTACGCTCGCAGGTTCGATTCCTGCCTCGAGCATTGATGTGTGTTCTACCTTCTATGGGACTGATGAACTCAGACGTTATGTCCCATAGTGCTCTGCGCCATTTGAACTTTGTAGATTAAAGTCGTCCCCAACTAAAAGTATATGGTTCTGATATTTCAGCGTTACTGACCGAGGAATTTCTTTGAATGATTCTATAACTGTTACGATGGAATCAGATGGCCGGTAAAAACATCCGCTAATTAACTTGAGTCTACTCAGGGCTGCTGCTTGTGTCCAGATAACTTCACAGTTAGACTCAATTTAGACCTCGCTTCAAACAATATTTATGTCGATACCAATGAACACTCCCCCTCCTACGGAGTCTTACCCATATTTTAGATATACTTTCCATTCCTCGCTAAATATTACTGAGCTTGTCTATTTCGGGTTTCTGTCAGCTCTTGGATTCAAGAACAACTTGAGTCCGACAACTTTCCCACAGGGCAGTAAATTCATAGACTCGTTTACGAGTACTTCGACAATTTACTGATAAATTTTTGACAGTCGAAGTGTCTCTGCTGTACAACGTTAGTTTTCGCTTTCTACGTACCTACTAACGAGCGTTCATTAGAGGAGCTTAACCTACCGCCTGAGGCCAACAGCCTCCACCCCATCCACTAAATGCTGTAAGAACCGAAGATGGCCTGAGAAAACCAGCGACGTGCCTCACTGGCGCCGACATGAGCAACATGTTACAGCCTGCTATATCCTACACCCTAAATAGACACAGTCAGGGCGTCCACCGTATCATGGATGTGGCCACCCCGGCTGACACACCGAGTGCACTTTGGAAGCTGTTACCCCAAAGGTGCAGAAGGCCCCTAACATTGGAGCTCTCGATAACTAATGAACCCCTTGCCCTTTGTGTCTGCTTATATCCTGCTGATGGGGCGACCACGTGTCCACTCACAGAGTGAATAGGCGAGGCCGTACGACCAGCCTCAACGTGGACTCTCAGCCTCGAGTGTCCGGTGCGCTGGAAAGCGTCCCAATAGCAGAGCTCACGAGCGAAACAGGTCACCTGGGGTCACATCCTGAGGCAATGGCCTGCAGAAAGTTTCCCGTGGCCGTAAGCATCTCCAACTGTACTCATACTGTTGCCAACACCTCCTGCGTCTGCACACTGCACTGAATTTGTGAACTGCTGTTCTCCGGACGCTTCATGAACGAGGCCGGCAGCTTGCTGAGCTGTGGTTAACGCTCACTGCGTTGCACGTTACCATTAGTCAAACGCAATACTACACAAACGCTTTATTACACTTCCCAAATGCAGACATAGGCAAAGCATTTAAGAATTAAACTTTGGAAACACACAGAGACACGCCAGTAATTTAATAAGTAAGCTATGGATAAAAACAGGAAAGATTGCTAGTCTCCTCTTGCTTCACGAACGAAGGCTCGCCCCACTCTATGGCTCTTATACACTATGTGATGAAAAGTATCCGGACACCCCCAAAAACATACGTTTTTCATACCATATGCATTTTATAATTGACATCTTGGGTTGTCGGTTGTTCTGCCGGATATCAGGTCGCATCTGATGAATGTTACGAGCTACGTGACCCTGAGACATTCTCAGGTCGCACCTGATGAAGGTTACGAGCTACCTGACCCAAGTATCTTCCAAGTACGACGCTGATATCCGGCAGAACACCCGACAACCCAAGATGTCATTAGATCGCCGGGAAAGCCTGTAGAGTTACATTTTATTATTATTATGTCGTGTGACTAGGGCCTCCCGTCGAGTAGACCGTTTGCCGGGTGCAAGTCTTTCGATTTGACGCCACTTCCGCGACTTGCGCGTCGAAGGGGATGAAATGATGATAATTAGGACAACACAAAACCCAGTCCCTGAGCCGAGAAAATCTCCGACCCAGTGGGGAATCGATCCCAGGCCCTTAGGATTGACATTCCGTTGCGCTGAACACTCAGATACCGGAGGCGCACATTAAGTGCATTTGTGATGCCACCTATGGGAAGGTACTCCACATCAGCGAACTCATTAGTCATTGGACATCGTGAGAGAGCAGAATAGCGCACTCCATGGAATTCACGGACTTCGAACGTCGTTATGTGATAGGGTGTCAGTTGTTTCATATGTCTTTACGCGAGATTTCCACATTCCTAAACATCCTTATGACCACTGTTTCCGATGTGATAGTGAAGTGAAAACGTGAATGGACACGTACAGCACAAAAGCGTACAAGCCGACCAAGTCTGTAGACTGACAGAGACCGCCGACAGTTGAAGAGGGTAGTAACGTGTAATAGTCAGACATCTACCCAGACCATCAGACAGGAATTTCAAACTGCATCAGAATAATCTTCAAGTACTATGACAGTTAGGGGGGAGGTGAGGAAACTTGGATGTCATGGTCGAGCAGCTACTCATAAGCCGGTAATTGCCAAACGACGCCTCGCTTGGTGTAAGGAGCGTAAACATTGAACGACTGAACAGCTGAAGAACGTTGCGTGGAGTGACGAATATCGGTACACAATCTGACGATACGATGCCCGGGTGTGGATATGGAGAATGCCCGGTGAACGACATCTGCCAGGATGTGTAGTGCCAACAGTAAAATTCGCAGGTGGTGGTGTTATGGTGTGCTTGTGCTTTTCATGGAGGGGGCTTGCACCCCTTGCTGTTTTGCGTGGCACTATCACAGCACAAGCCTACACTGATGGCTTTTCGGCCGCGGTGGTCTCGCGGTTCTAGGCGCGCAGTCCGGAACCGTGCCACTGCTACGGTCGCAGGTTCGAATCCTGCCTCGGGCATGGATGTGTGTGATGTCCTTAGGTTAGTTAGGTTTAAGTAGTTCTAAGTTCTAGGGGACTGATGACCACATAAGTTGAGTCCATAGTGCTCAGAGCCATTTGAACCATTTTGAACCTGATGGCTTAGGCACCTTCTTGCTTCCCACAGTTGAAGAGGAGTACGGCGATAGTGATTGCATCTTTCTACACGATCCAACACCTGTTCATAATGCACGGCCTGTGGTGGAGTGGTTACACGACAATAACATCCCTTTAATGGACTGGCCTGCACAGAGTCCTGTCCTGAATCCTGTAGACACCTTTGGGATGTTTTGGAACGCCGGCTTCACCGACCGACATCGATACCTCTCCTCAGTGCAGCACTCCTTGAAGCATTGGCTGCCATTCACCAAGAAACCTTCCAGCACCTGATTGAACGTATGCCTGAGAGAGTGGAAGCTGTCATCAAGGCTAAAGGTTGGCGAATACCATATTGAATTCCAGAATTACCGTTGGAGAACGCCACGAACTTGTAAGTAATTTTCAGCCAGGTGTCCGGATACTTTTGATCACATAGTGTACCTGCCGCAGGAAACTGCAACTAAACATTCCCCTACCCGTCGACGATGTGTACGTGTACGAATTCCCACTGACCTCCGAACATGTCTTCCGTGTCTACACTTTCTTTATCAGGCAAGGTACGTGAAGCTGTATGTTCAACTGCCTCCCACCCCTGAACAGAATTCAGCGGCCAAATGAGACTTCTGCCTTGGCCATGTTACCCCTAGCCTAAAATTGTGAGCTAATGCTTCTGACTAACTCTCGCAGCTTAAAGTCTTTCTTTGAGCTCCGCAAGACATACCGCGCGTGACTACTCAGAGATAATGATGTAGGCAACCAGACACTGCCATCAGGGAAACGAAACAGCGGACAAATGAGAGTTGTGCTTGCTCCTTTATGTGGCAAGATAGTGCAGATAGTCATTTGTGTCAAATTCATTTAGTATTTCTTGTCCCTCATTCCTATTACCAACTCAATATTCTGTCGTAACAATTCCATCCCCCACTATCGCGTTCCAGTCATCATAATTATTAGAATACCGCGTTTTTTACATACTACATTACGCGTTCAATATCCTTCCATACTTTCTCAATAAGTATGTTCAAATGGATGTAGACTGCAGCAACTACGCCCATGATAACCTCTCGAAATTATTCTTCGGACTAAGGACCTTATCAACATTGATGGCGCGAAGAGGAAGTTGATATTTTGCTTGCATACACATTTTGTTAAGCCAGAGAATAGAAAAGGAGAAGAAATATTTCTTAAGTTAGCGCTAGTACAGCTACAGACGATACCAAGTAGAGATGGTGACATAGCTATACATAATGAAAGAATCAACACTGTGAGTCATTCGCGTGAACAAGAACAGGGTGCTACATCGGCGCCAAGCACCAAGCACAAGTGGCAGAAGTTACACAATCAGAGAAAAGTCCACTGTGACAGTGAGACAGAGATGCATTCTTTAGCTCTTGTTGTATTAAGCGACATGAAATACGTAGGACGCAACAACATCTACCAGAGACTTGACAGTCCAGATAAGAGCCTGTAACAAGTTGCCAAGCAAATACAGGACCACTGAAATCTAGTAAAGAAGAAGTGCCACATTCGTTCATAACAAACAGAGCCTCAAATCCGTGCCTACTGCCACTCCCCATAAATGCCCTAGTTTTTTCTAGTGACATTCATGTATTATATGTTACAGCACTTATGAACACACTGCTGGCAGTTCAATAGATGACAGCATCCAATTTACCATGACCTGCCACTCATGGGACTTCGCGCTGATCGCCTACCACATCAGTAATGGATGAGAGGCTCTTCCGATGCCTCTATTCACGGTAATTAGGAATAAATAGAGTGGTACGCTTCTCAGATTAAAAATCCTCGGAAATAACTCAGCGTGCGTAATTTTAGAGATAACGCTTCCTCGCTCCTCTCTGCTGCGTCCACGATTTTCAGAGATTCCGAAGTATTATCCAGTTATCCTTCCGGCCCCACTACAAAACCGGCTGGCCGCCGCTGTATTGTGCTTCAGCGCTCAGGTGCCCCAATTGTCCGTCTTGGCTACTTTCTGTGTCAAGCAAGACCAACAAACCTTTGCGAGCTTTTCCACCCAGGACTTGACTTGTGCCTACCGTTTCATTCCCAATGGTGTTCCAACCTCTACTAGTATAGGCATTCATTCATTACGCCGTTTTGATAATAAAGACATTCCATCACCTTTCATGCGATAAGCGTTAACAACTATTTATTAGGTGTACGTGACAATGTCAGTCTTCTTTAAATATTCATATATATATGATGTACAACCTATAAAATGATACCTAATTCCGGTTGTAAATCATGGAAAAGTATGTATATGAGTGCTTGTAAGGTGCGAAATTATAGCCACCTTACAGTTTCATAACACTATCCTGACAACAATAGAGGGGTTTCCACTTTGCACCCCTATAATTCAAATCAAATAGGACACAGCAAAATAACAATCGATGGTTTCCGTAAGAAATTTATCTTTGGTATTACAGCCACGTTTCTTTGTGGTACAGTGAACACCTCCTGCCGAAGGTTCCTACTTAGGATTTATTTTTTCAGATAAATTTGTGTTGACGAAGAATGGGTGGCTGGCTCTTAGTTTCAACCGCCAACCTAGAGGAGTATTTTCAGCCATGGTTGATCACCATAAGGAAGCAAGATTCACCACGCCCCACCCCTGAGTTGTTTGAAGAAGTTCAAGGAAATCGGAAATACACTCTCATCTCTCGAACATACATCGAGAGTCGAGGAAAAAAAAGAAGAAAGTACGTGTTTTTAAGGGAAATGATGCTGTAGGCAACCGCTGCAAGGCATATTCAGTGAACATTCGCGAATAAAGAGTAAACAGAAAGCCGTGTAGTGCGTTCACGACTTATCAGAATTTAAAGTCTGATGGTTAGATGGCCATTTGCTTTTTAAGAAAAATTCTGGAACAGAACGCCAGAGGACGTGTGAATCTGTTTGCTTTGGATAGCTGGGGACAACAATGGTCTGATAATACGGAGATCATTTATCAGCAGTGATACATTCGTGTCAGTATTCTGTAAGCTAGCGTCGGTGCCTCGACCTGTGGTGTCAGGAGGTTAATTGGCGCGTTGCCAGTGGGCATCTGTTCCGCATGAGCAGCTATTGCCACTGTTAGCAAGCGTGGGACAGAGGTTGGAGTATTTGGTAGAACAATGGCCACAGAGCGACTTGGTAGCTGCCAGTGCAACGACATTCCCCAAACTTTTTACCGATGGCCATCTTGGAAAGGCGACGTATGTTTCAGTATGGGACTAGCTGTATGATTGGTAGCCACAAATAAAATCCTCGGCCGAATCGTGTGACCCTGGTGGTCTGAAACATTTCCATGTCGTGGTGCCAGATTCTGATGCAGACACTAAGGAGTACCTGCTGTGAGATCGTTGCTAAAATTATTACCAACATGTGTCGTAAGCTAACGCTGGGTTCAAATGGCTCTGAGCACTATGGGACTTAACATCGGAGGTCATCAGTCCCCTATAACTTAGAACTACTAAAACCTAACTAACCTAAGGACATCACACGCATTCATGCCCGAGGCAGGATTCGAACCTGCGACAGTAGCGGTCGCGTCGTTCCAGACTGAAGCGCCTAGAACCGCTCAGCCACAAAGGCCTACCTAACGCTGGGCTTCCATTGTTAGTTACATCGTAATGACACCTAGTCGTACTGAAGATGGTGAACATACAACTCGTTTCGGTAAAATCTGACAGTGCTTATGCGTTATCGGTTCTCTGCCTCAAATATCGATAGTTTTGGTTTCGACCAGAGGGTACGATGGAGGGGAACGGATGCTCGAGAGATCTCGTTTGGTGAGTGACCGCGAGATAAACAAGGTGGGATTGCGTTCGCTGAGCTCTGGTGTGACAGCTCTACACTCGCTACTTACTTGATTGGCGGACGGGAGGATCACGCTTGTCGCTGTTGTGTTTTGAAGCGCGTCGTGGCGAGAGGGATCGTTGGCCTGGGGCATAGCGGACGGAAATGCCTGTTGGATGTTGGGAGGAGGACATTGTCTGCTGTTGTAGAGCAGTGGGACGGTGATTTATGACCTGGATTATGAACATCATGTGGATCCGGCTTGATTTCTCTGCTTGTTGCGAAGACTTTGGTTGTTTGATGGTGAGATCTGATACATTTTTATGGGAAATTGTTACTCTTATGTGGAAACAGCCTTACCGCACCTCGTTGTCTGCACAGTGAAGTCGCGTAGTTATCAGTGCTGTGATAAAAATCTATCCGGATACTTCTGAGGTGACTGCAGTGCGCCGAGCGCTGGCGACTTTGGTGACAGATTGTCACAGTGGTTAAATAATTACCTAATTATGTAAGACACCGGTCGGTGCCGTTGATTCATCTAAATGGTTATTTTGTGTTGGTTCCACAGTAACTATAAGCACCATAGGTCCTAAAGTGCAAGTAATTAAAATTATTAATTTCTGAAAATCTGAATGGGTTCCTTTTAAAGTGCTTGTGTTCATTTGTTCTCAGCCTGTGTTTACATTCATGCTGTCTAGGTAACTTAGTAATTATGCCTGTAGATCCTACAGCTTGTACTGATGTCTGACGATCGTTACGTATGCCACAGCTTAGTGATTCCTCGTTACCGCTACGTGTAATTATTTCGTCTCCTGATGTCAGCAGTTAGATCCCTGGTTCTGAGCGTGATGCCTAATATTGTTATTACTGTAATTCTGGCGACAAAGTGCATCCTTCCTCATATATAAAATATAACTTTTTAAGTGGCTCTGAAAGTAATTCATTTAAGAGAACGCTGTATAAGATTTTAATTGGTTCTTAACTCTTTCACTGTCTTGCAATTTTACTTTTCTCTCTAGCAAATACTGTCAGTGCAGGAACTCTGGCTTGTAGAAGAGGTAATTTTCTGGAGTTTAAAGGTTAATGAGCGTTTCCAGGTGTAAAAACGAAGTGGTGATTCAGTTTGCTTCTGTACCGTTTTCTTGTTAAGGTTCATTGTGAACGTAATCAATTAAGGTGTAATTAAGATCTTGTTTACTCGCTGGGAAACCTTACCTGTAATCAAGGTGACCTGTTACGTGTTTGTTAGCTAATACAGACCCCCACCACTCCATCACCTAGCTCCTGGCTAAAGCGATATTACTGGCGTCTTTGTGGATTTGCTCACTTGGAGTGAAGTTAGTTAACGACACTAGTTAAAGGTAAATTCCCCAGATCCGGTGCTCTAGGTATTAGTCGGTAGTTGGTTTATATGTGTACGACAGAACGAAAAGGGTTGGGTCGTTAACCGAGTTAGTGGAGCATTCTTACGCGAATTTGATGTATGCTTCTGAGTTGTGAAAAAGCAACAACTCTGGTCGTTTTTTTTTAAAATTGAAATTGTTTTAAGATATTAAGGGTGTGAAGAATTATTGTTTTTTTTTTCTGATTTAGAGCTGTAAGAGCTATTAACGCTGGAGGAACAGTGAACCCATACTTTCCACTTACCTGACGATCAGCTAACTGCGTGATTTATTCATAGACAAGGAATGTTCAGTCCCGTCCATTTTGCAATTTCAGTGTCATGATTCACCACATTTAAGCTGTTGATGTAACTTCTAAGCTACGAAATCGGTCGTAAAATAAATTATTTACAATAGCAGCCAAGTAGCTATTATTCAAGTTGAAAAACCGAATTATTTTATTGTACCACTTTATGTCTGTTGCAACGGCGTGTTGAGAACTAAGCCAAATGCAGATTTAATATGCTTATACCAGCTTCTGAAGGATGTTCTTCGCGATGAATTCTTGATGTCCTCAGTCGGATTCACCTGCTGTTTCGATCTGTGAACGAATTGTTGGTAGTCATTTAACTCTTCTTACTGGTATTCTGTCAGTTACTAAGATTAATGCACAGAGATCCTTTTAAAGAAAAGTTGTTTTGGATTTTTATATTGTCTGTTTTACTTAATGGCGCCTTTAAAACTATTTTGATGTTTACAGAGTCTGATTTATTTATTTGCACCTATTAAAAATAATTTTTTGTATCTTTATATTGTCTGTTTTAATTGTTCTAGCATTTAAACTATTTTAAGGCGCTCAGTCCGGAACCGCGTGACTGCTACGTTCGCAGGTTCGAATCCTGCCTCGGACATGGATGTGTGTGATGTCCTTAGGTTAGTTAGGTTTAAGTAGTTCTAAGTTCTAGGGGACTGATGACCATAGATGTTAAGTCCCATAGTGCTCAGAGCTATTTGAACCATTTAAAACTATTTTGATGTTTACAGTATCTGATTTATTTACTGTCGCTTTTAAACAATTCAATAATTATCTTACGAGTGCTTAATTTCTTAATCAAGTGTGCTTATGTTCGCAGCGAGTCCCTTATGTACATTGATGGAGCGAAATAAATTCTAAAATTTATTTGCTGAATGTTGGTTCAGTTGCTTACCACTCCCGTATTCCCGCTTCCTAACCATTCCATATATGACAGTGATCCACCATTAGTCCGTTGCACTGTCCACTCACTTCCAAACAACGCCTCTAGTAACCGGTAAATGTGCAGGCGTGGTTTCCGCTTCAACAAATTCGATTGCTTTACTACAGTTTTAAGAGAAAATTTCAGTGTTTGGGAAAAAGAAATACATTTTCTCGCCAGCAGTGCTTTCGAGTCTGTTATTGAGGTGTGAACGTGTTTAGAGTCGCAATATCTGTTAAGAAAGGAACGGTAACGGCACCTAGAACTTGTTTTAAAAGCTTTAAAAATTTCCTCACGTAACTAATGAACTCCGAAATGTTTGTCAAAGACACATGTGTAGTAAATTAGTGAAGTCGCTTTAGTCATTTGGATTAACCCAGCACACAATAGCTTCTTGAGAAAGGGGAAACTGTTTCGTGGTTACACGATATCCTTATAATACACTCCTGGAAATGGAAAAAAGAACACATTGACACCGGTGTGTCAGACCCACCATACTTGCTCCGGACACTGCGAGTGGGCTGTACAAGCAATGATCACACACACGGCACAGCGGACACACCAGGAACCGCGGTGTTGGCCGTCGAATGGCGCTAGCTGCGCAGCATTTGTGCACCGCCGCCGTCAGTGTCAGCCAGTTTGCCGTGGCATACGGAGCTCCATCGCAATCTTTAACACTGGTAGCATTCCACGACAGCGTGGACGTGAACCGTAAGTGCAGTTGACGGACTTTGAGCGAGGGCGTATAGTGGGCATGCGGGAGGCCGGGTGGACGTACCGCCGAATTGCTCAACACGTGGGGCGTGAGGTCTCCATAGTACATCGATGTTGTCGCCAGTGGTCGGCGGAAGGTGCACGTACCCGTCGACCTGGGACCGGACCGCAGCGACGCACGGACGCACGCCAAGACCGTAGGATCCTACGCAGTGCCGTAGGGGACCGCACCGCCACTTCCCAGCAAATTAGGGACACTGTTGTTCCTTGGGTATCGGACCATTCGCAACCGTCTCCATGAAGCTGGGCTACGGTCCCGCACACCGTTAGGCCGTCTTCCGCTCACGCCCCAACATCGTGCAGCCCGCCTCAAGTGGTGTCACGACAGGCGTGAATGGAGGGACGAATGGAGACGTGTCGTCTTCAGCGATGAGAGTCGCTTCTGCCTTGGTGCCAATGATGGTCGTATGCCCGTTTGGCGCCGTGCAGGTGAGCGCCACAATCAGGACTGCATACGACCGAGGCACACAGGGCCAACACCCGGCATCATGGTGTGGGGAGCGATCTCCTACACTGGCCGTACACCTCTGGTGATCGTCGAGGGGACACTGAATAGTGCACGGTACATCCAAACCGTCATCGAACCCATCGTTCTACCATTCCTAGACCGGCAAGGGAACTTGCTGTTCCAACAGGACATTGCACGTCCGCATGTATCTCGTGCCACCCAACGTGCTCTAGAAGGTGTAAGTCAACTACCCTGGCCAGCAAGATCTCCGGATCTGTCCCCAATTGAGCATGTTTGTGACTGGATGAAGCGTCGTCTCACGCGGTCTGCACGTCCAGCACGAACGCTGGTCCAACTGAGGCGCCAGGTGGAAATGGCATGGCAAGCCGTTCCACAGGACTACATCCAGCATCTCTACAATCGTCTCCATGGGAGAATAGCAGCCTGCATTGCTGCGAAAGGTGGATATACACTGTACTAGTGCCGACATTGTGCATGCTCTGTTGCCTGTGTCTATGTGCCTGTGGTTCTGTCAGTGTGATCATGTGATGTATCTGACCCCAGGAATATGTCAATAAAGTTTCCCCTTCCTGGGACAATGAATTCACGGTGTTCTTATTTCAATTTCCAGGAGTGTATTGTAGAGTTGAGGAAGTGCAGTCTTCCATGATCAAGGAGTCATCTGATAACAGGACGTGTTAGATGACAAGCGAAGAAAAAACTAGTCTCATGATGCGCAGGAGAAATGCCAGTTGTTGGTCAGAGATAATGTAACAAGTCAGTGCGTATTTCTAATAAATCGCTAATCTTATTTTATCATTGGGTTGCAGTTTTTACAACGGGCACGGCTGCGATTACTATTTATGAAGGCGGTGAACGTGTCAACTACTACAATAGTAATTTTATAGTCTGCAAACACACTTTTGCTGCCATAACGGCAGTCTAGTGCTAGAATTTGCTCCCTAAAATGTCGACGCTCTGTAGTATCACTGAATGATGTTTCTGGATGGAGATTACTGCCCCGAGTTTAGTCCTCAACACATTCCCTACACACTCATGGAAATAGGAAGTTATCGTTATATACTTATTAAACAAAAGTCAAAATATCCATGAGCTCATATGAAGCAGGAACACAGGGTAGATAAGCACAATGGGCAAAGAATTCCCCCCCCCCCCCCCCGCCCCAAAGGAAACAACAAATACCGTGGGTCACAGGCTGTACCCTTTACAATGGCCTCAGTTCAGCGGAGAAGACAACATGCGAGCTTCTTCAGCTGCGTCATATCGAGATCAAGCCGTTCATGGATAATTTAGTCACGCAGATAAACTAAATTTGGAGGATTCTATGTTGTACGTTTCAATCACTGATCAAAATAATCTAAAAAAAATTCACCGGGCTTGAGATCAGGTTATTCGAGGTTCTATTAACCAGGAAGGTATGCTGGCAGCCTAGCGAATACATATTGTAAGGCGGAAGCGTCGATAGCATAATTATGTAAATTTAAGAGCAAGAGCCTTCGCGAATATTGAAATAAATAAATAGGGTATTTTCATAGTAACTTTAATGACTAGCCCCATCCCATGGTGCGAAATAGACACCAAACATACTGTAGAACCACTTGTATTACACCCTTCAGATACTGCGTGCTATACGCCTCATTGGGCTGTTGGTATACTAAAAAGAAGCAAACTCGCGATACGTTTAAGGTTTTCTCAACCTCTAGATACTGAGATAATGGATATCGCATTAGGCAGTTCAGCTGAAAATGAATGGACACATATGAAAATAGCAAACACAAATTGGACGACAAGTATAGGAACAAGGGAGGTAACCGCGAAAACTGGGTATCAGAGGAAATTTCCTCAGCTGAACGATGAATGAAGGAGGTACGTAATAATACAGCTACATATTACTCGGGAATGAAAAAATAATGTCTGTGGAAAAAACGTGAAGGAATCGAAGAACAGTGGTCTGTGGACTGACTGATTTAGCATATATAAAAGTCAAAACAATCTTCGGTGAAATTAAAGCTATGGCATCAGTATGAAGACTGCAATAGAAATTCCACTGTTTAAAGCGGAGGAGAGAGGTAGTAGGTGGACTTAAGAACTCCACGAAGGGGAGCACTTGTGTGATGAAATGGTGGAAAATGGTTCAAATGGCTCTGAGCACTATGAGACTTAACATCTGAGGTCATCACTCCCCTAGAACTTAGAACTACTTAAACCTAACTAACCTAAGGACATCACACACAGCTATGCCCGAGGCAGGATTCGAACCTGCGACCGTAGCAGTCACGCGGCTCCGGACTGAGCGCCTAGAACCGCGAGACCACCGCGGCCAGCGACATGGTGGGAAATGAAATGGAAGTTGGTATGGAAGATGTTGGGGATCCAGTTTGTAAGGTGTCAGGCAAATCCAACACCTTCCATGAAAACCCTGACATGATAAGAAAATCCAGTAGTATGTCATATAGCTCCGAATAAATCGTGACATTAAATTAACCAAAGTAATACGAGTAACGAGTGAGCCAATGGAATACCACAGATTAACACAAGAACGCCTAAATGCATGTCATACCTTCACACCGCGAGGCAGACGCAGTTCTGAGGGGAGAAACGAGATCAGAAGCCGAGAGCAGAACCCTGTTAAGCTAGAAGGCCTGGACGGACGGACTGGACACCCACGTCGCCAGCTAACTACTAGGGCCACACCACCCGCAGGTTTTATCGTGAGACTTTTTCGCGTCTCTGTTACTTTAGGACCAACCCCCAGCCCATGTTAAAAGCTATAGCCCTCCAGAAAAACAGTATAGATCTTACGATAACACGAAAAGAACCACACCACCCTCAAGTTTTAGCGTGAGACTTTTTTGCGTCCCTGTTACATTAGGACAACCCCCCAGCCCATGTTAAAAGATAGAGCCCTCCAGAAGAACAGTATAGATCTTACGATAACGCTAAAAGGACCACATCAGCTGCATGTTTTGGCGTGAGACTTTTTTGCGTCTCTGTTATGTTGCAAACTTTAAACACATTGCCCCACCACGAAAAGTATAATGTTTCTCATTGGATAGGCAGAATTTTTGTAGGTGGAGCTTAAGGTTAACATTGAGACACTGACTGGTCAGATGAAAACACTGCCAGATAGTTTGTTTTTTTAAAACCAACTTCGGTAAATAGTAGTAAGGAGAAGTTAGGAGATGAGTTGCTTCCGAGACGGCGAAGTGAGCGGAGTTTCGCCGTCAGCCGCTCCCTGACGAACACCGACAAGGTAATGAACGCACGCGATGTCGCATAACAGCGCATAAAGATTCACTCAGAACTGCAGAAGTCTCATCTGTTACACCACGTTTTTGCGTAATACTAGTGTCGATCATCAATTAAAGCTCATGGTGTTCACATTTGACACTTGAAGTAAAAATCTGAAACACGATGATTTTTCTGTTATATAGTTATCAAGAAGCCACATCAGCCACTGTAATTTACAAGTTAGATAAGTAATTAAAGATAATTGAGGGTCACTGTAGACCATTTTGATAGTGTTCTCTTTTGCGAAACTTAATTCAAACCTAGATTATAGATGTGATATGGCATAGGTCATCCTTCGATCCATTGTAGAACTTGGAAACCCATTCATGGAATATTCGTTAACATTTTTGTTGAACGCAGTTGGGTTTTACCATCCTGTATTAAAACACTTCCTTTTATCAATAGTGCAATTTATAAGCAATGTTTTGTGAGTAGAATAAAATTTCCAATGGTAAACTTTTCTGCTTTTTCGAGGTTATTGTACCAGCTAACTAAAAATAGGAAAGCCTTGAACCCCCTCCACTAAATTTTGTTAGTATTAAGATTCTTTTACAGGGAGTGCAGTGGAGCTGACGCTGAAATCATTAAGTATTTGGTCATATCATCGCTAGTCTCACTGAACTCTTCTGAATTCTACATGTCATGTGTGGTCTGGCGTCTCCTTACCAACAACTGGTCCCAGGTTCAAACTAGTCAATTCCTTAAAAAACACGCTCAGAGCGTCGTTGCGCGAAAGTTCGATGCGAGATGCCTTTAATAGGTTCCACAACGAAACATTGTCTCGAAATTTGGTAGAAAAGCCGAAGAAATTCTGGTCGTATGTAAAGTACACAAGCGGCAAGACGCAGTCAATACCTTCGCTGCGCAGTGCCAATGGTACTGTTATCGACGACTGTGCCGCTAAAGCGGAGTTATTGAACGCAGTTTTCCGAAATTCCTTCACCAGGGAAGACGAATGGAATATTCCAGAATTTGAAACACGAACATCTGCTAGGATGAGTTTCTTAGAAGTAGATACCTTAGGGGTTGCAAAGCAACTCAAATCGCTTGATACGGGCAAGTCTTCAGGTCCAGATTGTATACCGTTTAGGTTCCTTTCAGATTACGCTGATACTATAGCTCCCTACTTAGCACTCATATACAACCGCTCTCTCACCGATAGATCTGTACATACAGATTGGAAAATTGCGCAGGTCGCACCAGTGTTCAAGAAGGGTAGTAGGAGTAATCCATTTAACTACAGACCTATATCATTGACGTCGGTTTGCAGTAGGGTTTTGGAGCATATACTGTATTCAAACATTATGAATCACCTCGAAGGGAACGATCTATTGACACGTAATCAGCATGGGTTCAGAAAACATCGCTCTTGTGCAACGCAGCTAGCTCTTTATTCACACGAAGTAATGGCCGCTATCGACAGGGGATCTCAAGTTGATTCCGTATTTCTAGACTTCCGGAAAGCTTTTGACACCGTTCCTCACAAGCGACTTCTAATCAAGCTGCAGAGCTATGGGGTATCGTCTCAGTTGTGCGACTGGATTCGTGATTTCCTGTCAGGAAGGTCGCAGTTCGTAGTAATAGACGGCAAATCATCGAGTACAACTGAAGTGATATCAGGTGTTCCCCAGGGAAGCGTCCTGGGACCTCTACTGTTCCTGATCTATATAAATGACCTGGGTGACAATCTGAGCAGTTCTCTTAGACTGTTTGCAGATGATGCTGTAATTTACCGTCTAGTAAGGTCATCCGAAGACCAGTATCAGCTGCAAAGCGATTTAGAGAAGATTGCTGTATGGTGTCTCAGGTGGCAGTTGACGCTAAATAACGAAAAGTGTGAGATGATCCACATGAGTTCCAAAAGAAATCCGTTGGAATTCGATTACTCGATAAATAGTACAATTCTCAAGGGTGTCAATTCAACTAAGTACCTGGGTGTTAAAATTACGAACAACTTCAGTTGGAAGGACCACATAGATAATATTGTCGGGAAGGCGAGCCAAAGGTTGCGTTTCATTGGCAGGACACTTAGAAGATGCAACAAGTCCACTAAAGAGGCAGCTTACACTACACTCGTTCGTCCTCTGTTAGAATATTGCTGCGCGGTGTGGGATCCTTACCAGGTGGGATTGACGGAGGACATCGAAAGGGTGCAAAAAAGGGCAGCTCGTTTTGTATTATCACGTTATAGGGGAGAGAGTGTGGCAGATATGATACACGAGTTGGGATGGAAGTCGTTAAAGCAAAGACGTTTTTCGTCGCGGTGAGACCTTTTTACAAAATTTCAGTCACCAACTTTCTCTTCCGAATGCGAAAATATTTTGTTGAGCCCAACCTACATAGGTAGGAATGATCATCAAAATAAAATAAGAGAAATCAGAGCTCGAACAGAAAGGTTTAGGTGTTCGTTTTTCCCGCTCGCTGTTCGGGAGTGGAATAGTAGAGAGATAGTATGATTGTGGTTCGATGAACCCTCTGCCACGCACTTAAATGTGAATTGCAGATTAGTCATGTAGGTGTAGATGTAGATGGTAGGGAGACACGATATAGAACAAACGGACACCACCATGAATGTTAGAAGTTTAACAAATATTTGGAAGATGTGCGAACATAGAAGAAAGAAATGGTCGCTAACATTTATTCAGAGTTTCTGAAATCACTGGTGGAATTGGGAAGCAAACGATTACTCAAGTTACTGTGTGCAGCTTCGCACGGAGGTCCAGTGTCGGTTGTAATAATCAAAATTGGAACTCATTTTTCATCCAGCGTAGATCGGTTTCGCATTTACGCGTTAGTATCTGCCACGTTTCTCTGCCATACGACAATTACAGCTTACAATAGACATCTGTGAAGATCTGCACTTTAATTATAAGTATCCAGTATGAAGACGTACTTGCAGACATTCGACAAAACTTCATCCACACAATGCCGAAGCAGCAAGGAATGATCTGTGGGAGAGATATCACAAAACTAGCCGGATGCCTCATAATCCAAGTTTCAGACAAGAGCAATATACAAAAGCACAGAAAAGAAAATCGAGAAGCTGTCATCATCTTTAATGCAGTGGCATGTCATCCCTAGTTAAGTATAATTTTTTTATTGCTAATGCGTCAAACTTCAAGTGAATAAAATGATTTTTTTGTGCGATACTTGTTTGGCCTTTATTATTTGAAAGTCATCATCAGTGGCTAATGTCGTAGCTGGTACTGGTTTTGGAGCTGTCCTTCTACATCTAAGGCATAACATAAACTCAATGATCGCTCATTTTGCAGTGTTTTGCAAATGCAAATTTCTAGTGACTGTAAGCAGGAGAACATCTGAAAACCGGAACAAGAACTCATGCAGAGTACGATCCGCGAACTTTAGCAGTAATGGTGTCTCTTCCAATGATAAAGGTGGAACACTTATGGCAAGCAGAGCTGTTAGATGACGGTTTGGCTGCAGGTAATCTAAAGGGACCAGAACGGCTGCTCCGACGTTGCCCTTGACAAGACTTAAGAGAAATCAAGATATGATACGATGCTGTAATGCCTGTGTTGTTAAGAGGAACGATAAAACATTCCTTCGGACACACATGCCAAAAAGAAAAGGCACTGCGGTGACTACAGCCGTTATTAAATATGTGAAATGTATTTACAGTTGCTAAGACGAACGAACATCAGCTGTATAAGGCATTGACGACAGTGAAAATATGTGCTGGAGCAGGACTCAAGACCGGAATTCCCCCTTTACGCGAACTGTCGCAGTAGCTGCTTTGGCAATACGTTCACGACTCACTGCACGGCCCTAACTTCCATTTGTCGTCTTTCCTGCGTTACAGCCTGTACGAGTACACACATTATGTAATTACCTTACAGAGGACGACATTTTAGCAGAAAATCGCTACCTGGCATGGAGGGTAAATACGATATTGCAGTGCTTGTGTTATTAAGAAGAACGATGCAACGATACTTACAGGTATATGCGTGCAGCCAAAGCAGCGTGGAGATGAAAATCTGGGTCTCAGGCCAATTCCAGTACAAATTTCCATTTTCATGATTTCCTTATCAGTTTAATAAGCCACGGCTGCAAAATACTACCGCGAATCCTTTACAGACGAATGGAAAAACTGGTAGAAGCCGACCTCGGGGAAATCAGTTTCGATTCCATAGTAGTGTTGGAACTCGTGCGGCAATACTGACCCTACGACGTATCTTAGAAAATAGATTAAGGAAAGGCAAACCTACGTTCGTAGGATTTGTAGACTTGCAGAAAGCTGTTCACAACGTTGACTGGAATATATCTTTCAAATTCCGAACGTGGCAGGTGTAAAATACAGGGAGCAAAAGGCTATTTACAATTTGTACAGAAACCAGATGGCACTTATAAGAATCGAGGAGCATGAAAGGGAAGCAGTGGTTGGGAAGGGAGTGAGACAGAGTTGTAGCCTACACCTCGATGTCATTCAGTCTGTATATTGAGCAAGCAGTAAAGTAAACAAAAGAAAAATTCGGAGTAGGTATTAAAATCCATAGAGAAGAAATAAAAAGTTTGAGGTTCGCCGACGACATTGTAATTCTGTCAGAGACAGCAAAGGACCTGGAAGAGCTGCTGAACGAAATGACAGTGTCTTGAAAGTAGGACATAAGATGATCATAAACAAAAGCAAAACGAGGATAATGGAATGTAGTCGAATTAAATGTGGTGATGCTGCGGGAATTAGATTAGGAAATGAGACCCTTAAAGTAGTAAATGAGGTTTGCTATTTGGGGAGCAAAATAACTAGGTCGAAGTAGAGAGGATATGAAATGTAACCTGGCTATGGCAAGGAAAGCGTTTCTGAAGAAGAGAGATTTGTTAACATCGAGTAATAGATGTATGTGTCTGGAAGTCGTTTCTGAAAGTATTTGTATGGAGCGCAGCCATGTATGGAAGTGATACGTAGACGATAAATAGTTTAGACAAGCAGAGAATAGAAGCTTTCGAAATGTGGTGCTACAGAAGAATGCTGAAGATTAGATGGGTAGATAAAATAACTAATGGGGAGGTATTGAATAGGATTGGAGAGAAGTTTGTAGCACAACTTGACCAGAAGAAGGGATCGGTTGGTAGGACATGGTCTGAGGCATCAAGGGATCACCAATTTAGTATTGGAGGGCAGCGTGGAGGCTAAAAAATCGAAGAGTGAGACCAAGAGATGAATAGACCAAGCAGATTCAAAAGGATGTAGATTGCAGTAGGGACCGGGATAGAGTAGCATGGAGAGCTGCATCAAACCAGACTGAAGACCACAACAACAACAATAACAACTTGTTTGGCCTTTGTTTATTGAAAGTCATCACCAATGGCAAATTTCATAGCTGGTACACTTCATGTGTTCTTGTACTGGTTTGGGGCTGTCCTTCTGCATCTAAGGCATAACATAAACTCAATGATCGTTCATTTCGTAATGTTTTGCAAATGCAAATATCTAGTAAGCAAGAGAACCCGGAACAAGAACTACGCAGAGTAGGATCCGCGAAATTTGGCACTTCTGATGTCTCTTAAAATAATAAAGGCGAAACGCTTATGGCAAGTTGAGCTGTTAGATGAAGGTTTAGCTGTAGGTAATCTAAAGGGTTCAGTATGGCTGCTCCGACATTGCCCTTAATAAGACTAAAGAGAAACTGTACGATACTGTAATGCCTGTGTTTTTAAGAGGAACGATGCAACATTCCTTGGGACATGCATGTTAGAAAGTACAGGCACTGCAGTGACTACAGCCGTTATTAATATATGAAACGACCTTCGTATAAGGGAGTGACGACAGTGAGAATTTGTGCTGGAGCAGGACTTAAAACCGGATTTCCCGCTTTACGCGAATGGTAGCATTAGCTGCTTTGGCAATTCGTGCACGACTCACGGCACGACCCGAACTTCCATATGTGGTCGTTCCTCCGTTACACTCTGTACGAGTACATACATTATGTAATTCCCGTACAGAGGACGACATTTTAACAGAAACTCCTGGCATGGAGGGTAAATACTATATTGCAGTGCCTGTGTTGTTACGAAGAATGATGCAACGTTACTTAGGACATACAGGTATATGCGTGCAGCCAAAGCACCTTAAAGATGAAAACCCGGGTTTGGGACTAAGTCCAGAACCAATTTTCATTTTAGTCATTTCCTTACGTGACTGTCGGTTGTTGGTCTTCGAAACTGCGAATATATTTTATGTGAATGAGGATATATACATTGTATTTCGCCTTAGAAAAAGCGTCCGACAATGTAGAATGAAGAACGATAACGACCGCCCCACGTTGAGTGATGTCAACGTGCATTTACATAACTAAAGACAGTGATAGCGATTAACTATTACCAACAAGAGTGACAGTAACCTACAAGAAAGTTTTTATTTTTAACCCATTTTTGTGCAATAATATGAAATTAAGTCTTATGTTGACATAAGCTGAAACTACAATAGCATACTGTAAAGTTAAAAGCGAAATCGACGGGATGTTATGAATTAATGGCAACTGCAAGGAGTTTATGTTTTTGACTGTCGGTGTGTCTATAGATTCCTGTGATAGTGCGACAAGAAATTTAGATACACTAAGTTGGTGAAACTGTATCACTTAACGTATAGTAACTTTATGCTACGTATTCTAGATTTGCTCGCTTCACAACCGAACATGACGTGTAATGGACCACACAGTAATGATATGTGGAACAGAGATGTTTGCGACAGTAACGACGCAGAGACCCTGCAAGCAGCGTCATTAAAAGGAGGTCCTGTCTTTACGTTCGATGCGAGAGTGAACTGGGCGTTACATACGAGGGCTATCCACAAAGTACATTACGTTTTGGAATTAAAATATATACAGTATTGGAAATTTTTTTATTATATACAGATGAAAGCCACACTTAAATACTACTTTTCTACATAGTTGCCATTTAAATTAAGGCACTTATCGTAGCGATGGACGAGCTTGGAAATTCCTTCGTCGTAAAATTCGGCCTCCTGCGCCTTCAAACACGTGGTTACCTCTTCTTGAAGCTGTGCGTCGTCATCAAAACGCTGCATAGCCAACCACTTCTTCATTGCTGGGAATAAGTGGAAGTCGCTCGGTGCCAGGTCGGAACTGTACGGCGGATGAGGAAACAACTCCCACTTACACCATTCGAGAACTTCACGAGTGGCATTTGCCGTGTGGGCCCGGGCGTTGTCGTGAATCAGCAGGATTTTTCAGCCCAACTTTCTCTGCACTTGTTTTGTATTGCTCTTCTGAGATTGTGCAGAGTTGAACAATACATTTGAGAGTTTATTGTAGTGCCTCTTTTCAGGAAATCCACAAAAATTACACTTTTTCTGTCCCAAAAGACAGTCGCCATCACCTTCCTTGCCGACATTGCCTGCATGCATTTCTTGGGTTTTTGGGCGGAATTTGTGTGCCCCCACTGCATTGACTGCAATTTTTTCTCGTAGTTCACATGCTTAACCCATGTTTCGTCACCAGTAACGATGCGATGGACTAATGAGTCACCATCTTTCTCGTAAGCGTCCAAAAACGTTAACGCTGCAGCCATTCGCTGATATTTGTGAATCTCTCTCAAGATTTTAGGTATCCATCTTGCACAAAACTTGTGGTAACCAAACTTTTCGGTAATGGTTTCGTGCAAAAAACTTCGTGAAATTTGTGGAAAACTCATAGAGAGATCCGTTATTGTGAAATTACTGTTTTCACGGACCGTGGCATCGACTTTTTCGACAAGTTCGGCAGTCACTATGCTGGGTCTTCCACTTCGCTCTTCGTCGTGAACGTTAGGTCAGCATTTTAAAATTTTATGACCCATTGACGCACTCCACCTTCAGTGATTATGTTGTCCCCATACACTTCACAAAGCTGCCTAAAGATTTCTGTCGCTGTACAGTTTTTTTGCAGACAGAAACATTATTACAGCACGCACTTCACATTTCGCGACATTTTCAATTAATGCTGACATTTCAAACTGTCACAGTAACTCAACGGAGTACTGCACGAACCTCTCACTAGCACGGCAGGATACCGACTGAGTGGCGGAACGCCATGACACCAAGATGGCCGCACTAGCCCCGCCCCTAACGGACACAAACGAAAACGTAATGTACTTTGTGGACAGCCCTGGTACATTGTAGTGGCAACGCTTTAAGAATTTGTAGTTCGTCCCAAGCGCTAGTAGAATGGTCCGTTTCGGCATTCCTCTCGGGCAGAAGAACCGTCGGCTGGAGACCAATCGCGCTTCCCCGTGCGCCCCTTCGCCACATTCTTGCACAGTGACCGCAGCGCTGAGCGCTCGGCCTGATTAGCAGACACGCCGTCGGGCTCCCCGGACCGCACAGCCGCTGCGCGCTCGGAGGCAGGCATGTTGGGGCGCCTCGCACGCCCGCCGACCTGAAAATTTAATCTGCCGCTAAGTGCTCTTAAATTGCGTGCTCCCACTTGCTTCCCGGCTGTCCGTCCGCTCGCCGGGCCCCGCGATCCTCCATCCCCCAACCTCCCCCTCCCCATTCACACCACCACCACTCCACCGCCTCGCCAGCCCAGGAACGCGACACGTCCGCAGCGCAACGCTTCCCTCTCGCAACTTGGTCCCCTCGAGCTCACTCTGCTGATAATTAAATTCACCTGCGCAATTATCGCGACGAAATGCGTGCGACGATTCCTGGAATTTAAAAATGTGCCAAAGAGGAAACTGTACGTGCCAGAACGAATATGCTCTCTCAGCTAATCTAATAATACATATATGGTCAAGTATAGTGGGATTTCGTGTCAAAGTTAAGACCAGTAAAATGTCTATTTCGTCCCTTACCTGGAAGCTGATATTGCTATCCCTGCTGGAAAGTGACTTCAGGGAGATTGTGGTAGGCGGTAGGTAAGGCAGTCAGCTTCCCTTCACGTCACTAACAACTCTGCCTGTATCCAGAGTGAAATTTTCACTCTGCAGCGGAGTGTGCGCTGATATGAAACTTCCTAGCAGATTAAAACTGTGTGCCGGACCAAGACTCGAAGAAGGTAGGAGACGAGATACTGGCCGAAATAAAGCTGTGAGGACGGGGCGTGAGTCGTGCTCGGGTAGCTCAGTTGGTAGAGCACTTGCCTACCAAAGGCAAAGGTCCCCAGTTCGAGTCTCGGTCCAGCATACAGTTTTAATCTGCCAGGAAGTTTCATATCAGCGCACACTCCAATGCAGAGTGAAAATCTCATTCTGGAAACATCCCCCAGGTTGTGGCTAAGCCATGTCTCCGCAATATCCTTTCTTTCAGGAGTGTTAGTTCTGCAGGGTTTGCAGGAGAGCTTCTGCCAAGTTTGGAAGGTGGGAGACGAGATACTGGCAGAAGTAAAGCTGTGAGGACAGGGCGTGGGTCGTGCTCGGGTAGCTCAGTTGGTAGAGCACTTGCCTGCGAAAGGCAAAGGTCCCCAGTTCGAGTCTCGGTCCCGCACACAGTTTTAATCTGCCAGGAAGTTTCAACTCTGCCTGTAACTAACGTCCCCCCCCCCCCCTCCTCCCCCTCAAAGAAGCTGAACCAATATACAAGATTATCTGTGGAGACAGACATGTCTGCAGCGTTTTCGGTAGTTAGAGCGGAACATTGTGGACGATTTACTGGGATGGCCTTCTAACGTTATGCAACATAGGCTTTCAGTGCTAGTTCTACAAACGGCGTAAATCAGGAAGAACATACGGCTATTAATTTCTCCCCAAGTTTATGCAGCTATATTCCATGGCTTGATAATTATGTCATCTTCTTGAGTAAACTGTTCCTGACTTAAAAATGTCACTCATACGGCTCTGGGGTTTTTGGTAGAGAGGCGGGTGGGGCACTAGTTGAGAGAATTTCCTGATCTGCAAAAACAAAAGAGGCAATCTACAGGTTGGAGCGTAGATAACTTAATCGGATAGGAGTACTAGAGAATATAAACGGGGTACGGATCTGATGAAGTTAGATGTAGTGGGAGTAAATGAAGTTTGGCCACAGAACAAACAGAATATTTTGGTCAGTTGAGTATAGGGTTATAAATATAAAATCCCATAGGGTTAATGCAAAAGTAGGTCTAATAACAAATGAGGAAACAGAAATGGTGTAAACAACAGCGAAAAGAGAAAGGACAGTGTGTTTGCCAAAAGACAGAACATTCTCGTAGACAAGACTGATGCAAAAACATTATTCAACAAAATATCACAGGTTTATATGCCAACTTGCTCTCCAAATGGTACAGAGATTGAAACACTCTATGATGAGACGAAATACATTATTTTGTCAGTTGTAGGAGAAGAAAATAAATTCTGATTGGGACCTGGAATTAGGTAGTATGCAAAGCAAAAGAAAGAAAACTAATGGGAGAATGTGAGTTGGGGGGAAGCAAGTGAAGGAGGAAGCCGCTGGGTAGAATTTTGCACAGAGCGCTAATCATCATAATTCTCGGTTTCAGAAAAATAAAATAAAGACTATGTACGTGAAAGCCACCTGAAGATACTGCAAGGTTCGAAATTGATTATGTAACTGTCAAACAGGAATTTATGAAACAGATAGTAAATTCCTATACCATAATTTATTGATTAGGAAATTAAGGGCATGGTTTCTATATTAATTGGAAGAACTAAAGAGTGCAGGGAGTTTCAGAGGGAGCTTAAGGCAGCGATGGAGTGAAATAAGGGGTAGCAACACAACGGAAGACGAGTGGGTGGAGCTGAGATGAAATAGTGAAGCTAGAGGAGGATCAAATAGGGACTGGTAAAAATTCTTGGACAACACAGGAGATAGTGAATTTGATTGATAAAAGGAGAAAATATAAATATGCAGCAAATGAAGCAGGCAAAAGGGAGTATAGATGTCTAGAAATTGAGTTTAACAGAAGATGCAAATGGCTAGGTAAGAATAGCTAGAATACAAAGGAAAGGCTGTAGAAACCTTTATGATTCGGTGAAAGATAGATTCCATCTCAAGGGGAATTAAGGAATTTTTTAGAGGAAAGAGATGCACCAAATTCTCAGATGCATTCCGGTACTACGCGAAGTAGAGAAATCTGTAAACTAGAAGAAATTTGTAACGGATCTTTGTAAGGGAAACTGACTTGGGGACCACGTAATAGAAAGGTAAGAAGAATAAATTGAAGATGAGATGAGTGATATGATACTGCACGGAGATTTTGCCAGAGGACTGTGAGGTCTAAGTGGAAACGAAGTCCCTGGAGTAGACGTCATTTTTGAGAATAACTGAGGTCTTTAGGTGGTCAGTAATGACAAAACTCTTCCATCTGGTTTGAAAGGTGTATGAGGCAGGGGAAATGCCTTCAGACTTAGAAAGGAACATAATTCCAAAGAAGGCAGCCGCCTGCAAAATATTGACACTAATTACTTGCAGATGAATGGAACAACGGGTAATAGCTGACTTGAGGGAAAACAGGTTGCAGAAAGATGGGTTGAAGAAAGGCAATCCTTCGTTAATAGTGTTTGTGCATTTAGAGGAAACCTTTGACAATACTGATTTGACTACGCTACAGGGATGAAATACAGAGAGCTAAATGTTGTTTTCATCTTGTACGGAAACTATGCTATAGGAACAATAGTAGTAAGATATCAAAGGGAGACAGCCCGCATCTCGTGGTCGTGCGGTAGCGTTCTCGCTTCCCACGCCCGGGTTCCCGGGTTCGATTCCCGGCGGGGTCAGGGATTTTCTCTGCCTCGTGTTGGCTGGGTGTTGTGTGACGTCCTTAGGTTAGTTAGGTTTAAGTAGTTCTAAGTTCTAGGGGACTGATGACCATAGCTGTTAAGTCCCATAGTGCTGAGAGCCATTTGAACCATCAAAGCGAGACAGTGGTTGAGATAACTTTGAGACTTGGTTGTAACCTGTTCTCGACGTTATTTTAAGACATCTAGAGTTCCATAAAGATATGACAAACTGAAACAGTTTCGAAAAGAGGTAACAAATTTAGTTATCTGAAATCAAATGCACCGTTATTACCAATGCTTACTCCTGTGCGTGCAGTATCGGCCGATCGGGATTTGAATTAAAGGGACCCCTGATTTGAACTAGTGCAATGGAAACGGGCTCTGTGATCGAGCCCGGCTGCATGTGGAGATGGCTTGGATTGTACAGTGACAGGTCAAAAATTTCAGCACGAAAACATAATTAACGTTGAATACTGAAATATCGGGAATATATTTGTGTAGGTAAAATATTTAAGTGATTAATATTCCAACACGTGAGGCAATACTAACATTACGAATCACCTTAGAAGAAAGATTAAGGAAAGGAAAACCTACGTTCCTAGCCTTTGTAGACTTAAAGAAAGCTTTTGACAATGTTGACTAGAATATTCTCTTTCAAATTCTAATGGAAGCAGGGGTAAAATACAAGGCGTGAAAGACTATTTACAATTTGTACAGAAACCAGATGGCAGTTATAAGAGTCGAGGGACATGAAAGAGAAGCAGTGGTTGGGAAGGAAGTGAGACAGGGTTGTGGCCTCTCCCCGAAGTTATTAAATCTGTATATTGAGCAAGCAGTAAAGGAAACAAAAGAAAAATTCGGAGTAGGTATTAAAATCCATGGAGAAGAAATAAAAACTTTGATGTTCGTCGATGAAATCGTAATTCTGTCAGAGACAGCAAAGGGCATGGAAGAGCAGTTGAACGGAATGGACAGTGTCTTGAAAGGAGGATGTAAGATGAACATCAACAAAAGCAAAACGAGGATAATGGAATGTAGTCGAATGAAATCTGGTGATGCTAAATTACTTAGGTTAGGAAATGACACACTGAAAGTAGTAAAGGAGTGTTCCTATTTGGGGAGACAAATAACTGATAATGGTCGAAGTAGAGAGGATATAAAATGTAGACTGGGAAGGGCAAGGGCAAGGAGAGCGTTTCTGAAGAAGAGAAATTTGTTAACATCGAGTATAGATTTAAGTGTCAGGACGTCGTTTCTGAAAGTATTTGTATGGAGTATGGCCATGTATAGAAGTGAAACGTGGACGATAAATAGTTTGGACAAGAAGAGAATAGAAGGTTTCGAAATGTGGTGCTACAGGAGAATCCTGAAGATTAGATGGGGAGATCACATAACTAATGAGGAGGTATTGAATAGGATTGGGGAGAAGAGGAGTTTGTGGCACAACTTGAATAGAAGAAGGGATCGGTTGGTTGGACATGTTCCGAGACGTCAAGGGATCACCAATTTAGAATTTGAGGGCAGCGTGGAGGGTAAAAATCGTAGAAGGAGACCAAGAGATGAGTACACTAAGCAGATTCAGAAGGATGTAGGTTGCAGTAGGTACTGTGAGATGAAGAAGCTTGCACAGGGTAGAGTAGCACGGAGAGCTGCATCAAATCAGTCTCAGGACTGAAGACCACAACAACAACAATATTCCAAGATCACAGGTTATTGTAATTGTAAGGTATGTCATTGTAAATCTTAATTGCTGGTACAATTATAACCCATGTAATCCCCATAATGTTGAATGCAAGCACGCAAACGAGCATGCATTGTGTTGTAGAGGTGCTGGATGCCAGCCTGTCAGAACGAGTTCCATGCGTGTGGCACTTGGTCGATCAGTACAGGGACGTTTAATGCTGTACATAGATGTCACTGTAGTTTCCGCTAGATGACGTTCAGCATATGCTCTACTGAAAATATGACCTAATGTCGGTTAAAAATAGATGAGGAATATGGCGTTGCACGCCCAGACTTACTGATATTGGTGGTCAACTTCTGTTTTTTCATTAATCAGTGTTAGACAATCAGTGTTTAACACACCTACACACTAACTTATTTTTAAGTACAAAATGTTTAGACGCTGCTGCCTTTCTTTCTCTAAACCGTTCATGGTTTACTAAGAATATGTAATTTGACACAATATACGTGCATGTAAAGTGTTTCATTGTATTTATGGGGTTATACGCCACCTCTATAAAATAAAAGAGGTCCTAGGAAATCATACTTGGGTTTATACTTTTTTAGTACCACGACTATCGTGTTACTCCATGTTAGGTTACTACCTGATATTCTGCCAGGCCTACCCACTTTCTAATTACCCTAAGCAATTTTTGTTAATGTTACCTTCATTAGTGCTACTAATCCTACGTTAATTGAAATTCATCTACTTTTAAGTTTTTAGGTGCAGTTGCCTTTATTGATGTACTCTCTACGGTATTGCAGCTCGTTCCTGTAAATAGCAACACATACGTTTATTAATTAACAGAAAAAGTTTGAGCAGTGTATTCAAAATTGAGAAATAATTTTGCCGAGTAACAGCTATTCTTTCTCACGGGTTCGGAATCTGTTACAGCGGTATCGGTCTCCTCAGAAGTAGTTTCTTTTATATATTACGCCTTTAAAGGTTTTAATGGTTATATTAATCCTATTCCTAATGTAAAGGTAGCTTCTGCTATGTATCTATATTTCCAGGTGCTCCTGCCCATGACTATCAGCAACGCTCGGTACACAGCTGCTCGCCGTGTTTACTTCCAGTGCAGCTCTTGCGGCCAACCGACCTCGTCCGCGCAGTGGCGCCTGCTGTTTCTTTTTAGCCCAAGTAATCTAGGTTAGGACTAGCTACTACGGTTCTACAGTTTTGTACATGTCATGGCCAAACATTGGCAAGCAGTAGTTTAGTGTCACTCGCTTCTAAAGAAGGCCAAATTATTTTGGCTGAAACCTGGGTAAAGCTTGGTTTCCATTTGCAGCTGAGGCTGACGTGTTACATTTTCAGCTATCACAGTTGCTGACAGGGCTGCACAATGTTAAAATTCTTGAACAGATATGGCGATCGAGCAGGCCAAGGTAACGCCGACACCCTGTAGAATATGTTGCGTTACAAAAGCAGAATGTGAGCTGTGCTGGCGTACACCTTTGCGAGCACACCGGTCGGCACTAGGACACTGGTGTAAGATTGCCTATGACAAGAGAAGACCAAGACAGGACCCCAGGCTACGCGCCGATAATGCCCCCTGGGCAGCGTGCATTTAGGCCGCCGCCAATCGTGATGGCTCAGTCTCTCAATCTCAGTACCTCAGTACGTCGCATCGGAACTCTGTTCACGTTGCACCTCAATACGTCGCACTGTACTCTAGTCTTCCACAGTGATAGTCCTCGCCTTGCACAATAACTTGCTGTGAGGGAATGTTATTGTATATAGCTGTGATATGGATATGGTCAAGAATTAGTACCTGCTGTCAACCACAGAACTTCCGATATCATGGAACTTAAATATTCAGTTGCTTCCTGTAATAAAGTGTACTTTAACCAAGTGTGGATTTTGAGTTGTAGTGAGAGGAATCCGGCCATGTACCTATCATACCACCCTCCCCTCATCAAGCCAGGAACCACAAAACACTACTGTAGGGGATAGCCATAACATGGGTGAGCTTTATAGTGTTGGAAAACGCACTCTGCAATGCGGTTCGTGTATGGCCATGCAACAGGCCGAATCAACAGGGTGACGTGCAAATTAGCAGTGAAGGTGCGTGGGATAACCACGAGAGTTCTCTTCCTATCATACGAAATCTCAGTCCAGCCCATAACTGTAGCACGCCGACAGGTTGGATGCAGGCCTTCATTTGGCCTCCTTCTAACCCACACATGGCCGTCACTGGCTTGAGGCAGCACCAGCTGTCACAGGAAAACACAACAGATATCTACCTCGCCCTCCAATGAACTCTCTCTTGTCGCCACTGAAGTGTCAAATGGCGGTAGGTTGGGGTCTGTGGAATGCACGCTACAAGTGGCCTAGCTCGGAGCTGTCCTTGAAGTAACCGATTTGTAACTGATCTTTGTATCGCTATGGTCCTAACTGCTGCTCAGATTGCTGCTGGAGATGCTATACGATGCGCCAGAGCCACAACTCCTCCTTGGTGTAGAGATTTTTCCCCGTCAGTGTTGAATGTAAAATCATCATTGTTATTACATTGTCTTTCACTTGCCTTTCCATTACTTTTTTATGAGAAATAACTTTTTGGAGAAGCAAAGGAAGTCCCTGAAACAGAATTATTCTTAGCAAACGCGGTTGATTGATTCTCAAAGTTAATTACTGGGTAAAAAATCCTACGTAAAATGAACAAGAGGTCACCGAGCACCTAAACAAAATAACAATGCATTACTGACAATAATTCCTGGAGTGGAAACATATCGCAAGGGAAGAAACCAGCTAATGAATCTTATGAAGAAATTAGGGGACAGATGGGTAAACTCACGGAATATGGAGGCCAATCCTTTAATAATACCCCGCCTGATTCACTCACGACCCGTCATAGACATGAAGCATGATAATGCGGCACCACAGAAAATACTTGGGTGCCATGAGGAGTTCACAAACTACGATTCACTGGTTTTCCCATTAAAACTGTTAACATTCATGTCGATCAAATTAATAAGGGGTGTTTCTGGAAGTGGGGTTCTCCGAAATGACATTCGCCCTGTATTGCATTTAGAATTCTACATAATGAATCTGTCTGTCCAACTAAACTCATGTTTTCATTAACATGTGCTTGTGAGGTTGCACACACAATCGTGCTTCGAGTACGAAGCACATTTCCAAACTTCACGAACCTAATCGCATAACAATATTATTTGAACTCGAGTTATCACTGAGAATTATGAACTCGCATGGGTAATCGTACGCAGATTCATGTGGTTCATATGAGCAAACTGAAGATTGGTCAAAAGCAACGGAAAAATGGTAGATCAGGGTACAAATTCCGGCAGATGTAATCTGACTCTCCTTAATCAGCTGCACGCGGCCTGATGCTATTCTAATGAGAGATCAGCGCTGAGTGCACATGGTTGTTGCCTCCTTCGTGAACCTAGCGAAGTGATTTTCATATACTTCTCTCCTAAAATGAATCGACTCACTGACTTGAGACAAGCACTCCAGTATGTTTTAAATCCTTGTCAAGTAACAGTCGACCAGACTAATCAAACCAAGATCATCTTAATCTCTGTTCCGGAGGACCACTGAACTATTTAAGATGGCCAATGGAGGTGATAGGGGACGGAGCACGTCTTTTCTACGGAGGACGGGGCTAGACGGCTCAAGATTACTATTGTTAGTTAGCGGTAAGCACCCTGATTGTCTGAGAAAGAACTCATTCGAATCTTCTAGTAAAAGCTGCCACTATCGAAGAGCGGAAAATGCTCTGATACGTGGATAAAGAAAGCTATGAGACTCCTCTGAAGAAGCTAACAGAATCGATACTTTACGACGGATCGCATAGGAATACCTTTGCTTCCATCACCAGTCGACTCCTAACAGTGATCTCTATACGACCTGGATGTAGACGTCTGGTCTATGAACACAGAACAGCAGCGTGTCTGCAAATGCACGTGCTTTGCATCGTCCGCCATATTGTAGTTTGGCAAACAAATTTCCATCGTTCTGCATGTGACAAAGAATTGCAGACCGATATCTTGTTTTGAACTTTATGTCAACATGTGAAGTAATAGGCATATGAGGGAGAGGAATTGAAAAGTATTTTCTTTTCATGTTCTAGTGACATTTCCTAGCAGCCGTGTTGTAGTTTGGTAAGAAACGAAATATGAGCATCTACGGCTGGCACGGTAGAATGGCTGAAGTTCAACATTCAGGTAGCATAGTGATCACTGGCTCCGAAAAAATGTCTCACAGATTCCAGCTAAACAGAGATTATCTGTGGAATTAGAAGAGAAAGCTGGTCGATACAGAAAATAAATATCCACTCACGCTCGGTGCATTCTTTTAACGTGAAAACAGAAAAATAATTCCTGCTATTTATGTTGAATATTAACCTCAGTTAATCACTAATGAAAGTCAGTTTTCATGCTCCTATTTCATTATTTGATCTGTACATTGAGAAAGTAGTGAAGGAACGAAGGAAAAATATGGCTCTGAGCACTATGGGACTTAAATTCTAAGGTCATCAGTCCCCTTGAACATAGAACTACTTAAACCTAACGAACCTAAGGACATCACACACATCCATGCCCGAGGCAGAATTCGAACCTGCGTTTTTAGCGGGCGCGCGGTTCCAGACTGTAGCGCCTATAACCGCTTCCGCTATCCCGGCCGGCTATGAAAAGGGAATTAAAGTTGAGATAGAAGAAATAAAAACCTCGAAATTTGGCGACGTCAGTGTACTTTTGTCAGAGACGATAAATGTCTTGGAAGAGCAATTGAATGGAATGGATATGTCTTAAAAAGACGTCATAAGATGAACATCAACTAAAGTATTTGCATAATAGAACGTAATCGAAGAAAATCAGGCGACTCTGAGGTAGTTAGATTATGAAATAAGTTACAAAAAGTAATAGATGAGTTTTACTAAGTGGGTAGCAAATGAAACGATGACAGCCGAAGTGGAGACTGCCATCAGCAAGAAAAGGTTTCCTGAAATAAAGAGATTTGTTAATATTTAATACATATTAAAGTATTGGGAAGTTTTCACTAAATGAATATGTCTGGATATGAGACTTGTATGCAAGTGAAACTTGACGATAAGCAGTACAGTCAAGATGACAGTAGAAGCTTTTGAAATGTGGTGCTGTGGAAGGATGTTGAAGATTTGACGGTAGATCGAATAACTAATGAGGCGATACTGAATCCAAATTGCAGATTGAGATATTTATGGCACAAATTAACTAAGAGGAGGCATCTAGAATTCGTCACTTTAGCAATGGAGGTAATTGTATGTGAGGGTGGGTGATTGGGGGGGGGGGGGGGGGGGGGCATGTAGACAAATATCTAAGCATGAGTTCAGTAAGCAGTTTCAAATGGATGCAGGCAGCAGTAGCTATTCAGAGAAGATGAGGAGGCTTCCGCAATAAACTAACGTACGGAGTTAAGACTTCCGATTGAGGACACAACGAAGACAATAACGACGGTAACGACTGATCACTATTCTTCTCTGTTCGCTGTTTACATCGATTTTCTTTTGTCTTGTCATTAGTCATCTGACTACTTTGAAGTGGCACACCACGAAATCTTCTCCTTTGCAAACTTTTTTGTCTCAGGGTAGCACTTGCAAACCACTTCCTCAATTACTTGCTGGTTGTATATCTCTGCTTCATTTTTATCCCCTACAGATCTCTCTAGTGCCGTACAAGTGACTTCCTAATGTCTTGATAGACATCCTATCATCCTGTCCATTATTCATATCAATGTTTCCCATATATTCCTTTCCTCATTGAGTCTTCAGAGTGCCTCCACGTTTTTTTCCTTATCAAAACACATAATTTTCAGCATTCTTCTGCAACACCATACCTTAAATGCTTCCTCATCTCTTCTCGTTTTCCCACACATCATGTTTCATTACGGTACAAGCTCAGCACCAACCGTACATTCTCAAAAATTTCATCCTCAAATTGAGTCTATTTTTCACATTAGAGAATTTCTCTTGTACTCATTGTGTATCACCCGTCTTCTCCAGTAGTTTATCCCTGATTTTTCTCAGAATTTCGAATCTCTTGCACTATTTTACATTGTCATCGTTTTTTCCGCGTCGATAAATCCAATGGCCGTGTCTTAATTTTTCTTTAATCTTGTTTCCATTATCAACTGCAACGTTAGAACTGACTATCTGGTGCCTTTGCCTTCGCTAAAGACATTCTTCCATTCTTCCCTATATTAACCTTGTTAGAAACTTGTATGCATGAGCTGTTTAACCGACAGTCAATAATTCTCGTTCTTTTCGGCTCCATTCGAAATTGTGTGGATGATCTTTTCCAATATGGTACTCCAGAAGGGTGTACAAATAAATGTGCGCAACGGAAAATAATGAACGCTAAAATGAAGATTTGGCCCTGTCTGATTACCCCCGAGGCAGATCTTAGGATCTCTTAATGATGGTATCTCCTCCTTCTTCCTCTTTAACATATGAATTACAACATAAACATAAATGAATGATAAGGGAATCAGTAATTACAAAATCATAAGTGTTGTTTCTGCTTGTACATTTATTTTAGATTAAAACCCATTTATATATTACAAATGTTTATATATCAATGTCCAGTGGACTTAAAGAGACACAAATGAATTTCTTAACTAATACGATAGATCAATTGAACAAATCTGCCCCTTTTTTATGGCTACCCGATCTAATCTAAATAACGGGAGATGACTGATATAATCTACGTGCCGGCCGCGGTGGTCTGGCGGTTCTAGGCGCGCAGTCCGGAACCGTGCGACTGCTACTGTCGCAGGTTCGAATCCTGCCTCGGGCATGGATGTGTGTGATGTCCTTAGGTTAGTTAGGTTTAAGTAGTTCTAAGTTCTAGGGTACTAATGACCACAGCAGTTGAGTCCCATAGTGCTCAGAGCCATTTGAAGCCATTAATCTACGTACCAAACACTAGAAGACACTTCTCTCAAAGATGATTTACAGTGGTGTGCAACCTCAGTGGAAATAAAATTTACGTGATCACAATCGTTTAGCTTAATAGCCCAAATAAGCCGAAGCAATTAGCATTATCAACGTTTGTGCTGTGTCCGGTGCGTCGGAGTCATGGTTCTCGTACACGTCTGTGACGATGGAAGAACTCCAGCCACAAAATATATGAAGAAAACCCTCATTCGAAAACTAGGACGGCAGAAGACGGTCCTCTGACTAGCGTCCTCTCTGTGTTCTACAGATGAGAAACGCGAACTCCAAGCCACAAGGACGGAATTCAGATAACGTCTCAACTTGAATATAGACAGAAGAAGTGCTCTTAATTACTGAACGCTGCGTAGTGAACGACGACTGTCTACCCGGAGGTCACGTCCAGAATCGTAGAAGTTCTCAACAGTACAGTGTCTAACCGTTCTAACTATAAAATCTCCTGAGAGAAAAGACAGAGACCACATACTCTGAACCGCTGGCTTCCCAGCAAAGCTCGGCTCCCCTCCCTCTTAATTCAGCAGGCGAATCATATTCTGGAAACCACGGAATATTCTCCCTCTCTACAGATTCTTCCGAACGCCGACCAACCATATTTTCGTCTTTTGTCGTCGAGTGCGGAAAGTTTGCGAGGAAATACCTATACTCATACAATGGTACGCTTCTAAGAGTAAAAAATGCTCGAAAATAACGCAGCCTGCGATTTCCGAGGTAACACTTCCTCGTTCCTGTCTGCTGCGTCCAAGATTTTCAGAGTTTCCGAAGCATTATCCGGTTATCCTTCCGGCCCTACTACAATACTGGACAGCTGCCGCTGTATTGTTCAGCTGCGCTCTGATGCCCAGAGCGTCCGTCTTAGCACTTCCTGTGTGAAAGGACCAACACAACGGTATGGGCTTTCCAACCATGGCTTGAGTTACGCATTCCGTTTCATTTACACTGGCGTTCCAGCCTCTACTAGTACAGGCAATCATTCATTACGCCGTTTTTTATAATAAAGACACTCCGTCACCTTTCATGCAGCAAGCGTCAACAACCATTTATAAGGTGTAAGTGACAGTGTCTGTCTTCTTTAAATATTCGTAAATACGATATACAGCCTATTAAATGATACCTAATTGCGGTTGTAAATCACAGGAAAGTATGTACATGAGTGCTTGTAAGGTGCGAAATTATAGCCACCTTACAGTTTTTCCGAAACTGTGATTGTATGTCGCCACTTTAACGCATTCTAAGCACCATCATGGGTATTCATTTACTTGGCTCTTCCCTGAATGGTTTTAGAAATTCTAATGCAATGTTATCATTACCTTGTATCTTATTTGATCTTCTAAACCCTTTTAAATTCTCATTCTGCTACTGGATTCTTTGTCTCTTCCCTGTCGACTCAGGTTTCTTCTTCCATCATGTCAAGAGAGAAGACCTCCCTCTCATAGTGCCCTTCAGTGCACCATTTCCCCATATCCACTCTTTTCTCTGCATTTAAAAGTGAAACTTTAATTGAGCACTTGCTTTTAATTTTACACAAACTGTATAGGTTCTTCCGACGGTCACTTAATTTTCGATTTTTTTTATGGTTTTCATGCAGTCGTTTCAGCTTAGCTTCCCTTCACTTTTTCACTTCCTGTTTACTTCGTCACTACGTGACTTCTATGTATGTAGTCCTGAAGTTTCCTGAACGTTTCTTTGCTTCCTTCTTTGATCGATTAGCTGAAGTGTATCTAGTGTTACCTGCAGTTTCTTCGCAGTTACCTTCCTCGTACCTACGTTTTTTCTTTGGAACTTCTGCCATTGACCTTTTCAGAGACGTACATTCTATTTCAACTGAAATGCCTACTGAGACATTCATTATCGCATTATCAATTTAGCCTGAGAAACCTTATGCATATCTCTTCTTTCCTAAGTACTCCAGTACTCTCTCTCTCTTGAGCACCGATTCTTCAGACTCTTAAACTTTAGACTACTCTCCATCAGTACTAAAGTGTGGTCAGAGTCTATATCTGCTCCTGGGTACATCTTACAATCCAATAACTGCTGTCGGACTCTCTGCCTAACAATGATGTAATCTAACTGGAATCTTCCCATATCTTCCAACGTTATATACCTCATCGTCTTGTGATTCTAGAACAGAATATTCCCTATTAATACCTGAAATTTATTATCGTAGAATACAATTTTTCTCTCATTCCTACTACAAAAACACAAATTCTCCTCTATCCATTTCCTCTACTCTTTCCCCTAGAACCATATTCCAATCCCCATGACGTCTCCATTTACGTTCTGAACTATCCGCTCAGTATCTGAGGATACTTTCCTAATCTCTTCATCTTCTGCTTGCGACGTCGATGTGTGTACCTGATCTATTGTTGGCGCTCTTAGTTTGCTGTCTATCACTGAACTGTTCAAAATAATTCATTCACTGTCCTACCTTTCTATTCATAACGAGTCCTACTCCCGTTATACCATTTCCTGCTGCTCCTAATATTACACTATACTCGTCCGACCAGAAAACCTTTCCGTTCCACTTCACAAATCACGCTTTGCACTTTCTTTTTCACAAATGCTAGCGTCCCTACCATGTTCCAACTACTGACATTCGTCGCACAAACTCATAGAACGTTACCATTCGTTGTTTATACAGTCGTTTTCTCATGGTTACCTCCTTCTTGGCAATCTTCTCGTGGAGATACGAATGGGAGGATAGTCCGGAATATTTGGCCAGCGGGAGATTATCACTACACCTTTTCAGTTACAGACTGTTATTATCACGACGAGCGAATCGTCGCCAATGTGAATGACTGGTGGTCAATGCTAAATAGAAAAATACAAATCTCTTCTTTGAATATACAGCAGGTGTGTCTCTGATGTCCATAAGGAGCTGGCTGCATGGTCTGGGTCAGCAACGACTAAAATAATTAGAAGTCTTTGGTAAAAAATAATATATTGTACTTTACTGGTGGTATAGGAGTCTTCATAGTGAGAATGAATATAATTACAAACAGACAGCTATAGAGGCATCACATAGGCCACACTTTAACTAAGGGCCTTGTTAGAGGGTGCTTCCTAGCAGCTGAAGGCCATACTATTTTCCTACTTGACGTCCCGAGCAAGAGTGGCTGAGCGCACGCTAGAGACCTGTTACAAGCCGCGGAGCGGCGCTAGTCTCGACTCGCGGGTCCAGCGATATTAGTACGGACCACGGTCGATAACTGCAACCCCTAACAAGTGTGGTATCGAACGTTGATAGCACATAGACCACATGTCCTGTAGATACACCTTATCTCTCTTTAACGCAGTGGTTTCCATTGCCTTCTACATTCTCATGCCGCTGTTCATTGAGAATCTTTCCACATTTTAGTGGGCAGTTTCCCACCCCAAGGACAAGACAGTACTCAGAAAGTCAGTCCGTTCCTCTGCCCTCTTTGACAAGGCCGTTGGCAGAAGTAGGCTGACTTCTTAGGCCGGAAATCTTCGGCCACTGTTGCTGATGATTTTTGTTAAAAGGTTAAACGGTGTCGAGGTTCGACCCTGCCACTAGCCATGGGTCACTTCCTCGAGAATTTGAGTATTTTGGAGGCGTGCTTAACCTTTTTAGGCTTGAGACCTACTTCGCACAGTTTAGCCTATTTAGAGACCTACCAGTGACTTAAAAATTTGTAAAGCAAAAAAATAGGCTGTAGCCAAATTTAACCATATTATTTACACAAAATTGTTTACAGATAAATTTCTCTTCATCAAAAGTTGAAGGCCTCCTAGAGAACTTCCAAGATATTAGGCTTCGCAAAAAATCCATCGTAGACGTCCAAAAAAGTTTAGTGAGATCCTTGGCTTTGCATTAACAAGTTTATTACTATCTGGTGAATAATTTGAAAGGACCAACCATATGTAGTGTGAAAGATGAGAATCAGTCAATTTATTTCTACACTTAGATTTCTCTACATTACATGCATAAGTTGAGCCAAAAAACATACGATACCACCTTCACAATGTAAAGGTAGGTTTTCATATTCACAAATTTCCAAAACTTATCTTCATTGTATTCTGATTTTAAGGAAATATCATTATGGAATCGAGTTATTTTCTCTTAAAGTTCGATCACACTACAGATCAAAAGAGTAGTCATTGTGCTTGAAATATCTCCCGCATCCACTTTTTGTAAAGGTTGTCTATGGAAACTGAAATCTGAAAATCGATTTTCAAACGCTGTCTTTAGTAATGTTAAGTTATCTGTATACTTCTTTGCAGCTGCTTGATTCTGTGACGCTTGTGAATCCGACAGTTCTGACTTCGGGAAAGTGTTTCACATAATAATTTCTGTAGCTGTTCTCTCCAAAGCTCACTTTTTTGCACGAATTACTTTAAAGAAGACGTAAGAGTTACGACGATTTCGTTTGGTCCATAAATTCTTTGTTCTGCTCACTAGTTTAACTGTCATATTAGTTACAAATGCCGGATCCAACAACCATCTTCTATCATATAGTTGGAGAAATCCTCTTTTCTTTAACACAAAAAAGTTTTATTGCTGACAGAAGTTCTCTAAACCTGTTTAGAGTCATACATGTACTCAGCCAGCGGATTTCGGTGAGCAATAGCAGAACTTCTTATAGTTTTCTGAACTTTCTTCTCTATAGTGACTGTGAGAGAACTGAATACACAATTACACTTGAAGAAAGAAAGAAAAGACTCGTCGTTAGGACACAGATTAACAAATCGTTTGTGTTTACCTACCATGTAAGGCGCTCCATCAGCAGTCATTGACGCAAGTTTCAAAACTGGCAAACCATATTCAGAAATGAAGAGTTTGAACGCACTCTAAAAATCTTCTCTTCACGTGTTGCTATTCAAGGTCAAAACTGTAACAAGTTTTCTTTTACACTGATATCCGAAAATGTCGGTATTACAAAAACCGTAACTTGATGTGAACCGATTCCATCTACTGATTCGTCTAACTGCAGTGAGAAAGACAAACAAGTATGGAAACATTTTGTTAATTGGCCTTACATATTTTCCACTGTTATTCCCAATTTTCATGTTACAGTAGATCTTTAAAGAGGCATCTTTCCGATGGCCGATATTATCTCTGACTTCTTATAAATGTGGAAAACGATTCGCATATTTCATCAGCTTTTCCGATACACACAATGATGATACGTTTGATAAAAGATTTTTCTGTACAAGTTTCACAAAAACCGATTGCTATGACTGTAACTTACTTTCAAGACTATAAAGTTTCTTCCTCCTCAAGTTACTACAAATAATTGCTTCTGATTTGAAGGTTTTTTTAACTGTTCTAAAATGGCTTTCAGTAATTCGATTTTTAAGTATGGCTTAAAGTAGCGTTACATATCAAACATGTATACTTACCTTGAGGCACTGCAACAAAAACTGCTATTCCCGCTCAACCATGGAAGTGGTTTATTTTCTAGTGTTCCGATTCACTCGTTTCTCACAAACACATTCGTAAGTGAGATAACTAGGGGCGTGCAATCCCTAGTTCTAGTCCGCAGCTTTCGGCAGCGGTCGGGTGACTTCGAATCGTTGTGGTTAGATGTTCGTTGCCAACTGTACAGAATACAACTCACCTGTGTTTACTGCACATTAGCTAATTTTAGATGTCAGTACAAACAGCAATGTCAATTTCGATAACACAACGAATTTAAGCCATCACGCATACTGTTCTATTGTGGAAACCCTAAAAGCAAACCCAGAGTGTTCTCTCCGTTCTCTGTAATCCGGCTCATAATACGTCACGCTACAGTTCGCGAATAGGAAAGACTGTTGCTTGGCGCACGCGTTAAAGGCGGTAAAATGCATGTAGAAACGAAAGAGGTGGAGATAGTGTGGTCAGATTTATCTGCTTGCAAATACCGGGCCAAACACTCATTGTGAACAAACTGACATTTTATCAAATAGCTCATCTAAACAGATTTCGGGCAAAGGCTTTGAAAGTTAAACTCATAAAGCTATGGCTATCGTCTCATCAGTCACGATCGACTGATTGAGCATTTCTGGTCCATTTTATTTCAACTATGTACCTGACTCCTGTCGGAATTCTCAAAATATTTTCTATATTAAAACTTACGAAAACAGAAAGGAAAGAATCACTTGTGCTCAGACATTGTATTTGATTCAGCATAACATAAACCAAAAGTCTTCCGGCGATATGTGGATGATACCTTCGTAACGTGGCCCCTCGGTGAAGAACAATTGTCACGCCTATTCCAGCATCTGAGTTCTAGCCACGAGAATATCAGATCTAAGATGGGAGCAGAGAAATACAGCTGTCTGCTATTTATGTAGGCCTTAGTCTGTCGGAAAAAGGGTGGACCATTGGGGTATACCGTTTACCGTAACCCCACATACAGCTGCCACCACCAACTGCAAACTATGCGCTTGTTGTGTCTGATGGGGACAGCTTTTCAGAGCAGATGGAATACCTCTAATCAGTTTTCGGAGCTAATGGATGTTCTCCACATCCGATCATCCTCTCACAAGACCTAAAGGGGAAGGAGTGGTTCACGTCCAGGCCGCTCCTCCGGTACGTTGGCAATATTCCATCGAAATTAGGCAGAACCATAAGGATGCATCAAGTCAAAGTAATCTTCCGCCCCACCTGTAAATATTCGAGCTCTTCTCGCCTCGGCAAGGGACAATCTGGGATTGCAGAAGACTGGAATTTACAGACTACTTTGACAATCGGGCAAAGCAAACCTTGGCCATAAAAGAGCACAGTGCTTTAAAGATGCGATGAATATGATCACCATACTCGCCTTTTGCTGCCGTAGCCGAGCATTGTATATTCACAGGACATTCCACGGAATACTCTGACACGGAAATCTTAGATTCGACGAGGACCTTCTGAAATTCAATATTTAAGAAATCGGGGAACTACGTTTAGCCGGCAGCGGTGGTCTCGCGGTTCTAGGCACGCAGTCCGGACCCGTGTGACTGCTACGGTCGCAGGTTCGAAGCCTGCCTCGGGCATAGATGTGTGTGCTGTCCTTAAGTTAGTTAGGTTTAAGTAGTTCTAAGTTCTAGGGAACTGATGACCACAGATGTTAAGTCCCATAGTGCTCAGAGCCATTAGAACCATTTTTTTGAACTACGATCTAAGATGTAAGATCTAATTCATCGTTATGGCGGCTTTCAATTGGATGAGGCGTGGGCAGGTGATATCTTTAATTTATGCGGAATGGAAACATGTTATGACCAACGACAAGTCTCACGGCATTTAGCTTTTATTAATTGTTGACATCTGAATTTTAACTTCGCGAGTGTGCATTCCGACAGAGAGCGCACCCACAGTTTCACACTACGCATGGGTCTCTGCGTCATAGATGGAGAAATATTTGAAGAGGGTGCGAAACTCGACAGAGGTAACTCATGTAGCCGCTGTCTTTGCGCATACGTCTCTGTTCCAGTTTTTGGTACAAAGTTAACGGTGCGATCTAGCAATTTCCAATGTAAAACATTTGCTTGATAATGTCTAAATGGTTGTTAGCCAAAATATCGTGGCAAGAAGTCGACGTTGTCCGGCTGCAATCCCGAAACTTCATGGCGTAACCTTTACACTGAGAAAGATTCCAGAATCATATCGGCCACCTCTTCGTGGGGGAGATGGCGTCACACATTCTGAGGTAGGGTAAGTTACGTAATAATCGAGCGAGAATTTTAAATCACATGTTTTACTTTTAATTTATTTAAATTTCTTTTTAATTTATGTGTCGAGATAGTGGTGTCATTCCGAAGTTAGTTTGAGCGACATATTTTACCATGGCCGCCACTGTGAATATCATCACGCATAAACGAAGCTTAGCACTAGTGAAGGAGAGGATTCGCTCTACTCGTAAACTGTATGCCACTTCAAAACATCTGTTCCGTCTGCACATGGCGACTGCCTCCTAACTCCCATCTCTCTCAAGTGAATGTGTCGACGGAATGACAAGGGCCACGTCGAACCGGGTTGACAAGGAGTCCACTACAAGACAATCGACGGAGTTTGCCCACAAGAAGATGGTTTTCGACGCTCCGTGGTCAATTTCACGGATATGGTGTCGGGCAACGTAACGTCAGTGCTCGGAAAAGGCTTGAACTTCGCGCCTACGCCTAGAACTTTGCCTTTAACTGATTCTATTATTGCTGTTGAAGTAGCTGTTAGTCCTCTTTCCAGTGACGCTGCAGAAGAAAAAAAAACGTGAAATATGTCACTCACTTAAGAGCACTCCACCTCGGAAGACTAATGTTTCCTCCATGGGAAAGGCGGCGCTACGCAAAATACGAAATGATCCTTCCGTGGTCGTCCTTACAGGGAATAAGAGGAAAGCCACTGTGGTGTTGCCACATGAGGTCTATGACCAGAAGAATTATAGATTTATTAATTTTCGGCATCAGAATTCTAACTCCTAGAGTGCACAGTCTGACAGTGAGCGAGCGTGTTGTTTCACATTGTGGATTTCGCAGCGTGCCGTAGCACTATTCGAAGAGGGTGCTAAACTCGATAGAGGTCACTCATGCAGCAGTTACCTTTGCGCATGTGTCTCCGTGACAATTGAACTGGCAATCTCCGGCGCAAAACACTCACCTAAATTTTGCTGAATGGCTGTCAGTTGTATTATCGTGGTAAGAAGTCGACGTTGTCCGGCTATAATCCCCAAAACCATCACCACTGCAACCAGATGTAAGCAGGCATGTGACTCAGGTCCTGCTCGTTTCATTATCTCTGTACTTGAGGTCCGTCATATAGTGGGATTGGGGGGTTGGGTTGTTTGGGGGAGGAGACCAGACAGTGAGGTCATCGGTCTCTTCGGATTAGGGAAGGACGGGGAAGGAAGTGGGCCGTGCCCTATCAAAGAAACCATCCCGGCATTTGCCTGGAGCGGTTTAGGGAAATCACGAAAAACCTAAATCAGTATGGCCGGATGCGGGATTGACCCGTCGTCAAGAGTGCTAGCCACTGCGCCACCTCGGTCAGTCTCATATAGCGCTCTGCTGTTATAGCGGTCAGGCTTTTTGGTTCTGAAGCTATTCAGATTATCTCAGTGTACACAACAGTTGAAAATATCAATGTGATTTTCATTTCTGGAGAATGTAGCTTGACGTGCAGCAGTAATTTCAAAGGTAGGCTCATCCTGCTAGGGTCCCACGATCTGTTTCTGCAAATACAAATTTCGTTTCAAGGAACTGTAAACATGAAGCATGCGCTATTGTTTTAGCAGTGGTACGACGCAATCCACAAGTCACTAAGAGGCTGGTCTAATGTGTCAGTAGGATCTCAGGGCAGTTTTGCGATTTTCGCAATTCCATCTTTTCTTTTCCAGTTTTCACTCCATCAACTGCCTTATGGCAACTCACTTCCACAGTCGACATCGAATGATGTCTCCGAAAACTGCAAAGCAATGTGTCATTTCGACGAGAAATTGTAATAATGCTCGAAGCATTCTTTACAAAGCATAGATGAAAATATCTTCGTAATAAGCATTGCAGTTGCGTTTAAAATTCATGTTGGCTGAGAGAAGTGAATATTCAAAGATCTTGATACCACAACGTATAACTTATGTTTTACAAGAATCGCATCAATGGTCCTTGTTTTATCTGTTGAAGCAGATGTACCCGCAGGTGTTTACATTTCCAGAAAAAAAACAATAGCGGTTTCCATTTCACTCAAGATTTATTGTTGCATATTGTTGCAACAGTGCATGTGGAGTACTTGAAATGATTATATTTACAGATCAGTAGCATAAACAGCATAGAGGTATGGGGTATAAAAACGCAAGCTGAAACACCCAAATTAGTACATGGTGCAGCCTCCACGGGTGGCAATGCAGGCGCTGAATCTGGCATCCACTCCATCATACAGAGTGCAAATACTTTCCTGGGATACGTTATGCCACGCCTTCTAGGCCTGTTCACGTATTTCTGTAAGAGTTGTTGATTGATGTGTCACTCAAATCAAATCAGATGTGTGTGAAGTCTTATGGGACTTAACTGCTAATGTCACCAGTCCCTAAGCTTACACACTACTTAACCTAAATTATCCTAAGGACAAACACACACACCCATGCCCGATGGAGGACTCGAACCTCCGCCGGAACCAGCCGCGCAGTTCATGATTGTAGCGCCTTAGACTGCTCGGGATGAGTCACTGATACGATCGAATCATGTCCCATCAGTGCTCGATTCAAGACAAGTCCAGAGATCATGCTGGCTAGGGAAGCTGCCACATGTCTTGCAGAGCGCGTTGAGTTTGACAGGCAGTGTGTGGGCGAGCATTAGTCTTTTGGAACAACACATCACCATATTGTTGCAAGAACGACAAAAGAATGAGTCTAACAACATTCTATACATACCGAGCACTGGTTAGTGTCCTTTCCAGAAACACCAAAGGGGAACAAGATTAGTAGCTTATCGCACCCCAGACTATAATGTCTGGTATGAGGTCAATGTGTGAGACCTGGTAGTCAAGGAAGGCAGGATTCGGTTACGATTGTGGACGGGGCCCAGTTACTATTGGTTGCCTTTTCTTATAATCACACACAATTTATTTAAAATCGACAACAAATTAAAATAATGGCAACAATTTAAGAAATGGTCACGGCTGAAGGACTTGTAGCTTACAAGTACAGTTTTTAAAATAGAAAAGACAAGTGACCAAAGGTCTTAAAAAGCACTCCGTCTTCAAACCACGAGTGGCCTACCGGGACCATCCGACCACCATGTCATTCTCAGTGGAGGGTGCGGATAGGAGGGGCGTGAGGTCAGAACACCACTCTCCCGGTTGTATTCTTGACCGAAGCCGCTACTATTCCGTCGAGTAGCTTCTCAACTGGCATCACGAGGCTGAGTGCACCCAGAAAAATGGCAACAGCGCATGGCGGCCTGGATGGTCACACATCCATGTGCCGACCACGCCCGACAGCGCTTAACTTCGGTGATCTTATGGGAACCGGTGTATCCAAGGCGGCAAGGCCGTTGCCAAAGGTCGTAAAGCTCACTGCAAACATAAAATTGCACAAATCAGAACTTTGAGACAGAACTTTGCTAAAGGCCTTAATGGCAATAAATCAAGAATTGTTTCACGGCTGAAGGCCTCAAACGCCAAGAATGACAATTATCAAAGAAAAATTTAACAGCATACAACAAAAAAACAAATTTAATAACAAAGGTTAGTTCAAAAGGACAAGCAACTGATTACCAAACAGGTGAGAAATGATAGTAACTTGGTAATACGAATTAAAGTAGTAACGCAACAAAAACACAAGGGCCAGTCACAGACGGTGCTCCAGGAATCGGACTCTGGGTAGATCAGGCCAAAAACACTCATGGGCGATGAGAAAGGCATCCAAGAGTTGCATTCACACCATAAGACGGTACCTGAGACTAGTGGTAGTCTAACGAGTGATTAATGATAATCTTGGTGAGGCTACCTGACGTCTAATGAACCTAATGCAAAGATGTAAATATACGCCAAAGCCGGAACCAGAGGTCTGGACTCTGCCCGCTGAATACTGTGCTTAGAGCGCCTGGAACAACAAAGGAATCACTACCACCCAGGTAGAAGAATCGCCAACCAACCTGCAATGAAGAAAGCTGTCAAACTTACACGCCTCACCGGACAGCGGCGGCAAGGCGAGGAACGTACACTGCCGTTACATACACTAACCCTCAGGGCAGATAAGTGGGGCGTTAGTGCCCACCACGCAGGAAAATACCGCTGGCTGAACTTAACAATTGTAACAAGCTGAAGGTAGTAAATAGTAATTAGAAGCCCAGGAAAGCTAATCATACCTGCCTTTCCCAAGCACCTCACTAGCTGCTTTTTGCCTCGGTGACACTACCAGCAGCAACACGGATCCAAGTCACTGGAGAGTCGTGAGATTTCACAATGGTGGAGGTTTGTCTACTCTATCTGAAATGCACTCAAAACTTGCAGGATCCGTTTTCGACGAGATCGTGCACTGTCGTGACCACATCTCTTCTTTCTGGCAGTCCATGTGCGACGCCAATGGTCCCGGCGTGTCCTCACTCTGTGCAGACCTGCGTCCTCCTGCGTCCGCAACCAAACTGCTCACTCACACGACAAGGCAGAACAATGACGTCACCCCAAAGGTAGGGCACAGTTACTGCATATCGATAACGCTGCTGCTGCCACTAGCGGACAGGTAACACTTGCGAAACCAAGTGGCGCCAGTCAACTCAAGAAGAAGACAAACAACGACAACCAGGTCAACTAAACGATACAGTCTGGCTACCAACAGGGGATAGAAACCTACAACAGCATCAACGGGATCTGGAGCACGGCTCAGTGTGTCTTGGATGAATGCATTCTACCAGACAATGCTCCCTAGGCCTAAGTTATATATGCAAACGACCATCAGTTGCGTGCAAAAGAATCTGCTTTCATTGCTGAATGTCACGGTGCATCGTTCTATTGTACTAGTGATCCTCTGATGTCCCCAGTCGAGCATTTTACGTCGATGCTGCGGCATAAGTGGAAGATGGGCTAAAGGTGTGCATGCCCATTGTCCCACTGCATTGTTTAATTCATATATTTTGGGCGTATTATAGTATTTGACAGTTGTAGCATCGCGCTTTAGTGTTTACTTCGTAGATTCTTATTTAAATTGCGTGTAAGATTCGTATAGGAGGGGCAATTTCGAGTTTTAGTTACTGTAATCGTAAATTCAGCAGATTGTAGCGCAGTCGTTAGGCATTTGTATAGGTTAGTTGATACATTCTTTGCGTGTTTCGCTTGCGTTATCTAGGCACGGACTCGTGTTTCGGTAACTGTTGTTCAACATCGATTAGAATGGACAGGGACTGCGATTGCTGTGTTCGGATGAGGGCTGACTTGGCATCCCTTCGCTCACAGCTGCAATCGGCGCTGACTTCGGTCGCGCAGCTTGAGGCTGTTGCCAATGGGCACCACTGTGGGGAGCCGGACATGGGTCTCACGGGGATGTCAACCTCGTCCCGTCTGTCCCCAGATCGGTCTGCCGCTGTAGTTGCCCCGGTTGCTGCCCGCAGTGGGGCTGAGCCCTCGCCTGTGGTTGATTGGGAGGTCGTTCCAAGGCGTGGCAGGCGCCGAAAGGCGTCCCCGGAGGCTGATCAGAAAGCCTCCCCGGTGCGTCTGACAAACCGGTTTCAGGCACTGTCTCTGGCTGAGCCAGATGCAGCTCCCTGCCCTGTTTCAGAGGATCATTCTCAGCCTTCAAGGTCCGGGCAATCGCAGAGGGTGGGCTTACTGGTAGTTGGGAGCTCCAATGTTAGGCGCGTAATGGGGCCCCTAAGGGATACGGCGGCTAAGGAGGGGAAGGAATCCAGTGTGTACTCCGTGTGCATTCCGGGAGGAGTCATTCCTGATGTGGAAAGGGTCTTTCCGGATGCCATGAAGAGCACAGGGTGCAGCCAGCTGCAGGTGGTGGCACATGTCGGCACTAATGACGTGTGTCGCTTTGGATCTGAGGAAATTCTCTCTGGATTCCAACGGCTATCTGATTTGGTGAAGGCTGCCGGTCTTGCTTATGAGATGAAGGCAGAGCTCACCATCTGCAGCATCGTTGACAGAACCGACTGCGGACCTTTGGTGCAGAGCCGAGTGGAGGGTCTGAATCAGAGGCTCAGACGGTTTTTCGACCGTATTGGCTGCAGATTCTTTGACTTGCGCCATAGGGTGGTGGGCTTTCGGGTTCCGCTGAATGGTCAGGAGTTCACTACACTCAGCTGGCGGCTACACGGGTAGCGGAGGCTGTGTAGCGTGGACTGGGCGGTTTTTTAGGTTAGAAGGCCTCGGGAAAGTGCGGGATGGACTGCAATGTCAAAGGGTGCATGGCAATTACAGGACGTGCTTGGATCAAGGAACAGTCGGAATTATAGTTGTAAATTGTTGTAGTTGCGCTGGAAAAGTCCCGAAGCTTCAAGCGCTAATAGAAAGCACAGAAGCTGATATCGTTATAGGTACAGATAGCTGGCTAAAGCCTGAAATAAGTTCTGCAGAAATTTTTACGAAGTTTCAGACGGTGTTCAGGAAAGATAGATTAGGCAGAATTGGTGGTGGAGTGTTTGTGTCTGTCAGTAGTGGTTTATCTTGTAGTGAAGTCGAAGTAGATACTCCGTGCGAATTGGTATGGGTGGAGGTTATACTTAACAGCCGAATTAAGTTAATAATTGGCTCCTTCTACCGACCCCCAGACTCCGATGATACAGTTGCGGTTCAGTTCAGAGAAAGTTTGAGTCTCGTAACAAATAAATACCCCACTCATACAGTTATACACTCCTGGAAATGGAAAAAAGAACACATTGACACCAGTGTGTCAGACCCACCATACTTGCTCCGGACACTGCGAGAGGGCTGTACAAGCAAGAATCACACGCACGGCACAGCGGACACACCAGGAACCGCGGTGTTGGCCGTCGAATGGCGCTAGCTGCGCAGCATTTGCGCACCGCCGCCGTCAGTGTCAGCCAGTTTGCCGTAGCATACGGAGCTCCATCGCAGTCTTTAACACTGGTAGCAAGCCGCGACAGCGTGGACGTGAACCGTATGTGCAGTTGACGGACTTTGAGCGAGGGCGTATAGAGGGCATGCATGAGGCCGGGTGGACGTACCGCCGAATTGCTCAACACGTGGGGCGTGAGGTCTCCACAGTACATCGATGTTGTCGCCAGTGGTCGGCGGAAGGTGCACGTGCCCGTCGACCTGGGACCGGACCGCAGCGACGCACGGATGCACGCCAAGACCGTAGGATCCTACGCAGTGCCGTAGGGGACAGCACCGCCACTTCCCAGCAAATTAGGGACACTGTTGCTCCTGGGGTATCGGCGAGGACCATTCGCAACCGTCTCCATGAAGCTGGGCTATGGTCCCGCACACCGTTAGGCCGTCTTCCGCTCACGCCCCAACATCGTGCAACCCGCCTCCAGTGGTGTCGCGACAGGCGTGAATGGAGGGACGAATGGAGATGTGTCGTCTTCAGCGATGAGAGTCTCTTCTGCCTTGGTGACAATGATGGTCGTATGCGTGTTTGGCGCCGTGCAGGTGAGCGCCACAATCAGGACTGCATACGACCGAGGCACACAGGGCCAACACCCGGCATCATGGTGTGGGGAGCGATCTCCTACACTGGCCGTACACCTCTGGTGATCGTCGAGGGGACACTGAATAGTGCACGGTACATCCAAACCGTCATCGAACCCATCGTTCTACCATTCCTAGACCGGCAAGGGAACTTGCTGTTCCAACAGGACAATGCACGTCCGCATGTATCCCGTGCCACCCAACGTGCTCTAGAAGGTGTAAGTCAACTACCCTGGCCAGCAAGATCTCCGGATATGTCCCCCATTGAGCATATTTGGGACTGGATGAAGCGTCGTCTCACGCGGTCTGCATGTCCAGCACGAACGCTGGTCCAACTGAGGCGCCAGGTGGAAATGGCATGGCAAGCCGTTCCACAGGACTACATCCAGCATCTCTACGATCGTCTTCATGGGAGAATAGCAGCCTGCATTGCTGCGAAAGGTGGATATACACTGTACTAGTGCCGACCTTGTGCATGCTCTGTTGCCTGTGTCTATGTGCCTGTGGTTCTGTCAGTGTGATCATGTGATGTATCTGACCCCAGGAATGTGTCAATAAAGTTTCCTCTTCCTGGGACAATGAATTCACGGTGTTCTTATTTCAATTTCCAGGAGTGTAGTTGGTGGGGACTTCAACCTACCCTCGGTATGTTGGCAAAAATACTTGTTCAAAACCGGTGGTAGGCAGAAAACGTCTTCCGAGATTGTCCTAAATGCTTTCTCCGAAAATTATTTCGAGCAGTTAGTCCACGAACCCACGCGAATTGTAAATGGTTGCGAAAACACACTTGACCTCTTAGCCACAAACAATCCAGAGCTGATAGAGAGCATCATGGCTGATACAGGGATTAGTGATCACAAGGTCATTGTAGCTAGGCTCAATACCTTTTCTTCCAAATCCATCAGAAACAGACGCAAAATAATTTTATTTAAAAAAAGCGGATAAAGTGCCACTAGAAGCCTTCCTAAAAGACAATATCCATTCCTTCCGAACTGACTATGCGAATGTAGACGAGATGTGGCTCAAATTCAAAGATATAGTAGCAACAGCAATTGAGATATTCATACCTCATAAATTGGTAAGAGATGGAACGGATCCCCCGTGGTACACAAAAGAGGTCCGAACGCTGTTGCAGAGGCAACGGAAAAAGCATGCGAAGTTCAGAAGAACGCGAAATCCCGAAGATGGGCTAAAATTTACAGACGCGCGAAATTTGGCACGGACTTCTATGCGAGATGCCTTTAATAGGTTCCACAACGAAACATTGTCTCGAAATTTGGTAGAAAAGCCGAAGAAATTCTGGTCGTATGTAAAGTACACAAGCGGCAAGACGCAGTCAATACCTTCGCTGCGCAGTGCCGATGATACTGTTATCGACGACTGTGCCGCTAAAGCGGAGTTATTGAACGCAGTTTTCCGAAATTCCTTCACCAGGGAAGACGAATGGAATATTACAGAATTTGAAACACGAACATCTGCTAGCATGAGATTCTTAGAAGTAGATACCTTAGAGGTTGCGAAGCAACTCAAATCGCTTGATACGGGCAAGTCTTCAGGTCCAGGTTGTATACCGATTAGGTTCCTTTCAGATTACGCTGATACTATAGCTCCCTACTTAGCACTCATATACAACCGCTCGCTCACCGACAGATCTGTACCTACAGATTGGAAAATTGCGCAGGTCGCACCAGTGTTCAAGAAGAGTAGTAGGAGTAATCCATTTAACTACAGACCTATATCATTGACGTCGGTTTGCAGTAGGATTTTGGAGCATATACTGTATTCAAACATTATGAATCACCTCGAAGGGAACGATCTATTGACACGTAATCAGCATGGCTTCAGAAAACATCGCTCTTGTGCAACGCAGCTAGCTCTTTATTCGCACGAAGTAATGTCCGCTATCGACAGGGGATCTCAAGTTGATTCCGTATTTCCAGATTTCCGAAAAGCTTTTGACACCGTTCCTCATAAGCGACTTCTAATCAAGCTGCGGAGCTATGGGGTATCATCTCAGTTGTGCGACTGGATTCGTGATTTCCTGTCAGGAAGGTCGCAGTTCGTAGTAATAGACGGCAAATCATCGAGTAAAACTGAAGTGATATCAGGTGTTCCCCAGGGGAGCGTCCTGGGACCTCTACTGTTCCTGATCTATATAAATGACCTGGGTGACAATCTGAGCAGTTCTCTTAGACTGTTCGCAGATGATGCTGTGATTTACCGTCTAGTAAGGTCATCCGAAGACCATTATCAGTTGCAAAGCGATTTAGAAAAGATTGCTGTATGGTGTCTCAGGTGGCAGTTGACCCTAAATAACGAAAAGTGTGAGATGATCCACATGAGTTCCAAAAGAAATCCGTTGGAATTCGATTACTCAATAAATAGTACAATTCTCAAGGCTGTCAATTCAACTAAGTACCTGGGTGTTAAAATTACGAACAACTTCAGTTGGAAGGACCACATAGATAATATTGTCGGGAAGGCGAGCCAAAGGTTGCGTTTCATTGGCGGGACACTTAGAAGATGCAACAAGTCCACTAAAGAGACAGCTTACACTACACTCGTCCGTCCTCTGTTAGAATATTGCTGCGCGGTGTGGGATCCTTACCAGGTGGGACTGACGGAGGACATCGAAAGGGTGCAAAAAAGTGCAGCTCGTTTTGTATTATCACGTTATAGGGGAGAGAGTGTGGCAGATATGATACACGAGTTGGGATGGAAGTCATTACAGCATAGACGTTTTTCGTCGCGGCGAGACCTTTTTACGAAATTTCAGTCACCAACTTTCTCTTCCGAACGCGAAAATATTTTGTTGAGCCCAAACTACATAGGTAGGAATGATCATCAAAATAAAATAAGAGAAATCAGAGCTCGAACAGAAAGGTTTAGGTGTTCGTTTTTCCCGCTCGCTGTTCGGGAGTGGAATAGTAGAGAGATAGTATGATTGTGGTTCGATGAACCCTCTGCCAAGCACTTAAATGTGAATTACAGAGTAGTCATGTAGATGTAGAACTGGTTCACAACAGTTTGCGTTGACACATCTGGGCCCTTAAGCCCTTTTGTTTGTGCAATGGTAACTTTACCACTGTCGTCCTTGCAATACTACGATCTCGGTGGGCGTTCGTGCTGCCTGGACGTCAAAAACTTCATCTACAGGTGTGAGAATGTTCACGTGTCCACTGATAGCAGCATCGCTGCCCCTACTTACGCATCACGCCGAGTTTGTGAGGCCGTTCTCCAAAAGGACGATCCCGTTACTCTGAAGGCCTTACCTGACCCCATCCAAACTCGCTCAGTTGGCTGTACCAAGCACGAGTGGGTCTCTGTGACACGGTGGCGTGCTTTCTTCACACTTTTGCACCACAATGAGCATTTTCGCTGTGAGCGTTCCCTACTAAAGGGTAGCCAAGACAGCGCCCTTGTAGTTATGTCACTATGCTTTCTGTTGGCGGACGACTTCGAAACCTTTGTTATTACATCTACTATCTTCCAGGCGGCATATGCAGTCATCGTATCAAAATCGACATCGTCTTTCCCTGGCGCACTAAAGTCGTTTTCCGGCTCTATATAATTACCAACATACGTTCTGTTGTAGTAATAGGAAGGAATCATATTGAGCATCCGTGTGATACAATTTGACAAATCTGCACCTCATTCAGCACTGAACGTTATTACAAAATATTCGGGGAAACATAAAGGACCCCAAAAATCACCATTCTTATCGTCTCTGTATTTTTGTACACGGCGGTCAGAAACAATCTGAAAAGTTTCGAAGGGTAAGTTGTTGGTCAACACGATTTTATAAGTCAACAATATTTCACTCTGTTCCTTTTAACGAAACATGCAAAATACTTTGTAACAGATACGCTGTGTTCCCATAGGGAGGACTTGCCTAAATTGTACCACTTTTGGAGTTTTATTTATTATATTCTAAACAGTGAGCTACAAAATTTTTGAAGTAATGATATCCTCAGCTGTAGGATGCTGTTCTTGGTATGTTATTTAAAGAAACCTGACATAAAATCCAAAGAGATTCTGGTCGTATGTGAAGTGTGTAAGCGGCAAGAAACAATCAATGCTTTCTCTGCGTGACAGCAATGGAGATACTATCGAAGACAGTGCTCACAAAGCAGAGTTACTAAACACAGCCTTCCGAAATGCCGTCACAAAAGAAGACGAAGCAAATATTCCAGAATTCGAATCGAGAACAGCTGCTAACAACGTAGCAGCAAATATCCCCGGACCATTGAAGCAACTTAAATCACTTAATAAAAGCAAGTCTTCTGGGCCAGACTATATTCCAATTAGGTTCCTCTCGAAGTATGCTGATGCATTAGCTCCACACATAACAACCATATACAACTGTTCGTTCGACGAAAGATGCGTACCCAAAGACTGGAAAATTGCACAGGTCACACCAATATTCAAGAAAGGTAGTAGGAGTAAGCCATCAAATTACAGGCCCATATCGTTAACGTCGATATGCAGCAGGATTTTGGAACTTATATTGTGTTCGAACATTATGAATTAAGTCGAAGAAAATGGTGTACTGACACACAGTCAACATGGGTTTAGAAAACATTGTTCCTATGAAACACAACTAGCTCTTTATTCACATGAAGTGTTAAGTGGTATTGACAATGGATTTCTGATCGATTCGATATTTCTGGATTTACGGAAGCCTTTTGACATTGTACCACACAAGCGGTTCGTATTGATATTGCGTCCTTACGGAGTATCGTCTCAGTTATGTGACTGGATTTGTGATTTCCTGACAGAGAGGTCACAGTTCGTAGTAATTGACGGAAAGTCATGGAGTAAAACGGATATGATTTCAGACCTTCCCCAAGGTAGTGTTATAGGCCCTTTGCTGTTCCTTATCTATATAAACGATTTGAGAGAAAATCTGAGCAGCCGTCTTCGGTTGTTTACAGATGACATTTTCGTTTATCGACTAATAAAGTCACCAGAAGATCAAAACAAACTGCAAAACGATTTAGAAAAAATATCTGAATGGTGCGAAAAGTGGCAGTTAGCCCCAAATAACGAAAAGTGTGAGGTCATCCACATGAGCGCTAAAAGAAACTCGTTAAACTTTGGTTACACGATAAATCAGTCTAATCTAAAGGCTGTAAATTCAACTAAATGCCTAGGTATTAAAATTACGAACAACTTAAATAGGAAGGAACACATAGAAAATGTTATGGGGAAGGCTAACCAAAGACTGGGTTTTATTGGCAGGGCACTTATAAAATGTAACAGACCTACTAAGAAGACTGCCTACACTACGTCTGTCAGTTCTCTTTTAGAATACTGCTAAGCAATGTGGGATCCTTACCAGACAGGACTGACGGAGTGCATCGAAAAAGTTCCAAGAAGGACAGTACGCTTTGTATTATCGCGAAGTATGGGAGAGAGCGTCACAGAAATGATGCAGGATTTGGGCTGGACATCATTAAAAGAAAGGCGTTTTTCGTTGCGACGGAATCTTCTCACGAAATTCCAACAATATTTTGTTCACACTGACCTACATAGGGAGAAGCGATCACCACGATGAAATAAGGGAAATCAGAGGTCGTACGGAAAGATATAGGTGTTCCTTCTTTCCGCACGCTATCCGAGATTGGAATAATAGAGAATTGCCTAGGTGGTTCGATAAACCCTCTGCCAGGCACTTAAATATGATTTGCGAAGTATACATTTTGATATAGAACGGAATCTACGAGAGAATTTAAAAGTACTACACTTCATTTTATAAACATCTGCAAGCAGTGCAAATTGGGTATATGGTTTCCTAGTTGGTACCAGAGGGTGCATAAACTGTATCGCGGTTAAGATAAGTACTCAATACAAGGAAATGTTCCATGTTTTAGCCCTTACATCACTTTCTGTAGATATTACAACATAACAGTTTAATTCTTTGCCTTACCCTTTCACGCATTTCGTGAATCCGTACTTTGCAGTTCATGCATCTGACCATTTTATCCATTCGATCTTCCTCACATAACTCGCCATACCTCCGCTTCCCCGTGCTTCTGTTTACTTTCTTTTTGCGTAGTTTCCTAGCCAACTCAAAGGCTTCTTGGCTGGGCCTTGGACTTTTGCTTGAAGCTTTCATCATTTCCGTCGGATACGGAGATGGTCTCCGGATGTACACATTTAGCATAGTCTATGGCTACAGTCATTCTTTCTGTACTGAAATTATGGGGAATTTGATTCGTTCTGCAGTGTCTAAAGTAAATTTTCTTATGTCCGATATGCATAACCAACCTTCATCTCTTCAACTGAGTAAATATGATCTCCTGCTTCAGTGTGACTAAAAAATTTTACCTTACGTTCCACAAATAAAGGTAAACGTATTTTTAGAGCAAGTCTCTTAAACTGTGCCCGTACAGTAACGGATATGTATAACGGTACATTATAAGATACGAATCACAGGCAATACAGATACGCAAGTGCTTATGAAGTAAGGTAATTTCATGTACATTCACCTGTAAATGAAACAGTATGTTTGTACCTAACAATAATTCTCTTCTTCGCGAACGCGAGAAGTACAAAGAAACTACAACGAATGGAAAGAGCGATCTGTTTTAGTTGGAAAAAACATTCTACATACAAGCTAAGCTCTCATAAATACTTCATTTTCGACAGCCTGGTTCTACAGAATTTACTGTCATCTTCTAATTTTCAAAAATGTTTGTTACAAAACATGTTCACTGTGCGTTGACACCTCATATCAAATTGCCGTATTGGTGGATAAAGTGTAGCTCTCTCTCTTCTCAGCGATCGCAGGCCCTGTAGACCACGCGCTGCATCAACGATCTGCTTCCACCACCTTCCATCTCTCTCAGCCTCTCTCCACCCTGCGGAAATTCCCAATGCTTCGATGTCCTTCTCTACGCCATCTTTCCACTTTGTACGGAGTTGGCCCAATGGTCTTGTTGCCTGAAGAGTTCCTTCAAATGCTTTCTTGGTGATTCTGTTGTTTTCCATTCTAGCCACATGTCCAGCCAATTGCAGCCTCCTACTTTAAAATTCCTGGATGATAGTGGGTTGCTTCATTAACTGATAAATTTCTTTGTCCTTTCGGATTCTCCATACACCATTCTCCAACAAATGTCCCCAGATTTTTCTCATTATTTTTCTTTCGAAAACGTTCAGTTTTTCTCTTTCATTCTTTGTAAGCGTCCAGCTTTCTGAACCATACAGTACAATGGGGCAGATGACAGTGTTGTATATCTTCAACTTTGTGGTGACTGACAGAGCTTATCTCTTGAGTGGGTTGCTTAGTGAGCACATTATGAAAAGACCTGTCAGAAGAAAATCATCTACAATCAAAAAGCAGCTTGTGCACGTTGTCATGTCAGTATATGTAGCGCTCACAGATGATCACAATAGACGTGAAGCAAGCTTTAAGAGAAAAGTAAAGGGAAAAATCCAAAAATTGTCAATTCGTAATTATATCACTTCAAGAATAATTTTTTTGTTATTTATTGTCCGACTGTCTGTCTGTCACTCTGTTAAGACCCCTGTTTCTCAGGAACTCATGTCGCATACTAATTTCTACAGTCCCTTGATGGTGTAAAAGACAGAAGCTTCTAAGTCAATGTAATCAAAAGATACGTCCTTGTACGTCACATACTTGCATACTCGCAAACTCGCTCATCAAAATATCTTCTTTTGCCATAGAATCGCAAAATTTGGCAAGGAACAAGGTTGTACAGTATAAGTAAAGTACAAAATCTGAAAATCGTTAATTTGTAATTATCTTACAGGAAAAAAATTAATTTTTAATCCGACTGTCTCTCTGTTCGTCCGTCTCTCAGAAACGTTCAGTCATATCAAGTTGAAACTTATGTCACATGCTAAGACCCATAGTCCCTCGGCGGTATAGTAGATGTCAATGAAATCAAAAGATGCGCTCATTTACGTCTTTAGGGTAATCCCCATTGTCCTAGAATCATGAAATTTGACAGGAAGCAAAATTTGACATTAAGAGAAAAGAAAAATATTTGAAAATTGTTCATTTGTAGTTAAGTTCCACAAAAATATTTCTTTTGTTCTTTGTAATCCAGCTTTAAAATTAAAACTGCAACATTTTCTAAAGACTTGGAATTCCCAGGATCGATATCTTGCCAGTATCTGTATCAATGACAGACAAAAATCGTCGCGGCTCTCGATTCCTAAGTTGGATGAAGTTTTTGAACACATAACTAAGTTTGTACGGAACCGTTAGAGTGCGAGACCTAACAGCAGTTGACTATTTCTTAAAAATTATTGTTAGTACTATTTGGTGGCTGTATTTAATGTGTGACTGTATAAGTCTCAGTACATTTTGAAAGTTGCTTTGTTGGGTAACTATGTTTCGTCATTTAGGATGTCGGTCGGGTATGCACATTTAAGATAACACATTTTAGTTTCATCTATGCCTAGATCACTACTCTGCAATTCAACCTAAAATTCCTGGCAGAGGATTCATCAAACTACCTGCACACTATTTTTGAACTGTTACGCTCTTGAGGAGCGCGAGGGAAAAAAATATACTGCAGTTCCAGATCTCTTGTATATTATTACATTAATCTTTTCTCAGTCATTTATTTGATTGATATATTTCTAAAATCATTGAATAAAGAGACAACAAAACGGATATTAACGCTGGAGTGTAGAATATGTGATTCTGGTGACATATCGATTGACTTTCGGGAAAATATCATTTACGCAATTCCGAAGCGTGCAAGAGTTGATAAGTGCGAGAATTATCGGACATTCAGCTTAACTGCTCTTGCATCCAAGTTCCTCACAAGAACCAGATACAGAAAAACGGAAAAGAAAGTTTACGATGTCTTAGATGCCTATCAGTGTGATGATCTATCACCCTGTCCCTTCTCCTTGTCAATGTTTTCCACATATTCCTTTCCTCTCCGATTCTAACGATGCAGTTGGTAATGGAAACAAGACTAAAGAAAAATGAAGACACGTTCACATGACTCGTCGAGCTGAAAAAGAGTTCGACTACCTAGAATTGTGCAAGATGTTCGAAATCCTGAGAAAAATAGGCGTAAGCGACAGGAAGATACGGGTAATATACAATAGGGGGCGACCAAGAACGAAGTGCTCGGATAAAAATGGTGAAAGACACGGATGTTGTCATTTGCCCCTACTGTTGATCTGTACATCAAAGAATCAATAACATAAATAAAAAAAGGTTCAGGAGTGGAATTAAAATTCATGGAGAAGGGATATCAATGACAGTTCGCTGATTACGTTACTATTCTCAGCGAAACTGAAGAAGAATTACATGTTCTGCTGAATGGAATGAACGGTTTAATGAGTGCAGAATATGGATTGAGAGTCAATCGCAGAAAGACAAAAGTAATAATAAGAAGCAGAAATAGGACAGCAAAAAACATAACATCTTGATTGATGGTCACGAAACGAAGCAAAATAACCAATGGCGGAGGGGAAGCAGAACATGAAGAGCAGTCTAGCACTGGGAAAAATGGCATTGACAAGGAGAAGGGACAGGATGATAGAACATTTGTTAAGACATCAGGGAATGACTTCCATGGTACTAGATGGAGCTGTAGAGAGTAAAATCTGTAGCGGAAGATAGCGATAGGCACGCATCCAGCACATAGTCGTATGTTGCATGTGCTACTCTCAGATGAAGATGGTGGCACTGCTACTCTTGGATGAAGCGGTTGGCACAGGAGAGGGATTCGTGGCGGGCGCAACAAACCAATCAGAAGACTGATGACTCAAAAAAAAAAAAAGGAAAGAGCAGTCTTATTTTCAAATTCTGGATAAATAAATTCGGTGTATGTACTCCCCGTTAGTTACGCTGCCTCAAGATAAAGTCATAATTTCTAACTAATACTTGTTACTTCTCTTATTTATTAAACTTTTAATTTAATTGTAGCTTTTAATGAGTGGATCAGGACAGCAATTTAAATCTTTAAAATCAGTCAAAATTACGCGAAATACTGAAAGTCAAATAGATTTTTCATTTTTCCCCCTCTACAGTTTTCACCCTCTACGGGACCCTCAAGAACCAAGGAATTCCGTGATTCCTTAGGAGATGTTCTACCATCCTGCCTCTTCTTCTTTTCTGTGTTTGTCATATTTTCCTTTCCTCGCCTATGCTGTGGAAGGCCTCCTCATTCCTTACCTGATCAGTCCATCTATTTTCCCACTTTCTTCTGTAACACCACTTCTCAAATGTTTCAATTGTCTTCTTTTTTGGCTTTCATACAGTCCATTTCTCACTACCATACAGTTCTGTGCTCCAGGCGTACATTCTCAGAAATTTATTTCTCAAATTAAGGCCGACGTTTGATACTAGTACACCTCTATTCACCAGGATTGCTCTTTCTGCCGGTGATAATCTGCTTTTGGTATCCTCTTTGCTCCGACCGTCTTGAATTATTTGGCGCCTAGGTAGCAGAATTCCTGAATTTCATCTCCTTCCCGATCAATAATCCTGATGTTAAATTTCTCACTGTTCTTATTTCTGCTGCTTCTCGTTAAATTCGTTTTTCTTCGGTTTACTCTCTATTTATATTCTGTACTTAGACTTTTCATTCCATTCACCAGATTCTGTAATTCTTCTTCACTGTCACTGAGGATAGCAATGTTGTAAACGAATCTTATCATCGTCATCCTTCCGCCTTCAGTTTTAATTCCATTCCTGAACCCCTCTCTTATTATCATCATTGCTTCTTCGATGTATAGATTGAACAGTAGGGGCGAAAGACTACAACCTTGTCCTATGCCCTGTTTAGCCCGAGCACTTCGTTCCTCGTCTCCCACTCTTATTGTTCTCTCTTCTTTCTTGTACGTATTGTGTGTTACCTGTCTTTACCTACAGCTTACCCCTACTTTTCTCAGAAATTCGAACATCTTGCACCATTAGCCATTGTCGAACGCTTTTTCCGGACGGACAAATCCTACGAACGTGTCTTCATTGTTCTTCTGTCTTGCTTTGATAATTAACCGCAACGTTAGAATTGCCCCTCTTGTGCCTTTACTTTTCCTAAACCCGAACTGATCGTCATCTAAGACATCTCAGTTTCTTTTCCATTCTTCTGTATATTATTTTTGTCAGCACCTTGGGTGTATGAGCTGTTAAGCTGATTAAGCGATGATTCTTGCCCTCGTCGGCTCTTACAATATTCATGATAATGTGGACGATGTTTTTCCGAAAGTCAGATGGTAAACATTCAACATACCAAACTGCCTATAGGAGTCATTAGGCACCAACTTGTGACTTGTACATAGTTCAGGGTTGCGGGACAGTCGCTTACTGTCAGTAATATGGATCGGCCGAGTATCAATTCTGGGAAAAAATGAAATGAGGTTGTCGCATTGTAGGCCGGGAGGCCCCATCCGGGGAAGTTGGGCAGCCGAGGGCAAGTCTTTCTTTGAGTCGACGCCACAAAGGGCGACTTGCATGAGGATGAAACTATGACGAAGACAAGACGCTTTTACTCGACTGATTTCAAAATTGAAAGCAACCGCCGCGAATATTCCAATTGAGTTTCTGTTCATCATTTTTCGGTACAGAAGGTAGGTGTCAGTGTATGATGCTGTCGGTAGAAGCGTATTTTCTACATTTAAAGAAGATTATTTGTCGTGCAGCATTTGTGTGTCACTAAAATACTGTGGTACTATGAGCCTACGAAACCCTACAGTGCTACAAGCCCTGTAACTTACACTCTTTTCAGAAGCTTGTTACAACTACGCGAGTTCACGTAAATTGTGTCTTCCTTTGCTGTGTCCATTGTAAGTCGTTACCGGCCGTACGGGTCTAGGCGCTTCAGTCCGGAACCGCGGGACTGCTAAGGTCGCAAAAAATGGCTCTGAGTGCTATGGGACTTAACATCTATGGTCATCAGTCCCCTAGTACTTAGAACTACTTAAATCTAACCAACCTAAGGACAGCACACAACAGCTACAGTCGCAGGTTCGAATCCTGCCTCGGGCATGGATGTGTGTGATGTCCTTAGGTTAGTTAGGTTGATGTAGCCCTAAGTACTAGGGGACTGATGACCTCAGATGTTAAGTCCCATAGTGCTCAGAGCCATTTGAACCATTTTTGTAAGTCGTTGCGCTGAGTAAGCCTTTCCCTGCCTAGGCCATAGGCTATATATTTTGGAGTCATATTGCGTTACTCGTTTGATTCGTGGGTCTTACCATTGTATAACGGAGGGTATTCTTCAATTGAGGGCATTTACCTGAATTACTTTTATAGGTAATCCGTTTTAGAAACCTAGCAGGAGGCTTACACGGTGTAGAAAGCGATACGTGTATCGTTCCTTCGTCGCATACATTGATTAAACCTTCTCATGACGTTATTGGCTGGCAAGAGCCAGAAATGTTACAACTCCCAGCTGGATTACTCAAGAGTTGCAAATGGGTGCAGCTCTTACTCTCCATCGACACCCCTTTTGTTAAAATTGCAAGAACTCATTATTTGTTCCATCCTTGTTAGAGGTGTTGTGTATGATACTTTTGACAGACTATGCAGTGAAATTTGTATCGTTGTGTCTCACTTGTCGGAGGAGCTTCTGAGAGTGGTAGATGCGTCCCCACACAGTGTCATTCATGAGGTCCCAAATGCTCCACAGACCATCTGTATGCAGTTGGTGACCGGGAACGGCCGAAGTGCTTTGATTTCTGGGACTGCGGCGTGTTCGAATGGAGCTGCGTGGAGACAGTGAATCCCCGACTGGACAATGACAGGTGTACATTTTCAGCCTGTGAAGTCAGAGCTACAGCATTCTTTCTGTGTTTATGTGTGTTGGCTGAAGAGAGAGAGAGAGAGAGAGATTCTGTCTCTCAGCTGATTACGGATTCGTCTGCACAAAGCCGTGATTGGGCGCCTCCAGCGCAGCGTGCAGTCTGTGTGTAGCACGCCGGCAGACGCCACAGTAGTAAATACAGAAGCGGCTGCTGCTGCTGCTACTGCCGCGTCGAGCCACATTTGTGGCAATCTGCAGGCCATTCAGGGCTCCCGGATAAAAGACGAGTGTTTGCGACTGGCCAATAAGCGCGGCCGTCCGCCTCTGTGAATTACTGGGCCAGGGGATTTCCCCTCGTGCACGGGCCACGCGGAGTCCGGGTGGTGTGGGGAGGGAGGGAGGGAGGGAGCAGAAGGCCTCGTAGTCCACTGACCGGCCGGGCTCTGCGTGCTCACGCACACGCACTTAGCAACACACGCACACACGTTCACACGCGAACCCAGCGACTGGAGACCACTGCGTCTGAATAGCGCTTGCCGAAGGGATTTTCCGCTGCGATGAACAGCGTACGTGCCGCGGCAACTGCTACGGGGGAGAGGGAGAGGGAGAGGGAGAGGGAGAGAGACAGAGAGAGAGAGAGCTCTGCCAGTTTTCTTCTGGTAGCCATTACACGGGCTGAGTTGGTCTCAGCTCTGCTCCGCCGGCGAGACCACAATGGCCCCGGCAGACGTTCACGTTCTCTCACAAGAAGTATTTCTACAGAGCGAGCAGAGCTGGTAATCTGTTCACAAGCCTCGTTTAGAACTAACTACTGTACTTGTATCACTTTGTCCCACAATCTCAGCACATAAACTCTCAATCGATGCACTTCTTTAAAAACTTGTTTTGTCGCAAAAGTGGCCTTTAGTTACAAAATCGACAACATAGAGGATTTTGATGGGATAAACCGAGCGCGGTGTAGGCTACGGCCCTCAATAGAGGAGAGACATTTTAACAGCAGTCTTCTGGAAAAGCCTCGAGTAAGGACCTCTTCTAAAGTTCTCAATACGTGAAAAAATATCAGTCGAAGGAGGTTGTCGCATAGTGAACATCCTTTTATTTTAAACACAACCACATTCTGTGATACAATCATTTGCTGTCGGTCTGCACTGAGAATCTTCGGCTGCTACAGGTCATGGGCGGCATTTGTTTAACAAAACAAAAAGTTCATTATGTGCGTTGTATTAGTGTGACCAATAGTATTTGAATACTGACACTGTAGGCCGAAGCCAGTATTGTACATAAAATGAAGTTCTTGTTATTCAGGGTGTCCCACCTAAATTTAATGCACCCCGTCTTCAGGCCACAAGTGGCCCTTCGGGACCATCCGAAAGCCGTGTCATCCTCACATGAGGACGCGGTTAGGAGGGGCTTGTGGTCAGCACACCGCCCTTCCGGTCGTTATGTTGGTTGTCTTTCACTGGAGCCGCTACTATTCCTCAAATGGCATCACGAGGCTGAGTGCACCCCGAGACATTGCAACCGTTCACGACGGCCAAGATGGTCACCCATCCTAGTGCCGGACACGCAGACATCGCTTAACTTCAGTTGCCTCCCACTTGTATTTGCCACCTGATATATTTTCAAACCAATATAAAATGTAAAAAATGCAATTGGCCAGGGATGTGCCTATATCTGGGTCTCACAAAATGGGTGGGAATCTATAATCCCTACAAGTAAACGAATATCACTTTCACAAAAGGTTAGGTTTTTCTAAATTTCATGTGTATGTTATTCTGCCGAAATGAAAACTAAGGGTACAGTTAGTAACAGCACACTTGATTTAACTGCTCTAATCCTTATTCCTTGTAGAATACTTAGACTTGATTTATGGAAATGGTGCCACTCTTTCTGCCGTGATGTTGGTTGCTTGAACTGTCCTGAAGCCTACTGCAGGCAACACTTTGCCCTGCGCATTGCGACGGAAATTGTAGCGCCGCTGACATCTTTTAGAGCCTAGATATTTCAAAAGGTAAATGGTTTAGAACAGTGGAAACAATTCTGCCGTCGCCACATTTACCGGTAGTTTTCATTCCATAGAAAAAACATGAATGTGCCATTAAAAGAAGTACATAACTTTTTGTTGAAAATAATGTTTATTTATATTTATAGGTTGTACATTCCTGCCAATTGTGTGAGCCCCTGTCGCAAGTGCATCCCCAGAAAATTTCATTTTTTCACACCTTGTTGCGTTTTGGAAATTTGTAAAAGAAGTATGTAAACGCAGTCATTTAGGACCCGGAAGGCTATGAGATTGTTCACTGATGGCGCTACTGTCTACAGCAAAGTGTCGACACTGAAGGATCGTAAGGCAATGGTTCAAATGGATCTGAGCAGTTTGGGACTTAACTGCTGAGGTCATCAGTGCCCTAGAACTTAGAACTACTTAAACCTAACTAACCTAAGGACATCACACACATCAATGCCCGAGTCAAGATTGGAACCTGCGGCCGCAGAAATCGCGCGGTTCCAGACTGTAGCGCCTAGAACCGCTCGGCGACCTCGGCCAACAAGGCAATGGTGACTCGGTGTAGTGAATGAGAGCGTCGATTAACCCTTGACTTATCAGGCATAGGTCATTAACGTTGTTTACTACGTTGTGGTCTTCCGGGCCCCATAGTTTTTCCTTAATTACTGAATATAGTGGCATAGAAATTTATTCAGAAAAAGTTCTGTGAATATATGAAAGTATCTGAAATTAAATAAGCATTGTTGATGTGTTACTTTATGGAAACACCTGACAAATAGAGTCCCTGACATGGCAGCAATAAAAAGTGCGCGACGAATACTTTCCGCTTTTGTCCGTATTTCAGAAAATGATTTCTTTCGGCAGCGAAGAGCTACAGCAATCAGTAACACTACAAAAAAATTACTCTGTTTGGCAGAATCTACATTTGTCCTAACTCTCATTCTCTTCAGAGCAGTATTTACATGGTAATGGTGAACAACAAGTGACGCTTCAGAATTGGTGTAGTTGCATATAGTATCTACAATTTGGTCATCAAATAATGTCTTCAACGCTTTGGACATTGTGGGCGTAAGATCACTTGAATTCACTGGCGCGATAGACCCTTTGACAAACTTATGTTGACGACAGCATGTCATGGGTATACTGAACTAGTCCGTTTTCGTCCTGGCTTTGCAATAAACTCATCTTCTTCATCGCAATCCCCATCAGAATTTTCACTAGTAATGTCACTTTCTTATGAATTCCCTTCAAGTTTTCTAATTTTGATTCATCTGACCCTGGAATAAAGCTCCAGACATCTGGGTCACTTGAGATCACATTTATCCACCATCCGAAGAATTTCCGAAGAGTATCTAAGATATGCTTGAAGCCATTTTTGAAAATTTGTGGCGTACAATTAAGCAAAATAAACGAAAAACAAATCCACCAAACTATGTAACTTTTATAGCGAGGTCCTCTCACAACAAGAAGTGTGTTTTTACTTTTCTTGTATTTGTTTAACGATCGCACCATATATCTAATTATTTAATATATATATATTAAACAGATGGAGGATACATATAATGCTCCAGAACAAATTGGTTCTTATAGCTGCAGTTCGCAAAAAGGGTTAAGAAGTGGATAATGGCTGTACACAAAAAATTCGTCATTTTAGGAATCGCTATGAGGCAGTTAGCGTACAAGAATATGATGGATATGGAACAGCCAAGCGATTGCAACAAAATTTAATTTTTAATAGGTTTCGACACCCAATATGGGTGTCTTCATCAAAAAATTAATGGTTACATATGGCAGCTGAGTCATTTTGTTTGATGAGCATCACTGCTTTAAATTCATTTGTCAGTTAAACAGACTGCGTCTCAATCTGGTAAAAGTAAAATTTTGTTGCAACCGGTTGTCTGTTTCTTACCTGTCACAAAACGAATACATAGTACCTGCTTACAAAATGGGTTGTACTATGTAATGTAAATGGAACATTTGGAGACGTTCCCCGAAAGCGTAGCGCATCTATAAAGGAAAATGCACATGAACCAGAAATGGTATCAATTCTCAACTAGTTTCGTACCCTTTCGGAACTTTTTCAATTAGGATCACGAAACATCGGACGAGCCGAGTTGAGAGGCACATTCCCAGATTTTTTTCATGTATGTGTAGGGTAGCGTAGTGGGGACAAGCTTACTGGAGGAATTTAATGGAAAAAGAATTACATTGTCCTCCGGGAATCTGTTGAATAAACTTAGAGCTGGCCGCGGCCGCCGAGCGGTTGTAGGCGCTTCATGCCTCGGGCATGGATGTGCGTGATGTCCTTAGGTAGTTAGGTTTAAGTAGTTAGGTTTAATTACTTAGAGAACCTGTAGTCGGGGAAATGTGTACGAGAAGTTTGTGCCATCATCGCAACCTCTCGGTGGAATAATGAGAACATGATAAGAAAGATTACGTTACATACAATCGATTTCCCCTCGCTTAATGAGCGAATAGAGTAGAACACATTACTATGCACCATACACTTTACTGTAGCTGACTTGTTTGGTGGTCTGATATGGCCCGCAACGAATTCGTCTGTCACATTACGTAAAACCCTGCAATTCAGAGTAGAACTTAATACCCTACGTTCTCAATTATTTGTTGAAGGTGTTCCAGTATCTGTCTACTTCTACAGTTTCTGCGCTCTACAGCTCCCTGTATGCAATGGAAACTACTTCCCGATGTAATAGGTCCTACCATCTTATCCCTTCTTCTTGTTAGTGTTTTCCGCACATTTTTCTTTAACGATCCTGTGGAAATATCTTTTCTTATCAGTCCACCTGTTTTTCAAATGTTGTTCAAATGGTTCAAATGGCTCCGAGCACTATGGGACTTAACATCTGTGGTCATCAGTACCCCAGATCTTAGAACTACTTAAATCTAACTAACCTAAGGACTTCACACACATCCATGCCCGAGGCAGGATTCGAACCTGCGACCGTAGCACTCCCGCGGTTCCGGAGTGAGCGCTGGAACCGCTAGACCACCGCGGCCGGCCAAAAGTCCTCGATAATACCAGGTCTCAACACCGCGATTCTCTCCTTTTCCGGTTTTCGCACAGCTCATTAGTCACTTCTGCACTATGCTATGCTGCAAACGTATATTTTCAGAAAATTCTTTCTCAAATTAAGACTTATGTTTAATACTTGTAGACTATTTTCGGCTGGGAATACCCTCTCCCTCTGTGCTAGTGTACATTTTACGCTCTCCTTGCTTCATCGTCATGTGTTATTTTGCATCGAATGCAGTAGAATCCTTTAATTTAGTCCACTTTGTGTTCACTAATCCTGATGCTACGTTTCGCTCTATTCTCATTCTGTTACATCCCATTACATTTGTCTTGGTACGGTTTACTTTCAATCCATATTCTTTACTCATTAGACAGTTTACTCCATCCAACGAATCCTGTAATTCTTCGTTTTCACTGAGACAATCAACTATTTAAGCTAATATTATCAATGATATCATTACGACGGAACTTTAATCACAATACTGAACATTTATTTTCGTCATTGGTTCTCCGATATATACACTGAACAGTAGGGGCGGAAGACTGTATCCATGTCATGAACATTTCGTTCCTGCACTTGCAATTTATAGTGGAATCCTAGTACATGAGCATACTGTGTATTTCCCGTCTTTCCCTACAGTTTACTCCTAATTTTCTCAGAATTTCGAACAGCTTGCACTATTTCACACTGCCGAACACGTTTTCAAGGTCGACAAATCTTATGAATGTATCTTGTTTTTCGTTTTTTTTTCAGTGTTGCTTCCAGTTTGTTGTTGTGTCTTCAGTCCTGAGACTGGATTGATGCAGCACTCCATGCTACTGTATCCTGTGCAAGCTTCTTCATCTCCCAGTACCTACTGCAACCTACATCCTTCTGAATCTGCCTAGTGCATTCATCTCTTGGTCTCCCTCTACGATTTATACCCTCCACACTGCCCTCCAATACTAAATTGGTGATCCCTTGATGCCTCACAACATGTCCTACCAACCGATCCCTTCTTCTAGTCAAGTTGTTCCACAAACTTCTCTTCTCCCCAATCCTATTCAATACTTGCTCATTAGTTATGTGATCTACCCATCTTATCTTCAGCATTCTTCTGTAGCACCACATTTCGAAAGCTTCTATTCTCTTACTGTCTAAAGTATCTATCGTCCACGTTTCACTTCCATACATTGCTACAAAGCATACAAATACTTTCAGAAAAGACTTCCTGACACTTAAATCTGCACTCGATGTTAACAAATTTCTCTTCTTCAGAAAAGCGTTCCTTGTCATTGCCAGTCTACATTTTATATCCTCTCTACTTCAACCATCATCAATTATTTTGCTCCCCAAATAGCAAAACTCATTTACTACTTTAAGCGTCTCGTTTCCTAATCTAATACCCTCAGCATCACCCGATTTAATTCGACTACATTCCATAATCCTCGTTTTGCTTTCGTTGATATTCGTCTTATATCCTCCTTTCAAGACACTGTCCATTCCGTTCAGCTGTTCATCCCGGTCCTTTGCTGTCTGTGACAGAGTTACAATGTCATCGGCGAACCTCAAAGTTTTCATTTCTTCTCCATGGATTTAAATTCCTACTACGAATTTTTCTTTGTTTCCTTTACTGCTTCCTCAATATACAGATTGAATAACATCGTAACATCGGGGATAGGCTACAAACCTATTAAATTTTCGTCACCCTTCACTATCTGAATAATTTCTTTTATTTCATCATACATTTCTTCAATTTCTTCGTCATCTGCAGAGCTAGTTGTACTACTGTAGTAGGCATGGGCTTCGTATCTATCTTGGCCACAATAATGCGTTCACTATGTTGTTTGTAGTAGTTTACCCGCATTCCTATTTTTTATTCATTATTTAACCTACTCCTGCATTACCAATATTTAATTTTGTATTTATAATCCTGTATTCACCAAACCATAAGTCTTGTTCCTCCTGCCACCGAACTTCACTAATTCCCACTATATCTAACTTTATCCTATCCAATTCGTTTTTAAATTTTCTAACCTACCTGCCCGATTAAGGGATCTGATATTTCACGCTCCGATCCGTAGAACGCCAGTTTTTTTTCTCCTGATAACAACGTCCTCTTGAGTAGTCCCCGCCCGGAGATCCGAATGGGGGCCTATTTTACCTCCGGAATATTTTACCCAAGAGGACGCCATCATCATTTAACCATACAGTAAAGCTTCATGCCCTCGGGAAAAATTACGGCCGTAGTTTCCCCTTGCTTTCAGCCGTTCGCAGTACCAGCACAGCAATGCCGTTTTGGTTAGTGTTACAAGGCCAGATCAGTCAATCATCCAGACTGTTGCCCTTGCAACTACTGAAAAGGCTGCTGCCCCTCTTCAGAAACCACACGTTTGTCTGGCCTCTCAACAGATACCCATCCGTTATGGTTGCACCTACGGTTCAGCTATCTGTGTCGCTAAGGCACGCAACACGCAAGCCTCCCCACCAACGGCAAGGTCCATGGTTCGTGGTGGGGGAGGGCTTCCAGTATCAGTCACAAATTTATTACTGCCTGTCTGGTGATTTTACCTCTCCCAAAGACGAACTCACTCTCATCTAATAATTCCTCGATTTTATTTTAAATTCTTCTCTATATTATGCCTGTCAGTATCTTGGATGCTGAGCTCTTAAGGAGATTCTGCGATAGTTGTCACACCCATCGGACCTTGAAATCTTCTAAATTTTGCAGATGATGTTTCCCCCAAAGCCTTATTTGAGATCAAATAAAAGGGTAGATAATTAGATTGTCTAGAATATATCATCCAAGTAATTAAGAAAATCAGTTCTTTTTAAATTCTGACTATAATACTGGGTCCCCTGCATCGTCCATAACGACTCCATCTTCTTGTTCTATCACCTCCTTAACAAGTTTCGAACGCATTTCATCATTCCTTTTTGCTCAATTACCATTTCTCCTCTCTCCTTCCCACTACCAAGCCCATAGTCTTTCCTTACAACTGAGCTCCAGTCTCTCATGATTATTAGATCTTCATTTCCCTACATAGTAGCTTAGCCGTTAAGTAGCCTTATACACTGATAAAAATATTATGATCATCTGCTAAATAGCCTGTTTGTCCGTCTTTGGAACGAAATACATCATTCTCCGTATCAGTTTGTTGGTAGATTTGTGGGGGTACGTGGCATTAGATATCTACTCACAGGCCATGTAATTAGAGTAAATAACGGGCCGCCGGTTTGCGTACGAGGTGATGGCGCCCGGTAGCAACCTGATGAGTTACACAGGATCCACGTCAGACGAATTCGGTCAGCGAGACATCAACGTGAGTTCAGTACAATGCTCCTCAAAGCACTGCAGCACCGTTCTGGCTCCGAGGTACGGACAATTATTCTGCTGAAAGATGACATCGCCATTAGGGACGACATCAAACATGAAGGGATGCAGGTGGTTCGCAGCTGTTAGCGTGTCTTCGATTTCTACCACAGGTCTCATGCAAGCGCAGGAGAATACTGCTCCAACCAGCCTGCGTCCTTGGCGCTGCTCGTATCGAGCCGACATTCACTTCGGTTGACGGCGTTTATGGAGACTACTAACGACTCAGTGTTGCGGAAATGTGATTCATCAGAAGAGCCCCCACGTTTCCATTGTTTGACTGTCTCGATGGTCCCGTGGCCAATGACATCGTAGTCGACGATGTCGTTTGGTGAACATGGTGAACACGAACGGGTGGTGTGTAGCGGAGATCAGTATTCAACAATTTACGATGAATTGTGTGGCCCGAAACACTTGTGCGTGCACCAGTGTTATGCTCTCTCGGCGAAGGTGACACAGATCACCATCTATCCTACTTTACAGAGGAGACAAGCCTCCGAATCTCACGTTCTATGAAGAGTCGTGGACGTCCAACCATTTAGCACCTAGTTTTAGTTTCATAGTCATACCTCTTAGCATAGATGGCGAATCTCCACATGACAGACGAATGCTAGGTTTCAATGTGGAGTGAAAAAGAAATCATCGAGCTGGAACCTTCACACACTTTAGCGCTAGACCAGCACACAACATGCAAAGTTGGTCTCGCCTTTGTCTCAAGTCACAGCTGCTGTCTCGAGTTACGGAGACTGTTCGCTTTCATCGGCGATTCAGTGTATTTATTGGTCAACACCAGATTAGAATCCCTGTTCTAGTTCTTGAGATTAGTCTGTACACACAAATGGACAGAGAGACTTTATACAAATGTTTCAATGGCCTCACAGTCAGATATCCATTACAAGGGGGAGGAGATTGAAAAAGGGGAGAAGACTACGGGAGGAATACTGCAGAACTAACGAGAGGGTAACTTTCAACGAGTTGGGGCGAAGAATGTCAGAAGTTCGGACGTTGTAAGAAACATAGAAAATCATGAAAGGGAACAGCAAAGACTCAGTCAGCTAAAAGGCAGTGAATAAAAACAGAAAGAATGATTTATTTTCAGAGTAACATAGGATCATATCAACTACAATACACAGTGGTGTAATGGGAGTAGGATTCATCAACATTACGAATGTAGGGCAGAGAGTGAGTTCCTGTGAATAGTTCCGCGACAGAGCTGTTCTCATCAGAACTGATAGCAGTCCGTCGCCAAGAGCAGTAGTTGAGATGCCGACATCACAATTAGAAGACGAAAAAATACAGCAGGTATGCGAAACGGGTATTTATTATTTTAAGGGAGATGCAAATATCCACGGGGACTGAAACGCCGTAGTAGGGGAGAAAAATAGGAGACAGATTTACGAGGAATGTGGGTTTTGTAGTAGGAATGAGAGAGGGGAAAAACTAATTCAGTTTAATTCACCTGGTAATAAATTTGACGTAGTAATAGCCAACACTTCTCAAAACTCAAGAGAGTAGGAGGTATACTTACAAAATGACTGGAGAAACACGAAGATTCCAGCTGGCAACATCATGATGAGACATAAATTTATAAATCTGATGTTTGATTGTAAGGTTTACCCGGACAATATAAACTCGGATAACACTTTAGTCATGATGAAAAGTAGGCTGAAGATTAAGAGTATCGTCCAGTAGAATCAGTGCGCAAAGAAGTGGGACACTGAAGTACTTAGGACTCATGAAATGTGAAGTTCTCTGAGCCTATACAGACTACGATTTCGAGTGATGCAGTAGGCAGTTGATTAGGGTGTGTAGGAGAAGAAGGACTATACTCAAGTAAGGGTTGATGAAGATTCGTAACCAAAATGTTTATTGAACAATGTATGCCAAAAAAAAAATATATCCATCAAATCATTAAGAAAAATCTACTTCCAAGTTTCCAACGACATCCTTCATAACCAAAATATTTATTAACAACTAACGCTTAAAAAGTTCAATGATACCAATTAACAAAAATTTACTTGCAAGCTTTCAAAAATTAATTAAAAAGACACAGTACTGTTAAAAACATAGGAAACACAAAATGTTGTACATGGTGAGGAAAATACCTGTGCTTGAATACAACAAATGAACTTCGTACTCGAATGTCACACTTATGGCAATCGCAGTTATAACAGCAAATACTTTCAACAACCTACATCACACAGGAAAAGAAATATGTTACAGTTCCTTGAGAATTAATCCCTTATCACTAAGTTTCAATAGCTGTAATAAGAGACCTTATAATTATTAGGACACAGAAAATCTTTTAGAACAACAATAGAAGAACGAGTACTGCCTTCATATTGCTTGGTATCACAGAATGTTCCACATCATTACTAACCAAAGGAATGAAAACTTTCTCAAACAATGACCTTTAGAATTTACGTTCACTCCCCCCCCCCCCAAAAAAAAAGTCATTCAAAAATGCATAATAAAAAAAAAGAAACAAGACAGGTGCAATGTTGCGTCAAGCAATCCTTTTTCGGCCCCCTCCAGTACTGTTGATTAAGAGGCAGCACAACCCGCGACCTCTGAATCGAATCGGCTGCACCCATGTAGTTACTCAACTTAAATCAGACCTAAACACCTCCTGAATAATCGAGGCATGGCGCTAGTAACTGCTATTAATACCAACAAGGGGGCGGAAACCAAGGCCTCCAGTGTCAATAGCAAAACAATGGTGTGCTTATTACTGAACGTACACTTAAATCTCAACAAGGAAATAAGAAGATTCACCCATTACCCGAAATTCAGATTCAAAACAATACCCACTGACGTAACGATAGCAGTGGTCCGAATGATTTTCTCCCAGCGTTAACAAGTTAACCACCAAAGAAAGAAACTCACAGCAACAAACGATGTAACTTAAACCAAAGGCTATCATATATTAGGTAGAAACACATTATGTCATAATTACAGAAAATTGCAAATTTACGCTGGTACAATAAGCAGTTGATACAACCGCGTGCAGGCTCTTGAACTGGTACTCACAGTACCCACGACCAAGCAAGCAGGAAGATTGTGTCGGTGTGTTTACAGTTCCAATAGCATTGAAGGCGGGAAAGGCGCAGTAGCGGACGGCTACGCACAGGGAAAGACAACAGAAGGGAACATTTTGCGAACCTCGCGCTGTAGTTGGTTGGTTGGTTTGGGGGAAGGAGACCAGGCAGCGTGGTCATCGGTCTCATCGGATTAGGGAAGGATGGGGAAGGAAGTCGGCCGTGCCCTTTCAGAGTAACCATCCCGGCATTTGCCTAGAGTGATTTAGGGAAATCACGGAAAACCTAAATCAGGATGGCCGGACGCGGGATTGAACCGTCGTCCTTCCGAATGCGAGTCCTGTGTCTAACCACTGCGCCACCTCGCTCGGTCTCGCGCTGTACCCAGATTGACTCAACAGAACTAAAGTGCCTTACCATAGTTCTAAGACAGCACGCTTCCCTCTTAAACGAAGTGCCGCAACCACTGACTTCCGTAGTAGGAATAGCTTCGGCCTCCTCGTGTCCTCCGGAGTAGCCAGGATGGAATCTTATTCTCGGACACGCGACCCCAAGGGGAATACTGAAGTCCAGTCATCCGACAGAGAAATCGCACAGCTCACATCACAGCATGCCGTGCCTGAAGATCCCTTCTTGCTGCGCTGACTGCCGCCATCCGATTCACTCACTGGACTCGCATTCGGGAGGACGACGGTTCAATCCCGCGTCCGGCCATCCTGATTTAGGTTTCCCTAAATCACTCCAGACAAATGCCGGGATGGTTCCTCTGAAAGGGCACGGCCGACTTCCTTCCCCATCCTTCTCTAATTCGATGAGACCGATGACCACGCTGTCTGGTCTCCTTCCCCAAACCAACCAACAAACCACCACTGATCACACTGACACCTGTTTACGTGAAAAACTCCTCGCCCTTCGCTAGAGGCAAAGATGGCATACGGAAGAAGTACTGCGACCTGTCGACATGGTACAACTCAGAAATGGTTGCAGGAAAAATGTGAAGAATTCGAAAAAAAAGTAATCTTCGGAGTAACTACAGGGTATTTAAAAAATGACCGGTATATTTGAAACAGCAATAAAAACTAAACGAGCAGCGATAGAAATACACCGTTTGTTGTAATATGCTTGGGACAACAGTTCATTTTCAGGCGGACAAACTTTCTAAATTACAGTAGTTACAATTTTCAACAACAGATGGCGCTGCAAGTGATGTGAAAGATATAGAAGACAACGCAGACTGTGGGTGCGCCATTCTGTACGTCGTCTTTTTGCTGTAAGCGTGTGCTGTTCACAACGTGCAAGTGTGCTGTGGACAACATGGTTTAGTCCTTAGAACAGAGGATTTTTCTGGTGTTGGAATTCCACCGCCTAGAACACAGTGTTGTTGCAACAAGACCAAGTTTTCAACGGAGGTTTAATTTAACCAAAGGACCGAAAAGCGATACAATAAAGGATCTGTTTGAAAAATTTCAACGGACTGGGAACGTGACGGATGAACGTGCTGGAAAGGTAGGGCGACCGCGTACGGCAACCACAGAGGGCAATGCACAGCTAGTGCAGCAGGTGATCCAACAGCGGCCTCGGGTTTCCGTTCGCCGTGTTGCAGCTGCGGTCCAAATGACGCCAATGTCCACGTATCATCTCATGCGCTAGAGTTTACACCTCTATCCATACAAAATTCAAACGCGGCAACCCCTCATCGCCGCTACCATTGCTGCACGAGAGACATTCGCTAATGATATAGTACACAGGATTGATGACGGCGATATGCATGTGGGCAGCATTTGGTTTACTGACGAAGCTTATTTTTACCTGGACGGCTTTGTCAATAAACCGAACTGGCGCATATGGGGAACTGAAAAGCCCCATGTTGCAGTCCTATCGTCCCTGCATCCTCAAAAAGTACTGGTCTGGGCCGCCATTTCTTCCAAAGGAATCATTGGCCCATTTTTCAGATCCGAAACGATTACTGCATCACGCTATCTGGACATTCTTCGTGAATTTGTGGCGGTACAAACTGCCTTAGACGACACTGGGAACACCTCGTGGTTTATGCAAGATGGTGCCCGGCCACATCGCACGGCCGACGTCTTTAATTTCCTGAATGAATATTTCGATGATCGTGTGATTGCTTTGGGCTATCCGAAACATACAGGAGGCGGCGTGGATTGGCCTGCCTATTCGCCAGACATGAACCCCTGTGACTTCTTTCTGTGGGGATACTTGAAAGACCAGGTGTACCGCCAGAATCCAGAAACAATTGAACAGCTGAAGCAGTACATCTCATCTGCATGTGAAGCCATTCCGCCGGACACGTTGTCAAAGGTTTCGGGTAATTTCATTCAGAGACTACGCCATATTATTGCTACGCATGGTGGATATGTGGAAAATGTCGTACTATAGAGTTTCCCAGACCGCAGCGCCATCTGTTGTTGACAATTGTAGCTATTGTAATTTCGAAAGTTTGTCTGCCTGAAAATGTACTGTTGCCCAAGCATATTGCAACAAACGGTGTATTTGTATCGCTGCTCGTTTAGTTTGTATTGCCGTTTCAAATATACCGGTCATTTTTGAAACACCCTGTACTTCAGCGTATAGAGAAGCAATGGCGACAACAATAAGATCGAAATAAAAATTCCACTGGTTAGCTGGAAAGTGTACATTGAAGGCTCTACGAGGACCAGGACTTTTCTGATGTCGTGAAAAAAAGAAGGTTAATACACTGTGAACCCAGAGTAACGTACAGAAAAGCGAAAGTAACCTAAGCGGTACACTTTGGAGACATGTTAGAAGACGAGGTGAAGGCATCATACTACCCTGGAAGAGAAATAATACTTGGCCGACAAAGCATAGCAATCTAAAATGGGAAAAATTGCATTCCTGGCCAAAATAAATCTGTTAGTTTGAAACATAGATCATAATGTGAGGAAAAAATCTCCGACAATGCACGTTTAGTACTCAGAATTCTTACGCAGTGAATCATGGACTGTGGGAAAAGCGGAAAAGAAGAAAGTCGAAGCGTTTTGTATCTGGTTTTATAGAGGAATGTCGAAAATTAGTTGATCCGATAAGATTAGGAATGAGGAAATTCCCAACAGAATAGGCGGGAAAAGGAACTTTTTGAAAAAAAAACTGAAAGGAAGACGTGGTAGGATCATAGGACATGTGTTAAGACATCAGAGAATTACTCCCGTCGTACAAGAGAGAGGTGTGAAGGAAAAAATATGTAGCGAAGGAGATTGGAATACTTGCAACAAATATATGAGGACGTTGGCTCTATATATGCTACTCTAAGATATATATCGAAAAGTTGTAAAGTGAGAGGGGAAACAGAGCAAGTAGTGAAAGAAAATGTAATTATTACAGTCTCATCGAATAAGCGGACGTTCATAAAATATCACCCAGTCACTATGGAGGATGGCAACGATGTACGAATTGTTCCTGCAGTCATTAATTACAATAAATGAGCACAGAGATGCTCATCGTCGAGAGAACCCTGTCTTAAATTATTATAATCTTCGAATATAGGCTGCCATACACAAGTTATACAAAGACATCTCTATTTTCGCGAAATCTTGCAGGGTCAATTTTGCCACTGAATGCATCTTCCAGCAATTCACCCGCATTTTTTCCTACCGTGCAAAGATACCATGACAGTAAGTCGGGTATAGTTTCACAGCAGGCGTCCTGAAAGTCATCGAAATTACTCTGTTGGCATATAAACAAAAAAACTTTTAATTGTTTTAGGCTTGGATTTTTTTCTGAAATATGTCGCCCCAGTATTAAATGAAAGGTACTTCCCATTCCTCGCTACTGACTAAAGCTTTCGGGTTTCATCCACTGGTCGTAAGACAAGTACCGAAACTGGAAACCTGTGCCTGGATTTTCCCAATTGGGACTCCCTTAGTCCCACCACGAACTCGCCTGTTATTTGGCTGGAAAGCCCTTGACACTGCAGCTGGCTATTATGTGAGGGCCGATTCTATCTTCAAAATGAAATATGTACAAAAATGAAATTGTGAGACAGATTAGGCTGAGTATTGGACAAGGCATGGAAAGACATTTTTCCTTCATTTGCTATTGGGCGAAGAGAGAAAGAAAGCCAGAGAGAGAGAGAGAGAGAGAGAGAGAGAGAGAGAGAAAGAGAGACAGGGAGAGAGAGAGAGAAATAGTAGTGTACACACAAAGGACGACAGCCGTGCACTGTCTCTGAGTGATAAAATTAGACTCAGAGAAAAATAAAAATTACAACTGCCGCGTATGGGCTGCGACAATTACAGATGCTCGTGGAACCTACCTGATGTAAAAGTGGAATGATCTAGCCCACAGTACCGGTATGAGAAGGGAAAACTGCTGCCCACCGGGGTACCCACGTTTATGTCACTGTCAGCAGCGACGTTCTTCTGAAAGCGGCCGGTGACGCTCTTAAGTCGCTTTACAGTGGCTACGCAGCGTGCTGCATGTAAAAACAAAGCCAACAACCGACATAACAGCGCGGACAAGTGTTGAGGCGTACGAGATGCACAAAGGAGGCTTTCTCTCAATGCAGGCAGTCGGAATTATTAGCCTCGGTCTGCGCTTCTAGTTTCCATCCACAAATGCATCCAACACAAAAAGGGAACAACGGAGTTTACGTTTATACACGACATTTCTGTCCCTCTTACATCAGCTTTGTAGTAAAAAATGTTGATATGTTCTATACGTTCCCAGTGAAAATCAACTTCTTTATTCCAAAAGTGAAACACGTATCATGTGAGGAATAATACTCGTATCGATTTTTCCACATTGAAGACGAAAGGTTGAAGCGTATTAGCGCTGATGCCACGTCGCATACACTCTTAGAGAAAGACGAGTGGCTACTTCTACGTAATTTCGGCTTGAGCTCAGAGTGATGACAAATAGTGATGTAGTAAACTTGGTAGTGTACATAACCGCAGTGATATTTTATACGCTTGAGTATTTACAATCGTTAACTACGAAAATTGCGCAGTATCGTTCGAGATGCTTTAGACATTTACAGAACAAATAGATAACTTTCTTTATTGTTTGCGTAAAAACTTAATTAGATTTATTACTTACAAATCAACTAAGCACTTACCCTGTAAATAGCATACAGATTACAATACCCATTGGAGTGTCGGTCAGTGGGATGCAGTGGTGAGGTTAAAAGAGGTGCGTTGCCCATTAAAACGGATTGGGAATGGCACGGCCTACCCTTTTACCGCATAACATGGATTTTGCTCACAACTGCCCTATCAGTGTGGCTTTCCCTTATCTATAACGGAGGACTGGGGTAGAATTACATACGGATCACCACATACAAGAGTCATCGGCGCATAAGAAAGGATTAGGCTCTGGTGCAAGGATCGTCTATCTGAGAGCATAAGAAATATCCACCATAAAAAAACTACTCATTGGATTTACAATCAATTTTATCATCTTAAGAGGAGAGTTTTCAGTAGGAGGCCTTGCAATTCTAGCATTTCCTTGATATCTCTATTAATGGGGTTAACGCTTTTCATTGAAAGTCGGTTTAAAAGCACCACAGTTTGTTATAAATAGAAATTACACTTGTACAAAATTATTGAGTATACATATCTTCTTATCTATGGAGTTTAATACAAGACTGGCGGGAAGGGGGGGGGGGGGCGGAGCTAGGGGGATATGGCCCAAATTCATTGGTCACCCACAATACTACACAAGCGTTCGAAATGGACAAGGAAAGGTGGGAGCTGACCATTCAGAAAAGAATTTACTCTAATAATTAGTGAAAGGTAAGAGACGGGATCCAATAGCTAATACGTAAATATATTGAAAGGCAAACTATGGACTACTTGTGGATGCACGTTATTAAAGAGCCTCCCGTCCGTAAACCAACGAAATTCATAAAACTCATTGTGCAACACCTTGGTTTACTAATGCGAATAACAAGAAACGCGAGTCTTGCTGCTTCTGGTTCAATTTAGATATCGTATGCAGAACTACTCGCCACGTGTTCACACGTGGGCGAGAAAGAAGGGAAAACCTAACACAGAAAGGTCCTTATGAAATGTTCACTGGTATCACGGAGTATTGAAGAAGGAAAGATCTTCACTAAAGGCGAAGTAGTTACGAGGGTGGTTGAATTATACCGAACGTGGTGACTGAGAGTCCCACGTACGTTTTGCATACTGCAACTGACCAGGCTCTAACGCCAAGTCCAAAAATAAAATAGCAAAATGAGGATAAAATAAAAGCAAAGAGGCGCAAATCCTCCCGAAATCAAAGATCACCTAACACTTTAATATGTATTCGTGACTCAATCCACTTCTGAACCTAACAAGGGCACGAATGCTTACCAGCTTGCAACTGCCTTCTTCTGTATCTCACCACCGACTCCTCAGGACTGCGAACCGCCTACCGGCCGTTGCCCCAGTGGAGCCAGGCCTTGTGGGATACGGATTTGTCACCGAACTAGTTGCTGTTCAAGCAGACATTCCTGACTTGGCGGAATGACTCGTGATTGGATAGAATTTAGTCAGGGAGTGGTCAAGGAGACCTCTTTACAGAGCCAAACGTGCAGGAGAAACTGAGTTTTAGGTTGGTACTCCTACTTAGAATAAGAAGAAGGACTGTTTTGGCTTCTACAAGTCGTACAAAATTCCGGCCCATGCTTCCAAGCTAAAAGGTCGAAGCGGGAAAAGGAAAGCCAACATGGCTAGCTGATGGAGACTGCTGAATATGGAAATAAAAATAAAAGTACTTTGCTCCCATCCTCTCTCCAGTTTCATTATGCTGTCATACTGAAAACCATCAACAGAATAGCAGGCATGTTATTACCGTATTAGTAATGATAATATTATGACTACAAGGACGAAACAAGGCCCCGGGAGTAGACAACATTCCATTAGAACTAATGACGGCCTTGGGAGAGCCAGTCATGGCAAAACTCTACCATCTGGTGAGCAAGATGTATGAGACAGGTGAAATACTCTCAGACTTCAAGAAGAATATGATAATTCCAATCCCAAAAATGTAGGTATTGACAGATGTGAAAATTACCGAACTATCAGTTTAATAAATCACAGCTGCAAAATTCTATCGCGAATTCTTTACAGTCGAATGGAAAAACTGGTAGACGCCGACCACCGGTAAGATCAGTTTGGATTCCGTAGAAATATTGGAACATGTGAGGCAATACTGACCTTACGAGTTATCTTAGAAGAACAATTATGGAAAGGGAAACCTACGTTTCTAGCATTTGCAGACTTAGAGAAAGCTTTCGACAATATTGACTGGAATACTCTCTTTCAAATTCTGAAGATGGCACGGATAAAATACAGGGAGCGAAAGGCTATTTACAACTTGTACAAAAACCAGATGGCCGCTGTAAGAGTCGATGGACATGAAAGGGAAGCAATGGTTGGGAAGGGAGTGACACAGGTTGTAGCCTCTCCCCGATGTTATTCAATCTGAATATTGAGTAAGCAGTGAAGGAAACAAAATAAAAATTAAGAGTAGGTATTAAAATCCATGGAGAAGAAATAAGAACTTTGAGGTTCGCCAATGACATTGTAATTCTATCAGAGACAACAAAGGACTTGGAAGAGCAGTTGAACGGAATGGATAATGTCTTGAAAGGAGTATATAAGATGAACATCAACAAAAAGCAAAACGAGGATAATGGAATGTAGTCGAATTAAGTCGGGCGGTGCAGAGGGAATTAGATTAGGAAATAAGACACTTAAAGCAGTAAAGGAGTTTTGCTATTTGGGGAGCAAAATAACTGATGATGGTCGGAGTAGAGAGGGTATAAAATGTAGAGTGGCAATGGCAAGCAAAGCAGAGAAATTTGTTAACATCGAGTATAGATTTAAGTGTCAGGAAGTCATTTCTGAAAGTATTTGTATAGAATGTAGCCATGTATGGAAGTGAAACAAGGACGATAAATAGTTTGGACAAGAAGAAAATAGAAGCTTTTGAAGTGTGGTGCTACAGAATAATGCTGAAGATTAGATGGGTAGATCACAAAACTAATGAGGCACCAAGGAATCACCAATTTAGTATTGGAGGGCAGCGTGGAGGGTAAAAATCATAGAGGGAGACCAAGAGATGAATACACTAAACAGATTCAGGTGGGTGTAGGTTGCAGTAGTTACTGGGAGATTAAGAAGCTTGCAAAGGATAGAGTAGCATCGAGAGCTGCATCAAACCAGCTTCACTACTGAACAACAACAACAACATCGTCAATCGTAAATAAGTGAAAGAAGTCCACGGTAGATGCACGTCTTTCAAGGTGTACCGTTCAGGAATGGTAAACTTGATCAGGAAGTATGTGAAACCTAGGCCTTTTCGCTCTTTGGCTCTTTGAATATCAGTATAGCGGTGGTACACGCTGGGTCGCGTAACCTGGTCATTACAATGCCAGACGAAAGTAAGTTATAAGTCCTCCTCCCCCCCCCACCCCAAATTCCCCCACCTTCGTGCCATATGGAAGTGTATTTTGCCTAGACTGAACTTCTCTGGTACTTCTTACGTCTACTGTCGATAAAAAGCATCACCGGAAGCACTGGCATTATTGAAGTCCACGAGTCCGTCAGTTAATCATAGTCTGGGGTAGGAGTATGCGAAAAGGAATTACTCACAGCCAGCAGCCTTCCCTTCCCGGTATATCTTTCCTGACATGAGGTTGCGGGGAAACAGTGTAAATAAACAGGAAGACAAGAAAACAAGTCTTGAATTAATTAGCATACAATAATAGATCCATCTGTTTAGCTTGTAAGGGCGCTAAGTGGAACGGCTGTAATGTAACTGTGGCTTCAATGATGGATGCAGAGTAGGGTAAAGTCTGCTAATTTCGGGAGATCGTTTTAAGATAATGGAGACCATTTATGTTAGCACAAACACTAAATAAACTTTATTTAACACGGTAGAATGGTGATGCATGTTCAGGTACTCCTCATGCTGAGTATCTACATTAGATATACTGCAAAAAAAGTATGTTGCAAAACTGTTTCTCTTGAAAATGATTTGCTGAATTGAGAGGTCTCGTAACCATTGTACGTAAACGAAGCAATCACGTACTGGGCACCTGAAGCATCTTTAACGACATCTATCAGAAACTTATCTCCTGCTTGTAGAGCCAGCACATGCTGTGCGTCACCGCTTCATGCATTTTGAGCACCGAATCTAGTACTCTCCAATGTGATCGCCTGAGAAGGGCACTGCACAGCAGATGCACTCCTCGTCTTCACTGTAGTCGCTATCTTCGCTTTCATCAGACAGTTCAATTTCATCTGCTTCGGACTCCGATTCAATGCTTCTTCGTTTCTTGCCAGCAGCTTTGCCACGTCCAAGTGGCCAGTTTGATGCTCCGGGCTTACCACTTACTGCATTCGCAACTTGCTCCGGTGTTACCACCCCTTGTTTTGACTCCACTAACTGGTGCTTATAACAAGACGCATTGATCACCTGAGCAGAATCAGAGCTCTATCTTCTGGAACCTATTTGGCTTCCAATTTCTGGAAGAGAGCTGACGTCAATAGTCATGACAGATCTGGATCGTGGAGTTTGAGGAAGACTTCTTTCTTCAGTGTTTAATGAACGGCCTTTGTTTGAGATCCGCACGAAGTTCCTCCTTGTGGGTCCTAATTTGCATATGGAGTGTTCTCAGGAGGATCAGCCAATTCTTCTAAAACAACAAATTCATGAGGTCGGAAATCCAGACCGTTGTATGAGAACAGGCCTGTCTTCCGGAAAATGTTTGTTGCTATTCCTGCTGTCGTTACCCGTGAGCATGTTTTTCGAAAAATGTCGCTTACTTGGTACACAGTTACAACACGACCAACAATGCACTTCATTCAGCTCTCAATCTCATGAGCATAAAATGCATTCAGTGGCTCCATAAACGAAACGTCCAGTAGCGGCATTTTATCGGTGGTGTGAGACCAAAGAGACACACTGGAGACACTGTTATCCCTGCCCAAATTAATAACGTTAGTATTTCTGGCATGGATGAAGTGTCCATCCTCTACGTGAACCGTAGGATCATCGTTCGTTGGTTTCAAATGGAGCAAGAAGCTGTGAAGCCATTGTATAAAAAATGTCGTCCAATGAAGATGGCATGCATAAATGGAACTTAGATCCCCAATCATTAATTCCATCAACATATTCTTCCATGAGAACATCGTAAGAAGCTGTATGCCGTGTCTCGAAGGCCTCATGCAAGTCACTACAGTAATGGGTACATCCCTTTCGGCAGCCTGTGGAGATGTGACCTGCTTTACCCCCTTCAGTGCAACAGTTTTAGCATGCTTGTGCTGTACAACTGTGACACCATTTTCGTCACAGTTTAACATTCTGGTTAAGATGCTCTTGACTGAAGCTAAGGTCGGCTCATAATGTCAAAAACCTGCTGACTATTTCGATGTGAAACCCTTACCTCTGGCGAATGGAAGTCCTAGAGGAGACCTAGTAGACAGTTCGGGATTCCTTTTTAGGAAGTTGCGTAACCATATTTACCAAGTTGTAGTTTTTCTTTCGAACATGAGTAAATATTTAATAGCAAGATGATAGGGAAATCTTCTGGCATCTTTTGTAGAGAGACCATAGAATCGCTGCCCCATTTGGATGCAATAATTCTTAAAGTCCTCTTTCAGTCCTCGAGGAAAAATTAGTTTTCCTTCTATATTGGTGGTCTCCATAGATTCATCTGGGCACTTATTGTCTGAGGAACACGAACGAAGCGAGATGCTTTATAGCTCCCCATTTCTTTATTACACATAGCTAAAATGGCAGCATTCATTTGTTTTTTGATACCAAAGTTTTCCAGGTGCCATTTGCAAAAGAAACGTATACAGTTGTCAGAGACTCTTTCTCTATTTCTTTTAAAACCCTTTCTTTCGCATGCCACTGAGCATGGAAACATTTTTGCATAAGTAGGATTTATCTAAAATTAATTTTATAGAAATGACTAAACATACACAAAGACGAACTTAAAGTTGGGACGAATAATTTGGGATCACAGTTTACAACGCTTCATATTGGAGTCCCAGACTTCCCCGAACAGAGGCACCTCCACGTGCTAATAAAACGTGTCCCATTAGCGTACGTCGCTGTTAGTGAACAATGCAATCATTGCAGTCATAAAGCTGAGGAGGTCTAATGTATATATAGTGAGGTGAGTACCTCTTATAACAAATTCCGAACTTTCTAACAACGAACCAAACTTTTAGTAATGTGAACAAAGCCCTCCTTCTTGTGGCAACACAATACAGTGGCGCTCTATAAAAACTTGGGCTTCCTAGATCAATCACATGCCTGTCCTCTAGGTCTAACGTTCATCGCATGATGGCACCGCCTACCTGACAGAAATACGTGGCCTCCACAATTTGAGGAACCTCCATAAAGTAGGAGACTTTCCTCTGATATTAAAGAAATGGAGGGGGAAGGCATAAGACTTTACCTCGTGTAATCTTGCTGAGAACAGGGTGGACGTGACTCATGCAATTCACTGTAGGTTGTCGGAAGTAGAACCTTTACCGACCGAAAGAAGAGCTGCTACACAAACGGAATAAAACAATAATGTCCACTTTGTACAAGTACGTGTCGCGGCGTCTTAGAAATTTAGGTGTTTTGGAGGATATTGTCCAAACCCCTGAATCAACATATATGTGTATACTCCACCGGCTGCGCTGCGATTTGTGGCGGAAGGTACAGTAGAGCGTTGATTATCCGAACGTCGGTGAACCGAACGACCGCTTAACCGAACTGTGTACTCGCCTGTTGTGTACACCTCACAAAAGAGTGCCTGGATGGATGGTGCGATTTTTATGAAGTAGTTTCTGGACGTTTTCGTACCCTCTGTAAAAGCTCATCAGCTAACGAATGGGACGAGGGAGAAAACACTACTTCTCCTTTACAGTGCACCAACTCATCCGTCATGTGATATTTTAAACGAAAAAGACTAGTTCATGAAGGTAATATTTCTTCCACCTGACGTGACTTCTTTATTACAGCCCATGGATCAAGGCGTTATTAAGACTTTCAAACGATATTACAGGAAAGAATTGTTGCGTAATTTACTGTTAGACAGAGAAGAGCATGGAGAAGAAAGCCACTTAAGAAAACATAAGAATATTGACTTGAAAGACGCGTTCTACATGACCAGCGCAGCATGGAACAGTGTAAAGGAAGAGAATTTGAAGAAAACCTGGAATAAAAAATTTTGGACACAGAAGAAAATTCACAATGTATGGTTGGAAACGACGAACAGAATGATATATCTGAAATTCTCGGTATGCTAAAAGAAATACATTGCCACGAATGTGACGAAGAAGATTTTCATGAATGGATGAATATCGATGATGCAGATCCAGGACACCAAATCATGCAGTACAGCGAGATTGTAAACGTCGTCACTGATAAAGATGACACCGCCAGCATCTCATCAATCAGTGCTCCAGGAAGTGAAGATGAAAGTATACCAACACTTTCTGAGGCGTTCACTTGTATAGATACTGCCTTGCGATGGCTTAAAGCCCAAGATGAAAGTGACCAGTTTCAGATATGTGTAATGAAAAAAGTTCGTGACTTAGCTGCTGGTAAGCGTGTAGGCTTGCTTAGACTGACCAAAATAAAGGATTTTTTTAAACGTTAATTTCGTATACTGTGTGTATTGTTCATGCAAAATGCGTATGTAATATGTATATACTATTGTTTAATAACCTGTGCCACATACTATATATTCCTACTGAAGTTGCCTTTGTATGTTACTTTGTAATACTAAAAGAGATGCCTATTTTTATGAATAAATTTACTGTACAGTACTTCTTTTTGGCAAATAAACTTGTACAGTTAGATTATCGGAACAAACCAGTTTTCCGAACACCCATGTCCCCCAATTACTTCGGATTATCGGCGATCTCCTGTATTTCTACAACCGTCATTATTTATCTCCGCTTGCGTTTCCCGTTCACGAATGGTACGTGGAAGGAGCGGTCACTTGTAAGCCGCTGAATGATCGGTTTCATGAATGATCTTGGCGTGATATTGTGTGATACGTGTGTTGGAAGAAGCAGTACGTTGCACGATTCCTTCTGGCATGTTCGCCCTCAGAAGAGCAACACTAAACCTCTCCGTAATTGAAACTTCCTGGCAGATTAAAACTGTGTGCCGGACCGAGATTCGAACTCGGGACCTTTTCCTTCCGCGGGCAAGTGCTCTACCAACTGAGCTAACCAAACACGACTCACGCCCCGTCCTCACAGCTTTAATTCCGCCAGTACCTCGTCTCCTACCTTCCAAACTTCACGGAAGCTCTCGGTCCGGTACACAGTTTCAATCTGCCAGTAAGTTTCATATCACCGCACCCTCCGCTGTAGAGTGAAAATTTCATTCTCTCCGTAATTCACAACACCTCTCATGAAGTGTCTGCCAGTGGAGTTAGATGCGCTTCTCCGTAGCAATCTCGTTTCACTACATGTTCACATCACAATATTCTCTACCAGTTCTATTAATATAGCCTGGCCCTGTGGAGTATTCGAGAACCGCTCTAACAAAAATTTTGTGAGCCATCTCCTTCGTTCGTGAACTATATTTTCTTCAAATCCTTCCACTGAATCCCAGATTGGCATCTGCATTCTCTACGACCATTTTTATGTGAGTACTCCACTTTAGGTCACTGAGGACGGGTACTATTAACTACACTGTTTCCAGTGGTGTATCATCAATAGCCTACTGTAAACAAACAGTAATGGATCCAAAGCTGTGTTCACTTGGCTTACAGTCACTCGTCATTGCCGGTTTCGACAGTGAGATCTAGCCTCTGCGTAATAATAATCTAGCCTTTGTCAAAGCCGCGTGTTTCAGTGGAATTTCCTATTTGTAGATCACCTTGGAATGGTATGGGAGGAATTTGGCGAAAAATGATCATACACAGGAGAATGCCTCCCATAACACTTCCCCCACCAGTCTGCGTCCGTGGCGCGATGCACGTTATGATCCGCCGTTCACTTCGATGATGGCGTTTGTGGAGACATCTATCGACCTAGTGTAGCAAATATGTGATTCTCCCGAAGGACCGACAGGTCTTCATTGAACGACGATCAAATCCCGATAGTCCCGCGCCCACTGCAACCGTAACTGACGATGTCATTGGATTCATATGTGAACAGTTGGGATTGTTCTCCTGTGGAGCTTCTTCAACAATGTACGATGATCGGAGTGTTTCGAAACACTTATGCTTGCATCAGTGTTGTGCTCTTTTGGCAGAGATGCCACAGAGCACGGTCAGCCCTGCTTTACAGATCAGTCAAGTCTCCGAACTGCACGTTTTGTGTAAAGTCGTAGACGTCCAACCATTTACCGTCTAGTGGTAGTTTCACTGTCCTTCTACCTCCTTCCGTAGATGCTCACGACAGTAGCACGAGAACCTCCGAGTAGCTTCGCCGTTTTCGAGATTATCGTTCACAGACTCTACGTAATAATAATCTAGCCTTTGTCAAAGCCGCTTATCTCATTTGATATCCATATTTGTAGCCCATATTTTCACTAGCGTGATCCCTCCTCCGTTCTGCTTCGCTTACATACGCGTACTTTTCTTACCGCGTCACGTGCCCGCAACGTCATCAGGTCGCATCAGACGTTGCCGTCGGCAGTGGCCTTAACGTTTTGGCTGCTTGGTGTACTCTGTAAGACAATAAAAATTAAAAAAAAGATGTTCCACGAAAAAATTATGAGAAAGCGACAAAAATTACTAAATGTTAAATGTGGAGTACATGCGCAGGTAAAAAAGTGATTATTGTTTCAGAATAATTGGATAATTTATTCAGGAGAAAGAGATCCACAAATACAACAACTCAGTAGCGCCTTGGTCCACCTCTGCTCCTCATGCAAACACTTATTCGTCTTGGCACTGATTGGCAGAGTTACTGAGAATAATCGAGTCAAGTTCTAGCTGACGCGTTAGATCGTCAAAATTCCCAGCTTCTTGGAGTGCCGTGCCTGTAATGCTGCAAACGTTCTAAATTTTGGAGATATCCGGCGGCCTCACCTGCCTAGATAGTGTTCGGCAAACACAAGGCAAGGCGTAGAAACAATCATTTAGTGCGGGCAGGCATTATCTTGGTGGAATTAAAGCCCACAGTGGCTTTCTACGAAGGACAACAAAACGGGGCGCAGAGTATCATCAATGGACCGCTGTGGTGTAAGGGTGCCGGAGATGACAACCAATGGGTTGCAGTTATGAAAAGAAATGGCACCGCAGACCACCAGTATTGGTTGTCGGGCCATATATTGGTTGTCGGGCCATATGGTGGGCATCAGTCAAGCTGATATCCCACCGATGTCCAGGGCGTTATCAGACGTCTTCACTGGTCACTGCGGCTCATTTCGAAGCGAGACTTTTCACTGAAGACAATTATACTCCAGTCATTGAGCTTCCAGGCCGAGGACGTGTCTAGAGACGCCCCGAACAGCGGTGAGATACTGCCACAGAGTCTGACAATAAAGAGTAATGGTCCGGGGAGCGTTCAGAGCCCGTCGGTTGTCATCCGAGGTACCCTTACGGCAGAGCAGCACATCGACGATATTCTACGTCCAGTTTTACTGTCCTTCATGGAAAGCCATAGTGGGTTTACGTTTCAGTAAGATATTGCCCATCTGCACACGGCAACAGTTCCTACCGCTTGCGCTCTCCGAACCCTTAACTCGGCCATCAAGATTATCCAAATTATCTCCCCAACTGAGAATGTTTATAGCTTTATGGGCAGGGTCCTCCAAACAATTTTGACAATTTAACGCGTCATGTGGACAGAATTGAGCACGACATCCCTCTGGAGGAAAGCTAACAACTCCATCGATCAAAGCAAAGCCAACAACTGCTTACATAAGGGCAGATTTGGAACGACGCTTTGTTGACGTGCTCAATTTACGAAGCTCTTACTCATGCATAAAACATCCAATTATCCTGAAGATAATTGTTTGTTTATACATGTAGATCACGTCTAACGAATTTCAATGCATTGAGACAATCCATTGTCGCTTTTTATATCTTAGAGGTTACATGATAAGCGGTAAAAATGTCGTGTGACGAGGGCATCCCTTCTGGTAGACAGTTCGCCGGGTGCAAGTCTTTCGATTTGTTGCCTCTTCGGCGTCTTGCGCGTCGATGGGGATGAAATGATAATGATTAGGACAACACCCAGTCCCTGAGCCGAGAAAATCTCCAATCCAGCCGGGAATCTAACCCGGGCCCTTAGGGCTGACATTCTGTCGTGCTGACTACTTTTTCTTCATTTTGTTCGTTGTTGATCCTTGTGTTTGGTCGTTGAGGACGTCACATGACATCCGTTCAAGTTCGTTTTCTTGTTAATCCTTCCACTCTGAGCTACTGCGGCGGCTGAACCACTGAGCTACCGGGTGTGAACATGATAAGCTGTAACGGTACTGTAACAGTCTCTTGAGATGGAGCGAAAATTACCTCCTCAGGTTCTGAGGGTAGCGATTGAGCGCAGTGGGTGCAGTCGGCTGCAAATCATGGTATGAATGAAGGCTGCTGCAGTCCGGTTTTAATGCCCATTCTCGGTACCTACAGGCGGCCGGCTGCTTTGATGAAGACAGATAACCTCGCTTGCGGGGTGGAAGAAGAACTGTCGTTTACCAGCGTTGCTCCTAATGCCGATCGTGACATTCTGGTTTGTGGCCTAGTGGAAAGTTTACCCAGAGGCTTAGACGATTCTGTGACGATCTTAGATATTTCTCGACCTTGGCTATCGAGTGAAGAATTGCAGGACACACCATTACAGGACAGAGTTGCGCTATATGCAGGAAGTAACTAGGCTCCTCGGGTTGTGAAGTACATACGGCATGCACAGATGTTATTTTTTTGCGATAAATAAATTCCTCCACAGGTTCAGTAAGTTACTTTCTCATTTCAGACACAGAAAAACACAATATTCATTACGCGGCCGTGAGGCCGAGCAGTTCTAGGAGCTTCAGTCTGGAACCGCGCGACCGCTACGGTCGCAGGTTCGAATCCTGCCTCGGGCATGGATATGTGTGATGTCCTTAGGTTAGTTAGGTTTACGTAGCTCTAAATTCTACGGGACTGATGACCTCAGATGCTAAGTCCTTTAGTGCTCCGAGCCATATGAAACACAATATTCATTCATTAAAAAGAGAAACATTGGCCGAGGCAACTCGGCGAAAGAAAACGTTAAGAAGGTATTAGTAAAGTAGGAGTGTCTTTGGAGCGGTCTCAGAATTGTTTTTGTTGTTGTGGTCTTCAGTCCTGAGACTGGTTTGATACAGCTCTCCATGCTAGTCTATCCTGTACAAGCCTCTTCGTCTCCCAGTATCTACTGCAACCTACATCCTTCTGAATCAGCTTAGTGTATTCATCTCTTGGTCTCCCTCTACGATTTTTACCCTCCACGCTACCCTGAAATACTAAGCTGGTGATCTCTTGATGCCTCAGAACATGTCCTACCAACCGATCCCTTCTTCTAGTCAAGTTGCGCCATGAACTTCTCCCCAGTCCTATCCAAAACTTCCTCTTTGGTTATGTGATCTACCCATCTAATGTTCAGCATTCTTCTGTAGCACCACATTTCGAAAGCTTCTATTCTCTTCTTGTCCAAATTATTTATCGTCCATGTTTCACTTCCATACATGGCTACGCTCCATACAAATACTTTCAGAAATGACTTCCTGACACTTAAATCTATACTCGATGTCAAAAAATTTCTCTTCTTCAGAAACGCGTTCCTTGTCATTGCCAGTCTACATGTTATATTCTCTCTAATTCGACCATCGTCAGTTATTTTGCTCCCCAAATAGCAAAACTCCTTTACTACTTTATGTGTGTCATTTCCTAATCTAATTCCCTCAGCATCACCAGACTTAATTCGACTACATTCCATTATCCTCGTTTTGCTTTTGTTGATATTCATCCTATAACCTCCTTTCAAGACATTATCCATTCCGTTCAACTGCTCTTCCAAGTCCTTTGGTGTCTCTGACAGAATTACAATGTCATCGGCGAACCTCAGTTTTTATTTCTTCTCCGTGGATTTTAATACCTACTCCGACTTTTTCTTTGGTTTCCTTCACTGCCAGCTCAATACACAGATTGAATAACATCAGGGATAGGCTACAACCCTGTCTCACTCCCTTCCCAACCGCTGCTTCCCTTTCATGCCCCTCGACTCTTATAACTGCCATCTGGTTTCTGTACAAATTGTAAATAGCCTTTCGCTCTCTGTGTTTTACCCCTGCCACCTTCAGAATTTGAAAGAGAGTATTTCAGTCAACATTGTCGAAAGCTTTCTGTAAGTCTACAAATGTTAGAAACGTAGGTTTGCCCTTTCTTAATCTAGCTTCTAAGATGAGTCGTATGGTCAATATTGCCTCACGTGTTCCAACATTTCTACAGAATTCAAACTGATCTTCCCTGAGGTCGGCTTCTACTAGTTTTTCCATTCGTCTGTAAAGAATTCGCTTTAGTATTTTGCAGCTGTGACTTATTAAACTGATAGTTCGGTAATTTTCACATCTGTCAACACCTGCTTTCTTTGGGATTGGAATTATTATATTCGTCATGAAGTCTGAGGGTATTTCGCCTGTCTCATACATCTTGCTCACCAGATGGTAGAGTTTTGTCAGGACTGGCTCTCCCAAGGCTGTCAGTAGATCCAATGTAATTTTGTCTACTCCGAGGGCCTTGTTTCGACTTAGGTCTTTCAGTGCTCTGTCAAACTCTTCACGCAGTATCGTATCTTCCATTTCATCTTCATCTACATCCTCTTCCATTTCCATAATATTGTCCTCAATTACATTGCCCTTATACAAACCTTCTATATACTCCTTCCACCTTTCTGCCTTCCCTTCTTTGCTTAAAACTGGGTTTTCATCTGAGCTCTTGATTCATACAAGTGGTTCTCTTATTTCCAAAGGTCTCTATAATTTTCATGTAGGCAATATCTATCTTACCTCTAGTTAGATAAGCCTCTACATCCTTACATTTGTCTTCTAGCCAAAGCTGCTTTGCCATTTTACACTTCCTGTCGATCTCATTTTTGAGACGTTTGTGTTCCTTTTTGCCTGCCTTATTGACTGCATTTTTATATTTTCACCTTTCATCAAGTAAGTGCAATATTTCTTCTGTTACCCAAGGACTCCTACTAGCCCTCGTCTTTTTACCTACTTTATCCTCTGCTGCCTTCACTACTTCATCCCTCAAAGCTACCCATTCTAATTCTACTGTATTTCTTTCCCCCATTCCTGTCAATTGTTCCCTTATGCCCTCCCTGAAACTCTGTACAACCTCTGGTTCTTTCAGTTTATCCAGGTCCCATCTCCTTAAATTCCCACCTTTTTGCAGTGTCTTCAGTTTTAATCTACAGGTCATAGCCAATAGATTGTGGTCAGAGTCCACACCTGGCCCTGGAAATGTCTTATAATTTAAAATCTGGTTCCTAAATCTCTGTCTTACCATTATATAATCTATCTGATACCTTTTAGTATCTCCAGGGTTCTCAGAATTAGTTTCGCTCTTAAACGTTAAACATTCTCACAGATAACTGTCGACAGAAATCTGACTGAAACCAGAAGTTAATAGCAAATGAATTCTAAATTCCGAATGGAATGTTTATCACAAAGATACGATGAATGGCATCGATACAGTTGTGTGTAGAGATAAAAATTCGATAATATCTAATGAGGTTAGCACAGTTTAATAAGAAGAAGATAAGGGCTAAATGTGAATCCAATACGGTCGCTGAATTCTTTACCATATGTCCCATCTCATGCACAGTAGTCGTGGAATGGTGAAGAGGGATTTTGGAAAAGATTTCTTGTAATTTTCCTGGTCAGGTAGTAACAATAGGTGTAGATTTTGTAAGTAGGCTGTTTTAAGTAGGCTGTTAAGGTTTTTTTATTTGTAACACCACCTCTGTATGAAAATCACTGGCTGTGCTGTGTGCAGTCTGTGGCTGGTTTGCTTTGTTGTCTGCCATTGTAGTGTTGGGCAGCGGCAGCTGGATGCTATCAGCGCGTAGCGTTGCGCAGTTGGAGGTGAGCCGCCAGCAGTGGTGGACGTGGGGAGAGAGATGGCAGAGTTTTGAAATTTGTAATAATTGATTTCATGAACTGATATATATATATATTATGACTCTTAAGGTAAATACATTGTTTGTTCTCTATTAAAATCTTTCATTTGCTAACTATGCCTATGAGTATTTAGTGCCTTCCGTAGTTTGAATCTTTTATTTAGCTGGCAGTAGTGGTGCTCGCTGTATTGCAGTAGTTCGAGTAACCAAGATTTTTGTGAAGTAAGTGATATGTGAAACGTATAGGTTAATGTCAGTCAGGACCATTCTCTTGTAGGGATTACTGAAAGTCAGATTGCGTTGCGCTAAAAAAAATATTGTGTGTCATTTAAGCACAGTCTTGTATAATTGTTCTAAGGGGACATTCAATATGTCGACCCTTAGCCGAGGATACCTCACTGGAATCTTCTGATTTTTTTCTTGTTGTTTGTGTAATCAGTGTAGATTTTGTTTATTGCTTTCGCGTAATCATAGAGAGAATTTCCTTTGTCTTTCATTGTTGTACAGTGAAACAGTTGTGGCATGCATGTAGTTTCGCATGAAGTATTTCGCAGCTACGCTTGCAATCAACTAGATATTATTTTCAGTGCTATATTAATGTGTTCTCTTATTTTTGCTCTTCAAATTGTGCTTTTATGTGTTATCGTGTGAAATTTCGTGACAATAATGGCGTGTGAAAAACGTAACACTAGGCTCCAAAGTAAACTGAGAAATAATAGTGACAGCGAGCGTAGCTTACCAGCACCACTGTGTAATGAATTAACAGACATTCGAAGTAGTAATTTCGTAACTATGCATAGGGAAATGGAGTGGGCGTCAAATAATGGTGTTGACAGGGAAACAGGTAGTGAACAGGGAAGCATTATCGATCGATCGGTCGGCAACAGGTCTTCTCAGGAATCCGAAATGACAGAACACAATATTGCAAATACTGTAGACTTAGGTTTTGGGTCCTCGCCGTTTTCTCAAATGAGTCAAGAGACATTTTCTGCCTGTCAAAATGTGAATGTTGCAGGTGAAAATGCACTGACAAAAAGCATAGAGAAACAGATTCCAGACACTGATACATTATTATTGAAATTAATGCAACAAATGGAACAGAATCAGTTACAAATGGGAAAAATTCTTCAAACGTTAGACACAATGGAACAAAATCAGAGACAAACACAGCAAAAGCTTCAAAAGTTAGACACAATGGAATAAAATCTTCAAACGTTAGACACAATGGAACAAAAGCTTCAAAAGTTAGACACCACGCTTGAACAAACACGTGAAGATTTAACTAATTAGTTACATAACATTGAATCGAAATGTCAAAAAGTCTGTAACGACGTAAAAACACAAATTTGTGAGCATTTTCAACCTATTTTTTTGCGGCATGAAAATGCATTACAGAATCACGAAGCAGCCATAAAAGGACTGCTAACTATTGTACGTGAAAATCACGACACCTTGCAAGCTAAAATGGACTCAGTTGCATCCACCGATTCGGTTACACAACCTGCAAAAACTCAGGAAAACTTAAAGTAGACATGTTGCATAAGAATCATTATCTTTCAAACCCATACAGCCCTTCAGAACTCATCCGCATTTGTTTAATGAAATTGCCGGAACATTTACGGAATATTATTTTGGCAGGGCGTTCCAAAGATGACATTGAAGCTTTTCAGGGACTCTTACGAGAATTAGAAATTGACACAGACAGTCGCGGGATGCGGAAACAGGAAAACAATCACTACAGGTCACATCCGTCGCAATTCCGCGATGAAAGAAACAATAACTGGACACGGCAAGGCTATTCTCACAACACAAATCGTGACCAAAACAGGCACCACCCATATGACAACCACTGGCAGAGTAATAGTTACAGAGAAAGATCGCATTTCCGTAGTAATGAATATTACACAGACAATCATAGAAACAGACAATATGGCAACCAGAACTATTATTATCACGGGAGACAGAATAACTTTAGACGCAACGGTCCAGGACGCAGTTTCAATTCAGAGAGAAATTCTCCACCACGTGACCGACAAGAAAGAAACTATGGAATCTACCGACATGACGACAGACGATATGATCGTAACGACAGACCTAAACTGCAGCAGAACTGGCGACCTTCAAACAGGGCAGGGCCCTCTCCACAAGGTGAATTTGTAGAAGTTAAGTCCCCAAATCCCAATAACGACGCGCGTCAACAAAGAAACAGACGATGACTCGCACCGCAGGCAGCCATCTGTTCCTGATGGCTCAGAGACAAATAACAGAGACGCTAACCTTGAGAAAAGATTTAGCATTCCTTACCAACGTATAAAACATGATAATTGCTTTTCAGTTGACAGTCTGCGTACTAGGAAGATAAGAGGTTCACACCACATTTCACATGTAAAACCGTTTATTGAATGATAATGTGCTGTTTAACTTAGTCTCTGCCATAAAACTTTTTACTTCACATTTCTAGTATGCTTTGTCACACTTAGAAACTGTTAACATGCAACAATCTTTGAAGTTAAATATCCAGTCAAGAACCAAGAGAACTTATTTTAAACAGAAATTACGAATGCATTGTTATAGTGAACAGACGACACAGTGTTGTTATTTTACATTCTTGCTTGTTAGTTGCACGATTACGTAACGACTATAACGCTTACATACTTAGAACATATGCTGTTAATGAGATTTTAATGCAACATTTTGATTTAGTTGAAAAGACATTCTTTATTTGAAGTACTTTCTGTGAGATTAAAGATGACTTAGCATTTGGTTTCTTTGATAGCTATACGATTATATCACGACGCTACTAATGTGTGACACAATTTACATTGTGCTTTTGCGGTGTATCTGTTTTATATCTGCACGTTTTTTTTAATTCTTCTGGAAAGGAAAACATTTTTTAGTAGTAACTTTGTGGTATAGCTACAATGAGACAGCCTCTACCGTAGCACAACAATACGTTACATTATAGTACTTTCTTGATCACGGTAAGGTATATAATAACTACGACATCTATACGGAAAGCATTTCACTTTCGTTTATGATGAGGTAAGTACATTGACTTCAGCAGAACTTTCCTTACAGAGGACGATAACTACGACAGTTCCACAGAATTATATTACAGCAAAACGCACATTTAGCACTACAGGGCACGCATTTGAGTGATTAATTTGATACTTAAACCATTTATTTTTCATGATTGTTGAATTACAAAGAAAGTTTTTCGTGATACGTTTCATTCCATTGCTGTAATCTGTAACACCTGAGGGTATAATTACATTAATCCTCAAGGGGGTACTAGCTTACTTTGTGTACCATTTGTTTGGCAAGCACAAAGAGCCCTAGCTAATATGGTATTTGCTTATACAACTTTACACATCGGTACCATATTTCTCTAACACATAAATTACACAGATATCTGATAATTTAACTGAGAGACAAACATTTTTTTTTTACTACATCAGTGACACATGTTTACACAATTACACAGTTGGATAACTTAACACTTACGAAATTGTATTTTGTCTGTACTTTGTGAACTGTTCACAATTTTTCGAAACAATTGTGATACTATGAGAGCTTTGAATGGTGTATTTGGTATGGGATCATGATTTTTAAAGTACGTTTGAGGTAGATGACACTTTTGTCATGAGCAGAGAATTTTTTTTTAGGTTTTGAAATTATTGCAGAAAGCTATGACATTTTTGAGATTTGACTGAGGTGTTATGATGTTATTACTGCGACGACGATGTGAATTATGCTGCTGAGGTATGTTTAAGCTGATGCTATATGAGTTATTTGGTTATGCTACATATCTGTAACGATGAAATATTGAAGAAATGTCGACGAATATGTATATATGTAATAAGGTAAGGAATAATGAGTAGTGGTTAGGGACTCTGGTTTGTGAAAAAGGATGTTGGAAACCGAGAATCGTACATTAAGAGTTATTAAATGTTTCTAAATGTGTGAATGTATCACTATGCTGGCGAAAATTTTTTGCACACTATTATATTTCAAGGATTTTGTTTCTACAGATTTGTAACGCAAATTCTTGACCTGTGAAATATTTTAATATGAGACTGTCACTACAGCGGAAACTGCTGTCGTAAATATTTCGGTAAGAAAGTTAAATGACCACCTGCACGTAATGCGTCTTGGGCACCCAGCTGCGCGATAGACGCTTAAAGAAAGCCATTAGTGTGTGCCTGTCAGAGGCATAGATGGAGAGAAAAAAAAGGGGCCATTATCCTCGCTATTGACATTCCTTTGTAGAAAGCATCGTAAATACAACACCCTCAAACTTGAAAACATGATTACATTGTAGAGTTCTTAATTTGTGATATTTACTGAAATGAAATCATGAGCAACGTTTCATGTCTATTGTCTTGCTAGTTGGAAGATTGTTTACTGCATTATGAAATGCCTTATGGCTAGCGAATGTCGTTTCACGCCTTGCTTTGCCTATTTTGTTTAATATCTAGTTTCTAGCTGCACTGAAGCATTGGTTACAATAAAATTTAATGGATGTACTAATATAGATATTTTATGCCTACAGATCCAGTAAATAATAACTTTATGATGTACTTAGAAAAAACGAAGGAGCACAAAAAGACTTCCCTTCACAGGAACTGCATACATAATTCTCTTTTCAACTACTTGGTAATTTTTTGTAGAATTAGCTTTTGTGGTGCACCACTTTAATGACATATGTGAATAGACATTTTCCTTTTCTGCATTGTTGTCTTTACTGTAATATTTTTTCTGCTTGAGCTTTGTCATGTTTAGTTATAAGCTATTGCATTTGCTGCTGCTGTTTGCCAGGCATAGTGTTACTGAATTTTTGTATTACTCTGTTAAGCCAGTTTTACTACTGATTTATTTTTCTTGTTGCTGTTTATTGCTTCATATTAGTTTTAATGTTGCATTTGCTTTTCTAAGGCCTATATTGCTGCTTTTTTGCCAATTTGCATTTTTTTGTCATTGGTGTTTGTTTAAATTGTTTTGTGCATCTGCATTGCGTCGTCCCTTAGTTTAGCATCTGAGCTCAGTAGATTTAAGTTAGCTTAAGAGGAAGACTATATAAGAAAGTAACTATGATGAATTGGAAGAAATGCATTGAGAAGTTATAAGAAAATGGTTTGGCCAAAAAAATAGTGTACAGTGGAGAAAAACTATTTTTGAAAGAGGATGTGAACAGAATACAGAAAGCATGCTTGGATAGGATTTTCCTTGGCTGGAGCAACTGTTGAAATAAGAGGGACAATCTATGGAATGAAGTTTTGGGTTGGACTGCAGTACCAAATGTTACCCTGAAAACAAACCCTGTCCTTTCCTTTTGTATTATCACACTGTGTGTTTGTGGACCCTTGTGTATTTGTTTTCTTCTTGTCTCTGTGTACTGTTTCATAGAATTTTTTCTCTTCTAATACTAATCTACATTCACTATGATGAGGAATACTGTTATCCTCAAATATAATTTGCATTATTAATATTTCATTTACTTCGTAAAGATGCTTAGACATTATTTATTATGTTTTGTTTTAATGCTCATGTGTGAAGCTGATGTTTCAAAAGTTATTCTGATCGTTTATGTATTTACTTATGTCATAATTCCCATAACACTGATGTATATGTTAATTTCTATTGTTTTGTAAAGCCTGTATTACTACAAATGTTATCTGTATTGTTATGTTCTTTAATGATGTATTTTGTACCTTTGTTATTGTATTCTCATGTTATAAAATTGTAATTGACACCAGTTCATCAAATTAAGTAACTTGTAAATTATATTTCACTGCACACATTTCTGTTGATCATAGTATATGGACAATATGTGAGAAGTAGGGACTTATAGTGTTTGCATGTGTGTTAATAATTCAGCAAGGGACTGGATAACAGCATTGCTGGTCCTAAGGACATTTCAAACAAATTCTTTGTGAGTGGGCAAGTGGTGGTTTATGGACTTGCTATATTCTCTGCAAGACTCTTCGATGGTGATTGTGCACCTGCACGGTTGCAACAGATGGCTGCTGGCTGTATCTACAAAAACCACAGTGGGTCTGCACCTTTGATGACCCACCAATATCATTATTTCTACAAGGACTGCAGTGGGTCAGCAACTTTGATGACCAACCAATACCATTATTTCTACAAGGACTGCAGTGGGTCTCCACCTCTGGTGGCCCACCAATACCGTAATCTCTACCAGGACTACAATGGGTCTACTCTGTGTTGACCTACCTACCAATATTCTTCAAAACTTCGACTGACTCTGCTGTGGGTTTGCTCTGTTGTGGCCCAACACCTGTCAGCATGTCAAGAGTCAGCAGTGTCTTTCTGTTGGAAGGACAACACTACTTCTTCAAGACTGCATGGAAATCCACTACTTCTGTGTGCATTTTCTTTTACTGCTCAGACTTTAAGAAAAAACTACAATCTTACTATGATGGATGATCAGGACTGTCTTTACGGACTTTGAGAAAATTTTAGCTTTTGACCAACATTGTATCAATAAGTGTGTGCATTTGATTTCTTTTTTATTGCAATTATAATTATGAAATTTTTTTCCAAATCTGTATTGGCCACTGCCCCAAACCATTTGTAAAATTTGCTGTGGGGACCGTGGGAGCTATGTAAGTAGGCTGTTTTAAGTAGGCTGTTTAGGTTTTTTTATTTGTAACACCACCTCTGTATGAAAACCACTGGCTGTGCTGTGTGCAGTCTGTGGCTGGTTTGCTTTGTTGTCTGTCATTGTAGTGTTGGGCAGCGGCAGCTGGATGCTAACAGCGCGTAGCGTTGCGCAGTTGCAGGTGAGTCGCCAGCAGTGGTGGACGTGGGGAGAGAGATGGCAGAGTTTTGAAATTTGTAAGAATTGGTGTCATGAACTGATATATATATATTATGAATATTAAGGTAAATACATTGTTTGTTCTCTGTTAAAATCTTTCATTTTCTAACTATGCCTATGAGTATTTAGTGCCTTCCGTAGTTTGAATCTTTTATTTAGCTGGCAGTAGTGGTGCTCGCTGTATTCAAGTTCGAGTAAACAAGATTTTTGTGAAGTAAGTGATATGTGAAACGTATAGGTTAATGTCAGTCAGGACCATTCTCTTGTAGGGATTACTGAAAGTCAGATTGCGTTGCGCTAAAAAAATATTGTGTGTCAATTTAAGCACAGTCTTGTATAATTGTTCTAAGGGGACGTTTCAATTTTAACTTACAGGGTATAGATTGGAAGACTGAAATGTTAAGACGAGTAGCAGAGACAACGAATGATGTGAAATTTTTCCAAAAGTTCCTAACCGAAAATTACCTCTAGCAGGTCATCAGAACTGATTCGTGAAAATAACGTCACAGATCTCCTTCTTTCGAACAGATTGGAATATTTCGGCTCAGTTAGCTTAGAACAGATGCTGATCATAAGGCCGTTACAGTAACGGGGAATATAGCAGAAAATAGAGGAGTAAAGAAACGTAAGCAAATATTCCTGCTTCACAAGAGGGACAAGAAACAGGTTTCAGATTAGCTCAGCCATTAACATGAAAAATTAATGTCCATGACCGAAACTGATGACTATCATTGAAGAAAATTAAAGAGTATGTCACAGTTCGACTTTACAAAGAGTATGCAAAAGAACCTACTCCATTCTAGGCACAGTCTACCACAGTTCACTGGATAAGGGAAGCGTTCCTAGCTATGGGTAGAAATCGTAGGTCATTCACGTTTCCAATAAGGGCTTTCAATCAGACACTCAGAACTATAGGGGTATATCTGTAGTGCTATTATGATGTAGAATTAAGGAACATGAATTACGCTCGCATGCCACTTCTGGAGGCCAAATATTTCCCCTGCAAGAATCAGCATGGGTTCTAAAACAACGATATTACTCTGTTCGCCTACGATATCCAAAGACCAGTAGATAATGGAGGCCAGACCGATGCCGTTTTCCTTTATTTCCGGAATGGGTTCGATTCAACTCCGCTCTACTACACGATGAACCAAATAGCGTCTACGAAAAATCAGAGCGCCTATGTCATTGGGCGGAAGAGCCTCTAGCAAACAGATCTCAGCATATCATTCTCAACGGAGCGAAGTCTTTCAGACGTAAAAATAAATTACGGTGAACGCAAAGGACTGTTACAAGAGTAGGGCCGTTGCTTTTCAAAGTATATATAAATGACCTAGAGGATAATGTCAGAAGTTCCAAGAAGCTTTCCGCAGTTGATGATGTTATATACGGAGAAGTCGGAACGCTAGACAGTTACAGCGAAATGCAGGAAGAACTGCAGAGGATTGAAGCTTGATGTGTGAAGTGGCAACTGACACTTGCCATAAGCAAATGTTTTGCGTATAAACAGATACAGGAACTGTGTCTAGTAAATTAGATTAATACGCTGAGATTCAAAAACCTAACTACTGAAACACTCGAGTGGAACAAAATAGTTCGTCCCTGATTATGAACTTGTAGTATATCACAAAATCGATTTACTTTCCGATGCAAACAAAAACGCGGGAACTGTGGCTATTAGATATTAAATTAACACACAGAGACTCAAGATACTAAGCTATTAAAGCACACACGTGATATTACACAAATAGCTCCTGGTTAGGAACTCTTAAAAGTCACAAAATCGATTACTTCCCTGTTGCTGCGTCTCTCTCGAACGGCTGCTGCTGTCTGCTATCTAACACCAACAAGCGGTCTGGTCTTGGGTACGCCTTACAATCCAGAATCTGATTTGGGAATATCTGTCTGACCATGATGTAATCGGAAATCTTCCTGTGTCACCTGGACTTTTCCAAGTATACTGCCTCGTTGTGTGATTCTTGAACAGAGTGTTCGTTATCACTACCTGATATTTCTTACAGAACTCAATTAGTCTTTCTCATCTCTCATTCCTTGTCCCAATTCCATATTCTTCTGTAGCCTTTTCTTCTACTCCTTCTAATACAACTGAATTCCAGTCCCCAATGAGTATTAGATTTTCATCTCCCCTTGGGCATTGTATACCCTTTCAGTGTCCCCATATACTTTCTCTACCTTTACCTCTTCGTCTTCAGCTCCCGACGTCGGCATGTATATCTGAACTATCGTTGTCGATGTTGGTTTGCTGTCGATTCTGATAGGAAAAACCCTATCAGTGAACTGTTCACAGTAACACACTCTCTGCCTTACCTTCCTATTCATAACTCCTGTTATATCATTTTCTGCTGCTGTTGATATTACCCTGTACTCATCTGAACCGAAATCCTTGTCTACTTTCCGTTTCACTTCACTGATCCCTAGTAAATCTAGATTGAGCCTATGCCTTTGTAAGTGACATTCACTTAAGTGGTTTTTATGGAACAAGTGGAGCCCTAAGCTATATCGAGATGGCTAAAAGAGCCACACGCAAATGGAAATGCTACTTGACATGAAAATTAAAGTAAAAGATTGGGTAGTCACCAACTCTAGCCACACGACAAACAGGAGCTTCGACTGAGTTGGAAAACTGATTTAGTCACAAGAAGAAAACTCATAAAAGAACATTTATTGTAATGTCACTCATAACAAATGGGATGTAATTATTAATTTCATTCAGGGATTGTTCTCATGAAGCAAATATTAAAGGAAAGTAAAAAGTGTGAACACTGTGAATAAGAGCAGCTTGCAGCAACAGTTCTGAAAACCTGATCTATCCTAAAGCAATTTTTTAAATAAAAAGGGAACACCACTTATTGGTCCTGTGTGCATGGAAACGCTGTGGATGGGCTAACAAATGGTTAATGGCTCTGAGCAGTATAGGACTTAACTTCAGAGGTCATCAGTCCCCTAGAACTTAGAATTACCTAAACCTAACTAACTTAAGGACATCACACACATCCCTGCCCAAAGCAGGATTCGAACCTGCGACCGAAGCGGCCTCACGGTTCCAGACTGTAGCGCCTAGAACCGCACGGCCGCTCCGGCCGGCAATGGGCTAGCAAGGAAACTACAACGTAAAGAGCGTAGGTAAAGAAGAGGTAACATTGGTACACTGGATGAAACTTGAGACAAAATTATTTTTCTTTTAAGACATTGATATAAGACATCTATATAACTGCTGTTACTTGGTAACTCCTTGTGAAACGCCATACGATTCACAACAGAATCTCTTAATTTAGAAGCCCGGTCGTAAATAGAAGGGGACAGGAAAGGTTTAATACTCGCATTCAGACCCACATTCACTCTAAGGACAGCAAGGACGGCCCCAGCACCAACATGCAACGAAGCTAGGGGCTTCGTTCCGCTGTGTTGTGAAATGATTAAATAAAACATTAAATCTGAATATCACGGTTGCATTTGACGTTGAACCTCGGTTTGGAGAAACAGCCTCAACTAAGTCCACTCATATGCGCTTACGCGCTTAACCGCTTAACACGAAATCACAAACCACCAAATGGAGTTGTGTAATTCCGAGAGGATATATGTAATATTCCAAAACCAACGCAATTACTAAACGCGAGGACAGAGGCAGGGAGCTACAGGAAAGTTACGCTCACAGTTAACTCGTGTGCCCACGTGGTTCATGGAGACACAACTTCTACGTACCGTGGCCAAATTGTAGCAACATTAAACCACGCAGCTGCGAACAATTAACATTTTGTAGAGGACACATTTGAATAGACAAAGGGTAATGGCAAAGGGCCAACAAACTCGGATATTAACCAATGGGGGTGGTTTACAAGGGACATACAGTAATGAAACAAAGAAAATGCACAAAAAGGTAAAAATTATCAAGATTCGGAAAAGATTAGAATTTCTACACACGCACTCGCAGGCACAGAAACATTCACACTGAACCGAGGGCGCACGTCCTACGTCAGATCGCTTCAACATATGCACCACCCTTGTGCTACTTTCTTCTTACGGACCAAAGTCTGCATTAGGAATCAAACTGAAAGTCTGCAAAAGTTTTGAATTCCTTGCTGCGACCCAGAAAAGCAATGATTATAAGACAAAACGCGAGGCGAAAAATTAAAAGCTCCCGTCTCGCCGGCTGGTCACGGCGGAGATTCCAGTCCTCCCTCGGGCATGGGTGTGTGTGTTTGTCCTTAGAATAATTTAGGTTAAGTAGTATGTAAGCTTAGGGACTGAAGACGTCAGCAGTTAAGTCCCATAAGATTTCACACACATTTCCCCTCTCACTATGAATCAATACGCCACGATGTTTATAACACTGCAACTCCATTTACGTAGCTTATGTAATAAAATACCAAATATGGTCTATTATGTACTATGTCCCAACAGAACAACTAGTCTTGACACGGAAAAGCCACGTATAACAGTACTGTATGCTACTGCTATACCATAACCTTAATGTTGGAGGCAGGTCGTGAAATAAAACTATCTTGTTACAGCAATTATGGTATAAAGCAACAGAGCAGTGTGACCCTCTGAGAGGAATTTTGTTATGTTCACCGTGTTGTACCTAACGGGGGTGGCTTATCGGAAATGAAAGTCAGAATTACGTAAATATTTAAACAGTACAAACAATATTTTACCTATCTACACTGTTCAAAGAACAAGGAAAACTGTCGCCAGCCTAATTAGGCAAGAGGATGACTTTCTTGTTCAAGAAATTAAGAATGAGCAACCTTAACGGACAAACACAACCTATATTTTGCCACACGAGAGTGCAACGAACTATGACACCTGCATACGTTCATGGTTAAGATTGGAAGGTAACAGAGCTGAACAAACTATTTGCATAAATATAACAGATATGATTGTCGGAAGGACAGACTCAGCACAGAGGAAAGTCAAAACAACCTTTGGTGACATTAAAAAAAGGAACGGTGGTAACATTAAGAGTGCAACGGGAATTCCACTGTTAAATGCTGAGGAGAGAGCAGATAGATGGAAAGAATACATTGAAAGCCTCTGTGAGGGTGAAGATTTGTCTGATGTGATAGAAGAAGAAACAGGAGTCGATTAAGAAGAGATAGGGGATCCAGTATTAGACTCGGAAGTTAAAAGAGCTTTGAAGGACTTACGGTTAAATTAGGCAGAAGGGATAGATAACATTCAATCAGAATTTCTAAAATCATTAGGGGAAGTGGCAACAAAACGACTATTCACGTTGGTGTGTAGAATATATGAGTCTGGCGACATTCCATCTGGCTCTCGGAAAAGCATCATGCACACAATTCCGAAGACGGCAAGAGCTGACAAGTGCGAGAATTATCGCACAATCAGCTTAACAGCTCATGCATCGAAGCTGCTTACAATAGTAATATACAGAAGAATGGAAAAGAAAATTGAGAATGCGCTAGGTGACGATCAGTTATGCTTTAGGAAAAGTAAAGGCACGAGAGAGGCAATTCTGACGTTACGGCTAATGATGGAAGCAAGGCTAAAGAAAAATCAAGACACATTCATAGGATTTGTCGACCTGGGAAAAACGTTCGACAATATAAAATGGTGCAAGCTGTTCAAGATTCTGAAAAAAGTAGGGATAAGTCATAGGGAGAAACGGGTCATATACAATATGTACAACAACCAAGAGGGAATAATAAGAGTGGACGATCAAGAACGAAGTGACCGTATTAAGAAGGGAGTAAGACAAAGCTGTAGCCTTTCGCCCCTACTCTTCAATCTGTACATCGAGGAAGCAATGATGGAAATAAAAGAAAGGTTCAGGAGTGGAATTAAAATACAAGGTGAAAGGATATCAATGATACGATTCGCTGATGACATTGTTATCCTCAGTGAAAGTGAAGAAGAATTAAATGATCTGCTGAACGGAATGAACAGTCTAATGAGTACACAGTATGGTTTGAGAGTAAATCGGAGAAAGACGAAGGTAATGAGAAGTAGTAGAAATGAGAACAGCGAGAAACTTAACATCAGGATTGATGGTAACGAAGTCAATGAAGTTAAGGAATTCTGCTACCTAGGCAGTAAAATAACCAATGACGGACGGAGCAAGGAGGACATCAAAAGCAGACTCGCTATGGCAAAAAAGGCATTTCTGGCCAAGAGAAGTCTACTAATATCAAATACCGGCCTTAATTTGAGGAAGAAATTTCTGAGGATGTACGTCTGGAGTACAGCATTGTATGGTAGTGAAACATGGACTGTGGGAAAGCCGGAAAAGAAGAGAATCGAAGCATTTGAGATGTGGTGCTATAGACGAATGTTGAAAATTAGGTGGACTGATAAGGTAAGGAATGAGGAGGTTCTACGCAGAATCGGAGAGGAAAGGAATATGTGGAAAACACTGATATGGGAAGGGACAGGATGATAGGACATCTGCTATGACATGAGGGAATGACTTCCATGGTACTAGAGGGAGCTGTAGAGGGCAAAACCTGTAGAGGGAGACAGAGATCGGAATACGTCAAGCAAACAATTGAGGACATAGTTTGCAAGTGCTACTCTGAGATGAAGAGGTTAGCACAGGAAAGGAATTCGTGGCGGGCCGCATCAAACCAGTCAGTAGACTGATGAAAAAAAAAAAGAATAAAAAATAAAAAATAAATAAATAAAAACATAACGAAACAAACTATTACTTTCAGGGCTTATTGAAACCGGTCTTTATAACATTACTATTAATATTCACTCCAGAATCATTAATTGGACACAGGTTCAGTATTATTGCTCAAATATTTTCCTAGCTGACATAAAATTATAAATATAGTTCACTGCAAAATTATGAACTGGTCACATGTTAAATATCTCTCAACTAAATACTATTCTATTTGGAATGAAAGTTTAATGAAATTCACTAACAAGTTACTTCTCGCTGTCTTTTGAACGAGGAAATTATTGTTTTCATAAATAGTGGTAAAGAATAACCTGTGGATCTTATTACACTATTAATTTGCACTTTCAATACTCAAAAGAACCAAGTGCTTAGCAACTGCAATTCACGACTTTTACTGCATTGAGACACAATGTTGACAAATTTACAAGAAACTGACTTACCTTTTAAAATTTACTACAGGCAGCACTCTGATCATTAACTCAGTAAAACTTTATAAGCTTCAGTTTATGAATTTTAATGTTTAAAAGAAACAGCAAATTGTCTTTATTACCCCAGTCTTCTGCTATCAGGTAAATGATCAAGGAGGTGTCTTTGAAACTCCAAAAAAACTTTAAATTGGACTGTTTCCATCACTGGGAGTCTTTCACAAGACTACATTTACTACCTCCCACAATATCACTAAATCCACAGTAAATATGAGACTCTCTTCTTACCAAAGATCAAACAACATTATTTGATTAAATATTTGACTTTGAGGCTTTCACTCGGACACTCGGTAATCATAGTTCAAATGGAGAGGAACCTGAGAGGTGCTGTGATAGGGAAAAAATCAAGGTAGGTACATGAAATCAGTTATAAGTTACCTTATATTTGTGCACGCTAAAACATCCAATGAGCTGATCCTTCACTGTACGTTACTATAGTGCTCCATTATAATGATTACGCAATGTGGTGGCAGCTGCATATTGGTAGGTGGATTTGCAGGCAGAATTGCTGGAATCTGTCCCTTCTTGGTGGAGATGATAGATTCCAATCCAGAATAGTTCCAGCTATTTATCCATCCATCCGAGGCATTGGTAAGCGGCAGGAAAAGCCTCTCTCGGAACCAGCACAATATACAACTTTTACATGGGCTGTGCACAGTTTGGTAGCTCGTCCCTGACTGACTCTTGTTACACCTCTTCTACCTAGGCCAACCACAACTTGGGTGCGCCTCAAAGTTCCGTTCCCGAGGGGAACCACAAGACGTTTTACATACCAAATAACTAAGAACCCCAAGTGAGGATCAGCAATTTACACAATAGTAACCAAACATATTAATTAAAACAGAACATTTGCACATATTGACATTTATACAAAAATTATTTAAATAAAATTAATTAATTTAAAAGATACTCAAAGAGATTATATAAGAAAGACAAAACATATCATTACACAGATTGTACTTCATTACAGTATGGAATTAACCGTTCAGTAATTACAGAAGTTCAACGATGGGATGTTGAACAAAATAGTAAGCTAAATGAATCAACAAAAATTATGTAGTATCTAAGCTATGGTGTTACAGATTAAATCAACTCACCCTTCTTCGAAGAGACCTCGGCTGTAGACCTTCGGAGAACAGGAAGGAGACTGCCAATCCCCCAGTAAAACTTCTCCCACACGACTCCGTGGCCGTGAAAAAGCCCAGAGATGAGGCCTCCGCTACCAACCTAACACCGGTAGCTTTCACACAAAAGGAACAAACCTCTTTGCCTACATGAATACTACAAGGGTTCGCCATTCTATAAGACTACCGTTGATTCTCTGCAGCAGACTAAACCATCGTACAGCAAAATGAAACACAAACACATTCATTCACTCACGTATGCCACACAGTTTTGGAATAGGAGAACAATGGACAAACATTTCATGGAATCTTAGTCGTGAAAACTGGGTTGAATATAAAAACGTGGAAGACTTATAATGGCGTTATAGACGCCATTTGAAAGTCTGAAAAGAACCAACATAACAACCATATGATGCTTGCAAATCGTAGAAAGGAAAAGGCTATGGCTAGATTGAATCATAGCTCAGTCTTCTCTGGTACGAAGTTCTGCAACGAAAACACCCGAATTGTTCTGTAGGATTCAAAGTGCACTGGAAAGCAGGTATTCTAGCTTCCCTACCACTTCAAGATTCTGAAAATGACGCCCTGATGCATAGACCGTTATCCTTTTTATTGATTATTCAATCTGTTTCTCATGGTCACTTCTCTCTCGGCAATCTCCTCCCGGAGATACGAATGGAGGACTACTCTGGAATATTTTGCCTATGGAGAAATCATCACGACAGTTTTTGAATTACAGGCCGCATGTCCAGTGGATACGGGTTATGTGTCTTTAATGAAGTGGTTTCCGTCGCCTTCTGAATTCTCGTTCCGTTGATCATTGCTGACTTTTCCACCTTTTAGGGACAGTTTCCCACCCCAAGGGCAAGACAGTGCCCTGAACCTCTGTCAGGTCCTCCGCCCTCTTTGACAACGCCGTTGGCAGAATGAGTGTGACTTCTTGTACCGGACGCCATCGGCCGCCACTGCTAACTATTAATCAAAATTTAAGCGGTGGTGAGTTTCGAAACCGCGGCCAAGGACGATTTTAGTAGGAATCAAAGGCGCTATCTCTAGACCACGGGTTTTTGTTTGAGAACCAGGCAACTTTACCGGCTGGCGGCTGTGGCATACGCAGCCGATTGATGCAGGGCTAAGTCGGCGCTTCATTACCGGAGCCTCTAAACAACGTTTATAGGTCGGCTGTGTCGTCAGCTGCATGCCTATGGGACGTTAAGTTCATCTCTGTGTCCTCAAATTCCTTTGGACCGCAGTTCTCTTGCACAGATCCTTATAAGTTTATAGACTTTGATAGAAGAAAGAGATGTGCGTTTCGTTTAGTGAAATATATATTACATGCCAATTTCATAAGTACACATTTACGTACGATGTGGAGGAGTACTTATCTCTTATTTCATCTTCTTGTACCAGTGGTGGATAGTACTGGTCACCTGCCCTTTTCCAGTGAAGTCTTACGTCTACCGGAGATTTGCACATGCTATATGTATTTGAAAATAACATTTATACAGTTAAACCGGTGTAATCAGTGCAGAAATTTTGATGTAAAGCGCATTGCTCTTGCAAACTGTACATCAAAATTCATGTGACAATCTCCTTCTTAATTTCCACCGCTCGCAATATGCTCGATTAAATAAAAATGGTGTAGGTTTTTTGGAAAAAGACATAGCATTTGTTTGCGTCATGCTGCCCATGGAAACATTCTTGATGTTTCTGGAGGGGTGAGAGAAAACAGGCTCATCCCCCTTCCGTATCTGATGGTTCCAGTTTGTGGAGCTGCATTCACGAGACGGTGAATTATTTTTTAAGTCATCGGTCTTTCCACTATGGTTCTGAGCTGCTCTGTCTTCTGCTGTGATTATAGTTTCTAGCTACAATGTTCAACATACCTTATAACTTATTTCATGTATTCTAGTGTACAGAATTCCGGACCTCTACTGCCATTTATAATACGAAGGCAATTATTCTTGGATGCCACAGCAGGGCACATGTTTACCTGTAGCGGGCAGCAATTTCCCATATATTTATTTTCTTTTCTGTTATTTTTTGTGTTTATATTCTATATTCAGTCTCTAACGTTTTAACAATCTAGCATAACACAACTGCTCAAATGTTTTCTAGTGACTCTATAATTCCTATGCTCTTGTTTCTCCATCATACAGGCCTCAGATTCAGGGATAAATCTTCGATGATGTTATATCAATACTTGGTAGTTGTAAGATTCCTTTTCGGAATGAAATATTTTTCGTTGGTTCCACTACAATTTCGACAGATTTCTTGTTTCGGTCATCCAGTGTAATTTTGTTAATTACACTAGTAAAAGCTCCCAATGCCTCTTCGAATGGGTAACTTTCAACTCTGGTGGTGCCTGCTGTGTACTCAGCATCCCCTTAGTTTAAGGGACGAACGCGCTCTTGCGTGTGCTGTTCGCTTCGTAACACCTTCTTGCTTCGTTCACATTGCGGCATTTAACGTGCAAGGTAGCAAAAGTTGATGACTTAGTTCATTTTGTGATCCCCAGGTTTGACGCTAAGTTAAATTTACCACTTATATTTCTACCGTCATCTAATTATTTTCATGTTCTCTGGTTCGCTGGAAGTTCATATTTTTTGATGAGTTCATTGCTTCCTTTCATCTTCCTTTCGTTAGCTTGCAGTTCATGTTTGGCGCTTATTACGCTGATCATTGCCTTTAATAGATCCAGTTATTGTTTCTCATTGCACTGAGGACAGCGAATCTTTTCTACGATATCCTTTCGCCCCTGATACGAGCAATCAATGTCTGCGGTGTCGAATGTAGGTGACCAATAATTGGAGTAGCTAATTCCTACATAAATATAATTATCAGAGTGACCCAAAAGTCTGCTAACATATGGAAAGTCACATTTAACAGAATAGGTGGAGGGGTAAAATTTGACACAACTGCTTGAAATGATACGAGAGTTTACAAAAACAAAACAAAAAAGCCCACAAAATGGCCAACAGATATCGCTTAATACGACACAAAAGCAATAATTAGCATAACCATTGATTTTGGAGAAGACGATGTTCTATCTAACAAATGCGCAACATGTCGGCCGTCATTCATCAAGAGTACCTCTAGTCGAGGAACAGTGTTGCGATCGGCACTGTATATATACGGTGAAGAATTTTCGTCGGATGTTGTCTTTTAGCATCCCTAATGAAGTCGGATCATCGTGGTAGACTTGCGACTTCAGGTAATCTCACAACCAATAACCACACGGATCGAAGTCTGGGGACCTGGGAGGCCATCCCGCGACCGTCAACCAACGATGCGAGCAAGGGAACTTTCACCCGTGTAGCACTATGGGGTGGAACGCCATCCTGCATAAAAATCGTACCTTCCAGCACCGGTTTATCAGGGATAATCTGACTCCCTCACTTACTACAGCTCATTTCATGCACGGTACTCATGCAACATCACTTACTTCTTCTTGTGCGCCGCCATCTATGTGCCAGTTTTTGCACTCGTTTTCTGTTTCAGTAAAACTCTATCTAATTTCAGACATGTATCTCTATACATACATCGTGGATCAGTGCATTTTCAAATGTCGTCCTGTACACTCAAAAATCTGAATAGAGAGGATGACAGAGATCGATATAAGAAGGCTTATGACTAAGGATTATGATTTATCTGCATTTGAGCTGTCTGTCGCATCCATTGGACATTCATGAGTGGCAAACTTATGGTCCAGTATATGGCAACGCCCAAAAAGAGCCTAAATACTGAAACATTCAGACTGGCCCTGGGATGTACCGGGAAAAATCAAATGCCAGCTTGCATTTGCGCATGGCATATTGTGAGTTAACGAGCATTGCCCTCTTACTCAAATATATCGCAGAAAGAGTCAGCCTACAGGAATTGCGAAACGAACGCTGTCGTCCAGGACCACGTGCCACAAAGGGCGCAGATTCACCACGAGATGGGGGAACTCACAGGCGTCTATTGTCTATTAAGGGCTAAGCGCTGTAGTGAGTGAGTGAGACAGACGAGAACCTACATTACAGGGAAACCCAGTAGAAGCTGTTCGTAACCAAGGAGATGTAGTGGTGTTAAATATGGCGGACCTAATATCGGCCATAAAAGGAAACATTTATGAAAACTATTTAATTCTGTAGTAATGCGGGGAATGAAGTCACAATAATTTTAATCTACCACCCTCCATAAATTTTCATGGTAATCCCAAAAAAAACTTGAATGTTGATTATATCTATAAGAGTTTAGGATTTACTGTTAAAGTGAAATTCACAAGTTTTGTAACAAAGACCTGAATGCTAAAATCTGAACGCTTTAGACTATCTCTACGATCGACATTTCATATAGAAACCCATCATTAAAACGTTGTAAATATCAACTCTGTAACTTTATTTGTTTAAAAGATACAGTAAGTTTAAATCATCAGTATTTTCAGTTAAGCATCAGATCATCATTTCCTCCACACAAAACTGTACGACACGATGACTGCATGTCACGTTATTCAATCATTTGGTAATAGAATATTTGTTACAAAGTTTAGTGCATAATAGTTACTTTTGTTCTTTATTTATTTATCAGAAAGCACATTGGTGCAAGGCTGCTGGCCGTGGCTTTCAAAGCTAAGAAGGAAATTGTATTGGTTCTATGTTAAAGAATTTGACTTTTATTATGTAATGGATATTATTGATACTTTATTTAGAATATGAAAGTGGTTAAAATTTAAAAGAATGTAGAATGAGCTGTAGCCAATCAGATGGTCGGCATCAGGAAAGGGAACTGCCCTAGTCAGATAAGCGAAAGCGGACTGTCCGATTGGAGACACCAAAGGGTCCAGTTCGAATTGAGACGCGAAAGTGGACAGTCGGTCTTTCGTGTTGTGTGGTATCGCAGGGCCTAATATCTGAGCATTGAGCAGCCACGCGCCAGGGGTGACCTCTAACTTTTCGCGTAGATAATTTGTATTTCACGATGAGATCGAACTGTGTGAAATGGATATGCGCTCGAGTGCAGCAGTAACTCTAAATATGACCACTTTCGCTATTAATTGGCTTTCTGAATAAACATTATTCTATTGAAATCACAACTGTGTGGCCTACATCATTTATGGGTCGTTAATTTAGTTCCCGATATTATTATTAGTGTTAACTTTGTAAAATGGTTCAAATGGCTCTGAGCACAATAGAACTTAGCATCTGAGGTCATCAGTCCCCTAGAACTTAGAACTACTTAAACTTAATTAACCTACGACCATCACACAAATCCACGCCCGAGGCAGGATTCGAACCTACGACCGTAGCAGTCGCGCGGTTCCGGACTGAAGCGTCTAGAACCGCTCGGCCACCGAAGCCGGAGTTAACTTTGCATTTCGCAAACTTGCAATCAGCCACACAATTCAACGAAAGGGTCACAATAGTCCAATTTAGGGTGTGTAATGCGACACGTGCGGTTCAACCCTTAGACGAGTTAGAGCCAGGACATTTCAACGAAGAGGAACTGCATGTGAGCCCGAACACCTTTGAGACGTTAGCTCGCATGGTCATAACGTCAGCTCGCAATATCCTGTTCCAACTGTTTCGCTGTACTTTACAACAAATTTTAGGCTATCTAACATTACAACGGCAGATTTATATATAAATCTTCATTGTAGAATAATCTGCAACAGTTTCTGGGGGCTTTTTCTGGTATTATACCTAGTTGCAGTATAAGCCTTGAATATAATAGAAAATTTGGAGATCTCTTTTTAACATTGGCGCCGGTTGCTGACTCCGCCTTCATGGTACTATGTTCCGTCGGTTTCATGAAATTTAAATTAATTCTGAATTTCGCTTGGAGACGCATTATTTTCTTCTGTAAAATAGAACATACATTAAAAACACTTAAAGAAACAAAGTGCTGCTACACTTTACAGCAGACATATTGCTGGGTAGCAGCAGACACGTATATCCCACCCTCCACTGTGGTATTCCCTATCGGTTGCAGGCATTTATAAAACGGCGGCTGCAGCGCAGCAGTGTGAGGTAAGTCGCGGTTAAGCGGGAACCGAGAGGCAGCGATGTGGCCCTGGGGATCGCTTTGACTGAAAGATTCAGCAGCTGCTTCTCGCGCGCCGCACTTCAGGGATAATGCAGCTTCTGAGACCGCCGGCTTACAGGGAGCGTCTTGCGGGCCCGGATTCAATTCCTCGTCACTCTGCCGAACATAGGAACGTACTTACGCAGTAAGTCAGCGCCCCTCTGAGGTAGGCACCCAACCCGTGCAACCACTTCCATCGCTTGCCTCTATTACGTCGTACATTCTCACGGCCTGAGAAGGTATTGAAGCGATCTTAGGAAATTTATCCTCTCGGGATAGTCTGGAACGGTTGTACAGGTACTTCCAGTCGAGCATACCGCAGTAGAAGTATTTATAATTCACAAACGGCTAATAATGGAAGGTATTGGCGATCTGTCTCTGTTCCCAATAGAAGAAAGAAGGAAAACTGCTGTCCATTTACTTTAAGTTTCAAAATCACCTTACGCTGTGGCATGATTACAATACTCGACTCATATTAATCGGTTCAGTTAATCACAAGGACAACAAAATTACTTACAAAATTTATAACTATAAAAACAGAATTAATTAGAAGACGACTACTAAAATAAACGTTTTGAGACGGAAGTGTAAGGTGCTTCGAGACACCAACAAGATGCGAACCTTGACTTCAAAATGTTTATTATACGAAACATTTACAAAATTACTTAAAAATGGAAACTTATTACAAGGCAGCATCCAACAAATGATTCTAGTTGAATTACCAATCATCTACAGGTCCTCTCTGAATGCTTTACAAGAATTTACAGCAGTGTGGACATGAATTTGTAATACACACGAATAAAATAAAACACTTACCACACTCGAAATATTTCAATAAAGCAGTGAGTTAATACAAAAAACCCTTTCAAATAAAACCCACCGGAGTTCGGGTTTGTACGTGACTTTTAATCCACAAATGCATAGATAGATAACATCACTTACACGTGATAAAACACGGAGATGGTCTAAATGTACAGAGATTACCACGAGGTTAAAAACATTTTCTATAAAACAAATGAAACTTTAATCCAGGTCGGCGTGTACAGAAATTAATATTTAAAGGTTCAGATGTAAACTGTTAAATACGCTTCTGGAAATGGGAAAAAAGAACACATTGACACCGGTGTGTCAGACCCACCATACTTGCTCCGGACACTGCGAGAGGGCTGTACAAGCAATTATCACACAGACGGCACAGCGGACACACCAGGAACCGCGGTGTTGGCCGTCGAATGGCGCTAGTTGCGCAGCATTTGTGCACCGCCGCCGTCAGTGTCAGCCAGTTTGCCGTGGCATACGGAGCTCCATCGCAGTCTTTAACACTGTTAGCATGCCGCGACAGCGTGGACGTGAACCGTATGTGCAGTTGACGGACTTTGAGCGAGGGCGTATAGTGGGCATGCGGGAGGCCGGGTGGACGTACCGCCGAATTGCTCAACACGTGGGGCGTGAGGTCTCCACAGTACATCGATGTTGTCGCCAGTGGTCGGCGGAAGGTGCACGTGCCCGTCGACCTGGGACCGGACCGCAGCGACGCACGGATGCACGCCAAGACCGTAGGATCCTACGCAGTGCCGTAGGGGACCGCACCGCCACTTCCCAGCAAATTAGGGACACTGTTGCTCCTGGGGTGTCGGCGAGGACCATCCGCAACCGTCTCCATGAAGCTGGGCTACGGTCCCGCACACCGTTAGGCCGTCTTCCGCTCACGCCCCAACATCGTGCAGCCCGCCTCCAGTGGTGTCGCGACAGGCGTGAATGGAGGGACGAATGGAGACGTGTCGTCTTCAGCGATGAGAGTCGCTTCTGCCTTGGTGCCAATGATGGTCGTATGCGTGTTTGGCGCCATGCAGGTGAGCGCCACAATCAGGACTGCATACGACCGAGGCACACAGGGCCAACACCCGGCATCATGGTGTGGGGAGCGATCTCCTACACTGGCCGTACACCTCTGGTGATCGTCGAGGGGACACTGAATAGTGCACGGTACATCCAAACCGTCATCGAACCCATCGTTCTACCATTCCTAGACCGGCAAGAGAACTTGCTGTTCCAACAGGACAGTGCACGTCCGCATGTATCCCGTGCCACCCAACGTGCTCTAGAAGGTGTAAGTCAACTACCCTGGCCAGCAAGATCTCCGGATCTGTCCCCCATTGAGCATGTTTGGGACTGGATGAAGCGTCGTCTCACGCGGTCTGCAGGTCCAGCGCGAACGCTGATCCAACTGAGGCGCCAGGTGGAAATGGCATGGCAAGCCGTTCCACAGGACTACATCCAGCATCTCTACGATCGTCTCCATGGGAGAATAGCAGCCTGCATTGCTGCGAAAGGTGGATATACACTGTACTAGTGCCGACATTGTGCATGCTCTGTTGCCTGTGTCTATGTGCCTGTGGTTCTGTCAGTGTGATCATGTGATGTATGTGACCCCAGGAATGTGTCAATAAAGTTTCCCCTTCCTGGGACAATGAATTCACGGTGTTCTTATTTCAATTTCCGGGAGTGTAGCTAAGCTAGCGGTTAGCCGCTCTGTTCTAAGCCGGTTACGAATAGGCACATTTGTAAATTAAATGAGCCAGAATATGGTTCAAATGACTAACATATAAATGGCCCTTCCGGTTAGCAGAGCGGCCTAACGCACGGCTTTCCGGACTGGGAAGGAGCGCCTGGTCTCCGGTACCAATCCGCCCGGCTTACTTTTGTCGAGGTCCGATGAGCCGGCCAGTCTGTGGACGGTTTTTATGTGGTTTTCCATCTGCCTTGGCGGATACGGGCTGGTTCCCCTTATTCCGCCCCAGCTACACTATGACGGCGATTGCTGCGCAAACAAGTTCCCCACCTACGCGTACACCACCATTACTCTACCACGCAAGCATAGGGCTTACACTCGTCGAATGTGAGACGTTCCCTTGGAGGGCTCCACCGGGGGCCGAACAGCACAATAACCCTGAAAGATCGGTTCGGTGTGGGGCGGCGGAGGGGTGAAGTGCACTGCGGTAGTCGTTGTGAGGCTGTGGACGGAGCCTCTCCGTCGTTTCAAGCCCCCGGTTAAAATAAAAAGAAGAACATACAAATGACGTACACATTGGCTAGCAGTGCTGCTTTACTATGTCAAAAGGAACACTGAAGTTTTTCGAACCCAGGAACAGTGTACAAGCAGCACAACAAACTGCCATAACATTAGAGGAAGTTCCTTACCCCTAGATACAATTACAACGTAACACTGCCGACGTTAAGGGAGAGCACCACTTTCATCCAGTTATCTCACAATAAAGGCAAGATATTATTTGCCGGCCGCGGTGGTCTCGCGGTTCTAGGCGCGCAGTCCGGAACCGTGCGACTGCTACGGTCGCGGGTTCGACTCCTGCCCCAGGCATGGATGTGTGTGATGATGTCCTTAGGTTATTAGGTTTAAGTAGTTCTAAATTGTAGGGGACTGATGACCACAGCAGTTGAGTCCCATAGTGCTCAGAGCCATTTGAACCATTTTTTTGAACATGTAAACTAGTCGACGCTCACCGTTTTCAAAATGCGCCACTATTGCCTCAACAAATAGGTTCCGTGAGCCAGTTATCCATCCACTTTTAATACTCTACAAACGTGAGGACAGGTGTACTGTGCGACGCAACCTTGCACGCATCTGAATAATCCCCACCACTGTCCAAGCGGACCGCTATCTGTCAGTCTGACGTTCCCTAGGGGCGTTTAATCGCGACCTCATACGTGCAGTGGCCTGGGAATTGGGTGTTCTCTCACGGAGCATGCTACAGTACCAAACTAGCTGGTAGTCTTGGCAGCTTCATGTGGTCACGATCAAGTTTTCCTCGCTGTGTGGTCGAGACAGTAGTAATGCATTCCTGTGCTCGTCTGACAGACATGATATCACAACATTATGGACAAAGTAGTGGACTTCTGTACTGTTTACTGTTCTGTTTACTAGCAACAGTCAGCTAAGTGTCTGTTCAGTTTTCCCTTCCTGCTCCTCGCTTTTCACAGTCTGAAGCTTTCAGTTGGTCTTCTGTTGTCTGTTTATGCCCTGTCCCAAGTGTTTCTTTACTCGCGAAAGTTATGCATTGGCAGTGCAATACGCGGCTGATGGTTGAAATTTTTTTGGATTTTTCTGTCTGCTGTCACATTGTTTGTTAATTTATTTTGAAGTGTGGAAGAACTGTTTAGCCTCGGTTAGGTTCTAAGAGCGCCAGATTCGATTTATTGCCAGTATCAGGCAACTCATATACAATTGTCGTTCTGCTTTTCTAACGAGAGTAAAGGCCTGATGGTTCCTGGTTTTGTGTCGCTCGTTCGGAAATAGGGTAGAGCTTCATGGGGAGTAGTTCCGCTGTGACGTGCGAACAACAGTTAGGTACATTCTACATCTACATGACTACTCTGCAATTCACATTTAAGTGCTTGGCAGAGGGTTCATCGAACCACAATCATACTATCTCTCTACTATTCCACTCCCGAACAGCGAGCGGGAAAAACGAACACCTAAACCTTTCTGTTCGAGCTCTGATTTCTCTTATTTTATTTTGATGATCATTCCTACCTATGTAGGTTGGGCTCAACAAAATATTTTCGCATTCGGAAGAGAAAGTTGGTGACTGAAATTTCGTAAAAAGGTCTCGCCGCGACGAAAAACGTCTATGCTGTAATGACTTCCATCCCAACTCGTGTATCATATCTGCCACACTCTCTCCCCTATAACGCGAAAATACAAAACGAGCTGCCCTTTTTTGCACCCTTTCGATATCCTCCGTCAATCCCACCTGGTAAGGATCCCACACCGTGCAGCAATATTCTAACAGAGGACGAACGAGTGTAGTGTAAGCTGTCTCTTTAGTGGACTTGTTGCATCTGCTAAGTGTCCTGCCAATGAAACGCAACCTTTGGCTCGCCTTCCCGACAATATTATCTATGTGGTCCTTCCAACTGAAGTTGTTCGTAATTTTAACACCCAGGTACTTAGTTGAATTGACAGCCTTGAGAATTGTACTATTTATCGAGTAATCGAATTCCAACGGATTTCTTTTGGAACTCATGTGGATCATCTCACACTTTTCGTTATTTAGCGTCAACTGCCACCTGACACACCATACAGCAATCTTTTCTAAATCGCTTTGCAGCTGATACTGGTCTTCGGATGACCTTACTAGACGGTAAATTACAGCATCATCTGCGAACAGTCTAAGAGAACTGCTCAGATTGTCACCCAGGTCATTTATATAGATCAGGAACAGTAGAGGTCCCAGGAAGCTTCCCTGGGGAACACCTGATATCACTTCAGTTTTACTCGATGATTTGCCGTCTATTACTACGAACTGCGACCTTCCTGACAGGAAATCACGAATCCAGTCGCACAACTGAGACGATACCCCATAGCTCCGCAGCTTGATTAGAAGTCGCTTGTGAGGAACGGTGTCAAAAGCTTTCCGGAAATCTAGAAATACGGAATCAACTTGAGATCCCCTGTCGATAGCGGCAATAACTTCGTGCGAATAAAGAGCTAGCTGCGTTGCACAAGAGCGATGTTTTCTGATGCCATGCTGATTACGTGTCAATAGATCGTTCCCTTCGAGGTGGTTCATAATGTTTGAATACAGTATATGCTCCAAAACCCTACTGCAAACCGACGTCAATGATCTAGGTCTGTAGTTAAATGGATTACTCCTACTACCCTTCTTGAACACTGGTGCGACCTGCGCAATTTTCCAATCTGTAGGTACAGATCTATCGGTGAGCGAGCGGTTGTATATGAGTGCTAAGTAGGGAGCTATAGTATCAGCGAAAACTGAAAGGAACCTAATCGGTATACAATCTGGACCTGAAGACTTGCCCGTATCAAGCGATTTGAGTTGCTTCGCAACCCCTAAGGTATCTACTTCTAAGAAACTCATGCTAGCAGATGTTCGTGTTTCAAATTCTGGAATATTCCATTCGTCTTCCCTGGTGAAGGAATTTCGGAAAACTGCGTTCAATAACTCCGCTTTAGCGGCACAGTCGTCGATAACAGTACCATCGGCACTGCGCAGCGTAGGTATTGACTGCGTCTTGCCGCTTGTGTACTTTACATACGACCAGAATTTCTTCGGATTTTCTACGAAATTTCGAGACAATGTTTTGTTGTGGAACCTATTAAAGGCATCTCGCATCGAAGTCCGTGCCAAATTTCGCGCGTCTGTAAATTTTAGCCCATCTTCGTGATTTCGCGTTCTTCTGAACTTAGCATGCTTTTTCCGTTGCCTCTGCAACAGCGTTCGGACCTTTTTTGTGTACCACGGGGGATCCGTTCCATCTCTTACCAATTTATGAGGTATGAATCTCTCAATTGCTGTTGTTACTATGAATTTGAGCCACATCTCGTCTACATTCGCATAGTCAGTTCGGAAGGAATGGAAATTGTCTTTTAGGAAGGCTTCTAGTGGCACTTTATCCGCTTTTTTAAATAAAATTATTTTGCGTTTGTTTCTGATGGGTTTGGAAGAAATGGTATTGAGCCTAGCTACAATGACCTTGTGATCACTAATCCCTGTATCAGTCATGATGCTCTCTATCAGCTCTGGATTGTTTGTGGCCAAGAGGTCAAGTGTGTTTTCGCAACCATTTACAATTCGCGTGGGTTCGTGGACTAACTGCTCGAAATAATTTTCGGAGAATGCATTTAGGACAATCTCGGAAGACGTTTTCTGCCTACCACCGGTTTTGAACAAGTATTTTTGCCAACATATCGAGGGTAGGTTGAAGTCCCCACCAACTATAACCGTATGAGTGGGGTATTTATTTGTTACGAGACTCAAACTCTCTCTGAACTGTTCCGCAACTGTATCATCGGAGTCTGGGGGTCGGTAGAAGGAGCCAATTATTAACTTAATTTGGCTGTTAAGTACAACCTCCACCCACACCAATTCGCACGGAGTATATACTTCGACTTCACTACAAGATAAACCACTACTGACAGACACAAACACTCCACCACCAATTCTGCCTAATCTATCTTTCCTGAATACCGTCTGACACTTCGTAAAAATTTCTGCAGAACTTATTTCAGGCTTTAGCCAGATTTCTGTACCTATAACGATATCAGCTTCTGTGCTTTCTATTAGCGCTTGAAGCTCAGGGACTTTTCCAGCGCAACTACAACAATTTACAACTATAATTCCGACTGTTCCTTGATCCAAGCACGTCCTGTAATTGCCAAGCACCCTTTGACATTGCAGCCTATCCCGCACTTTCCTGAGGCCTTCTAACCTAAAAAACCGCCCAGTCCACGCCACACAGCCTCCGCTACCCGTGTAGCCGCCAGCTGAGTGTAGTGAACTCCTGACCTATTCAGCGGAACCCGAAACCCCACCACCCTATGGCGCAAGTCAAGGAATCTGCAGCCAATACTGTCGCTAAACCGTCTGAGCCTCTGATTCAGACCCTCCACCCGGCTCTGCACCAAAGGTACGCAGTCGGTTCTGTCAACGATGCTGCAGATGGTGAGCTCTGCCTTCATCTCGTAAGCAAGACCGACAGCCTTCACCAAATCAGATAGCCGCTGGAATCCAGAGAGAATTTCCTCAGATCCAAAGCGACACACGTCATTAGTGCCGACATGTGCCACCACCTGCAGCTGGCTGCACCCTGTGCTCTTCATGGCATCCGGAAGGACCCTTTCCACATCAGGAATGACTCCTCCCGGAATGCACACGGAGTGCACACTGGATTTCTTCCCCTCCTTAGCCGCCGTATCCCTAAGGGGCCCCATTACGCGCCTAACATTGGAGCTCCCAACTACCAGTAAGCCCACCCTCTGCAATTGCTCGGACCTTGAAGGCTGAGAATGATCCTCTGAAACAGGGTAGGAAGCTGCATCTGGCTCAGCCAGAGACAGTGCCTGAAACCTGTTTGTCAGACGCACCGGGGAGGCTTTCTGATCAGCCTCCGGGGACGCCTTTCGCTGCCTGCCACGCCTTGGAACGACCTCCCAATCAACCACAGGCGAGGGCTCAGCCCCACTGCGGGCAGCAACCGGGGCAACCACAGCGGCAGACCGATCTGGGGACAGACGGGACGAGGTTGACAACAGCCTCAAGCTGCGCGACCGAAGTCAGCGCCGATTGCAGCTGTGAGCGAAGGGATGCCAAGTCAGCCCTCATCCGAACACAGCAATCGCAGTTCCTGTCCATTCTAATCGATGTTTAACAACAGTTACCGAAACACGAGTCCGTGCCTAGATAACGCAAGCGGAACACGCAAAGAATGTATCAACTAACCTGTACAAATGCCTAACGACTGCGCTACAATCTGCTGAATTTACGATTACAGTAACTAAAACTCGAAATTGCACCTCCTATACGAAACTCACACGCAATTTAAATAAGAATCTACGAAGTAAACACTAAAGCGCGATGCTACAACTGTCAAATACTATAATACGCCCGAAATATAAGAATTAAACAATGCAAGTACCCAAAAACACGCAAAGAAATTAATTAAACTATCTAACAAATAAGTAAGCTAGGGTTATACGACTTGCTGCTGCAGCTGCTTATCCAACGGCGGCAGGGAGCACAATGACTGTGACCAACCGACACTGGCTGTTCAAAACAAAAACAGAAGACAGACGACTACGCGAATTTGCACTATTCAGGTACTAAGGCGCGATGCTACAACCCTCAAATACTATAATACGACCGAAATATATGAATTAAACAATGCAAGTACCCAAAAACACGCAAAGAAATTAATTTAACTATCTAACAAATAAGTAAGCTAGGGTTATACGACTTGCTGCTGCAGCTGCTTATCCAACGGCGGCAGGGAGCAGAAACACATTATGTGTCGGTTGGTCTTTTATAGTCCAACGGTTAGAATTCTTCCTGAGGTTCGACACCCGCAACCTGCTGTCAGAGTCGGCGTATAGTAAATGGCAAAGGAATGTGTATAATTATAACCCAGAACATTATTACCAATGACCTACTATCGATATAAAAACGTCCAGGCTATAGCAGCGTCTCTTGGCGAGGGATGACCGATGGTCAGACACATCTACGGTGCAAGTACACTACTGGCCATTAAAATTGCTACATCATGGAGATGACGTGCTACAGACGCGAAATTTAACTGACAGGAAGAAGATGCTGTCATATGCAAATGATTAGCTTTTCAGAGAATTCACACAAGGGGCGTGCCGGTGGCGACTCCTACCAGGTGCTGACTTGAGGAAAGGTTCCAACCGATTTCTCATACAGAAACAACAATTGACCGGCGTTGTCTGGTAAAACGTTGTTGTGATGCCTCGTGTAAGGAGGATAAATGCGTACCATCACGTTTCGGTCGGATTGTAGCCTATCGCGACTGCGGTTTATCGTATCGCGACATTGCTGCTCTCGTTGGTCGAGATACAATGACTGTTAGGAGAATATGGAATCGGTGGGTTCAGGAGGGTAATACGGAATGCCGTGCTGCATCCCAACGGCCTCGTATCACTAGCAGTAGAGATGACTGCCATCTTATCCGCATGGCTGTAACAGATCGTGCAGCCACGAATCGATTCCTGAGTCAACAGATGAGGATGTTTGCAAGACAACAACCATCTGCACCAACTGTTCGACGAAGTTTGCAGCAGCATGGACTATCAGCTCGGAGACCATGGCTACGGTTACCCTTGACGCTGCATCACAGACAGGAGCACCTGCGATGGTGTACTCAACGACGAACCTGGGTGCATGAATGGCAAAACGTCAAATTTTCGGATGAATCCAGGTTCCGTTTACAGCATCATGATGGTCGCATCCGTGTTTGGCGACATCGCGGTGAACGCACATTGGAAGCGTGTATTCGTCATTGCCATACTGGAGTATCGCCCGGCGTGATGGTATGGGGTGCCACCGGCGCTTTGAACATTGGACGCTAAATTTCCGATGTGTTACGACCCGTGGCTCTACCCTTCATTCGATCCCTGCGAAACCCTACATTTCAGCAGGATAATGCACGACCGCATGTTGCAGGCCCTGGCCAGCACATTCTCCAGATCTCTCACCAATTGAAAATGTCTGGTCAATGGTGGCCGAGCAACTGGCTCGTCACAATACCCCAGTCACTACTCTGTGGTATCGTGTTGAAGCTGTAAGGTCAGCTGTACCCGTACAGGCCATCCAAGCTCTGTTTGACTCAATGGCCAGGCGTATGAAGGCCGTTATTACGGCAAGAGGTGGTTGCTCTGGCTACTGATTTCTCAGGATCTATGCACCCTAGTTGCGTGAAAATGTAATCACATGTCAGTTCTAGTATAATATACTTAACCAATGAATACCCGTTAATCATCTCCATTTCTTCTTGGTGTAACAATTTTAATAGCCAGTAGTGTTAGTCTAATATATTTATCCAATGAATACCCGTTAATCATCTGCATTTCTTCTTGGTGTAACAATTTTAATGGCCAGTAGTGTTAGTATAATAGATTTATCCAATGAATACCCGTTAATCATCTGCATTTCTTCTTGGTGTAACAATTTTAATGGCCAGTAGTGTTAGTTTCCTGAGTGTGCTGTTGGTGTGTTGAATGGGTAAGGCGCGTGATCTCTCTGACTTTGACCGAGGGCTGGTTGCGATGGTCTGGAGGCTCGTCACAAACATTTCGGAAACTGCACGACTTGTCGGGTGTTTGAGGAGTGCTGTGGTGAGTGTCCTCAACACGTGGTGAAACCAAGGTAAAATCTCTCCACACGTCGTGGGGTTGGGCGGCCACCCCTCTTTAGAGATGTCGGACGTCGTATGCTGCGCAGACTGATGAAACAAGACAGGCGGAGAACTGTGAAGGAACTAACTTTAATGCCGGGCAGAGTACAAGTGTGTATGAACACACAGCGCACCGAACATTTCTGACGATGGGCCTCCGCACCCGACATCCAACGCAGGTGCCAAAGTTAATACCACGGCGTCGGCAACAACGACTGAAATAGGCACGCGACCATAGGCACTAGACGATGGAGCATTGGCAGAGCGTTGAATGGTTCGATGAATACCGGCAACTTCTTCATCATGCCGATTGGATGGATAGAATCTGTCGTCTTCCAGGGTAACAACTTTAACTGTAGTTCGCAGACATGCAGGCATCGGCTCCGTTATGCTCTGGGGAAGAAGATTCAGGTGGGCATCCATGGATCCAGAGTAGCTCAAGCAAGGGACCATGAGGGCCAAGGAGTATTGTACATTGGTTGCAGACGACGTGTAACGCTCCATGACGATCATCTTTCCCGATGGCAGTGGCAAGATGATGCGCCCTATCAGAAGGCCCGGAGTATGATGGAGTGGTTCGAGGAACACGGTGGCGAGGCGGTGCTTTCCTCCCAGATCGCGGGTCTGAAAACTACTGTACGTTGCGTCAGTGCTCATCGCCCTCTCACCGGAATTTACAGGAAGTAAGTGATTTATGTGTGCAGATGTGGTGCCAGCTCATTGCTTCCATGCGACAATGTGTCGCCGCTGTTATCGGTGCCAAGGGTAGACGCACTAGCTATTTGGAAGGTGGTCATGATGTTCTGGCTGATCCTAGTTTGACTGGGATCGCGTGTTCGGAAATCTGTGATAGCTTCAATGAGATTGGTTCAACTCTGACGTGCGATCACCAATGAAACACACATATGTCGTATGTGTTTGCTAGTTCAATACCGTGAAAGACAGTAATGACAATTCGGCGTTCTGTTGATACGACGCGAGTTTGTTTTACTGGCGAGGAAACAGTTTGCACGTCTCCGAGAAGTTGATCGGAAGGTATCGCGTGTGTACATTATTGGCGAAATATTAGTCACTAAAATGAGACTAATGGAATGATCTGTGGACCTATTGTGAGACCTGTGTTTGACATTATATTATGTTTGTCTGGTTGTGCTTTATTTCGCAATAATCTGGTTGTCCCAGCTTGTACATGTGTCGGCATGTTCAGAGGTGCTGCCATCGTGTTTTCTTGTATTGGTTTTGTGTGTTCCCGTAGGAATTTGTTGAAGACTTATCATTGGCGGGTGGTATCAGAATTGTTGTTCTGCATTTTGAGTTCTTTTAAAGATGCGAGAGCCTTGTGGATCGCTGCATTGAGGTGTTTTGTGCTTGTTCATTGTATTTATGTTATGGGCCTCTCCACAGTTATTTAGTTGATCTTGTGTAGTGTCAAGGAATAAAAGACGTGCATTTGTTGTCACTGTCCTCCACTTCTCCGAGTGGCGGTCCTCACTTTTCCTTTGTAAAGTCTTACATCAGTGATGACACTCAGTTGATGGTGCTGGAGTAGAGTAACGTACACCTTACTATTACAGTGCATTTGATTTCAAATTATGAGTAGCCCTGTTTAGTTGTAACGGGGCTAGGTCCCTCGCCTTCAAGTGTAGCGTATTATATGTTACGGCTACTGCTGAATAATTATAACGGCCTATTGACATAGTCCTAAGTGGCGCTGAGCTAAGGAAGTTGTTACTTGCGAGTTCTCTGGTTTGCTTAGGTGTGGCTTAGAGCGACCTCTGTTTGGTTGTTATGTGTACTAATTTAGATTAGTTACTGGGCATTTAAAGAAATGTTATTATTGGTGGTGAATGCTTGTTTTCTGTCCATTGTGGGTGTCTAATTTTAAATGTCCAAAATTACTATGAGTAGATTTTCATTAATGCATTTGCAGTTTATTTTTATGGGATCGCCAAAAGGAATGCACAACAACAAATATGAAGGCAGAACGTGCGAGGGTCCTTCGATTAAATTGTATGCCAGTGCTTAAATTAATTTTTAGCTCTTCGGCAATTTTCTTAATCTCGTCGAACAGTGGTGTTGTGTCTTGCAGTTTGATCTACTCACTTACACATTTCACTTTTACAGAGCAAGATAGTTGCGCTTTCTCTGCGCCTTGCTCTTCCGGCAGCCGATGGTGTGCGTGCATTGTTGCCCCCATGCCGGATTATTATTGCCGGTTCAAGTCCTCTCTTTCGGCACCTGGGTCAGTAAAGGGCGTCTAAAAAATGTGTATGAAATCTTACGGGACTGAACTGCTAAGGTCATCAGTCCCTAAGCTTACACACTACTTAACCTAAATTATCCTAAGGTCAAACACACATACCCATGCACGAGGGACGACTCGAATCTCCGCCTGAACCAGCCGGACAGTCCATGACTGCAGCATCCGAGACCGCTCGGCTAGTCCCGCGCAGAAGATTGTTAACATAATTAGTATTCCACTGAGGAATAAAAGTGTAATTCCGCAATCAGTTTTTTAGGAAATTGTCGGACAAACATAATTTTCTACAGTTTTTTTACCGTCAGTCATTTGTGCGTCGTCAGTCTGCATCACCATGTTTCACTACTTTCATCAAGTATGCTTGTTGCGCAGAACTATGTGCATCCCAACTCTTCATGAATTACACTACTACTTACAGTCATGTGCCTGAATGCATTATTTTTTCTTTTATCGTTTGTGCCTGATTTAGGGAAAATTTCTGTCTTTATCATACAATAGACACGTCGCATTTTTGTGGCAACTGCGGAGAACAAAATAGGATCTGTTTCATTGTTGGTAAAATATATAATATTAAAAAATTATCATAAGAATTGTGCTACATGAATTGTTATAAAATTTTTCATGTCAATATATAATATTAAAAAATTATCATAAGAATTGTGCTACATGAATTGTTATAAAATGTTTCATGTCAACAAATTAAAGTCCCTATTGATGGACGTAGTCTGTAATGTAACATCATACACTGCCTTGATTTTCTAGTCACTTTATTAACAATTACATTTGGAACAGTTTAGCTGTCGTTAAGAACAGAAACTTACGCAAAACATTAATGAAATGAGACAATTTTTGGAATAGTTTAAGTGCTTAAAATCCCGGCGTGGGTTCTTCGGACATCGCGGTGCGCGGCGTTTTATACACAGAAACTGCTTCGCCTGCTTATACGCCGAATCGCGCTCTACGTAGGAAGGGCTGTACAAAACGCTGTTATAAGCGGCATTTCATGCGGCAGAAATGAGTAAATTTAACATTTTTTAAATAATTGCAGCTAAAATTTTGCAATACGTTTCTTTCGATTTATTCCTTCTGTGAGAAAAATTTCAGGATAGGTTTCATAATGTCGGACTAAAACCTGCCATGTTAGTTCGTTGAACTTCTATCCAACACGCACAACAGACCGCCTTTCCTCTTCATGTAATCTCTAACCACAAGTGCCTTATGATTAAGGAAGTCGAAACCTTGATCGGTCATTCTGGAGTTCTCTAATTAAAATTTCGTTCAAAGAAGGGCAGAACGTTTTGTCTTGTCACAAAATAGGGGAGAGAGTGTCACTGACGTGATACGGGATTTGGGTAGGACATCATTTAAAAAAAGGCATTTTTCGTTACTGTGAAATCTTCTCACGTAATTTCAATCACCACCTTTCTACTCTGAAAGCGAAAATATATTGTTGACGTCAACGTACATAGTTAGAATCGTTAGTCATAATAAAATAAGGGGAATCAGAGCTAGCACGGAAAGGTATAGATGTTCGTTTCTTCAGCGCGGTGTCCCAAATTGGAATAATAGATAATTATTGTGGATGTGGTTCGATGAACCCTCTATCAGGCACTTAAATGTGATTTGCAGAGTATCTATGCACATGTAGATGCAGATGTCCTGTTTTCTCTTTAGGAAGAAGTCTAGGGCTAATAAGTAAGTTTATGGAACTTCAGACGATTTGACCCTCAGGGCCGAGAATACCGCGACTGCACTTGAGCTCTTCAGTTGTTGTGTACTCACCTGATGATGGCCGGACGTCTCTGGGCCGAAATATCGTCGCAGAATGTCAACGGGATCCGGCTGCATACCCGGAAATTATTAGAAGTGTATGATGTTGTTTTCACTGAACATGGTCTTTGAAAAGGAGCTTCCGGTCCATTATCACTCCTGGGTATTTCACCTGATTGGTCCAAAGGAGTGCGATGTTGTGCAGTGTGAGACGGTCTGTGAATACGGGCTAACGGCGAGTAAACTTGGTGGCCTGCGCAATTTCTGCATACAGCATAATGCGGTTTTCTGCTGTCCGTAACTGAATTAGTGTAAGCTGGCAATGGAAGTGTAGTATCGCTGCATCGACTCTGTGGCTGCTGGTTCAAAAATGGCTCTGAGCACTATGGGACTGAGGTCATCAGTCCCCTAGAACTTAGAACCACTTAAACCTAACTAACCTAAGGACATCAAACACATCCATGCCCAAGGCAGGATTCGAACCTGCGACCGTAGCGGTCTCGCGGCTCAAACTGCAGCGCCCAGAACCGCTCGGCCACATCGGCCGGCGGCTGCTGGGAACGATCGCTGTATCGTCTGCAAAGTGCACGACTTATGAAAGTAATTGCAGGTCATTCACGCACAAGAGGAATAGAATCGGAGAGAGGCCATCCAGCAATTGTTGAATTCTAGACAGCTGATCATCAGTTCGGACAAAGCAGTTGCTGTCTTGAAGGTAGCTGTCAGTGCTCTTCGAGCAGTAGTTCCGGGTAGTGTAGATGTCATGCAGTTTGTGAACAGCTTGTTTTTCCATATTTAATCATATGCCTTTTCAGCAGTGAGAAAGGCTGCTTCTGTATATATCCCACGGTTCATATCTACATCTACATCGATACTCTGCAAATCACATTTAAGTGCCTGGCAGAGGTTTCATCGAACCACCTTCACAATTCTCTATTATTCTAATCTCGTATAGAGCGCGAAAAGAATGAACACCTGAATCTTTCCGTACGAGCTCTGATTTCCCTTATTTTATCGTGGTGATGTTTCCTCCCGATGTAGGTTGGTGTCAACAAAATATTATCTCATTCGGAGGAAAAAGTTAAGGATTGGAATTTCATGAGAAGATTCCATCGCAACGAAAAACGCCTTTCGTTTAACTATTTCCAGCCCAAATCCTGTATCATTTCCGTGACACTCTCTCCCGTATTTCGCGATAATACAAAGCGTACAGTCTTTCTTTGAACTTTTTCGATGTAGTCCCTCAGTCCTATCTGGTAAGGATCCCACACCGCACAGCAGTATTGTAAAAGATGACGGAAAAGCGTAGTGTAAGCAGTCTCCTTAGTAGGTCTGTTACGTTTTCTAAGTGTCCTGCCAATAAAACGCAGTCTTCGTTTAGCCTTCCCCACAATAATTTCTGTGTGTTCGTTCCAATTTAAGTTGTTCGTAATTGAAATACCTAGATATTTACTTGAATTTACGGCCTTTAGATTAAACTGATTTATCGTGTAACAGACGTTTAACGAGTTCCTTTCAGCACTCATGTGGATGACTTCACACTTTTCGTTACTCAGGGCCAACTGCCACTTTTCGCACCATTCAGATATTTTGTTCTAAATCGTTTAGCAGTTTGTTTTGATCTTCTGATGACTTTATTGTCGATAAACGACAGCGTAATCAGCAAACAACCGATGACGGCTGCTCAGATTGTCTCCCAAATCGTTTATACAGATAAGGAACTTCAAAGGGCCTATAACACTACCTTGGGGAATGCCAGAAGTAACTTCTGTTTTACTCGATGACTTTCTTTCAATTACTACGAACTGTGACCTCTCTGCCAGTAAATCACAAATCCAGTCACGAGACGATATTCCGTAAGCACGCAACTTCCCTACGAGCCGCTTGTACGGTACAGTGTCAAAAGCCTTCCGGAAATCGAGGAATACGGAATCGATCTGAAATCCCTTGTCAATAGCACTCAGCACCTTATGTGAATAAACAGCTAGTTGTGTTTCACAGAAACGATGTTTTCTAAACCCAGGCTGACTGTGTGTCAATAGACAGTTTTCTGTTAGGTGATTCATAATGTTCGAACACAATGTATGTTCTACAATCCTACTGCATATCGACGTTAACTATATGGGCCTGTAATTTTGTGGATTACTCCTACTACCTTTCTTGAATATTGGTGTGACCTGTGCAACTTTCCAGTCTTTGGGTACAGATCTATCTTCGAGCGAACGATTGTATATGATTGTTAAATATGGAGCTAATGCATTAGCATACTCTGAAGGGAACCTAATTGGTATACAGTCTGTACCAGAAGACTTGCTTTTATTAAGTGATTTAAGTTGCTTCACTACTCCCAGGATATTTACTTCTACACTACTCGTGTTGGTAGCTGTTCTTGATTCGAACTCTGGAATATTTAATTCGTCCTCTTTTGTGAAGGAATTTCGGAAGACTGTGTTTAGTAACTCTGCTTTGGCAGCACTGTCTTCGAATGTATCTCCATTGCTATCGCGCAGAGAAGGCATTGATTGTTTCTTGCCGCTAACATACTTCACATACGACCAGAATCTCTTTGGATTTTCTGCCAGGTTTCGAGACAACTTTTCGTTGTGGAAACTGTTATAGGCATTTCACATTGAAGTCCGAGCTAAATTTCGAGCATCTGTAAAAGATCGCCAATCTTTGGGATTTTGCATCTGTTTAAATTTGGCATGTGTGTTTCGTTGTTTCTGCAACAGTGTTCTAACCCGTTTTGTGTATCAAGGAGGATCAGCTCCGTCCTTTGTTAATTTATTTGGTATAAAACTGTCAATTCCTGCCGATACTATTTCTTTGAATTTAAACCACATCACGTCCACACTTAGTCTGTCAGGAGGGCCTCAAGTGAATTCTTATCTGCTTTTTTGAATAGGTATATTTTTCGCTTATTTTTTGGGGATTTGGGTATTACAATATTCAGTCTCGCTACGACAACCCTGTGTTCACTAATCCCTGCATCGGTTTTGATGATCGTTATTAACTCAGGACTGTTTGTTGCTAAGAGGTCAAGTGTGTTTTCACAACCGTTTACTATTCGCGTGGGTTCGTGATCTAATTGCTCGAAATAATTTTCAGAGAATACGTTTAGCACAATTTCGGGTGATATTTTATGCGTACCTCCGGAATTAAACATGTATTACCCCAACATAGCGAGGGTAAATTAAAGTCACGACCAACTATTTTCGTATGAGTCGGGTACGTGTTTGAAATCAAAGTCAAGTTTTCTTTGAACCTTTCAGCAACTGTATCATCTGAATTGGGAGGTCAGTAAAAGGATCCAATTATTATTCTATTCCGGTTGCCAAAAATGATCTGTGCCCATATATGCTATATACTCCGTAATACGGAGGAGCTCGAGTTCAGCCAACGGGTGGGGCTGGAAGGCGATGCGGTTTGGGTGTAGGATCCGTTCCAGTACTTTGGAGTGTATTGGCCTTGATGTTTTCTGCACGGTTGTAACTGCACTACTAAGTGCCAAGTGTCGGTTTGTGTCCCCGCACACACACGGCAACACCTGACCGACTGCTTCATCTACATCTACATGACTACTCTGCAATTCACATTTAAGTGCTTGGCAGAGGGTTCATCGAACCACAATCATACTATCTCTCTACTATTCCACTCCCGAACAGCGAGCGGGAAAAACGAACACCGAAACCTTTCTGTTCGAGCTCTGATTTCTCTTATTTTATTTTGATGATCATTCCTACCTATGTAGGTTGGGCTCAACAAAATATTTTCGCATTCGGAAGAGAAAGTTGGTGACTGAAATTTCGTAAGAAGGTCTCGCCGCGACGAAAAACGTCTATGCTGTAATGACTTCCATCCCAACTCGCTTACCATATCTGCCACACTCTCTCCCCTATAACGCGATAATACAAAACGAGCTGCCCTTTTTTGCACCCTTTCGATGTCCTCCGTCAATCCCACCTGGTAAGGAACCCACACCGTGCAGCAATATTCTAACAGAGGACGAACGAGTGTAGTGTAAGCTGTCTCTTTAGTGGACTTGTTGCATCTGCTAAGTGTCCTGCCAATGAAACGCAACCTTTAGCTCGCCTTCCCGACAATATTATCTATGTGGTCCTTCCAACTGAAGTTGTTCGTAATTTTAACACCCAGGTACTTAGTTGAATTGACAGCCTTGAGAATTGTACTATTTATCGAGTAATCGAATTCCAACGGATTTCTTTTGGAACTCATGTGGATCATCTCACACTTTTCGTTATTTAGCGTCGACTGCCACCTGACACACCATACAGCAATCTTTTCTAAATCGCTTTGCAGCTGATACTGGTCTTCGGATGACCTTACTAGACGGTAAATTACAGCATCATCTGCGAACAGTCTAAGAGAACTGCTCAGATTGTCACCCAGGTCATTTATATAGATCAGGAACAGTAGAGGTCCCAGGACGCTTCCCTGGGGAACACCTGATATCACTTCAATTTTACTCGATGATTTGCTGTCTATTACTACGAACTGCGACCTTCCTGACAGGAAATCACGAATCCAGTCGCACAACTGAGACGATACCCCATAGCTCCGCAGCTTGATTAGAAGTCGCTTGTGAGGAACGATGTCAAAAGCTTTCCGGAAGTCTAGAAATACGGAATCAACTTGAGATCCCCTGTCGATAGCGGCCATTACTTCGTGCGAATAAAGAGCTAGCTGCGTTGCACAAGAGCGATGTTTTCTGATGCCATGCTGATTACGTGTCAATAGATCGTTCCCTTCGAGGTGGTTCATAATGTTTGAATACAGTATATGCTCCAAAACCCTACTGCAAACCGACGTCAATGATATAGGTCTGTAGTTAAATGGATTACTCCTACTACCCTTCTTAAACACTGGTGCGACCTGCGCAATTTTCCAATCTGTAGGTACAGATCTATCGGTGAGCGAGCGGTTGTATATGAGTGCTAAGTAGGGAGCTATAGTATCAGCGTAATCTGAAAGAAAACTAATCGGTATACAATCTGGACCTGAAGACTTGCCCGTATCAAGCGATTTGAGTTGCTTCGCAACCCCTAAGGTATCTACTTCTAAGAAACTCATGCTAGCAGATGTTCGTGTTTCAAATTCTGGAATATTCCATTCGTCTTCCCTGGTGAAGGAATTTCGGAAAACTGCGTTCAATAACTCCGCTTTAGCGGCACAGTCGTCGATAACAGTACCATCGGCACTGCGCAGCGAAGGTATTGACTGCGTCTTGCCGCTTGTGTATTTTACATACGACCAGAATTTCTTCGGATTTTCTACCAAATTTCGAGACAATGTTTCGTTGTGGAACCTATTAAAGGCATCTCGCATCGAAGTACGTGCCAAATTTCGCGCGTCTGTAAATTTTAGCCCATCTTCGGGATTTCGCGTTCTTCTGAACTTCGCATGCTTTTTCCGTTGCCTCTGCAACAGCGTTCGGACCTTTTTTGTGTACCACGGGGGATCCGTTCCATCTCTTACCATTTTATGAGGTATGAATCTCTCAATTGCTGCTGCTACTATATCTTTGAATCTGAGCCACATCTCGTCTACATTCGCATAGTCAGTTCGGAAGGAATGGAAATTGTCTTTTAGGAAGGCTTCTAGTGGCACTTTATCCGCTTTTTTAAATAAAATTATTTTGCGTTTGTTTCTGATGGGTTTGGAAGAAATGGTATTGAGCCTAGCTACAATGACCTTGTGATCACTAATCCCTGTATCAGTCATGATGCTCTCTATCAGCTCTGGATTGTTTGTGGCCAAGAGGTCAAGTGTGTTTTCGCAACCATTTACAATTCGCGTGGGTTCGTGAACTAACTGCTCGAAATAATTTTCGGAGAATGCATTTAGGACAATCTCGGAAGACGTTTTCTGCCTACCACCGGTTTTGAACAAGTATTTTTGCCAACATACCGAGGGTAGGTTGAAGTCCCCACCAACTATAACCGTATGAGTGGGGTATTTGGGGGAAAAGAAGATTTAAGGGCTTGCTCTTCTACATCTACATCTACATTTATACTCCACAAGCCACCCAACGGTGTGTGGCGGAGAGCACTTTACGTGCCACTGTCATTACCTCCCTTTTCTGTTCCAGTCGCGTGTGGTTCGCGGGAAGAACAACTGCCAGAAAGCCGCCGTGCGCGCTCGAATCTCTCTAATTTTACATTTTACATTTTTCATTACTTGCCGTATGTAATGGAGGTGCTAACCAACCTAAGAACAAACTACACTAATAGCTATGATTATTAGCCTGCAAACGAAGTAAAAACTGATTTAATAGTATCGTCAATCGCCAATAAAAATACGGTATTTATACCCCCTAACATGCTGTGTACTGGGCAGCTATGGTATGGTAATACTTGCTAAAACAAAGAAATAGGAAAACGTAAGTAAGTATAATACTCCATACGAAGTGTTGTGTGAGCGATCTAGGCGTCCCAGTGCGTGCTGGCCTGTACAGTTGAATCCAACGATTGCGAAAAAGCAGGCCGATGTTCGCAATATGCTTCACCTCACAATACGGCCGAACGCAGACAATACATCATTACATATTAAATATTAATATTCTGAAACTGAGAAGGACTTGTAACGTTGGACGTGATTATACGAGACAGCATGCGGCATGGGACTAATGAAGACTGACTACAGAAGTAAAGCCAATACTGACAGCTAACGCAAAAATAGTGTTTACATAGAAAGTGAATAGGCGGTTGCCTGAGAATTTGAAACCCACACTACTGTGGTGAATGCCATGTGAACTTATAAAAATGGTACAAATGGCTCTGAGCACTGTGGGATTTAACTTCTGAGGTCGTCAGTCCCCTAGAACTTAGAACTAATTAAACCTAACTAACCTAAGGACATCACACACACCCATGCCCGAGGCAGGATTCGAACCTGCGACCGTAGCGGTCGCGTGGTTCCAGACGGTAGGGCCTAGAACCGCTCGGCCACTCCGCCCGGCGTGAAATTATATCCCAGTTTAAATATTTATCTTAAACCAACTGACTTAGAAAGCTGAGACTTCACTGTGGTAAGAGTTACATTTCATTAGATGTTTATGTTGTGAGGCCGTGAGGTTGCCTGCATATGACGGAATTTCACACAGGAGTCAAATATTCAGCAAATGTGACATGGAGTTGAACAATGTAAGAAGTATCTCTCGCATATGTAATACGAAAGAAGAAGCACCACGGCATTGTTAATTGGCTCATACTTTGAGCAAATGTTGCAACCTTGTAAACTTACCATATTCGAAATAGAATGCCAAAGTTTAACGCCATGCTTCAAGTGCTTACCGTTGGAATTTCTAAAGCATTTGTCTGTTTCGTTAATTAAATAAACTCAGAATCATTTGTACAGCTCTTAAATAAGTCCAGGATGATTTGTACAGCTCTGACTTACCTCCCTCGTTCAGCTGCATGAACCTAACGTGGTAAGTGTTAGAGAAAAAGGGACAAAAATTGTTTGAATGAGTGATCTGTACGTGACACTCAATAATGTGATTCAGCAAAGCTGTCTCCCTTTTCTTTCTCATTTGGATTATATACCATTTAATAAGCACTCGTTTGATAACTAAATGAATTTGTCACAATACTAGTCTCGTATTATGATCACAAGAATGAATTTGTCGATATCTCCCATTATATAGGAGAAGTGATTAATTATCAATCGGTTAACCACATGTCGTTTTCCTAAACTGATTTTGGCGAATACTCGTTTAGTTCCGTTCATTTGTGCGCGACCTACTTCATTGCAAATCCTAGTCCAGTCATCGACGAAACACTAAGCGCTGATTTCGCTCGTTCCATCGTCTTTCTGAAAGTAATGTAGTATTACAGATGCATTAAAATTAAATAAAATTTTATCTTTCTTACTGGTAGTTTAGTGACCTATAACCTGTGCAAAGGATATTCCCTACGATTATTACTGCTTGAACTACCTGGTGGTAATACTCTGGCGGCCGCGGTGGTCTCGCGGTTCTAGGCGCTCAGTCCGGAGCCACGGGACTGTTTCGGTTGCAGGTTCGAATCCTGCCTCGGGCATGGATGTGTGTGATGTCCTTAGGTTAGTTAGGTTTAAGTAGTTCTAAGTTCTAGGAGACTGATGTTCACAGCTGTTAAGTCCCATAGTGCTCAGAGCCATTTGAACCATTTGGTAATACTCTAAATAAATGTTACTTTATTCCGACGTAGAAAATAAATCTAATTTTGGAAAATGAGGCTTCGTCTCCAATCTGCAGGTTAAGTGTTATAAGAGAGAACAGTAACAGAAAATAATTCTGAAAATTGATTCCAACAGTTTGAATAGAAAGCATAGCTCATTATCAATTCTTCCCCTAAGCGTTTTAAGCATTTATTCGAGGTTGATAAAAAGTAGCGGCAATATCTGCTTTTCTTAAGGAATCTTAATTATTCGTCAACAACTTTGTCTCCTTCAAAGTAATTCCTCCTTCCACCACTCCTCAGAAGTCAGATCAGAAGCTAGCTAAGAAGTGAGTCGTCTCGTAGTACAAACTTTTTGCTATGTTGAAGTCGGCAAGCAGTAAGGAATACCGCATGAAACCCTAAATTACTACACGGAAGTACTATGTCTGGTCAACAGGAAACGACCAACAAATGTAAAACCTGCGTAAATTAAGCGTGCCAAAAATGAAATTCTACAGTATTTAAAGGAACTACGAAATTTAGAATCGTACTTTACCTACAGCCGCCAACGTGCTTGAAAGCCCACTGACTACAGACAAGCCGAATTTTAAAAACTCCGTTATTCAAAATACTGTGCTAAAAATTAATAAACGAAACATAGAGAGACTAGGAAACTCTTTTCAGACGCTGTGATATAATTACTATAGAATTTGAAGTCTTACTCATTAGTGCAAGTCAGTTGGAAATGTGTTCATTTCTTGTACTTTCTGAAAACGAAATGCCGTTGGTCCTGAAACTTTGTGTGTTAATTCAAGTATGAAGCTAAATTTTCATTCTAACAAGTATATTTCTGCGACAGCGCGTCAGTGTGAATGACCAATAAATATAAAAGTATACTCGCAAGTGAATTTATGTGTGTTACCCACAACTGTTTTGCTGAAGTCTTAGAGTCGTCAGTGTGCTTCTATTTTCTTTCTTGTTAGCAAACGCTAGCAAGAATCATTTGATCTTGTAATACTGTGTAAAACATTTGATTGTGAATACATATTTGGACGGGTCATACCCTTTTCATCGGCGGTGATGAAACTAGCTATCATCGGCAAACGCCTTTACTTGTTAAGACGAATTATTTCATTTCTGTACTAGAGAATAAGTTTCTTTGTGCGCTACACAACCTTGATGAAGTGATGGAGAAGGAATAGATACAAGACAGCTGATAGTCACTGAACACGTACTCTCAATGAGGTTTTGTAGATTCTTATTGACGTGATATAATTGTTTTTGTCTAAAAACTCGTGACACCGTAATATTATCCATCTATAATGAACATGTAGTTGTTTAATACAACTATACATTTATTTTCTATCAGCCACATTGAATAAAAGTACTATAGTACTTTGATACATCGTTGTAGTATGAACTGATTTTTTTTGTCAATGATGTTGCGGGAAAATGATGCCAACATATTGTGGGAATGCAAGAATCATCAACTTTTGAGGTATTAGCTTTACGCATGATGAAATAAATAAGGAATGCAAAAATTAACACATTAGTTACTGTGGCAAAGTTACAGCCAGTAATGAGTTAATGAAAGTTTTAGAGGGGAGAGAGCAGACAATACGCCGACACATTACATTTTCATTTCACAGAAGCGTCTTGTAAGAATACGTATGGCGTTGGTCCTAACGATTACAGTAATAGGCCTCATTAAAAAGTCTAGTATTTGATAATTATTTCACAGTACATACAGACCTAATCACTAAAATAATTTGTTATTACTAGTAATACTCTTACACCATGAGGTCGGAAACAGTTTATTCAAAATTTTATAGGGTTTACATTTTCATAGAATCAAACGGTATACATGTGCTCACACATACGCAGGACGCACTGTATATCTACAAGCGGTTTGCGAACGAAATCATAAACGTTCATCAACATTGCTAAAACTTTGAGTTGTAACTTTGTAAGTTTTGGTTCTGATATCATGCTTATGTTCTCTTTTAACATCGTTTTACAAAAACATAATGTCTAATGGGATAACCGCAATTAGTGGTTTTACAACGTGACTTATAACCCGTCTTGATTGCATAAAATTTTTATTCACGTGACCGGATTCGGTTCCTCTAGAACCATCTTCAGATCTGCAATTTCGGTTACAAGAGTAACTCCTGCGTGTGGCGCAGCATGTGAAGGCTGCTTTGTGTGGAAGGGTTACTCCTGTAACCTAAATTGCAGATCTGAAGATGGTTCCAGAGGAACCTAAACCGGTCACGCGAATAAAAATTTTATGCAATCAAGACGGATTATAAGTAATCTCTTTTAACATCATAGTTTTGCAGAACTTCGAGTCTTTTAAACTGTATGAAACAAAATGCATTTCTTTGACATGGTCGATATATTTCCTCATAAAATATGTGTAATATTATTCAGGTAACGAGATTTAGCAACATAGAATTGATAGAAGAATTTCATCAGTACTAGAATCAGGTGGAGGGAGAAATAGCACCCAAAATTATTTAAAACACCGCGGATACGTTTTATATAACCACGAGCACAATTTTAGGCTGTGTATTTTCACTGAAGCACTCTTAGACAATTAGTGGGTGCACAGGCAGCCAAACACAGCTCGCCTTTTGCAACGTCACTGTTTTGCAATTGCAGCACTCCACCAAGCCGTGTATTTATCGGGAACATCAATACGTGCTAATGAGATGTATGAAATACGGTGCTCCACATTCAAATCACATTTGTCTCTGCAAATGAAAGCAACGTTACGTTGCTGTGACGCATGGCAGCGATCTCTATGCAGAAATCCAATTACGTGTTATCATCCTGAAATACAAACGGGCAAATGCAAATGTATCGACAGCGGTAACGAGCATTAATTTGCTGTAGTTAGGACTTTCAATAATGGCATGTAGGTACCTAGGGAGACGAAAAGTAGACAGACGATATAATTAAAATGGGATGCACAACACCGGGAATGTAGCTGCACAATAACGTTGTTTCAGAGGGCGATAGTCAACTTACCTGTATTGGACGACCACGAAACATATATTTATACACAGAAAAAACATTTGAAGATTTTTCTTGTGAAGGTATTCCTTATTATTTGTAAAGTTACGGAAACAGATAGTTATTCTCCTTTCGTTTGTAGCTACCTACGTTACGAAAATAACTTACAGATCGAAAAAACTGATATCTACATCCGTCTACATAAGATATTTGTTTCGTCAGATTTTATAGATTTTTTAATGAGGAATGAATGCGCGTTGGAGATACAGGGCCAACAATATTCTTTCACTAAGTAACCGCCCTCTGCTTCGTTCAAATAAAGTGGATGATCTGTTCATATTTGTTTTGATTTTCTTTAATCGAATTTTTATGTTTTACACAAGCAGCAAGATCTTTCAAACTTTTCATGTTATTTAAGGCCATAGAAGCAAGGTCTCTTCCGCATGTACTTCTGAGCGGAAATTCTTGCATCTGGAGTCGGGAATCTTCGTTAATACAGCCTCTTGAGCTCTTGTGGTGATATATCCATACGAACTTTCTCTCCTAACACACATAGCTTTAGAGGTCGAGTATCCATTGTCACAGATTTACCTTTAAAATGTTTTAATATAAACAAATATTTTTATAAAAACTTCCTTCCCCTATTTAACCCCCTTAGGGGTTGAATTTCCGAAAACACTGTAACGCATTACTTTTTCGTTGTAACCGAGAAGCTGAATACCAGTTATCATAGATATATCTTTAAAAATGCTATAGCCGTTCATTAACAACAATTTATCTTCAAAAACAGCTTTCACCTACGATTCAGCTCCAAAGGGTTCAACAGTACTGAGACACTTCTTCCTTTATTTCTGACGGAGAAACTAAATACCTGTTTTCCTACTTCTAGCTTGAAAATTGCCTTAATAGTGACATATTTTCCAAAAATATCTAGTCCTATATTTCACCAATTTAGGGATGGAATTTTAAAAATTCCCCTCTTAAATGATGCCTGCACTATAAGATCAACATCCTTTCCATACGCGCCTAGGCTGCGCGATGATGAGTCAAGTTAGTTAGGACTACAGCGTTTCAAAGTATTACAATACATAAAAACACTCGAAACTTGAAGAAACCGGAAGTCAACATTTCTTATAGCAGAAATACGATTCGCGAGTATTTCTAAGGCACATCGAGTTACTACTGTGTTGTGAGACTGCAACTCGATTCAGAAGAAAAATCACACACAGATTCAGATTAACAGCTACAGAGATTGAAAAATATCCACTAACTGGAGACGAAATCAAACTGATAATCGACTCACACCAGAACAGCAGGAAACAAGACCAGAAATCAACTCTTGTGGTACGTAGGTGAGGTAGCAACTAGCATGTAGGTATAATGAAAGACAATAAAAAAGACGCAACTCGAGCGACTTATCCGAAAGGGGGATACATGGAAGAAAATACCGTTTCAGAAAACAAAACGAATGATTTATTGAAGCGAAAGAGCTTTAGAAACTGAACAAGTCAATAACGTGTTGATCCACCTCTGGCCCTTATGCAAGCAGTTGTTCGGCTTGGCGTTGTCTGACAGAGTTGTTGGATGTATTCCTGAGAGATAGCGTGAGAAATGCTATCCATTTGCTCTAAACGTTCTCAATGGGAACAGATTTGGTGACTTTGGTGCCCAAAGTATGCTCCGACAAGCAAGAGGTGAAGCAGTAGAAACTCTTTTCGTATCGGGGTGAGCATTGTCTTGCTGAAATGTAAGCCCAGAACAGCCTGACATGAAGGGGAACAAAAAGAGGGAACAGAGTATCGACGTACCGCTGTGCTGTAAAGGAAGACATCCAAAGAGGTTGAAAAGAAATGGGACCCCAAACTACCGCTCCTGGTTTTCTGGCTATATGGCAAGTGACAGTCAGATTTTTATCCCATCACTGTCTAGGGAGCGTCCAGACATATCTTCGCTGTTCATCGTTGTTCATCCATGAAGACAATTCTACCCCTACATCAGCACGTTCATTATCTTGCTCCCCAATTCACTGTAGCATGATTTCGGACTTGTAATAAGGACTGTTATCATGCTAGAAGATGCCATGACCATAAGGAAAGACATGAAGAATGATGCAGGTAGACCGTAATAATGTTGATGCAGATTCCAGCAGTCATGGAGCCTTCGGTTCTTACGACATGTCACATGGAAGCCTAGCTGAAATCCCCATAGCACAATGCTGCCACATCAGCGTGTTTCGAGCAGTCGTTCGCCTGGATGACGTCGTATCCGGACATCGAGATACCTTAACAAGTAACGTTATTCTTCCTCCACATGACATGCGTCTATTGATTCATAATTCAACCTCGATAATTCTGTACCCACTGCAATCATAGCGGATGATTTCGTTGCCTGAACATGCGATCGCCTAGAGATCTTGTATGTCAGACAATGTTCCCTGAACGGTTTTCTCGGAACACTTGTACTCAAGCTGTGTACTATGACTAGAGGTAGACCACCAATCGTCACCTATGCTGATTTACAGAATGGGCAGGACCCCAGCTTGAAGGTTCTGTGATGAAGAGTTGACGTCAAACACTTTGTCACCTACTCCTGGGTCTCAGCGCCCTTCGGCCACTGTCCATAAAAGTTTGCGATAGTAGCACGCGAAAAACCAACCAGTTTATCCTTTTCCTGTATGCTCGTTCCCCAACGATGAACAATAACAATCTGCTCGTCAGCCGCGTATTCCAGAGGAATTCCCTACTTCCGGCCCATATAGTCAATACAGTGATTCCCCATTCGTCTCTGTGTGGCTTATACAGGGGTGGTCCATTGATATTGGCCGGGCCAAATATCTCACGAAATAAGATTCAAACGAAAAATCTACAAAGAACTAAACTCATCTAGCTTGAAGGGGGAAACCAGATGTCGCTACGGTTGGCCCTCTAGATGGCGCTGCCATAGGTCAAACGGATATCAACTGGGTTTTTGAAACTATGAATCTCCATTTTTATTACATATTCGTGAAGTACGTATAGAAATATGAATGTTTTAGTTAGACCACTTTTTTCGCTTTGTGATAGGTGGCGCTGTAATAGTCACAAATGTATAAGTACGTGGTATCACGTAACATTCCGCCAGTGATAACGATATTTGCTTCGTGATACATTACCCGTGTTAAAATGGATCATTTACCAAGTGCGGAAAAGGTCGATATCTTGTTGATGTATGGCTATTGTGATCAAAATGCCCAATGTGCGTGTGCTACGTATGCTGCTCGGTATCCTGGACGACATCATCCAAGTGTCCGGACCGTTCGCCGGATAGTTACGTTATTTAAGGAAACAGGGAGTGCTCAGCCACGTGTAAAACGTCATCCACGACCTTCAGTAAATAATGATGCCCAAGTAGGTGTTTTTAGCTGCTGTCGCGGCTAATCCGCACATCAGCAGCAGACAAATTGCGTGAGAATAGGGAATCTCAAAAACGTCGGTGTTGAGAATGCTACAACATCGATTGCAGCTGTACCATATTTCTATGCACCAGGAATTGCATGGCGACGACTTTTAACGTCGTGTGCAGTTCTGCCATTGCGCACAACAGAAATTACGGGACGATGAGAGATTTTTTGCACGCGTTCTATTTAGTGACGAAGCGTCATTCACCAACAGCGGTTACGTAAACCAGCATAATATGCACTATTGACCAACGGAAAATCCACGATGGCTGCGACAAGTGGAACATCAGCGTCGTTGGCTGGTTAATGTATGGTGTGGCATTATGGGAGAAAGAATAATTGGCCCCCATTTTATCGATGGGAATCTAAATGGTGCAATGTATGCTGATTTCCTACTCAATATTCTACCGATGTTACTACAAGATGTTTCACTGCATGACAGAATCGCGATGTACTTCCAACTTGATGGATGTCCGGCATGTCGAAGCACCATACAATGGCCCGCACGTTCACCGGATCTGACGTCCCCGGATTTCTTTCTGTGGGGAAAGTTGAAGGTTATTTGCTATCGTGATCCACCGACAACGCCTGACAACATGCGTCAGATCATTGTCAATGCATGTGCGAATATTACATAAGGCGAACTACTCGCTGTTTAAAGGAATGTCGTTACACGTGTTGCCAAATGCATTGTGGTTGACGGACATCATTTTGAGCATTTATTGCGTTAATGTGGTATTTACAGGTAATCACGTTGTAACAGCATGCGTTCTCAGAAATATGTTCACTTTGGAACAACAAAAATAAAATGTCCAAACGTACCTATGTTCTGTATTTTAATTTGAAAAACCTACCCGTTACCAACCCTTCGTCTAAAATTGTAAGCCATATGGATTATATAAAATTATAGATAAAATTGTGACTCTTACAGTGCCATGTATCACAAAGCGAAAAAGTGGTCCAACTAAAACATTCATATTTCTTTACGTATTACACGAATATGTAATAAAAATGGGGGTTCCTATTTTAAAAACGCAGTTGATATCCGTTTGATCTATGGCAGTGCCATCTAGCGGACGAACCATGGCGCCATCTGGTTTCCCCCTTAAAGCTTGACGAGTTTCGTTCTTTGTAGTTTTTTCGTTTGAATCTTATTTCGTGAGATATTTGGCCCGGTCACTATCAATGGACCACCCTGTATACTTTCCTTAGAGCGTTAATTGCCGGCAACGCCAGTCAGTATGGCGGTAGACTCTGGTCGTAATATTCCGGCTCATCAGTGTAGGTGTACACCATAGGACGAGCAGTATACGTTGCGTACAACACTGTTTGGCGTTGAATTGTCGCCACTGTAATCCGCGTAGTGCTTTTTATTCACTATTCAAAATTTTGATACAAATTCAAATCTATTATGTGTCTTAATGTTATTGTATACAAACGCTATATGTGTATGTATATTTATTGTATTGTATCCATGATCTGCGTGATATTTACTTACTGGGAACTGCTATGACTAACAGGTTGAAAATTGTTTCTTAGACTAAGAGGAAGAGACAGTTGACGAAGAGAGTTTGACAGCTGGGACATAGCTCATTGGTAACAGAGAATGTATTTTGTGGAGGGAAAGTTGTTCTTTAGTGGCATCGCTCGGGTCGTAATGTGTGAAGAGAAGAGTCGACATACTGAGAGAGCGGGAGGCAGCTTTAGAAGGTCAAAAAATGGCCGATTATTCGAATCTTGTTGCCCCAGATCATCACAAAACGCAACACCTTTTTAAAATGTAACATGTACTGTGATAATTACTTCCAACAGATATCTTCACATCTACTGCATACAACAGTTTTGAAATTACAGAATAACCTATCTTGTAACCTTAGCAGTCGCCGATTCAACGTACTGTGTTATTCTGAAATGGACCTAAAAGGTTCTAATAGTTTACATTTTAAGATGGCCTCACAGTGACCGAAATCCATTTATAAAATAAAGGATTTGAATCTTTACGATAGATGCTGCCATTTATCCAAAGTACAAGGGTTGGAACTTAAATAGTGGCACCTATTTCTCACAACAGATATAAAAGAGTTACTGACCTTCAATGTAGTCACCAGCGTTGTGTAGAACCCGTCGCCAGCGATGTGGAAGGCGTAGTATACTGTTAGCAGAGCATGTTCTGTTGATGGTACGAATGGAGAGGTCGAAAGTTATGGTTACTCTCGTGTACGACTGTGATGGTGTTATCGTAACGCATTACGTTCCTCCACTGCAGACCGTCAATGCACACTATTACTGTTCGCTTTTGAGGCATCACCTGCGAACAGCTTTGAGGAAGAAGCAAAGACACTTTCTGCACGACCCAACCATCATTTCGCTCGACAATGCGCGGGCCCATACAGCACAAATTGTGGCTGCTCTGTTTAGTCGATGGAACTGGTAAGTACTGTACCATCCACCATACTTCCTGGGCTTAAGTCCTTCTCACTCTGATTTGATTCCGAAGATGAAGGAACCACTTCGTATCATTCGCTTCAGACTTCCAGAGATTCGACAGGGAGTAGACCGCTCCATTCGCACCATCAACAGTACATTCTCTGCTAACGGTATACTACGCCTTGCACATCGCTGGCAACGGGTTCTACACAACCCTGGTAACAACTCTGGAGCACAGTAACAGGTGCAAACATGTAACTCTTCTCTATCGCTTTGAATAAATACACTCCTGGAAATTGAAATAAGAACACCGTGAATTCATTGTCCCAGGAAGGGGAAACTTTATTGACACATTCCTGGGGTCAGATACATCACATGATCACACTGACAGAACCACAGGCACATAGACACAGGCCATAGAGCATGCACAATGTCGGCACTAGTACAGTGTATATCCACCTTTCGCAGCAATGCAGGCTGCTATTCTCCCATGGAGACGATCGTAGAGATGCTTGATGTAGTCCTGTGGAACGGCTTGCCATGCCATTTCCACCTGGCGCCTCAGTTGGACCAGCGTTCGTGCTGGACGTGCAGACCGCGTGAGACAACGCTTCATCCAGCCCCAAACATGCTCAATGGGTGACAGATCCGGAAATCTTGCTGGCCAGGGTAGTTGACTTACACCTTCTAGAGCACGTTGGGTGGCACGGGATACATGCGGACGTGCATTGTCCTGTTGGAACAGCAAGTTCTCTTGCCGGTCTAGGAATGGTAGAAAGATGGGTTCGATGACGGTTTGGATGTACCGTGCACTATTCAGTGTCCCCTCGACGATCACCAGAGGTGTACGGCCAGTGTAGGAGATCGCTCCCCACACCATGATGCCGGGTGTTGGCCCTGTGTGCCTCGGTCGTATGCAGTCCTGATTGTGGCGCTCACCTGCACGGCGCCAAACACGCATACGGCCATCATTGGCACCAAGACAGAAGCGACTCTCATCGCTGAAGACGACACGTCTCCATTCGTCCCTCCATTCACGCCTGTCGCGACACCACTGGAGGCGGGCTGCACGATGTTGGGGCGTGAGCGGAAGACGGCCTAACGGTGTGCGGGACCGTAGCCGAGCTTCATGGAGACGGTTGCGAATGGTCCTCGCCGATACCCCAGGAGCAACAGTGTCCCTAATTTGCTGGGAAGTGGCGGTGCGGTCCCCAACGGCACTGCGTAGGATCCTACGGTCTTGGCGTGCATCCGTGCGTCGCTGCGGTCCGGTCCCAGGTCGACGGGCACGTGCACCTTCCGCCGACCACTGGCGACAACATCGATGTACTGTAGAGACCTCACGCCCCACGTGTTGAGCAATTCGGCGGTACGTCCACCCGGCCTCCTGCATGCCCACTATACGCCCTCGCTCAAAGTCCGTCAACTGCACATACGGTTCACGTCCACGCTGTCGCGGCATGCTACCAGTGTTAAAGACTGCGATGGAGCTCCGTATGCCACGGCAAACTGGCTGACACTGACGGCGGCGATGCACAAATGCTGCGCAGCCAGCGCCATTCGACGGCCAACACCGCGGTTCCTGGTGTGTCCGCTGTGCCGTGCGTGTGATCATTGCTTGTACAGCCCTCTCGCAGTGTCCGGAGCAAGTATGGTGGGTCTGACACACCGGTGTCAATGTGCTCTTTTTTCCATTTCCAGGAGTGTAGTTGCCACTATTTAAGTTCCAGCCGTCGTATATTGGTGCACACGGTTCTCAATATAATTAGACATCAGTTTTACAAATGTTTCACATTAACCTTCAATTCAGTTACAATTAGTTATGTAGAGACTGTGTAAGTGAGCTTCAGGTCAGATATACGCCCCTTCATATATAAGACTTTGGTGTAGATATCTAACACTCCGTGGCTTTCCTTAGTCGCGGTACTCTATTTTACCTAATCAAATACTAAAGATAATTGTAAAGTTTTAATGATTCTGTTTGTGTATGTGTGTGTGTGCTCACGCGGGCTCGCATGCTCTCGGGCGCGCCGGCGCGTATGTGTATATGTGTAAGGACAAAAGTGTATTTTATTTGCAAGTGTAGAGGTGAGATGGCGCTACCCATTGCTTCAGTGTAGCCATCTATTCAGTTCTCATTTATTTCGATAAAACAGTCGCCCTTGAAGGGACAACCTAGTATTTTGGTTAAGAAAAGCGACAGTTTGCGCTCCATCACACATTCAGATCAACGTGAAGAGCAATGATCTTCGTGTTTTGGCATCAGGCAACATAAACTTATTTTGAAACATATTAACATAAGAGGTGGAAAATGAATTATAGTCTGATGGAGGAGTGCTTACTTGAAAAATGCGTAAGGTCTGGTAGCTGCCTTTCTCAGATGCTTCTGAAATGTAAACAGATGAGCCGAAACATTATGAACACTGCCTACCGCAATGCTGAATGCCAACTGTTGTCGTTGCGGACACGTGACGCGGTGACAAACCTATGTAATTGGAGCAGCACGGACTGGGTATCACCCTAGCAAAGATATACGATGAAAATAGGGAACTCCATTGAGATAAGTGACTTTGACAATGGATAGATTATTATTAGCCACACCTGTGTACGAATATCTCGAAAACGGGTAAGCAGGTAGAATAATCACGTGCTACTGTAGTGAACAATTACAGAAAAAGGCCGAAGGATACTTAAATTACCACTAGACATTATGTGGTTGGACGCCCACGACTCTTCACAGAACGGGGTTCGGAGGCTTGTCGGGTCTGTAAAGTAAGTGTTTCGGAGCACACCGTTCCTCGTATATTGTTGAACATGGAGCTCCGTAGCAGACGACCTCTACATGTTCTCGTGTTGACCCAGTGACATCGTCAGTTACGACTGCAGGGGGCACGGGACCAAGGGGACTCGATTGTCGATGAAAGGAAACGTGTCGGATCTTCGGATGGATCATATATTTACTGCTTTAGATTGACGGTCGTCTCCACAAATGTCATCGTCGAGGTGAACGGCGGCACAAAACGTGCAGCGCACCACGGACGGAGGTTGGTGGGAGAAGTATCAAGCTATGGGAGACATTCTGCTGTGCTTTCCCGGCACCTGTATTGGTAATCGAAGACACGCTGACTGCTGCGAACCTCTTCAATCCCTTCATACTTGATGTCTTACCCAATGGCGATATCATCTCTCAGCAGTATTATTGACTATGTCTCGGAGCCAAAACCATGATACAGTGGTTTTGAGGAGCATTATAGTGAACTCACTTTGATGTTTGGCAGGAAAATTCGCCTGATGTAAGTCCTGAGGAACCCACCTGTGTCGCCATCTGATGCCATGACCATGTACGCATATCAACGGCCCGTTATTTAAGCGAGGTACATGACCTGTGTGATCATCAAAGTAGGTTAGCATATAAAAAAATATAAAGCGAAACTATATGCATAATGTACTAATTAACTAACCCACACATCATCAATCTACGCTCATTCAAGAACTAAAAGAACCATTATAAAATGAAGTAACTTAATGTGTCAGAGATATATTTAAATTTCTTCTGTAAATCACTGAAAAAGAAGAAAAAAACTGTTTAAATGTTCATATTGCATTATTCATGTAAATGTTCAAATGTAAAGGTTATAGTAAATTTAGATCAATAAACTTGTAAGTAGTAGAACTAAGCAAAAGTCATTGTAAAACAAATGAAACAAAGAAGGCAGCCAACACAATGTCACTACAATTTTATGGAGAAGGGAGCCAAGCTGAGAGAAGAAGCAGAAAGTCAACAGGTAGCTATGGGCTGATTGTGAGAGTTATATGATTGCCCAATAAGGCATTGGCGACAGACCGAAGACAGAAGTAAGGCATTCACTGTCTCACACTTAGTATTAGCATGGAGAACGAGCCTAGTGTATTTTGAAGAATATTGCCACCATCCTCACCCCATTAGCGAGAGGATGGGAAAATCCATTAGTAGTGAGGGACACATAAGCCACACACTTCTGAGGAAAACCCAAGTGAACCCATTCGCTGTGACAAACAATAGCAGACCGTCTGCCACAGCTCATTAGTGCAACTGCTTGGAAAATAGACTCAGAATATTTGTCTCAAGATTCCAGCTAGAGAAGATGATAACTAAAACAGATATATCGCTTCAGAAATAATCTATTCAGAATTGACCATAATCTCATAACAACATTTCTGGTAGTCCTTCTGAATACTTTCTCTAAGTAGCATATTCTACCCCAATGCCCTAGAAGTGTAAGTTCCAAGAAAGAAGACATGAGGACACAGCAAGTAATCAAGAGAAGAAAGGCTCCAAAGATGAGGGCAAAAGACAGCACAATTCCTTTCTAAATCCTATGCCTTAAACCAATATGAGATTTGGCAGAATCAACAGAAAGCAATATTCAGCAAAACCGTGGCAGTTATTTCATTGTAACTATCAAACCAATGAAAGGCAGTCAAACCATCACACAGAGTATGCATAATAGGGATATCAAGATGCAGCAACCATTGAGGGGCTACACTCATCAACCTCAATGGCAATTATGCCAATAAAGGACTATTCCACCTGTGTTATCACATTATGGCATTACATTTGGACTAGCCGTTTGTCGTCAAAACATGGAATCCACCATGCAATGGTATTCGTGCTTGAACACCCAGAACTGTAAATGTCGATAATCTTCATCAGCATCATGCAGAGTCTACAAGTGACTATCAGCATCAACCACCACTGATCAACAACAGCATTGGGATTCTAACCCAGACCAAATTTCAGAGTGTAAATTGCATTAAGAAAGGGAGGGATGCATGAGACAAATTCATAGTAAGAGTTTAAAGAGTGTAAAAGATAATCAATTCAGCAAGGAGTTGAGATGTCTGTAAATATTCAGTCGCACCTGTATCACTGAGAATTTGTAATCTGTGTGTTTCATTTGAATCTTGTAATATGATTTGTAAATTGTTAAAGTCTGTTCATATATGTACCATGTTTTATACTTTGTATTTCATGTGTAATTTGTAAATGGCCATCCAATCTAAATATATCCTAATAAGAATTTGTGTATTGTAGATCTTTTCGGAACATGTCTTTTAATGAAAAATAATCTCAATGAATATAAAGTTTGTGTTTGTGTACAGAAATACGCAAAAATATTAGCTATTTTATATATATATATATATATATATATATATATATATATATATATATAATGTTCACTTAAGTACATACATGTATGTTTATGATGATAATTTAGAATATTGATGTAGCATTTAAATGTTGAGAGTAGATACAAGAGAAATGAACATTTCCTTAACTTCACTCATCTTTCACAATCATCAATATCATGAATGCTTGAGAATTGAGGGAAGCCTGAAGTTACTGTAAAGAGAGGATCTAAAGAGTGGACAAACCATTTTAATAGAAATTAAACACAAGTACTAGAGAAAAATGTGGTAAGATTAGTCGGATAACTAACTGTCAAGTCACATAATAATTATATATAAATATATATAAATATATATATATATATATATATATATATATATATATATATATATATATATATATATATATAATGTTAAAACGAGATCATCTAGCATGAGATAGAGTAGCTGGACAATGATTAATTTGAAATTTTAACATTGCATTGCAATGAGCAGTGACTCAACCATTGATCACAACAGCACAAAATTAATTAGGAAGGAATGGCAAGCGTAAGGAATCCAGATTTAACGGACCTTACATAAGCTTTACCCAAAACGACAGTATCATGCAATATGGGATCTTCAGAAAATAATAATTACATTATATCAACAGAAAGCATTTGCAGTTAACCTCGTGTACCTGAAAACTAACAGAAAAATCTCTACCAATATATGTACAGTGCCATGAAACAAACAAGTGAAAGTGAAATGCATTTTGGAGATGAACCGAGCAGGTGGCTAATGATATCGTAAAAAAACCCATTAGCAACAGTACGCTGAGCTTCAGTGCACGAAGGAAAAAAGGCCAGAACAATACATTATTCCTTTTAGTAAAAATAAGGCCAGGACAGAGAGCAAGTGCCTGTATGCCATTAACAGGGCTAGGCTGTACCCAGAAAGAAAAATAAATATATTTATTCACCTGTAGCGACACGGTGATTGGCCAAAGCCATTCTTGGTAACACTGACTTCACATGGTGGAGAGGTCCCCATTATATAAAAGCATTTTGAGACCTAAAATTAAGGCTCTCTCTGTCCCTCTCTCTCTCTCTCTCTCTCTCTCTCTCTCTCTCGCCTGGCGGCAGACCCCACAAGTGTGTGGAAATGAGCGAAGGTGTTGAGAATTTGCTTTCTGCGAAGCGAGGACGATACACTTAACATATCGTGGCGACAGATAACAAAGCTGTAGTTAAATATTCCTGCGGAAATTTTTGTGAGCAAAGAAATTGTGCTTGTCGCTCCAACCCATAGCAAGTGTGCAATAGCCATTATTTCGACCAGGGAAAGATTAACATTCTACAGAATGCAGGAAAGCAGATGGCACTAGTTAAAATAACATCACACATTAGGCCACAGTAAATATTGAGTCTAGATTTTGCTCACTCCAACATGCATACGCTTTGACCATTGAATATCAAAAGCTAGGATACTAACCACATTGTCTACATGAGAGTTCTTCATTGGTTTAAAAAGTAAATTCATTCTCCACCAACTCAGTGCACTGACCAGCTACGGCAACATAGATTCAAATGAGCTGATGAGGATTTTTAATATTTATTTTTTTCCTATGATAAAAAAAATCTTCATGTGTAGAGATAACAATTTTAATAATCGTCATTTCAATATGTACAAGAATTTAATATTTGGTTACTGATCATCAAAAGTAATTGAACATGGTTGTTGTTTATCACTTGACCCATGAAAGCAACATTTGATAAAATGTATGTAGAATAAAAAAAGGGAATAGCTGCTTTGTCTGTCTAGAATAGACTCTAGACGTCAACTTTTATTAATTTATGCATTCTAGGTATTTGGCAGCATCATTTCTAATGATTTTGTTATGATCTGCACCTGATATTAGCTGCCTTACAGGCCCAGGGTCATATTTTTTTAGAATGTTCGTTTGGCACCCTGGGCTAGAGAAGACAGTTCAGAGATTTTGTCCATTTGCGCACTAAGTGGTAAGCTAAGTTTGCAGACGTTAGTACACTCACTGTGCAGATACAAAGGTCGGATGTATGACATTGCTAATCCCTGTCCCTATATTGATGCCTTCGATAAGGATAGGCTTGTTTGTAGCTACAAGACAAAATATTTCCATTGCGCGTGAGCTGTCTAACAGTTGCTCAATAGAGTTTTTGGAAATTGTGTTCAGAAGTACTTCACAAGACTGTCTGTCTGTACCCCCTGCATCAAATCTATAGATGTGCTAGTCTATAATCGATCGCTCAAAGTCGCCTCCAGCCAAAATTCCACGATCTTGTTATCTCTTTGCTTACTGATTGTAGAATTTCATTGAACGACTCTAAAACTCTCACAGCAGAATCAGGTAGTGGGTAGAAACATCCTAAAATTAGTTTCGCAATCTGTGACATTGTTGTAAACAGAACAGTGACTCTAATATTGAATGAAATTGCATTACTTTGCGTCTATGACTATAATTTTTTTGTCATGAGACTACTGGTTGCCGTCTATAATGACCATCTTGGTTTTAAAAAACAGATCTGAAGTTGGTCACTATAGTCCGAAACCGCTAGTCTGATGACAAAGGTTTTTGACCCTATTCATAAAGTCAAGGAAATTTATACTTTCGTTGCACCTACATCAGTTACATGGGTCCAGACAACTTCACTGTCAACCTCAAGTTCGACCTCAACAGAGACAATATTTGTATCAACTATAACTAACAGTTCTCAACTATGGCCTGTAATCTGTTAATCTGTCTTCCTGATATACCTGATGAATATCTCAGAGCCTTCTGCTCTGGGTTTCAGCCAGCTCTCGATCCCAAGAATAATTTGAGGGTGACAAATTGCCTATAGGGCAATAAATTCGGGAACTTTGTTATGAATACTTCGACAGTCTACTGATAAAATTTTGACAATCGAATTGTCTGTATTCTGAACGATATGTGATTTCACTATCTGCGTGTCGACTCACAGTGATCGTCAGAGAACAAATTCTGAAGAATCTCTGTGTGCGCTCCACAAGTGCTCTGTTAACTGAGTGCTGTTTCCCTTCTGTAGTATTCACCTGACCTATCATTGGGAGTGCTACAATTCTTCACCTGATAACCCAAGTTCGGAGATCACATATATAACAAACTATACACCTAACAGAGAGGAAAGATACAGGATGGCAAAGGAAAAGATGCTTTTTCTGAAGACGAACAGACTATACGGCTGCTTGAAGTGAAGAAGTAAGACGAATGCGGCAGTTCTACAAGCATTCAAAGGAAAAATAAATATATGGAATATCCGCTGGAAGAAGGTGTAGTAATGTAGGCCACGTGTTAAGACCACTTCCACAACATTAGAAGGTATTGAAGGGTGAAAACCCTACAAGGGAACGCAGAGACTTTAATATTTATACAAACAGTTGAAAACGTCTGTAGGCAGTACTCTGAGAGGAAAAGATTGCTATAAGTGGAAAACGACAAGGCTGGCATCCAAGAAACCGGAAAACCTCTCTGTCTCATACTGGACGCCATTCAGCCAGCTAGTTACACACTGTATTCACTCACTTCCGCAGTATTAACTGGCATGATACCCTCACACATGTCACTTATTGCTAACGTAATAGTATTACGGCACTAGGATTTTACATGGCTTCATTTTGTTCTATACTACAGTTAGAATATCACATTCAGCTTCTGTTGCTAATGTTTCCAAGTGTCTGGAGTTGTTGTTGCTTTCCTTATTCACAGTAATAGTGGTACTTCCCTCCAGAACCACAACACCAGAAGCCAAACTTTGCTGTTACCCCTGCAACCGTATATTAGTTTCAGCATCAGATTATACAGCCAATCGTTTGCAGATGACTTGTAGGTACATTGACCTAGATTTTGACACCTTCTAGAGGTGTCTTCATCAGAAATCAAATTTGAGAAATCGTAAAATTTGCTTTGCTAAAAAGCAATCGTCAGAATTCAGAGCAGTCAAAAGTGAAATAAAACGTTCTAGCCTAGGCAAACATATGAGCGGGCATTGTCCTGAAACACAATAATGCCGTTTGTTGCCATATCTGGGCGTTTGGACAAGACAGCGCGCTTTAGTTTCTGCAAAGTGCTCACATATCGCTGTGCGTCAATATCGTGGCACCGTGTTCTAGAGAGACAATGAGCAGCGGTTCCTTGCTGTTAAAGGAAAAGTTTCGACTACGCTGCGGAAGTTTCACTGGGAAGCCCTCACACAACATCCATACAGTCCCTATCTCTCCTCATACAACTGCCGGCCGCGGTGGTCTCGCGGTTAAGGCGCTCAGTCCGGAACGGCGCAAATGCTACGGTCGCAGGTTCGAATCCTGCCTCGGGCATGGATGTATGTGATGTCCTTAGGTTAGTTAGCTTTAAGTAGTTCTAAGTTCTAGGGACTGATGTCCTATGATGTTAAGTCCCATAGTGCTCAGAGCCATTTGAACGAATCCTCATACAATTTCCATATTTTTGTAGTCTTGGTCATGGATTTGCTTTGGACGAAGAGTTGCAGACTTGGTTGCAGTCATGGTGCCGAAGCACTCCGTCTTCAGGCCACATGTGGCCCATCGGGACCATCCGACCGCTGTGTCATCCTCATTTGAGGATACGTATAGGAGGGGCGTGTGGTCAGCATACCTCTGTCCCTGTCTTTATGATGGTTTTCTTTGACCGGAGCCGCTAGTATTCGGTAGAGTAGCTCCTTAATTGGCAACACGAGGCTGAGTGCACCTCGAATAATGACAGCAGCGCATGGCTGCTGGATGGTGACCCATCCAAGGACCGGCCATGCCCGATAGCGCTTAACTTCGGTCGTCTCACCGGAACCGGTGTATTCACTGCGGCAAGGCCGTTGCATATGGTGCCGAAGGTAACGTAAAAACAGTTTTTCGTAACAACGTGATAAATTTATTGAGTTATTGTGCTTATTTGTGAACCAATAAACAGTTTACATACGTTTTTCCATCTGTTTCGTTTTCGTTTGACTGCCCCTTATGTAACTGCAACCATGGTCGCTGCCTCTCTTGCCGCTTTTGTGCAATACATTTCCATAAATCCTCCGCTTTATCTATACACATTACGTTACTTATCCGCGTACCTTACATGTTGCGTTTAAAATTCAAGAAAAAGTTTAGTCTCTGACTTTTTCCCCGTAGAAGCATGGTTGCACTCGGATGTTGTTGCACTTCAACGTACATGGTTTCCTATGTTCTGACATTTTCGGAATGAGAAGTATCTGACTTTGAGAAAAAAATAAACAAACAAATTTTCTTTGTCTGACGTTTTTGCAGTTTGTTGCTGCTGCTAAGTGTGCGTGTCAGTGAATGTGTGTACAAACACGAGAGCTTGCAACCTAATCTATTTTTAAGCCTATTTGTCTTTGCAAGCTGTTACTCTTCGACAGAGGCGCTTTTTGTGCAGCGCAGTGTTGTTTCTGTTGTTCTCGGCGCCGCTTCTTGTTGCCGCAGCTGTTAATCGTTGCTTCCGAAAACAAAGGCGAGCTCGCGCCGGCACACAATGCCTCTGAGCGGATGGATATCGCGGTGCGCCGCGTTTATGCGAACGCTGGCAGCTGTTCCCCACACGGCTCCGTGTAACTGTAATCACCCAATGTCTGCGCATCATGCACCTGTGGCTTAAAAAAATAAACAAGTCATGGAATATCTAACACATGGCAGACTTTTGTTTTTACTAGTCTGAGGTTTCACCTTAACAACATTTCTAGTGCAATTATGAGCACAATGAAAGATAACCAGTGTTCAGAGGATCTAATTTCATTCAAGATTCATACAAAATATTTGTAATTACTTCCTATACGCACCGAGGAAGGTTAAACATCCCCTTGCAAAAATTTATCAATGACTGTGCTGGTAAACGTTATTTGATACAAAGAGAGCTAAGTAAAACTGAACGTACTCAGACATTGCTCTCTTTACTTATTCTGATCGACACTAAACTGATACACAATATTTTTAGCGCAAGGTAATCTCTCAACAATTTCTACAAAAGAATGGCCCTGACTAACAATAACCTATATCTTTCACGAATCACGTACCTCACAAAGATCTTCGTTACTCGAACTACTGCAGTACAGTGAGCACCAATACTGCCAGCTAAATAAAAGGTTCTAACTACTGAAGGCACTAACTACTGATGGGCATAGTTAGCAAATGAAAGATTTTGATGGAGAACAAACAATGTATTTACTTTAATAGTGTTCAAAAGTCATTATATATCAGTTCATGACATCAGGTCTTACAAATTTCGTTTTTCTGAAGGACACAAGTCTAGATCGTCCTATCTCAAAACTCCGCCATCTCTCTCCCCACATCCACCACTGCTGAGGCTCACCTCCAACTGCGCAACGCTACGCGCTGTTCACATCCAACTGCCCTACACTACAATAGCGAATATTAAAACATGCCAGCCAGCCACAGACTGCACACAGCACAGTCAGTGATTTTCATACAGAGCGCTACATGGCATTAGCAACATAAAAACTTAAACAGCATACTTACGAAGGTTGCATTAACAATTTTAGTGAAAGTGGACTTGGAACTGAAAATACCATCGTCAGTCAAAAATAGTATTCCTGAATGTAATATCATATTTAAGCCATTATGTACAGAATATGTTCATATAGTTCATGAGATACATGTAGTTTCTGGGGAACGCATTCGCAAACGGACAAAGTCCTTATTTTACTCTACCTTCATGCCCTTACCAAGTGACAATGAAATGGGAAAGAACGACGCTGATGTAGTAAATTGTACCTACCTCGTAAGCAGAAATCCCGGAATGGGGGCGAACGTATTCCTGGTATTTTTAAAAGGTTTCTAACATATGTACAGCGTCCGCCTGATTAGCTGGGATGCCGGCACGGAAACTCAGGGTGTTCGGTGAGAGGGTTAGCTGCCCTCTGTAATAAAACAAAAAAAAACGTAAAAAACTGAGTTAATGGACCAACGACGAACTGTAACGGGTGTCCTGCGACGTCCGCACCGAGCAGATGAAACGAACAAAATGAGAAAATGAGACTACACAAAAAAAAGCTGGGTGGTAACGTGCTCACCTCCCATGCAAGCAGGCCTGGGTTCGGTTCCCGGCTGGGGTGGAGATTTTCTCGGCTCGGGGACTGCGTGTTTTGTTACTATCATCATCATTTCATCCTCATCACCGGCGCGGAAGTCGCCCAATGTGGCGTCGAGTGAAGTAAGATTTGTATTTGGCGGCTTAACCTCCCCGAATAAGGGCCTCCCGGCCAACGATGCCATATGTTCATTTCATTTACCTATGTACAGCGACATCACGGTCAAAATGCCGTGATAGTCTTCGATGGGTACTCCACAGAGGAAAATACGAGAAGCACAAAAAGCTCTTAAAGAGTTCGTCGTTCCCGGCTTACAATCTTGTGTAGAAGTTCTCTTCGGTGTTACTAAGATTCCACTGAGTGGCACAAAATTGTTATCGAATGATAGGGAAAATTCCGCTTCATCTCATTGCTTCAGAAGGTGTTTTAGTAAGCACAAATGGTTACCAAGTTGGCAATAAAAGTTACAGATGATACAGACTTGCTAATTGTGAAAACTGACATTTCCTTGTCTTCTGAACACGATCCTATTGCTGTAATTGGAGAGGAGACTGATCTTTTAGTTCTGGGGACGCCTTTAAACGCCAGGCAGTGTGTTCTTTTTAAAATCTGGAAGGAGTAAAATAGGAGATGCGCTGTATTTCAAAACATCTTTCAGCTATAACCATATTGTGGAAAACCTATTTCGCCACGCGGTAGGTGGTCGCGATACCACCTCCGCTCTGTTTGGACGGGGAAAAACTGAATTCTGCTCCGAAAGCGAGAGTGATGCTTCCCACAATAAAAGGGTTTCCATTTTCGATTATACAGCTGCAGAAAACGAGATGATTTCGGAAGCAACTGAAAATTTCCTAGTAGCACCTTATGAAGGCGTCTCGGACACTTCTACAGATAATATCTTCGCTTCTCTAAAGCTCCTACAAACATCAAATTCGATTTGGCTCGCCTAGCTCGAATAAAGGATGCACTTTAGTCTCATTCATATAGAATTTATTAGCAAAATCAGAGGTGGGTGGCGTATGAAAAAGTAGGCCAGGAAGACGGTTATTGGTGGTCTTACTCCAGTGCCTATGAGTAAAACCCTGCTCCACAGGCATTGCTGAATAAAATTTATAGTCAGTTCATAAATACTAGTAGCAACCAATGCGGCTTCAAAAAAGTAAGACTTCGATCCTCCTTTGGGAGGATTCAAATCACGTGTTAATGCAACAGAGGTTGAAGTCAATATGGAAGAAGACAAGCTAGCTGATTCACTGCATAATCTTAGAAGTGGTGAATTGTACATATTAACCACAGCTAGCCTAAACAACAGAATCTGATAAATTTTTAACTTAAAATTTTGTGTGTATCATTAAAATTAGCACCCATTTTTAAACTGTATTTTGTTGAAATATATGTATATGTAAATGTTTTGAAAACTCTTTTTTTTTTATTCTTATTCAAAAATACTTATTCCCCAGAAATCACAAGAACCTCAGGAACTACATGAATATATTGCATACATAATTGCATAAAGATGATATTACATAACGGAATACTATTCTTGATTTTGCTTACTATTTTAAGTTTCTATTCCCCTTTCGCTTCGAAGTCTCTCGGCGGGTGTAAGAAGAAATTACAAGTCATAAATATGAATCTTGAAGAAAATTGAATCCTCTACAACACTGATTATTATTCGTAGTACCCAAAACTGCACTAAAAGTTACTGAAATTAAACTACTACCGATCCTCCTCAACACCGGTTATTGTTGTTATACACAAATCTTCACTATCAATCGTCCACAACACTGGTTATTGCTCGTTATACGCAAATCTTCAATATAATGTTCCTGACAAGGAACGACGCTACTATTCTCTTAACTACATGTTCTTAACATATATGCAAATTTACACAGCCTCGTATCTGAGCAGCTACTCCAAATAAATTAAGATTCTATATGCAGTGCAACAGTCCGACGGATTTATATTGTAGTGAAAGGCATGTAATGGTTGCGAGAATTGGACTTCCGCGCAATGAACGCAGATCTACGTTCTACCGAACCTAAGATTATGTTTTGTGGGCTCTCTGCGAAGGAAATGAAGAAATCGGACCTTTGAGAGGAGGCCAGAGATTGTATTGTTGTGAGACGTCTTTACGGTGTATAGCAAACGTAAAAAATTTTTTTGCACAAAATGAAATCCAATAACCAATATCAAGTATTCAAGATGTGTGTATCTCCATACCGAAATTAGTGAATTATCACGGCACAGATATTACGAGACGTAGATCGCTCGGAGTTGAAGTTTGGAACTATACTGCGAATCTGCATTTTCCACGGTCAGAATTCGTCGAGAGATCCAAATTAATAAACTTTAAATTCCTAAACTGTTGGACCTATCAACCAGATTCATCAAACAATACAAAAATAGCACAAAGTTGTGACAAACGATCTGCGTTGCCAGTAAATGTTTTAGAGACTTCAGGCGGAAAAGATAACGACGCAGCTGCGGAATACAGCTCTTGCTTTCCTGTGGTATTTAAAATGAATTATTTATATTTTCCTGGTTTTCAGGAGAGTGAAGATAAAAGCAAATAAAGAACTTAGCTAAACCAACTACAACGAGCAACTAAACTGTTAATTGAAACGAAAGGACATATGAAGAATATTTATTAATAATAATAAATAAATAAATATTTTCGACTAACTAACCAATATTAACAACAGGAGGAGGTATTCGACTTAAAACAAAAGGATAATGTAAACAAAATATCTGAAATCAAAATTTTCTCCACCTTTTGCAGTCTACAATGCTGTTGTTATTGGGTTACGTCGCTTGTGTTGCGTTCACCTCTTGCTGCCCTCATGTGAATGAACTTACTCTGTACTTAGCCGTGTGACATTATCGATTAGGCTATGCTAAGATCGATCCATCATTTCGCAGTTATCAAAGACATGAACTGTGAGGTGGGTATATACAGGGTGTCTCTCCTAAGAGTCTTCAGGAGCATTATCTCTGGTATTTGATCAGTTGTTTGTAGTTTAGTTTTTGTAGTGTGTAGCTGAAGTCAGCCCAAACAAATTAGAGCTAGTCACGTATCTCATGCCACGCCCACGTGGACGGAAAGCGTCGGTTTGTTTTCCGTTGCAAACCAAGGGATTTTACGTCGTCATTGGCCAGAGCGCTCCCAGATTAGTTTCCGCTCCATGACGCAGGGTGATCCCGCTCTTTGCTCCCGGGAGGTGGGGGAGGGGGGGGTGTAGCAGGGAGCACTTGACTTTTCGCTTGACAGTGACAGCCAGGCGGCGCTGTGTAAAGCTGGCTCAATCTTCTTTTATGGTATACTGTCGTAAATAGCAGACAGCAACTGAAATTGTTTAGTCACAAGTATATCAATAATCTGGAGATCACTTTGGGATATGCATACCAAAGGAACCGTAAAAAGGAACCACAATTCTGATTACATTTCGCCGACTGTTGTGGCCGAGCGGTTGTAGGCGCTTCAGTCCGGAACCGCGCCGCGAGGCAGGTTCGAATCTTGCCTCGGGCATGGATGGGTGTGATGTACTGAGGTTGGCTAGGTTTCAGTAGTTATAAGTCTAATTGACTGATGATCTCAGATGTTAAGTCCCATAGTGCTTAGAGCCATTTGTACCATCTAATTACATTTAATGAAGAGCTTATTATAGTAGTTTTAATTGCAAACAGATGATCGATTTCAAGAAAACATTGAAAGTAAATTAAAAATGAACAAATGAATGTAAATACAAACAAAATACGAAAGTTAATGGATGGTGACAAACTGGAAGACAAAGCAGGAAAACTAAACAACACAGAAAATATACGAAATTAATCCAACTCAGAATTCTAGAATTGCTTTCTACATCTACTTACTTTTCTTTCCGTAAGAGCTTCAATGTTTGGAGTGATTGTTTCAGCACAGCTCACTCTCAAAAAACATTTCAGATGGTAATACGGTATGGAGCATATGAGTCTTGTTTTACGCAATTTCAGTAGATAAAAGAACTGCTCACAATTGTAAGTTGATCCGAACAGACTAAGTACCTGTGCTGCATGTCCATTGAGTATTCGGTAACGCTTCTGTGACAAATGTTTGTGAAAATCTCTTAAAATCTTTCTGCTCTGATGCTTGTCTTTCAATTCTGAATCGCAATGAAGATCTACGATTTTCATCTGACGAGGGTGGCTTACAAAATCGACATCCGCAGCATACAGAGTAGAAAAATCTCGAAGCGCGGAATATCAGTGGATCTTCAAATTCAGTACGTAGTTTTCTTTAAAGATCTGAGTACTCTCCAGAATCTGCATTAATGGCAAAGTTTGTTAGTGCTGACAGATTCGTAAAGTGAGAGGTTATTCTAGCCATCAGTTGCCATTCACAGAACAACATCTTGAATGTCTTTATTTTTTCACAGATATGGATGATGAGAATATCCTTCCCTTGAAGTAACACACAAGCCTTGAAGACGCCCTATCACATCAGCTAAAAAGGCGAAATCACGAATCCATCTACCGTCTGTTAAGGTACACTTCCTCCCTTTATCTCCATGAATAGCGATATTCCTGGGCAGTTCCATGAAGCTCCAGAACTGACTTGCGCCATAGGATGGTGGGGTTTCGGATTTCGTTGGATAGGTCGGGAGTCCACTAGACGTAGCAAGTGGCTACACGAGTAGCAGGGGTTGTGCGGCGTGGACTGGGCGGTTTTTTAGGTTAGATGGCCTCGAGCAAGTACAGAAAGGGCAACAGCCTCAAAGGGTGCGGGGCAAAGTCAGGACATGAGGGGAACAAGCAGCAATCGGTATTGTAACTGTAAACTGTCGAAGCTGCACTGGTAAAGTACCGGAACTTCAAGCGCTGATAGAAAGAACCGAAGCTGAAATCGTTATAGGTACAGAAAGCCGGCTGAAGCCAGAGATAAATTCAGCTGAAATTTTTACAAAGGCACGGATGGTGTTTTGAAAGGATAGGTTGCATGCAGCCGGTGGTGGCGTGTTTGTCGCTGTTAGTAGTTGTTTATCCTGTAGCGAAGTAGAAGTGGATAGTTCCTGTGAAATAATATGGGTGGAGGTTACACTCAACAACGGAGCTAGGTTAATAATTGGCTCCTTTTACCGACCTCCCGACTCAGCAGCATTAGTGGCAGAACAACTGAGAGAAAATTTGGAATACATTTCACATAAATTTACTCAGCATGTTATAGTCCTAGGTGCAGATTTCAGTTTAGCAGATATAGACAGGGACACTCAGATGTTTAGGACGGGTGGTAGGGACAGACCATCGAGTGACATTATACTGAGTGTACTATCCGAAAATTACCTCGAGCAATTAAACAGAGAACCGACTCGTGGAGATAACACCTTGGACCTACTGATAACAAACAGACCCGAACTTTTCGACTCTGTAAGTGCAGAACAGGGAATCAGTGATCATAAGGCCGTTGCAGCATCCCTGAATATGGAAGTTAATAGGAATATAAAAAAAGGGAGGAAGGTTTACCTGTTTAGCAAGAGTAAAAGAAGGCAGATTTCAGACTACCTAACAGATCAAAACGAAAATTTCTGTTGCGACACTGACAATGTTGAGTGTTTATGGAAAAAGTTTAAGGCAATTGTAAAATGCGTTTTAGACAGATACGTGCCGAGTAATACTGTGAGGGACGGGAAAAACCCACCGTGGTTCAACAACGAAGTTAGGAAACTACTGCGAAAGCAAAGAGAGCTTCACTCCAAGTTTAAACGCAGCCAAAACTTCTCAGACAAACAGAAGCTAAACGATGTCAAAGGTAGCGTAAGGAGGGCTATGCGTGAAGCTTTCAGTGAATTAGAAAGTAAAATTCTATGTACCGACTTGACAGAAAATCCTAGGAAGTTCTGGTCTTACGTTAAATCAGTAAGTGGCTCGAAACAGCATATCCAGACATTCCGGTATGATGATGGCATTGAAACAGAGGATGACAAGCGTAAAGCTGAAATACTAAACACCTTTGTCCAAAGCTGTTTCACACAGGAAGATCGCACTGCAGTTCCTTCTCTAAATCCTCGCACAAACGAAAAAATGGCTGACATCGAAATAAGTGTCCAAGGAATAGAAAAGCAACTGGAATCACTCGACAGAGGAAAGTCCACTGGACCTGACGGAATACCAATTCGATTCTACACAGAGTACGCGAAAGAACTTGCCCCCCTTCTCAACAGCCGTGTACCGCAAGTCTCTAGAGGAACAGAAGGTTCCAAATGATTGGAAAAGAGCACAGGTAGTTCCTGTCTTCAAGAAGGGTAGTCGAGCAGAGGCGCAAAACTATAGACCTATATCTCTGACGTCGATCTGTTGTAGAATTTTAGAATATCATGTCGTTTTTGGAAACCCAGAATCTACTCTGTAGGAATCAACATGGATTCCGGAAACATCGATCGTGTGAGACCCAACTCGCTTTATTTGTTCATGAAACCCAGAAAATATTAGATACAGGCTCCAAGGTAGATGCTATTTTCCCTGACTTCCGGAAGGCGTTCGATACAGTTCCGCACTGTCGCCTAATAAACAAAGTAAGAGCCTACGGAATATCAGACCAGCTGTATGGCTGGATTGAAGAGTTTTTAGCAAACAGAACACAGCATGTTGTTATCAATGGAGAGACGTCTACAGACATTAACGTAACCTCTGGCGGGCCACAGGGGAGTGTTATGGATCCATTGCTTTTCGCAATATATATAAATGACCTAGTAGATAGTGTCGGAAGCTCCATGCGGCTTTTCGAGGATGATGCTGTAGTATACAGAGAAGTTGTAGCATTAGAAAACTGTAGCGAAATGCACGAAGATCTGCAGCGGATAGGCACTTGGTGCAGGGAGTGGCAACTGACCCTTAACATAGACAAATGTAATGTATTGCAAATACATAGAAGGATCCCTTATTGTATGATTATATGATAACGGAACAAACACTGGTAGCAGTTACTTCTGTAAAATATCTGGGAGTATGCGTGCGGAACGATTTGAAGTGGAATGATCATATAAAATTAATTGTTGGTGAGGTGGGTAGCAGGTTGAGATTCATTGTCGAGAGTCCTTAGAAAATGTAGTCCATCAACAAAGAAGGTGGCTTAGAAAACACTCGTTCGACCTATACTTGAGTATTGCTCATCAGTGTGGGATCCGTACCAGATCGGGTTGACGGAGGACATAAAGAAGATCCGAAAAAGAGCGGCGCGTTTGGTCACAGGGTTATTTGGTAACCGTGATAGCGTTACGGAGATGTTTAGCAAGCTCAGGTGGCAGAGTCTGCAAGAGAGGCGCTCTGCATCACGGTGTAGCTTGCTCGCTAGGTTCGGAAAGGGTGCATTTCAGGATGAGGTATCGAATATATTGCTTCCTCATACTTATACCTCCCGAGGAGATCACGAAAGTAAAATTAAAGAGATTCGAGCGCGCACGGAGACTTCCAGACAGTTGTTCTTCCCGCGAACCATATGAGACTGGAACAGAAAAGGGAGGTAATGACAGTGGCACGTAAAGTGCCCTCCGCCACACACCGTTGGGTGGCTTGCGGATTTTAAATGTAGATGTAGAAGTACAACTGAGAAGTCGAAACTCACAATGATAACGTAAATCTCCGTGTTCAAACCCGACATCGTCCATAAATGCTTTGAACGAGCAATGATTGAATCCTTTTGCTCGAGTAGAATTAGTGACTTTCACACCCGAGTTTATTACATTATTCAGTTTTACGCTGTTAGAACACAAATGTTATTGATGAATCAGGCAATGTATAGGGATAAACAGATCATGATTCTACTTTTTTTCTGGACGCGCCCAAGTGAGCCACTGATTTTGCCAGTCATAGCTGGAGCACCGTCTGTTGCTATGGAAGTTGGTACGGTAATTCCCACGAGAGTCCATACTTTTCCATAACAGCTTCAATTCTATCGAACATGTCTTGACGTGTTGTTGTGGCCTTCAGTAGGATGATATCTAACATCTCCTCGCGAACTTCCAGCATTTTGTTTACTGTCCTGATGAAAGTGACAGGATGTGCTTTGACTTACAAGTGAAGAGTGTTCTGGCGAAACCACAAACGCCGAAACCAAGATGCGAAACGGTAGACCAGAGAAGGCAGTGAGGAAACGGCGGCCAATGGCACACGGAATCGGACCGTGCCACCCCAGGGGAGCCCCCTGCAACAAATGCATATAATCGAAGCTCCTGCTAGCCTCGGCCGCTCAAATCGGCCCGTCTGCAACGTGATTAGTGCTACGCTGTCAAATTGTCATGTTCTGTATCAAGTGTTTCCATGGACTCTATGTGTAGCACGATGTACTTTTTTCATATTGCCTCTCGCTAGCGACATTTGCTATAGTTAAGTATTGTCAGTTTCTTTCTCAAAATAAAACCAATAATGTTATTTGTTTGAGTTGTTGTATAGCATTTCTAGAGCTGTACATCCCGTGGGCACCCTATTACCGACGAGTGGATAAGGCTCCACAAAAAGAATCATCCAAAGACAGAGAAAATGCGACACTTTTATTAATAAACATTGTCAGCTGAGCCTCCACGTCTTCTGCTAATTCCTCACTTCGTCATATTTCAGAGGCTCGAGGAAGTAACACGGACTGTAACTGCGGGTCCAGTTGTGGGCACATTCCTTCCACAGCTATTACAAGACATTCTTTGATAAAATTCACTGTCAACAGATGGCTTTAAGTGCACAGATATCTGATGAGAAATTCTGTAGCTAATTCTCAGAGAAGAGGCTCTTCCAGGATGACCAACGCCTGCAAATAATATGAATTACATTTATCAAATAATGTCAGTAGCAGCAGCTGTCAAAACTGACTTGGTAATGATAGAAATGAAACAATTTTATCTTATTCCTTCAATTACCAACGTATTACAAACAAAGTTTACTAAACAGTGACTTTCTTCGTCTGAAAAGCTGTCTTTCAGTTCAAGGATTATTTAATAGCCGGCCGTTGTGACCGAGCGGTTTTAGGCACTTCAGTCTGCAACCGCGCGACCGCTGCGGACGCAGGTTCGAATCCTGCCTCCAGCTTGGATATGTGTGATGCCCTTAGGTTAGTTAGGTTTAAGTAGTTCTAAGTTCTACGGGAGTGCTGACCTCAGATGTTAATTCCCAAAGTGCTCAGAGCCATTTGAACCACTTGATTATTTCCTTTCGTTCGTCGTCGGTATATTTATTATACTATGCCGCGCGATTTGCAGAATAACGACATCGTAATGTAATTTCTTTCAATGGTTTAATACTTAGTAACACACTAAACATTTTACACGAACAGCGTGTTAAGTGAAAGAGGTATCCACCATCTCACGCAGCATTAAAACTAGGCAGTGCTGAGGGCCCGCTGTTAGAGCTATTCGGTGCTTCTGCCGTGTCTTAAGGCACTGAAGGCTGTGACTGGCGGCCGAGATGTTTCCATTGGTCTCGCCTGCGTCACTGTGTCTACGTTTCGCGGCTCTGCGCTCTAAATCGGCTTTGATGAACGACTCTGGTCTACTGCGATATTTCCTTAATCGAAATGTGTGAAAAGGGACAGAAAAACTAGAAGAATAACCAATACTTCAACAGCGACAGCGCTCCCCTGGGCCACGCTGACTGGTAACGTCAAGAATGCAGCGCTGCTGGTAAGTAAACCTATCCAAGGGATACACTTCGATTATGATAAGATTTGAGTATGTAGCAGTGCAGAGCAAAATAAGAGATATAGTTTTATGTGTGCCCATACGGGCGTTAAGGAAGTGAATCACCCCTATAAAAAAAGTGTACAATGAATATCGTTGATTGTATATATATATATACCCCCTCGCATTCTGACGGATTTGCGGACAGCTCAGCATAATTTATGGTGTCAGTTCCTTCAAGGACTTCCTCATCAGTCGAGTCCTTATCCCGTTGTGTTGCGGCACTTCTGCGTGCTCTCGGGGGCCCTACACGTTATTAGGCAGTTGAGGTGTACCAGTTTCTTTGGCACTTCAGTATGTGTATATACATACTGCCAAAAGAACTGGTACAGGCATGGGTGTTCAAATACAGAAATATGTGAAGAGACAAGTCACGTCTCTGCGGTCGGCAACGCCTATATAGGACAACATGCATCTAGCGCAGTTGTTAGGTCGTATGCTGCTACTAAAATGGCAAGATTTAAGTGAGTTTGGAAGTGGTGTTATGGTCGGCATACCAGCGACGGGACACAGCCTCTCCGAGGTAGTGATGAGGTGGGGATATTCCCGTACGAACATTTCACGAGTGTCCCGTCAGTACCAGGAATCCGGTAAAACGTCTAATCTCCGACATCACTGCAGCCGAAAAAGAACGGGGCCAACAACAAGAGAATAGTTCAATGTGACAGAAGTGGGACCCTTCCGAAAATTGCTGCAGGTTTCTATGCTGGGCCACGAACAAGTGTCAGCGTGCGAAACATTCAAAGAAACATCATCGAAATGGGCTTTCGGAGCCACAGGCCCAATCGTGTTCCCTAGACGACTGCGCAACAGAAAGCTTTACGCCTCGCCCGGGACCGTCAACATCGACACTGGACTATTGATGACTGGGAACATGTTGCGTGGTCGGACGAATTTCGTTTCAAATCGTATCGAGCGGATGGAGACAACCTCATGAGTCCATGGAGCCTGCATGTCAGCAGGGGACTGTTCAAGCTTGTGGAGACTCTGTAATGATGTTGGGCGTGTGCACTTGGAGTGATATGGAACCTGATATTTCTAGACATGTAACACGTACATAAACATCCTGTCTGATTATCTGCATCCATTCGTGTCTATTGTGCATTTCGACGAGCTTGTGCAATTCCAGAAGGACAATGCGACATCTCACACGTCCAGAATTGCTACAGAGTGGCTCCAGGAACACTCTTCGGAGTTCAAACACTTCCGGTGGCCACCAAACTTCCCAGACATGAATATTATTGAGTATATCTGGGATGTGTTCAGAAGAGATCACCAATCCCTCGTACTCTTATGGATTTATGGACAGCTCTGCATAATTTATGGTGTAACTCCCTACAGTACTTCATCAGTCGAGTTCATGGCTCGTTGTGCTGCGGCACTTCTGCGTGCTCCCGGCGTCCCTACACTGTATTAGGCAGGTGACGTGTAGCAGATCCTTTGACTCTTCACTATCAATATTTATCGAAAAATTCACTTTTTTCGAAGCACCCTTCCTATCCTATTTTGCTTTCCATTACATTTCACTAACAGCAGAACATGTACCATCGCTAATACAAAATTCAGTCGTATATGATGAAGTGCTATTCCAAAGTTACATTTGTCAGAAGTAAGCTAGAAATGTCTCTGTATTGCTGTATGTGCGCTCGATATGTATCCACTTCAATGCCTGTTGTCAATTTGGGATCTTTAATAAGTCTTACCCATTGAAATGTATTCTAAATTCGTGTTCTACGTATATTTTACTATATAAACATGTATTTTTGGTTCATGAAATATGAAAATCTTGTTTTATTTGCGTTTTCCTTTGAGATAATTTTTCTAGTTGTAAACTTTTCGAATATAATTACGGTATATTTGAAACTATCTGTAAGCTATAGTTGTAAGATTACTATAAATCTGTACCGTAATGAGAAACTGCAGAATTGTTCAGATAAATGGAAATGCCGAATGGCGCATTTAAAAAAAATGACTTTTCTGACAGATATGTCTGTACTGTTGTAACATACATTAAAAGCCCTAAAGCCCTAATAGCTTTTGAGCTGTTATTTGAAGTTTTGTATAACTGTTACCGTTTCAATATTGTTCATGCAAAATGTTAAACTTAGTTTTCTTTTCAAATGGATGTTTCGGCCTCTTAACAGCTTTATGGGCAAATAAAAAGAAAAAGTGTCTCTCATTTTTCTCTACACAACAACATATTCGTAGCCATTGAACATTGAAGTGTATCCCTTGGGTAGGTTTACTTGTGAGTCGCTGCTGGACTGTTCGTTTATAATGGGAAATAAACAGATATTTTCTGTTGACACTGGGCGTCACATGAAAGACATGACGAGCTGTAATTGTTTGGGCTGATTCCAGCTCAAGGCAGAAACGAAATTGCAGATAACTGCCAAAACACCAGGGAAAATGCACCCGACGACTCTTACCAGAGACGGCCTATAAATAAATGAGCGGATTAAGGGGGGGGGGGGGGGGGACAGGCTAGTCACAGAGTGAGATAGGGTGGGTAAGTGAGTAAGAAGTGAGTCTCTGGAAGCAGCTGTGGTTACTCACATACAGAGTCTCGCTGCGAGATTGGCCATGCCCATGCGCACACACACAGAGGACAGTGTGTGGACTCTGCGTCTGGACGCAAGGTGGCCAGTATGGAGACGGGAGCCTTGTCCATTGGTAGCAGCTCCACAGGAACCGATTATGGTGCATAGATATGGAATGTGTCTTCCGTGAATAAAGAATAGTGCAACTGGGCATTGGCGAAGGGTACGCTACCTCCTGTGTCCAAGACTAAGCGCCTGCAAGTCTCGCTTCCCGCGAAGCAGACCGGAACAGCGGGCCCCGGACCGAGCAGGGTCAGCTTGGCCGGTCGTCCCGGAAACACAGACGCTTCCCAGAGACCACGTGGAGGCGTCCACGTCGCCGCAAGAGGTCGCTACAGCGGCGGACCTCTTTCCTTTCGCTCGACACGTGACTAAAAATAGAGCCAGCCATATCCTTGCGCCGAGCACTATTTAGGGTGGCGCAGGAGCCTGGAGAGGTGCGTCTGCCCTGCCCCCCTCTCTCCCTTTACGAGTCTTCTCCCTCCTTGGTCCCCCCCCCCTTTTCGTTTTTTCCTTCCTCCCTCCTTGTTCTTCTCCCTCCTCCAGGTCCCCCGCCCCCACCTGCCTTTGGCTCGGGAGTGTCATCTTTGTGCCGCCATTTTCATGCAGTGTTTTACAGTGAGTGTTCCGTGTTGCGGTTTTTTGGGAAGTGTTGCGAACGGCCATCATACTGTCCCTGGGTGTGCTTTTTATCTCTTGCGAACAGAAACTAGGCTGTCGCCATGTTTTTTTAATTGTGTGTGTACTATGTTACTTGTCTGATTCCTGTGTCTTGTATTAACATTGCCAACCCCTTTTGTTTTCTGTTTTAACTTTCCGCATTTTACACTTTAAGTCACCGTTTTATCGCCTGTTTTTCTTGTTTCTTTTCTTCTTCTATTTTTTAAAAAAGCCTGTAGGCTGTAGACCAGCGTATTAAGCTGCTGCCAGCAGGCCCCCCCTCGGGGGGAATTGAAAATCAATAAAGAAAAAAAAAACCAGGAGAGGCAGTTCACGCCATGCAAGCCCACTAGTGTCATCGTAGCCGCCGCGTCATCGTCCACCGCCGCCAGCGTACCGGAGCCATCCCCACGGGGCCTCTAATCGTCCTCGGACTCAGGTGACCGCAACGTGGACTCCTCGCCGCTCTTCACGAAACGCCCATGGCTTGGTTTGGTGGAATTGTATAGTTACTACAGACACTTTATGTTTGGAAGAATCTCTGATTTAGTTATTGGTGGGCTTAGAGAATCAGTCCAACCTCACGAGTATTGTTTCATAACTTTTGAAGAAAAATAAAACGCTATAGCTCATCCTCTGAGATATCGCTATCAGCAGATGGCGGATATATTATTACCCTTCGGAACGATCAAAAGGCGTTGTGAATATTTAAAGTGAGAGCGTCGCTGTGCGAGTAGTGGTGGTCTAGGGGCAGCATAATTGATTAGTAATCAAAATGTTGTTGGTCCCAAGTTCGAAACTCTCCAATGCTGAAAGTAGGCGAAGTTCTCCAGCGTAAGAATATACCCTAATTCTGCCAACGGCAGAAGGAGGAGCGGACAGACGTTCAGGGCACTCTCTCACCATTGGGGTGCGAAACCCCCCTAAAAGGCGGAATAATCAGCAAAGATCAATGGCATGAGGATGCAGTAGGCGATGGAAACCACTGCATTAAAGAGACAAAACGTGTATCCATAGGACATGTGGCCTGTAATAGAAAATTGTCATGATGATGTCTCCAGTGGGGAAAGATTCCGGACTAGTGCCCCAATCGGGACATGGAATATCAGCAGTTTGAACGTGGTAGGGGGAGTAGAAAACCTGATATGGAAAGCCTCAGTCCAGACGTAGCAGGAGTCAGTGAAGTGAAATGGAGAGAAGACAAGGATATCTGGTCAGCCCAGTATAGGGTAATATCAACAGTAGTAGTAAATGGAGAAGGAGGATTCGTTATGAACAGGAAGGTAGGGCAGAGTGTGTGTTACTGTGAACAGTCCAGTGATACATTTATTCTCATCAGAATGAACAGCAAATCAGCACCGACAAAAACAGTTCAGGTACAACTGCCAATGTCGCAAGCCGAATAGGAAGAGATAGAAAAATTGTATGAGAATATTGAACAGGTAATTCAGTACGTAAAAGGAGAATAAAAAGTAATAGTCATGGTGGACCGGAATCAGGTTTTAGGGGAAGGAGTGGAAGAAAGGTGGGCGTTATATACTTTTTTTCTAAGTCTTTCAGTTTATCTTACAGCATGCCAGTTACATGTGAGTAGTGGAACAGAGTATGTTATGCTCCAATCTGCATGCTGCCAAATTTATTAAATATAGCGGCCCAAGATGGTGGCGATAGATACAGCAATGTCACAGTGACGTCATGGCAGGAAGTTCAAATTTTGGTGGGAAAATAGGCCAATTGGGCTACCTCCACTAACCTAAATTCCTCCCCTTTCCCTCCCAACCCACCCCCCAGAAAATGGCGGGACATTCAAATTCCATCAAGACAATGCGACACCATATCTACCTCCACCAACCTTAGAAAATGGCTGGAAAATTGGTAACTTTGGCTACCCCCATTAGCCTGTCATTCGACCGCCACCTCTTCCTAGGAATTGGCGGTAAAAGTACTCAGACTACAGTTGATAGGATGGATGTATGTTTTTATTTTGCAGGCAGTCCTTATTTAATCAATTTGAGGCAGTACCACCATCCAGTGTGTTCACCACAAGGTCTGGAGTCCAACTGACCTAGTACACAGTACCGCCACCCCATGCCACTGTCCCTCCCGTGATATGATCCAAGATGGTCGTCTGGTAGGGGGGGGGGGAAATGGTGGGAAGCAATAGGACTCCTTAATCCAATCACGTGTTAGACTTCCGCCAGTAGAACGGTGGTATCTGGGAATGTCATTGCAGGGGATACAGGGCAGGCTCAGCACCTCTGGGACCTCAGTCTTGCTCAGTCAGCCAGCAGAACAAGAAGAAGAAGAACCATAAAGTATCAACAGCATTTGCAATCGAACACAGCTTTGAAGAACAGGAAGAAATCGAAAAGTAAGTATCCCAAATCACATCTTGCTATGTGGTTAGCATTATTATTATTATTATTATTATTATTGGTCGTTCCCACATCTTGGTCCATATGTAATGCTTCCTCATCTTTGTTCAAATGGCTCTGAGCACTATCTGACTTAATATCTATGGTCATCTGTCCCCTAGAACTTAAACATAACTAACCTAAGGACATCACACAACACCCAGTCATCTCGGCTTTGTTCAGCAGTAGCCCTTGACTTGTACAAGCGAACAGAGTCAAGTGGCAACATGCCGATTTCGGCCGCATCCGGACATGTAGCAACCTCAGTTGCCATCTTGTTGAGACCTGCACCAACTTCTGGACCTGGGCAGAACGACCTTCAGCTAGTCTGGACCTGTAGCGACCAAGTGGGATGCTGTAGCACGCACATCCCACTTGCTGGAGCAAGACAAGGAGCTGTTGTTGTCTGTCCGACTCATCGATTTGTGTGATGGCAACACGCGATCGGCTCCCGAGAGCCCAATCCTGCTGAAGGTTCCAAACAACAGCAAGATGGAGGACAGTACTGGTCACTAACATACGACCTATCCCAGCAGAACATCCCTATGCTAGTGCAGTCACAGAGTGTAAATTCTGTCGATAAGAAGGCATCATGTGTACCCATGCTTTTCAGTTCCACAAATAATTTAACTCCCAGTGGAACGAAACGTGTAAACGTTGGTATAGAAGCACACCATTGGGACTGAGATGCGAGAATAGAAATTGTAGATGCATCGAATGGTGTTCAAATGCCATTTCCGAGTTCGACTGGGACGAAATATGACGTGCAGAGCGCTACATCAATCAGCAGGTGACTACAGAATGGTATCAACTCGTTCTCTCCTACACATTCGTCTTACTGGTGTGACACTATCTATTATAACAGTGTGCACTATGTGGGAAATGGGGTGACAACTATGTTTATCTAAGCACGCCTCAGTTATGAACTTACGCGATCTGGATATTGCACTAAGTCTGCTTTGGAGAGATTGAATCGTTGATTGCCAAGTATAGACTCTGCACACAGTGATGTAAACTTTCTAAGTGTGCATAGTGTACATTTTGATGATATGAAGCATCACCTTTGTTTACACATAAACGCTGAATCTAAAGAGAAAGAGATTAAATGTGCGTCTGAAAAACCTGAGTACTGTGAGGTGTCCATTGACTTAAAGGAGATACATATGGAATATATTGCATGTCGGAAAGTTTTGTTTGGGAAGTACTGTACAGGTGCGAAGAAGATAAAGAAAGAATGTGATGATTTTCTGGAAATACTGAGTCCTATGTATGATATTTAAATAAATAGTGTATGCATATATAATCTCAAATAGTGATTGTGTTTTATTTCATACCTCTCTCATTACAGTCAAAGTATTACACTTATTAATATCCTTTTCAGTGCTACACCTACAATTATTATGCAGCAGACAATTACGTCAAACATCGCCTCACCATTTATTGACATAATGAATGATCAAGTTACTCTCTGTGTAGCCAATATAGCTGAGTCAGTTGAGTGATAGACCTATAGTGGCTATACATACTATTACTGTCCCTTCAAGTGTAATTTTCTATATATGTTAACAACTTGTCAGTCCCTGGGTTAGTTGGTATCACGGCAGGACAGGTGAAACAACTCATCACAAGGGCTTTGTTGTCGATGACTGGTTCTGTGAAAATGCAATAGAAGAATTGAAAAACATGTAGAATGGAATTCTCCTTCCTGATAAAATTCATGCAATTTGGTGTACGTCCATCCAGTTGTGGCAAGACTGATGTCCTTATGACTCTGCTAACACGTGTACATGTTTGTGTACTCTCAAACACACTGTTTCATCCCAAGTATCAGTTATTGCAGGAGATATTGGGCGGTGTAGATGGTGTTTCATACACGACATTCAGTGAAAGTACTGATATCCCTCCCCCACAAAAAGCAAAGCCAAACTCAGTCTCCATATTTCACGATGTTGTTGTTGCAAACCAAGACGAAATTCTAAAATATTTCTGTTTCGGTCGTCATATGGGTGCCGATGTATTCTATCTGAGCCAAACATATTCCAGAATCCTGAAACAGTTGATTAGGGATAATATAAACCTCATTATAGCCATCAAACACGTTAACCTTAATTTAAAACACATTTATTAGGCACAATAGTAACTGACATGTTGTTCAATGATTTTGTAAATATATGTGCTGATTGCTGGAATAATTCGCAGTATGGGTTTCTTGTTATTGATAAAAAACTGAGTGATGGTAGTTACAGCTGAAATTTTCATGAGTTTCTGCATATATAGCACGGTAAGAGAGGTTTGTACATCAGTATACGCTGCACCATGGACAAATTCGCTCGATTTCTAGTCCTCAACCCGAAAGGATGGGTGTATACTGAAAGAACATTCGCCTGTACATGGATGAGAAAAATCCGGCTATTGTGCGTAAAGTTGGAGGCATGCGCAAGGAACTAGAGACGTTGGTAAGAAAGTAGTCAACTGAAAAGGTCGAGGCTATTGAGGGGAAAAACATGTAGCGTTCCTTGTTGCTATGAAGGGGGAGCATGCACCTAGTAAGAAGAAGAAGAAGAAGAAGAAGAAGAGCAGAAATATAAAGCCTCATGCCGAGGAGATGTCTGACTAATTACGCCGGGATGTCAACGAGGCACAAATTGCTTCAAGCGCGGAAAGCAGTTCCAGATAAATTACACCTGCTGAGGCTAGGGTATATGGATCGACAGCAAACACTAAGAGAGACCTTTAAGCCAATAACTGAGTCCTTAAGATAGCTCTCAGCAAAAAAGAAACACACGAGGTAATGAGGGTGCTGCCATTGACGAATTCATTATCCTACACGCTCCTGGTCAGATAGATAGAACATTCGGCGTTAGCAGGGGAACACCTTACATCTTGGGGAACTCAATACAGAGGTATTTACAGTTTCAAAGGTGCAAAGAATGAATCCTAGAAATTATATATTGAAGGATATAAAGTTGAAGAAATTGTAGGCTGCTTCTACACCGAGGAATTGCAGTAAAGCTCAGAACCAGATGTTTTTCTCGTGGAGAAAGACATAAGACGTCGGGGAAGTAAATTAATAGCCAAATGGCTTAGTTTTCCTGCTTCACAAAACAGTTGCATTGACGCCAACGATTTGCTATTTAATGGGGGCGCACAGTCCACAACCACCGTAGTAGCATAACATTTATGCTAGGAGACGCATTAGAGGTGATGGTGGGATTCTAGACAAACTGCCAATGGAATTACACATCCCTGGACCTGAGACAGAGCTTCAGAAACGCTTGACACGAGGTGATAGGAGAGTTAATTTGCATGACGAAACGTGAATGGAACATGACATTCCATACCCTGTAAATAAAGATCTCTGAAGTCGTCACATTGCAGATAGGATTTTAACTGATAAGGCTAAGGTGATACAGAGAAGAAAGTATATTTGTTTAGGTCAACGCATCACTGTATTTGCAGTGGATACGACCATGAAAAATTAAATTGGGTTTAGGAGTGATGAATTTCAAGCAGTTATGAATGCTGCACGTTGTGCACAAAACAAGAAGAAGGACAAGGGCGGGATGCAGAGCTGAAAGGTGTAGTAAGATGATGATGAAGAAGAAGAATTCTACCTATACCCAAGACATCTGCCGGTTTTCTTCCATTTAACATCCCGGCCCTCTCCGCACTCTTGGCGGTAGGGTCCCTCCCTGGTGGTGCTGCAGCTATTGCCCGAACAGTCAGGAATGCGCAAACTCCCAAGAACAGTTAGAAGAGGCAAGTAGACACAACCGCATCGTGGAAGCCGCAGCCACCGGAAATGGCCTCTACTTGAAACCGTACAGGAAAGAGCTTGGTCTATCCCTAAATTAAAGAAAAAGCCCATTAGCTGTTCTATCAGATCAGCCAGTCACAAATACTGTTCTTCTTAAGTTTGATAGATACGAATTCAACATTCGAAATTTCCGTGGTGTGTTCATGCCGTATACATTTCTGAAGACTGTGTGGAAAATGGTGAATGTGACATTTAAATTCACAATGTTGCTGAAGGCCCTGGCATGCACTGCATATAATATGTTATGAATGATGCGGATACCCTATACTATTTCGACTTATTTGGTGACCTGCCACCGCCAGAAGATTCACACCGATACTTCACTCACGAAATTCACTACAATTATCGGTGCTATCAGGACTTTAATACATACCTGTAAGGACATCTGTGCATCATGCTTCACTTGACGTTTACAAAGAAGAAGGAGCATGCTGTATAAGGAGGAGCTTTAAACATTCCTTCATCATCTGAGGCTCAGATGCAATGTCATACACTTTGACGTTGAAAGAACGATCATCTGTATTGCATGCAAATTACATCCCGCCAATTGATTTCATCATTGGCGAATGGAGTATTGCATTGATTGGACTGGAGACGTACAACAGCATCCCAGGTATCACTGAGATTAACAACAAATTGCACCTGGATATGAATGGTGAAAATGACATTGTGGAAATACAACTGGATGCATACGATATCGAAGTTATACGAAGTCTTAAAACAGTCTGTAAAAGGTATTGAACTATGTGCAAACATCAATACTCTAAAATCTGAAATAAGGACTGTAAATGCAGCGATTGTCTTTAACCAGAAGGGTTCAATAGAGCGCCTACTGAGTTTCACAAAAGGGCAGGTTTTGATGAAGGATCCAAGTAAATTTTAAGTCAGATCAGACTGTGGACATACTTCCAGACAGCACAATCCAAGTCGAGTGTAACACTGCTACTAACTCATATCTCAACGATGACCTGATTCATATTATTTACGGTTTCTTCACCTCAGTTGCAGTGGGGTATAAGGTTGTTGAGCCCCGCTGCCAATGTAATATACCTTCCATTGACAGCTCAGACCCTAGACTATTTGGAGCTGCATTTTGTGGACCAAAATAAGTAAGTTGTTGATTTTTGTGGTGAAGAAATCATTGCACGATTACATCTAAGAGAGGATGGGCATACTGTATAAAACAAGTGCATGCAATCCACAGCACGACATGTAGCTACCGACCCCAAAGTGATAATGCGTGCGAATTACGAGTTGGCTTGAAACCTCCCAATGACATTCTCACTCCATATAAACAGTCAAGTGGAGTACGTTGAGAAAATTGTACGTCACGAATACTTCTCGCATTAATCTTAAGCCTCAACCACAATTAAGAAGAGCGATGAAATTAGGATTGCAATGCAGCACCAAGACGCACTGATGCTTCCATGCAAGAGTTTCATATATCTAGAGGGGTCATTCCATAGAACCGACAGCAGTGTTACAGTGGGATCAAAACTTACACGTAACGCCTTAGCATTCCTGTTCCAAGAGATACACTATGAACTCAATGTGTCTGTGATCGAAGCTACACGCAACGTCGGTATAACATCATCGCTGAAAACAAACGCCTCTGCATCACCTGTGGATTGGCATGGTTTAGAAAATGCTTGGTAGTTCATAGACGATCTGGAGGATAGAATAGTTGCAGAGTACAAGCGATTTACTGCATGTATACCTCTAAAAATGCTTATGGCCTACTTTGAGAACATGTGACAGATAATTGTGAACGCTAAACAGTAATTCATCCTGCAATGGAGTACAACAGATAATAACACATACATTCAAGGGGGTCGAGAAGAGAATGTGATCACAATCAGCAAGAAAATATGGAAAATCACCAAATCAGTGTATCAAACGAGGAGCATTTGAAGCTTTTAAAAGTCCCGAATTCCAGTAAATTTCTATCAATGACATTCCGCTCATAGGAGGTTTTCAAGTACCCAGCGTTACCAACTGGGAGCAGACACACATGGGCTTTTAAAATGTCTTCTCAGCTAGAGACACCTAGATTCATCATACTTGCATTTCTGACTGATAGAAGAGGTAATATAGTAAACGATTCCACCGTGCTCAAGAACTGCCAGTTAACTACTGCCAGAGTCTACCTGAATTCAGAATTCTACCCATATGACAGTTTACACCTACAGTGGTATGAAAATGTGTACAGTCCAGCACATGACATGTATGCACGTATTTGTGCTTCTTACTATGAAATTGCTGAAGGAGAGGGAGGAGAGTGTGTACACAATCTGTAGAAGTTTAAGGAACTTTCATTGATAATCGTGATAGACAGCTCGAAACAGAATGAGGTAATCAAGTCTGGACCTATAGAAGCGCGAATTGAATTTCAATCTGATTGGTTTCTGTCTTACCATTACATAATCTATCTGAAACCTGTCAGTATCTCCCGGCTTCCTCCATGTATACAGCCTTCGTTCATGATTTTTGAACCAAGTGTTCTGTGAAAAATTCTACCAGGCGGCTTCCTCTTTCATTTCTTAGCCCCAATCCATATTCATCTACTATGTTTCCTTCTCTCCCCTTTCCTATTACCGAATTTCAGTCACCCATGACTATTAAATTTTCGTCTCCCATCACTATCTGAATAATTTCTTTGACTTCATTATACATTTCTTAAGTTTCTTCGTCATCTGCAGAGCTAGTTGGCATATCGACTTGTACTACTGTAGTAGGGGCGGGCTTTGTGTCTATCTTGGCCACAATAATGCGTTCACTATGTTGTTTGTAGGAACTTATTCATTATTAAACGTACTCATGCATTCCCCTATTTGATTTTGTATTTATAATACTGTATTCGCATGACCCAATGTCTTGTTCCTCCTGCCACCGAACTTCACTAATTCCCACTATATCTAACTTTAACCTATCCATTTTACTTTTTAAAATTTTCTAAGCTGCTTACCCGATTAAGGGATCTGACATTTCACGCTCCAATCCGTATAACGCCAGTTTTCTTTCTCCTGATAACAACGTCCTCTTGAGTAGTCCCCGCCCGGAGATCCGAGTGGGGAACTGTATTACCCTAGGAATATTTTACCCAAGAGGACACCACCATCATTTAACCATATAGTAAAGTTGCATGCACTGGGGAAAAATTACGGCTGTAGTTTCCCCTTGCTTTCAGCCGTTCGCAGTACCAGCACAGCAAGGCCGTTTTGGTTAGTGTTACAAGGCCAGATCAGTCAGTCATCCAGACTGTTGCCCCTGCAACTACTGAAAAAGCTGCTGCCCCTCTTCAGGAACCACACGTTTGTCTGGCCTCTCAACAGATACCCATCCGTTATGGTTGCACCTACGGTACAGCTATCTGTGTCGCTGAGCACGCAACATGCAAGCCTCCCCACCAACGGCAAGGTCCATGGTTCACAAGGAGTGGGGGGGTTATACATACACAAACATAATGTGATAGTGGATATGGTTGTTTGTAAATAATAACCACAAAGATGTATGGTGACTAGTTTTTTTTCTTGGTTTATTCAGTTCACATAAATACAATATTGTTCTTGAGGAACAATATAACTCTTGATGTACTACGTAGTTTTTGATGTACAGTATAGTATTCTTGAGGTATAAAATGACTCAGCTATTCTAATGCAGAAATACTTTTTAACTTACACACTACAACAGTAGCACTGGTAAGAATTTTTTTTTTATAAATCTACCCTAAAAACTAATGCAGAGATACTTTCTTTACTACAACGTATTTCCACAGCACCAGTACCTTAACTTTATCGTAATTCTGATGGACTGTGCACGATTAGGATCTGATTTCAACAGTCCCCAATGGCAAAGGTTTTTACAATAACAATTATGATGGACTATTCTATTTATAAGACGCAAAACGGTGCACATATAGGTATACAGGATGAGTCGTAAATGAGGAAATATGTCGAGGACCGTATGCTGCTATGGGTAACAGGTGTCGTACTATTGCTAATTTCGTTCTCCTTTGTGTACTGTGTACGGTACGTAATACAACATCACCTGTTAATCATTGTGCGAGCTACCGACGAGCCCCACGATCACGACATGTCATTCGCCCATAGATACAACACATGAACCACCAATGAGCTGATGAGTGTCTGCCAGCGATTGAAAGATACTATAAAGAACAAATTCCATCGTAATGTAAGTGAAATTGTACCAGAACTTGTGAATCACTCGTTTCCGGCGGTAAGTGAGTGTACAGACCCATGTTAGGGAATGTGTGTCCAGTAAGCGGAAAGAGTGGTCATCGGCGGAAGTAAAACTGCAGCGTGCATGACGTGTTTACATCACCTCTGTACTGCTCACTCTGCCCGATACTCGCCGTGTCGACAGCTGCTAATGGCCGCGATTCAGTGTTACTACAGTAGCATGGCAAATTTCACAAACGATTCATACGCTGATATCCACCTCACCTGCGGGCTTGCAGATGGAAGAGCTGACATTGCAAGGCAACTGTACCACGAGAGATTTGCTAGCCGGTGCTTTCCATCTGCAAAAACGTTTTACTCTGTGGACAGGCGTTTGAGGGAGTATGGTGCATGTGTAGCACCTCCAGGATTTAGTGGTTGTGGCCGACCGTCGACATACAGTGCGGATGACGGTCAAAACGTGTTACAAACTGTTGCGGAGGATCCAATAATAAGCACCAGGTATCCCGCCACTGCAGTCAAAATGTCTCAATCTACTGTTATGCCAGTACTCCATAGAAACCATTAGCATAGCTTTCGCATGCAGAAGGTACAGTCATTATTGCCGGATGACTACTAGAGGAGGCTGGACATTTGCAGCTTTATTCTATGCTTCCAGATCCACGACCAGCATTTTCCACAAACAGTACTATTCACCGACGAAGCCTATTTCACGAAGGAGGGTATAGTGAATTCGCGTAATTGGCACGAGTAAGCAGAAGAAGACTCCTGCAGCACAGTGATACAAGGTTACCAACAACGATGCAGTGTCAATATCTGGTGCGGTATTATTGATCACTATGTCTTAGGGCCACATGTGCTACCACAAAGGCTTACAGGAAAACGATATCTGCGTTTTCAGAATGGTACATTGCCGGAAATGTTGGAAGACGTTATTTTGGCCTCTCGTATGAACGTGGTATATATGTATGATGGTGCCCCTGGTCACTTCAGCGGTACAGTGCGACACTTCCTGAACACTGCCTTCCCTTCGAAATGGACCAGTCGTGGAGGCCCTGTAGCAAGATCGCCAGACCTCTATCCACTGGATTCCTCTTTGTGGGGCTATCTGAAATCTGTGACTTATGAAGGAGAGGTTGATGATGTCAACACCCTTGAACGCAGAATACAACATGCCTGTGATATTATGCAAAAGATACGACATATTGGATCGTGTTTAGCAATCCTATCTGTAAAGAATTCAACTTTGCCACACATCCTGGCCTTCATTTCATACCGTACTTACAAACCACCACTGCCGGTTTTGGTCATGTGTTTCTATTTTCGTTTCGATTTGTACAGCTGTATTGTATTCGTTTGTATTAACTGACACATACCTGTCTAACTGTACTTTTTTATTCTGCATCTATGTATTTGTTTCTTAAAACTAAGTCTGAGACAAAAAAAAAACGAATTATAAAACATGCATGTACAGTAATGCAGCCTCTCTTCAAGTTCCTTTCCCTATGCCAACTAGCGACGATACATAATACCGGCGAGTGTAACTGATACGAGATAGATGAGGGCTCTGTCATTGCTTTCAGTGTCACCCTGACCGTCGCTTGACTCTGCATGTCTCGCCTATTCATGAGCAGCTAGACTACCTACAACACTCACATGTTGTCCCCTGTTGCCGATCTGTCCCCTTGGCCAATGTCAGCGCACAGTAACACCAAAAACCCCACTTTATATTTCCAGATTTTTACCAATCAATTGCACTGTCATTTATTGACATAGGAACATGCGGAAAACAAATTTATGTTTGTACCTCAGTGTGTGACAATTTGCACGACATATTTTTCCTCATTTATGGCTCACCATATATATATATATATATATATATATATATATATATATATATATATATATATATAAGCTACACATACGTTGCATATGAACAAATAAATCATTGTACAAATATATATTTTTCTGTTTATACTTTTAAATGTTTTTATTCTCCTTTTTAGAATTTTGTTTCTTTCATACACATGGTGCACATGTATAAATATAAATTTTGTTCTTTTGCTGTTTATCCATTCTTTTCCAATCTCTCTATGTATGTATACTCATATGTACATAGTACACAAAAGTACTTACATGACACACACACACACACACACACACACACACACACACACATACACATACACACAAAATCAAAACTACTCACACTATGATAAAAGGTTCATAGTACTACTCTGCAGATTTTGCAGATTTTCTCTCTCTGTCTCTCTCTCTCTCTCTGTCTCTCTCTCTCTCACTCTCATTCTCTCTCTCACTCACTCAATCAGTCCCCTCAACCTTCTCTCGCTACAAGTGTGAGTAGTTTGAGCATGGGAAAGTTCCAATCCCTTCGTCACAAATGAACCCTTTTATACTCATGAGGCGACAGATAGATTTTAGACTGCAGCACAGTGTACGCCTCGTGTCCTCTCAATTGAATACTGGTCTGCCATACCACACGCAGCGGCTGTGGTGCAGCACCACAAACACCACTGCACAGGCACTGCAAGTAGTCTTCGATAGAGAGGGCTCTCGATGGCATATGATACACACGCTTAGCCCACCTGTGGGTGGCAACTTCCAACATGCGATACGCATACATTTTAGAGTGTATATCTACAAACTCCACAATCAGCAATCCATTCGCCTCATTCTTCACAAAACCGATGACATTCTTGTTCTGTGGAATAATACCATAAGGATTATCGGCCGTGTATGAGGATGTGTCAAATTCATTACCATGGCACCTCATTACTTCGTATGAATTGCAGTTCTTCACCAATCAGATGAAGATATCTGTCACCATGTAAGTCTTGTATATTTCTATTGTCTTTTGTCAAATCATAACTTATGAAACATGTTTATATTTTATTAATAAGATTAAGGAGGAATAATTAATTTTTGTCATGTTGGAAATAACTGTGGTAGCAGGGAATGTCTGCACCAAAGCATTGTTGACAAGAGAGACCGCAAATTGATATAATTTTAAAAAAAGGAGGATGCATTTTAAGAAAAGAGCGGGAAAGACCACGCATTGATACATTTTGTAATGGTAGCAGGGATTATCTGCACCAGAAAGCAGTGTTGGCAGGAGAGACCGCACTTTAGCGTTCATAGGAACTCAGTAGTAAGCGAGATGTGAAGCGAGTTGGTTGTATGTCTGAAGCGAGAGGTTGAGAGAAGTAGTGTGCGTGCCAGCCACTAGCTATCATTTACAAGATATTGTAAACGGATGTACAGAGGCATCAGCTAACTATTATAATAAGATCAACTAATATTATTGAATTAATTTTTTGAGAACCTCAAGATACTGAGGGTATGTTTGCGCATTGCTAGTTGTAAGATTATTGTAAAAAGTAAGTCCCATTTGAAAGTTTGTAAAATCATCTCATTACCAACAGTAAATATTTGAAGCGTTTTCAGAATATAATTAATTTTTGCCAGCAATGTTGCATTACTGTTTATAATCCATCCCAAAAACCATCAACATAGAACTTTGCAAAAATTTTATTGTTGTCAAGAAAAAGTGTAGCTATGAATTACGTAACTTCAGTCAAATTAAAGAATGACGTCAGCTTTGCTAATAAAGAATGAAGTCAGCTTTGGTAATAAACACAGCAACTTATTATGACAGCCCACCAGCAGTTAATAGAGTATAGTAAACCAGAGTAAGTATATTCATGTCCAATTCGATGTAGCAGTCAGATGGCGACCCAGCCAGTAAAAAAAAAAAAAAAAAAAAAGAGGGTAAGGAACAGATTTGGTTTACTACAGATAACGACTGAGGGCCACGACGACGGCAAATTCTATGTTTCGTCGAAATAATAAGAAAATCGCTTTTAATAAGGAGCAATTAAATTTGAGAAAGAGAATAAATTTCAAAGGAAAGATTTCATTTGTTATTATTAAGCAAGAGACAGAAATCCTAAGGGGAAGTTACATAGCTTATTGTAGAAGGGAAGGTTGCGTAAAAATAAAAATAAAAAAAAGTGATATAGAGGAGACGGGAAGTTTTCACTTGGGGACATCCAATCAGTAAGATTCTTTTGTGAATCTACTGTAAAAATGAATATACCGACTCTGACAATTGTATGAATAAGCTAGTTTTAAGTGGCGCAACGCTTATACTAAACTGTATACCTTTGATTCACAGCCCATCGGCAATTCTGTTTGCTCTACTGATTCTGCATTGAAAAGTTTCTTCAGTGTTAAATCCGCTTTAAACAGTGATATATTTTGTTGCGTGTGTTAATTATAGACAATGTCTCGCAGAATAATTACTCATCCTCAAAGTGATAAAAGTATAGAAAATACTGACGAGAAATTCTTTTCAGTAATATACAGAAATAATACGTGTGAAAAACCCGATAGTGAAACGTTAGGTGAACAGACATTCGAAAGCAGTAATAATATGGATTCTTTTGACGAGAAATCAACTTCAGAAATGCCAACTGATAATGAGACATAAGTGCAAAATAATTTGTTTTGAAATACAACAGACGCTACACAGTCACAAACTACGCCTAGCAGACATAATAGTTCAGTAACGAAACCACTACAATGCCGTCAGTGTGAATCCATTACGTGCCGAAACAGATTCAAACGGTTCACAGCTACACAATCTTCGTAGCAGATACCACAGTTTTATTGACAAAAATTCCGAAACCACAGAAGAGGTGACACGATTACAATGGTCTGAGGTTGTTCAAATGAACACAGATGTACAGCCTTTAACAACGAATAGAAATACCCACAGAAGTCAATCCGAAACGGATCCAATAATGGCATTTTTGCTAAAAATGAGACAAGAGATGAATCAAAACTTTTAACAGAAATGCACAAGAATCAGCAGAACTAAAAGACGAAATCAAGGCAGAACGCGCACACACACAGAACAGAAATTAGACAAAATGTACAAAAATCTAAAACACGAAATAAAAGTAGAAATTCAAGCAGTCGCTGAAAAATCAAACCAACAGTTACACGCCAAGATTCAAGAAATAACAGATAAACAAGAAGCATTCGTGCTAAGTATACGAGAAACAATGACAGAGGACTTTTCTACACAAAACGCTCACATTGATGAACGTTTTAACAATCACGTCATCGCAAACTGGTGCGATCGCAGAATAAAAAACGAAAAGAACTATCACAAACAATTAATAAAGAGCGACAGGACGACAAAAAGAAAGTGTTTGCTCAGAGAAAAAGTTACATGGACAATCCCATACACTCGATTTCGGAAGAAATCGAAACGGTTAAGGAGACAAATATTCAAATACAAGAGAGGCTCACGGAAATCCAATCACATACAATTGAGGCGAAAATTTCTACATACACTGAAATCCAGAATTTAGGGATAAATTAACAGAAGAAGTTCTGACACTAACTGACAAAATGGAACACACAGAAATCAATCAAGACTCATAAAATTTGAAAGCAGATTTTAAGAAAGTAACCAAAGGTAATCGTAAATTACGAAACGAATTTACAGAAAAGATCAACGAACTCACTACAAGAATGGACCTGTTAGATACTACCAATGACAGTAAATCATATGACACTTCACCAGTCTCAGTTCAACAGATTTCTAATAGTAAAGATACGCAAATTACAAATGTACAACAAACGATCGCAGACCTAGAATCACGTAATCTACTACATCCGAAAATTAATTCTTTACAGCAAAGGATAGCTGACACACAAGAAACAAATGCAAACAATACCAACAGAGCACACGCTATTACGACGTGCCTCAGATGCACAATACATATAATGTCGGTAGACGTCAGAGAATAAGAGATCTTAACCAGGCAGAAAGAGACACAAATTCATATTCACAACATTACGAAAATAATTACACACAAAGACATGAAGGTTTCGACGAGAAGCATTTCCTTTCAGTGAGAAAGTTTAAAACATTTAAAAACGACAGGACGCAAATACATCCACTGGACTGGATCCAACAATTCAATGCGGCACTGCCACCACCATGGCCAGTTCAACATAAGCTAGAATCTATTATTAGTTTTCTTGAAGGGGAACCAGCGAGAAGAATGCGACCACTTGCTAGACAGTGTTTTTCAATAGAAGCATTCCAGGAAGCATTTCTAGCAGCATATTGGTCAGATACCACACAGAGTGGCGTTAAAGATCTGATAATTAGTCTGCCAAATTTCGAGAATCCTACTTTACCAACAATCACACAATTTTTCGAGTATATGGTTGAACAAAAACAATACCTCAATGAGCCATACAGTCAATCCGCATTAATACAGCTGTTTATTTCAAAACTCCCCACAGCATTAAAAGTGTCATTATTAACAGGCCAGCAAAAGGACAGCGTGTACGCATTTAGAGACATCCTGCAATTGCTAGAGGTAAACCAGGCAGATTATGCGTTTGTTAATAAGACCTTTTCACGACACAACGCAAACCGGACAAACAATACTAATTTTGAGCAAACACGATTTGGCAATAACAATAATAATAAACGCTTTCGCAGCGAAAATGGAAACTTAAACGAGAATACACACAGGGAATCAATGAACAACAGTATAATAACAATGTACATTACAATTCAAGACAACAACAAAGCCATCCAAATAATACGACATATACGACAGGAAATGCCGAACCGGTCAAACTTTCACACGACTCACTGCCAAGCAAATGCGACAGGTGCAAACAATAACATGGGTTAGCCGCAAATACACAAAACGAACAACGACCGAATTTTCAGAGAAACACGCGTCCCTCGCCGTATAACCACAGTTATGATGACAGAAGAAGAGAAACCGAACACGATCGCAAAGGACATCGTACAATGATAATTTTCATAGAAATTCAAACAGTGTACAACAACCATGTTATCGTATGAATGTACCTGACAAGTTTTCATCCGCCACCTACCGCTAATAATCAAAACGGTAGAACAGTACAGCTCACAGAAAAACACAACACTCCCCGACTGAAAATGAAATGTCAGAACATTTGTGATTAGAGATAGCCTGTGAAATCTCTAAATGACGACACTATGGATAAGGACAGAGAAAAGATAACGATAGAGAATGCCATTACATTCGACGACGTGCAAGACACATTGTTACACGCAGAAAACATGCAGAAAACTATATGCCACCCAATAATCCAGATAATTTTAAGTCACAAAATATTTTAGCAATAATTGATTCAGGCTCACCAATGTGCGTAATTAACGAAGACACATTTAACAGATGCAGTAGCAATAATGATTACACAGTATTCTCATTACACACAACTAAAGTCAATGGATCATTTCCTGGAAAAATCATTGAAGTCAAAAGACAGACACAATTAACGTTTGTTTTGCAGGGCAAACTTTCCACAACAATTGTTGGAGAGTTCCACATTTAACAACTGATGTAATATTAGGAATGAATTTTCTCGTACAGTACGACGCAAAGATTGACTTATATCGTCATACCTAACATTACAGAACGAATACTATGAAGTGGTAGTGAGATTTCAAAACACAGTATCATCAGAAGAACAAAATTTGCACAGGATCGAATTGCAGATTCTAAAGATAACGTTTGTTATCTCACACTATACATGAGTACACATAATAACGACATGGCAGAGGAACAAGAGTATAATGTATTAGAGACAAGTACACGCAGGGTTGGGGACAGTGTAGCAAAAGACGACACAGAACGCACAGAATTAGTAAATATTATTGTGCAACGTAAAACAGTTTTTAACAATGTTCCAGGAACGATGGCAGGATTTATGTACGAATTTCAGGTGAAACCAACGAGAAATTCAAAGCAAAACACTATGCAATCCCGCATATATACACAGAAGCAGTTAAGAAAGAGTTACGACCAATGACTGAGCAGGGTATAATTGAACCAGCAGGAAGCCAATATATAAATCCATTACACATCCTTGAAAAGGATGGATCACTCTGTTTAATTTTAGATTCACGTGAGGTTAATAAAATAATCATTACAGAAACTGACCGACCACAAACGTTAGATGTGCTGCAAAAGTTTCATGGCTCCTCTATATATACCACCCTCGATCTCAAATCAGGATTTTGGCAAATCCAGTTGCATCCAAATTGCCGAAAGTATACGGCATTCTTCTTCTTTGGTGAATGTTACCAATTTTGTAAACTTCCGTTTGGACTAACGATTTCGTCTGCAGCCTTTATACGAGGGATGAATACAATTCTCCCACAGGATCTTAAAAACAAAATTACTACATATGTAGATGACATTCTAATCGCAGCAGAAAACTGGGAACAGCACAAACACACCCTTCAACAAGTACTGAATACATTCGAGCAGAGCGGTGTAACTATAAACCTCCGTAAATCTGAATTTGGAACAGCCTCAATAAAATTTGTAGGGCATATCATTTCACAAACAGGTATTGCACCAGGCTCCGACAAATTCCAGGCATTGAAAGATATCAACGTGCCAACAAATAAGAAGGAACTTGGAGCTTTTTAGGCCTTATTAATTATTTTAGAAAATTCATTCATTATAAAGTATTAGACACACCCTTGTTATACCAGCTGACAAGTATAAACACTATTTGGTCACGGAATGAAGACGCTGAAACTGAATTCGATAATGTGAAAGAAGCATTACTAAGGGCACCTTTGTTATCGCTTTCGGACCCAACACAAAACTTTTCCATTGCAGCATATAGTTCAAGTACAGCATTAGGAGCACATGTTTTCCAGGAAGGAGAAAAGGACGGTAAGAATCGTTAAACATATTGCGTTTGCAAGCAGGATAATTTCTCCAGCAGAGTACAATTACTCTATAACAGAATTAGAGACGTATGCGTTGTATGGGCATTGAAGAAATTCCGTCATTATCTATATGGAAGACACACCACAGTATCTACCGATCACCGAGCAATGCAGTTTTTATTATCAGCAAAACTTGCGCATGATAGATTAAGCCGTTGGAAATTATATCTACAAGAGTTAGACTTTACTTCTGTACACATTCCAGGCACGCAGAATATTGTTACCGACGCACTATCGAGATCTATTCAGCATAAACGACTAGAGAAAGAAAATACCATCTGCCACAACTACCATAGTATTATGCATATGAAACAAGTAGCTTTCGAAAACTTTATATCATCAGGATTACAGGACATAGAGAACAGCAGAGAGATGAAACACTAAAAGAGATTGTAACGCTTTGGCGAGACAAGAACGACGTAAAAATCAGACAATTACACTATACATCAAAATATTCTTTTTATTCGCTCATACCCAGACGGCAACAATTGGCTTTTATGCATGCCAGAAGTAATCAGAAACAAATTGATATGATATACGCACCTACGATATGCACATTACGGAGCTAGGAAATGCTTTCTAATTCTTCGACAAACTTGTCACTTCAACAATATGGAAAAACACATTCGCAAAGTTATATCATCCTTCAATATATGTCAGAAAGATAAATCATCTACAGTATCACATATTCCACTACTGTATCCCATCATACCGGTTGAGTTATGACATATGGCAGCAGTAGATCTTTTCGGTCAAATCCCCAGAACATGTAAAGGTTATAATTATATTCTAGTAGCCGTAGAACTGACATCCAAATTTGTAACATTTTCTTCACTAAGGGAAGTAACAGCTAGATCAGTATCAAGAGCATTTGTAAGAGATTTTAGGACATGTACAGAAGGTTATTTCAGATAAAGGACCACAGATTAGGTCAGACATATGGAAACAAATGTTAGAGAGTAAGAACATAACACCAATTTACATATCAAGATATCACAGTTCTTCTAACCCGTCAAAAAGAATAATAAAAGAGATCGGGAAACTTTGTAGAATTTGTTGCCACAGAAAGCATACAAAATGGGACGAATACGTTTCACAGTTTCAGGAAGTAATAAATGCAATACCTAATGAGTCAACGATGCTCTCACCAACTGTAATACTGACGAATAAAGACCCACCCAATAAACTTTGTGAAATGATTACTTTTCCAAAGAAGCGTAGACTTCGTCATTGTGAGATAATAGACATGGCACTAGCGAACATTAAACGAGCTGCAGATTGTCGGAAGAGACAGCAAAAGCAGGTAAGTCGATTGCGCAAGTACGAGATTGGCGATAAGGTACTAGTTCGTACCCATTATCTGTCACATAAAGGGAGAAACGATGCAAAAAATTTGAACTTCTATATGCAGGGCCGTACAGAATTCGAAATATTCCGCACACTAATGTAGTACACATTGAGACAAAAAAAATGAGAGGAAACCATCATACGTCAAACAAAGAAATTCTTAAAATAGAAAAACCTTCTTATAGAGATACATATTGACAGAGTATAACAATGAGCTTTTTGACACATTCCAGCAAGCCCGAATACAGTGAGATACTAATGGGTTATTTACGTGCACAACAGGTCACCTCGATTCGACCGCAGATAAATACACTGAACATTAATAGCAGTCTTAGTAGCGTTCTAGCAGGACATTTATTTCACATTATGTAAGGAAAGTGAAGCAATTAACAGCACTACTTTACATGTAAATGAATAACACGTACAAATAATTTTCATACTGTAGTAGCAATTGGATGTATTCTTTAATAAACGTAGTTTTAATTAAAATATAAGTATTGAATATGGAGAAATGTGGATAAATGCTTAACAGGTCACGCCGATAGCTGACGCGATTTTCCAGATGCAAAGAGATGTTGAAGTCATGCCGTGCGCTGACGATTATTAACCAAGAATATTTTATTATAGGTAGTACAGAGAGATATTGAAGTCATGCCGTGCGCTGATGATTGTTAACAATGAATATTTTATTATAGGCTATGCAGAGAGATGACACGAGGTACAAAGGAGAGAGGAGAATGAAGATGTTAGTATGTAAGGAATATAATTTAGTAATGGTTTATCTTGATAACAGGTGACACAGCGCAGCGCAGCACTATGGATGGAGAATCACATTAGATTGCTTACTATATGTAGCTTGCTATTCGAAAAAATTTGTCGGCATTAAACATGATATGTTTTACATCAAATACATACATAGGAGAAACAGATCACACCAACCGTCAGAATACTGATTCGCACTCTACGTAAAATACAAATGTTTTCTCTTAAATAACGATGACAATGTGTGTTACACAACTCTAACATAATATATAGTCGACTGACAATATGACTCGTAACTGATGAACACATTACCGAAGATACTGAAGTACAGAAAGTGACATATTTTGTCAAAATGTGATTTCATATTTCAAAAACTGTGAATTCGCAACCTGTGAGGTAATATTACAGTGTCGTCATGTAATTATTTATATGAGCACCAGATTATGATTTATTTAAAGTCACAGAGAGTGACAGTTTGTATAAAGGTACTTTTCTATTTTATTTAAAATGTTGATGTCTAAATGTGCTACTAAATTCCACTTACAGAAATATTTGTTTATGTTATTGACTGTCAAGTAATGTAATATGTATTGTAGGCTGAATTCACTACAGATGGAAAATGTGTTTCTTACATAATTGTTTAAAACTATAAACTTTTTCTACAGCCACACAAGGTGACATTTTGTCCTTTTAAAAGTAAAATAAATAATTTAATGAGCACAGAGGAAAGAGATGTTGTAAAATTTGATAATAACGGTATCTACCTTATCGGTGAACCTTTTGACAAAATGATTATACCTGGACCTTAATTCCTGTTCACTCCCATGATTATGGAGCACAAACAAAGTGAATAGTGACCCACGTCACTTCAATCTACAATGTTTTCTATGAGGTGTCGGCATACCAAAATGCACGCCACAGTCATAATGAACGTAAATAGTTGCTTGCATACCAAGATGCACATCATCACTACTAATGGACAATTGGAGTTGGAACTTGTACCTGATGTAGCTGCGGCAGCTCAGGCAATTCGACCGTTAACTTAGTGTTTGGTTACACTGAAACTATGGATCAAAGAGACGACGGAATCACATGGTGAAATCTGGTGTTGTGCTATATGAGGGAAAGAAACAGACTTGAATGCATTCACAGACAGTTGTTAGTGCTTTAACCATGCTATCCATTTCCTTTTTCTCCCTTCCTTGAATATGGTACTAATATATGCCAATTTATAATGAAACATAAACTATGTTCTAATTTTTGCCATCCATTCCTTTTAGAAATATAAATAACTTTTACTACCTGAAGTACACTTCCAAATTACTGACTCATGTTCTTTGTATATTTTTATGTATACAACTACATCTACATCCATACTCCGCAAGCCACCTGACTGTGTATGGCGGAGAGTACCCTGAGTACCTCTATCGGTTCTCCCTTCTATTCCAGTCTCGTATTGTTTGTGGAAAGAACGATTGTCGGTATGTTTCTGTGTGGGCTCTAATCTCTCTGATTTTATCCTCATGGTCTCTTCGCGAGATATACGCAGGAGGGAGCAGTATACTGCTTGACTCTTCGGTGAAGGTATGTTCTCGAAACTTTAACAAAAGCCCGTACCGAGCGACTGAGCGTCTCTCCTGCAGAGTCTTCCACTGGAGTTTATCTATCATCTCTGTAACGCTTTCGCGATTACTAAATGATTCTGTAACGAAGCGCGCTGCTCTCCGTTGGATCTTCTCTCTCTTCTATCAACCCTATCTGGTGCGGATCCCACACTGCTCAGCAGTATTCAAGCAGTGGGCGAACTTCGTACTGTAACCTACTTCCTTTGTTTTCGGATTGCATTTCCTTAGGATTCTTCCAATGAATCTCAGTCTGGCATCTGCTTTACCGACGATCAAGTTTATATGATCATTCCATTTTAAATCACTCCTAATGCGTACTCCCAGATAATTTATGGAATTAACTGCTTCCAGTTGCTGACCTGCTATTTTGTAGCTAAATGATAAGGGACATATCTTTCTATGTATTCGTATCACATTACACTTGTCTACATTGAGATTGAATTGCCATTCCGTGCACCATGCGTCAATTCGCTGCAGATCCTCCTGCATTTCAGTACAATTCTCCATTGTTGCAACCTCTCGATACACCACAGCATCATCTGCAAAAAGCCTCAGTGAACTTCCGATGTCATCCTCCAGGTCATTTATGTATATTGTGAATAGCAACGGTCCTATGACACTCCCCTGCGGCACACCTGAAATCACTCTTACTTCGGAAGACTTCTCTCCATTGAGAATGACATGCTACGTTCTGTTATCTAGGAACTCCTCGATCCAATCACACAATTGATCTGATAGTCCGCATGCTCTTACTTTGTTCATTAAACGACTGTGAGGAACTGTGTCAAACGCCTTGCGGAAGTCAAGAAACACGGCATCTACCTGTGAACCCGTCTCTAAGGCCCTCTGAGTCCCGTGGACAAATAGCGCGAGCTGGGTTTCACACGACCGTCTTTTTCGAAACCCATGCTGATTCCTACAGAGTAGATGTCTAGTCTCCAGAAAAGACATTATACTCGAACATAATACGTGTTCCAAAACTCTGCAACTGATCGACGTTAGAGATATAGGTCTATAGTTCTGCACATCTGTTCGTCGTCCCTTCTTGAAAACGGGGATGACCTGTGCCCTTTTCCAATCCTTTGGAACGCTTCGCTCTTCTAGAGACCTACGGTACACCGCTGCAAGAAGGGGGGCAAGTTCCTTCGCGTACTGTGTGTAAAATCGAACTGGTATCCCATCAGGACCAGCGGCCTTTCCTCTTTTGAGCGATTTTAATTGTTTATCTACCCCTCTGTCGTCTATTTCGATATCTACCATTTTGTCATCTGTGCGACAATTTAGAGAAGGAAGCACAGTGCAGTCTTCCTCTGTGAAACAGCTTTGGAAGAAGACATTTAGTATTTCGGCCTTTAGTCATCCTCTGTTTCAGTACCATTTTGGTCACAGAGTGTCTGGACATTTTGTTTTGATCCACCTACCGCTTTGACATAGGACCAAAATTTCTTAGGCTTTTCTGCCAAGTCAGTACATAGAACTTTACTTTCGAATTCATTGAAAGCCTCTCGCATAGCCCTCCTCACAGTACATTTCGCTTCGCGTAATTTTTGTTTGTCTGCAAGGCTTTGGCTATGTTTATGTTTGCTGTGAAGTTCCCTTTGCTTCCGCAGCAGTTTTCTAACTCGGTTGTTGTACCACGGTGGCTCTTTCCCATCTCTTACGATCTTGCTTGGCACATACTCATCTAACGCATATTGTACGATGGTTTTGAACTTTGTCCTCTGATCCTCAACACTATCTGTGATTGAGACAAAACTTTTGTGTCGAGCCGTCACGTACTCTGTAATCTGCTTTTTGTCACTTTTGCTAAACAGAAAAATCTTCCTACCTTTTTTAATATTTCTATTTACGACTGAAATCATCGACGCAGTAACCGCTTTATGATCGCTGATTCCCTGTTTTGCATTAACTGATTCAAACAGTTCGGGTCTGTTTGTCACCAGAAGAAGGTCTAATATGTTATCACCACGAGTCGGTTCTCTGTTTAACTGCTCAAGGTAGTTTTCAGATAAAGCACTTAAAAATATTTCACTGGATTCTTTGTCCCTGCCACCCGTTATGAACCTTTGAGTCTCCCAGTCTATATCCGGCAAATTAAAATCTCCACCCAGAACTATAACATGGTGGGGAAATCTACTCGAAATATTTTCCAAATTATTCTTCAGGTGCTGAGCCACAACAGCTGCTCAACCCGGGGACCTATAGAGACATCCAATCACCATGTCTGAGCCTGCTTTAACCGTGAACTTCACCCAAATCATTTCACAATTCGAATCTCCGTGAATTTCCCTCGATACTATTGCACTTCTTATCGCTATAAACACGCCTCCCCCTTCACTGTCCAGCCTGTCTCCGCGGTATACATTCCAATCTGAGTTTAGGATTTCATTACTGTTTACATGTGGTTTCAGCCAACTTTCTGTCCCTAGTACTATATGGGCATTGTGACCGTTTACTAATGAGACCAGTTCTGGGACCTTTCTATAGACGCTCCTGCAGTTTACTATTAGCACATTAATATTGTTATTCCCTGTTGCATTTTGCCTACTCCTGCCTTGCCGCGTCTCAGGAGGTGTCTTGTCGGGCCTAGGGAGGGAATTCTCTAACCTAAAAAAACCCCATGTGCACTCCACACGTACTCCGCTACCCTCGTAGCCTAGTACACGCCTGACCTATTCAGGGGGACCCTAAATTTCTCCACCCGATAGCGGAGGTCGAGAAATTTGCACACCAGCTCTCCGCAGCATCGTCTGAGCCTCTGGTTTAAGCCTTCCACTCGGCTCCAAACCAGAGAACCGCGATCGGTTCTGGGAACGATACTACAAATAGTTAGCTCTGATTCCACCCCGCGAGCGAGGCTTTCCGCCTTCAACTCCGCCAACCGCCTGTACGAACTTAGGATCACCTCTGAACCCAGACGGCAGGAGTCATTGGTGCCGACATGAGCAACAATTTGCAGTCGGGTGCACCAAGTGCTCTCTATCGCCGCCGGTAGGGCCTCCTCCACATCTCGGATGAGACCCCCCGGCAAGCAGACAAGAGTGAACACTGGCCTTCTTCCTCGACCTTTCCGCTATTTCCGTAAGGGGCTCCATCACCCGCCTAACGTTGGAGCTCCCAATAACAAATAAATCCCTCCCCCCGTGTGCCTGCTCGGACCTTGCTGAAGGAGCAGCCACATGTCAATTCACAGGCAGAGCGGGCGATGCCACACGGCCAGCCTCCACATTGGCCCTCCGTCTCGTGCGCCGCGAACGTCGCTGAACCCGCCACTCCCCTTGGGGAGAGGGTGGCCCAACCGCACCCGGCACCCGCGAATATGTCTCGACAGCAGGGACAGTGGGTGAAGCATGTAACACCTGGGGAGTACCTTGCGACGCACCAGACTCCCCACTGCCGGTACACTCCGAGGCAGCAGCCTGAAGACGGCTGACCGCGGCCATCAACACGCTCGGCTGTTCGCGAACAGTGGCCAGCTCCTCCTGCGTCCGTACACAGCAGTCACCCATCCTATCCATCCTAAGGAATCAATTTACTGAAGAGACTTAATCAACTTTTAACTAGACTGCTAATTCACTAAAGGGGGCTGATTATTGACTAAACTGTGATTGCTAACCACGTCTTGTAGAAATCAATGAAAATAGCACTACCTGTCTCTGGACTGTATTCAAAACCAACACTAGCACTACTGGCACTATGACTGACTAAAGGGACTCTCTGACTGTATTCAAAACAAACACGAAATCTGTGGAACACTATTACTAGCACTCGACAATTAAAGCTTCCTAAAAGCAAAAACACACCGAAGAAGAAGTCGCAAGTAAGAAAAATACAGTTAATACTTAAATTAAGGTAGCTCGCTGCACAGCAGACGTGAAGCAGACGGCGGTTAGGGCGACACTCTTTTGAATATTCTCTTTGTTAGACTTAGGAAAACAAATTCTTATGAAAGTATAAGTATGTGCTTTGTTGAAAGAAATATGCTATAATTAACTTACTTATTACTACACATATTACTATAATCAAATTTTCTCCTTACATCAAGTGCAAATGACTTAACAATGTAGGAAAATTTTAAGGAAACCCAGTTGAGAGTTATGTAAGACATGTATATTTCTATTGTCTATTGTCAAATCACAGTTTATGAAAGATGGTTATCTTTTATTAATAGGACTAAGGAGGAATAATTAATATTTGTCATGTTGGAAATAATTGTGGTAACAGGGAATGTCTGCACCAAAGTATTGTTGACAAGAGCGACCACAAACTGATATAATTTTAAAAAAGGGAGGGAGAGACCGTGTATGGATGCATTTTAAGAAAAGAGCAGGAAAGACCGCGCATTGATACATTTTGTAATGGTAGCAGGGATTGTCTGCACCAGAAAGCAGTGTTGTCAGGAGAGACCGCATTTAGCGTCCCTAGGGAGTCAGTAGTAAGCGAGAGGTGAAGCGAGTTGGTAGCAGGTCTGAAGCGAGAGGTTGAGAGAAGTAGTGTGTCTGACAGCCACTAGCTATGATTTACAAGAGATTATAAACGGATATACAGAGAGATCAGCTAACTATCATAATGAGAGTAACTCGCTTCAGACCTGCTACCAACTCGCTTCACAACTCGCTTACTACTGACTCCCTACGGACGCTAAAGTGCAGTATCTCCTGCCAACACAGCTTTCTGATGCAGACAATCCCTGCTACCATTACAAAATGTATCAATGCGCGGTCTTTCCTGCTCTTTTCTTAAAATGCATCCATACACGGTCTCTCCCTCCCTTTTTTAAAATTATATCAATTTGTGGTCGCTCTTGTCAACAATACTTTGGTGCAGACATTCCCTGTTACCACAATTATTTCCAACATGACAAATATTAATTATTCCTCCTTAGTCCTATTAATAAAAGATAACCATCTTTCATAAACTGTGATTTGACAATAGACAATAGAAATATACACGTCTTACATAACCCTTAAAATTTTGCTAAGTCGTTAAGTCATTTGGACTTGACGTAAAGAGATAATTTGATTATAGGAATATGTGTAGTAATAAGTAAGTTATTGATAGCATATTTCTTTCAACAAAGCACATACTTATACTGTCATAAATATTTGTTTTCCTAAGTCTAACAAAGGAAATAGTCAAAAAAGTATACATGAAAATATACAAATAATTTGAATCAGTAAGTTGGAAGTGTATATCGGGTAGTAAAAACTTATTTTATCTCTTATAGTAATTGATGCAAAAAAATTAGATAATTGTGTATGTTTCATTATTTTTTTTTTGGTAAAATTGGCATCTATCAGTACCATATTCAAAGAAGGGAAAAGAAGTAATTTGATAGCATGGTCAAAGCACTGGCAACTGGCTGTGAATGCTCTCAACAGTCCGTTTCTTTCCCTCACATAGCACAACACCAGGTTTCGCCATGTGATTCCGTCGTCTCTTTGATCTATGGTTTTAGTGTAACCAAACACTAAGCTAACGGTCAAATTGCTTGAGCTGCCGCAGCTTCATCAGGTACAAGTTCAAACTCCAATTGTCCATTAGTAGTGATGGTGTGCATCTTGGTATGCAAGCACCTATTTACGTACATCATAACTGTGGTGTGCATCTTGGTATGGAAGCGAAGGCAATTTACAATTTGTATAGAAACCAGATGGGAGTCATAAGAATTGAGGGACATGAAAGGGAAGCAGTGGCTGGGAAGGGAGTAAGACAGGGTTGTAGCCTCTCCCCGATGTTATTCAATCCGTCTATTGAGCAAGCAGTAAAGGAAACGAAAGAAAAATTCGGCGTAGGTACGGTTTGCCGATGACATTGAAATTCTGTCAGAGGCAGCAAAGGACTTGGAAGAGCAGTTGAACGAAATGGACAGTGTCTTGAAAGGAGGATATAGGATGAACATCAACAAAAGCAAAACAATGTTAACGGAATGTAGTCGAATTAAGTAGGATGATGCTGAAGGAATTAGATTAGGAAATGAGACACTTAAAGTAGTAAAGGAGTTTTGCTATTTGGGGAACAAAATAACTGATGATGGTCGAAGTAGAGAGGATATAAAATGTAGACTGGCAATGGCAAGGAAAGCGTTTTAGAAGAAGAGAAATTTGTTTACATCAAGTATAGGTTTAAGAGTCAGTAAGTCGATTCTGGAAGTATTTGTATGGAGTGTAGCCATGCATGGAAGTGAAACGTGGACTATAAATAGTTGGGATAAAAAGAGAATAGAAGATTTCGTAATGTGGTACTACAGAAGAATGCTGAAGATTAGATGGGTAGATCACATAACTAATGAGGAGGTATTGAATACGAATGGAGAGAAGAGGAGTTTGTGGCACAACTTGACTGGAAGAGTGGATCGGTTGGTAAGACATGTTCTGAGGCATCAAGGGATCACCAATTTAGTACTGGAGGGCAGCGTGGAGGGGAAAAATTGTAGAGGGAGACCAAGAGATGAATACACTAGGCAGATGCAGAAGGATGTAGGCTGCAGTACGTACTGGGAGATGAAGAAGCTTGCACAGGATAGAGTAGCATGGAGAACTGCATCAAACCAGTCTCAGGACTAAATACAACAACAACAACAACAACAACAACGACAACTATTCTGAGACCACCCTACTGATGAAGGTGTTGGGGAGGGGCAAGTCTGTATATGGCAAGGTACACATACCTTAAGTTTACGCCGATTTCGACAAGGCTCATACGATGATGCTGCTGATGATGAGTAGGATATCGTGGTGCTACCAGGTGAGACCAATGGGAACAGCCAGCTGCGGCAATGGCTCCCAATGCTGTTGTAGACCTGACCGGGTAACTTGGGGGGTGGTGGTTCGTTGCTCGGCCCACGGACGCCAGAACGGCGGTGCCAGGGCGGCGGCGGCGGCTTCCTGTGGAGTGAGTAGCGGTGCCCTTATAGGCTAGGCTTTGGTGTGGAAGACGGTTTAACGACCACCGGTTTGCATGCCACACCGTGTTGAGGTTGCAGAGACGCGACTGCTGTAGAAGATGAGATAAAATAAATAACAGTTAAGTACATTGCTTCCGCTGCTGGTGGGGGTGAAAGCAATAATTCTACCACAAAGTTACAAGCCGAGTGAGTAATTACCTTTTTCGCTCTGGACTCAGGTCATTAACTTGATCGGAAGATTGCACCTCACCCTCAAAAAAGTAATCATCATCATCGTCTAATAGGGCCAGTTCAGAATGCCTTTATCTGTTCTCGTCAGAATCTGGAAATGGGTCTGTCTCGGCTACAACAACAACAAACAAGATATATAAATCTTCCTATACCACTACTACCTTTTTTAAAACTTATGACTATGCTGCTTGGGCATCTCATTATTTTCTGGAGGCTGTTCATGCATCTGCTGAACAGCCTCCAGCTCCTCTAGAGCTGTTTACGTAACACGATGAGACATAATTTTGGATGTCGAGTTACACAGAAAGATCACATACGGATTTTTTTTCTACTCTTACGTGAGTGTTGTTGTCGGTTATCCACAGCTGGAGGCTGTTCCACATAGTGTTGCTGCCGCTGCAGCAGATAATTTGGTTCAGCCCCCAGGCTCAGTTTGCTTTTGCATCAAGTGAGCTAGAGGAACAAACAAACAAAAAGTATGAAATCAGAAAATTTTGAATCGCTGCTATACAAGAACAAATTCCAATGAAAATTATACTCACATGGCAATTACGGCTGTGCACACAACACAGGAGGATGGACTTCGATAGTCTGCCGATATCCAGCCCCTCCTGTCTCTCCTCACACTCAAAAATAAAATCCTGTAGCAAGAAGAATGGAATTAATAAGGCGAATTTAACATACACACACGAAAATGTACACTCAAAATTAATTAACTCACGTGCTAATCCCGTCTCCAGAACTCTATGCCCCTTGTCGCTACACTCTGAAGCTTTGCTGCAGCGACCTCTCTTCATCTTGCAGAAAGTAAAGAACAAATGGAGGTTGGTTGTGGGTTTATATATAGACCGACGCGCTCCAAGAAACAAAAATGCTTTTATGATTAAATGAGTTTTCGCAAGCGAGCACATACAGGATGAAGGCCTTTAGCGGTGACAAGTTTACCATTTCTGAGGCGTATGTTGAAAGCAGGATATTTCCGGGAAGGGTAACACATGATGCCTCATTAAGGCCATCAGGAAGAATGCAGTCGGTGTTATGCTGGCCGACGTTCATTAACAGGTCCTGTTACGACAGGCATTTCCATTCAGACAAGCTGAGACATCACGAAAGCTACCACGAAAGCGATGATTAACTATTCCTGTGACACTTCACGAATTCCAAGAAGGAACTGATAAGTAATGGGCGGGCTGACCTATTAGGATCGTGAGGGAGACTGCAATCGATGTTATTCTGGGAAGCATTAGAACAGATTTCTATCTACATCTACATCTACATTTATGCTCCGCAAGCCACCCAACCGTGTGTGCCAGAGGCCACTGTCATTACCTCCCTTTTCTGTTCTAGTCACGTATGGTTCGCGGGGAGAACGACTGTATGAAAGCCTCTGTGCGCGTTCGAATATCTGTAATTTTCATTCGTGATCTCCTCGGGAGGGATAAGTAGGGGGAAGCAATATATTCGATACCTTATCCAGAAACGCACCCTCTCGAAACCTGGCCAGCAAGCTACACCGCGATGCAGAGCGACTCTCTTGCAGAGTCTGCCAGTTGAGTTTGCTAAACATTTCCATAACGATATCACGGTTACCAAAGAACCCTGTGACGAAACGCGCCGCTCTCTTTGGATCTTCTCTACCTCCTCCGTCAACCCGATCTGGTACGGATCCCACACTGATGAGCAATACTCAAGTATAGGTTGAACGAGTGTTTTGTAAGCCACTTCCTTTGTTGATGGACTACATTTTCTAAGGACTCTTCCAATGAATCTCAACCTGGTAACCGCCTTACCAACAATTAATTTTATATGATCATTCCACTTCAAATTGTTCCGCACGCATACTCCCAGATATTTTACAGAAGTAACTGCTACCAGTGTTTGTTCCACGATCATATAATCATACAATAAAGGACCATTCTTTCTATGTATTCGCAATACATTACATTTGTCTGTGTTAAGGGTCAGTTGCCACTCCCTGCACTAAGTGCTTATCCGCTACAGATCTTCCTGTATTTCGCTACAATTTTATAATGCTGCAACTTCTCTGTATACTACAGCATCATGCGCGAAAAGCCGCATGGAACTTCCGACACTATCTACTAGGTCATTTATATATATTGTGAAAAGTAATGGTCCCATAACACTCCCCTGTGGCACGCCGGAGGTTACTTTAGCGTCTGTAGACATCTCTCCATTGATAACAACACGCTGTGTTCTGTTTGCTACAAACTCCTCAATCCAGCCAAACAGCTGGTCTGATATTCCATAGGCTCTTACTTTGTTTATCAGGCGACAGTGCGGAACTATATCGAACGCCTTCCGGAAGTCGAGGAAAATAGCATCTACCTGGGAGCCTGTATCTAATATTGTCTGGGTCTCATGGACAAATCAGGTGAATTGGGTCTCACACGATCGCTGTTTCCGGAATTCGTGTTGATTTCTACAGAGTAGATTCTGGGTTTCCACAAACGACATGCTACTCGAGCAAAGAACGTGTTCTAAAATTCTACAACAGATCGACGTCACTTATATAGGTCTATAGTTTTGCGCATCTGTTCGACGACCCTTCTTGAAACCTGGGACTACCTGTGCTCTTTTCCAATCATTTGGACCCTTCTGTTCCTCTGGAGACTTGCGGTACACGGCTTTTAGAAGGGGGGCAAGTTCTTTCGCCTCTGTAATCGATGATATTCTGGGAAGCATTAGAACAGATTTCTATCTACATCTACATTTACATTTATACTCCGCAAGCCACCCAACGGTGTGTGACGTCAGTATCCACAGACAGAGTGGTTTTGCACCAGCAATGGTTAACACGTGCATGTGGCCCAGATGATGACTTGTCTCTTATTTACATACCCATGTTATGTCAGTTTAACATTGCGAACCTTTTAGATGGAGAGTCATTCCAGAACATTTCACGGCGATGAGCCAGTCACAGTCAACACATGTGCAGCTATATGCATCTCGCTTGTCCCATTAGGGTCGCTAGGAACAATGTATCCTGTGCTATCCTGGGAAGCATTGGAACACATTTCTATAGCTCGACCTGTGACGTCAGTATACACAGGTAGAGAGGTTTCCGCCAGCAACAGTAAACATGTGCAGGCAGCTCAGAGGTTGGCTTGCCTCTTATTTACACAGACATGTGACGTCATTATAACACTCGAAGAACTCTAACTGCAGACGTGAATTTCACCTGTCATCGGCTGCGCCCTGAGAGCAATAACTTTCGCCCCTATGTTTGTCTATCCGTCGGTGGCTCATGGCAGCATCGATAAGAGCTAGTTTTGGAGCAGTTCACTGTACGTTGCAGTTGACGATAGTTCGAAAGCATTTTTTAAAGTGAAATGAGTGTTTGTGCACTGCATTATTTTTAGCTGTTTAAGAGTTGTGAGCGTGTTTGCATAGGATTACACATGGATTGTGATCTATGAGTACTGAAAATTGATGTTTTGTCTCTGACTGCTGGAGACATCCATCAACGTAAAGCAGAGAAGTGGGAAATTCGCCACTTTACCTAAGAGGATGTCCCCTGCAGTTGAAGACGAAGGTTCAGGGAGAGTTTTATACATCGATCGTGGCCTATCAGCCTGGAAGCGTTAAGTGAAGAAAATACCGGTCGTGAAAGCCTACATTGTATGATATACGTTTAGTTTACATGCCTGTATGCTGTGTAGGCATTATTTCGGTAATTTACTAGTTGTTTTCATCTCTGCACATCATTGTACGGCATTATTTACAAGTAGTTTGCAGATCTGTAGGCTATTTTCTGCGACCTCAAACACATCAGGGTGCCTGTTTTGTATCAGTGTAATAAATATATTGTGTCAAATCGCCTAAATAAAATGTATTAAAATAAATAAAGTACACTCCTTCCTCTCTCCAGCATCCTAGAACAGGCTGTCCTGCCATTTTTCCCATCCTGACCACCATCTTGTATTACTCACAAGAGGGATGGCAGCACCCTCTAGTTGTGGTGCGGTGTACTAGGTCAGTTGGACTCCAGACCTCGTGGTCAATACACTGGATGGCAGTACTAAAATTGTTTAAATAAAGACTACCTGCAAAATAAAGAGTTATGTTCATCTTATCCAGCATAGGATGAGTCCTTTTCCCGCCAATTCCCTGGAAATGTTGGCGGTCTGATGACATAGGTTAGTGGAGGTAGCTGTGGTGTGTTGCATTGTCCTGATAGAATTCGAACTTCCCGCCATATTCTGGTGGAAGGGAGGAGACGGTTGAGGGGAGAAGATGAGGTTAGGTTAGTGGAGGTAGCCCAATTGACCCATCTTCCCGCCAAAATTGGAACATCCCTCCATGACATCATTGCGATATTGCCATATCTATCGCCACCATCTTGGATTCGCCATCTTGAAAACATTTGGCAACAATGGAGAGTGGGGCAGAACCTATCCTGTTCCAAATTAAAATTGTAACAAAAGTGCCCTCGGTCACTATTATTTTTAGCCCTATTGACCAGGTTGCAACACTTCTGAGAGTGCCTTCATCAGAATTAAAACAATTAAAATGGCGTATAACATAGTTAAAAATTTATAGGAAAAAAATTTTTATATAAAAAGTGAAAGTACTGACTAACAGTAAAAGACAGAGGCTGTACTTACATGTCACATATAAAATAATTATCAGGCCAGAAGGACTTATTTGCAAAATACATAACATGGAATGCGTGAAGGCGAGCCACTATGGGCTGCTCGTACCAGTACAGCCACTGGTTGCAACTTTGCGAAACTCTGTTCCACTTCTCGTGTGTGCCAAGGCATGACATATACATGCTACTTACCCGCTTCGTTAAATGTACGGAAGGTTTAATTGATAATTTACCGGACCAAAGTTAGTATCTGATTGACTAGCTGATTATTGTATTAATACTTCGTAGCGCATAACGCGGTTGAGGGCTCAAGCAACCAAGTAGGCAACTTATTAACTTCCACTCTCTAACATGATCTATATTCTCCATCCTGGCTAATTTTCATTTCCGCCAGATTATCAACATTTCAACCTAGTACCAACATTGTTACCTACACAGGATTTTTTTTATTATTGCCCAGAAATTTTACAAAAATTTTAACCATTTCTTTTTACTTGCTGCTTAAGCGATTTCGTAACTGCAATTAACAAAGCAAATTTAGATTAATATATTTAGTAGTCTCTCGCACTAAAAGTGGTTATACTATCAGAAGTCTGGTCTCGTTACTTAGTACTGTGCAATGACAAAGGAGAGGGATCTACGTTGCAGCATCTGTGGTCCCTCTGCTTGGACAGCGATTGAAATTCGCACCCCACGTCATTACTTGGACCGAATCGTTATGAATTAATTAACTGCGCCTCGGATGCTTAATGGTCACTCTCTCCAAAACTTCTCAGCACCGTTCCTTAAATCAAAATTGTAGCAAATATTCTTGGCGGGAAAACAGGGAAACAAAGCAGACACAAACATCTCTCGTTACACACACACAAAAAAAGAATTCATTCCATAAAATTTGGAACACACAAATTAACAGTGCTTAGAACACGCAAGCATCCTCACCTTAACTGTTTTTAAGAACTAACTGATAGGTCACTGTTGGTGCAATTCGACTCTACGTGGTTGATCGAAACCGACGGCTAAATTTTTGTACTCACGCAGCTGTTTATTCTTTTCAGTCTATGCAGATATTCACACGCGTAACCTACTATATACCAATTAGTTAAGACGTGGAGCATCGTCTAGGTTGCTGCTTGGATGAATCAAGAGATCCGTGCAAAAAATTTATGAATTTGCTAAGAAAATTACGTCACACCCTTAGAGCCTTAAGTTACTCACACAAGACACAGGCATATCCCTGCAGGTTTCACACGGAATCATCGTCTAAATTTCTCATCAGCAGTTACGACCACGTGTTCAGTTAACTAGACGGTGTGAGCCCCCATGTTATTTTAGCAACACCAGTAAGAAATTTAAATTTGCAAAACGCTACTACTATTAGTGGAACTATATGATTTTTGATACTATTGCTGCTCTCGTGTGCTGCGAACTGATTGCATTACCACAAATGGATAATTTGAGCCCCCACATGACCACCTCTGGAAAAGAAACCCTAACTGAAAATTCTAATTTTCTTACATGGAAAATTTCTCAAAACATGAATGGTCGTAACGGCATGATAACTACTTGCAACCTGAAAAAGGATTAATAACAATATAGTAAATTTTACTGCATCCCACAAAGTAATAGGTGGCAAAGACAGAGATCGCCCTCTATTCTATCCGCTCAGTTCAATGGCTTCCCTCAGACGGACCCAGTCATGGCAGCCCTATTCGGCTGTTCTCTTCTGCCTTGTCTTGGCGAGGAGGGGAACCTTACATGAACCCCGAACTACCCCTGGCAAACAGGTGCATCTTCGCTGTCTTTACCCAAAATTTATTTTGGCACTAACCGACCTACACATTGACCACATCTCTGGTTGCTAGTATTAGCATATCAATTCTTAATACAAAGTTAATTAACCGAAGACAACGTAAAGAGATTAAGGAAAGGAAGTGCATTTATGTAATTATGAATTAAATAAACAGGTAGTCCATTTATTCACTCCAGTTACAACATTTCTTAGAATTCGAAAAAGTGATGAAAGTATCTCAAACATCTATAGCATTTAAAGTCCGCCCCTGTTAGCTGAGTGGTCAGCGCAACGGACTGCCACGCCAACGGGCTCAGGTTCGATTCCCGGCAGGGCAGGAGACTTCCTCTGATCAGGGTGTGGGTGTTGTGTTGTCCTCATCATCATTTCATCCCCATCTCCGACTCGCAAGTCGCCCAATGTGGCGTCTAATGCAATAAGTACATGCTCTCGGCGCCCGAACTTCCCCGAATGGGGGACTCCCAGCCCACAATGGCGTGCGCTCATTTACATTTCGACAGCATTCAATATAATGACATGGAACTTGCTATTATAATGAAATGGAACTAGCTGTTCCGGGAGGAGACCCCAGCTCCCAGTCAGATCTGTGCATCATGTATCCACTAAGCCGTTGTAGACAATACTAGATCTGCATTAACCATTTTATCTATGACTGACCGATTCTATTTAGATAAATCTTCTTTTGGAACAGAAAACAAGTGGTAACTATATTCGTTTTCTAACAACAGTGTCACAAAAAGAAAGAATATCTTCCAGCCTACTAAGCCAGTCGCATTAGTCATGTAGGAATTATAAAATGTACATAAAGCAATTAACTTGTTGTATTGAGTATACTTAAGCAATACAACTAAGTCTTATGGTACAACAATCCATTGCCCTGTGAACTGCACTCCTCTACCCCCTATTCAATGTCACCAAAAATGAATGTAACTACTGTGGATAATACACTCCTGGAAATTGAAATAAGAACACCGTGAATTCATTGTCCCAGGAAGGGGAAACTTTATTGACACATTCCTGGAGTCAGATACATCACATGATCACACTGACAGAACCACAGGCACATAGACACAGGCAACAGAGCATGCACAATGTCGGCACTAGTACAGTGTATATCCACCTTTCGCAGCAATGCAGGCTGCTATTCTCCCATGGAGACGATCGTGGAGATGCTGGATGTAGTCCTGTGGAACGGCTTGCCATGCCATTTCCACCTGGCGCCTCAGCTGGACTAGCGTTCGTGCTGGACGTGCAGACCGCGTGAGACGACGCTTCATCCAGTTCCAAACATGCTCAATGGGGGACAGATCCGGAGATCTTGCTGGCCAGGGTAGTTGACTTACACCTTCTAGAGCACGTTGGGTGGCACGGGATACATGCGGACGTGCATTGTCCTGTTGGAACAGCAAGTTCCCTTGCCGGTCTAGGAATGGTAGAACGATGGGTTCGATGACTGTTTGGATGTACCGTGCACTATTCAGTGTCCCCTCGACGATCACCAGAGGTGTACGGCCAGTGTAGGAGATCGCTCCCAAAACCATGATGCCGGGTGTTGGCCCTGTGTGCCTCGGTCGTATGCAGTCCTGATTGTGGCGCTCACCTGCACGGCGCCAAACACGCATACGACCATCATTGGCACCAAGGCAGAAGCGACTCTCATCGCTGAAGACGACACGTCTCCATTCGTCCCTCCATTCACGCCTGTCGCGACACCACTGGAGGCGGGCTGCACGATGTTGGGGCGTGAGCGGAAGACGGCCTAACGGTGTGCGGGACTGTAGCCCAGCTTCATGGAGACGGTTGCGAATGGTCCTCGCCGATACCCCAGGAGCAACAGTGTCCCTAATTTGCTGGGAAGTGGCGGTGCGGTCCCCTACGGCACTGCGTAGGATCCTACGGTCTTGGCGTGCATCCGTGCGTCGCTGCGGTCCGGTCCCAGGACGACGGGCACGTGCACTTTCCGCCGACCACTGGCGACAACATCGATGTACTGTGGAGACCTCACGCCCCACGTGTTGAGCAATTCGGCGGTACGTCCACCCGGCCTCCCGCATGCCCACTATACGCCCTCGCTCAAAAAAAATGGTTCAAATGGCTCTGAGCACTATAGGACTAAACTGCTGTGGTCATCAGTCCCCTAGAACTTAGAACTACTTAAACCTAACTAACCTAAGGACATCACACACATCCATGCCCGAGGCAGGATTCGAACCTGCGACCGTAGCAGTCGCACGGTTCCGGACTGCGCACCTAGAACCGCGAGACCACCGCGGCCGGCACGCCCTCGCTCAAAGTCCGTCAACTGCACATACGGTTCACGTCCACGCTGTCGCGGCATGCAACCAGTGTTAAAGACTGCGATGGAGCTCCGTATGGCACGGCAAACTGGCTGACACTGACGGCGGCGGTGCACAAATGCTGCGCAGCTAGCGCCATTCGACGGCCAACACCGCGGTTCCTGGTGTGTCCGCTGTGCCGTGAGTGTGATCATTGCTTGTTCAGCCCTCTCGCTGTGTCCGGAGCAAGTATGGTGGGTCTGACACACCGGTGTCAATGTGTTCTTTTTTCCATTTCCAGCAGTGTATTTCCACGTTGGTTACTGTTGGTTACTACAATTCGACAAATACAACCTAACAACTATGAAGCGTTATCAAGAATTTTATTGTAAATCATGTTTCTTTCATATTCACTAGCACTGAGCACTGTTAAGCAATGTAATACAGATAATATCATCTTTACCATCCTATAGAGTAGACAATTATAAAAGAAAGTCGTAGCATAATGCTCAAAAAATGTCACAAATTTCCTGGTTAATCGTTGATGAAAGTGACCTTTTTGCACTGCTGACTGCTGGACTCGTAACATAACGAAACCACTCCACAAGAATACAACATTGTTCAGCAATACTCATAACTTTATGACCGATCATTATACTCCATTTTTTCTTTCAACTTGAGGTGTATTGTAATTGATCCTGTTAGGTGTGGCTTGTACAATGCAAACTGCCTTCTCATGGCATCTGAAGAAAATAAATCTTAAGGCAATCACTCTTCTAGCTACAACACAATCCATGTCCATCATTCGTTTCAAAAGGCAGACAAAACACACCACTCGTAATGCTGATCGAAATAATATCTATCCAATGATGCAAAGATCATAATAACTCACGTTATAACTCAGACTCCAACCATTTAACAGATGAACAAACAAAATATTGCAAAAAAAGCATTAAAAACTATCCAAGCACCAACTCTTCTACTTTAAGCATTTACTTTGACACATTCTTGACGTAACACCTCCACTGACACATACACAGGGTATGATCTGAGGACAAGTCGAGGATCTGCTTCCAAAGACACATGGAGGATTGAGTAGTAGGGACGACATGCACAGTTTCTTCGCAATTAGAAGGAGCTCGGCTTCGTCATACTATTTTCCTCTTTGGCTATTAACGATTAAGTTCTCATACATTCGCTGAGTTCCTACACATTCGTCGTTAGCCCCTCATTTCTACCATCAGTGTCATTTCTCGCCCAAGCTCTGATAAACACACATTTGCTGTATCTCATAACATCCCGATCTGTCCTCTACTCGCTACTACACGAATCCGTCAACTATTATTTGTAACACAGACGTTATTTTTCACCTCTAATGTCCCCCTTGATTCACAACACTATTCATCCAAATGCCTTCAAAGCTTCTCTGATCCTACCATCATATCTAGAGTTCTTCTCTTATTACCTACAGTTGCTCGTTTAACTATGAGTACTGTCCTTATTACTGTATCTTAACACAGTTCCTTCCCACCACCTACTAATTCTTTAAGTTCTAGAGAAGCACCAGTGTCATGTTGCAAAACCTTTGGCCAAAGTAGCGATGAATTTAATCATTTACTGACTCCCTGTTCTCATGTCTGAGTCTCCATCGCTTCCTCATGTACTGGTCTCATCTTACCACATTTCCAGAAATCATTATCCACCCACTGTCCTAAGTATTGCCCCGATTTATGCAAACTGTGACCAGCGATTAACCTTCTTGCTATTGTAATATACTTCCGGGCCGCTGTCAGACACTCAGTGTCGTGACCTCCAACGTTGGCGACGAGGGACATGCCCCTCTCGGACCCGCTGTTAGTGTGTGGACAGCTGCGTCCTGGTGCTTCGCCTGCTTCAGTGACATACGGCATACGGCTACCAGCTGACAGAGCCCGCAGCGGAGGGGAGCGACGCGCTCCCAGGGCTGGCAATGTGGGGCAACCCGCTCTGCTCTCCCCATTCAGACAGACGCAGCTGGTGCACGGCGGAGGACAGCTTGTCGGGCTACGTTGCCTCGTCGGCCACCTTCACAGCGCCGATTCTCGTATGAACAACGTCTTGCTGACACCTGACGGGATTCCTTCTTCCTGGCTCCAACACGCTCGCATCTTACAACAGTTACAAACAGAGAGAACTGGTATTACATCTACGCAACAGTTCCTTTTTCATTCGTACTAGATCCTCTGCTTAACTTATAAGTCTAGTAACCTGACATACACGGTGTTTACTTTTGTGCATCTTTCGTTGAGTCATACATTTGTTCGTAACATAATATTCTCTTAAGAGTGTATAGTACATTTTACATTAATTGATTGCAGTAATAAGTAGTTTTTTCCAGTTGATCTTTAGCATCTTGACAGTTGGACATTTAAAAGCAACTACCTTCAACACATTTACTAAAATTAAGGCTTACGTTATTTACAGATCATAAATTCAGCGACTCCATGTTTGCTTTTACATTAAGGAGTCATATTTACAATCGTTACAGTAAAACTAAGAGGCTAACCTACTGAAAACATTTAAACACCCTCCGATTGTCACAGCCTGACAAACAAAGGAGATACACAACCCTTATTTGTGTATTTTCTGTCTAATTACTTATCGATTAAGAACAAATAGGGCACACACAAAACTAAATTCAAGAGCTTCTTTACTTCTAATTTCATTAGCACATTTGAGCCATGCGCGGCTCGTGGTCATTCCGTTTATTGCTCGTCAACTTGTTTTATGGTTCTTTTGCCTCTTATACAAATTGTGTAAATGCTTGTATTTAAAGGTTTCCTTCCATTACGTTGAAATATTATTGGGCTTTCAGCCGAGGAATTAATTCAAATTTTCCTTAATATGACTTTTAGTCAAAATTGGTAAATGTTCGTCTTTTAAAGAATTTCCTTTGTTGATCTGAAATAATATTCATGCCTTTAGCCGAGAAGATATTTTACGTAAGGCCTTCAGTCAGTTGTCTAAATTCTTATGTCTTAAAAGGAATTATTTAAACCTTATTATTGAGAAGTTACTTCGGCCCTTAGCAAAGAATTGATCCTTGTTGCTTTAAAGAGAAAACTATGCATTGTGTTTTCGATGAATAAAGTTCTGTGTTCTTGTGTAACTAACAGTAACTGATCTTGGCCCCTTTCCACAACCCGATCTGCTTTGTCCTGCGATACAGGACTTCAATATTATTTTATCAGTTGCAGAGAGATGGTGCACAATACATTGGACAATGGAAAAACATGCTATTGACATCCTCCCATGTATTATATCATGCATTTGGTTCAAGTAAAGGTAACATTTAGGATTGGTTCTTTATCGAAAAGGAAACCCTCTTTAATTAACCATCACCACACCTCTTCTTTACAGACCATTTACCTTATCTCTTGACATGGACTAATCACTCCATACTAGGTTATATTAGAACAATTATAGTCCCATGAATTAGATCCGTCAAAGACTGATTACTCCCTTCTCCCTAGGACAACTAAACTTATTTAAACTCTGAAAATGTCATCTTTCGAATTTCCCAAATATTTTGCATGGTAAATTCCACTAAGGACTACCCTTGATGGCACCCAAACGCACACAAATAGACAAATCTGTTAAATCACAACTTAACAATGAAGAGTTTAATTAGAATGATTTAGTTACCATCAATCTCCACCTTTACTCACGGCCTGAAACTACTTCCTTTGAATATTCTTCTCAGGATACTGATTAACATTGAAATCTATTGTATATATTTATTTTCCGGTCACTTAGCTAGCAGGTATTGTCGTCCTGTTACATCAAGGTTATTTTCAGCTTGCCATCGCCTCCATCACCTGTTATTAAAAGTTTATGAGAACGTGATAACAAAGAGTGCACACATAAATTCACACACCACATACAAATAATGAAGAATGCCTTAGCACATCTGGCGTAAATCTCACTTAAAGGGCATTAGAAATTAATTTTATATGTTGCCACTTCAGGTTACCTGATCACTTTGGTATAATGCTAGGATCATACTATTCCATTTGCCTTGTTTTATCATCTGTTCGGTTCTACTTCGCTCCTGTGGCTCCTCTCTTATTCATGCTTTTGCAGCATCTGACACACACTCTTACTTTCTATGGAACATATTACAAAGCTTACTCTATCCCTGGAACTCCCTCACAATCTCGCAAAAACCTCTTATATCATCTCAACTAAATGCTCTGGGATCCTTGACCCATTGAACCGCGGTCCAATCGGTGCAACCACCATCGTGCCAGTAGCTGTCCCTCATATCCAGTGAACTGAGAACAGTAATCTCATGAAACCTTTGCAATAGTTCATCAAGTGTTTTAGGCCGATCGGTTTCTGTGTCGATAATAGTATTGAGTGGCCTCGAATCAAGGACAAGTCTCACTGATCCGTCTCTCTTGGGAACACATAGTAAGGGTTTATTATAAGAATTTACAAAACGTTCAATTAACCCTTGTTGTAACATCAAATCGATCTTCCCAGCTACTTTCCCTCTCTTGGTAAGTTGCTCTATCCACGGCTGTACAAAAAACGGCTTATGTGGCTTTACCTGGAACTTTTAAGTGAAATTTTTGAGAGTGTCAGCATGACCTGAAAACTCTCTCCCGTTACTCTGAAAAATCGCCTATAACTAGCTGCTTCGATATGTTCTGTTTTCCTTTCGATGATTTCTTCACTGACTGTTTCCACTCAAACTAACTCGCACTGTAAGTAAACCTGCCTTTGATAATCATATTCCCATTAATGGTCGCATTCCACAGTTAAATTAAAGGATACCATCGCGCTTTCATTGACATTTACCAATTCGCCAAAACTCAAGTGCACTTCCCCCTCACTAGTTTCTACTGTGGGGAAACCACTGTGTATGTTTGGCGTACCTAGGTATTTCTCAAAAAAATCCAAGCCTAAAATGGCTCTGATTGTCAATTTTAACACGATCAAGAACACTACCCTCATCATCTGCCCTTTACGTTTGAAATCGATCTGGCTCTGATGCATGACCTCGACATACCTTCCTTGTATTGCTCCAAGGACTTTGTTTCTCTGTAGTTTCTCCCCCACTGCAACTGTAAACATCCTCCTTCAAAACTGTCACTTGACTGCCTCAGTCTAATACACAAGGAATGATAACGTTATTTACAACTACACTTACAATGGGTAATTTAAACACATCTAGTTCTTCGTTTTCTTCCAATAATACCTCTTTCATTTCCACTTAATCTACATACAAAACTATGCTACTATTTACAGGATCACTACACTCAGGGGTTGGACTTCTCAGTCATCTTGCTTCACGGGAATCATCATCACTTCATAAATTATGACGTGGGTCGTATTTTATATCAGCTGGTGGTGATTCCGTTCCCATAAGAATTCCGCCGATACTGATTCAGAGCACGATTACCTCGCGTTTGCAAAACCTCTACCATTACCGTTATTAAAATGTCGGTACGGCACGTAATTTGTTCCTCGGTACCTTTGCTCTCGTTCATAATTGTGATAACGCACTTCATCATCTCTTCTCACTTCTTTAGGTCCATTGTGGCCAATATCTTCATTCTTGCCAAAGTTGCTGGAACGCCACAACATCCTGCATACTTCGTCCTGCTATGGTAATTTCTCACCGCAGTTTCGGAGGTAACTTCGTGAGACATATCCGGATCAATTCAGCATCTGAATATGCCGCATCCAAATACTGGTTATCCTTAATCATCTCGCGAAAGTAAGGAACTGGGTTTCTTTCCGGACTATTTTGACAGTTTTCTTTCATCAGAATATTCAGTTTTATCCGATCTTGTATGCCTCTCGATCAAAACTCATTCAGAAAGGTCCGAGAGAAGTCTTTGTACGTGACGCAGTCGCGAATTGCAATCTGCATCAGTGCACTCGTCTCATGTCACAAGTAGTTACACACAAAGCGTATTTTCGTGGTGTCGCCCCATGAAACTGGCAATGTATTTTCAAATTGTAGATAGCAAACACAGGGGTGCTGTTGGTTATTGGATTCTGGAAAGAGCGAGTAACTTAAGACAGACACGAAACGCCGCCTGCATCCTTTCTCATTCATGTCTGTCGATTCAGTACGTACTGCTGGGGCTGATGCCTCAAGAGATCTATCATTACACAACCGCAATCCTAAGTCTCTAATTTCTTCTGATACAGTACGGCGTCTTTTATCGGCAGTCCCTACTCCACTGTCGCTCCGCGATGTGGCCGCACCCGGTTTCACTATTTCTGCTAAATTATCCCGAGACCTACGATTAGCGGCTTCCTGAGCTTGCTTAAACCGTAGTAGTGATTGCATCTCTTGGATGTCACTAACTGATATTGGCTGTGTCCGATAGGATTCTGCATCTACTTGCAATGTGATTTCCTCGACTGCTCTGGCTAAATCATCTATCCTATCTACAACTTTGTCAGTCTGATTCTCTTGTTGCGCCACCTGCTTACAAACTTTTTCCAGCAGTTTCGTCTGTTCACTACAGATTTCATTTATTACGTCTCTCATTAGATTTCTGTCAGTGACTTCTTTTTCCTTAGCCGAGATGTCGTGTTCAAGTGCAGCTACTCCAATCTCTATCCGTTCAGTAAGGTCAGATACGTTTTACTGAATTTCGCTTACCTCACTTAGCATAGTGTCATCTGGCACAAGATTTTCCGCAATTATTGCTTCGATTCGGTTGGGAACCTCTTCAGATGGTGTACCGATTGCGTTCTCCTGATCCTCTAACTTCGTGCGAAGCAATTGTTTTTGGTCATTCAAGTTTTTCTTTATTTCGGTCTGCAATGCTTTAAACGTAGTCCTTTGCTCGTCAAAGCGTTTATTTCGCTCGTCAAAACTAGTATTAAACGCGGTACTTTGCTCGTCAAAGTAACTTTTAAGCCCATCATTCCCTTAGATTACTTTACTCAGAGCTAAACTAAGGCAATCTGGAGTTTTACTGCTGGGATTCGCGCCCTGTTCTCCAGTGGTATCCGCGCTGTCTGCAGTAGAGGTGGCAAAGAATAACGTAAGTGATAGAAATAACCGGTTACTGAGAAGTAACGGTTACTGCGATAACCGTTCCTCTGATACATGCAGTTATTTCAATAACTGTCTAATGTCAACAGTGCCTCGCATCATCTGTTGACCGAAGATAGTACTACGCTTTCACGACAACTCATCGGAGATCTGGCTAGGAACTAAGGAGAGGGTAGACCATTTGGAAGGCGTTCTATAAGCCATGGTAATAACTGTGAGACTGCGCGCCATCTGTTGATAAGAACTGCGTATGCGTTACTTTTAGCACAAACAATTACATAAAGTTAATGTCCGAGCGTTGGCTGATAGGAGCTACAGTACAGCCATTAACAAGTACGGTTGTTCCCTCATTTGTCAATTTAGCTTGGACGGGTAGTATATCAGAGATCTGTATTTTCCTCTGGCAGTTATCGTTACTGGCTCACAGTTCTCGCTCTCTGGCAGTTATCGGTCTACCATTACAGGTAACATGGAAGTTGGTAATGAAATAACGGTGTGTCTGTGTTCCTGACACAGTGACTCCAGTCTTAGACCCCGGTGATATTTCAGAGACGATAGTTACTGGAGCGAACAAATATTTATGTACTTCTTCGGAAATAGCCGTTGACCATCGCGAATGGGAAATAACATGTCAGGAAGTATCACATAATACAGTTGAATATAATAATTAGTATCCTCATCATTTGTCAGGAGATGGTCCAAATATGTGAATATATTGCAGTAACTGCTAATATTTACAGAATTGATACACTGTCAGAATAAAACACAGTTAGGCACTTTTAATAAATTTGTCATACACAGAATACCCGATTTTGACTGTTGCAACCAAGTGCTGTCAAACCTGAAATATAGCAGAATTTTTACCTAAGCTGGTCTATCAGTCTCTGTTACGATATTCATTTACAGAGTAGAAGGAGGGGGTCAATGGAAGCGTCCGATTCCACCCGTCTGCTTCGATGTAAAAAGGTGTTGTGGTGTGTGAATGTCATTACGGCACGGTGTTTATGAGTTGGTTTGTGTGTGTGTGGGGGGGGGGGGGGGGGGAGGGGTCTGGTTGGTCTAGTTTGCAGTGCTGGAATTTGCTGGTGGTAATTAATTTGTTTTTTCTAGCTGTGATGTTTTGTGTATTTATGGAGTATTGACTGTGATTTAGTTTATGTAGGGATGATTCATTTGTGGACTTTTGGGATTGTGGTTTTATATTTCGCAGTTGTAGATGTTGGTTTTTTGGCATCAGTAGCTGTGGTGGATCTATATAGGTCACCGGAAATGACCGATTCCCTTTTTCATAGTTGTACGTGTTGATGTTTTGGTATCGTCATCTGAGGTTTACCTATGTAGCTCAAGGGAAATGTCCAATTCCAATTTTCGTGCTTTAAATTGTGGGTATTGGTGTTTTGGTATGGTCACCTGTGGTTGACCTATAGTGTTCAAGGGAAGTGTCCGATTCCTGCATATTTTTGTTGGTGTAGCAGAATGCTGTATTTCTTCGTTTTGTTCTTCATTTTGTGTTTTGGGATCGTGGTGTGTTTTTTTACTAGCTTGTCCTCACCCTAAAACCCCCAACTTCCCGCAGTTGTCCCATTGGTTTGATTGTATTTTTGGTGGAAGATGTTATTGCATTATTTATATGTATCTTCCTGTTTGTTGCCATGTGTATGTAGTGACGTCTTAGACACACTTAAAATAGCCATTTCCGGCATATTGATGATGGGTGGAATCAGACACTTCTGTATCATAAAGCCTTTCAAACACACTGTAAACTGTGCTTAATCTGAAACCAAGTTTTTAATGGTTGCTGACTTGCTGGCAGTTTATTGAAAGTGCTTGTTCCTGAATATTGGACCCCTTCTGGACCAAGGTAAGTCATTTCAGGTGTTTATGTAGATTGCTGTTCCTATTTCTAGTACTGATAATATGTATTGAGATATTGGTTGGAAATACTTGTAACAAATTTCATTAAGGAATAAATATACTAGGAAGCAGTGGTTAGAGTACAAAGTTCCTTGAACAGGTTCCTACATGGTGTTCTTGAATTTATACCACAAACGATTTTTATTACACGCTTTTACATGCGAAAAACGTTTGCTATGTTTGATTAGTTACCACAGAATATGCTCCCTTATGAAATAATACAGTGAAAAAATGTGGTATGCCCTTCCCAGCTGAATTTATTATCGAGTGTAATGTAACACTGTCAACCTTTTTGATCTGCATGTCTTCATATGTTGTAAACATGCTGTAGCTGGAGAAATCGAGCAGTTTCCAAATCTCACATAAAACTTGGATTAGCGTAGTCACACTTTCCCCAATAGGACTATCTATTACAACACAGGAGTAAATAACTCTGTCACATTACGTAGAGTTTTTGTTGTATTACAAGGCTGTACACTTTACTCTATTATGTGAGCAGCACAAGAAATTAAGCTTCGAATTTAACCTACAGTACTCAGTTTACATATTACTTCATACTTAAAAACGTACCTTGTTAACATTTTACTTAAACAGTGTTGTGGCGAAGTTCCGCGTACGTTCTGTTGCAGCTGCGAAGATAATATTTCTAATAACGAACGATAACCTACAAACATATAATATGAAACACTAATAATCGTTCTAACATCAACTAAAATGTACCCGGAGTTAATAAGCTAAGGTTATGACACGATTCATACGACATTCCTGCCATTTCACACTACTCGCAGTTATACTGATAACTAAACTGATGGATTCCAACTACGTCGTTATTTAACTGTAGCCCCTCGGAGTATTCGGTATTCCCTAGCGAAAAATAACTTGGCAGTTAGTAGTAACCGTTATAAATAACGGTTATCAAAGAATAACTGGAACTATTGTAACGGTTACTCCAGAATGACCGTTGGCCCACCTCTAGTCTGCAGCCAAGCAGCGCTCATTTGCCTCCGCCTGCTCATGGGCGGCCTCACACAACGGAACCCCCGCCCCGGCTGTGAAGGCCCATTCATTGTCCGACAACGTGGGCGGGATACCTGCCCCCGCTCCCTTGCAAACACGGCCCTCATAGCCCACTTCTAGGTTACGTTCGATCGCTGCTCGCTGCTGCCTGTTCCGACAATCCACGCAACTCACCCGAATTTTCTTCCGCCACATTAATGCAACCTTTCGCCCGTGACCTAGTGATTACACTCATGCCACCTAACCAATTCTAGACCCCGTAAGAACGCTCTGTGAAATACAATGCACTCAGCTATTGGTATCAAATTATTTACCGTCAAAATGAATCCCTTAATTGAACACAAAATAAAAATTATCCCCCGAAGATTTGCAGCAACACTAGGATGAGTATCGATAGACAACAACGCTGAAGATCATGGCCACAGATAAATGCACAAATAAAATCCTGTAAAGAGCAACAGTTACTAAAGTAATGTTTCTGTCTGCTGCTCTAAACTATGTCTAGCAATCGCTAAGTAATCCTGGCAGCGGTTGCCATATGAAAGGTTACCTTCTCCGTTGTTATCTTTTTTCTCTCAGTCTATGCTAGAGCGTGCCAGCTGGGTGTGTGCCAAGGCATCTGATATCCACGCTGCTTACCCACTTGGTTCAATGCTCGGAAGGGTTCATTGAAAGGGGACCAGCCCGAAGTTAGTATCTTATTGATTAGCTGATTATTATATTAAAATTACGCATCGGGTAACGTGGTGGAGGGCTCAAGCAACCAAATGGGCAACTAATTAGTTACCGCGCTGTAACATGATCTATATTCTCTATCCTGGTTAATTTTCATTCCCACCAGATTATAATGACTTAAATTTAGTACCAAAATTGTTCTCTACACAGGATTGGGGTGTTATGATGAGACACTGAATCCATGAAATGATACACATGGCTTTTTTTATTATTTGCCCAGAAACATTACAAATTTTCTAACCATCTCTTTTACTCGCCACTTGAGCGATCTCATAATTTCAATTACCATATTATTTAGCACTGAAGGTACCCATATTAACAGAAATCTATTCAACAGTTTTCCGCACTGAAGATGCTTATACTATCAGAAGTCTGGTCTCGTTACTTAGTATTGTGCACTGGCAAAGGGGAGAGATCTACGTTGCTGCAAATGTGGTCCGTCTGCTTTGATAGTGATTGAAATTCGCACCTCATGTTATTACTTGGACTGAGTCGTTATGAATTAATGATCCGCGCTTCGGATCCTCAATGGTCACTCTGTCTAATACTTCTCAGCACAGCTCCTTGTACTGAAAGTTACAGCAAAGTTTCTTGGTGGGAAAACGGGGCAACAAAGCCGACACAAATATCTCGTCACACACAAAAAAAAATTAAAACTAAAACATCCTCTAAAATTTGGCACACCTAAATTAAGTGTACAGCTCACGGAAGCATCCTCACCTTAACTATTTTCAAGAAAGAACTGATAGCACGCTGAAGGTGTAATTCGATATCACGTGCGTGATCGACACCAACGGCTAAATTTTTTTACTCACCCTACTGTTCATTCTTGTTTTTCAATTTATGCAATTATTCACACTCACAACTTATTATTTACCAATTATTTTAGATTTGGATCATCGGTTAGGTTGCTGCTTGCAAATGCAGGTTAGTCACGAATCAAGAGATCGGTGCACAAAACTTATGAATTTGCTAAGAAAATTACATCACACCCTTAGAGCCGTAAGTAACTCACACAAAACACACGCACATCCCAGCAGGTTTCACACGGAATTACCATCTAAATTTCTCATCAGCAGCGGAACTATATGATTTTTGATACTATTGCTGCTCTCGTGTGCTGAAGGCACTAACTGATTACATTGCTACCAATGGATAACGTGAGCTCACCAATGCTCACTTCTGGAAAAGAAACCCTAACTGGACAGTCTAACTTTCTTAAGGCAAAATTTCTTAAAAAAATGAATGGACGTGACGGCATGGTAACTACTTCCATCCTGAAAGAAAGCGGATAATATAATAAATTATAACTCATTCCACAAAGAAATTGTGGGCCAAGACGGAGATCGCCCTCTATTCCACCCGTTCAGTTCAACAACTTCCCTCAGAGTGCCCCAGTCATGGCGGCCCTCTCTGGCTGTTCTCTTCCGCCCTCTAGGGGAAGCAAACAGGTGCATCAGCGCTGGCTGTACCCCAAATTTATGTTGGCATTAACCAACCTACAAAGTGACCACATCTCTGCATTGCTAGTACTAGCAGAGAAACTCTTAATATAAACTCAGAGTTAATTAACCCAAGACAACGTTGAGGGATTAAGGAAAGGAAGTGCATTTAGGTAATTATGAATTAAATAAATAGGTAGTCAATTTCTTCAATCGAGTTGTAATACTTCTTAAATTTGGAAAAAATGAAGGAAGTACCTCAAAATCCGGCCGCGGTGGTCTAGCGGTTCTAGGCGCTCAGTCCGGAGCCGCGCGACTGCTACGGTCGCAGGTTCGAATCCTGTCTCGGGCATGGATGTGTGTGATTTCCTTAGGTTAGTTAGGTTTAAGTAGTTCTAAGTTCTAGGGGACTGTAGTCCCATAGTGCTCAGAGCCATTTGAACCATTTTGAAGTACCTCAAACATCTATAGCATTCAATATAATGCGATGGAACAAGCTAATAATTTTATGAGGTGGAACAAGCTGTTCCTTCTCAAAGGGTTATGGGAGAATATGGGTTTTGTAGTAGGAAAAAGACTGATTTCCAAAATAAATGTTTGATGGGAATAGCGAGTACTCTGTTCAAAACCACAAGAAGGGGAGGTATACTTAGTAAACATCAGAAGATGCGAGAAAATTTCAGTTACATTACATCATGGTGAGGCAGAGATTTCTAAATCTGATATTGGATTGTAAAGCGTACCCTCTGGCAGACATAGACTCAATGCACAATTTAGTAATGAATAACAGTAGGCTGCAGTGTAAGAGACTAGCAAGGATGAGTGAACGTGGAAAGAAGAAATACTAAGGAATGAATAGATAAGTGTCAGGTTCTCTAGACTATACATAGTGCGATAATGAATAGCTCAGTAGGCAACTCAGTTGAAGAGAAATGCACATCTCTTAAAAAGGCATCAAAGGAGTTGGAAAGAAAGCCTTAATTACAATGAAGGTAACTACGAAGATACCATGACTAACAATTGAAATACTTCTGGTGATTTTACTTAAAAACCGTCTTGATTGCAAATATTTTTATTCATATGACCGGTTTCGGTTCATTCAGAGCCATCTTCAGATCTGATATTTCAGTTACAAGAGTAACCCGTCCAAATACAGCAGTTTTCACATGCTACGTCACACTCTTGTAACTGAAATATCAGATCTGAAGATGGTTCTCATGTGAAAACTGCTGGATTTGGACGGGTTACTCCTGTAACTGAAATATCAGATCTGAAGATGGTTCTGAATGAACCGAAACCGGTCATATGAATAAAAATATTTGCAATCAAGACGGTTTTTAAGTAACATTATGATTTCACTGATTGCTGTTGTCCCATAAGACATTATGTCTGTTTTTGCAAACTTCTGGTGATTAACGAAAGAAATAAGTACAACAATGATCAGGGAAGTTCAGGAATACAAAAACAAAAGTTGCATAGGAACGAAATAAATAGCAATTGTAGGGAAGCTAAGGGGAAATGATAAAATGAAAAACTTGAAGAAACCGGAAAAGAACTGATTGGCGGAAGGACTGATACACCACATATAAAAGTCAAAACAGTATTCAGTCATCAGAAACATGGACTACGCGGTGCATACATACAATTCCTGGACTGAGTAAGGGAAGCACAGAGCCAGGACTACTTTGAGCTTAAGAGGGGCGGTGGAGACGTCGAGAGGGGGGAGTGGGAGACGGGGAGGGGCAAACCTACGATGAGCCATGTCGCATTATCGCTCAGTCATGATCAAGCTGTTATTCGGCTATTGTCAAACACTTAAACTATTTACGCAAGTATATGATTACTAGAAAGAGTAACAGAAGAGAAATCTCACAGAGTGTGATGGAGATGGAAGTCTGTAAGAACTGAACGCCTGGAAGTAATTGTGGTCACCGTCAGAGAGCTTGCTGCTGCGAGGCTAGTCGTCCTTCTGTGCACCCAAAGCTTGTACTCTATCTTAAATGACCGCGCTGTCAACAAGTGGTCAAATTTTAATTTTCCCTTCTTTTTTTTTTTTACAGTGATGGGCATGGGGTGTCATTACTGATATGGCTTGCCTCATGTGCGTAGCGGACGTAGAGCAGGTGCTATGGAACAAGGACACTAGGGTAAATTCTCAAAAACAGATACGTACCGGGTGCCACACCACTGCAGTTAAACCGATTATAGTAAGAGCAGAGGGAATATAGACACAACATCAGTCAAATACTACAGTTAAAAAGCCATAATAAAAACTGAAGTCTATTAACGTACAATGAGAAACAATTATTTACGCATGTTGGTATCCAATCTGCTTTTAATTTCATGTCTTACTACACGTAACACAGCGTTACTTGACGGATACAAGCTATAACATGATTGCTGCATTACAACGATGCTGTCTCTCCCAACTCCAAGAAGTAAACGATAAATTTATTTCATTTGCTTATAGTCTGAGGAAGCGGATAATGACGAGTTTGATTAAGAAGAGTGGTTATTAGTGGATCACAAACTGTAAGGTTTAGTATCGAATCTGTTCATCACTTCACTTTCAAACACACTCCAGTCTAGCAATAGCCACATACCATCACACGACATACGACATTGTTCGTTTCGCGGTGAAACGTTAATAGCAATCAGAACACGGTACGGATGAATATACCGTAAGCAAATCAGGATGTACATCCGAGCAATACCATCACGCACATCCTCTGAAATCCACTGCGCGTCTAACACTCGACTCGATCGCTAGGCTAAGCGTTCACACCAAGCGACAACAATCAGTGCTACTGAAAGCATTGTCTCCTGGCAACGATTACCCTGGAATCCTGGACTCCACTAAAGCGGAAATAGACGTTTCGAAATAACATATACCCTTCGACGAAGCAGATCGATACGTTTTCAGCCAAATATGACAATGAATGACAAATATTTGGACATGAGAAGATATAAGGATCCCCACACATCCGTAGATCTCAAAATATTCTGCCTGGAACTTTATGGTTACATTACGATTCACCATGAAATTAACTAATAAAGAAAGGCTCAAGTAAGTAGGAGAGACAAAACAGATCAATAATACCTAACATTAAATTAACAGACACAGGAACTATTTGCATAATGGATATCACCGAATGAATATGTAGCTTTAAAGCACAATTAGATGACCTTGATTAAACAGCATATCATACGATATCCAAGAGAATGTCGGTGACAAATGACGAAAAATACGAATATTTACAACAGACGCCCGTGACAAAGAACATCAAAAACTAACATGAATATCACCATTAATTAATTAACAGGGATGTTGTTAGTTCAGAGTCTCAAACTTATTTTGCTCAAAAAACGAATGTGTATTTTAAATTCTGAAGGTGGCAGGGGTAAAATACAGGGAGCGAAAGGCAATTTACAATTTCTACAGCAACCAGATGGCAGTTGTAAGAGTCGAGGGGCACGAAAGGGAAGCAGTGGTTGGAAAGGGAGTGAGACAGGTTTGTAGCCTATCCCTGATGTTATTCAATCTGTATATTGAGCAAGCAGTGAAGGAAACAAAAGAAAAATTCGGAGTAGGTATAAAAATCCATGGAGAAGAAATAAAAACTTTGAGGTTCGCAGATGACATTGTAATTCTATCAGAGACAGCAAAGGACTTGGAAGAGCAGTTGAACGGAATGGACAGTGTCATGAAAGGAGGACACAAGATGAACATCAACAAAAGCAAATCAAGGATAATGGAATGTAGTCGAATTAAGTAGGGTGATGCTGAGGGAATTAGATTAGGAAATGAGTCACTTCAATTAGTAAAGGAATTTTTTCCATTTGGGGAGCAAAATAACTGATGATGGTCGAAGCAGAGAAGATATAAAATGTAGACTAGCAATGGCAAGGAAACCGTTCCTGAAGAAGAGAAATTTGTTATCATCAGTATAGATTTAAGTGTCAGGAAGTCGTTTCTGGAAGTACACTCCTGGAAATTGAAATAAGAACACCGTGAATTCATTGTCCCAGGAAGCGGAAACTTTATTGACACATTCCTGGGGTCAGATGCATCACATGATCACACTGACAGAACCACAGGCACATAGACACAGGCAACAGAGCATGCACAATGTCGGCACTAGTACAGTGTATATCCACCTTTCGCAGCAATGCAGGCTGCTATTCTCCCATGGAGACGATCGTAGAGATGCTGGATGTAGTCCTGTGAAACGGCTTGCCATGCCATTTCCACCTGGCGCCTCAGCTGGACCAGCGTTCGTGCTGGACGTGCAGACCGCGTGAGACGACGCTTCATCCAGTCCCAAACATGCTCAATGGGAGACATATCCGGAGATCTTGCTGGCCAGGGTGGTTGACTTCCACCTTCTAGAGCACGTTGGGTGGCACGGGATACATGCGGACGTGCATTGTCCTGTTGGAAAAGCAAGTTCCCTTGCCGGTCTAGGAATGGTAGAACGATGGGTTCGATGACGGTTTGAATGTACCGTGCACTATTCAGTGTCCCCTCGACGATCACCAGAGGTGTAGGGCCAGTGTAGGAGATTGCTCCCCACACCATGATGCCGGGTGTTGGCCCTGTGTGCCACGGTCGTATGCAGTCCTGATTGTGGCGCTCACCTGCACGGCGCCAAACACGCATACGACCATCATTGGCACCAAGGCAGAAGCGACTCTCAGCGCTGAAGACGACACGTCTCCATTCGTCCCTCCATTCACGCCTGTCGCGACACCACTGGAGGAGGGCTGCATGGTGTTGGAGCGTGAGCGGAAGACGGCCTAACGGTGTGGAGGACCGTAGCCCAGCTTCATGGAGATGGTTGCGAATGGTCCTCGCCGATACCCCAGGAGTAACAGTGTCCCTAATTTGCTGGGAAGTGGCGGTGCGGTCCCCTACGGCACTGGGTAGGATCCTACGGTCTTGGCGTGCATCCGTGCGTCGCTGCGGTCCGGTCCCAGGTCGACGGGCACGTGCACCTTCCGCCGACCACTGGCGACAACATCGATGTACTGTGGAGACCTCACGCCCTACGTGTTTAGCAATTCGGCGGTACGGTCACCCGGCCTCCCGCATGCCCACTATACGCCCTCGCTCAAAGTCCGCCAACTGCACGTACGGTTCACGTCCACGCTGTCGCGGCATGCTACCAGTGTATATAAATACCTTAGAAACGGAAACGTCCAAATGTACACTTTTTGCACTGACTTACTTTATTATAATCACTCACTGCACTTATGGGTACATTGAATTGTAAAGAACCTCAAAGACAATGTAAATTCGTCATACAAAATTGAAGATTCGCCTCATCCCTCCAATCCAAAGGCAGTTCCCATGTTGCCTGCTCTGGGAAGATGATTCGACAAGTGATCTGTGCAACGCAGTGTGCCATCTACTTCGAGCATCGTTGACTGGAACGCCCCATGGCGAAATCTACACCAGCTGTTGATCTTACGTCTATTGACGTAGCACAGCTCCCAAGAATCAGTAGTTTGCAGCCATGAACTTATGGTGACGTAGCGTCGCACACTGGCACCTTACAAATACAGAGAGAGAACAGATGGCAGAATCACACCTAATCAAAATAGTCACGAAAAACATTTTAAAACAGTACAACTTCGATAAACACACAAATAGACACACATTCATGAAAACACAAATAAATCCTTAAGCAAGTCAAAGTTCTGATAACCATTACCACTAATTTTTATTATCTGAAAGAACACATGAAATTTCTTCGTATACCATTTTCTGTCGCTTTTTCTCTTCTTCTTCTTCACAAAGTGAGCGTACAATCACCTTATTTTTCTTAATTTCACGCTGTTCTTTTGAGCTACTGTTCTACCTGAATTTTTTCTGAAGATTGGTTGTGAAACCCCAGTCGCAATTCTTCACATGTTCTATGTGTATTAAAAAATTATGTACACTGTTCTCTGTTCCTTGGCCAAATATCACTAGAGGAACAAGGGCAGTATGGCCCCACTCTCCACTGTTGCCAGATTTATTCAAGATGGCAGATCCAATATGACGGCGATAGATATGTCAATGTCATAATAGCGTCATAGCGACATGTTCAAATTTTGGAGGGAAGATAGGTCCATTGGGCTTCCTGCACTAGCCTTTCCCTCCCCCCCCCCCCCCCTTCCCACCGGTCCCCAATAAAACAGGGGTAAGTTCAAATTGTGACAGGAAAATGCAACACACCATGAATACCTCCACTAACCTAACAAAATGGCAGGAGAATAGGTTACTTGGGCTATCTTCACGAACCTACGTCATCCGACCAAGGGATAATGGCGGGAAAAAGACTCTGCTTATTATAGGCTGCTGGAGAGAGGGAGGAGTGTACTTTATTTATTTCTGAACAATTAATTTAGGGAAGGATTTGACATAGTATATTTATTAAACTAATACAAAACACTCACCCTGACGTGCTTGAGATTGCAGTAAATAGTCTACAGACCTGGACACTGCTTGTAAACAATGCAGTACACTGATGTGCAGAGACGCAAACAACTCGTAAATTACCGAAATAATGCAGTAAACAGCATACAGACATGCAAACTACTCGTAATGTAGGTATAACTCTAAGCAAATACTCACAACGCTTAAATACCCGAAAATAATGCAGTGCACAAACACTCAGTGCATGTAAAAAACGAAACGTATCACGAAATGTTCCAAAGCAGCACGGCTTTGCAGTGTCAGCCAGACGCGTGCCTTCGTCGTCACGCCTGTGCCGACGGCAGGTGAAAGTCGCGTCTATAGTTGGAGTTCTTCGAGTCTTATACTGACGTCACATATCAATCTAAATAAGCACCATGTCATCCTCCGGGCCGAGCGCGCGTATTTACCGTTGCTGGCACGAAGCCTCTCTCACCTGTGGATACTGATGTCACAGGTCGCGCTATAGAAATCTGTTCCAGAATAACATCGACTGCTTTCTCCCTCGCCATCTTAATGGGACATGCGAGACGCCTCTAGCCAGAAATGTGAAACCTCTCTCTACCTGTGGATACTGACGTCACAGGCAGCGCTATAGAAATCAGTTCCAGAATAACATCGTCAGCTGTCTCCCTCATGATTCTAATGGGACAGCCTGTCTATTACTTACTAGCCCCGTCTCGGAATTGGTAAAGTGTAACAGAAATAGTTAACCATCGCTTTTGTTGAAGCTGTCGTGAAGTCTCAGCTTGTCTGAATGGAAATTCTTGTCCTAACAGGACCTGTTAACGAAAATAGGCCAGAATAACACCGATTGCATTCTTCCTGATGGTCCTACAGAGTCGTCACATGTTACCCCACCTGTTGTTGTTGTTGTTTTTGTTGTCTTCAGTCCTGAGACTGGTTTGATGCAGCTCTCCATGCTACTCTATCCTGTGCAAGCTTCTTCATCTCCCAGTACTTACTGGAACCTACATCCTTCTGAATCGGTTTAGTGTATTCGTCTCTTGGTCTCCCTCTACGATTTTTACCCTCCAAGCTGCCCTCCAATGCTAAATTTTTGGTCCTTTGATGCCTCAGAACATGTCCTACCAACCGGTCGCTTCTTCTTGTCAAGTTGTGCCACAAACTCCTCTTTTCCCCAATCCTGTTCAATACCTCCTCATTAGTTATGTGATCTACGCATCTAATTTTCAGCATTCTTCTGTAGCACCACATTTCGAAAGCTTACCCCGCCTAGAAATCGTAATGGCGTGCTGTCAACATACATCTCAGAAACGGTAAACTTCTCACTGCTAAAATCCTTCATCATGTATGTGCACGCTTGTAAAAACACCCTTAATCATAAAAGCTCTCTTGTTACTTGGAGAGAGAGAGAGTCATTGGTCTCATCAAGCACTTCCAGAAATAGTGACGTTCGATAAAAACTAATTGGCTGTATATTAAAATTAAACTCTCCCATTAGTCGCCTCAGTTTATATATAAACCCACAGCCAATCTCCATCGTCCGCAGTCCACTGCTGTCCGCCTTGTTGCGCGTTCTGTGTGTTTACTTGTTCTCTTCTCTCTCCAATATGTAGAAAAAAAGCTTCTGAGTGTAGCGGCAAGAGGCTTAGAGTTCTGGAGACAGGATTACCAAGTGAGTAAATAATTTCTGTTTTGAGTGTAGTCTTTCGTGTGTATGTTAAATTTGCCCTATTAATTCTGTCTTCTTTTTATAATATAACTCCAGAATTTTGTCTTGGGGTGTGAGGAGTTTCAGCAGGGGACTGGACCTTGGCAGACTCTCGAAGTTCAGCCTCCTGTGTTGGGTTCACAGCCAGAATTGCTTTGTGAGTATAATTTTCATTGTAATTTGTAATATAGTGGCAATTCAAAATTTTCTTATTTCATACTTTTTCTTCTTCCTCTAGCTCACTTGAAGCAAATGCAAATTGAGTTTGAGGCAGAGCTGGGAGCTGAAAACAAGTATCTACTGCGTCAGCCGCAACGCTATGTTAAACATCCTCCAGCTGTGAACAACGAATAACAACACTCACGTAAGTGTAGAAAAAATATTCATCTGTGATCTTTGTGTAACTCGAAATTCAAAATAAATAAAATTATGTCTCGTCCTGTTACATAAACAGCTCTAAAGGAGTTCGATTTGTTGGCCACATAGCTGGAGACAGTTTAGCAGATGCAGCAACAAACAGCCTCCAGCAAATAGTGAGATGCCGAAGCAGCATACTTCTAAGTTTAGAGAAAAAAAATGCCTTTAGTAGTAGCGTTAATAGACAGGAAGTTTATTTTCTGTAAGAAATCGGTATATATATCTTGTTTGTTGTTGTTGTTGTTGTTGTTGTAGATGAGAGAGACCAATTGATGGAGTCACCCAATCACGTGTTAATGCCCTGGAGCCAGGGCGACAAGGATAATTACTCACTCTGCTTATCAACTTGTGATCGTCAGAATTCTTTCTTTCATTGCACCAGCAGTGGTAAGCAGTGGTCTTAACTTTATTTTATCTCTTCGTCTACAGCTGTCGCATCTCCACAGCCTCAACACGGTGTGGTGCACATAAGGGTGGCGGCTAAACCGTCTTCTCCAGCACAGTGGCGCCCGTAAGGCAAGCATCGCCCACAAGGGCGCAGCTACTCGCTGTGAGGGAAGATGCCATCGCCGCCGCCACTCTGGAGTCAATGGGCCAAGCAACGAACCACCACCCCTTGAATTACCGGGTCGGGTCTACAAGAGCATCGGGAGCCTAACTGATCCCATCGCGCTGATCCCCTAACACCGCAACATCCTCCTCCATCAATATCATCAGAATCATCGCATAAACCTTGGCGGAATCGGCGTAAACGTAAGGTATGTGTGCCTCGCCACATACTGACTTGCTCCTCCGCAGCCTCATCATTAATGTGGTGGCCTCAGAACAGTATCAATACTAATATAGATGATCGAGTGGCTAGTGGCAGTTCTCTTCCCCATCCTTTTAGTGAAGGACATCAGGTCAGTGATACCATGCCGCAGTTAGAATACTCGGTGATTACAGATGCTTTTGAGGAGCGAATATCGTTCACGAGGATCGAGATCCCCCTCAGGAGGGTACCGTGACCCTGTCGGTTTTCTAAGGGCGTGCCCCCTGTCGTCTAAACGGGGCTTCCTTATGGTAGTCCATGATCCACGGTATCCTGCCATTAAAGGCAGTACGGTGCTTTGCATTGAATTATCGCACCCCCCCTCCCCCCAAAGTTGGGTCTGGTGCTGAAGAGACAGCACTTCATTATCTTTGGGGGCGAAATGGCGTGATAACACAGAGCACATCAATCGCCAAGTGGTTTCGTAAATCCGCATTGAGTGCTTTACTGGCCTGGTTTTCTCAGATGGAGGTCAGAGGGTAAGCTGAAGCACTCAGCCGAATACTACACAAGGACATCCATACACCTGTCTATGATCCGGTAAATGGAGGGTCTAGCTGTATCAGGCTTCCTAAAGACGTATATAATAAGGAGCATGTATTAATGTCGAAAATAGAAAGCATCTGGCTCGTTTTTCATGGTCAAACCTGGCTTGCGAAAGAAAGTACGTTTGAAGGGGTCATCTTGAGCGTCCGAGTACGTACCACTTAGGTGGAAATATTCGTCGGTTTTATAGCTTTATGGTATCGATATCCCTGTCAAGATCCGGAACATACCAAAAACTGAGGCTCAGAATACCGGCATACCAGTTCATGTTTATGGCCTGCAGAAGGAAAGCAAGTCAGATGAGCAAGACAAGCATATTGTCGTCAGCCCCCACCATTTCTCAAAATTTTCCAGTCAGCATGACCTGCATGTAAACATGCCGCTCTTCTCTGAAGACGATAATTGTCACTATGTTTGGATCAATAACATGTCCCAACACCTTTACAGCCAATTGTCGAAAAAGGAACATAAAAAGCATATTTGCTTAAGGTGCCTGAATTATTTCTCCTCAGACAAGTTATTAGCGGCGCATCTAGTAGACTGTACTTCCAAGGACCTGGTTCATGTTGTTATGCTTACTGACGAAATCAAATTCTTAAAGTTCAATAATGCTCACCACCAGGAACGATGCCCATTTGTACTGTATGCCGACTTCGAATGCCTCCTCGCTCCTGTGACCCGCTGTGAAGGTGGTCCTACATCCTCACATACTACCTTTACAGAAAAACACATGCCATATGTGGCAACGTACCAACCTGTATCGTCATATGTCATATGTCCAGTCTTAGCCACACAAAACTTATGTCCGGGATAATACCGCGGTTTGACTGTTCACTGAGCTCGAAAATTTTCACTGGATGTTGATAAGCTTTACAGCATCAACGTGCGCAATACCATATGGAAGGAGAATGAAGATTTGTATAATAACACGGTTGGTTGTCATATTTTCGGGCTGCCGTTAGACAGAAAAGCGGAAACACCTCGTAGGAACTACTGTCATTTATGGAGAACTTCTGGGGGGCAGCTCACAATGCGTGCAATTTGAAGTACCAGCTACCAAGACACACACACGTTTTCTCCCACAATTTAAGTGGGTATGACGCTCATTTTCTTGTTTAGCACTTAGCTGATTTCGGCTTGGAGTACAATCACGTCAGTGTCGTACCTGACAGCGTCGAGAAATTCATTTCATTCTTCAGACGAATGAAGCCAAAACTACGATCCGTTTCCTTGATACGCTATGTTTTATGCAGGCGTCACTCCAGAAACTCGTTGAAACTATACTTCTTGCCTAGATTTATAAAACAAATTCCTACCAGTATTACTGTTGTAGAAAGTAAGTTAAGAGTATTTCTGCATAGGAATATCAGAGTCAATTTATACCTCAAGGACGCTATACTGTACGTCAAAAACTACATTCTACCTTAAGAATTATATTGTACCTCAAGAACTATATTGTATTTGTGTGAACTGAATAAACCAAGAAAAAAATTAGGCACCATACGTCATTGATGCTGGTGCTGTTGTTGTTATTTACAAAAAAACCTAGCCCCTATATCATTATCTATGTATGCGTATGTAAAGGTTGTGTATGTCTCAAATGACATTACTTTTGCTGAAGATGAGTGCTATTAAGGAGGTGCAGTTTAAGAGGGAAGATAAATAAATATATAGAATGATTACATAGGATTACACCTACCATACAGCACGAAATGCATTATGGGCTAAGGAGACATGTGACCGTGTCCACTTCCAAAGATATATAGCAGACAGGTTGAAAATTAAATGTCATGTACTTGAAGAAAACCATAGACATAACATGTGGTTAACACTGTACACAGTCAAAGCGGAAAGAGGGTTGGAAAAAAAAGAAATGAACACAGAGTTTGTGAGATAAAAATTGATTTATTTCTTAGCCAAATTAGAGTAATTTTACATTTTCATAAGCAGAAACAGCAACACTAATTTCAAAACTCTTCTCCTTCTTGAGTTGAAGGAGAGAAGGACACCTGTACAGTTCCAGTTCTTGAATATCATCAAACTTAAGGATTCCACGTATACATGAGATTTCTCCTCCACCTTCACGTAGTTGATGGTATCCATGTAATCGAATAATTGAAGCGCAGTCACCATATCTCTATAGCATGTGCCAGGATAATCCCAGTGAATTCCATGGTAGAAATGTGTTAACCACTTAGCACTCTTCCGTGTCTTAGCACACTTCATATATTTGAAAGACCTCAGTGATGCTATGTTTGCTGAGAATGTCTCTATTATTCTCGCATCTTGTACGTACACTACGAATGCGGCATCTTTAAAAACGTACTGTCTATGCTCAATCATAGAACCCCTGAGTGTCTGCAATGACTGATGTTTACGCCTTGAGATGCCACTGTGAAATGAGCTGGGTATGGTGCAGCACCTGTCCATTTATGCAGCTCGTTGCACAACACTGGTGAGCGGGCAGTAGTTGACCACAGGGTCATGTGGAACTAGAGCATATGCAGTAGTGTGTTCTGGGAAATTTGTCAAAGATTCAAATTCAGTTCGCACATATATAGGTTGTGACTTAATTATCTCGTTCTGTTTCCAAAAGTCTATTACGATGATCGGTGAAAGCTCTTTGAACTTCTGTGGGCTGAGTAGACACCCTCCTCCTTCTCCTTCAGCAATTTCATAGTAAGAAGCACGAAACCTAGCACACATGTCATACGCTAGACTGAACACATTTTCATTCCACTGCCGGTGTGAACTGTCATATGGGTAGAATTCAGAATTTATGTAGAGTTTGACATTAGTTAACTTACAGTTCTCGAACACTGTGGAATCGATTGCTACATTACATCTACATCTACATTTATACTCCGCAAGCCACCCAACGGTGTGTGGCGGAGGGCACTTTATGTGCCACTGCCATTACCTCCCTTTTCTGTTCCAGTCGCATAGTCGCATATGGTTCGCGGGAAGAACGACTGTCTGAATGCCTCCGTGCGCGCTCGAATCTCTCTAATTTTACATTCGTGATCTCCTAGGGAGGTATAAGTAGGGGGACGCAATATATTGGATACCTCATCCAGAAACGCACCCTCTCGAAACCAGGCGAGCAAGCTACACCGCGATGCAGAGCGCCTCTCTTGCAGAGTCTGCCACTTGAGTTTGCTAAACATCTCCGTAACGCTATCACGGTTACCAAATAACCCTGTGACGAAACGCGCTGCTCTTCTTTGGATCTTCTCTATCTCCTCCGTCAACCCAATCTCGTACGGATCCCACACTGATGAGCAATACTCAAGTATAAGTCGAACGAGTGTTTTGTAAGCCACCTCCTTTGTTGGTGGACTACATTTTCTAAGGACCCTCCCAATGAATCTCAACCTGGTACCCGCCTTACCAACAATTAATTTTATATGATCATTCCACTTCAAATCGATCCGCACGCATACTCCCAGATATTTTACAGAAGTAGCTGCTACCATTGTTTGTTCCGATGTCATAAAGTCATACAAAAAAGGGTCCTTCTTTCTATGTACTCGCAATACATTACATTGGTCAATGTTAAGGGACAGTTGCCACTCCCAGCACCAAGTGCCTATCCGCTGCAGATCTTCCTGCATTTCGCTACAATTTTCTAATGCTGCAACGTCTCTGTATACTACAGCATCATTCGCGAAAAGCCGCATGGAACTTCCGACACTATCTACTAGGTCATTAATATATATTGTGAAAAGCAATGGCCCCATAACACTCCCCTGTGGCACGACTGCGGTTACTCTAACGTCTGTAGACGTCTCTCTTCAATCCAGCCACACAGCAGGTCTGATATTCCGTAGACTCTTACTTTGTTTATCAGGCGACAGTGCGGAACTGTATCGAACGCCTTCCGGAAGTCAAGGAAAATAGCATCTACCTGGGAGCCTGTATCTAATATTTCCTGGGTCTCATGAACAAATAAAGCGAGTTGGATCTCACACGATCGCTGATTCCGGAATCCATGTTGATTCCTACAAAGTAGATTCTGGGTTTCCAAAAACGACATGATATTCGAGCAAAAAACATGTTCTAAAATTCTACAACAGATCTACTTCAGAGATATAGGTCTATAGTTTTGCGCATCTGCTCGACGACCCTTCTTGAACACTGGGACTACCTGTGCTCTTTTCCAATCATTTGGAACCTTCCTTTCCTCTAGAGACTTGCGGTACACGGCTGTTAGAAGGGGGGCAAGTTCTTTCGCGTACTCTGTGTAGAATCGAATTGGTATTCCGTCAGGTCCAGTGGACTTTCCTCTGTTGAGTGATTCCAGTTGCTTTTCTATTCCTTGGACACTTAATTCGATGTCAGCAATTTTTTCGCGTGTGCGAGGATTTAGAGAAGGAACTGCAGTGCGGTCTTCCTCTGTTAATCAGCTTTGGAAAAAGGTGTTTAGTTTTTCAGCTTTACGCGTGTCATCCTCTGTTTCAATGCCATCATCATACCGGAATGTCTGGATATGCTTTTTCGAGCCACTTACTGATTTAACGTAAGACCAGAACTTCCTAGGATTTTCTGTCAAGTCGGTACATAGAATTTTACTATCGAATTCACTGAACGCTTCAGGCATAGCCCTCCTTGCGCTAACTTTGACATAGTTTAGGTTCTGTTTGTCTGAGAGATTAACCTCTTCTATCAGTCTGAAACGGAAGTGTGATGAATCGAGGTGTCTCTAGCTGCGAAGAGGTTTTAATAGCCCATGTTTGTCTGATCGCAGTCTGTAACACTAGGTACTCGAAGCCCTCCTACGAGCGATATGTCAGTGACAGAAATGTACCGGGATTCAGGACTTGTAAAAGCTTCAAACTCTCCTCGTTTGATACACTGATACGACGCTTTTTTCCATATTAGCTTGCTGACAGTGACCGCAGTGTCTTCTTGAGCTCCTTGAATGTATTAATTCTTATCCGTAGCACTCCATACTAGAATGAATTCCTGTTTAGCTTTCATAATTATTTGTCTCATGTTCTCAAAGTAGCCCATAAGCATTTTTAGAGGTATGCATGCAGTAAATCGCTTGTACTCTGCACCTGTTCTCTCCTTTGGATCGTCTACGAAACACCACACTTTTTCTAAACCATGCAGATCCGCGAGTGATGCAGAGACGTAAGTTATAAGGGTCGATTTTATGCCAACATTGCGTGTACGGTCGATCTCAGACCCACTGAGTTCATAGCGTACCTCTTGAATAGGAATGCTAATACGTTACGCGTAAGCTCGGAACCCACTGTAACACTGCTGTCGGTTCTATGGAATGACCCCTATAGATATATGAAACTCTTGCATGGAAGCGTCAGTATGTCTTGGTGCAGGATGACAATCCTAATTTCATCGTTCTTGCTAAATTTAGTAGAAGCGTAAGGTTAAGTCCTGACGTTTAATTCTCTCATCATACTCTACTGAACTGGTTATATCGTGTGAGCATGTCATTCCGAGGTTTCAAGCCAACTGATTTAACAAACTCATAGTTCCTACGTGTTATCACTTTGCGGTTCGGTAGCGAAGTGATGTGCTGTGGATTGCGGGCACTTGTTTTATACCGTACTGCCATCCTGCCTTAAACGTCATAGTACAATGATTTCTTCACCACGAAAGTCAACAAGATGATTATTCTGGTCCACAATACGCAGCTCCAAATTGTCCAATGTCTGAGCTCTCACTGGAAGATATATTGCATTGGCAGGTGGCTCGACAGTCTTATACACCATTGCAATGGAGGCGAAGAATCCGTAAATACTATTAATCAGACTATCGCTGAGATACGAGTTCGTTGCAGTGTTACACTTGACTCGGATTGTGCTGACGGGAAGTATGTCCACAGTCTGATCTGACTTGTAAAATTTACTTCGATCCTTCTTCAAAATCTGGGCCTTTGTGAAACCCAGTAGGCGCACCCGTCTGGTCAAAGTCAATCGCTGCATTTTCAGTCCTCATTTCAGATTAAAGTGTATTGATGTTTGCACGTAGCTCAATACATTTTCCAGACTGTTTCAAGACTTCGTTTAAATTAACGATACTGTATTCACCGGGTTTTATTTCTACAATGTATTTTTCACCGTTAATATTCAGGTGCAGTTTGTTGTTAGTCTCAGTGATATTTGGGATGCTGTTGTACGTCTCCAGACGCAATACAGATGATCGTACTTTTAACGTCAACGTGAACGACATTGCATCTGAATCTCAGGTGATGAAGGAATGCTTAAATCTCCTTCTTATATAGCACGCTCCTTCTTCTTTGTAAACGTCAAGATAAACATGACGCATAGATGTCTTCAGAGGTATGTATTACAGTTCTCATAGCGCCGATAATTGTAGAACACTAGTCTTCTGTGAGTGAAGTATCGCTGTAATTGTTCTGGTGGTTGCAGGTCACCAAATGAGTCGAACTAGTAGAAGGTATCCACATTTTTTCGTAACATATGGTACCCAGTGCATGCCGGGGCCTCCAGCAGCATCTAAATTCACAATGCCACATTCACCAGTTTTCCATATAGTATTCAGAAATGTATCCCGCTCAAACACACCACGGAAACTTGGAATATTGAATTGGTTTCTAACAAACTTAAGAAGAACAGCAACTTTGAGTGGTCGATCTGGTAGGACCTATAAAGGGCTTTTCTTTATTTATGAATAGACCAACCCCTTTCCTGTACGGTTTCAAGTATAGTTCTTTTCGGTGGCTGCGTCTTCCCTCAAGCGGTTATGCCTTCTTGCCTCTTCGAACTGCTCTTGGGAGTTTTGTGTGTTCTTGACTGTTCGAGCAATAGCTGCAGCACCACCAGCGAGGGACCGTACCGCCGAGAGCACGGACAGGGCCGGGATGAGAAATGGAAGAAAACCACCAGTCGTCTTGGGCACTGGTAGAAATCGAGGTGCTTTAACCGATGCACTTTTCTTCTTCTACTTCTTCTTCTTCTTCTTCTTCTTCTTCTTCTTCTTCTTCCTGCACCTTTTAGCTTCAGTGCAGTTTTATCTGCATACATCGCTGTCAGGATCCAGTTCTTCAAATAGCTCTGCGTCCTGTCCTTGTCCTTCTTCTTGAGCGTGCAGCATCCATAGCTCGCTTAAAATTCATCAATCTTAAACACAGCTTAATTTTTCCTCTTGTGGTTTTATCAACTGCAAATGCTGCGATGTGTTGACCTATGCCAATATCCTTTCTTCTCCGTCTCACCTTAGCCTTATCAGCTAAAATCCTGTCTGCAATGTGACGACTTGAAAGATCTTTATTTAAAGCGTATGCAGTGTCATGTTCCAAACATGCTTTGTCGAGCAAATTAACCCCCTTATCACCTCGTGTCAAGTGTTTCTGAAGCTTTGTATCAGGTCCACAGTAGTTATACCCAGGGATTTGTAACTCTAGTGGCAGTTTGTCTAGAATACCACCACCTCCTCTAATGTGTCTCCTAGCACGCATGTTATGCTACTGTGGTTATTGTGTACTGTGTGCCCTCATCATATACCAAATCGTCGGCATCAATGCAACTGTTTTGTGCAGCAGGAAAACTAAGCCATTTGACTAGTGATGTATTTCCCCGACGTCTTATGAATGTCTCCACGACAAACACATCTAGTTCTGAGCTCTTCTGCAACTCCTTGGTGTAGAAGCAGCCTGCAATTTCTTCACCTTCACTATCCTTCACTAAATAATTTCTAGGATTTGTTCTTTGCACCTTTGAAACTATAAATATTTCTGCGGGCCAGTTCGTTATGTATGATTTCTCACATGCTGTCTTGTGTTTATTGTGGTATGTTTGGTTCGATTATACTCAGCAGTTACTTCTCGAAGGATATCTGTCCATTTGTATGAGCCGCCATGTTTAAAACGCAACCACATTCGACCTTTAATTGTTTTGTTCATACGCTCCATGATACTTGCCGTCATGTGAGTGAATGTTGAGTGCCGATGTATTCCGTACTGCTGCATCACGGTCTTGAGGTACCTATTGAAAAACTCTCCGTCGTGATCGGTTTGATGTAGTATTTCAGGAAAGTCATCAGACGATTTCTTTGTCTTCTTCTTCGTGTCTGTACAGTATTTCCCAAGCAAAGCTTTTAGACATGCAATAAATTCTGCGCGTACCTCTCTTAAGCCAATGGATGCCTCACAGTACTCAGGTTTTTCACATGCACATTTAATATGATTCTCCTTTGGTTCAGTGTTCATGTGCAAACGAAGGTACTGCTTCAAATCATCAACATGTACCCTATGCAATTATAGGAAGATAACAACATTATTGTATGCAGAGTTTATGCTTGGCAACCAATGGTTCAATCTCTCCAATGCAGGACATAGCACAGAATCCAGATCGTATAAGTTCATAATTGATTTGCACCTGTTTAGCCATAACAGGCGGAATTAGCAGCACACCAACCGCTGGGATGGAAGCCATGCTGGACATGCCTCCACTACACCTTCAGGTCAAGATAGAGGCAGCAGCTGTGGCATACAGACTTAAAACGTAAAAACTGGATCTCATAGGATATCCAGAATAACAAACAAAGATAGTAACAGAGGCAAATACAGGAAAGGCTGGGGAAATGTCGGCAGCCTATATAATAATTCCAACTGCTTCAACAAGCCTTACAATGTAATAACTGGAAGCAAGGAGCAGAGGGAAAAAACTGTATGGGGGACATTGTTTGGTGCACCGAAGGGTCGAAATGAGACCAAGGCATTGGGGCAGGGGTGTATGAGGTTCAGTGAAGACTGGAGGGCATCATCTCTCTAGGAAAACGGGCCCCGGTATTCCAAGCTGAAATTACTGCAGTCAGGTCATGTGTGGAGGAGAATATGCGTAGGTGCTACAAGGACCGAAGCATCTACATCTATTCAGACAGCCAGGCAGCCCTGAAACCACTGGCAGCTCCTGCTACAAGATCTAAGGTTGTTGCAGTATGCCACAGTTCTCTGGTGGAGCTCGTGTGAAGCAATAGGGTAAACCTAATGTGGGTCTATGACCACTCAGAGACCTGTGGCAATGACCATGCCGACATATTGGCCAGGATGGGAGCCTCGACTCCATTTATTGGACCGGAACTTGTCCTGACAATCACCAAGGCTATGTTCAAACTAGAACTACGGAACTGCTTAGGAAACAGCAAGTAGAATATTGGACCAAGGTCCACAAACAAAAACATGGTATGGTAATGATGCCCAAGCAATGCTTTAAAAGAAGCTCTATAATCCTGGAATTGAACAGGAAAGAGATCATAATTATCATTGGAACAATGACCGGCCATGGGAAGTTCAAAAAACAGCTACACACAATGGGTATGAAGGAAGAAGACCCTAAATGTAGGATCTGTGGTGAAGGTGAAGAAACTGCATCAGTCCTAATCTTCGAATGCATGCACTGGAGAACAAAATATACAGAATCTTTGGGACAACCAGACCTGAAGAAATTTTGTCAACAAAAGACTGATAAAGGGACTCGTTTCGCTTTTTAAGGGCATTGGTTCGCTTCAATAGATATACAGGGAGAGATAACGCACAATAATCTCGGTTTCGGTGAGGGCAGTGGCGGGTTAGACCAAAGGTGTTTTGGCTTCCCTGTCAAAATCAAAATCAGATCCCTCTTATCAAAATTCGATTACTGTCAGAACTTCATTTAAGTTCATCTTTGACGAATTTATTCAGTTCATTAACATTAAGTCAGCACAACGTTCTCGAGCTTCAGAAATCAACTTAGCGTCTACATTACTTTCGTCCCACGACATATGCATATCAACAATGGCATCATGGATTACTGCAATCGTTTCAATAGGCTGGTGAAATTATTGTTGCTATCATATTAACCGAGCATAAACTTCAGCCACATCATATTATATCTCTTCATCATATTACTTACTGTCCCTAGTACAACCAAAATGCTTGGTATTCTTCGGTCTTGTAATCTCGTTTCTCTAATGTGTGACTAATGCTTTAACTCAAGTCATCACAAATATTTACTACGCTTTTGTCAAACATATTTTTCAATTTTTGACTATGTTCACCCAGTTTGTTCAAATATGGCTCATGATCGTCAAGTCTTTTGTTCAAATCCATCCTCAGTTCTTGAATCGTGTCATAGAGTTTTTTTGTTCAAATCTGCGCCCAGACTGTGATACTTTGCTATTATTTTTTGATTGTTGTTATTTAACTTTTGAATAACTGCATTCATTTCTGATTATCTGCACAGTTTTGTAACAACTGCAGTATCACATCATCCCTCCCTACGGTATCAACATGATTAGTGCCTATTCCTTCTCTTGACAAAATTTAAATTTTCATTTTATGCTGCATCTAAAATTTAAATTCTCTAAATGAATCCAACTTCGTTAATGAGATGTAAAGCAACATTGACCTGATTAATACTACTCTCTCCATTACATCATCTTACTCAATCTGATTAGCCATTCATCTTCAACTACGGATACTGCACATGCATTTCATAAATAATTGACAGTTCACTCTGTATATTATTTTCCCTGTCCGACGTTTTTCGAAAACTCGCAGCGCTACTGAGAATTCCAGACTCACTCACCATTCATTGACGTTGGTAATCAAGCTGCGGAACTGAAGGTTGTTGTAGGATGCGACGTCCGACATCCTTAACACCAGATGCTGCTGACTCTCTCTGCCTCAAAAAGTTAACGGTTTATTTATTTTATTTACTGATAGTCTCAGGAACAGGATAACAACTGGTTCTATTAAGAACAGTGGTTGTTAGTGGATCACAAACTGTACTTTTTACTCCCGAAACCACTGAATATTTCAAAGAATTTTAAATATATTTGGTTTTACGGATATTAATCATGCCAGCATACGATATCAACAGCTTCACACTGAAACATTGAAAGCAATCAGAACGTGACATGAAGAATAATACCGAAAGAAAATTAACAAGTACATCCGAGCAATGCTCTGAAATCCACTGCCCTTGTAGCACCGACTTGACCGACATGCTAAACGCTCGCACCAAGCGAGGAAAGTCAATTTTCCTGAAACCTTTGTCACCCGGTAGCGCTTACTTTGCAATGGTGGAAGCAGTTAAACCGACGGTAGTTACATTAACGTAATATAAACTTTTCGATGAAGCAGATGGATAAGTTTATCACCAAATGTTACAACAATGACAAACATATCGACGTGGGAAAATAAAGGATCATCTCAAAGAGAGAAAACATGTTGCACTGCGAGAACACAGGATCATCTCAAAGAGAGAGATGTTGCATTGGTTCATGGTTAGACACCACAATTATGTTCAACATGAAATTTAAACATCTTAATTATCACAAAATATTCAAAAGAAGAGCAGGGAAAAGTAACTAGAATGGATCGCTAAAGGCGCTAGTCTGTCCATTTAATAATTTCAAAACGATTTTAGACAGAGTACTGTGCCACGTGGTGGAATCAGAGTTAGGTGAAAGCCTAAGCCACATTTTAAACAGTTAAAAGTGACTCAGGGTCCGAAAGAAAAACCAATAAAAGCTTCTTAATAAGATACCTGTTTGAATTATGTCTGAAACAACTTGTTAGCGACTAAACACATTGAACCGTATAGCTTCTTTCGCAGTTCATGTTACACACTTCTAGAGGTTTGTGGGAGCGGGGGAGTTGGTAATCAAATTTTGCATATGAACTCATGCCCAGAAATGTCATCCACCGGCGCTACAGAGCCAAATTTGTAGATACCGGCCCCTTTAAGTGTATGTATCTACAGAGTGACTCTGTGATGATGCTACAAACTGTCAGGGATGATGGAGCAGGATAAATGCCTCAATTTGAGGTAAGGGTCCCTGTTCCGGAAGCGAACGAGTCGAAGTTATTGGCGAAACCGTGCTGACACCTCAGACAGTGGAATATATGGTACATTTATTGCTAAGATTGTTGGGATTATGAGCATTTGTTCTTCGCTACTGTTTTACAAACCTTCTCTGTTAAACATGTTCTCATAGCTTTTCGGGTATGCATTGTGGAACCAATGTTTACTAGACAGTTTTCTTGTTTCGGTCCATAATGTCCCCTCTGAATATAGCATACCTTACAATCTTAGCAATGGAAGTACCAATACATGTATTCCACAGCGAGATGTATCAGAACGGTTTCACTGATAACTTTCGACACATTCGTTTCCGGTACAGTGACACTTACCCTAAATGATACATTTACGCTTCTCCATCATCTTAGAATTCTTGTAGCTTCACAGAATCACCCTGTAGATACAAGCGGTACAATTACAGGCGCCGACACCTATAACTTTTGACGTTCTGTGGCGCAGTTGCATGACATTTCTGACCATCGTTAAAGTCCCCTATACATGTGTGGTACATAACTTGTGAAATGATTTAGATGCACGATGTTATGTGTCATCATGGACATAGACCATCACATTAAACCGCACTCTGCACATAAAATTTAAATAAAAACATTTCCGAAAATTGCAGGGAAATACAGAACCGTTAGCTGGTACCAACTACAGTTCAGAAGCGCTTAAAGAGAAACGTTATATATCCACTTGCCCTGAATACTTCCACAATACTGTTAGGTGGGTTACTTTCTCTAGGTAACTTACCAAACAGACTCATTATTCATCCAACCACTCACACGGTTATACAGGAAAGCTTGTCGATCGAACGGTCACAATTACATAATGAATAAACACATCTTTCCCCTCAGAGACTCGTCCCCAAAGCAAAAGAGTAACGTCCTGTGTGACTCAAATCTATCTGTGTAGTCTGCAACCATTGACAGAAGGTAAGTTTCATTGCACCAGTTATTAGGATTTCTTCCTGTTCCGTTCATCCAGGGAGAGCGAGAAGAATGATTCTTCCATGTATGCTGCAGTTATCTAATCTTGGCCTCAAGATCCCTACGGACGCGATACATAGCGGGATTTAGTACACTAATTGCCATCAAAATTGTTACACCACGACGATGACGTGCTACACACGCGAAATTTAGCCAACAGGAAGAAGACGCTGTGATATGCAATCATTAGCTTTTCAGAGCATTCAAACAAGCCTGTCGCCGGTGGTGACACCTACAACGTGCTGACATGAGGGACGTCTCCAACCGATTTCTCATACCAAAAAAACAGTTGACCGGCGTTGCCTGGTGAAACGCTGTTGTGATGCCTGGTGTGACGAGGGGCAATGCGTACCATCACGTTTCTGACTTTGATATAGGTCGGATTGAAGCCTATCGCGATTGCGGTTTATCGTATCGCGACTTTGCTGCTCGGGTTGGTCGAGATCCAATGACTGTTCGCAGAATATGGAATCGGTGGGTTCAGGAGCGTAATACGCATCGCCGTCTGGGATCCCAACGTCCTCGTATCACTAGCAGTCGAGATGACAGGCATCTTATCCACATGGCTGTAACGGATCGTGCAGCCACGTCTCGATCCCTGAGACTATAGATGGGACGTTTGCAAGATAACAACCATCTGCACGAACAGTTCACGACGTTTGCAACAGCATGGACTATCAGCTCGGAGACCATGGCTGCGGTTACCTCTGACGCTGCATCACCGACAGGAGCGCTTGCGATGGTGTACTCAACGACGAACCTGGGTGCACGAATTGCTAAATGTAATTTTTTCGGACGAATGCAGGTTCTGTTTGTAGCATCTTGATGGTTGCATCCGTGTTTGACGACATCGCGGTGAACGCACATTGAAAGCGTGTATTCGTCATCGCCATACTGGCGTATCACCCGGCTGATGGTATGGGGTGCCACTGGTTACACGTCTTGGTCACCTCTTGTTCGCATTGACGGCACTTTGAACAGTGGACGTTACATTGCAGATGTGTTACGACCCGTCGCTCCACCCTTCATTCGATCCCTGTGAAACCCTACATTTCAACAGGATAATGCACAACCGCATGTTGCAGGTCCTGTACGGGCGTTTCTGGATACAGAAAATGTTCGACTGCGGCCCTGGCCAGCACATTCTCCAGATCTCTCACCAACTGAAAACGTCTGGTCAATGGTGGCCTAGCAACTGGCTCGTCACAATACTCCAGTCACTACTCCTGATGAACTGTGGTATCGTGTTGAAGCTGCATGGGCAGCTGTACCTGTACGCGACACCCAAGCTCAGTTTGACTCAATTCCCAGGCGTATCAAGGCCGTTATTAAGGCCAGAGGTGATTGTTCTGGATACTGATTTCTCAGGATCTATGCACCCAAACTGCGTGAAAATGTAATCACATGTCGCTTCTAGTATTATATATTTGTCCAATGCATACCCAATTATCATCTGCATTTCTTCTTGGTGTAGCAGTTTTGATGGCCAGTAGTGCATATTCCTACGGCCATCATTGAAACTTTGTAAGTGGGCTTTCTCGGGATAGATTGCGTCTATCTTTAACAATCTGCCAGTCCAATGCCTTCAGCGTATCTATTTCACTCTCCCAATGCTCAAACAAGCCTGTGATCATTCATGCCTCCCTTTTTAGTATCTCTTGTTAGTCCTATTTGGTGCAAGTCCACCACACATGAGCAGTATTCTAGAATGGGTCGCATGAGTGATCTGTCAGTAGTCTCCTTTTCAGACTTACGCATTATCCCAGTATTCTACCAATAATATAAAGGCTCCCACCTGCTTTATCCACGACTGAAATGATGTGGCCATTCATTTCATATCCCTGCAAAGTGTCACACAAAAACACACACACACACACACACACACACACAAACATGGAAATGCTTGAGTTAATTGAATGCAACTGGACTCATTGATATTATAATAGTAGAACATTACATTATTTAGTTTTGTGATGTAGACAATCTTACGTTCCGAACATTTAAAGCAAGATACCAATCTCTGGACTAGTTTGAAACCTTGTGAAGGTCAAAGTGAAATTAATGCAGTTTTCCTTCTTCAGACAGTACTTCATTACAGATAACTGCATGATCTGCGGAAAGTCTGTGGTTACTCTCAAAATCGTCCGCAATATCATTAATACACAACACGAACAGCAAGGCTCCCAACACACTTCCCTGGGTCACACATGAAGATTCTTCTACATCTGAGGAAATTCTCCTATGTTTGAATTTGCAACGTAGCATTTTAAAACGAAGTTAAGATAACTTGCTATGTCCACCCTATCAATGAATCCTCAGTATACACACAAAATTCGCTTGATACACCGTATGATATCACTTTTGACAACGAGCGTGGGTACGATATGGCGTTAAATGTTTTTAGCAAATGGAGAAATATTCCATCTACTTGTTTGCTTTGATCCAAAGCCTTCAGTATCTCGTGCGAGGAAAGTGCGGGTAGGAGTTCACACGGTCGATATCTTAAGAATCCATGCCGATTGGATCACTATCTCTGAGCTCAGAATATGTTCTAAGATTCTACAAGTAGGCATCAAGGATATTGTACGGTAATTATGTGAATCACTTCTACTACCCTTCTTATAGACGGATGTGACCTGTTGCTTCTTCCAGCCACTGGACATTGTTTTTTGTTCGAGGGATATACGATAAATTATAGATCGTAGAGAGGCTAACTCAGCTACAAATTCAGTAACGAATCTGATAGGGATTTCATCGGGCCCAGGAGTTTTCATCAGTATTAACGACTTCAGCTCTTTCTCAACACCATTGACGTATTTATTTCATTCATATTCGCAGTGGAACAATGTTTTAGGTTTGACTTTGAAACTTAGCATTTGAAAACGAAGTTAAGCATTTCTGCTTTCGGTTTGCTAAGCTCATCTTCAGTTCATTAACGAATTAATTATCGATAACTTTGGTGCCACTAACATCATTCGACAATATTCTGCTACGATTGTCACTGAAAACTTCACATATTTATTTCTTAACAGTGAAATGCGTTTCATGCAGCACATGTCTATAGCTCAATTGCCTTGTCTTACGCCCCTGTTATGCAGTAATCTCTGTTTAGTTAGGAGTTTCTTTACAGAACCTGTATACCACGGAGTGTCCGTCCCATTATGAACTGTTCTAATAGGTACGTATCTGCGTAGGTCACGGTCAGCCACTCTTTTAAACATGAGCCACAGTTTCTCTAGATATTTCTGTCCTGTGCTAGAAGTTTCAAGTTACTCATTGAGATATGATACTGCTGCTTTTTTAAATAGCTTGTTTAACGTATAAATTTTTCTCTGCTTCTCTGAGTTGCCATTTGTACTCAGATAATCATTCTTCTACAACTGCAGCATGGTCAGTGATACCTGTTCCGACGTAGACATCTTCAAACAGGTAGGTTTGTTTTTTGCCATTAGATCTAACATATTTATGTCATGAGTGAGGTTGCGTCTACTTGCTATATGTAGTTTTCAGAGAAGTGATTCAGTACGTTTTCATCTGACGTCTTGTCACACTCACGACTAACAAAACTGTAGTTTTCCCAGTTGATTGGTGGATGATTAGTCACTGAAGATGATTACTGTATGACGTGAAACTTTACGAGCACCCGAACTGAGGTATTCTCTAAAGTGTTCGATAACATCAAGGGCTGAGTCTGGTGGCCGATAAAACGGTCCAATTACAATTCTATGACATCCCCTTATGGTGGGTGAGTCTTGCCCAAGCCATCTCACATGCAGCTTCAGTTTCTGTCTCGGAGGATATGAGTTTCTTGTCTTCTACGACAAATACACATGTTGTGAACATGCTCAGAAATTATAAATGAAAACTCGTGTGAAACGGGATTGACAGTACCGTTTCATATTCTCGATTCGATATTCCCCACTCAGCTCGGCTTTAGGATCAGCATTTCTCCCCACCTTGTGGATGATAAGAATATTCTACACGGAAGGTTTCCAAGCATCCATTGAATCTCCTGAATTATTTTTCTATAATGCAGGTTTTGCATCATAGTTTCTTTGCAGGACACTCTGTATTCTTTCGTGTAACAACATATCAGCATTAATTACTGTATCACGTTAATTATGCTGACGAGATGACGGGATGGTGTGTGTTATTTTTCACTATTTTTGCTTTTATCGGTTTTCGGAGTCCTGAGCGGCGTTGTCTTGGTGTGCTTACTATTGCGTTTAATTCTGAACTTCGGCGTTGATTTGACTTACTTCGTTACTTCATTTGTCTTACTTCATTGACGTTTTTTATGTTACGTCGTCATATTTGTCTCAATATATTCAAGGAGTACAATCTAAATCGAGGTCAAAGAACTTGATTATTATCATTACGTAGCTGTACCACTATCGGTAACTTCTGACTGCAATTCAGATTCAGAATGCCGTTTTTTTCCTTTACTTTTAAATGTTCCTAATATTAATCATAGAATGAAGGCTTTCACGGCAGGTGTTGTCATCACATGATACTTCCGGGCTGAGATGCCGTGGACTATACGTAAGACTCTCCCCTGACGTTTCGCCTTCGACTGTGGAAGGCGAAACGTCAGGGGAGAATCTTATGTATGGATCACGGCATCTCGGCCCGTAAGTGTTAAGTGATGTTCATAATATTGTTGAATAGTTACTAGGTCCTCGATTGGTGCCTTTACTAGTTCTTCCAAAGATCAGTCTTCATTTTCAACCTTTTTACATCCACTGTTTGATAAAAGCCTTGTCTAAACTATATATATCTTTTCGATATTCAGCTACATGCAGACACGTATCCCACTCAGAAATTCAAGAACGCAATATACAAAGACTGTTCTCTTGATCATATATTAACACATCCCTAATTAAAATAAAAAATATATTTAAATTTATTTGTACACAGTGGTTTAAATACATCAGCTACGTGGTAGAAAAAATACAATGATCTTTTCAATAAAAATTATAGCTTGATGCTTTATCTCTCTCAGAATGTTTAAGGAATTACGTTCAGAAGTCCCCAGAAAGAGTAAGGTTTCTTACTTTGATCTTGCTAAGCAAGTTTTGCAAACTACACAGAAATACACCTTATATGAAACATATGTATGTACGTGTGTGTGTGGGTGTGTGGGTGTGTGTGGAGAGGGTGGGGGTGGGGGGGGGGACGTCAATCCGGTTAGTCACCATTTTATACTATAAGCATTCCGCTAATGCGGCTAATGGCGTTATTTAATCCGTGATACGCGTTCTCAATACCTTTGAGCATGTATTTTCCAGTACAGTGCACTATTAATAATTCTTTACAGTAACATAACACAGAAACCATTGTAATCAACGAAGTTGTTTGCCAGATGTCGCATTTTTCGATACTTCACGCCAAACAACAACTGAAGTGGGTAATTAATCCTGGTTTAGTGCGATAAAAAGTTCCTCCCCTCATATTATGAATAAAAACGAAGAGTAAAAGCCACTGCATGTGAATGACCATTTCATATTCAAGGAACTTGTCTCCACAGCTATCAACGCACGAGGACGTGTTACATCGGCTAGATAGTCGTACTAACGGTTTGCATAGCTGCAAAGAAAGGAAGCGAAATACTCTTTTGTGATTTACTAAATGCCACGCAGAAATCAAGAAGATGCAGAATAAAACTCCACTTTAGTTAACGAGAAAGCACGAATATAATCGTACCACTTGCTATTTACATTATGAAATTTATTTTGTGTGTAAAAACCAACATATTCTTACTCTACATGCAAGAAATAATGCACCATTTTCCACCTTCGCTCAAAACAGTACCTATGTTCGGGAAACTAAATGTCGTTGCTCCTACTACAAAGCCCAGTCTTGCAGCCGCCATCGTCATGAAACGTTATTCCTCCTTTTACGTGGCTGCTGTTAAAGTCGACGGATCTTGAATATGGAGGAATAATAGCTCACATATCTGCGTGCCGAGCTAATTTTTTTCTTTTTATACTGAGGAACCAATAAACACTCCTTCCCTTTCAGAGATATTGGTCCGACATCTTCGTCTTAAACAGCCGTTGCCTTATACGTTGATACTCTCTTGAAAGTGGTGTAATACTGGTGGTATATAGTTGAAAATTCAAAGAGAACAGAGCTTGTGTAGGAAGCCCTAAGGGGACTAGGATAAATGAATGGCTGTTGTGCTCGTGATTAGAGCTGATGCACCTCCCCGGAGAGAAACACCGCTACTTATTGTCTTCCGGGCGCAGGAACTGTCTAATTACTGATGCAGCAGCCGCCAGAGAACACAACCGGAGACATGAATTACTCGCCCGCGTGACGAAACGAGATGGCTCTAATAGACACGCAGTGAAGTATAAATGCGAACACATCTTTCCATTCATGTATTCGGGTCAAAAATGTACGGACACACGAAATATTTTATTCGAACACCCATGCAGGTGGCATTAATTAATCAGGTGGACAATCGGTCTGTTAATATTGTAATGAAGTGGAATCCTATTAAGTACGATAATTATCTAACAACACTGTAAGTATTTTAAAGAAAGCCTCATTGAATTCGAACAACGGTCAACAACCGCTGATGAATAGTGACTCCGATACGCAACGACGATTCCCAATCTATTACCTCGATTAAGGTCACACTGTTGGTGATGCCGGATTGAATAGGACCCTATAAAATCAAGTAACGTGAAATAACGAAAAAAATGCAATAACTGTCACACGAGTCAAGGAATACCAAGTATTTAACGAAACACAATACAGTGGTGATCAAAGCAACGCTCTTCAATACAGCAATGCTGTATATTTAAAAGAATTCTGAAGGGATATAACACTTGTTTTGGAATCTTCCTCACAGAATTGATTTAACCCAATCAGATTAGGGCTATCAAGATCTTACTTAGTGGCATCTCTTACATAACACCAGGCTTTTACACATACAGTTTTATTTTATAGATGCGTAGTGAAAGAGAACAATTCTAATATGATAGGTAGTAATATAATCTTATCGATATTATTAAATGCGTTTTGAATACGTGTAATGGTAAGGTAAACACCAGTACTGACTTGTGATAGATAATGTTAATGCTAGCCAAACTCCTGCTGCTAATACAGCTGCTGCTAATAGTAGTGACAGATAAAAAATATATTTTTAGGAATACAAAGGTCATATTTTTGAGATACCGAGTCCTGAGGAAGAACAATTTAGTTAGATTACACCATTTAAGAGCTTCGTGAAATGAAGAGTATCTAGATGAAAAAAAGGAATGTAATAACGAGTGCACTCAGGACTAAGGGGAAATATTATTTTCGTGTTAACTGTCTTTTGATGCTGAGGCTGTTGGTCAGACTGTGATATAACTAAGAAAGTCACTCCAAAGTCGGGTTCCTGCTATTAAAAAGCGAGGAAGCTGCTGTGTGATGGAGCGGGACAGAAGCAATTGTTCTCTGATTTGGATTAGGGTCTCTCCTGCACTGCTCAGACGAAACTGTTAAGGTCGAGGAGAGGTACTGTGGACTGCATATATTGATAATACGGTAGAGGAGACAGAGCTTATGGAAATCTCTGCACTTGTCTGCACATATGCAGGGTATTTGTGTATAAGATGGTCACTTGTTTTCAAAAAGTGATATGTCACAATCGTATGCAGGTGTTCACCGCCAGTCCTAGGCACTGTGGAATTTACTAAGAAGCACCTTGAGGATAATATGGTTGTGATCAACAACTGGACTTCAAGTATTTGTACAATCTTTTTGAAGTCAACAGGGAAGGGATTTTTCTGTTTTCCTAGGGCACAGAGATATACTGATGCCCTCTTGCGGAACGCATGTGTGAGCTCATCCGAGTTCAGATTTTCATTTATTATTACTCTTAGGATTTTTTTCCTGACGGAGAGGATTGGCTATTTCTTTTCTTTAGTATTCACCATGATAGCGGTTCCAGATATTTTGACTAATGAGCCTGGAACGATCGATCTGATTTTAGACTGGTGAGCTTTAAACCTACTGTGCCATGACGGACATGACACCCTTCTACCGGCTAATTCCACAGCGTAACCGTCGAGCACCAGCTTAGCGAGAGAGGATGTGAAGCGCTTCCGGGCGCTGGAGCAGTGAGGCTCAGGCGAGCAATACAGACTCCAGCACCGAACTGATGCTGTACATGTTGTGTGGGGGAGAGAGTAATAGCTTTATCTCTGATCATGTAGTTGGTAGTCTTGCCGATTTTCATGAACGTTCTACATGGCTACTTCAGCATGAATCCGGATGCGACAGCTAGCTACTTTATATGAAGTTTAGAGAGAATTTTGTTTACTCAGGTACAGAACGCAATCCATGAATTTGTGTATGAAAAAGTCAGTATAAATTTTAAAACTTAATAAACCACGGAATAATGTAGATAGAGGGGTAAAAATTGACACACATGCTTCGAATGAGATGGGGTTTTATTAGAACAAAAAAAAGTTCACAAAATGTCCGACAGATGGCGCTGGACAGCAAAACGCCAGTAACTGCTACCGTGACGGGTGAGAGGTAAGCAGATATTTTACAGAATCGCGTCATCCCCAGCCTGGCTGATAAACGCCTGCTGGAACGCACGATGTTTATGTAGGATGGCGCTCCAGCCCATATTGTTAGACGCGTGAAAGTTCTCTTGCGCGCGTCGTTTGGTGATGATCCCGTGCTCAGCCGCCACTTTCGTCATGCTTGGCCTCCCAGTTCCACAGACCTCAGTCCGTGTGGTTATTGGCTTTGGGGTTACCTGAAGTCTCAAGTGTATCGAGATCGACCGACATCTCTAAGGATGCTGAAAGACAACATCCGACGCCAATGGCTCACTATAACTCTGGACATGCTTTACGGTGCTGTTCACAAAATTATTCCTCTACTAAAGCTATTGTTGAGGAATGATGGTGGACATATTGAGCATTTCCTGTAAAGAACATCATCTTTGCTTTATCTTACTTTGTTATATTAATTATTGCTATTCTGATCGGATTAAACGCCATTTGTCGGACATTTTTGAACTTTTGGTTTTTTTCGGTTCTAACAAAATCCCATGTCATTCCAAGCATGTGTGTCAATTTGTACGTCTCTATCTACATTACTCCGTGATTTATTCAGTTTTCAAATTTATACTGACTTTTTGATCACCCAGTAGTTTTGGCGGTTGTGCATAATCTGTAGAATTTCTTTAAATGGTATGGAGCTAGTTAGTGGAATGATAAGTTGCTGAACATTAATGAAAAATGTTGTAATTGAAACAAATTTGTTTGAAATTCTTAAAAAACCAGATTGTGGAAGAAGATTCAATGTTTTCTTTTATCATAAAACACGTCTTCTACTGACAACTAGAAAAAATACTCTCAATAACAACGAACTTAATTAAAAATTTCCAGCTAGAAGCATTTATTATCGTCATAATCAAAAATATTACGTTATTTTTTAAAAAAGATCTGCACTAATGATAGTGCATGAACATTGAAGGAATAGACCTCCAATATACAAAAAGTTCTTAAATGGAAATACAAATAAAAGTTTAATATTATAGACTCGAGAATCCACTGCCATGCAAGTTCTCATCTATTAATGACAACAGCAGTCACCTGTTGCCCAGAGCAGAATGGCACAGTGCATTTTGATAAACTATAACTGTTTCTTACGTATAAGGCAGTGGAGCACACTTTATTTGAAACTAGACTTTATTATGAATACTGCATTGCACTGAGCTCTCAGCGAGCTCATAATAAGTAACTGTAAAAGTGATTGGAAACCAGAGCGACCAGGACTAATAGGCTCCACATTGGAAACCAGATAACTGCTTGAAAGGACATAGTGAGGCAGGTGCTCAACATTACCTGACATAATCAATTGGAAATGAGTTGGTCAAATATCTTAGTAGAAGCCACAGTGAGACCGAGAGCAACCTTGAATATACGGGCCAACTGCCATGAAGTACTCGCAAAATGTCCTCCAAAGGCAAAGCACAATAAAGGTAAATTTGTTCGCTATGCCTCTGGTTAGCAAGCCATCTCGAAGGATCAGACCTCTTCACGAGAGACTGAGCCCTGTAGCTTACTGCCGGTTATCAAATGCACTCCACGCTGCACTAGGTCGTGCATGAGGCCAAATGCAGGAAAAAAATTGAGCATTCCTGTGGAGAACGCCACACTCAGACCAAAGCACTGGTATGTATTACTGCTGAAAGAACACTGCCACCAGAGTGTAATACCATCTCACACATATAGCTATATCCCCATCTTCTGCCTGCTCCGTATTGACACCAATGGTGATCAACCTATTCATCAAGAGCAAATGTCTATTAAATGCTACACCTGAGCTTCTCCTGGCGTAAACTATGTTCAAAGTACTTACGGGCATTCAGCCAGGTTGAATTTTCGACAACTGCCGATATTTCGGCGGATGCACACTCCGCCATTTTCAAGTAACACCGATACATTTCCTCCCCGTAGAGGTAAACAATTTGCAACCTGAGCTTCTCCTGGCGTAAACTATGTTCAAAGTACTTACGGACATTCAGCGGAGTGTGCATCCGCCGAAATATCGGCAGTTGTCGAAAATTCAACCTGGCTGAATGCCCGTAAGTACTTTGAAATGCTACACGCTTAATCGAAAAATCGCGTGCCGTTACTTACGTATGTTAAATTGTCACAATTGGAGACAACATTGCCAATGATTTGTTTTACATATTGGCTACTACACCTAGTAATTGTGCTTGTCTTTTTTTTTTTAAGTTGTTCCAATTGGAGGTACCTCTGTGCTGATTGTATAAAAACAATTAGCCAGTGTTATGTTAAGTTGAATATTGTAATAAAAGTTATTAAGAACAACTCACTTTATCAACCAGCCTTTCCAGTCACCTGTCGTTCTATCACATAGTTATAGCAGACTGTGGTTTGTTATGATTATGTAGATTAACCTAAGTTAGCAGATAGGTTCAATGTAGATAATTTTGGAACACACTTATTGATCGAAATATCGGATGGTTTTGTGATTGATGCCAGAGAGGTACCTCGAGTCAACGACATGAGAAAAGACGAGTTGCAATAAACTTACGGGGGAGGGGGGGTGCGAGCTTATTGGGAGTGTAGCTGATCAATTTTTGATGTTGAGGAGAGTGTTTCATCACCCTGTTGCCCTAATATACACTACTGGCCTTTAAAATTGTTACACAAAGAAGAAATGCAGATGATAAACGGGAATTCATTGGACAAATATGTTATACTAGAACTGACATATGATTACATTTTCACGCAATTTGGGTGCATAGATCCTGAGTAATCAGTACCCAGAACAACCACCTTTAGCCGTAATAACGGCCTTGATGCGCCTGTGCATTGAGTCAAACAGAGCTTGGATGGCGTGTACAGGTACAGCTGCCCATGCAGCTTCAACACGATACCACAGTTAACCAAGAGTAGTGACTGGCGTATTGTGATGAGCCAGTTACTCGGCCACCATTGGCCAGAAGATTTCAGTTAGTGAGAGATCTGTAGAATGTGCTGGCCAAGGCAGCAGCCTAACACTTTCTGTATCCAGAAAGGCCCGTACAGGACCTGCAACATGCGGTCGTGCATTAACCTGCTGAAATGTAGGGTTTCGCAGGAATCGAATGAAGGGTAGAGCCACGGGTCGTAACGCATTAGAAATGTACGTCCACTGTTCAAAGTGCCGTCAGTGCGAACAAGAGGTGACCGAGACGTGTAACCACTGGCATCCTATACAATCACGCCAGGTGATACGCCAATATGGTGATGACGGATACACGCTTCCAATGTGCGCTCACCGCGGTGTCTCCAAACACGGATGCGACCATCATGATGCTGTAAACAGAACCTGGATTCATCCGAAAAAATTACGTTTTGCCATTCGTGCTTCCAGGTTCGTCGTTGAGTACATCATCACAGGTGCTCCTGTCTGTGACGTAGCGTGAAGGGTAACCGCGGCCATGGTCTCCGAGCTGATAGTCCGTGCTGCTGCAAACGTCGTCGAACTGTTCGTGCAGGTGGTTGTTGTCTTGGAAACATCCCATCTGTTGACTCAAGGATCGAGACGTGGCTGCACGATCGATTACAGCAATGCGGATAAGATGCGTGTCATCTCGACTGCTAGTGATACGATGCCGTTGGGATCCAGCACGGCGTTCCGTATTACCCTCCTGAACCCACCGATTCCATATTATGCTAATAGTCATTGGATCTCGACCAACGCGAGCAGAAATATCGCGATACGTTAAACCGCAATCGCGATAGGCTACAATCCGACCTTTATCAAAATCGGAAACGTAATGGTACACATTTTTCCTACATACACGAGACATCAAAACAACGTTTCAGCAGGCAACGCCGGTCAACTGCTGTTTATGTACGAGAAATCGGTTGGAAACTTTCCTCATTCAGCACGTTGTAGGTGTCGCCACCTGCGCCAACGTTGTGTGAATTCTCTGCAAAGCTAATCATTTGCATATCACAGCATCTTTCTCCTGCCGGTTAAATTTCGCGCCATCTTCGTGTTGTAGCAATTTTAATGGCCAGCAGTGTAGATCAAACCAAACGAGGTGAGGTAGGTTCACGACTATTGAATCAGTTAAGCTGAAATTTTTCGTAGCAGCTGAAACTTTCTGTGCTTAAATAAGTCATCTGAAGCCCAGAATAACAGATTACTTGAATAGGTTGCGCACATAGGGTTGTATGACAGTCGGCGTCCAATGGATAAACAGATAGATCCATTACAGGAAATAGCTGCCGCCCTCTCGGAATACATTGAGGCAATTTCTGTTGCTAATCTAGGAAAGGAATGAGAAGTGAAGTGGTTTGCAGCGGCACCAAGCCTGCACGCTTCGATACTGCAGGTATTCACGTGTATACATTCGCAGCTAACAATATAAACACGAGTTTATATTTTTGCACAACTCTGCGAGTGGACACTGCTCGGGGCTTGTTAATTTATGAAAAAATGTGAAATTGGGCCATGTATCTAATATACATAGGTTAACATTCAAGATCACAATTTAACATAAGCGCGAGATAAACCACTGCATATGTGAAATTCTCGTATACTGATAACCAGTGTAACCGCGAGAATGTTGAATAGAAGCTTCTAAAGGTGCTTGTATTGTGCTGCACAGGTGCCAGATGTTAGTTTGTGGAATGCCTTTTGCAGAATTGCTCAATACAGGGATGGTAAATGCTGTTTGTGGATGACGCTAGAGTTGTCGTCAGATGATGTCTCATACGTGCTCGATTGGAGACAAATCTGGTTATCGATCCGGCCAAGGCAACATGAACATAGTCTGCACAGCCCGTTGGGTCCAACAGCGGTCTCTGGGTGAGCGTTATCCTGTTGGACAACGCTCATTGGAATGCTGTATATGAACGGTAGCACAACAAGTCGAATAACCAGACTGACGAACTAATTTGCACTCAGGATGCTTGAAATAGGCTTGAGAGTGCTCCTACTCACAATTAACAAAACGTTCCTAGCTATTACGCCGCGTTTAAAAGTATTTCACCTCAAAATTCGACGTTTTCGCCTCACCTGCTGAGGACATTTTCAGGGGAGATGGTAGTTTCAAAAAGAAGCTACGATCCCCCTTGAAAATGTCCTCCGCAGAAGGGTTTTAAGGTGAAACCCATGCGACCGCGGTATAACAGGCCGGAACACATTATTGTCTGTGACATTTGAGTTCGTGAAAGTGTACATTTTACAGTGCTTCTGCTGTTATAAGAAATCACACCCCGGACCATAACTCCAGGTGTAGGAGCAGTGCGTCTAAAACACAAACAGGTTGATTACAGGATGTCAACTGGTCTCCCTCTATCCAAAACACGGCCATCAATGGTACCAAGGCAGAACCAGCTCTTTTCAGAAGACACAACAGGCATCCATCCTGTCCTTTCATGAACTCGCTCTTGAAGATAGTGGTTTGGGATCAGTGGAATGTAAGCTACAGGGAGTCTGGTTCAGAGCTGTCCTCGAGGTAACTGATTTGTAACAGTTCTTAGTGTTACTATGGTGCCAACTGGTGCTCATATTGCTGCTGCAGACGCTGTACGGTACGCCAGGGCCATACTCCGAACTCGATAGACTTCCTTCTCGGTAGTGACATATGGCGACCGTACATTCCTGTGACGACCGCTGCTACCAATCGTGTACAGCGTCTAGCTGTCAAAGAATAGTATGGTCAAGCATATCACGACTGGATAATGCAGTTGTACACTTTCTCAGGATTGTAGATTTCAGTTTGTCAATTCAAAGTGTAAACGATGTTATGGAGATTCGTTGGTGCATAACATGATCCTTGTGCCTTCGACAAATGAGAGGCTTGGGAACTCTTTATTATAAGTGAACCACACTCGTTGTAATTATGTCTTCCACTCATTCGCTCTTTAGACCAAACGATCCTCGATGGCCATACATGTCTTATCTCAGGTGTTTTCTGCCTGTCAGTCGCGTAGGAACCAGGCTTGCGCTCCGAAATCAACCAGAACCTTCCCTCAACATACCAACACCCACTTGCATAAGCCTTAGGATGGCCATTTATCTAGGAAGTTGAGTACTAATTGTTTCATTACTTATCAAAGGTATTGTGACATTATGCGTAGGCAGATGAATTATTTTGCCACCCAGAGCTGGTTTGTACAGCTGAACGCTAGCAGGCCTAGGGACCAGGGCGCGGCATGGCCGTCACACTCAAAGTGCTATGGCTAGTTCCGAAGCAGAGACCATTGCTGCCCCAGCTGGGCAAATACTGAAGCGAGGAGCGTAAGGACAGAAATACATATATCCCTCAACGGGGAGTGTGGACGGTGGCCGCTCACATGGTAGGACATGTAACTGGTATGCAAAAGGTTAGCATCAATGGGTACAAATTAGCTGCACATCTAAGTAGAGATAATATGATGAGAGGAGGAGTTGCCATATATGTCAAAATGTTCCACAGTGTAAAAAATTTACAAACTAAAAAAATTTGTGTAGAGCAACATATGGAAGCATGTGCCACTGAACTTAAACTAAATGAGGGCACGTTCATAATTGTAACAGTGTGTAGGTCCCCCTCAGGGAATTTCCAGGTATTTCTAGAAAAACTTGGACGCTTCGTTGTGCTATCTGTCAGACAGGGGGAAGCAAATTATCATATACGGGGATTTCAATGTTGATTCCCTCAAAAGAGTGTAATAGGAAGAATGACCTTGTAGTATTACTCAGTTCTTTCAATTTGAGCTCCGTCTTTCCTAATCGCGTAACAAAGAACCGCAGTATATTGATATATAACTTTTTTATAGACCAAGAAAAGTTTAAGGACATAAATGCTTATCCTGTTGAGAATGGTCTTTCAGATCATGGTGCACAGCTAGTTACAGTACATGACATAGCTCCATGCAGTTTATTAAATCAGAATTTCAAAGCAGTGCGTTCAATTAACAATATAAATCAAAATATTGACGTGTGTACTGCCGGTCTATAGTGTCCAACGGGCACAATATTTCGGCGATCAAACATGTCGCCATCATCAGGTGAACTGACGGACTGAGCTCCTGTGAACGTGCCGGCACGGAGATCCGTAAGCTATGGCTGCTCAGGGGGAACTGGGTTCGGTCGCAGCGGCGGCCGATTTAAATACCCTCCACCCTCGGCGCGCTCCCTCCGCCGTCCGCGCCCCGCGCCACGGTAGCGCGGTGGAACAGATTGCGACGGTGTCTGAGATGACGTCGGTGTGATGGCTCTGCCCGCCGTGGTCGTCACAACTATGCGTTTGCTCGATTTACTCTTGATTAACCCAATTGCTGGTTCCCAAGCCTTGCTAAGATTATAGCCACAGTCACGGGTTATGAAGTCGTCATTGGTGCGAATTTCGATGGCCTCTCTAACAACGCTGTCCCAGTATCTCGACGTCTGTACCAGAATCCTTGTGCGGTCATACTCCATAGCGTGGAGTAACACAGAAACTGAGCGCAGCATGAATATCTCATATCTCATCATGTTTTTGTAGTTATTTAATAGATACTTTACTATTTCACCAATAGTTATTAAAAACCGTGGGGATTTGAAAAAGGTCAGTCACAGGTATTACCTGAAAGCACCTTTGAAAAGAGTACCAAAAGACCCTTCTATCAAGCAGACTTAAATAACTCTTTAAACAATGTTCAGCATCTAGATGTCATTTAACTTGAGGGCTCTTCTACAAGAATGCTAGCATATTTACTTATGAACAGAACTTTATATTTATTGTGAATGGGCCGAGTGTGACTGAATGTAACATTTCTTTGTTTGTATATTGTTCCAATGTATAATTTTAGTGCAGAAAGTGGTCATGCTGACTGAAAATCATGTCCGTAGAACTTACGAACGGTGTACTGCTGGAGTCAAGCGGAAATGCACACTTTTCAAGTTGTGCTTTCAATGGAGTCTGGAGAGACTTTTATGTCGAGTTTTGGAAGAAGAGAGTACTGCCTGTGGTAACGTGTATTACTGAGTCGTGAGAGTGACATATTCGGGACGGTGAATGGCCGCTAAAATACTCATCGCTTTCGATGGGACTTGAGGTCTAATATGCCACAATCCAGAACTTTTAACTTTCTGGTTTGGCTTTAGGAACGTATAATAGATAGAGTATGCGTTCGTACTCATTACCTTGCGTGTGTTAATCTGTAAATCGTCATTTTGATCTTTGAACTCTTTGAGCTGGTGAATGTTCCGTGTATTGTCCCACGAAACATTCTTCGTTTTTCGCGTGTTTTTGATGATTGCTTAGTCTGGGGATTGTGATACAATGCTCGTAACACTCTCAACTTTACTGCATTTAATAAGGTTATTTTTGGTCAGAATTACAACTGGTTATCGTAAAACAACTTTTTCTTGTCAGTATTATAACTTGTTATTGTAGGACACCGATTATTTGAGGTTCTTTCTTGAATAAACATTATTCAACGTAATACTCGTACTTTGGCGTCGTCTACATCTATTTCAAAGGTTGCAATAGAACCCTTTTCCTTAGTTGTTCACTTATCTTCTATTTAATATTTCTGTGTACTTTTTTAACTCACCATTCTAGCCAGTGCATAGACTACACTGAAGAGCCAAAGAAATTGGTACACATGCCTAATATGGTGTAGGGTCCAAGCGAGCAATTAGAGGTGCCGCAACATGACATGGCATGGACTCGACTGATATCTGAAGTAGTGCTGGAGGGAATTCACAGCATGAATCCTGCAGGCCTGTCCATAAATCCGTAAGAGTACTATGGGCTGGAGATCTCTTCTGAACAGCACTTCGCAAGGCATTCCAGATATGCTCAGTAATGTCCATTCATGGGGAGCTTCGTGGCCATCGGAAGTGTTTAAACTCAGAAGTGAGGGTCTCGCATTGTCCTGCTGATTGCCCAAGTTCGTCGGAATGCACAATGTAGGTGAACGGATGCAGGTGATCAGACAGGATGCTTACGTACGTGTCAGCTGTCTAAGTCATATCTAGATGGATCAGGGCTATCATATTATTCCATCTACACACGCCCATTACAGAGCCTTCACCAGCTTGAATAGTCCCCTGTTGACATGCAGGGTCCATGGATTCATGAGGTTGTCTCCCTTCCTGTACACGTCTATCCGCTCGACAGAATTTCAGACAAGTCTCGTTCGACCAGACAACATGTTTCCAGTCATCAACAGTCGATTGTCGGTGGTGACGGGCTCAGGCGAGGCGTAAATCTTTGTGTCGTGCTGGCATCAAGAGTACACTTGTAGACCTCCGGCTCCGAAAGCCCATGTCGATGATGTTTTGTTGAATGGTTCGCACTCTGACACTTGCTGATGGCCCAGCACTGAAATCTGCAGCAATTTGCGGCAGGGCTGCATTTCTGTCACGTGGAACGTTTCTCATCAGTCGTCGTTGGTCCCGTTCTTGCAGGATTTTTTCCAACCCCAGCGATATCGGAAATTTGATGTTTTACCGGATACCTGATATTCACGATGCACTCGTGAAATGGTCGTACGGGAAAATCCCCACTTCATCGCTACCTCGGAGATGCGATGTTCCATCGCTCGTACGCCGACTGTAACACGACGTTCAAACTCACTTAATCTTGATAACCTGCCATTGTAACAACAGTAAGCGATCTAACACCTGCGCAAGACACTTGTCTTACATAGGCGTTGCTTACATCAGCGCCGTATTCTGCCTGTTTACAAATGTCTGTATTTGAATACGGATGCCTGTACCAGTTTCTTTGGCGCTTCAGCGTGTTTGACTGCAAGGTCGCCGCTTCATGTTATTATTTGCAGTGTGTCACTGCTGGGCGTGAAATAAAACGAAAACATGTAACCCCTACGATATTATCTAATTATTTTTTGAAACAGGGTCCTGCATAGCCCAATTATCTAAGGTACGGACAACATCCGGTAAAGTCACGATTTACTCGAACGGATTGCTGATTACAGAAGCTTCGAATCAGCAGAATATTTATTGCGTAATTTCGCAGCACCAGTGCTATTTTCGGTAGGTGGGATGTAAACTTTGCAGAAAGTCGAACCACAAGGTAGGAGTGTGCAACTCTGCTACGAAAATTAACGTAGGCAGCACTAGCCTTGCCGGCCGCTATGGCCGAGCGGTTCTAGGCGCTTCAGTCTGGACATTATACTCCACGGCAAATACTTGAGAAACCTTTCAACGAATTTGGAGGCTCTCTTCCAAGTTTTGGAGGGAGCACATCTAAAATACAACACGTAAAGGTAAGCATGCCTGACCGTCACCGGCCAACCGCTTCCTACGAAAAATCAACTGGCCGTCTCGTCTATGCATGGGATAACTGTCTTAACGCGTGCAGTGATTACTTTTGAATGGAACAATTCCATGGTCCTGTTTTCATTCCATTACAATAACACAATTTCAACTAATGATTCGAACAATACTTCAAATTTCTGCAGCCTTACTTGACCTCTATTTACCACAATTTCCCGACAAGTCTGTACACAATGGGGAAGTACAAAATACTGTACAGAATAAAGAGTTTACGCCACCGGTACATATTTCATAAAACTCAACAAAATTAAATTGACAATATTTTCTGGTAAGAACTTCAACATTGTTGTAAAGACATGAAATATAAATATTTACGCGTGACACAACTAATTTTAGTTCCCTTAGTTTTGAATGAACTTCTATTTCTGCAAATGATATATCGATACAAGTTGATATTGTAGGACTCATAACGTGTCTTTTGCTTGTTTACATCCTAGGTTCACGACCGCAAGTCTTTCGTGAACGGATGTCAGGGCGCCATTGCAAAACTACAGGGGACGATGTACTGCGCGTCCCAACGCCGCTGATCAGATCCCCGCATTAGGCTCAAACACTCGAGATTGGAACATTTACTTATTAGACAAGTGCTACTACTGTGGTATCGCGCTGTGGATACAACAATACAGGCTGTTTCAAAAGTGACGTTTCTCTCTCGACACTATGGGTGCTCAATGTGGTTACTACTAATTCTTGCAAATCCTAAAGTCTATCTCGTAAAAATAGCTGCCTTCGGATACGGTCATATCAATGAGAGACACGTTAGTAGTGTAAAGTGAACACGTTGTCGATGGGCAGAAATACACAAAATCCTAAAAATCAAATAAAACTAGTCTCGATCGCGTTTTCAGATTTTTATTCGTTAGCAACCGGTTTCGACCCTTTCCTCAAACCTTCTTCGGGCTTTTCCCCGCCGTTATGGATGTTGATGACGGCAGACGGAGAGAGACCCGTAGAAGTAAAGAAGTCATTGCTGTCCTTCCTTCTACGAATCTCATTCTGTCTGCCACCACCAGCAGCCCCAATGGTGGGGAAAAGCCTGAAGACGTTCTGAGCAAAGGGCCGAAACCGGTTGCTGACGAATGAAAATCTTAAAATTGGATGGAGACTATTTTTATTTGATTTTTAGTATTCTATAGGGATTCTGCTTTGCTCCGATTACAGAATACTTTCTAAAATTTAAATAAACAAAAGTCTGTAGATATTCTAATTGCAAGAAATATAAAGAATCAACGGCAGTTGAAAGGGAAGGCAATGATACAGAATCTCGTCGCCAATAAATGCTTTGTTATTTGTCGTTTTTATCATGATGTTATGTCTTACTTTCCGTTTCAAGATTATATTAACAACAACAAAAAGTAAATAAAAAAGTACAGACAACTGAAACGGTAATTCTACTCCTCAGGTGTTTCAGAAACATTCTTCTTTGGAATGTTGCTTAACTCCTGGGTCGCACTGGCTTGAAGGTCGGCTGTGTAGTTGATGTTAATAGTCCCGTCTGAAACACACTGGAACAATCTGCTTAATATTATCCCTAAGACGAAATGAAGCGTTGAGTATGACACACACCTCTTGTCAATACCATTGGCAAAACAACAGAATATCGCGTCTATCATTTCCAGAATAATATGGTTTCATTTAACTATTACATTTGTCACACTCCACATAATTTCTCTTCTTATTCTGGTTGTAAGGAAACTATTATCAACAGTCTTACTAAAGCTCGGTATTAGAAATTCCTTTGCGGTAGCTGTGATATCACTGACTCTCTAGATGGTTTAGAAAATAAAACGTACATACTAATTCCAGCTACAGTGCTCACGTTTTTGAGATGTTGGTTTGAGACAGTCGGAGGTTAGTGGTCAAGGACTGAGGCCTGGAAGCGTGGACAAAAGTTTAGTACTGAAGTACAATATGATAAATTCAAAAACTAGATGCCATTGACACCACAGATATAGTAGCGTTATAAGCGGTCGGGTGTCTCAAGTGTTGTATGCTGCTGTGTTAGAGGGCGGCACCCAAGAAGTCTGATTTTGACTAGTTGACGGCGGTCACGGGAATGACTGGAATCAGACTTCAAAAGCAGCATCAGTTGAGATACGGAAGCCTGGCTTCGGTGAACGAAACAAAGTCGAATGCTCGTGAGACATGAGAATACACTTCGGCTTAGCAAAAACTTCAGCAGAGACTGGAATGGGAATCAGAACAGCATGAAGGAGTCTGGTCGTTGGTAAAAAATGGTTCAAATGGCTCTGAGCACTATGGGACTCCACTGCTGTGGTCATTAGTCCCCTAGAACTGAGAACTACTTAAGCCTAACTAACCTAAGGACATCACACACATCCATGCCCGAGGCAGGATTCGAACCTGCGACCGTAGCAGTCGCACGGTTCCGGACTGCGCGCCTAGAACCGCGAGACCACCGCGGCCGGCCTGGTCGTTAGTAGATCGGATCAGCACCAAGAGTACAGACCAAGTCCTGACTAACGAGTCCTTAGGCCCCAAAACCAAGTCTCTCGAAAGAGTCATCACGAAGTCTCACTCCTCTGTGTCTGCAACGAATGTGATCGTCGAATCTCCTCACTATCGACAACGAAACTTACGGTTCTCAATACTTTCAATTTCGCTAGTTTTTGATGCTTATCTCCTGCGCTTCCAGAGTGCTGAAATTTTGTAGTCACGTCTTATTGGTTGATGGTAGCTGTATTTAAGTGCGAGCCTGCTTAACAGTTCTTGATTCCTCTTATCAGTGTGCCACATTTCCGTTGTTGTGGGTGGACTGGAACATACGTGAATCCAGGAAGTGTTCTCTCGGTCTTATCACTCAGGATGATAGTTTATGACACCCTTATATCCAGGAGGAGTCCCCAGGTGTTTTCAGGGTGGTCGCTCGCCAGAAGGGAGGTTAGCTGCTCCTCTACGTATCTCACAGAGTCTCAGGTTTAGCGAAATAATTAGTTTTAATTCCACAAAAACCCGGCAGGTGACGATCTCCCTCTGTCAGTCAGAGGCCTCCCGCAGTAAAGGTGCAATTCCGAACACGGCTGCAGACCGCATGGTGTACTGCCAGGTAGCACTCGGCACCACTGGTTATACGGGAAATAGGAAGTGGCTGAGATCGAACCGTGGCCACGACCACAATGATCCTGGGGGCGTAAGAACTGAGCAGGCAAATTTATAGCCAGACTTTTAGTGTGAACTGATATCCAGGCTAGTTCGTTATCAGAAAACAACAGTCACGGAAAATAATTATGGGCGAAACCGCATTTCATTTTTGTTTTTCTGTAGCATCAAACTGTCTACCATCTATCTTTCCAATTATACATTCTTCACTAAAACTAGTATGAATTGGAACAACAGGGACATGATTTCACATATGGGAAAATGATGCGTAGTGGATCACATACGTGTTATTTCTGGGTGGTTCACACTTTGATCACGGGTTGCAAACATGCAAGATGGTCACATTTACAGTTTTTTAAAATAAAACATTATTATTTTGAAAGCCCTATATTTGTTTATGATCACCTCAGACTACTTCCTTACGTTCACCTACATGAAAAGGTTAACTGAATTGTCAGCTGACTACGTCTCCAGTTCAAGTGACACAATATTCCTGACACATCATATATTTCTTCGCGGTCTCTGCCGAAAAGTTCTAAGTAATTTCAGTTTACGAATCCCTCCTTAAAACATGAAAGGGTTTAACTCTTAACGCCGAGTTGTGAGGTAACGAGTTTTTTAAACTTCATTTGTTTTGTCACAAGCTGTTTCTTATTTAATGTTGTACAACTTCTCTCAAGTGAACATTATTTGGGACATTTAACTCCGTTGTAAGTCACTTTATATTCAACATCGTACATACGTTTTCTTATCCATTTGTCCAAGGGTGCCCTCTCGTGGTGGCTTAGAGTATTGTATTGAGCTGGAATGGAATCGTGCTTAGCACTCTATCTTGTGAAAAGGGAGGTTGGCCACATCCAGAGTGAGTCTGAGAGGCAGATTAGCGAATGATAGTTTTGCACATATCAACTAGTGCGGCTTTAGGCGATTGTCCCAGTATATTTAGGTAAATTCTGGGTTGATCCCAATGTACACATCGGAAAATGAGATACACAAAAACACAAAACAGATTATATAAGATTCGCAGACAACTGGTGCACGAGACGTTCCTGTCTCAGGTTAACTGACAGCTGTGAGGACAGGAACGGGATCAAGCAACAAGTTTAAATCATCTTAAAGTAGCCAAATACCCTCAAAAGTGGATCTTGTAGAAGGTGTCTTTCTCAGTCAACTTTCGAGAAACTAACATTTGTAATGGTTAACTAGGTTTCATTTCATCTATTGCAGGAGATTGGGAGAAAGCTTGCCGACTTCATTGATTTTACTTCCTGTTATCCATATCAACATCCTTTGTTATCCTTTACCCGCGACTAATCACGTTTATTGCTGTGATGTATGAACACATGGATAATTATAAGTGCATGTGCGACCATAGAATCATTATAGTAGCTTTTCTGGTTCTTGTTGCTGAAGCATTCAAAGCTGCCTAGTGGTGTGGCTAGATTGCAGACTTTTTTTTTGTATCCCTTGTGATTGGTCACTCAAACCAAAGCAAAGACTGTGTAATTTATTTTTCTTTGAGACTGATTAACGAGCACTAGCATTTTTTGCTTCCACCCGCCTGCGCAAAGCATTTGGCACTGCGGGGTCATTTCTTGTGATGACTGGTTGGCTGGCACCCCCCTCTGGTACACTGCAAGAGACCTTGAAACGTCCCCTTTGGAAAATTATGAATTACAGTGCTGGTAAACCTCTTACGTTATTAGATTTTCAAACAGCTGAGCAAAACTCAACGTACTCAAACAGTTTTCTCTTTACTTATTGTGATCATCACTAAACTGACACATAATATGTTTAGCGCAACGCAATTTGACTTTCAATAATCCCCACATAAGAATGGCCCTGACTAACAATAACCTATACCTTTCATGAATCACTTACCTCTCAAAAATCATCGTTACTAGAACTTCTGCAATACAGGTGCTTTGGTTTTTCTTTTGCCAAGCACGTTATGATTTCGTCATTGTGATCTACGGATTTTCTAGAGCAGAATGAATGATCACATGCGTCGTTCGTAGGAATAATTACTTAAAGTTTATCCTAGTGTTTGCCCTTCCACAACTCTACCGAGTGCTTGACTTCGTTTAATCTCGTTGTAAGAGCAACAGTGTATCACGCGGATGATACGATCAGTTTTCTAACAGATTAATTTCCGTAGAATTTATTAAGAGGTCAAACCCCGTAAGAAACCATAATGTTAGGGTCGACTAGGTTCTTTAATGAGTGCCGAATTTGAAGAAGAAATTACATCATTTTAACACTAATAATACTAGGCATTTTTCATAACGCACGTTAGCCGGAGGGGGTGTGTAATTTAGGGGGGTAATTTATGCCCACCCTAAGAAAATTCTTTAAGTGTTGTTAAATTATATTAACAACATGCATCATAAGAGCTACTGATGTGTAAGTATGGTCAAGAACCTGAAAATATCAACGTACTTTCAATAACGTGTACTATCGACTGCAGATATCGTTCATGGTTGTTGATATTTATTCTTAAAATACTTTTTAAAGTGCTACTGACGTATAAGTGAAGCCCTGAACCTGAAAGTATTGAATACGATATTCACTGGGGAAAGTAATGTCCACTAGAGAGACTTAAATTTTTGGGCTAAGCTCAGTGCAAGAATTTAAAACATATATGGAATCTGCTAGAATAATTCATTAAATCAATAAACACTCTTTCTTTCCAAAATTTAAAATCATTAGGTTATTGACTAGATTACAGCATTTACAATATTTATGTGTTTTCATGGAGTATGATAAACTAGACTTTTCGTCTACAAACATCCTGCCGCTCTTTTCCACCTCCTGTGATTAATGGGAATAGCAGCGCCTGCTTGAGAAATGCTACTTTAAATCATCAATGAAATTCACTCCCAGACGAATCGTACTGCAGCCATGCGAAATGCCGTATGCGAGCGTACAGATCTGTGTCCAATGGGCTTTAAATCCAAATGTCTGATGAAGTTACACAACGGAATCAAATTTAACGTAGTTTAATAATCAAGTCTAGGTAAATACCAGTTTTATTACAAGTTATTGTGTGTGCACAGAGCAATAGAAAAATGTTGAGTTTTCTCTCTTTACCGAAATACGCGTGGATTTATGTGTCTGTTTATTTCTTAGTTTCTTATTTAGCAACTGTAATGTATGTATTTATAATAAAATTCATCTGCTGCTTAAGACGAAGTGGTTTATGTAGTTAGAGGTGTAATCTACTCAATTCGGACTAAACAGTACACAAGCACAAGACTACATCTTTTAACACTGAAAAGGTTGTAAGGTTCGAAGTAGATGGGCATTTCAACTTGTGAATCAGTAGTTCATTAACTGTAACATCATGTTAATAAAATTGATCTTTAAAGTGGCTCTCGAGTATAAACTTGACTTTTAATGGCACCAAATATTGACATGAATTAGGAATAATTATTTTGAATGTCCAAAGTAAATTTTTGAACTGATGTTGATGGAGTTATTGATATTTAATTGTGAGTAACAGACTCATTTAACTGCAAAATCCATCGATATAGTTTTAAATCTTGATCGCTGACATCACACAGACAATTTTCAATAACTTGATGAAGTTCAGTCACCTATTACGTTGACCTCAAGTAGCTTCTGCGTGCCCTGAAATACTTTAGTACGACCCAGGTAGAAGCAATTTCTACACCTTTCAGAAGATCACGGGCTCACCTGGGTGAATTGTCACACATAAATTCGGAGTTCGTGGAGTGGAGTGAAAGCGATCAAATGAAATTGTCCAGTCATGACAACAGGAATGTTATGACCGTGTAGACACTGCAGATTTTTCCATGCGACTGAATCATATGCAACCCCAGTCTATAGCGAAGTAGTCAGTCAGTGATAACAGTTCTTGCTAAGAAAAAAATTAATATTAAAGACTCATCTTAATTTCATACATGTTCGAGTAAACGTCTTGCAGCATTCTCCATATACTTCACATCATACTTTCATTTCCATTTAACTACAAACACGAAGTTTCTCTGAAGTGCCTAAGATGGCACACGACGGGTATCAAGAGATAACACAATGTAGAATACGTTTACCTTCATGTACGATTGAAGCCAAAGGCGTTACGCCTCACTCTTGTTACACTTAGCACTTACATAAAAACTAAGTATCATGAACAAGTCTGCGGCAGTATTTTACTTAGAGGCGACATCATAAATTTGTCGTCTCTGGCGCTTGCGGTTACACCTTTCGCACTGAACTGCTCTGACGCGTGTTAGACAAGACCACAGAAAGTACTACTCATCGCCGAAGATTGAACCTCAGTACAGCATTATAGCACTTATTATGAGTTTACACATGAAATAAAAGGAGCTGGCACAATTTGCACAGATTAACAGAAACCCACTTCGAGGACATTTAATTGATACCCAAAAGCGGTTGCAGGAGAAAGGACTCTAAGTATCTTGAAGGGCTGTCTGATGTGGATATGTACGACAGTGATAAGTCGTTTCCTAAAAGATTCATTAAACATAGTGGAAATGCATCAGTACAGTAAGTGCATGATTGATTAAAGGAAAAACTGCATCTGAGCTACGCTTGTGAACCGAGTCATGGTGAACCTCCGTGAATGTACTTGAGTCTAGCAAGACCCTAACTTTATTGCGACCTAATCCACTGACTGCCGTACGGTCTTACCATAATTTGCAGCAGACGTGATGACTGCAGACGCGTAGGTGGGGGTCACCAGAATCCAGACTGTTGCCAGTTTAACTGAATATATCGTCTTCGCCTCACCCCATCTCTATGTCCAAGACCATCCAGCGTGTGAAGTGAACTGCACACCACGCTGTTTGCATCTCGAATCAAGAGGGAACACAGCGCTTCTAGTGTCATTCCGCACGGGATTTGGTGCTGAACACTTTGTCAGACAATAGCAATATTTTTCCTAGCTTCGGCCAAAAGTATTTTTTTTTCTTAGTTTGTGGTTTTACTCACACCACGGATTGCACATCCAGTACGTTATCTGTTAGCCTGTTCCAGTCTCACAATTGTGGGCCTTGGGCCTCCGCCATGAACGCATGTTTTTTGGTCGGCCGGTGACCAGCCGTTTCGCATAGAAAAATACTCCAACACACCAGATTGTTTTTAAGAGTTCTCAGGACGCTTCTTTCTGTCTGTTGGCAGCGAACTTCCTCCCAGCCCTCTGTCGTGGCGACTGACAGTCGCCTCTGCACATGGTGGTAAGAAGGACACACGGGAAGTCGGAACATCTTACTTATATTCATGCTGGGAAGAAAGATAGACGTCTGTAGAAATGGGCCTTCCTACTCCCGTCTCTCGCTTATTCGCTGATAATACACTACTGGCCATTAAAATTGATACACCACGAAGATGACGTGCTACACACGCGAAATTGAACCGACAGGAAGGAGATGCTGTGATATGCAAATGATTAGCTTTTCAGACAATTCACACAAGGTTGGCGCCGGTGGCGACACCTACAACGGGCTGACATGAGGAATGTTTCCAACCGATTTCTCATACACAAACAGCAGTTGACCGGCGTTGCATGGTGAAACGTTGCTGTGATGCCTCGTGTAAGGAGGAGAAATGCGTACCATCACGTTTCCGACTTTGATAAAGGTCGGATTGTAGCCTATAGCGATTGTGGTTTATCGAATCGCGACCTTGCTGCTTGCATTGGTCGAGATTCTATGACTGTTAGCAGAATATGGAATCGATGGGTTCAGGAGAGTAATACGGAGAGCCGTGCTGCATTCCAGCGGCCTACAATCACTAGCAGTCGAGATGACAGGCATCTATCCGCATGGCTGTAACCGTGCAGCCACGTCTCGATCCCTGAGTCTACAGATGGGGACGTTTGCAAGACAACAACCTTCTACACGAATAGTTCGACCACGTTTGCAGCAGCATGGATTATCAGCTCTGAGACCATGGCTGCGGTTACCCTTGACGTTGCATCACAGACAGGAGCGCCTGCGATGGTGTACTCAACGACGAACCTGGGTGCACGAATGGCAAAACGTCATTTTGTCGGATGAATCCAGGTTCTGTTTACCGCATCATGATTGTCGCATCTGTGTTTGGCGACATCGTCGTTAACGCATTCACTGGCCTCTGTTCTTTGTCGGCTAACCTTCCAGGTCTCCGCCCAAAGTATAGTGAGTCATATTGCTAATTTGGAAATAAGGTGACCTTACCTTACAGTCATTGCTACAATGCTGTTCTCCCTTGTTAAATCAGAGAAGGATTCGATCGTCGTGAACATGAACATGGTTTATTGGAACTGCATGTAAACAAAAAATGTTAGGAGGGGCCGGCCAGAGAAGACCTGACGCTTCTTAGAGATCTAGTAAGATTACGTCACATTTTCAGACAAATCATGGGGTCCCTTACCACTGTTTTCTTGCCGACATCAGATAACATTGCACTAACTTTAATTTACCAAATTAAAAGTAATGCTTCCTTGTAATAGGGAGCAATAGCTCCACGAGGTTAATTTGATATGGCGAAAGGTGTATCCCACATTATAATACTGCTTAAGTCCAGAAACAAAGTTAATTCCAATCAATCAGCTAATAAAAACACAAGTGGTCATATTTTACTCGACAGGACAAAAACTATAAATGATATACCCTTTATGGGTACACCAGTATATCAATGATCTGAACATTAACGTGAATTGTCACCAGCGCTGTCGTCACAACTTCCTGTTTCTGTGTAAAGTCCTAGTGCATGGCTTCAGCCTCTCCCAACGGTGGATGTAAAACGTACTTTTATTTTGGTCACGATTTTTATGAAGGCAGATAAAAATATAGAAATTTTATGTCTTCTATCAAATAGGTTTTAAAAAATTCATGAGATAAAAAATAAAAACTCTACCATTTAAAACTCTGGATCGCTGCACTCTTCATTTGATGATAACAGACTTCATCAAGACAGGCGAAACAATATTTTTTTTATATTGCAGTTGTTGTTGTTGTCTTCAGTCCTGAGACTGGTTTGATGCAGCTCTCCATGCTACTCTATCCTGTGCAAGCTGCTTCATCTCCCAGTACCTACTACAACCTACATCCTTCTGAATCTGCTTGGTGTACTCATCTCTCGGTCTCCCTCTGCGATTTTTACCCTCCACACTGCCCTCCAATGCTAAATTTGTGATCCCTTGATGCCTCAAAACATGTCCTACCAACCGATCCCTTCTTCTAGTCAAGTTGTGCCACAAACTTCTCTTCTCCCCAATCCTATTCAATACCTCCTCATTAGTTACGTGATCTATCCACCTTATCTTCAGTATTCTTCTGTAGCACCACATTTCGAAAGCTTCTATTCTCTTCATGTCCAAACTATATTGCAGTAATAAACCATATTGTTATCCAGGCGGTGTTAATGTTCTGTTGACCTAAATCTCGTGCAATTGCTTTTAATCAAAGCACTGTCGATACGACAAAAAATGCTTATCCTTTAGGAAACGTATTCAAATACATTTCACATAATTATTAACTTTTATTTTTATTGTTATTGTTGGTTAGATGCACCTTCTGGTGTAGCATGTATAACGCAGTCTTATGTAGCTTCAATCATATTTTTCTGACAGTCATGTTCCATCGATGACTGGTGCATATGACACTGAAAAATTAAATTTATATTTGTACAATCGGAAGAATTTTGATGGTTTGAGGTAACCTTGCATCTACTCCGTTCTCTTAAATCACGCGCACAAGGCGTCGATCTAGGGATTTTGATGGAGACTTGCCATGAGATCTTTCGGACTGTATAAACTCCACCATAGTGACAATATGTGCTTTGAATGGTTGTCAAAAGTATCTTTATGGCGTTTCCAGTTTTTATTAGGCCTCTTTCAAAACTTTCATGCTTTGATGTTGTCGAAGTCGCCAGTAACAATGCCGCAATAAATTTTCATAACCGCCCTCGTAACTGACTCAACTGTTTCGTGCAGCCATATAGTAAAGTCGACTAAATCCGTTGGAATATACGAAACTACTATTCCTCAATTACAGAATGATTTTATCATTGTAATGGAGTGTCGAATGAGATGTAACTTACTGGCTGCTGCGAAGGTCACCGTTTCGGGTCCCTGGCCAATGCGCGGTTTAACCTGCCAAGAAATTGCTTGTGTTTACTTGGCTTCAATTTAATTTTACAAATCTTTCTGCACATATCGCATTTGCATAGCCGTCCTGAGTGCTCCCTCAGAAACGAAGACAGAGTGAATGTCTGTGCCGCTACGGGCAGGCGGTACCTGCAGTCGTGACGTTGTTACGAACAGTGTGGGCGATGGGGCTTTGTCCGTCGCCTTCGACGCGTCGGGCGGCGCGCATGGAAAATGCATGAGGCGGCGCTGCCGCTGCGCTTTTGTCCGGCGCGACGTCTCCCCCCCTCCCCTCTCCCCTAGCAGCTGTCCCAGAGAGGCCGGGGAATCCCCAGCGACACGGAAGCTACCTGCGCGCCTCCGCCTCCAGTGACCATCATTCTGCTCTCAAGCTGCCCCCGGCTTCAAGGCGGGCTAACTACCCACAGGATGGAGGTTCCCCGCTTACATCTGCTCATGCTCACGCGTTCATGAGTGTCCGCATTTAGTTCAGTTGCCCAAGTATGTAGAACATGGTGGAGTATTTACAATTCCACCTTCGCCTGCCTTAATCACATATTTAAATTCCCTTCCTCGTCCTTAGAAATCTTCTTTTACCATAAACTACCGTCATCAAAAATCAGCGCGACTGACAATTTTTGTAGTTAGAATGAGATTTTTCACTCTGCAGCGGAGTGTGCGCTGATATGAAACTTCCTGGCAGATTAAAACTGTGTGCCGCACCGAGACTCGAACTCGGGACCTTTGCCTTTGGCGGGCAAGTGCTCTACCAACTGAGCTACCCAAGCACGACTCACGCCACGTCCTCACAGCTTTATTTCTACCAGTACCTCGTCTTCTACCTTCCAAACTTTACAGAAGCTCTCCTGCGAACCTTGCAAAACTACACACCTGAAAGAAAGGATATTGTGGAGACATGGCTTAGCCACAGCCTGGGGGATGTTTGCAGAATGAGATTTTGACTCTGCAGCGGCGTGTGCAGCGGAGTGAGCACTTGCCCGCGAAAGGCAAAGGTCTCGAGTTCGTTTCTCGGTCCGGCACTCAGTTTTAATCTGCTAGGAAGTTCCAATTTTTGTAATTATGAGACCATCCGGTTTGGATCTATAGTAATAATCAAGCGAAAATTCGACGATACTTCTTACTTAGCAGGATTTCTTGTTGAAATCGTTGTTTGCGAAAGTATTTGATCAGCGTCAGTTGACTTCCTGTACGAATTTTCACTATGCAGCAGGACCGATGACCGTAGCAGTCTGGTCCTTTTAATCCCCCCCCCCCCCCCGCCGCCCCCCTCACTCTGCAGCAGAGTGTGTGTTAGTCTGTAACTTTATAGCAAATTAAAACTGTGTGTTAGGCTGGAACTCGACCTGGGACCTTTGCATTTCGCAGCAAAAGTTGTACCCAATGATCTGTCCACGCGTGGCTCACTACCTACCCTTACCGTTTTACTTCTGCTAGTATCCCATGAGCTGTGGCTAAGCCGTGTCTCTACAATATCCTTTCACCCGGCAGTTCTAGCTCCGTGATACGCCATATAATTAATACCCCTAGCTGGGAAATGGATCCACCTTCTTCAGTGCGGATGCACAAATACGTCCAACCTCCTGTGGGAGGAAATGGAAAGGGACTACGGTTGGTAGGCGCTCAATGGGAATGTGGATCAGCAATGAGACGTGCGGAGATAGCACGTGCAGTTGCCATGTCGCAGTGTCCCGGATGGCGCAGTGGTTAACGCACCTGCATAGCCAGCAGGAGATCCCGAGTTCGAATCCCGGTCCAGTATACAGATTTACGCCACTGACTCCGCATAATGCCCGATCCATCTGACAGCAGTAATACCCTCCTTTCCCTTCCCATTCCTACTTCCCCTCCCCTCTTCAATTTACATATAGTTCTAATTCCACTGGGTATAGAGGAGAACTTCCGTGAAGTTCGGAAGATAGTAGATGACGTAATTCTTTGAACTCAGATCAGACAATGATCAACCAAATACCAATCTTGCTCTTGCATTAGCATTGGAAGAGATCTGTTGGACTGAACTTCAATGAAACAACTACAGGATGTTGAAAAAGTGAAGCAACCTAACGACTGTAAGGTTAGTTCCAGAAGATAGAACAGGATGGAAATGCGGATAGAAGTGGTTGACTAAAAGTGCTGACACCAGTAAAGTGATCGGCGTGCGGACTGCATATTTTTCAGTTTATGTGACACGAATGTAACCTGTCTGATCTCTCCGTTTGTTGTGGCCGCTTAGATAGCACAAATTATAAAAATATATCCGGAAAAAGTTAATGCTTTTGTTTTTATTCCTATGGGACCAAATTGTTGAGTTCGTCGGTCCCTAGGCTAACACACTACTTAATCTAATTTAAAGTAACTTACGTTAAGGACCACACACACACACACACACACATGCCCGATGGAGGACTCGAACCTCCGGTGGGGGAAGTCGTGCAAACCGTGGCAACGCGCCTCAGACTGAGGGGCTAGCCCGCGCGGCTTAATGGTCTTCATTTGTTGTTAGCTGAAGACAACAGAACATGTTAGTTGCCTGTTAGTGATTCAACTCATTTCTTATGGCAGATGCAGAAGAACTCGTATACTGGTTTTGGTCTGTCGAGGCATGGTTGGACGTTTGTGGACATCTGAATGCAAAACTTTCACTCATTTTCACTGCGGAAAGTACACATCTGCTGCAAGAAAATTCCATACGAGTGGCACAACAGTACAACTGAGCGTCAGAACTAGCACACGTGGCTTCAGCTGGAGAAAGATACCATCGATAACGTTTTAACTTTCTAGATGTTGCCCATCTCGGTGTCCTATGTTTTCCTTGTCGAACTTTCTCAAACCAAATTCTGTTCTCGAATAGCAGAAGCAAATTAAATGATGTCATGCTGCAACTTTTCGACAAACGTTATGGTATGTGCTTTATAATGTTCACAAATTGAAGGAAATGTACATTTTTCCGTAGGTTGTATTAGTTTTAGCTTTATACTTATCTCAGTGACTCTTGTACTTCTCTAGTGTTTTGTGTCTGCATCCTGGGTTTGATGTAATAATATTCCTTACTAATCAAAACAACGTCATGTCTTGGTTCACACTATCATTTCTGTAAATGGCTCTGAGCACTATGTGACTTAATTTCTAAGGTCATCGGTCCCCTAGAACTTAGAACTACTTAAAGCTAACTAACCTAAGGACATCACACTCATCCATGCCCGAGGCAGGATTCGAACCTGTGACCGTAGCGGTAACGCGGTTCAAGACTGTAGCGCCTAGAACCGCTCGGCCACCCCAGCCGGCTTATCATGTTTCAGGTTGTTTGGATACTCTGTTACTTCCATTTCGGGGCATCCTATGTTGCTGCTTCCACTACCTCTTGACAGTCGGTGGTGGGATTCATGTACCTATTTACCCCTCAATGATGGAGCACGAATGGCGTTGCGAAGTGCGAGATTAGGCTGCCTATGTCACTCATTCTTTAGCCGATAACGTACTTATGCTATTTCGTAGTACTTACACTTTCGTCAGAAAACATTTGCAAGAAAATGCTTGTCTTGCAAAGGGACATTCTTGATGAATGAAAGGGTCATACGACAGACAAGAAAGTAAAAAGAAAGGGAGGAGGCGACTTTCTCAGCCACGTGCATCAAATTGATACACATATTCCAGGCCGTGTGTACGAGTCGTATTCACGACACTGAATTCATTTAGTCATATAAAGTGCCAAAGAAACTGTTATAAGCATGCGTAATCAAATACGGAGATAGTGATGAAGAAGTAATTTTCCCGTACGACCATTTCACGAGTGTAGCGTGAATATCATGTAACATCACATATCCGAAATCGCAAGAACGGGACCAAATACGACTGAAGAGAATTGTTCATTGTGACAGAAGTGCGCCCGTTCCTAAAATTTCTGCAGATTTCAATGCTGTGATATCAACAAGTGTCAACGTGCGAACCATTCAGCGATACTCCACTGATATGGGCTTTCGAAGACGGAGGCCCACTCGTGTACCCTTTATCCCTGCACGACACAAATCTTTACGCCTCGCCTGGACCCCGTCAACACACACATTGAACTGTTGATGGTTCAAATGGCTCTAAGCACTATGGGACTTAACATCTATGGTCATCAGTCCCCTAGAACTTAGAAATACTTAAACCTAACTAATCTAAGGACATCGCACAACACCCAGCCATCACGAGGCAGAGAAAATCCCTGACCCCGCCGGGAATCGAACCCGGGATCCCGGGCATGGGAAGCGAGAACGCTACCGCACGACCACGAGATGCGGGCCGAACTGTTGATGACTGGATGACTGGAAACATGTTGCTTGGTCGAACGAGTCTCGTTTCAAATTGTATCGAGCGGATAGACGTGTACGGGTATGGAGAAAACCTCATGTATCCATGAAACCTGCATGTCAGCAGAGGACTGTTCAGGCTGGTGGAGGCTCTGTAATGGTGTGGTGCGCGTGCAGTTGGAGTGATATGGGACCAGTGACACATGTAGATACGACAGTGACTGGTGACAAGGTAGGTCAGCATCCTGTCTGATCACCTGCATCCATTCATGTCAATTGCTGATTTCGACGGACTTAAGCAATTTCATCCGGATATTGCGACACCCCACTCGTTCAGAATTGTTACGGAGTGGCTCAAGGAACACTCTTCTGAGATTAAACACTTCCGCTGGCCTCAAACTCCACAGACATGCACATTATTAAGCATATGTGGGATGCCTTGCAATGTGTTGTTAAGAAGAGATCTCCACTCCCTGGTACGGTACTCTTACGGATTTATGGACAGGCCTGAAAGATTCATGGTGTCAGTTCCCTCCAATACTACTTTAGACATTAGTCGAGCCATGCCACATCGTGTTGCCCCACTTTTGCCTGCTCTCGGGCGGCCTACACAATATTACGTAGGCGTACCAGTTTTTTTGGACTTCGGTCTCCTATAGACACCGTGTAATTTTGGTTAAGAAATTCTTTGACAGATATGTGACAGTCGCCTCTTGTAGTTTGCCCGCAGGCAACTGTTTCCTTGCGTACACGACCTCTCTTACACTGTCGATAAATCCGGCGCCAACGTTGCTAGAGGTTATGAATGTCTGAAATCATGTTTCCGCGAAGATTTGAGCATGTTTTCTTGTGAGTTTCTGACAGTGTCCGACACGGAGATGACCGCGGGTTGACTGGACGAGGAAAATAAATTCAATGAAGTGGGGCCAGTTTGTCTGGCGAAACATCTCATGGCATTGATCCTTAACATTTTCCTGGAAGTTCTGGTTGTGATTCCGAGATTCTAATGCATACAGACCGAGGAAAAGAGAAAGGCCAGCTGTTTATAAATCAGCAAATGTGCCTCCAAGAGACGACAACGAAGTTGCTTGGCATTATATAGCTGGAAATACGAATGATTTTACCAATACCTGTAATAAGGAAATTGCTTTCATGCGAAAAAGGAAATGTAAAATATGATGAATTTAATTTTTTCAGATTGCTTTTTGGAAAATCCAGTTTTGGAAATGAATGTCATCGAGATGAATCGTTATGCCAAGCAACGAGGTATTGACAGTGTTATCACAGAAAAACGTGTGGATCGCTACAACTGTGGGTGGACACAGTTACTGTAGAAATAGATTCCCTTTGTGGATTAGTTCCGATCGAAAACCTAACTCCAAAAAATTCGATAGATATAAAGGTACGGAAATCAAATAAAGTTATCAGAAACTGTAAGGCTGGTCCGAATAGAAAGTTCGTGTGCTTGTTTCCTTCACTAGCCAAATTTGTAAAGTAAAGCAAACAACGTAGTAATTAATTGAAATATATTGTTACATCTAAAAACAATCTTTTTACGCATTAAATATTCAACATTTAAAATATCTTTGTTCTGTTCTTCCCTTCTGAAATGATGAAAAGGATACTTTTTAGGGTTCCGTGGGTCGATCTTTATAAACGAAACCCTTATAGGATCGTTTCGTTGTCAATCTGTCTGTCTGTGTCTGTCCGACTGCTAAGAACCCTATTTTTTCAGAAACGAGTAGACGAATCAAAAATCAAATTTATATCACATATTAACATCAATGGTCCTTTGTGTATGTAAATATTTCAATTTCCTAAGTCAATGCAATCAAACGATACGGCCATGTATGTCACATATTTTGATGCTCAAAAATACACTTATGAAAACTTATTGCGTTGTTCCTATTGATCTAGAATCATGAAATTTGGTAAAGAGGAAGGTTTTGCAGTACAAGTTATGGAAAATATCCGAAAATTGTTAATTTTTAATTATACAAGACGGAAAAAATATTTTTGTCATTTTCTATCCGTCTGTCAGTCTGTCCGTCTGTTAAGACCCTTTTTCTCCTGACAGTATGGTGTATCAAGTACAAAATTATGTCACATACTATGATCGATGATTACTTGGCGGTGTAAAGATAAGTCAGTGCAACGTAAAGATACGTGCATTTATGTCACATGTTTTTTTACGCGAAAACTCACTCATCGAAACCTTTAGTAGGCCTAGAATCATAAAATTTGGTAAGAAGCAAGGTTTCATAGTATAAGTAAAGGGAAAAACCCGAAATTGTTAATTTGTAATTATAACAAACGTACAATTTTTTTCATTTTTATCCGTTTTCTGACTTAAAAGTAAAATATTGTGGAGAGACTTGGAATCTCTGGGACTGACATCTCGCCAGAATCAATGTCGATAGCAAGTAAAAATCGTCACTATCCTCGATTTATGGAATAGATAAATTCTCTATATTGTATTGTAATATTGTATGGAACTGAGGACCTAGGAGCGACGGAGAGTCGTCGTCCCCGCCGTAGCCCTCGGTAGTTCACAAAACCACAAGAGGCTACAGAGTCCACTAATCACAACGCCGCCCCACACTGAACCCCGGGTTATTGTCCGGTTCAGCCCCCAGTGGACCCCCCGGAACGCCTCACACCAGACGTGCGTAACCCCAATGTTTGCGTGGTACAGTGATTATGGTGTACGCGTACGTGGAGACAGTGTTTGCGCAGCAATCGACGCCACAGTGTAACCGAGGCGAAATAAGGACAACCAGCCCGCATTCACCGAGGGAGATGGAAAACCACCTCAAAAACCATCCACAGACTGGCCGGCACACAGGACCTCGGCACTAATCCGCCGGGCGGATTAGTGCCGGGTACCGGCACGTCTTCCGTCCGGAAAGCAGTGCGTTAGACCGCACAGCTAATCGGGGGGGGGGGGGGGGGACTGTAATTCTCTATATACATAACTAAGGTTGTAGGGAATGCTCATTGGGCAACTCCTACTAGGACATAATCATTTTTTAAGGTTTTGCGTAATACCTATTCACGTGGCCTAATTTTGAAGAATTAATTTCACAGGAGATATGGCTAACAATTTTACACACCTGAAGATGGCTTGGGGCTGGTACATAACATTGGGTGATTGAGGTCCGGCAGCCCATGTGTTAAAGCGCTCGCAGTCGGGACACGGGAGGTGCGTCGGCCCCGGAGGGAATCCATCTAACGGGTTAGCGGTGACCGCCAGTGTGCTGACCAGCCTGGATGTGACTCTTCAGTAGGTTTCTCACATTCCAATAAGTGGGGAGTTCTGGCATCCAGCCACTCAGCATTACTAACAACGCCATATCTGAAAAGCAGATAAGGGGAATAATCCTAGGATGAAGAAGTTATTGAAACGTACAAGACTGAATTACAACAAGTTAAAGGTATTTCACAGAGGTTGCCTTTACAACGTACTAAGGATCAAGTATCGAAGTTGAACATTCCTCCTGACACGAAATTTGCAGACATGCGACGAGCAGGGATTGTACTTCATCTAAAGGTTCCCTGCGTTGAGGGAGAAAGATTACATACGCTAGTCTTCACAAGAACTATCTACCGTCTTTCGGGGTGCTTACACGTGATCTGCTGTTCATTAACTTTGATCCCCCGATTCAAGAAATACTGAACATACATGTTGCATAGTTTTGTGTAGCATCGTCGACAGTTTTGTCAACCCTTGTCGTCTGTTTTTTTAATGCATCGCCGCTACTGCTGTGCAGGTCGAGTCTGTGAGTTCGTGAAACGGCTTCTGGTGCAGTATACAGCAAAGACAATACCTCCCTGCCACTATTACACAGCTATGCCCCAGGGTGGGGGAACAGGACAGGAGAACGAAGGTTCTACAAAATTCCAACAAATTAGTAACAAACTCACACAAATGAGTTAAAAAGGTTTAGCCCACTTATCTTTGTGACTAGTTGAATAATGCAGTCTGCAACACGGCTGGTAATATAATACAAAAAAGGCTCTCAATGGCAAAGTGCAAATAATCGAAGACAAACTTCACAGTACATAGCAAATGCCATTTACAAATGTCTGTTCAATTCTTAAGAGTTCAGTAAACGACGTTCCCTGACTAAGTCAGCCGTGGACGATGAACCAAGAGGGCGAGAGCCGCTCTTCTATCTTCCGAGTAGGCTTGTGTCCGTCGTCGTCCGGTCATTGGCGGACTGAACTCGGCCGGCAATTGGCCGAGGCGAAGTCGGTACCTTCATCCTCAACGCCACCCGTGCACTGGCGGAACTCGCGTAAGTGGCGAGTCTCTGTCGCATTGGCACCAGCTCGCATCTTTGCGCCTGTGGTGCTTTTACGGTGACTGTGTCCTCTTCGGACGACGCAGCTCATAGGACATTGCTTGTGTAGAGAGGCGCGTACGATGCAGTTCATTGTCTAGGGAAAACCAGTTCACTGTCAGTACATGTAGCAGCACGGAAAGATTATGTTGTTTGGCAGACACTGAAACTATTAGCAGTAGCTGTTAGCAGTTGCTACAAAAATGTACCAATTTTCAGCTAAGATGTTAGAGCAATAGTCGCAAATTCTGTGATATTTGAGCAGATGGTCTTGCTAAAAATACTGCAGCATTCTACAGCGTGACAATTTTTGTGCTCATCAGGATTACTTCTAGGCAAGAATATATGCGGTGTACACCATAAACCGAGCAAGGCTAGGTATTCAGCACGAGCCAGGCTCTACTGCTCATCCTTTCTTCCTGACTCAAGTTTCCTTTACTTTAGGTAAGCAACTTCAAGTAAATGATCATCTTGGTATTGAAGCTCTTTTTTTCCGTGTTTGCTTTAACAATATGTATGTTTTTGGATAGGGTCCACCTTTAGCAAAAACACAGTTTTGTTTTATAACCCAAACATGTTTCACTGCAGTTGCAGCATCCTCAGTGGGCTTTTATTTTCCATCTGTTAAAGATAAAGAACGTTCTTTGTTGTTTTGTATACATGTAGCTATTAGTTTAAAAAAATGTAATTATAGATATTTGAAAAAACACATAAATTATGAAAATCGATACCTTTTTACCACATGGTGTGGTTTTTCTGACGTCTTGTGTTTCTACAATGGGTTATAAAACAAAACTGTGTTTTTGCTAAAGGCGGACCCTATCCAAAAAGATATATATTCAAGTAAATGCTTCCTAGTGTAACGGCAGGGCCACCGGACCCAGCCCCGTACAACGAGGATACTTGTAAGTAAGTACATACTTGTTTCTATCAGTTTTGGTTTTTACTATTAATCTTGAAAGGTGTATATGATCGGTGTGATTGTAGTATTATGATGTAAAGTCATTGTATCACCTTTCTTCCCTTTGTTACAGAATCAGTTAACTAAGCAGCATGCAACTAAGTTTTCTCTGTGGCCGCTGTCGCCAAAGACAGGGGAACATTTCTTTTGTCCGAGGTTCGAATGTTCTTTGGGCAGAGTGACAAGTACCTTGGAATGTGGGGGAGGTGGGGAGGGGGGTAGAGGCACTCCTTTGCTTCATCCCAGACTGGTTGAGGCGAACAAGCTCTAGGTAGAGCTTGCGATTTTTTCACGTCTCTTTCTCACCTTTACAGTGGGGCCCTTCATACTTCGGATAATACGGATTTTTAGATACAGGCTAGGCTTCTGAATGGGTTTGTATTACTATTCCGTTGCAAAATTCCTTCTTATTTAAAATTATCAACTCTAAAGGTAATGGTAATGTGTGTGTGTGTGTGTGTGTGTGTGTGTGTGTGTGTGTGTGTGTTGTACTATGTCAACGCCCATGTAACCCGATATCGACTGACATAGCTGATGATGATATTCAGGAGTATTTTTGACTATTTTGGTGCAAGGGACATGTCATCTCTGAAGGCGCATTACAGAATAAAGACGTTTCGCTCAATCTCTTACGCTATGGATCTCTGTAACGGTTGTTGTTGTTGTGGTCTTTAGTCCTGAGACTGGTTTGATGCAGCTCTCCATGCTACTCTATCCTGTGCAAGCTTCTTCATCTCCCAGTACCTACTGCAACCTACATCCTTCTGAATCTGCTTAGTGTACTCATCTCTCGGTCTCCCTCTACGATTTTTACCCTCCACACTGCCCTCCAATGCTAAATTTGTGATCCCTTGATGCCTCAAAACATGTCCTACCAACCGATCCCTTCTTCTAGTCAAGTTGTGCCACAAACTTCTCTTCTCCCCAATCCTATTCAATACCTCCTCATTAGTTACGTGATCTATCCACCTTATCTTCAGTATTCTTCTGTAGCACCACATTTCGAAAGCTTCTATTCTCTTCTTGTCCAAACTAGTTATCGTCCATGTTTCACTTCCATACATGGCTACACTCCAAACAAATATTTTCAGAAATGACTTCCTGACACTTAAATCTATATTCGATGTTAACAAATTTCTCTTCTTCAGAAACGCTTTCCTTGCCATTGCCAGTCTACATTTTATATCCTCTCTACTTCGACCATCATCAGTTATTTTACTTCCTAAATAGCAAAACTCCTTTACTACTTTAAGTGTCTCATTTCCTAATCTAATTCCCTCAGCATCATCCGATTTAATCGGACTACATTCCATTATCCTCGTTTTGCTTTTGTTGATGTTCATCTTATATCCTCCTTTCAAGACACTGTCCATTCCGTTCAACTGCTCTTCCAAGTCCTTTGCCGTCTCTGACAGAATTACAATGTCATCGGCGAACCTCAAAGTTTTTACTTCATCTCCATGAATTTTAATACCTACTCCAAATTTTTCTTTTGTTTCCTTTACTGCTTGCTCAATATACAGATTGAATAACATCGGGGAGAGGCTACAACCCTGTCTCACTCCTTTCCCAACCACTGCTTCCCTTTCATGCCCCTCGACTCTTATGACTGCCATCTGGTTTCTGTACAAATTGTAAATAGCCTTTCGCTCCCTGTATTTTACCCCTGCCACCTTTAGAATTTGAAAAAGAGTATTCCAGTCAACATTGTCAAAAGCTTTCTCTAAGTCTACAAATGCTAGAAACGTAGGTTTGCCTTTTCTTAATCTTTCTTCTAAGATAAGTCGTAGGGTCAGTATTGCCTCACGTGTTCCAACATTTCGACGGAATCCAAACTGATCCTCCCCGAGGTCCGCATCTACCAGTTTTTCAAAAAAAAAATGGCTCTGAGCACTATGGGACTCAACTGCTGTGGTCATCAGTCCCCTAGAACTTAGAACTAATTAAACCTAACTAACCTACGGACATCACACACATCCATGCCCGAGGCAGGACTCGAACATGCGACCGCAGCAGCAGCGCGGCTCCGGACTGGAGCGCCTAGAACCGCATGACCACCGCGGCCGGCACCAGTTTTTCCATTCGTCTGTAAAGAATTCGCGTTAGTATTTTGCAGCTGTGACTTATTAAACTGATAGTTCGGTAATTTTCACATCTGTCAGCACCTGCTTTCTTTGGGATTGGAATTATTATACTCTTCTTGAAGTCTGAGGGTATTTCGCCTGTCTCATACATCTTGCTCACCAGCTGGTAGAGTTTTGTCATGACTGGCTCTCCCAAGACCGTCAGTAGTTCTAATGGAATGTTGTCTACTCCGGGGGCCTTGTTTCGACTCAGGTCTTTCAGTGCTCTGTCAAACTCTTCACGCAGTATCGTATCTCCCATTTCATCTTCATCTACATCTTCATCCATTTCCATAATATTGTCCTCAAGTACATCGCCCTTGTATAGACCCTCTATATACTCCTTCCACCTTTTTGCCTTCCCTTCTTTGCTTAGAACTGGGTTGCCATCTGAGCTCTTGATATTCATACACGTGGTTCTCTTCTCTCCAAAGGTCTCTTTAATTTTCCTGTAGGCAGTATCTATCTTACCCCTAGTGAGATAAGCCTCTACATCCTTACATTTGTCCTCTAGCCATCCCTGTTTAGCCATTTTGCACTTCCTGTCGATCTCATTTTTGAGACGTTTGTATTCCTTTTTGCCTGCTTCATTTAATGCATTTTTATATTTTCTCCTTTCATCAATTAAATTCAATATTTCTTCTGTTACCCAAGGATTTCTAGCAGCCCTCGTCTTTTTACCTACTTTATCCTCTGCTGCCTTCACTACTTCATCCCTCAGAGCTACCCATTCTTCTTCTACTGTATTTCTTTCCCCTATTCCTGTCAATTGTTCCCTTATGCTCTCCCTGAAACTCTGTACAACCTCTGGTTCTTTCAGTTTATCCAGGTCCCATCTCCTTAATTTCCCACATTTTTGCAGTTTCTTCAGTTTTAATCTACAGGTCATAACCAATAGATTGTGGTCAGAGTCCACATCTGCCCCTGGAAATGTCTTACAACTTAAAACCTGGTTCCTAAATCTCTGTCTTACCATTATATAATCTATCTGATACCTTTTAGTATCTCCAGGGTTCTTCCACGTATACAACCTTCTTTCATGATTCTTAAACCAAGTGTTACCTATGACTAAGTTGTGCTCTGTACAAAATTCTACTAGGCGGCTTCCTCTTTAATTTCTTAGCCCCAATCCATATTCACCTACTATGTTTCCTTCTCTCCCTTTTCCTACACTCGAATTCCAGTCACCCATTACTATTAAATTTTCATCTCCCTTCACTATCTGAATAATTTCTTTTATTTCATCGTACATTTCTTCAATTTCTTCGTCATCTGCAGAGCTAGTTGGCATATAAACTTGTACTACTGTAGTAGGTGTGGGCTTCGTATCTATCTTGGCCACAATAATGCGTTCACTATGCTGTTTGTAGTAGCTTACCCGCATTCCTATTTTCCTATTCATTATTAAACCTACTCCTGAATTACCCCTATTTGATTTTGTGTTTATAACCCTGTAATCACCTGACCAGAAGTCTTGTTCCTCCTGCCACCGAACTTCACTAATTCCCACTATATCTAACTTTAACCTATCCATTTCCCTTTTTAAATTTTCTAACCTACCTGCCCGATTAAGGGATCTGACATTCCACGCTCCGATCCGTAGAACGCCAGTTTTCTTTCTCCTGATAACGACATCCTCCTGAGTAGTCCCCGCCCGGAGATCCGAATGGGGGACTATTTTACCTCCGTAATATTTTACCCAAGAGGATGCCATCATCATTTAATCATACAGTAAAGCTGCATGTCCTCGGGAAAAATTACGGCTGTAGTTTCCTCTGTAACGGTACATCATTGAAAATACTGCACGACAATGCAATCTCGACGCTATGCGCTTATGCCTATTTAAGAAACAAATCTTTTGCATGTAGGGAGGCATCCCTTATAAATAATTTTTTAATATTTTGTTTTATTCATCACGTTTAGCAATAAATGTCAACTAATTCAGATATTACATGAAAGTAAATGATTCTATGTATCTGTTTGTAGGTCTGTTATAAGAAAGTCTATTTACGACTGTCGAAACTGAAGAATTTAATGGTAGGAGGGACACGAATAAGAGCACTGATTGTCCACGAGTGGTGGGCAGGTGTGTTGGTTTCGTTCGTAAAGACACAGATAAAACATTTAAATGAATACGTAGACCACATTGTGTGAACTCCAGAAAGGGAGTGATTAATATTTAGTAAACGGTGCACAACGTGCTCTCCTTTATGAGTGGATGAACTGAGACAGTTATAGCCTGTGCATTACAAGCAAATCGGTGGCGCTGATGAAAAAAAAGCATTTTAATGATGAAAAAAAGCATTTTAATGATGTCGGTTTTGAACATTGACTTGAGAGTGTTTCGTCGGTTCTACGGTGTAGAACATCGTATAGAGGAATATACTCCACAAGCTCGTCAGCTCCGCGTGTTCAAAATTGCGGACCCTCAAGAACAGCAAACCAGCAACGTCGAGCTCGCGACGGCGACTGCGACAGTATAGATCATTACCTGCAGCCGATATGATAACAGATCTGGAGAAATTTTAACACAGAATCGCCAAATACCAGCACTGGGCTTCATCACCACCATACCATTTCGAGAACCCGCGACGAGGTGAAGAGCAGTAAACGCATTGAAAATTATCTAAATAAATAAAAATATGTCTGAAGTAGTGTGTATCTGATTGTAAGCTCTGAGGTGTAATAATAAATGAACTGTCGTAATGAAACTTGTACTGTCAGAATGTGAAAGCGATGCTGCACGGCAATAATAAATAATTTCCGTAATGAAAAGGGAAGTCATTCATATTGTAAAAGTTAGGAATCTGATTGCAAGAATTTTGAACAGTATAAAGTGCCTAAATAATGAACTTTTGTAGGGAAGCAGCATACTCACGCCGTATAAAATTCACATCAGTCTTTCCACTGTGTGCCAGACTAGTCTGCTGTAACTAGCTCTGACGTCATAAATATTGCGCAATACTTTAAAATGAAGTAAATAACGTGTAATGTTTCTCGCACGTCAGGAGTAATACAAAATCAATATGTGTTGCATATCAGTTCAATAACATTAACCATTTTCGAAATTTGGATGTTTTTCTGTAAAAATCATTGGCGCAACAGAAAGGAGCTAGAAACTTAAAAATTTATATTTAGATTCCTTTTGCATAATAAGTTAGTAGAAACAGTATTCTGGATCTCACAAATTAAAATTTTAGTTGATATTCATGATTTTCGGGTTTTTGTCTTAGAAATTAAGAAAGCAATATAGATTAAGTAGGTGAATAAATAAAGCTAGGATATTTAAATTTAAGTAGAAGTGAGGTCCGCTGTAATGATAAAAACGTGAGAAGTTTCAACAGAATAACTATAAAACTATAGCTATAGAGTATCTCCAAAGAGCAAGTTCAGAGCACATCTACTGCGTGTAGTGTAATTAAATAATTATCTCGCCCAAAATATTTGACTTAGCCACGTCAGACGTTTATTATTATTACTTACCTGTGTACTGATTGCACATTTAAGCTTCATCAGCCATCAGCAAAGGAAGCAATCATTTATTCGATAACTTAAAGTGGTGCACCAGTAGACCAGCAGCTAGTCTGGAGAGCAGATTTGATCAGGCGTTCTCTTAGCCGTCCGCACAGGGCTATATACACTCCTGGAAATGGAAAAAAGAACACATTGACACCGGTGTGTCAGACCCACCATACTTGCTCCGGACACTGCGAGAGGGCTGTACAAGCAATGATCACACGCACGGCACAGCGGACACACCAGGAACCGCGGTGTTGGCCGTCGAATGGCGCTAGCTGCGCAGCATTTGTGCACCGCCGCCGTCAGTGTTAGCCAGTTTGCCGTGGCATACGGAGCTCCATCGCAGTCTTTAACACTGGTAGCATGCCACGACAGCGTGGACGTGAACCGTATGTGCAGTTGACGGACTTTGAGCGAGGGCGTATAGTGGGCATGCGGGAGGCCGGATGGACGTACCGCCGAATTGCTCAACACGTGGGGCGTGAGGTCTCCACAGTACATCGATGTTGTCGCCAGTGGTCGGCTGAAGGTGCACGTGCCCGTCGACCTGGGACCGGACTGCAGCGACACACGGATGAACGCCAAGACCGTAGGATCCTACGCAGTGCCGTAGGGGACCGCACCGCCACTTCCCAGCAAATTAGGGACACTGTTGCTCTTGGGGTATCGGCGAGGACCATTCGCAACCGTCTCCATGAAGCTGGGCTACGGTCCCGCACACCGTTAGGCCGTCTTCCGCTCACGCCCCAACATCGTGCAGCCCGCCTCCAGTGGTGTCGCGACAGGCGTGAATGGAGGGACGAATGGAGACGTGTCGTCTTCAGCGATGAGAGTCGCTTCTGCCTTGGTGCCAATGATGGTCGTATGCGTGTTTGGCGCCGTGCAGGTGAGCGCCACAATCAGGACTGCATACGACCGAGGCACACAAGGCCAACACCCGGCATCATGGTGTGGGGAGCGATCTCCTACACTGGCTGTACACCTCTGGTGATCGTCGAGGGGACACTGAATAGTGCACGGTACATCCAAACCCTCATGTAACCCATCGTTCTAACATTCCTAGACCGGCAAGGGAACTTGCTGTTCCAACAGGACAATGCAGGTCCGCATGTATCCCGTGCCACCCAACGTGCTCTACAAGGTGTAAGTCAACTACCCTGGTCAGCAAGATCTCCGGATCTGTCCCCCATTGAGCATGTTTGGGACTGGATGAAGCGTCGTCTCACGCGGTCTGCACGTCCAGCACGAACGCTGGTCCAACTGAGGCGCCAGGTGGAAATGGCATGGCAAGCCGTTCCACAGGACTACATCCAGCATCTCTACGATCGTCTCCATGGGAGAATAGCAGCCTGCATTGCTGCGAAAGGTGGATATACACTGTACTAGTGCCGACATTGTGCATGCTCTGTTGCCTGTGTCTATGTGCCTGTGGTTCTGTCAGTGTGATCATGTGATGTATCTGACCCCAGGAATGTGTCAATAAAGTTTCCCCTTCCTGGGACAATGAATTCACGGTGTTCTTATTTCAATTTCCAGGAGTGTATGTAAGAACGCTGCGCAAGGAAAGCAAGGCCCCAGTTCTCTCCAGACGTTGATTAGCGCAGCACCTGTGCCGGGAGTCGCGTCGCGTCGGTATCGTTGATGTATATAGCCTTGGCTGCAGTAATAAGTTACTCTGGAAACGCGTAACCATGAAATCGTTTTCGAGTGAAGTGTTAATTTTGGGATGACGTTAATGATCTATCTTTAGTTTGCGTACGTCGTATTTTCACGTGCCGCCGCAGGACAGACATTCTACCATTATTAGCATGGCGTTTGATGACCATTATCATCAAATTATGGCGAGCATTCACTTAAACATTTAATTTGAACAGTTACAGTAGCACCAGCCCATTATACTCTGAACTGCTCTGGTAGTTGGATTTTGTGGATTCTTTTTGGTCTGTGACTTTCAGAATATAGTGAACATTTTAGAGAGAATGGTTTTTGATTATGAATCCCAGACAATCTCCTAATTCCTCAGAGCTATAAGCTGTAGCTATAAATGTAGTTCTCAGATGAAGTGGACACTAGGAATTCTAATTACAGGCTTGACGTTTTGCTAATCACTTTCTGGTTGACAATATTGTAGTTAGAGAGCCAGTATTGAGAACGGCAAACAACAGCATTAAATAAATAATACGAACATAAACAATTATTCCACCCGCCGTCCCACACTTCGACGTGAAATCTAAAGTGTTTGGTTTTGCAAATTGACCGTAAGAACTGTCTCTGAATATCATAAGTTGGTCCTGATTGAATAGATAAATAAAACAAGAACTCAAAATATTTTGCCCTTACATCTATTCTACGCGTTGTAGTATTGCTCTGCCTCCCCCCCCCCCCCCATATGCTAAATCTGCAAATTATCTACACAGAGACAATAGAGAGAAGCAATGAGCTCTCTGTTAATTACAAATCGAACTCTTTTTTGAACACATTTGGTTGCATGATCCATTAAGGATTGTTAGAGAACAGTTGGTATGAAAATGAAACATGTGCATAAATGAAAACACCAAGTTTTTTTATGCTGTGAAAAAATTCTCAAAGCAGATTTTTAATTTAATGAACTCGTTAACATCCAAACAATACACTCTCTTATCTCTCAAATTCCCCCCCCCCCCCCCACCCCCGCCTATGAACCATTGGACCTTGCCGTTGGTGGGGAGGCTTGCGTGCCACGATACAGATTGCCGTACCGTACGTGCAACTACAACGTTGGGGTATCTGTTGAGAGGCCAGACAAACGTGTGGTTTCTGAAGAGGGACAGCAGCCTTTTCAGTAGTTGCAGGGGCAACAGTCTGGATGATTGACTGATCTGGCCTTGTAACACTAACCAAAACGGCCTTGCTGTTGTGGTACTGTGAACGGCTGAAAGCAAGGGGAAACTACAGCCGTATTTTTTCCCGAGGGCATGCAGCTTTACTGTATGGTTAAATGATGATGGCGACCTCTTGGGTAAAATATTCCGGAGGTAAAATAGTCCCCCATTGGGATCTCCAGGCGGGGACTACTCATGAGGACGTCGTTATCAAGAGAAAGAAAACTGGCATTCTACGGATCGTAGCGTGGAATGTCAGATCCCTAAATCGGACAGGCAGCTTAGAAAATTTAAAGAGGGAAATGGATAGGTTAAAGTTAGATATAGTGGGAATTAGTGAAGTTTGATGGCAGGAGGAACAAGACTTTTGGTCAGGTGAATACAGGGTTATAAATACAAAATCAAATAGGGGTAATGCAGGAGTAGGTTTAATAATGAATAAAAAATAGGATTGTGGGTAGGCTACTACAAACAGCATAGTGAACGTATTATAGTGGCCAAGATAGACACGACGCCCACGCCTGCTACAGTAGTACAAGTTTATATGCCAACAGATGACGAAGAAATTGGAGAAATGTATGATGAGATAAAAGAAGTTATTCAGGGAGTGAAAGGAGACGAAAATTTAATAATCATGGGTGACTGGAATTCGACAGTAGGAAAACGGAGAGAAGGGAACGTAGTAGGTGAATATGGATTGGGCCTAAGAAATGAAAGAGGAAGCCGCCTGGTAGAATTTTGCACAGAGTGCAACTTAATCATAGATAACACTTGGTTCAAGAATCATAAAAGAAGACTGTATACATGGAAGAAGCCTGGAGATACTGACAGGTTTCAGATAGATTATATAATGGTAATACAGAGATTTAGGAACCAGGTTTTAAATTGTAGGACATTTCCAGGGGCAGATGTGGACTCTGACCACAATCTATTGGTTATGAACTGTAGATTAAAACTGAAGAAATTGAAAAAAGGTGGGAATTTAAGAAGATGGGACCTGGATAAACTGACTAAACAAGATGTTGTACAGAGTTTCAGGGAGAGCATAAGGGAACAATTGACAGGAATTGGGGAAAAAAATACAGTAGAAGACGAATGGGTAGCTCTGAGGGATGAAGTAGTGAAGGCAGCAGAGGATCAAGTAGGTAAAAAGACGATGGCTAGTAGAAATACTTGGGTAACAGAATAACTATTGAATTTAATTGATCAAAGGAGAAAATATAAAAATGCATTAAATGAAGCAGGCAAAAAGGAATACAAACGTCTCAAAAATGAGATCGACAGGAAGTGCAAAATGGCTAAGCAGGCATGGCTGGAGGACAAATGTAAGGATGTAGAGGCTTATCTCACTAGGGGTAAGATAGATACAGCCTACACGAAAAATTAAAGAGACCTTTGGAGAAAAGAGAGCCACTTGTATGAATATCAAGAGCTCAGATGGAAACCCAGTTCTAAGCAAAGAGGGGAAAGCAGAAAGGTCGAAGGAGTATATAGAGGGTCTATACAAGGGCGATGTATTTGATGACAATATTATAGAAATGGAATAGGATGTAGATGAAGATTAAATGGGAGATACGATACTGCGTGTAGAGTTTGACAGAGCACTGAAAGACCTGAGTCGAAACAAGGCCACTGATGGCCTTGGGAGAGCGAGTCCTGACAAAACTCTACCATCTGTTGAGCAAGATGTATGAAACGGGTGAAATACCCTCCGGCTTCAATCCCAAAGAAAGCAGGTGTTGACAGATTCAAAAATTACCGAATTATCAGTTTAATAAGTCACAGCTGCAAAATACTAACACGAATTATTTATAGACGAATGGAAAAACTGGTAGACGCCAACCTCGGGTAAGATCAGTTTGGATTCTGTAGAAATGTTGGAAACGTGAGGCAATAGTGACGTTACGACTTATCTTAGAAGAAAGATTAAGGAAGGACAAACCTAAGTTTCTAGCATTTCTAGACTTAGAGAAAGCTTTTGACAATGTTGACTGGAATACACTCTTTCAAATTCTAAAGGTGGCAGGGGTAAAATACAGGGAGCGAAAGGCTATTTACAATTTCTACAGAAACCAGATGGCAGTTATAAGAATCGAGGGGCATGAAAGGGAAGCAGTGGTTGGGAAGGGAGTGAGACAGGGTTGTAGCCTATCTCCGGTGTTATTCAATCTGTATATTGAGCAAGCAGTAAAGGAAAGAAAAGAAAAATTCGTAGTAGGTATTAAAATCCAGGGAGACGAAATAAAAACTTTGAGGTTCGCCGATGACATTGTATTTCTGTCAGAGACAGCAAAGGACTTTGAAGAGCAGTTGAATGGAATGGACAGTGTCTTGATAGGGGGATATAAGATGAACATCAACAAGAGCAAAACAAGGATAATGGAATGTAGTCGAATTAAGTCGGGTGATGCTGAGGGACTTTGATTAGGAAATGAGACACTTAAAGTACTAAAGGAGTTTTGCTATTTCGGGAGGAAAATAACTGAACATGGTCGAAGTAGAGAGGATATAAAATGTAGACTGGAAATGGCAAGGAAAGCGTTCCTAAAGAAGAGAAATTTGTTAACATCGAGTATAGATTTAAGTGTCAGGAAGTCGTTTTTGAAAGTATTTGTATGGAGTGTAGCCATGTTTGGAAGTGAAACATGGACAATAAATAGTTTGGACAAGAAGAGAATAGAAGCTTTTGAAATGCGGTGGTGCAGAAGAATGTTTAAGATTAGGTGGGTAGATCACGTTACTAATGAGGAGGTATTGAATAGAATTGGGGAGAAGAGAATTTTGTGTCACAACTTGATTAGAAGGAGGGATCGGTTTGTAGGACATGTCCTGAGGCATCAAGGGATCACAAATTTAGCATTGGAGGGCAGCGTGGAGGGTAAAATCGTAGAGGGAGACCAAGAGATGAATACACGAAACAGATTCAGAAGCATGTAGGTTGCAGTAGGTACTTGGAGATGAAGGAACTTGCACAGGATAGATTAGCATGGAGAGCTGCATCAAACTAGTCTCAGGAATGAAGACCACAACAACAACAACACGTCTCTCAAATCTACCAAGTCTCAGTACAGTAACGAAGTTAGTCCGAAGAGGCAGCAATAGTGGAAAATAAGTAACATAACTATAATATTTACCTTTGAACGTAGTCTGCTTCCTCACTCTACCAAAGCTTAACATAGCCCTCTCGTGCTCACTCACTGCAACACTGCTTAACATTATCTGGCTCCTCACTCTAACACAGCTAAACAAAGTCTGTTTACTCTGCCTAAGCTAAACATTGTCTGCTTGCTCACTGTACGAAAGCTTAGCTCTGTCTGCCCACTGCGCCCTCACGCACATCAGAGGTACTAACTTAACTTCTGCGAAACAGCTTTTCAACATAGCTGATCGCAGACAATATTCAGAAACCAAAACTGTACACATCACATAACATTATTCATACTTCTGCGAAACAGGTTTTCAACATAGCTGATCGCAGACAATATTCAGAAACCAAAACTGTACACATCACATAACATTATTCATATACCGAAATGATATATGAAGCCTTTCAGGGGCTATTTACAGAAACGGCTTTTGAATGCGATTGGATTCTCAGTTTCAAAAGCAATGGAGTTCCTGTTTCTCATAAAAATGAAATGATTTTCCAATCTTAAGATTGTAATTAGTATACACAACGATATCAGACATTTCTCTTAGAAGGCTTGTAATGGTACTTGAATTACGCAACCATGATGGCACCTCAACTCAACCTCTCGATACCAGCGATATTCTACTGTGTTTCTGTTAACATTCAGATTTGATTTCATTTGTGATACACTGATATGTTTATATTGCAATGATATTATTCTTATGTGTATTCTTTCTTTTGTCACTATGATCTTTGACGTACTTGTAACTCTTATTTTTGGGCACGTAAGCGATTATTGTTAGTTAGTTAGTCATTAGAGAGTTAGAGACTGAGAAAGTCAAGTCTTGGACGTCACGTTGGAAAGACGCATATTGTAGCCAGTTTATAAAATGTGAACTTAAAACAGTGAGGAAAATGTCTTCAAGTATGTTTTGTATTGGCAAGTGATGTTTTGCGTGATACGTGATATTGCAATAAATGCAATTAAAAGGAAGTGTAACTTAAATTCGGAGTGCTGATTATTTTTTTACATCACTATTGCGCTAGCTCTGAAAGGTTTAATCTTCAAGAATGGTTTGTGAAGCGCATCTACAAAACTTTTGAATATAGCAGAATAAAACCTAGGGCTCTTTGCATCCGAGGTTGGAATCATCACCACCCAGGTTTTCGACGGTTGAGCCATGATTTTAAAACGAAACCAGCGTTGGAAACACAAAAGAATGAGTGCCTAGTTTATTCATTATTACGTTAATAACTGTGCTCTAATGACACCTGCCACATTAAAACTTTGTTGTTGCCAGAAAATGCAATGTTTAGCAGCGTGAGCAACACTACAATCATTATTAAATTTTGACCTTTGTTGTGGTAGGGTTGTTAGAGGCTAAATCCAATGAAAACTGAATACCCACCACAACTGCATCATGGGATGGTTCTATTCAAAAGTAATCACCACACGCGTTAAGACATTAATCCGATCTGGAGACGAGACGATCAGATCCTGTTTCGTAGAAAGTGGTCGGCCGATGACGTGTTCACAACAGCACTCACTCCTGTACTTCTTCGTCCGACTTCCTCGCACGTCATTCCTCAGGTCACCAACGATGTGGAAATCACACCGTGAAAGATATGGACTGTATGGAGGATACTGCAGCGTTCCCCCACCAAGTCACTCGACCGTAGCCTTCGTCCGTTTGGCAATGGGGAGGTGGACGTTATCGTGCAACTGGATGATTATGTCCTACAGCATACCTGGGGTTTTTCATTTTGAGACGTGTCGCAATTTCTGCAAATTGTTTTTCATTGTTCGACTCTCGAGGAACTCGACAAGCGAAGAGCCCCTGTAGTCTAAGGAAAAGGTCACAATGACTTTACAGGAACTGTTGTGAGCAGCTTTAGATTTCTTTGGTGATGGAAAAAAACGGTTCAAATGGCTCCGAGCACTATGGGACTTAACATCTGTGGTCATCAGTCCCCTAGAACTTAGAACTACTTAAACCTAACTAACCTAAGGACATCACACACATCCATGCCCGAGGCAGGATTGGAACCTGCGACCATAGCAGTCGCGCGGTTCCGGACTGCGCGCCTAGAACCGCTAGACCACCGCGGCCGGCTTGGTGATGAAGATGTGCAATGTTTTCCCATTGTTGGCTTTGCTGTTTGGTATCGGGCTGTCGCTCGGAATTATTCTGCTCCATAACAACGCCGACCCACACTGGCAATCAGACGGAGGATACGCTTCAGCAATTACTTATGAAGTGTTATTTTAAAAAGGCCTTTCTTATAGTTATAAATTCTGTTAAGTTTGTTTCTGGATTAGCCTTTTACGAGTGTGATGTACATTCAGGAAAAAGAAAAAAAAAAAGGCTATGTACCGCGGAGAAATTATCCGAATGGGACGGGATGTAGTAGATGTGCTGAACATGTACAGACAAACAAATCATTACAATTTCAGAAAAAAAGGAAGATTTGTACTATATAAAGAGTTTCAGGTATAGAGTAAGTTAATAACGCATCGTTTCAGCTCTGGCCCTTTTTCTAGCACTTATTCGACTTGGCACTGACTTATAGAGTTGTTGGATCTCCTCCTGAGGGATATCGTGCCAATTTCTGTCCAGTTGGAGCGTCGAAACCCCCACCTGATTGGGGGGTCGCTGTCCGTGATGCTCCAAACCTTCTAACTTGAGGAGAGATTCGGAGGTCTTTCTGGCCTAGGTAGGAGCAAGCATGAAGACATTCAGTAGCAACTCTCAATCTGTACGGGCGAGCATTAGCTTGCAGTAATGTAAGCCGAGGATGGCTTGCCATACAGGGCAACAAAATGGGGTGTAAAGTATTGTCGACGTACCGTTGTGTTTTAGGAGTGTGGTGCGTATGCCAACCAAAAGGATTGTTCTATGAAAAGAAATGACATCCAAGGTCATGGACTCTCGTTGTCAGGCCGTATAACGGGCGACAGTCAGGCTCGTATCCCACCGCTGCCCGGGACATCTCCAGACACGTCTTCGATGGTCATCCTGCCTCAGTTCAAAGCGGGAATCATCACTGAACACAATTCTACTCCAGTGAATGAGATTTCAGGACTCTCCGAAAACACACAATAACATTCATGGTGTACCAAAGACATTAATATAAACACGAATCCAAACATGTGAGGCACGCAGAGGCTAATATTAAGCAACATGGATTTCATCTTTTGGAAACATTATATGACACTTTACAGTAGGAAGCACACGTCGAATATGTTCATGCCTTTAACTGCAGTTCTAATCCAGATTTACACTAAGTGGTAGAAATATTCACAGGTGCCAGTGTTACGCAGCAGCCTTTATACGATACAAAGTATTAATCATGTTTACCTATGCCACGTCAATCAGAAGTAGTAACAATGCTGTGACCACTTTATTATTCTTGTTAGTCGCTTTCATTTGGTCTATATATTGTCTCTCACTATCCTGAAATCGATGTTTGTGTGGCAAAAATTATTTTTATTTTTATTATTTACACGACAAGTTCAGTAGGACCAAATTGAGGAGCAAATCTCCAAGGTCATAGGACATGTCAGTACATGGGATTACAACATAAAAGTAATAATAGATAAAAACAAAATGTGTATGACCCCAAAAAAATCAAGCCATAAATATAAGTACACTCAATCAACAATATAACATAACAATCAGCTTAATTTTTCAAGGAACTCCTCAAGAGAATAGAAGGAGTGACCCATGTGGGAACTCTTCAGTTTCGATTTGCAATAGTTATTCCTCTTAACGGGAATATTTTGGCCTGAAAGGAATTTGGTCTGACAGCCGTTTTACACGAAATGTTGACAGTAGTTTTAAGAAACGTATGTTCGAACTCATCTAGAGCAGGCTCTTTGTATCTTACCGTGGAAGAATGGTTAAATTTTGGTCCACAGCACGTTGCAAATTATTTGTAATGATATTTATTTGCACTACTTGGTCTTAGCCACAGAAACAAGCGACTTATTTCTAAATTCAAGATATGTCCTTTTCAGTTCAGTTCCCGCAATAAATTCTGAGGTAATCTGCATACCACAGAACAAAAAACAATCATTACCATAAAACCGACAGATAATTATTATTGAAACTCTCTTCGACGAATTGGTACCTTTACTTTGAGTCCTCGCATTCTGAAACTAGTATTTTGATTAAAACACACACACACACACACACACACACACACACACACACATCTATGTGTTCATTACATTACTGAATTCAGTTCCATAAAATTCAGAGGTATCAGGATATCGTTGTAGCATTGGAACATGTTTTATGATCGGTTATTATGAGCTTTCAGGAGAGCCAAAAATCTTTAGTAAGAATCAACATGGCTTCCGGAAACAACGATCGGGTGAAACCCAGCTCGCGATGCTCGTCCACGAGACCCAAAAAGCAGTGGATACAGGCGCCCAATTAGTTGCCGTGTTACTTGACGTCTGGCAGGCGTTCGATACAGTTGTGCACTGCTTCCTATTAAACAAAATATGAAGGTACGGAATATCAAGCCAACTGTGTGACTGAATTGAAGAGTTTCTAGCAAAATGTACACAACATGTCGTTCTGAACGGATAGAAGTCTTCAGACGTGAAAGTAATTTCGTGCGTGTCCCCAATGAGGCTTATAGGACTATTACCTTTCACAATACACCAGGTGGTCCACGCACACCGTCTTCTGTTGTAGTTAGTTAATACCGGATACCACAGACGCCGAAAAGTTTGCCTAAGCAGATAAGCAAAGGGGACACCACCCCAACAGAGAGGAGACCCTGCTAAAAGTAAGACCATCGATTGTAAACAAACACTTTACAACTATAACTGGTCCTACAGATCGTCGCTAGAAAAAATTGCTTGCTTTAGAGGTGCAGGGCTCGACTCCTGGGCTTGAGAAGGGTATCTGTATAGGAGAATGATTGTCTCTGACCAAAACAACACGCACAAGTGTCGAAGAAAATTAATTATATGTTTCAAGGCATATGAACATATGACAGCTAATTTATAAACTACACATAATGCATCAATTTGTGCGTCACTATTGGCAGCATTACATAAATTCTATCGGATCTCTGACTGAAATAAACAACAATGAATATATTGAATGTCAAAAACGATGTTTCCTCATATCTATTTTATAGACTAACGGATCTTTATAGTTGAATTACTCATAATACAAATATTCAAAAGCAAGTCGTCTTGTTGGATGCACTGATGTAAGCGCCTCTCGGTATTACCATGGACGCCTCCTAACATTTACGCAGACACTGAAGCACAAGCATAACGTATTCGTTCCGTTTCGTCAAACCTGCCTTAGATATAACCCCATGCGAAAAAATCCAAGGACGGTAAATCAGGCGATCTCGCCGGCCATCGAATGCAACCACCATGACGTGTGTACTGTTCGGGGTACATACTGCAGAAATATTTCCTAACCCCTCTAAAGTAATGGTGTGGTGCACCATCTTGCTAAGACTGGTACCTCACAGCTAACTGAAGTGAGATGTCCAAGATCAATCTAATTCTGTAGGAATTGCCGATTCAGTTGACCAGTTACTCTGTGAGACAAATAAACTGGTCTCATGATGTGATCTAGAATGTCGCACCATACGCTAACGCCTCCCCTACGCTTGCATATGATGTTGTCGTAACAAGTGAGGATTTGGAGGAGCCCAGTAGTATAGACTGCGTCTATTGACAGTGGCGTCATTGCCGAATTGGCATTCATCTCCCCATAAAATGTGCCAGATGAAATCCGAATTTATGGGTACCTTATTTACGAGACGACTGTGGAACGATATCTGATTTTGGAAATCGTTTCCGTAAATCTGTTGGTGTAGGTGCAGCTTTCGATCGTGCAGAAGATCCGAATATCTCGATATTTCCAGGTCAGCTGCAACTCTTCTTTGTTCTAGTTACTGTGGGGAGTCTAGTCATTTTCATAATATAAATGATAAATACAATAATAATAATAATATTTTATAGGTACATATAATAATGTAACCTAAACGCAAAATCACAATAACACTTTCGGTTATACTACATCGTATATACGTGTTATTTTTACTTAAGCTATGCTTAGCGTGCGTGGGATGTGCTCCAACATAGTAACGTTCCGGCAACATCGGGTACATCGCGGACTGGTCTTTCCTTGACATGTTGTACCCGGAAATCTCCCTCGGTTCTTAAACTACCTCTGTATGTCAAAAAACGTGCGTAGAATGTAGACGTGGCCTTGGAAAACTTCTGAATGCAGCCTTCGGGCTTCAACTGTATTGCAGTTCGTCTCCCAATAGATCAGCATCATATCGGTGTAGTCTTCACTAGAGTACGTTGCAGTTGTTACCAGTTTCACTGTAAGATCTGACACGGAATACAAATAGAAGGGGGAACCAGGAGGAAAAAGCACGCAGATGGCGTCACTAATAGATGGAGATTCGCTTCTGCATGCACTTCCGCTTTGGGCAGCAGTGACGAGGCAACCCTTCTTTCACTAACATGTGCGGGAAACTTAAAACTCGCGTGCGCCACCTGACACATATGTGACCTTGTAGATAACTCTGAAAGCTCCTTGATGCATATCGTGGGTGTTTATGTGTACAGAAAAGTCGCAACGCTTAGAAGCTGTAGCGAAATGTAGGAAGACCTGCCGAGAATAGCAATTAATCTTCAACATAGCCAAATGTATCGCATAACGAATACATAGGCAGAAAGGCACTTGACTGTGTGGTTATGGAATTGCAGGATAATCACTGGAAACAGTTACTTCCATAAAACATCTACGAGAAAGTGTACGGATTTGAAGTGGAGCGACCAAATAAAGTTAATACTGACTAAGGTGTATGTCGGACAGAGATTAACTGGAAGAATCCTCAGGACATTTAATCCATCAACAAACAAAGTAGCTTACAAAACAATTGTTCGACCAATACTTGAATACTGTTCCCCAGTCGAGCATCAGATTAAGGTTGAACATACAGGGGTGTGGTGTGCATACTGTAAGACCTTCCGTACACACACTATCAAATTATTTGACTTGTCGCTCTAACGAAGTAGGCGAGTGTCAGCAATATGTCTCGTGGTCTTATTGTGGCATGTTCATCTTCTGCCGTTAGGTCAAACGATAGAAATGCAACTTGCACGCTTAGAGTAGCAGATTGACGGTGACAAACTTTAAACAGAACTTGATTAATTTTCACACACTTTTATTAAAATAATAAACAGCATAGACATTACGTAACTTGATTCTGGATGCTGTTTACAATTGACAATCTGAAATTGCTTTGGTCCTGGTACGTTAATCTTATTTTCACATATCTCTGATACTTGACAAAGAGTCTGTACATTTCTCTTCATGGCTATGTACAGGAATATGGAAATCTTGTTAGGCGCAGACTGAAACTTGACTATAGACTGGTACAGAGTAATACAGACTGGTATAGACTAATGCAAACTGTTACAGACTAATGTAGACTGACTAATCGGAGGTCTGTATACTCATTACAATACCTCGCGCGTTCAGGTATCACTGTGACACGCGAGGAGAAAAGGTTCTACGTTAGCAGCAATCTAATTGGCTGCGTTACATATTAATACGCGGAGCGGCTTAAGCAGAATTTGGTCCATCTCTAAGGCAACGCCATCTCGTAGTGCGGAGACGGACGAGCGCTGCGCCTGCGCTGTTGTGCTTAGCGTGGCGCGCTCTAGTGGGAAAGTTGTGTACGCGCTGACTACGCGGAACTATGTACACAATAAACTTAACAGCTAAGATCCAAATAAGAGGAACACATTTCTTTATTACTTCATTTACCAAGAGTGAAACCATCACGGAGATGCTCACTCCACTCTAGTAGTAGACACTTAAATAGAGGCCTCCTGCCTCACGGTATGATTTATTCTTAAATTTACGAGAGCCGACGTTTCTAGAAAGGTCAACAAATTTATTGCTTCCACCTGCGTATATCTCGCGAAAAGACACTGAAAATAAAATTAGAGCGATTCCAGCCCACAAGGCGGCTTAACAGCAATTGAACCTCCGTCGAACCATGGACTGGAACAGGAAGAGGGGGGAGTGACAGCGGTACACAGAATCTTCCGACACACACCGCAAAGTGGCTCACCAAGTTTGTATGTAGATGTATAGATATATTCACTGCAGTAAGAATTAATGTACATTTTCGACGTGTTTGTGGACCCAGAGAAAACTTGTCATTATGTGTGGTGCTACAGCGTATGCAGCACTCTGAAGTGACTAGGGATGGGATCTATAAACGTATGAGTTATTTGCTATGTTTGCAACAACTAAATCTGGATACAATAAGAAAACTAGCCGAGAACCTACTGATGACAGTCGGTGGCAGCTTCTAGCGGGCTCTCGGGAAAACCAGTGACCCTTCCAGAGGAGAGAGCCATCCGCGCGGAAGAACTGCTGCGAGTGCCTCGCCGACAATAATTTTGGAGAGAGCGCGGGCGCCGGTATTTGCCCGGGGCGGGATTATCCGCTGATTCTGATATTCGTTTTATGGATCGCGGGGGCCAGGATTCCCATGAATACAGGATGAGGCACCTTCTTCTTCGTTTAGCGGCAGACCTGCCTCTCCGCCGTGTTCGGTATGCATCGCGACTCTGCGATGCGCGGCAGCTTCGCTTCCACGGCGGTGTTTGTCCTGGCTGGGGAAGGCGAGACCCGGCCGACTGCCTCGCTACTGGCTCACACTTCCCTCTGACTCCCAGGTCTCTCTGCTTCTGTTTCCCGTGTGAGCGGCGATGTTTTTCATCGCGTATGCTAATCAATATCTATGACAACATCGCTGACGTTGCTTTCAGTGCCACCAGACGAAAACAACCCAAATCTGCCCCTGGCAACAATTAAGCTAAATTCTTTCTGAAATCCCTGGCCTAGCAGGACAGAAAGGATGAGGTTATATTTTTGGAAAGGGGCCAAAATAAGTTACTGTCAGTTGCACTCAGCATATAAACTTTACTTCTTAAAATACACAATAACATAAGCTAGAATTAAAAACTCTCAAGTTATTAACGAAAGAGCTCCTTTGATTTGATTTAAATCGACTGAAGGCCACATACGAAAATAACGTGCCCAAGGCCTAAGCAAGGAATTGAGGTACATAAGTTACTCTGGAAGTATCACTTCTTTAATTTTTTTTTTTACTTCGATAAAAATAGGCTGAAGACCTTAACTCAAATCTCTCCCACAGAACTCGGCCGATGGCCTCATACTAAAGGATAACAATCTTATGACTTAAGGTCAAGACAACGATTTTGAATTTCTATTTTAAGGGAGATTAAAACCCGGCTGAACGTCACACACATCATGCAGAAAACAATTTTATGGCTTAAGGCGTAAAGGAACAACCTTGGAATTTAAATGAGCTAAAATTCGGCTGAAGGCCACACACAGTACTTAAAAATTAAAGGAAATGACTATTAAAACAGAAAGGACGGCGCTCAGAAGGTTCCAAGGGTTGACCTGGGAAGTAACACTAACGCACGCTTGGGTGAGACAGGCAGCACGACCGACGAGCTCTTAATCGTAAGGCAACGCAACCAAGGAACGGTTTACGACGAACCGACAATCTGACCAATTTCGAACGGTGTGATCCAACTGCACGGATAATGGAAAATATCGGCCAGTGAAGAATAAACCGAGATACCAATAACTTGAACTGGGCTTCATCAAGACCAAGGCATCAAACATCACTCAAGACGAGTTATAAAGAATCCGAAAACAGAAGTCACAACTGTCCAGCCACTACCGGAGGCTGCAGATTCTAGGAATGACAACACACGACTTGTTATCACGTGCATCATGGGCTAAGAAAACAAATGACGAACAAATCGTAACAGTCGACTTTTAAGAACAGGTAACTTGCGGATCCTGCTTGGGAAGAAAGAGAAAAGTCGCTCACACACCTAGCGCCTCCAAATGCAATAGCGCGTACCCGTGGCCAAAAGCCCCGGCTTGGCTTCGCGCTCTGGAGCCTGCGTCGTTGCTCAGTTCCAACGAACCAACAAGGTCCAACCACATCGCGACTCGGAAAATGGTGTTCGTCCAGTATCCAAGACGACGTTGAGTGAAACGACCGGCCGAACATACGACCGACGGCAGTCAACTTTCGGGAACCATACGGACCCGACTGTTGCTGACCTCCAGCTCTTCCCCGACTGATACTGGTGTCAGTGCTCAGCAGACCACATGTCGCCATCCGACGACCAGCCGACCGACCGACCAACGGCCTTCCGTCGGCGTCGACCACGGTCCCAGCGCGTACTTGCACCGTGCAGACCCGCCTGCTACTGTCTGCCAACACCGTGCCCGACTGCTGCTCCCAACTGAACTGACTTCCCTTGGACGGACGACGTCTCGGAGACACTGGCTCGGAGCCAGTTATGCAGAGGGAACACGACTGATATCTCTTCACAGGAAGAAACCGACCCAAATACACATCGTCGATGAGACGACCGATCGAACGACCAAGCAACGGTCGTCCCCACTGGTACTGGCTGTGCGGACATCACTGGGGGTCCGTCGCAACCGACTCCACTGCTGGTCCTTCTCCAACTTCAAAATGGTTCAAATGGCTCTGAGCGCTATGGGACTTAACATCTGAGGTCATCAGTCCCCTGGAACTTAGAACTACTTAAACCCAACTAAGGACACCCACGCCCGAGACAGGATTCGAAACTGCGACCGTAGAGGTCGCGCGGTTCCCGACTGAAGCGCCTAGAAACGCTCGGTCACAGCGGCCACCCATCTCCAACTGACTGACTTCCAGACACACGACGGCGCGGAAATATTATCGGTCGCTCCAGAATTGGTACGGCGGTGCACTGTCGATACACGCTGCTGCTGCCACTCAGGAAAAGTAAGGCTGGATGTTAGTGACGCCAGTAAACGGAATAAGAAAACGAGGTGGCAGTACCGTAATAGAAGACGGCAAACAATAAATGGCATGAACACGAGCTGTGTACGGCTCACTTTTAAGACGATGATTTGTGATCTTGTATGTCAAAACATTTACATGTCTGTAATGGTAGTAGCGATAGTAGTAGCAGTATAAGTGGTTCTTTTCTGTTTTGAGTTATGAGTCTTCTGATTGGTCTGATGCGGCTCGCCACGAATTCTTCTACTGTGTCAACTTCTTTATCTTGTAACATACCCCTGTCCTGTCATATTTTGCACAGTACTTCCTTACGTACACCTAATTTTCAACTTTCGTTGAAGAACCATACATGAATTGCTTTGATCCTTTTCCCACAGCCCATTTTCCGCTACCACACAAAGCTGTGCTCCAGACGTACATTCTCAGAAATTTCTTACTCAAGTTAAGGCCTATTTTAGATACTTGTCAATTTCTCCGGACAGGAATGCTCTCTTTGCCGGCGCTAGTCTGCCTTTGAAGTTCTCCTTGCTCCGTCATTGGTTATTTTCTTCCTAGGTATTAGAATTCCTTAACTTCATGTATTTAGTGGCGATCAATCCTGATGTTAAGTTTCTCGCTGTTCTCATTTCTGCTAGATCTCATTTCTTTCGTCTTTCTTCGATTCAGGGTCTGTTCATATTTGTACATGTTTGACTGGTCATTACATTCACCAGATCATCTAGCTGATCTTCACTTTCACCGAGGATAGCAATATCAGCAGTAAATCATATAAATCAAAGTCTTTAACCTTGACTTTTAATTCCACTCCTGAATCATTATTTTACTTCCATCACTCTTTCTTCGATGCACAAATTAAACAGTAGGGGAGAAAGATTACATCCTTGTCTTACACCCTTTGTAATCTGTGCACTTCTTTCTTGGCCGTCCACTCCTATTATTCCCTCTTGGTTTTTGTATGTACTGTGTATCACGTGTCTCTCACTATAGCTTACCCCTATTTTTCTCAGGATTTCGCGTATCTTCCGCCATTTTAATTGTCGAATGCTTTATCCAGGTTGACAAATTCTATGAACATGTCTTGATTTTTCTTACGTAGTAGTAGAAGTATGTGTTGTTGTTATTTGATGCCATGAAAAGAGGTTGTCTGAATTTTCATCAACCTCTATTTTGCATTATTGAATTTCAGTTGTTTTATGATTCAATATTTGGTCCTAGTAATTTTTATTCATGTTTCGTTTTTGATCATAAGGAAGTTACAGAGCGAGTGTATGAGAACAACTTTATTGCTTTTCAGCTGATAATAAATTTAATTTCATTCTCACACGTGAACTAATCGCTGTTGATTAACCCACTTAAATTCATTCATTGTAACGTACGTCACCATTAGAGTAGAAGGTCATTTACAATACTTACGTTTAGACTACCCATTCTTGTCGTGATAAATGAGGGGCAGTCAAGTGAAAGCCAAACACCAGCCACAACAGGACCACAGATTAATTTGTTGAAGCATCATTCAATTCCAATGTGATGTACAGTCTATTGCTGCATATTGGTTGATGATCGTTGGAAGTTATTATGTAAAAACATTGTTTTAGGTTAGTTCAGCTTAGTTTTAGTAAAATAGTGTGGGCATTTTTACCAGCATTTTTACCATTTTTTATGTAAGAATTTTAGGAATAACCCATGTGAATTAATTGCTTGTTGTATTCCGTAATATATTCTCAATCTTGCTTCTTAATTAATCGTATAAAACGAACTACATAACGTTGCATTTTTGCTCCCAATTTAACAAGTTTTTTCTCGTTACTTTTAAGATTACTGTATTCGTGTCACATTTTTAGTATGTGCAGTATGAATTGTGAATAATAGTACTGTTTTTTTTGTCTTGGTCTACTTTGTTGCCTGACATTTTGGACAATCTGTAAGGGTGCTTGTTTTATGGTTTTTCATCTGCTTGTCGTCCTTATTTATCAGTCCTCTCTTTTGGCTGCTTCCTTTTCGGCATTTCCTCCCCCTCTTACCCAACCTTTGCCTTTTCCCTCCCTCGCCCCACCTACTTTTTTTTCAAAGAGTTGTCCGGTTTTCCCTCTTTCCGGGATGGCCGCTACACTTTAGCTTTAACAGCTCATATATTTTGGGTATCAAACATCCCTACTTTACATTTTCATTATATAGATACATCAAGTTGACTTGTGCCATTACGGGCTCTAACATTTGGTGCAGTGAAAGTGATCCCATATCGTTTTAATTTTTGTCTGTGCTTGTGAAGTGTTATTTATAGGTCTGTACTTATGAAGTGTTATTTCCTAAAGAAAAATCGTTCTATAGTTATATATTCTGTTAGGTATGTCTCTGATTAAGTATGTCACAAGTACGATATATTTCGAAAGGTTATAATGATTTTTCAATCTACTATTATTTTGGTTTCTTTCCACACTATTTTATGGTTAACAATGAATGATGATACCAGTCATTATGGCATATAAATTTGATGGGATAAGCGGGTTTGTGATGCTGCTGCTCGTTAATGTTCGATAGTTTTAGAAGTTCTGCTGTTTTGGGAAAAGAACATAAAGCAAAGAGCTGAAGTGTGATACTTGTACTTTTGTATCAATTGTTTTATCCTTCACGATTGGAATTTGAATTAAAGACATTCCATACATCCTCATAGGGAGCCCCCCCCCCCCCCCCCCTACTTTAGGTTTCCTTGTGCCAGTGGAGGACATAGACTACATGTTATACGTTTATTCTGTCATTGTTCATAGTTAAGCTTTGCTTGTTATATGTATACCTATAATACTGATGTGGTTTATATGCTATTTCGGAAAACACTGTTTCATCTGTTAGGTATGTTATGTTCTGTGTTTTTTTTTTGTATGCGTAGAATAAATTTTTGTAGCAACTGATTGGATAAATTGTAATTTTAACTTTCCGTCTTTCTCGACGATATGAAAATGACTTCAGCTAACGCAAAACTAGTCATCACTTAAATAAAACATGAGACTTGCAACTTTGGCTTGTTTTCCAGATGCACTTCATATCAGATTTATTTTTCAATGAACTAGGAAAAGTGTCTATCTGGCGCTCTGAGTATATTCTCTCCTAGTACTGCAGTTTTTAAACTCTTAGCAATCCTGTTTTCAGTCTGGTGTGAAAGGTATGTGCGACTGGCGAAATACCCTCTGCGTTCGAAGGGAATATATTAATTTGAGTCCAAAATGCTGACAGCTGTGACTGTTTCCGAACTACCAATGTAATAAACCACTGTGGCAAAATACTGTCACAAATGATTTGACAGATGAGTGGAAAAACTCGTAGAAGTCTGCCTTCGAGGAAGTCACTTTGCATTTTGGAGAAATGAAGCAATACATGAGGCAATACTGACCTTACGTCTTAAAAAAATGTGTTTGAAATCTTATGGGACTTAACTGCTAAGGTCATCAGTCCCTAAGCTTACACACTACTTAACCTAAAGCATCCTAAGGACAAACACACACACCCATTGCCGAGGGAGGACTCGAACCTCCGCCGGGACCAGCCGCACAGTTCACGACTGCAGCGCCCTAGACCGGTCTACGAATCCCGCGCGGCACCTTACTTCTGATTGAGAAACGCAGACTTATGTTATACCAGTTGCAGATTTAGAGACATCTTTTCATACTACTGAGACTAATACACTCTTTGAAATAATCAAGGCAGCAGGATTAACATAGAGGTAATGAAAGATTATTTACATCTTTTACAGGAAGCAGACTATAGTTAGAAGAGTCAAAGTACATGAAGGGAGAGTAGGGGTTGGGAATAGAGTGAGACAGGGTTGTAGCCTATCGCTTATGTTATTTGATATGTACACCGAGGTAGCTGTGAAAGAAAGGAAAGAAAAATTTGGAAAGGGAATTAAAGGTCAGGAAAGAAGTGAAAGTTCGAGGTTTGGCGACTACATTGTAATTCTGTTAGTAGTTGAACAAAATGGATAATGTCTTGAAAAGAGTTTATATGATGAAGAACAACAAAAGTAAAGTAAGTGCAATAGGAAGCAGTCGAATCAGTCAGGTGACACTTTGAGAACTAGACTCGGAAATGAGACACTGAAAGCAGTCGACAAGTCTTGCTATTTAGGTAGAAGATAACTGATGATGAGAGAAACAGAGAGATATGTGGACTATATCTCTCTGCTTCCGAAATAGAGAAATTTGTTAATATCGAACACCGATTTAAATGTTAGGAAATCTCTTTTAAAGGTATTTGTTTGGTTGTATGGAGTAACATGAACGATATTCTGTTCAGACAAGACAAGAATAGCAGCTCTTGAAATATATTGTGGTAGAAGAATCGAATAAAAGAATCGAATAACCAGTTTGTAGGTAAGGAAACTAATTGGGGAGGAAGTTGATTAAAAAGGGGATTAGTTGATCAGACGTATCCTGTGGCTTCAAGATATTTTCAGTTTAGTAATGAAGGAAAGTGTGGAGGGTGAACGTTGTCGAAAGAGATCGAGACTTTAATACAGTAAGTAGATTCAACTGGATGTGGGCTGCTTCAGTTATCCAGACATGAAGAGTTTGCGCAGGATACACTAGCGTGGGAAGCTGAAGTAATACAGCCTGTGGACATAACCAAAACAGAAACGTAATCAAATTACTTACAAAAGCAGCCGACAAGTTGGTACTTTTTACAGCTTAGGCGGTTTACAAACTATATGAATTTTATAGACTTGAATCATGTATCAACTGTTGTTCAGAATGGGTTCCTGAATTATACAATGCACAAAATTACTTACCAACTGTCCCTATCAGTTGCTTACTGCATGAAATTTGTTTATGAAAGCATTAACCACTGACAGCATTCACAAACAGAAGCTGTGCAAACGCTATGGAAACACAGAGAGGAAGAGCAATATATATCGAAAGACATTGATTAACTAAACAAATGTGTTCATATAGAAAGCACAACGAAGCTGTATTTGCGTAATAAATGGACGGTACCTGCTTGTACTATACACTCAACCATATATTGAGAATATTAAATAGTACCATATAACATCCTGCAGTTGGCAGTTCACTGGAAAACAATTTTGTTATTGTTTGCAACGTAATATTCGGAGCTTTCCCGTGGGCCACTGCCTCATTTAAGACACTTTCAATGTCGTTAGGGGGAAGTGGGGGGAATGTGTGTGTGCTTCAGGGGAGGTGAGAGCTATGCCAGCAGCAGAAAAGGTACCAGCATGACCATCCAGGCAGGGCTCTTTCTCGGCACAGCAGCCATATGAAATGTCTTCCATATCTCAGGGCAGGGAGATCTCAAAAAACACAGTGACGGCAACATTTGTATGTAATTAAATCGTTAATGAATATAAGTCCCCAGTATGGGGGTTGGACGCGGTGCAAATAGCTCCACGCTATAGAATCGTCCTATAAGAACCACAAAAAGAACTTCTGATAATGGATAGAATGTACAGAACACGAATTTGGCAGAGGAAATGGACGAAAGACTTAGCTACAGTAACTTGGATTATACGAAGAATGTTGAAGCGGGGAAAATGAAACAAACAGTCCAAGAGATTACAAAGTTTAAGTACAGTGTTTTGGCACTACAAGAAAGAGATTGCAAGGGCATGGAAACAGAGATACGTGTCAGCATTCGTTACTGTAACACGGAGCCAAAGGAAACAGTTCAGTCTGGAACAGGAAACAAAATAAAAAAAATGGGTTAGAACAAGTCCTTTGGAATTCGAACCTCAAAACGAAATGCTCGTCAGACTGAGAATAAAAGGGAAATACAGCGTACACACCAACAGCGGAAGCAGAAGAAGGAATGAAAGAGCAGTTTTATAAAGATAAAAATTCCTGAAGGAAAGTAGAAAATAACGACCTATCAGTAGTTTTAGTAGACTTTAATGCAAGGGTTGACGAAATGAGTGTGGAAAATTGTGAAGCAACTAGAGAAAATGGTGCTTCGCTATGTCAGTTGGTGCTAGAATTAATTAATGTAATGATCAAGAATACCTATTTACGCACGAAGGAATTCACCTAAAAAATAGGTATCAGTTATAATTGGGGTAATTAGCACTAGAGATTGTGTGTTAGCAAGAGCTATATGTGCCTCATCAGTCACTAAAGTAAGCAGTTGTAAGGGGCCAGTCCTGTGATTCTGATTACTCTGCTGCAGGACCTCTAGTGAAAGAGATGTTAGCTGTAACACACAAAATTGCGGTGGAAAAAAGAGAGAAATGGAATATTCGTATGGTAAAACTGAATTTCCCTGAAACTATAAAACAAACCAATAAATCTGCAATAGTGATTAAAGCTGAAGAAATGAATTAAAATTCGTGCCACGGCTGGGACTCGAGCGCGGATCTATTTCTTTGCCGAATAGAAATGCTGATAATTACATCACCACAGCACTATGAGTGCCATTATTGCATAAACCCTGCATGTCCAATGCCCCCCACAACGCAAACTCCTCATATCTTCAGCTTATTTTCCCCCTAAATTGGGGGAGGCCACTGGACTTGGGTACTTACTGCCGCACTGTCAACCATAGTGCTGCAGTGGTGTAATGGTCAGTAATTCTGCCAAATTACGCCAACTAAGCATGAAGACCCAGGTTAGAGTCCCGGCCCTGGTACAAATTTTTAATTCATTTCTGTAGCTTACATCATTGTCGTAGATAAAGCTGAGACTTAAATATCTCGAGGGAAATTTAATTCAATGATCTATAAAACCAATAAAATTGAAAGATTTTCTGACAGCAGGTAAGGGAGCAATGAGAAATGATAAGTGTAATGGGGTACTGGCCAATGTGAAAGAGGCAGCAGAAAAAACGACTGGAAGCAGAGGAAAATAAATGAATAGTTTGATGACAAATGTAGACTAGCAGTAGAGTATAAAAAAATATCATGACTGAGAAGGCAACCGATTGAGACAAGAAAAAATTTGAAGATGTATAGAGAACGAAAGTCGAACACTCATTGGATATGCTGTAAGACGGCAAGAACTATGCCCCTTACATGAACTCATTAAACATCGTCTATCTCACGTTGAGCGAACAGTAGGGCTGAAGAAAATTGACTGACAAGGCACAATGCATCTTGTAGAGGGTATAGTATGGATGCATTGGAATAATTAATTTTGGATGATGGTTTTAAAGTAATTCACACGATATGAAAACTTTGTGGAAAGGCGTCAATTTACTGGACGCTTCCCAGGGAAGTATTCAGAATTGACTGTGGCCGGCTGGGGAGCAACGAAGGGAAGCAACAATAGGTAGCTTAGGGCAGCTCAGGCTCTGAGAAAGCGCTAATGGGATGTGGCCTCCAGCTGCCTTAAGATGAGTGACAGTGAGTGGGTGGTTGGCCCCATGCTGGTGTACAGGTAAGCAGATGGAGAACTTTACACCTGTTGATAAATGTCTGTCGTCTTGTTGTCAGTGAAACATGCGAGAAAGCTACGCAAAGCTATGGTGGAACAGTCAACAGAGGTCAAAATATGCGTGTTCGTGACTATAGCAACTTCACGCTGAATTCACAGTCCATAGAGGCTGAAGTAAATGAGGTGAAGAGTGACAGAATGAAATAAGCCGGCCTTCGATGGGAACGTAGGGCCAAGGAATTTGATGTACCGTCCTGGGAGTCAGAATTCCCGAAAAATTGGTTGGTTGGTTGTTTTGGGGAAGGAGACCAGACAGCGTGGTCATCGGTCTCGTCAGAGTAGGGAAGGATGCGCAAGGAAGTCGGCCGTGCCCTTTCAGGGGAACCATCCCGGCATTTACCTGGAGTGATTCAGGAAAATCACAGAAAACCTAAATCAGGATGGCCGGACGCGGGATTGAACCGTCGTCCTCCCGAATGCGAGTCCAGTGTCTAACCACTGCGCCTCCTCACTCGGTGCAAAAATTGGTGTTTTGTGCAGATGATAAATTTGATGAGTGGCCTGGGAGGAGCTAAATAGCAGAAGGTGAGAGGAAGGGATATTTTGTGGGAATTTATTCACTTCCCAGAGCAGGCATTGGTCGGCGCTGGGAAGCGACGCATAATCAACGCGACTTGAGCTGCAATTGGTGTAAGTGATTTTGCTTGAGGGGAAACTGAGGCAAAGAGCTAACTGTGAGAGGTCTCTGTAGTTGTCTACCGTTCCCAGCTTGCCTAGGGTGTTTTAGTTCAGCTATGTACTGAGCAAGATAGCTAGGAGTGAATAGATGAGCGCAGCATTGCAGCACCACGAGGTCGGCCGACGTCCACACAACGACGCCGCTCCGCCACGCTGTATTCGGTAATATTGCGCCCGCTCCGGCCACTGATTAATTTGTTCGATCCCGTCGGCAAAGTTTCCACGAGGATTTCATGGGCCGTGTATAGTAGAACAATAAAAATGGCTGAAAGTCTCATCTCAAGAAATAGAACTAAAAGAACAGAATGAAACAAGACAGTTATATCATGCAAAAAGAACATGAGTAATTTTTTTATTCCGAAACTAGATTAATGCAAAAACAGAAATGGTGAAATAATCAGTTTCGAACAAAAAAGTATTGCGGAGGTGGTTAAAGTATTTTGAATATATGTCGTCGGGTCTCAATCATTTACTTTGTGACTTCGCGACAGGGTTTCAATGGTTCAAATGACTGTGAACCCAACACCGATATGTAAATTGGTGCCATCCTATACCTATCCAGAGTATCCTTGCATCATTTCGACCACATTTGATCCCCATTATGTGTAATAATTTTGTCCACTCTGCCTACTTGCGCTAGGAAGTCTTTCGTTAACTCTTTGCTGACAGTGACTGCCGTGGCTCGTCGTAATGGAGTAAATGTAGCTAACTTCGATGTTAATTCAGCGACTTCTAAAATGTATTGGAAACTGCTCTGAGTGACAGTGAGCGGTCCCATTTTTCCGCGGCCGCCATGTGTCACAGTTTGTTTGGGACGATTGGATAGAGGAGTGTCTGGTTTTGCCTTCTGACAGGCCTTGCATACGGATATTACCTTCCTTATGCATCTTTCCATTTGTTTAAAATGACACAGGTCCTTCAATTTATGGAAGCATTTCCATGGTCGGAAGTGACAACTTAAGTGTGTTTACCAGATTAACTTATTAACTAACTCGTGTGGTACACAAAGGCTCCATATTTTGCTCGTTGCGTTTCATCAGTGGAATAAGATATCCTTCCTTAAAAGGTAGAACATTCATAATTCGACTTCCTGGTGGTTCTTCCAACGTTCTTTAAGCTGCTTCAATTCCGGATCTTTATCCTGCTGTCTTCTCATATCCCATTATGATGCAGCCATGAAGTTCTTGAAAGCGACTCCCCGTAGATGGAATAGACTAAAGTAACCATCCTCCACCTCTTCTCCCTTTGCATATGGTCTTCCAATCGGCGGACGTGAAAGTGCATCCCCAATTACATTTGTTTTTCCTGGGGCATGTGTGATGCTGAAGTCAAATTGCTTGACGAATAAAAACACTGCTCAGCCTATTGTGTCCCAATTTTTCCGACAGCAAAAATTCAAACGCTCTGTGATCCGTAAAGACATGGGTCTTGTGTCCAGGCAGAAAATATTTGAATGTTTTGGAAGGCCACACGATAGTCAATGCCTCCAACACAGGATATCGTCAGCATAGCATGTGATGTCGTTCTTCAGACTTTCCATCAAAATTCTATTCAGCCCGCTAATGAATTCTGCAGACAATATATTGAGGCCAAAGGGCAATCGCCAGAACTGATAGCAGTGTCCTTTAACTACGAAAGCCGTGCATTAACGACACGAAGGCTGTAATTCAATTTGCCGGAAACCTGAATGGAGGTCAGTGGACGAAAACACTTTGACACCATGAAATCTTTGCAAGAGATTTTCTAGCTTCTCCGGACGGTCTGTTTCTGGCGAGACTATCGTGTTAATTTGTCTCGAACCAAGCACCAGATGTATCGACCCATCCTTCTTTTCAACTACACACAATGGGTTAATGTATGTGGACTTTCCAGTTTCAATGATCCTTTCTTGCAGCATCCTTCGAACTTCTTTCCGTGCTTTCTCTCTGTATGCGATGGGAACGGGATAAGGTGGGACGAAGAACTTCTGATGTTCTTTGACATGGAACGCATACTGGAAATTATTGATGGCTCATGTCCCAGGTAGGAACACTTCAATGTTATTCAGTAGCACGGTTTATAGTTCTGCCTTCTCCTCTTTTGTAATATTGTAAATACCACAAACCCTGTCTTGTATCGCCTGACAGATCACGCCCTCTGTGTCCTCTGGGTCATAGCGGCAATCTCTTTCGTCTCTCGACACTGAATCCGACTTTCATAAGTGCCAGTTTTCTGAATCTATACGCAGATTTTAAGGCACCTCGTCGGGACTTGCGCCCGAATCTCTCGATCAATGAATCTCAGCATGAAACTTTTATCCTTATTTAATGTCTCTGTACCACGCCCTAGATCCAGTATTGCATTGTACTTGCTTAGAAAATATGCTCCGATAATCAACTCAGTTGTCAATTTTGGTACCATCAGGCAGTTTCCCACCAACAGGTGACCTTGGAAAATTAGTTCTAGCCCTGTCTGCATGTTCACTTCAGTTACCTTCCCTACTATTGCCCTTTTATTCTTAATATCTTCACCGAAAGTTCCAGCCAGTCTTGCAGTCCCTTACACTGTCTATAAGTCTCTTCCGCAATAGCCGAAATCTCACTACCACTATCCAGGATTGCTCTAACTCCCTTCCCTGCTATGGTTACCATAATGATTGGACGCACGTCATTATGAGTGATCACCGCTCTTTCTTCCAGCAATGTTTCTGCGGTATCGTCGTATTTAGTAACATTGATGAGGTTAGGTCCGAGTTCAGTTGCACGTGCGTTTTGTGCCTCGTCTGCATATTCAAGTAGTCATTGACGTTGGTTGTCACTTTCTCGCGTCCGTCGTCCTGGGTTCGGCCCCCGAATCTCAATTTCATTGACTTGACCTCCACTTCAGTTTCCTTCGTTCTTCATTCGCGCACATCTTCCATTATCATTGAAACCCGAACCACGGGTTGCTTTGTGGTGCGTAACTTTCATGCCTCCTTCCATTCCAGCCTCTGTTGCGTAGTACATAACTACTGAGGCTTCCATTCCAGTCTCTTCGTTGTTCAGGTTAATTGCTCCCAAAATTTCTTGAGCGTGGATGGTTTTCGTAAGGCGTTCAGTTTCGTACATTTCCATTCCTATTACTATAACTGTTAAGTTGTGGAAGCGACATAGGGCCTGTGAAGTACCTGGCAGAGTTTCTTCTATGTTCTCTTATATTTTCTGCTTGGAATGTGTACTCTAATTCGTAAAGAGTGTTCGGAAAGTACTGAGCTCGACATTACACCTGCCAGCTAATACTCACTGATAAGCTGACTGGTGTTTGGTGTAACAGTAACGTTAAATTTCACCGGTACAGCATGGTACGTCAAGATACTGGTTCTCGTTAATGATTGCATCAAGGACTTTGCCAGCAATTATGTCGTACTTCATGCGCCCTTGAGTCTTCTTGGAAAAGTAGATATTTAAGAAGCTGTACTTCAACTCCTGGCTACTTCTACACGTCGCTGATATTCCGCGCACTTTCTCCGCAACTGGTCCTTGCAATTGCCAGCAAATAATGTCTAGTTAGTATCTTAACGACCAATTTGGTGGTGAAGAGAGGTCAAATTGTGATATCCAAATGCGTGGGTGAGTATCATTACCCTCATGTCGGAATATTTCGAATCTTCGGACTTGTAAGATGTGTTGAAAATCAAAAGGCGTTTCCTCGATAACTTCCTTCCTACGGAAAATATCAGTCCTTTGGATGTCTTCGTTGGACGTCTCCTCATTTGTGTTCCCTGCACGGCTTCCAGAAAATGCGACGCTCATCTCACCATGTCCTCTGCTCGCTGCTAACGGTATACAGTTATTGTCCTGTCCGAATTTCTTCCTGGTTCTGTTGCGTTCGCGCTTGGCCGCATTTGAAATTGTTTCCTTGGCGCCTCCTCCAATTTCTTCTCCACAGGCATGTTGATAGCTTCCTGTTGACATCTGAACGAAAGAAGAGTCCGGACATCTTCAGTCTAGCTCACTGGAGTTGCAGTTTTTACGTCCGAACCAGTCCCTAACTTGCGCAGCTCAGACTCTATTTTTCCATGGCCGCTGTCGCTTGAAGACCCGTGGCTTCACGTCGAAGCGCAACTCCGAGTCATTTTGCCGCTTGTACACGCTTTCGACCTTCTTCTTCATTTTTTCACCGCCTCTTATCCTTGCTGTTCTGTGCGTTTACTTGTTTTCGATGCTTCAGCGGCTACTCGACTTGCAAAACTTCCTACTTTCTGAGCGTTCTCGGTCGTCTTCTTAGCATCAAGTGCAATCTTTAAATCTTTCATTGCTTTGGTGTTTACTTTACGTACGTTTTCCTAGAGTTGACTTGCCCATGACTTGTGCTCCTCTCGCATCTGATTTACCTGGGTACCGATATTTTTTATGTATGTCCTCGTCTTGTTATTATCTCGTACTAACTTATTGATTTACTCCTCCATTCCTCTTAGTCCATTATTCTTTTCCTCCATTACTTTTAGTCCAGGCCCCATTCCCTTTAGTCTACCAAGTTTCTTGTCGATTCCCATTAAAAATGCCACCATATTGAAGTCCTCTTCCTTTTCCTCAGTATACGTAATTTCTGCGGTGTTGTATCCGCATCATCGCGTAGTAATACCGCCCTGCCTTCTCTGTCTGGATTTCTAATAATCACGACTGCTTGGATATGTTGTGATACGCTCACATCTTCTGTCACATGCGATCTGACACTGTGTGTCCCCTCAAGAAAAACCATATAGCTTTTGTCTCACTGATTTCCTTCTTGCACGGCATCGTTGTTACTAGATGCGTTCAACAGTAATGACTCCCTATGTTCAAACTGTGTCTCCAACGCTTCATTGAGCTCTTCCTCCGTGACGTACGCTTTATTTTCCCTTCCCAGTCTGCTTGTCTCTGTGCCCTACTTCTCGTTATCATTGAAATTCTCTATCCACAACAAACTTCAACTATCCGTGCAACACCTTGACAACTGTGTTACCTAACTCACAAGATATACACAGTACAATACAAAGACGAAAAAAAAAAAAAGAAAATGGCAAAGCCGTATGCAGTTCAAGACTACGACAATAGAAAACGAGATTCAGAATCAAAAAGAACCAAATAGAAAAAAATACAACAGTGCTGTTAGTAACAACTGGTAAACGGTCGATATGCGACACAGAAGTCACTGACACTAATAAAGTGCAATTAAAACAAATAAACACATAAACAACAAAATCACAGAATTATCTACAACACACTAATGAACCATATTTTTCTGTTCGTTTTTTTTATTTCATCATAATGTGGACCTGTTTGGCAAGGACGCTAAATAACAGCATCACAGAAGTGCTTAGGACCTAGATCCTGGCAGTTGTTCGCCAATTGCACCATTCTGGTCTATCAATTACAATCAAGACTCTCATAAAAATCGCAAAGGTAATATTAATCGTAAAACATGGAGGAGTTGTGGTCCAAATAACAATGGATTTATTCATTCTTAACATCACAAGACCAAAAATATAGCTAAAGAAACGGCAAACAAACATCTTTTTTATTGGATTAACGCTTTCAATGACATGTGGTCCATGGTGAACAAAGTGATCAGGTGGGGATCAACACACGACACTAACCAGAACTAATGACTTTACCTGACTCATCCTTGTGATTCCGTGTTCTGGGTCAAAAATTACGGTTCTATCAACCATCAATACTCTACTATTCCATAAGGAAAATATGGTTCCAATTAACAAGGTGCTGAGAAGCATACATTGTGTAAGATGGCAAGAACTATGCCCCTTACCTGAAGTCATTAAAGATCTCCTAACACACATTAAGCAAACAGTAGGGCTGAACAAAATGACTCAAACGGCACAATGCATCTTGTAGAGGGTATAGTTTGGATGTATAGGAATAATTAATGTCAGGTGATGATGACACGAAAAATGTTTGGAAATGAATCGATTTAATGGACGCTAGTTAATCCCAGAGAAGTGTTTAGAGTTGACCGTGGCAGGCTGGGGAACGGCAAAGGTAAACGACAATAGGCAGCTTAGGGCACCTCAACCTCTGAGAAAGCGGTAATGTGGCACAGCCTCCAGCCGCCTTAAGATGCGTGAAAGTAAGTGGGTGGTTGACCCCGACTCCATGCTGGTGTACTGAGAAACAGATGGAGAACTATACGCCTGTTGATAAATGTCTGTTGTCCGGTTTGCTGTGAAACATGTGAGAACGCTGCGCTAAGTACAGTGGAGCAGTCAACAGAGATCAAAATATGATTGTTCGTGACTATAGCAACTTCACGGTGAATTCACGGTCTGCAGAGCCTGAAGTAAATCAGGTGAAGACCGACAGCATGAAATACACCATCCTCCGATGGGAACATAGGACCAAGGAATTTGAAGTACTCTCCTGGGAGTGAGAATTCCGGAAAAATTGATGTTTTGTGCAGACGCTAACCTTGATGGGTAGCCTTGGAGGAGCGAAATAGCAGAAGTTGAGAGGAAGGGAAATTTTGTGCGAATTTATTCACTTCCAGGAGCAGGCATTCGTCGGCGCTGGGAAGCGTGACTTGCGCTGCAATTGGCGTAAGTGATTTTGGTGGAGGGGAAACTGAGGCGAAGAACAGACTGTGAGATGTCTCTGTAGAGGTCTTCCATTCCCAGCTTGCCTAGAGTGCAGAGGTGGCGTTCTTGACTCAGCTTGCTGAAGAAAGAGTGAGAATCTCTGCAGTTTAGGACTTATCAAAGGGAACGATTGAGCTTGGAGATAGGAAGTTTTGGTTCAGCTATGTACTGAGCAAGATAACTAGGGGTGAATAGATGAGCGCAGCCTTGCAGCACCCCGATGTCTGCCGACATCCACACAACGGTGCTGCTCCGCCACGCTGTATTTGGTGATATTGCGCCTGCTCCGGTCACTGATTAATTTGTTTGATCACATCTGCAAAGTTTCTATGAGGGTTTCATGGGCCGTGTATTGTAGAATTCTTCTCACACTTCGCATTACGCCTGGGTCAGTTGATAGGAATTGCTATTGAGTTATTGCGCTTTACTCCATGCAAAAGCAATTTATTACCACTGCCTGATAGGAGAGTCCTGTAATATGATGATTGAAGGTCGGGAGTTCAAATAAATTTATGCTAATCGACTGTTACTTTTTTCAATCAAGTAGTTGAAATCCCAAGTCACTTTCTTAATTAATTTAGGTTCAACATTTGCTTCTGCTGTTCAATAGCTGAATATAACATCAATGTGCACCCATTTTTAATTAAAAGGGATCAATGCTGAATAAATTAATGTCAACTCTGCCACCACAGTTCAATCAGGAATCATAGGGCCATATTACTTTTTTTGCGTTATCCGATATTGCGGCAGTTTTGCATTCTCTGTTGATCTGTTAGTCAATTAGTTGGGGTGAATACACGCCAAAACCAGCTACGTTACAGGTAATTTTTCCACGTGATCTATTGCTTAGCCATTTTTAATTGAAAAACAGTTAGCATTAGTTACAATAAGTTACTTTATCTTCTTCATGTGCTGTCTTTCAGACTGACATTTATAGGTGCCTGTGCATTGTATTTGTTGGAGTACTTATGATGTTCAGTGCCGTTATCAGCCGATGCTGAGCACACAGAACACAATCATTGGTACTATTCTTCTTGCCTTGCTTAGCCATTGTTACCTGAAAAATGGGTCGCATTAGTTACAATAAATTACATTATCTTCTTCATGTGCTGTCCTTTCAAATTGACATTTTTCCTATGCATTATATTTGTGATTTGTTCGAGTACTTATGATAAACAGTGCAGTAATCAGACGATGCTGAGCACACAGAACACTATCATTGGTACTAGCCCTTTTGGAGGAATGCTTCATGAACTATTTGTCGGATCACTGCTCACACCCAGTGTATCAATTTGCGTCCTGATATATGTTTTGCGTTATCTAATTATTGAGTGTAAGGGGTACTTGGGTTTTGAGTTTTCGTGTAACATAAAAGTGCAAATGATAACGAGGGGAAAAGCCAAGACAAAGGCAAAATGTAATCAAACTGTTACTCGGGAGAACATGGGTGATAGTAGGGAAAGCTCTACCGATGAGCGTGACGAACGCGAGTTGCAAGTTCCTGAAACTGCGTCTCACGACTGGTTTAGTCCGCTGAATAGCAAGGACGTTGATTCCGGCAGTGATACTGAGGGCTGGGGGGGGGGGGGGGGGCGCAGGGAGTACAGGATTAATCCATAAGTTTGTAAGATCCAGCCTAAGAAGCCAGAGTGTGTTGGAAAAAAACGGTTTCCGACGATTATCAAACGATTCATTCACAAGCGATCCGACGGGGGCGCGGAGACGATACTTGTCTAGAGATGAAGGCTTCCTCAGAACACAAAAGGACAAGGACCAAAATGCGGCTACTCTCAAAAACATTACGGACCTGTTGCAACAGATGCAAACGGTGAAAGTAGACCAGAGCAGGGAAGTAAAAGAGAGAATAAGACGGCCAGCATCAAACGAATGGCAACTGAAGCTAAATTAATTGCGAAAGGTGCAAGGAAAATAGCGAGAGAAACTCGGGACTCCACGCAAAGCACGGCAAAATTAGGAAAAGTCATGTTATCAAGGCTACAAATCCGGAGAAAACGTGTTGAAGAAAAGCAACAAGAGCAACCGGACATAGGGCCTAACGAGATGTTGAAAGAGGAGGTGGCAATATTAAAAAGAAATTTAGAGGACGAGGTAAATCGTCTCATTACAGAGGCATTAGGAAAGAAGAAGGGCGTAATTCCTGCGCCCACTGAACCGTCACTTGCCGGAACACAGATAACCGCTTCACGGTGTGACAAAGTTGACACTATAAGCTGCTCTGAGGCAACGACCGTGGTAAACACGGACAGCGCGCAGCTGTCCAGTGAGCACAATTGCTGTCGGCTGATTAGATGTACCGAACAACTGTCGAGCATACAGAGGGGGAGTGATGACGATATCGTGTCCGAACGAATGAGTCCACGACCCGAAGTTCATACGAATCGCAAGAACGGGCGAAATGGTAACTGGAATGATGACCGGTTTTACTACAAGCATTTTGTATCAGTCCGAAAGTTCCGTCACTACAAGAACTAAGGTAATAGCTTAAATCCAAAAACTTTGATGGGACAATTCGAGTTATCTTGGCCCTCACACTGGCCATTGATGTACCAGCTGGATTTTGTGTGCTCCCATACGGAGAGTGCGAGCGCTGAGTACATGAGAAAGGTAGCGAAGACGAGCGTCTCGTTCGAAGAATTTAAAATTGCCTGCTTAGGCAAGTATTGGTCTAAAGAAACCCAAGAAAGGATCAAACAAGAAATAATGATGTCCAGAGAAATGGAAGGGGCAGGGTACCAGAGTCCCGTCAATTTTTTTGAAAATATGACAAAAAGCAACCAGTACCTAGACAACCCATGTAGCGGTGCGGAAATCATCAGATTATGCTACATGAAACTTCCCATTTCATATCAACAATCACTTGATGGTCTTTGTGGTAGCGATACAGAGGTATTTAAGGGCATTTTGCGCGAACTGGAATTCGCATTTCAAGAGGAACACGTGCGGGAGAAACGCCGACATCGTGAACAAAATAACAACCTTCGCAATAATGGACCTCAGTGGGATAGTAGGCCAGTACCGAATTACAACAGCCACAATCAAGATAAGAGTAATGGCAACTCAAAAAGTAGGTGCACGGAAGAAGAGCGACACTCTCCGGTGTAAAATAATAAATTGCGAAGGACTTGGGATGGTGATTAGCAATCAGGAAGGAGCAGGAATAAGGGTTACCAAATAACAACCAGGAAGAGGTCGAAGTCCGCCCTCCGAAGCCTGGTCCGTCCCCCCTTAACGGGCTGGATTACGAATGACTAGACCAGAGCGCAGACGTAGTAAATATAGGCTTAGAATAAGTCTTGTTTGTTGAGTATGTACTGATCTTAGTGGTAGAATGTCTCGCTTATATATGCTTATATTTTGTGTTTTTATCAGTAATAATGATATCTCGCCTGTCTATGTTAAAAAAGTAAAGTGCACTAGAGTATTTTGTAAAGACACATGATTAAATAATGGAAAACAAGTATTTATGGGCGTACCCTAGAAAGAGATTGATTAGGAACTCTGTAAATTACAGAAAAGTTCCTCGTAATTGTATCTCCGTCATTGGAGAACATATTTAAGGTGGCCAGTCCCCCAAGTCGTTACGAGGACGCACCGACGCGTCTCGTATGCCCCTGAATACGTAAGAGGTGGACAGCTATGCACAGTTGCGTGAATTAGCGCACCCAGTGCATGTTAAAATGAACCGGATGTAATCATCTTCAGAGCGAACAGCAGCGTTGATACGCAAGAAATACTTGTCGATACCAAGATAGGGTGACAACTGCGAGTGTGAGCAGTGAGCTATATTTTTGTTGTGCCATTGTGTCATTGCTAATCCGAAACATGTTCACAGGCCGTATAAAACCATTCGTGTCAAAAGGAGAAAACGGGAAGAAAATAGAGGAGAGAAGAAGTGTCGCGATATAACACGAAAGAGGACGCTATCCAAACTTCCAACAAGAAATCTTGGTAAGACTGACGACACATGTCTAAGTTTGTTGTGTTTTATATATGTCCGCAGGCAGAATAAGAGGGACGTCTGCCACATAGGGAAATCAGAAAAAAAACAAGATTAGAGATAAAAAGTAGTAAAGAGTAGATATGTAGTCAGGTTGGCCAACACCGTGTTAGTCGTAGGAATTGGTAGTAAGAAATGGTGATGGGATCCTGTCCAGATTATCTTGATTCCCTATCCCTTGATTGTGTGTGTGTGTGTGTGTGTGTGTGTGTGTGTGTGTGTGTGTGTGTGTGAGTGAACGATTGTGAAGAAAGTTGTCTTGTACATTTTTAGGTTTATGTAACAAGTAAAATTATTCCTTTTGTAATGAAACAAGTTCATTGTATTAAAAAATTATGGTACTGAAGGTTAAACATGAGCACTTTCCATGTATTAAAATTAGTCTTAGTGTGTTAAGGTGGCGTAACTGAGCAAGAGGGAGTTGAAGCTACGACACCTGGCACACCACACACGAGCTGACAAGGAACGAGGACGACAGCAATGAAGGAAGCACACAGCTGACGATAGTGATGGCATGCAGACCACGCCACGAATCGACGGGGACGGTGGTCAACTCAGCAGCCAAGGAGATGTGGCATCCAGCACCTCTGTGTACGGCAAAGAGGTCGGTCCTGGTCTCTGTACACGGTACGGATCGGGGGCAGCAATGAAGTGGTCCAAGAAGGTTTCTATATTTATTGCTCGCCACGTCAGGTGCATTGACAGCCCAGCTGACCTTTTGTGCCTAATGACACCAACTTTGAATGCCTGAGCAAAAAAAAGGCTCTCGTCTGATCACGGTCCCTCCCTTGCCGTAAAGCATCTATAGAAGGAGCAATGACCTGTGGCTGAGCCGCGAGAGGTCACCGATCATACATGCACCGATGGGGTCTTGTGCCTCTCGGACAAGATGTCAACAACGAGCTCTTAGGTGAGAGCCATCCTGCCTCAAAAAGATGCGTGCGCATGTGGCGCCATCTCCGTAATCGACGTTGCTCTCTTCTCAGCCGTTAGCCATCCCTCAACTTGCTAGTCAGAACTAATGGCAATTCCGTTCCTGCAAGAAACTTTTGCTGTGTGAGTGGATTCAAATGAATAACATGCACCTCAAAAAAAAAAAAGTAAAGTACTCATTTGTTCTGTTTATGAATTATGTTACAAGTATGATGTTATAAATGTGCCATTTGTTAAAACGCCATACATGTGTCATGCTACGTCTCTTTGTGTTAGAATAAGATTTCCTACTCATACCTTGTTACAAGTACAAAACAGTGGATGCTCAATATGCAATGATTCTTGTCATTTTGCATGTGTTATATATATATATATATATATATATATATATATATATATATATATATATATATAAAACTACATGTGTGTAAACAATCAAGATACTGGGCTGGGCCAGACCTTATTGAATTGTGTAAAGATGACACTTACAACATGCACAATATAAACGTCCAGAGACAGACACAAAATAAACTTTACTTATCAATGTCAAAGGGTGGGGTTCACATACAGTTTAATGAGAGCAACTACTATCAACTTCACAAATGTTACATGAATATTGTTCAGGTATGTTTTTAGTAATTGTAATTCGAGTAGGGATGGATAACTGGGAGTGAATGGACCTTAAGTTACAATTGCGGGTCTTGCCATTCGAATGACAAGCACAGAGGCGTTTAAACATGTGTATTTGCCATTTGCGACTTGTGTCCTTGTAATATAATTGTAGTTTTCTTTTGGGTACTCTGACCAATAATTGTCACAGGAATCGGCAAAGATTACAGTAAAATTAGACTAAATAATGACCACGTCTTTAACAGTAAATCCACTCATTGAAGGTAGGTACCCTAGGAATGAGTGGGATTGTGCATCAGAGAGGAGGCAGTCATAATCAATCGCCTGTAACTATTAAAAATACCAGTTTTGGAGATTCTAATTTTGTACCAGAGGTGGTAACATCATATGAGTCATCACCTGTACTACAAAATTGATTTGAAGAGAGGGGCTATTTAAGATGGCAAGAACTATGGCCCTTACTTGAAGTCATTAAAAGATCACCTAACGCACGTTGAGCGAACATTAGGGCTGAACAAAATGACTGACAAAGCACAATGCATTTTGTAGAGTGTGTAGTATGGACGTATTGCAATAATTAATGTTTGGTGATGGTTTTAAAGGAATTCACATGACATGAAAACTTTGTGGAAACGAGTCGATTTACTGGACGCTAGTTTACCCCAGGAAAGTATTTAGAGTTGACTGTGGCTGGCTGGGGAACAGCAAAGGGAAGCGACAATAGGCAGCTTAGGGCGGCAAAAGCTCTGAGAAAGCGGTAACGCAAAGCGGCCTCCAGCCGCCTTAAAATGAATGACAGTGAGTGGGTGGTTGACCCTGACTCCATGCTGGTGTACCAGGAAACAGGCGGAGAACTTTACACCTGTTGATAAATGCCTGTCATCCCGTTTTCTGTGAAACATGTGAGAAAGCCCTGCAAAGCTACGGTGGAGCAGTCAACAGAGGTCAAAATATGTGTGTTTGTGACTATATCAACTTCACGGTGAATTCACGGTCCGCAGAGCCTGAAGTAAACTAGGTGAAGAGCGACAGAATGAAATACGCCAGCCTCTGATGGGAACGTAGGACCAAAGAATTTGAAGTACTCTTCTGGGAGTCAGAATTCCGGAAAAATTAGTGTTTGTGCAGACGCTAACCTTGATGGGGGGCCTGGGAGGAGCTAAATAGGAGAAGTTGAGAGGAAGGGAAATTTTGTGGGAGTTTGTTCACTTCCCAGAGCAGGCATGGTCGGTACTGGGAAGCGATGCATAATTAACGTGACTTGCGCTGCAATTGGTGTAAGTGATTTAGCTGGAGAGAAAACCGAGGCGAAGAGCGGACTGTGAGAAGTCTCCGTAGAGGTCTTCCGTTCCCAGCTTGCCTAGAGTGCGGACGTGGCGTTTTTGACTCAGCTTGCCTGAGAAAGAGTGAGCATCTATGCAGTTCAGGACTTAGCAAAGGGAGCGATTGAGCTTGGAGATAGGAAGTTTTGGTTCAGCTATGTACTGAGCAAGATAGCTAGGAGTGAATAGACGAGTGCAGCCTTGCAGCACCACGAGGGCGGCCGACGTCCACACAACGACGCCACTCCGCCACGCTGAATTCGGTGATATTGCCCCCGCTCTGGCCACTGATTAATTTGTTCGATCACGTCGGCAAAGTTTCCACAACGGTTTCATGGGCCGTGTATGGTAGAATTCTTCTCGCACTTCGCATTACGCCTGGGTCACTCGATAGGAATTGCTATTGAGTTATTGCGCTTTACTCCATGCAAACGCAATTTGTTACCACTGCCTGATAGGAGAGTCTTGTAATGTGATGATTGAAGGTCGAGAGTTAAAATAAATTTGTGCTAATCGACCGTATCTGTTTTCAATCAAGTAGCTGAAATCCCAAGTCACTTTCTTAATTAAATGTAGGTTCAACATTTGCATCTGCTGTTCAATAGCTGAATGTAACATCAATGTGCACCCCTTATTAATTAAAAGGGATCAATTCTGAATAAATTAATGTCAACACTGCTACTACAGCTCAATCTGGAATCACAGGGCCATATTACTTTTTTTGCGTTATCTGATATTGCGGCAGTTTTGCATTCTCTGTTGATCTGTTAGTCAATTAGTTGGGGTGAACACACGCCAAAACCAGCTACGTTACAGGTGCGGTTTTACAATTGAATCCCTACACCATAGTGCAGCACACAATGATGCGTTCGGCTACTGGAGTCATGGATGGCAGACGTCTGTTATTAATGGCGCACTCCCGAATAAATAAAAGTACGAGGTCTCGCGGTCAGCTAGTTCGGAACACAGGTAATTCCCTATGAGCCTCTGAAACCTCAGTGGATTCCAGTGTGCAGGTGGATCTGGTTGCTGGTCTGCCAAACCAGTTTCACTCTGTTGCTCTGGGCACTATGGGACTTAACATCTATGGTCATCAGTTCCCTACAACTTTGAACTACTTAAACCTAACTAACCTAAGGACATCACACAACACCAGTCATCACGAGGCAGAGAAAATCCCTGACCCCGCCGGGAATCGAACCCGGGAACCCGGGCGTGGGAAGCGAGAACGCTACCGCACGACCACGAGCTGCTGACAGTTTCACTTTGTGCCATGACTATGAATGGCAGAATATTTCAAATGTTTAGACGGCCGACTAAAAACAAATAAGTACACCCACGCATCACTCGTTGTGTGCGTGGTACTAGAGGCAGTGCCTCTGACAGTTCAAATGGTCACTGGCACAAGTTGGAAGTGGCACACTGGCAAGAACACAAGTGTCACCATACAGGTAAAGAGCTGCAGTTCTTTACTAGCGAAGCTCCAGTACAATAGACTCCTCTTCTCTTTCTCCCAGTTTTCCTCACCACCTCAGTGGCATTCACATTTACATTTTAGACTACTCCCACTTTACCAGAAGCCAGTCAAGAGCTGGGTCACAGCACTCGAGCCCCTTGCTCTGCATAGACAGATTTGACCATCAGCGACTTTAAAAATTAATTGTGAGAACCGGAAAGAAGATTCAGCTTTGCGGCCTCATTCCCATGCTGTTGTGGCGTGTCTTTGGTAAGAGCATGATCTCGATGGAACCACAGCCCTCCATAAAAAGATCGTTATCTTCCCTGTTGTGTCCATTTCGAACTTTCCAAAGAACAGCCATAAACTCGCTAAAAGCCTCGTGCGTTCACAAATATGTTTTTGCAGCAGAGTCTGCGCGCCTGGGCGTCACTGACCTGTCCACAGAAATTCGCAGTCGTCTCTTCGGCTTCCTACCTAACAAGGGCCCATTCTCTACTTCACTGCCGGTCTTCAATGCTCTGCCCATAGCAGCAGTGACTCCTCGGCGCTAGTCAGCCTACCTGGACGTGGCCACCGACCGACCGGCGCCATCCAACGTGTCTGCACTATGAGACTGAGGAATTTGGTAGTTCACAAACGTTTTCACCCAGATTCCGCAGAAAAAACGCTGTCCTCGGCCCTCACCCGCCATACACTTTTACTGCAGTTGTTTAAATCGGCACCCTCTTCCTTTGAACACAGATAAAGCTTACCGCTATTCCTTCACTAGAGCTGTCAAGTAGGAGCATTAACTACTGCTAACCATTTCATCAGGTGAATGAAATCAGTTCGTACCCAGGTATAGCAAGCCAGTAATAAAGATCATCTTTCTCAAGAACATAACGCAGCATAACATCATATCAGAGGTGAGAGTGTCCTACAATCTCTCAAACCTCCGAGAAACTTCCTTTCCGGAAGATCGATGATCGAATAACTCATCGCCTCATAAGCACATGATTTCTACAGCTGCAAAGTCTGAACTTAAAGCAGCGCCTCTAGACTGTTGTAAATAGTGAAGAAGAATACATTATTGATGATTAAAGTCTAGTCTCTCTTATGTGCATCTGTATTGGAAAAGCACTACGAACTTGATGCAACAAGCTAATACACTTCCGAATGAAATTTAAAAGAGAAGTATTTCTGTTTATATTTACATACAGAACAGTGTTGTGAGAAAGGAAATTATGCTGGTTAATGTCTCCCTTGTACCTAAACAACATATCGTTGACACGTTTTTATTTTGTTTCTGGACAAAAAGTTATTAGGGGTGATAAAGAGTAGAGAGATCTGACTGCCACAGTCATTTTATTAACGTATGAAGGTTGGAATATTAGAGAGCTTGTTAGTTGAGTGCACAAAAGGTACAGTCGTTCCGTTAAGTGCAGCCAAGATATCCGTGGTGACATTGTCGATTGTAAAAGTGAACAGTACCAAAACGGACTGGAAAGTCGCAGAAAACTCTCAGCTGCTATCATTTATCTAGGCAGAAAAAAAAACATTAAAACGTTATTTTCTTTTGCCCGGACTCATTATTTCGGGCCCTGCTGTTTCAATTACGGCGCAGCGAGCACCGAACGGTCGGAAAGCGCCCTGCAGCCGTTAATGAGAACAAAAGCTTCATGCTCGACCGACTGTGAAAAACCTCGCTTTTTCTTGGAGAAGGTCGTCCCCAGAAAGTAACGGAAAAAAAGCCAACGAAACAAAGGAATAGCGGCTTCTGCACTCGACTTTCCAGAGGGAACGAACAGCCACAAGGAACGAACACTTCACTTACCAGGTGACGCGCGACGGAATGAAACTGCAGAGTTCGCTTCCTTTCGCTTAACGTTAGGAATTCTTTCGTCTGATTCTCGCTGCAGCTACATCGGAGGTTCTACGAAGGTGTGAGCCCTTGGTAGTTTCGCTAAAATCCCTCAATATTTCACCAGTCTCCATTGCCTGACTCTGAGAGCTGCCCTTTTTCGTGGTCTTTCACGACGTATAGAGCTACCGAGAGGATTACTGCAAGGGTCTTTCTATAAGTAATCTAACACATTTCTTTTTTTTTATAAGCACGTTGTGTTCATTCAGGACTCCAATAATCCGAATTATTTCCCCACTGTTTTGGCCACAGAAACTTCAAAATCCTATTTTTTAACATTTTCTCCAATCACTGCGACGGCCTACGCCACCTTAATGGCAGGGCCTGTACAGCCGAATGGTATCACTTTACTGTTCTATGCCGGAGCTGGCCGCTGTGTCCGAGCGGCTCTAGGCGCTTCACTCCGAAACCGCTCTGCTGCTACGGTCGCAGGTACGAATCCTGCCTCGGGCATGGATGTTTGTGATGTCCTTAGGTTAGTTAGGTTTAAGTACTTCTACGTCTAGGGGACTGATGAACTCAAATGTTAAGTCTCATAGTGCTCAGAGCCATTTGAACCATTTGATGCCGGAACTAACGTCTTGCTGCATCAACAACCTCGCCATCACCCCCGTACTGGTTGCTGTGGAATGCATACCTCATCGAGCCAAACAAATGGGAATCAAAATGTTGTTTTGTGAGCTCCACTCGGGTACGCAGACTTGTGTGAGGTCCTTGCGTTGTCACGGGGTAGCAGAAGTTATTTTTCATTTTTGAGCCGACGAACACTCTGAAGCCCAACACTGTAGAGGTCACAGCTGTGTGAGGCGGCGAGCACACGGGGGAACTGACAGATTCGCGCAACCTTGCTGCAATGACGGCGGACGCGCCCGCCCAATGACTGACCGTACTCTCTTCACTGCCAACTCTCTGTAGACATTCTGCAAGCGCCTATGAATATCTGCAGTGCTCCGATTTTCCGCCAGAAGAAAGTCAATGACAGCTCCCTGCTTGCAAAGCACCTCAGTATCAGACGCTATTTGAAAGCTAAGTATAGTACCGCCACACATCGGAACGTTTATGCAACTACAGGGGCTCAAAAGTGAATATTCAGCGATGTCGCACAACAAATTCCGAACTTTTGAAACCGAAATTTGCCGAGAAAAAATGTGTTACGTTACTTACCGAACGCCCCTCATATAAACTGAACTATTCAAAAGTAGCCGTACACACTTCGTAGGTGTAATATACGCATCAAAATAAGAGTAAACTGTCAAATAAAGTTTTCTCTGAAATTTCTTTATCTGGGGTGGGGGTTAAAGTGCATTACAAACGACACAAAATTAGTTTACGATGTTTCAAAAGTAACTGTACGCACTTTGCGGGTGGAATGTGTGCCTCCAAACAAGCATAAAATGTGGAATAAAGTTTTGTGTGAAATTAAATTATTTCAGAGCTATGCAGTAGGCACAGGGATTATAACTGCAACGCAAGCAACACAAAATGAATTCTTCTCAGAAAGCAGTGACACCAAGACACCCCAAATTCAACGCTATTACATATTCTACACTACACAAAAATGGCTCTGAGCACTATGCGACTTAACCTCTGAGGTCATCAGTCGCCTAGAACTTAGAACTAATTAAACCTAACTAACCTACGGACATCACACACATCCATACCCGAGGCAGGATTCGAACCTGCGACGGTAGCGGTCCCTCGGTTCCAGACTGTAGCGCCTAGAACCGCATGGCCACTCGGGCCGGCTTGTACACTTCGCCCAGAACATATTCAAATTGGTGTCCAGACGAAGACAGTGACATACTCGAAGTCTTACTACTCTTGGGACGTTACAGGCTCCGTTCATCTCTTTCTGCACGGTTGCACAACCATTTCCAGTTCGCTGCTGTCGTTGTGCCTCATTCCCAGTTGCAACACAGTACATGAGCTCCTTGAGACGGACCCAAGGATAGAAAACCAAAGGGTTAAGATCAGGAGATCTGTTGGGACAATCCACTGGTCTTGCACGATCTATCCACTTATGAGGATAAGCATACAGAGGTATTCTCTTGTCTCCCGACAGAAATGTACAGAGGCAGCGTCGTTCGTAAACAATTAGTTGGTTCGTGTAGCGAGAGGGACATCATGAAGCAGATCACTCAATGCATGTTCCAAGACCTATCGATATGCTCTGCCAGTTGCGGGCTTTCAAACTACGCACTCTCACACTCAACGTTTGCAATATTAAAGGTTTTGGCTGGTTTCATTGTCTATTGGCTGGGATACGTAGTTGCCGCATTACAGGGCAAATACTGCTGGGTCTACAGTATATGATAAGAATACACACATGAATCGAACGGTCGTAGGTTTCTATCACTCGGCAATTGCGAATTCTGAATGTAACATATAAATTTATGAGTGAAAGATTGCAATTAAATAAAATCTGCAGGTCCCGGCGGAGGTGCGAGCCCGCCCTCGGGCATGGATGTGTGTGTTTGTCCTTAGGATAATTTAGGTTAAGTATTATGTAAGCTTACGGACTGATGACCTTAGCAGTTAAGTCCCATAAGATTTCACACTTTTTTTTTTTTTTAGGTCTGCAGGTTCTATCTTAACGACTTTAAATCATGAGTACGATAGCAGAAGTACTTTTGAGATTGTGGTATATTTCTGCAAAACACTTACTTGTGTCGATGGTCCAGCAATTAAATAAAATATAAGTTTAATAACAGGGAAACAATAGATTCTATTGCACGTAATTAGCTGTGAACGACAATATAGCTCGCAAGATATTCACTTCTAAACGCATACTACGTCTTCACTGTAGAAGCCACGGAAATATCACAAGTACACAAGTCGGCACTCCAAAGTATTTCTATCTCTTGCGACCAGGCGCAAACCGCTGCACACTGTCCAAGTCTTCAGCGACTCCTCGTTCATCGAGTCCCACTTCTCGTGACCTCTCCCGTACTCTCCCTGTGTCTTCTCTCCCGAAGTCGCTTCCATCCAGTCTCCCCATTCACGAGCGCTGTGACTGGGTAGAGCACTCGCGCCATGTCTTCAATCCAACGTACATTGACAAACATATTTAAACACATACCAAATACTGAAGTTACATTTAAGTAACTTGAAATTAAATAAATATTCCTACGGGTGGACCATAAACACGTTCTAACATATGTTATTAAATAAATAAACCAATTTAATAAACATATATCAAAGGAATAGCAACTAAAGGTAGGCCAGTAGCCTAATGTCTCTGTCCTTTCTAAAACACACTACATATTTAACTAATTTCTTCATGAATAGTATATATCTGATATAAACAAAGAAATAGATGAATAAATATATTAAAAGCATGCTGCTATTGTTTTTTCGTGTAACTCTGGAGTATTTATGGCCTGACGCGATCGATAGTAATCGGCCACTTTGACCTCCAATAACTCCTGTACTATTTAAATTTCATGCCTGTAATTCATACCAATTAAGGTTTACACTAAAAGCTTTCTAAAGACATGGCGATCGACAAAAGCGGATGAAGCGTATATATGATGGAAATTCGTTGCTGGGTGTTACTTGCATAATTTATAGTCAGAAACCAAACTTTAAACTAATAAAAATGTTGGGAATCTGATTCCACCATCAGAATCGTCGTGCAAATAATGTTTCTTTTTGAGGTATCATGATTCATACTGATGAAGAGTAGACTGAAGTTCAAGACATTAGTCAGGAAGAATCAATACGCAAAAAAATGGGATACGGAACTTCTAAGAAATGACGAGATACGTTTGAAGTTCTCTAACTCTATAGATACAGCAATAAGGAATAGCGCAGTAGGCAGTACAGTTGAAGAGGAACGGAAATCTCTAAAAAGGACCATCACAGAAGCTGGGAAGGAAAACGTAGGTGCAAAGAAGGTAGCTGCGAAGAAACCACGGGTAACAGAAGAAATACTTTATTTGACTGATGAAAGGAGGAAGCACAAAAATGTTCCGGGAAAATCAGGAATACAGAAATACAAGTCGCTGAGGAATGAAATAAATAGGATGTGTAGGGAAGCTAAGACGAAATGGCTGCAGGAAAAATGTGAAGACATCGAAAAAGATTGGACTGTCTGAAGGACAGACTCAGCATCCAGGAAAGTGAAAACAACCTTTGGTGACATTAAAAGCAACGGTGGTAACATAAAGAGTGCATCGGGAATTCCACTGTTACACGCAGAGGACAGAGCAGATAGGTGGAAAGAATACATTGAAAGCCTCTATGAGGATGAAGATTTGTCTGATGTGATAGAAGAAGACACAGGAGTCGATTTAGAAGAGGTAGGGGATCCAGTATTAGAATAGGAATTTAAGAGAGCTTTGGAGGACTTATGGTCAAATAAGGCAGAAGGCATAGATAACATTCCATCAGAATTTCTAAAATCATTAGGTGAAGTGGCAACAAAACGACTATTCACGTTGGTGTGTGGAATATATGAGTCTGGCGACATACCATCTGACTTTCGGAAAAGCATCATCCACACAATTCCGAAGACGGCAAGAGCTGACAAGTGCAAGAATTATCGCACAAGCAGCTTAACAGCTCATGCATCTAAGCTGCTTATAAGAATAATATACAGAAGAATGGAAAAGAAAATTGAGAATACGCTAGGTGACGATCAGTTTGGCTTTAGGAAAAGTAAAGGCACGAGAGAGGCAATTCTGACGTTACGGCTAATAATGGAAGCTAGGCTAAAGAAAAATCAAGACACGTTCATAGGATTTGTCGACCTGGAAAAAGCGTTCGACAATATAAAATGGTGCAAGCTGTTCGAGATACTGAAAAAAGTAGATGTAAGGTATAGGAAGAGACGGGTCATATACAATATGTACAACAACCAAGAGGGAATAATAAGAGTGGACGATCAAGAACAAAGTGCTCGTATTAAGAAGGGTGTAAGATAAGGCTGTAGCCTTTCGCCCCTACTCTTCAATCTGTACATCGAGGAAGCAATGATAGAATTAAAAGAAAGGTTCAGGAGTGGAATTAAAATACAAGGTGAAAGGATATAAATGATACGATTCGCTGATGACATTGCTATCCTGAGTGAAAGTGAAGAAGAATTAAATGATCTGCTGAACGGAATGAACAGTCTAATGAGTACACAGTATGGTTTGATAGTAAATCGGAGAAAGACGAAGGTAATGAGAAGTAGTAGAAATGAGAACAGTGAGAAACTTGACATCAGTCAATGAAGGAATTCTGCTACCTGGGCAGTAAAATAACCACTGACGGACGGAGCAAGGAAGACATCAAAAGCAGACTCGCTATGGCAAAAAAGGCATTTCTGGCCAAGAGAAGTCTACTAATATCAAATACCGGCCTTAATTTGAGGAAGAAATTTCTGACAATGTACGTCTGGAGTACAGCATTGTATGGTAGTGAAACATGGACTGTGGGTAAACCGGAACAGAAGAGAATCGAAGCATTTGAGATGTGGTGATATAGACGAATGTTGAAAATTAGGTGGATTGATAAGGTAAGGAATGAGGAGGTTCTACGCAGAATCGGAGAGGAAAGGAATATGTGGAAAACACTGGTAAGGAGAAGGGACAGGATGATAGAACATCTGCTAAGACATGAGGGAATGACTTCCATGGTACTAGAGGGAACTGTAGAGGGCAAAAACTGTAGAGGAAAACAGAGATTGGAATACGTCAAGCAAATAATTGAGGACGTAGGGTGCAAGTGCTACTCTGAGATGAAAAGGTTAGCACAGGAAAGGAATTCATGGCGGGCCGCATCAAACCAGTCAGTAGACTGATAACAAAAAAAAAAAAAAGAAAAAGATTCATCTGGCTACTATTAATTTCTATACGAACTGTGAACTATCTGCCATTAAGGTTTCAAGAAGTCCACCACCTTTGGCACTCCCGGCGCACAGCGTCACCAAGGAATTGCCAGCCACGTGCTCGATGGACCATGTGGTCCGTCTGTTGTGCGGCATCACGCGCTTGTTAACGAGGCTCGCCTTGATGAGCGGCCCGAGCGGTGGCCGCCAATTCTGAACTTAGAATATTCTCTGAGCGCCACGACTCACCCGTTACCTCACACAGTCAAGCGCTGTGGAATAACATGCAGTCCGAGAAACTGACTGTCCACTACACAACACCAAATGTTCACTGCAAATCGATGTTGACACATTCGTACTGTAGTTACGCGAGGATTCTCGTAAGCCCGTACGTCCATTTTATGATCACTCACGATAGCAACATGGGTAAAGGGGCTCTCATCTTGAAACAGTACTTGCCGACAGAGCAGCGGATCAGCAGCCTGCTGTTCAAGTAAGCACTGAGAGAAATAGTGATGTCTAGGGTTTGCTGTGGGTGTCAGCTCCTGCATCTTTGCATGTGAAATGCGTAGTACTTCTGCCTATCCAACAGACGCCATACAGCTGATTAACAAACCTCTATAGTGGCTGTTATACGACAGGTACGTACATCCGAATCTTCGTCTACCATTACCATGAGGACAACATGATAGCGGCTCACCACGAATGTCATATTCCCTTAAAAGTCTATCCACAGTTTTGAATGTCTGATGGTTTGGCACACACCTGTTTGGAAATGCTTCCATGTACCTTCGTCTTGTTGCTCGACCATTGCCCTTTTTCTGCGCCGTAAAGGAGGTGCATGCTCACTGTTTGATTACGCCATCGTACCCTACAAACGTCAAACTATTGCTACCTGTAGAATGAGCTTACGCAGTACATCTGATGTCGCTTCACAACAATATCGCCGTAGAGTACAATGGAACACACTGATATCAAGTAAATAAAGACATTTTTTGTGAGAATCAACCAAGCAGTGTAGAGGGCTAAGAAAAAAGCAAAACCACCCGATATGCAGGCGAACACGACATACTAAAAGCCGTACAGGATCATGATGTAATGCCTACCAGAGATATCATTATACATCACAACTCGGAGGTAAAGTAGTTTCAGACAAAATTTTATTTAGGGTTTTACTCTTATTTTTATGCACATAGTACACTGACGAAGTATTTACAGCTCCTTTTGAATAAACCCGTATACAGCTCATAAATGAAGAACATTGAAGGCCAATCGTTCACTAACGGCTGAGTTTTGAAACTCAACAAAAGCCCTAGATGCTCACAGTAGGATGGCTATCTCTGACTCATGTACTTATTCTCCACAATACTGAAGGTGGCAGTGAGGTTATCAGTAGAAATCGGAAGAAGAAACAATATAATGCCATATGCTCGCCCAGAAGATAATGGAAAATAGGATATTAATTTTGATGCATTATGAAATTTCTTGACACGTCATATTCGGGTGCAAGAATTTGATTCGTTACAAATCCCTTTCCTTACCCAACTGGTGTTCTCATGGTCTAAAACCTACACCCCGCATATTAGAGTTCCTGGCCATACATAAATCTAACACATCTTTTTGGTGAAATGTTTGACTGGAGCGAATCTCTTATTACGAAGATGCCGATCTCATAGGGGATCACTACCTACAAGTTACTTTTTAGCCCTCCGTCTTCAGGCCACGAGTGGCCTACGGGACCATCCGACCGCCGTGTCATCCTTAGCGGAGAATGCGGATAAGAGTGGTGTGGGGTCAGCCCACAGCTATGCCGGCCGTAGTCTTGACCGAAGCCGCTACTATTCGGTCGAATAGCTCCTCAATTGTCATCACCGGACTGAGTGCACCCCGAAAAATGGCAACAGCTCATGGCGGCTGGATGGTCACCCAACCAAGCGCTGGCCACCCCCAACAGCGCTTAACTTCCGTGATCTCACGGGACTCGGTGTATCCACAGCGACAAGGCCGTTTCCACCAAGAAATTACAAAATATATATTTGTCAGAATATTCAATGCAAAGGAATAGTAGGAAATGGGTAAATTGATCAGTATTAGATATAGTTTTGCCAAAAACCTTAAATTACTTGAGAAAATGAAGGTAATTGAGAAAAACTGAGTAATTTGAGACAAAGATTTTCTCCTAACTTTCAAAGCCAAACGAAGAGTGTGAATGGGCGTCGAATTAATCAACGTGAGATCAAATATCGATCAGGGTATTAATATAATTCATTCTTCCTGAAGAGAACTTGAAGTTTACAAAAATAATTAAAAACAGAAACGGTAAAATGTTTTATGAAATGATTGATCTGAATGTAAGAAATAAAATAAACTTTACTAATACATTGCGTGCTAACATCCCAAAGATGTTCGGGGTCACAGGCGGTTCCTCTTCGGCGAAATGTCTTGGCTCAAACTGTTCTAGGGGTTCAACCGCACGTGTCCCATACAATCCCTAAATTAGCCACTTGTGAACCTTTGGTTATATTGTCTGGCTGATGGCAGGTTTGTGAAATTGTATGGAACACACAAAGTTAATGTAACATAGAGTAACAATAATAATAATATCTGGAGCTAAATTAATGACCCGTAATAATATAGGCCACACAGTTGCGATTGGCTTAGAAAAATGTTTATTCAGAAAGCAAACTAATAGTGAAAGTAGTCGTATTTAGAGTTACTGTTACGCTGGAGCACATATTCATTTGACACAGTTCGATCATTGACAATCAAATCGCAAAGTAAACTACTGACCGTTAAAATTGATACACCACGAAGATGTGCTACAGACGCGAAATTTAACCGACAGGAAGAATATGCTGTGATGCAAATGATTAGCTTTTCAGAGCATTCACACAAGGTTGGCACCGGTGGCGACACCTACAACGAGCTGAAACGAGGAAAGTTTCCAACCGATTTCTCATACACAACCAGCAGTTAACTGGCGATGTACGGTGAAACGTTGTAGTGATGCGTCGTGTAAGGAGGAGAAATGCGTACGTTTCCGACTTTGATAAAGGTTGTTGCCTATCGCGATGGCGGTTTATCTTATCGTGACATTGCTGCTCGCGTTGGTCGAGTTCCAATGACTGTTAGCACAATGCTGAATTGATGGCTTCAGGAGAGTAATACGGAACGCCGTGCTGGATCCCAACGGCCTCGTATCACTAGCAGTCGAGATGACAGGCATCTTATCCGCATGGCTGTAACGGATCGTGCAGCCATGTCTCGATCCCTCAGTCAACATCAGGCGACGTTTTCAGGACAACAACCATCTGCACGAACAGTTCGACGACGTCTGCAGCACCATGGACCATCAGCTTGGACACCAGGGCAGCGGTTACCCTTGACGCTACATCACAGACAGGAACGCCTGTGATGGTGTACTCAACGACGAACCTGAGTGCACGAATAGAAAAACGTAATTTTGTCGTGTGAATCCAAGTGCTGTTTACAGCATCGTGATTGTCGCATCCGTGTTTGGCGACATCGCGGTGAACGCACATTGGAAGCGTGTATTCGTCATCGCCATACTGGCGTATCATTCGGCGTGATGGTACGGGGTGCCATTGGTTACACGTCTTGTTCGCATTGACGGCACTTTGAACTGTGGACGTTACATTTCAGATGTGTTACGATCCGTGGCTCTACCTTTCATTCGATCTCTGCGAAACCATACATTTCAGCAGGATAATGCAATACCGCGTGTTGCAGGTCCTGTAGGGCCTTACTCGATACAGAAAATGTTCGACTACTGCCCTGGCCAGCACATTCTCCTAATCTCTCAACAACTGAAAACGTCTGGTCATTGGTGGCCGAGCAACTGGCTCGTCACAATACTCCACTCACTACTCTTGATAAACAAAGCATCGTGTTGAAGCTGCATGGGCAGCTGTACGTGTACACTCCATCCAAGCTCTGTTTGACTCAATGCCCAGGCGTACCAAGGACGTTATTACGGCCAGAGATGGTTGTTCTGGGTACTGAATTCTCAGGGTCTGTGGACCCAAATTGCGTGAAAATGTAATCACATGTCAGTTGTAGTATAATATATTTGTCCAATGAATAATCGTTTATCATCTGCATTTGCTCCAGGTGTAGCAATTTTATGGCCAGTAGTGTACAAGTCGAATACTCGACCTTGTTATCTACGCGAAAAGTTAGAATTCACACCAGGGGCGCAGATGCTCACCGCTCAGAGACTAATTCCTGAGATGCCACACAACGCGAAATTTTATAAGTCGTTTCACTTCCAAGCTACCTACGGATCGACCGTCCGCTTCAGCCTCTCCACCTGCGTTGTCCCCCTGCCCGGCTGCGGCCACATCTCGCGAGTGCCGAACATCATCGCTCAAGCGACTAGTGCAGTCGCCTTCCATAAAGCCGTCCATCTGACTCGTTAGAGCTTATTCTAGTTTATTTTACATTTCAACATTTTTAAATAATCAGAGTCTGACCACTTTCACGTTCTAAATAAAGTAACAATAATATCCATTACGTTATAAACGTTAAATTATGTTACATAAAAGCAATACAAATTCCTTCTTAGCTCTGAATGCCACTGCCAGTAGCCTGGAACCAATGTGCTTTTTTGATAAATAAATAAAGAACAAAAGTAACTATTATGCACTAAACTTTACAAATAATATTCTCCTACTTAATCATTAATAAGGTGTCATGCAGTCATCGCTCAATGTGTTTAGTGTGGAGAAAATAATGGTCTGATGCTTAACTGAAAATACTGATGATTGAAATTTACTGTAACTTGTAAATAAACAAAGTAACAGGGTTGATATTTTTAAAAAATTGTCATTTTTTGATAAGCTTTTATATGAAATGTCGATCTTTATGATCGACCAAAGCGTTCAGATTTTAGCATTGAGGTCTTTGTTACAAAACTTACTAAGTTCACTTTCACAGTAAGTCCTAAACTATTATAGACGTGACCAATATTCAAGTTTTATATTGGGATCACCATGAAAATTTAAGAAAAATAGTAGATTAAAATTACTGTCGCTTCACTGCTTAATGAATTACTACAGAATTAAATAGTTTTCATAAATGTTTCCCTTTATGGCGGATCTTACGTCCGCCTTATTTAACACCGCTACGCCTCCCTGGACACAAACAGCTTCTACTGGGTTTCCCTATGACGTAGGTTCGCGTATGTCTCACTGACGTACTATAGTGCATAGGCCTGATCTGCATGGTTTCATTCAGCACAATAGACGCCTGTGAATTTCCCCATCTCGTGGCGAATCTGCGCTCGTTGCGGCACACGGTCCTGGACGGCCAGATTCGTTTCACAGTTCCCGAAAGGCTGTCTCTTTCCGCCACGAGAGCGAAATACTCGTTAACTCACAATGTGACGCGTCTGAAATAATGTAGATGACATATCCTGTAGCATTCTTTAAAATTCTATGATTTAAATTAGACATTGAACTTCATGTTATCAGTCAGCCCATCGTTAGCTGTAAATTATTTACAACATCATTAATAATCGCATAAAATGTTATTCTAATCTGTTTTATTTCTTCTTTTAGACGAACCATTTCAGAAGTCATTTGACCAGACGCTTTCAATATCTTTCCACTTCCGCTCCAATACTTCCAACTACAAGGAATCTGTAACACATCATCCTCAGAATGAAGAGTAGATTTATCACATCTTCACCACTGTGTCACAAAAATCATTAATTTGACGGGAGGCGTTCAATGAGTAACGCGGCAAGTATTTTTCTCTGGAAGCAGGTTTGTCTTATTCAGGAGTCAAATAAACATATTATTCCCCACTCTTTTGACTACAAAACCTACAAAATCCTATTTTTACTATAGTTTCTTTTCAATGCGTCCGCCTTACGCCACCTTACTGGGAGGGCCTGTTTGCCACTTGGTACTGTAAGGTTGACGTTGGAGCCAGCGTCTTGCTTCATCACTGAAATCCCCACCATCCACGCTCTGCTTACCGTGGAGTGCATCCTTCATTGACCCAAACAGGTTGAATTCGGAAAGTGCGAGATCGAGAGAGTAGTGGAAGGACAGCCCAATGAGGTTTAGTGAGCTCCTCTCAGATGCGCTGAGTTGTATCAGGCTATTAGTTTCCATGGAAAAGTTCGATTAAGTTTCCTTTAATTTACGTGTATGGTCACAAACTTTTTGTTAAAAGATTACCGGTTTCGGTCTTTAATGGTCATCATCAGATCTGCAGCAAAAAAGGGAAAAACATAAATACACTCGCAAACTGTATACAGCTTAAGAACAATGCACAGACCATAATGAAAAGTAGCACTGACAAAATTTACATTTGTGCGCTTTAAATGTGAAGAGGCATAACTGTTTCATACAAACAAAGGTCCTAATGTACTGCAGCCACAGTGGCATCGTCAAATGTTAATTGCGGTATCAGCAAAAGCATCGTCAAATACGTATAAACAACATTACATGCACGAGTCATGTTGTCAGTAGCACTACTATTTAAAACAAGCTGCCGCATAGTAGCCACAAGATGCTTGCATTATAAGTTCACCAGATGTCGCTAATGTCGGCATACACTAGTTATCAATAATTAACTGAAACAGCGAAAATAAAGGGGGATACAACAGTTAAAGTCTGTAATTTTTTTTCTTTATTGTTATTTTAAACCTGTTTACAGGCAGGCCTGCAGCAGGATACTACACCGCTCTTCGGCCGCAGAGAAACATACAAGACAAAAATGATGACAATGTGAGATAAAAACATGGTGGACATATAAACGGAGACAAACACTTTTTAAAATACATGGAGCCGTTCACGGGCATACGACCTTGTGTTCAGACACTTGGACACAGAAAGAGACGAAAAATACACTCCTGGAAATTGAAATAAGAACACCGTGAATTCATTGGCCCAGGAAGGGGAAACTTTATTGACACATTCCTGGGGTCAGGTACATCACATGATCACACTGACAGAACCACAGGCACATAGACACAGGCAACAGAGCATGCACAATGTCGGCACAAGTACAGTGTATATCCACCTTTCGCAGCAATGCAGGCTGCTATTCTCCCATGGAGACGATCATAGAGATGCTGGATGTAGTCCTGTTGAACGGCTTTCCATGCCATTTCCACCTGGCGCCTCAGTTGGACCAGCGTTCGTGCTGGACGTGCAGACCGCATTAGACGACGCTTCATCCAGAACCAAACATGCTCAATGGGGGACAGATCCGGAGATCTTGCTGGCCAGGGTAGTTGACTTCCACCTTCTAGAGCACGTTGGGTGGCATGGGATACATGCGGACGTGCATTGTCCTGTTGGAACAGCAAGTTCCCTTGCCGGTCTAGGAATGGTAGAACGATGGGTTCGATGACGGTTTGGATGTACCGTGCACTATTCAGTGTCCCCTCTACGATCACCAGAGGTGTATGGCCAGTGTAGGAGATCGCTCCCCACACCATGATGCCGGGGAATGGCCCTGTGTGCCTCGGTCGTATGCAGTCCTGATTGTGGCGCTCACCTACACGGCGCCAAACACGCATACGACCATCATTGGCACCAAGGCAGAAGCGACTCTCATCGCTGAAGACGACACGTCTCCATTCGTCCCTCCATTCACGCATGTCGCGACACCACTGGAGGTGGGCTGCACGATGTTGGGGCGTGAGAGGAAGACGGCCTAACGGTGTGCGGGACCGTAGCCCAGCTTCATGGAGACGGTTGCGAATGGTCCTCGCCGATACCCCAGGAGCAACAGTATCCCTAATTTGCTGGGAAGTGGCGGTGCGGTCCCCTACGGCACTTCGTAGGATACTACGGTCTTGGCGTGCATCCGTGCGTCGCTGCGGTCCGGTCCTAGGTCGACGGGCATGTGCACCTTCCGCCGACCACTGGCGACAACATCGATGTACTGTGGAGACCTCACGCCCCACGTGTTGAGCAATTCGGCGGTACGTCCACCCGGCCTCCCGCATGCCCACTATACGCCCTCGCTCAAAGTCCGTCAACTGCACATACGGTTCACGTCCACGCTGTCGCGGCATGCTACCAGTGTTAAAGACTGCGATGGAGCTCCGTATGCCACGGCAAACTGGCTGACACTGACGGCGGCGGTGCACAAATGCTGCGCAGCTAGCGCCATTCGACGGCCAACACCGCGGTTCCTGGTGTGTCCGCTGTGCCGTGCGTGTGATCATTGCTTGTACAGCTCTCTCACCGTGTCCGGAGCAAGTATGGTGGTTCTGACACACCGGTGTCAATGTGTTCTTTTTTCCATTTCCAGGAGTGTAGTTACACGTGAACGTAGGTGCACAAAATGAATAGAACTGAACCACTGAAGCACATAACGACGGCACACACAGAAACACGAGGCGTCGATCTCCGGCGCACGAATGTTCACTAACCGTGTACAAGTCCGGGTACCTGTCAAGAGAGGAGGAGGAGGAAGGGGAAGGGGAGAGGGAGGGGGGGGGAGCAGAGATGCCGTGGGTAGGCGAGATAGGGGGAGCGAGGAAGGGAGAGGGGAAGCCCAGGGGAAGAGGGGCGGTGGGAGGGGGATGGGGAAAAAGGAAAGAGAAGGGAGGGAGGGTACCGGAAGGAAAGGACACAGAAAGTGGGGGCAGAAAAGATCAAAGTTGATAGGAGGGATAGATGGAGGGGAGGAAGACATCATCAGGGAGGGAGAGCTAGCGGAAGCCACCTTGGGAGAGGGTAAGGAGGGTGGAGAAATGCAGACCAGGTGGGACGTGGGAATACAGGCGTGGCAGCGGGCAGGGGTGGGCAAGAATGGATGAGACAAGAAGGTGAGGAGGATCGAGTTTACGGGATGTGTAGAGGATGCGCATTCGTTTGAGGAAAAGGAGGAGGTGGGGAACGGGATTAGGTCGTACAAGATCCGTGTGGCTGAAGGGAGACAGATGTGACAATGTGACAGGTGAGGAGGAGAGCATGGCGTTCAAGGACCTGAAGGGATTTGTAAAAGGTAGGTGGGGTGGAGATCCAGGCCGGATGAGTGTAACAGAGGATCATTACAAAACATCAGAAAAATTAATACATGAAATTGATAACAATATTGGTCTACTGTAATTGACGGAATTCTACACGCTCTTAGTTGAAACAGAAACGTAACACATAATAGTAATGTTATTACAATTCAGAGATAAACATATCCAGGGATATATATGGTGGTCCATTGTTTGTTGACTGGGCCAAGTATCTCACGAAATAAACATCGGACAAAAAAACTACAATGAACGAAACTCTTCTAATTTGAAGGCGGTGGTCCGTTAGATGGCGCTGTCATAGGTGAAACGGAAATCAACTGCGTTTTTTTTTAAATAGGAAACCCCGTTTTTATTACATATTCGTGTGGTACTTAAAGAAATATTAATATTTTAGTTGGACAACTTTTTTCGCTTTGTGCTAGATGGCGCTGAAACAGTCAGAAACGTATGAGTACGTGGTACCACGCAACATTTTGCCAGTGCGGACGGTATTTGCTTTGTGATAAATTACCCGTGTTAAAATGGACCGTTTAGCAACTGCGGAAAAGATCGATATCGTGTTGATGTTTAGCTATTGTGATCAAAATGCCCAAGGGGCTGCTCGGTATACTGGACGACATCATCCAAGTGTCCTGACCGTTCGCCGGATAGTTACGTTATTTAAGGTAACAGGAAGTATTCAGCCACATGTGAAACGTCAACCATGACCTGCAACAAATGATGATGCCCAAGTAGGTGTTTAGCTGCTGTCGCGGCTAATCCGCACATCAGTAACAGGCAAATTGCGCGAGAATCGGGAATCGCAAAGACGTCGGTGTTGAGAATGGTACATCAACATCGATTGCACCTGTACCATATTTCTATGCACCATGAATTGTACGTCGTCTACAGTTCTGTCACTGGGCATAAGAGAAATTACGGAACGATGACAGATTTTTTGTACACGTTCTATTTAGCGACGAAACGTCATTCACCAACAGCGGTAACGTAAACCGGCATAATATGCACTATTGGGCAACGGGAAATCCACGGTGGCTGCTACAAGTGTAACATCAGCGATCTTGGTTAGTTAATGTATGGTGCGTCATTATGGGAGGATCTGACGTTCCCAGGTTTCTTCCTGTGGGGAAAGTTTAAGGATATTTGCTGTCGTGATCCACCGACGACGCCTGACAACATGCGTCAGCGCACAGTCAATGCATGTGCGAACATATCGGAAGACGAACTACTCGCTGTTGGGAGGAATGTCGTTACACGTATTGCCAAATGCATTGAGGTTGACGGACATAATATTGAGCGTTTATTGCAATTACATGTGGTATTTACAGGTAATCACGCTGTAACAGCATGCTTTCTCAGCAATGATAACTTCACAAAGGTACATGTATCACATTGGTACAACAGAAACAAAATGTTCAAACGTGCCTATGTTCTGTATTTTAATTTAAAAAACCTTCCTGTTACCAACTGTTCGTCTAAAATCTTAAGCCATATGTTTGTGACTATTACGGCTCCACCTAACAGAAAGCGAAAAAAGTGGTCCAACTAAAACATTCATATTTCTTTACTTACCACACCAATATGTAATAAAAAATGGGGCTTTCTATTTAAGGAAAACGCAGCACCATCCAGGGGAACAACCATAGCACCATCTGGTTTCCCCCTTCAAGCTAGACAAGTTTCGTTCTTTGTAGTTTTTTCGTTTGATGCTTATTTCGTGAGATATTGAGCCCAGTCACTATCAATGGACCACCCTCCATGGTGTGATACAAATACAATAACCAGGCGGTACTTAAACAAGGACCAGCGAAATGTTTTCAATGCCGGTTAAACCTTGACAGTAGGGATGGACAACGGGTTGTATCAGTACTCCAGGCTCTCGTAAATGTTAATGATCACACTACATACATCTTAAGCCATTACGTATTAAACCAGTTAAAATCAACACATTGTAGGCCAGACTCAGCAGGAGTAGAAATGGCCACCCAAGAAAATACAGTCAATTGCACACAGCCCAGTTGTGGATTCCGATCACAATTTACGGGACAAGCAAGGCCCTTACCCGCTTGCTTGTTCGACGAAGCCAGCCGCCGCAGATTCCGACACCAGGAGACATGAAGCAAGCGGAAAAACAACACCAACGGCTTCCCAGTAATGTCTCTTTCCACGCTGGCGATATTTGTCTCAGCTTCGTAACCCAGGTAAACTGCCCCTTCTGGACGTCCCCTGCTATCTGTCCACCACAATTCCCAAATAGCCATTACTGCTCGGCGCCCCAAAGCAAAATCACTCCCTCTTCCTCAGCTTTTCCTCTCGCTCCCGATCGTCCCGGAAAGATGACTCATACTGGCGGCGGGAATATCGCTGATCGAGCCACACGGCTCAGGCCATAAACCATATTCTCCAATTGGGGAGAGATTCAGCTATATTGATCTCCAAGTTAGGGTTTGGCAAACACAGAGAGAAGTAGTAGAAATTCTTGCTTTGTGCTGGAAAGCACTATCTTTCTGAAATATAAGCTCAGGATGGCTTGCCATGAAAGGCAACAAAATCCTACGTAGAATATCGTCGAAGTACCGCTGTACTATAAGGTTACCGCGGATGACAACAAAGGCGTACTCGTATGAAAAGAATTGTCAGGCCATGTGGCGGGCGACAGTCAGGTTGTTTCCAGAACAAGATTTTCACTCTGCAGTGGAGTGTGCGCTGATAAGAAACTTCCTGACAGGTTAAAACTGTGTGCCGGACCGAGACTCGAACTCGAGACCTTTTCCTTTCGCGTTCAAGTGCTCTACAATCTTAGCTACCCAAACACGATTCACGCCCCGTCCTCAGAGCTTTACTACCGCCAGTACCTCGTATCCTACTTTTCAAAATTCACAGGAGCTCTCCTGTGAACCTTGCAGAACTAGCACTCCTGGCAGAGAGGATATTGCGGAGACATGGCGCTGATATCAGCGCACACTCCACTTCAGAGTGAAAATCTCATTCTGGAAACATCCCCCAGGCTGTGGATAAGCCAGGTCTCCGCAATATCCTCTCTTCCAGGAGTGCTAGTTCTGCTAGGTTCGCAGGAGAGCTTCTGTGAAATTGGGAAAGTAGGAGACGAGGTACTGGCGGAAATAAAGCTGCGAGAACGGGCGGGAGTCGTGCTTGGGTAGGTCAGATGGTAGAGGACTTGCCCGAGAAAGGGAAAAGGTCCTGAGTTCGAGTCTCTGTCCGGGGCACAGTATTAATCTGCCAGGTAGTTTCAGTCAGGTTGTTGTCCGACAGTAGTTAGAGGCGTCTCCAGCCACGTCTTCACCGGTCACCGGGCTTATCTCGAAGGAAGACTCATCACTGAAGACAATTTCACTCCAATAAATGAGATTCCAGGCCGAAGACGTGTCTCGAGACGCCCCAGAGATACAAAACGAGTGTCGACCGCCATACGGCAGGATAACCACGAGTGATGGTCTGAGTCGTTATTTATTTTTGTAGCAGGACGCCTCTGATTGTCATCCGATGCACCCTTACAGTGTAGCGGTACATCGACGAACTTCTACGCCCCGTTTTGTCGCCCGTCATGGCAAGCCATCCGGGCCTTACAATTGTGAAAGATAATGCCAAGGCGCTGCGGTCATGGACTCTGCGGATGGTCCCGGCCGAGGTTCGAGTTCTCCCTCGGTCATGCGTGTGTGTGTGTTTGTCCTTAGAATAATTTAGGTTAAGTTGTATGTAAGCTTATGGACTGATGACCATAGCAGTTAAGTCCCACGAGATTTCACACACACACACACACACACACACACACACACACACACACACAATGTAATGCCAGCCCACACACGGAAAGAGTTTCTACTGCTTGTTTTCGTTCTTGCCAAACTCTGCCTTGGCCACAAGGTCACCGGATTTCTTCCCAGTTGAGTACATTTGGAGCATTCTGAGCGGTGTCCTCCAACCGGCTTGGGATTTTGGTGTTCTAACGCCCGAATTGGACAGAATTTGGTACGATATCCCTCTTGAGGACATCCGAGAATTCAGTCAGTGCTAAGCCAAAAAGAGAACTAAAAGTCTCCGACCGAGCAGACGCAGGAGCACTATAGTCAGTTCTTACAAAAGCAACGGTAAACCAACCGTTTCCATTGAGTCGTGGTGAAAATTGCTGTTTTGAAAAGCGCGCCGCAGCGCGTAGTGTGAAGCAGTCGCCCTCCGCTTCTGGTGGTGGCGCCGCTGTAGCAATGGCAGCTTTGGTGTCTCCCTCTTGTGGGAAAGGGGAAAGGTTGCCTGTTCACGTGAGTTTAAGGGGCGGTATGAGCTCGCCAGTAGTTCAGCCTGGGTCAGTCTCTCGTCCCCAGCTTGCTAGTCTGTCTCTCGTCCGCATTTGTTAGGCAGTTCGTGTCTGTCTATCGTTCGGAGTGCTAGTATGTCTGTCGTTCGGATCAACCTCTAAAGCCGGCAAAATGGCAAAATGAGAGTCTTTCCACCCCGCAAGTAAGAGAACTCAACGAGTGGTCGCCCGGTCGGGGCTTAGTTCCTGCATCTGAGTCTGCGAGTTAGGCCGCCAGTCTGCTCGAGTTTGCTCAGGCAATGGTCATTGGCGGTTGGATCGATCGGTTGGTCGGTCGCGCACTGAGACACAAGATGACTTGACCGTCTTGAGCGTCGGCGCATGTGAGGTCGCCACTTGAGTCCAGTGGGCCGCGGCGTATAGCGAGGGATAGTGAGTTCGCGTTCGACACGAGAGCAACAGTAGTCAACCCACGACATCAGTCTGACCGGTTGCGAGCTGCGACACCGTGAGACGGGAAATCGGCGCTCCTTCCTGCATCGGTTGAAGAGACTGGCAGCGGACGGTTCGGGAGAGCGATTTGGGGGTGCTGCGCCAGGTCTTCTCGAGAAATCGCAGTTTATTAGAAGTTAAGTGATTGGTGCTATGTTGTTTGACTTACTCTTGTTAAATTCTACTTGTTTTCTTGGTGAGGTCACCAGCCACGTTGCTTTGAGGTCGTTCCACCATTCTTCTCCGTTTGCCGACCCGCGGGAAGGAGGTAGTTTAGAAATTAGGTGGTCCGTTTCTCCGTTGTGAAGTAGGGGGCGGGTTAGAGCAACCTGCGGTTCGGGTTGTTCGGTAATATCCCTACCAACCTACTGTGCGTTAGTAGCTGCCTATGTCTTGTTTGTCGGATTTGGTGTGTCAACGAATTTATTGCTTGGAGTGTAACGGCCTAATACCTGAATATGTTTTGATGTTTGGAAACTTTGATATTATTGCCTATGATCTTGAGAGGCAGTATCTGTGTACTGTAGAGCATCTTAACTATTGTTTGGCCAGCCTTGTAGAATTTTATATAAGATTGAATTTCATGGCCTTTTACTTAAATGATCATTTTAGTTTATGAAGTTGCCACCCTTTCACCGTAAGACTTTTCTTAGAAGTTAAAATCAAGTTGCACCTTTGGTGGCAAGGTTAATATTTTAATTGTAAGTGTTTTGTATTATTTCCATCCCTCCTACGGCCGGCCGGGGTGGCCGAGTGGTTCTAGGCGCTATTGTCTGGAACCACGCGACCGCTACGGTCGCAGGTTCGAATCCTGCCTCGGGCATGGATGTGTGTGATGTCCTTAGGTTAGTTAGGTTTAAGTAGTTCTAAGTTCTAGGGGATTGCTGACCTTAGAAGTTAAGTCCCATACTGCTCAGAGCCATTGGAACCAAGCCATCCCTCCTACGGTGGGTGCATAGTTTGTGTGCTTGTGTAAATTGTTAAAACTCTTAATTTAAAGTTACCTGGTGTGTTGCAGATTTGCACCAGTGTAGTCTTCCAGATGCTGTTGTGAGCGTCGTAACTACGGCCGTTTCAAAAGGGAGCGGCAAGGTTTTTCTGCCCGAAAGCCCATTCAGTCAAAACTTGTTTCTTTCTGCCTCTGAATAAATTGTAACTTTGATATTTAGAGGGTGCTTTCTGATTATAATTTTAAATCTGTTCCTTTCAAAAATGCTTTTAGGTGCTATTAAAGTGAATAAAATGCCCATTTGTTAAAAGGAATTTCGTGATGTGTTCATCAGTTACTCGTTGGTCACTACTTCCATGCTTACATAGTATGATTAAATGTGTTAATGTTCTTCATGACTCGCTAGAAAATAAAATAAATTCTTAAGAATTTTTTTTTTTGAAAATAAATCACGGTTCATCCATAACCGATTATTAATTACATATCTAAAATTAAAACTGCTGCTAACAAATACACGAGGTCTACCAAGAACAGAGTAAGAACCAGTTCCTTTCACTTTGTTTTTGAGATACCCACGTCCGTGCCACTTTTCATTTCTACATTAATTATGCTTCTGCATACAGTGGCGCGATAACGTGCAAACCGACGAAATCCGTAGCACGGCATGGCTCAGTAGCTTCGTTCAACGTAGCTGCCTGTACCGCAACCTCGTGCAGAACTGTATAGGACGCAGAGGTATACCAACGCGTTATTGACTTTTTCGGTTTGTGAGCTCTTCCTCTCGAATAAATGCAGTCTTTTAAAAACAGTAATCATTTGCTTGTCTGTACATTTACATTATATGTACCGATTCCCATTCCTTTCGGACAGTTCCTCTGTGGTACGTCTTTTTTTTAATATCAGGAGTTTATTTCACATAGCGCTGAAGGCGGCCTCTACCACATTGCGGTTAAAAACAGTCTACAACACAGTACAAAGCAATTGCCCTAGGAAACGTGTAAAAATGACTTCTTTATTTTATTATTTTAAAGGTTTTCAGAAATAACTTAAACCAGCGTCTTTAGTGATGCTTCGGTTTCTACTGTATCACGACTGGTTTGATGTTACCTAGTGACTCAATGTCAGATATTACACTTGTAATGATTGGTTGGTTGAGGCATTATAGGATCGGTATGTAGAGTTATGCGCGCTAGATTATATATATTATGCTAATAACTCTACACAGTGACCCCACAATGCAACAGTCAGTAATTAAAAGTGTTGGCCATCTCATGATGAATCGCTAGGTGACTTGAAATTGGCCATGGTAATATAAAAATTGAAGCATCGCAGGAGGCGACTGTTGCAGCTATTTTGGAAAACCTTTATTCAATACAGTTGCCATGTTCTACACACAAAGCAGTTGAAAACATTTTCTTTTATTTTTTACTTGTAGAAGGCAGTGTCAGTATCTTCATGTATTGCATCTATCTGAATATAAATGTTTCAACATATTTGTGTACTATATATCTTTTCTCGTAATATGACAGCCTATTTTCGGCTATTGAAACTGAACGGTCGAGTGGTAGGGTGGTGAAGAATAAGACACTGATTAATGACGTGACAGCGTGGCTGGGTTATTGGTTTTCGAGGGCACAGACACGGGTAAAGCATTTTAAATCAAAACCTGCTCCGCGTCTTGCAAACTGCAGAAAGACAATGATTGATACTGAGGAAATTGTGGTTGGATGAACTAGAATGGTTTTCGCACGTGCAATTGACGCAGATTGTTCTGCGCTTTTAAAAACGCATATACACATCAGGTTCAAACATTTCGCAGAATGTGCTTTTAGGTGAATACATTCAAACTGTGTCGTATCAATCACCAGATTAAGACCGTTTCGCAGGTCCCACGGAGTAGGACGCTGTACAGAGAAATACACACCATAAATAAGGGTCGAGTGGTTCTAGGCCATAGCGGCCGGCTGATATGGAGATATTATTGTCAGCGCAGAATCGTAGCGACCCTAACTCGGAATAATGCAACGAGCTGTGGTGCAATCAAGCGTATATAACGGGTGATGAAAAAGTCAGTATAAATTTGAAAACTGAATAAATCACCGAATATTGTAGATAGAGACGTACAAATTGACACACATGCTTGGAATGACATGGGGTTTTATTAGAACCAAAAAAAAATACAAAAGTTCAAAAAATGTCTGACATATGGCGCTTCATCTGATCAGAATAGCAATAATTAACATGACAAAGTAAGACAAAGCAAGGATGATGTTATTTACAGGAAATGCTCAATACGTCCTCCATCATTCCCCAACCATAGCTGTAGTCGAGAAATAATTTTGTGAACAGCACTGTAAAACATGTGCGGAATTATGGTGAGGCATTGGCGTCGGATGTTGTCTTTCAGCATCCCTAGAGATGTCGCTCGATCACGATACACTCGCGACTTAAGGTAACCTCAAAGCCAATAATCGCACGGACTGAGGTCTGGGGACCTGGGAGGCCAAGCATGACGAAAGTGGCGGCTGAGCACACGATCATCACCAAACGACGCGTGCAAGAGATGTTTCACGCGTCTAGCAATTTGGGGTGGTTCTAATAAAACCCTATGTCATTCCAAGCATGTATGTCAATTTTTACCTCTTTATCTAAATTATTTATTTAAAGTACAATTATGTAGTGCTGCAAACAGAATGTTGTTGTTTCCACATCATTCTAGATGCAAACTGTGATATGTAATATCTCCTCTTACTGGGAAAAAGAAATATCAAACTGAGTAAAGTAAAATAAAAATGGGGGTTACTTGAACCAACGCATGTGAAAGTTAAGTTTCCGAATGTTTCTGTTATGGGTCTACTGCTTTTCTTGATATATTTCAGCTACCTGTTACTGAATATTACAAATGGCACAAAAATATTTTCTCTTTACACGTGAAACAAGCGTTATTGTGAAAGACGTGAGACATAATAGAAATGATGTATGTAGCAAAACGCAATGCACACAGTTACTGATACGAAATTTTAATGTGCATAGGTGGTCAAACAGTAAATTAAATTCTCAGGCCTATGGGTAGATGAAAAGCTTTACTGTAAGTATCACAGCCAAGTTTTTGTGCAGGAACAAAATACTGATCTCCAGTCAGATGACAAACAGTATGAAGTTTTGAGTGGATTCTAGGGCGGTAGAAAGCTTAACATCTGGCGAGAACCTCGTTAAGGATTGCGCGAGAAAATGGATTGCTAACTTATCGCATTTGTTAAGTAAATTTTAACCTGAAATTGTAGTGTTGAGGTGGAGAACAAATTACCCATTTACTGGCATTACAGACGAACTTCAGTGCTTCAAATTCATTCAGATACAAAAGGTGGCAACAGAAGATTAACTGCAGAATGCAGAATACAAAAGTCGGGCTGGAAAAATCCCAGAGAGAGCATAAATATGGGGTTACTACATGTTCAACATGAGATGTAATGGAGCAGGTGAAACCGTAGAAGTTACTTTAGAATGGTGCCATGATGAAGTAGGTATAGGAGCAGTGGAAACGAAACTGATTGTGCCATCAGGAGGATTGGATGAGGAACCAACTCTTCGCTAAAAGTAAGTAAACACTGCTCCTGCAGTGCACACGGAAAGCCAATAATGGTTTGGGAGAGAACTGTCGCTTCTGGTACAGATGTATGATTGCCAGCAAGTGACATGAGTAAACAGAGAGAAGAAGTAGGACAATCCTTAGACAGAGATTGACAGACTGATTAATATAACTAATCTACACTCCTGGAAATTGAAATAAGAACACCGTGAATTCATTGTCCCAGGAAGGGGAAACTTTATTGAGACATTCCTGGGGTCAGATACATCACATGATCACACTGACAGAACCACAGGGACATAGACACAGGCAACGGAGCATGCACAATGTCGGCACTACTACAGTGTATATCCACTTTTCGCAGCAATGCAGACTGCTATTCTCCCATGGAGACGATCGTAAAGATGCTGGATGTAGTCCTGTGGAACGGCTTGCCATGCCATTTCCACCTGGCGCCTCAGTTGGACCAGCGTTCGTGCTGGACGTGCAGACCGCGTGAGACGACGCTTCATCCAGTCCCAAACATGCTCAATGGGGGACAGATCCGGAGATCTTGCTGGCCAGGGTAGTTGACTTACACCTTCTAGAGCACGTTGGGTGGCACGGGATACATGCGGACGTGCTTTGTCCTGTTGGAACAACAAGTTCCTTTGCCGGTCTAGGAATGGGAGAACGATGGGTTCGATGACGGTTTGGATGTACCTTGCACTATTCAGTGTCCCCTCGACGATCACCAGAGGTGTATGGCCAGTGTAGGAGATCGCTCCCCACACCATGATGCCGGGTGTTGGCCCTGTGTGCCTCGGTCGTATGCAGTCCTGATTGTGGCGCTCACCTGCACTGCGCCAAACACGCATACGACCATCATTGGCACCAAGGCAGAAGCGACTCTCATCGCTGAAGACGACACGTCTCCATTCGTCCCTCCATTCACGCCTGTCGCGACACCACTGGAGGCGGGCTGCACGATGTTGGGGCGTGAGCGGAAGACGGCCTAACGGTGTGCGGGACCATAGCCCAGCTTCATGGAGACGGTTGCGAATGGTCCTCGCCGATACCCCAGGAGCAACAGTGTCCCCAATTTGCTGGGAAGTGGCGGTGCGGTCCCATACGGCACTGCGTGGGATCCTCCGGTCTTGGCGTGCATCCGTGCGTCGCTGCGGTCCGGTCCAAGTCGACGGGCACGTGCACCTTCCGCCGACCACTGGCGACAACATCGATGTACTGTGGAGACCTCACGCCCCACCTGTTGAGCAATTCGGCGGTACGTCCACCCGGCCTCCCGCATGCCCACTATACGCCCTCGCTCAAAGTCCGTCAACTGCACATACGGTTCACGTCCACGCTGTCGCGGCATGCTACCAGTGTTAAAGACTGCGATGGAGCTCCGTATGCCACGGCAAACTGGCTGACACTGACGGCGGCGGTGCACAAATGGTGCGCAGCTAGCGCCATTCGACGGCCAACACCGCGGTTCCTGGTATGTCCGCTGTGCCGTGCGTGTGATAATTGCTTGTACAGCCCTCTCGCAGTGTCCGGAGCAAGTATGGTGGGTCTGACACACATGTGTCAATGTGTTCTTTTTTCCATTTCCAGGAGTGTATCTTGTTGATATGAACATTAAGGTGCTACTGTGACTAACGTGGAGGAGCTACAGGAAATTGGTTGAAGGTGTGAGGAGAAAGTTCTGTTTAACTGAAAATCGAAATCCATTAATGTGAATGCCCTCAAGGGTATTCAGACACTTATGGTAGAAGCAAAATTATGCAAAAGTTACTAAACTTAGGGGCTCAACCAGCCACTTATAATAATATTAGCCATCCTGTTACACTGCTACCAGTATTGGAGTTGCCTAGCTGACAATGGATGCAAAGCCTGCACTGCGTCCCATGTCTTCCTGGAACACATTCCATTTGAAGTATTAACTATTATGCTTGTCACCAATCCAAAGATGTTACAGTCACCTCTGCAAAAGAATTAACCAGGAGGTTGTACTAACACTAAAGTTTGAGAAGAGCTCAGTAGGTTATTAATGTTTAGTGATACCAGGATTAAGCCTCAGGGTGCTAATAGTTATTGATTTGTTTGTCCGATAGTCATCATAGTATAGACTTCAATAATAGTACGTCATTACTGGTAGTCACAAATGGATTTTAACTACGAATTATAAATATCAAAATAAGGCTGTAATAAGAAGAATATACTGAATTTGGAGACAGGACACAGGTACCCTCAGAAGAAGCGATTAATATTCAACAATGAATGTAGCGGACAGTGAAGAGTATAGGAAACATTACCGAGCGGCAGTGGAGAGAGCTGCTTGAGTACTAATGCAGTGTCAGCAAGGATTTTCAAACTAAAATGGAGTGGTGAGGGATTTTGAATACCAGCTCTCAGGTATACAATATAGATATCAAGAAGCACTTTTCTACTTCAGTTGTTAGAAGAGAAGTAGTAAATCAGGATTTACAGTACATGTTGGATTAGAGGGGTTGTGCAGTCAGCATCAACGATTTCCTCCAATTATAGTCCTTAATTTTTTTTCTTTTTGGTAGTCACTCTTCTGGCTGCTTTGATGCGGCCCACCACGAATTCCTCCCCTATGCCTCAATCTCAAGCCAGAATGACACTTGCGACCCACATCCTCCATTATTTTCTGCTTTTCTCCACTATTTTTACCCTGTACAGCTCCCTCTGGTACCATGGAAGCTGTTCAGTGTTGTCCATACAGATGTCCTACCATCCTGCCCCTTTTTTTTGCCAATCTTTAACAAATATTCCTTTCCTCACTGATTCTTGATTCTCCCAAGAACCTCCCAATTCCTTACCTTATGAGCCCATCTAATTTTCAGCATCCTTCTGTAGCACCACATCGCAAATCCTTCGAATGTATTCTTTTCCTGCATTCCCACAGTCGTTTCGCTACTGTACTATTGAGTGCTCCAAAAGTATATTCTCAGCAATTTCTTCCTCAAATTAAGGCCTATAATTGATACTAATAGACTTTTCTTAGCCAGGAATACCCCTTTTGCCATTGATAGTCTGCTTTTGATGTCCTCCTTGTTCCGTCCATCATACGTTATTTTACTGCCTAGGCAGAAGAATTCCTTATCTTCATGTACTTCGTAACCATCAACCCTGGCTTTAAGTTCCTCCCTGTTCTTTTTTCCGCTGCTTCTCATAGATTTCGTCTTTCTTCGATTTACTCTCAACCCATATTCTATACTCATTAGGTTGTTCATTCCATTTAGCAGATCCTGTCACTCGTCTTCACTTTCATTAAGGATAGCAATGCTATCAACGAATCTTAACACTGATATCCTTTCGCCTTGAATTTCACTTCCTCTCTCGTACCTTTCCGCTACCACCATCATTGCTTCTTCGATGAGTAGATTGAACAATAGGGGCGAAAGACAACATCTCTGCCTCACACCCTTTCTAATCTGAGCGCTTCGACCTTTGTCTTCCATTCTTCTTGTTACCTCTGGGCTTTTGTGGATATTGCATATGATCCGGCTTTCCATATAGCTTAAACCCATTTTAGTCAGAATATCGCACATCTTGCGCCATTCTATATTATCGGACGCTTCTTCCAGGTGAACATTTCCTACAGGCGAAGACAGACAACGATCTATTCAGTGCTGATGTACAACAAGCTCGAACTCTTACGAGAATCGGCGAAATATTGCGAGTAATGAGCATTATGAAGACGGGCACTATGTATGTAATGTGTGGATGTGTTGATAAGTTTGTTCTGATGAGAGGGCTGCTGAAGTAGTCGGTGCAGGTGCGATGACCACTGGCCCCGACGGCTTAATGGTCAGAGAATCCGCCTAGTAAAGACGAAAGCAAGGTTCGAATACTGGTCTGGTACAAATTTTGAACTTTCTCCAACGATTTAAATTAATGTCCACTCGCATCCAACGTCTGTAATTCCTTGGTTGCTTAATATACTGTAAAAGTGTCTCGATTTTTCTTTAGTTTTGCTTCCGTTATCAACCTAAACGTCAGAAACGCCCGTCTGTTGCCTTAATCTTTCTAAATCCAAACTGATCGTCATCTAACAAATCTTCAATTTTCTTTTCCATTCTTCTGTATATTACTCTTATCAGCAGTTGGGATGTGTGAGCTGTTAGATTGATTGTGTGATGATTCTCGCAATTGTTGGCAGTTGCAACCGTGGGAAGTTTGTGGATGATGTTTATTTCCGAAAGTGTGGTGGTATTTCGTCAAACTCATACATTCTACACACCATCATGAACAGGAATTTCGTTGCCACTTCCTTCAATGATTTTAGAAATTCTGATGGAATATTATCTAGCAGTTCTGTCTGATTCGATCTTAGGTCTCCCAAAGCTCTTTTTAGCTCTGATTCTAATATTGGATCCCCTATCTCCTCTACATAGACTCCTGTTTATTCCCCTATAACGTCATCAGACAAGTCTTCCCCCTCAAGCAAGCCTCCAATGTACTCTTTCCACCTATTCGCTCTCTCCTCCACATTTAACAGTGGAATTCCCATTACACTCTTAGCTTTTGATTCCACAGAAGTTGGTCTTGACTTTTCTGTATACTGAATCAGTCCTCCTGACAATTAGTTCTTTTTCGGTTTTATCGCTTTTTCTATGCACGCATTTTGCTTTAACTCTCCTACACTTACGGTTTATTTCATTTCTAAGTGACTTATGTTTCTTTGTTGTACTTCATTCTTTCATCGATCAACAGAGGTATTTCTTCTGTTATCCATGGTTTCTTCGCAGTTACCTATGCTTCTCTTTTCAACTTCTGTCACTCTCCCTTTTAAAGACGTCCATTCCTCTCCAACAGAACTGCGTGATAAGATAATAATTATCGCTGTATCTAGAGCCTCAGAGATTCCTTAGTACATTGTATATCTCCTCCCAGTACATTGATTGATCCCGACTAGTCTGTTAAACTTCAGACTACTTTTAATCACTACGAAATTGTGATCTTGAAACGTTCCCTTAGAAAAATTATACATAACTGTGCGTAAACCGACACACAATATTTTTGGTGCAGCCCAATCTGACTTTCAATAATCCCTACAAGAGAGTGGCACCGACTAAATTAACCTATACGTTTCACAAATCACTTACCTCACAAAAAACTTTGTTACTCAAACTACTGCAATACAGAGAGCGCCACTACTGCCAGCTAAATAAGAGATTCAAACTACGGAAGGCGCCAACTACTGATAGGCATATATAGCGAATGAAAGATTTTAATAGAGAACAAACAATGTATTTACCTTAAAGTCATTATATATATATATATATATATATATATATATATATATATATATATATATATATATATCAGTTCATGATATCCATTGTTACAAATTTCAAATCTCCACCATCTCTCTCCCCACATCCACCACTGCTGGCGGCTCACCTCCAACTGTGCAATGCTACGCGCTGTTAACATCCAGCTGCCCAACACTACAATGGCACACAACAATGAAAACCAGCCACAGACTGCACACAGCACAACCAGTGATTTTCATACAGAGCGCTATGTGGCGTTACCAATAAAAAAACCTAAATGGCCTACTTACATAGCCCCCATGCTCCCCACAAAAAATTTTACAAATTGTTTTGGGCAGCGGCCAATACAGATTTGAAAAAAAAATCATAATTACAATAACAAAGAAATGAAATGCACACACTTATCGATACAATGTTGGTCAAAAGCTAAAATTTTCTCACAGTCCATAAAGACAGTCCTGATCGTTCATCACAGTAAAATAGCAGTGTTTTTGTTCAATGTCTGAGCAGTAAAAGAAAATGCACTCAGAAGTAGTGGATTTCCATGCAATCTTGAAGAAGTAGTGTTGTCCTTCCAACGGAAAGATAGTGCTGACTCTTGACATACTAAATGGTAATGGGCCACAACAGAGCAAACCCACAGCAGAATCAGTCGAAGTTTTGAAGAATATTGGTAGGTTGGTCATCACAGAGCAGACCCACTTTAGTGCTAGTAGGGATTATGGTATTGGTGGGCCACCAGAGGTGCAGACCCAGTGCAGTCCTTGTAGAAATAATGGTAGTGGTGAGTCATCAAGGGTATAGACCCACTGTAGTCCTCGTAGAGATGGCTACCAGCCAACTGTTGCGACTGTGCAGGTGCACAATCACCATCAAAGAGTCTTGTGGACAATATAGCAAGTCATAAACCACCACTTGTCCACTCATAAAAAATTTGTTTGAAATGTCCTTAGAACCAGCAATGCTGTTATCCAGTCCCTTGCTGAATTATTAACACACGTGCAAACACTATCAGTCCCTACTTCTCACTTATACTATGACCAACAGAAATGTGTGCAGTGAAATGTAATTTACAAGTTACTTAATTTCATTAACTGGTGACAATTACAGTTTTATAACGTGAGAATACAATAACAAAGGTAAAAAAATATATCATTAAAGAACATAATAGCACAGATGACATTTGCAGTAAAACAGGCTATACAAAAGAATCGAAATAACAAATATATCAGTGTTACAAGAATTATGACATAAGTACATACATAAAAGATCAGAATAACTTTTGAAACATCAACTTCACACTTGAGCATTAGAACAAAACAGAATAAATAATATGTAAACATCTTTACGAAGTAAATAACATGTTATTAATGCAAATTATATTTGAGGATAACAGTATTCCTCATCATAGTGAATGTAGCTTAGTATTATGATCAATAAGCTGATGCTATATGAGTTATTTGATTATGCTATGTATCGGTTATGATGAAATATTGAACAAGTGTCGACGAATAAGGTAAGGAACAATGAGTAGTAGTTATGGACTCTGGTTTGTGAAAAAGGTTCTATGAAACAGTACGCAGAGACAGGAAGAAAATAAGTACACAAAGGTACACAAACACATAGTGGGATAACACAAAAGGAAAGGACAGGGTTTGTTTTCAGGGTAACATTAGGTACTGCAGTCCAACCCAAAACTTCATTACATAGATCGTCCCCCTTATTTCAACATTTTCTCCAGCCAAAAAAAATTCCTCTCCAAGCATGCTTTCTGTATTCTGTTCACATCCTCTTTCAAAAATAGTGTTCCTCCACTATACACTACCTTTTTTTGGCCAAACCATTTTCTTATAGCTTCTCAATGCTTTTCTTCCAATTCATCGTAGTTAGTTTCTTATATAGTCTACCCCCACTTAAGCTAACTTAAACCTACTGAGCTCAGATGCTAAACTAAGGGACGACGCAATGCAGCAGCACAAAACAATTAACACCAACAGCAATGACAAAAAAATGCAAATTGCGAAAAAAGGCCGCAATATAGGACTTAGCAAAGCAAGTGCAACATTACAACTAATATGAAGCAATGAACAGCAACAAGAAAAATAAATCAGTAGTAAAACTGGCTTAACAGAGTAATAGAAAGTGAAATTCAGTAACACTATGCCTGGCAAACAGCAGCAGCAAATGCAATAACTTACATCTAAACATGACAAAGCTCAAGCAGAAAAAATATTACAATAAAGACAACAATGCAGAAAAGGGAAATGTCTATTCACATATTAATATCTGTGTCATTAAAGTGGTGCACCACAAAACTAATTCTACAAAACATATTACCAAGTAGTTGAAAAGACAATTAAGTATGCAGTAACTGTTATTAAGCGCTTCTTATTGTTCTTTCCTTTCCAAGTGCTTCTTTTTCAAAGAACGTGGATCATCAAATGATTATTTAATAGATCTGTTGACAGAAAGTGCATTTAATTTTATTTTATAAAACCAATGCTGCAACACAGCTGGAAACCAGATATCAAATGAAATAAGCAACTATGAAAGGCAAAGCATAAAAATATAATTCAATAGTCATGTAACATTTCATAAGTTAGTACAAATTCTCCAACTCTCATAGAAAGACGCTTGTCATTATCAGGTGTGCAGATATAAGTAAGTATCTTTCCAAGTAATGAGCGTGTCGTTTTTGCGATGTTTTCTACAAAGGAATGTCAATAGCGAGGATAATGGCCTCTTTTTTTTTTTTTGTGCCTCTGAAAGGCACACACTAATGGCTTGTTTCCAGGTGGCTGTCGCGCAGCTGGGTGCCCACGACGCATTACGTGCAGGTGATCACTTACCTTTCTTGCCGAAATATTTACGACACCACTTTCCGCTACAGTGGGAGTCTCAAATAAGAATATTTTCACAGGTTGAGAATTTGCGTTACAAATGTGTAGAAAATAAAATCCTATAAATATAACCATGGCCAAAAAATTTTCTTCGTCATTGTAATACATTCACGCATTTACATACATTTCATAACTTTTAAAGTACGATTCTTGGTTTCCAGCAACCTTTTTCACAAACCAGAGTCCCTAACCACTACTCATTATTCCTTACCTTATTTGTCGACACTTCTGCAATATTTCATCATGACAGATACGTAGCATAATCAAATAACTCATATAGCATCGGCTTATTGATCATAAACATACCGCAACAGCACAATACACATAGTCATTGTAATAATAACATCATAACATCTCAGTCAACTCTCAAAATCGTCGTAGCTTTCTCCAATAATTTCAAAACCCAAAGAAAAATTCTCTGCTCATGTCAAAACTGTCATCTGCCTCAAAGGTACTTTAAAAATCATGATCTCATACCAAATACATCATTCAAAGCTCTCATAGTATCACAACAGTTCTGAAAAAATATGAACATTTCAAAAAGTACAGACAAAATACAATTTCATAAGTCTGAGGTTATCCAACTGTGTAATTACGCAAACATCTGTCACTGATGTAGTAAAATAAATGTTTGTCTCTCCCAGTTAGATGATCAGATAGCTGGGTAATTTATGTGTTAGAGAAATATGGTACCGATGTGTAAAGTTGTATAAGCAGATACCATATTAGCTAGGGCTCCTTGTGCTTGCCAAATACATGGTACACAAAGTAAGCGTGTACCCCCCTGAGGATTAATTAATTATATCCTCAGGAGTTACAGATTACAGCAATGGAATGAAATGTATCACGGAAAACCTTTGTATCATTGAACTTCAAATATCTTTAAAAATAAATGTTTTAAGTACAAAATTAATCACTCAAATACGTGTACTGTAGCGATAAACTGTGCGTCTTGTTGTAAGATAATTTCTGTGGAAGTATCGTAGTTATCGTCCTCCAAAAGCTAAGTTCTGCTGAAGTCAATGTACTTACCTCATGATAAGCAAAAGTGAAATGCTTTGCATATAGATATCGTAGTTATTACGTACCTTATCTTGATCAAGAAAGTACTATAATGTTACGTATTGTTGTGCTACGGAAAAGGCTGTCTCACTGTAGCTATACCACGAACAGTTACTACTAAAACATGTTATACTTTCCAGAAGAATTCAGAAAAACTGTGCAGATGTAAAACAGAAACACCGCAAAAGCAACAATGTAAATTGTCACTCATTAGTAGCGTCGTGATAAAATCGTGTAGTTGTCACATAAACTAACCACTGTGTCATCTGGTATCTCACAGAAAGTACTTTAAATCCAGAATGTATTTTCAAGTAAACCAAAATGTTGCAATAAAATCTCATTAGCAGTACCAGTATATGTTCTAAATATTTATGCCTGATAGCCGTTACGTAATCGTCCGACTAACAAACAAGAATGTACCAATACAACACTGTGTCGTCTGTTCACAATAACAATGCATTCGTAATTTCTGTTTAAATAGGTTCTCTTGGTTCTTGACTGTGGATATTTAACTTCAAACATTGTTGCATGTTAACAATTTCTTAAGTCTGACAAAGCATACTAGTAATGTAAAGTGAAAAGTTATATGGCAAAGACAAAGTTAAAAAGCTGATCATCTTTCAATAAACAGTTTTACATGTGAAAGTAGTACAATCCTTTACTCTTCCTAGTGCTCAGAGTTAACGTGAACGCAATTATCATGCGGTATACGTCGGTAAAGACTGGAATTTTTCGCAAGGTTAGTGTCTGTGTTATTTTTCTCTGAGCCAGCCGGTGTGCGTGGCTGCTGCGGAGCGAGTCATTGTCTGCTATCTCTTTGTTGGCGTGCGTCGTTATTGGGGTTTGGAGACCTAACTTCTGAAAATTCACTTTGTCGAGAAGGCCCTGCCCTGTTTGAAGCTCGCCAGTTCTGATGCAATTCAGGTCTGTCGTTACGATAATATCGTCTGTCTTGTCGGTAGATTCCATAGTTTCTTTCTTGCCGGTCACGTGGTGGGGAATTTCTCCCTGAATCGCTGGACCGTTGTGTCTGAAGTTATTCTGTCTCCCTTGATAATAATTGTTTTTGTTCCCATATTGTCTGTTTCTATGGTTATCTCTGTCTTATTCATTACTACGGAAATGCGATCTTTCTCTGTAACTATTATTACTTTGCCAGTGGTTGTCATATCGGTGGTGTCTGTTATGGTCACGATTTGCGTTGTAAGAATAGACTTGTCGTGTCCAGTTATTGTTTCTGTCGTCACGGAATTGTGACGGATGTGACCTGTAATTGTTGTGCTCCTGTTTTCGCGTTCCGCGATTGTCAGTATCAATTTCCAGTTCTTGTAGCAGTCCCTGAAAAGCTTCAGTGACGTCTTTGCATCGTCCTGCTAAAATAATCTGTCGTAAATATTCACGTAATTTGATTTAATTTGATTAAGCAAATGCGGATGAGTTCTGAGGGGCTGTATGGGTTTGAAAGATACTGATTCTTATGTTACATGTCTTCGAAATATTTGACAAGACTGGAAAATTCAGATTGTTCGAAATGTTTCGTCATTATGATGCTATGTTTTACTCGGTCTTGTGTAGCTTGAGACCAATATGCTGAGAGGAAGGCATGATAAAATTCTCCTTCACTGTGGCAATCGTGAATGACCGATCGCATTCTTACAGCTGGTTCATTATCCAAGTAGCCACACACAAATTCTAATCTGTGCTCTAATGACCAGTTGGGAGGAAAACAATGAGAGAATTGATGGAGCCACGCTTGTGGATGGATGTCATTGCCAGAATTCTTAAATGTTTTGAATTTACGTGTAGTATTGAACAGCTTATAGTCAAAATCATCGTGTCGGCGAGTAGCATATCGGTCATTGTTACGTCGTGTCGGCGGTTCCATCTCAAAATTCGGTGCACCTTGCCAATTTCTTTCATGATTTCCGAAATGCCCTGTGTTATTATTTTGTGGCTTTTCCTTATTTCTAAGTTCCTCTTCCCGTCTTGCAGCGCGAGTGTCCTCTGAAATATATAATTATTGTATTACCTGTGTCAACTGATCTTGTACTTTCCGGATTTCTCTTTTGTATTGCGTATTAATTTGATTCTGATTTTGTTTGAATTTCTTAATTTGTTCATACTCTTCTGAGTCAGTGATGGCTACAGGTCTTGTGTCATTCAGATCATCATCTACCTTTGCAGATAAATTAGTGAACTGATCCGAAAGTTCGGCTACTTTCTCCGATAGTGAGCACATTTCCTCAGTGTGTCTTTCTGAACCAAGTTTCAGAGTGTCCATTTGTGTTGAAATCGAAACTACTGTGTCCTTTAAGTTTTCCTGAGTTCTTTCAAGTGGCGTAACCGAGTCGGTGGATGCAACTGAGTCCAATTTAGCTTGCAAGGTGTCGTGATTTTCACGAACAATAGTTTGCAGTTCTTTTATTCTTCGTGATTCTGTAATGCATTTTCATGCCACAAGAAATAGGTTGAAAATGCTCACAAATTTGTGTTTTTACGTCATTACAGATTTTTTGACTTTTCGATTCAATGTTATGTAACTCAGTAGTTAAATCTTCATGTGTTTGTTCAAGTGTGGTGTCTAACTTTTTGTTCCATTGTGTCGAACTGTTGCTGTGTTTGTCTCTGGTGTCGTTCCATTGTGTCTAACTTTTGAAGATTTTGTTCCATTGTGTCTAACTGCTGCTGTGTTTGTCTCTGATTTTGTTTCATTTGTTGCATTAATTGCAATAATAATGTATTAGTGTCTGGAATCTGTTCCTCTATGCTTTTTGGCAGTGCATTTTCACTGACAACATTCACATTTTGACAAGCAGAAAATGTGTCTTGACTTATTTGAGAAAACTGTGAGGACGCAAAACCTGAATGTACAGTATTTGCAAGATTGTGTTCTGTCATTTCGGATTCCTGACGCGATCTGTTGCCGACCGATCCATCGATAATGCTTCCCTGTTCACTAACTGTTTCACTGCCTGCACTATTATTTGCAGCCCGCTCCATTTCCCTATGCACTATTACCAAATTACTACTTTGAACATTAGTTAATTCATTACATGGTGGCGTTAACACACTGCTTTCATCTTCACTGTCATTTCTCAGTTTACTTTGAAGCCTAGTGTTACGTTTTTCACACGCCATTATAGTCACAATATGTCACACGACAACACAGAAAAGCACAATTTGAAGAGCAAAAATAAGAGAACACATTAACGTAGCAAATAATATCTAGTTAATTGCAAGCGCAGCTGTGAAATATATGGTGCAAATCTACGAGGGTCGGTCAAAAAGTAATGCCTCCCATTTTTTTTCTACTTAAAAAAATTAAGTTAAGTGAAAAATTTGAATTTGGTGCCATTCCTCAAACCTTCTTCTGCAATCCACTGCAGTAGTAACTTTCTGTGTCAACAGGTGGCAGCACAGCAGAAGTTTGTAAGATGGCCGACATCGATGTTCGTTTGAGACAGCGTTGTGTGATTGAATTCTTGAATGCAGAAGGTGAAACGCGCATACGCATTCATGAAAGACTGAAGAAGGTGTATGGTGTTGTGACAGTGGATGTCAGCACTGTTAGACGATGGGTTCGTCGTTGTAAGGAAGCTGAAGGGCAAACACCGTTGACTGACGAAAAGCGGAGCGGCAGGCCGGTGAGTGCAGTGACTCCACACAACATTCAGCAAGTTGATGACATCATTCGTGGTGACCGTCGGGTGACTGCAGATGAAGTGTGTCGCATTATTTCTCTTAGTAAAGGCAGTGTGATCACGATTATTAAACAATTGGGGTACTCAAAAGTTTGTGCATGGTGGGTTCCAAGAACGTTAACCGATCAGAATAAAGAGGCAAGGAAAACAATAGCCTCCCAACACTTGCAGCGCTTCCGTTTGGAGGGAGATGAGTTTCTGAAAAAAATTGTGACCAGGGACGAAACATGGGTGCATTTTTTTGAACCCGAATCAAAGAAGCAGTCAATGGAGTGGCGTCACACAAGCTCGCCGAGGAAGAAAAAGTTCAAAACTGTGTGATCGGCAGGGAAAGTTATGGCAACAGTTTTCTGGGATACAGAGGGTGTGATTCTGGTTGATTTTTTGGAGCAGGGATGCACAATAAATTCTGTTCAATACGTCACAACCCTCAAGAAACTTAAAGCACGTCTTCAGCGAGTTCGCCCAACAAAATCAATGGCAGATGTTCTTCTTTTGCATGACAATGCAAGACCACACACCAGTCGTCACACCTCTGATGAGATTGTCAAAATTGGATGGGAAGTTTTGCCTCATCCCCCATACAGCCCTGACCTGGCACCATCAGACTTCCATCTGTTCGGGCCACTAAAAGAAGCTCATCGTGGGATTCATTTTGAAGATGAGGAGGCCGTCAAAACATCCGTGCGTCAATGGCTTAGGAAGCAGAGCTGTGATTTTTACCGTGCTGGGATACATGCCCTTGTTCAAAGATGGACCAAAACTGTAGAGATGGGCGGAGATTACATTGAAAAATGACAAAATGATCCTCAATGTTGTGGTTTTCAACCTATGTAATTGCATTTAAATTTCCTGACAATTAAACGTAGAAAAAAAAATAGGAGGCATTACTTTTTGACTGACCCTCGTACATGCATGCCACAACTGTTTTATTGTACAACAATGAAAGATTACAACTACAAAGGAGATTCTCTCTACAATTACGCACTAGCATTAAACTAAATCTACATTAATTACACAAACTACAAGAAAAAAATCAGAAGATTCCAGTGAAGTATCCTGGCAGGGTCGCCTCATGAAACGTCCCCTTAGAAAAATTATACACAACTGTGCTTAAACGGACACACAATATTTTTGGCGCAATGCTATCTGACTTTTAATAATCCTTACAAGAGAGTGGCCCTGACTAAATTAACCTATACATTTCACAAATCACTTACCTCACAAAAGTCTTCGTTACTCAAACTACTGCAACACAGAGAGCGCCACTAGTGCCAGCTAAATAAAAGATTCAAACTACAGAAGGCGCTAACTACTGATAGGCATAGTTAGCGAATGAAAGATTTTAATAAAGAACAAACAATGTATTTACCTTAACAGTCATAATATAAATATAAGTTCATGACATCCATTGTTACAAATTTCAAAACTCTGCCATCTCTCTCCCCACGTCCACCACTGCTGGCGCCTCACCTCCAACTGCCCAACGCAACACGCTGTTAACATCCAGTTGCCCAACACTACAATGGCACACAACAATGCAAACCAGCCGCAGACTGCACACGGCGCAGCCAGTGATTTTCATACAGAGCGCTATGTGGCGTTACCAATAAAAAAAAACCTAAACAGCTACAATCTGAACCTATGTCTTATCCTGTGTACCCGTTGCAGTCCAACATGTGATTTCGGAACCTCTACCTTACCATGATGTAATCTAATCTTGTAATTCTTGAACAGAATATATTGCTATTACTAGCTGAAATTTATTACAGATTTCAGTTAGTCCTTCTCCCTTGTTATTCTTAGTACCAAAGCCATATTCTCCCATTACACTTTCTTCTACTCCATCCCCTACAACCGCATTATGGTTCTCCATGTTTGTTAAATCCTACTGTTTGATGTATGCTGTCTGATTGGAATAGGAATTCATGAAAAGACCGTAGAACATCGCCGAGGTACTGCAGAAATTCTTAGACCTCACTTACTTTACATCTGTGGAAGTAACATCTGGGTACTGAACTCTACCATTGCCGAAGGAATCTTTGAAACACATTGATTTAAAGTCTGAGGGGCTGTGGTATCAGCACTGTCTTCTTCTACATTTTGGCCTCAATATTTCAGTCTGCCCTTTCATACATGCATTGTCACAAATGAGCTAATGAAGAGGCTGACAATATATGCTAATGATTTACTGACTGACATTCCTACTTGTAAAGCCCACTGCTTTTTACTTAGTCAAGTTTTTGTCGCTATGGAGATAGGAGGTAGGAAGTTAAAGCTCCCCAAGACAGACTGTTTCAGAATAGAATCAAATTAATTTGGGCACATTATCATGAGAGATGATATCATCCTGAACTCAGTGAAGCATCTATCGAACTATAGTCCACTAAGAATAGGAAGCAGCTGAGGATAATGTATGGTTTGTTTGACTTATACCACCGGTCATTATAAAATCAATAATGGACTGTCTCGTGTTTGCAGCTTTTGTTGGAGAACAACACAACTTGCGTGTCGACTGACGAATATCAGATGACATTCGAAAAGATAAAAGCGAAAATACCGAATAGTATTTGTTGCATTTCCCAAATTTTAGTAAACCACTGTGCATGATAAAGAATTCTTATGGTATCATGGTTCAGCTGTTCCAAATTAAAAACAAAAAGAGGTTAGAAAGAATAATACTACAGTTTTCTGTCTAGGTACTTACAATATACTGAGAGGAGTTATTGAATCTCAGGATAGGAAACTTTGGTACAGTATTTGGTTTCAGAAATTTCTGACACTGTTTGTTTCTGAAACAAGTCGTAATTGGCAGAGAACACAAGGCTTTCTCTCAAGACATTTAAGTTGAAACATTCTATATTAGCTAAAAGGAAGCTATACCTGCAACAGTCTGTTATTAGGCTTGGAAAGTGATACGGTTTTTAAATGAATTTTCTCGGAGTCCATGATGAATAGAATCCTAGAAAAGTGGCCGTATGGAATTCAGAGGATGTATAAAGATATAAGGAGAGAACATAATCAGGATGATAGCTTGGAACTATTAAAAACCTTTTTGGGATCAACAGTGCCCAAAAACGTTACAACATTCATGCTTACACAAGGACATGTTGTTCCAAAGAAGAAAATGAGATCATTCAGGTTGGAAACTGTGTATGTTGGAGCAGTGTAAGGAGGTACAAATGTTACGGTGGTAAGAAAATTACAGAGAAACTTGAGGAGACAGAGGTATTTAAAAATCTGTAGCGCAGGTTTCCAGATTACCTAAATGTACATTTTGTCACTGAGTGAGGGCGAACAATTCGCCTGTCAAGGGGAATATGCATTCGCTGGAACCTAAAGCACCAAGAGAACAGGAGTGGACTTACCTGGTCTCCGTTGATTTCCACATGACGCTATCCATACAATTTCGTAGTTTTGGATGGATTCTCTCGGTATTTAAGAATTTTCCCATTCAAGAAAGCTAAATCACATACATTACTTAAGAACCTCGAATAGGTTATTTTCCAAAAATAGGCCTCCAGCTGTCTATTTTGCCTGATAAAAATCCTTCATGGACAAGAAAATCGAAAAATATTTAAAAAGACATGAAGTTCACCCCTTATAATTTCTGTATATTATTGGCAAAGGATAATGTAAATGAGTATGCTATGTGTGAGCGAAACAGCTTATGTCGAATTTATTGTGTGAAGTGGCACACTACATGGGGAAGCAGAATATTTTGAGGAAGTTATAAACAATTTGCTTCGGGATGCTACAGGAATTATGCCATGTGAGTTGGTGCTTTCACAGCGACCTTGTAATATGTTTTTAGAGTTAGGTGAAATTCTTCCTGTGACTGGAGGAAGGAGGTGTCTCGCAAAAACATCGGCTGGGGGTTGACAATGGAAGAAAATAGGAGACCCTTAGGGCAGCACGTGCTAGATCTAAGTTGGCAGTCTTGTATGGGTGGAAACAGAAGAGGTCTCCAGGAAAGTTTCTGCAGAAGCTGGGCAATTAATGTAAATGTGTCACACCCCTTCATAAAACTGCTGAAACGACATGAAAATGCTTGCTGTTTGCAATATTCGGAATTTAATAAACCCTAAGGTCTGCATAATTTGGTTGTTTTAAGGACCTGTGACTGTGACTGTACTGCATAGGAGACTAGCGGATCTTTCACTAGTACATGATTCGTCAGCCATGAGCTCCAAGACTATGAACTTCACTTCTTGTAACCTTCATTTTTCTCTACCCTGTTACATAATATACAAGCACACTCTTCCACAATCGGATCATGACGATTTGTGACATTCAGGATTTGACGTATGCTGTGAAGTGTCTAAGTTCACCTTGAACTTGCAGGGTGCACATGAGTTGATGAACACTTGCAGAAAAAGACAAGAGGCTTGCTTGTTATAGGTTATTACTATTTCTTTGGTAGCTTTTGCTTATTTTCCTATGTATTTTTCATTAGGGTAGCTTTAGTGTAATCTATTTCATCTTACGTCTTCATTTATTTGCAATGATTTCATGGATTTTGTTGGTTTGGTTCGTTAGATGTAGATCGCACTTGCTTATATCCAAGTGTGATTTGACGTGATGATTTGTTTGCTGGTAGTGAAGGAACAGAACTACTTTCAGTGATTAGATTCTGAATTACGTTTTCTGTCTGGTTCAGGTTGTGTTGGAGACATGTGGTTATACACAAATGGCAAACATAATCTCGTTTGCTCTAATGATATTCTGAATAGGTGGTTAAAGGTATGTACAATGGCGACGGTAGAAACTTACCGCGTTTCGTTTGGTCTGGTAGAAAACTTTATTGTTATGTAGGGGAATATGATGATTATTTTGGGAAATATGTATCCGTCTAAGTAACAGCCGTTTGAGTAGAATGGTTTCTTACCCAGTATTATTTCAAACAGAAAGTATGTTGCCCCAAAGGAGACACCTGTTTGAATTACCACATACGGGCAAACGAGTACAAGAGACATGTAGTATTTCCACAGAGTGTATGTGGATCTGCATTTGTATGTGAACGAAGGTCTTAGTACTGCAGTCAGGCACACTGTCTAAAGGAGACACATGTTGAAAAGCTGCTGTTTAGGAAGTCCTTTCCACTGTAAAACAAGTGATGTCAGGAGTCATGGATGTGGCAAGGCATTACTGAATGGAAAATGGGGGTCGTCGTTGCATGAATAAAATGCAGAGCCATTTTGTGTATGTATGTTCAGTACGGCTCCTGGTAGTTACAGCGTTGGGATGCTGCGGTACTGTAGCTGTTAATTAAAACTCGACGTATAGAACAGCAATTCAGATTTTGCGAAGAGCTTCAATAATATCAACCGTGCTACTGCTCCTATGCTGAGAATTTGTGTAGGTAGTGTATAAGTGAACCCTTCGCTGTATGTCGACCTCGATAGACAAATGAGTTAAGTACGATATATACAGTAAATCATACAGTGATTCCCTGAAATTAATAAAATTCTAAAAAAACAAAAGCTCATATTGAGTTGAAACTTTCTGGCAGATTAAAATGTATGCCGGACCGAGACTCGAAGTCTGGACCTTTGCCTTTCGCGGGCAAGTGCTCTACCAACTGAGCTACCCAAGCACGACTCACGTCCCCTCCTCGCAGCTTTGCTTCTGCCACTACCTCGTCTCCTACCTTCCACACTTTACAGAAGCTCTCCTGCGAACCTATCAGAGCTAGCACTCGTGAAAGAAAGGAGCTTGGGTAGCTCAATTGGTAGAGCGCTTGCCCGCGAAAGGCAAAGGTCCCGAGTTCGAGTCTCGGTCTGGCACACAGTTTTAATCTGCCAGGAAGTTTCATATTGAGTTGATGGAATTTCAAGTAGAAGTTCCTCCACCTTGAGATTAGATTTGTGTTTGTTACGAAATGCATTTAACTTGTAACTGATTTTTGATAATGCTTCTTAATTTGATTTCTCTCACTGATTGTTGGTGTGTAGTACAGTAAAGATGTAACACGTAGACGAATAACTATAGCAATGATAATGCTTTCATGATTGCAATGATTTTAAATCTAAAGAGAAAACTATCTCCTATGCACATAATTAGCTTGCCACATTTGGAAAACTTTGCTGTTCTCGAGCAAATTTTAGTATATCAGGAAAAGACTACAGCACACATAAAGTGACTTGTGTAACTTCAAAACTAAATAAGGAAATAATTCTCCTCCACTAGACTTTGCATTCGCCGTAGCAAAACTAACCAAAATATCCTCCACCTCCCCTCCCCCGCCACCTCACCAGCTTTGAGAAATGTCTACTATATCTGTATCTACTGACACTTTTAGCAGTAACTACTGTTTCCCCACGCAAGACAAAACAGAGTTGCAGTTTATCTCAACAACAGTTTATCTGAACAACAAAGCAGGTAAAAGCTGGGCAAATTAACCTAAAAAATGCGTTCTCTCCTGGCGGAAATATTCATGGATTCTCACTATGCATCATGCAGTTTAGCAGTAATGGTATCGCAAATACATTTCATATAAGAATACTTTTTACACCATTTTAGCAAATGTGGCAAGCTTTTGAATTAATATGAAACATTCGTAAAGCGTTAGCAGCCAATTTATAATACGCTTAGTGTCATCAGTCACCAAGAATTACTACATTTTAATACTGAGTTTACTATTATAGATTTTTAACTATATCATCCCACCAGAAATCAGCTACAGGGCTGAACACAGGAGAAATGTATTCTGAGCAGGTGGAGAATTCAATTTATGAAAATGTGCGTTCCAAACGAATTTTTGTTTGGAAGTATAATATAGCCTGTGCCAGATCCGGATAAAGAAAATATTCGAGAATATCATCTGAGGTGCTACACAAAATTCAATTATAGATTCAAGATGCTGAATAAATAGGTAGAGGTATTAGAAAGGAGAGAAAAAAGTTTCAGGAACAAGTTAATAGACGACAGAAGGAATAAATGGAGCATCTCATAAGTCGTCTTAGAATAGCTTGTCCCCCAGGAAGCTGTAGGTTGGGAAAAAGTGTAGGTGCGAGTACGAAATACAATAAAAACATATTAACGAGTTCATTGGGTGTAGTATATTTATTCTTATATGCGAAGATATTTTGCCACGTTTAGTTAATAATATATGTACTAATCTCCAAGGGAATTCCCATTCTAAACGTTACCCATTTTCTCTCTTTCGTGTTATTTGGTCTGTTCGTCAGTGGACACTTGTAGGTGAATTATATTGTCTTCCAGCGAGACATATGGTACAACAATACTCATCTGAATCAGCTCTGATTTTAACTTTTTACTTTATCGTATTTTTCTCTGTCCTACTTAGGTGACTGAGCACTAAGCATCACACAGTTTCATTTCTGTAAAAATCTTGCACAGTGTCGTCTATAAAGCTGATGGAACAGTCCTTCAGTGGCCTTACGATTCTCGATGACTAATGGGCCCACAGGAGCCAAGAACTGACAACACGGCCATGGACTGCCTTGTGTAGAAATATTTCAGCAGAATCTAAATAACCAAACCTATAGAACTACTTCTTGGTCCTCATAAAATTTGTTCACTAACTTAGTGGTTAATGTACTTTTGTCCACATATCTCTTTAAATTATGTTTCCACCAGCTGTTGATGTTGATAGAACATCTTCCTGATGATTCAGATGAGGCCATGTCGCCGGCCGTTGTGACCGTGCGGTTCTAGGCGCTACAGTCTGGAGCCGCGTGACCGCTACCGTCGCAGGTTTGAATCCTGCCTCGGGCATCGATGTGTGTGATGTCCTTAGGTTAGTTAGGTTTAAGTAGTTCTAAGTTCTAGGGACTGATGACCACAGATGTTAAGTCCCATAATGCTCAGAGCCATTTGAACCATTTGAGGCCATGACGATGTTCCAATACTTTCTGGAAACAGACTTCAAATCATTATGTTTAAGAAAAGTTTCATGTTTCAGCTTTATTAAGGAATGATATTTACAATATTTCGAACTTATATAATTATCTTCGCCCCATATTTTCCGACAGTTATGTTTTAATTAATGATGTTCTAAACCAGTTCGGTTCGATTTAGTTTTCAGTAGGGAGAGCTAACAGGTAAATGGAGAACATATAAATCCTCCTACATACACAAAAAAAGTTTTTGCTTTTACAGGTAACTGCAACTCTTGTTCAGTGAAGTTTTAGAAAACTGAGTTATTACACTACTGGCATTTAAAATTGCTACACCAAGACGAAATGCGCAAAATAAACGGGTATTCGTTGGACAAATGTATTATAATAGAACTGACATGTGATTACATTTTCACACAATTTGGGTGCATGGATCCTGAAAAATCAGTACCCAGAACGACAAACTCTGGCCTTAATGACGTCCTTGATACGCCTGGGCATTGAGTCAAACAGAGCTTGGATGGCGTGTACAGGTACAGATGCCCATGCAGCTTCAACACGATACCACAGTTCATCAAGAGTAGTGACTGGTGTATTGTGACGAGCCAGTTGCCCGGCCGTTATTGACCAGACGTCTCCAATTGGTGAGAGATCTGGAGAATGTGCTGGCCAGGGCAGCAGTCGAACATTTTCTGTATTCAGAAAGGCCCGTACAGGACCTGCAACATGCGACCATGCATTTTCCTGCTGAAACGTAGGGTTTCGCAGGGATCGAGTGAAGGGTAGAGCGACGGGTCGTAAACACCTGAAATGCGAACAAGAGGTGAGTGAGACGTGTAACCAATGGCACCCTATACCATCACGCCGGGCGGTACGCCAGTATGGCGATGACAAATACATGCTTCGAATATGCGTTCACCGCGATGTCACCAAACACGTATGCGACCATCATGATGCTGTAAACAGAACCTGCATTCATCTGAAAAAATGACGTTTTGCCATTCGTGCACCCAGGTTCGTCGTTGAGTACACCATCGCAGGCTTTCCTTTCTGTGATGCAACGTCAAGGGTAACCGCAGCCATGGTCTCCGAGCTGATGGTCCACGCTGCTGCAAACGTCGTCTAACTGTTCGTGCAGATAGTTGTTGTCTTGCAAACGTCCCCATCTGTTGACTCAGGGATCGAAAGGTGACCGCACGATCCGTTACAGCCATACGGATAAGATGCCTGTCATCTCGACTGCTAGTGATACGACGCCGTTGGGATCCAGCACGGCGTTCCGTATTACCCCCCTGAACTCAACGACTCCATATTCTGCTAACAGTCATTGGATCTCGTCCAACGCGAGCAGCAATGTCGCGATACGATAAACCGCAGTCACGATAGGCTACAATGCGACATTTATCAAAGTCGGAAACGTGATGGTACGCATTTCTGCTCCTTACACGAGGCATCACAACAACGTTTCACCAGGCAACGCCGGTCAACTGCTGTTTGTGTATCAGAAATGGGATGGAAACTTTCCTCATGTCAGCTCTCACAGCATCTTCTTCCTGTCGGTTAAATTTCGTTTCTGTAGCACGTCTTTTTCATGGTGTAGCAAATTTAATGGCCAGTAGTGTATTTTCTCAAGCAGAAAAGTGATAATGAAAATGTATGCTTGCCCAAGATTTGAGATATCCCTTATACCTGGAAGGAGCCCTAAACGACTTGTTACCTCCATGTTTTGTCCGGCACAGACTGCTTTCGGGAGATGTGCAATTAATTGTCGCTTTCGACGTTACGAGTACAAGTTGCAGGATGGTATTTTTCATAAAAACAAGGAAAACATAAAGTTAAACGGCACCCGCTGGAATGAATAAATGCTATGTTTTCGCATACGCAAGGTCTTTTGTGGTTTTCCTTGCAAAAACAAACCTCGTTAACATTTCCAGATACCTCTCTATCAGACAATAATTTGGAAGCAAACCATGCATAACGCAGTATTTCCTTAAATGTCGGCGCTGATAATTGGTCATGCAGTATCGACTGTATTTTAATAGCGTCTTCACGAGAAGCAATTTCTCGTTCTCTTTTGATTAAATACGAACAATTTTGAAGATACGGACAAGCATCCATTTTCAATATCAATTTATGCGTTTGGTCGTTTACAAGTCGATAGTTATGAATATTATATTATTTGTGATATAAAAATTTGTACACTGCCAAATAACACTATTTATTGAACAAACGAACGGTAAGGTACCACTTAAACATATACCAATGACTGTTAGTTAAACAAAAAATATTACAAACACATTAAATACAACAAAACATAACATATTCAGTCTTCCTTTCTATTTGGTCGATGCATGGGAACGTGGATAAGGGTGTTGCATCATGTGACAGGTAGGCATGGCACACCCCAACTTTGAGTGAGGTCGAGGAAGACGCTGCGGAGATAACCGCAGTGTGCTATGAGCGGTGACAACTGTGTACCAGAAGTCAAGGACTGTATGCGGACCACTCTGAAAGAGGTCCTCGAAACAAGATTAGTGTATGGTGCTTAGCAAGAGGGTAGTGAAATGTCTGGGGCAACAACAAGAAATCCGGGGTTACTATCGTTGGCAGTTCGCGGAGGTAAAAGCCCACGATTCGTTGGACGAGGAGCCATACGTTTTGTTTCAGGGCGCACGTAAGACGGTTTTAATAATGAGGGTATGGAATTGGTGGCCGGGAGACCCCTCGCGGGGCGGTTCGGCCGCCGCTCCACAAGTTCTTTAACGCCACTACGGCGACTTGCGAATGAGTGAGGTTGAAATGATGATGAAACACACACAACACCCGGTCATCTAGCCATTCGGCTGCGGGCGCTTCATGATAAAAATGGCCACGCAAAGGTACATATTTGACGACCGAAATTATCTTGCGATTTTCTCAATAACGTTTGAGAAGTGCGCGCTACTGCTTGCACATTTTGTCGTCCTCATGGAGTACTATGAGTGTGCGAAGTTTGCAGTAAATCCGCTTTCCAAACTTCGTGTCCTCCCCTTGTGAGTAATTTGCAGCAACTGGCCTAATGATCATGAGAGAGGCAATCAGTCAGTAGAGTAGACTCTTACGGACATAAGTTGAATTTCACTTTTATTTGGTGGATTTAAACTTGAGTGACACCACAGTCGACAGCGCATCTCACACAAATGTTCTAGACTGTCTACAAAGCGACACTTGAACATGTCTTTGTCAACAGTGATAGTCACAGCCACAAAAAAAAAAACATTTTCTGGGCAGGAAAAAGAAAAATCCGGTAGATGCTCACCGATTACAGATCAGCAAGAGGGCAGCTAGAATCAGGTCCTCAGACTGATGCGATGACCCCGCCAAGCACCATGCCGTTCCGTGTCCAGACGCTGTTCGCTGTGTCTCCGGTGTACGCCCTCTTTCACGGCGACATCAGGACTACCCCTCCCCGGCAGGTGCCTCTGGCCCGTGCCGCGCCGGCCCAGGGAAGATCACGTCTGACGTACAAATCAGCCGGCACACACTAGCCTTCCGTGCACTCCCTCCAGTCTACAGCTGTCAGAATCGTTCCACTCTGGGATTGCGCACGGCTTAACAACAGGTTTCATGTTACCGCGTCTCTCTCGACGACAGACTGTCCAAAGTGTCTCAGGAATCTGAAGATCAAAACGGAACGTATCAAATACATGATGTCTGCCTGGTCGTGGCTAGGCTGTGGATGTGCCTTCACATTTCCATTTGGGCAGCTTTAGAAGGGATGAAACGTTCCTGACATGTGTATTACTGAGGTATTAAGTATAATTAGTATAAGACTTGAAAAAGTAGTGGAGGATAATCTGGGCGAGGAGCATTTTGGCTTTAGACGAAATTCGGGCACCAGAGATGCAATGGGGCTCCTACGAATCTTGGGAGAAAGGTTTATTGAAAAAGGAATAGACCTATATATGTGCTTCATCGATCTAGAAAAGACATTTGCAAAGTGATTTGTGAGAAGCTGCCGACTATAATGAGGGAAAGGACAGTGGACTGGAAAACGAGAAGAGTTGTAAACTCAGCATATCTTAATCAAAAAGTTTCAATTAAAGAGAGAGGAGAAAGTACAAACTGGACCGGTCTAGGAAAAGGAGTAAGACAAGGATGCTATCACCTGCTCTTTTCAACCTCTACTTGGAAAATATGATTGACCAATGCTCATTAGATGACAAAGGCGTAGGAATTGGAAGAAGAAGAGTAGGGTGTTTGAATTTGCTGATGACATGGTCCTTCTAGCCATAGGGGAAAAAGAATTACAGTATTTGGTGGACACCACTGAAAGTAAAGGAAAATAAATATGGAACGAAAATTAACACAAATAAAACAAAAGTATTGGCACTAGGAGGAAATAAGGAAATAAAAATTACGCTGAATAGAGAAATACTAGAAGAGGTGCAAAATTTTAAGTATATTGGAAGCAGGATAGGCACCGACTGGAAGTGTACCACAGAAGTAAAACAAAGATAGCAATGGCAAAAGAGGCGTTCTATAAGAAAAGGAGAATTTTCTGCAGCGGTCTGGAAAGGGAACTCGGGAAGAGACTCATAAAATGTCTTGTATGGACTGTACTTCTAAATGGCGCTGAAACATGGACTATGAGGAAGAAAGACGGAGAAAGGCTGGAGGCTTTTGAGATCTGGACGTGGCGGAGAATGGAAAGAATAAGTTGGATGGACACAGTAAAAAAGTAAGAGGTATTGAGTAGAGTGGGAGAGAAAACACAGTTACTAGATGTAATAAAGAGAAGAAAGAGACATTGGATTCGGCATATATTAAGAAAGAATGACGGACTGATAAAAACAGTTTTAGAAGGTTATGTAGAAGGGAAAAGGAAGCGAGGAAGGAAGAGATTCCAGATACTGGATGACATGATGGACAGTACAACATACAGCAGCCTGAAGAAGGAAGCAATGGATCGCAGAAAATGGAGAGACAAAAGACTTGTTAATATAGCAGATAACTGATGATGATGAGGTGACATCCAATGACTGGTCCACGTTCAACGTCACTGAGCTCTCTACTGTCAACACAAGACTCCCCGACTCTTTCTACAGTTGAGCGTCCGGCTCTAGTGATAAGTAGCTGTCAGTTCCACGATACATAGGGATTTGTGGATAAATTTGATAAGGTAGCATCTACGAGGGCTATCCACAAAGTACATTACGTTTTGGAATTAAAAATAAATAAAGTATTGGAATTTTTTTATTAAATACAGATGACAGCCACACTTAAATACTACGTTTCTACATAGTTGCCATTTCAATTAAATCACTTATCGTAGAAATGGACGAGCTTGGAAATTTCTTCGTCGTAAAATTCGGCCGCCTGAGCCTTCAACCGCGTGGTTAATCAGTAACCCGGTAGAAATACGATTTCTGTGGATTTACTGGAAAGAGGCACTACAATAAACTCTCAAAAGTATTGCCAAACTCTGCACAACTTCAGAAGAGCAATACAAAACAAGCGTAGGGAAAAGTTGGGCTCAAAGATCTTGCTGATTCACGACAACGCCCGGGCCCACACGGCAAATACCACTCGTGAAGTTCTCGAATCTTTTAAGTGGGAGTTGTTTCCTCATCCGCCGTACAGTCCCGACCTGGCACAGAGCGACTTCCACTTATTCCCAGCAATGAAGAAGTGGTAGGCTATGCAGAGTTTTGATGACGACGCACAGTTTCAAGAAGAGGTGACCACGTGGTTGAAAGCGCAGGCGGCCGAATTTTACGACGAAGGAATTTCCTAGCTCGTCCATCGCTACGATAAGTGCCTTAATTTAAATGGCAACTATGTAGAAAAGTAGTATTGAAGTGTGGCTTTCATCTGCATATAATAAAAAAATTCCAATACTTTATTTATTTTTAATTCCAAAACGTAATGTACTTTATGGATAGCCCTCGTATGTATCGCTCGTGTGACCTGAAGTCCCCCAATTCTCTTACTCGTGACTGCTCAGGCACCTAATTTCAGCATCTGCTGCCCGATTATATAATTTTACCCGATCAATTTATTACTTATTGCTCTCTGAGTTTGGTGTTTGCTAAGAAGTAGTCCATACCTGCACTGTTCCTAATGCGGTAAGTTTATGTTCATGCTTGAAGAAGACAACGCCTAGGTTTCTGACAAAGGTCTTTGGGACACAGTGTGTACAAGGGAGCGCGTCATTTTACGATCAGAAATGATGCTTCCAGAGAACCGAGTGTCTCTTTTACGAGAAGGACCTACAGGACTTATGACAATGGTAACCTCAGGGAGAAAGTGGGCTTAGCGGCTATGGCGGAGTGAGCGTCTCTATGTGTGTGTGTGTGTGTGTGTGTGTGTGTGTGTGTGTGTGTGTGTGAGAGAGAGAGAGAGAGAGAGAGAAAGAGAGAGAGAGAGAAAGAGAGAAAGAGAGAGAGGTAACGTGGCTGCGGTCTGGGTCTCTTCATATCTTGCGCTTTACGAGCCAAGTTATAACGGCAGTAAAGGAGAAGTTATCTGCTCGCCGTACATCCTCCCGCGTTTAGCGCCGTGGAAAAACGCCATTGATACGCGCGCGACCCGCTACTATTTACACAGAACTCCAATAACGAGTGGGCCGCGCAACTTCCGTGGGCCACAGCTTAGTTTCAGCGTCCGTAAATGGACGTATTATTCACCTCGGGTCGATCCTCTAGCCTGGATTACACGCGTAGCCCGCCCAGGTAGCGGCAGACTCCGAAATCGGCGGCGGGCTTCTACTTCGGTACGTGAGCGGTTTGGCAAGGTGGCACGGTGATCGATTGTCAATCGTGTGGCTCGAGGAGAGTTTCCATTGCTTCTGTTACTTTGTTCTGCTGTTCCGCAGTCCGAGTGAGCGATCCACAAAAGTGTCTCGAGAGCAGGTGCTGCGATTACAGCAAATGCTGTAGGAGCTGCTTTATGACGCTAGTCCTGTCTGACATCTTTATCTGTACGCCGCAAGTCACCTCCTAGATGTGTGACAAAGAGTACTTGTGGTACCACCGTGTCTTCCCTCCATTCCTGTCGCATTCTCCAATGCAGCGTGGTAATACTATCGGTGAAACTGGATATAAGTTCAAATTTCTCTTTCTCGTCGTGACATACGAGAGACGCATGTGGTCGAATTTTCTCGGAACGTGCGTGAGCTGTTTTACTGCTCAAGTTACGTACTAGAGAAGCCAAAATTGAAATTTCATCACAGCTTCTCAAAGAACATGGGAAGCTGGGGATCTTTGCTGATGGACAAACTCGTGGTTGGTACATAATTTTAATTTCAACTAGGAAACTAATTTCATTATTACAGAACCAGAGTAACAATATAAAAATTTAATTCGGACATTTGTCCTCTTAAGAAAATATACAACTGACTTTAACCGTCTGCCCACCCCCCCCTTTTTTTAAGAAAAAATAAAAATGCAATTACCAAAGATCTAATCTTTAGATCTCGGCCGTTTGCCCTTCACCAAACTTAGAAATACTATGTGATTAGATCATGAATTAATGTAACAAACAGTATCTTAAAGATCTGATTGTGAAAGGACCGTCCGCAGCTCGTGGTCGTGCGGTAGCTTTCTGGCTTCCCACGCCCGGGTTACCGGGCTCGATTCCCGGCGGGGCCAGGGATTTTCTCTGCCTCGTGATGACCGGGTGTTGTGTGATGTCCTTAGGTTTGTTAGCTATAAGTAGTTCTACGTTCTAGGGGACTGATGACCATAGATGTTAAGTCCCATAGTGCTCAGAGCCATTTTGTAAAAGGACCACAGACAGTCACCATCATAAACAAACTATCAAGCTCATTGCTTAAATAACCAAATTTACACAACACTAATGACTCACTGTGAGTTACTTATGAAAAGATCTCGTCCGTCTCGGCGGACAGGCCGGATATTTAACTACAATATGAAAGCGCGGCTTATACACGGCGGTACTCATAACAAGCGAGTACAAAGCAACCGCCCATCAATTTCGAAGATGATCAGGTTGCAAACCAGGGAAGAAAACACGCCGAACACAAACACACACACACGATCTCAGCCTGCCCGCCAAGGTCACAAACACCATCTGCCCCACATACCAGACCATTTCTGCAAAAGCAAATAATTCACGTGGCAGACGAATTCAACTCGTGATTCACCTTTTTCAAGACCATCCAGGCTTACTAACAACGTGACTATCTGTAACATAACTGAAAACCAAACTGAGAGACTCACCTAACAGAAGAACAATTAAAATTACACCGACTTAACTGAAGCTCAGCCATTCGTGTTAAAAGAAAGTCCAAAACTGGGCGAAGAGAACACTAATTAACACACTACATAAAATTAACACTGCAAGGAACCTTTAAAACAAGCAGTAAAACTCAATTTCCTTTTGCATTTGCCGAAATAATTAGACTACGTTGCGCGCAAAGAACGCTTCGAAGCCTTAGTAACTTCCGTATAACACTCTCTTATTCAAAACCATCATTAACTGATCTCCGGTAGATACAACATGCCACCATAAGTTTCACAAGTCTTCACAGGTTAACAGCATAAAATGAATCATACGTAAGTTCGCCGACCGGAGTGAGGGAGTGGTTCTAGGTGCTACAGTCTAGAACCGCGCAACCGCTACGGTCGCAGGTTCGAATCCTGCCTCGGGAATGGATGTGTGTGATGTCCTTAGGTTAGGTAGGTTTAAGTAGTTCTGAGTTCTAGGGGACTGATGACCTCAGAAGTTAAGTCCCATAGTGCTCAGAGCCATTTGAACCATACGTAAGTTTATGCTTCCAGTTACGCGATGAGGAGATGTCTAGCATGAGATGACGGACCCGCAACCATTTCGCACGCAAACGCGTCGACTAATCAGCACCGTACACCCAGAGCGCGGCAAAATGGCGAGGATGGCGAGGCCGACGCACAGCGGATCGAGACGAGGGCCTGCCTTCATAACATGTTGCCTAGTTGATTTCCTACCGGTGAGAGACGCCCGCCACACGCCAAGCCGAAAACCTAAGGCGGAACAGTCAGAGATACAAGACCAGACGAGTGTCGATATCAGTTACGCAAGTGGAGCATAAATAGAGCCAGTCGCCACGGCTGCGTGCGGTCTCGAAATTTCGTCAATAAACCCCTCCGTGATGAAGAATACCTCAATGGCAGCGTCAGCCACTGAGGTTTGTATAGAATAGCTTTTTGTATTGCTCTCGAGTCGTGTAACACATCACGTGACCAGACGAGCCGGTCGTCGTTGGATCTTTTCTGTCTCTTCTATTTATTCTTCAGGGTAAGCGTCTCAGATTGACCAACAGTACTCGTGAATCGGTCGAATGAGTGTCTTGAAGGGAACTTCTTTCCTGAATGAGTTACACTACCTTATCTTTCTGCATACCAAGCGGGATGTCTGAGCACCCGAACGTAATTATTTTATTATTTGTAGATGTTTGAAAAATTTTATATCTTTAAGACTATCTGACATTATTAAACTGTCCCCGCTACACTCCAGCGTTATTGAATTTGTTAAGTAAATTTATCTATATAAATAATAATATATAGGCTGCAGTGTGCAGAGATTACTTTTCCAGTGATTGCCCTGCCACATACTCTTAGACCATAGTACCAAGTGGTTATAACTAATATGCAGCTAATATGCTCGCAGATGTCCAATGTGGGCTGTAATCATCGTGTAGCAGAGGAAATTTTAAGATGTGGTAATGCATTAAGGTGGAACTGATTTCTGCTAAGAGAAAACCTAATTCTGGCCACCAGATAGAAATCTGGCTCTGTAAATGCAAGAAAGATGTCCAAAAATGTTTCCGTATCTAATGGTTTAGGAACGGGATGTCAAACAAGTGAGAAAGACATAATGTTGGTTTTATTATTAACCGCCACTTTACAGTTTGTCCAATATGAGCACCAGAGACGTCGATGAGATTCTGCATCCGTAAAACGATGCCGTGAACAGTTGCTCGCTGCAGTTCTGTTTGAATCTGAGCAACAGCAAACAGATAGAGACCCAATGTGTCCCCGCTAAAAGAGTCATAGGTATCCCCAAGTCAGACGTCACTTAGTTTCACATCGAGTGATCTTGGAGTTCAGGCTAGTGGAAAACCTCTGGAGATAATATCTTCGTGAAAGACTGCATTCAGAAGACCTTTGACTGCGCGAGTGATATGGAGTGTAGCCCTGCCTTGCATGAAAACGGTGGTTTCCACATAGCTGCGCTCTTCCATAGCACCAATCACAAGCAGTACAAGAAGGTGGCGATAATATGCTGACGTTACAAGACACCAGGCAGGTCTTCTGGGTGTATTCTCTTTAAATAATCGTCCATGTTTCACTTCCATACATGGCTACACTCCATACAAATACTTTCAGAAACGACTTCCTGACACTTAAATCAATATTCGATGTTAACAAATTTCTCTTCTTCAGGAACTCTTTCCTTGCCATTGACAGTCTACATTTTATATCCTCTCTACTTCGACCATCATCAGTTATTTTGCTCCCCAAATAGCAAAATTCCTTTACTACTTTAAGTGTCTCATTTCCTAATCTAATTCCCTCAGTATCACCCGACTTAATTCCACTACATTCCATTATCCTTGTTTTGCTTTTGTTAATGTTCATCTTATACCCTCCTTTCAAGACACTGTCCCTTCCCTTCATCTGTTCTTCCAAGTCTTTTTCTGTCTCTGACAGAATTAGAATGTCATGGGCGAACCCTCAAAGTTTTCTTTTCTGCTCCACGGATTTTAATACCTACTCCGAATTTTTCTTTTGTTTCGTTTACTGCTTAATCAATATATAGATTGAATAGCATCGGGGAGAGCCTACAACCTTGTCTCACTTCCTTCCCAACCACTGCTTCCCTTTCATGTCCCTCGACTCTTATGACTGCCATCTGCTCTCTGTACAAATGGTAAATAGCCTTTCGCTCCCTGCATTTTACCCCTGCCACCTTCACAGCTTCAGAATGCTGCGGCTCGAGATCCATTACAAGCCGTAACTCTTGGACACAGCGAACATAGCTGAGTATGGCCTGTTCGTCACGTAGGCATCACGTACTGCCGCGTGACACACACACAATGCTTGAGAGTACTGGAAACTTGTAGAACAAGTGATGCCGGATGCACCATCGCCCACAAAAAGGCTAGCCGCCATAGTGTTGGGCAGTGATGGAGCAGCTGGTCAGTCGGTCAGATGTGGTTTAGCTTGAGTTATGATGCTGTGAGATTGTAGTGCAGTGCTGCATAACCATGAGGGGTCATAGACACATTTCTATGTAGTCAACACGTAGTCGGGTGCGCTATATTGGGACTTAGACACAGGGAGCTATGAGAAGTTAGACTAAGAAGGCAATTAGTAGACTTTGTATATAGAAATGATAATAAAACGGATGTGCCAGGGGTGCTTCCAGTGTACATCTCCTCATGCAATGATTTATGATTGCATCCCGTGTACCCTGAGATCCCAACCGAGTTCCGTATTCTAACTCACCCTACAGCCCTCTTTTCAGTGGAGCAAGTGCACAGAAGACAGCCCACGACCACGAGGTCTCCTGCCATGTAAATTCTTTGACGTGCATTCTTGCAGTCCTTCCTCCCCCTCTCAGGACTCGTCAGTGGGACACGACAGAGCGGACCGAGAATAAAGTTGTTTGTGAATCTACACCAGGCACCATTTATTTACTTACGGTGAGGGCAATGGCTCTTCGTGCCAAGCACACGGATTAACAGTACCTCAAATTCGGCTGTTCTGTGTATTCACTGCGGTATCGCATACTGATTCCCCTCCAGGAGCGTCATGGCAAAGGAACGTAAGTTTTCGACTTAACGCCAGTAGCTGTTGTGCAGAATCTGACGCATTTTATTCAGTATGAGAGTCAACAAATGGCGCTGCTACTTGATATGATGAATCGCTACCTGACGGTGCAGATGACTCCATACAAGGTGCCAGCCCCTATGGCTGCGCCACCAGCTGCATAAGGGAGGCGTTTTCATGAAATTTACGAGGTGGAGGAAGATTGGCCAGATTACCTTCTACAGCTCAACAGACACATTGCAGTGCATCGCATGCAACATACTAAAAAATTCTTATTTGTTGACAACGTTAGGAGTGATTATTTATCGGCTATGCGCAAAATTGTTTCCGACGTCCTACCCCGAACTCGTAGAATACGAGAACCTATTGCAGGCGCTTAAATAGTGTTATGAGGCAGGGTGCAACTGGCAGCTGCCCGTTACAGATCTCTGGGCTGCATAAGCAACAAGGATAGACATGAATGAGTGTGCGCTGATATGAAACTTCCTGGCAACTTAAAACTGTGTGCTGGACCGAGACTCTAAGTCGGAACCTTTGCCGTTCGCGGGCAATTGCTCTACCAACTGAGCTACCCAAGCACGACTCACTGCCCCCTCCTCACAGCTTTACTTCTACCAGTACCTCGTCTCCTACCTTTCAAACTTAACAGAAGCTCTCCTGCGAACGTAGCATAACTAGCTCTCCTGAAAGAAAGGATATTGCAGAGACATGGCTTAGCCACAGCCTCGGGGATGTTTCCAGAATGAGATTTTCACTCTGCAGTGGAGTGTGCGCTGATATGAAACTTCCTGTCAGATTAAAACTGTGTGCCGGACCGAGACTCGAACTCGGGACGAAAGGTCCCGAGTTCGAGTCTCGGTTCGGCACACAGTTTTAATCTGCCAGGAAGTTTCAAAGATAGACATGCCATCAATGTGTGACTGAACTGCAATGTCATATTTGACAGGGTAGATTAAAATGTGACTCTGACAAATACTACAGTGACGCGATGATTCTTGATCCATCACGCACACTGTAGCTGATTCTGGACTTAGAGAACAGAATCTTAAATTTCTGGACTCTTCTTCTACTGCTTTCTGCAGATTCAAAAATATAAGAATTCCTGTGAAAGTGCAACAGACAGTTTTGAGGTAAGGCCTGTTTGTTCTGTAGATGGCCGCAACAGACAGGGCTCAAGGCCTCGCAACCGTCTTCCAAACAGTACCTGGCCGGGCAAAGCCATGTCACTCATATCAAGACATGTCACATCTGGCACAGGGTGTGAAGTCGTGTCGTCTTTGTAATATGCCGTATAATCGGCGATCTTGCCCACCACGTAAATAACTTGCTTTTTCGTGGCAAATGGGAACTTGTGCAGTCTGTGTTCTTACCCATTTATGCTACTCTTTCACGCAAGTGTCAGTCACAAACAGTGTGTTTTGTGTTTTCAAAGCCCCACTTTGTCGTTAGTGTGAGACACCAGTGCAGCAAGGGTTCAGGGAAGTCTTCCAATTCGTTAGCAGTGCTATGTGAAGATAATCTTTTTGGGTCTCTTAATAATGCGGGACGGTCAGTCTGTTTGTAAACTGACGTGGGTGTCTCAGTGATTTTGCTCAGCCACAGCACTTACGAATTGATTGCAAAACCTATGTTGTGCACATCGAGGCATATGCTGATTGTGTGTAATGAAAGACATCCTGCCTGCACTTCTAGCCTTCCTACAACTTACCGAAATTGGACGAAGACAGTGACATTCGCAGTGCTTTCCTCCAGACACAGTACTAACGATTTTGGTCTACACTCTTTTAATTTGCTTTGGTTAAGCATTCAGGGAAATGTACTTTATGTTTCTTCCTCTACCCCTGGGGACAGTGTTGCTAAGTTGAGTGCCGATTTTCAGGAGTTGTTTTCTGAGAGCTTGGGAAAGTCATTAATATTGTTGCCCTTGTCGTAATGGAGGAAACGCACAGCCACGTTTTGTTAGAGCTCATCCTGTACCGCCGGCTCTTCCAGAACAGATGGCTGAGGAACTTACTGCTTAGCAAGACAGTAGGGTCTTAGGATCTGTTACTACTAGTCAGTGTGTGTCCTTTCTTCTTATTTTAAACTAGCTGTCTGAAAACTCCAGTTGTGTGTCGAATTTAAGAAAACTGTGAGTCCTCAGACAGTCATTGACAGTTATCTCTTGCCACCATGTGGAAGAATTGGTGGATTAATTGCGTGCCGGTAGCTACATTTTCAAATTTGCTTGCTTGCAGATCCCTCTGGATGGGCAGTCGCAACAAATATTTCCTATTAACACTCAACTGTGTCTCTTCATATTTTTGAGATTGCCGTTTGACAGCAGTTCCACACCTGCCATATTTAAGAGCTTTCTGAAGCACCTGACTGCAAAAGGTCCTATTTGCTCAAATTATTTAGATAACATTGTCCTCTCAAGCTGCATACCTGAAAAACACATTAGCAATCTTCGTACTCACTTTCAAGTGAGTCTACAGCTGGTCACAAATGTTGTTGTTGTTGTTATCTTCAGTCCTGAGACTGTTTTGATGCACCTCTTCATGCTACTCTATCCTGTGTAAGCTGCTTCATCTCCCAGTATCTACTGCAACCTACATCCTTCTGAATCTGCTTAGCGTATTCATCTCTTGGTCTCCCTCAACGATTTTTACCCTCCACGCTGCCCTCCAATACTAAATTGGTGATCCCTTGATGCCTCAGAACATGTCCTACCAACCGATCCCTTCTTCTGGTCAAGTTGTGCCACAAACTTCTCCTCTCCCCAATCCTATTCAATACTTCCTCATTGGTTATGTGATCTACCCATCTAATCTTCAGCATTCTTCTGTAGCACCACATGTCGAAAGCTTCTATTCTCTTCTTGTCAAAACTATTTATTGTCAATGTTTCACTTCCATACATGGCTGCATTCCATACAAATACTTTCAGAAATGCCTTCTGACACTTAAATCTATACCAGGTGTTAACAAATTTCTCTTCTTCAGAAACGCTTTCCTTGCCATTGCCAGTCTACATTTTATATCCTCTCTACTTCGACCATCATCATATATTTGGCTCCCCAAATAGCAAAACTCCTTTACTACTTTAAGTGTCTCATTTCCTAATGTAATTCCCTCAGCATCACCCGACTTACTTCGACTACATTCCATTATTCTCGTTTTGCTTTTGTTGATGTTCATCTTATATCCTCCTTTCAAGACACTCTCCATTCCGTTCAACTGCTCTTCAAAGTCATTTGTTGTCTCTGACAGAATTACATTGTCATCGGCAAACCTCAAAGTTTTTATTTCTTCTCCATGGATTTTAATGCGTACTCCGAATTTTTCTTTTGTTTTCTTTACTGCTTGCTCAATATACAGATTGAATTACATCGGGGACAGGCTACAACACTGTCTCACTCCCTTCCCAACCACTGCTTCTCTTTCAAGTCCCTCGACTCGTATAACTGCCATCTGGTTTCTGTACAAATTGTAAATAGCCTTTCGCACCCTATATTTTACCCCTGCCACCTGCAGAATTTGAAAGAGAGTATTCCAGTCAACATTGTCAAAAGCTTTCTCTTAGTCTACAAATGCTAGAAACGTAGGTTTGCCTTTCATTAATCTTTCTTCTAAGTCGTAAGGTCAGTATTGCCTCACGTGTGACAACATTTCTACGGAATCCAAACTGATCTTCCCCGAGGTCGGCTTCTACTAGTTTTTCCATTCGTCTGTAAAGAATTCGAGTTAATACACTCCTGGAAATGGAAAAAAGAACACATTGACACCGGTGTGTCAGACCCACCATACTTGCTCCGGACACTGCGAGGGGGCTGTACAAGCAATGATCACACGCACGGCACAGCGGACACACCAGGAACCGCGGTGTTGGCCGTCGAATGGCGCTAGCTGCGCAGCATTTGAGCACCGCTGCCGTCAGTGTCAGCCAGTTTGCCGTGGCATACGGAGCTCCATCGCAGTCTTTAACACTGGTAGCATGCCGTGACAGCCTGGACGTGAACCGTATGTGCAGTTGACGGACTTTGAGCGAGGGCGTATAGTGGGCATGCGGGAGGCCGGATGGACGTACCGCCGAATTGCTCAACACGTGGGGCGTGAGGTCTCCACAGTACATCGATGTTGTCGCCAGTGGTCGGCGGAAGGTGCACGTGCCCGTCGACCTGGGACCGGACCGCAGCGACGCACGGATGCGCGCCAAGACCGTAGGATTCTACGCAGTGCCGTAGGGGACCGCACCGCCATTTCCCAGCAAATTAGGGACACTGTTGCTCCTGGGGTATCGGCGAGGACCATTCGCAGCCGTCTCCATGAAGCTGGGCTACGGTCCCGCACACCGTTAGGCCGTCTTCCGCTCACGCCCCAACATCGTGCATCCCGCCTCCAGTGGTGTCGCGACAGGCGTGAATGGAGGGACGAATGGAGACGTGTCGTCTTCAGCGATGAGAGTCGCTTCTGCCTTGGTGCCAATGATGGTCGTATGCGTGTTTGGCGCCGTGCAGGTGAGCGCCACAATCAGGACTGCATACGACAGAGGCACACAGGGCCAACACCCGGCATCATGGTGTGGGGAGCGATCTCCTACACTGGCCGTACACCTCTGGTGATCGTCGAGGGGACACTGAATAGTGCACGGTACATCCAAACCGTCATCGAACCCATCGTTCTACCATTCCTAGACCGGCAAGGGAACTTGCTGTTCCAACAGGACAATGCACGTCCGCATGTATCCCGTGCCACCCAACGTGCTCTAGAAGGTGTACGTCAACTACCCTGGCCAGCAAGATCTCCGGATCTGTCCCCTATTGAGCATGTTTGGGACTGGATGAAGCGTCGACTCACGCGGTCTGCACGTACAGCACGAACGCTGGTTCAACTGAGACGCCAGGTGGAAATGGCATGGCAAGCCGTTCCACAGGACTACATCCAGCATCTCTACGATCGTCTCCATGGGAGAATAGCAGCCTGCATTGCTGCGAAAGGTGGATATACACTGTACTAGTGCCGACATTGTGCATGCTCTGTTGCCTGTGTCTATGTGCCTGTGGTTCTGTCAGTGTGATCATGTGATGTATCTGACCCCAGGAATGTGTCAATAAAGTTTCCCCTTCCTGGGACAATGAATTCACGGTGTTCTTATTTCAATTTCCAGGAGTGTATTTTGAAGCTGTGGCTTATTAAACTGATTGTTCGGTAATTTTCACATCTGTCAACACCTGCATTCATTCGGATTGGAATTATTATATTCTTCTTGAAGTCTGAGGGTATTTCGCCTGTCTCATACATCTTGCTCACCTGATGGTAGAGTTTTGTCATGACTGGCGCTCCCAAGGCCGTCAGTAGTTCCAATGGAATGTTGTCTACTCCGGGGGCCTTGTTTCGACTCAGGTCTTTAAGTGCTTTGTCAAACTCTTCACGCAGTATCGTATCTCCCATTTCATCTTCATCTACATCCTCTTCCATTTCCATAATATTGTCCTGAAGTACATCGCCCTTGTATAGACCCTCTATATACTCCTTCCACGTTTCTGCTTTCCCTTCTTTGCTTAGAACTGGGTTTCCATCTGAGCTCTTGATGTTCATACAAGTAGTTCTCTTATCTCCAAAGGTCTCTTTAATTTTCCTGTAGGCAGTATTCATCTTACCCCTAGTGAGATAAGCCTCTACATCCTTACATTTATCTTCTAGCCATCCCTGCTTAGCCATTTTGCACTTCCTGATCTCCTTAAATTCCCACCTTTTCAGTTTCTTTAGTTTTAATCTACAGTTAATAACCAATAGATTGTGGTCTGAGTCCACATCTGCCCCTGGAAATGTCTTACAATTTAAAACCCGGTTCCTAAATCTCTGTCTTACCATTATATAATCTATCTGATACCTTTTAGTATCTCCAGGTTTCTTCCAAGTATACAACCTTCTTTCATGATCCTGAAACCGAGTGTTACAAATGTAACAGACACAAATGTGTTTTTTTTCAGACTGAACTTGAGTACTTACGACATGTGATTAATATCCAGAGCGTTTACCCATTGAAATCACATTTGCCTGCCATCCGTGACCTCCCACTCCCACGCAAAGTGTGGAAAATACAGTCTCTCTTAGGTAAGCTCGAGTATTACATGCAATTTATTTCTAACGCCACTCAGTTCGAGGCTCCCTTTCACCGCTTCCACATGAAACAATGTTTCTTTTATTTGGTCGCAAGAGCGCCAGTCTGCTTTCCAGAAGCTGGAAGACGCTTTACTTAGTGATCGATGCTAAACCTGTGGTCTTCGCTGTGGATGTTTCCCGTTACGGCACAGGTGCAGTCTGTTTCATAAATTTGGTGCTATTGACAGGCCGACTGCTTTGCTCTGAAGTTCCTGAACAAGCTCAGTGTCATTATTGGCAAATTGAAAAGGAGGCTCTTATCATTGCCTATGGTGTCACTAAGTTTGACCACTATCTTTTTGGTAGAAAACTTTAGTTGGCGATTGGTCATAAACCTCTGCTATCTTTATTTAGCCCTTTTCAGTCAGTCCCGAAACACACAATGCAGAAGCTGCGGCGGTTGACTCTTCTCTTGCCAAATACCAGTATGAAGCTGTGAATTGGCCCACTTCTAAGCATGGCAACACAAATGGTGTTTATTATCTTCCTGCTGACCCTGATTCCATATTTGATGACTTCTCTGCTTCTTTTGCTACATTGGTGCACAAGACACAGATGTTTTGCATTGCTTTCCTCTCACTCACCAAAAAATTGCCTAGATCACAGCAGCGGATACTGATTTTGTTCGACTACAGTTCGTAGTTCCGTGGGTAATTGATGTTTTGCCCAGCACACACATTGCAGTTCACTAAGCTGTCATGTTGCTTCACGCTGGTCCTACGTTGTGGTTTCCCAGGCACTAAGGCTTGACATTCTTCGTTTGCTATACCAGGTTCAATGGGACATCGTTTGCACCAAGTAGTTGGCGTGACGTCACTGCGCTTGGTACGGTCTGGATGCACAAAGTGAACAGTTTGCCACCACCTCTGTCATTATTCACATCACAAGTGCACCATTCTACTCGCAATCCAACGGCGAAGCTGAACGCTGTGTACAAACATTTAAGCAACAAATGGGCAAACTTCGTGATTCCCACAGATGTGATCATCCTCTGTTGCTATTCTGTCTTCCTACCGCACCAAGTCATTCAGCAGATCATCGACAATGGAGTTGTAACATGGACGGTGCCGCCACACCTTGCTTGAGTTGCTACTGTGTGGATGTCTACCTCTTGCAGACAGGCAAGGTATTACACTCTGTCTTTTACAGATTGTATGGCGGAATAATTAGCAATGGTCAAAGGCATGAGAATGCAGAAGGCAATGGAAACCATAGAACTAAAGACACATGACGTGTATCTGGAGGACATGTGGCCTGTAATCGAAAAAGTTTCATGACGGTCTCTCAATAAGCAAAAGATTCTGGAATATTGCCCATGCAGATCTCCAGGAACGGGATTCCTTGGGGAGGGGGGGGGGGGGGAGTTGAGGGGGGATTGAATTACGGACGAGACGATAAAGTTCTATGGGTCGGGGCGTGGAATGTCGGAAGTTCTATTGCTCAGTCTAGATATAGTAAGCGTTAGTGAAGTAAAATGGATAGAAGACAAGGATTTCTGGTCATATGGGAATATAGTAACAGCAACATAAAATGGTATACTGAGAGTAGGATAGAAAGGTCAGATAGTGAGTTACTTGGAATAGTTAAATCATTGGGCGACTCTCATCAGAGTCAACAGAAAACGAACACTTACAACAATAGGTCAAGTATACACGCCTACTTCACAAGCAGAAGATGAGGACATTGAACGAATAATTCAGTACGTAACAGGAGACAAAAATATAATAGTCATGGGGGATTGGAATACGGTTCTAGGGGAAGGAGTAGAAGAAAGGGTTAGGGAGAAAATGGGGTTGGTAGTGAGAATGAGAGAGGAGAAAGGCTAGTTGACATCTCTAATAAATTTCAGCCGTTCATCAATCATAAAAAAGGAGGTGCATCTGGAAAAGGCTGGGAGATACGGAAAGATTTCAGTTAGGGTATATCACGGTCAGGCAAAGATTAAAAAATCAGATAGTGGATTGTAAGCCATATCCAAGCACAGTCATTGACTCAGATCACAATTCGGTAATGGTGTAGAGTAGTATGAAGTGCAAGTGATTCGTTAGGAAGAATCAGAGCACAAAAAATTGGGATGAAGGAGTAATGAAGAATAAAAAGGTACATTTGAAGTTCTCGGAGGGTACAGATATTGCGAAATGAATAGCCCAGTAGGCAGTTCATTTGAAGAGGAGTGGACATATCTGAAACTGGCAGTCACAGAAGTTGGAGAGAAAAACGTAGGTACAAGGAAGGTAAATAAGCTTGACGAAGGGAGGAAATACAAAAACTGTTCAGGAAAATTCAGGAGTACAGAAATATACGTACTTAGGAATGAAATAAACAGGAAATTCAGGGAAACAAAGGCGAAATGGCTACGTGAAGGATGTGAAGAACTTTAGAAAGAAATGATTGTGGGAAGGATTGAATCAAAATATCGTAAAGTGAAAAATGCCTTCGGTGAAATTAAGAGCAAGGGAGACATTAAGAGTGCAGCGGGAATTACACTGTTAAATGCAGAGCAGAGAATGGATAGCTGAAAAGAGTAGATTGTTGATCTCTATGAGTCGTAGGATTTATCTGATGACGTGATAGAAGAAGAAACGGGAGTCAGTATGGAAGAGATTGGGGATACAGTAGTAGATCAGAACTGAGAAGAAGTTTGGAAGACTTAAAACCAAATAAAGCAGAACGGACATATAGCATTCCATTGGAATTTCTAAAAACATTTTTGGAAGTGGAAACAAAGCAATTATTCTCGTTGGTATGTAGAATGTATGAGTCTGGTGATATACCATTAGTCTTTCAGAAAAACATCATTCACACAATTCCCAATACTGTAAGAGCCGACAAGGGAGAGAATTATCGCACAATCAGCTGAAGAGATTTTGCATTCAAGTTGCTGACGAGAATAATATACACAAGAATCGAAAAGAAAATAGACGATCTGTTAGATGACGAACAGTTCGGTTTTACTAAAGGTAAATGCATCAGAGGGGCGGTTCTGACGTTTCGGTTGATAACGGAAGCTGGACTGAAGAAAAATCAATACACTTTTGTAGGTTCTGTCGACCAGTGTAAGTGGTGCGAGATGTTCGAAATCCTGAGAAAAATAGGCGCTAACTCTCGGGAAAGATGGGTAATATACAATGTGTGCAAAAATGAAGAGAGAACCAAAAGAGTGGAGTACTAAAAACGAAGTGTACTTTTTGAAAAGGGTGTGTCTTTCGCCTTCGCTGTTCAATCTATACGTCGAAGAGGGAATTGCTTAAACTAAAGGCAGGTTCAAGACTGGGATTAAAATTCGAGGTGAAAGGATATCAATGTTAAAATTCACTGACGGCTTTACCGTCCTTAGAGAAAGTGAACTACAGGGCATGTTGAATTGAATGAACAGTATAGGGAGTACAGAATATGGATAAATCTACGAAAGGCGAAAGTAACGAGAAGTAGCAGAAATCGGAAACGACGACAAACTTAACATCATAATTAGAGATCACGAAGGAGATAAAGTTACCGTTCCCCTCCTTAGCTGGTTGATAACGTGCTCGCCTCGCTTACAAGCGGGCCCGAGTTCGATTCCCAGCCGGGTTGGAGTTTTACTCCACTCAGAGATTGGGTGTTATGTTGTGTTAACCTCGAACAGCATTTCCTCTTCATCACCGGCTTGCTATTCGCCCAATGTGGCGACGACTGAAATAAGACTTGCACTTGGCGGATGGGGCCTCCCGGCCAACGTTGTCATACGCTCATTTCATTTGAGATACAGTTACCGAAACCTGATACCTAGTCAACAAAATAACCCATGACGGACGGAGCAAGGAGGACATAAAAAGCAGAGTAGCACTGGCAGAAAGGGCATTCCGGGCCGAAAGAAGACTACCAGTATCAAACGTAGGTCTGAATTTGAAGAAGAAATTTCTGAGAATATGCGTTTGGACTAAAGCGTTGAATGGTAATGAGACATAGTGGGGAAACTGGAACAGCATAGAAGTACCTGAAATGTGGTGCTACAGAAGAATGTTGAAAAGAAGGTGGACAGATAAGGTAAAGAATGAGGGGGTCTTCCACAGAACTGGCGAAGAAAAAAATATAAGAATAAGCAATACGATAATAGCTTGTCTGTTTAGACATCAGGAAATAACATCCATGGTACTATAGGGAGTTGTAGACTGTGAAAACTATAGAGACAGACAGGGAATGGGATACATCAAGCAAATAATTGAGTATGTAGGTTGCTAGTGTTACTCTGAAATGACAAGGTTGGCACGTTAGAAGAGCTAACGGCGGACCAAATTAGACCAATCAGAAGACAGATGACACAAAAACAAATGGCAGTTGAAGGAAATGGGATAGAGGCAATGTTGTACGACGTGTTAAATGTTCTGTGCTTCTCCAGCAGGGACCGAGAGTATTTCTGAGATATCATCAAAATTAAATTTGTTCGCGTGAACTGCATGGTACTGCCGTAGACTTCGTGCTTTCAGATTCTGTGCCTGCTGGGGTGCATCAGCCCTCTCTGCTACCAGCGCCAACAGGCTCCAGGCTGTCGGCGCCGGTCCTGGAACTGATGGAAGTCTAATCCCTATTACGGTCGTCTCCTACTCGACATCTGGGGATGGGTCCCTCTTCCCAACGGCTATCTTATGTGCTGCCTTGGGTCACTCTTGCAGTCGGCGAGATGCCTCCTGTTTTCATTTGTTGCTTCACCTCTTGTTGTAAGTGCGTTCACTCTGCTAGGTTTTCCGGCTGGTGTTCCCAGGCTGGCTCAGCGCATTAGCCAAGGAGCATGCAGGAGCTCAGCATCGGCCTCAGTTTCGGTTCCAGTCTCCTCATTGCCACCTACATTAAGGCCCTCCCCCCTTTGTCTTTCACTCCTTTACATTACACGACTATGATGAAGAGATTTGGCGCGGGGTGCGGCGGGGGTGGGGGGAGCGATGTGGTGTCCTGTATCGACACCACCACATGAGCATCATAGCAACGAAATTAGAAGATTCCATTTGAACCCAGCTGCAGTCACATGGGCATTATCAGACATATTATCGCATGCCCTCTGGTCCACGGCTTCAGCGGGCTCTGCCGCTGCAATATAGGGTGGTCGGTTTCAGCCAACAGCCTACTTGCGCTGCAGCAATAAACTCAATATACCGAGGTCCACGCCATCGATGTCGACTGAGCCTGCTGTCCCACACTATTCTCACAAGCGGTTTCTAATCAGATTGATACCTATGAGCCCGGCCACACTGGGACGCCACGCCAGGTCTTCTGGCAGATATGCCAGACGGAAGTGTGGGACGCAGTGGAACCTCTCCCCCCTGCCATATACCTGAGTGTGGCTCTGCCGGAGAAGGGCCGCCGTGAGCTTCTGCCGGCAGGCCTGCCAACCTGGCGGCGCTGCCAGTGAAACGCAAAGCGCTAATGGCTGCTCCCGCACGAGGACACCACCAGAGCTGCCATGCGCTACTTGCCACCCACGTGACCACCATGGATAGTTTTGACACCGAATCTTTTATCTGCAAGATTCAGATGTGATCACAAACTTGGGACACATCTCAGAACTACTGCAAACGTGAAGTGGAAAAAAGCTGTCGGGAATTATGAGCGTCATAAATGACGCTCAGTTCTAAGGCTAAGCCTCTCCAGATTACAGTCAGGTCAAACTGATTAGAATAAAGTACTTTCTGGTTTCTGGATGACTGGAGATAGTGGAAATTATCGATCTTCAGTTTCCTCACGGCCTATTCCTAATGCTCCACTCTGACCACAAGAGCTTTACACCACAGACAAAGCATCTGTACTTTCTTTCTCTCTTTCTTTCTTTTGCCTGTGCCTTTTTTCCGCAATGACGCAGGGTCGGCATGGTTAATCGGATTTGACAAGGTTAATTTAAGGCGTGGCTGGATGCCCTTCCTGTCGCCACCCCGTACCCCGCGGGACAGAATTAGTGTACCCCAACTATAGGTGTCTAGTGTAACCCATGGAATAGTGCGAATGTGTTCAGATGTCTGCGAGCCGTGTAACTGAGGTGGTACGTGGGGGCCAGCCCGGTATTCACATAGTGGGACGTCGAAAACTGCGTAAAAACCACATACCAGCTGGTCTACACACCGGCCTCCGTCGTTAAGCTGCCGGGTGGATTCGATCCAGAGCCGGCGCGCCTACCCGAGTCCAGGAAGCGGCGCATTAGGGCTAGACAGAGCATCTTTACTATCTTAGCTGTATAAGTTTTTCTCGAAACCTACTTCCAGACCGAAATAGCACAGCTACAACTCCTGCTGCAGCAAGTGATGCTAATGGGTTAGATACATCCGACACGGTATAATTATTTTTTTAAAAAATGATGTGTAAACTAAGGAGACAGGTATTCTACTTCTTCTCTGAAACATCTGTATAGTTAAATTCAGTTTATTATAAAGTACTTTTCAAACAAAAATTGCAGAACACTTCTGTGTATACATTATGGCTCCAACTAAAACTGTAAATATCACTGCAGGTTAGCAATGGAAAGGAATTCGTGGCGGGCCGCATCAAACCAGTCAGTAGACTGATGACCAAAAAAAGAAATCACTGCAGACGTCGGCCAGAGTGGCTGAGCGGTTCTAGGCGCTACAGTCTGGAACCGCGCGAATGTTGCGATTTCAGTTATTTTTTTTTTCCTGACGACGTAGTTCACACCAGAAGAATGCAGCTGATGGGCGTGTTATTGAGTCGAGAACGTCTGACCAGTTGTTGGAGGGGCAGGAGAAACGGACAATAGCGGGGTTACCGGGCGCTGAGGTAACCGTGGCCTTGTACGCTGGCTGGAGTATGTGGCCTGCTTTCAGGTTCTGCTAGCCGCGCCATCTTGGTGCCTTCGCCAGTCTTATAGCAAGGGTGGCGTACCATGGTACCTGCTTGGTGCTTGCGTGAGAAATGACGAGGATCAGGCTACATAGCCAGCAGTCTATTTTTTCTGGCCTTCGTCGAACAGTGCGTCCGGCCGTATGGACTACGGACCTTCTGGTGCCACAGGTAGGCCGCATTGTCTGCATATTGTATTTGTGTGCTCCAACACCTACGGATTTATGCACGCATAATATGTAGTTATGTGATTGGCGGCCTGGACATAACGTGAGATCACATTTGCGGGCGCCGTTTACTGCGGTGGGAGGCTATTGCATTGGATAATATCGTTAAAATTTATGTATGGTGAGGGTGAAGTGTGCAATTTTTGGAAGTGTAATTGGCGCAGAGTCTACGGCTCAGTCAGGACGGGCAGTTACTGGCTTTTGGCGGACACAGTACTTTCGCTTTTTGGTGACTGCGCAGGGATGAAAGTCATTCTCTTCCAGACTGACAGAGAGACTAGTTCAGACATCATGCGGACTACCAAGCATAAAATTTATGAATTTCTTGGACGCACTTCTTTCGTGGCCTTCGTTCCAGACTCCTTTCATTGGTTTGGTGCCCAGATACCCTGTTTGCAGTATCAGCCGCTATCCGAGATACATCCCCTATCACTCACACAAAAGACGACAGTAGTAGTAGTAATACACACAGCTCCGGCATTTAGGGAATTAATAGGCTGTTAAAATGACCCTCTGTAGTAGACTCAACTGTACAGAGGCTGCAGTAAGATTCAATTATGCGTGCTCCGTAATACCTTACCCAGAGTGATCAATCACTGGTGCATTGTATGCTAATTCGCGTCTGATCTTATTCCTGCCACTACACGCTTGGTTGCTCAGTATCTCACAGAGAGCCATTAGGGCATGTGGTTTCACTCTTACCAACCACTCAGTCTCATAATTTTCTTGTACTTGATGTTTATCACTAATGTTCAGTTGATATTGAAGAGTGTTCACATGAAAGTGTTCAATTTAAATTAATCTCACTGTGATATCCAAAATTTTTGCATTCCTAACTACTCGATTACAGATTGATGGATACCAATATTCTTGGGGTAATTTTTCATGTGAAGTTGATCAATCTCAAATGGTGTTGCACAAGGGCCAAAACCTAAATGTTCGTACTCAAGTCTTTGCCTAACACACTTACATGCACTCACTTGAAGGTGGAGTGTATTAATCAGTTTGCTCTCATGCTGATTTACTCAAACCAGGCACACTCCAGCAGCTTCCCATGGAAGTGTCGTCAATTTTTTCATGTGATGCTGCCGTTTACCGTCTTTTAAGTCACCACTAGATGAAAACCAAATACTAACTGATCTAGATAGTATATCTGCATGGTGGAAAAAGTGGCGATAAAATATGGTAATAAAAAGTGTAAGGTCCCCCAAACGAACATTATAAATAAACCGTTAAATTTCTGTCACATGATAAAGCACATAAATTGAAAGTTTTTTAATTCAACTAAAGACGTAGGGATTACAGTTACGAACAAATAAAACTGAAATCATCACACACGAATTAAAAAGTGTAAGGCAACAAAGGACTGTGTTTTATTGGCAGAATACTTACAACATGCAACTAATCTAATAGACGACCAAAACTAAGTTTACAAGTCCTCTCGTGGGGTACCGCTGCGTAGTGAGGTATCCTTATCGGCTAGGATTGATAGAGGATATCGAAAACGCTCAAAGAAAGGTTCCTCCTTTTGTAGTATCGGAAAATAGGAGAGTGACACGGGTATCACGAGAGACATGAGGTGGCAATCATTAAAACAGAGGCGTTTCTCACTGTGGCGACGTCTTTTCACGAAATTTCCATCAACAACTTCCTCCTCCGATTGCGAAAATATTGTACGTTGAATCCCACCTACATAGGCAGAATTGATCACCGTAATAAAATAATAGGACTCAGAGCTTGCTCGGAGGGATACAGATTTTCGTTTTCCTCACGTGCTATTCCAGAGTGGGACAGTAGAACAATAGTCTGAAAGGGTTCGATGAGTCCTCCACCAAGCACTTACATGTGAATTCCAGGGTAAACATGTACATGTGGGTGTAGATGCTGATGTTTATCTTGGAGGCAGTTAGTGAGAGCAACCATGCGGAGCGGCAGCAGATATTATATGCGATGAGTAAGGAGGTGCCCAAAAGAATTCGGCACAATAATGCCACAGTATCCAAAGAAGCGGAAATTCCGTGAGTAGACGAGAAATCGGTGGATATAGCCACGAAGACATTTCTGTAGCGGCGTCATCGGCTGCTGCTTCTGCATATCAACTAATATCTAGCGACTGACTGCAAAATTCGATGCCTTGGTGATATCAATCAGTCAAATTTAATACTAGTACTCTAACACGTGTGCAGTTTGGAGGAATCAGCGTACAAAACTCAGTCTACAAAACATTTGCAAAAATAATTAACACCCGTATGAAATCTATAAGAGAAGGTCTTCAATTTTCAAAAGAATGTAGATTCCTGAAAGGCCATTGATGCAGAGACAACATATGCAACAGAAAAAGAATTTTAGAAAGTCAATTTAGAGACGCACGTAGCTTTTATAGTTTCTCAGAGTGTGAACAGAAAGAAACTATGGGGCATAATGACCGAAGCTGGGTATCCTATAAATTTTATTGAATTTATCAAAAGCCTATACAAGTGCACAAAAATGATAATTCGAGGTGACAATAATGAAGCTGAAGAAAACACTACCAATAATGGACAGTATTGTAGACTGTCACCAAATTTATATAATGTGTATAAATGATGCGATTAAGAACTGGAGGCCGGAGGTAAGCTTGGGTATAGAAAGAAATAAAAAATGTGTTCATATCTTTACTTATGCTGAATATTTAAAAATTTTATAAGAAAGTAAAGCCAACCTACAAAAAGTAGCACATAAAGTATGAAAGTTATGTGCTTTAACTTGGAAACTCTGTGTCATAGAACCTCTTACATACGAATGATCATGTTACCATAAGTGTATACCTTGTAGGCTCTATCGGCAGTGTGAACTTTTATTTTTCTGTTTCTACAAGAATGTAGTGTCTCAGTCTACTGCCAGAAATGTAAAAGCAATAGTTCCGAATTCCGATTACAGTGTCGTCCATGTGTATTGTGACATGGAACTGCATTTGCTATACTACTTTTGAATACGAACAGAATTATGTAAAGTAGATTCGAAGTGTTTCGTGTGAATTACTCTAAACTGAGTCTGACAGTCCGTGAATGAAACTGAATGCAAAGGATGTACACCAAAAGCACACAGCATACCGTCCTCCTCAATCAGAAAACACCGGCAAATTGTCGCTTATTGATACTGTGTCTTGTTAAGCAACGTACCTTCTGCATTATATAAAAACTTTGCAAACGAATACAGTTTTTTAATTTAATCTTACAAAATTCGTTTAGGCCCCACGATTAATTCTTTCTTGTGCAACGGACGAGTCAGCTCTGCCCTACGTTACCGCATAATATGAGATATTGAACTGCACAAAGGCCTACCTGAAATAAAGCACTGTGTGGTTAATTGCCTTAGTATTTATTTTAAGCTGTTTCCAAACAACGGTTTCGTTACATTTCCGAAATAGGGCTAACTGTATCCGCAATAGTGCAAAGTGTGACAATACAATTATGAGAAGATTTACACTTAGACTGTGGGGAGAAACGTAATGTTATGTCTTCAACTGAACAAAGAAGTTGCTTTAAACTGAAATTATAATACGAATTCCTTAACCCCACAGAGATGGATCACAGTAATTTGAGACTATGTTCTTTCCTTAGCATTATTATGAAGAATAAAAAGTTATTCAAACAGTACTTAGGTTAGAAATTTTTCTCTTTACTTTTCCCTCTGAACGCTGAAACGTCCCCTTTTAAAAATTATAGAAGACTGTGCTTAAACTGACACACAATATTTCTTTAGCGCAATGCAATCTGACTTTCAGTAATCCCTACAAGAGAATGGCCCTGACTAACATTAACCTATACGTTTCACAAATCACTTACCTCACAAAAATCTTCGTTAATCGAACTACTGCAATACAGCGAGCGCCACTACTGCCAATTAACTAAAAGATTCAAACTATGGAAGGCACTAACTACTGATAGGCATAGTTAGCAAATGAAAGATTTTGATAGAGATCAAACTATGTATTTACCTTACTAGTGTTCAAAAGTCATAATATATATAGCAGTTCATGACATCCAGTCTTACAAATTTCAAAAGTCCGCCATCTCTCTCCCCACATCCACCACTGCTGGCGGCTCACCTCCAACTGTTAACATCCGTCTTCCTAACACTACAATGGCAGACAACGATGCAAACTATCCACAGACTGCACACAGCACAGCCAGTGATTTTTCATACAGAGCGCTACTTGGCGTTACCAATAAGAAAACCTAAACAGCCTAGTTACATAGCCCCCATGCTCCCCACAAAAAATTTTACACATTGTTTTGGGCACTGGCCAATACAGAATAGAAATTTTTTTTCATAATTACAATAACAAAGAAATCAAATACATACACTTCTTGATACAATTTTGGTCAGAAGCTAAAATTTTTCCTCAAAGTCTGAGCAGTAAAAGAAAATGCACTCAGAAGTAGTGGATTTCCATGCAGTCTTGAAGAAGTATTGTTGTCCTTCCAACGGAAAGACAGTGCTGACTCTTGACATGCTGACAGGTAATGGGCCACAACAGAGCAAACCCACAGCAGAGTCAGTCGAAGTTTTGAAGAATATTGGTAGGTAGGTCATCACAGAGCAGACCACTGTAGTCTTGTTAGAGATTACGGTATTGGTGGGCTACCAGAGGTGCAGACCCACTGCAGTCCTTATAGAAATAATGGTATTGGTGGGCCATCAGAGATGCAGACCAATTGTAGTTCGTGTAGAGATGGCTAGCAGCAATCCATTGCGACTGTGCAGGTGCACAATCAACATCCAAGAGTCTTGCAGACAATATCGCAAGTCCTTGAACCACCACTTGTGCACTCACAAAGTTTTTTTCTAATTGTCCTTAGAACCAGCAATGCTGTTAACCAGTCCCTTGATGAATTAGTAACACACGTGTAAATACAATCAGTCCCTACTTCTCACTTATTGTTCATATACTACGACCAACAGAAACGTTTGCAATGAAATGTAACTTACAAGTTACTTAATTTGATGAACTGGTGTCAATTACAATGTTATAACATAAGAATACAATAACAAAGGTACAAAATACATCATTAATGAACATATCAATACAGATAACATTTGTAGTAATACAGGCTTTACAAAACAATAGAAATTAACATATACATCAGTTTTACAGGAATTATAAGTAAATACATAAAATATTGAGAATAGTTTTCGAAACATTAATTTCACACATGAGCATTGAAACAGAACAAAGGTAGAAAATACATCATTAATGAACATATCAATACAGATAACATTTGTAGTAATACAGGCTTTACAAAACAGTAGAAATTAACATATACATCAGTTTTACAGGAATTATGACATAAGTAAATACATAAAATATTGAGAATAGTTTTCGAAACATTAATTTCACACATGAACATTGAAACAGAAAAGAATTAATAAACACCTTTACAAAGTAAATAACACATTATTAGAAAATTCCACAACATAACTCATATCAGGTAAACACATAAAGACAGGAGAAACACAAATATACAAGAGTACACAAACACATAGTGGGATAACACATAAGGAAAGGACCGGGTTTGTTTTCAGCGAAACATTTGGTACTGCACTCCACCCCAAAACTTCATACCATGGATCTTTCGTCTTATTTCAACATTTGTTACCACCAAAAAAACCGATCCAAGCATGCTATCTGTATTTATATGTTCGCATATTTCTAACCTCATTATTTATTTTCCATTATCTTACCTCATCAAGTATTTCCAAGAAAATCCTACCTTAACCTGTTGTCCCAAAACCATACTTTTTTGTTCACATCCTCTTTTAAATACTTTTTTGGCCAAACCATTTTCTTATAGCTTCTCAATGCATTTCTTCCAATTCATCGCAACTCATTCTCTTATATAGTCTACCCCCTCTTAAGCTAACTTAAATCTACTGAACTCAGATGCTAAACCAAGGGACAAGGCAATGCAGGAGCACAAAACAATTAATACAAACAGCAATAAAAAATGGAATTTTTCAAAGCAAGCAGCAGTAAAATAAATTAGCAGATCAATTGCAATATTACAACTAATATAAGGCAATGTGCAGCAAATAATAAAAATAAATCAGTAGTAAAACTGGCTTAACAGAGTAATACAAAGTCAAATTGAGTAACACTATGCCTGGCAAACAGCAGCAGCAAATGAAATAATTTATACCTCAACATGACAAAGCTCAAGCAGAAAAAATATTACACTAAAGACAACAATGCAAATAAGTGAAGTGTATATTCACATCTTAATGTCTACGTAATTAAAGTTGTGCTCCACAACTTATTCTGCGAGAAATATTACCAAGTAGTTGAATAGAAAATTATGTATGCAAGTCTTGTGAAGGGAAATGTCTTTTTGTGCTCCTTAGTTTTTTTTAAGTAGATCATAACCTTATTATTTACTGGTTCTGTAGGCATAAAATATTTATATTAGTACATCTATAAAATTTTATTTTAACCAATTCTTCAGTGCAGATGGAAAATAGATATTAAACAAAATAGGCAAAGCAAGGTGTGAAACGTCATTCGCTAGCCATAAGGCATTTCATAATGCAGTAAACAATCTTCCAACTAGCAAGACAATAGACGTGAAATGTTTCTCATCATTTCATTTCAATAAATATCATAAATTAAGAACTCTACAGTGTAACCATGTTTTCAAGTTTGAGGGTGTCGTATTTACGATGCTTTCTACAAAGGAAAGTCAATAGCGAGGATAATGGCCTCTTTTTGCTTTTTCACCTGTGCCTCTGAAAGGCACACACTAATCCTTTTTTCCAGGCGTCTGTCGCGCAGCTGGGTGCCCACGACGCATTAAGTGCAGGTGGTCACTTACCTTTCTTACTGAAAAATTTACGTCAGCAGTTTCCGCTACAGTGACTGTCTCATATAAAAATATTTCACAGGTCAAGAATTTGCATTACAAATCTGTAGAAACAAAATCCTTTAAATATAATAGTGTCCAAAAAATTTTCGCCAGCATAGTGATACATTCACGCATATACACACATTACATAACTCTTAGAGTACGATTCTCGGTTTCCAGCATCCTTTTTCACAAACCATAGTCCCTAACCACTACTCATTATTCCTTACCTTATTACACATATACATATTCGTCGACACTTCTTCAATATTTCATCATAACAGATACGTAGCATAACCAAATACCTCATATAGCATCAGCTTAAACATACCTCAGCAGCATAATTCACATCGTTGTAATAATAACATCATAACACCTCAAAAACGTCATAGCTTTCTGCAATAATTTCAAAACGTAAAAGAAATTCTCTGCTCATGTCAAAAGTGTCATCTACCTCAAACATACTTTAAAAATCATGATCTCATAACAAATACATCATTCAGAGCTCTCATAGTATCACAATGGTTCCGAAAAAATATGAACATTTCACAAAGTACAGACAAAATACAATTTCATGTGTGAAGTTATCCAAGTGTGTAATTGCATAAACATGTCACTGACGTTGCAAAAAAATATTTTGGTTTGTATGTTAAATAATCAGATAGCTGTGTAATTCTGTGTTAGAGAAACATGGTACCGATGTGTAAAATTGTATAAGCAAATACCATATTAGCTAGGGCTCCTTGTGCTTGCCACACACATGGTACACAAAGTAAGCGTGTACCCTCCTGAGGATTAATGAATAATACCCTCAGGTGTTACAGATTACAGCAATGGAATGAAATGTATCACAGAAAACCTTTGTATCATTGTACTTCAAATATCTTTAAAAATAAATGTTTTAAGTACAAAATTAATCACTCAAATACGTGTACTGTAGCGCTAAACTGCGTGTCTTGTTGTAAGATAATCTCTGTGGAAGTGTCGTAGTTATCGTCCTCTGAAAGCTACGTTCTGCAGAAGTCAATGTACTTACCTCATGATAAACAAAAGTGAAATGCTTTGCGTATAGATATCTTAGTTATTATGCTTATTGCCGTGATTAAGAAAGTACTGTGCTGTAATGTATTGTTGTGCTATGGAAAAGGCTGTCTCATTGTAGCTATACCACAAAGTTACTACTAAAACATGTTTTACTTTCCAGAATAATACAGAAAAACTATGCAGATACAAAACAGATACAGCGCAAAAGAATGGCCCTGACTAACATTAACCTATACGTTTCACAAATCACTTACCCCACAAAAATCTTTGTTACTCGAACTACTGCAATACAGCGAGCGCCACTACTGCCAGCTAATTACAAGATTCAAACTACGGAAGGCACTAACTACTGATAGGCATAGTTAGCAAATGAACGACTTTGATAGAGAACAAACAATGTATTTACCTTACTAGTGTTCAAAAGTCATAATATATATAGCAGTTCATGACATCCAGTCTTACAAATTACAAAAGTCCGCCATCTCTCTCCCCACATCCACCACTGCTGGCGGCTCACCTCCAACTGCGCAACGCTACGCGCTGTTAACATCCATCTTCCTAACACTACAATGGCAGACAACAATGCAAACTAGCCACAGACTGCACACAGCACAGCCAGTGATTTTTCATACAGAGCGCTACTTGGCGTTACCAATAAGAAAACCTAAACAGCCTACTTACAACGCTTTTGACTGAAAGTGCAGGGTGACGTTTAATAATTAAGATTGAAGAACATGATCGATAATTTGCCCAGGACATCAAAACGTAGATACTGCTGAACAAAAATGGAACCTTTACAGTGCAATAAAAACACGGTTTGTGCTTGCGGTAAATAAGAACTGTTTATGTCACGTTTTTCCAAATGGGCTGTCTCTGTATGAAATCATCTCATACTCATCCTCTATCCTGTCACACCGGGTAGTATCTTAAAAAAATAAAAAAACTGTCTTTGTTCGGCACTTCCACCATCAGAACTCCTCACTTACCGGTTACTGGAATCTCTCGTGTCCTCTACTACTAATACAACCTCTGGCGGTCAAACAGTAACATATCATTCATGTGTCCAGGCATATAAAGAAACCCATAATGGCTAACATTCCAAACAAAGCTGCTATTTCTCCCGATACATAAGGGTTTCAACCACATTAATTCAGGAGAGGAGAATATAATCTTCGCATGGCAATAGAGAAAACTAAAAATCATAGCTCATCAGGGAAAATACGCCGCAATATCAAAAATAATGATACCTCACTTGAGCAGCTTTAATTTTTTAGGGTATTAAGTAACCTGCGATGTGGACAAAGGTGTGAAAAATGATAGAAACGGTATTTAAGTTGCAAAATTTGCCTTTTACCTACAAGATGCTTTTAACTGAAAGTTAATATGAACAGTTATAAACAAAATGTCCCAAAACAATATACAGAAGGAAACAGAATTAAAATTTAGGAAACCGCAGCTACAGCTGTACTGCTTTGTGGAAGTAAGTCATGGAACCTAAAAAGCGTGACATAAGTAAAATACAAGCAGCTGAAATTCGAGTCCACAGAAAAATTGGAGTTATTACCATGGAAAGCATCATAAGAATTGAGGATATTATAATTCAACTAAATATTTATTACGTTAATGAAAATATTGAAGAAATTAACACATTATGTAAACGTCAGATACAAAGAATGAGAATGGAGAGAATCTCTCGTTAGGCCATGCTTCACCAACAAGAGGAAGAAGGGACACTGGAAGATCCAGAACGAGGTGGCAGTGAAAAGTGGAAACGGAATACGTACAAGTGCCTAAATCCTGAAGCACACAAGAAGAAGAAGAAGAAGAAGAAGAAGAAGAAGAATAGATCAAGACTTTCTTGCAGCAGACACCAACGACAAAGACCATCCACGACCTTAGTACAGAATAACTGCCATCAAACTTTATCAGTATAAGAAAAGTAAGAAATCACGACCTACTCACTAATAAAGTGCTATGACAGACGCCTCCTCCTGATTCCAAACATCTAGTGACGAATTTATCTACCTGAAGGTATTATGACAATTGTGAGGTAGCTGAAGTCAACCATCCCCAAGCACGGGACTGTCAATAGCTACCAATCGATATCCTGCTAGCAGAGAACAATGTTTCGAAAGGCACTACCAAAGGTGATTTTTCCAGTACGTTGAGACAGAGTAGGTGCTTAAAAGTGAGCAGTAGGCTTCTTTCGTGAATACAGCTTGGTGGAGCAGTTGCTGAGAGCACTGGTGAGAAAGTTCTGGAAGCAACTGAGCGGAGTACTGGCTGGTGCTTCTCGACGCTTCGTGAGCATGTGAGTATGTGCGGCTTGAAGGTGTGCTTGCCACACGTGCACTTCATGAAATCGTAACTAGAGGAATGTAAATGCCTTGCAACTATATAGGAATTCTGATGGGCTGCATTATTTTCGCTGGTATACCTCAAGTCTCATTTCTCAGCCCACTGACTTGCATACTTCACACATGCTGGGGACACTTTTAGCATAGGGTGGTCATATATGCCTAACGTCATTGCGTTCTACAACTGCAGGTTGAGTGCCTAGAACTCCAAAGCTACCAAATAGTATCTTTGCTTGGATACAGCGTTGTGGCCAAATGTCACGTACATATGGAGGAGCTATTCACGAAAGCGACGAGGCTGCTGTACTTTTGTTACACAAGTATTACATCAGGGTGTTAACATCTAATCCATGCTGTTGCGAGTAGTTTTCTATTACAGAGGGAGTGGTAACGCGACGGTAGAACAACTGAGAATTCTGTAGCGCTTACAGAACCTGCTCTTTCGTCTTGCAGCAGCTGCTGTAAGATTCTTCCTCTGCGTACCTACTATGAACCAGCCAGGTTATTCCACTTCTTGAAAAATACCGCAAGACGGAAAGTGATTTCTGTGGGCAAGTGGCGTATGTACATACAAATGCAGGTAAGGCGACCCACGCCACCTCAGTGAGCACACTTCCTTAGTAGCTGCGAACAATCTGACGAAAACGACTTTCCAACCATTTTCCTCTAAGGGAAAGGATAACCACAAATAAGATGAAACAGGACTAGGAGATAACTCTGGCGATAGAGTTTAAAGTTTTGAACCAGAGGAGAATGAGTGCCACTTTATTATTTGGAGCTGTGATAGAATGAGCTACAGCCCATTGAATATCCGTTAATCTGAGAGAGGAGACGTTTGTAGGAGAAGCCTCGAATACCGCAGTATTTACGTTAGATTTTTCCGATGTAATCTGTAATGCAGACGAGAGTCTGAAGTTTTATGGACAGTCCGAGTGAAAGTTGAAATTTTCGTGACTAGTTCAGGCTTTTACTTTAAGGTACATTGTAATATATAACTTAGGAGGTTTAGTGATCAGACGAACTGAGGTTTATTAGTTTTAAGGCGATGGATGCGGAGTCAGAACTTTAATTTCAATGGAAGGTAAAGAAAAAAAGTTCTAATAAAAATGTTTTATCAGTGCTTATTGTAAAGTCCACGTCTATATTTATTTAGAGTAATATTCACGACGGCATTGAGTATGGAATGTGAATGAACATTAATCGTATTCTCGTGATATTAATGAGTAGGACCTCATCTTTAATACAATAATAAATAATTATTGTCAATGACATTAAGCAATATTTTGTAAAAAATTATATCTCAGACAATACCCACGGAATAATGTAATGAAAATCTCAATATTTTGTTATATAAAGTTCTTCTAGAAAAATTCTTTTTCTTCTTGTTCGAAATGTTGTACCGATAGGATGTGATTGGTGTCAGGTAACACAGAGGTTTGTAGAAAACTGTATTATGTTACTAATTTAATATTTGAAAAATAGAGTTTATGTGTCAAGGAAATGAATCTACTTTGTTTGGAGTTTTATTTCATCGTAATTCTCGTCCTATATAAATGTGAAGTTTTCTGACAAAAAAAAAAACTGCAAAAGAACGCAGCCGTTAGCGCTATTCCAATGGCTCTGAGCACTATGGGAGTTAACATTTGAATTCATTAGTCGCCTAGAACTTAGAACTACTTAAACCTAACTAACGTACGGACATCACACACTTAGATGCCCGAAGCAGCATTCGAACCTGCGACCTTATCGGTCGCGAGGGTCCAGACTGAAGCGCCCAGAACCGCCAGGCCACAACGGCCGGCCTTAGTGCTATTGATCTACAGCGCTGTTGATTGGTAAGTGCTGAATAATAATTGATTAACCTCGAGAAATATTTTCAAATGTTAATGCATATAGTGAAGGTTAAAAAGGATTTGTTATATATTATGTGTTAGTAATAAAACAGGGCCTAAAACAGAATTGATCAATTAATGATTGTCTTATGTTAGCGGCCATCTAAGTGAAATATTGCAGCATCAGTTTCAATTTGATTTCCTATACAGACATAGATGTTGTTGGTCATAATTATCATAGTAATAGGGTATCAGTGACCCAGAACCCACTCTGTGGCAATATATTCAAATTAGACTGTGAATACAGTGGAATTCATGAATCCAAACAGTAACCTACGGGACATGAATTTTTATCTGCTCATATATGAAGCCTGGTTATTTCGTAACAACTTTTACGAAATATTTTCACAGGAGTGTTGTGTCCGTTTGGTATTGTGCGACAAAAACTGTTGAGTTTGCTTAAAGAAAAGTGTTGCCACCTCGAGTAACAGTAGCGTTAAATTAGATAAACGATCTGCAGCTGGTAAAGAGACTGTTACATAACAGCACTGAAAATTACTAAAAATCAATGCTCTTGTTTAGTTCAGATTAATTATCATACATGTAGCTTGTTTACTGGCTATACATGATTGCTTTTATACATTAACTTAATGCTATTTACACTGCTTGATAGACAACATTGCTTCACGTGTCCAAGTGGAAATTTCTTTAACAAATAAACTATCATTAGGCCGGAAAGCAGTGATTAAGTAACACCTCATGTTATATTAACAATAAGTAACTAGTTTTATTGTAATCTTGCTGAAATTGTACAGCACGCAGTCAAACCATAGACGCCACATTACTCATGTCTCCAGTCGTTGTCACCTTTCCACGTACAAGACATGGTAGTAACGACTGTATAGGAAACAATGATAGTTGCTGTGCTCAATATTAAAACGTTAACAGGATTACTAAAGTGATAACTTCACTTTTATAGATACACCCTGAATATTTGGACATTAAAGTACTAACAACAGTAAGGATTCCGGTGTTTTGTGATGGCTAATAAAGACGAGTGACCACCAGTTATACAAAATCAGCTGTGGGTGTGAACGCAAAATGCATTGATTAGTATCTCTTCAGAACGATTGAACCCCCTCCCCCTTCCCCAATCCCCAATCCCCAAAAAGTCTATACCTCGAAATTCTACTGTAGTTTCGAAGGTTCTCGAGGAGCCCTTTTTGGGGACATCACATCCAGTAAATTACCATTAAGTTTGGCTACTCAAACTGTGTTGTTAATTGTACAACAAGACATCAGTAGGTTTTACCGTTCTCAAAGCTGTGTGGGAATACATAATAGGAGCAATAAGAGGGCAATTGACAGCACATAATAAGACACAGGTTACAGTTGGCAGTAAGGAACAATCAGAGAGGGGGAGAAACTGACAGAGAGAGAAAGAGAGAGAGAGAGTGAGAGAGAGAGAGAGAGAGAGAGAGAGAGAGAGAGAGAGAGAGAAAGATAATGCCTTATTGATGTCAGTGATGAATTCTGCACCATAATCGTCAAAGCTAAATCGCTGTAATATGGATGCCACTCCACACCGATTCTGGCTGTTCGATAATGGTAGGGGCTCTCATTAAAAGAAAACAGTAACATGAAGCCCTAGTGGTAATTGTAGTCACTCAGGTTAGTTACATATCAGAAACGGGCTCCGACGTGTCAATTGCACAGGAAGAGGTAAATATCTTGTTTATTAACAAAACCTTTAATTGCGGACGTCGCCAACGAGTTTAAACTCATCGCTGAAGCGCAGAAACACGCGAAAAGCAGAGCAGTGATCTATTTCACCACGGTACTGTCAGGTCAAGTTTCGAATTGCTAATTTTTACTTCCGCCTTAAAGTTTGTACTTTTTAGCATTTTCATATGGAATTACTACCTGTACTGCCGCTCTTTCGGTTTTGGGCTGTCATTTTCAAGCTTTCACTCAGGTTTGGTTATTCACACTCGTTTATCTTTCATCTGAGTCCGCAGCTCATGGTCTAGTGGATAGCGTTGCTGCCGCGGAATCACGGGGTCCCGGTTCGATTCCCGGCCAGGTTGAGGTTTTTGCTGTGCTGGGACTATGTGCTTGTCTTGTCCTCATAATTTCATCATTATTAGTGACAGTGGCTAGACTCGACTATGTAAAAAATTGGGATGTGAAACAAATTCCGACTTCGTAAGGGGACTGATGAATTTGCAGATAAGCGGCCCACAAACCTACATCATCATCATCATGCTCCGTTTGCTCCAAGCTGTGACATCAGAAGTTCGAGATGAGACAATATTGCAGAACACAAGTTTTGATGGCCAGAAGGCGAGATAATGCCACAGATAATCTCTAAGTTATCTCCGCGGGTTTTTGTGAGGTGAGGACTCAAAGTACTGCATGGTGGTGGTTAACAGGCAAACTATGCAAGGAGAAACCGTTAGTGCTTTTGTGTGTGCGTACATGCGTACGTGCACTCCCACGTCTTCTCGCTCCGAAAGTGAGCTGAACTCTTTGATGTTTTTTTTACAGCCTCTGCTGGAGGAAAAAACCTTCTCGTTGTTTTGCGCCAAAATTCTCGCTTTTTCCTTCTTGATAAATATAAATCGATCAAGTGCTTTAATGAATAACGTATTCAACGTCAACTTATGTTGAGACTCGCCGTTTTTAGCAAAAGCTTTTGCTAAACGTAAGCTCGCCTTTCTTTCCATCGGCTGACGTTTGCAGTTATCAGACAAAGATGAATTAGACCTTCCTTTCTTAATTCTTTTAAGACAACTGCAAAAAGTCGGCGGCATAAATAAAATCGCTCGAGTGCAGTAATAAATGATACTTGAGAAAATTAAGGCGAAAACAAATACATACAATCATGAAATTAAACGGAATGATTTATACGGCAGCCATGGGAGGTGTGGTACGTAATAAGTAATCATTTACTCAACAAAGTTAACTCAGTATTTACTCACATGGATCGAAGAAACAACATAATCGTACGTGAGCTACAACTGGAGACAACGAAGACAATTTACACAAAAAATCAGTCTTCCTTGTCGATATGGAGGTGCGTACAACTATTCGAAAATTGACTACACTGCTATCGGCTTGCGCCATCTATGCCTGTTACAGTACTGGGGAATGGTTGCATTTTGGATGAAAGGAGAAACTGGAGTGGTAGGGCAGGGACTTTAAAGGACAGATAAAGACTGCAAACGCAGGTATATTATAGAAGAAGTTGGTGCGGTAGCTACAGAGAGAAGAATAGATCAGCTTAAGGAAGAAAAGCATCTGCCAAATGAGTGATGACGTAAACAGAAAAATGTGCAATTATCGACCCTTGTCATCAGCGTACATCGTAATTAAGTCCAAAATGAACGTAAAAATGAGAATTTTTATGTAAGTTGCAAACGTCTAAACAAAATATGGACTCACGAAACAGGATAACTGCCTTGTCGCAGTGGATACAACGGTTCCCATCACATCACCGAAGTTAGGCGCGGTTTGGTCTTGCTAGTACTTGGATGAGTGACCATCCAGGCTGCCTCCGCCTAATTATGCCACTTAAGAAGCTACTCAACCCAATAGTAGCGGCTGCGGTCAAAGACAACCATCATAACAACCGAGAGAGCGGTGTGCTGATCACACGCCTCTCCTATCCGCATATTCAGTTGAGGATGACACGGCGGTCGGATGGTCCCAATGGCCCACTTGTAGCTTGAAGACGGAGTGGTCTTCTCAGGTAACAGAGAGAAATTATCAAACTAAGTTGTGTGAATACATATGCTGAAGCAAAGCTTCAACTGACAATCCGATTAGACAATTTACATAGCTTGAAGTACTAGCCAAGAGTCGGAGTGCGGATACTTCTAGTGATGTCTGAGGACAGTCTGTCGAACAAAACGACATCAGTGTTTACTTCATTTTCAAACAGATGTAGTAGAATGTGTTTGGTAGCACAGTAGGACCGATACTATTCCTTATATGCATCAATTACTTTCTCAGTAGTGTTACTCAAGGTGAACAAATTCTCTTCGCTGTTGACAGGTATATTACTATCACTGAGAGGACAAGAGAACTCCTTGCAGAGAAAGCAAATGAAGCTCTCAAGGCAGTTTACAATTGGTCAATAAGCAATAAAGGGACATTGAACATAAATAAAACTAACGCCATGAATTTTAGTTTGAAGAGGAAAAATTACAATGTTAAATTAAATGCAGATGGCACCTCTATAGACTATGTAACAAATGCAAAAATTTCAAGCAATGAATATTGATTCTCAGTGGAAGTGGTGTGAACACACAAGGGTACTTACAAACAGAATATCATCAGCATGTTATGCACTTAGAATCCTATCATCATTATGTAACATGCAGTGTCTTTTAGTTATATACAATTCTTATGTACACTCAGTTCTTAGCTGTGGCATTCTGTTTTGGGGAACAAATGCACAAAATATGTGCACAGTTTTCAAACTCCAGAAAAGAGCAATAACAATCAAAACCAAAAATGGTAGTCGAGCACATTGTTAAGATCTGTTCAAAACACTGGGGATTTTAAATGTTCTGTGTCAGTTGGATATATCAAAAATAACATTGGTAATTACTGCACAAACAGTTCTGTGCATGACCATGGAACAAGAGCTAGATTCAACGTACATTCGAAAAGAAAAAAATTAAACATAAAACTCAAATCAACATTTTCTACCAAGGAATGAAACTCTACAGCAAATTACCAAAAGAGATAAAAAATTGCAAAAATACACTTATTTAAAAAGGCACTTAAAAGTACGTATTATGCAATACATTTTGTACACTGAAGCATTACTTAGAGTAGGGATTTGGTAAAAAAAAGATATACAAATCAATAATAGTATGATTATAAAACATCCCACATTCCACATAAAACCTTCACGTTATGGTTTTTCTCTTCTTTTTACCCTTTTCTATAAAAACGTACCCCTAAGTTATGCACTTCACTGTACTAACACCTCTTCCTCTTTCTGAGCTGAACATCTCACTCAGTACAGAGCGATTGTGATTCAGTTTTTCAGGATAGCAAATGCGAAGTTGTGGTACAGAAAATGGACCTGAGATCTCCAGTATGTGTGTGTGTGTGTGCGTGTGTGCGTGTGTCTAGTAAGTGAAGTGTTATGAAACAAGGTGTGTATAGTTTGTGCCGTGACTGATAGTGAGGTACGAGGGAACAGTGTAGCATCACATTACTTAATAAGTTATTGGTAAAAAATGTATTGTATACCAGGAGTAAATCTAATTCTGTAAATGTATGTGTATACGAACTAGCATATTTTAATTTGGTGTAAACTTGTAAATAATTTGAAGTGTCCTATACCCTTGTAAAAAGAGATCTACTACTGCATTCAGTATGCGTAGCACGATCAAGCGTAAAGGTCATTTTTTCTTGGCAGCAGGTCAGGTGTTAGACAGTGGATTAGTGGAGGGTCGTAGTCCATTTAACGCATTCACTTGCGACTGTGCAGAAAAATCAGGCACCAAATTAGTAAAGTGAGTGATGTATTTCTATTTTAAACTACAGAAACTATCACTATACACTGTAACACGATTTCATAATAGTTTCATGTCTCAGTATTCGATAGTTCAGCAATCAGTGTAGGTGCTTTAAATGGCTATGTATGTCGGTTCACTTTCGTTAACTTAATGTCTCATCAAAATAATTTTTGAGAGAGCTCGTTAATGAGCTAATGTAAGAAGAGGTTTAATTCGGGATTTCAGTCATCGGGTTATTAATATCATGAGCGTATCAATTTTTTTTACCGCATACTAATTAAGAAGCACTCATTGTATCTGCGTCATATTTCCTGTCTATGCCGCTCTGTTTTGAAATGGGTTTGCATGAACTCCAAATAAAAATCTGAAACGTGTGTCGGCATAGGGTGGTGGAAAATTAATGTCTGTTAACAAAGTCTCTGTGAGTCGGACAGCTGACATCATACGCACGTTTCTGTGTTCGTGGTCCGATGGACGACAATATCGTTCGTGAAACTCGCTTTCCAATTAACGGTTGGAATTTCTTGCCACTCTGCACTAGAAATCTTACGGTTGCCTTTATTACTTTCGTCTCCCGTCAGCTCCGATAATGTAATCAGACCCAGTGTGCAACGTCAGTTTTTAAAATGCACTGTGAGTGTCGGAACGCGTAACGGTAAAATTGGAAGCAGATATTATCATTTTAATAACCAGAAAGAGCCAAACATTAGACGTTACAAAGCGATTTTCGTTCTACATCATAGTGAAACATAAGTGATACTCAGTAAATGGTTAAATTCCTATGGCATTGTATGGAGATTACCAAGGGTATAATGTATAAAGCACCAAACTTTATAGTAAATAGTAATAAATACGAAAATGAGTCAGAAATAACTATCACTATTAAAGAAGCACATCGGATAACGGATAAAATCATCGAAAGAATACGAGGCAATATATGGTTCTTGTATCACAGGAGGCACATGGAATAGATACTGCCGGCCGCGGTGGTCTCGCGGTTCTAGGCGCGCAGTCCGGAACCATGCGACTGCTACGGTCGCAGGTTTGAATCCTGCCTCGGGTATGGATGTGTGTGATGTCCTTAGGTTAGTTAGGTTTAAGTAGTTCTAAGTTCTAGGGGACTAATGACCACAGCAGTTGAGTCCCATAGTGCTCAGAGCCATTTTGACTAGATACTGCTTGCTTAGGTTTCGCGGGTTACCTTGAAAACATGTCACCTACTGAAGTAATCGAAGGACGGTCTAGAAACCTGAAAACAGGCACATAAAAAAAGAGCTGACTCTATACCCTTCCGCCCATCCAAGTTCGTCACTATTTACCCTTATTTAATTTAAGTAACTTTTTAATTTTCGCTTTATTTCTAATTACATTTTGTGTGCAGTCACTCTCCAACGCTTAAAAAAAAGTTCATGATTATAAAATGTTTCATTTCTCGCACGATAACGACCTCAACTATTAGGAACCTAGGCACGACTCCGTAGATTTAGCGTTGCCGACTCGGATGATCGTAGCCCTGCCGTATTGGTAGGTATGTAAATCTACATTTAATCCCACTGGCATACCAGTTGATAGTAAAAATATCTTTCTATGCGCTAGAAAAGTAGGAAGAAAGTGTGAAATCTCATGTTTTTCCACACATGGGATCTTCTCACTTCTTTGGAATTCAACACAGCGATACATGCAGTCACAGGGATACGAATTCTGCTTTCTGGCTGGTGTGGCGGCACAGTAAAGTGACAAACCAAGAAGGCGAGGACTATCTTGATGCATTCCTAGGCTGAAGATGGCTGATTTTATCGACCTGTTTGAGAATAGTTTTATGAGATTTCCTACATTCATGTAGTCGCATATTGGTCCGGGGCTACGCATAACCTAACCGAAAAATGTAGCTTCCAACCCATAGTGTTGGGCAGTTGGATGTGAAAAGCGAGTAGCCTTGCGCAGTTGGAGATGAGCCGCCAGCAGTGGTGGGTGTCGGGTGAGAGATGGCGGAGTTTTGAGAGCGGATGATCTGCACGTGTGTCCGCCAGAAAGAGTAAATTTGTAATACTGGATATCATGAACTGATTTTATATATATATATATATATATATATATATATATATATATATATATATATATATATAATGACTTTTGAACACTATCAAGGTAAATACATTGTTTTTTCTCTATCAAAATCTTTCATTTGCTAACTATGCCTATCAGTAGTTAGTGCCTTCAGTAGTTTGAATCTTTTATTTAGCTGGCAGTAGCGGCGCTCGCTGTATTGCAGTAGTTCGAGTAACGAAGATTTTTTAGAGGTAAGTGATTTGTGAAAGGTATAGGTTAATGTTAGTCAGGGCCATTCTTTTGTAGGGAATATTGAAAGTCAGATTGCGTTGCGCTAAAAACAGTGTGTCAGTTTAGCGTTGATCAGAATACGTAAAGAGAGAAATGTCTGAGTACGTTCAGTTCTGCTCAGCTCTTTGAAAATCAAATAACGTAAGCGGATTATCAGCACAGTAATTTATAAATTTTGCTACGGGGACGTTTCATCACACCATGAATGTATTCATTGTCTCTTGGCGCTGGCGTATATTACACTCTCTCGGCATTTACTGCCAGATTTCTAGAGTTTAGTTGTGGAAACTATTAAAAGCTTATGGTATCTAAGTCTGTATTAAATTAGAAGCTTCTGTAAAACTTTGCCTATCATGGAATTTGCGATCTTTCAAATACAGCATACTTTTTTTTTGGAGCTTCTACAACAGTATTGTGACTCGTTTCGCCTACCATCGGGAATCAGTTGCATCTCTTATTAATTTTTTTGTGTAAATCTCTAAACTGCTGTTGACACAGTTTCCTTGAATTCAGACCACATCTGATGTACACTTATATATTAGACAGCATGGAAGGAATGGTGGCAGTCTCTTAGGAAGGCACCGACCGAATTTTAACTGCTTTTTTTAATAGACGTATTTGATTGAATTTCCTCATGTTGAGAAAAGACAAAGCGCGGTCTGCAGTAAAAATGTAATCTTTGATTTAAGCTATATAAATGTTAGTACTGTTAACAACTTTCTGTAGCCAAGTTCACATAAATACTTTTTTGTAAAGAATCAGATTCGACTGATTTTTCTGCAACCTCATGGTCTTAAAACTTTTTGTTACAAATAGCGTGTTCGTTGTGGCTTGGAACCGCATGCCAAGTTGTCATATCAATGGATAAAATGTAGCACACGCAAATGTTTGTCCTAAGTAAACGTTTACAATAAGAAGTACCTTGTACTCATGTCCATGTCCGTATACGCAGCGCTTACAAGTGATTGTTAAGCCTTAAATGTCACAACATACTTGGATAGCGCTCCACGCAATGGGCATCCGGATGGAGGGATATTCGGTCTCCAGCACATAACGTGGAAGACGACGCAATAGAATGCTATAAAAGTACTTGGTACTGGTCAGACACCTATCTGGGAGACTGATGTGTATGTAGCCGATGGAAAAGGTCGAAAAGTGATGGAGGTGAGGTGCGACGTGGCTGACAGACACCGGCTGTCTGGGAGATACATGCAGGAGCCGTGTTAGGTTATGCCCCGTCCAGTCCATTGTCTTCTCATAGCACTCATACACAAGGCCGCAGCTCGCATACAGACGTTGGAGCAGGTAAGTATCTCAAACATGAGCACGATCCTCCCTCACAGCTTTGCTTCCTTCAGTATCTCGTCTCCTACCTTGCAAATTTCGCAGAAGCTCTCCATCGAAACTTGCAAAACCAGCACTGCTGGAAGAAAGAATATTGCGGAGGCAACCTGGAGTATATTTCCGGAATGAAATTCTCACTCTGCAGCGGAGTGTGCAGTGACATTTAATTTCCTGTCAGGTGAAAACTATGTGCCTCGACTCCTATCTTCCAAACTCACAAAAGCTCTCCTGTGAAACCTGCAAACTAGCACTCCTGGAAGAAATATACTGCGGAGACATAGCTTAGCCACAGTTTGGTGGATGTTTACAATATTAAATTTTCTCACTCCTATGGAAGGTGTAGGTTAGAAAATTTAAAAACGGAAATCGATAGGTTAAAGTTAGATATAGTAGGAATTAGTGAATTTCGGTGGCAGGAGGAACAAGACTTCTGGTCAGGTGACTACAGGGTTACAAACACAAACTCAAATAGGAGTAATGCAGGAGTAGGTTTCATAATGAATAGGAAAATATGAATGCGGGTAAGCTACTACACACAGTATAGTGAAAGCATTATCGTGGCCAAGATAGATACGAAGCCCACACTTACTACAGTAGTACAAGTTTATATGCCAACTAGATATGCAGATGACGAAGAAATTGAAGAAATGTATGATGAAATAAAATAAATTATTCAGATAGTGAAGGGAGACGAAAATTTAATAGTCATGGGTGACTGGAATTCGAGTGTAGGAAAAGGGAGAGAAGGAAACGTAGTAGGTGACTATGGATTGGGGCTAATAAATGAAAGAGGAAGCCGCCTGGTAGAATTTTGCACAGAGCACAACTTCAAAATCGCTAACACTTAATTTAAGAACCATGAAAGAAGGTTGTATACATGGAAGATTCCTGGGGATACTAAAAGGTATCAAATAGATTATATAATGGTAAGACAGAGATTTAGGAACAAGGTTTTAAATTGTTAGACGTTTCCAGGGGCAGATGTGGACTCTGACCACAATCTATTGGTTATGACGTGTAGTTTAAAACTGAAGAAACTGCAAAAAGGTGGAAATTTAAGGAGATGGGAATTGGATAACCTGAAAGAACCAGAGGCTGTACAGAGTGTCAGGGAGAGCATAAGGGAACAATTGACAGGAATGGGGGAAAGAAATACAGTAGAAGAAGAATGGGCAGTTTTTACGGATGAAGTAGCGAAGGCAGCAGAGGATGAAGTAGATAAAAAGACGTGGGCTAGTAGAAATCCTTGGGTAACAGAAGAAATATTGAATTTAATTGATGAAAGGAGAAAATACAAAAGTGCAGTAAATAAAGCAGGCCAAAAGGAATACAGACGTCTCAAAACCGAGATCGACAGGAAGTGCAAAATGGCTAAGCACGGATGGCTAGAGGACAAATGTAAGGATGTAGAGGCTTATCTCACTAGGGGTAAGATAGATAGTTCCTACAGGAAAATTAAAGAGATCTTTGGAGATAAGAGAACCACTTGTATGAACATCAAGAGCTCAGATGGAAACCCAATTCTAAGCAAAGAAGGGAAAGCAGAAAGGTGGGAGGAGTATATAGAGGGTCTATACAAGGGCGATGAACTTGAGGACAATATTATGGAAATGGAAGAGGATGTATGTGAAGACGAAATGGGAGATACGATACTGCGTGAAGAGTATGAAAGAGCACTGAACGACCTGAGTCGAAACAAGACCCCTGGATTAGACATCATTCCATTGGAACTACTGACGGCCTTGGGAGAGCCAGTCCTGACAAAACTCTACCATCTGGTGAGCAAGATGTATGAAACGGGCGATATACCCTCAGACTTCATAAAGAATATAATAATTCCAATCCCAAAGAAAGCTGGTGTTGACAGATGTGATAATTACCGAACATTCAGTTTAATAAACCACAGTTGCAAAATAATAACACGAATTCCTTACAGACGAGTGGAAAAACTAGTAGAAGCCGACCTCGGGGAAGATCAGATTCGATTCCGTAGAAATACTGGAACACGTGAGGCAATACTGACCTTACGACTTATCTTAGATGAAAGATTAAGGAAATGCAAACCTACGTTTCTAGCATTTGTAGACTTAGAGAAAGCTTTTGACAATATTGACTGGAATACTCTCTTTCAAGTTCTAAAGGTGGCAGGGGTAAAATAAAGGGAGCGAAAGGCTATTTACAATTTGTACAGAATCCAGATGGCAGTTATAAGACTCGAGGGGCATGAAAGGGAAGCAGTGGTTGGGAAGGGCGTGAGACAGTGTTGTAGCCTCTCCCCAATGTTATTCAATCTGTATATTGAGCAAGCAGTAAAGGAAACACAAGAAAAATTCGGAGTAGGTATTAAAATCCATGGAGTAGAAATAAAAACTTTGAGGTTCTCCGATGACACTGTAATTCTGTCAGAGACAGTAAAGGACTTGGAATGGCAGTCGAACGGAATGGACAGTGTCTTGAAAGGAGGATATTCGATGAACATCAACAAAAGCAAAACGAGGATAATGGAATGTAGTCGAATGAAGACGGGTGATGCCGAGGGAATTAGATTAGGAAACGAGACACTTAAAGTAGTAAAGGATTTTTGCTATTTGGGGAGCAAAAAACTGATGATGGTCGAAGTAGAGAGGATATAAAATATTTGTATGGAGTGTAGCCATGTATGGAAGTGAAACATGGACGATAAATAGTTTGGAGAAGAATAGAATAGAAGCTTTCGAAATATGGTGCTACAGAAGAATGCTGAAGATTAGATGGGTAGATCACATAACTAATGAGGAAGTATTGAATAGGATTGGGGACAAGAGAAGTTTGTGGCACAACTTGACCAGAAGAATGGATCAGTCGGTAGGACATTTTCTGAGGGATCAAGGGATCACCAATTTAGTATTGGAGGTTAGCGTGGAGGGTAAAAATCGTAGAGGGAGACCATGAGATGAAAACACTAAGCAGATTCAGAAGGATGTGGTTTGCAGTAGCTACTGGGAGATAAAGAAGCTTGCGCAGGATAGAGTAGCATGGAGAGCTGCATCAAACCAGTCTCAGGACTGAAGACCACAACAACAACAACATGGAAGGCGCGCTGATATGAACTATTTTGGCAGATTAAAACGGTCTGTGGGACCGAGACCCTGGACCTTTCCGCTGACAAGTGCTCTACCAACTGTGCTTCTCAACCATGACTAGAACCTGCGACTTCACTTCCGCCAGTACCCCCGTTTCCTGTCCCCAAGCTATGGCTAAGACTTGCCTATGCAATATGCTTTCCTCCCGGAGTGCTAGTCTGGCATGTTCCACAAAAAAAATTCTGTGAAGTAGGAGGTGAGTTACTGGAAGTAAGGCTGTGGGGTCAGGTCGTGAGTCGTGCTTGGATAGCTCGGTCGGTAGAGCCTTTGTCAGTGAAAGGCAAGGGTCCCGAGCTAGAGTCTCCGACTGGCAGGCGGTTTTAATCTGTCAGTAAGTTTCAAGTAGAAACTTAATAAGTATTGGTAAAAGACCAGTCCGTGGAATGTTAGAATTTCGTAAGACAGTAAACCCCATGGTTTGTGTATGACACAATAGCTGTGTGAACCATGTTGTGGGTGATGTGAAATGGATGATCACAAAGGTTCAGTGTTACGATGAGGACCAGGACCGTCAATCAGTAATCGAGCACATTTTCTTTTCGAAAGCAGGTTCGTTTTATTGAAGGTTCCAGTACACCATATTATTTCACAGTACTTCGGCTACAAAATTCTATTATTTAACTTAATTTCCTCTCGGTACGATGGCCCCACGCCAACTTACTCGGACGGAATGTATGCCCCACATGGCACCACTCTACTGGTCGACGTCGGGGCCAACGTCTTGCTGTATCAGTAATCTCTTCATCATCAACGTACTGCTTCCCGTGGAGCGCATCGTTCTTTGGGCCAAAAAGCTAAAATCGGAAAGTGCGAGATCCGAGCTGTAGGATGGATAAGGAACAACAATTCAATGAAGACCTGTGAGCCCTTCTCGGGTGCGCAGATCGTGTGACGGCGTATGTTGTTAACGAGTTCGTCTGCATTTTTGTGGCGACGTTCCAACACAGCATGACACACGCCTCACCCAACGACTCGCCCTGCTTTTGTTCACTGCCCGGCCTCCGTAGACATTACGCAAGCGATTATAAACATCTACATCTACATTTATACTCCGCAAGCCACCCAACGGTATGTGGCGGAGGGCACTTTACGTGCCACTGTCATTACCTCTCTTTCCTGTTCCAGTCTCGTATGGTTCGCGGGAAGAACGACTGTCTGAAAGCCTCCGTGCGCGCTCTAATCTCTCTAATTTTACATTCGTGATCACCACGGAAGGTATAAGTAGGGGGAAGCAATACATTCGATACCTAATCCAGAAACGCACGCTCTCGAAACCTGTCGAGCAAGCTACACCGCGATGCAGAGCGCCTCTCTTGCACAGTTTGCCACTTGAGTTTGTTAAACATCTCCGTAACGCTATCACGGTTACCAAATAACCCTGTGACGAAACGCGCCGCTCTTCTTTGGATCTTCTCTATCTCCTCCGTCAATCCGATCTGGTACGGATCCCACACTGATGAGCAATACTCAAGTATAGGTCGAACGAGTGTTTTGTAAGCCACCTCCTTTGTTGATGGACTACATTTTCTAAGGACTCTCCCAATGAATCTCAACCTGGTACCCGCCTTACCAACAATTAATTTTATGTGATCGTTCCACTTCAAATTGTTCCGCACGCATACTCCCAGATATTTTACAGAAGTAGCTGCTATCATCTGCGATGATCTTGTTTTCTGTTAAAGGAAACTCAATGACAAGTGTGTGCTTGCGACGCATCTCCGTTACAGACGCCATTCTGAAGGTTACTTATAGAGTCGCCGTCTATTCGAATTCATGAAACTATAGGGGCTATGTCGGGCACATACCACGATGTTCTACAACAAATTTCACATTTTTTCAATTGAAATTGGCCGAGAAAAAGAAAAATGTTGCATTATTTATTAAACGTCCTCTGGCGATAAGTGGCGCCAGGCGTGAGGTCCTGCAAAAGTAAGCTTCACATATTTAGGCTTGGAAGACCAGGGCAGGAAAGTAACCAGCATATCTTATATTCAGGCGAATTTCATGCACAGTGACCCGATCATTGACAGGAAATGTGCCATTTGTAGCCATGTCACCGGACCACAATGTTTCGCGATTAGTTTGAACGAATTTCGAGACAATTCGAGTGGATAATTTGCTACGGAAAACTTTTAGAAGCCGATCTCGGGAAAGATCAGTTTGGATTCCGTAGAAATGTTAGAACACGTGAGGCAATACTGACCCTACGAGTTATATTAGAAAGTAGACTAAGGAAAGGCAAATCTACGTTTCTAGCATTTGTAGACATAGAGAAAGGTTTTGACAATGTTGACGGGTATACTCTCTTTCAAATTCTGAAGGTGGCAGGGGTAAAATACAGGGAGCGAAAGGCTATTTACAATTAATACAGAAACCAGATGACAGTTATAAGAGTCGAGGGACATGAAAGGGAAGCAGCGGTTGCAAAGGGAATGAGAGAGGGTTGTAGCATATCCCCGATGTTATTCAATCTGTATATTGAGCAAGCAGTAAAGGAAACAAAAGAAAAATTCGGAGTAAGAATTAAAATCCATGGAGAAGAAATAAAAACTTTGAGGTTCGCCGATGACATTGTAATTCTGTCACAGACAGCAAAGGACCTGGAAGAGCAGCTGAACGGAATGGACAGTGTCTTAAAAGGATGATATAACATGAACATCAACAAAAGCAAAGCGAGGATGTTGGAATGTAGTCGAATTATATCGGGTGATGCTGCGGGAATTAGATTAGGAATTGAGACGCTTAAAGTAGAAAATGAGTTTTGCTATTTGGGGAGCAAAATATTCGATGATGATCGAAGTAGAGAGGATATAAAATGTAGACTGGAAATGGCAAGGAAAGCGTTTCTGTAGAAGAGAAATATGTTAACATCGAGTATAGATTTAAGTGTCACGAAGTCGTTTCTGAAAGTAGTTGTATGAAGCGTAGCCATGTATGGATGTGAAACATGGACGATAACTAGTTTGGACAAGAAGAGAATAGAAGCTTTCGAAATGTGGTGCTACAGAAGAATGCTGAAGATTAGATGGTTAGATCACATAACTAATGAGGAGGTATTGAATAAAATTGGAGAGAAGAGAAATTTATGGCACAAATTGACTAGAAGAAGGGATCGGTTGGTAGGGCATATTCTGAGGCATCAAGGGATCACTAATATAGTATTGAAGGGCAGCGTGGAGGGTAGAAATCGAAGACGGAGACCAAGAGATGAATATACTGAACAGATTCAGAAGGATGTAGGTTGGAGTACGTACTGGGAGATGAAGAGGCTTGCACAGGATGGAGTAACATGGAGAGCTGCATCAAACTAGACTCTGGAGTGAAGACCACAACAACAGCAATAATTTGGCCACTCAGACCGACGATCATAATCCCACAGAACATTTCTGAGACATAATCGAGAGGTCAGTTAGTGCACAGCATCCTGCAGCGGCGACACTTTTGCATTTATCGATGGCTGTGGAGGCAGCATGGCTCAGTATTTCCGCAGGGAGTCTCTGCGACTTGTTGAGTCCGTGCAACGTCGATGTGCTGCAGTACGTTTGGAAAAGGGAGGTCGATATTAGGAGGCAGCCCAAGACTCGTACAAAACACTGTCGCAACCCATGCAGAATATTCTTCTATAACGTAGAACCGATACCAATGATGTCTAACTCAGAACAGGAACATAACGAAAAGAAATCCAAATCTACTGCATAAATACTCCCTGAGTCACAGTACAGTGCACAGCAACACCACCCAGCAGCCTCTGCAATTCAGCTCACAGTGGTTTTCAGAGTATAGATGTGGATATTACCTAAGTTGGCGGCCTACGGCCAGAGGGCGCTCTGCGGGCGGCCCCGCACCGCGCTGCCCTTCGCTTTGGCCGGCGCCGGCCTCATTAACGTCGCAGACCGCAGCTCGGCGTCGCGCGGCCGTCGCGGGACGCCGGTCGCAAGCACAGGTCGCACGGGCGGCGGTGGGCGGCACCGACGCGCGCTCCGCCGACGCCGGCCGGACCGGCCTCGTTAGTGGCGGCCTGCGGTCGCTCACGTGACCGCAAACAACAAAGTTCACGACCGCCGTGACGTCACGCGCCGGCGCCGCGTGGCATGTCTGCTGTTTACTGCCCGGGTGGACCCGTACTTGCAGCGCTGCGACGTGGCTATCTGAACACTCTCACACCTCTCAATTCACCTAATCTCATTTCAAGGGGACCGCGCAGTGTTTCGGGTCGAGAAACGTCGATTTTTGGTTTTCATCATTTGTATGTCAGCGTAAGCAGAAGAAACTGACGATCAAAGTCCGAGAACAATTTATTGGACTGCTCAATTAACCGAAACAAATTTTTCAAGTATAGCACCAACACAAAACAGCGATCAGTCTTCGAATCACAACTACATACAAGAATAATATAGAAAACAACTTAAATAATTTCCTACTAGTCTCCGCCAGAGACTTCTCTGATATAGCAAGCCTAATCCAGAGACCAGCGAGAAGATCCAAGACGAGCTCCCGGGCGGCAGCCATCCACGTCTGCTGGCGGTCGTTGAACTGCCGATGTGCTTTTTTTCACTTTATTGTGATTTGAACACCTTTCCAAATGTGGGCTGTGAGCAGCATTCTACGCCGCTCTTCAGCCACAGGTTAACAATGAAAAAAATATAAAGAAGACACAGAAAACACGAAACAAATTGGCAGGCAAAAGATAGTAGACACAGAATACAAAAAACACGAAGCCGTTCACACTCGAGAAAAACCACACTAAAAACTGTCGGCAAGGCGCACAAACACTGACGACTTTGACAGCACAGGTGAACGTAGGAGCGTGACGGTGAACACTAAACACAAACACGATACCACACAGACACGAGAAACTGACAGTGATGATCTCCGGAGGGCCAATGTCCATGTAACGTGTGCCAGTGCTTGGACCCTGCCTGGAGGGGAAGAAGGGGGTGGGGCGAGAGGGGAGATCAAGGATGCCAATAGCAGAGGAAATGGTAGGAGGAAAGGAGGTATGGAGGTAGGGGAAGCCTGGGGGAGAACTGGGAAGAAAAGGGAGGAGGGAGGGAAGGGGGAGAGAAGGGAGAGACGTTGCCCATAGAAACCAACACAAAGAAGAGGGAGGGAGGATCAAAGTTGGTAGAAGGGGTAGATGGAGGGGAGGAGGGCATCATCAGGGAGGGGGAGCTGGCGGAAGCCACCTTGGGAGAAGGTATGGAGAACGGAGAGATGCAGAGCAGTTGGGATGTGGAAATACAGGACCAGCAGCGGAGGTGGCGGGGGAGGATGGGAGAGACCAACGGGTGAGGGGATCGTGTTTACGGGAGGTGTAGAGGATCCATATCCGTTCAAGATGAAGGAAGAGGTGGCGGAACGGAAGAAGGTCCCACAGGATCTGTGTGTGCGTGTGGGGGAGGGGGAGTGGAGATGGATGCAATAGGCGAGGCGATGAGCATAGCATTCTAGGATCTGAAGGGATTTGTAAAAGGTAGGGGGAGTGGAGATCCAGGCAGGGTGGGCGTAGCAAAGGATCCGGCAAATGAGGGGTTTATAGGTATTGAGGATGGTGGAGGGATCCCGATGTGCGGCCTAGCGCCGGCCTTTATAGCGAATTGGTGGCTGAGTACCTCGGAACTACACTCCTGGAAACTGAAATAAGAACACCGTGAATTCATTGTCCCAGGAAGGGGAAACTTTATTGACACATTCCTGGGGTCAGATACATCACATGATCACACTGACAGAACCACAGGCACATAGACACAGGCAACAGAGCATGCACAATGTCGGCACTAGTACAGTGTATATCCACCTGTCGCAGCAATGCAGGCTGCTATTCTCCCATGGAGACGATCGTAGAAACGCTGGATGTAGTCCTGTGGAACGGCTTGCCATGCCATTTCCACCTGGCGCCTCAGTTGGACCAGCGTTCGTGCTGGACGTGCAGACCGCGTGAGACGCCGCTTCATCCAGTCCCAAACATGCTCAATGGGGGACAGATCCGGAGATATTGCTGGCCAGGGTAGTTGACTTACACCTTCTAGAGCACGTTGGGTGGCACGGGATACATGCGGACGTGCATTGTCCTGTTGGAACAGCAAGTTCCCTTGCCGTTCTAGGAATGGTAGAACGATGGGTTCGATGACGGTTTGGATGTACCGTGCACTATTCAGTGTCCCCTCGACGATCACCAGAGGTGTACGGCCAGTGTAGGAGATCGCTCCCCACACAATGATGCCGGGTGTTGGCCCTGTGTGCCTCGGTCGTATGCAGTCCTGATTGTGGCGCTCACCTGCACGGCGCCAAACACGCATACGACCATCATTGGCACCAAGGCAGAAGCGTCTCTCATCGCTCAAGACGACACGTCTCCATTCGTCCCTTCATTCACGCCTGTCGCGACACCACTGGAGGCGGGCTGCACGATGTTGGGGCGTGAGCGGAAGACGGCCTAACGGTGTGCGGGACCGTAGCCCAGCTTCATGGAGACGGTTGCGAATGGTCCTCGCCGATACCCCAGGAGCAACAGTGTCCCTAATTTGCTGGGAAGTGGCGGTGTGGCCCCCTACGGCACTGTGTAGGATCCTACGGTCTTGGCGTGCATCCATGCGTCGCTGCGTTCCGGTCCCAGGTCGACGGGCACGTGCACCTTCCGCCGACCACTGGCGACAACATCGATGTATTGTGGAGACCTCACGCCCCACGTGTTGAGCAATTCGGCGGTACGTCCACCCGGCCTCCCGCATGCCCACTATACGCCCTCGCTCAAAGTCCGTCAACTGCACATACGGTTCACGTCCGCGCTGTCGCGGTATGCTACCAGTGTTAAAGACTGCGATGGAGCTCCGTATGCCACGGCAAACTGGCTGACACTGTCGGTGGCGGTGCACAAATGCTGCGCAGCTAGCGCCATTCGACGGCCAACACCGCGGTTCCTGGTGTGTCCGCTGTGCCGTGCGTGTGATCATTGCTTGTACAGCCCTCTCGTAGTGTCCGGAGCAAATATGGTGGGTCTGACACACATGTGTCAATGTGTTCTTTTTTCCATTTCGAGGAGTGTATTTTCAATCGCGTGGTTTTACGTGTGAAAATAGTTCCAGGGTCTGCAGCGAACTCTTCCCTATGTTTATGTGGGCCGGTAGTGGCCCCTGTTGGCAACTGGTGTCTTTGCTGTGGTGTTATTGTTGTCGTTGTTCTTGTGGCCGTTCATCAATACTGCTTGTCAGTTGTGTAGTGCTTCGGTGTCCCTGCGATGTAGGCAACCTACGGCAGCAGGCTGTCAGTTTGGTTGCTGATACTCTAGGCGCCATAATGTATGATGGAGAAGGCCACCGCAATCATATTTCAATAGATTAAGGTTTTATTTAAATACTCTGAAAAGGATTTTTCTGAAAAAATTTCTTTCAAGCATTTCAAGATCTTTTTCCTACCACGTGTGTTTATGTGCCACGCCCATTGATCTGTCATCCACTTTTCTGAATATATTTTAGATCTTTATATACCCTTCATTGCACATTAGGATTTTTTTTTACTCACAGGTGTGTTGGCTATCCTTGGAATGCAACGGTCGTTATTCATTTGTGTCTGCGTTTTGTAAACAATACGCTTCTAAACACGCGGTTAGTTTTGTTCAAGTGTGATTGCGAGTAGTTGTCATCCTTACGTTTATAGTGGTTGTTTACGTGTGTTTTGTTGTGTTTATTGAAGATGATGAAACGTAAAGCGATTTTCAAGAAACGATAATTTAGAGGAAACAAGTTTAGAAAGCTTTCTTTACAAGACGTTTTGTCGCCTGGTAATGATGTTTCTAATTGTAATTCTTCAACAAGTGCATCATCAAAGAAACTCTCACAATTTCTCTTCCTGCTGATGTTATTGCAGCAATTAAACCTATTTCCAGAGACTTAGCTCATCCTGACCTTCTAAGGAAATGTCTGCATGGGCAGAAACGGAACCCAAATGAATGTATCAACAGCATAATTAGGAAGCACCTTCCTGAAACTGTATTTGCAGGAGGTCATGATGCTGTTACTACATTAAGTTGTGATAATACTGCAAACTGTGAGGTACTGAAAAAGCTAGGAATGAACATGGTGAAAATGTGATCACTGGGCTGTAACATTGCGATAAAATGGCCGGCCGTAGTGGCCGAGCGGTTCTAGGCGCTACAGTCTGGAACCGCGCGACCGCTACGGTTGCTGGTTCGAATCCTGCCTCGGGCATGGATGTGTGTGCTGTTAGTTAGGTTTAAGTAGTTCTAAGTTCTAGGGGACTGATGACCTCAGAAGTTAAGTCCCATAGTGTTCAGAGCCATTGGAACCATTTTTACGACAAAATGAGGATAGTCGATGCAGACAGGTCTGCATCTAATATGGCCACGAAAGCAAGACAAATATCCAGGAAGGTGAAAAAGAAGCTGGAAGACCTGCTAGAGGCCAAAGAAGGGCTATCATATGCAGAAGTACAGTTTTAATTAACTGTAACAAATTTCAAAAGTTTTTTCTTATAAGTCAACTTCCCGCTAACTAAAATTTTCAATACATATGCTCCATTATATCAGAAACTACTCTCCATAAAAAGCCACCTGTGATACTACATTCGTTAATATTCCCCTATTAGGAATTTTACAAAAAATATTTTGTGCAGAAAGATCTTAATTTTTTTAATAAATTTCAAAAAGTATTTCTTAAAAACTATAAAACCGTTAAAGTAAATTTTAGTACAGTTCACTCTATTAGCATCATGTGACATACTGCAAAAATATTAAGGTCCTGCATCAAATAGTTTTTTCAGAAATGGGTCAAATACTTGTCTAAATGAACGAGTGTTAGATAGGCAGGGTGTGGTCCCTTTAACGTCAACGTAAAATAGGCTTGAATAATTTTCCAAGTAGCATTTCATTTCTATTGGATTAATTTTGTTTTTTATTAAATGTTTGAGCGGAGCGAAAACAAGACTTCATAGATGTTGCGCAATGGACAATTTTCGGGATTTTTAGAGCCAAAAAAAGAGTGGGTAATCAGAAAATACGGTATCAAATTTATCATCGTAACGTCTAGTTTAGCGTAAAAACAATGAGTCAGATGCGAGTAGGACTTGCGCAATCAGGGTTCCGTACAGATTTAATTACGTATTTCCATCCCGGAAATCGGAAATCTCGACGATCGTTGCACGTTATCGACATTGACACTGGTAGGATATCGCAGAAAGGAATTCCAAGACTTTGGAGAATATTTTTATTTGAAGTTTGATGAATGATAACTGATGAAAAACAATTGTTTTTTTTTGTATAGGATACTTACAAATTAACAATTTCGTTCCTTCACTTGTACTTCGAAACTTCGCTGCTTGCATAATTTCATGATTCTATGGCAACCGGAAGTACACTATAGGTTTCAATGAGTGTGTTTTCGAGTATCAAAATTTTGTGGCAGTATCTAGTAACTGCTCTGACTTAGAAGGTTAAGTTGTTTACACCACCAAAGGACCACAAACCTCAGTATCTGACACAAATTTCAAATTGATATGCCTATCTCATCTTGAGCAATGTAATTTTAACAGATGGAGGGAAAGAAGACAGATAGAGAGATCACAAATGTCAAATTTATTCAGTGCGACGTACACTATGTGATCAAAAGAATCCAGACACCTGGCTGAAAATTACTTACAAGTTCGTGGCGCCCTCCATCAATAATGCTGGAATTGAAGATGGTCTTGGCCTGCCCTTAGCCATGATGACGGCTTCCACTCTCGCAGGCATGCGTTCAATCAGGTGCTGGAATGTTTCTTGGGGAATGGCAGTCCATTCTTCACGGAGTGCTGCACTGAGGAAAGGTATCGATGTCGGTCAGTGAAGCCTGGAACGAAGTCGGCGTTCCAAAACATCCCAAAGGTGTTATATAGGATTCAGGTGAGGACTCTGTGCAGGCCTGTCCATTACAGGGATGTAACGTGGTGTAACGTCGTGTAACCATTCCGCCACAGCCGTGCAGTATGAGCAGGTGCTCGATCGTATTGAAAGATGCAGTCGCCCTGCCCTAACTGCTCTTAAACAGTGGGAAGCCAGAAGTGGCTTAAAACGTCAATGTAGTCCTGTCCTGTGATAGTGCTATGCAAAACGACAAGGGGTGCAAGCCCCCTCAATGGAAAACACGACCACACCATAACACCACCGCCCCCGAATTTTACTGTAGGCACTACACACGCTCGCAGATAATGTCCACCGGGCTTTGGCCATACCCACTTCACGCCACGGAATCGTCACATTGTCTACCGTGGTTCGTCACTCCACAAAACGTTTTTCCGCTGCTCAATCGTCCATTGTTTACGCTCCTTACACCAAGCGAGCCGTCGTTTGGCATTTATCGGGGGTGATGTGTGACTTATGAGCAGCCGCTCGGCCATGAAATCCAAGTTTTCTCACCTCCCGCCTAACTGTCATAGTACTTGCAGTGGATCCCGATGCTGTTTGAAATTCCTTTGTCAAGGTCTGGATAGATGCCTGCTTATTACACATTACGACCCTCTTCAACTGTCTGCGGTCTCCGTCAGTCAACAGACGAGGTCGGCCTGTACGCATTTATGCTGTAAGTGTCCCTTCACGTTTCCACTTCACTATCACATGGGAGACAATGGTCCTATGGATGTTCAGGAAGGTAGAAATCTCGCGTGCAGACGTATGACACAAGTGACATCCAACCACCTGACCTCGTTCGAAGTCCGCGATTTCCACAGAGCACCATATTCTGCTCTCTCACGTTGTCTAATGACTACTGAGGTCGCTGATATGGAGTACCTGACAGCAGATCGCAGCAAATTCCACCTAAATGAAACGTATGGTTTGGGTGGTGTCCGGATACTTTTGATCACACAGTGTATTTACTAGTTCACAATATTTGGATATTTTCCCCTATATTTAGACAGTAATTCCTTGGTGCCAACTATCGTGTTTCTAGGCTAAGGGGAAATACCCTACTTGTTTTTGTAAGTGGATCGCCAGTATCAAAAAATGTTACATAGATGGCAGGATCATTTGATTACATTGACTCTGAAGCTGACGGTTATTACACTGCCAAGGGGCCATATACGTTAGTATGTGACATTAACTTCAAGTTTATACGTCTTCCCGTTCCTGAGGAAAAGCGACCATAGAGTTTTGTGCATGAGGTAAATTTAAACTTCATACGTCTTCCCGTTTGTTTACAGATGGCAGTACAGAGAGACAGTATGGCGAAAAATGAAAAAAAAAATGTGTGAAGTAATTACAAATTAAATATTAGAACTTTTTTCTATTCTTATACTGTAAACCTTTGCTTCTTGCTCAACTGCAAGATGTCCTTAGGTTAGTCAGGTTTAAGTAGTACTAACTTCTAGGGGACTGATGACCTCAGAAGTTAAGTCTCATATTGCTCAGAGACATTTGACAGGCATCTTATCCGGATGCCTGTAACGGATCGTGCAGCAACGTCTCGATCCCTGAGTCAACAGACGGGGACGTTTGCAAGACAACAACCATCTGCACGAACAGTTCGACGACGTTTGCATCAGCATGGATTATCAGCTCGGAGACCATGGCTGCGGCTACCCTTGACGCTGCATCACAGGCAGGAGCGCCTGCGATTATGTACTCAATGACGAAACTGGCTGCAAGAATGGCAAAACGTAATTTATTCGGATGAATCCAGGTTTTGTTTACAGCATCAAAGTGAAGTACCCTATAGGTTTCCATGAGTGAGTTTTCACGTATCAATATATTCTGAAGCGCCACCGAAATTAGTGTAGGGATGCGTATTCAGATACAGACAAATGTAAACAGGAAGAATATGGCGCTGCGTTGGGCAATGCCTACAGAAGACAACAAGTGTCTGGGTCAGTTGTTAGATCACTTACTGCTGCTACAGTGACATAGTATCAAGATTTAAGTGAGTTTTTAACGTGGTGTTATAGTCTGCGCTCGAGCTATGGGACACAGCACCTCCGAGGTAGCGATGAAGTGGGGATTTTCCCGTACGACCATTTCACGAGTGTATCGTGAATATCGGGAATCCGGTAAAACATCAGCTCTCTGACGTCTTTGCTGTCGGAAAAAGATCGCGTAAGAACGGGACCGACGATGACCGAAGAAAATCGTTCGTGACAGAAGTGTTACCCTTTCGCAAATTGCTGCATATTTTAATGGTGGAATGTTGGGCCATCAACAAGTGTCAGTGTGCGAACCATTCAACGAAACATCATCGATATGGGATTTCGGAGCCGAAGGCCCAGTCTTGTACCCTTGATGACTGCACGACACAGGGCATTACGCCTCGCCTGGGCCAGTCAACACCGGCACTGGACTGTTGATGACTGGAAATACATTGGCTGGTCGGAGGAGTCTCATTTCAAAAAAGTATCGAGCGGATTAACTTGTACGGGTGTGGAAACAAACTCCATGGAATCTGAATGACAGCCGAGGACTCTTGTGTAGGCTCTGTAGTACTGCTGGAATGATATGAGACCCCCGATACGCCTATATACGACTCTATCAGGTAATAAGTAGTAATTTCGTGTGACGGGGGCCTCTCGTCGGGTAGACCGTTCGCCTCGTGCAAGTTTTTCGATTTGACGCCACTTCGGCGACTTGCGCGTCAACGGGGATGAAATGGTGATGATTAGTACAACACAACACCCAGTTCCTGAGCGGAGAAAATCTCCGACCCAGTCAGGAATCGAACCCGGGCCCTTAGGACTGACAGTCTGTCGCGCTGACCACTCAGCTATCGAGGGTGGACACACTAACAGGTGACACGTACGTAAGCATCCTGTCTGATCACCTGCATGCATTCATGCCCATTATGCATTCTGACGGAGACGACAATTGCAGCAGTACAATGCCATACCCCAAAAGTCCACAACTGCTTCAGAGTCACTCCAGGAACACTCAGACCCTCCAGACATGAACATTATTGAGCTTATCTGGGACGCCTTGCAACGTGCTGTGCAGAAGAGATCTCTAACCCCTCCTACTCTTACGGATTTATGGAAAGCCCTGCAGGAGTCATGGTGGCAGTTTCCTCCAGCACGACTTCACACATTAGTCGAGTGCATGCCTAGTCCTGATGCGGCCATTCGTTCTCTCGGGGACTCTACACGATATTAGGCAGGTGTACCAGTTTCTTTGGCACTTCAGTTTATGTTACATAAATGCCAGTACCTTTAGATTACACCGACCTCGAAGATAACGTTTATTATATTGCCAAGGGACCGTATACCTTAGTATGTGACATTTACTTCAACTTAATACGTCTTACCGTTCTTGAGAAAAATGGTTTTTATACACCAAGGAATAAAAATGAAAAAAAAAATCTTGTGGTATGATTAGAAAGCTAGAATTTTCGTATTTTTTGTTTTTGTTGTACTGTGAAACATCAAATCTTTCCGAATTTCTTGATTTGTGTCAACGAAAAGTATCCTATACATTTTGATGAGTGAGTCCTCGAATATCAAAATTTGTGACCTAAATGACCGTATCTTTTGGTTACCATGTCTTAGAGGCATGCATTTATATACCGTAAGGGGACCTTAGACCTTTACCCATGACATAAATTTAAACTTCATAAGTCTTCCGGTTTCTGAGAAAAATAGAACTTCACAGACAGCCCCACAGACAGACAGGGGATGACAAATGAAAGAAAATTTTTCGTTTGACATACTTACAAATTAACGCTTTTAGGATTTTTTTATATACTTACTGTGTAGAACCTTGCTTTTTGCTAAACTGCATGACGTACTGCGATGGATTTTTTTACGTGCGTGCGTTGTTAATATTACTGTGCCCCATTAACTCTAATTTAATTAATTCTGCTGTCTCTTGTTGTTCCCCGTTATTCTTCCCCTTTTTCGTAGCAACTATATTAATGCTAGGTGGTTTAACTGGTGCCTTTCTTATGGATGGTTTTGCCAGCGGGTTTAGCTGGGAATGCCGTTGTCTACGAACGCTAGCATAATCGTAGACAGTTACATGGTTTCAGACCGCAGTGCGTCACCGCTAACTGACGTCCTTCGCCAGCTGGTTGCGTCACCTGACATCTGTTGGCCGTCTCCGTACTGCCCCCGGTCACTGACCCGATTATCATATGCCCTGCCTCTCCATCGTGACCTACCTCGATATCTGCCTCCTATCTGCACACTCATTCTGCTTATGTTTACATCAGTGCGATTGTCTTTCTGCTTAACAGGAGGGCGATTCTCTCTTCTCGCACTTTCCTTCTCTTTGAGTAATGATTCAACGCTTTCTAGATGTTGTACAAATTTATCTATATTGTCTCTAGGTGCAGATGTTATTTTATTCTTCCAATTCGAAAGTAACTAATTTTCTACCCCCAAAATGATTTGCTAAGTTTCTACTTTATTATTAAGATAGGATAGAGTAGTTACTCACCTTTGTACAAATCTTTTTATTCCTTCTTTCTTGGTGTTGCATTTTTCCCCAGACCAGAAACGGTTAAGTACATCCATTTGCATTCGCTTACCCCAGTACTCCTCATAGAAAGTGTGTTTAAATTCCTGTAATTTAGTATATTTTTCTAAGACCAAGTTCCCTCAGATCCCCATTAAATTTGAAGTAATAAATCCGATCTTCTGCTTATCACTACACACTTTAGGCAAGATATCCTCAAAGTCATTCTAAAACTCACTTGGATGTACACTTTTATTGGGATCAAACTTAAGAAACTGTCGAAGGGTGACATAAGCAATCTCAGTGGATTCTACTATTCCACTAGACATATTGCTATCACTATTGTTAGTAACACACTGTTCTACTTTTGTGAGCGACAGTCTTGCTCACACAATTGCTCATTCATACTTTCAATGAATCGATTAATATGAGTTTCCAAGCCAGTGACTTTATTTATTACCTGAGCCCCAAGTTTGTCACACTTATCTTTATTTTCCTTGAATTTACATTCTAAGGCAGCATGATTTATTTCACTATAATTTTCTACCCCTCTGATATATTGATGATCCTTGACTATTTCTGTATTTACATGTAATTTAAATTGTTGGTGGTCATCAGTAACTTGTTCGATTTGTGCAGTTAATTCACTTTTTTATTTGAACAATAGTTGGCGTACATTCCTATTTAACCTGATTTATTTCAATTTTAACTTTTTTACCAAGCACTGCAATGTCATGCTTCCAACAATCTGTTAGATCTGAAATTTTTGAATCCAGCTTAGATTCTATTTCCTCACCCATATTACTCATTTTTGACTCTAACCCACTCATTTTTGAATCTATCTCATATCCCATTTTTGTCATATCAGAACCTAATTTGGTCATGTTACCTTCCATCTCCTCATTTAATGAGGTACCCATTTTCGTCATATTAGAATCCATTTTCGTCATATTAGCATCTAAACCATTCAATTTTGCCAATAGACTCATAAACATACCTGCCACACTATCTTTCGCACCATCATTTACTGATACAATGTCTCTATTAATATTAGCTACTGCCACAGGTAGATCTGAAAGACTGGGATCTGATACATTCTGATCCACCTTCGATCCATAATTAACACTTAATGACTCTATCAAACTACTACTGAAATTGGGTTGGAACACATCCAAGCTAAAGTTCATGGGATCAAAAATCTCATTCCCTTGTTCCTTCCCCCTATCTACCCTCAGTTCGTCCTCTACATTTGTTTGCTTACACTCAGCTATTTTATTCAGTTTTTTTCACACACTCACACACAAAGTTTTAAAAAGCACACTACTTAACTTTGGGCTTCGGATGTCTGCAACACGGCTAGCTGAGGCTGCGGGTCCGATCGCCATGCACTGGGCCGCCGTACCAGTTTACGGGCCACCACTCTGGTCAGCGCTGCCAACTGCTCCCGCTGCCGCCGTCACGTAGCCTCGTAAATCGTAGTCTGCCAGATGTCGCCGTTATCAGCTACTTCAGTCGGCTCGATATAACCATCAAACACACTCACATTTCATGGGCTATCACTGTCTTTCTGTCCACGTGGAGATAGTTCACTCTTAATATTTGTGCTTTCTCCAGTTCCTACTTATTAGCGAGCACTTTTTTATCGTCCGGTAACACACACACTATTGCTTTTAATGAAATGTTTCATTATGTTTCCCGGCACCAATTGCGACGGATTTTTTAAATTTATTTTTTGTATTTTTTATTTATTTTTTTTACGTGCGTGCGTGCAATGCACCAATTTCAACGGATTATACGTTGCTGCTGCAATGCTATGTCTTTTATAATTTTTTTTCACCTACCTCTTTACAGCGGTAGATCTTTGCACGTAAACTCCTGACTGCAGCTACTTACAAGATCACAGAAAAGCAATGTTGAGGAAACTGTAACCTCATAGCTGCACGCCGGAGGCCGCTATAAGTAAAATTTGCTGAAAATAGTCTATGTACTTTAAAGAAATGATTCGGAAAGGGGATGTCACTCGTACATTAAACATGAAGCTTAAATTTAAATCTTCAATAGATCTTTATTGCCGTTAAGGAAAATCATCAGCCCACATTTATGAAAATTACTAAAGTTTTTGCTCACAGTTATCACCATACCTGAAACACCCAGAGCTTTTACCTTCCCAAATTCCGAAACCTATTACTTGTAACACAGTCAATGATCAGCCAATTACTTCTGCACACGATATTCAGTGGTTGTCCTTAGTAAAAGTTGATGCTCGCCATAAAATACTCAGTAAGAATATACTCAGTACCACCACGCTATATAATTCAAAGTTCACTCGCGATTTTCGTCGGAACGAATTATCACAACACTCTAAAGTTTTCATAAACAATTTCTGGTCACTAACAGATAACATTAACACTGGGCCATAACGCGGAAGTCATCCCAAGACTTCATCTTGCACATAATGCGAAAAGTCACATCCAGCATAACTGCCTCCAGTCAAAGCTAGCTCGCGACTCTCCTCTCACTGTCCCACACTCAAAACTATATCTCCTCGGTAGGTGGCCAACCGTCTCGCTTCTCATTGGCTATCAGCACTTACGCGCCAAAATCTAGCAAGCACCAACCACTTCTCTAGGCTCAATGACGTCCTCAAATTAAGTAACACAAAAACTCTCTAATTAAATAAACAAAACAAAATGAACTATAAGCCTTACTCTACATCTGGAAATTTATTATGTAGTCGCCAATGTTCTGGCTGTCTTATACATAAGCATACTAACTTGGCCATCCGACATTCACTACTAGGGGGACCACTAGTGGATTCGTTCCCACGTTACAGAGTTGGAACACTTGCCAGTTCCTGTAGAGAATTACATGAATGATTTTTAACAATGCCCACATACTCTCACACACTCATTCTCATTCACACGCACCCTAACACACAATACACATATTTACTTACAATTCTTGAAGTTATTATTATTTATAAGTCACAGAGGTTTTCTGAAACTCAAAACTTTCCAAATGTATACAAGAACACTGAAAGTGTTATCAGATCATCGTACATAGTCACTGAAGGTGAACTATTACATAACTGTATTTACTGAAATTCTTGACTGTCGGAAAATTACTTTTTTATGGAATTTTACTAACTTCCAAAATACAACTATTTTTGATCTCAGACTTTGATATATTGTTTGTTTCCACAACATAAGGTGGTACATCAATTATGACGTTCCTCAGGTTATTCCTTTACTAGTTGTTAATATTTTTAATTTCGTATAAAGTAAGTGGCCTGATATTTCTCGAACAGTGATCCTATGTAAATGAGGTGCTAAAAACTTCATCTTTTCACGACACAGAAAAGGTTTCATCGGTAATTTATTTACCTTTGAGTAAAAATTTGAAACCGAAAAATTTTGGACAAATACGGTCAAATATATTGTTTTTTTTTTTTTTTTTTGTTGGGTTATCGTGTGTGTATTCTTCACGCACTCCGGCTGGGTGTTTATTTCTTCGTTGGCGGGAGGTGCCTGAAATGTCCTTCACTCTTGGCGATCTTAGTCGCTTGTTGGACTTCCCTAACTCTTCTTCTTCCTTGATTTTACTCACTTACGCAGCGCGTTTCAAGTCTGTGATTGTCATGAGGGTATTTGGTTTTTCCCGAAGATTCTTCATAATTTGCTATGCTTTTTCTTCCACTCCTGTTATAATTGTAACCTTCTTTGTCAATGTCTGCTTCCCCACTACACTACTGGCCATTAAAATTGCTACACCAAGAAGAAATGCAGATGATATACGGTTATTCATTAGACAAATATATTATACCAGAACTGACTTGTGATTACATTTTCATGGAATTTGGTTGCATAGATCCTGAGAAATCAGTACCCAGAACAATCACCTCTGGCCGTAATAAGGGCCTTGATACGCCAGGGCACTCAGTCAAACAGAGCTTAGATGTCGTGTACAGGTACAGCTGCCCATACAGCTTCAACACGATACCACAGTTCATCAAGAGTAGTGACTGGCGTACTGTGACGAGCCAGTTGCTCGTCCACCATTGACCAGACATTTTCATTTGGTGAAAGATCTGGTGAATGTGCTGGCCAGGGCAGCAGTCGAACATTTTCTGTATCCAGAAAGGCCCGTACAGGACCTGCAACATGCGGTTGTGTATTATCCTGAAGAAATGTAGGGTTTCGCAGGGATCGAAAGAAGGGTGGAGCGACGGGTCGTAACACATCTGCAATGTAACGTCCACTGTTCAAAGCGCCGTCAACGCGAACAAGAGGTGACCGAGTCGTGTAACCAATGGCACCCCATGCCATCACGCCGGCTGACACGCCAGTATGGCGACGACGAATACACGCATGCAACGTGTGTTCACCGCCACATCGGCAAACACGGATGCGACCATCATGATGCTGTAAACAGAACCTGTATTCATCCAAAAAAATGGCGTTTTGCAAATCGTGCAGCCAGGTTCGTCTTTGAGTACACAATCGCAGGCGCTCCTGTCTGTGATGCAGCGTCAAGGGTAACCGCAGCCATGGTCTCCGAGCTGATAGTCCATGCTGCTGCAAACATCGTCGAACTGTTCGTGCAGATGGTTGTTGTCTTGCAAACATCCCCATATGTTGATTCAGAGATCGAGACGTGGCTGCACGATCCGTTACAGCCATGCGGATAAGATGCCTGTCATCTCGACTGCTAGTGATACGAGGCCGTTGGGATTCAGCACGGCGTTCCGTATTACCCTCCTGAACCCACTGATTCCATATTCTGTTAAGTCATTGGATCTCTACCAACGCGAGCAGCAATGTCGCAATCGCGTTAGGCTACAATCTGACCTTTACCGAAGTCAGAAACGTGATGGTACGCATTTCTCCCCCTTACACGAGGCATCACAACAATGTTTCACCAGGCAACGCCGGTGAACTGCTGTTTGTGTATTAGAAATCGGTTGTTAACTTTCCTCATGTTAGCACGTTGTAGGTGTCGCCACTGACGTCAACCTTATGTAAAAGCTCTGAAAAGCGAATCATTTACATATCACAGCATCTTTTTCCTGTCAGTTAAATTTCGCAATTTTAATGGCTAGTAGTGTGATACTGCAAAGACTAGCTCATTTATAATGTTTTCTTCTGTGATACTCATTGCTTACTGACTTTTCCTAGTTTCTACCAACGAGCTGATATTTATTTTGTTTGAACTAATTACTCTCAGTAGTCTTTTTGTGACTCCGTTACTGTGTATTCTGTAAATATGGCCTTAGAATTTTCAGCAACTCTTGCATGCGCTGGTAGCGAACGTATCGATTTACGTGTAGACATCAGATGTTCCCGTCTTCATCCATATTAAATTTTCAGGCGTAAGACCATATAGGTTCCCATGAATTTTCCGTTTTTGTTACGCACTTTGTGTGGTCCGCAATAGTTACACTATAGTTCAAAAGTGCTTTGTAGTGATACAACACTCGGGTAACAAATTCCTTAGAAGAAAAATTTGACTGAAAGAACTTATTTACCAAATCTTTATAGTTTGTTTTATGCTTTCTTACACACATATAAACAAATTATATAGGCTAGTAAGTATTTTTTTAAACTAAACAGAGGATAAACAATAGTGAAGTCTTGACCCATTCCTTGTAGCAAGCTTCCTTATTGGTGCACATTTGTTGGCGAACATGTCTCTCCAGCTCGTGTCAAATACGTTCTGTGTGATTTAAGTCTGAACTTTGGCTTGGCTATTCGAATACATTTACTTTGGGTTGCTTTAAATTGTCTTCAAATGGCCATAAGTCAGCTTCGGATTGTTTTCACGCTGAAACTGCCAATTTCGAGGCATATTTCGTCTTCCATGAGATATCGTGTGGGATGTTAATATGTCACCATATTTCAGACTGTCAATTACCCCACGTATTCGGCCAGAGGACCTACACCACTTCGTGAGAAACAATCACACACTATGTTATTTCCTCTACCGTGCTTGGTATTGGGTACTTGGTACTTTGTGTCATTCTTCTTGTTTTTCGACAATCGAACGTACTGTTTCCCGCCTGAGGAGAAGAGATTAAATTTGCTTTCATCACTCCACAGAATTTTTCACCAATCCTCAGTGGACCATGACGCTTACTTCTAAGCAAACTGTGGTCTGTCCTCCCTGTTTTTCGCACTTATCATGGATTTTCGAGAAGGTTGCCTGTCATTCACGTCTATAGCTATTAACCGACGTTTTACTATCGAAGCATGGACCTTCATCTCGTGTTGTACCTGTATAACAGATTGCCCTGGCAGGTTTTTTGGAATCAGCCATCGACTGATTTTGAATGATCCTATTTTCTGGTAGTTTTCTGGACCGACCACTTCGTGCATTATCAAAATATCCACGGGTGTACTGCCGGTCTATAGTGTCCAACGGGCACAATATTTCGGCGATCAAATATGATCGCCGAAATATTGTGCCCGTTGGACACTATACACCGGCAGTACACCCGTGGGTATTTTGATTATCAAATACGCCGGGAGAAACTCAAGAATCACACTTCGTGCATTGTTCTCTATCGTCCACCTTTTTTCTGAAGCCATGCCAGATACTAAAACAGACACTCACAAGCTGTTGTGAGATGCTAAACACCTTCGCAACGATGGACTGAGTTTGGCCTTGACACAGTTCTGTTAAAACAGATTGTTTGCAAGTTACTGAATATAGTTTAGGCATTGGTGTAAGGAAATAAAAACATCAGAATTAGATTTGCTTACCCTACTTAGATTTATTGCAGTCTTCCCGTACCTCGAAATAGCTACGAAGGCCTTGGAAAAAGTGCTAGTGGCTGACGTCCATGCTTACATTCACTCACCAATCAAGATATGTAACCCCCATTAGGTTAAGGAGTCTTCTGTCCGAACAACCACTTTGTTTTGATTCCGCGTACAGATAAACACGAATACCAAGCTACTAGTTCAAGTACAAAATTCCTTTGAGCTATTCAGTAATTCCCTCTGTATTTCGAAGAATTTTGTGGGGAGTCTGAAATCCCTTCAATGGGTTTACCACTGTCGCCAGTGGAAGCTGATATTCTTATGGAGCTTTTCGAACAAAAGACATTAAGTGATGCTTTGCTAAACTCTTCCTGTTGGTTCGGTTATAAAACTGGATGGCACATTTGTTGTATGACCACACGGTGGGCAAGAGCTACATCGATACCAAAATTTCTTAAATGACTTTTCTCCCAAAACCCATCTTGGGGATAAAAAGGTAGGTAGGTCTTTTGGTTCTAGCTCAGCTGATAAATCTCCAGGGCATATGAAGCGCTTACTGCAGAAAGCCAATCTGTCTAAAATTTATAAATTTCCTGAGAGAATCAATGGATTGTTTACTGCAAAAGGAAACCATTTTGCACTTTAATACGGGTCTGGCAACGCCGTCAGTTTACCGTTTACTGGAGGTAGGGAACTAGTCGGGGACACGTTTCCTTTCTGCAGTAAATAAAGAGAGTGGTCGTCGCTGAACTTCTGGTGCATAAGCGCAGAGACAAATTTTACATTTCACTTAAGGTGAATCTCCGCAAAATGGGTGAAAAGGTATAAACATAGTGTTGTAATCTATACTGATTTCTTGGGCATAATATCTCTACCTTGTATTCCCGTTCACGAAACCTCCGATTTGAGGCAACAAACCGTCAATGATTTAGGTGTACATAACCTAGCTTAACGCGAAATGGCTGTATTCCTCAACCATGAAGGTGAGGGAAGGAAGGGCTCAAATGAACTGTATACGATGTTAAACAGGTACATTTAAAATAACATGGACAAGGACATAAGAACGTTATACGTGTCAGGAAACAACCGTGCGAGCAAAAATAAAAGCAATACTCTCGTTGATGATGATGTGCGCTGTGTGAGATCAAAAGATTCAGTTACATTAAAGATATTATAAAGCATAATGCCATGGATTTCAGGATAATTAGGAGAAAGCTGGAGAAGAAAGAAGGGTACTACGCAGTGGATAACGTTGTTGAACTCACACAACATCTTCGAAAAACGGAAACAAATTTTCCATTTTTCAAATGAAGGTGGATTCATTTATCAGCCACATTTACTGGTGGCCCACATTCTATAAAAGAGCTCCCCTGTGCTATCATTAGTATGGTAGAGTTGTCCCTAGACACCGGAAGACGATTCTCAGTATTTCAGAATACCACGAAATGACCTTTTCAGTTGAAAATGCACATAGTGTTACGTGTAACACGAATACTGCTGGCATGAAGATGGACACTTCTAGGTTCATATAAGCTGAACAACCATTACAGCTCTCTTCGAAGAGTCTACACATATGTACTCCACGTAAATAACAACAAAATGCATGACCTTAATAAATGCTTAGTCTATAACCCACAAGACAATATACAGTTTTGGAATCCAGTAACATCATGACCAACAATAACGGCATCTCGTGATGTGGACGAAATAAGGGACTAGCGCAACAATGCAAAAAGGCCAAACATTCTGAAATATTTAAAAAAAAACAGCGTTTATTCCAATAAACGACACATATGTGTACGATTTCATTTGGAAACAAGTAAATTAGACCTAAAATTAACATATGAGGTCATCAGTCCCCTAGAACTTAGAACTACCTAAACCTAACTAAACTAAGGACATCACACACATCCATGCCCGAGGCAGGATTCGAACCTATGACCGTAGCAGTCGCGTGGTTCCAGACTGAAGCTCCTAGAACCGCTCGGCTACTACGGCTGGCGTTTTTTCTTTTTTTTTTAATTTTGTGTCTTCTATAAAAGTAGAAAATGTGGACATGTTACCTCTCTGCATTTTGAAGTTCATTTACCAAGCCTATAGAAAGTCTATTTAGATGATACTTCGCACCAGCATCCAATCCAGAAGAAAGCAGTGTAGTTTCGCATGCATTCCAAGTCTTTGGTAATAATAGCTAGGACTGAATTTCATAAAGAAAACACTGCTGGGCAACGGTTATAAGGTTGTCCCATGGACGCGGCTTTCAAATGGAAACAGCATTAATGATGCTAATACATAGAATGAGGAACGCTATCTCGCTTTGCAAGGCCACTGTTCGTTTCTAGAATTCATCTACATCTACGTTTATACTCCACAAGCCACCCAACGATGTGTGGCGGAGGGCACTTTACGTGCCACTGTCATTACCTCTCTTTCCTGTTCCAGTCTCGTATGGTTCGTGGGAAAAACGACTGTCTGAAAGCCTCTGTGCGCGCTCTAATCTGTCTAATTTTACATTCGTGATCTCCTCGGACGGTATAAGTAGGGGGAAGCAATATATTCGATACCTCATCCTGAAACGCACCCTCTCGAAACCTGGCGAGCAAGCTACACCGCGATGCAGAGCGCCTCTCTTGCACAGTTTGCTACTTGAGTTTGTTAAACATCTCCGTAACGCTATCACGGTTACCAAATAACCCTGTGACGAAACGCGCCGCTCTTCTTTGGATCTTCTCTATCTCCTCCGTCAACCCGATCTGGTACGGATCCCACACTGATGAGCAATACTCAAGTATAGTTCGAACGAGTGTTTTGTAAGCCACCTTCTTTGTTGATGGACTACATTTTCTAAGGACTCTCCCAATGAATCTCAACCTGGTACCCGCCTTACCAACAATTAATTTTATATTATCATTCCACTTCAAATCGTTCCGCACGCATACTCCCAGATATTTTACAGAAGTAACAGCTACCAGTGTTTGTTCCGCTATCATATAATCACACAATGAAGGATCCTTCTTTCTATGTATTCGCAATACATTACATTTGTCTATGTTAAGGGTCAGTTGCCACTCCCTGCACCAAGTGCCTATCTGCTGCAGATCTTCCTGCATTTCGCGACAATTTTCTAATGCTGCAACTTCTCTGTATACTACAGCATCATCCGCGAAAAGCCGCATGGAACTTCCGACACTATCTACTAGGTCATTTATATACATTGTGAAAAGCACAATGTGACCACATAAACAAAAGTCTTAGGAAAATAGTATAAAGACCACAGTTTGCTGGCAGTCAAAAGCAAAATATTTTTTGTGACCAACAACGGACGAGCCTGATCACCTCCACACTGAGGAAGTGTAAGAAGTGAGGTGTAGCTGTGGTACAGCGGATGTAAGTAAAGCTTAATGGTCAATGAAAGAAGGAATCAGAGTGCACGAACGCCAATTTCGTTTAGAACATCGAAATCTGTGGTGGTGGAACACATAGACGGCTGCAGACGGGAAACCGAATTTAGTGACATACGAGTACTAGCTAAAGGCTGTAACATTTACAGAGGATCCGAGAGGAGGTGGAGATTTTGATAAAGGTTCCCCGTATCTCTCACTATACGTTTTCACCACCTGTCCAGTGTCGATGGTCCAGCAATATAGTAGCGTGAGCAATTTTGCCCAATAATTCCAACCCGTCTGAATAAGAGTGGGAAACATCGTTTTGTATGTGTTGACCGCATTGCTTTCAGACAAAGTTCAGACAACTGGTGATACATCGGCGCCTCATCGAACAACCGTAAAGGACGAAGTGGAAGGACTGGACCTAAGGAGAGGACGAACCTCATTTACATTTTTTTGCACACAAGGCTTTATTCCTGTAAACAATTCTAATAACAATTTTAATGAACAGTTTTGCCAAATCAGGTGTGTCCAGATACCTAAACAGGCACCATATTGCCCTTGAGACAATAACTGTGGTACAGATATGATAAGAGAAAGCAAGAAACTAGCATTAAATAACAATTCCCGGAACAACTTGTCGTTATAGTGATTAACAATTACGCATCAGACGGCAGCAGCTGATTTAGTCTGATGAAACTTTCATGGGATTATTGTACCATGATTAAGCGTAAAAAGATAGAGATCGATAGTTACGAATCAAACGGCGGGAGCCAATGTACGCTATGCAAATTTCATGGTACTATACTCATACGATTACAATAAAATACTCTCAGCGTTAGGTATCTCGAGGGCTAGGCTGAAGACAAACCCAACAGAGACGAAATTGACTTACAGGCAGTAAACGGCATGCTTGCAAAATGCATTCGTAACTGAATAGATAGAATAAGCAACTTTAAACATTCAATATGAAGATGGTATCTGTTTTTCGGACATGTCCGAAGACAGATACGATCTTCATATAGTTAAGGCTAACCTGCCATTGACCTTCTTCTGTGCTGGACGGCTGGCCCGGGTGGTCGAGCGGTTCTAGGCGCTACATTCTGGAACCGTCTTCTGTGCTGGACGACTGGCCGGGGTGCTCCAGCGGTTCTAAGCCCTACATTCTGGAAACGCGTGACCGCAACGTTCGCAGGTTCGACTCCTACCTCTGGCAAGGATGTGTGTGATGTCCTAAGGTTAGTTAGGATTTTTTAGTAGTTCTAAGTTCTAGGGGACAGATGACCTCAGAAGATAAGTCCCATAGTGCTCAGAGCCATTTTTTTCGTAAAAAATCTAATCCATTACGCGGAGTGACGGACATGAGCACTAGACACGCATATGTCGAATGGCTCAATTACGACCAGCCAACTTCACATTGAAACTCCCGACTCAGAAACTGTCAATACGAGTGCAATCGAGTGGTTACAGCAATGCGTTCCGATGCCGCTTCTCGGCTCGCCACAGGTTGTCAACACACAAGAGGCGGCAGTCAGTCAACTGCAAATCGTAAACACAGAGGATGATGCACGCGGTGTAGAGCATAACATATACACCCGCCATCTCGGAAATGCTTCCAAACAACGCGAGGAACCGGAAAGCTGTATACAAACAGCCAGCGCGGCTCCAAACAAACACAGTGAGCCTACTGAAGCCGCCTCTTAGGACATGCCGTCACCCGTTCCGAAGCAATGACTTTCGCATACTGCTTACAGCCATAACTCGCCGACTCCGCCGCTTTCTATCACACTTCGGACGACTGTGCGACGACAAATTAAAGTCAAATCTAATGACTCCGTTGCTGGAAGTAAGTCAAAAAGTGAAGTCAGCGCATAAAACGTAAAAGACCTGCGGATGTAGGTTCGAAGTCCCACGGTGAGATAGACTGGGCTTCCTACGCTTCCCAAGAGCCACATGTCTCTGACGATCATGAGCCAAGCGGAATGCCAGTGAGCAATATCGAAATGTTGGACTCAGATAGAGGCATAGCTTGCCACATTTTTAACGTCACCCTCGTCAATATCTATGCTCCATCTGGAACGACTCTAAAATCAGAAAGAGCTAACTTCTTTAAACAATACATCATCTACATGTTACGCCGCACCCCAGCACATTTGATAATTAGTGGTGATTTTAACTGTGTGATCTACAGGAAAGATCAATCGCCAAACTTTAATTACTGTAGGGAACTACATGATCTGGTGCGTCACCTGCAGCTGAAGGATGCGTGGGAACTAAAATTTCCTACCCTGGTAAAGTACACGTACCTGACCTCCAACGCACGTTTCATTTTATGTAATTAAATTTGAAGTAGCTTACTTCCCTTGAGGTTTATTCGTATTTCACATGGATGGCGCCATGTAACCAACCGATGCGTTCTCCATACAGCCCGTCTTCCGGAATCAGTAGTATTCAATGAACTGTGGATGAAGCCCGACCAACATGCATTACGTACATTGATAAAAAATGATGATGGTATGTAACATACAAACCATATGAGTTAAGCCATTAATTGCAACTTTTGATGATATCATCTATCTACCTCTTGTATTCTTAGCATTGAGAATGGCTAGTTTGTAGCTGAAAAGCAGATCTGCCACAATAATTTAAAAAGGAAGACTGATAGTTGAACTCTGTTGTTGTTGTGGTCTTCAGTCCTGAGACTGTTTGATGCAGCTCTCCATGCTACTCTATCCTGTGCAAGCTGCTTCATCTCCCAGTACCTACTGCAACCTACATCTTTGTGAATCTGTTTAGTGTATTCATCCCTTGGACTCCCTCTACGATTTTTACCCTCCACCCTGCCCAACAGTGCTAAATTAATGGCCCTTGATGCCTCAGAATATACCCCCCCCCCCTCCAACCGATCCCTTCTCCTAGTCAAGTTGTGCCACAAATTTCTCTCCAATTGTATTCAATACCTCCTCATTAGTTATGTGATCTATCCATCTAATTTTCAGCATTCTTCTGTAGCACCACATTTCGAAAGCTTCTATTCTGCTTTTGTTTAAACTATTTATCGTCCACGTTTCACTTCCATACAAGGCTACACTCCATACAACTACTTTCAGAAACGACATTCTGACACTTAAATCTATACACTATGTTAACAAATTTCTCTTCTTCTGAAACGCTTTCCTTGCTATTGCCAGTCTACAATTTATATCCTCTCAACTTCGACCATCATCAGTTATTTTGCTCCCCAAATAGCAAAACTCATTTACTACTTTAAACCTCTCATTTTTTAATCTAATTCCCGCAGCATCACCCGACTTAATTCGATTACATTCCATTATCCTCGTTTTGCTTCTGTTGATATTCATCTTAATGTCCTCCTTTCAAGACACTGTCCATTCCGTTCAGTTGAACTCTATTATTTACAAATTTTCTAATTATTGTTGGTATGGTCTTCGGCCGAGCAATAATTTTACTTCTATCGTGATAAGGCCTCCAGCCGTGTTACAGTAAGTTTTTTTAAGCAAACTTGCTTTAAAGGCAACGTATTTATTTCAAAAGTGCTATTTGGAATTGTTCTTCTCACTTCTAATTAAGGCCTTCAGCCGTTTGTGATTTGAAGTTGTGTGTGGCCTTCAGCCGAGCAATAATTCCAATTCTTTCATAGTAAGGCCTTCAGCCGTGTTTCAGTAAGTTTTTTTTAAGCAAACGTGTTCTAAAAGCGAGCTATTAGTTGAGATGTGTGCTATTTGGAATTGTTTTCCCGACTTCTAATTGAGGCCTTCAGCCGTTTGTTATTTGAAATTGATTGTGGGCTTCAGCCGAGCAATAATTTCACTTCTTTTATAATAAGGCCTTCAGCCGTGTTACAGATTGTTTTAAGACGAAGTATTTGAAGTATTTATCTTAATATATGCTATTCGGAATTGTTCTTCGGACTTGTAATTCAGCCTTCAGCCACTTTTTGTTTGAGGTTATTGTTGGTGGCCTTCGGCTCTAAAATTGTGGAATTTTTTTTCTGTGATGAGGCCTTCTGCCGTCATATAGTCAATTGTGCTTTTTAAGAGATTGTTTTAATATTTTATTTTCTTGAAATAAAGTTTACGTATTTGCTGTGCAACCGATAGTAACTGATTACCGCCCCATCCACAATCGTAAACTTATCCGGCCCCATCCTGAGAACGCAGCTCTCAGTCGGCGAGTTATTTATATGAGTGACATACTGCGTAACACACTATCTGTGACGTTAACAATGCTGTGACAAGAATTACAGCACCCAGTGCAAAGGCATTTCTTGGAACGAGATTTGTGTGGCTCTGAGCACTATGGGACTTAACATCAGAGGTCGTCAGTCCTCTAGAACTTAGAACTACTTAAACCTAACTAACCTAAGGACATCACACACGTCCATGCCCTAGGCAGGATTCGAACCTGCGACCGTAAAGATCGCGTGGTGCCATACTGAAGCGTCTAGAACCGTTCGGCCACAACGGCCAGCCAAGATTTGTGTGCTGAGAGTGTCACTTCATAGAGAAAGCTATCACCGAGTCCTGCATTCTGCGTTGTGAAAGAAATCTCTGGAAGATGCGAGATGAGTTCTAACTATAAATGCTGCAGTGCAGTCTCTGAGAACACTGTGATGACGACAAATGAGTGCTTTAAGTTATAATCAACTCACACACTGTTATTAGGGTTCCGCAGAAGCTGTAGAATATTTCAGAACCTGGATTTCCCGCTTGTCGCAAGCGGATATTCGAGCACGCTTCCAACGGTGGCCCAAGTCCCCTTTGTTGCACTAACTAATTAGAAACCTGAGAGGAGTGTCTGATGTGGCACACTTTCTACACACGTGTACGATGAGACACTTATAAGCAGCTACCAGCATCGTCTTGCAAAGCCAAGAAGGTATTGTAAGTGCAGCACTCTAAACAGCCTGATCCACACGTCGAGATAGAGAATGAAACGTTACTGAACGGAAAAAAATCTTATATTTCGGTTGGCTGTATAGTTGCAATTTTGTGACTCACTGCTCCGTAAACATTGTTTGAAAAATACAGACGAATCTCTAACACTTGAAATTAATGTACTTGTTCAGAAATCCATCGGTTTGGTTCGTGGACCATCTTTGAACGAGAACATTATTGACGAGCGGTGTTCGTGATATATGTTCTGGAGAGCAACATTCACCTAAGATGCCTGCATTCGGACAGATACTACTGTAAGGCAATGGATATTGAGGGCGCAAATTGGAGTGCTAGTTTAGCCCTTCCAGATCTGAGTTTTTTTGTGGAGAACAGAATTGTTTATTTATGCGGTAATGCTCTTAAGCGATTTTTAAATGATTTTTAGATGCTATCATCATACAGAATTATGTACCAGTTTTCGAAACATATTTTGGGCACTTATCTTCATTTTATAGAGTAAAATAAGTAATTACGAAATACTGTCTACTGGAAAAAAATAATTAAACGATCATTCAATAATTACCAAGCAAAATAATAACAACAGTATTCTGTTATACGGTGGGATATCGGGAACCAATCACGTCCAGGAATTCTGGCGGTCATGAGCTGATGCACACTGCTACATTGACTAGCTGATATTTTCATAGTGATGCTCAACAGCTGGCAGCACTTGTGCATGATGCTAATACTGAACGTTCACAAACGTGTACCTCAGATTTACATTGAGAAAAAATACTCCTATGGCAGCTAAGACGCATTAAAATTTAATGTACGCAATTGTAGCCAGAGGGTCGGAAAGGGATAAACACGGGTACCTGTCACAGGGGGTGGAGCTTGTGACCAGCTCTTGGTAGCCCGATGACAAGCAGGATGTGAGAGCCTTCGACACCAAGATACGTCCGTGTGCATGGCACGAAAGGTGTGTCGTGGGGACAACGTTCGCTACAGTAAAATTCTGGACATTTAGTAGCGTACGATCGGGTAACGCTATGATAATTACAAAACCAACAAATTGAGCACAGCGATGAAACGACTCTATAGCCGCTTACAAGGTTTTCTTACGCCAAAAGCTAGGCTAGTTACCAGCAATATTACCTTAACCGGTTATCTGTGTGAGAACGTAATGCACTAAGAACTCAAACGACGTACCAAATGAAATGTGCATGTTTGTGCTATGACCCTGAGCGCCACCCTTTAATATACTGAACTGTGTTAACGCTACAAGCGATAAACAATGTTGCAGTTAAAAAGTTAGCCCAAAATATGAGATTTTCTAAATGGTTCAAATGGCTCTGAGCACTATGGGACTTAACATCTGAGGTCATCAGTTCACTAGAAGTTAGAACTACTTTAACCTAACCAACCTAAGGACATCACACACATCTATGACCGAGGCAGGATTCGAACCTGCGACCGTAGCGGTCGCGCAGATCCAGACTGAAGCGCATAGAACCGCTCGGCCACATCAGCTGGCTGAGATTTTCTAAAAATACACGTATTATGAATTATGCAAAGTCTAGGCTTATCCATTACGTGTTTCCTGTCCTTGTAATTCTATCATATGTTTGCAACAGTAATATCAAAATAGTTTAAATAGGCCATAAATAGAGATTCTTGCCAAATGAACAGAAGGCCTGTCTTGAAAATTCTGAGGGCACCAGGGGAAAAGTCGTCGGTAGCCGATTCCTAAGAACTGGATAACTGGTCACATTAATGTCAACGTTAAGTTAAAATACTTTCTCTGTGTAATACAATGGCCGGCAGATGTGGCCGAGAGGTTCTAGGCTCTTCTGTCTGGAACCGCGCGCCCGCTACTGTCGCAGGTTCGAATCCTGCCTCAGGCATGATGTTTGTGATGTCCTTAGGTTAGTTAGGTGTAAGTAGTTCTAAGTTCTAGGGAACTGATGACCTCAGATGTTAAGTCTCATAGTGCTCAGAGGCATTTGATTTTTTGTAATATAATGTAGTGTAAAGGTTTAATAGACCTAGACAGTAATATGTGGGTGGCAAATAACAGCAAGAAATAGGACTGTCGTCATAATGTATAGCTTCAATATTGTTTGTGTAGTTCAGTAGTTATCATAAAAGTAATTTTCGTGGTAACTAAAAGGAAGATGACGACAACGACGCTTTACACGGCGATTCATCTACCGCTACCGATGGATTTCAAGCAAACCCAAAAATCCTCCACATATCATGCACAAGATTTTCTATTATTGCTACATGAAAACTATTAATCCTTCAGGGAAAGTTAACTCTACATGCTTGTAGAAAATTCAGAGTAAACTTTGTTCTAGGTACATCTTCGCTAAAGACAATAGTTCTGGAAGTATTACAGCAACACGTAGAAAAAGGCCTTCTAATAAGTTTCTCTAGAATAACTCGAAAACTGTGGCCTCATGCGAAAAGGTATTCCAGTACAAAATCTAGCTCCGTTAACAGTTCCGTTCATTTTTTTCTGTGGGACTAGTAATATGCACATGGTGTTTGAATGTGTTGCTGGTTGCATAAAACACGTCGGTAGGGGCACTTCAATCACCCGGAATAACCTAGAGCTCCCAGTGCCCATATTCGTGTGGAAACTGAAAAGCCAAACAAGGACAGCAGCCATATGGCAGAAACTGGAAGCAAAGTATTATTGGCTCCACTCAAGCAGGCCAAGAAGATTCGCCAATGTGAAGACCCTGGAGCACTCGCAGTAGTAGCTCATGTAGAGACAGTTGTAGGTTTGCCGAGTGTGCGACAAAGGCAGGCTGGGAGGCAGATTCTAACGGCGTGCCGTCCGTCTCTTGAGTGAAATGCTTTAAACTGTTTGCGTTGTAATGCAATTTCTTTTATTATTCCTGTGTATGTGCTGATCTCCGAATGCGAGAACTTTGACTTTCAATGCATGATGTAGTCTCAAGCGTGCTGAAATTTCAATTGGTGCAGTACGCACTGCTGCTTCACTGAACTAAAGACTTTTTTTTTAATTGTATCCATATTTTGCAACTTAAAACGTGACTGTATTCAAAACATTGGAAGTATGAACTAAACAACGCCTTCAGTCACGACGTTTCCGTGTTTTTATTAACTACACGATGCATTTAGGACCGTGTGGGTCCATCTTCAGGTGTACTTTGTCGAAATACATGTTTTATTTCTTCTCCTGAGTGAGGTGAAATGCATATTCCTGTCACGAAAAGGTTTAATGTTAGGTTATGAATTTCGTAAGTCGAACCCGGGAAATATGCGCAAAATAGTGGAAAATGAACAGTGTAAACATACCACATAATCGAAAGAAATCATTTTCAACGTTTTAGTAGTGGCAAACATTTTTTTCTCCGTCATTTTAGTACATGTCACTTCATTAAGGATGTACATTTTCACACATATGTTCATAAACACTACACAGATGTTTTTGTAAATGGTGTTGTCAAATACAAATTTATTCGTAGTGCTAAAGATATAACTATAAACAATCGACATATGCAAGGAATACTAATATAATAGGTCTTTAAAATTACTAAAATAGCTGTGGCTTGCGAAAACTGTTTGTTCATTTAACATAGATTCTGGTTTTTTGATTTTGTGGAGGTATATCTCCAGTTGTTCTAACAGACTTGGGGTCTTACCATAGGGTTTGTTATGTAGTATTACCAAATTGTTTTCTAGTCTGTTGATGACATGCATCGTGTAGTTAATAAAACACGAAAAAGTTGTGACTGAAGGCGTAGTTTATTTCATACCTCCAATGCAAAGACTATTTAATGCCAACTGTCAGCGCTAGCGAGAAACTAATTAATTATTTATGTAAGGCTTTGTTATTGGATTTCAATGAATGTGTCATCTAACTAACTTTAATTTTCGATTTTTTGCAGTCACTCCAATTTCAGACTTCGAAACTGTGTTCACACAAGATGTGAAGTTGGTACACGATTGTACTGTGATTAGATCCGGAGTATTTCTACGTTTACTGCACTCATTTACGAACTTTGCTTGCGAATTCTTCCCTTCACAAGCTCTTTTAATTAATTTCTCCCAATATGATGTCATTATTCGCAAGTAATTTCAGTCTTAATTTATAAAATTAATTTTGTTTCGTTTTCGCTCATTTAATTCAGCTGTCTTATCTTGATAAATACATTTGCAATTTTATTTCTTCTGCGCAGTTCTCTAAACTATTGCTGGTCTATTTAGTAAAACTTAAGCGATTCTATAGCCAAAATGGACATAAGGTGATAATTGTAGCAATGTATAACCACCCATGTTTTAAACATGTTTTCGAACATGACTGTGCATTTACCCGACCCTCTGCTATTTAAACTGCAACTGTCGACAGTACATTGGTTTTCTCCAATACAGATTTCTACTGTATGGATCGAAACCATAATCAGAAAAGTTATATGTCAACTGACTCTGGCTACAGATGTCTACCCACAGATATTATTTTTATCAATTGAAAGAGAATAGGGAGAACACAGTACGTATCAAAATTACTTAAAACAACACTGTGTCAGTGACAGCAGGAATTCCGCAGTTTATTGCAGCTCTGTTTTCCTAAGCTCTACTCATATAACAAACTGTCGTGGAATCTGCAGTGCTCGTGTTAGAATTGAAACGCATCCATCTGCTGAGGCACATAGTTGTTAAATTGGGATTTATTGAAGTTATGACTTTTAGTGCTGGCAACCTCATGAATACAAAACTAGCTCCAGCGTTATTCAGAAAACTAATGAAGATTAACAACCGGTAGTTTCATTACGATATCTACTGTAAAGTCATGTGTAGTTCTGCGGTTGCTTTGCTTCATCATTGATCGTCTACCAGAAGTGGGTCTACACGCCTTTTTATCTGTACAAAATTCTTGTGTCACATGTAATTTTTGCGCGGTCTCTTCGGTCCAGTTCTTCTACCCCTAATTTTTCTCTACCTTCCTGGAGTTTTCCATGCCCATACTTTCTGAGGGGCATTTTCATCATCCTTACGTCTAATATGGCCATGCTATTCTACTCTTGGTTGTTTTCTTTCGATCCATTGTAATGATGGTGGCTCTGTTTATGTCAAATGTTTTGATGTCTTCGTTCCTCACTGTATTAATTGCTGTGGTATTCAACACTATTCACAGTACGTCAATTCCATTGCATGGAATCTTTCTTTCATTTTATTTGCAGGGTTCAGAGTTCTGTCGCATGTAACAACGGGCTTTCCAGAAATTGTAACTCTGGAGATGCAATTGGATGGTGCTGGTCGTATCTTCTCAGTCATGACATTTGTTTCCGTTGTTTTGTTTCATAAATATTGAAAATCCCTTTCATTCGCTGTTGTAGTGACGCCCAAGTACTTATGAGATGCTGTACTTAGATACGTCTTGGCTTTTAAGTATGTTCTCTTTTACAATGGCCATATCGTAATTATTTCAGTATTTATATAAGTACCCCTCCAATTTTCTAAACACATAACATATGTCTTTTTTACCTCTGGCTACAATCATTCGCTCGTCTACAAAAACAGTACACTGCAGATACCATCCGTTTCTCTTTGCAGATAATTACCTTGATATTTTGCCCTCCAATTATTAATGACCTCATCCCCAGACATTTTGAACAACATCAGAGAGATGCAACAACATTGTCTCAATCATTTATTGGCAGTAACTTGTTTCGATTGCCATTCTCCCTGCATTGTTTAAACTGCAGCCAAGAACTCTTCTTAATGTTCTTATCCCTTAAAACTGCTATTACATCTAAGAAAACTACATCAGAGTAGAAACGACAACATTTAAATTCTTTTTAAGTACTTATCTGTTATCATATCTGTGGTTTAACAGTAGACGTTTTACTACATTAACACATTAATACAGAAAATAATTCTACCAACTTATTTTCTAATAAGTCAGAAATTGTATTTAATTCTAAATCTGGTATCATCTGGCAATATGATCGCAGTACAAACGGATGGTGTCATGATCTGGTTCTCCAGAAAACCTGGTCCTGGTTCCCAAATACGTTAGTGCCATTATGCATCACATACCTCGTTTCTGTATAATAATCTCTTGCAAACTAAGATATAAAAGTACCAAATGTATTACTCTAGTTGCCAGTCACATTAATGACATCTTGCAGCATGTTAGTTTACTGCACACGGAGGAAACAACTCGTGTGTCGAATTAAAGACGGAGTGGTGGTGCACCATCCATCCTGAATGTGGTTCTTAGGCAGTTACCCACACAAGTGGCAAATGCTGCGCTGGTCTCTAAATTCAATCTCAGACAATATCACACTCACATACTTAATCATGATAACAAACAGAGCAATGTTTACACATTCCATGGTCATACAGTGTACGCGAATACCTCCCTTAAGCTGCCCTGACGGCTGCGGCGCCCGGAACAATATTCAGTGATAAACCAAAACATAAAGAGTACTTCCTTAATAACTATTTTTCCGCATTTGAAATGAAATACATCACTGATTTTACGTACACGGGTCCGACAATTTGCTGGCAGATTTGTGGAGGTATGTAGCATTAGTTGTCTAAGCACAAGCCATGCAGCTCGAGTAAATAACGGGACGCTGATTTGTGCACGCGGTGACGGCGCCCGATAGTGACCCAGATGGGTTCCCAAGGATATACATCAGGCGAAATTGGTCGCCGAGACATCAACGTGAGGTCATGACGACCATCGACATAGTGTAGCAAAAGTGTGATTCACCCGGAGTTGCTTACACATTTCCATTGATCGACGGTTGAATCCCGATTGTCCCATGCCCGCTGCAACGATGTCGTTGGTTCAGCATTTAAACACGTAGGAACGGCCTGCTGTGGAGCACCATGGATAACAATGTACGGTGTGCTCTGAAATACAAGTGCGTGCGCAAGTATTGTACTCTTTCGGTAGAGATGCCACAGATCACCATCAGCCCTACTTTACAGAGCAGACAAGTGTCCGAACCCCACGTTCTGTGAAGAGTCATGGCTATCCGTAGCTTAACTGCATAAGGTTTACTACATTAACACAGAAATGCAGAAAATAAAAATACTTCAGAAAGTAATTCTGCAGTCTTATTTCCCAACGAGTCAAAAATTATTTGTAAATCTAAATCCAGTATCATGCCGTAGTATGTTCGGTACACAAACGGATGGTGTCATAATATGGCTCTCCGGACACGTGGCGCTGGCTCCGAGATGCGCTACGTGTCATTATTCACCACATACAATTTTGCTGTACGATAATGCCTTCCTTGTGTTAAGCGACAGCGATACGAAATGTATGACATTGGATACCAGTCACATTAATGACATCTTGCAGCGTGACAGTTTGCTACACACGAAGATGGTCCACAGCCGGAGCCAACCCATTGTTCGGGTTGAAAACGGTTAGCTGGTACACCAGTGAGTCTGAATGTGGTTTTCAGTTACCTATGCAAATGGCAAACGCTGGACTGACCTCCAAATTCCATACAATACGGCACTCAGTCATCTGGTCACGATAACAAAGAGAGCAAAGTTTACATATTTCTTGGACATATCTCCCTTAAACTACCTTGACGACATTGGCTTCAGGAATGATATCCCACCATAACGTTAAGTAAAATTTGGCAAGTCCCAACAAAAATGACTCTGTACTAGCCGGAGTAGATGCTCAGGAAAGGAGGAAGAAAAAATTTGTCATTGACGTTAGATGGACTATAACGTCTTATTATCACTTCGCGTGTTGCGCAATGATTAAGTATTAAATATCGTCTTTTCCTTGCCGGGATCTGCTCTGGTTCGGTTTCGTCAAATGAAAAAGAAGGGAAAGACAAAAGCACACGATTTTAAAATAAAGGTGAATTTGATATACTTCCTTATCTCCTTCTTCCCCATCTCTCTGTCCATCTTCTCATCCCCCTCTTTTTCTCCATCTGTTCCTCCTTACCCATGTCGACCCCATTGAGGCAAGAAAGTTTTTTATGTCCTGGAGGACTTTGGGGACCCAGAGCCCACTGGCGCCTCGATTGGTCGATTTGTTCACCGATATCAACACAGGCGAATCGTTTTTGCGGGGCTGTATTAAAGACAAGGTTTACAGCAATAACCCCAAAATCATTGCTGAACTGAAAACAGCCATTCAGGAGGTCGTCGACAGCATAGATGTTCCGACTCTTCAGGGAATCACGCAGAATTTCGCTATTGGTTTGCGCCTCGTCATCGTCAATGATGCAGGCACATCGAACATTTGATAACCTTCATCTGAATTCCTGTCAAGTTGTTTATACGCTTAGCAAAGTGTGTGCACACCGTATTTGTAACTAATTTACGTATTTTTCAAATAGTTCAGTAACTGTCAACCTATATAGATATATGTTATGTGGTATCGCGGGACTTAGCCTCTGAGCAGTGAGCAACCGGGCGCTTGGTGTGAACTCTAATTTTTCTCGTAGATAACTTGTATTTCGCGATGAGAATGTAAATCTCGTTCCTCAATCGGAAATGTAGCCTTTTGTGTCTCCAGTCGATGTGTCCGCTTTTGCGTCTGCACCAGCACTCCCTATGCCCTTCCCCTGCCGCGTTTCCCGCCCGCCAGATATCCTTGCTCAACTGACTATGGCAGTTCCCTTTCTTGAAACCGTCCATCTGATTGTCTACAGCTTATTCTACATTATTTTACGTCTTAAAATATTTAAATATTCAAAGCCTGACCACTTTCACGTTGTAAATAAAGTAACAGTAATAACCATTCTGTAATAAACGTGAAATTCTTTTACACAAACAAATAGAATTTCCTTCTTAACTTTGAATGTCACGGTCAGTAACCTTACGCCAATGTGTTTTCTGATAAATAAATAAAGAACAAAAGTAACTATTATACAGTAAACTTTACAACAGATATTGTTTTACCTAATGATTCAATGAGGTTTCACGCTGCCATCGTTCATGTGTTTTGTGTGGAGGAAATGATGATCTGATGCTGACTGAAAATACTGACAATTTAAATTTACTATACCTTTTAAACAAACAACGTTATAGAGTTGATATTTACAATATTTGTCATTTTAATGATGCGCTTCTATATGAAATGTCGATCGTTAAGATCGACCAAAGCGTTCGGATTTTAGCATCCAGGTCTTTATTACAAAACCTGTTAATTTCCCTTTACCGGTAAATGCTAAACTATTATAGATATGATCAATATTCAAGTTTTATTGGGATCACCATGAAATTCTCAGGAGGATGGAAGATTAAAATTAATGCGGCTTCATTCCCTGCAGTACTACAGAATTAAATGATATTCATAAATGTTTCCCTTATGGCCGACCTTAGGTCCGCCATTATCTAACACAGCTATGTCTCCTTGGCCACAAAAGCATTCTACTGGATTTCCCTATGACGTGGGTTCTCATCTGTCTCACTCGCACACTACAGTGCTTAGTCCTCAATAGACAATAGGCGCCTGCGAGTTTCCCCATCTCATGGTGAATCTGCGTCCTTTGTGACACTCGGTCCTGGACGACAATGCTCGTTTCACAATTCCTGTAGGCTCACTCCTTCAGCCATATATTTAAACGAGAGAGCAATGCTCGTTAACTCACAAAGGATCAAAGCATATTAATTATCTGTTTAAAAGGCCTAACATATGACAACTAATCTATCAACAACACATAATACACCAATTAGTGATTTACAACTGGCAGTATTAAATAAATGCTACCATATCTTTGACTGCAATCAAGATCAATGAATATAATGAATGTTATAAATGATATTCCTTTAGACCTATGTTACAGTCTGACAGATCTTTCTAACTGCATTATTCATAATAAAAATGCCCAAATGCATGCTCCCTTTTTGGATGCGTTGATGTATGCGCTTCTCGGTATTAGCATGGACACCTCCTAATATTTCTGCAGATGCTGAAGGGAAAACATGACGTATTAGATTTTGCAAAACATCTGGATTATAAGGTTTCGTTTCGTAAACTTTAGCTTTGATATAACCCCGTAAGATAAAATCCAAGGGCGTTAAATCAGGCGATGTCGCTGGCAATCGAATGCAGCCATCACGACCTGTCCACCGTTAGGGGTACACATTGTTGAGATATTCCCTAACCCCTTTACAACAATGGGGTGGTGCGACTTCATGCTGAAACCAGTCCCACACAGCTAATGAAGTGGAATAACTTGTAGGAGATGCCCCTGACTGATCTCTTTATGTAGGAATTACAAGTACAGCCTACTAATCAGCCTTAGAGCCTTATAAACTGGTCAAGTGATGTGGTCTCCTAGAATGTTTCACCATACGTTAGCACCCCAGTGAGCTTGCATCTGGTGGGGTCGTAACCAGTGAGGATTTGCAGGAACCCAGTAATATACAGTAATATAGTCTATGTCTACTGACAGAGGCGTCATTGCCGAAATAGCATCCATCTCTCCCTGATGAAATCCAGATTTACGGCTACTTTATCTACAAGACGTCAGCCGAACGGTACCTTTTCCTGCAAATCATTTCCATATAGCTGTTGGTGTAGATGCAGGTAGGTGCTTCCTCCAGAATCATTTCTATCGAAGACCTCCATATCCCCTGGTCCACTGCACCTCTTCTTTATCCTAATTACGATGACAAGTAGGTATTACTGTGTGGGGTCTAATGGTTTTCATAATATTAATAATAATAACCATAGTATTATTACTATTATTGTAACTGTTGTTACTATAGCTACAAACAATACTGCAACCTAAATGCAATTCCACGATAACACTTTCGTTTGTACTGATTTGTACGTACGCGTTACTTTCATTCAAGGTATGCTTAACGTGTGTGGTATGTGCCCCAAACTACTCAGTAACGTTCCATAAACATCGGGTGCGTCGCCGATTGGTTTTTCCACGACACGGTGTTCCTGGAAAGCTCCCTTTGTTCTTAAACCTATCTCTGTACGTCTAAAAACATGCGCAGAAGGTAGATGTAGCGTTGTAAAACATTCGAATACAGATTTCCGGCCTCATCTGTATTGTGAAACGCCTCCCCGTATATCAGTATCATATCGATATAGCCTTCAATGGAACAAGCGGTTGTTACTTTGACTACAAGATCTGACTCGAATTACAAACAGAGGGGCACCGAACTTACTGGAACGGAACCAGGGGGAAATGGACGCAGATGGCAGTCACAGCCCCATAGATGTTCGTTTTTACGTTCACTTCCCGTTTGGACAGCAGTGATAAGGCAATCTACCTTGCACTAACGTATGCGGGAAATAAATATATATATATATATATATATATATATATATATATATATATATATATATATATATATATCAAAAAACATGTTGCATCACTCCAGTTCCCAGGACACGTGAAGATACACGTTGACTGTGGATATTGTATCCCATACACAGTCCCTTTGTCCACAAACGTCACTAAACACCCCCAAGCCGAACGCGGTCGCCGAGCGGTTATAGGCGCTTCAGTCAGGAACCGCGCGACTGCTAAGGTAGCAGGTTCGAATCCTGCCTCAGGCATGGATGTGTTAGTTCAGTTTAAGTAGTTCTAAGTTCTAGGGGACTGATGACCTCAGATATTAAGTCCCATAGTGCTCAGAGCTATTTGAAACACGCCCAAAGATGTTAACAACCATGCATGAGTAGTGCTTATTAGATGGAGGGGATCGGACAGCTGATCAGTTCCAGACATTCCACCAGGAAAGAGGTAAAAGGCTCTTATTGTCTGTAGTTCAACCATGGCTAGACGGCCAATACCGTGGTTCGATCGCATCCGCCCTATTACTTTGTGTCAGGAAGGTCTCTCAAAAAGGGAAGTGCCCAGGCGTCTCGGAGTGAACCAAAGTGATGTTGTTCGGACATGGAGGAGATACAGAGAAACAGAAACTGTCGATGACATGCCTAGCTCAGGCCGCCAAAGGGATACTACTGCAGTGGATTACCTCTACCTACGAGTTATGGATTGGAGGAACACTGCAAGCAGCGCTACCATGTTTAATAATGCTTTTCGTGCAGCAACAGGACGTCGTGCTATGACTCAAACTGTGGGCAATAGGCTGCATGATGCGCAACGTCACTCATGACGTCCATAGCGAGGTCCATCTTTGCAACCACGACACCATGCAGCGAGGTACAGATGGGCGCAACAACATGCCGAATGCACTGCTCAGGACTGACATCACGTTCTCTTCACCGATGAGCGTCGCATGTGCCTTCAACCAGACAATCGTCGGAGACTTGTTTGGAGGCAACTTTGTCAGACTGAACGCCTTGGACACTCTGTCCATCAAGGTGGATGTTCCCCGCTGTTTTTGGGTGGCACTATGTGGGGCCGACGTACGCAGGTGGTAATCATGGAAAGCACCGTAACGGCTCTACAATATGTGAATGCCATCCTCCGACCGATAGTGCAACGGTATCGGCAGCATAATAGTGAGGCATTCGTCTTTCTGGACGACAATTCGTGCCCCCATCGTGCACATCTTATAAATGACTTCCTTCAGGATAGCGACATCGCTTGACTAGAATGGCCAGCATGTTCTCCAGAGATGAACCCTATGCCTGGGATGGATTGAAAAGGAGTGTTTACGGACGACGTGGCCCACTAAGCACTCTGAGGGATCTACGCCGAATCGCCGTTGAGGACTGGGACAATCTGGACCAACAATGGCTTGATGAATCTGTGGATAGCCTGCCACAACGAATAGAGAAATGCATCAATGCAAGAGGACGTGCTACTGGATGTTATAGGTACCGGTGCGCACGGCAATCTGGACCACCATCTTTGAATATCTCGCTGTATCGATGTACAGCCTTCAATGTGTGGTTTCATGATCAATAAAAACTGCAGAAATGATGTTATTGTTGCTCCATTCCGATTTTATGTACAGATATAGGAATTCTTTAAACCCAGGCAATGCAAAACTTATCAGTTGGTTAAGGACTTTGTGATCTGTACGATTTTTCAGAGCCGAACGTTTATATTTTTGTTTATATAGGAGGGGGTCTTTCGAGAAGTAAGGTCCGATGAGTCACGAAATGGAAACAGGTGTGAAAATCAACAGTTAGCTGCACCTTACAGCCAGTTCTCTTAGTAGTTACCGCTCTATTTACACGTCTGTCATGGCGTTATACCAACTTTTCAATACCCTCGTCGTAAAAGGTAGCCGCCTGTGCTTTTCGCCAATTCTCTTTGCTAGTCTGCAGCTGTCTGTGCCAAAATGTTATCTCCATACCGATCAGATCGTGTAATCAGAGATAAAACGCAGAGCGAGTCAGATACGGGCTGTATAGTTGGTGATCAAACATGTCCCGTTGAAAACTCTGGAAGAGGATATTCACTGCCCCTGCACTGTGCGGCCGAGATTTGGCACGAAGGAGTAAACGAATGACAGCTGTGTAATGTGGACTGCATAAAATCAGGTGAAATCTCTCACCTTGCCTTCATACTTGCGAGGAGACATAATTTATCTAGGTACCTTTACATGCTAGCTGTGCGCTCAGAACTGAAAAGAGCGACGTGATTCGATGCTGTTACTAGAGACACCGGATATCATATCTCTGTAAAGTGTCAGCTGATTTTCGCTGCGATTATCATTTCGCGTCATATCTGACCTTACTTTCAGAATAGCTCTCGTAGATGCCCTACCTTCAAATTTTCCACGAGTGGGTAATTCGATGAATTCATATTTCAGATGCAGACACTGTAATTTTTGCAGAAATGTGCCATCTCATTTCCAGCTGGCTGAGACCTTGGCCCGGACGATGAATAAACTAGTTTAAAAAAGAGGTTGCGTCTCGACTGCTTGCTCGCCTGATGTGCCCAGGTGCCAATCATACTGGCGCGGCAGCGCGAGGCGCTTCCCGAAAACCAGTTACTCCGCCAGACGTAAGCTGCAGCCATGCGGCCGGGGCGTACAGGCGTCGGTATTGACACAGCTGTCAATATCGCGCCCGTGAGAAGTGAAATGCGTGCGGTTGCTGTCGGCCGCGAAGAGATGGAGTGCCGGCGCTCTCTCAGGCGCGGAACGACTTTCTGCGAAACTGCAGGGTAGTTGGACACGTTTACCGCCAGACTTTTAGCTGATGCAGAACCTTCACAGGAACGATGCTTGTTGCGTTATATCCAGAGCACTTTCCTAGATAGCACACTTACCTATCTAACACAATGATTTCTTTATTTCGTACTGTTATCACCATTTCATTATTGCAAATTAACGAACTTGTGTCAACACTAGCCGGCCGCTTTGGCCGAGCATTCAGTCCGGAACCGCACAGCTGCTACGGTCGCAGGGTAGAATCCAACCTCGGGCATGGATGTGTGTGCTGTTAGTAAGGTTTAAGTAGTTCCAAGTTCTAGGGGACTGATGACCTCAGATGTTAAGTCCCATAGTGCTTAGAGCCATTTCAACCATTTTGTCAGGAAAATCTACTTATAAATGACACACACTTAGCGAATAAACAACGTCTGCATCCACACGGCCTGGCCAAATATATTTGAAGACCAAAGACACACCACATTACCGTGTCTTAACACTGTTTGAGAATAGCTTCCATTCATCACAGAATGGGAATATACAGCTCTTGTATGGTTGTTAAGGGAATTTTATACCCCAAATAATCCGTGTAGTCTTGGAACGCAGTATTACCGCTGGGGAACAAACATTCTGCCTTGGGATTGACATGATGAGCCAAAATGGTCACAAAACCGAACGCCAGTAAAGCGATTTTGCGGAGTAATCATGGGGCTCACGGTATACCACGGTACGGCTGTCAAAATCATCACTGAATCCACACCACGTTTCTCTTGGGACGTAGACTCGTCCAGAAGCTGGAAACAAAGTGGAACAAGACCAACATCAGAAAATCTCTTATTGCTTCATAGTCCTGATTTTATAGCTTGCCACCAAGTTTTCCAGTTATGGACATTTGAAACACTGATGTGTGATTTTCCAATCCTAGTTAGACCTGCTAATTACAGCTTTGGAGCTCCCTATGTGAATTTTTTATTTAATTTATTTATTTATTTTGACAGATTGTGACCTTAAGGTCTACTGTGACTTCCAGGTTAAGCCCTATTCGTCCCAATCATCTTCAACGATTCGTGTGTCACGACCACTCACCAGACACTTACATCCCCGTTGTGATCTAGCAGATGATGTTTGACGGGTTTTCGCTTTTCACTAGCACCAACAATTCTCCCAAGTTAGAGATCGCTTAGCTCCGAGAAAATGCATTCACACCTACACAGAACACTGCGCTGCTCTGATGACCACTAACGCCTACAAGAATTTTTTTATTTTGTTTTTTGAGGACACTGCACAAGTGGCTTTTTCGTTTGCCGCAAATTCCACTTGGAATGCACAGACAGACCGGGAGTAGTCACAATACCACCTGATGTACTGAACCGAGATATGTTTCTTTACGCCAATATAGGAGGGAACTACCAGAAAACACAAGCATAATGAGGCGGTTCAAAATCTTTAAAGTGACTGGCAGTATCGCAGACCTTCCTCGAAGTGGACACCCCCTGTGTCTCAAGCACGAGTTGACAGAGTGCAACAGGCGTTTCAGAGCAGCCCCACGGAAGTCAAGTCGTCAACTGAACCTTCTGTGCTCAACGACGCACATTTCTGAGAGGTGAATGGCTCATGATGGTCCCATCACATCGCCTCCACGTATTTCCCGAGAGGGACCGGGAAGGGGGGGGGGGGGTGATTTGGGAGAGGAGACCAAACTGTGAGGTCATCGGTCTCATCGGATTAGGGAAGGATGAGGAAGGAAGTCGGCAGTGCCCTTTCAAAGGAACCATCCCGGCATTTGCCTGGAGCGATTTAGGGAAATCAAGGAAAACCTAAATCAGGATGACCGGACGTGGGATTGAAACATCGTCCTCCCGAATGCGAGTCCGGTGTATTAACCACTGCACCACCTCTCTCGGTATATGTTCCGAGGTTTTTTAGGTTACATCAAGAATCATGTGCACACAGTTCACATCAGTGACATTGCTGTTCATCATACAAGCATCAGTAAGCAATTAGAATTGCTGATTGTGCAGTGGCGTTCTGTCCATTAGCAGAGCTCGAATATCGCTTTGGTGTTCTACCAGCGACGAATGGAGCACAAACTGAAATTCGGTCATGAAAAGAATTTTTCAGAGCCGTTAAATGTTTTACAATAAACTGCAATGGTCAGTGTCTAACAGTTTCCCAGCTATGAATTTTTTAAATGAAAACGGGATTTTAACGTAACCCTATATACCGCAACAACTGCCTAGGTGCCACTAGTGGCGGCTTATTAACAGCTGTAAAAAACTACACTAGCGTATACACTTACTGAAACGTTGTATGAAAAATGCGGACGCTGTTCACTTCTGGCCAGGCATAATGTGGGGCAGAATGTATCTCTGTTTGCTAGCGTTCATTTCTTCGTGTGTAGTCATCATAATGCAAAAAACATTTATTAAATTTGGTGGCCGCAGTTCCTTCCTGTCCCTTCAGGCAGCATTTAATCAAGTTAGTTAGTTACATGTTCCACACATCGTTTGAACAATACTTTTGTCGGATCTATGTGGAACGGGGTAGTTTACAGGGTATGTATACATTATTACTGATAGCATTTCTGGCCATATAACTTTTTTCGAAATTTTCCCACTAATATTGCTTTATACTATGAATCAAATCAGCACACCCTTCTGCAATCGCTGACTACTCCCCTTCGCACAACTTGTCTATCTTTTCATTTTCACTTAATAACATGTCCGATTCTCCTTTCATTTCAGTGATGTTCTCCACCGAAACAGCTCCACTGACTTCCTTTACGATGTAATCGCTACCTACTGCCGCTACTGCAGCCTCACGGTGGCCAACCGATCGCTCCACCAAGTTAAATGCACACGGTTGCTTAGTTCGCTTGCTACTGCCTGCCACATTTTCTCCTGTACGTGAATCATCCCTGCCAGCACCTGTCGTTCTGCACACACTGCCTTGTGACACGGCTCTGCCGTTTGCTCCTGTCTTAAATTCACTTTTCTTAATCCAGCGTGGTTTGTTTAGTTTGGGCCTATAATACTTGTCCGCGTGAATCTGGCCTGCAAAACACTCGGGCCTTTGTTTTCTGCATCATTTCGGTTTTGAAAGTTTCATGGTACAAGTCCCCTACCGCGGAATGACTTCTTACCACGTCCTCTGCCTTACCTCTTTGCATCACATTCACGTGTTAATGTTCGTTCTCAGACTGTTCATTATACTCGTGATTTTCCCTTCACTGGATGTTATTGTTTTGACGATAATCGCAGTTCCTTCTCCAGTTATCCTCATCTTCTACTCTTTCCAAAAACGACGAGAAGCTTCTGTAATTTCTTCCCACGTACCGTTTTGAATCCTCCTGGACCTTTTTCCATAGTTCCACACTATTTCGGATTCCGTTTGTCTGTTTCCCAATTGTGTCAATTTTCGATACCACATTTCGCAAAATTCTTTCATTGAATTTCTGCTTCTATTATCATACAACCTTGCCATGATAAACGCTCGCCATACATAGTCCTGATGTTGTTTTGACCAATATTCCTCAATAAATTATTGTTTAAACTCGTCAAATGACATTTGAGCTATTTTTGTACCAACTGCCTTTAGGCATTGGAAGTTTGTGTGTGTGCAACGGCTTTCTTAGAGTAGAGCTCACACAATTCTTCCAGAACTGATTGGAAATGGAAACGAGCGTATGGCGTCAGTGGCCATTTGCCAGACGGGAAGTTCGGTCGCCAAATGCAGGTCTTAGTGAGTGCGACGCCACATTGGGCGACCTGCGCGCAGACAATGGGGATGAAATAACGATGACAGCACAACAACCAGGGCAGGAAATCTCCTTCCACAGCCGGGTATCGAACCCTGGCCCCCTTGGGTGGCAATCTAACGCGCAGACCATTTAGATAATGGGGCGGACCCCGAACTGATTCATTTGCCGCACTGTAATTTAGTTACACATGATAGCTGATTCGTGGCCGCAGAATATAGCCCCCTTGTCGCTTGTTCGCCTAGTGCGAATTTTGGCTCCGAGGAACGCATCTCTCCTTCGAAAGCGTAGATCGAACTACTGTAAGTGAGCTTGATTGTTCCGGTCGTTTAAGAGTATCACTGTCCCACAACTCTCGTTCCCGGTACCTTTGTCAATCGGAGAGAAGCCAAGTTGAGTTGCAAATTTCTGGCTGTTTTGGTTTCTCAGTCGATGCTCGGCAGTACTTCTGGAATTATTTATATATTCTACCATCGCATCCTTTGATACCTACAGTGCTTGTGTACTATAACACAATTACTCAGCCTTAGCCATCACGCTGAGCCTTGTAACTCGGCCAGTGCTAAGCGAACAGGGGTGGCCCGCACCTAGACGCGCCTTTAGTCTGCTCCAGCGACATGGGACTCTTGGACCGTAGTGCCTTTGCACCTGTGCTTCTACACGCCACGCTGGCCAGCACCATCGTCGCCAAGCTGGTCACCGCTCGCTAAGTCATGTAATCATAACCTATTAACTGTTTCCTGTAACTGCTGTTTTCCTCATTCTAAAGGTCTAAGCAGTCAGTGGAGGTTGCCGCTCTTTAACGTACATAATAGTAATCAAGTAGCTCTTTAATGTAACTGCTGTTTTTCTAATTGTATTGACATAAGCGACCACATATTCTATGCCAGTTTGGTATGCCTCGTTTTTAAACCTGGCAATGTTTTTTTTTAATTAGTGTAGGAAGTTGCTCCTGTTACATAGCGCACTTTCTTCTGCTTTAGTAGTTTGTGTAATGTGGCAGTCTCCCCTATCCCCGATCCCCTTTCCTTTAATGTCGGAGGCTGTAACGGCACTGGTTTCGGGGGGGGGGGGGGGCACTTTTGCTGTTGGTTTTACCTCAGTTGACTGTACTTCGTTATCGCGGTCCCTAGATGCAAACAGATTGTCAGTTATTCCATATTTTGCCAGGAAAAGCTTATAATCTACATTGAATGGCCTAAACCTTCTGCTTAGGGGATTTAACTCTACCGAAAAGTTTGGGCGCTTGTTAACAGTAACAAGTCTTGCAGGGATAGGGTCTCTTGAATCAATTTTTTTTTAAGGGGGAAAGAAAAAAACCGCAGCGCCAAAAATTGAATTCGGTCTTCCACTCAGTGGTTCGCACACACTACGTGCAATATCGGCTGTTCTTCCGAGTATAGATATTGCGTACTAGCCCGCCTTGACTTCCGCTCTGGCTTCGGTGCCGCGGCGAACTTCAACAATTTTTAAAGTCTGCGCATAATATCATTCTGTGGCTCGACGTTATATTGTTTAAGGCTTGATTTCTAATGTTAGCTACGGCGCCAGAATTAATTTCTCGGTGGAGATATAGAGGCAACGCCGAGTCCTGTCATTTTGTATTTGTTATATTTTGGCGGCCGGGGTGACCGAGCGGTTCTAGGCGCTACCGTTCTAAGTTATAGGGGACTGATGACCTCAGAGGTTAAGTCCCATAGTGATCAGAGCCATTTGAACCATTTTTTGTTATATTTTTAATTCTAAAATTCAGACCGTTGCGCCCTAGTTTCATAGTTTGTTAAACGTTGGGTCAGCCCAGTTGGCAAGTAATAACGTGGTCATTAATGTTAACACTAAAGATGTGTTATGTGTACATACCCTGTAAACTGACTCGCTCCAGTCTCATACGAACAACCCATCTGTGGTGTTGCAAAGTAAATTGTTCTTGAGTATGTTAGATTTAAAATATATTGAAGAAAAGACGGTAGTATGCAAATTTCGCGATGGATCATTAGTCTTTCTTGTCACCTTGTAACCTAGGAAGACTTTTAACCGTAACATATTTCTCTGTGGGAAAATTTACTGTGCCAAGGATTCATAACATATATCACTAAGGACATTTGATATTAAGTCTGAATAACTTTCCAAAATTCCGTTCAAAATTCAATCAAGACCTCATGGGCTTTTGGTTTTAAGAATTTCAATAATTCCACTAAATTCAGTTGATGCTACATCTAGCTACTTATTGTCTTATGGAATGGTATTTTTAATATATTCCCATTCTACTTCATTAAAAAGTGATTTAAGAAATTGTCATTTAATTTAATTGTTGCGGTATTTTGTACACTGACTGGTTGTCCTGTCACCTGTCATGTACATTTCTACACATCTTAATTATTTTTCTTAAAATACCGCCGTATTTTTATGCAAAATGCAAATAACGTAGGAATTTGACTTTTTCTGGCATCTTTTCAAATTATGTCACAAAAGTGCTGTGAATCAATTGAATTTCACATTAGCAACTCCTTTTGTATTTATCTCATCCCATGCCAGCAGGTGTAATTTATTGTTAAAAGATTTGCACCCTCTCCTCATTAGTAGGCCTTTCACCTTTACAGGAACTGCCTGAGAGGTGTAACGTGTTATGTAATGCATTAACGTGTGCATACTTTTAGTATCAGTCGGAGCCCTACCTATAATATTGCTATGAAATAAGGTCCTACTAACTTGCTGCACAAGAATTGGAAACGTTACCATTGATAATAGACAAAGAATGATTCCCTTCCATTTTTATTGATGGGATATTTTAAAAAAAACTTCATTGCAACCTCCACATACTAATAACTGTTTCTTCTTGTCTGAGAGGTAGCTTGTAAACATATACATTTTGCATAAACAGCTGAACTTTTCCTAGAGAGCATCTGCAGATTGTTGCAATAACAACAAAAGCAGTCTGTATATTTCCACTCCACGATGTCTCCTTATAGAATAATTTTCTTGGCTGACTCATCACTTAGAAAGAAAGTATTGATTGCACAAAAGCGAGCAACAAGAATAATGTATGGTGCTCACCTGCAGTTGTCACGTAGGCACCAATTCAAGGAGTTGAAGATTTGAACTGCATCATCACAATACATATATTCGTTAATGAAAATCATTATAAATAATTCTTGACAGCTTCAGAAGAATAGAGATATTCACGCCTACAAAACCGAGAACAGAATTACCTTAATTAGCCATTATTAACGCTGCCATTGAGTGACAAAGGTGTTCAATATGCAGCAGCAAAAATCTTCTATAATTTGGCCAATAGTATAAAATGCCTGGTAGGTAGCAAAGCAAGTTTTAAACCTAACCTTAAATCATTTTTCTTGGAAAACTCCCCCTGTTCCATGGACGAATTCTTATTTAAAACTGGTAGAATAAAAAAATACCTAGTTTCTGAGTTAAGTGTCATCAGCATAAATAAAAAATTATGTGTTCACTAATATTAACAGTAAACATGTGTTCATGTGTAGGTATCCCCTAGACTGACTCGCATCGCATCATTTGGATAGAAGAATCTTTCAAATGACCTTTAACTAATCAACTAACAAACTAAGTAACTAAAAAGCACTAGCCTTAAGGTTTTAAGGTTCTGTTCCACACAAAAATTGTTAGGTTAGTATTTTCGATTTTGTGTCAAACCTTTATACTCGTTTCAACTCTTCCTTTTTCGACGTTAATACTACACGAAAAACTTTGGCAGAAATGCTGCTTCGTTTCAGTCCTCATTCTCGCAACCTTATTGACTCATTGTTCAGCTCAAATAAAGGGCAATTTACACTTCGTACTTTTAAGAGTTCCATGTCAACCAAATCCATGATGCTCAATGTTAACCATGGTTTCTGCATAACAGTCAGGAAAAATAATAATCACTTCCCTAATCTGGCTTCTCACTTCTGTTTCCCTCTCCTCTCTTCCACCTGCTTCATCACACTCTCTGCTTCTTCCGCCTGTCTCCTCACAAACTGTCTTTCTTCCCCTGCCTCCCCAAACTCCCCCCCCCCCCCCCTTCCATACGCCTATTCACAGGCTCTCCCTCTTCCCCCTTATTAATATTACTGTCGAAGAGGGACCAATAAACACCGAATATCAAGAAAAAAGTGCTGGTATAATAAATGCTTCAAGACAGGGATGCTCCTCAAGCCATACATCAAAGAAGCAATGACGGAAGTACAACAGAGATTCAAGATTCCGATTAAAATTGTGCGTAAATCAAAAATAAGATGTGAAGTTGCTGTCCTCAGTTAAAGAAAAAAAAAAAACGAATTACAGGACCTTCTGAATGAAGGGTCTATTAAGCATACAATATCGGTTAAATATAAGCGGAAGAGAGACGAAAGTAATGAGGAATAGTGCAAATAAGATCAACAATAAAGAACTGATCACGAATTAAACGAATTCTGCTACCTTAGAAACCAAATAACACATACCGGACAAAGCAAGAAGCACATTGAAAGCTGTGTGTGTGTGTGTGTGTGTGTGTGTGTGTGTGTGTGTGTGTGTGTGTTTGAAAAAGCTCCATCCATTCTCATAGGTACTGATGAACAAGACCTGGTATTCTACTGAGAAGCAATGTGAAATATATGGGAAATTCGTAATGCTACCTGACTGGAATAAACTACCGAAAAGCCAGTCACTCAGCACAAATCTTGATATAAATTATCGCAGAGAGATGAAAAGAACCTACATATATCGAAATAACATGGCGTACATAAATGAAAGCTTCGTGAGGGCAACACGTTAACTGTGGTAGATTCTCGCTTATAGTGATCTAATGTGCCAGGTGGCAATGTCACCAATAGTGTCCTCATCAGATCAGAGTGAATACAATAGTTAACTATCTGAACATGATAAGAATTCAGTGACACAGTTTTACCACGGGTAACACACCAGTGATCAGAACGCAGCAACATATGTCGTCTTACGTAATTCATTTCGCGAAAAACTTGCTGGCAAGAAAGAGATTTTACGGAATTTTATGGTTAACCTCCAAACATGGTTTACTGTGGGTAAAATTAACCAATAGAGCGACTTTCACCTCAGACGTCACATTGCCGAAGATCACGAAAACACGAGGGCAGCAACTGATTTGAGGCACATTTAAGCAAATTATGCATAGAAGGCATGTTGTCGCTGCTAAATCGTTATGAGACATGTGTCGTTGACAATAAACGTATTATTCCTAATAGATATGGACAAAAACTAGACTCCCGTGATTAGAATCGTATCCCAATTACTCTTTACAAAACCAAGATCGCATCATTTAAAAGTAACCCAGCATTATTCTAGAAAATAGACCTTGCACTTCTTCCGCCTTTAAAATGGAAGAATTGAAGATATTATAAAATTAAATGAAGTTAGAATGAAGCAGCAATCAGTTTCCAAACACTTAACAATTCAAGACCTCTTGAAGCCTACTCCACTGCATCTGAATACGAGGCAGTTCATCGGCTTGCGGACTGATACTAGTAGACAACCTGACTAGCCTCAAACTGTAGAATATGTATCAGCGTTGAACGTAAGTTGGAATGCTCTTACCGGCCGTCTTCCATCTCGTACGACTATTCACAGTCATGGCTATTTGTCAAACAAAGGTAATTTCATCAGAATAGTATGCTCCCGCATATATATCTCCAGAACCAGACATGTCTTAACCTTTCAAGGCATTATACAACGGATGTGATGTCTGACTTCCTTCGAACAAGGAAGCACATGGCATTCTCAATCGACAAACCACGATATTGGTTGAAGGCCTGCCGGCTCACGAAATACTTAATTCCGATGTAGTGGGTGATCAAATAGTTTAAGAAACTATCTGAACCGATGTATATCGAAACTGATTAAGTCAGTAACTCAGAGATAGTTGTAAAATATATATTACAGATCTTAAAAAAGCCAAATATGTGCTCAGTGAATGACAGAGCCTACAGGCACCTCTCATCATAAAATGCAAACTAACACTGGCAAAAGGAACATTTATTTTTAAAACAAATATACTTTTATCAAATATGGGTTTCAATTTGAGGAAAACATTTCCGAGAATTTAAGTCTGGAGCACAGGATTCAGTGGTAGGCAATCATAGACTGTATGAAAATCAGAAATAAAGAGAATCTAACCGTTTGACTCTTGGTGCTGTAGAAAGGTGATGATAATTAGGTGCACTTAAAAGATACTGCATGAGTAGGTTTTGCGTAAAAACGGCGAGAAAAGGAACTTATGGTAAACACTGACCAGAAGGAGGGATGGTAGGTCATCATAGAATAAATTCCATGGGACCAACAGGAGCTGTAAAGGGTGAAGGCTTTAGTGGATTACAGAGACTGAAATATATCCAGTAAATAACTGATGACTTAGGATTCAGGTGCTATTCTGTGACGATGAGGATGGCACGTGAGAGTAATTAAATGCGTTATTTGATGGCTATTTATCATTTACAATGAGAGAGATGTTAAGACCGATAATGGCCAAAATCAGTGCCGCCAATATAAGAAAAAATATCATAGATACATTCTGACAGGTAACTAAAATGTCTATTGCACATTGTGTATGTATCACTCTAACTCACTGTTCTTCTTCTCCAGAGAGAACATCTTTTAATCTGTGGTTCCTGATGTCGTTCTGGTAGTGTCAAATTAGTAATGCGTCGTTCACTCTAAAGTTACTGCATGGTTTGCTGTCTTACAATAAGCATAAGGAACTCCTCTACAGAATTCTAGTTCTAGTTCAAATAATATTTGCAGCATACTGACTGAATGGAGCCTGCATGACTAAAGTGATAAAATACATAAAGAATAAATTTACTATAATATTACCAAAAAGAAAACAGACGATTATCTTCATTGATATCAAAAGACCGAATGCACTATAGGAAATACTAACCTGAAGTGAAATTCTAGCGATTCTACGTTTCTTGAATTTGTACACTCACAGAAAGCTTTTGCCAACGTTGGCTGGAATACTCTCTTTCAAATTCTGAAGGTGGCAGGGGTAAAATACAGGGAGCGAAAGGCTATTTACAATTTGTACAGACACCAGATGGCAGTTATAAAAGTCGAGGGGCATGAAAGGGAAGCAGTGGTTGGGAAGGGAGTGAGACAGGGTTGTAGCCTGTCCCCGATGTTATTCAATCTGTATATTGAGCAAGCAGTAAAGGAAACAAAAGAAAAATTTGGAGTAGTTATTAAAGTCCATGGAGAAGAAATAAAAACTTTGAGGTTCGCCGATGACATTGTAATTCTGTCAGAGACAGCAAAGGACTTGTAAGAGCAGTTCAACGGAATGGACAATGTCTTGAAAGGATCATATAAGATGAACATCAACAAAAGCAAAACGAGGATAATGGAATGTAGTCGAATTAAGTTGGGTAATGCTGAGGGAATTGGAATAGGATATGAGACACTTAAAGTAGTAAAGGAGTTTTGCTATTTGGGGAGCAAAGTAACTGATGATGGTCGAAGTAGAGAAGGTATAAAATGTAGACTGGCAATGGCAAGGAAAGCGTTTCTGAAGAAGAGAAATTTGTTAAAATCGATTATAGATTTAAGTGTCACTAAGTCGTTTCGGAAAGTATTTGTATGAAGCGTAGCCATGTATGGAAGTGAAACATGGACGATAACTAGTTTGGACAAGAAGAGAATAGAAGCTTTCGAAATGTGGTGCTATAGAATAATGCTGAAGATTAGATGGGTAGGTCACACAACTAATGAGGAGGTATTGAACAGAAATCAGGAGTAGAAATTTGTCTCACAGCTTGACTAGAAGAAGGGATACGTTGGTAGGACATGTTCTGAGGCATCAAGGGATCACCAACTTAGCATTGGAGGGCAGCGTGGAGGGTAAAAATCGTAGAGGGAGACCAAGAGATGAATACACTAAGCAGATTCAAAAGGATGTAGGTTGCCGTAAGTACTGGGAGATCAAGAAGCTTTCACAGGATAGGGTACCATGGACAGCTGCATCAAACCATTCTCAGGACTGAAGACCACAACAACAACAACAACCTGAATTTACATTTTTATCTGGGCAATGTGTACATAAAATCAAATATGTGTCACTCTCTTAATTTATTCATGTTAATTCAGGTATGGTCTTGTGTGCGTAACTAGACGTCATTCTAAGTGTTTAGTACCCAGACTTCCGTCGACACAGCACAGTTATTGCACATGCAGAATCTAATACCAAGCAGTATGCTGGTCTCATATCAAAGGTTTGGAGGAATTAACTCACAGAAGCTGACACTCAACCCTTCCCCACAGAAAACACATTATCTCATTGTGAGTAATGGGTAATACCTATTATCTCACTGCAAATAAATAATGGTTTTGAGTTCCAACAGATGTTAACATCCCAACGCATTATTTCCGTAAAGGAAACCGAAAACGAAAACTTAATTCACATGATGACGGTCTGACACTTCATTCCTTTTCACATTCGTCAGACATCAGCAAAAACACCCTGTGCGTGCGTTAGCGTCTGTAGAACAAATAACTAGGGTTAGATGTGGACCCTTATTTTATGATAGAGCACTTCGGTGTTTAGCTGTACACAATTTATATAATTTCAGAGTTATTGACAAAGAAGTCCATGGATTTAGAAAGTTTGTCACATGAGAATACCAGGACACTTGTCATGATAACACATTACGTCCTGTTCAGCAGAAATAACCCTGAACACAATATTAAAATTAAGTAGAAGGTACTCTACAAGATTATTATTATTACTACACTGTGAAGCTGGCCAATATTACAACAAATCATCTCATTCCGGTTCTAAGTTTGATACTGTTTGGGATGTCAATCAAGTCTACTGAGGATGGTTAGCTTTTGTGACAAGATGAGCAAAAGATTACTCAAGGTTGCCCGATTTCACAGTGAACACAAGCTGGTGAGCCAACAAGTTTACGCTTCTACCAGCAGGAATTACCTTTTAGCTGCGATGTGCTGGTGGCTGCATGGCTGTTCTCGCCCTCTGAAAGTCCTGTTCAAAGCTAATCAAAATCTTTACTGATTTTATCCGCTGAAATTGTCCTGTGTTTCATGTTAGGAGAGAAAACTTCACTAAAAGATGAATTCAAGTTTTCTCAACAGCCCTTTAAATGCCTGTATATTATCTCCAGCTCTGCCAACCAACGATTGCTGATAACGCATGAGTAAGTTCATTGTGCACATACGTATCAGTTCCCCAACACCGTATGGATTTTCTAAAAATGGATTTATTTTCGTCATTTCTTCAAAACTCTAACTGGCTTCTTTTCTCCCGCATTTTCAAATGACTCCTTCTGTAACAATCCTTAATTTATCCTATTTTCGGTTTCCGCGGAGCAGTATCGCTCCATGAATGCAGAATTAAATTGTTCATAAAACTGACAGCTGCAGCGACTCTTTGCATGTGACCACAAGTGATATCAAGTTTGTTGCTATGGGGCCAATTTTCTGGTAAACCGATTTTGAATTGATGTATAAACGTTTGTAATGTTGGAATTTCCTGACTGTCAAAAAATGATGATAGTCAAATTTTTCTGTTACACTATATAGCGTTTGTGTTTTCGCAACATTTTCCGTTCCCTTCCATTGCGTTGTGTTTTCCATTATTCGTCGTACCACATTCGGATACTGAGACGACATATTTGAGTCTCATCTAGCATCGCATCTACATCGTGCACCGAACTGGAAGATACGTTTAAATTTCCCGTTACTGGATCAGTGTTTTGTCTATGTACTTGCTTCATATTGACCTGCGGTATATGGCCTATTATACTGTAACTAGTAAACTGAGACTTTGGTACGGGTGAGGCTCTGTTATCGCGTTATTCGCGTACGTCCGTAGTGTCGGCTGCTGTTTCTCGCACCATTGTCCGCTGTGAACGCACGTTACTTACTTCGCTCATCTGTCTCAACAGTACTCCTACCATTTGTTTCTCTTACGGATAAGAAAATATACTATCAGGCTCTCCGCCATCGTCATTTGTCACTATTTTGTATAAATTTTGCCGTTCGCGTCATGCATGTGACGTCTCCCCGACCTCTGTGCATAGTACTGACGCACTTAGACACATTCATTCGTAGGAAGCTCCTATTTTATTCAAAAGTTTCAGAATTACAACATTTCGTTCAACGTACAAAAGTTGCACGTCGTCTGATTCTGTTTCTGAACCACCAGATCCGTCATCTGTTCCCTTTGCATCTTCACTTTGTTCGGTTTAGTGACTTGCATTCGATACATTTTGTTCTACTTCACTTTCTATCCTACCAAGATCTTCAGTTTGCCCGTATGCGATGATCTACGTCCTTCTGCTATCTCAGTCTAACTAACCACTGTCCTTCACGATTTGCGCGAGCCCGAGCTATAGTCAACATGAAGCTATATGACCTGACACATCTCCAAAGTATCATAGAAAGTCTCTTATGCCATTAACACATCATTAGAAACTTCGTTCGCTGATAGTGGGTACCCAAACCAACTCTAAAACGCCGTGAATAACTCAGTGCGTGCCAGTAAGATCATGCACAAGCTACTTTAAGCAAAACACAAATATTTTTCTTTACTCGTTAATACAACCTTTTCTACTCTGTGGTTCAATCATTTACATGAATCTGACCACAACGCAGACACATACATTGAGTAACCTTGTCACTCTTTGTTTTTATTAAAATTTATTTCATTACCAAATTTTAATCGCTTTTTCAAAGTTGACTAATTTCATCCTAGCAGACCAAATACCATCCTGGCAAGGTCACCATTGTCTGATACTCCACTGCTTTTCACATTCACCAGACATCATCAAAAACAAACAGTGAGTGCGTTAGCATCTATAGAATAAATCTCTGGGGTTAGGAGTGGACCATTATTCTATGACAGAGCACATCGGTGTTTAGCACCACACAATTTGTATAATGTCAGAATTATTGTCAAAGAAGTACATGAATTTATATAGACTGTGACAGGACAGTTCAAATGGTTCAAATGGCTCTGAGCACTATGCGACTTAACATCTGAGGTCATCAGTCGCCTAGAACTTAGAACTAATTAAACCTAACTAACCTAAGGGCAGCACACACGTCCATGAACGAGACAGGATTCGAACCTGTGACCGTAACAGTCAGCGGTTCCGGACTGTGGCGCCTAGAAACCCTCTGCCATCGTGGCTGGAGTCAGGACAGTTGCAAAGATAACGCCTTACATTCTGTTTATCAGACATCATCCTGAACACAACAATATCAAATTTAAGTAGAACGCTCTCTAGAAGATTCCTACTACTACACTGTGAAGTTGGCCAATATTACCACACATCATCTGATTCCGGTTCTAAGTTTGATACTATTTAGGATGTCAATCAAGTCTACAGAGGATGGTTTCTTTTGTGACAAGATGAGCAAAAGATTACTGAAGGTTGGCCGAGTTCACAGTGGACCCAAGCTGGTGAACCAACAAGTTTATACGTCTGCCAGAGGCAATTACCTTTAAGGTGAGATGTACTGGTGGCTGCATGACTGCACTCCCCCTCTGAAAGTCCTGTTAAAAGATAATCTAAATCTTTACTGATTTTATCAGCTGAAACTGTCCTGTGTTTCATGTTAGGAGAGAAAACTTGCACTCATCCCTAGTGTGGAAAATATGGCGATATACATCTGTATAGATGGTGCAGTGTATATACATCTTAACACCCTCACAGCTCTCAAAGAACAATTAGCTATGTGGCCGTTTCGTTGCTCCACTATCAGAGCCCAGCTACCCTTCAGCTAATTTCTAGCTGAATGTCAGCGAAAGAGAAGGCAGTGTTCACACAAAATTAATCTTTTGGCGTTATACAAAGTATGATGCACCCTGTTCTACGCTTGATGCTGGTTCAGAGGAGGGTCTTCGAAGTTTTCGGTTTTGTGTCTTTCATAGCATACTGTCCCCCAAATGTGTCCTTTAATGCTTTCCGTCACAGCTTTTTCAAACCAATGGGAGTGTTCCTTTCATTTTGTGGAAACTACCTCTGCCAATCACAAAGGACCTACCTTTAAACTATGTCGAAATATCGCCCCTTTCTACTCCTTCCGAGATTTCTTTGAGCCAGTAGGACAAGTTGCGCCCGCTCCTGACGCTTTAAAGTTACACGTGTACCTTAGAAACGTACCATTAGCATTTCACTTGATCAACTGAGTCGCTGGTCTGTTTGTATCCATCTAGAAATTCCCCAACGCAGTTTTCTGAAGCATTTCTCCATAGCAAGCAGCTCTGCACCGCTACCTGCTCCCCTCAGTGTATCGACTGGCACATTGATTGTCACTTTTGCTGCAGGGCACCAGTCCCTTTTTAGAAGCGTGCCGTTGCGCTCGGGCCGTGAGAGCACATCTCGCGTTTGCCCCCAAACTAAAACGTTTCCTCCAGCAGCCTTATTCACCGTTTGCTCATTGACATGCAGGATTTTGTTTTGGTGTGTTAATACTGTGAAATGAGTGTCATTCTTTTGCATTACATATTGTACATTTTGAAAGGTAAATCTGCTCAATGCCGCCAAAGTACGTCAGGTGACATATTCATCTACTTGTTACGACATATAAAATGTCTCATGTAGGGTCTGAAACTGACAGTCCTTCAAGCTGCCACCTTACACAAGTTAATTGAGCAAGCATGAGTATATGGTTGATACTAACAGAAAGAGGAAATTCAATGCGATTTTACAGTAGAAAGCTTGTCATGCTGAGGCATATAACGAATATTCTGATGACATAGAATTTTGTTCACACACAATCAGTGCATATTACTTAAGTGAAATACATTGTCAACGTTTTCTTAACAAAATAATCTTTGCTTTCTATAGTCTAAAAATATTTGTAGTTGCTTATTGTCGAGTTTCGTTCACATTCTGTAAACATATTAATAGCAGTTCTAAATCAAGCAAAACTTACTTGCATGAGAGTGTCTTCAAACTGAAAGGATGGTATGGTACTAACATGCTTATAAATATTTATATAAAGTTGTGTTATGATATTATTTGTAATTGCAATTTGTAATTACAAACTATGAAGTACAGAATTTAATTACCAGATGAGCAATAATTTTCGCCATTGAGAGCTCTTCCACGTTATAAACTAACAAAAAATACATGTTGGTTTGGATGAAGCTTAACAATACTTCTTACTGCAATATTACTTCTAACTAAATGATTCCTTTAATAATAACGATCTTATACATATTTAATCAAATGGATATCTGCATATGAAGGTAATTCTCGAATTATGTATCCTTTTATGAGACTGTGCCTAAGATAAATGAAACACATCAACAGCCAAAACTGCATTTTTTACCTTGATTTGGTAGGTTAAAGGGGATAACTAATATGAACTAATTCCGCCAAACCTTTGATACGAGAGCAGTGAACAATCTGGTTCAAGTTTATATGAACAAATTTTTTTTTTAAAGCGTATGGCCATGTATAGCTACTCATGATCCAATGCTGGTGTAATGCTACGGGGAGTTACAGTACATATTTGATATTTGTAAAATACATTACTTTGGTTTAGGGGTAGCGTCTTTGACTCATAATCAAAATATTTTCGCTCCCAGGTTCGAATCCTGCTTAGATTTTTTTAATAATCAGCATTGGCGGCCGAACACTTCCAGCATAAGAAGTCTTCCCTCACTGCGCCAACGACATCGTCAGATCGGGTGGAGGAGTGGACATCGGTCCAAGGCACTCTGTTGTCCTAGGGGTGGGAAATTGCCCCTAAAGGCGGAAGAATCAACAATGATCAACCGCATGAGGATGCAGAACGCAATGAAAACCACTGTATTAAAGACATGTAACGTGTATCCACAGAGCATGTGGCCTGTACGTGAAGAAGTGTCATGATGATCTTTCCATTGGCAGAAAATTCTGGAATAGTCCCACATTAGGATCTCCTGGAGGGAACTGCTATGGGGAGATTACCATGAGAAAAAGGAAGGGGCGGGAGTCGGTGCGTGGAGTGTCAGAAGCTTGAACGTTGAAGGGAAACTAGAAAATCTGAAAACACAAATGAAAAGACTCAATGTAGAAACAGTAGGGTCAGTGAGGTGAAATGGAAACAAGGCCAGGATTTATGGTCAGATGAGTATAGGGTAATATCAACAGTAGCAGAAAATGATATAACAGGAGTATGAACAGAAAGCTAGGGGTCGTTCTTACCAGAATCGACAAGAAACCAACTCCTACAACGATAGTTCATGTATATATGCCGACGTCGAAGGCTGAAGATGATGTAGAGAAAGTGTATGAGGATATTGAAAGGGTAATACAGCATGTAAAGGGCTATGAAAATCTCTTAGTCACGGGAGACTGGAATGCAGTTGCAGGGGAGGGAGTAAAAGAACAGGTTACAGGAGAATATAGCTTGGAACAAGAAATGAGAAAGGATAAAGACTAATTGAGTTCTGTAACAAGTTTCAGCTAGTAATAGCGAATACTCTGTTCAAGAATCACAAGAGAAGGAAGTATACTTGGCAAAAGCCTGGTGATTCGGGAAGATTTCAGTTAGATTACATATTGGTCGGACAGAGATTCCGAACCAGTTACTGGAATGTAAGTCGTAACCAGGAGCAGACACAGACTCAGATGAGAATATTGTACTGATGAAGAGTTGGCTGAAGTTTAGGAAATGAGTCAGGAAGAATCAATACGCAATGAAATGGGATACGGAAGTACTAAGGAATGACGAGATATGCTTGAAGTTCTCTAAGGCTTTGCACATAGCAAAAAGGAATAGCTCAGTAGACACTACAGTTGAAGAGGAATGGACATTCTAAAAAGGGCCATCACAGATGTTGGGAAAGAAAGCATAGGTACAAAGAGGGCAACTACGAAGAAATAATACGTAACACAAGAAATACTTCAATTGATCTATGAAAGGAGGAAGTACAAAAATGTTCCGGGAAAGTCAGGAATAGAGAAATACAAGTCGCTGAGGAATGAAATAAATATGAAGTGCCGGGAAGCTAAGATGAAATGGGTGCAAGAAAAATGTGAAGACATCGAAAAAGAATTGATCGTTGGAAGGACAAACGCAGCATACAGGAAAGTCAAAACAAGCTTCGGTGACATTAAAAGCAATGGTAGTAACATTAAGAGTTCAATGGTAATTCTACTGTTAAATTCAGAGGAGAGAATGGATAGGTGGAAAGAATACACTGAAAGCCTCTATGAGGAGGAAGATTTGTCTAGTGTGATAGAAGAAGAAAGATGAGTCGATTTAGAAGAGACAGGGGATTCGGTATTAGAATCAGAATTAAGAAAGCTTTAGAGCACTTAAGACCAAATACAGCAGAAGGGATACATAACATTCCATCAAAATTTCTAAAATGATGCGGGGAAGTGGCAACAAAACGACTATTCACTTTGGTGTGTAGAATTTATGAGTCTGGCGACACACCATCTGACTTTCGGAAAAAAATATCATCCACACTGTTCCGAAGAGGGCAAGAGCTGACAAGTGCGAGAATTATCGCACAATCAGCTTAACAGCTCACGCATCCAAGTTGCTTACAAGAATAATATACAGAAGAATAGAAAAGAAAATTGAGAATGCGCTAGATGACGATTAGTTTGGCTTTAGGAAAGGTAAAGGCCGAGAGAGAAATTCTGACGTTAATAATGCAAGCAAGACTAAAGAAAAATCAAGACACGTTGTTTGTATTTGTCGACCTGGAAAAAGCGTTCGACAATATAGAATGGTGCAAGATGTTCGAAATTTTGAAAAAGTAGAGGTAAACTGTATGGAGACACGGGTCATATATAATATGTACAACAGCCAAGAGGGTATAATAAATGTGGACGACCAAGAAAATGGATGTAGGACAAGGATGTAGCCCTTCGCGCCTACTTTTTAATCTGTACATCGAGGATGCAATGATGGAAATAAAAGAAACGTTCAGAAATTGAATTAAAGTTAAGGTGAAAGGATGTCAATAATACGATTCACTGATGACGATATCCGGAGTGAAAGTGAAGAATTATTACATGACCAGCTGAACGGAATGAACAGTCCAATGACTGCACAGTTTGGATTGAGAGTAACTTGAAGAAAAACGAAGGTTATGAGAAGTAGTAGAAATGAAAAAAGTGAGAAACTTAACATCAGGATTGATCGTCGCCAAATAGATGAAGTTAAGGAATTCTGCTACCTAGGCAGTAAAAAAACCAATGACGGACGGAGCAAGGAGGACATCAAAAGCAGACTAGCAATGGCAAAAAAGGCATTCCTGGCCAAGACAAGTCTACTAATATCAAATATCAGCGTGAGTTTGAGAAAGAAATTTTTGGGAATGTACGTCTGGAAGCATAGCATTATGAGGTAGAGAAATATGGACTGTGGGAAAACCGGAACAGAAGAGAATCGAAGGATTTGAGATGTGGTGCTACAGACGAATGTTGAAAATTATGTGGACTGAGAAGGTAAGTAATGAGGAGGTTCTGCGAAGAATCGGAGGGGAAACGAATATGTCGGAAACACTGATAAGGTGAAGGACATTTGTTAAGAGATGACTTCCATGGTACTGTAGAGGGCAAAAACTGTAGAGGAAGACAGAGATTGGAATTTATCCAGCACATAATTAAGGACGTAGGTTGCAAGTGCTTCTATGAGATGAAAAGGTTGGCACAGGAGAGGAATTCGTGGCGGGCCACATCAAACCAGTCTGAAGTCTTATGACAAAAAAACACTGTTTCCAGAAGGCGTGCGATGCGGGCTTCCATGCAAGTGGTAAAGTACTTTGTCCTCCAATGCTCTGAAAGGGGAATAAAAATATTAATCAATGCATTTACCTAATACTACGACATAAGGTATTTAACATGACTATACCATATAATTGTTGCTATCGTTCACCTTTCGCATTTAGCGTATATTAAATAAAGTGCTACGTTTTGCTGAATGTCTTATCAGTTTCTCGTTAACGACAATATCGTCCTAAAAATTGGGTTGTTGTTTTATCAGTTTATAACATAATACGCTGCTGGCGATTAAAATTGCCCACAACAAGACGAAATGCAGATGATAAACGGGTATTCATTGGACAAATATATTATACTAGAAGTGACATGTGATTACATTTTCACGCAATTTGGAGGCATAGATGCTGATAACTTAGTACCAAGAACAACCACCTCTGGCCGTGATAACGGCCTTGATACGCCTGGGCATTGAGTCAAACTGAGGTTGGATGGCGTGTACAGGTACAGCTGCCCATGCAGCTTCAACACGATACCACAGTACATCAAGAGTAGTGACTGGCGTATTGTGACGAGCCAGTTGCTCGGCCACCATTGACCAGACGTTTTCAATTGGTGAGTGATCTGGAGAATGTGCTGGCCAGGGCAGCAGTCGAACATTTTCTGTATCCAGAAAGGCTCGTACAGGACCTGCAACATGCTTTGTTTTGCAGGGATCGAATGAAGGGTAGAGCCACGGGTCGTAAGACATCTGAAATGTAACGTCCACTGTTCAAACTGCCGTCAATGTGAACAAGAGTTGACCGAGACGTGTCAAACAATCACGCCAGGTGATACGCCAGTATGGCGATGACGAATAGACGCTTCCAATGCGCGTTCACCGCGATGTCGCCAAACACTGATGCGACCATCATGATGCTGTAAACAGAACTTGGATTCATCCGAAAAAATGAAGTTTTGACATTCGCGCACCCAGGTTCGTCGTTGAGTAGACCATAGCCGGCGCTCCTGTTTGTGATGAAGCGTCAAGGGTAACCGCAGCCATGGTCTCCGAGCTGATAGTCCATGTTGATGCAAACGTCGTCGAACTGTTCGTGTAGATGGTTGTTGCCTTGCAAATGTCCCAATCTGTTGACTCAGCGATCGAGACGTGGCTGCATGATCCATTACAGCCATCAGCCATGCGAATAAGATGCCTGTCATCTCGACCGTAAGTGATACGAGGCCGCTGGGATCTAGTACGGCGTTCCGTATTACCCTCCTGACCCCACCGAATCCAACAGTCATTGGATCTCGACCAACGCGTGCAGTAGTGTCGCGATACGATAAACCGCAATCGCGGTAGGCAACAATCCGACCCTTATGGAAGTCGGAAACTTGATGGTACGCACTTCTCCTTCTTACACGAGGCATCACAACAACGTTTCACCAGGCAACGCCGGTAAACTGATGTTTGTGTATGAGATATTGGTAGGTAACATTCCTCATGTCAGCACGTTGTAGGTGTCACCACCGGCGCCAACTTGTGTGAATGCTCTGAAAAGCTAATCATTTATACATCTTCTTCCTATCGGTTAAATTTCGCGTCTGTACCATATCATCTTCATGTTGTAGCAATTTTAATGGCAATATAATAACATAAGTACTTTCTGGGTACAGTAACGCGTCGGTGGATAAAAACGTCAGCATTGTAATGCTGCAGCTGTCGTAAGTTAGGCGATAAATGAACTGCAGCAGTAAATAACGGAAAATTCTTCTGGAGCTTGCAAGGGGAAGTGAAACTTGACAGCAGTCGTTTCCGTATCATCCACGTTAAAGTGTTAATCTTCAGGAAGATTTAGTGAGGAATGAGTAATTATTATGACCATCGTTTATTGCAGTTTGGTATTAGGTAATTTAGCCCATTTAATATTCCCAATTTACGTATGATATATACAGACCGATAATGAAAACGATGGACGAGCCGAATAATTGCAGTAATGGATTATACACTGATTGTTTGCCGAAATACTGAGCGGGATTTCGGGGTGGTATGACACTGGACTTGTATCTTGAGGAGGAGTTTCCAATTCGCTCAAGACCATCCTGATTGAGATTAAACGTGGTTTAACTAAATGTCTTAATGTGATGCTAGGATGATCCGTTTGCAAAGGCACCACACTTCTTGTTCCCCGCCATTCCCTAAATTGAGATTCTACTCCAACAAACACACGACCGGCCGTTGAACCTTAGTCTTCCTTCCTTCTATTTCGCGAGAAGAAAAGAATGGTGTATTCGTTTCTTTCGTGATGTTTAGATTCTATGTTTATTGTCTCGTCTCAGGTGGTACTGGTTTGACGTCTTTTTAAAACTTCTAAGTCAGTTCCTACGGTTTTCTAACATTTACATTCAGCACCATGTGTAATCACTCACCTTCTGGGACAGTGTGCTAAGGAAGAAGGCGGAGTTCAGAATACCACATTATTTAATGAAGTGATACGAATGTCCTAATTTAAGTAGCATGTGACATACGACAGTGAATTTGGTTACATGTCGTCGGAAATCATATGAATCCGACATGATCAACGCCTCTAGGATGGACTTTTAAAAGAACACTTCTGACTTTTCCGGGATATCATCTCTATTACAAGAAGTTCAAAGCGGGAAGTTTTGTTGGGGAAAAGAGAAATCGCAACCATCGTAATCTGCAATAAACCGGCCATTTTGTAGACGACATTGTCACTCAGAGAACGTACAGCAGTGTCAGCAGACAGTATGTGTAAGTCCACTCTTCCTGACTCAGTAAAGTTGGAACTAAGATAAAAGTGTTACGTCACTCTCTTAACGTTGCCAATGCAGATTAAAACAATCTGCGTATCTCAGATATTCGCTGTTTGGAACCCCTTTCACACACTTCCGCCCCGCTGGGATCTGATCAAAAAGAATTTGTACAATCACCCTGTCTGTCCAGCTGAGCATAAAAATAAAAGATTTAAAGTAGAAAAAACGTTTTTAGTATGTAGAAAGCTAGAAAGGTGTATGATCCAAATTATAAATTTTAAAAAAAAACGTAGTATAGACTTAAGAATTCGAAATCTGTCTGTCCCTTTAATATTTTGCTACCATCAGTAGCGTTCCATACTCCTTATATGTCTTTCTTCCCAAACGAAGATGAAGAACGTCAGTGACTCAGTTGATGTTTATTGGTCTGAGTGTGCTATCTGTTGTGAGCGAACTGAGGGAAACATTCGAATAGTAAGACGTATGTGTTGATGAAGCATAAAAATAATCTAGTGTTGAATTGTTATATAGAATATATAAATTTTCTATACTAAAACACGAGTTTGTTCATCGTTAATTAAAACAAGGTTGTAAAATATTATTGGTCGTGTGGTTTGGTGGATGCTTGAGTGAGAACATACATTTTCCCAAGTCTTCGATACGCTCTTCTATCGGTGTAAGACGTTTTCGGGGAAATTTCATTCTTCTTATTCTAAAGGTAGTTTACATTTACCTAAACAGTGCTTTGTCGTCCGAATTCAAGTGTTGGTCCCCCAATAATCGGCTGTGTGTGCCTGTTCGGATCTTCTAGGGAGGCAAAGTCATTCCATGAAAAGAACAACGCCTTGTAAGGGACTGTGGAACTGTAATCAGCAATCTAATTAAGAGGTACTTCACCTTACCTGACCTTTGACAACTTATAATCATAAGAATGAACACAATAACTGTATAGTTTAAATATCAGAAACATATCTCTTTTAGTTGTACGGAAGTGATGAGACATGTGCGGTAAACAGAGGAAACAAGAAGCGATTAGAATTTTTTTTTAAATATGAGATCTATAGGAGAATTCTGAAGATTACGCGGTTAGACTGGAAACCTAATCAGGAAGTAGTGAATTGTTAGGCCGAGGAAAGTAGTATATGGCGCAACTTGACGGAAATAAGGGAATGGTTGACAGGACACAACCTGAGTCATAAATCAACAGTCAACATCGTAATGGAGGAAAACATGGAAGTTAAAGATATCAGAGGAAGAACTAGGCTTGACTACTGCAGAGAGCGTCAATTGAACGTAAGTTTTAGTAGTTATGCAGAAATGAACAGTGTTTCTCAAGATAAAAAAGAGCTGAATCAGACTTTTTTATCCATGTTTTATGGAATGTTTTGAGGTCTGTGGCTGTAATGTAAATTTATGAAATAATTTCTAATGTTTCAGTCAGTCTTTTTACTAATATTTAACTAGCACGATGGCTTCTGTCAGCATGCTGCTATCATCTGATGATTCGAGATCAATACATAGTGTCAAGGGAGTCATCTCGGACCCAGTAATATACTGTAAGGTAGATTACTTGAGTATTTCGTCTCAAAAACTTCTGTGTATTTCATCACATGAGCATTCATGTGCCTCACATAACATACAACTATGGGAAGAATAAGCAGAGTGGTGATGATATTTGATAGTTACAGACACTTCCGTTTTGTTACTGGGATATAGGACCCATAAAAATACGCCACCAAATATGTGCATAAGACTAACGGTTCATCATCAGCTTTCGGAAGTGTAGGCGTTACTAGTCTTAAAATAGGAAGGCAACAAGGCATTTTAAATATTTAAAATAGGCAGTAAATTATTATGCACTATGACTATTTATTTACTAGAGAGCAGTATTCAGGCAATCGTACAACCAGCATACTTATGTGAACAGCATTTTATACGTTCCTGGAAACTGAAATAAGAACACCGTGAATGCATTGTCCCAGGAAGGAGAAACTTTATTGACACATTCCTGGGGTCAGATACATCACATGATCACACAGACAGAACCACAGGCACATAGACACAGGCAACAAAGCATGCACAATGTCGGCACTAGTACAGTGTCTATCCACCTTTCGCAGCAATGCAGGCTGCTATTCTCCCATGGAGACGATCGTAGAGATGCTGGATGTAGTCCTGTGGAACGGCTTGCCATGCCATTTTCACCTGGCGCCTCAGTTGGACCAGCGTTCGTGCTGGACGTGCAGACCGCGTGAGACGACGCTTCATCCAGTCCCAAACATGCTCAATGGGGGACAGATCCGGAGATCTTGCTGGGCAAGGTAGTTGACTTACACCTTCTAGAGCACGTTGGGTGGCTCGGGATACATGCGGACGTGCATTGTCCTGTTGGAACGCAAGTTCCCTTTCCGGTCTAGGAATGGTAGAACTATGGGTTCGATGACGGTTTGGATGTACCGTGCACTATTCAGTGTCCCCTCGACGATCACCAGAGGTGTACGGCCAGTGTAGGAGATCGCTCCCCACACCATGATGCCGGGTGTTGGCCCTGTGTGCCTCGGTCGTATGCAGTCCTGATTGTGGCGCTCACCTGCACGGCGCCAAACACGCATACGACCATCATTGGCACCAAGGCAGAAGCGACTCTCATCGCTGAAGACGACACGTCTCCATTCGTACCTCCATTCACGCCTGTCGCGACACCACTGGAGGCGGGCTGCACGATGTTGGGGCGTGAGCGGAAGACGGCCTAACGGTGTGCGGGACCGTAGCCCAGCTTCATGGAGACGGTTGCGAATGGTCGTCGCCGGTACTCCAGGAGCAACAGTGTCCCTAATTTGCTGGGAAGTGGCGCTGCGGTCCCCTACGGCACTGCGTAGGATCCTACGGTCTTGGCGTGCATCCGTGCGTCGCTGCGGTCCGGTCCCAGGTCGACGGGCACGTGCACCTTCCGCCGACCACTGGCGACAACATCGATGTACTGTGGGGACCTCACGCCCCACGTGTAGAGCAATTCGGCGGTACGTCCACCCGGCCTCCCGCATGCCCACTATATGCCCTCGCTCAAAGTCCGTCAACTGCACATACGGTTCACGTCCACGCTACCAGTGTTAAAGACTGCGATGGAGCTCCATATGCCATGGCAAACTGGCTGACACTGACGGCGGCGGTGCACAAATGCTGCGCAGCTAGCGCCATTCGACGGCCAACACCGCGGTTCCTGGTGTGTCCGCTGTGCCGTGCGTGTGATCATTGCTTGTACAGCCCTCTCGCAGTGTCCGGAGCAAGTATGGTGGGTCTGACACACCGGTGTCAATGTGTTCTTTTTTCTACTTCAAGGTGTATATATATTTTAGTTTATTTTGTTCTTAAAGCGGTGCTGATAGACAATAAAAGCGAATTAAAAGCTGTGAGGTATCTGAGGAGGTTAACCTTGCATTATTGCGCAACTGTTTCACCAGGTATCCAGTGTAGCTTACCAAATTCCCAACCAGGCTAACATTAATTATAATCTTTTAATAGTCATACGAAAACTTCTGAATCTGCCAAGTGTAGTCATCTCTTGGTCTCTATGATTTTTACCCTCCACGCTGCCCTCCAATACTAAATTGGTGATCCCTTGATGCCTCAGAACATGTCCTACCAACCGATCCCTTCTTCTGGTCAAGTTGTGCCACAAACTTCTCTTCTCCCCAATCCTGTTCAATACTTCCTCATTAGTTCTGTGATCTACCCATCTAATCTTCAGCATTCTTCTGTAGCACCACATTTCGAAAGCTTATATAAAATAAAAAGAAATAAATCAGTTCATATTTGGAAATTTATTTTAACATTGATCAATGAAATTTCAGCATATTAAACTTGAGTCATAACTAAGCTGGTGCCTTATTTAGGCTGTGAAAATGTGAGTTTGTAATCTTACGGAACACATCAAATATGGGGCCAAGATTGGGAGACTGCATACAACACTGCATTCATAAAATAACACACGAAGAACGTTGAAACATATGCAAGAGGAAATTAACCACAACCAACCGATTCAATTTGTACCCAAAGAAGTTACGTTCGTAGCGCAATCCTGTCCGTCATGTAAATACCACACACTGGTATACTAAATTCATAGTAACTCTCTGTAAAATCTTCCCGAAAAGAATAACTGAAGGCTACTTTGATGATTACACCACATGCTTCACGTGGTCAACTTGGTTAACACAAAGAGTGTAACTCCACAATAATGTTGATAATTAAAATAAATTTGATCGAAAAGCAATTTACAAAAAGAAGAACCTCGAACTGGTTACTGTCGTCTTACTATTAACGTGATGGGTCAAACAATTGTATAAGCACGTGGTACTGGTCTCACAAAGTACACCCTACGTGGGTTGAACGTAAAGAAATGTGGCTATATTGAAAAGTATTGTCAAGACGAGACGTAATAATCTCACGCACATTCGCATTTAAGATTGATGATCTTAGTTAGAGTTTCTGATCAACACGTGGTTCCACTTTACTCACAAAGTACTGACAAAGCAACTACTGGAAGATATTCTGAAGTTGACACTCGAAATACATTGCGTTGCAATTTAAGATAACATTAGATATTTTAGAGCTAAAACCTGAAATAAAGGTGATTAAATTTTCAGTTAGACTGATCTTGAGAAATCCATTGTCCTACGGACTTAGCAGACACGCGATTAGCCGGAGATCTTACCACTTCAGGCGCTTGCCACGGACAGACTGACCTGCGCTCCTACCAAGGGTGCTTCCGTATACAAAACGGAAGTGACCAGAGGGGCAGCTTCCTATACCAACATGACAAGGGACGGACAGAACCATACTAAGGATAGAAAACTCTTTGCTTTTAGAAAGCGTAGCTACCTGTTCTGACGTTGGTCCTACTGTTCTCTAGCAGACAGGCTTGTCTGCTACCATCAAGCATGCAACTAGAAATACATTTGCTCATTCAGCCTCTCACACAGAAGGGAAGGGGGATGACAGTATCTTATTATATACAATATATAAAAGAAAGCGGATGTAGGTTCCGTATGAGACTGTGTGACATGAATTACATATAAACTATGTTTTTAAAGTGTAGTAGTGTGACAGATCATTCTTGTTTACATGTAAAAGTAACACGTTTTACTGCTCAGTCTCCTCCCAGACAGTCAGAAACACCACAGTAAATTTAGAAGAGATGATAATCGCTGTAAAAGCAGGTAATAGCGTGTGTGTGTGTGTGTGTGTGTGTGTGTGTGTGTGTGTGTGTGTGTTTGTGTTCCACATCTCCTCCTAAACCCCTGTGAAACGTAATACACATAATACACATATCCCTTACCGTCAGGCTACCACCGCTCTGTGTATAAGAACTACTTAACTGTATTAGTTTAGCAGATATGACGCCATAATCATTGGATTTCATGAAAAACTGCCGCGTCACGCAAGTCTTTTAAATTTATTACTTCTATGCATCTAACTCTGTTCGCAATAAATTTCGCAGACGGTAAAAAACAGATGACGCTAAAATGTACCTACAAAATTGTATATGGTATCACAAATAATTCATTGAATATGACGTTGTAAACACCTAAAAGCGTTTGAATCTAATACCTCTTTGCTAGTAACTCTATTAGTAAATGTACCTACAACATTTTATCATTATATGACACACAGGTCAGGAAATATGACGTCCTAAACACCGAGACGAGTGAAAAACTACCGCATCATGCATGAAGTTCTAATACACTTATCGTTACTGTCAACTTACGGAAATCCCTGGCATGGCAGCGCTTTTTACATCTTCCAACTGAAAAGCGCAATCGGCTGTAGGCAGAAATGATAGCCGTCTATAGAGCTATGAAGAGGCTTTGCGACGGAGACGTGTACAAAAACTGCTTTGTAGGCAAGCGAAACAGCTACACCCAGCGTACAGAAACTGTCTGGGATTATCCGTCTTAATTGAGATATTTTACTTGTACACTTGTACACTACGCACTTTTCTTTCCAAAATTTTCGTAATTTCAAAAATTGTTCAAATGGCTCTGAGCACTATGGGACTTAACATCTGTGGTCATCAGTCCCCTAGAACTTAGAACTACTTAAACCTAACTAACCTAAGGACATCACACAAATCCATGCCCGAGGCAGGATTCGAACCTGCGACCGTAGCAGTCGCGCGGTTCCGGACTGAGCGCCTAGAACCGCTAGACCACCGCGGCCGGCTTTCGTAATTTCATTGGAGTGTTCGAATACATGGGAATGAAACTTTTTCGGTACTTCATACTTAGTTCTGTTTTTGTTTTTGTTTTTAATAGAAAACTGGCAAAATGATTGCTCGGCAAATGCCGAGTTTGTCAGAGAGTGAAGAAATGAATCATAATCAAACACGACCAAAAGGCACATGTTTTGGAAATTGGGCATTTATATTAAAAAAGGCAAAGATAACACTGCGTTATTTCAGTCACAAAGATGTGAGTAGTATAGATTCATGTTCAAATTGAATATAGATTTCACACATTTAAAGATATGTTCTAACAGAGCTCCATGTCTGTGTTTGTCATCTTTGCCAGAGGTGAGTGGGATGAAACCGAATAACTTCATGAAGCAAAATTTATTTTTGTTAAATCTATTGAAATAGTCGCTCTTTTTATCAACGAATGATCTGTTGTATCGCTCAGTCGATATCTAATCCATTCTTGGAACGGGAAGCCGTTTGCACACTGTTCTTTAACGCGCCAAGTTACTTGTGTGATAGAGCGGAAATTTCTAGTACAATATAAACTTAGTTAAAATCATACACCACTTTAATACCAGTCATTTTGCTCGTATTTCCTTTAAAAGTTGTGATCACGTCATTCATGTTTCTCGTTTTATTTTTTCCTTTTAGAAAGCATTGACTAAAAGTACTAATATTTATGGAACAGCCCCTCATTCTCTCTGAGATAATGAGTATCGTGGGGGATAGCGTTCATAAGTTAATCTCACCAACAGCACGAATCAAATTACACTTTTACACTTCTAAAAACCTTCTTTATAAGCAACTGAATTGTCTCTTTCGAAGTAGGCGTTAGAGATACGTGGTTCCAGATAAAAAGCTTCACTTAAAGGATCATTCTACAATTAATACTGATTAATTAATATATCCATTACAACACATCAATAGCTTTGAAAATATATTGTTGTGATTACCGATTTGCAGGTCAAGGATCGAACATATGATTTCGTATAAATAACAACAACAATCTGTTCCACTGTAATTCCGAAAATTTTGTAGCGAGAATTATTTTACATTCCTTTTAGCCGTTCTATCCTCATGTAAACGAAAATCTGACAGGAAGTTACAAGATGCACCTCCAGTTTTGTCCAACTACACAGCAAACTGTAAGGATGAGCCACATTGTAGCCCAATAGTAGGGGATTTTACTTTATGTTTTATTCGCTTTCAAAAGTCACTTTATTCTAAAGCAGTAGCCGGCAGCTTCGGATGAAAAGTATCATTTTAGATCTTCTCTAGTTTCTGCCCATTTAACTAATGTTTGGCAATGATTATAGCGCAAATTATTCATAGACAATTATGTGACGAAAATTATTACTTCTCAACGAACCGAATAACACTTTTGTAACTGTACTAAATACATCGAAATTTTAAAAATTTCGAAAATTATTTAAGGAATGTAGATGAGAAAAAATAATATAGGCTAAAGTAATGTAGATGAGAAAAATAATATAGGCTGAAGTAATGTAGATGAGAAAAAATTATAGAGGCTAACTCATTTGTCGTCGACCTACCACCTTGTCGTTTGTTCGAGAGATTTTTTGTTGAATTTCTCGTATTTTTTGTGTTTTCAGTAGGAGAGGTAGAAGTCGGATTACTCGGGAACAACTAACGAACATTATTCGTGTTCTTTCGTGAACTGTTTCTCTGTAGGTAGTTTTATTCTACCATTTCTCTTGTTGTACGTAACCTTCTATCGTGACAATTTTGTCTGTTCAGTCGGTCTCCGCCTTCGAAAAGTAACGCCAGACAGCCAGTCCCTATTGTAGAGCCACGATATGATGATGGACCCATGAAGGTAATATTTAAGTCAGTGTAACACAAGTTTTTGTGAATCGCACCGTAGAGTGCTTTTAGAAAGTTGACTATCCCTAATCAATATAGATTCCTTCCATGTCGTGACAGTTAATGTAGGTAATGATCATTTATCAAATGAATTTCTGTCGCACCTTCGAGAAACTTTTGATTGAAAAATCTCAGTGATAGACACGGAGGTAATGTCACCAGATCAACACATATTATGTACTTTGTCAGAAGTAATCATTTTTAAGGTATAGAAGCCAATTATTTTTTTAAAACGTGAATTGCAAATAAACGATGCATGAATATATTTTTGAATCATTCGGCCGAGCAGTACGGATAGGAAAACCCACTGGTTGAAACCTATACCGGTACCTTAATTGTGAATAATCGATAATTTCGGTACTTGTTTGGTACCTGTTATAACAAGCGCTTTAATTTTTTTGCCAATAAGAGGGCAAAAAACCGAAATAGCTGTTAGTCGTAGCAAGAGAGCTAGTTTCTTTCGGTTTTAGATAAACTTTTTTAAGGAACGAGTTACTTTTATTTGTAAATATGCATTTCTTTGAATAACTGCGTTATTATAGAAAATGGGACAAACGGCCAGTGCTATTTTAAGGACAATGCCGACGGAAACGAGCAACATACACATGATATTAGGAATTGTCAGAGCACTGCTGAGACAATACTGTACGTGCTGCCGTCTGGCGTGGCCTTTCAGATGATACGCGTGTGCATGCAGTGTGCAAGACTTGTCTCATCTGGACTGTATGGTAGTTTCTCACCGCCGTCGTCAGACATCAGTTGTATTACGGAATTGCACCACCCCTAGACCGGAAGTGTTTTACGAAGTGCAGTATAAATAAATAACAATGCTCCATTTGCTTTAAAAGATTAAAAACGGGAGAAGCCACAACAAATTTAAACCTTGACAGTTGATTCACAGTTTGCAAAAAAAGTAGAAAGCAGCTGAACTGCTGCTGCTTTCCTCTCCTCCCCCCCCTCCTCTTATTTTTCCCATCATCTGTCCATTTTACCACGACCTGCTCTCGGCTGTGGTATGTCATATTTCCCAACCTTTTAGTGCAGTGTTCGAGTGAATGTTCAGTGTTGTTCGTTTTCAAAGTGTTGCGAACAGAAACCATGTTGTCGCTGGGTGTGAATTTTATGTCTTTTGCGAACAGAAACCAGACAGTCGCCGTGTTTTTTAATTGTCTGTCCATTATTTTACCTGTCTGCTTCATATGTATTTTTATTAGCATCATCATCCCTTAGTTCTATGTTTTAAGTTCCACGATTCATTTCGCCATGTTACCATTTAAGTCTCCGATTTTATCGCCTATTTTTATTATTTATTATCTTCATCTTTTTAAAACGAAGTCTGTAGGCTAAAGAGCGGCATACTAAGCTATTGCCAGCCCGCCCCCTTCGGGGGGGGGGGGGGGGGGGGGGTCGAAACTCAATTATTCACAAAAAAAAGAAAAAGAAAAAATAGCTGCTGCCCGTGTCAGCATAACGTGCCTCATCTGTTATTGTCTTGAAAAGGGACAAATTAATAAGAAAAATAGAGTTCTTAAACGCTAGTTTTCCCCTTTAGCACTGACTTTTCGTGATGTCCAAATAGTTATAAGATCGGCGATTACATCATGATTTTTGAGCGTAGTTTCAAAAAATTACAACTAATACGCCTACGAGAATAATCGCGAGTTTTTATAGTAGTAAACCACTCATTAGTAAATGTTGGACGAGCAAATTTTTTTTATTTATTATTTAATTAAATATTGGGTTCGATGTATCTTTGTTCGATTTCTGCTTGAACTAAGAGAAATAATAAGAACAAAATCACCGAAACTCGGTTATTTCAGGACCCGGTTACTTTGAGCGGTTTTAAAATTCCGGTTAAACTGGCGTTGGGAAAGAAATACAGTATAACCTAAAGCGGGATTTTCTGTGATAACCACCATCCCTACAGAGCAGCAGCAATATGGCTCCTACCACCCAGCTGCCACCCCCATGCGAGAGGAAAGAAATGAACTACAAAGGTAAAAAAGACCTATGTGAATCTCCGTCTGTCGATGCCTGGCGGGGGCCCAGTTGCAAAGTCGTGTTTGCAGGTAAACGACGACCCACATCGCCGTATATTAACTAACCACGGAAAATTTCAGGATCCATATCCTCCATTTTTGTTCACAACGTTCTAGCTGGTCTACCTTTAGTTGTCGCTCTCTGGTTAACCCAACACACACAGAAAAATTGGTCAAATGAATCGGGGACGTGCAATGTTCCTTTTACGGATTTAATCTCTCTCCGACAGTACCAGGAAAACAGCTTCCCCCGTGTGTGCTCCGACCTGCAGCGCTTCGGCCGTATCCGCGCCGTCAAACACCTTTCCCACCGAGATAAACGCACAGAACGCTACCAATTACCGTGTGGGCCGTCCGCCAGCCTAATGGATTACCGCGCCCGGTTTCCAACGCGTTTCCACGGCAACGGGCAGACTTGGCGTCCGCGGCCAGTAATAGCTGCCACATGGTTAATATTCGGAGCGGCGAGCCGGCAATTTATGCCGCTAATCTCATCCAATTAGGGCGCGTAACACCATTTTCCGGTGATGTTTTAGTGGTCTAGGATCAGCTAGCCGCGGCAGGCAGGTATAATTCGCAGCCAGGCACGTCATTACTAGACGTGGCGAACTTTATTTCCCAAAATTACGGCCCACCCTTTGTGAGTTGCGCTGCGGTTTAAACGCCATTACCGATGCAATTGGGACTAGCGCAGTTCTTTCTGAGATTCTCTCGCAATCAGTCCTCGTTACCCCAATTCGGTACCACAGTTTCAAATATTTGCAAATTTTGCTTCAGTGGCTTCCAAATTAATATCACAAACGCCGCGATGCACACCAGGGCGCAGCCATTGTTATACTCGCATGTTGCGGTAAAACAGGCCATGATTGAAATATATCTTTTACCAGTAAACTGATTCAACTGAAATATATGTATCAATATTTTATATTTGGATAATCCTTATAAACGCAAAACAGTTCATACCTACATCCGAGAATGTAGGCTACATGAAGTTTCAATAATAAGTTGACCATTAAAAAAGAATTCAGAAAGAAATATGTAATCAGGTATGTCGAAATGTAGTGTTAAATCTGAACCATCGTGATTAATATTAAACTATTTTCTGACAGTGCTGCCACCAATTATCAAAACCCTTGTGTTTGATTGATTTCATTTTATTTTCCCCGAAAGTCGGACCAAAAGATTTTACACGACATAGATGTCACGTCAGTGGCCATGTATTCTTGCGAAATTTTATTGAAAACAACTTTACATGAAATGTATTCTCAGCTGTGTAATGGAATGAGACAACGAAAATTCGTCCCGGACCGGTAATCGAATACGGATTTCCGAAGTTACGCGAACGGCCGCGTTAATCGTACTGGCTATCCGCCCACGACTCATCGCCAAACCCAAACTTCAACACCTCGTCCACTTTGTGCTTACGACCTGTACTTGTACGTCCATTATGAATATTCTTGTAGAGGAGTCGCTGCCTAGAATTGGAGGATAAAGACGATATTGCAGTGCCTGTGTTGTTATGAAAAACGGTGCGTGTCCGGGGGAAATTTCATCATTGTTCTTAATAATGCAGGCACTGTAATATCTAATTTATTCGGCTATACAGGGCAACGACTTTCAGTTAAAATGTCCTTCACTGTACGGGAATTCCATCAAGTGTGTACGAGTACAGGCTGTGGCATAAGAACGATGGCACACGGAAGTGTGGTTCTACTGTAGTGGTGAATGGATAGCCAAAGCGTTTGAGGGGACCACTAGCGTAAAGTGGGAAATCCAGTTTCGAGTCCCGGTGCGGCACAAATTTTCGTTGTCGTCATTTCATTATGCAGCTGACAGTTCTACGTATTCGCAGTAGCGAATACGTTACATGTATTTCATAACGGCTGTAGTCGTAAAAGTACTTCTGCAAGTCCGAAGGAGCATGGCACCGTTCTTCCTAACAACACAGGCACTACAATATCCAAAACTACTTTGTCATTTGTTTTAAGCAGGTTTTCAGAGGTGGAGAGTTAGTTAGGATGACTGTCTAACACCTGTGCTGGAGAATTACTACTTTGATAATTTTTCTAGGTTATGGAAGGATGTCGTAACGCAGACGTTTAATTCTTTGGTTTAGAAAAAATAGTTTGTCATCTTAAAGTGATTTTTGTATGCCACACAATGAAATATCCAGAATGGAATGTAACAATATTATGAGAAGGAAAGTTGCTAGTAACATTATAGTGGCGATGCTTAGTCGCAAATAGGCACAATTAAAAGACTCTTCGTCAACAACAGACAGGCACACACACACACACACACACACACACACACACACACACGCTAACGCAACTCACACACACGACTGCAATCTCAGGCAACTGAAAGGGGGACAGTGTGATATGTTAGTGATATATGAGCCGTGTATAATTGTGTACCTACCTCCGCCTTCACTTTACATGTAATCTATCACATATGCGGATTCCGTGTGGTGTCTATCCGAAAGAACAGATACCACGCATTAGTATGGTCATTACATTGACGGCAAGGACAGCAAATAGGGAAATCGACAGGCATAAGTAACTTAGACAAAGGCTAGATTATTATGGCCTGGCGACTGGGAACGAACATATCAGACACAGGTAAGCTGGTTGGCTGTTTCAGTGCTACTGTAGTGAGTATCTGTGGAAAGTAGCTGAAAGACGGGAAATACATGAGGAGCAAAAGACATTAAAACCATACGTAGGAAACAACACGTTGATGCCCACGCCTCAGCTTATGCAATGTGTAAAGCAAAGCAGGCGGCAATCTGTGACAGATCTGACAACAGAGTAATAGTGTGTTGGAAGCACAAGGATTTCTGGGCACATCATTCAGTGTGCATTGTTGAACATGGGACACAGCCGTAGATGATACCTACGCGTTAACCAAACAACGTCGTCAGTTACAATTGCAGTGGGTGCTCGTTGCACCAGTTCGATAGCAGTTTCCATATACGTCGTCATCCACGTGGACACCTACTCGAAACATGCACTGCTTCACAGTCATAGGCCAGTGGAAGCAGTTTTATTCCATGGTAGACATTCACCTGGGCTTCCATCAAACGCACTGTGACATTTGGAGACTACGTCAACATTATTACGGATCACCTGCATCTCTCCGTGCCTGACGTCTTGTCTGACGACGATGGCATTTTCTGCAGGAACAACTGTCTAACGTAATACCATAATCGTGCTTCAGTGGGCTAGAGGAGCATGATAGTCAAATCTCCTTGATGTCTTGGTCACTAAATTTGCCTGATCTGACTCTGATAGAAGACATCTAATCTCTGGACCCTTGTATATTGGAAGACGTTCAAAAATATCATCTAATTTTTCCGTCCTATTTCATTCGCAATGTACAAAAATGGCTTTCAATATGCTTCAGTGCGCCAGCTAATCCTTCTGATTCTCATGATAAATAGACTTGGATTATGTAAAGCCTGCAGAACTGCTGTATAGTCTGCCTAGAGTTTTGGTTGTCTACATCTGGTAAAAATAGTTTAAAAACTGAGGAAAATAGAAGTAAATAGATTATCATGGAAGTTTACATACATGTGATTATGTGTATAACGGTCCTCTGTAGTCGTTAAGGAAGTCGAGTATTTTATCCTTTCCTTCTCCCATAAGCTCCTTGCGAGATTTTTAGTATCCGCTTCTCTTGTTCGCTATGCTGCGATCATTTTCGTGTATCCTTACCTGTAGCTGATCTATGACACGTTGTACTTCCTTTTCTAGCTCTCCTTCCATTCAGCCTTGACCCCAAATTAAGGCCAATCATTCCTAAGTTTAACAATCTACTTGATTTCTGTTTTTCCTCTTATCCTACATGTTATTTCCATACCCATTTGGTCGTTCTATCAACATTGATCCTGATGACACTACGCAAAAATCATCCTGATGATACATCGCAAAAATCATTCTCTTTTCACTCTGATATCTTCTGTCATAGTCCGCGCGTTCCAGTACATGTTAAGAGCGAGGTTGTAGGATAATATGATGTCACGGAGTACATACATGAGATCTACTTGGCTCTCATACACATCCCCATAGACTGGCAGTTACTGAAAAATTTCTCTCTGAGAAAAAGTGAATCCAATTTAATTTCTAAATCACACTACGTGTATCAATCTTAGAGCAGAGAATCTATAGAGAAGCAGTTAAGTTTTCATCTGCAATAAGAATATCAATGACAGATCGAAGTTTTTCGAGTCGGAATGCGAATACTAAAGCAGTTGTGAAGAAATTATTATCCTCGTAATAAAATATTTTCATTATTAAGAGCCGGCCGTGGTGGCCGAGCGGCTCTAGGCGCTACAGTCTGGAAACGCGCGACTGCTACGGTCGCAGGTTCGAATCCTACCTCGGGCATGGGTGTGTGTGATGTCCTTAGGTTAGTTAGGTTTAAGTAGTTCTAAGTTATAGGAGACTGATGACCTCTGAAGTTAAGTCCGATAGTGCTCAGTGCCATTTGAACCATTATTAAGAAAACGATATAGGTTTATCTGTTGTAGGTATACTGCATCGCGTTATTAATAAAATATTTCTCTTAACTACATTTTCACTCTTTCCGTCCTTTGGGACCTCAGGAGTACTGTTATGCTATTTTTTTGTCAGCAACAGTTGTGTTTTGTTCTCTGGAGCGTAAGAAAGTTGTTGTTGCAAACTTCTGTGGACCTGACACTAGAACTTGCTAATGCCCGAGTACGAGGGAATTACTCTTGCTTGTTGCAAATAATGTCAACAAAATAATATTATGTCTGCCACGTAAGCCCAAGAACGGAGTAAAGGCTGTAACGGAAAGCTGGGCCCTGTTTGCCGCTCCTTCGTCGGCAACTTTAGCCAATATTGGAAACTTTATCCCAGGTTCTGGAATGTGATTAAACAGCGGCCGAGTAATCTTATTACATTTTTCCGTTTCGCCCCTGGAGAATAGTAGCCGGAGCAGGGATTGAGGAGGGCGAGCTTCCTCCTTGCCGGTGTAGCTCAGCTTCAGGGGAGGCAAGTTCGCCGCGAAGAACTGCAGCTGGTTAATGAGGAAATACCTCATCTCAAGTATGGCCTTGCTTCCGGAGCTGACAGCAGGTAGATGCTGCATCCGAAAGCTGCAAGAAACCACAGACAACTTGTGGTCTTGGGTCAGGCACCTACATGAAAATTTGCCTTGGACAACCGTATAATTTAGCACGAAAAGGTGACGCACACACGCTTGAAACGATAGCTGCTCGACAGGTAAGTTGGATAGCTCAACAGAATAATTATGAAACCTTTTCGACCTTCTGACTGAAGTGCAATATAACATCTGGCCAGCAGCTGCCTGTAAAGTGGAGGAAGATTGCTCACTTAAATGATATATTAATTGGCTGTACAGTGAAGGGAATTCAACGAATAACGGTAATTATTTCTGACTTTTTTGTATTCTATAACATAATCCGAAATGGTTACGTAAAATGTAACCTGTAATCTGCACTATTGCAAACGTGACGCAAACGCACAGTCTTATTTGACTGCCGGGTAGGCGTATCTAAGTGCGTTAACTTCAAGCATTTCTATTGAAATGAGAACAACATACCAGAAATTCATATCTTCGTCTTTATATAATTTCGAGCATATATCTGTAAATCTTACGTTGTTTTTCAGCACATAAAAGTTACTTCTAAAACAAAATTTGATTTATAGTGACTGTTACTGATATCGAATGAAACATTTAAGTTTACTGTTACCAGTTATTATCCATTTTCCCAACGCTTTTCAAAGGTTTCAACGTGCATCATCCGGTGGATTTATGTGTGAAAATACGACATGTTTTTTTGTATTACGACTTAGCAAATAACCTGTGGCAGAATCTGAATATAGCCTAAAACCTTTAGCTCCAAGAAACTATAAAAAGGCACACTAATTAAAACACAAATTACCAGCAAAAGAAAGTTCAAAATAAATCAAATTTTTCAATACTATTTGTAGAAAAAATTTACATAAATGAATTCTAAATTCAACACATTAATCTGTCAAAATAGTAAATTAATTAATGTTAATCAATAATATAAAAATATTTTAACCGTCTAGTAGTCTAAAATAGTCAGTCTCCATTCGTCCTTCCTGTGTCGTAACATACTAAATATAGACTGTCACATTTTGTAAACAAGGATGGTGTCTGGAAACTACTTGGCAAAAACGTTAATATTATTACATTATTTCGGATTGCAAAGATTATACAACAAAACAACACTATTATTTCAAAGTAATGTTCTTTTGCTATACGTTCTTTGCACTCCAAAATATTTTCCTTGTTTCTGCTTTATGTTCTCTGCAGGTAACAGTTTCTAAATGCTATACTTAATTACACAATGTTAAGTGTTTATATGAAGTATTACGACAGAGAAAGAAGACTGTAACCGACGGAGGTATTCTACTTTAGTTATTTTCAGAAATTCCATTTACGTTTAATTTTTTGTCAAAAACCGCCACTATACAGTGTCACACCTCACACCTAAGTCGTAACAGTACACACACAAGTGGAATTATATTGTATAAATCCATCTGATGATCGAGTTTTAAGCCTTTGAAACACGCTGTGGATATAAATAAACAGTGACTCACAAAAGCAAACTTCTGGATCATTATTTAAAGAACCATGCTAAAGCTTTTGAACAAGACAGAAAAAATACAAAACTCTACAAACATATTCCAATAAGATTCAATGATGTTTAATAGAGTTCACAAACAAATTTGTCTGAACATAAGTGACAAGAACAGTATTGAAGCCACAACTCCGTGCTGTCCAGTCTTAGGCTGGTGGATTGTTCGTCTTTCCATGACAGCTGGACAATAGCAAGAATGTAACATTGACTTTTTAAATTTACTCCATCAGAATAAAATAATTTCCCCATTGTTTGTTTTTTCTTTCTTGTTCTTTTAATCGTAATTCTAGCTGCTTTTTGAATGATGCGCAACTTCTCATTTCTTCACTTTATCCGCCATTTTTCGCGGCATTCTATTATTAATAGAGGTACGATTTATTTTCGAGAACAGTGGTACTTCGTCAAAATTGTGGTTTATTTTTTTTATATCTTTGACTGTGAAGAGATGCAACCTCTAATATGGAATATGTATTGCGCACTTTCCACCTACATGCAACGTGTAAGTTTCTCTCCTACTGCGAGACTTCAGCTTCTGATTGCACTTGAAAATGATTTGTAGAAATGTTGACATATTGATTTCAACTTAACAGTTTCATTACTGTCTGACCAATATGTTATTTTCTCTAGATAAAAGTTAAGTGAAAATAAAGGAAATCCTTACCCCACCGTTCAGAAGTTAGCGCCAGGACAACGACCAAGCTACAGCAACAAAGAGTCAGCCAAAGAATCTGTTTCATACCAAGCGGAGAAGTCAACTACTGGAGTGTCCAAACCGATATTAGGCATTCCATAGCCTAACCGACCACGCTGGGGCACACGAGAAATACAGGTCACACAACCACCTTGCTCTTCATGCATTGTAAACGCTTGGCAATACGCAGGGCCCAAGGGAAATCGAGGTCAATGAAAAGGTACTCTCTAAAGGTCTTAATTTTGTCGTGTGTTATCGAGATCTTTCATGTATTTAAACGTCCTACTAAGAATTGTTAAACTAGTCTGAAATAGTAAATGGCTTCCTGCCGCTTGGTACGGTGACCGAGCGGTTCTAGGCGCTTCAGTCTGGAACTGCGCCACTGCTACGGTCGCAGGTTCGAATCCTGCCTCGGGCATGGATGTATGTGACGTCCTTAGGTTATTAGGGTTAAGTAGTTCTAAGTTCTAAGGGACTGATGACCTCAGATGTTAAGTCCCATAGTGCTTAGAGCCATTCGAACCACTTTTGAGCTTCCTGCCGAAGACAGCCACTGATATTCGTACTGCTATGCACACCACAGAGATCACATATCTCGTCGGCCCAGCGCCACAACACACACACACACCGACGTCACTCTAAACGCTGTTTGATGGCGAGTGCTAAACAGTCAAACTACGATCGTTCTGTAGCAACTCAACGATCAGAAACGGACTTCATACACTCCTTTAAAGCGTTCAGGACGGGTGTGAACTGTCATCAACGACACGGAGAGTTTCACTGAGAGTGCAAGAAGGAGTCATTTTAATGTCAATTACAAGAAATGGCTCTCTGACAGGGTGTGCCCGGAAATTGAATCTGGGTGCAGAAAGCAGAACCTATATCACGAATTCCTGCCCTCCACGCTAAATTTACAGCTACATGGTGTTAATGAAACAATTGGAAATGATTGCAAATAGGCACTACGTCCAAAATAAAAGTAGGCCCGCTTGAATAATATGAACATTTGGTAATAACAAACATGATTTGATTTAAAACATTATAACACTTTTAAATAATATAGCAATTTTATGATTTCAGGGTAATTTGAAATTGTGGTCGCTCTGCGCTCGTGGAATCACATTAAGATACATTGTACGCAGGAACGCAACATTGATTGTTTCAGGAATTCGGTAAGTCTTCTACTACTTTCCCATCTATGTTTGTACTCCACAAGCCAACAAATGGCGAGTGGTGGAAGCTACAGCTGATAGTGCCACCATTTTTCCCCTTGCATGTTCTATTGTAAATAGTACGTGGGAAGTATGGTTGTTGATAAACGTTCGTATCGGTTCTGATTTCTCGCATTCTTTCCTTTTCGTCATGTCTCAAGACATAGGTGGAGTAATTAATATGTGATATGCTATCCAGCTATTCTTGGAGTGTAAGCTCTTGTAGTTTCAACAATAAGCCTCTGCATGATACATGATTCCTCTCTTGCAGTGTCTTCCGCTGGAGTTTGTAGAGTGTCTCTGTAACTTGATGAATAAACCCATAACGAAACGGGCCTTCAGTTCGCACACTTTTGTAAGGTTATTTTTTATTTTAAATATTCCCTAAGTGTGATTGATACGGCACCGTTTGAATGGTATTGGTGGATGCCAACGCATATGAATTTCCCAGAGTCAGTATTTAGCAACGCGACCATTTACAGGGCACAGTTGTCGCTGCCAGCTGGTGGTGAAAGGTGTAGAAATCTGGGGCCTGAATTCGACAGCGCAAGCCGGCCGAGGTGGCCGAGCGGTTCTAGGCGCTACAGTCTGGAACCGAGCGACCGCTACGGTTGCAGGTTCGAATCCTGCCTCGGGCATGGATGTGTGTGAAGTCCTTAGGTCAGTTACGTTTAAGTAGTTCTAAGTTCTAGGGTACTGATGTCCTCAGAAGTTAAGTCCCATAGTGCTCAGAGCCATTTTTTTTCGACAGCGCAACACCTGCATGGCCAGCGAGTCCGTTCAAAAATGGCTCTGAGCACTATGGGACAGAGGTCATCAGTCCCCTAGAACTTAGAACTACTTAAAACTAACTAACCTAAGGACATCACACACATCCATGCCCGAGGCAGTATTCAAACCTGCGACCGTAGTGGTCGTGTGGTTCCGGACTGGAGCCCCTAGAACCGCTCGGCCACAGTGGCCGGCAGCGAATCCGTCTTTGCCTATAGACGAAGACAACAGATTCAATCTGATGGTCAAATTGGAAATGCCGGTAAGTGTGATGGGACTCCATCATGAGAATCGTTTACTAGGTGAAAACGGTTAAGTTATGGCAGTTAGCATAGTGATATCACTTTTTATTTCAGCTACATTCCAGTATTGTCTGGAATGAGGTGCAGAGAATATTTTGTGATGGATCATTTCTTGAGGATAGAAATTTGGCTCAGTATACATCATATTCATAAACATCACGTAATAATTTGTTATTGTAAGGTTGCTACACTGTTTAAGAACACTGTGATAAGATGTTTCTGTTTGCTTTGAAGTGTATCCTTTTGTACATGCCTGCAAGACAGACGTGACGTTGTGCAGAAGTTTTTAGTGAACAATGCAAATCAGTGCATGCAGTCACCCCAATTCCATCATTCCCCTACTGCTTCATATCAAATGGTAGCAGATAGTTGTTGAATACACTGCGTGCATTTTATTCAGGTAAACTTCAATTTTGTGTTTCCTGTAATTACTATCATTGGAAAACTTTCAAAATTGAAATGTTCTGTGACTGTGTGACTTCCCGAGAAATGAGCAGAGTTTAGTTTCCTAAACATATAAAGTCCGCAGCTCGTGGTCGCGCGGTAATGTTCTCGCTTCCCGGACCCGGGTTCGCGGGTTCGATTCCCGGCGGGGTCAGGGATTTTCTCTGCCTCGTGATGACTGGGTGTTGTATGATATCCTTAGGTTAGTTAGGTTTATGTAGTTCTAAGTTCTAGGGTACTGATGACCATAGTTGTTAAGTCCCATAGTGCTCAGAGCCATTAGAACCATTTTTGAAGAAATAAAAATTGTACTAGAGTTGAAAGTAAGAGGATGCAACCCTTTCTAAAATGTCGTGACTATATGAAAACCGTACAGGATGTGCCTCACCGATCCTGGACGTGAAAGTTTAGTTTTGCGTAATCTACCAGCAAATCACGACTGTTCACATTGTGTCGTTTGGAGTTTGACGGCTGTTGGGATGTTCCCGCGAGCTACAATGTTTTCAAGTTGGCAATTTTTAGCCACCCTCCGGTGGAGTTTAACTAGGTTATTTGGAGTGAAGTGCACCAGCGGAATATTGGGCCTTGTGGCCATTAACGTCCGGTTACGTGCCCTGGCCGTTGACGTAAATTCAGCCAGTGTATTTTTCTCATCGTGTTGTCGCTGTCCACCACAGTGTGTATAGATTGACAGCTCAATGTACAATTGGTGGTGGGCGCCAATACCTTCTAGGTTGTTCCATTGAACTCCCTGTTGTGTGCTGGTCGGCTGAAGCGGAGGTTAGCTTGTCGGTGCGTCCGTTGACGGTCTGTCAGTTGCGTTGTCGTCGGATCGACAATGGATGGGCTGACTGCCTGTCTTACCTAAGCGAGCGTTAGTGTCTGAATTCTAGCCCGACCCTCGCAACTTCTAAGCGCCCTTGGGTGTAATGCCTTTTCTTGTTTGTTCTTGTTGTTTGTTCTTATATGGCTTCTAGTCAATTCTTAGATTAAGGTTGTTTTGCCCTTAAGGTATCAGATGGTTTGGGCCTTCAGCCTAATTTAAAGATCTGTTTTACGTAAAGCCTTTGGCACTTTTGAAATTAATGTAACTGTGTCTTAAGTGTAGGGCCTTCAGCCGATTTTTAATTTAAGTTGCTTTGCTCTTAAAGTGTCAGATTCCTTGGGCCTTCGGCCTAATTAAGGAACTCTTTTAAGTTAAGGCTTTGCCTTCTAAATGTATTGGCTTTCAGCCGTTTTTAAATTAAAGTGGTCCTGCTCTTAAGGCATGAGATCGTACGCCGCATTCTGCCACTAATTAAGTTCCGAAAACGAAAGTTGTGTTTTGTAAAAAAATTCAGTGCTCTTTCAATGTTTGATTAAATAAAAGGCTGTATGTTCGAATGTAAATGACAGCCGCTTGTTTTGCATCTCAGTGACAATGTCTTCAATTGAATAGACATTCTTGAAGTAGCTGTTTTCTTTGAAGTCGACGAGCCAACACACCTACAGTTTAAAATTTGGGGGGTCAGGTTCTTCTCTGTAATAGATGGTTAAAGGATTTGTGTTGTGTTGGGGAGGTTACAGGTGTGGTCAACCTGCTGTTACAGATTGGACGGTAGATGCTTACCCTCAGTGAGTTTACTGAAGATATATTCAGTAGAATGATGGGCAGTGAGCTGAAGGACGATAATTTCTAAACTGGAGAGGAAACGTTGAACTTTGTGAGACACCTGTGTCTGGAAATAAGTGTTCTCTATTGTGATTTGACTACAAGGTGTAGTATTCGTGATCAGTTTGACAAGTTAGCCCAACCAGTACTTAGATTATTAAGCGCAACAGGAAAGAATGTGTCTGATAATGTAGGGCAAAAAAAAAAAAAAAATGGTTCAAATGGCTCTGAGCACTATGGGACTTAACATCTGTGGTCATCAGTCCCCTAGAACTTAGAACTACTTAAACCTAACTAACCTAAGGACATCACACATATCCATGCCCGAGGCAGGATTCGAACCTGCGATCGTGGCAGCAGCGCGGTTCCGGACTGACCGCCTACAACCGCGAGACCACCGCGTTCGGCAAAGTAGGGCAAGCACAGATTTTTTTGTGGTTTTTGGTAGGCCGTTAAGAACAATTTATTTTCTGTGTGTTAGCCAATGAACAGTGTTACCAACTCTTATAACTGTTGCTTTCTGGTCGTTATGTGCAAAACGTCAGTGTAGCGATGATATTTGGCAGAAGTATTGGTAAATGTCAGACTAAGCTTGCAAGAGTTCAATCATGTTGACCAAGCAGTGCTTACCGCCAATAGGAGACTATTAGCTCTCTTCGTTTCTTATACAATATTACAGCTTCTACATAAAGTACATTTCGTGAATTGTGGTTAGATGTAGAGATCTACCACACCACTACTGCGCCCTACTATCTGAACCCGTAAATACAGGTGAATCGTAACTTGCATTCAGCATTGATATATTACTGAAAGGGTCCTGTAGCCACGTTTCGTTAGTCCGGTAGCCCATTTTCACTAGCATTTCTCTTTCTTTTCTTTGTTTATCTTTTCTCCTAACTGTCATACTGGAGTAATGGAATTAATGTGGTTGTGTGTCACGTTGCTAGACGGTGGCGTAGTCTGCTGCAGAAAGTCTGCGATAGTCATACAGATTCAGAAGCAATTGTGCAGAATAGCCAACTCTCGTGGTGGGCAAAGAGGTTTGTGCTACTCCTGAGAAATCCACCTGTTAGGCTGGTGGCGGAAATGGCATCTTCGGGTTTTCCGGGCCACGCGGAGCGGCGGAAGAGGCTGGAGAAGAAAGAGGGTGGGAGTCTGCCGCCGGTACGGGAAGCGTCCACAGCTGTGCTCCAGTCGAAGAAGGGTGAGTTAGACTGACCGCGTGACGCGTTGTTACTTGGCGAGAGGAGAGCTGTTAGCTATTGGTCTCGCTCTTCAATTCTGAAAGATTGCTTTGCCTTGTCGCAGCAAGGAATGCAAAACTTTGGCAGATTTTTCTTTTAGTTAATTTCTGTAGCAGACTTGGACCCGCCGGAAGAGCGCTACACAAAGGCGTCGAAAAGCAGTGACCACTAGCTTCTGTATGAATGTCTGTTTGCCATTAGTTGTGCCTGTATAAGGTTTTAATTTTCTAAATATCAATAGCTTTGCCTTCTCGTAAATTTTCCTTGCTTTATGTACCTTTCGTTCGTGGGGAGCCAACCACGTGGTTGAACATTAGAGTTCGTTGGGCTACCATCATCACTAACTGTTCGATCTCATGTTTGTTTTAAAGAATGTTAACTGTTCATGATTGTGTGATGTGATATTGTTAAAACTTGGCCACGATACCTAGAAACTGCGTCTCCGCAAATCATGTGGGCAGGCGGATGTACTGCGTGTACCGTTTCATGAGTTATTGAGATCAGCTATCGGGCAACAGCAATTCTATGAATGATCCACACCAATGATTTTAGTTGTAGATTATAACGGTGAATGTATGAATACTTTTCTTCAATGTTTTAGGAAGTAATGTTATCAGGAATTGTGTACATGCCTCACATCCATATCTTAGGAATAAATGATTTTATCCACAATTTTCTCTTGTATTCCGAGGTTACGTTTTTGCACCTAAGCCACTCACCTCATAGCTTTCCCGGTAGCACAACCAACGCGTTTCCTTATGCACAGGTCCAGTGATTGGTTTCCCCTTTTATGTTAAAACAAATGCTTTAGATTAAGTCTTATTTACAGGTGTGTTGCTGGGATCTGATGTTATGCACAGTGTTCATGCATTTTCTATTTTATTTTAAATGTTTGATTCTCGTGGAGAGTGCACCGGCAGTACTATTAATTACAGTGCATCCCATGTCCGCTCCCGGTAGCCGAGTGGTTAGCCGGCACGGTTGCTCAGCGTATTCGGTCAGAGGGTAATGTGCCTTCTGTAGTAAAAATCTGAGTTAACACATCAACAAAGAACTTAAATGGATGTCTTACGACGTCCGCCCCGAGCAGATGCGACGAACTAAAGCGAACAAAATGAATTAAAAAAAAAAAAAGTGGTTAGCGCGACGGACTGTCATTCCTGAGGACCCGGGTTCGAATCCCGGCTGGCTCGGATTTTTCTCCGCTCAGTGACTGGGTGTTGTGTTGTCCTAATCATCATCATTTCATTCCCATCGACGTGCAAGTCGCCGAAGTGACGTCAGATCGAAAGACTTGCACCCGGCGAAAGGTCTACCCGACAGGAAGCTCTATTCACACGACATCGAATCCCCTATGAGCGACATCATAACGTATGCATTTTTAAAAGTTTTTGGTCTGTGATCAAATTAATTTATTTTCCAACTCGGCCAAACCTTTGATTAGTTGTATGGCTAGCGTCGGTTCAAAAATGCCTCTGAGCACTATGGGACTTAACATCTGTGGTCATCAGTCCCCTAGATCTTAGAACTACTTAAACCTAACTAACCTAAAGACATCACACACATCCATGCCCGAGGCAGGATTAGAACCTGCGACCGTAGCAGTCGCGCGGTTCCTGACGCTAGCGTCAGTGGCGACCCTAATCTTAACGTAATAACCCGTAAAAACAGGTCAGGTACATTATCACCATGGAACCATACCACGTCGAGTCAGCCACAGAGTTGGCTCTTCTTCGTCTTTCATGAGGAGCACATGCAGACTCGAGCTCCACTCCCTTTCACTTTCAAACCAGATTCCCAGCTCACAAACCTTTTGGGCTGTAAATGATCTTCTCCCACAGAAAATTGATGGAACACGATCTGCGGGAGATGTAGAAGCGCAAGATCAAATTTAAGGTCCTCTCTTACCAGGCGAGATAAGGAATTCGACGCCTGGAGGTGTGCTATCTCACTCGGATTGAACATCCGCAACTACGGAGGGACGGATAAGAAATCAGAAGATTTAATGGCCGTGTGGAAATCCACTGGTCTGTCCCATCTGTGACGATCCTTGTTAAGAGACTCCTTAGGTCCTAACCCTCTCAAACTAAACCCAGTCATGGAAGTTGTCATTGTGAATTGTTTCTTGTTGTTCGATGAGGATAGTTGAACTGGAGGGTAGTAAGACGTTTCTGAGGGAGAGTGTAATTGGAGACTGGCTGTCGTTGATGATAATTTTGGTCTCTGTTTGCTTTCCCAAATTTCTTATTGCCCCATTGGTTTTCATGTGTTCCGTCTCAAAGGAAATGAAGTGTAATTACCGTAATTGTGGAGGGTGATGTGATTTGCACCTTTGTGATCTAGTTATCTGGGGACCAGTCTAATATTTTTTCTTGAGTTCCCCAGGATATTGTCTCTCATTGTAGTTTAATGGAGAGGTCAGGGGGACTGTGATCGACACTCCACTGTTACTGAGGTGCTGGCGAATGCCTGCGGACTTGATTTTCCAAGTGTCAGTGTTTAGTGACATCACTGGGCATCATAAAGGCCCTTAGAGGGCTAGGTTGTTTCTTCATTACTCAAGGTGGAGGGACACCCTCTGAGGATGAGAGTTGGGCGGCAAAACAACTGTCAGGACAGCATGCCAACCACTGTTTCTGGGCGAGGGACATCAGTTTTTACCTTGCGGCCAAGTTGCAGGTGTCATCGAATTTCGGTTGACGCCATCATGAGAGTCATGTAGATCATATGCTGGATGTTGTCACCAGTTATAGAGTAGCTGGTAGCAACTCTCCTTCTGAGAGATAATTAAAGCACTTAATCATGGCCGGCCACTGTTGCCGAGCGGTTGTAGGTGCCTCAGTCCGGAACCGCGCAGCTGCTACGCTCGCATGTTCGAATCTTGCCTCGGGCATGGATGTGTGTCTTGTCCTTAGGTTATTTAGGTTTAAGAAGTTCTAAGTCTAGGGGACTGATGACCTCATATGTTAAGTCCCATAGTGCTTAGAGCCATTTTGAAATTAATCACGTCAGTTGGTAGAGTGATGTTTTAGAATTTGTTAATTGAACTGTAAAAGCAGGTCAATTTGATATGGCGAAGACATATTTTCTGTGTACAGGGGTCTATTTTACCTAGAAACAACTAAATTTCTCGAAAACGAATCATATTACATTTTAGGTGAAACGTTAATTTTAGTATAGGAGACATCTATCTGTGTGTTTTGAAATGGAAATCCCTTTCCAATTTTATTGAATGTTCGCATTCTATGCCAGAAAATACATACGGCTCATTCAAGCCGTTGTTTTCCATTCGTGGGGGATGGAATTGTAATCGAGAAATATCAAGTGTGCCTGTTTCCGAAATTAAGAACATCTCTCTGGATTCCAGCGGCTATCTGATTTGGTGAAGGCTGCCGGTCTTGCTTACGAGATGAAGGCAGAGCTCACCATCTGCAGCATCGTTGACAGAACCGACTGCGGACCTTTGGTGCAGAGCCGGGTGGAGGGTCTGAATCAGAGGCTCAGACGGTTTTGCGACCGTATTGGCTGCAGATTCCTGGACTTGCGCCATAGGGTGGTGGGGTTTCGGGTTCCGCTGAATAGGTCAGGAGTCCACTACACTCAGCTGGCGGCTACACGGGTAGCGGAGGCTGTGTGGCGTGGACTGGGCGGTTTTTTAGGTTAGAAGGCCTCGGGGAGTGCGGGATGGGCTGCAATGTCAAAGGGTGCTTGGCAATTACAGGACGTGCTTGGATCAAGGAAAAGTCGGAATTATAGTTGTAAATTGTTGTAGTTGCGCTGGAAAAGTCCCTGAGCTACAAGCGCTAATAGAAAGCACAGAAGCTGATATCGTTATAGGTACAGAAAGCTTGCTAAAGCCTGAAATAAGTTCTGCAGAAATTTTTACGAAGTCTCAGACGGTGTTCAGGAAAGATAGATTAGGCAGAATTGGTGGTGGAGTGTTTGTGTCTGTCAGTAGTGGTTTATCTTGTAGTGAAGTCGAAGTAGATACTCCGTGCGAATTGGTGTGGATGGAGGTTATACTTAACAGCCGAATTAAGTTAATAATTGGCTCCTTCTACCGACACCCAGACTCCGATGATACAGTTGCGGAACAGTTCAGAGAAAGTTTGAGTCTGGTAACAAATAAATACCCACTCATACGGTGATAGTTGGTGGGGACTTCAACCTACCCTCGGTATGTTGGCAAAAATACTTGTTCAAAACCGGTGGTAGGCAGAAAACGTCTTCCGAGATTGTCCTAAATGCTTTCTCCGAAAATTATTTCGAGCAGTTAGTCCACGAACCCACGCGAATTGTAAATGGTTGCGAAAACACACTTGACCTCTTAGTCACAAACAATTCAGAGCTGATAGAGAGCATCATGGCTGATACAGGGATTAGTGATCACAAGGACATTGTAGCTAGGCTCAATACCATTTCTTCCAAATCCATCAGAAACAAACGCAAAATAATTTTATTTAAAAAAGCGGATAAAGTGCCACTAGAAGCCTTCCTAAAAGACAATTTCCATTCCTTCCGAACTGACTATGCGAATGTAGACGAGATGTGGCTCAAATTCAAAGATATAGTAGCAACAGCAATTGAGATATTCATAACTCATAAATTGGTAAGAGATGGAACGGATCCCCCGTGGTACACAAAAAAGGCCCGAACGCTGTTGCAGAGGCAACGGAAAAAGCATGCGAAGTTCAGAAGAACGCGAAATCCCGAAGATGGGCTAAAATTTACAGACGCGCGAAATTTGGCACGTACTTCGATGCGAGATGCCTTTAATAGGTTCCACAACGAAACATTGTCTCGAAATTTGGTAGAAAATCCGAAGAAATTCTCGTCGTATGTAAAGTACACAAGCGGCAAGACGCAGTCAATACCTTCGCTGCTCAGTGCCGATGGTACTGTTATCGACGACTGTGCCGCTAAAGCGGAGTTACTGAACGCAGTTTTCCTAAATTCCTTCACCAGGGAAGACGAATGGAATATTCCAAAATTTGAAACACGAACATCTGCTGGCATGAGTTTCTTAGAAGTAGATACCTTAGGGGTTGCGAAGCAACTCCAATCGCTTGATACGGGCAAGTCTTCAGGTCCAGATTGTATACCGATTAGGTTCCTTTCAGATTACGCTGATACTATAGCTCCCTACTTAGCACTCATATACAACCGCTCGCTCACCGATAGATCTGTACCTACAGATTGGAAAATTGCGCAGCTCGCACCAGTGTTCAAGAAGGGTAGTAGGAGTAATCCATTTAACTACAGACCTATATTATTGACGTCGGTTTGCAGTATGGTTTTGGAGCATATACTGTATTCAAACATTATGAATCTCCTCGAAGGGAACGATCTATTGACACGTAATCAGCATGGCTTCAGAAAACATCGCTCTTGTGCAACGCAGCTAGCTCTTTATTCGCACGAAGTAATGGCCGCTATCGACAGGGGATCTCAAGCTGATTCCGTATTTATAGGTTTCTGGAAAGCTTTTGACACCGTTCCTCACAAGCGACTTCTAATCAAGCTGCGGAGCTATGGGGTATCGTCTCAGATGTGCGACTGGATTCGTGATTTCCTGTCAGGAAGGTCGCAGTTCGTAGTAATAGACGGCAAATCATAGAGTAAAACAGAAGTGATATCAGGTGTTCCCCAGGGAAGCGTCCTGTGACCTCTACTGTTCATGATCTATATAAATGACCTGGGTGACAATCTGAGCAGTTCTCTTAGACTGTTCGCAGATGATGCTGTAATTTACCGTCTAGTAAGGTCATCCGAAGAGCAGTATCAGTTGCAAAGCGATTTAGAAAAGATTGCTGTATGGTGTGTCAGATGGCAGTTGACGCTAAATAGCGAAAAGTGTGATGATCCACATGAGTTCCAAAAGAAATCCGTTGGAATTCGATTACTCGATAAATAGTACAATTATCAAGGCTGTCAATTCAACTAAGTACCTGGGTGTTAAAATTACGAACAACTTCAGTTGGAAGGACCACATAGATAATATTGTCGGGAAGGCGAGCCAAAGGTTGCGTTTCATTGGCAGGACACTTAGAAGATGCAACAAGTCCACTAAAGTGACAGCTTACACTACACTTGTTCGTCCTCTGTTAGAATATTGCTGCGCGGTGTGGGATCCTTACCAGGTGGGATTGACGGAGGACATCGAAAGGGTGCAAAAAAGAGCAGCTCGTTTTGTATTATCACGTTATAGGGGAGAGAGTGTGGCAGATATGATACACGAGTTGGGATGGAAGTCATTACAGCATAGACGTTTTTCGTCGCGGCGAGACCTTTTTACGAAATTTCAGTCACCAACTTTCTCTTCCGAATGCGAAAATATTTTGTTGAGCCCAACCTACATAGGTAGGAATGATCATCAAAATAAAATAAGAGAAATCAGAGCTCGAACAGAAAGGTTTAGGTGTTCGTTTTTCCCGCTCGCTGTTCGTGAGTGGAATAGTAGAGAGATAGTATGATTTTGGTTCGATGAACCCTCTGCCAAGCACTTAAATGTGAATTGCAGAGTAGTCATGTAGATGTAGATGTAGATGTAGATACATTTGATTCAAACATTTCATTTAAGATGTAAACGTAAACCTTTGTGTTCCACTGGTTGATGCAGATGATCAAACGTCACTTGAGTGTTGCAGCTCTTATAGTATAAATAATACGGCTAGGCAAGAACATATCTGTAATAATAAGCTACTCGTATGGTAACATTCTTTTCTGTTCCCTACGGGGTTGACTGTGATGAGGACCCAAACCATCGGTGGCGGCCATCGAACCCCACCAACATCCTTAACTCTCGCACTAACAGCTACGGGGCTATCGGTGGAGTACAGACCACAACTACTATAATAATGAAAGATGTGCAGCAAGTGATAGTGACAGGTGAACCTGGAATGGAAATACACATATCGTGTAGAAGCCCCACTGCAGTGACAAGGCGCTTATAAACACCAAAGTCTGGGCACCTCTCTGGAGACTGTTCTTTTCTTCGTTGAATCTGAATACGCAATAAAAATGAGAGTTCCCACTTAAAAATACAAAACCCAGACAACGCAAGACGGGTGGTTGGGTGGTGGACCGTTGTAGCACAGACAGAAGTCCACTTTCATAGTATCATCTATTCACGTTGGAACGGTACTTGAATTACGTAACCATTAAGGCACCTCACCTCAACCTCTCGATACCAGCAATATTCTTTTGTGCTTCTGTAAAATAAATAATCTATTTCTGTGACAACATTCATGTTTTATTTAATTAATGTAGAGGTACTTCAATACATCGATATGTATGTATTGCAATGACATTATTCTTTTGTGTATTCTTTTTTTGTCACTATGATCTTTGACGTAATTGTAACTCTGATATTTGGGAGCGTAAGCGGTTATTAGAGAGTCAAGCTTTGGTCGTCATCGTAAAAAGAAACAAATTGCAGTCAGTTTATGAAATGTCTACTTTAACAATGAGGAAGATATTTTCAAGTATGTTTTATATTGTGAAGTGATGTTTTGGAACGAGTTACGTGATATTGCAAAAAAAGTAATAAAAAAAAGTGTAACTTAAATTCGGAGTGCTGATTACTTTTTTACATCACCATTGTCCTAACTTACAAAAGTTTGATCTTCAAGAATGGATCATGAAACTCATCTATAAATTTTGAATATCCGAGCTTGGAATCATCACTACCTAGATTTTCGACGATTGAGCCATGAGTTCACAACGAGATCAGCGTGGGAAACACGAAAAGATGAGTGTCTAGTTTATCCATTATTTCAAGAAATGACTTTATTAACTGTGCTTTAATGACACCTGCCACATAATATAACTTCGTTGTTGCCCGAAAATGCAATATTTAGCAGCGTGAGCAACACTACAATCATAATTAATTTTTGACCTTTGTTGTGGTAGGGTTTTTAGAACATAGAACATATTTTTCGTCGTTTTCGTGATATTTAATTGTCTCAAGTTAAAGAGAACACACTGCGTAAATTTTCTGAGTGAAATTTTTATTAACTGTTACAATTCAGTATTGAACATACGAGTATAAACCTCATAATAATTTTTACATTCTGCTGTTCAATGCTTATATCTGTGATAGAGCTGTGCTATTTATTTTTGAATAGTATCTTACTGGTGAGTTAAATGACAGCGCTGTTGATTTTAGACCATCCAGTTATTTTTAATAAATACTGCAAAACCTAGTGCACGTACCCACCCCAGTCTTATTACTCTCCTACTGCTCTGTGTCACAGTACAGGACTTTGGAAATAATTAATGAAGTATTTCACGAGTCTTTATAAGTGAGCCAAGAGGTTCATCTGTACACACTCTTTCATTCTAAAAGTGTAGCATTCTTTACTTGCACAACAGCAGAAACGCCCAAGAGACAGTAATTTCAGTCTCAAGCAACGGGCAACAACCAACAGCTGAAGTAATGACGATCGACCACGCCCATCGCTTGACCCGAAGACCGTGTCAGCGGGAAACAGTATAATGAGTTATCAGAGCAACCTTTAGCTTGGAGAAGCTGTGTTTCACGTACTTTAACGTAAAATTCATTCTAGGGGTTTTTAAGAGCACTTCCGTAACGAGACTCGATGTTATATGTGTGCTCCAGTACCTGGCGGTATTTCATTAAGACTGTTCACCCATTCTCATTCTATAAAACTTGAACTTTTTCTCGGAACAGCACGTCGGAGTGAAATTTAGCGTCGAACTTTACATTTAATAATCTGTACATGTTAATGCGACGCATTACGTAATGTGCTTTTTTATTTTTTGTGTTCTTTGTAAAGGTTACTATTAGTGAGGTGCGAAGAACATGTCTATTTTTCTTATTGTATGTTCTATTTAAAGCAAAGAAAAGGCAAGTGCGTCACTATTAATCATTTCATTGGAGAGAGCGTGAGTAATGTGCGCACGGAAGCCTGTCAGGAAATCAACAGCGGAAGTGGTTGACATCATGAGTACCATTCCTATTAAACAGTTCACCTGAGCAGAATTTCCGTAGTGAGCCTCATCCACTTTGACACAATATTTCAGCCGATGGAAAAGTCGAGTGTATGCACCGCGCGTTAAAATGGAGAACATGTATTTTACATGGCCCAGTCACACCAATGTGCCACCAAGCATCTGGAATGTACCGATAGGGATACGGAGCCATACCGGCTCCCGTGTCGTGGCCAGCATGCACAAGGTTTCTTTGTTGAGGATCCATGAGGCGAAGAAACCAATCGAGATGTTCTCACAGATTCTCGATTTGCTTTAAATCCGGCGGGTTTGGCGGGCAGGAGAGTACGGTAAACTCATCCTGGTGCTATTCGAACTACACACACACACACACACACACTGAGAGTTGTGCGATACGTTGCAGTGTCCTGCCAGTAGAAGCCATTCTACTGAGAAGAAACAAAGTACAGGGTGATCAGAAAGTCAGTATAAATTTAAAAACTTAATAAACTACGGAATAATGTAGATAGGTAAAAATTGACACACATGCTTGGAATGACATGGGGTTTTATCAGAACCAAAAAAATTGCTAGACGCATGAAAGATCTCTTGCACGATTCGTTTGGTGATGATCGTGTGCTCAGCCTCCACTTTCGTCATGCTTGGCCTCCTGTGTCCCCAGACCTCAGTCCGCGCGATTATTGGCTTTGTGGGTTACCTGAAGTCACAAGTGTATCGTGATCGACCGAAATCTCTAGGGATGCTGAAAGACAACATCCGACGCCCATGCCTCACCATAGCTCCGGACATGCTTTACAGTGCTGTTCACAACATTATTCCTCGACTACAGCTATTGTTGAGGAATGATGGTGGACATATTGAGCATTTCCTGTAAAGAATATCATCTTTGCTTTGTCTTACTTTGTTATGCTAGTTATTGCTATTCTGATCAAATGAAGCGCCATTTGTCTGATATTTTGTGAACTTTTGTATTTTTTTGGTTCTATTAAAACCCCATGTCATTCCAAGCATGTGTGTCAATTTGTACCTCTCTATCTACATTATTCCGTGATTTATTCAGTTTTCAAATTTATCCTGACTTTTTGATCACCCGGTGCGTTTAGTGGTGAAAATGGTCCACAAGGATAGATGCATACTTATGTTGATCCTTTGTGCCTTCCAGAATCACGAGATTACCCAGGAATGCTTCGGAAACATTTCCCAGACGATTATCCCTCTTCCAGGATAGATCCTTCCGACGATAGTTGTGGTGTGTTTGCTTTCAGACTTCCACGCCGTACACGCCGAAGTCCACCTACCCGGTGGAGCATCAAACGTAATTTATGTGAACAGGCCACATGCTGCCACTCAGTGGACGTCAAATTGTGGTACTGGCGGGCAAATATCAGCTTTCGCCGCAAACGACGAGCAGTGAGCATGGTTGCGTCAAGCAGCTGCCGTATGTGGAGATCCAAATGAAGCATAGTTCGCTGAACGATCGTTGGGGAGACACTATTGGTAGGCCGTTGGTTCATTCTGGGCAGTCAGTCTCTCAATAAATGTTCAAATGTGTGTGAAATCTTGTGGGACTTAACTGTTACAGTCATCAGCCCCTAAGCTTACACAGTACTTAACCTAAATAATCCTAAGAACAAACACACACACACACACCCCAGCCCGAGGGAGGACTCGTACTTCCGCCGGGACAGGCCGTACAGCCTATGACTGCAGCGCCTTAGACCGTTCGGCTAGAGTCTCTCAATAATTGCACCTATTTTCGCCCATACACATCTCCCTAACGTGGTTTATCGCTGTCACATATGGTGTGTGGTGCACCAAACGTGCCTTGTTGCCAGTGTTGGATAGCGCCATTGTACAATATACTGTATACTTTAACACAGTGGCACGTGATCAGTTTAGAAAGCTCAAAGTCGTTTTGGACATAAGACAAACCGCTGCAAAGTATCATTCGGAAATACTAGCCGTAGTCTTCAAGAAAATTCGCCTGTGTGCATGGATTGTGACATGTCAAGCGATTCTTCTGTTGTTTCTTGATAGAACAACTGCATCACTGTAAAGGAAAATCACCATATGATAGGTGTGGTGTCACCGCCAGACACCACACTTGCTAGGTGGTAGCCTTTAAATCGGCCGCGGTCCGGTAGTATACGTCGGACCCGCGTGTCGCCACTATCAATGATTGCAGACCGAGCGCTGCCACACGGCAGGTCTAGAGAGACTTCCTAGCACTCGCCCCAGTTGTACAACCGACTTTGCTAGCGATGGTTCACTGACAAAATACGCTTTCATTTGCCGAGACGATACTTTAGCGTAGCCTTCAGCTACGTTATTTGCTACGACCTACCAAGGCCCCAGTATCCGAAATATTGATATTGTGAATCATGTACCATAAAGAGCGACGTTCTCCATTAATGGATTAGAGTTAAGTATTCCAGGAGCTACGTCCGTTTTTCTCAATTCTAATTCCCTTGTCATGTTCCAGACCTCACGCCAGCCTGCGTGACCTGAGACGCTTGCATTTCGGCCTCCTTTAGAAAAAAAACGGTTGGCTCTCCTGCCAACCACAACAATAGGTGTTCTAAACTACAAAGCCGGAAAAAAATTGCCAGGCCCTTTTAGAGGTTTCCATTTCACTCGAGATTCACTGTTGCAATAGCATATGGAGCAGATGAAATGCTTACATTTATAGATCAATAGAAGAAGCGGTTCGTAAGTATAAGGCAGCGACCCACGCTGAAACACTCATAGTGTTTTGCGGTGTAGTCTCCATGGACGGCAATTCTGGCTCTGACTCTTGCAGCCAGTCGATCATACAGACTGCGAATACTTTGCTGGGACCCGTTATGCCACGTAGTGCTTAATAGTTGTCGGTTGACGAGTCACGTGAGTCACTTATTGTCCCATCATATCCAACATGTTGACATGGAACTTGTTGTACCGTTCCAATGTCTTATTAAATTTCTAGCACGCAGAAATCATTAGCAAAAATTTCTTCTCTTGCAGGTAATACCTCAGCTGGTGTCCAAAAGGAGAGAATGAACTAAACAGTGTTATTTATTGAATTTTTTTCTGTTGTGTAACACGTTTCCCACTTTCCTTTCCTTTCTGCGGCCTGGACTGTATAAATGAGGGAGTGTGTGAACTAGCAGAACGCTTTAGGCAGAGATTGTAGAACTGCATGAATGGTCGGTCTGTGGTAGGGCAGTGCCAACGCCCAAGCGTGAACAAGTTTAGCAGAGACCAAGTTTGCAAGTCAGGGCAAAGATAACACGTAGGCGCGCGAATTGGCTCTGTCGGGTTGGCGAGCCACCCCCACCACGTTTGTAAGCGGAACGGTTAGGCGAATTCGGTTGGAAGAGCACTTGATCCTAGGCAGCGGCGCGGTACAGACGCAGAATTTGGAGTTCTGCACTTTACGGTAGTATGACGTAAGGTATTGGAATGTTTCAAAACTACTGCTGATTAAGGTCGGGATGGTGGAAGCAGGTGTAACATTACCGGCGAACCCCCATAAGGGAATTTATTTTCGCTATTTGCTTTAAATTTCCGTAAGAACTTTGGGTTTGTGCCTTGCACAAGCATGGACCATGAGCCCTAAACTCACTGTCGTATTTTGGGTCTAAGTGTGAATATAGTTATTTCATTTCATGCCTTTCGTGTGCTCACTTAGTAAGGTTTGGGTTTTTTTTAAAGATTTTTACGACGTTTTCTTTGTGTACACAGTTTCCCGCCTTGTGGCCAGTTGGAGTAACGGTCATGGCATTAAAGTATAAATCGGTTATCGCTTAGCTGTTCAATTAGCTTCAGTACAGTTTCGCTAGTAAATTAGTTACGTGATTGTAAATACGTGCCTAAAATTAAATTTGATGTTAGGAAATGTGCGCGGGCTCATTTTGGCGCGAAACGGGAACAAAGGCGATTTATAAGAAAACAGGTCAAATTTATCAATATGAGACCAAAATGAATAATTAAATAGTAGTGCACGACTGCAATGAAAGGTCGAGTTAATCTGGTGTGTCAAGATTTCGTGAATTTTCCATGCTTTGATTTACTCCAACTTAGCCACGTGTGCGAGCTGGGACCAATGTTAGTAGGTAGATGTGCGTGTGTCCTCCATTTTATCAATGTGTGAACAGTAAATGTGTCTGAAAATTATTTGCTCCAATTAACGGGTTACAATCAGTCGAGCTATGTTTAATAGGGAGTTCTGAGTCCTGGAATGTGATAGTGCATCTGTGTAGTCGTAACACATAAATGAATCCGAATTGCCAAATCAAATATAAGCAGATAACTTGCTATATTCTTATGAAACACATGTTAGCATTTCGTGCATCCTGTTGGTACTGGCCAGTATACTTGAGTGAAGGATACCTAGACTTGCTCTGCGTTTCAGTTGAAGTACTTAGTAATAATACCAAAGCAAAGGATGGATCTAGGTATGACTGTATGGTTGAATACGTACTTCCACTGAAGTCAGGTCAGCACTCCATCCCCTTCCCCCCTTCCCACAATTGCGTGGCAATAACCATAGGCTTGTTTTTTTTAGAGAGGCCTTCTTTCAGAGTAAATACGGCTGATGCCCTTGCAGTTGTATGACTTTGGTTCTTGCTTAGTACTAATGTGTTAACAATTGTCTTGGTATCATTTAGACAATAAATTCCAATTAGTATAGAACTGCCAATAGTTTCTCCTCACACCTGTCATCAGTAATTTAAAGCCATAGTCAAATTTCAAATAGCTCAAAAGCCTCAATACAGAAAATTAGAAATTAATTAATCTTCTCTAAGAGATGAGTGATAAATGTATCCCATTATCTAGTCACATTTTTGATCCAATCAAAAAATATTGAAGGGTCAGATGCCCCCTAATAAGCTCTGTTTAGGTGCTTCTTGTAGCGGCTTTTATAGATGCGTTATCCGTTGCCTTTATAATTTAGTGGGTTCATTAAACCACCTTGTTGAAGCATTAACACCCCAGTATTAGGTCTCGGGCCTATTGTTTCGTGAACCACACGAATTTTGAGCCAGAGCTAAATAGGGCAACTTGCATAAGCTCTGGACTCGTTAAGTAACGGTAATCCTGCCACTGGGTAGAGTTCTACTGACACTTAGACCAACACACACCCTGAGGGCTACGTAGCAATGTGCTCGAGTGGAGCGAAGGCAGGCTATAGTACCAGGCATCACCTGCACGACAGATACCGAAGGCACTGGCAAAAGATACGCGGATGTGAATTCCATGGGTGATAAAAGACAGAGGAAAAGCAAGAAATACAACTATAGAGGGCGGCTCCGAATTCTAACTACAGAACTTCTTATTTTTTCATGGTAATTTTACGAGTGTTTTGGTAAAAGCTGTCCATGGCCCTGGATGCTCGTTACAGAGCACTAATGTAAACATTTCTTGAGATATCCTGTTTATTATACCAATTACATTTGTTTCTGTGTAAATACATCCACAGCAACGCAAAAGCACGTAATATTCCTTATGTCCAGGTGACACAGCAATCTTCAACCCATAATTGCGTGTTCTTTAATTCCTCTGAGAGAAGGCTCATCGAACTACAATAGAAACAGTGTTAGTTCACTTTGTTACACGAACGACTAAAAGTTTTTCTTAACTTGTTATAATTCTTGGCTACAGGAGTGCTTGATAATTTCCAACAGTCATTGACTGTTATAGTAGCACCTGAAGCATATTGTTACACTTCTTTTCTTTAAGCGCAATGTTCAACATTTAGAAATGTACATTTAAGTCTGAGACTTGAATAACTCATTAGTCCTAATAGCAGATGTTGACTTCTTCCGCTGAGTAGCACATCCAGGCTCGGCTCTGTAGTGACCACCATGCGAGGCTGCTGCTGAACTGAGAGAGAGAGAGAGAGACCATCTTCTTCAGGCTCTCCCACGCGTCGTTGCCGATTGCGGAGGGACATCGCTAACGTCCGTGGTATCGATGTATGTTGAAACATTCGGTGTAGCAGAGTGATCTCTGGACGACACCACAGTATACAATCACCAAACAGTACAACAAAAAACTCAGAGTTTACAGGACTGACTACATTTGCACTTCGACTGATTTTAGACACACATGGTTTTAAAAAACGTTTTCCATATTTTGTGTGGTGATAGTGCGTTCCAAAAAAAGGAAGAAAATATTAGGTAAACGTCGGCTCAAAAATGCAATCCTTAAGAGTTACGAACGCTCGTTCACCTTTTCTATTGTGAAACACACCCCATCCACTGCAACATCTTTGCTGTAACGATATACAGAAGGTAGTAAATAAATGAGTAGGCAAATAAGAATAAATTGTGAGGTGACGGGTTTGAGAATGTTTTGTGGACAGTTTGACTCTAAAGAACGTGCAGGTAGCTTCATTACGCACTCATTTCCATTTGTGACGATTGTCATAACTAAAGCGCAAGGATAAACACACGCGTAAACTATTAGTGAAGTGGTGCTGTAAATGAGAGTTAGAAAGAGTTGCACAAACGCAATAATTTAATTAAGTTACCAAATAATATGTTTTCTCAGTAGTCAGTTACCAATATGGAAGGAAACGGCAGCTACTACTTGTCTACTGAGTGTCAAACAGTTTGAGTACAACAAACTGATTTATTAAATTAAGGACATGGGAAAAAATACCATACATTACAATAAAGCCTCACAGAACGGACACAACCATTGTAATATTGAATAAGACGTTAAAACGTAGTTGAAGGGCCTGCTCCTTTCAAATAGTGAGAAGAGAGATCTGATCAACCACTTGAGTCCGAAATCTACACCCCGACTATCTAACACTATGGCATTCAGTCGTGAGAACGCTAATAGTTTGGGTGGTATTAGCGACACCTAGAATCCATGCTTCTGAGGGCTTCTCAGCAGGAAGTTCCTACTATGCCAGAGCAGGCAAGATACTTTACCATCAACGACTTCGACAGTGCGAAGTTGGCAACCAGCCAACAGGCGGTGCAGTCACTGAGATCACTTCTCCTAATATGCTTCTTCCACAAGGAAACAAATGACTTGAATTACTTCTGTCTGGATGACTGAGACAATGCACTTGCTAACTCGTGATAAGGCGTCTCCTGGAGGACACACAGGGAAGAGCATCTAACACCAAAGGAAACATGCAGAGCCCCACAGCAAGGACGATCAGAGTCCTCAATACTCATTGCATTATCCAGAATGAACTTATTCGGCCTTCTTTCATAGAAAAGTAATTAAAATGATGAGAAAGTGAAACAGAAATGAGGGGGGACAGGACAGAAAAGGCATGCAAAAGACACGTCGCCTCTCAAGATTGTTCTGTTACTGTGAAACAGAATATCTTCTAGTGTAAGCTCATTGCTATTACATACGACTTCCGAGCCATCGCTAAATGAGGTGTTCAACGGTATGTCCAGGCGTAGTAAGGTATGTTTCCGTCCTACGTCTTACAGATTCACTGAACTGTTATGTACATTAGCTCAAGGATTTTCTTCCACTCGTTGCTGAACTTGCTCCTCAACGACAGGAGAACAAATGGTGCGAGGTCTGTACCGATTCGCCATTTATGGAGCTATTGAGCAAAAGTGTGTTAGTCGCTAGAAAAGACGGCTGAATAATTGTGCAGACGGTACACTGTGGAGACGGGCCAAACGGTTATTGGAGTATCAGCTATCGCGATTACATTTAGTTTTTGAGTCATTAATTTTAACCGTTATAAATAACTAACAGTTAGTTTTCACTACCGATTTCTCCATTAAAGGCTACAGTTAAATTACTACGTGGAATCCATCAGTTTAGTCCGTCAGTATAACTGCGAGTAGTGCGAAGTGGCAGGAATTTCGAATGAATCGTGCCATAACGTTACCAAATTAACTGTCCAATACATTTCAATTGATGTTGTAACGGATACTGGTGATTCAAATTATATTTATATATGTTATCGGTCGCAATTAAAAATATTACAGAAAGTACAAGGAACTTCGCTGCCGCACTGTTAAAGTGAAATGTTAGAAACACGCTTTTTCAAGTATGAACTAATATGCAAACTGAAATTCGAAGCTTACTTTCTGGTGCTGTTCACTTAATGGAATAAGTGTATGACCCTGTAATACAATACAAAAATATATGCAACGTGATGGACTCGTGTACTCCTGTACTAGATAATCCATTTGAGGGAAGTTTTATGTGAGATCTGGAAAACTGCTCGATTTCTTCAGCTAACGAGAGGGTCTTAATTTTTAGAGTGGCTAATTAAATTTTTGCAAGTCTGCAGTTTGTTGCGTACCTCTTAAACTTGCCTGTTTTGTACGCAATTTACAGAGGACGACTTACTGTGTTAACCTTGTAATGTTAACAGATTTAAACGTCCCATATGCCATTACTATATCTTTTTACTCTATTGATGTATATCTTTTTTGGGTAGCCAAATTGTGAGATTCTCAATTAATAGTACTGATGCCGGGAATACGGATCGGTAATTTTTTCAGTAACAAAATTCCCTGTCCTGGGAAATACTTCACCCACCGATTCCGTGTTTTGCCTGTTTTTTAACTTAAATATTATAATGGTGTACACATTCTTTCAGAAAATGAGACAGTAATATGCACTTTTTCCAGTATACTTCATCTGTCCATGTCACCTGACTGCTTTGACTTCTTTCTTTTGTCAATTTAATATTGTGACAGTTAACTGTCTAAACATATAACAAATTACTTCATGAATGAGACAGATGACAACTCAGAATCAACTGCTTAGTTTTTCATTGTTGCCTAACATCATAGAAAATAACTGACTTCATCTCTCCAAAAACAAAGAAAGCATGTTATTCAAATATGTGCATGTTGTAAGCACAAGTTCTACTAGGAAGTAATGTAAGTAAATCTATACTTTCGTTTAAATGGCACTGACAAGTGCCTGGCCTGATTACTATTATTATTGACACCTGTATTCATTCAAAATATTCCTCCACGAAATGCTTAATTTGCCATACATGTGTCTGAAATGCGAATATTTCATTGTACAGTTTTCTTGTATAAAGCTGATGTGCTTAATACTTTGTATAAAATTTTTCCAAGTCAGTGGCCTCAGGCTAACTAAATAAAAAAAAACCTTATGAAATTGACATGTACAAATTAAGAAACTCTTTTTCCGCTTAGCAATGCCACAAAGCTAAGTATCGACAAATTACGTAAGTTCTTGTATTATTAAGTTGATAAGATTCATTTTAATGAGGTTGATCTTTGACACAGCACTGGCAGTCATTCATTATAATGGCGCTAAGCAACCAGCGATATGGTATACATTGAGAAGACAATCAGCAATTTTCCATTTCAGATCACCTACAGTACTAAAATCCTTCAGTAAATGTAAAATCTCTAAAAAATATTAACATGTTGCGTACTCTTTACAATGTTTGATAGCTTTTCGTACTACGTACGAGATAAAAAAAAATGTTAAAATGGCTCGAAGCACTATGGGACTTAACATCTGAAGTCATCAGTCCCCTAGACTTACAACTACTTTAACCTTACTAACCTAAGGACATCACACACATTCATGCCCCAGGCAGGGTTCTAACCTGCAACCGTGGCAGCAGTGCGGTTCCGGACTGAAGCGCCTAGAACCGCTCGGCCACAGCGGCCGGCTGAGATGAAACCACAGTGAGTCTTTTACTCACAGTTATGCCACAAGTTATTAAGCACCTTCTTTGAGAAGATCGGAGATGTAATACATCTTGTATTACTGCCGACATGATTTCCTATACTGCCCAAAATTAACGCAATATATTCTTACAAAATTATACACAGCTGTACGTTTTTCGGCCCCCGGTTATTTCCGTAGCAGTACGAACATAGTTGTTCACTTCCAAAACTACCTTTTCTGTGTCACCGGCTGGTAAGTTTTTTTAACTGGTGTCTGAAGCACAGTTACCAACTTCTACGTCACCTGCAGTGGTAATCCGATAACTCCCAGAGAACAAGAACTGACTGCCACAGAAAAATACGGACGTATGACGGCGTTTTTCTCATAGTCGGGCGAATCCCTTATGATCACTCCATTTTTACCACATGCCCAAACTATGCTGGCACTCGCCGAGGTGACTGATGGGAACGACCGTATATGTGAAATGTCTTTACGGTCTCTCCCATCAGCCACAGCGCTGACACCAAATTAGTTTGTGCCGACAGTAGTGACAGCGCACGAAAGCGTAATACACACTTAAATAAACAGATGGCGCGCAATCTCACAGCTACAGGGTATTTGCATGAGCTATAGAACACCATCTAGATCGTCTGTCTCTCTCCTATGTGACCAGATTTCAGACGACGCGAAAGCGTAGTACTATTTTCGGCCAACAGATGGTGTGATGCACTATTGGTGGTTATTAAAATAACTGATGGTATTAGACTCGCGGTTGTTACAGGAACTATTAATTCTCGGTAATCGGTTATTTATATCAGTTAAGTTATTTTCTACCGCCTGTAGTACCGTGCATTCTGGATATTTTCTGGCATACAGGACACAGGTTCGACGTTCACTTCAGTTTGCCAGCCAACAACGAAAGATCAGGTCTAGCGTTTATTGTGTGAAATAATAGGTTCCCATCATGCCGGTAAGAGCAAAGGCAAAACTAGAGGCATTTGACTTACTTATCAAAACTCAAACTGGTTCCAACGGAACTGCTGTATGTGCTGTGCTTACCCAGAACTGTGAATTCTGTTTACAGAAAGAACACTAACAAGTGAATACTGTATCTATGAACAATAACAGAGGGATGTGTCCTAATTTGTGTTGTGCATTGTACAGGTCTTTCATAATAGAAACGAGTAAGCCGTAGGAGAGAGGAGATCCACCTTAGCGAAGACAAAGATCTGCTCATAATTCTTTGGGTATGAATTGCAGCGCCCATAATTACTAGATATTTTTACCTTGTTTTGGTCCTTACTACCACGTTTTAGAAAATTTGTTGATCGTCGTTCCATTCGACAGATTACTGACCTCATGTCAGCCACGTTGACATTTCCATATACACAATAAGAGAGGAATGGACCTAGTATTTCACGTAACAATTCTTTTCGAAATCATCTCATATGCACTCTACATATTCAAAGTAGAACCGTAGTTGCAGTATATCAACTCACGTAGAGACACAGTCGAAATCAAGAGTGCGTATTACATGAATGCAAATTGACATTTGTATCATATCGTCTCCATGGTGTTGCAGTGTATTTGTGAATCTCATCAGATTGATTTAATGTACCACATAACGTAATTGGATACTGCATAAGAAGTTAACAGCTTTGAGAGTACCTCTTTCTTTAACAGTCTAAATGTCAGTATGTCCTCATGTACGCAATGTACGTAAATATGAAAAGTAAAATCGTTGTTATAAAAAGATTCTGTCGTTATACAAAAAGGGTACTCTAGCGAGATACAAATAAATGCAAAGTAGCGTGTTGGAGACAGTGACAGATTTCTCCTCAGAAGAACAGGCATAAAAGTCTGACATTTCTCACCGGTCTTTACAGACGTGGAAATTCGCGCACTGGGACGCAGTTGTAAAAACGGAGCTTTGGGCTCGCGCCTCGGGGGAAGCGCAAACTCCGGAGGGCAACGGGTGTTGCGATCGAGGAAGATTTATGGCCCCCAGGGCAACAGAGGTGCGGCGGACGCGGTGGCTGGGCTCAGCCGAGGGCAGATGGTCCCCCAACACTGCTTCCTGGGCCAACTTCTTCCGAGGGAAGGTGATTGAGCATTCTTCATTCACTTTTGTGTTACTTTCAGTAATGGAAGGACGGTTGTGACCTGCCTTACGAGCACATCTACGCCTGTATCTACATTCAGACTCTACATGGCACAGTATACTTCTCATTATACCACTTATTACATCTTTTTCCCATTCCACTCATATATAGATGTTCTCTTAACTCTGGCATGTGAGATTATTGTACATTCCTACATTCATCACAGCTAGTTCTTGGAATTAATTAAATAGGCTCCCACGAAATAGTTTGCTTCTACCTTCAAGCGTTTCCAAGTTCCATTCTTTCAGTATCGTATTGCACAATCTCATGAGTGGTGACTATTGCGCATCATCTAGTGCCGGCATTGTAATATAATTATTTCACCAAACTGGTAATTCTAAACGATACGTCCAAAAACTGTTTAATCCATGAGTAGATGACGTGACAGAAAATGAATCAAAATATAAATGTTTTCAGAGAGATGGAGCAAAAGAATACAGCGAATTGACACTGTTGTCTCGCTGGATAAACTGCTGTTACTAAAGTCTGTAACGAGACACGTATTTTCACTCAGTCTTTTCACAGCCTCTAACTTTGCGATAGGCTCGGATTTGAGAGGTCCATTAGGTGATAGTAGCTTTTGAAGATGTTGTCGTGCAAGCGAAATTTATTATACGCGATTACGATATATATCCCTTGAATAGGCAATGTGGACTTCTTTTTATACCTGTAGGAGAGAATCGTGACCTGCAAATTCCCTGATAGCGATCTATCTTGCAAGAAACAACGTAACTTCGTCCTACCGTCATTACTCAACACTATAACAAGATCTATTTGTCATTGTGAAACGAGTACTAGAATCTTACTACATATTTTAGCAGATAGGGCGTCATTGGTCTACCAGCACCATGTTCAGGTTTCTTAAGTCAGAAATTAGCTGCGGGCAAAGGATGCCGTGTAACTAGGATGAAATAATGCAAAGAACTGTGAGCACACACACACACACACACACACACACACACACACACACACACACACAAAAAAACAAACACGCGCGCATTATACAGGAAAAGCTACACACAGGACATTGCCCAGCGGCAGAATCACCATAAGAATGATATCAAGAAATGTATAAGCGAAGGAGAAATGTTGCACTATGCCACAAGAGTCAGTAACGATGGAGTGGCTTTCCCGTTGGAAACTACTCAGATGTCGACGCACCCTCGGCAATGGAGGCGGACCGAGGATGACCACGTAACAGCAAGGTATTCAGGGAGAACAAGGGGGTGCTGTAGGCTTCATAGATTCGCCTTTCGAAATTTCCCATTGAACATGTCTCATGCCACTTGGCTCCGAATACCAATAAAAGCTGGGGTAGTCTCAAAGGACCGCCCCTATTCTTCGCTAGCCTAAGCAATGACGAGCATTCCCTACAGTCGACAAAACGTGGCTTCATAGTGCTGAAGGCAGTGGAGAATTATTATTTTCATGCCCCTTGGCACTGGACTGTCGGGAAAGCATCCCTCCACAAAAAAAGCCGAAACTGGCATTCCTCTTACTAGCGTAAGACTTCTGAGGATCCTTCCTACCCTTATTTGTAATATAAGAGTTTACTCCACTAAGTGTGCTACCAAATTTCATCCACCTGTAATAGAACCCAATACACAAAGTAATGAATGGCATTTAGCTGCGTAGAGGACAATGATTTACATAAATCGAGAAACTTGAAATTGTGTACAGGACGGAGATTCAATATTGGGTCTCCTGCTAAGTAGTCAGATGCTGTGACCAGTTAGTAGTCTGGACACAGCAGCCATCCCAACTGCAGGGACTACTCTAGCGGGCCTCCCGCCAAACACGGATTCTCAACTTATGCACACACTAGTGACGTAGTGCCCTTGGCTATGATCCTCATTACTCGCCCCATTACTCACAATACATATAGAAATGGGGACTATCTAGTGAAGTGGTTGCTCTGGTAGTCTACGAGAAATATAATTACTTTGCCAATTAATTATGATATTTAGGCTACACATTTTAGAGACGAATTTCTACAGCGTCAGAAATTTATGTGCTTTAATTCTGTGGGTACTCAACTACTATAATAAAATCTACCCAAGCAGAATCAAGGGTACAAACATATGTTTATGGTCAGATACCTTAAGAGTTAAAACAACATCGAATTCTATAAAAGCAAGATGAGAACAAATTCGTTACACATATTGATGCGTTTTCTGCTGGTTACAACACGGAACGCAGTATTACTCTTTGGTCAGGAGGTAAAGGACACGTGCCAGATTCCGACCAACAAGACTGTGTTCGAGTATGAGAGTAAACCGCTTAAATCGAATTAAGTATTCTGAGAAATGGCTCTGAGCACTATGCGACTTAACTTCTGAGGTCATCAGTTACCTAAAGTATTCTCAACCAGAAGGATGCGAAATAACTAAATTCGATCACTGAAGGCGATGATGCTATTGTAACGAAATCACCTCAGATTACGGTTCGAATGGTAGTGGTGTCACGTGACGTGGTTACAAACAAAGGGTGAATACAGAAGTACGATTCAGTACATTAGAATGGCACTAATTCCGAAAGAAAAATCTTTGAAAATTTCACGAACCAATAGACATTTAATTTAGAAAGAATGCAATGCACGAGATACCAAATATTCTAATCCGTAGGCACAGATAGATACGTAGTATCACAGACAAATAATGATAAAACAGTAGCATAACTTAAGCGTATCTGTGTAAATTATGTAATCATGTCTCGCAGTTGAGGATGATGTACATAATAAATATTGGGAAATCCTGGGTCAAGAAAGCAGCTTTCTCTACACAACCCATGGTATATGGAGTTCATCCGTGGTTTACGGGTAATGTCTTTTGTTAGTAATGAAAACGTCCTCGCTCGCGATTTCAAAGCACACCACTGTTTAATTCCTGAATAAAAATCAGCTTTGTTGGCCGAAGATTTCTGGCGTGTGAAGTCACAATCATTTAGTCAGTTGCCTTCGGGGGGGGGGGGGGGGGGGGGCGTCAGAGGTTCAGTACAGTCTATCGCCCTTAGTGTAGGAAACTGTCCCTAACGGAGGAAGAATCAGCAATGATCAACGGGATGAGGATGCAGAAGGCAACCGAAACCACTGCACTGAAGACACGTGACCTGCAATTTAAAAAAATGTGATGACGATCTCTCCATTTGGAAAAGATTTCGGAATAAATCTTCCATTCGGTTGTGCGGGAGGAGAGTGCGATAGGGGACGTGAGGATGAGAAAAAGATTTGAATAACAAATGAAATGATAACGTTCCACGTGTCGCGGCATGGAATGTCAGAAGTTTGAACGTGGTATGAAAATCCTAAGGCCCATGATACATATTGCGGGGGTTATTGAAGCGAAATGGAAAGAAAACAAGGATTTCCGGTCAGATGAGTATAGGTTAATATCAACAGCAACAAAACTGGAGGAATATTCGTTATGAATGGGAAGATAGGGTAGAGAATTAGTTAATCTGAATAGGTGAACAATAGTGTTGCTCTTATCGGCATCAACAGCAAACCAACACCGACGACGACAGTTCAGGTATACATGTCGACGTCACAAGTTGAAGCTGAACAAATAGTGATAGTATACGAGGATACTGAATGAGTACTTCAGTGCGTAAAGGGAGATGAAAATCTAACAGTCATGGGGAACTGAAATGCGGTTGTAGCTGAAGATGTAGAAGAAAGGCTTACGGGATAACATGGGCTTGGTACTAGGAATGAGACAGGAGAAAGACTAATTGCGTTTGAGTCGAAACAAGGCCCCCGGAGTAGACAACATTCATTTTAAAACTACTGACGGCCTTGGGAGAGCCAGTCATGACAAAACTCTACCAGCTGGTGAGCAAGATGTATGAGACAGGTGAAACACCCTCAGACTTCAAGAAGAATATAATAATTCCAACCCCAAAGAAAGCAGGTGCTGACAAATGTGAAAATTACCGAACTATCAGTTTAATAAGTCACAGCTGCAAAATACTAACGCGAATTCTTTACAGACGAATGGAAAAACTGGTAGATGCGGAACTCGGGGAGGATCAGTTTGGATTCCGTAGAAATGTTGGAACACGTGAGGCAATACTGACCTTACGACTTATCTTAGAAGAAAGATTAAGAAAAGGCAAACCTACGTTTCTAGCATTTGTAGACTTAGAGAAAGCTTTTGACAATGTTGACTGGAATACTCTCTTTCAAATTCTGAAGGTGGCAGGGGTAAAATACAGGGAGCGAAAGGCTATTTACAATTTGTACAGAAACCAGATGGCAGTTATTAGAGTCGAGGGGCATGAAAGGGAAGCAGTGGTTGGGAAAGGAGTGAGACAGGGTTGTAGCCTCTCCCCGATGTTATTCAATCTGTATATTGAGCAAGCAGTAAAGGAAACAAAAGAAATATTTGGAGTAGGTATTAAAATTCATGGAGAAGAAGTAAAAACTTTTAGGTTCGCTGATGACATTGTAATTCTGTCAGAGACAGCAAAGGACTTTGAAGAGCAGTTGAAAGGAATGGAAATTGTCTTGAAAAGAGCATATAAGATGAACATCAACAAAAGCAAAACGAGGATAATGGAATGTAGTCAAATTAAATCGGGTGATGCTGAGGGAATTAGATTAGGAAATGAGACACTTAAAATAGTAAAGGAGTTTTGCTATTTAGGAAGTAAAATAACTGATGATGGTCGAAGTAGAGAGGATATAAAATGTAGACTGGCAATGGCAAGGAAAGCGTTTCTGAAGAAGAGAAATTTGTTAACATCGAATATAGATTTATGTATCAGAAGTCGTTTCTGAAAGTATTTGTTTGGAGTGTAGCCATGTATGGAAGTGAAACATGGACGATAACTAGTTTGGACAAGAAGAGAATAGAAACTTTCGAAATGTGGTGTTACAGAAGAATGCTGAAGATTAGATGGGTAGATCACATAACTAATGAGGAGGTATTGAATAGGATTGGGGAGAAGAGAAGTTTGTGGCACAACTTGACCAGAAGAAGGGATCGGTTGGTAGGACATGTTCTGAGGTATCAAGGGATCACAAATTTAGCATTGGAGGGCAGCGCGGAGGGTAAAAATCGTAGAGGGAGACCAAGAGATGAATACACTAAACAGATTCAGAAGGATGTAGGTTTCAGTAGGTACTGGGAGATGAAGAAGCTTGCACAGGATAGAGTAATATGGAGAGCTGCAGCAAACCAGTCTCAGGACTGAAGACAACAACAACAAAAACAATAAATTTCCGGTAGTAATAGCTATTGCTCTATTGAAGAATCACACGAGGAGGTACACATGGAAAAGGCTGGGAGATCCGGAACGATTTCGGCTGGATTACATCATAATCACACAGGCATTCCGATAGCAGACACTGGATTTTAAGGAGCAGATATCGACTCAAATCACAATGTAGTGATGATGAAGAATAGACCGAAGTTTAAGAGATCAGTCAAGACAAATCAACACGCAAAGAAGTGGAATACGGAAGTATTAAGGAAAGAAGAGATATTCAAATTAGTTGAGGATATAGATACTGCGACAAGAAATAGCTCAGTAGAAAATACAGTTGAACAGTAATGGACATCACCAGAAAGGACAAACACTGAATTCGGAATGAATATTGCAGATACAAAAAAGGTAACTCCGAAGAGACCATGGATAAAAGAAGGAACACTTAACCTGATCGATGAAAGAAGGATGTACAAAAATGTTCTTGGTAATTTAGAAACACAAGTCGCTGAGGATGAAATAAGTAGAAGGTGCAAGAAAGTTAAGACGAAATGGCTGCACAAAAAATGTGAAGAAATCGAAAAAGAAATGATCGTTGGAAGTATTGACTGAGTTTATAGGAAAGTAATAGCTACCTCCGGAAAAAATTAGAGGCAAGGGTGGTGACATTAACAGTGTTAAATTCAGAGGGGATAGCGGATAGTTAAAGAGTACACAGAAGGCTTCTATGAGGGGAAAGATTTTTCTCGTGTGGTAGAAGAAGGAACAGAAATTGATTCAGAAGCTCTAGGGGATCTAGTATTAGTAATTTAAAAGAACTCTGAAAGACGTAAGATCAAATAAGGCAGAAGCAATAGATAATATTCCATCGAAATTTGTAAAATCATTGGGGAAGTGGCAACAAAACGACTGTTCACGTTGGTTTGTAGAATGTATGAGTCTGGTGATATACCATCTGACATTCGAAAAAATATCATCCACATAATTCCGAATACTGAAAAATCAGACAAGTGCGAGAATTATGAGAGAGTCGGCTTAACAGTCCACGCAGCCAGGTTGCTGCCAAGAGTGATACACAGAAGAACAGGAAAGAAAATTGGGCATGTGCTAAATGACGATCAGTTGGGCTTCAAGAAAGATAAAGGTACCACATAGGTAATTCATCCCTTGCGGTTTATGATGGAAGCGTGATTAACGAAAAATCAAGACACGCTAATAGGATTTGCAGACTTGTAAAAAGTGTTCGGCAATGTCAAATGGCGACAGATGTTCGAAATTCTGAGGAAAATAGAGGTATAGGGAGAAACGGATAAAATGCAACATGTACAAGAGCCAAGAGGGAATAACGAAAGTGGAAGGCCAAGAACGAAGTGCTCGGTTTAAAAAAGGTCTACGACAGGGATGTAGCCTTTCGTCCCTATGCTTAATCTATACATCAAAGAAGCAATGAGGGAATTAAAAGAAAGATTCAGGAGTGGGGTTAACATTCAAGATGGAAGGGTATCAATGATATGATTCGCTGGTTGCATTGCTACCCTCAGTGAAAGTGAAAAGAACTGCAGGCTGTATTGAAAGGAATGAACAGTCAAATGGCACAGAAAATTAATTGAGAGTAAATTAACCAATCAGTATCAGAAATAAGAACAGTGAGAAACTTAACGTTACAAATGGAGATCACGAAGTAGACGGAGTTAACGAATTCTGCAACCTAGGCAGCAAAGTAACACATGGACGACAGAGGAAGGAGGACAAAAAAGCAGACTAGCACTGGCGAGAAAGATATTCCTAACCAAGAAAAATCCAGAACTATCAAACATAGGCCTTAACTTACGACAGAAATTTCTGAGGACGTACGTTTGGAGCACAGCATTGTACGGTAGTGAAACATGAACTGTGGGAGAAACGAATCGAAACATGTGAGATGTGGTGCTACAGAAGAATGTAGAAAATGAAGTGGGCTGTTAACATAAGGAATGTGGAGATTCAGCGCAGAACTGGAGAGGAAGGGAATATGTGGAAAACACTAACAACAAGAAAGGACCGAATGACAGGACACCTGTTAGGGCATCAGGGAAAGACTGCCATGGTACTGGAGAGAGTTGCAGAGGATAATAACTGTAGAGGAAGACAGAGATTGGAATACATCCAGTAAGTAAATGAGAAGGTAGGTCGCAAGTGCTATTCTGAGATGAAGAAGTCGGCAGAGGAGAGGAATTCGTAGCAGGCCGCATCAGAGCAGTCAAACGAGTAATAACTCAAAACAACTACAGTGAATAAACAAAATTAAAAAAAATCATAAATATAAACGAAAGTGTTGGCGTAAATAACTGAACTGAACTTTAAACGAAATCTACAAAAACTTTCTGCACTATGAAACGAATTAAATCAATGTCTAATGCCACACCAGTAGCACTAAGCGCTGCAGACTTTGGCTGTGTATTACTCACGATTTCCTAACCAGTCGCAAAATCGATGGATCACACTCGCAATGAGTGTTGGGGTGAGGGGGGGGGGGGGGGCGGTCGGCCTATAAATTTACTATCTGCTAACTGCAATTCCGTACTGTTAAATGGGGTATGGTACCGTTATGATAGAGAGCAGTAACGTACAGACCTTTTATCAAAACCATTATTCCTTCAACAACTTTATTTAAAAATTCAAAAGCCAAGAGTGTGGGAACAACTTTGGTATTTTCTTCTACGTTACAACACGTCCGATATAGACGATGGATCAGAATGGATTTAATTACAAATCTCTAAGGGAAAGCAATTATTAATCTCACTCATATGACCAAGAAATTGAAGAAATGTATGATGAAATAAAAGAAATTATTCAGATAGTGAAGGGAGACGAAAGTTTAATAGTCATGGGTGACTGGAATTCGGCAGTAGGAAAACGGAGAGAAGGAAACGTAGTAGGTGAATATGGATTGGAGGTAAGAAATGAAAGAGGAAGCCGCCTGGTAGAATTTGGTTCAAGAATCATAAAAGAAAGTTGTATACATGGAAAAGCCTGGAGACACTGACAGGTTTCAGATACATTATACAATGGTAAGACAGAGATTTAGGAACCAGGTTTTAAATTGTAAGACATTTCCAAAGGCAGATGTGGACTCTGACCACAATCTATTGGTTATGAACTGTAGATTAAAACTGAAAAAACTCCAAAAAGGTGGGAATTTAAGGAGATGTGACCTGGATAAACTGACTAAACCAGAGGCTGTAGAGAGCTTCAGGGAGAGCATTGAGGAACGATTGAAAGGAATGGGGGAAAGATATACAGTAGAAGAAGAGTGGGTAGCTCTGAGGGATGAAGTAGTGAAGGCATCAGAGGATCAAGTAGGTAAAAAGACGACGGTTAGTAGAAATACTTGGGTAACAGAAGAAATATTGAATTTAATTGAAGAAAGGAGAAAATATAAAAATGCAGTAAATGAAGCACGCAAAAAGGAATACAAACGTCTCAAAAATGAGATCCACAGGAAGTGCAAAATGGCTAAGCAGGGATGGCTAGAGGACAAATGTAAGGATGTAGAGGCTTATCTCACAAGGGGTAAGATACATAGTGCCTACAAGAAAATTAAAGAGACCTTTGGAGAAAAGATAACCACGTGTATGAATATCATGAGCTCAGCTGAGAACCCAGTTATAAGCAAAGAAGGGAAAGCAGAAAGGTGGAAGGAGTATATAGAGGGTCTATGCAAGGGCAATGTGCTTGGGGACAATATTATAGAAATGAAAGAGGGTGCAGATGAAGATGATATGGGAGATATGATACTGCGTGTGAAGAGTTAGACAGACCACTGAAAGACCTGAGTCGAAACAAGGCCCCCGGAGTAGACAACATTCCATTAGAAATACTGACAGCCTTGGGAGAGCCATGCCTGACAAAACTCTACCATCTGGTGAGCAAGATGTATGAGAAAGTCGAAATACCCTCAGACTTCAAGAAGAATACAATAATTGTAATCGCAAAGAAAGCAAGTGCTGACAGATGTGAAAATTACCGAACTGTCAGCTTAGTAAGTCACAGCTGCAAAATATGGAAGCAAATTGTTTACAGACGAATGGAAAAACTAGTTGAAGCCGACCTCGGGGAAGATCAGTTTGGATTCCATAGAAATATTGGAACACGTGAGGTAATACTGGCTCTACGACTTATCTTAGAAGCTAGATTAAGGAAAAGCAATTCTAGACTTAGAGAAATTCTGAAGGGGAGGGGGGGGGATACAGGGAGTGAGAAGCTATTTACAATTTGTAGAGAAACCAGGAGGCAGTTATAAGACTCGAGGGACATGAAAGTAAAGCAGGTGTTGGGAATGGAGTGAGACAGGGTTATAGCCTGTTATTCAATCTGAAAATTGAGAAAGCAGTAAAGGAAACAAAAGAAAAATTCGGAGTAGGTATTAAAATCCATGGAGAAGAAATAAAAACTTATAGGTTCGCCTATGAAATTGTAATTCTGTCAGAGACAGCAAAGGACCTGGAAGAGCAGTTGAACGGAATGGACAGTGTCTTGAAAGGAGGATATAAGATGAACATCAACAAAAGCAAAACAAGGATAATGGAATGTAGTCGAATAATTCGGGCGATGCTGAAGGGATTAGATTAAGAAGTGAGACACTTAAAGCAGTTAAGGAGTTTTGCTATTTGGGGAGCAAAATAACTGATGATGGTCGAAGTAGAGAGGATATAAAATGTGGACTGACAATGGCAAGGAAAGCGTTACTGAAGAAGAGAAATTTGTTAACATCGAGTATAGATTTAAGTGCCAGGAAGTCGTTTCTGAAAGTATTTGTATGGAGTGTGGCCATGTATGGAAGTTAAACATCGACGATAAATACTTTGGACAAGAAGAGAATAGAAGCATTCGAAATGTAGTGCTACAGAAGAATGCTGAAGATTAGATGGGTATATCACATAACTAATGAGGAGGTATTGAATAGGATTGGGTAGAAGAGAAATTTGTGGCACAATTTGACTAGAAGAAGGGATCGGTTTGTAGGACATCTTCTGAGGCATCAAGGGATCACCATTTTAGTATTGGAGGGCAGCGTGGAGGGTAAAAATCGTAGAGGGAGACCAAGAGATGAAATACTAAGCAGATTGAGAAGGTTGTAGGTTGCAGTAGGTACTGGGAGATGAAGAAGCTTGCACAGGATAGAGTAATATGGAGAGCTGCATCAAACCAGTCTCAGGACTGAAGAGCACAACAATAACAACATATAAATTTTAAGGTATTTAAGTAAGTTATGCTACCAATTAACATTGTTAAAGCTCAGTGATGATGCATGAACTTCAAGACAATAAACATTCCACGTTTAAAACATATTATTTATAGGAAACAAAATACTAGGATTACAACAGTAATTTCAAGAAGGCGAGGCTATTCGTGTTTTGCTTTACAATACGAAGACCTCAGTTGCAATGGCATCACAACGAATTGCGTTTGTAAACTATGGTATACGTTATGGACTCCACTTAGCCGCTTGTAGCTCAAGGTTTTTACAAACCATAAGTAAGCTACCTGTTATACAGCCAATATATGTGAGATATATAAGCAAAAACACAGTTAACACAAATATTTAATAAATTAACCCATTCCTACTTCAACAGCTGAATGTCCTTAAGGCTTGAACGCAGTCTTTACAAAATTACATAGCGACTACGGTTGAATGAGCCACTATCTTAAAGTATTCGTTTGAAATAATATTCCAACGGCTCAGGAAATTCGGAGGCCAGAAAAAAAAAAGTACTGACACTGAGGTGACGAAACTCATGGGAAAGCGATAGGCACACGTACAGATGGCGGTAGTATCACAAAAGTCAGAAAAGGGCAGTACATTGGCGGAGCTATCATTTGTACTGGTGATTCCTGTGAAAAGGTTTCCGCATTGAATGTGGCCGTACGACGGGAATTAACAGACTGTGAACGCGGAATGGTAGTTGGTGCTAGACGAAAGGGTCATTCTGTTTCGGAGAACTTTAGGGAACTAAGTATTCCGAGACACAATATGCCGTGGCCCAAAGTGTGTGGAGTATGACGAGAATATCAAATTTCAAACATTACCTGTCACCATGGACAACATACTGGGCGAGGAGATTCACTTGGCGCTCGAGAGCAGCTGCGTTTGCTTATAGTAGTAAGCCTTCGCTAACAGTGCAATATTTCTTCCACCGCGTTGGACCCTAGACGACTGTAGAACTGTGGTATTATCAGATGAGTCCCGATTTCAGCCGGTTAAAACTAACGTTAGAATTCGATTGGGGCGCAGACCCCACGAAGACATGGAACCGAATTGACAAGATACTGTACATCCTGCTGGTGGCCCCATAATAGCCTGGGCTGCGTTTACGTGGAACTGATGTAGTCCTCTGGTCTTACTGAACCTGATCGCTGACTGTAAATGATTGTGTTCGGCTACTTGGAAACCATTTGCTACCATTCGTGGACGTACTGTTCCCAAACAATGTGGAATTTTTATGGATGACTATAGGGCATGTCAACAAACTGCAATTGTTCACGATTGGTTTGAAGAATATTCTGGAAAATTACGGAGAATGATTTGGCCACCCGTGTAGCCCGACATGAATCCAGTCTAATATTCAAGGTACATAATTGAGTGGTCAGTTCGTGCGTGAACTCCTGCACCGGTAACGCTTTTTCTATTAAGGACGACTATTGATGCAGCATGGTGCAATATTTCTGCAACGGACTTCCAACAATTTATTGGGTCCGTGCCACGTCGATTTGCTGCACTACGGTGAGCAAAAGAGCAAAAGGAGATCCGAGACGATGTTAGGAGGATTGAAATGGTCTTTGTCACCGTAGTGTATTAACCGTTATTATAGCTTTATAGTAACAACACCCGTCGGTCACTCGGTTCATCATTGCACACCTACCACTGGTAAAGAGCAAGGCAGCGGAACATATATTTCTTGGTGTTACGCATTATTCGAAATACAGCTTACATTACAACGTAATCTCAGTGAATTATTAATAAAACACCATCGTCAAATTGGAACCAGGGTGATATAGACTGGTAGGCTCCCTTGAACGAAGATGATAACTTATTGAAATAACATAGTAAATACAGATGCTCACCATTCTAACACAGACGCAGTGTGCTCGAAGTTAGCTGATCGGATACCAGACATTGTAGTAACCACACTGCCACTGAGTGCATGCTAGAATATACAGGCCTACTGGCGAACCGTCCTCGCAACAGCTCCTCCTAAGCTGCACCAACTGTAGAGGAGAGTCAGTCCTCTATGACCCTGGTTTGCGAGTCATACCAACGAATTGTCGCCTCTTGACGGGGGACTGAGCCCTGCTGTATAATGTCAACTATCAGATGCATTGAATGGTGCCCTCCTCTCTCCTGTGCTAGGCCAAACCCGGAAACATCTTGCCGAGAACTCTGCGTTCAACCTGCTTGCTGACCAAACCACAAACACTCGTTACCACTCTCAGAGTACTGTCACCAGAGAGAGAGCTCTACCCGCTCATCTGCGCCTCTCTATCCACGCATTTTACGCCTGCCCACTGGTGACAACCACCGACGATGCTGCCTATCGGCCAAGAGCAAAGGTTTGTTACTCCCCTCAACCGTGAGGCTAGATCACGAGCTACGACCCAAGTACATCTCTGACGGCATTTGCAGCTATTTCTCAACTACCAGGCTACTGTTCAGTTCGCTATCCTCCCACAAGTAGAAGTTAACACTTCCAGAACATTCAAAACCGATTCATTCACTGAATCCTCCACAATGGTTCACAAAATAAATTTGGATTGAAAAGGTATTATTGGAAAACAAATAAACACATCTTTCCTCTCGTTTTTCCAGAGGTTCGCCACAATAAAAGAGTGAGACCCAGTGCTGCTCACGTATTAATAACAGGCTTGGAAATGAAAAACAACAGATCTTAAGAAACGGGACTGATAGTCCCGTTTCAGTGTTAAAAGAGAAGTTGGTTGAAAGGCAAAGATAGCTAAAATCAGTGTCACCCCCATAACGTTACATTTTATGAATGTTGTTAAGTAACACATTGTGCGCACGTGCTGTTGCCACCTACTGCCCACTCTTACACAATGGACTTTCTTCCATCTTATTGGCTTGTGACGTCACTGTTATAACGTCAAAAAACTGATACATGACACTGGCGACATGATTCTTACTACAGTTTATGTAACATTAATGTTAGAGTGATGCTTAATGTTTCTGTTTGATTCATTCATTGGTAAGATTCTGCATGCACGCAAATCATATTTATAAAAATACTGATTTGCTACGCTTAACATAAGAGGACAACTGATACAGGAACATAACATTAACAGAATCAAAGATTAATTAAATACTACTCCTGTATACCAGTGGTGGTATTTGATCTGTGGCAATGTGACATACGACAAAGGGCTTCAGACAAAGGGCTTCAGTCTGGAACCGCGCTGCTGCTACTGTCCTGCCTCGTGCAAGGATGTGTGTGATGTCCTTAGATTAGTTACGTTTAAGTAGTTGTAAGTCTAGGATACTGATGACAGATGTTAAGTCCCATAGTGCTCAGAGCCATTTGAACCATTTTGAACGACTCACGTAGGCAACATATCTGACGGGAATCGCTGGTTTCTAATTCGCATTTGAATTAATTCATACTAACTATGATATCGTCACATGTGAAACACTACCTGTCTGAAATAATTTGACTGACATAGCTCAAGTTTTCAAATTTTGTTTTTAAAAAGGGCCTAAAATCTAGTTCTGCGCTGTTTTCATAAGAATCCTTGTGAAGTTTGCCCATGGAAGCATTCCTCCACAGATACAGCTATCTTACTTCAATGAAAGGTGTATTCCTCTGCCAGGTTCTAAGAAAAAAGCGAGTACTTGAATGGAATTATGACAACTGACAGAAAAGAGGTATTTAAGGGAAATAACTGATCGCAAAAGAACACTAAAATTTAAAGAATTCTTTTTCTTTTTAGTTAGAAGTGTACATCATGTTTCACCGGAACATGAAAATATAAGTAAATTAGATTAAGAAACTAGGATATTCCAGTCACAAGCAAATGATTAGACATTGATCGTGTGTTTTCTATATGTCTTTCCACGGTGGGAGCGTCAGATGCATCCGAATAATGTCACACTATTAATTAAGTTTCAGTATGGACAAAAGTTTTGAGGAGACGAGGTAATGTTATCTCTACCGTCTATTTCGGATTTCAGATGAACGCTGACACTAAATTCCAACCACCTTTACTACGGTTTTATCGACCGTGAGAAAAACGAAATAAAATTCTTGCACTGAAGTTTGAACAGTTGCGTTTACGTCAAAAAGATTTTTCTTTCCGTTTCAACGGATACCTGGCACTCTCCCAAGCGCTCTTCTCTCGAAACCAGAGGGGATTAAGAGGACATGTGGAGGATGGGGTAACATGTTGGGCGATGATGCATCAAGTTAAAATATTTGCAGAAGTTTAGAAATAGTGTCAACCAGTATAGTAATAGTGTCAACCATTATTCTTTATGTTAAATTCAATACTCAAAGAAAAATGAATATACACATATCACTTCATTTAAGCCTAAGTAAATCATGATATATTTATCCCTAATTTTTATCTTGCAAACTACATTGAAGATTAATAAAATAACACATCCCTTCTCTATGTTATCTTAATAACACTTACAAGTTCTTGAAAGTGATAATCCTTTAGCAGATAATTTAAAAATCTGACTAGGCATCTGCAATATGTACATACATGGCCGTTTTGAAGTAAGGATAATACGTGCGACAGAGCACATGTATCTACCTAACAACAGCAAGAAAATGGCACACTGATGAACAGTTTACAAAATAATGTTGAATATACAGATCTTGGAACTTACTAAAATTCGTTCATCAGGAGCAAAGTAAGGTGTGTAACAAAGAAGGCGTAAACGCACAGGTAGAAGATTTGTGATAATCCACACATTAGACTACACGCAATGTTCAGGAAAGGATAATATTACATGTAAACGGTAAATTAAATGATTAATAGGATAGTTGAGACTGGCAAGAGTAATATTTCTCGACGAAGTTCCTATTTTGTGTTTTTTCTAATAATAAAGGAGTACTTTTTGTTGACTTACTGATACAAAAATTTTAATGGAATTATTAGATTAGCATAAGGAGGAAAACAGCAGCTGTTTAATATAATTAACTGTGAAGGTAACGAAAGGTACCTACCGACTGGTAAAAGCTCAGGTAACTCCCGTTTTTAAGAAAGACCGTAAGACTGTTCCACCCTATTATAGACCTACATCGTTGACGTCAATCTGTTATACAATTTTGGAATCCTCAAGAATTACGACTTTGGAGATTGAACATCTCCTCTATAAAAATCAACATGGATTCCGCAGAGATCCTGCGAAACTCAGCTCGCTCTGTTTCAGCAGATCGACAGCGCAGTGGACAACGGCGATCAGGTTGATGTCGTGTTCCTAGTTTCAGTAAGTCGTTTGACAACCTCCCGAATTGCCATTTAATGGAAAAAAAACCAAACAAACGAGCTTACGGCGTATCGCAACAGACTTTCTTACTTTCTTGCAAATAGAACTCAACACGTATATCGGGTGATGAAAAAGTCAGTATAAATTTGAAAACTGAATAAATCACGGAATAATTTAGGTAGAGAGGTACAAATTTACACACCTCTTGGAATGACATGGGGTTTGATTAGAACAAAAAAATACAGACGTTCAAAACGTATCCGACAGATGGTACTTCATCTGATCAGAATAGCAATAATTAGCATAACAAAGTAAGAAAAAGCAAAGATGATGTTCATTACAGGAAATGATCAATATGTCCAACATCATTCCTCAGCAATAGCTGTAGTTGAGGAATAATTTTGTGAACAGCACTGTACAGCATGTCCGGAATTATGGTGAGGCACTGGCGTCGGATGTTGTCTTTCAGCATCCCTAGACATGTCGGTCGATCACGATATACTTGCGACTTTAGGTAACCCCAAAGCCAATAATCGCACAGACTGACGTCTGGGGAACTGGGAGGCCAAGCATGACGAAAGTGGCGGCTGAGCACACGATCGTCACCAAACGACGTGCGCAAGAGATCTTTCCCGCGTTTAGCAACATGGGGTGTTGTTTTTAGTTCTAATAAAACTCTATGTAATTCCAAGCATGTGTGTCAATTTTTACCTCTGTATCTACATTACTCTGTGGTTTATTAAGTTTTCAAATTTATACTGAATTTTTGATCAAATGGTTCAAATGGCTCTGAGCACTATGGGAGTTAACATCTGTGGTCATCAGTCCCCTAGAACTTAGAACTACTTAAACTTAACTAACCTAAGGACAGCACCCAACACCCAGTCATCACGAGGTAGAGAAAATCCCTGACCCCGCCGGGAATCAAAGCCTCAAAGCCGGGAATTTTTGATCGCACGGTATATATATATATATATATATATATATATATATATATATATATATATATATATATATATATATATATATATATATATTTATATATATATATATATATATATACTGTAGTAGAAAGCGTCGGATGCTCTTTAAGGCTATTCGCAGATGATGTAGTTGTCTACACGGAAGTAGCACCAAAGTAGCAACGCCAAAAGATAGTACAAATTTGCAGAACGACCTGCAGAGGACTGATGATTGGTGCAGGCTCCAGCAGTTGACCCTCAACGTAAATATACGTAACATATTGCGCATACATAGGAAAATAAATCCATTACTTTACAACTACTCTATTTATGACAAACAGCTGGAGACAGCGTCTGCAATAAATATCTAGGCATAACAATCCAGAGCGACTCTGAGTGGAATGACCATATAAAACAGATAGTGTGAAAAGCCGACATCAGACTCAGAGTCATCGGAAGAATCTTATGAAAATGTAACTCATCCACGAAAAAGTGGCTTATAAGGTTTTTTATCCACCGACTCTTGAGTATTGTTCATCTATCTGGGATCCCCATCAGGTAGGACTGATAGAGGACATAGAGAAGATCCAACGAAGAGCGGCGCCTTTCGTCACGGGATCGTTTAGCTGGTGAGAGATCATTATGGGAATGCTACATAAACTCCACTGGCAGATGTTACAAGAGAGGCGTTGTGCATCACAGAGAGAGTTACTATTGAAATATCGTGACAGCACTTTTCAGGAGGAGTCGACCAACATATTTCCTGCTCCCCCACATTCATAACGCGTATTGACCACGAGGAGAAAATTGTAGAAATTAGAGCCAATACAGAGGCTAACCGACAATCATTCTTCCCAGGCACTATTCGCGAATGGATCATGGTTGGAAGGACCAGATCGTGGTGCCGAAAGTACCCTCATCCACAAACCATTACGTGGCTTTCGGAGTACGACGCAGATGTAGATGAAGAAGTTAGTTTCTGTCACTTTCATCCCTATTCTCAGATAACAAATTGCTCATCAGAACAGATACTGTGCAGTCACGTGACCGTGTCAGTGTGAGACTTCTAGTCGTACTGCAGATGCTTCAGCAGAAGCTTGCCGTATGTACCGGTTACAGTTGGGACGGGTTCAGACAAGATACAATTAGGAGAATTTTCACAATATATTCTTCAAAGCAAATGAAATATTGGGCATCTTTTCTACTACGGGAACTACTAATTCACAATTATGGGACGAATTGGCACAGTAACACACAAAAATACTTGAACTAAAAAAATAGCAAAGAGACAGAGCAGTTCGCTTACACCAACCGGTAGCATATTAAAACGGAACGATAAATCAAAGTCCCCCCATGAACCATGGACCTTGCCGTTGGTGGGGAGGCTTGCGTGCCTCAGCGATACAGATGGCCGTACCGTAGGTGCAACCACAACGGAGGGGTATCTGTTGAGAGGCCAGACAAACGTGTGGTTCCTGAAGAGGGGCAGCAGCCTTTTCAGTAGTTGCAGGGGCAACAGTCTGGATGATTGACTGATCTGGCCTTGCAACATTAACCAAAACGGCCTTGCTGTGCTGGTACTGCGAACGGCTGAAAGCATGGGGAAACTACAGCCGTAATTTTTCCCGAGGACATGCAGCTTTACTGTATGATTAAATGATGATGGCATCCTCTTGGGTAAAATATTCCGGAGGTAAAATAGTCCCCCATTCGGATCTCCGGGCGGGGACTACTCAGGAGGATGTCGTTATCAGGAGAAAGATAACTGGCGTTCTACGGATCGGAGCGTGGAATGTCAGATCCCTCAATCGGGCAGGTAGGTTAGAAAATTTAAAAAGGGAAATGGATAGGTTAAAGTTAGATATAGTGGGAATTAGTGAAGTTCGGTGGCAGGAGGAACAAGACTTCTGGTCAGGTGACTACAGGGCTATAAACACAAAATCAAATAGGGGTAATGCAGGAGTAGGTTTAATAATGAATAGGAAAATAGGAATGCGGGTAAGCTACTACAAACAGCATAGTGAACGCATTATTGTGGCCAAGATAGATACGAAGCCAACACCTACTACAGTAGTACAAGTTTATATGCCAACTAGCTCTGCAGATGATGAAGAAATTGAAGAAATGTACGATGAAATAAAAGAAATTATTCAGATAGTGAAGGGAGACGAAAATTTAATAGTAATGGGTGACTGGAATTCGAGTGTAGGAAAAGGGAGAGAAGGAAACATAGTAGGTGAATATGGATTGGGGCTAAGAAATGAAAGAGGAAGCCGCCTAGTAGAATTTTGCACAGAGCATAACTTAATCATAGCTAACACTTGGTTTAAGAATCATGAAAGAAGGTTGTATACGTGGAAGAACCCTGGAGATACTAAAAGGTATCAGATAGATTATATAATGGTAAGACAGAGATTTAGGAACCAGGTTTTAAGTTGTAAGACATTTCCAGGGGCAGATGTGGACTCTGACCACAATCTATTGGTTATGACCTGTAGATTAAAACTGAAAAAACTGCAAAAATGTGGGAAATTAAGGAGATGGGACCTGGATAAACTGAAAGAACCAGAGGTTGTACAGAGTTTCAGAGAGAGCATAAGGGAACAATTGACAGGAATAGGGGAAAGAAATACAGTAGAAGAAGAATGGGTAGCTCTGAGGGATGTAGTAGTGAAGGCAGCAGAGGATAAAGTAGGTACAAAGACGAGAGCTGCTAGAAATCCTTGGGTAACAGAAGAAATATTGAATTTAATTGATGAAAGGAGAAAATATAAAAATGCAGTAAATGAAGCAGGCAAAAAGGAATACAAACGTCTCAAAAATGAGATCGACAGGAAGTGCAAAATGGCTAAACAGGGATGGTTAGAGGACAAATGTAAGGATGTAGAAGCTTATCTCACTAGGGGTAAGATAGATACTGCCTACAGGAAAATTAAAGAGACCTTTGGAGAGAAGAGAACCACGTGTATGAATATCAAGAGCTCAGATGGCAGCCCAGTTCTAAGCAAAGAAGGGAAGGCAGAAAGGTGGAAGGAGTATATAGAAGGTTTATACAAGGGCGATGTACTTGAGGACAATATTATGGAAATAGAAGAGGATGTAGATGAAGACGAAATGGGAGATACGATACTGCGTGAAGAGTTTGACAGAGCACTGAAAGACCTGAGTCGAAACAAGGCCCCCGGAGTAGACAACATTCCATTAGAACTACTGACGGCCTTGGGAGAGCCAGTCATGACAAAACTCTACCAGCTGGTGAGCAAGATGTATGAGACAGGCGAAATACCCTCAGACTTCAAGAAGAATATAATAATTCCAATCCCAAAGAAAGCAGGTGCTGACAGATGTGAAAATTACCGAACTATCAGTTTAATAAGCCACGGCTGCAAAATACTAACGCGAATTCTTTACAGACGAATGGAAAAACTGGTAGATGCAGACCTCGGGGAGGATCAGTTTGGATTCCGTCGAAATGTTGGAACACGTGAGGCAATACTGACCTTACGACTTATCTTAGAAGAAAGATTAAGAAAAGGCAAACCTACGTTTCTAGCATTTGTAGACTTAGAGAAAGCTTTTGACAATGTTGACTGGAATACTCTTTTTCAAATTCTAAAGGTGGCAGGGGTAAAATACAGGGAGCGAAAGGCTATTTATAATTTGTACAGAAACCAGATGGCAGTAATAAGAGTCGAGGGGCATGAAAGGGAAGCAGTGGTTGGGAAAGGAGTGAGACAGGGTTGTAGCCTCTCCCCGATGTTGTTCAATCTGTATATTGAGCAAGCAGTAAAGGAAACAAAAGAAAAATTTGGAGTAGGTATTAAAATTCATGGAGACGAAGTAAAAACTTTGAGGTTCGCCGATGACATTGTAATTCTGTCAGAGACAGCAAAGGACTTGGAAGAGCAGTTGAACGGAATGGACATTGTCTTGAAAGGAGGATATAAGATGAACATTAACAAAAGCAAAACGAGGATAATGGAATGTAGTCAAATTAAATCGGGTGATGCTGAGGGAATTAGATTAGGAAATGAGACACTTAAAGTAGTAAAGGAGTTTTGCTATTTAGGAAGTAAAATAACTGATGATGGTCGAAGTAGAGAGGATATAAAATGTAGACTGGCAATGGCAAGGAAAGCGTTTCTGAAGAAGAGAAATTTGTTAACATCGAATATAGATTTATGTATCAGGAAGTCGTTTCTGAAAGTATTTGTTTGGAGTGTAGCCATGTATGGAAGTGAAACATGGACGATAACTAGTTTGGACAAGAAGAGAATAGAAGCTTTCGAAATGTGGTGCTACAGAAGAATACTGAAGATAAGGTGGATAGATCACGTAACTAATGAGGAGGTATTGAATAGGATTGGGGAGGGGAGAAGTTTGTGGCACAACTTGACTAGAAGAAGGGATCGGTTGGTAGGACATGTTTTGAGGCACCAAGGGATCACAAATTTAGCATTGGAGGGCAGCGTGGAGGGTAAAAATCGTAGAGGGAGACCGAGAGATGAGTACACTAAGCAGATTCAGAAGGATGTAGGTTGCAGTAGGTACTGGGAGATGAAGCAGCTTGCACAGGATAGAGTAGCATGGAGAGCTGCATCAAACCAGTCTCAGGACTGAAGACAACAACAACAACAAATCAAAGTAGCTGCCACGCTTCTCTAGGAAACTAGGAAAATTGTTCAGATTTCAAATGCGGTTGGTGGGTTGGTGGGGTTGGGGGAGGAGGGTGGGGGTCAGAGAAAACCGTACAGTAGTCAGAGTGCTAGAGATTCGCCACAGTGGTTGACATCGTCCGTCGCACTTGCCAACGTAATGATAGCACGTTTATGGCTTGCAGTTCATAATATCGAAAACCGGCACATGTGACGTTTGGCGTCAGTCAAACCTTATTCTTGCGACGTGACGGAATTAACAGCAAGGTGGGACTCATCATGTCTGACACCGCGATAATTGAATCAGTGCATGCTGTTTATCTAGCATGGCGACAGACTGCTGCCCAATGGTCCCTTCAACAAGGAACGAAAAACCACAGTAAATGAATGAGAAACAAATGAGACACGACTGAGCAACAAATGAGTGCGAGTCCAGTGTCTCTGACCGTTTTATATCCTCAGTAATTGGCTTCCACAGCTAAAAACATATTCCGCAGTGCCAACCCGACAAGGAAACCGTAGTTACCTAACTTGTTAGTCTTTATAGTGGGGTCGGGGACTTTTGTATCTCCATAGTTACCATTGCGTTAGCAAAGCCAACAAGCATGAGTTTTCGTGTAGTTCTAAAAAAAAAATTGACAAATATAGCCAATTTAGTGTCAGTTCCTCTCTAAATTGTGTTGCCGTGTGGCTGCGGCGCCAACACATAGCTGCGCAGAGCTTCGGCAAGCGAGTCCGCCTGCCAGAGTGGCCGAGCTGTGCTAGGCGCTACAGACTGGAGCCACGCGACCGCTACGGTCGCAGGTTCGAATCCTGCCAAGGGCATGGATGTGTGTGCTGTCCTTAGGTTAGTTAGATTGAAGTAGTTCTAATTTCTAGGGACTGATGACCTTAGAAGTTAAGTGCCATAGTGCTCAGAGCCATTTGAACCATTTGAACCAAGCGAGTGCGGCAGAGTTGATGGTTCAAATGGCTCTGAGCACTGTGAGACTTAACTCCTGAGGTCATCAGTCTGCTAGAACTTAGAACTACTTAAAACTAACTAACCTAAGGATATCACACACATCCATGCCGGAGGCAGGATTCGAACCTGCGACCGTGGCAGCAGCACGGTTCCAGACTGTAGCGCCCAGAACCGGTCGGCCACTCTGGCAGTACAGGGGCCCGCCGACAATCGTTCGTGCTCTCAGCTGTACCGAAATCAATGAAGACGAACTGCGAGAAAAGTGACAGGGCTCAACGGAGTAAATACCATACATTGTATTTCTGATAGCAATGCTGCTAGATCTCCACCATTTGAAATTTATGAGTGGCATTGTAAGGTATTCGGAATTGCAGAATATGATATATTAGGTATTCAAGTGGATTTCTTTGAGAATTATGTGTTCATCAAATTCAAAGATGCTGAAAATTGTGACATACCTCTGACTGCAGGTGGCAATACTAGAAAATTCAAGCGTCTTGACGGATATGTTAGTAATGTTGCTGTATTGCATGAAGGTTACAGAACCTGCTATATAAAAGTTTATAACGTGTGTCTTGAATGCCCGTAGGAGGTGGCAGTATACGTCACTGTTTTGAAAACTGAAAATGAAAAGTTATCTGGCAATTTCGATGTCAAATCGATAGTGGTGTACAAAACGTTCGGATGGAATTAAAAAGAGGCTTTTCATCTTACGCATAAATTGCGGGAAATAGACTATTTATAACATACAGTGGGCAACCGCAGACATATTTCATTTGTCATTCTACTGGCCGTCTGCGGCCAGAAGATTATCGATGCAGCTCCCTACGGAAAGAAACGATACTTCAACGGATATAAGTGACATCCTCAGTAGTTATACGGAAGTAGCGAACAGCGTTGTAGCGTACACGTCGCTGCCACCAGCTACCACGACTGTTACTGTAAGGTATGGACATCTAAACCTGCACAGGAAATGGTAACGAAAATTCAAAAACTACTAGCAGAAATCTACAAATCACACGGCGTTCAGTAGAGAGCCCATCTATCACTGCAAACCTTACAGAAATTCAGTCCAAAGCCGAAGAAGAGACATCCAATGAAACGAAATCATATCCTTATGTCGAAAATATTGGACGAAACTCTTAGGGAACTAAGACATGTGATGAAAGCGAACCACAGACGAGTAAGCGAATCGAAAATACAGCAGACAAACCGAGCAGGAGAAAACAAAAGCGGGTGGTCATAAACACTGTGGCCTCTGCAGTTAAAGATGATACCGCTGAACAGTCTGTTACAGAATCGTGTAAGATGAAAGACTTTACCCACGGACAGGCTGATAGAGAATCAAGTCAAATTCTATCAGGCAAACGACAGAATCAAGATCTCCATCATTTGAAAGGGAAAACAAAATCTGAAGGCCGATATGCTAAGAATTCTGTACAAGCATCTGATTTTGACATTGTTCACTTATACAGTTCCAGCGATTAGGGTAGTGTTAAAACAATGGAACAGGCAGACTATATAGATGATGAGTTATTCGCATAGCTTAACAATATTCTAGATGGCTCACTGTCATACCCTCTGGAACATTTTCACTCTTAACAAATATATCCTATGTTAATTAAATAGTTGCTGTGAACAACTTCTTTAAGGACATTAAGTTTCATATACTCGTAGATTTAGCACAAGCCACAAGCGGAGCAGTTAATCAAATTGTTGACTTCACACTAATTTCTAACATCGACCCAGATACTCGATTTGGTATCACCATTTTAATACGTAGAGACATTGAAATAAAGAATGTAGAATTTTTACCAAGTGGACGTGGAATCGCTTGTACCATTCACAATGTAACTCTTTTGGACGCTTATGCTCTATCCGGTAGTGAACACAAAGCCAATGGAAGCCGTTTCTTTTGCCTAGAAGTTTGACAGTTGCTGCATAAAAATGATAATGAACCTGTCATCGGTGGCGATTTTTACTGTGTAGTCAGTAATGATGATCAAAAACCAATTCAAAACAAGTATAATAAACTTAAAGCTATGGTTGACAGTTACGATATTGAAAACATTTGATGAATTCTGAATCCCAACAAAACAATTAAAATCGGTTTTGGTATCAGTTTCACGAACGTAATTCAGAATATTTTGGGCAACGTAGTGTCATAAGTCACTGTAAATGGTAGATTAAGTAAGAAAAGTCATATCAAAAGATAAGTCATATCAAAATATAAGTCAGACAAGGCAGTCCATTATCTAAGACGTTACATGCTATAGCTTTAGATCCTCTCTTCTGTACCATATTTTGTGTCAAAGAATTTCAGTAGTAAATGAATGGCTCAAAACTAGAGCTTACTCCTATGCCTTAGTTGTTTTCACGGAAAATTCTTGAGATGTTGACATCTTACATAACATCCTCCGACGCTACGAAAAAGCTACAAGTGCTGTGGTTAACGCCAGAAAGATTGTGATGCCATCAATTGCAAATAATACATGGAGTATGTACTGGAACTGCTTTACTGTCAAAAACCAATACCAAGTGTGAGGCGTCATTGTGCCAAATAACCCACAAAGAATGGAGGCTCTCAATTGGAACACCATTTATATAGTTTTTGGACATAGATCGACGTATAACTTACAGTGTCTGGCTTACTCACGGGATAAACACGAGAAAGTAACTCGTCATAGTAAATAGAGACTTAAGTACGCCAACTGTCACAAGATTCTAATATCTAAAGCTTACGATAATGCGAAGTCTAAAGAAGTGACTCAATAGACAATTTCTTGCAGATTCCGTACAAAAGACTGTAATGTGAATTTATTGCAATGTACACTTAAGAGGCAAAGAAACAAAGAATCTGATACATCTGCCTAATATCGTGTTCATCCTCCGTGAGCACGCAGAAATGCCGCAACACGACGTGGCATGGACGACACTAATGTCTGATTTACTGCTGGAGAGAACTGACACAATGAAACCAGCAGCGCTGTCCATAAACCCGTAAGAGTACAGGGGAGTGGAGATCTCTTCTGAGCATCACATTGCAAGGCATCCCAGATATCCTCAATAATGTGTATGTCTGGGGGTTTTGGTGGACATCGGAAATGTTTACACTCAGATGAGTGTTCCTTGGACCCACTCTGCAGCAATTTAGGACGTGTGGGCTGTCGCATTGTCCTGCTGGAATTACTCACGCCTCGGAGTACAAAATGGGCATGAACAGATGCAGGTGACCAGACAGGATGCTTACGAACGTGTCATCTGTCAAAGTCGTATCTTGATGTGTCAGGGGTCCCATATCACTCTAGTTGCACACGCCCCACACCGTTACAGAGCTTCCACCAGATTGATCAGTCCCATGCTGACATGCAGTGTCCGTGGGTTTACGAGGTTGTCTCCATATCCGTGCACGGCAATCCGCTCGATACAATTTTAAACTAGACTCGTCCGACCAGGCAACATGTTTCCAGTCATCAACAGTCCAACATCGATGTTTACGGGCCTTGTAAAGCTTCCTTACGTGCAGTCATCAATGGTACACGAGTGGGCCTTCGGCTCTGAAAGTTCATATCGACGATGTTTCGTTGAATGATTCGCACGCTGTCACTTGTTAGTGGCCCAGCACTGAAACCTGCAGCAATATGCGTAAGGGTTGCGCAACTGTCTTGGTGAACGACTATGTCTAGTCGTCGTTCATCCCGTTTTGCATAATCTTATTCCGCCCGCAATGATGACGGGGATTTGATGTTTTACTATATTCCTGATATTCGCGGTACACACGTGAAATGGTCATAGGGAAAATTTCTCAATTCTTCGATACCTCAGAGATGCTGTGTCCCATCGTACCTGCACAGACTATAACATCACGTTCAAACTCACTTAAATCTTGATAACCTGCCACTGTAGCAGCAGTAACCGATCTAACAACTACTCCAGACACTTCTTGCCTTCTACAGGTATTGACGACCGCAGGGCCGTCTTCTGCCTGTTTACGTATCTCTGTATTTGAATAGGCATCCCTGTATCAGTTTCTTTGGCGCTTCATTCTTTGAAATAAGTTTGTTGCCTGTTTTATGTGAAACTATTGAATGTTAATAAAAAGAAAAGAAAAGAAAGAGATGCCAACGCTCGTGGGCCACGATCAAAATTGAACAGAAACATATTTTCTTACCACCCAATGGCGTTTTAAAATTTTTAATAAAAGTGTTTTATAGTAATTACGCAAGTGTTTTGACGTCACTGTCTGGTGGTCATATCCTCACACAACTCATTGCAACTATCGTAAAGTGGTGCATAATCCGTTTACTGGAGGAAATTCGCAGATTACATTAACGTGATTCCTCAATCAATAACATTAGTAGAAACAAGTAATCTATAAAGATGTAATTACTCTGCGAGGGAAAGCAGAAACTAGCGATGTAGTTTCCAGTGAGGGCAACAGCAGTTGAAGTAGTCCTTGTTTCTGAAATAAGCCGCTTTCGTCTGTACATGAAATATTACTGGAAAAATGACAAATTAATAAAAATAACTGAAAAATATTCTGCACTACTAGCAAAACTGTTCAACACGTTACAAAGAATTTCATAAGTGTAAATATGCACAAATCCAAATAGGCAGGTTGCTCTTTCGACATAAACTAATGACAAAAACAAATACATATTTCTGACTTCTGGAGATAACTGCACAGCACATACTTCTTCAAGTAGTTCCTGTGTTTTTCTAAGAGTGCGCCATCCCTCCATTCACTCCTTTCTCATTCATTTGTTAATCACCGAGCAAGGTAGTGCAGTGGTTTGCACACTAGTCTCTCATTTAGGAGGGCGACGGTTCAAATCCTCGTCCGGAAAACCAAATTGAGTACTTACATGATTCCCACAAATAGCGCCAGGAGGACACTTCGTCAGTTCCTTTGAAAGCGCACAGTAGATAGTCTTCCCTACCGTTCCCCACCCTTCCCTTGGCACCCCTGGCCTACGGATAGCGTCTTTGATAGCAATCAAAACGTCCTCGGTCCTGTGTTCGAAGCCTGTCACCGCTTAAATTTTGAATAAATATCAGCAGCAATGGCGGTCGAAGGCTTCCAGCCCTAAGAAGTCACTCTCATTCGGCCAACGTCCTTGTCAAAGTGGACGGAAGAGCGGATAAAGCTTCAAGGGACTCTTTTGTCCTTGGGGTGGGAAACAGCCCCTAAAGGGGAAAGAAGCTCCAATGATCAGTGGCATTAGGTTGCAGAAGGCAGTGGAAAACAAGACGAAATGTGTATCCAAGGGACATCAAGCCTGCCTGTAACTTCAAAAGTGTTATGATGAACTCTCAATTGGCAAAAGTTTCCGGAATAGTTCCCTATTCGGATCTACAGGAGGAACTGACAATGAGGAGGTAGCCATGAAAAAAATGAATAACTGACGAAAGGATAATGTTTTACGAGTCAGGAATCTGAACATGGTAGGGAAGCTAGAATATGTGAGCAGCGAAATGCTAAGGCTCAATCTAGGTATAGTTGCGATCAGTGAAGTGAAATGGACGGAAGGCAAGGATTTCTGGTCAGACGAGTATAGGGTAATATCAACAGCAGCAGAAAATGGTATAACGGGAGTAGAATTCATTATGAATAAGAAATTAGAACAGAGTGAGTTACTGTCAACAGTTCAGTGATAGGGTTATTCTCATCAGAATCCACCGCTAATAACAGTGCAGGTATATACGCCGACTCCGTAAGCAGTAGATGAAGAGGCAGGGAAAGTATATGAGGACATAGAACGGATAAATCTGTAAGTAAAGAGAGGTGAAAATCTGATGTTGACTTGAGGCTATAATGCGGTTTTAGGGGTTGAGAAGAATGAAGTGTTACGTGTCAATATAGGCTTGCTATTAGGAATGAGAGATGAGAAAAATTAATTGAGTTCTGTAATAAATTTAGGCTAGTAGTATCCAATATTCTGATCAAGAATCACAAGAGGAGGAGGTATAATTAGAAAAATCCGGGAGAAAATGGAAGATGTCAGACTACATAATGATCACAGATTGAAGTATTAAGAAATAAAGAGGTATGTTTTAAGTTCTCTGAGGTTACAGACGTTGCAATAAGGAGTAGCTTAGTAGGCAGTATAGTTGACAAGGAATGAACGCCTATAAAGAGGGCACTCACAGAAGTTGGAAAGAAAACTTTATGACTAAAGAAGACAACTGCGAAGAACCTATGAGTAACATATGGAATAACATCAGCTGATCGACGACAAAAAGGAAAGTACAAAAAAGTTCAGGAAAATTCAGAAATACAAGGCATTTAGGTAAGCAAAAATAGGAAGTGCAGAGAAGTAAAGGCGAAATGGCTGCATGAAACTCTTGGAGAAATCGAAAAAGAAGTCACTGTCGAAATGAGTATAAGGAAGTCAAAACAACCTTCGGTGAAATTAAAATCGAGGACAGTAACAATAAGAGTTCATTGGGAATTCCACCACTAAATACAGAACGACCACTTATTACGTGAGAAGAAAGGAAACTGAAGTCCACAGATAACAGATAGGGAATCCAATATTGGAATCAAGAAACAGAATTTAAAAGAGCTTTGGAAGACTTAAGAACAAATAAGGAAGGATGGATAGATAGCATTCTATTGGAGATTCTAAAATTGGGTGGGGGGGGCAGAAGTGGCAACAAAACAACTATTCACATCAATCTAGAATATCTGGGCTGGGTGATATACATTTAGACCTTGAGAAGAACATCATCCACACAGTTCCGATGATAGCAAGAGCCGACAAGTGCGAGAATTATCGGAAGATCAGCTTCACAGGTTATGCATCAAAGTTGCTGACAAGAATGATATACAGAAGGATGGAAAAGCAAACAGAGGATATGTTAGGTGACGATCAGCTTGGTTTTAGGGAAAGGAAAGGCACCTGAGGTGCAGCTGTGCCGTTGCAGTTTGTAATGGAAACAAGACTGAAGAAAGACACGTTCATTGGATCTGTCGACCTGCAAAAAGTGTCCGACAATATAAAATGGTAATTTTTTTCAAAATTCTAAGGAAAAAGGGATAAGCTGCAGGGAAAGACAGGTAATACACAATGTATACAAGAAACGAGAGGGAATAATAAAGAGTGGAAGACCAAGAACGACGTGCTCGATTTAAAGAGAGTGTAAGACAAGGAAGAAGTCTCTCTTCCCCACTGTTCAATCTATGCATCGAAGAAGCAACGAAGGAAATAGAAGAACGTTTAAAGAGTGGAATTAAAATTCAGGTTGAAAGGGTATCAATAATAAGATTCGCTGGTAACTTTGTAATCCTCAATGGAATTTAAGAAGGATTCCAGGCTGTGTTGCATGGAATGAACAGTCTAATGAATACAGAATATGGACTGAGAGTAGATCGCAGAAAGCCAAAGTAATGAGAAGCAGACGAAAGTTAACATTAGAAATGTGTATGAGTAAGTAGACGCCGTTAAGGATTTCTGCTACCTGGTCAGCAAGATAACTAATGACAGGCGGAACAAGGATGACATATAAAGTGACTAGCACTGGTGAAAGAGGCATTCCTGGGCAAGAGAAGTTTGCTAGTATCACAAGTAGGTCTTAACTTGAGAAAGAAATATCTGGGAATATGTGTTTGGAGCAGAGTTTTGTATGGTAGCGAGACATGGACTAGGGGGAAACTATAATAGAAGAGAATCGAAGCATTGGAGATGTGGCGTCTCAAAAAATGTCGAAAATTAGATGGACTGATAGGGCAGGGAAAGAGGATCTTCTCCGCAGAATCGGCGAGAAATAGGACATATGGGAAACACTGACAAGAAGGAGAGACAAGATAACAGGACATCTGTTAAGGTATTTGGGGATAAGTTCCATGGCACTACAGTTAGCTGTAGAGGATAAAATCTGTAGAAGACGACAGATGTTGGAATATATCCAGAAAATAATTGAGGACCTAGAGTGCAGTTTTTACTCTCAGATGAAGAGGTTGGCTCAGGAGAGATAGCCGTGAAGGGACTCTACAAACCACTCAGAAGATTCGTGGCTCGAAGAAAATAAAAAATAAAAAATAAAATAAAATAAAATAAAAGGTAATAGTAATCCTTCACTTATCCAATCCATTTCTAATGTCCTCCTTATTGAAGGAATGTTAACGAGTACTCTTCCTTCCATTCTTTACTTCTTAATCGTGCTCCATAGATCTCATGCAGAATGAGAATCTTCGGAACGTGGAGCGTGTCAAAGCGGACATTTACAAAAGTGAAGCAGCTATTTAAACTTAGTGGCCCTCCCACACTGGGATGCCACGGTAGCTCAGCTGGCAGATATGAAAGACACAACGCATGGGAAGCAGTGGATCGGTGATACTCCTCCCCATTTTACGGTAGCATTCAAACTACAATGACGGCAAAAAATCAGAACTCCAAAAATAGTTAATGTCGATTAATGAAGTATCGTGAATACATTCTGAGATCATAGGTTAATGTAAGCGTGAGATAAGGCACAGCAGATGTGAAATGCTGGTACGTTAATAACACGTGTAACAGCAAGAATGTTGAATGCAAGCACGCAGATTTGTATACACTGTGTTGTGCCAACTGTCAGTTTGTTGGATTGAGTCCCATGCCTGCTGGAGTTGTCGCCCGATGATGCCCCACATGTAGTCTATTGGAGGCAGATCCGGTGATCGAGCAGGCGAAGGCAACATGTCGACTCCCTGTAGAAGAAGTTGGGCTACAATAGCAATATCTGCCAGTGCTTTATCTTCTTCAAAAATACCTGCTGGACTTCTGTTCACGAATAGCAGCACAATAGGTCAAATCATCAGACTGGTGTAGAGTTTTGGAGTCCGGGTGCGAGGGTTAACCATTAGACGGCTCCTGTTCTCACACGAAATCGCACCCCTGACCATAACTCCAGTTATAGGACCAGTGCCCCGTCAACATGCCTCCTTCTGACTGATTAACGGTCTTCACTGGCACCGAGGCAAAATCTTCTTCAATGAGAAAACACAACAGGACTCCGTCCTACCCTCCAATGAACTATCGCTTGACACTACGGAAGTCAAAAATCGTGGTGGTTTGGGATCAGTGAAATGCATACTACAGGTACTACAGGGCGTCTGGCTCGGAGATGTCCTTGAAATAACCGATTTGTAATGGTTCGTTGTGTCACTGTGGAGTAAACTGCCCTCCAGGTTGCTGATACACATAAAGTACAATGGCACAGAGTCATCCGCCGAACACGATTGTCTTCCCTCATGGTACTGCCACTCGGCCGTCAAGAGCCCCGTCTTCTTGCGGCCGTATATTCACTTGACCACCGCTATCAGCAATCATGTACGGTCGCTATATTCCTGCCAAGTCTTTCTGCCATATCGCAGAACGAACATACGGCTTCTCGTAGCTTCTCGTAGTCCAATTATACGACCTCGCCCAAAGTCTGTGAGGTGCTGAAAATTTCATCTTTGTCACCTTAAAGGCTTTCTTGACTAACATCAACTTACCATGTCAGATCTCGAAGATTACTAAAGCTCAAGACCGTTACCACGTCCATTGAAAAGTACCTGATTTGCATTTTCAGAGTGATTCTACTAGTGCCACGCTTCTGCGACTGACGACAAATCTGAACAGATATCTCTCAGATGTAGAAACACGGCTACCAATTTTCGGTTTGTCGCTCAACTCCTTCTTGGCTTCCGATTTTTCTCCGTCAGTGAATTTGTAATAACGTACATTCAGGACACTGACCGGATGGAGAACGTGGAAATTTTCAAACTCATTTTTCTCATAGTCTGTTCCTGATGCTTCGCCCCAATCACAGACAACGTACACTACAATCTGGAATATGGAGGTTTCCCTAAAATACTAATTCCATATCGAAATACCACAGCTACATTACCTCCTGTACCGAAGAGGGAAGATCATCGTGTTCGGCAATGGACTCTGTCGCATTGTGTTCATATGCAGCACCAATCTGGCAACTGTTTTGCACCACAGTGACATAAAGAACGTTTACAAATCGGTTACTTCAATGCCATCTCCGAGCAAGTGACGCTAATGGGTCCGATGTGGTAGAATTGTTTCTAAAGAAATATGATAGATAAAGAGATGAGGTGGGTTTGCCAAATTTTTCTAAGGTTTGAATTTGAGTATTTTTCAAATAAAAACTGAGATCTCACATCCGCATGCACAGTACAGTTGCACCGAAAACAGTTCCATGTCACTGCAAACAACTAATTATTATTTACTTAGTAGCAGGTCTAAAATCTTTTTTTCTTGCGAAATGGCATTCCTTGAAGCAGTTCATCTCGAAGGATCTCTAACCTTCCATGTGAACATACTGTCATTCTCACGACAGAGCGAGGTGGCGCAGTGTTTAAAACACTGAATTCGCATTCGGGAGGACGACGGTTCAATCCAGCGTCCGGCCATCCCTATTCAGGTTTTCCGAAATTTCCCTAAATCGCTTCAGGCAAATGCCGGGACGGTTCCTTTGAAAAGACACGGCCGGCTTCCTTCTCCTTCTTCCCCTAATCCGATGAGACCGATGACCTCGCTGTCTGGTCTTTTCCAACAAATCAACCCAACCCCCAACATTCTCACGAAATTGAAAAACCTAACACTGTAATTTCTTACATCACTGTAAAGAATGCGACTAACCAGTTTATGTCAGAACTAGCAGTGAACGGATGTAGCCAGAACAGTTTCATTTTCTGCATTGTCTTTTTATATCGATACCGCACACACTGCATCTATCTCTCCTACGTGCATTTCGATACTAACAGTGAATGCAGGCTGAAGAAATTCCTTCAGACACCCTTCTCGCAGTGGTCCTGACAGATCACAGTGTTGCCAACAGAAATACAGTGGTGTCCCAGTGGGGCAGGGATCTAAATTGTACACTGTATCATAGTAATTCATTATCGTTGCGCTAAATACTATTTGTGCTATCACTGTCTAAAAGTAAACGAACTAAATCTCAAATACAGATACTAGCGACTTATAAAACTACGAATCGAATAACCACAATTTGTGTATCGAGTACATGCAAATTAAGAGATCACGACAAAGTAATTTGCGAATCTCCCCCAGAAGACTGATTACGATCGACTTTCTGAACGTTTCAGCGAGTTGTCTGCGGATATGACCACCAGACAGTTATCTCGGAACAGTTGCGAAGTTACAAAACATATTATTAAAAATCATAATACATCACAATGGGTATTAGGAAAATGTGCTTCTGTTCAACTTTAATCGTGGCCCACGCGTGTGAGGGCGCCTAGACAACAAATTCCTTTTCAAAATACTTATATACACTGAAGTGCCAAAGAAAAAGGTAAAAGTATTCGTTATCATATACAAAGAGATGTGAACAGGGCGTAGATGGCGTCGCGGTAGGCAACGCCTGTGTACGCCAAGTGTCTGGCGCAGTTAGATCGGTTACTGCTGCTGCAATGGCAGGTTATCAAGATTTAAGAGACTTTGAACGTGGCGCTACAGTCGGAACACGAGCAATGGGACACAGCATCTACGAGGTAGCGATGAAGTGGGGACTTTCCCATGCGACCATTTCACGAATGTGCCGTGAATATAAGGAACTCAGAAAAACATCAAATCTCTGGCATCGCTGCAGCCGGAAAATAATCCTGCAAGATCGGGACCAACGACAACTGAGGAGAATCGTTGAATGTGACTTAAGTGCAACCCTTCTGCAAATTGCTGCAGGTTTCAATGATGGGTAATTAAAACGTGTCAGAGTATTAACCTTTCAACGAAACATCATCGATATGGGCTTTCAGAGCTGAAGGTCCACTTGTTGACTGCACGACGCAAAGCTTTACGCCTCGCCTGGACCCGTCAATACCGACATTGCTCTGTTGATGAATGGAAACACGTTGACTGGCCGTACGAGTCTCGTTTCAAACTGTATCGACCGGATGGACGTGTACGGGTATGCAGCCAACCTCACGAATCCATGGGTCCTGCATATAAGCAGGAGACTCTTGAGACTGGTGGAAGTTCTGCAATACTGTGGGGTGTGTACAGCCTGATACGTCTAGATACTCTAAACATTCATGGTGGTGTCTGTTTGTTCTATATCGTGTCTCCCTACCACTTTCGCGCAACGACGCTCTGAGCGTGTTTTTTTAGGGAATTAACTAGTTTGAACCTGGGACCTGTTGCTGGTAAGGAGACGCCAGACCACACATGATATGTAGAATTCAGAAGAGTTCAGTGAGACTAGCGATGATATAACCAAATACTAAATAATCTCAGCTTCAGATCCACTGCGCTCCGTGTAAAAGAATCGTAATACTAACTAAATTTAGTGGAATGGGTTCAAGGCTTTCCTATTTTTAGTTAGCTGGTAAAATAACATCGAAAAAACAGTTAAGTTTACCATTGGAAATTTTATTCTACTCACAAAACATCGTTTACAAATTGCAATATTGATAAAAGGAAATGTTTTAATACAGGATGGTAAAAACCAACTGCGTTCAACAAAAATGTGAACGAATATTCCCTAAATGGGTTTCCAAGTTCTACAATCGATCGAAGGATGACCTATGCCATATCACATCTATAATCTAGGTTTAAATTAAGTTTCACAAAAGAGAAAACTATCAAAATGGTCTACACTGACCCTCAATTATCTTTAATTACTTATTTAACTTGTGGTAAATTACAGTGGCTGATGTGGCTTCTCAATAACTATATAAAAGAAAAATCATCGCGTTTCAGATCTTTTCTTCAAGTGGCAAATGTGAACAACATGAGTTTTAATTAACGACCGACACTAGTATTACGCAAAAAGAGGGTGTAACAGATGAGAGTTCTGCAGTTCTGAGTGAAGCCTTATCCGCTCAAAAATGCGGCATCGCGTGCGTTCATTACCTTGTCGGTGTTTAGGCAGCGTCAGGGCGGCAGCGGCCGGCGCAGTAGCCATCCAGCTCGCCGTCTCGGAACCAACTCCCTTCTAACTTCTCCTTACTACAATTTACCGAAGTTAGTTTAAAAAAAACTATCTGGCTATGTTTTCATATGACCAATCAGGGTCTCAACGTTAACCTTAAGCTCCGCCTACAAAAATTCTGTCTATCCAATGAGAAACGTTATACTTTTCGTGGTGGGGCAATGTTTTTTAAAGTTTGCAACGTAACACAGACGCTAAAAAGTCTCACGCTAAAACCTGCAGCTGGTGTGGTCGTTTTAGCGTTATCGTGAGATCTATACTGTTCTTCTGGAGGGCTCTATCTTTTAACATGGGCAGGAGGATTATCCTAATGTAACAGAGACGCGAAAAAGCCTCACGCTAAAACGTGCGGGTTGTGTAGTCGTACAGGTAGGCTCGCGGCGTGGGTGCCCAGCCCCTCCCTTACCGTAGGGCCTTCTAGCTTAACACGGTTCTGCTCTCGGCTTCTGTTCTAGTTTCTCCCCTGGGAACTGCGTCTGCCTCACGGTGGGAAGGTACGACATGCATTTAGGCATTCTTGTGTTAGTCTGTGGTATTCCATTTGCTCACTCGTTATTCGTATTACTTTGGTTAATTTAATGTCACGATTTATTCGGAGCTATATGACATACTACTGGATTTGCTCATCATGTCAGGGTTTTCATGGAAGGTGTTGGATTTGCCTGACACCTTACAATACGACTCATAGAGCTGATACGTACGTAATTACCCTGTCTGATCACCTGCTTCCATTTATGTCCTTTATGCATCCGACGGACTTGGGCAGTTCCAGCAGGACAATGCGACATCCCACACGTCCAGAAAAGCTACGGAGTGGCCACAGGAACATACTTCTGAGTTTAAACACTTCCGCTTGCCACCAAATTTAGCATTTTATGTACTTCACGCATGCGCCTGCGCGGTCTTAAATAGAAGAGATTAGTGTACAGTGTCCTGACAGAAAGTTACAAACATCTGGAAATTCGCTCGAAATTTCATGGAACGTACTAGCTATTTATATTACACTATCTCAGGCCCCGCTGCTTGGCTCGCATGGACTGTATGGCCTACAGAGTTTTTTTTTCATCGAAGTTTTATGTTATTGCCAAGTGACAACACCTTCTAAGCTTTTCACGCTAATTAATGCCATATAAGTACGGCCTCCCCAAAGATACTTCTGACCTAAAAGCGATTGCTGTAGCTGGAGTCCAAAGTTGTAGTTGTTTTATGTCTGTTCTGTCTGTGAAAATATTTCCGTAGCAACTTTCACCCCTTAACAAATATGGATTCGTATGATGTCCTTAGTTTAGTTAGGTTTAAGTAGTTCTAAGTTCTAGGGGACTGATGACCTTCGCTGTTAGGTCCCACAGTGCTCAGAGCCATTTGCACGTCAACAAATATTTCTTTATCCATCCGACAGGTCAAATATCAATTTTCATAAAATTAGCTTTATTTTTTTAAAGTAACGAAGTTTTTGTAAAACATTTTCACCCCGTATTGCACACCTTAGCGACATACTTTCAAAAAGCCTTTTCCCCTATTTCATGCCCTTACGAATGGAATTTAGAACAATCTCTTCTTAAACGCCGTTCGCAGTATAAGATCCGCACAATCTCTGAACGTCACGTTCCCATCCTTAGCGGTCTGTGCTGGGCGATGATGAGTCAGTGAATCAATCTCACCCTATTTCAGTCCCTTTTGGTTGAGTTTCATAAACCAGTGAAACTCAAATTTTTTCATCCCTAACAGAGAAGCCAAACACCAGTTTTCAAGGATGTAGCTTTAAAACTGCTTTCGGTATGAAATATTTTTAGAAAAGTATTCATCGACTTAGTCATTCCCTTAGGGACTGAATTTCCAAAAACAGTAACATTTGTATGTTTTATTTCTAACAGAGAAACCAAATAGAAATTTTCAGAACTTTGGCTTCAAAAATGTTTGCACAATGAAATTTCATAAGAATATTCATCCCCCTTTTCACCGACAAAGACGGTGAATTTTCAAAAAACAGTGAAATACAATTTTTTTTGTAACTGAGAAAACAAATTTAAATTTTCATAGAATTACCTTTAAAATGCCTTCATAGTAAAATATTATCATAAAAATCTCATACCCTATTTCACCCCCTTAGGCGTTGAATTTCCAAAAACACAGAAACAGGTATTTTATATTAGTAACCGAGAAGTCAAATACCAGTGTTCATTGATGTAGTCTTAGAAACGCTTTGGTTGTTCTTTAAGAATCATGTATTTTCGAAACAAGCTCTCACTCACTGTTTCACATCCATACTGTTAAATGTCCAAAAACGCCGATATACGTATTTCTTAATGTCTGACCAAGAAGCCAAATGCCAATTTTAGTAGGTTTATTTCAAAATTTCCTTAATAGCGACATTTTCAGAAAAAAACCTTTCGCTCCCTATTTCACTCCCTTAGGACTGGAATTTCGAAAAATTCTTTCTTAAACGACTCTTACAGTATAAGGTTCACACGTTCTCCAAGTTTCAAGTTTCTGCCCTTTGGGGTTTCGGCTGGGAAGTGATGGGTCACTTGGTCAGTCAGTAAGTCAGGACATTGTCTTTTTATATAGAGATGTCGCTAAATATATGTATTGTAGACCACTGAAAAAGATTATGGACGACATTTAAATAATGCTTAGTGACAGATGCTTTGTGTCTTTACTTAGAAGTCACAGTTTTATTAATATATCAGGAGCTATCGAATGTAATTATTCAAGACGAATATAACGTCTATATATTATAAAGGTCGTCTTGTCTTCAGAACCGTGCTGCATGTTGTTCGTCTGGAAGAAGCTGCACTACACCGAAGCTGTAAGGAACTTTGTCCACGGGTGTATTACTTAAGCCTTTCTTCGCGCCTGACTAAATTTTTCAGAAGGCGCCACCCACATAACTCCTGACACATAATTAGTCGCTAAGCTTTCCGTTAGCAGACGCTGTCTGTCTTTCTCTCTCTCTATCTCTCTTTCTCTCTCTCTCTCTCTCTCTCTCTCTCTCTCTCCCTCCTCTGGGACAGACAGCGTTTTTATGAGCTACTCTCCACCGAGGAAAATTATTTCCTGAAAAGATTTAATGGCTTTATATTTCAACTTGCCCAATTTATAACGCCTTAATTAAGATTTATCTTGTTGCCAGAATAGAGCCGGAGGTCATTTTATTCTTCTATGCGAGGAGCTTGACCCTCTGTCACTAAATCAGGGTCCGCTCGTTGACCTGCAAGACTGTCCTCGGCAAATAATTATTCGCGATCGTCTGGTGGCTGTGGCCGTCCAGTCTAAGAGAATTGTCTGCACTGCGTCATCTTGCGTCCTCGCCTTCCCAGCACTCTAGATGCCATTCACATAATGAGACACTCCTGAAACCTTTTTTTACTAACTCGTCAGCAACACTGTAAACCTGATTTATTTTTATGTGATTTTTCCATCGTTAACTGTAAAGCGACCAACATTTAATTGCTCATCTGCTTATTCTGCAGTGTGCATCCGGTATTCTGTCAACTTATGTTTTGTTTGGTGGTAAGAGATTATAACCGTGCACTCGAAGCTAAAGTACATGATTTCGTTGTTCCAAATTTGGCAAACAGATATTTTGTGTATGTTCGCATAATTAGCTGTCTCATTTGCAGCAGATCCTGAGCACAGGTTGAAATTGGAACAAATTTTTCTATAAGAATAAATATGATAGTTTTTCTAATTTCTTATTACTTCCATCCATTGTATTTCGGCAACCTCTTCGTTCTTCACGGTCCAGCGACATAAGTTCCTCCCTGCTGGAGAGAAGATTTTTGTTTAAAAATACTTACTTTGAGCATATGTAGCGTTTTATCTTCAACATATAAAATTTTTATTGTTTCATCCTCCTGTCACAAACTAAAGAGTGGCGATATTCAGAATATTACAATACACGCCATGAATAGCTCCTGCTTGGAACAAAGATACAAAAAATCGCTCGCAGTAGAGTAATCGTACAAACAACCGATTTTACATTCAGAACGCCTACATACGCGAATCGGGTGATTCAAAAAGAAATAACAGTCTGGTTTTTTATTATAGACAAACAATCAAAGACAGAAACACATTGCGCATGTCACTGGACGGAGGAAGTTTCAAAGTTTAGAAACAGCTGTGCTGTTGTTTCTTTGTAGCAACACGGCAAATAAAACAAAGAGAATTCATTTCGTGTGTTGGAATTTGCGTGAAGTCAATCCATTGTTCAAATGGAATGTGTATTCGGCAGTCGAATCAGCAAGAAGCCCCTTCTGCACAAACAGAATGACATGTACAAAACTCTAGGAAATTGATTGAAACTGCCGAGGGAAGAGCATTGGACGGCCACGCACGTCTGGTGAAAATGACGAGCGTATCCGAGACGCGTTCACACGGAGACCTCAGAAGACGAAACTTCATGGCAGATTAAAACTGTGTGTCGGACCGAGACTCGAACTCGGGACCCTTTCCTTTCGCGGGCAAGTGCTCTTCCAACTGAGCTACCCAAGCACGACTCACAGCTTTACTTCTACCTTCCAAACTTTACAGAAGCTCTCCTGTTTGGAAGGTAGGAGGCCAGCTACTGGCAGAAGTAAAGTTGTTAGGACGGGGAGTGAGTCGTGCTTGGGTAGCTCAGTTGGTAGAGCACTTGCCTGCGAAAGGAAATGGTCCCGAGTTCGAGTCTCGGTCCGGCATGCAGTTTAGATCTGCCAGGAAGTTCCATATCAGCGCACACTACGCTGCAGAGTGAAAAGATCATTCTGGAAATCCCAGAAGTCCATAAGACGGGAAGACCAGAACTTCAAATATTTCAAACAACGGTGTAGCGTGTTCTAAAAATTACGCCTGCATATGAAGTCCTATAAGTTGTGGTTACTGCAGCAATTGCGCCCTGGAGACCATAACAGAAGATAGGAATTTTGTATTTCAGTTCTCCAGAATATGGTAGAGGATACTTTATCCGAACAACTGTCTTTTCAGACAAAAGGACGTTTCATCTATTGGGTAAAGTAAACCGTCATAATGTAAGAATTCGGGGTCACAATCTCGTGCCGTCGTAGTCGAACATGAAGCAGACCCACCGAAACTGAATGTGTTTTTTGCCGTTTCTATTCACAAAGTTTATGGAGCATTCATTTTTTACGGAGGAAATTGTGACAGGAATGTCATATCTGGATATGCTGGAAAATTGGTTGCTTTCATAAACTTCACGAAGATTCTAATGATTTAATTTTTTTTACACATGACGGGCCCCAGCATTATTTTCATCTTGAGATATGGCGTTATCTTGACAACCCCATCCCACTACGTTGGATTGGAGAAGGTGAAGAACAAGATGTTCATCGCTTTTGGCATCCCAGGTCACTTGCAAATTCTGTGTGTTTGTGTGTGTGTGTATGGGGGGGGGGGGGGGTCTACATAAAGGACTGAGTCATTGTCCCACCTACGGCAGCTGCTCTTCAAGAGCAGAGAAATCGTATTATTGAAGCTGTCGATTCAATAAAGAGGGATCTGTTCAGTCGTGTGTGGAATAAAATGGTCTACTGTTTTGATGTTTATCGAGCAACACATGGTGTTCATGACTATTGTATGATATACTGTCTATGTGAACATAAAATTTTGAATATTATTGTACCCAGTGAGATGCACATTGAGTACATCTGGCCGTCGAACGTCTATGTTTAGCGTGCCGAGGTTAACGTACTGCTGAACCTTCAGAAACGATGCTACTTATGCACACTGTACGTGTGCATCAGCGTGGTATACGCGATCGAACCGCTCTTTGGCGTCACTTGTCGGCTGTATCTGGCTCGGAATCACGAACTGATCAGGTGTAAAATTCCCAAGTTGGCTACATTTAAACGCACATTTCCTCTCTTGTCCATATGATAGTCCTGTTGTTCTGTTTTTATTACACATAAATAAAATTCCAGTATGAGTGAATGTGTTACAAGACTACAAGAAAAGTACCATGTCCAGACAATAAGGACATCAGCTTATGGAAGCTCCATTACTGAGAGTGCGATAAAAATTTACAATACCTCTCCAAATAAGATAAAAATGTTTCATCATTCTCAATTTTTAGTAAAGCTCTGAGATCATTCTTGGTTGATCCCTGTTCCGACTCAGTAGCAAAATCTGTGAAACATGAGAAATACAAAACTTGAAACAGTAAACAGCAGAGTACCTTACTGCAAATAGTGGAAGCTGTCTTGTAGGTAAAACCAATCAAATAAACTCATTCCTCAAGAGAGTTATTTATATTTACATAATATCGGGTATTAATGAGTATACCTCTGCTTATCAGAACCTACTAGAAAAATATGAAGGTGAGTAAAAAACTACTTTGATCTAGCGAGACGCTAACCAGCAGCCAACATCATCTGCATCACTGTCTAATTTTGCAGCTCTACTCATTACACTAAACCGATGGTTGGTAATACATTAACATACTTCTCATGTTACAAGGTTCTGCAAGCTTTAATCGTAGATAGGTTGTTAAGTGACATTTAGTTATAACAAATCGTACCAAGAACAACGCGTTTTCATACTTTCATGATATGGAAGTTCAAAAATGGTTCAAATGGCTCTGAGCACTATGGGACTTAACTGCTGTGGTCATCAGTTCCCTAGAACGTAGAACTACTTAAACCTAACTTACCTAAGGACATCACACACATCCATGCCCGAAGCAGAATTCGAACCTGCGATCCTAGTGGTCGCACGGTTCCAGACTGTAGCGCTTAGAACCACTCGGTCACTCCGCAGGCCAATATGCGAGTAACCACCAAAGTAGTGGAACAAGGGCGGTACGCCCCCACTCTCCATTGTTGCCAAATTTATTCAAGATGGCGGATCTAAGATAGTGGCGATATATCCAGCAAAGTCGCAATGACGTCATGGTGGGAAGTTCAAATTTTGCCACGAAGATATGTCCCTTCAGTCGCACTACCCTCTGTGCCCTCTATGCCTGGCTCAGATGGATAGGGTGTCTGCTCTAAGTAGGAGATCCTGGGTTCCAGTCCTGATCGGGGCAAACATTTACAAGTGTCCCCGTTGATGTATGTCAACACTTGTCGAGAGCTTAGGGTATTGATGTAATTATAACTTCATGTGTGAAATCGGGTGACAACTGTGTTTATCCAAGGAATGCCTCAGTTATGAACTTATACAATCTGGATACTGCAATACATCTTGGATTGGAGAGATTGCACCGTTGGTTGCTGAGCATAGACTCTGCACACTGATGTTGTGAACATCCTACGTCTGCATAGTGTACATGTTGATGATTTGAAGCAGTGCCTTTGTCTGCACATTAACGCTAAACCGATAGAGAAACAGATTAAATATGCGAGTGAAAAACCTGAGTATTGTGATGCATCCACTAGCTTGAGGGAGAAAAGTGCGGAATTTATTGGATGCCAAAAAGGTGCACATTCAAAGAAGAAGATACAGAAAGAGTTTAATGACTTTTTGAGATACTATATCCTATGTCTGAAATTTAAATAAGTAATGCACTTATATATAATACCAAGCCGTGTTTATGTTTTATTTCATACGACTCTCATTGTAGTCCAAGTATAAAGATTATTAATATCATTATTTTTCAGTGCTACACCGCTTACTCTCAAAATGAATGATAAAAGTTACCCTTCGTGATATCCCTCCATCTGGAAAAGCAAAGCCCAACACAGTCTTCCTATTTGACGATGTTGCTGTGGAAAACCAATACCAAATTCGAAAATATTTCTGTTTTGGTCCTCATATGGGTGCTGATGTATTTTCTCTAAGCCACATATATTGCAGAATTCCGAAACGGTTAGAGATAATGCAAACAGCGTTATAGCCTTCAAACAAGACAATCTGAATTTAAAAAAACGTTTACCAGGCACATGTAGGAAGTGACATGTAGTTCAATGATTTTGTTAAGATATGCTGTGATTGATGGAATCATTCACAGTATGTGTTTCTCGTTATTCATAAAACATGAAAACTGAGTGACTGTATGTACAGGCGAAACTTTCAAGAGTTTCTGCATAAACAGCACGGTAAGAGAGGATAGTACATCAGTATAAGCTGCACCATGGGCAGATTCACGCGCATGTCTAGCTCTCAACCAGAGAGAATGGTTTTTTCAGACAGAACATTAGCCTGTACATGGATGCAAAAATTCAGGCTACTACGCATAAAGTTGGAGGTATGCGCAGGGAACTACAGATGTATGACCAGACTCTTCCGATAATAGGGAATGCGTTAAATAAGTTAGTTAATGAAGTCGGTAAGAAAATAACCGACTTTACTGAAAAGGTCAAGGCGATTTAGGAGAAAATGGGATCCATAATTCCTTTTTATTGAGAAGGGGGGTGGGAGGTAGGGGGAGGGGGCAGACAGACTGTAAGAGGAAGAAGATGAGCGGATATATAAAGCCTCATGCTGCGGAGATGTCTGATTAGTATACGTCGAGATGTCAACGAAGCAGAAAGTGATTCAAGTGGGGAAAGCAGACCGAGAGAAATTACTGTTGCTGAGGTTAGGGCATATGGATCGATAGAAAACACTAATAGAGACCTTTAAAGCAGTTACTGGATCTCTCACGCAGCTCTCAGCAAAAACAAAAACAGCGATAACGATGGTGTTACCACTGACGAATTCATTATTCATCACGATCCTGGTCAGATAGATAGAACATTCGGTGATAGCGTGGGGAGACCGTTCTTGTTGGGAATGACACAATACAAAATTTTGATAGGCGGTTTGGGAGAACACCTGGCTTAATGAATCTTATTTACATAAGATCTACCAAAAAACCTATAAATTATTCAGTTAATGATAGGGAAACGTACCGTGATATGCTGCACATGACTGACGTACATTAGATCGAGGAAAGTCTGAGCAACAAGAAATATAAAACACTACAAAACCAGTTCTTGATGGCGAAAACAGCAACAACAGCAGCTTCAGCAGCGGTGATGGTATTGACATTGAGCATAAAGTAGTGAACAATCAAATTCCGCAGATATTTGTTATGACGACGCCAACGAGTTAATAGATCGACTACGGCTGCTCAGAGTATCAACTGCTGCAAGTAATCTCTGAGCTTAGATAGAGAGGTATCATCGAATAAGTATGGAGACAGTAGTTCGAGAACTGCACAAACTAGCACGCCAATGATACCGTCCTAGGCATGTTATGATTAAAAGTTTGGATGACTTATGGCAAGCTGATCTTGTAGATATGAGGGAATATTCACATGAGAATAATGTATTCAAATATATTTTAATGGTTATTGACAAATACTCAAAATTTGCCTGAGCATTACCTCTTAAAACAAAATGAGTAGAAATGTCGCGTAAGCTTTTGAGCGTTTGCTACAGACAGGGACGAATCGATGCCCAAAAAACATCCAGACCGATCGCGGAGGAGAGTTTTACAATCATTATTTCAAGACTTTGATGCAGCGGTATGGAATACATCACTACTCAACATTCACTCACCTGAAGGCAAGTATCGTGGAGTGTCTGAACAGAACAATAAGGGATCGAATTTCGATGCATTTTAACCTTCGCGGCTCGTACAGATAGACAGATATCTTCCCAGAAATAATAGCTCAGTATAGTCGAAACGGACATAGCAAAATAAAAATGGGACCAATCGGCGTTCATGCTAATGGACTCTGGAAGCTGGTTCCACGCAAACAGATACTTAATGTAGGTGTTTTTCCTATGTATCTCAAAACACTATAGCATTTGAGAAATCATACCTACCCAACTGGTCAACAGGGATATTTATAGTGTCAAGGGTGCAATGAACGAATACTAGAACTTATATCTCGAAGGACAGTAAAGATGAAGAAATTGCAGGCTCATTCTACACCGAAGAGTTGCAGAAAAGCTCAGAACCGGATGTGTTTCTCATGGAGAGAGTCATAAGACGTCGTGTAAATAAAGCACTAGTCAAATGGCTTTGTTTCCCTGCTGCAAAAAGCAATTGGATTGATGCTGACGACTTGCTATATAATGGGGCCACTCAGTCCACAACCACTGCAGTAGCATAACATGAGTTCTAGGAGACGCATTAGAGGAGGTGGTGATATTCTAGACGAACTGCCAGTGGAGTTACAGATCGCTGCATATGACTAATGTGGACCTGGGACAAAGCATCTGAAACGCTTGGCATGAGGTGATAAGGCCGTTAATTTCCTCGACGAAGCATGTATGAAATTCGACATTGCATACGTTGAAAAAGATCTCTCAATTCGTCACATCATAGATAGGATTTTAGCTGATAAGGCTAAGGCGATACGGAGAAGTATGGATATTGGTATAGGTTAACGCAACGCAGCATTTGCAGTTGATAAGACCATCCAACGAAAAATTAAGCTGGTTTAGGAATGACGAATTTCAAGCGAGTTATGAACGCTGCACGTTGCGCACTAAACAAGAAGGACAATGGTGGGAAGCAGAGCTGTTTGAAGAACTGTATTCTGACACCGATATATGCAGCTAAAAATGCACTGAAGCAGAAAGGTGCGGGAAGAAGAAGAAGAGGATTGGTTAAAGCACCTCTAGTTCTACCTCTAACCAAGACGTTTGGAGGTTTTCTTCCATTTCTCATCCCGTCCCTCTCCGCGCTCTCGGTGGTAGGTTCCATCGCAGGTGGTGCTGCAGCTATTGCTCGAGCGATCAAGAACGCGCAAAACTCTCAAATGCAGTTAGAAGAGGTGAGAAGTTGTAGCCGCATGATAGAAGCCGCAGCCATCGGAAAAAGATTATACTTCAAACCGTGCAGGAAAGGGCCTGTTCTATTCATAAATTTAAAAAAGCCAATTTACGGTCCTACAGGTCGACCAGTCATGAGTACAGATCTCATTGAGTTTGTTAGAATCAGATTCAAGATACCAAGATTCTGTGGTGTGTTTATGCGGGATACATTACCGAAGACTATGTGGCAAACTGGTGAATGTGGAATTTTGAATTTAGATGTTGCTGTACTTTCTGGCAACCTCTGAGTATCATATATTATGAAAAATGTGGATACCTTCTACTATTTCGACTCATTTGGTGACCTGCAACCGCTAGAAGAATTACAACGATACTTTATTCACAGAAGATCTGTGCTATCAGGACAGATCGGCGCTATCAGAACTTTAATACCTACCTCTGTGGACATCTGTGCATCATGTTTATCTTGATATTTACAAAGAAGAAGAAGCATTCTATACAAGGAGAAGCTTTAAAAATTTCTTCATCAGTTGAGGTTCAGGTGCCACGTGATACACATTGACGTTAAAAGAACGATCATCTGTCTAGCGTGCAAATTACTTCTCGCCAATTGATTTTAGCATTGGTGAATGAAGTATTGCATTGATTGGAGCGGAGACGTACAACATCATCCCAAATATCACTGAGACTAACGACAAACTGCATCTGAATATTAATGATGAAAAAGACATTGGGGAAATAGAAATGTGTGTATACGATATTGATGATTTAAACGAAGTCTTAAAACAGCCTGGAAAAGGTATTGAGCTACGTGCAAACATCAACATACTTAAATATGAAATAAGGACTGTAAATGTAACGATTGACTTTAACCAGACAGTTTCAGTAGGGCGCCTACAGGATTTCACAATAGGGAAGGTTTTGAAGAAGGATCCAAGTAAATTTTACAAGTCAGATCAGACTGTGGACATACTTCCCGTCAGCACAATCCGAGTCAAGTGTAACATTGCAACGAACTCCTATCGCAACGATAGTCTGATTCATACTTTTTTGCGGATTTGTCCCCTCGGTTGCAATGGGGTATAAGCTTGTTGAGACTCCTGCCAATGCAATGTACCTTCCACTGACAGCTCAGACACTGGACTATTTGGAGCTACGTATTGTGGACCAGAACAATCAACATGTTGACTTTCGTGGTGAGGAAATCATTGTACGATTATATCTAAGGCAGGATGGGCGTACGGTATAAAACAAGTGCACACAATAGCACAATACCACAGCACGTCACTTCCCTACCGAACCGCGAAGTGATAACATTTGCGAACTACATGTTTCTTAAATCAGTTGGCGTGAAACTTCGCAATGACGTCCTCACTCAATATAACCAGACCAGATGATGAGAGAATTATAAATCAGGAACACTTCTCGCACAAACCATACGCATCAGGCACACTTGACAAGAACAATGAAATTGGGATTGTCATAGAGCACCAAGAGCCACTGACGCTTCCATGCAAGAGTTTCATATATGTAGAGGGATCATCCAAGAACACCGACATCAGTGGGATATAAGCTTACACGTAACACTTTAGCATTCCTCTTCCAAGAGATATGCTGTGAACTAAATGGGTCTGAGACCGACTGTACACGTAATGTCGGCATAACATCGCCCTTAAAACACACGTCTCTCCATCACCCGCGGATTTGCATAGCTTAGAAAACGCGAGGTAGTTCATAGACGATTTGGAGGATAGAACAGTTTGCATAGTACAAGCGATTTACTGCCTGCATAAGTCTAAAAATACTTTGGGCTATTTTGAGGAAATGTGAAAAAATAATGTTCAAATGACCCTGAGCATTATGTGACTTTACTTCTGAGGTCATCAATCCCCTAGAACTTCGTACTACTTAACCTAACTAACCTAAGGACATCACACATACATGCCCGAGGCAGGATTCGAGCCTACGACCGTAGCGGTCGCGCGGTTCCAGACTGTAGCGCCCAGAGCCGCTTGACCACTTCGGCCGACTGACATGAGACAGATTATTATGAATGCTAAACAGGAACTCATTATAGTACGGAGTACGACGGATAGTAACTCATACATTCATGGAACTCAAGAAGAGAATGTGATCACAATCAGCTAGTTAATATGGGAAGTGCCCCATATCAGTGTATCAGACGAGGAGCGTTTGAAGATTAAAAAAAAAGTCCTGAATCGCAGTACAATTCTATCTCTGACATTCCACTCGTGGAAGGTTTTCGAGTACCCAGTGTTACAGACTGTGAAAAGACAAACATGGGCTATTAACACCTCTTCGCAGCTAGAGACACCTAGATTCATTGTACTTGCGTTTCAGACTAATAGAAGAAGTAATATAGCAAATGATTCCATCATGTTCGACAACTGCAAGTTAACTAATGCCAAAGTCTATCTGAACTAAGAATTCTACCCACATAATAGTTATACCTACAGTGGAATGAAAATGTATACAGTCTAGCATATGACATGTATGCAAGGTTTCATGCTTATTACAAAAGAAATTGCTGAAGAAGGAGGAGTAGGATGTCTATCCAATCCACAGAAGTTCAAGGAGCTTTCACTGATCATTGTAATAAACTGCTCGAAACCGAATGGGATAATTAATGTTGGAACTATAGATATGAGAATTGAATTGAATCTTCACCAAAATTCCCAGAACAAACTGCCACATCTGTTCTAGTTCTGCATGACCATGTGATCAACTGCTGCAAAAAATGGCTCTGAGCACTATGGGACTCAACTGCTGTGGTCATTAGTCCCCTAGAACTTAGAACTACTTAAACCTAACTAACCTAAGGACATCACACACATCCATGCCCGAGGCAGGATTCGAACCTGCGACCGTAGCAGTCGCACGGTTCCGGACTGCGCGCCTAGAACCGCGAGACCACCGCGGCCGGCCAACTGCTGCAGCTAACTAGTGTTATGCAACGAGCTGAATTGATGAACAGTTGCTGTACCATACCTACAACATTTCAGAGTGGCTTCTCATGCTGTGAACTTCATTGCAGATGCTCGTGGGTTCTATGATGGTGACCATAGACAGTTCAAATTTAACATTGTGGTATTCATAGCATACACACAGTACAATATATACACCTTTTAGACAAACAGTGCAGTTAACTTTTATATCTGTCCTGCACCAGAAAATATTTGTCTCCAGATCAACAAATACATACCAGACTCGCAAGAATATTGGAGCGTGAAACCGATTACCATCCCACCAATATATCACCGAGTACCTTGTCGGTCTAGTAAACATACAGTTCACATTCCCCATCATAGAAATTCACAGCTTTTACATCAGTGAACCGAAGCCACTCTCAGAACTGTTCTACAAATTCGCGATCATACTCTCCCGACACAAACGCATTAGCCGGCCGGTGTGGCCGAGTGGTTCTGGGCGTTACAGTCTGGAACCGCGCGACCAGTACGGTCGCAGGTTCGAATCTTGCCTCGGGCATGAATGTGTGTGATGTCCTTAGGTTAGTTAGGGTTAAGTAGTTCTAAGTTCTAGGGGACTGATGACCTCAGAAGTTAAGTCCTATAGTGCTCTGAGGCATTTAAACCACAAACGCGTCACTGTCCCTGCTTCCTTGCCTGCTCGCTCTTCTATGCACATCTCCAGACTCGTGGCTTACAGGAACACACGTGTTTTCGCCATAATGTTGTACCATTTTCGCTATACTTCTCGATATCAAATACACACCAGTAGCCTCCGATAGTGACGCAACGTAATTCCCGACATACAAACTCAAAATCAGTTCTTTACAAACACAAAACTTTAGCTTCTGAGTAACTGAGTAACTAGAAACAAACATATGAAAAATCATATTTCCAACCATGAATGCCGATCTCGCTGATCAAATATACTACAAATCAAACATATATTTGCAAGCCAACGAAGGTCCATCCCGTGTCTAGAGAATAGGCAAACGTATCTTCCACACACCACATTAGATCCTCTGTCAACTAAATAAAGATGCGAAATCTGCACAAACAGTCAAATGATCAATTTACATGGGCGGGACTAACACTCCATTGGCCGCATAACCTCTTCTTAAAGTTCCATTTGATCACGAAAGCCGTCCAACAGTTCGCTATCTGGCCGTCTAGGCAAAGGCAAAGTTAACTCACATTCATTCCTACAATCCAACAGGCTTCTACATTCGCATGGATGCTGTTGTTAACAGAAAACGTGAATCATTACCTCCACGGACTTTTCATAAGCGGATTCGTTCCGGACAACCGGTCGCATGTATATTCATTATTATACTTACAATCAAATGTAACGATCGCGCTCTCAATTGAACAGCATTCGAGAGTAAGCGAAGTTTCGGAAATACACTCCCTTGTCGGCAGTGGTTCTGGAAATAGCTGTACCTTCCTTACAACTTGACATCCTCCCCCCCCCCCCCCCTCCAATCACTGTCACAGTACTCAAAGTCAAATCCTTACCTTCCCTACAACAGGGCATGGTCATCTCCTTTCCTCAAACACACATTCTTTATAAGCCTGATGCTAAAATTCGAACATACCATGCACCCACCAATACTTCTAGGTATACTTCGTCAATAACTGATTGCCTACCATACCAAATAATACTGAACGAAAATCAGCGATGGGTATGCATGTCTCTTGAGTTCTTCTTTCGAATCCTACCACTGTGTCCTAGAAAGAGACACGTAATCGGCGCCGTGTTAAAGAAAAAAGTGATCCCAGTAACTCACACATGTTACTGTCACAATCAGTTGTTTTTCTACAGGTGCACACAAGTATCCATGTTAAAACGCATACCCGCTTTACGAATCGAGGTACGACGTTACCTCTGAATGAGGTGTTTCTTTCTGGACAAATACCGTGACGATGATCGTAGGAATACATATAATCAGCCAACGATGCAGCCTAGGGATAAAAATCACTGAACTTTGAAATTGATTACAATTAAGGAACGTGTTTGGGACTACCTCAACCCTCCCCCCCCCCCCCCCCCCCCCCGACACACACTATCAGAGTTTCCGCGATAAATCCACCGAGTTATGAGAAGGAACACAAACAGTAGTAGTAGATGATGTACACTAGCTTCTCAGATCTCTAGTGTTACACTATATGTTCGAAATGACGTGAATCATTTGGAATCACCTCTCTCCATTCAGACACGTACCTGCATCGGATTACAGCCACTACTCAATCATATTCGTCGCACTCCCCTGTCATGAAACGAGTCACCTTTCCCGAACCTAGCTTCTACAGTAAAATTCCAACGTGCTTTTAGTCAGCCACCACAAACCTTGCAACGGATCCCATTTCAACAGATCTGCGCATGTGATCGGCCCCATTTAAGTCTGAAATGAGTAGAGGTTGGAGAAAGACATATCCACCACCTTCAGCAACCTTTGTAGAAACAGAACGAACTGAATTACTGCAACAGGATCGTATTTTTACCATTCGGTTTAAGTGCACGTTATGTGGTACGTCCCCAAACTAGATACAAGTACTACAGATCCACGTCCATTCACATCAATCAGCCCAACAGATAAAAAGTACGAACTATATAAGCTCATACGAATTACAAGTTACCAAGGCACCAATGCGGGCGTACTGACGCATAGGTGCAGTCGACCTCCAGCGCGGGGAAACGGATTTCACAAACTTCCAACAATAGTGTAGCGTGGAGCCATCCAAGCATTCCTAGCCGTATAACCCTTTCCTCGCCAGCTCTCACCTCAAGCTACTACTGCTACTGCTGTTGTATGTGTCACGCGATTCTATTAAATATACAGACATCGCCGAGGACACTTCAAAATTTCATCACCTATACTCTAGGTGAATTATCGTATGACATGCTCCCTCTGGTCCTGTTTAGTTGTCTGAAACACTGTTTTCTAACACCCTTTTGTACAACTCCAAACATTTCGTTTATCTGCCATGAATTCTACGTCTGTCTCACGTTCTAAACTAACATTAAGACGCCTTGATACATGGCCTCTCACAGAAAACTAGACATCGCGCTGTGTAAATCATTTTGTTACTGCAACTACCTTAACACGCCACACATCTGCTTATTTTAAATAAAAACCCACTTACAACATAAGGAAAGTAGAAGACTTTTACAGTGTTGGCGTAGGTCTCCAGACTGAAGTCCGAAATCTCGTCTTCCACACTGACGGAATAGCTGACGACTATGCGTTCCCTTTCGATTCATTTCTCATATTACACTCATTTACGAGATCACTGTTTCACTGCTAGCAACCACCAGAAGTTGCCATCCATCCACGGAAACTTTTTCCCCAACTCAAACAAGCCATATCAGTCAATCATTATCTTCTAAACAATGCAGGGATGAAATGGAAAAGAACTCACGGTTCTTTCGCCACAGTGAACATGAAGATGACCAGAAGCATCCACGTTGAAATATTGTGGTGGAAGGTTACAAACAAGTTGCTCGTAATTTCATGAAACAATCCACACTACAGGAACATTTTTAAATTTTACGGCTAATATCTTTGTAGTTAACTTGGAGAAGATGTAAATATAATGAAAAATGTTAAATTTCACTCTCTCCTATTCGCTGATGACCAGGTGATAACTGATGAAATTAATGGTTAGGAAGCTGTGCTAAGAATAAATCAAGTGTTGTTTAACAAACAACAGTAAGTATACTGAGTATGTGCTAGACGTTAGTAGTAGACTGCGGCTTAGACTGTCAGATGTTTAGCGCAAAATGCTGCTGTTCCTGTTAATACGTAAGTAGAAGTATTTTTGCGACTGGAAAGGATGTAGATAATATACACTACTAGCCATTAAAATTGCTAAACCACGATGATGACATGCTAAGGATGCGAAATTTAACAAACAGGAAGAAGATGCTGTGACATGCATATGATTAGGTTTTCAGAGCATTCACACAAGGTTGGCGCCGGTGGCAACACCTACAACGTGCTTACATGAGGAAAGTTTCCAACCGATTTCTCATACACAAACAGCAGTTAACCGGCGTTGCCTGGTGAAACGTTGTTTTGATGCCTCGTGTACGGAGGAGAAATGCGTGCCATCACGTTTCCGACTTTGATAAAGGTCGAATTGTAGCCCATCGCGATTGCGGTTTATCGTCGACATTGCTGCGCTCATTGGTTGACATCCAGCGACTGTTAGCAGAATATGGAATCGGTGGGTTGAGGAGGGTAATAAGGAACGCCGTGCTGGATCCCAACGGCCTCGTATCACTAGAGGTCGAGATGACAGACATCTTATCCACATGGTTGTAAAGGATCGTGCAGTCACGTCACGATCCCTGAGTCAAAAGATAGGGACGTTTGCAAGACAACAACCGTCTGCACGAACAGTTCGACGACGTTTGCACCACCATGGACTATCAGCTCAGAGACCATGGCTGCGGTTACCATTGACGCTGCATCACAGACAGGAGGACCTGCGATGGTGTACTCAACGACGAACGTGGGTGCACGAATGGCAAACGTCATTTTTTCAGATGAATCCGTGCTCTGTTTACAGCGTCATGATGGTCGTATCCGTGTCCGGCGACATAGCGGTGAACGCACATTGGAAGAGTTTATTCGTAATCGCCACACTGGCGTATCACACGGCGTGATCGTACGGGGTGCCATTGGTTACAGGTCTCGGTCACCTCTTGTTCGCACTGACGGCACTTTGAACAGTGGACGTTACATTTCAGATGTGATACGACCCGTGGTTCTACCCTCCATTCGATCCCAGCGAAACCCTTCATTTCAGCTGGATAATACACGATCGCATGTTGCAGGTTCTGTACGGGTCTTCCGGGATACAGGAAATGTTCGACTCCTGCCCTGGCAAACACATTCTCCAGATCTTTCACCAACTGAAAACGTCTGGTCAATGGTGGGCGAGCAACTGGCTCGTCACAATACCCCGGTCACTACTCTTGATGAACTGTGGTATCGTGTTGTGGCTGCATGGGCAGCTGTACCTGCACACAGCATCCAAGCTCTGTTTGTCTCAATGCCGAGGCGTATCAAGGCCGTTATTACGGCCAAAGGTGGCTGTTCTGGGTATTGATTTCTCCGGATCTGTGCACCCAGATTACGTGAAAATGTAATCACATGTCAGTTGTACTATAATATATTTGTCTGATGAATAGTCATTTATGATCAGCATTTCTTCCTGGTGTAGCTATTTAATTGGCCAGTAGTGTATATTTGGCTAGGGAAATGTGTTACTTGAGAATTCAATACAGTCTACAGGGCCTAGAAGTCTGAAAATATAATCTAAACAATTACGTAGAAATCAATAGTAGGATGTATGTGTATAAATGAGTCGGAAGTTAGGAAATAAGAAAAAGAGAAGGGGATGGAATATTTAAGTCTCAAGATTAAACCACGTCATAAATGATAAAATCCTAAAATTTTTTGACGTAGACGGTAACATCATCGAAGCTGCTGAAACGAAGAGATTGGTATGGTATGGGCTTTTAGACTGAATCGATTATAGCTGTTAGCCAATACAGGTATGTAGGTGAGTCCCAGAGGAAGGAAGGAAACGAGGTCGACCGCCTACAAGATGGATGACATATCTCAAGGAAGCTACGGGCTCCGGAACCAGTAAGAGTGAGTTTCAAGGACCTTAAACTACGGATGCTGAGAAGCGAGAAACTGCGTTAGCAGTAAGAAACGTTATAAACATGCTGCTCTGTCACCATTTCCTCAAATTAGGTATAACGCTTCGGGAATCAGCATATTAAATGGTTTCATCCCTATTCCTGTTGTTGATTATAGGTTTCAGAAAATCATAGGAACTTTTTCAAGAACTGAAGGAAATAAAACTTTCATTGTCGTATACTGTTTCTCTTCTGCCATTTTTCACCGCTTCAGAAGCTCTTCCCTATTTCTCATTTTGAAAGTCGTGCAGTTTATTTACTACTCGTATATTTAGACCTGCTGCATCACTTCTGGACAACCAGCTGAAGTAATACGATAGAATATCTGCAATGTTAACGATGGAGAGCTGCAGCAAGATTTAGTTTAACGATGTTTTGTCTCGACATTATCATCCATGAATTTCTGAAATTGCCTGACAACTCCTAATCAATATTTCCATGAAAATTGATTTCAATAAATTGTATTGTTATCACAAAACCAATTACAGTCTACTAATTTCTTGGGATTTAGATGAACATTTTCATTTAAATTTTACTTAGTAACCGATCACTGTTCTCCATCAGAGAGCCACCCTACTTAACAATTTATGAATACCTCTTCTGCCTTTGCAGGTATGGACGAAATGCTGTGATCAAAACGGACAGAAAACCTGGTTTTCAGTTTCTATCGCAAGCAGCATCATATGACCTTAATGTCCCCTCATAAGCTGACAAAAAAGCGTTACGATGAAAGAATGACTGTTATCAGTGATATCTGTTTTCAAAAGAATGTTAGTATAAAAGTTTGTTTTTAATTATAGCTTACATGTTGAAGGTTTGCAGTGCCTCCCAGTTCTGTTAGAACAGCTTGCGTGAAATTCCAAACTGCAGCGTTATTTTGACGCGTGTTGCGGTTATAAGATAATTGAAGTTTCAACAACAGCTGTGTAAAGTGTCTAAGCGTTAGCTGGTCTCACTGCAGCAGGCGCTATGGCTGCAAATGTAGTAAATGTGTCTGACACTTGTCGGAAAATGGCGGTAGAGCAATGAAGCAACACCAACTTTTATGATAAGTTAGGAGCATGAGCCAGTGAATTCGTCGAATTGAATGCGAATACCACAGGCAGGGTCCTGGTGCTCTTCCGTGGCGACGTCCCAGCCACAGAGTGAGGATCGTGCGAGAGAGCTTAGCTAGCAAAAGCATCACAGTTCTGGATCTTCCCCCCGTATTCGTATGGCTCCAGACGATTTCTGGTTTGTCCTTGAACTGTAGCTGGCAATGAAAGGACACTGTTAAGCTGCACTTAAGTACAGTGAAAAAACTATACTGCAGTACTGAACGCAATTCCGAAAAAGGAATACAGTGACTGTTTCAAAACATTTTTAAACGATTTCAACTGCCTATTAATTCGGCGGAAGACTGTCTTGAATAAATAGTGATTTTATGAACACATTCAATGACTTTTATTTTTCATAGGTATAGTCCTAACGGAAATGGAAGACATTGCAGAAGTTTTCCAGCTGCGAGACGACGGATCATGTGGCTATTGATAAAAAGTCTCTGTTGTGCGGTTAGCTTGTTCGCTCATTGAGAACCTAATGTGCGTAGAGTGAAGGTGACTGTATCGCAGCCGGCCGGGGTGGCCGAAAGGTTCTAGGCGTTTCAGTCTGGAACCGCGCGATTGCTACGGTCGCTGGTTCGAATCCTGCCTCGGGCATGGATGTTTTAGATGTCCTTAGGTTATTCAGGTTTAGGTAGTTCTAAGTTCTAGGGGACTGATGACAACAGATGATAATTCCCATAGTGCTCAGAGCCATTTGTACCATTTTTTGAGCTGCATCCCAGAAACGAACTGGTGTTTGCGTTTCACGTTTCAAAATCTTCGGGTCAGGTACGACAATATGCCTCTACTCTCTGAGGTCGCTTGATCTGACGATACGTGATTCGTTACTAATTTTTTATTAAGGTGTTCGTCCTTGCGCCATCCCCGCAAGCAAATTAGGAGGCCGCATAGCATCTCATGCTCGGAAAAATGTGCGGAAATTTTGATTATGCTCTTCATGTTTGATATATGTCGGACGGAGAACACAGATCAGTTGTCAAAGGTAAATCACCACAGTTATTATCCTAAAGGTAATTGTACAATAGTACTCAAGGATTCGATATGCATGCATGTAAAATCAGATGGTTGTTCTTAAAATACACTCCTGGAAATTGAAATAAGAACACCGTGAATTCATTGTCCCAGGAAGGGGAGACTTTATTGACACATTCCTGGGGTCAGATACATCACATGATCACACTGACAGAACCACAGGCACATAGACGCAGGCAACAGAGCATGCACAATGTCGGCACTAGTACAGTGTATATCCACCTTTCGCAGCAATGCAGGTTGCTATTCTCCCATGGAGACGATCGTAGAGATGCTGGATGTAGTCCTGTGGAACGGCTTGCCATGCCATTTCCACCTGGCGCCTCAGTTGGACCAGCGTTCGTGCTGGACGTGCAGACCGCGTGAGACGACGCTTCATCCAGTCCCAAACATGCTCAATGGGGGACAGATCCGGAGATCTTGCTGGCCAGGGTAGTTGACGTACACCTTCTAGAGCACGTTGGGTGGCACGGGATACATGCGGACGTGCATTGTCCTGTTGGAACAGCAAGTTCCCTTGCTGGTCTAGGAATGGTAGAACGATGGGTTCGATGACGGTTTGGATGTACCGTGCACTATTCAGTGTCCCCTCGACGATCACCAGAGGTGTACGGCCAGTGTAGGAGATCGCTCCCCACGCCATGATGCCGGCTGTTGGCCCTGTGTGCCTCGGTCGTATGCAGTCCTGATTGTGCCGCTCACCTGCACGGCGCCAAACACGCATACGACCATCATTGGCACCAAGGCAGAAGCGACTCTCATCGCTGAAGACGACACATTTCCATTCGTCCCTCCATTCACGCCTGTCGCGACACCACTGGAGGCGGGCTGCACGACGTTGGGGCGTGAGCGGAAGACGGCCGAATGGTGTGAGGGACCGTAGCCAAGCTTCATGGAGACGGTTGCGAATGGTCCTCGCCGATACCCCAGGAGCAACAGTGTCCCTAATTTGCTGGGAAGTGGCGGTGCGGTCCCCTACGGCACTGCGTAGAATCCTACGGTCTTGGCGTGCATCCGTGCGTCTTTGCGGTCCGGTCCCAGGTGGACGGGCACGTGCAACTTCCGCCGACCACTGGCGACAACATCGATGTACTATGGAGACCTCACGCCCCACGTGTTGAGCAATTCGGTGGTACGTCCACCCGGCCTCCCGCATGCCCACTATACGCCCTCAAAGTCCGTCAACTGCACATACGGTTCACGTCCACGCTGTCGCGGCATGCTACCAGTGTTAAAGACTGCGATGGAGCTCCGTATGCCACGGCAAACTGGCTGACACTGACGGCGGCGGTGCACAAATGCTACGCAGCTAGCGCCATTCGACGGGCAACACCGCGGTTCCTGGTGTGTCCGCTGTGCCGTGCGTGTGATCATTGGTTGTACAGCCCTCTCGCAGTGTCCGGAGCAAGTATGGTGGGTCTGACACACCGGTGTCAATGTGTTCTTTTTTCCATTTCCAGGAGTGTAGGATATATGTAGTATGACTTATTCAGGTCTCTTTATCTATGACATCACTGGAAGCTGTAACATTAGTAATTTTCGCCTCACAAACATTAATATAAGCTCAATAGTAAACGCCTGATGGCCTGATGTTATCGAACAATTGTAAAGTAAAAAAAATGAACCATCGCGTAGCAGCGACAGAATCTATTATTCTTTACCTTTGCCGTTCTTGCGCGGTGCCTGTAAATCTCTATGTACATGCATCGATCAATGATATGAAAAAGAGTTCTGTTGTTTCAAGACAAATGAGGCATTGGGCTCCACACCTTTTACTGTTTGTATTCCATGAAAGGCGGACGCAGACTTGCTGCGTTCCGCAAGGATATTTTATATTTTATGTGAAAATATTGAGTGAATATGATAACTCTTATTTTTCCAATCAGAAAACATGAAGTTTCTTGTAATTGATTTCGAACAGACAGCATCAAGAGGACATTTTGAGTGTTATATATAAAGTATTTAACCACAATGATCATCTTTTGTAATTTAATATGAAAAGGTATGTAGCATTCAATAGTGTGTTGAAGATAAGTGAGCTTATTTTAGTAAATTAACCTTGATGAATTCCATGTCCTTATTTACTTGAATGATAATTATTTTGGTGTACTTCATCCCCAGAAATTACGATTACGCAAATGGGTCGAACGCAGCATGAGGTAGAAGGAACAATATCGTTTTTCTATTATTTCTGAATCGACTTTTTTTTAATTGTGTATTGTTGCATTTCTTTTAAAGTCTATGAATCTTCTCGCCCCTTAGTGTTATTCCGGGTATGACTACATCGCGACAATAAAAATGCATAGAAATGAGAATGTTTCCTTCGAACGATCTCAAATATATCAATATGCTGGTCTTATTCAGGTATTTTATGTTCAACCTATGTTATTATAATAGTGTAATCAATCCCTGATTCTGTTGCCAAGTGGCCCATCAAAATACTCAGTATTTCGAATTTTTTTTTTAAAAAAAAGAAAATACATAAAATTACAATTCTTTTTCTTTTCGCTCCCCAAGAGCAACGCTACAAAGCGAATTTTCAAGTTTAACAAAGAAGAAGACCAAAGAAGAATAATGTCAATTGAAATTACTTTTTTTGCAGAAATGGTAAACGATGCACTCTCAGAGGTAACATACAAAAAAGGAAGGGAAAAAAATAATACACAGTATAATGTATAAACCAAAGAAAAATTAAGCAAAGACACATAATATTGAATCAGAATATCAAAAGATTCGTAGAAAGGTTAATTAAACAGTTAATCATTTACAAACCAATATATAAGAAAGATGTAGGACAACCAAGGAACATATGTCTTCAGTAAAGACAGTTGTAAACCTACTTTGTGACGTGAAGAACAAGTAGTTCTATCAGTAATTACAATTATTCTCAAGTTTATATCTTAATTCAACATTGGTGCAGATCGTAATTTTTCAAGGGAAAGGACGTCATATTAGGAATTCAACAGTTAGCAAATTACACTATCAAACAGTGGTGTCTTTCATTTGAACAAGGATTTATTGATTCTCGACTTTTTTTAGCATTTTGTAAAGATATTGTGCTCGTCATAATACATCAAGTCTGCAGGATGCACTCGACCCGTTTCTAACAACATTGTGAGGTTGGTATTTGCTTCAACTACTCCTGTACGTTTTAAAAAATATCTCCTCATTTACCTTAAAGAACACTAATTGAGTGCGAAAACAGCCGTCAACAACCTACTCCCTGAAGTGTAAAAAGTTTCTCATCTTCACAGCGTACACATTACTTCTGACAAGTTCTCATAGCAAGGAAGCCCGTAGACATGAAACGTAACTGATACTGTACCCGGCATCTACAACCTTTCCACATCCGGGAGGACGGCAGATCCAGTATCTCCCATCTGCCGAAGAGCTAGTCATTAATGAGGTGGTATACCACCGTGCTGAAAGTTGGAAATACCCCGTCTTCAGACAGCATCGACGTCAGCACGTGTTCATTTAACAACTGCAGATAATGGCCTGGTGTTAGTGTACACTAAAAGAAGAATGTCCCAACAACACCAAATCTCTACCACTTTCGATCCACAAACAACTATCCAGTGAGGGCTCCCTTCAGACAAGATACTGTAATTACTTTTTATTAGCCTCTCCGTTCGCATAAATTAGCTTTATTCGGAAACAGAACGTCATATATGATAAGACTATTTTCGTCTAGCTTCCTTGTTACCCATTCTGCAGACCGAACTGCAACGCTCTGGATCTTCGTCGGTGAGGTGTTTTAACATTTGCGTTTTGTTTTTGTGCCTTTAATGTGTGGCCTAAATTGTCATTATCGATGAATGCAGACCCCGCTTCACTGCGAAGTGCAGCGAGTAATTGCTCTGGACTCTTACTGAGCAATGTCAGAACAGCGGTTGATGTTGCTTCATCCGCAGCCGTTTACAGTCACCTAGCTTACGGTTTGCCAGCGACAGTATCGCCGAGTTTCAACTTCACACCACTGGCAACAGAGTGTTTTGTAGCGTATCACTCCCTAATTTTCATTCCAAGGGACGTTCCTGCAGCTGCACATCTCTACGTCAACAACGTTAGCATCCAAAGTCATTTCCTATGTGAAGTTGCTTAATGAGGGCTACGTCGGATGAACGGCCATAGTGTATCCTAAGAGTTATCACTGATTCAGATCTTCCATATATATCTATTTGTACCATTCTTTATCTTTTCCTTTGGTCGCAGTTTCTTAGCGGCCAGTTAAACAGTGAAATCGAGGCTGGTGAAGAGAATTACTACTTTTATCTTGATTTATAACCTCCAAATGCTTTGATTAACAAGAAGGAAATCGATCTCATTTTCATTGACGTAAGTCGAAAACATGTTTCACATTTCAATATACTTTTGATCGAGAGCAATAAAGACAAGATCGCTATGTCTCTTAACAGTTCAGAGTACCGTGGCAAATTAAATGTTAATCAGTGGTTTTTTTCCTATTAAATCTTTCATTACCGCTTTAAATATCATCTAACATATTTTCTAACACTATACTGATTTACTACAGTGATTCCATTACGAGTCACACATACTGTCACCTGTTTTCTGACGATAGCACACCGCTTGTCCTGCAAACTACAGTCTGTCAACGCTCGATTGTTACAGCCGATGTTCAGGACATTACTCTTATTGATCATACTGTTCTTAACACGATTATTTCATTTAACGTATCAAAGAGATGAAATGATAGTATGAGTACAGCTTCTGGAAAGGTTGGCTTATAATTTCACTGTGATAATTATTATTTCTTAAGATTCTGCTTTACCCCTTTTGCTGCCAATTTTCGTACCTTTACTTAAATATACGTTTTCATCAGAGAGTCTCAGTTTCTACTCGACAGGCTCATTGCCACGTTTTTGGCTCCTATGCCTGACCATATGTTCTGGAGCTCGTAGTCCGTCTACCTCCCCTAAGTAAATCGATGTGACGTGCTGCTAAAATAAAATGATTATTGAAAAATGTCGTAAATGCGAAAGTCTGCCTCGGTGGCGTTGGTCGAAATTCTCTAAGATAACACAGGTGCTAATCTTTCCTGACATCAGGACGATCTGTTAACGCTGTCAGCATTCAAATCACGTATGAAGAAGAAACATAACCCGAGAATGAATAAAGCTATATTCTAAAGATCTTTCCCGTGTAATTTTCTAACTGTCTGACATTTTTCAAAACATTGTTTCTATTTGAAAATTGCATCGAGGCATGGTTTCATTCTTGTTGGGAGGGGTGGGGTGGGGGGGAGGGATACGTTTTTACTTTCCTCCCTCCGTCCTCCAATGTTACTTGCTGCCACCCTGAGTTTCGACAAGCTACAGATGCCTGAGAGTTTAAAAATAATAATGAAAATTCGAGTTTATTATTATTATTGTTATTGTTTCAAAAGATATTATATAAATAGCTTATATCATTGCTTACTACATTGCTTCAGCATACGTTCGACGAAATTGCAAGTCAGATACGTACGTCATATGAGAGCATTTGCACAAAAATTTGAGAAGTACCTTCGTCGCGCCGTTGTTTTAAGAGTTACAGCAGCAAAACAACTTTCAGAACTTTGAACATCATAATTTATACGGCATAAAATGTAAGTGTACATGCACTCACCATTAACATTATTATACTTAGCTCGATGGTTATGAACACAAGCCGGCCATGGTGGCCGAGCGGTTCTAGGCACTACAGTCTGGATCCGCGCGACCGCTACGGTCGCAGGTTCGAATCCTGCCTCGGGTATGGATGTGTGTGATGTCCTTAGGTTAATTAGATTTAAGTAGTTCTAAGTTCTAGGGGACTGATGACCTTGGAAGAAGTTAAGTCCCATAGTGTTCAGAACAATTTGAACATTTCTGAACACAGGTCTGCAAAATGCGGCATGCGCACGTCAAAAGAATGGAAATGCGGCTTTTCGCGGATGATGCTGTAGTATACAGAGAAGTTGCAGCATTAGAAAATTGTACCGAAATGCAGGAAGATCTGCAGCGGATAGGCACTTGGTGCTGGGAGTGGCAACTGACTCTTAACATAGACAAATATAATGTATTGCGAATACATAGAAACAAGGATTATTTATTGTATGATTATATGGTAGCGGAACAAACACTGGTAGCAGTTACTTCTGTAAAATATCTGGGAGTATGCGTGCGGAACGATTTGAAGTGAAATGATCATATAAAATTAATTGTTGGGTACCAGGTTGAGATTCATTGGGAGAGTCCTTAGAAAATGTAATCCATCAACAAAGTAGGTGGCTTACAAAACACTCGTTCGAACTGTACTTGAGTATTGCTCATCAGTGTGGGATCCGTACCAGATCGGGTTGGCGAGGGAGATAGAGAAGATCCAAAGAAGAGCGGCGCGTTTCGTCACAGGTTTATTTGGTAAGCGTGATAGCGTTACGGAGATGTTTAGCAAACTCAAGTGGCAGACTCTGCAAGAGAAGCGCTCTGCATCGCGATGTAGCTTGCTCGCCAGGTTTCGAGAGGGTGCGTTTCTGGATAAGGTATCGAATATATTGCTTCCCCCTACTTATACCTCCAGAGGAGTTCACGAATGTAAAATTAGAGAGATTAGAGCGTGCACGGAGGCTTTCAGACAGTCGTTCTTCCTGTGAACCATACGCGACTGGAAATGAAAAGGGAGATAATGACAGTGACACGTACAGTACCCTCCGCCACACACCGTTGGGTGGTTCGCGCAGTATAAATGTAGATGTAGATGTCTGTGGCTTCTCCTAAGTCCGTTGAAGTCAGTCTTTCTGTTACTTTTTTATTGTCCTACCTTCCCTCAGCCTCCTGTTGTTTGCCATTTACATCTGTGCACTCGCGAACCGTGTCAGATGTGTTGTTGACAGCAAGTATACAATCTGATCAAACATATCCGGACACCTGTTCTTGGAAATTAATATGTCCTGTGGCCACCCTTCGCCTTCGTCCACTGGTGGTTCTTTCAATGAGGTATCTGAATGTGTGGGATGAATGACTGCCCATTCCTCCTCAGGAGTAGAAATATAGTAGGTAATGATGTTGGACTCTAGGATGTGGAGCGAAGTCGACGTTCTGACTCATCCCGTGAGTGCTGCATTGGGTTCAGACAAGGACTCGGGTCCAGTCCCTTTCAGCGACGATTTTTTTTCTTTTTTCCCACAAACCATTGAGGCAAATATTTTGCTTTGCGACAGGTTGCATTGTCATGTTGATGCAATCATCGTCTCTAAACTGTTCTACTACTGTACGCATTTGGCGTTTTCTTAAGTGCAATAAGGGGACCACACGCAAGCGATACCACAACTCCAGTCACTCAGTACTTCACTGTTAGCACGACACATAATGGCAGATAACTTTGTTCATGTATTCGGCAAAGGAAAACCCTTCCATTGAAATGCCACAAGGTATAGAGTGATTCATCACTCCAAATATTTCTTTTCCACTTGACACTGTCCCGTGTCATCGCTCTTTACATCACTCAAGCGGCGCTTAGTACTGATTACAGATATATGTGGCCTACGAGGAGCCGCTCGATCCAATCTCACACTACGCTACAGGTCGGACTTTGGACCGCACGAGTGATTCCTTCGGATGGTCTCATGTGATGTTTTTAAAATCGTCATCCGCAGTCCTCGACGGTGCCTACCCGTCGGTACAAATGTTCTACATGGACTTGGCTTAACTGTGGTCGTCCTTCACGGTTTCCAGTTCGCAATCTCATAAGAGCTTTGAGAGGACTGAAAGATTTCTAATGAATTTTGTTACTCAGGTGATATCTAATGACTAGTCCTCGTTCGAAGTCACATACCTCACTTGATAGACCTATTCTGCTGTTAACGCTTCTTTACTGGCAATACAGTACTCACCACCTACTTTTATTCCGGCGGGTCTCCACACCCCTGCTGTCATGCACACTAAATTGCATCAAAGACGGCGCATGCAAAACTGGACGCCATATTCCATACTTATCTCACGGATTTCCAAACATAACTTAAACTACTATAAAATAAATTACTTATTTATCGACGTATTTTTCCTTTAGACGGTCCTGAGAAGTGCGTGGCTCGGTTTATGCCCTTTAAAAATGGTTCAAATGACTCTGAGCACTTGGGACTTAACTTCTGATGTCATCAGTGCCCTAGAACGTAAAACTCCTTAAACCTAACTAACCTAAGGACATCACACACATCCAAGCCGGAGGCAGGATTCGAAACTGTGACCGTAGCGGTCTCGCTCCAGATTGTAGTGCCTAGAACCGCTCGGCCACCCCGGCCATCTGTTCATACCCTTTATTGGTTCAAATGGCTCTGAGCACTATGGGACTTAACTGCTAAGGTCATCAGTCCCCTAGAACTTAGAACTACTTAAACCTAACTAACCTAATGACATCAAACACATCCAAGCCCGAGGCAGGATTCGAACCTGCGACCGTAGATGCCGCGAGCGCAGTTCCAGACTGCAGCGCCTAGAACCGCTCGGCCACACCGCCCGGCGCACTTTATTGTTTGTCATTTTCTCTTTACTATACTATCGCCTCGTTTTCTTATTCGATTTACTGGCATCACTAAGTTCCTGTCTTACCTTACCGCGAATGGATGCAGCAGCGCTTATCGATAAGAGCACTGTCGTATTATCTTTAAAGAGACCGCTAGTATTTCAGACCGTGGTGTGTCGGGAGTTCTGTCGAGACGCAGCAGCAGTAAAATCAGGGACGGGGCGCCAGTAAGATGCGTACAGCCAGTACTTGCTGACCGCTGGCCACACACATTAACTGTCCGACGGAAGGATATTGGAGCGGGACGACCGTTGGTTGGTCGTTCGGTTGGTCGTCTCATCGGACGACGTGTATTTGGACGCCGAAAGCTTGTGGGATCTCTCTGTGTGTCGAATTCATTCATCCTTGTTGTCCCATAGTGATTGCCTTTACGGTTGTTCGAGTTCTAGTGCAAGTGTGTTTACGTGGAACCGTGTGTAGCTTCTGTGATTTCCACTGAGCAGATTAATGCTGTCTGCGTACTGGAGTAGTCAGTCGGTCTGTTGAAATAGAGCAGCAAGTGTGTCGGGTGGAAGAGGATTGATGCAATTGATTAGGCTGTTGGTTCTCCAGCCATCCCTATGTCTTGTTGCCACCGGATTGTTTGGTGTTACGCTTGGCTGCCTGTCTCACCTAAACGATGGTTAGAGTTTACTCCCCAGGCTGACCGTTGGAACACTTCTGAGCACCACTGTTGTTGTTTGTGGTTGTCATTTTATTTTGTCGCAGGTACTGTGCAGGCCTTCAGCCGTGTATTACCATTGTTTTATTTTTAGTATATGGCCTTCAGCCAAACTTCATATCAACTTTAAGATTTGACCTTCAGCCGCGTTTCATTTAAAATTCTTGTTGCTCTGTATTTACGCCTTCAACGGCGTGTGTTTTAGAATCTCGGGCTTTAATATGTAAATCCTTGTCTGCAAGGTTTCCCTTTTATTATTCTGAATTCTTGAAACGGCCTTCAGTCGTGTTCTGTAAATGTTTATCTTAAGTTCGTCTTTAATTACTCTTGAGTAATTATTTGGGCCTTCAGCCGACAAGGTACTTCAAGTTGTACGGTGTAAAAGCTTATCTTTAAAGACTCTGTTTTATTTTGTAAAGAAAAATTTTTGTTGGGCCTTCAGCTGAAGAATTAAGTTTAATTTTCCTTAATATGGCCTTTAGCTGGAATTTGTAAATGCTTGGTTTTGAAAGAATTCCTTAGCTGATCTAAAATATTATTTCGGCCTTTAGCAGAGATGGTATTGTAATTTTGCTTAAGTGAGGCCTTCAGCCATTACTTTAAATCCTGGTGTTTAAAAGCAATCATTCAAACTTAATCTGGAGAAGTTACTTGGGCCCTCAGCCTTGAATTGGTCTTAGTTGTTTTAAAGACAAAACTGTGCATTGGTTTGAGGAATACAGTTGTGTGTGTGTTCTCGTATAACAAACAGTAATTGACCTTGGCCCCTTTCCACAACCTGATCCGCTCTGTCCTGCGAAACCAGATTTCAGGCCTACGATATCCAACAGATTTACAGCGGCCTTCCAGGCCAAGGTAGGATTTGGCAAGTAAGAACACAAGCAGCAGAAACTCTCGCCCTGTGCCGGTGGGCATTGTCCTGTTGAAATGTAAGCACAAAATGGCTTGCCTTGAAGGGAAATATTATGGGGCGTAGAATATCGACGATGCACCGTCGTGCTGTAAGAATGTAGCGGATCTACATCTACATCTACATGACTACTCTGCAATTCACATTTAAGTGCTTGGAAGAGGGTTCATCGAACCACAATCATACTATCTCTCTACTATTCCACTCCCGAACAGTGAGCGGGAAAAACGAACACATAAACCTTTCTGTTCGAGCTCTGATTTCTCTTATTTTATTTTGATGATCATTCCTACCTATGTAGGTTGGGCTCAACAAAATATTTTCGCATTCGGAAGAGAAAGTTGGTGACTGAAATTTCGTAAAAAGGTCTTGCCGTGACGAAAAACGTCTATGCTGTAATGACTTCCATCCCAACTCGTGTATCATATCTGCCACACTCTCTCCCCTATAACGCGATAATACAAAACGAGCTGCCCTTTTTTGCACCCTTTCGATGTCCTCCGCCAATCCCACCTGGTAAGGATCCCACACCGCGCAGCAATATTCTAACAGAGGACGAACGAGTGTAGTGTAAGCTGTCTCTTTAGTGGACTTGTTGCATCTGCTAAGTGTCCTGCCAATGAAACGCAACCTTTGGCTCGCCTTCCCGACAATATTATCTATGTGGTCCTTCCAACTGAAGTTGTTCGTAATTTTAACACCCAGGTACTTAGTTGAATTGACAGCCTTGAGAATTGTACTATTTATCGAGTAATCGAATTCCAACGGAGTTCTTTTGGAACTCATGTGGATCATCTCACACATTTCATTATTTAGCGTCAACTGCCACCTGACACACCATACAGCAATCTTTTCTAAATCGCGTTGCAGCTGATACTGGTCTTCGGATGACCTTACTAGACGGTAAATTACAGCATCATCTGCGAACAGTCTAAGAGAACTGCTCAGATTGTCAGATGAGTACTAAAAGGTCCCTGCTATGAAAAGAAATGGCATCGTAGACCATCACTCCTAGCAGTCGGGCCGTATGCCTGGCGACACTCAGGTAGGTACCCCACTGCTGTCTGGGGCCACTCCACACACATCTTCGACCAGAGTGTCAATGAATAGCAGAATTGTCCTCAGTGTTAATTCTGCTTCAAACTGAGCCCCAATGACCAGCCACAGGTCGTCTCGAGATGCTGTGGAAAGTGGTGGGGTACGAAAAAGACTACCGCCAGCCACACGGACTGACAGCTGGGAGTGTTGGTCATGGGTGGCATTTCATTTCATAGCAGGAACCGTCCGGTTGTCATCCGTGGCAGCTCTAACAATACCACCACCTGCAAAGTAGTTTAGAAATCAGATTAATAATGTTGCACACACAGCATATGTTAGGTTTATCAAGGCAACAACAAAGTTATTGACTGTGGATGGTATCGTCAGAATGGAAATAATGAAGTCACTGTAAAAATGTCATTAATTTTGGCACTTATCTTGAATGAATTCCCACGTAGATTTCGTCGAAGTTGTTATGGCTCATCTTGTTGATTCTAGAGTGATTCCACTTTGACTGCTAGAAGGTCTAGATCTGTATTTTAGCAATATTTGAGGACCTAAAAACTGCGTTTTCCAGAAAATCGTTTTCAGGAAATCCCAGATCAGAACAATGGTATGGTAGAAATAATTTTTGACTTGGTCTTCACGATCCACATTTTTATTAAACTTCTTGTAAATTCACATATACTTCTTCTTAATTGTCACATCATCAAGAAAACAGTTTTGCATCAATCTTCATATATTTAATTTCCACTTTAACCAAACACAAGACTTGACTGTTCTTTTACAAAGCGAAATAACAACTTAACTTCTGAAAGTGAAAAAAAAGACTGGTCTGTGGGCATTCGCACCAAAACGGTTACTAGTAAGTCAAAGACTATGACAGTCTCACAGAAATGAATACACACGAGCACCATATCACTGTAATATATAGATAATACATCGGAGTACCTATACACTAACAAAACCGAATGTGAATATTGTCAAAAAATATGTCTGTTACTTAGCAGAAAAGTAGTACGATATTACTGGTATCAAGAACTGGGGTTGGAGTGCCGAAATGGTGACGTAAATAAAAAACCATTACACACCCTTACAATACAATTCAACGTGGACGATATACTGCTCCCCATTCTGTAGCCTTTTGTGGGAAGTTGTCCTGGGATCACGTCTCGGCAAGATAAAGCCCAACCGCACACTGCGAACAGCTCGGAAGTTTGTCTGTGTAATGCGCCTATGGGACAGAATTTGGTTCGATATCCCTCAGGACGAAATTCTATAACTTTTTCAATCAATACAAAGTCGAGTAACAGCTTGCATAAGGGCCTCGGGTGGACAAACTGAACTGCTCAGTTTGTGATTCTCTTTCTCTACAATAAATCATCAAGTTTTTTTCTAAAACCGTTATCATTTGTTTGTCTGCACATTTATAACACTTCTACCTGTTCCACAGTTCCTTCGTGGTGCACTGTTTTTCGTTCTCAGACAGTATATAAATGCTCTCTTAGTGGTGCTTCTGAACGTTCCATCCCCTCCTGGTTGTATCCCCGTCGGTTTTGCGCGTGGTCACGCGACTGTGGCGGTGTGTCCCAGTGAGAATGTGATTGGACGTGGCGCGCCGGTCACTGGGCCAGGGGTTATTGGCAGTTGGCCGGCCGGGTGTGGGGCTTAACACGGCGTCCCCAACCCCGGCGCCGGGCGTCTGTCCCGGCTGACGCGCCGAATATTCCCTCCCCGTCTGCTGCAGCCAGTCACCAGCCTGTGCACCAATAATTAGCTGTCAACGGGGATTACAGCCCCGCCGGGCGACCGATGGCTGAGTGCATCGCGCACCTCCAACCCTATACCACTTTGGGATCCCACTTCCTGATAACGTTCATCCGTTCAACCTAGATCGTAAGAAGATACCGCTCTGTAATTGAGTGTCCTGTCACGCTTGTTAGAGCAATCCGTTACGTGTAAATGTTGCTTGCAACCTATAAATTCTTAATTTATACCTCATCTAAAGTGGTTACAAGATACAGTTCACCCTACAGCATTAAAATTTCAGCAGTGGACTACTGGGTGTTTCAAAAACAAGTGTAGAGTCACAGCAAATGTGATTCATGAAATATAAAATCTGTCTCAAGCGTTTTGGTCCTATAAATGTTCAGTGATATTATCTTATGTACCGTGTCATACTATTAGTTTAGAGGACACTTCGGCTTATAACTTGACTACCGTTTTCCCTGTATTCATACGCATGCGCATTCGACACGTATACTGAACGTAATTTCTTCTACCCCTCTCTGTGTTCAGTTTTTCTTATCTCTGTAAGTCTCATTCTCCCACCGCTATGTGTCTGACTCATTCTCTCCGCTCTCTCTGTGTGTTAATCTCCCCCACCCCCCTGCCTCACCATCTTTTTGTCTATTTCCGCTACACCTTCCACCTGCTTTATGCATCTCACCCTCCACCCATATAGCCGGCCGTGGTGGACGATCGGTTTTAGGCGCTTCAGTCTGGAACCGCGCGACCACTACGGTCGCAGGTTCGAATCCTGCCTCGGGCATGTATGTGTCTGATGTTCTTGGGTTAGTTAGGTTTACGTAGTTCTAAGTTCTAAGGGACTGATGACCTCAGCTGTTAAGTCCCATAGTGAGAAGAGCCATTTGGACCTCGACCTATCTCTCTTCCATTTCCTCCTCCTGCCTACTCTGCTCATACCCTCCTCGTTCCATCTCAATCTGTCCCCAACCGTTCTCATTAGCATATATAGCCCTTGAAATACAGTGCAACATAGCAGATACTACTCCCTCAACACACCTGTCTTATACATTAGGCTACACATCTGGGCTTGAAAAGCATTTATTTTTCTGTGACATACAAGAAGCCGTAGAAAACAGAATTTTTTTTCAAATTGTCTTCAGAGTTTCCGTGTTACCATCCTGCCAAATATACACTAATGGCCATTAAAATTGTTACTCCAAGAAGATGACATACAACAAACACGAAATTTAACCGACAGGAAGAAGATGCTGTGATATGCAAATGATTAGCTTCTCAGAGCATTCGCACAAGGTTGGCGCTGGTGACGCCACTTACAACGTGCTGACATTAGCAAAATTTCATGCGGATTTCTCATACATAAACAGCAGTTGACCGGCGTTTGCTGGAAAAACGTTGTTGTGATGCCTCGTGTAAGGAGGAGAAATGTGTACCATCACGTTTCCGACTTTGATAAAGGTCGGATTGTAGCATAAAGCGATTGCGGTTTATCGCATAGCGACACTGCTGCTCGCTTTGGTCGAGATCCAATGACTGTTGGCAGAATATGGAATCAGTGGATTAAGGACGGTAATACGGAACGCCGTGCTGGATCACAACGGCCTCGTACCAATTGCAGTTGAGATGACAGGCATCTTATCCTCATGACTGTAACGGATCGTGCAGCCACGTCACGATCCCTGAGTCAACATATGGGGACGTTTGCGAGACAACAACCATCTGCACGAACACTTCCACAACGTTTGCAGCAGCTTGAACTATCAGCTTGGAGACCATGGCTGCGGTTACCCTTGACGCTGCATCACAGACAGGAGCGCCTGCGATGGTGTGCTCAAGGACGAATCTGGATACACGAATGGCAAAACGTCATTTTTTCGGCTGAATCCAGGTTCTGTTTACAGTATGATGATGGTCCCACCCGTGTTTTGCGACATCGCAGTGAACATGCATTGCAAGCGTGTATTCGTCATCGCCATACTGGAGTATCACCCGGCGTGATGGTATAGGGTGCCATTGGGTACACGTCTCGGTCACCTCTTGTTGCCATTGACGGCACTTTGAACAGTGGACGCTACATTTCAAATGTGTTACTACCCGTGGCTCTACCCTTCATTTGATCTCTGCGAAGCCCTACGTTTCAGCAGGATAATGCACGACCGCATGTTTCAGGTCCTGTAAGGGCCTTTATGGATACAGGAAATGTTCGACTGCTCCCCTTGCCAGGACATTCTCCAGATCTCTCACCAATTGAAAACGTCTGGTCATTGGTGGCCGAGCAACTGGCGCGTCATAATACGCCAGTCACTACCCTTGATGAACTGTGTTACGTGTTGAAGCCGCATTGGCTGCTGTACCTGTACCCGCCATCCAAGCTCTGTTTGACTCAATGCCCAGTCGCATCAAGGCCGTTATTACGGTCAGAGGTGGTTGTTCTCGGTACTGATTTCTCAGGACTGCGTGAAAATGTAGTCACAAGTCAGTTCAAGTATTATATATTTGTCCAATGAATACCTGTTTATCATCTGCATTTCTTCTAGGTGTAATAATTTTAATGGCCAGTAGTGTAGATAATTTCAATGTATGAAGTAAAAGATAAAATTGTAGTATAAGGGCAGACTATCTGGAAAAGAAGCAATAAAAATCATTGAATTTGGGAAACCTGCAAGAAATAGGGCAGTGTCACCGAGAATGGTGGGAGTTCTAAAAGTACATCATATTTCCATCCTAACTTCTTTCTTCTCCTTGCTAACTACGTTTAATGCCTGCTAGTGCATAACTTAAGACTGTTTCTCAAAATTTTATTTAAGCTAAAAAATCGCTGACATAAGTCAGCAAAAGGTCCCGTGTAACTAATTAGGATAGAAAGACTCTGTACTCTTCCCATACTCTCATACAATGCTCTGATGGTAAGAGATCCCTATACTGACCCCAGTTGTATGCGTTTTAAAGACCAACGTATTCCACAACGAACACATGCTGAGTAAATATCATCCAAAATATCATGCCCGCTGTTGAACGATTCAGCTTTACACAGGATGCATCAAATCCGAATGAATGAGCTAGGAAATTTTCTACTAGCTAGATTTCCTGCTGCGACTGGGATGAGCAGGGAGACAAACTCATACCTTCGCAAGCGCTCTTAGAAACGTAGAATAGAAATATAAACTTGCATAGGTATAAATACGCGTATACCAGAACGTCTGCTGCGATGATGGTTACTAACAGTTACATTTCATTTATTCGAAACTGCTACATCGTTAAGTATATCAGTCATGTTTCAGGTATCATTACGAGATGAGCAACTGAATATATGTCCTCTACTGACGTATAATAGCCGTTCGGTGTTGTATAAGATATTCACATCGAACGCCATGATAAAAAGTTGACTGTGGTAAATACAGATTGTCTTTGTATGTGCGAAGCTTAACAAGAGTTAAGTTTAGCAATATCGAGTGACACTTAATACACTGTATGACAAACACATCCGAATGAAACCTAACTCCAGGACTACTGTCAGTTAAACGGAATACTTGGTTACATAAACCATGTCAGGTTAAATCTTGTCCTCAATTTCGTACATTTCGCAAAATTACTGTCGGATTTTTTCCTCTACAACTCTGTCGACTTTTGGATGTGTAGTTCAAATGAACTATTCCAGGAAAGGCAGCGTTCAGAGTGGACCTCCTTTTGGTGAATTATCGTTCTCTTATTCCTCACTTCCCCTTACTACTGGAAGTTAAAATGCGCAGACACGCTTATCCCGTCGCCTTATACTGAGTACACCCCACTCCCAGGACTTAAGCGTCCGTGCGTCTGAACTCTTGAACTGCGCGATCTGCGCCTGAAATGTCTTGGGTGCCTGGCTAACGGATTTTCTTACGACGACGTATTTATCAGTGGTTAATCGTGGCTCATACACTTGTAACGTTTATTGTATGTCGACAGAGCGATTGTAGTACAGGGGCTAAAGTCTCTGGTACCACGCACACTGTACGTTTTTCCAATATCGTCACGAAAATTGTTCAAAAATAGTAACCTCCAACGTCGTAATTTCATTAATAATACAATCATTACCGTACGCTTTTTCAGATGTATATTCCGTTTCTGGTTCGTAGTTACAATTCAAATACCTTTACACTCCCAAAAAGTTCGAAACGATGGGCAAAGTATTAACAGCTGCGCAAGGATTCCGCTCAGGGACGAAAGTACTCATTCCTAGTTAAGACTTGAATTATGTAATTAACCAGATTGAAAAATGTCTCTGTGACAACACAAATAAGGTGAATGTGTCCTGGGCAGATTTAGGGGTGTAAAACACGGAAACGAGCTCTTCGACTTACGTGGAAATTGGAAAGATATTGAAATCAGAACATCTTGACATACTGACACCCACTTCCCATGTCACGTAACGAAGCGCACTGTGCGAAGTAAAATAACATGCTACATGATGACATGTCATGTAACGTGACACATGCCATCATGTCGTCCAACGTGGCATTTTTCATGTCGTGTGAAATGACACAACGTTTCATTAAAGTTTAGGATGTATGCATACCCACTCTGGGATATTTGCTATTATACACATACCCCTGTCCTCCTAATGCAAATGCATCCTACTCTCTAGAAGCGCATAAACTTGTGTCTCTTTCTTCTTACACCCCTCACCATACATGTAACAGGGGGGTGGGTTTGGACTATATACGGTCTCCTCGAGGAAAGAATCAAGCTCCCCACCCAGAAATAAAATTAAAAACTGTTTAAGCGTCCCATCAGGAACAAATAAAAAGCGCAGATATGTTAAGATGTTATGATTTAAATTGTCTTTGGAGGTTCCAAATAGCTTGAAAAACTAGTTACCTTCTCTTACATCTCTCCCAGCTTTTACTTTATGGTGAAATGCTGCAACAACTAATTCGAATTAAGAATGATTGGCTGAAATAAGTAGAGCTGCGAAGCAATGTACGCACGATAAAATACTACCAAATTTTCTATCCTGTACGAACGTTTGTGAACTTAAACTTGTTCTATCCGAAAATCAATTTCCTGCACCATGGCATAAAAATTTTTGACGGTTTTAAGTGAATTTTATGTGAAAATTTAGACAGCTGTATCGTGGCAACAAGTAAAGTGTTCACAAAACAAGAAACGGCCATTACTAACATGTATACGTCTACCATCTTACAAAATTTGAGTCGATGCCCTCAAGACTGAAACATAGAAGAAACGCACGTAAAGAAACTCACAAAAGACGTGTAAATTGTGAATACAGATAGATTTTAAGAAGCGAGCTCTGAATTTCATCGTAAGATTGCATTTTTATTTACTTTATTCCCACCAAACTATTTCCATGCATTCATTTCACGTAAAAAGGCTTTCTTTAATGTAAATTTCAGATGAAACTAGATGTTTGAAAGCTAATTCTCGATTTTTCGTAAGAATGGATTGTTATTTCCTGTAAACTGTTTCCACACATTCATTTCATGTAAGAACGAATTTTAGCGTTACATTTAGCTTGACTTTAAACAACAGCATTTCGACAACGGATAAAGATTATTGGATAAGAATGTAATTTTGACTTTATTTCTTTGACTAATTTCGTGGAAAGTTTGAAATTATTCGTAGAAGTCTACAGCATAGGAATAGTGCCCTGCAAAAACATCCATGGAAAATTTGTTTTCTCCTTGTTTTGTACTGCAAATACGAACGGTTCATGTAAAAATACAGCCATTAGCTGAACAGTAATTTGAGCCGAATTGAAATCTTTCGCAAAAGGAATTAATCGATTCGTATAATCTGCCTGGAGCCCAGCTCCGGCTCGTCGTTCAAACCTTGGTTAATATGCTATACCAAAGCTACAGTTAGAGATGTTCGAACGGATTTACAAATGGACTCTGGTCCACGCCTAGCAAAATACTATTTACCCCATGTTCCTAGCTCAAACAGGAACTGAGAAACAAGACTGGACCGCTCCCCCACCCCCCTCCCCCTCCGTCAACACACACACACACACATCGGGGCGATTCCCTGACGAATTTATTGCAGCGCTTCCCTTTCAATTATTAGCGGTAAACAAATAAACAATTACACTTTTCGACCACCATAAATTACAAAACGCTGACTTTTTAACGTGTAAATGTACATTTAAAAAAAATACCTAAAAATGTTTGTTCACTGTCAGAAGATAAGGAAAAAAACAAGTTCTTCATTTCTGTATGTAGAAGTAAGAATGGAATTTTTCTTTCATAATGTGCTTGTACAGTCATTACTCTTTGAGATACAAAGAACTGGTTTAAGTAACAAACAAAAATGGTAACTGAACCTTGTTTATTAATCTGTGATCATATTTTAAGGTTTTTAACTAAAATAAATCTTACAAAACATCAAAGAGCAGCCTTTTATTCCAGAGTAAAAGATCGATAATTAACTTTCTCATTTGTACGAGAAATTATTCTCTATATTGTGGAATTTTGAACAATCGAAGATTGAAGTATTAATATCTTCGACATCTGAATTATTACAATCACAAGTGTCTGAATTTCTTAGTTGTAAGATATAGAAACGAGAAGAGAAGCTGCCGTGATTCAGTCCCATCTGGGTAATTGTAGAGATAGCTCTGCAGTGTATTGGCGCAGTGTGAAACCAAGGTAAGAGAGGTGTGCAGGGTTAGGTTAGCATAATATTTTCCTTTATTTACTGTTGACATTTCCATTTGTCTTCCCACTGTGATCCGATTTCAGTTTTTACTTGTTCTAAGAAGTCGGTGAAATGTAACTGCGTATAAGGGTAAGCTCCGAATGTAGCATCTTCCTAGTTCAACTGATCTACCGTTTTGTTACACAAAATGCCTTTTATGTTTCGTATACAAGTAAGTTTATTTCCTCGAGATCATTCCGTTACTTCGTGGGCTATGTTGAGAATATGTTTACTGCTGTGTTTACCGCAGCTCTTACTCACTCCGGCACGGAAAATGCTTTTTGAATCGGAGATAACCGTAGTCTTTACGTCGTTCTGAGTAAAACGTACTAACTGGCCTTCATGGTCATCAATAGTTCACAGTATAAAAATAAGCTAACAGTCAAAGGTTTTACAGTTCTTAACGACCTGTTCTCGTACAGAAGAAAGCAGATTCACTGATAATTTCTGACGCGATTTTTGAAGTATCAGCGTATGTACATGGTGAATGTTAATAAAACAGACACACTGCATGGACGATTCCTGACTAGAAATGGAGGAAAAAAGGTCTCATGGGCATGGGTCCCGAAGTGGATCATGTTCTTACTATGACCAGCGTAGAGATACGGTAGCATTAGCCTGATGCTTCCGTATCTCGACGCTTGTGAGCAGTCCATAGTGGTCATAGTGGTTTGCCTTTCATTTACTGTACAGATTTTGTGACTAAAGTTTTATCGCTTGATTTTTAATTTACACGTGACATATAAGTACTTTGTCTTTTTTGTACTACTAGCCAGAACTTACACTTTAAAAAAACTTCTCTTTCTGGTAATTTTGTGATTATGCAATAGGCCAATTTGAGATTTTTCTTTCATGGAGGCATTCATGGCAGTGCCGTAACCTAGTCCAAAACACTTCTCTTTTGCGACCGATGGCTGCTATTGCTGTTAATTGTGCTTAAGAATTTGGTTGGAAGTTTAACATGGAGTGAGTAATTAGTTGCATGATGTTCACTGAGGGGCAAATGTCGCCTTCAAAAAGTCGAATCTGTTAGGAGAGTTTTCAAAGCCGTTAGTATTCAGTCGTCCACCTTTATTACTGCTTCTTCAGATTGCTGATTGCTAAAGCGTCTGTGGCATCAGATAAGCACACGTGTGCATACAGTAGTATTTGAGCACTAAGAGAAATAAATCCTTCCAGATCCCTCAAGTAAAATGTTTATAACAATCAGATAAGGATCGCTGCCTGGAGTAAACATTCGGATAGATCCAAATGTCCTATCAATTGCTTCTTATATGTTACGTACATCGTTTTCTTTGCGAGGAAAGAACTAATACCACGTATACAGATGAGCAAAGACCCAGTTCGCTTCGGTTCGTTTAAAAGGATGGAGACTGAGTCCTTAACCTAAGCTGATGTCACAAGCTGTCTTGTCAATTCACTCGTCTGTTATGTTCTATACCGTTCCTCGATCTTGAATAAAGCTGGAACTGAGGCGGTACTTCATTGTATCCAGCAATAGTACAACGACATTAATTTCTGTTACTGATCGTTTCGTGAATTCATTGTAATGTTTGTTCTCAGTGGTAAGTTACAGGTTAACTAACTTTCCTTTACTGTCAATTATTATTTATACTTTTCTACATTTTTTATTTGATGTTTCGCTGTAGAATCTGACTGTGATTTCACACTTGTGCCATCTGTGTAGAAAGTATGAGGCAGTGAGTGCAAACACAAAAAGTTATTAGCTGTTCCGTTAGCTCTGTATTCACACCTGTTTGGAATTTCAATGTTACTGCTGCTCATCGAAATTGTAGTCACACTTTCTTCATAGAAGACGCAAGTGTGAACACACGGTCAGATTCTAAAGCAGATATCAAATAACGAATGTGGAATTATAATAAGCCATCATGTGCCGTTAATATGAGTACATATTCCTTACTAACGTATTTGAATTTAAAGTAGTAACGTCGTGTAAGAATTTCTATTAAGTATACAGTTTGTGCCAACTGCGTGTGGTGACAACTTGCGCTGATTCGGATTGCGGTGCATACCTCTCGTGGCAGCACGGTACTGGAAGTCGTGCGACTGTGGCGGCACCTAGTTGCAGCTGTGGCTTATCGGGCACGTCATTCTGGTCATTCTGCATTTAGCCTTCAGCCTGGAAGTACCACGAAGTCATCGTGGTGGTCCGGTACCGTTCTCGCTTCTCACACACGGGTTCCCGGGTTAGATTCCCGGCGGGGTCAGGGATTTTCTTTGCCTCGTGATGACTGGGTGTTGTGTGATGTCCTTAGGTTAGTTAGCTTTAAGTAGTTCTAAGTTCTAGGGGACTGATGACCACAGCAGTTAAGTCCCATAGTGCTCAGAGCCATTTGATCCATTTTTGAACTTCCATATCACGAAAGTATGAAAACGCGTTGTTCTTGGTACGATTTGTTATAACTGAATGTCCCATAGTGCTCAGAGCCATTTGAACCATTTGAACCACGAAGTCACCAAGCTCTCCATGCAAGTCGCTGCTCGCTGTGCCATTGCGAGCGGTTACTTGGTCGGTACCGGTGACACTGTCGTTTACCATCAAGCATTAACGATATTTTGTGTACTATTTGGGACCAATACTGGAAAAAGCTGGCGCAGTGGACCTCCATTTGACAGCACTCTTGCGTGGGTTAAATGATGTCTTTGTGTCGCTGCTCTGGTGTGTTGCTGCACGTTAATAGGGGCCGATGTTATCTTTGTGTAGCCACATTGACTGTGTTGTTGATGCCTCAGGTTTATCGGGAGCGACTTGCTTTGAAGAAGAAGGATAGTGTTGAGTTGTGTCATGCACACGCTATTTGAACTAGCAGCTGGACAAGCAGAAGAGAATGTTGTTTGGAGCTTCAGTATATCGCAATACACTGTACAATCAAAACATTTCATAGTTGAAAGGCGTGTGTTATATTGCTTCTAGCTTGTTGACCAAGTTATGAAATTACACCCAACTTGATTTAAGAGATTAGTGTCTGCTTCATTGTAATTGTGTGTTTTGTTATAAATGTGTGGTAATTAACTGGTAATCTGCTTCATCATAATGGTTTGTGGGACCCATCTCTATTATTATTATAACTGTGTGTGAGCTCATCTGTAAGAAACTTTTACTGTGAATTTTTGCAGTTCGGGACGTTGTAATAAACAGAATGTGAGTGTAGGTTCTAGTATTAATTTCTATAGCAATATCTGTTAAAAGTTGGAATTTCAATAAATGTGATGTGTTTCAGAAGAATGTGTCACACCCATTCCAATGTAGCCCTTCCACTCACTTGAACTGTTACTCATGGGTTATTATTTTGTACGTATTGTAGCGAATATAAGCTAATTAAGTCACGAAACAGTAGTGTTACCACTTGCTCACTACTACAGTATCAGGAAAAAAACTAAACACAACAAAGAAATTATCCCAATGGGGCTTTAATCCCTAATTATTGGTGCACACACTGCTGACTGGCTGCGACAGATGGGGAGGGAAAATTTGGTGCGTCAGCCGGGACAGCACACAGTGCCGGGGATGGGGATGGGGATGCCGTTTTAAGTCTTACATCCAACCAGTCAACTGCAACAGCCAGCTGCTACATATCACTGGCTCAATGACACGCACACCACACCTAAACACATTCTCACTGGGACACAAGGTCACAGTCTCGTGACCAAGCATAATGTGGCTAAACCCCACTGGTTACAATGAGGAAAAGATGGAACATTGAGACACACCACTAAGAAAACGTATGCCATTTGAGGAGAAAAACGACGCACCAAGTCGAAATTAACCAAATTGGAACATGTGATGTAAATGTAACGCAAACAAATGATTGCCGAAAAGGATGATTTATACAAGGGGAAGAGCTACACAAATAAAAAATAAGCAAAACCCCACCCAAACAGATCACGAAGGCTCAAACTTAGTGACTATCCGCCGTGTCATCCTCAGCCCACAGGCATATGTCAGTTTCCGAGACTGGAGCCGCTACTTCTCAGTCGAGTAGCTCCTCAGTTTGCCTCTCAGGTGCTGAGTGCACCCCGCTTGTCAACAGCGCTCAGCAGACCAGATGGTCATCAATCCTGACAGCACTTAACTTCAGTGATCTAATGGGAATCGGTGTTACAAATGCGACAAATCCATCCAGCCAGTTAATAACATGTTATTCTACTTCTGGCCCTTATGCAAGCAGTTATTTAGCTTGTCATTGATTCATAGAGCTGCTGGATGCCCTCCTGAGAGAAATAAAGCCAAACGTTCTTCAATTCATGGGCTAGCTAGTCAAAATCTCTACCTAATAGGAGTGCCACGTTCATAACACTCCTCACTCTCTTAGTTGAGGAGAGATCAGACGACCTTGCTGGTAGGCACGAAGATAAGCAGTACAAACTCTTGCCATGTTTAGGTGGGCATTATCTTGAGGAAATGAAAGCCCAGGATGGCTTGGAACGAAAGGCTTCCAAAAAGTGTGTAGAATATCGTCGACATTCTTCTCTGCTGAAAGATTACCACAGATAACAGCCAAAGGGGTCCTGCTACGAAAAGAAATGATATCCCAGACTATGACACCTTGTTGTCAGCCCATATGATCAGCTTCAATGAGATTGGTTTCCCAGACAAGTCTTCACCGGTTATCAAGGCTCAGTTCGAAGCGAGACTCAACACTGAAGACATTTCTACTCCAGTAAAGCAGATTCCAGGCATTAGACGTATCTGGTGACATCCAAGACAATGGTAGCATACCAATCTGTCATCCACCATATGGTCCGACGGATTCCATTTCTTCTTGTAGCAGGACATCTTTCGTTGCCATCTAAGGCACCCTTACAATACATTGGTACATCATTCACATCCTACACTCCATTTTGTTACCTTTCATAGGAAGCTATCATGGGATTGAATTTTAGCAAGATAATGGCCACCCACATACCATGATTTAGTACTGGTTCTCTTGGTGCTTCCCCAATCTCAACTTGGCCAACAAGATCGCTGGGTAACTCGCCAATTGAGGAAGTTTGGAGCAATATGAGCAGAGCCCTCAAGTGATCTCGGGATTTTGACGTTCTGAAGCACCTATTTTAAGGAGTTTAAGGTAATATCCTTCAGAAGGATACACCACAACTTTGTCAGTGGATGCCAAGGTGAACAACTGCTTGCATAATTTATAGGGTGTACCAATGTGTTATTGACTTCCTCAATTTCTCAAACTCTTCCTCTGGAATTAATCCAATTTTTCTGGAATTGTTATAATTTGTTTGTGTGTACATGTCCGTCAGATTTAAAGATTTCTGACCTATTTCGATAATTCTTTCATGGTGTGTCGTTTTCCTGTCTTAGAATGTGTAAATCAGCGAGGAAAAACCTAGTTTTAGAATTTCTCTAAGTTAATACGAATTCAGTGGATATACACATTCATAAGTACTGATACATATCACTTTAGTAGCGAAAAATTTCAGGTGACTGTGAATTTGAAGCTATTAGTCAGTTTTCCACTCTAAGTTAAATCAGTTTATTACTTCATTTTATATTGTAACTTGACTACTAAGTGGGCACATTGTTTGTGCTTGGGGAGAGGGGGGTAAAATAATGCCCCTATTTTTTGTGAACCAGGCTGCAGTGAATGGTACAAAGTAAATAAAAATTATATATAATGTATGTTGTGAGACAATGAATTAAAAAATTTAACTACAATATTCTAATTGTGAACTTCACTAATGTCATTTTTCATTTTGCTTAACCCATTATACTTCCGTTTAACATGTCCACCTTCAAAAAACTGAAAATCCCTACCACTATCTCTGTTTGGACAAATAACTATAAATTTAATATCGAGCTCCATACAGATTTTCTTACCACGTCTACTATTTAAGTATCCATAAATTATAGTATAGCATAAATAATTTACTTCAAGCCCACTAATTTTTCTAAACAAATTGGAATTTGTAGCATTATTGTGCTTCTTGAATAGAGCCTCCATTTGTACAGGAAACAAGTTTATTACGATTAAAACATAATATGTTATAAACACACAGTGACAGCAAACACAATATTATCCATGCTACTCAGTTGTTTAAGTGACATGACCAAACTTACTTAAATGAAAAAGATAAAATATTTGCAACTGTAAATGCTTGGAAAAGAAAATTATCCCTCAAACCATTAATGAAAAAAATTGATGAAATGAAGTTTTTAAAAGAATTTCTTACTCTGATTAAGAACAAAAGAAATGTTACAAGAATTAATAATAAGTATTAGTAGAAAACAGTTTTGGTTGCAATTTTAATTTTTTATTTATCAGCTACACATTTCACCTTATTTAGACATCTTCAGGCTTATCTTTATTTGGCATTTCTTAGGACGATCCATAAGACAGTGTAGCAAGAGGCATTGTCGCATACAGCAGGTCAACATCGCCTTCATTAACCTCAGTAAATAATTTCTAGATGGACATGAGTGACTCCAAGACCTGCATAACGTGTCCACGTTCACAGGAGCAAATAACAGAATAAGATGGGGCATCTTTTTTTAATTTAATTTTTTTAATTTTAATTTTTTAAATTAAAAATTCATATAGTTCTCATCTTTACTTAGCAGTGACCATCTAGATTTATTTGTCTAAAACTTCGAAAAAAGTCATCAACAATATCTTTTATCAAATATTTGTACTTGACTCCTTTAATTGACTTAATTTTGTTCGGATTTTTTTCATAACACAAATATCCCAAATGGATAAAAATACACGTATAATTTCGTAGATAAGAACTGATAATTTATTTGTGTGTGTATTCCATAGTGACAAGTTTTTAATCAAAAGATTAAGCCTCATAAACATGCATTCTTCAATTTGCAGGTAACTGAAGCTCTTTATTTGCATACGTGTTCTAAACTTTTATTATCTCTATTGGTGAGCCATGTTTTTGCAAGCTTCATCTCAAGAATTCATATCGTTATCTCCACATATTAGCTTTTATTCTAGTTTAGTGAATGGTCTACATCCTGTTATATGCCTCTCTGGCATTGGTAAATTATTGAAAGAACAGTCCTCTTCACACAACTTTTGAGGATAATTATTGAGAAATCTGATCAAATAAATAATTTCTATAGAATTATTGATAGCAAATTCAGAAAACTCCTTAGTTAACATCTGTGTTATACCTACTTTTTCATTATAGTAATTACGATTTCAAGTTAACAAAAAATGTTCAAATGTGTGTGAAATCGTATGGGTCTCAACTGCTAAGGTCATCAGTCCCTAAGCTTACACACTACTTAACCTAATTTATCCTAAGGACAAACACATACACCCATACCCAAGGGAGGATTGGAACCTATGCCAGCACTAGCCTCACAGTTCGTGACTACAGCACTTTAGACTGCTCTGCTAATCCCATGTGGCTTCAAGCTAACACTTCATCATGAATTACAAGCAGTGTATTGATTATTTCTTGCACCTCATTTGTCCAAGTATACACAACTGTGTTTCATTTTTTAAATTAAAACTCCAAATAGTTCTCATCCTCACTTAGCAGTGATCATCTAGATTTATTTGTCTAAAACTTCAAAAAAAGAGTCATCAACAATATCTTTTATCAAATATTTGTACTTGACTCCTTTAATTGACTTGATTTTGTTTGGATTTTCGTCATAACACAAATCTCCCAAATGAATCAAAATACATGTATAATTTCGTAGATAAGAACTGATAATTTATTTTTGTTTTCCATTGTGACAAATTTTTAATCAAAAGAATCATTTATCCATCCATGTCTTTAAATGTGTGAGTGCCAAAATTGACTTTCCTCAATCAAATTTTCTGGTAATTTACCAACAAAGTCAATCTACCAACAGGTCTTTGTCCAAAAACCTGACCCGCAACTGTGGTTAATGCATTTAGGTTTCTTTCACTTATTTTTATTTTGCATTTCTGTTCTTCACCTTATAACTTTATTCTGGTTTCAACTTTTTCTTCATATTTCTACAATGCACATTGTATCTCTAAGTTGCTTACAGTATATACATTTTTATCACTAACATAATGTTTAATTGTTGATACATGACAAAATTCTTAAAGCCAGTGGTGATAGGAACCATGTGCTTCTTGATCCCTCTGTTTTATTCAGTTGCCTTAAATACATATCACTGAAACTTCAGTTCCTTGTTTTACTTGCTTATTTGCATCAGTAAGAAGTTGAATTATTTTTTATTTTTTTCGTTCTCTGTTTTCATCTGTTTTTCCTCCTTTTTCTTTCCCTTTCATTTAGGGTTTTTTGATAACTTCTAGGCCATATTTTTTAAACATTTAATCAGGATAAAAACATTATTTTTATTTGTATGTTTAATTTTTTTTAATTTGTCTCTCTAATTTCTTTCATTAGGTTTTCAAGTAATTTATATTGCAGAAAACCGAAAATCGGTACCATTCCAATGTTTAATACAATATTCCTTAAATTATCAAATCATAAATCTCTACTCATGAACTGTGATTTAAATTGTGTCATCTTACCTACACACATTTAATAAATGAGATTATCACTGACTAATTGTTAGGTATTTTGAAATACATCTGAGCTAGATACAAAACAATCTGTTGCTTTGAGTCTCCCTTTACTGAAACCTTCCCTAACTATATATTGATTTTCAAGAATGGAATCATTGAATGATGGAAGAAATTTATCTTGACATTCATCTAATGGTAGAGGACCCTCACTATTTTCAATAAAAGTAGCAATTTTTCATTTAAATTTTCAATTTTTAGCACCTTCTTAGAAGTTCTTGATATTTTTGTTGATTAAACATTTAGAACAAATGTGTAAATGATTAATTCCCAATATGACTATATGTCAGCTGACATATAATTGTAAATCATTAATGTCGCTTTTCCACATCCACTAAATCCTATTATTGGACATTGAAATTCCAAATACGACCATACAGCAGCTGAAATATAATTGTAAATCATAGTTTTTTCGATATCCATTTGATTATATTATTGCACACTGGAATGAATTAGGTAAGAGTTTCCTTGTTTATCTTTTTATGTCTTCTATGGAAGTCTTATTTTTCGTTCTCAATCACTTTTTATGTAATGAATACTTTTCTTAATATTAAATAAGCTGCTTACTGCAGGTGAGAGATAAGTTACCTGCTCTTAAAAATATTGACTGTATTGATATGAGAAGATTATAGCAATATTGCACTAGTTGGTTTCTATACAACATTTTGGACTCCAAAAACTACATCAAGAAATAAAAAATTGTATTGTGATGGAGAGACAATAGAAATTCCTGTTGGCCAGTGTACTTTGAAAACAGTAGAAAAATTAATTCATTCAAAGAAGCCACATATTCACATTAAGGGAAATGAAATTTTAAACAGATTTATTATTGAGAGCGATTTTAAGTTTTATATGGGTCTAAAGGATAGTGTTGGAAGTGTGGTTGTATGTGGCAACTGAACTATCTCAGTTAATGGAAACACTGTTGCTAATGATGTCCCAAAATTATTTCATTCTAACTAATCATCATGAAGTTTAATCTAGTTGACCAAATGTATGCAAAGCATACTTATCACTTTTATTGAGAAACTAATATTATTGCTTCATTCAAGCCTAATGTTGATTTTGATGGCTCACTTTTTCATGAGTCACATTAGACAGTATATATTCCAATGGTGATATTACACAATATTTATTGACTTAAGTGGTACTAGAGTAAGAACTATTTTAGAAATTAATTAATAAACTTTTATTCTGAGTAGATGGCTAAGATCAAAAGCTATCAGTTTTACTGTGATTGAAAAAAACTAAAAATCTTTCCTTACAAGAACACAAAGATTAATAAAAATATAGAAGATGGAAAGATTAATAAAAATATAGAAGATGGTTAGGCTAGTCATGCTCAACTGTATATGAGCTTCAATATTACTGGAGATGATGGTGCAGGTTATCCAACATATGATGTAAAAATCTACTAAAAGTTAATTGAGAACTATGTGACAAAGCTGTTCGATGTTACTTCCATAACAAAAGGAAACAATAGACTGTCTAAAATGTAACATCCATTTATTTCTTCGTCAGTTCTTATGCTGTTGACTTCATCTGTAACTGAGTTAACCACAGAAGGGCACATCATCAATAATGGGATGATAAAAACTAAGAAAAATCTAGTACTTTTCCCACTGGAATTATTTGGTGAATTCTCTACAGATCTTAAAGAAGTGGTGTGCGATTGGTATTTAAATGTAATTTTTACTTGGGGCTCTAGTGCAAATGATGCCATTCTTTGATGATTTGACCATAACTGATCTGGTGTTGAAGATGTGACCACTCCTCCTGAGGAATGCAAAATTGTTGAAGAATCAATGGAAATCCATGTTCCAGTGGTCAGATATGAACCAGATTATTCAACCAAGCTAGAGAAGAAAAAGTAAAAAATTCCAAGATTCCCATATCTTTCTTTGAACCACAGACCACAGAGTTGCCTGGATTGAATAGAAAGAGAAATTTAGACCAGAGTAAAATATGCAGAATTTGGTGTGCCCAATTTTATTGTTTCTGTGTTTCAAAGAAGTCAACAAATAATCAGATGATTGACAATACACTGTTTGATCACATCAAACTGCAGAATATCAATACAAAAATGGAAGAAATGAAGTTTTTATCGAGAAATGAGGAATCCACTTCCAACAAACAATTATTTGAAGGCACACATTTCATGCTCAGCGCAGAATTTGGAGTGAAAATTATTAATTATGCACAATGAGTAAAAATTGCATTTCTTTTACAAAACTAGATAGATGAAAAAATGTATGATGCCAATTAGAAGATTATTTCTCTGGATAGTCAGTTTCATGTGGATTATGCCAGTTTTTCGAAAACTTACCTGATAAATGAACAAAAATCGTTCTATTTGGATGTTGGCAGTAACAGTTGTTGCATTACTAATAGTCATCATATCTGACTGGTAATGCAGCATGCTGCTTGTAGATATCAAGACCGTAAGTTCATTAGCTTCAGATGTAAAACTGAAGCAGCTTCCAGTGCTTTGCTTGTTCAGCTTAGAGCATAAGTTGAGTGTGATTCCAACGATGAAGCGTTTCCTAGGGACATTTTTCGTTTCGAATCCTGCTCAAATACTGAGCAATTTTTTCAGAAACTTCGGTAGGTTAGCGCAGCGTTTCTTCATGTGAGATGGGAGTTTTGCAAAAAAAAAAAAAAAAAAAAAAAAAAAACTATGTTCTGAGTTGTAAATGTTATGAATAAAAGTGTTCTCTGTGTAAATGGTGCCTCTATTCAGAAAACTGAACAATTCTAGCAATTCTAATTTATTTAAGAATTTAGGGAGCTGTACATAAACGAATTATGTTACATTATCTTCGAGTATAATACCTTTCTGGAGACTAGAAAACTTCTCTGTAGGAATCAGCATGGGTTTCGAAAAAGACGATCGTGTGAACCCCAGGTCTCGCTATTCGTTCACGAGACTCAGAGGGCCATAGACATGGGTTCCCAGATAGATGCCGTGTTTCTTGACTTTCGCAAGGCGTTCAATACAGTTCCCCACAATCGTTTAATGAACAAAGTAAGAGCATATGGACTATCACACCAATTGTGTATTGAATTGAAGATTTCCTAGAAAATAGAAGTATGTGTGTTTTCAGGTGTGCCGCAGAGGAGCGTCGTAGGATCGCTGCTATTCACAATATACGTAAATGACCTTGTGGATAACATCGGAAGTTCACTGAAACTTTTTGCAGATGATGCTGTGGTATATCGAGAGGTTGAAACAATGGTAAATTGTAGTGAAATGCAGGATGATCTGCACCGAATTGACGCATGGTGCAGAAAATGGCAATTGAATAGCAATGTAGACAAGTGTAATGTGCTGCGGATACACAGACAGAAAGATCCCTTATCATTTAGCTACAATATAACAGGTCAGCAACCAGAAGCAGTTAATTCCATAAATTATCTGGTAGTACACATTAGCAGTGACTTAAAGTGGAATGAACATATACAGTTGATCGTCGGTAAGGTAGATGCCAGACTGACATTCATTGGAAGAATCCTAAGGAAATGCAATCCGAAAACAAAATAAGTAGGTTACAGTATACTTGTTCGCCCACTGCTTGAATACTGCTCAGCAATGTGGGATCCGTACCAGATAGGGTTGATAGAAGAGATAGAGAAGATCCAACGGAGAGCAGCGCGCTTCGTTACACGATCATTTAGTAATCGCGAAAGCGTTATGGAGATGACAGATAAACTCCAGTGGAAGACGCTCAGTAGCTCGGTACGTACTCTTCTTGAGGTTTCAAGAACATACCTACACCGAGGAGTCAAGTAGTATATTGCTCTCTCCTACGTTATCTCGCGAAGAGACCACGAGGATAAAATCAGAGAGACTAGAGCCCACACAGAGGCATACCGACAATCCTTCTTTCCACGAACAATACGAGACTGGAACATAATGGAGAACCGATAGAGGTAGTCAAGGTACCCTCTGCCACACGCCGTAAGGTGGCTTGCGGAGTATGGATGTAGATGTTGATGTAGATACTTGATGTCAATATTTGAATACTAGAAATTAATTACTGATTGCGATTTTCCGTTTTTTGAAGATGGTCAGTTTAAAATGAGATAGAATAGATTAAGAAAAATGAAAAGTACTAATTATGAATTTCATTATTTTGAATTTTTAGTTTAATTTCTTAATTAATAATCACACAGTACTAAGTCTTGTATGCTAACTTACACACATTTTTTTATTTTACTTTAGTCGCCTGTGCTGCTATCTAGCTCACAAAAAGTAGGGACATTATTTTAACCTTCAGTCCACCCAGTGTGCCGACTTAGTAGTAAGTGTGTGATGAGAATGAGCAGTGACTTTCTTCACTTTCAACCTGATACACACCCAAAAACCAGTGCTGCGACCACAGCTAGGTAGTCTATGGTCCATAGTCAACCTCATCATCACAGGGGCAGAGACCTAGTGGTGATGGCTGGGATTGGCGGTTCGGACTGTGCTTAGAGGTGGACAAGAGATTGGGAGACTTGGACTGGCCACCCTGCAAGCTGGAAGGAGCAGAAACAATGGAGGTCGGTTGGTAGGCACTGAAGAACGAGTCAGTTTTTGGCAGAGCCAAGAATGAAAGCCTTGGCAAGCTGCTAGGCTGCAGAACTGTCTATCAGGCGTCACTACAGTGTGGAAGTAGCAACTTTGTGGATACAAAATCCTGGTGTCTTTCCCCAGTGACAGGGTTAGCGATTCCATTGACGCAGAGAGAGTGGCTTCTGCACATCAAGAGAAGCGCTACCTGATTACTACAGCAGCCTTAGATGTTACGCACTAACTTGAATATGAGAGGTGCATTGGATGAATTGGCAAGCAATTGATGTTACACTTAAATGTACAAGGATATTGTGTGACAGACTGAGGTTGAAGATCGATGGCACATTGGGTGTGCACGTGTTTCCTCTGTGATTGTGATACATTTTATCTATGAATTTACACGCAATGATGTTATTAGATGTGTAAAACAGAAAGAGATTTTGATTGAACCACTCCACCACTGTTTCAGAAATGTGTACACAATTTTCAATAAGAAAATCACCTTGATATTTGTTTTGTGCAGGTGATCAGTTTGCACATATTGAAAAGGAACTTTCTGAGCTACACTACCTGTGAAAAGATTTAGAGCACCCATGAAACAAGCAATATACTTTCTTTGAGTGTACAAACTGACCATAACTGATCTGGTGTTGAAGATGTGACCACTCCTCCTAAGGAATGCAAAACTGTTGAGGAATCAATGGAAATCCATGTTCCTGTGGTCAGATATGAACCAGATTATTCACTCAAGCTAGAGAAGAAAGACTAAAAAATTCGAATCATCTTAACTAAATAGATCAACGAAATAAATATTTTATCTCTCTATATTGCGCAACTACAGTATGGTTTAGATTTTCGCATCTTCAAGCTATCCATCCTATGCCCTTAGGACAGCTGCATAAACTCTTGGCATTCTGTAGACGAGATTATTTTAGTGTTTTTGTAGCTATTGCAGTGCAACACGTCTCCAAATTGTTCCTCAGATCTTCAAAATAATTTCCTGACCTCCCTTTCAAATTCAAATCATCAGAGTTCAATGAGCTTCAGGTCAGCTGACTGCCTTGGACAAGTCATAGTCTTCTGTCCCTCCATATTTCTCTTCTTTATTGACATACCCTCTCCGCAGCTTAGAATCAAGTCTGGCATCACTATCCTCCTGAAGAACAAACCCACAAATATTAAGTCTCTTGCCAGATGGAACGGCTTTGTTGATCAGTTTCCTGTTAAATCCTTCTTTTGTTAATGTTCCATTAATTCCCATGAGATCGCCGACTTTATCTCTTGCAAAAAACGCTGAAACCGTGACCAGCCCTCTACCATGCTGCATGGTTGACGCCATATATTGACATTTCCCCACGAAGTCGAAGAACAAACATTCGATGATGAATTCCACATACTTCCGTGAGTAACACCTTGGACCACTGCTACACGTGCCGGCTTGTATGTTGCTGTGTCCATTGCATTTGTTTCACCACATTTTTCTTGCGTAATAGTGTCTCTTTTCGGCCGCTATACATCGCTTTAAACTTGGTTTACGGAGATAGCACTACAATGTTGAGACAGAGATTCGAGCTACTCGCATACTTTTCAATTCCTCGTGAATTTCATTTGCATTACAAGGCCTCTGACGTTTATTTTGCATACATTTGAATATACCTTCCCTGTGTGATGTTACGTAGTCTCTTCCAGATAGCGAAACACTTCCATTGGCATCAAATTGCTTGAACCACTGAATGTATACACTACTGTAGATTGGGCTACACCAGCTTTTGTTGCTATTGTCTTACTAAAATAGGCTCCCTGTTGCAGACCTACAATCGCATTATCAGTTCCAGTCTCCCGTTTCCGTCCCATTAGGTGGTAATATTTTACGAACCTGCTCAGGTACACAAACATACTGCTAGATGAACACAATGTACTGTAAGCTAATGTGAATCGATAACTACACAGAAGAAGCAGTGAGGCCTAATCGAATGTAGCAGTCTTAGGTAAAGGCACGTCAGTGTTGTTATGGATACTCATCAGCGTCTCCTTGGGCGAACAATCAGACAAATACGTAACGGAGGCGCTTAGCATTTATGTTGTACCATGAATTCATGGATGGGATAGGTCATCGAAAACTTTTGACGTGTAGGGAATGTGCATAGGTAGTTTGGTATAGCTTTGATGGTAGCTTGTGGTAGTAGGTACTTAATGATGGTAATAGTAGTGGACCATTACGTATCTGAGGTGCGACATAAAGCCATGTAAGAGGCACATGACAATTTTCTAAATTTGAAATATTTTATTTATACACTTGTAACAATGAAAATGCTGATAAAGTACCTTCTGCACCATCTAAAATTTTCAGCCGTTTGATACACGTTGATAACCTGTACTGTACTTCTAATTCTGAATCAGTATGCTTTATTACAGAAATTATATTTAGTATGTAATGGATGTAATATTATATTTATTTCTGAATGTATATGACTGATTGTAAATATAATGTAAATATTGTTAATTGCTGGGTAATCACCAAGGAACTTTATTTAAATGTATCGATAGCGACGACGAAATGGTATTAGCTGTGCCATTGTTTATCTTTGCCATTGAAAAGTCTCTGTTGCTATGCGAGCAGAGAGGAAGCAGAACAGCTTGTGCGTTCGAAGAGTGTGGAAGTGTTTGTTGGGCACTCCTGCAGATGCAGTGTGCAAAGAGGATGCAGAACAACTTGTGCGTTCAAAGAGTGTGGAAGTGTTTGTTGGGATGCAGTGTGCAAAGATGATCGAGCCAGTGTAGGTGGGAGTACTAAGAGCGTGGTTGCAGTGGACAGGCGGAGGACTCTGCAGTTCTGTAGCCTCTTCCATAATTATAAGTGACTCTGGAGACTACTGTGGTACCCAATCAGCAGCAGCAACAGTAGCAACTCAGCAGTGTTGTCAGCTATATTCTTCGTCATCTGCACAGCTAAAACGTTGTAAGACTGTTAAGTGACAAAGTGCAGCTAATACTGTAGAGGCATTACTCGCTGGCACTCCTTCCACAAAGTTTAACTTCTTTGAATAATAACCTGCAATAATTAAAACTTGTACAGCACCTGTGATGTCAGTCGTTATTACCAAGCAGTGTCCCTTTCCTTTCCATGCAGTCACTGAGTATCATAAAATATGAACATTGATTTACTACTTACTGCAAGTTTTGTGTGTTTGCTAATGACCAGTTTCTGTCCAAAGTTTGCTATCTCATTAACTGTTTGCTCTTGTATTGGATAACATAGGTTTAACTAATTTTCAGTTTTGAGTATTAACTTCTGTCAATTAAAATAATGTAAATTTGACTGGCAAAACTAATAACTCAAGATAGACACAAAGTAAGAGCGCGCAGTTTCATTTAATCTGTATTTTGCTTAGCGAGTGACGTCTGCTGGCTCGTTACGCCTATTACTGTTATGTTAAAGGTAAATGAGTAGCTCATTTGCTGAAAACTAAATTCAATTTAATGTCTTAAAAACTGAAAGTAAATTGCTTGCCTCTTTCCAAATTTTGCAATATTCTATGATGAGAATACTGGAAGTCATTTTTTACGAGACAAAGTATCGGGCCAGTCAGTTATTTACTTAACCAGGAACTTCATTTAACTTTACTTTCAAAATTTAGTATTTCATATTGAGTAGTTGCAAACCCAGTGGTTTCTGATTCATTTATTTTCTCATTAACTGTTGTGTTATGGAAAAGCCCGACAACCTTCTAGTGCCACGTCAGTAATTATTTGCTTAATTCTCTTTGCCATGACCTTTCGTGAGATTCTGGATATTCATTGCCCTACCGGGCTGACGATCATTTAATTATCCCTTTTTTCAGTCACTAAATTTTATATTATCAGTATTTATTGTATTGAAATATATCGTGGTACCCTTCCTCCCCTCTACCCACCCCGCCTATTTCAAAAGTATTATCAGTATTTGGAATAGATTCTTCCTTCAGAATGGTCTCCTGTACACTTTCCTCCCAGTAACCAGCATTATTTTCCATCGTTAACGTTAGCCTTACTCACTGTAAAATTTCACTAGGCACGGACGATCATCATCAATCATACAGCAATCTAGTAGGCCGACAAAGGGGAGGAGGCACACTGCTGTTATGGTCGCTAAAGCAAAAATTAATTACTTGATTTTCAGCAACTCAACTTGTTTTGAGTAAAACCGTCTCCTTACACACGGTATGGCGCGATTTACAAGTAACCAATGTCGGAGTTGTGTATTAAGTACTCATTCCGTTAATTTTCTTAAAGTGAATTTACTGGAAATATGTAAATAAAGTTGAGTTCCTGATCACTACGCACTAAATTTTCATCCAGTGATCATGGCAGCAGTGCGTAAAAAAAAAAAAAAATCACAGACCAGTATGTAGTCATATACTATGTAGATGATCTTAATTAAGTCTGCGAGCTGTTTCTGTATCTCATGTCAATTACAGAAGTTCCTGTCTGTTGCCGAGGGCTACATGTTGTACTGTCACTATTTTTGCAAAGGGTTTGTTTTTAAATTTGTTTATTCTATTCAAGACGTTTTAGTCGTATTTGACTGTTCGATCACTGCATATGGAACAATACGGGAGTGGTATCTCATATCTATACCAGCGTCTTTACGTGTGCAGTGGCACTGAAAGTTTCCCATCAAATGCTGACAGCGATCACTAGGGAACTGACATACCCAATGATGCGCACCCGCTGAGCCAAGCCTTCAATGGCTCTGGACTACAGGCACCCTTTGCCACTGCAATATACGCACATTGAAAACTGTCTTGCATCAACTAGGTTCCGAGAGTTCCGGAACCTGTACAGAAAATTAGAATAGAGGTCAACATGAACATCATTTCCGCCCTTTTTTTTACTCATGAAAAGAACACATTGCAAATTGTACAAACATACAGGGAGACCATCAGAGTTGGTGTCCAGATTGTTGTACACACTGGTACCTCTAATACCCAGTAGCACGTCCTCTTGCATTGATGCTTGCCTGTATTCGTCATGGCATACTATCCACAAGTTCATAAAGGCACTGTTGGTCCAGATTGTCCCACTCCTCAACGGCGATTCGGCGCAGATCCCTCAAAGTGGTTGGTGGGTCACGTCGCCCAGAAACATCCCTTTTCAATCCATCCCAGGCATGTTCGATAGGGTTCATGTCTCGCCAATATGCTGCCGGCATGGTTGCACTATCTGCCGGATTACTGCATTCATGTTTCGCACAGCCGATACGGCGACTTCCATGACCACCAGCGGCGAACGTCGGCTCCACGTAATGCCACTCCAAAACTGCAGGGAACCTCTACCTTGCTACACTCGCTCAATAGTGTCTCTGATACCAATCATGAGCGGTCCATTCGGCATGTTGTTGGTCCCATCTGTACCGCATTGCATGGGGTCGTGGTTGCAAAGATTGACCTCGCTATGGACGTCTGGAGTGAAGTTGCGCATCATGAAGCTTGCTGCACACACTTTGAGTCATAACACGACGTCCTGTGGCTGCTCGAAAAGCATTATTGAACATGGTGGCGTCTATGCCAGTGTACCTCCGAGCCGCAACCCGTAGGTTTCGGTTTTCCACTGCAGTAGTAGCCCTTGGGTGCCCTTTGAGAGGCATGCCATCGACAGTTCCTGTCTGTCTGTATCTCCAACATGTCCGAACAACATCGCTTTAGTTCACTTCGAGTCGCCTGGACTCTTGTTGAGAGCCCTTCTTAACACAAAGTAACAATGCGGACGCGATCGAAACTCGGTACTCACCGTCTAGGCATGGGTGAACTACAGACAACACGAGCCGTGTACATCCTTCCTGGAGGAGTGACTGAAACTGATCGGCTGTCGGACCCCCTCCGTCTTATAGGTGCTGCTCATGCTTGGTTGTATGCATCTTTGGGCAGGATTAGTGACATCTGTGAACAGTCAGAGGGACTGTGCCTGTGATACAGTATCCACAGTCGACGTCTATCTTCAGGAGCTCTGCACGCATCTCGTGGTCGTGCGTTAGCGTTCTTGCTTCCCACGCCCGGGTTCCCGGGTTCGATTCCTGGCACAGTCAGGGATTTTCTCTGCCTCGTGATGGCTGGGTGTTGTGTGATGTCCTTAGGTTAGTTAGGTTTAAGTAGTTCTAAATTTTACGGGACTGATGACCATGGATGTTAAGTCCCATAGTGCTCAGAGCCATTTGAACCATTTTTTTCAGGAGCTCTGGCCACCAGAGTGGTGCAAAATTTTTGTTCATGTGTGTAGTTCTGAAAATTCGTCAAACTCAACGTACCTGGCATGTATCTCCAAATTAATTCCTTTCCTTCTTTTGTCGTTCCTTCAGTTTTTCTTCGCTGCTGAAATACCACCACGGTCTCTGAATGATTTATATCGTAATGTTCCGACGAAAAAGTCCACCCGCACGTCCGACCATGACAGTACTGCGTAGTCTTTGATTACTATTCGTTACCTAAAACAGAACAGGAAAACAGGGTCATTACATTTCCTTCCAACTGCAAAATTTCTTTGGTACTGTTCTCAACTCTTCACATTATAACCATTTCTTCAAAATATGTCTTGCTTACTCATTGCATAAAACATTCCAATCACTAAAATACTTTCGTGATCCACTGTATGTTTCCACTATCATCACAACTATCAACTTTCTTCCTTCTCCGTACCACGATTAAAAAAAAGAAAAACTAACAACGGACAAGGCATTGTCCTACAAACATTCAGTACGCTTCCATTACGCAAATGTGCAATAAAAAAATACATTTACAAATATATTCATACACTTTACCTCTGTATTAAATGTCAGTAAATACACATTCAATAAATTTACACTCGAAACAATGACAATTAACAAAAGGAGAGACTGCAGTTGAATTTAGACGTATGGACTACCTAAGACGAAAACCTCCGTCAGAATAATGCAAGACGATTTTTGATACGTCTTTCGAAGGTTTACTCCACACAACAGGATAAGATAGTGGGTCTACATGAGGAAATAATATGGGACCTGTCCTCAGCTTCAGTATAGGCGAAACGATTTGCGTGGACAACTTCCTCATAAGATCTCCTCTTTCCCATGTTTCTTTGAATATTAAAAATAAAGCAGTTCCAGATTATACTGGCGTAGGTTACCCCCTTCTGACTGGTTTGATGTGAACCTCCACGAATTCCTGTTCTGTGCCAACCTCTTCATGTCCAAGTAACACATTCAACCTACTTCCCCAACTAGCTGGTGGATATATTAGAACCTCTGTCTTCATCAATAGTTTTTACCCTCTACAGCTCCGTCTAGTAGCACGGACGTTATTCACTGCTCTCTTAACAGAGGTCCTATCATCATGTCTTTCCTCTTGTCAGTTGATTCTGCGGATAACTTACTCATTCCTTATCACTTCACCTAATTTTCTAAAGTCTTGTGTAGCACTACATCTCAAATGTTTCAGTTCTGTTCTGTTTCGTTGGTCCCACCATGCATGTTTCACTACCATACAATGCCTCACTCAAAGCGTACGTTCATTACTTAGTTTTCATAGATTACTTAACATATCATAATGGACATAGTCCATTTCTGGTGAATGAATACCTATGGGGCTTCAAGGCAAGACAGAAGGTCACTCTTGCCGAGAATTATTCTAACCAGAAGGGATCCACTACTGAAAAATCAACAGAACCAAAATGTAAGAACGTAGGCTTCCGCGGCCGGTGTCATAGTGATTAAAATTCTTCAGGGTATTATGCCGGGTCATTGCTAAAAACTAATAACAATAATAAACTAAAACCGACGTTTCGGCCGAATTGCAACGGCCTTCCTCAGGGCACGACTGGTTTTACATGGGGATAGGTGCTTCTATTTATTACAGACTATCGATGCCTGCCGTCGCTGTTGTAAAACTTTTACAGAGACTTTCCTTCCATCTTCACTTACGTCATGACTAGCCAATCATATTAGAGGGCCAATTCAAGCACCTATCCCCTTGCGAAACGAGTCGTGCCCTGGGGAAGGCCGTTGCAATTCGACCGAAACGTCGGTTTTGGTTTATTATTGTGATTATTTTAGCAATGACGCGGCATAATACAGAGAAGAATTTTAATCAGAATTAATATACTTTAGAGATTGAACTCTCTTCCACTTCACTAAAGTCCTGGAATCTTATTTTAACTGTAACAGTAGGTTACCAAAGGTCCTAAGTCAATGCAGTCAATATATACAGCCATTCATGCCACATGTTTCCATACTTACAAACTCACCGATCAAAACTTCAAAAACTCCCCGTTTACCTAGAATCATGACATTTGCAAGGAAGCACAATTTTACACTACAAAAATAGGAAAAAACTTCTCAAATTGTTAGTTTTTAATTTTATGATAAGAAAAAAATTGTCGTTTGGTATCAGACTGTCTATCTATCCGTCTGTGTAGACCCCTTTCTCTAAGGAATAGGTAGACGTATTGAGTTTAAATTTACGTCACGGACTAAGACCTATGGTCCTTTTCCGATAAACTAACAACTAGCTTCTAAGTCAATGGAATCAAAACATAAGCCCATTTACTTCACTTATTTTCGTAGTCACTCATCAAAAATTATAATGAAATTACTGCTGGTCTAGAAACACGAAATTTGGCAAGACGAAAGATTTCACAAACCAAGGGAAGTAAAAATCATGAAATTGCTGATTTGTAATTCTATCACACGAAAACATAGTTAACTAACGTCTGTCTGTCCCTCAATCTGTTAAGACCTCTTTTCTCAGGAACGGGTTGACGTATCAGACTGTAATTTGAGTCGCTCCATGATCCTTCGGTGGCAGAAGTGGTAAGCGTCTAAATCAATGCAGTCAAAAGATATGGCCATTTTTGTCATATATTTTGATACCAGCAAACTCATTTAGACCAGCAGCGTACTTCCCGTTGGCGTGGACTTCGTCGAGAAGCAACGTTTCCAAATAAAAACAGAGTAAGAAATGAGACGTTGCTTTGAAATTATTTCACACGAAGAAATTATTTTCTATGTTATTAGTCATCCGTCTTCAAGAGTGAAATTAAACATTTTAAAAACGTTGTAATCTCTAGGTCCGATTTCTTACCAGTATTAATGTCGAGTCCTATTCGCACCTGGCCATTCCTTTTTCCTTTTTTTTAATTTTTTCAGTAAACAAGTCTTCACTTTTGATCAGTCAAGTTCCCAGCAGGAAACATGTGGTTTCGCATAATACGTGCAAAAAGCAGTTCTCTGCTGTAGTGTTGACAGAAGGAGTATACTTTCCGAGTACCTTCTGTATGGTTATTTAACTTTTTTTTTCCAGGAGCCGCGAGCCTGATGGCGCCGACTGATTGTACTGTAGCTGTGGGCGACGAACATGAGGTCAGGAATTCGATGTCGGCTCACGGTTGACACAAGGAGGTACTCTCTGTCGATGTATCACACACTGCGAGTGGATGGGAGGCTTGACACACTGGTAGTTTGGATCAGGGGAGCGGAACGTATGCGATAAAAACAGTAGCGGAGACGGTATGCGAAGAAACAAGAGTGAGAAAAGTAGCAGTGATGGATGGACGATACGGGTGAGTACGTGACGAACTGGAATTTGTTGCTTGTTAGTGGGCATCCCCAAAGTGTAGGATCTGCTCTGTCTGTGATTATGATTTCGCTGTGAAATTCCAGCCCAACTCCATGTCTCTCTTCTCCACATATCCATATTACAATGTTTATCCTTTGGTCAGTACGCAGTTTTACTAGGTGGTAAAGAGGGCCCCTTGAGACGTTTTCTGGGGCATCATATTTTGTTTCCAAACTTTGCACAAAAACAACGCTAAATACTGCAGTTATGTAGATTAGGGTGCAGGGGATTCATAAATAATTCCAAGGAAACATCACTCACATTAAGAGATATAGTGCACTATACACTTGTCTGTTGTCTGTTCTTTCGAACATGTACGAAAGAATTGATGACCTGCGGACGTCTATAACGAAATTAGAATTATATATCAACACCTTCAGCTGCGGACGGGCGTTTATGTATATCAACGGGGACAGGTGAAAATGCGTGCCCCGACCGTGACTCGAATCCGTGATCTCCTGCTAGCATGGCAGACGCTCTTTCCATCTGAGCCACCGAGGGCTCAGTGCGACTGCAGGGACTATAGTGTGTAGACACATAACGTGAAGATGTGGGTCTCGCGGGAGGCGTGTGCGAGATAATCCCTGCAGTCGCACTATCCTCTGTGCCCTCGGTGGCTCTATTGGACGTCGGCACGGTAGCTCAGCGCGATCGGTCAGAGGATTAGCTGTCCTCTGTAATAAAAAAACTGAGTTAATGGATCAACGACGAACCGAAACGGGTGTATTCTGACATCCGCCCCGAGCAGATGCAGCGAACGAAAACGAACAAAATAAGATAAAAAAAGATGCCCTGTAAACAAGAGATCCCGGGTTCGAGTCCCAGTAGGAGCAAGCATTTTTACCTGTTCGCATTGATTATATATCAACGCCCGTCAGCAGCTGAAGACATTAGTATATTTAGTATACAATTCCAATTTCGATACAGCGCACTGGTCTTACTAGGAGATGGATCGGCGGCGTCACAAAGTTATGGGACAAGCGTTGATGGGTGTTACGAGTAAAAAGATTAACGCGTTAGAAGATCGTGTTAGAGGCCTCCTTGTGGCCTTTACAACGACATCTATTAAGATAACTCGACAACGAAGTGCCAAACTACCGACTGGAAGTTTTCATAAAACTGTTATCGGTACACTCCTTTTTCCTAACATCAGCTTACTTTATGTTTGCGAAGCAATCGACTAATACGTTTTGCTCTCCCACTAACGAAAAGGTCAAATCATAGAATTATTCTAGTCCGATTCTTTGACAAGTTACTAGAGAGAATCTTTCACATTAGTCAAGGTAAATTCTTTTGCACTCATCGAATGAAAATCTCACAACACTGCTCGATGTTGTCTGTCTCTTTTCAGAGAGTCCGGAAAGATGTGCCGTAGCGAATACCCGATGCAGTGGTAAGCAATTCTATACCGAGTTACCCGTGCAAACACGCACGGTGAACACTTTGCTAGACTTTCCTTGGCTTAAATGACGCTACGGCACATATGTTTTTCCAGATCAACGATGCTACCACTTCGATTTAACTTTTCAATTAAGTCATCGCACTTCATTTTTTCAGATTGTCTACCATCTGGGTCCATTCAGTGTGTTCCTCATTTACCCGTTTACCTTTCAAAGGTTTCCAACTGACACTAATGTGTGTTATCCGGATACTCAATACCACAAACATAACCAATATATATATATATATATATATATATATATATATATATATATATATAGGGTGGTGTTTCAAAAATTACCGGTATATTTGAAACGGCAATACAAACTAAACGAGCAGCGATAGAAATACACCGTTTGTTGCAATATGCTTGGGACAACAGTACATTTTCAGGCAGATGAACTTTCGAAATTACAGTAGTTACAATTCTCAACAACAGATGGCGCTGCGGTCTGGGAAACTCTATAGTACGATATTTTCCACATATCCACCATGCGTAGCAATAATATGGCGTACTCTCTGAATGAAATTACCCGAAACCTTTGACAACGTGTCTGGCGGAATGACTTCACATGCAGATGAGATGTACTGCTTCAGCTGTTCAATTGTTCCTGGTTTCTGGCGGTACACCTGGTCTTTCAAGTGTCCCCACAGAAAGAAGTCACAGGGGTTCATGTCTGGCGAATACGGAGGCCAATCCACGCCGCCTCCTGTATGTTTCGGATAGCCCAAAGCAATCACACGATCATCGAAATATTCATTCAGGAAATTAAAGACGTCGGCCGTGCGATGTGGCCGGGAACCATCTTGCATAAACCACGAGGTGTTCACAGTGTCGTCTAAGGCAGTTTGTACCGCCACAAATTCACGAAGAATGTCCAGATAGCGTGATGCAGTAATCGTTTCGGATCTGAAAAATGGGACAATGACTACTTTGGAAGAAATGGCGGCCCAGACCAGTACATTTTGAGGATGCAGGGACGATGGGACTGCAACATGGGGCTTTTAGGTTCCCCATATGCGCCAGTTCTGTTTATTGACGAGGCCATCCAGGTAAAAATAAGCTTCGTCAGTAAACCAAATGCTGCCCACATGCATATCGCCGTCATCAGTCCTGTGCACTATATCGTTAGCGGATGTCTCTCGTGCAGCAATGGTAGCGGCGCTGAGGGGTTGCCGCGTTTGAATTTTGTACGGATAGAGGTGTAAACTCTGGCGCATGAGACGATATGTGGACGTTGGCGTCATTTGGACCGCAGCTGCAACACGGCGAACGGAAACCTGAGGCCGCTGTTGGATCACCTGCTGCACTAGCTGCGCGTTGCCCTCTGTGGTTGCCGTACGCGGTCGCCCTACCTTTCCAGCACGTTCATCCATCACGTTCCCAGTCCGTTGAAATTTTTCAAACAGATCCTTTATTGTATCGCTTTTCAGTCCTTTGTTTACATTAAACCTCCGTTGAAAACTTCGTCTTGTTGCAACAACACTGTGTTCTAGGCGGTGGAATTCCAACACCAGAAAAATCCCCTGTTCCAAGGAATAAACCATGTTGTCCACAGCACACTTTCACATTGTGAACAGCACACGCTTACAGCAGAAAGACGACGTACAGAATGGCGCACCCACAGACTGCGTTGTCTTCTATATCTTTCATATCACTTGCAGTGCATTCTGTTGTTGAAAATTGTAACTACTGTAATTTCGAAAGTTTGTCCGCCTGAAAATGTACTGTTGTCCCAAGCATATTGCAACAAACGTTGTATTTCTATCGCTGCTCGTTTAGTTTTTATTGCCGTTTCAAATACACCGGTAATTTTTGAAACACCATATATATATATATATATATATATATATATATATATATATATATATATATAGAGAGAGAGAGAGAGAGAGAGAGAGAGAATCAATCGCCGTGAGCTTTCGTAAAAGATCGTCGCGTTGTTATGTTGTTTAATGAAGCTTTCGGAGATGTGCTAAAAAATCGAGACACTTTGTACGTAACTTCGAAAGCTTTGTTTGTATATCGTCGAAATATGCTACGCAAATATGTCGCTGATCTCGACATGACTAAAAAATAACATTAGGAAGTCTGTTTGGGGCCTCATGGTTATTTCTGACATATTCTGAATAAATAACAGTGTCTGAGAGCAAGTAACATGAAAAACATGGGAAGATCGGAAATGGCTCGAAAAAAGCTGGACTTTGTGTGATAAATTAACCACACATTCGTTTACAAAAATTGTAACTTCAGACATCACTTACACAGATGTGCTTCATTACTAATAAACAAGAAAAAAACAAATTTTCCCTCAATAAAGAAAAGATATATAACGTGTATAAATATATCCGTACTGGAAACATCATGTCGTAAACAAGAGAAAAGGGCGTTGTGATTAATAACTGAGCTGAATGGAGTATTTAAACTATTCACTAATGAAATAAGTCGTGGTAGTATCTTCTTCAGCCTTTGCGTTACTCATTATCCTTGTTTTATACTCTCTTTATGAAATAAATATGGACAAACACAAGTTACTTCGATAATCGAACATTAAATTCAACATCGTAATGCTTTTGTTCTCTTGGTAACTACGAGTTCTATTTCGTTACGTAAATCATTCTATAGATTACTTATTTTTCCGTAATTAAGTCCTAGGAGGTACATTTTTCGCTGTTGATATGTACACGCTACGCAGGGCACGCTACGAGCTCTAGATTTCAACTAACTGACTTTGGAAATACGAACATCTATTTCTTACTCTTCAGCAACAGTGCCTCTTATTTTGTTTCAGTGTTAAAAGAGCGCATAATAAAATAGGGGATAGAATGAAAGATGAACTAGAACATACCAATAAGTGCAGGGCAATTAAACTACTGCTAAAAAAGAAAGGTAAGATGTAAAGATGCAATAAATACAGAGCTCAATGTGTATCAGATAGTGATGAACAGTGAAGGCAAAAGTATCAGATAGCCTGAATAAGGAGTTACGTCACTTACTATAAAAGAATATATTCTTGAATATCTCATATCTTTCTTGTTTCTTGTGCTATTGCTGTAAATGTCTATTCGTCTAACCTCCATTTTCAAACAATAAAAGAAATTTTAAAACTATGGTATTGGAACGAAAACTACGTAAATGTGATAAGAAATTTGTGACATTAATTCAGAAATGTGTTGATTTAGGCTTTATGAGCAGAGGACAACTTAACAACATGTGTCCTATCAGTAAGCACAATATTTTCGTCAGTCCACGAGTTTTTATTTTAATTTTATTTATTTATTTACTTATTGTTAACGCAACAATCGGCATTACAGGAAAATGAGGTGGTTCTATGGAATACGGTCTAATAATGTTAATTCCTATCAGTTTCTTACATACATAAACGTAAATGAGTAAGATCAATAACCATACGGACACTGTTAGATTGTACAACCCGTTGAAATTGTGCTGATGTATATCAAGCACAGATTTCGGACCAGTTAAACAGAAATAATGTACTGGTGCCGCATTCGTTCCGCATTTGAGAACTACTGCACCAGTGCAAATTAGATAACGTTTAGTGAGTGAACATCAAGCGGCACGTAAACATTACGCCAATTCATTACAACATGGCTAACTACGCGTTGTTGTAATTAGCTGTAAAACTGAAGTAGTAACGTTCCGTGAGTGACACAGTGATAGTCATATGTAGAGCTTACCGATGCTACATCAGCATGGTAACGTACATCGAGAGCTGCTTCCATTAATGCTGGATACAATCAAAATCTTAAAGAAGTACTTGGGAGTTAAATTGTAAATAGACGTAAATATGCTACTTTGATGGTTATGCAGTTAATTAACTTATAAATCGATAACTAAGAGACGTAGATCGTATTAATGCAAAACGTTAACAAAACCTTAACACTTGGCCGTTACATTTGTGTAATATGTACTGTAAGTACTAAACTACGCCGTAAAAGATATAAAACAATAAACTCGTTTATACGTATTAGAAACAGGGAGAAACTGTGAGAAATACAGAATTAAAACTTGTCATTATTCTCTTACAAATAGTGTGCCACAATCTGTTATATCAGTCTGGGAACAATTGCGGAACTCATAGAACAACAAATGGATTTTGGAGAGGATCATTCCATAGTTAACAAGTTACGAAAACCACGAAAAAATGTTACTCACTTTCACAGGCTTTTAGGAAGGTTTCACTGTGGTGTAGGAGGAAAACTATGTGATACAACAAAACACAGTAGCTACACAACTATATTATACTAGTAGTCAAAACTCTGTATAAAAACACAGCAATATTGATAGATACTGTATAATGGAAATGCAGCGGATCAAACATCAGTGGTAACTGAGGCAATCTCTTACAGTAAGTAATATTTCTGTTTTTGCTTCTCTATGCTACTGTGATATTAAAATTTTTGTAGAGATTCATTTTAATGACTCATCACTTTTGACTACTCCGTTACATTTTTATTATGACATCACTCAATATCATATCATACGATTTAATGAATATGCTTCTTGTTACGATTTCTTACATTCTCAAAATATCCTCCGTTATACAGTCTGGAAGAGGTTATGGCATTAATTATTGATCTGACAGAGAAGATAAGTATGTTCAGTTCATTTTCGTAAATCCGTTTTATCAAATTAATAATTCTCGTCCCCTGTTTCATAGGCTCCTTAATTCACAGAAGCTGCTGCGGGAACAACAATGCTCCTAAAAGTAAGCTTATTTTTTAAAAGAAGTTTTCTTTTCTTAGGTTGCTTAGTTCTTTAGGACATAATTCACCCAGCATACATATATTTACAAAATGATACAACCCAAGTTACATTACTTGTACGTTTCACATCGTTACGTTTTGAAGACCTGTTGAAATATTTCATTGTCAAATAAGTAACAATTTTCACGTTGTTTCCTTCATCCGGAGATGAAATGCTTTCTTCCTGTTTCCATTGCTTACCACATTGTTTCCAGTTACGTATTTGTGATTTCTGTGCTGACTGATGTCCTTCTAGAATCTAGGACCTAACCATAATTCTTTCACTGAGACATGTATATTCTTACAAGACAGTATGTTCTCTTCTTTTAGTTTGCACAGTATGATATTTCGAAAGGTGTTTCAAACTATGTCTCAGAGATACAGAAATATTTCGTAACTTTCTCCCGACGTCACCTCTCGTTGTATACGCGCTCTGGGCCTTAGTTGTAAGGCAAAAAATGGAAATCTCATCGCAGATATATGTAACCATGAACCTCTTCTTCTCATACACAATTTAATGTGTTATGAAAGATCAGTGTATACGTCGTAACCTATTGGAAAGATTATTTTTCTTTGCATTCCTATTGCAAAACGCTTTATGATCTCTTCGTGATCTGGTGACATTTTTAATTATATCTTCGTGATTACTTGATTTAGTTTGTGGCATATGCTACACTCACACATTATATTAGCAGTCAAAACTCTATATAAAATTTCATGTGTTCAGATAAAAGGAAATGAAAGGTGCAAAAAATGCCGGCGCTGCTGTGGTTTCTCGCTTGTATGGGCATGATGACATCATCAACAGCTAACTAGATAGACCCGATGTAGCGCGCGCGTAAATCGACCTAGGCAGCTAGCGGAGCTATTGCCCGAGGCAGCTCCGGTGATGTCAGGTGGCGACTGGAGCAGACGACACGTTTGTATCTGGCGCTCCCGCGTCGCGCATCTGTCTTTGCTTCCTTTCGATGTCCAAAGCCCGTCCCCATGCCCTGCTGAGTGTGTACCCCTGGTCTCTGTTGAAATTGTTGTATAAACGAATCGAAGCCGCTTCCTTTATAACAGAGCCCCGATATGTAGATGCATGAACAACACTTTTGTATTTTCCAACTGTATTTTATATCCGTTTTCTAGGCAATGCCTGCTATGACGACCTGTCAAGCTTCCTTTGTTTTACATGGCGCTTGTACTCAGTACAACGTTCCGCAACCATGCGAATTGTTTGTCCGATATGCTGCCACATTTACAGGGTACACCATACACGCCGAACACTCGAAGAGCAATGTCGTCCTTAACAGAGCGCAACCTATCTCGTACCTTGAGGGCGGGCCGGAACACTGGTCTTATCCCATGTTTCTGCAGCAGACAACATAGTTACTCCACAGTATGGCAGGAATGCAGTCCGTTTGCCCTCTTGTACTGTTTCACCAGATGTCTTTCATCGGCCGCTCTTGAAAGCGTTTGCAATATCTCTTTTGCTGTATCTACTTTCCCCGAAAACACGTTTTAAGGTCTGCCATTCAGACTGTACTTGGTCGTCGTCAGAGACAATCTCTATATAAGCGATAAACCGTAGCAGCCCCGGCAGTCAGTACACTCCTGACGACGATTGCGGAGATGGTCGTCGAAAGCTCAAGCATTTTATTCGAACTGACGCGGCTTGAAAACTGAGAACGTTTTATTCATGTATGCCGTCGCGAAAGACTCCGAGGACACATTTATACAAATATCTGGGCATTTTTCTGTGAGTACAGAGAAACGTTAGATATACTGATTTCGAGTCTCCTGTGCTACGATTTGATAATCGGTAGAGAGCATCCATGAGATGAAATTCTGGAACATTTGTCAAATAAATATCTACAATATTTTACACAATTTAGTGTTTCCGTACAAAAAATTTAATTTAATCTAGAAGTACAAGGCGGCCAAATTCTGGTTAGCGCATCTGCCTAAGAACCACTGAGGAAAGGAATATCACTCTGAAGAAAGATGATCTGGTTATTCTTTCGAGATGCAGACATTAACTCAAGTAGTCTTGTACCAAAATTACATTTTTTCACTTACGTATTTGAAGTAATCAACAAGTTTAAAGCTCTGGCCATAACATTTTCCACACATTCCACACATGACATTAAGTTCACCTTTTCGGTGGAGCAATACTGTCTTCGTCCGCTGGAAGGTCTGTCATTTCGTTTGTGGCTTGAATGTGATTCATCCAAAGCATTTTGAAAAGTTACAGTTGAGCTGAAAAATTTATTTTCGCGTTTCCTTTAGTCTTGCTTTCAAGTAATACTCCTCCAATCTTCCAGCGGGCTATCGCACAGATGGTGCTTCTCATGTCTCCACATTTTATGACAACAGCATCAGCTAATTCACTCTTAACTGTCGTTCGTTTAGTTCTACACTATAAACAATTTCTCCTTCTGCTCATTTTCGTCTTTATTGGGTATCACAATTTCTAAACCATTTACAAACACATATCTGACTCCTAAAAAGCTTCAGTAACTTTGCATGAATTTTCTTACGCAATAACGTATTGAAAGCACACAATTTTATGCCATCACGTTACTGTTACTTACCTATTAAGCGAAGACATGTCAGTTTGTTGGTATCAAGGACGTCTCTGACGGAGATTAACGGGCGTAACACGTCAAACGGGCCGACTTGGAGCAGGAGAGGCATCACAGGACATTTTCATTTCCACTGTCTATACTTTTACAAATAAATTCATAAAACTTTGTCAGCATGACCAGGAGGGATTCAGAATTTACACTCACAGCAGTGGAAATAGGAAAACATAACAAAATAATTTTTGTATATGTGAAATTTCATCATTTTTTTCACTTACTAATGGCAGCATTTGTTGCTATAGGTACACTTTTCTTCATAAGTAATGGAAATTATATCGATGAATTTTGCACAGCATACAAACCATACTAAAAGGTGTATGAAACACTAGAATTTTACAAATCCATTAAAACCTGTGGTAAAAATTGAGATAATTAACTAGAAAATTTGTGTTTTTTCTAAACATGAAGTTTAAAATATAACAGCTCATTCGTTTTTCATAAATTAAATAAATTCTAGAGTTTCATACACCTGTAAGTTTGTTTTGTATGCTGTGCAAAATTCATCGAAGAATCTCTCTAACTTTTGGAAGAAAAGTGTACCTACAGCAACAAATGAAGCTATTAGTAAGTGAAAGAATGATGAAATTTCACAATGAAAAAAATTATTTTGTTATGTTTTAGATCTTCCAGTCAATGAGAGTGAATCCTGAATCCTTCCTGGTGATGTTGACAAAGTTTTATGAATTTATTTGTAAAACTATAGACAGTGGAAATGAAAATGTCCTGTGATGTCTCTTTTGCTCCAAGTCGGCCAGTTTGACGTCCTACCCCCCCTTAATAAATTTTCACCTTTGTACCGTATTTTTATCAGTGCAACAAAAAGGAGGATATTAACAAAACAGCATGTAGACTATGTAACGAAAGAATCTGTGATCTAATGCAATGATCCACATTGATAAAGTTGCTCTGCTAAACCATTATCACTACTGTAAAATTCTTCCTATCCATTAGACGAGTGACACTAAGCTGAGCGGTTCACTTTGCAGGGCTGACACTAGTAGCAATAAAATACAACTTACACGGCTAGGACGATGTCGTACAAATTCTTCTAAAGACAGTTCACAGCACATGAAAGAAGTTTTATAGTAATGCCTACCCTCTCCAAAGAGAGACGATTTTTCTCTGGTCTTTTTTCTGTTTTCATTTCATGAATATATTAGAGGTAGTGCTTGATGACAGCCGTGAAACGAATAAACTTGGAGAGGTCTTGTTATATTGTCAGTTACACTAACTATTCTAACAGAAACTTCACGATTTAATTGAAAAGGGGCTAGCTGTCTTTTGTCGACATCTTAGTTACGAGAAGAACGGACAGGTCCCTTGGTCTCTGTCATGTAGAAAACCCTCGGTCCCTAATTTTTATTCAAAGCGTCGAGCCCCAGCCAACCGTTACAAAGAAGTCGGCACTAGACTGTGATGCATGAAACTCGTAGAATGTCGGACAATAAGAATTTCACCGACGAACAGTCTTCCGAAGAAAGCCTGGGGAAGAAGTTGAGGCTGAGACAGAAAAAGAGAAGCCTAGAATCGCTTGTCTCCCAAATGCTGACACAATCTCCGGTGAGATCAGCTGACTTCTCTGGAATTTTGCTCCATCCAAGATAGAAAAGAACTAGTATTTGCAATATTGGAAACTGCCTAGGTTTCCGAATGGAGGATGTGTACCTTTTTCTACGGAAATGCCAAGTGTCTCAATGGGGCAGAGCAATCTGGGAGCATGGTACACCAGTGATATACCCAGATAATTCAACCTAGCAGATAAACGGTGGCTGAGCACTGATTCAAGTATAATCATAAAATAAAAAAAGACCAATTAACGGTAAAAAAGCGAAATTTCTGGTACGGCTTAGTTAAGCAGCATATTGAAACAACGATGCTGGAAATTCTAATAAACCAGGATGGGGATTTCTATTTAGACATAGCATGGTGTACAGTACTCAGTTTATTATGATCTCACTGGCGATAGCATCCAGCAGATCTGCTAAATGAAGAGAAAATCTGTGATTCACAGAATAACGGTGCAGGCTGTGAAACGTAAACGAGCATAAAAGGGCGTAGTAGGTATTAGGATTGAAACCATATATAATAGCTCAACGACAACAACTGATCGCAAAGGGTTCGTGTAACACAGTTTGTAGCACCTGAAGAAGACGACTTGATTAATGTCGGAATATTGTACATGAAATGGTATCATTAATTCGGCTGAACGGCCGAAAGCTCACCATTAATCAATCAAGATCAGAAAGAGTTAGAACTGAATTCTCTGCATTACTGTAATGAACTATTTTGTGGCAAACCCACACATAGTGGCAGACTAGTTACTTCTGTGATATCCAGCAAATGACTTCATGCCCTTTAGATGACACCATACATTTTATTACTAACGTGACCAAAGTGTCATAGACAGCAAGGGATGTGGAATGCAGCATCACAAGTTAAGCATAGTAGAGGTCATTCATTCGCAATTTAGTTGTTATCTCTTTACGGCCAAACTAATGCGCGAGTTAGGTCTTCCCTTTGTTACAAACTTTGCCCGCGTACTGAAGTGGAATTGAAGTTACTAGAAAGAAACTTGATACCAAGAAGAGCTAGAAACGTGCAAGAGGGAGAGGTCGGCGCAGACTTCACGCAAAGTCGCGTTATTCTTTATCAAGTTTAAAGTGCTCCGCTGCTTTTCAGGAGCTACCGTGTGTCACTGGAATTTAACACAGTTGAACGATCTCGTAATGGAGATCTGCTGTTTCAGAATATCGTTCCGTAGCAGTGGGCATGCACATTAAATCATAAAAGAAAGACAGTACTCGGTGTGTAGGTGGCTACGTACTGTAGTAATCGCTTCCCTAGCAGTAACAAACAATAGTGGAATCCAGTATTATGGGAAATTACAAACATAGATGACAGCAGCAAGTATTTAAGAAACGTACTTATTCAAAGAGAAGATGTTTTACACTTCGAAGAAGCCACTGAAAGGCAATGAAAGCAGTTGTTAATGAGGATGTGGGCGTTCAATAAACCTACAATTGATACCTACATCTACATCTACATCCATACACCGCAAGCCACCTGACGGTGTATGGCGGAGGGAAGGTGATATAAGGCGATAATGAAAAGTTAAACCTCTTTCTGCATTGTTCCAGAAATGGTGATAATACTCAATGATACTTTGATGAGATATAAACCTGAAAACAAGAAGCAGGAAACCAAATTGAACGTTATATTGGCATTCATCTCATTCAGTCAGTTAAGATGGCAATAACTTACAGCAGAAGGAAATTCGTACAGTCAGTCTTAGATTGGATCTAGTATTTTGATTAATGGGATGAAATACGAGGACAGTGAATAATGAAGCCAATGACATTCCGAAAGTAGTGCTGTATCAGAGGTACAGTATCATTCGTTGCATGAATAAAGAGAAAGTTCCTGAAGTTAAAGGTGTTTTAATAGATGTGGATCAAGCTGGATGCCTCATAATGTCAATGATACTTCGAAAAATGTGTACTGCATCCCTGTGGAGGGATAAAATTCTCGAAAATTGGAACAAGGCTTCAGTAGCTTTTCCTTAACGAAGGATACAGACAAGATAATTCAAAAAAAAATGTTCAAATGGCTCTGAGGACTATGGGACTCAACTGCTGTGGTCATTAGTCCCCTAGAACTTAGAACTACGTAAACCTAACTAACCTAAGGACATCACACACATCCATGCCCGAGGCAGGATTCGAACCTGCGACCGTAGCAGTCACACGGTTCCGGACTGCGCGCCTAGAACCGCGAGACCACCGCGGATGGCAAGATAATTCAGAGAGCAGCCTCGGAAGTGAACATATTATTTAGTAAAATCATTTCCAATCACATAAGAAACACATTATATCTTAATCGAACAAAGGAACGGCCTTGTTTCGGAGGTGGATGTAGTGCAAGGGACCATCAGCAACCCATGAACGATGTTGCACAACGGGACAATGAGGATGGATTGTCACTTTGACCGCGTTTCTCCGATATCGAATATGTATGTGACGTACAACAGTATTTGTGTTAGTAACCATTACGAAACATGGCACTGATTCAAAATACACTTGTGAGCAGAATTTTAGGAGCAAAGAACTTTCACATGCTGTGCCACAGTCTAGTAACCGAGCTCAATGAAACTTTGACCACAGATATTTGTACCGAAAGAAATGCTACAGTATAGGACATAAGCTAACTGAAACAAATACGTAATCAAACAGAAACGATGCTTCTATTCAAAGAGAGTAATGACACTGAAGTTACCACTATTCATGATGTCCTCCTGAACATTTCAGAAGGGGCAATACTGCTCTTAATTGACTGTATGGTCACCACCGACGGCGATGTACGCTCTGCAGCGTTCTCCTATGCTTGCCATTAGGTTTGTAAAGAGTTCTTGTGAGAGGGCGATCAGTTCCTCCACCAGTGCGGTCTCCGATGGATGTGGAGCCGTAGCAGTACGTCCCCACTACGCATCCTACTCTTGCTCGATGAGATTTAACTCGGGGAATGGACAAACCAGTCCATTCGCCGAACATCCTCTCGTTTCAAGAGCTCTTTCAGCTTTTAAGTTCGACGTGGTCGCGAATAGTCGTCTATAAAAGTAAAGTAAGGGCCCAATGGGCCCCTGAAAAGACGCACATTTGGAAGGAGCACGTGTTGACGGGTGAGTATAAAGTGTTCAAAGATTTGGAGGTCAATACACGTGTTCAACGTTATGTCTGCCCCTCCCCGCCCCCCTGCCCCCCACCATAACAGGCGGACCAAAACATTATCATATTAGACAATATTCCTGGATGTATTTCCCGTTCCTACCTCTGGCAATATGAGTGTACCTCAAGCATTGCCGAACATGATCGGTCTTCTGACCGAAATGATAAGGCAAACAACAAATTCCTCTCCTCTGCCAGCCTCATCATCTCCAGGTAGCACTTGCAAACTACCATACATCCTCAATTATTTGATGCATGAACTCCAACCTCTGTTTACAGTTCCGTGTAGCAGTAGGGAAGTTACTCGTGATGTCTCAGTATATGTCCTACCATCCTATTCCTTGTCCTCATCAGTATGTTCCACATATCAGTTTCCTCGCCGATTCATCGGAGAAGCTCGTCATTATTATTTTCAAAATTCTTCTGTAGCACCACATCTCAAATGTTTCGATTTTCGTCTTTTACGGTTTTCCCACCGTGCAATAATGTTGTTCAACGTATTTCTCAGAAATTTCTTCCTCAAATTAACGACAATGTTTGATACAAATAGACTGTTCTTGGCCAAGAATGCCCTTGGTGCCAGTGCTAGTCTATTTTTTATGTCCTCATTGCTCCGTCCACCACGGATTACTTTGCTGATCAGATAGCCAACTTAATCTACTTCGTCATCACCAATACTAAAGTTAAATTTCGCTTTTTTTCTCATTTCTGCTACTTCTCATTACTTTCGATGTTGTTCGACTTACCCACAGTCCGTATCTGTACGTATTGGACTGTTCATTCCTTCGACAGATCATGTAATTCTTCTTCACTTTCACTGAGAATAGTTACGTAATCAGCAACCCTTATCATTGATATACTTCAACCTAGAATTTTAGTTCCTGATTGAAAAACTGTATCACTGCCTCACTCACTTTTTAATTCGACCCCTTCGTTCTTGGTCGTCCAGTGTCATTCTTCCCTGTTGGCTCTTGCACCTATTGTATATTACCCACTTTCCTTATAGGTTACTGCTTTTTTGTCAGAATTTAGAACGCCTTGCACCATTACATTGTCGAAAGCTTTCTCCAGGACGACAAATCCTTTGTACGTGTCTTAATTTTGCTTTATGCTTGCTTCCCTCATTAACCGCAACGTCATAATTACCCCTTTGTTGCTTTTACCTTTCCGAAAGTCAAACTGATCGTCACCTGACATGTCATCAGTTACCTTTTCCACTCTTCTGTATATTACAATGTCAGGAACTTGGAAACGTGTGCTGTTAAGCTGACTGTGCGACGGTTCTCTGAGTTGTGTTAATGACGTTTCTACGAAAGTCTGTTGGTATATCACCATTCTCACACATTCTACACACCAATGTTAATAGTCATTTTGTTGCCGTTTCCGCCAAACATTTTAGTAATTCTTGTAGAATGATGTCTATTCCTTCTGTCTTACGCGATCTTTAGTATTGCACAACTCTTTTAAATTCTGATTATACTACTAAATGCACTATTTCTCCTGTATCGACTCCTGCTGTAATGTCATCAGCCAAGTCTTCCCCACACAGAGGCCTTCAGTTTACATTTTCCATCTCTCCTCAGCACTTAACAATGGATTTCGAATTGCTATCTTAATTTTGCCACCCTTGTTTTTAATTAAATCGGGAATTGTTTTACTTTGCTATATGCAGAGTTAGTCCTTCCGACAGTCATTTTTGTTTCGTTTTCTTCAAATTTTTAATGTTCCTATTTCGCCTTTGCTGCTTTGCACTTCATATTTATTTCGCTCTCAAGTGACTTGTATTAACGTATTCCTAACCCTTTCCCTGAACATTTTTGTACTTCCTCCGTTCATCGACCAAATGAAGTGTTTCTTCTGTTACCCATGGTTTCTTCGCAGTTACCTTTTTGTATGCATGTTTTTCTGTCCAAATTCCCTTCTCCTGTTTTTCGTGATGTCCATGCCTCTTCAACTCAACTGGCAACTAAGCTATTCCTCAGAGAAGTTCAAGCCTATCGCTTGATTGTGCATTTCCGTAACATACTTCTTTACGTATTGATTCTTCCTCTCTTGAACTTCAGCCTGCTTTTCATCATTACGAAATTGTTATCTGCGTCTATAACTCCTCCTCGATAACCCTTAAAATTTGATACCTGAATTCGAAATCATTGCCTGACTACGATGTAAACTAACGAAATATCTTCCTGTACCTCCCTTTTCCTAGTATACCCCTCATCCTGTGATTCTTGAACGAAGGATTCGCTTTTAGCAGCTGAAATTCACTGCAGAGCTCAAATGCTCTTTCTCTTCTCTCATTCCTAGAACCAAGCCCACATTCTCCCGTAACCCTTTCTTCTGCTCCCCGGCAATCACATTCCAACTATTACATTTTCTCCTCCCTTTACGTACTGAAGTGCCTTTTCACTTTTCCTTGTATACTTTCTGTACCTCGTCGTCTTCGGCTTGCGACGTCGGCACGTGTACCTGAACTATTGCCGTCAGTTTTCCGTAATTCCTTCACGAAAGAAGACGATGTAAATATTCCAGAATTAGAAACCAGTACAGCTGTTAGCATGAGTGACATAAAAGTAGATATCTTAGGTTTTTGCGAAACAACTCAAATCACTTAAGAATGGCACGTCTTCCGGTCCAGATGGTATAACAATCAGGTTCCTTACAGAGTATGCAGACACAATAGCTCCTTTCTTAGCCATATATAACCGCTCACTTGACGCAAGGTCTGTTCCTAAAGGCTGGAAAGTAGCACAGGTCACGCCAATATTCAAGAGAGGAAATAGGATTAACCCATTGAATTACAGACCCATATCACTGACTTCAATTTGCAGAAGGATTTTGGAGCATCTACTGTACTCGAACATTATGAACTACCTTGAAGAATATGACTTATTGATACATAACCAGCACGGATTCCTAAGATATCGTTCTTGTACAACGCAGCTAGCTCTTTATTCCCACGAAGTAAAGAATGCTGTCGACAAGCGATCTCAGATCAAATCCATATTCCTAAATTTCCAGAAGGCATTTGATACCTTTCCTCACAAACGAATATTAATCAAAAAAATGGTTCAAGTGGCTCTGAGCACTATGGGACTTAACATCTGAGGTCATCAGTCCCCTAGAACTTAGAATTACTTAAACCTAACTAACCTAAAGACATCATACACATCCATGCCCGAGGCAGGATTCGAACCTGCGACCGCGGTTCCACAATGAAGCGCCTAGAACCGCTCGGCCACAGCGATCGGCAATATTTATCATATTGAGTGCATATCGAGTATAGTCCTAATTGTGTGACTGGTTCCTCTCAGAGAGGTCACAGTTCGTAGTGATGGACGGTGAATCATCGCATAGTGAAAGGTAGCGTCAGACGGTCGTCTGTTCCTGATTTACGTAAGAGATTTAGGTAGTAATCTGAGCAGCCCCCGTACATTGTTTTCAGATGACGCTGTAACTTACCGTCTAGAAAAATCATCAGACGATCAATTCCAATTACAAAATGATCTAGAGAGAATTCCTGTATGGTGCGAAAAGTGGCAATTGGCACTAAACAATGACAAGTGCGAGGTCGCCCACGTGGGTACTAAAAGAAGTCCGATAATTTTTGGGTATACGATAAATCGCACAAATCTAAGGGCAGTCAATTCGACTAAATACCTAGGAATTACAATTACGAGCAACTTAAATTGGAAAGACCACGTAGATGATATTGTGGGGAAGGCGAAACAAAGACTGCGCTTTGTTGTCAGAACTCTTAGAAGATGCGACAAACCCACTAAAGAGACAGCCTACATTAGACTTCTCAGTCCTCAGTGGAATATTACTGCGTGGTGTGGGATCCGTACCAGGTAGTATTGACGGAGGACATCGAAAATCTGCAAAGAATGGCAGCTCGTTCTGTGTTATCGCGCAATAGGGGTGAGGGTGTCACTGATATGACACGCGAGCTGGGGTGGCAGTCACTGAAACAATGGCGGTTTTCTTTGCGGCGAGATCTATTTACGAAATGTCAATCGCCAACTTTCTCTTCCAGATGCGAAAATATTTTCTTGACACCCACCTACGTAGGGGGAAATGATCATCATAATAAAATAAGAGAAATCATAGCTCGAACTGAAAGATTTAGTTGTTCCTTTTTCCCACGCGCCATTCGAGAGTGGAATGGTATGGAAGTAGTATGGAAATGGTTTGATGAACATTCTGCCAGGCACTTAAGTGTGAATTGCAGAGTAACCATGTAGATGTAGATTTAGATGTCAGTTTCGGTTTACCGTCGATTCTGATGAGAATAACCCAGTCACTGAACTGTTAATTGTAACTAATTCTTTGTCCTACCTTCCTATTCACAACGAATCGTACTCCAGTTTACCATTTTAGATTGGTGTTGGTATTACCCTGTACTTGTATGACCAAATACCATTGTCTTCTTGCCGTTTCTCTACACTATATAGAGACTGAGCCTTTTTTCATGGTCATCTCCCGAATGGGAGACTAGTCTGGAATCTTTTGCCAATGGATATATCATCATGACACATTTTCAATCACAGGCCACATGTCCTGTTGATACACATTATGTGTCCTTAACGCTGTAGTTTCTGAATCCTTGTGCGACCTTGTGCCGTTGACTATTGCTGATTCATCCGTCTTTAGGGGCAGTTTCCCATCCCAAGGGCAATAGAGTGTCCTGAACCTCTGTCCTCTACTCGGCCCTCTGTGACAAGGCCTTTCGGGGAATGTGGGTGACTTTTTATGCCGGAATTCTTTCGGCGGCATTGTCATATTGACCTCCCAAATCTTTGAGCACGCTACAATCACCCGTTAACGGTACTGTGACGCTGTACTCCTTACCAAACGTTAAGCCAGGTTGGGATCATTCACTGCTGCCCGTGGTGACCAGGTAACGTATTAAGAAGTATATTCAACCTTTTATAATGTCCAGGTAACCACAGTGAATCCCGGTGACTTGAGTGAAATTATTGTCTTTGAATGATAGTGTCATTTTCATTTGTCATATGTGTACTTAATTCAGTTACCTTTGTATATTATAAAAAGTGGAAGCAGACAAGGAGATTTTACATCTATTTTTGAAAGTCCTAGAAGCAGTTCCTACACCCTAAAACTGATAAAACGGAGAAACACGCCGTGTTAATGGACTTCATCCGCTCCAACTTCGTTCCTTCGTTTTGTTTGTGGTACTGCACTTTTTGCTGTTAATGCAGATAATCTTCAACACGAGTGTAAAACTTTGATCTATGCTATGTTTGAAAGTTTACCTGAGTACAAATTATAGTGGTAGAGTAATGAAGTAAAACAAAATATCGAAACTACAGTTGTACGAATAAGCAATGTATTCATGTAACTTATCGACTCAGATTTGTATTTGACACATTTATAGTCTGTGGTTACAAACTATCTTTATAAGGCAAGGAAAAAAGAGCAGAGAATGCCGTGAATGAAATACACCGCCTTGGTAACAGGTTTCGATCTGATTATCAGATCATATTCAGATCTAGTACCACACTGTGTAAGCTGTCAGTAGACTGTAACATAAAACTAGTAGCAGGTGTACGTCAATTACTGTTCTCCGACCTCTCGCCAACAGTGTTTGTGTGACTGCAGAATCAGGTACGATCACCGCCACTCACTATCTAGCGTTCGTGAATCGTCTACTAAACTATGTGATAAAAAGTATCGGGACACCTGGCTGGAAATGACTAACAAATTCGTGGCGCCCTCCATCGGTAATTCTGGAATTCAGTATGGAGTTGGCCGAACTTAGCCTTGATGACAGATTCCATTCTCGCAGGCGTACGGTCAGTCAGGTGCTGGAAGGTTTCTTGGGGAATGGCAGACCATTCTTCACAGAGTACTGCACTGTGAAGGGGTATCGATGTCGGTCGGTGAGGCATGGCATGAAGTCGCGTTTCAAAATACCTCAAAATGTTCTATAGGATTAAAGTCAGGACTCTGTGCAGGCCATTACGGGGATGTTGTTGTGGTGTAACCACTCCGCAATAGGCCGTGCATTACGAACAGGTGCTCTAACTTGTTGAAAGGTGCAATCGCCATACCCGAACTACTCTCCAACCGTGGGAACTAAGAAGATGCTTACAACATCAACGTAGGCCTGTGCTGTGATAGTACCACGCAAAACAACTAGGGGTGGAAGCCCCCTCCATGAAAAACACAACCACACCGTAAAACCATCACCTCCGAATTTTACTGTGGGCGCTACACACGCTGGCAGATAACGTTCACCGGGAATTCGCCATACTCGCACACTACCATCGGATCGCCGCATTTTGTAACGTGATTCATCACTCAACACAACGTTTTTCCACTGTGCAATCGTCCAGTGTTTACGTTCCTCACGCGAAGCGAGGATACGTTTGGCTCTTACGGGCGTGATGTGTGGCTTATGAGCAGCCGCTCGACCATAAAATCTACGCTTTCTCACCTACGTCTAACTGCCATAGTCCTTACAGTAGATACTGACGCAGACTGGAATTCTTGTGTGATGGTCTGGATAAATGTCTGCCTATTGCACATTAGAATCCTCTTCAACTGTCTGCAGTCTCTGTCAGTCAACAGACGAGGTCGGCCTGTACGCTTTTGTGTGGTACGTGTCCCTTCACGATTCCACTTCACTTTCTATGACCTAGGTAAGCTTAAGAGTGTGGAAATCTCGCTTACAAACGTATGAAACAAGTGACACCCAATCACCTGACCAAGTTCTAAGTCCGTGAGTTTTGTGAAGCGCTCCATTCTCCTCCCTCACGATTTCTAATAGAGGTCGCTGATATGGTGTAGGTTGCAGCACAATTCACTTACTATGAACAAGTTTGTTTTTGGGGGTGTCTGGATACTTTTGATCACATTTTGTATCTGCTGATTGCCGCATTCATCCCTCTTTCACATACAAGCATTTTGCTATGGCAACAGCATGTCTGATAACGGATTAAAAATCAAGATGTGACAGTTCCCACTTCGATATCGAAAAAAACACAGAAAAGCCTACTTTAAAGTTACCACTTAGTGATAAGTGCATTCCGGTTAAGTAGCGCCCACATCTTTAGCCAGAGGTTTTAGCTCTCCTGTATACATCTGTCAGTGGGCTGTTTAGTTTGGAGGGGTCTTGTATGGGAGTCATCGCGGAGCTGCGAGGAGAGGCCGGAGAGGGAGCTCCTGGACAGGCGGTTTTCGCGAGGGCAGAGGGAAGTTGGCACCACGGACACGTGCGTACAAAAGCAGCGATGGGGCTTAGCGGCTCATTGTGAGCAGGGAGTGCCCCCGAGCTGCAGTTGTGATTCTGGAGGGCCACTTGCTGTCGGAACGCAACGCAGGAGCTGTGGGTCCAATGGCGGTACAGCGTTTCGTCGGTGCAGTGCGTGGCGCCTCACGGCGATGTTTACAGTATTAAGTCCGCGTGAGCTGCTCTGCGGCCCACTAGCGATATTGGTGAACCGTTATATTTGAATGTTATTAATTCGAAATTCGTTCTTCTGTTCTCACCATTAACGTAACTATTAAATCTCCCACACCCGCAGTATATTATGTTTTCTACAACACTTTGGCACAGTTGTTATTTGAACTGGCTTGGTTGTGTTCGCGTTCTTACCCCTCGAACGTGTCAGATTCTACGTGTCTTCCAGCTTGAAACTGTCAATTTTGTTTAAAATGAAAGGTTTTAACTTCCCCTTAAAGGCACCTTAGTGTAGCCTCACTGTTGCTAAACTGTGGACATTTGATTAAAGTTAATTTATTCTTGAATGAAGGGTTCAGTGTAATTTTACCACTGGAGCATTTTTTGAGGTTTCTGAAAAGTTATTTTTTTTTAAATTCATCATTAAAGTGGGCTCAGGATATGTATTTCCTCATCTTAATCCTCCCCTTGAAGTTGGTTTACAAAAGTTTTTACATAGTATGAATATCTGCTTGAAAAACTTCTAATTTACTCTTTAAAAGTGGCTCAGTTGAATTTTTCCGTGTTGTAAACAATGGCTTAAACTAAACATTAACGTTTTCTTTTATGCTATTGAAAGTGGTTTTGTTAAGACTGGGCATAGATGCTGATCAGCTGGTTCATACTAGCTTGTTGATAAACAGAAATAAACGATACATTACTTACTATTTGGTAAACTCAGCTTGTTTTCGTAATACTGCTGCAGTTATTCCACATGTAGCCCGATGTTTAGGCCAGTTTATAGGACCAACGCGTGTCATGTGTTGTAAGAAAATTTCCTTTGACTAATCAGTGAGTTGATGCATATCGGAGTCTTGTGCAGCGGCAAGTTGAATCGAGTTATATTAGTGTGTTGCTGAATCCTAAGTAAAGTTATGGAACTTGGGTGCACATATATTTTAAAGTACCTACATTTTCTTTTTATTAAGTTGAAATTTTTTTAGTAATTTGAGAGCTCGAGTCGAATGATATTTTGCTTCAATTAAAGTCTGTCCAAAAATTTCTTCACAGTCTCTGTTTCAGGATTCAGATTGTTCAACCTGTTTGTAAAATCTAATTTTACTAAGTGTTTTATGCATAGTACCACTGTATATTGGTCGAAACGCCATCGTAAATAAAAACAAATAACAATATATTTTTCTTCGTCCCCTACTTGGTTACAGTCCTTCTATACCATCAGCCCGTGTCCTGCTTACCTACCATACCAGTTTTACTATTCATTCATGGCAGCAATGTTTTCCATTACACAAACGATTTTACTATGGCTGAGTTTACACTGTGTCTCAGGAAAATTACTCACTTCCAACTGTTGCTTGCTGTTCCATATTCACCGAGTTTATATCTTCCAATCAACTGAGTCTCATTTCCAGATATGATCTTACGACAGTTTATTTTCGAATGAAACCTTCTCCGTATAGATGTTACCACCACGTCCACAATACTGAGCTCATTTTCACTGAGACTTCCGTCCATGTGGGAGTCGCACGTGAAGAGGTCCCAGAGTTCTGAAACTTGAACTAACTCCGCATCTTCACTCAATGTTGTTTGTCCCAGCCCAGGTGTAGGTTTCGCGTCGATTCTTGACCAAGTACTGTTAGGTGACATGATTTGATACGAAAATCCATGTTTGGTCATCCTGATTAAGATTGACCTAAATGTCACAAATTAGGTTCCACAGTGATTCGTTTGAAAGATTGACATAATATTCTTGTACGTCTTCTCTCAATCCAAGCATGTGCTCCATCTCTACTGGCCTCGTCGTCGTTGAGACACTAGATAAACGTAACAGTTCAGATCTGTCAAAAACAGCTTTTAAATAAATCTTTATCAGTTACTGATGGCAATCATCTCATCACCTTCACGTATCGTAAACATACTTACAACAGCCTAATGTAAACGTTCCTATGTCTCTTGAATCAAAACAAAAACCATCCTACGTCATGATCTTCAGTAGCAAAATGCGTTATACCACTATTGAGGCCGCTTGTAGAGGCCATTTCTAGCAGCCATCCGACCATTTGGCACCAGTTACTTCCCCTTTCTTCTCGGGAATTTCCAAAAGTCCCGACAGCTGTCCTGATCATGATTTGATTTTATAAGTGTTCTGGTCGCACACCCATTTCCTAAAGAAATCCATTTATCTTCAGGTCAGCGTTTCCCTTTTTTGCTCTCTGTTGGAATATATCTCTTGTTTCCATTTTGTATGTGCAACGCATCGATTTAATTTTGATCCATTATTTTCCTTAACATCGTCCACTTTTCTTAGGGCTAGGAAACATTTCTTCAGAAAAAATCGGACACTGTGAATCACGTATGCACACCAGATTGCTAACATAATGGCAATGGCAGATTTTGGCATTTATGGACAACTTCCTTACTCGGAAAATGTTCATTTGTTATTTGGAAATTTATTTCACTAACTATCGTAAATATTCTACCTAAATATATTTCGGAGTCATGTATCAAGAGTAAATTTTAAACTTACTCCGAGTACTGTAGAACTGCAAAAACGTCCGCAGATATTAAGCCCGCGTTTTTGAATATGCCAGTAAATTATGGTTTATTTTTCAATTTCTTTATTTTTTCCTAGCCTGTACATAATGTTTTTATAATCTTTTACAGTACGATTTTGAACTTAAATTTACATGATTACTTTTCGTTCTTTCCTTTGAGTATCATAAATGCCTCTCTTTCCTCTGGTTTAATGATTGTGTTGCAGTCTCAAAATAGAGATGCATTCTTATGGTGGGTACTTTTTGTAGGTCTGTAAACTGATCCATATTGTACCAACACATTTCATAACCATTTATTTCCAAGCCACTTTCCTGTATGGTTTCGCCTAAATACACTCCTGGAAATAGAAAAAAGAACACATTGACACTGGTGTGTCAGACCCACCATACTTGCTCCGGACACTGCGAGAGGGCTGTACAAGCAATGATCACACTCACGGCAAGCGGACACACCAGGAACCGCGGTGTTGGCCGTCGAATGGCGCTAGCTGCGCAGCATTTGTGCACTGCCGCCGTCAGTTTCACACAGTTTGCCGTGGCATACGGAGCTCCATCGCATTCTTTAACACTGGTAGCATGCCGCGACAGCGTGGACGTGAACCGTATGTGCAGTTGACGGACTTTGAGCGAGGGCGTATAGTGGGCATGCGGGAGGCCGGGTGGACGTACCGCCGAATTGCTCAACACGTGGGGCGTGAGGTCTCCACAGTACATCGATGTTGTCGCCAGCGGTCGGCGGAAGGTGCACGTGCCCGTTGACCTGGGTCCGGACCGCAGCGACGCACGGATGCACGCCAAGACCGTAGGATCCTACGCAGTGCCGTAGAGGACCGCACCGCCACTTCCCAGAAAATTAGGGACACTGTTTCTCCTGGGGTATCGGCGAGGACCATTCGCAACCGTCTCCATGAAGCTGGGATACGGTCCCGCATACCGTTAGGCCGTCTTCCGCTCACGCCTCAACATCGTGCAGCCCGCCTCCAGTGGTGTCGTGACAGGCGTGAATGGAGGGACGAATGGAGACGTGTCGTCTTCAGCGATGAGAGTCGCTTCTGCCTTGGTGCCAATGATGGTCGTATGCGTGTTTGGCGCCGTGCAGGTGAGCGCCACAATCAGGACTGCATACGACCGAGGTACACAGGGCCAACACCCGGCATCATGGTGTGGGGAGCGATCTACTATAGTGGCCGTACACCTCTGGTGATCGTCGAGGGGACACTGAATAGTGCACGGTACATCCAAACCGTCATCGAACCCATCGTTCTACCATTCCTAGACCGGCAAGGGAACTTGCTGTTCCAACAGGACAATGCACGTCCGCATGTATCCCGTGCCACCCAATGTGCTCTAGAAGGTGTAAGTCAACTACCCTGGCCAGCAAGATCTCCGGATCTGTCCCCCATTGAGCATGTTTGGGAGTGGATGAAGCGTCGTCTCACGCGGTCTGCATGTCCAGTACGAACGCTGGTCCAACTGAGGTGCCAGGTTGAAATAGCATGGCAAGCCGTTCCACAGGACTACATCCAGCATCTCTACAATCGTCTCCATGGGAGAATAGCAGCCTGGATTGCTGCGAAAGTTGGATATACACTGTACTAGTGCAGACATTGTCCATGCTTTGTTGCCTGTGTCTATGTGCCTGTGGTTCTGTCAGTGTGATCCTGTGATGTATGTGACCCCAGGAATGTGTCAATAAAGTTTACCCCTCCTGGGACAATGAATTCACGGTGTTCTTATTTCAATTTCCAGAAGTGTATTTGCATGAGAAACACTCTAAATTTCAATTACGTAGATTTTAGAAATTAATTGATGAAAGGAGAAAATATAAAAATGCAGTAAATGAAGCAGGCAAAAAAAAGGAATACAGACGTCTCAAAAATGAGATCGACAGGAAGTGTAAAATGGCTAAGCAAGGATGGCTAGAGGACTAATGTAAGGATATAGAGGCTTATCTCACTAGGGATAACATAGATACTGCCTACAGGAAAATTAAAGAGACCTTTGGAGATAAGAGAACCACTTGTATGAACATCAAGAGCTCAGATGGAAACCCAGTTCTAAGCAAAGAAGGGAAAGCAGAAAGGTGGAAGGAGTATATAGAGCGTCTATACAAGGGCGATGTACATACGGACAATATCATAGAGATGGAAGAGGATGTAGATGAAGATGAAATGGGAGATACGATACTGCGTGTAGAGTTTGACAGAGCACTGAAAGATGTGAGTCGAAACAAGGCCCCCGGGGAGACAACATTCCATTGGAACTACTGACGGCCTTGGAAGAGCCAGTCCTGACAAAACTTTACCATCTGGTGAGCAAGATGTGTGAGACAGGCGAAATACCCTCTGACTTCAAGAAGAATATAATAATTCCAATCCCAAAGAAAGCAGGTGTTGACAGATGTGAAAATGACCGAACTATAAGTTTAATAAGTCACAGCTGCAAAACACTAACGTGAATTAATTACAGACGAATGGAAAAACTAGTAAAAGCCGACCTCGTGGAAGATCATTTTGGATTCCGTAGAAATGAGGGAACACGTGAGGCAATACAGAACCTACGACATACCTTAGAAGACGGATTAAGGCAGGGCAAACCTACGTTTATGGCATTTGTAGACTTAGAGAAAGTTTTTGACAATGTTGACTGGAATACTCTCTTTCAAATTCTGTAGGTGGCAGGGGTAAAATACAGGGAGCGAAAGGCTATTTACAATTTGTACAGAAACGAGATGGCAGTTATAAGAGTCGAGGGACATGAAAGGGAAGCAGTGGTTGGGAAGTGAGTGAGACAGGGTTGTAGTCTCTCCCCGATGTTATTCAATCTGTATATTGAGCAAGCAGTAAAGGAAACAAAGGAAAAATTTGGAGTAGGTATTAAAATCCATGGAGTAGAAATAAAAACTTTGAGGTTCGCCGATGACATCGTAATTCTGCCAGAGACAGCAAAGGACTTGGAAGAGCATTTGAATGGCATGGATAGTGTCTTGAAAAGAGGATATAAGATGAACATCAACAAAAGCAAAACGAGGATAATGGAATGTAGTCGAATTAAGTCTTGTGATGCTGAGGGAATTAGATTAGGAAATGAGACACTTGAAGTAGTAAATGAGTTTTGCTATTTGGGGAGCAAAATAACTGATGATGGTAGAAGTTGAGAGGATATAAAATGTAGACTGGCAATGGCAAGGAAAGCGTCTCTGAAGAAGAGAAATTTGTTAACATCGAGTATAGGTTTAAGTGTCAGGAAGTCATTTCTGAAAGTATTTGTATGGAGTGTAGCCATGTATGGAAGTGAAACATGGGCGATAAATACTTTGGACGAGAAGAGAATAGAAGCTTTGGAAATGTTGTGCTACAGAAGAATGCTGAAGATTAGATGGGTAGATCATATAACTAATGAGGAGGTACTGAATAGGATTGGTGAGAAGAGAAGTTTGTGGCACAACTTGACTAGAAGAAGGATCGGTTGGTAGCACATGTTCTGAGGCATCAAGGAATCACCAATTTAGCATTGGAGGGCAGTGTAGAGGGAACAAATCGTAGAGGGAGACCAAGAGATGACTACACTAAGCAGATTCAGAAGGATGTGGGTTGCAGTGGGTACTGGGAGTTGAAGAAGCTTGCACAGGATAGAGTAGCATGGAGAGCTGCATCAAACCAGTCTCAGGACTGAAGACCACAACAACAACAACAGTTGTTGCTCGGCATGTTTTTCCTTTGCTTTTTCTTTGCAACCGATATTTCGAGCCCTATTGTATCTGCCCTTTCTTCAGGCATTTTTGTTGTTATTTGTGGCGTTTAATGCCCTGACATAGAATCACGAGGTCATCAACAAAAGCGAAGCTGCCTATCCTAAAATTGGTTCTTATAATTTGATCAGTTCATCCGTTTCCAATGGATACCTTTTCCGTGCCTGAGAAGTAAATCACGTAGTCCATCATCTTGCGTCATTCCTGTTTTCATTTAGATATATCCCAAAACTTATCCTCTGACTTTTACCTTACATTTTGTGTCCTTTAGCGTTTCCCTCAAACTTATGGTACTTTTGAGATCCAAACTTCCTTCGGCATATGAAAGAGAGATTTACGGTCGACTGAGCCATAAGGGTTTATGGAATGGAAAAATATCGTAATATACAAACTACTTTCTTACTGTAAATTTTTTGATACCTGAGAATTAGTTTTAGACCTAAAATAGGTTCTGGGATATATCTGTTTGGTCTGGAACCAGCAAATTTTGCATTCATATTGTGGCTGTACTCGGTTCAAAAGACACTGGGATCGATTTCTGTACGGAACAAGAGGAAGTGAAATTGCTGTATAACTTTTATCATCACTTCTGTCTAACTTCTTATGTAGTGGATGCGTCAGTACAGTTTTTCAATCACCCGGGTTTTTCTCAGTCCGTCAAATGCTTTTTATGGTAAGTATAATTATTTTAAACTTTCTGGTCCCAGATGATTACAGGGCTTCCCCAACAATTGTTTCTTAGTAAGATGCTTTGGTATTTTGTAGTCTCTTAATTTGTCTAGCAGTTACCTCTTCACGTGGTGCTTGTGTATCTAGATGGGTTTTAAGGGAAGTTTCGGGTGGAAATCTTATTCTGAGCTCAGTGCAGTTCAAAATTATTGGAAACGTTTTCTTCAATTTTCTTAGTTGTTAAACGCCAACTATCCATTTTCCATCTTGAAACTGAGGTTTTGGGATGTGCCCAGTTTGCGTCATAGTAAAAGTTGTTTCCCGCGAAACTTTGTTTAACTTTTCGGAGCTGACTGTACTCACATTGATTTTTTGTTTGTGGGTTACTCCATGTTTCTAACGCCTTTATGGTGATCTTGCTATCTGTTTGCAATCTTCATTCCACCAAGACGGGTTTTTCCACCTTTGTAAGTGAATATGGTTTTTGTGTAGTTTTAATAGACTTACAATAAAAGTAATTATTATTTATGAAAATGCTCATTAAAACCACTCAAAGTACTTAGAGATTCCTCCACATTTAGTTCATTGTCTTTCTTTTGGCTTCTCTTCAGACCACGTTATTCTATTTCTATCTCCCGTGTCCATTTTGGCTTTACTACTGTCGTCAAAGAATTCAGCTGTTTAATTTGTGAGTATGCCTGAATTCATTACCTGAATTTGTCCACAGAATCTCTCACTTTGTTTTCTAATGTCCCCAAGGGTATTTTTGTGTTGTTTGATTTTCTGTTTGCCTTTGAGACTGTCCTATACGCTACCATGTTATGGTCGTGAAATTTTTCAGTATCTTCATTTTCTGGTTTCCTGTTCAAGATCAGTGTTCTTTACGGATTAGATACTCTATTGTAATGCCTTAGTTCTGTATTTTTAGAGATACATTTATTGTTATAGATATTTAGGGCAAGTCGGCGTTCAGCTTCCATATATTTGACATCTGGTTTTGTTTTCTCTCTTTCGATTCCATTTTGCTGAATCGTTTCACAGGGGTATTTAAATTATGGAGTTAATTTTTGCCTTGTTTCACCTCCATGAATTTTTTGCGATTGTTTGTTGCAAGTTACGTACTCTCTTTTTCCCAAAGGAATCTGTAGAGTGACTTTTTCGGCAGTTTCTTTCCGCAGTTCAGTCTGATGTGCGGCTAATGAAATGTTGTGAATTAATATTTCTAAATCACCTACAAATGCTAGAACATATTATTATTATTATTATTATTATTATTATTATTATTATTATTATTATTAGTGTTACAATTATTATTAGGTATATAGATTATATTAGTGGGTTGTGTATTACTGCTGCTGCATTTCTCATCGGAAGAGCGCAGTCGCTACATACAGCACCAACGAATGAGAAAAGCCGGCGTAGAAACACATCTGCTGTTTTGCTACACCACCGTAACGGCTCGTCTATTAACGACTGAGACGAGGAATACTCGCTCCAGTTCGCAGTCAACAATCAAGACCACAGCCTCTCACCGACGGGTAACTAGTTTATTAATTTCCAGTTATTCTGCAAGCGAAGAACCTAGTAAATTTATCTGTATCAAGAGACCGTTGCACCTTCAGAGACAGTTGTAAAGACACAGAGCAACCTCTGGAAATGGACTGCACGATGTAAGTAATACCTGTACTGTAACAAAGCGAACTAATATCTGTCACGTCAAAGTTCCGTTAAGTCTCCTCCCAAAGCAAATTAAAGAAACCACTATCGTGCCAACGAGAGTATTTTCGTATGTTGCAGTGTGTTTGTTTTGGCCATCGTGTGACTGGCATACGTCCTAAGTTACGATACCAGTCCAGTCTAGGTGTGTCTTCTCTATGCATTTTGGAATTGTGCTTTTGACGTTCGTGGTCTCATTTCTAACAGGGTGAGGCATGGAAAATCGACAACTATCTCTCCAAAATATTGAACTACTGGCCATTAACATTGCTACACCATTAAGATGACGTGATGCAGACGCGAAATTTAACCGACAGAAAGGAGATGTTGCGATATGCAAATGATTAGCTTTTCAGAGCATTCACACAAGGTTGACGCCGGTGGCGACACCTACAATGTGCTGACATGAGGAACGTTTCCAACCGATTTGTGATACACAAACAGCAGTTGACCGGCGTGGCCTGGTGAAACGTTATTGTGATGCCTCGTGTAAGGAGGAGAAATGCGTACCATCACGTTGCTGACTTTGATAAAGGTCGGTTTGTAGCCTATCACGATTGCGGTTTATCGTATCGCGACATTGTTGCTCGCGTTGGTCGAGATCCAATGACTGTTAATAGAATATGGAATCGGTGGGTTCAGGAGGGTAATACGGAACGCCGTGCTAGATCCCAACGGTCTCGTATTAAAAGCAGTCGAGATGACAGTCATGTTATCCGCATGGCTGTAACGGAGCGTGCAGCCACGTCTCGATCCCTGAGTCAATAAAGGGGACGTTCGTAAGACAACAAACATCTGCCCGAAAAGTTCGACGACGCCTGCAGCATCAGGGACTATCAGCTCGGAGACCATGGCTGTGGTTACCCCTGACGCTGCATCACAGACAGGAACGCCTACGATGATGTACTCAACGACGAACCTAGATGCACGAATGGCAAAACGTCATTTGTTCGGATGAATCCAGGTTTTGTTTACAGCATCATGATGGTCGCATCCGTGTTCGGTGACATCGCGCTGAACACACATTGGAAGCGTGTATTCGTCATTGCCATACTGGCGTATCACCCGGAGTGATGGTATGGGGTGCCATTTGTTACACGTCACGGTCACCTCTTATTGGCACTGACGGCACTTTGAACAGTGCACTTTACATTTCAGATGTGTTACGATCCGTGTCTCTACGCTTCATTAGATGCCTGCGGAACCCAACGTTTCAGCAGGATAATGCACGATCGCATGTTGAGGGTCCTGTACGGGCCTTTCTGGATACAGAAAATGTTCGACTGCTGCCCTGGCCAGCACGTTCTCCAGATCTCTCACAATTTGAAAAAGTCTGGTCAATGGTGACCAAGCAACTGGCTCGTCAGAATACGCCAGTCACTACTCTTGATAAACTGTGGTATCGTGTTGAATCTGCATGGACAACTGTACGTGTACACGCCATCCAAGCCCTGTTTGACTCAATGCCGAAGCGTATTAAGCCCGTTATTACGGCCAGAGGTGGTTGGTCTGGGTAATTATTTCTCAGGATCTATGCACCCAAATTGCATGAAAATGTAATCACGTGTCAGTTCTAGTATAATATATCTGTCCAACGAATACCCGTTTATCACCTGCAGTTGTTCTTGGTGTAGAAATTTTAATGGCCAGTAGCGTATCATTTTACAACACTACAAAAGTTCTGAACTTCAATGTTGTATGCTTCTTTTTAGTTGGATCTTAATTTATAAAATAAAGGCTCGGTAGTTGCACAAACGTAACAATTGTTCGAACAGTTAATGAAGTCTGACAGCACGGATGTGGGCGAAGCAACTCAAATCAGCGACCATAATTTATCCTAAATTATAATGTGTAGTCAAGTGAAAACGAAACAGGTGGTACGCAATGCTCCGTGGAAAACCCATAATGTTCTTCCATCGAGGAACGACTCTGGTGCCACACAGTGGGATAAATGTGTTAACAGTTATTGTGATTACTTTCTAAATCACAATCAGTTTGTTTACATTTTTCCAACCACCTTGTTTCCATTTGACTCCCCTTGGTACACGAAATTCAGAAAATTATAGTTAAAGAGCCCATCGGGTAGATTTTGGAATACACATTCCGTTTGTCGCTTCCCAGTAGGTACTTGGAGTCAGCATGTACCACGCTGAGGGAGTGTTGCGGCAAAACCCGGGGGCCCTCAGAGCGTGTGGGCGGCTGCAGCGCCGCGGGCTCAAGCACACGGCGGCCACGGCGGCAGCCCTTTAGCCGGCCTGCTTCGCGTGCCAGCCCTGTACATTCCACAAAAAGAGGGCTAATGCGACAGACGACGCTAATTCCCGACCAAGCGGGCGGCCGGCGCTGTCGTGCTGGAGTGAGACCGCCGCCCTCGTAGCTAGCAGGCCCTTCATTTTTGCAACGACTCTCATGCGTACACCCCCAACCTACAGGGTCTTTTTGCTTTTGTTTTCCGGAATGCTTATGGCTGCAGACGGGTCTTCCCCAGTAACATATGTGCCGCCGTTAATTGTTCCCTACTGGGATGCAAATGCATAGAGCTTTCTCTGCCGACACGGTACAAGCGCAGATGTCCTGCTCCGGTGTTCCTGGCTGCACTGGACGTTAACTGGCCGCTCATTCTCTCCTAAGCACTGTGTGCTGCTCCACACATGTAACTAAGTTGCGTGCTTGAATTAAGCCTGAAATAGGCACTGGCGGAATTAAAAGGCGTTGTAGACCCTCAGTGATATTAATCAAAGGCTGTATAGATATTCATCACAGAACTAGAATTAAATGATGTAAATTTCATTCCATTCGGAACTGATCAGCATGAGAACTTGGTGTGACGCACACTGCCAAAAACACACTCTACTATTCTCTGTGCATCCGAATGTCATCTGAGAAATTTCTAGCCATGCTAGAAACATATGGTGTGTCGGTTGAAAAACATTTCTGATCAAGATTGGTATGAAAGTATAGTCCTCCTGTCGTTTTCCAGCCACGACGTATCGATAAGCGGACCCACCCATTAATGTCCCCTAAATTCTGTACTAATATCTTGGGATTTCAGTACGTTTTACCTCAGAGATGGATTAAGATGTGCACTAAACAATATTCGCTCTGTAAACAATAACGAACTTCCTTTTTTTAATTTCTTCTCACTTTTCATACACCTTCAGACTATTTTGATGCAGCCAGCAACGACCTCCTCCCCCGTGCCAACCTTTCAATCTCAGAGTAGCGATAACACCCCACTTCGTCGATTATTTGCTGGATGTATTCCAGTCTCTGTCCTCCCCCACTCTCTACTGCTCCCTCTACTACCATGGAAGTTATTCCTTGATATCTTAGCAGCTGCCCTGTCATTCCACCCCTTCTTCTTCTTCTCAGCGTTTTCCATGTATTTCCTCACCGATTCTGCAGAGAACCTACCCATTACTTCACTTCTCTGTCCAGCAAATGTTCAACATTATTCCCGTTTCAAATGTTTCTGCTCTATTATGTTCTCGTTTTCCCACAGCCCATGTTCCACTACCATAATAGTTACGCTCCAAACGTACATTCTCACAAACTTAGTCCTCAAATTAAGGCCGATGTTTCATACTAGTATACTTCTGTTGGCCAAGAAAGCTCTTTTTTGCCGTTGGTAGTGTGCTTCTTATCTCCCTCTTGCTCCGTCTATAATGGGTTATTTTGCTGTCAACGTGGCAGAATTCCTTAACTTCATGTATTTCGTGATCACCAAATTAGATGTAAAGTTTATTGCTATTCTCGTTTCTACTACTTCTCATTACCTTCGCCTTTCTCGGTTTCCTCTCAATCCAAATTCTCTTTCTTCTTATTCCACTCAACACATGCTATAATTCTTCTTCACAATCACCTACGATAATAATGGCATCAGCGAATCGTATCATTGATATCTCTACACCGTGAATGTTAATCCCTCTTTTGAATCCTCCTTTTATTTCCATCATTGTTCCTTCGATGTACATATTGAAGAGTAGGGGCGAAAGACTACATCCCTATCTTACACGCTTTTAGGAACTGTACTTAGTTTTTCGTCTTCCAGGTTTTTTGTTCCCTCATGGTTCTTGTTCATACAGTACATCAAGTTTCTTTCTCGACGGCTTATTCCTATTTTTTGAGGATTTCGATCATCTTTCACCGTTTGACATTGTCGAATGCCGTTTCTAGTTCCACAGATCCTGTCAACATGTCTTTATCTTCAGTCTGGTTTCCAATATCAACAGCGCCGTCCGAAATGCGTCTCTTGATGACTTCACCTTTCCTATTACCAAACTGACAATCTTTTAACATATCCTTAGTTTTCTTTTCTATTCTTGTGTATACTAGTCTTGTAAGCAGATTGGGTAGATGAGATGCTAAGGTGACTATGCGATAGTAACTGCACTTGTTGGCCCTTGCTATCTTTTCGATATTATGTGGATGAATTTCTCCTAAAGACTGAAAGTGTATCGCCAGTCTCACACATTGTACGCACCATCATAAATAGTCGTTTTCTTTCCACTTCCGCCAATGGTTTTAGAAATTGCTATAGAATTCATTTATCCCCTGTGCCTTGATTGATCTCAGGTCGCCCAAACTACTGTATTTTAAATTCTGATTGTAAACTGGATCCCCTGTTTTAAGCCTCTGGATTCTTATTTCCTTGTCTGTCACGTCATCAGACATGTCGTCCCCCTCTTCACTACACTCTTTCCACCTATGTTGCGCGGGGCAGACGCGCGGTCTGGGTGCCCTGCCACAGTTCGCGCGGCTCTCCCCGACGGAAGCTGGAGTCCTCCCTGGGGCATGGGTGTGTGTACTGTGCTTACCGTAAGTTAGTTTAAGTTAGATTAAGTAGTTTGGTCCCTCAAGAACTTACCACTATTTTCAAAAAATTTCCACCGAACTGCTCTCTCCTCTTCTTCCAACAGTCAATTCCCATAGCGATCTTAATTTTATCACCCTTAGGCCGTGCTTCCGACAGTTACTGCTTTTTCGAGTTCTTCACATTTTTCATGCAGCCGTTTCCCCTTAGCTTCCTTGCACTTCCTGTTTACTTCATTCCTAAGTAAGGTTTCAGTGTATATTATCAAATATCACTGTTTGTTTGCTTTTCTTTGGTTCTTCCATGTATGAGACCGACTACACACAAGGATGATGAGAATTTACGACGCGGGTATTGCTTTCGAAGAATCGGCCAACCTTACCCCACGACCTACAACGACGGCCGGGAGCAATAAACCACCATCATTGTGAATGTTCCCTATGCTTAATATTGGTTACGTCATAATTTGTTGTAGTGATAAAAATGAGTCTGGTCACTGTTTATCTTCAAGCACTATAAATTGAAGCAACATGACGTTCCACCTTTGATGTACAAACCTCAAAAAAGGTTGGAATACAATAGCTTTTACTACAGTAACTTCTTATAGTATACCCACTGAGGGTTGTGCAATGCCTTACTAACGAAATGAACATAATTCCTTCTGCAACCAAGAACGATTTGGTTAGTTACAAAGAATCATTACTAAACAAAGCAGGCTTTCTTGTAAGTTGACATCTTGAAAACAAAAATAGTGAATATCTTTATCTTGTGATGATGATTATCAGTCTTTAGTAATGAGTACGCTCTCCCCGCACACGCATGAAAACTTACATTCTGCGTGGCATGTACCGGGTGAGACTATCAAGTTTATCTTGTTATAAGAGGTCCCCCTGATGTTTATCAGTCTTTAGTAATTAGCATGTTCTCCCGACACACGAATGATATCTTCAATTCTGTGTGGCACGTTCTGCATGAGACCATCAGCTTTATCTTAGGATACGAGTGCCCCCTCCTCAATTGCGGCTTTAGTGAGGTCCTGGAGATTCGGGTCCTGTGCAATGGCTACCTTCGACAGGTCCCATGCACGCTCATTTGCGTTCATGTCTCGGGACTGTGCTGGCCGGTGCATTCGGTTAATGTTGCATCTTTGAAGATACCGAGGCCCTGCTGGAGTACGGTGGGGTCTTGCATTCTCATCGACTGGGATGACGTTGTCACCGACTTCACGTCTGTACGGCCTTAAAATCGTTTGTAGGAGCTTGGCGGTATCGGGGATTGTCGTAGGTAGGAATTGGATGGGTCAGCAGTCCCATCATTAATGACGCATTATTGACGCATGGATGTGTGTGATGTCCTTAGTTAGGTTTAAGTAGTTCTAAGTTCTAAGGGACATATGACCTCTGAAGCTAAGTTCTATAGTGCTTAGAGCCATTTGAACCATTTGAGTTGGTTCAATTCAAGGATGGCGAGCCATTTAGGGGGTCCGACACCTAAGAAGCAGTTTACAATGGTTGGAAGTCAGCACTGACTGAAGCCGCTGTCTTTCTCGATCCGTACTTCGAGCAGCCATTTGTTGTTCAGACTGATGCTTCGAACTTGGGTGCTATGGCCACACTGCTGCAGGAAAGGTCGGTGACGGTCGTCTGGTTGCATACCAGCTGAGGTCACTATACCCAGCAGATATTCGATCTATGCGATGGGGGCTTTGGCTGTGCTTTTCGCGCACGAGAAATTTAAATTCTGTTTGGTACACATGGAGTTTAAACTCGAAACGGACAGTCGAAATCAGGCACTTAGCAGGTTCTTAGCGCGTCCTCGTATGACTGGTCGGATCGTCTGCTGGGCAGTGCAGATTTCGGCATTCAGCTTTTCGATCAGTCACATGAGGTGTCACGAAAATGTAGTCATTGTTGGATGTTTGAGAATGAGAGGGAAGTGCCTGTAAACTCTGAGGATTCATGGGAGGGCTGTGGTGTATTTGTAGTGTGAACGGAAACAGTAAGTCTTGAAAATATTTCTCGTGGAGAACAGCGGTCTTTTTAGCAATTTAAAATGAATGCAAACAATTCACAGCCAAAAAATTTTTAGTTTGTGGTGAACGGTTTCGAGCAGATTTGAACATCTTCAGACTTCATACCATGATGGTAAGCTGTGGCGGTGAACAAAGGAGGTGTCATGACTCAACTGCCCAAGCCGTTGACTTTCATGGAGTCGTAACACCTGCTGCGGACACCGCCACTGCCTATCATGATATGAGATCTGAAGAGGTCAAAAACAGACCGAAACCGGTTACCAAAAAATAATTTTTTGGCGGTCGAGACTGTCTCTGAAATACCCTCACTGTCTGGCGATTTGCGAAAACGACAAGAATAAGATTTTCACTTAGGGCAGATTAAACGGAAGACGACAGCAAGGAGGAAGTACCGGGCTACGAGATACAAAAGGAGTTACTTTGTTATTGTACAATGTGAGAGGGAAAGATCCCCACCACTTGGTTCCAACGGTGTTAAAATACTATCACGAGTCTACATCTACATCTACATGTACATCTGTAGTAGGGGGACACCTGGACATCTAAAAAATGGTCTATAAGATCAAAGAGGCTGTTATATTACCTTCTATTTTCTATAAAATGGTGAGCAGGTGCCAGGCTTGCAATATCGCCAAATCTAATCCTAATGGTAATGGGGGATTTCTCCAGTCCACCTGTGCATCTCATGGACTGGCTGTACATTTATTATGTAGAACCGTTGCCTCTCACCCAGAGAGGCCACAAATATATTTTTGTAGCTGTGACTGCTTTCCGCGTTTTATTTGATTAATACCCAGAATGAAATGAGAACGTCTCGGCAACTAGTTTTGGGGCATCTTCTGTGACCGACACCTACTACCATTCAGAATTGTGTGCCGTTGTGTCAGCTACATCTAGGCTGCGGCTATAAGTGATGTTTGTTTAAACCAGTGTTAATTTGACAGATTTTAAAGTTTAGCATTCTGATAAAGGTTACCGCTCAGTCTCTCGTGCTGCAAATTTACTCACGTTCTTGTGTGTTAATAAACCGCTTCAGCAGTACGTAACCTCTATTTTTAGATCACTACCGGTGTCGTGGCATTAAGGGCCACATCTTCAACTGAACACATAATTTAACTATTAGAGCTAATAAGCTCGGGACTCTGTACCCAACATTCGCGGTCCGTCTGAAGAAAACACCGCTAAACGGTGGTATGTAATGAAACAAAATAGTCCGATTCCATTCCAATATGGTGGATGGGTCCTCTTCTTTGGTCTACATGCAATCGAGAACAGGGGAAACGATAGCGTGCTGTGTAGTACTTATATTTGATAATCATGTGTTTCATTCTTGTGTATTTTACTAAATAATGAGTTTTTGGAGTTATTTAAATTGTGCTGTTATTCTGGGCCAAATGTTAGCTGGATTTCCGCATGGGCACTAATAATTTGTTCCACCAATTGTGTTCTGTTTGAGAGTAAATTGTATCTGCACCAAGAAGTTGTTGTAGTTCTTGTTGTCTGGAAAATTGCCTCTGTGTCATCATCTATTAAAAGAGCTCCTGTTTGATCTTCGTTTAACTCATTTATGATTTTTAAATTGTTTGGTTTATTAACATTCTGAGTTGGTTTGTGTATTTGCATGTTAAGATACCTTGCACATGTGTTTTTCCAGTGTCTGGAGCTTTCATTACTCGATCAGTGAGTGTAGTGACGTGTCTTTACTAGTAGACGACGCCGGGGTTTGCATCCCGTCTCTCGATGTGTCACTGGGGAACAGACCTATAGTTCTGCACAAGCACTTCGTCTTTATAGTTGCATTTACTAATTTTTATGTTGTTGGCCTACTAATCGCGTCACTTGGAGTTGAAATAACCAACGTTAAGTGCTGTGAATGGTATTCACTTCCCCATTGACACGTCCTTCCACTCCATATGCAACCAATGAAAACTGGCCACTTATCAGATGGATGTGCCCCAAAAGCGACGTGTTCGTAATGTAACCTTTCAGCAATATAACGCAAGATCTCATGTTGCCTTTACTCTCCTGATCTTCATAGAAAGGAGGGATGTTTGACTATTGTCGTGGACAGAAAGTTCCTCAGACCCCTCATTCTCTGGAAACACGTCCTGCATCGACTCTCAGCCGCGGTGCTTCAAGTGCTAGGGTGAGGGATATCTAGCGAAGTATTCACGTAACCCTGCGCGGTGCGTGAAGTAGTCAGACGAGCACGACGTGTGCATCTACGAATGCGGTGGAGAGGTTCTGTCGACCTGTGCTTGGTACGGCGGGGCACACGTCGCCCATTGGCGTAGCTGCACGGATTCTTCAAGGAAAATCCAGGCCGAAGGTGGCGTGGTGGCTGCATCTGTAACGACGCCCTAGATAAGAAGACGACGATGACGACGACAACGGCGGGTTAAGATCAGCCCAGTAAAGCAGTGGGACAACACTGAAGCATCTCTGTCCTCCAAAAGTGATGACGATCGCCCAAAGACATACGGTCGGGATGCAGCTCCCGTCCCCGAGAAGAGCAGTGGCAGTGAACTCCGTGCTGCCGTGGAATGAGCGACTGCTGGCGGCAGATAGAATCGCCTTCGCAGCCACCCTGGCTGCGTAGAAGGAGGAAGCTATCTACATCTACATCTACATCTACATGACTACTCTGCAATTCACATTTAAGTGCTTGGCAGAGGGTTCATCGAACCACAATCATACTATCTCTCTACTATTCCACTCCCGAACAGCGAGCGGGAAAAACGAACACCTAAACCTTTCTGTTCGAGCTCTGATTTCTCTTATTTTATTTTGATGATCATTCCTACCTATGTCGGTTGGGCTCAACAAAATATTTTCGCATTCGGAAGAGAAAGTTGGTGACTGAAATTTCGTAAAAAGGTCTCGCCGCGACGGAAAACGTCTATGCTGTAATGACTTCATCCCAACTCGTGTATCAGGTGTATGAGGTAAATGCGCACAGTCCTCGTCAAGGCTAACGATCAGCAGCAGGGCTGCCAATACCGGAAACGCCCCTGCACCCACGCAGAAGAGTCGAAGGGTGCCTGCCCCTACAAGCGCCCTAGCAGCGAGCGTCGCTGGAGAAGGGCGCCAAGTAGACATCTGTCACCCCAACGGCAACGGCAGCGATACGGAAAGCCATAGTGGTGACTATCGCTAAAGCAGAAGAAAAAATGCAACAGTCACCGCTAAAGCGCAAGAGAACAGTTTGCAGCTCTCCAAAGAATCAGTAGCGCAGTTCTTCGAGCAAACAGAACTGTTCGAGAATCAACAGCAGCAGAATTGCGGCATACAGTAAAGAGAAGACGCTGAACAACAGCGAGCTGTCGTCGTTCACATTCAGTCCCATGCGGCACCAAGTCAACACTGACACGGCGCAGTAGAAGGCTCAAGGCGACGCATTACGTTACCGCCCTGGACTGTTCTCCCAGTAACGACCTTTGGCTCTGACACGGTACCGATGCATGTTACTAACTACTAACAAACCTAAGTTTACGTAACCTGTCGCAGGCAGCATGAAATCCGCTACTGCTCTTACTACCCTACCCGCTATTGCAGAGGGATTCTCCCTTAGCTCTTGTCTTGACACTTATCTCCTTCTACCCTAAAAACCACTACCCTTCGTTCAACTTTTGATCCACTCTGTTTCCAGATGAGGACTTATTAATAGTTAATCATAACCAGACATTCGCAAACATTGTAGTAGCCGCAGCTCATTTAGTGTACACTAACCCTTATGGAGAGACGATAGTAGTCCTTTAGTGTTGTCCATCATGCCGGTGTGGGAGTGGAAGGGCTCCACTTACCGAACCTGAAACATCATTAGTCACTCAGTGACTTACACGCCACCGAACGTCAGTTATTGCGAGTCATGAACTCCGTCACAAATTGATTCATAATGGATTGACGTACCGATCATCCAAGCTCATTTCTACTCCCTGTTCAGCCAGCCGATAGCTCTTGTTTCTACCAGAGGTGCAGTATGCATACTAAATATCACATCCTTACATCACCAAACAATTTCCAAATGTTAGCCTGTATAATTTCACTATCGGCATACATGCCACACATCACTTACCTAATATGGTCCAAAACGTCATGCAGAAAAACAATAACTTCCGATGTCCGTACCTCGCGTTCTGTTGGTAGCAGAACGGTAGGGTCAAGTGTTTCGGATAGCCCCTGGGTTGGGGACTATTTGTATACCCAACAGAAGGCTCGATCTAGTGTCACTACCCCACAATACAAGGTCAAATTATATTATTACATACTTCCTCCTGCTTAGGCAAACGGAGCAAATACGTCGGTTCTTTTTTCATTTGTTGTGGTCTACGGTGGGCTTCATGGGACTTACGGAAGCACCATTAGCACATGGGCGGTTTCTCGGATAACCACCAGGAAAAGAGGTTTTCACTGTATCTTTGCGCTCAGCAGCGGTCAAAAACTCACCCGAAGATTCCAAGACACTATGCACATCAACTGGCTAAAATATTTAAGATGTATTCCTAAGAGCGTGATCTCGAAATTCCTTGAAAATTTTGTTCCTATCTTCATCTATTTCCGAGAGTTCTCAGCTACCATACTTGTATACTTAACATCCAGTGTCTGCGGCAGAAACGTAGCTTGCAAGGTAACGAAGCAGGGAGACGTGCTGTAAAGCGTCTCCGTTATCATCTAGGAACCGCATATTGTTGTGGTAAAGCGCATGCAATATTTCTTGCGCTACAAAGCCGGTCCAAGTAGTAAAATTACTTTTCCGCTATTTCAGTTTCACACAAGTAAAACATCTAAATTTTATTGACCACGTGAGATAAATTCACTGCTGCGGCAGGGAAACGAAGGGAACCAGCTGAAAAATGCTATTGTTGAAGCACCAAAAATGGGGGTATGTTCGTCTTTATTTAAAAGACTATGACTGAAAAGTGGGGTACCAGCTGCCTCATTCTACCTTGCTCAGCAGCTTTAAAAGTTTTAACAGAAATTTTAGCTTGCGACCATGTTCGCACATTATTATGCTGGGAGAGAAGAAGACAAAGGCAGTGACAAAGAGACGGAAAAGTAATAAATACTGTAAGATAGTAGACAGCCATTCTGTTTCAGAATGAGGCGAGGAGACAGTGACAGTGTGAGAGAAATAGAGGGACATGGGGGCAACTGAACATCGTTAGCAGCGACAAAACAGTTGCAGAACAAGAGCGAAGGAGACAGCGTAAGGGGGAGGAGATGGGGGACAGTAATAAAGACACGGAGAAAGTGGAAGTGGGTGAGAGCCAGTGATAATGAGAACCAGAGTGTATCCAGTGATACCGAGTAAGAGAGAGAAGGTGACAATGTGAAGAGACAGGAGCAATAGGAAGGAAGGAATGAGGTATGAGGAATAAGAAAGTGCAAGAGGGAGACAGTGATGGGAGACTGTGGCGGTTAGGGAGGAGACAATGATAGACAAAATAAAAGAGATAAAGTCAATGAGTTGGGCTGAATGAGTGAGTGAGAAAGGTAAACTGGGTGTGGATTGGCATGAGCGACTTACAGCGATGGACTAGTGGGTGTGAGTTAGGAGAGGTTGTGGGAGATCGAGGCGAGCCGCGCTTTAGCGGGAATATGTTTATACGTCAAAACTTGTGGGAACATTTTTAGAAGTGCTGAGGAAAGTAGAATAAGGCAGCAGGTACCCAACATTTCAGTCAGAGTCTTTTAAATAAATAGGAAGACATTCGATTTTTTTTTTTACTTCGATAGGAGCATTTTATCCGCCGGTTATGTATACAGGGTGGTCCATTGATCGTGACCTGGCCAAATATCTCACGAAATAAGCGTCAAACGAAAACATTACAAAGAACGAAACTCGCCTAGCTTGAAGGGGGAAACCATGATTGGCTCTTTAGGTGGCGCTGCCATAGGTCAAAAGGATATCAACTGCGTGTTTTTTAACAGGAACCATCATTTTTATTACATATTCGTGTAGTACGTAAAGAAATATGAATGTTTTAGTTGGACCATTTTTTTCGCTTTGTGATAGATGGCGCTGTAATAGTCACAAACATACGACTCTCAATTTTAGACGAACAGTTGATAACAGGCAGTAGGTTTTTTAAATTAAAATACAGAACGCGTTTGTTCCAATGTGACATATGTACCTTTGTGAACGTATCATTTCTGAGAACGCATGCTGTTACAGCGTGATTACCTGTAAATACCACATTAATTCAATAAATAAACAAAATAATGTCCGTCAACTTCAATGCATTTTCCAGTACGTGTAACGACATTCCTCCATACAGCGAGTCGTTCGCCTTCCGCAATGTTCGCACATGCATTGACAATGCGCTAACGCTTGTTGTCAGGCGTTGCCAGTGGATCACGATAGCAAATATGCTTCAACTTTCCCCACAGAACGAAATCCGTGGACAGCAGATCCGGTGAACGTGCGGACCATGGTATGGTGCATCGATGATTGATCCACCTGTCATGAAATATGCTATTCAATACCGCTTCAACCGCATGTGAGCTGTGTGCCGGACATCCATCATGTTGGGAGTATATAGCCATTCTGTCATGCAGTGAAACATCTTGTAGTAACATCGGTAGAATATTACGTATCAAATCAGCGTACATGGCACCATTTAGATTGCCATCGATAAAACGGGGGCAAATTATCCTTCTCTCATAATGCCGCACCATACATTAACCCGCCAAAGTCGCTGATGTTCCATTTGTCGCAGCCATCGTGGATTATACGTTGCCCAATAGTGCATATTATGCCGGTTTACGTTGCGGCTGTTGGTGAATGATGTGTCGTCATTAAATAGAACATGTGAAAAAAATCTGTCATCGTCCAGTAATTTCTCTTGTGCCCAGTGGCAGAACTGTACACGACGTTCAAAGCCGTAGCCATGCAATTCCTGGTGCATAGAAATATAGTACGGGTACAATCGATGTTGACGTTTTCGAGATTCCCGATTCTCGCCCAGTTTATCTGCTAATGATGTGCGGATTAGCCGTGGCAGCAGCTAAAACGTCTAATTGGGCATCATCATTTGTTGCAGGTCGTGGTTGACGTTTCACACGTGGCTGAAAATTCCCTGTTTCCTTAAATAACGTAACTATCCGGCGATCGGTCTGGACAATTGGATGACGTCATCCAGGATACAGTGCAGCATACGTAGCGCACGCCCGTTGGGCATTTTGATCACAACAGCCATAGATCAACACGATATCGACCTTTTCCGCGAATGGTAAACGGTCCATTTTAACACGGGTAATGTATCACGAAGCAAATATCGTCCGCACTGATACCATTGACTTATACGTTTGTGACTCTTACAGCACCATCTATCGAAAAGCGAAAACGTGGTCGTACGAAAACGTTCATATTTCTTTAAGTACCATGCGAATATGTTATAAAAATGGGGGTGGCTATTTAAAAAAACGCAGTTGATATCTGTTGGACCTGTGGCAGCGCCATCTAGCGGGCCAACTATAGCGCCATCTGGTGTTCCCCTTCGAGCTAGACGAGTTTTGTTCTTTGTAGTTTTTTCGTTTGATGCCTATTTCGTGAGATATTTGGCCCGGTCACTATCAATGGAACACCCTGTATGCACCATAAAGAAATTTTCGTACTGATGGTCTGCAGTGTAGCAGCGTGGTAGCGACTATTTTCGTTCCCCATCCTTCTCCAATCACCCATCTGCAATGAGCTTTCCACTGACCATAAACGCCAATCTCTATACGTTCCTGTTTAGTTCCAGCGAGACAGCGGACACGGCTGGAGTGTGAGGTCCTAGCACTCGCGGGGCTCCGCTGCCAGCCTGCACGGGCTGGCCCTGTGCCGGTGCGCCAGTTCTTTTTAATTTCATGGCGCCGTAACCGCGCAGTCGCCGCGTTTACCGCGTCGCCGCCTTTAGGGCCGCTGCTCGCCGGCGATATCGTTACGGCGCTCCACAGCCGTCTGCGTCTCCTCTCGCCGGCGGCACTAACTTGCCGGCTCGTAAACCACTGTGCACGTACCGAGAGCTTGTGCAGCTACCCGTGGCCGAAAATTACTTTTTGCACTCAGAAAACAAGTAGAGTAATCGGTTTTAAGCTGTATATCTTCTACAGCGTGACTCATCCAAGTCACGGTACCTCGTATATTTTGTAATCGCTACCGAATAACGAGGCAAGGTTTTTTCGACGGATGGGACACAAAGTGGTGCAGTTGACGCACAGTGCTGGATGAGGCAGGGAACAAAACTTTTTTATTTGCTAAGGTACAGATGCGACAGTAGCCACTTCCCACACACTGCACAGAAATTATTAAGCCCATGTGACACCACGCTAAAACCTTTCAAAAATGGTTCAAATGGCTCTGAGCACTATGGGACTTAACATCAGTCCCTAGAACTTAGAACTACTTAAACCTAACTAACCTAAGGACATCACACACATCCATGCCCGAGGCAGGATTCTAACCTACGACCGTAGCGGTCATGCGGTTGCAAACTGTAGCACCTAGAACCGCTTGGCCTCCCCGGGTGGCCTTTGGGCTTTATTTTCTGTAGGATAATTGGTTGTCGCATCAGAAGGTAGATTTCTTCGTTTTTCCTCGTCCTCCATTCTCCAATATCTAAAACTGGTCCCCATATTTTCCTGATTACTCTTCTTTCAAATATTAACCCTTCTAATACCATGGGGTCTAAAATGATCCCAGACCGTAGTTTCTGAAAAATTTACCTAATTTCCTATTCCTAAAAATTATGAAAAATTCTGACTTTTCCTGAATTAAGTAATGGGTTAGTAATATATTAATATAACTTTTTGAAAATATTTAGTTTTGCAGAAAATCAAGAGAGAACCCCTCAATACCATTGGGGTTAAATGCGACCCTATTTCTCTCTTGCGGTATTATTACCCAATAATGCTGCATTGAATCCGTAACTGTTGCTGTATTTCCTTTGTTTTATTCTTGTAAATATTGTTGCAACCTGTGATTGTTGCCAATACTTTATAAGCCGACAGTTATTTGTCCCATACAAGTGGAGACTACTATTGTGTGTGTTGCATTTAGTGGGAAATGTCTCGTCATCATTCCGAAGATGAAGTGCTTGAAATATTACTGCAGGATAATCCTCTATCTGGAGAATCAAATAGTGGTATCAGCGATATAGTTTCTGATGTCTCATGCAGCGATGGAGAAATTGATGCCTTAGAAGAGAATATTCCTCAGGCAGACGGAAGTTCAGAAGAAGATTTGGACAGTGCCGATGTCTAGCCTGAACAGGAAGCAACACATATTTCTGACTGTTATATGTAAGTACACATTGTATTTTTGTAAATGTGGGTTAGGGTCAAGCGCCAAGATATTCCCTTTGTATTTTTCCCTTTCTCGCTTCCTTTCTCGCTTAGTCATGCTCCATGTTTCTGAACCGTACATTACTGCTGGGAATATTACTGTGTTGTAGATTTTCATCTTAGAGTTCACTGAGATCGATTTAGAGCCAAGTGTCTCTCTGAGGGAATACATGCATTTCGTTCCCATTGCTATTTTTTCCTTTATGTCCGTTTTTATGTTGTTTTCCATGGTAAACGACGATTCCAAGTTTGTACCTAATGTCTTCATTTATTCGTTGGACGTATCCGACCTCTGTCTTCCCTACAGTTTTTACCCTCGGCAGTTCCCTCGAATTCCGTGGAATTTATTCCTTGGTACCTTACCACATGTCCTATCGTCCTGCTCCTTCTTCTTGGCAGTGTTTCTCGTATGTTCTAGTCCGCGTCACTTTTGTGGACAACCCCCTCACTCCTTATCTTACTAGTCCTTCTAATTTCCAATATCCTTCTGTATCGCCACATTCCAAATTCTTCGATTCTCCTTAGTTCTGGTTTTCCAACAGTTCATGATTCAGTACCAAACAATGCTGCGCTTTCGGCGTACATTCTCAGATATTTCTTCCTCAAATTCTTGGCCATGAACTCCCTCTTTACCTGTATTGTCAGCTATTCATGGCCCTCTTTCTTCGTCCGTCTTGCATCATTCTGCTTCCAAGACAGTATAATTTCTAAAATGGTTCAAATGGCTCTGAGCACTATGGGACTTCTGAGGTCATCAGTCCCCTAGAACTTAGAACTACTTAAACCGAACTAGCCTAAGGACATCACACACATCCATGCCCGGGGTAGGATTCGAATCTGCGACCGTAGCGGTCTCGGGGTTCCATACCGTAGTGCCTAGAGCAGCTCGACCACCAAGGCCGGCTTAATTTCTAAACATCGCCTACTTCCTGATAACGAGTTTTGATATTAAACTTCTCGCTATTCTCATTTCTGCTGCTTTCCATTACTTTACTCTTTTCCTGATTGGTCCCCGGTTAATGCTGAGTACTCATTAGACTATTCATTTTAATTAACAGATCCTGTAATTCTTCTTCTTTTCCACTGAGGATAACAATGTCATCAGCGAATCTTATCACTGATATCCTTTCACCCTGAAATTCGATCCCAGCCTTGAACCATTCTTTCATTTCCATCACTGTATATGCTATATGTACTCTGCGCAACAAAATTAAGGAATCACCTTTTGGAAACACCGTATTTGTATCCAATTTCGACGAATAATTTTGTAATTCAACTCAAAGGTGCCTATAATCTTTTTCTATAATGGTACGACGTCATCTTCGGGCTCGGCGACGCTTCAGACAGCAAGGAGTCGATATGTTCAAAAAGAAGGTCACGGTTCAGAAGCTCATATGAGCTGTAGGTCGGTCAACGAGGACACATTGGCGTAAAACTTCACCACAATTGTGCAGAACTCCATCGTGGAAGTGTCACACAATGGGTATGTCGTGAGACGCTCTCTCACCCAAATATCACTCATTCTTTTGAAGTTTCGGCGAGAGAGATCGGAACCGCGACACCCAACGTGGAAATCAGGGGATTTTAATATACGTAGCCCGGAGAAATATTTCAGACACATCGCAGCTGAGAATTGACACGAAAAGGCCTCAGCGTGTTTTCCCTGGGCGTTAACTCCCATACATTTCACGGTCGAAAACGACAATTGACAGTAAGATAAGCATCAGGAAGATAACAACCTCTCATACAGCTGACATACTCGGACGTTTCAACCCTTCTCTAAAGACGATTCGGGGCTGCATCCCCATTTAACACGTCTCACCTCTTTCGCTTGCAGGCTCCTCATCGTGTGACAAGTTCACGTTGGCGCTGGCCTTATCTGTGGTGGAATTTGGTACCAATGTGACATCTTTAACTCACCGTACAGCTCACGTTAACTTTCGTCCTTTTTCCAAACTTGTCAACACCTTGCTGTCTGATGATGATGATGTTTGGTTTGTAGGACGCTCAACTGCGCGGTTATCAGCGCCAGCACAAAATCCCAACCTTTGCGCAGTCCAAACTCGCCACTTCCTGAATGATTATGAAATGATGAGGACAACACAAACACCCAGTCACCTCGAGGCAGGTTAAAATCCCTGATCCCGCCGGGGACCCCGTGCTCGGGAAGCGACATCGCGACTGTGAGACCACGAGCTGCGGATTTGCAGTTTGAAGTGTTGCCCAATCTGAGGTTAGTCGCAGAGCGGCACGTTTTTGTACCATTACAGAATAAGTCTGTAGGCACCTTTAAGCGTAATTTGAATCTTATGAGTCGCAATGTGAGGAAATTACATCGTTTCGAAAAAGTGATTCTTTTACTTTGTTGCGCATTGTAGGTTGGACAGTAGTGCTAAAAAAGTGCACGCCTGCCTTATGTATTTTTTCATCGGAGCACTAGGTTCTTGGTCTTCCAGTCTTATTGTTCCCCCCCTTCACGGTTTTATCTCCCCAACCCAGAAAACTAATTGTAGGGCGAGAAATCCTCTAAAATCTACCGAAGGAATGAACACGCGGGCAATTTCGGATGGATAACGCGAAATTGGGCATTAGGTGTAGATCCTAAAGTAGGAGATTTGCATGGAAATAAATGTGACAGAAGAATGTCTGATAAAAACGATCTTTCCCTTAAACCATGCAAGTTATTTCCTTAAAACCTTGATCATCATACTCATGAGGAAGCGAAAGTGAAACAGTTGATAAGCTATCGGCAGTTTCTTATTATAGATTATTACGAATATCACTGTCGCAATACTACGTGACCTAACAAAGCTGCACTCAGTGAAGTCCAATCTCGATCTACAAATTTATGCCTAGGAACGAAGTGACTCGAAGCTTGGTGACTAACCAGATCGACTATATATACTGCACTTGAAAGTTGAAGCTTAGACGAGCAATCGTATAAGTGCAGAACATCGGCGCGCAAGTCGCCGAAGTGACGTCAAATCGAAAGACATGCACCAGGCGAACGGCCTACCCGACGGGAGGCCCTCGTCACACGACATTTCTTTCAGTGCAGAACAGAACGTACTAGCTCGTCGGTTCCCCTTTTAATGCTCACCGTAAATTTTTGGTTTGCAGTGATTAACATGGTGGATGTAGAGGTGCCTCTGCAGAGAAGATAACGCCATGTCGGGTTACTTGCAACTCTGTCCTCTGAGAGGTGCCTCTGCAGAGAAGATAACGCCATGTCGGGTTACTTGCAACTGTGTCCTCTGGTCGTCTCCTAAGGTGCGCTCCTCTTCATTTCGAACGAATCTCAGCGGAGCGCCTCCGACCAAAGTCCACCCATGAATCCCTAGAGACCACTACCACTTGAATTCCGCCCGACAATATATACGGACACCTACCAAAGTTCACCCGTCAATGATAAAATCTGCCTTTCCTACAGGGTCTTTGCTCATTTTTCTCGCCTAACAGCGTTTGTTCCCGATAGCAAAATTACAGAACACTGCTCCCCAATAGAGAGGTTTTCCTCCTGCGTAGAAAGTGCCACCAAAGTACCGCGTAACATTCAGACACCAACCATAACACAAAAATAATGCTAAAAACCATTCGCGCCATCATTCTGCTCGGGATATCACATTGTAAAAACAAGCCTTACATCTTGGTACCCATGTAATTAGGGTCAAAACAGAGGGCCTCTCGAATTAGGAAATACTGCTCATGAGACTGGTCCTTTATTTTGTGCACCTCGTGTTGTAGAAAGCGGCCAATGGCTATCTGCAAACTTGGTCGTTTCGTTGTCAATGCTTCTAGTGATTTCAGAAATTCCGATAGAATGTTTTCGGTTCTTAGTGGCGTATTTCATCCAGAACCCCTTTTAAATTCTAGCACGTCGTCGCCCCTCAGAGTCCTTGAGTATACTCTTTCCACCTACCCACTGTCTCCTCTGCGTATAACAGTGGAATTTCCATTATAATTTCCATTATTAATGTTATCACCACTGAATTTCACCGAAGATGGTTTTTAATTGTTATATGCTGACTCGATAATCTCGGCAATAATACCTTTTTCGATTTCTTCAAATCTTTCCTGCACCCCATATTGCCTTGGCTACCCTACACTTCCTATTTATTTCGTTGCTAAGAGATTAACGCATACGGTCCTGAAAATCACCAAAATTTTACAAGGAAAAGAGTCCTGAAGTTTCTCCAGAAATGTTTAACTAACTGAAGCCACTCACAACTGGTGGGGATTTCATCCAGTAGAGCTCAAAAATTTGCAAGGTAGTTGATTGCTATGTTCCTCCTGCCCTTTCAAATAGTTTGAGATATTTTATATAGGATCCGGATTAATATGCTTCACCCCTAGGAAAAAGAGCTTCCCAACTAAGTGTTGAAAGTTAGTTACAACCGCAGTTTCCCACTCGGTATTTAAAACAAAGGCCGATTATCGGGCTTTTGGAAATACGGTTGATACGGCCTAACAGAGATGTTAATTAATGACAGGACACATTCCACGAGTCTTAGTGGATGGAGTGGGTAACAATTTGAACACCATTAGTTTCTTTCAAATAATATCTTGACAAAATTTATTAACACAGTAGAGACCACCAGTATGTTACGAATATTCGTAAGTTCCTTTCTTTTGACAATAAAGCATTTAATAACTGCAGGAATTAAATTACTTTTTTGCAGTGCAATGCAGTGCAATATTAGGAAATGTTCTTCTGCATCGAGAATAAATAAAATGCAGTTCCACTTTTGTAATACACTCTTGGAAATTGAAATAAGAACACCGTGAATTCATTGTCCCAGGAAGGGGAAACTTTATTGACACATTCCTGGGGTCAGATACATCACATGATCACACTGACAGAACCACAGGCACATAGACACAGGCAACAGAGCATGCACAATGTCGGCACTAGTACAGTGTATATCCACCTTTCGCAGCAATGGAGGCTGCTATTCTCCCATGGAGACGATCGTAGGAATGCTGGATGTAGTCCTGTGGAACGGCTTGCCATGCCATTTCCACCTGGCGCCTCAGTTGGACCAGCGTTCGTGCTGGACGTGCAGACCGCGTGAGACGACGCTTCATCCACTCCCAAACATGCTCAATGGGGGACAGATCCGGAGTTGTTGCTGGCCAGGGTAGTTGACTTACACCTTCTACAGCACGTTGGGTGGCACGGGAATCATGCGGACGTGCATTGTCCTGTTGGAACAGCAAGTTCCCTTGCCGGTCTAGGAATGGTAGAACGATGGGTTCGATGACGGTTTGGATGTACCGTGCACTATTCAGTGTCCCCTCGACGATCACCAGAGGTGTACGGCCAATGTAGGAGATCGCTCCCCACACCATGATGCCGGGTGTTGGCCCTGTGTGCCTCGGTCGTATGCTGTCCTGATTGTGGCGCTCACCTGCACGGCGCCATCATTGGCACCAAGGCAGAAGCGACTCTCATCGCTGAAGACGACACGTCTCCATTCGTCCCTCCAGTCACGCCTTGGCGTGCATCCGTGCGTCGCTGCGGTCCGGTCCCAGGTCGACGGGCACGTGCACCTTCCGCCGACCACTGGCGACAACATCGATGTACTGTGGAGACCTCACGCCCCACGTGTTGAGCAATTCGGCGGTACGTCCACCCGGCCTACCGCATGCCCACTATACGCCCTCGCTCAAAGTCCGTCAACTGCACATACGGTTCACGTCCACGTTGTCGCGGCATGCTACCAGTGTTAAAGAGTGCGATGGAGCTCCGTATGCCATGGCAAACTGCCTGACACTGACGGCGGCGGTGCACAAATGCTGCGCAGCTAGCGCCATTCGACGGCCAACACCGCGGTTCCTGGTGTGTCCGCTGTGCCGTGCGTGTGATCATTGCTTGTACAGCCCTCTCGCAGTGTCCGGAGCAAGTATGGGGGGTCTGACGCACCGGTGTCAATGTGTTCTTTTTTCCATTTCCAGGAGTGTACTTTTTTAACATAGTGCAAAATTTTATACTCGATGCAGACGTTTTGTATATTTATGTATCCCATTTATGCTTCAAAAATTCAGAAAAAGAGCTTACTCAAAGCGGTTTCTTAGAGCCCCGCGTGGTTAGCCGAGTGGTCTCGGTAGCTGGAGTCAGCGACTGTGCCCCTGGTCCCGGCGGAGGTTCGAGTTCTCATTCGGGCATGGGTGTGTGTGTGTTTGTTCTTAGGATAATTTAGGTTAAGTAGTGTGTAAGCTTAGGGATTGATGACCTCAGCAGTTAAGCCCCATAAGATTTCACACACATTTGAACATTTTGTTCTTTAGATCACAATCACTGAATTATGAGGAACCACACGAATGCCAGCTTGCAGACGGTGCATTATACTCCGAGGTAGTCCTCAGACACCCGATCCGTGACGATAAGTCGTGAAATTAACACTGGCTCCGCTACAACATAAATAAAACCACCCTCTAGCAAAGCAGGGCTAAAACAACAGTTCATGTACACATCTCGAAAGACAATGTACTAGAGGCTAGAACAGAAGTGGAAAAGAGAAAATTAACAGTATCAAAACACAAACATTAAACTGAGAAAAGGGGTAATATTAATCAAACATGCCAAACGATTCATAGTACCTTATCGGAGTGCAAAGCACCAACTACCGGTTACCTCAACCATGAATAAATGTTCGGCTATAAAATACAAGTTAAGCACAACAACAAGTAACTAGCACTTAAAGTATATCCATAGGATTACTCAGGCAACTGTTAACTAAAATCAGACGAGAATCACAAATTACTAACGCTTCCTTACAACAGTTGTTATTACTACCAAGGGGTGCTCCCTTCTTGATAAACAAAAGCTGAACAGTTAAAGTGTAAAATAACATACGCAGGTCACAAGGCCCTTTGAAAGGAATTAAAATCTAATAACACTAAAGAGACTGAACCCAAAATGATCTCCCAGCGGTATTTGCTTTTTTGATTTATTAGAAATTAGCCTTAATAGATCCAGTAGTTTGTACATGAGAGAGAGGGTTGAGCACACGTGACGAAACTTCAGAAATAGACATTGCCAAAACAGCACTGGTGAACAGACGGTGGAGGGCTTAGCACCAAATTAGTCAGTAATCACTTAAACTGGAGCAACACAGAAAAGAGCCACCGGCTGAAGCTGGTATCAGACAAATGACAAAGAACGCTCACCGTTAAAACAGTTAGCGGCAAGTCCCAAGTTCTATCTTGTATCACGCACAGCAAGGAAGGCGTGCGAACGTCGGGTCACACTATTCATCAAGTGGTCCGACCGGAATAAGCTAGCAACGGGTGGCATGCCCCATTAACTACCACAGAACACTATACCGTCAGCGCAAACACACACGACCCTCTCCTGGAACATACGCACCCCGGGAAAGCTTGGCACGCTAATCCAAAGCAAGCACGCTGCACCGCATAGGGCGTGCTCTCCATGACTCCCCTCAACCGTCGATCCGACATCAGACTCCACCGTTCCTGCGCCGGAGAGCACTAGCTCCACAGAAACTCAAAGACGGTGCTAAGGTTCGGCGGGTATGAGGTACCGACCTCGCCACACGGGTCAACGATGGCAGCGACTCTGCAAATTTGAATGTGAACACGGGAACAAAATATCGTTCTCGATACAATATCCTCCCAGGTCTTGAAAGTTCTGACATACTCTTTTTACCAGGTTCTAGCTAAAATTGTTCGTTTGACTTACTCGTATTTTACGAGTCTGCGTTAGGTTCAATGAAATGCTTTGAGTGTGTACTTATCTTGTTGGTTTCGACGTCTTTTCTCCACCAGTTCAATGTTAACTGGGCTGCATAATGTTAATTGCTTCATTGCAAAAGTCCCAGGCGTCAATGTGAAGAGCCAGTAGTATTAAATAATTTACGCCAATCAATTGTTTGCATTTTCTGTTAATGTTTATATTGTTACAGAACGCTCGTACCAAGCACAGTGCAATGAAACTCACTTTAAGATCATGTAATCGAATTAACTGAAAACAACTGCATATATTTCTTAACAATACAATTCTTTCACAGTACAAGTTCTTTGAACGTACCGGTATTGCTCAACAAAGCCACATTAATTGAATTACATTTAAATTTTGTTGTTTCATAAGAAATTACTGTTACAATTTTAATTGTAATAAATAACTGATTATAATAAATTTGATTTATAAACCTGCGTTTCTAATTTTTTATCGAAATTATCCTACAGAAATAGGGATAAAAATACTTGACGCAAAATAGTTAAAGCTCGTTAATTACAACAGGAATTTTGATGATAAAATATTTTGGAATACTTTATATATTACGCAAATAGATTTTGAGCTTCAAATTTTACATAATAATCTCGTTTTGATCAAATAAATTAATTATAGTTTTTTATGACAAAAGATTCTAGAACTCATTAAAATTACTCCCCGTTTGAGTTTTTATAGGAACATAATCTTCAATTCACCAATTAGACACAATCAACCCAAAAGGTAATTTTCAGCTATTATGGAATAGTAGAAATTAGACAATTAATTTAATTTTATGACTGAACTCATTTAAACATTAATGTTTCTGAGTAATTACTGTCTGATAGTTACATAAATGATGTAATTGGTTTTTCTGTAAATGTCGTAAATTGATATCTACAATTCCATCTGTATCGTCAACGTCGCCACCGCTTGCCTGTCTATGAACACATTATTAGCCTCGAGAAGAAACTTGGAGGAAATAGAACTGTCCAAACAGTTATATTGAATGGTCCTATATTCTTTCGTGGCTGCAGGGTTAATTTTACTCTGGATGTCCCTACTGGAAATTCTGGTAGTGGTTGGTTTACTCTAGTCATTGTTCGCTGTGAAAACGCCTCCCTTCCAGGACTTAAATCTTTCGCCGATCGAGATGTCGTCGCCTACAAGACTTGGCATTGTAGAATATATCCCAAGACCCAAAGTATACCTAGTTATGTATACAGTGTGGTTCATTGATAGTGACCGGGCCAAATATCTCACGAAATAAGCGTCAAACTAAGAAACTATAGAGAACGAAACTCGTCTATCTTGAAGGGGGAAACGAGATGGCGCTATGGTTGGCCCGCTAGATGGCACTGCCATAGGTCAAAAGAATATCAACTGCGTTTTTTTAAATAGGAACCCACATTTTTTATTACATATTCGTGTAGTACGTAAAGAAATAAGAATTTTTTATTCGGACAAATTTATTCTCTTTCTGATAGATGGCACTATAATAGTCACAAACCTCTAAGTACGTGGTATCACGTAATATTCCGCCAGTGCAGGCAGTATTTCCTTCGTGATATATTACCTGAGTTAAAATTGACTGCAATTGCGGAAAAGGTCTATGACGTCTTGATGTATGGCTATTGTGATCAAAATGCCCAACGGGCGTGTGCTATATATGCTGCTCGGTAGCCTGTACATCATCATCCAAATGCCCGGACCGTTCGCCGGATAGTTACGTTACTTAAGGAAACAGGAAGTGTTCAGCCACTTGTGAAACGTCAACTACGACCTGCAACAAATAATGATGCCCAAGTAGGTGTTTTAGCTGCTGTCGTGGCTAATTCGCACATCAGTAGCAAAAACTTGCGAGAGAATCGGGAATATCAAAAACGTCAGTGTTGAGAATGCTATGCACCATGAATTGCATGGCGAAGATTTTGAACGTCGTGTACAGTTCTGCCACTGGGCGCAAAAGAAATTACGAGACGATGACAGATTTTTTGCACGCGTTCTATTTAGCGGCGAAGCGTCATTCACCAACAGCGGTAATGTAAACCGGCATAATATGTACTATTGGGTAATGTAAAATCCACGATGGCAGGGACAAGTGGAACTTCAGCGACCTTCTCGGGTTAATGTATGGTGCGGCATTATGGGAGGAAGGATAATTGGCCCCCATTTTATCGACGGCAATCTAAATGGTGCAATGTATGCTGATTTCCTACGTAATGTTTTACCGACGTTACTGCAAGATGTTTCACTGCATGACAGAATGGCGATGTACTTCCTACATGATGGATGTCCTGCGCATAGCTCGCTTGAGGATGAAGCGGTACTGAATAGTATATTTCATGACAGGTGGATTGATCGTTGAAGCACCATACCATGGCCCATACGTTCACCGGATCTGACGTCCCCGGATCTCTTTCTGTGAGGAAAAACGAAGGATGTTTGCTATCGTGATCCACCGACAACGCCTGACAACAGTCGTCAGCGCATTGTCAATGCTTGTGCTTACATTACGGCAGGCGAACTACTCGCTGTTGAGAGGAAAGTCGTTATACGTATTGCCAAAATCATTGAGGTTGACGGACATCATTTTGAGAATTCATTGTATTAATGTGGTGTTTGCAGGTAATCACGCTATAACAGCAAGCGTTCTCAGAAATTGTAAGTTCACAAAGGTACATGTATCACATTGGATCACATTGGAACAAGCGCAATAAATTGTTCAATCGTATCTACGTTCTGTATTTTAATTTAAAAAACCTACTAACTGTTACCAACTGTTCGTCTAAAATTGTGGGCCACATGTTTGTGACTATTACAGGGCTATCTATCAGAAAGCGAAAAAAGTGGTCCGACTGAAACATTCATATTTCTTTACGTACCACACAAATATGTCGTAAAAAATGGGGTTTCCTAATCTAAAAAAATGCAGTTGATATGTTTGAGCTATGGCAGCGCCATCTAGAGGGCCAGCCATAGCGCCATCTGGTTTCCCCCTTCAAGCTAGACGAGTTTCGTTCTTTGTAGTTTTTTCGTTTGACGCTAATTTCGTGAGATATTGGGCACGGTCACGACCAATAGACCACTCTGTATAGTAATGTGCCATTTATAGTGTATACACCCTCCTGTAGAAAAGTTAGTAATGATGAAAAATACATGTATGGATGAAAGGACTTGCTGTACTTGCTGAAAATGTAACAGTGACTGGAGATATTACTTTGTACTATAATTGTTAATAAAGTCTGATCCTTGACCTCTGTAACTGGGGGCGTACATCGCGAACTGGGGGCTCAAGGATGCAACAGTTTGAAAAAATTCCAAAGCCTAGTGCCGCTCTGCGCGCTTAGCGCCTAGCGAGTTGGTGACGCTACCCGCCCAACGTGGATCGGCGCCACGCGATAACGCTCAGCGCACCAGCAGGCGCGCACAGCTAGTAAGATTACTGCGCGCCTACGGGATAGGCATTCTGATTCGCGCCTGCAGAGTCTAAGTCCGTTCTCAGCGCATTTTATGCTAACATATTTTGAAGTAGTTTATATATTGCGGAAATAGATTTTGAGGTTGAAATTTTACATAATAATCGCGCTTTGACCAAAAAATCGAATTAATAGTTTGTTTATGACAAAAGATTCTAGAACTCATTGTAATTAATTCTGCTTTGAGTTTTTATGGGAACATAATCTCATAAGAGTAAACGTAATTTTAAGTTCACCAATTAGACGCAAATCAACTCAAAAGTTCGTTTTCAGCTATTATGGTATAATAAAATTTTGACAATTAATTTTCCATTTCATGACTGAACTGATTTAAACATTAACGATTCTGAGTAATTACTGTCTAATAGTTATGTAAATAAAATAATTGGTTTTTATGCAAATGTCGTAAAGTTGATATCTACAATAAAATAAGATACTTCTCAACTACTTAAAAATTCCTGTTGATTCTACTTAAATGAACTGTAGTTGTCTAAATTGGTGTGTTGCATTTTAAATGTCTCGTGTGCAGTGCTGCTTGATACAATACAGAGCACTAAAAGTTGTTTTTAAAAATTTGCTGTACTTTGAAATATGTACTGTATAATGCGTAAAAGCGTGGTACCGAATACTTGATGTAAGGGTCCCAACATTTGGTTTCATCACAAAGTGATGGAGGCTCACTGTCGCTCTAAACAGCAATCGTTCCGAATGGCAAAGAATGTCGCTGGATAAACTGCTCCTAATTCAACGATTTACGCTAGATACACCTGTAGTCAGCGTGACATTAATATGCTCTCAAAACACCACCAAGTACGTGTTAAAGAGACGAAATACGCTTGATGCCGGTAAAAGTTGAGAACCTCCAACCAAAACTGGCGTACCTGCAAGATGTAACTGCATTCTCACACTGCATGAGAAAACTAACATACAAACAAGGGTCGCAAAACACTGAATAAAAAGTTACTGGCACTTCTTCTTCTTCTTTCGAATAACCCATTTGGAGGGTAGGATGAATTTATTTTGGCTACTCTTCATTGTATTAGATTTCCTTTGTTCCCAAATTTCCGTCATCCTTTTACTGTCTTGCTCCCTTTATTCTTCAGTCAATTTTCGTCTAGTTGTTTTCTTTCTCTCCCTTTCTGAAATGTGCTCTATTTTCTATTGTGTCTATTGTAAATCCCGCGTTTTCCATGTCCATTTCATTCCCTACGAACCATGCACGATTGGAATTGTAACTATTGATTAACGTGAATATCCGCTTGGTTAGTCTGCTGTTATCCATTTTCAACATATTTCCAAAAAAACTGCTGTCTTCTCTTCCTCTTTATATCAGTTAGTTCTTCAGTTTTTAAGTATAGCTCTGTTTGGTCTAAGATGTATTCAGCATTGTCGTTTCTTTTATTTTCCTTCTCTAGTTTCTCAAGACCTCCTTTTCTTGTTAGTTTAAGTATTTCTGACGCATACAGAACTTCAAGTGTGGCCACTATTTGGTAGTGTCTAATTTCGTGTTCCAGTACAAGATTCTTTGTTCTAAAAGTTTTGGTTACATGAAACATTCTTACCATTTTGGGCACTCAAGTTTCTATAGCTGTATTTTCTTTTGCATTGTATGCAATCCCCTCTTCTATGTATTTAGAGGAATCTCTTTTGCGTATAGTATTGTTGTCAACTGCACTATTTTGAGGAGCGTCACAGATGTTTATCATGAAAATTATTTTTCAAATTATATTTGTAGTCCTACTTTGGCTGCTTGCTTTTTCAGTTCTCTTACTTGTTCTTGGGCATGATCTAGCGAATCTGTAATCAATGTCGTGTCAACTGCGTAGGTTAAACAGTTGACAGTGATCTTGTTTGGATTTCTTCCTAGTTGAATCCCTTTAGTATTGACAGCCTTCCTCCACTATGCAACTAACTTCTCTAACATTCAATTGAAAGCAGAGGTGACAAATCATCTCCCTATCGGACACCTGACTTTGTTTCAAATGATTTTGAGAGCTCTCCCCTAAATTTTACTTTCGACTTTATGTTTGTCAAATTGCTTTAATTATCTCAGCTGTTTTAGTATCGAGTCAAAATTCTTTTAAGATATCAAGCAGTGTATCTCTGTCAATTGAATGATTTTTTTAAAATCCACAAATGTAATTACATATTTTAAGCTCCTGACTTTTCTCATTTCTATTATGTTCATTAAGTATAATATTTGTTCTGCACATGACCTTCCCTTCCGAAATCCAGCCTGATACTCTTCTAGTTGTCTGTCAAGTATTTGTTCTGCTCATTTTAAAAGCGCCTTAGACAATATTGTATAGGTCCCTAGTAAGAGGGAGATTTCCATATAATTGCTATGGTATGTTTTCGTCCCATTTTTATGTAGTGGATGTACTAGTGCAGTTGTCCACTCTGGTGGTAAGTGTGTGTTCTCCAGATTTCTTTGAGTATTTCCAATAGACATTGTATGATTTTATCGCTGAATTACTTCCATAGTTCTGCTACTATATTACCCTTTCCAGGTGTTTTTTTTTTTTAAGGCCTTTTATGAATTCTTTTATTTCTTCTGTGGTTGGTAGCTTTGAGTCCGATGGTGTTGGGTTTACAATATCGAAATGAAATTTATCGTTCGGTGTATCACAGTTATGTAGTTCTTTAGAGTATCTGGCAAGTGTTCTACACTTCTATGTTGTAATATATGCATTTTTTCTGCGTCTTTGGGTCATTGAAGTGTATTTCTTTAAGCTACTTTTTAAAGTTTTGGTAAGGTCTCTAGTATTGTTCTGTTTGAAGTTGGAGTTTATTGATGGTACTCGGTGTTACATGTATTGTACTTTGATATTTTTCTTTTGATGCTTGCTTCCGGGCTTCTTTCAGGGAGTCCCTCTTTTATCATTTTATTTGCATTCCATATGTTCCAAGCTGGTTGCCTTCTTAGAATTAGTTCGTCACACTCTTAATTCCACCAGACATATTCTCATTTTTAAGTAAGGAGGATGGTTTCTTCTGCTGCCTGTCTACGTCTTTTTGAAGTTGTTGACAAGTTTTAGGTGTTCTCTTTTCCAAAAGTGTCGTGAAATTATCTTCCTTAGTTAATTTTTGAGAGTCAAACATTTTAGGTTGTTATTGGCTCTTTCTTATATATATTGGCCTAATTCTGAATTTAACTATAGATAGATAGTGATCTGAATATAAACCTGCACTCTTAGTAATTTTTAACTGAGTGTCTCTAATGTAGACTGTTTGCTTATAGTAACATGGTCAAGTTGTTTCTCCTCACAGACTGGATTGGGGACACCAATGTAGTTTGTTTCCTAGGGAGTTTTTGAAAAATGTAGATTTTAGATCTATTTGATGTTCTCTGCGTAAACTAATAAGTTTGAAATTTTGGTTAAAAAACTGAACTGCAAATTTGGTTTTGGATACTTTGTACCAGCTTTCGTTTTTATTTACCCCATTGCATCTATTCTTCAGATTTTATAGTATTTACTTCTCAAACTTACAGACGAATCCTCTTCAAAAGCTGTATTCTAGCGAATTGCAATTTCCTGGAAGCTAAAGCGATCTAATTAGTACAGATATAAATAACGTTATCATTATTACAGTAAAACAATTTGTATATTGTAGCCGGCCGGAGTGACCGAGCGGTTCTAGGCGCTACAGTCTGGAACCACTCGACCGCTACGGTCGCAGGTCCGAATCCTGTCCCGGGCATTGATGTGTGTAATGTCCGTAGGTTAGTTAGGTTTTAAGTAGTTCTAAGTTCTAGGAGGCTGATGACCTCAGAAGTTAAGTCCCAGAGTACTCAGAGCCATTCGAACCTTTTTTTGTATATTGTTTTGTGATAAAACAGTTTCTTCCTATATACAATTTCATACTTTTCCACTTCTTTTTGTTCAGATCGTATGCATCTGTGGCAATTTTATTAAAATCGTAGGCATCTAAAGGGGGGGGGGGAGGCGGTGACGACAAGTTCGATTTGCGTGTATGGATGATCCGTATCTTTCAGCACCGTGTTGATTGCAAGCTACACGGCATAGGCTGAAGATCAAGTGAGACGTTATTTTGTCAGGAACGTACAAAAGTGTCAATTGCGTCGTTAATTAAGCGAGATCACATTTTTATTCTCACTAGAAGTGGGATCAAATTTAGCGGCTACAGCGGCTATGTGGGGTAGTAGCTACGACTACGAAAAGTTAGATGGCAGCGGACGTCGTTAATTATTCAAACGGTGCAGAGCTGCCTGAGAAAGGCGTGCAGGTGGTGGAGAGAGAGGGGATTTAGGGAATTGAAGGGGGGGGGGAGGGGAAGGTGCGGCTGGCCAAGCTGGTAAGTAAGTTAGAGGCTTCAGGCCGCCGTCTCCCGGGACTGAGAGAGCTGAGCGGGCCCGTGAGATCTCCGGGGATCAGCCGGTTGCGGGGCGCTAATGAAGACGGACGGGACGCTGGCCACACACGTCTACCGCTTCCTCCGATAGCTGACGTCACGAGCTGGGGCAGCCACCTAGTCTGGTGTGACTCCGGTTCAACACTAGCTAGTGAATCTGGTCACTGTGTGGATATCAGGGTGGGTTTAAACGGGCCAGGTAGTAAGATACTGCGCCTGTATGTAGGGGAGCAGTGTTTTTAAATAACTACAGCTGATAGTAACCACACTCTTAAAATTAGTCACTGTAATGCAGTGTAACACTCTCTCTAGTCCATAAGGAAGACAATCCATAAGTCGCGTCGTGGAATTCATATCCACCCGAACCCTCTCATTGATTCCCAAATCCTGTAAAGCTATCGGATTGCATTGATGTTGATAGCTACGTTGATCTACTGCAGCTTCATGTGACACGGTGCAGAAAGGCCTATTGCTAGCTACTCCACAAATATTCATTTCAAACCGGTAAAGAAGTACTAGTACAACCATTCACTGAAAACAGCAGTTCCTGTCGGGAAAAGAATCTATTCTCAATGACAAGGCGTCTTCATTGCGTGGGGCGTTAGCATATTCTTTATGACCACTGTTCCTGCGCCGTATTATATGGCTGCAGTAGTACACTATACTTTGTAGACACAGTGGACACTGTTGCCTTAATGCACCAGCAAATAAGGCAACCAATCACGCTGTGGTCATGAGTATATTCAAAACACGGTAGCTCCTTTTTGTCATTTTGTCACGTGCCCTCGTCAACCCAACTGTGTTGATTAAATACAAACGACTTACGTATACACAACACTTCAAACTCCATGATGGCGTTCTCGCTTCCCACGCCCGGGTTCCCGGGTTCGATTCCCTGAGGGGTCAGGGATTTTCTCTGCCTCGTGATGGCTGGGTGTTGTGTGATGTGCTTAGGTTAGGTAGGTTTAAGTAGTTCTAAGTTCTAGGCGACTGATGACCATAGATGTTAAGTCCCATAGTGCTCAGAGCCATTAGAACCATTGAAACTCCATGACTTCCATCAGGGTGGAGAGTCACATGACTGTCTGCTACCAGTTACAATCCATCTACAGCACTCAAAGTCAGCAGTGTACTCTTGTAAAGATGTGACTAAAATTTGATCTTGTGACGGTAGTAAGGTAGGGCAGGCGGTGTCAGAATATTTCCAAACTCTACCACACACAACACAACTTCTAGTTACACTACATCTGTACACTCCCCCTTCAACACAACGGTATTTGGGGTTAAAATGGAAAGGGTATATGTAAGATGACAGAAAGTTAAAGTGCGGGAAATGTGAACTAGTACGGTGTACATTAAGGTGAAGAGTATTTCAATGGAAAATCGCAGGAAGTTAAACGTATTATGATAAATCCAAGATGTCTGGCAAACCCAATGTAGAGTATACATCCAAGATGTGAGACAAAGCTCAGTATAAATCATGTAAGAAATGGTAATTCATGAACTGAAACTGGCGAAGGTGTTAGCAGAGGCTGAGAACGCCAGGTGGGCCAGAGGGAGATCTACGCTTTACCGAGCCTATTACCTGAAAAAGCACAAATTTTGTTTAAGCTACAAATTATCAGAGGTACTATCTGTGTCACCATCCATATCATTCTATTCAAAGGGTTACCATCGCACAGGACAAAGGTGTCTTCATTATCATCATCATCAACGTCATCAACAACAACAAATCAGATTTATCATATTATCATTTCAGGCCTTCGCACCACCATCACTCAGTACCTCCAATGGCACCTAGTCTCATACCTTGTCATCATCTTCCACATACCGGGTGATCAAAAAGTCAGTATAAATTTGAAAACTGAATAAATTACGGAATAATGTAGATAGAGAAGTACAAATTGACATACATGTTTGGAATGACGTGGGTTTTTACTAGAACAAAAAAAACTACAAAAGTTAAAAAAACGTCTGACAGCTGGCTCTTCATCTGATCAGAATAGCAATAATTAGCATAACAAAGTAAGACAAAGCAAAGATTATGTTCTTTACAGAAAATGCTCAATATGTTCACCATCATTCGTCAACAATAGCTGGAATCGAGGAATAATGTTGTGAACAGCACTGTAAAGCACGTCCGGAGTTATGGTGAGACATTGGCGTCCGATGTTGTGTTTCAGCATCCCTAGAGATGTCGGTCGATCACGTTGCACTTGCGACTTCAGGTAACCCCAAAGCCAATAATCGCACGGTCTGAGGTCTGGGGACCTGGGAGGCCAAGCATGACAAAAGTGGCGGCTGAGCACACGATCATCACCAAACGACGCGCGCAAGAGATCATTCATGTGTTTTTTCTCTAATAAAACCCCATGTCTCCCAAGCATGTGTGTCTATTTTTACCACTCTATCTACATTATTCCTTGGTTTATTAAGTTATCAAATTTATACTGACTTTTTGATCATTCGGTATACTCTTCGGCAACTCCCGTGACACCTCCTTCCAAATTTATCAACATTTCCGCATAACTATGTCCCTCTCATCACAAATACCCTCTTCATCAGATTTATCTCTTACATTGTAAGTCAAATGTTTCATTACTTCCCGAATTGCGTGATCGAACTTAAAACATCGGTGTGTTGAACACATCTCCGTATTTCAGCACTGATTTTCGAAATTTTTCACTTGTTACAGCACACTGCGATATTACTTTGCCAAGATAAATAAAAAAAATCTTCATAAATATTAAAATACAGATGCAGTGCATAGAACTACGATAATTCACATACCGCTTATCACATTGTATTTAACTTTTCCTCTTTTTTAAGACAGAGTCCATTAACAGATACTTTACACGTTGCAGTTGATCGAAGCTGTGTCAAAACACATGCAAGTCGTATTACACTACCCATTTGAACATTCTATACACATATATGGATCGCCAGTATGTAGTCAAAATCTCTTCAGTTTTATAACTTCAAATTGAAACCTTATAAATTTTCGTTCCGACACGGCTTATGCTGTTTGTAATTTCTTGATGAGTCTGGCGAAAAATGTTTCATAGAGATTGCTCACACAGATATCAACATATAATTGCAAAGACCAGCTTTTATTTTCAGTTTTAATGTTACGCCAAGTTACTAACAGAGGAGGGGTGTTACGAAAGTAAGTTCCAGTGGGTCGCGAAATGGAAACAACAGTGAAAATACGACGAAGCTTTGCACAGATGTATTGGTCAGAATCACTAGTATGACCGTCGATCACATTACGTCACTCTTTTCAGTTCTGAGCACACACTAAGAACGTAATAGTGGCTCCTGCCAAGTATGAGGACCTGGTGAGAGATTTCGTGTGATATCATGCAGCCCACATAAAGTTTTTGTGACGCGTTTCCTTCTACATGACAATTCAAATGTATGTCAATTCCTAAGGGACCAAACTGCTGAGTTCATCGGCCCCTAGACGTACACACTACTTAAACTAACTTAACCTCTCTTATAGTAAGAACAACACGCAAACCAATGCCCGAGGGAGGACTCGAACCTACGGCGGGAGGGGCGCGAAATCCGTCAAAATTGCGCACCAAACCACCTGGCTCATGACCGTTCTCGGCCGCACTTTGCAGGGTCAATGAAGGTACTCCTGCAGGCGTTTCCAGTGGGGAGTGTTTGATCACCCCCAATACAGACCATAATGGGGTCGCCCTGAATTTCATCTCTGTTCACGTGAACCACATTCTAGTGGTTCACGTGAACCACATCATTTTGGGACACATAACGAGCTGCAGAGCAGCGTAGACAGTTGGTGGAAAGCACAGGCGACTGCCTTCTCTGACGAGCGTATTGCAAAGATGGTACAACGTTGCGATAAATGTCTAAATATGATAGGCGACCATGTAGAGAAATAACTGCAAGGTGTAGCCAAATGTTCTAATAAAATGTTTTTGATTTTCACAGTTGATTCCATTTCGCGACCGATTCGACTTTACTTTCCGAACAGCTCTCGTATATTGACGGCCAGAACAACCTCTTACTCAAAGCGAGAAAGTAAGTTTTTTGACTACAACTTCTGTTTCAAAAATTAATAACATAGTTCACAGAAGTTCACACACAGCTAATGATCCTGTTATGCCTCTCGTCGTCTGTTGATATGATGATAGGTGGCCAATGCTAAATAGAAACTCATACTGCAGGTTTGGGAGTGAAGTCGGTAAAGAACTGCCTACACAGTCTGTATCTGCAACTACTGAAATACACTACTGGCCATCAAAATTGGTACACCAAGGAGAAATGCAGATGATAAACAGGTACTCATTGGACAAATATACTAGAACTGATATATTATAACGTATTCACGCAATTTGGGTGCATAGATCCTGTGAAATCAGTACCCAGAACAACCACAACTGGCCATAATAACGGCCATGATACGCCTGGGCATAGAGTCAAACAGAGGTTGGATGGCATGTACAGCTACAGCTGCCCATGCAGCTTCAACACGATACCACAGTTCATCAAGAGCAGTGACTGGCGTATTGTGACGAGCCAGTTTCTCGGCCACCATTGACCAGACGTTTTCAATTGGTGATGGATCTGGAGAATGTGCTGGCCAGGGCACCAGTCGAAAGTTTTCTGTATCCAGAAAGGACCGTGCAGGACCTGCAACATGCTTTGTCGTGCACTATCCTGCTGAAATGTAGGGTTTTGCAGGGATCGAATGAAGGATAGAGCCACGGGACGTAAGACATCTGAAATGTAACGTCCACTGTTCAAACTGCCGTCAATGTGAACAAGAGTTGACCGTGACGTGTAACCAATGGCACCCCAAACAATCACGCCAGTATGGCGATGACGAATAGACGCTTCCAATGCTCGTTCACCACGATGTCGCCAAACACGGATGCGACCACCCTGATGCTGTAAACAGAACCTGGATTCATCCGAAAAAATGACGTTTTGTCATTCGTGCACCCATGTTCGTCGTTGAGTACACCATCGCAGGCGCTCCTGCCTGTGATGTAGCGTCAAGGGCAACCGCAGCCAAGGTCTCCGAGCTGATAGTCCATGGTGCTGGAAACGCCGTCGAACTGTTCGTGCAGATGGTTGTTGTCTTGCAAACGTCCCCATCCGTTGACTCAGGGATCGAGACGTGGCTGCATGATCCGTTACAGCCACGCAAATAGGATGCCTGTCGTCTCGACTGCTAGTGATACGATGCCGTTGGGATCAGCACGGCGTTCCGTATTATGCTCCTGAACCCACCGATTCCATAATTGCTAACAGTCATTCGAACTCGACAAACGCGAGCAGAAATGTCGCGATACGATAAACCGCAATCGCGATGAGCTACAATTCGACCTTTACCAAAGTCGGAAGCGTGATGGTTCGCATTTCTCCTCCTTACACGAGGCATCACAACAATGTTTTACCAGGCAACACCGGTCAACTGCTGTTTGTGTATGAGAAATCGGTTGGAAACTTTCCTTATGTCAGCATGTTGTAGGTGTCGCAACCGGCGCCAATCTTGTGTGAATGCTCCGAAAAGCTAATCATTTGTATATCATAGCGTCTTCTTCCTGTCGGCCGGGTAAATTTAACGTCTGTAGCACGCCATCTTCGTGGTGTAGCAGTTTTTATGGCTAGTAATGTAATTAGTAGTCGTTAGTAAAAAATAACATATATTGTACTTAAGTTTTGTTACCGCATTTTTCATATGCTGCATACATATAATTACAAACATATCTAGAGAGACATTACTTATGCCATACTTGATTAAACGCCTTGTTAGAGGTTTCTTCCTGTCGGCTTAAGGCTATGCTACATTCCTAGTTGACTTCCCGAGCAAGAGTGGACGAGAGATCGTTAGAAACTTGTCACAAGCCGCGGAGAGGCGCTAGCTGCGTTAGTCGCCACCCGCGGGTCCAGCGATTCTATTACGGGCCACGGTCGATAACTGCAACCCCTAACAAGTGTGGTATCGAACGTTGATAGCACAGATTCACAACATAGGACAATTTAACGACGAGTTGTGAAGATCTGTTTTTCCTCTAGTAGCTTTTCCTCTCACTGGTGCAACAGCCAACCAAAATTTAATGCTGTAATGGTTTATTTAACTAGCTTCAGGTTGTCAGAGTATATACGCCATAAGAACCAGAAATGTCTGGTAAAGAGTCACGTATGGTCTAACAGTAAAAGATATTAACGTGGACTGTACTGTTGATACACTGTATTAGGAATACGATAAATCTTCAATCAGCACTTCGGCCACAGTGATATATTCGCGATGCGTAACAACCTATTATTGGCCCGTTCAGTCACTCTGTTCGTTTACGAGCCACTTGATTATTTGAATCTCACTGTTCAGTTATTTATTTCTGTGTTTCATATTCGGCCTGTTGCCATGTAATTAATAATAATTTATCTGTTGCTAAACGTGACGTCACTTTCATGAGAGTACGCCGAACACTTTCATGACCGGCTGGCTTTTGGTATCCCGTCACGATACACGAACGGGAGTACACGCACTCGCGAATTTTAAACAGACACAATATATAGGTGTCTCTCAGTTAACCTGTAGACTGGATTTCGATCAAGTCCACGTTCCCCGATTCTATAACCGTCACGGCACTATTGACTGTTAGCCGTGTTTGGTATCGCAAACAGCAAATCACGCAAGAATTACAGTCAACCTTCGTGCTCTAGAGAGAGGTAGTTATCTATTCTGAAGAGGGCAGCGATACTACAGTATGTTTACGTTCAGCGCTGAAATGTTTTACGATTTGTACATGACACCTGAGAGAAACAAGAAAACACCGTTCATTTTTTTCCCATTAACACATCAGACTTTATTACTAACCCGTGTTGATATTGATTGCACTTTTTTTCACAAAAACAGAAACAAAAATTTGATTCTTGAGTTTCTCCCGGCGTATTTGACAATCAAATTATCCACGGGTGTACAGTCCGTCAGTTCACCTGATGATGGCGACATGTTTGATCGCCGAAATATTGTGCCTGTTGGACACTATAGACCGGCAGTACACCCGTGGATATTTTGAGAAACAAAAATGGTTAGCTTACAGTGAAATGACTTAAATAAGGTGACAGATAAATTGCAGTCATAAATTACACCATTCATAGAATGAGGTCTTTAGCAGTAGCACACATTTAGCACATTCACTGTCACCTGCAACTTGAAGCAGTTCAGCACCACATTTTCTTCTACTGTTGCCTGAGGTTCCTCATCATCATTTCCCAGACCCAAATTAATCAGTCAGTAAATCATTGACGTGTGTTCCTTTCAGGGTAAATTACGTGGACAGAAGGTCAGTCTCGAACCGCGACATCGCGGAGTCCTTTACTGCCTTGTTATTTTTGTCAGTTCCAGCCTCCTAAACGCATCCTTAGGGAGTTCAAGATCTTCCTTTATAACAGACATCAAATTTTTGTCGTCATATTCTTACGTCTGCAGTACTACTGATTTATTTTTCAAGTCTGACTTACAGGTGGGGTTAGGGTCGGCAACGTGACCCAACCCATCGCCTCTCCGCGAAGAATCCACGTGTTTTCAACCTATGCCCATTCTGTTGAAGCCAATTCGGAGCATGTTACCATATTTCTCATTCTGATTCTAATACGTAAGTATTTTCCATAGACATCTTGTATTCAATATGTTCATTGCTCCCAATATTGTTAAAAATCTAACTTGTAGTCGGCCAGTGTGGCCGTGCGGTTCTAGGCGCTACAGTCTGGAGCCGAGCGACCGCTACGGTCTCAGGTTCGAATCCTGCCTCGGGCATGGATGTGTGTGATGTCCTTAGGTTAGTTAGGTTTAATTAGTTCTAAGTTCTAGGTGACTGATGACTTCGCACAGTGATCAGAGCCATTGAAACCATTTTGTAACTTGTATATTTGCCCATTAACCAAATCACTGCTTTAGGTTTTGCCTGAGGGTAGTAACTTTGTTCTGGTCTGAAGAAAATGTTAGTCGGTACATTGTTTGCTGAAGTACTTGTTATTTACGCTATTTTCTCTCTGGTTAACCTGCAGTTGATAATCCGATCTCCACATGTGTACCGATGAGGCTCACTTTCAACGAGGTGGCATTTCCTGCAGAGCTTCGTCTCACTTAAACCGATGGCAAAGTGACGCTCACTAGTGCTGATGATGTTATTGACTTCCTTGTACCACGCTGTATTGACGTCAGACGAAAGAACATCACTACTGATGTTTTTCCAGACACCATTCCATAATATTTCACCATATTTAGTTTCTATGCTATTTTTCCTTTCATGTTTCCGTCTTTCAGCTAATATCACATTTTTCGTAACGTTTTTGGAGTTTAAAAGTTTTTGCTGAGATAGCGTAGTTTAAGATAATACTACCTAATATGTTTTAGTTTAAAACTTGCTTTTTGTATATTTATCGGCGGCTCTGACGATGCCGTATAGTTTTGCTGTAATGCACCCTGGATCGTTATACATTATGCTCCATGTTCGTGTGACATAAAATGCCATCGCTTTAGACTTGATGTCGTTTAGTCCCGTTCCTAGGTAAGGCGGGCGAGGGTAGAGACGAGTTTGATATCCGGTAGCCACGAATGCAGCCGTAGCTGGTTCAAAAATGGCTCTGAGCACTATGGGAATTACGAGTAACATCGGAGGTCATCAGTGCCGTAGATCTTAGAACTACTTAAACCTAACTAACCTAAGGACATCACACACATCCATGATCAAGGCAGGATTCGAACCTGCGACCGTAGCAATCGTGCGGTTCCTGACTGAAGCGCCAAGAACCGCTCGGCCACCGCAGCCGGCCCGTAGCTGGTAGATCATCACATTGGAATACCATGGAAAATGAGCAATAACAACTTAAAAGCTACAATTCATGTCAACAGCATTCATATACACTCTAAGACAGGACCGCCGACGTCATGCCAAACGGCAAACGGGGAAGACGAGCGGGCAAGGGCGGGAATAATCTCGACCTGTCTCAGTCTTTCTCATAAGTTGCCGGCGTGCTACGGCAGTCTGTTTAGTAATACGGTGCGGCATTTTTGGATCGAAAGGAGTGTGTTCAGTTATGCAGCACCGTGGTGTCAGCGCTGCTTATCCTTCACTGTGTTTCTTCATATGACGGACGTTTACTGGACCAGTAGCTATTTACACAAAAAGAGGGGGGGGGGGGGGTGTTGCGCCTTAGGGTCGCAGACGTTTAATAAAATGTAAATTAAAAATTAAAAACACACGAAATACGTCTTCAAAGCAAAAAAGAATTTTTTTCATAACCATTTAATATATGTAGTAATATTCTGATGCAAGTGTCATCACGTCGGAGGACCCCTAAGTAAATTAAATAAAACCAGTACACATCTAAAAACTATAAAGTATCAAATTGAAATACAAGTCGGCTACGAAGGCAACCTAACTTGACTGCCAGTTCGGGTCGCCGTACTTGGTCACGGCCCGTGCACGGCATACCGCACACCACGAGACACGCGTTCGCTGTTTGTGAAACTTTAGTCAGTACGTTATCATCAAACCACAGCATGACGTAGGCCTCGTAAACAGATTAATGCATGAAACTAAGTTCACATGTAATTATGTAAAAATATAAATTAAGCAAATAGGTAACTGTATTCTTTAAAAATGTTAGGCTAATTAAAGGATGATTGGTATTCATATTTTATATAATGAGGAAGTATAACTCCACTAGCTATTTAGAAACATAGATGCAGGAAGCGGAGGCCTGAAGGGACGACACGAAACAAAAGAGGCAATAATGAAAGTATGGTGTTCCAGTCAGCAGTTGGTAACTTCTTTTGTTTTTATTTACCTAGTGGTCCCACGACGCGACAATACTTTGATCAAAACTTTACTACAGATATTACAGTTAAAGAAGCAATGTACATTACTTTTTTATTACGTAGAGATTGTTTGTGTCAGTTTCTTTTCTTAAATATTTTATTTATAGTTTTACTTAATATGGCTGATAAAATTTAAAGGGCTTTCGTTGAACAGGGCTAAGAACTATCCCGATTAATCCACTATGCAAATAAAAGAAAATTACATTCGAACCTTTCGTTTGGGAGCCACAGACAGTTACACAGATACACTTCAAAAGAGAAAAGTAGTCATTGTTTTTCAACCGTACAAGATACACATACAGAGAGACAATTATTGAACTATTTGAAATAAAAACAAAAAAACGTAAGTTAGTTGGAAACAACGGCATTTATTCCACATGTAAACGTCACTACAGATGTTCGATATGCCTGTCATCATTGGCGATGATGTGGCGCAAACGATTAACGAAATTCTGCATGACCCACTGAACTGTTGGTCCACAGATGTTGTCGATGACCCTCTTAATGGCTGTTTTCAGCTCATCGATGGTTTTGGGATTTTTACTGTAAAGTCATGCTCAAAAGTATCCGAAAGACCTGAATTGCATTTCGCCTGATTCGCATGCCACCCACATAACGCACCTGTCTAGCAGGTCCTCTAATTGCTCCTTGGTACAGTCGTTAACTATTGAAAATGGTTCCAACAAGTTACCACTAGAAAACACTGCTCTGCATCGCAATAACTCAATATGTAAAGTAGTACTACGATAATACAAATATCAGGGAACACGTTATCACAGATAAGACTGTCCGTAAAGCTTGTAACCTCACATTTGTTACAATAAATGACAAACCTGAAATGTTGCCACTCTCATTATTACGTCAGATAGATAATGCGCGTAGTAAGTTGTCGTATTCATGATTTCCTCTTCAAAGTGACATACCGTACTTATTATTTAACACAAAATGACATTACAAATTTAAGTTATTCACGAGCAGCTAGTTGAGAATATGTATGAATTTCAAATGACACGACGAACCGTATCATTCTGCATATGGATTCAAACCCAGGTCATGCAGACTAAGCAAAGATTTCGTGACTGACGGAAACTAACAGCCATTCCTTATTAGGCATACAGGGAGGGATATACCTCGATTTTAGACAGTATCAATTGGAAAATACCAACTTTAAATTACATAACGCAAACATTTGTAGCGGACCCGAATTCCTGCCTTGCACCTATTGTCCCTGTTAACGAACTACGGGAGATGTTAAATATTGCTTCTTAACAAGTAACTTACTTGCAATACCGTGAGGTAAAGCTTTTTGTTGGACAGGGATTCGGACCCAGAACCTAATCGGATAGATATCGAAGCACAGTCAATATGTGATATATCGCATTTTCTCGGCAGTAGCTAGATGTTTTAACTGAAATGACGAGTCGAAACATAAATCTTTTCCTTCCTAGGACTCCAATCCAGCACCCACCGCTGTTATGTTCTAGAGAAACCGAACGTTAAATATGGTTTTTTTGCACCAGCAGCGACATGTGAGCGTGTTTGAACTAGAAATAATATGACGAAGAGTTCAGTGCTGACTGGGAATAGAGCCCCACAGATATCGTTGTTGACGTCACCTACCGAATTTTTCTCCACCAGCAGCTCGGAGTAACATCTTGAACTTAAAGTGATCTCGCAAATAGTTCTGTGTCTCACTGGGAGTCAAAAACGACAAATATCATTATTGTTGACAACGAATGAAAATACATTAAAAATCGAAATTATTATCCACCAGCAGATAGGTGTTCTCATGCTAGATCTTGATAATATATAATGAAATCTTTAGTGCCGGGCCAGGATTCGAATCCATTCACGCTCAATATGTGGAGATGTTGAGGAATCTGCAGTTTTGAACAATCAACAATTGTAGCTGAGCTGTATTGTCACGAAGGGAACAAATTCCGCGTTAAGGGCGCTCTGCGTTGCATTCCCAGTTCAGAACCAATTTAGATCGACGTACAGAAGCTCAGATAAAAGATGGAGTAAGTGTCCTGTGAGCCTACATAGCATTTGCTTCGCCACTAGAAATAAATAACTAGTATAACAAATGTTACTGGTGATAGAGTTTCTACATGTCGCCACTCCAAACTTTATTGTGGCTCAACCTAACGTCTACTTGGTACAGAAGGGATATAATTTTTAATGTGAATTTCAGACCACAATGCCATTCTATCTTCTTCACTTGGTGTTGCCAGAAGAGAATGGAATCTGTCTCTCCCTATCTAAAATCACTGACCGAAGTAGGAATCGAACCCAGACCATAGATACACGAACTGCTCATCAGCGCAACAGACCACCAAACCCTCTTCAGAGTGGCTGAGAATTCTGACACACAGGCTCCCTGTATCAATTTGCAGCACGTTCAGTGAATTCGTTTACTTGGTTGACCGAATCACCATGAACTAGCTGCCTCGGCTACCCAGTGCATACATTCAACTTTATTTTGTAATCACCAAAATAAAATCACGTAACTGCCACCAACACATAACTGCCAACAGTGTAGGATGCAGAAATTTAAATAGGAAGTGTTCCTTTCCACTTGAGCTACTCTATTGCTCTATCTGTTTGTTAAAACGTCGTGCAGTGCAAAAGAAAAGGTATAACTGTTTGTCTCTCATAAGTACTGACCTGGCCATATGCATTATCCCACAGCGCTGTGGAATGCAGAAGTTCTGGAGGAGTTGTTCTTGACTTCTGGAGCTGTTCCAGCTGTGTGTCGGTTACTATCGTAATGGTACGTATCGCGCACGGTAGGTAAGACGTTGCGATTTCGACTATATTCACTGCGATATTTTTTAAAACGCAATTCTGCAGTTTGCTAAAGTTATCAGTCTAATAGAACTTGTAACAAAATTAACTTCACTTTTCAACCCAAAATAGTCGTATGTGGAAAAAAAAGGCTAACTTCTGCGACGTTTTGTTCATTTTAGGTTTAACACACAGCCAAACAGTAGATGCATCTCGAAACTTTTGTATTATGTATGGGTAGGGCGCATGTTGCCAAAATACGTCGGAAAAGTATTTTCTACATTAGCTGTCGCCTGATAGTGGCATTTTATTCTTCTTCAAACCTTGTTTGAGAGCTTTAACTCAGAACAAGTTTTCTACATGCATGTAATCACTAAACTGCATGTGCATTTTCAGACTGTTGTAGATAACATCAGAGAATTCGCATATATCGTTGATGATTAATTTCTCTCTCATGTTTACTATTGTTTTATCAACATTAAAGGAAACCTTACCAAAATTGTGAACTGTATTATAAAAACTGAAATAACACTACCCACGATTACCTTACGACGAAAGTCTGTTTAAATAAAACTGAGTATCTGTACACAAGCGTCCCTCTATCGGCACGAATTGGTGAAATTCTACTCACTTAGGTTTGGATTGGGTCTGTGTTTAATTGGTATGTTGTGTCATACTCAAGATGTATGCAAATGTGGCATTTCGTAAATAAAGTTATGTACTCTTAGAAACCGTAAATTTGCTTGTGAGCAGCGGAAAGAGGCGTTACCTGTTGTGCAGCATTGTAAGTTTCTCACCATTACACTATGAGCCGAAAGTATTTTCTTGCGATTTCCTTATCGATGCTTGACCTGAATGTTTGTAGCTCTTTCATAGAAGTGATAAAAGGAAGTTACACTCAGTGAGACCGGAACTGCGAAACATAACAGGCGCTGTTTCACAGTTTTTCAGCGCCTTTATCAGCTTTTTATTTTTTATTCATCTTTTTCATTTTTTCTTGCTTTTTTAATGTTTTTGTTTGGTTTTTATTTGTTTGTTCTTTTTTTGTTTTTTTTCTATTTATACATAAATAAAGAAATAAAACTACCTCTTCCACTTCAGGCGTTGGCCCCTGTCACCCATACTACCCACAAAAACCCATCTAGCCTAAAAACAAAAACAAAGCTAGTGCCAACGCCACTTTCATGCTAAAGCTAACTACACTCCTGGAAATGGAAAAAAGAACACATTGACACCGGTGTATACACCCACCATATTTGCTCCGGACACTGCGAGAGGGCTGTACAACCAATGATCACACGCATGGCACAGCGGACACACCAGGAGCCGCGGTGTTGGCCGTCGAATGGCGCTAGCTGCGCAGAATCTGTGCACCGCCGCCGTCAGTGTCAGCCAGTTTGCCGTGGCATACAGAGCTCCATCGCAGTCTTTAACACTGGTAGCATGCCGCGACAGCGTGGACGTGAACTGTATGTGCAGTTGACGGACTTTGAGCGAGGGCGTATAGTGGGCATGAGGGAGGCCGGGTGGACGTACCACCGAATTGCTCAACACGTGGGGCGTGAGGTCTCCACAGTACATCCATGTTGTCGCCAGTGGTCGGCGGAAGGTGCACGTGCCCGTCAACCTGGGACCGGACCGCAGCGACGCACGGATGCACGCCAAGACCTTAGGATACTACGCAGTGCCGTAGGGGACCGCGCCGCCACTTCCCAGCAAATTAGGGACACTGTTGCTCCTGGGGTATCGGCGAGGACCATTCGCAACCCTCTCCATGAAGCTGGGCTACGGTCCCGCACACCGTTAGGCCGTCTTCCAATCACGCCCCAACATCGTGCAGCTCGCCTCCAGTGGTGTCGCGACAGGCGTGAATGGAGGGACGAATGGAGACGTGTCGTCTTCAGCGATGAGAGTCGCTTCTGCCTTGGTGCCAATGATGGTCGGATGCTTGTTTGGCGCCGTGCAGGTGAGCGCCACAATCAGGACTGCATACGACCGAGGCACACAGGGCCAACACACGGCATCATGGTGTGGGGAGCGATCTCCTACACTGGCCGTACACCTCTGGTGATCGTCGAGGGGACACTGAATAGTGCTCGGTACATCCAAACCGTCATCGAACCCATCGTTCTACCATTCCTAGACCGGCAAGGGAACTTGCTGTTCCAACAGGACAATGCACGTCCGCATATATCCCGTGCCACCCAACGTGCTCTAGAAGGTGTAAGTCAACTACCCTGGCCAGCAACATCTCCGGATCTGTCCCCCATTGAGCATGTTTGGGAGTGGATAAAAGCGTCGTCTCACGCGGTCTGCCCGTCCAGCACGAACGCTGGTCAAACTGAGGCGCCAGGTGGAAATGGCATGGCAAGCCGTTCCACAGGACTACATCCAGCATCTCTACGATCGTCTCCATGGGAGAATAGCAGCCGGCATTGCTGCGAAAGGTGGATATACACTGTACTAGTGCCGACATTGTGCATGCTCTGTTGCCTGTGTCTATGTGCCTGTGGTTTTGTTAGTGTGATCATGTGATGTAGTATGACCCCAGGAACGTGTCAATAAAGTTTCCCCTTCCTGGGACAATGAATTCACGGTGTTCTTATTTCATTTTCCAGGAGTGTCGGACCGCCGTTCGCCACCAATTCAGGTTTTGCAAACGAAACATAAATTAAATATGCCTCTGAACTTTTTATAAAAGGATAATAAAAGGAGAAAGGAGAGGGTATAATACTTCATTATATTTTATTTGTTGTTCATTTTGTTGTTAGTTTGTTCTTGTGTATTTATTTGGATTTGAACGCAGGTCTCCTGTCCACTTTTTTTTATCTTCTTTTATTTATATTGGGATCAATGTGTGAACAGTCATAGTTAATCAAGCCTGGAAAACTAAAACAGAAAGAAGACACCATCGAAGATATTAAACGTAAATAACATGAAAAGAAAGCTACCACTTCATAATTAGTATTCCCAGCGACTGCGCCCACTGATAAAGATTGTTCAGTATATGCTCGTTTGCAGTTCGTTCTGACCTCATCTGCCACTGCCTGGAACATTCCAGCTGCACGGCGGGCTGTGAAAGGCACTCCATAGGTAGTTTGCGAAGCATTGTCGATATCTGGTATGCCTGGAAATAGCATCATGTCTTTCTTGGAAATAGAGCCAGAAGTTAAGGAAATTCTTATGTGCGTTACGACAGAGGTAATGGACCACATGTCCACGTATCCAGGTGACGGAGTTTGTTCGAGTCTTGGGGTAAAATGTCTCATCGGGAAACAATAACGTGCGTGCAGATATATGCTCCGGTCTAATTCGCAAGAGATAAGCCAGCATCTGCCGCACTAGGTGCCAAAGCGGTTCCGCCTCTCCACAGCTCATGCGGTGCTCGTCAGAATCTACTGTGTTACAACCCACACAACTGGGAGATTCTGCCACGTGGATATTGTAGAGACGTTCTTGCGTCACCAGCTTCCCATTAACGACTACGTACCATTGGGAAACAATGTCGGAATCAAGCATGGCATCGTGTACAGTCTTCCACACCACGCGCCACCGTACGTCAGGATATTTTAGTTCGACCACATTTAGGGGGCGGCGTTGCAGCATGTCGTGATATAGGCGTCGAGTCGTGGCCATTTGTGGTGTCGTTAGCACTACACTGCAATAACTTTGTTCTAAATAGAAACGTCCTATATAAAAAGAGGGGCGCTGGGATGTCCTGTAGTGGCACCGGCGCTCTTAGTGAAGCAGGTCGTAGCTCCGTCAGAAGCACACTCGTGAGGCTCGTAGGACAACGGCGTAGCAGACATAAATGTGAGCTAACATAGAGGGCAATGGCCCTATCAGGGACGTTGACTAGGCCGAGACCACCTTTTTCCTTGGGCAGGGTAAGAGATACGTATCTGATCTTCAGTAACATACCAGCGGTGACGAAGTATCCCAGCGCTGCCATAATGCTACGAGCTAAGGGTTTCGGAATGGGTAGCGTTTGGGCGACATGCAGTATGCGGGACGCAAGGTATGCATTGGCATAATACGCCCGCTGAACGATGTGGAGGGATCGCAAGCGCTGATTTGCAATTCCGGCCCTAATTTGGTGAAGAAGGCTTCGATAATTGAGCGTCGTCGTGCGTCGCATGTCGTTCATGAAATCTAAGCCCAAGCAGCGGACAGTATCACTGAAGCGTAAGGTGGCAGTGTGTTCCTGCGGTAGCCCAATCCCGATGCTCAAGGCTACAGATTTGTCAACGTTGATTTGGCTACCAGAAGCTGTACTGTATGTCGCAATCCAGTCCAACGCAATGGCCATATCGTCAGCTCCTCGTATGACGATCATCAAATCATCCGCATATGCGGTGTAGCGATAGATGGAGCCGCCGAACTGTATCCCAGTGAGCCTGTCTCGGAGACCACACAACAAAGGTTCGAAGGCCAATGGAAATAACAATGTTGATAATGGACATCCCTGTCGTACTGATCGGCGGATTAGTCTTCCATTAACAAGAACTCGAGAAGTAGCCCCATGCAGAAGGCGTGTCAACACTGTGATAAAGGGGTCGGGATATTCCATGCGCCTTAGAACGGCCGTGAGGAAAGTGTGGCCCATACGGTCAAAAGCCTGGCTAAAGTCGATAGACGCCAGGGCTGCCGGCAAACGTCTCACCCGTGCAAGGGAGATGAGATCTCTGTAACGACATAACGCAGTTCTGATGTTGTTCAGTCCCCCAAGGACATCTGATCGATGGACAGGACGTGCAATAGTGTGCCCCGAAGACGTTCTGATAGCAGCCTCGAAAAGATCTTTAAGTCACTGTTCAATAACGTTAAACGGCGATAATCGCGGACATGATTTCGTCCCTTCGGCTTATGGATCGGCCATGAAGGTGCGCCGAAGAGCAGGCCTCGCACATTCAATCCACCAACTGAGGGTCGATCGGTTACGACCACGACGCTGTAAGGACGCGTTCCAGGACTCTTCGATAGCACCTCTACATGCCGGCTCGTCCAGATGGGCGACGTTCAGTTTCCAGGGGGGGGGGCCTACTGCGCCACACACGTGCAGGTTGGAGGGCAATGGTGCTAATATATGCTGTGTGGTCGTTGAATGCAGTGGGCCAGAGCTCTGCTCCTCTCGTCGCCGTCGAAAGGGTGCTTGTGACGTAAATCCTGTCTAACCGACTTGATGAATTACTTGTATAATGGGGGTAGCCAGGAGCTGGGCCATGTATGTGGCGCCACGTGTCGATCAGGTGGAGATCACGCACTAGTATTTCCAATTCCGTACACGGGACGTGATGTGGCCGCTGATCAGACGGAGATAATGTACAGTGAAAATCTCCTCCGATCACCATATCGTCTATGCGGCCCATAAATAGACGCGTAATATCTTCCGAAAAAAAGCGGGCCCGATCTCTCCGTCTACCTGATCCTGAAGGGGCATGTACATTGATGAGTCGTTCACCGTTGACAGTTACCGAGTGCAAGAGCCATGGCAGTAAGTACAGTACGTCCGTAGCCACCAAACCGTCCCGTAGCAGAACCGCCACACCACAATCAGTAGAAGAGGCGTGGGAGATGTGGGCGGTATATCCGTAGAAGTCAGGGAAACTAGCGGCACATACTTCCTGTAAGAGGGCCACGTCGACGTCTGCCGTAACAAGCATGCGCTGTAGCATTGTCAGTTTGTGTGGTGCCCTTATCTCGTTGATATTAATTGTGGCAAGGCGAAAGGTGTGCTGCCTAGCCTCTTCACGTAGGGTAGACGCCATGGCAATCCAAGCTAACCGCAAGAGATGACGGACCCACCAAACCCGTTACAAATTATGAGTCTTTCACGCTAGGAGTGGCATCTCCAATGCCACCGCGTCCCCTCTCACCCGTGCCCTCTTCAGGAAGTTCCTCAACATCGTCCGACCACAGTGGCTGCAACACGATGCTGTGTAGGTGATCGGCACCTAAATCTCCCGCACATACGTCGTCTTTGGTAGAGGTAGACGGAGCGCCATCCATCGACGCGACCTGCTGTATCTGTGGTGCAAGAAGCAACTTAGCATTCGTGGTATGGGCAAGTGAACCGTCTACACCACTTAGATCCTCAGCAGGCGCAGCATCCATGCCGTCTGATGAGATGCCACCTTCTTCACCGGCCGTGTGTAGGAGGCAATCGTCAGAAGGGGTCTGCCGACGTCGCTTCCGTCGTCGAGGCGAACGTTGCTTTCGAACGTGGATATCCGTATCCGAATATGGGAGGCAATCCAGCGTCGTATCACCTTCCGCTAGGAAAGCCTCGGTCGGGACAATGTTCGCGTCCACGTCCATCGCGTTCTGAATGTTACGTTGCGTCTGGAGTCCGTGGCACTGTTGCTGCTGTTGTTGCTGTGGAGGGGACGACATGTGGGTTGGCATTTGGGGTCCTTCCTCTTCCTCTCTTGGTAGTTCTGGCGTCGATTGGTGTGTCTCATCGCCCGTTTCGTCCTCAACTACGGTGCGCATCGTCGTCTGAGCGTACGTGAGGGGTAGGATTGTCGTCCCCGTCGGGGAAACGGAGTCTCCCACTGGTATCTGCGTAATTCGACGATGTAAGCAGCTCGATCGAACATGGCCTTCCTGCCCACATCCGGAACAGGTACGCGGCTGACCGTCGTACATGATGATTGCACGACAGCCACCGATGTTCAAATAGGACGGCACATGTTTCTTGAGCTCAAGTTTAATTTGGCGCACACCATTGTAGACCTTATACGTCGAGAAAGTTTGCCACTTTTCTGCAACGTGGCTGATAACATTGCCGTATGGTCGGAAGGTGTCCTTGACAACTTCCTCTGGGACCTCGAAGGGGAGCTCAAAAACCCTTACAGTCCTTAGGCCCATGCCTGCATGATCCACCGTCACTGGACCAATATGCCCGTCAGAATGTTTGAATCTGAGAGAGTTAGCGTATTTAAACACCACTGTCGCACAGACCTCTGCACTGGGCATTTTAACATAAACCACGCTCGCCGTTATAGAAAAATGTATCCCGACGACAGTCGCCGGATCTAAACGTAGATCGTCTCGTATGAACTGTTCTATTTCATAGGCTAGAGGACGCGCGTGATCTGGTTGGAAAGTAATTTTGATCGTATCGTGTGCCATAGTCGCACTGAACTTGGAACTAATACAACTCGCGCCGTCAGAAGGTAAACACAAGCAAGCGCTGACGGTCGCGCACGGCGGGGCGCAGCGGACGTCCTCGCCCCACCGCAGCCGAAAGGAGACTGAGTTCAGTACGTTACCACAGAGCTGGGGAAGATGTATGTGTCTTACGTTCCTCTTACGAGACCAATGGTGCCTAGAACTCGTAAACCGCTATTTGAAGGACGAGATTAGCTGCGATTGCCACGTGTAACGACTTTTCTGGGCTGAAAACCGTAAATTTACAATCTTTTGTTACACCTCAAGCGAAAATAACTCAGATTCTTCAATGGAAATGACAAGTAAAATCAAGTTAACTTTGAGGCTTAATTTCGTGCACACCAGGAAGTAACTCGTAGATCACAGAGTTGCCAAACATGTATTGCCTTGTTGCTAAATCTCAGTTACAGTACCAGCAGGAAGAAGACGAACCGATGAGATTCTACAGCGGGCTGGGAAGTGACCATAGCTGGCGTCTCAAAGACTCGGCTGCTACGGCCTGGAATACGCAATGCGTCTGATTCTCATTTCTGTAACTAGGTTTAGGGACTGGAGCGTAGTTATTAATAATACTCAGAACTGACTGAAAACTAAGCATCATAAATCAGTGACTCTCATAGTTGTTTTTATATTTCTTACGTAAGTGTATTCAAAACTAAGAAAGTCATTCACAGACGCTTTCGTGCCTCGCCGGTAGTCAAGCACAACAAACAAATAAAAAAAAGAAGAATGTGCGTGTGTGTGTGTGACAGAGAGAGAGAGAGAGAGAGAGAGAGAGAGAGAGAGAGAGAGAGAGAGAGAAATTAAAAAGAATGAGAGAGACAGAGAGAGAGAGAGACAGAGACAATAAAAAATGTTAGGAAATTTTTTCATTGTATGTAAAGAAATCATTCATTAAAATGACACGTTCTACATCATTAACAAATATCGTATTCATGATCTATGGAACAAGAATTAATGTAATGTAATGTAATGTAATCACATCATATTCACGACTAGTCATGAAGAGTCATGAATAACGAAAGTTTTCTTCATTTACTTGCGCCTATAAATGGCCATGGAGTACTGCCAAACCCAAAGTCAAGAGATCTTACTGCCTTCCGATATACGTCGCTGTCAGTTCTTCCATATGATTTGGTCGACACGACCTGTTTCAAGTTGTGTATGACAGACAATGCTTTAGAATATCAATTGTTTTCCTTTGCAATAAACAGAAAGATTTTCATTCTAAGTATCCAAGTACAAACTTTTCGCAATATTAGTTCAAATTTCATATTCGCTTCTATAATGTAGGAAAGTATTTCACAGTTGCAAAATTCGCATCCGACTCATTGACCTTACACTTCGTCGCTGACCATAAATTCTAGCTCAGAGTGACACCAAATTAAGTAACCTAATGTTGCGATGACTGTTTGCCAGTGCTCTTTCTCACTCATTGGGCTCCATAAGTACACTGTAACAGTAATTTCTGTGTGTATGCAATGAATATGGATTAGAATTTAGTGCTATTCTCTCTTCCACTTCTGTGTTCAGCATGCCTGACCTAAACGGGTTCTTTATCGTTATAGGCCCTGGGCAGTGCAACATCATACTGACAACAGTAATGTGCTTATACTGACAACCTGACTGTTCGTTTTACCTGACTTTGTAATCATTTAAATAAAACAACATGACCTACCAGTTTGAGACATTTCGTCCCCCTTTTCCTTCTGTGAAATTTGTCAGTAAGCTTTTTGCCTTGCAGCCAGCGAAATGCGGCAGAGAACGGGCGGTAAACGATTCACAAACCACGATTTATTGCCTTTAAGACCATTACTTTAGACGTTATCGTAGCTGAAGGACTTTAGTTTCGTCTTAAATCGTCTCAATCAGCAATGTTTACAGACTTCTCAAATAGGAAAAAAGCTCATTATCCAGGTACGATGGTTGTAAAGCAAACTTTCCGCAGTTTGGTCTTTTCGTCTGATAGCACTGCGTAAGTATTTGGTCTATGAGGTATCACAAATAGTGTTCCTATAGCTGTGGGAATCATTGGTTGAAAACGAGTTTAACACCAATGGGTACAGTAGTGCTAAATATTCTAAATGATTATCAACCTAAGTCATAGTTCATCCGCAAACTGAGGCGTATTTATAATATCGAAGCTAGACTGTGTATCCTTGTCTTCCTTGAGTTGGCATTGGAAGGCGTTTACACACACGTATAATATACTATGAATACTTCGAACGCTATAGTTAACGTTGCTCTCGTAAACTACTTTTGTTTTTTTAATTCTTCTGGGTCTTCAGCGTGCAATATGTGTTGTAGATACAGCCTTAGAGCAAAACATTGACCTCCGAGTCGTTCACGTAAGGTGGGCAATACAGTCGTGCTCCTCTCAGAATCCTGTGTCCGGCAATATGCTCGATTTTGCAACATTGTAGACTGCGGCACTTCCCAGAGGAAGTCTCGACTTCAGTCTTGGTACTTTATTCTTGACTACGACCGTAGTCTTGAGGTAAAACAAGAGAATAGCTAATACGACGCCTGGTAACTAAAAGCACACGTCGACAAAGTATTTATCGCCCCTTTCCTCTCAGTTCTGAAGCTATAAGTGTAATTCAAGAGAATCTACAATAGATCTCGCTTTCTGTCACACTGGTAATAACAGTTTGATCCAATAATGTTTTAGCGAAACATTTCTTTGAGACCATCTGCCTCTGAACACCACATGCGTCTGAGTTCTCTGGGACCCGTTTGCTGCCTACCGGCAGGGGCTGAGGCACTGCATTGTCTCGCCTTCTGCCGACAACGTCTGCTTCACTCCGCACTCTCGACCATGTAAAATGCTTTAACGTTGTTGAGTGGTGACCCATAAAATCTGTCTACGATTTGTTCAAATGGCTCTGAGCACTATGGGACTTAACATCTGTGGTCATCAGTCCCCTAGAACTACTTCAACCTAACTAACCAAAGGACATCACACACATCCATGCCCAAGGCAGGATTCAAACCTGCGACCGTAGTGGTCACACGGTTCCAGACTCAAGCGCCTAGGATTTGTGTTTCACTCTTGATAGCAAAGGGGGCACAAAACCGTTTTTATTTGATGATTATTTTATTACACTAGAATGCAGTACATCAATGTGGCACAGAATTAATTTCGTTGTTTCTGATCCACTGCACTACAAATAACGGGTCATATTCTGTTCTTTTTCCTTTCACGGGAGGTTCCAGAAATACTTCATTATTGTCATGGATCCATATGTGTTAGTCAAAGCAGAGAGTAAATGTAATGTAATGTGTTAGATTTCTTTCTTTGATTCTTTATGGTAAATGGATGCAAAATATTGCATTAATACCTATTAGAACCGGCTCTATAGCTACTCAGGTAAATTGCTTGTTTTGAGGTCTATACCTTAATTAATGGAGAAGTGAACGCTGCTCACAAGTGATATTTAAAATACTCAATTGGATTTAAGGCTCCAAAATTGCCCATATTTGAATCTACCCAGAGAAAAAGTAAGTTGCTAGATCTACTGTTAGTAAATGTCTGCAGGGGGTTCCTAATTGCTTATGTGGAAATTTAGCATAGAGGCCCTATAGTAATCAAGAGGTTCATTTGCTTCATACTTATCACCCTGACATGTGAGTCGAAAGTGAAGAACAATATTGAAATTCGTATCGCTGATGGTCGACTCGAATTTCTTCAGAGACTCTGGTATTGCGAAGCAGCTTGGCAGTCAGAAAACCAAGATCTATGACCATTAACACAACTTACTCAGTCGAGTTATCAAGAGGATTTGATGTCTAAAGGTTTTCTCCGATTTCAATACAGAATTTTTTCTGGAAATTCTCAGCTCCATACAATATATCAGAAAAACGCTAGCATACGCTGGCCCCTACCACGGTTACAACTGACGACTGATTGAGCCGTTCGGACCCAAGACACGGGCCGTACCACGGGCCTACGGACTCGCTGCTGCCTGTACGCCACTCTATCATGGTTTTTGTCGCTCAGCCTCATAACGCATCGTGAAAGATAATAAAAGTTGTCACTTATGTGAAGAATAGCATTTCTTTAGGCAAAAAATTTAATTTTCTGTCTCAGTGTCTTAGTTTACTTGAGGATTATATAGCACGAGTCATTCAAATGGAAAGGGAATATCAAGTGAATTTAGCGAGTCAGTTCACTACCATACGCGGAAGTTATAGCACTGTCACAGTGCTGCATAATGTTTGTGACGATGTTTCCAATTCTCAGCTGTGCTAGGAACATCTCTGTAGGGTTATAGGAGGAGAATCCCGTGCTCGTGTCTTGGAGGATATGGAGAGGAGGCGCGAAGTTTGGTTAACATGCAACGATTTTTCCTACCAGTTGTATCAAAAACTCAAATGTGTAATCTTCCATCGAGAATACAGTTTCCTACAAAATATATACGGATGAAACACTTACCTTTTTACTTTGTGACAAAATATTATTTCACTACAATAAAAGTCTTTGGAAAAAACTTATGCCCACCTGTCACAAAAGTAAGATAACAAACACTTTGCTCCTCGAAATCGATTGCATCTATGTGCAGTCATATGACGTTTTAATAAATGGTCTTAACGGCACTAAATCGTGGTTTGTGAATCATTTACCGGCCAAATTCCGCCGCATTTCACTGGTTAAAAGGCAAAAAGCTTACTAACAAATTTCACAGAAGAAAAAGGGAGACCAATTGTCTCCCACTGGAAGGTCTTGTTGTTTTATTTAAATGATTACAAAATCAGGTAAAACGAACAGTCGCGTAGTCAGTATAAGCACATTACTGTTGTCAGTATGATGTTGCACTGCCCAGGGCCTCTAATGATAAAGGGCCCATTTACGTCAGGCATATTGTATACAGAAGTGGAAAAGAGAGCAGCACTAGATTCTAATCCGTATGCATTGCATACACACAGATTTTACTGTTACAGTGTACTTTTGGAGCCCAATGAGTGAATTGCGTATTTTCCGGCGAGAAAGAGCACTGGCAAACAGTCTTCGCTACATTAGGTTACTTAATCTGGTGTCACTCTGAGCTAGAATTTAGGGACAGCGACGAAGTGTAAGGTCAATGAGTCGGATGCGAGTTTTGCAACTGTGGAATACTTTCCTACATTATAGAAGCGAATATGAAATTTGAACTGATATTGGGAAAATTTTGTACTTGGATACTTGGAATGAAAATGTTTCTGTTTATTGCAAAGGAAAACAATTGATTTTCTAAAACATTGTCTGTCATACACAACTTGAAACCGGTCATGTCGACCAAATCATGTGGAAGAACTGACACCGATGTAAATCGGAAGGCAGTAAGATCTCTTGCCTTTTGGTTTGGCAGTACTCCATAGCCATTTCTAGGCGCAAGTAAATGAAGAAACGCACCGCGTTTTTGCTATCGAGTAACGTCTTCATCAATTACTTTAGTTTTAATGTAATCTACGAGTAATCGCTGATGTTTTATATTAACATGTAAGGGGTTCCGTAGACAGGGAAAGAATCTGTTCTTCTGCAACTACTTCTATAATGATCTTCAACCACATGCCTTCCAGCAGCGTATCAAGAAAATGATAGTAATAATAACGGTAATGATCAAATTATCCGTTGACTTCACACTTCACAGTGGATTTTCTCGGACTAAGAAATTTACTGAATTATTGAAAATTTCAAAATGGCTTCACATCAAGGCTATGATGCCTAGAAGAGTCTTTACATCCTGCTGACTTGAGAGTAGAGTGTCAGATGCTTGCTTCTACTTAAACATTTAATAGACTCGCATTTCTTCCACCGAGAATAATTTTGTAAGCTAAGCACATCATCCATTACAGTACACTCCTGGGTCTGCGAAATGTGGCCACAATGGTCTGGTGGAACGAACTATCACAGGTGCAATGCGAGGGTTGAGGTATTTACTTTTAAGGGGCACAAACAAAACTTTACCTCTGGTAACCTCAAGAGAAAGACGTTATAATCCAGAATCCTCATTAAACATCACATTCGTTCATTACCAACTGGGCAAAGCTGGTTGACGTTGGGAAATGACATGGGCGGCAGTAATGGTAAACAGAAATACTGTCGCCAGTAAACTTACTTACATTGGAAAATTTTATTTTATTTGATTAATCGATAGCCATTTAAAGCAACAGGGCTCTTATTTTACTTGTACTTGTTTGAATTAGAGACGTTGAAAAATTTGGTTTTGAACTGTGATTCGAATTCGTATCTCCGCTTTCGAGGATCTGAATCCCTCGGAACCGTATAGTTCAACCATTTTATTCCTTTCCCCAAGACTGCAATCTTCTCTATGTCTCCTCCAAAGGAAATTATGTGGGTCTGAATCTAGATCCAGTACAAAAATATCCATAATTGCATATCAAGCCCTATCACATGCACACCGGCCAGCTAGTGAATGTTAACTTGCATTTTTAACGTCTGTTCATGTGTTGCCAACAACCGCAATACGTGTCGTTATTTCTGGTCAAACACGCACACGTGTTACTGTTGGTGAATAAGCAATTGATACTTAAGCTATATTCGTGGATGATAAAGAAGGACGGTAGTTGTGCAGTTTGACTGTCACTCAGGCACAAAAAATTGTATCTTAATTTTAGATTCAAACACCTAACAACTGGTAAGAAATACCGATACGTGACATTCGATTTTACTTAGTTAACAATCGGATTACGTGTTGGGTTCGTATCTCTGTTACAAAACTTAATATCATGTGCTTCATCTTTAAATGCATGCACACATTGTTACTTCTGAAAGGAGGTATATCAGGCATCTTTCGTGGTTAGTTAACAAGGAGGAAAGGGTCTTGATGTCCCTGGTTATTACAAAAAGTGTCGTCTTTTATTTTCAAGTTTAGATTTGGTTACTGATACTGTCGCCAATTTCGGTAATTCATGACTGTTCATGGCTAGTCAGCAATATGATATGATTAGGTTAGATTACATTTGATTAGGTTAATACTTGTTCCATAGATCAAAATACGACATTTCGTAATGATGTGGAACGTGTAATTTTAATGAAAGGTTTCCTTACATACCATGAGTCAATTTCGGTACAACAATTTTTTACTCTCTAACTCTCATTCTTTCTTATTTTTATCTCTCTCTCTCTCTCTCTCTCTCTCTCTCTCTCTCTCACACACACACACACACACACACATACATTATTTTTTATATTTTATTTTTTTATATTTATTGTACTCGACCATCGGCGAGGTACGAAAACGTCCGTGAATGAGTTTCTTAGTTTTGAGTACACTTAAGAAAGAAATATAAAAACAACTATGAGAGTTACTGAGTTACGATGCATAGTTTGCAGTCTGATGTCAGTCTTATTAGTAAATATTTTGCAGTCCCTAAACCTTGTTACAGAAATGCGAATCAGACGCATTACGTATTCCAGGTCGTAGCAGCCGTGTCTTAGATACGCCACCTATAGTCACTTCCCAGCCCGCTGTAGGATCACATCGGTTCGTATTTCTCCTGCTGGTACTGTAACTGAGATTTGGCAACAAGGCAAGGTATGCTTGACAACTCTGTGATCGACGAGTCACTTCCTGGTGTGCATGGAATTAAGCCTCAAAGAGTTATTATCGCTTGAGGTTTAAAAAAAAATTTAAATTTACGGTCTTCAACGCAGGACAGTCGTTACACGTGGAACTCGCAACTAATCTCGGCCTTTAAATATCGGTTTACGATTTCTAGCCACTATTGGCCTTGTAAGAGGAAGCCAAGACACATATATTTGTTATGGTTCGTGGCTGCAGTCTCACTGACTGTAATGAATTTATCCCATCTGTGAAAGAGCTACAAGCAGTAAGATCAAACATCGATAAGGATATTGCAAGAAAATACATTCAGCTCATAGTGCAATGGTGAAAACGTTACAATGCTGCACGACAGGTAACGCCTCATTCCACTGCTCACAAGCAAATTTAGGGTTTCTAGGAATACATAACGTTATTTATGAAATGCCACATTTGCATACCCCTTGAGTATAGCACAGCATACCAATTAAACACAGACCCAATCCAAATCTAAGTGAGTAGTATTTTACCAATTCGTTCCGATAGAGCCACGCTTGTATACAGATACTCAGTTTTTTAAAAACAGACTTTCGTTGTAAGGTTATCATGGGTAGTTTTGTTTCATTTCTTATAATACACTGCACAATTTTAGTAAGGTTTCCTTTTGTGTTGTTAAAACAATACAATACATGAGAGAGAAATTAATCGTCATTGATATACACGAATTTTCTGATGTTATCTATAACAGTCTGACAATACACATGCAGTTTGTTGATTACATGCATGTAGAAGACTTGTTCTGAGTTAAAGCTGTCAAACAAGTTCTGAAGAAGAATAAAATGCCACTACCGCACGACAACTAATATAGAAATTACTTCTCTTACTTATTTTGGCACGATAAGCTCTCCCTATACATAATATAAATGTTTCAAGATGCGTCTGCTTCCTAGCCGCCTATTAAACCTTAGAAGAACAAAATGTCGCAGAAGTTAGCCCTTTTTTCACATATGACTATTCGGGATTGAAAAGTGAAGGGAATTATGTTCAATGTTGGATTAGATTGATAACTTCAGCAGACAGCAGAATTGGTTTTTAAAAATTGTAGCAGGGAATGTACTCGAAGCCGCGACCTCTTATCTACGTTGCGTGGGGCTTACAGTTACTCTACTAGCTGACACATACTTACAGCAGCCCCAGAAGTCAACATCAATTCCTACAGAACTTCCACATTCCACAGTGTTGTGAGATAATGCATATGGCCGGATCTAGACTTCTGAAAGACAGACAGTTACATCTTTTCTTTTGTAGTTTCCATCAAACAGATGACTCAAGTGGAAAGGAACACTTCCTACTTAAATGTCTGCATCCTACACTGTTGGCAGCTCTGTGTTGGTGGCAGTTACGTGATTTTATTTCGATAATTACACAACAGAATCGAATGTATGCACTGGGTAGCTGAGGGAGTTAGTTCATGACGACTCGGTCAACCAAGTAAATGAATGTATTGAACATGCTGCAAATTGATACAGGCAGCCTGTGTGTCAGAATTCTCATCCAGTGTGGCGCAAAAGCTCTATGATAGAAAAATGAGTCACAAAGAAGAGGAGTTCGTGGTCTGATGATTTATGATAGGTTCATATACTTATGATCTGGGTTCTATTCCAACATCTGCCGATGATTTTGGATAGGGAGAGACAGATTTTATTCTCTTCTGGCTACGCCAAATGAAGAACGTATAATGGCATTGTGGCCTGAAATTCTCATTAAACATACCTTCTCTACCAAGTAGAGGGGCTGGGTTGGGTTGTTGTTGGGGAGGAGACCAGACAGCGAGGTCATCGGTCTTGGGAAGGACAGGGAAGGGGGTTACCATGCCCTTTCTGCATGGCCTGGGTTTGAATCCATATGTAGAACGAGACGTTTCGTCGTGTCATTTGAAGTTCAAATAGCTGCTCGTGAATAACGCAAATATTTAATATCATTTTGTGTTAAATAATAAGTACGGTATGTTACTTTGAAGAGGAAATCGTGAATACGACGAACTTATTACGTGCATCACCTATCTGACGTAATAATGAGGGTGGTAACGTTTCACGTATGTAATTTATTGTAATAAATGTGACAGTGTTATCTGCGATGAGGTGTTCGCTGATAATTCCAGTATCGTGGTATTACTTTACATCTTGATTTATTGCAATACAGAGCAGAATTTTCAAGTGGTGAAGTGTTGGAACTATTTTCAATAGTCAAACGACTGTACTGAGGAGCGATTAGAGTACCTGCTAGACAGATGCTTAATGCGGGTTGCATTCGAATGAGGCGAAATGCAATTCAAGTAGTTCGGATACTTTTGAGCACGACTGTACACGTGCAGACTCGGCCGCCCGGTTGACCGTGCTGTCTAACGCGCGGCTTTCTATGCGGGAAGGATCACCAGGTCCCCGGCACGATACCTCCCGGCGGGTTTGTGTCGAGGTCCGGTGAACAGGCCAGTCTATGGATGCTTTTTAGGCGGTTTTCCATCTGCCTCGACGAAAGCGGGCTGGTTCTCATTATCCTGCCTCAGTTACACTATGTGGGCGATTGCTGCTCAAACAAGTTCTCCACGTACGCGTACACCACATTTTTCTTTCTACCACGCAAACATAGGGGTTACACTCGGGGGAGGGGGGGGGGGCGGACACCGGGGGCCGAACTGCACGATAACCGTGGGTTCGGTGTGGGGTGTTGTAGGGGTGAAGTGGACTGTGGTAGTCGTCGTGGGGTTGTGGACCACTACGGATGCTGCGGGGACGGAGCCTCTCCGTCGTTTCTGGGTTCCCAGTTAACATACATACATTCATACATACATACATGTACAGATAAACATTTGATTAAAACTACAGAAAAACTGGATGATCTTTTCACTAGAAATATTCCACGCAAATTGAGCAAGTCGCTAAATCGATGGTCCACCTCAGGCACTTATCCAAGCAGTTATTTGGGCCCTGGTACAAAAAAAACCACCGCGTAATTTCGAAGTGAGGCTCATCACTGGGGGAAGTTTTACCCCACTCAGTGAGATTCCAAGACTTTTTATGCTTCAGTGACAACGGTTTTTCAAAGAACACGGCACTGACAACTCTCCTCATAAAGAAGTTAATTATTTCTGTGTCCTATGTTTTACCTTTGGCTTATGGTAATTTTTCGATCTATTTAGTTTTGTAAAGGAGCATTAATGTCCTTGTGTTTCTTGCAGACTTCTTGTCTTTACTTTTGTTGCCAACAGACGTCCCCATGTATTAAACATTTTATTTCTTCCTTAGTTATTTTTCATCTGTTTTACATCCATCACCTATCTTAAATCAGTTTTTCATTTCCATTGACTAAGTAACTTTATTCTTATTTACTTTATTCTTATTTACTGTATTTTCGGATATGGAAACAGCACCTACCGAAGGTTATATCCGTTGCGTCGGCGGCGTCCCTCTGCAGTTCTAGCGTAAGCACATGCAACAACGTGTTTACGGCAACTTGTATTTCAGTATCCGTCAATATCATAAGTGTGGCCCTATCCCAACACAGCTTCTTACGTTCGCCGAAGGTAAGAAAACTCGTCTCTTATACTGTTCCACTACCCACTTGACTCCTCGTTGCTTCTCTAGTACAACGTTTTTAACATTCTTTTACTTTTGCATTCTAGGTGCACACCAAACGTTTCGGCTACTTACGACTGCAGTTCCTAATCTTAAATCTCCCCTCACTCTGGTGTTATTCAAATATTTTAAAAATTGTTTCTACCAACTTCTCATGTTAGATAGGACCATACCCCTAACCTGTTCTCCCATGTGGAAATTCTGCAGATGCTTCAGAAATTCGAAAAGCGTCAATCAAGTTTCTGATTTCAGTGCAACCTGGACTGTTTTTTTCTACTGAAAATATATCAGATTTTCTGAGCAATGGCTATAGGGTAGGGAGATTTATATTCCGCGCGTTCGGTTTCTATGGTTCTCTTTTTATCAAATTCATACTCAGTTCATTTCGTAGTCGGACACTTATATGAATACATTTGCAAATGACATCCTCAGCTTCTGATGTGGAGCCTTGACTTCCATATCGATAAATAACACAAATTTACTATTGTTGCATAGCGACCTAGCACCTTGTAAGGTGGTTGTGCTGTGATTTGGTTTTAAGGAGAAGAGATCATGCTGAAATGCCACCTTTGTAACTCCGCTTGATAAACAGCTCGTAAATTCAGTTAATCTCAACATAAGCGAAGCTGCCTCTCGCTCTGTAGCGACATATTTCCGCTGCAGTTCGTCAGAACTCTGCTCACAAAAGTGGCTGTTTTTATTCCATCGTGGTCAGCCTCATCCAGTTGGGACAGACGTACTGCGAACCCAAAGTCTGAACTGTTAGATGCCACTTAAAAAATTCAAGTCTGCTGAGAAAAGGAATCGCGAATTTCATACCTGTTGTTTAATCTCTCCGAATCCACATTGGTATTCAGCAGTCGATTGCCGGAGAGCCTGCTGTTTTAACAAATGTAATGAATGACGATTGTCAAGTTACTGAACACTACTGAAATATCTATATCACCTGCATAATCAGCGGAACACTCTTAGTTGTTCTTAGGCGCTTCTTGCAACAAGATGCTTGAAAATATGGAGAGAAAATCCGCATTATGCAAGACATTGTTGTATAGTTTGTTAGTGCCTAAACACACAGTTTTATGTGCTATCTTCAGTTGGAATTTTGTTTACTTCTTTCCGCAAAGTTATTGTCACCCATTATACTCTTGTGAAGTAGCATGAATTTTAGCCTTAAAAGTATTTATACACTCCTGGAAATGGAAAAAAGAACACATTGACACCGGTGTGTCAGACCCACCATACTTGCTCCGGACACTGCGAGAGGGCTGTACAAGCAATGATCACACGCACGGCACAGCGGACACACCAGGAACCGCGGTGTTGGCCGTCGAATGGCGCTAGCTGCGCAGCATTTGTGCACTGCCGCCGTCAGTGTCAGCCAGTTTGCCGTGGCATACGGAGCTCCATCGCAGTCTTTAACACTGGTAGCATGCCGCGACAGCGTGGACGTGAACCGTATGTGCAGTTGACGGTCTTTGAGCGAGGGCGTATAGTGGGCATGCGGGAGGCCGGATGGACGTACCGCCGAATTGCTCAACACGTGGGGCGTGAGGTCTCCACAGTAAATCGATGTTGTCGCCAGTGGTCGGCGGAAGGTGCACGTGCCCGTCGACCTGGGACCGGACCGCATCGACTCACGGATGCACGCCAGGACCGTAGGATCCTACACAGTGCCGTAGGGGACCGCACCGCCACTTCCCACCAAATTAGGGACACTGTTGCTCCTGGGGTATCGGCGAGGACCATTCGCAACCGTCTCCATGAGGCTGGGCTACGGTCCCGCACACCGTTAGGCCGTCTTCCGCTCACGCCCCAACATCGTGCAACCCGCCTCCAGTGGTGTCGCGACAGGCGTGAATGGAGGGACGAATGGAGACGTGTCGTCCTCAGCGATGAGAGTCGCTTCTGCCTTGGTGCCAATGATGGTCGTGTGCGTGTTTGGCGCCGTGCAGGTGAGCGCCACAATCAGGACTGCATACGACCAAGGCACACAGGGCCAACACCCGGCATCATGGTGTGGGGAGCGATCTCCTACACTGGCCGTACACCTCTAGTGATCGTCGAGGGGACACTGAATAGTGCACGGTACATCCAAACCGTCATCGAACCCATCGTTTTACCATTCCTAGACCTGCAAGGGAACTTGCTGTTCCAACAGGACAATGCACGTCCGCATGTGTCCCGTGCCACCCAACGTGCTCTAGAAGGTGTAAGTCATCTACCCTGGCCAGCAAGATCTCCGTATCTGTCCCCCATTGAGCGTGTTTGGGAGTGGATGAAGCGTCGTCTCACGCGGTCTGCATGTCCAGCACGAACGCTGGTCCAACTGAGGCGCCAGGTGGAAATGGCATGGCAAGCCGTTCCACAGGACTACATCCAGCATCTCTACGATCGTCTCCATGGGAGAATAGCAGCCTGCATTGCTGCGAAAGGTGGATATACACTGTACTATTGCCGACATTGTGCATGCTCTGTTGCCTGTGTCTATGTGCCTGTGGTTCTGTCAGTGTGATCATGTGATGTATCTGACCCCAGGAATGTGTCAATAAAGTTTCCCCTTCCTGGGACAATGAATTCATGGTGTTCGTATTTCAATTTCCAGGAGTGTATGTGGAAAAGAGCTATTATTATGTGTCAAACATTTTACATTATTTTACTTACTGCATATATTTACACGTGAAAATGAACTATTATTAGGTGTCAAATATAGGGTGTAAATTTTAAGTTGATAAACCAGAAAAACTCGAAAAATAAACTTCACACGAAAAAATTTGTAAAATCCAAAGTTGATTATTTTCGATGGGGAAATCTACTGGTGCTAAAATTAGCCCGCCACCCCAGCCTCCTGGGAATGGGGCGGGAGGCAACTTTAAACTTTCAACTGGGAACCCCCATTTTTTATTTCAGAATCATGGTCTACATAAAAAACTACGGACATTTTGTCTTAAACATTTGTTTTGATTCTTAGTAATTGGCGTTGTAATTCAAGAAAATCCATGTTCTTATTTTTGGGTGGAAAATGTTAACGGATACATAAAAAAATACTTATTTACTTCGTAAATTTTGATTCGCTAAAACTAAAACTCTCCCTCTCTCCCCATAGGGTGGTGTTTGAGGGAGAGGAATTAGAGTTTTACAAATGTTGTCCGGAATACTCTATTAATTTTTTCCGCACATTCGGATAACTTTTCTTTCGTGGTAATGGGGCCACACAACTTTTAATTATCAAACAAATCATCTGACTAGCTAACTAACTAACCAAACATACTACTTACTAACGAGTGATGTCATTTTTTATTTATCCGTAATCATTTTCCACGCAAAAATGAGAATATGGATTTTCTTGAACTGCAGCGCCAACTACAAATAATCAAAACAAATGTTTAAGACAAAATACACGTACTTTTTTAATGTAGAATCTGATTTTGCAATAAAAAGTGGGGCTTCCCGTTTGAAATTTTAAAGTTGCCTCCCGCCCCACCACCAGGGGGCCTAATTTTAGCACCAGTAGATGTCTCCCAAGAAAATAATCAACTTCGGATTCTACACATTTTTTCGTGTCAAGCTTGTTTTTCGAGTTATTCTGGTTTATCAACTTAAAATTTACACCCTGTATATTAAATTTGTTTACATGCAGTATACAATTAACACTTACGTCACTGCATCGAGCCACTATTTCTTGTTCACATGCAATCTGACTGAGGATGCAAAATTTGGAAAAAGTACGGGTATATATTTGCACACTTATCTCACTTGACTCAATTAGTTGTGTATGGCGGTACCTTTATATCCACCACACATTGTACACTTTGACTTCTGCAAACAACTAATCGTTTTCTATATTTCTGTTTTTCGTTCATTTCAGACATAATCGCTACTGATTGCGTTATTAAGCGTGGTATGTAATACTCGTAACGCCCACAACGAAAACTCACTCAAGACTCACAAACACGTTCTGCACTCCCGAGAGAGGCAACTAGTGATCCTGAGACGGGCACCGGTACTATATTGTGCTTACAAACTTCTATGCACTAACTCGGCGTAACGTAGAATGCAAGTGTACTGCGCAACATAAATTCACCGCTTTAAACTGCACGTTAAAATTGTTGACATCGTTCGTTCGAAGTGAGAAGTCAGTAGAAAGTCTTTCATTCAAGTTACGTTTCCATTAGTTCGATTGCATTGAAACATCGAAGGAAAGCGTATATTAAATTTCGTACACTCCTCTAAGACCAAAATATTCGGCTGCATTTTGTTCAGATGAAACGCTATCCATTGATCTATGGATCAACAGCATTGCTCGGAAGTGGTGCCAGGGCGACCAGAACAATGTCATTCAGGTAAGCTTTCTTTTGTTCCCTAGCTATTGAAAAAGGCCGGACAGTGTAGGTGAAAAATGACCGCGGCTCTGGCCCACCGCTGTATTTTCACAATGCCTCAGTGAGAAATACACATTATTTATAAAAACATGTCGGCTACTCTAATTTTATGCTGTCCTACGACGGTATTCATTCGTGTGGAATGTGGTATGTATCCGGCAACGCAGAAATACTACACATTTTGTCGGTGTCTGCGTTCTGACACTCCAGGTGCGAACATATTAGTTGACAACGTGTGTAAGCAGAGAACGGGCAACATTGTGTGCCGTATTATTACGTACCGCCGTCTACGTGGTGACACTAACATACAGGTGAGGCACGTTGAGCTTTTAACACTCCACGTGTTTATTTCTTCGTAACAAATGTGAAGTACAAGGTCAGTAGAAATATAATGAAATAACGACAAATGAGTGCTTCAACATAAATACAGAAGATAGCCAAGCCTGCAACCTTGTACTGCTGTATTTATCCATGAAAGACAATTCTGTAACGTCCCAGTACGTTGCAAGCGTCATTCGCGCTAAGAAGAGTGTTCTGCACAGTTGTGAGTGCACTGTGGTGGAGCTAAGTGACCTTGAATTAGGGCAAATTTTTGGTATGGTGGGTGGTTCTGTGACCAACGAAGCCTAAGTGTGTGGTGTTTCCAGAGGAATCCTGTCAAAACTTTACATCACAACCGGGAAAGCTGAGAAACGTCTTCCGCAAAGTCACAACGCAGACGAAAGTTTAGTGATCGTGACAACATTTCATTGAAGAAGACGCGATCCAAACCACATTTCGTGATAGCGTATGAATTGATTTCCTTACATCATATCATTCGACACCAGACTCGTCGGCGACGTGCGTGTATAATGCCTCTCAAGACAGAGGATGGCAAAGATGTGAGACAACAGAGGGACATACAGCATGATATACATCAGTCCTATACTTGGCTGTATGAGGTCCCCATTCCTGTGGATACGTCATCCGATTCATTTGTTCCGTCTCTAGATCGCAGACTTACACTTGCTCATAACGCTGCATTTTTAGAAGATTTTTCAGTGTAACGATATCTATAACCTTATTGTCAGATCACCTTCTCGCAACTCACCTTGGTTGAGTGGTCTGCTTAAAGAGTTTTATTTGTAATTTTTTGGCCTTTGTTGGGTACTACCTTAACATTACTCTTGAACGATGTGTTGATAGGAGGGTCAGTGCCAGACTCGTTTAAAGTTGGCAAAATTGTTTTAATTCCCAAACGTTCTGGTGAAGCAGCAACTGACAAATTTCGCTCGACTACCTTCTTAAATTTTGATTATAACCCTGTGGTGAGGGCGGTAAATAGCTTGCTGTCTGCAGTACTGGGGAAAGGTGTATTCCTCCGGTAGCAGAATGTCATGATATCAAAACGGTGGTCGCTGCTTCTTATGTTCCTGGTGTTCTGGTATTTTTGGATTTTGCCAAGGTGTTAGACCTGGACAGCCGTGGCTTCCTGTTGCAGGTACTGGAAGCCGCGGGGTTCACAATTGACTTGCGCAGGGTCTTGTATAATTTGTTTACTTTTATCAAAGTTGCGATGGCTCTCAATAGCCAACTGACACCCCATATTCCCGTCCGTAGGAGTTTTTCTCAGCGAAGTCCGCTTTCAGTGTCATCGTTTGTTATCTCATTTGAACGTCTTCGAAGAATCGTCGCTCAGTTACAAGGATGGATAGTCTTGGGAGAGAGGACTCGTGGCAGGCGTATGTGGATGACGTGATGGTGGTACTCCGTTCTCCCGCAGAGATTATATTGCTCAGCACTACGTTGGATGTCTTCTGCCTTGCATCTCTTGCCCGAATCAAAGAAGGCAAACGTCGATTGATGTAATTCTGATAATGCTATCATTTCGTGGGCGACGGTGATCGATAGACATTAATCATTGGGAGCCATAGTTGAGCATTTTTCTCTCCAGGTGTCTACACTTAATTGAAAGTTAGTTACAGAGAAGGTACGAGGAGAAATCCTCGATCGTAAACAGCATTCCCTTATTCTACTTCAGGAAGTTGGGATTCTGAATACCTACGTCTTGTGTAAAGCTCAGACATTCCCCTTCCCGCTATGATGGCTAGGAATCTAAGACAGTTGTTTAGACTTTTTCTATGGATGTATCACATTATTCGATTACGATACGAAGTAGTTACACGTGCGTGTTCTCTTAGGGGTTTGGGTCTTTCCGATATTCAAAAGAAAGCATCTGTGTTATTTTTTCTGCGCACCTCTCACGCAATCCACACATTCACGTCTCTGCTATTTTACTTTCAGCGGCCAAGCAGTCTCTATCCACCTGTCGATGTTGGTTGAGTAAATTTCCAGTTGAAATTATCTCCATGAATTTTATGTTGCTGTCAGTTATTTCAGGGCTCATGTTCTACAGAGGCAGCATGCCACTACAATATCTTTGTTGATGGGTGGGAGAGGCACTCACCGTATGCGGCTGGTTGAACGAGCATCGCCTCAAACTCCTTAGAACACACTGTGGTTGCATCTGAGCCTTCTTGGCGGTGGCGTCCTCGTGGTATCACATGGTACACAATCTGTTTTCCACCAATGAGCGCATTACATTTAATGGCATGGATAATTGTAGTCGTTTCCCCGCCGTAGACGAGCTACAACATACATTTACGTGTAATGGTCACGAAGCAAACTGGCACTGGCTTAAAAATCGAGTACCTTGTTAGGCCATTATGTTCATTACATTGTAATAGGAGGAGGTGATAGGGATCCACTCACCTTCCACCAATATATGGCCGCTGCATATTGGAAGTGTTTGCACCTGTCATGCTATCGTCGCCTTTTCGCCAATATGTTGAACATTGAATTTCGTTGTCAAGACATCGATTGCGGTATTCAGTTCATGGTCTCATTCAGAAATAGTTTTACGCAGTTTATTTCGTTTTTGAGACCCTCTCTGTCTGTTTTCTTGCTACGGTCGCAGGTTCGAGTCCTGCCTCTGGCATGGATGTGTGAGATGTCCTTAGGTTAGTTAGGTTTAGGTAGTTCTAAGTCTAGGGGACTGATGACCTCAGATGTTAAGTCCCATAGTATTCAGAGCCATTTGAAACATTTTGTCTTTTTTCTTCCTTAACTAACAAAAAATTAAACAAAACTGTTGCATCCAGCTACTGGAAAAGAATTTCTTTTGTTAAAAAAAGTGCAGAAGCTATCTAGTATCAACGCGGATTCCATTTCTTTATCTTTCCTTTTCGTGTATAAAGCTACAGAAATTAAAAAGATTAAAAGAATTGAAAAATTAAAATGAAAATTAAAAAAAAAATAATAAAAGGTCAGCAGCGCGTGAGGGACAAGCACAGTCACATTCAGGGAGGAGGCAGTGTGGCCAGGTCTTGGTATTCGTCCCCTGCCCATCTTATATCCACCCAACCTGAAGTTGACTGGATCTGTTCATTCCTGCCGGTAAAAGCATTTTCTGTATCGTAAAGGAAGGGCTAAAGTGCATGTCTGCAAACAAACTAAAATAAGAAGTGGTTAGCGTCAGTCCATACAGAACGTTTGGTCACAGGTTCGCTTCTCAGATGGATAGAAGAACACTGGGTAGCGTCTTTCATTAGTAATCAAAACGGCTTTGGACCCAGGTTCGAACCCTCCACTGTTTAAATTTTCAATAAAAACCATCAGCAACAACAGCCGCAGAACTGTGTGTTAAGGAGCGTCCTTCTTTCAGCAAACGGCTTTGTCAAAGGTAGCGGAGTAATGGACAGAGTTTGGGGGGAATTCTCTTTCCCTTGGGTTTGCAAACTGTCCCTAAAGACGGAAAAATCAGCAATGTTTAATGGTATGAGGACGAGGAAAATAACGGAAACTACTAAAGCAAAGAAACATAATACGTTGTAATATGTGTGACTTAACTGCTGAGAAAGTAAGTTCAGTATTATACTCAGTAGTTAGAGCAGTTGTGATATCAATTTGTATTGTACAGTGACATGGGTGACTTCCTCGTCGTTGTTGGGTTGCATTGGGTATTGTTCCATCAATATTCAAAAGTGCTTCATTGGTTCGAAACTTAGAAATTTTCGTGATTAATAGAATTTATAGGGACTATGTGTGTTGTTTTGGAAGAGAGTTAATTCGTATGATCGAATGTTAATAAGAAGTCAGGAGCGTAAACGGCCTGAAGGTCAGAGATTGTTAGAAAGATCTAAAATGACGGGTCGACATAGATCAAAGCAGAGATAGGTAGCAGACAGGCTGGATGGGATCGAGTGCAAACCAAAGCAAGAGTATTTCCATGAGCAGCACAGTTTAGGATACAGAATGCCACACGATGCGATGCAGAGAGTTTCAAGATAATGGGGTCAGGAGGTTGATAACGAACGAGAAGAAGAGGCAGTGAATAAAGACGTCTATCAGCTCTCTGTTCTAAACTTAATGGATCGGCACAGGAAAGACAGGATAGAGAAAGATTGCATCAAATGGTTACTGGGGAAGATATGAATGTATACAATAAAATGTCTGCAATGGTTCAATATTTGACTCAGACCATGCAAAACATGAGAAAGGTCTTGTTGAAACAAGTACAACGAACCAAAACTGTAACAGAACACCGAAAAGTGCATACAGAACACCGAAAGTGGCAAATATAACGTAGGTAAACAATTAGATCAAGTTTGAAAGGACACGAAAGAATCATTAGATATGATTGAAGTGCTAATGGTTGGTCACAAATAAATGTGAACGGACATATATGATGTTCAAAAAGATACGACCAAGTTGCATGACGAGACTCAACAGTGTCAAAGGAATTAAGCAACGGGTCGATACATCTGTAACAAAAGCAGCTCATAGAGCACAACATGTAGTCGATGAAACAACTGTGTAGAGGAAAATGAGAAAAACGGCTTTAAAGAGACTTGACAGCCGAATTCTAAAGATAGAATCGAAAAAGAAGGAACAATTACAGCAGCTCATATCAGAATTGTTGCAGTGTATCAACGGATGTAGTGATAATGAGAGCGAGTGTTCAGAGTTTATTATGACGTCCAAATCAACAGTAGATTCGAACAATAGCACTGTCAAGATCGCAGCGAAATCACCTGCCTGTTGTAATGAGACGGAAGGACAGCGGAGAATTTAATAGACGCGAATGTGGCTGTATATCTGCGTGCACGAATGTGTAAAATGACGAAACTTGCAGAAAGTCTTATATTCCGATCCACACAATGAGTACTGGCAATCCGCATATGAATTCATCAGTTGCGCAGATAGATGATGCCTCAGATAGAAACAAAATTACGAGGAGCGCAACAGAGTTCAACACGTCAAGAGCGAAGTGTGACTTACGCTGACCATGATGTAAGAGATCAATATGCAGCCCCACAACAGTTGAATTAGGTAGCCGCAATTTTCTGTAAGAACAATACGTGCCACACTCTAGCCCAGCGCCACTGGCGAGACTCGATGCAGATTCTGAAGTTATCACTATGGGCCAAGAAAGCGAACCATTCCCACCGAAAGATAGTTTGGTTCGTACAGCACAATTTTGGACAAAAAAATGTGTATCGTTGTGACATAGTTACTGGAGGGCAGTGGAAGTCTGTAGTATCCGATGGTGGTACAGCGGATACATGGAAATAATGTAGGTACAATCGGAGGGATGATTGGTCTATGAGAGCAAATATTATATAGTGTCACAACGAAATTCCTCCATGAACACTTCCTCACTGTGAGAAGGTTTCAATATTAAAAAGAGGTTGGACGCTATTTGCACCCAAGAACAATTATAAATCAATTTCGAGTGGGTTTACTGAACCATTGGCCATCATCACATAAGCTAGATTTAATTTGACCTCATATGGACGTCGCTATAGCAGAAAAAGAACAGCACAAACCTGCAAGTCCTATGAACAGTTTAAATAATTATTTCTTTCACGGTGCTTGTCACCTGAAGTGCATATTAGGATCAGACATGAGAGAACTGGGCGTCGCTCAGGAAGAAGCCGACCGCTATTGTTATGGTGGACAACGCTGTGCGAAACTCCCGATCATCAGGCAGTCCTCGTGCTATGTCACGGCAGTTGAATATCCCATGGTCCACTGTGTAGAAGATGCTTCGGACCATTCTCAAATAGTTTCCGTACAAGATCCGTATCGTACAGCAGCTTGCACCACAGGACGTGTTCACTTCGCTCTCCATTTGCTTGCAAGGATTGAAGTTGACGAGGGCTGGCCCTGGTCCATTTTATGGACAGCCGAAGCTCGTTTTTCTCTAATGGGTGAGGTGAACACACAGAATTGCAGAGCGTGGGTAGCTTTTCCTTAAGTCACTGTGAATGAAGTTTCTCTGTGTGGTGACCGTGTCACAGTATGGTGTTGCATCACGACTACGTTCATCAATGACCCTTTCTTTTTTCAATAGGCTGGAGCTCAAGTTCCAAGGACATGAAGTGTGACCGGCCAGCGCTGCTGTGATATACCAGAATGTCATACCCGCCCTACAGGAGAGAGATGCATTGATCTCAACAGCTTTCATGTAAGATGGGGCTCCAACGCACATCGCTCGCGAAGTTCATTTGCTTCTCCGAAATACACTTGGAAACGACCGAATTATCAGCCGATCGTGTACAAACGCTTGGCCAGCATGGTCACCTGATCTGACTCCCCGTGATTTGTGGTTGGACAGGATTTACCGGGGTAACATTCACACATGTGCTGATGTGAAGCGCGGCATATCAAGACAGGTAGCCAGCATACCTACGGACATGCTCCGTTCTGTTGTTCAGAAAGCAATCTTGCACTTTCAGACAGTTCTGGAAACTGATGGGTGCAATAATGAGCCCTTTTTGTAGCAATTATGGTTCCAGTATGTAATGGTATGAAGTACTATAGCAGCACACCAAAAGTGTTTCAGTTGAATTCATTCTGTATTATTCCCCTTCCCCACTTCCTTGACATTAATGCTACCACGTTTGGTCCTCATACGATAATTAGTTTTCGTGTTATAACAAAAACTGAAGAAACTGCAAAAATGTGGGAAATTAAGGAGATGGGACCTGGATAAACTGAAAGAACCAGAGGTTGTACAGAGTTTCAGAGAGAGCATAAGGGAACAATTGACAGGAATAGGGGAAAGAAATACAGTAGAAGAAGAATGGGTAGCTCTGAGGGATGTAGTAGTGAAGGCAGCAGAGGATAAAGTAGGTACAAAGACGAGGGCTGCTAGAAATCCTTGGGTAACAGAAGAAATATTGAATTTAATTGATGGAAGGAGAAAATATAAAAATGCAGTAAATGAAGCAGGCAAAAAGGAATACAAACGTCTCAAAAATGAGATCGACAGGAAGTGCAAAATGGCTAAACAGGGATGGCTAGAGGACAAATGTAAGGATGTAGAAGCTTATCTCACTAGGGGTAAGATAGATATTGCCTACAGGAAAATTAAAGAGACCTTTGGAGAGAAGAGAACCACGTGTATGAATATCAAGAGCTCAGATGGCAGCCCAGTTCTAAGCAAAGAAGGGAAGGCAGAAAGGTGGAAGGAGTATATAGAAGGTTTATACAAGAGCGATGTACTTGAGGACAATATTATGGAAATAGAAGAGGATGTAGATGAAGACGAAATGGGAGATACGATACTGCGTGAAGAGTTTGACAGAGCACTGAAAGACCTGAGTCGAAACAAGGCCCCCGGAGTAGACAACATTCCATTAGAACTACTGACGGCCTTGGGAGAGCCAGTAATGACAAAACTCTACCAGCTGGTGAGCAAGATGTATGAGACAGGCGAAATACCCTCAGACTTCAAGAAGAATATAATAATTCCAATCCCAAAGAAAGCAGGTGCTGACAGATGTGAAAATTACCGAACTATCAGTTTAATAAACCACGGCTGCAAAATACTAACGCGAATTCTTTACAGACGAATGGAAAAACTGATAGATGCAGACCTCGGGGAAGATCAGTTTGGATTCCGTAGAAATATTGGAACACGTGAGGCAATACTGACCTTACGACTTATCTTAGAAGAAAGATTAAGAAAAGGCAAACCTACGTTTCTAGCATTTGTAGACTTAGAGAAAGCTTTTGACAATGTTGACTGGAATACTCTTTTTCAAATTCTAAAGGTGGCAGGGGTAAAATACAGGGAGCGAAAGGCTATTTATAATTTGTACAGAAACCAGATGGCAGTAATAAGAGTCGAGGGGCATGAAAGGGAAGCAGTGGTTGGGAAAGGAGTGAGACAGGGTTGTAGCCTCTCCCCGATGTTATTCAATCTGTATATTGAGCAAGCAGTAAAGGAAACAAAAGAAAAATTTGGAGTAGGTATTAAAATTCATGGAGACGAAGTAAAAACTTTGAGGTTCGCCGATGACATTGTAATTCTGTCAGAGACGGCAAAGGACTTGGAAGAGCAGTTGAACGGAATGGACAGTGTCTTGAAAGGAGGATATAAGATGAACATTAACAAAAGCAAAACGAGGATAATGGAATGTAGTCAAATTAAATCGGGTGATGCTGAGGGAATTAGATTAGGAAATGAGACACTTAAAGTAGTAAAGGAGTTTTGCTATTTAGGAAGTAAAATAACTGATGATGGTCGAAGTAGAGAGGATATAAAATGTAGACTGGCAATGGCAAGGAAAGCGTTTCTGAAGAAGAGAAATTTGTTAACATCGAATATAGATTTATGTATCAGGAAGTCGTTTCTGAAAGTATTTGTTTGGAGTGTAGCCATGTATGGAAGTGAAACATGGACGATAACTAGTTTGGACAAGAAGAGAATAGAAGCTTTTGAAATGTGGTGCTACAGAAGAATACTGAAGATAAGGTGGATAGATCACGTAACTAATGAGGAGGTATTGAATAGGATTGGGGAGAAGAGAAGTTTGTGGCACAACTTGACTAGAAGAAGGGATCGGTTGGTAGGACATGTTTTGAGGCATCAAGGGATCACAAATTTAGCATTGGAGGGCAGCGTGGAGGGTAAAAATCGTAGAGGGAGACCGAGAGATGAGTACACCAAGCAGATTCAGAAGGATGTAGGTTGCAGTAGGTACTGGGAGATGAAGCAGCTTGCACAGGATAGAGTAGCATGGAGAGCTGCATCAAACCAGTCTCAGGACTGAAGACAACAACAACAACAACATGTTAAATGCGGGAAGTTTAATTATAACCATCCGGTGTGTGCATGTGTGTATTTTATATGTATATTATTTAGGTTTATGTGTGTTAATAACTGGCACAATGGAAAAAATGGAAATGAGCGTTTGGCGTCATAGGCCCGGAGGCTCCTTACGGGGCAGGTCCGGCCTCCTTGGTGCAGGTCTTATTACATTCGACGCCACATCGGGCGACCTGGGCTCCAGATAGGGATGAAATGCTGATGAAGACAACACCCAGTCCCTGAGCGGAGAAAATCTCAGACCCAGTCGGGAATCCAACCCGGACCCTGAGGACGGCAGTCCATCACGCTGACCATTCAGCTATCAGGGCGGACAATAATTTCCATACTTACATTAGACATACTTCAAAAAAGAATATCACATACACATGAAAAATTATTATTTTAATGGTTTCAGGTCTGTAAAATTGGTTAACTATGCAATGTAAATGTTCCATCGAATGTAAGACAGAAACTGTAACAATAATTCGGACAGATCTGGTTGAGGACATTTAATTTAATTGGTTAAGAGGAAATTTTCTCATCCACATTCTTCACCATCAACACACATAATTAGATAAGTGACAAGGAGAATTTAGTAATGATATGAAACTCCTATTCTTGACTATGATTTTTAAGTAGTATGTTTCAAAGGTGATTTAGTGTCAAATGTTTCAGTGGTACAAAAAGTGAAAATGGTTTGAATTTGTAACTTAGTGATATATAATTCATCATACAAGTTCTGTACTAAGAATATTTGCAAGTTGCGGCTGAGAGAAAATCTATGAACTAAATAAGAGTAAAAAAACAAACTAAAATTGCTTTATGAGATTACATTAAGTCTATTTTTAAGGTAGCTGTACTATGTGGGTGATATCCCACGTGGGGGATGAATTATCTCATTGAGAACTTTTATGTAATTTTGCGTGGTATAAACCAGTGCCTCAACCACTGATCGACCCCAGCACAAATTTAATCGGAAGGGGGAGGACATGTAAGGTAGCAGTGTAATTTTTACTCGTAACATGTTAACTTCCTCGTTAGAGCGATTCTACTCGTCGAGTCGATCCCTTTCATATGGCACAAGCGATACTTTGAACGCAATTAGGTACAAAATAGTTGAAATGGCTCTGAGATCTATGGGACTTAACATCTGTGGTCATCAGTCCTCTAGAACTTAGAACTACTTAAACCTAACTAACCTAAGGACATCACACACATCCATGCCAGAGGCAGGACTCGAACCTGCGACCGTAGCAGTCACGCGGTTCCGGACTGAGCGCCTGAACCGCGAGATCACCGCGGCCGGCCGCAATTAGGTAATTTGGATAGCACAGAGTGTAATAAGAACGTATGTGGATTGCAATTACACAGTACTTACAATTCGTACCTCATTCGCATTCAGATAAATTCGTAATATCTTAGCAGTAACGTGGAAGTGAAGTGAAAGAGGTTTACCAGTTGGCAACGCAGAAGTGCGACAAGGAAATACTCTTAGCGAGCCTTAGAACGGTACTCTCGCAGCAGGGAGGCCAATTAGTGGACAGTGAAGGCGGTCATTGAATTTTCACGAGGGAAAAGCAGAAAATGCTCATCACAGGCCTTCCGTAAACAGTAACATCATGTGACACTGCCATAGACAGTGTTTGTGCTTCATGTGCGGAGCACGTGAGCTCATGGGGCTTTTAACAGAAGAAGGGAATCCCGAAAGCTGGTTGGTCAGAGAGAACCCAGAAGAAATGGGAGTTTGTTTCAGAGATTCTTACTGGTGGAGTAAGTGACGATGAACAGTAACATGTACACACACCGGGTGACAGTATAGTCAGTTACATAGGGATAATTGTGGCCACTCTCTCTTAGGAGGTGTCGTGTTATGCACACAGCACTTAATGCTCTTTGGCGGCGACGAAAGAGATACAGTATATTTCTATGAACACTTTTTTGATTGACAACGCTCAGCTTCAGCCGAATGTCTGCTGAATTTCACGTATATACGACAAGAGCTGCTATAGTCTACGTCCTTCCGAGAAATTTTGAGGGCAACAGTGCGCACGTCGCCCAGCCTTGGCGAGTGTAAAAAGGCATTTGTCTTAGCTAGGGACATATATAGTTCTCTTTTTTTGGGTCATCAGTCTACTGACTGGTTTGATGCGGCCCGCCACGAAGTCCTCCCCTGTGCTAACCTCTTCATCTCAGAGTAGCACTTGCAACCTACGTCCTCAATTATTTGCTTGACGTATTCCAATCTCTGTCTTCCTCTACAGTTTTTGCCCTCTACAGCTCCCTGTAGTACCATGGAAGTCATTCCCTCATGTCTTAGCAGATGTAGTATCACCCTGTCCCTTCTCCTTATCAGTGTTTTCCACATATTCCTTTCCTCTCCGATTCTGCGTAGAACCTCCTTATTCCTTACCTTATCAGTCCACGTAATTTTCAAGATTCGCCTATAGCACCACATCTCAAATGCTTCGATTCTCTTTTCCCACAGTCCATGTTTCACTACCATACAATGCTGTACTCCAGACGCACATCCTCAGAAATTTCTTCCTCAAATTAAGGGCGGTATTTGATATTCTACTTCACGAAAATGTAAGGCTGTTTTCGACGGTTAAAAATCGGTCAGATACCAACAAAGTTTAGTCACATCAACAGGTCGAAGCCGTGACGCACACAACAGCTGAACGATGCCGACATTATCGCTGCATCTGTCAAAGTTAAATGACGCATTGCTCAGGCGTTAAACGTTGATCTCAGGAGTGTGCCTCCCCTTCATGCTTGCATTAGATTCGATCAATTATTCGCATTCCCTCGTGTCACTGTCACCCATTTAATTTTGATATTAACGTTTAAATTTGAGGAGGTGATGCAGCAGATAGTAATTACTGCTCTACTGTACTAGTTTACATTATTACACGTTGGAGAGCCAAAGAAACTGGTACACTTTTCTAATATCGTGTAGGTTCCCCACGAGGTGCCTCAACATGACATGGCATGAACTCGACTAATGACTGAAGTGGCGCTGGAGGGAATTGAACGATGAATCCTGCAGGGCTGTCCATAAATCCATACGAGTACGCAGGGGTTGAGACCTCTTCTGGACAGCACGCTGCAAGGGATCCCAGATATACTTAATAATGATCATGTCTGGGGAATTTGGTGGCCATCGGTAGCGTTTCATCTCAAAAGAGTGTTCTTGCAGCCACTCTGAAGCAATACAGGACGTGTGGGGTGTCGCATTGTCCTGCCGGAACTGCCCTATCCGTCGGAATGCACAATGGACATTAATGGATCCAGGTGACCAGGCAGGATGCTTACGTTAGTGTCACCTGACAGAGTCGCATCTAGACGTATCACTGATCCCATGTCACTCCAACTGCACGCTCCCACACCATTACACAGTCTCCACCAGCTTGAACAATCTCCTGCTAACATGCCGGGTCCTCGGATTCATGAGGATATCTCCATACTCGTACATGTCCATCTGCTCGATACAATTTGAAACGCAACTCGTACTACCAGTCAACATGTTCCCAGTCATCAATAGTCCAATGTCAGTGTTGACAGGACCAGGCGAGGAGTAAAGCTTTGTGTCGTGCAGTCATCAAGGATAGACGAGTAGGCCTTCAGCTGCAAAAACCCATATGGCTGTTTTTTCATTGAGTGGCTCGCAAGCTGACACTTGTTGAGGGCCCAGTATTGAATTCTTCATCCTGATATTCACGGTACAATCGTGAAATGGTCGTATGGGAAAATTACCACTTCATCAGCACCTCGGAGATGCTGTGTCCTATCGCTCGTGCCTCAACCCTTACACCACTCTCAAACTCACTTAAATCTTGATAACCTGCCATTGTAGCAGCAGTAACCGATCCAGCAACTGACCCAATGTTGGCGTTCGCGAGCTCAGCGCTGTATCTCTGTATTTGAATAGACATGCCTTTATCAGTTCATTTAGGGCTTCAGTGTATGAGTGCGTGGTGTCTGTTGTTTTGGACATGTCTGAAACAGTAGATACTACACGAAGTCCACATTGCGAAATATTACATGCTGTATGCATATTGAATGTAGTGGTGAGGAGAAACGAAGGGAAAGGAAAGGTTTTAATGATGTCAGTTGCAAAGGGACATTATCCAGAATCAGTTGTACCAAGTGGAAGTATGTACTGGATGGGGATTCAAACTAGGGCTCTCCTGCTTACTATCCAGATACGTTAAGCACTGCACCTTCTGGGACACAGTGTTATCACAACTCTGTGAACTATGCTGGTACGCCTTACGGCTGATCCACATTCCCACTGAGAGTAACCTATCCACAGTCATTGTCCATTTTCTCTATGCTCGTTACTCTGATATTCCTACAGGAAGTTGAATGTATTTGTGCATCTGCGCTGAAGAAGCTGAATCTATTTCCAACTTGGCAAATCAGTTATATGAATGCATGGTGCATTGGACATGTATCAGAGTTGTGGATTCTCTGTGGTGTCTGTTGTTTCAGACATATCTGAAAAAACAGACACCATGCGTTCACATAATTGATTCATATAGATGGGCCAAGTATCCACCATCTTCAGTGCGGGTGCGCAAGTACAATATGTCTGACCTCTTGTGGGAATCTCATAATAGCGAGTGTGGAGGCAATGGACTGTGGATAGGTGGTACTCGGAGGGAATACGGATTGGGCGAGAGGCGTGCTGAGATAGTCCACGCAGTTGTAGCAACACTGGGTTTCAGATAGTGCAGTGGTTAACACACCTGTCTGGTAAGAATGAGATGTGTGTTCGAATCCTGGTCTGATGTACGCCTTCGTTCATTTACGCCGATTCTGCATAATGTCCTATTACAGGTGACATTAGTAATCCCTTCCATTTCCTTTCCTTTTTCCTCAGCTCCACTTTCAATTTACATACAATATTTTAGATTATATTGTCACTGCATACAGTTTCTATTTGATGTCAATGTCAGTTGAAATACTATTATACTGTTAGCAGATTCAATACTTTCCTTGTGTTCATTTCTCTACGGCATCTTCCTAGTTCATATAGCATTTTTCTAAGATTACCATTTCCGCCATTGAATCTAAATGGGTATAGTAATTCATGTAATTGTACAGGGAAGACTGTTGTTTGTCCTGAAGCAGAGTTCCCTCCTTTACTTAATGACATATTTTATGTACACCTATGGTAGGTATTTCCTCATGTCTAACAGTTTGGCAGGACATGCGTTCACAGGCTTAAGATTTAATTTTCCTTTTTAGTGCATTTCTTGCTCACTAAGTGGTGGGGTAGATCGCACCAAAGCAGCACCTGGTTGTTAGAGATTATTCACAGGACATGTGGTCTGAAACTTAAGAAATGTCGTGATTATCTTTCCTTTGGCAAAAGTTTACAGATTAATCCCACATTCAGATCTCTGAAAGCAGACTGCTAAGGTGGAGGTGAGAAAAGATTTGATAACTAACGGTAAGAATAGCGATCTATCAGTCGGGATGTTGAATGTTAGAAGTTCGAATGTGGTAAGGAAGCTAGAAAATCTGAGAAGCTAACTGATAAAGCTCTATATATATGTAGTGCGGGTCCGTCAAGTGAAATGGAATGAAGACGATGAATATAGGGAAATAGTAACATAATTTTGTAACGGAACTAGGATTTGTTATGAATAGGGAGGTAGGGTGGAGAGTCAGTTACTGTGATCTGTTTGGCGACTAGTTCTCCTTACCAGAATGGACAACAAGCTAGCCTCAACAATAGTTCACGTACAAATGCCAACGTCGCAAGCAAAGGATGAATAGGTAGAGGAAGTATATGAGGATATTGAATGGGTGATTCAGTATGTAAAGAGAGACGAAAATCTAACATTTATGTGAGACTGGAATGCGGTTTGAATTGCCCCCTCTGTTTATTGACTGGATAGCCACTGAATTGCTATTTATTTATTTAATGGGATTATAATAATTATTAAAAGGTGGCAATTTTATTTAAGCATTGATTTTACTCTTTCGATTGTTGCGAGTCAGCGATAATGCTATGCTGCTCGCTTTGGAGAATACACATTTTATAAGAATTATTTGGGCCGAGAAACACTTTTGAGATTACGGTTGTGATTTAGACGGTATTCGCGTAATTGTACTGGTTGAAAGTTATCGTTTCCGAAAGACGCAGGTTCGATTAAAGCTATATGCATCACTGCACGTATAATGAAAATATTCATAACACGTCGCGTAACAAAAAGAAACATGCGAATCACAACCGTGACCAAACGAAGAAAATATGTGATAACATAAATGTTCTTCGCTGTTATTCAGGACACGCTCAGATTAGACCTTGCAATTTTTAGTTATAGGAAATGACAAGGCGTTCCACCTTCGAGATATTTGTTTTGAATAACTTGTATTTACCTTCTCTCTCTCTCCTTTTTACAGCCTTTATACCTTCACATCGATTAAGGAACTTCTCCTTCTCTACTGACCAGTACGAGAACAAAATTCAGACTCAACAAAATGTCTTACATCGAATTATTACATGCTTAGCCCTTAACAATCATATATAGTTTCGTATTACAAACAAAGCTAATTTATTCCGTGCACTAGAAAGTCTTTGATGCACTGAGCACAAAAATGAAAATAATAAAATTATAATTACATTTTTAATATCATGAATACTTCTTTAAATTATGAAAATGAGGTTTGCATCGTCGTAATATTAATTTTCATCGTTGTAGCACTACAGTTTCTAGGGGAAGGGGTGTAAGAAAGTGTTATGGGAAATAATGGGTGAGTGGACTGCTGTAGCCTGTTGTGGGGTTTTGTACCACTGAGGGCTACGGCGGAGACGAAGCCTCTCCGTCGTTACTAGGTCCTCAGCTCAATATATACATACATACATCCATACAGAACCAGGATGTCTTTCGTCGCCGATTCCGTTGAGTACCTCACCACTTTTTACGTTAACTGCGTACCTACTTTTCAATGACCTCCTACACCACCGCTCAGTCGCTTCTATATTATTGTTTCGTGGTTCTTTCCCGATTAAGACATATCTTCAAGTGTATCAGCCGTATGGCAGTTACCTTTCCATGCCAGAGGTAAGATTTTGCTGCTATTGATGGTGTTGAGAGCATCCACCAGGTAGCTTCTGGTTTGTTATCAGTTACGAGCCAGCAGTCTTGTTTAGCCTTAGCCTTGGAAGCAGCATCTCACTTGATCGTCCGTCATCGGATAGTTGTCCCTGGCATTCAGTGAATAGTGATGTAAAGCAATAAAAGCAATATTTACGTCGCATATCTGCCTGAACAGCACGGGGTCAGCGAGACATACGGGCTCTGTGGCGTACATCACAGCACGTGATACTGCAGCTCTTACTAACAGCAGCGATCTGCTCCAGAGGGAAGTGAGTTACCATTTCAGACCTTTTCAGTACGTCATAGCTGCGCGTTTAAGCACACTCGCGCTCTCGACAACATACGACAAAGATAAGGGCTTTATTTAGGGCCATAATGATTTCCTGCCTGGCCCCAGACGCTGACGAGCGTTCGCGACGTACAAGGTATTTCACAATGCAAGTTACACACTTCTAGACACTGTAAACGGGATTTAGCACATCAAGTTTTTCATAGAAACTCAGTTCCTGAAACAGTTCGTTTCCGTGTTACAAGATGTACATATTTCATTCCTATTTGCTGTGATAATACAAAGCTGTTCGATATGACGACTACCAAGCTCTGAGTACACAGTGCATCAGCGCAGTAAGTTCGCATAATCTCTATCCTACAAGTGAGGTGTATGCTCAGTCACTTCTGCGGCAACCGTGATCCATCCAACCAGATCTTCCTTCGACTGCTAGGAGTCCTAGAGTCTGCATGTGGCCCCACAAGAAAAAGTCTGAAGAGGCTAGATCTTTGGGGGGTGTCTTGATGACCAGGCACGTGGTCCACGTCGACAGATCGACCTGTCCCTGTAGACTACTGCATTCAGTTGGTTTCAGACGCAAGCAAAATGTACCCAGTGGCATGCCTTCTAAAAACCCCGCCAGCACTTGCAGCAGGAATATCAAGTACTTGGCCCGGTTAGGTGGGGAGGAAGGATGTATAGCCCAGTCACACGTCCATTGGAGTCAAATTCCCAGACATTGATACCAAAATGTGCTGAAAGCTTCGTGTACATGTGGATTTGGGGTTGTCTTCGTGTCAAATGTAGTTATTTAGAGCATTTAGAACACCTTTACTATTAAAGTTCCCTTTCATCGCTGAACAAAATTCACACAACGGCGTAAAAACCGAAAGCAGAAACTGAGATGTGGCACAAAATTCTCCAAGAGCATGGTGAATACTTTGTGAGGGTGATATGCGTTGAGATGCTGTTCTTGCAGAGCACGCTAGACGGAGGAGTGAAATACATCAACTCACGCTGTATAGCTCCAGTAGTCGTCAATGGATTCCGTTAAACTTGGTGAAGGGCTACCTCTTCCAATAGGACAGTTTCCTACCTTCTTAGAGCCCCACAGATTTCTCTATCGCTTGTTAATTTCCCACTCTCCCGTAGTCGTTGTTCTGTTCCGCCGAACATGGGACGAGATAGAGTCGCCGGCCGCGGTAGTCTAGCGGTTCTAGGCGCTCAGTCCGGAACCGCGCGACTGCCGCGGTCGCAGGTTCGAACCCTGCCTCGGGCATGAATGTGTGTGATGTCCTTAGGTTAGTTAAGTTTAAGTCGTTCTAAGTTCTAGGTGAGTGATGACCACAGATGTTTAGTCCCATAGTGCTCAGAGCCATTTGAACCATTTTATAGTCACACTATTTGGAAAGTAGTCGTGGTGCAGTCGTTGAGCTTCCCTTCCATTACGGCGTGCATCACCCTAAATTAACAACGTACCTGTTCGCTCTGGGACGAGTACTCAAGCATTCTGTTACTGCAGCACCCGTCACCGTAATGTCCACTGATGCCTTATCAGGAATTATGCAAACAAGGCAGACGGAAACAGAGGATATCATGTGACATCATGTACCATTGGTGAACGTGCGTAGCCTATTGTAACACGCCAAATGCTTAAGGAACATCTAGCGCGTGCTTGAGAAACTCTTGTTTCACTGATAACATGGCAACTAACTGTTTCTGGACATGAATTTCTGTTTCAAACTTGATATGCTATGTCCCCTCTACAACCTATAGAAGTGTATAACATGAACTGTTAAATACCCAGTATGTTGGGCACGGCAAATAATGCAGTGTCACAATTTCGTTGGGGGCCCATATTTCCTAACATCTTCAAGCTTGTAATTGCCGCCTCCCACGCTGTACTGAATTTCAGAACACCATCTATATGATGGGAGTGTTCCAACATTCCAGAGGAGGGAAGAAAGAGAGGGAATTTGAAAAAGAAGACAACCAAATCATTATTAGAAGACAGTTGAAAGGATGATGATAGTGTAATACATGGACGATAACACATCTGAAGAAACCATCCTGGTATTCGTTTCAATGCATTTACGGAAACCACAGGCTCCATAATTCTGGACCACGGAGAAAGGAATTAAATATTGCTATTCCTAAATGTTTTAATCGCTTTGCAACCTAGATCATGTCATTGGATGTCTGATTTTGTAACCTCTGCGGAACTAAAAGCTTTTATATAGTTTGTTCTGAACTGTGTAGAGGTTCGAGGTGCATGTGCATTCGTGTGGTCAGCTTCCAAACGAAGGTGTTTAGAAAGCAAATATAAATGTTGAACGCGGTAGAAGTACCGGCAATTGGTAATCTGTAAATTAATGATTAACATCAACGTAAAACGACTCAAGAGGATCGAAAAATAATTTTAGGTGCAAAACATATGATTATTCAACAGAGTACCAGAAGGTGAAAAGTACCAGCATAATTACAGGCTGCATGAAACAAAATAATATGATTTTATCATCACAACACTGTCTAGATCACGTTGTCACAAAGCTCGCTCAAGTCAGTGATACCATCATCTCTTGTAACCTAACAATGGAGACTCCCCAATCCAGCTGGCAGGTAATTATAATATAAACATGTCACCTACATGGTGTTTTGCACATAAAATTATCAAAAGAGATCACTATTACATGCTGCTTTCAACCCGACCCGGATTTTTAAACAAATATGAATCGCTAGCTAGCCAAGCAGAGATGGTGGTATAGTGCTCCTGGTAACTGAACTGCGCTGCTGCGCGGTTAATTCCGTAGCTGCCCATAGAGTGTGTGCCGTGCGACGTTCCTTCTTAGTCGTCAAGTCGATGTGAGTAATGAAGGCCCCTTTGGTGTTGTAGAAGACTAGTTAATTTTAAGCTCCTCCTTTCTCTTGATTCATCCACGAAATATAGTACATTGCACAACCAGTCATTACAGTCATCTGCCCGATACATTAGCACTACAAAGATGTCGTAACACACTGGAAGAGGGTAACAGCAAACTACTCACGCCAGAATATTTCCGAGGGAAAAACGGTCGCTTAGTACTACACTTCGTCTTCACTCGGGTAAAAAGAGTGGAAAAGCTAGTCATAAAATAAGAGACATTGCTCTCAAAATCTATATCTGCGTCTATATTCTATATATCCATTTACTGCTAATTGCGGGTGTACTTAGTGATCTGCACTGAGTTACGCTCTTCCTCGGTCTAGTCACTAATAATCTGCACTAAGACAACTGGCGGTATGTGCTCCAATTTTTCTCAGCCTTCCGTAATTGTACTTCTTAGAATATACTTGTGAGGAATTAATACGTTGTCTGATTACTCTTCGGGCGTGACTTCTCGGAATTCTAAAAGTTAACTTCTCAACGAGGCACATCGCGTCTTGTGTAGCATCGCTCAGTAAAGTCTGATGAGGATCCTATCACCTTGAGGCTCTACAGTCTAAAACGCGAAACTTGGTACGAAAAATGTATATACTTTCTCAATAACTATTTTTATGTGGTCGTCGCACATGACATATACACCTGCAGATTTAACAATTATGTTACCAACGAATGCTCCAGTCGTAAAGCAGGAATATAGTTTGGACCGTCTGCCCATTTGTATTCAATACGCTAAATTTTTTCTTGGAGTGTCAACTCTATATACGTGCACCAGATTTCTGTCATAGAATTTCCTTCATTTCACTACAGTTTTGTATGGTTTTGAGAGCCAATTGTCGGTAGCTGTACCATGCGTCTATTACGTATGACTCTCTTCATTTTACTCCAGTAATGGTGTAACGACTTGCAATAGATTATTAAATTTTGTGTTAAGCTAAATCCTAACCACGCCTTCTTTTGACTTGGGTGATTTTATCACTGGAAACTGAGAACAGTTACTAGCCGGTTGGAGTGGTCGAGCGGTTCTAGGCGCTACAGTCTGGAACCGTGCGACCGCTACGCTCGCACGTTCGGATCCTGCCTCGGGCATGGATGTGTGTGATGTCCTTAGCTTAGTTAGGCTAAAGTAGTTCTAAGTTCTAGGGGACTGATGTCTTCAGAAGTTAAGTCCCATAGTGCTCAGAGCAATTTGAACCCTTTTGAACAATTACTGAAAAAGCAAGAATAAATACCTTTTATTGTTATGAACTTTTCTACCCACATTCAATAATGGATATTGTACTTCTAAGATATCCTTTACGTAAAGTGAAAATGTCGTGATGTTAAGAAATATTAATCTGATATTATAGACATATATTTTTGCTACAAAAAATTATCTATGGTGTGGATAGTAAATAGTTCTCTTTCTGACTCGAAATAAACTGAAATTCATTTAATTCTGAAATATTACTTCGAAAGGCTAAAGTGAAAGTTAATGGAAACTTCTGCTAGTGTGGTTTTACGTAAAAATAAATATTCAACACTCAGAGATTACTGTGCTGTGTTAACTAAAAATGTGACTTCATAAGTAGTTTTAAAATGCAGATTGTTTAGAATATAGAGCGCGAGAAATGAAAGAAAACTAATTTTAAGATACTTTAGGATTTAAATTAAAATCCCACACAAGCTTCCACTCATACAAAGCATTGGCGTCATTGACGTAAATGGTAAAGAGAGGAAAGGTTTCTGTTTTAAAAAAATGAATAAATAAACAAAAATTTAACATTGATAATTATTATTTAATTGAAAATCAACTTAGATGAACAGTCAGCAAGCCACTATACATCGAAAAGCATACAGAGCCGCGAAGGCAAGACAAGAGGTAAACAACGAGATCAAAAAGACAAGCAATAAGAGAGAAATAACATGGCGTCTTTACTTTACATAGTAGTTCATGGAATCTTCATACGTCACCGATAAATGTAAAGTTTTAATGTACTACTTGTGATAAATAATCTTTGTTCAGTGTGTATCACTACAGAACTACTTTTGTCTCAAATTAGAGGCGTCACAGTGTGCAGATTGTATGAGACTTAGACACATAATCATTCTCGATCTTCTGTAAAACCACAATTCATACGTTTCGATTATTACATTTTCCGCTTTTCTCAGAGACATTTATTCAGTTGAACTTAGAGAAATAGTCTAGATCGCGTATATCACATTTATTTGGCGACCAGTTTCAGTACAAAATCGGACTATCTTCAGATCTTCTCAGGAACATATAGTGCTATAAGTGTAGAGAGACGTACAGACAATATATAAACAAATCAATAAAAATAAAAGGAAGTTATACCCAGTGTTGAGGCGTGGAGGCGGATTCACAGAGCAGGAGCTGCAGAAGTCTCCAGGTACTAGCAACTGCTGGACAACCAACGATGTGAAGTGGCTTAACAGCGGAAGCTCTGCCCGCGTGTCGTCTCCAAACGTCATTAGTCGTAATCAGTAGAGTGAGTGGTTATTGAATACATGACGAAAAAGTTTAGTCAATAACTCAAAAAAAGGCTATCTATTTATGGTACTGGTTGTAAGATTAACCACTATTATTCGCAAAGAATTAAATCATTAAACAGCAAACAATAAAAAGTTGGTGACTTTCACTGTCCTCTGCGGGTTAGTATGTATGTATAAGGCGTTACTGGTTACTCAACAATGTGTGTAACATGTCTACAAAATTTTTGATGACAGCTTGCTTATGGTACCTTATTACAATATCAGCTTAAGTAGTTTATAGTGTAAAATATAACATAGTAAAACGAAATTTAACATAAAATAAGAAGGCAGTACACCGATATTATACTGCTCTCTACAGGGCCATTTGCACGTACAGGACTCTGGTGGCTACTTAGCAACGTGCAGCTTCGATTGCTGTCATAGATGTTATAATATAAGGGAATATGTCTACCTGGTTGCTCTGAAATACTGCTCTGGCTGAAGAACAGAAATAATTGTAAAAGCCTATTTTGCTGTTGTGTAATGTTATTGAGTTGCTTGTTTTGGGTTTACGCAGTATAAATATAATGTAATAAAAAGTAATTTAAGATGAAATGAGGTGCCAGTTACATGGTTATTCACATTGCCTTCGATGGGACTATATGGATATGGAGCACGCTGCTTGTTTCTTAGCAGCACAGCACATCGATAACTGTCAAAGATGTTGCAATTTAATGAAGGACGTCTAGATGTTTGCTAATGGAAGTAGAAGAACTCTGAGTGCGGCGTGTAAGTTACCGATTTCTAATTGAATGCCATTTCACGTTTTGATTATTATCATCACAAATATAACATCGGTTAATCTTATTGCCATTATAATAAATACGAGATACCATTTTTAAATTAGAAATTAAAGCTTTTGCCTTGCATTCAACAAACATTAATTCTGTTTGCTATGAATGATGTGTGGAGAGGACAAGGGGACGGAGTTTCGCTATTTAACTAGACTACATCGCTGTATTTCCTCTTGTTGACAGCGTCTGGAGACTTCTGCAGCTCCTGCTTCGTGAATCTGTCTCCACACGTGAACTTTGTATACAATTCCGTTTTATTGTTATTATATTGCTTACATATTATCCGTATGTCTCTCTGCATTTATAGTACTATGTGTTCCACAGTACGGTCTGAAGATGGTCCGCCTTTAGACTGAAACCGCTCCACCACCAATAAATGTGATGTGTGCGATATAAACTGTTTTTCTAAGTACAGCTGTGAAATTAATCGATGTTTTCCCCCACTGATTCACTTGCATGTCGTTGTTCTCCAGACGAATTTCTCGGAAATTCCGTAACTCATGTCCTGCCGTGCTCTCCCTTCCAGTGCTTGTTTTACACTGCTTCGTCTCCTCGATGATACTCTGGAGTACCTCCACATGATTTACGTTATTTGCCTACCTAATCGTCAGTTTGTGACTGAACAAGGTGCCCTAAACTCTTATATTCTCTTTCCTCCCGTTTTTCATACAGTCTTTTCGCATATTCGTAGAAATTTCTTATAGAAATTATGGTCTGCTTTTGATAGTAGAAGGCTTATTTATAAGCGTAATATTTGCCTCTGCTAATTAGCTCCCTAACTTTTCTTGCTTCGTTCTTTATACGTTAACTTGCTTCTAAGTGAGCAGAATTCTTTTACTTCGTCTGCTACCTGGACTCCATAATGATGTCAACTTTATCGGTAACCTCCATTTCCCCTACCCCTTGTACTTTTTGACTTTTTTTGATTTACTTTTAGTCCACATTATGTTTCATTATCCTGCTCATCTATTTCAAGACATTCTGCGATTCTTCCTAAGATTCTGACGTTTACTAATGTATTCAGCGGTTCTTATCATTGATGTCCTTCACTCTGTTTTTCTAACGCCACTCTTCAACTCATAATTTAATTTCTATCATTGTCGATGTATAGAGAGAATAATAGGTAGGAGAAACTGCATCCCTGCTATACGCGTTTTTCATTAGGAACACTTCTCTCTTCATATTCCATTCCCATTGTTTTTTCCTCTTCCTTCTTGTTCATACTACATTATTCGTCTTTTCGTTTAGCTTACGCCGGTTTTCGCAGAGTTTCAAGGAACCTGTACCACTGCCACTGTGGAACGCTTTTTATACATCAAGATTCTATAAAATATTCTGAGTTTATGTTAAGTCTTCCCTCCATAATTAATCGCAACGTCAGAACTGCCTTTGTGGTGGTTTTATGTTTCCTAAAGCCAATCTGATCGTCGCCGAACCGTTTCACAGTTTTATTTTCTAGTCTTATGTATATTATTCTTGTGACAAACTTGGATGCTAGGGCCGTTGTAATAGATAATCGTTTGTAAACCACTTTCCCCCAGTGATAAAAGAAATTTCGATGGAATCTTCTCTGAGGGATAAGGGTGGAAAAAGCTAGATAAGTCACCATTTTTTTCGAAACTGAGTTGGTGCTATATCTCGATTAATCCTGACCATACGCATCTCCTGTGAAGCTAAGACTGAAAAGACAGCCACGTGGGTCCAGAGAAACTGGAGAGCAAGGTTTTACTGTAAGGGAAAAGAACCAGGAAGTCACTTTTTATGGGGAAAGACGCAGGCAAGTCAGTGGTGACCCATCTGTTCAAGAGATGATAGACCTCACTCCATTCTGGTGCTGTCGCTCCCGCCAATAAATGGCAGCCAAAGACATCATAGACTTTGCGAAACCGTTTATTCCTGCAGAACATATCAGTCAATTCCGTTCACTTTAAGGGGTGACTTTCGATGTGTTCTTCCACTATCCATGTCCTTGTAACAGGCGCATCATCTTTTCACGTTCATCTTGAATGCATTTCTCAAAACGGAGTAAACTGACATTATTCCTTGCTCATTTAATCACTCGTCCCTTGGACGAGGATGCAGAAGAGCCCTGTACATGGTATCCCTGGAGGAATAAATATTCAGGTATATGACGAGAATGGGTAATCGAAGCTAAAAAGTAAAGCAAAAACATGGTATCTAAAATGCATACCTTAAGAGCTCTGAGCACTTGTTTAGTGGAAGAAATGTTTCACATAGCTCTTATGATATGCGCTTTGGAGCCCATGTTCACTGGTCATTTTTTCCTTGTCGAGGCCCGTACTAACTCCTCTAAAAATATGGGAAGCAACGACCTTGCAGTGGAAGAGGTTTCTCTTATAGTATCGAAGATGAACTAGTGTTCACAGTTCTTAAAATATGTATTTTGGAACCCATGTTACCTGGACAATTTGCTTAGAATGGTCGGTCGTGTCATATCCATGCATGAGTATATTTCGTCGTGACTCTGCTGGTGATCGAAATGAAAGCTTAACAATCTTCCCCTTCATTCATTAGGTAACTTGAATCAAATTCATGGCCCGAACAGGTGGAAATTACATATACCGTCTGCGGCCATTCGTACTTAGGGTGTGATAAAAATGTTGAACTGTGGAACGCAAAGGTACTAATGGAAACAACCAAAGATTTCAAGCAAATGATTGAAGTATCCAGTTGTAAGCCATCTACTTTCGCTGTGATCAGTGTTGATCGAGAAATGGAAAATATTGTTGTTGTTGTTGTTGTTGTGGTCTTCAGACCTGACACTGGTTTGATGCATCTCTCCATGCTACTCTAACCTGTGCAAGCTTCTTCATCTCCCAGTACCTACTACAACCTACATCCTTCTGAATCTGCTTGATGTATTCATCTCTTGGTCTCCCTCTACGATTTTTATCCTCCACGCTGCCCTCCAATACTAAATTGGTGATCCCTTGATGCCTCAGAACATGTCCTACCAACCGATCCCTTCTTCTGGTCAAGTTGTGCCACAAACTTCTCTTCTCCCCAATCCTATTCAGTACTTCCTCATTAGTTATGCGATGTACCCATCTAATCTTCAGCATTCTACTGTAGCACCACATTTCGAAGGCTTCTATTCTCTTCTTGTCCAAACTATTTATCGTTCATGTTTCACTTCCATACATGGCTACACTCCATACAAATACTTTCAGAAAAGGCTTCCTGACACTTAAATCTATACTTGATGTTAACAAATTTCTCTTCTTCAGAAACAGTTTCCTTGCCATTGCCAGTCTACATTTTATATCCTCTCTACTTCGACCATCATCAGTTATTTTGCTCCCCAAATAGGAAAACTCCTTTACTACTTTAAGTGTCTCATTTCCTAATCTAATTCCCTCAGCATCACCCGACTTAATTCGACTACATTCCATTATCCTCGTTTTGCTTTTGTTGATGTTCATCTTATATACTCCTCTCCGGACACTGTCCATTCCATTCAACTGCTCTTCCAAGTCCTTTGCTGCCTCTGACAAAATTACAATGTCATCGGCGAACCTCAAAGTTTTTATTTCTTCTCTTTGAATTTTAATACCTACTCCGAATTTTTCCTTTGTTTCCTTTACTGCTTGCTCAGTATACAGATTGAATAACATCGGTAAGAGGCTACAACCCTGTCTCACTCCCTTCCCAACCACTGCTTCCCTTTCATGTCCCTCGACTCTTATAACTGCAATCTGGTTTCTGTACAAATTGTAAATAGCCTTTCGCTCCCTGTATTTTATCCCTGCATCCTTTAGAATTTGAAAGAGAGTATTCCAATCAACATTGTCAAAAGCTTTCTCTACGTCTACAAATGCTAGAAACGTAGGTTTGCCTTTCCTTAATCTTTCTTCTAAGATAAGTCGTAAGGTCAGTATTGCCTCACGTCTTCCAGTACTTCTATAGACTCAAAATATTATGGGACTGAATGTACGCTACAAAATGTCCTTTTAAAACTCAACCATTGAGACAACATCATCTGATTAGAGTCATCGTCGTATGCTGAAGCTTGAAAAGACTAATCACGAAGGAATGCAAACTGACATCATAAGGACGCCATGACAACGTCAGTCAATGGATGGACTGTTTGAAGTGCCCATACCAGCTTATAGTGATGTACTTAACTTCAGAAATCCTTCGTTGTCCAGTTATCTTACGTTATCTTTATCTTACGTTCTCTGTTACGTAACTAGAACAATTCCGGTCTTTATTCTACATCTCCTTCCAATATCCAGGCTATAAGATAAAGATTTTCAGAGCCCAATTAAGCTTTTACCATCCTGGTACTGCGATGTTCTTCACCCAGTTGCCCCACAGCCAAATGGTATACGTGGTGTGAGTACAGTCGCTGTAATATCACAATCAGAAATTCATTTAGTGATAATTATTGTGGACTTAGCTGGTCTGTTTCGCTTGAGTTACCTGTTTCGTATACCGTATAGACGGACGTTTGACAGTATTTTTGGAAATTATGTTCTTTCTAGGTACACTGTTGGTACCATTAACGAAATTGCCATATTCGAAGCACCAAAGATGACTAATTTATGAAATGTTGCATGTTCTTTCATATTGATGTAATCGGAGCTGAAACATTGAAATCAGATTTTCTAGAGTTTCGTAAAAATTAACTCACCTAATTATTTCCCGTGACCCTTCATCTATACCTTCTGCTTGTTTAGTCGCAAGTCTTCCAAAGTTGAATCAAATTGTGATCTAATAAGGTACATCCACATAATTTCAAAGTAGATATTTATTGGGTCTTTCTTCTCGTTAACAGACGACTCCACCTCGTCGAGGCCATCGACGTATTCTTTCCACCAATCGGCCCTCTGTTCTCTCCTCTACTTTTGACAGTAGACTGCCTATGTGTAGGAAAGAGCGGTGCAGAACGAATTTCACTTTCGCTTTATTTTTCCAGGAACAGTAGGTGCTGACGCCGCAGATGTTGCGTTCTACGGACAGTCTATTTATATACGTAATGCCCAGCCGCTGCTAACTGCAATTCAGCTCGAGAGAGGAAAGGAACCTTGTGAAGCAGCGCCCGCGCCACGAGGTGTTTGTCACACCTCAGTCGTGAGTTGCCAGGTACGAAGCGCTTTAGCAACGGACGAAGCTCCTCTTACCCAGCCGCACCGTGGAAAACGTTCAATATAAAGTGCTTTCCATTTCCCAGAATCATCTCCCGCGGTGCACTGTCGACCCAGTCTCATGGTCATATGCCGTCGTACCCCAAAACGAAACCCGCGACCGTTTAGCGGCAAACACATTCACGTCAACGACAACGGTGTCGCTATCTCTCACGGTCCATTTCACTCATACCAGTTGTGCTGTCGTTCACAGCCAAACAGCGGAATGGAGCTACCTTGCCTTCTGTCTCACAGAAAAAAGCTGTCTCAGGACATTTACGGTGACAGTTGAAACATTCGATTGCGTGTTGTCTCGCCAGAGACAATCAGAGTAAGAACATTTCCTGCATTTGGACTGGAGCTTGTTGCGGCTGATTTGCTAACAGTGAAATTGCGAAACTAATTTATGTGCTCTGCATATTGTATACTACCAAGAAACTTTAGTTTCATCACATGTATTAATTACAAACAGGCTTGAGCCCGTAGTCCAGTTTCGAAACCATTTTGTTCTTGATAGAGACAAGAAAAAGAAATGAAATTTCTCTATAGTGTAAACATTTACTGCGATAATTTACATATTTTAAAGTGTGGGATAATGTAGTACAAAAATTATAAATACATTACGATACCAACTGCACCCGAAATTAGACTATACAGGGTCTTCATTTTAAAGTATTCCGTATTTTGCTAGGTCGTAGTGAGGGCCTAAATAGGGGAAAACGTCCAGTATATATGGTTAGATACAGTGGGAATTAGAGAAGTTCTTTGGCAAGTGGAACCAAACTTCTGATCAGGTGAATACAGGGTTATAAATACAAAATCAAATAGGGATAATGCAGGAGTAGGTTTAATAATGAATAAAAAAACAGGAGGGCGGGTAAGCTGCTACATACTGCATAGTATACCCACTGCTGTGGCTATGACAGACACGAAGCCCACGTCTACCACAGTAGTACATGTTTATATGCCAACTAGCACCACAGATGACGAAGAGATTGATGAAATGTATGATGAAATAAAATAAATTATTGAGATAATGAAAGGAGACCAAAATTTAATAGTCATGGGTGACTCCAACTCCATAGTAGGAAAAGGAAGAGAAGGAAATGTAGTAGGTGAATATGGAATTGTGCCAAGGAAAGGAAGAGGAAGACACATGGTATAATTTTGCACAGACCATAACTTAATCATAGCTAACATTTTGTTCAAGAATAAAGGTTGTATACATGGAAGAGGTCTGGAGATACTGGAGGCTTTGAGATAGATTATATAATGATAATACAGAGGAGCCAGGTTTTAAATTGTAAGACATTTCGAAGGGCAGATCTCCAATCTATTGGTTATGAACTGTAGACTAAAACTGAATAAACTGCAAAAATGTAGGAGTTTAAGGAGACGGGACCTGGATAAACTGAAATGTTTCAGAGAGTTTCAGGGAGAGCATTAGGGAAAGATTGACAAGACTGGGGGAAAGAAATACAGCAGAAGATGAATGGGTAGCTTTGAGAGATGGAATAGGGAAGGCAGCTGAGGATCAAGTAGGTAAAAAGACGAGGGCTACTAGAAATCCTTGGATAACAGAAGATATAATGAATTTAATTGATGAAAGGAGAAAATATAACAATGAAGTGAATGAAGCAGACAAAAAGGAACACAAACATCTCAAAAATGAGATCGACAGAAAGTGCGAAATGGCTAAGCAGGTAGGCTATAGGACAAATATAAGGATGTAGAGGCATATATCACTAGGGGTAAGATAGATAAGGTCTACAGAAAAATTAAAGAGATTTTTGGAGAAAAAAGAACCACTTATATGAATATCAAGAGCTCAGATGGAAAACCATTTCTAAGCAATGAAGGGAAAGCAGAAAGCTGGAAGGAGTATATGGAGGGTCTATACAAGGTCGATATTCTTGAGGGCAATATTGTGGAAATTGAATAAAATGTAGATGAAGATGAAGTGGGAGATATCGTACTCCTTGAAAAATTTTACAGTGCACTGAAAGACCTAAGTAGAAACAAGGCTTCGGGAGTAGAACTACTGATAGTCTTGGGAGAGCCAGTCCTGACGAAACTCTAACATCTGATGAGCTAGATGTATGAGACAGGTGAAACACCCTCAGACTTCAAGAAGAATATAATAATTCCAATCCCAAAGAAAGCAGGTACTAAGACATGTGAAAAATACCAATGCATTAGTTTAATAAGTCACAGCTGCAAAATACTAACACGAAGTCTTTACAGACGAATGAAAAAAACAGCTAGAAACCGACCTCGGGGAAGATCAGTTTGGATTCCGTGAAATATTGGAAGACTTGAGGCAATACTGACCCTACGACTTATCCTAGAAGATAGATTAAGGAAAGGCATACCTATGTTTCTAGCATTTCTAGACTAAGAGAAAGCTTTTGACAATGTAGACTGGAATACTCTCTTACAGACTGTGATGGTGGCAGAGGTCAAGTACAGGTAGCGAAAGGCTATTTACAATTTGTACAGAAACTAGGTGGTAGTTATAAGAGTCGAAGGGAATGAATAGGGAAGCTGTCGATGGGAAGGGAGCGAAACAGGCTTGTAGCCTATCCCCGATGATATTCAATCTGTATATTGAGCAAGCAGTAAAAGAAACGAAAGAAAAATTCGGAGAAGGAATTAAAATCCATGGAGAAAAAATAAAAACTTTTAGGTTTGCCGACGACATTGTAATTCTGTCAGAGACAGCAAAGGACCTGGAAGAGCAGTTGAACGGAATGGACAGTGCCTTGAAAGGAGGATATATGATGACCATCAACAAAAGCAAAACGAGTAAACTGGAATGTAGTCGAATTAAATCGGATGATGCTGAGAGAATTAGATTAGGAAAGGATACTCTTAATGTAGTAAAAGAGTTTTGCTATTTGTGGAGCAAAATAACTGTTGATGGTCAAAGTAGAGAGGATATAAAATGTAGACTGACAATGAGAAGGAAAGCGTTTCTGAAGAAGAGAAATTTGTTAACATCTATTATAGATTTAAGTATCAGGAATCCGTTTCTGAAAGTATTTGTATGGAGTGTAGCCATGTATGGAAGTGAAACATGAACGAAATAGTATGGACAAGAAGAGAATAGAAGCTTTCAAAATGTGGTGCTACAGAATAATGCTGAAGATTAGATGGGTAGATCGCACAACTAATGATGAGGCATTGAATAGAATTCAGGACAAGAGATATTTGTTGCACAGCTTGACTAGAAGAAGGGATCGGTTGGTAGAACATGTTCTGAGGCATCAAGGGATCACTAATTCAGCACTGGATGGCAGCGTGGAGGGTAAAAATCGTAGAGGGAGACCAAGAGATGAATACACTAAGCATATTCATAATGATGTAGGTTGCTGTAGGTACTGGGAGATGAAGAAGCTTGCACAGGATAGAGTAGCATGGAGAGCTGCATCGAACCAGTCTCTGGACTGAAGACCACAACAACAACTACAACATATATGGTCTGTAAAATGCATACCTAAGACCGGTGAACATATGTTTATGTTCGCTTCTGTGAAACACTTTTTCTACTGAACACTAGCTGCTGTCACAAACAACTAAGAGCTGCAGTAATGATATGTTGACATATTCCTCTATTGTTGTCGGTGGATACAGCATATTCTAAACATCCGTTAGTATTGTTATTGTAAACCGTATTCACAGTTCTGGGTAGTTGTAGCACATGCCTTAGGCCTAATGACACCAGTTTGTGTTATGGTAAGTTTGTAACATGATTTTACATTGTAGTTTTATCGTTGCGCTTTCTAGGAAAATGGGAGTTCATTATCCCACACAGGAAACAGCGAACATGATCTTCTGTTGTGGTCTGTTAATCGAATCAACCGTTGAACCAATGTTCTGTACGCGCAAAAACACTCAGAATGCAAGAGCACCATCAGACCAGTTATTCAAGGCATCTTTTTCATTTGTTTACTGCATTCTGTAGATCGTCCGTAATATCGAAGAGCTTGCAATAGAAGATATTTCTTTCAAAGTAGTGAAGAGTAAACATCTCGTAGCTCTTAAGATATGCATATTAAAGCCCATATTTATTGGACTTTCTTGTTATTTTGATAGCCCCTACATTCTACCACCTCTCAAATATGTAGCACGTGTATTTCATGTAGCACGTGAAGCGTGTTCGTTAGTTTAGACAGTTGGAGAACAGGATTTTTGCACATACAATACTGCTGGACAATGCTGCTGATCAGCTCTCCTTGAAGATTGGAGACCTGAAGACCTGTATTGCGATGAAAGAAATGTAAACTGAAATTGAATGAAAAAAAAAATCGATTGATATCTCACATCCTGAAGAACCAATGAGTCGTGGACTTAGTAACGGAGGCAAACGTGGAAGGTATAAGCCGGAGAGGAACGGCAAAGCTTGACGACGGTAAGCAAGGTCAAACGGACGTGGTAGTTATGCGTAAAGGGGGTAAACAGAAGTATAGAATCACCTTGAGAAACGAATGCTTAAACGTAACTGCAAGTGATAGCCAGAACTGTAGGTGCGCTGTTGACTAATAATGGCACCGATGCATTGTGCGCAAAACACAATACGTTGCGTCAGTAGTGCTCAAACAGTGTTCTGTACAATAGTGTGTGAATCATGTCTGCGCTAAGAGCTTTCGAACTTGGACAGATTGTTGGTTTTCTTGTGGTGGGGTGGTTCCGCAGCCAAGGAAACCGAAGCGAAGAAGATTTGTACTACATACGGGGAAAGTGAAGAAACAACATCGCGGACGAAAATGAGTGTTGTGTGATAATGATGGAAAGTCGTTGAAGAGGACCGTTCATGGCGCTTCATTGCGGAACCACGCTGCTGCTACGGCCGCAGGTTCGAAACCTGCCTCGGGCATGGATGTGTGTGATGTCCCTAGGTTAGTTTAAGTAGTTCTAAGTCTAGGGGACTGATGACCTGAGATGCTAAGTCCCATAGTGCCTAGAGCTATGTGAACCATTTGAAGAGGACCGTGATGAAAAATAAGAGACAACAGCGGCCAAGTTACTGAAGAACTGTATGTCGCATTCACGAACCCTGTCAGCACCAAACCACCATGAAGGGAGCTCCAGAAGTAGGTAATTGCAAAGCGATATTGCATTCATAAACCACTCATCCGTGCCAATGCTCGTTATAGGTGGTGCCACAGTCATAATACCTGGATCATGGAGCAATGGAAGAAAGTCACTTCGACAGATTAGTTTTTTTCATACTGTTTCCAACTTCTGGTCGAGTTTACGCACCAACTGCGAAACAGGACGGTGTCGTAGGCAGCTGCAGGTTGTATTCCATGGGGCGCCATGGCTACTGTGCAACGTCGCCTTATTTCCAAGGATTATGTGAGCATTTTGGCCCTTCAGCTTAGCCCATAGTACAATGTTTGCTCAATAATGGTGATTCTGTGTTTCAAGACTACAGGGCACCTGTCCACACAACTTGCATCGCCCAGAGCTCGTTTTCTGAGCATCTCCCCTGGTGGCCACAGTCACCAGATCTCAGTATTGTACACCCTTTGTAGCCTTTATCAGAACTTGTACATCCTCTGTACGTGCCTTAAACTTTCTTTCCGCCATTATTCACTGTACTGGGGCACTTTCTGTGTTCTGAAATATCTTTGATGTTACGTATCTGGAAGGTTTTACCCTCCGTTATCTCAGCAACTGAGATCTAATTATAAGGAATTGTACCAGAAGCAACATTTTTTGATAAATCTTCAACATGCAGCTGCCTTGAAACCTCATACTTCCGTAACACGCAAGCTATAATCTGAAAACATCCAACAATACGACCATTCCCATGATTTTACTTGAATTAATAGTCCCGAAAAGCAACACATTTCCGAGAGATTCTCAAAGTACAGGTGATTCTAAACAACGTCTAGTCACAGGTATAAGTTACATTATACAACAGCCGGGCGTAGTGACCGAGCGGTTCTACGGTCGCAGGTTCGAATCCTGCCTCGGGCGTGGATGTGTGTGCTGTCCTTAGGCTAGTTAGGTTTAAGTAGTTCTACGTTCTAGGGGACTGATGACCTCAGATGTTAAGTCCCATAGTGCTCAAACCCATTTTCAACAGTATACAACCCACCAAATACCGTTTTCTTCAAAATTCTGCCTGTGACGTAGAACGCAGTTCTGTTTCAGTTAGCTACAGTCCTTTCTATGAAACAAAAATTTGGTCTTGTCAGTTTTTTAACCCAACGAAATGCTATGGAAGGTGAAATCCCACGTTGTGACGCCACAAAAATTCAACCGCTCCAAGTCCACGAACTTCTTCACGTCCTGTGTGAGGACGGCTGAAGAGAGAAAAGGCATCCTCATTTCAGGCAAGGTCCTTTTTTTCACATCCGTTGTGATAAAAGGTACTTTCCAAGTGTATCGGCTGTGTCACTGCCTAGAAATCACAAACTTTCCCTGTGCTCCACCAAATATGGGTCCAACTTATCACGACATACACTTCGCTTCAGCAGTCTCAATACTAATGCGTTGCTGATGGTAAATGTGTTGTCCGCACCCAGCCGGTTCGGATAGTTCCCTTGTCACACTTTCGCTGTATCTAAACTCGCCACGTTCCGTAGACATGTATTGACTTCGTTGGGAACACAACGTCTTGTGGAAGTAAAGTACTAAGTCTTAAGAAACTGAATATAATAACTTTCCGTATTTACACTTCTTTTTTAATATCTTATGGTCCCTTTTTTCGAGTAATTGCAAAACGAAATATTTTGATCAATTATATAGCATTAAACTATTATGTATTGCCGTAAAAATATTTTGGAAACTAAAGTCACTTGTATTCTGTTATTAACCTAAAGAAAGACTATTAAAACTGCTGCACAGAGCTCGCCCTTCTACCCCCGGCGCCGTCTCTTCGATACAGAGCCACTGACCAACGTCTGCATCTGCGTACTCAGCAGGTGATCGTACAGTTTGTGGCGGAGGGTGCTTCACGTCCCACTGTTTCTTTCCATTTCCCTGCTCCAGTCGCGAATGGTACTCAACATCAATTGTAGTCTTGCTTCAATTTGTTGTGAGATACCTGTAGGAGAAAACAATATTTAGATTCATTATTCTATGAACGTACAGCTTCGTAATTTTTTATTAAAGTGCACCATGATGCACAACACATCTACCGCATCGCCTGAAACTGGAGTCGGACAAGCATGTACGTGGCAATTTGTTCTTTGCGTAAGAACACGTGAAAAACATGGTGCTCCTCTTTGAATATTCTTTGAGTTCGCTTTCGATCATACCTTTTAAGGGAGCCAGATTGAGGGATAATACTCAGTGATATGAAGAAAGTGAGATTTCTTCCAATGAATGTGGCGTCAGCTTTTCCTACTTTTAGCTTTAGATGGTAGTTCGCATCGTGCATAGTCTCCGAAATATTTTATGGATAAAACTCTTTCCACTCGTTACTTGGCAGTCGTGTAATCCAAAAAAAGTCCCTTTCCGACTAAGTAAGAGAAATTCGATAGATTTTATAGTGGTTCATGGAAGAGACAGCGCTGTGTTGAGCAGTGATTGAACATTTAATTGTAGTAACAAATGTGACTTTTGTCCCTGGATCACGCATGGAATTTCGTCGTGAGTTCATTGAAACGTATGACAACATTAATTCTCTAGAAGTCATTAAAACAGTAACTGATTGAAGATGCATCTCTTGTACATATCCATCACAATATACATAAAAGACATTTAACACTGTCATCAGCTGACAGGCTATTAATAAAGTAGAATAAGTCGTGCCAGAAGTGGCGTCAAACTAACATTAACTCTGTATTAATTTCGCAAAGCACGGAGACCTTAACATCGACTTAAATTTTGTTAAATATAAGGTGCATTTATAATGATTAAGATTAGTGAAACTGCAACTCTTGTCTAATCAATAAAATTTTAATATCAAAGGGGCTGTTTATTCACTAAGATCTCGCCGCTCGTTTGCTATATTTAACAACATGCATGGAGTTTAAGCGGTCACCGCAACTTCATATTTAGAGGTACTGGCCTAGCGAATAGTGCCTACAGTTGGCAATAGCACTGTCAATCCGCAGTGCCTATTGAAAAAACTCTATTACTTACTAATTGTGTAGTTATATCTCCAGTTTCTGCCGGAAATATTAGACCATAGAAATATCTCGTAATATAGGAAGTCACCAAAACATAAACATTACTCGGATATTCAAATAAAGCTCCTTCAGCCAAAGTTTTAACTCATCAGACAAAATATTGCTGGGCCACAGTTGCATATCTAAAGCACTCAAAAGATAATCAGGACTGAGTAACTGCACAGGCCTTCTCTACATAAACACTGCAATGATATTAGGTAAACACGTCACTCCCGCCATGTGTCGACACAAACAAAACCACAGTCCGAATAGATAGAACACTACCTGTTCGTTCTAAACATTACAGACACTCAAAAGATAATCAGGACTGAGTAATTGCACAGGCCTTCTCTACATAAGCACTGAAATGATAATAGATAAACACGTCACTCCCGCCATGTGTCGAAACGAACAAAACGACAGTCCAAATAGATAGAACACTACCTGTTAGTTCTAAACACTACAGACAAAAATCTTTCGATTAACAAACGGAATTCACAATTATGCGGACGTTTATGAAATACACTGACCAAATGACAAAGCCAGACAGAGCAGTAATCCCACGTCCGAGAAATCAGCCTCATACAAGCTACCGACAGCATGTGTCCGCAGAACCAACGTGATCCCACGGGCGCAGCCGACGATCAACAAGCAGTTCTTGTCGCGCCAAGAAAGCCCCGCTTTTCGGAGGACACTTCCAGGAACGAGCTCCATCAGCTCCGTCGCACGTCTCTTCTCAGAGGCATATCTCACTGCCTCGGTGCACCCATCGGCTACATGCGGCATTTAAATCGCCGCAGGTGTGTGACGTCTCTTGACGGCACAGATTTGCTAACATTGGGGGTCAGCTTTCAGTCACTGGACTATGGGAAAATCCTCTGTGGGTATTCTCCAATTCGCTTCACTTTTCTAGTGTTACGACTTTAATTTCACTACTTATTAAGTGAATAATGGAAAAGGCGAAAGCTGTTTGTGGATACACAGTGTGAGGAAAAAGTCTAGATGCATCTCTATTAAAAAGTCGAACATTTTGAGGAATGATAACGGCCTTTCGTACAGTGTGTCTGTAGGTGGGGCGCAATTTATAGAAGCTATGGCGACATAGTGGCCATCTTGAAATCAGCCGAATTTTGGCTAACCAGTTTCATACAGGATCATGTGGCTCTCTGATTAGCCGTCTTATCAGGCATACACGTGTGAAATGTGTTTAAAGATATCTTTATTTGGGTAGGAGTTACGACCTCTCAAAGTTTAGGACGCTTGTCAGATTCGGCATTACAGCATATGATGAGTATGAGCTCCATTGAGATGGACCCAGATTTGCGCTCTTCTTCTTGATGTTGAAGTTCTTTTGCCAGTGTTTGTTTTAACAACAAGATATGTTTTTAGTAGGGTCCGCCAGTTGCAAAACACAATTTAGTATCTGTCCCAGACATGTTTCACTGCAGTTGCAGCATCATCAGTGGTTGTCTATTATTATAGCTGTTAAACGTAAGGGATGTTCTTTACTGCTCAAATACTTACGAATATTATTTTCAAAATTGTAATTGCAGATTTTTGAAGAGCACATAAAATTGTGCATTCATACATTCTTACCAGATGGTGTGGTTTTACTGCTGTATTACGTTTTTACAGAGACTGTTTTGACTGTTTTTCTTTACAGTTTGCCACCTGCATCATTTTTCTTAATCACATTGAAAATAAAATATTTGAAACAGCAGTAGGACCCAAAAAATACCGGATAATATATTGGTATCGTTATGTAGGTGACGTCATATGCCTTCTAGATGAAACACACAGTCACATCCAACAACTCCATAGTGATATGAACAAAGTCTATCCAATAATAAAATTCTCTTAGCAAAAGAAAACAACAAAATGTTAAATTTCCTTGACCTCACAATACACAGACACAACAACCAACACCGGTTCTCCATATTCAGAAAAGTAACCACCACCCACACACCCATTCAAAAATATTCCAGTCACCTGACTACACACAAACTAGCCGATTTCCAATAAACTCCACTCACTGAAGTCAACAATAACAATGAAATATAGACAATCAACCAAATAACTGTAGAGAACGGATATGACACAAACACTACAGATAAACTGAACCACAAAATTAAAACAAAATTAAAAAAGACACCCAACCCACAAAAGCCATCTCACCAACTTACAAACACACAGACCACACAAACGGACACACATGATCAAGAAACACTCACAACAATAAACTAATGGTTCACTGTCACCTACAACGACAAAGCAGCCCATTGAATAGGCAACATACTAAAGAACCAAAGGCTAAAAATAGCCTACAGGACAGACAACTCAACACAGAGAAAACTAAGGACAGGCTACACAAGCACAGGAAAACACAACACATTTGCTATTTACCAACTAACGTGTCAGCACTGCATTTCAGTTTACATTGGACAGACAAGCAGAGACGTTAATACCAGAAGAGCATTAAAAAGTAACAGCTGTCATTCCACATTTGCTGATTACCTTGTGGACAATAAACATAGCCCAACAGACATCAACACTGACTTGAAAATTCTCAAATGCAGCAACAGCCCCCGATAATAACTAGCAATTGAAGAAAAGTATCAGATACAAAAAGCCTTAGTTGAAGGAAAACAATTAATAAATGAATATACAACTCTCTGCAGTGGAACTCTGCTCTGAACCCTCAAAGAATTATAAGGTAAAACCAACCTGTAGAACTCCCCTCCCCCCCCCCCCCCCCAAACACATACACACAGAAACATACAACACACACATACACACACACATAAAGCTAAAAATAAATAAATATAATAATAATAATAATGATAAATCCTAAAAACCTACTCTCTCTCTCTCCCTATTCTCCCCTCTTTCTTTTCACACGCACACACACACACACACACACACACACACACACACACACACACACACACATACCTCTCTGAAAAATTCAAAACAACCGCCAATAACAGCTTCAACTGTTTCAGTGCCTGCCATCTTGTTTCCATGACCTCTACTGTTCCACTATCTTGTTATTACAGTTGGTAAACAGTGCCAGTTACAGGGACAGTGGCAACAACTCAGTACATAGAACTTGACTAAGAGGAAAATGTTGCAAAAAGAGATTGTAAGTGAAACATAATGTAAATAGACGCACACACACACACACACACACACACACACACACACACACACACACACACACAAGCTTTCACATGAATTGTTAATCTCAGGCATAGCCATAATAGTTTAGGAATCGTAATTTTCGCGTAAATGTTTTGCCTACAGTAAGTTGTAGATAGTACAAAGTGACAAACTGTAAAGAAAAACAGTCACTCTAAGAACTCAATACAGCAGGAAAACCACACCATCTTGTAAGAATACATGAATACACATTTTTATGTGCTCTTCAAAAAGCTGTAATTACGATTTAGAAGCTAATATTTATACGTATTCAGACAGTAAAAAACCCACTGATGATGCTGCAACTGCAGTGAAACATGTCTGGGACGGAAAACGAAATTGTGCTTTGCTAAAGGCGGACCCAATTCAAAACATATGTTATGTGGGCTCTTCGTTGCCACTCCTACTGTACACGTCGCATTATTTATGGGTCAGCGAAGGACATGCCTTCTCAATACACCCTACACTGTTGATTGTTACCTCATAGATATATGATCTCAAAGTCCCCATATATGAAAGTCAAGAAGTGTAAGATCAAGGGACCATTGTGGCCATTCGATAGGACCCCTCCCACGTATTCAGTGACCTCCAAACCGTTCATCCAGAAGCCAGACGACTTCAGTAGATAGTGGAAAGGTGCACAGTCTTGTTGGTGAGAAATAACTCTGATGACTCAACAGGTTGCGAATATATTATCACGGAGCGTGTTACGATATCTCTCACGATTCAAAGTTCCATCAATAAACACCAGGAGCCAAGACTCTCTAGCGTCCCAAATCTCACAAAAATATCACTTTTTCACCACCAGCACTTTTACACCCATGACAGGTTTGCATGTGACTAGAAACGTCGATTCTGTTTGTTTACTGTTCCTTGCACTTGTAAATTAGCTTCGTCACTGAATAACATCTGTCGTATGAGGTTTGGATTCCTGTTACACTGCACCTGCCGATCAGGGTCACCTTCGAAGGGATGATGTAACAACTGTAACTTGTGCAGGTGCCATTCATGTGTGTGTGTAACACAAGCAGGAGTGAACGCTGACTGACATCAGATATTGCTGATAACCAGCGCGTATTGCGATGTGGACTTTTCACAAACGATGCCATAATTGCTTTCGCAGTCTCCTTGTCGGCGACTGTTCTTGGACGTCCACTGAATGGATAGTTCAACACAGAAGCTCTTGCACGAAATTTGTCTAATAACTTGGATACTGTCATATGTGAAATGTCATTTCTCTCAGGATGCCAGGCATTGATGTCAGCAGCAATAACTCTGCTACTTCGTACACCACACGATTTCCATACGTTCCTGCTGTGCCTCATTGTCGATACATGTGACAATAAACACAATTGATTTTCACCTTGCAATTTCAAACTCTAACAGGTGTTAAATCCTACGCAAATAAAGGCATCTTAAATCAGATTTCAAGTTAGTGTACCTGAGAAAGAGGCAGCTCAAAATGATTAGTGCCTCCTGACCCCTTCATATTCGAAAGTAGAAAACCAAACCCAAGTTGGTAGATATCAAGATAGCCGCCGTTGTCGTCATAGCCCCTGTAAGTTACACCCTCACCTACTGATACCCCCTACCAGATGCCATTATTATTTCTTACCTCGTTCGACATTTTAGGGGGCTATCCAGACTTTTGCCTCACATAGTACATTGCGAACAGCAACAGTTCTAATAAAATTTCCGATGTTAAATTTATGTTTGGAGAATTATTCTATTAAAGGTGGCGTACTGTGCCTTATTTGTCAATTAAATTTCAGTGTTAGCAATGATCTTGTCTGACATTGCTTATATTGACCACGGGAGACCTTTAGGAGGCAAATGGTCAATGCTTCATTTCTCGTGACACCTGAAAGTTCGAATGACGTGACGTTGGTTCAGGAAAATTCGACGAACAACGCCTCGCGCTATCCATCTTGCAGTAAAGAGGTAATGCTCGTACGGTCTAAGCTACGAGCTTTGTAAAGAAGAGAATCGTTCATTTCACAGTTAGTAACATACTCTTCTATACTCCACTGCATTAAGAACGCACGTTTACCTCCATTACGATAGCGACTTTACGAAGAGATTTTCTGTGATCAAAAGAGAACTGAGAATCGGGTTTTCAGTACGGAAACTCAAACCATGCAAGTCATAAGGTGGGTGCCAAACTTGGTTCCAGAACATCGTCTGTTGGAATCAAGGTAGTCACGTATTGAAGTGGATTGTGCACTTTTGGATGACGACCGTGCAACAGTGGGAAATCGAAATCTATTTCTGACAAACGTTGGATACATTAATGGAAGGAAGACATGAAATGGCTCCTCATACAACAAAAAATTTACATAGGTCAAGAGGTAAGATCCTTTATTTTTGACAACGTTATTAGTAATAAAGCTGAGTAAAATTTTAATTTTTGATCTGAATGTGTGCTGATGTGTAACTTCCTGGCAATTTAAACCTGTGTGCCGGACCGAGACTCGAACTCGGGACCTTTGCAAATGTCCCGAGTTCGAGTCTCGGTCTGGTACTTGGTTTTAATCTGCCAGGAAGTTATAGTATTAAAGCAGTTTGTTAAGAAAAACGAGGACGCATAGACCAAAAATTGTGTATAAGTCATTACGTTCCTAAAGGTTGCCATTTGGATACACTTGAAGCGTTTGAAATTTTTCTAATGCAATAAAAATATCAACAGTAGATATTAAACGAGCAAAGAGATTTCCTTATTAAAAAATCACTTCGAAATATCTGCTGACGTGCTATAATATCTCTTCTTCATGTTTCTCTCTTTCTTTTCATTTGTTGGGGTTATATTCTCTGACAACTTCAACTGGCCTGTTAATGAAATTAACACTAATTTAATTCTGGCTGTTGTACCTATATTTGTAAACGTCAGCTACTGGATTGTTATCGGGGATTTTAGTTTAATTGAGATCGTAAATTACCTACACTGGTAATATTTTGCTCCTTTTCACTTTTTGTGAGTATGTTTAATCTTATATTTGCGATTCGGGGTTAGTCTGACTTACAATGTTACGTAGTCAACTGCTGTCTTTGGATCCAAAAATCAGAATGTAGGTACACTAAGATTCTGACGATCTTCCTTTGCCCGCCCATTTGACAGTAATTATATAACAGATCCAAGTGGCTATAGTTCTAGATAGATGTCAGTTTTATTTTATGTTTTTTCCTTCGAATCAAGCAGAGTGACCGATTAGCATAGTACTTTTGTCACGAATGGTTGAAAATGGCATAAGAATCACTCGAGTCTAAATTTAAGCCCTGTAATGTGTTCTGTGTAAGTATTTCAAGTTTAACCTTACACAGGTGTGAAAAGTGGGTAATAAACAGAACATTTGCGAAGAGAAGAAGCGAACAAGGGCTTTTGAAACGTTATTCAACAGAATAATGGGGAAGGTTGGATGGGAGATCGGACAACTAACGAGGAAAAATCGAAGTGAAATGAGCAAAAATAAATTTATACCACATTCACTTAATAGAAGTCTTGAGGCATTAAGAAATAGCAAATATCCTGAGGAAAGGACACTTATAAGGTATAAATTGCAGTGAGAGGCAAGTGCTTGATTGAGGAGTTTTAATTGGATTTAGATTGCAGCAGTTACATACAGATGAAGAAACCTGTACAGAAAAGATGAGCGTGAAAGGCTACATGAAATCAATCTCCAGACCACAAAAACAACAATAACAACATGAAAAACGGTATTCATCAAGCGTAAATCGAAAGACTGTGGAAGTAACGTATGTTTCCTCCGAACACGAGTCTGAATTTCTTTCATGTAGACCTTTCAACTAGAAAAGCAACAATTTGATTCTTGAAGTTGTAGGAGAAACTTACTGCTCAGACTGTACCATTGGCCTGCAGTAAAACCCATGGTAACCTAGTGTGAGCAATCACAGATTGATATTCGGTTGACCCTACGGTTTCAGTGGTTGCTTGAGGCTGGAGAGAACCAGTTTATTGAAAAAATAGTGCTTAAGGCCTGAGACTGTGGAACAGCATATTTGTAACTAAATTCACCGCCTCGGGTAACCGTTTCTTACAGTTCAATTGTTGCTTGTCCGTATCAACAAGTCGCCCTTGTGGAACTCCATAAAAAGAGAGAGAACTGGACCAGACTGCATCGGCATCTGTCCGTCTACACTCTACTGGTACTGTCTTAACTTGAATACAGCTTCAACGAATCGTTTAAAAGATTAGTATGTAAATATTTAATAAAATATAACTGATCACACTCACAATCCTGAATAAAAATTTCTACACGACAGAGAATAACGTTTCTTCAAATATTATTCGCCTTTTGAATCAATAATGCATGCCACTTGCGGGAACAGTGACCACGTTTGCACACAAGTAATCGATGAAGAACGGAAAATGAATAAGTTCTACCACTGGATGTAACTAAATGTTTGAAGCAGCCGGCATAATATTGCACACGAATGACTAAAACGAGACCTTTAGTAAAATTTTAATTTCGGAAACTCATCAGGAAGTGTTGTTCGTGCCAGAGTGGAGTTAATGAGCTTGTGCCAATTAAAATTTGCCAGGAGCAAATTAAAATCAAATGTTTGATGTGAAACAACTAAACGAATTATGATCTCAGTTAATTTTTAATTTTGAGGACAAATACGGTTAAGAGGGATGGGTGTTTTCCCTCATGAAAGACTCATTTAAGACTTAGGCTCATTCTTTGGTCTCGGCTAATTGGGTAGAGCCTTCCTTGACACAGCTCAGATCTCATGTTCACAGACATATAAAAAGACATTCAAAGACAGTGAAAGAGCGAGGGTAGCGCAATTTTCGTTTGTATAGCGTATTACTTTACCAGTCGTCTCTCGGAGAATAGCGGATTATGATAGCCTATCGTGCCACTTAGTATTTTCCCTTCTTCAGTCTCCAAAAGGCACTACTTGTTCGTTTTGTCTAGTTAAAGGATAACATGCATTCGACTTTTAACATTACTATACCAGAGTTAATCTGAAACTGTAATAAACTATGGTATAGTAATGTTAAAAGTCGAGTACATGTTATCCTTTAACTAGACAAAACGACTAAGTAGTGCCTTTTGGAGACTGAAGAAGGGAAAATACTAAGTGGCACGATAGGCTATTATAATCCAAAAATAAGAAACTAATTTTTTAAGAAAATTATACATGGACCAACAGATGTGTTAGATCAGTGATTGATTATGTCTTAGTAATTGATAAGCTACCATGTCAAGTAACGGATGAAACAGTTAATAGAGCACAATTTATAGGATCATACCATTTTTACTAATTTAGAAAACAGACCTTTTACGATGTGGAAGAAAACGACAAGGCAAGTAAGAAACTAACATAGACAAACAGTTTTATAAAGTATACCTGCCTGAAGAGGATAGCATCAAACACCTTTACCATAGCTGATTAAACAAAGAGACAGCAAAATTACAAACTAAAGTTAATATACGAAAAAATTACAAAATCTAAAGAATTTGATATGCAGAATAGCAAGAAAAGCTATGAGGATATCATGAAAGCTTTTAAAGGTAAACCAGATCCATGTATAAAATACTTAAAGAACTCTGCAGCTGGCTATAAGCAGAACTATTAGGAGCAACGAAATACTAGTAAATGTGTAGTAAGAAAAGCACGTCTGGAACATTGGATTTGATTTATTTCTAATATGGAGAATATTATTCACCGGAAACATCAAATGGCAAATAAGGGTATAAAAACTTAAAACACAATTTGAAAAGAGAAGAAGCAAATAAAGAATACCGAAGAAGAAAGTGAATAAATTACTAAAATGGATTATTGTTGGAAGGTACACCACAGAAAATTGAAACTGAACCCCTAGATAAGAACGAATTAGACGAAATACAGTCCGAAGTAAAAACATCTGTCTTCACATCATTTAAGAACAGAAAAGCAATAGATGGTATTAATGCTGAACTCCTAAAATATGGAGGAACGATGCAACATCTACAACTGCTACACCTCTTGAACCAATGTTGAAATAGCACCAGTATCCCCGAGCACTGGGAGATTGCTAGAGTGATACCAGTTTTTAAAAAAGTGGATATAAGCCTGTGCAGTAACTTGAGTGGTATAAATTTCCTGCAATCATCATTCAAGGTACATGCAAAAATTTCAAAAATAGGACTTAACAATATAACGCTAGTTGCACAGTTTATTTACTCTCCACGGCTGGTGCTGCCACCTCCCGTCTCAGAGTGGTTCCTGGGCGTTGACGTCGAACATAGGACGTGATCTCATTAACGTGACTGGACCGTGTAATATCATTAAGTGAAGTGAATTATAATAACAAAGATTCTTAAATTTAGAAAAATATTTTTAAATTGTAATATTAGAAGAGTATAGTGATTCAAACACCATCTAAAGTCGTTTCCGATCTTTTTCTGTTGAATGCAAAGTGCTTCTACATAAAGTGGTGGATTCGTTTCTGTAATGTAGATGAATGTGACGTAAACTGTCTTTCATAATGTTTTACACGACAGTCGCAATATAAATGATTTTAAGATATCTGACGATAATTAGGTGATCAATACCGGTTGTCAATAAAGACGTACATATTAGTAGTTCTTGGCAGTTGAAATATGATAATCTTGTATTTATTGTGTGTATGTTTGTATCTGTAGAGGAAGCTAAAATACTTTGAAAAATTTAAATGCAACAAAAATATTTCTAAAGATCTGTCACAGGCAAAACCGAGTTCTATTGAACGATATATCAAAAAATGTCACGAATCAACTTAGAAACTATTACTCTTAGGATTCGCGCACTAATATCGGTCACTCTTCATTATTTTTTTGGGTTGCATTCTTCCTAATTTTCCTGCCTACTCCTAGCCACTGCCAAACACACATCGTATCATGGTCAGCAAAACATGAAAACGCTCAGCAAACAGAAAACAGAAACCCAGAGAAGTATGTACTCAACATTGGTGTCGGTCGTATTCATTTATTTTATGTGCCTTTGCTACTTTCACTCACTCTTATTCCTAGACGTGAAAAATCAACCCAGCGACTCAGAAAAATGTTAATTCCTAAACACGCTTATCAATTTATAGCGAGACGTTCGACATCCTTCAACGATTTTCGGTAGCTAACAAATATACTCATGATTCAAATAAGCTTGCCACTCTTCTTTGCATGCTGTTGATGTCTTCTGTTAATACCACCTGAATGGTCCCAATACACATGTGCAGTATTTAAGCGTGGATCGTCCAAGTGTTCTCTACGAAGTCTCTTCTGAAGAGAGAATCGTGGCATTCTCCATTTGTTTTACTTACAGATGAACATGTGTGGTCATAGTTATACACATAGTTACTTAATAGTTATACACATTGGAGGACGGAAGAACGGGAGGTTACAATTAACATGACGTTGGAGAAAAGGTCATTCACGTGGAAGGCACAAATTCGGATTGTGTAGAAACGGGGAGTGGACTTCAGCCGTTCCCTTTCGAAAAGGTTGCATCCCAGCATTTGCCTATAGTGATTAAGGGAAATCACTAAGTCCTAAACTTGGATGACGAAACGGATATTTCAACCACCGTCATCCAGATTGCACTCCAGTGTCTCAAAATTTCTTTCCCTGTCTCCGTGCATTGTTGCTGTCGTATATTTCTATGACATGACTGACTCTACATGTGATTAATTAATCCTGTAGTTGGTGGAAACCACGCTTTTGCGTTTCTTGAACGGTACAATTTGTACTATCGATGAATTTTTGTTGGTTGGCTACGACAGTTATAACATAATTTTTGATTAAGAACATTGCCGCCATTTGACTGTAAATATTCACTGCTTATTTACTTCCATATCGCGATTTCAGCTGTAGATCCATTTTCAGGTGCAAGGGCAAATTTGTTCACATACCACGAGCCGGCAAAAGAGGTGACACCTGTGAAAAGAACTCATTTTGTAATTTGTGTAACTGAAAAAAATGCGTAAGAAGTGTCCCAGCTTGCACAGAAAAATACACATCTCTGTCTCACAATTTTTCCACTTCAGGGCAGTTACGTCAATTTTGTTGTAGGCTACTTTATGATTCGCCTCAGTAAGGACTGTATCACTTCAGCATTGCTACAGGCAGCTGATCAGGGGTAACTCAAGAAAAGCGGCATATTCTGAGCTGAGGTACTTTTCATGTGTAAGGTCTATTGAATGTAATTTTTAATATCATTGATAACTGCAGTCTCTGTGTTCATAATGTGTCTGCATCTTACATAACAATATCTTTCACACATGCGTACCTGTGTGAGGGACAAATATTGTTTTAATATTACAGTAGCTGTAAACATTACAGATTTTCGTACGTTGCCATGTACAACAAAAAATGTAAATTTCGTAACTGATGTCCATATTAAGTTGCATTATTTTTCATAAGTCATAAGTATGCATTTTGCAATCTTCTAATCACAATTTCAACTTATTTGTCACATTTTGTTCTAACTTATGTACTAATTTTGCCTAATAGAGACTCCATTGACGTATTATATCACAGTAAGTAAAGGGAAAGGTTTCCTATTTCTGTTGAAGTCAAGACAGGAACTTGTCTCCTCCCTTTAATAGCGATAACCTCGCTATGTATGTGTTTCGCAGATGTAACTCCAATTTCGTCAATAATGAAGATTCTACGTGCTCTATGGTTGAGTTCTGGTGTCAGAGATTCGTACGTATCAAACAGTCTCACTACATTTTCTTGAGTAAGAACTTCCACTCTTGGTGACACGAGATCCTTCGGATTTCTCATTGATAAAATAGCACGTCTTTTAGGGTGAGCTTTGAACCATTTCTTTCTTGCTAAAACCTTTTCTGAACTCGACGGTTTCTTAGCATATTCCTGACAACTAACTGTAGGGCCATGTTTCTTATGTCCTTATCCTTAGTAGTATAAAATCGTTCTTTCATTGCAAGTCAGTATTTCACAAGTTCACTTTTCACTTGAGATGAATGAACAGTCCTTCTATCAAGATGCAGAATACCAGCTCCTCAGGTGTATGAGGACCAACTAGATGGCAGGGCAGTTAGTCATTCAGTTGAACCAGCTATTGTCTCTCTGATGAATATTCATCTGAATATGGCATGGTAAGTCGAATACACTTCCTTTTTTAAAACATTTACAACATTGAGGCTTAGGACTGTATCAGAGTAAAATATTATTGCATAATTATAACTATTATGTACTCGGTAATTATAGTATGTACATGTGAATAATAAAAAATTTTCTTCTCAGATCAATTACTGCATTATTGTTAATAATTTTAATATTATCAGGCTGTTTGCATGTTGTATTAAGGTATGTTATACATGTTAAAGCGGCTTAGTCTTTCTCACCTGAAGGCAGAAAAAAGAAGGGATATACGCAATTGGAAAAGAGAAAAATGTAAATGTGGTAGAAACTCTGGCAAAGAGAACATATCCAATAAAACAGGACAAACAATTGGTGTTAAAGTTCCTGGTCCTGGATGTTAATGTAAAAAAAAAAAAAAAAAAAAGATGTTGGAGCAAAAATGATGAATGTGTATGCCAGAAATTCTATTCTTTTTGGGATATAGGTGATTTTAGTAGCCAAATTAATTACCTTTTGAGCAACATTAGGTTGAAACAAGTGAAGAGGTGGTAAAATGCATAATGAAAATCTGAAATAAATTTTTTATATGACGTACTTTTTATAAAAAGATATTATTATTTTGATTAATATACTTCAGTCTTTTAGGTGCCCAAAGAAAGTGCAAACTGCAGTTTCGTGGCGAATGATTACGGTTTTGTGCTAGGTTGAAACTAATGGCTGTAATATTTTGGTATGCAGAGAAGCATTTTTAAGTGTGCATGGGCTTTGGAACAATCAAGGACGTCTTAAGAAAATACAAAAACACTTGTGTCATGGACACTTCACTTCACAAAAAGACAGAAGAGGTGTTCAATGATTAAATTAGTGTCGCTTCCCACAGAAACCATAATTTTGTTCTTTTGTGCTTATTTATCCATTGTCTAGCGTTAAGTATCATATTCAAATATAGATTCACTACATTTCTCTGACATGAGAATTTACCTTTAAAATTAATTTTATTCTTTTTCTTTTTTCCAGGAAAGAACGGCAATCCATGAAGAAAAATTTCACCAGAAGCAGTTCAGACAGTTCACAACTGCATAAATAATATATCTGATTATGCCAGTCATTACAGCCGCTCACAGAACCCTAATAAACTTAACTCAAAGCACGGCATGTAGCGTTCTTCATTACATCAAGGAAATAGTGGAGAAAATAATGCGCCACAAGTAAAATTTTCGAAATTTCGAGATATTTTTAACCACGATTTTATTATTGGTTTTAAATTGCCTCGTTCAGACACATGTCATGCATGTGATGAATTTCGATTTCAAATACAATATGGACAATTCACCAGCTCTGAAGATATGACTAGAAAATTAAAAACTAAAGGGACTTACATCATGCCAAAGCATGTGCTGGACAAAATATCATTGTACAGCGTCCCAAGTTACCTAGAGAAAATTCTGAGGAACATCTTACAATAGCCTTTGAACTAGAAGAAAAGTTTCCAACACCAAGGCTGAGGTCAGGGCCTGGATTCTATAAGAGGAAGTGGTGGGTGTATAATTTTGGTATTCATGATTGTGGGTCTTAAAAGGGGCATATGTTCGTGTTCAGTGAAGATGAAGCGAAGCATGGATCTAACGAGATAGGAAGCAGTCTGATAAAATTCCTAGAAAGAGAAAAGTCTCTAGCAAACATTCCTCTCATTGTTAGTGATAATTGCAGAGGACTAGGTAAAAACTGTGCAACTGTTATAATAGAGAGATCGCTACTGCGTTCAGGAAAATTTAAAGCCGTAGGATAATGGTTTCCACAAGTTGTACAAAAACGATCGCCCTGTGACCGAAATTTCGGTCGAACTGAGGAGCACGTTAAGAACAGAAACCCTACTGTGTATACCTCTGATGATTGGATTACAGTCATTAGAGAATACTGCAAAAGGAAGCCGTCTGCAGTCACTAAAATGAAGCAAGCAGACTTTATGGATCAGACACCTATGCACATAAATACTGCGAAGAAGGACAAACATGACGATGGATCAGGTTACCTTCCATTCCGAAAGCGATTGCACTCAGCGACTGTTATATTGACTTGTATATTATAGATAGCAGCTGTCAGTCGTCCTTTTTCAATTTTATTATGCAGATCCAGATTTCAGGTTAGAAGTTAGCCATTCTCAATGCTAAGATTACAAGAAGTACATAGCCAGATGATGTCATGAAAAGTTACAAGTAATGACTTAACTCATATCGTTTGTATATTATATACCACTATTATTTTCGCTCAAAGCATGAAAGTCCCTGTTGATCGGACTACACCCACAGTTCACCGACTACTACTGTTGGCGGAAGGCAGGCTGTATGGAGAACGCATCGGTTAGTTACATGGTGCCATCTACATCTACTACAAATATAAAATTCAAGGGAAGTAAACCAATTCAAATTTGCATAAGAATTACATAAAATGAAACGTTAGTAAAATTCTTTACATTGTAGTCCGACTTATATCACATTTGCTGGCATGTAATAAAATTTCTATGTTCACTCATTGTGAGTCCGTTCTTATTAATAAAACATCTAAATTACGTCAAACGATTAAACTTTTTTAATTTGTTAAAAATTTATGACAAAAGAAGGAACATGCTGTATACACTTATTAGTTGATATGGCTTAAATATTTTTATCATTATATTGTATCTCCATGTATTAAAACATAATAAGTATATTGTTCATCATCCCTACTAAATAGTTCATAGATGGCGCCAAATGTGAGATGTACGGTTCGTGCAATTTGGCTATTCCGCTATAGATATAGAGGGTACTAACCTCTTTATCCCTTTAAACCGATTTACCTCATAAATGCAAAACAACCAATATACTGAGTTGCTGTTCACAATACTGTACCTGCATCTGTGCTAACGTACCATGGAAGCAGTTCTATTGGTTCAGAATTATAATCATCTTACTCCTACATTATTAAGCAAATGGTCGCTACATATTGTCAAGGAGCAGGTGTTACCTCGTTCACCCTGGATCAAACCCTACACTGTCTCCCAGCAACAAATCTTCAAACATTTCCAAGAGCCGTGCACTTTTCATAACAATTCGATCATTAATCCGGCTACTGTCAGAATTTTTGTGTTGACAGAAGATCTCGAGCTCTTCTATGAGGTAGAGGAATCTGCACTTCTCGCACTTGTGCAGCAACGTCGCATTGGATGTCAAATTTACAACAAAAAAAAGGTGCCGACTTTGACATCCAGTGTGAGTGAGGTTGCTGCATAAGTGCGAGAAGTGAAGGTTCCTCGATCTCCTACAAAAGTTCGAGGTTATCTGCCATCACAAAAATAGCGACAGTAACCTGAGTAATGATGAGGATGTATTCCGATCAACATGGACTTAATGCTTTTAGCGAAAATAATAGTGTTATGTAATATACAAACCATATGAGTTCAGGCATTACTTGTAAGTTTTTAAGACATCATCTGACTATGTACATCACGTATTCTTAACACTGAGAAAGGCTAGCTTGTTACCGAAATGTGGATCTGCGTAACCAAAATTTAAACAGGCCGACTGATTGTTGCAATCAATAATTACATGATGATGGAAGTCAGTTCCTATTTTATGAAGCGACGGCATTTCGTTTTGATGAAGGAATGCCACCACATTTAAAAGTGTAGTACCGGAACACTGATTTTGAAATATCACTAGAAAAGGACAAGCACATCAGAAGCTAAATCCGCTGCAGCTAGCAAGCAAATAATTGAAACACATTCCAATTTTCTACAAAAAACTCAAAGAAGTTACGTCATTAATGCCATACATACCACATGCTTCGAAGGGATACTTCAAGAGTCTGAGTGAAACAAAGGAAGGAAGTGATGAAAACTACACAGAGGTAATATATTGTTTGGAATCATTGTAAGTTAATTTGTATGTTGTTGTTCAAACTTTTCTTAAGGTTCTATTCATTTAGAGTGAGACAGGCCCAATCCCAATGTTATTTCACCCAGGGGGAAAATGTTTTCCGCTAATAATGTTTAATTTTGTTCACAATATTTCACCTTAGACAAATAAACTGTTTTTATCAGAAAAGTTGAAATTTGATTTCTGGTTTTATTTAATGTTTTAAAAAGCTCTGTTGAAAAATTTACATTTTGTGGCTTTGGATTATATAATTCTCAGCCTATAAAATAATAAGAACTTATAGATAAATGGTGGCAAGAATTTTGTTAAGGGACTAAAACTTTTCTTTGGGTGAAGACTTTCATCAAATACTTTGTAAGTGGGCCGATATTTTTGTCGAGATCCAAGTGATAACTTCATCATGATACTGGAAAATCAAAGCACTGTGCTGCACTGGGAAACGGACATTGAACCTTACTTCTGACCTTTCCAGGCACGACTCACGATTAGAACACGTCAGAAAACACGGCCTCAGTTGTATCAGTAACTCTCTCCTAGTCCCCAAACTCGACGGACGCTCCTTTAGTTAGAGTGCAGGACTATTCTGCAAGAACGGCTTTTGCGGAGAAGTGGCACAGACCAATTCTAATGGATGGTTTCTTGAATGAATACATCACCTTGCAGGGACCTTTACCCTGTTTTGAAACCTCCTGGAAGACACATAGACTGTCTGTGGAGTTTGGAAAGTAGGAGGCAAATACTGAAGCTGTCATGATGGGCCATGAGTCGTGCCTGGATTCCTTAGAGGCACGGTTCCGTATTCGAGTTCCGAATTAGTACTCAGTTTTATTTTAGCACGAATATTGAAAAAAAGTCCCCAATCCTCTGCAGAGTGGGCAATTCATGTGATTATTGAAGCCTTGTCGCCATAAGCAAATTTCATGGAGTGGATGTTGTCGACATCTTGCCACGATTTTTCGGCTGATGACCATTCGTCCACCTTCAAGTCAGTGTTTTGCACTGGGGATTGCTGTTACACGTCCCTAAATTTATACTAAGAACTGGCGTGAGAAAGATTTGTTTTAGAAACTGCTTCACATGTGAAAATTCTGAGACAGCATGTATTACCACGTGATAACTCATTCATGTGGAAATTCGTATCAAGGGTGCTATATCTGAAAAAGGTCCTATAACTCACAATGGTAACTATTTCAATCTCATAGAGGCAGGATACCAAAGAACTGTCAGCACAGGACACTGAACCTTCCCTCGTTAAAAATGGTGAATAAGAGATTGATAAAGATAACGGAGGGGAATTTGTCTCAACAGCAATTTGGTTTTAGGAAGTATTCATATGAAAATTCTCTTGCAAATTTTGAATGAGAGGCTTATTAAGAAGGTAGAGGCAGATGTAGGTATTCTGCAGAGTTATGTTAGTTGGGCTAGCTTACAATTATAACGAGGGAAAATGGAAATCAGGAGTCTTATGAACTAACTAAATTTAAATAAATAAGGGTTGTGGGAGTGAGAGAAGTATCAACTGTATTGAATTAGGAAAAGAAGCAAGGAAAGCTGCTTTCTCTTTCCATTCGTTTACAGTCAATAGTTGTAGAATATAACTGAAAGTTACGTACTAGATGACGAAGACAAAATAGTAGGATGATGAATGCCTAGAAAACATAACAGAACAGTACTGGAATTGCAGCACAGAAATTAAAAGTCTGGACAGCAATGATGAAAAAGGCATTTTGTAAGAAAAAGGAAGCTCTTCTATAACGTCGACGAATGATTTTGAAGGAGTAGACTCATAATACTACAAGGACTAATAAACTGTTTTGAGACATGGTGCTACAGAATAATGTTGACAATCGGGTGATTTGAGATTTGTTGCAACAGAAGAATGTTGAAAATCTGGTAGACTAATAAGGAAAGGAATGAGGGCTTTGAGAGCAGAAATGGAGTAGAAAGAAGCAATTATTTGTGTAGCAACTAGCTATAGTCGTAAGCTACTTATAGAAAAGCCTTTTTATTCGCCATAAGCTGTCTACATTGTTTTTATTCTTGACTGGTTTTGGTTGTTTCAGCCACAATCAACAAGGCGACTGAACAAACAGAATAAAATATATGTAATATACACAGACAACAAATCTAAATATAACTGTTGTATCTCAGAACACCAACATCATACACAATGCTTAAAAATTATAACATCTTTTGGTTTAAAAATGCATTTGTTATTCATCAGTAATGTAGACGTGTTACCTAACATAATTTCCTGACGTTCTCATTATGTGTACAACAGTTAATCCACGCTATTTCCGAACATTAAATGTCTAAGTTGAAAACAAATATGATTTAGTTTTATGATTTGAAGTAGAAGCACATTTTTCCATTTAATATGTGAGTAGACAAGGAATCCAATGTCATAAGCTATTATGGCATTTGTACTGCCTGTTTACTATTTGTAAGGTAAAAATTGTTACTGTAACGTTAAGCTTTACCCCTCGAATTTTATCATTGAATGATAATCTCAATTATAGTAATTACTATCGTCAAGCGTAGATTAACAACGCCATTATCATACAGTTATATGACTCTTACAAGACTTTTCTTTATATGCACATTTTACCTCTTTGACATGTATCGCAAGTCTGCGTCATTTGGCCTTTGTTTTCTTCATGCTACACTAATACAATGTTGTTTGTTGACATTAGCACATGGCGCAATCACTGAAATACGTCTTTTTAACTAATGTTCCCTCTGACATAACCAACATTATATCACAGATCTTTTTGCTCTGGGTTATTAGACTCTTGGTCGTCTGAAGTTACATAGGCCTATAGGCCTGCGATGGCAGTCATCTCTTAACTGTTTGGAGCACGTGCACGACAGCAAGTTTTTCAAAATATCGCCAGAATCTCGTTGTGCAGCATTCCACGTTTTGTCAGTGTTACATCTGCTATGTGAAAACGTCCTCTCTGAGAAATATGCATTTTCAAACCAAAACATGTTGCAATTTTGTAAGTCCTGTTTCAACATCTACATCTATATCTTCATGATGACTCTGCTGTTCACAATAAAGTGCCTGGAAGAAGGTTCAATGAATCACCTTCAAGGTTTCTCTCTGCCATTCCACTCTTGAACGGTGAGATGGATAAACGAGCACTTCAATATTTCTGTGCGAGCCCTGATTTCTCTTACTTTATTGTGATGATCATTTCACCCTAAGTAAGTGGGTTGCAACAGAATATTTTCGCAATCGGAGAAGAAAAATGTTGATTGAAATTTCATGAGAAGATCCCGTCGAAACGAAAAACGCCATTTTTTAATGATCGCCACTCCAGTTCACGTATCATGTCGGTGGCACTATCTCGCTTATCGCTTTTCGCACGTTAAAGATATCTTATCTAAATCATTTTGCAATTCGATTTGGGCATTTGATGACTTTACAAGTCGGTAAATACGGTAAATGACAGCATCATCATCAAACAATCTAAGACGGCTACTCAGATTGCCTCCTATGTCGTTAATATAGATCAGGAATAATAGAGGGCCAGTAACACTATTTGCGAGCCGGATATTACTTCTGTTTTACTCGATGACATTCCGTCTATTACAATGAACTGTGACCGTTCTAAGAAGAAATCACGAATCCAGCCGCACAACTAGGGCGATATTCCATACGCGCGCATGTTGGTTAGAAGACGCTTTTGAGGAACGGTGTCGAAAGCCTTTCGGAAAAATAAATTATCAAATCAATTTGACATCCCTTGTCGATAACATTCATTACTTCATGACTATAAAGAGCTAGCTGTGTTTCACTAGAAAGATATTTTCTTAATCCGTGCTGACTATATGTAAATAAATCGTTTTCTTCGAAATAATTCATAATGTTCAAACACAGTATATGTTACAAAACCCTACTGCAAATCGACATTAGAGATATGTGCCTGTAATTCAGTGGATTATTATTACTTCCCTTTTCATTTATTGGTGTGACTTGAGCAACTTTCCATTCTCTAGGTACGGATATTTCTGTGAGCGAGCAGTTGTATATAATTGTTAAATATGGAGCTACTGTAACAGCATACTCTGAAATGAACCTGACTGGTATACAATCTGGACCGGAGGCCTTGCCTTTATTAAGTGATTTAAGCTGCTTTGCTACACCGGGAATGTCTACCTCTATTGTTCCCATCTTGGCAGTTGTTCTTCAATGGATTTCAGGAATATTTACTTAGTCTTGTTTGCTGAAGAAGTTTCGGAAAACCGTGTTTAATAACTATCCTATAGTGGTACTGTCATCAGTGACTTCACCGTTGTTATCGCGCTATGAAGGTGTTGATTACATCTTGCCACTAGTGTGCTTTATGTATGACCGGAATCTCTTTGGGTTTTCTGCCAGTTTCTGAGACAGAGTTTCATTGTGGAAATTAATAAAGGCATCTCGCATTGACGTACGCACTATATTTCGGACTTCGCAAAACTTTGCCAATATTGGGGATTCTGCCTTCTTTTAAATTTGGCATGCCTTTTTCGTTGTTTCGACAACAGCGATCTGACCCGTTTTGTGATCCATGCCGGATCAGTACCATCATTTATTAATTTATCTGGTATATATCTCTCAATTGCCGTCGATAGTATCTCTTTGAAATCATTCCACAACTTTTACGCTTACATGATGAAATCCGAATAAGTTAAGACTCATTCTTAAAAAGCCGTTAAGAGCGTTTTCATCCGCTTTTTCAAATAGATACACTTTGAGTTTGATTCTGCTGATTGTAGGGAGTCTATTAGTCCACGATTATTTGTTGTTAAGAGGTCAAGTATGCTATCGCAACCATTTACCCCTCGAGTGGGCTCATGAATTAATTGTTCAAAATAATTTTCTGATAAAGCATTCAGTACAACTTCGGATGACGTTTTATGCCTGCTGCCGGCTTTAAAGTCTAAGTATTTGAGTTTCAGTTATTTCTATTAGGGCTTGTAGTTCTGGTTCTATCCCAATACAGCTACGACAATTTACAACTACAATACCGATCGTTTCTACAACTACATTTACTATGTTTTACTTGCCCCCTTTCGGTTTAAAAAAGCAAGTGTTATTGATCTGTAATGTAACGCTGGAAATAAGTTCAGCAGAAATTTTTTCGAACATTCTAGCAATGTTCAGAAAGGATAGATAAAATGCAATTGGTGGTGGAGTATTTATTGCCGACAGTAGTAGTTTACCTTGTAGGTAAACTGAAATAGTAAGTTCCTGCAAAATTGTATGGGTAGATGTTACACTTCACAATCGGACTAAACTAGTAACTGGGTCGTTTTACCCACCCGCCGACTCAGAAGATATAGTTGCTGAACAGCTCAAAGAAAACTTAAGTCTCATTTAAACGTTTAATTTTTCTAGCTTATCTAGGGTATATTTCAAATAGGCCCCACTCATGCAAATATAGTCGGTGGTTCCAAAGTTCAACTGTGGTGGCTGTCATTGGGTGACAGCACTGCACCCGTCGTTTCACCATATTCCACACATTTTCGATTGGCGACAAGTCTGGTGATGTATCAGGCCAGAGGAAAAGGCTGAAATTCAGTGACACCAAAAGCCATGTTTTTGTGCAGAAATATGTGAATGAGCATTGTCGTACTGAAAAATGGCGTCTGGGGTGTTGGGCAGAAATGGTGTGGCTATGGGTCACAGGATGTTATTAACGTAGGTCACACTGTCACAGCACCATCTGTGGTTTGTGGTTGTACCCAGTAACACACCATACCATAAGGCCTTGACTTGGCTCTGTATATCTTGTGCGAATGGCGTCAGATGGTGCCGTTTTCCCTGTCTGAGGCGAACCGTAATGCGGCAATCATTTTTAAACACACAGAACCTGGATTCGTCCGGAAACACTGTCTGGTGCCATTCCTCTCCACAGTGACGTTGTTCCATATAACATTGCCATGCTCATTCATTAAAGGTAGGCGGAGAAGTGACGACCCGCGCGTTACCCATGCCGTAATTAACGGCGACGAACTGTCACCCATGATAGTGTACGATGTGTTACACTGTTCCACTTTTGCACCAGAGCCGAGGAAGTCGCCGATATCTCCTGCAGTGCCTTTCGGATGAGATGAAGATTTCCACAGATGGTGCTTTTCTGTGGTCTGGGTGGCGCTACTTGAAGCATCTCGTCGTGTTCCACGGCCTTCCGTGAACCATTCTGAACGCACCTGTCGCACTGTGGAAACAGTTCGTCCCACAGTGTAGCAATTTCCCGGATGGCTGCATCACATTCTCTCATGACGATAATGCGCTCTCTTTAAAACTCTATGATTTGACAGTACGGTTCAGACATAAGTCTGCGAGGTATTCTGCACATCTACCCTGGTCACACTGATCGATAGCCATCGGTTTTTAGTGACAAAGAGAGTCGCAGGCACGTTTTGCCTGTAGGTGGTGTTGCATCGCTATATCGATGTTGCCACTGAACCTGCTGGCCTACGTGGTTCAAATGCTAATTATTTCTGCAGAAGATACAAATGTACGTATCTTGTAAATATGAACGTCGTATCTCTAGCCATTCAAGATGCTCTAGTCCTTTCTGAACATGATGGTAACTGAGAAAGTTGGGTGCAAGTACTACTACGCGGTGAAGAGGTTGGCGCGGAAGACTGATAATTAAGAAGCAGAAGAAAAGGAAGAAGGAGACCTGGTGTATGGTACTGACACGTCGCCATTGATTTTTTTTAAGGAGATAGAGCAAATTGGGAAGCCACTGGGATGTAGATGTGATGGAGGGCGCGAAAAAATTAGCATGGGCAGAACAAAAAATAAAAGCGTACTTAGAGGAGCAGGAAAGGAAAATAATAGCTGCAACAAAAAAATGAGAAAGTAGATGGGGCATATATTACGATGAAAGTGTAGTTTGAATGGAAGATATGATGAGGGTGGAAGAGATTTTATGTCCTAAATTATGTGCTGAATATGATGACCTGTGCTGCAGCTCATGGGGGCAATGGCGAACCACCAGAAATGAAGACCTGCTACCGTAGGATCAAAATGATAATGAAGATTCATGTAGAAGGCCATGGTGGCAAAATAAGGAAATTGTAGCTGTTATGAAATCATTCCGATAGTCATTCGTTTCGCGCAACGGTGGCGAGAGGAACGGGAATTGGAGAAACGGTAGTGTTTCATATAGTACTCTCCGCCATCCGCCTGTAGTTAGTTTGAGAAACGCAGAATGTAGACGTGGATATCGACTGCAGAATCTCTTGGGCTTATAGGACCAAGTTTGTTGCTGTTTGCAGTGGAGACGCCGCGTGGAGGGCTACAAGTTGTGTAGCCCGTAATGAAGAGGCAGTCGGTCCTGCGACGTCCCTTGCGGTCAGCGGACGCCGGCAGCCGCGGCCGTCTCCTCCCCGACATCCCCTTTCCTCCCCTTCCCACCACCTCCCCGCCCGTGGCAGCAGCAGCTCTCCATTAATCCCGCAGACGTCTCCGGACGCGACGGCTCGCCGCCCCATGTGTCTTTATGGGGAGAGCCTGCTTATTGGAAGACGGCTGGGCCTGCGGAATTCGGCGGCCGAGACGATTCCGTCTGTCGATGGCGACCCGCTCCGTGCCGGGCCGAACAGAACAGGACCCCTCAATGGCGGAGGACGTGCGTCGCATTCATCTCTCTGGCCGGCCTCTCCCCCCCTCCCCTGTCCTGCTAATGGACGGGATCAAGGAGGAGCTGGCTGCAGAACGCCCCAAGAGATTCCAAGGCACTCGACTCAATACGGCCGTCAATACTTTAATGTGTACTGGCAATGTTTACACTGACTGCTCAGAATACACAGCCGAAAGATAAGTACTTGGAACAAGAGCTGTTAAAAGAGGAAGAGGTAAACCTGTAATAACAATTCCGAAACAAAATAAATTTTTGTTTATTGAATCTTTGCATTGTGAACGAATCGGAATAGACTATAAAGAAATCAGCCTGTGGCTGTGGGATGTACTTCAATTTTCTTGTTATAGCATTGGCAAAAGCTACCAGCACCATCCTGAAGTGCATCATACATACAAACATCAATTGTTTCATTGTAGACTGTTGCCGACGGTGAGGTGTCAGTTCCCAGCTAATTGGTACTGGTAATGACAATCAGCTAGAACATACCCAATATCGGTCAGGTGTCCGGATACATAAAAGCTGAATTTAGGCATGAAATTAAATTTCGCGTGAGGTAAGAGTGATTTTAGGTGTGTCGCAGGGGAGTGTCATAGGACCGTTGCTATTCACAACATACATAAAAGACCTTGTGGATAACATCGGAAGTTCACTTAGGCTTTCTGCGGATGATGCTGTTTTATATCGAGAGGTTGTAACAATGGAAAATTGTACTGAAATGCAGGAGGATCTGCAGTGAATTGACGCGTGGTTCAGGGAAAGGCAATTGAATCTCAGTGTATACAAGTGTAATGTGCTGTGAATACATGGAAAGAAAGATCCCTTATCACTTAGCTACAATATAGCAGGTCAACAACTGGAAGCAGTTAATTCCATAAATTATCTGGGAGTAGGCATGAGGAGTGATTTAAAATGAAATGATCATATGAAGTCGATCGTCGGTAAAGCAGATGCCAGACTGAGATTAATTGGAAGAATCCAAAGAAAATGCAATCCAAAAACAAAGGAAGTAGGTTGCGGTACACTTGTTCACCCACTGCTTGAATACTGCTCACCAGTGTGGGATCCGTACCAGGTAGGGTTGATAGAAGAGGTAGAGAAGATCCAACAGACAGCAGCCCGCTTCGTTACAGGATCATTTAGTAATCGCGAAAGCGTTACGGAGATGATAGATAAACTCCAGTTGAAGATTCTGCAGGAGAGACGCTCAGTAGCTCGGTACGGGCTTTTGTTGAAGTTTCGAGAACATACCTTCACCGAGGAGTCAAGATTGTTCCCTCCTACGTATATCTCGGGAAGAGACCATCAGGATGAAATCAGAGAGATTAGAGCCCACACAGAAGCATACCGACAATCCTTCTTTCCACGAATTATACGAGACTGGAATAGAAGGGAGAACCGATACAGTTACTCATGGTACCCTCCGCCACACACCATCAGGTGGCTTACGGAGTATGGATGTAGATGTAGATGCCATGTAATGTAACTGCATGAATTTGAACATCGCATGGAACGTATTGCCACAGTCTAGTACAGAAGGTAACTGACATAAATACGTAATTAGACAGACAGAAATGACACTTTTATTGAAAGACTATTACGCCGACAAGCCGCGGATCATGGGCGTTCACCGGAATTGAAATAACCAGGAGATGGTTATCAATAGGCTGTGTGATCATAACGGACAGCAATGAGTGTTCAGCAACGAACTCCCATGATGTCTGATTATATTGGACAATGCTGAATTTACGGTCACATGATGAGAGGTAACTGTTTGTTGTGCACCCGTGAAGACTGTCGGATACCATCATTTTGGTGGGCCAGGTAAATGGTGTCTGGAGTCGCATCGAAGCCCGCACGCAGTGACTTGAAAAAATTTTAACATGGTACACTCATCAGTTAACATTCTTTTGATACTATTCGTATTTTCTGAAGTGCATTTGGCTATGGGTTCGTTTTAATGGATGATAATGCGTGACCGCATTGAACAGTATAGGTGGAGGAGCCCTTGAACCATCCGGATATTCGGATAATGGACTAGCCTGCCCGCATCCCGATTTAAATTCCAACAAGCACATTGGAGTGCAGTGGGCAGACGTATTGGGTCACGTCCACTCGCACCAGCGACTTTTCATCAGTTGTCAACCACTCTGGTGGCGAAATGGAAAGCCGTACCACATGCATTCCGTACCAGCCTTGCAGCCAGCATGGGAAAACGTTGAACATCATGCATTACCGTCAGTAGTGATCACACACCCAATTAAGAACGATGTCTCGCGTTTGTAGTTGTCTAGGAGTCTCTCTTCAATTGTTGTTACTTCAGTGTAAATAATGTCTTTGAATAAAAGCGTCATTTCACATTTCTCTAAGCTGTCTTCTGTACTATATTGCAGTACTTAATTGAATGTATGGTCTAACTTCCATCCAGGTATGCGATTGTGCAGAGATACCTCTTGTGAAAGTGACTTTCGTCCTTAAGTTCAGCCTTCCAGTGTATAAAAGGTGCATATGAGGATGTGATTGACACCTGCGAAACGCATAATGTCACAAAAAAGAAACTTCTGCTACAGCCAAAGACTAATTTACTTATTATTTCTGTTTCTTGTTACTTGCAAATACATTTCAGCTGCTCGGGTACAAACTGAAGCCCTTCGCCCTAATACCGAAGCAAGCACAGTGACCATAGAAACAAAATAAGGAATTCGTTCGGGGAAGTGGAGTGTAGTACAGTAACTAGTTGTCTGCATTTGAAGGGAAACAGCAGAGCAACAGCCGGCCAGTGTGGCTGAGCGGTTCTAGGCGCTTCAGTCTCGAACCGCGTGACCGATACGGGTGACAGGTTCGAATCCTACCTCGGGCATGGATGTGTGTGATGTCCTTAGGTTAGTTAGGTTTAAGTAGTTCTAAGTTCTAGGGGACTGATGACCTCAGATGTTAAGTCCCATAGTGCTAAGAGCCATTTTAACCAGCCAAGCACAGCAACAAACTACGCTGAGTGTGCAGCATCATTTATCATTGCGGTTAGGTGGTGTCAATGATTCATTTGTGGTCAGGTTGACTGACGAAGAACAGCTGGGGTACATCTCACTGTGTGAATGAGAGACTTCGTTTCTGGAACGTCGGCGTATCAGAATAGAGGCGTTAGTAGAAAAGGTAAAACTAAATCGTGCATCATTTTTCAACATCTTACAACATATTAACCTTGATAAAGGTCGACGACCACTGGATTCAGGGACTTCTGACATTCATCCAGATACCTCACCAAACCGACACTGCAGAAGGAATGTGGTAGCTGTGTTATCGAAACGCAGAATTTTTTCCCGCTGATAGCCATGGAGGAGTGCTGGGTACTTCACTACAGACACCAGAAGAAAGGACAAAACCAAGTAAATAAACAGGCGCATTAACCCCCCTCCCCCCACTTCGTTTGCCAGGGGCCCACAGCTCTTTTGTGGGTATGTGTGTGGCGCTCATGGATCCCCAAGCTATTGCAGCCTTTCTGGGCCAATTACCTTGCCCTTATTTCGTTCCCTGTCCTTATTTGTTTACCTTTGCCCATTCCTTTCCCTCTTCTGGTGTTCTTATTTAGGTCCGCTTGGCTATCCTCCTGACTTAGTTTTGTCTTGCAGATTTCGTTATTTCGTCATTTTGCCTTTCCTCCCCATTTTTGCTTGTCTTTTTTTTGCTTTCCTTTAGGGGTTTGACCTCCATCTCTAAATTTCCAATTTGTAGTGTGAGTGTGGCGTGGCTTGCTCTCCCCATCCTCCTCTCCTCACTCTCCCTTTTTCCTCTTCCTCTTCTTCCCTGTTGTAGCCCTTTCACCTCCTTGCCAAGTCACCAACTCAGTAGACCATCTGTGCAGTGCAGCTGTTATGTACCCATCTGATTGAGCCCTCTGAAACAACAGGGGTCACACTGCTGGTATCTGTTCTGTGAATGCTTCGTGCAAGCGTACGGGTGGTTGCCCATCTCTTTGGGAAATCGGAACTCCCGACAATGACCATCCTGCCAGGCGGCCTTGCTGTGCTTGGGTGGAACTAATGAGGCAAACTCCTGTTCGGAATGGGTTGTACCAGGGTGGACGTTTGGCACGAACAAATACGGAATTTTTATTGCTTTCTAAACGACTAATAAACTCCAATTTGCTTTTCTTTGCCAAATTAGGAGTAAATCATTCATTCGTGTCTTTTTGACAGCAGACCTACCAAAATAAAATATTTCCACTTTCATGGCCGAAAATGAGTTGCCAGACTGATGGTTACTTTCTTTTCGCCGATTAATGCAGGTGTAGTGTGTTTTACCTATCCTACAAGGGAAGATGAAATGAAAGTTCGATTTTGGTAAAAATTTTGACTTTGGGAAACTACTGAGACGCTAGGGAGCACAGTAAAGCACTTTTAAAACTATTGCAATAATCAGTAAACAGAATTTTTCCAGATTATTATATATGTGTTTTAATATCGTAAAAATTGCAAAAAATATTTGATAAAACTATAGACTCAATTAACCGATTTCATCTCTCGATTCAATATTTAATTTGATATTTTCAATACGTCTAAAGAACCTTACATTATTCGTTAAAGCGAGCATTATTTTTGTGGTTTTGATAGTAAAAGTTCAATTCGACACCTATTTTTCACCTGTAAAAAGCTTTATTTCAATGTCTCTCTACAACCATACTAACATTTTCCCTGCTTAAAATTAGATATTTTCAAGATCATTTCGTCCCCTCCGATTTGTAGCACTTTCCAGCCACTATAATGCTGCCTTTTATTCATTAAATTACCAAGAGTCTATCTTTCCTCTGAAGAAATATCGCCCACCTAAGAAAAATAGACCTTCCTTGAGGATAGATTCGTCGTTTCAAATAATCGACACGGAGTTTCCCACACCTACATCAGCAGTGACGATATCACCTTTTTCGATAGTTTTCCAATTATTTGCATTCTGCGCTCATTTAAAACTACAGGCAGTTTCTGCGTCTATGCGAGGATCAGCTGCCCATAACTATACGAGTAAGTTACAAATGTTTTTACTTCGTAGTGCTCTGAAATCTTCCCATTTTCTAGTTGTTTTTACTTACTTAAAATATTGAATTTTTGAAGTCCTAGCACTCAGCTACATGTAGTCTAACTAACTAATGAAGACTGAAGTACATAGGTCTTTTCTAATGATGAAAGACTTATAGATGTTTGACAGTGATAAGTGAGAACAGGATTGGTGACTCAGCGAAACACGTATGAAAAGAAACTGCACAGTTCCCCTTGCAGTTGTCAGTGGTCATAGTTGAAATAATGACAGAAGTGACAAGATAGATGGGCAGGAGGATGATAGCAATGGGGTATGAAGATGATTTGGTGATGTAGAATATCATGGATGAGGAAGTTCGGAAGTAATTTCTAGTTTAGAATGCCCTTATGCAAGAGTATGTCCCACAATTTAATAAAAATGTGTGAAATCATGGTCGCTACCAGAAAACAGGATACGCATGTAGTATAATCTGATGTTTTCTTGAGAGCATCACAAAGTGATGGAAAGCTTCAAATAGCGGGGGAGTGCAATACAAGGAGCTGGGTATAATCGTAAACATACTGTTGAACGAGCAGGGCAAGCTAATGGCATCGTGAGAAATGTGGAAGGTGAGCCGTGCACGGCTCGCGTTTATCCCATTTATTGTTGTCATCTTCTATTACGATACTGCCGCTTCGTTTTCTTATTCCATTTACTGGCGTCACTAACTTCCTGCTTTACTTGCCTGTGAGCAGCAGCAGCAGCGCTTATAAATAACTGCACTGTCGTACCATCTCTGGAGCGACCGATATTTCCGGGTCGACGATGTGTTTGGCAGTGAGTTCGAGACGGACCAGGAGTGCAGTCGAAACGCAGCAGCAGTGAAGGTGGGGCACGGAGCGCCAGTGAGGCGAAGACAGCCAGTGCTCGCCGACCGCTGGCGACACACTTGAACTATCGGATGGAGAGAGATTGGAGAGGGATGACCGTTGGTTGGACGTTCGGTTGGTCATCTCATTGGCCGACATATACGTGGTCCTTCCACCATTTCTGGGCCTGGGCAGTTGGTCGATTGGCGTGGAGCAGCGAGGAATTCTCTGCGGTGCTTAGTTTGACCGGGACCGCTGGTAGCCTCTGTGATGTGTGCTGGTCAGGTGAAGCAGACGTTATCTTGTCAGTGGGTCTATTAACTATCTGTCGGTTGGGTTGTCATCGGATCGATAATGGTTGGGCGACTGCCTGTATAACCTAAGTGGGCATTAGTGTTTGAACTCCAGGACGACCCTCAGAACTTCTGAGCCCCTTGGGTGTACTGCGTTTTCTTGTTTGTTCTTGTTGTTTATACTTGTATGGCTTCTACCCGATTCTTAGATTAAGGATGTTTTGCCCTTAAGGCATCAGATGGTTTGGGCTTTCAGCCTAATTTAAGAACTGTTTTACGCAAAGCCTTTTGCAGTTTTACATTTAATGTTATTGAGTATTAAGTGTTGGACCTTCAGCCGATTTTGAATTTAAGTTGTTTTGATCTTGATGTGTCAGAGTCTTTGGGCCTTCAAAAAATGGTTCAAATGGCTCTGAGCACTATGGGACTCAATTGCTGTGGTCATTAGTCGCTAGAACATAGAACTACTTAAACCTAACTAACCTAAGGACATCACACACATCCATGCCCGAGGCAGGATTTGAACCTGCGACCGTAGCAGTCGCACGGTTCCGGACTGCGCGCCTAGAACCGCGAGACCACCGCGGCTGGCTTTGGGCCTTCAGCCAATTTTGAATTAAAGTTATTCTGCTCTCAAGCTGTCATATGGTTTGAGACTTCAGCCCAATTTAAGAACTGTTTTATGTAAAGCCTTTGGCATTTTTAAAATTAATGTTATTGAGTCTTAAGTGGTGGACCTTCAGCCGATTTTGAATTTAAGTTGTTTGCTCTTAAAAGTGTCAGATTCTTTGGGCCTTCAGCCTAATTAAGGACCTTGACTTTTAAATTTCGTATTTTGGTTGAGTTTCAAGTTATTGGCTTTCAGCCGTTTTAAAATTAAAGTTGTCTTGCCCTTAAGGCATGAGACTGTACAGTGCATTCAGCCGCTAATTATGTTTCAAAATTCAGCTGTGTTTTTTTTTTTTAATTTTTTCTTAGCTCTTGTAGTGTTTGATCAAATAAAAGGTTTTATGTTCGAGTGTAACTGACAGCTTATTTTGGGCCCTTTCCACAAACTACCTGTCCTCTCGTGCAGGTTTGGCAGGGCGTCTCACTGGTAACAGAGCGTGATTGTGCTTGTGCTTGCCATTCTTGTTGCTGTCACTTTCAGTCTTGTTTCGCTTGTGTTCTGTGACACCATATTGCTTTGGCTGTTACTTGTTTCAACTCCTTGTCGCAATGGCCGTCAGTGTCCAGGGATCGGCCTACCCAGAAACGACCACCTTGTTTACGAGTTGGCAGTAAGGCGCCAACCCATTGAGTATTTCCAGGTCGTCGTGTGTCTGGCAGTGAGTTCGGGACGGACCAGCAGTGCAGTCGGGGCACGGAGCGACGACCACTGGCGACACACATGAATTATCCGATGGAGGGTGACTGGAGCGGGCTGACCGTTGGCAGGACGTTCGGTTGGTCATCTCATTGGCCGACATATACGTGGTCCTTTCTCCCTTTCCGAGCCTGGGCAGTTGGTTGATTGGCGTGGAGCAATGAGGAATTCTCCGCGGTGCTCTGTTTGACTGGGACCGCTGGTAGCCTGAATGAACTGTCGAAGTGTGTGGTGCTGTTTCCATTGCTGCAAGGTTCGAGGCTCACCGATCCCGCACATGAAAATTGAGTTTGACTTAATCTACCAGAAAGTCAAGACTGTTTACATTTTGTCTTTTAGAGTTCGTTGTCGGCTGCTGGGCTATTACTACGAGCAACAACGTGTGTTTTCAACTTTGCAAATTTTAGCCACCCTCCGGTGGAGTTCAGCTGTACTTGGTTATTGGAACTGAAGTGTGCCAGCGGAATCTTTTGGCTCGTTCAATTGGTTCAAATGAGTCTGAGCACTATGGGACCTAACTTCTGAGGTCACCAGTCCCCTAGAACTTAGAACTACTTAAACCTAACTAACCTTAAGACATCACACACACCCTTGCCCAAGGCAGGATTCGAACCTGCGTCCATAGCGGTCGCGCCGTTCCAGACTGTAACGCCTAGAACCGCTCGGCCACCCCGGCCGGCGAATTTTCCAGAGTCAGTATTTAGCAATACGACCATTTACAGGGCACAGTTGTCCCTGCCTGCTTCTGGTGGAAGGTGGAGAAATCTGAGGCAACCCCGGCCGGCTTCTTGCTTGTAGCCGTTAATATTCTGTTAACTGCCCTGGTCGTTGAAGTAGGTTCAGGTAGCTAATTTTACTCATCGTGTTGTTGCTGTCCAGCACGGTGTGGTTTGACAGTTCAGTGTGTAATTGGTTGTGTGGGGCCAATACCTTCTACGTTGTTCCATTGAACTCGCTATTGTGTACTGGTTGGCTAAAGCAGACGATACCTTGTCGGTGGGTCCGTTGACTGTCTATTGGTTGGGGCGTCGTCGGAACGATAATGGTTGGGCCGACTGCCTGTCTCACCTAAGCGGGCGTTAGTGTTTGAATCCTGGGACAGCCATCGGAAATTTTGAGCGTCCTTGGGTGTACTGCGTTTTCTTGTTTGTTCTTCTTGTTTGTACTTGTATGGCTTCTAGCAGATTCTTAGATTAAGGTTGCTTTGCCCTTAAGGCGTCCAATGGTTTGGGCCTTTAGGCTAATTTATGAACTGTTTTGCATATAGCTTTTGGCACTTTTAAAATTAATGTTATTGAGTCTCAGGTACTGGGCCTGCAGCCAATTTTGAAGTAGTTTTGCTCTTAAAGTGTCAGGTACTTCGGGCCTTCAGCCGAATTTTTATTAAATTGGTTCTGCTCTGAAGCTGTCATATCGTTTGGGCCTTCGGTCTAGTTAAAGAACTGTTTTACGTAAAGACTTTGGCATTTTTAAAATTAATGTTATTGAGTCTTAAATGGTGGGCCTTCAGCCGATTTTGGATTTTACTTGTTTGTTCTTAAAGTGTCAGATTCTTTCGGCCTTCAGCCTAATTAAGGAATTGTTTTAAGATAAAGCTTTGCCTTTTAAATTTCTGATTTTGGTTGAGTTTTAAGTTATTGGCTTTTAGCCGCGTTTAAATTAAAGTGGTCTTGCCCTTAAGGCATAAGATAGTACATCACATTCAGCCGATAATTATGTTCCAAAACTAAAACTGTGTTTTTTTAAAGAAATTTTCTTGGTTCTTGTAATGTTTGATCTAATAAAGGGTTTTATGTTTGTGCGTAACTGACTGCCGCTTGTTTTGGCCCCATTTCACAACTTAAACTACCTGTCCTGTCGTGCGTCTCTGAAGGCACGACATGGATTTAACCGCGAAAACTAAAAAAAAAAAATGATGGAGTAAGTACCAGTTTCATTGTGCGCTGTAGAAAACAGCGACTTGAATTGAAGGGAAAAAAGTAAGGCTTAGGAAAGTTAAATCAAGATTTGTAGACGACAGATACGTGTATCAAAAGTGGAAAAGATGATAGTATTATGTAAATACAACATGGTAAGACTGTACAAATGTATTAAAATACTGTGACCATGAGAGGAGAGCTTAGGAGACGAGGATTGTAATGTAGGTGCTAAGGATGAAGATGGAGGACAAAAGACTAAGAGCAAGCCCCAAGGAAAAATAGACAAAAGGAGTAAAGGAAAAATTAAGAAGGGTTGGCCAGGTTGGTAACGGGGAGTCGGTGAGAGACTTCAGAAGACCGGAATGCTTATGGTCCAAGTGTGCCCATCCAGTGGTTGGAAAATGTACAATATGGTGAAAATACATAATGCAGATAATGAACCTTCCACTGTCCTTGACAAATGGATGTTCATATGAATGCCTTTTTGTTGATGCTGGAATTACATGGAATATTCATGCCCCATGCGACCAGACAATGAAACTATCTGAACAGTGACTGAGCCGCGTCCAGTGCAGTTTGTTCAAAGTGGTAAGGGTTGAAGTCAGCATTTACTGGAGTCACGGCAGACGGCGTTGCTAGCCCGTAAATTTGTCTGGAGAAACTGCGTCCAAATTGGAAACACATGAAGGCTAGCACAAGCATGAACAGTTTCACTGTGAGGGTAGCGGAATACCTCCTCATCAGTTTCTGGTACTCTCCCACCCATACTTCTTTGTTCTTTGTGTCATGATACGTGGAATGGTGCTGTGATATTGCACGGTGCGGGGGGGGGGGGGGGGGGGGAGGAGTTTCACACTGTATCAATAGTCTCAGCTGCAGGCCAGAAATCGGTGGCAGCGTCACCCTCTGGGAGACCACAGAAACTCTGCGACAGCGATGCCCTTGGGTCGGCACCATGATAATGCTCTATTGTAGGGCATATTGTTGACCAGGCAAATTCTGAAAGATTATAATTAACTTCTCTATACATCGTACCTTCTAGTAAGCACTCGCAATTCCACCAGAAGCCTGTGGCGTTTAGGAATACGACCTCTGAACATGAGTTAAACGATGATGGTAATAAGGTAAGCAAATTAACTTTCCGCAATAATCAAGTTTTTCGGTTGATGGTAGTAGAACAATGAAGCACAACGTACAATAGTCACTGACCTATACTAAAGAGAACGCTCACACTCTCTTCTTGTCGTTAAGCTCCAAATACTCTTTTAATGTAGCTCTCTACGATGTCTAGCTTAATATAATCAAAATTTGGTCACCTTCTTGAAGTTTACTCCGCCTTTACCAGTGTTAAATCCATTACCAAAGTGACGATTACTTGATGATCTACAGTGTTTCCAATCACACACTCTCAAGTTTCTTTTCTCCTCAATTCCAACCAGTAACCCACGGTAGTTATTCGAATCTACAGCATTTTCCTGAAGGACCACATTCAGAAAGTATCCGTTTTTGTTTCTGGTCGCACTGTATATCATCTACCTACCTATATGGATAAACCCTACACAAATAAGTACAAAAAAATCCCTAATGTTCAAATTACATTGGATATCATCAAATCATCTTTTTCAGTAATAATTTTCTTTCTGTTACCAGTCTGCGTTTTATATCGTCTGGTTGTCGAACAGTTCCTTTTTGGCATCCGAAGTAACAAACATATAATTCTTTTATATTGACGTTACGTTTGTTACTAATCGCCTTATAATCTGCTTTTAAAATGACATAAATTCTGTTAATTTGCTTTCTAATGCCTTTGCTGTCTCTGACAGAATCCCAGTGTCATCGGGAATCCACAAAAATTTTCATTTCGTTACGGCGAACTAATACCCGTTCTCAATTTCTCCTTGGCTTCCTTCACAGCTCGATCAATGTACAGATTTGTGATAGACTACCGTTCCGTTTGAAAGCGTTCTCAAACATGTCTTGTATTTCATATCTTTCAACTCAATCCATAATATCAAATTCAGACGAATCTGGTTGCCTCGTAAAAACACATAAGTCAAGCAATTAACATGGTAGAACAAATCCACACAGAGCAAATTAAGCAAGTATTAGCACATATTCTGAACTCATAATTCAACACGTAGTTATAAGCGATTTTCCATATCAAAATAATGTATACGACTTGGCGAATTCACATTGTTTATGGTTTGTCAGAAAGGTACGTACGGCGTGAGCATTGTATCAGACGTTACTTTGTGTCGCTTTAAGGTTTTAACAAAGAAACGCAGGACGTAGAATATGGGGCAATGACATACTAAAGATGATGTTGAATAACGAAGGGATGCAGACATGAAGCTTTCTGGAAACTGCAAGAGAGTTTGTCAACTTCTATGTTTATTAAGCGAATGGAAGAGAATGAACCACCATGAATTGATATGAGTGGTGGTTTCAAGGCACATGAATCGCATGGAGTTCAAAGTGTACGTACTCAGAACTCTCAAATCATAATTGTGAATGACGTAACGTTCGTTTTCGCAATGCACGTAACACGTAATGCAATGGTTGTCAAAATCAACGCTGCAGAAGTACTCACCTCTTTTCGATGTGTCCACCACTGCATCGCGAATAAAGTTGTCCAATTTGTTGGTGTATCTACGCGGACCGTGCTACATGTGACAACGAACAACGTATCACTCGCTGTAAAACGGGGTAAGAATATCGACCGTAAAAGAAGGTGACCGCCAGGAGCCAGAGAAGAGTGTCGCGAGAAGTCAATGACAATCGATATCAAATAGGTTGAAATTGCTGCTGTCAGTTAATTGAGGTCAATCTTAACAAGTTCACAACTGGAAACTATGGAGAAAATAGCATGCAACAGACACTTCTAGAAATCCAGCAAAGTGCCAATTTTCACAGTTGCTCATAAGGCTACACGTTTCCAGTGTGCCCAACAACACAACTACCTGTAATAGCTGACAGTAGGGGTTGAGTGAGGACTAAAGAGTCACGGGTTTGCCTACTTTGAAAACGTTGCGTGAACCGGCGAACCAACAAGTGCTTCAACTGGCTGAGTGTGGAGGTTTCACTTCAGGCCAGACTCGGTTCTGTGAAGTTTTGCAGAAAATTTTCTGAGATGGCTTTTTCCCCTCATTTAGATAATAATGAAGAACCAATTGCTAATTTCAGAATACTCGTTCTCCAAGTGTTGTTTAATCTTCTTTATTTAAATGCTGACATTGTTACCGACACTGTTTACAGGGCTGATCTTATACGTAGATGGTTTGGTGGCATTCTGTCGCGCCACAACTGGTCAGTTAAAAAATGGTTCAAATGGTTCTAACCACTATGGGACTTAACATCTGAGGTCCTCAGTCCCCTAGACTTAGAATTACTTATACCTAACTAACCTATGGGCATCACACATATCATTGCCCGAGGCAAAATTCGAACCTGCGACAGTAGCGGCAGCGCCTTTCCGGACTGAAACGCCTAGAACCGCTCGGCCACAGCAGCCGGCGGTCACTTAAAACTTTGGGTCTTTATTATATTAAAAATTTGTAACTGTATGGAAGGTATTGTGAAACGAAATATCCAACATTCCTGCAATTTGGTAGCTACGCGGCATCTATAGTTCAATTCTTTTATCTTGGCGGCTCGCGCATACCCGCTCAGACGCGGGAGATGGCTGCGTTGCCAGTTGCACACGACGCACGCGCCATGAGAAGCAGCGCCATAGTATAGCATAGTTAAAAGCTTATGTTTAGGGGGAAGCGCGCAATTCATGAAGTAAAGCCACCACGGCCGCATTAACGAAAGGTGACTTGGCAATGGAGGAGACAAAATACTGTCCACTGAAGACGCTTCAAAAGAGAGAAAAGCGTCTGGTCTAAATAAGTCGCTTATTACAGTTGCAGAAGAGGAATACATTTCAATACCATTGGTAAAACTGCGACTGTGGAACAAAAACAAGAAAGAGAACATGAGTAGCATGGTGTATGTGCCATACCTTTCATTGATTGAAGTGCTTTAAAATAAAGCCATACCCTCCCAGTGTAAATAAAACTTTTATTACAGCCGCGAAAGACGGAATATTTCTCAATATTACATATGAAACCCATGTGGTACTTAAAATAAATGAGATATTGTTATACAGGAAAATTTATATGAAATTTAGGTATCTAGTCTTCATTTCATTCTCAACATTGTGGCAAGTAAAATCGACCATACGGAAAGTATACGCTATGGACTTTTAGCTCTCCAAACTCTTCAAAATTTCGTGCAAATGGTTTACTGTATTTAATGCTGCATAATAACTGCGTTGAACATCGAAACAAAATTAAGCCATTTATGGGGGGAAGGTATCAGTCAAGAAGATGTGTAAAAATCTAATTTTTGGGGCAAATAGTTTTTGTGGAGTCGAATGATAAGTGTGTCAAAGCAGTGGGAACTCCACGTGTCTGCACAGGCGAGCAGTGCGGTGATGAAAAAATCGCGTACAGCGCGGAATGCGGGAGCACGTGTCTGCAGCAGCGAAAGGGTTAATGAAGAGACAAAGCACAAGAAATTTCAAAAAATTGTATTCAAACGAATAAAATTCGTGAAGTAAGAAACTTCGTTATTGTTCTTAAATAAAGAAAACATCAAGCACCACACAAGGTTTGAAATCGTCACCTCTCGCTTGCTAACCAAACGCCCTAACCGTTACGCTAACGCAGCTTATTATACCGTGTAGCTCCAAGAGGACTGTAACACGTCACGCAAAATACTGACAAACACTGTTGGTATGACTATGAATTACTGACACTTCGTCGAAGTACAACAGGAAATACACAATCACCGCTGTTCTTTATTGCGAAAAAGCAGTTCGTGAGATTGATGCAAACACCTTTCCTTGCTATCGCCTGAATTAGGAGTCTTATTGCTTGCTTGGTTTAATTAATTAATAGAATATGAAGCAATTGGTATAAAGAATGCTTTTTCCAAACTTTCTATGAAATAAAGTCTCCTATCAAGACATTGCTTATGTTCTATTACTTTATTTATGACTGAACGTTTCTAAAACTGAAGACACTCGTCCATGCTCTGCTCTGCAGTCGAGATCTGGCAACGTCGTTCTCTGTTCATTGGCTGACTGTGTTTTGTCACGTCAGATGCGCAGTACGAACCTAAACTCGGCCGCCAACATAAATGACGCGCACTTTAGTAACGTATGACGGGCTTAAACTGGAAGATCCATTATGAAGAAAAATACAGATGTCTTCCTTGCCGAAGTGACGTCGTTTTTGAGACTATATGCAGTGTTACGCTTAGGTAGCTTGAAATATCATTCAGCTGAGTAATTATTATGTCCAGTGTCGTGGTACCAATATTTTCCTGAAATACTGAAGTGACCAAATCTTGAGGTTATCAGTTAGAACGCTGCTGCAATCTAGCAAAATCCAATCGCGTCCTGTCGTGTTTGCTAGAAGGTGACTGTCTCCAGAGTCTTGTAAGTGCACTCTCCCCATTGGATCACGCTCTGCCTCCAACGAAACCTGCAACAATGGGCGACGCTCCGATGCGGCATGCGCCGTTATGTAGCGACAGTCTGAGACAAATATTGAATGACTTTGAATTCCTGTTACGAAAACAGCTTTCAACCGGTGAAGACTAGTTCTGTGGATTCGAGGTAGGTACTAACTGTCTCTATTTCACTGTCTGCTTGAAGTTTCGGCTATTTGCGGTGCTTTGTATGCTAATGTGACGCACAATGCTAATTTCGTGACAAATAGATTCATTTCACATCTTGCGAATTCTAATCGCGTATTTCAGTTGTGAGAAGACGGCTTTAAAGTATAAATTGAAAATTTAGTCAGTTCAGTGTAAAGAAAAGCGTAATTTCAGTAGTTTTGTGTAATAGTCTATAATAGGGCCAGTGGCGCACATAAGTTTTTCGTGCGGAATGTTGTCAGCGCTTGCCGTGACGTATGATCTTTGCGGTACGCAGGCAGTGAGAGTTCAGCAAGTAGATGACGTGTTTCGACGTAATACATTCAGAAGAAAGCGTGAATGTAACATTGCCGTAAACGAGATTTATAAATTTAATTGCTCCTTTTATTGAGCCGCAGCTATTTAAACAATCCTAGTCCCTGCCAACGAAGGACACTGCCGCAACCCATGATACGTCCGAATAAGCAGTGAAATATTCCTTTGCTCCATGCTGCTAAGTAATCAATCTGCGCGACCGCACTGAGTAAGCGTGTCAATGTTTTTTAATTAAATCATGGAAGGAGGTAGGTAGATCAGCGTCTTGTAATCAGTTCATAGAAGAAGGTAGGTGGATCAATGTTTATTAATGTATCGAGAGTGCGACTCCACTATTAATACAGACTGATCAACGTATCTGCTCCCATGACTGCATCAAAAAGCGTTGCTCCGCTACTCAAAGTGCAGGTTTTTGGTGCGCTTTCAGATGAATACATCCACTTACAACTTTGGCTCTTTACGAGTCATTTCCCCACTACAAGTGGCACATTTTCGTACCTTTACAATGAATCCATGAGACATGCCCCAAAGGACGAAGTTGTCGGCAGAACTAAATCACTTAAATGAGTCCACTTAATAGTACTTCCAAGCAAAACTCACAAAATATTTATCTTGCAACTCAAATACACCGAATAGCAGCAAAATAAAGAATGATTTCTATTTCGGCTCTAGATATACATTGCGTCTACTCAGGACCGTCATTGGTTATGCCAAAGATTAATCCAGTTAGCAACGCGAAACTCACCTGACGATTTGGCAACCTACGACCAGTAGATTAGCACCGAGGTGACTGTTGTAAGCCCTTATTTACACTTTACCCGTGGTTTTGTAACGTACTGATTGAACATTTTCCCAGTAGCACACGATACACTCTCAGCATTATATGCGTATATTTTCAGTCAAGATCGGTTTAGGATGGATTAGTCAAGTGAAGCGAATCGCAACAGCTATCTGTCGAGATGCTGCTAGTGCCTCTGTCGAAAATGCGTCATTTCACTCGTCTCTGTAGCAGGTACGGCGCATGCTTCACAGCACTCATTTTAAATCTGGTTTGTGTTAATTTACTTTTAAATTTGAGATATTCGTCTAGGCAGCTTGCCATCCATTTTGAATAAACTATTTTACATGTACTTAGTACATCCTGTCGGTTTTCGAGTTTAGGGTTCGATGCTTTTATTCGATTTTCGCCAAGTTGTACTCATTTAGTTGGTTACCACCACGCCTTTCGACTTGCACATTTATTGAACACGAAGCGTATCTCGAAGCCTTGGACTGGTCTGGATGTAGAATTCGAATATCAAATTATAGATTTTCGCTGGTTTATCTTCTCCTTTCCATATATGTTCGTTCTTCTGACATATTTTATGTTTTTTCCATAATTTTCTTTTAATCCATTCGCATCAGAGGAAAGAGACTCTTTCATCTGTGTCACTTCTACACATTTAACTATCTTGCTTTCAATTCAACTTAACCACTCTCAGTATCGTTCTCTTGGTTTGCTTTTAAGCCCGACTCCCATTGAATTAAATATAGCGTAAGAAATGAGATTTTGTGCTACTAATAGCGTTTCTACGGTGCTCAAGCTACTGTATACCTGACCAACAGTAAAAGCAGCACTCATGGAATATTGAATATGACAATTATCAGTAATTTGAGTGAAAATTTGAGAACGAAGTGAACGGTGAACAGCGCTTTACATTTAATTTGCTGCAAACAGCTGGAACCTAAGTCACGTAGTGAAGTAAAAAGGCATCAGTATCGTTCAAAAGACATTTCAAAACAGAACCAGCTTTAGGAAGGTCTTTGGTACGTTGCTCTGATTCTCCAATTTTTTTACGAATACGTGGCTGCTATGGATGACCTACTTCATGTTTGGACGAAGGATAACAAATCGCTCTTGATACTGTACGTACAAGTAAAACTAATTTAATATTATGTTGCTCACAATAACCTAACAGGTTTTTTTTACAATTTTATGGGATAAAATACTTTTATATCTTTCGAAGTGGCAACCAAATTTTCCTACCGCTTCTTTTCACTTAGGTATAAGCAGATCATTCAGTCGTTCATGGCCGAAAATATGTCGGACTTAACTCACTATGTGCATGGTCTTCCTTTCCCCGATAAAAGCAGGAACTAGAGTGTTGTAGATATCTTACTAGTAGAGATGAAAATAAAGTTAGATTTCTGTAAGGATACCATCTGTGGGAAAGTACAGGAACACAAGGGAGTACCTAAATTTAGCCTCTGTGGGCGAAAATCGTTGGTAGCGTCACTGTTTGGGAAACCAGAGAGTCTTGAAACGTCCCCTTAGAAAAATTGTACAAGTCTGTGCTTAAACTAACACACAATATTTTTAGCGCAACGGAATCTGACTTCCAAAAATCCCTACGAAAGAATGGCCCTGACTAACATTAACCTATACGTTTCACAAATCACTTACCTCACAAAAATCTTCGTTACTCAGCCTACTGGAATACAGCGAACGCCACTACTGCCAGCTAAATAAAAGTTTCAAACTACTGAAGGCACTAACTACTGATAGGCATAGTTAGCAAATGAAAGATTTTAATACAGAACAAACAATGTATTTACCTTAATAGTATATATATATATATATATATATATATATATATATATATATATATATATATATATATATATATATATCAGTTCATGACACCAATTCTTACAAATTTCAAAACTCCGCCATCTCTCTCCCCACGTCCACCACTGCTGGCGGCTCACCTCCAACTGCGCAACGCTACGCGCTGTTAGCATCCAGCTGCCGCTGCCCAACATTGCAACGGCAGTCAACAATGCAAACCAGCCACAGACTGCACACGGCACAGCCAGTGATTTTTTACAGAGCGCTACGTGGCGGTGGCGTTACCAATAACAAAACCTAAACAGTCTACTTACATAGCCCCCTTACTCCCAACAAATAAATTTTACAAATTGTTTTGGGCAGTGGCCAATAATGATTTGATAAGATTTTTCATAATTACTATAACAAAGATATCAAATGCACACACTTATCGATACAATGTTGGTCAGAAGCTAAAATTCTCTCACAGTCCATAAAGACAGTCCTGATCGTTCATCATAGTAAAATTGCAGTGTTTTTTTCAAAGTCTGAGCAATAAAAGAAATTGCACTTGGAAATAGTGGATTTCTAAGCAGTCTTGAAGAAGTAGTGTTGTCCTTCCAACGAAAGACAGTGCTGACTCTTGACATGCAGACAGGTAATGGGCCACAGCAGAGTCAGTCAACGTTGAAGACTATCGGTAGGTAGGTCATCACAGAGCAGACCCACTGTAGTCCTGGTAGAGATTACTATTGGTGGGCCACCAGAGGTGCAGACCCACTGCAGTCCTTGTAGAAATAATGGTATTGGTGAATCATCAAAGGTGTAGACCCACTTCAGTCCTTGTAGAGATAGCCAGCAGCCATCTGTTGCGACTGTGCAGGTGCACAATCACCATCGAAGAGTCTTGTGAAGAATATAGCAAATCCATCAACCACCACTTGTGCACACACAAAGTTTTTGGAATTGTCCTTAGAACCAGCAATGCTGTTGTTCAGTCCCTTGCTGAATTATTAACACACGTGCAAACACTATCAGTCCTTCTCCTCACATATTGTTCATATACTATGAACAACAGAAACGTGTGCAGTGAAATGTAATTTACAAATTAGTTAATTTGATCATCTGGTGTTAATTACAATTTTATAACATAAGAATACAATAACAAAGGTACAGAATACATCATTAAAGAACATAACAATACAGATAACATTTGCAGTAGTACAGGCTTTACAAAAGAATCGAAATAGCAAATACATCAGTGTTACAAAAATTATAAGTACATACATAAAAGATCAGAATAACTTTTGAAACACCAACTTCACACATGAGCATTAGAACAAAACAGAATAAATAATGTGTAAACATCTTTACAAAGTAAATAACATGTTATTAATGCAAATTATATTTGAGGATAATAGTATTCCTCATCATAGTGAATGTATATTAGTATTAGAAGAGAAAAAAATCTATGAAACAGTACACAGAGACAGGAAGAAAACAAATACACAAGGGTACACAAACATATAGTGGGATACACAAAAGGAAAGGACAGGGTTTGTTTTCAGGGTAACATTTGGTACTGCAGTCCAACCCAAAAATTCATTCCTTAGATCTTTCGTCTTATTTCAACACTTGTTTCCACCAAAAAAATCCTATCCAAGCATGCTTTCTGTATTTATATGTTCACATATTTCTTACTTCATCATTTATTTTCCAGTATCTTACCTCATCATTTATTTCCAAGAAAATCCTACCTATACCTGCTTTCTGTACTTTTCTCATATAACCTCTCAGTGCATTTCTTCAAATCCATCGCAACTCATTTTCTTATTAGCCTACCCCCTCTTAAGCTAACTTAAATCTACTGAGCTCAGATGCTTAACTAAGGGACGAGGCAATGCAGCAGATCAAAACAATTAATACAAACAGCAATAAAAAAGGTGCAGGTAAGCAAAGCAAACAGCAATAAATGTAATAACTTATATCTAAACATGACAAATCCACAAGCAGAAAAAATAGTACACTGAAGACAACAACGCAGATAAGGGAAATGTATATTCACATCTTAATGTCTATGTAATTAAAATGGTGGACCACTACTTATTCAATGAAATAAATTACCAAGTACTTGAAAAGAAAATTATGTATGCAGTTCCGGTGAAGGGCAATGTCCTTTTGTGCTCCCTAATTTTTTTGGAAGTATATCACGAAGTTATTCTTTACTAGGTCTGTAGGCATAAAATATTTATATTAGTACATCTATAAAATTTTACTTTAACCAATGCTGCAGGGCAGCTAGAATCTAGACATTAAACAAAATAGGCGAAGCAAGGCGTGAAACGTCGTTCGCTAGCCATAAGTCATTTAATAATGCAGTAAACAATCTTCCAACTAGCAAGACAATAGACATGGAATGTTTCTCATCATTTCATTTCAGTAAATATCATAAATTAAGAACTCCAAAGTGTAATCATATGTTTTCAAGTTTGAGCGTGTCGTATTTGCGACGCTTTCTACAAAGAAATGTCAATAGCGAGCATAATGGTCCTTTTTTTTCCTGTGCCTCTGAAAGGCGCACATTAATGGCTTGTTTCCAGGCGGCTGTCGCCCAGCTGGGTGCCCACGACGCATTACGTGCAGGTGGTCACTTAACTGTCTTACCGAAATATTTACGACACCAGTTTTCGCTACAGTGGCAGTCTCATATAAAAAATTTCAGAGGTCAAGAATTTGCGTTACACATCTGTAGAAACAAAATCTTATTGATATAACAGTGTCCAAAAATTTTCGTCGGCATTGTAATACATTCACGCATTTACATACATTTCATCACTCTTAAAGTACGATTCTTGGTTTTCAACAACCTTTTTCACAAACCAGAGTCCCTAACCACTACTCATTATTCCTTACCTTATTCGTCGACACTTCTTCAATATTTCATCATAACAGAAACGTAGCATAATCAAATAACTCATATAGCATCAGCTTATTGATCATAAACATACCGCAACAGCATAATACACATAGTCATCGTAATAATAACATCATAACACCTCAATCAAATTCTCAAAATCGTCGTAGCTTCCTCCAATAATTTCAAAACCTAAAAAAAATTCTCTTCTCATGTTAAAAGTGTCATATACCTCTAACGTACTTTAAAAATCATGATCCCATACCAAATATGCCATTCAAAGCTCTCATAGTATCACAATGGTTCCGAAAAAATATGAACAGTTCACAAAGTACAGACAAAATACAATTTCGTAAGTATGAAGTTATCCAACTGTGTAATTACGTAAACATCTGTCACTGATGTAGTAAAATAAATGTTTCTCTCTCCCAGTTAAATGATCAGATAGCTGTGTAATTTATGTGTTAGATAAATATGGTACCGAAGTGTAAAGTTGTATAAGCAAATACCATATTACCTAGGGCTCCTTGTGCTTGCCAAACACATGGTACACAAAGTAAGCGTGTACCCCCCCCCCCCCCCCCCGCCCCTGAGGATTAATGCAATTATATCCTCAGGTGTTACAGATTACAGCAATGGAATGAAATGTGTCACGGAAAACCTTTGTATCATTGTACTTCAAATATCTTTAAAAATAAATGTTTTAAGTACAAAATTAATCACTCAAATACGTGCACTGTAGCGCTAAACTGTGCGTTTTGTTGTAAGATAATCTCTGTGGAAGTGTCGTAGTTATCGTCCTCCGAAAGCTAAGTTCTGCAGAAGTCAATGTACTTACCTCATGATAAGCAAAAGTGAAATGCTTTGCGTATAGATATCGTAGGTACTACGCTTATTTCTGTGATGAAGTAAGTACTGTACTGTAACGTATTGTTGTGCTACTGAAAAGGCTGTCTCATTGTAGCTATACCACAAAGTTACTACTAAAACATGTTTTCCTTTCCAGAAGAATTCAGAAAAACTGTGCAGATATAAAACAGATACACCGCAAAAGCACAATGTAAATTGTGTCACACATTAGTAGCGTCGTGATATAATCGTGTAGCTATCAAAGAAACCAAATGCTAAGTCATCTTTAATCTCACAGAAAGTACTTCAAATAAAGAATGTCTTTTCAACTAAACCAAAATGTTGCATTAAAATCTCATTAGCTGTATATGTTCTAAGTATGTGAGCCGTTACGTAATCGTGCAACTATCAAGCAAAAATGTACACACACAATAACACTGTAACGTCTGTTCACTATAACAATTCATTCGTAATTTCTGTTAAAATATGTTCTCTTGGTTCTTGACTGGGTATTTAACTTCAAACATTGTTGCATGTTGACAGTTTCTCAGTGTGACAAATTGTACTAGTAATGTAAAGTGAAAAGTTATATGGCAAAGACAAAGTTAAAAAGCAGATTATCTTTCAATAAACGATTTTACATGTGAAATGTAGTACAATCCTTTACTCTTCCTAGTGCTCAGAGTTAACTTGAACGCAATTATCATGCGGTATACGTTGGTAAAGAATACTGGAATTTTTCTCAAGGTTAGTGTCTATGTTATTTTTCTCTGAGCCAGCCGACGCACGCGGCTACCTGCGGAGCGAGTCATTGTCTGCCTCTTTCTTGGCGCGCGTCGTTATTGGGATTAGACCTAACTTCTACAAATTCACCTTGTCGAGAAGGCCCTGCCCTGTTTGAAGCTCGCCAGTTCTGATGCAATTCAGGTCTGTCGTTACGATCATATCGTCTGTCGTCTTGTCGGTAATTTCTGTAATTAATTTCTTGTCGGTCACGTGGTGGAGAATTTCTCCCTGAATTATCACTGTACGGTGGACCGTTGCCTCTGAAATTATTCCGTCCCCCGTGATAATAATTGTTTTGGTTCCCATATTGTCTGTTTCTATGACAGTCTCTGCGATAGTCATTACCGCGGAGGTGCGACCTTTCCCTGTAATAATTACTACTCCGCCAACGGTTGTCATACGGGTGGTGTCTGTTTTGGTCACGATTTGTGTTGTGAGAATATCCTTGTCGTCTCCAGTTATTATTTCGTTCATCACGGAATTGCAACTGATGTGACCTGTAATTGTTGTTTTTCTGTTTTCGCGTTCCGCTATTGTCAATGTCAATTTCTAGTTCTTGTAACAGTACTTGAAAAGCTTCAATGTCGTCTTTGCAACGCCCTGCCAAAATAATATTCCTTAAATGTACCGGCAATTTCATTAAGCAAATGCGGATGAGTTCTGAAGGGCTGTATGGGTTTGAAAGATATTTATTCTTATGCAACATGTCTTCAAAATATTTGACAAGACTGGAAAATTCAGATTGTTCAAAGTGTTTCATCATGATGATGCTATGTTTTACTCGGTCTTGTGTAGCTTGAGACCAATATGCTGAAAGGAAGGCATGATAAAATTCTCCTTCACTGTGACAATCGTGAATGACCGATCGCATTCTTACAGCTGGTTCATTCTCCAAGCAGCCACACATAAATTCTAATGTGTGCTCCAATGACCAGTTAGGAGGAAAACAATGAGAGAATTGATGGAGCCACGCTTGTGGATGAATGTCGTTGCCAGAATTCTTAAATGTTTTGAATTTACGTGTACTAATGAACAGCGTATAGTCAAAATCATCATGTCGGCGAGTCTCATGTCGGTCATTGTTACATCGTTTCGGCTGTTCCATCTCAAAATTCAGTGTACCTTGCCAATTTCTTTCATGATTTCCGAAATGCCCTGTGTTAATATTTTGTGGTTGTTCTGTATTGCTATGTCCCTCTTCCCGTACTGGGGCGCGAGTGTCCTCTGAAATATGTAATTCTTGTATTACTTGAGCCAACTGATCTTGTACTTCCCGCATTTCTCTTTTGTACTGTGTGTTGATTTGATTTTGATTCTGTTTGAATTTTCTAATTTGTTCATACCTTCAGTGTCAGTGAAGGCTACAGGTTTTGTGTCATTCAGATCATCATCTACCTTTGTAGATAAGTTAGTGAACTGATCTGAAAGTTCGGCTACTTTATACGATAGTGAAATTATTTCCTCTGTGTGTCTTTCTGAACCAATTTTCAGAGTATCTACTGTGTCCTTTAAGTTCGCTTGAGTTTTTGCAAGTTGCGTAACCGAATCGGTAGATGCAACTGAGTCAATTTTAGCTTGCAAGGTCTCATGATTTTCATGAACAATAGTTTGCAGTTCTTTTATGGCTGCTTCGTGATTCTGTAATGCATTTTCATGCTGCGAAAAAATATGTTGGAAATGCTCACAAATTTCTGTTTTTGCGTCATTACAGACTTTTTGTCATTTCGATTCGATGTTATGTAACTCATTAGTTAAATCTTCACGTGTTTGTTCAAGTGTGGTGTCTAACTTTTGAAGCTTTGGTTCCACTGTGTCTAACTTTTGAAAATTTTGTTCCATTGTGTCTAACGTTTGAAGCTTTTGCTGTGTTTGTCTCTGATTTTGTTCCATTGTGTCTAACTTTTGAAGATTTTGTCCCATTTGTTTCTGATTTTATTCAAGCGTTGTGTCTAACTTTTGAAGATTTTTTTCCATTGCGTCTAACTGTTGCTGTGTTTGTCTCTGATTTTGTTTCATTTGCTGCATTAATTGCAATAATAATGTATTAGTGTCTGGAATCTGTTCCTCTACGCTTTTCGGCAGTGCATTTGCACCGGCAACATTCACATTTTGACAAGCAGAAAATGTGTCTTGACTAATTTGAGAAAACGGTGAGGAGGCAGAACCTGAATGTACAGTATTTCCAAGATTGTGTCCTGTCGTTTCGGATTCCTGACGCGAGCTGTTGCCGAGCGATCGATCGATAATGCTTCCCTGTTCACTAATTGTTTCACTGTCTACACCATTATTTGCAGCCCACTCCATTTCCCTATGCACTATTACCAAATTACTACTTTGAACATTAGTTAATTCATTACATGGTGGCGCTAACATACTGCTTTCATCTTCACTGTCATTTCTCAGTTTACTTTGGAGCCTAGTATTACGTTTTTCTCGCGCCATTATTGTCACAATATTTCACACGACAACACAGAAAAACACAATTTGAAGAACAAAAATAAGAGAACACATTAACATAGCACTGAAAATAATATCTAGTTAATTGGAAGCGCAACTGCAAAATACTTAATGCAAAACTACATGCATGCCACAAATATTTTACTGTACAACAATGAAAGACTGCAAGTACAAAGGAAATTCTCTCTATGATTACGCCCTAGCAATAAACAAAAGCTACACTAATTACACAAACTACAAGGAAAAAATCAGAAGATTCCAGGTTCGTATCCTGGCAGGGTCGCCATATGAAACGTCCCCTTAGAAAAATTGTACAGGACTGTGCTTAAACTAACACACAATATTTTTAGCGCAACGCAATCTGACTTCCAAAAATCCCTACGAAAGAATGGCCCTCACTAACATTAACCTATACGTTTCACAAATCACTTACCTCACAAAAATCTTCGTTACTCAACCTACTGGAATTTAGCGAATGTCACTACTGCCAGCTAAATAAAAGATTCAAACTACTGAAGGCACTAACTACTGATAGGCATAGTTAGCAAATGAAAGATTTTAATACAGAACAAACAATGTATTTACCTTAATAGTCAATATATATATATATATATATATATATATATATATATATATATATATATATATATATCAGTTCATGACACCAATTCTTACAAATTTCAAAACTCCGCCATCTCTCTCCCCACGTCCACCACTGCTGGCGGCTCACCTCCAACTGCGCAACGCTACGCGCATTTAGCATCCAGCTGCCGCTGCCCAACATTGCAATGGCAGACAACAATGCAAACCAGCCAACGACTGCACACGGCACAGCCAGTGATTTTTATACAGAGCGCTACGTGGCGGCGGCGTTACCAATAAAAAAACCTAAACAGCCTACTTACAGTCTCTACAATACGGATGCCCTGTGGTATGGTATTAAGATTAATCCTATCTTCTTGCTGACCAGACATATTATTCCGTGGTACTTTCGGTGTAAGATTCCTGCTCACCTCTGTATAGGTCGTATCTTCTAGAAACCACATAGAGTTTCACCAGTAGCCCTACGGCATTTAGCAATACGACCTATTAAACGTGAACTAAACGAACACGTTACTAAAGTAAGCGGTTTAACTTTCAGCAGTAATCAAGTTTAGCATCTGGTGCTATTAGTACAATGAGGCACCACGAACAACAGACAGTGTCGTAATGTAAAGAGAATGTACACACTCATCGTGGTGTTAAGCACCCAGTACAGATTTAATATAACTTTCAACGGTATCCCGCCTTGGTCACCTTCTTCAAATCCACTCCAATTTCCCAATAATTAGCTCCATTACTAAACCGACGATTCCTTCATGCCTCACCATGTGACCCATCAAACGATCCATACCTCTTCCCTCCTCATATGTAATCACTAACCCTTCATGAGATATTCGAATCTTCAGCAGTCTCCTGTAGTACGACATTCAGAAAGATTCTTCTTTCTTTTCAGCTGGTCTGTTCATCATCTACTTACGTCTATGATTAAATTCTAGCAAATAACGTGAGAAGTAGTTTCCCAACATTCAAATCTGTATTTGGTGTTAGCAACTATCTGTTATGTGGAAATTATTTTCTTGCTGTTAGCAGTCTATATTGTATAACAACTCGCTGTCGGCCATAGCTACTTATTTAGCATCCGTAGTAGCAAATAGCACATAATAATTCTCTCAGTACAGCCTTACGTATTTCGAGTACATTATAGTCTTTCCTAAGCAATAAACACTCTACCCAACTGGTCTTCCAATGCCTGTGCCGCCTCTGGCGAAAATCCAGTGTCATCGCCAAACCCTAAAATTATAATTGCCTCCATCTGAACTTAAATTCCTTTTTTACGTTTCAACTTAGTCTTCCTCACAGATCGCTCAATGTACTGACTGAATAACATCTGGGATACGCTACAATCCTGTATAAAATGTACACGCATATGTTTGTCTCATAAAAACACACAAATCATGCGATAAAAGTGTTATGAATAATCCAAATTTAGTACGCATTAGTACATGCTCTGAATTTATAATAAAACATGTAAATAATAACTTTTTCCATTAATTAAATGCTGTGTACCTTAGTACATATGTTCTGGCCATTTAAAGCCATTGAGGGAACTCGCATGTCTTACCACCTGTAGGAATGCTTCTTAAAGGTGAGCATTATATTAAACTTTTCGTGGTGTCACTGTAAAGCTTCGCGGACGAAAACCACACAAAGTTCTGGAAGCCCTAGGTCAAAGAATATGAAATGATGACGGTCTAATGAGAATGTTGAGAAATGGTAGCACCCAGACACGAAACCTTCTGGAAACCTCAGGAGCGTCTGCAAACTTCTACAGTTACTAAATCAAACAGAAGACGTCTGATATGAGTTGTGGTTTTTTGTTTCATGGCACATTAATTGCATGGAGACAAACATCCAGGATAAATTAGAGCACCAGAAAAGTGTGTCAGCTTGCTGTGAGTGATTCGAAGTATGTATTCCCAGTACACTAACACTTAACACTACGTGTGTATTTTTTACAAATCGATGTCTCCTTACGGCTGAGAAATCGAAAGACGGTCCCTTCAGAGCAAACTCAACATGTTACGGGAATATGGACCTATATCCACGTGTATCATGGCTGTTAAAACCAACTGTACGGAAGTACTTGCTCCCTCTCGATGCATTTCGCACCGTGCTGTGAATAAAGACGACCGCTTTGCTTCTGTATTGATGCGAACTGTGCAGCGTGTGACCATTAATGACGTAATACTCGCAGCCCTGTAATACGGCGTAAGACCAGTGACCGTTAAAGACGTTAACCAAAGGAGCGAGAGACGAGCGTCTCAATATTCAGCGACAATCGACATCAAACAGATTGAAATTGCTGCCATCAGTTAATTCACGTCTAACTTCACAAGTTCACAAAAAAAAGTCCTAAGAAAACAGCATTAAGTGAACATACACTCCTGGAAATTGAAATAAGAACACCATGAATTCATTGTCCCAGGAAGGGGAAAATTTATTGACACATTCCTGGGGTCAGATACATCACAGGATCACACTGACAGAACCACAGGCACATAGACACAGGCAACAGAGCATGCACAATGTCGGCACTAGTACAGTGTATATCCACCTTTCGCTGCAATGCAGGCTGCTACTCTCCCATGAAGACGATCGTAGAGATGCTGGATGTAGTCCTGTGGATCGGCTTGCCATGCCATTGCCACCTGGCGACTCAGTTGGACCAGCGTTCGTGCTGGACGTGCAGACCGCGTGAGACGATGCTTCATCCAGTCCCAAACATGCTCAATGGGGGACAGATCCGGAGATCTTGCTGGCCAGGGTAGTTGCCTTACACCTTCTAGAGCACGTTGGGTGGCACGGGATACATGCGGACGTGCATTGTCCTGTTGGAACAGCAAGTTCCCTTGCCGGTCTAGGAATGGTAGAACGATGGGTTCGATGACGGTTTGGATGTACCGTGCACTATTCAGTGTCCCCTCGACGATCACCAGAGGTGTACGGCCAGTGTAGGAGATCGCTCCCCACACCAAGATGCCGGGTGTTGGCCCTGTGTGCCTCGGTCGTATGCAGTCCTGATTGTGGCGCTCACCTGCACGGCGCCAAACACGCATACGACCATCATTGGCACCAAGGCAGAAGCGACTCTCATCGCTGAAGACGACACGTCTCCATTCGTCCCTCCATTCACGCCTGTCGCGACATGAGTGGAGTCGGGCTGCACGATGTTGGGGCGTGAGCGGAAGACGGCCTAACGGTGTGCGGGACCGTAGCCCAGCTTCATGGAGACGGTTGCGAATGGTCCTCGCCGATACCCCAGGAGAAACAGTGTCCCTAATTTTCTGGGAAGTGGCGGTGCGGTCCTCTACGGCACTGCGTAGGATCCTACGGTCTTGGCGTGCATCCGTGCGTCGCTGCGGTCCGGTCCCAGGTCGACTGGCACGTGCACCTTCCGCCGACCGCTGGGACAACATCGATGTACTGTGGAGACCTCACGCCCCACGTGTTGAGCAATTCGGCGGTACGTCCACCCGGCCTCCCGCATGCCCACTATACGCCCTCGCTCAAAGTCCGTCAACTGCACATACGGTTCACGTCCACGCTGTCGCGGCATGCTACCAGTGTTAAAGAATGCGATGGAGCTCCGTATGCCACGGCAAACTGGCTGACACTGACGGCGGTGGTGCACAGATGCTGCGCAGCTAGCGCCATTCGACGGCCAACACCGCGGTTTTTGGTGTGTCCGCTGTGCCGTGCGTGTGATCGTTGCTTGTACAGCCTTCTCGCAGTTTCCGTAGCAAGTATGGTGGGTCTGACACACCGGTGTCAATGTGTTCTTTTTTCCATTTCCAGGAAAGTATGTAGATTCAAACTTCGCAAAAGGCCATTTCTTACTGTGGCACGTAAGGATCCACATTTTCAATAGGACAAACGACACAGTTACCTGCAGTAGCTGACTGTAAGCGGTTAGTACGGAATGAGGTATCACAGGTGTACTTATTTTCAAGTGAAGCTAGAAGTAATTAAACGTGCCCGTATTCTATTCTTAATGAATCTGAACCATTTTTCCCAGTATCCGAGTGTTGCCACTCTCCTCTATTTTCTTTCAGAGATTGCTGTGGATTCTGAACGCATATGTAGTTGCTTATTCGAGCACTGAAGCGGTCTGTCGACCCACGACTGGCCAGTTGAAACTCTCGATCTTAGTTCAGTAGAAAACATCTTTTAGTATTTTGAAATCCAGGTGAAACGCGACAGTCAACATCCTTGTATTTTTGTAGTTTCACTGGACCTTATAAACAATGAATGACTTATGTTGGATAAACCGTATGGAAAATACTCTGAGGTTATCTTGCTCGCCGAATTAAAACCGTTATTTAGGCCAGATGTGGTGTTACATGGTATTAGCTTGAGGTCTCATTGTCAAGTGTGGTTTATGTCCACTATTTTACTGAAGACATGGGAAGTGAGCAAATCTTGTGATTCTGAGTTAGCACCCTGCTCTTGTCTAGATGGTTGTCTCAGGTAGCAACGTCGAATCGTGGACAACTGTAGTTGATAAAAGGGGACAATCTAGAGCGGATGCATTCCTCTTTGCATCGACTCGGCCTCCGTCGAAACCTGCAACAATAGGCGAAGCTGAGATGCCGTGTGAGCCGTCACGTAGCAACAGTCCGAGGAAAATATTGGATGGGTTTGAGTGCCTAGTACGAAAGCACCTTCTTTCAGCCGGTGGAGACTGGTGCCGTGTCTGCGAGGTAGGCTCTCAGTGCCTTTAATTTCATTGTCTGCTTGTACTGTCGCCCATTTTGTGTGCTCTTTAAGCCAAGGTAACACACACAATAGTAAATCTGTGAGAAATGGTTTCATTTTAAATCTCGGTAATACTGAGAACGTATGTAAGTTATGAAGGGACCACATTTTTTTTATGGAAATCGAGAATTTGGTAATTTCCAATAATGTGTGTCTATCGAAGCCGCAGGCTCCAAACGATAAATATCGAATTTGTGATTGTAAATCGATCACGCGACTGTGGTGGCGGACTTTATGAGCATGTTTATAGTGATCACTACAACAACGACAAAAGAAGAGCGTTATAAAAAACTAGTAATTACAATTGAAACGACTTACTTCACTCGTCGTCGACGTTGTCGTCATGAGAAAGTCCTTTTGATGTGTATGCTACGGGAAGCGTACCATTTTCGCCGTAACATGGGTAAACTTCGCCAACGTCACGCAAAAATATGAGTATAGTGTCATACGTATCAACTTTTCCTTGCAACCGGAAGTTATGGAAATACGGATTTGAAACAAGTGGAGTTTGTCTCTTTCTCCTGGACGTGTTTCTCTTTTAATGGAAGGCTTCACTGATTTCCACAACCGCTCGATGTTTTGGGTGTGCACACTGGGGTCATCGGAAAACAGGAACTATACAGAGTGGCTGACGAACTTCTGTTTGAATCCTTCTGCTTTCAGTGTCTTGTAGGACTGTAAATACTTTGTTACTGGGCAGTATAAGTGTTTTATCAAACCGACTAAAGTTACCTTGTCTCTGGAGAACACTCTTACCACAAAGTACTTACGGGGCGCTCGTTCTATACCACCAAATAACCAATTATGTTTGATTTCATTCTTTAAAGGTCGTCCTCACCAGTTTGTCCTTCTTGCTATGTGCGATTTGTCCACTCCACCAACTTTATTTGGTTCACCGACCGGTACGCTGTTGTTTGTCACCATTACATAACACAATTCTAAGATGTAGCCGCGTGGTCTTAGGCGCCTTGTCACGGTCCGCGCGGCTGTCCCCGTGTGTAGTTCCTAGCGTTAGTTAGTTTAAGATAGATTAAGTAGTGGGTAAGCTTAGGGACCGATAGCCTCAGCAGTTTGGTCCAGTAAGGCCTTACGAATTTTTTTTTTTTCTGTAAAGACAGAAGTAGTCGCACACGGTATTAGTAGGTGAGGTAGCTCCCGATGCTGTTGCTTACAGATTGTAATCACTAATCCAGAAAGATACAAGAATTACGCTAGTCTGCATCGATAATTAGGAATAGTCAATCCATGTATTCTTCCTGATATTCGTTCGTTTACCACAGTTTCCACAGTGGAATTGTAAAGGTATTACGAGCTTTTGTAGACCTCGCCCACTACAGTCTGCACAGTCCTTCCTTTCGTCTACATCTACATCTACATCTACATGACTACTCTGCAATTCACATTTAAGTGCTTGGCAGAGGGTTCATCGAACCACAATCATACTATCTCTCTACTATTCCACTCCCGAACAGCGAGCGGGAAAAACGAACACCTAAACCTTTCTGTTCGAGCTCTGATTTCTCTTATTTTATTTTGATGATCATTCCTACCTATGTAGGTTGGGCTCAACAAAATATTTTCGCATTCGGAAGAGAAAGTTGGTGACTGAAATTTCGTAAAAAGGTCTCGCCGCGACGAAAAACGTCTATGCTCTAATGACTTCCATCCCAACTCGTGTATCATATCTGCCACACTCTCTCCCCTATAACGCGATAATACAAAACGAGCTGCCCTTTTTTGCACCCTTTCGATGTCCTCCGTCAATCCCACCTGGTAAGGATCCCACACCGCGCAGCAATATTCTAACAGAGGACGAACGAGTGTAGTGTAAGCTGTCTCTTTAATGGACTTGTTGCATCTGCTAAGTGTCCTGCCAATGAAACGCAACCTTTGGCTCGCCTTTCCGACAATATTATCTATGTGGTCCTTCCAACTGAAGTTGTTCGTAATTTTAACACCCATGCACTTAGTTGAATTGACAGCCTTGAGAATTGTACTATTTATCGAGTAATCGAATTCCAACGGATTTCTTTTGGAACTCATGTGGATCATCTCACACTTTTCGTTATTTAGCGTCAACTGCCACCTGACACACCAGACAGCAATCTTTTCTAAATCGCTTTGCAGCTGATACTGGTCTTCGGATGACCTTACTAGACGGTAAATTACAGCATCATCTGCGAACAGTCTAAGAGAACTGCTCAGATTGTCACCCAGGTCATTTATATAAATCAGGAACAGTAGAGGTCCCAGGACGCTTCCCTGGGGACACACCTGATATCACTTCATCCGGTATTAGTCCATATTTCCGACAAAATTTGAAACAATTTTCTACCTTGCATAAGCATGGAATTAGATTCTTCTACGTGAGACATTCGGTCGAAGAAACGTCTACAGTACCAGACATTCCACTCACTACCGACATAAATCGGGTTTCCCTTGCGACTCACAAATAATTTACCAAAACGTTCGCCACCACAGTCGTTTGATCGCTTTAGATTCCCACGTTCGATATCTATCGTTCGGAGCCCGCTGCTTCGATAGGCAAAAATTCTAGGAAATTAGCGGGAATTTACTCAGTGAAGCGGTAAATAATGTGTAATGTAGTGGGTTCTGGCGCAATAATCAAAATATTTTTCCATGGATACATCACACACCCAATCTCACATACGCAGAAATTAGCAGCAGAGCTATCATCCATTGTACTTTCAGTCAAGATCGGTGTAGAATGCAATAGCCCGGTGAAGATAATCGTGACAACTATCTGTCGAGATAGTACTAGCTCCTCTGCCCGAAATGCGTCAATTTACACATTTCTGTATCCGTTTTAATGGATTATTTATATCGAGTGGTTATAATTAAAGTGCAGCTACCAACAGACGTCCATTGTTGACTGTAATTTCCATGTGGCAGCGGAACGTAGTCGATGTTCTAAAGTGTTATTGCGGAATCCATTTACGCTGAAGGAAAGTCGTCCCAGTCGTCGTCAGTTTAGTGCATATTTTTTGCTGTGAATGTAAGAATGATATATAGAAATCTTTTTGAATGTAATGGATTAGGAATGGGATGTTGACCGAAAATCCAAACAAGTGAGAAAGGCATAATGTTAATTTTTATTCGTAGCCGCTGCTTACCCACTTTCTTAAATACGAGTACCGGAGTTTTCGACGAGATGCTGCATCCTTAAAAATAGGTAATCAACATCTACTCACTTCAGCTGGAAACTGAGGAACTCGCTCCTGGATACTGGCCTTCAGGTGAGGAAAAGACCGAATTTACTCCTGGAAACCGTGTTCTTTTTGACATCACCAAAGCCAGAAGTAACATGGATTGAGATTAGATGACCTCACATGTCATGGACTTGGAAAATCTCTGGAGATAACATATTCGTGGTAGGTTGCATTCAGCACATCTTTCGCTGGGCGAGCGACATAATGTGTTTTCTCATCTTACATGGAAACAGTGGATTCCTCATGGCTGCGCTCTACCATATCAGGAATCACATGCTATTCAAGGAGGGCTCGATAACGTGCAGACGTTGCTGTGTATTTGACAGACCCTCTGGATATATTCTCTTCAATAACATCAGACAGAGTGTAAAGGTGCTTGTGAATCCACGCCTCGCAGTCACATATGGCGAGTGAAATGGCTCTTCGTCCATAAAACGCGGTTTAACAGTGCCACAAATTCAGCAGCTTTGTGTGTTCACTGCACACTGTAGTGTAAAATGTCTGGGTCTCGCACGGGAACCAGTCCAAAATATACCGTAAGTCTTTCCGTGCTGTTGATCATAGGACGAACAATAAACAATTCTTGTGACACTGGACGAGCACTAGCGCTTCCTGTGGCAAGTGTTGCATGGTCAGTTACAGTAACAGTAACCCCGTCTACAACTCCCACCGGGATGTGACGCCTTTCTATTCCAAATGCCAAAAAATGGTTCAGATGGCTCTGAGCACTATGGAACTCAACTTCTGAGGTCATCAGTCCCCTAGAATATAAAACTACTTAAACCTAACTAACCTAAGGACATCACACACATCCATGCTCGAGGTAGGATTCGTACCTGCGATCGTAGCGGTCGCGCGGTCCCAGTATGTGGCACCTAGAACCGCTCGGCCACTCTGGCCGGCTCCAAGTGCCACATCATGCTCATTAGCAATCTCGATTTCCATTACCATCTGCTTTAAACCATTTTATAATATCAGGTCTCTTGTCATACCTTCCAATCAGTGATACTCTCTCAATGCAGCAATGTAATTACTACCGTTTACATAGAACAGTTTCAGTAACAGCGCACAGTGTCTCTTCTGGATAGCCGTACTGCTAACTCACGTTATGGCTTGTCAAACGAGAAAGTGGCTATCATACCTCCATAAAAACAGTGTCCAGCTCCATATTTGCACCTGATGGCCATAACTGGAACTAATATTTTTCTAGCAAAAATCGGATGCGCATTTACGCTTTAGCATAACTACCATATGTCCCCGCCATAGGATAATTACAGTCCACCCGTGAGTAACTACCTGGTAGCACTGCGTTTAAGTCTGATTTGTGTGAAAGGAGATTTCCAGTTCAGAAATTCGATTACGTGGCTTCCCAAACATTTTTAACGAACCGTGGTATATATAAGGTCTCCCCTGGGGGTTTTGATGTAACGACTCGTGTTTTTGTTTGATTTGTCCCAAATGTGGCTCATTTATTCGGACTACCTCAACGACTTTTTGCTTGCTCCCTTATTGAACTAGAGCGTATGAGGATGCCGTGAACAGGTCAGGATATGGTATGTGGATATCAGATTATAAAGATCTGCGATGTTTTTTGTCATAAAACCGGATTAATTCCTGCAGGATGTTTAATAGATCTTTCAATGTAATGGAGATAAAACATAACGAAGATTTTACAGCTCTAAAAGAAAAAAAAACACTTTTCGTATCTTTCGAAGTTAATATAAGTTTTCACTTTTTCTTGTTTTTGTCAAGGTACGAGCAAATTGTCCATTCATGCCATCTTAACTCGGGGCCGTACCTGAATAAAGTACACTCCTGGAAATGGAACAAAGAACACATTGACACCGGTGTGTCAGACCCACCATACTTGCTCCGGACACTGCGAGAGGGCTGTACAAGCAATGATCACACGCACGGCACAGCGGACACATCAGGAACCGCGGTGTTGGCCGACGAATGGCGCTAGCTGCGCAGCATTTGTGCACCGCCGCCGTCAGTGTCAGCCAGTTTGACGTGGCATACGGAGCTCCATCGCAGTCTTTAACACTGGTAGCATGCCGCGACAACGTGGACGTGAACCGTATGTGCAGTTGACGGACTTTGAGCGAGGGCGTATAGTGGGCATGCGGGAGGCCGGGTGGACGTACCGCCGAATTGCTCAACACGTGGGGCGTGAGGTCTCCACACTACATCGATGTTGTCGCCAGTGGTCGGCGGAAGGTGCACGTACCCGTCGACCTGGGACCGGACCGCAGCGACGCACGGATGCACGCCAAGACCGTAGGATATTACACAGTGCCGTAGGGGACTGCACCGCCACTTCCCAGCAAATTAGGGACACTGTTGCTCCTGGGCTATCGGCGAGGACCATTCGCACACGTCTCCATGAAGCTGGGCTACGGTCCCGCACACCGTTAGGCCGTCTTCCACTCACGCCCCAACATCGTGCAGCCCGCCTCCAGTGGTGACGCGACAGGCGTGAATGGAGGGACGAATGGAGACGTGTCGTCTTCAGCGATGAGAGTCGCTTCTGCCTTGATGCCAATGATGGTCGTATGCGTGTTTGGCGCCGTGCAGGTGAGCGCCAGAATCAGGACTGCATACGACCGAGGCACACAGGTATAGTGTGGGGAGCGATCTCCTTTACTGGCCGTACACCTCTGGTGATCGTCGAGGGGACACTGAATAGTGCACGGTACATCCAAACCGTCATCGAACCCATCGTTCTACCATTCCTAGACCGGCAAGGTAACTTGCTGTTCCAACAGGACAATGCACGTCCGCATGTATCCCGTGCCACCCAACGTGCTCTAGAAGGTGTAAGTCAACTACCCTGGCCAGCAAGATCTCCGGATCTGTCCTCCATTGAGCATGTTTGGGACTGGATGAAGCGTCGTCTCACGCGGTCTGCACGTCCAGCACGAACGCTGGTCAAACTGAGGCGCCAGGTGGAAATGGCATGGCAAGCCGTTCCACAGGACTACATCCAGCATCTCTACGATCGTCTCCATGGGAGAATAGCAGCCTGCATTGCTGCGAAAGGTGGATATACACTGTACTAGTGCCGACATTGTGCATGCTCTGTTGCCTGTGTCTATGTGCCTGTGGTTCTGTCAGTGTGATCATGTGATGTATCTGACCCCAGGAATGTGTCAATAAAGTTTCCCCTTCCTGGGACAATGAATTCACGGTGTTCTTATTTCAATTTCCTGGAGTGTATTTCGAGTTTTATGGGCGAAAAGATTACGCTGGACTTAACCCACCATGAGTGTTACTCTGTCTTGGCCATCAAAGTAGTGTCTTGTAGCTGTCCTACGAGGAGAGGTGACTTGAAATCTCGATTCCGGTAAAAGTGCTGGCTGTGGGAAACTGCAGAAATATGTGGGAGTGCTCAAATAGGCCAAAGACATGTAACTAATGGGCTTGATGGAATTCGGAAACACACTTTCCTCGTAGTGAAGAGGGAAGAAAAGCAAAAGGAATCTGCTGCAACAATTAGGAAACCGGAATATTTTTCTAAATTAATAGAATGAATGTTAATGAGGTAAACATAAAAATATTTAATTCAGAGCAGCAGATCAACTAAAGTGATTATATCTCAGACAGGTTCACCCCTAAAATTGCGAAAAGCTTTATATCTGTTAGGCTCTTCGATTGAACTGACTTTGTACTTGCTTAAAAGTTAGATATTTTCTAGTTTAGCTCATTCATTTTTGTTAGCAGCACTTTCGAACCACTAGAATGTTCGCTATTTATTCTTTATTTCACGAATAAGTTCTTTTTCGTGCGACAAAAGGTTGCTCAGGAACGACAAATAAACTATCGCTTTAGGAGAGATCTGTTATCTCAAATAGTCGACACGGAGTTTACCGTGATTCTATCAGGAACGTGATGTCACGTTTTTCGATAGTTTTCAGATTCTTTGCACTCTGCTGTCACTTATATCTACAGGCAGTGTTGGCACCCTGGTGGAGATAAGTAATTTCAACTATAGTCTGATCTTTCTGGAGTGAAGTAATATCGAAAGATTGTATTACGTTTAGAATCCCAGAGATTGTATTAAGAAGTCTTCTCGGACGGAAACAGAGCAATATCATGAGGAAGTGCGGTAGTGTGATTTCTTATCAGTATTTCTTTTAGCTGTCCCAATTCTCTGCAGCTCATACTTCACTAGCTGATAATGGCCTTGAGCTATTGTCAACTTCATCATACCCAGCTGATATGATGGAACGGAACCCAAAACGTATACATTATCAAGAATATACTGCAGTGAAAGTAGTCCACTGTGATACATGCTGTTCTCACTGAATCGGCCACTACTTTCTCAAACGTGATTCTCTGATACCATACTTCACTTTCAGAAAATACAAATGCTAACGTTATGCTTTAACTCATATGACATTTCAGCGCTTTTGTAGCACCAGTAGTAACCATAATTCAAAAGTATTTCGTAGCTTTTGGTAACTGCAAAATACTGCGACATTTTACTGAGTTCTGCAAATGTGATATAGAGAACCCTGCTTTGTAGACAACTAGAAGAATTATGTTCCCCAAAATACAAAAATGGACAGAACTTGAGACTGGATGTTGTTTGCTACAGGACGTGGAGAACAGTTTTTCGGAGTTGGTTTCCTGGAAGCCTGGGATGTTGCCTTTGGCCAGCGTTCGGGCAGAGGAAACTAGTGGATGACGACGACGCAGAAGATCTCTATACTCACGTGATCATCAACGGAGAATAAGAGATGAGTAGTGTCTAACTAACTGGTGAGATACATTAGACCACCTTACCATATGACACGTTTTAGTTATAACCAAACGCTATTTGAAAAGTCAGACTTAGATTTGGAGTGAGTTGCTGGAATTGTTGTCCATGATATTAAGTTCTCAAATAGGAAATGCACAAAATTGTCAAAGTAAATTATGTTAATTTCAGCCTCCCCCCCCCCCCCTCACACTGTCGCACAGTGTTTCTTGTAAATGATGGCAGCGTAGTGACTACCCACATATGAAACCCATCTACCTGTTATAGTAAAGTTCACACGCTATGTGACACTGCTACAACTGTATCCATAAATTTACACACGTAATTTCTAAAACCATTTTAAGGCCTGTGGTGTGGCAGATGTTGTACCATCAAATTTGATTCTGGCACCTGACGTCGACGTGAATTTTCTCTTTGTCGTTGTTGCACCTAAAATCACTCTGGTTGGACATAGCGTGATTCTTGAAGATGACTCCCCTCCCCCTCCCCCCCCCCTCCCATGCCGAAGGATAACTGCCTTGTCAACACCTTTATAGATCCATAGGCGTTGTCCAATGGATCACTGATGCCTATCTATATCACTGTTCCTTGAGATACAGGATACTCGCTCCTGAAAACGTTCATCTGATACATAAAGAACAAGATAAAGCGCTCCACACACACCTAAAAGATATAATTACACTTCCAAAACAAGAGTGTTAGTTGGAAAGACTGAAACCAAATACATTTTCTATTTACAACCTGTATGTTCTACCGGCATTGAAGTTGGTTTATCTGTAAATCTCTCCATTTGTGTGCCACGAATGGGTGTAGGTTAAAAAACCAAAAAACAACTCAAGCACAAGAACCAATGTTGTGTAACAGATGTGAATTGTCCAGCCTGCAACGCTTAACAGGTGATCTATATTTCACCATCCATCTTCAAACTGTACCATCTTCATTGATAACAAATCCTCAAACAAATCACAAATTTTGTTTGATAATCTGTACAACTGTACTTCCATTCGCAGTAGAATTTTCGGTTCTGCGTTCAATGTTTTCGAAAGTTAAGAAATAGTGCATTTATCTGACTGTCTTGATACATGGCTTTCAGGATGTCAAGTGAGAGAAACGCGATATGAGTTTCGCATGACCAGTATTTTCGGTACCATGCTGGTTCGCTGGATGAGATTGTTCAGTATCTTCTGTGATGATACTACCTACAATTGCCATTTGCTGACTTTAAAGATCACTAATGTATCCCCCGCGGCCACTCTTTTCTCAGCCGAAACAATTCAGGTGAAGAATATTGTACATTATGAACATTACAATAGATATTTGCACTCTGACAGTATAACAACTCTACTGCACTTCATCGTTTTGTGACCACCGCATCGACAGCGCGTTATTCCCTATGTCTTCATGAGATGACGAAACTTTTAATTCTATGTGTTATTTTGTAACCGAGTGACCAGTGGAACTGCCTGCAGTGCAGAGGACCCGAGTTCGATATCGGGTAATGCTAGCGATTTCTCCTTGGCGTGATGGCTAGAACGGGGTGCACTGGACCTCAATTATGCCAACAGCGGAACTACCTGAGTAGTAGGTTCCAGACCACGTTTGTTGCAAATCCGAAGCGAGACTAATTTATGTATACCAAAGACATTCTGTATTTCGGATGCAAACGTTTTGTCGCTCACCACTATTGCTGAGCGAGTGATAGCCATTTTATTTAGGATTACCAAATGGCTCAAATGGCTCTGAGCACTATGGGACTCAACTGCTGTGGTCATCAGTCCCCTAGAACTTAGAACTACTTAAACCTAACTAACCTAAGGACATCACACACATCCATGCCCGAGGCAGGATTCGAACCTGCGACCGTAGCAGTCGCACGGTTCCGGACTGCGCGCCTAGAACCGCGAGACCACCACGGCCGGCTTAGGATTACCAACACGAGTTTGCATCACTTGTAGATCTAAGCCTTATTTTGATACGTCTCAGTACATTGTGTACGCTGCAGTATATTTTATTTTCCTGTTTTTATTCGTTTTTTCAGGCACCGCCGACTAACATAGCAACAGTCTGGAAAACTGATATTTGTGGCGAGACAACGATTACCAAAGTTTCTTAAGAGACACATAGGACATTGCATATATTGAGGAGGCAATCATATCGCTATTGAAGACGGTGACAGCAGATAAATCGTTGAAGTCTAAACTACTAGCATGAACGGATATCAGCACATGCTACAAAGGACTTTCTCCAGCAGCTAAACGTAACCACCCATGCTTTCTACTTTAACTGGTAGAGCTGTTGGGATGCGAGTCAGTAAGTGTGTGTATTTCAGGTATTTAGAAAACTTTAGTTATTAATTATAAACTGAAGCACCAAAGAAACTGCTATAGGCATGCGTATTTGAATAGAGAGGTATGTAAACAGACAGAATACGGCGATGCGGTCGTCATCGCCTTTATAAGACAACAAGTGTCTCGAGCAGTTGTTACATCGGCTACTGCTCCTATAATAACAGGTTATCAAGATTTAAGTGAATTTCAATGTGATGTTACTGTCGGCGCACCAGTCATAGGACACAGCATCTACGAGGTACGGCTTAAGTGGGGATTTTCCGTACGACCATTTTACGAGTGTACCGTATGTATCAGGAATCCGGTACAACATCAAATCTCTTGCATAGCTGCCGCCGCAAAAAAAAAATGATGTAAGAACGGGACCAACGACGACTGAAGAGAATCGTTCAACGTGACAGAAGTGCAACCCTTCCGCAAATTTCAAAAGATTTCAGTGCTGGGCCATCAACATGCGTCAGTGTGCGAACCACTGAACGAAACATCGATATGGGCTTTCGCTGCTGAAGGCCCATTCTTGTACCCTTGATAACTGAACGACACAAAGCTTTGCTCCTCGCCTAATCCTGTCACCACCGACTTGGACTGTTGATGACTGGGAACATGTTGACTGGTATGGAAGTGTTTCCTTTCAGGTTGTTTCGATCAGATGGAAGTGTACTGGTATGGAGACTACCTCATGAATCCATGGACCCTGCACGTCATCAAGGGACTGTGCAAGCTGTTGGACGCTCTGTAATGGTGTGGGGTGTGTGCAGTAGGAGTCATACGAGACCCCTGAAACGTGTAAATATGACTCAGGCAGGTGACACGTATTTAAGCATCCTGCTGATCACCTGAATCCATTCATGTCCATTGTGCATTGCGACGGACTTCGGCAATTCCAGCAGGACAATGCGACGCCCCCACATGTCCACAATTACCACAGAGTGGCTCCAGTGACACTATTCTGAGTTTAAACCCTTCCGCTGTCCACCAGACTCCCCAGACTTGAACATTATTGAGCATATCTGGGGTGGTTTGCAATGTGCTGTTCAGAAGAGATCTCCACCCTAAGTTACGGATTTATGGACAGACGTGCAAGGTTCATGGTGACAGTTTCCCACAGTACTACATCAGACATTAGTCGAGGCCATGGCACATCGTGTTGCGGCACTTCTGCGTGCTCGCGGGGGCCCTAACGATATTAGACAGGTGTTCCAGTTTATTTGGCTCTTCAGTGTAGTTCTTGTCTTTTCCTTTATCAGTCTGTGATGAACTAACAAAGAGACTGTGTGTTGATGTGCAACATTTATCGAGATTATTTTCTTACTGGTATGCTGTCTATGGTGCCGAATTGAATATGGATTTTATCTCTAACCAGGGAGATCTATGGTAGTCATTTTCAATTGAAACAAGCAACGACGCTGTAATGAAAATGGCTGCTAGTTACAAGAAACAAATTTCATTTTACCTCTACAATCATACCAAGAAAAATTTGGAAGTGCCTGCCACTTACATGATTTTGTAGTCATACTGAACCTACCTACGTGACTGTCTATAACATCTGATCAAATATGCACAACATAATAGTATGTACTTATATCTAGACAGACTAATGTGAAGAAAGTGTAGCTATCCATAACTACTGGTCCTACATAAGAAATGCTGGAAACGTCTCAGTGGTCTCAGGTGGCAATCACTGAGTCACGTTGTAGTTCTCACGGGCTTTCCAGACTGGAGAAAGTACACCACAGGCCATCGGCTATGACTGGGCATAGCTGTGGAAATATTCGTATTGCAGCAAAGACGGCTTGTGCTACCAAATCTCGAGACTCGTACAGGTAGCTTCAGATGCAAGGTCTGCCACCTTATCATTAGACACATGAGTGTTGCAGAAAAAAACCGAGATTGGGTAGCCTCTCAGGATTCTGTCACATCTCAGTTTTTTCAAACTTTCCCACGCGTGTTTAGTTTTCTTTGGTTGAGGGCTAATTTCGTTATCATTCTTGATGTCATCATAGATCATTCTAATCAACAGTCACCAACATTTTCGGATGTCTTCAAGGAGATCAAAAGCCACATCTGTTCACTGGAAATACAGTACACTTACACCAACATCAGAAAAACCTACAGAGAACATCTTTCGACTAAAACCAATGCCACTGCGTTTGGAAAGCCAGCAACAATTTTGTGTTCACATTATCGAAACAACTCAAGAAAGTGCAGTTTGCAGTTTGACAATGTTTAAACACCTCCTCACGAACCCTTCTGCCAGAAATCAGGCAAACAATTTATTTTTTAGAACTGAGTGCCTATTGCTTCTTTCTGCAGCAAGTGTGGTATGACACGTCAAGAAATTCGGGATATTGCCACAGCATATTTACTACGGGAATGGGAGAATGAAGGAACCTGTCGTGCTCAACAAAGTATGAGGGAGTTACTGATGAAGTAGAGAAACGCTGTTGTTATAATTTTGAACTCAATAGATGCCACTGAAGAAAGTAAAACTGCAAAATCGACTTGGTCATGTAGTGTCAGTACTCATTTTAAACGCAAAGAAATTATTACATAATGGACACACATAACCGTACATGGAAAACTGGAGTCAACGCTAAAGACTCTTGTGGGAGACACGAAAAAACATTGAAGGCCATTCTCACTTCCGAAATGATTTTTTAATGAACCTGAAAAGTTTACCGCGTGCAGCAGGTCATGCCCACTATATCTCGAAGAATAAGTTATGCAGGACTTTCCTAATCATATTGACCACGTGACGGAGGGTCCAGGAAGTGTGTGGTAACAGTAGCTACTACGCCAACTGAAACTGTCGCTAGTTTCTATAACCATTAATAGCTCATCTGTTACTTTTGTTTTGTTTATTTGATCTTATTCGGGAATAATCAGTATATAGTATTTTACTGACCGGTAATTATTGTCACAATGTAAGGGTAGTATCTTCTGACGTATTATTCTTAATTTTACTTTATATCTGAACTCCATTTTCATTCATGAAGCTTCTGCTTCATGGTACTACATATAAATTGATGACAATTTCTGTGATAATTTTTTGAAACCAAGTTTGACTCTTCTGTCTCTCTTCTGTGCAGGGTTCCTGCTACGGATATATTGTCAGTTATTTCTGGACGAAAACGCCTGTGTATGACAAGTTGCTGTCGGCTAACTAGCGGAGTCTGCTAAATATGTTGAAGTGGAAGTCTATTCTACTGATATTATTCCGCTAATTGAACAGCGATAGAGAATAAACAGGTAAAGATATATTGGCTTGTATATTTGAAACTGATTGTAGTTTTTGGAAATTATTAATTATAGTTACGAGAGCAGTTTGTTTACAACAAACTCGAAACAAAACACGGCAACTGGCCAATTCGTACTTGTTAAGACTGTATGCGTCGAAGATAATAACTCAGGCTTCGGTTTATCGGTATTTTTTATTCGATAACTGGTGGGAGGTAGGTCTACTACTGGGGAGAAGTAGAATGAAATTTGGGAATTACTTTAAGAAGACTTACCTACTCTGGCAGACAGCTAATTAAGCCACTACATTCTTGTAGCTGCTGAGAATCTGACGAAAAGCAAACGACTTATATCCATAAAAATCAGGCACAAGTCACATTAGCAGATTTCTCGCAAGACACCGTACTGATACGGTGTTGAAAAAGACAAGAAATGAGCGTGTGTACTTGAATGTCTCGAAGAACCCAAATCCCAGTACGCCGTGGCAGGAACGTACAAAATTCTTTACGCTTGTGATCAAGTGTACATAAGCAGTCATGCAACACATGTTAATAGTCGACTGATAATTCAGCAATAGCAGCTCACACAAGGCGGCTAAAGTGCCACGATATGCGATACTCCGCTTGTGAACTTAAGTTCAATTTGGAACCGCGCGACCGCTACGATCGCAGGTTCGAATCCTGCCTCGGGCATGGCTGTGTGTGACGTACTTAGGTTAGTTAGGTTTAGGTAATTCTAAGTTCTAGGGGACTGACGACTTCAGATGTTAAGTCCCATAGTGCTCAGAGCCATTTGAACCATTTTGTAAAGTTAAGGCCCTATCATTAGCGAGTTATTGTGTACGTAGAGGCCACCAAATTTGAAAAACATAAATACAACTTTAACAGAAGGGAAGGTGTAATTCGGGTGATGTGGGCAATCTTTTCATCTGTTCAAATTCGCTAAAGGATGATGGCATGACTATGCAGTCTGTTACATCGTTTGAATGACTTCACTACTGACTGCTGATCAGAGTGGTTTGTGTCATAATGTGACTCAGTGTTCCTTTCCTGCCCTTCTAATTTTATCCTAACACTTCCAAAAGAATGCCACTCACGGCTCCTCATGCCTTCACTTTAATGGGTTTGAGAAACATTGAAATGTTGTTGTTGTTGTGGTCTTCAGTCCTGATACTGATTTGATGCAGCTCTCCATGCTACTCTATCCTGTCCAAGCTTCTTCATCTCCCAGTACTTATTACAACCTACATCCTCCTGAATCTGCTTACTGTACTCATCTCTTGGTGACGCTCTACGATTTTTACCCTCCATGCTGCCCTCCAACGCTACATTTGTGATCAATTGATGCCTCAGAACATGTCCTACCAAACGGTCCTTCTGTTTGTAAAGTTGTTCCACAAACTCCTCTTCTCCCCAATTCTCATCAGTTATGTGATCTACCCATCTAATCTTCAGCATTCTTCTGTAGCACCACATTTCGAAAGCATTGAAATACAATGCAGAAAGTGAACATAAGCATCACTGCAATGTGTAGTTGAACTACATAGTTGTATGGTCAGAAACTGGCATGAGGCAGTAGATGAGATCTTCACACTAATGTGTTATATAGCAACGATGCTTGTATCAGAGAATATTGGTTTGTACTCTTTTGAAAATCCCTTTTATCTATCTAGAAGAAATTGCACTTCTTACTTCGATAGGTCAGAGGCTCATGAATGGTTCTAAAGAGCCAGTTTTGACAGACTTCGGTGAAGTGCGTTTTCTAGCATTCGGCTTTTGTGTAAAGCATAGTTCAGAACCCAATTTTCAGTCCGATACTGCGTGAGATATTCTTCTAGGTTATGGATATCTTCTCAGTTGATTTCCCGCATAGACTTGAATAGTTAGCCGAAAAAACGAAACGTATATTCATTTTCCGGCAACAGTCGGTGATGTAGGTGATCATGATGTTGGTAAAGAAGACGACGGTGATGGATTCAGGGCGTTCAGCACCATTGCTATCAGCGCCAATAATTGATATCAAGATACAAATATCGAGGTTTGGTCGACGTCTGCTCTATCAAAATTTGTGCAATGATTGCCAACGAACACTTATTAGCACAATTCTACCGAATATCTAGTTATGATGAACAAATTTGTGGTTCGTATATATTAAAATGCTCCAACATTTTCTATATTGTTGGCTGACTACTTAAACTAAAATCACGGGCCGACTGACTTCTCTCTAAAATTTTCAGTGAGAAATTTCATACTCCATATAACTTTAAAATACGTTTTGTACTGTTGCTGTTGAGAGCTAGGACGGTAGGAAGACTCCAGGCAAAGGAAGGGCCTCGCACTTATGCCAGTCTTGAAGTCATCCAACCGATATAGAAGACTGCATAGTCGCTCCATCATCTGTTAGCAAATTTGATCAGAAGAAAAATTGGCGCACATTACTCGAATTACGCCATCCTTCCTGTTAAAGTTGCATTTATGTTTTTCAAATTTGTGGGCCTCTGTGTACACAAAAGCATGATAATGATAGTGCCTTGATTAAGCTTTAGAAGCGGAGAATTGTACATCGTGACCCTTTGGACACCGTGTATGAGCTGCTATCGCTGAACTATCAATCGATTGTTAACATCTTTTTATGAAGTGCTTATGTATACTTGACCAGACCACAAGTGTTAAGAATATTGTCAGACTTTACTGTGAGGTACAGGGGTTTGTATTCGTAAAACCATTCGAGTACACGCACTTATTTCTTGTCTGTTTCAAGACCGTACCTCCTAATGTGACCTGTGACTTTTTTATGGTTGGAAGTTATTCGTTTTTATTGAGACCCTTCCTAGCTACAAGACGGTAGTGGCTTAATTATCTGTCTGCCAGAGTAGGTAATTCTTCTTAAAGTAATTCGCAAATTACATACTACTTCATCTGAGAGGTCTAAGCGTATGAATTTTGACAGTGTGTTCAGACAATAAATGCTCAGCTGTCATTGTTGTTGTTGATGTTAATTATTACATTATACCATCTACCTACATTGTTCACTTGTGTCCTAGATGCATCATAAAGACTTTTCCAATGGTATGAATAATCTGCCTCTTTTTTTGGTATCATAACGTACAGATTCTAAAATATCTTCCTAGATGAATAGCTACACATAATGAAAGCATCAAATGTGTTACAGACACTTGGTTCATCGGGTTTAGTGCTCTAAAAATAAATACATTTGAACTCTGCTATGTCAAAGATATAGAGGCAGATGCTTGTGGCAGAGTTTTGGTGTAAATGAATCTTTCAAAATATCTGAAACGTTGAAATAAATTGTGAGGGTTCTGCTTTATATATGTCTGCCTTTGCCTGTCTAATGCTTATTAAAAGCAATAAACTGAAGCCTAAGTTATTACCTTCGACCCATACAGTCTTGACAAAGACGAATTGTACACTTGTCGTGTTTTGCGTTGGGCTTGTTGAAAACAAATTGTTCCATAACTGTACATATCAAAAAGGTCTTGCATCGCCTCTGTTCTGGGAGATCCGGGACCTGTACAGAAAATAGGAATAGAGATCAACATAAACATCATTTCCGCCTTTTTTATTGCTCATGAAAACCACACATTGCATGTTGTACCACCATAGAGGTGGTGGTCCAGATTGCTATACACTTCAATACCTCAAATAGTCAGTAGAAAATCCTCTTGTACTGATGCATGCCTGTTTTCGTCGTGGTATACTATCCACAAGTTCGTCAAGGCTCTGTTAGTCCAGACTGTCCTACTCCTCAACGGAAATTCTACGTAGATCCCTCAGAGTGGTTGGTGGGTCACGTCGTCCACAAACAGCCCTTTTCAATCTACCCCAGGCATGTTCGACAGGGTTTATGTCAAGAGAACGTGCTGGCCACCCTCTGGTCGAGCGATGTTGTTATCCTGAAGGAAGTCACTCCCAAGATGTGTACGATGGGGGAGCAAATTGTCGTCCATGAAGACGAATGCCTCGCTAATATGCGGCCCATATGGATCCAGCATCGGTCGGAGGATGGTATTCACGTATCGTACAGCCGTTACGGCACCTACCATGACTACGAGCAGCGTAGGTCGTCCTCACATAATGCCACCCCAAAACAGCAGGGAAACTCGACCTTGATGCACCCGCTGGACAGTGTGTCTTGGCGCTCAGCTCGCCCGGGTTCCCTTCAAACACTTCTCCGGCGATTGTCTGGTTGAAGGCATACGTGACACGGTGAAGAGAACGAGATGCCAATCCTGAGCGGTCCATTCGGCATGTCGTTGGGCCCATCTCTATCGCGCTGCATGGTGTCGTGGTTGTATGGATGGACCTCGCCATGGACGTAGAAAGTGAAGTGGCGCATCATGCGGCTCATGCGCGCAGCATCAGTCGTAACACGACATCCTGTGGCTGCTCGAAAAGCATTATTCAACATGGTAGCGTTGCTGTCCGGGTTCCCCCCAATCGATAATCCATAGGTAGCTGTCATCCACTTCGGTAGTAGCCCTTGGGCGGCCTGAGCGAGGCAAGTCACCGACAGTTGCTGTCTCTATGTATCTCCTCACTGTCAGAAAAAATATGCTTCGTTCACTTCTAGATGCCTGGACACTTCTCTTGTTGAGAGCCCTTCCTGCCACAAAGTAACAACGTGGAGACGATCGTCACCAGATATTGACCGTATTAGTCATGGTTGAACTACAGACAAGACGAGCCGTGTACCTCGTTCCTCGTACAATGATTGGAACTGGTCGACTGTGTAGCCCCCTCCGTCTAATAGGCGCTGCTGATGCATGGTAGTTTCCATCTTTGGCCAGGTTTAGTGAGACCTCTGAACAGTCAAAGGGAATGTCTGCGATACAATATCCACAGTCAAGGTCTATTTTTAGTTCTGAGAACTGTGATGATGCAAACCTTTTTTGATGTGTATATAATGAATTATTTCAAAAAAACACATTCAGTTAAAAATACAGAAGCGAAAATATCTTAATCTGTTTATCCTGTATCATTGCTTCAGCTGGTATCTCGACCGTAAACTATTGTAGTCCTTTTAGCAGTATTGCGTTAAATTTGTTTGTGAATTGAAAGCCAACCTTGCTCTTGATACAATAAAATACTCTAGTTCAGACTATTTATTAACCCTTACGTTACTTCAACAGGTAGTGGTGCGCCTAGAAACTGCTCAATCTTTAATCGGCATTATATGCTAGCAGCCTCTTTCGGCAGAGGTACACATAAATTTTTTTTCAGTTACGCAGCAATCGCTGAAAAACACATCTTGGAAGATTCGGTATCTAATTTCCACCAAAATTCTTGAGGTGTGTATCTCCCATCAAATCTTTCATAGGTATTTAAATTACATGGGACATCATGCTCAGAATATGAAGGTCATTGAGAAACCATTAGTGGTGTTCCGTAAATATCCAATGTAGATGTGAATACAGTTGAGAATTCTTCACCGATAACATTGTAATATAAGGAGCTTGCTTCCTTAGAATATTCATCATGAGTTAGAATAACTACTAAAGAAGATCTTACAGTAAATTCACAATAACTTGGTTTTGATATATTACACGATATTTCCTACCTGATGGACCACGTTTTGAAAGAAATTTCCGTAATTTCACTATTAATTGATCATTTATTTTTCACGATCATGATTTCGGCTTTGTAGCCATTCGTACGTCCATGTTGAACTGAATACTGCCTGCACAAGGGCCAGATGTCGACCAACGCGTTCTTGCTTTGCTTCTGTTGTAAAGCTCTTTCTCTCTACCCACATCCGTCCCATTTTGATAAGTACTTCGTTGTGCGCCGTTCTTTTTGATTAGAGTGTTTGTCAGAAGCTTTCATGTTACATTGAACGCAACCGATCTGCCAAATATGAGCCGAACCAGTTGGACGTACCTAATTTCTTCTCCTCCTTAGCACTTTCATTGAGTGAGGTAGTGAGCTTATCAACGACGTATGATGCTATGTGTAATACCAATGCAAGCGCTAGTGGTTAGATGTAGTTGAAGTTGCTGCAATACCAAAAATTTCAGGCTGTTACTGCAACATTGCAGTTGCAGGGTATCATGGAACACTACCAAAACCACCCATGTCCATACTGTATGATGCACTCATTTCGAAGACATGTTTCTCTTATTTGAGCGAGTAGTCATTAGCATGTATGATACGTATGTTTATCCTATTGGGTTCGTTGAATGAAAGTAAAGGTGATTTTTGAACTGCAGTTTCTATAGTCGGTATTTTAAGTGACTTTCACAGATGTGGTACTTGATCGCCTCCTAAGATAGATAAATTGCTTTAATACTAAGAAAAATACAAGTGACTGAGTAATCGTCTAGACCAGACAATGATTCCGTGCATGTCAGTCCTTTTAAAATCCTTGCCCTCCTCACCTTTATGAATGAAAATAGAGATTTATATACATTCTGGAAACATCCTCCTGCTGTGGCTAAACCATGTCTCCACAATGTCCTCCAGGAGTCGTAATTTTGCAAGGTTCGCAGAGAGTTAGGAAGGTAGGAGAAGAGACGCTAGCACAACTGGAGCTGTAAGGTCGGCTTGTGAGTCGTGCTTTGGTAGCTCAGTCGATAGAGCATTTGCCCGCGAAAGGCAACGGTCCCGAGTTCGAGCCTCGGTCCAGCACACCGTTTTAATCTCAGAGAAATATCGAAAATAAGAATATTAAAATATCAGTGGTGTTAAGTATACCCATTTACTGGAACATCCCTTAGTTATTATATAAGTCTTTCTTAGGGTCACATGCGTACTACTCTACTAATAGCATGTATATTACACGCATCCATTAGTAGACGTGCAAGGAGACAGATGCAAGTGTTGAGTACATATTCTGTACGTAGAAAATTAAGTAGAAGGACAAACTCAACTTTACTTTTATATGGTGTAGCCTCTTTCCTATAACCGTTAAGTAGTTTCGTTTAATAGCAACGCTTTACGGGTGGTCGTAGCTGTAATGAAGGGTGAAAATGCGTTTAGTACCAAATTTATGGAGCCTAACATGCTAAGGGCGTATTGTACAGTGCTAATGTATCAGTTAGTTTTTAAGGATGAGGTTAATACGTCTTTACGATTTTTTATTGTTTTTTATAGGTTCAGCAATGTGTGGGAGCACACTTAGGGCATAATTTTTATTTCTCTAGACCAAGAACTGCTGATGAAAGGCAATCAGAAGTTCGGACAACAGCAGCTTCCCAGTGGATATGGTTCTGGGAGGATTTGAACAAAGGAAAAACGCATCTATTGTTATTAAACTCATCTATTCTTTCAAATTATATTTTATCTTTTACTTATTTATTATCAACAAATTAAGAGAACTAAGCATTCTACGGCACAAATGATGAAAACTGTAGTTTTTTGCCTATAGCGTAAGTTCATGAACTATAGATCATTTCATAAACGGCTAAACACCTACACACACACACACACACACACACACACACACATACACAATGCCCGCGCGCATGCGCCCGCACGCGCACGCTGCATTGGTTCCTTTTGTATTACTTGCTTGAGTTTCTGTTCATGTGTATCAAGAAGTCTGAAACTAAAGGATCCATTCCGCATACAGTAAAAAAGGGGGTATTGCAGCAATTCTCATTTGAAATTGAATTTGTTGTAAATACCGATATTTTTTTTTTATTTTAAAGACAATCAAGTTTATTGGCTTTATCAGGTTGAATGAAAACTAAATTCGGGCAAAAATGCTCACTGATGGGTAAGGCGCCCTTGGTGAATACTTCAGTTCTAGATAGTTTTGGTAGCTATATTGAAGTCAGTAGCGCACATTATATGTGCTGAAATGATTAACTGTACCGTGCGCATTATTCTGACAATTACTCATGTTTCCACATCCAGATAATCAAATGCTTTCTATAAATGGAAACTGTATTTTTTTCCTAGTACCTTTTATTTTTCAGCATTAATTAACGTATGTATTTCCGTTATCCTCAGTGCTATATCACTCAAAATTTGGTATGTTTTCTTGGTATAACGGAAAGGGCCAAGATGAAGCAGCCGATACAGCCCAATTTATGGCCCTAAATAGAGGCCGGAAGCAGAAATATTGTAATTTTAGTTAATAACCGCAAAAAATGTGGATGACTGCGAAAGAAATTAAGCATATTGTGTATTTCTTGTCCCATATGTTCGCTTAAACTATTTTAGTTTTTATTTCCTTGAAATGGAAAACGTATAAAAAGTGTCAGGTCAACTCTAGTGCCCAATCCACTCGTCGGTTTTGATCAATGACGTCATACCGAAGGCAGAGACACTACATAGAGCCAATCTTTGGAAGCAACTAATCGCATTCACAAATTATACAGACAAGAATTACAGGTAACAAAAATAAATAAGAACGGAAAAGAGCATATGTGTCAGAAATAAATTATTATCCTAATTTATGCAAGTAAGAAAAGCACAGTATAGTATAGCGCATGGTGAAGTCATAACATTATGAATCACCGTTAACTTTTAATACTAATTGTTCAATGTAGCGGAACGAGTGTACAAGTAAAGAATATTGATGAAAGGTAGCATCTAACAAATACTGTAATTGCTAACTGGAACTGACCGATGTAGTTTAATTCTAGTTACCTGTTGCAACCATTCCACACTTCGTTAGTTAGATCGTTTCAACAATAAGTGTGTGCGCTGGAGTGTTTCACGGTTTCTACATATGGTATTACTGTCTTCATTATTAAGAAAAAGAGAAAAATTGGGAAGCTGTACCTACAATATTTGTTAGCTTTTCATGGTAGTTCTGGGAGCAATAAGAAATCTAGAAATCCTACAAAAACGTAGTTCATAGAATACTGCATAAACGTCAAAAATTACGAAGCATCGAAAAGTTGGAAGCGGTAATTAGAATTGACATTCTACATAGGTCAATTTCAGTTACCGATTGCAGCCATTGGGTGAATCATTAAATAGATGTTTTTTCAGCACGCGTGTGCACTAAAATGGAGGCTAATACAATCTATGCATCTGTAATTGCTCTTTGAACTGCTTCAATAAAGTTACTAATCCCAGAATCGGTAACTAGAATTGACGTACATAAAAGGCCAGTTCTAGTTACCAATTCCAGTTATTGTTATACACTGTGGTAGTTTCAGCGAGCAGTTATAAATGTAGAAATGGTATTACGTTTCAATGCTTACACGTGCAAAAGTAATTTGCATACGAATCATGGAGTAGTTAGAATTTGTATCTGGGATTTACCTACATAGGTTAATTCTAGTTATCGATTCATGTACTCTTTATTAGAATTTGTATATGGGATTTACCTACATAGGTTAATTAGATTTATCGATTCCTGTACACTCTATTAGAATTTGTATATGGGATTTACCTACATATGTTTATTCGAGTTATCGATTCCTGTACTCGATGTTTCTCGTAGATATCCGTTTGTCATGCACTGGCTTTTCTATTAGTATTTCGTGCGTCTCAATATTTTATGATGCTGTTTCGTATTTCTTGACTTCATTTAATTTTCCCGTTTTTATTATTTATTTTAGTTTGCCCCCCCCCCCCCCAAAACTGACACTTTCCTGCGCTTCTCCCTTTATATCCAATAATTAATATAAAATTAACCCTACTTTATAACGTATGACTTCAACATGAGCTTTACTGAAATCCAATTTAAAGGTTCTCTGTGATTTTATAGTAGCATAAATTACCAGAATACTTCTTACCAGACATGAAAATTTGTCTTTAATTCTTGTTCTTATTATTTTGGTTATCTTCGTTTCGTTTTGATATAATTCATGACTTACAAGGGAAATCTGGGAATCTCCGATTTCCTTGAAACTTCACACTAGTATTTTTAGCTGCTAATATGTAGATTATAGAGGGTAAAATGCACCCATAAAGTTGACGCTGCAAAGCACATTTTGTCAGATACCTTCACTTTAAATCTATATTTTTGAACCAAATAAAATCGAAATCATTTATTATGATAAACTGCATTATACAACAGTGAAATTGACCACAGGGGCTGCTTTCCTTATCTTGCATGCGGCAAAATCATATTTTATGAAGTACACTTTCGTAATAAATATTCATAAATTAACTATAAAAATAAAAAGAAATTACAAATTACACGATCAAATAAAGTTGAGATGTTTTTAAATTTTTCTTAAAGGTCTCCCTGCATAGGGTAAACTAACCCTAACACCGCTGAACATTTGTAGTGTCCCAACTAGCAGTTTCCCATGATTTTCGTGTAATAGTATTTTTAGAAACTAGACGATGAAAAAAGTTCCAGTGTTTTTTTAATATTTTTTAAAAGTTCCCCTCATAGGGTGAACTAACTTTGACTTACCATTTAAATCGTTCAATAGTTTATAAACACTTAAATCGAATTTATAGTTTTATTATTGAAAATGTGGATTATAAAACGGTTGCAATTTTAAAACATGCTATGTTTTAAGGATATAAAAAAATAAAGACTGGTACTTGCTAAGTACAGCTAATTTTATTTTGTGTATCTCCTTTGTATAAAACATAAATCTTAATTTTTGGTTTAAAATTTTTAATTTACATAAGTGGAATTTTTACTAGGACATGGATGTAATATTCTCTCATTAATCTTGAGTGTACTTTGCTTTATTAGTTTTTAAGGCTAGGTGCAGCGATCTGTCCCACACGAGGTGTGTGACAGTATTGTAGGAAGTTGTACAAATCAGGGCTATATAGTATATATTAAAAAGATTGAAAATAAATACTAATAAAAACACAATGCCTATTAGTGCGATCGCAGTAACAACATAAATATTAAGAACCTTTGGTGCGTACAGTGGTGAAGAAATTAAGTTTCCAACTAATGAACAAGAATAGCAGTTACATGATTTACTGGCAGAAATAATGAGACAATGCGTAACTGCTTCGGAAATTGATGTACAAGAAAAAGAAACGCTATATATTGACGACGATAATGAAATTCGTCCAGAGCATGTTGAATACGAAGAAAACGAAGAGTCAGGAGACTTTCTAGAAGTTGTTCATATGAGGAGGAAAACATACACTTTAAATATAAAGAAGAAGCAATTAAGTTTTTGTTGAGTGGGACAAGTAAACCTTACTCATTACACACTGTGAAGAACAGGCAACAAGTAAATACCGTAAAACAAATTCGACGATGGGAAAAGAAAGTCAAGCAAGAAGCAACAGATGTGAAAAATTACTAAAATTTTCGGAAACTCGTTTTACATCATGTAAAAGAAGCCACTGCATCAAAACTGACTATTCATGATATTGATTTGCAGAGGAGGGCCTTACAAAACGAAGCTGAAATAGACCTGCCTTCTTTTAAAGCACCACATTCATGGATCCAGGAATTAAAAAAAAAAGCACAATATCGTATCTCGAAAAATTACTAAAACCCTTACAAAAGCTTCATAGATGAAGATTAATGAAATAGAAGACAAGTGTGAATCTTTTACAGCTCATGGTCGTGCGGTAGCGTTTTCGTATCCCGCGCCCGGGTTCCCGGGTTCGATTCCCGACGGGGTCAGGGATTTTCTCTGCCTCGTGATGACTGGGTGTTGTGTGATGTCCTTAGGTTAGTTAGGCTTAAGTAGCGCTCAGAGCCATTTGAACCATTTTTTAGAACTGAAGTCCGACAATCGCTTACAAACTACGGAGGAGAAAACGTATTAAATGCAGATCAAAGTGGATTCAGTTTTGTGATTTGTACTGGTAGAACATTAAAGAATAAATGTATTAAGGACGAACAAAGCATAGCACAGTCTCTATCTTCTTTAAAACGCAGTTTCACTATTCAGCCTTCTACATCAGCAGAGGGTGAGTTATTTTCGCTGTCAGTTTTACTACTGAAGGATGCAAGTGGAGCTCTTGGAGCATGGGTTAAGGAAACTCTATTTACTCCAGAAAACGTATTTATACGAGTTTCGAAATCAGGAAAGCTTTCCGAGGAATTCTTTTAACCGTGGATGACAGAAATATTTCAGAAAAATACTGCTAATTCATTAGTGCTACTTTTGGATGCCTAGGGTGGTCAGTGTCAAGGTATAATACCAAGAGAGTCACAATTTATCTGGCACAACTGGGAAAATTCCACCTTTAGATGTGTACGGATTTCGCTTCTGGGAAAACTTTGAATGACAATTGTCAGATATAATTATTTTGATAGATTATGTTTACTTACACAAGAAAAATAGTATCATTAAAATGCAATGTCTCATGTGTAATCAGCTATCATCTCCCAGATTTCAGAATGCTTTCAAGTATTCACGGTTGAAAAGTGTATACTTAACTGATGGGCCTCTAGAATTCAATAGTGCTGTTGAATTTTGCTTCAATACAACAGCAGAGTATATATGTAGCTTCCAGGACAATATTGCAATCATGACTTGTAGGTGGTGTGAGAACCAGTTGTGCATAAATCGTTTTCGTATGGAATAGCACTATTCTAATAATTATAACCCATAAAAATATAAAATAAAAGACAATTATATTTGTCAACGATTTAAAACGATTAATTGATAAATTAAATTGTGCTGCATGTAAATTGTTGTTCTTTTATATTAAACAATGGATATCAAAATCAAAAATTAATATAATTATTATCAAATTAAGGGGGTCACATATAGTTTTAACCATAAAATTGAACTGCAGGCATGAACTTTGATTGTTTCTTACTATCTGTTTTGAATCAATAAATTCTACAGGCCAATCCAACCGAAAATCAATAATTTTTTATAGGGCATGAAGCAAACTGGGGCATACTTAAGATGCATGTTACATGACAAAACTTCAGTGTATAAAAATTCGACAACGAATTGTAAAACAGGACCAACATGATTGTTCCAAAATATTTAAATTTTGAAATATGGTAATGAATTGATATTCAACTGTTTTAAGAAAACACCTAATTCTTTTAGCTAAGTAGATTTAAAAAAAATGCTCATCTGCAGTATTAGATACCTAAAATTAATTCTTTATTTTTTACGATGTAATCGTTATCAGCAACACAAACAAATTCGATATATGGAAGTTCATGAAAAACTGATTGTGACACTTACAACTCATTTACATTATGGGTAGGTCACTCTATGCAGGAGCACTTCCAAAAAATATTAAAAAGCCTGTCAATTATATTTGATCGTATATTTAGTAAAATACTATTATACGAAATATCATGGAAAACTGCTGTCTGGGACACTGAAAATAATCCATTGGTGTTAGGGTTAGTTTTCCCTATACAGGGTCACTTTTAAGAAAATTTCAAAAACATGTCAACCTTATTTGATCGTGAAATTTGTAAAAGTAGTTCTTTTTAGATTCTGTAGTTAGTTTATGAATTTCTGTTACCGAGTGTACTTCGTAATATACGATTTTACCCCCTGCAAGATAAGGAAAGAAGCCCCTGTGGTCAATTTCACTATTGTATAATGCAGTTTATTATAATAAACGCTTTCGATTTGATTTGGTTCAAAAATATCTGTAAAAATGTGTTTTTCGGGTCAACTTTAGGGGTGCATTTTACCCTCTAAATCAGCTAAAAAGAACAAGTGTCTAACACTTTTTCATGTTCTACTTACATGTAAGGTTTCAAGAAAATTGGAGGGGGACAACTCCCAGACTTCCCTTGTAAGTAAATAACTGCGTGAGTGTTATTCTAATTTTATCGTATGCTACATTCATTTGTTTACGAGTATGATCCGTTGCTTTCAAAGATTGCCTATATGTAGTGGCTCTGCCTTAGGTTGACTTCATTGCTCAAAGCCGACCAGTGGAATCTGACACTAGAATTTATCCAAAGGGTCTGCCATTGAAAGCAAATGTGTACGTTTGCTGGGCAGCGTAACACAACTATTGTGTGAAAACATAAGGCTGTGGCTACTATGATAACTTTGAGATAAACGGTGAATAAGAGACAGAGGAAATTCGTGGCATGCAGGTAGATCTTTAGTCAGTAATGAACACTCATACCCTGCCCCATGTTAACGGAATCACAATGTTGATGTCTGTAACAGAAGATCTAGGGCATAGCACTCGAGAGTCCGTACTCGTAACTAGTAAAGGTAATTTTCGGATAAGGCTTGTAGAACGTTATCACCTGAGTTTGGGTCCTTCTCACCCGCTCCACTTGAATCTTCGCCATGGTATAACTCGATCAGGAAATATGCATGCTATCTCCTTCTCATTTTCCCTGAAATATTCTGGCAATATGGAACGTAAGGCTTAGGTCTAATAATGTCAGCCAATTGTAGTGTTTCGTTAACATTAAGCTTATCATACCGTTTCACATTCGGAATCTGTGTTACTCAGTATGTACTATTACATAATTTACCTTGATAAACAAACCTACATCATCAGCGTGATGCCTATCTTTGCAATATATAGTCCTGCCGGTGTTTAAAATTTCGATGCTATTCACCTCCGGTTAGCTTTATGTTACCGTGTGGGAATTGTCAGCGTTTATCTTCGTCACTAATTGTGGTAAATTGTCTTTACACAATCTTAAACCCCCGCAAGTACTTGCAGCAGTTTACCCCAGTAGACTCTTCCTGTTTATTACTATTATTTTTTGCGAGGGGTTGGGCCACGGTAAGCTACACAGCTCTCTAGCCGACGGTAATGATCGAGACTTCCGCATTTCAGGATGTTGAAGGTTCGTGTCATCCTGTGACCTACAGGTTTCCAGTCGACTCATTACCACATCAAAACGATCGGTTCTGGGAACGATACATCATAACATTAACTAGTTCTACTTACATCCACTGTGCGAGGCTAACCGACTTCACTAATCTAGCCAGTTTTCGGTATGAACTAACGATGAATTTTGGACGCAGGCAATAGGCGGCACTGATGGCAACGTGAGCCTGAATTTGCTACGGACAGCAAGTAGTAATTCTTCGGCCGCCGCCACAACCTTCTCCCAACCTCGGATGAGATATTCTAGTAGGCATTGTAGCGTTGCTCTTGGGGGGCGAAAAGAAAAGGAATTGTTATTTTAGATTTGTTTTTTGAAAAACGTCGAAAAAATGAATATTTTGGTGGGCCACTTGGCAACAGATTCAGGGACTGATTACACTATTATAATAACATACGTTGAGCATTAAATACCTGAATAAGAGCAGCATATTGATAGATATGAGATCGTTTGGAAGAAACATTATCATTTCTGTGCATTTTTATGCCAGGAACAACACTAAGGGACCAGAAGATTTATAGACTTTCAAAGAAATGCAACACTAAACAATTAAAAAAGAGTTGAGTCAGAAATAACACGAAAACGGTAATGTTCCTTCTGCCTCATGCTGCGTTCGGCCCATGAGCGTCATCGTAATTTCTGATGATGAACTAACACAAAATAATTATCGTTCAAGTAAATAAGGAGATGGAATTCTTCCAGGTTAATTTACTAAAATAAGCACACTTACCTTTAACACACTTTTTTAAATGCTACGTAACTTTTCATATTAAATTACAATAGATGACCATTGTGGTTCAATACTTTATTCTAACAGTCAAAACGTCCTCTTGACGCTCTTTGTTCGTAATCAGTTATAAGAAACTACATGTTTTCTGATTTGAAAAATAACGATTAGCATATCCACTCAATATTTTCACATAAAATATAAAATACCGTTGCAGAACCCAGCAAGATCGCGTAAGCCTTTCATGGAAAACAAACAGTAAAAGGTGAGGCGCCCAATGCCTCACTTGTCTTGAAACAACATAATTCTTCTTTTATATCATTAATCGATATATGTACATAGATATTTACAGACACCGCGCAAGAACGGCAAGGATAGAGAATAATAGAGTCTGTCGCTGCTATGCGATGGTTCATTTCTTTTACTTTACAATTGTTCAATAACATTAGGCCATCAGGCGTTTACTATTGAGCGTACATTAATGTTTGCGAGGCGAAAATTACTAATATTACAGCGTTCCTCCCCTAATCAAAGCTATTTCTTTGAGGGACTCTACCACCTGCTTAACGATGAAGCCACAAATGATATTCACACTCGCCCACTGCAGTTAACAGGAAGATAAAGCAAGGTCGGTCCCAGTTCGAAAGGTGTTCATAGTTAACTCACATGTGACCTTAACAATTGGAAATGCCTCAAACTCTAAAGCTTAGGGCGAGACAGTCTGTGGCACAGTTGTGATTTCTTCTGAAGAGTCAGCTACACACATTAAGTCGTCAGCCTCCATTGCTGACACTTCAGGAGTATAGCAAGTTCTTTATTTAGGTTTCCGTCTCTGCTTTTACAGTCCACTTCTTCACTTTCCCGTGCTGGGATGGGTAGGGTATGTCCATGCTGCGTGTGGACGCTGGAGCAGCTGGCTGCAATTTCGAACAGCTGCTTTCGCTTTTGGTTTCGGTCAGCCGTCTTCAGGCTGCTTCCTTGTGGTGTAGCAGTGGCAGGGAATCTGGCGCATCGCACAAGACACCTCAGGTGCACTTCGCAGCCCACAGGCTCTGCTGTTGGGGCACCTTCTGGTGTACCCGACTCTGGGGCTCCCCCGTCACTGTTAGGTGAATGGTGGGTGGTAATGCATTCGTGAAGGTCTAGGGGACAAGTGAATGAGGAGACAAGCCATCTGTCCTCATCTATTCGCCCTGAGAGTGGTCGGGTGGCTTCAGCAGTATCGGAGTAGGTACACAAAGCCAGAGATTTGCAAGTTATTGCGAGCTCCAATGTTAGGCGCGTAATGGAGCTTCCAAGCCCAATACAAATCCAATGTGGGCTCTATATGACTGCCGGCGTGTGGTGACTCTTCCGCTGCGTGGAGGAGACCTTGCTTGCTGCGACTGAGCGTGTGTGGAGAAGTCGCTGCAAGTTATGGCTCACGTCGGCACTAACGAGATCTTTTGCGTGGGTTAAGAGGCCATCGTTACATCATACACGTTGATGGCAGGGGTGACGACAGCAACTAGCAACGCAAGGGGTTGCAAAGAGAGCTTGCAATTTGCGGCATTGTTCCCAGAGTTGATCGGGGTTTTTGGCTTGGTGCTGAATGGAGGGTCTCAAGCAAAAGCTTCGTTTACTGTGTGACGACCTTGGATGCATATATCTGGACCTGCGTTATCGATTGGAGAATTGTATGGCTCTCTTTTATAGGTCAGGGATGAACTACACAAAGGAAGCAGCTACTGTGGTAACAAAATACTTGTGTAGGACAGATGCGGGCATTTTACGCTAGGCGGTAGTTTGAGGTACCCGCATGAACACTGGCCAGACGACACACAGATGACGAAATAAGACAACGTTCAGAATATTTTATGTGTAAATTATCGAAGTAATCATGACTAAGTTCCAGAAAACATTGCCGTCCTCGCGCTCAAATGATTTCAGTTCCGTTAGCTGCCAGTAATGTGAAGTAGGAAGCTTTGAGATATTTAATGGCTCATGGTACATAAATCGAAAAGACAGATTAATGACATAGGAGATGGAGTTGTAAGTAGGCTGCTTAGGGTTTTTTTTTATTGGTAACGCCACATAGCGCACTGTATGAAAAATCACTGGCTGTGCTGTGCGCAGTCAGTGGCTTGTTGGCATTGTTGTAATACTCGCCATTGTAATGTTTGGCGGCTGGATGTTAACAGCGTGTAGCGTTGCGCAGTTGGAGGCGAGCCGCCAGCAGTGGTGGATGTGAGGAGAGAAATGGCGGAGTTTTGAAATTTGTAAGAATTGGTGTCATGAACTGAGATATATATTATGACTATAAAGGTAAATACATTGTTTGTTCTCTATTAAAATCCCTCATTTGCTAACTGTGCCTATCAGTAGTTAGTGACTTCCGTTGTTTGAATCTTTTATTTAGCTGGCAGTAGTGGCGCTCGCGGTATTGCTGTAGCTTGAGTAACGAAGATTTTTGTGAGGTAAATGATTTGTGAAACGTATAGGTTAATGTTAGTCAGGCCCATTCTTCTGTAGGGATTTTTGAAAGTCAGATTGCGTTGCGCAAAATATTGTGTGTCAGTTTAAGCACAGTCGTGTATAATTTTTCAAAGGGGATGTTTCATAGTGTTCATTCCAGTGCCAAAAGTATTGTCTCCAGTAAAGTGGAATATGAGTGTGACAGTGAAATTACCTGGTCGCGTAAAACATGTCGAAATAAAAATAATTTTTGGGTGCTTTTAGCTGCCATTCTATTCCGATGTGACAGTCTTTAAAAGGAAGTCTACAGTATAATGGCTCAAATGGCTCTGAGCACTATGGGACTTAACATTTGTGGTCGTCAGTCCCCTAGAACTTAGAACTACTTAAACCTAACTAACCTAAGGACATCACACACATCCATACCCAAAGCAGGACTCGACCTGCGACCGTAGCAGTCGCGCGGTTCCGAACTGAAGCGTCTAGAACCGCTCGGCCACCGCGACCGGCAGGTCTACAGTATACTTAGTCAGAAAATACCAAGGTCATGACATATTCGTTATGTTCTTTCCAGCTATAGAATGAGACGTCTATGGATTCAGTGCAGGGGTTACTGACAGACAGTCTTTGGAATACTTCTGAACACGTTTTCCATATCTGTCTCGAGCAGCTAGTTCAGTGTTCCACAAACAAGAAATCTTCAACGGATTTGTGCCAGATGTAACTTCCTTACGGAATCGAGAGCGCAACACCTTGTACGACATCGATCCGTCTGATGGAGTGCCTTACGAACAAAACTGCTGGGATATTTATGGCGTCAAATAGTGCCTATGTTTACACAGCGTCATTCGCCATGACCACATAGGGCCTGCTACTACGAATTTATCAGCGGTTTTCCTTCTGCCATGCTTGTTTAGCGAGTTTGTTCAAGTACATAACTAGTTCGAAAAAGCTCTTGATACCGTTTGTTGCATTGATCTTAGCCTTTCTTTCGTCACATAACGAAGGTGATGTGATCTGGTTTGGCTGCTGTGGCTGAAGTCTGCTGTCCAGTTCGCCAGAAAAGACTGTGTTTAGCCCTGACCCTATCTCGGTGGCGAAATTTTTCCACTGTGGCCGCCTCTTGTTGACATCGCCATTATGTAGCAACATAGTCTCGCTCTGGGACTTCGAATTTTACACGTTTTACTCCCTACACAAGGTTAGCAAGCAACATTTAGATCCTTTAGCTATCTAAGGCCTAACCTTAACGACGGCATGACCATACAGATAGGATTAGTGACAATGATGTCATAAAATCACTTATGATTGCTAAAGTTAATGAATCAATCAAGAATGCTAGGAGATTATTTATGCTAGAAAGATCAGATAAGCAGTTTTTAGCGTCCCACTTGGACAATGAATGTGCATCATCAAAATGATGGACATCGAGGAATTGTGGGCAAAGTTGAATGGGTTATTAAATCGAGCTCGGGGGAAGTGTGTGCCGAATAATTTGATTAGGGACGAAAAAGACCTGCAACGAAATTAGAAAAATTGCTGAGGAAGCAAAGGCATTGTCGGCCGAAAAGAGAAAGCTCAAATGACGTCCGGCTACAGTTAATCGGACTGTCTGTGTATGTGAGAAGATAGATGACTGAAGCAATAGAACAATTACCATAGTCATATTTTAGCAAAGGATCTGACCGAGAAGACTAGAAAATGATGGCCAAATCGCTAAGCGGGTCTAAAATTTTTATCTAGTCACTCGTTGACCAGTGTGGTGTGGCAGGAGAAGACAGCAAAACGAAAGCCCAAATTTGATATTCAGCATTTAAGAAATTGTTCACGCAGGAGAACTGTAGTAACATATCGTCGTTTGACATTCACATAGACACCTGTCTGGAGGATGTAGTAATAGGCATCCCCGGAATAGAGAAACAACAGGAAGATTGAAAGCAAAAATAACTCGCCAGGTCCTAATACAGTCCCGATTTGGTATTACTCAGAATACTCTACGGTGTTATCCCCCTACTTAGCTTGAATTTATGGCGACACTCTCGTCCAATCAAAAAGCGTAGGTGAGTTCTGTACTGAGGAAGGGCAAAAGAACGTACCAAAATTTACAGACCAACATACTTAACATCGGTTTACTGCGGAATTCTTGAACATTTTCTAATTTCGAATATTGTAAATTTTCTTGGAATGTGCAAGCTTATGTCCACGAATCAGTGTGTTTTTAGGCAGCACATAATTTGCGAAATCTGTCTTACCGTTTCCCCACTTGATGTCCTACAAGCTATGGATGGACAGCAACAGGCAGATTTTAAATTACTAGATTTCCCGTAGGCATTTGACTCTGTGCCTCACTGCAGGCTTTTACGAAGATACAAGCATATGATTAAGTACCCAGATATGTATGTTTCTCGAAGATTTTCTAAGTAACAGAACCTGTTCGATGGTGACTGTTCGTAGAAACAGTGTTGTTATCGGAGGTGCGTGAGCGAAAACTGATAAGACCGCTGTTATAATCTAAGTACATCTGATACCAAAAACGTTGGCCACTGCTGAATGCAACCAAAATAGCGTAGCTGTGTCGCAGGGCCTCGAAACGTCGAAACGCTATTAGGTATAGTCGTTTGACTATATACAGTGGGTACCGCAAGAGACCCCTGGAGAACGCTGCACATTATAGGAGACAGTCCAGATGTAAACTAATACCACGATATAACAAATATTAGAATACACGTTATTAGAGATGGGGCACTCCGTAACGCCTGTAAAAGGAACTTCATTACAAAACGTGGCACTTTAGAAGTCTTATCACACTAATTAAATGACATGATGACTTGTTAACAAAACAAACCTGTCGTGTCTGATAGAGACTCGACTAGGCATAAAGAGACGTAAAATATCAAAGTTTTACCAGTATTAGTTTCGAAGGCTGAATATCCAAACCTGGAAATAAATTACGATGCGTTTAACACTTCACCGGGGACCCCATGAAGCAGAGTAATAACGACAAAAGATAAGAAATAAAGCGCAGTGCACGAGTTTGGAACGCTATCAAGTAAAGTTGTGGTGATGGACGGGCAGTAGAACCGAGTATCAACATGAATTGTTATCTAAGCACAATCATATGTCAGCTGTCAAACATGTTCACCTGAAACGACGACACAAATGACTTTTATCTGGCAGGGATCCAACACGACACCATCCGCTATTGTCTTGTATTTACGAATAGAGATAAAGTATTTATTGTTTCCTCCACATCAGCGAGATGTACACACGTTCTGTGCTGCCAGCGACTCAAACACGTCGCACATCGTCATTGTCCACTCCACATGAAGAGATAACCATTTTCAATTTCCCTTTCACTAGTAGTTATGGTCAGGCCATTCAGAGAGACCTGGACGATTTTGGCATCGTTAGGGAACAAATACATGAGAGGACAGTATCATCCCAAAAAGTACAAATGCAGACGAAAATGAGAATCGGAGCTCGAATCCCAGTCCACTAACAATGTCTTCAAAATCTCTGTGTCACATGAGACAAGAGATGGTGGTTCTATAACCTTACATGATGACTGGTTCTCGAACTAAAACAACGTTGCTAGTGTCAAAAATCTTACAGGGTTTGTACAAGCAGAGAGTTCCGTCTTTAACAGTCAAAACAAATTCGACTCTGTCCCAGTCAGAGCGAACAGACATATTTAACGTTCCCAGAATGAGATATTCACTTTGCAGCGGAGTGTGCACTGATATGAAACTTCCTGGCAGATTAAAACTGTGTGTCCGACCGAGACTCGAACTCGGGATCTTTGCCTTTCGCGGGCAAGTGCTCTACCAACTGCGCTACCGAAGCACGACTCACGCCCGATACTCACAGCTTTACTTCTGCCATTATCCGTCTCCTACCTTCCAAACTTTACAGAAGCTTCTGTAAAGTTTGGAAGGTAGGAGACTATTACTGGCAGAAGTAAAGCTGTGAGTACCGGCCGTGAGTCATGCTTCGGTAGCTCAGTTGGTAGAGCACTTGCCCACGAAAGGCAAAGGTCCCGAGTTCGAGTCTCGGTCGGGCACACAGTTTTAATCTGCCAGGAAGTTTCATATTTAACGTTGATTTGGAAACAGGGCACAGTCCTGGGTTCTTTACATAGCGTTACTGGAGGTGATTAGGGTACGGTTTTGGCTGTTAAAAACTGGTATCCCCAGTGGAAATGGAACCCGCACCATAGCCATTACATTCTAGCCTCATCCCAATCAACAATCGAGTTTCACAGGTGTGAGCATCAATAATGGGGCATGCAGTACGCGGTGGAAGTAGTTCTACTTCCACTTGAGCTTCTGTGAGTAACCTATTTGTGATCTAGTACTCAGCGTCATGGAGTGCGAATGTAAAGTCTTGATATCTGACCCATTCTTTTCCTTTCTTTTTTAAGCTACATTTCGTCTGTCTGCTAAGAGCATCAGTCTGACAGAAGGACACAGACAGTTTCGTTGATTTTATAACCAGCCAGTAATAGAAAAATCTTTCGGAAACATGTTTGCGAAAGGCCTCGTCGATGTCTGTCATTGTTGTTGTTGTTGTTGTTGTTGTGGTCTTCAGTACTGAGACTGGTTTGATGCAGCTCTCCATGCTACCCTATCCTGTGCAAGTTTCTTCATCTCCCAGGACCTACCGCAACTTACATCCTTCTGAATCTGCTTAGTGTATTCATCTCTTGGTCTCCCTCTACGATTTTTACCCTCCACGCTGCCCTCCAATGCTAAATTTGTGATCCCTTGATGCCTCAGAACATGTCCTACCAACCGGTCCCTTGTTCTCGTCAAGTTGTGCCACAAACTCCTCTTCTCCCCAATTCAATTCAGTACCTCCTCATTAGTTATGTTATCTACCCATATAATCTTCAGCAGTCTTCTGTAGCACCACATTTCGAAAGCTTCTATTCTCTTCCTGTCCAAGCTATTTATCGACCTTGTTTCACTTCCATACATGGCTACACTCCATACAAATAATTTTAGAAACGACTTCCTGACACTTAAATCTATACTCGATGTTAACAAATTTCTCTTCTTCAGAAACGCTTTCCTTGCCATTGCCAGTCTACATTTTATATCCTCTCTACTTCGACCATCATAAGTTATTTTGCTCCACAAATAGAAAACTCCTTTACTACTTTAAGTGTTTCATTTCCTAATCTAATTCCCTCAGCATCACCCGACTTAATTCTACTACATTCCATTATCATCGTTTCGCTTTTGTTGATGTTCATCTTATATCCTCCTTTCAAAACACTGTCCATTCCGTTCAACTGCCCTTCCAAGTCCTTTGCTGTCTCTGATAGAATTACAATGTCATCGGCGAACCTCAAAGTTTTTATTCGTTCTCTGTTTGTCTCTGTCAAGGTAACACCAATTTCAGCTCCTTCAAGCACCGGCCATTTCACACAGACTGGCGTCCACCTACATGATAGCGATGCATTGGGCATAAAGCCTAAGACCACCACTGGACTTTTCTGCACTCGAATTACCAAGTATAATATTAAGTAACATTATTAACAACATAGTACTATCTTTCAGCATGCCCCGTGGACAGTTTGTATGGCTCCCTTATATAAGCGTATTTAACTATGGACTTATTTTGCTCAATTGTGTAGTACAGCTCGTGCCAAGACTGCTTGAATATTTCTCATTTTTGACGTTAGGAAGAGCGGCGTTTATGCACTAGAAAACGAAGTCTAAAACAGAGCGAAATCTAACATTTGTGACTCTGCATTCTGTTTCCGTGTAATAGAAGGGTGAAAGCAGTAGGCGCAATTTGAAACGCCTGTGCCAAGTATGGAGAAGGTGCTACGGGGAAAATATAGTTGTGTCGTTTCAAGTACGATCGTTCTGAGATAAATTAATCTTCACATTCAGGAAGAAAAGAAAGGGTTTATGAAGAACATCTCTACAATTTAGTTACTACTATAGTCAACGACAGTGTATCCTATAATTGCAAGTGTGACGACCAATTAACGTTATTGCGATACTTGCGTTCAGTATTCATACTGATTTTAAAAGATAGGATGGATGATAACGGCACAACGTCTCGTCGAAAACGAGATGTGACATGAAGCAGGTTCTCGAACTGGAAAGGATGGGGAAAGAAATCGTCTGTGCTTTTTCGAAGGATTGACCCCAGCATTTGCCGTATTACATCTAAGGAGGTCAATGTAAGCCAAATCAGTGCGGCCTGATGGTTCCAAAATGGTTCAAATGGCTCTGAGCACTATTGGACTTACCTTCTGAGGTCATCAGTCCCATAGAACGTAGAACTACGTAAACCTAACTAACCTAAGGACGTCACACACATCGAAGCCCGAGCCAGGATTAAAACCTGCGACCGTAGCAGTCACGCAGTTCCAGACTGTAGCGCCTAGAACTGCTCGGCCATACCAACCTGCGACCTGATGGTGATTTGAAGTATAGTAATTTCATAAGGAGAAAATAGTGGGTAAACCAGAACAAACATTATCTTTAACGATGACCTATTTACGCCCACAAAAGAAGGTATTTTGTGCTATGAACTGCTTCACTGTGATGTGTCCTTTTCAGTTGACATTTGTTGTCAATAAATGAGATGCCTTGCAGTTACAGAGTAACAAATGCCACCTGGAAGATAGCACCAAGAATATGGCTGGCAAACGTGCCTACTACACGTCTTCGAATCTGGCACCCGCATGTGTTTATCTTTCTCGCCCCATATCGATCAACGGCCAAGAAAATTGCGTTTTTTTATTTCTTTGCTTCTGTCTGTTTTATTTTGTCAGTTGCGCTTTAAACGTGCTTAACTCATACGTGAGCCTCATCAGCCGGTTTCGATAGCGAGGTGGAATGTATTGTTGATAATTTTTTTAATATCTGTGACATTTTGTTCGATAACTGAACGGGAAACGCTATTAATAGGCACTTCGGTAATAAAACAGGTGTCTTATAACAACACTATGCAGAAAATGGCAACCTTAATTAAACGTGAAGTCTTATCACACTCATCTAGCTTTACCACACTATAACGACAGTGTGACCGTGAAAGGAGTTTCTGAATAAAACACAATTAACAGAGTATTCATTGATACAATTTAATTAACAGATTTGTATATTTTCATTAGCAGTTCCGCAGAATTTTATGTTTCTGGCCTCTAGATCTAATGGTATTAGCGAGAAGTCTTATGATGCAAAATTTCTAAACACGTCGTTCTTTGTTGCTTGTTGTTATGAATAGACGTAAGGTGTTTATTGTTTCTTCACCAGTGGCGAGATGTTAACATGTTCGGCCAGAGATAACGCAATGAATAGTTCTGTGCTGCCCTTGACTCAAACCCCACGCTTATCGTCATTCTTTATTCCAGACGAATGCAAACAATTTTTCTTACCATCGCCAATTTTGCTCTGCATTTGATGCCTTAGAGATGATACTTCCGATCATTTCGTTGGTTCCTGAGGATGGCAGACTCCTCCAGATCTCTACGAAAGGCTTGACAATAACTACTAGTGAAACAGAATTTGATAGTTGACACCTCTTCGACTGACATAAAGAAGGATGATAAGCGTGAGGTTTGAGTCAGCACAGAACTATTCGTTGCGTTATCTCTTGCCGAACATGTTAACATCTTATCACTGGTGAAGAAACAATAAACACCTTACGTCTATTAATAACAACAAGCAAGCTGCCTGTTTCGAATCACTGCTAGGAAAAAATCATTTCTACTGTCGTTTCAGGTACCAATATTACGCTATTGTTGAACAAATTTAACAGCTGACGCTTGATTCTGCTTAGTTCAAAATTCATATGGTTAGTGGATCCTGCTTCCGGTCCTTCACCACAACTTTATTTCGTGATGTTTCACACTTGTGCGTTTGTAGTTTATTACATACTTTTCGTCGTTTCTTCTCAGGGCCCATATGAGTTTCATAGAGTTCCCAGGGAAATGCTAAATAAATAGTCATTTATTTCCAGGTTGGGATATTCGGCCTTCTACACTGACACTGATGAACACTTCGATGTTTTACGTCTCTTTAGCCTAGTCGCATCTCGATCAGACGCGTAAGTTTTGTTTTGTTTACAGTGGGTTCAAATTCAGACCATGAACCACAGTCATTTAATGAGTGTGATTGGACTTCTGCAGTGTCACTTATTATAATGAAGTTTAATTTACAAGCGTTAAGGACTGCCTCTTCTCTAATGATGTCTTCCCTAAGATTTGTTATAAGTCGGTATTGGTTTTAAATCTGTACCGACTGCCATATATAGCAGTGTTCTCTAGTAGTCTCTTGTGATACTCACAGCGTGTAGTCAAACAACTGCACTGAAGAGAGTTTAGAGAACCTGCAACACAGCAGTGCTCTGTAGGTTACGAACAGTCAAGTGCGTCCGACACTGTAATTCAGGAGTGGTCCGCTTTTTGCGGTGTGAGGAGTACATATTGAATATTACCAGTCTTTCTCTATAGCTTACCCCCATTTTCTTAGACTTTTCGGCACCTTGCACGATTTGACATTAACGAACCCTTTTTCTGGTCAACAAATTATATGGATGTGCCTCGATACCTTATTTGCTTGCTTCATTTATAAACCACAATGTCAGCACTGCCTCTCTCGTGCCTATACCTTTCCGAAACCCAAACTGATCGTCATCTAGCACATCCTCAGTTTTCTTTTACATTCTTCTGTATGTTATTCTTGTCAGCAACTTCGATGCATGAGCTGTTAAGCTGATTGTGTGATTGTTCTCACACTTGTCAGTTCTTGCAGTCTTCGGAATTCTGTTGATGATGTTTTCTTGAAAGTCGGGTGGTATTTCTCCAGGGTCATACGCTCTACATGCCAAACTAACTAGTTGCTTTGTTGCCATTTCCCTCAATGATATTAGAAGTGCGGCTGGAATGTTATATATCCCTCCCTTGTACTGTTAGTGGAGGTAGCCCAATTGACCTATCTTCCCATATTTTTTTTAGGTTAGTACAGGTGTGTTGGATAGTCCTGTTCGAATTTGAAGCTATCACGATATTTCTGGTGGAGGGGTGGGGGAAGGGGAGGGGTTAGGTTTGTGCTGGTACCTCAATTGTCCTATCTCCCCCGCAAAATCCGCCATCTTGGATGACGTCACGGCCTCCATATTGATATTGATGTTGATCTTAAGTCTTCTAAATCCCTCTTAAATACTGATTCTAACACTGGATTCCCTCTATCTCCTCTATCGACTCCTGTTTCCTCTTCTATCTTGTCATCAGACGAGTTTTGCCTGTCGTAGAGGCCTGCAATGTATACCTATCTGCTCTCTCCTATGCCTTTAACAGTCGAATTCCGAATGCAGTGTCAACTTTAAAACTCTTGCCTTTAATTTCACCGAAGGTTGTTTTGATTTTTGCGTCAGTGTATCCGATAATCACTTTTTTCGATTTATTCATATTTTTCATGCAGTCATGACGCCCTGGATTCATTTCACTTCCATTTAATTCATTCCTAAGTGACCTGCTTCGCTGTATTCCTGAACTGATATGAACATTTTTGTACTTCCTTCTTTCATCAATCAACTGAATCATCTATTACCCATGGTTTCAACGAATGTACCTTCTTCATAGCTATGTTTTTCTCTCCTACTTCTGTGATTGCATTTTTTGGAGATATCCATTTCTCTTCAAGTGGACTGTCTATATAGCTATTCAATATCACAGTGTCTATAGCCGTAGAGAACTTCAAGCGTATGTCTTCTTTCCTTAGTGCTTCCGTATCGTACATGCCTGCGGAATGATTCTCCAGCCTATTCTCCATCACTACCAAATTGTTTTCTTAGTCTACATTTGCTCCAGCGAACTCTTTATAACCCAGCATCTATTTTCCGAATCTCTGTCTAATCATGATGTAGTCTACTAAAATCTTTCCATATCACCAAATCTTCTACAAGTATAACTCCTCCTCTTATCATTCTGGAAGAGAGTATTCGCTACTACTTGCTGCAATTTTTGCAGAACTCAATTAGTCTTTCGCCTCTTTCATTCCTAGTACGAAACCCATATTCTGCTTCAACCTTTCCATCTCCTCCTTCCACTACAAGCGCATTCCAGTCCCTTATGCCTGTTAGAATTTCATCCCCGTGTATGTACTGAAATAGTCGTTCAATATACTCACATACTTTATCTTTACGTCTTCAGCTTACGACGTCTGCATGTATACCTGAAATATTGTTTTAGGTGTTGCTTTGCTGTCGACTCTGATGAGAAGAACCCCCTCACTCGCTCTGTACCCAACCTTTATACTGATAACTAATCCTACTCCTGTTATACCATTTTTCGTGTGCTGTAGATATTACCTTGTACTCGTCAGCCCAGACACCCTTGTCTTCTTTCCATTTGACGTCACTGACCAACACTATAACTAGACTAAGCCTTTGCAGTTCCCTTTTCAGAGTTTCTAGCCTCGCTACCACGTTCAAACTTCTGACACTGCACGTCTCGAGTCGTGGAAAGTTATCCTGTCGTTGAAAATCTCTTCGGGTTTGCTGCCGGATCCTAAAATCAACTTGACTCGATATTTCGGCGATCCAACTGGTCGCCATCTTCAGGAGAATGCTGCTTGCTGATGAGTCCCGCTGAGAACTAACGCCTGGCTGCAAAACGACATCCTATATAGCCCACCGTGCAGTACACGGCGCGTGCGCCGCCCGTCACAGTTGCTGCCCTCCAAGACAGGGAAGGGGCGCCGCCCCTGGTAGAACTTTGCGGCAACGATATATCGCACTCATGGTCGCACCGAAGAGCGTTCAATTTTGATGCGGGATAGTACCGGATTCCACGTCCTGCTAAGAGGAAACCCATTGTCTCTATTGATTAAATTATCCGCCAACCTAATTTCAATCGCCTCTTTATAAACACTATTCCAAAAACTGGAAATGTTGGCAACTACCACCGTTTCGTCATATTTCATGCCGTGTCCCTCATTTCTTCCCTATGCAGTAGGTATATCGTTTAAGATTGCACGAATTTTAAGGAATTTTAACATCAAAAGTGTGTTCCGACCGCCTTCTAAGATTAGGGCACTACTTGGCTGTGTAAAAGATGATCGGGGGCTTAGGAAACCCGGTGTATACAAAATTCCGTGTCAGTGTGGGAAAACTTACATTGGTCGTTTGATTCGCACAGTTCATGACAGGTGTGTGGAACACCGACGCCATACGAGGCTACAACAGCCGGAAAAATCGGCAGTAGCAGAACACTGTTTAAATGAGGGACACGGCATGAAATATGACGAAACGGTGGTAGTTGCCAACATTTCCAGTTTTCGGAATAGTGTTTATAAAGAGGCGATTGAAATTAGGTTGGCGGATAATTTAATCAATAGAGACAATGGGTTTCCTCTTAGCAGGACGTGGAATCCGGTACTATCCCGCATCAAAATTGAACGCTCTTCGGTGCGACCATGAGTGCGATACATCGTTGCCGCAAAGTTCTACCAGGGGCGGCGCCCCTTCCCTGTCTTGGAGGGCAGCAACTGTGACGGGCGGCGCACGCGCCGTGTACTGCACGGTGGGCTATATAGGATGTCGTTTTGCAGCCAGGCGTTAGTTCTCAGCGGGACTCATCAGCAAGCAGCATTCTCCTGAAGATGGCGACCAGTTGGATCGCCGAAATATCGAGTCAAGTTGATTTTAGGATCCGGCAGCAAACCCGAAGAGATTTTCAAGACTTATTACGCCGGGAAAGCCTACGAAGTCATATCCTGTCGTTGATTATTCAGTATCTTTCGCGTAGTCACCTCCATTTTCACAGTCCCCTCCCAGATATGCGAATGGGAGCTAGCCCGGAATTTTATTCCAAAGGAGAGATCATCATGGCACTTTTCCAGTTACAAGCCACATGCCCAGTGGATACACAAGACGTGTCTTTAATGCTGTGGTTTCCTCTGGTTGTGTGGATCCTTTTGTCGTTGATCACTGCTGATTCTTCAATCTTTAGGGGGCAGTTACCCACCCCAAAGGTAAGAGTGTGCCCAGGACCACTATCCTCTTCTTCACCCTTTTTGACATGGCCGTTGGTAGAATGAGTGTGACTTCTTGTGCCGAAAGTCTTTGACCGACATTGCTGATGACTTTTATTCAAAATGTAAGCGGTGGTGGTGTTTCTTTGACCAAGGACATGTAGACTATGAATCAGAAAACTACCTATAGATCACGGTTGCTACTTACGCTACTGAATTCCTATTTCATTCTGACTCGGCTGTCTACACCTAACTGCGTTCACCGCAGTAACTCCATGTTCCAACCATCCCGATACAAAACTAGTTGAGCAACTGCGCGAAATAGGGCCGCTAGAGGGCGGAGGAACGGACAGAGGTTCAGGGCACTCTCTTGTCCTAGGGGTGGGAAATTGCCCCTAAAGGCGGAAGAATCAGCAATGATCAACGACATGAGGATGCAAAAGGCAATAGAAACCACTGCATTAAAGACACGTAACGTGTATCCACAGGACATGTGGCCTGTAGTTGAAGAAGTGTCATGATGATCTCTCCATTGGCAAAAGATTCCGGAATAGTCCCCCATTCGGATCTCCGGGAGGGGACTGCCAAGGGAGAGGTTACCATGAGAAAAAGATTGAATAATCAACGAAAGGATAATGTTCTATGAGTCGGGGTGTGGAATGTCAGAAGCTTGAACGTGATAGGGAAACTAGAAAATCTGAAAAGGGAAATGCAAAGGCTCAATCTAGATATAGTAGGGGTCAGTGTAGTGAAGTGGAAGGAAGACAAGGATTTCTGGTCAGATGAGTATCGGGTAATATCAACAGCAGCAGGAAATGGTATAACAGGTGTAGGATTCGTTATGAATAGGAAAGTAGGGCAGAGGGTGTGTTACTGTGAACAGTTCAGTGACCGGGTTGTTCTAATCAGAATCAACAGCAGACCAACACCGACAACGACAGTTCAGGTATACATGCCGACGTCGCAAGCTGAAGATGAACAGATAGAGAAAGTATATGAGGATATTGAAAGGGTAATGCAGTATGTAAAGGGCGACGAAAATCTAATAGTCATGGGCGACTGGAATGCAGTTGTAGGGGAAGGAGTAGAAGTAAAGGTTACAGGAGAATATGGGCTTGGAACAAGGAATGAAAGAGGAGAAAGACTATCTGAGTTCTGTAACAAGTTTCAGCTAGTAATAGCGAATACCCTGTTCAAGAATCACAAGAAGAGGAGGTATACTTGGAAAAGGCCGGGAGATACGGGAAGATTTCAATTAGATTACATCATGGTCAGACAGAGATTCCAAAATCAGATACTGGATTGTAAGGCGTATCCAGGAGCAGATATAGACTCAGATCACAATATAGTAGTGATGAAGAATAGGCTGAAGTTCAAGACATTAGTCAGGAAGAATCAATACGCAAAGAAGTGGGATACGGAAGTTCTAAGTAATGACGAGATACGTTGGAAGTTCTCTAACGCTGTAGATAAAGCAATAAGGAATAGCGCAGTAGGCAGCACAGTTGAAGAGGAATGGACATCTCTAAAAAGGGCCATCACAGAAGTTGGGAAGGAAAACATAGGTACAAAGAAGGTAGCTGCGAAGGAACCATGGGTAACAGAGAAGAAATACTTCAGTTGATTTATGAAAGGAGGAATTACAAACATGTTCCGGGAAAATCAGGAATACAGAAATACAAGTCGCTGAGGAATGAAATAAATAGGAAGTGCAGGGAAGCTAAGACGAAATGGCTGCAGGAAAAATGTGAAGACATCGAAAAAGATATGATTGTCGGAAGGACAGACTCAGCATACAGGAAAGACAAAACAACCTTTGGTGACATTAAAAGCAATGGTGGTAACATTAAGAGTGCAACGGAAATTCCACTGTTAAATGCAGAGGAGAGAGCAGATAGGCGGAAACAATACATTGAAAGCCTCTATGTGGGTGAAGATTTGTCTGATGTGATAGAAGAAGAAACAGGAGTCGATTTAGAAGAGATAGGGGATCCAGTATTAGAATCGGAAATTAAAAGAGCTTTGGAGGTCTTACGGTTAAATAAGGCAGAAGGGATAGATAACATTCCATCAGAATTTCTAAAATCATTAGAGGAAGTGGCAACAAAACGACTATTTACGTTGGTGTGTAGAATATATGAGTCTAGCAACATAACATCTGACTTTCGGAAAAGCATCAACCACTCAATTCCGAAGACGGCAAGAGCTGACAAGTGCGAGAATTATCGCACAATCAGCTTAACAGCTCATGCATCGAAGCTGCTTACAAGAGTAATATACAGAAGAATGGAAAAGAAAATTGAGAATGCGCTAGGTGACAATCAGTTTGGCTTTAGGAAATGAAAAGGCACGAGAGAGGCAATTCTGACGTTACGGCTAATAATTGAAGCAAGGCAAAAGAAAAATGAAGATTCGTTCATAGGGTTTGTCGACCTGGAAAAAGCGTTTGAGAATATAAAATGGTGCAAGCTGTTCGAGATTCTGAAGAAAAGTTGGGGTAAGCTATAGGGTGAGACGGGTCATATACACTCCTGGAAATGGAAAAAAGAACACATTGACACCGCTGTGTCAGACCCACCATACTTGCTCCGGACACTGCGAGAGGGCTGTACAAGCAATGATCACACGCACGGCACAGCGGACACACCAGGAACCGCGGTGTTGGCCGTCGAATGGCGCTAGCTGCGCAGCATTTGTGCACCGCCGCCGTCAGTGTCAGCCAGTTTGCCGTGGCATACGGAGCTCCATCGCAGTCTTTAACACTGGTAGCATGCCGCGACAGCGTGGACGTGAACCGTATGTGCAGTTGACGGACTTTGAGCGAGGGCGTATAGTGGGCATGCGGTAGGCCGGGTGGACGTACCGCCGAATTGCTCAATACGTGGGGCGTGAGGTCTCCACAGTACATCGATTTAGTCGCCAGTGGTCGGCGGAAGGTGCACGTGCCCGTCGACCTGGGACCGGACCGCAGCGACGCACGGATGCACGCCAAGACCGTAGGATCCTACGCAGTGCCGTAGGGGACCGCACCGCCACTTCCCAGCAAATTAGGGACACTGTTGCTCCTGGGGTATCGGCGAGGACCATTCGCAACCGTCTCCATGAAGCTGGGCTACAGTCCCGCACACCGTTAGGCCGTCTTCCGCTCACGCCCCAACATCGTGCACCCCGCCTCCAGTGGTGTCGCGACAGGCGTGAATGGAGGGACGAATGGAGACGTGTCGTCTTCAGCGATAAGAGTCGCTTCTGCCTTGGTGCCAATGATTGTCGTATGCGTGTTTGGCGCCGTGCAGGTGAGCGCCACAATCAGGACTGCATACGACCGAGGCACGCAGGGCCAACACCCGGCATCATGGTGTGGGGAGCGATCTCCTACACTGGCCGTACACCTCTGGTGATCGTCGAGGGGACACTGAATAATGCACGGTACATCCAAACCGTCATCGAACCCATCGTTCTACCAATCCTAGACCGGCAAGGGAACTTGCTGTTCCAACAGGACAATGCACGTCCGCATGTATCCCGTGCCACCCAACGTGCTCTAGAAGATGTAAGTCAACTACCCTGGCCAGCAAGATCACTGGATCTGTCCCCCATTGAGCATGTTTGGGACTGGATGAAGCGTCGTCTCACGTGGTCTGCACGACCAGCACGAACGCTGGTCCAACTGAGGTGCCAGGTGGAAATGGCATGGCAAGTCGTTCCACAGGACTACATCCAGCATCTCTACGAGCGTCTCCATGGGAGAATAGCAGCCTGCATTGCTGCGAAAGGTGGATATACACTGTACTAGTGCCAACATTGTGCATTCTCTGTTGCCTGTGTCTATGTGCCTGTGGTTCTGTCAGTGTGATCATGTGATGTATCTGACGCCAGGAATGTGTCAATAAAGTTTCCCCTTCCTGGGACAATGAATTCACGGTGTTCTTATTTCAATTTCCAGGAGTGCAATGTGTACAACAACCAAGAGGGAATAATAAGAGTGGACGAACAAGAACGAAGTGCTCGTATTAAGAAGGGTGTAAGACAAGGCTGTAGCCTTTCGCCCCTACTCTTCAATCTGTACATCGAGGAAGCAATGATGGAAATAAAAGAAAGGTTCAGGAGTGGAATTAAAATACATGGTGAAAAGATATCAATGATACGATTCGCTGATGACATTGCTATCCTGAGTGAAAGTGAAGAAGAATTAAATGATCTGCTGAACGGAATGAACAGTCTAATGAGTAACCAGTATGGTTTGAGAGTAATTTCGGAGAAAGACTAAGGTAATGAGAAGTAGTAATGAGATCAGCGAGAATCTTAACATCAGGATTGATGGTAACGAAGTCAATGAATTTAAGGAATTCTGCTACCTAGGCAGTAAAATAACTAATGACGGACGGAGCAAGGAGGACATCAAAAGCAGACTCGCTATTGCAAAAAAAGGCATTTCTGGCCAAGAGAAGTCTACTGATGTCAAATACCGGCCTTAATTTGACGAAGAAATTTCTAAAGATGTACGTCTGGAGTACAGCATTGTATGGTAGTGAAACATGTACTGTGGGAAAACCGGAACAGAAGAGAATCGAAGCATTTGAGATGTGGTGCTATAAACGAATGTTGAAAATTAGGTGGACTGATAAGGTAAGGAATGAGGAGATTCTACGCAGAATGGGAGAGGAAAGAAATATTCGGAAAACACTGATAAGGAGAAGGTACAGGATGATAGGACATCTTATAAGACATGAGGGAATGACTTCCATGGTACTAGATTGAGCTGTAGAGGGCAAAAACTGTATAGGAAGACAGAGATTGGAATTCGTCAAGCAAATAATTGAGGACGTAGATTGCAGGTGCTACTCTGAGATGAAGAGGTTAGCACAGGAAAAGAATTCGTGGCGGGCCGCATCAAACCAGTCAGTAGACGAATGACAAAAAAAAAAAAAAAAACACTGCAGTAAACCCTTGTCCGCAGCTGCCCACAGCCCCGTGCTGTGAGCCATTTCCAGTTGTTGCTCTTATTCCGTATTTCTAACTTCCACTGCGGCTGTCTCTCCTGATAGTGCATGACACTGGAGGACACAGAACCGCACTTACACCGGGAGCTCCCTGGTCCAGCCACCCTGATACAGAACGAGATCAGCTGGTGAGCCATGCTGGCCACTGTCAATGCGTGAAACATCTGTCTGCGGCAGCTCATGGCCCCAGGAACGCGCGCGCGCGCGTGTGTGTCTGTGTGTGCCACTTACATCTGCATACTCTCTTACTGCCTACTCAGGAGGCCTTCGGGTTATAGGTATAGATATTAACCAGACGTCTGCCACTTGGTGCGTATCTCAAATAGAGTGTCTGTTAGTCCCTAAGAAGCCCCAGTAAAGGAATATCTTGTCTTATTTAATCTTGTTTGCATTGTTATGTAATTATTCTTTTAAATGACTTTGTGCATTCTTTTTTTGTGCTAGGCAGGCTAACATGCAATATTGATGAGCCAGCCACTTCTATAGTGAAGGTTTATTAAATGATTTCCCTGAAAATATTATTTAACTGCCCGTTTACGTGAAGTTGCGTATATTACTTTTCATCAAACTTATTTAGCTGTCTGTTGTTTGCTGTATGTTGACAGCTTTGTATCGGCTGCGATTGACGCGTTGCTGCTCTGCCGGTCCGGGGCAGGGATGCGTTTTCTTTCTGCTTCGGCGGCTTTCCCACCGTTGCACGAGGTCTAAGTCTCGGCAGGTCACAAGCGCTTCTGTGGATCTCCGGTTCCAGCCTCAAGTTAAGTAGTTTATTGTCATTGTTTTGGTATCGTGACACGGCAGGGGTGTCACCGGATTAGGACTAAGCTTTTGTAATTATGGGGATGTAATTTACTCAGTGTTTCTGTTATTGTAAGGTCTATGTGAAGGTTTTATGAAAGCTTTTCAGCTAACTGAGCACTGAGTTTTTGATTTCATTAAATAAATATGGGTTTAGTTGTCATTATCATTTTAGTAGTGTTTTAGGTCCCAGTAGTTTATGTAAGTGTTAACTTTATTTGTGTTTAAACACCTTGTGACCAATCACTGAAGTTTTACTGTTTGCTTCGGTTTTACAGATGTAGAGCGTCTTGCCAACTTGCCCGTATCTCGTCTGTATGGGAGCAGAACAACATTGTCGTATGACGCCAAAGTGTTGTCATTTGCCGTAGGCTCAATGGTATAATATACCTCCTAGCGATGAGGTGGCTAATGGACTTCGGACACCAACATTATATGTACTGGAGTCTAATTTCTTGCCTTGGAGTAGGCCTGGAGCTTATCTTTGCAGTGGAGATGTATGAACTTCAATGTATTTTATTTAACATTTGTTAAATTTATATTCTAGTCCTGTTGTGGGATTAGCCCACAGTTATGATGCTCGTCGTGCAGAGTGACGCCACAGGTTTATTTAATAAATTAACTCTTTGTAATCCCACCACTATTGTAGTGCACAGTTAATATGTTCTTCGAGTTCTATTTGTAATTTTATGTATAGTATAAATGTATGTATAGTATAAATTTCCCTATACATTTTGAAACCGTAACTATTTGTGCGAATTAGACAAGAATCTTGGTATCTGTTCGTCGGCTTATGATAAAATTCTTATTTATTATTCAGCTGCTTCATAAAATACTTGACTAGAAGAAGGGATCGGTAGGTAGGACATGTTTTGAGGCATCAAGGGATCACAAATTTAGCATTGGAGGGCAGCGTGGAGGGTAAAAATCGTAGAGGGAGACCGAGAGATGAGTACACTAAGCAGATTCAGAAGGATGTAGGTTGCACTAGGTACTGGGAGATGAAGCAGCTTGCACAGGATAGAGTAGCATGGAGAGCTGCATCAAACCAGTCTCAGGACTGAAGACAACAACAACAAAATACATTTGTTGGGGAATGGTAAATGATGCATCAACGTGGGTCACCATTCCACATGTTTTCCTTAAATTAACACCTGATACTTGTCCTCGGTCTCAATTTACAAGCCCAAAACTATGTCAACACACATGGTATGCATGTATATTTACACTAAAATATTTGCATCGTGATAAAAGTACCATCTACTCCACAAAAACACTGTTCACACACACACACGATCACTCTCTATCTTTCACGCCACTCTCCTCAAATGAATAATATGAGTACGGGCGAGTTTCTATCCCATCCTCACAAATGACCCACTTATCGTCAAGAGGCGACAGACCGATTTAACAGTGCAACACACTGTACACCTCGTGTCCTCGCCTTTGAATACTACTTCGGTCTAAAATATGCAGAGGCTGTGGCGGAGCACGGTGAACACTGTTACACAGCTGCAACTAATCTTCAGTCATGATGACCGCTGATGCCACATGATGCATCTTTGCCTGCCTCTGTGTGGCACCTTCAAATGTGTCATTTAAATACGCTTTGGGTCTTTGACCCACAAACTCAACAACTGGCAACCAAGTTGCCTCACTTTTCATAAGGTTGATAACTTTCTTGTTCTGTGGTACAATACTGTGAGGATTACCGGCCACATGGAAATACGTGTAGAAAGACGTGTAGAATTACTTTATGTAGATCGCAGCCTTTCACGTCACAGAAGAAGCTATCTACATCTCTATAAAGTAACTTCGGCGCAGCGAAATGAATTTCGGCAGATTCATAATAGAATCTGTATATGTGGAGCTTGGAAAGTTGTAATCCGCATATCCCCACAGAAACCAGTTTAATGAACTCTACCGCAGTCTTCGTCATCTCCATTGCAACGAAGTTCTTACTAAAGATAATTTGGTCTGGCGATACATTTGCTTACCCCATAACACCCATCCCATTTTGTTCTAATAACAATTTTGCCATGTTTTCTCAATATTTCCATTGCCTTGCCTAAAATCCCACAATTCATCAGTTTCAAAAATCTTTCTCAAAAAATTCTTCATGGAAGCCCTACGCTCGGTATTTAAATCAGTCTCTTTGAACTATAGCGTCCTCAGCTCGTGGTCTAGTGGCTAGCGTTGCTGCCTCTGGATCAATGGGTCCTGGGTTCCAGTCCCGGCCCGGTTGGGGAATTTCTCTGCCCAAGGACTGAGTGTTTGTGTTGTCCTCATCATTTCATCATCATCATTTGTGGCTGTGGCTAGACTGGACTCTGAAAAAAATTGGACTGTTTAACAATTGGGAATTTGTACGGGTGTTGATAACCGCGCAGTTGAGCGCCCCACAAACCGAGCATCAACATGATCTCTCAATTGTAGCGACTGCGTGAAGAATATAGCGCGAGTGATTCTAACCAGCTCCGTCCCTAAGGTGAGACACTGCCGGACGTTTCTGTAATGCCTGACATATCTGTGCTTGTTCCTGAACGTTGTCATCAGTTCGGGGATGCAGCCTCCTCGTGGAACTAGTTTTTCATGACCTAACGGCAAATTGCTGTGCGCATTGCGCAAAATAACAGATTATTTTATGTCTGCCTCCACAACATACCCTACACCAGAACCATCCGGCATACTAAAGACGTTTATACCTAATCTCTTGCATTTGTTTTCGGACAGTGATTTTTGCTTGTCAGTGTAAGTTATTCACATCCAAGTACGTGATGAAGCTCGATTCAACGGATGCACTGAAACTCTCACCTACCTGTGGGTCATGTTCCTTGGTATTCCTAATGATACATTGACTGAGCGCTATGGATCCCTCGCTCCAAGAAAAGAAGCATGTCAACATCGGTTCATAGTACGATGTCGATTATCGTTTTCTTAAACGTAGCGTCCCAAGACAAACCAAATGCTGTGTAATAAAAGGGAGGATACAGAGCGTATGTGATCGTGCATACACTCTGGAATTTTTCAAATGCACCCGCAAGTAAACACACGTTTGCTTCCGTTAAGGCTTCACATCCTCTCCTAAAGAGAAGATGTTAAACTCGTGGCAACCTTTCACAGCATGCTCTTACTGTGCATTCGATATGCTATAGCCTTTAAGGTTACTGGTGTATGCAATTATGTCTGGTAGTCTGGTTTCGTTACATTTTCCCATAGAATTCAGATACTCTTAAGGGAAGACCCCCCCTCCCCCCTCCTTGTCAAAAGTTGCAACTTTATGTCATCGGAATAAACACTTTGGGTAATGTACGTATCCTCGTGCCGCAATGTTTCATCAAGTTTCTGGAGTGATAGCGATTCCAGGAAGTGGAGCGTAATTATTGGCGTCATTCGTTTGGAGAATGAAATATATTGTTCTCAGGCACTGACCTGAGCATTCTGAGTACCGAAATCAGCCAAACGCTCAATAAGAAAGTGAGCATCATATCTGATCAAATTGTGGAGCAAGGTGAGTATGTGTCTAGGTAGTTTATACTTATGGTTGAATGTGTTATGGACGGACCACAGAACTTCTCCGTTAGAAGACAGTTGTCCCTACGAGGAGATTCCACCTATATGACAGTCAACCGCCTTTTTGTACAAATCGTCATTCTCCTTTGACTCGGTCATTGGAATGTTAGTGTTGTAAAGTTTATCAACCGCCGATGAAAGCTTTTCAAGATCAGAGACCAGCCAAATTGTAGGATTATCCCCGCCATATGCTTTGTGACGCCTAAGACTCTATCACATGAACATACAGCCTGGTACGCTATCACATATGCCACATATTTTTCTGTGAAGGTGGTATGTGAGGCTGTAGGTTCGCCTTCATGGCGAGGAGCCACTCAAACTCAGCGTACACTACAAAAGGGCAACGCTCTTGATGGTGTCCTTACTTAAACTTTAAGATTTTGTTTTCCTGTGTGGGCATTTTCGTGGTAGAATAATCCAAAACGTACTTTGCTAATAAGTAGATTGTGCACTCGAACTACATGTATCTCAGTTCCTTTCTCTGTAAGTTATGTTTTCATAGAACTAAGTGGAAATGCATTGAAAACTAATCCCTCTCGCAGACGAATCGACAATGTTCATCTCATATGTCGGTCGCCTTACTAGTGCTACTTCGATTTATGCTGCCGCCAACAACAAGTGATGAAATTTTGCTAGATAATTTATTTAAGTAGTTAAAGTAGCAATTTCGCACGTTACTCAAGAGTGAGAAAAGCCACTATGAATGTGAAATGTTGATATATTATTTACTGGTGCAAACGCCAGATGTGCAGTGCAAACGTGTATGCGTTGTATCGTACGGGGGCCACATGTGAGTTTGTGGGATGGATGTCTGTACTTGTTGGACCTGGTCTGTCAATACAGAAGCGGTTACGCCAGATGTTCAGTGCAAACGTGTATGCGTTGTATCGTACGGGGGACAGATGTGAGTTTGTGGGATGGATCTCTGTACTTGTTGGACCTGGTCCGTCAATACAGAAGCGGTTAATGCTGGGCGTGGGTACAGCTGGAGTTGTCCTCCAATTATGTCCCATATGTGTTCGGCTGCAGACACACCTGGTGATAAGCAGGGCAAGGCCATATTTCGACACTGTGGAGCGTGTTGGGTTACAGAAGCAGTATGTGGGAGAGCGTTATCCCGCTGAGGATCAACCCCTGCAATGCTGTTCGTCAATGATAGCATAACAGGTCGAATCACTAGTCTGTCGTTAAAATTTGCAATCGGAGATTGGGATAACCAAAAGAGTGCACATAGTGTCATACGAAATCGCACTTCAGACTGTAACTCCATGTTTACATCCAGTACGTCTAGGATGCAGACAGGATGGTTGCAGTCTCTCACTTTGCCTTCTCCTAATAAACAGGCAGCCATCATTGATCACTGATGTCGAAGCATAACTGGCTTTCATCAGAAAACACATCAGACCTTCACTCCGCCCTCTAATGAGCTCTCGACTTACACTACTAAAGTCCCAAACGGCGGTAGATTGAGGCCAGTCGAGTGCAAGCAATAGGGGTTTCTAGCTAGAAGCTGTCCTTAGAATAACTGATTAGTAATCGCTGTGTCACTGCGGTGCGTACTGCTGTTCGAATTGCAATTGCACATGCACTACGACACACTACAGCCATAACTTGAAGACGACGGTCTCCCCGCTCCATAGTGCCACGTGGCAGTCTGGAGAACCGTCTTCTTGCACCTTCTAGTGAACACCACTGCCAGTTATCATGTACAGTGGCTGCATTCCCGCCAAGTCTTTCTGCAGTATCGTAGAAGGAACATCTCACTTCTCGTAGCTCTATTACGTGACCTCGTTCAAACTCAAAGAGCGCTTGATAGCGACGATTTCGTCGTCATAAAAAAATTCATGAGCAACACCAACTGACTACGTCCAATCACACACATAACTAACGCTCACGACAGTTACAGCCCGTATTTAAAACAAAACTACTACTAGCGCCAGCCTTATGTGACTGCCACTAAATTTGAAAAGACGTAACCTTGCAGACGTAGAAACGTGCCTACCAACTGCCGTTAAACTCACGCAAATCTTTCTTGGTGTTGCAATTTTTTTCCATTAGTGTTATACAGTGAAGATTTCCTGCCGGGCAACAAATTTACAATTCACAAGCACAGAACCGCATACGTATGATATGTTGCAGCTGTCACTCGTTGTAATGTTTTAGCTTATCAGTGTAATAAAGTAACAGACTTTTGTGTAATTATCTAAAACCTGCACAAAAAATACTCTTGCAGACTAAATTGATACTTAACCTGAAATACTTATAATTTATTTCAACATCTTAGTAATGGAGTTGTTGTTGTTGTGTTGTTGTTGTTGTTGTTGTTGTTCTGGTCTTCAGTCGACAGACTGGTTTGATGCAGCTCTCCATGCTACTCTATCCTGTGCAAGGTTCTTCATCTCTCAGTACCTACTGCAACCTACATCCTTCTGAATTTGCTTAGTGTATTCATCTCTTGGTCTCCCTCTACGATTTTTACCCTCCACCCTGCCCTCCAATACTAAATTGGTGATACCTTGATGCCTCAGAACCTGTCCTACCAACCGATGCCTTCTTCTGGTCAAGTTGTGTCACAAACGTCTCTTCTCCCCAATCCTATTAAATACTTCCTCATTAGTTATGTGACCTACCCATCTAATCTTCAGCAGTCTTCTGTAGCACCACATTTCGAAACCTTGTATTCTCTTCTTGTCCAAACTATTTATCGTCCATGTTTCACTTCCATACATGGCTACACTCCATATAAATACTTTCAGAAAAGACTTCCTGACACTTAAATCTAAACTCGATGTTAACAAACTTCTCTCCTTCAGAAACGTTTTCCTTGCCATATCCAGTCTACATTTTATATTCTCTCTACTTCGACCATCATCAGTTATTTTGCTCCCCAAATGGCAAAACTCCTTTACTGCTTTAAGTGTCTCATTTCCTAATCTAATTCCCTCAGCATCACCCGACTTAATTCTACTACATTCCACTATCCTCGTTTTGCTTTTGTTGATGTTCATCTTATACACTCCTCTCAAGTCACTGTCCATTCCATTCAACTGCTCTTCCAAGTCCTTTGCCGTCTCTGACAGAATTACAATGTCATCGGCGAACCTCAAAGTTTTTTTTTCTTCTCCATGGATCTTAATACCTACTCCGAATTTTTCTTTTGTTTCCTTCACTGCTTGTTCAATATACAGATTGAATAACATCGGGGAGAGGCTACAACCCTTTCACACTCCCTTCCCAACCATTACCTCCCTTTCATGTCCCTCAACTCTAATAACTGCCATCTGGTTTCTGTACAAATTGTAATTAGCCTTTCGCTCCCTGTATTTTACCCCTGCCACCTTCAGAATTTGAACGAGACTATTCCAGTCAACATTATCAAATGCTTTCTCTAAGTCTACAAATGCTAGAAACGTAGGTTTGCTTTTCCTTAATCTTTCTTCTAAGATAAGTCGTAAGGTCAGTATTGACTCACGTGTTCCAGTATTTCTACGAAATCCAAACTGATCTTCCCGAGGTCGGCTTCTACTAGTTTTTCCATTCGTCTGTAAAGAATTAGTGTTAGTATTTTGCAGCTGTGGCTTATTAAACTGATAGTTCGGTAATTTTCACATCTGTCAACACCTGCTTTCTTTGGGATTGGAATTATTATATTGTTCTTGAAGTCTGAGGGTATTTCGCCTGTCTCATACATCTTGCTCACCAGATGGTAGAGTTTTGTCAGAAGTGGCCCTCCCAAGGCATTGTTTCGACTCAGGTCTTTCAGTGCTCTGTCAAACTCTTCACTCAGTATCGTATCTCCCATTTGATCTTCATCTACATCCTCTTCCATTTCCATAATATTGTCCTCAAGTACATCGCCCTTGTACGGACCCTCTATATACTCCTGCCACCTTTCTGCTTTCCCTGCTTTGCTTAGAACTGGGTTTCCATCTGAGCTCTTGGCCTTCATACAAGTAGTTCTCCTATCTCCAAAGGTCTCTTTAATTTTCCTGTAGGCAGTATCTATCTTACCCCTAATGAGATAAGCCTCTACATCCTTACATTTGTCCTCTAGCCATCCCTGCTCAGCCATTTTCCACTTCCTGTCGATCTCATATTTGAGTCGTTTGTATTCCTTTTTGCCTGCTTCATGTATTGCATTTTTATATTTTCTCCTTTCATCAATTAAATTCAATATTTCTTCGGTCCCCCAAGGATTTCTACTAGTCCTCGTCTTTTTACCTACTTGATCCTCTGCTGCCTTCACTACTTCATCCCTCAAAGCTACCCATTCTTCTTCTACTGTATTTCTTTCCCCCATTCCTGTCAATTGTTCCCTCATGACCTCCCTGAAACTCTGTGCAACCTCTGGTTCTTTCAGTTCATCCTGGTCCCATCTCCTTTAATTCCCACCTTTTTGCAGTTTCTTTAGTTTTAATCTACAGATCATAACCAATAGATTGTGGTCAGAGTCCACATCTGCCCCTGGAAATGTCTTACAATTTAAAACCTGGTTCCTAAATCTCTGTCTTACCATTATATAATCTATCTGATACCTTTTAGTATCTCCAGGGTTCTTCCATGTAGACAAACCCTTTCATGATTCTTAAACCAAGTGTTAGCTATGATTAAGTTGTGCTCTGTGCAAACTTCTACCAGGCGGCTTCCTCTTTCATTTCTTAGCCCCAATCCATATCCACCTACTACGTTTCCTTCTCTCCCTTTCCTACACTCGAATTCCAGTCAGCCATGACTATTAAATTTTCGTCTCCCTTCACTACCTGAATGATTTCTTTTATTTCATCATACATATTACTTCCCATCTTCCAATGTTCTACTTGCTCACTCTGCTTGTATGATACACATTTAACTCTTATGGAACGCCGCACTGTTTTATGACGCTAGTAACGGTGCATGCGGCTAGTTTGAATCTTTTTTATCGCCCGTCTAACAGTTTTTCGAAATTTATTTCTAATGAAAGGGAGTACCAAGTCCTGGCATCACAGAGCTTTAGAATTTTCAAACTGTATGTTGATGGCTTGCTTGCTATAAATTGCCAAAACTGCATTTTCCTCTTAAAGTGACTGTTCACCCATTTTAGTGTCTGTAGACGCTGTGTAGTTCTTGTCACAATTCTCCTGGAACTACAAAAGTATTTCCCTAATAGGTGCAAGTTTACCTTCTTTCGTTACGTCTTGCCTGCTTTGAACGACATCAGACCATATGCATCTCAACAGGAACAAGGACCACAACGGCTTCGAACTCAGCCTAATGCGAAACATCTCAATTCGTCCAATACTCTATTTATCATTTGTATCTACTAAATGTCACATGCTGTTCATAAATGCTAGCAAAAGAGCGTTTCTAGGCACGGTAACCTTACATGTTCTTATAGTTCCAAATATCTGTAGCAAAGTTTCAGCATAGAAATTCATATCTTTGCACTAGAATATTCGACTGCGAGAATTGTTGCAAAATATGACTACGAGAAAGTAATTTTGAAGGCAACTGCCTAGTTCCCTGTTTGTTTAAACTTTCGTAAATGGCTGTCGCAATTCAACACTGTGAATCATTAAACTTTTAAAATAATGAAAATATCTTGGAACCGTGCCACATTTTCTGAGTTACAACTAACTACTGAGGTAGGACTGCGTGTCATGACATCCATTTGAAAAATGAAGACAAAGCATGCTCGTTTCATAACAAAAATTAATAAGTAAAAATTATAACTCCTAATTTGGCAAGGGCTTTGGATGTGAACAGTTTAATGAGACACGTAAAGTAGTAAATGAGTTTTGCTATTTGGGGAGCAAAATAACTGATGATGGTCGAAGTAGAGAGGATATAAAATGTAGACTGGCAATGGCAAGGAAAGCGTTTCTGAAGAAGAGAAATTTGTTAACATCGAGTATAGATTTAAGTGTCAGGAAGACGTTTCTGAAAGTATTTGTCTGGAGTGTAGGTATGTATGGGAGTGAAACATGGACAATAAATAGTTTGGACAAGAAGAGAGTAGAAGCTTTCGAAATGTGGTGCTACAGAAGAATGTTGAAGATTACGTGGATATATCACGTAACTAACGAGGAGGTATTGAATAGGATTGGGGAGAAGAGAAGTTTGTGGCACAACTTCACTAGAAGAAGGGATCGGTTGGTAGGACATGTCCTGCGGCATTAAGCGATCACAAATATAGCATTGGAGTGTAGCGTGGAGGGTAAAAATCGTAGAGGGAGACCAAGATATGAATACACTAAGCACATTCAGAAGGATGTACGTTGCAGTAGGTACTGGGAGATGAAGGAGCTTGCACAGGATAGATTAGCATGGAGAGCTGCATCAAACCAGTCTCAGGACTGAAGACCACAACAACAACAATTAGTTGTCTGACTAAAAAAATTCTATATTGGTCCTGTGATGATACTGCTCGCTTACAAATTGAAACAGCACAAAGGAGCTTACGCGATCAGGACATCCAAATACTAAAAATGCCCATGGAATAATCTACAGGCCACTATGAATGTACACATTTGTATACCCACATATTTTTTGGAACATATCTTCACCAAAAATCAACTGGAAGCACATTAAGTTCGAATCCGCGTTTCTGGCTGCAGCTCTCACAACTGGGCGATTATAGCGGCAGCTCCCACAACTGGTACAGGAGTAATAGTATTTTGAAGAGGGTTCTGTTTTTCCTCTTTCGTTTTCTTCATAGTTACACATACTGTAGATTGAGCACAGTGGTGGAAAGCGAAGTGACTCCAAGACCTTCCTTTCAATACGGAAGTAGTTAAAATAGCGGTACTAGACAACAAGTCTTTCACTTGGTATAACATGAAGGGCGCAATCAATAAAATAGCTGTAAAATTTTATCAAATTGTGACACCTGGTATTAATACGATTTTTGATTACTTAGGACTGGCACGGTGTATCCTGAACACCCTTGAGTATTTTCTAGCAATTAAACTACAATAATAACTGAAATTTAGTGTGTTCAATTTTCATTTGTTACTTAACTGTTACAAAGCTGACAGGAGTTTTAGACAATATTTCGAAAATTTTAACTAATAATACGCACTGTGTTTCATGTGGTGGTGTCCAAAGGGTTCTGTGCTATCATTAAATAATTACTAGTAAATTGCGGCATATTTAGCTACGCTATCTTACAACGCGCAACAGTGATTATAGCTATTTTCCGATAAAATGATTTTATTCACGTTTTCAGGAGCGAGAAGAACAACGAGCTGGTTAAAATGACATGAAAAAAATTTCAGTGTGTTCTCGTTCAGATCGTTGTGGATTGTTATTGGATCACTCCTTGACGACCTACAGTATATTCGTAGAGGTTTTGGTTGCACTTCGGTTTCTTACATCAGTAATCTACGTAATTTTTTACGAAGTTATTAAGACGTTATTCTATTTGTCAACTGCTGGCAAAAACAAGGTCTTCAAATTAACTGATTTCCTTATTTTAAAGTAAACTTCACAAAAAGAAGAATTTTTCTTCCACTAATTGTGCGTGTTTCATTACAACTTACGCCTCCAGCTGTAGCAGTTGTTTTGCTTTTGAATTACTTTGCTCAACAGCTATCTAGTATTTGTGGTCGTTTATCAGTTCTCATGCCTATTTAATAACAAGTTAGTTGAGTACTAATTACCTGTAACTATTCGCTAGTCTGAGTTCTTCCTGTTAAAATTAAGATCTGTCATTTTTTCGCGTAATGTGAAATTTGCGATTTATTCAAAATCTGTTATTGTTTTCTTCGCGAAATGCTATGTGACATTACTGTGATGTCTCTTCAATCTACATTTCAATAAACTATTGTAGGGGTCTATGACATCTTATTTCCGTTACTTATCAGATCGAAACCGCATAAAATTCTGCTGTTGTTGTCATCTACAATAGTAAAAGCATTTGGTTGGATTCTTCCGGGAAAAAACGCCATTGCCCCTGAGAGCGACATGCAAATAAGTGCCCTTGGTGGAATGACAAAAATTTAAAAAAGGTGCCTTTTTTTCTTTTATTCACTTCAGCCGAGTAGCTATGGTGTTTTCGCAAATACTGTTACTGTGGTTTAACCGTGATGGTGATTTTTTTCTACCTCTTTTATTTTTAAACAAGGCGAGAGACAGCTGGATGGGAAAGTGAAAGGCTCACAGATAGTACTGCCGTGCATTAATTTATTCACAAAGTCAATACGTTGTCCTTCGCCCTGTCAACAGTTTTCATAAATATTCAGCAGAGCTTGCGTGGCAGAAGCGGTCGACATAAATATTTAAATGTCAATTTTTACCGAAAAATTACTGAATCTGTTCCACAGGCTGCGCATAACAAAAGAATTGCTAACTGAAAAATGATAGCTGCTTTCTGCCTGATGTCAGTATGATATTTAAAACAAAGAACAGGGCTTTCATTTCGAGAACGACAGGGAAAATTGTGTTCCCATACATATCAAACAAACACGCACACACACACACACACACATACACACACACACACAAACACACACACGCCATCCCCACCTCTCCCTCCCGCACACCACCTCCCACAATCTGTTCTGCTTCTACGGCCTCACAAGAAAACTTCCGTCACAATTTACAGATCCGCCAATGCAGAGACGCACAAACTAGCGTTTGCTGTAGTCCATATCTCCGTTTTTTTGGCTGGAGGTCTTACATGTGCCTCAATATCTACATCAACATGATTACTCTGCAATTCAAAATTAAGTACCTGGCAGACGATTCGTCGAATCACCTTCAAGGTACTTCTGTGCCATTCCACTCTCGAAGAACATGCGGGGAAAACGAACACTTAAATTTTTCCGTGCAAGCTCTGATTTCCCTTGTTTTGTTATGATGATGATTCCTCTCTACCTAGAAGTCCTCCCTCACTCTTATCTGATTCGGATCCCACACCGTAGCAGTACACCAGAAGATGGCGGAAGGGCGTGGTGTAAACAGTTTCTTAGTAGACCTGTTGCTTTTTCTAACTGAAAAATCGCAGTCATCTGTTTGCTTCCCCACACCATTTTCTATGTTATTGTTCCAACTTGTGCAAATTCGTAATTGCAGTAACTAAGTATTAAACTGAATTTCCACATTTCAGATTTGCTTTGTTTCATCCTGGAACCCATATTTAGGGGATTTCTTTTATTACTCATGTGAATGCCTCCACCCTTTTCATTTCTGAAAATCAGTTGGCACTTTAGCACCATACGCATATCTTGTCTAAATGTTTTGCAACTCGTTTTATCCATTTGATAACTTTATAAGACGGTAAATGACAGCATCGTCTGCAGGCAATCGAAGGGCCTACTAAGGTTGTCTACTAAATCATTTATATGGATAGGGAACAGCAGAAGGCTCATAACACTTCCTTGGGAAACGCCAGATATTATTTCTGTTTTACTCGATAACTTTCTGTCAATTAGTACGAACTGTGATCTTTCTGACAGTAAATCACATACAATACGCACAAGACAAATTCTAGCTGTGGCTACTGATAGTCGATAGATTTGTGAACAGAGGCTCGATAGACCGTTCAATGACTGTTAACAGTACTTATCAGTTTCCTTTACGTTGAATCCTTAAATTTACAATAAAGTTACCTAGTTATTACGTTGCAACATAAAATGCGCACTAGGTGTTAAATGAAAGCACTGGACGCGAAGATGGAGAACACTAAATATGAGATCACTTTGGAACGGCGGTCCCAACAGAAAGAGAAATCACACACCTAACAGCAATCTTGGCCTGGTTACTGTGGGTTTAGAATGTAGTGTCTGGGCTTTTCTTACGCATTTATGGAGGGTGTTCTCTAAAGTAACATTCCCGATCTGAGTGGACTAGGTCATATCTACATTTATACCACACAAGTCATCTTAAGGTGAATGTAGACATAAATGTAAGCCAGGTTACAAATATCCCAATATCTATTTATACAAAAATTATTGACTGTAAGTAAGAATGACGGAAATTGTAGCTCGCTCACAGTAAAGAATTGTTAAGGATAGTGCTATGAGATTTTTTGTGATAATAATCTCACCCAACTGTCTTGTAATTTCAGTTCAATACCTACTATAATTTTGTATGTCATCGGACATTCCAATAAACCACTCTTTTTCTGATATTTGAGGTGATTTATAACTTTGTCGGGCGTGCTATATGATACCGCCATCTTCCCTGCACGATGTACGGCAATACCCTTGGCAAGTCAAGAATGTCAGGAAATCGACGGGAAAGCTTAAAGAATTAACTCATAATGATCTCTCTGCTGTTTACGTGAGAGTACCAAGTAGGTTAGCTTTGTATTGGACACCGACAAATGTGGCAGCTTTGTCTCTCCTATTTTTGGTCATTTCCAGTCTTGAAGTAAATGAGATATTATGGACACTAATTACAAGGAAGAAATTTAGCCAATTATCCCGGTTCTGACCTCAGGAGGTTTCATTGTTGATATGTTTCAAAGGGATTTACGTTTAGAGTTTCGTCGGTGTTAGCACAATGGGGAACGATATTAACGGCGCTGTTTGTAAGGAAATCGTCCTGGCATTATTTCACGAAATGATTTGAAGCGAAAAAAAAAGAACCGAAAACGTAAAACTTGATGTTCATATTGGGTTTCGAGCTCCACTTTTCTCAAATTGGAGTGCAGAGATTGTCACTCAGAAATCCGCTGTGAGATATTTCTACACATGATTCATATTCTATCATATAAGCTAGAAGCCTTATGAATAAACCGTCTAGCAAAGATTGGTTACGATCATACCTAGCAGATAGGTTGGTGTAAACACATACCTAAAAAAAAGTCTAGACTTTTGGTAGAAGACCTACCAAAACCAAAATAAATTAATAACTTGCTGAAATTAATAATTTTCTGATGATAGCGACGTTATAGTCACTGAGAAAACAACAGAAATACTTGCAGAGAAACCAAATGAAACCCGTAAGGAAGTTCACAATCGGCCAGTACGCTGTACAGTCACAATGCACATAAAAATGAATACCATCAGTTTCAGTTTTACAATGCTCAATTGAACGTGGATGACACCTTCATAGACTCCGTAACAAACAGAAACTTTCTGGGAATTTTCAGCTGAAGTGGCGTGACCATACAAAGATATCTTCAAGCAGAAAGTTATGTACATGTTATACCCTTAGATTTCTGTCTTTAGTATGTAACAGTCAGTGTCGTAGGTACAAACTACTCACATGTACACGTAGTTAGTTGTCAGGTAAGGAATTTTTTTTTTAGGGAACAAATGCACAAAATAGATATACAGTTTTCCAACTACAGGAATGGTTCATAAGAATAACAACCAAAAATAGAAGTCGAGTTCATTGTAAGGATCTGTACAAAACACTGGTGGTTTTAACTACACTATTTGAGTATATTTGTCAGCAGTCGTACACGTCAGAAATAACATTGATGTTATTAAACGAACAGCTCTGCCCAAGTCCATCACAATGGAGTAAGAGCTAATTTGAACTTAACCTTCACCAAAATGGAACAAACAAAAAACAGCATTTTCTACTACGAAATGAAAAGTGTACAATAAATTTTCCATGGAGATTAAAGCGATTACTAAAACAAAACTATTTAAAAAGCTAGCTAGAAATTACCTGTTAAGCTCTACATGATATACGTTGAAAGATTGCTGAGATAATTAAGAGTAGGAATTTGGTGAATGTGTGGCACAAATTAATTGTAAGAGAGATCATGAAATATCTACTATTTCACGTAATACATTCACAGTATGTTTTCTTCTCCTTTTTCTTGAAGGAAAAAGTATTCAAAAGGCTATGCAATGCATATTTCTAAAACGTTATCGTCTTTCCGAGCTCAATATCTCACTTGTTATAGACGGACGCCACACCAAGTTTTTGAGGGTCGCAAACGGGAAGCTGCGGTACACAAAACGGAAACCAGACATCGTCACTATAGTATGACATCAGCTGACAGCGGATGTAGTGTAACACTAAGAGACAATGTGTTTAAAGTGGGTGCTACGACTGCGAGTGAGAAAGGAACGAACATATGGTACCTGCCTTTTACATTATTACATAACTGGCTGGATATTTCTTACCTGAAGGCTACGGCTCATGGCCTGTGCCATCCCTGACAAAATAGAGCTCTAAGTACGTAAATGATTGAATATGTAAATTAAGTTATTCTTGTTGTTCTTAAATTGTAACACCAAGACTACAATCACTACTACTATTGCCAGGATCACTACATACAGCTATGTGAAGTTTTGTAATTAGTGTCGAGATGATTTGGTGTGAGCGAGTGCTTCTCTTCCGGAGATGAGTGAGGTCGCAGCAGAAGAAGTTACCTCGTGGACAGAAAACATTCTTTATTATTTACTGCTAGGAGTGTTCAGTAAGTAGTGCAACACATTTTTTTCTTGAAAGCGGGTTGGTTGTATTCAGGATTCTAATACATCGTATTGTTCGTCACTCTTTTCGCAACAGACAACTCTTTTCCAACATAATATCTTTCAAATGCGACGGTCCTACGCCACCTTACTGGGAGAGCCTGTATGCCCGTCTGGTACCACTCCAGTGGCCCATGTCGGAGCCAGTGCTTTGCTGCATCAATAAACTCCCCAAAATTCACGTACGAGTGTGTCCTTCGTTGTGTCAAATAGATGGAAGTCGCAAGGTGTGAGATCCGACAGTAGGGTGGATAAAGAAGAACTGTCCAATGCAAATTTCTGAGCTGCTCATGGTTCCGCAGACGTTTGTGCGGCCTTGTGTTCTCATGGAGAAGGAGAAATTCGTTTGCATTTCTGTGGCGACGAACACGTTGAAATCATTCCTTCAGTATCCTGAGGATGACATAATGCCCTTCCGAGTAGATCGTTGCACCATGAGAGAGGATATCAAACAGGATAACCACTTCAGAGTCCTTGAAGATCGCCGCGGTGACTATATCGACGGATATTACCGACATGTAAGCACGATTTTTAGTTCCGATATTTTTCACACTGTTCATCATATTTCGCTTTATTTTTTGTTCTTTTGCCACGCGATGTAACGATTTCTTCCCCGAAAATATCGCAACTTGCTGCGGAAGATAGCCGCGCAGGGAAAATTGAATGTAATGAAATGCTTCTAAGCCTTAAGACACAGATATACTCTCAAATTCTGAAGGCGACAAGAGTAAAATACAGGAAGCAAAAGGCTATTTACAATTTGTACAGAAACCAGATGGCAAACAGAGCAAGGTGGCGCAGTGGTTAGACACTGAACTCGCATTCGGGAGGACGACGGTTCAATCCCGCGTCCGGCCATCCTGATTTAGGTTTTCCGTGATTCCCCTAAATCACTCCAGGCAAATGCCGGGATGGTTCCTCTGAAAGGGCACGGCCGACTTCCTTCCCCATCCTTCCCTAATCCGATGAGACCGATGACCACGCCGTCTGGTCTCCTTCCCCAAACAACCTAACCAAACCAACCAGATGGCAGTTATAAGAGTCGAAGGACATGAAAGGGAAGCAGTGGTTGGGAAGGGAGTCAGTCAGGGTTGTATCCTCTCCCCGATGTTATTCAATCTGTATATTGAGCAAGCAGTGAAGGAAACAAGAGAAAAATTCGGAGTAGGTACTAAAATCATTGGAGAAGAAATAAAAACTTTGAGGTTCGCCGATGACATTGTAATTCTGTGAGAGACAGCAAAGGACTTGGAACAGCAGTTGAACGGAATGGACAGTGTTTTGAAAGGAGTATATAAGACGAACATCAACAAAAGCAAAACGAGGATAATGGAAACTACTCGAGTTAACTCGGGTGATGCTGAGGGAATTAGATTAGGGAATGAGACACTTAAAGTAGTAAAGGGTTTTTGCTATTTGAGGAGCACAATAACTGATGATGGTCGAAGTAGAGAGGATATAAAATGTACACTGGCAATGGCAAGGAAAGCTTTTCTGAAGAAGAGAAATTTGTTAACCTCGAGTATTGATTTAAGTGTCAGGAAGTTTTTCTGAAAGTATTTGTATGAAGTGTAGGCATGTAAGGAAGTGAAACGTGGACGATAAATAGTTTAGACAAGAAGAGAATAGAAGCTTTCGTAACGTGGTGCTACAGAAGAACGCTGAAGGTTAGATGGGTAGATCACATAACTGATGAGAAGGTACTGAATAGAATTGGGGAGAAGAGGAGTTTGTGGCACAACTTGACTGGAAGAAAAGATCGGTTGGTAGGGATCACATATTTAGTATTGGAGGGCAGCGTGGAGGATAAAAATCGTAGAGGAAGACAAAGAGATGAATACACTAAGCAGATACAGAAGAATGTAAGCTGCCGTAGGTACTGGGAGATGAAGCAGTTTGCACAGGATAGAGTAGCATGGACAGCTGCATCAAACCAGTTTCAGGACTGAAGAGCACAACAACAACATACACTATCCTTCACTTAACCTATCTTTAGTACACAAAGGGGTAAAATATGCTGCTATAAGACTTTGTGATACATTACCAGATTAAATTGAATGTCTGACAAAAAAATGCTCTGAGCACTATGGGACTCAACTGCTGTGGTCATCAGTCCCCTAGAACTTAGAACTACTTAAACCTAACTAACCTAAGGACATCACACACATCCATGCCCGAGGCAGGATTCGAACCTGCGACCGTAGCAGTCGCACGGTTCCGGACTGCGCGCCCAGAACCGCGAGACCACCGCGGCCGGCAATGTCTGACAGACAGCAGTTATAGTTTCAAGAACAAATTGAAATCATACGTTCTTGACAACTCTTTCTATACCATAGATGAATTCTTGAATATGAGTTAATACATTTGGAGATATAATATATGCATTTTGTGGCATTGAAGGGAATGGGATAGATAATAGAAATATTTCGGTGTAACACTATAATGTAAGCAAAAAAAGAGGAAAGGAAAAAACTTGTTTCCTGTGCACTTTTCTTGTGCATTTGACACGTTCCACGTCATAACGGGTTTTCCGTGCTATTGATCAATGGAACACGTAACTAACTAACTAACAAGAAAGGCCATCAGAAGGAAGTGAAGAGGAACAAATACAGCTACCATTCCACCTACCCGTCAGGATTTGTTTACAGCCTTGGACATTTTAGAACGGTTCGCTTCGGCATCCGATGTCACTGTTGAGTTTACCGACGCTATCATTACAATTGGTTGTAAAATGACAAAATATTGTCGTTCCCATGAACGTCGGCGAACCATGACCGAATTTTTTCCAAGAAAGAAACGTACATAATTTGTGAGTACTTGGATTTCACAATAACGTGATTGATAGTGTAGTGTATTACACATTAGTGTACAGCTGTACATGTATATTTATTAAAATCAATTTTTTTCACTCATCACGAATTTTTTTTAGCACGAACTCCTGATTTTTCCATCCCTTCGGATTCATGTTAACGAAGTTTTCCTGTGTTTATTTGGACACTGTGCTTTTAACGACGTAAATATCGCAGCTTCATTACGTACTTGCTGCGGAAAAAGGCCGTGAAAAGAAAGTTGAATGTAATGAAATGCTTCTAAGCCTTAAGACGCTGACGTTCACTTTTAAGCACTCGATAGAAAGACTTGTACCTGGCGGCCTAAAGACCTCAGACGGTGCCTTCCGACCGTTACTGCCACACTATCATCTCTCATTTCAACACGTCAAGTGTCGTATGTCGATAACACTCTTGACTATTTTAACAGGACAGTAGTCAGAGCTGACCAAAGCTGTCTCTGCGAGACTCAGCTGTGGCGTCACTACGTGCCGGCGCACAGTGGCCGCCGCCGGCTTCTCCCGTGGACGGGCTGGCCCGGGCGTCGCGACGCCGGCGGCCTGGGGCCGTGATGGGCTGTTTTACGGTCGGCTGGCCTGGTCGTGCGCCGTGCGCCCTGGGCCGTGCAGGGAACTACGACGCCGACTGCCGACGCCGGCGCCGGCGCCGACGTCGACAGTGGCCCTTACGGCTGCCTGAGCATCGGAAGGCCCATACGCGCCCCTGGGACGCCTACGTCCGCGTCCCCCCAGCTCTTGCTGCGCCACAGCCTCCCCCCATCCACACTGGCCCACACCTGGCCGCCTGTTCCCTCCCTCATCCGCTGCCTGTCGATCTGTGCTCCGTCCGTCCCCCTGATATTCCGGCGGGACGGGCAGCAAGAATCTGCCACCGTTACCAAGGCTGCAGAAAAAGTAAATTGTACGATCTTTTCCAACCAACTGGCGAAGAATTATCTAGAAAAGTTAATGTCAAATATATTACTGCCGCGCGTGATTAGCCGAGCGGTATTAGGCGCTTCAGTCATCGACTGTGGCGCTGGTCCCGCCGGAGGTTCGAGTCCTCCCTCGGGCATGGGTGTGTGTGGCTGTCCTTAAGATAATTTAAGTTAAGTAGTGTGTAAGCTTAGGGACTGATGACCTTAGCAGTTATGTCCCACAATATAGGTTGGTGCGTAGGTTCGTAGCGTAGCGTTTTTGCTTGATTTGTCTACTGTCATCTTCTATGCGTGCTTAACTATTGTTATTTTAATTTACATATTTTCTTCCTCTCATTTAGACATAGCCGAGATTTAGATGGTAAATGCCAAGTGGAGAAATCGGAACTTTTCTGGCGTATTCTTTTGGTTGCGTTCCATAGAGGGCTGACAGCAGCTGGGGCAGCCAGAAACATCTGCACCGTGTATGCGGACAACCTCAATGGACAGAGCACGGTTTTTCTCGGTTTAAGAAGGATCGCTTTGACGTTAGTGACTTTGAAACGTCCCCATAGAAAAGTTTATAAATGACAGTGCTGGAAAACCTCTTTGGTTATTTGATTTTCAAACAGCTGAGCAAAACTGAAAGTACTCAGACATTTCTCTCTTTACTCATTCTGATCATCACTAAACTGACACACAATATTTTTAGCGCAACGCAGTCTGACTTTCAATAATCCCTACATAATAATGGCCCTGACTGACAATAGCCTATACCTTTCATGAATTAGCTCTCACAAAAATCTTCGTTATTCGAACTATTGCAATACAGCGAGCTGCAATACTGTTAGCTAAATAAAAGATTCTAACTACTAAAGGCACTAACTACTGATAGGCATAGTTAGCAAATGAAAGATTTTGATTATATATATATATATATATATATATATATATATATATATATATATATATATATATATATATATATATCAACTCATCACCACCATCTTTACAAATTTCCTTTTTCTGGTGGACAAACGTCCAGGTCGTCCGTTTATAGTGACCTCTCGGAACTCTGGCATTTCTCTCTCCACATCCACCACTGTTGGCGGCTCTCTTCCAACTGCTCAACGCTACGCGCTGTTCACATCCAACTACCTAACACCACAACAGCCAATATCCTAACAATGTCAATCAGCCACAGACTGCACACAGCCCAGTCAGTGATTTCCATACAGAGCGCTACGTGGCGTACTGACAACTCTCCATCCTAAGGAAAAAATTTTCAGGCTTTACGGAGATAGTTTGAACGCATTTATCCACAGCAACCCACATCAGAGTACTCGATAACTGGCATATGTGATGGTTTGACCATTTCACCATCGTGTGACATTTTCATGCAATGGGGAAGGTTTAAATATTGGGTGAGTGGGTACTACATGCTGTAAGCCAAAATCACAAAAATCAGCTGGTGAACATTTCCGCATCTCTGCTTGCTCGCCATCAACTGACTCGTGAACAACACCGAGCATTCCTATCCACTATCATTATTGGAGACGAACAATGGTGTCTCTACGCTAACATAAGGAAAACAATGGAATTGTTGAGGCCGAACAAAGCAGTAACTCTCCGTACAGAGATCTGCGTCCATCCACAGAAGGAAAGTTACACTTCTGGTGGAACAGCGACGATGTGGTGTTCAACGAATTCCTTCCCCGTGGTGTAACCATCACTGCTCAGTTTTGTTGTCAGCAACTGCGACGCTTTGTAGATGCACACCAAGAATAACGGCTTTGAAGACTGTGTGAGGTGATGCTACTCTATGATAATCCTCACACACATTCTGCTAGACTGACAAACAGTATAGAGAAATTGGGCTAGGAATTCATTCCACACCCACCTTATTCGGCCGGCCGCTGTGGCCGAGCGGTTCTAGGCGCTACACATCCCTTTGTGTAGCTTCCCGAACCTCACGACACTCTGCCTGGACGTTCCACGCTGCAAAAGGCGGTTATTCAGGTTTTTGTCAGGTGGTTACAGTAATGCAACGGAGGAATGTAAAACGCAGACTTACGCTGCTAAAACGAAAACTTAAAAAGTATGCAATTATTGCAGCGCAGCAGTATCGAAAAAACAAAATTGAGAACAAAATCATTGACAGTTGTCAGTGATAGGATTCAATAATGGTATTGCTATCACATGTGATTCTGACTGTAAAACATTCATTGAAACTCTAAAGGTTTTCTTGTCTCTTTTTCCCGTCGCATGCATACTTTTCTTGATTTTTCAGATATATTTATATTTTAATCTTGTGGTCGATGCACTTTCTTCCACCACAATCGTCAGTTAATCTAACAAAGACAACCAGTTTACCTGAGATTCGTGGCTGTCTTTGGTTATATGTTACGGTATTCTAATGGTTTGTATATCGTATTTTTTAATCCAGTATTTGTCTTAAAAAAGTGCGAAAAAACGCTCAAAGGCCATAATTGGTTTTGCTGGTTAACCATAGCCTACCCGTCGCGTGGATACGATGTAAATTTATCATATCTGTTCATCGCAAACCAGCAGGTAGCTCGTGTACTGCACGGGAAGCGGAAGGCTGTATGCAACTTCAACAGGAACAAGGCTTGTATAGAAAAGAAATCCTCTGCAGATCATTCTACATTTCCAAAGACATTACGGAATTTACTCGTTGATTCTAAGTACTTCGACACTAGCTATATTAAATATAGGCACACATGAAAATTTGTGCCGGACCGGTACTCGTGCCTGGGCGTCCGTCTTATCGCTAACCGTCACCTTGACAACTTCTGCTATCCCTGCCAGTGCCAGTCTGCTTTTGATGTTCTCCTTGCTTTGTCCTACATGGATTATTTTGCTGCTTAATCATTTAACTTCATTTGCTTCCCAGTCAGCAATCCTGTTTTTAAGACTCTCGCTGTTCTCATTTCAGTTACACTCCTGGAAATGGAAAAAAGAACACATTGACACCGGTGTGTCAGTCCCACCATATTTGCTCCGGACACTGCGAGAGGGCTGTACAAGCAATGATCACACGCACGGCACAGCGGACACACCAAAAACCGCGGTGTTGGCCGTCGAATGGCGTTAGCTGCGCAGCATTTGTGCACCGCCGCCAAAGTGTCAGCCAGTTTGCCGTGGCATACGGAGCTCCATCGTAGTCTTTAACACTGGTAGCATGCCGCGACAGCGTGGACGTGAACCGTATGTGCAGTTGACGGACTTTGAGCGAGGGCGTATAATGGGCATGCGGGAGGCCGGGTGGACGTACCGCCGAATTGCTCAACACGTGGGGCGTGAGGTCTCCACAGTACATCGATGTTGTCGCCAGTGGTCGGCGGAAGGTGCACGTGCCCGTCGACCTGGGACCGGACCGCAGCGACGCACGGATGCACGCCAAGACCGTAGGATCCTACGCAGTGCCGTAGGGGACCGCACCGCCACTTCCCAGCAAATTAGGGACACTGTTGCTCCTGGGGTATCGGCGAGGACCATTCGCAACCGTCTCCATGAAGCTGGGCTACGGTCCCCCACACCGTTAGGCCGTCTTCCGCTCACGCCCCAACATCGTGCAGCCCGCCTCCAGTGGTGTCACGACAGGCGTGAATGGAGGGACGAATGGAGACGTGTCGTCTTCAGCGATGAGAGTCGCTTCTGCCTTGGTGCCAATGATGGTCGTATGCGTGTTTGGCGCCGTGCAGGTGAGCGCCACAATCAGGACTGCATACGACCGAGGCACGCAGGGCCAACACCCGGCATCATGGTGTGGGGAGCGATCTCCTACACTGGTCGTACACCTCTGGTGATCGTCGAGGGGACACTGAATAGTGCTCGGTACATCCAAACCGTCATCGAACCCATCGTTCTACCATTCCTAGACCGGCAAGGGAACTTGCTGTTCCAACAGGACAATGCACGTCCGCATGTATCCCGTGCCACCCAACGTGCTCTAGAAGGTGTAAGTCAACTACCCTGGCCAGCAAGATCTCCGGATCTGTCCTCCATTGAGCATGTTTGGGACTGGATGACGCGTCGTCTCACGCGGTCTGCACGTCCAGCACGAACGCTGGTCCAACTGAGGCGCCAGGTGGAAATGGCGTGGCAAGCCGTTCCACAGGACTACATCTAGCATCTCTACGATCGTCTCCATGGGAGAATAGCAGCCTGCATTGCTGAGAAAGGTGGATATACACTGTACTAGTGCCGACATTGTGCATGCTCTGTTGCCTGTGTCTATGTGCCTGTGGTTCTGTCAGTGTGATCATGTGATGTATCTGACCCCAGGAATGTGTCAATAAAGTTTCCCCTTCCTGGGACAATGAATTCACGGTGTTCTTATTTCAATTTCCAGGAGTGTATTTCTCTTTACTTTCGTCTTTCTTTAATTTAGTGCCAGTCCTTATTCCGTCCCAATTAGAGTGTTAGACTGTCCATAACGTTCATCACGTTCTGTAATTCTTCTTCACGTTCACTAACGACTGCAATGTTGTCATCGAATCTCATCATTCATCATCTTTCGCCTTGAATCTTAATACCACTCTTGAACCTTTCCATTATTTCCATCACTGCTTCTTTTACGTATAGATTGATGAGCAGAGGCGAAAGAATACATCCCAGTATTACGCCCATTTTAATCCGAGCAGTTCACTTTTGGTCTTCCACTCTCATTATTCCCTCTTGCCTCTTGTACATGTTGCACATTAGCTGTCTCGCTCTATAACTTACCCCTGTTTTTCTCTGAATTTCGAAGATCTTGCACCATATTAAATCGTCGAACTCGTTTTCCAGGTCGACTAATACTATCAAAGTGTCTTGAACTTTCTTTAGCCCTGCTTTCATTATCAGACGCAACGTAAGAATTGCCTCTCTGATGCCTTCAGCTTTCCTATACCTAACTGATCGTCATCTAGCAGATCCTCAATTTTCATCTCGATAGCTCAGTATATCAGTCTCATCAGCGGTTTTGGTCCATGAACTATTACTCTGATTGTGCGGATGGTTCTCGAACTTATGAGCTCTTTCACTCTTCGGAATCGTGTTAATAATTTTTTTTTCCAAAAGTCGGATGGTATATTCCCAGACTCATACAATCTACACACTAAAGTGCATTGTCGTTTTGTTGCCACCTCCCCTAACGATTTTAGAAATTCTGATAGAACGTTTTCTGTTCCTTCTGCGTTATTTATTTTAAAATCTGCTTCTAATACTGGATCGTTTATATCTTCTCTATCTACTCCTGTTTCTTCTACAATCACATCATACAAATCCTCCCCCTCATAGAGGCTTTCAATGTACTCCTTGCACCCATCTGCTCTATCCTCCGTAAATAACAGCGGAATCCCAAAAGCACTCTTAATGTTACCACTCTCGCTTTTAATTTCATAGAAGGTTGTACCGATTTTTCTACAGGCTGAGTCAGTAATTTCGAGAATCATTTCATTTTATATATCTCCACATTTTTAATGGCGCCGGTTCGCCTTCGCTTAAGTGCAGTTCCTATTTATTTCATTCCTAAGCGACTTGTAGGTCTTTATTCAAGAATTTCCCTGAACGCTTTCACACTTTCTTCTCTCATCGATCAACTGAAGTATTTATTCTGTTACCCATGGTTCCCTTGCGTTTATCTTCTTTTTACCCATGTTTTCCTTTCCAACTTCTGTGACTTCCCTTTGTTGAAATGGCCATACCTCTCCAACTGTACTGCCTAATGACCTACTCCTTACATCAGTATCTATATCCTTAGAGAACTTCAAGCGTACCTCTGCATTCTTCAGTATTTCTATATCCCACAACTTTGTGTATTGATTCTTCCTTACTAGCCTCTTGACAACGCATGAACCTGTGTTCAGTGTATGACGCCTGTAGAATCTCAAGATTGTTATTGTATGGCCGAAACCGGTTATGACTGTGTCATAAGAATGTGACTGCGTCTATAAATAAAGAAAGACATTTTTACAACATAATCAGTAACGCACTCCACGGACAAACTTTCGTTTTTTCCATAGTCTCTTAAACTTCAGCTTACTCTCCATCACTACTAAATTGTGATATGTCTCTATGTCTACTCGTGGGTACGTCTTACAATCATGTATATCACTCCGGAATCTCTGACTAACGACGATGTAATCTAACTGAAATTTTCCCGTACATGCCGGCCTTTTCCAAGAATGCCTTCTCCTCTTGTGATTATTAAACGGAGCATTCGCTATTACTAAACGTAATTCGTAGAATATCCCATGAAACCAGTCAGAAGACTAATGATTCAAACAAACATGTGTAAAAACTGAAAACTTTGGAATTATTTTCTGGAACAGATAGCTACTACAACAAGGCAACACAATAAAAATTAGTAATCATCTCTTTGTAAGGATACGTTCGAAACTTTGGGACTTTGATCTATATTCTCATCTAGGTGACTACTCTGCAAATCATACCTGTGTACTGAGCCGAGGGTTCACCGAACAACATTCACACAATTTCCATATTGTTTCACGTTGTTTCTCTACCGTTCCGCAGTACACGAGAAAAGCTGTATCTGAACGTTTCCGTGGGATTTCTGATGTCTCATTCTATTGCGGTGACCGTTTATCCCTGTGTCTGTGGGCGTCAATATAATATTTTCACTTTTGGAGGAGAAATTTGGTGATCGAAGTTTCGTGAAAAGTTATAGCCGCAACAAACAACGCCTTTGTTTGAACGGTTCCTGTCCCCACTCGAGTATCAAATCAGTGACTATTCCGCGGTAGTACAAAAAGGGTAGAATTCTTTCAATTTATCTGATCACCTCTGTCAACCCTCTTTGGTAATGAATGAAATATTGAACATCTGAGGACTGAAAGCATAGTGTAGGCAGCCTTTTTAGTGGATTTGTTGCATTTTATAAATGTTATCTCAATAAATCGCAGTCATTGGTCCATTTTACTCACAACATTATCTACGTGCTCCTTCCAGTTGAAGTTGTTCGTAATTTTAATCAGATACTTAGTTGAATTGACGGCCTTTAGATTTGTACAATTTTTCATATAACCGAAACTTAAAAGATTAATTTTTGTACTCACGTGGATCAGTTCACAGCTTTCATTATTTCCTGTCAGTAACCACTTTTCTTACATACAGGTAACTTGTATAAATCGTTGTGCGGTAGGTTTTGATCTTCTTCTTGCTTTACCAGGCGGTAAGCGACAGTATTATCTATAAATAATCGAAGAGGGCTCATCAGATTCCCTTTTGAATCATTTTTATAGATTATGAACTCCAGAGGGCCTATAATACTGCCTTGGGGAACGCCACATATCACTTATGTTTAATTACAACGAACTGTGACCTTCGTCATACAAAATCACGAAGTCACACAAATGAAAATTAATATCTTTCTGTACGTGAAGTATAATCTCAGAAATTACAGTAGCAATTTGTGGGGGTTTTCACAAATACTTATATTGATTAATTCGGAATTTTTTTGTATGTCATTACATATTCTAAAAAAGGCATTGGGCTGAGGTGAGTAGTTAGTTCAATATACGGCAAACAACTCCACTACATTATTTCCATTTCGTAAGCAGTCTTAATAACGTGTTTATGGAATGATATTTAAGCACATAAAATTGTTTGTTCTACTGTGATAGAGAGCTCAATTATCAAGTCAAAAGGCTTTTACCAAGTATGTTCTCAAAATAGAATTGAACACTTGGCATTCGTTACCTGTTCAGACACTTCCTTAGGTGCATGTAAACATAAATCAAGCACAAGTCACAATTTCTAGATTGTCCATCTGCACACTAGTTATAAATCCTTAGCAGGTGTTCGTTTACGAAAGCCAGTGTAGGAGATCTTTATCTGAGGATCATTGTCTGTATTTGGTGGCTGGCAACTTCTTAACTAAAAGGAATATAGCCACCATAATCTCGCCTCTACTGCCTGCATACCTACACGATTATGGGTTCACGTATTGCCTGCCTATAACGACTACTTCTTTCTCTAGTAAAGGCGATAGCTATCGCATGCCTTGTTAGAGTTCAAAATCAAATAAGTTTCCATCTGAAAGTGTTGTTCTTAATAACACCAGAAGAAACACAAAAATTTTTAAGTAATTTTAAAGAGAATAATTGTTGACAAAACAGATTAGCGTCAATAACAGGGTCGCAGGTTTCTGACCTTCGTTGTATGGAATAACGATGTGTAATTATTTGATTGAAATGAGTTTTGGAGAAGAAAAATTGGTGACAATTAAAAATAAAATAGCTGCGTATTTTGTAAAATTTCACATTGTGAAAATAACATACTGATGCATATCATTTGTTTTCATTACAAGCGCAAGCAGTTTTTTATGGCTTTCAAGTTTCCCGGTAATGATTATTCATGACATAATATTTTAATGTATCCATATTAATTACTTTGGGAGGAATTAAAATGCAGTTTTTAATTTTATTCGAATGGCTGTGCAGACGTAACTTTTCACACTTTCCATCGTCCGCAACAACAGAACTATTTACTGTGTTTCAAAATGAGGCTGAAGCAATGCTAGTTATGTAAGTGGTGAAGCTTACCGAAAAACTCTCCCAAAAAAATTACTGTTTCAACACGAAGATTTTGTATTATTTTTTAAAAATCATTAAGATTCTGCATGCATCAGAAAACTTTGCTAGACAGCCTTATAGATATTCCCGAGAGGGTTTAGTGCAAATTAGAATTTCCAAGCAAAATTAAGATATCTTAGACATGCATCATGCAAAGAAAATAAATATAGAACTCACACCATGACTGTCAGCATTTTCACATGAAATCGATATTTTGTGCATCAAAACCGTGAAATAACTACAATTATATCACGACAATCAGTGTGAAGAGAGTAAAATTGGGAAAGAACGAGGCTCACCGATCATGAAAGGAATATTGTAATTTCCATGTTTTCTCCCAATATAATTGTGTTGTACTCTTTTATTTGAAAAACTTCGCGTTTATTTAATCTTGCTTCTAAAGATAATAGATCTCGGTCCGCTTCTTCTGTTCGTCACTTTGATGCAGGGGTATTTTAACGCCGCACTGATTAGCTCCTTATTGAGCAAAATGATTTCAGATGCTTTAAACGTGTGAGTTCACTTCCACGTAAATGTGACGATATATAGGGTTGTCACTATTCTGACTGGTCTGATGCGGATCACGACGAATCCATCTCGCGTGCCAAACTTTTCATCTTAGGGTAACAACTGAAACATAAGTTCTCTATTTTTTGCGGGTTAGCTGGATGTACTCTAATCTCTGTCTTCCTTTACAGCTTCTATCCTCTGCAGATCCCTCTAGTGTCAATTGAAGTTATTGCCTGATACCTTAACAGGTGACCTAGAATCCTGTCCCTTCGTCTTGTCACTGCTTTCCGTCTTTTCCTGTCTTCGCCGATCCGTACCTAACAGACCACGCAATTTTCAATAGTCATCACTAGCAACACATCTCAGAGGCTTCGATTATCTTCTCTTCCGGTTTTCCCACAGTCCCTCTTTCACTGCCATACAATGCTGTGCTCTAAACGCACATATTCAGAAATTTCTTCCTCAAATAAAGATCTATGTTTGGTACTAGAAGACGTGTATTACCTTCCTGCCAGTGGTGCTTTACTTCCGTGTCGTCCTTGCTCCGTCCACTATGGTTTTAGCTCCTAGGTATCAGTATTCCTTAATTTGGTCTACTTAGTGATCCCCAGTTGTAGTGTTAAGTTTCTTGCTGTTCTTATTTCTGCTACTTCCCTTTACATTCAACTTTCTTGGATTTAGACTCAGTACATATTCTGTACTCATTGAACTGTTCGTTCTATTCAGCAGATCATGAAATTTTTCTCCACTTTTAGTCAGGTTGACATTGTCGTCAGCGATTCTTACCATTGACATACTTTCTCCTTCAATTTTAATCAAACTCTTCAACTCATATTTCCGTCATTGCTTCTGTGATGTATAGACTGAACAGTATGGGCGAAAGACTGCATCCCCATCTTACACCCGTTTTGACCCAAGAATTTCGTTCTTGGTCTCATTCTCTTAAGGTTTCCCCCTGCCTCTTGTACATATTGTATACTGTCCACGTTTTCCCACAACTTACCCACGTATCTCGGAATTCAAACGTCTTGCACCATTTTCCACTGTCGAACGCTTCTTTCTATGAGACATTTTCTATATGCACTTATTAATTCTTCTTCATTTTTGCTTCAGTTATGAACTTCAACGTCAAAACAGTCTCTCTGGCACCTTTTCCTTTTCCAAAGCCAAACTGATCGTCATCTAACAGATATATTTTTTTCATTCTTCTGTATATTAATCTTGTCAGCAGCTGGGATGCATAATAAGTTAAGCTAACTGTGCAATAGTTTCCACACATACCTCCCCTTGCTATATTCGGGGTTGTGTGAATTATATTTTTCAGAAAGTCAAATGATATATTGCCAGACTCATACATTCTACACACCGACGTGGACAGTCGTTTTGTGGCTGGTTCCTCAAATGACGTCGGAAATTCAAGTGGACTGTTATCTATCCCTTCTCCCTTTTTCGATCTTAAACATCCCAAAGCCGTTACAAGTTCTGATTGTAACACTTGATCCCTATCTCTTTTATATCGACTGCTGTTTCTTCTTCTATCACGTCATCAGGCAAGTCTCTCCGCTCACAGACTCCTTCAATTAACTCTTTCCACATATCCGCTCTCTCCTCTCTATTTAACAGTGGAATTCCTGTTGTACTGTTTACGTTACCACCTTTGATTTTAAATTCGCCGAAGAGTGTTTTGACTTTTCTATATGCTGCGTGAGTACTTCCAAAAATCACTTCTTTTTAAATAATTTTTCATGCAGCCATAAGCCTTAGCTTCTCTGGACTTGCTATTTATTTCGTTCGTAAGCGAATTATATTGCCGTATTCCTGAGTTTCCCTGCACATTTCTATACATCCTTTTTTCTTCGATCAACAGATGCATTTCTCCTGTTATCCAACTTTTGTACGCAGCCTCCTTCCTTGTTAGTTTTTTTTTCACCTTCTGTGATTGCCCTATTTAGAGATGTCTATTCCTCATCAACTGAACTGCCGACTGCAATTTATCATTTCAGTATCTATAGCAGTTTGTACCATTTTTATCTCAGAATTTCAAACGTATCTCTTCTTCCTTCGTACTCCTAGATCCCACTTATATCTTCATTGATTCTTCTTGACTAGTCTCTTACTCTTCAGTCTAGTCTTCATAACTACTAAATTTTAATCAAAATCTGTATCTGCTGCTTGGTACCCCTTATTATCCAATAACCGATTTCGGAAACTCTGCCTGACCATGAAAATATCTGACTGAAACCTTCCGTGTCTCCCAGGCCTTACCAACTACATTTCCTCCTCTTGTGATTCTTAAGCAGAGTATTCGTTATTACTATTTTATATTACTGACTTATATTTATTGCAGCCCCCCCCATGAAACATGGACCTTGCCGTTGGTGGGTAGGCTTGCGTGCTTCAACGATACAGGTAGCCGTACCGTAGGTGCAACCACAACGGAGGGATATTTGTTGAGAGGCCAGACAAATGAGTGGTTCGTGAAGAGGGCCAGCAACCTTTTCAGTAGTTGCAGGGGCAACAGTCTGGTTGACTGACTGATCTGGCCTTGTAACACTAACCATAATGGCCTTGCTGTTCTGATACTGCGAACGGCTGAAAGCAAGGGGAAACTACAGGCGTAATTTTTCCTGAGGGCATGCAGCTTTACTGTTTGATTAAATGATGATGACGTTCTCTTGGGAAAGATATTCCGGAGGTAAAAACGTCCCCATTCGGATCCTCGGGCGGGGACTACTCAACAGGACGTCGTTATCAGGAGAAAGAAAACTGGCGCTCTACGGATCGGAGCGTGGAATGTCAGATCCCTTAATCGGTTAGGTAGGTTAGAAAATTTAAAAAGGGGAAGTGGCTAGGTTAAAATTAGATATAATGGGAATTAGTAAAGTTCGGTGGCAGGAGGAACAAGACACTGGGTCAGGCGAATACTGTATTATAAATACAAAATCGAATAGGGGAATGCAAGAGTAGGTTTAATAATGAATAACAAAATAGGAGTGTGGGTAAATTCCTACAAACAACATAGTGAACGCATTATTGTGGCCAAGATAGACACGAAGCCCACGCCTACTACAGTAGTACAAGTTTATATGCCAACTAGCTCAGCAGATGACGAAGAAATTGAAGAAATGTATGATGAGATAAAAGAAATTATTCAGGTAGTGAAGGGAGACGAAAATTTAATAGTCATGGGTGACTGGAATTCGAGAGTAGGAAAAGGGAGAGATGGAAGGATACTAGGTGAATATGGATTGGGGCTAAGAAATGAAAGAAGCCGCCTGGTAGAATTTTGCTCAGAGAATAACTTATTCATAGCTAATACTTGGTTTAAGAATCATGAAAGAAGGTTGTATACATGGAAGAAACCTTTAGATACTACAAGATATCAGATAGATTATATAACGGTGAGACAGAGATTTAGGAACCGGGATTTAAATTGTAAGACATTTCAAGGGGCAGATGTGGACTCTGACCACAAACTATTGGTTATGAACAGTAGGTTAAAACTGAAAAAACTGAAAAAAGTTGCGAATTTAAGGAGATAAACAGAAAGAACCAGAGGTTGTACAGGGTTTCAGGGAGAGCATAAGGGAACAACTGACAGGAAATGGGGAAAGAAATACAGTAGCAGAAGAATGGGTAGCTCTGAGGGATGAAGTAATGAGGGCAGCAGAGGATCAAGTAGGTAAAATGACGAGGGCTGGTAGAAACCCTTGAGTAACAGAAGAAATAATGAATTTAATTGCTGAAAGGAGGAAATATAAAAATGTAGTAAACGAAACAGGCAAAAAGGAATACAAACGTCTCAAAAATGAGATCGACAGGAAGTGCAAAATGGCTAAGCAAGGATGGCTAGAGGACAAATGTAAGGATATGGAGGCTTATCTCACTAGGGGTGCCATAGATACTGCCCACAGGAAAATTAAAGAGACCTTTGGAGGAAAGAGAGCCACTTCTATGAATATCAAGAGCTCAGATGGAAACCAATTTCTAAACAAAGAAGGGAAAGCAGAAAGGTGGAAGAAGTATATAGAGGGTCTATATAAGGGCGATGGACAATATTATGGAAATGAAAAAGGATGTAGATGAAGCTGAAATGGGAGATATGATAATTCGTGAAGAGTTTGACAGAGCACTGAAAGACCTGATTCGAAACAAGGCCCCCGGACTAGACAACATTCCATTGGAACTACTGACGGCCTTGGGAGAGCCAGTCCTAACGAAACTCTACCCTCTGGTGAGCAAGATGTATGAGACAGGTGAAATACCCTCAGACTTCAAGAAGAATATAATAATTCCAATCCCAAAGAAAGCAGGTGTCGACAGATGTGAAAATCACCGAACTATCAGTTTAATAAGTCACAGCTGCAAAATGCTAACGCAAATTCTTTACAGACGAATGGAGAAACCAGTAGAAGCCAACCTCAGGGAAGATCAGTTTGGATTCAGTTTCTACTGTTGGAACACGTGAGGCTATACTGCCCTACGGCAAGGAAAGGCAAACCTACATTTCTAGCATTTGTAGACTTGGAGAACGCTTTTGACAATATTGATTGGAATTCTTTCAAATTCTAAAGGTGACAGGGGTAAAATACACGGGGGGAAAGGCTGTTTACAATTTGTACAGAAAGCAGATGGCAGTTATAAGAATGGAGGGGTGTGAAAGGGAAGCAGTGGTTGGAAAGGGAGTGAGACCGGTTTGTAGCCCATCCCCGATGTTATTCAATCTGTGTATTGAGCAAGCAGAAAAGGAAACAAAAGAAATGTTCGGAGTCGGTATTAAAATCCACGGAGAATAAATAAAAACTGTGATGTTCGCTGATGTCTTTATAATTCTGTAAGAGACAACAATATACTTGGAAGAGTAGTTGAACGGAATGGATGGTGTCTTGAAAGGGGGGTATAAGATGAACATCAATAAAAGCACAATGAGGATAATGGAATGTAGTCGAATTAGATCGGGTGATGCTGAGGGAATTAAATTAGGAAATGAGACACTTAAAGTAGTAGTGGAGTTTTGCTATTTGGGGAGCAAAACAACTGATGATGGTCGAAGTAGAGAGGATGGTTCAAATGGTTCAAATGGCTCTGAGCACTATGGGACTCAACTGCTGTGGTCATCAGTCCCCTAGAACTTAGAACTACTTAAACTTAACTAACCTAAGGACATCACACACATCCATGCCCGAGGCAGGATTCGAACCTGCGACCGTAGCAGTCGCACGGTTCCGGAGTGCGCGCCTAGAACCGCAAGACCACCGCGGCCGGCAGTAGAGAGGATATAAAATGTAGACTGGCAATGGCAGGGAAAGCGTTTCTGAGGAAGAAAATTTGTTATCATCGATTATAGATTTAAATGTCAGTATGTCGTTTCTGAATGTATTTGTATGGAGTGTAGCCATGTATGGAAGTGAAACGTGGACGATAAATAGTTTATACCAAAGGGGAATAGAAGCTTTCGAAATGTGGTGCTACAGAAGAATGCTGAATATTATATGGGTAGATCACATAACTAATGAGGAGGTATTGAATAGAATTGGGGAGAAGAGGAGCTTGTGGCACAACGTGACTACAAGAAGGGATAGGTTGGTAGGACATGTTCTGAGACATCGAGGGTTCACCAATTTAGTATTGGAGGGCAGCGTGGAGGGTAAAAATCGAAGAGGGAGACCAAGAGATAAATACACTAAGCAGATTCAGAAGGATGTAGGCTACAGTAGGTACTGGGAGATGAAGAACCTTACACGGGATAGAGTAGCATGGAGAGCTGCATCAAACCAGTCTCGGGACTGAAGTCTACAACAACAAGAACAACAACATTTATTGCATACCTCAGTTAGTCTTTCTCTCTAGTTGCTTTTACCATGCTTATATTCTGTTGTAATCATTTCTTACTATTATATTTTCATCTCCCTTTACGTACTTAATTACCCTTCAGTATCCTCACGTAGTGTCTGTATCTCTTCATCTTTTGTTATGGTCGTCGGTACCGTCGTCGTTGATGCCGATTCTGAAGAGAAGAAACCTACCACTGAACTGTTAACAGTAACTATCTGTCTGTCCTATCTTCCTATTCATAACGAATCCTACTCCCGTTATACCATTTGCTGCTACAGCTGATATTACCGTGTACTCCTCTAACCAGAAATACCAGTCTTCTTCCTGTTTCAATTTCATGACCCCCACTCTCCCTAGATTGAGCCTTTGTATTTCCTTTCCAGTTTTTCTAGCTTCCGTAGCATTTTCAAACTTGTATTACTCTACCCCCCGATTCTTGGCACGTTTTTCATTTCTTGGTTTTTAAGTCTATTTGTCATGGTCATCTCCTCTTTGGCAGTCCTCTTCCAGAGATGCGAGTGGGGAACTATGCCGGAAACATTTACAAGCATAGATACCATCCAGTTAGAGGCCACATATCCCTTGGGTACAAGTTACTTGCTTTAATGTAGTGGTTTCCATTGCCTTCTACATCCTTATGCCTACGATCATTGCCGATTCTTCCTCAGGGACGTTTTTTACTAGTGAAAGACACGAGGTCACCTAGACCACGTGTGAGGACGCCACTCCTAGATCACAGGTGAAGCTAGATTCCAAATAGAATTGCATTTCAATAATTATAGTGCCAATAGTAAGGTTCCCCATCATGAAGCTGAATTTTTTGTTGTTGCGTAAACCGGGTGTATAGTGGAACAGTGACTATTGTGTTTATATCCTGGTTTCCTCTAAATCGGGCCGGTAACGTAGCCATCTTTTAGAATCTTACAATTGCTGTGATTACCGGGTAGCAAATATGACAGTTTCCGATCGTTGCAGGTACTAACTTGTATAGATTGATTTAAAAAGTAAAATGTTTCGTGTTAGTAACTCAGTTTAGAGATTTGGATAGAAAAATATTTCGCCACACACTCCACAGGACTACATTATACTGTAAAAATTGCGAACTATCCGTAGGGAAAACCTGATCAACGCTGTCCTCATTGGTGTAATTTTTAGCTGTAAACTAAGATTACAACAATAGGGGGGGGGGCGAGAATACACTGGCGTTTCTGCATGATTTAAAGTACAGTCATTTCTACAGATAAGCGTTGAAACCTGTTAGGAAAACGTCCTGTAAAGGGACTCTCGCTGAACAAGAAGCATAAAACAGGGCGGCAGAGACAGCACTAAGTAAACTACATTTTCGCTGATAATAATTCAGACGAGTTCTGAATTGTCGATTGTTCTAAGTGTCGGTGTACGTTTTCTGGCCCGAGCTCTGTACAACGTAAATCGAAATATATCTGTTGACAGTACTGCAAAGTAGTTAGGAATATGACTTTTGTAAATGACAGAGTTCTTACAGTTGGCTACACGTTTACTTGTAGAGCATTAGGCCCAATTTAATTTTAAATAGTTTGAAAACTCACACGCTTTTGTGTAAATTCTTTGTGGTCTAAGGTAGGACAGAGATGAGTGACCTACCTCCGAGCGGCTACCAGCAATTCCAAAAGATAAACTTCCGGTGATGACAGGTAGATTGCTTTAATCAGTTCCAAGCACTGTAACAGGGCACCTAAGAAAAGCGTGGGATTTTGGGACTCAGTAGGATGCTCGCAGCAGGAGACTCAGGAACTCTGAGCTCTGAATAACGCTATTTACTTGCACTCAGTCTAGCTACTACGCTAACTGCTAATTGTAAATATTAGATACAGCCAAGGATGCAACTGGTTATGCAACAGAAGTACGTGTCCAAGTCCGCCGGGTGAGAGCTAACGGAAGCAACAAACTCTAGCAGCATTGAAAGTACAAATTTTGAGAGCAGAGCTCCATGTGAGAAAAACAGACTTTCCCAAGCTTATCCGAGGTAGTGCTATACATTGGAAAAAGCGACCGGTTAAAAACGGTAACGGTATTTTAGTTCTGAATAACCGATGTTTTTCGATATTTGTTTGGTCTAGGTTATAACAGGTTTTCTTCAGTTTTAGGCTGATAACCGGATATAAAACTGCCATAGCAGCAGTGGTAGAATTTTTCCCCTTTAAATAAAACTTAAAATAACGAGTGATGTATAATAGTAGAATTGACACTGCTTTGGAATATTACAACGCCTACAGTTGTAAAACATATGACGTAAGAATCAGTGCAACACTGCAATGGCTGTAAGCTGGTGTAGCCGTGTGGCGTGGTTTATTAAACGGTACGCGTGATCGTGCCATGTGCAAGACATGCCCCTTTCCAACCGAGCGAGGTGGAGCAGTAGTTACCGAACTGTACTCACACTCGAGAAGGCGACCACTCTGGTCCCTGTCTGGCCATCTAGATTTATGTTTTCCGTAATTTCCCTAAACCAAGTGAAAGCCGGGATAGTTGAATTGCAAGGGCACGGCAGATTTCCTACGACATCCTTGAAACATTCACAGCTTGTGCATCGCTCTTAGTGACCTTTGTATGGACACGATATGATATTGCAGTGGCAATATTATTCGGACTGACAATGGAATCTGATTGCATCGTCTGTAGGAATAACACAGTCACTGCATTATCGTATTTATCAACCGGCACCGGGCAAATAACTGCCAAGTACAATGTCTCAACTGTACAGGAATGTACACACATCAAAAAAGTTTAGCGTCACCCCGGTTCCCAGAACTCCTGAAGATAAACGTTGACTGTGGATATTGTACCACAGACATAGTCTCTTTGAGAGCTCAGAGATATGACTGAACCCGCGCAAAGGTGTAAACAACCATGCATGAGCAGCGCTTATTAAACGGAGGGGGTCCAACAGCCGATCAGTTCATACATTCCATCAGGAAGGAAGTATGCGGCTTGTATTGTCTGTAGTTCAACCATGCCTATACGGTCAATACCGCTGTTCTCTGGCGTCCGCATTATTACTTTGTGACAGGATGGTCTTTCAACAAGGGAAGCGTCCAGGCGTCTCGAAATGAACCAAATCGATGTTGTTTTGACATGGAGGAGATATAGAGAGAGTGAAACTGTCGATGACATGCCTCACTCAGGCCACCCAAGGGCTACTACTGTAATGGACCATCGCTACCTAAGGATTATGGCTCGCAGGAACACTGACAGCAACTCCACCACGTTGAATAATGCATTTTGTGCAGCCTCAGGACGTCGTGTTACGACTAAAACTGAGCGCAACAGGCTGGATGATGTGCAACTTCACTCCCGACGTCCATGGCGAAGTCCAGCTTTGCAACAACGACACCTTGCAGCGCGGTACAGATGGGCCCAACAACATGCCGAATGGACCGCTCACAACCGGCATCAAGTTTTCTTCACCGATGAGTGTCACATATTCCGTCAACCAGACATTCGTCGGTGACGTGTTTGGAGGCAACCCGATAAGGCTGAACGCCTTAGACACACTGTCCAGAAAGTGCTATAAGGTGGAGGTTCCCTGCTGTTTTGGGATGGTATTGTGTGGGGACGACGTACGCCACTATAGGCGATGGTAGGCGCCATAATGGCTGTCCGATACATGAATGCCATCTTCTGACCGATAGTGCTACCATATCAGCAGCGGGTCATTCGTCTTCATGGACGACAATTCGCGCTCCCATCGTGCACATCTTCTGAATGAATTCCTTCAGGATCACGGCATCGCTCGATTAGAGTGGGCGGCAACTTCCCCAGACATGAACAGTATCGATCATGCCTAGGATAGATTGAAAATGGCTGTTTATGGACGTCGTGACTCAACAACCACTGTGACGAAACTACGCCGAATCACCGTTGAGGAGTGGGACAATCTGGACCAACAGTGCCTTGATTAACTTGTGGATAGTATGTTACGACAAATACAGGCATGCATCAATGCAAGAGGACGTGCTACTCGGTATTAGAGGTACCGGTGTGTACAGCAACCTGGACCACCACCTCTGAATATCGGGCTGTATGGTGGTACAACATACGATGTGTGATTTTCAGGAGCAATAAAAAGGGTGGAACTGGTGTTTATGTTGATCTCCTTTCCAATTTTCTGTACAGATTCCTAAAATCTCGGAACCTGAACTGATGCAAAACTTTTTTTGATTTGTGTAGATAATGGATGACCGAGTACAAGCTGTCTGCATATGGTTGACGACGTATGAAAGTTTGTGTCTGACCGTCAGTTGTGCACAGATATTCAAAGGCGATAACTCGCGATAAGGAGGAAATCTAACCTATCGATATGAACAGGACGTTAAACCCTGATCTTGCATCCTTTATTTTGCTGCCACCTGGTCTATACGGTAGTTTCTTGCTGTCGTCCTTGGACATCAGTTACATTGTAGAACGATGTAGCTTGGAAGTATTTTACCAAGTGCAGTATCAGTGAAGTATAAGGCTCCATATACTATAAAAGTTTAAAGACGAGAGAAAACACAACCAACCTGTGACATCATGTAAGGAGCAAACACACAAAATGTTCTTTGGAGCAGAGGGTAAACTTTTTTGACATACGAGGGCGTGTTGAAAAATAATACCTCCGAATATTTTGTGTCAAAACTCTTTTAATTTTTAAATAGAACAGAACGTTATTGACATTTTATGTCTTTCTTCTTCATGTTTACATTGTAGCGGCGTCATAGCATTAGGCAGTTTTAGTGAAAATTGGCGGCAGCGGATTACAACCTTACCAGTAACTCATGCACGGGCTTGTTATTAAAACGTTGTGCAACTTGAAATAGTACATTACGATATGGGAGTAAGAGTCGACGATACGGTGTGCTCAGCGGGATTGTGAGTAACTCTTGTCGGAAGACACCATCGAAACTAGTGCACTGGTGCGGCGCTAGCCTTATGTGTGTCAGTACAATATGCATTCGAAGTACATATGTGCGGTGCCGAGTATACCACGTGTACCGGTATGAAATCAGCGTTTTTTTGTTGAAATGGAACACTAATTTTGAACTGTAAAGTAAAAACATTTTATTCCAAGTACTGACCATTGCTTTGGTGTAAGGCTGCATAATTTAGGTAAAGTAGTGTGTAAGCTTAGGGACTGATGACCTTAGCAGTTAAGTACCATAAGATTTCACAAACATTTGAACTGACCATTGATTTCTATACATTTGGACCACCTTTCTGGCAATTTGTAGACACCACGCCAATAGAAATGTTCGTCTTTTCAAGCAAACCAATCAGACACTCAATTTTCGACTTCTTCGTAGGAATCGAAGTGTTCCTCAGCCAATGCGTGCCCTATTGATGAAAACAAATGGTAGTCGGAAGGGGCCAAGTCTGGCGAATACGGCGGGTGGGGTAGCAGCTCCCAGCCAAGTGTAATGATTCTATCCTGAACCAGTTTTGCTTTGAGTGCAAGTGCATTGTCGTGTAAAAAAATTGCTTTGCCACGTATTCTGGCCCATTCTGGTCATATTTTGATCAATGCATAGTTCAAATTGATCATTTGTTGTCTGCAGCGATTAGTATTCACAGTTTCACCGGGTTTTAGAAGCTCGTGATACACCACACCTTTTTGATCCCACCAAACACAGAGCATTGTCTTCTTGTCGAATCGATCTGGTTTTGCTGTCGATGTTGATGGATGTCCAGGATAAACCCATAATTTTTCCCGTTTAGGATTCTTAAAACAAATCCATTTTTCATCGACAGTAACAATTCGATGCAAAATTTATTTTCTTTCACGTGTTTGAAGCAAAATTTGAGAAATGGTTTTTCGGTTTTCGATCTGTCTTTCATTCAATTCATGTGGCACCCATTTTACACACTTTCGGATCTTTCCCATAGCTTTCAAACGGTCAGAAATTGTTTGTTGTGCAACATTTAGCATTTCTACCATTCGCTTCTGACTCAAAGTATCATCTTTATCCAATATTGCTTCCAATTCGGCGTCTTATAACTTTGTTGGTGGTCTCCCACGTTCTTCGTTTTTTACATCAAAATCATTATTTCTCAACCGTTGAAACTATCTTTTGGATGTTGCTTCTGATAGAGCATGATCACCATATGCCTCGACAAGCATTCGATGCGACTCTGTGGATCTTTTTTTTTTTTCAATAGAAATCAAAAACTTAATGCTTCCCGCAAGTCATCATTTTCTGGTACAAAATTCGACATTGTTAACACGATGAAAACATATGATGTTGTTTGTTCCATGACTGGATGTGTACTAAATATCTTTGACAGATGTCATACCAACCAAACAAAAAAAAATTAAGGCTCGTTCACAAGAAATGTTCCCTATCGACACATTTGTATCAGTTGTGTTGGCAGAGGAGCCAACATCGTCTTACTAGTGGAGGCTGGCGTGAGGAGGGAAGGACTATACTGACGTGAGGACTGGAAGATAACAAGGAATTAGAATTGAGAAAGCGGACGTACTTAGTTCGATACTTAAATTCAATCCATTAATGATGAACGTCGCTCTAGACGGTACATGATTCACAATGTTATCTGTTCAGAATACATTCTTGAAGTAACTGAATATGGGGCCTTGCAAGGTCGTAGCAAATGACGTAGCTGAAGGTTATGCTAAACTGTCGTCTCGGCAACTGAGAGCGTATGTAGTCAGTGAACCATCTCTAGCAAAGTCGGCTGTACGACTAGGGCGAGTGCTAGGAAGTCTCTCCAAACTAGACCTGCAATGTGGCGGCGCTCGGTCCGCAATCACTGATAGTGGCGACACTCGGGTCCGACGTATACTAACGGACCGCGGCCGATTTAAATACTAACGGACCGCGGCCGATTTAAATGCTATCACCTAGCAAGTGTGGTGCCTGGCGGTGACACCACAGTATCTTAAAGCTCATTTCAGACCGGTATACCTGGTAATTATGGGCAGTCAAGTAATAACGGTGTCTGTAGTGTCACAGCGCTCTAGGACGATGGTGCTGTGCTACATGGGCGGTGACAGGAAGCTTTCGACGAAGGACCGCAGTTCCAGCCTGTTCAAATGGTTCAAAAGGCTCTGAGCACTATGGTCATCGATCCCCTATAACTTAGAACTACTTAAACCTAACTAACCTAAGGACATCACACAACATCCAGCCATCACGAGGCAGAGAAAATCCCTGACCCCGCCGGGAACCGAACGCGGGAACCCCGGCGTGGGAAGCTAGAAAGCTACCGCACGACCACGAGATGAGGGCGTTCCAGCCTGTGGTGGGGCCACGGTTCGACCCTCTGAGTTAGCAATGGGTGAGAGCCTGCCAGCAGCGGTCCAGACCAGCCCTTCCGGCATCTCGGTCAGCTCCTGCCTGGTGGCAGCGTAGTCAAATTCCGACTGCTGCGGGCGACGTCCACCCATCAGCATCTGCCTTCCGACATCGAAGGGAGAGGATCGGCATGGCGCGAATTTGAACTTGTCAACGGAGGCTGGCGCCCTGCGTCATCAAAGCGTTCCCTGTTGGGGTGGCGTGCCTCACCGTGGTTGTCGCAAAGGGGCCACGGGCAATGGGCCTGCGTCCTCAGAAAAGCAGAGCGACCGAACCCCCGAACAGGCGAAATTTGACGTGTGCAGGACGACGGACACTCGTACCCCCTGAGGCAAAGGAAAACAAAAAGTTTACCGTCTGCCGCAGCGTCCCTCTGCAGACGCTCTTTATTCGGATGCGCTCCGGAAACTACGACAAACCACAGATCCCGTCACCATGTTGGTACAGGAACAAATGGAAAATTACGCTACTGGCTATTAAAATTACTACGCCACGAAGATGACGTGCCACACCCGCGAATTTAACCGACAGGAAGAAGAAGCTGTCATATGCAAATGATTAGCTTTTCAGAGCATTCACACAAGGTTAGCGCGGGTGGCGACACCTACAACGTGCTGACATGAGAAAAGTTCCCAACCGAATTCTCATACACAAACAGCAGATGGCCGGCGTTACCTTGTGAAACGTTGTTGTGATGTTTCGTGTAAGGAGGAGAAATGCGTACCACCACGTTTTAGACTTCCATAAAGGTCGGATTAAAGCCTAACGCGATAGCGGTTTATAGTATCGTGACATTGCTGCTCGCGTTGGTCGAGGTCCAATGACTGTTAGCAGAATATGGAATCGGTGGGTTCAGGAGGCTAATACGGAACGCCGTGCTGGATCCCAACGGCCTCGTATCACTAGCAGTCGAGATGACAGGTATCTTATCCGCATGACTGTAACGGATCGTGCAGCCACGTCTCGATCCCTGAGTCAACAGATGGAGACGTTTGCAAGACTAAAACCATCTGCAAGAACAGTTCGACGACGTCTGCAGCAGCATGCACGACCAGCTCGGAGACCATGGCTGCGGTTACACTTGACGCTGCATCACAGACAGGAGCGCCTGCGATGGTGTACTCAATGACGAACCTGGGTGCACGAATTTCAAAACGTCATTTTTTCGGGTGAATCCAGGTTCTGTTTACAGCATCATGATGGTCGCATTCTTGTCTGGCGACATCGCGATTAACGCACAATGGAAGCGTGTATTCGTCATCGCCATACTGGAGTATCACCCGGCGTGATGCTAAGGTGTACCATTGGTTACACGTCTCGGTTACCACTTGTTCATATTGACGGCACTTTGAGAAGTGGGTTACGACCCGTGGCTCTACTCTTCATTCGATCCCTGCGAAACCCTACATTTCAGCAGGATAATGCGCGATCACATATTGCAGGTCCTGTACGGGCCTTTTTGGATACAGGTAATGTTTGACTGCTGCCATGGCCAGCACATTCTCCATATCTCTCACGAATTGAAAACGTTGGTCAATGGTGGCCGAGCAACGCTAGTCATTACTCTTTATGAAGTGTGGTATCGTGTTGAAGGCTGCATGGGCTGTTATACCCGTACACGCCATCCAAGCTCTGTTTGACTCGATGCCCAGGCGTATCCAGGCCGTTATTACTGCCAGAGGTGGTTGTTCTGGGTACTGATTGCTCAGGACCCATGCACCCAAATTGCTTGAAAATGTAATCACATGCCAGTTCTAGTAAAATATATTTGTCCAATGAATACCCGTTTACCATCTGCATTTCTTCTTGGTGTAGTAATTTTAACGGCCAGTAGTGTATGTGGAGCACCGTACTCCCATTCACCGTGATTCCATCTCACAAAAATAAACGTACTCTTACCGAATTCGCCAGCAATCCTCCTTTGAATTACAAAATCAGATTCTAATTAAGATCAAAACGGCTTCCGAAATTCCCTGCCGCATGTCAAGAGTATTTGCCAGCACTACCCTTGGTACCTGTAGTTCCCCTAGTTCCTTACTCTGCCAAGGCTCAATGTAAAATTTGCAGGCGGTATGCTAAGTATTATTATGGAAGTGAACAATTTAAACACCTGTGAGCAAGACGTTGCTTCATAGTACTGTATGTACAATACTACAAGCCAATGATCAACTTCCTTCCGTGTTTGTATAAGGGTTTATTTTTATCTTTTTTTGTGGGGGGGGGGGGGTCTTCAGTCTTCTGTATAATTTGATACGGCCCGCCACGAATTTCTCTCCTGTGTCAATTTCTTCATCTGAAAGTGGCACTTACAGCCTACGTCCCTACGTCCTCAATTATGTGGTTAATGTATTCCAAGCTCTATCTTCGTCCATAGTCTTTGCCCTCTACAGCTCCCTCTACCACCATGGAATTCATTCCTTGATGCCTCAACAGATGTTCTGGGATAGTGTCCCGACTTCTTGTGAGGTTCCCCCCCCCCCCCCTCCCCCCATATACCTCTCGTCTCCGATTCTGCGCAGAACTTCCTCATTCTTTACCTTATCAGTCCTACGAATTTTCAACTTTCGCTGAAGCACCACATCTCTAATGCTTTTATTCTCTTCTGTTCCGGTTGTGCCACAGTTCATATTTCACGACCCCACAATCCTGTGCTCCAAACGTACAATATCAGAAATTTCTTCCTCAAATTAAGGCCTATGTTTCATATTGGTAGACTTCTCTTGGCCAGGAATGCTCCTTTTGCCAGTGCTAGTCTGCTTTTGATATCCTCCTTGATCCGTCCGTCATTGGTTATTTTGCTTTCTAGGTAGCAGAATTCCTTAACTTCATCTACTTAGTGACCATCAGTCTTTTAATGTTACGTTTCTCGCTGTTCTCATTTCTGCTACACATTACTCTCGTCTTTCTTCTATTTACTCTTAATCCATATTCAGGACTCATTAGGATTCATTACATTTAGCAGATCGTGTAATAATTCTTCACTTACACTTAGGAAAGCAATGTAATCACCTAATCGTATCATTGATAACCATTCACCCTGAATTTTAATTCCATTCCTGACCCTTTCGTTTATTTCTGTTGTTGCTTCCTCGATTTACAGAGTGAACAGTTGGGGCGAAAAACTACAACCAGTCTTACACCCTTTTTAATCCGAGCTCTTCCTTCTTGGTCGTCCACTCTTATCATTCCCTTTAGGCTCATGTACATATTGTGTACTAGCTGTCTCTCCCTATAACTTACCCCTATTTTTCTCGGAATTTCGAACATCTTGCACCATTTCATAGTATAGAACGGTTTTTCCAGGTCAACAAATCCGATGAAGTATGCACCTGTCAGTTATTGCAAGGTAGAAAGGTCATTATCCACACGTAAATTCTATAAATAATTTCTACACAAAAAGTTTTACCAAATATCGCTGGAACTTCAGTGAACAAAATTTGGAGAAATAGGTTGTTGTATACAGTTGTAGGAGTAAACAGAAACACATAACTGAATTTTGTTACCACATATTTACGCGGTCCACTGACCGCCCATGTTCGACGTCAACGTTTAGTAAGCACTGACAAACAGCAGGTGGCTGCACTTCGAGTGTAGGGTATCTAATCCGTGTCGAGGACACGCGGAGAACAATGCAGCCGTTGAGGCAATGCGGAAATGAAGCGATTTATCAGACGTCCGAAAGGTCATGATCATTGGCTTTCGGGGAAATGATGGAAGCATTTCCAAAACAACTAAATTCGTAAACTGTGCCTCCACGGTTAAAGTATACGGCACTTTCAAAAATGCACCGAGACACTTATGGTGCATCACGGGCCGTAGAGGACAGCGATGACCGACAGCTGTAGATACTGTACGGGGCAGTAGACGTGCAACTGTTGAGCAGCTGACCACCAAGACGACCCAAGGGGCTACCAAAAGTGTCTTACGTCAAGAAAGAAAGAATGAATTGATTGTTAGTGTTAATAACGATCATCCTCCTTTACCTCCTCTGCATTACTGCAGATGGCGTGTCATTGAGGACATTTGTTCTGTGCTTGCAGTACACGTGGGGCACCTAGTTGTTTCCTTTATACTGGGTAGAATACGAAGGTTCTGTTATAGTTCACTAACCTGCTGTCTTCAAGTTGATGTCCCCAGCGCAGGAAACAGCACGTAGGTCGTAGGTTCGGTATCTTGAGGCTGAAACTGACTTTTAGTGAGGTTCTGTTCTGAAATATTGTATCACTTCTTTGGGTTGTCACTCGCGTCTTTTAATATAGCCACAGGAGAAGACTACATGAGTTTAATACAACACCTTCTGATACAGCAATGTACACGATCAAACACAGTGTTTACGAAAATGTATCTTTACACTATTTGTTACACGTGTCTGTGCCTCATGACTACCGGAGTAAATCTTTTAATACTGTATACTGGCAAACACATCCTGCCACAGACAACATGACTGTACATATAGACTGCATAATTGAGCGTGACGAATAGGCACTTAAATAAAAATTGGGAAAACAGCCTACATACAACATGTTTGTTCTTCTCGACTGCCTAATCCAGAGTGATGAACAGCCCGAAACACTTCGCACGCCATACCAGAAAAGGCGTGACCCGAACGCTTACGAAGTGCTTCGTCTGGAATTTTGTCAGTCTTTTGTTTTTGATTTAAATTGTTTTTAATAATTCTAAAATGACTGATCGATAGTCAGCTGTTGAGAGATATTTATATTAAAAAGTGAAGTCATTCCAACGAGTAGTTTAACTAATAATAATAACTATAACGTTTTGGCCCCCTTGCTACGAACACAGCAGCCAATCACAGAACAGTAGCATTATGCAGGCGGTCTTTGTCACTGGAATGGTACCGAATCAAAAACCTGTCAGAGGTATCTCACACCGCATTTCGTCATCTATACACTTCTTGCATCTCCACTGCTCTGGGAACAGCTTCTTGGAGCCTAATATGATGGCTGACTAAGCCAGAAATTTTACAGTCACCTTAGCGACTCTTCAGCGAACGTTGCTGCTTATGGGCCTAAACAGTGGGTGCCTGTTTCGTCCACCCATGCTGACTGCTGTTAATCGCCAACGAAGGCTGTAATTTGCACGCCAGAGCCGCAACTGGACGTCCACCGACAGGCGACAAATGACGTTTACAGATGAATCACATCTTATGCTGCATTGGACAGACGACCGTTGGCTTGCACAGCATTACACATCGAAAGCAAACGCCGTGCAGCAGTGGAAGGGGCATTATTGTCTGGGGAATTATTTTCGCGGGATTCCCTGTGTGAACTCGTCAATTCTGGGACGCACGGTGAATCAGCGCAAGCATCCATCTGTTCTTGGGTACCATGTTCACCTCTAGGTGCAGTTTGTTTTCCCTTGGCACGATAGCGTCTACCAACAAGACAATACAACGTGTCATACGGTTCTCTGTGTACGTGCGCAGTTCGAAGAGCACCAGGATGAGCTTATAGCACTCCCGTCCCCACCAAACACCCTGGACTTAAAACCAAACCGAGAATCTGTGAGACGACGTCGACCGGGCTGCTCGCGCCACGAACCGTCAACCGAGGAATCTAGCGCAGCTCTGGCCACGGAATTGGACCTGACATGGTTCGACATCCCAGTCCGTATCTTTCAGAACGTTACTGAATCTCTTCCTGCACGTGCGCCCTGAAAAACGTAATTATTCACGCCCCTGAAAGGTGATCGTATTAATGGGATCGAACCGTGTATATCGGTGTACCGTGTTATTGTGCATGCTTTGAGACGTGATAGTACATTAATGCGTGCATAATTAACGATTTGGTAGTGCGTAAAAATCCTGGTGCTAGTGACTACTTTGAAGACATGTGGTGTGCCTACTGTAAAACCTTCGGTACACACACCATCAGATGATTTGACTTGTCGCTCTAGCGAAGTAGGCGAGTGTCAGCAATATGTCTCGTGGTCTTATCGTGGCGTGTTTATCTTCTGCCGTTAGGTCAGACGATAGAAATGCCACTTGCACGCTTAGAGTAGCAGATTGACGGTGACCAACTTTTAACAGAACTTGATTAATTTTCACACACATTTATTAAAATAATAACAATTATAAGCCTTACTTAACTTGATTCTGGATGCTCTTTACAATTGACAATCTGAAGTTCCTTTGGTCTTCGTACGTTAATCCTATTCTCACATATCTCTGATACTTGACAAAGTGTCTATTCATTTATCATCATGGCTATGTTCAGGAGTATGGTAATCGTATTAGGAACAGACTGAAACTCAACTACAGACTAACGCAGACTGACTAATCGGAGGTCTGTACACTCGTTATAATACCTCGTGCGTTCATGTATCACTGCGCGAATGTGATCCGCGAGGAGAAACGGTTCTATGGTAGCAGCAATCTCATTGGCTGCGTTACATATTAATACGCGGATCGGCGCAAGCAGAATTTGGTCCGTCTCTACGACAGCTCTATCTCGTAGCGCGGAGACGGAAGAGCGCTGCGCCTGCACTTTTGTGCTTACCGGGGCGCGCTCTATTGGGAAAGTTGTGTACGCGCTGACTACGCGGAACTATGTACACAACAAGACAATTACAGGTACACTAGTGGCCATTAAAATTGTTACACAACGAAGATGACGTGCTACAGACACGAAATTAAACCGACAGGAAAAAGTTGCTGTGATATGCAAATGATCAGCTTATCAGAGCATTCACTCATGGTTGGCGCCGGTGGCGACACCTGCAACGTGCTAACAGGAGGAAAGTTTCCAACCGATTTGTCATACCTAAACAGCAGTTGACCGGCGTTTCCTGGTGAAACTTTGTTGTGATGAGTTGTGTAAGGAGGAGAAATGCGTATCATTACGTTTCTGGCTTTGATAAAGGTCGGATTGTAGCCTAGCGCCTCGCGGTTTATCATGTCGTGACATTGATGCTCGCGTTGAGCGAGATCCAATGACTGTTAGCAGAATATGGAATCGGTGGGTTCAGGAGGGTAATACGGAACGTCGTGCTGCATCCAAACGGCCTCTTATCACTTGCATCTTATCCGCATGGCTGTAACGGATCGTGCAACCACGTCTCGATCCCTCAGTCAACAGATGGGGACGTTTGCAAGACAACAACCATCTGCTCGAACAGTTCGATGACGTTTGCCGCAGCATGAATATCAGCTCGGAGACCATGGCTGCGCTTACCCTTGACGCTGCATCAGAGACAGGAGCGCCTGCGATGGTGTACTCAATGACGAACCTGGGTGCACGAATGGCAAAACGTCATTTTTCAGATAAATCCAGGTTCTGTTTACAGCATCATGATGGTCGCATACCTGTTTGGCGAGATCGCGGTGAACGCACATTGGAAGTGTGTATTCGTCATCGCCATACTGCCGTATCACCCTGTGTGATATTATGGGTTGCCATTGGTTACACGTCTCGGTCACCTCTTGTTCGCATTGACGGCACTTTGAACAGTGGACGTTAAATTTAAGATGTGTTACGACCCGTGGCCCTACCCTTCATTCGATCCCGGCAAAACCCTACATTTCAGCAGGATAATGCACGACCGCATGTTGCAGGTCCTGCACGGGCCTTTCTGGATAGAGAAATGTTCGACTGCTGCCTGGCCATTCTCCAGATCTTTCACCAATTGAAAACGTCAGGTCAATGGTGGCCGAGCAACTGGCTCGTCACAATAAGGCAGTCACTACTCTTGATGAACTGTGGTATCGTCTTGAAGCTGCATGGGCTGCTGTACCTGTACACGCCATCCAAGCTGTGTTTGACTCATCGCCCAGGCGTATAAAGGCCGTTATTACGGCCGGAGGTGGTTGTTCTGGGTACTGATTTCTCAGGATCTTTGTACCCAAATTGTGTGAAAATGTAATAACATGTCAGTTCTAGTATAATATATTTGTCCAATGAATACCCGCTTATCATCTGCATTTCTTCTTGGTGTAACAATTTTAATGGCCAGTAGAGTATTTTCCTTTGACACAGTTGTTTCCTTTTTTCTGGGGCAGTTCACCTAACTTTTCAGACTGTTCTTTTAGATGCGTCTGCTGCCGCCTGATATCCCGGGTCTGTGGCTAGTGCTGCAGAGATGAATCGCCTTTGCTATTATGTCAACGAACAACATACTCAGCCTACTCATACCTCCGCACCAGTGTTTTGTGAGTTGCTGAGAATATCTTGAAATAATAACAAACATGCAGGCACGAATGTCAACGGCAAGCCCAAACAGACGCACAGTGCGACCTGTATCAGTGGTAGAGACACAGTAGCGGCTTGGACGCTCATCACAGAGCAGCAGCAGAAGCGACCGAAAGCCAACTGGAGGGACCCACAGTGGGAAGAAGGTCGACTCGGCACAGGCTAATGCGAGCCGCGGAATTCAACACGGCTCTAAATTTGGATAATTCGCGGCGCGGCGGTTGATGGGAGCGCGTCACCTGCGCACACAGGTGGCGCCAGATGCATTATGCATGGCACAGGGACTCGCCCGGGGTGGCTGCGTTCGCCACTGCGCGGCGGCCTCGTCGTCGGCGTCACCAAACCCGTGACGTCATCGCAGCCTCTGTGAGCGGCGTTTCCATGGAGCCACCGCCGGTGTACGCATCTCAGCCTGAGGCTGACGCCCTGAGCGCTGTGCAACGCTTGCGCACTAACCGGACTCTCTCTGTCTCTCTCTCTCTCTCTCTCCCTCTCTCTACCTCCCTCTCTGGTAATAGTTCAGAAAACAAAAATTGTCAAAACGTTTCTCCATCATACACTTTAAGACAAGAAAATAAATACGCACTACGAAGGAATTATCGGAATGGGTTGAAAATTAGTATAGGTGATGTACAAGTACAGATTTTATGAAATATACATAACCCACTGTCTGACACTTTCGAGTGGGTGTGTTAAGACTAACTAACTCTGCTATTAGTTCTACAGAAGCGGTTTATTAATGCATGCACACTATCTATTAAGTAAGCAACATTGTGCTATATGTGAATTATCGGCCTTTTAGTGTCTCTGGAATCCGCCCAGAGAGTTGCCCGTCCCTGGCCACATGGAAGCGGGCCGCTACTACTAGAAGAAACCACTCTGTTTCTACTACTCTTTTATTCCCCCACCACCATACTGAGCCAACTACAACTACTAGCTACTAAAAGTCAAAGACTTAATCAAACATAGTATTTTCATATTTACAACAGCGCATTAGATCTGAAGCGCTTTTACCCACTCCCAAGATAGGTTCGCTACGTCTCCCTTGAGATTTTATTTACCAGTTTTGCGAAATTGCTGAACAATTCGCCATTTGTCAATATTTCATTTAAATACCTTGTTTGCAGAAGCTGTCACTCAACTGAGACAGCCTGTTGGTATATTGGACACTCAAACACTGTGTGTTCTGGCAATCCTTGGTGGGCACCGCAGTCACACTCCGGTGTTGGCCTTTTCCCTATTTTATGCAGGTACGTGGGGTAGGGACCGTGGCCACTAAGGAAGTGGACTAGGCCCTGTGAGGGCTTCATTATCTTGTTCCTTAGTCTTTCCCTTACTGTGGGTAGAAACCCGTGGACTCTACGGCCTGTACTGGACCCATCCCATTCGTCCTGCCAAATGTCAAGCATTTTTTTCTCGGATCACTTTAATGCTTATCAGAGGACTGCCCATTATATTTTGCACCTTGTCGATGGTCTGTTTGCGCAGCCAGTAGAAGGCTGCGTGCTGCCTTATTATCAGGTCTAGTGGACATAGGCCCATGGCTACCAACAGTGCATCTGTTGGACTTGTGCTGAATGCCACAATACATCTCAAGGAAGCGTTCCTCTGTATTCGCCTGACAGCAGCGACAGCTAACCTGTGGGCCCACACACTGGATACGTGCCCCACTATTGGTGCCAATGTACTGTTATGGTAGATATTTATGCTTTTGACGGCAAATGAAATCATCTTTGTCCAATTGACATTATGTTATTGAACAGAGCTAAGGACTGTCGTTATTTGCTCAACATGCGAAATGAAACTCCAATTCTCATCTAGATATACCCCTCAGTAACGGGCATATCTCTGCCGCGACACTGTCTCGCCATTAATTCTATTGGGTCGCTATTTAACCTGACTTTTAAGAACATATATAGCGATTTTCGTGGCGCAACAGACATTTTAGTCTTATCACACCAGTCTGTTAACAGACAAATAGCCAGTTGTGAGCGATCTTCGATCACATTGCGAGTGTCACCTTCCACTAGAATTACGAGATCATCCGCATAAGCAATGACACTCAGACCTGCAGTATCTCCCTGCAGGAAGCTCAACAGTGATTCCAACTTAACAAATTTTTACAGTTTTGGAAAAACTGGATGACTTACTTAAAAGATAGAGCTTGACAAATTGAGCAAGTCAATAACGTGCTGGTCCACCTCTAACCCTTATTCAAGCAGCTATTCGGCTGCGCATTGATTCATAGAGTTGTTAGCTGCCCTTCTGAGGAATATCGTGTAAATACTATCCAACTGGCGTGTTAGATCGTCAAACTCCCGAAATGATAGGTTTCCCTGCCCATAATGTTCCTAATCTTCTCAGTTGGTGAGAGATCCGGCCATTTTGCCAGTCAAAGCAGTGTTTGACAAACTTGAAGACATGCAATGGGAAATGCGGGCGTGTATGGTCTTGATAAATGTAAGACCAGCACTGCTCGTCATGAAGGGCAACGAAACGGGATGTAGAATGTCGTCGACGTACCTCTGTGCTGTAAGGGTGCCACAGAGGCCGGCCATTGTGGCCGAGCGGTTCTAAGCGCTTCGGTCTGGAACCGCGCGACCACTACGGTCGCACGTTAGTATCCTGCCTCGGGCATGGATGTGTGTGATGTCCTTAGGTTAGTCAGGTTTAAGTAGTTCTAGGTTCTATGGGGTAGATGACCTCAGATGTTAAGTTCCATATTTCTCAGAGTCATTTGAACTATTTGGTACCACGGATAACAAACAGAGGCATTATTTTATTGTGAGAAACGGCACATTGAATCATCATTCCTTATTGTCGGCCCACACGGCGGGCTACAGTTAACGTTGTATCTCAACAGTATCTGCAGCATCTCCGGACACTTGTCCGCTGGTCGTTGGGATTCAGTTCGAAGTAGGACTCATCACAAAAGGCAATTCTTCTCCAGGCAATGAGATTCCCGGCCTGACTAACTCTCAAAGTTTGTCAGCGGAGTTCTGGTACATCTTGTATATAAAGATTTTGAGATAACTGCTCAGATTTCCCTCTGGTGTTATTTGCTGTACCGTCTGCTTTCTTTACTGCTCATTTTCTTTAAAATGGAGATGTGTTTCATACTTTAATCTTCTATCTTCTAATGCTTCTTTTCGTTTACCTTTGTGTCTGTTGTGTATATGGAAGCGATTTCTGTGGACAGTACTTCGTACCGTAAAACAGCGTATGCTATGCCACAAACTTTATACGAGATGGGAGCCCGCTGTACAAGCTACTTAGGAAAAACTCTAAGAAATTTTTCACGTTTCAATCGGCTGCTAATTGCTTGACAAAAGAAGACCACTCATTTTCCACTGAGAAATCTCCTTTGTATTAAATTCCGCACCAGAAGTGGTAATAAACCCTATGCCTCTCTGCATCTCGACATCCCCAATTAGAAATTAATTGATGAAAACAGCCAAGCGTTTTTGAAATTACAGTAAAATACTTCCTTATTTGTGAACTACCTCTCTTGAACGCCTCTATGAGACACCTCTGACCTATGTATATAACTTTATCATGAGCATAGGGTACCTCGTATTTAATTATGTGTGCCGAGGCGTGTTTGTCTGGCATTCATGTAATTTTGGATAGGCCGCTGGGCAAACAGTTTTTCCCAGCAATTATACTCCGCAAACGCATCACGTGTGATTGAATGTCTACCGCGCAGAGACCCGCCGGTAATTTCAGCATTGGCAGGACGTCGCCGAGTAAAAGTAAACTAGGCCCCGGCTAGCAATCTGCGCAGGTAAACATCTGCCACATTCGTCCGGATCCGGGTATGAGAGTTCTTTGCTGCACTGCCATTTACTCTTCTAAACACTTTTTGAGTATTCCAACGATGCACTGTCGTTTCATATCACCGCAGTTTCGCAATATCAGCCAATCCGAAGGCCGTAACACTTAAATACTGAATGAGTAACATCCAATACGTAACATCCATTACGATCCATTCTTACGATATTTCAGTTTTGATTGCTACTATAGGATCCAGTTAGGGATCGGAAGGGAAGAGTATGTGTTCTGTAAACGGTTATAAGCTGTTCAACATTTTTCCTTCTCTTTGCCTTTTGAAATTTCTTTTATTCCTTACTAATTTTTTGCAAGATACAGTTAAAATGTACTACTCCTAGACGGGCTTCATATTCCAATGAATTAGTACAGTGCCTGCTTTCTACAGATACCTGCGATAATCAACTTGAATTATTTCTCATTGTTCGGTCTACTACGAGTATAATCTGCTATTAGGATGTGGCTTCTTATTTGAATTTCCGTAAAAATTAGCATAACATTGTAAGAAGTTGACCCGTTTCAGTCATTATCCTATCAACTTTTCACTACAAATCTAATCAGTCAGTACTAAGATCTTCGAATATTATTAGCTAGAAAGCGACGAGACCGAAAAGATAAGATCCCTGGAAGCTCGTTATATTCAGTAAGTCGTAGCGTGGAAATGGTTCGCTTTGCAGTTGGCCAATGTTTTTTCGTGGTGAAAATTTTCCGTTTTTAGGCTCTGCATAACTTAGTTAGTAAGCGAAGCACAACAAATTCTTGTTAAAATTGTTTCTGGTAGTCCACTCTACTTGTTGATAGTTGCTTACATCCTTTCACAATGAAAATATTTTCGTATCTCTAAATATTCTGTGAAACCACGTAAGGAATCTGTCTCATTAGTTGTTATAATACGTTCTGTTTTGAATCTGTACTTGATTTGAAAGGATGTTTCATTGACGTTTAGTAAAAATTAACCTGTGTTACATCTGATAAATACCGTGTCAGCTTGCTTCACTTTATATAATATTTTCCCACTAGTTTCTTAAAATAGTTTCGTTCACATTTCAATATCAATTTCCTTCAGAGTTCTATATTTCGAGGTCCGTGGTTCATTTGCTGACAGTAATCTGCCATACAGCCACAGGTTTACGAGCATCTACTCTAGTATAAGTCATGCCGGCCGCTGTGGTCAAGCGGTTCTAGACGCTTCAGTCCAGAACCGCGCTGCTGCTACGATCTCAGGTTCGAATCCTGCCTCGGGCATTGGTGTGGGTGATGTCCTTACGTTAGTTATGTTTAAGTAGTTCTAAGTCCAGGGGACTGATGACCTCAGATGTAAAGTCCCTTAGTGCGTAGAGCCATTTGAACCATCTAATACTAATCAATATTTCATTGAAATGCAGTTTTTTTTATTTTTAAAAAGGATCACTTTGAATGTGCATGCATGTTTCTGATGTCGTTCTTACTTCTGATGCAATGCGTAGTTTGGCTTTCGTGAAAGAAGAATTCTCTGTTTACTACTATAATAAAGAAATCAGACTAACAATAAGATTATGTGAAGGGCTTCTGAGGCAGTTCCCATAGATTTGTTGTTTTGCAATGTTGCTTCTAAGGTAGTCTAAGGGTAACACAATAATCGTAAAAATATACTCACATTTATTACATTGAGGGTTATCAAATGGTCGCTAGGTACAGTAAGCCACAACTGGAAAAAAATCGCCGTGTTTGGATCAGAACACGCTCTTAAAAAGAATGGTTTAAACAATATTGATAGGGGTTTATCTTAATTAAATGTCATGTGAACGTACAAATCCAATGGCTTTGAGCCCCAAAATGATTTAGTCAGAACGTATAACCGGAATCTCATCGTTCTTCTTTCCAAATCAGACAGCTACGTGGTTGTTTCTAAAGCTGGAACAGTCCTGTTGTGACTCTCGAGAAACTTGGTACTAACTGGCATTCGGGATACCTCATTTCCCCGACTTAGCTATCTTCCTACATTTACTTTTTCATTTACTTCTTCATTTACTGCGGCTTTCACGATTACTGGAAAGTGCCTGTAGTAACTTCCGAATTCTACACGTGACAGATGAGCTGCATCTTCCCTTCATTGTCGTTTATCGAGTCAATCAATCTTGATTGTTCATTTCGTCGTAGCCTCGTCCTGAAAGACAAGACGCTAATTTCATTGACATTTACTAAATTTTGTGTCCTGGTATCTGGCTGGCTTGGTGCCATGAGATGTCACCTAAGTTGCAGTAGTATAAGCTTTCTACAAAAATTTATCAATAAATGAAAATACTGATTTTTTTCAAAAACTTTCTCGTAGTGTAACGCAAGCCATAGATAACGTATTCAACTTTTGAGCAATGCTGGCTGTTGTTGTGACTGTGTTGCGCTTGTGAACAGTGTCGTCAAACAAAAACTACGTGAAATACTCAAAATGAACTATAAAATTAATCTCATTAAATGTCAAAAGTAACTAATTGTGTAATGAGTGAGAACTTAACTGAAACTCAGTACTGAAGTACGTTATGAAACTTGCCTGACAGGAAGTGCAATTTCAGACCTGAAATCTCCACAAAAAGGAAATACAGCTCTACACAGAAGAGAAGTTACAGTTTGATATTATCTACACTGGTCACTCTAAATTAATCTGTTTGCTTAGCACAGCACCTGATAATTCTGACTACCAACTATTTCCTCATAACACTGCAAGGTGAGATCTGCCCTGAAATAAAAGTAACTTACCTCACGCTCAGTACGGTGTGCTTTGTCTGGTGTCCTGACGTTCTCTAAAGCAAGTAGAAATAAGCAGATGCAGCAGCTAGAGTAACAATAATCTTTCGCACTCGACGAAATGTTCAGGACTTACTAAGAATGATGTTAGAAAAGGGTTTTACTTTAAAGTAAGTCGATCATGAAAAATTAAACTATGATTATTGTCAAAAGAGAAAGTGTACAAAGTAAGAAGACCCTATCAATTACGAAATTTTCTTAGTACAAACATTACAAACTGGCCAAGCAATTGCATTATTTGTGACATAATGAAAACAACTAGGTCAAATTAACACTAATCATGAACGTTATTGGTTATCCGAGTGTCAAAGATTTCCTTCAACAAATAGTTCTGACAAACAGACATTTCATTCTTGCGCATGCATTGGTTACCGTGACAAATTCCTCCAAAATGTCTTTTCCAACGATAGAATCAATAACACATGTTTATAAACAAGTTTTCATCTCCAAAATAAAGTATTCCATATAATTCCTCTCATATTCACAGTTACGAAATTTCCTTCTCTAAAAACGCAACTGCTCGCTACTATGGCTCAAATACGAATGTACCGGCGGTGCACAGCTGAAAGACGAGCAAGCAAATCACGGGTCAACTTAAAAACAAAGTCAGCGGTCTTACACACTATTCGTGCAGAGTGCTCACCCATATTTGTCTCAAAACAGTAAAATTGAATTATTTGCAATAGCAGGAAACATATGAAGGCCATTCAGTAGTTTTACAAATTCGTAAACCAAAGTCAGTCTTAGCCTGCAGCTGGCCAACGCCTCTCGCTTCGACTATGAAAACCTCCGAATGTCTTTTCCACCATGACACAACAACATCTCCTTCTTAGTTTATTCTATTGTTTCTCGTTGTTTTAAAATATTTAACAGTTTCGATGATTATTAACACACAACTCAAATTTCAAGTTCTCTTCAACATTTTCAACTTACAAAGATACCGTGTTCATATTTATGGCAAATGCAGGGCTCCGCTTGAAATGAGTGTGATAGATGTGGGAGCACCAAATGTCCAAACGTTTAGAAAAAATCGCCTTGTGACGGAGTTGGGCGAGGTATGAGCCATTACGTTCGCGTAACTTTCAGGCAGAGGTTGGCGCGGTGGAAACACTATACAGCGCTAACCGACGGACCTGGGGCCGCGCCCTACCTGAAAAATTTTCTTTACTGTTCATTTTTACCTTATTTACACTGCAACTAAACCGAAATGATGCTTTGCAAAAAAAAAAAAAAATGGCTCTGAGCACTATGGGACTCAACTGCTGTGGTCATCAGTCCCATAGAACTTAGAACTACTTAAACCTAAATAACCTAAGGACATCACACACATCCAGGCCCGAGGCAGGATTCGAACCTGCGACCGTAGCAGTCGCAAGGTTCCGGACTGCGTGCCTAGAACCGCGAGACCACCGCGGCCGGCTGACGCTTTGCATGTTGTACTTATTAATATTTTCCCAAAAAATTTGGAAAGAAACTAGAAAGGAAAATTTGTAACGGCAAAAAAATTTCCAAGAGGGGATTGCAATCAAAGCGCACAAGATTTCGTATTCCACTAATTTCATTTTGTCCTTGGAGCAGCCCTCAGCAACCAATGCAACCTTGCTGTGCTTTATTGCAAGATAAAGAATTTGATGAAAAAGTTTCAATATTGATCTTATCGAGAGAGAAATAGAAATCGGATCCCTAGTAGACTTCTCCAAAATACAGTATTTTGTGCTCTATCAGTTAACCGCGCCAGTATATGGCGAAATGATCTGTTATGTCTATTTTTATGCCATTCTGTCGGTTGATACAGAAAATTTTGTGAATGTAGACCAAGGCTGTTTTCATATGGAGACTTTAAAACATACATGAAATTGTAAAAAAAAAAAAAAGTGGCGTTTTTAACGTGTGCAGGATGCCTAGATAATTACTGCTTCCTCAGTTTCTACGATTAATATCACACTGGCGCGTGTAGATCATTAACAATAGCGCAATTACAGCATCTAATTTTACATACGTAACTCTCTTGTCCGCCTTGTAGTCCCTTCTCGTAAATTCATTTGCAATCCCATTCGTCCTTGCCTTTACTTTTCACGCCTGAAGATATTAAGAAACACAGGGTAAAGAGCAATATTTATGTTTATTTGCAGTGAAAGTATTGGAAAATTTGCCAGTCCATAATGGAAGATCACGTCGCCCATTTCACTTGTGGATTAAGTGGATTAATAGACTTCCATTATGTTGGTAAGTGCAAAGACGGAACTAGAATTTTACAAACTTATCACTACGCTGCGGCCAGCGGAATCGGTGGATAAATACGATATTGCCGTGCCTGTGTTATTCTGAATTACAATGCAAAGTTCCTTTGGACATGAATGTAAGTATCTGTTACGGCTGCAAGAAAATAATTTAGGGCGTTATTTATGCAATGACCGTCTTATGAGATCAGTCTGACCGTCACATTGTCTTGATATCTATGCACCGCTACATTCATTAAATGCAATTAAAAACCTATTTCCTGATGTACTTCGTAACACCGAACTGCTGACTTTCTAGAGCTTCAACTGTTACGATAATTTAAAAAAAGGGGGTAAAGAGAACGGTATAAGAACAGGCGAACGGCTTACAGTTTATTCCTCTGTGCCTGCACCTATGTGTGTATGCAATATTACGTTACCTTACGGTTCATTATTAACAGCATTTATACTCTAGAAGCTTCTGCACAGTGGTCGACGGAACGAACTTTACCCTCATACAATTTTATGTCTTAAGAAGGCCGTACGCAGTCAGACTTCTTTATCAAATTCGTCTTATTCTATCCAAGGATTAGCTAAACAATCCTACAGACATACAAACAAAGTGCGCCAATTCAACTTCACTTTACAAACAGACGCTGTTCGTGTCATGAAGTACTTTGACGTTATTGGAAATGGATTCCATAGCCGACAAAATTTTAGCACAGTGTATAAAGAAGAATAAGTAGAAAAGACACTGGTTCAGGAAATGGTTGATACAGAGACAATTACCCCCAGTGAAATCATACAAAGTAAATTTTATTCCCTGAACGTAATGATTGCGCAAACGTTCGTCAAATGGACAGCCAAACTTTTAATAAATGTGTTACTTCGCTCTAATATTGAAAAATAAGACACTAGTATGCGAAAATTTATTCTCTTCTATGTGGTCCTTTAATGACAGTTCGTTAACACGTGCTAAAATATATATCGTCCATGAAAGAACCTTTCAGCTTTTCATTTCATTGAAGTACCACGTGTATTTTCTGCTTAGAATACCGATTTTATTCTTCATCTCTTCCTGTATAATACATGGTTGAAAAGGCGGTACACATTTAGCGTTTGTGTAATTTGCCAGTGCTAGTTTGTTTCTATGCATGTTCGCAGTTTCCGCAGACGTGGAAACCACGATACAGCGAGATAAATTATAATAATTTTTTTCTATAAGCGTCCGTTGCGGAACATCGACAGAAGCAACGTACCCCATCTTGTCGAATATACCGTCCATCAAAATTTCTCTTAACAAATCAAACATGCTCTATGTTTGACAAACACGTCTAACAGCGTCGTAAACAGCCAAATATTTGACAAGCCTAGTAAAGTTTGGCATACTGTTTGATCGTGTACTGGGTGCTTCGTTCTATTCGTGAACTGGGTGAAGGTAAAGTGTCTATACAGCTTTGTACGCACGACAATATCTAGTTATGGTATCTAACTCACATCATTTCCATACCACAAGTACGACTTGGCAGCGGATATGCATACGACAAATTTAGGGCATAAAGTTTCGCCAAATAGGTGTTCCCTTTTCCAAACATTCCCGTTTTCTTTCTCTGAGCACCTCTGTTACACTTTCTTATGATCTATAACGATCTGTTACTACAGTGAACCGTGAAAATTTACTTTCAAAATCTTTTCTTAAGGAATTTTCTTTATTTACTAGTGATTCAACAAGAACATTAACACACTATGTGAGTGTAGAGGTAGTTGTCAAGGAGTAACTGATGGAAACAAATTAAATTGGAACCAATGGAAATTTTTTTCATAAAAAAACAGATTTAAAATTTATAATCCGAAAAGCGCCCTCGAAACATTAAGTTACAATTTAACAGATGTTTTATTCCTAAAAGCTTTTTCAAAACATTTAAAATTATAAGCAGAAAAGCACACTCCTAATATCAAGTTACAATTATTCAGAGGCAGAATAATTTTTTTTTCTACAGTAGGAGTTTCGGGATGAGAAGCTTCCCCTTCCTTTTAACACACACGTAGTCATGACTGCTCACAGCGACCTCTGAAAAACCTCACTGGTGCAAATCTGTAACACACCAGATTACTTTAAACGAAAAATTTTAACAACTCACACCAACACTTTAACTATGCATCGCGTAAGATGGATGGAAATGGTAAAAACACACACTAAGAAATTATTTTCCACCAAAAGTGCAATTATTTTTAAAAGGGCTCTTACGGTGGAAGGGTGGCAGCTTTATAGAAATGACAATTTCGTTAACACCGAATCCAACCAACATGACAGACAGACAGACTGCCTAACAAATGGGGACGAGTGATAAACAAGCAGTCTAGGGGTCGAGAGACTGACCAAGAAAATAAGTAGAATTTAACAACTAACTGAAAGAACATATCACAAATCACTTAACTTCTAATAACTGCGATATCTGGCGAAGACCTGACCCAGCACCCCCCAAAAAGCTCTCCCGAACCGTCCGCTGCCAGCCGTTTCAACGGATGCAGGAGGGCACTCCGATCTCCCGTCTCACGGCGTCTCAGCTCGCCCCGGCCAGACCGACGTCGTGGGTTGACTCCTGTTGCTCTCGTGTTGGCCACGAAGCCACTGGACTCACGTAGCGACCTCACACGCGCCGACGCTCCAGGTGGACAAGTCATCTTGTGTCCCAGTGCGCGACCGACCAACCGATCGATCCAACAGCCAATACCCATTGCTTGAGCCAAGCAGCCTGGCGGCCTAACACATACTAGCACTCCGGACGACCGACAGACACTAACCGCCTCACCAATGCGGACGAGAGAGAGACCCAGACTAACTTGGCTCACCAACTGACCAGGCTCACCCAGATTTCATGTTTGTTTTGAATACAGACAGAGAGAGTCCCTTTCGTCAACCATAGAGCCAGTAGTGTTAGTGTTTGTTTTCAATACAGTACAGAGACAGGTAGTGCTATTTTCATTGTTTTCTACAAAAAGGGTCTAGCAACCACAGATTAGTCAACAATCAGCCGCCTTTGGTTAATTAGCAGTCTAGTTAAAAGTTGATTAACTCTCTACAGTAAATTGATATCTTAGGATGGATAGGATGTGTGACTGCTGTGTACAGACACAGGAGGAGCTGTCCACTGTTCGCGAACAGCTGAGCGTGTTGATGCCCGCGATCAGCCGTCTTCAGGCTGCTGCCTCGGAGTGTAGCTTGCAGTGGGGAGTCTGGTGCGTCGCATGGTACACCTCTGGTGTTACATGCTTCACCCACTATCCCTGCTGACGCGGGTACCGGACGCGGTTGGGCCACCTTCTCCCCCAAGGGGAGTGGTGGGTTCAGCGGCGTTCGCGGCGCACTAGGCGGTCAATGTGGAGGATGGCCGTGTGGCATCGCCCGCTCTGCCTGTGAATGGACGTGTGGCCGCTCCTTCAGCAAGGTACGAGCAGGGAATCGGAGGGAAGGCTTTATTAGTTGTAGGGAGCTCCAACGTTAGGCGGGTATGGAGCGGAAAGGTTCGGGGAAGAAAGCCAGTGTTCACTCTGTCTGCTTGCCGGAGGGTCTCATCCGAGATGTGGAGGATGCCCTGCCGGCTGCGATAGAGAACACTGGGTGCACCCGACTGCAAATTGTTGCTCATGTCGGCACCAGTAACTCCTGCCGTCTGGGTTCAGAGGTCATCCTCAGTTCGTACAGGCGGTTGGTGGAATTGGTGAAGGCGGAAAGCTTCGCTCGCGGGTGGAATCTGAGCTAACTATTTGTAGTATCGTTCCCAGAACCGATCGCGGTCCTCTGGTTTGGAGCCGAGTAGAAGGCTTAAACCAGAGGCTCAGACGATTCTGCGGAGATCTAGGGTGCAAATTTCTTGACATCCGCTATCGGGTGGAGAAATGTAGGGACCCTCTGAATAGGACAGGCGTGCACTACACGCCGGAAGCGGCTACGAGGGTAGCGGGGTACGTGTGGAGTGCACATGTGGGTTTTATAGGTTACAGAATTCCCTCCCTAGGCCCGACAAGACGCCTCCTGAGACGCGGCAAGGCAGGAGTAGGCAAAATGCAACAGGGAATAACACTATTAATGTGCTAATAGTAAACTGCAGGATGGTCTATAGAAAGGTCCCAGAACTGCTCTCATTAATAAACGGTCACAATACCCATAAAGTACTAGGGACATAAAGTTGGCTGATACCAGACGTAAAAAGTAATGAAATCCTAAACTCAGGTGAAGGGGAAGTGCATCAGTATCGTAGGAAATTCACGGAGATCCGAAATGTGAAATAATTTGGATGAAGATCACGGTTAAAGCAGGCTCAGACATAGTAATTGGATGTCTCTATAGGCCCCCTGGCTCAGCAGCTGTTGTGGGTGAACACCTGAAGAATAATTTGGAAAATATTTCGAGTAGATTTCCCCACCATGTTATAGTTCTGGGTGGAGATTTTAATTTGCCGGGTATAGACTGGGAGACTCAAACGTCCATAACGGGTGGCAGGAACAAAGAATCCAGTGAATTTTTTTTTTAAAGTGCTTCATCTGAAAACTACCTTGAGCAGTTAAACAGATAAACAACTCGTGGCGGTAACATATTAGACCTTCTGGTGACAAACAGACCCGAACTATTTGAAACAGTTAACGTAGAACAGGGAATCAGCGATCATAAAGCGGTTACTGCATCGATGATTTCAGCCGTAAATAAAAATATTAAAATAGGTAGGAAGATTTTTCTGTTTAGCAAAAGTGAGAAAAAGCAGATTAAAGAGTACCTGACGGCTCAACACAAAAGTTTTGTCTCAAGTACAGATAGTGTTGAGGATCAGTGGACAAAGTTCAAAACCATCGTACAATATGCGTTAGATGAGTATATGCCAAGCAAGATCGTAAGAGATGGGAAAGAGCCACAGTGGTACAGCAACCGAGTTAGAAAACTGCTGCGGAAGCAAAGGGAACTTCACAACAAACATAAACATAGCCAAAGCCTTGCAGACAAACAAAAATTGAGGGGAAGCGAAATGTAGTGTGAGGAGGGCTATGCGAGAGGCGTTCAATGAATTCGAAAGTAAAGTTCTTTGTACTGACTTGGCAGAAAACCCTAAGAAATTTTGGCCTTATGTCAAAGCGGTAGGTGGATCAAAACAAAATGTCCAGACACTCTGTGACCAAAATGGTACTGAAACAGAGGATGACAGACTAAAGGCCAAAATACTAAATGTTTTTTTCCAAAGCTGTTTCACTGAGGAAGACTGCACTCTATTTCCTTCTGTAGATTGTCGCACAGATGACAAAATGGTAGATATCGAAATAGACGATAGAGGGATAGAGATACAATTAAAATCGCTCAAAAGAGGAAAGGCCGCTGGACTTGACGGGATACCTGTTCGATTTTACACAGACACGCGAAGAAACTTGCCCCCCTTCTTGGAGAGGTGTACCGCAGGTCTCTAGAAGAGCGTAGCGTTCCAAAGGATTGGAAAAGGACAAAGGTCATCCCCGTTTTCAAGAAGGGACGTGGAACATATGTGCAGAACTATAGACCTATAGCTTTAACGTCGTGCAGTTGTAGAATTTTGGAACACGTATTATGTTCGAGTATAATGACTTTTCTGGAGACTAGAAATCTACTCTGGAGGAATCAGCATGGGTTTCGAAAAAGACGGTCGTGCGAAGCGTAGCTCGCGCTATTTGTCCACGAGACTCAGAGGGCCATAGACACAGGTTCACAGGTAGATGCCGTGTTTCTTGACTTCAGCAAGGCGTTGATACAGTTCCCCACAGTCGTTTAATGAACAAAATAAGAGCATGTGCACTATCAGACCAATTGTGTGATTGGATTGAAGAGTTCCTACATAACAGAACGCAGCATATCATTCTCAATGAAGAGAAGTCTTCCGAAGTAAGAGTGATTTCAGGTGTGCCGCAGGGGAGTGTCGTAGGACCGTTGCTATTCACAATCTACATAAATGACCTTGTGGATGATATCGGAAGTTCACTGAGGCTTTTTGCGGATGATGCTGTGGTATATCGAGAAGTTGTGACAGTAAAAAATTGTACTGAAATGCAGGAGGATCTGCAGCGAATTGACGCATGCTGCAGGGAATGGCAATTGAGCCTCAATGTAGACAAGTGTTATGTGCTGCGAATACATAGAAAGATAGATCCTTTGTCATTTAGCTACAAAATAGCAGGTCAGCAACTGGAAGCTGTTAATTCCATAAATTATCTGGGAATACGCATTAGGAGTGATTTAAAATGGAATGATCATATAAAGTTGATCGTTGGTAAAGCAGATGCCAGACTGAGATTCATTGGAAGAATCCTAAGGAAATGCAATCCGAAAACAAAGGAAGTAGGTTACAGTACACTTGTTCGCCCACTGCTTGAATACTGCTCAGCAGTGTGGGATCCGTACCAGATAGTGTTGATAGAAGAGATAGAGAAGATCGAACGGAGAGCAGCGCGCTTCGTTGCAGGATCATTTAGTAATCGCGAAAGCGTTACGGAGATGATAGATAATCTCCAGCGGAAGACTCTGCAGGAGAGACGCTCAGTAGCTCGGTACGGGCTTTTGTTAAAGTTTCGAGAACATACCTTCACCGAAGAGTCAAGCAGTATATTGCTCCCTCCTACGTATACCTCGCGAAGAGATCATGAGGATAAAATCAGAGATTAGAGCTCACAGAAAAGCATACCGACAGTCCTTCTTTCCACGAACAATACGAGACTGGAATAGCAGGGAGAACCGATAGAGGTACTCAAGGTACACTCCTTCACACACCGTCAGGTGGCTTGCGGAGTATGGATGTAGATGTAGACTGAGAGACTGCCCTGGCTGAGCAACTGCCTCCGACTGACTCCATCCGACTAACCGACTGCCGAGCTGATAGCGCCACTTAAATGCACGTGAGCACGCTACCTTGGCCCTTTCTCACCAGAGCGAGACACCAAAGCTGCGATTGCCACAGCGGCGCCACCGCCAGCAACGGAGGGCGACTGCTTTACACTACGCGCTGCGGCGTGCTTTTCAAAACAGCAATTTTTACTACGGCTCAGATAGTAAAAACTTTTCTTCGAAATCGTTCGATTTCTGTTGTCATTTCTAGGATTCCGTAGATCAGCTCCTAACGCTGGGCCAGTACTTTACACGTTGGCGCGTTACAGATGTTTATTGCGATTTCTGTCGTCGGCCCTCAGCACATTTCCTAGACCTCAGCAAGCCAATGTCTCTTCCAATTTGCTTCCAAACTAATGATTTCACACGTTTGGTCAATTCACTTCTCTTTTTACGATGTGAAGGCCTCCCGATTTTTTGAATAAGCTTGTATTCTTATACTATAAACGACTATATGTTTCTTACGCACTTTTTCTTATGTTATAATACATTTACATCAAGCTACTATGCTTTTCAACAAATGTAAATTATTGTCTTATGATTAACCAGTGATGAAATATCATTGTCAACGAGTACTAATGGCCATATGCTATAGTTAGATAGATTGTGATAGAGGAAAGACATTCATTCCACCGTGCTATATTTTAAAATCGCACTTTACACGCCCAGTATCAAGTGCACCAGTAACAGACATTAGGAAAGAAACACTTGTTAAGACATCATACATCATGCATTTGGGAGCTATTCACATATGGTATACCACAAGATTCCATCTTAGGACACTTACATTTCCTTGTGGATATCAATAACCTTTTATGTGTAACATTTCCAGATGCCAAGTTTGCTTCGTTTGCAGATTACACAACCCTCTGTCACTAAACTTTAAAAAACACACTGAATGCATATCAGAATTTATAATAGATTTCTCAACAGCGTATCACTAAAATATAATGACAAAAAGAGAAGTTCACAGCATTAAATTCTTGGTATTATAAGCTCATAGTAAATTCAACTGGCAGGAACTCACGACAGAACTGCTAAAGCGTCTATATGAATCTTTAATTCCAATGTGAATGCTGTCAAACGTAAATAATACGAAAATTACTAAGCTGCAATAGTATTCTTACTCCCATTCGATACTGTCATAAGTCATACGACTTTAATTTTTTATTTTATTTTTTTGGTAACTCATCAAGCAAAGCTCTCAAGGTTAATAAGAATATTACAATATTTAATAGTCGTGTGAACTCAAGACCATTCTGCAGAGACCTTTTCAGGGATAATTAACAAGTGATTTTCAGTATCCTTACACCTTCATGAAATTTCTCATTAAAATGTATATCACTTTCTCACACCAACAGCTAGTAATCGACCACAGCCATGTGTGGTGCAAATTGTTAGTGATGGGTTGCCTACATCAGGGGCAAGTATGCACTCTGGGGCGAACCAATTGTTCTCCTTTGATTGACAGGTACATAACCTATTATTCTGCTTTGATTGACAGGTCCTTAACCTGTTGTTCCTCTAACCCCTACCACTGCCCTCCCCCCTTCGTAACCCTCCCCCCTTCACTGATACAATTGCAATTCCAGGTCACAGTTATATTAATAACCCCTCTCACTCTTATAGGTTTAATAGACTACTTAATTAAATTGATTAATTAACTAACCACTCCCCTTCCGGTAAACCCCCTCCACTCCCGCCCGCCTTCCCATAAACTGGCAGGAAAAAGACACAGTTGATCGGTCATTTGGAGAGAATTCGATTGTAGTGCATGGAATATTGTTTAAACGATTTAGACAATGTATAGAATATTGTTTACTTATTTATGGCAGTGTATGGAACACAGTTTATTTATTTATTTAAAGAATGATTGAGCAAATCGATCACCACCCCCATTATACTATTCCCACCCCCTCGCTCCCTCCTCTCTCAGCCTCCAGCTTTTACCCGGTAATTGGCGGCACTGCGGTGCAGAGGAAGGAACTCATAATAAGAAATTCAATGGTTTATCGTTCTGTATTTTAAAAAAAGTCTGTTCCTGGGGCTTGGATTTCACTTGCGCATTTTTATCCACTGTTTTGAAAGATGCAAGTCTTGTGAGAAGTAGTTACATTGACAAATTTTCTTTTTTTTATTCCCATTGAGCAAGAAATACCGTCATTAAAAAACATCACATATAATTACACAAAGTTAAACATCTCTCGATCACGATGCATGCACTGTGCGCTGTTTACCTTCTCCTGTCCTCTTGAGCACACAGGACACCACCTTACACGCTCCCAGGAGTCGGGATGCAGTGGCAGCCCCATGAAGTGAAGAGACAGACATCAGCTGCCGAACCACGCACAGGAGTCAGTTCAGGTCCTGCAAGGATCAGGTGGCAGCAGCCCTATGATACATGATGCTTCCCTTTGATGAATGACACCTGAGAAATTCCTGTCTAAATACATGTTCATCTAGGCACCATTGCGAGCTCAAAAGAATTCTGTCCAATGCTTCTTAGAATAGCTCATGGTGCATTATTCCTATCGATCCTAACGGGACATGCAAGCTGCGACTAGCTGTACACGTGTTTACCTACCCAACGTGGCTGATGCATCGCCGTGAAACGTTATATTGATGTCACATGGTCATGTAAATAACAGCCAAGTCCCCCTTTTAATGCGCTACAGAAATCTTTGCAATGCTTCCCAGAATAACACAAGGTGCATTCTCCCTAGCGATCGTAATGTGACAGCCCGTCCAATACTTATCAGTCTCACCTCAGAATTCATAAAGTGTCACGGAAATATGTAGCGGTCTCTTTTGTAGGAGCTTTCGTGATCTCTTAGCTCTTGCGCATGGAAATTCTTGTCCTAACAGGACCTGTTTACGAAAATAGCCTCGAATAACACCAAATATATTTTTCCTGATGATCCTAATGGGGCAGCCCATCCATTACTGAATTTACCCATCAAACTGCTGATGCTGCTTGTGTGGGAGCAATCTCTGCCATTGTTTTCTGCAGACGATATTTTCAGTGACAAAATTATTTTGTACAGTTCGCCATATTGCACTCACAGTTAAACACTGCAAAAGTGGTGTACAGATTGTCATTTATGCAAAGACTCTTACTCAATTACACTGCTCTGGCGCGCACTTCAGTCTGGAACCACGCAACAGCTACGTTAGCAGGTTAGAATCCTGCCTCAGGCATGGGTGTGTGTGATGACCTTAGGTTAGTTAGGTTTAAGTAGTTTTAAGTTCTAGGGGACTGATGACCTCAGACAGTGCTCAGAGGCAACTGAACACTGCTCTGGAACTTAAGATGGAAGCTTTAATATTAGAGCGTGAAACCGACCTCCAACACATCAGTATAATACCACGTACTGTGTAAGTGTAGTAAACATACAATTCGTATCCTACGCCTTAAAAATCATCAATTTTGCATCATTCATATAGCTATCGACCACTAGACAGTCGTACATATACCACAAAGACAGACTTATATACTCCTCACAGCGCCAGATATTTCCCACAGCCGACAGTCATAAGTCACCCATTTTCGATGTGTGACCAGAGCCCCTATGGCGGAATGAAGTCAATCTCAGAACTGTTGCACAAAAATGGCCCAGATTCTACACCAATCTCCAGACTCTGGGATTACAAGAACACATGCACTAGATTACAAGAACACATGTATTTTCACATCGTTCACCATTTACGCAATACTTCTCGACATCAGGCTCATTGCAATACCGTTTGCACACGAGTATAGGCAGGAATTTATTGGCCTAGGAACCTGAAACTTTAGCTAGGCGTAGGTTGCTGTAAACCACTGAGTAACTAGAAAATTGTGATGTCTGCGAAGATCTTTACATGAAAACTCGAAAAAAATAGAGGAAGCTGATTTTTCAGCTTGTGAATACCGCTGTCAGTGATGTAACAGACTCCAAATCATCCCTATATTTTACAAAGTCAACTAAGGTGTTTCTCACGTCTAGAGTACCAGCAAATGTGTCTTCCACTTGGCTTTCACCAGCTACATATGCACAAGACAATCGATGTTCTGTGTACTAAATAAAGATGGGAAATGTGAAGATGTAGTCAATCGGACAATTTACATGGAAGGGAATAATGGTCCAGCGCAAACACAGGTGCATATTGAATCCACTCGATCATAAAAGCTATCCAAAACATACTAAGTATTAGATCGTTATTCAGCAGTGCAGAGATCGACAGGGTTAAGTCAGCTACTTACCTACATCCCAACAGCTCTCTCCATTCCTACAGCTCCTACTGTTAGCGAGAAACATGACTTATTCCCGCCACAGGCCACCGGTGCTGCACGGCACGCATGCCCAGTCAGGGAATCATTCTAGCTAACTGGTCACTAACATATTTTATCACTGTACTTACAGTTAAATATTACGATCCCTGTCTGGATTGGAAGACATTAGACAGTGGGCGAAGTATTGGAAATACACCCTGCTGACGGCTGTGGCTCTGGAAATAGAGGATATCTGTACGATTCTTATGACTTGACATACTCTTCCCTTTGCTGTCACTGTATTCCATGTCAAATCCATACCTTCCTTACGACAGCACGTAGTAATTTCCTTTGCACATCTCGGAACACACAACCACACTTTATAAGCCTTATGCTGAAGTCGACCCTATCATGCATCCCCTACTACTGAGTATAATACTCGGCCAAAAACTGAATTCTGGCGACACGAAATAATGCTGACCGAAAATCAATGATCGGTGGTCATGTCTCAAAAGTTTTTCTTGCGAGTGGTACTACTGTGTCTTAGAAAGAGAGGTGTAATGGTCTTAAAAACCACCGTATGTTAAACAAATCACGATCGCAGCGACCATATTACTACCACAATCGGTCTTGGTTCTACAGGTGCACACAAGTGTCCATGTTAAAAGCTATACTGGCTTTATAAATCGAGGTATGGTATTACCTCTGAACGAAGTTGCTTTTACAGAGAAACACCATGACCCTGAACAAGCAATTACTTCCTCAATTTCCACGCATTTCATCGTATTCTCCCTCAATTTATACATATTTTCTTTCATTTTTCGCTATTCTATCGATTTCATATGTCACTTCTACCCATGTGATCATGACATAATCTCTCGATCTGTGTTCTAAAACTGCTTGTAAATGTAGTACAGCTTCCAAGACTTAGTGCAAGTTCTGCTGTATTTGACGCTTTTAAGGAAAACAGATAACCATTTGCCTCTAAACTTGCATTTATCTGTTTCCTTATAAGGGTATTCTCTGTTACTAAGAATCGTTTTATATAGGACTGATGCAAGAATAGTGATCGGCTGAGGACAGGTGATGCCATAATCTCTGGAAAGCTACACTGTGCACGTTTTACACAAAATCTGTATTTTAAGGAAGTAGTTTCTTGATTGTACAGTTTGTTACTATACTTAATCGTAGAGAAACCTGCATGAAGTATCTATGTCATGCACTAGAAATATATTTCTTACATTGGAATATTAACAGCGCTGCATTTCACATGACTGATAGGTCAGAAACTGAAGTGATCTAACATTGTAATCTGTTTTAATTGCAGAACCGTGTAGCCATGGAAGTGCGTGTTTTTATGTTACTTCTTACCAATACCCTCCTGGAACTAATCCAAGACACGAAAACAGTACATTAAAATTGATAGCATTGTTGATTTATGTAAAATTCTTCGAACTCCATTTGCCTGGACCTCCATCATGCATAAAAACCACCCATTTCTTGTTCTTCTTAACTGTGTGCTATTAAATCACGGCAATTTCAAATCTAATGATGAGCAAGTGAAATGCAAGCCAAAGAAACTCCTTTTTTTATAAAATAACTATATACGCTTTAATATCCCGTTACAAGATCCTTCCTCTCCACCACAGTGTCGCCAATTTCCAGGTGAAGGAGGTTAGGGGAGAGTGGACGTTGTGAGGGGGCACAGATGGGGTGGCAGAGGTGGTAATCGGTTTCCTGAAAAATTCTTTAAATAAATAAACAAACTATATTCTATACAGTGCCTTGAATCCATTAAATTGTTTAAATAACCAATATTCCATACATTGTCTAAATTGTTTAAACTATATTCCATACATAGCAATTGATTTCCGGACTAATTCCTTAACTAAATAAATAAACTATAATGCATACAGTGCCATAAATAACTAAACAATATTCTATATATTATCTAAATTGTTTAAACAATATTCCATACACTAAAAGCGAATTCCCCCCAAAAGACCGATCAAATGAGTCTTTTTCCCACCAATTTCTGTGAGGGAGGGTGGGAGGGAAAGGGGTTTACCAGAGTAGGAGAGGTTAATTAATTGATTAATTTAAATAAGTGGTCAATCAAATTGACAAGGGCGAAAGGGTATTCAAATAATCCAGACCTGAAAGTGTACTTGTAGCAGAGATGGGGGAGGTTCCCTGGGGTGGGGAGGGGATTGTGGGGGGGTGGGGAACAACAGGTTAAGGACCTGTAAATCAACAGGAACTATTGTTTTAGCAGAACAATGGGTTAAGTACCTGGCGATGAAAGGAGAACCATAGGTTAAGTACCTCTCATTCAAAGGAGAACAATAGGTTTGTCCCTGAATGAATACTGCCCCTGATGTAGGCAATCCACACTAACCAATTGCACCACAAATGGCTGTGGTCTCCTACTACAGGTCAGTTCCTGGCCTCAATACTAGAAACAAGAATGGGACACGTCCGAAACTGGTGGTACGAAATAATGTACATTCTTGAAATACAGCCCAACGGAAAGATGTCTTTCCTCAAATTTATTGAGACTGTGGTGCCAGCCTAGAAGAAAATGAAGTAGTTTATGCATACTGAAAACATCAATGATGTTATTTCGCACACACAAAGCAAAGCCGACATGTCGAACATGCATGGTCCAGTATAACTTGCTTCCATCTGGCAGTGTAAACTTCTTCGAGCCAGTAATATGTCTGATACTAAGTGCGATGGTATATTGGTTGTTAGACGATAATATGCCACAGTTCCAAATGATAGTGTAAAAGGTAGGCTGACGGATGAATCTGTTTGGGCGCTTATACTATCTACAAGATACTGTAGGCCAATAAGGCAAGGTGTGCAACACACGAGCAGTTTTCCTAGCATTCACGCTGATATTTTGAGAGAAACTTCTTTCCCGCCAGAAAAGCTGTGCTTAGTTATCCTAAGCTATGCAAGTGTTAGCAATATCGTGTTTCTAGCGCGGCACTTCCGTTCTGGCTGATTTGGAAGCAAGCACTGGGCTTTAAGAGACTGAACATCATTGGTATCGATTATACATACAAGCATTTGTTAATACCATCACAATTTTGTTATTACTTTAGAGCTGATTTAATCAAGAAAATCATTAAACTAAATTTGAATGCTAATTTGAATCAATTAAGGAAGGAAAAAAAAAGGAAAAGAAAAAGGAAACAGTCAGATGAAATAATGTCAAGTCAAATAGAAACCTTGCTACCTCTTCAAATACAAGTTAAAGAGAACTTTTGTATGCTTTTAATGTTTCACACGATAGAGCATAGTTTTTCTACGTTTCAAATATAAAAGTAACTTACAATAAAATTCACAACAAACAAGGCACTTTGATTCAAAACAGCAACATCTGAGGTGAATGTTAGAAATAAGAATATGTTCAGGTAAAGCTACCAGCCATACGTCACCGGATAGTTTCGTGACGCCTTACAACACAGGAGTCTATAAGAACTGGGAGTTCTCGCTTGTACAACACACATTAAAATATCGTGTAAAACAAATGCAACTAAATACAAATGGCCAATGGAAATGTATGAGATGGAAAGCATGTATTAATTTCAATACTAAAGAATTTCTTTTGTTCGCACTCAGTTTTAAACCCGACGGCTATAGCTTAAGTGGCACAAGGCAACGGCCCTTTCAAAATTTGCTCAAAGTTATGCCCAGAGAATCATACCATTACATCCAAAATGACAACAGATTTTAAATCCACAACACACGAAGAAAGCACATCAAGAACCATTAAAGAAAATTATTTGCTAGAGCAAAGTGCCAATTGGGCTCCCCATAGAACCAAACCATTACCATCAAATTGACAAGACTAAATCCGCAGACCGGCCAGAGTGCTCGTGCGGTTCTTGTCTGAAGCCGCACGACCGCTACGGTCGCAGGTTCGAATCCTGCCTCGGGCATGGATGTGTGTGATGTCCTTAGGTTAGTTAGGTTTAATTAGTTCTAAGTAATAGGCGACTGATGACCTCAGAAATTAAGTCGCATAGTACTCAGAGCCATCTGAACAATTTTTTTAAATCCGCAGCACACGAGGAAAGTACTTTAAAAATCATCAATAAAAATTATTTGTTAGAGCAAACTGCCAGTTGGGCTCCAGCGACAGGAAACAATTAAACTATTACGATATCCAACTTAATCAGCGAAGACAACTTATAAACATTAGCAGCCTTTACTATTTAAAGGTTCCTCAAGGCCCAATTGTGTAGGCTTACCAATCGTGAGGCTGAGCAGAGTACCAGGTTTCTACAGTCAGTTTCAACACAAGACAAGATAATATCGCGTGGAACTGCGAGATAACCCGGCACTGGAACCACTACAAATGCAGCAGATTAACGGACGGCCTGACATCACGGGTTACCCAAAAATTTTGAGAAGTTTAAGTAGCTTGCAGTTCACCAAGGAGTACATCAACATCAGCTCACCAAATAATCTGAGGATGTGGCGATGCTGAAGTCACACCGGTCACAAACGTGCAGCCGCCGTAATCCACATAATCGCTAGGAACGTACAGTTGACAGCAAGAAGCCAAGGCTTATACCTTTACTGGGAAGATGCCAGCAATCAAAGGCCTCTAACGATACCCTCGCTGGCGTCCCCAGCTGTACCCAGCACGCCTCAACTCTGTAACAGACGGACCGATATCAGCGCCACATAGTCAGCTCAGCAAACATGCAGTACCCTGGCCTGTGTCCTTCCTCCTTCCTTCAAGCCAGCTAAGAAGCAAGTAAGGGCCACCAACTCTGCTCGCTGCACCAAATCACTTCCGCCTCGCTTAAGCAAACATGTTATTTACGGTGCGCCACGAGTGAGGCATGACACGGCATTGTACTACTACAGGAATTTAAGCATTCTGGAGAGAAGTCTCGCAAAAGGACAGAGAATAAAACCTGAGAGTCTTCAAGAAGAATTACATTCGCTGTTTCAAAAAAAAAAAAAAAAAAAAAAAATGAATAACCCAGATGGAAACGAAATAAAATTTCACAGATGGTATGGGATGTTATTCAGTGAACCAGAAGTCGAATAAAATTTACGAAGAACTCGTAGAAATTAACAGGCTTATCAGAATGACGCACCCACTCTCATCTAGATGCATGCACTGATTTTGTTGAGAAAGGCATAACAAAACTGTTCTATCGCCTTGTGAGGCCAACTGGCTCACGACTGTTTTTGAAGGCCTGGATACTGACAGTGGGATGGAATTGGCGTACGACTGGTCCCCAACGTGCTATATCTGGGACAGATCTGGGGATCTTGATAGACAATCCAGTCAAAACGTGAGGAGGCTAGATAATACTGCTTTTCCGTAGGAGTTCCCGCAAATACGTGACTTGATGCCATGCCCTGTGGCTCCCCACATCTTGATGCCGGGAGACTCACCGCCGTGCATCTCCAAACCGTTCTATGAATGCGATCTCTCTCCTGGCCGCAAGCATATTCGTCAACGATGGTCTATTGCAGAATGACTGTTCCAATCTAAACACAATGCGTCGCCATTCTCCAGCAGTCCTTGCTACCCTGTCATGGCACCACTGCAAACGCTGCCGTTTATGTTATGGTGTTAACGCCAGACTATATGCTGCATGGTAATTCTCCAGTCCGGCTGCTTCTGACCTCTGACGGCGGATGCGGGATAACATATAATGTTGAATGGAGTCCATTACTTCTTCTCGAATGAGAGGCAGAGACGTGATGGGATTACGAAGTCCTTGGTGCAGAACGCGGCGATCCTCCCCAGCGATCCTCCCCTGTGGTCCTCCAGGGCGAAGATGTCTGACATTGCGTTCCCGTACAGTCCAACTTAGGGTTTCTTGGGTTGGGCTGTTTGGAGAAGGAGACTAGACAGCGAGGTCATCGGTCTCATCGGATTAGGGAAGGACGGGAGGGGAAGGCGACCGTGCCCTTTCAAAGAAACTGTCCCACAATTAGCCTGAAGCAGTAAACCTAAATCAGGATGTCCGGACACGGGATTAAGCCGTCGTCCTTCCAAATGAGAGACCAGTGCGCTGGCAACTGCGCCATCTTAGGGCTACTGTCACATTCTAATGCTTACGAATTCTCGATATCGCACAATTCAACCAGCCGGCCAAACGGAGATCCACAATGATGACTGTTTCAAATTGTATCAGGTGTAGATAATGTCGTCTCACACCTTAACGTCTGATAGTGTCTATGCCCCGTATGTTTCCCAATACGTTTAATAACAGCTGAGCACGGACGATAACAACTCTACCTATCAGAGAAAACTGCAGCTGGTTTCCATACCCACTGACGATGTGTAGGTTTAGAAAGTTAAATTGACATCCGACCATGTCTTCTCGTTCGTTCCATTTATGTCAGGCAATGTACATCAGCCTCAGGTCACACAACTGATAAATATTCCCGTTGTCGACATGTGGCCGTAACGTAACGGATGCAGATCAATATTTGTCATTGTGTTCATAAAAGATATCATTTGGATACACTTGAAGAGCATCTGAAACATTTACTGGTAGAAACAGCACATGCATCAGTTGTTCGTGAACAAAGCGATTTCCATTACAGAGGTTTTTTCGAAGAATTTTCTCATTTGTTGTTGTGCCTCTTCTCTCGTATTTATATCTGTTTCAATTTTTTTAACTTCACTTATCCGCCACTTCGCAATTGCCTAATAGTAGTTACATTTATCAGTTCTTCCATACTGACTGTTTAGTGCACATTTGACATCGCTAGACACTATCTTACTAATCACGGACTGAGTCTGCAGGCGGGCGTCGGCCGTTATGAATCTAATGCGCATGTAGCGTAACTGCTCTCTCTGTTTCTCTTTTTCTCTCTATTCGTTTAGTCGATTGCGGCTCACTGCGACCCTATGACGTAAGGCACGCCAATTTCTTCTATCCTACACTTTCACTGGTAGAATTTTCTATTTGGAATCCATTATATCTACATGTATACCCATACTCCGCATGTCATCTATCGATGTGTGACGAACAGTGCTTTGTGTACTACTACCACTCCACACCTTTCCTGTTTCAGTTCAATGTAGTTCCTGGGGAGAACAACTGCCCGTAGGCCCCCGTGTGGGCTCGGATCTCTCTAATTTTATCTTAATTATCATTTCGTGAGATATACTGAGGAGAAAGGAATATATTTGTTCACACTTCTACGAACATATGCTCTTCGGGACTATAAGAATAAACGATACCGTGATGCTGCGGGTCTCTTTGACAATATCTGCCGCTGGCATTGCTTGATTACGTTTGTGACGCTGTCGTACTTACTAAACGAAGGTGCAACGTAAAGCGCTGCTCTTCTATGGATCTTCTCTGTTTCGTCTGCCAGTGCTATGTAGTACGGATCCCACAATGCGGAGCAATATTCAAGTACTGGACGAATGAGTGTTTTTAAGCAATCCTTTGCTGATAGAGGATTCGTTCAATAAATCTCAGTTTCACGTCCGCTTTGCCCATAGTTAATTTTATGTGATTATTCTACTTCAAATCGCTCCGTTTGCTTACTTCTATATATTTTATGGAAGTAATTGCTTCCAGTTATTGTTCTGTTATCGTGTAATCACACCATAATGGACCTCCCTTTCTATGTAGACGCTTTATTTTACTTTTGTTTACGTTGAGGGTCAATTGTCATTGCTTGCACCGAGCATCGATCCTCTGCAGATTTTCCTGCATTTCGCTACGATTTCTCTGTGTACAACGGCATCATCCACGAAAGGCCTCATGGAACTTTAAAAGTTATCTGCTACGTCATTCATAAATATAGTGTGAAACTCATTCGAATTCTTTTCGGAAGTCAAGAAACGCGGCATTTGCTTGAGCGCCTTTATATAATGCTTCCTGTTTCTCGAGGACGAGCAGAGTCGGCTGGTTTCCACACGATCGTTGTTATCTAATACTTGTTAGCTCCTTCAATGGAGATTTTTGGGCCGTCCACTATGGTCGAGCGATTCTAGGCGCTTCAGTCCAGAAGCGCGCTGCTGCTAAGGTCACAGGTTTTAATCCTGCCTCGGGCATGGATGTGTGTGCTGTCCTTAGGTTAGTTAGGTTTAAGTAGTCCTAATTCTAGGGGACTGATGACCTCAGAAGTTTTACTACTCTTCTTGAAAGTGGGAATACCCTGAGCGTTTTTTGCTATCGCCGGGAACACTTCTCTCTTTCGGAGACCTGCTCTCCACAGCTGCTAGAAAAGGGTCAAGTTATTTCTGATTCTCTATGTATAATCTGACTGGTATCCCATCAGATCCAGTTTTTTCCCTCTATTGAGTGTTTTAATTTGCTTTTATAACCCATGATCACTTCTATATCAGCAGTTTTGTTGATCGCGACCACTTGAAGTAGGTCCTTCAGTGCGATCTTCCCCTGAGAAGCAGTGTTGACAAAAGGCGTCTAATATTTTATCCTTATCTGTGATGTCCTCTGTTTCAGTGCCAATATGGTCTCATGTTATTGGACAGAAGCCTTCGATCCATTTATTGATAGAACTTAAAACCAAAACTTCTACTGTCAATTCGGTAGACACATATTTATTTTCATAGACGTTGAACGCTTCGGTCATGGCTCCCTTTACGCTAATTTTGGCTTCACTTAGGTTTTATTTGCCTGTATTTAAATATGAAGTGAAGCACTCTTTGTCTCGTAGTAGGTTTTTAACATGGCTGTAGAACCAAGGCGGGTGTTTTCCATCCCTCACAAATTTTCTCGAGAAATATCTGTTTAACGCGTATTGTAGAATGCTCTTGATCTTTGTCCGTTGATACACAACAATGTTTGTGCTGGAGATGAAATTTTAATGCTGTGCTGCCATCAATCCATCCCACTCTTTTCCGCCATCGTCTCCTTCTGCCTTCAATCTTCCCCAGGATTAACGTCTTTTCCAGCGAATCATATCTTCTCACAATGTGCCCACTGTACGTCAGTTTTCATCACAATGTTAATTAAAATCGGGCATGGATGTGTGTGTTGTCTTTAGGTTAGTTAGGTTTAAGTAGTTCTAAGTTCTAGGGGACTTATGACCTCAGCAGTTGAGTCCCATAGTGCTCAGAGCCATTGGAACCATTTTTTTGTTGATTTAAAAAAAAAGAAGTTTCTGAACAGTTATTATCATTGGGAGGGGGAGGGGGGAGGGGGCTGAAATTTAGACTTCTTAAATGGTTACTTTAACGCCTTTCTCAGCATTTTAACAGTGTGAGTGCCATAAAATTGTACTGGTAAAAAATGTAACACCCACGTACCGTAACAATCTTTTATTATATATTTTATTAATTAAGTTAAATATTATTTTGCAGCTTACTATTTGTTACAAAAAGGATATATTTCAGTAAGGCAACCACACGTAAATTAGTACTATAAGAAACTGAAAAAGGGAAAATTGATTTAACTCACAGTTTATAAAAGTGTCCAAAGATTTGAAAGGTTTTCGCTGTAAGTTCCTCCTCTCTCTTTCGTTAGAGTTCCTGTTCATATCGGAATGCCGTCCACGAAGCGACCAGGATTACACGTACTTTGAAGGGTCAAAACGAGTCGGTCGAGGACCATACAACTTCACAAAATGAAGTGAAGCACCAGTATCTGTACCAGAAGGGCTCGACCTTTAGTAATGATCAGATTCATTTGGAAAAATCCTCTTTCACATTCATTAGCCGAATGATGGTAGCTGAAAACGGGAGCAAATATGTGGGATACTTCGTTTTGTTTTCACAAATTCCACCAAAGTTCTCACAACTGTCAAAATCGTACCCAGGAAATGCTTTAATCGTATCTCATTCGTTCAACTGCAAGTGAACTGCAAGTGATATAGAGTCTTTTTCCCCAAAACTAATGCTTTTGATATGTTTGGGTCAAGTGTTTGTGTCAATTATACAACTATACATGCTGAACTGACCACTGCCATTCCCAGTGTCCATCACAGCGCACGTCTACATAAAGCACAGGCTAGTCTCGCACCAAGTAAGCATAGTTTTATATCGCTTCAACCGCAGCAGAACTTCTGTCGTATCACATATTAAAATTTGTGATACTGAATTTTGTTTTCGTCAGAAGGAGTGTCAGCCCGTATCTTTACAAGTCAAGCACTGGATCTTCCAAGGAGTAATACTGTTTTATTTCCTGTGATACTGAAGCGTTCGTTCTCTTTGCGGTGCACGGAACTCTAAGGAGCTTCGCCCAATACCACAATCCAGAGGCGTCCATTCTACAGCATTCAGCCATTTTTATGGTCCAGATCTCGCATCCTACATCACAACTGGAAAGACCATAGCCTTTAATATGCGGATCTTTGTTGTTAATATAATAATACTCCTCAAAACAGTCTCAAGTTTGTACATTGTTCTTCTGCCAAGTAACAAGCATATCTTGCCTTCGTAGCTGTAGTCACCATCAGAAGAAATATAGTAACTGTGATAATTGAACATAGATACGACCTCCGTTGTTTCTCCTCCTATATACCACGAAACGGTAGGTGTAGTAGCCATCATTTTCGTTTTCTCGACATTCAGAATCAGAACAGCATTTGCAGTTTCTTCTTTCACCTTTACTATGAAGATATTTAAATATTGTCCACTTTTTGCCATCAGTATGGTATCAACTGTTGATCTAAGTTGATTTTAATTCCATTTATTTCTTCATCACCCGGCGTTCCTCATAATATTCTCTGCAAACCCATTTGGTTGGTCCACATATGGTGCTCAACACGGTGTGTTGATCACAGTACAAATTCTGTATTCGGTAAATAAGATGATCTGATTCTCCCATGTTTCTGTGTGCTTCCCATAGGTCACTGTTGTCGACACAGTCAAAGGCTGTAGCATATTTCATGAAGAAGAGATACACATCTTTCTGGAATTCTCTTGCCTTCTCCGTAATGCATTGGAAGCTAGCATTTGTTCCCTGGTCCCTACTGATTTACGAAATTCAACTTCTTCTTCAGATAATTCTCGGTCTACATACTGGTGAAGTGTGTTTTGTAAGATTTTTAGCCTGACTTTCCTAGCTTGCCGGATAAGCGTGATAGTTCAGTGGCTTCAACAGTATTTACAAATTCCCTTCTTACATGCATCAGTACTTAAATAACATTTTACTAGCTTTTACTCTGAGAAGTCTCACACAATCAGTTTTACATTGAGAACTTTCTTCATCATACATCCGTGAATTATGGGTTACCACCCTCATATTATTACGTAGTGAACAGTAGCCTTCGATTCAGTCTGAGTGCAGACGTGTTACATTGCGAATCTCTCCCTGGGTCGCTTCTGTTGTACTTTGAAGATTTATTTGATTTTGAATATTAGTTTTTTATATTTTAGAGCTCTTTTTCTTTGTTTTTATACAGATCAGATGATTATCATTTGGTAAGAAGTCGAAACTTGTGAATTACATCATAAAAATATAAGTAATTGAAAATGTAATAGAATACATAATAAAAGGTAGTAGACAGTCAGTCACTTTGTGTATGTCCCTGAGGCAGGATGCCATGCCTGTGCGCACACACACAGTGACCATCTACTACACTGTAATTATTTTATTATCTAATCTATTACATTTTATATATTTATATTTATTTGATATATATACATATAACCCTACAGAGTCTAGGCTTCCTGCCTCAAATACACACACACACACACGTATGTGTGTGTATGTGTGTGAGTGTGTGTGTGTGTGTGTGTGTGTGTGTTGAGTATTTCCTCTCTATGGGCATATGAAACAAGAAGTATGTTTAATGTAATCTTCCATCTACTGTACCCTAAATACAATTACTCCTTTCTACAGATGACACCAGTTTTGTAAGCAGTCTGGAAGTACATACAATAACAAAGAAATGGTATATAATGATTTAAAATGAGTGAAGTCCTGCGAATGGATTTATTCACAAGTTCATACAGGCGCTACATAGAGGTACTACGCCAATGATAATTAAACACTTGGCGACAAAATAATAGCTAAGATTGAGAATTCATAAATTTTAGGTGACTATATTGATAAGGATTTAAAACTGCTAAAACAATTCAGAAGGACCACATTTGTACTTCGGATCATTGCAAATCTTAGGGGCAGGCAAATCTGTACGTTGACATATGACTCTGAGCACTATGGGACTTAACATCTGTGGTCACCAGTCCCCTAGAACTTAGAACTACTTAAACCTAACTAACCTAAGGACAGCACACAACACCCATCCATCACGAGGCAGAGAAAATCCCTGACCCCGCCGGGAATCGAACCCGGGAACCCGGGCGTGGGAAGCGAGAACGCTACCGCACGACCACGAGATGCGGGCAGTACGTTCACATACTTTGGGTATTTTCACCTAGTAACGTCTTATGGAACGGTTATCCTCATTGCTCGAAAACGTGCTGTAGGAATAACATGTGTTGCTCACCGACGATCGCCTTGTAGTCATATGTTTGAGGATTTAAGCATCTAGACTACTGACTGAGAGTACACTTAATTTTTCATGAAGTTTGTTGTAACCCACTATAGCTCAAAGGGACAATTAATATGTATTTACAAAATCAGAATTATTGATTTACTATAGTCTTCAGGACATAATGGGGCACACAAACCTCCCACCCAAATTTTTTGACACTTAGCCAATGGATAAAATGCCTGACAGACAGCAAAGTTAAGTCTGAACAAAAAATGAAAACGTTTCTTCTTAACAACTTCCTTCAATACTTAGAAGAATTTCAGTGGGAATTGCTAATTCACCTCTGTATTTTTTTAAAAAAGTAGGGATATCTACATAGGAATGTGTAGTATGAGAGGAAAATGATTCGTTCCATTTCGATTAATTGACATGTAGAGCATAATTTAGACTAAAGTGAACTGACAGGTATCCCTGCTTAAAGAATATTACCTTTACATTTGTCGAATTAGTTCCGTTAAGAGGGACGTGTTGAGTTGTATCTGCAAGAAAGACCTGAATCCAATCGCAGGTCTGCTCCGATACTCCCTAAGCTCGTATTTGTTTCATTAAACGGCGATGCGAGACGGTATTCAACGTCTTGCTGAAAACATAGAACACGGTATCAACCTGGGCGCCATTGTCTATTGCTCTGTGAATCTCATGGAGAAACAGACCGGGCTGAGTTTCACAGGATCTCTGTTTGCGGAATCCATGTTGATTTTTATAGACGAGATGTTCGTTTTCCAAAAACGTCATAATTCTTGAGTATAAACATGTTTCATTATTCTACAACGGATTGATGTCAACGATATAGGGCTGTAAATGTGTGGATCTGTCTTGTGGTCTTTCTTAAAAACGGAATGACCTGCGCTTTTTCTAGTGGTTGGCTACCTTTCGTTGCTCAAGCGACCTACGATAAATAACTGCTAGAAGGGGAGCACGGTCTTTCGCATAATCTTTATAAAACCTTATACGTACCTGATCTGCTTCTGAAGCCTTTCCACTACTAAGTCTGGGTGATCTGACATTGGCCTCTCATTATACATATTCCTTACTGTCGTTTCTTGCTAACAATATCAGATTTTTCCCAAGAATTACCAGTTTTCACTCAGTTAGTACTAGGTAGAATTACAATATGCACTTGGACGCACTTCCTTGACACTTGTGCAGAAAGGTGAGCAGTATACTGCTGCATCCATTTTCAGTAAGCTACCACAAAAATTCTAAAATCTTCGCTGAAATCTACGGGCTTTCAAACCGAAGCTGTTGAGTTTCCTTGTGGTTCATCCCTTCTACTATGTTAAGGAGTTTCTTGAAAAATTAAGCTAATTCCTGTGTTATACTGTTGACTAAGTTTACATAAAATTATAATTTGTCTTTTTCTGGGTTCATAAATATTTTATATTATCTGGTATTACCTTCATGTTGTAATTTCAAGTACTGACACATTTCGTGACCTTGGATATGTGCTCCTCATTTTGGTCCTATGGCGGTGTAATAAAAAATAAATAAATAAAGTAAAATAAAACTAACGAACCAGTCTCTTCGTGGTACAAATTTTATAGATGAGCTATTCTGCTAATAATGTTTTGCAGTAATTCAGTCATGACATTAAACTGCTCTCCAAGTTTCCCCGCTTCTCATTGTTTGCTCTTTGTGAATATGTCACGTATTGGACGTGATAGGTGTCTTAACAGTACCACAGAACGTGACCTTCCTGTAGTGTGGTTAGTGGCATACCAGTCATCAGTCCGCGAAACGTAGTGATTCCGTTCTCTACATTTAATTTTCAACTATTGGTGTGCATTTATATCCAGAAGTGAAGGTGCGCAACGACTTTCCTCCAATTATTGACAATCCACAACCAGTCTGACTAGCATTCGATCTTTTGAACATCAATCCACTGCACGAATTCGATCTTGATGTAGTTTATCTCCCTGTTCAACAATAGTGCTATGCGAATGTTTAAAAATTGGTTTGTCGAAGGTATATGTAAGTAGATGTTTAGTTTTTGTGTGATTGAACTCTTAAATCTAAATTGGATTGAATATCCTTAACGCACTAGGAGACCGTAACTACACGCTAAGAGAAACGGAGAATTAACGTATCGCATTGCAGGTTGAGAATAAGGGGACTCATTTAAATATGTAAGAGGAATTAGAAATTTATATTAACAACCGTTCAATTCCTGACTGTCTAATTAATTAAGAAACGGTAAGGAACCGGAACTAGTAGTTCGTTGTTGCTGATGGATTGTATCTCGATCGAAATGAATAAGGCAATCACATTCTTGAGTCACTTCGGCAAAATATTATTACATTTTAAAGCCCCTTGTTTTGTACTTGAAATATCTTCACGAAATAATAAAGTGCAGCAACCCTTTGTGAGCAATGTCCTCCATTTCGTAAAGTAACCAATCCATGACATTTTATGCGATAAGTTAATACGTACTTTGACCTTATCATAAAATATATATTTTTAAATGAAACAAACAAGTTATCACCTGATGTGTTTCTATAAAGAATTTCCCCAAATTTTACATTTATTTCTAATAAATGTAGACCTTTTTGTTCTTATATGTTATTCAGTAAATTTCTTGTCAAAATTGCCAATGATCTGGATTGCGGACCATTGCGTGATTTTTAGGTTTTTATGTACGTTATTTATCTCCACGTAAGCCACGCAAAGTACGGCGCTCGGCACACACATCCGTGCTCCAACGCCATCTACCGGGCGCCATGTCATCTGCTGCAACGCAGACAGTTCGGCTTGAGACTAATGTTCTAGTCTTATGCCTATTTGGTTTATTGCTGGGATTCAGCTTTTAACTGATGAAGCTTGAGCTTCACTTGACGATAAAAGACTTGCACGTCAAAGTCGTGTGGTGCAGATGAAGGACTTATTTCAGTAGTGGTACAAGTCTTTTTTTGATCATTCTGAGATACAGAGTCCTAAAGTTAAATGTAGTTATGTATCGGAGGTTCACATTTCGTTACTCTTGACTGTTCTTTTATTGTAATGGTCATTACAAGACACCCATAATACCTACCACGAGAAAAAGGCTTTATTTATCAGATCGTCATATGAAGGAACGATTCGAAAACGCGTCATGACAAGAAACAATAAAGGAATTCAGATAAAAATAGTGAATATTTTTGAGCAACCTTACAGCATTTTTAAAGTCTATTTCATATTTACCCCTAAGTTTCGCAAACGACTTTACTACATAGTAAGCTGTACGAGTATATCGAAATCCTTTTGGTGAAGCTGTAGGTCACTAGAACTCAGAACGTTAGTTTGTATTCCTGCAAACAATTCAAGAATTTTTGTTTTGTTTCTTCTGGAAGACTTGATTTTCACGTGTATGTTTGCGTCTCTTAATTTAATGAACAGTGGATGGTACTGCAGTGTGACTTCCCTCTTTTCTTTACCAGACTTTTCTTCCAATTATCTTCCTATTAAAGAGTTCACACTCAAGGCGTCTGTTGTTTTACCTGGAATTTCAAAGTCTTAACACTGTAGCATTTAAATTAGACACTACGTAAACCAAAATTTAATTAAATTGGAAAATTAAAACTTTTTTCTCGCTCCGCCTGTGTCTTATTATCTCCGGAGTTCAGCGCGTTTCCAGCTTTGAAGTCGCCGGTGGCTACAGACGTACGCTGCCGCTACTTGCGTTACGCCACGACTGAACGGCGAGTGTGTTTGCTACAGTACCTGCAGGAAGCATCAACTGCATCCAAACCGCTATCGACAATTTCCTGTTTCTAATGCAGTCATCCAAATGTGCTTCAAAAATAATTTATATGAGATTCTGAGTTCATGACAGTTAACATCTTTAAGTGTATTTAGGCATTAGAGCTAACTTGCCGTATGTTTCAGATGTGTGTAGATGCAAACTAGCTGACTTACTTACGGTCACCACACGAATGAAAATAATGAAAGTCGAACCAATACCTCGGAAGGAACCTCCACCGCTATTCCGGTAGGTGTAGCGCTCTTCATCATTTCCAGCTTATCGACATCTTTGCAGACGTTATCCAACCAAACATGTCTTGAAATTCCTGCTGGTCATATCCTGTCCAAGTCTCCTTTTAATATTCCCATTATTGCCCATACCAGGTCAAATGCATTTGCTTATTATGTGCTCCTACACTATGTGAAGTATCCGGACACAGTCCGAAAAAATACATTTTTCATATCTGATGCGTTGTGGTGCCGTACACTGCCAGGTACTCCATATCAGCGGCACCAGTAGTCATTTCACGTCGTGAGAGAGCAGAATGGGGCGCTCCGCTAAACTCACGGACTTCGAACGTGATCAGGTGATTGTGTGTCACTTGTGTCATACATCTGTATGTGAGATTTACTCACTCCTAAACACCCGTAAGTCCACTATTTCCCATGTGTAATGAAGTGGAAACGTGAAGGAGCTTACAGGCCGACCTCGTCTTTTGACTGACAGAGACCACCGACAGTTCAGGAGGGTCGTAATGTGCAATAGGCAGACATATATCCAGAACATCACACAGGAATTCCAGACTGCATCACAATCCACTGCAAGTACTGTGACAGTTAGGCGGAAGGCGAGAAAATTTGAATTTCATGGTAGATCGTCTGCTCATATGCCAAAAATCACGCAGCTAAATGCCAAACGACGCCTCGCCTGGTGTAAGGGCCGTAAACATTGGACGCTTCAACAATGAAAAACGTTGTGTGGAGTGAAGAATCACGTAACACAATGTGGCGATCCGAAGGCAGGGTGCAGGTATGGAGAATGCCCGATGAACGTCATCTGCCAGCGTGTGTAGTGCCAACATTAAAATTCGGAGGCGGTGATGTTATGGTGTGGTCGGGTTTTTAATGGGGGAGGGGGGTGGAGGCGGGGACTACAACCCCTTATTGTTCGGCGTGGTACTATCACATCGCACGCCTACACTGAGGATTTAAGCACCTTCTTGCTTCCCACTGTTGAAGAGCAATCCGGGGATGGCGATTGTATCTTTAAACACGATCGAGCACCTGTTCATAATACTATGCTTGCGGCAGAGTGGTTGTACGACAATAACATCCCTGCAATAGACTGGCCTGCACAGAGTCCTGACCTGAAACCTATACAACACCTCTGGCATGTTTTGGAACACCGACTTCGTGGCGGGCCTCACCGACCGACATCGTTGCCTCTGCTCAGTGGAGCGCTCCGTGAAGAATGGGCTGCCATTCCCCAAGAAATCTTCCAGTACCTGATTGAGCGTATGCCTGCGAAAATGGAAGCTGTCATCAAGGCTAAGAGTCGGCCAACACCATACTGAATTCGACCATTACCAATACAGGATGCCACGATCGTGTAGGTTACTTTCAGCCAGTTGTCCGGATACTTTTGATCACATAGTGTATATCAGTTGTTTCACATATTTCCACCATTCTTGGTTTCCTATCTTCCCCATGTACCGCCTTCTTTAACCATCGCACTGCACGCTTGATTTGAATTACCTTGTACCTCACAGCACGGTATACCGGAACAAAGTAAAATTTTATCATATATCACGTGTTCCAATCTCATTAATACATGCAATGGACCGTCTTATATGTATGTGACCTTGTAAATAAATATTTAGTTACCTGTAGTGATTCTGTTTCATTACTGCCACAGTAAGCAACACATGGTATTTATAAATTGTGCGTAGTATTATTAACAAATAATGTTCTCTAATTCTTTATGTTTGGTTTTCTCATATTTGAATGTGTATAATATGACAAAATGTCTCAGTGGACTTTATTTAGTTATTACAATGAGTAACATACCGTGTTTACGAATTTGGTACATGTTACACTTCCATACTGAAAATCAGTTTTTACGTATATAATTTTACCAGTAGAAATTCAACGTGCGTCTGAACTTGAATGTATAAAGTAATATATATAATTCCATAGGTTATTTTGTCTTTGCAGAATATTTTGATGTAGGGTGTTTACAAAATTACTATTATAACAGATATGTGTATAAACGCATAAGAAAGATGAAACCAATGTATATTAGAATCAATTGAAAAACTGTTAACTAACATATCAGTCACCATTTACATTGTCAATGGGCACACTCGGTGCAAATTAGTGCTCTATGTTCATGATAGAGCGCCCTTTTGCAACCCTGGCAACACATTTCTGTCCCTTTTCCGTGGACATAGTGAATATCTCACTTTACTGGTTAGAGGTTCTAGCCTGTCTGGCGCCACAGTATCTATTTCCCATATTTCTTAGAGAGTTCTCTTCACATTCCTTCATAGTGTACGTATATTCAATATAGCTATTAGGTGAGGCACAATTAAGTTCCATGCCAGTTCATGCATAAATTTCCTTCGTGAGTTATTTACTTCAGTGCTGGAAAGGGTAAACAGAACCATGGTGTTTATCACACTTTGAGCCTAAATGCCACAGAAGTCACTCATTGGCCATATTCTTGTCACACGTGCAGTGGTGTAAGTTTTGCACAGCTGATCAAAAGTGTTAGTACCACCTCTGTTTTATTGTATGAAATTATCATTTCATGTTTTTGTGTTCTTTTGTCGATGTCGTTTGAGTAGCGCATGGTAGAAAGCAAGAGTACGACTTTATTCTTCTTTGGGACATATGATAGTAGCATCGTATTCACATCAAAGGCAACTTGCGTTTATCTGACATTTTGAGGCAGTAAAAGTTTTTCTTACAGTTCCCAACATTGTAAAACGAAAGTTTTCAATCATTGTCAGATAAAGAGGAACAGATTGAAACTTGTTGTCAACAGTTAGGTTCGTATTAGTGGCATGAATGGGTTCTGACAACTATCTCATGTAATAAAAGAGAGAGCTTCATTTTTTTTTCTTATTGCCAACTAGCCAATATTTGGAATAGCGTTTCGCATGTAATAAATCTTGAAATCATTCAACATCAAAATATTAATTAATTATTTGTCCAGCTTTGAAGACATGTACAGCGTAGTGCATTGATCGTGACCGGGCCAAATATCTCATGAAATAAAAGCCAAACGAAAAAGCTACAAAGAATGAAACTTGTCTAACTTGAAGGGGGAAACCAGATGGCTCTATGGTTGGCGCGGTTGACTGCGCTGCCATAGGTCAAACGGATATGATATTAATTGCGGTTTTTTAAAAAATAGGAACCCCCATTTTTATTACATATTCGTGTAGTACGTAAAGAAATATGAATGTTTTACTTGGACCACTTTTTTCGCTTTGTGATAGATGGCGCTGTAATAGTCACAAAGCCGGCCCCGGTGGCAGTGCGGTTCTAGGCGCTGCAGTCCGGAACCGCGGGGCTGCTGCGGTCGCAGGTTCGAATCCTGCCTAGGGCATGGATGTGTGTGATGACCTTAGGTTAGTTAGCTTTAAGTAGTTATAAGTTCTAGGGAACTGATGACCTAAGATGTTAAGTTCCATAGAGCTCAGAGCTATTTGAACCATTTGAATAGTCACAAACATATGGCTCACAGTTTTAGACAAACAGTTGGTAACAGGTACGTTTTTTAAATTAAGATACAGAACGTAGGTACGTTTGAACATTTTATTTCGGTTGTTCAAATGTGATGTTATCATTTCTGAGAACGCATTCTGTTACAGCATGATTACCTGTAACTACCACAGTAATGCGATAAATGCTCAAAATGATGTCCGTCAATCTCAATACATTTGGCAATACGTGTAAGGACATTTCTCGAGTAATGTTCGCACATGCATTGACAATGTGCAGACGCATGTTGTCAGGCGTTGTCGGTGGATCGCGATAACAAATATCCTTCAACTTTCTTCATAGAAAGAAATCCAGGGACGTCAGATCCGATGAATGTGCGAGCCATGGTACGGCGCTTCGACGACCAGTCCACCTGTCATGAAATATGCTATTCAGTGCCGCTATGTGCCGGACATGCATCACGTTGGAAGTACATCGCCATTCTCTCATGCAGTGAAACATCTTGTAGTAACATAAGTAAATATTACCTAGGAAATCAGCATAGGTTGCACAATTTAGATTGCCATCGATAAAATGGGGGCCTTTCATAATGCCGCACCATACATTAACCCGCCAAGGCCGTTGATGTTCCACTTGTCGCAGCCATCGTGGTTTTCCCGTTGCCCAACAGTGCATATTATGCCGGTTTACGTTACCGCTGTTGGTGAATAACGTTTCGTCGCTAAATAGAACGCGTGCGAATAAATTTTCATCGTCCCATAATTTTTCTTGTACCCAGTGGTAGAAAAGTACACGACGTTCAAAGCCGTCGCCATGGTGCATAGAAATATGATACGGGTGCAATCGATGTTTACTTTTTGAGATTCCCGATTCTCGCCCAGTTTATCTGCTACTGATGTGCGAATTAGCTGCGACAGAAGGTAAAACACCTACTTGGGCATCATCATTTGCTGTAGGTCGTGGTTGTCGTTTTACATGTGGCTGAACACTTCCTGTTTTCTTAAATAACGCAACTAGCCGGCGAACGGTCCGGACACCTGGATGATGTCGTCCAGGATACCGAGCTGCAGACATAGCACACGCCCCTTGGGCATTTTGATCACAATAGCCATACATCAACACGATATCCACCTTTTCCGCAATAGGTAATCGGTCCATTTTAATACGGGTAATGCATCACGAAGTAAATACCGTCGGCACTGGCGAAATGTTACGTGATACCACGTACTTAAACGTTTGTGACTATTGCAGAGCCATCTATTACAAAGCAAAAAAGTGGTCCAACTAAAACATTCATATTTCTTTACGTACTACACGGATATGTAATAAAAATGGGGGTTCCTATTAAAAAAAACAAAAAAAAAAAAACAATTGATATCCGTTTGACCTACGGCAGCGCTATCTAGCGCGCCAACCATAGCGACATCTGGTTTCCTGGTTTCCCCCTTCAAGCTAGACGAATTTTGTTCTTTGTAGTTTTTTGGTTTGATGCTAATTTTGTGAGATATTTCGCCCCGCCACTCTTAGTGGATCCCCTGCATATTCTGAATGGTTATCTGCCACACAAGATCATTAGTTGCCCGTGTATTGTACAGTATTCGGAAGGGATGTAAAGGGATTTGCAGTTATCAATAAATTTAGTACAGATGTCATGAACGGGTGCATATTTGTCTTCTTATTTCCTTTGTATGCTGGTTGCTTTGTTATCAAATATTAGACAACTATCTAAAAACTGAAATCTCCTTTGTGACATTGTAGCGCGAAACAGGGCTTTACCAAATTTCTTCTAAATTTGTGTGAGCAGCCTTGTTCACGCCGCAGAGAGACTTCAATGGCAGCTGTTATCTGTACGATATTTGTAGTGTTATGGTAACTTTCCGAGTTTCCGATTGAAGAACGTTTTCTAGTGATTTCGTCGTTCGTGTAAGTGACAATGATGTCCAGGATTGTATCTGTCATTAATAATTGCCGTGCTTCGGTTGAACTAGAAATAGGCCTTGCTAGATAATTTGATCCTGGGAGATAAGTAACTAAATTTCTGGATCTAGTTCTTCCTCTTGTAGATGGTGTAGTTGCAGGCCACTTATAGCCATTCTTAGCTAGAAGGATGTTTAAGATGGAAGAACTACCATTTGTGTCACATCGTCACATCGTCCCCTCTCTTCCCGTATATCGCCTAATTCAAGATCTTCATCAGAATCTAGACCTCTAAATGAATCGTCTTCCTGGTCCAAGTCGTCCACAGCGGTATTATGTAAATGGTAATCTGTTATGAGTCGTTTACTCATTGTCACCGAAAAATAAAGTAAAATAACATAGGGCTGCATTGAAAGGAAACAGTTATAAGTTTCACACAACATGTATTTTAATATTGTATACTTACAAAGTGATTATTTTCAGTCTGTATAAATGAGCTACACATAACGCACAATGGGGTAATCAAGACTCCACTGTAGTGGAACAATCTTTAAAGCTTGACACTACCGCAACAACACTGCAAATGTTTGAGGTAACATCGCAAACTTGTAGGCAGTGTTACCAACCTAATATACACTAAGTGTAAATAAATTACAACAAACATACTCTTTGTAATACACAATAGGAATCACGCTGGGGTCCTTAGGATCCCAATGTGGGTTACGAAGGTTTGGTCCAAGTATTCGTCTAAGAAATTTTTTCTAGTGGATGATCATCTTTGTCATCTTTGTCTCCCTCTTTGCTTTTTCTTCGTTGTCTCAGCTACATTTAAAATCCGCGATTAAACTATCATACATATCCTTGTCGTCTTGGAAGAGATATACGGCTGAGTTTAAGACCGTCAATTATGGATAATTCTAGAACACTTTAGCACGTGCTGATTAATTACATTTATTAGATATTCGTTTACTTCCAGAAACTAATTTTCGAACGTTTTCTGGCTTATCTTCAGATGGTACATACAGAAGTTACATTTCCATTTCCATAGCTTGTGTTTGGTACTGATCCTGTTACAAGAGGATAGGAAAAACTTAAGCGTATGGCCATGAGTGGTATAAGGAATATTCTATAGAAAAACGATTTTCTTTGCGTAGGGCGGTAGTATGGACGCTACTTTGGTACTAAGGACAGTGTACTGAACTTTGCATGAGCATTCGCTTAACTTGCAGACTAATAATTTTAACTATTAGGAATAGCATGCTTATAAATTGGTTAGTATCTCCCAGTATGTGTGCCAAGAGCATGCCAATAATGCTCATTTTCCCTGGGCAGCAGGTCAGGTGTTGAAGTGTGGACACGTGGATGCAAAATGGTTACTCCATACTGACAGCCATAGTCAACTTGGTGGTGCAGTTGCTAAAGTATGTGACATGTTTGCAGGAAGACTGTTAGGCATAGAAAAAAAAAACAGAAACACCTAACACATTGAAGAGGTACCAATATCAAAGTATCGATACTTATATCAGTAACACTCTTTATGTACTATGCATACTGGATGGTTATAAAGTCTCTGGTCTCTTACAAAAATAATCGATCCATTTACATACCGTATCACACCATTATAATCCATTTGTGTGATACCGTGGGGCTATTACATTTTTCTCGATAATCAATAAGAATGTACTATGTAAGTACGTGCAGTTGTTGTTAGTGTGTGATTACTTGATTTTCGTATCTGCAGGTGGAACTGGAGTGAACCCAGAAGATTCTAAAGCCAACGTCAACAAGTGCCGAAGGAAACGCTGTCTACAAATCTTGCTTCGGGAGACCTCCTGTACCACAAGGGGTTCTTCAGCGAGAGAAGAAAGCGAAAGAATCTGACCGCATCAGCTCGTATATCAAACAAAAAGTTAGACACACTAAAATCAACGGTTGTGAAAGTTCTGCACTTCACATTTAGGAAAAAAGTGTACCGTAATCAGATGCTTCAAACCTTAGAGCAAAAAAATTTCGTAACTCGGGAAGCTAGATGCTACGATTTTATAGAAACTCCTGGAAGATAGGAGTGCTTCTCCTGTAAGGTTTGCAGGAGAGCTTTTGAGTAGTTTGGAAGATAGGAGAAGACATACCGGCAGAATTGAAGCATTGAAGAAGGGGTCTTGAGTCGTACATGGGTAGCTCTGTTGGTAGAGCACTTGCCCACGAAATTCAAAGGTCCCGAATTCGATTCTCGGTCCGACACACAGTTTTAATCAGGCCGGAAGTTTCAATACATTAGAGAGTCTATATGAAGATTCAACAATAGTTACTATTTCCGGTTCGAAAATGTGAAATTACAGCTTAATAAACGAATGTGTTCGATAAGGATCTAGGCTGTTAATTTATATATCTTATATACCGATGATCTGCTGATGAAATATAGTTAAAAATTAAAGTAGGGTCTTACATATCATTAAATACTCTATTACATTCCGCTTGGTTGTATAGGAATCAGAAGAGATCGTACAAAGAGCCAAAACATAGTATACATCAGTTTAACCATACCTGCAAATAACGCAAAGGTAATGATTTTCAACGAATCTACACTCCTGGAAATTGAAATAAGAACACCGTGAATTCATTGTCCCAGGAAGGGGAAACTTTATTGACACATTCCTGGGGTCAGATACATGATCACACTGACAGAACCACAGGCACATAGCCACAGGCAACAGAGTATGCACAATGTCGGCACTAGTACAGTGTATATCCACCTTTCGCAGCAATGCAGGCTGCTATTCTCCCATGCAGACGATCGTAGAGATGCTGGATGTAGTCCTGTGGAACGGCTTGCCATGCCATTTCCACCTGGCGCCTCAGTTGAACCAGCGTTCGTGCTGGACATGCAGACCGCGTGAGACGACGCTTCATCCAGTCCCAAACATGCTCAATGGGGGACAGATCCGGAGATCTTGCTGGCCAGGGTAGTTGACTTACACCTTCTAGAGCACGTTGGGTGGCACGGCATACATGCGAACGTGCATTGTCCTGTTGGAACAGCAAGTTTCCTTGCCGGTCTAGGAATGGTAGAACGATGGGTTGGATGACGGTTTGGATGTACCGTGCACTATTCAGTGTCCCCTCGACGATCACCAGAGGTGTACGGCCAGTGTAGGAGATCGCTCCCCACACCATGATGCCCGGTGTTGGCCCTGTGTGCCTCGGTCGTATGCAGTCCTGATTGTGGCGCTCACCTGCACGGCGCCAAACACGCATACGACCATCATTGGCACCAAGACAGAAGCGACTCTCATCGCTGAAGACGACACGTCTCCATTCGTCCCTCCATTCACGCCTCCAGCTGGGAAGTGGCGGTGCGGTCCGCTACGGCACTGCGTAGGATCCTACGGTCTTGGCGTGCATCCGTGCGTCGCTGCGGTCCGGTCCCAGGTCGACGGGCACGTGCATCTTCCGCCGACCACTGGCGACAACATCGATGTACTGTGGAGACCTCACGCCCCACGTGTTGAGCAATTCGGCGGTACGTCCACCCGGCCTCCCGCATGCCCACTACACGCCCTCGCTCAAAGTCCGTCAACTGCACATACGGTTCACGTCCACGCTGTCGCGGCATGCTACCAGTGTTAAAGACTGCGATGAAGCTCCGTATGTCACGGCAAACTGGCTGACACTGACGGCGGCGGTGCACAAATGCTGCGTAGCTAGCGCCATTCGACGGCCAACACCGCGGTTCCTGATGTGTCCGCTGTGTCGTGCGTGTGATCATTGCTTGTACAGCCCTCTCGCAGTGTCCGGAGCAAGTATGGTGGGTCTGACACACCGGTGTCAATGTGTTCTTTCTTCCATTTCCAGGAGTGTAGCAAAGGTGCAGTTATATTAGATAAAGCTCTCCCTGTCAATGTGAGCTGTTATCTTGCTGCTACATTATCTTCCAGAGATTGAAGTGGCTAATATTCGTAACTCTGGTATTGTGAAACCTTCATCCATCAAAAAAAATCACACATAAAATACTCACTATTATGGAAAGAGTGTAACTAAAGTCAGTCTAAAATAACTGCGAAAAATGCTCTCGATATTTGCTTCGAATAATTAACTAACTCGACTCTGAACATTTCTGATCATAGTGGCCATACACTTCTAAATTCTGAAAGTAGCGTGTGTTCCCTCACCAAGCCTGCACACAAGAATAGAGAAAAGGCCACAAAATATTGACTCACCCCACTGTGCCGTCGATGCTCCAAATTGAGGTTGATGATGATAATGATGACTTCATAGTACCACGACGTGGGATCTAGTGGTGGTGGTGGTGGTGGTGACTGGAGTTGTGGAGTGGACCAGCAGTAGAAAGTTCTAGTTAAAAAAATTCTTTTCTTCAAGGTATTTTTTTTCAGTCGTCGCTGTTCTGACTCTTCAGATGCAGGCCGCCACGAATTCCTATCCTGTGCCAATTTCTTCATCTCAGAGTAGCACTTTGAACCTACGTGTGCAGCTATTTTCTAGATGTATCGCAGTGTCTGTCTTCCTTTACATTATTACCCTCTAAAGCTCCCTCTAGTACCATGGAAAGTTATTCCTTGATATCTTAGCAGGGGTCCTGTCATCCTCTCCCTTCTTCCTGTTAGTGTTATCCATATATTCCTTCCTCGCATATTTTGTGGAGAACCTCATCATTCCTTATCTTATTGGTCCATCTAATTTTGGACATTCATCAGTAGCATCACATCTCAAATGCTTCGATTATTTCAGTTCCGGTTTTCCCACAGCCCTTGTCTCACTTCTCCAAATGTACATTCTCAGAAATTTATTCCTCAAATTAAGATGTGTGTTTGACATTAATAGACTTCTCTTGGCCTGCAATGCCCTTTTAGAGAGTGTCAGTCTACTTTTCATGTCCACCTTGATCCGTCCGTCACAGGTTATTTTGCTACCTAGGTAGCAGAATTCCTTCACTTCATCTACTTCATGATCACAAATCCTGATGTTGAAATGTTTCTCGCAGCCCCATTACTGTTACTTCTCATTACTTTCTCCTTTCTTCGATTAACTCTCGGTCCATATTCTGTACTCATTAGACTTCATTTCATTAAAAAAGTCCTGTAATTCGTCTTCACTTTCACTTAGGATAGCAATCCCATCAGCGAATCTTAACATGGTGTCCTTTCACGTGAATTTTTAATCCCACTTTTGAATCTTTCTTTTATTTCCCTCATATCTCCTTTGACGTCTATAGTGAACAGCTGATGCGGAAGACTTCATCCCTGTTTTACAACCTTCTTAATCCTTCCACTTCGTTCTTCGTTCTTAGCCTTCCATTCTTACCGTCTCCTCTTGATTCTTGTAAATAGTGTCTTACCTTTACCTTATCCCTATTTTTCTCAATAATTCCAATATCTTGCTCGATTTTGCACTCTCGAGGTTGACACGTTTCATGAACGTCTCTTGATCTTTCTTCATTTTGTTCCATTGCCAACCTCAAAGTCAGAACTGCTTCTCAGGTTCGTTTACCTTTCCTGAATCCAGTCAAATCCTCAAATTTATTTCCTATTCTTCTGTGTATTGCTCTCGTCGACAACTTGGATGTATGACCTGTTAACCTGTGCGGTAATTCTCGCACTTGTCGGCTGTTACATTCTTGCGAATTGTGTTTATGAAGTTTTTCCGAAACTCTGATGGTATATGCCAGTCTGATGCATTCCACACCAATGTGAATAATCGTGTTTTTGGTACTTTCTAACATGATTTTAGAAATTCTCATGGAATGTTATCTACCCCTTGTACCTTATTTTATTTTAAGTCTACCAAATGTCTGCTAAGTAGGATTCTCCTACTCGATCTCCTACCTCTCCCTATCAAGGCCGTTACTGAGATGCAATAGGAGCTTAAATGGGGGTCAGTGGCCTGTGTGGCACCGTAAACTACGGTCACTGGAGAGTTCCGGCATCAACAATTCTCAGCCATGAAAGCAGTGCCCTCTGGTGGCGACGAGTGCTGCTGCCTCCACAACTGTCGAAAGCTGATGTAAGGCAGCGCGTCATCGACGACGGACGACAAGAGGCAGCCCTCACCGCATTGTTTCCCCCCAGGGCGGCAGCTTGTAGTGTAAGAGACAGCCAAAACTAATCGCACCCGCGATGTGAATGAAGAGAATTATGTGCTTGTTCTGAGTGTTGGACAGTAATAAAGGAGCACGCGCGGCCCAGATGGGTAGCGACGGTGTAGCAGGCCAGCTAGTTGGCCCTGACTCGAACCCATCACTCACCAGGAAGTCGACCATCAGCAGGAGGAAGTCATCCAGCAGGTGGCCACACAATACGGAGGTGCCACGGTGACTGCATACCAACTTAACCCAGGCTGAGGCCTCCAGGTAATGGTAGTAGAGTACGTTAGCAGTGGCTGGTTGCTTCATCTTCGATTCAAACGGCCTTCTTCTAGTGGTTGTCTGGTTGTCGGCTGATGTTGACTGCATCCCAGGGCATACATCTGGATACTGCTGAGAACAACGAGAGTAAGAGTCTAATGTGGCTGGTGTATAAGTGAGCCGACAGTGGCAGCACTCTCAGCACTGAAAGTCATGGAGCGAAGCAGTCAGGTAGACTCTGTATCCCTCGATAACCTACAATAATTTCATTCAGTACCGCATCAATGCTTCTTATCAAAAGTACGATCGTACGATGTACAAAGCGAAATTTGTGACTGGAGTGAAGATTTCTTGATAGGAAGGGCATAGCAAATTGTCTCGACTGAAGAGTCATTAATAGCTGTAGATCTTCAGGCTGTGCCCCAGGTAAGTATTTTGAATCCCTAGCTGCTAATGATGCACATAAATGATTTTGCAGAAAAAATTAATAATAACCTCAGACCTTTCGCGACACCGCTGTTATCTATGACGAAGTACTGCCTGAAAGACGAGATGCAAACATTTTTTCAGATCTCAATAACGATTAAGAACAGTGCAAAAATAGGCAACTTCTACTCAAGGTTGATAAACTAAAAGAAACTCAAAGCTGTGAGCTCCACAACAAAAAAAAAAGTATGGGAGATAAGGGACGTTGCGGCAAAAAAGAGTTATTAATTTTTAATTCTTCTTTACTGTAAACTGTTAAATCTGATAGTGGTAGTTAGAAAGTACTTACTTTTATACACAGAAATCACAAATACAATGTCCGATTAGACCATTAGAATGGCCACAATAAAGTACAGAGGAAAGGTCGCCACATTTTACAGTTCACCCCACCAATGAGGTGCATTGCAACGTACCAAAATTTTATTGAAAAGAGCCTACTCGGTTTCAAATATCTGACGTGACAGACGTATCTTAATTGGATCCACAGTATGCACACCCATAGAATGGATCATTATTCGCACTTGACCAATGAGACCACAATTTGCAATTAGTACAGAGTATCTATTCCTCTCACCTTCTATAAACATCACCACAGATCAAACAATAATTTTCTTCTTCTTCTTCGGAAGATGGATGAAACTGCAATTTTCTTTTGCTGCTGTTTGTTGCTTCCTTAGCTCCTTTTTTTCCTTTTCCCTTTTTCGGTGCCACCTTGTAATTTATCTCCTCCGTTTCTTTTCCTAGAGCCTGTGTTCTGTGAATGTTTGTTATGATAGCACACTTCCTCTTAATTCTTCCATGGTTGCTCCCTTTCCTTGGTACAACTGGACGGGAAGGACAAATACGCTCAGGAGAAAAACGTTTCTCTGCTGAAGCACCTGAAACAGAATTAACACAGTTCGCCACATTCTCGGAGTTCACCAGAGGATCTGAAAGTTTTCTTGTGGAACTGGCCCATCGGTTACGAAATATGCAGAAAATTCACTTTCTTGGAATTTTTATGGGTCAAATGGGAATATGCCAGTTGCTGAGAATCCTGATGTTTCCTGGTATTCAAGTGCTGAGAATTCCTTTGTTTATAATGGAAGCCAAATCATTTATCGTTAGTGTCTTTCCAGGATTTCCTTTCAACCAGGCATCGCTTTCCCTGGAGCACATCCTCTTGAAAAAACCATAAACGCTTACATCAACGGACTGTATTTTGTGAGAACAGTGGGGAAGAAATGAGAGAAGCACTAAACCACTATTCTTACATTAATTAATAGTTTCTATATTGAAATGGAATGAATGGTTATTCAGCAGTAGTAGAACAGGATCTCCTTTTGTTGGTCTGGTTTCCCTAATCAAATGGTCGAGATTTGTTACAAAAAGACGGCTTCACCATCCATCCAGATTCTGTGGTAACACCTATGCATCCAATGGGCCCATCATGGATAAAATGGTCTTTAAATTTTTTTCTTCGAAAAATAATCATAGGTGAAATGAATGTCCCTTTTGCACATACACTAGCTGCTACTGTTACCAATTCTCCCCGTTTAGCACAGTTCACAATTGTAACTCGTTTCACACCTTTGTTCGCAAGTATTCTATTTGGCTTCAACACTGTAGCTACTTCCCTTTCATAAATGTTCCAAATTCAGGACGAGGTTGCCGAGAATATACATCTCATAACTTTTGAAGAAACTCTCCATAATTTTTTTCTATTAAATGCTGTCATTCTTCGTAGACTTGTGCTTTCAGATTGTGTGATGAAAAGATCATTACTTCTCTCCAAAAATCGTGAAAGCAAGTCAGACCCAGCTCTTTTCTTTTGTGCCCAAAGTGCTGTAATTTGAAGTTAAAGTATTTTGCACAAAGAACCCCAGTTTTCATACTTCCTCTATGATTAACATGAACATAATTTCATTGGATCTCACGATATAATTTACGAGTATTTTTTCCTGGCTGTCTGGAAAAATTTCACCCACAAGTAATGTTTCCATTTATTTCCTTTCTGTTTTTGATGATGAATCGACTAAGGGTACAGTAAAAAATATTACATTATTTTGCAGTTTCTCTATTAGAATTATCATATTTCCTCCATTTTCCAGAAACAAAGGGGCTGCTCTCTGCAGCACTTCAAAAAGTGTCGAACCTTTTTCTGTTTCACGTTGTTAATGACACATTTTCTTTACCTGAAGGTAAAAATTTAGACTGAATAAACGCAAAATACAAGAACAACCAAAAGAAAGGCATTTCATTATCCAACAGTAATAAAAATTCGACCTAACCAAGAGCGGGCTAAGTTGCAACACGCCCCTATTCGAAACGCCATATACATTGCAAGTAAACACACAAAGACTTTAAACTAAAATAAGCTACTACGTTGTTAAGCTACAAAAGGTAGCTTTTTATCACTTGTGAAATCTAATTTCTGTCACCAAACGTGTTATTACATATATAAAACGTTTTTGAAGTGTAAAATGTTACTCATCAATGACGATTTCGATCAAAGAAAGAGAACAGAAAGAAACATCTCTGGTTCTGATTCTGACCATCACAGTGAGGATACTACGCAGTTGGAAGTTCCTCCACACGATGACAGCACCTGACGGGACACTTCATGTTGCAATTAACCCCTCTTATAACATGCCCTCTCTCTCTATTATTCTAGCACTATAATGAGCAGTGTCATATTATCGATTGCACTAGGTTATCATCAAGCCGTCATACGGCTGTTGTGAAAGACATGAACTATGCGTTGCACGTATACAACTCTGGAGAGAGTAAGAGAGGAGGATAGTCAGAGAGCTCTGGAAATAACTGTGACCACCGTCAGAGAGCGTGCCACTGCAGAGGGCAGTGTGTGGACTCACCGGCTGGAGGCGCGGCGCGGGGAGCCTTTTACGTTGGCAGCAGCGCCACAGCCGTAGATTACGGTGCATGGATTTGCAATGCTACCACCCTGAATGGTGAAGGTTGGAGCTGGTGGTCGACTATGTTGTGTAAGCAAACGGTAGGTTAACTTTGGGAAACTTCAAACGCGTTAAGAAGATCGAAAGTAAGGGTATAAATGATAGGTCACACTAGTAGGAAGTGTTTATGTTCGACAACATAATAGATGACTATTACGGACGTATCCCCTCACTAGTGTAACCTATTCACGAAAGAACTGGCGTGCTTGTCCTAATAATAATTAAAACTAGTCGTAAGACGAGCTATTCCGAACTTTGGATGTTGTTCACAAAAAAAAGGAAAAAAGGTTCAAATGGCTATGAGCACTATGGGACTTAACAGCTGAGGCCATCAGTCCCCTAAGACTTAGAACTACTTAAACCTAACTAACCTAAGGACATCACACACATCCATGCCCGAGGCAGGATTCGAAGCTGCGACCGTAGCAGTCACGAGGTTCCATACTGAAGCCCCTAGAACCGCTCGGCCACTCCAGCCGGCATTTCACTAAAACACCTCGTCGATTTTAAGACCAGGTACAGACGATACTAGAACTGTAGAGAAATTGACCACCCAAAAGGGGAGGGGACATAAACCATTTCTTTTTTTGTTATATGGGTAGAGACTAAATGCAGTATGTATTTGCATACGAAAATCCTGACTGGGCATAAGCCTGTTGATAACATAAGTCCATATTGAACATTCCGCAGTTTATTAACAGAAAACGTTTTTTAAGCTAATTGGTTTAAAAATTTTATCAAAATGTATTTTTTTAAAGCGGCTAAATCAGTTTATTATATTTTTATATTTAATGAAACTGCAGTTTGTTCCACGTAACTTGAAGTGAAACTTAGAAGTTTATCATGCAGCGCGCAAGGTTTGTCGTTGGTGCCCTTTGTAATGTATCACATTAAATTCTTTAAAATGTATGTTCACTGACAGTGATGTGGTAGAGCCTTGTATAACAGCTCAACAGTGTCAAATAAAGTGTTCAATAGTGTTTCTTTGACAACCAGTACGTTCCATTTCCTAAAATCCCCCCGTCTTCAGAACTCATATCACAATTAGAATCAGCCAGCTAATACAAATACCTCCCAATCTGCAAGGATATGAAACGGAACAGTCGTGTAGTCTCAGTTACTGCAATGCAGCTACCACGTTACGATTCACTGATAGAATACTATGGAAATATGATCTGAAAAAGAGACAGCCTTAAAACGCTCGAACGACATATCCTAGAATACTGGTCGAGTGTATGGACGTGTGGGACTCATACAAAGAGGATTAACAGGCATACTGAGCGGATACAAATAATGTAGTGCGATAGGTCACATGTTTTTTCGACCAATGGGAGAATGTCACAAAGGCTCTAAAAGAAGTGAATAGCAGCACGTGAAGATAGATGCAGATTACCCTGTGAATCCCTGCTCTGAAATATTCTAAAACCAACTTTAAGTGATGAACCTAATAATATATTACAGCCCCCTATGTATCACTCCTGTAGGGACTGTGAGGACAAGATCGGACTAATTACGGTACACAATCCATATGTAGATAGAACGAGATAAGGCTCTAGTAACTGATAGAGTGGGGTGTACTCCCTATCCCTATCATGGACTTCACAGTGGTCTACGGGGCGTAGTTGTAGAGGTAGATGTAGATCCCAAGCCCGTATTCATAGCAGGGTGCAGTGGACGGGCATCACTGTTGGCAATGACGACTTCATTTGCCACAGGTTTTTTTTGTCAGGTTAGCTGCTTTAGAAGCTGTGAAGCGTCACGACATAGGCTTTCTGAGTCGCTATCTGGAGTATTGTGCACCATCAGCGTTCTGAATATGCTCTCTTGTTCTTTAGCGCTTTGTCATCTGACTGACGTTCTACTGCCAAATTGATGCAGGAGCAGTTCGTCAACTCCAGTGAAGCTGTAGACAAAAAACGGGAGAGGGTGGCAGAAACAACTGAATCAGGCGTGTTCACCTAGTTGTTACAAATATTACAGTAGAAGCAGGTCCAACTGGTGACATGTGTGCCAATCTTGTATTAAGTGTTGTTTCAGTTATGAAGGAAATGTAACGACGAATAATATGATGGAAAACGAAACTGAAAGAGGGGTAAGCACAATAGGAACGAAAATAGAAAATCGTTCAATGGATTGAAAATAAGAGCCAACCAGTTGCAAAATACATGTTGATCAAACATTGACTATAGTTTCGACAGTTATAAAACTGTAATCTTCAGAATCTATTGTATGCAGAAATATTGTCTAGAACGAAATTTTCACTCTGCAGCGGAGTGTGCGTTCATATGGAAGGTAGGAGACCAAATATTGACGGAAGTAAAACTGTGGGGACGGGGCGTCAGTCGTGCTTGGGTGTCTCAGATAGTAGAGCACTTGCAGGCGAAAGGCAAAGGTCCAGAGTTCGAGTTTCGATCCGGCACACAGTTTTAATCTGCCAGGAAGTTTCACCTATTATCTAGGTGCGATGTGGGAGTCGTTGTCTGCATAATACATGAGTTTTAAGACGAAGTCCTCCAATAGAAAGCTATTACTATCAAACCATTTATATTGAATAATGAACAAGTGGACTGGACAGAATCAAGGAATCCCACATTGAATCCTGATAACATGTGATACTACGTACAATACCTTCTGAAGAAGACAGCTTTAAAACTGGTTGGCTGTTATTTGCAATTCATTGAATCTTTTGCATGCACAGTTGCTAAAACGCAACCATGTATAAAATGTTCAAAACCTGGAAACAGAAAACATTCAGATCGAGTTGAAAACCGGAAAGCAAACGGGACTTCAAACTAACCAAAGCTAACTATAACCAAAAACTTGCTGCATTACGTACAATTGAAGACAGAAAACAAAATTATAATACCTTTAAAATAACAGTCGGAGAATATAGTTAAGAAGAGTGCCGCCAATGCTGTGGAACAGTTACAAGAAACATACTGAGCAAGCTAAACTGTAGGAAATAGCCTAAGAAAGGTTGCCAAGAAATATGAAGAAACCTGAAGCACGATAGAGGCCGTACACCAACGAACTACGATGGTAGAGCATTAAATACTAACATGAATCAGCTAGTACAATCCTGAACCAGAAATTTTAAAAGAGAAGTCTCACGTCCAAGGAATTCATACGTGAACAACAGTGAAATATACCAGTACACAGGAATGTGAGGAGGAAAGCTGAGGCAGCCTGTAGTCTAATGAAATAGGGTGTAGTGTGTGAGAAACAAATCCCAAACTTCAGAAGATTTAATTCAAAAATTTATGCAAAAAATTACTTCACGTGAAACAGAAGTAAATTTGATGAGAGAGTTTATGTGGAGTCTGAGGTAAAGCAGTGGATGTGTTCCAACCTACTTCAGAAGGTGATTAATAAATCGTTGTGTGAAGCAACGACGGTTTCAGGATTTCAGAACGGAGGAGGAATATGCTAAAGGGAGATCAAGGGGTGGTTAGTGGGGGACCATGGGTAACCGCAGACTGTTTTCATGGCAGGGCAAAGTGGGCAGAAGCAAGCATCAGCTGCAGTAGTGCAATGTAAATGCGTATAAATTACATGACTGAATCACCTAGGTACAGTAATAACTGATCACAAGGAGGGCTGGGTTAAAAACTGACCGAGGAAGAGCTATCCATGGAAGACACAATCGAAAAGAGGGAAAAGAAGAAGAGAGGGCAAGAGATCATAACGTCAACCGAGAGGAAAACTGGGCAACACGTTTGTGAATGTGCGCACACACATCATGAACAACGTAACGATTGCTACGACTCTAGGTGTCGACATGGGAGTGACAGTCAGAAGGGTTGGCCCTCCAATGAGATTGACGTCATGCGCATGTGCAGACAGCGTGCAGGAGAGTAGCGAAAGTTAACACAAGCCATTGTGATCTCACCCAAGACACCACGGAACTGAATATTAAGCGGATGGAGTTAGACATACAGCAATAAATGATGCGACCTGTTAGATGCAGAGTCATTCCAAATCAATAAAGGAAGAGGTTAGGAGAGTGTTAATTAGATCATCAAATAACCCTGAAGAAATTACAGAAGCAGAAAGCTTCGATGAAGTAAGAGAGGAGGAGTGAGAGGACGTGGGAAGACAAGGAATGTGACGCAGAAGAGGAAGAAGTTGATACAGTGTTCAGGTTAATAGAGAATTGTGATTGGTGTGAGGAGAAAGGAATTTTTAAAATACAATGAAGGGATCCGATAGAACGTGAAAATGGACGTTATTCGCAACATGTTCAGACTTAGCTGAAGCTATGAATGAGAAGGGTGAGTGGATTATAGAGTCAGTCACGTCTCGGAAAACGCAGCAGTGAACTTATCTAAGCAAAGCATCAAGAAACTGTTAGAATTTCCTTGTACTCTGGGTAGTTCTTTAGTGGATACAGGAGCGAGGAACAGAATTCAGATAATAATTTATTCAACATCTAATATCAGATAGTATAAGTAGTACACAGCTTTGTTACTATAGTTTCAGGGTCGGTTCCTAACAGGAGATTTCAACATAGAAATATATATAGACACAAAAGGTTTATAAATCACTCTCTCTTCAATACTATGTCTATTGAGAAGATGTCGAGCCCTGGTCACTACGAAAGTCTGTAAATGTCAGTCAATTGACAAACACACAAAATGGACTCAGTACATAAATATTAGAACTTAAGTATTCCCCCCGGGGAAGCTCCAGAGAGTGGATGCTTGCATCTCATTGGCAGCGGTATAAACGTTTGTGGCAACGCCTCCGCGTTGCCGTGGCGGCTGTAGGAGTAACTGGGAGCGCACTTACTCGAAAGTGCGGCCGACCGGATAGCGGCCAGTACCGCAAAATCGCTGGATAAAGTGAAATAAACCGTCAAGGAAGGAATTTCAATGATGTACACGCATAGCGAGATGGAAGAATGTTCCTTAAGCTTGGAGTACATTCGCAACATGTTCAGACTTAGCTGAAGGTATGAATGAGAAGGGTGAGTGGATTATAGAGTCAGTCACGTCTCGGAAAACGCAGCAGTGAACTTATCTAAGCAAAGCATCAAGAAACTGTTATAATTTCCTTGTACTCTGTTGTAAACATGTTGTAAAATTTACGACAGCAGGTGGTACCAATTCGTCGTTCCCGCAAATGTGGTATCGGCATCATAGAATGTGAAACAGGTCATTTTGTATTTATCTTGTGTGTGAAATAACACTGGAGACCTTATAATTGCAATTAACTATTGTATAAACTATAAATTACCACGTTCTTTGAATAACATATGGGATCTCGAGATGTACAACTCATTGCTAGAAAAAATGGATCAAATGGCACTGAACGCTCTGGGACTTAATATCTGAGGTCATCAGTCGCGTAGACTTAGGTCTACCTAAACCTAAGTAACCTAAGGACATCACACACATCCATGCCCGAGGCAGGATTCGATCCTGTGACCGTAGGCAGCAGCAGCGCGGTTCCGGACTGAAGCGCATAGAACTGCTCGGACACAACGGCCGGCTTGAATGTTACAGATCATTTGAAATGAACAATGAAATACTAGGTGATGCTGTAACATGGCACTACCCTAACTACCCTAATCTGAGTCTACACTTTGCCTTGCATCGGACGCTATTGATCATGGGATAATATGCCGTTTATTTCAAGATATAGAAGGTAGTATGGAGAACAACAAAGAGCAATATAATTCACCAGCCACAGTATGACGAGCTGTAAAAAGATTTTTAGTGCTAGTGAAGAGAAAGGTATAGAAATTACTCGAGGCCTAAAATTTTATGTCGTACTTCCGAGGACATCACATCATAAAGAATTTTAGTGCTAGTGAAAAGAAAGGTTTAGAAATTATTCGATGTCAAAAATTTTATGTGGTATTTATGAGGACATCACGTCATAATGATCGCTGAGCACAAAGCATTGATATACTTGCAGGAATATAAACTGTTACATGTTAGATTGATCGAGTGGTGGCTCTTTCTGCAGCAATTCGATATCGAATTAGATTCGTAAAAGGGAGAACACAACATAATATCTTATTCACTTTCAGAATACCTATAGACTCAAAACAGTAAGATAATATACTTTGTCCCACAGGAAAATTCAAAATTATGTGTGTTAAGGGGATTCAGAAATATGTGTAAGTAATTATAGCAGTTTCAAGGGAAGGACAAACATTTGACAGGGATATGAGTTTCAATTCAGCAAGAAGACAATAAACTATTGAAACACTACATTATTCGTAGATGAGTCCTCTTTAGGACACGGAACAGAAATATTCTGACGTGAGGGTTTGTTGGTGCAGAAAATTTGTAGATAAGTTAACTGAGTGCACGAATATGAATCGTAGTCGTTTTGGTTTGCAGGAATGTTTTGAAAAAATGAGGGAATCCTCACCTTTAAGAATTAAGAATACGAGGAAGAGCACGATACAGTTATTAACAATTGTAATAGATATCAGAAAGTTAAAGCATTGAATTAAACCGTTCAGGGAAACATTCAGATTACTCTAGCACATGAAGCATTAGAACTAGTAGTTATTAATCGTGGTAGTTCTTCCTAGAACCATAAAAGGCGAGCCGTAGATTTGTGCTGTGTTTGACTTATTCACCAGGTTCATAAAATCGTACTGAATAGACAGGGCTAATGAAAGCACAGTCGTAACCAAAATTGACTGATTTGAAGAACAACTAGTCACAGCTAAAGTTATACCGTCTAACAATGTTCAATGATTGACATCACAAAATGGAAGTTAGAGTCTCGTTATCAAAATATTACATACTCGTACAACAACCTACCACCCGATGAGTAATTCATCTAATTGCTGTGTAGGAGAGATATTACACCTAGCCATAATTATTGTTTGGATGCACACAGTCTGAGGAATGTGTGTCTAGTTGTTTGAAACATTCATCTGCATAGCTCATAAAAATACTGATGAGCCACAATACTTTATGATAAAGGGAGAACTATAAGTCGATTTAGTCTAAAAGAACGTGAATTTACCTTCACAAAGAAGAATTCGAATCAGAGATTTGAGGGTAGCTATCAGAGAAAAATGTGAGCGGAATTCGGCATGGAATACAAAGAGTGTACGATGGGGTAACAGGACATACACAGTTTCAAACTGGAGAATGATTTCTGGTCTGAAATCATAAGAAGTCCAGGGAGAATGTTGGAAATATTTCGAAATTTTCCGATTTGTTTGAAATGCCATTATAGCAGCCACTGGAAAATATACATGAACTAACAAAACCGAATCAGACGAGATTTACGCCACTAGAAATGTCACTGACATAAGGAAATACAATGGAAGAAGTGACTAAGGGCGAGACTATTTATCTGGAGAATTTATTTGGAAAGAAGAGTTTATATGTTATCATGCCATTTTGTTGTAGTCAGTTTGTTCTGCCGGTTTACTTTAATCAATACAGTAATATTTACACCACAGAATGAATTAAGTCCTATGGGATTGGAGCCAGCGTCGCACTTAAAACAGTCAAATGTCGAACGTTAGAGATCATTGGGAAAAACCGAAAGTAATTGTTGAAGATGAAGAACTTCTTAGTGAGCTGAAGAGGTACATGCAACAGAGGGTAGAATGTTGACAAACAACGAGGCGTGGCCTGCCGAAACAGTGAGTAACTGAAATCTGTTACGTCACGCAATGTTTATAAACAATGTAGTAGGCAGTTGCCATGTGTTGTGTAAACCGTTCCATCTTTCGTTGCGATACTTAATATATACACAAGTGAGGGTGTGAGTTTACATGTTTCAGTTCAGCAATGTAATTGTATTATGTATGTATCCATGAAACGATCCGAAATTATAATAATAGTCAACTATTGTAACAATTTGGAAGGTATATTTTCCTCCCATTCATCACCAAACAGCTTATTCCGAGTCTAATATTTAGCAGGAATGTATATTGAATTTTAATTTAGCCAATCATCTTAATTTCTTTCTTTCCTTCCTTCATGTCTTAATCCAAAGGAAGTTATAAGGAAAAAGTTGTATGAATCTGTATACTGTTTTGTCAATGCAATTATGTATAACGTCTTTACGATCTGAAGCTTTGGACCTGTAGGGAATGTTTGATCCATTGCAACTGTGAGGCCGGAAGTGACACGTGAAAGATACAATCTAACTTGAGGTTTAGAAATTTTAATACGGGCAGATATGGCATTTCTGATTATTTGCAGACAACGAGGCACAAATTTCAAGTTATTTAGCAAAACATTTGTTTTACAGAGAGCCACAAATCTTCGTCGTCGTTGAAAGCAAAGAGGTATGAGACAACAGAGGCGTTGAATGGGCACGTAGGACACAGTAACACCATGAGGAGACTAGAAGATCTAAGAACGATCTAGAAAACGATAGCAGCTTTTCGAAACTTTCCCAGAAGAGAAATAATTCGTGCAGCACAACACAGGACAGCCGAAGACGTAGGTAGCTTAAGACACTAAAACAAAAAGTGGCATCAAACTAGAAGTAATCTCGTTAAGAGTAGGCAGACATATTGTCGTTTCTCCTGGCACAATGCCAAGCTGTTTTCTGTGTTGTTTCGGACAGAAGGGAGACTGTGATTTTATCCGTTCTCTGGACTATGTTGTGAGCTGAGATTGAGTACTATTGTTTGTGGATTGAACTGGGGACCATTTTCAAAAGTTAGTTTAATCAGGGAAAGGGTCAGTGCTTATAATATTTGAAAGTGATTACAAAAGATAGTGACAGCTCCACACATAAACACATAATTGTACAGTCGTCATTGTTGAGAGTGCACAACTGTGAGTGTAGTTTCCCCGGCCAGCATAATGCATTCCCGTATCCTACTTTCAAGCAGCTCCAAAATACTACATTCTATGGCCAGGTTATAAGTCAGAGCAGCAGCAGAAATAAATTTTTGTACTTTCTTATTTAGGTTCACTATTGACAAGTTAGCAAACATCATGTTGCGATGGTCCAGAAAAAGTCAAAACCAGATTCAGCGCACCGGGATTAAAGAGCATCCAACTCGTCACATTTGACGCCAGGTGTGACATTTGATTATTGTAGAGATTTCTATACTGGCAAAATCTTTGGCTCGCACTGTGTGAAAACAGAATTTTAAGAGAGTTACATATACGATGTATTAATTAGAGGGAACTATATGTTCCAGAGAGATATTAATTCACAATTTTCATTTATGATTATGGGTGCAGGCCGAATCAACTTTGTGTTTCCTGTTCAACAGACACATGTGTTAACCTCTGCACCACTGTGACAAAGTGGCTAACACAGGTGCAGGGGTAGGCGATATATTAAGCATTTAGAATTGTGTGTTCCAGTTACTTGGGTTTCAAGCCCGGTCTTGGTAAAATTTTTATTTCATTGCTTCGGTCAGGTTTGAACTTAAAAATGCCTGTATAACATACAATTTCATGTGATTAACATAGCACATACGCCTGAAGTACAGGCAGGATTATCCGAATTTTCCTCAATGCTAACTTGTTATTCCAGTGCTGGAAAGATTCTGCAATACCGATATAAGTACGAAGGGGAATATCAGTATGGGCTGAGGCATGAATTGTGGACTAGAATAAGTCGCTACTTCAATAATCAATTATTGTAGAGTAATGAAAATTTGGGGAATATATTAGTCTAGGTTACGTATAATAGTAATCCAAACTGCTAGATCATACGTTAATATTAGCACGAAACTGCAAATGTGAAACGCTGGTACACATAATAACAGGTGTAACTGTCAGAATACTGAATGCAAGTACGCAGACGTGCATGTACTGCGTTGTAAAGTTGTCGGATGTCAGTTTGTGCGGTTAAGTTCCAAGCCCGCTGTACTTGTTCGGTCAACCCAGGAACAGTAAATGCTGCTTGTGGATGAAGCTAGAGTTGTCGTCTGATTATGTTCCACATGTACTCGATTGGAGAAAGATCTGGGAATTGGGCAGGCCAAGGCAACGTCTCGACTCTCTTTAGAGCTTGTTGTGTTACGAGACCGCAATACGGGCGAGAGTTATCCTGTTGGAAGACACTCTCTGGAATTCTGTTGATGAATGGCTGCACAAAAGATCATATAACCAGGCTGAAGTACAATTTTGCAATCATGACGAGTGGGATAGCAACGAGAGTGCTTCCGATTTCATAAGAAATCGCACCCCACGCCAGGAGCAGGTCCAGTGTATCTAGCACGGAGACAAGTTGTGTGTAGGTCCTTAAGTGGCCTCCTCCTAACTTACACTTAGCCATCACTGGCAATGAGACAAAATCAGTGCTGATCAGAAAACACAACCAATCTCCACCCTGCCCTCCAACAATCTCTCGCTTGACACCACTGAAGTTGCAAATGGTGGTGGTTTGGGGTCAGTGGCACGCACGCTACTGAGCGTGTGCGTCGGAGCTGTCCTTGAAGTAACCTGTTCTAACAGTTTGTTATGTCACTACGATGGCACCTACTGATCAAATTGCTACTGCAGAAGCGGTATGGTGCGTCAGAGCCATACGCCGAACGCGATGGTTTTCCCTCTCCATAGTGGCAAGTGGCAAGTCCGGAACTCTGTGGCCTTACGCGTTACGTTCTAGTGACCACCACTGCCAGCAATCATGAACTGTGGCAACATCGCTGCCTAGTCTTTCTGCAATATCACAGAAGGAACAGTCTCATATCCTCATTATTCGACGTAGTTCAAACTCAGTGAGGTGTTGATAACAGCGTCTTTTTCGCCTTAAAGGCATTCTTGACTAACAACTCACCACGTTCAGCCTCATAGGTAACTAACGCTCACAACCGTTACAGCTAGTGTTTAAAGCTACTAGTGCCACGCTTATGCGACAGGTACAAAATTTGAATAGATATAAATATACTACTGGCCATTAAAATTGCTACACCACGAAGATAACGTGCTACAGACGCGAAATTTAACCGTCAGGAAGAACATGCTGTGATATGCAAATGATTATCTTTTCTGAGCATTCACACAAGGTTGGCGCCGGTGACGACACATACAACGTGCTGACATGAGGAAAGTTTCCAACTGATTTCTCATACACAAACAGCAGTTGACCGGCGTTGCCTGGCGAAACATTGCTGTAATGCGTCGTGTACGGAGGAGAAATGCGTACCATCGTGTTTCCGACTTTGATAAAGATCGGATTGTAGCTTATCGCGATTGGGGTTTATCGTATTGCGACATTGCAGCTCGCGTTGATCAAGATGCAATCATTGTTAGAGGAATATGGAATCGGTGCGTTCAGGAGGGTAATACGGAACGCCGTGCTGGATGCCAACGGTCTAGTATCACTAGCAGTCGAGATGACAGGCATCTTATCCGCATGGCTGTAACGGATCGTGCAGCCACGTCTCGATCCCTGAGTCAACAGATGGGGACGTTTGCAAGACGACAACCATCTGCACGAACAGTTCGACGACGTTGGAAGCAGCACGGACTAACAGCTCGGAGACCAAGACTGCGGTTATCCTTGACGCTACATCACAGACAAGAGCACCCGCAATGGTGTACTCAATGACGAAAGTGCACGAATGGCAAAACGTCATTTTTTCGGATGAATCCAGCTTCTGTTTACAGCATCATGATGGTCACATCCGTGTTTGGCGACATCATGGTGAACGCACATTGGAAGCGTGTATTCGTCATCGCCATATTGGCGTATCACCCTGCTTGATGGTATGGGGTGCCATTGGTTACACGTCTCGGTCACCTCTTGTTCGCATTGACGGCACTTTGAACAGTGGACGTTACATTTTAGATGTTAAAACCTGTGGCTCTACCCTTCATTCGATCCCTGCGAAAAACTAATTTCAGCAGGATAATGCACGACCGCATGTTGCAGGTCCTGTATGGGCCTTTTTGGATACAGAAAATGTTCGACTGCTGCCTTGGCCAGCACGTTCTCCAGATCTCTCACCTATTGAAATCATCTGGTGGCCGAGCAACTGAGTCGTCACAATACACCATTCACTACTCTCGATGAACTGTGGTATCGTGTTGAAGCTGCATGGGCAGCTGTACCTGTACACGTCGTCCAAGCTCTGTTTGACTCAATTCCCAGGCGTATCAAGGCCGTTATCACGGCCAGAGTTGGTTATTATAGATTCAAATGCTTCAAATGGCTCTGAGCACTATGCAACTCAGCTGCTGTGGTCATCAGTCCCCTAGAACTTAGAACTACTTAAACCTAACTAACTTAAGGACATCACACACATCCATGCCCGAGGCAGAATTCGAACCTGCGACCGTAGCAGTCGCACGTTTATTATAGGTACTGATTTCTCAGGATCTATGACCCTACTTGCGTGAAAATGTAATCACATGTCAGTTCTAGTATAATATATTTGTCCAATAACTACCCATGTATCATTTGCATTTCTTCTGGTGCAGCAATTTTAATGGTCAGTTGTGTGTCAGATGCAGAAATACGCCTACCAACTTTAGTTTAAGACACAAAACTCATCCTTAACGTTGCGGTTATTTTTTCCATCAAGACTGTGTTAAGAGTAGCGCCCGGGTAAAGCAGTGGCTTGCTCATCTGCCTAGTGACCATCCTTGCTGAATTAGAATCCTAGCCTTGGTACAAATTCTAATTCATTCTTTAACCCTGTATTCTTCATCATAGATAAATGTTAAGACTTAACATGTCCCTGGAACCTATATTTTCATACCAATAACACACGAGGTCTGTTAAAAAAATTCCGTAACTTTGGCCACAATATTTTTCTGCGGTTACCTTTATCGTGCAGTGCATGTTGTTCTTCGAAATAGTCTCCTCCACAAATGATACACCGCTCCCAACACCGTTTCCACTTTCGCAAGCAATCTTGGTACGCCTCATACTGAATTGTGTGAAGCGCCGTCTGTGAATTTTCTTTTTTCTCGTCTATCGTTGCAGATATTTGTCCTTTCAAGGGGGATTTCAATTTTCTAAATAAAAGCAAGTTTCTACGGGGCATGTCTGGAGAATACGGGGTATGAGACATCATAGTGATGTTCGTTTTTTGTGCAAAAGTCACGCGCCAACAAGAACGAATGTGTTGGTGCTTTATCGTGATGCAAGAGTCATCAATTGTCTCACCACATTTCAGGACGTTTCCTTCTCATATTTCTCGTAGTCGTCGCAGTATGTCCCGATAGTACCATCGAGTAACAGTTTGTCCCTGTGGCATGTATTCTTGATGAACTAATCCTTCAAAGTCAAAGAAAACTTTCAACATGATTCTTTGGTCTTGAAGAGCTTGCCCCAAGCCATTGTGAAAATAGAACCTTGGTCTCAGCATCATAATCGTAGACTACATTCCATCACCAATTACGATTCTCTTAAAGATCTAGTTCTCATCTGCGCGATCCAAAAGCTCTTCACGGACTGCAAGGTGAAGAACTTTATAGTATTGATTCGTAAGCCGTAAGATGAAATTGGCTGCAACACGATGCATTCCAGGATGCTGCCTAGGGATATCATGACATGATCTGACTGAAATGTTACATTCCTCTCCTATATTTCGAACAGTCAGTCTTCAACTGGCACTGACAGTTTCATTGGCGTTCCTGATATAAGGGTCGTTGGTAGAGATCGAAACATGTCCTGAACAAGGGTCATCTTTAACCTCCGCCCGGCCCTTTTTAAACTGTGTGAACCATTCGTAACACCGAGTACAGCTTAAGTACTGACCAAAGCCGCGTCGTCAAAATAAGTATGACCTGCTAATATCTTCGCAATACGTAATGTCGACTATTGAGTTAAAGTTCGTACCTATTTTGCCATTTTAGAGAAGAGAAACCTTAAGCGCTTCGGCTTCTGTAGTCTCAGTATCAAATGTTCACTAACTTCAATTTACTTCCTAATAATGGCTCTATGGGACCTAACAGCTATGGTCATCAGTCCCCTAGAACTTAGAACTACTTAAACCTAGGTAACCTAAGGACATCACACACATCCATGCCAGAGGCAGGATTCGAACCTGCGACCGTAGCAGTCGCAAGGTTCCGAACTGCGCGCCTAGAACCGCGAGACCACTTCCGTTACGTCAGTTTTCACGTATTTGTCAAAACTAATCCTGTCGCCCACAATTCAAATTAACGCTGACGTTAACCCCTTTTGTCGGAACATCGAATCGTAACTAATATGTGAAAGTTTATTTCAGTCCCCGAATTAATTCCTTTCAGACACGCGCACGACCGAACAGCAGATCAGAACACAACCGACTTGTTTTAACAACCGAACAACGCAATGACGTTACATTACGACAATGTCCGCCCAATGAACATCTCTTTAACTTTATCTTCTCTACTCTGATTAATTAAATTACTCCTAATTACAATTTATTCAGCTATATAACGAAAACATCTTACAAAAAATGAAATAAATTTTTCCCAAAGTGAAAGATCCGTTATACTGCTCAGCGGGAGACACGGTTTCGAATGTCGGCCTCTATCCATTATCTTACGTAGACGTTGTCAAAGACATAGAACTGTTGTACAATGTATAATTGTTGTTAAGTATTATAATGGGCTCGATATTTTCGATTATTTTCTCGAGGCTGCAGCAGGAAGGCGGGGACCCGCAAGCCTTACAGCCAGAGCTGTCGCTCCTGTGTCAGTAAGATGGTGTGGCGCTTCCCGTACTAACAATCAGCTTTCCCCAGTCAGATCGGGCGAGTTATAATTACAGCGGACTTGGAAGGCAGCTCCATCTCCCTATTACTGGCCTTGGTACGTCTGTGACCGATCTTGGAGAGACTGAAGTTTTCCGAAATACCTTTCCCCATGTAGGACCTCTTTATAGCTCCTTTCCAGTAAATCCCTTTGGTGTCAATTATCCTCGCATCTTATTACCCGTAGTCACAGCACGTCCTATCACTCACACTTCTACTTTGGCAACTTTGTACATTGGTGTGTGGAATTGGAATCCGACCTGTAACGTTTTAATCTCTTCGTGGCTACCGAATGACTTTCACAATAGAATATTCGCGCATAACACGTTGTTACTTAACGGTGCAAGGTGATGCCGTACAGTACTGTCGCGTTACGATTTCAATGATCACTGCCTCCACTACGACATGTGTAACGGTGCGTGACAGGCCATGGCGTGTGGATCACAGCGCGTGACACTGCAAGTTTGACGTGTGCCGGCAACTGTCTCCGGCGGGGAGCGAGGAACACCTTCAGACGAGTTAAGTAATTAATGACTGAGAATTTAAGTGCATGACAAGACCTTTAATGAGAACCTTTTTTAATTATACAGTGTGGTCCATTGATAGTGACCGGGCCAAACATGTCACGAAATAAGCATCAAACGAAAAAACTACAAAGAACAAAACTCGTTTAGTTTGAACGGGGAAACCAGATGGCACTGTGGTTGGCCCGATAGATGGCGCTGCCATAGGTCAAACGGATACCAACTGCGTTTGTTTTAAATAGGACCCCCCCCCCCATTTTTTATTACATATTCGTGTAGCGTGTAAAGAAATATGAAAGTTTCATTTGGACCACTTTTTTCGCTTTGTGACAGATGGCGCTGTAATAGTCACAGACTTATAAGTACATGGTATCACGAAACATTCCGCCAGTGCGGACGGTATTTGCTTCGTGATACATTACCCGTGTTAAAATGGACCGTTTACCAATTGCGGAGAAGGTCGATACCGTATTGATGTATGTGATCAAAATGCCCAGCGGGTATGTGCTATGTATGCTGCTCGGTATCCTGGACGACATCATCCAAGTGTCCGGACCGTTCGCCGGATAGTTACGTTAATTAAGGAAACAGGAAGTGTTCATCCACGTGTGAAACGTCAACTACGACGTGCAACAAATGATGATGCCCAAGTAGGTGTTTTAGCTGCTGTCGTGACTAATCCGCACATCAGCAGCAGACAAATTGCGCGAAATCGGGAATCTCAGAAACGTCGGTTTTGAGAATCTACATCAACATCGATATCACCCGTAACATACTTCTATGCACCAGGAATTGCATGGCGACGACTTTGAACGTCGTGTACAGCTCTACCACTGGGCACAAGAGACAGCGGTAACGAAAATCGGCATAATATGCACTATTGGGCAACGGAAAATCCACGATGGCTACGACAAATGGAACATCAGCGACCTTGGGTAAATGTATGGTGCGGCTTTATGGGAGGAAGTATAACTGGCCCCCATTTATCGATGGCTATCTAAATGGTGCAATGTATGCTATTTTCCTACCTAATGTTCTACCTATGTTACTACAATATGTTTCACTGCATGACAGAATGTCGATGTACTTCCAACATGGTGGATGTCCGGCAGATAGCTCGCGTGCGGTTGAAGCGGCACTGAATAGCATATTTCATGACAGGTGGATTCGTCGTCGAAGCACCATACCGTGGCCCGCACGTTCACCGGATGTGACGTCCCCGGATTTCTTTCTGTGGGGAAAGTTGAAGGATATTTGCGTTCGTGACCCACCGCCAACGCCTGACAACATGCGTCAGCGCATTGTCAATGCATGTGCGAACATTACGGAAGGCGAACTACTCGCTGTTGAGAGGAATGTTTTTCCACATATTGCCAAATGCATATAGGTTGACGGACATCATTTTGGGCATTTATTTCATTAATGTGGTACTTGCAGGTAATCTCGCTGCAACAGCATGCGTTCTCATAAATGATAAGTTCTCAAAGGTACATGTATCACACTGGAACAAGCGAAATAAAATGTTCAAACGTACCTACGTTTTGTATTTTAGTTTAAAAAACTTACCTGTTACCAACTGCTTGTCTAAAATTGTGAGTCATATGATTGTGACTACTACAGCGCCATCTATCACAAAGCGAAAAAAGTGGTCCAACTAAAACATTCATATTTCCTTACGTACTACACGAAATTGTAATAAAAAATTGGGTTCCTATTTACAAAATGCAGTTGATATCTGTTTGGCCTGTAACAGTGCAGTCTAGCGGTCCAACCATAGCGCCTTCTGGCTTCCTCCTTTGCAGTTTTTTTGTTTGACGCTTATTTCGTGAGATATTTGGCCCGGTCACGATCAATGGGTCACCCTCTACATTGTTTTCCAGAGGGCCCTGCACAGAGCCAAGTATTCTTGAAGTGTGACGGACAGGCCAGCTAGTGTGACGTCACAAATTTGTTGCAGGACCCGTATTACAGATGGGGCCAATCCCGGTATGTGCGCTACGATAAATGAGCAGTTCCCGTTTCCACGCGGCTGGGTGCTGTCTGGTATGGTAACGTGCTATTGTCTGTTACCATTGGTCGGGTTCATCAGTGCGTCGTTACGCACACCAGGTGTGGGCTCCTTGAAGATGCAGGTAGCTGTCCGCCTGGAAGTCCAGCCGCCCGTACTTTGCAGCGAAAGGTTGCCTCCTGCTGTCCCGTACGTCGACTCCCCTGCCGGCTGTGCTCCGTCGCAACCGTCGCGACGCCGACATCGTCGCAGCCGGAAGACGCCGACCGTGATAGCTGAACTATTATTATTAAAGTTCACCCTGTCTTCGCTGAGCCGGAAAACGGAAGAAGAAACGAGACTATCGATTTCAAAATGTAGTTTTATTTATGGCTTCATAGAAACTTGGATGTCGTCCCTTAAGCCGAAACGGCATTTGTTTCACTATGTTTGTTTACTAGCATTGATTCCCTCCCCTTTTTAATTGGAGCGTGGCACTATGCTATTTGTTTTATTACTATACTCCTAGTAAGAGATTCGGAAAATTTTTGGAATGTAGGCTGAGACAAAGAATGGTATGGACTGGGGCAAACGGGACACGTGCATGGAGCCCAAGTTTGAGAGGTGGTCAATAAGTAAAGTAATTTTTTTAAGTATATTAATTTTATTCATGATTCGAATAATCGTATTATTCCCAACTTCCTTTGGCTATAAAACTCTAATTTTCAGAATAATCTCCATTCAAACGACAGCCTTACGCCACCTTATTGGCAGGGTTTGTATGCCTTCATGGTGCCAGTCTGCTGAGCCACGTTAGAACCAGCGTCTTGCTGTACCAGTAATTTCCCCATCATCCAACTACTCTTTTCCTCAGTTTGCATCCTTAATTGGGCCTAACAGACTGTTGTCGGACGGTGCTATATATGGGCTGTAAGGTGGGTGCGGAACCCACACGCCACTTTGTGAACGAGTGTGTGAGCACAACAAACAAAGAAGTCCAATTGAGGAGAAAGGTGTTTGATACTGATCCATTGATTACTTCGAATGAGAGTGTCCACAGGTTGCACCATTGGAAGAGTCACGGCTGCGCAGCCAGCCGGCACGCGAGAAATCGGACAGTTTTGCGCGACCTTCTTGCGGTAACGGCAGACGCCTCGACCAATGATACTGTGCTTTAGATCGTAGCCAGATCACCACAGATATTAGGAAATCGCCTATGAATATCTGCGATGATCTGGTATTCCGTCGAAATGAACTCATTGACGTTTTCTGCTTGGAAAACACCTCCTTTACCGATGCTATTTCGAAGGCTACGTATAACACCGCCACCTGTCGGAACCTAGGGAAGCTATAGGGCAGAAGCGGGAATAATCCATAACGTCCCACAACAACTTCCGCATTCTTACAACAGAAATTGGCCTAGAAAAACAACGTGTTGCGTTACTTACTGAACGCCCTTGTACTTCAGCTCTAGAGATAATTGTTAATACTAACTGTGCAGTAATTCAGGTAAACATGGATCTGATCAGGTGCAGCAGAGAATTTGTGTCCTCACGTTGGAAAACAACAATTGAAAGGCGACTTAAATAAGGCGTTTGCGGCTGTAGGGGAAGGAAAGTTGCAAATCAATTCCTCTGTAATAACTGTGTCAACCCCGTAAACGCCTGTGGCTTTACCGTCCATGGCAACGGCAGTTAATCCACTAGCGGAAGTTTCCTTGCCTAAGTTTACAGTTTTCTTCAGAGATATCGCTTGACAATGTGCCCTCATCTCAATAGAATACTAGAGATGTGGGACGAATGTGCGGCTGATCGAGTTAGTTTCAATTCAGTATTAGTTCGCCCTTTTCAAACCCTTCTGCATGGGATGGCGTAATTTTTCGCAGACGAAATGAAGTGTGTTTTTTTTTTTATCGGGGAAATTATCTACGTTGAGAAAGAAAATTTAACGATGATTTTCGTCCATTTGCAGGCATAATATAGGGATGTGTCTTGCCCGACATACGTGTTGACAGAATGCTGGAACGTAATAATATCTTGCATTCGGTGTCGGAGGCACACACTATAGATTACTTGCTAAAGGCATTGATCCTAGAAGTCAACATGAAGTTTGCGTATGCTGGTAGCTTACGAGAAGGGGTACTGTTCGCTCTCTTTAGGCAAGAGACACACCAGTTTATAACAACTGCGAACAATGACACTGTTGCGAGCCATTTCTTCGTTAATGGTGCAGGGTGCAGTCGCTGCCAATAACCGGGGGCCATGTGCCGCAGTGCCTAGCGTCGTCTTGCACACATTATAGAGAAATATTCCATATACAACAAGCATTATGCTACGTCACGGGGAGCGCAGAAAAGGAATTTGTCGAATGTTAGAGATAATACAGAAGACCAGAAAAGGCAAATGAGGATCTGTCAGAAAGGTACCAACCACATTACCGTGGTGGTAAAACCGGTTCTACATCTACATCCATACTCCGCAAGCCAACTATCGGTGTGTGGCGGAGGGTATTTTGAGTACCTCTATCGGTTCTCCCTTATATTCCAATCTCGTATTGTTCGTGGAAAGAAAGTCGGTATGCCTCTGTGTGGGCTCTAACCTCTCTGATTTTATCCTCATGGTCTCTTCGCGAGATATACGTAGGAGGGAGAAATATACTGCTTTACTCCTCGGTGAAGGTATGTTCTCGAAACTTCAACAAAAGCCTATACCGAGCTACTGAGAGTCGCTATTGCAATGTCTTGCACTGGAGTTTATCTATCATCTCCGTAACGCTTTCGCTATTACTAAATGATCCTCTAACGAAGCGCGCTGCTCTCCATTGGATCTTTTCTACCTCTTCTATCAACCCTGTCTGGTACGCATACCACACTGGTGAGCAATATTCAAGGAGTGGGTGAACAAGTGTACTGTAACCTACATCCTTTGTTTTCGGATTGCATTTCCTTAGGATTCTTCCAATGAATCTCAGTCTGGCATCTGCTTTACCGACGATCAACTTTATATGATCATTCCATTTTAAATCACTCCTAATGCGTTCTCCCAGATAATTTATGGAATTTACTGCTTCCAGTTGCTGACCTGCTATATTGTCGCTAAATGATAAAGGATCTTTCTTTCTATATATTCGCAGCACATTACACTTGTCTACATTGAGGTTCAATTGCCATTCCCTACAACCTGCGTCAATTCTTTGCAGCTCCTCCTGCATTTCAGTACAGTTTTGCATTGTTACAACCTCTCAATATACCACAGCAGCATCCGCAAGAAGCGTCAGTGAACTTCCCATGTTATCCACAAGGTCATTTATGTATATTGTGAACAGCAGCGGCCCCACGACACTACCCTGCGGCACACCTGAAATCACTCTTACTTCGGAAGACTTCTCTCCACTGAGAATGACATGCTGCGTTCTGTCATCTAGGAACTCTTCAATCCAATCACACAATTGGTCTGATACTCCATATGCTCTTACTTTCCCGCCAGATCACCGAAGTTAAGTGCTGTCGGGTTTGGCTAGCAATTTCATGGGTCACATCAGCTTCTCCCGAGAGTTGTTGGCAAGCGGGATGCACTCGGTCCTCGTGAGACCAATTTAGGAGCTATTTGATGAGAACTAGCGTAACCAGCCACGAAAACTGACCACGGGCGGGAAAGGGGTGTGCTGACCACATCCCCTTCCTATCAGCATTCGGTGAGCCTAAGGGCTGAAACTGACACCGCGGCCGGTCAGTACCACTGAGCCTCTATGGCCTGTTAGGACAGTGTTCGTTTGTTAAAAAGGTAAAGACATCAGAGGGACAGCCCTGATATTGCGCTTGGTAGTGGGTGCAAGACAGAAGAAATTCCACGACATATCCATAGGATTTGTTGACGTGGGAAAAGCGTTCGTCAATGGGTAAAATGTTGCAATATTTAAAATTTTTGTGAAAATCACAACTATAGGAAAACACGAGTAATGTGCAATATGTACATGATCCAAGAGGAACAATAAGATCTGAAAACCTAGAACAAAGTGTTTGTATTAAAAATTGTTTAAGAGGAGAATGCGGCAACAACCTTGCCGCAGTGGATACAGCGATTCCCGTGAGATCACCGAAGTTAAGCGCCGTCGGGCGTGGTCGGCGCTTGGATGGATGACCATTCAGGCAACCATTCGCTGTTGTCATTTTTCGGGGTGCACTCAGCCTCGTGATGCCAATTGAGGAGCTACTCGACCGAATAGTGGTGGTTTCGCTCAAGAATACCATCATAACGACGGGGAGAGCAGTGTGCTGACCAGATGCCCCTCCTACCCGCATCCTCCATTGAGGATGACGCGGCGGTCGGATGGTTCCGTCAGGCCACTCGTGTCCTGACGACCGAGTGCTTTTAAGAGAAGGATGCAGTCATTCGATTTATATATGGAAGAAGCGATGATGGAAATGAAAGAATGGTTCAAGAGTAGGATGGTAACTCAGGGTCCGAGCATGTTAGCCGTAAGATTTCCTGATGACATTGCTATCATTAAAAGTGGAGTAGAAATACATGACTGTTCAGTGGAATGAGCAGTGTAGTGAGTAAAGAATACGCACTGAGAGTAAATCAGAAAAAGCCGAAAGGAGTGAGAAGTACCAGAAGTAAGCGTAACGCATATTTTATGAAAATTGGTGATCAGGAAGTAGATGAATTCTACGAAATATGGTGCGCTTGAAGTAAAATAACCCGTGACGTTCGGAGCAAGGAGGGTAGGAAAAAGCATACTAGCACAGTTTAGGGAATTGCTGGCGGAGAATAGCGAACTGGTAGCAAACACAGAATTTGAAGAGGAAATTTCTGAGAATGTAGATTTGAAGCGCACCATTGCATGGTACTGAATCATTGACTATGACAAAACCGGAACAGGTGAGAAGGCGTTTGAGACTCGACGCTACAGAAGAATGTTGACAATTAGTTGGACTAATAAGGGAAGGAATGAGGAAGTTTCCATCAGAATGGGTGAGGAGAAGTATAAGGAAGACACTGTCAAGATAAACGGACAGGATGGTAGGACATGTGTTCAAACATCAGGGAATAAGTTCTGAACTAATAGAGGGAGTTGCAGAGAGAAAAATTGTAGATGAAGATAGAGATTGGAATCCATACAATAAATAACTGAGGACGTAGGTTTCACGTGCTACTATAAGACGAAAGGGTTTGCACAGGAAAGAGATTCGTGACGGGATGGATCAATGAGAGTGATGACTAAGAAACGAAGAGGTGCCCGCAGGCGAAATAAGGGAGGCTGAAAATTGGAAAACGTATTGAAAGCCGGAAGAGCCATCCCGAGCTCTCGTTGACTTAGATTAACCCTGTGAGAAATCAAGGTCTAGAAAAGGTGGAAAATATGACGTTAACCGTAGAATTAGAGTAGAAAAAGTGATAATACCTTTCGTTAACGGAGCGCAGATGATTTTAATATTCGCCCTCTTAGCGACAGGCGTGCCTTGTGGCACTCTAGCAGCCGCTTGAGTGGATTAAGAAGCAAAATAATACGCCCTGTAGACTCGCAGGAGATTAATTTTAAGGTTGGTAAGAAATCGCGTACAGGCGCTGTCACGGGAAAATCCTAATTTTGGTGTGCCCCTAGCGACTGATTTCCTGCACTGCCTTTGTGGTGCAGTTGACTTTGTGTCGTACGCTGTCCTAATACGTGACATAGAATTTGTGTTCTGAATCACAGAGGTGTACAGGCGTTTAAGACGGCCGCGATGGACACGTCCTGCCATTCTGAGATGGTCGATGCACTTCAGTGCACAAGTCAGCTGACAGCGAAACTATGTTCAGTGAAATGAGAATCTCGGTAAGAGATAGATCAGTTATTCTGGTGTACCCGATTGCAGGGAATCAATTGGATTATGAGAGGAGCGGTACTCTAGGACTTGAAGGTATTCTTTATTTTCAGATCATACACTTCTTCCTAATTTTCCAGATATTAGTAACATTTAATGACATCAGACAGCACTGTAGAACGCATACTGATGAGTACGTTTTCAGTGCCCACGTTAGCTGAAGTAGCCACTGGAACATCTGGTGTTGCCGATAGAAGATGGGATGTTCTGTTTCTACCTGTGAGGAAGACAGTTACACTAGTCCACCATACGTAGGAAAAACACAGCCGTAATGGGACGAAGCAAATAATTTAGTTCAGTAAATATTTACTAATAAAAGCAGCTTAAATTTTGATTATTAATCAGCGAAGGCTTTCTTCATTAGTAGTCTCCTTCATTCTGCCGACGACCTTGTCAAAGAGGGCGGAGGAGTGGAGAGAGGTTCAGGAAAAATGCACCAAAAGACGGAAGAATCAGCAATGGTCAACACCATGAGGAGGCAGAATACAATGAAAACCACTGCATTAAAGACACATAACGTGTATCCACAGTACATGTGGCCTTTAATTCAAAAAGAGTCATGACGATCTCTCCATTGGCAAAAGATTCTGGAATAGTCCCCCAATCGCATCTCGGGGAGGGAACTGCCAAGGTGGAGGTGACCTTGAGAAAAAGATTGAATAATGAACGAAAGGATAACGGTCTACAAGTCGGGGTGCGGAATGTCAGAAGCTTGAATGTGGTAATGAAGCTAGGAAATCTGCAAAGGGAAGTGCAAAGGCTCTATCTAGATATGCTAGATGTCAGTAAAGTGAAATGGAAAGAAGAGTAGGATCTCTGGTAAGATGAGTATAGAGTGATGTCAATAGCAGCAAAAAATGGTATAACGGGTGTAGGACTTGTTATGAATAGGAAGGTGGGATAGAGCGTGTGTTACTGCGAACAGTTCAGTCAGAGGTAAGGTTTTTCTTATCAGAATCGACAGCACACCAACACCGACAATGATAAATGCAGACGTCGGAAGCTGAAGTCGAAGAGAGAGAGAAAGAATGTGAGAATATTGAAAGGGTAATACACAACGTAAAGGGGCGAGAAAACATATTATTAATGGGGGACTGGAATACAGTTGTAGGGGAACGAATAGAAGAAAAGGTTATAGGGGAATATGTGTTTGGTACTAGGAATGAGATAGAAGAAAGTCTAATTGAGTTCTGTAATAAATTTCAGCACTAATAGCGAAAACTTTGTTCAAGAATCACAAGAGGACGAGGTATACTTGGAAAAGGCTGGGTAATAAGAGAATATTTCAGTTAGATTACATCATGGGCACACAAAGATTCCGAAATCAGATACCGGATTGTAAGGCTTACCCAGGAGCTGATATAGTCTCAGATCACAATGTCGTAGTGATGAAGAGTAAGCTGAGGTTTCACTGATTACTCAGGAAGAACCAATACGCAGAGAAGTGGGAAACAGAGGTACTAAGGAATGACGAGATATGCTTGAAGTTCTGGAAGTATATAGATGTAGCAAAAAGGAATACTTCAGTGGGCAGTATAGTTGAAGAGGAATGGACATCTCTAAAAAGAGCAATCACAGAATTTGGAAAGAAAAAAAGGTAGCTACAAACAAGGCAGATGGGAAGAAACCATGTGATACAGAAGAAATACATCAGTTGATCGACGAACAAAAATGTTCAGGGAAATTCTGGAATAAAGAAATACAAGTCGCTTAGGAATGAAATAAATTTTAAATGCAGGGAGGCTAAGAGGAAATGGCTGCATGAAATATGTGGGGAAATCGAAAAAGAAATGAATGAAATAAGGATATAAAATCAATATTTAGTGAAATAAGAAACAAGGGTAGTAGCAGTAAGAGTTCTCTGGGAATTCCATTGTTAAATGCAAATGAGAGAACAGATAGGTGGCAAGAATATATTGAAGGCCTCTATGTTGGGGAAGATTTGTCTGATGTGATAAAACAAGGAACAAGAATCGATTTAGAAGAGATCGTGGATCCAGTATTAAAATCATAATTTAAGAGAGCTTGGGAGGACTTAAAATCAAATAAGGCAGAAGGGATAGAAACACTCTATCAGAATTTCCACCACCATTTGGGGAACTAGCAAGAAACCGACTATACAAGTTGGTGTGTAAAATGTATGTTAGGCGACATGCCATCTGACTTTCAAAAAAATATCATCCACACAATTCCGAAGACTGCAAGAGCTGACAAGAGCTGAGAAGAATAATGTACAGAAGAATGGAAAAGAAAATTTGAAATGTGTTTGATGACGACCACTTCGGCTTTAGGAAAGATGGAGCTACCGGAGAGGTAATTCTGACGTTGCTTTTGATAATGGAAGCAAGACTAAAGAAGAATTGAAGACACGTTCACAGGATCATTCGACCTGGAAAAAGCATTCGACAATGTAAAATGGTGCAAGGTGATTGAAATTCTGAAAGAAGTAGGGATAAATTATAGGGAGAGACTGGTAGTGTACACTACATACAAGGGCCAAGACGCAATAATACGAGTAAATGATCAAGAAGGAAGTGCTCGGATTAAAAAGGGTGTAAGACAGGTCTTACGCCCCTACTTTTCAATGTGTACATCGAAGAAGCAATGATGGAAATAAAAGAAAGATTGAAGAGTGGAATGAAAATTCAAGGTGGAAGGATACTAATGATACATTGTTATCCTGAGTGAAAGTGAAAAAGAATTACAAGATCTGCTGAGTGGAATTAACAGTCTAATGAGAACAGATTATGGATTGAGAGTAAATCGAAGAAAGACGAAAGTATTTAGAAATCAGAGAAATGAGAACAACGAGAGACTGAACATCAGGATTGATGGTCTCGAAGAAGATGAAGTAAAGAAAAACTACTTCCAAGACAACAAAATAACCAATGACGGAGAGTAAAGAGGACTTCAAAAGCAGATTAGCTGTGGCGAAAAGGGAATCCCTGGCCAACAGAAATCTGATAGCATCAAAAATAGGTCTCAATTTGAGTATGAGATTTCTGTGAATGTGCGTCTGGAGTACAGGTTTGTATGACAGTGAAACATGGACTGTGGGAAAACTAAAACACAAAAGAATCGAAGAATTGGAAATGCAGTGCTGCAGACGAATGCTGAAAATTAGGTGGACTGATAATGTATGGAATGAGCAGGTTCTGCACAGGATTGGAGAGGAAACGAATATGTGGAAAACGCCGACAAAGAAGGGGGCACCGTGATAGGATATCTGTTAAGCCATCAGGAAGTGAGTTCCATGGTACTAGAGGGAGCTGTAGATGGAAAAAACTATAGAGGCAGACAGAGATTGGAATACATGCAGCAAATAATTGAGTACGCAGATTGCAAGTGCTGCTTTGGGATGAAGAGGTTGGCACAGGAGAGGAATTCGTGGCGGGCCGCATCAAACTAGTCAGAAGACAGATTAATAAAACAAAAAGTACAAGATCTTAACTGTCTACATCTATGCAGAAACTCTGTTAGCCACGGTACGGCGTGTAGCGGAGTTTACCCTGTATAACTACTGGTCATTTCCTTTCCTGTTCCACTCGCAAATAGAGCGAGGGATGTACGACTGTCTAAAGGCATCCGTGTATGTCCAAATTTCCCGTATCGTATCTTCGTGCTCCTTACGGGCGACGTATGTCGGCTTCAGTAGAATTGTTCGACAGTCATCTTCCAATTCCTGCTCTCTAAATTTCCGGAGTAGTGTTTCTCGAAAATAATGTCAACTTCACTGCAGGGATTCCCATTGGAGTTCCCGAAACATCTCCGTTGTTCGAACGTGCCGGTAACAAATCTAGCAGAGGAAGGAGGAGTAGGTGATTAGTGTTTAACGTCCAGTCTACAACGAGGGCTTCAGAGACGAAGCACAGGTTCAGGTTAGGGAAGGAATGAGAAGGAAAGCGCTCGAGGGAACCATCCCGGCATTTGACTAAAGCGATTTACGAAAATCACGAGAAACCCTAGCCAGAATGGCCGGACGCGGGTTTAAACCGCTGTCCTTAAGAATGCAACCAGCAGTTAGACTCTGTATTGCCCTAAAGTTTTCCTTTAATCCGACCTAGTACGTATTACAAACACACTATGTCGAACTATCGTCGTACAGTCGGTCTGCTTCACAGATGAACCAAACTTTCCTATAATTTATCCATTAAATCGAAACATCTCAGCAACACTTACGTATGGTTTGAACTTCCCGGTAACAAATCTAGCAGACCACCTCTGAACTACCTCGATGTCCTCCTTCAGTCCGACCTGGTATGAATTCCAAACACTCGTGCAGCATTCAGGAATAGCTCGCGTCATGGTCCTATATGCGGTTTCCTTTATAGATGAACCACACTTTCCTAAAATTCTCTCAATTAACCGAAGTCGACCATTCCTTTTCCCTACTGTAGTCCTCACAAGCTCGCTCTATGTCATATCGCTTTGCAAGGATAGAGCTAGCTGTTTAAATGACTTGACTGTCTCAAGCAGGACACTACTAATTCTATATCCGAACATTACCAGTTTCTTTTTCCTAGTCATCAAAATTAATTTACATTTTTCTACATTTACTACTAGTTGTCAATTATCACATCAGATGGAAATTTTGTCTGTTATCTAGTATCCTCCTACAGTCACTACACTTCAGCTACTACACACCACAGAATCATCATCAAACAAGTACAAGCCGCTGCACGCCCTGTCCGCCGAATCATTTATGTATATGGAGAGCAACAGCGGTCCTATCGCACTTCCATGGGGCACTCCTGGTGATACCCTTGTCTCTGATGAACACTGACCGTCGAGGATACCATACTGGGTTGGACAATTTTAAAACTCATCGAGCCACTCACATATCTGTGATCCTTTTCGATACGCCCGTATCTTCGTTAACAGCCTACAGTAGAGCACTGTTTCACATGCTTTCCTAAAATCTAAAAATGTTGAATCTGCCTGCTGCAAGTCATCCACATTTCGCAGTACATCACATGAGAAGAGGGCAACTGAGTTTCACACGAGCAAATCTTTCTGAAACCCTGCTGGTTAGTGGATATAAGCTTCTCGGGCCAAAGAAAATTTATTACATTCGAACTAAGAATATGGTCAACAATTCTGTATCAAATCGAAGATAGGGATATTAGTTTGCAATTTTGAGTGTCAGTTCTTTTGTCCTTGCCGGCCGGTGTGGCCGTGCGGTTCTAGGCGCTTCAGTCTGTGACCTCGTGCCCGCTACGGTCGCATGCCTCGGGCATGGATGTGTGTGATGTCCTTAGGTTAGTTAGGTTTAAGTAGTTCTAAGTTCTAGGGGACTGATGACCTCAGAAGGTAAGTCCTATAGTGCTCAGAGCCATTTTCTTTTGCCCTTCTTAAATACGTGAATCACCGGACTACAAAGGCCATCGGTCCGTTTTTCCACGACCATAAAACATCCACAGGGAAAAAAAACAATTAACGGAGATGGCAATTGATGATACAGGACAGGAAGGACATAGACAAAGACCGTAAAAGAAGAATTAAAAACACACAGAGTGTTACAGTGGTTGGCTGAAAACAGAAACAAAAAAGAAAAGGAAAAGCCAACCACGAAGAGACACACTAAAAACCCCCAACCTAAAACCGTAGACCAAAGGCCAGACTCAACACAAAAAAGACAAAAATCCTCAGATCGAGCGATAAAAGCCCACCGCATGAATAAAACTCAAAATTAAGCATGCTTTGGCAGCGTCATCCGTTAAAAGTGCAGGGAGCGTATGAGGCAACGAAAACGTCTGCCTCAACGCAGTTCCAAGAGGACAGTCCAACAAAATGTGGACCACAGTCAACGCTGAACCACAGCGACAGAGAGGTGGCTCTTCGTGGCGCAATATATAACCGTGTGTTAGGCAGGTGTGGCTAATGCGTAGCCGGCGGAGTACAACGGAGTCTTTGCGAGAGGCCTGCAAGGAGGAGCGCCACACACCGGTAGTGTCCTAGACGACTTGAAGTTTGTTCAGTGAAGGCAGGGTGTGCCATTCAGCACCCCAGGTATAAAGGACCTTCCAGCGCAAAACAGACTGGAGAGCACACTCCGAAAGGCAAATCTACAGAGCCAGTTCACCGACAGCCTGTTTGGCCATCCTGTTAACCCGTTCATTACCGGGGATGTCTAAATGACCCAGGGTTCCTACAAAAACCACGGAGTGGCAACAGCGGTCAAGAGCATGGATGGACTCCTGGACAGCTATCACCAGACGAGAGCGAGGGAAAGCAAGAAGGTGGACGGAGTATATAGATTCTCTATACAAGGGCGATGTACTTGAGGACAATATTATGGAAATAGAAGAGGACGTAGATGAAGATGAAATGGGACATATGATACTGTGTGAAGAGTTTGACAGAGCACTGAGAGACCTGAGTCGAAACAAGGTCCCGGTTGTATACAACATTCCATTAGAAGTACTGATTGCCATCTGGTGTGCAGGATGTATGACACAGGCGAAATACCCTCACACCTCAAGAAAAGTACAATTATTTCAATACCAAAGAAAGCATGTGTTGACAGATGTGAAAATTATCGACCTATCAGTTTAATAAGTCACGGCTGCAAAATACTAACACGAATTCTTTGCAGACGAATGGAAAACCTAGTACATGCCGACCTCAGGGAAGATCAGTTTGGATTCCATAGAAATGTTGGAATACGCGAGGCAAAACTGACCCTACAACTTATCTTAGAAGACAGATCAAGGAAAGGGAAACCTACGTTTCTTGCATTTATAGACTTATAGAAAGCTTTTAACAATGTTGGCAGGAATACACTCTTTCAAATATGGCAGGTGGCAGGGATCAAAAACAGAGAGCGAAAGATTATTTACAATTTTTACAGAAACCAGATGGCAGTTATGAGAGTCGAGGGGCATGAAAGGGAAGCAGTGGTTGGGAAGGGAGTGAGACAAGGTTGTAGCCTCTCCCCGATGTTATTCAATCTGTATACTGAGCAAGCAGTAAAGGAAACAAAGGAAAATTCAGAGTAGGTATTAAAATCCATGGAGAAGAAATAAAAACTTTGAGGTTTGTCGATGACATTGCAATTATGTCAGAGACAGCAAAAGACTTAGAAGATCAGTTGAATGGAATGAATAGTGTCATGAAAAGGGGTATAAGATGAACACCGTCAAAAGAAAAATAATGATAATGGAATGTAGTCGAATTAAATCGGTTGATGCTGCGTGAATTAGATTAGGAAATGAGACATTTAAAGTAGTAAATGAGTTTTGCTATTTGAGGTGGAAAATAACTAATGATGCTTGAAGTAGAGAGGATATAAAATGTAGACTGGCAAGGGCAAGGAAAGCGTTTCTGAAGAAGACAAATTTGTTAACATCGAGTAAAGATTTAAGTGTCAGGAAGTCGTTTCTGGAAGAACATGTATGGAGTGCAACCATGTACGGAAGTGAAACATGGACCATTAATCATTTACACAAGAAGAGAATATAAAATTTCGGAATCTGTTGCTACAGAAGTATGCTGAAGATTAGATGGGAAGATCATATAACTAATGAGGACCTACTGAATAGAATTGGGGAGACGAAAAATTTGTGTCACAATTTGACTTTTTAAGGGATCGGTTAGTAGGACATGTTCTGAAGCATCAAGGGATCACCAATTTAGTACTGGAGGGCAGCGTGGAGGGTAAAAATCATAGAGGGAGACCAAGAGATGAATACACTAAGCACATTCAGAAGGATGTAGGTTGCAGTACATTTTCGGAGATGAAGCAGTTTGCACACGATAGAGTAACATGGATAGCTGCCACAAACCAATTTCTTGACTGAAGACCACAACAATAACAACAACAATAATGTGTCTGTTTCATTAGTTCTCAAAGATCGACCTTGAGTCGTAAGTGCTCCCAAAAATGATGTGATGAAAGGGAATGCATCACGACAGGGAAAAGACAAATATGATTACCGTCTTTGCTACGTGTAATGTATTTACTTATTCTGTTTTTGCCAGTATAGAGTACATTGTGGGGAAATGCTTTGGTGGATTCCTTTTTATGACAGACAACAGATGCTGGAAAATCTGAACGATATGTTTTACTTTTTTCTTAAAATTTAGTAGTATCAGATAATATTTCTGTGATAATATTAGCACATTTGTGTACCTACCAGTATCCAGGAGCTAATGTTTATTGCTTTCGACATTATATTTGAAGCGTTATGTTTGCTAAGTCATTTCTGTTCATTACTTCTCAATTTGAAATAGGAGTGGCCTTTAATGTTATGAGAGCATTGGAGACAAAACCAAAGATTCTGTTGATGTAATTAATGAAAAATTAAGGAAATCTGTAGAGGAACTGCAAATATAATGATATAGCTTGAGCGTTTTGATTTTGTGTTTAAAATTTTTGTAATGAAAAACTATAAATAATTGATGGAGAAAAAGGAAGAGACATAAAATGACCTGAATCGTACAGGCTGCTCCTAGGACTCACGAGATGGCGATCCTAGTGTTTGCAGAATTGCGACTTTGTTTAAGAAATTACAGTCTTGAAAATAAATTGCTGTGGGGAAGGTGTAACGTACTCCTATGAGACAGTCGTTATCGATCGCGCTAGCTCGGCCTGTTCGTCAGATGGCGGAAGTAGGGCGCGCAGTCTTCAGCAGAGCAGACACGGACCATCTCGTAACAGTCGATGTTCAGACGGACACGTGGGACAGATGGAACTCTGCTGGAAGATTGCTCAGTAATGGGCAAGGGCTGCTGTGGGCAGCTCCATGTGTAATGAGCTGTATTATCTATTCTGCTACTGAAATAGCTTTGACTTACGGCAGCGAGGTCTTCGTTGTGAGAAGCGTGTTCAACCCGCCAGCTTAAAGTTCGTGGCACTGTGCGGAAGTGCGCATTCTATTCCGCCGAGTTAACTCTGCTTTGTCATCGTGCTCTTATATAGCAGTGCCATCCGCAAGACAGATTCGGCACACGGTAGGCCGGTCCTCTGTTTTGATTTTACCACGGGTTCATGATGGGTGAAGAACCAATTTGCTAGTCATTTAAGCCATCCCTCGTGGCTCCATTATTGATGATGATCATCTGCTGCTGGAATCTTGTTGTTGTTGTTGTTGTGGCCCTCAGTCCTGAGACTGGTTTGATGCAGCTATCCATGCTACTCTATCCTGTGCGAGCTTCTTCATCTCCCAGTACCTACTGCAACCTATATCCTTCTGATTCTGCTTGGTGTATTCATCTCTTGGTCTCCCTCTACGAGTTTTACCCTCCACGCTGCCCTAAAATACTAAATTGGTGATCCCTTGACGCCTCAGAACATGTCCTACCAACGCATCCCTTCTTCTAGTCAAGTTGTGCAGCAAACTTCTCCCCAATCCTATTCAATACCTTCTCATTAGTTACGTGATCGACCCATCTAATCTTCAGCATTCTTCTGTAGCACCACATTTCGAAAGCTTCTATTCTCGTCTTGTCTATACTATTTATCATCCATGTTTCACTTCCTTACTTGGATACACTCCATACAAATACTTTCAGAAACGACTTCCTTACATTCAAATCTAGACTCGAAGTTGACAAATTTCTCTTCTTCAGAAACGCTTTCCTTTCCAATGAGAGTCTGCATTTTATATCCTCTCTACTTCGGCCATCATCAGTTATTTTGCTCCCCAAATAACAAAAACTCCTTTACTACTTTAAGTGTCTCATTTCCTAACCTAATTCCCACAACATCACCCGACTTAATTCGACTACATTCCATTATTCACGTTTTGCTTTTGTTGATGATAATCTCACATCCCCCTTTCAAGACACTATCCATTCCGTTCAACTGCTCTTCCAAGTCCTTTGCTGTCTCTGAAAAAAATACAATCTCATCGGTGAACCTCAAAGTTTTTATTTCTTCTCCGTGGATTTTAATACCTCCTCCGACTTTTTCTTTTATTTCCTTCACTGCTGCAATCTTATAGAACTAAAAGTGTGATGATTGCACTCTCCATGAACATCAGCGGTGCCTCTTGCGGTGGTGTCTTTTTTTATAATATGAATAAACTGTGCTACGTTTGGCGTAACTAATTTTGTTCAAAGGTTATTCTCCTTTAATAACTGTTTTATTAAATGTATGTTTTCCTTTTTAACATCAATTTGGTGAAACATATTCTCCCTACGTAGGTCAGGTGCCAAAATTTTGTTATCGTGCTTAAGTCGGTTTCTATTGCACTATAGTTCTTGTCAAGGTTTAAAAAATATTGCTGCTATGTTTCTTGTACCATTTTAGTTAAATTCTTTTAAATTAAGATCTCTTTTAATGATTTATCCTTTCCTTATTTACAACAGAAGTTTCGTTTGTTCATATGGCTGGCCCGGTCAGTGGGGTGGGTTTTACTTAAGGGATTAACAAATCCACACTTGTTGTACTGCGGAGTCAAAAGTTGTCTCCTCTGTTTTAGAAAACTAGCCGTTCTGAAAGCATACTCTATGCTATGTGCCAAGTGGCGGAAGCTTCTGGCATTATGTTCGTATGGCGGATAGATGCGCAAAGTTTCACAGTAATGTAAATGGATCAGAACTTAAATCTGTCATACGCATGAATTTTACTTGATCATTATTTAGGCTGTATCATTTTTAATAAGGAGTGGATTAATTTATGGCCCCGGAGTTACTGTACTAAACCGTGCTCATCATTTTCCTTGACTTCCGGAAGGCGTTCGATACAGTTCCGCATTGCCGTCTGATAAACAAAGTAAGAGCATACGGAATATCAGATCAGTTGTGTGGCTGGATTGAAGAGTTTTTAGCAAACAGATCACAGCATGTTGTTCTCAATCGAGAGATGTCTACAGACGTTAAAGTAACCTCTGCCGTGCCACAGGGGAGTGTTATGGGGCCATTGTTTTTCACAATATATATACATTACCTAGTAGATAGTGTTGGAAGTTCCATGCGGCTTTTCGTGGATGATGCTGCAGTATACAGAGAAGTTGCAGCATTAGAAAATTGCAGCGAAATGCAGGAATATCTGCAGCGGATAGGCACTTGGTGTAGGGAGTGGCAACTGACCCTTAACACAGACAAATGTAATATATTGCGAATACATATAAAGAAGGATCCTTCATTGTATGATTATATGATAGCGGAAGGAACACTGGTAGCAGTTACTTCTCTAAAATATCTGGGATTATGCGTGAGGTACGATTTGAAGTGGAATGTTCATATAAAATTAATTGTTGGTATGGCGGGCACCAGGTTGAGATTCATTGGGAGAGTCCTTTGAAAATGTAGTCTATCAACAAAGGAGGTGGCTTACAAAACACTCATTCGACCCATAATTGAGTATTGCTCATCAGTGTGGGTTCCGTACCAGGTCGGGTTGACAGAGGAGATAGAGAAGATCCAAAGAAGAGAAGCGCGTTTCGTCACAGAGTTATTTGGTAAACGTGATAGCGTTACGGAGATGTTTAGCAAACTCAAGTGGCAGACTCTGCAAGAGAGGCGCTCTGCATCGCTGTGTAGCTTGCTGTCCAGGTTTCGAGAGGGTGCGTTTCAGGATGAGGTATCGAATACACTGCTTCCCCCTACTTATACCTTCCGAGGAGATCGCGAATGTAAAATTAGAGAGATTCGAGCGCGCACTGAGGCTTTCCGGCAGTCGTTCTTCCCGCGAACCATACGCAACTGGAACAGGAAAAGGAGGTAATGCAGTGGCACGTAAATTTCCCCCTGCCACACACCGTTGGGTGGCTTTCGGAGTATAAATGTAGATGTAGATAAGAGTAAACCCGATGGAAGTTCTATGTTATATATTCTTCCGCATTTGCCTGAATCTCACTGGATCAATGGATTTCGGAGGGGGGGGGGGGGGGGGGGGGAAGGGGGAAGCCAAGCTGTGTCCAGTACAGTCGAACACGATTATAAGGATACGTTTTATGCCGTGTTACACGTGTATAAACTGAGTGATAATATGGAACAACAGCTTTACCGACGAATGTAACTTTGAGAGCACTGGCCAACCAGCTTGTCCAACTAATCTGCTATAATGTGAGCAGTTGTAGTTCACACACAAAAAGAGACGAGCAGAGACAAGCTTCGAAGCTTATTTTCTTTTTTAAGAGAATGAAATAATATTCGGCAAAACTCCAGCATTAACACTCGCTTCCTAAGTGACCGGACGGAAAACACCGCTGGTGTGAAACTCAGGTTGCCCTTTTTTCACATTATATATATATATATATATATATATATATATTGGAGAGAAATTTGTGGCTCATCTTGATTAGAAGAAGGGATCGGTTGGTAGGGCATATTCTGAGGCATCAAAGTATCACCAATTTAGTATTGGAGATCAGAGTGGAGGGTAAAAATCGTAGAGGGAGACCAAGAGATGAATACACTAAACAGATTCAGAAGGATATAGGTAGCAGTAAGTACTGGGAGATGAAGAAGCTTGCACAGGATAGAGAAGCACGGAAAACTGCATCAAACCAGTCTCTGGACTGAATACTGCAACAACAACATACTGCTAAATATGGATGAAGGGCAGCAGGCAGATTCCATATTTCTAGATTTCCTTTCTCACGTAAAGTAATAGTTCAATTACAAACAAGAGTACAAATTCTTGACTTGAACCCCTGGTAATTTTTATGAGCGCCTATGTGTGATGCAAAAACATACTGCAGTGATTTCACCGTTTTTTTTAATTCTGAAGCCACTGACGGTACTAATTACAACGAGTCGTCTGGTAACCTCTCAGCTCCTTCCTTACCCGAATCTGAAAAATACGTTTCAATTCTGGAACTGTCATCTGTTACTTTCACAACGCGTCGACCAATAACAGAATCCATGAAGCCACCCACGCGCCGCACTTTGTCCTCTTCTTTTATGACGTGACGTTGTATCCGCCAGCGTTCGACAGTGACATGTGGGAAAGCTGCATGCGTTAGTTCCTGTATGTCTGGAAACGTAACAGTCTTGTGATTTCTGGTGACAAATCCCTTACCTTTGTTATAGATCCGTTCAGTTGGGTTCCTATTGTAATGGTGCAGTGTCAAACGTATAAATGCAGCATGTGTATGGTGTGCTCGAAGCTGTGACAATGATAGTTTTTCTTTATTATGCGAAACTTGTCATTCTGGTTCGTGTGAGACAACATTTGTGGTATAAGACGATGAACACAGTCCTAATAACGAGTATTTTGTTTTTTTATTTTTGTTCAAAAATCTAAACTGTTAAGTTTTCTTAATTTAAGCCGTCTTTATTAAAAATAATTCATAAATTGTCGATAATTAAGAATTTATAATTGAAATTAAAACTGGAATTCTGTGTGCAATACTTAACTAGAAACAAAAAGAAGTGAATCATTCAGAAAAATTGTTGATGAATTTTGCAATTACGAGATGCAGTTATTTCAAATTGATCGAGAAAAAAGGATGACCAAGGCTAAATTTTTTAATCGATTGGTTATCAAAGAGAGGTGGAGTTCACCTCTGTTTGCATATTATATTTTAATTCCTTATTTTCAAGATTTACATTTTATATCGCTTCTGCAGATATCAGTAACGTCCAGTAATGTTCAGGCGGCGCTGCAGAAAGCGTAGCAGGGAGTAAGATTTTATTTCCCATGCTAGCTAAAGTAGCCTCTGAAACATCTGGCGTTTCCGTTGGGATGAGGTGCTGCAGTTAGCTTTGAGGAAGAAGGTTGCATCGGCGTAAGATACGTGTGGAGACCACAGCCATTGTGGCGCGAAGCAAATAATTTTGTTTAATAAACATTTATTAATGACAGCCAGTTTTCCCACTACAGGTCCTTGAAGATGCATATGGGGCATAATCTCTTCTTAGAATAATATTACGACGCAAGGAAGCAGTCATTTCAATTAACAGATAAACAGTGTTTAAGATAATGAAATTGTAAGAGAGCTTCGATGTCCCACGATTGTAAGTAAAAGATAAAGACTGCGCGCCACAGTCGCCTGTCACCGACAGGATGCCTTGTTATGTAATTTTGTTGTAAGCCTATGCTCTTACGAAATCGCTAGTTTTGAGTAAATAATTATGATATTCTTTTATTTATTGCCTGATTGCAGTGTATTCGTAAATAAGCACATCTGAAGGACACCCCGAACATTATTTCAAGTGATGCAAGAGTAATACAAGCTCCCGCTTTCATCGCTTGGACAATACAAATAATTGCAATTTTCAGAGTACCCGATGGCACTGATACTTCTGCGAGGGACATCAACTGCGAGAGCTTTGCGGCAAAACCGTTAGGACGAAATTCTATGCGGCGACTCACCATGGAAAGTTTGTCATAATCTCTGTTAAGTCTCGGATGGAAGAAAATGGACAGTCATATTTCACGCCTCGTATGCCATCTTCTGAGGACTCACTAATCTGAGACTCTTTTGGAGTCCTAAGAACGGAGGGGGGGATCTTATACAATGCTTAAGTCAACTGATTGTGGAATTTAGATGGTTCTCTGGGTGAGTGTGGACTGTACATTTCCACACACTCAGTTATTCTAGTGGAGCCGAACCCGAGGAGTGAGTGGCCACCAGATAAGTTGAAAGTGCACGTGAGAGAAAGTATGCATCAACTGCTTATATTGAGTGAAGAAATATGTTTGACAGCAAAACTTTTACTACATTATCTACAATTTCTAAGAAGACTCTTCTTTCTTTTTACGAATTTGCCTGTCATGTAACAAAGACCAATAAACGTCACATCATACTGGATACCTTATTTTACCAGCAGCTCTGGTCGTAGTGTCTGTTGCGATAACTGAGTGAGCTGCCAGACAACTAATTAATGTGCCTTTGTTAGGTGCCACTGTTTTTCGTCGAGTACTCCATATAAGTAAACATGAGTCTTGAAGGCTTCACCGAGAAGTACTGACACTAGGAAACATGTGCTCTGTCCTTCATAAGTTTCTTCAATCAGTGATACGCGTGGTAAACTATGATAAAAAAGGACCCCGTAAGTTGAGATGTTTCAACAGATAGGTATTGATGTGGACGTTGAGCACATTTTCCTAAGTCTTGCTGGCCTTCAAATGGTAATGTTCGGAAAAAGGGGTACGAAGTCAGGATTGGACTTTACTTTTACCTTTTCAAGAGAAATATTTCGGTTCGAAGAAGGTTGTAGACATTGAATTGGTTTTGAAAATGGCGTATGTCCGTGACTTGTCTGATAAACTCAGTTCATTTAATGTAACCCAACCAGGTAATGAGGCCGACATTCTGAAACTACCAGTGAAAATTTCATTTAGAAATAAATTATTGTTGCGGAAGGAAAGGTTGAAAGATAAACATAACATTTTCCCTGCTCTTTATTCAGATATATAAAACAATTACTTTGTGATGACTCTACGTTTGCGGGTCGTTTAAATGAACTCACTAATTGCTTTCCAAAAAAGTTTCGCAAAGCAGTCGGCAGTCACAACTAACCCAAAACTGTTCATGTATGCAATATCTATCAACATTTACCACTGACGAACAAGATCAATTTATTGATATTTATTCGTACCCCATAGTAAATTGGTGCTCGTTTGCTCAACACTGCTTGAATGTTGCAGTTTGGTGAAGCAGGAGTATCTGAAAGTACATTACAAGGCCCCATGAGTTTTGTACCTTACCGAATATCCTACAATTCTGGTCATTAAAATTGCTACACCACAAAGATGACGTACTACAGACGCGAAATTTAACCGACAGGAAGAAGATGCTGTATATGCAAACAATTAGCTTTTCAGAGCATTCACACAAGGATCGTGCCGGTGACAACACCTAAAACGTGCTGACATGAGGAAAGTATCCAACCGATTTCTCATACACATACAGCTGTTGACCGGTGTTGCCTGGTGACACGTTGTTGTGATGCCTAGTCTAAGGAGGAGAAATGCGTACCATCACGTTTCCGACTTTTATAAAGATCGGACTGTAGCCTATCGCGTTTGCGGTTTATCGTATCGCAATATGGCTGCTCGCGTTGGTCGAGATCCAATGCCTGTTTGCAGAATATGGAATCGGTGGGTTCAGGAGGGTAATACGGAGCGCTATGCTGAATCCCAACGGACTCGTATCTCAAGCAGTCGAGATGACAGGCATCTTATCCGCGTGGCTGCAACGGATCGTGCAGCCACGTCTCGATCCCTGATGAACAGATGTGGACGCTTGCAAGACAGCAACCATCTGCACGAACAGTTCGTCGACGTTTGCAGCAGCATGGCCTATCAGCTCGGAGACCATGGCTGCGGTTACCCTTTACGCTGCACCACAGAGAGGAGCGCCTGAGATGGTGTACTCAACGACGAACCTGGATGCACGAATGGCAAAACGTCATTTTTTTGGATGAATCCAGGTTCTGTTTACAGCATCATGATGGTCGCATCCGTGTTTGACGACATCGCGGTGAACGCATATTGGAAGCGTGTATTCGTCATCGCCATACTGGCGTATCACCCGCGTGATAGTTTGGGGTGCCATTGTTTACACGCTTCGGTCACCTCTTGTTCGCATTGACAGCACTTTGAACAGTGGACGCTATATTTAAAATGTGTTAATTTTTATACCTATCACTCTGAGTCGGATAACATGTGCGAAAGGAATTGCTATTGTTTATTTTGAGATCAAGTAAGCCGTGGACCTAAAAACTTTGAAGGAACCACTGGCTTACAGTATTTAGACCACGTGTTTTTTCAGTTCCCTAGAGCAACGTGTACAACCAATAAAAGCTTTGCTTCAATGGATACGGAATGCATATTATAGCATTAAATTAGGGAAATGCAAATTTTTGAACATATTATTTGGGCCACTTAATTTAATCCGATGGTGTCCAACACGATCCATGGATAACCAGTGCAGTAAAAGACTTTTCTGCACCTCATAATTCGAAATAATTACAGTCGTTCCTCGGTTCGGCATATTACTGTCGTCCTTTTGTGCTGGAATACTCCAATATTGCCAAACCGCTTGCGAAATTGATAAAGAAGAGAGTAATGCCTGAGTGTTCAACATCAATGCTCAAATTAAAAGAAATTCTAACCCAGTCACATGTTTTCACAAACCCCAGTCTCATGAAGTGCCACATATTTCTCAACTGCTGTACTCTGAGCCAAGTACATTACGAATTTGAACGCCCTACTGGATAGGAGTTTAGGCAATTAAATCAAGCCGAGCTTAACTACAGCACAACAGAAAGGGACCTATTAGCCCTAGTGCATGTGGTGAACTACTTTGAATGTTCCTTAAGTGAGAGAACATATGTTGCTGTGATTGATCATGGCATCTCAGTGTGGTTGTCGAACGTGAAGGACCCAAGAAGTAGACGGACTATGATTACTCAGGCAGACCCACCCAAAGGAAAGTTCGGTAAATGCAATCTAGTGAGGCCCTGGCTGTTGAACGAGAGAAGGAACAATAAGACAATAAAGAAAGTAAGCAATTTGCAGCGTCAGCCACTTCATGGTTGTTGCCAAAATCGTTCATTATAAAACACGGAAATTGATTGGAAGGTTATTCTGAAATAACCTACAGAAAAAGTTTTGCAACAGTCACATTATAATTGGAGAGGTAAGAAGGCCACTAAAGTACGAATAACTTCGCAGCTCTGTTCGCCTACACGTAGTGGTATGTCCAGATTTATGAATATGCGCACAAAGGACACAATATGTAAAACCAAAAAATCTCGTTCCAACTGTTCAAGAAGCCACTAAACCATTTCACTTGGTAGGGCCACTCCCAGTTTCAGCTAAAAATAATATTTTTGAACAATTATTGATGACTTTCGCGTTTTTTAATTATTGTGCGCCCGCCAGATATGACAGAAGAAACAGTCGCGAAAACTTTAATGAAACATCTTATTTCTATGTACGGAAGCCCTGTAGCCATCACAAGGGATCTTGGGAATAACTTCTTATCTTCTCTCTTCAAGAAGTGGTAAACTCCCATTCAAAAACAATGGTCAAATAGTGTGTGTCCGTAAGTAAATCCTCAAGAAGATTTGAGATTACGTCAATCAAAGCCTTATTTTCTGGAACAGACTGCTGCCGTATATTGCGTTCTAATACAGTACAAGAAAGTATGGAGCTACTGACTGCCGTCCGTTCACGGTGGTATATGGAAGCAAAATGCGTTCGCCATTCGAAGTACTTATTGGCCCACAGATATTTGTGCAACAGCAGTAAAACGAGCTGTCTCAGTACTTAAGTACTGTCTGGAAACATGTGTAGACAAACAGTGCCGCTTTTCTTAGTAGGCAAGTTAAATGAAGTGAAAAGATTGGGATAATTTCCGACTATCAGCTCATAAAAAGGGGTATTGCTTAGGAATGTAAAAGTAAAAAGCTGCAACACTAAAAGGTTCATACCACTCTCGATAGGATACTACCGAATAATACACATATCACCAGTAAAGGCAGAATTATAGCTGTCATAACGAGGAGTCGTGAACGTCAGAAAACAGACAGCACGGTGCCCCAGATCCACTAAGGTCAGGCGCGCTTCTCAAAAACGCTGTAGTCGGCAGCGTCTCGCTCCACGCTCCTATAACCTACGATTGGCACCTCCATATCAATTTCGTACCCAGGACCGAACAGCTGCCAGGTGTGACAGTAAATAGATTAGAGCAGTTATTCCTACCGGCCAGAAGAGCTACTGACTCTAATTAATTTCATTAAGAACTTGTGTATACATGATTAAAGTCATGTGTTGCGTGAATGCATGGTCTCGCAGCGATATGAATTAATAAAATCTTCTCGAGCATCCAGCGCGTCAGGTGGTTAAAATCTCACAATCTTTCGACCGATCTCTTCTCAGTCATTGTCAAGTGGTAAGTCACTGACGAGGTGCCGTTATATGGCCGCGCTGCTGGCTGTGACGTCACTAGTTCTCCCTGCCTCGACAAATATGGTAATGTTTTTGTCCCGCCTCCTTCGGGCCCACTTCAGTCTCGCGATGGCAGCGTACCAGGAAGTGCTTCGCTGCCAACCGCCGTCGTTATTAATGCTGATTTCAGATATTTTCATTTCTATATATTCTTTTATAACGCTTTTCCAAAATCCCTTCATTCTCGTAATGACAGATGTTTGATCGAACAGAACTCGGTGTTGTTTTTCTAAGTCTTGTTCTACCACAGCTGATTTTTGACGTCAGCTTAGGCGTAAGCACCTCACATGTTTCGTTCGGCGTTGACCCACAGTGTGTACTGTTTGACCGACGTGGTAGCAGCCACGCTGACATGATATCTTGCTCTCCTCAGGCGTTCTGAGTCCTACATCGTCCTTCACGGCCCTCACAAGTTGTCATATTCTTGCTGGGCAAGTGAAAACTGTTGAAATATTGTGTCTCTTCTGGAGCTGGCCAATATTTCCAGACACTGTGCCATAGAAATGCTAAAACGTAAGTTTCTTGCTCTCTTCTTTAGTTTCTATTCTCCTGCGCGTCTCACGAGAAATAGCCTCTGATACCTGGTGGTAATTTTAACAACTTTTCTCGAAAACCTTTCGGAGGTGCCTTAGTTCTAGAGAAAGATTTTCAGCGTCTGAGACCATTTTAGCACGATGGACGGGGGTATTTAGAACGCCACGCTTCTGTGCCGGATGGCAGTGAATGAGAGCGTGTAAACGTCAATACTTGAGTGTAGGTTTTTGTAGACAATGTGCCTGAGTTGCCCATTGCTTGTCTGGCGAAAGAGGACGTCTAAAAACAACATCAATAAGGAAGTCGGTTTGCGCTCAGCACAACCTGCGGACCGGTAATCGCGAGGTTGCAGCCGGTACGACGACGGGGGACGAAAACACTATCATATTTCAAAAATGTTCAAATGTGTGTGAAATATTATGGGATTTAGCTGCTAAGGTCATCAGTCTCAAAGCTTACACACTACATAACCTAAATTATCCTAAGGACAAACAAACACACCCACGCCCGAGGGAGGACTCGAACCTCCGCCGGGACCAGCCGCACAGCCCACGACTGTAGCGCCTAGACGGCTCGGCTAATCCCGCGCGGCTTTTCATAGTTGGCGGGGAAGAGGACACCAGTGACGTCACAGCCAGCAGCTTGGCAGTATAACAGCGAGGCTACGGCGGCACGGCAGCCATTTACCAGTTGACAACTGTGGAGGCTAGATCGACCGAAAACTCATGGCACTTTAAACACCTGACGTGGTTGGCAAATCCTGATGTGTAGAACCTTACTAATGTGGTTGACAGCCTTTTTAGTGGCAAGTAAGTAAAGTATGGTAATTTGTTTTAATGTTTTATATTCGATGAACATGTTTATGTCCGATGCCTGGAATTGATGAGATCATTAATGTAGACTTTCGTTGATATTAAGAATGCCCTTACCTCAGCATCTGTATTAGTGTAGAGTTCAACAGCGCAGAGAATAGCTTTGCCGAAGCAGAGACTCGTAAGTGGATATGTGGGCAGAAGGACATGAAACCTTGAAACACTTGAATAGTGGCTGTACTAAAATGAGATTTCTTGTAAAAATAAACAAAAATTAATTGGTGTAGGTTGTGTTTCTTTAACAGAAACAAACTGCAGTGCGATGGATAATGATACAGCGGCAGATTGTGACTTCTTCTAACCTCCAGAGACAATACTTATGCAATAAAGGAACTTCAGTGTATCCTCTGCCTCCTTCTTCGTCCTGACAGGAACGTAATGGATTACAGTTATTGAACTATATGAAAAAGAACGTAAACTAGTGCTCACACTTTATTCATCACGTCACAACAGATATTCGGATTTAGGTTATGATATGTTCGATATTCTGAAAGTATTTGTATGGAATGTAGCCATGTACGGAAGTGAAACATGGACGATAACTAGTTTGGACAAGAAGAGAATAGAAGCTTTCGAAATGTGGTGCTACAGAAGAATGCTGAAGATAAGGTGGATAGATCACGTAACTAATGAGGATGTATTGATTAGGATTGCGGAGAAGAGAAGTTTGTGGCACAACTTGACCAGAATAAGGGATCGGTTGGTAGGACATGTCCTGAGGTATCATGGGATCACAAATTTAGCATTGGAGGGCAGCGTGGAGGGTAAAAATTGTAGAGGGAGACCAAGAGAAGAATACACTAAGCAGATTCAGAAGGATGTAGGTTGCAGTAGGTACTGGGAGATGAAGAAGCTTGCACAGGACAGAGTAGCATGGAGAGCTGCATCAAACCAGTCTCAGGACTGATGACAACAAGAACAACAACATGTTCGATATGCCTGCAGTCATTGACGATGACATGGCGCAGACGGATAACGAAATTCTGCATGACCCGCTGAAGTACGGAACATCGATGCCATCGACCTCCTGAATGGCTGTTTTCAGCTCAGCATTGGTTTTGGCATTATTTCTGTACACCTCATCTTCAATATATCTCCACAAAAAGGAGTCACATATGCTTAAAATCGGAGAATATAGGGGCCAATCGGGGTCCTTGCCAGTGGCCTCTGGGTAACCCAGAAACAGAACGCGGTCCCCAGAGCGCTCCTCCAAGACATTGAACACTCTCATGCTTCGATGGGGTTGAGATCCGTCTTACGAGACCCACATCGTGTTGAAATCAGGGTCTCTTTGGATAATGGGGATGAACCATCTTCCAAAACCTTTAATATAGGGGCCAATCGGGGTCCTTGCCAGTGGCCTCTGGGTAACCCAGAAACAGAACGCGGTCCCCAGAGCGCTCCTCCAAGACATTGAACACTCTCATGCTTCGATGGGGTTGAGATCCGTCTTACGAGACCCACATCGTGTTGAAATCAGGGTCTCTTTGGATAATGGGGATGAACCATCTTCCAAAACCTTTAAGTACCGTTCGGTAGTCAACGTGCCATCAAGGAGTAATGCACCAATTATTCCCTGACTGGACATTAACGCCTCACAGTCGCCCGTTGAGGGTGAAGAAAGTTCTCAATCGCGAAATGCGGATTCTCAGTCCCCGAAATGCGCCAGTTTTGCTTACTGACTAACCCATCCAAATGAAAGTAGGCCTCGTTGCTAAAACAAGCAACAATACGCATACTAATTCCCATCAAGCCCGGTGACCAACAGGGTAATTTGAACGTCCTAAAGCAAACCGTTCAGAAGTAATGACGATTACATTTCATACAGTTCAATAATTTTCGCCCTGTAGTTTTCTATAGGACTTCAGGATGTTATCAGCATTCTACAGGTATAATAAAATGACCTAGGTTCATGTGCTACCTGGAGTCACACCTTGAGTTATCATTATCCCTTACTAGGGAACCCGAAAGTGTTTCGCAACTGCTAAATACGTAACGAAAATGGGTGAAAGACCTGACTTCCTTCTATCCAATCTCTCTCTCCATCACCGCTTCCTACCTCTCTCTGTCCATCTCTACCACGCACTATCGCAACCTCCTCTTACCTCCTCTCTCTGTCCATACCCTCCTTCGCTCTCTGTATGCCCATTTCCTCCCTCCACCTCTCTGTCTATTGCCTCTTCACCCTAGCACTAACCTTGATGGTTGTTTACTATTCCAGCCAATGAGGGAATTGAAGTGGCTTAAAATAATTGGTTTAATCGGTTGGGATCATTGGTACACGAGGCATGAAAGATCTGTCCTGGTGCTGGATCTGTGAGAATAGTGGCTTCAATGACACCACTCCGCACAGTTTTTATCTGCAAATAGTTAGGATTACAAAGTTTGCGTGATACAGATTTGGTTGTAGTTAGCTAACTCGTGGTCTAGGGGTAGTATCTTTGATTCATAATCAAAACGTCTTCGGCCCCGGGTTCAATCCCCGCCACTACCTAAATTTTGATAAATAATCAGCATTGGCGGCCGAAGACTTCCGGCCTTGTCAAAGAGGGCGGAGGAGCGGATAGAGGTTCTGGGCACTCTCTTGTCCTAGGGGTGGGAAATTGCCCCTAAAGGTGGAAGAATCAGCAATGATCAACGACATGAGGATGCAGAAGGCAATGGAAACCACTGCATTAAAGACACGTAACGTGTATCCACAGGACATGTGTCCTGTAGTTGAAGAAGTGTCATGATGATCTCTCCATTGGCAAAAGATTCCGGAATAGTCCCCCAGTCGGATCTCCGGGAGGGGACTGCCAAGGGGGAGGTTACCACGAGAAAAAGATTGAATAATCAACGAAAGGATAATGTTCTACGAGTCGGGGCGTGGAATTTCAGAAGCTTGAACATGTTAGAGAAACTAGAAAATCTGAAAAGGGAAATGCAAAGGCTCAATCGAGATATAGTAGGGGTCAGTGAAGTGAAGTGGAAGGAAGACAAGGATTTCTGGTCAGATGAGTATCGGTTAATATCAACCGCAGCAGGAAATGGTATAACAGGTGTAGGATTCGTTATGAATTGGAAGGTAGGGCAGAGGGTCTGTTACTGTGAACAGTTCAGTGACCGTGATGTTCTAATCAGAATCGACAGCTGACCAACAACGACAACGACAGTTCAGGTATAGATGCCGACGTCGCAAGTTGAAGATGAGCAGATAAAGAAAGTGTATGAGGATATTGAAAGGGTAATGCAGAATGTAAAGGGGGACAAAAATCTAATAGTCATGGGCGACTGGAATGCAGTTGTAGGAGAAGGAGTAGAAGAAAAGGTTACAGGAGAATGTAGGCTTGGGACAAGGAATGAAAGAGGAGAAAGACTAATTGAGTTCTGTAACAAGTTTCAGCTAGCAATAGCTAATACCTCGTTCAAGAATCACAAGAGGAGGAGGTATACTTGGAAAAGGCCGGGAGATACGGGAAGATTTCAATTAGATTACATCATGGTCAGACAGAGATTCCGAAATCAGATATTGGATTGTAGGGCGTACCCAGGAGCAGATATAGACTCAGATCACAATATAGTAGTGATGAAGAGTAGGCTGAAGTTGAAAACGTTAGTCAGGAAGATTCAATACGTTAAGAAGTGGGATACGGAAGTTCTAAGGAATGACAAGATACGTTTGAAGTTCTCTTGCGCTATAGATACAGCAATAAGGAATAGCGCAGTAGGCAACACAGTTGAATAGGAATGGACGTCTCTAAAAAGGGCCATCACAGAAGTTGGGAAGGAAAACATAGGTACAAAGAAGGTAGCTGCGAAGAAACCATGGGTAACAGAAGAAATACTTCAGTTGATTGATGAAAGGAGGAAGTAATAACATGTTCCAGGAAAATCAGGAATACAGAAATACAAGTAGCTGAGGAATTAAATGAATAGGAAGTGCAGGGAAGCTAAGACGAAATCGCTGCAGGAAAAATGTGAAGACGTCGAAAAAGATATGATTGTCGGAAGGACAGACATTTAAAAGAGCTTTGGAGGACTTACGGTCAAGTAAGGCAGAAGGGATAGATTCCATCAGAATTTCTAAAATCATTAGGGGAAGTGGCAACAAAACGACTATTCACGTTGGTGTGTAGAATATATGAGACCGGCGACATACCATCTGACTTTCGGAAAAGCATCATCCACACAATTCCGAAGACAGCAAGAGCTGACAAGTGCGAGAATTATCGCACAATCAGCTTAACAGCTCATGCATCGAAGCTGCTTACAAGAATAATATACAGAAGAATGGAAAAGAAAATTGAAAATGCGCTAGGTGACGATCAGTTTGGCTTTAGGAAAGGTAAAGGCACGAGAGAGGCAATTCTGACGTTACGACTAATAATGGAAGCAAGGCTAAAGAAAAATCAAGACAAGTCCATAGGATTTGTCGACCTGGAAAAAGCGTTCGACAATATTCTGGAAAAAGTAGGGGTAAGCTATAGGGAGAGACGGGTCATATACAATATGTACAACAACCAAGAGGGAATAATAAGAGTGGACGATCAAGAACGAAGTGCTCGTATTAAGAAGGGAGTAAGACAAGGCTGTAGCCTTTCGCCCCTACTCTTCAATCTGTACATCGAGGAACCAATGATGGAAATGAAAGAAAGGTTCAGGAGTGGAATTAAAATACAAGGTGAAAGGATATCAATGATACGATTCGCTGATGACATTGCTATCCTGAGTGAAAGGGAAGAAGAATTAAATAATCTGCTGAACGGAATGAACAGTGTAATGAGTACACAGAATGGTTTGAGAGTAAATCGGAGAAAGACGAAGGTTATAATGTTACTTAAAAACCGTCTTGATTGCAAATATTTATATTCATATGACCAGTTTCGGTTCATTCAGAACCATCTTCAGATCTGATATTTCAGTTACAGGAGTAACCCGTCCAAATCCAGCAGTTTTCACATGCTACGTCACATGTAGCATGTGAAAACTGCTGGATTTGGACGGGTTACTCCTGTAACTGAAATATCAGATCTGAAGATGGTTCTGAATGAACCGAAACCGGTCATATGAATAAAAATATTTGCAATCAAGACGGTTTTTAAGTAACATTATAATTTCACTGATTGCTGTTGTCCCGTAAGACATTATGTCTGTTTTTGCAAAGACGAAGGTAATGAGAAGTAGTAGAAATGAGAACAGCAAGAACTTAACATGAGGATTGATGGTCACGAAGTCAATGAAGTTAAGGAATTCTGCTACCTAGGCAGTAAAATAACCAATGACGGACGGAGCAAGGAGGACATCAAAAGCAGACTCGCTACGGCAAAAAAGGCATTTCTGGCCAAGAGAAGTCTACTAATATCAAATACCGGCCTTAATTTGAGGAAGAAATTTCTGAGGATGTACGCCTGGTGTACAGCATTGTTTGGTAGTGAAACATGGACTGTGGGAAAACCGGAACAGAAGAGAATCGAAGCATTTGAGATGTGGTGCTATAAAAGAATGTTGAAAATTAGGTGGACTGATAAGGTAAGGAATGAGGAGATTCTACGCAGAATGGGAGAGGAAAGGAATATGTGGAAAACACTGATAAGGAGAAGGTACAGGATGATAGGACATCTGTAGAAGAAGACAATTGGAATACGTCAAGCAAATAATTGAGGACGTAGGTTGCAAGGTTGCAAGTGCTACTCTGAGATGAAGAGGTTTGCACAGGAAAGGAATTCGTGGCCGGCCACATCAAACCAGTCCGTAGACTGATGACAAAAAAAAAAAAAAAAAAAAAAAAAAAAAAAAAAAAAAAAAAAAAAAAAAAAAGAGAAAAGCGATTAGCCCTACACACAACATTCGTGTTTTCCTTTAGAACTGACTGTGGTATGCACATATCTGTGCATAAAATTATTCATTAAAATTGTATATATACACTGAAGAGCCAAAGAAACTAGTACATCAACATAATATCGTGTAGGGCCCCCGCGAATTAACTGAAGTGTCGCAACATAACGTGACACGGACTCGACTAATGTCTGTCACCATAAATCCTGCAGGGTTGTCCATAAATCCGTAAGCGTATGAGGGGGTGGAGATCTCTTCTGAACAGCACGTTGCAAAGCATCCTAGATATGCTCAATAATGTTTATGTGTGGAGAGATTGGTTGCCAGCCGAAGTTTTTAAACTCAGAGAGTGTTCCTGGAGCCAGTCTGTAGCAATTTTGGACGTGTGGTTCTCACGCTGTCATGCAGTAATTGCCCAAGTCCGTCGGAATGCACAGTGGACACGAATGGATGCAGGTGATCAGACAAATGTTTACGTACGTGTTATCTGTCAGAGTCGCATCTAGACGAACCAGAAGTCGTAGTACTGCCAAGGATGGGACACAGCATCTCCGAGGTAGAGATGAATTATGGATTTTCACGTACGGTCGTTTCACGTGTGTATCGCGAATAACAGGAATCCGGTAAAACGTCAAATCTCCGTCATCGCTGTGGCCGGAGAAAGATCCTGCAAGAACGGGACTGACGACGACTCAAGAGAATCATTCAACGTGTCAGAAGTGAACCCTTCCGCAAATTTCTGCAGCTTTCGATCCTGGGTCATCAACAAGTGCCAGCTTGCGAACCGCTCGACGAAACGTCATCGATACAGGCATCCGGGGCCGAAGGCCCATTCGTGTATCCTTGATGACTTCACGACAAAAACCTTTACACCTTTCCTGGGCCCGTCAACACCGACGTTGGACTGTTGATGAGGGGAAACGTTGCCCGGTCGAACGAGTATCGTTCCAGATTGAATCGAGCAGATGGACGTGTACGGTTAGAGAGACAACCTCATGAATCCATGGACCCTGCACGTCAGCAGTGGCGTGTCCCGCCTATTCGTCAAATAGGGGTACCTAGAAAATCTGCTTTCTCGGATCACTAGACAACAATTCAAGCAAATCGTGTTAATGAATTCTTATTACAGTAAGAAAAATGACAATACTTAACTTAGAGAATTTACTATGATGTATCGCAAGCAATGGGCGAGAGGCAAAAGAAGAATATCTCGTCAGTATACACAATTCCTAACACAAGTAAACAATAGAGTTCCTAAGTCACTTTCGTAGACCTCTTAGAACGGCCAGTCTTCAACAGGATCGCGGCCAGGCGGGGCGGTGCTTATGTTCTCTTCGCCTGGAGGCCGCTGCTGTCTCGGTGTTGTCCTAGAGAGATCTCGGTCAGTGTACTATTGACTGACGTCTTCTTTACATCCCTCCCTGTTCAACGGTTCCTGACCATCGTGACGGCGCTTGACTTTTACGTCGGAACGAGCCGGGAATTGTTCAAGCTGGTGAAGGCTCTGTAATGGTGTGGGGCGTGTGCAGTTGGAGTGATGTGGGACCCCCGATACGTCTAGATACGACTCAGACAAGTGACACGTACGTAAGCGTCCTGTATAATCACCTGCATCGATTCATGACCATTGTGCATTCCGACGGACTCGAGCAATTCCAGCAGGACAACGCGACTCCCACACGTCCTAAATTGCTACACAGTGGCTCCAGGAACACTCTTCTGAGTTTAAACACTTCTGCTGGCAACGTAACTCCCCAGACATGAACGTCTGACCATTTTATCTTATTCAAGTCCATCCCATGGCACAATGCTTGTTTCCCAAAGGTGATGTTATGTTCCAAATCGACAGGGCATTGTTCACACAACTTGCATCGTCCAGAATTGGCTTTTTGAGCACCAGATCTTGATATTATAGGGCGTTTTCTGTCTACTCTGGGGAGAATTGGAAGTGATCACTATCCACTTCCGTCATCGTTACCAGATGTTGGCACTATTTTGCTGGAATGATGGGATAAGATCCTCTCGAAAACCATACGGGACATTTACTTATCCATTTATAAATGATTGGGAGCTGTTTTGAATGACAACAGTTTTCCTACACCTTAGTAGGCTTGGTAATTTCTTTTGGGCTTTAACATATTTTTGTCCACCTCCTGTACGTGCATATGTATATTATATTTGTTGTTTTGTAAGGATGCATGAGAGTGTTCAGTGTGTTACGTTTCTGATCACGAGCGTAAGTAGGAGTAAAGTTAGCAACAAGCAGATTATATGGGTATATTCACTTATCACTGAAGCATCCTCTTTTAAGCAGAATGTCACTAAAAGTACCGTCGCACTTTGAGGTGCTTTTAGTTAGGAAAGTTCAGTTCAGGCGTCGTTGAGCACCGGTGTTAAACGTATCTGTGGTGGCCCACAGAACTCTTACTATTGAAAATTTGTTGTGGAATGGAAGTGTTGGGTGTGGTTACCTTGGTCGGCAGTAGTAGATCGCTTTCTGGCCCACATCAATGACTTTCAAAGTAACTAAATATCTTAGGAACTTTTTTAACCTGTCCCTTTCTTTGAAGTCAGGTCAGTGCCATCTCAACATTGTGGTACGAGCTTGTGTAAGGTGCAATATCTTTGGTTTTCTTATTCTAGGATTGAAGACAAGTGTGTAAGTTGAAACGGCACGTTTAATGTCGCAATATTAGCTCAATAATACACGCTTTTACACAGTTTCAATGTGACAACAAAAAACAGTTGCCAGGATATCGCATCTCGTTAACATCAAGATGTGAAATAATCCTAAACACCACAATATAAAGTGTTAATTCTCAGAAGGTTAAATTTTCCGAAACACGACAATACTAATGTTAACTAGAAGTTTCTTTACAAAATTGTTCCCCAACTTACATTATGATGTTGGCCAGTACTACGAAAATCGTCCAGTTCCTGTTCAAATATCGGTGCTATTTTCAGGATGTTTAGTTATGTGACAAATTGAGCAACAGATTACCCAAGGACTATCAAATTTACAGTGGACGCAAGCTGGTGAACCAACAAGCTTGCACCTCTGCACGCGGTATTTACCTTAACCTCCGATGAACTGTCGTCTGCTAGGCCACTCTCTTAAACTGAAGTCCCTATAAACGTAATTACATCTTTGCTAAATTTTCCAGCAGAAACTTTTCTTATGTTTCTCGTTATGCGAGAGAACATGTACTCAGCCCTAGTCTTAGAGCAGGCCGCTGTGGCCCTGTTGTTCTAGGCGCTTCAGTCTGCAACCACGTGACCGCTACGGTCGCAGGTTCGAATCCTGCCTCGGGCATGGATGTGTGTGCTGTCTTTAGGTTAGTTAGATTTAAGTAGTTCTAAGTTCTAGGGGACTGATGACCACAGACGTTAAGTCCCATAGTGCTCAGAACCATTTGAACCTAGTCTTAGAATGTGGCGCTATACACGTGCATGGTTGGAGTAGCATGCATATTATAATGCCCTCTCAGTTCTCACAAGAACAGTTAACTAATTGGTTAGTTCGTTTCTCCACAGTTGGAGCTAAGCAACTCTAAAGCTAATTTCTAATTGGATAACAGCCGTTGTGAACGCAGTGTTCACACAAATTACTCCGCTGCATCGTGCAGATCGTTATGCTTTCCGTTCTGCACTTAACGCCTTTTCAGAGAAGAGTCCCCGAAAATTTTCGACTTGTCTTACTCATAGCCGAAGTGTCTCCCCACCTGGGTTCTTCCGTTCTTCAGGTCACAGCATTTTTTGACCAATAGGAGCGTTCCTCTTATATTGTGGAAGCTCTCTCTACCAATTGCAAGATCCCTACCATTAAATTGCGTCGAAACTACGGTTCTTTTCTCCTTCCTAGTGCGTTTTCGCCAATCGAACGTTTTGTGTCCGTTGCAGACGCCTAAATTGGCATTCGCTGGACAACTGATCGAAAATGTGTCACTGGTTTTCTTCGTATCAATTTGGCATTGCGAAACACAGATTTTGAAACCCTTCTTTCCTGACTTCCCTCAGATGGGCCATTATACTTCCTCTCCCCATCTGAATCACCTGGTCGTTCATTGACTGCCTGGGACTCCCCTTTAAGTGGTTTCCATTGTACCCCCTGTAGCGCGGCCTTGCCTCTGCTCACTCCTCAGAAATACCAAACTAGAACCCCTCTCACTGCTTGTTGCACCTTTTGCTCATAGACATGCATTACATAGGAACAGTGTGATAATTACTGTCGATTGAGTGTCATCCCCATATTGCATTATTTACTGATAGGCAAATTGCTCATAGCTGCCGAATTAAGTTAGGTATCACATTTACCTTCCCGCAGCGGCGTATAAAGCTCTTTTGTAAGGTGGGAATCTGACATTCATTTATTCTGTCACCTTAGCGCTGTTTCCACCTTTATTGGTGTTTCCATTTGAAGTATTTCCCTCATCCTCTATTCCAAAATTAATATAATTATCGGTTCTCTATGCTATCACTTATTTCAATTTTTTTTTTTTTTTTTTTTTTTTTTTTTGTGGTGCATAAACAGTGCCTCAGTACGAAGTACATTACTACAGACATTGCTTCTCTACGATCTAATGTGGCTCTCATCGATATACTTTTGTTCTTTTAACAGCTGGATACTATTTGATTTACAGTCGATTCCATGTACAATAATAAAAAATGTACAAATAAGTACAGACACAAAAAATATGATGTCTAAGGGTGCACAGCCCTCAAAAGAGCAAGTTGTATACACCTTTCATTTTATCAAAAATGCAACGCTATGTGTTTCATATCATAATGACAAGTTCACCACAGAACGTCCTGTTATCTGCCGTTTACGTATTTTAGATGACGAAGAATCGTACTTCTAGCACTTTTATAGAAATTGAAATACTTCTTCGTGGTACCAGAGCAGATTTCATTTACCACCCTCAACATCCTATTTTTATAGGAAAGTAGACCACATTTTTTCATGTTGCACTTTTAGTAATCATACTCATATTCCAGTTTTCATTACAGAAATAAAGTAATTATGTATAGTAATTATATTTGTCGTTGGATGTAAATTGAAGGACCAGAGAGAATGACAAACAGAGAGAGTGAGTGAATGACTTGTCTATTACTAGTTGTTAACGTACTGAGGTAACAATTTCAATTGCATGCTATGTGGTATCAACATTGTGGAGTTACCTCTACGCATGTATAGAAGTACAGGAGTTGTCATTATATGTGATGTTTATAACAGTAATGAATTTGCCCGTTATTCGAAATTATTTTACCCCTTTACAGGCGCCATTCGCCGGAATCTTACACATTTTTGTAAGGAATTTAATAAGATGTGCAAGACAGGAACTCTTATACCATGTCTCCTTTGCAGGAGACAGGCGATTGCTTCTTAGCGCCACATTAGCCTCCACTAAAAGTATTCTGCTCCAAAGACAGAACGGGAGTGGTCTGGACGCTAGACATGGCCCCTAAACCTGTATCTTGTGTAGCCCTTATTTACAGCAACCGAGCTATCTGTCTGAGGGCTTTAGCACAGCAAGTAAGTCCGCGAATCAATACGGCTTTACTGCCAGTGAATCCCGATTACCAAGCGCACAATTGAAGCGCGTAATACGAGGCTCGTTTGCCAGAAACTAGCAACGGCGCGGGCACACAGTCTATAGCGATAAATAACGTGAAAGTAGACGATGTACGTCCGTTATGGCGCAGTTTGCGTCGTTGGCCGGTTTCTGTTTGTCCTAATTAGTTATCTTTGACATGACTGATTAGCCCGGTAATGTCCACTGAACCAACTTGCAAAGTCGTCATCGCTGCTTTCACTCCCCCCTCCCCCCTAATCCATTTACGCAGACCTGTTCTGTCCCGAAGTTATGGATGTGACCGCCAGCTGCAATGTAAGTTTAATACATTTTTCTTATTCCACTTATAAGTAATGGCATTCAAAGATCTATGTACTAAATGATTTGGAGATGGCAGTTTAATTTACTGACACTAGTTACGAATTTTCCACAAGAAGATCACGGCATTGATAATAATATTATCAGGTAACTGTAACTCAAGAAATATGACATCAAAAACACTGAGCTGCGTGAAAACGAAAGTGCAAGATCAAATTCGCTGAAAGTACAGGTGAAATATGTTCACCAATATGTGTGAAATATTTTAGATGTACGAGTGCGTGCTGGAAAGTAATGCCACCGAAGTTTTGTACTCTTCTCTATATTAATAGACATGCTATATTCCATGGATATTATTGGATACAGTTTCATCCTTCGCTAATGCTCATTCGAATCCTCTGCTGCTAATGGGCTCTGCGTTTTAGCGTGTAGCGGGCAATGTGGAACGCAGCTGTGTCATGCGTCATTGGGACCCTCAGAAAATTGGTAACACGAATTCAAAGAATTCTTCCATTCTCTCTCTCATCATGATAATGCCATACCACACACAGAATGAGCGGGGCAGAAATGAGAGGAGCAGCTGCTCTAGCATTTAAGTAGTTGAAATGGTTCAAATAGCTCTGAGCACTATGGGACTCAACTGCTGCGGTCATCAGTCCCCTAGAACTTAGAACTACTTAAATCTAACTAACTTAAAGACATCACACACATCCATGCCGGAGGCAGGATTCGAACCTGCGACCGTAGCAGTCGCACGGATCTGGACTGCGCGCCTAGAACCGCGAGACCACCGCGACAGGCATTTAAGTAATCATAGAGGGATTACCTACATATTGCAACGTGGTTGATGACAATGAACTATAGCTCTCTAGCACGGTCCGCCTACGAGTGTGCTCCCGGAAACCATTGGCCTTTCTTCCTTAACTGACTTAAGAGAATATAAGGTACTGACTCCTACTACAACCAGTGTGCTTTCGGTGTCGGTGTTGGTAGTCTAATACCCTTGGTTTCAAGTGGAGGCACAGTGTACAACAAATTTGAAATTATGGTAAGGCCTTATGGGACCAAATTGCTGAGGTCATCGGTCCCTAAGCTTACACACTCTTTAATCTAACTTAAACTAACTTACGCTAAGGACGACACACACACCCATGCCAGAGGAGGACTCGAACCTGCGACGGGGGTAGCCGCGCCGACCGTGACAAGACGCCTCAGAACACGCGGTTACCCCGCCCGAATACTGTACAGCAGAACGTAGGTGCATTAAGTAATGGTAATACACTGTGGTACAGAAATTGTGAGCCTGATGTGACTACTTGTATGTGCACAACTCGTAGGGCGTGCGATAGTGACTATTATGTCAGTTAGCAAGACTGTGAAGTCATTACATGATAGGCGCACAACTTTGATGACTAAGAGTTGAAACTATGGCTATTAAAAGAGTGGATATGTTTTGTAAACAGCGGTCCTTTTCTGCAAACAGTGGTTTTGAACTGTGCTGTGATTTTGTTTTATTGAACCAATGCTTTACTTAAACGTACTGAAAGCTGTTATACTGCTATATGTGAGTGATTAATCGTATGTATAACTGAACTGCTGATAATTCACACAAAAGCATAGGTAGTTGGGTAGTTGTTAGCAGTGGATGTGTTGGTGATTGGATGTAATTAGTAGTTAGAGAGCAAGGAGTATTCAGCGGCTAAGCTGCATACGAGGGGAAGGCCCCAGACACGACCAGCCGATTCGGCTCACATTTGGTGCGTAGTTTGTGCTCAGCCTAAATTGAAAGACTAAGATATTTTGGCGCAATTCGTCCCCCCCCCCCCCCCCCTCCTCCCTAGTTTTTGAGAAAAATCACCACTTTATTTCATGACGCACAGTCACCATGATAGGGTTTGTAAACGCAATTTTTCCTAGAAGTCGGGGGAAGAAACTTTTAAAACTGCTCTTTATCTAACCATAACCCCTAACACTGTTCACCAAGCTCTACGCTAACGTAACGGCCAATATATCCTGCTCGGGATTCCCAAATGCGCTCTGCATTTCTTTTATATTTTTTTATTTATCTAAACTGATGGGAATAGGAAGGTACAATGAATAAATCAGCAATGATATGACGTTCACCACCTATCTACTATTTAACATAATCGGTTAAAGATCAAATGTAAAGGAGCAAGTATGAAATTTTTATTTCTTTAGAAATTCAAGTTATTTGAGAAATTTATTCCTAATTGAATTGCTTACCTTATTAACTCCTCCATTTCTACAAGTTTCGATATGTAACAACAACTAATGAAAAAAAAACAGCAGAATTCATTTGGGAATCGAACATAGGTTCTATGCCCCCCGCCAAATGCTTGGTCGCCTCACAACGGTTGCGGTGCTGTTGATGAACAGCGTTTACCTGATGAGCACGTAAGCGCCTGCAGTAGCACTTTCAGTCCTAGATCTGAGGAAAAATGTGTGTTTGTCGACCATACATATGACGATGAAAAGTGCTCAGTATTCAATTATCTATCGATCCCCTTAACATTGAAACCATTGATTGTGATAAACTTTAGGTGTATTCCCCACTCCGCCCTCCCCCATTACCCACTCCCCCCCTCTCCTAAGAAAATAAGTGATGAGCCATCACATTTTTCATTTTATGTTGTACAAAAACAGCCGGCCAAACATGACTTCAATCGATTGACCGTGTCTCAGGTCTTTCCCTTGTTAGCGTCTATACAACACAAGTTCAGCATTTTCTACTATAAGAACTTCCTAGTGTGACGGCACCTATACGCCGAGTGGTTTATGGTGTTATTTTTTTGTGTTTTGTTTCCCTTTCAGGACCAGATTATTAATTCTATGGTGTGATAAAGTTGTATTAATGATGATATTTTGTGTTATTATCTGAGCCCTGCTGCAGTTTATCGAGCTAAAAGTAATTTATTTTGCCATTTTTCCAGGGTGATCTATTTTAGTGTATAGGTACTTAACATGTTGAACAACTTGCTATTAAAATTGAGCCCACGTCTGCATAAACGCCGACCCGAATCCCAGTCAACCTAAATGCCACCCAGTAACACTGAGTCTGTACATAACAGCCTCGCTCTCACTTCCTGTCCTAAGAATTTGTAAAGACGGATCAATATATTCCCATCACTAATATTTAGTAAGGAGGAATTAACACACCACGTGTTTTCTGTGACAGTCATGTTAAGAGATTTATCTTAGATGACCCTTGAAACCTTCCCGTCTCTTCTATACATCTTTTGTTAGTGATAACCTTCCCTTTTACAATAACTTATGCAACCTTGCCTTAGGATTTCTCTCTCTTGCTTAATAATAACAAATGAAATTTATTCTGTTACTCAATCTTAGCATACAAATTTAATAGCTGCTTTTTAAAAGTGATTTTCGGATTATTTCAACGAAACATAGATTGTGTCGTCTTCGTGTGACCCTCAGTCGTTATCTGCAATAGCCCAAAACTGTTCCTTACCTTTTTTACTGTTACTGGATCGCCATCTCATTGGTACATCGAACTGCGACATGAATATACTTACTCTGTTTTACTATACTCGATTAGCTGCTGGTGGGCTATCGTAATACGTGGCTGTATTTATTACCGAAGCTGACCTTATTCTTTAATAGCAAAGCTGACGTTATTCTATAATTAATTTGACTGTAGTTACGTAATTCATAGTTAAACTTTTTCTTGACAACAATACAATTTTGCAAAGCTTTACGTTGATGGCTTTTAGGATGGATTATAGTTAGAAATGCAATATTGCTGGCAATGTTAATTACATTCTGAATGCACTTAAAATATTTACTGTTGGTAATGAAATTATTTTACAAACGTTCAAATGGGACTAACTTTTTACAATAATCTTACAATAATAGTAGTTCCTCTTATGATAATAGTTGGTTGATGTCTCTATACATCCGTTTATAATCTGTTTGCCAACAATGCTTTCTGGTGCATACAATCCCTGCCACCATTACAAAATGTATCAATGCGCGTTCTTTCCCGCTCTTTTCTTAAAATGTATCCATACGCGGTCTCTCTCGCCCTTTTAAGATTCTATCAATTTGCGGTCTCTCTTGTCAACAATACTTTGGTGCAGACATTCTCTGCTTCCACCATTATTTCCAACATGACAAACATTAACTTTTTCTACATAATCATATTAATAAAATATAAACATCTTTCATAAATTCTGATTTGACAACAGACAATAGAAATATACACGTCTTACACCCTGACCACTAGTGCAATTAGCAGTGGTAGTAGATAAGACAAACGATATTTTAAATTTGGTTTCCATTTTGTTCCACGTGGGTAACCCTTTGAGTACTGCAGCGGAATTTGCGGCTGGCTGTGTCAACCTGCCCTTGGGGCCGCTTAATCCGTGGACCTGCAGTGGCAGTCACTTCTGCGGACTACCCTGTGTGCCCTAGATCTCCACTCGCTCGTCCTCGCCCTGGCCTGAGAATTTCTGGAATCCATGCAGTCGTGACAGTCTCGCAGTTAGTGTGATCACAGGCGTTACAAGAAAACGTAGGATTTCTAGATACTTATTCCATAGCTTTGAATCTGGAGATGAATTGCCCGACAGACCTAACGTACACTGTAACTGCTTACACTGCTAACATGTAACTCCTCATCAAAGGCTTTCTTTAATTTGCAATTAGTTCTTGAGAATCGTCATAAGGTCTCTGTATACATCTGTGTGTTATGTGGCATATTGATACTTAATTATGAGATTTTTGTACGCAACTTACGATCTAAACGCTGTAGAATCCATAGGGACCAAACGTTGCCGTTCTTCTGTACTAGCGCAATAATTCAGCTACAAACAACCTTCGAGGGAAGCGTCTGGATTCCAAGAGACACTTTTGAAGCTAATTAACACAATAAATTATACCCAAGGAAACTTCAAAATCAAAAATTCAAAATTTCTGAATTCTCTTTGTACAGGACGAAATTGTTTTTGTACAGTAGAAATAAACAATGATTTATAACTTTTGTTTAAGAATTACGCACGGAAATACTCAAGTTTCTAAACTATCTAACTAAACATCACCTTTAATTCCTAATGACCTTTTGTGCTTCAGAAATGGACAAGTGTGTGGAACTGACCAACGTGTGCCGGGACGCCCTTTCCAAGCGTAGGCCTGGCAATTTTTCACAGTGGCAGTGTAGGGCAGCAATCCGTTACCGTATATTACTAGAAAATTGTAGCCTGGGTTGCGGTAAAAGTTATTTATTTAAACTGCGACTAGTAAAAGATACTTATTTAAACGGCGACTTGTTTCGGGCGAAGCCCGTTTTCAAACAACCATGTCAAAAAGGAATGTTACAAACACATTATAGCTCTTAATTAAACCATAGAATATCTATAGCTATAATGTGGTTGTCACAGACTCGCTTTACGTGTTGGTTTGCAAATGGGGTTTTGCCCGAAACTATTCGCCGCTTTGTAAGGTGTCAGGCAAATCCAACACCTTCCATGAAAACCCTGACATGATAAGGAAATCCAGTAGTATGTCACATAGCTCCGAATAAATCGCGACATTAAATTAACCAAAGTAATATGAGTAACGAGTGAGCAAATGGAATACCACAGACTAACACAAGAATGCCTAAATGCATGTCATACCTTCCCACCGTGAGACAGACGCAGTTCCGACGGGAGAAACGAGAACAGAAGCCGAGAGCAGAACCGTGTTAAACTAGAAGGCCCTACGATAAGGGACAGACGGGACACCCATTTCGCCAGCCTACCGCTAAGACCACAACCACCTGCAAGTTTTAGCGTGAGACTTTTTCGCGCCTCTCTTACGTCAAGGACCACCCCCCAGCCCATGTTAAAAGCTAGAGCCCTCCAGAATAATAGTATAGATCTTACGACAACGCTAAAAGGACCACACCAGGTACAAGTTTTAGCGTGAGACTTTTTCACTTCTCTGTTACGTTGCAAACTTTAAAAACATTGCCCCACCGCGAAGAGTATAACGTTTCTCATTGGATAGACAGAATTTTTGTAGGCGGAGCTTAAGAATAACATTGAGACCCTGATTGGTCAGATGAAAACAGAGCCAGATAGTTTTTTAAACCAACTTCGGTAAATTGTAGTAAGGAGAAGTTAGGAGAGAGTTAGTTTCCAGACGGCGAGCTGGATGGCTGCTGCGCCGGCCGCTGCCGCCCTGACGCTACCTAAACACCGACAAGGTAATGAACGCACGCGATGCCGCATTTTTGAGCGCATAAGGCTTCACTCAGAACTGCAGAAGTCTCATCTGCTACACCTCCTTTTTGCGTAATACTAGTGTCGATCGTTAATTAGAACTCATGGTGTTCACATTTGCCACTTCAAGTAAGGATCTGAAACGCAATGATTTTTCTGTCATATAGTTATTGAGAAGCCACATCAGCTACTGTAATTTACGACAGGTTAGATAAGTAATTAAAGATAATTGAGTGTCACTGGAGACCATTTTGATAGTTTTCTCTCTTGTGAAACTTAATTTAAACCTAGATTATAGACGTGATCTGGCATAGGTCATCCTTCGATCCATTGTAGAACTTGGAAATGCACTCAGGGAATATTCGTTCACATTTTTGTTGAACACAGTTGGCTTTTACCACCTTGTATTAAAACATTTCCTTTTATCAATACTGCAATTTATAAACAATGTTTTGTGAGTAGAATAAAATTTCCAATGGTAAACGTAACTGCTTTTTCGACGTAAATTACCAGCTAACTAAGAATAGGAAAGCCTTGAACCCCTTCCACTAAATTTAGTTAGTATTAAGATTCTTTTCCAGGGAGTGCAGTGGAGCTGTCGCTGAGATATTTAGTATTTGGTTATACCATCGCTAGTCTCACTGAACTCTTCTGAATTCTACATGTCATGTGTGTTATGGTGTGTCCTTTCCAGCATGGTTATACCATCGCTAGTCTCACTGAACTCTTCTGAATTCTACATGTCATGTGTGTTATGGTGTGTCCTTTCCAGCAAAAGATCCCAGGTTCAAACTAGTCAATTCCCTAAAAAAACACGCTCAAAGCGTCGTTGCGCGAAAGTGGTAGGGAGACAAGATATAGAACAATCAGACACCACCATGAAAATTTAGAGCTTAAATAAATATCTTTTACCGCAACCCAGGCTTCAATTTTTTCTAGATTTTTTTGTTTAATTACTGACATTTGCACAAAGATTAACTTCTACCAAGAAGTTATGGAAGAACCCATAAATGCGTGAAAAATTTTTATTTTTGCACCTTCTGTACGAACATTTGAAGCATCCAGTCTGTGTTTGTCAACACAGACTCTGATGTTTCACATATTCGTACATAAGGTGTTTGTCAGTAAAGTAATTCATCTGGAAGGGTTCTCCAAGCTCAGATAATTCGGCGACGTCTTTTTTTTTTGCCACAGTTATATTTCAAAATGGTTCAAATGGCTCTGAGCATATGGGACTTAGCATCTGAGGTCACCAGTCCCCTAGAACGTAGAACTACTTAAACCTAACTAACCTAAGGACATCACACACATCCATGCCCGAGACAGGATTCCAACCTGCTACTGTAGCTGTCGCGCGGTTCCAAACTGAAGCGCCAAAAACCTCTCGGCCACAGCGACCGGAACAGTTATATTTCACATCTTTCTTTTCATCTGGGCTTTCGAGTGGCAATGGCGAAATTAAAAAAAAAATTAATTTTTGTAATTATTTTTATTTTTTTAAATTTTTAAATATTTTTTTTTCACAAGTAAGGGCTTTATTTCATACTCCAGCTACAGTAAGTTGGCTAAAAGTTCTTCTTTGTGCGGTATGTTTCAAAACATGGGACAACACAAAAAGGTGCATTGCATGTTTTGCATTCATATTTCGTTTCTCGATGCACATTCTGTTTCGAGGAGACAGCACATCTACGCCATAGTGCGTGTTTGTTTGACTGGTAACTTGGACTGACATGTGGAAAAATTTTGTACATGGCTGCACGTTCAGAGTCCGTGAATAGTTACAATTGGAAGAAAGCAGCCCTCGGTCACTGTTTTTAACGAATTAACCGGCTTTCGACACAGCAAGGAATGTCTTCCTCAGAATTTAAATCAAAGAATGGTCCATAACATGAACACAGAATTATGACTACAAACGTTTGATACAGAGTATAAGTACAGAATCATCGGGAAAGATTGGCAGTACTTATATGTCATTTATAAAATAATAAAAATGCCAAATGGCATTAGCAACGAAGAAATTTAAGATAAACTTAAATTCTGAGGAAGACACTCCGAGCAGTGTCGAAACCCGGTTAATTCGTTAAAAATAGTGACCGTGGGCTCTTTTCTTTCAATTATAACATGTGGAAAGTGTCTCCCAGTAAAGCGAATAGGATTATCGTCATCAGAGCGTCTTGCTTTCCTATCAGTTCTCCGTTCCGTAGCAAATTTTCTCACAAGTTCTCGTACCAGACATAAATGAAAATCTGCTAATGATATTTTGCTACGTCACCGATATGTGAAGAGTGTAAGCCTTCAAGACACAAAGGTCCGCCGGGCATGGAGGCCGAACGGTTCTAGGCGCTGCAGCCTGGAACCGCGCGACCGCTACGGTTGGAGGTTCGAATCCTGCCTCGGACATGGATGTGTGTGATGTTCTTAGGTTAGTTAGGTTTAAGTAGTTCTAAATCTAGGGGACTGCTGACCTCAGATGTTAAGACCCATAGTGCTCAGAGCCATTTATTTAACACAAAGGTCCACAACATGAAAAAAATTAGCACCATTTAACAGATTTACGCCCAGAAGTAACAGAGCTTAACAGCACATCGGAGTAGTCTACTGCTCCCATATTTGCTTTCTAATCAACAACACATTGCGGCTTCATTACTTTTTCGCCAGTCGTTCTGTTTTCCTTTCCCGTGTCACTCATTTCTGTAGTGTTGTAGGTAGTCAGCATGAGCACTTCTTTCTTGTCGCACCACCTAATGGCAAACATTGCGTCAGTTGACATAAACTCAACTTCTCCTTGTTTCAGTTTCTTTTGTAGCTTCGGTAAGTCGCGCCTGTTCAAATGGCTCTGAGCACTATGGGACTTAACATGTATGGTCATCAGTCCCCTAGAACTTAGAACAATTTAAACCTAACTAACCTAAGGACATCACACAAGACCCAGTCATCACGAGGCAGTGAAAATGCGCCTGTTCTTACGTACAGTACCGCATGCTGCTGATCTCTGATTGTGATGCCAGAGGAAAAAGGCTGGACTTGGACAGCAATTGTTTACATACAGGGTATGTCCACTTTCAAGGTATGGCTTCATTAGTGTTGCCACAATATCACCAGATTTCCCCAAATTATGGACTTCAATTTCTGTTGTTGTCCCTGTGTATACAATGAAATCCCAGACGTCTCCAGTTTTACAGTCGCAAAACCCGAATGTTTTGATTCTAAATCTGCTTCGTTTCGAAGGAATGTGTTGTTTAAAAGATAAGCGACCTTTGAACAATAACAGGCTTTCATCGACTCAGATTTTTCTATATGGATTAAATGCACTGCGGAACGCCACACGAACTGTCTCAATTATTTTCCTAATTGTAAACAAACTGCCATCTCCACGATTGGCCGAGTTGTCACTAAAATGCAATATTCTCAAAAGTAGCATAAAACGGTCACGGGACATAACTTCGCCAAAAATAGGAGAACTCGGAAGTACCAATATTCCTTTATTCTCAACTTTTTAACACGAGCGATGAGAAGCCAAATACCAATGAAGCTATACATTTCCTTAAAACCCGTATCTTTCCAGGTGAATAGTTGGGAACGAACTGATTCCGCCGCATTTGCTTGCTATGGTGAAAGTAAAAAATCGGTTCGTTTCAAGTGCCATAAATTTGAACAGAGTTTCTGATAGAAACTGCATGAAAAAGGAGAGAACGCTTGAATCAGGCGCTAGTTCGCAATTATTTCCTGAAGATTAGCCATCAAACGCATGAAGTGCTGGACTGAAATCACGTTTTTGGCAGTCAAATTTCTCATTCTCATTATGGCGTGACCTTTTACGGATCGATTCGTCTTCATTTTCAGAATCTGAAGAAGAACTGCCCTGGCGAGTTCTGCTAGGTGAAGTACGTGGAGGTGTATTACTACAAGACTCTTCTGATGAATCTTCATCGTCACTGCATTGATTGAAGATGCCACACTCACTGTCACTGTCACTCCTTGTAAGTATCTCCAGTATCTCTTCGTCAATGCAACGCCACCGGCCGACCGCGGTAGCCGAGCGATTGTAGGCGCTTCAGTTCGGAACCGCGCTACTGCTACATCGCAGGTTCGAAACCTGCTTCGGGCGTGGATATGTGTGATGTCCTTAGGTTAGTTAGGTTTAAGTAGTTCTTAGGTTTAAGTTCTAGGGGACTGATGACCTCAGATGTTAAGTCCCATAGTGCTCAGAGCCATTTGAAGCATTTTTTTTTCAACGACGCCGATGTACCATTTGTCTGTGGAACTCAAAAGTGACAGCACTCCAGTGATGATACTGCAGATAGCTAAACGACACCACAGAAGCAGAATGCAGATCACATGAATCAGCTAGCACGAATGTCGAACAGCAACTGCGAAATCCGTAGCTATGTTTCCCAGATAGCAGGGACAGCAGCACAGAACAATAAATAGGGTACATCCATCCCAAGGGGTGCACGGGACAAAAGAACTTGCGACGGGCCGGTATGCAGTCCTGAGCGGCTATTGACGTCCGCAGGCACAGTTACTTTGAGCCGCAGGCCCACAGGCAGTGGAACCAGCTGCGGTATACGCCGTCATTAGGACTCAAACACCGGCCAGTCCGCGCGGCGAATGCCGTCTGCTGGGCCCGCGGGAAAGCCCACTTCAGAGGCAAACAACGTCCGCAGGCCCCGCGGCAAGGTGGAGCGCCGCGGCATATCACGTCTGCAGTACTCAAAGAGCAAACCAGTAATAGTCGTAGTCATTGTCAGTAACTGGCTAAGTATTTAGATCGCCAAACCTGTAATTAGAAATTATCACTAGAAAGTGTTAATGCCAAAAGGACCGTCACTTAGAAATTTCGTGATCTCCTATTCCTAGTACTGAGTGGTCCAGCACTGCAGCTCTTCTAGATTAAAATGAATCTGCTACGGTCCTATCGTAGCTGAAAATGCCGCACTTCAATCAAAAAATTTTCTTTTTCACAACGAACTCTGTATAGAGCTCAGCAATGAATTTGACGATTATAGTCAAAAGACCATATTTCATTGAACCACAATGAATAAATATACTGAGCATGGAAACCCTTTAACTGGATACAACTGAGTGCCGTTTCGGCGATCCTTAAATTTCCTTGAGCAATGCCTTTACCACCAACCCATGTAGCCCGACTAATAACTTATATCGATGCCCCAATTCTACGATGTTCGGAATTGTTTGATGTGACCTGCAACGAATATCTCTCCGGTCCCCAACTGCTCATCTCAGAGTAGTCCTTGCAACTTATTTCATCAATTATTTGCTGGATGTATTACAGTCTCTGTCTTCGTCTACAGTTTGTACAGTTTTACTCTCTAGAGCTGCCTCTAGTACCATGGAAGTTATTTCCTGCTGTCTTTAACAGAAGTCCTTCATCTTGGTCCAGTGTTTCGTATATTCCTTTCCTCACCGATTTGCGGAGAACTTCTTCGTTCCACCTAATTTTCAAGTCTCTTTTGTAGCACCACATCTGAAATACTTCGAGTGTCTTTTGTTACTGTTTTTCTACAGCCATGCCGTGCTCCTAACGTATATTGTCAGAAATTTATTTCTCATATTAAGACCCATGTTTGATACTAGTAGAATTTTCTTGGCCAGGAATGCCCTTTTTGCCAGTGCTAGTCTGCTTTTGAAATCCTCCTTGCTTTGTCCATCATATATTATTTTCCTGCCCATGTAGCAGATTTCCATAAGAGATCTACTTCGTGATCACCAGTCCTCATAGTAGTTTTGTCACTGGTCTCTTTCTGCTACTTCCCAATACTTACGTCTTTCTTCGATTTACTCTCCATGCATATTCTATACTCAATTGACTGATCATCCCATTCAGCATCTCCTGTAATTCTTCTTCATTTTCGCTGAGGATAGCAACGTCATCGACGAATCTTATCACTTACAGTATTTCACCTTTATTTTAATTTCAATCTTGAAACGTTATTTTATTTCCGTCATTGCCTCATCGAAGTATCGATTGAAGAGAAGGGGCGAAAGACTACATCCCTGGCTTGTACTCTATTTAATTCGAGGACTTCGTGTTTGCTGCTCCAGTGTTACTGTACCATCTTCGTTCTTGTACATATTGCGTATTGCACATCTTGCCTTAAAGGTGACCCGTGAATTTCTCAGAATTTCGAACATCTTGCACTATTTGACACTGTAGAACACTTTTTTCAGGTCGACAAATCTTACGAAAAGGTCGTGATTTGTCTTCAGTCTTGCTTTCATTATCAGCTAAAAGTCAGACCCGCCTTTCTCGTGCCTTTTCCTTTCCTAAAGCGAAACAGATCGTCATCTAATGCCTCCTCAACTTTCTGCTTCATTCTTCAGTTTATTATTCTTGACAGTAACTTGGATGAATTTGTAGTTAAGCTAATTTTGCTATAATTCTAGCTTTTGTCAGCTATTGTAATTTTCGGAATTGTGTGGATGATGTTTTTCCGATGGTAGATCGACAGACTCATAAATCCCACACACCAATGTGAACAGCCTTTTGTTACCACTTTCGAAATGATTTTCTGCCTTATTTGATCTTAAATCTAAGAAAGCTATTTTAAATTCTAGCTCCAGTGCTGGATCCCCTATCTCCTCTATATCGACTCTTGTCTCCTCTTCTGTCACATCGTCAGACAAGTCTTCCCCCTTTCAGAGGCCTTCAGTGTACTCTTTCCACCTATTTGCTCTCTCCTCTGCATTTAACAGTGATGTTTCGGTTTTAGTCTTAATGTCTATATGAGGAGTCAGTCTTTCCTACAATCATTTCTTTTTCAGTTTCTTAAACTTTTGCATATAGCCATTACGCCTTAGCTCCGCTGGACTTCCTATTTTTTTCATTCCTAAGTTACTTTTGTCCCAGTATTCCTGTAGTCCTTTAAACATTTTTGTACTTTGTTCTTTCGTCGATCAAGTAAAGTAATTGTTCTCTTAGCCATACTTCCTTTGCAGTTACCTTCTTTGTACCTATGTTTTTCTTTCTACCATCCGCGATTTCCCTTTGCGAGGATGTCCATTCATCTTCAATTTACCTTATTGAACTCTTCCTCCGGCAGTATCTATAGCGTTGGATAAGTTCAAGCGTATCTCGTCATTCGTTAGTATTAGCGTATCCCAGTTCTTCCTGTCCAGTCTCTTAAACTCAGCCTGTTCCTCATCACTACTAAACTGTGGTTTGAGTTTATATCTACTCCTGAGTTGCTTTACTACCGGTATTTGAATTCGGAATTTCTGTCTGATAGTCATGTACTCTAACTGAAATATTCCTTCATCTCCCGGCTTTTTCGATGTATACTTCCTCTTACGGTTCTTGAACAGAGTATTCGCTATTACTCGCTGAAATTTATTGCAGAACGCAATTAGTGCTTCTTCTGTGTCATTCCTAGCACGAAGCCCATATTGTCTAGTAGCCATTTCTTCTACTCTTTCCCCTATATCCGCACTGCAGTCCCTCATAATTATTAGATTTTCCTCTCCCTCTACGTACTGAATTACCCCTTCAGTATCCCCATGTACTTTATCTATCTACCTGCCTTCCGCTTGTGACGCTGGCATGTGTACCTGAACTATGGAATCGTTACTTTTCCATATCCTTACGTTCCTGAAATCCAAACTGATCATCCGTTATTCTGTATGTTACTGTAGCCAGCAACGTGGATGCTTCAGCGTGACGGTGACTGGCGAAAATCTCACATGTAATATCCTTGCTATCTTCAGGATTGTCTAGTTGATACTTTTCGGAAAAATCGGGTGGTATGCCTTCAGATTTTACTCACCAGGTTGTATGGTTGATTGGTTGCGACTTACTACAAAGAATTTTAAAATTTCGAGAATTTGATTTCTACCCCTTCTGCTTTATATGATCGCAAGTCTTCCAAACTTTCACTAAAATGTTCGTGAACCTATGTTTCACATATCCAATCCCATTTCATACCCAGTCACGTCATAAGTCCTGCCAGCAAAGGATGCTGCAGAGCTCCTGTGAAGCCAAGTAGAAGAGAGCTACAGATAGAACTGAGAGTATATGGACGGTTCGTGTACCGAGCGTGCAGATCTTACTTCATAAATAAATTGAAAAATTGTGGAGAAAGGATGGGATAAAATACGGGGAAATAAAGGTTATCCATAGCTTGGGAACACACAAGACAGCTTTTCAGCAGCTAATAAGGGAGTGAGGGTTACAGAGTCTCAGTTTAGACAAACGGCAAGCGTTAAAGGAATCGAGAGAGAATATCTAAATGTAATTAAAGTTCAGCATGGGCCTTGCCGCAGTGGATACACCGGTTCCCGTCAGATCACCGAAGCGCAGTGGGTCGTGGCCGGCATTTGGATGCGTGGCCATTCGGGCCGGCATGCGCTGTTGCCATTTTTCGGTGTGCACTCAGCCTCATGATGACAATTGAGGAGCTACTCGATCGAACAGTAGCGGCCCCGGTCAAAGAAAACCATCACGATGACCAGGAGGGCGGTGTGTTGACCACACGCCCCTCCAGATCCTCACTGTAGATGGTACGGTGGTCTAAAGGTCCCAATGGGCCACCTGTGGCCTGAAAGAGTGCGTAATTAAAGTTCAGCGAGAAGAATTAAAACCAGTTAGATTAGTGATGGCATTTTCATTCAGTCACAGACGACAAGGCACTTGTAAACTCAAGTGAACGCATTAAACAGCGTCTTTGATAAGATATGATAAGATGAAAATTAGCAAAAGTAAAACCAAGTAACGGAAAGCAGCCAAAAAAAAAAAAATTAAGTCACATTTGGGCAATTAGGATCTGAAACACTAGCGGTAACACATAAGTTTTGCTATTTCGACAGTAAGATAATTTGTCATGGCAGAAATGGAGAAGATGTAAAATATAAAATCGTAATAACAAGCATAGCGTGTTTGAAAAATATCAGTATTTCTACATCTAATACAAATTTAAACCGTATGAAGTCTTTTATGAAAGTATTTGCGTACAACGTACTCTTGTATGCAACAGGATTAAAATACAAACTTTTGAAATGGGGTCCTCTAGAAGACCTCAAGTAAATCGGGGTTCGTCAGATAAGTTACGAATATGTACCGAATTAAATTGTGGAAGAAACGTATTTTCGACACAAACTAAAAGAAATGCTCAGTTCAAAAAATGTGTGAGACCCTTATGGGACTTAACTGCTAAGGTCATCAGTCCCTAAGCTTACACACTACCTAACCTGAATTATCCTAAGGACAAACACACACACACATGCCCGAGGGAGGATTTGAACCTCGGCCAAGACCAGCCACACAGTCCATGACTGCAGCGCCTTAGACTGCTCGGCGACATGTTCAGTTCAGCAACGTATAGTTAATATGGTAATCGAGGGTTTGACTACAGTACGAAGGCGGAAACTGATGTATGTTGAAGTTTTTATTCAGAGATATATAGCACGGCTAGGCTCATCAGACCATCTTCAGATATAGGACCGCAATTGCAACGTATTAGACATTGAGGTGATGAAAGTCATGAGTTACGTTTTAATATCGTATCGGAGCTCTTTTCTCGGAGTTTTGCAGCAACTCGTTGTGGCATGGTCCCAACAAGTTGTTAGAACTTCTCTGCTGGAATAATGAGCCAAGTTGCCTCTATAGCCGTTCATAATTGCGAAAGTGTTGCCAATGCTGAATTTTGTGCACGAACTGACCTCTCTATTACGCCCCATTAATGATCTATATGATTCATGTCGGACGATCTGGGTGAACAAATCATTCGATCGAACTTCCCAAAATGTTCTTCAAACACATCGCGAACAATTCTGACCCGCTCAAATGGCGCACTGACATCTATCACCATACCATCGTTGTTTGGGAACGTGAAGTCCATGAAAGGCTGCAGATGGCCTCCAAGCACAAGAACATAACTATATATAGTCAGTTATGGGTTCAGATGGACCAGAGAACCCAGTCTATTCCTCGAAAACATATCCCACACCGTTATGACTCCACTAACAGTTGCACAACGCTTTGTTGACAACTTAGGCCCATGGCTTTCTAGGTTCTGCATCGCAATCGAACACTACCGTCAGCTCTTAGTAGCTGAAATCGGGACTCATCTGACCGGGCGCCGGTTTTCCACTCTTCTAAGGTCCAACCGATATGGCCACGAGCCCAGGGAGGGCGCTGCAAGCACTGTCGTGCTGTTTTCAAATACACACGCGTCGGTCGTTGCTACCATATCCTATTAATGCCAAATTTCGCTGTACTGTTCTAACGGATATGTTCATCTTCCATCTCAGATTGATTCCTACGGTTACTTTACGCAGTGTTGCTCGTCTGTATGCACTGACATCTCTACGCAAATGCCTCTGCTGTCTGTCGTTACGTGAAGGCCATCATCCACTGCATTGTCCGTGGTGAGAGATAGTGCCTGAAATGTGGTATCCTTGGCAAACTCTTGAGACTATGAATCTCGGATTACTAAATTCCCTAACGATTTCCATAACGGATTGTCCCGTGTATCTAGCGCCATGTACCACTCCTCGTTCACGTAAGTACAAATAACAACTCCACCATCGCACTGCCCTTCTATACCTGGTCCGAGTGATACTACCGCCATGTGTATATGTGCATACCGCTATCCCGTGACTTCCGTCAAGTCTGTGTAATGCTCCAGTTCCCCGCCGTGTGTCTAACTCCGGACCTCCACAAGCGCGCCTCCAGCTCACCCCTTCCCTGCTGATGCGCTGAGCCGTGCTGCTTCGTGCGCGATCTTTGCTGCGATCTCACCTGATGCACGACTGGCATCACCACGTCTGAGGGAGCTGTCTTCTTTCTACTCTCTCGTGGTATCTTCTCGACGATCTTTCGCGCATGACGTCATATGACAGAATGTATGAAAATGAACGAAATCACATAACATAGTTTTCGACTTGGGAAAAAAAAAACGAAGCATCCAAAGGGAAGAAGGAAATGAAATGAGATTTCACGGGTTGAGAGATGTTATTTCAGTGATTACAAAACCGATTCAAATGACAAAGAACTTTGCAGTATAAGCCCAATTACCAATATGACGATCCCGTGTGGCCTGGATGCATGCTCTAATTCGGCTGACAAGTGTTTCATGGAGCCGTTTCATCCTCTCATTAGACAAGCTGCCGTCCAGCTGTTGTCACGGGTCGGTGATATCCTGAATATTGGCACTGGATTGGAGCTGATGTCCAAGCTTCCTCACACACGTTCTCCAGTAGACAGATCTGAGGCCGCTCTCTGTCACGTGTTCGTGACGCTGTATCATGGGGGTAGCAATACAGGCTGCGTCAAAAAAATGTACACACACCTTGAACTGTCGTAGACAATTTATTTCCCGTTCTACAAGAATAAATACTGTTGAGAAACTCATGTTATGTTTCTTCAACAGGTGGCACCAGTGCCAAGGAAGTAACTGCAACATGGCGGACGTGCGTTTGAGGTTTGAAGCGTGGGAGCAGATAATTAAGTGGTACTGGAAGTTTGAGACTGTAGCTGCGGTTCGAAGACAGTGGAGAAGAGAGTATGATACAGAACCACCTTCAAGATTAAAAATTACGCGTCTACGGGTCAAATTCGAAATTAATGGAACAGTGTGTGGTGACGAGCACAAAGATCGATCAGGGCGACCTCGTACAGCGACAAGTGATGATTCCACAACTGCGGTCTTGGAACTGTTTCAGGGTTCGCCTCAAAAATCTTCAAGACAAGCGGCACGTGGGAGTTGTGTAAATTCTAGTAGTATGCTACGCATTCTGAGGAAAGGTAAGTGTCGCGTGTACATTCCAAGGCTAGTGCAACAGCTAAGTGACGATGATCCAGATAGAAAGTAAAAACTTTGCGGATGGGCTCAGGAGATGGTGAAACGTGAACCGGGATTTATGGGTAGCATAATTTGGTAGGATTAAGCCCAATTCGAACCCAAAGGAACTGTCAATAGGCACAATTGTGTGTGCTGGGCTGAAGACAATCCTCACATTACAGTTCAAAAGACTGTGAATTTGCCTGCTGTAAATGTGTGGTGTGGTTTGTCTGCAAGGGAACTCATTGGGCCTTTCCGCTTTGAAGGTATTGTTACTGGAGATACGTACCTGACAGTGCTTGCTTACTCCGCATTCACTGCCATTCGTACATTATACGGTAATGATGAGTGTTATTTCCAACAAGATGGGGCCCCGCCACACTATCATAGGCACATACGAGCATACCTGGATCACAATGTGCCAGGCCCGTGGATAGGACGCAGGGGACCAATCGAGTTTCCTGCACGCACTTGAGACCTCACGCCGCTGGATTTCTTCTCATGGAGCACAGTAAAAGATGAGTTGTACACACGTGAACCACGTAAGCTGGACACATTTTGCAATGAGATTCAGGCGGAGTGCGCAGAAATCTCATTGGACACTTTGGTACGATGTACGGTATCAGTGGTGACTCGTACTCAGAAATGTATTGATGCTGAAGGCCACCAGTTTCAACATTAATCACATTTGCAAAGTACACTCCTGGAAATTGAAATAAGAACACCGTGAATTCATTGTCCCAGCAAGGGGAAACTTTATTGACACATTCCTGGGGTCAGATACATCACATGATCACACTGACAGAACCACAGGCACATAGACACAGGCAACAGAGCATGCTCAATGTCGGCACTAGTACAGTGTATATACACCTTTCGCAGCAATGCAGGCTGCTATTCTCCTATGGAGACGATCGTAGAGATGCTGGATGTAGTCCTGTGGAACAGCTTGCCATGCCATTTCCACCTGGCGCCTCAGTTGGACCAGCGTTCGTGCTGGACGTGCAAACCGCGTGAGACGACGCTTCATCCAGCCCCAAACATGCTCAATGGGGGACAGATCCGGAGATCTTGCTGGCCAGGGTAGTTGACTTACACCTTCTAGAGCACGTTGGGTGGCACGGGATACATGCGGACGTGCATTGTCCTGTTGGTACAGCAAGTTCCCTTGCCGGTCTAGGAATGGTAGAACGATGGGTTCGATGACGGTTTGGATGTACCGTGCACTATTCAGTGTCCCCTCGACGATCACCAGAGGTGTACGGCCAGTGTAGGAGATCGCTCCCCACACCATGATGCCGGGTGTTGGCCTTGTGTGCCCTGGTCGTATGCAATCCTGATTGTGGCGCTCACCTCCACGGCGCCAAACACGCATACGACCATCATTGGCACCAAGGCAGAAGCGACTCTCATCGCTGACGACGACACGTCTCCATTCGTCCCTCCATTCACGCCTGTCGCGACACCACTGGAGGCGGGCTGCACGATGTTGGGGCGTGAGCGGAAGACGGCCTAACGGTGTGCGGGACCGTAGCCCAGCATCATGGAGACGGTTGCGAATGGTCCTCGCCGATACCCCAGGAGCAACAGTGTCCCTAATTTGCTGGGAAGTGGCGGTGCGGTCCCCTACGGCACTGCGTAGGATCCTACGGTCTTGGCGTGCATCCGTGCGTCGCTGCGGTCCGGCCCCGGGTCGACGGGCACGTGCACCTTCCGCCGACCACTGGCGACAACATCGATGTACTGTGGAGACCTCACGCCCCACGTGTTGAGCAATTCGGCGGTACGTCCACCCGGCCTCCCGCCTGCGCACTATACACCCTCGCTCAAAGTCCGTCAACTGCACATACGGTTCACGTCCACGCTGTCGCGGCATGCTACCAGTGTTAAAGACTGCGATGGAGCTCCGTATGCCACGGAAAACTGGCTGACACTGACGGCGGCGGTGCACAAATTCTGCTCAGCTAGCGCCATTCGACGGCCAACACCGCGGTTCCTGGTGTGTCCGCTGTGCCGTGCGTGTGATCATTGCTTGTACAGCCCTCTCGCAGTGTCCGGAGCAGGTATGGTGGGTCTGACACACCGGTGTCAATGTGTTATTTTTTCCATTTCCAGGAGTGTACATTTATTTTTCCAATTGGACTTTAAGCTTTCCATTTACAGAAATTTAACACTGTAGAACGGGAAATAAATTTTCTAAGACGCTTCAAAGTGTTTGTACATTTTTTTGACGTACCCTGTATATTCGTGTCCTTCACAGCCATAATTCAATATCTGACGCTAGTATGCACCTATCATGTCTGTTAACAATAATATACATTAACAATACCGTTGTACTCTTGTGTCCGTTCATCCTGGCACAGAGGTTTGCAACGTCACACCTTTACACAGGCACCAACGTCGTGCGCGTTACGAAGCGGCATTGACATCGGATCATGTCTTTCTCTCCGTCACACTTATTACCAGGTAGTGTACTTATTCATGTAATTTTGTAACTTGCAAAATAGTAGGGTAGCTGGACGACTAGATAAAATTAATAAAGTTTCGTATTGGTGCCACATTCTGAAATCCACTGCCTAATGAAGGCAGCCGGGTGCATTTTTCCCAATACAGTGGTTCGTAACACTCGCAGCTCCTTGTCTCACAAATTGTTTGGAATGACGGTCTCCCGGTTGTGCGAATTTCACGCAGCATCTGGTTGGATCACCTCTTTTTTTTCACGAATATTTTTCAATATTTCATTTACACTTCTCCTTATTTTGTCTCAGCTTGTGTCCACTTCATTTATTCCAGCTTCTTAGATTTCTTTATTTATTCAGACACTTACATTCCAAGCCTCTTGTGGGCTGGTTGTAACCCAAGATTAGCGATAGTGACCTCATTTCGAATCTCTAACTTTCCATTAGTGACGAATGGAAACGAATCAATTTTGTTCAATGAGTTCAGTACGTAAACGAATGTATGATTTTTCATCCACCATTACGCTACCGCTACCGCTAACACTCGCCACAGTTTACTGGAGCTCAAACAACTAGTTCTGTAATTGTCTTGCTATACCATCTAATCAGGGCTTAATCTCCATATAACTTCTTCTATTTACATATATTGTTCTGTTTGGCTAATTCTGCAGTAACCCCCCCCCCCCCCCCCCCCCCTCTCGCCGTCGCCCGAATCTCTAAAGAACTGAACTCCTATTTATAAAAAGGCTTCAAACATGTAAAACGTTTGTGACTGAAGAAACTGTAGCCTCCCATGCATCTCAATGCTTATGACGTCGTATCTTCTGAGATGGGTGTGGTGCAGTGATATAAATTTACAGCTACATTCAGTGGCATATGTTGGAGGTCTCCAAGTGCTCGCATTCTTAAAAATTTGATGAATATAGTCTTGATAATTTGAACATCAGGAATTACGATTCCTCAAGACATAAGCAAAGTTTCTAACCTGTGTAGTTAACTTTGTATGTTGATCCTGCAATATAGGTTGATACTTCTTAAGGGAGGACGTATGAGAAAACATAAATATGAGACAAATTTTGCACTTCTTGTCGTTGGATTAGGCTACAAGCTGGATCTTTAAAAAATTTTATCAAATATTTTCATAAGAACATCGATTTTAAAACACATCTAATTACATGAGGAACATTTTCTCAAAGTTTGCTTTAAATATCACATTCAAAATGTGGTATGTTATTCTTAGTAATTAGATAAACGAATCTGTGTACCAATATCTTAATATCAGTCTTAGAAGCCTCGCAATATATTTAATGTATTTGCATGATGTTTAGCAAATTTTATTTCACCAAAATTTAAATAAATTTCACAGTAATGTACTTTTAACAGTTTTATACCGCATGAAGTTGTGTTATAGTGTATAGAAAGTCTGTAGTAAATTTCCCCTTTTATCTGCAATGATTCAGCACAAAAAGTTCCTTATACAAATGTAAGTTGCCGGAAATGCGAAAAAAAGAATTTCTTTGCATTTATGCCAAAAACAAGTATCTTAATGAAGCCCATAATCATATATTTGGTCATTTTGGTCGCCATGTAGCTCATTTCTCCTAGTCTTATCACTCCGCCATGACCTTCGGCAATATTCCTCTTGACATTTCAGAACTACCAAATACAAACGTAATCAAACTTCTTGAACAAGTTTTCTGTGAAGCAATCTGCATCAAATCCTAGTTTCATAAGGCTCGTGATTCTTCCAGTGTTATCGGCAGTGGACACCAGACAAGCATCATATGACGAAATTTTAACGATAATAGATGAGTAAGAATTTGTCTTCGGGCATCCCTTCTGAATGAAGTTATTAAGGCTTTCGTTTGGGTTATGTGTTCCAATATGTGCGTAATTATTTAATAAATCGTAGTTGCGGCATAGTAAATTTTGACAGAATGTGGTTTTATGTCATTTGTAGCGCGAATTAAATTCTAAGTATTAGAGACGATATTTCTAAGTTGCTACAGAACTATCCGATGGCGAAAAAGATTAAACATTTCTTGACTAATTTTACGCACATCTCCCCTTAATGAGTAGATTATGACAGGATTTTAGACTTGTAATTTCAGACAATAATTATATAAAGTACTAAAAACCAATTTGTATTTCCATTAATAAGGCATCCTGCAACGACGTATAAAAACTGTTACATTTTTGTGAAATAATATATACTGCAACAGTCATTTATGAGAGATATTTTATTAGCACGACGCGTTTCAGCAGCATTCTCTCATCGTCAGGTGCATTTACGACTACTTTTACATTCTAATTAATACGAACTTAGGTTAATTTCCTTCTCACTTCACTACAGTGTAAAAGTATCTGCCAAGTGCACTTGATGATTGCAGTATGCTACAGAAACGTGACGTGCAAGTAAAATATTAGTAGCAGATAACTGTAGCATAACATATTGTTTCATAAAAATCTTACAGTAGAATGAGAAGTTCAGCACCTCACGCCACAGGATGGACCAGACAAACTGGAGCAGCAAATTTAGAGTTTACTGAAGAAGGAAAAGTTCCTTATTCCTCATGCTACACCACCGTGGAACAAGTTGTTATCGTCTGTTGCGGGCGTGAATCAGAGGTCGCTGCGCCAACCTGATAGTATCTGCTTGTACGTGTGTGTGTGTGTGAGTGTGTGCGTGTATGTGTGTGTGTGTGTGTGTGTGTGTGTGTGCCTATTTTCCGAAGTGCCGCGCCGGCGGAGGGCAAACATTTGCACGCCTCTCCCGGCCTCCGCCAAACAGTGCGGTGTGCGGTGCGGCGCGGTGCCGAGGCGTCGGCGTCGGCGTCGGCGTTGGTCGCCTCCACCAGGCGTCGCCCGGCTGACACATGGCGTCGCGGCCGTCCGTTCTGGCGGCGGCGGCGATGACGTGTTCATTAACGTCGCCCGCTGGACCGGCCGGCGCTGTCCCGCCGTGGAGCGGCAATCGATATGTTATTCGGGCGTCCCCCATTACTCATGTAAGTGGCGTGCGCCCTAACTCTGTTTGCGCTGCGCCACATACATCACGCGTGGGTTAGGGGCGGGAGAGGGGGACCACAGGGTGTGCGTCTGGCCCACAGACGCCGCCGCTGGAATCTCTGATTGGACGCCTGTCCGATTCGCAGCTGTCGCGCTGCCCTCGTGTCTGGGGAGTGGTGGGGGTTATCCGTCTCACACTGCCATGTCTTGCCACAGGCATCGTTTCTCCGTGCCCGGACGCTCTGCGTATGCGGCGCTGTGATTCGGTTTACTGCCAAAAGTTAAGGTGTCACAATTCACTGTCAGATGTTACGGTGTAACAATGCGCTGGTGTTTAATAATGAACGAGTAAAACTGAAACTGGATCCGATTCATTATTTATAAAGTGCTTCTGTAAAGCTCAATATCAATTTGTAAGCTCTCAAATTGTCATATTTCACCACACTACACTTTTCTGTGTTGTCTTCCGCTTCTCTTGCCATTACTGTCACAGAGTGACTGTACAGACGGATACGTTCCGTGTCCTGATTTCACGCAAGACCAAAATTTCTTAAACGTTTCTATCTAGTTCAAAATGATTCAAATGGCTCTGACCACTATGGGACTTAACATCTGCGTCATCAGTCTCCTATTACTTAGAGCTACTTAAATCTAACTAACCTAAGGTCATCACACACATCCAAGCCCGATGCAGGATTCGAACCTGCGGCCACTAGGTTCCAGATTGAAGCGCCTAGAACCGCAACGGCTACACTGGCCGGCTTCTATCAAATCTGTAGACTTTTACTTACGTATTCGTTGAACACTGTATAGATGACTCTCCTTACGCTAATTTTGACTTCGTTTACGTTTTGTTTACACGTAAGGTTTTGGTAACGTTTAATTTTCCTACGAAACACTCCTTGCTTTCGCAGCATCTTTCTCAAAAGTTCGAATGTGTGTGAAATCTTATGGAACTTAACTGCTAAGGTCATCAGTCCCTAAGCTTACACACTACTTAACCTACATTATCCTAAGGACAAACACACACACCCATGCCCGAGGAAGGACACGAATCTCCCACGGGATGGCATCTTTCTACAATGGCTGTAGAACCAAGGCGGTTGATTTCCATATCTCAGAATTTTGCTAGGTACGTACCTTTCTAAAGCGTACTGCATAATTCCCACCATAGAGAATGAGTGTTCTCCACTGTTCTGACTTACTGGTGCCCTCTCACAAGGAACCCCTTACGTGCAAGAACGCAAGTTCAGTCCTTAGTAAGGCTAATTTGAAAGTGTTGGATTAACAATTACGACAGGAAACATGTTAGCTACTAATGACTCACCATGTGCATCAGAAATGTGACAGAAATGAGAGTGCCACTGACATGCAGAAATCAGCCTTCTGTGGGAAGTATGTATTACAATTCACAAAATGGACATCATCGACATTCAAGAAATGTTCAAAAACAAGACGCTAAGCTGCACAATGAACACCAAATTAAAAATGTCGCCCCACAGTCATCATAAAGGGTCGCATCATAAAGATCGAAGGAGATTTCATTGGAAGCTACAAACCATGCAGGACGTTCAGCTACATATTCACTGAAAGAATTCATATTGAATCATATTAGTGTTAGGGAGTGATGAGAATTGATGGAGCGTAATGATGTGCAACCAAATAAGAGTCTATCGTGATTCTGTGAAACATGTACATTTGCAGTAACGTAACTGAATGTAGCATGCATCACATCTGTTGGAATGAGAATCGCATGAGAACGTGCATTTTATCTCGTTGCTTATGTTCTTTGCCTTGTACGGAACTTTTCTGACTGTGAGAATGTAAACTATCAATAAAACAAACCAAAACTGCATGCATTTACGGAACACAAAAAGTTAATCTGGTGCAACACTATTGATCTGAAACGGACTCTGTAATACGAGGTGCATTCAAGTTCTAAGGCCTCAGATTTTTTTCCTTTGGACTGGAAAGCGATAGAAACATGCGCATTGTTTTAAAATGAGGCCGCGTTCATTGTCAATACATCCCAGAGATGGCAGCACCGTACAGCAGACGGAATTTTACCGCCAGCGGCGAGAATGAGAACTGTTTTCAATACTTTAAATGGCGACGTTTTCCTTACTTGAACAGCGTGCAATCATTCGTTTTCTGAATTTGCGTGGTATGAAACCAACTGAAATTCATCGACAGTTGAAGGGGACATGTGGTGATGGAGTTATGGATGTGTCGAAAGTGCGTTCGTGGTTGCGACAGTTTAATGAAGGCAGAACATCGTGTGACAACAAACCGAAACAACATCGGGCTCACACAAACCGGTCTGACGACATGATCGAGAAAGTGGAGAGAATTGTTTTGGGGGATCGCCGAATGACTGTTGAACAGATCGCCTCCAGAGTTGGCATTTCTTTGGGTTCTGTGCACACAATCCTGCATGACGACCTGAAAATGCGAAAAGTGTCATCCAGGTGGGTGCCACGAATGCTGACGGTCGACCACATGGCTGCCCGTGTGGCATGTTGCCAAGCAATCTTGACTCGCAACGACAGCATGAATGGGACTTTCTTTTCGTCGGTTGTGACAATAGATGGGACGTGGACGCCATTTTTCAATCCAGAGACAAAGCGCCAGTCGGCTCAATGGAAGCACACAGATTCACCGCCACCAGACAAATTTCGGGTAACCGCCAGTGCTGAAAAAATGACGGTGTCCATGTTCTGGGACAGCGAGGGCGTAATCCTTACCCATTGCGTTCCAGAGGGCACTACGGTAACAGGTGCATCCTACGAAAATGTTTTGAAGAACAAATTCCTTCCTGCACTGCAACCAAAACGTCTGGGAAGGGCTGCACGTGTGCTGTTTCACCAAGACAACGCACCCGCACATCGAGCTAACGCTTCGCAACAGTTTCTTCGTGATGACAACTTTGAAGTGATTCCTCATGCTCCCTACTCACCTGACCTGGCTCCTAGTGACCTTAGGCTTTTTCCAACAATGAAAGACACTCTCCGTGGCCGCACATTCACCAGCCGTGCTGCTATTGTCTCAGCGATTTTCCAGTGGTCAAAACAGACTCCTAAAGAAGCCTTCGCCGCTGCCATGGAATCATCGCGTCAACATTGTGAAAAATGTGTACGTCTGCAGGGCGATTACGTCGAGAAGTAACGCCAGTTTCATCGATTTCGGGTGAGTAGTTAATTAGAAAAAAAAATCGGAGGCCTTAGAACTTCAATGCACCTCGTATAAGAAAAACTGATCAATTTGAAAATAATGAACACGTGCTTAATAAATGCTAAACTTGAAATAATACAATTTCTTACCTTTGTTTGTACAATGGTAACGCTCTTTGCGCTGCTCTCTGTGAGTACTTTAAACTGTACAGTTAGCGTAGAGCTATTGTGCAACATTGTTTCTTAGCATTCATTTTAACTAAATCGAATATGGCTGAGACAATAACTTCTTGATAATAATTGGTACTCAAAAACGACAGGTATTGACTTGCAGTAAGCAACAATGTGGCTCTACCTTCAAAACCCATATTTTGATTCTTTGAAAGTTAATAATACTCTCAATTAACACACGATAAACTGATTATACATTAACAATTAGCTTTGCAAAACCATTGGATGTGAGTGTTATACATCGTCTCAATCATCGCTTATGAATACGTGCAATGCATTGTTATTTTGCAAATAAAACATCATTACTGCCCATAGCGTGTAAGTATTTATGCAGCACGCACCAGATACAACACGTTTTTACATTTGAGTTTCCTCCACACATCTCCCTTCCTAAAGTTACCCTAACACATTACGTATAACAGTTTGAACCAGCGATCGCTTATGAGCAGCGACGCTCTTACACAATCGACACTACAATTAACTATCTCTGGTTCAACATAAAATTTTCTTACAAAATTTTACTCTCTGTATATACCATTCAGCTGGCTATCCTTTAAGGTGTACCTGTAGATAGTGTGATGATATGTTTTGTAGGCATGGAGAAAGCAAACATACAGAGGCTAAATTTGTTTAGTGGTGCACACAGCATCGAGGAGGGATAATTGGCGCTAAAGGTAAAAGATATCTATACGCAGACCATTTATCAAGCAAAAGCAAGTTCTATTAACCACCTATTAGCCAAAAGCAGTGCTCATACCATAGCTGTAGTTCTCTCCGCCCATTTCGCCATTCTTGCTTGCTGTGACATAAATATTCCCTATTGCTCTTGCAAGATCACGCATAAGAGAAAGAATTGCAGAGGGCACAGCACCTCTGACATCTCGCAGCACAGAAAATAACTTTCCATCCAATTTACCATACATGCTAACACTCAGCATAATTGTATTCAAATGGCTCTATGCACTATGGGAATTAATATCTGAGGTCATCAGTCCCCTAGACTTAAAACTACTTAAACCTAACTAACCTTAGGACATCACACACATCCACGCCCGAGGCACTATTCGAACCTGCGAACGTAACAGCCGCGTGGTTCTGGACTAAAGCGCCTAGAACCGCTCGCGCACCGCGGCTGGCTGTATACAAATGCGTGAAATCATTGCTGTTAGTTGATGTTGGCAGAACTCTTGGTACCTTGCATGGTGGCTTAATTATATAAAATGCTAATATTTTTAATTTTTAGCATTTGTTTGTCCGATTACGCAGTCTCGTAACCGGTTGCCCATAATAATATTAGTACGGAATCTGACTGCATAGAATAACAACAAAGAATGAAAGGAAATTTCCGTTAACACAATTAATTAATTAAGTCCCCAGTAACTATAAAAGCTACGAAACAAGAAAGCGTAAGTGTAGCTGTTCTGTGTGTGGAAGTGTGATTCAACGTACATATCTGGCAAGGTTCTTCATCAATACGACAAGATGCTTTACACGTCATTTACAATGAAGTAATTAAAAAAAAACAGAAATACTATGATTGCACATAGAAACCCGAATTACACTCTAATACATGAACAACAAGCAGATTCTTTGTTGACTGAACCTGTGGCCAAGAGGCATTGTTATTTAGGAAATTTGAAATACAAAATTTTTTTCAATTACCTCATATATATTGATGGAAAATACACTCTGATCATTACAACATCCCCAATCGAACAGCATCGGCTGTCTAGCCCATCAGAACAACTGCACATGGCATGCTCACAACTAGTACTGCAACTACGTCTACCTCAGAACTACAACTGCCCACCGCAACTTCTGAACAAGCACTGATCACGCCTATCTCAGAACTACGACTACCCACAGCAACTTCTGAGCTGCAACTGCCAGGTGGCTGAATAATACCTTTGGCGCAATCTCTGGCGCTGTGACTCAGTGTAGCCACCTTTCAACCTCTCATTTCCAGGGTTCCTTTCACATGCATTTCCTCTTAAAATCCTGACTAGTCTGAATTCAAAACCAATTCCTTATCGAACGATGAGACAAGTTTGTTAACCTCACCCACAAATTTTCGGGCCAATTCCGTAGTTTGTTATGAATCATCAAGTTACCGCTTTGTTTGAAACTTCTGTATCTTACGTCTTCCAAACCTGCAGTACTGTTCTTTGAAATTATGAAACCATCCACTGCTTCCCTTAAAATCACTGTAATCTACATGCTACGCGCAATTCGATGTGTATAATTTAGTAGGTCTCTATCGTACAAATCCTACAAGTTGAATTGAGTATTCATGATATGTGCAACGCCAGTTTTTGTAGCAGGTGCGCCTTGTTCTTCCGTGAGTATTCTTGTTGTATCTAGGAAGCCTGCCTATTCGATTCGCTAGACAAACAGTCAAACAACTCGTATCAATGAGTTTTAGTACAATAAGAAAATTACAATACCTAAATTTGGGTACACAGATGTGTCACAAACAAAGGGCGACATACAAAATAATCATCTTCTTCAGAATAGACAATTACAAGTCTGTGCTACATAGAGATACATAACGAAGTGACTAACGTTGACGCTGCTATCGAAGTGCCTAATCTTGAAGCTGCTACTGAAGTGGGCCGTCAGCAGTCGGGCGGAGCGCTTATGTCCTTTTCACGTTGGGGCCGCTGCTGTCGCGTTGTCGTCCTGGAAGAGAGGCCCGTCAGCGTGCGATTGGCTGATTTCTCACAGATTTCTCCCTTCTTCAGTGCCGGCGCTGACTTGTGCCGTAAAAATTCTTAGTTTTTCTTATGCGCTAGCGGCCATATTGCTGCAGACTTACCCGAAATCTGTTCATAATTGTCTTTTTACTATGCAGCGGATGCTCTTCCATGCACGTAATAACATTTAATACCCGCTCTTTGGAAAAATAATCAAAGATGCAATTGGGTAGAAGTGAATTTCAGTAGAGAGAATATACCACTGTACACAGCATGATTTTAAGTTCTGGTAACTCAAGCTAGTTCTACAAAAGAAGGTACACATAAAATTTAAACAGTAATACCCATATACCATAAACTAAATCAGCAGGTAGTAAATCTGAATTTACATTAATACTAGTACAAAATAACGTAAGTATAGCCAACACATCTAATATTCATAAATTATAAACAGGGCTAAAACTTTTCATCAGCAACTAGACAAGCTGCCCAGGATAACTGAGACATAAATAGTTTTAGCAATGTACGTTATCCAAGTTGGCGGCAGAAAACACTATATAAAACAGGGGTTAACACAAACATAAAAAAATATAACAGAAATACTTTAAAGAACTTGAGACACAGAGGATAGCTCCGAATAACTGTTGGTACTGTGTGCACACTATATGGTGCTCACAAAACAAGTCCAACAAGCGCCGCTGACTACCTCTCATTAATCTCATTTTGCCTGTGAATTCTGTAGACAAAAATAACTGATAAAATTCCAAGATCATCTTCGACCAAAACTGAGTGACATACTTGTTAAGCATGTAATTCTTATCCAACTTCGGAAAGTGATCACATCATCTACGTGCCACATGACTGACAGCAGTTATTCTTAGATGGTCATCCTACGTTAATCGGTGGTGAGTGTCGTGTCTGATAAGAAACCAGTTGAATCCGAGGCCGCAAAAGACCAGTGATGTTAACGGCATTCGACGGCCCACGTGTTGTCTACCATGCAACCACCATATTGACTGCTTATGGCAACAGGGGACGAAACTGGGGGTATCCAATGGTGAGCACAATACGAGGCTACGGAGTGTAGTTAAGCTGCGTAGTCGGTGAGTCACAACATTACTACAGTGATAGTGTTGTTGATACGAAGCAGAACAATGGCAACATTGAACAAAAGAAACATTGCATTACATCTACAACAACAGCTACAGAAGTTGACATTTCGTAGGAAAGGAACTAAAGGGATTCGGCAGATTGAGAAAGAAGCGGCAGATTTATTATTCATTATGTTGAGCCAGGGGAATGTGAGGTATCGCATATACTCGACTATACGGGCAATGCACATGAGGAGTACAATGATCACGATAAGCGCCTAACAAGTGAAAGTGATGTTGAAACGTGTGTCATGCAGCTCATTATCCTTGTCTGAACCATTTTTTATGCTGTGTGAAGCTACTTCGCGGGTCTATAGTTCGATTTTGTAATGTCACTATAACAATGTCTCTTCTTAGCTCTATAGAAGGCAGCTATTTTCGCTTACAGATATTTACGCCTCGCAGTTGAAAGCTGTCCAACTGCTGCCAGGTGTCAGGAATTTCCTTAATATGACTCGACCGTACGATTGTCTCGGTAGTAAAGAATAAATGTTTTAGAACTACATGCATAATGCGGCAATTTTTCACGGGTATCAGTTTTTATAACGTTACATATCTTGAACTGTGTGTCGTATAATGATGTATTTGTGTAGGTACATTTAGCGGCATAAGTGGATATTGTCTGCAAAATACGTTGCGAATACAGTTAGAAGCTGAGGAGTAATCCTCTGAATCGTCATGCACGATGCGGCATTTATTTCACGTATCTCAATCTTTATGACGTCATACAATAATTTCGTCGGTACATTCAGCGGCATGTGTGGATACTACAGGTAAAATCTGTTGAGAACTGCGATAGTAAAACCGAGAAAAATTAATTTAAAGGCCATTCACAATGCGGCTGTCTATTACACAACGCGTGACGTCGTATTTCCTACCTCCTGATCATATAGGTTCTGAAATTGCCCATTTGCACATTGTTAAAAGTGTATGTTTGTTATCATGACGTAGTTTTATATTAGAAAACACCATTTTGACTGTCATGATGATCTGAAAATGGTCCCGATCCGAAACTAGTTGTCAATCACAAAAAATCTATAAAATAAAATAAAATAAAAAAATATTTGAAACTTAAGCAACAGAAGGTGTTGCCCTGTAATTACGAGCAAGTCGTAACGGGCTACATGCAACCTTCTTAAGTTTTCCAATGGTCGAAAACGAACTCACGTGCCAAACAGGTAACATTGCTTCACTGAACAAACAAAGATCTAGCGACAGACTTTTACAGATTAATTAAAACTGATTATAGTAGACTCGCCTTAAATATTGCAGTGACAAATATCTTGATTTTCTAGAAATGAAATATGATGTGAAGATTTGAAAGGACCGAATTAACAAGGCAATATTCAATGCTTCATCCCTCATACCTTCGTCCATAGCCGTGGTACGTATAATTAGCAATCATGTAGTGATTCTCGAAGTTTTCGCGGCTTACTGAATACTTTACGAGGTTTCGGGATTGACGCCGTGTCATTTTGAGTTCTTGCACAATATTGCAACTGGCAACCGTTCAGCTATCTTCAGGTGCTCGCCACTGGAGACTGCTCGTTCACGGTGTCGGCTTTATAGCAAAAGTTGGCGCTAAGACGCATAAGCATTGGCAGCAGTCACAGGAGTATCCTCTATCGACGTCCACGCCCTCTGTTCGATCTGTTGGGTACATGTTCACGCCTGAAGGTGTAACCACACGTCCTCCCGCTGCCCAGACGAAATTACAGACAGCAACGTGTCGCAAGCCTTGTCCAGTTGAAAGCCCTCGCCACGACTTATAAGATCTTGTGCCACAAGTATTTTCACAGCTTCATTAATTACCGAATCCCAAAAGGATGTCGCCGGAGGCAAGTTTTTTGTGTCGGAATAATCCATAGAGTATCCCGTGATAATACAATGCTCTGCTACGGCCGAAAGGCGAGTACAGTGTTCATGTTCAATGCACACTTCATGTACTGTGCTTGTCGTCTGACCTATGTAAGCTCTGCCACACTGGAAAGGTAATTTGTAAATTCCGGACTTCCACAGTCCCAGATCATACTTTACCGAACCGCGAAGGGCACGAATCTCCGCCAGTGGGCGGAAGATTACTGTAACTGAGTGCGATATCGAGAGCAACTATTATCTTTGAACACCGACCGCAGCTGTTCTAGCTCCCACAAATAACATGCACGCGGTACACCACCATTGCTAAGGATGCCGGTATTTTGTGAAGGGTGTTGGGAACTCGACGCTTGCAGACAGATATCCGTATGTGTGAGCTTACGTTAAACCGAATGACCTGACGACCCATCCACTTTCCTACAAACAAAGACGTCCAAAAACGGTAAGCAACGATCCTTCTCTATGGATGTTCTTCTGGACTAAATTCAGATGCTGCAAGAAACATGGCAGGTTTTGTTCACCATGGGGACACACTACAATGCCAGAAGACTCTCGGTTTAAGTTTTGCCGAAACAGTTGACCTTTCCTCAAAGTCTTCCATAAAGATGTTTTCTGCCAGAGAAGATAGACCACTACTCATGGCAACACTGTCCTATCGCTCAAAATATTCTTTCTTAAAAAAAAGTACGTGGGAGACCCGTTATCCAGGGGTAGCGTCTTTGATTTGTACTCAGTGCTCTCGGTCTTGGGTTCGAAACTTGCCTCAGCTTAATTTTTGATTAAAAGTAAGTATTGGCGGCTGAAGACCTCCTGCGAGAAATTACTTTCCGCCAACGACTTTGTCAAAGAGGACGCAAAAGCGGATTGAGGTTCAGGGTATTCTCTTGTCCTTGGGGTGGGAAACTGCCCCCTAAAGACGGAAGAATAAGCAATGATCAACGACATGATGATGCAGAAGGCTATGGAAACTGCTGCATTTAAGACCCATAACGTGTATCCACAGGGCATGTCGCAGGTAACTGAAAATGGTTCATGATAATCTCTCAATTAGCAAAATATTACGGAATAGTCCCCCATTTGGATCTCCGGGAGGGGACTTCCAAGGGGAAGGTGACCATGAGAAAAAGACTGAATAATCATCGAAAGGGTAAGTGTCCAAGGGTCAAGGCCTGGAGTGTCAGAAGTTTGAACATTGTAGGGAAGCTAGAAAATCTCAAAAGAGAAACGCAGACGCTCAATCACGATACAATAGGGATCCATGAAGTGAAATGGAAATAAGATAAGCATTTCTGTTCCACTGAGTATAGAGTAATATCAACAGCAGCAGATAAAGGTACAACGGGAGTGTGATTCGTTCTGAATAGGAAGGTAGGTCAAAGAATATATTATCAATCGAAAACATAAAGCGGAAAATGAGTCTGTGATCATATATTTTGCACTTTATTTCACAGGCCGGTCTTCATCATACAAACTTTGACACTTCACCGGTTTCGGTTACTGCCATCTTCATCAAAAACAGTGTGCAACCAACTAGGTTCAGTTTGCTGACGCTAAATCTGTAAAAGATCTGGTGCTACATAGGAAAGATAAAAAGTGTTAACATGATCAACAGCTATGTATACCAGACATACGTACCACTGGTACGTATGGCTTTATGCATGGCAGTTCATATCATAAAACATCTAAAACTATTAAAAGATGACATCAAAGACAAGCGGTCTCATGTCGACCATATGGTAGACACAGGATACCAATTAAGCAGAATGATTGATCTGGATGCTTTCACTGCAGGAAACATCTTAAGTTATGTGTTCAATGTCTCGCTAAAAGAGAACGACGTGTAAACCATCTACAAAGTACTACAAGCGGTCTCATGTCGACCATATGGTAGACACAAGATACCAATTAAGCAGAATGATTGATCTGGATGCTTTCACTGCAGGAAACATCTTAAGTTATGTGTTCAATGTCTCGCTAAAAGAGAACGACGTGTAAACCATCTACAAAGTACTACCGTTACCGTCACAAGTGAACGAAAAGAGAATTTTTTTACCTATATTGCCCCAGAGAAATATATACTGTTAGTTTACGATACGAAACTTAAGTTTACGAAATTAAATAAAGAGCAGTTTCAGTGTAAGGCAGTAGATCAGACTCTGACAGTATGCAAGCAGATATTTGTATTTTTGATTACGTATGATAATGAGAAGTGTGAGGCTAAAATGCTGCAACCAGTGCAAGAAGTTCCGAAGGATAGTATGCAGAAACTAATAGTGTTAAATGAAAGTCTGGGAACATCATAAAGTAATAATGAATGGCTGTATGTAGCCCTGGTAGACGACTGCATTGCCGTCATCTCTCATGACGGAAGTCTCACAAATATATTGTGTGTGTGTGTGTGTGAAATCTTATCGAACTTAACTGCTAAGGTCATCAGTCGCTATGCTTACACACTACATAACGTAAATTATCCTAATGTCAAACACAAACACCCATGCCCGAGGGAGGACGCGAACCTCCGCCGGGATACAATAATTTCGTCGGTACATTCAGCGGCATGTGTGGATACTACAGGTAAAATCTGTTGAGAACTGCGATAGTAAAACCGAGAAAAATTAATTTAAAGGCCATTCACAATGCGGCTGTCTATTACACAACGCGTGACGTCGTATTTCCTACCTCCTGATCATATAGGTTCTGAAATTGCCCATTTGCACATTGTTAAAAGTGTATGTTTGTTATCATGACGTAGTTTTATATTAGAAAACACCATTTTGACTGTCATGATGATCTGAAAATGGTCCCGATCCGAAACTAGTTGTCAATCACAAAAAATCTATAAAATAAAATAAAATAAAAAAATATTTGAAACTTAAGCAACAGAAGGTGTTGCCCTGTAATTACGAGCAAGTCGTAACGGGCTACATGCAACCTTCTTAAGTTTTCCAATGGTCGAAAACGAACTCACGTGCCAAACAGGTAACATTGCTTCACTGAACAAACAAAGATCTAGCGACAGACTTTTACAGATTAATTAAAACTGATTATAGTAGACTCGCCTTAAATATTGCAGTGACAAATATCTTGATTTTCTAGAAATGAAATATGATGTGAAGATTTGAAAGGACCGAATTAACAAGGCAATATTCAATGCTTCATCCCTCATACCTTCGTCCATAGCCGTGGTACGTATAATTAGCAATCATGTAGTGATTCTCGAAGTTTTCGCGGCTTACTGAATACTTTACGAGGTTTCGGGATTGACGCCGTGTCATTTTGAGTTCTTGCACAATATTGCAACTGGCAACCGTTCAGCTATCTTCAGGTGCTCGCCACTGGAGACTGCTCGTTCACGGTGTCGGCTTTATAGCAAAAGTTGGCGCTAAGACGCATAAGCATTGGCAGCAGTCACAGGAGTATCCTCTATCGACGTCCACGCCCTCTGTTCGATCTGTTGGGTACATGTTCACGCCTGAAGGTGTAACCACACGTCCTCCCGCTGCCCAGACGAAATTACAGACAGCAACGTGTCGCAAGCCTTGTCCAGTTGAAAGCCCTCGCCACGACTTATAAGATCTTGTGCCACAAGTATTTTCACAGCTTCATTAATTACCGAATCCCAAAAGGATGTCGCCGGAGGCAAGTTTTTTGTGTCGGAATAATCCATAGAGTATCCCGTGATAATACAATGCTCTGCTACGGCCGAAAGGCGAGTACAGTGTTCATGTTCAATGCACACTTCATGTACTGTGCTTGTCGTCTGACCTATGTAAGCTCTGCCACACTGGAAAGGTAATTTGTAAATTCCGGACTTCCACAGTCCCAGATCATACTTTACCGAACCGCGAAGGGCACGAATCTCCGCCAGTGGGCGGAAGATTACTGTAACTGAGTGCGATATCGAGAGCAACTATTATCTTTGAACACCGACCGCAGCTGTTCTAGCTCCCACAAATAACATGCACGCGGTACACCACCATTGCTAAGGATGCCGGTATTTTGTGAAGGGTGTTGGGAACTCGACGCTTGCAGACAGATATCCGTATGTGTGAGCTTACGTTAAACCGAATGACCTGACGACCCATCCACTTTCCTACAAACAAAGACGTCCAAAAACGGTAAGCAACGATCCTTCTCTATGGATGTTCTTCTGGACTAAATTCAGATGCTGCAAGAAACATGGCAGGTTTTGTTCACCATGGGGACACACTACAATGCCAGAAGACTCTCGGTTTAAGTTTTGCCGAAACAGTTGACCTTTCCTCAAAGTCTTCCATAAAGATGTTTTCTGCCAGAGAAGATAGACCACTACTCATGGCAACACTGTCCTATCGCTCAAAATATTCTTTCTTAAAAAAAAGTACGTGGGAGACCCGTTATCCAGGGGTAGCGTCTTTGATTTGTACTCAGTGCTCTCGGTCTTGGGTTCGAAACTTGCCTCAGCTTAATTTTTGATTAAAAGTAAGTATTGGCGGCTGAAGACCTCCTGCGAGAAATTACTTTCCGCCAACGACTTTGTCAAAGAGGACGCAAAAGCGGATTGAGGTTCAGGGTATTCTCTTGTCCTTGGGGTGGGAAACTGCCCCCTAAAGACGGAAGAATAAGCAATGATCAACGACATGATGATGCAGAAGGCTATGGAAACTGCTGCATTTAAGACCCATAACGTGTATCCACAGGGCATGTCGCAGGTAACTGAAAATGGTTCATGATAATCTCTCAATTAGCAAAATATTACGGAATAGTCCCCCATTTGGATCTCCGGGAGGGGACTTCCAAGGGGAAGGTGACCATGAGAAAAAGACTGAATAATCATCGAAAGGGTAAGTGTCCAAGGGTCAAGGCCTGGAGTGTCAGAAGTTTGAACATTGTAGGGAAGCTAGAAAATCTCAAAAGAGAAACGCAGACGCTCAATCACGATACAATAGGGATCCATGAAGTGAAATGGAAATAAGATAAGCATTTCTGTTCCACTGAGTATAGAGTAATATCAACAGCAGCAGATAAAGGTACAACGGGAGTGTGATTCGTTCTGAATAGGAAGGTAGGTCAAAGAATATATTATCAATCGAAAACATAAAGCGGAAAATGAGTCTGTGATCATATATTTTGCACTTTATTTCACAGGCCGGTCTTCATCATACAAACTTTGACACTTCACCGGTTTCGGTTACTGCCATCTTCATCAAAAACAGTGTGCAACCAACTAGGTTCAGTTTGCTGACGCTAAATCTGTAAAAGATCTGGTGCTACATAGGAAAGATAAAAAGTGTTAACATGATCAACAGCTATGTATACCAGACATACGTACCACTGGTACGTATGGCTTTATGCATGGCAGTTCATATCATAAAACATCTAAAACTATTAAAAGATGACATCAAAGACAAGCGGTCTCATGTCGACCATATGGTAGACACAGGATACCAATTAAGCAGAATGATTGATCTGGATGCTTTCACTGCAGGAAACATCTTAAGTTATGTGTTCAATGTCTCGCTAAAAGAGAACGACGTGTAAACCATCTACAAAGTACTACAAGCGGTCTCATGTCGACCATATGGTAGACACAAGATACCAATTAAGCAGAATGATTGATCTGGATGCTTTCACTGCAGGAAACATCTTAAGTTATGTGTTCAATGTCTCGCTAAAAGAGAACGACGTGTAAACCATCTACAAAGTACTACCGTTACCGTCACAAGTGAACGAAAAGAGAATTTTTTTACCTATATTGCCCCAGAGAAATATATACTGTTAGTTTACGATACGAAACTTAAGTTTACGAAATTAAATAAAGAGCAGTTTCAGTGTAAGGCAGTAGATCAGACTCTGACAGTATGCAAGCAGATATTTGTATTTTTGATTACGTATGATAATGAGAAGTGTGAGGCTAAAATGCTGCAACCAGTGCAAGAAGTTCCGAAGGATAGTATGCAGAAACTAATAGTGTTAAATGAAAGTCTGGGAACATCATAAAGTAATAATGAATGGCTGTATGTAGCCCTGGTAGACGACTGCATTGCCGTCATCTCTCATGACGGAAGTCTCACAAATATATTGTGTGTGTGTGTGTGTGTGTGTGTGTGTGTGAAATCTTATCGAACTTAACTGCTAAGGTCATCAGTCGCTATGCTTACACACTACATAACGTAAATTATCCTAATGTCAAACACAAACACCCATGCCCGAGGGAGGACGCGAACCTCCGCCGGGATCAGCCCCACAGCCATGACTGCAGCGCCGAAGACCGCTCGGCTAACCCCGCGCGGCACAAATATCTTGCTCCGAGACACACGTAAACGTTGTGGGTATACGGCTCAGACGGTGATACAATCTGAACATATAACACGAACAAATGTCCCCAATTGTGATATTGTGCTGAACCTAATCATGGAAGTGGATTGCTGCGTAGTGAATAATAAGAGGAAGAATATAAGTGAAATTAAATAGGAACTGCTTGATACGTGGTACATACTGCAATTAAGAAAAACGTAGAAGGGAGGACCCACCAATATAATTTTCATCTCACACAAACAGTTTATTTGACAATATATAAACTGTGTTTTACAGCTAATCGAAGCATTTAACAATAAAATTTTCTTTAAAAAATGAACGGATTTACCAAATTATTTCCTCCTTAAACTTTAAGCTGAATAAGCTTGTAATATTTGCAAAAGAAATCTGAAGTGTTGTACTGCAAAACAACAAACAATATGGCAATGATTACAAGCCGACCGTACCTGCAGCCTGCCCGTTATCAGGGGAAACAGCGATGTTTACTACCACGCTGGACAGTGTCTTATTAAATGCCCTTCAGCAATACACGAAAACTATATTATAAGCACGATTGATGACAAGAATGATTCAATTGCTGAAAACAAATGACAACTTTTAATATGAAAGCTTTATGTCGAAAGGTCCGTGGCTAAGATGTGCACCCGTGTTTAAAGGTTAAACAGCTTAGAAAACAATATGCCAATGATAAGACTTACTTCAAAGCAGCCAACCTTTTAATTTCAGTCGGCAACCAAGGTCCGATAGAATCCCAATCCATCCCTTCTGACAATTGACTAAAGCCCTTGTGACAGTTGGCTGTTAATATTTTCAAAAGTTAAAATGATTGTGAGTTAATAAGGCCACTCTGAAGAAACGTCACAAAACATCACTTGTGAACACTTATTCCAAGACAGTTCACTGGACGGGACAACAAGATCCTTCTAAAATACACCAATAACGACCGAGTTTTTCAAACACGGAAACGAAGAGCTTAGTACAACAGGTTGTTCAGATTATAGCTAATGACTGATAAATGCAGTTACAGTAAAAGAATTGAACCGGTAAACAACTGAATTTAAGCACAAGGTAGCTCCTTCGTTTAACGGCAACCTGTGTCTTAGTACAATTGTTTCGTCTGTATTTACGACCATGAGCTGAATAATTAGAACATTAATTATAGGGTATTAACCAGAAAGGACAGGCCATATAGTATCGGGACAAATTTTCAAATGGCAACTAGTGTGTTAGTACAATACTACTGCCTATATCTACGACCGAAGTGCCGACCGAGTAAAATTCTGAGGGTTGGACATAAACGAAAAAATAAGGAGGGCATGTAGACAATAAAACCATTCACCATGAGGTTTACTGAATGTTACTCCCCTTCACTAGCAAGCAATTCCATGGATCCACTGAGTGTCACAGCGGTTACTGAGTGGTGCCGATGCAAGTCGGGTGGAAGAGGGCAGCCAGGCCACGAGCGGTCGTCGGACACCAATGGTGCCAACCAACCGACGGGATGTCGTCCTGCTGCTTGTAATCGACGCTCACACCCGTGAAGTCGGTAAAGTACTCCGGTACCTTCGCTCTGCGTAGGGCCTCCTTGCGCAGCTCGTGGCTTCGGCCGCTCAGACCTCGTGTCCACCTCTTGGTGCGGAACTGCTGTCAATCTGTAAACTTCGTACCTCTCTCTAGGGTCAGCGAACCCTGTATATACATCGGCAAGCATAGACCTTCAAAGGACACATCCCACAGATAGCTCTCTCCCTCATAGATACTGGCAACGGGGCTGCAAGAGGGGTAGCCAGTGGCGAGAGACGGAACAGTCTCCTAACGCAATGGCGCCACGGCTCACTGCCAACACTACCTGCCATTAGGTGGTTAAATGACCTAACAGCTGCGAGACATAAGTTCGATGAGCTACGAAATGAGACTGAATACCAGGAGAGGTGTGCCTTCAGCAAATTCTCGTTATTTCTCTTTTTGGAGTTTCAAGGGCTCTAGTGTAGTAATTATATTAATTATATGTTGTGTATGCAGGTATTGCAAATGTTACCTAGACTGTTTTAAATTTATCTAGAAAACAGTGAATAATGATTGTTGTAGAAAAATATGTGTTAAAAACGCTACTGTAAATCAGTGCCGAGAGAGGGATGAAGGCAAGCATAGTCCTACGAGAAGCACATTTAGAGACGGTGTAGCAATAATTTTTGACAAATCTCTAGTGCGTGCTAGACACGCTAGAAGTGAAGTTAGAAGCGTTAAGAAGTGTTAAGAGGAAAACGGGCAAACGCTGAAGAATGATAACACTGGTTGAAAGTATGAAAAACTAGTGTAAAACTATATTCTTTTTCAAGAACTAAAATTGTAATTATGCTATGAAGTACACGTCAATGTTTCAAGTGTAAATAACTGTAAAGTTGATTCTAAAATCTTATTGCGGAAATGAGAACTGATAGAATAATACGAGATGTATCATATTGTAAAATAAGATATATCTCTATTCCAAGTATTAGAATATGCAACACTGATACTAAATGTGAAATGCTGTACGTAAAATTTTGTCTTACAGGAAAAGTTATATGTATATATATGTATTTCTGTTATGGACAGTTGTGAAGTAATCATGTGGTCTTCGGAACACAACTGTAAACAAAAATGTGTGTGTTCCTTCATTAACGTAATAAAATTTGTAGCCTCTGAGGTCGGTGCTTACGAATTTTTCCCTAAAAGCGATGGGGAGAGGGGGGGGGGGGGAGAAGGGGCGGAAGGATTCACATATTAGAAAAATAGAATGCTTGAAGGGAAACAGAAGGAATAAGTTTTTTAGAAAGTGCTCAGTGTACAAAAGAGATGCCACCGAAAGGGCGCTGGTTTGTTCGTTGGCCGAAAATGTTACCTAGACTCACGAGGTGTCACGTGAGCTCGCATGCACATCTGTGAGGCGCGGCAGTGTGTTGCCAGAGACCAGATACAGTCACTCGAGACCCACAGGCTGGAGGCCGGAAGCGCCTGTGTGGAAGGGGTGGCGTGGCCTACCGCACAGTAGAAAGGTGGAGGCGGCGGCGATAGAAGAGGAGAGTTCAATGCAGACAGCGGTCCAGGAGGGTCGCCTGTGTAGGTCACGCTCGGGCCCTGAACTCGTAGTATTTGCTCTGGCTCTGCTCGCGCTCATACACAGCGGAGTACCTGCCTCAATGCTATTTGTCAGTCAGGATTAGTGTACTTTCATTAAAGTCGTTATCAAGTTCTTTCTTGGACAAACAATTTCAGATTGTAGTTATTCAAGTCTTGTCTTTGTTCTATATTTCCCTGTCGAGTTCCATAACTCTTTTGAACTTGCGTTAGTCATCTCCACGTTAGCTGACTGGATGGACCTTTTCCAGTCTCCAATGTGTGTCTAGACCACTCGCTGGACGCATTATCAATGATACGTCAACTGATTAAAATTTAGTTTTTCGAAAATATTTTATGGAACAAAGTTAACATTAACAAAGGACATGCCATAGAAAATAGTGAATGGGAGATAACGCTGGTATGTTTCATGTGAAAAACCTTTACTTGTGCAAGGTAACTAAAGAGTTCACGCTGACAGTCATACTAATACCAGCAAGAAATAGTATAACTCAAGCAATGTCCACACCTTCATACCATACAAGGTGCAACAAAAGTCCCTTTACAGACTATGGGGCTGCTTCCATACAACGAAACAAGGAAAAGATATCTAGTAAATATAAGTTCTAAAATGCATGCCGTAAGAGCTATGAGCACTTGTTCATCTTCAGTGTTGTGCAAAACCTCTCTTCTGCTGCAAGATCTTTGCTTTCCATATTTTGGGAGAAAATCAGCTGGACCAAAGTAAGAAAAGATGCGCGGCAAACATGGGTCCTAAAATGCATATCTTATGAGCTGTAGGCACTTGTTCATTAGAAATGACGTGTTTCACAGGACTGAAAGTAACCAAGTGTTGATGGCTCTTAAAGTATGCGCGTTAGACCCCTTGTTTACTGGATTTCTTCTTTTGTTTTGCTCCATACTATCAACTCTCAAAATATGCAAAACAATGAGCTTGCAGGTATGTTTGATAGTATCGAAGTGTACAAGCGCTAGTAGGTCCTACGGAATGTACTTTAGAGCACAAATTTACTCGACGTTTTTCTTGCCTTAATTTAAGGGACCAGTCCTCAAAGTCTGTAAAGGGGATTCAGTCACACCCCATATAACATAAGTTTTGTGTCCTGCCAGAAACTGAATGAAGAAACTTAAAATTTACGAAGTTGAACAAGGAGATTCTATCATAGGAATAGAGTGACTAGTCATCGCAGCAGACATATTCTGATGGCCCTAAGAAATTAAAATAAGTACGAAAAGCAAAAAAGAGCACAGTAAGAAACTAATGTCAATTACGGCATGCAAGAGTCTAAGCAGCACCCAAAAAAAGCGCTGCGATCCAGAGTCCGTGGTTTACAGTGCTTAAACAGTTGAAAGCACTTTATTTATCGGTTTACTGCGTTTACTTTAATTGTACATAATAATTTCGGTCTCATACCGAGAAACGCGATATCCATTTATTGAAAACAGATAGCTGCAGCGCAGTTTACACAGCAGTGAACGATACGTGCTGACGTTGCTCGAGTACGAACAATACGGTTTCGTGAGAATAGATGCTGTAATCCTATTTCGCTGTTGTTAGAAGTAAAGTAATACGTGCACAGTATCGACGCGTGACGGTGACAGCAATAGTCGTTCTATATCGGCCAAACCTACAGTATGAGTCTATTTGTAGGCAGCATGACGGCTACATACGAATCTGTTCTTTACTGTAGCAACAGAGCATTAAAACTGTTGGGATCCGCCAGCAGCCACAAATCCCGTTTCACTGTGAAGCGGCGACACAATACAGCTCTTTGCTTTTACGACAGATCAGCGAATAGAATTCAAATTGGCGAGCAACATCATGAATGAAATTTCCAAATTTCGTCTGAAAACAGAGTTTCGCATTGAGATATACATTAATTGAATGTCTATTTCAGCGATGGCGTCGTAACAGAGGGCTTATTGAGCCAGAAATGTAAGTATTTCCTCGTTTCCTTTCTGATATTTCTGCGAATGCGATTCGAAATGTTGAGCTAAAGTGAAGCAAAGAGCAGGATCCGATTCATTAAAAAAGTGTTATGGAAATTGCTTATTCATTCAAAGCTGTGATGTACATTCGCATGAAGGAACAAAACTGATTTAGGTTGAAAAAGAATTACTTACGAGCTGGGATACACATGTATGAATTCAAAGATGTGGTATACATTGGAATGATCAAACGAAGTTTTTTGAATGAGAAAACAGATGTTTACGTGAATAAATCCCCCATAGTGCCGAAAGCAACAGAACTAAACAGAAGTATTTGTAAATAATCTGAGGTAGCAAAAGTCATGGGATACAATCTACATCTACATCCATACTCCGCAAGCCACCTGACGGTGTGTGGCGATGGCGATAGCGTCGGACTCCCTGTTTCCTCACTTAGTGCAGTAACTCGACGTTGCATGGAAAAAAATGGTTAATATGGCTCGGAGCACTATGGGACTTAACATCTGTTGTCATCATTCCCTTAGAACTTAGAACTACTTAAACGTAACTAACATAACGACAGCACACAACACCCAGCCATCACGAGGCATAGAAAATACCTGACCCCGCCGGGAATCGAACCCGGGAACCCGGGCGTGGGAAGCAAGAACGCTACCGCACGACCACGAGATGGGGGAGTGGCATGGATTCAACATGTCTTTGGAAATCCGCGCATAAATACTGAGGCACGCTGCCTCTACAGCCGTCCGTAATTTCGAAAGTGTTAGGGGTGAAGTGTTCAGTGCATGACCTGATGTCTCGATTATGTCCCATTAATATTATATGGGACTAATGTTGGGCGATCTGTGTGGCCGGACAAATCGCTCGAATTGTCCTTAACAGTCTTCAAAGCAGTTGCGAACAATTGTTTTCCACTGACATGGTACATCGTCGCCGATAAAAATTACATCGTTGTTTTGTATGAATGGCTGCAAATGGTTTCAAAGTAGCCAATCATCAAGAGCACCCAGTCTCTTCATGTAAACATAAGCTGCACCGTTATGGGGCAACTAACAGTTTGCACAGTACCTTGTTCAGAAATTGGTCCATGCTTGCGTGGCATCTGCGGTACGCTCTAACCCTACCATTAGCTTTTGCGAACTGATATAGGGGCACAGCTGACCAGTCCTCGCTTTTCCAGTTTTCCAGGGTTCAACCGATATGATCATGAGCCCAGAAGAGGCGCAGTAGGCGATGTAGAACTGTTACCAAAGACACACGGGTGGGTCGTTTACTGCCATAGCCCAATGACACCAAATTTAGTCACATTGTACTGACGGATATGTTCATCGTAAATCCAACCTTGGTCTCTGCTGTTATTTCACGCAGTGCTGCTTGTTTGTTAGCAGTGACAACTCTACGCAAATGCCGTTGCTCTCGGTCGTTAAGTGAAGGCCGTCGGCCACTGCATTAGCAGTGATGAGAGGTAATTCCTTAAATGCGGTACGGTCGGCATACTCTTCACACTGTGGATCGCAGAATATTGGTTTCGCTAACCGTTTCCGAAATGGAATGTCCCATGGGTGAAGTATGTTAATTCCCGTCTTGCGGTCATAACCACCTCTTCACATGTACAAGTATCACCTGAGTACAAAAGACAGCTCTTTTTATACTTTCTGTACTCGATATTACCACCATCTCTACATGTGCATATCGATGTCCCATGACTTTTGCCACCTCGGTGTATACCGTCATAAGTACATCTGCATCTATATGGTTATTCAGCAATTCACACTTAAGTACCTGGCCGACGGTTCATCGAACCATTTTCATACTACTTCCCCACCATTCCACTCTAGAATGGCCTGTGGGAAAATGCAACACCTAAACCTTTCCGTTCTACCTTCGATTTCTCTTAATTTATTATGATGATCATTTCTCCCTACGTAGGTGGGTGTCAACTAAATATTTTGCATTCCGAAGAGATAGTTGCCATAGTGGATACACCGGTTCCCGTGAGATCACCGAAGTCAAGCGCTGTCGGGCGTGGTTGGCACTTGGATGGGTGACCATCCAGGGCCGCCATGTGCTGTTGCCATTTTTCGGGGCGTACTCAGCCTCGTGATGAAGATTGAGGAATAGTCGGCTCGCAGCCGTTATAGCGTGCGGAGCTGCTGCGCGCGCCGTCCCACGCTCTGCTCTCGGCGGTTTTTACTTCCGCGTCGCGGTTTTTGTGTCAATCTAGTCGTATTAACGTACACCATGGCGCACTCGTGCCGCCGTACAACGATCAAAGTAACGTTTCAGGCCGACCATCCATGACCCAGAGCTTTCGAAGTCGAAAAGTTCATACGTGGGTATCTACGTTTGAACCCCAATGACGCAATCGGCATACATTTCTCCATCACTGGAAGTGTTGTCTACATCAAGAAGTCGACGGAGGAAATTTGCAATGACATAATTCACCGTCATGCCACTGGACTGAAATTTAAACATTCTGATTGGTGCTGTGACAGTCGCCCATGTTGGATTCGGTCTCCGAACATTGTAGGTGTTTGAGCTCCCGTTCAAGGTGCCTCAGGATGTGGTCATTGCCGCTTTCCAACCATATGGCACCGTATTGGGTCACGTCGCGGAGAAGTGGCAAACATTTACGACCTACACCGTATTAAATGGCGTCCGGCAAATAAAACTTGAGCTGGCGAAACACGTCCCATCGTACCTGCTGAATGGCGGTGTGAGGGCCATCGTCATGTACGATGGACAGCCACGAACGTGCGCAGGATGTGGCCAGGAGGGAGATGTACGTTCCGAATGTTTACACCGCCGTTTAATACAGACGCCGTTACGCGAAGAAACCCAGGCTTCGACGGTCACGTCCTTACCCATCACGTACGCCAAGGCTGTACAGGACCCCGTCGTACCAATCTCGATTGCGCCACCCGCCGCAGCACAACGCGCCGACGACACCAGTACGGCGTCGCCTCCAGTGCTCGCTTCAGGACTGTCCGGGTTGCAGACCGAAACCGATGCTCCTGTTGGAACCATGGACGTCGACCTCGGTGTCGTGCCGACGTCTGCCTTTGTCCAGACAGGTTCGGCTTCAGATGACGGGCGACCACATTCTGATTCAGAAGGCCACATCAGAACACAGCGCTCGCCTCGCAAACACAGGAAACGACGGCCCCGCGAGATGTCGACCTGATGTCTGACGGTGATCTCCCACATTGCGTCCTGTCACGCGCTGTAGCAGCAACAGGCGCCCTTCCTGTGACGCCTCCTCTCCCAGCCAAGGACGTGTCCTCGCCTTGGCCCCCCGCTTTAGTTATCACCACTGCGGGACCACCGGTGGGTCTCCACCTGCCGGCTACTTCTAACGCACGTTCTGCAGCTACTGTGGATGGTCGTACACAGCAATATCGTATCGCCACGATGAATCTTGCCACCATTCGTGCCCCCCACAAACTGGACATGTTCCGAGACACTATTTACTCTGCGGGTGTTGATGTAGCACTGTTACAAGAGGTGTTTGTGGCTACTTCCTAGATCCCACCGGATACAACGCCAATGTTTCCCCCGCATCTGCCACCGGTAGCGGCGTCGCCAACCTGCTACGCGACGTACTCCCTGCAGAGGACGTCATCTACCTCCCCAGTGCGCAAGGTATGGCCCTGACACTGTTCGGCGTGCGTAATGTTAATATCTACGCTCCGTCCAGCACTGGCCGCCGTCATGACCGACCAACTTTTTTTGCCGAAAGCGTCACACCCCTCTTCACCGGTCCGCAGGACGATTTGGTACTCGGTGGGGATTGTAACTCGACACAAGAGCCCGCGTACCAACTCCCGCGATATTCCCCTTGTGCATCTCTCTCAGTGGTCATCGACCGTCTACGACTTGTTGACACATGGAAGAAGCTCCACGGAATTAAACAGGGCTATACATTCTACACCTCTCACATGTCAAGCAGCATAGATTACTTCTACGTTACCCGCTCCCTTGCTAATGGCACACGTCTGGTCCATGGCCTTTCAGACCATGATGCGTACCTCTGTGACGTCACCCTCGCCCGACAGCAAGTGTGGTCCGTGGAAACTCAATGTCGCTCACCTGACCTCCTCAGACTGTTGCCGTATGGTCGAAGAAGAGTGGGCACGCTGCCACCATGGTCGAGAAGCCTATGACTCTACCTTATCATGGTGGCTCTCCTGTGCAAAGCCGACCCTCAGGAAGACTATGATGAGTTATGGGAAGGAATTAATACCCTGCACTTCTACTACACCATTCCACGTGACTGTACGACGATGCCTTTCTCACCAGCCCGGCAGTGGATGGTCCATCGCACGAAGGCGCAGTTCTTGATCATTAGGCGTAACTTGGAAGGCACTGTAGTCCGTTCTCGTGCTTCTAATCGAATCCCTCAAGAACGTCCGTCGATGTATCACCTCCTTCAGCAAAGACAACGATGACGACGAGTTGTGGTCCAAGTCCTCACTGACGTGGAAGGGCGCCGGCACGACACCCAACAAAGTATCGGTCGTGCTCTCCATACTCATTTTGGCAGGCTATACGCAGCCGTACCGCATTCTGCAGCACTGATCACAGAAGTCGCTCAGTTTACTACGAACGCTCTTCCGGAGGATGCAGTGCATGACCTCCAAGACGACGTAAACACAGATCAAGTGGTAGATGCTATCAAGGCGGGTTCCGATAACAGATCTCCTGGACCTGACGGTATACCCATCGAATTTTATAAAAGTTTTCACTTTTGTTGGCTTCCACGTGTACGGCAATCGCACAAGAGCTGATGTCGCCGATGACAGTGGTCCCGAGCGCCTTTCTAGAAGGCATTATTATCCCCGTACATAAACCGCGCGGGTTATCGAGGGTCCTGAACTATCGACCAATTACTTTGCTCAACAGCGACATGAAAATATTCACACGGCTACTGGCATCACGACTCAAGAAGATGGCACGTTACGTCACATCCTGCGACCAGACTTCCCTAGGAGGTGACAACAGCATCCGTACGGCCCTTTGCCGTTACAGAGAGAGACATGGTAGCATTAGCGCATTATCAGCGTCTCCCTGGCGCCTTGGCTTCACTGGACATTAGCCAGACTTTCGACCGTGTTGACCATTTCGATTTACGGACAGTTCTTCAGCATATGGGTTTTCCTGGCGGTATTGTCACAGTGGTTATGCGCCTGTTGAGTAGTGCAACCTCTAAAATCATGTACAATGGTCGCCTTACACCGTCCGTGGTCATCACACGATCAGTACGACAAGGCTGCCCCCTTTCCACGATTTTGTATGCTTTCGCCTTGGAACCCCTGCTCCGGGGCATGAGCCAACGTTTGGTATGGCTGTGTACGGCCACCGTTTTTGTTGTACAGCCCACGCAGGCGACATAGTACTATATCTGTGCAGTGAAGATGAAGTACGAGCAGCACTGACATGGGTGGCGACTTACGGCGAAGCGTCGGGGAGCTGCCTCAACGTGTCAAAATCCAAGGTCCTTCTCATTGGTGAGGGCTTGCCGGAGAGTTGCGTTGCCTCCCTTAATGTCGCCGCCACCATACGATGTTTTGGACTTGATTTCACAGCAGACCTGCGCCGCTCAGCGACTATCAATGGAAAACGCTTGCTACAGACAATCAGAGAAAATCTCGCAGATCACTGGCTACGAGCTCTCGACGTTATACAACGCGCGCAATACGTGAACATGTATCATGCTTCCCGTATACCACACGTGGCTAAAGCACTACCGGTCCCAAATCTCCTGGCCTGACGACTGTTGATGGCTTCCTCAGCTCGGGGATGTTATTCAAGGTGCAGTATGAATCCCCTGCACTGCCACGAGATCGTGGCGGGGTGGGACTCATCCACGTGCCGACTCGTGTCAAGGCACTCTACGTCAGCTCCCAACTAAAACTTTGGCACCGTTGCCCGCAGACCCTTACTAGCCTCCTGCTTCACAACTTTGCACCGGTCTCCTTGTCCGCCCCAGTACCGGTATCGACCATTCCAACCCCCTTTTATTACATCCAACGATTTTTCCTGGAGTTCAGTTATATATACCGGTCCTTACCACTTACACGTTTGTACCTCAGGAAAACAGTCTCCGAATTGTTACAACAGTGCCGCCCTTCCAACCCCATCGAACGTAAGTATCCACAGTACGTGTGGCGACACATATGGAAGGCGATCCATGCGCGTTTTCTTGAATCAGACGTTGAATCAGCGTGGTACATCACCGTGAGTGGCAAACAACCGAGATCGTCTGCACCGCATCCATCTCGCCGATTCATCCCTCTGCACCCACTGTGGAGTGGATGACACGGGTGTCCACCGGTTCCACTGTGGCACAGCGCTCGACGTCTGGACACTTGCGCGACAACTTTTGGCGTTTCTTACTCGCCAGACACCGACTCATATCGACGTCCACATGCTTTTGTACCACGATAAGACTTTCTACCCCTCCGCCAAAACTCACTGTGCGAATTGGATCTGTGGACACACGCTCCGCTACCTTTTTACTTCTGGTGACAAGTCTACGTTAGGATATTGGACTTAACGAACGACACTGCGTCCTGATACGCAACTCCCGCTATAAACAATATTTTTCCAATTCCTTACGGAGAACATTCGATGACCCACCTAGTAGCTGGAACGTCCAAGCCTGAGAAGCTGAAAACTGTATAAACCGAGCCGAATTGAATAGATCTGCTACCCAGAACCCACGCCTACGCCATGAGAAGACACGTTTGGACGAGCTGGCATGCTGTAGGCGGATACACTTTAGGAGCTCCTGTAAGAACTGGACTCTAACTACAAGTCGCACGACGACTTTACGTATAAAAAAAAGAAAAAAAAAACTTTTCCTTATTTATTCCTCATAATTTGTTCTTAAAGGAAAAAGAAATTTGAGTTTGGGTTAAAAAAAATTGTTCCAACATATTGCTTCTTCGCCAACATGACGAAGGAGATTCATTTTTGTTTACTGGAAGGAGAAGCCGGTATAATTGGAGTCTGTTATCCTTTAAAGAAAAAAAAAACTTTTCCTTATTTATTCCTCATAATTTGTTTCTTAAAGGGAAAAAAATTGATTCGTCCCAAAAGATTGCTTCTTCGCCTAAAAAATATATAAAAAAATGGTTAAGGCGCTCAGTCCGGAACCGCGTGACTGATACGGTTTAAAAAAAAAAAAAAAAACGGAGCTACTCGACCGAATAGTAGCGGCTTCGGTCAAGAATACCATCATAACGACCGGGATTGCGGTGTGCTGACCCCACGCTCCTCCTACCCGCATCCTCCACTGAGGATGACACGGAGGTCGGATGGTCTCGATGGGCCACTTGTGGCCTGCAGACGGAGAGAAAGTTGGTGATTGAAATTTCGTAGATAGATCTCGCCGCAAAGAATACCGTTATTGTTTCAGTAACTGCCACCCCTACTCGCGTATCATATCAGTGACACTCCCACCCCTATTGTGTGACAAAACGAAACGAACTGCCTTTCTTTGCACTTTTTCGATGTCCGCCGACGATCCTGCCTGGTAAGGATCCCAAATCGCGCAGCAGTATTCCAGCAGAGGACGGACAAGTGTAATTTAGGCTGTGTCTTTAGTAGGTTGGTCGCATCTTCTAAGTGATCTGCCTACAAAGCGCAGTCTTTTTTCGCTTTCCCCACTATATTATCTATGTCGTCTTTCCAATTTAAGCTGATTGTAATTGTCATTCCAAGGTAGTTAGTCGAACTGACAGCCCTTAGATTAGTGCGATTTGCCGTATACCCAAAATTTATCTGATTTATTTTAGTACCCACGTGGATGACGTAGCAATTTTCTTTGTTTAGTGCCAACTGCCATTTTTCGTACCATACATAATTTCTCTCTAGATCATTTTGTAATTGGAATTCATCGTCTGATGATTTTACTAGACAGTAAATTACAGCGTCATCTTCAAACAATCTAAGGAGGCTGCTCAGTTTATCACCTAGATCATTTATGTAAATCAGGAACAGCAGAGGGCCTATGACACTACCCTGCGGAATCCCAGATATCACTTCTGTTCTACTCGATGATTTACCGTCTGTCACTACGAACTGTGACCTCTCTAAGAAGAAATCACGAATCCAGTCACACAACTGAAACGATACTCCATATGCGCTCAATTTGATTAACAGTTGCTTGTCAGGAACGGTATCAAAAGCCTTCTGCAAATCTAGTAATATCGAATCGATATGAGGGCCCTTGTCGACAGCAATCATTACTTCATGAGAATAAAGAGCTAGCTGTGTTTCACAAAAACGTTATTTTCTCAATTCGTGTTGATTGTGTATCAATAAGTCATTTTCTTCAAGCTGGTTCATAATGTTCGAGTACAGCATATGCTACAAAATCCTACTGCAAATTGAGATGAGCGATATGGGTCTGTAATTCAATGGGTTACTCCTATTTCATTTCTTGAATATTGGTGTGACCTGTGCTACTTTCCATTCTTTAGGAACAGACCTTCCGTCAAGTGAGCGGTTGTATACGATTGCTATGAAAGGCGCTGTGTGTCTCCATACTCTGAAAGGAACCTGATTGGTATACCATCTGGACCAGAAGACTAGCCGTTCTTAAGTGATTTGTTTCGTAACACCTAAGGTATCTAGTTTTACGTCACTCACGCTAACAGCTGTACTGGTTTCAAAATCTGGAATATATACTTCTTCTTCATTAGTGAAGGAATTACGGAAAACTGTATTTAGTAACTCCGCTTTAGTGGCACCATCATCGGTAACATTTCCGTCGCTACTGCGCAGTGACGGTATTGACTGTTTTTTTTTTTTTTTTTTTTTTTTTTTTTTTTTTTTTTTTTTTTTTTTTTTGCCACTGGTGTACTTTACATATGACCAGAATCTCTTTGGGTTTTCTACCATATTTTGAGACAATGTTACATTGTGGAAACTATTAAAAGCATCTCGCATTGACGTCCGCAATAAGTTTCGAGCTTCCGTGAGAGTTTGCCAATCTTGGGGATTTTGCCTTCTTCTGATTTTGGCATGCTTTTTTCGGAACAAAGTTCACGGAATGCGAATGAATGTAATTATTTGAAAGTTGGGTGGTCGTAGAATGGGTGAACTCTCAAAAATGTGAGTTTGAAAGCATTATTTGCTGGCGTCAAGAGTCGGGAATGGGGTGTCATAAACACTAACGTCACAAGCGTTGTGTGTGTGTGTGTGTGTGTGTGTGTGTGTGTGTGAAATCTTATGGGACTTAACTGCTAAGGTCATCAGTCCCTAATCTTACACACTACTTAACCTAAATTATCCTAAAGACAAACACACACTCATGCAGGAGGGAGGACTCGATCCTCCGAACCAGCCGCACAGCCGGCCGGTGCGTCCGAGCGGTTCTAGGCACTACAGTTTCGAACCGCGCGACCGCTCCGGTCAAAGGTTCGAATCCTGCCTTGGGCATGGATGTGTGTGATGTCTTTAAGTTAGTAAGGTTTAACTAGTTCTAAGTTCTAGGTGACTGATGACCTCAGAAGTTAAGTCCTATAGTGCTCACAGCCATTTTGAACCAGGCGCACAGTTCATGACTGCATCGCATCAGACCGCTCGGAAAATCCCGCACGGCTCACGATCGTTGTAATTTTGACTATGCGTACTACGATCACGGCTTTCCTCTAAAGTAACGACCAGCCATCGAGCTTAAGTATATAAGGGAAACAGGCTCATGGGTCACCCCAGTCCCGTGGTCAAGAAAAGCAAAATACTTGGGTGTGACCCTTGATAGGCGATTGACATGGCAACCTCATATAGAAGATATTCGAGAGAAAGCCAGCAGAAGAATGGTACAGCTTCACCCTTTATTAAATCCAGCGTTAACACTACCATCAAAACTGGGGGTGATAATGTACCTTACACTGGTCTTAGACTACGCTGCTGTCGTGTGGGGCAATGCTGCTCCAACCACATACAACGGCTACAAAGAATTCAGAATCGTGCTCTCAAAAGAACACTCCATCTGCCATACCGGTTCCCAACGAACAATCTTCACCAACTCGCAGGGGTACCCTATTTGAAAGACCTATTCAGAACCACTGCAAAAACTTTTACGAAAACACACAACAGTCAGATAACGAACTTGTACGAGAATTTCGACACAGGGTGCGCTACCTGGCCTCCACCAGAGGGCCCGATGGCCTATGCAAATAACAAGACTACACTTCTTGTGTATATATTTTTTATATAATTTTAATAATTTTAACAATTTTAATAATTTTATTTTCAATTTTAATTTTCTTTTATCTCAATTTTATTTTATTTTAATTTTATTTTAATCTTATTATATTGTATTTCCTATTATTTATTTACTATTATTATTATTTTATACAGAAAAGGTGAATGAATCAGTGTGAGAATGTGTTAACTGTAATATGTATGTGTGAGTACAACGTTTATATTGTGCGAATGTGTGAGCGAAAGGCAAAAAAAAGAGAGAGAATGAGAGTAGAGAGAGAGAGAGACAGAGAGAGAGACAGAGAGAGAGAGGGAGAGAGAGAAAGAAAGAAAAATAATAATAAAAAAATAAAAAATTAAAAATTTACAGTACATCTAATGTATTTTTAAATCATTTAGAAGGAGAAAAAACATGACAACCAAAAAGCTATTGTTTTAATGTCGATTTTTATTGCTGAAGGCGTAGCCGCATGGCTTGAACTTCTATTTTCAGACCTGTCAATCCTTGATGCCCCAATATATTCTGCAGCGCGGGTCACCAAATTTTAGCCATGCATGATGTAGAGGGAATTTGACCATGGGGCACACAACGTATATGGGGGCTTAGGCTGTGTGTGGGCGAGTGGTCCTCTGGTGGAGATGGAGTTTGGTGCAGCAGATGTAGGGTGCCAGTGGAGACATATAATTTACTGAATTCGCAAGTTTAGACAGCAGAAGATACAGCGTCCACAGGAGGTGGGAGGCACGATCGTTCGGTGCCGGGGTTGGCAGGCGGGGACGCGTCGGCTTCAGCGCTAACGTCAAATCGGCCTGTGGCACTTGTTGGGCCGGGAGCTGCCTCAAGAGGCGGGACGCTAGCCCTAGTAACGCGCCGCACGTTTGCGCAAAATCCAGCCGAGAGGTAGTCAGCTGAGTTGCTGGGTTCGAATCATAAGCCGGTGACTGCAGGGCGGTGGCTGGAGCTGGTGTAAGGAGAATAATGGGCAAGTGACACTACGTTAGTAGTGTGTGGATAGTTGAGAAATTGGGTTATGACAGGAGACTGGTAGGGTATTGCGTGCTGTTGCAATGACGTCTGTGTACGGATGGCTCAGCGATCTGAGCATCTCCCTCGTAACGCCGGCACGGTAGCTGAGCATGTTCGGTCAAAAAAAAAAAAAAAAAAAAAAAAAAAGTAAGCGGAAGACCTGGTTTCTAATCACAGTCTGGCACAAATTTTCAACGTTCCACATTAATTTCAATGAGTGCCCGCTTACAGCCAGTATCTGTATTTCCTTTGTGTCCAATTTACGTATAGATCTCTTCTTCGGTTTTAGGGGACAACTTTGGTGACACTGTGTGACCTGAATAACTAAGTTCAATGGTGAGAATTTGGTAACGACGCAACGTAGCGAATTTTTTCTTAACCTTTTTGGTCCAGCACAACCTACCCTGCAACTAAAAGGCTTACAAGCTTTGTAGACTATTGATGACCCCCATGTGTAAAGGTCATGATCATGAAATGATATAAAATATCTTTATAATACAATCATCGTGTCTCCACTTAATGAAAAGGAAGTGAAATTGAAATATTACCATGTATTCTTCATATAGGTCTTACGAAACAGGGGAACGACAACTGGAATGAGCAATTGAGGCTAAACACTTGGTGGGTCGAGCTAAAGTGCACTTTATATCCTCTTTTTGTTCGCTTGATATAATTTTTGAAGACGAACAGTTCGCTGACTCTTGCCGACAAGGCCCAGCGTCCATTAATACTCGGCAACCCTGTGACGAAGTGATTTCACCGAATTTGCACGATATACTAACCAAATGTGGTGCATACTATCTACGCCAGTATATTGGTTGACTGAACTTAAGAAAATCTTAAAAATGAGTGTCCTCAAATTGAGATATTTTAGAAGCCAAGCAGGAATCGGTAAGTAATTTTAATTTTACAGGCCCTGTCGCTTTCATTCGGAGTAGACGGCTGGATTGTAAGCTACATACAAGGCTTACGCCGCCTACCAGGTGAACAACCAGTACAAGAGAACACTAATCACATTGAGACGCCTCAGCAAATATTTTACCTCTGACAACAGTTCCTCCCCGTGACGTAATCTATCACCCCTAGACGTTTGACGCAGGTACTTTTATACCTAATGTTTAGAACAGAGTGTTTGAACTTGCGCAGTCCTCATTTTTTGATCGTTCCTCTGTTCTTGCCAAATTGTCTTAAAACTTTCGCCGTGTTCTCTCTTGCGTTCTTCCAATAATTTATTTATGTGTGCTATTGATTGAGTGTATGGTTTTGTATGTTCTGAACTGTTCACGATTACAATCATAAGTACTACGAATCAGGATATTAACTTAGGATTGTGATTACGTGCAGTATCTTTCGTTGTCTAGTGTTCATAAAGAAAGAAATAAATGTATAGAACGACAGGGGGAAACACCACCTGCTGTTAGCCCGGGGTGACCATTCTTTGTTCTCCGAGGTTGCAGCGATTTGAAAAACAATAGGTTCCAGTCGAAGCATTCTGGGTGATGCCGAAGTTCAACGGGCGATTGTTTAGGTTGTAAATTTAGTCCGCGTGGAGACCAGACGTTGTCGATTTGTGTCTGCGGGTTTCGCCGAAGTCCCTGAACAAATTTGCTTGTTTACCTTAGCAATGCCGCCGACTGTTAAAAAGCGAAGCTTTCAAATCATGATGGACCTGCAAAAGAAATTCCCTTTTTTTACAGACGTGTGCAACACCTTTAGAAGTGCGGTGCAAAAAGTGTAATGGGGTGTTTTCAGTTGCTCACGGCGGTAAACACGAAATACAGGGTCATTTAACATCTGACAAACGTAAAAGGGCGCAGACTGCTGCAGGTACATCAACACTCTCAGCTTATTTTCGTCAGGGAAACTTCGCTGACTACGAAGAACTTGAAGGAGCTGAAGGTTTGCATGCTTTCCACACGGTAAGTCACAGCCAGAGTTTTAGATCGATGGAATGCTCTTCTAAATTGATTCAAAAAGTGTTTCAAAAGAAGTTTCGCTGTGGGAAAACTAAGCGCGAAGCAATAATAAAGAATGTGTTTGCGCCTTTGTTATTTTGATAACCTACATGCAGATGTTAAAGACGTTCCATTTATTTGTATCTGTACAGACTGTTCAAACCACGAAGACCTAAAAATATTTCCAATACTAGTGGGGTACTTGCATCCAAAGGCTGGAATTAATGTGAAAATGTTAGATATCCTGAATTTACCTGGTGAAACTGCAGTTATTATATATGATTCTTTAATGCATATTCTCGAAAAACGTGGGCTTCAACAGAAAGTCATGGGAATTTGTGCAAATACTGCCAATACAAATTTCGGCGGGGTTCAACCTGAAGGACAATGTAATGTTTTCTTCAGTCTTCAAGACGGCTTAGCGAAACAAATAGTTGGCTTGGGGTGCCCAGTGCATGTTGCATACAACGTTATACAGACATTAGCAGATTTGTTACCCGTGGACGTCGAATACACTGTTACGAAGATTTATTCGTACTTTTATAAATACATAGTGCTTGTAGAAGCTCTCCAACATTTTTGAAGAAGTAGAAATGCAATACTAAAAAAATCAAGGGATATAGTAAAACACGATGGCTTGCACTTTAGCGTGTAGTAGGGAGAGTCCCGCAAATATATGCACCATTGAAATCTTACTTCGTATCGCAAGAAAAATGCCCACCTCTGCTACACGCAATCTTTTCTAAAGAATGTTCGGAGCTTTCGTTAAAAATTGTTCAAGTACAAGACGCTTTATTTAATGACTGTGAAGACGATGCAAGGAGATAAAATTTCCTTTACGGACGTTTCACATTTGTCTATTGATCTCAAAAAGAAGCACACAAAGCGTTTAGAAAACGATTATTTTCATCTCAGCATACGGAATGAGTTAAGAAGTCTTCTGGAGGGTGGTCAAATCGACAAAAAATATTTTATGGGATTTATACGTAACATCTATGACAGCTGCATCAAGTACCTACAGAAGTATATGCATCAGAACAATGAATTCAAACTATATGACGGAACTGAGTTAAGAAATAGTCAGAAATGTGCTGACAATGATTAATTGTGTACATGCCAACGACAGCAACCACAGCAGCCGAAGATAGATTGTTTGACGAGGTAAAATACATTTCAGATTACGTCAGTCACTATAATCTGAAGAGACGGGAAGATCTGAAGATCAGCACGCAGGAACAGACATTAGAGGTGTTCAACAAACTTAATGAAGAGCACACACCACATACAAACTGCCTGGCCATCGTCAAACATCTACTCGGCTTACCAGGGACAAACGCACCTTCAGATCGAGTATTTTACTTGATGAAAGCTATATGGACATAGGAAAAAACTTCAGTTAAAGTTGAAACACTTCGTGCAATGCTAACAGTAAAATTCAATATGGGAAATTGCGAAAATTTTTATGATACTGTAAATCAAAGCCAAGTTTTAGTAAAAAAATTTCACTCATGTTAGAAATATGATTTTAAAAATAAACGAAAAATTAATAAATTATGTTTCATTTCTAATTTTAGCACAGCCATGATACATGGTCACTTACCCTCAATTCCCATACAAATGCACGAAACGTCCTACCTTGACATTGGCCGTTTTTTTTATAAAAAAGACTATTCAGAACTTTCCTGAGTCAAAAATTTAATATAGGCGCTTGCGAAAATACTTATGTAAATGAGATAAAAATTTAGAGTTAAAAATAGAAGGTCACTTTCGTTAAACATGTTATTTTAAAAGTAGTTGAGTTCTATGATCGCCTACGTTTCTTTCCTACTTACAGAATAACCGACACACTGAGCCACGTGTTCAGAGTCCCCATCCACACGTTCAAATTGTCCCGCGTTGCGATTTCAAAAAGTTGGCCGCCTTAGTAATACTTCCAGCATATATTTTACCTCAAGAAATTGCTTTCTTAATGACTCGAATGGAAGAAGGAAGATTAGGTGCGTTGTATCATACTTTTGATACAACCACAGAAGAAGATTTTACTCACCGCCACCCTCAACTATTTACAGTCTGCTGAGGGCAACGCTATGAGAGGAAAACAACAATGATACACAAACTATGATTAGTGACAACACACAAACATCTACTGACCAATACTCACTTTTGTACAATCCGGCTCCAGTAGCAGATCCTGATGATCAACTGCTATTCCAGAAGCTAACGGTCGGTAAAACTACTATTCACGTTGGTGTGTAGAATGTATGAGTCTGGCGACATGCCACCTGACTTTCAGAAAAATATCATCCACACAATTCTGAAGACTGCAAAATCTGACAAGTGAGAGAATTATGGCATAGTCAGCTTAACAGCTCATGCATCTAAGTTGCTGACAACAATAATATATATAAGAATGGAAAAGAAAACTGAAGATGTGTTACATGACCACCAGTATGTCTTTATGAAAGGTAAAGGCACCAGAAAGACAGTTTCGACGTTGCGGTTGATATTGGAAGCAAGGCTTAAGAAAAATCAGAATACGTTCAAAGGATTTGTCGACCTAGGTAGAGTTGGGATATGCTATAAGGAGAAACGGATAATATTTAATATGTAAAAAAACCAAGAGGGAATAATAAGAATGGACGAGCAAGAAAGAAGTGCTCGGATTAAAAAGGGTGTAAGGCAGGGATGTGCTCTTTCGTCCCTACTGTTCACCTGTACATCGAAGAAGCAGTAATGGAAATAAAACAAAGGTTCAAGAGTGGATTTAAAAGTCAAGGTGAAATCATATTAATGATACGATTTGCTGATGCCATTGCTTCCTGAGTGAAAGTGAAGAAGAATGGCATGATCTTCTGAGTGGAATGGACAGTCTAATGAGTACAGAATATGAATTGAGAGTAAATCGAAGGAAGACGAACAAACGAGAAGTAGCAGATATGGGAACAGCGAGAAACATCAGCACTGATGTTCACGAAGTACAACTTCATGATTACTCCGCAATTCACATTTAAGTGCTTGGCAGAGGGGTCATCGAACCACAATCATACTAGATGAAGTTAAGGAATTCTACTACCTAGACAGCAAAATAACCACTGGTGGACAGAATTTCAGGGGACGTCAAAAGCAGACTAGCAAATGGCAGAAAGGACATTCCTGGGCAAGAGAAGATTTCTAGTGTCAAACATTGGCTTTAATTTGCGGATGAAATTTCTGAGAATGTACGTGTAGAGTGCAGCACTGGATGGTAGTGAAACATGTACTGTGGGAAAACCGGAACAGAAGAGAATCGAAGGGTTTTAGATGTGGTGCTATAGACAATTGTTGCAGACAATTGCGTAGAATCTAAGAGGAAAGGTATATCTGGAAAACATTGACAACGAGAAGGGACAGGATTACAGGACATCTGTCAACACATCAGGGACTGACTTCCATGGTACTAGAGTGAGCTGAGGAAGGCAAATACTATAGTGGAAAACAGAGATTGGAATACATACAGCAGTTAATTGAGGACATTGGTTGCAAGTACTACTCTGAGATGAAGAGGTTGGCACATTAGAGAAATTCGTGGAGGGCCGCATAACACCACTCAGAAAAAAGACGACTAAAAAAAAGCGTGATTGTAAACAGGTCTTGTCCCTGTGCAGTGATCACTGAAAACGGACTGGTGTGGATTCATCACCAGCGGACGATGTGGCACAAAATACACGAGTAGAAAGAAGTGTTCTCGATAGTCGATCTGACTTGGAACTACCTGCTTTTCTACGATTCCAGCCAGCGAATATCACTTATCTGGCGGCGCCTGCTTTGCAACATCTTGGTGTGACAACTGCACGGTTATAGGCTATCTCTGGAGTAGTTATCGACCTATCAACGCCTGCGATATTGCCTGGTGGTGCGTGATATGCTTACGACACCGTATTCCTGACGCCAAAAGATCCTGGCTGTGGTCGCATATGGCGGATGCAAAGCTGTGAGGACGGGGCATGAGTCATGCTTGGGTATCTCAGATGGTAGAGCAATTGCCTGCGAAAGGAAAAGGTCTCGAGTTCGAATCTCCATCCGGCACACGGTTTTAGTCTGCCAGGAAGTGTCATATCACCGCACACTCCGCTGCAGAGTGAAAATCACATTCTGGAAACGTCTCCCAGGCTGTGGCTAAGCCCTGTCTCCACAATAACCTTTGTTCCAGGAGTGCTAGTTCTGCAATATTCGCAGAAGACCTTCTGTAAAGTTTGGAAGGTAGGAGACGAAGTACTGGCAGAATTGAAGCTGTGAAGGCGGGTCGTGAGTCGTGCTGGGGTAGCTCAGATGGCAGAACACTTGCCCGCGATAGGCAAAGGTCCGAGTTCGAGTCTCGGTCCGGCACACAGATTTAATCTGCCAGGAAGTTTCATTCGCCAAGTCTACCTTGCCAAAATAGCGAACCTCGACTAATCTGTCCTTTACTTCCTCTGCGGAGAGGGGGATGGAGGGGGGAGGGGCGAAGGGTACTTGCCTATCACTGTCAGAGAGTCTCCAGTCTACTCAAAATCAACACAAAGTCGAAGACGTCCTGAATGTTTGCGAAGGACAATTAATGGGGAAGAGCACTGACTAGCACTGAGGGGCTTGATGACCTCATAAGATTGTACTGCCGTAATTGTTCAGCGACCTGTATCCTATTGGCAATGGGCACTTGCCTAGCTCGAAAAAACTTAAGTGACAATAGCACAATGGAGACCGCCGCTAAAAAGTGTACTAAATTTGTTACATAGAGCTCGAAGGTTGCATCTAGGCACATTTTTTAAAATTTGTAACACTGACTTATTGACTGACAGATCGAAAATGTGAAAAGATTCCAAACCAGTAATATTCTGCGAAAAATTGGCAGAAAGCACTGTGAATACAACTGCCTTCTTTAAATGTTGGAAAGTAGCTGGCATAGTGAGAGTTCTTAAAACTGGAATTTCCTGTCTGTTATATGCTGACAACACATGCTTAGCTGGACTCAGTACTGGTGAACATAATCGTTCACAAGTAAGTTTGTGCAGAAGTGTTACTGAAGCACCAGTGTCAGTATTCCGATCAGACTTTATGCTGTTTGTTGAAACTGTGGAATGGTAGAACAGCTGGTGGAGGCTGCGGCTGAGACTGCTCTCCTGCTTGTTGTGTTACTGTGTTAGATGGTATCACGGCTTGCGCCAACTGCTGAACTTTTTCGCTCTGCAGCAGAATAACGCGAGTTAAAGAACCTTCTTGTGACGCAGAAGCCTTGCCTGTAAGGATTTTGAATTAGACACTGCATACAAAATAACACACACGTCTCAATAGTGAGTATCTATCCTGAGTCAAAAGTCCACACACAAATATGCTAGACATACAAGTAAAAAGAAGTAGCAAGTAACAAGGGTGGGTGGGCGAGAGCAAGAGTTAATCCTGTAACTTGTGCTGATCCTTTCGCTCCTTGGTGCCATCCGTTATATCGTGCTTTTGATACAACCACACAACTAAATTTTACTCGTCGTGACGCTCAACTATGCACTATGCACTATGTGAGGAGAACGAGGAGAACACTGAAACATTTCTAATGGTTAATGACAACATACGAGCGCATTTACTAACGGGTACTCAACTTCATACAAAGCGAATCAGACAGTAGATCTTGAACTCTTATTACGGAATCTGAAGGAGGACAGTAAACAGATATTGTCCCTCTAGAACGTTCACTGAAGACGGGCTGGTGGGGACTTTCTAGAAGCAGACGGTGGTGTGGCGCCAAGTACACAAGTAGAAAGCAGTCTTCTCGGTAGTCGATCTGACTTCGAATTGTCCACTCTGCCATTCCGTCACAGCTGCTTGGTGTGGCAATTGCTGGACTACACGCAATCTCAGGAATGGGTTGTCCACCCATCGACGCCTGTGCTGCTGCCTGTGGTGCACGCTTACACCGAAACCGTTAGCGCCCGAGGAAGATTACGGCTTAACGTCGCATCGACAGTGAGGTCATTAAAGATATAAAACAATCTGTGGATATGGACAGCTGGGGAAGCGTCTTCTCAAGGGAAACATTCCAGCATTTCTCTGGAACGCTTCAGGGAAACCAGGCAAAACGTAAATTAGGATGACCAGCAGGATTTGAAGCGCCGTCGTATAGAAAGAAAGTCTTATGCTTAAGCCACTTCAACGTCTCTCAATATGTGTTCTGCGGAAAGGGCGTGTATAGTCTGTTCCCAACACTTCGTGAAAAATTTGGAAATTTGTGGTAAGGTCTTATGGGACCAAACTGCTGAGTTCATCGGTCCCTAAGCTTACTCACTCGTTAATCTAACTTAAACTAACTTATGCTAAGGACGACACAAACACCCGTGCCCGAGGGAGGACTCGAACCTCCGACGGGTGGAAACTCTTTGTGATAAAAGTCTAGGGGTTACAGATCATGTCACGAGGAACAACTTTTCTTAGAAATAAGCTGTTCCTTGAGACTGCGTAAAATGACAGGCATCGTTTAAGACTCATTATGAACCTGAGAGGTGGCAGCGGATAAGCACTCAGCGTCGTTTGTATGTAAAGTGTAGCTTATCATCCAGTTATCTGCCCCGTGTGAAAGGCTGTAGGTCCTGCAATTATAACATTCGTGATTTGCTGCTAGAAAATGTTTCTCCGATTGGCGACAACTATTCTTATGCTGTACTTGTTGAAAATTGCAATCATTTTAAAGCGGTTGATAATATTCAGCATACCTCGTTAGTAGACTATTTTTTTTTTTGGTTCATTAGTCTCCCAACTTGTTTGATGCAGCCCCCCCCCCCCCCCCCCCCACGAATTCCTCTCCTGTGTTACTCTCTTCATCTCAGAGTAGCACTTGCAACCTACATCCCCAATTATTTGTTCGATTTATTCCAATCTCTGTCTTCCTCTACAGTTTTTGTCCTCTACCGCTCCCTCTAGAATCATCGAAGTCATTCCCTCATGTCTTAACAGATCTCCTATCATCCTATCCCCTCTCCTTATCAGTGTTTTCCACATACACATTTCCTCCTCATTCCTTACCTTATCCGTTCACTTAATTTTCAACATTCGTCTATAGTACCATACCTCGAATGCTTCTGTTCCGGTTTTCCCACAGTACGTGTTTCACTACCATACAGCGCTCTAATCCAGACGCACATTTTCAGAAATTTGTTCTTCAAATTAAGGCTGGTATTTGATATAAGTAGATTTCTATTGGCCATGAATGCCCATTCTGCCATTGTTAGTCTGCTTTTAGTGTCCTCCTTCCTCCGTCCGTCATTGGTTATTTTACTGCCTAGGTAGCAGAATTCCTTAACTTCATTTACTTCATGACTATCAATCCTGATGTTAAGCTTCTTGCTGTTTTCATTTATACTACTTCTGAGTACTTTCATCTTTCTTCGATTTACTCTCAAACCAAATTCTGTACTCATTAGATTGTTCATATACTACAGTAGCTCGTGCTGTTCTTCTTCACTTTCACTAAGACAACAATGTCATAAGCGAATCGTATCATTAATATCCTTTCACCATTATTTTAATTCAACTCTTTAACCTTTCTTTTATTTCCATCATTGCTTCCTCGAAGAACATATTGAACAGAAGGAGTGAAAGGCTACATCTTTGTCTTACACCCTTTTTAATACGAGTACTTCGTCCTTGGTCGTCCACTCTTCTTATTCCCTCTTGGCCCTAGTACATATTGTATATAACCCGTATCTCCCTATAGATTACCCCTACTTTTTTCAGAATTTCGATCATCTTGCACTATTTTACATTGTCGAACGCTTCTTCCAGGTCTACAAATCCTAAGAACGTGTCTTGATTTTTCTTTACTTTTGCTTCCATTATTAACAGCAACGCCAAAATTTCCTCTCTCTTATCTTTACCTTTTCTAAAGCCAAATTGATCATCATCTATCACATCATCGATTTTCTTTTCCATTCTTCTGTATATTATTCTTGTAAGCAGCTTGGATGCATGAATTGTTAAGCTGATTTTGCGATATTTCTCGGACTTATTAGCTCTTCCCGTATTCGAAGTTGTATGGATGATGCTTTTTCGACAGTCAGATGGTATGTCACCAGAATCATGTATTCTACACACCAACGTGAATAGACCTTTTATTGCCACTTTCACCAATGATTTTAGAAATACTGGTGGAATGTGATCTATTCGTTCTGACATATTTGGTCTTAAGGCCTCCAAAGCTCTTTTAAATTGTGATTCTAATACTGGATTCCCTATCTCTTCTAAATCGACTCCTGTTTCTTCTTCTATCACATCAGAGGAATCTTCCCCCTCATAGAGGCTTTCAAGGTACTCTTTCCACCAACCCACTCTCTCCTCTGTGTTTAACAGTGGAATTACCATTGCACTATTAATGTTATCACGTTTGCTTTTTTTTAATGCCACCGAAGGTTGTTTTGACTTTCTTGTATGCTGAGTCTGTCCTTCCGACAGTCATGCTTGTTCGGTGAAATCTCGTCGTCCTAGGACCGAAGAATACTACAGGACGCCTGACAAACCTGTACCTGGCGTCAGCGAACATATCATCTTTAATAATAGCTGTTGCCGATGATCTGTCTCCCCTGAATCAACATCTAATCAACATGATTACTCTGCAATTTACAGTTAAGTATCTGGCAAACGGTTCATCTAACCACCTCTAGTTATTCCTCTACTTTTCCACTCTCGAATATCGCGCGGCAAAAACGAACACTTAAAGCTCTCCATGCGATCTTTGATTTCCCTTATTATATTTTAATGATCATTCCTCCTTGTGAAGGTGGGCGCCAACTAAATATTTTGATACACTGAGGAGGAAGTAGGTGATTGAAATTCCATTAGAAGGTCCTGCTACAGCAAAAGACACCTTTGCTTTAAAGACTGCCAACGAATTTCGTTTATCATATGCGCGATGCTCTCTCCATTCTTTCGCGGTAGTACAAAGCGAGCTGCCCTCCTTTAAATTTTTTCGATGCCGTCCATAAGTCTCATTTGCTGTGGATCCCACACTGGGGAGGGGTAGTTTAGGACAGGGCGAACAAACAATACTTTTAGCAGATCTGTTACATTTTCTAAGTGTTCTGCAAATAAATCGCTGTCTTTAGTTGGCTTTCACCTCAACAACTTCTGTGTGGTCGTTCTAGTTTAAGTTGTTCATAATTGTAATCCCTAAGTATATAGCTGAGCTTACAGATTTTATATTTGTCTGATTTATCATGTAACTGTGATTTGGTATATGCTTTTCAGTGTTCATGTGGATGACTTCAGAGTTTTCATGATTTAGAGTCAACTGTCACTTTTTGCACCATTCAGATAGCTTGTCTAAATAATTTTGGAACTCGTTTCGTTCATTTGATGACTTTACATGAAGTTAAATAACAGAATTATCTGCAAACAATCTAAGAGGCCTGCTCATAATGTCTCCAAAATCATTTATGTAGCTCAAGAACATAAGAGGGCCTATAATACTTCCTTGGGGGACGCCATATATTTCTTCTGTTTTACTAGATGATTTTTCGCCAGTTATTACGAACAGTGACCATTCTCACAAGAAAACACGAATCCAATCACTCAACTGAGACGATACTCCACAGGCACACAATTATAAATCGTTTGTGAGGAACGGTGTCCAATGCCACCTGGAAACCTAAAAATAAGGAATTAATTTGACATACACTGTTGATAGCACTCAGTACTTCGTGAGAAAAAAGAGCAAGTTGTGTTTCACAAGAACGCTGTTTTCTGAATCCGTGTTAGTTGTTTGTCAATGAATCGTTTCTTCTAGGTGAATCATAATGTTTGGGCATAGCTGAGTTCAGCGGATTAGCTCTATTTCCTTTCTTGGGTATTAGTGTGACTTGGAGCAACTTTGCAGTCTTTTGGTAAGGATCTTTCTAGGAGCGAGTGGTTGTATATGACAGCTAGGTATGGAGGTGTTGTATCAACATACTCTGAAACGTACCTGACTGGTACACAATGTGGACCGAAAACCTTGCGTTCCTTAAGTGTTTTAAGCTGCTCCACTACAACCAGGATTTCTACTTGTTCTTGAACAGAAATCTGGAATATTTGCTTCGTCTTCTTTTGCACAGGAATTTCGGAAAACCGTGATTAGTAACTCTGAATTAGTGACACCGTTATCAACAACATTACTGTTGTTATCGCGCAGTGAATGTACTCATTGCATCTTGCCACCGGTGTGCTTTACGTATTACCAGGTTCTCTTTGGGTTTTATGCCAGATTTCGAGAGGGATTTTTAGCGGTGAAACTATTAAAAGCACATCGTTATACGAATGCGTGCTGGGGTTTCTTTCGGACTCTTATCTTTTCCTTCAAACATGTCCGACAGAACAGACATCACGTATTCACATAATTGATTTGACTCGATTGGCAATGACTCCATAACCTTCAGCGCGGATGGAAAATGTCCTTCGAGCTCCTGCGGAAATTTAAATTTAGCGAGAAAGTAGGACATGGACGGGGATTGGGGATAGGTGGCGCTAGGTGGTAATGCCCTTTTCCTGTGTTCGTCCGTCACACTCTGAAGCTGAAGCCCCTTTCTGCACTTACCCGAGACCCTCTAACCTAAGAAACCGTTTCCTCTCCACAAAGCCACCGCTACCCGTGAAGTTGCTTCCTGCGTGCAGTGGACTCCTGACCTGTTTAGATACCTACCATCCTTTGGCGCAAGTCGGGCATGCGTGACGAGATAATCCTTGCGTTTGCGATAAACAGTGCGCTGGTGAACTGGCTAGTAAGCAGCTGATCCCTGGTTCGAGTCCAAGTCTGGTACAAATTTCAGTCGTCACCACTGATTCCGCTTAAAGTTTCGATGCAGCTGATACCATTAGTTCCATCCCATTTCTTTTCTTCCCTTTTCTTTCCAGTCCATCCCTGTTCGTTATCCACCCTCTACTTACTATTCCATAAAAGCATCTCGCATTGAAATTTTTCGCTAAATTTCGAGCTTCTGAAAAACTTCGCCAATGGTTGGGATTTAGTGTTCTTTTAAATTTTGACAGGTTTTTTTCGTAGCTTTTGTAGTCATGTTCTGACCTGGTTTGTGTATCATAGGGGACCAGTACCATCTCTTATAATTTTATTTGGTGTGTATCTCTCAATTGCATACGGAAGGGGTGGAGGCTATCTCTTAGGAAGGTGGCAAGTTAATTTTTATCTGGTATTCTATACAAATGTGTTCTGCGAGTAATTTTATTGGGTTTGGATGTAACTGTACGACCTGAGTCGGGGTTCAGTAACTTACAGGAAGTATCTACTTGAATTTCACTACAAGGTAAGCTACTTCCGACAGCAATAAACTCTCCACCACCCAGTGCTTATAACCTGTCCTTCCTGAACACGGTTGGGTCCTTTGTAAAAATTTCGGCTCAGCTTCGGCTTTAGACAGCTTTCTGTATCGATAGTGATTTGAGATTTAGAGCTTTCTACTGTCGCTTGGAGTTCTTTTCCAACGCAGCTACGATAGTTTACAACTACAACGTCTATTGTCCCTAAATATACCCTTTTCCTGTGTACGTCCTGCACCCTCTGAAACTGAGATCCTTTCTGCACTTTCCCGAGGCCCTCTAACCTAAAAAGCCGCCCAGTCCCCTCCACACAACTCCCTGTACCCGCGTAGCCGCTTCCAGCGTGTAGTGGACTTCTTAGCTGTTTAGAAAAACCCAGAAACCTACCACCCATTCGCGCAACTCGTTGAATCTGTAATCTAAACGGGCAGAGAATCGTCCGAGCCCCGGATGCAGACCCTCTAATCAGCTCTGTAGCAAAGGACCACAGTCGTTTCTGTCGACTATGTGCCGATGGTGTGCTTCACCTTCAACTCGGAAGCAAGATCGGCAATCTTTACTACTTCAGTTGCCCAACCGAAACCAGAGAGAATCTCATCCGATCCAAAGCGACACACACTTCTATAACCAACAGGAGCCCACAACCTACAGTTGGCTACAGATAGCACCCATCCCGCATCTACAATGACTCATCCCGGTATGCACACAGACTACACACTACAGACCATCCCCTCCTTCATAGGCATATCCCTAAGGGGCCCTAATAAGCACTTAAGGTTGGAGCCACCAACTACCAGTAATCCCACCCCTTGTAGCTGCGCAGGTATTGCAGGCCGAGATGATTCCTTGGAAAACCCTTTAAATAACCTATATATGCATGTCTAATATCAAACTGACAAAGAATGAGAACGACACGTACGTTTACACGCAGTCAAGTTAAGAATTCCCTCGATACATTAATGTTAACTGCCAAGAGACAATAAACAAAATTTATTGGATGTATCTCGGTTCCTTGTTATAATGCAGTCTTGTAAAGAGTAACTGCAACTTTTCTCAAATAAGGTTTTGAAGATGCGTGCTGTTGTGAATCTTACTCTATGAGGGTGGAATCTACTTCCTGAATTAATTAGCTATCGACATCCCGTTATTCTGTTTTTCAAGTACATGTGACATCCATATTACGTACCAGTTACTAAGGACTGTCATTAACGAATGATGTTTGGTGGGAGGGGGTCATCAAAGCATCGTTTCCAGGGAACTGTTGACTAGTGCCTGTGGACAGGGCGCTCGTAAGAGCTGACAACAATTATGCTAATCTATAAGGCATTAGCAGTAGCGCTAAGCTGCGATAGTTAACGGCGGCCAGCGAGAGCTGTTATGACGCTGATTAAACTGATACGGTAATGCATGTCGCGCCCAATAGAGCATACTCTATCCGGATTACCACGGCTTTGGCCTAATGAGGCTGTACGCCAGGGCCGCAACACGGCCGTGCCGTAGGCTCTTTCCTTCGAAACGATGAGTGCCGAATTACATTCATCTCAGATATACTGTTGACACTACAACAAGACGAATTTTCTGAAAAATAGTAAATCAAGACAAGAGATCAATGACAATGATGATGAGACGGGTGGATAAGTCCACAAATTATTGATGAGTAGACAAGTGATGAGGCATGATCCTTCAAGGGACAACTTTAAAAGGATTTAAAGGAAGTACACGTTACATTATTTTAATACGTTCCAGAGAATACCGCAAATGGTAAAAAATATTTTTATGATATTATGCACAGCTATAAATCATTCGGAGGAGATCGATGTAGACGGTATTGAGAATGCTCCATCATCCAAAACGCACCAATATAACTCATCTGCGATGCCTGACGGCATACTTCCAGAGATGTATGGTGTATCGTTGCATAACTGATTAGAGTAGTAGAACAGCGATGAAAATCATCGGCCCTTTCATTTCAGCCATACTGCTCTAGAACGAATTACCCAGTAACCAACGATTGATCCAGCTTCAATATGCGTTCAAAATAAAGTTAATGGTTAACCTATTATCATTTGCGTAACATCCCTCTCGGCATATCCCAGCTGTCTTCAGTCTGTCCATCATAGGAACAATATTTCACTCTCACAGTAACCTCTTCACGCTTTTGTCATAACTATTCATTTCTGCTTTCATCCTTTCATATCATTTGCTAATCTTACATTACGGGCATAAAATTTTTCGCTGTTCCTCTGGCCAGTAAATTTCCTCTTCACATAGATTCCCACTGCAGTGCTGTCCTAGAGTTTTCTTATACATCCGACAAGAATGTAATAAGTAATTTTTTAATAATATTTTTAGTAACATTAATAAGACTGATATTTGTTGAAACCCATATGTCCATTACAGTTCAGTCGAAATAAAACGTAATGGCGGCGCAAACTCAGGGCCTGGCGAACAAATCTTTGAAAATGCTTGTGTAATGGCCGCACCGAAAGAAATGAGTATGTTACCTCCACACAAGGTAAAAAAATAAAAAATAAAGCCCACAACATCAAAACTGTTGGTAGCACCCTACGTTAAATGATTTACGACAATTCTCAGTTGGAAATGCATAATGAACCGAAAAATAAAAACGTTTTGGTGTCTGAGTTTGAGAAACTGTAGACTGAATATTAGATCTAGAGCAACCAGTATAAACTCCAATAGCTTCATGTGAGGTATGTAATCAAATGTATTCGTACACATTATTTCCTGTCAAACCAGAACCTTTAGATGTACCATAAATGAACAACATGCAATGCCTCAACTCAGAGATACTTGTCTCAAATCTGTACTATATGGAAACAATTTTACATTAAAGTATTTGACAATAATCGCTAATTATACAAATGTAAATATTTTGTATCAAAGCTTCCTACGCACGTTAATATGTTAAAACAAGTTTTCAGAATGAAAATAGACAAATGAATTCACAGAAGGCAGCAGAAAAAGTGCTGAAACATGTCTGGATGAACCCAAAACTTCAAAACGGTGTATTGCACAAGGCAGCATTATTCTCCAGTTACCTAATATATTGGCCATGTACCATATGTGCCGTGTTGTTGATTCACTAAGGATGTCTGATAAGACATAAGATAGGATCTAAAAATCCTTACCTTTCCGGAGTGTCCGAGCGGTTCTAGGTGCTAGAGTAAGGAACCACGCAACCACTACGGTCGCAGGTTCGAGTCCTGCGTCGGGCATGGGTGTGGGTGATGTCCTTAGGTTAGTTAGGTTTAAGTAGTTCTAAGTTTTAGGGGACTGATAACCTCAGCTGTTAAGTCCCATGGTGCTCAGAGCCATTTGAACCATTTGCTCCACATAACTGACCAAATATGTGTTAGAAAACAAAATATTTTCCTCTGTTTACGTCTTTGGTTTAATCTGGGCTTCAGTCGTAAATTATAGTTCAAATGTTGAAAAATAAAACAGACATCCATTTGCACTTCAATGGTAAATAGGAAGTAAGACATTTCAAACAGTTAATTTAACTTTCCGTCATTTACAGACGAGCTATTAAAAACACACACACACACACACACACACACACACACACACACACACACACACACACACACACAAACACACAGACGTATAAGCACTCAGAATAAAGGAACTCGAAATAGCTCGCTCCACATTCTGAATTGAGACTCATCGCAAGTTGGAAAGGGAACGGATATTCGATGACAGTTGCTACATCTACATCTACATGGATACTCTGCAAGTCACTTTTATGTGTCTGGCAGAGAGTTCATGGAACCACCTTCACAATTCTCTCTAATTCTAATGTCGCATAGCGCACGGAAAGAACGACCACATATGTCATTCCGTACGAGCTCTCATTTCCGTTATTTTATCATGATGATCGTTTCTCCGTATGCAGGTCGTAGTCAACAAAATATTTTCGCATTCGGAGGACAGAGTTGGTGTTTGGAATTTTGTGAGAAGATTGCTCCGCAACGAAAAACGCCTTTGTTTTAGTGATATCCATCCCAAATCCTGTATCATTTCAGTGACCCTCTCTCTCTTATTTCGCGGTAATACAAAACATACTGCCCTACTTCGAACTTTTTCTATGTACTCTGTCAATCGTATCTCCTAAGGGTCCCACACATCGCAGCAGTATTCTAAAACATTACAGACAAGCTTAGAGTCGGCAATCTCCTTAGTAGATCTGTTACATTTTCTAAGTGTCCTACTAATATAACGCAGTCTTCTGTTAGCCTTCCCTACAACATTTTCTGTGTATTCTTTCCAATTTAAGTTGTTCATAATTGTAATTCATAGGTATTTAGTTGAGTTTACGACCTTTAGATTTGACTGATGTATCATGTAACCGAAATTTAACGGATTTCTTGTAGCACTCATGTGGATGACCTTAGAATTTTCGTTATTTAGGGTCCACTGCCAATTTCCACATCATACAGGTATATTTTCTAAATCGTTTTGCAATTTGTTTTCGTCTTCTGATGACTTTACTAATCGATAAACGACAGCGTCATCTGCAAAAAACCTAAGACGAATGCTTTGGCCGGCCGGGGTGACCGAGCGGCTCTAGTCGCTACAGTCTGTAAGCGCTCGACTGCTACGGTCGCAGGTTCGAATCCTGCCTCGTGCATGGATGTGTGTGACGTCCTTGGGTTAGTTGGGTTTACGTAGTTCTAATTTCTAGGGGACTGATGACCTCAGACGTTGCGTCCCATAGCGCTCAGAGCCATTTGAACAATTTTTTCGACTGCTTAGGTTACCTGTGACCAGTCTTTGGGGACAGATCTTTTGTAGAGCGAACTGCTGTATGTGATTGTTAAGTATGGAGCTATTGAATTAGTATACTCTGAAAGGAACCTAATTGGTATACAGTTTGGACCAGAAGACTTGCTTTTATTAAGTGATTTAAGTTGCTTCACTACTCCGAGGATATATACTTCTATGTTACTCATGTTGGTAGCTGTTCTTGGTACGAATTCTGGAAAATTTACTTGGTCTTCTTTTGTGAAGCATTTCGGAAGTCTGTGCTTAATAACTCTGCTTTAGAAGCACTGTATTCGATAGTATCTCCATTGCTGTCGCTGAGAGAATGCACTGATTGTGTCCTGCTGCTAGCATACTTCACATACGATCAGAATCTATTTGGATTTACTGCCAGGTTTCGAGACAAAGTTTCGTTGTGGAAACTATTATAATCATCTCACATTGAAGTCCGCACTAAATTTCGAACTTCTGCAACAGGTCGCCAATCTTAGATTTTGCGACTGTTTAAATTTGGCATGTTTTTTCTTTGTTTCTGCAATAGTGTTTTGACCCGTTTTAACTACCAAGGAGAACCAGCTCCGTCGTTCGTTAATTTATTTGGTACAAATCTCTCAATATTCGATCTCGCTACCATAACCCTGCGTTCACTAATCCCTCTTTTCATTTTGATGCTCTTTTTAACTAAGGATTATTTGTTGCTAAGAGGTCGAGAGTGTTTTCACAACCGTTTACTATTCGTGTGGGTTCATGAACTAACTCCTCAAAATGATTTTGATAGAATGCATTTAGCACAATATTGGATGATGATTTATGCATACGTCCGGAATTAAGCGTGTATTTTTGCCAACGTATCGACGGTAAATTAAAGTCTCCACCAACCATAACTGCTTAAGTCGGGCACTTGTTTGAAATCGAACTCCAGTTTTCTTTGAAACTTTCAACAAGTGTATCATCTGAAGCGGGATGTCGGTAAAAGGGTCCAATTATTATTTCATTCCAGTCGCCAACAACGGCTTTTACCCAAACAACTCACAGGAACTATCTACTTTGATATGCGACAAGGTAAACTACTTCTAACGGCAACAAACACGCTATTGCCAACGATGATTAGCCTATCCTTTCAGAACACCGTTGGGAACTTCGCAAACATTTCGGCTGAGCTTATATCCGGCTTTAGCCTGCTTTCATTGCGTATAACGATTTAGGCATCAGTGCTTTCTATTAGCGCTTGGAGCTCTGGTACTTTCAGCTATGACAACTTACAACTGTTATACCGACGGTTCCTGTATGTACGTTTCCTGTATCCACGTTTTTTCTGTGATCGGCATGCACCCTTATGCGACTGAGGCCGTTTTTGTGTTTTCCCGAGACCCTCTAATCTAAAAAACCGCCCAGTCCACGCCACACAGCACCTGCTTATAGTGGAAACCTGACCTATTCAGCGGAACCCGAAACCCAACCACCCTATGGCTCAAGTCGAGGAATCTGCAGCCTACACAGTCACAAAACCGTCTGAGCCTCTGATCCAGTCCCTCTACTGGACCCTGTACCAGAGGTCCGCAATCGACCCTGTCGACTGTGCTGAAAATGATCTGCTCTGTTTTCATCTCACAAGCAACACTGGTAGCCTTTACCACTTCTGATAGCCGATCGAAACCAGAAAGAACCTCTCCTGATACACAGCGACACACGTCATTGGTACCGACGTGAGCCACCAGCTGCATTTGATTATACCCTGTCTTCTTCGTGGGATCCAGAAGGATCCATTCCACGTCTGGAATGATTCCACCTGGTATGCACACGAAGTGCACATTGGTATTGTTCCCATTTTTGGCAGCCGTGACACTAAGGGGCCACATTAATCGCCTAATGTTGGAGCTTCCAACTATCAACAATGCGACCCTCTATTACTGCCCACATCTTGCAGGCTGAGACGTTCCCTCTGAAATGGGAGAGGGGTCAGAATCTGGCTCAGCGAGGGTCAGCTACAGACAGTACCTAGACCCTGTTTGTCGGACTAACAGGGAAGGCCTTACGTGCGTCCCTCTGGGAGGTCTTTCGCCGCCTCCTATGCCCTGGGGCGATGTCCCACTCGACCACAGGTGAGCAGTAAATGTGCTGGCCATCGGTGAGGACTGATCAAAGGACTCAGGCGTTTTGGACGTCCACTGTATTCGTACAGCCAGCCCATAACGGTGGTGTCCATCTACTGTAGCCTCAAGCTGTGTAACCGAAGTCATCACAGCCTGGAGCTGACAGCGAAGTGTCACCAACTCTGCTCGCAATCGCACACAACAATCACAGTCCCAATCCATACTAAAGACCGTGGATGACAAAACACCCCTGATAAACAGATTATCGCAGGTTCTGCGGAACTCTACTGCAGATGCTGACGATATCACAGGAACTGTGTCTAATAAATTAGATTAATACACAGAGATTAAAAAATCTTACTACTGAAGGACGTTCTATCGAAGCAAGTGACTGTACCACGCCCCCCAAGTTTCTAAGAATTGCATTCTTATGAAGTCGGTCTGATGAATTAAAATATTGCCAAGCTACTGTAAACGGTGTGTATAAGTCTCAGTTACTTCCACTGAACTTACACTGCAGGTGTCCCTTAGGTTCATGCATAGTAGTTCGTAGTATTTTTAAATGGGTTCAATGCTTAGAAGTTAGAATAGGTTCAACGAAGGTCGTTTCTTAAACGTCTATTGACACGTTCCCTTTAAAACGTGTTGAATCATTCAGGCTGCTAGCCTACCTAAACTTTATACCATTTTGTACAGTTTGTTTTATATAAATCTGCTGCCGTGAATTTAGAAATCTTTTCATGCAGTCTGAAGTAAAAAATGTCATCAAATTTTACACCCAATGGGCAAACAGATACTAAAAAACTGTCTAAGAACCATGCCTGCTTCAGACATTCGAATGGGAAAATTATAGGGACGTAAAATAAGCTCCGTATACTCGCTGTAAACCCGGTGCCGGTTTGTGTGACTTCATTTCCGAATTGGCCTTCAGTATTCTCTCGAGCACTCCATATGTTGCCCATGTAACTGGAAACCCATCACTACAGTCTGATTTCGGGTATAAGCGGTCTGCAACGCCGTACGAAGGAGAGCGATTTCTTGAGTACAGTAGTGCAACTGAGGACTCACTACATACCTCTGACAATGAGAATCTTCGGTACATGGTTAACACAGGAGTCTCTTCTATATACACGTAAATAAGAAAGGGGAAAGAAACAAACTAACAATTAAATTCCTTACGGCACTATTAGGGCACATACATCTTCATAAGGTGTGAACCCGGTTACACGGAATCAGTTTCAAATATTTACTCTATAGGATACAATGTGCGAGTATAGAATCAACTGTGAAGAGCAATTAGAATGAATGAACAATAAATCAGAAAATAGCAATGTCATTCAATACGTTTTAGCCTAAGTGTCTCAGGTAGCTTGAAATAAAGTTGGGTTGAGGTCGGAATAGACCGAGGAGCCTAATCCCTGTGAGGATGATGATGTTGATGATCTTCGTCGGTGGATTACATTTCCTGAGTCCTCTTAAAATGAATCAGTCTGTAATCTGCCTTTTCTGCGGTTAATTTCATTGATCGTTCCACTTTCAGTAAATCCTTCGATGGGTTTATTTGCATATCACTACAATATACCGATGTTGCGACATTTCTATATACAACAGCATCGTGGAAAACAGTGTGGTTGAGCTCCCGACGTTTCAACTCGCTAATTTATAAACACGCTGTATATATAGGATATTTCAGTATTTTGGCATCAGACTTCCAGGGGTGACAGATCACTCCATGGAGAAAATTTTTCTTAGGGGTAAGATGTACGCTGGCGCTACCCACCGACAACAGATATCTTTTTATTACATTCGCCGGCCCTGGGACGATGAGATTTCACCAAAGTGCTGAGGCCTACCAAACTAGGTGCGCTGCATGTGAATACCGCCTACCGTAGTGTATTGATACTGTGATTTCCAACAAGAAAACCTTAACGATTAGTGTCTCTAAGCACAGGAAGATATTTAACAAGCTCGGAATACTTCTTTCACCACAGAAAAGACGTATGGTCGGCCGCGGTGGCAGAGTGGTTCTAGGCTCTTCAGTCCGGAATCGCGCGACTGCTACGGTCGCAGGTTCGAATCCTGTCTCAGGAATGGATGTGTGTGATGTCCTTAGGTTCTTTAGGATTATGTAGTCCTACGTTTTAGGGGACTGATGACCTCCGATGTTAAGTTCCATAGTGCTCAGAGCCATCTGAACATTGTAGGCCAGATGTATGAATTATAGGCAACAAACATTTCACATTGTCTCCGCAGACACTGCATATCTTCTGCCTTTCCGGGGCATAATCCATATACGTTAAAAATTGCGTGTATGTGTATGTGTTCTACATTTCCTCCTATACATGGTACACATATCCCTTACTGTCAGGGAAGAGTCACTGTGGAGGTAAGAACCACCTGCCTGTCACATTTCAGGAGATATTTGATGTTCGAAAAAATGATGCATCCATCATGACCTTTAAATTTATTACGGCTCTGAATGGGAAATATGAATTCGGGGAAACTACTACAAACTGTACAGTGAACTCATTATTCTGGACAAGATAGATACGAAGCCTACACCTATCACAATACTACAAGTTTATATGCCAACTAGCTTCGCAGATGACGAAGAGATTGATGAAATGTATGATGAGATAAAAGGAATTATTCATATAGTGAAGGGAGACGACAATTTAACAGTCATGGGTGACTGGAACTCGACAGGAGGAAAAGGAAGAGAAGGAAATGTAGTAGGTGAATGTGGAATGGGTGTAAGGAATGAAAGAAGAAGCCTCCTGGTAGAATTTTGCACAGAGCATAAATCAATCATAGCTAACACTTGGTTCAAGAATCATAGAAGAAGGTTGTCTACATAGAAGAAGCCTGGAGATACTAGAAAGTATCAGATAGATTATATAATGGTAAGACAGAGATTCAGGAACCAGGTTTTAAGTTGTAAGACATTTCCAGCGTCAGATGTGGACTTTGACCACAATCTACTGATTATGAACTGTAGATTATAACTGAAAAAATTGCAAAATGGTGGGAAATTGAGGAGATGGGACCTGGATAAACTGAAAGAACCAGAGGTTTAGAGAGCTTCAGGGAGAGCATTAGGGAACGATTGACAAGAATGGGGGAAAGAAATACAGTCGAAGAAGAATGGGTAGCTTTTAAAGATGAAATAGTGAAGGCAGCAGAGGATCAAGTAGCTAAAAAGACTAGGGCTAGTAGAAATCCTTGGGTAACAGAAGAGATATAGAATTTAAATGATGGAAGGAGAAACTACAAAAATGCAGTCAATGAAGCAGGCAAAAGGGAATACAAACGTCTCAAAAATGAGATCGACGGGAGCTGCAAAATGGCTAAGCAGGGATGGCTAGAGGACAAATGTATGGATGTAGAGGCACATATCAGCAAGGGTAAGATAGAAACTTCCTATAGGGAAAATTAAAGAGACTTTTGTAGAAAAGAGAACGACTTGTATGACTATGAAGAGCACAGATGGAAACGCAGTACTAAGCAAAGAAGGGAAATCATAAGGGTGGAAGGAGTATATAGAGGGTCTATACAACGGTGATGTTCTTGAAGATAATATTATAGAAATGGAAGAGAATGTAGATGAAGATGAAATGGGAGATATCATACTGCGTGAAGAGTATGACAGAGCACTGAACGATTTAAGTCGAAACAACGCCACGGGAGTAGAAAACGTTCCATTATAACTAATGACAGCCTTGGGGGAGCCAGGCCTAACAAAACTCTACCATCTGGTGAGCAAGATGTTTGAGGCAGGCGAAATACCATCAGACGTCACGAAGAATATAATAATTCCAGTCCCAAAGAAAGCAGGTGTTGACAGATGTGAAAATTACCGAACAATCAGTGTAATAAGTCACGGCTGAAAATACTAACACGAATTCTTTACAGACGAATGGAAAAACTGATTGAAGCCGACCTCGGGGAAGATCAGTTTGGATTCCGCAGAAATGTTGGAACACATGAGGCAATCCTGACCCTACGACTTATCTTAGAAAATAGATTAAAGAAAAGCAAACCTAAGTTTCTATCATTTGTAGACTTAGAGAAAGCTTTTGACAATGTTGAATGGAATACTCTCTCACACTTTCTGAAGTTGGCAGGCGTAAAATGCAGGGAGCAAAAAACTGTTCACAATTTGTACAGAAACCAGATGGCAGTTATAGGAGTCAATGGGTATGAAAGGGAAGCGGTGGTTGGGAAGGGAGTGAAGCAGGGTTGTAGCCTATCCCCGATGTTATTCAATCTGCATACTGAGCAAGCAATAAAGGAAACAAAAGAAAAATACGGAGTAGGTATTAAAATCCATGGAGAAGAAATAAAAACTTTGAGGTTCACCGATAACATTGTTATTCTGTCAGAGACAGCAAAGGACCTGGAAGAGCAGTTGAACGGAATGGACAGCGTCTGGAAAGGAGGATATAAGATGAACATCAACAAAAGCAAAACGAGGATAATGGAATGTAGTCGAATTAAATCGGGTGATGCTGCCGGAATTAGATTAGGAAATGACACACTTAATGTAGTAAAGGAGTTTTGCTATTTGGTGAGCAAAATAACTGATGATGGTCGAAGTAGAGACGATATAAAAGTAGACTGGCAATGGCATGGAAAGAGTTTCTGAAGAAGAGAAATTTGTTATCATCGAGTACTGATTTAAGTGTCAGGAAGTCATTTCTGAAAGTATTTGTATGGAGTGTAGTCATGTATGGAAGCGAAACATGGACGATAAATAGTTTGGACAACAAGAGAATAGAAGCTTTCAAAATGTGGTGCTACAGAAGAATGCTGAAGATTTGATGAGTAGATCACATAACTAATGAGGAGGTACTGAATAGAATTGAAGAGAAGAGAAATTTGTGGCACAACTAGACTAGAAGAAGTGATCGGTTGGTAGGGCATATTCTGAGGCATTAAGGGACACCAGTTTAGTATTGGAGGGCAGCGGGGTGTGTATGAATCGTAGAGGGAGGCCAAGGGATGAGTAAACTAATCAGATTCAGAAGGCTGTAGGTTGCAGTAGGTACTGGGAGATGAAGAAGCTTGCACAGGATAGAATAGAATGGAGGGCTGCATCAAACCAGTCTCTGGACTGGAGACCATAACAACAACAACATCTGTGCTACTAGCTCTGTTATCAATAAATTTCGTAGACAGTATAGTCACATATCTATGAATGTGCCAACAAAAGACTATCATTTGACCATACATATTTCTGGAGATATAACATCATAAACAATGCTTTGTGTGAAAAACTCCCGCATTATGAATGACATTCAAATTTATTACACTTTTCGCAACACATTATTCAGGCAGTTTCCTCGCACCCTCCTGAGTGTACACTATGTGATCCAAAGTATCCGAACACTAGGCCGAAAATTACTTACAAGTTCGTGGCGCCCTCCATCGGTAATCCTGCAATTCAGTATGGTGTTGATGCACCCTTAGCCTTGATGAAAGTTTCGACTTTCGCATCCACAAGTTCAATAAGGTGCTCGAAGGTTTCTTGGGGATGGCGGCCGATTCTCCACGGAGTGTTGCACTGAAAGGAGGTATCGACGTCGCTCGGTGAGGCCTGGCCCTAAGTCGGCGCTCCAAAACATCCCAGAGGTGTTCTATATGGTTCAGGTCAGAACTCTGTGCAGGCCAGTCTATCACAGGGATGTTATTGGGTCGTGTAACCAATCCGCCACAAGCCGTGCATTATGAACAGGTACTCAGTCGTTTTGAAAGATCCCCCATCCTCGAATTGCTCTTCAACAATGGGAAGCAAGAAGGTGTTTAAAACATGAATGTAGGCCTGTGCTGTGATAGTGACACGCAAAACAGTAAGGGCTGCAAGCCCCCTCCATGAAAAACACGACCACACCATAACACCACCTCCTCCGAATTTTACTGTTTGCATTACACACGCTGGCTAATGACGTTCACGGGGCATTAGCTATACCAAAACCCTGCCATGGGATCGCCACATTGTGTACCGTGATTCGTCACTTCACACAACGATTTTCCAATGTTCAATGGTCAAATGTTTACGCTCCTTACACCAAGCGAATCGTCGTTTGGCATTTACCTGCGTGATGTCTGGCTTATGAGCAGCCGCTCGGCCATGAAATCCAAGTTATCTCGCCTCCCGCCTAGCTATCATTTGCAGTGGATCCTGATGCAGTTTGAATTCCTGTGTGATGGTCTGGACAGAGGTCTCCCTATTACACATTACGACCCTCTTCAACGGTCGGTGGTGTCAGTCAGTCAACAGACGAGGTTGGCCTGTACACTTTTGTACTGTACGTTTCCCTTCACGTTTCCTCTTCAGTATTATATCGGAAACAGTGGACATAGGGATGTTTAGGAATGTGGAAATCTCACGTACAGACGTATGACAAAAGTGACACCTAATCACCTGACCACTTTTGAAGTCCGTGAATTGGTAGCGCTACATTCTGCTCTCTCATGATTTCTAATGACTACTGTGGTCGCTGATATGGAGTACCTGGCAGTAGGTGTCAGCCCAATGCACCTAATGTGAGAAACATATGTTCTTGGGAGTCTCCTGATACCTTTGATCTCATAGTGTAACTAAGAAGTTATATCATGGTACCGCACATAGTTTGAGTTATTACACGATAAACACTGAAATGTGTTTGAATTTTCTCGTTATAAGTGTGCTCAAGGGTGATCTGTTTTAAATGCTAAAAATCGTTAAAAAACCAAGACTGCACAAAATATTTTTTTTTATTCGAGACGCTAACCTCATGCACAAGATGTCAAGGTAAAATGAACATGTTTTACTGCAAAAAGGTAGAAGACCTGAAGATGACAGCTACGACTGTTGAAACTGGCTATGCGGATTAAAAAATATTATGTGCGATCTTGGCTTTTGAATGGTTTTTAAATGAGATGTGTTTAAAAGTGCCACGTAATGTATGGGGTTCAAATTTATTGTTTCTTTGCCACTAACTCTTTTTGAAAGATATTTCGCAGAGAGTATGCACATAGGCCCATGCCCCTGAATGTACCTACGCAAGTAAAGACACAGCTCAGGACATATGACGTCGCAAACTATGAGCTATGTGGCATAATGCCGCATCATGTATGAAGTTTAAATACATTTGTTCTTTACTACCGGGACACTCCTACAATCGAGTCAGTGGAAGGAAATCTCTAACAGCTGGCATCGCTTTTGACAGCTTTCAACAGAAATGCGCAAAGGACTGTAGGCCAAAACAATAGCCGTTTGTAGAGCTATGGGGAGGTGTTGCCATACAGACTTTTACAAAATAATTGTACGTTTGTACGTTATACACATAATTTCAAAGGTATTTTCATGAATACATGTGAATGAAGTTTTTTCATTACACTACAAATACAGTTCAGTTTTTGTTTCCGTTTCTAATGGAGAACTACCAAAATAAATACCCATTTAATCCCAGGTTTGTCAGCTGTTCAGTCACAAAAGGCGCTAATGTCCCTGGGAAGTGTCAGTGATCATTTGTTTCTAACAAAAGGTGTTCTCCATGACGTGATCTATTACCCCTACAGCTCTGATGTAAAGGCTTTGAAACACCCTGTACATCTGAACAGCAATGGAGCGACAACACATTCCTAGGATATGCTCGAATTTACCTCTACATTTGAAAATTTCCGTTTGGCACGATTGCTGTCAAGTCTCAAAAAAAAAAAAAAAAAAAAAAAAAAAAAAAAAAAAACTGGCTCTCAGCACTATGGGACTCAACTTCTGAGGTCATTAGTCCCCTAGAACTTAGAACTAGTTAAACCTAACTAACCTAAAGACATCACACACATCCATGCCCGAGGCAGGATTCGAACCTGCGACCGTAGCGGTCTCGCGGCTCCAGACTGCAGCGCCAGAACCGCCCGGCCACTTCGGCCGGCAAGTCTCCAATCTTTTCTAATACCAGTACGCTCACACTTCATCATCTTCCGGAAGTAAAGGAACTGTTATTTATACACGTGTGTGTGATTGTATTTCGTAGGCAGCAACGTTAGAGAGTGACTATTAGCTGATGGTGTGTGCCACACTTTACAGCATAACACAGGTGTTAAATTGAATATATACAGCAAATAAAATCTCTTCTGGGTCTGTCGAAGTTTCGTCAGTGAGTGAAACTTCCGACGTTCGGCCATTTCTGTTACCAAACAACAAAACAAAACACTCGTAATAGTGGCCGAAACATCGGAATTTTTACACATTGACACTACGGTCACAGAACCAGAAGAATTTTATTGACTGTGACAATAGTTGCGTAATCCTACGCTGACATGAATATACACTGTCGCACAAACGGCTTTGTTCTAGAGACGGAACGAGCAGTTTGGGTTTCCCAACATAGAAGGGAGCAGGACGGCTGTTACGGACGAGGGCGGACTAAGCACCGCAGAAGTGCGTTCCCGCGGTAAACCAATATTGGCAAGCGGCTTGATTGGATGCTCCCTTGTAGTTCCGAAACTCGATTACAAGAAGCGCGAAGGAACAAACCTCCGGCGTTACGCACCAAATTAAGTAAAGGCTCAGGTCTCGGTCACTTCCAAGAAATTACGGGAGACGTCTCGTTTCATTAGGCGCAAGCTGAGGTAAGGGAAGACATCTTACAAGTCGCTTCAGAAGTGGCACTCTCTATAGGGCTTGCTGTTTGCAGAGAACAAGTTCCTTAATGAATGTAGCGTCTTGGGACATAAGCGAGGAGCGCCTTCCAAAAGATTTCTATCGAGGACGTGCATCAAATAAACAACCAGCATTTATCACAACCACATTCTCTTACAAATACAATTATTTACGTCACATTTCCAACAACGGCTTAAATTAGTGATCTGTTCTGGATTCATAAAATTTACTTTCATCTTTCCTTTGGATTTTCCACACTTCTGCTTCCGAACGTCTTGTATCTTGCTGATTTTGGTAATCTTCTCTCATTCATACGCTCTACATTGTCTTTTCATTTCTTTTATGTATTTGTATTTCATCGTTTAGGTCATATATTCCCGGGCTCTTCTCAATGGATCTTGTTTAAAATATCCTTTCACAGACCTTGGAAATGTTTTTTCCGCTATCTCTACGCAGTTTTTGTCTCTCCCTTTCTCATTAACCGTGACTCATCTGAATAAAGCTGCGCACGGACAGACAGTACATTCTAAAACTCGAGCTGGATGCCCCTTCGGTTTTGTTTTTAATGTGGTTCTTAATGTGCCGCGTATCACTTGGAATTTATTCAATTTAAATTAAATATATATCATGTGGCAAATATCTTAAGTTAGAGACCCGATCAATTAGTTGGATACTGGTCATTATTTTGGCTGTTACGAGGTCTCTGCCTAGAGATCCATCTCCCTTGCTTTTCTTATGGAAATATTTTGATTACCTTGACCTGAATAAGGCTACTACTTATGTAATTTTCTTTGCAGTCCATCTTCTGTTTTATCTACAAGAAGCAAGTCGTGAGCAACTAACAGCATAATAGTAAATTCGTTCTGTCCTAGTTTAATTCCTTGTGCTGGAAGAGAACCGCATACGAGTGATGTCAGCGAAATATTTATTAAACAGTGATGGGGAAAGACTACTCCTTGATTTGTAATTAATACCTGCTACTCTCTTCCTTTTTGGAGAAAGATCTTTTTGTGCAAATACGGGATCATTACTGCTGATGTAAAATTATTACCCTTTCCAAGACTTTCAAAAGTCTGCGAACGAAACATGTGTCGGAAGATTATATTCTACCTGATTGTGCAGTATTCTATTTATTCAATATGTATTACCTGAGCAAACTTTCCTTTCCTAAACGAGCTTTGAACATCAAATAGGCCTTTGCTATGGGTTGCAAACGAGCATAAAGTTCCATTTTATATGTATGTTTTCTGCGGTTGGCGTGTCTAACAAATATTTAGCCGGTCATCTCTGGTAAGGATCTCTTGTATTGCAATCCTGTAGTAGTCCTATCTTGAACGTCTTACTGGGTTTTCGCTTTTTCTCCTTTGTACTATTTCTCTTAAGCCTTACCCAAATAATCTTATTACTAACTAGAAGAACACAATCTGTAGATTTGTTACATTCTCCGAAAACTGGTGTGTCTTGTACCGTGCCCTTGGTTTCCTCACAGACTGGCACATACCTTGTAGGTGATCTCTTTCTCTGGTACTCTAACTTTATTTCGCTATTTCTTTCCTCCGGAAAAAATTATTTGTTGCGTTTAATTTGTTATAGGTACAGAATTCTCTAAGTTTTACCTCATTGTTCTTAACATGTGCTTCTCCACATTTTTCTAGCACAGTATTCCTTGCTCCGGCAAGAACTTCTTTATTAGTTTCGTCTTATTTTGCCGGCAGTGTTTGACACGAGACGTCTGTACCATCGTTTCCTCCTTCCTGTGGTGAAATAGTCCAGTCAATGTAAGAGATACTCTCTCAGTCTTCAAACGAGCGCTGACTGCTTTTCATTTACGTATCTGTAGGATGTGATTCCCATTTTCCATTTCTTCTCTCTTAATATTGCATTTCTAGCACTTGCTCTGTTTTTTGTTGTTCTACGACACTATACATCAGCATGTATTCAGGCCACACTTTAATGCATCTTAATTTTTTCTAAGTTCCACTATTCATTCCATACTTATGTTTTCAGATTTTAATTGTTTCTAACAAATGAAAATATTCCCTTCAAAATGTGAGAGATAATTAGCATCACTGATGAACACTACTGGCCATTAAAATTCCTACACCACTAAGATGACGTGCTGAAGACGCAAAATTTATCAGACAAATAGAAGATGCTGTGATATGCAAATGATTATCTTTTCAGCAAGGCTGGCGTCGGTGGCGACACCTAGAATGTGCTGACACGAGGAAAGTTTCCATCCGATTTCTCACATACAAACAGCAGTTGACCTGCGTTGCCTGGTGAAACGCTGTTGTGATATCTCGTGTAAAGAGGAGAAATGCGTACCATCACATTTCCGACTTTGATACAGCACGGATTATAGCCTATCGCGATTGCGGTTTATCGTACGCAACATTGCTGCTCGCTTGGTCCAAATCCAATGACTATTAGCAGAATATGGAATCGGTGGGCTCAGGAGAGTAATACGGAATGCCTTGCTGGAGCCCAACGTCCTCGTATCACTAGCAGTCGAGATGACAGGCACTTTATCCGTCTCGATCCCTGAGTCAACAGATGGGGACGTTTTCAAGACAACAACCATCTGCACGAACAGTTCGATGACGTTTGCAGGAGCATAGACTATCAGCTCGGAGACCGTGGCTGCGGTTACCCCTGACACTGCATCACAGACAGAAGCGCCTGCGATGATGTACTCAACGACGAACCTGGGTGCACAAATGGCACAACGTCATTTTTTCGGATGAATCGAGATTCTGTTTACAGCATCATGATAGTCGCATCCGTGTTTGACGACATAGCAGTGAACGCATATTGGAAGCGTGTATTTGTCGTAGCCAAACTGGCGTATCACCCGTCGTGATGGCATGGGGTGCCATTTGTTACACGCTTCGGTTACCTTTTGTTCGCACTGACGGCACTTTGACCAGTGGACGTTACATTTCAGATGTCTTACGACCCGTGGCTCTACCCTTAATTCGATCCCAGCGGAACCCTACATTTCAGCAGGATAATACACGAACATGTTTCAGGTCATGTACGGGCTTTTCTGGATACAGAAAATGTTCGACTGCTGCCCTGGCCAGCACATCGTGTTGAAGCTGCATGGGCAGCTGTACCTGTTCACGCCATCCAAGCTCTATTTGACTCAATGCCCAGGCGTATCGAGGCCGCTATTACGGCCAGGGGTGGTTGTTCTGGGTACTTATTCCTCAGGATCTATGCACCCAAACTGCGTGGAATGTAATCACATGTCAGGTCTAGTATAATATACACTCCTGGAAATGGAAAAAAGAACACATTGACACCGGTGTGTCAGACCCACCATACTTGCTCCGGACACTGCGAGAGGGCTGTACAAGCAATAATCACACGCACGGCACAGCGGACACACCAGGAACCGCGGTGTTGGCCGTTGAATGGGGCTAGCTGCGCAGCATTTGTGCACCGCCGCCGTCAGTGTCAGCCAGTTTGCCGTGACATACGGAGCTCCATCGCAGTCTTTAACACTGGTAGCATGCCGCGACAGCGTGGACGTGAACCATATGTGCAGTTGACGGACTTTGAGCGAGGGCGTATAGTGGGCATGCGGGAGGCCGGGTGGACGTACCGCCGAATTGCTCAACACGTGGGGCGTGAGGTCTCCACAGTACATCGATGTTGTCGCCAGTGGTCGGCGGAAGGTGCACGTGCCCGTCGACCTGGGACCGGACCGCAGCGACGTACGGATGCACGCCAAGACCGTAGGATCCTACGCAGTGCCGTAGGGGACCACACCGCCACTTCTCAGCAAATTAGGGACACTGTTGCTCCTGGGGTATCGGCGAGGACCATTCGCAACCGTCTCCATGAAGCTGGGCTACGGTCCCGCACACCGTTAGGCCGTCTTCCGCTCACGCCCCAACATCGTGCAGCCCGCCTCCAGTGGTGTCACGACAGGCGTGAATGGAGGGACGAATGGAGACATGTCGTCTTCAGCGATGAGAGTCGCTTCTGCCTTGGTGCCAATGATGGTCGTATGCGTGTTTGGCGCCGTGCAGGTGAGCGCCACAATCAGGACTGCATGCGACCGAGGCACACAGGGCCAACACTGGGCATCATGGTGTGGGGAGCGATCTCCTACCCTGGCCGTACACCTCTGGTGATCGTCGAGGGGATACTGAATAGTGCATGGTACATCCAAACCGTCATCGAACCCATCGTTCTACCATTCCTAGACCGGTATGGGAACTTGCTGTTCCAACAGGACAATGCACGTCCGCATGTATCCCGTGCCACCCAACGTGCTCTAGAAGGTATAAGTCAACTACCCTGGCCAGCAAGATCTCCGGATCTGTCCCCCATTGAGCATGTTTGGGACTGGATGAAGCGTCGTCTCACGCGGTCTGCACGTCCAGCACGAACGCTGGTCCAACTGAGGCGCCAGGTGGAAATGGCATGGCAAGCCGTTCCACAGGACTACATCCAGCATCTCTACAATCGTGTCCATGGGAGAACAGCAGCCTGCATTGCTGCGAAAGGTGGATATACACTGTACTAGTGCCGACATTGTGCATGCTCTGTTGCCTGTGTCTATGTGCCTGTGGTTCTGTCAGTGTGATCATCTGATGTATCTGACCCCAGGAATGTGTCAATAAAGTTTCCCCTTCCTGGGACAATGAATTCACGGTGTTCTTATTTCAATTTCCAGGAGTGTATTTATCCAATGAATACCCGTTTATCATCTGCATTTCTTCTTGGTGTAGCAGTTTTAATGGCCAGTAGTAACAACCATTACTCCTACACTGTGACCTGGTGCGGTAAGATATTGGACACATTCATGAGGATCAGCACTGAAATGTCAGCTAGTCATCTAGATTTAGGCTTCCTCGAATTCCCTACATTGCCGACGTAAACAACAGGCCGATTTCTTTAAAAAGAACACTTATATTTTTTTTCTCATCTTTTATCCAATCTAGTTTACCGAGTGCAGCGCTCTCATCATTCCTGATACACTGAAACGGTTTCGCACGGAAGACGTTACTTGGTTGTTGTCATTAATATAGACAAGTATTTGTACGTATTGTTGATGTTAGATAAAGAAAAAGACTCCGATTCGATGTGGAAACTGTTCCAAGATTATGTCATTTACTTTTGTATGGTATGTGCCATAAGTGGACTTTCGACTCAGATGTCCGGCAATGGCCGAAATTGGACGAGACAGAGGAAACGGCCGACACATAGTCACTCATTTCTACGCTAAGAGACGTGTGTAGCCCGTGCAAATCAATTATGCAGGTATTGTTCGTAAGCACTTTGAGCGAAGACGAGAGGTGGAAAGCCCTCTGGCTGTGTACTCCTTTGGAGGCTTTCGCTCGCGTGATGCTGGGCAGGCAATTTGGACTGGTGACATTAGTCCAACGCGGCGTAACTTGTGCTACTGAGTAAATTGGTCTTCTTTTCTTTTAGCATTTAGATAACTCTTCTGATATGATTTTTTTTTCTCGCTGTATCTTTTCAAAGAAAATGATTGTGCAAGTTTTAAACATGGTTTCCCCCTGATGCCACGCGTCTTAAGCCAAATAAATAGCTAAAATTTCCTTGAATTCAAAGTTTGATTAACGCTGCAAATGTGAAGCAATTACTCGTTTCATCCTAGGTAATGAAGTTATTTAATCTCTAAGTAAGCTGTTCATAATCGTATGCGGATGGCTTCATTCCGTCTTTTCTCTCTCTCTCTCTGTCTCTCTCTCTCTCTCTCTCTCTCTCTCTCTCTCTCTCTCTCTTTCTCCCTGCACGAAGTCCTCTCGTGTGCGAACCTCTTCATTTCAAAGCAGCACTTCCTATCTACATCCTCAAGTATTTGCCGGATGTAGCAGAATCTCTGTCTTGTTAAACAGTTTTTAGCCTCCAACCTCCCTCTAGTACCATTGAAGTTATTCCCTGGTGTCTTAACAGATATCCAACCACCCTGCCCTTCTTCTGATTGGTGATTTACAAATATTCCTTTCCTTGTCGATTCTGCGGAGCACTTCCTCTTTATCTTAACAGTTGGTGCAATTTTCAACATTCTCCTGTAGCTCCACATCTCAAATGCTTCTGTCCACTTCCGTTCCAGTTTCCCAACATTCCATATTTCTCTAACACAATCTGTAAGTAGGCTCTTTAGGTTCTTATATTGGTAACGCCACTGACACCTAGCGCTCTGTATGAAAATCACTGGCTGTGCTGTGTGCAGTCTGTGGATGGGTGGCATTGTTGGAATTTGCTATTGTAGTGATGGGCAGTTGGCTGTTAACAGCGCTTAGCGTTGGGCAGTTGGAGGTGAGCCGCAAGCAGTGGTGGATGTGGGGAGAGAGAAGGCGGAATTTTGAGAGCGGACGATCTGGACGTGTGTCCATCGGAGACAGTACATTTGTAAGACTGGATGTCATGAACTGCTATATATATTATGACTTTTGAAGACTATTAAGGTAAATGCATTGTTTGTTCTCTATCAAAATCTTTCAGTTGCTAACTATGCCTATCAGTAGTTAGTGACTTCAGTATTTTGAATCTTTTATTTAGCTGGCAATAGTGGCGCACGCTGTATTGCAGTACTTCGAGTAACGAAGATTTTTGTGAGGTAAGTGATTTGTGAAACGTATAGGTTAATGGTAGTCAGGGCCATTCTTTCGTAGGGATTTTTGGAAGTCATATTGCGTTGCGCTAAATATATAATGTGTCAGTTTAGTGTTGATCAGAATAGGTAATGAGCGAAATGTCTGACTACGTTCAAATAACGTAAGGGGTTTACCAACATAGTAATTCATAATTTTTTACTAAGGAGACGTTTCAAATGTTGTGCTTCAAACATACGTTAACATTAACGTCTTCCTCAAATGACTATCTTAGACCTATTTTTGCATTTTCTAGAGTTCTCTCGGCCATGAATGCCCTTTCTGACACTGCTAGTCCACATTTTATGTCTTCCTGCTCCATGGTTTATTTTTCTGCCTAGGTGGCAGAATTCCTTAATTCATCTACTTCGTGACCATCAGTCCTGACGTTAGGTTTTCTCAGTTCTACTGTTAATTACTTTCGTCTTTCTTCGGTTTACTGTCATTCTTTACTCATTAGACTGTTCACTACTTTCAAGAGAAGCTGTAACTTTTCTTCCATTTCACTGAAGATAGCAATGCCATCTGCGAATCTTGCCATTGATATCCTTTCACCATGCATTTTAATTCCACTCTTGAACCTTTCCTTTATTTCCGTAATTGCTTCTACGATGTACAGATTTGACAGTAGGAACGGAATACAACATCCCTCTCCTACACGTATTTTAAACCAAGAACTTAGCTTTTGGTGCTCCACTCTTATAGTTCACTCTTAGTTCTTGTGCATATTGTGTATTACCCGTCTTTCGATATAGATTACCCCTATTTATCTCAGAATTTCAACATCTTGCACCATATGACATTGTCGAACGCTTTCTCCAGCCCTGTGAACGCGTCTTGCTTTTTCCTTAGTCTTGCTTCCATAATCAACCGCAACGTCAGAACTGTGTCTCTGGTGCTTTTAACTTTCCTAAGGTCAAACTGATCATCATCTATCAGAGAATCAATTTTCTTTTACATAATTTTGTGTACTATTCCTGTCACCAACTTGGAGGTACGAGACGTTAATTGATTGCGTGATAATTCTCGCATTCTTCGGAATTCTGCGGACTATGTTTTTCAGAAAATATGATAGTATATCGCCAATCTCATACATACTGTGCACCAGCGTGGATCGTCGTTATTGCCCACTTCACCTAACTATTTTAGAAATGTTGTCGATACGTAGTACATTATTTGATCTTAAGTCCACCAAACATCTTTTAAACTCTGACTGTAGTACTGGACCCCTTACGTCTTTTATATCAACTCCTGTTTCTTCCTTTTCACATGATCTATGATCACACATGTCCTCCACAAGTTCTCCACCCTCATTCAGCCCTTCAGTGTACTGTTACCAGAGAACTTAGTGCTTCCGTATCACACTTCTTTAAGTCTCGATTTTCGCTGACTAATTTCTTAAACTTCAGTGTATCTTTCAACACAAGGAAATTTTGTTCTGAGCCTGTATTTGCTCTTGTGTATGCCTCACAATCCTAAATCTGATTTCGGAATCTGAATGGCCATGATAGATCATATCATCTTAAATATTCCTCTTATCTGCCTATCTTATCCAAGTATACCTCCTTGTCTTGTGATTCTTGAACAATGTATTCGCTATTTGCAGCTGAAATTTTGTTACGGAACTCAATTAATCTGTCTCCTCTCTGATTCCTAGTATCTAGTCCATATTCTCCCGTAACCCTTACTTCTAGTACTTCCCTTACCACCGATTTCCAGCTCCCTACGACTATTAGATTTTCATCTCCTTTCGCCTACGGTATTATACTTTGAGTATCCTCATATACGTTATCTATCTCTTCATCATCATCTTTCGACGTCGGCATGTATATCTGTCGTTGTAGATGTTGGTTTGCAGTCGTTTCGGATCAGACCTGTCTTGTCTCTAGACTGTTCACAGTAACTCTCTGTGCCATGTTTCCCGATTCGAAAAGAATCCTACTACCGTTACATCATTTTTCTGCTGCTATACTCATCTGACCTTGTGTTCTTTCCGTTTGACGCCACTAAGCACCACTATACCTAGATTGCGCCTTTGCACTTCTCTCTACAGATTTTCTTGCTTCCCTACCACATTCAAACTTCTGACATTCCACGGACCGCTTCGTAGAACTTTATCCTCCATCTCTTGCCCTTGCTCACCTCCATCTCGGTATTCTCCTCCCTTAGATACGTATGCGGGACTTGTCTGGAACTTTTGCCAATGGGGAGATCATCACTACATCTTTTATTATTGCCGGCCACATATCCTGTGGATACACATTACGTGTCTTTAACGCAGTCGTTTTCATTGCATTCTGCGTCCTCATGTCATTGATCGTTACCAATCTTCCGTCTTTTAGGGACAGTTTCCCAAGCCAAGGGCAAGAGGGCGCCCTGAGCCTCTGTCCGCTCTCCCGCCCTCTTTGACACGACTTCTTATGCTGCGAGTCGTCGGCCGCGGTTGCTACTGATTTTTTAAAGTTTGAGTAGTGGCTGAGGACGGTTTGAGTAGTACTGAAAGACGATAGCCTCAGACTACGTGTCGGGCCAGCTTAAGGCTTTAAATATTCCAGATGGATTGTTTTTCATTCATTTGGAGCTGCTAACATTGAATAAAAAAAAAATCGTTGAAATGGCTCTGAGCACTATGGGACTCAACTGCTGAGGTCATTAGTCCCCTAGAACGTAGAACTACTTAAACCTAACTAACCTAAGGACATCACACACATCCATGCCCGAGGCATGATTCGAACCTGCGACCGTAGCAGTCGCACGGTTCCCGACTGCGCGCCTAGAACCGCGAGACCACCGCGGCCGGCCTAACATTGAATCCCTTTCGGCTTCACAGTCTGTTTGCTCTTTGATTTCCAAGCCGTTTGGTAGAATTATACATCAATAAACAGATTTCTAATATTCTGTTGAGCAACGTGCGTGTTGAAATAAGGATAATTTCTAATTAATTTAGATTACATCTGTAAACAGAGAACCACATTCATAAGTTGTTGTTGTTGATGATGATGATGATAATGTTTGGAGTGTGGGGCACTCAACGGCGCGGTCATCAGCGCCCGTAACAATCATAAGTGTCTTACGAAATTAAACAGCAATTTTGTCTCGTTTTTATATCCACTGTTACAACCTCCTGTTCATTCATCTCTCCAACAATATTTGTGACGGACGTTTTGGCCGAGGTGTTCTAGCTGCTTCAGTCCGGAAGCGCGCTGCTGCGACAGTCGCAGGTTCGAATCCTGTCTCGGGCATGGATGTGTGTGCTGACCTTAAGTTAGTTAGGTTGAAGTAGTTCTAAGTCTAGGGGACTGATGACCTCAGTCATGAAGTCCCATTGTGCTCAGAGCCATTTGAACCATTTTTTAACAATATTTGTATTCAGGAACATATCACAGATTTTAGTGTGTACTAAATGTAAATAAATCACTTGCTTGCTTAAGTATGTAGGTTTGTTATGTAAAGGCAGATAAAAACGGTATTATTTGGAGGGTGTACGGTCAAGAATCGTATTGCCAATCAGAAAAAATCGCCGTGAGAATTGGGGTAATCATACTCCAGAAGCACCGTGTTGAAGATACCCCTTTGGTAAAACGCCGTGTCCTGCTGCGAGTAGAAGTCCGTGTTAAGAGCGCAAAGGACTGACAGTCGCATGGGGAGAAATGAGGACTATAGAGGGGAGCGAGGGATTGGTTTGCTTGAGCGTCTCTCGCCTTCTTGAGTTGGCGTAACCTCTTCGTTAAGAAATTTGCGATATAGGGGGAAGTGGCAGGGGAGGGAGGAGGGGTGTAATGTGTCGAATAGTGACCGTCACAGAACTTGGTGTACCATTCCACAACGGGTTGTTTGCGACACACATGCTGCTCCACGCACATTCTTCTTTCGTCGATGGATGTGTACCGGTATTTGTTATCATAGCACGTTATCATAGTTCACTTTTCACATTTACCGTGCGCATGCAGGAAAGAGACAGATGGCACACCAACCCCTTGAGTATATGTCAGTGCTAAAACACCCGCATGGGAGTCGCATTACATTGCATATATTCTACAGTAACACTCTCAAACGGAAAATTTTTGATTGCCCCTATATTACTTGAGGGATACTTTCAGCAAAATGGACCTTCAATTATAATGCTTCCATTACAGTACTTTCATCTTGTTAGACCACAATCTTCATTTATTTCTTGTGAGACTCGAATCACATTGTTACTTGACCAAACTGGTAAGGAAAGGTGAGGGCCATTTTTTTAATGTTCGAAAACCTTGCTCCGGCAGCGGTAGCAGAGCGGACGTAGGCACCTCAGTCTGGAACCGCGGGACTACTACCGTCGCAGGTTCGAAACCTGCCTCGAGCATGGATGCATGTGATGGTCTTACGTTAGTTAGGTTTACGTAATTCTTATTTCTAGGGGACTGATGACCTCAGATGCTAAGTCCCATAGTGCTCAGAGCCATTTGAACTACGTGAACAGCCTGCTTTACTTAAACACACGGAAGTGTCACTGTATGCCAGGCGGAAAGCGTAAACATTTCAACACTGATAATGAGTCAGGAAAATGGTTGAAATGGCTCTGAGCACTATGGGACTCATCTGAGGTCATCAGTTCCCTAGAAAGAAGAACTACTTAAACCGAACTAACCTAAGGACATCACACACATCCATGCCCGAGGCAGGATTCGAACCTGCGACCGCAGCGTTCACGCGGTTCCACACTGAAGCGCCTAGAACCACTCGGCCACCACGGCCGGCTACTGAGTCAGGTTGAGGTCCACCTCGACAATCTTAACGGAGACTGCGAGCGACTCGGCAGGAAATAGTACTATGCAGACATAACCGCCTTCGTTAGTCCTGTAACATTACATTAGAGACACTCGGTATGTCGAAATAATATCTAGCAAGCACTGAAAACCCTGTAACAATTTCGTTAAACAAATGTAGCGAAACCGAAAACCACTGGCGACACGGAGGAGCAGAATCAATTCAGGTATTATGAAAGACGTTGAAAATCAGAGCAATGATTTGGCTAGATAAATACTCCTTTTTTGGTCATCAGTCTACTGAGTGGTTTGATGCGGCCCGCCACGAATTCCTTTCCTGAGCTAACCTCTTCATCTCAGAGTAGCACTTGCAACCTACGTCCTCAATTATTTGCTTGACGTATTCCAATCTCTGTCTTCCTCTACAGTTATTGCCCTCTACAGTTCCCTCTAGTACCATGGAAGTCATTCCCTCACGTCTTAGCAAATGTCCTATCATTCAGTCCCTTCTCCTTATCAGTGTTTTCCACATATTCCTTTCCTCTCCGATTCTGCGTAGAACTTCCTCATTCCTTACCTTATCAGTCCACCTAATTTTCAACATTCGTCTATAGCACCACATCGCAAATACTTCGATTCTCTTCTGTTCCGGTTTTCTCACAGTCCATGTTTCACTACCATACAATGCTGTACTCCAGACGTACATCCTCAGAATTTTCTTCCTCAAATTACGGCCGGTATTTGATATTAGAAGACTTCTCTTGGCCAGAAATGCCATTTTTGCCATAGCGAGTCTGCTTTCGATGTCTTCGTTGCTCCGTCCGTCATTGGTTATTTTACTGCCTAGGTAGTAGAATTCCTAAACTTCATTGACTTCGCGACCTTCAATCCTGATGTTAGGTTTCTCGCTGTTCTCATTTCTACTACTTCTCATTACCTTCGTCTTTCTCCGATTTACTCGCAAACCATACTGTGCATTCATTAGACTGATCATTCCGTTCAGCAGATCATTTAATTCTTCTTCACTTTCACTCAGGATAGCAATGTCGTCAGTGAATCTTATCATTGATATCCTTTCACCTTGTATTTTAATTCCACTCCTGAACCTTTCTTTTATTTCCGTCATTGCTTCCTCGATGTACAGATTGAAGAGTAGAGGCGAAAGGCTACAGCCTTGTCTTACACCCTTCTTAATACAAGCACTTCGTTCTTGATCGTCCACTCTTATTATTCCCTCTTGGTAGTTGTACATACTGTATATGGACCGTCTATCCCTATAGCTTACCCTTATTTTTTTCAGTACCTCGAACAGCTTGCACCATTTTATATTGTCGAACGCCTTTACTTTTCCTAAAGCCAAACTAATCGTCACCTAGCGCATTCTCAATTTTTTTTTCCATTCTTTTGTATATTATTCTTGTAAGCAGCTTCGATGCATGAGCTGTTAAGCTGATTGTGCGATAATTCTCGCACTTGTCAGCTCTTGCCGTCTTCGGAATTGTGTAAATGATGCTTTTCCGAAAGTCAGATGGTATGTCGCCAGGCTCATATATTCTACACACGAACGTGAATAGTCGTTTTGTTGCCACTTCCCCTAATGATTTTAGAAATTCTGATGGAATGTTACCTATCCCTTATGCCTTACTTGACCGTAAGTCCTCCAAAGCTCTTTTAAATTCCGATTCTAATAGTGGATCCCCTATCTGTTCTAAATCTACTCCTGTTTCTTCTTCTATCACATCAGGCATATCTTCACCCTCATGGAGGCTTTCAATGTATTCTTTCCACGTATCTGCTCTCTCCTCTGCATTTAACAGTGGAATTCCCGTTGCACTCTTAATGTTACCACATTTGCTTTTAATGTCATCATAGGTTGTTTTGACTTTCCTGTATGCTGAGTCTGTCCTTCTGACAATCATCTTTTTCGATGTCTTCACATTTTCCCTGCAGCCATTTCGTCTTAGCTTCCCTGCACTTCCTATTTATTTCATCCTCAGCGATTTGTATTTCTGTATTCCTGATTTTCCCGGAACATGTTTGTACTTCTACCTTTCATCAATCAACTGAAGTATTTCTTCTGTTGCCCATGGTTTCTTCGCAGATACCTTCTTTGTACCTATGTTTTCCTTCCCATCTTCTGTGATGGCCCTTTTTAGAGATGTCCATACCTCTTCAACTGTACTACATACTGCGCTATTCCTTATTGCTGTATGTATAGCGTTAGAGAACTTCAAACATATCTAGTCATTCCTTAGAACTTCCGTATCCCACTTCTTTGCGTATTGATTTTTCCTGACTAATGTCTTGAACTTCAGCCTACTCTTCATCACTACTATATTGTGATCTGAGTCTATATCTGTTCCTGGGTACGCCTTACAATACAGTATCTGATTTCGGAATCTCTGTCTGACCATGATGTAATCTAATTGAAATCTTCCCGTATCTCCTGGCCTTTTCCAAGTATACCTCCTCGTCTTGTGATTCTTGAACAGGGTATTTGCTGTTACTAGCTGAAACTTGTTACAGAACTCAATTAGTCTTTCTCTTCTTTCATTCCTTCTCCCAAGCCCATGTTCTTCTGTAACCTTTTCTTCTACTCCTTCCCCTACAACTTCATTCCAAACGCCCATGACTATTAGATTTTCGTCCCCCTTTACATACTGCATTACCCATTCAATATCCTCATACACTTTCTCTATCTGTTCATCTTCAGCTTGCGACGTCGGCATGTATACCTGAACTATCGTTGTCGGTGTTTGTCTGCTGTCGATTCTGATTAGAACAACCCGGTCACTGAACTGTTCACAGTAACACACCCTTTGCCCTACCTTCCTATTCATAACGAATCCTACACCTGTTATACCATTTTCTGCTGCTGTTGACAATACCCTATACTCATCTGACCAGAAATCCTTGTCTTCCTTCCACTTTACTTCACTGACCCCTACTATATCTAGATTGAGCCATTGCATTTCCCTTTTCTGATTTTATAGTTTCCCTACCACGTTCAAGCTTCTGACATTCCACGTCCCGACTCGTAGAACGTTATCCTTTCGTTGATTATTCAATCTTTTTCTCATGGTAACTTCCCCCTTGGCAGTCCCCTCCCGGAGATCCGAATGGGGGACTATTCCGGAATGTTTCGCCAATTGAGAGATCATCATGACACTTCTTCAACTACAGGCCACATGTCCTGTGGATAAACGTTTCGTGCCTTTAATGCAGTGGTGTCCATTGCCTTCTTCATCCTCATGTCGTTGATCATTGCTGATTTTTCCGCCTTTAGGGACAATTTCCCACCCCTAGGACAAGAGAGCGCCCTGAACCTCTGTCCGCTCCTCCGCCCTCTTCGACAAGGCCGTTGGCAAAATGAGGCTGACTTCTTATGCCGGTAGTCTTCGTCCATTAATGCTGATTATTTATCAAAATTTAGGCAATGGCGGGATCGAACCCGGGACCGAAGACGTTATAGTTACGAATCAAAGGCGCTACCCCCAGACCACGGGTCACAATTCACTATCTTTCAGCACTAGACAATTAAAATATATGGCTTTCATATTGTTGGCACTCGATTGTCTGATTATGGTATGGTACCATCTTGTGTGTGAAATTGTCCTAGTGGTTGTCTTGCCCTTGTTGCCCTTCGAGACGATCAGCAATGCGAAGGGATGACTGACCGAGTACAACATCCAGTACTGACATCATCACGCCAGTCCGCTCTGATGGGTCGTCCGAGGACCTCCCAGCACTACCCCCATCCAAGGCAGAAGCTGCCATAAACACACGGTCGCACTGGTCTGAAGGCCTCCAGCACTGGCGTTCCACGTCCAGCATTCAGCACAACTACACGGCATCTGTAATCGTGGTCCACCTAAAGTGCAACGCGGGCAGTGATCTGGGATGGATTGAGTACTTCCCGAAACCAAAACACACAGGTCGTGCTCAGCCTTATTTCCAAGCCAAGCTACCGACGGGACGTGTTTGCCTCACCAGTGTTAGGCAAAAACGCCACCTTAGACTGTCATTGACTTCCACTCCGCCCAGACACGGCTTCCTTGACAGGCGTCAATCCGTTATTGGATTCAGCAGATTCTTCTCTAGATTATGTAACCGCCAGTCGATGCAGAAGAAGCAGCAACGACTTGAATTTTCGGTATTAAATGAAATAATTTTATATACTATTTTATTGTGTATAAAGATACAGCACATTCCCTAAGTCTGCATCCTGATGATGTATAAGGGCTTTCCAGCTCATCAGAGGACGGCCCCTACACTATTCTGCTATATTATAGGCTGCACTTGGTTCCTCTAACCCACTCCACTAATCGATGTGTGGAGACACTGATCTAAAATGGTTCAAACGGCTCTCAGTACTACGGGTCTTAACTGCTGAGGTCATCAGTCTCCTACAACTTAGAACTACTTAAACCTAACTAACCTAAGGACATCACAAACATCCATGCCCAAGGCAGGATTCGATCCTTCGACCGTAGCGGTCGCGCAGTTCCAGACTGTAGCGCCTAAAACTGCTCAGCGACCCCGGCCGGCAGGAGACATTTATCTCTTATGTATACAATTTCCTACCATGGAAGAGTTGTGCATCACAACTGAATTACTGTACATATTTAACTGAGCTCTTTTGTGGTACATTATACGGAGGTATGATATCTGACTGTCACTAGCAACAGCTTCATCTCCAGATCGTAGAGAGGCATATCTATGAGAAGTGTTCGATGTTCTTAGTGGTGTGGAAGGCATAGCACTAAATGAGAAAGATTATCTCATGGTACTAATTGCATTAATATTGTTGTGGCATCCCACTCCAATTGTGGCGTGAAGACACGAAATGTGGTGGGTGAGTGCTAGGAAGTGCCGTATTAAAACTCTGTGAGAACATTCCATATCATTTATTCGTTTCCTCTAAAGAGCTCCTTTCACCTCGGTCTGCATCACAAGGCCCTGCATTGCTGAGTAGCATCCCAGCGGCATGTGCAACGCAACGCTGTGTCGTGCCGGCCTTGTTCGCCAGCTGTAGAGTTCCAGTTATGTCAGGATGGCTGCGTCGGCAGCCGACTCAGTGGCCGCCATCCCTGTTGACTCTGTGCTGCTCCGCCGAGAACCGTAGGGCGGCCCCGCTGCTGCTTCTTCCTCGCTAGTGCAGCTGAGAACGCTGCGGCAATGGCCGCCTCCGATCTGGCGTCTGAACCTGTGGCCCTCGGAATGGAAGTCTCCGGAGTGTGTCGGGAGCTGAGACACCTGCCCGAAGCGAGCAGAAGAGTGGCCCGCCGCTGGCTGGGTGCAGACCCCACGTCGGCCTCAGAGGGTCGAACCAAAAACTTGCCGTGGACTGGCATCTTTTGCTGTGTGTAACCCGGCGGAGTGACACGCGCCGCTGTCCAGGAGAGCTGCCACACTTGAATGGATCTCGTTAGACAAGAACACCTATTTATACTCGGCTGCGCCCTCTGTTTCGCTAACGTACACACCACGCCCCAGTTGCGCCTGTGGGCCCCTTCTGCCTTTAGCTTGCGCCATGCGAACTGCTGTTTTCAGCGGTTGCGACGTCCCTGTAGCCTCCATTCCACTTCGCAACCCTCTGGTTAGCGTAACTTACTGCAATCAGGCCCGCACCTGGCTTTAACTTGTGCTCTGAATATAGCACTAAACTAACTTTCCCTATCCTAAAAGTGGTGCCGCTGAAATACAGAAATTCAGACTGTATTAATTTAGTGATGAAGTTTGGGAATTAACGGGATAGACTGTAAAGAGAAACAAATGAATCAAGCAACAAGGTAGAGTGGAAGGCAAAACTAAGACCATAGTGCAAACGATATGCAGTTGTGGGGGACTTGTAGCTGAGCGAAAATATGTCATATGCCACAAGAAAGTTATATTTTAATTCCATAAGGCTGTGAAATACCAAAACCTCCACTTAACATGCGTGGACCACATTAGAAAAAACATGGAAGTCCCGAAATGATACATATGAGGCACTATTGCATGAAGATGTCAGAGGAAGCGTTTTTCGAGCACTAGTTGGTAGTTAGCTAACGATGAAGATGGTTTACTGTGTTTACAAATGTTTCGGAATCATGCAACTATAATTAACGCATATATAACTAATCAGTTTTGTATTTATCTTCTCTACATTTAATACACTGTGTGGAAAAATCCTTCACGTTCAAACGTGTGGGGACCAAAGTGCTGGGGCCATCGGTCCCTAGACTTACACACTACTTAAACTAACTTATGCTAAGAAGAACACACACACACACATGCCCGATGGAGGACTCAAACCTCCGGCGGGAGGGGCAGCGCAATCCGTGACATGGCGCCTCTAACCGCGCGGCCACTCCGTACGGCCTCCTTCACGTCATGTAGCTGTAAGCTTACGAACAAAACAGCTAGCTTGTAGTAAGTACGTAATTTATTAATACTGAAACTGTCGTATCTTGCCAAGTCCTTACGTTCCAATGAACGTTACACTTCGTTAAATAATTCAAAAGTACGTTCACAAGTCGCGATCGGACTGGGTGATTATTCAAAGTAAAGTTTTACAACTACTCAGTACGCTTTATGGGGCAGTTTGCTTTTACCGCGGAAACGAGCATAAACTTACAGTGCTTACCGATCCGTCTTAGTTGCTAAAAAGATTAGTTCTTCACTGAAGAATTTCTGTCTTTTCTCGCCTAGCTGCACCGAAATTCAATGCCAAACAAACTTCTTTAACCTTGAGTTGTCCTTCATTTCTGTAAGGCAGAGACGAGGGTGGAACAATACACTTCTTTGTTTCCTCGTAGATGCTGTGTTAGTCCTTACTCATGAGATCAATGTTTGCAATGACAGTCGTAGTTTTTCAGCTACGATATGCTGTTTTCCTTGACTTTTACCAGTAATCCCTCACACAGATATTTGACGTGTGTCTGAGAATGTGAGCAAGTCACCCATGTTTAAAAAAATTGTACGCATCATTACAGACCGGTATCGCTAACGTCAATCTGTTGCGGGAGCCCTAGGTTCGAATCTTATGACCTACCTAGAAAAAATTGAGCTTCTTAAAGCATTTCCACTGTTTTCAGAAAAAGTCACACCCGTAAAACTCAGGTCTTAGACCAGAAGCCGAATTTAACTGTCAGTGGGTTTCAAGGACTACGAAAAGTGCGTGGATATATCTACATTCGTCAGTACGTCGTCAGAATCCATTTCTGATTGCTCAGTTACTTGGCACTCTGGACCACGGAAGGTTGTTTTCAGGTAAAAAATACAGTTGTTAAAAGACACCATGTCGGTGCAGAGGTAACTAAAAACTAGACATTAGCTTATTAAGAGAAGGGAAAGTTAAGTTTACTGTTAAGTGTGATATGTCTGAAGATCCTTCTCGTTATCTGTTGATGTTAAAGTTGCAAGATCATTTAAAAGTACATCTATAACTGGGCGACTAATGACGAGTGGGGCGTTATTGTCTTATAGTATAATTTACATCTTACTCCAGTTAAATTTCATACACTTTTGGTGAAATTGCTTGTTAATTTGTTGAATTGGCCGATATTCGACACACTAAATAAATTTACACTTCAGAATCTCTATCAGTAAAATCAACATATTCCTTTAGTTCTTTGCTTTGAGTGGAATCCAATAATACAAATTGAAATGACGTACACATTTTCCACTATGACGTTATAAACTATGTACGGTAAGGGACAATAAAGTACAATGTAATTAAATTTTACTCTGAATTGTGAACAAATTATTTCATCACGTTGATAGAGCTACTGCACGTGACACAGGGTGTCCTCAACATCGGTGAAGACATTGCGGTACAAGTAAAAGCCTATACTGAAATTAATACTGAATTAATTAACAAAGCCAAATTAAAACATTTACTATATAACATTTTAATGTCATAAATGACCTTTAACAAATACTGAAAAAAATGTGAACCAACATGTTGCAGAAGTAATCTAAATTTTATGACGAAAAATATACCATAACACCTGGCACTCACTAACGAAAACTATTGAAAATTGTAATCTACTTGTCAATGTCTGAATTTGGCCAACAGATATTTGACTTGTAAATTATGATGCAGTAAGCAGCGTTTCTAAAAACTAACATTTAGAATAAGTGCTGGTGCATGTGTATTGATGTCGATGACATCTCAGCTACGTTGGCTGACGTAGAAAGTCAGCATTTGTGACATCTGCTTCTTTTGTTTGTAAATACACACATAATAACTTATATGTGCTTCTTTTGATTAATGGTTCCATCCATTAAATGGAATCAGTGATTGCTAAAAATGAACGTCTAACCTTACAAAACACGTTTAAGAAATGAAATACAAAGTCATATGGCAGTATACAGTTACTTCTGAGACGGATTTGCCGCACTTATACTGGTTATCATGTTTGTGCGAGGAGTGCTTAATACACGTCAAAGCCGCCCAAGAATGTCATACTGTCAACAAGCTGGACGAGACTGGCTAAGAACTCGGTTATTCTTCTGCACTCGTATGGAGGGATTTAGGAAAATAACTGACCACGAGGCAGCGTTCTTTGAGCTAAGAATTTTTTTCCTCCAAAATATGAGACTATAGTGTTAACGGCTTCGCCATTTGTCCCGTATCAAAAAATCTGTCGATGATGTTTGAATCTCTCGTTGCTTCTTTGTTATTACCGAAAATCTGGTATCACTTGTCTTAGCCTAAGGCTGAGGTATCACTTCATGTTGTCACTGAGGCATTAGAAGGCCAGTTCAGGTAAATATAACATCTATCCCTCGAATGCCAGGCTACCGAAATCATGACAGAAGAACATATTAATTGTTCCACGTCGCTGTTCCGGTGTGGCACACCTTTTTAATCTAATACGTGTATATTAGTGTCCGTTTGATGTACAGCTTTTGTTACTGGTTAAATGCAACATTAGCAGAACTTACTGCGGGGTTGTTTAAAGTGAATGTGTGGTAGCACGATCAGTCTCATTAACGAATCACTTGCGTCTGTTAACTGATGCTACTGGAGGCAGTTGCAGGCAGAGTAAATATTTACGACTGGGAACGCTTCACAGGGAAGGATAGCCAGCAACTGAATGGAAGCAGCTGACGCAAACAGCGAGAACTGTTGATTTTAGCATCGGGCTGACTAGCATCGCATAACAGGTTGATAGTTGCAATTAGTGGGTTGAAACTCTCAGTTACACAGGGATATGGCAAGGCTACAGTCGTAAAAGGCCTCCAAGTCTCTGTTCCTCTTCTGCTGGTAGGATTCTATGTTTTTTTACAAAATTAGTTGTTTCTAGTGAAGACATGAACTTCTAGTCCGCAGCATCACTGAAACGTTAATACTGCTCGTTTGTGATTGCTGTCAATGAAATCAAATTCTCGTAGCAATGTCAGTTGACTTAATATTAAATGTATGTTTTTTTCTGAGAGTGTATAAAAATGCTAAAGAAGAGACTTGTAGCCGACCACACAGTCACACAAAATAGTTGTAATCACTGCATATACGACCAAATATATTTTTTACGTCATTAACTGTTAGTAGATCGAGAGCAAAAATCTGAAGCGTACCGATAAGGCACAATAATATTCAAATGATTGTGTTTAACGCCCTGTCGATAAGATGGTCGTCCAGCAGCTCCTGGTCTAGTCGCTAGAGTTGCTGCCTCTGGATCACATGGTCCCCGGTTCAGTTTCCGACCGGGTCGCGCATTTTCTACGCCCAGGAATTGCGTCTTTGTGTTGTCATCATCATATTATCGTCATTCGGGAAAGTGGCGCGATTGGACAGTGAAAAAGGTTGGGACTTTGTACGAGCGCTGATAACAACGATGAGGTCATTAGAGACAGAGCACAAGGCCCGATCAGGGAAGGGTGAGGAAGGATATCGGTCGTGCTCTTTCAAGGTATCCGTCCCAGCATCTGCCTGAATCGATTTGGAGATAGATGGAGAAATAACGGAAAACCTAAATCAAGAAGGCCGGACGTTGGTTTGAGCTGTCGTCCCCCTGAATGCGACCCCAGTGTGCTGAACACTGTGCTACGTCACTCGGCGATAATATGCAGATAGTCATTAGTGAAAGTTAAGTGTGACAAAACTGTATTCTAAAAACTATTTTCTACTTATGTTAGCTGTATTTGATACATATCAAACTCCTGTGTTGAAGTCTAATATCGTGAGACTGCAGAAAAACAACTACTCATAAGTGTTAAACCTTATCAGAATTAGGGGCCCGACATCTTCTCTACAAAAGTTTGTTTACTACAAAACTGTTGACGATATTAATGCGCCGATAGTGTCTCACAGGACATATTCTTAGACTATATATCCAAGTATTTCAACACAAAACTCCTCTTAAAACAGTAAGTATGAAATAGAGTGACCGAAATTATCGTACATATCGACATACTTTCCGTGAGAAAAAACTGCCTGTAAGTTTTCCTTTTTAACATGCCGAGCAGTCCATTATTGTGCTCACGAAGCCAGATCCTCCTCATGTTCCCCTAAATCGTCATTTAAGTGTTTGCAGTCAACAAAAATATTAACTAACTAAGCTAAACTAAATATAAAGCTGCTGTTAAAATAATAATTCATTATTGTTTAATATTGTTCTGCTTTGGACTATAATCGTCTGGAAACCATTAATTATAAACTTAACACTGCGCTGAACAAAAATAAAACATCCAAAACTTTTGTCAATGATAATAATTATACAACCTATTTTTGTGTTGCTGCACCATGTAGTGTTTGGTGCACAATATTGTATCTTGGTTGAATAATCAGAGAAGCACAGAACTGTTCGAAATAAAATACAAATTGTGGTGAAAAGTGATAAATTTTAATTCTTCGTTACATACGTACATCGTAATCAACGTCTTGCTTTTGTTGATCACCTGTTAACTTTAATTTTGGACATGATCCTTAATTCAAGTACGTACTCATTTTTTATTGTTAGCATGTAACTGCTATAATTGTGGCTATTGCAGGACGCGGCACTGTCCTAATTACGGAGTTTATGTTCTCTGTAAATTTTTGCAATTGCAAGCTACGCGCTTAAATGCTCATAGAGTCGCTAGCAAGCAATTTCTCTACTGTTCTACTTTTGAATACGACTTAGAAAAATATAGATACAAATATTCCCGACCAACTTTTGATTTCTCTTCTTTTATTAGAATGGTAATTCCTCCGTATGTTGTGGGACCCAACAAAATACTTTGGCCTTCGGTTGAGAGTGCTGACGATTGAAATTCCGAGAAGAGATCCCTTCTTGATGATTGTGACCCAACTTGCCAATCAAGTCGGACGCCCACTCCTGTGTTTCGCGGTAACAGAAAGGTAGACCTTGTTTTACTGCAGCGTTAATACTCCTGTACGGAATATCGTGGTCCGATGCTTGTGTTCATATTTTATCTTTGTTTGTTACTACATTCACTATAACTCTGCCGGTTCGTCTTCCTCGTAGAAATCTCTCCGTCAGAAGTCGTGTTCACCTGCTTTCGAAGCATCCGTATTTCTGGGAATGTTCGCATAGACGTTTGACAGATCCTCGCCGTCTGAAATCGGTAGGACCCCTTCTATACAGATAACTCACCCATCATATCACAATATCAACTCTGCATCAGCATGGATGTTATTTTCAGAAGCTCCGTCGGGGAATTTCGATATGAGCCACGAACGATTTTTGAATGTTACACATTACTGAGTTTGTGAAACCGAGTTCGTTAAATATTTTATAGTTAAAATATTGTCAACATCCTGTAGCACACAAAAGTATTTTGTAGAAAGCGCTAGCAACAATTACATAAAGATAAGTGTGTTATAAAAAAATCTGTCAGTGAATAATTGAAAAGTACATAATTGCACTGTATTTAATATAAAACTACCTTTATTTTAAATAAAATTATCTTACACGAAAACAGAAATAAAAATTCTTCTAGCTGAAAGGTAGTTTGCAGATATAAGTGTGTGCGACTAAACGCCAACTATTTTGGATTATGAAGAATAAATCAGTATTTCGATGCACATCTCTTTGGAATGTGGAATTCTTCCAAAGAGGCAGTAGCACATTAATTCTTGTTTGAGTAGATTCTTCCATGAACATGTCCAACCAGTGTCTCCCAGAGGTCTTAAGTTGGATTTAGATTCTGATCCTTCCTTGGCCACTACACGAGTTTAATTGTCTTATCTGACATGATTTTTTTTTTTTTTTTTACATGGCCGGAGATGTGTTTTGAATCATTGTCCAGCTATGATAGCCAGTTATGTGGCATATTGTTTCTCCCAAGTGGAACTAAGTTCTTTTCTAAAATGTCAGTATACTGGAAATAATCCATTGTGCATTTTATTAGGATTACAGGACCAAACGAGCGTCTAAAGAAACATATGATGTCGCTGGGAAAACAGTGGTGTGATAATTTTTGTTGTCTCTTTGGTTTCTCGGCAAACGTGTATATTCCACACTATCGGAAGAAAATACATGATATATAATTTAAACAGTCTATAAAATATTAGACACATCTGTAGCATTCCAAGGTTGATGTTTCTCTGTAAATTTTATCCTGGGATACCTACTTTTTTTTAAAAAATTTATGGGTGGTTTACATGACGGTTGTTTATCATTTAATTGAATTGCTAGTGGGCGACGGCTTATGATAGAGACTCATAGGTTCAGTCCTGATGCTGCTCCAGATCATCCCCAATTTGCCGAGCTCATTTTCCTGGATCAGCAGCTGACTGTTAACAGGTCATTCTTCTGTCCTACCTTGTTGGTAAATAACGCCGATGATCAGACTTTCTCCTTCTGGCTATCGTTCCTTCATATTTTTGCCATCAATTCCACACACTTATTCGTTTTGTGATACGTCACAGTCTCTAGCAACACTAGATTGCGTCTTTCCCTTCTTCAAAGCGTGGAAAACAGCTTTTCTTAACTCGGCCGAGTATTCTTTGTGTTTTGGTATGCCTCAAATGGTTCAAATGGCTCTGAGCACTATGAGACTTATCATCTGAAGTCATCAGTCCCCTAGAACTTAGAACTACTTAAACCTAACAAACCTAAGGACATCACACACAACCCTGCCCGAGGTAGGATTAGAACCTGTGACCGTAGCAGTCGCGAGGTTCCGGACAGAAGCGAATAGAACCGAACGGCCAACCACGGCCGGCTGGTATGCTTCTTGTTGTATATACAGAGTGTCCCAGCTATCTTTTTCACCCAAAATATCTCTGGAACAATAACAGCTATTGGAAAATGACTTTCACCGGTATCAATGTAGGGCTGGGGCCCATGAATGTACATATTTGGAAACATTCTAAAACGAAAGCATATGTGTTTTTTAACGCAAACTTATGTTTTTTTTTTCTAAATGGACCTCCTATGTTTTGTTCTTCAGCAATCCATAGCATGACAAAGCACTTACACAATGGCGTTGATGGCATCACAATATTCCCATTACATCCCGAGATATTGAGACGCGAAGTTGAAACAAGCTACATGCGCTGCTATCGCACGTCCTGAGGCTCAGGCGTGAACCCCATGCTGCCTGTAATCACAATGTGATTGACATGTATAATCACACCTCCATACTCATCAAGAGGTCCGAAACGAATAATACGGTCTTCTGCCATCAACTCCCATAAGCATATAATGGTTTCCCTCTTGCACGTTTTACGTACGTACGTACACAACATGAACCAGTACCGATCCGTGTACACCCATCAGGTTGTCTTATTTATCCTGCACACCCAAAATAAGGTTTCTCTAATGCGTTATATGACCCATTGTGCCTGTCGCGCAGGGCCTGGCTCTACCTAGTCTAGTGTCCAACGTAGTTCCCACTACTGCCACAGTTACCACTTCGCCTTGTTTATGATTTGCAACCCATGCAAACTCCTGTACTCCACCACCCTCCGAGCATACCATTACTATCCATTAATGATTTTGATACACAAGTAGTTTTATTTACTCTTTGAATTCCCTATTTCAGAGCATAATGAATGTTTAGTCCAACAGAAATCTTTTTTCTTTTTTTAATCCTTCTTCAAAACTGGGTAGTAATCGTTCGCTACATACTTCTTAATTTCACAATCTTCTCTTCACTCAGAACCTGTTTCCTTTGGATAGGAAGCAGGAAAAGTTATTTCTTGACACGTGTGAGACGTGCAATGGATTGAAGAATCATCCCATGCGCTCTTGCTGATTTGTTAGTTGGCGCATAACCTTCATTGCAAACCACTTTCCTGCGGACTAAGTTTACTCGTTTTTCTTCAGCTTACCTTGCAAACATTGTTGGCTGTTTGATGCCTTCAATCCATTGGACCTTAAATCTTTTCCTCTGGGGATTTTCTCCTTTGTTTTGTAAACTCATCAAGTGAACGATTACTTTGTAAAACTTGAAAGGTGTCCGTTGAAGGTTAAACGTTTACTCTTCTATTACTAACTTTGATTTTTCTATTATACCTTATCTATTTGTTTTAAGAATGCACCTGGAGCCACATACCATGGACTTTGGGAAGCTACTGTGCTTCTTGCTAAAAGTACGCAATACCTGTCCCTATCCCAATTCCACCGTGTGCAATGTCTTGTGAAGCAGTTAAAAGAGATAATTCGAAAAGCGCAACTAAATCTGATAGTGAGTCCAGAAATCGGTTACATTAAAAACTTGGGATTCTTTTCTCAAGTAGGCAAGGCATCCTTCTGTTAATGATCACAGAGGATGTAGGTAAATTGAGAATTGTGTGTTTGTGTGTGTGTGGGGGGGGGGGGTGGATGAGGGACGAAAAGGGGACTGTTTTAGCCGATAAGCTTTTCTGTTTCGATCTACACATCGTTGACTAACATCTTATGAAACATATTGATATGGCTCCTCAAGGGCGTGAGATTTTCTAATAAAAATTCTTGTCATTATTTTATCACTAGGGAATTTTTATGCAGAGACAATAAGACATGAATCTTCTTCGTAATCCCATAAACAATGACACTCGTGAGACACAAACCCCTGAATCCAGCTGCCTGAGTCTCCCTCATTCGCGATCTGATCTTAATAGTGAGACGATGATGAAGTGCTAGCAGCATCAGTAGGGCCGAGCCGAGTCTTCCAGGTACGAGACAAGTTGTAAGAATATAATGTACAGTTAGAATGTTAGATGGCTACGTTCCACCTGAGGTACTCAGGGGATTGTGTTACTGTTTATGAAGCAGGCAGTCCAGACTCACTCACTGGCTCGTTATGGGACTCCGTTTTTCGTGTGGTTCGTTACATAAGAACGGGAAAGACGCCTTGATTCCCACGTTTTCCTTTCTGGTAATATTCTTGGACGAAAGGAATGTTTGAGGCAATGTTATTTACTGAATGTAAAATAAAGTTACGAAATAATTCTAAAACAGGGGACCGATTGTCTAAAACCAGATTCGAGTCCTGGTCCGGAACAAATTTTCACTGGTTGCCATTGAATGATTTCAGTGCCAAGTTGAGGCTTGGTCAGATATTATTTCATTTCATTACGTTCGGCTCCGGGGTTAAGAGTAATTGCTGTTCTTGTCGGAAAGGTAAAGACGGACATGTGACGAAACTGACAACGATAGTCTACTACTTCTTGTTGTGTTGATACTAAAACCTACACGGGTATCACGAGATTTGTGTGACTGAATATGTGAATTAACAATCTATGAGAAAAAATAAATATGTGCGACATGTCGAAGTTCGAGTTGGTTCGGGAAACGTGCTAAGATACCGCAAGTAGTAAGTAAATCGATCCCCATGAGTGGGAAATTTGGTTCGAGACCTTGTTTGGCATAAATTTTCGTATTTTGCTACTGGTAGTACATTTATACCGATTAAATTTAACTTGAAATTCTCAAATAAATTTCAGCATTTCAGTGTCATCATTAAATACAAATATATATATATATATATATAAGGCGAAAAGTGCCTATAAAGAAAATGTCAAGGATAATAATTATATGACTTACGGTTTTCTTGATTCTGAAACATGCATTGTAATTGTGAGATGTGTGAGCATGGGTAAATGAATTACTAATCTATGGGAAGAAGTAGAACGGTGTGTGACAAATGGAACTGTGCGTTGGTCGTAAGAGTGTGTTCGGTTAGCCTAAGTGGTAACAGGACCGCTTGTTTAGTGGGAAGTCCACCAGCACAAATCGTCATATCTCGAATTAGTTAGTACATTTGTACCTACTACAGCTCAGGTGAATTCCAAGAATAAATTTCTATATTTGAAACAGTACTTCATCATCAGATTCAAGTAGATATAAATTTAAGACAAGCCTTGACGAAAATACAGTGATACTCTATGGCTCCTGGTTGCCTGGATACTAAACACTGCATAGGAGTCATTATATATGTGATTGTGCGTAAACACATTAATAATCAATGAGAAGATGTAGATAGTGTTACTTATGGAAGTGTGATTTAGTCTCGTGAGAGTGCTCAGACAGTCTTAAGTGGTCAGGCAACCACTCGCGATAAGCAGAAGATCAAGTTTCGAAACCAAGTCCGACACAAATTGTTATTAACATCATTGCATTACACAGCTTGAGATAGTGCACTTTCGCAACTGCAAATACATTTCATATATATACGTTCCTTATTTGTATTAGTGTAAATAAATTGTACATACCTGTATATCTCTGTACTTTAATTACTTTAAAAATTACATGAATGCGTGGTGTCTGTTCTTTCGGATATGATCTAAAAATCAGAAACCATGTACCAGGGTGAGTCAAATGAAAACTGTAAATTTGTAATAACAAATCGAAATTTCGCCCCGTTATCCTTTAAGTTGGTAAACGTGCTACAAACAGCATGCAGAGTGGCCTGTAGGTGGCAGTATAGTGCAGATGCTCCTCGTCCAGGTCAGGCACAACAAATTGTAACTCCACAGAATAATTCAGCAGTTGAAGCCGTGTTGTTGTTGTGGTCTTTAGTCCTGAGACTGGTTTGATGCAGCTCTCCATGCTACTCTATCCTGTGCAAGTTGCTTCATCTCCCAGTACCTACTGCAACCTACATCCTTCTGAAGCTGCTTAGTGTATTCATCTCTTGATCTCCCTCTACGATTTTTACCCTCCACTCTGCCCTCCAATATTAAATTAGTGATCCCTTGATGCCTTAGAACATGTCCTACCAACCGATCCCTTCTTCTTGTCAAGTTGTGCCACAAACTTCTCTTCTCCGCAATCCTATTCAGTACCTCCTCATTAGTTACGTGATCTATCCACCTTATCTTCAGCATTCTTCTGTAGCACCACATTTCGAAAGCTTCTATTCTCTTCTTGTCCAAACTAGTCATCGTCCATGTTTCACTTCCACACATGGCTACACTCCATACAAATACTTTCAGAAAAGACTTCCTGACACTTAAATCTATATTCGATGTTCACAAATTTCTCTCCTTCAGAAACGCTTTCCTTGCCATTGCCAGTCTACAGTTTATATCCTCTCCACTTCGACCATCGTCAGTTATTTTTCTCCCCAAGTAGCAAAATTCCATTACTACTTTAAGTGTCTCATTTCCTAATCTAATTCCCTCAGCATCACCCGACTTCATTCAACTACATTTGTTGATTTTCATCTTATATATTTCTCCAAGACACTGTCCATACCATTCAACTGCTCTTCAAAGTCCCTTGCTGTCTCTGACAGAATGACATTGTCATCGGCGAACCTCAAAGTTTTTATTTCTTCTCCATGGATTTTAATACCCACTCCGAAATTTTCTGTTGTTTCCTTTATTGCTTGCTCAATATACAGATTGAATAACATTGGGGAGAGGCTAAAACCTTGTCTTACTCCCTTCCCAACCACTGCTTCCCTCTCATGTCCCTCGACTCTTATAACTGCAATCTGGTTTCTGTACAAATTGTAAATATCCTTTCGCTCCCTGTATTTTACCCCTGCCACCTTTAGAACTTGAAAGAGAGTATTCCAGTCAACATTGTCAAAAGCTTTCTCTAAGTCTACAAATGCTAGAAACGTAGGTTTGCCTTTCCTTAATCTTTCTTCTAAGATACGTCGTAGGGTCAGTATTGCCTCACGTGTTCCAGTATTTCTACGGAATCCAAACTGATCTTCCCCGAGGTCGGCTTCTACTAGTTTTTCCATTCGTCTGTAAAGAATTCGTTTTAGTATTTTGCAGCTGTGGCTTATTAAACTGATTGTTCGGTAATTTTTCACATCTGTCAACACCTGCTTTCTTTGGTGTTGGAAGTAATATATTCTTCTTGAAGTCTGAGGGTATTTCGCCTGTCTCATACATCTTGCTCACCAGATGGTAGAGTTTTGTCAGGACTGGCTCTCCCAAGGCCGTCAGTAGTTCCAGTGGAATGTTCTCTACTCCGGCCGTAGTAAAGGAAAACCACCAAGTGACACTGAATGACAGTGCAACACGTTTCTGGTTCGCAGGAGAGCTTCTGTAAAGTTTGGAAGGTAGGAGACGAGGTACTGGCAGAAGTAAAGCTGTGAGTACCGGGCGTCAGTCGTGCTTCGGTAGCTCAGATGGTAGAGCACTTGCCCGCGAAAGGCAAAGGTCCCGAGTTCGAGTCTCGGTCGGGCACATAGTTTAAACTGCTAGGAAGTTTCATATCAGCGCACACTCCTCTGCAGAGTGAAAATGTCATTCTTATTTCCATATGTTTGGGCTACTCAAAGACGCAAGGCGAGGAAAGAAGTTTTGTTCTGATAAAGAGGTACGCCACGTGGTGCATAAGTGATTGCCTGCCTACAAAAAGGATTATTTTGTAAAGAAATTTCGGCACTTTGTAAGCGCTGGAGAACTTGCATTGAGCGTGGGGGAGATTATGTTGATAAGTGATACAGCTTTGTACCACCTCTGTACAACAAATAATACTTAAAAAATTTTTAAGGTTTCCATTTGACTCACCCTCGTAGAATCCGCAGCTGTTATGCTTCATGTAAATTGAAGGTGGAGAGGGGGAGGAAGGAAAGGAAAGGGGGGCATCGCAGCTGTCAGTTGCGTCGAAACAGTGGTTTACGCACCTGCTTAATAAGCAGGAAATCCCGGATTCGAATGCTGGTCCAGTACACATTTTCGCTTATCGCCGCTGATTGCGCGTAATGTCCCCATACAGCTGTCGGCCGTGATCCCCTCCTTTTCTTTTCCTTCCTGTCCTCTTCACCTACAATTGACGTCTAGCTTAATATGTATATATTCATCTTTAAAAAAGAAAATGATTATTGAAAATAACATCTTTGGAAATTATTATTACAAAAAGCTATTACTTTACTGTATTTTTTGATAAGCCATTGTTTGAAGTACAAAAACGGATTACTGAAACATACTGTTCATAAAAGTTTGATTTTAAATAAACGTTTGTTTATTTTTTGTATCAGTTCTATTACTTACAGAGAAAGTCATCCCTTCATAACAGAGTGCAAATGGTTGGTCTCATGCAATTTCTCAAAGGAGAAGTTCAATATTAGCGATGTGTTTTCTGCTGTTTCTGGCTGCCACAATAAAATCAATTTACATTGCACTATTTTTACATAAGGCAATTGTCCCTTCCCCCAATACACCAGTTTTATGGCCTATCTGCCAGTTAGCCAATTTTACGGCCCATCCTGCCAGTCCGTCAATTTATCCTGTGATTTCACCAATTTTGCGAGGTACTCTACTATTTTTCATAGTAATTACAGTCTTCTCAGTGCGTAGCATAAACCTACAATGGAGAGCAGACTGCTCAACAGCAACGGGGTCTCATGTAATAACCGGAGAGCATGATGACTATGTCGTGCGACTGGCTAAGAGGAAAATGGACGAGAAGAAGGAGTGTGGCAGGGTGGGATGGGGGGAAGGGAGCACAGGAGGTGGCAGGGCATGTGCAGTTAGGAGGACCTTCAGGATAACAACTGCCTCAGACAAAACCACACTTGGGAAGTATAACCTGATATTCAGCTACAAAGTTGGCGAGAGCTACCCTACTACGGTCTACTGGGCGAGAAGTAATAGAACAAGAAGATTGGGTGACATAAGAAATGAGAAATACAGGGGGAAAATGGAAATTGTAAAGGCTATTATACACATAATTGAACAAAATGTTACTTTGATATAGAATGGATAGCCTAAACGGAAATAGCAGTGGATACACCCCAGAGGAAGAGAAGGAGACAGACCAACAAAGGCATGGAAACAGAATGTGAATAAAGCAATGCAGAGTAGAAATCTGCATTATGGCAACTGGATGGAGATGAAGCGATGGAAAATTGGAAGTAATAAACGGCTACAATTGTATTAAATTCGCATAAATTTTCCTCTTAACAAGGAAAATCTCCCCAACGGACCCCCCCTCCCCCCCAAATGGTTAGTGGCAATATGGCCCAGTGGATAGTCCATCAAAAGCTGAACAAATGAAGCTTGTAAACAGGAAGAAGGTACACTGAACTGTGGAAAAAGTATCAAAATAGAAACAATTAGCGGCCCAAGCTTAAGATGTGTAACACCGAGAGCTCTTAAGCAGCGATGCCGTCGTTGTTATGTGACTACAGTGGTGCACTGCGAATGGGCAATCCGTATTCAGATCTCCCTTGCGCCACTTTTTTCTCTAATTCAGTAACAGCAAAGCTGTACGTCCAGCCATTGACGGGTCTGTTCGCCATATTTAGGTATGTGTCTGGCTCGTTGTGTCACGCAGTTTGAAACAGTGAGATATAAGGAAGGGACTTCCAGAAGTACTTATCTCCGATTTTTTCGACACAAGTGCGACATATTATGACTAATACGTTCCGTTTTGGAAGTATTTACTCTTAAATGTCTTTGTTGTGACATAGTTCACATCCGCTGATTTGTTATTTTCACTTCCGTGAGAGGTCTATGGGGCATCTCGCCTGCTCTCGCTATTCATCACATATAATTGCGACTGTAAAATATTCTTGCCACATGACTCACATTCTGTTACCAGTGTACAATATGACAGTTGCCAGGATCACAGAAGGGGAACAGACACATCAATAAACGTACGAAAATTTCACAATTTTGTGAAAAGAAAACTATGTGAACAAGGATTACACCCTCTGCAGGCCAACACCAAGACCACACAACCACGACGCCGCGGTCCTTGCAAATTACTCGATGATGCACATCTTGAGCTTGGAGAGTTCACAGCTTGATGTGTGTTGTGTTTATGACGGATTATTCACTGGTCCGTTTGACGACTAAAAATGAAAGGGGTGTGGTCGGGTGTCTCTCTTGGAAGAGTCGTCAGGTGCATATTCCCTTATGATCCGGTAGGTATTTGTAATATCTGTAATGCAGTGTTTACCTGAAGTCAGGTCGAACATACACAGCTCATCACTTCTTTCATGTGACGCCCAGTGTCTACAAAAAGCATCGTTTATTTCTTATTTTAAATGTTACGATTGCTAAAGTGGTATTTTATAAAGCTGATAAACAGATCGGCCCCATATCAGTCTAGTTAGATATTCCTGTTAGCGATATGTACGAGGGTGAGTCAAATGGAAACATTAAATTTTTTGAATTTTTATTTATTGTGGAGAAGTGGTACAAAGCTGTATCACTTTTCAACATAATCTCCGCCACGCTCAATGTGAGTCCTTCAGCGCTTACAAAATGCATAAATTACTTTAGAAAAAAATTCTTTTGGTAGCGAACCACTCATGCACCGCGTGGCGTTACTGTTAATCAAAACGGAACGTCTTTCCTCCCACTGTGTCTTTGAGTGGTCCAAACATATGGAAATCACTTGGGGCAAGGTCTGATGAGTATGATGGATGACTGAGACACTCAAAATGCAGGTCTGTCATTGTTACAACTGCTGTAAGGGCAGTGTGGGGCCTTGCATTGAGATGTGGCAAAAGGACACCTGCTGACAGCATTCCACGTTGCTTTGATTTGAATGCAGGCCGCAGATGGTTTTTTTTATGAGATCTGTGTGTGATCCACTTGTGATAGTGGAGAGTCAACCTCTTCGTTTCCTGTTGGTGGAAGTGAACCCAGGTTTCATCCACAGTAACGATTCTGGCAAGGAAGCCATCACCTTCTCGTTCAAAGCGCAGAAGAAGTTCTTCAGAAGCATCAACACGTAGTTCTCTCATTTCAGGAGTCAGTTGCCATGGCACCCATCTTGCAGACACTTTGTGAAAATGGAGCACATCATGCACGACGTGGTGTGCTGAACCATGACTAATATGTAAACATGCTGCAGTGCCATTCAGTGTCACTCGGCGGTTTTCCTTCACTAAGGCTTCAACTGGTGGAATGGACGGGGAGCATCTTCTACTGAAGTGACACCATTTGCGAACTTCCTACTCCATTCGTAGGCTTTCTGCTGAGACAAACATTCATCACCGTACTGAACCTTCATTCGTCGATGAATTTTAGTAGGTTTCACACATTCACTACGCAAAAACCGAGTAAGAGAACGCTGTTGTTCCCTTGTGCAAGTCGCAAGTGGGGCGGCCATCTTTATACTGATACTGCGACGGTATGTATCCATCTGCACTATGCTGCCATGCTGTTTGTAGCACGTTTACCAACTTACAAGATAACGGCGCAAAATTTCGATAGGTTATTACAAATTTAAGGATTTAATTTGACTCACCCTAGTACTACAGTAAAACATGAAGGATGAGAAGTAATTCAGCAGCCACTGAAAAGAACTACGAAATGGCTGTGGCAGTCATTGCGGGCGAAGGTTGGTTCTATCACAGCTATAGTACTGGTCATTTTTCTCTCGCTGTTAATACATTTCGGTCAAACGAATATCGCATCACAGTAATTTGGGTCAGTTCTATTGATTGTTCCCGAAAAGTTCGGCTTTAAATTTGTTTATTTTTCAGTGAGAAACAAATAGACGCTTTCTGTCACATGAAAGACGTGATGAGCAGTGTTTATTTGGGGTGACTCCGGCAGCGCCTAGGAAAAATTTCACTTACCATAAAAGTTATACGGGTATCATTACAGTAAGAAGATATTGTCTGTATACGAAGAGAGTAGTTAACTATGTGCACTCACATGTTGTCATAAGGTCTTATTATTTAAATGGCGACTAAAACTTAGTAGTTTAATCGGAAAGAAACTCTCACTAATAACTGTCGTTAGCAAACTTCATCTCGTTTAAAAATGTTCAGAGGACAGGTGAGACAGCGAACAGCTGCGTAGCAATGTTGTAACTACGTGTACCATTCTGTCGGAAATATAGTGGCACCACATAAAGCACCTTAAATGTCTAGAGTAAACGTATCTAATAACTACATAAAACATTGTTCTCTGAGTCAAAAGAAATGTATAAATGGATGTATTACAAACTGACCTGTAATAAATGAGTATCATGTTACATTTAAATCACGTAGTTATTCTAATTCTGAGTAACATTTGATTTGATTAGAACTTCACTATCACAAACGTCCGAAAATATTTGACTATATAAGTTCCTAGTGGAGGTAATGTGCAGATATGTAGTATGTATTTAACGTTGTAAGACCATAAGTTATGTAGTGATTTGAATGTGAAAGACTGCTTTACTAGTAGAATATGTATCATTATGGTGTATTTAAATTAACTTCATAATTGATTGAATTTTCGTATGTTAAGAAGACAGAAGGAACGATCAGTTTCACTAGCTAAGAATATTTTGAAGCCACGATTACATATATACTTTGTAAGTAGGCTGTTTATGTTTTTATGTTGGTAACATCACGTAGCACTCTCTATCAAAATCACTGGCTGTGCTGTAAGCGGTCTGTGGCTGTTCGGCATTTTTCGAATATCCGCTATTGTAGTGTTGGGCAGTTAGATGTGAACAGCGCATAATAGCGTTGTGCAGTTGGAGGTGAGTCGCCAACAGTGGTGGTTGTGGGGGGAGAGATGGCAGAATTTTAAGATCAGACGATCTGGATGTTTGTCTGCCAGAAAGAGTAAATTTGTAAGACTTGATGTCATTAACTGATATACAATATATATATAACCATGGACCTTGCTGTTGGTGGGGAGGCTTGCGTGCCTCAGCGATACAGATAGCCGTACCGTAGGTTCAACCACAACGGAGGGGTATCTGTTGAGAGGCCAGACAAACGTGTGGTTCCTGAGGAGGGGCAGCAGCCTTTTCAGTAGTTGCAGGGGCAACAGTCTGGATGATTGACTGATCTGGCCTTGTAACAATAACCAAAACAGCCTTGCTGTGCTGGTACTGCGAACGGTGGAAAGCAAGGGGAAACTACAGCCGTAATTTTTCCCGAGGGCATGCAGTTTTATTGGAGGGCAGCGTATATATATATAATGGATTTTGAACACTATTAAGGTAAATACATTGTTTGTTCTCTATCAAAATCTTCCATTTGCTTCCTATAGCTATCAGTAGATAGTGCCTTCAGTAGTTAGAAGTAGTTAGAAGTATTGGCGCTCGCTATATTGCAGTAGTTCGAGAAACGAAGATTTTTGTGTGGTAAGTGATACATGAAAGGTATGGGTTATTGTTAGACAGGGCCATTCTTTTGTAGGGATTTTTCAAAGTCAGACTGCGTTGGGATAAAAATATTGTGTGTCAGTTTAGTGTTGATGAGAATAAGTAAGGAGCGAAATGTCTGAGTACGTTCAGTTCTGCTCAGCTCTTTGAAAATCAAATAATGTAATAAATTTATCAGCACAGTAATTCATAATTTTTTCTAAGGGGACGTTTGAACTTCTTCATTTTAATATAAAACAACGGGTTTAGACAGACTATTGTTACCTTCAGGTCTACAATGGTGGTTGTGGGAAGAGAAATGGCAGAATTTTAAGAGCGGGTATATATATATAATTCCCGGGAATCCGTTGCAACAATTATGCATATAATAAATTGTTGACTGGCGACTTTTCCGCAAACAAAGTAAGTTGTATTTCACGAATGTTATTAATTGTCTTCATAATGTTTACCACGTATAGTTGACGGAAGACGTAGAAACGATAATCCGAAACGAATACGTATAGTGTAAGTCAAACCTTCAAAGTAGAACAGAGACCCCACGAACCCAAATTTGATGTGGCAGGTATGAAATATAAACTCCGTTCCTCGCTCGTTACACTTGAAGGACAGATGTTGAATGGGCCGAAAAGAGCCGCCCCATATCAGCGTAGTTGCCTGCTAACTTCGAAAAAAAGGTAGATGCGGTCCCTAGCGCAACTTATAAAATCGTCGAAAATCAGTGCGTACGTGAGAGCTTTGGTACACCTTGTTAAACAAACGGAAAAATGGAGGCGGTACAATTGGAGAGCGATCCGGGCCCATCGCACGAAAGTGATGTGATCGAAGAAGATTCTATACACAGTGAAGTGGTGAAATAACAATTGAAAGATGCGTTTGTGTATTTTGAAAGACTGCTTCGTGACAGTAATCGCATCGCAGCAGAAACGTCATCATCAATCAACGAAGAAGCCATGGTAATTAGGGAAGAAATGTTCGAGAATATGCTGTAAATGCTCGCCGAGAAAACCCTCGTTCATGATGAGGAACTGATAGACATTAATGAAATCGACGATAATAATTCCTACGAAGACGTTGAAACGAGTCCCATTGCCAACGAATCATCAGACGAATACGAGCCGGACGAGAAGAAAAAAAAAAGGGTACGACTATATTTCTCTGGATTACAAAATTAGAGCTGACAATCTGGCCAAAGAACATCCAGGCTGGAGTCTCAAAACCTTAAAAAGTGGGGGGGGGGGGGGGTGCTCTCTTTTGACAAATATGGGCTATTTATCCAGGTGTGAAGAGCAGAACAAACGTGGCGGTAGCCAATTTGATAAATATTGTACCATCAATTCATTGGTGCATGATCGCTTCGTAGGAGCTCGACAAAACTTCCAGCAAGTTACCACCAGAAACCTGCAGCAGTGGGCCTTGGTCGCTGCAAGTCAGTTCCCAGATTTCAACTTCAAAGCTTCGAAAACATGGGTCACCGAATTTAAAAAGAAGCATGGGATTCGGCAACGGAAAATCACAAAATTTGATTCCCGGAAAGAGACGGCTACCCAAGACGAAATTTTGGCCGCAGCGGACACATTTCGGATCCAGACTCGAACGTTGATAACTAACATCGACAAAGATTTCATAATTAATACTGATCAAACAGGTTACCACCAGAAACCTGCAGCAGTTCACAAATGTCATATGACATGATGATAGAATATGATAATCTGATATATGATAGACAACACAGATTTCGTATATTTCTTATATAAACGATATTTTTATATTTTGTTTGTCAGGGTGCCAGTACCAGTCCACGTTCAACAGAACTTTTTCCGAAAAAGGGTCAAAGGCTGACCTGGTAACCCGACACGACACGAACAAGGTGACGCATTTGTATACGGCACAATATTCAATCACGATGTCTGGACGAGTCTTGACTCTTGTTTTTGTATGCCTCCAAGAGTCCACAAGTACGTTTGGACCCAGAGTACAGAAGACAGTCGACGAGTATGGCAAGAAGTATACCAACGTTGTTATTACATTCTCCAAATCCAGTAAACTAACAACGGGTTTATTCATGGACTTCTTGGGTAATGCTTTGCAACCATACGTACAAAAGAAAGAATTTCTCCTTCTGATCTACTCTTGGCGTGGGCAAACGAACCCGGCGTTATACGATGAGATATTCCAGGACGATAAGAAGTTACCAACGTGCACTGTAAAAATCATTCCTCGAAAGTGCACTCCTCTCGTCCAACCGTATGACGTGTATTTTTACCGGCAGGAAAAAAATTTGATCAAGTGCCTTCAAAATTGTGCTTTTTTAATCGAGCGAAACCGTGACATCAACTCCAGAGAAGATTGTATAAAAATCCAATCCATCGTCCACCACAAATTGTCTTCTCCGATTTTTGACGATATGATATGATACGTGAGGCATGCATCAAACCTGACGAACGATAGAACAATTTTACAGAATGTCAATCAGGCGTGTTTCCCAACAGATAATTTAAAAAAACAATTGTTCTTGTAAAAACGCATCGTTTATCAGATGTGGTCCATGTCGTGCTGTTTTCTGCTTTCCATATTTCTATGATAACTATCACTCTGTTTCGTGCGATACTCCAGCTACCTCTGGTCACTAATTGTCAATTATGTGCGAGTGTGTACCAAACTTTTCAATAAATTGAATCCACTTGAATATTATTTGTGATATTGTGTTTTATTTCAAGTGTTATTTTTCCACGACAAACGACATTCTACAACATTTTATATGCATACTTGTTGCAACTGATTGCCGGGAATTTTATATATATATATATATATATATATATATATATATATATATATATATGTGTGTGTGTGTGTGTGTGTGTGTGTGTGTGTGTGTGCCGGCCGCGGTGGTCTCGCGGTTCTAGGCGCGCAGTCCGGAACCGTGCGACTGCTACGGTCGCAGATTCGAATTCTGCCTCGGGCATGGATGTGTGTGATGTCCTTAGGCTAGTTAGGTTTAAGTAGTTCTAAGTTCTAGGGGACTGATGACCACAGCTGTTAAGTCCCATAGTGCCCAGAGCCATTTGAACCATTGTGTGTGTGTGTGTGTGTGTGTGTGTATACAGTATATACATTTGAATGACAAAAAACAAACAATAAAAAAAATGTTGCATGGCACGAGATTCGATCCGGCGACCTTCAGATTACGAACCCGAGCGCTTACCGCTGCGCCACGACGCTGTAGAAAATAAATAATTGTAGAGAGTAGTTCACCGCAACGGTTTCTTTTAACTGTCGATTTTCTCGACAACGGCTGAGAAGTGCATCTTGGTGCTTTGCCACATTACACCTCTGGCCTTGAGCTTTTATTATGCGCAGTATGAATCGAATCTGAATTTCACAGTTGGTGGCCTCCCGTTGTTAAGTTGAAAACGTTTCATGACAAAAAACATTTTAAGAGGCAAAGATCATAGCAAAATCTATCTCACACGGTTGTGTTGTATAACAGTAAAGAAATATTTATGCGATCTTGGCTTCAGAATTTTTTATCAACTTCATTATTGCCAAGATCGGTGGATGTTTTTTTACCCCTTGAGAGATGTATAACGATGATTAATCCGGTATCAGTTGATGATATGGTATCTTAAGTGAGTCAGAGGATGGATAAACGTTACGCTGAAGTTCACTGCAATTATAATAAGACCTATAAATATAGCTGAAGGTGTAAGTTCAAGAAATGATTCAAATGGCTCTGAGCACTATGGGACTTAACATCTGTGGTCATCAGTCTCCTAGAACTTAGAACTACTTAAACCTAACTAACCTAAGGACATCACACACATCCATGCCCGAAGCAGGATTCGAACCTGCGACCGTAGCGGTCACGCGGTTCCAGACTGAAGCGCCTAGAACCGCACGGCCACACCGGCCAGCGAAGGTGTAAGTAGCACTACTTAAAGATACTCTATATTTTATAAACAGTTGGTCTTGAGCTATACAACACTAGAAATAAGCCGTCCGCGGGGCGCCCTTTGACACTCTCTTGGAGTGTCGAGGCTGTCATCAGCAGCGCCACGAACCGTTTGCACGCCGCGTCCGCCAGCTTCTTCCGGGCACTAATAAGCATAATTTGGACGGTGCGTCAGCGACAGGGCTCCGCAGGGCGCTGCCCGCGCCCCGGTCTGCTGAACCGCGCTAAAAGTTAAACCTTTTAGCTGCGCAGTAATTACTCCGGACTCTGGAAAGTTTCAAAGAGCAATGCCCTGAGGAAGTTTATTGCTAATTTACAATGTGCTCGTTCGTCCGGGGGCAAGTTCCGCCGACGGAACGACGCACTCTGCGCCAGTAATCGCCGCCATTAGGCGCCGCGCGCTGGACGGGGCCAAGTTGGGCCGCCACCAGCACCACCACCACCACCACCACCGGCTGCCACTACCACCACCACCGCCGCCGCCACCATCCCCACTTTGCATCCGGGGACGCCGCAGCCGCCCTAAAAGGCTGCCAGCCCAGTGTCTCGCACTGGCGCGCCTGCCCGCTGCGGCGTCTGCCTCTCGTTCCGCCGTCTTGCGAATAATAATGGACCGCCTCAGACAAGTCAGAGCTAGGGTGTGTATTCTAGAGGGTCTTGGAGTCACAACTCCCCTCACCCCAACATGAACCCCGATTATGTGGCTGTACTAAGAGTGTTCAATAAGTGGTGCAACAAATTTCTTTCTAGGCATATTTCGGTTGAAAAAAAATGCAGAATTTGCTGTGGGACATCTTGGAATATTTCAGCTTCTGCCCCTACTATTTCATGAAGTTGCGTCAGTCGATGAACCCAAACGTAGTCTTCAAAATGGAGTCTGTAATCGCGGTGCGTTAAAAGCAGAAAGCTGCCGTGGAGTTTCTTTTCGAGGGAATGCAGAGCATTGCAGAAATGAATAGTCTACCGCGAACTAGATGTAAACATATGCATGGTGCGTCGTTGGGTGAAGGGTCTATCGTCGTCGCAACAAGGTGGAACGAACCTGTCCAATCTCCCGGGTACTTGTTGGCAGCACACAGCTGACTCCTGCTACGTTTGAACGTGCCGACACTCTCCTTCGAGGTGAACAACGGATCACAATCAAACTCCTTGCCACCTAACTGGATATCTGTGCTGGTAGTGGTGATACATTCATCCACCAGTTGGGGTAGTCAAAGTTGTTTGCCCACTGGGCTCCTCGTTGCCTAACAGAAGACCATACAGAGCAACGGAGGACCATCTATATGGAATTTCTTGCGTGTCGTGAAGCTGATCGTGACAATTTTTTCTCGAACATCATCATAGGCGATGAAATTTGGGGCTATCACTTCGGAATGGAAAAGGAAGGGCAGTCTATGGAGAAGGGAAGCCTCGCCCTCAGCCGGTAAAATCATGCGGAGACCTTCGGCGACTCTGGTGGAGTTATTCTCCTGGATGTTCTCATTCATGGTGCGACGCTTAACTGTGAAGTGTATTGTGTACCCTCAGGAAACTGAAGAAATGACTTGAACTTGTCCGTCGCCACAAACGATCTTCTCCTTCTCCGTGACAATGCAAGAGACCTCACACAAGGCTTCTCCCTCATTGACCTCACAACCTGGATCTCGCACCTTCCGACTTCCATCTGTTTGGCTAAATGAAGAGTACACTCCGTGGTAAGCATTACGTGGATCATGAGGAGGTTACTGATGAAGTAAAACGTTCGCCCTAACGTCGACCAGTAGCGTGGTTCTTGAGAGCATATAGGCCCTCGCAGTAGGTGGCTTAAGGCAGTCGCATTGAACGGAGGTTATGTTGAAAAATAGGATTGTGTAGCCAAAAGAATAGAGACTAATGTGGTGTACTGGAATCCTTAATAAAACGAACCAACTTTCAAAATTGTGGTGCATTGACTTATTGAACGCCCCCCCCCCCCCTCCCCCTGTATTTTTAAGCAAATTAATTACCGTGTTTTTCAGCTAACTTCCGGAGTGTAAAGTGGCAGGAATACGAGGTCTTTTTTCCTTTTCGCTTTTCCCGTATCGGCCAGGGAGCCAGCATTGTTATTGAGCCAACTTGTATAGCTGGGTGATGAATTTTGCCGCTCACGAAGAGGCGGGAAAGTAAACTCAACACCGCGCGCACCTGTCCAAGTGTTTCCTGGTCCGCGCGCTTGCTAGTGTTTGCTTGTTCTCAGTTCTGGAACAGCAGATCGTGTTTGCGCGGACTGCGTATGCCATCTGCGACATGGGTTCAAAAATGGTTCTACTGACTCTGAGCACTATGTGAGGTCATCAGTCCCCTAGACCATAGAAATACTTAAACATAACTAACCTAAGGATATCACACACATCCATGCCCGAGGCAGGATTCGAACCTGCGACCGTAGCGGTCGCTCGGTTCCAGACTGTAGCGCCTAGAACCACTCGGCCACCCCGGCCAGCATGTGACATGGGGTGATGGCTTTGGTCACACAGGGTGGAATCTACCCTAATCATCTTTGTTTGTGGCGCGGCCATTCGACAAAAGTCTACAGGTGAGCGGGCTTCAAGTCCTTAGCAGCCAATTCCAGAGGAATGCGCGCTGGTGTTCGGCGCGCAGTGAGGCGAGTAACGAAGGGCATTTATCTGCAGCGAATTCCTTACAGGAACACCGCCAATATAGTTGGAGGCTACTGAATCAGGTGAGCTTCAACTTCGTTATGACTCCTACAAATAACCTTATAGGTCGGGCAACCACTACTGAAAAACATGTACATAATTTTAAAAACAGTCAAACAATCTAAAATCAGAGACTGTAAAATAGTCTATATTAAACTGAGTCAGAGCCCAAATACACAATAATTGTTTATTGTTTTTCACTGAATGACGACCGATGTCATTTCCTAGAGGAATATTTTCTGGTGATATCTGCATATACGAGGATTTGAACTTTAATAATAGTAATTCTTTATTTATAGCTCGTACAAAATAGATACGTGTTTCCAAGTTTTACTGACCTTCAGAGTAGTCACCACCATAATATAAAACTCGTTTCTAGCGATGTGGAAGCCGTAGGGTACTCTTACCAGTGCCATTTGTGTTGACAGTTCGAGCGGCGCGGTCTATTACCCGACGAATTTGTAGCTGTTCTGAAGCGAATGCTGTGAAGTGTTTCCTTCAGTTTAGAAATCTATTTGAACTCAGGGTAGTGCAGTAGGTGGTATAGCACTTATTAGCCCCATCAGTCACAAAAATAAGAGATTTCATTGTACGTGCTTGAGTATTGTCCTGCAAAATGACGGTCAGGTCCTGCAGAAAGTGCCATCACTTCTGCCTCTATGCTGTTCATTTTTGGAACACGACCTACGACCAGCTTAGAGACATAACTGATGACACTTTCTGCAGGACCCTACCGGTTGCCGCAGGAAAATGCTCAAGCACGTACAGTGCAAGCTATTACTGCTTTGTTTGGCTGATGGGGTGCTAAGTGCTATACCACCTACTGCACTACCCTGACGTAATACCTCGTGAGCTTAGCTCGATATCTAAACTGAAGGAAACACATCACGGCATTCGCTTTAGAACTACTACAAAATTCGTCGGGCAATAGACAGCGGCGCTCTAACTGTCAACACAATTGCTAAGAGTACCTTACGACTACCACATCGCTTTCAACGGGTTATACACAATGATGGTGACTACTCCGAAGGTCATTAAAACTTTGAAACACGTATCTATTTTGTACGAGCTATAGATAAATAGTTGACACTATTCAAGTTCCAACTCTCGTGGATGAAACTACACGAGCAAAAGCTCTCATAGTCAGCATAATCAACATAACCTGAAGAAGAAAGTAGACGGTAAAGTATGTACTCACAAAACTAATACTTTATGTGCCACGATTTCCAAGGTGCAAGTGCGCATAAAAACATGCCACTCCTCGGTAAAACTCTGGATGAAACGGCTGATGGGGATCACATCCGATCCTGCGTGATCACTAATATATCTCCAAAACACTGTGAAAAGGCGATGCCGGACAGAACATAACAATCCACGTATTATCAGATGAAACCTATAAGCGCAAAACATTGCAGAATGAATGTAATGAACACTGAAACCCAGCTCGCATACTCGGTAGAGTATAAAAGAGAAGAAACCTACAATCGTCAAAATCCGCGGAGGAAACAAAGATTTAAAATAAAGCAATGCTTGGGAGTCGTCAACATACTAAAATATGTTGGCAGGCGTCAAATAGAACAGCACGTTACAGCGGAAGCCTCACACTAAATACTGTGAAGCTGAGTACGCGCCATCCCACAGCGGGTTGCAGATAGCGACATGTAGCGGTTGAAACCAAATTTAAAAGGACACAAGAGAGGACCTTGGAAATCACAGTAACAGAGTGGATCTGAATGTTCAATAGTATTCCAGCACAAGAGACAATTAATATTAACAATTACACCTATGAGAAGTATGACACACTTAAAATTGCATACAGTTAAGGAAACTGAACTATCTGGCCACAACCACAACAGGATGACAGAACCCGACTTAAGTCTTAGTCCTTGATTGGAAAGTATATTAAACCGATAAAAATGTAAAAAAAAAACATTTATAAAAGGTATAAAAAACAAAATACGAGAATAGTGCGATGTAATGATAGACCAAGGTATCGTAAAAATTGCGTCTTATCATTTTTATACAGTCTAAATTAACATTCTGCAATGTTTTGTTCTAATAGGTTTCATACTATAATACGTGTATTGCCATGTGATGTATTACTCAGCATGCATTTTTCGCATTGGTTGCCCATCTACAGCTTCATCCAGGGTTTTACGGAGGAGTGACATGTTTTTATGCGCACTTGCACCTCGGAAGTCATGACACATAAAGTATTAGTTTTGGGAATACATCGCTTTACTATTTAATTCTGTAGTTTATGCGGCTATTAGCGCTTTTACTCGTGTAGTTTCAAATGGTTCAAATGGCTCTGACCACCACTGGACTTAACTTCTGAGGTCATCAGTCCCCTAGAACTTAGAACTACTTAAACCTAACTAGCCTGAGGACATCACACATATCCATGTCCGAGGCAGGATTCGAACCTGCGACCGTAGCAGTCGCGCGGTTCCAGACTGTAGCGCCTAGAACAGCTCGGCCACTCCGGCCGGCTCATGTAGTTTCACCTATATGCATATATGACCTGAAGATATACCTCCAGGGTATGAAACTAGTCGTCATACAGTGGAAACCCAATAAACAGCTATTGTGGATTTCGATTTTGATTCAGTTCAATGTAGACTATCTTACCATCTCTGATTTCAAAATATTTGATTGTACTAACGTCGCCTGGGTATTCATTTTGCCGATTTTCTATTAGAAAATTATGTTAGCTGGTTGCAGCTGCTTCGTGTTTCTACAACTCGATTTTGTAAACGTCCCAAGACAACACCTCTTCAAAGCACTATAGACGCCTTTTGATCTCTTCTACAGCCGTTCGCACTTCAAAGCTGAAAGCAGTCGGAAGCGTTACCAAGTGTCAATGACTTCCTTAAGTTGACTCAATTGTAGGAGTGTCTTACTAGTAAAAACTTTATACATGTTGCGGCATTTTTTCACGCATCTCGGTGTTCACATCTCTTGAAACATGTTTCGGACAACTATATACTTCTGTAGCCACATTTATCTGCCTAAGTGAATACTGTCTGCGAAATATGTTACGACGGAGACAGTGGCAAAGAAGTGCTAAATCTAAATGTCGTACATGATGTGGCTGTTGTCAAGGTATCTCAGTGTTTACGATGTCATACTTCATGACTTATACATGCTACCATGGTATAATTTTGTAGGCGCATTTAGATCCACTTGTGGATATTATTTGCGAAGTTTATTGCGAATGGAGTTAGTAGCACTGAAGTAATAAATTTAAACGTCAGGCATGACATGGCACTTTTTTACAAATCTCGTTGTTTATGACTTCATATCACCTGAACTATGATGGGTAGGCGGTTCTTACACCAACAACGATTGTTACCCCACAGTAAGGGATATGTGTACCAAATTTTGGTTGATTTTTATTTTTTTTTTATTTTTTTTACAAGGCAAACTTTGTGCTGAGTATTGTTTAGGCTGTATTTTCAGCACGAATTTTGATTTTCATTTCTAATCCGTCGTTTATATATCACTTTGTGTATTCAGTGATGTTGCTTGTTCAGACTCTACCCTCTTATTTTGTAGTAAATTTCTTTGCTATGGTGGGTTGTTTTTGTAACTGAGTTGTTAAGTAATACGATCATGACCACGCTATAGGATCGGCGCGCTTACTACCGAAATCGAGACTGTTATCAGTAATTGAAATTTTTCCTCGAATTCCTTATTTTTTTTAAAAAAAAAGAAACTGGCAAGAGGTAATTATCAGGCTGACAAGACGCTCTACTGACGACATATCTGACACTCTGGGACTGTTGAAAAGACCCAAGTTGGAATCGTCATTCCAAAAGACATTCAGTAAGTTAAGGAACAAAGACAAATTATTTAATGAAAAGTCGTTCCCATCATTTCTTGTTCTAACCATCCTAGCACAGCCTGAGTTTTGCTTTAAGTAATCCATCTGAGTGGCAAGCAGTTTATTATTATTATTTCTTTTGCTAATGTCCCATGCTACTGCTCCGTAATGAACTACAATCTCGACAATAGTGTTTTACATTTTCTTCTTCGTTGTACTTCTTACCTTTTTCGCCACGGAAAAGGGTTCATTGCCCATTTTAGACCTCCTCCTTTTTTAATCCTATTAAAGATTTCATCATTGCTTGAATCCTCGTTATTAAATAATACAGTCCCTTTCCCCCCACGATGTCTTTTTCATACCTACAATCACTTCTCCATCTACCTTCAAATAATTTGATTTTTCCGTTCCAACAGCCAATTTACCACACTTCTTTGTGTTCATCTCGGGCCAACTTTATGTTTTCTTCTCATGTAGCTCTCCATCTTCTGCTGGTACAGTTTAGTCACCTGCAAAATATTTTCTGTCCTCTACTGTCAGTCACAAAACCTGCCATTTTCTATGTAAGTGTGCTATTTCGCTAATATATACAGCTTAACGAGGGTCAGTGACAGCCCACACCCAAGCCACACGTCCTTATTCACATCGAATTCCTCTGTCCAACTATTCCCAATCGTTACTCTACCTTTGTTATTTTCAAATAATTTCATAAAAGATATTAACAATCTTTGATGCAATTCTACCTCTTTTAACATTTCCCATAATTTGTTGGTGAACACATAATCTTTGCTTCTAGTAAGTCAATGAAAGCAATTTGGGCCTCCAGTCCAATATTTGTTTGTTTTTCACATATTAGAATCATTGTGTAGATTCTATCCATTATCTTCCCGCTCGGAATCCTGCTTACTCTTCATTCTAGTGACTTGTTCCTCTCGCTAACAGATCTTTCAGTACCTTCGAATACCGTCTTCTTACGGAAAGGATCACTGCCAATCCCCTATAATTATTTGGGTAGCTACGGAACCCTTTCTTTTGTAACATGATTTACATTACGATGGAATGTCTTCTCCATGTTACACTCTTTTAAACAGCCTTCGTAGAATCTCCAAAAATTTCGGTGGACCATATTGTAATAGATATATCAATCTATATCCTGGTGCCTTCATCGTCAAGTCGTATTCATTTGATTGTTCTCAATGCCACAGCACTAGGAACCCCACAAATCATTCTTTCCGCACCTTCAGATCTTTCTTCCCACCACGCCTTGTTTTCTCCTTTTTAACGGTTCTCTTTTTAAATCTCTATTTAGCGTCTTACATCTGTCTGTACTCTGACGTCTTTCACATTCAGGTACGTCAAATAAGATTCTTTTTCCTTTCGATCATCTGCTATTTCTGCGTCCCAGCGAACTGGTTTCATCTTCTTCTCATATTCTCCAAATCTTTTTTTCGCTGCTTCTGCTATGACCTTCTTTATATACCCGTATTCCTCTTCTTGAGTTCTATGTGCTCCCTTCAATTTGTTTTCCAGCCATTGCTGGTGTACGTACGTGGTACTTTCTTCCGTCAAACTGTCCAAGTTGTTGCTTATGATCTCAGGCTGGTCAGAGTATTGTACCTTCTTCTGTTTGCCACTGCTCCTCAAAGTATAGGGACATAAATTTTACATTTCAACAGATGATGGTCTCTTCCACAGTCACCCCTCTCTTAACTGTGACATCTTGAATTTTAAATTTATCTATTTGCACAAAGACTAGATTATCAGTAACTCATTTCAACCCTCTTGTATGATTAAACCATGTAAATTTATCTTTATCCTTGTGGGGAAACAATGTATTTTTTTGATCGCAGCTCATACTGCTCCATTAAGTCCTACAATTTTCCCTTTCTCATTCTTAAAATCCTCCACATACAGCCCAATAGCCTTGTTAATCCTCTCTTTTCCTATCCTGCTATGAAAATCTCTCGCCCCTTGGGACGGTTTCTATAGTCTCTATAAGCATATGGTCAAAACTCTCTCTTACCTTCAACGGCGAGTCTTCTGTAGTGACTTACACTCCCACTACCACTATATTCACGGATCTAGCTCTCAGGTTGCGCTTTGTCAACCTTTCATTAATTGCTTCCCACGAGCATACAAATTATGTTTACTGTTTGCTTAGAATTATAGATACTCCTGCTCTCGCACTGCTGCTTTGCACACCCCACTAAAATAATGAGCGAACACCAGAAGATATTCACCACCAGGACCCTTCTTTTTCGATTCGGAAAGCACAGATCTGTCAGTGTTTTCCTGCCTTATATCCATTAGATGTTCTTGTTGTTTATTTTGTTTATACTGATCGTATTGAGGAGATCACTGACCTTGAGAGGAAGCACATCCTAACTTACTGTAACATAAATTTTAGTTTTTACTCTTACTTTTATGTGTGGTTTCGAAATGAAACCACTGGACAAGGATGTACATTTTATATAAATGTATTAAACTTCAGACGCGTTTTGCTTGTTATTTATGACTGTGATCTATTTGAGACATTGTGAGTTCATGGAAGCTGCGAGTTGGGGAATTGTATCTGAGAAAAAAATACGAAAGTGCCTTCACGTATATCAAGTGAAATGACGGGTAGTAGAAAACCGCAAATCACAGTGGTTATAAAGTGAATTCATTGATCCCAAATATATCTCCAACTAGTAGTGCATACTTTGAAGAATGATTTGCCCACCCTCTGTAAGCGGCGATTCATCGGTAAACAAAATCTTCTATAGAAATGCAGCATTATTTTACAGTTTTTGTAGATTTCATTTGGCGAACTGTAATCGATCTGAAACTCACTACGATATATGTGGAAGGGCTGCAATGCGTTCGAATTATAACGCTGGATATTTCTTTAGTTCAAAAATGGCTCAAATGGCTCTAATCATTATGAGACTTAAAATCTGAGATCATCGGTACCCTGGACTTACAACCACTTAAACGTAACTAACCTACGGACATTACACACATCCATGCCCGAGGCAGGATTCGAACCTGCGACCGTAGCGGTAGCATGGTTCCGCACTGAAGCACCTAGAACCGCTGCCTCCATTTGGCACATGGATTGTGTGTTAATAATTTAATTTTTATCTGCACTTGATTTTCCCTTTGGGATTCCTTACATCAGTCTCTGAAGACAGAGTGCTTATAGGGTAACTCTGTTGCCCGTCTGTTGGGATAACTGGGAGGTATCAAGTTGCAATTTATGTCAAATATTAAAGTCTATCATTTTAGTGCAAAAAATGTAGCCTTTAAACCTAATGCAATAAAAATATACGTCCATTTATGACACATTTATTGACACTCAAAAACTCAGACCCTATAGGGCACTTGCCGTTGACCTAGTAAGATTTCACAGTACGACAAAAGGAAAAAATTTGAAAACTGTAACTTTGTATTATATCACATACAAAAATATTTTGCAGCCATTTTTGGGCGCCTGTCACTTTATTTCATCTGGTAAGACCCCTTTTTCTCATGAATGGATGGAGATATCAAGTTGAAATTTATGTCAAATTTAGGGTCTACAATCCCTTGAATGTGTAAACCACTTAAGCTTCCGAGTCAGGGCCGTCAAGAGGTACGGCTATTAATGTCACATATCTTTTTACTCACAAGCTCACTCATCAAAGCCTATCTTTGAATTCTCTATATTTGTAATTAATATTGTGCAGAACCCACAGAGAGCTATTGTCCATTTTTTGAATATGTTTTAACGTTATTGATTATTTTTAGAATGTTGGAATATTTGCAAGAAGGTATCGTGAGGACTTGAGACGATTAACTTTCAACATTACTCACACGCTACTCAAATTGTTTGGTGACATGCTCCTTACAGGGCACTCGTTCATAGTTTTTCCAGTGTCGTATTCTCGTACTTTGTGGAATTCTTGATAGCTTCAAAAGTACGTTGTCTCATCGTTACAGCAACAGAGCACACACTGGTGGGCTTCAGCACGCAAACCATACCAGATTTAGGTGTTTGCTTACATTGAGTAGAAGAGGGCACACGTTTGTTGGACCTCTTCAACTGACGGCTGGACAGTTGTTTTCAGGGATTTTATGCTCTTATTGTTCACTTAGGTTCCATACGTGTTATGTCAATCAAGTCTTTTTCAGAGACGCTTCCCAATACTACAGAAAAATATACGTAGTTCTGTTAAAATGATATGTATTGTAATTCAGCAGTTGTAATTGTTAAGAGTTTATTACATACTTCAGAAAATTCACCAGATTGTCCGCTATAATTTTACGAAAACCGCACTTTGATGTGCCGTAATTATACGCTTTACATATATTTCGGAGGCCTGTCTTAAGTGTCTAACCCCGTGTGCCGTACTGAGACAACTCACTGTTACGAGAAATATACTGCCGGAAAAATTAAACTGTACACCTGGGAAAACGTCGATTTTGATCTATTAACGGCATAGCCTCCTTGAGGTTAGTTGATGAACTGATAATACTTGGTTAAGGCGCTCAGTCCGGAACCGCGTGACTGCTACGGTCGCAGGTTCGAATCCTGCCTCGGGCATGGATGTGTAAGATTTCCTTAGGTTAGTTAGGTTTAAGTAGCTCTATGTTCTAGGGGACTGATGACCACAGATGTTAAATCCCATAGTGCTCAGAGCCATTTGAACCATTTTTGATCATAGTTTCAACGTCCGCCAACAGATAGCGTAGTCGCATATGGCCACCATAGCGCCATCTGTGCTACTCTTTAATAGGGAGCGCTCACAGCTAGAAGGCTCGGTGTGGCGCAAACATGTGAAGCAGGTTGGCAACAGTGCCACTGAGATGCACTCGTACCATCTTCAGCCTGCAGGGTGAATTCGAGAGGAACCAAATTGTGGCCGCCAGGGATGTCGTACTGTAAGGGCAGCAGACGAACATAGTACAGCTATCACACAGCATAGATGAGAGTGCTTGTGATCCTAGATATGTCAAGACGAACAGTTGTGAAGCGGTTATTGGCATTGGGACTAAAAGCGCGCACACTTCTAGTCCATCTTCCAATTATGCCGCAAATCACAGTGGTTATAAAGTGAATTCATTGATCCCAAATATATTTCCAACTAGTAGTGCATACTTTGAAGAATGACTTGCCCACCCTCTGTAAGCGGCGCTTCATCGGTAAAAAAAATCTTCTATAGAAATGCCGCATTATTTTACAGTTTTTATAGATTTCATTTGGCGAACTGTAATCGATTTGAAACTCACTACGACCTAGCTGTTCATGGAGGTATATGTGGAAGGGCTGCAATACGTCCGAATTATAACGCTGGACATTCCTTTAGTTCAAAAATGGCTAAAATGGCTCTAATCACTATGAGACTTAAAATCTGAGATCATCGGTCCCCTGGACTTACAACTACTTAAACGTAACTAACCTACGGACATTACACACATCCATGCCCGAGGCAGGATTCGAACCTGCGACCGTAGCAGCAACATGGTTCCGCACTGAAGCACCTGGAACCGAGTGGTGCCATCAGAGGATAAAGAACAAGATCGAAAGGAGCACCGTAGTCTTCAGCGATGAAAGCAGATTCTTCCTGTGGGTGTCTGTGGACGTAGACCTGGAGAGTGCTGTCCTGCAGAGTGCTCTCATCCAAGACACCACAGGGCTTATGGTGTGAGATGTGATTAGCTACAACTCTTGTTCACCTTTGGTGTTTTGGTGGCTACGCTAAACAGAGCTTGGTGTATCCAGAATGTTTTTAGACCCATTCTTTTGCTGTTCTTGCAGAAGGAATGTAATATGTTGTCCACACACTGCCCTTGAAACAGAATGCGGATACCAAGATGTGCAGCAACATCCATGGCCAGCATGATCTGTGGAGTTGGCTCCACTCTAAGATATGAGGGAAATGATGGGGCGGAAGTGACGTGGTTCGTGGAACTCATGAACCAACGATCTCACAGATCTACGTTGACAGGTCGAGCAGGCGTGGCGTAACGTACACCACGACAGTATTCGCCATCTCTCGACAGGCTGACGCCTCTGGAGGTTACACCAGGTATTAATATGGGTGTTCCAGCATGATGTGAAACCTGGTACCTCAGAACCGCCTGTGCTACTGATCTGTAAATGTACTACTTACACACTGTTGCAGAAATAAATCTTAAGTGAGCTGGAGACCCTTGAGGAGCTGTACGAATTCTTTTCCCAGCAATGTTGTTACTATTCAGAGACAAGGATATAGACTTAATGTTTTTATTGATTGTGTGTATTGCTTTTCTTTTACACATTTTTTGCCCAGTACACTTCTTCATACAACCATTGATGGTACTGCTATATCGTCATACGCATGTGTTCAAGCAATACGTGTGTAGCGACAATAGTGTAAACCAGGCATGAGCTGGTTGGGCTTTAAATAGCGTAGCTCAATGTACTATCACGAACACAGGGATGAAACTCATATAGTGGCTTCCAGAAACACGACCTTGGTTCTCTGTCAGGTCACATCGAGAGCTTCCTTACTGATTGACTTTTAGTTGTCCACGTTTGTTACCGTTTGGTACTTAACATGAGTGTGTTTCATCACATTCTACTTCTGATTGTAACTTCTCGTTTGTATTACACTGTATGAACTGCACTGTGAAAATGTTTACCATATTCTGATTGTGTTCTGCCCAAATCCATGTTATTGGGTCTAGTAAATGATTCCTTATTTGTTAGCCTTGCATATAAAATATAAGCTGCTTTCGTTGCCTGTTGTGCTGTGGACTTATGCGTATTTGTCATTGCTTACCAATCTGTGTGTGTGTGTACTGATCAATTTAAGTAGACTGTAAATAAACACATCAAAGAAAGTTTTGCATCATCACGGTTCCCAGAACTCCTGAAGATAGATGGTGACTGTGGTTCTTATATCACAGACATAGTCTCTTTAACTGTTCAGAGATGCCATTAAACCCACCCAAAGATATAAACAACTGTGCATGAGCAGCGCCAATTAGACGGAGGGGGTCCGACAGCCGAACACTTCCAGTCATTCCACCAAGAAGGAGGTACACGGCTTGTACTGTCTATAGTTCAACCATGCCTATACGGTGAATACCGCCGGACGGCCGCGGTGGTCTCGAGGTTCTAGGCGCTCAGTCCGGAACCGCGCGACTGATACGGTCGCAGGTTCGATTCCTGCCTCGGGCGTGGATGTGTGTGATGTCCTTAGATTATTTAGGTTTAAGTAGTTCTAAGTTCTAGGGGACTGATGACCACAGATGTTAAGTCCCACAGTGCTCAGAGCCATTTGAATACCGCGGTTTGATCCCGTCCGCAATGTCACCTTGTGTCAGGAAGGGCTGTCAACAATGGAACTGTCGAGGTGTCTCGGACTGAACCAAAGCGATGTTGTTCGGAGATGGAGGAGATACAGAGAGACAGGAACTCACGATGACATGCTTGGCTCAGGCCGCCCAAGGGCTACTACTACAGTGGATGACCGCGGCCTCCGGATTATGGCTCGGAGGAATGTTGAATAATGCTTTTCTTGCACCCACAGGACATCGCTTTAATACTCAAACTGTGCGAAATAGGCTGCATCATGCGCAACTTCACTCCAGGCGTCCATGGAAAGGTCCATCTTTGCAAAACCACGACACCATGCAGCGCGGTACAGATGGGCCCAAAAACATGCCGAATGGACCGCTCCGGATTGGCATCACGTTCTCTTCACCGATGAGTGTCGCATATGCCTTCAACCAAACAACAGTCAGAGGTGTGTTTGAAGGAAATCCGGTAATGCTGAACGCCTTAGACACACTGCTCAGCGACTGTAGGAAGGGGAGGTTCCCTGCTCTTTCCCGGTGGCATTATGTGGGGCCGACGTACGCCGCTGGTGGTCATGGAAGGAGCTGTAACGGAGACACGATACGTGAATGCCATCCTCCGACTGATAGCGCAACCACGACAACATATTGGCGAGGAATTCGTCTTCATGGACGAAAATTCGCGGCACCATCTTGCACACCTTGTAAATGACTTCCTTTGACTAGAGTGGCCACCGCGTTCTCCAGTATGAACCCTACCAAACATGCCTCAGATAGATTGAAAATGGCTGTTTATGGACGACGTGACGCACCAACGACTCTCAGGAATGTACGCCGAATTGCCGTTGACGAGTGGGACAATCAGGACTAACAGTGGCTTGGTGAACTTGTGGACAGTATGCCACGACGACTACAGGGATGCATCTGTGCAAGAGGACGTGCTACTGGGTATTAGATGTACTGGTGTGTTCAGCACTCTGAACCACCACCTCTGAAGGTGCTCGTTGTATGGGGGTAGAACATGTAATGTGTGGTTTTCATGAGCAGTTAAATGGGTGGAAATAATGTTTATGTTGATCTCTGTTCCAATTTTCTGTAATGTATCCGGAACCGTAGGAACCGAGGCGATGCAAAACTTTTTTTATGTGTGTATATTGCTTTTATTTTACTTGTTTGAACTCGTCTGCCCTACTTTATAACATTCAATGGAGAACTCAGTATTAGAAGATTTTGACAGAACCGGTCATCTTGTCGCGGAATGGGGGTGTGTTCAGCTTTGAATGGTGTTGCTTCTTGCCACTAAGTGGCAAGCATTTCACAATGGCTTGCTGAGTGTGGTATAGGTGTGCATGAGTAGGCCTATCATGCTTTGCAGTCTTGGTAACTAGAGCATTTTCCTTGCAAATACCAGAAATGCGTCAGTAGTTCCAAAACGTTGTACATGTGTAGGCAGAAGTGACGAATGAAATTTTTTTACACAGGCCACTCTTCGAAATTGGGTCTCCTGCTAAGAGAACAGATGTGCCAACCACTACACCAACATGGCACAATGGCTTTGCACCACTACATGGATTAACTAATGATGCCTTCCTCCTCAAACCAAAGTCCCATGCACGCCTCAGTATAATTGGTATTAACCCTAAACTAGAAGAGCGTTGCAGAGGCACTTCACTTATATTTGAATGACACCTAAGTATCAAAGGAAATGGGTGATCCAGCCTTTCCAGTAGAGTTGGAGAGCCTCTTCAATGTTGTTCGAGTGTAGGAAGAATTCCAAGTAGCGTGTGGCATGAAAGGGAATTTTTACTGAGAAGGGAGGTTTGCTATCATAGTCCATACTGATGCGAAATACCGCTGTGCCAGTATGGAGTAGTGGTTGGCACATCTGCCTAGTGAGAGTGAGACACAGGTTAGAATCCCGGCCTGGGTACAAATTTTTATTCTTTGTTTCACACCGCTTATACACATCATAGATGATTGAGAGTAGAAAAATCTCTTGAACCATATACTTTTATTCGATTAAGGCAGATGCACCTGGATTAGAGGAAGAAACCACCGTTCTGTTTGCTGATGAGGCACTGTTCCAATACAGTAGGAGAGCCTTTGTGTTGTATGCATAGTTCCGCCTAGTCACAACTTTCTGAATAGAGCGCGCCCTGCTAAGCTCAAGGTTGTCCGTCTCCGCACTACGAGATGGCGCTGCTTTAAAGACAGACCAAAATACTGCTTCCGCCGATCCGCATATCAATATGTAACGCAGCCAATGAGATTGGTGCTAATGTAGAACCTCTTCTCCTCGCAGATCACACTCGTGCAGTGATACCTGGACGCTCGAGGTATTGTAATGAGTGTACAGACCTCCAATTAGTCAGTCTGCATTAGTCCGTAGTCAAGTTACAGTCTGCGCCTAATAAGATTATCATATTCCTGTACATAGCCATGAAGAAGAATGTATAGACACTTTGGCAAGTATCAGAGATATATGAGAATAAGATTAACATACCAAGACCAAAGGAACTTCAGATTTTCAATTGTAAATAGCATCCAGAATCAAGTTAAGTAATGTGTATGATTGTTGTTATTTTAATAAATGTGTGTGAAAATTAATCAAGTTCTGTTTAACGTTGGTCACCGTCAATCTGCTACTCTAAGCATGCAAGTGGCATTTCTATCGTCTGACCTAACGGCAGAAGATAAACACGCCACTATAAGACCAGGAGACATATTGCTGACACTCGCCTACTTCGTTAGAGCGACAAGTCAAATATTCTGATGGTGTGTGTACCGAAGGTCTTACAGTACGCACACCACACTTTGCAATGCTGTTCGAGTTTAGGTAGAATACCAAGTACACTGAAATGTGAATCGGAATTTGGATTAACGATGGATTCGTGTTAGATAGCCTGTGCAGCTATACAACGCCACTGTGCCATGTTGGTGTAGTGATTAGCACATCAACCTAGTGAGCAAGATATTTGGTTTCGAATCCTAGAACTAGTACAAATTTTGATTCGTCCCTTCATATATCGTGTATACATTTTATGTATTTGAGACATGAAATGGTCTCTTCAACCACATAGTCTCATTTCAGTTATACAAATGTTTCCTTACTTTATTAACAGGAACCATAAACAGTAAATTTTACCAGAAGTCAATGAAAATTTTTGTATCCTCTATTAAATGCGAGAGCACGAAAAACAGAGAGGAACGAAAATAAAATAGAACGCAAGCAATACACTTACAATGCATTTAAATGGACCAGTTCACAAACGGATTCTTAAGCAGTGATAAATAGCCTTATATCCACAGTACGCCCTGTGACACCAGCTACGGTTTCACATGAAACAAGAATAACCATGGAATTATTTATCGCGCCCAATATTACATATGAGAGCAAAGGTTCAGTAGAATACGAGCAGCATATTTATAATGCAGTTAAAAGACTGCTACACACAAAAGGGCGTCGTAATCAGGAACATAATATCCATTTGAGAACAGTCAATCCGTCATGTTTCTATATGGGGTTTTATAAATAAATACGCTTTACTATCTGAGCATCCATCACGTATAAATGAAAAGTATGCTATCAAAGCAAGAATACAGATTATCGCGCCGTATTTTCCAGAATTCGAAGTTCACTTGGAGGCCACACTGAGAGATACTCTCGGTCTCTGTTTTCGTATCGTAGCATGTGCCTTGCATTTCTGATATTTTGGTGTTTTGTGGTCGCTAGTATATACCGAAAGATGCCCAAAAGAATTTGCGTCGCAATGTCTTGCCATCAGGTTACTGACATTCGGCAATTCGTTAGACACTTCGTGGAACGTTTCTGAGTAGTTTTGTTCAGTTCAGAATATTTTATCGTATTCCTACCAACATCTGCTCGCAACTCTCACCTTCTCTACATAGTTCGTCTTTTGCCTTCTTCATATCTGTAGTATCTCCTGTTTCCTTTGTACCCACAATATCCTTTGCTTTTCGCAAAAGGAGTTTGGTTAAATATTTGCCCATTTTCTTTTATGTCTGTGTAGCATTAATTTTTAATGATGCTGATTTTATTAATTAATTTAGTGTGTTATACCCTCTCAAATTCACAATTTCCCATATGATGAGATTTGAGCTTGTTTCTTTCCAACAATGTATAGGTTTTCTTCGGCGTCTTATGAGTCTTTGAATACATGAAATTTGAAAGTACGTTAGGTCCTTCACACCACGTACATTATCTTTAATACCATTTTCAGTGTTAGCTGCGTTTGAGTTGTCTCAGTAACTATTTTACTTATTTTCTTCTGATATAATGACATGAAGGCTAACACTTCGTTGTTGTCGCAAATTCACTTTTGTCATTTCGGGTGTTGTATCTCAGTGTATTATAACCGCAGGCAAAAAACCGAACCGTTTAATAAGTAGTTCCCTAGGTTTCGCTTAAAAATCCAGCCTCTTCAGAAAACAGCTTTCGTTTATCAGTTCCTATAACTATTAGTAGAAATATTCTACATCCTCTTAACAATGTGATCTCGTTGGTGAAAATGGAATAAAAAGACCATATGACATTTATGGCTGGGAGTTGTCTGGCCGACGAGTTGCAAGTCTTTTCAGTTGACGCCGCATTGAGTTGATGATACTGAAATGCGGATGAGAGCAACGTAACACCGTGTCCCCAAGCACAGGAAATCTCTAACCTGGCTGTGAATTAAGTCCGGGCCGACTGCATGACAGTAAGACGTGCCGACCTCTCAACTAAGAAGGCGGACAACGTTGGTGCTATATTCCTTTGAAAAATAATTTACTTTTCTTTTGTAAAGATAAGTCTTGTTACTCAGTCTCAGACATCACATGCAATGTTATATATTCTTTTCATTTACTACAAAGCCTACACATGAATTCTCTCGCTGCTCACTTCCTCTGTAGAAAAACCTGTGTATTGATTTTTATTATTTCCGGTCGTTCTGAGAACCGAATATATCCTATTCGACATAATATGATTCCCCTTCCAAATCTATCAATACACAATGTGACCGAAAGAGAATATCTGGTCAAACATCCACTTGCTAGGCGTAATGCAGCAACTCGACATGGCATCCCCCCAACAATCCGTTGGAAGTTCCTTGCAGGAATATTGCATCATTTTACCCCTGTCACCGTCCATAATGGCGAAAGTTTTGGAAATTTGTAAATGTCTGGATCAGTAACCGCAGAACCGATTGGCTGTTCACTATTTCCACAAGGAAATTGCGAAAGTGTTGCCGGTGCAGGATGTGGTACGCGAACTGGCCATAAACGTTTGATGGTCAAACGATACCGGTGGCCGAATTATTTGCTCTAACTGTCCATCGATGCTATTCAAACCAGTCTTGAACAGTTGTGGCCTGGTGACATGGCGTGTTGTCATGCATAAAAATACGATCGTTGTTTGGCAACATGAAGTCCATAGATGGCTGTAAACAGTCTCCAGTCAATGATCGGTTCAGTTGGACCAGAGGACCCAGGCCATTCCATGTAAACACAACCCACGCCATTATGGGGCCACTACCAGCCTAGAAAGTGCGTTGTTGACAACTGGGGTCCATAGTTTCGTGCGGTCTGCACCGAATTCGGACCCTACCATCAGCTCTTACCAGATGACACCGGGGCTCATCTGACCACGGTTTTCCAGTCGTCCGGGGTCCTACTGATATGGTTACGAACTTGGGAAAGGCGCTGCAGGCCATGTTATCGAAGGCACTCGCGTCAGTCGTCTGCTGGTCATAACACCAGATTTCATCACACTGACCTAGTGGACACATTCGTTGTACGCCCCACATTCATTTCTGCGTTTATTTCACGTGGTGTTTCTTGTCTGTTAGCAGGGGCAACTCTTCGCAAAGGCCGCTGCTCTCGGTCGTTAACTGATGGCCTTCGGCCACTGCGTTGTCCAAGGTGAGAGGTAATGCCTGAAATTTCATATTCTCGGCGCAATGTTGACACTTTGGATCTCATAATAAAGAATTATCTAACGTTTTCCAAAATGGAATGTTCCATGTGTCTAACTCCAACTACCATTCCACGTTCAGAGTCTCTTAATTTCCGTCGTGCGGCCTTAATCACGTCAAGCACTTTTTCATATAAGTAACTTGAATAAAAATGACAGCTCCGCAAATGCACTTCCCTTTTACGCCTTGCGTACATGATACTACCGCCATTTTTTACATATGCATGACGCTATCTCTCGACTTTCGTCACCTCAGTGTATGCAGTCGTGTATATAGAAGGAAATACAAGCTGCCTGCATCTTCAATTTTTGTGGTTCTTTCGTCCTCAGGTGCGAGTAATGTTACGGTATGTTGACAATTTTCACTTTTGGACGGTCTAATCGGCATCCAGAAAGCTACTGCTGAAAACAAATCTGTGGTAGATGAGCAAACGCACATCAATACAAACTCTCTCCAACACTTAATATAAGAAATGATAAGATAAAAATAGTCCAGTTGTACATGGAACCACATTAAAACAAATACAAATCCTCTCTCTCTCTCTCTCTCTCTCTCTCTCTCTCTCTCTCTCTCTCTCTCTCTGTCTCTCGCTCTCTTACTCTCTCCCTCTGGTCACACACAAATCATAATTATCTCAATATTACACTCAGTAAATGGCAATAACTTTCGACAGTTGGCAGCAGCAACCAAAACATAGCAGAAAAACAAGTGTTCAGTTCCTGATACTATGAAGTCTGAAAAACGGAACTTCAAATGGCAGTTACAAGAAGGAGAACAGCGCCAAAAATGAAATATAAACGCAACATGTAGAACAACATCAACGGGACATGTAAGTAGAATTTTAAATTGTTACTACGTCACAGAAAAGCCAACCACCAGAACTGTTTATAACCCCTATATACATTGAATCAAGATGTAAACTAAATAGAATCAACAAAAACATATACGTATCCCAGACCAATGAAGATGCCTTTGAAAGCATAAAGGAGAAACGGGTATTGCTGAAAAATTTGTCTTCATTCACTTGTGACCAGATGGTCCAGCAGTAAAAATTATCAACGTAACATAGTAAAAAATACAAGTTGTATATGAATTTAAATGTAAAATCTGAATTAACCTACAAAAAATTGCAATGAAGATAATGTTCGTACGTCTGTGGATAAATGTCATTTTGTATCTCGATGTTTTATGCTCTTGATTTCGTTGTTATCTTAGAAATGAAATCATGCTAAAAACAACAGAATCACTTCAGCTATTACGTCTATTACCACGAATTCCAATGTTTGTAATCCCTACCTTAAAAAGTAGAAGTACTTTTCAGGCAGTTTTACGATTTCAGCAGCAATCATACAAATGTCCTGGTGGGGTCACTTAGAGCTTCCGTGATTGAAGCAGAGACTGTAGAATTTGCCACTAATTTTTACAGCGTATCGAGTTTTGTTTCTGTGATGCACTCTCTCCATTTACTGCTAAAAAATAAAGAAAGACAAATACTAACAAAATCTGAGTGACAGGATTTAACAGTGAATTCCATGAAGTATTATTTTAATTAATGCTTCAGGCACTTACGCCTTAACTGCTAACTGCATCCAGCGCGGACGTATGAGCTCTTTGTTCTATCAGAACTTTTCAACGTATAACGACATTAGTTTCCTGGAGCAGCAGACGTCACGTTTCCACTGAAATTCACTAGAATAACAGAATTAAATTACCACATGTAGTTCGCGCCATCTACTGCGGTTGATGAGCCCCGTTGTAAACAGTACAAAATGTAATATACGTCTCTAATTTGCAAAGATTGTCTACGACTACCGCTGTCTAATCTGTGACTAGGCTAAGAACGCATCGTATTTCATTAAACTGACTCAAAGGTTTTGGATAGTGACTAGACACGAAATTTGAACGCAGATGGCTCTAAGCACTATGGGACTTAACATTTGAGGTCATCAATCGCCTCGACTTAGAGCTACTTAAACCTAACTAACCTAAGTATGTTACACACATCCATGTCCGAGGCAGGGTTCAAACCTGCGACCGTAGCAGCCGCGCTGTTCCGGACTGAAGCGCCTAGAACCGCCCGACCACGGAGGCCGGCGAGGTAACGTAGAAACTACAAGGTTCAATGAGTAATTATTTAACTGGATAATATGAGAAACATGTGTTATGCGACTTCTGTGTAAATGGTACAGCGAAAAAGGTCGAAGAGCAGAAACGTAACAGATGTGACGGGCATGATGGTTAGTCCCTAAGAGCAAATAACTTGACGTCACATGTTTCGTATCGCAGTTTCCCCAAGAAGGTACGACATCACGGAACTTTGTGCGCTATAGTAATAGGGGACGTGTAGTGCTTCTTTCTGCTGCCGCTGCGATGGAATGGTACAGCAAAAATATCGTGCTTAGGGTCGTCGAAGATATCAGCTAATTACAGCATGAAACAAATAGAAAAAACACACATTAGCACACACATACAAGCTAGTACTCTCATTAGGTTGCCACTGAATTGCCCCCTTTGTTTATTGATTGTATAGCCACTGAATTGCTATTTATTTATTTAATGGGATAATAATAATTTTTAAAAGGTGGCAATTTTATTTAAGCATTGATTTTACTCTTTCGATTGTTGCGAGTCAGCGATAGTGCAATGCTACTCGCTTTGGAAAATACACATTTTATAAGAATTATTTGGTCCAGGAAACACTTTTGCGATCGCGGTTGCGATTTAGACGCTATTCGCGTAACTGTACTGATTGAAAGTTATCGTTTCCGAAAGACGCAGGTTCGATTAAAGCTGTGTGCACTTTTGCGCATATAATGAAAATATTCATAATACGTCGCGTGACAAAAAGAAACATGCGAATCACAACCGTGATCAAACGAAGAAAATATATGATAACATAAATGTTCTTCGCTGTTATTCAGGAGAGGCTCACATTAGATCTTGCAATTTTTAGTTATAGGAAATGACTAGACGTTACACTTGGGAGATATTTGTTTTGAATAACTTGTATTTACCTTCTCTCTCTCTCCTTTTTGCACACTTTATACCTTCACATCGATTAAGGAACTTTTGCTTTCTACCGACCAGTACAAGAACAAAATTCAGACTCAACAAAAGTCTTACATCGAATTATTACATGTTTAAACCTTAATAAACATATGTAGTTTCGTAGTACAAACAAAGATAATTCATTCCGTGCACAGAAAGTTTTTGATACACTGAGCACAAAAATGAAAATAATAAAATTATAATTACATTTTTAATATCATTAATAGTTCATTAAATGATGAAAATAGGGTTTGACATCGTCGTAATATTAATTTTCATCGTTGTAGCACTACAGACGTAACATAAATATGTAGCAAGGAACGCACAAATAGTATAAATGCATGTGGATTTTGGAAGAAACGTGGTGCTAGAAATCCAGTTACAGCACTCCAGCAGTATTAACCTATCCAGATATCCGTGACTCTGTTATGGGATTGATCTATCGAGTACTCACGAAACCACCATTTCTTTCAGTTCTCGGTCTAATAATATTTCCAACACTTTGCTGATATCCGCACACGTAACAATTTCCTCTTGTCAAAGCGATAATTGAGTAATCTAGTCTCTCCATCACGTTAATGTGACGATCTGTCAAAAGTCTGAATAACCACCTTTTGCAACACGTATCGCTGTGACACGTTCAGGAAGACAGAGTGACGTCAGGAAGTACCAAAAGCAATGCGTTGCCTCCAGTGCCGTCACCAGCTAGGTTAGGTTCCTCTGTCGAGAATCCATGGCGCAAAGAGCCCGATCGAAGTGGCCTCACTTATTCTTGATTGGGTTTAAATCTTGTTAGAGTGGTGGCCAGTGAAGTACGGTCAACTTATTCTCGTTCTCTACGAACCATGCACGTGCACTGAGAACTGTGTGACATGTTGCCTTGCCCTGCTGGTTGATGGTATCGTGCCGAGAAAAAACAAATTGCATGTAGGGCGTAAACATGGCCCCCAATAATAGAAAAGTACTTATGTTGATCCTCAGTGCCTTCCTGAATGACGAGATCAGCTAGGGAATCAAACGAAAACACTCCTCAGACAATAACGCTCCGAAGATTGTTGCACGTTGCTTGCTTTCAGTCGTTTCACGTCATACACACCACATGTCATTCATCTGAAAAGGCCTTCTGTCATCATTCAGTCGATATCCAGTTGCGCTTTCGCGTGCAGATTCCAGCCTTCGTCAGCAATGAACAGCAGTCGCAGAACGGTCGTTGAGGAGACAGTGTTGTTAGTCCACTAGTTCGTCTGGGCGGTCAGTTGTTCAACAGTTGCACGTCCATTCGCCCATACACAACTCACTAGCCTTCGTTCACCCCCTTCGTCTATGGCCCGTGGAGCCTCGGCGTCGGTTCTGAACAGTGACATTTTGCCAAGTGCTTTATACTTTAACAAAGGTGGCACGCGAACAGTTTACAGACATACCGTTTTGGAAATGCGACTGAAGCCTGTATAAAGAATGCTAAAACAAGGGTTTAGATCCGATCGTAAGATTTGTTTAGAGTTTTGCTGATAGTTGCAATATAAGACTTGCATGTAAGTAAGTGGATCGAAACAGAATATCCAGACACTCTGGAATGATGATGGCACTGAAACGGAGGTTGACGCACGTAAAGCTGAAATACTAAACACCTTTTTCCAAAACTGTTTTACAGAGGAAGACAGCACTGCAATTCCTTCTCTAAATCATCGCACGAACGAAAAAATGGCTGAAATCGAAAGAAGTGGCCAAGGAATAGAGAAGCAACTGAAATCACTCAACAGAGGAAAGTCCACTGGACCTGACGGGATACCAATTCGATTCTACACAGGGTACGTGACAGAACCTGCCTCGCTTCGAACAGCCGTGTACCGCAAGTCTTTAGAGGAACGGAAGGTTCCAAATGACTGGAAAAAAGCACAGGTAGTCCCAGTTTTCAAGAATGGTCGTCGAGCAGATGCGCAAAACTATAGGCTTATATCTCTGACATCGATCTGTTGAATTTTAGAACGTGTTCTTTGCTCGCTTATCATGTCCTTTCTGGAAACCCAGAATCTGCTCTGTAGGAATTAACATGGATTCCGGAAACAGCGATCTTGTGAGACCCAACTCGCTTTATTTGTTCATGAGACCCAGAAAATATTAGATACAGTCTCCCAGGTAGATACCATTTTCCTTGACTTCCGGAAGGCGTTCGATACAGTTCCGCATTGTCGCCTGAAAAACAAAGTAAGAATCTACGGAATATCAGACAAGCTGTGTGGCTGGATTGAGGAGTTTTTCGCAAACAGAACAAAGCATGTTGTTCTCAATGGAGAGACGTCTACAGACGTTAAAGTAACGTCAGGCGTACCACAGGGGACTGTTATGGGACCGTTGTTTTTCACAATATATATATATGACCTAGTAGATAGTATCGGAAGTTCCATGCGACTTTTCGCGGATGATGCTGTAGTATACAGAGAAAATGTAGTGCATCAACAACGGAGGTGCCTTACAAAACACTCATTTGGCCTACACTTGAGTATTGTACATCAGTGTGGGATCCTTACCAGGTCGGGTGACAGAGGATATAGAGAAGATCCAAAGAATAGCGGTGCGTTTCGCCACAGGGCTATTTGGTAAGCGTGATAGAGTTACGGAGATGTTTAGCAAACTCAAGTGGCAGACTCTGCAAGAGAGGCGCTCTGCATCGCGGTGTAGCTTGCTGGGCAGGTTTAGAGAGGGTGCGTTTCTGGATGAGGTATCGAATAATTGCGTCCCCCTACTTATACCTCCCGAGGAGATCACAAATGTAAAATTAGAGAGATTCGAACGCGCACGGAGGCTTTCCTGCAGTCGTTCTTCCCGTGAACCATACGCGAGTGGAACAGGAAAGGGAGTTAATGACAGTGGTACGTAAAGTGCCCAGCGCCACACACCGTAGGGTGGCTTACGGAGTATAAATGTAGATGTTGATGTAGACCATTGCCACCAACCTCCTTTAAAAAGGTTGGCAAAATCTTATATAGCAACATGTTTTTTCCATCGAACAAACACAACACCAAATTTTAGGGACATATCAGCAGGATGAATAAAAGCAGGCTCACAAGACAAATCTTTGAGATAGTAAACAACAGCAAATACAAGACAAAGTGGATCACTGAAGCAGAAGAAGACATTAAAGAACTGGGGATCACACAAGACAGCATAAACCATAGAGAACAGTTCAGAAAGAACGGGAAGAAGATGGTCAGAAGAACGTAAGAGAGACCACAGTGAACGTATGAAGAGAATTTGGGAAGAACGAAGAAAGAATAAGAAATCATGACTAAAGTTCAATAGCTCTCTCAAAAGGGAATAGACGAAAATATGTGTGTGTGTGTGTGTGTGTGTGTGTATGTGTGTGTGTGTGTGTGTGTGTATGTGTGTGTGTGTGTGTGTGTGCGCGCGCAGTGTCTGTACTTGTTAAATGTGTGAATGTATCACTAGCCTTCCATATTTTTCAAACGGAATGAAAGCGATGGGTAACTATGTCACCAACAACAAAGTAGCAAACAGATTTCTCGCAAAGATTTATGCAATTTTCTTCTGAGACAACAACTCACATCACTTGATTTCTACGTGGAATACCTTAGTGGACGGTAGGTACTTCGTGAAAGGCGACATATTCTATTCTAAATGCTGAGATGCACTAATTTATTTGCATTTTTTGTAAATTACATTTAAGACGTCTCACTGTAATATGGCCTTTCTTCAAACACTTCGACAGTACGAAATAAAAACTACTATTTCTCAGTCATTTTATGATACTGCAAAGCATTCTAGTGTTCCGTAGAGCTATACTTGCTGCCAGAACTATTACCCTTCCTACAGATCATTGTTCTTCTTCCTCCTCTTCAGCCTTCTCCCTTACCTGTGGCCTGCCTCCCCATCCCCTTCCCATCCCGCTTTTAACTCCTGGGACAGAACATGTGTACCCCAACTGTCTGCGTGTAGTGTTATTCACGTGAAAGTTTACTAAATGTCTGCGAATCGTGTAACTCAAGTGAGATTTGGGTATCAGGTCGGTATTCAGCTAGTGGGATGTAGCAGATCCCCTAAAAACTTCACCCAGGCTTGCTGACAAACCAACCCTCGTTGTTAATCTGGAGGACGTGTTGGACGCGGGGCTGGAGCACCTCCCCCTCCCTAAAGCTGCGCTTTAAGACGCATGGTTATCCGGACAGCTTACCTGCTTGTTTTATATACTGAGTTTCATTCCTAGGTATTACAAAACAAGATTAATTTTTGCCTCCATTCCACTTTCAATGGCGAAAACGTCGCACGTCCCTATAATCCTGCGATTTTCTTTCGTCTTTTTCAACATCAATTTCGTGCTGCATTGACTTTTTGTACGACTGGATGTCTTTCTAGTAACAAAATCGAAAATACCGAATCCTTACGATGTAAGAAGTTGTTAATTTAGAATGAGATTTTCACTCTGCAGCGGAGTGTGCGCTGATATGGAACTTCCTGGCAGATTAAAACTTTTTACTGGACCGGGACTCGAACTCAGCACCTTTGCCTTTCGCGGGCAAGTGCTCTACCAACTTTTTTTTTGTTGACCTTTGCCATTCGCGGGCAATTGCTCTACCGACTTTTTTGTTTTTTTTCTTCCTTTTACTTTTTCTTTTTTTTCTTTTTTATTTTATTTTTATTTTTTTACCTTTCGCGCTCTACCATTTTTTTAATAAGAAAATTTATAAAAACCTCTTGGGCATGAAAATAACACAATACCCTTTGAAAATGGAAAACATAAGAGGTAGCTATATTTCCGCAAATGCCTTCTATTTTTTTTTTTTGTTAACATAAAGGAGCATACAGTCTCACCATCAGCAGCAAACTCTTTTTTTTAGTCTTTTTTGTTTTTGTTTTGGGGGAGCACAGGAGAAAGAAAAAAACAAATAGGCTGCAGATAGAGAGCTATGTGTGAAAGGGATAAACATGTATAAGGAGAAAAAAACTTAGAAGAGGAGGAGAAAAGAGAAGTGAAATAAAATAGGAATCCTTTCCGCGTCATGCTCCACTTTGGCGCGCCATCAGAACAAAATGCATTCTATCATTGACCATTGAAGGGGAACGTGGGATCGTCCAGTCTTGGCTGGCAATGTTAGTTGAGATTCCAGCTTTGAGGCGGGTTGGTGAAAATACTCTGTAAATAGTTCGCGAAAGTGGCCCGATAGTGTCGATGTCGGCGAAGGGTGTGGTGACGTACTTGGAGGCGTGTCCAAAAGTCCGCCGGATCGACGATGTCGTCCCGGAAGAGGTAGTTGACAGCCATGCCACTGATCCATGTGACGGCGTGCCACTTAGCCGGTGGAAAGTAGGTCGTGTCAGGATATATCATCATAGTAGGAGAAACATGATGTGGTGGTACTCGGAGGTAGAAAGCCACAATCTTCTGTACGAGGGTCCAGACATCTGCTGCTGGCCCACACTCAAAATGATGTAAATCTGTATCTTCGACATTGCATTTGAGGCACAGGGGTGAGTCCACCAGTGCGATACGATGCAGTTTCTTTCTTGTAGTATACTTGCCGTTGACGAGAAGGTACCACATAGAGGTGGTGTCAGTGGTGTGATATGGTTGGTGGATCGTTTTCCAAACTGTAGGCCATGAAACCTGAGGTTGACGTGTTTCGGCGGGGTAGATGTCGCGGGTGGTCGTCTTCCTGGTCCTGGGGAGCTCGGTGCATATGTAGCTGTACTCCATAAAGAAACGGCCGATATGTGACATCGGAGGTGGGATGCGCGCCAAAGAGGTCGGTGGTTGTCTCGAAACAGGTGCGAGCTCGGTGGTACCAACTGAGCTACCCAAGCACTACTCACTCCCCGTGGAAGGTAGGAGACGAGGTACTGGCAGAAGTAAAGCTGTCAGGACGTGGCGTGAGTTGTGCTTGGGTAGCTCAGTTGATAGAGCACTTGGCCGCGAAAGGCAAAGGTTCCGAGTTCGAGTCTCGGTCCGGCACACAGTGTTAATTTAATTTACTCATCAGCTATAATATAAACATGAATCCATTTTTATATTGCATTACATTATAATACATTCAACATAGACTTACAGCGAAACAGGAAAAATATCCTAATTGGTTTTTGATTCTTAATATATAAGTACATTCATTTGTTTTCCGTAAGCAACTTTCTATTCTAATGCATCGCTGAGTCGTTCATCATTAGCCTATGCTTTGAACCCTAAAGTAAGCTGCTCTAATTTCTTGTAAATTGACAAAAGTTACACTTAAATTGTTCTTCTATGGCCCAAACGTGAATTCGTCTCAATGAGCTTAAAAGAAATAGAAGAATATAACAACATCCATTCATTATTAAATTAACTAAAACTTCGTTGTATTTAACTCGTAGCAACAGCGTGACTATGCCGAACAACGAGTACATAAATCAGGAAAGTTACCCACGTGTAAAGTCTGCTTAGCAAGCAAAGCGTAACGACGAAGTGAACTTCCTACAGTCTTGGTGCAAATACCGATTCCCAGAGTATCAGTTAAACAAGCACCTACGGGAGGTCTGAGCTATGAAACAACCAGGTGATTCTATCTCTGTCGCTCTATCAGCACAGCGCTGTGTTACTACGACGTATTAGTGGTTGATCTTTCGCGCCACAAATCCGCAGCGTAGTAAAACGGATTACAGTAATGAAGGGTTAACTAGATAATTATGGTTGAATAACTTCCTCGATTACGCTGTTAGAGCTGTAATTAGCGCTTAATGACGTGTGACATGACCAGCGGCACAGCGGGGCCAAAAGTGTGGACGTGGGCCGCTAGAATTTGCGATTTCGCCGTCCACGAAACCCATTATTCACACGAACGCGCCGCAATTTCATTGGCGCTGCTGCTTTGCTTTTGAAGCTATATTTCACGATGACCGTAATTCCCTGCTTTAGCCTATACATCAAACGACGTCTAGTGTCAGAGTAAATATCTCGGTTTTTGCTGGTACAATGCCTGGGGGTGCCTGTACTCTGTCTGTGGTCCCAAGGGGCTGTGCGTTATCTCGGTCCTTTGTGAAATGTGGTTTGCTTGCGCACGCTTTTTATGACTAGGTATTTTGTTGCGTGCAGAATCTGCGTCTGTACAGATTTGTGTATCTCATTAGTGATAAAACAGATTACGTTGTAAGCACTATCCAACTGACGCTCTTTGCAGTGGCAAATCATATACACGAATATGTTCAGTATACCCCCAATATTACGCCTGTAGCTAATATGTCGTGACAACGAAAATTGTTAACAGACAAGAAATCTAATCTGATGGCTGGTAATCGTGTAAGGAGAATAGATGTACATACTAAGTTTGCGAAACTTCGGAATATTTTTACTGAAGGTATAAAAGACATGGATGAACTGCAGAAGCAAATGCACAGCTGAAATACCACAAAATTAAAGACAAGAGTAATGAAGTATAACATAAGTGTAAGTAAAGACGAAAACGACGTGAAATAACGTGAACAGACGCGAGAAACTAGGCTTAGAAGTGCTAATACCTACTAGAAAAGAGGAAAGAATTAAGTTTCCTACTAAACGTGAGTCTAGAAGGTCATCGAAGGAACAGAGTCATCAGAAACACTTCGACACAAGCAATGAATTACTCTGAGAAAAGGGCCTTACCAAAAATAGATTCAGTAATTTCAGTAACATGTTTGAACCACTGATGTATTTGTAAACGAACGAAGAACAAGAAGAAAAGGGAAGTATCTGAAATGCGAAGAACGCTGAAAATCAGGGGAAAGACTATAAAATGAAGAGAAAGAATGGAAAGAAGAGAATACTATAAGTAAAAATTCCCCAAGAAAATAAGTGCTACAATGATAAAACTTCGTCGTATCACAAAAGTAGTAGGAACTTCAGTAGTAGTAAAACACGAAATTCATTACTACTCATAAAAATTTAGTCACCTGTTTTCGAATGGTATAAGGAATTTAGAAAGCCGATAGAAGAATACATGGTTTTGAATACTATTTTAGTGCTACACTTGCCTTATGGAATACTTAGTATGGCTCATGTCTACAAATTTGGGGTGAGGCTGCAACTCATTTTTGAAGAGTGATGATGCAGCTAATAATACGTCATCATAACTAGAAGCCTGCAATGGAAACAAATCTTTAAACTGAGTGGCTCTACTGGTTAGAAGTACATAAAATCTGATGTATGAAACGATGTAAAATGAAATGCTATAGTCGTCACATTTTAAGACTGTTGAAGCGTGAATATCTTTATGAGTATCTTCATCGTACTATTGACCAATTCAAAACTTATTTAATCAGTACGGAGGTATTCTTGGGGGGGGGGGGGGGAGTGGGGAAGGGGGAGAGGTTGTACACTCTTCAGCTCCCTCTAGCACCGTGGACATTTTTCCCTGATGTCTTAAAAGATGTGCTGTAACCAAGCTCATTCGTTGCCGTATGTTCCTTTCCTCGTTGATACTGCGGAGGTACTTCTGTCTCCTTATGTTGCCAGTGTGCCTAATTTTCAACATCCATCTATAGATTCGCACCTGAAACTCTTCGATTCTCTCATTTTCCAGTTTTCTGCCGTGTTCCAGACGTATGTCCTCAGGAAATTGTTCCTCAAACTGAGGTGTATATTTGAGTATGAGAGACTTCTTTTGGCCAGTTAAGCCTTCTCTGTCGTTGCATGATCTACTTTTTATGTCCTCCTTGCATCCTCCGTCTTGCGTTATTTTGCTTCCAAGGTACTGTGATTCCTTAACTTTGTCTACTTCTTGTGATGTTAAGTTTATGACTATCTCGTTTATGCTACGCCGCCTAACCACTGTCTTTCCTTGATTTACTCCCAGTCCAGAAAGTATGCTCACTATTGGCTTCCAATGAGGACAACAATGTCACCAGCTAATCCTATCGTTAACTTCCTCTCACTATTGCTTTTAATCCCACTCCTGAACTTTTCATTTATTATCGTCATTGTTTCATCGTTGGATCGATTGAACTGTAGGGGCTAAAACTATTTCCGTCTTATACCCGTTTTAGTCGAAGCACTTCTTGATCATTTTCTATTGTTCTGTCTTGGTTTCTTTACATGTTGTATAACAACCGTATTCCCCTGCAGCTTACTCATATAGAGACTGCTATATGATGTGGAGTGGGTCCCACGACTGCATTGAGAGGAATGGTTTCTGACAAGGCCTCATAAACAGTCCTTTCTTGTGAAGATGTTCTGTCAGTGGCTCTAAGTCTTCCCGCTATCGACAGATAATAATGCAGCGGTCCAGTAATTGTTGAGATGAGCGTGAGGCTAAAATCTGATCTTTTCCCTATTCTTAACCATCTGTAACATTTGTGTCTTACTGACACATTTTGTATTTATAGGAAATATAATTGCTGATCTCTAACCCTAGTCCAGGACGTATTAAAGAGCTGGAACATTCTCTGCTTTTGGAATTTTATAAAGTGGAACTTAACAACAAATGCACATGCATTGGTAATCAACAGGATGCAGATTTACCTCAACAGAAGTTATACATCGCTGAATGGTTTGCTCATAGATGTGACACAAGTTATGGGTTTTTCTTCCTCTCTCTGACTACTGCCAGACAACTCAGATGCAAATAGTCACACTCCAAACATACCTTAGATACTTCTAACAATCATCGTCAGATCTGAAAATAAAATAAAAACACCTCGACAAGCAGATAATAGTGGTTGCCAAAACATAAAAATCTAAATTCTTTGAAAAGAGCAAGAGCAACGGTGATACATACAGTAACATAGTAGTTTCGGGAAATCGGTTTAACGTCTGGCTTTTGCATTAGGGAACCTGTTTAAGCAAAAACATGATATCAATACATCAAGTTGTAAATTTAGTTCATAGGATGTGTGTAAGATTAAATGCAGCAGTTGTGGAAGCAGTATGTAGGTCAAACTGGTAGAACTTCTAAGAAACTATTTAAAAAATTTATATGACTACAAAGTGATCGGTAATACCAATAGAGACACATCTTGAAGTTCTGGGTTCTATCCTTTTAAGAAATAGTCAAAAGAATACACCTATAATTGAATTTACAGTTCATTTTCAATCGAACGATTATTGTAATAAAAGGCAGGGGTAACTATAGTTGATATGTGGTTTTACATTACTACTGGAGACCATCGGTTCACATTAAAAGTGATTTAAAGTGAAATTATAATAGAGGCATGATGGCTTTCATCTAGTCAAAGTAGATTAGCATTTTTATGTATGTGGTATTGAAAAATATTTGTAGCCAAAAGTAAAGTTACTCTGGCATTAATCTGAGACGCAATCGTTTGCAGAATAATAAATAAAGAATGATAATCAGTTTTTGTTACATTTAGGCACTTGTCAAAAGTATAGCATTATCATGAGTTACGTAACACAGAGCACTTTGAAAGGTACCTCTTATTTTCAGGCAAGAGCGCATTTCACTTTATTTTCAGTTCTGCTATTTCATATATAGTCAGTAACAAAAGGGAGAGTACGTTATTATCTGTATGAAATAAAAGACACTACTGTAAATATATGTTTATATGAAAATAAATGTTAATACTAACTGCACAACTAACTGATAGTTAATCCAGTCGCCACCATTATCGATTATAGCTTGGCATCTTAGTTCTTGTGGTCTGACACACTTCGCAATGAATTTTAGCAGCTGCTCCATATGAAATCTTTGGTCCGTTTGGATGAATTAGGAGGAACACTGCCTCACGATGCTTCAGATATTTTGCAACCGACAAAACAAAACACACAACTTTCACAGTGCTTATCTATACAGTGTGCAAATGGACACTGATTACAAATTCGAGACCATTACCAGAGATGGCGGTGTCGACCTTACATTTACAATTATGGCATACACTTTCTCGTGGAACTGACTGTACCTGAAATGAATGTATCAGTACTGCCATAAGTACGGAATAAGGAGCGAGCAGTAGCTTCCCATGCTGGTTAGCAGAGGCGGTTGGCCATCTGGCACTTTCATAGCCGGTGGGATGAGTTGCCGATGCAGAATTCGCTAGTGAAGTCAGCAAAGATATACATAGGGAAAATATATTTATTCTAGCACGAATCAAGTAACTGTTATTGCTAAACATTTGCTAACAAAATTTGACTTCTGCCACAAACACTTCAGAAGGAGTCTATGGCTCGTAAATACTATCTTTCAGTAACTTTACAATGCTACTAATAAGCAATGGAAAGACGTACAAACTGTACCTATTGTATAATGAAGCTACAGACTGTGCGCAATAGTCGGCAATCGTCCACAGGATGCCATTCTATATAGTCATGCTTTAGACTATGCTCTCGTACCGTTAATAGTTAGCTTATGATCAGAGCGAACAACTTCATTTTGTGATGTTTCTTAAACAACGCTCCGTAACGGCACCCCTTGTAAAAATTATTGGCGCAAAAAAAAAAAGAAATAACTTCTTCCCGTTTCATTACGTAATACGTAAGACATTAGCGTTGCACCCGACGGCACTGCTACTGCTACTGCTCTGCAAGGGGACATAAAACTAAGAGGGTATCTCCATATAAAAGGCAGGAAGATTCCTATGCGGCAGTTCACTAAGTCGGTTCAAGAATGGACTGGCTTCATTATCGCGGAACTCGGGCGTGAAAGCGTGGCCTGTTGTATTGCACGGTCCTTATACCACTATCTACGGACCCATCCGCTAAACTGAGACACTTCTGGAGATTTAGTACGAGTCTTGCAACTTTCCATAAAGTGTTGTTAGCCATCACTCATTATTGGTGATCATTAATGTAACTAAAATCGTCGCATTCCATATACTAAATGTCTTTTATGTTCGTGCCACACGTATCATTTATATGTAGACGAGCACCTGTGCATTTTGCTGCCTTCTTTCTCACAGGAAATTCGTGATTCGAAAGTCATTACAGTCATTTACTAAGTTAATTTTTGCTCGTTTACGGAACTGGCAACCGTTTCATTCTGCAATCAAAACTCATTTAAACTTAATTCTGATATTCAAAATTATGGTTAACTACAGTGGGTATGTAATTTCTTACTTTTTTTTCTTTACTTTTTGGTCGTTGTACACAGTAGTAAATGTTAGTGTATAGCAGTCAGGTTGCAACTACTGATATTCTATCGGTAGTATTGATCTTAGGATTCGATGACGTGGTTCCAATAACAGATAAACACTAGCAACACTTATCATGATAGAACGGTGAAACCTTGCGCAGTAGGGTATAGGTACCTTGTAACCTTCCTACCTCCGCTACCCATCATCAACGATGAATGGGTCCACATCATCCATAGATGGGTCAGTAAAATGCTAGTTGACATGAAATGATGACATAAGCGTACCATTGTGCTGTTCACTTTATTTTACAGATTTCACTAGGTTCTTTATAAAGAACTTTTACTTTTCACAAATCGTGATTGATCAGGTACAATTACTAAAAATTTAATATTATTTATATTATAAATCTCTGTTGTCTGCATATTCAGGTACTATTTTAAAAAATTGAATATATCTTTTACCTTCAGAAATAGTTATTTACTATTGTTTTATTTTTTATATGAAGGTATCATCATATATGATACAAACTAGCTACGGAGTGCGATTGCTTGCCACTGAGAATGTTATAATAGATATTTTAAGAAGAAAACACTGTTGTGTTCTGTAGCTCGTAGATATACTTACGGCTTCCACATTTTTCCCTTTATTTCATTGGCCTCGGAGCATTCTCCTTAGAGCCAACCACGTAAGTAAATCATGATGATAGGACTAATAGAGATACAAAAGCAAACTGATCAAGAAAACACTAATGATGATGACCTAAAAAAGGACAGAGAACTACTTGAAATGTCATACTGAGATTAGACAAAGTTACGCCTGCTAGGTTAATACCATGCTGCTAGCACGGCAGAGCCTGCTTCCCAGGAGTTCTGTGGTAGCGTAATGCGCATCTGCGTTAAAGCCTCTAGGAAGGATTTCCAGGGACTTCCGAAGCCTTAGAAACGGGACGCAGTTGAGTTGGGTTATAGTGTTTGTATTTGCCCGAATCCAATAGTGTAATCTCTGTAAGTTACCTAATCAAGCAAAATGTTGGCTGATGAGCTTAAGCGGAACTAAGCAGTTCAGAGTATCGCTTCAAGAATTTTACAGATAAGTTCTAGTATGATGAATGAGCAAATTACGAGCCTTTTAAATATTTATTCTGTCGTAAGAAAATTGATGATGTCATTGACGTACCATTGCTACTTCCTGATATTTGAACACAAACATTGTAGGTTGAGTAATGCGTGTCAAAGTGGGGAAGTTATACTCAATTTTACGTTACTGAGCCGTGAAAAATTTACGGTGCTGCTTACATCATAAATTTCTAATTTTAGACAGTACGCTGTGACAGGTTTTATCAAAATCGGTTATCTTTGTGTTAGTATATCAATAATTTACTGCAGATGTGTTCTTGGCTGCGCTGTAAAATGTAGTGTACGACATCGCACACAGAAAGAAGCGATACCAGTTAGTGTTCAAACCAGATTTGTTCAATTAATTGTAATCCCCTTCAAGGTAGGATACATTTAAGTCTATATACCTTAGCATTCGTCCTTTCTACCTGGACAGAAGATTTCTTCTTCCCATCTTCTGTGACACCACATAGAAAGCCCCCTCATCTTCTGTGACACTACATACAAAGCCCCCTGTTTTTGCCTTCTGGTGGAGCTTAGAGTTATCAGCTTGTCCATCTAATAGAGCGCGTTGAAATTCGCTTGATTGTTATTCCCGCCATTTGACTGTCCGAGCGTCTTTATGTTTGTATTACTGTCATGATCATCCTTTACAATGTTGGGTGCAATTTTACTTTGCTAAGTGAAGAAGTTTGTACAACAACATGACGGAAATATCGTTAAGACATTACAAGCTGAAAAATGTCCCTGCTGGCTGGAGCACAAAAAATGCGAATATGTTCCTGTTTATTTAAATGGTTCTGACTGCAAAGTGGTGTACCAGCTTCCTTTGTACCTTCCTTAGCACACTTAAAATTTTTGCAACCGAATAAAATGGCTCTAAGCCCCATGGGACTTAACATCTGAGGTCATTAGTCCCCTACACTTAGAACTACGTAAACCTAACTAAACTAAGGACATCACACACACCCATGCCGTGGCAGGATTCGAACCTGCGACCGTAGCAGCCGCGTGGTTCCAGACTGAAGGGCCTGGAACCGCTCAGCCACAGCGTCCGGCTGCATCTAAACATATTCCTTCTTTCTTTAAGAAACAACTCACCTGAGACTGCCGCAAGGTCTCGTGACTGTAACTTATTCACACCAACTAGATCGTTGATGTAAGTCGCTCATAACCATCGATTCTGAGTAGCTCTTTCTCACTCACTCCTTCAGACCAACTCATTGTCATTATCTCTTAGGGTCAATCATTGTCTAGCATGTCATAGCCTCAATACCCTCCGTTCTGTCCTACTGATATCCTACTGATATCCTCGCATTGTCGCTACCTCTTGTTCTCTCTTGCTACTAATATCGCATTCCTTTCTTCCTAGTGCTGCTATCTCGTCTCAGTGTCTCTATCTTTCACGTTGTCATTATCATACATGCTGTCCCTGATTATCACTGGCTCTCACCCATCTCCACTTTCTCCTCACCTTAACACCTCCCCTCCCCCCTCCCCCCACCCCCGGGCACTGCCACCACGACTCTTTTCCTAGCACTATTCTGTTAGTGACAACTATGTGCCACTGCCACTGTGTCCCTCTCTTCCTCTAACATTCCTATTGCCTCCATCGCTTTTTCTGTAACACAACCAGAGTCTACCATCTTCCAACAATTACAACTTTTCCGTTTAGCCATTGCTGCTGTGTCTTTTCCTCTCAGCATCAGAAAAGCGAATATGTTTGCATGAGAAAATTTTTGGGAAATTTTTATAGCTGTATTTGAAGCTAGAATGAAGTATCAGGGTCTTTCATTCAGAGTCTTTTGTGCTCCGATAGCAGCATTTTTCTGCTGTTACCCTTCTTTTACCATACTGCAACAGGGCATGTAACTCATGGAAACAGAAATAAATGTGGCAGTAAAATTTTACAGAATAATATCCTTAACTTAATTTTTATGAAGAATCCTTGAACATATTCTCATTTCGAATATAATAAACTTTTTTGAGATTGAGAAGCTTATGTCCACGAATCAGCACGGTTTTAGAAAGCATCGCTTGTGCGAAACTCAGCTTACCCTTTTCTCACCTGATACAGACTCCGAACTGTGGATGAAGGGCAACAGGCAGATTTCGTATTTCTAGATTTCCGGAAAGTATTTGACACGGTGCCCCATTGCAGGCTGTTAACAAAGGTACCTGCATATTAAATATATTCAAAGTTCTGTTAGTGTCTCGAAGACATCTTAAATAATAGAACCCAGTACGCTGTCTTCTACTGGGAGTGTTCATCAGAGAGAAGAACGTAAGATACGAGAAATTAGAGCTCATACTGAGGCATATAGACAGTCGTATTTCCCGCGCTCTATTTTCGAGTGCCACGGGAAGGAAATGAGTCGTACAGGTTCAGGGTAACCTCCGCCACGCACCGTACGGTCGGAAACGGATAGAGATATAAAGAAACTATCCAAAGTTGATAAAGATACGGATTTTAGGTATACATCGTAAAGATTACAGCCATTTGCTGTCCATAGCTATCTCGGAATCCGGTACTGGTTTTTTGTTTGGGGGTGTCTCTCGATTACAAGTAAAGATTTTTGAAGACGGGGAGTTGGTTCATCTAGATAAACGCCTAGAAAATACACTGTTAAAATTTGAGAAATTAGCAGCGGTTACTATTTTTTTACGTTTCGCTGCGTACCGGATTATACGCGTAGAAATAGGGTAACATAGAACCTCTTGTCTTGGACAAGGGTAGAGATATCAAGGAAATTTTCAAGGGCCTTCGAGATCGGGAACTTAGGAATGTAACGTAAATATCTAAGATATTTACTGTGCACAGCCGTTTTAGAATCCTTGGTTTGGTTTCCGTTCGCTGGCGGCGGCGAAAATATAGTAAAAATTATTTTGTGGGGTTTTCCGAGAAACTGCCCAAGAACTAATGGTGCTTGCCCAAGTCTTATTAAGCCCAGTGCAGTCTACATCAATAGCAAAAAGAATCGACGAATTTGCTCCATTTGCCTAAACAGGAGGAAGTGTGAAATGTTCATAATTTGACCATGTACTATAGTAAAGGTGCACTAAGACAATCTAGTTACTGGGTGTAAAAATAGTCTATAGCCCAAGGACTATGCAGAATACTTAATCTTTCCTCTTTATCACAACCAGGTGGCGTGGTATAAGCACTGGAAAGTCCCCTTGGTAAGCGCGGCATTTTGGTACACGTTAAACACACATGCAGTAGCAAGATTGCCGATTACATGACTGTTGCCCAAATATATGAGAACTTTCTCAAGTCGACATTTGTCACAGAGAACGAACTCAGGCAAGAACCCACAAAGTTAAGATATAAAGTAGGTTAAAAACTCCATAATGCAACACAATGCATGGTCAACACTGAAATTTTCATCACAAAGGAAATGAGATACCTAATATCAAGTCGACATTTGTCACAGAGAACGAACTCAGGCAAGAACCCACAAAGTTAAGATATAAAGTAGGTTAAAAACTCCATAATGCAACACAATGCATGGTCAACACTGAAATTTTCATCACAAAGGAAATGAGATACCTAAGGACCCTTGGGTAGCTAGAATAGTCCCCATATATGTCACACAAATAGCATATCTGAGATGGTATATATTATTATGCCAACATCCAGTAAGAAATTTTCATGAAATAACACTGTGTGTTTAATCTGACATTAGGAGATTCTTTGCTTTCCTGTTACAAGAGTGCTTCTATAATCTTCATTACTACAGGGGCCGTAGTTCCTGTTAATTTTTTAATGTTTTTCTGATACTTTCAGTGGACATTTTCATTATTCGGTGGACGATTGTACAATTTAGACCTTTGTATTGTTTAAGCATTTAAACGGAACTATAATAGAATGAATGTGTTACTATCACTTCCTGAATTAAACATAAGAAAAGTCGTATCCCATGACATATAGGACTATAATTTGCTTTGGGGTAATTCATTCATGTAAATTACGTCAATATATCTTTCTTGTTTCTATGTTGTAACTGTGAGCTCATATCTTTGTCATAAATTAAACTGCAAAAATTTTTTTGTTATTATAGGGCCACGTTACTCTTGAGCAGTTGTTGCAAAGAACATATGAAGTCCATGTTTTTTACGTACATAAGATGAGTTTAAAGTAGTTTACAGAATTTCGTTAATGATACATTACGCAGAATACCTCTTTTTTGTTAAGTATGTCTCACTATAGTACATCATTGTTGTAAATACGACTGCAGCAATTCCCATAAAATAAGTTCGAAAAATTTGTTTTGCTTTTAAGGGGAGCACAGTTGTAACAAAAATGTTGTACATAAAGTCGATGAATTTAACGTATATGCATGATGGACAACGATTTTTAGTTTTTATTGGACTCCAAAATATTAAGATATATTCAACTAAAATAAAGCTATCATGTAAGCCAGTTTTGAATCTTCCTAGAATCTGTACGTTAATAACATTAACTTTTTATGTAAGTGCCTAGCAATAGCTAGTTAAAGGAAATGTGCTCCCGTTATAGCGACAACGTATTTCCAGTTTATGTTAAAACAGTTAACATGCAGTCGTAATCACAACATAGGAGAAAAGACCCTTATGGCATAATGTACTATTAAAGGATCGTCAGTAAAGTAAGTTACAATCCTCCTAGTATATGTAGGGATATGATTTGTTCTTGTGTTTAGTTCATAAGTGGTACTAATGATTTCAGTGTGCAATGCATCTGTTACATACATTTGAAAGTGGCCTAAGACTGAAAGGTGTACAATCGTACTTCAATTAAAGAAAATGTCTTCCATGAATTTTCGGGATTGCAGCTGGGTAACGTCAACTTCCTGCCACGATATTTCGGCTGACAGTCATTCAGCTATATTCATGTGAGTGTTTTGCACTGGATGTTCCTAGTTCATGTCACTACCTATATGCCACATTAGATCGGCACACATTTAAGGAAGAAGAAACGTGGCCACTTACACGAGAAAGAGGAAAAATATCTGTTAAAGTCATGGTTTACTGCTCCCATGCGTCGGCAACTTCATTCCTAGTGTTCAACCCTGAGGCTGGTTTGCGGCAGAGCGCCATTCCTCTATTCTGTCTGCCTTCCACTTCATTCCAACGTACGTGTTACGTCTAACATCACTCATGATCTGTTGCGTGTACGATTTGCTTGGTCGCCCCCGCCGATTCCTTACCTCAGTAGCTCCTTCTGCTATCATTCCAATGATGATGGTATGTCTTAGGATGTGTCCTACAAGTTTGTATCTTCTTGTTTGGATGTGCCTCCATAGAGATTTGGTTTCCTGTACTCTTCTAAGCACCTCTTCATTTGTTACTTTGTCTCTCCAGCTCATCTTCATCGTCCTTCTATAGCACCACATCTCCATGGACTCTTGCCATCTCTCTTTTCTTCCCACTGTTCACGTTTCACATCCTTATAGAGCCACCACACTCCAAACAAAAACTTTCATGCTACGTTTCCTTATTTTGAGACTGATGTTCTTGCTGGTGAGTAAGTTCATCCTCAGATTAAATGAAAATTTCGTTTGTTGTGTTCTGCTCACAGTTTCTGTATGGCTTCTACCCTCCCTTGTGATTTTGCTTTCCAGGTAGGTAAATTCTTCTATCATTTCCAGCTCTTCTATTCGAAATCTCATTCTCAGAGGTTCATATTCTGCTTCTGTACTGCATACCACCATTTTAGTCTTTTTCTTGTTTATTCTCATTCCATAATGATTCCATAGAATCCTTTCCATTTCTGACTTCTTGTAGACCTTCTTTTGTCTCCGTGACTATAGCAATATCATCTGCATAACGTAGCGTCTTGTGCCCATTAATTTTGATCCCCATCTCAATAGTTTCTCGAACTTGGTCTATAGCTTTCTGGATGTAATTGTTGAATATAAGAGGAGAGAGAGCATATCCTTGTCTTACCCCTTTCCTAATATTTGCTTCTTGTTACTGGTGACAGTTCCTAATCACTGTCACCTCATTATTATAGAAACTGAGTATCACACGGATGTCTTAGTACTTCATTCCACTTTTCCTCAGCAGTCCTAACATCTCTTGCCAGATGACGTTATGAAATGCCTTTTCCAGGTATACAAAGGCATTATAAGTTGTTTTATTTTTCTGTAATTGCTTTTCGAATAGGAATCTCAGTGCCAGAATCGTTTCTATTGCTCCCAATCCCCTTCTGAAATCAAATTGATATTCACTCAGCATATCCTACACCGTCAAATCTTTCAAAATTATTTTTATGAGAATATTTGATACATGTGATATTAGGCTTAAAGTTCGGTACTGCTAACATTTTGTAGCTGTTGCCTTCTTTGGTATAGGAACGACGATGCATTTCTGGAAGTCTGCCATCATTTCTATGTTGTAGATTGACCTAATAAGTTTAAGCAGCATCGTTTTCATGCGGTCACCAGCATTCTTTATTAGTTCTGAGGAGATGTCATTAATACTTCTAGCTTTGTTGTTCCACAGTTCCTTTAGACCTTTCTCAAAATCTTCTTGCAGAATGTCGTCTCCCTTGCCATCTTCATCTACTTGCTCCTCTCTTTCTATTACTTCCTTCGAAAGAGGTGTTCCGGCATACAAGGCCTAAATGTGTTCTTTCAATCTCTTCTACATGTCTTCACCAAACAGCATTTTCCCCACATTATTTTCTATTGTAACTAAGAGTGTTGTTTTACATTTGTTAAAAAATTTATTTGCTATTCTGTAGGCTAAATCAGTTCTTCCGATTTGCATATTTTTTCACTTCTCTGCACATTTTTAAAGAAAATTTTCTTCTGGTTTCCTAGCTTTTCTAATGAAAAAATTCATTAGTCTTTTGTGCTCAGCATTTCCTTGTTCAACAGTTGCGTTTTTATACAATCTCCTTTGTCCTATAAGTTCAATAACATCTGCTGTATTCCATTTAATCGTGTTTTTGGGTTTAGTTTTTCCAACTATCTTTTCTGCTGTTTGTATTAACCAGATTTAATCTGATCCCAGTCTTCATTTGCTCCACCATGTTGAAAAGTTTTAGCAACGTTCTCTGTTGCGTAAGCATAGCGCTTTACCAGTCCTTCGGTTTTCAGTTTTTCTATTTCCCATTTAAATTTTGCTGTCGCCTTCATGAGACATTTGAATCTGAGGTGAAGTTTTCATCAGGACCAGGTTTAGATCACTGCCTATGTTGGCAGATGGGTAGCTCCTGGATCATTTACCTGGTTCCTAAAAAGAGCTTTCACTAGAATGTAATCAATCTGCTGTCTCCTCAGGTCTTCAAGGGCTTCCACTTGTATCTTCTTCGTTTTTGACGTTGGAAAAGTGTGTTTGCAACAACTAATTGCTGTCTCTAGCATAACTCGATTAGTCGATCTCCTCTTTCATTTCTTCTTTCAAGTCCATGTTTGACAACAATTGCTTCCTTCAGTTCTTCACGCACAATCGCATTCCAGTCGTCCCTGACAAACAGGTTCTCACCTCCCTTAACTTTTCTCATCGCGTTACTTACATAATCGTTTATTTCGTCAACGACTGTATCATTTTCTTTGGATTTTGCTTTGCATACTTGTATTATCGTAGTGTGCTTTTGTTTAATATTAAGTTTGACTAGTCTTAATCGAGAGCTATATTGCACACATCCCTTGACACGTGAGCCATAATTTTTCCTGAAAACTATTCAAACTCCTCCCATTCCTGGTCTATATTGGTCCCGGTGTGAATGATTCTGTATTCTTTATACTAGATTACCTCGTTGGGGCCATCTCATCTTCGATATGTCTAGGATATCGGTTTACATTATTTACATTTCCTGTTTTAGATTTTCTAGTTTGCTACACTAAAGCAATGTTCTCACATTCCACGTTTCTATTTTAAAATTAGGATTATTTTCCTTCACGTTCTCTATATCTTTTGCAATCCGCACTGGAGTTCCGATTGGGGAACGTGACGTCCCTTCCCTCCTTCTTCACTCGTCGGGAGGAGATGCGACTCGTAACGATGTTCGTCCCCGTCGGTATGACGTGGAGCAGCACCTGTAACTCTCGTAAGAACACACCTCCTCGCGTTGTTTAGAAACATGCTGTTACCTGTCCGCAACAGTCTTCTCAACTTGTGCAAATTCGTAAACTTCAATAGTTTATTTTGATTTTTATACCATGTTAGTTCCGTGTTGAAATAAAATCTTGATTCTTGATTTCTTCATTACGGTCGTTTTTCACATCATACATAGCGAGGATGAAATTTTGCTGTCTGTTATTCCGTTGCTATGCCGTTGATACGTTAAGTTATTAATAACGGTCCTACGTAACTCCAGAGATAACTTAAGTTGCAGTAAATGATTTTTTAATACGCAGTAATACTGGTTAAACTAATCACTTTCCACTGTCCATTATTCATGAACTCACTTAGTCACCTAAAATGCTTAAAGAGTCAATCAACTTGCATTTATACACAATGTATTGTCCGTTTAATGAGTTAGCCGACAGGTAACATTTATCTTTTGACTCATATTTTATTGTTCTTTCTGTAATCAATTGCTTGCCCCTATAATACACGCACACCGATATAACATTCAAGATTAACTTCTGCTCATTTCAGTAATCGTGATGCTGACGACAACTTTTGACTAATTGGCGTACTTGCCATTCTTCGTGTCTTCGTTTTGAAACGTCCCCTTAGAAAAATGGTACAAGACTGTGCTTAAACTGACACACAATATTTTCTTTTAGCGAAACGCAGTCTGAATTTCAGTCATCGTTACAAGAGAATGGCCCTGACTAAATTAACCTATACGTTTCACAAATCACTTACCCTCACAAAAATCTTCGCTACTCAAACTACTGCAATACTGCGAGCGCCACTATTGCCAGCTAAATAAAAGATTCAAACTACTGAAGGCACTAACTACTGAAAGGCATAGTTAGCAAATGAAAGATTTTGATAGAGAACAAACAATGTATTTACCTTAATAGTGTTCAAAAATGATAATATATATATACAGCATTTCATGACATCCATTCTTACAAATGTACTGTTTCTGATGGACACACATCCAGATCATCCGCTCTCAAAAATGCGCCATCTCACTTCCCCACATCCACCACTGCTGGCGGCTCACCTCCAACTGCCACAACGCTACACGCTGTTAACATTCAGCTTCCCAACACTACAATAGCAGACAACAATGCAAACTAGCCACAGACTGCATACAGCACAGCCAGTGATTTTCATACAGAACGCTATGTGGCGTTGCCAATAAGAAAACCTAAACTTACGTAGCCCCCATGCTCCCCACAAAAAATTTTACAAATTGTTTTGGGCACTGCCCAATACATATATGTTTAAAAAAATTTCACAATTACATTAACAAAGAAATCATATACACACACTTATTGATACAATGTTGTTCAGTGTCTGAAATATTCTCACAGTCCATAAAGACAGTACTGATCATTCATCACAGTAAAATTGCCGTTTTTTTCTTAAAGTCTGAGCAGTAAAAGACAATGCACGTGGAAGTAGTGGATTTCAATGCAGTCTTGAAGAAGTAGTGTTGTCCTTCCAACAGAAAGACAGTGCTGACTCTTGACATGTCAACAGTTATTGGTTCACAACAGAGCAAACCCACAGCAGAGTCAGTCCAATTTCAAGAATATTGGTAGGTAGGTCATCACAGAGCAGACCCATTGTAGTCCTGGTAGAGAGTATGATATTGGTGGGCCACCAGAGGTGCAGAACCACTGCAGTCCTTGTATAAATAATGGTATTGGTAAGTCATGAAAGGTGCAGACCCACTGTAATCCTTGTAGAGACGGCGAGCAGCCATCTGTTGCGACAGTGCAGGTGCACAATCACCATCGAAGAGTCTTGCAGAGAATGTAGCAAGTCGATGAACCACCACTTGTGCACTCACAAAGTTTTTGGAATTGTCCTTAGAAGCAGCAATGCTGTTAACGCTGTTAACCAGTACCTTGCTGAATTATCAACACACATGGGAGCACTAACAATCCTCTTTTATTTCACATATTGTGCTTATACTATGAGCAACAGAAATGTGTGCAGCGAAATGATACTTAATTTGATGAAATGGTGTCCATTACAGTTTTGTAAAATGAGAATACAATTACGAATATACAGAAAACATCATTAAAACATAATGATACAGATAACAGTTGTAGTAATAGAGGCTTTATAAAACAATAGGAATAAACATATACACCAGTGTTACAGGAATTATGACATAAGTAAATACATAAAAGATCTGAATAACTTTCGAAATATGAACTTCACACTTGAGCATTAAAACAAAACAGAACACATAATGTTTTAACATCTTTACGAAGTAAATAACATAGTATTAGAAAATTTCTACACCACAGCTCTCATCAGCTAAACAGATAAAGACAGGAAAAACACAAATAAACAAGGGTACACAAACACATAGAGGGATAACACAAAAGGAAAAGACAGGGTTAGTTTTCAGTGTAACATTTGGTACTGCAGTCGAACCCAAAACTTCATTTCATAGATCTTTCCTCTTATTTCAACATTTGTTTCCACCAAAAAAGTCCTAGCCAAGCATCCTTTCTGTATTTATATGTCCACATTTTTCTTACCTTAATATTTATTTTCCATTATCTTAATTCATCATTTATTTCCTAGAAAATCCTACCTAAACCTGTTATCCCTAAACCCTACTTTCTTGTTCGTATCCTACTTCAAAATACTTTCTTTTGGCCAAACCATTTTCTTATAGCTTGTCAATGCATTTCATTCAATTCATCGCCACTCTTTCTCATATATAGCCTATCCTATCTTACGCTAACTTAAATCTACTGAGCTCAGATGAATAAACTAAGGGAGGAAGCAGTGCAGAAGCACAAAACAATTAATACAAGCAGCAATGACAAAAAAATGCAAATTGGCAAAGAAAGCAGCAGCAGCAAATGCAATAACTTATGTCTAATTATGACAAAGCTCAAGCATAAAAAATATTACCATGAAAAACGCCATGTGTAATACCTATGTCATATCTGAACACTATAGTGATACATCACCTTGGCTTACTGTAGCAGACAAGTTACCAAACCGTTAAAAAGTTATTTTTGCAATTTCTGTGAAGGGAAATGTCTATTTGTGCTCTCTTTTCTACGAAAGTACATCATAAAATTATTCTTTACTGGGTCTGCAGACAGAAAATAGTGATGTTAGTACATCTATTAAATTTTATTTTAACCAATGCTGCAGTGCAGCTAGAAACTAGATATTAAATAAAATGAGCAAATGTGTACAAAGGAAGGCATGAAACATCATTCACTAGCCAAACGTCATTTCATAAGGCAGTAAAAAAATCTCTCTATTAGAAATACGATAGTCATAATCAGCTGTATAGACATAAAATATTTGTCGTCATTTCATTAGGCATTTCAGTAAACATCATAAATTGAGAGCTCCACAGTGTAATCATATGTTTTCAAGATTGAGTGTGTCTTATTTGCGATGCTTTCTACAAATAAATGTCAATCTCGAGGATAGTGGACCTTTTCTTAGCTAATGGCTTTTTTTCCAGGCGACTGGCACACCTGGGTGCCACCTGGGTCTCTTAGCTTTCTTACCGAAATATTTACGACACCAGTTTGCACTACAGTGACAGTCTCATATAAAAGATTTCACAGGTCAAGGATTTGCGTTACTTATATATGTAAACAAAATCCTGTAAATATAACAGTGTCCAAAAAATTTTCGTCGGCGTTGTGATACGTTTAACATATACATACATTTCATAATTCTGAAAGTACGATTCTTGGTTTCCAACATCCTTTTCCACTAATCAGCGTCCCTAACCACTACTCATTATTCCTTACCTTACATATTCATCTACACTTCTTCAATATTTCATCATAAGAAATACGTAGCATAATCAAATTCCTCATATAGGGTAGCGTCATGTTATTGATCATAAACATACCTCAACAGCATAATACACGTCGTCGTCGTAATAATATCATAACATCTCAGTCAATTCTCAAAAACGTCATAGCTTCCACCAATAATTTCAAAACCTAAAAAAATTCTTTGCTCATTTCAATAGTGTCATCTACCTCAAACGTACTTTAAAAGTCATGATCCCATACCAAATATGACATTCAAAGCTCTCATATTTTCACAATGGTTCCGAAAAAATATGAACAGTTTACAAGTACAGACAAAATACAATTTCATAGGTATGAAGTTATCCAACTGTGTAATTGCGTAAATATCTGTCACTGACACAGTTAAAAATAATGTTTGTTTCTCTGTTAGATAATCAGATAGCTGTGTAATTTATGTGTTAGAGAAATATGGTAAGGATGTGTAAAATTGTATAAGCAAATACCATATTAGCTAGGGCTCCTTGTGCTTGCCAGACACATGGTACACAAAGTAAGCGTCCACCCCTTGAGGATTAATGTAATTATACCTCAGGTTCTACAGATTACAGCAATGAAATGAAATGTATCATGGAAAACTTTCTTTGTAATCAAAAAATCTTGCAAAATAAATAATTTAAGTACAAAATTAATCACACATACGCGTGTCCTGTAGCGCTAAATGTGCGTCTTTCTGTAACATAATTCAGTGGAAGTGTCGTAGCTATCGTCCTCTGTAAGCAAAGTTCTGCTGAAGTCGATGTACTTACCTCATCATAAACGAAAGTGAAATGCTTTGCGTATAGATATCGTAGTTACTACGTACCTTGCCATGATAAAGAATGTACTATAATGCAACGTATTGTTGTGCTACGAAAAAGGCTGTCTCGTTGTAGCTATGCCACAAAAGTTGCTACTAAAACATGTTTTACTTTCCAGAATAGTATAGAAAAATTGTGCAAATACAGCGCAAAAGCAATAAAATAAATTGTGTCACTCATTAGTAGCGTCGTGATATAAACATGTAGCTGTCAAAAAAACTAACCACTGTGTCATCAGAAATCTCTCAGAAAGTACTTTAAATCCAGAATGTATTTTCAAGTAAACCAAAATGTTGGATTAAAATCTCATTAGCAGTACCAGTACATGTTCTAAGTATGTGAGCCTTTGGTCGTTACGTAGCTGTGCCACTAACATGCAAGAATGTACACACACAATAACACTGTGTTGTCTGTTCACTATAACAATGCATTCGTAATTGCTGTCTACATATGTACCCTAGGTTATAGACTGGATAGTTAACTTCAAAACATTGTTGCATATTAACCGTTTCTCAGTGTGACAAATTGTACTAGTAGCATGATATGAAAAGTTTTATGGCAAAGACATAGGTAAAAAGCAGATTATCTTTCAATAAACGGTTTTACATGTGAAATGTGATGCAACCATTTACCCTTACTAGCGTGCAGAGTTTCATCTTCAAAGCATTAATCATGTTGTATATATCGGTAAGAAATACTGGAATTTCTCTCAAGGTTTGCGTCTATGTTATTTTTCCCTGATCCAGCCGGCGCACGTGGCTGCCTGCGGTGCGAGTCATTGTCTGTCTCTTTGTTGGCGCGCGTCGTTATTGGGATTAGGAGACCTAACTTCTAGAAATTTATCTTGTCGAGAGGGCCCTTCCCTGTTTGAATCCCGCCAGTTCTGATGCAATTCAGGTCTGTCGTTACGATTATATCGTCTGTCGTCATGTCGGTAGATTCCATAGTTCCTTTCTTGTCAGTCACGTGGTGGAGAATTTCTCCCTGAATCGTAACTGCGCGTTGTACCGTTTCGTTTAAAATTATTCTGTCTCCCTTGATTATATTTATTTTGGTTCCCATATTGTCTGTTTCTCTGATTGTCTCTGTGATAGTCACTACTGCGGAGAGGTGATCTTTCCATGTAATTATTACTCTGCCAACGGTTGTCATACGGATGGTGTCTGTTTTGGTCATGATTTGTATTGTGAGAATAGCCTTGTCGTGTCCAGTTATTATTTCTTTCACCGTGGAATTGCGACGGATGTGTCCTGTAATTGTTGTGTTCCTGATTTCGCGTTCCGCAATTGTCAGTGTAAATTTCTAATTCTTGTAAGAGTCCCTGAAAACCTTCAATCTCGTCTTTGCAACGTCGTGCCAAAGTAATATGTTGTAAATGTTCAGGTAATTTGATTAAGCAAATGCGGATGAGTTCTGAGGGGCTGTATGTGTTTGACAGGTACTGACTCTTGTGCAACATGTCTTCAAAATATTTCACAAGACTGGAAAATTCAGATTGTTCAAAATGTTTCATCATTATGATGCTGTGTTTTACTCGGTCTTGTGTAGCTTGAGACCAATATGCTGAGAGGACGGCATGATAAAATTTTCCTTCACTGTGGCAATCGTGAAGGACCGATCGCATTCTTACAGCTGGTTCATTCTCTAAATAGCCACACATAAATTCGAAACTTTGCTCTAATGATCAGTTGGTGGCCGGGGGGGGGGGGGGGACAATGAGAGAATTGATGAAGCCGCGGTTGTGGATGAATGTCGTTGCCGGAATTCTTAAATGTTTTGAATTTGCGTGTAGTAATGAACTGCTTACAGTCGAAACCATCGTGTCGGCGAGTCGTATGTCGCTCATTGTTACGTCGTTTTGGCGGTTCCATTTCAATATTCGGTGCACCTTGCCATTTTCTTTCATAATTTCCGAAATGCGCTGTGTTATTATTTAGTGGCTGTTCCGTATTTCTATGTCCATCTTCCTGTACTGAAGCGCGAGTGTCCTCTAAAATATGTAATTCTTGTATTACCTGTGTCAACTGATCTTGTACTTCCCAGATTTCTCTTTGGTGTTGCATATTAATTTGATTCTGATTTTGTTTAAACATCCTAATTTGTCGCACTCTTCTGTGTCATGAAAGACTACCGGTTTTGTGTCATTCAGATTATCATCTACCTTCGTAGATAAATTATTTAGCTGATTCGAAAGTTCAGCTACTTTATCTGATAATGAACAAATTTCCTCCATGTGTCTTTTTGAACAAATCTTCAGAGTATCTATTGTGTCCTTTAAGTTTTCCTGAGTTTTTGCAAGTTGTGTAACCGAATCGGTAGATGCAACAGAGTCAAATTTAGCTTGCAAGGTGTCGTGATTTTCATGAACAATAGTTTGCAGTTCCTTTATGGCTGCTCTGTGATTCTGTAATGCATTTTCATGACGCGAAAAAATAGGTTGGAAATGCTCACAAATTTGTGTTTTTACGTCATTACCGACTTTTTGACATTTAGCTTCGATTTTATGTAACTCAGTAGTAAATTCGTTACGTGTTTGTTCAAGCGTGGTATCTCACTTCTGAAGATTTTGTTCCATTGTGTCTAACTTTTGAAGCTTTTGCTGTGTTTGTCTCTGATTTTGTTCCATTGTGTCTAACTATTGAAGATTTTGTTCCATTGTGTCTAACTGTTGCTGTGTTTTTCTCTGATTTTGTTTCATTTGCTGCGTTAATTGCAATAATAACGTAGTAGTGTCTGGAATCTGTTACCCCATGCTTTTCGGCAGTGCATTTGCACTGGCAACATTCACATTTTGACGAGCAGAAAATGTGTCTTGACTTAGTTGAGAAGACGGTGAGGACCCAAATCCTGAGTCTACAGTATTTGCAATATTGTGTTCTGTCATTTCGGATTCCTGAGGCGAGCTGTTGCCGACCAATCGATCGATCGATAATGCTTCCCTGTCCACTACTTGTTTCACTGTCTACACCATTATTTGCCGCCCGCCCCATTTCCCTATGCACGATTACCAAATTACTAGTTTGAACATTAGTTAATTCATTACACGGTGGCGCTAACACACTACTCACGTCTTCACTGTCATTCCTCCCTTTATTTGGAGCCTAGTATTACGTTTTTCACACGCCATTATTGTCACAATATTTCACACGACAACACAGAAAAGCACAATTTGAAGAGCAAAATAAGAAAACTCATTAACATAGCACTGAAAACAATATCTTGTTAATAGCAAGCGCAGCTGCGAAATACTTGGTGCAAATCTACATGCATGCCACAAGTGTTTTACTGTACAACAATGAAAAACTACAACTACAAAGGAAATTCTCTCTATAATTATGCCCTACCAATAAACAACAGCTACACTAATTACATAAACTACAAGAAAAAAATCAGAAGATTCCAGTGAGGTATCCTCGGCTAAGGGTCGACTTATGAAACGTCCCCTCAGAAAAATTGTACATGACTGTGCTTAAACTGACACACAATTTTTTTTTAGCGCTACGTAATCTGACTTTCAGTAATCCCTACAAGAGAATGGCCCTGATTATATTAACCTATACGTTTCACAAATCCCTTACCTCACAAAAATCTTCGTTACTCAAACTACTGCAATACAACGAGCGCCACTACTGCCAGCTACATGAAAGATTGAAACTACTGAAGGCACTAACTACTGAAAGGCATAGTTAGCAAATGAAAGATTTTGATAGAGAACAAACAATGTATTTACCTTAATAGTGTTAAAAAATGATAATATATATATACAGCATTTCATGACATCCATTCTTACAAATGTACTGTTTCTGATGGACACACATCCAGATTATCCGCTCTCAAAAATGCGCCATCTCACTTCCCCACAACCATCACTGCTGGCGGCTCACCTCCAACTGCCGCAACGCTACGCGCTGTTAACATTCAGCTGCCCAACACTACAATGGCAGACAACAATGCAAACTAGCCACTGACTGCGCACAGCACAGCCAGTGATTTTCATACAGAGCGCTATGTGGCGTTGCCAATAAGAAAACCTAAACAGCCTTCTTACAGTTTTATTGTGTCCTTCTCAAGGCTACGAATTGTAACTGTTCATCAGTAGAAAAGATAAGTCCGACAAACCAATAACACTCATTTGAAGTCTAACTCTCGTATTACTATACCGTCGCGTTTAGAACGGTAAAGATTACCTTTCTTCAGTCGAATGATTGAGCAATACTTCAATCTCTATGTCACCAATTATCAAACTTCCAAAACTGAAACAATCTAACAGAGTTTGCATCCAGACAACTATCGCAAAAGCATTCTAGAGCGACTCAAGGGCAACTAATCAAATATGTCCATATCCGAGTTGCATTGTAGTCGCATGGAATTTCCTTTATAATGCGACTAGGACTCTCTGGCGTGGTAAATGTTATCTTTGACTGAATTACTATCTTGGATTTAACCTTCGTTCATATGATTTAGAATTTATTCTGTTGATAAAGCATCTATGATAATCTTTCCTTTTATCTCCGCTTTTTGTATGCGTTTTCAGTATTTGAATGATATAGGTGTCAAAATATTACCAGTGTAGATTTTATCGTGAATAGTTGCCGTCACTGTCAAGATAACTCACTTCCCTGCTTTAAGTTTCCACAAAATTTGTTAATTGGGGTTTTCTGTCCTTGGAATGTTACAGGGACAATTTTTTCCCCGGAAAAGTTTATAGAAGATACTGGCGTGGTTTACTGATGGTGTTTGGGGTAACCGTAGTTCTTTAATGTCGTGGTTTTCCGTTGCGTTTCACATCCTATGCCGTTGACCATTACATGGTTCTTCTGCCTTTGCAAATGATTTCTCATTTCCAGGGAAAGAGTGTGCCCTGACTACCAAATGCTGGAGTGATGACTTATCACGGTCATCCCTGGGTCCTTGTTTACGTTTGCCATCACCTGAAGTGACCTTGCCCACTCTCTACCTCCTAGTGGTGTAGATCAGGACTTTCCCTTCATCGACTCTAGGCATTTCTTAATCCCCTCCAGCGCTCTTAGATAGTAAAAAATTTTGTCGGAATTAGACAGACCCTTAAGAAAACGTCATGACAAAGTAATCTTTCACCCACCTACAAAGACTTCTGCTCTTCTCGGTTCAGTAAAGGGATTGGGGGAGAAGACTCTACAGAATACCTTGTGTGGCAAAGGCTACACGCACAGTCCGTGAAAGATGCGTTGAACATGATCGCCACACTCACCTTTCTTAGCCCAGGTAAGTCAGCCATAGTGGAGCATTGTATCTCTGCCGAAGAAATATTGGCCTCGACATCTTTCTGGGATTCAGTTACTGAGGAATCAGTGGAAATAAGTTCAGAGCCAGTGGAAATACGTTTAACGCAAAATCTTATCATTTGAGATGGTGGCTTTCAAATGGATAAGACGAGAGACCTTATGACTTCTTTAATTTCTTGAGAAAGAAATCATTTTATGAACAATGACACGTCTACTGACATTTAATGTAGTTAATTTTAGCGTCTGAATGTTCACTCCGTGAGAGCGCATTCCGACAAAGACGGTACATGCAATATATCATTACGCATGCGCCTACACGCCACAAATGGAGCAGAATTCGAAGGGAGGCGTAACTCGACAGACATCGCTCATGTACCGACTGGCTTCCCACATGCTTCTTCGCACCTATTTTCGGTGTGAAGGTACCGACTAAACTAGCGACCTCCAGTATAAAAGTCTATCCTGAAAACGACTGAATAGTTGTCAGCCGAACTATCGTGGCAGGAAGTAGAAATATATCGTGGAAGAAAGTATATGTTTTACGGCTGCAATCGCGAAATTTCATAGAATAGTCTTGACGCCAGGATAATTTTAACAGTCACAAAGAAAATATCAGCTTAACGTGTCACAAAATCAGTTAAAGAATACAAGAGTGTCTACGTACCCGTGGAGGTTACACCTCATATTGAACTCGGTGATGTTTACTAGCTTTGATTGGTATTAACGTTTAAATAGTTAATACGCATTATGTGACGAAAATCTCCGCATTATTTGAGAAATATAGACCTCAATCTTCACGAAGTAAAGTTTTCCACGTCCGTTAGCGTACATTAGATTGAAAGTATGAAGGTAGAATACAACCTAGATAGAAGAAACTGTTTATGAAACACTACGGACAGGAATAAATACATGACATACATAATACTAGCGAATAAAGGAGAGCAAAATGTGTAAGTATTGAAAGAGTTCAGTAGTGAATCAGGAAAATAAATAATCAATATCGTAAACGATACAATTCCCGTTTATTCATTCCTGATGTGTGGAGAACTTCTTACTGCAGAGAAAGCTGCTTTCGTACAAATCTATTTCTGGTTTCCCAGGTTTAACAATCATATTAAAATAGCTAATAAAAGCGTTAAATTTCATTTATTTCATATGATCCCTTCATAATTTTTCTACTCCGGAATCAATCATCCATATGAACATGGTTTATTCCCTGTGAGCAGTTACGCTAAGAAGAATTCTGCTCAAAATGGCTCTAATCACTATATAACATCTGAGGTCATAAGTCCCCTAGACTTAGAACTACTTAAACCTAACTAACCTAAGGACATCACACATATTCATACCTGAGGCAGGATTATAAACTGCGACCGTAGCAGCAGCTCGGTTCTGGACTGAAGCGCCTAGAACCCCTCGGCCACAGCTGCCGGCAAGAATTCTGCAGCCAACTGGAACTCAAGTGCAACTCAATAAGTAGGCGTAGTTTAAAAGTAGTGTTAGAAGAGTCTAACGCCTAGTAGGAAAGAAAGAATCTTACAGACGAATCACTGGTAATTTCTGCTTGCACGAGGAAAGATCAAATAAAGCGATTCGACTCATAAACTCTGGAATCACATTTGACCTTGCGCTAAGCCTCACAAAATATCCGTGTAAATGATTCATTTAGGAACAAGATATCAACAGACTGAGATGCAGTGAATGAAATTGACTGTGAAGCCATCCAGAAAAGATCCAAGGAATTTTAAAGTTGTTAGAACCTTTAGGAGCGCAGTTTCCGGCACAGACCATACTTAATAATTATATCAAGAATAAAAATAAATTCCAAGGTAAACTAAGTACATTTGCTGTTGTTGTGGTCTTGCGTCCTGGGCCTGGTTTGATGCAGCTTTCCATGCTACTCTATCCTGTGCAAGCTTCTTCATCTCCCAATACTTACTGCATGCTACATCCTTCTTAATTTGCTTAGTGTATTCATCTCTTGGTCTCCCTCTACGATTTTTACCCTCCACGGTGCCCTCCAATGCTAAATTTGTGATCCCTTGATGCCTCAGAACATGTCCTACCAACCGATCCCTTCTTTTTGTCAAGTTGTGCCAAATACTCCTCTTCTCCACAATTCTGTTCAATACCTCGTCATTACTTATGTGATCTTCCCATCTAATCTTCAGCATTCTTCTGTAGCGTTACATTTCGAATGCTTCTATTCTCTTCTTGTACAAATTATTTATCGTCCATGTTTCACTTAAAAACATGGCTGCACTCCATACAAATACTTTCAGAAACGGCTTCCTGCCACTTAAGTCTATACTCGATGATTACAAATTTCTCTTCTTCAGAAACGCTTTCCTTGCCATTAGCAGTCTTCATTTTATATCCTCTCTACTTCGACCATCAGTTATTTTGCTCCCCAAATAGCAGAACTCCTTTACTACCTCAACTGTCTCATTTCCTAATCTAATTCCCTCACCATAACCCGACTTAATACGACTAAATTCCATTATCTTCATTTTGCTTTTGTTGATGTTCATCTTCTTTCCTCCCTTAATTCCGTTCAACTGCTCTTCCAAGTCCTTTGCTATCTCTGACAGAATTACAATGTCATCGGCGAACCTCAAAGTTTTTATTTCTTCTCCATGGATTTTAATACCTACACCGAAATTTTCTTTCATTTCCTTTACTGCTTGCTGAATATACAGATTTCATATCATCGAGGAGAGGCTACAAACCTGTCTCACACCCTTCCCAACCACTGCTTCCCTTTCATGCCCCTAAACTCTTATAACTGCCGTCTGCGTTCTGTACAAATTGTAAATAGCCTTTCACTCCCTGTGTTTTCCACCTGCCACCTTCAAAATTTGAAAGAGAGTATTCCAGTCAACACTGTCAAAGTCTTTCTCTAAGTCTACAAATGCTAGAAACGTATGTTTGCCTTTCCTTAATCTTTCTTCCAAGACAAGTCGTAAAGTCAGTATTGTCACGTGTTCCAACATTCTTATGGAATCCAAACTGATCTCCCCAAGGTCAGCTTCTACCAGTTTTTCCATTCGTCTGTACAGAATTCGCGTTAGTATTTTGCAGAGGTGCCTTATTAAACTGATAGTTCGGTAATTTTCGCATCTGTCAACACCTGCTTTCTTTGGGGTTGGAAATATTATATTCTTCTTGAAGTCTGAGGGTATTTCTCCTGTTGCATACATGTTGCTCACCAGATCGTAGAGTTTTGTCAGGGTGTAAATCCAACGGAAGCAAATATGTAACAACACAAAAAGAATGGAAAGTAACCGAACAAAGGTGGACTGGTCCACTGGGAAGAACAAGTGGTGGAAATAAGATGGAGACACCTAAAGAAACAGGTTCAAGAAGTAACTTCCAAACTTACAGAAAAAAGAATCTGACCTAGCAAAATTCTGTTTAACAAAAGTGTCAAGAGAAAGTGTTGGATAGAAGAGATGCCAGGAAAACATGGATTTAAAAAATGAATAACGTTACTCTAAAGTAAAGATATTATAAAATTAGCATGGAAACACTACACACTGACAGCTAACATCCAACAGACGTTTGGTCTCTCATGGTTTTCCTTTTCGTCAAAATGTCTAAGCTCAAACTCGTCGATGGGTTGAACAGCACGTAAAGCATTACACGGCAAAAATTAGACACTTGTGACTCTTTGGTTAAATTGCCTGCCTGACGGCAAATTTGCGAAAAACAAAGTTATTATACCATATAATAACAGTAAAAATGATATCGGAAACTAAATTAGCGACCAATAAATAATGTACGTCATACAGCTGCGATTTGGTTAGAATAATGTATATTCAGAAAGCAAACTAATAGCGAAAGTGGCTGTATTTAGAGGTAATGTTACAGTCGAGCTCATATCCAATTCACACGGTTCGATCAGTCACAGTATCATCGTGAAATGCAAGTCCGATACTCCACCTCGTCATTTACACGAAAAGTGAGAGTTCACACCAGACTCGCGGTTGCTCACCATTCAGAGCCTAAGTCCCGCGATGCCACACAAGGCGAAATTTTCTAAGTAGTTTCATTTCCTAGCACCCTAAAAACCCACTGTCCACTTTCGTGTCTCAATCCGAGCTGTACCCTTTGGTGTCTCCGGCCGAACTGTCCTCTTTGGTGTGTAGACCAGAACTTTTCCTGTGCGCGTCCTCGGCTACGTTTCCCGCGCACCGACCATCTGCACTCAACTGACTAGTGCACTTCCCTCTCCTGAAGGCTTCCATCTGATTGGCTACGGTTTGTTCTGCTTTTTTTTTCACGTTCTAGGTAAAGAAACAATAATATCCATTACATAACAAGCGTTAAAGTATTTTACGTAAAATCAATACAATATCTTTCTTAGCTTTGAATGCCACGGCCAGTAGCCTTGCACCAATGTGCTTTCTGACAAATAAGTAAAGAACAAACGTAAGCATTATGAACTTTAAAGTAAATATTCTATTATCTAATTATTCAATAATGTGTCAAGCTGCCATCATTTAATGTGTTATGTGTGGAGGAAATGATGATCTGATGCTTAACTGATATACTGATAATTTAAATTTACTGTATCTTTTAACAAAATAAATTTACAGAGCTGATATTTACAACGTTTGTCCTTCTAATGGCGCACGTCTATATGAAATGTCGATCGTTAATTTCGAACAAAGTGTTCAGTTTTTTGTATTTAGGTTGCATGGGGGCTTAATTAAATAAAATGGAAATATTTTTAATTCTAGTCGCTGTTTGTCCGATTACAAAGTCTCGTAACCGGTTGGCCTGAATAGTATTAGTACACAATCTGACTGCTTAGAATAACAACAAAGAAGGAAAGGAAATTTCCGTTAACACAATTAATTAATTATGTCCCCAGCAACTAAAAAAGCTACGAAACAACAAAGCACAAATGTAACTGTCCTCTGTGTGGAAGTGTGATTCAACGTACACATCTAGCACCGTTCTTCCACGATAAAACAAGATATTTTAAACACCATTTACACTGAAGTAATTAAAAAAAACCACAAATACTATAATTGCATATAGAAACCAGAATTACAGTCTAATACAAGAACACGAGCCAGATAATTTGTTGACTGAACCTGTGACCAAGAGGCATTATTATTTAAGACATTTGAAATAAAAAAAATTCTTTACCTTTATATATATTGACGAAAAATACACTCTGATCATTACAACATCCCCAATCCAACAACATCTGGCGTCTTGCCCAGCAGAACAACTGCACACGACATGCTCACAACTAGTACTCTAACTACTGCTACCTCAGAACTACAACTTCCCACAGCAACTTCTCAGCTGCAACTGCCAGTGGAGGCGGCTGAATAATACTCTTTGGCACAATCTCTGGAGCTGTGACTCAGTGTAGCCACCTTTCAAGGTCTTTGTTGCAAAACAAGTTAATTTCACATTAGCAGTAAATCCTGAACTATTATACGTATGATCAATATACAAGTTTTATTGGGATCACCATGGAAATTAATGGAGGATAGTCGATTTAAATTACTGTGGCTTAATTGACTGCGCTACTACAGAATTAAATAGTTTTCATAAATGTTTCCCATTATGGCCGATCTTAGGTCCACCATATTTATCACTGCTACGTCTCCATGGCCACAAACGGCTTCTACTGGGTTTCCCTATGACATAGGTTCTCGTCTGTCTCACCCACAAACTACAGCGCTTAGTTCTCAATAGACAATAGACATCTGTGAGTTTCCCTATCTCATGGTGAATCTGTGCCCTTTGTAGCATCCGGTCCTGGACGACAGGATTTGTTTCACAATCTCTGAAGGCTGAATCTTTCGGCCATACACTGAAACGAGAGCGAAATGCTCGTTACCTCACACCACGCTAAGACAAGAGGAATAATACCATAAGGGAAGCAGATGATAACTTCAAGCATTAAAAGGGAAGGCAGGTGTATTAATATAAGTAAAAAAATATTTTGGTACATTTACTGAAAGGGAACACATTGTGAAGGACCAGCACTGGAAAGTGCTGACCAACAAGAATGACACTGAAATATATGGAAAATCTGCTTTTCACGACTACTCAACAGAAATAATCAAGTCTTACTGTAAAGCTAAAGAACGCGATACAGTTTATGTGCAAGTAACCACCCCACCAGTAAATGGGATACAGCAAGCAATGAAGAAATTAAAGAGAAACTAGGATTTCGCTGAAAACCAGGTATACGCTGTACTGTTAAAAATGGAGGACCACAACTGAATTCAGAACCACAGTCTTTAATAGAAACAATTTTTAAGACAGAAATTAAACTCGAAGACTGGAAAACCGCAATCATATATCACATTTAACGAGAAATATCCCATTGTTTGCGATAAGAGCAAAGGAATTTCTTTACGTCATAAAATCCTATGGATTTGCCTATAAAACGGACTGGTCCGCATAATTTAAGACGTAACTGGGGCTAATAATGCGATTTCCGCAGAAATAGTTCCACATTACAGCATTTGTTCATTCTAAGAGATATAACTGCGAATCCTGGGAATCTAGTGTAAACGTCCAAAAATTATTTCTATATTTTTTTAAGAGACCTATGATAACATATGCCGGAGGATGTTCCTGTATGTAAAGGGAGTATTTGAAATGCTCCCAAAGTTAATCAGATCAGTTAGAATTGGTTTAGACGAAATTGTAAGTCATGTAAAGGTACTTGGAGGAGAAACTGAAAATTTGAGGGAGGACACCATATCACGTTTTTTTGTTTAACACTGCGTTAGAGAAGATCGTTAGAGAATTTACTAATACTAATCCATAAGTGATCCACTTGCTGAGTACCAGATTTGCCTATGCGAATTCTGTAGCATTAGTAAATGGTTCATTGTTGTTGTTGTTGTGATCTTTAGTCCTGAGACTGGTTTGATGCAGCTCTCCATGCTACTCTATCCTGTGCAAGCTTCTTCATCTCCCAGTACCTACTGCAACCTACATCCTTCTGAATCTGCTTAGTGTATTCATCTCTTGGTCTCCCTCTATGATTTTTACCCTCCACACTGCCCTCCAATGCTAAATTGGTGATCCCTTGATGCCTCAGAACATATCCTACCAACCGATCCCTTCTTCTGGTCACGTTGTGCCACAAACTTCTCTTCTCCCCAATCCGATTCAATACTTCCTCATTAGTTATGTGATCTACCCATCTAAATGGTCCATACACGGAGTTAATAATAACGATGCAAAATTATTACAGTGTCTCTGAGACAACCGGATTACGCGTTAAAGAAGAAAAGACAAAATATCTGGCCATAACTAAGAAAATCGGAGGTGATGCTCCTTTGGCTGTATGTGGATTCGATTTACCGATCATTTAGTTGGGAAGTCCTTTTAGGAGCAACAATACGAAAGTTGTAGAAATAGTTATCCAACTAGCACCATCGACGACAGCAAAAAATCAATGTGATGAAAATAACATGGAATGGAATCAGGAGAGTTGTACAAACACCATAACATTGTGCTGAAGGAGAGATTTTTGAACAGGACTGGCCATCTAGCACGAACGGCAGAGAATGTATTACCTAGGTTCTCGTTCTGCAGGAGGATAGACGGAACGAGAGGAACAAGAAGATGCAGAACACTGTGTCGAGACAACATGCGGTAGAACACAGCCTGGATGAACAACAATACAAAATGGACAAACAGTGAACTCGATAGAAAGAAACTGAAGAGATTCATTGAGCAAACGTATCGTCGATAAAGCTCTTACCACGTGTAAAGTAAAGTAAAGTAATGTAACAGTAAGTGCTCTGAGCCACAGGAACTTGTATTTTCATTTTTCATGGAAACTTTTTTCATGAAGGCATACGTGAGTGACTTGAAGCGTACCACGAATGTCATGTGCTGAAATACATGGAATGGAACTTGAATATAACCTTACGTTTGGAAAGCCCTGTTCCCTTTTAAAAATATGACTTTGTGTAAAATTTAAAAAATGCGACTTAAAAAGAATGCGACTTAAAAATCATGAATTTTTATCCGGAAACAGTCACATCAGCTTCTGTAGCAAACACTGTTTTAGTTAGTTATTACACATGATTTTACTATACACAGTTGAGGAACAGGTTTCTGTTATTGGTCTTTAAATGCGCTGAACGGAACTCAGATTAGTACTCGCACTAGCCACAGTTTTGACACTGATTACTGAACTACAGTGCCTAAGACTAGAGGGCTTCCGAATTTGAAAACTATACAAAATAAAAGAACATTGAACACAGCTGACTGAAGACAAAATACACTGTTGACCATAGTAAATTCAACACCAGGATATAGGCAGGAAATAACGAAAGTTTATGTGTTGTGTATACACAGTATAGAAGGAAGTATGTAAGACTCATTTTGTAGGTGATTTCGGCTACAGAGGGTGGAATTTTAGTTCATAGAGTAGTCACCTGTTTATGCGACAAGGGCTTTAGCCCACTTGTCATCAAGTCGAACACATGTTTAATGACAGCTTCAAGTACGTCAGTCCATGCTACTTCAGCCCTATGACTGAGCTGACCAGTAGCATTCCATGACCATGTAACCGTCATGTGTGTGGAGCTAAAGCTTATGTCGATATGTGCTTACATTTCAGTTTACTTTTGGATAGGTTCTGACTTGCGCAAACACAACTATTTATTACTTTCTAGCCAGATATGTTTCGCTGAAGTTACTGCATCATCAGCGACATTTCTAATTTATTTGTATCAAGCAATAGGAAAACTGCTTTTTACCATTTGTACACATAGAATGTCAGTTTTTAAGAAAAGCAATCACAAACTGGGAAAAAGACCAAGAGTTTTAGTTATCGCTTGATACATGAGCTGTGGTTTTTGTGACTATCTGCATTTTGTTTTATAGTTACTGTGTCACACAGAATACCGTCTGCACCCATACAGAACTCAATGTAAGAAAAAAAATTCATCGAAAATTTACGAGTGGTAATGTTAGACTAGTGTTTTCCACCCACATGGGAAAAATATATTAAAAACAAAGATTCCAAGACTTACCAAGCGAGAAAGCGCTGGTAGACAGGCACAATAAAATAATACACAAACACACACATAAAATTTCTAGCTTTCGCAACCAACGGTTGCTTCTTCAGGAAAGAGGGAAGGAGAGGGAAAGACGAAAGGATGTGGGTTTTAAGGGAGAGGGTAAGGAGTCATTCCAATCCCGGGAGCGGAAAGACTTACCTTAGGGGGAAAAAAGGATAGATATATACTCGCGCGCGCGCGCACACACACATATCCATCCACACATATACAGATACAAGCAGATTTTTCCTACTTCTCATTACATTCTTATTTTCTCGATCTCCTGTCAATCCATATTCTGATTTCATTAAGCTGTTCATTCCATTCAGCAGATCTTGTAAACCATCTTCACTTTCACTCTGGATAGCAATGTCATCAGCGAATCGTGTCATTGATATCTTTACCCCTTGAATTTTTTTACGCTTCTTAACTTTTATTTTATTTTCACCATTGCTTCTTCTATGTATATGTTTAACCCGAACACTTGGTTCTTGGTCGTCCACTATTATTATTCCCTCTTAGTTCTTGCACATATTGTATATTACCTGTTCGTCCCTAAAGCTTATGCATATTTTTCTCAGAATTTCAAACATATTGCACAATTTTACACTGCCGAATCCTTTTTCCAGATCGACAAATTCCACTCTTGCCTTTAATTGCTGTTTTGATTTTCCTACATTCTGTGTCAGTCCTTGCGAGGGTCATTTCTTTCTTCGAAGTTTCTTTCTTAGTGCCTCCGTTTAGCTTTCCAACTTCTATGATTGCCCTTTTTAGATATGTCTATTCCCCTTCAACTGTACTGCCTACTGATCTATTCCTTATTGTTGTATCTATAGCTTTAGAGAACTTCAAGCGTATCTCATCATTCTTTAGTGCTCCCGTATCCCACTTTTTTGCGTATTGATTCTTCCTGGTTGATCTCTTCAACTTCAACCTACTCTTCATCGCTACTATATTGTGATCTGAGTCTACATCTGCTCCTGGGTTCATCTTCCTATCCACAATCTGGTATCGGAATCTCTGTGTGATCATGTCCTGTATCACCATGCCTTTTACAAGTAACCTCCTGCTCTTGTGATTCTTGAACAGAGTATTCACTATTATAAGCTGAAATTTGTTACAGAACTTAATTAGTATTTTTGCTCTCTTATCTGTTGTCCCAAGCTCATATTCTTCTGTAAGCTTACGTTCTTCTCCTTCCCCTACAACTATATTCCAATACCCCAGATTGTCATCTCCTATTGAGCACTGTTTTATAATTTCAGGATCCTCATTTGCTCTCTCTGTATCTTCAACTTGTGACATTGTCATGTACACCTGAATTATCGATGTCAGTGTTGGTTTGCTGTCGATTCTGATAAGAACAATCCTATCATTGAACCGCTCAGAGTAACACACTCTCTAACCTACCATCCTATTCATAACGAAATCTACCCGCGTTAGACCATTTTCTGCTGCTGTCGATATTACACTATTCTCATCTGACCAGAAATCCTTCACTTCTTACCATTTCACCTCACTAACCACTACTGTATCTAGATTGAGTCTTTGGATTTCCAATCGCAGGTTTCCTTGATTCCCTACCACGTTGAAGCTACTGACATTACACGCTTCGGCTTGTAAAACGTTACCCTTTCGTTGGCTATTCAAGTTTTTTCTCACGGCCACCTCCCCCTTGGCAGTCCCTTCTAGGAGATTCGAATGGGTGACTGTTCCGGAATCTTTTGCCAATGGAGAAATAATGATGACACTTTTTCAATTACAAATCACATGTCTTCTAAATACACGTTATTTGTCTTTCATGCAGTGGTTTCCATGACCTTCTGCATCCTCATGCCGTTGATCATTGCTGATTCTTCCGCCTTTAGAATCAGTTTCCCCACACTAAGGACAAGAGACTCCCATGAACCTCTGTCGTCACCTCCGTCCTCTCTGAAACCACCGTTGGCAGAATGAAGGTGATTTCCTATGCCGGAAGTCTTCGGTCGCCAATGAACCCCGGACCGAGGACGTTTCGATTAGTAATGAAAGATGCTACCTCTAGACTATCCACAAAGTGAAACTATAAAAATGAAGATATGTCAGTTATGTGTATCTAAGAGGGAATACAAGTTACGAGAAGAATATCAACTGCAAAGAGATGTACGGAGCCCGCCAGGGAAGGTAAATGGAGCAGCCAACAGCTGGTTTCGTAGCAACGACACCGGCAGGATGGCCGACAATATGATTCCAGGTAGTTGTGGCATAGACCTACGCAAGACGCGTGGAAACTCACGTGGAAGATAGAAGCACTGTCGTCGTAGTACAAAGAATGAGTACATGCCGTGAGTTGGGCGTAAATGAGGAGGTGCATTTGTGCCCACTATGATAAAACAATTTCCATTTCGTATGTATCATGTAGCTTTCCAATGCTCCGTAAATGTGTGAAAGTGACACACAAGTGGCTCCAAAACTTCATTCAGTAGGTACTATGTACACAAGGAGGATTGGCCAAATAAGGCAATAGAATTTTTATTAGATATCGACTGAATTTTTTGTTTGATTACAGTACTACGGATTCGCTTGCGGCTATCTCACTTGGTTATGTGATTTCTAATTAATTTTAAGACGCCTTACCTGCATGCGTGTAAATCGGGGAGATTGCGAGTGGAGAGAGCTTCCCTTTTGTTAGCGTGGTGAGTGAGACCTTACGAGCATTCTTTCGAGTGACTTCATTTTGTGAAAACTCGAGACACGTTAATCAGGACACGGCCCACATTAACTCGTGGGGCTGATACGGTACTGTAATGTTCAAATGGTTCAAATGGCTCTGAGCACTATGGGACTTAACATCTGAGGTCATCAGTCCCCAGAACTCAGAACTACGTAAAGCTAACGACATCACTCACATCCATGTCCGAGGCACGATTCGAACCTGCAACCGTAGCGGTCGCGCGGTTCCAGACTGTAGCGCCTAGAACCACTCGGCCACTTCGGCCGGCGGTGCTGTAATGTCCTCAGCGTACTCCACGTTACTCTGACTCGCTTTCCAGTCCCTACTGGATTTCATTAAGCTCGATGATTATTCTCATGACCGTTGGACTCAGGTGCCACCTTCGTAATGTGAAGTATTACAGCTTACTACCTGGGCACCGAACCCCTGGACTTCGCCAGCAGACCCCAGCGCCAAAACGTTCGACTTTAGAACTGCCGACAGCTCTGAATCCGCCACGCGCTTGTCGCTCGCATCGATAAAGGACAAACAGCAGCCGAAGGCACACGACGTCGCAGATCTGGTGCGCTCTAACACAGTAACCAGCTCCTCAGAGATCACAGGTGTCTTAGCCCTCTCCCAGTGCCCAGAGACCAGGCATTCGACGATGTTTACTTTTTGTGGTTATTTCAATAAACTGTTTTGATCTTACTATCTGTGTTCACAACGCAGTCATTACAATAATTTGCGCACATACAGTGAATAGGAACTTTTGCTTTGCTTAATTATGACAAATTATGGCTCCCACCAAACAAGAAATCAATTACCTTTCTCTCTGTTTCATTCACAACATTTAAGTGTCCACCATGGGACCTGATATCACGTTAATTATCACATTTCTGGCATCCCAACATTAGGCACCGACTATGTACGACTGTGTGCCATGTGGGGCATGGCAAACTGTCAACGAACCAACTCCTTGCAGGACATTAGGACGCGGTAATTATATTGTGCACACATTGTCACCCATGCATGGTGTGCGTGTGTGAGTGTGTGTGTGTGTGTGTGTTTGTGTGCGTGAGTGAGTTTTCTTACTAAGTACAGTATCTTTTTATGTATAAGCTGTCACTCTCGTTCAACCAATAGTCTTGTCAAGCAGGGCGGAGGGGTCGCCAGATTTCCACGGCAACCCCTTGCCCTTCGGGTGGGAAACCGCCCATTACGGCGGTAGAATCAGAAATGATCAACGGCATGAGGATGCGGAAGGCAATGGAAACCACTGCATTAAAGACACATATCACAATTTAGTAGTGATGGAGAGTAGGCAGAAGTTTAAGAGACCAATCAGGAAGAATCAGTGCATAAAGAAGTGGGATGCTAAAGGATGGGATGACAGATACGTTTGAAGTTCCCTGAGGCCATAGGTACTGCGATAATAAATAGCTCCGTGGGCATTTCAGGTGAAGAGGAATGGACGACTCTACAAAGAGCAATCATAGAAGTTGGAGAAAGAGATATAAGTACAAGGAAGGTAACTGCAAAGAAACCATGGTTGACAGAAGGAAGGCTTCAGTTAATCGACAAAAATGTTCGGAGAAATTCAGGAATACAGAAACGCAAGTAACTTAGGAGTGAAATAAACAGGAAGTGCATGGAAATGACTACATATGAAATGTGAAGAAATCGAAAAATAAATGATTGTCGGAAGGACTGACCCACCTATAGAAAAGTCAAAACAGCTTATGGCGGAATTAAAAGGGAAGGCGATAACATTAAGAGTGAAGAGTGAAACGAGAATTGCACTGCCATATGTAGAGGAAAGAGGAGATAGGTGAAAAGATTGCATTCAGGCCGCCGTGAGGGGTGGGACTTGCCTGATAACGTAATAGAAGAAGAAATAAGAATCCACAGGAAGGGATAGGGGATTCAGTATTGAAGTCAGAATTTAAAAGAGCTTTGGAAAAATTAAAAACAAAACAGGCAGAAGAGATCGATAGCATTAGATCGGAATTTATAAAATGATTATAGGAATTGCCAATAAAATGATTATTCATGTTGGTGCGTGGAATGTATGAGACTGGCGCTATACCATCCGACTTTCGGGAGAAAGTTCCGAAGACTACAAGAACTGATAAGTGCGAGAATTTTATATGGGACAATAAGCTTAACAAATCATGCATCCAAGCTGCTGGCAAAATAATATGCAGAAGAATGGAAAAGAGATTGAAGATTTGGTAGATAAAAGCCAGTTTTGCTTTAGAGAAGTACAGGCAGCAGGGAGGGAATTCTGACTTTGCGCTTGATAATGGTAGCAAGACTAATGAAAAATCAAGACCTGTTCAAAGGATTTGTGGATATGGAAAAACGATTGACAATGTCAAATAGTGCAAGATGTTTATAATTCTGTGGGAAATATGTGTAAGCTATAATATAGACGGATGATATACAGCATGTACAAGAACCGAGAGGAAATAATAAGAGTGGACGACCAAGAGCGAAGTGTTCGGATTAAAAGGGGTGTAAGAGATGGTTGTTGTGTTTCACCCCTACTGCTCAATCTATACTGGAAGAAGCAATGACGGAAGAGTAAAATTCATTATGAAAGTATATCAACGTTAAAACGTTAAGATTCGCTGATGACATTGTTGTCAATAGTGAGAGTGAAGAAAGCTGGAATGAACAGATGAATCGAATGAACAGTCTAATGAGCACAGGATACGGATTCATAGTACATTGAAGAAAGAACATATGTAATAAGAAGTTATAGACAGGAGAACAGCGAGAAACTTAACATAATAATTGGTGATCACGAAGTAGATGAGGTTCTGGAATTCAGCTACCTAGACAACGAGGTATCTCATGACGGACGACGCAAGGAGAACGAGAAGGAAACCAGAAATGGCCAAGAGAAGTGTACTAATAACAAATACAGATCTTCATTTGAAATAGAAATTTCGAAGAATGTACATTTGGAGCACAGCATTTCAGGGTGGTGAAACATGGACGGAAAAATAAACCGCAAAAGATGATAATAGAAGATTTTGTGACATGGTGCTACAGTGGAATGCTGAAAATTAGGAGGACTGATAAGGTGAGGGATGAGGGGGTTCTTCACAGGACCACCAGATAATGGAATATTTTGAAAACTCTGACAAGAAGGTAGGACAGGATAAAAGGAAATCTGGTAAGTCGTTGGGGGATAATCTCCATGTTACCTGGTACACGCCCTCAATGCACTGTTTTCACCCTTACCCTCCCTCCTCTATGTTTAGCAGTGCAATTCCCATTTCACTCTAAATGTTACCGCCTTCCCTTTTAATTCCACCTTACGTTGTTTTGACTTTTGTATACGTTCTGAGTCAGTCCTTCTGACAATCATTTATTTTTCGATTTCTTCCCATTTCCCATGTGAGCATTTCTTATTAAGTCATCGGGGAATAATTTCTATGTTACCTGAGGAGCTGTAGTGGTAAAAGCTGCAGAGGAATCCAGAGACTGGAATACATCCAGCAAGTAATTCAAAACGTAGGTTGTGCTACCCTGAGATGAAGAGGTTGGCCATAAGGAGGAATTCGTTGCGGACCAAGTCAAACCAGTCATAAAACTGATAACTGAAAAGAAAAGTACGGTATATGTATCATCCACCTATTTATTGTTATGTTCTAATTTGCATGTATCGTTAGTCGTTGTTTTTCTGGCGTGACCACAAACGCCGGAACGAAGATGCAGTACGCAAGACCAGAGAAGCGGTGAGGATTCATCAGCCAATGGTTCTCGGAACTGGACCGCACTGAGCCAAGAGCGACTCCAGGAAAAAGTGATTATAAGCGTTGCTCCTGCTAACCTCATCTTCTCAGATCGGCCCCAGTCTGAGACGGACATTAGTGGTACACTATCAGATTGTCATGATCCGTATCAAGTGCTTACTTGGACATTGTGTATAGCTAGAGCTTTACTGTTTTCATGTCACCACTTGCTAGCGACTTTTGCTGTTATCAGAGTTTATTATTGTCAACTTGCTTTCTAGAAATAAAATACTAATGTTATTTGTTTGAATTGTTGTATAGAATTTCGAGAACGTTGCATCGTAGTAGCGACGGGTGAGCAAGACTCCACAGATGTCTTAACTTTTTCTGTGCATCCGCAGTCACAAGTTTACTGAAACCAGCTCTGTGAACAGTGCTAAGTGTTTCCTCATCCTGTCGGATATCTTCTTTGAATTAAATGAGAATTGTCTCAGAACAGTTAGTCAATATGCAGTCGGATAGATAGACTGAGCACAGTTCGGAATGCTAGCGAAGCTCCACTCAGCGTTGCTGTAGAAAATATGTCTATTTCATGTGTGTTGCACCGGAAACTGTTCTCTCAGCATTAAGGAACACCATGGGGCATTCGGCGGAGTTGCTCCGGTTAGGGATAAGACCACAGAGCAAGAAAGGAAATGAGCAAAGGAAACCAGACTCATATATGAGAATTTTATTTGATATAAGGCAGTGCTACCACAAGACTGATGATCATGTCCCAGAAGCGAGAGGTAAGCAACTTACTGAATGAGGTGCAATTTGCGTATTCGACAATCTCAACGGCTTTCTTTCGAAACGTAGAGTAGTGACTTTAATTGCAGCCTGGTTCACGTCGAGGTAAAGTAGGTTTCGCTCCGCTTTCCTACTGGTGATATGCTGAGACAATTTTCACAGGTAAGTGCAGGTTCGTCGTAAAGGGACGGAGGGAAAAGCGTCATCGCGAGGTCAATCACAAATTGAAAATGGTGGATGGATATCTTCACCAGCGTCGAGGGCAAAAGAATCACTCATTTGGCACATGGGGAATGCAAATAATAACAGGACAATAAACAAGCTAGGATATAAATACTAAAACTTGAGTGTTGGCAGTTCGGTAGTTAAATAGCCCTGGGACACAAGTTTCATCGCCATGTCGACCTACAATGGTTCCAGATCTGAGGTCGATATTGCACTTCCCAGGTGTGGCCAGTTACTGAACATATACCCGTAAACATATACGAAAAACCTACATTCCTACGTGGGAAAAAAGTGGCCGAATATAAGGCGCTACTTTTGGCACGTCAAGCATTAGATCACGAGGGAACTTTCTGGTGTTTTTGTAGTCACTAAAATAGCACATGCTGCTACTATTGTGCGAAATTCCTGGCTACCGATTGGAATCTAAATGCGAGGGGGACTGCAAAAACGAACGTTATTCGGGGGAACCATCTGCTACATTCACGACAGCAGATGGCATCATTTGCAGCGCGATTTACAGTTCCGATGGATATTTGGATAACAAAATGGTGGATGAGGTGTGGTTTATCGTTTTGTGTTCACATTTCTACATGCACGGGCAGCGTACAATCGAGAATGCAAGCAAAGGAGTCTTTTCTGTAGGCCCACGATGCGATAGAAGAACAGGCCGGCCAGGGTCGAGCCAAGCACATCAATGACCCGCATCAGTACAACATGGAAGATACATTCCTGGAAATGGAAAAAGAACACATTGACATCGGTGTGTCAGACCCACCATACTTGCTCCGGACACTGCGAGAGGGCTGTACAAGCAATGATCACACGCACGGCACAGCGGACACACCAGGAACCGCGGTGTTGGCCGTCGAATGGCGCTAGCTGCACAGCATTTGTGCACCGCCGCCGTCAGTGTCAGCCAGTTTGCCGTGGCATACGGAGCTCCATCGCACTCTTTAACACTGGTAGCATGCCGCGACAGCGTGGACGTGAACCGTATGTGCAGATGACGGACTTTGAGCGAGGGCATATAGTGGGCATGCGAAAGGCCGGGTGGACGTACCGCCGAGTTGCTCAACACGTGGGGCGTGAGGTCTCCACAGTACATCGATGTTGTCGCCAGTGGTCGGCGGAAGGTGCACGCGCCCGTCGACCTGGGACCGGACCGCAGCGACGCACGGATGCACGCCAAGACCGTAGGATTCTACGCAGTACCGTAGGGGACCGCACCGGCACTTCCCAGCAAATTAGGGACACTGTTGCTCCTGGGGTATCGGCGAGGACCATTCGCAACCGTCTCCATGAAGCTGGGCTACGGTCCCGCACACCGTTAGGCCGTCTTCCGCTCACGCCCCAACATCGTGCAGCCCGCCTCCAGTGGTGTCGCGACAGGCGTGAATGGAGGGACGAATGTAGACGTGTCGTCTTCAGCGATGAGAGTCGCTTCTGCCTTGGTGCCAATGATGGTCGTATGCGTGTTTGGCGCCGTGCAGGTGAGCGCCACAATCAGGACTGCATACGACCGAGGCACACAGGGCCAACACCCGGCATCATGGTGTGGGGAGCGATCTCCTACACTGGCCGTACACAACTCTGGTGATCGTCGAGGGACACTGAATAGTGCACGGTACATCCAAACCGTCATCGAACCCATCGTTCTACCATTCCTAGACCGGCAAGGGAACTTGCTGTTCCAACAGGACAATGCACGTCCGCATGTATCCCGTACCACCCAACGTGCACTAGAAGGTGTAAGTCAACTACCCTGGCCAGCAAGATCTCCGGATCTGTCCCCCATTGAGCATGTTTGGGACTGGACGAAGCGTCGTCTCACGCGGTCTGCACGTCCAGCATGAACGCTGGTCCAATTGAGGGGACAGGTGGAAATGGCATGGCAAGCCGTTCCACAGGATTACATCCAGCATCTCTACGATCGTCTCCATGGGAGAATAGCAGCCTGCATTGCTGCGAAAGGTGGATATACACTGTACTAGTGCCGACATTGTGCATGCTCTGTTGCCTGTGTCTATGTGCCTGTGGTTCTGTCAGTGTGATCATGTGATGTATCTGACCCCAGGAATGTGTCAATAAAGTTTCCCCTTCCTGGGACAATGAATTCACGGTGTTCTTATTTCAATTTCCAGGAGTGTAGTAATCTTGACACGCATAGGAGACACTGTGGTTGATCTCTGGACCAATCGTGTTTGATCAGCGACGGAATGAATCGCCGCATCAAATAAGCCTCGATAATCGTCTCCGAGCATCACGAAACAAGAAATATCGCAGCAACGAAACAAATCAACCGCCTCTGGCGCTACCTAAGGCGGAAGCATAAGAGGTATATGAAAGGCAAGACTGAGAACAGTATTCCTCAAGGGACATATCCTTCAGCGCGGATAATCTCAAACGCAGTACGAGGTGCTGGCGATCATTAGCACATACGATGTCTGTCTGGAGAGGCTGAAATTCGGTATCCCCTCATCGAAATAACTGTGGAAGGGAGACTTATGAGAAGATACATACGAATGCTTGTGAAGAGACGGATCCTTAAGTAATGGACGTGTCCATGACGTTATACACAAAACTGGTGGAGAGACAGCAGAAAGTTAGCCGAGATTCTTGTTAAAGAAATCTCACTTATACACTGGTTTAGGGCAACATTGAAACGCGCAATGAGCGAGGCTTAGTGTAACTCAGTCCCTAACGAAGCGAATTTCAAGTTAAAATTATCATTACTGGTGGGTTTTCGTTTGATCTTATTATCGGCAACGACGTATTGTCGGAAAGGGCCGTAGTCATGAAATTCAGCCTGAGAGCGTTGGATAATTTATTTCAGGATCAAATTCAATGGGGTGGAAACGGCAGCAGCGGTGAAGAAAATATTGTTGAGCCGTGGCGCTCAATGCGAGGGTTCAAATGGCTCTGAGCTCTATGGGACTCAACGTCAGAGGCCATCAGTCCCCTAGAACTTAGAACTACTTAAACCTAACTAACCTAAGGACATCACACACGTCCATGCCCGAGGCAGGATTCGAACCTGTGACCGTAACGGTCGCGCGGTTCCCAACTAAAGTGCCTAGAACCTCTCGGCCACCCCGGCCGGTCAATGCGAGGGGCAATTTTCCTTGGACAAGAAGATCTTTGAGAGAATTTCCCGAGGTCGAGTAGAGACACAACCTCGAGAGATCGGGGCTGGTGCGTGAACGAGAAGATGAGGAGATGCATGCGGACGGCGCTCGCGAGATGAAGTCTGGAGGAGCGCTGTATGCCTGGACGGGGTGTGGAGACGGGCCCGTACCCACTTGGCGGCTGCTACCATTGTCGGCTGCGATTGTCTCTCGTGGAGGTGAAGGTGGAGCTGTGACGTGGTGCACTCGCGTCTGTGGATGCCACTGTGTACGCTGCCCTATGAGGCCAATTCCGGAGACTATAAACTGCCAGCCTTGCTGCGCATCGGACCAATCTGAGGGTAACGAATGTTTGTAAAGTGGCGAGTAGGATGACAATCTGGTTGTGAATGTTTCTTGTGAATCGAGCATAATTACTGGAACTATGTACGCTGGTTAAAGGTCTCACTAGTGTAGTAGGCTCAAGTGTAGGTTCGCATGTGACTTTGTGCTATAGCTTGGTCAGCTGAGCTAGATCGGCTAGCCTGTTAGTATTCATAACTGCAAACGCTCCTTTTGCCGTATCGTGCTGGCTGTAATTACACACACTGAACCTTATTACTGCAGATAGGCAGTAACTTGGTAAATACAAGTTTCATTCTTGTCAGATAACAGAATTTAAATTTGTGTCACTGTTCATATGCCAATCGCCCATTTAAACAATATAATCTTTCGGTATGGCCTATTATTACTCCTTAATAATGTTATTAACTTAGTCTGTTTTAGTGCCCTTCTCCTCGGGACCTGTAATTTGTCGCTTTTCCCTCCATGTTGCAAAGCAAGCAATTCAATTTGCTTATAGCATTACAAATGGTATGAGCCGATGATCAGTTGATGGAGGAAGGAAACTGCCCAATGTGGTAGCCGTATTTGTAATATTGCTGTGACAAAGGAGAACAGGTCGTCGCCTTGCCTTTGGATTATTTTGGGACAATTACGAACATAACAGCTGTATTAAGGCTATTATGTTTAAGAGTTTGTTCAAAAAATGGTTCAAATGGCTCTGAGGACTATGAGACTTAACATCTGATGTCATCAGTCCCCTAGAACTTACAACTACTTAAACCTAACTAACCTAAGGACATCACACACGTCCATGCTCGAGGCAGCATTCGAACCTGCAACCGTAGCAGTCGCGCGTTTCCGGACTGAGAGCCTAGAACCGCGAGACCACCGCTGCCAGCGGAGTCACACACTGCACGATGATCTTCAGTTTGCTTCTTGTAATAGCTGGACTTTATTCCTGGTTAGAGCTACTACTTAACTGAAACTTCTGTTTGCTGTATTTACGTGTTCGCTAATCATTTCTGCTCGTTTACAGCTGCACTACGAACACAGCTGCCGAATCACTCTGTGCCCCCTTCTCCTTACCGCCGTGTATGTAATAATAAACAACGCCCCGCACGTGCTATATCCGGAGGAATCTGACGAGTGTGCTGTGGCTGTGGAGGGCCTGTCACAGGCTCTAATATGATCTAAAAGAAATGGCATAGTCGATTCGTATGCTCTTGTGACAGTTCGTGCTGCCTATGCGGGAACGGAGCTATTGTCATTTGAGACTTATGCCAGTTTACAACTGAGACCGCCACACATCCTCGTGTGTGAGAACCCATCGATAAGCGCACTAACGTGATTCCGAATACCAGAGACAAAATCCTACGATGACTATGCAACTCACATGGAGTGAAATTGCCACCGGTGATTGTTAGAAAGCAACAAGACTCGCTGAGGTGCGCTATCAGCGAATAGTCGGATCCTGTTGCAGTACTGAGTAGGTTGATTCCTGATAGGAAAAGGTTCCTGGCCGATGATGTTGTTGTAAATGAGTAATTACCGTCTTCTGTTTCCGTCACTCTTACGACCTTAAATGTATCTTAATTTTGTTGCATGATATTTCGTATGCATAATAATACCATTTACTTGCCGTGAGTGAGTACAGAGTGGTTGCAGTGCTCAAAAGAGTGTGCCAGCGTGCAACCCGAACCATACACGTCAAGTCTGCCACACGGAGAGCGCCTCCATTAGCCTTGCGCTGACGTACCTCTAATGCCTTATTCCCTATTTTATTTAAGGGGTTCGGGAGTCAAACTGGCCGACTTGGAGCAGGAGAGGCACCACAGGACATTTTATTTTCTACTGTCCTTACTTTTACAAATAAATTCATAAAACTGTATCAGTATGACCACGAAGGATTCAGGATGCTCACTCATAGCACTGGAAGTATAAAAAAATAACATAATAAATTCTTTCTAGATATGAAATTTCATCATTTTTTTCACTTACTTTTGGCTGCATTTGTTGCTCTAGGTAAATTTTTCTTCACAAGTAAGAGAGATTCTTTGATGAATTTTGCACAGCATACAAACCATACTTACAGGTGTGTGAAACTCTAGAATTTTCCTAATCTGTTAAAAACTGTTGTAAAAATTGAGATAATTAATTGCAAATTTAGTTTTTTTTCCTAAACATAAAGTTTAAAAAGAAACAGCTCATTCATTTTGTCTTAAATTAAGTAGACACCTGTAAGTATGGTTTGTATGCTGTGCAAACTTCATCGAACAGTCTCTCTTACTTACGAAGAAAAGTGTACTTATAGCAACAATTCCAGCCAATATTAATTTTAAAAATGATCAAATTTCACATGTACAACAATTATTTTGTTATGTTTTTGAACTTCCGCTGCTACGAGTGTGAATCCTGAATGCTTCCTTCTCATACTGACGAAGTTTTATCAATTTACTTGTAAAAGTATAGGCAGTCGAAATTAAAATGTCCTGTGGTGCCTCTCCTGCTCCAAGTCGGACCGTTGGACGTCCTACCCCACTTAAGGGGATGTACTGCTTTGTTTGTCTGGATTGTTGCCGAATGTTAATTTAACAACGTATAATTTTCCATTGTTCACATGGGTGTAGAACGGCTCCTATGCACAGTAATCCTGGAAGCGTTTTGTAGCATTCAGTAACCCATGACCCCATGGCGCAAGCGAGGACGGAAATAACGAAACAACAAGTCGTTTCACAATAAGTCATTTAGTAAACTTGGTCCCCATGTATGTAAGCTGTTGTTGTAGTGGTATTCCTTCCGACACTGGTTTGATGCAGCTCTTGGATCTCTTGGATCTGCTCTATCCTGCCCCATCTCTACATCTTATAACTACTGCAACCCACACCCATTTGAACCTCCTTGCTGTACTCAACAATTTCTGTCCTTCTGCGATGTTTACCACCGACACTTAACTCCAATATTAAATTGACGATTCCTTTATGCCTAAGAATGAGTCCTATCAACCTATCTCTTCTCTGAAGCAAGGTTAGCACACATTTCTTTTCTCCCCACTTCCATTCACTACATTAACTACCCTGTCTAATAGTCTAATCTTCTGCATTCTTCTGCAACACCACTATTCAAATGCAGCTATTTCCTTCTTGTCTGAATTGCTCATTGTCAACTTATCATTTGGCTATACTCCTTATTAAAACCTTTACAAAAGTGTTAGTGATCTGTATAAATGTGTGTTCGTGTGACACTTAAGTTTATATTCAATGTAAACAAATTTCACTCCTTGAGAAACTCTTTTCTAGCCATTGCCAGTCTATGTTCTACTTCCTACCGACTTCGGCCATCATCATGTAATTTACTGACCTACTAACAAAACTCATTTATTAATTTTAGAGTATCATTTCCTAATTTCTTCAGCGTCACCTGGTTTAATTCGACAATATTACCCTTTGTTTGCTTGGTGTTCCGTCCTCCTTTCAAGACTCTGTCCAGCCATGTCTGGTTTTAATAGTAACAAGGCATTTCCAGAATGATATTTTCACTTTGTAGCGGAGTGTGCGCTGATATGAAACTTCCTGGCAGATTAAAACTGTGTGCCAGACCGAGACTCGAACTCGGGACCTTTGCAAAGGTCCCGCGTTCGAGTCTCGGTCCGGCACACAGTTTTAATCTGCCAGGAAGTTTTAGTAACAAGGCATGCTAGAAGATAAGTTTAAGAGAAGATACCTTTTACACTCATTAGGCACGCTATACTCATGACACTTGTGACCAAAGCTGGACACATATTCAATGCTTCCTTTTCCTGTACACGAATCAGCTTTTTAAGCAAAAGGCAAGGCATTGTGATACAAATACTGAATAGCTGTTAGTTACAGGAGGCCTTCAGCACGATAAAGCGCCCACCAAGCCCATACCAATTACAAGTAGTGCAGTATGACAGAATTACTTTTTTTCCTTTCTTCGGTTTTTATCTTGTATTTTCTGTGTCATTTAGAATGTAAGTAAGTTTCAGGTATACATTATATTCTTCCTTGCATAGTTATTCACAATTTAGCGGAACAGAGCATGTTCGACACGTTTATGTTGTTTATCTGTTTACATACAACTGCTCAGCTGTTGTTGTTAATTTGTTTGTATACCATATGGTCATGTAATAATTTGATGTCTGATGAGACATTTTAACTTTAGATGTGAGGTACCGCCATCTATGGTATTTGTTTTTTGCTTGTCTTTTATTTTGTCGTGGTGTTATTTGTCTGCATATTATCTGGAACTATAGCAGGACTTGCTGGTGAACTGCTTTATTTATATTTCATTTTGAGTAAACTATCCGTGCATTGTGTACTTTATAAGTCATTTATTTCGTTTCTATCTTAATATGCACGTTATATCTTCTGTTTTGTATCTGTTGAAGACTTGTGACTGACTCGTCAGCAGCAGAATTTCTTCAATCGGAAAACGCATCATTTCGCTAAACCTTTGCCTCCATGAGAAGCGAGATGTGGATCCTAACTTTCTATCCTGTGTACCACCACCTGAAAGTCACTTGAAGATTCCAGGATAGTTAGGCTTGCCTGCGACATGGCACGAGATGTCATAGTGTAGAACAAGACTACGAGAGCGCTTGTTGGACGCTTGTACGTGAAACTGCGTCAACAACGACAGGATGCTCGGTCCTGGAATGAGGAATTAAAGGGAGAAGAATTACCCAGGAGAAATTTTCTGTTGGCTGGTGCTGATATACTTTTAGCCAATGTCGAGACGTGGCAGCAAAATCTCATTACTTTGGAAGTGTTAGAGGGAGGAAATCTGTGTTAAAAGACGGCCAACTGTTTCTGAGAGCAATGACTGAGGCTTCATGTGTACTCATTCGAGAGACTTCGTTTTGGGACCATCTCGTGAATTCTTAGTCAGGACATGGCCTACAGTAGCCACGTAACCGCTGGTTTTGATTCGATCCCATGACGCGTTCAGTCTACTCCATATTGCTCGTAGAGCGTTTCCAGTCTTTCATAGGTTTCATTCCACCCCACGGCTTACTCTCAGGAGCATTAGGTATAGTTTTCTTTCCTCATTCCAGCCTCCATGTCTCATCTCAGGTTGCCTTTGTAGTCTGACCAGGCACTAATCCGAGTTGTTTTCAACGAATCATTCTCATGACCACAGCCAGCTGGTGCACATCCGTCTCATTGGTTGCCACTTTTGTAAGTTGGCTACATTACAGCATCGGAGAGGCAACCTCTAACAGTTAAATGAATGGCCATCGCCAGCAGATGGACAACTAGTTCTGTCGACCTTCACAAAGGTAATATGCCATTCAGTCACAGACAGATGTCAGTCATCCTCCATTCACTGCGTGATAGCAGAGATGGAGGACAAGACACCAGACCAAGACACATGTCGTTGGAGGTCGACACCCACCAACAGCCAACTATACACTGACGACAGCGGAATCAAGCCTTTGTTGAGAGCCAAGTGACATGCTTCTCAGAAAACCTGTTCCAAATACGAAGGCTAGTGCTAGCGCCCTGAGACCAATATTTCAGTTATATTTATTTAATTATTTTTCGTTGTTTTAATAAACTGTTTTAATGTTATTTGTGTTCACCTCTCATTCTCACAGAGAAGAGAAAACTTTTGGTTTGCTTAATTCCGATGGAAGCTGGTTCCAAGCAAACAAGGAATCAATTAATTATTCCCTGTGGGACGCCATATATAAACAACTTTATACAAAGTCTACTCTTGCCTCAGAGATATTAGCTTTGAAAGCTTTTAAATACAGAATGGATGGTGATGTTGCGGGTTTAATAAATTCACTTTATTTCAAAGCTAAAAACTATCCCTTAACTCGGTCCGCTCGGCTCTCCCGTCAGAGGTTCGAGTCCTCTCTCGGGCACGGGTGTGTGTGTAGTCCTTAGCGTATGTTAGTTTCAGTTATGTTAATTAATGTGTAACCAAAGGGACCAGTGAACTCAGCACTTTGGTCCCATAAGGCCTTATCACAAATTTCCAAACTTTTTTATCCCGTAACTAATCAGGGAATATAAACAGCACAAACATTAATAAGAAGGTAGCAAACATAAATCAATCAGAGACTGCGTCACATAAATGCAATTGAGATTGCATCAGATATAAACAATGCTCAGAATAATCATTTTCATGCATGACACTACACTTCTCTTAACGCTGTACTCCACCACTCTCCTCTTTAATGTCAACGATATTTCTTGTTGAACAGAACATGTTACAACCAGTCTTGCACACGCTGCTGCTGGGTCGTCGGACGTAGCCTCCGACGTCCGCTGTTACTTATCTGTAGCGAGAGGCGTTGCTGCTGTTCCGTCTATTGAGTCCGTAGTGGTTGTGTCCGTGGATGAGACCGTACCGGTGTAGGGGGCACTGAAAGCTCATTGGAACCCGAGAGCTGATATGGAGGTAGGTGTACCCATGACATCGACTATGAAAGTTGTTACGTCCCTACTGATAACGCGATAAGGTCTGTCATAATGTGGCTGCGTCATGCTGTACAAATCTCAGCTTTGTAGCTCGTAGAAAACAAAATGGTCGACGGGTCTGCTTGTCTCTCGCAACAACGAGACGTAGCTGCTGGATATGTGCACGTAGAGGGCGTACGAAGTCTGATGGTTAGATGTGGTCATCCCACACGCTATTGATGAACCCGCCAGTCAGTGGCATCGCCTCGGTATATACGAACTGCGTGATCACGGTTTCCAAGAGAGGGATGGGTATAGTCTCTCTCCACACCTGCGATTCATGGCACCAAACAGATCCTCTGAATTGGCGGTGCTTTTGTACAACTAAGCCATTCGCTGAAGTGTGCTAACCCGTGGTTCCAATACGCTTTATGCCCAGCAGTGCTTTGAACAGGTATGGCCCGAAATGGGTTTCTTGGTGTGCTGTAACTCGTAGTGGTACACCGAAACGGGCGATGCGTCCTCGGAAAAACGTGTTCGGCTGATGATTACGCCAAAATGTCTTGCAGCTCGGTGTACGTTTCTTGAGCAGCAGCAAGAGTTTCTATATCATCTGTGCCAGCTGAAATAAACAAATAATGACCCGATCTTTCAAACACAGCAATGAACAGCTTAGTACAACAGATTGTTCCGATTAGAACTAATGACTGGGAAATGCAATGAACCGGTTAACGTCTAAATATAACCACAATTACAATTATAGAACTGAACCGGTTAATATCTAAATCTAACCACAAGGCCACTCTTTTGTTTAACGGCAACCTGTGTTTTAGTACAATTGTTCCGACTGTATTTACAACCGGGAGCTGATTCATTAGAACATTAAATATCAGGTACAAATGAGAAAGGAGAGGCAAGATGATAGTGGGACAAATCTTCAAACGACAACTAGTGTCTTAGTACAGTACTAAGGCCTATATTTACGACCCAAGGGCCGACCGAGTAAAACTCTAAGCGTCGGGTATAAGTACAAAATTATAAGGAGGGAAGGTAGATAATCACACAAATCACCACGAGATTTACTGAATGTACTCCTCTTGGTCGGCAAGCATTTCCATGTATCCACTGTGCGTCGCAGCGGTTACTGAGTAGTGGCGATAAAAGCCAGGTGAAAGAGGGCAGCCAGGCCACGAGCGCTGGTCTGACACGAATGCTGCCAACGAACCGACGAGATGTCGGCCTGCTGCCTCGAGCAGACGCTGACCCCGGTGAAGCACTCCGGTACCTTCGCTCTGCGCCGGCACTCCTTTCGCAGAGCGTGGTTTCGGCAGCTCGGACCTCGCGACCACATCTTGCGCCGCTATCACCAATCCCAAAACTATGTCTCTCTCTCTCTCTCTCTCTCTCTCGGGCCAGCGAAGCCCGAATATATATTTCGGCTAGCAAAGACCATAAAGGGCACAACCCACAAAATTGGAAATTTGTGGTAACGTCTTATGAGACCAAACTGCTGAGGTCATCGCTCCTTAAGCTTACACACTAATTAATTTAACTTAAACTAACTTACGCTGAGGACTACACACACACACACCCACACACCCATCCCCGAGTGAGGACTATAACTTCCCACGGGGGGCGAGGGGGGGGGGGGGGGTGGAGCCGCAAGCCACAACCCACAGATACCAACCCTTCTTCATAGATATTGGCAATGGGGCCGCAAGAAGTATAGTTGATACTACACATGAGCCAGTGGCGCCAGACTGAACACTCTGCTAACTCAGTGGCGCCACAGCTCAGTATACATTGAGTATTGATAGTGTGACCTAGGAACTGAACCTCAGGTACTTCTAAGATACACTTTTACGGATTGATAAGTAAACCGTGAGCACAAGTGATAATTTGCTGTAAGTGTGGCAGATGATCTGTGCTTGCATGACCAAAATGTCGTCTACGTTCACTTAACAAAAATGCATCCTCGTCCATGAAATGCTGAAACGTTTGGGCAGCTTTTCAAAGTAAAAAGGCGTTCTAATGAAATCAAACAGTCTGAACGGTGTGCAGACAGCGGTCTGAACAATGTCGTCTAATACTGCAGATATTTGGTAGAACACACAAACTAATTCACGGTAGTAAAAAAAGCACTTTTCATGGACGTTGAGAGCGAAATCTCTGATATGCGTTAGCGGATAACCATTAGTGATGGTTCTGTCGTTTCCACATGGGCGCCATCCTGTTGTTGTTCTTTGAGAGCAGATGCAGTGGAGATAACCAAATACTGCTCTACGGTCCTATGGCGTGTGATCTCTGGGAAGTGCTAGAGGAGGTCTGTGGACAGAAATTCACCAGTTATCACCTGCACCGCAGGTTGACAGTGGCCATATGTTCTGATCGTGGAAACACTGGCGGCGAAAAGGTGGCGGTCATCATATTTGCGTCGTGGCTGATGAGCGGGTAGATAAACTGACACGTCAGCACCAGTGTCTGCTAGGAAATGCATCTGTGTCACGAACAGTCGACGGCTGCACCTTAGCGCCTCAGGCCGAAACGTCGGTGACATCAGCAGAGTCTTGTTGGAAGGTTCAGTGGCTGCATTTTCTCGGTGAGCGGTGGTGGCGGGATTGGCGACTTGTAGTCATATTTCGCTATTTGGGGAGCAAAATAAGTGATGATGGTCGAAGTAGAGAGGATATAAAATGTAGACTGGCAATGGCAAGGAAAGAGTTTCTGAAGAAGAGAAGTTTGTTAACATCGAGTATAGATTTAAGTGTCAAGAAGTCATTTCTGAAAGTATTTGTATGGAGTGTAGCCATGTATGGAAGTGAAACATGGACGATAAATAGTTGGGACAAGAAGAGAATAGAAGCTTTTGTAATGTGGTGCTACAGAAGAATGCTGAAGATTAGATGGGTAGATCACATAACTAACGAGGGGGTATTGAATAGGGTTGAGGAGAAGAGAAGTTTGTGGCACTAATTGACTAGAAGAAGGGAGCAGTTGGTAGGACATGTGTTGAGGCACCAAGGGATCGCCAATTTAGTTTTGGAGGGCAGCGTGGGGGGTAAAAATCGTAGAGGGAGACCAAGAGATGAATACACTAAGCAGATTCAGAAGTTTGTAGGTTGCAGTAGGTACTGGGAGATGAAGAAGCTTGCACAGGATACAGTAGCATCGAGAGCTGCATCAAGCCAGTCTCAGGACAGAAGACCACAAAAACAACAGTCAAAGTGTGTAAGGCAGCAACTTGCATGGTCAGATCGGCGATCTACACTTGTCACGTGGCGACTGTTATCTGTCTGAGGTTCTGGGCAAATGGGGCGACGCATGCGAACGTATTCATCTCCTCTACGCGATTTGCAGTTTGCGTTAGCGCCTTAAAATCGCCAGCGCACACTGTTAATAACTTCTGCGCGTCAGGGGGAAGGCGCGATAACCAAATATTCCGTAGGGTGTCCTCATTAGCAGCGTCGCTTTCTGACGTTTGTTTATGGCGCAATAGCTGCGACGGGGAGAGGAGGCGTCAGTTACCACCAAATACCACGTCGGGGCCACCAACTGTTATGAGTGTATTGAATTCACTTTATTCCAGCACTTAAAACTATCACTATGGAGTAATCACTTGCTTGCATGGCACTGCGCTTCACTTAACGCTGCAGTGATTTAAATTCGCACAGTTAAATTTGAAGGGAAAAGCGAAATAAATGCAATCGTCTGGTAGCGCAAACTGGGTGTGTCTGCTGATTAGTTTAACGGACGTAGAGGGTGTATGTTGATGCCAGTAAACTTACAATGCAGATAATGCAAACCATTTTTTAGCTGCAGTGTCTGTCACACAATGGACCCCATGAATTTGGCAATTTATATTATCTTTCTGTCTCGCTTAACTCCACATTCTACGGTCCGAGTTACATAGAACCGTGTTTTCGATGACCAATCAGGAGACATAGGAGAGAGGCCCGCGTCTGTCTGCTGACAGACGTTTCCGGAGCCCGCACTCTTGTGTTCATCTTCTCTTACAGGACAGATGGCTTAAACCATCTGTCTCTGGTCTCTTGCATGTGTAGCTTCCCATTGCACGGACTGCTTTTTGCCGCCTGCCTACGTCTCATTTATGATGTAGTCCTGCGAGGGCTGACAGGTATGTGACTTCCAGCCCTGTCTCCTGATCACGATGATGTATGGTTTGTGGGGCTCTCACCGACGCTGTTATCATCGGCAGTACGAATTCTCAAACTTTCCACAGTACAGTATTGACATTTTCCCGAATGATGATGAAATTATGAGGGCTACACAAACATCCAGTCTCCAGATGGAGAAAATCTTCGACCCGGCTGGGAATCGAACCTGTGATTCCCTGATCCAGAGGCAGCAGTTTTAACCACTAGACCACGAGCTGCGGGCTTTGTACAGTGCGTCTGTCCGAACCTGCTATTATTATTAGCCTTCTTTATCATTGTTCCTTTCCTTCAGATGTTAACTTTTGGCCATTCAGTCCTGTTTCCTCTGCAAGTGGTATGTGGAGAATGAACATCCTCCCTGGTAAACATCATTCGAGTCAAAATCTATAATAAACACAGAATTTTCTTGAATTCAGTGATTTTCATTTGCTGTGACAATACAGTTCTTCCATTACCCACACATCCCACTCTATCTGTCCGGGTTTGTAACGGATTGCGGTCCTGGACGGACGTCTGTGTGTGTGCTTCGACAGCTGAAGAACGCGTCGACGGCGCCACTCACGCTTGCAGAAGCCGAGCGGGGGCTCTAGGCGGTCTGTAATCAGGCGGATGCGTGACTTCACGATCCTGTGAACAGAGTGCGGTGGGGGATACCTGCGCACGTCTGTTGAATTGTTTTGCGAGCGGATCTGCAGGCTCTGCTATGCGTTATTTGGAAAGTTAACGAGTACGGAGCGTATCTAGACATGAGCGTGAAGAATTATTTAGTAGCAGTTTGTTACTGTGCGTACTGAAATTATGAGTTGGGTGCTTGTCTGTAGGCTGTGTAACATGGCCCACGGCACATCTCGGAGGGGGTTTTCTGATAGTGTGATAGATATACTGTATGGTTAAATAAATTGTTTGAAAAAATAAATAGAGTGCTGTCAATCATTACACGCCCCTGCAGCGCAGATCAGAGTGATTGGTTTTCCGTCACAATCTCGGTTGCAGGCGAGTACTAACTGTTTTAGCGCTGTGTTAATCTTGAGTGTAAATGAGCTATGGGCAATTCTGTCAATAGACGTGAAGGCAGGTCCAGATCTGATACGACGGCGGTATACATGAGAAGAACAATGCAGCTTTCACGTGTGTCAGAGGAGAAAACCCTTTCTGGTCGGCTGTCGCGAGCACGCGGAAGCTGAACTTGGCTGCTGCCTCTGGAACCCCCTTCCCCGCCGACCACGCACGCAGCCTGCCTTGGAGCGTTACGCATAGGCGTTATCAATTTCTCCGTTGTTAGGCGCGAATGCGACTGTGTTGAGGTCACGTTTGGGGGAGGCCGAGCAGAGACTTTTGGTCGGTTTGGCAGGTTGGGGTGTTTGGGTGCGTCTGTTGCACTATTTTGCGAGCATGTCTGTGCACTGTGCTGTGCTTTATTTGGAGAATTTAAGCATACAGAGCTCATCTGCGCATACTGTGTACTGCATTATTTAAGAACAGTTTGCTATCGTGAAATTTGGAGTTGTTTACGTGTTTGCGGCCTGTGTCACAGGACCACTGTCGGATCAGTGCGGATGTTTTGTGACAAACATACTCCATGACTAAATAAAAGGGCTCGAAATAAATCGAGTGCAGTCCCTCCTTACTTCCCCGAGCAGCACAGAGCAGTCTTAGCGGTTTTTGCGCAAATACGGTAATCTGGTCAGACTGTGAGTGAGTCAACAAATAACTGGACAAATTAATGGATTGGAATGAATATCTTGATGGGCGTGGTTGTGTTGCCACGTGTAGTGCACTACTGGAGTTCAGAATCTGCCTTAGGTCAGCCTTACATATCGAAACATATGCAAAGTTTCAAAAAGATACGTCCCAAATAAATAAAGCACACTCCTTCCTCCTTCCATCATCCTATGTCCTGAAATTATTTCCGGAAATTAGGAGCTGTTTGGCTATTTGGAGGTAAATGCTTTGCATTATATACTAGCGATTCACATGGCTGTAAGCTGTGCTATGCATAATTTTTAACTGTTTACAATTAGCAAGCGTGTGTCTAGAGTATTATAAATGAGTTATGTAGGAGTAGTTTGCAGGTCTGAATTGTGTGGGACATGTTGGTGAGTGTGTTCTATGATACATATACTCCATCCCTAAATAAAGTACATTCGTTCCTCCATCCATGGGCCTAGTGCAGGGTGATTCCTTTTAGCAGAAACACATAGGAAGAAGTTGAGTCCTATTGGTTTAGTTTAGTGGTGATGAGCTTTATTTGCTACAATTTTCTTAGGTTGGTGGCGGAAGCGCAAGTGACCTTTCTTTACTGCCAATATTCAAACTCGGCGCTGGTTCCTAGGAACAGGTGGCGGTCTGGTCCTCGAAAAGTAGTTGAAATTAGATAGTTGAACACCTTTGCATACGTATATGAAATTGTAAATTGAATTATTTAATATGATTAAAATTGAAATGGAATTAAGTACTTTGGTCATTGATAGGTTAGATGAGTGACGTGGGAGTTAGCATATTTACAGAAGACTATGTCTATCGCATGTATGGAGGGTGTGCGACGTAAGCGGTGTGACGGCGCGGCGAGTGTCCAGTTATAACGCTCGCGCGAGAGAGAGTCCATTAGAGAGCATTCTAGTGCCGACCAAACATGCTCTTATACAGTCATGGCGGATTCCACGTTGAGCATAATTTGGCGCCAAAAGTGTAGCACGGCGCTCTCGGTCGCTCAAAGACACGTGGAGGACGGTGAACGGTCGGCATTGACAGGTTTGAACGTGCCCTGGAAAACAACTTTCGCGCCAAATGTGTGGCACGGCGTTCTTTGTGGAACGGCCGACCGTTGTGTGATTCAGCTCCGAGGCAAACAATTTTGGCGGGAAACGTGAGGAGGCAACGAATACACGTGGTGAACGGACAAGGGACCGCTGTGACGTCGAACTCGGCAAGTTCCAGCGTGTCCAGCGAAAACATGTTTACGATGTGGGAGCGATCGCTGGGCCCCCAGCGCTCTGGCCGCTGGAGCGCGCTGCCGACATGCGTCGTACGACCGGTCGCCTCAAGTGACGGCCGTCGGCAGTGAATCCGCGCGCTGGCCGGCGGTGCCAGGGGGTGGCGGCGATTTGAACTAATTCATTTGGAGCGACTGCTCTGCGATATCAAAGATGTTTACTGATTGTGGTGGAGGACAAGTGATTACCGTACTGCTTGAAATAAGGACTTCAGTCCCTGTCCCCCTGCAAAATCAAAGGACGTGACTTCGGTTACTACAAGTGCACTTTATTATCTGGCGTGTTTTTGATAGGTTACCAGTGAAAAAAGATAAGCGACGTGAAAGTTCATACGTGTGATAGATTATGGTGTTGGAATTTGAACTTGTGACAGATTTTTTGCTATCGATGTAACGCAAATGGCTTTCTCCCCACTGACATCAACCATTTTGAATAAATAATAAATGATAATAATAAACAGAAGTACAGTTTTCGAGACATTATCGTGTTGGAATTTGAATTTGGCTCGATGTTCTACTGGAGGTAGGCCAATAATAATTATAAATAATAATAAATGATGAATGAAAATGAATAATAATCAATAATTGTAAAGACAAGTACGATTTTTCGCTGCCATTATCTTGCTGGAATTTGAATTTGGAGCGAATTTTCTGGTGGAGATAGAGCAATAAAAATAATAAATAATAATAATAATAGTAATAGTAATAAATGATGAATGATAATAAATGATAATAAGTGATAATAAATGACAATGAAAGTTAATAAATGATAATCAATAATAATGAATAAAAGTAGAGAGAAGTATGGTTTTGCAAGCATTATCTTTTTGAACTTTGAATTTCGTGCGTATTTTTTCTGGAGGCTTAGGTTAGTGGATGTAGTCAAATTGGTCTATTTTCCTGCCAAAATTCAAAATTCCCGCCATTTTTTTCTGGAGGTTACATTAGTGGACATAGCACAATTGGCCTATTTTCCCGCCAAAAGCCGCCATTTTGGATGACGTCATGCACTGTTTCCAAGTCTACATGCCGGCATCTTGGATGACGTCATAGCCGCCATCTTGAATAAATTTGGCTACAATGGAAAGTGGAGTGACAAATACTTACTCCCGCTACTATCGGTGAACCCGAATTGGTAGATGAGTGTGTGAACATCACCAGCAGAGATGTCTAGTTGTGCAGCGTCGTCCGTTAGCCACCTCGAATGAGAGTATCCGCAATTTCGAACGTTGAAGAAGTTACAGGAGTGTGCGACCGGACGGTATTCGTACGATCGAACAGGTTTGTGCGACCTTCGCACGATGATCACAGACGCCTCGCCCAACGACTTACTGTGCTTTTGTTCACTGCCAGGCTTTTCAAGGGCCTATGAATATCTGTATGTTCTCAATTTGCACCAAAAAAGAAAATGACAGCTCTTCTCCGCTACAGACTCAGTTTTGAAGGCTATGTATAGCGCCATAGCCTGTATGAACTTAATTAAACTATAGGACCGAAGAGGGAATATTCTACATCTAACTCTACAACTACATCCAAAGTCCGCAAGCCACCTGATGGTGTGTGGCGGAGGGTACTTTGAGTACCTCTATCGGTTCTCCCTTCTATTCCAGTCTCGTATTGTTCGTGGAAAGAAAGATTGCGGTATGCCTTTCTGTAGGCTCTAATCTCTAATTTTATCCTCAAGGTCACTTCGCGAGATATACGTAGGAGGGCGCAATATACTGCTTGAATTCTCGGTAAAAGTATGTTCTCGAAACTTCAACAAAAGCCCGTACCGAGCTACTGAGCGTCTCTCCTACAATGTCTTCCACTGGAGTTTATCTATCATCTCCGTAACGCCTTTGCGATTACTAAATTATTCTCTAACAAAGCTCGCTGTTCTCCGTTGGATCGTCTCTATCTTTTCTATGAAAACTATCTGCTACGGATCCCACAGTAGTGAGCAATATTCAATTCAGTGAACGAACAAGTATACTGTAACCTACTTCCTTTGCTTTCTGATTGCATTTCCTTAGGATAATTACAATGAATCTCAGTCTTGCATCTGCTTTACCGACGATCAACTTTATATTATCATTTCATTTTAAATAATCCTAATGCCTACTCTCAGATAATTATGGAATTAACTGCTTTCAGTTCCTGACTTGCTATATTGTCGCTAAATGATAATGAATCCTTCTATGTATTCGCAGCACATTACACTTTCCTTATGTCCCACAAATTCTGCAATTATTTTTTTTTTTCTAACAGAAATTGGTCGAAAAGTTGTGCCGCGTTACTTATTGAACGCCTCTCGTATATTACATTGCTGTATACATAGATAGCATTAGTTGATGAAATTTTTGTTTTTGCACTGTTAGTCCTCAGTAAGCTCACTTGACGAAATATTTCTGACTTCAAATAGTATACTACTACCGTCCCAACTGACAGGCAACAGCGACGAATGTCACGCTGGTTAGTAAGAATCGGCCTCAGATTAGAGAGCAATTCTAATTGTCAGTGAATGCAGGTCCATCTAAACCATCTAAACCTAGCGAACATTGCGAACTGAACAACACGTATCTCGCAAATGGCCGTTGCTCAAAACGTCACATCGAAGTACAGGATTTCAATGGCCACTGGATACTAGCTAACGATTACTACGACGGCACCCTTTTTTACCTCTCCGAATTGATGCAAGGCGTCGAGTGCACCTGATATGTACCAACTGCCATTGAACAGGAAACGTGGGCTGCAAGGACGAGTAGCTGTTAAGCCACTGAGCATTTACTTTAAAATTTTTACTTCCAACCATTTAAGGGTGACAACACATAAATATTGGCATACATTGGTTCTTGAAGAACCCAACTCCAACAAATAGTAAAAATTCACACCAAAATCCCTTAAATCAGCTTGGGCCTCCATCCTTTCCCAAATCGACTTTGCAACAATAAGAAACTAATTTAATAAACAAACGAACTGACAAACAATCGTTAAGACATAAATTATAATCTTCAGCTGGTCTCGATTAGTCGCAAGTGGCATTCAAAGCTTTAAAGAAACCTCTAACCGCCAAAACACCAAGTTATAAGCTCCTGCTGCAATTTCTAGTAACTCCCCATCACCATTAAATAACGCCAGGCAGTTACACCAGAATAAAGAGTAGATCATTAATAAAACCAAGAGACAGTAAGAGGGTTCAGTTACTGAAATTGGTGACGAATGGCATTTAAAGAACCTTGATAAGAAACCTCAAGAACCAAACCACCAGTCATGTTATTCAGAATGCGTCCTTCATTAATCTTGCCACACAATTATTGAAACCTCACGCTTCACACACAAGTTAACATTAAACAGTCATTAAGAAAAGTTATTGTTTCAAAAGGTAACTGCCTCTTTATTCAGCCGGACAGAGAAGCATCGAGTAGCACTTGCTCGTGAAGGTGGAATTGGTTGTTTTGTACCAGTCCGAAGCCAACCTCAGTAATCAGCCGCCAAGTAAAACACGCTGTTGTGCTACTGGTTCAAACGGTTCAGATGGCTCTGAGCACTATGGGACTTAACATCTGAGGTCTTCACTCCACGAGAACTTAGAACTACTTAAACCTAACTACCCTAAGGACCTCACCTACTCCCATGCCTTAGGCAGGATTCAAATCTGCGACCTAGCGGTCGTGCGGTTCCGGACTGAAGCGCCTAGAACTGCTCGGTCACTCCGACCGGCCCATGTGCTACTGCAGGTACCAAGCCATATTAAGATACACAATATACAAGCAGACCTCTATAACAGAGAAAGGAACACAATAAACTTACGTATCATGATGAGATAATCATTTACACCAAAATTTTATCTACCATTTTCCACAAGGAACGAGTACCCAATACAGGAATGAAGTGATTAGCAGTGAAACAACTAAGCCTTGAAGTAAGTTACGGCCATAGTGACTTACCAAATTACCGTAGAAAAGGTGACAAGTCAATAGTTTGGAGTCTTACTGGCGAAACCTGGGTTTTCTGGAGCAGCGCAGTCGCATGACACTACATGCGACTGCGCACAGCCGGCCGTCATTGCCGAGTGGTTCTTGGCGCTTCCGTCCGGAACCGTGGTCCGCAGCTCGTGGTCGTGCGGTAGCGTTCTCGCTTCCCGCGGCCGAGTTCCCGGGTTCGATTCGCGGCGGGGTCAGGGATTTTCTCTGCCTCGTGATGACTGGGTGTTGTGTGATGTCCTTAGGTTAGTTAGGTTTAAGTAGTTTTAAGTTCTAGGGGACTGATGACCATAGATGTTGAGTCCCATAGTGCTCAGAGCCATTTGAACCGGAACCGCGCGTCTGCTACGGTCGCAGGTTCGAATCCTGCCTCGGGCATTGATGTGTGTGATATCCTTAGTTTATTTAGGTTTAAGTAATTCGAAGATCTAGGGGACTGAAGTCGTCCGATGTTAAGTCCCATAGAGCTGAGTGCCATTTGAACCATTTTTGACTGCGCACATTACCAAATTTTATAGGCAGAGTCTACACTGCGTCACCTGAACGTATCTAGGCCAACAGCCAAGCCTTGAGAATCTGACACATTGGCAACACAGGTACCTTTACTGGAGACAGGGAATCTGACAGATCCTCACTAGTTGGAGAACAGCAAAACCGGCCATTAGGTCCACGGCCCTTGCCTTAATGCGGTAACCGCACGTCTTACAACGTTCTTCCTCTCCAGGAACGGGCGCTTGCCTCTCCGGTGTACTTCCTCGTCTCCGGTGGTAACAACATTGCATCCTTCTCCACTTTCCACCGGTGCTCCTTGTTCGCGCCATGCTGGCTCAGGTAAATGTCCCGGCGTCCAAACGCGTGGCTTCAAAATGGTTCAAATGGCTCTGAGTACTATGCGACTTAACATCTATGGTCATCAGTCGCCTAGAACTTAGAACTAATGAAACCTAACTAAATTAAGGACATCACACACATCCATGCCCGAGGCAGGATTCGAACCTGCGACCGTAGCAGTCGCCCGGTTCCGGACTGAGCACCTAGAACCGCGAGACCACCGCGGCCGGCAAACACGTGGCCCCTAGAACTAACGGCCAAATGGGTGCTTGATCTGCGGTGTGAGTGATGCAGTTGTCTCCAGAGATGATTGTATGATGTTTTGGGTGTTTTGTTTGCAACATGACTTGAGTCAGTCATTCTGGCTGCTGTCAACATGAACAACGAAGTTTATTTCGACAGTCTTGTTGACCAGACGTCACACTTTCTTTTGTTCCTTTGAAACAGGTATGCTATGGGCAGTCCCATTTTCCAAGATGATAACAGTCGTATTAACAGGGCTGCACATGGGCATTTTTTGGTTTGGTAAACATTCAAGCAGCGTTTCGCACCTCATCAGGCCCGCCATATTGATAGATCCTAATTCCATATGACATTATAACATGTCGGCGACTGTGTGCAACAGTGGGTGAAAAATTCCTGCAATTTGTTGGTTTCAGGTAGAGATGTAATACCTGAAGGAACTAGTGGACTTTCGGACACTCGTCCTTGTTGAATCAAGGTCACTGTCAGTAATAAAAACGCTGTTGCTCGTAGTCTACTCTGAGTATTCTTATTTATTAAGAATTGCACTGTATTAACCATAGCTTTGGTTCTTTGGTTTTGTTTTATTTAATAAAGCAATGCACATGTGTCTTGTACAATGAAATTTCTTGCACGACATATTTTTGATGATGCCTAGCGTAACACGATTCACAGTAAACAAATCGCCCTTTATAAAGATGAAGAAATTAGGTGTATATTGTACGACGCAATTTTTAATGGAAAATAGTGGGAAAGCCAGCAGCGGTCGTAAATTTTAATCTGTTTATTCTAGATCCATTGGAGCTACTGTATAGCTATCTTCACTGGAATAATATCCAAGTCCTGATGACTCATCGTAAACGAAATCGGACATGGTACGATCTAGACGTAATCTGTAATGTCTAGGTGGTACTACATCCAATAAGTGGATTAAAATTTACGATCGATGCTGGCATCCCTTTTATCTTGGATCTTATTACTGCGATCGTGGAGCACGCTCTTCCTGATTGAAAAAAACTTAAAGACAATTTTTAATCTTCGCCATAGCTGTCGCGTACAGTCTACACAAAGTATTACGATTTATTTGTATCTTGTTCGCTTATCTAACATACAAAGTGATCGGCGCGCTATATGAATGTGCTAAATTTGGCTGTCCGAAACTATTTTCAGTCTGGGCCCTTAATTTATTGTGTATCGATAGTGGGGCACCGTTTTGTATGCCATTTTCATTGTAGTCCAATTCCAAATTAAGATGTATTCGTTACATAACAACTAATTTCTGAAACAGTCACCTGGTTAAACGTTCATGGTTTCAGATACCACATGGCAACTGGGGACGTATTACCTTGCAGCTAATTCCAGGGAGACGCATCATGTCCAGCGACCGTACCGCACACCTGTACCGAGACCTGCGCCTTGAACCGCGAATCTGTTTGCAGCACTGCTCTGCCTTGCGTGGCGTCGCGCGGCAGATGTTTGCGCGCAGGATTTGCTCTACGTCACGCGTGAGGCTAGCGCACCAGCAGGTGGCGTGTTTGCTCACGGCCCCGCTTCATACACACACGCACACAACAAACACACACACACACACACACACACAGATGCGTATGAGTAGCGTCCCCCCGCCTGCACCTCGCTGCACACAGCGCCTGTTTGAGACCGCAATTATTTGATTTGTGTATCACAGCGGCCACCGCTGCATGCCTAACGACAGGGTCCGGCTGCGTAGAGCGTAAATACCAGAGGAGCGCGTTGCATATCACAGCGAGGAGACTGTCATTACGCGAGAAAAATTTAGTATTTTCTACCGAATAACAGTTTCACTTCGAAATAGGATGTCAGCGTAGAAGGGTACTGTTTCGTGTAGATCAACGATAAAAGTGAAACTTTTTCCTGTCTGAAAATATATATTTTTTGGTTATTTTCTCAGAGAGCTTTATTTGTATGTTCAATGACGGCGGATTAGAGGTCACGAACTCTTCATGTCTTTCGTTGTTTGATGTATTCGTTACTTCTTCGCTTCTGCTGTAAATCACTTGCTTGTCTGCTATTTGATGCTACACCTATTTGCAGAGTTGTGAGATATAATCCTTGCTTAAGGACACCTGCGGTTTCTGTTTGTTTTCGGTTCAGTCGTGTGTGTTAGTAGTTACCACTCTTAAAATTTCCTTTTAACGTCTGATCTGATACTAGAAAATAATCGAATAAAAGAAACGGAGTATGTCTCAAAAGAGCTGTCAACGCTTGAAGTACAGGGTGGAGTGTGATAAACTTCTGATTTTGGATGAAATAACAAAAATGACTACTTCAAACTTAGGTTTTTATTTTCATCATAAATGAAAATAATGGAAATTTTTAATTACATGGTTCAAACAGTATATGTGGCAAATGTCTATCTTCACAGTCCACACCCTGCCGCAATCGTTTTCTGAAATTATCATGCACTCTTTCAAGCAAGTTTTCTCGTATTCTTGCAATTTCAGCCTTAGTATTGTTATGCAGATCTTCCAGGGTATAGGGACAGTTGCAATATACTCTTGACTATAGGTAAGCACAAAGAAAAAATCGCATTGGGTTAAGTCCGGCTATCGTGCGGGCCAGTAGAGATCCCCATCGAGAGATAAGCCTTTTAGGAAACGTTTGCCTCAAAAAAATCATGGTAATGCCCGCTGTACGTGCAGTGGCCCCGTCTTGTTGAAATCAGATATCCTATAATTGCATTGCCTCGAAAGCCTGGTGCAAAAATTCTTCCAGCGTTGTTAAGTAAACATTCGAATTCACACTTACAACACGACGATTTTCATGGAAAAATTGAGGGCCAATGATGCCTACTCCCGACACGGCGCACCACACCGGGACGCGGTCTGAGTGCAGGGGTCTGTGGCGAATTTACCTGGGATAGCTGCAGTATCGCATAATCTGTCTGCTGACACACGTGGTGAGGTGAAAATGTGCCTCATCAGAAAAGAACACATTTACGTCGCGGACTGTGGTTGCAATCAAGTATTCACAAGATGCTCTTCGTGATACATAATCCCGTATTGACAACTGCTGGACCATGCACATTTTACACAGGTGAAATTCAGTTCATTATGAAGAATCCGATGGCGAGAACGTCTTGAAATGTGAAGAACAAGTGCATGTTTCCGAGCTGAGCCTTTCGGAAATTGTAGCACTGCTGCGAATTTCACTGACAAAAAAGTATGTCACTGCACATTCTTCACGAAAGCGTCCTGCAAAGTTAACGAAACCTCAAAATCGTTGTTAGCAATACTATTCCTGCAAGACATAACAGAGGTAGAGTATCTCAAAGCATTGTTATTTCAAGCGGCGCAACAATAAGTTTAGTTATATAGTCTTGTACCGAGTAACAGAGCCGGAGCATATATTTGATAGTTCTGTTGCATGATTGTGTCTATGTTGCGAGTGTCTCACGAGTTTCTTAGTGTTATATGCGCTGTACTAGTAGGTGAGACGACGAAGTGTGGGACAATTCAAAGTTTGAATTCGAAGAGACAGGGAAAATCTGAAAATCGAAATACTTACAGCACGACATGAGTATTTTTTCACTGTACTTTTTAGTGGAGCTACAGTGTAATTGTGTGTATTTAATTTAGTAATTAAAGTACCTTAAAATAAATGCATTGCATTTTGTTTAGTTTTATTAGTATTAAATAGCACAATTTTATTTTCAGGTAAGAATCTTTTGTGAAGTTCTGTACAAATATGGAAAAGAAACGAAAGGTTGACAGTGAATGTAGAATTTTTAAAGAGCAGTGGCGATGTCAATATTTCGTGGCGGAGTCAAGCAACAAACCAATGTGCATTATTTCCAATGTAGCAATATCAGTCTTCAAAGAATACAATATAAAACGTCATTATGAGACTAAGCACTCTCAGAATTACTCAAAGTTTACAGGATCCGAACGATTAGAAATGTAAGAGCCTCTGAAACGCCAGCTAAAAACCCAATAGTCGCTGTTTAAGAAAGTAAATGCTGAACATCATGCAGCCACTCGTGCTAGTGTTCGAGTGGCTCATTTAGTAGCGAAACCGTGTAAGCCATTTACCGACGGCGAATTAATTAAGATCTCCATTATTACAACAGCAGTAGAAATGTTTCCAGAAAAAGTTAATTTATTTAAAAACATAAGTTTGTCCACAAACACTGTGGCCCGAAAAATAGATGACATTGCACATCGGGGATGTCCGGCCAGCCAATGCGGGCCATTATTACAACATTATTAGTGCATTGAAAATCTCTTCGGGTTTGCTGCCGGATCCTAAAATCAACTTGACTCGATATTTCGGCGATCCAACTGGTCGCCATCTTCAGGAGAATGCTGCTTGCTGATTTCTCAGCGGGACTCATCAGCAAGCAGCATTCTCCTGAAGATGGCGACCAGTTGGATCGCCGAAATATCGAGTCAAGTTGATTTTAGGATCCGGCAGCAAACCCGAAGAGATTTTCAAGACTTATTACTCCGGGAAAGCCTACGAAGTCACATTATTACTGCATGATTTTACGTCACAATTATGTTACTGAAATTTAAGGCTCTGACTCCCTGGGACTGATATTTAACCACTATCAATAACAGGCAAAAATGGTCGAGACTCGCAATTCCAAGAATGGGTGAATTATCTACACTCAAAATTAAGTTCCTACAGTACCCTTAGTGTCCTACTCGCACCTGGCAATTTGTTATTTGGTTTTCCTGACAAACGTCAGATTTGGCGCATAAAATCTTTTCCATTTTCATACGTCGGCTGCACTTTGGCTGAGATAAACTACATATGAGAACATTCCATCATTCACTGAATTCAGTCTTAGAACCCATACATTTACTTACCAGTTTCACCTAATCAGAAATGTACTACATACCACAAGTGATGATTAACTACGGCTGTGGGCTCAGCCTACGGATAAATGAAATAGTAAAAATTTATCTCAGTGCCATTAATAAGAAGAGTAATAATTATAAATCAAACTTCCTATGTCTCATCCAGCGATGTAACAATAACAACAATGAAATGTAGATTATATTATGCACATTTCCTGTTCCAGTACAATTTTCTTTATTATAAATGTATGAACACTAGATTTTGTATTTTTTTCGTATTTACTTAGCTTAACTGTACTCTATTCCAAATATGCAGCCTGCACCCGTGGTCTAGGGAATTTCCAAGGAGGAAGTTGACCAAGTTACGAGCACGGTAGTTCAGCGTGGTCGGCAGAGGGCTGGTTTCCCTCTATGATAAGATACTGCGTAAGGGAATCAACGATGAACTTGAAAGGTCCCTGTTTATTAACCTGATTGCTGTGATATAACATGAGATTGCACCTAACTAGAGGGAATTAAAAGTACAGTGTGCTACAGCGGAAGCCGACGTGACGAACTAACAGTGAAGTATATGTACTGACCAAACCCAATGCATCACAAGCATAGATGGCTAAAAGTGACTAATAATATCTTTTTCGTGAAGTTTGCCGAAGTGAAAATATTTAATAGATTTGTGATAATTCAGTACTGTACGAGAATAAGTGCACTCTATAAGAGTAGGTGCTGAAAATTTCAGCAAGAATTATTTTGAATTACGAAATTACTATTTGTTAGTTTCAAGTGAAGAATTCAGCTGCTGGCACTAGAATGACACTGAGCAGAGCGCTAATATCTTTGCACTTACATGGTTAATAGTTGAATAATTAATTTACAACAAGGCAGTGGATTCCAGGATTGCTAATAATATTTTCCTTCTTTGTTTATCCTGGTTTTGTACTTTAGACTCTTGTGGAATGGTAGGGGTGCTTGTATAGTGCTCCTAGGATAGCTTTGACGTACGTATGGTATCAACTGAAAAAGTTTTCTGTCGTGATGGCACCTGGGAACGTAGTCTTTCAGTGGGTCAAAATTATAAATTAATTAGGCTCCAGCTGCAAGGATGGTCTTGAATTTTGCTGATGACCGGTGAGATGCTAGTTTCTGTGACGTGTTGTAATGTTAAGTATTTGTGTTCCTTTTGTTGATCAGTAGTGATACTAAGAATTGTAAACAAATTATTTAAAATAGGTACATATTATCGAAAGAAGGTATCTACGAGAAAGGAAAATATTGGACGAAACTGTGCTACCGGTAATTAACGTTGAGTTCGGGGTAGAACGACTGGTTGCAGCGTGTCCAAAATTTACAATGGAGACGCCAGACATATGCTGTTATTAACAACATACACATATATACAAAGAATAAGTCAGTGGAAACAAAGAAAAGGTTAGTATGTCAACAAAGAGTGTCAGTAGTTCATCGGATTTCTTCTTGCCTTGTTATCAGACAAAAACGTATACCACACTCTCAGCATCCAGTTTCACAGGTTATTCTCTACTCCTAGTACAGCCAGGTGATTCAAGGGCTCCTGAAACTCAAATGCACACAGGTAGTTCTTAAACCTTTCCAGACGGTAGAACGATCATTCAGAAGGGTAGTTTGTTTCTGATCTGCTCAAACGAACTTGAAGAGCCATTCTGATGTTTGGATAAATTATGAAAGAGACATTTCTCTCTTAGCGTTGTACTTAAGACGGGTGAAGAAGGATGGTTCTCGTATTCAGAACACAAAAGGAAACTTCTGCGGCGGACAGGTTCTATTCCAATAGACTCCCCTATATCCAATGAGTAAACATGGATCAGGGGTTTTGTAAAGTTTAACTTCATCAGGGTCCATTTTCGTCAAACTGGATAAGTCACCGAGATATTAACTGGCCTGTAAATAGTCTGTCCAATATAATTAAATAATTAGTCTTTATTATGGAACAATCAGATTTACAAACCACAGTTTTATATTCTGATTAAGAGTTTGAGTCGTCAAAGAAATTCATTCGGTTCTTCACACGTTATTGTTTAGCGTGTAGCTTTTGGGTTTGATCTAAAACTTCCTCTTCCTTCCTCTTCTTTTGTTCAACTAACTTTCTCTATTTTGCACCGCTGATAACGATTCTTAAAGTTGATACTGACGTTAACTTCATATTAATAGTTCACTACAACAATAAAACAGGAGCGCAATACACACGAACAATGATAGAAGCACGAATCTGATTCCGCGCTAGATCAAAGCTCCTGTTTCAAGTTTTTTCGATCACAAATTTGTTGCCCCCAAGAATTTGCTGCACTGGCCCATGCTTATATGTGGCTCAGGTGTATATAAGCCACAACACAGACGAATGTGTGTTGAATGTTAGTGACGGACGGCATGCGACATTACAGTTGAAGTCCATTATGTCATAAGAAATTTGCAGTAAATTAAAAATCAGATGAATTTGTGATGCCGACCATGACAATAAAGCTGTGGTTCCCAGCCTGTGAGTAGTGAGCGGCTGAGGGGTAAAGAAACTTTCTGAGAGATAAAATTGACCACGGTTAGGTTGTCGCTTAGTGACTATTATAAATTATTTAAAAGGAAGTACGCTATTGCAAATGTGGTAGACTCCAACGCTTCATAGACATCATCAAAATTAGGCGACTCGCATCCACTGCTGGATGAAACCCAACTCTACACCTTTTCAATACTGCAGTCTCCAGCCAAACACGTTCATGCTGTTCCCAGGTTTTTTTTCTAAGTTAATGTATTAAATTTCTATTCCGTTGTAGACTCAATTTTTATCCATTTCTAGGAATATATACAGTAGCTGCATTCCTGGACTTCACCTGTAATGTGGCTATCCGTCAGTCACTGACGTTCAACACACACTTTCGTCCGCGTTGTGACTTCACGAATTATGTTTCTCAGATTTCCCTATACGCAGTGTATGTCTTTGATATGGTTCGTAGTCAGATACAATAGCGCAACCTGATGCCTTGGCCAGCATTTGCATGTATGTTCTAGCATCAGTTTCTTGCAGTGTTTCCATATTTATCTTCAGCATCTGAATTTACTTGAAGATTACGGAATATAAGCTTTGTGCAGTATCAGTACCTGCTGATACGTTATCTGTGCAGCAACTACATCACAGCTGATATTGTTTAGCCGTATCTTTTCATTAACAGCACTTCATGATACATGTAATCGTCACAGTTTCTGCGAAAGGTACGTTTACGTGAGTCACAGAACTAGCTTATTTCAGATTACATGAATTGCAGCCACATGTCCGGCAACTCTCCCGCTCACTGTTGCTTGGAAATTTTTACGGCAGTATATTTCCGTACCAGAAGCGTTTAGGGAGGCCACAATATTGCCCTGAAGTAGACGGAAGCGAGCTTGTGCTAGTGTGTGCGGCTCTCCTATATTTGTATCGCAGGAAGAACAAATTTTGCATTCCTTTTTGTTCTGAATCTATTGCAGCTTATTAAAACATAATTTAGGACAAGTCGGAAAAGCAATTAGTCCGATGGTTTTTAAGGCCAGTGCTGACATGAAAGACTGTATACGTGTTACAACCAGACTGGCTGTTGCTGATTCATAAAGAACATCCCTGTGCTGTACCTATGTAAAATGCACATGTAACCGATAATATCTCTGATACCAGATGTTTAAAACGCTTCAATGGAGGTACTTAAGGAATACATTTAGGCAGTTTGGAATAACAATCAAGTGGTTAAGTTAATATATTGTTTTATTTCACCAGAACAGTGAGCAAACTATGCATTTCATAAATCTCGTCATCTGCGACCAGAGTTATGGAACTTGAAAAGATGTGTAGGCATCAAAAGACCCCATCTCTGACTCACTATTTTGGCTTTTTCGGGACGTGACGGCCGCCAGTCCTTCCTACTTCCTTCCACCCAGTGATATCCATTATTCCCCACTCTAAGGTCACGTCATCTTGCCATCTAGTGATTCGCCACATTCCATTCTGACAAATTGACAACGTCTCACTTTGGCGATGTTCGCTATCAAAAGTTGGTTGGCTAGCTTAACAAGATCTTGAATGGCTCTCCCAACCCATTTTCTTTATTCCTTAGTCAAATATTGTCGTAAATTGTTTTCTGTTCATTTTATTTTCGAAGACTGAGGATTGGTGCTCTTCTGCTTTGGTGACATTCAGTGTTTCCACTCCTTACAGCAGTAATGTCCTGATGAATCTATTGCCGGCCATTGTGGCCGAGCGGTTCTAGGCGCTTCAGTTCAGAACCGTGCTGCTGCTGCGGTCGCAGGTTCAAATCCTGCCTCGGGCAGTGGTTAGGTTAGTTACGTTTAAGTAGTTCTAAGTCTAGGGAGCAGATGACCTCAGATGTTAAGTCCCATTTCAACTATTTGATGCCTGTATTCTACAGTTTCAACTTCGTTTCTCTTGTCAGGGAACCGGAGCACAGTAGTCTTTGGAGCGAAAAGTGAACCTTGTGGGCGTTCCATATTCCAACTTAATATTCAGCCACTCTTCTGTTGCAGTTTTCTATATTTAGGGCATAGTATTTGAAGTTGAGAGTGTTCTTGAAAGTGTAGTTTTCTATATGATGAACATCACTTTCCTCTGTAGTAATATGACGGCTTTGTATTATTGTGTATTCTGTCTTTTTTTTCATTATATTGTAAAACTACTTTCACAGCGGTTTCATTTAGTTACTTGAACAGTGTTTCAGTTTAACCACTATTATTTTTTTTACAAACTATGTTGTCTTGATAGGGCGGCATATTTGATTGGTTATGTGTAATGTTTCTGCACGTTGCTTGTTTGTTTCTTCGAGTATTTTGTCGGTTATAAGGATCATCCTGCTACAGTCCACTTTTGTTCTCAAAACAGCCCGATAATGAACCACCATATGAGATGTTGCTTACCCCCTGGTCCATAACAGTTTTGTTCAGGTTAATGAACTTCTAAGGGATTTCGTATTCTGCTGCATTCTCTACACCGAATCGTAGGCCTTCTGGAAGGTAACGGACGGTCTTTTTGTATTTCCATTATTTTTCATTGACGCTCTTGATATAAAATATATTTTTCATTGACGCTCTTGGTTCAAAATATGCTGTCTACTGTTTACCCGTTTTGCCGAAAATATTATTGGTCCTCCCATATTGTGTCCCCAGTAGAGGGAGTGAGTTTTTGCAGTACTATATTCGACCGTACGCTGACAGTACACTGAGGTAACAAAAGTCATGGAATACCTCCTACTATCGCCTCGGACCTCTACGTAGGAGCAACTAGGAGTAGCTGGACTCAATTAGTCGTTGAAAGCCCCCTGTAGAATAACTCCATCGTTGTTTGGGACCATAAAGTCTACGAATGGCTGAAAATGGTCTCCAAATAGCCGAACATAACCATTTCCAGTCAATGGTTGGTTCAGTAACTTCAGAGGATCCAGTCCAGTCCATATAAACACAGTTCACACATTTATGGCGCCACCACTGCTTGAACATTGCCTTGTTGACAACTTGAGTCCATGGATCCGTGGGCTCTACACCACATTGTAACCCTACCAACTGAATTTGGGACTCATCTGACCAGGCTTCTGTTCCTACCTCTGCGAGGATCCAACCGAGATCGTCTCGAGCCCAGGAGAGGCGCTGTGGGCAATGTTGTGTTGTTAACAAAGGGCAGGCGCGTCGGTCGTCTGCTGCGACAGCCCATTGACGCTGAATATCGCCACACTGTCCTAACGGATATGTTCTTCGTACGTCTCACGTTGATTTCTGTGGTTATTTCACGCATTGGGCTTGTCTGTTAGAAAGTACAACTCTACGACAACTCTGCTACACTCGGTAGGTAAGTGAAAGCCGTTGGCCACTGCGTTGTACGTGGTGCGAGGTAATAATTTTGCTTTCTCCGCATACTCTTGACGCAATGGATCTCGAAATATTGAATTCCGTTATGATCTTCGAAATGGAATGTTAAACGCGTCTAATTCTAACCACCATTCCGCGTTCAAAGTCTGTCATTTCACGCTGCGATTCCATTATGAGGTCGGAAACTTTTTTGTACATATGACCTGAGTGCAAATAATCGCTGCAATAATGCTATCTCCTTTACATCTTCTCGAAGCAACAGTCATCTGTGTAAGTGCATATCGCTACCCCAAAGTTTAGTCATCTTAGTGTCATTTGTATGCACTGACTAGCATGGAAATTCCTTTGTAATTTTTGCAGTTTTGTTTATCTCCTTTCTTGAGTGTGGGGCAATATTTAATTCCTTCCAATCAGCTGGAACATTTATAACGCAAAATTATGGGAATAACACAAAAAAAAATTTCACGGCGCTTTTGACCGCCATATATTAGAAATTTCAGTGATATCCCGCCAGTTGCAGTTCCTCTATGGTATTTCGAATCATTCAAATTACTGTTTAGCTCTCTGTACGTTGAGTCATTTACATGAGGTTCCGCCCTTGGCGGGCAAGTATACTCCGGTCGGTTTTCCAGTTCAGTTACTCTATCCAAACCGCTAATACGTAACCTCATCCAAGGACAAGTTTCGACTTTGACAGATACAACCACCAAGTTACAGTCAGAGTTAACCCAGCTCCACAATACGTACGAATATCGCTGATGGCAATCCTATACACGTCATAATATATGGCCGGCTTGGTTTGCAGTCTTTCCACTGTATCATTGTGTCGAAACGTTGTACTTTTGACATTCATGATTTCTGATTCAGTAGATGAGATCATTCTGAGTCGACTTCATTTTGTTTTCACATTGAGCTTTTCATTGACTGTCATCGAAGACATTAACGCGTTCCTGTACAATTTGGTTGTTGTGTTGCGATAGGCGGTCTTATACATTCTGTAGCAGTTTACAGAAACTGCCTTTTACAGCAACTGCTTGACATTTGTAGGAGCATGAACACTCGCAACAGAGACAGTGAACCATCGGCCTTTCGATCGTATGTAGAGTATTCATTGATTAATTTCCTCGAATCTGATGATTGTTTCAACGAACTCTTTTGAAATGAGAAACGCTGTTCCAAATTTGTGCTTTTCAGTTTCTACATCTCTGTTAAACATAATGCAGTGTTCAACGTTCTCTACGTGTTCCTCAGTAATTTTGGTTCCTTGGATGCAGCAACTTTTACATTATATATTTGTAATGTATGATACAATCTTATTTCCATATTTTCACACACTCCTTGCATTCTAAGTACCGATTCGTTAGACCCTCCTGAGTCGTAAGTGAGATACTCGTAACAGTTTATTTTTCCACGAGATGCGTTGTTAGCTCTAGACAGGACCCCCCCCCCCCCTCCCTCTCGCCCACCACCATCACCACCGCCACCACTACACCAATACAATGGCGGAAACAAGCACTCTTCCGTCGGTGGTAGGATACCGTAGCCAACGAATAATGTGAATAAATGGGGATGTAATAACGTCAGGACACTCTGAATTAATTATCTCATCTATCGGCTCTTGCAGATAAGGAAATGGCAGGGAATGACAGGTCGCTGCAGGACAAAATTCATCTGGCCCTTAAACTTACACAAAGACCATAATGAAAAAAGGCTAGTTGACACATCCTGCCTATTCACATGTAAATACAACTGATGAAGATTCAAAAAAGTTTGGGAGTCTTATTGAGCTAGTTTCATCACAATTGATGGTATTGGTCCTTCAGCAGGTATGTCACGTTTATTCTACATACTTTCGAAGAAAACACCAAATACTGTTCAGAAATAGGAAAACTTTTTAATCGGTCTTGTCTTTCCGCAACACATCGAAATAGCTTATCACATAAACAAACAAAATTTTATTGTGATATTTATTGAATTTAAAAAAATTGGGATTCTGTCTTTCTTACACCAAACAAGCTTGTTTTATGGCTGCGATGTCAAGAAATAAACAAGTAGCTAAAGAAACAGCAACTATTAACACTTTTCAGGTTACTGTGTGAGATGAGGAGTCAAAGAAGTAGAAAATGATGTGGTATGATTAGAACGTTTACAAGAAGTTCTGTGTGCTTCTCCCTCAAATGAACTGTGTGTAACTTTCGTAACAATTCTGGAACATACCACCTTATTATAAAATTTCATGTCTGAAACTGGCGCATACCTTTTGGCATGCTTCATGACATCATTATATTTCTCAGAATTAAATGGTACACGTTCTTTGTTCAGAGTTTCCTCAAGATACGTCAACGTAGTTAAAACTTTCTGAAAGACGAGAGAATGTTTGATAAGTTGTGATAATGATGCACTACCGCGAACTACAAGCTTGTGTGCAGTGTTGTACTCAAAGAACCTGTACTTTAAAACAGTAAACTTGTCACTACCTGCACTTTTACTGTTTGACGGAAACAGCATTTTTGCGTGGAGCAAGGTCTAAATATAGTTCTTTTCTAATATCGACCACATGCCAGAATTTGACTGCTGTTTAGTGCAATGTAAAAGCAAGCCTGAACATGTTTGGTTCTTGCCCGAAAGATCAGACCAGTCCATTCCTTATGTTTTTCTGAACTGGTCCCAAGTACATGTTTTGTTCTTAATCACACGACCGAAAAATTTTGTGACTGTGGAAAGACACATAGTAAAATCAAAAGTGGACTTATGTGGTTATTGAACCGATGCTTTCATTTATGGTTAACTACTGCCCAACTTCTACTATGATGGTTGCACAGTGAATGTAGTTTTCCTAATTTCTGTCTGTGCCTTATTGCATTCTTTGTTCCATAGTTCTGGTCGGATATGTACGTACATTATTTGTGAAATTCTTGGATTCCTCGTTTGCTCGCTTCTACATTCCTGCAAATAAGAAACAAGTGGAGGGCCACTGTCTCTCAAACTAATTCGAAATATTGTTTTACGACTACGATTTCGTGACTTGGCTCTGAAACGCTTGCGGGATGAGAAGGAGGCCACAAACTGAGAGTGAGTGGGGAGAATTCACAGACAGGGACCAGCGTACATATTGAAACGTCCCCTTAGAACAATTATACAAGACTGTGCTTAAACTGAAACACAATATTTTTAGCGCAACGCAATCTGACTTCCAAAAATCCCTGCAAAAGAATGGCCCTGACTAACATTAACCTATACGTTTCACAAATCACTTACCTCACCAAAAATTTTCGTTACTCGAACTACTGCAATATAGCGAGCGCCACTACTGCCAGCTAAATAAAAGATTCAAACTACTCAAGGCACTAACTACTGATAGGCATAGTTAGCAAATGAAAGATTTTAATACAGAACAAACAATGTATTTACCTTAATAGTCATAATATATATATCAGTTCATGACATCCAGTCTTACAAATTTCAAAACTCCGCCATCTCTCTCCCTACGTCCACCACTGCTGGCGGCTCACCACCAAATGCGCAGCGGTACGCGCTGTTAGCATCCAGCTGCCTCTGCTCAACACTACAATGGCAGACAACAATGCAAACTAAACATACACTGCGCACAGCGCAGCCAGTGATTTTTCATACCCAGCCAGTGATTTTTCATACCGAGCGCTAAGCGGCGTTACCAATAAGAAAACCTAAACAGCCTACTTACAATATGACTTTACCATACGCGAAATTTTGAACAACGACAATGCTTCTGCCGTACCCCAGCAATTATCTGATACGGCTTGTTCCATTTGTAGCACATACAATAATTATGTGTTGTTTGTTGTTGTTCAAAGCAGAAAAATACGTAAAGAGTTATTATAGGTGAAGTGAAAATTTTAGAGAGTTCAACACGTTAAGCCACAATATTCAGAAGTGGCAACAGTCGAACAAGGAAAGCCGGTACGAGCGTCGACATTGGTCACGTTTCTGCCCAACGTGAGAAGGCCGATGCCCGGCGGAGTCTGCGCAGCAGCAGTCAGTACTTCGACAGATCAACGACCGCGCAGACGGGCTATGCTTGCAAGGAGAACAACGACAAGCGCATTTCGCACATCAGCGGTCAAAACTCCACGCACTGTCAACATACTGAACTCACGTGCATGACGCATCTGGCGATGCGGAGGAGAACGAAAAGGCAATGCCCAACTACGCCATCATAGAGGTAAAACAATGGGAAGCTGGCATGCGTGTCGACATTGGTCACTTTCCTGCCCAACGTGAGACTGGCAGATCAACGACCGAAGAATCGGACGCCGCCCTAGAGACTTCGCGACACTGGCGACAACATCGATAAATACCCGACAAACGGGCATGAAGAGGTCCTTCGTGGGAAGAAAGTAGACACGAAGATACGTCCCCTAAACGGACGGACCGTAGGTTAGCCAGCGCAAGGCATACTTCGCTGCAACGACTCAGCCGCTACGCGCCAAGAGGTCAGCGTAGAAAATGCCATTCCGGATGTTGCCAGGAAGAAGTTTGTGTGGCTGGTTAGGACGAAGGGACTGAGTCGTCATCAAATGAGTCACCTCTGAACCTACAGGTTCATGAACTCTGCAAGAATGCGCCGAATCAGAAGGTCGCTGGTTCGATTCCGCACCACGCCGTAGCCGCTTGTTAAGAACGCAAAGAGCGAATTCACTAGGAGAAGAGCGCGCCGCCGCCGCAGTGAGTCACGGGCACGGTAATGAATGGAAGAATACGCCGCCGCCGCTGCAACAAGAGACGTCGCCGCATCAGCTGTTACCGGAGCGTGCACGCTACGACTCCGCCGTTCCGTTGCCGCGAGGAATACAGCGAATTAGAACACCTTCTATTACTCTGTTTGTGCAAAGGGTCTTATGTCTCAATAACTGACTGTTAGTGGAACCACCAACTGCTCTCTCACACCTCACTCACTGAGCCAAGTATACAGCCTACTCTACCGTCCACAAAGTATCGCCTTCCATCCCACCACACCTGACAAAATGATGACCTTTGCTTTTCCCTGTCCCTGACATTCAATATCTAGTGTCAGTATACTCAGAACCGCAACCCTCTAGGAAAGCTGTTTTTGAATGCCGCTATATAGCCTTGTATTGGGGCCCTTACTGTTACTCTCGGTGCCTATTTGAGCTAAAACATGGAGTAAATGTTTTTCTTTAGCCCTGACCTGCGACCATTTGTATATCCAGTCGAACATCTGTCTAAATGGATCTATATCACAGTATATTAAGCTAGGTTTGAGCAACGAACAGGAGCTGGCACCCAGACAAATTTTGCAAATCCATTAATTACTTTTGCAAAAATTTTAAATGGACTGAAATTAATGCTCAGTTACTCCTACCATTTACAAATGGTACAATTAACAATTAACTGAGCACCGTTTGGATCTTATGTGTAAAAAACAGTTACCCTTGAGTACCTCCAGACTGGAGCACGTTGGATGGTTCAAATTTGGTCCGCCTGTGTATCGGAGCCTAGGTCCGACAAAGATTTTAACCATTTGAAAAAAAAAACAAAGTTGCTTCGTTTGGATCATAGGTGCAAAAAAATTCTTTTCTTTTTTAAGCGCATCACTTCTATACTTTAAACGTGTACGAATCTATTCAGACCTTTTACGAATGTAAATTAATGGAAAAAGTCAAAACAAGATTTATTATCGAACAATCTTTATTGGTTGTCGACATGGGATGATTTAAATTCGAGCTAAAAGTAGCACATAAAATTCGTTATTAAATTACAGCGTCCATGTAATAGATAAAAACGTCTTTCCGTGGGTGATAAAATACCTGGAGAGGGTTTAAAAGCTCGAACGTGTCAAGATGTCTTTGAAGCTACAACGGAAGTCGGAAAGATAGTTTCCTTCTTTCACATCCGTAGCTCGGCCTAGAATGTATTCCTCTTCTTTGTGCTATGACAGAAACATTTTTCATTCTGGTTAAAGTCATCTTTATAGCAAAGTTACTGAAGTCACATATTGCCCGTAAAATATGACCCTTTTTCTTAACAGTAAACACGTAAGATACCTGTGAATTCAAGTTACTGAACAATCATCAAGCCAAGAAGTTCCAAGCTGTTAATGATGGCACTACAAAGTAAAACGGTACACTGTTGGCCACAACAACATACTAATACGACGTATAAGCTTCCATCAAGTCCAGGGTTCCGAAGTTCTAAACAGTTTCTGGATGGGAACGTATGTTTAATGCGTCAAGGCGTGTGGTCTCGATGCCTTCGAGCTATGTTTAGCTGCATGTAGATATTCGTTGGTTTATTTCTAAATGTCTCCTGTAAATTGCTGAAAAACGCATTTCAAGCCACCTTGTTTAGCTTTACCTAGCTCAGTCGAATATCATGTTATACTCTATTGTATGTATATATAGGATCATATCACTATTTATTTGTCCCATGTAATATCTTGACGGAGGATTACCATATGACAATGAAACCCATTTATTTGGATGTGGCGAATGGTATATTAGTTCTTAACACATGCTGTGAATGATGCCAATTTACTGAACTGTTGTCTTTGTGACTGTTCCTTTAAAAACTAGTTGTCTCATAAAATATTTCGCGGTACTATAATGATTAGAATATCTACTATCAATGAAGAAAGTGTGATCTGTCTTCATGTCTTCTATTTGAAGTACCTGTATGTGATATTACAGTGAATCATAACACAAAGATCCCTTGTACACGTTTATTTGCGATGGGACTGATAGCTAGTCAGGTTGTGTTAAAGAAAATCCACTTTTCTCCATGGGTGTATCAATACCTCGTCATTTCTGAAAAACAAAAATACATATTTAAAATAAAACAGGTACCCTGATTTTCCATCCTCAGAAATTGTTTACAAGGAATAAGTGAAATAAATCAACGATTTTCAACCTATTTTCAGTTTAACACAAAACTTATATTTAAAAAATATGTTTAGATTTATCAGCAATTATGGTACTGGAACGACATTTACAGAGCTTAGGTCTTACTGGTGATTTTGTTGCGTTATTTAAATATTGTTAAACACACCCAAGAATTACTCCATGTTGTCGCATGCTTTTGATATACCATATTAATAATGAGGAGAAGTCACTATTAATTGGATTAGAATTATACGCCATTCACAGTGATTTATGTAAGAAGAAATCCAGTCCTGTAGATTTTAACATGATTAGCAAACTGTAAATAGCAAATACCTATAAAAGAAATCACTTTCGATGTATTCTGCTGCAAATTAATGTAGTGACAAACAATGTTATGAAACGAAAATTCTACATATACGTCGAAATTCTGACGCAGTTCCTGGCCTTTTCTAAAATGCAGTGGGAAAACATTTCTGAGTTCTCGGACGCGTTGTAAATTCATCTCATTCGTATTCATGTGAAACATAAAATATTCTTCCCGGCAAATGAACCACGAGTTAAGTAAGGGTAAATGTATTCAAATCCAAATTTATTCCTTCTTAGAATGCGGTGCCCTTCCAAAATCTCTGCTTGGTACAATTACTCCAAATCACCTCACACCATGTGAGAGAACAAGCTTTATTTAATTTTCAGCTCAAGGAGGCCAGAGGTAAATTGCAAGAAAAGTCTTGGCTTCTTGGACAGTTAGCGTATTTTAGTGGAATTGTGGTCCGCATTCTTTAATGAAGCCTTTGTTATGGTTATGTTACACAATAAATTTTAGTATTAGTACAGTCATTACATAAAAACAAATGATTGTGAACATGTTGCATTTCTATTAATTGGGAGGAGGGGATGTATTTTTCTAAATGATATACGTTCACACACTCCAGTTCTTAGACGCTAAAAAAATAATCTAATTCCGACCATGTGAAACGTCCATCAGTAGAGGCCTAATACTGAAATACACCTATAACCGCAACGGATATTGGTTAAAACCGTCCTTGACCGTGAACGTATTGGACCTCGAGCTAACATCCATCATTCACTATATTTCTTTTTATGCCTCGACCTAGCAAGATGGGCTTGGCAATATTCGTGGGCATGGTCGGCTTCTTTCGCAAATTTGCACCAAATTTTGCATAATTAACGGAGTCTCTTACCAGCTTACGCAAGAATGGTCAAGCGTTTGAGAGGGATGAAAGGCGACAGTCATCTTTTGAAGCCATTTAGGTGGCCCTAGAAACCCTCTCGTTTTGTCAATTCTTGACTTTGAGCGCCTGTTTGTGGTTCGGACGGGTGCCTCTAATTCGGGAGTTAAGCCTGTTCTCTTGCAGAAACATCAGTATGAGTGACGTCTGGTGCCTTACGTGTTATGCGTACAAGCACTAACCAAACTTGAGTACTTGGTGTGGGGGCCTCTGGCGGTCCTATTGGCCTTGGAGGGATTTAGCTTGTATCTTGAACACAAGGACTTCACCTTAGAAATGGAAAACCAGACACGTAGCTGGGTTTTGGCGGACCCTGGGAAAATTGGCAGGATCCAGCGGTGGGCTGTCGGCATTTCAGCCTTCCCGTTTTCGGTCAAGCGTATTAGTTGTCTGGAGAACATTACCGCAGATAAATTAAGCCACATGTTCTAAGAAGATAACAATGTTGGTGATTGCATTTTTGTTCGCATCGTCAATGTTCGAACGAAAGACGGAGCTGGTGTTTCTAGTAACTTAATCCCCTGCTTTTTAAGGTACATGTGACGTTATCAATTTTCTTAAGTCTGGTCCATCTCCTGGTCTGGGGAGAAGTCCAGGTCCATATTGGTGAGGTCAAGGAGAGACAATAAACTCTTCTCATCGCTTCCTCCTCTTAAAAGAGGGTTGGCTAATTTGTAGTTTTGGCGAGTGAGGCTGAGCAGTGGCAGCTCGTTTCGAGTCGATCCATAGCTGCTCCTGTGTGTTTGTTTTGCATCCGCGCTGTGTGGCTAGATGGTACTCCAGAGCCAGGTGTTCAGGTAAGTAAGGGGGACTTGACATAATGGCAGCGAAGTCAGTGCGCCGATCTTGGCAAGACGAAGAAGTGTGAACTACTGAGCGTGCAGAGTACTGGGAGCAGCACCTCTGACTGTGGTGGGCTGACAGCATTTTGCGGTGGTCACTATCCTGCTGGTCAATCCGTATTTTGGTTGCACAATGGCACATGGGCAGAACTGATTTTCGGCGCTTTGTTAGTGAAAAACGAATCAGATCTTCTGGAAGAGAAAGTATTATTGTACTCTGAATCCAACGAATCAGATCTTCTGGAAGAGATAGTATTATTGTACTCTAGATCCAAGCACTGTAATTGCTTCCTTCTGCTCTTCCATTGCCAGCATGTCTGAGCACTCGCTTGATTTTGTATTTTAAATAACTGTCTTCCCCTGCTTTGTCATAGCCATGTGTAATTGATATCTAGGTTTGCATGTGAGCGATTTGTTTTCTATCCATGCATTTATTTGCATTGAATATTGCTGGAAGTGCAGGTCTGTTTTGGCATTGCCCAAGGGGACTGTTAAGTTTAAACTACTCTTACGTCACCGGATGGTTACGTCATTGTGTGGTTACGTGACTGGGTTTGTATAACCTGCTTTTTACTCGTAGGCTCTCCGTCAGAACTGTGGTAAACTATAGGCTATGAAACTTAATTTGCTTCATTTTAAGTTCTGGAATTTTACGTGTAGCATGCTGCAGTTCATTGCAGGTTCAGGTGATTTAAATCTGTGACCTAGTTAATATTTTATTGAAAGTTATATGTTTAAGATTTCTGTAAATTTCTTGTGCTGCCTAGTAAGCAGATGAATCGCTTTTTATCATGTTTATAAGCTTGTTCGTATTAATAAAGTAAGGCCAGGTGTTTAGGTCGAGAGTCAGAAGCGTAGCTGTCTAGCGGAAGGTATCTTCTGAGTAAAATTTTGTATTCTTACTGTAGTTCTGCTGCAGTTAACATGAGTCTTCGCTCTTGTATCTAGACTAATAACTTTCTGTTCTATATGCATGCCTGCCTAAAGGAACTTTGCATTGTAATCATAGTAGCACAGGTACTGCAATATCGGATTTATCTGCCAATACCGGACAAGCGACTTTCAGGGACAAATTCTGACGTGTACGGGAATATACACTGAAGCGCCAAAGAAACTTGTGTAGGCATGGGTATTAAAATACAGAGATATGTAAACAGTCAGCAGAAAGCGCTGCGGTCCCCATCGCCTATAAAAGACAACAAGTGTCTGGCGCAGTTGTTAGATTGGTTACTGCTGCTACAATGCCAGGTTATCAAGGTTTAAATGAGATTGAATGTGGTGTTACACATGGTGCATGAGCGGTGGGACACAAAATCTCCGCGGTAGCGATGAAGTGGGGAATTATCCCATACGACCATTTCGCGGGTGAACCGTGAATCCTAAGTATCCGGTGAAACATCAAATCTCCGACATCCCTGAGGCCGGGGGATCCTGCAAGAACGGGACCAACGACGACTAAAGAGAATCGTTCAACGTGACACAAGTGCGATCCTACCTCAGATTGATGCAGATTTCAATGCTGGGCCATCAAAAAGTGTCAGCGTACGAAACATTCAACGAAACGTCATCGATATGGGTTTTCAGAGTCGATGTCCCAATCGTATATCCTCGATGAGTGCACGACACAAAGCATTACACCTCCCCTGGCCCCGTCAATACCGACATTAGGACTGTTTTTGATGACTGGAAACATGTTGCCTGGTCGGACGAGTCTCATTTCAAATTGAATGGAGTGGATGAACGTGTACGGGTATGGAGACAACCCCATTAATCCATGGACCCTGCATGTCAGCAGGGGAGTGTTCAAGCTCGTGGAGGCTCTGTAATGGTGTATCGTGCGTGCTTTTAAAGTGATATAGGACCCCTAATACATCTACAAATAGAGATGACTCTGACAGGTATAGGTACCAAAGTATCCTGTCTGATCACCTGCATCCATTCATGTCCGCCGCTCAGTTAGCCTCGCGGTCTAAGGCGCCTTGTCACGGTTGGTGCGGCTCCCCCCGTCGGAGGTTTGAGTCCTCGCTCGGGTATGGGTGTGTGTGTTGTTCTTAGCGTACATTATTTTATGTTAGATTAAGTAGTGTGTAAGCTTAGGCACCGATGACCTCAGCAGTTCGGTCCTATAGAACTCATCACAAATTTCCGTTGATGACCATTGTGCATTTCGATGGGGTTGGGCAATTGTAACAGGACAATGCGACACCCCACGCGTCCAGAATTGCGACAAATTGGCTCCAGGAAAACTCTCCTGAGTTTATACACTTCCTCTTGCTACCAAACGCCCCAGGCGTGAACATTATGGATATTATCTGCCGGCCGCGGTGGGCTTGCGGTTCTAGGCGCTTCAGCCCGGAACCGCGTGACTGCTACGATCACATGTTCGAATCCTACCTCGTGCATAGATGTGTGTGATGTGCTTAGGTTAATTATATTTTAGTAGTTCTAAGTTCTACGGATCGGAGCGTGGAATGTCAGATCCCTTAATCAGGCAGGTATGTTAGAAAATTTAAAAAGGCAAATGGATTGGTTAAAGATAGATATAGTGGGAATTAGTGAAGTGTGGTGGCAGGAGGAACAAGACTTTTGGTCAAGTGACTACAGGGTTATAAACACAAAATCAAATAGGGGTAATGCAGGAGTAGGTTTAATAATAAATAGTAAAATAGGAGTGCGGGTAAGCTACTACAAACAGCATAGTGAACGCATTATTGTGGCCACGATAGATACGAAGCCCACACCTACTACAGTGGTACAAGTTTATGTGCCAACTTGCTCTGCAGATGACGAAGAAATTAAAGAAATGTATGATGAAATAAAAGAAATTATTCAGATAGTGAAGGGTGACGAAAATTTAATAGTAATGGGTGACTGGAATTCGGTAGTAGGAAAAGGGAGAGAAGGAAACGTAGTAGGTGAATTTGGACTGGGGCAAAGAAATGAAAGAGGAAGCCGCCTGGTAGAATTTTGCAGAGAGCACAACTTAATCATAGGTAACACTTGGTTCAAGAACCATAAAAGAAGGCTGTAAACATGGAAGAAGCCTGGAGATACTGACAGGTTTCAGATAGATTATATAATGGTAAGACAGAGATTTAGGAACCAGGTTTTAAATTGTAAGACATTTCCAGGGGCAGATGTGGACTCTGACCACAATCTATTGGTTATGACCTGTAGATTAAAACTAAAGAAACTGCAAAAAGGTGGGAATTTAAGGAGATGGGACCTGGATTAACTAAAAGAACCAGAGGTTGTACAGAGTTTCAGGGAGAGCATAAGAGAGCAATTGACAGGAATGGGGGAAAGAAATACGGTAGAAAAAGAATGGGTAGCTTTGAGGGATGAAGTAGTGAAGGCAGCAGATAATCAAGTAGGTAAAAAGATGAAGGCTAGTAGAAATCCTTGTGTAAAAGAAGAAATATTGAATTTAAATGATGAAAGGAGAAAATATAAAAATGCAGTAAATGAAGCAGGCAAAAAGGAATACAGACGTCTCAAAAATGAGATCGACAGGAAGTGCAAAATGGCAAAGCAGGGATGGCTAAAGGACAAATGTAAGGATGTAGAGGCTTATCTCACTAGGGGTAAGATAGATACTGCCTACAGGAAAATTAAAGAGACCTTTGGAGAAAAGAGAACCACTTGTATGAATATCAAGAGCTCGGATGGAAACCCAGTTCTAAGCAAAGAAGGGAAAGCAGAAAGGTGGAAGGAGTATATAGAGGGTCTATACAAGGGCGATGTACTTGAGGACAATATTATTGAAATGGTAGAGGATGTAAATGAAGATGAAATGGGAGATACGATACTGTGTGAAGAGTTTCACAAAGCACTGAAAGGCCTGAGTCGAAACAAGGCCCCCGGAGTAGACAACATTCCATTGGAACTACTGACGGCCTTGGGAGAGCCAGTCCTGGCAAAACTGTACCATCTGGTGAGCAAGATGTATGAGACAGGCGAAACACCCTCAGACTTCAAGAAGAATATAATAATTCCAATACCAAAGAAAGCAGGTGTTGACAGATGTGAAAATTACCGAACTATCAGTTTAATAAGTCACAGCTGCAAAATACTAACGCGAATTCTTTACAGACGAATGGAAAAACTAGTAGAAGCCGGTCTCGGGGAAGATCAGTTTGAATTCCGTAGGAATATTGGAACACGAGAGGCAATGCTGACCCTACGACTTATCTTAGAAATATTTCTAGACTAAGAGAAAGCTTTTGACAATGTTGATTGGAATACTCTCTTTCAAATTCTGAAGGTAGCAGGTGTAAAATACAGGGAGCGAAAGGCTATTTACAATTTGTGCAGAAACCAGATGGCAGTTATAAGAGTCGAGGGACATGGAAGGGAAGCAGTGGTTGGGAAGGGAGTGAGACAGGGTTGCAGTCTCTCCCCGATGTTATTCAATCTGTATATTGAGCAAGCAGTGAAGGAAACAAAAGAAAAATTCGGAGTAGGTATTAAAATCCATGGAGAAGAAACAAAAATGTTGAGGTTCGCCGATGACATCGTAATTCTGTCAGAGACAGGAAAGGACTTGGAAGAGCAGTTGAACGGAATGGATAGTGTCTTGAAAGGAGGATATAAGTTGAACATCAACAAAAGCAAAACGAGGATAATGGAATGTAGTCAAATAAAGTCGGGTGTTGCTGAGGGAATTAGATTAGGAAATGAGACAATTAAAGTAGTAAAGGAGTTTTGCTATTTGGGGAGCAAAATAACTGATGATGGTCGAAGTAGAGAGGATATAAAATGTAGACTGGCAATGGCAAGGAAAGCGTTTCTGAAGAAGAGAAATTTGTTAACATCGAGTATAGATTTAAGTGTCAGGAAGTCATTTCTGAAAGTATTTGTATGGAGTGTAGCCATGTATGGAAGTGAAACATGGACGATAATTAGTTTGGACAAGAAGCGAACAGAAGGTTTCGAAATGTGGTGCTACAGAAGAATGCTGAAGATTAGATGGGTAGATCACATAACTAATGAGGAAGTATTGAATAGGATTGAAGAGAAGAGAAGTTTGTGGCACAACTTGACCAGACGAAGGGATCGGTTGGTAGGATATGTTCTGAGGCATCAAGGGATCACCAATTTAGTATTAGAGGGCAGCGTGGAGGGTAAAAATCGTAGAGGGAGACCAAGAGATGAATACGGTAAGCAGATTCAGAAGGATGTAGGTTGCAGTAGGTACTGGGAGATGAAGAAGCTTGCACAAGATAGAGTAGCATGGAGAGCTGCATCAAACCAGTCTCATGACTGAAGACCACAACAACAACAAAAAGTTCTAGGGGACTGATGACCTGAGATGTTAAGTCCCATAGTGCTCAGAGCCATTTGAACCATTTTTTGATCTTATCTGAGATGGCTTGCAACGTGCTGTTCAGAAGAGACCTGCACCCCCTCATATTCTTACGAATTTATGGACAGCCGTAAGGGAGTCATGGTGTCATTTCCGTTCATCATTAATGCAGACAATAATCGGTCCATGGTAAGTGGTGCTGTGGCACTTCTGCGAGCTCACGGGGGCCCTACTCGATATTAGGAAAGTGAACCAGATTCTTTGACTCTCCTGTGTACATAATGAATGTAGGAGTACAAGTCATAGACGCATGGTTGCGTTTCGGTCTGGCCATGAGTCGTCCACGGCTACGCAAATGGTAAGGCGACCGCTAGCGATAAGTGGGAAATGCGTTTCGAGTTCCGGTCCGAGACAAAGTTTCATTGTCGTCATTCCACTCTACACATGATGGTAGTCTTTATTCGCAATTGAGGATGCGGCTGTGGACGCCGCAGTACCTGTTCCGTTGCACATACATGGATGTCCAAAGGAAGTTTGCATCGCAATTAGAAAAACACAGGCACTGCAATATCGTAAATATCTGTTTTAGATTGGTTCCACTGGCTCTATCGGATGACAACGTCGGAAATGGTGGCAAAGGGTATAGACAGAGTGTGACCACGAACCGCGAGGAACAGTTTGTTGGAAGCCCCTGAGATGGGCGTCGAGTATCCGAAGACGACCTTGTGAAAGGCTAGAAGAAGCAGCCACATACGCCTCTACCGTTTGTGATCAAGATGAGGTGAGTTATTGGACATGACAACATGGCCCATATGATGAATATTGAAAGGAAGATCATGCTCGTCAATGTGTGGCAAAAGTTCGAAATCTTGCTGTCATATCCTTCATGACTACGGTACAAATGTTACATTAAAGTAGAACATTTCAACGTACCACGTTGCATTTAACACCATAAACTCTCGAATCTTGGACTGATCTTATCATTTCCCAAATTTGTTACCTACAGAGTGTGTTTGGGGCCTGACTGGAAGACATGTTCTGTCGTACCTGGATCCAGCCACCTATCGTCATGAATTAACATAACATGTATTTCAGTAATGATAATAAATCCTTCAACGTGACATTCGTAGCCTATTTAATTTAATGGAAAAAGCGAATACGAGTGTATAATAGTGCCTGTGGGGGTCTCACTATGGCCACCTCACACCTTTGTCTTACACGGTTCTTGCTATCCCAGGCGGCGAAAATGAAAGGGACTTGGAGCAGTTTACTGGAGATGTAAATTTTGTAACCCTGCCGTGATTTTATATTGGTTATGTTGCCTGTATTGGACCGTGTAATGCCTCAGCAAACTTCTTGCTACACTGGAGAGTAGAAAATACGGTGACGTTTAGGATCCCATTAAGTTGTCTCCCATAGCGATACAAGAGTTTGAAACTTCTCTCAAAGATGCCGACAAACATCCCCTTTAATGCTGCAAAAGCGTGGTGCTTTCAACGTCACTTTAGTGCTCGGCTATGTTTCAAACACACTTGCTCAGAAGTTCATATGAGGTGTAAGATGGGTAATAGTGCGGTGGAGGTCAGATCCGCACCGCTAGGCGCTAAAACCAAAAGGTTTTCTTACGGGTCGCTGAGGAGAACATTTAAAATCGCAGCTCAGGGTCGACACGAAAAAGCCTCAGAGGGATTTTTTGTCGTTTTTTCGTACATTTGGTAGTGTCGCACCCGCCCCTCCACCGGCCCCCTCCCCACAACCCCTCCTCTCCCCCATCCCAGCCCCACGACCACGCCATAGGAGGGCGCGATGAAATAAGTCTCAAGCATAAGAATCCTTTGCTGCTTCGGATTACGTTAAAGTATCCTTGAATTCTTTTGAACGTACCCTAAAGCATGAGAAAACCGCGTGAACTCAGGACGTCGCTGTTTCGTCCTCCATCTCATAGGCGTCAAAAGAAGGTGGTGAAATGTTGTTAAAGGGTTGTGATGACGTTCCCATTGTCTGTGGTGGCGGAGCGCAGAATTGTTATGAAATTCGCTGGCAATATTACAGTCACCTATACTACACCAAACACTGATTGAACTTTATTTTTTTTTGCACTTGTGTCGATGGCTTTCTATTCGAAACGTCGCCAGCCCAAGGGTGACACAGCAGTGCGATACGCCTTACACAGTCACAGAGAAATGGTGCAGGTACCTGTGAGGCGAATTTCAAGGATCTGCGCCGCAATAGGAGACAATTACGGGGTTTATAAACAGTGACTAATTTTGTAGCACAATGTAGTACGGAGTGATTGATTTCTTAGATACTGGGAAACGTGGAAGAACGTAATAACTCTCATACAAAAGAAAGAAATGGAGTTACAAAAATACTGATATATTCTCAGATTACAGTTAAGCGAAACACAACATTTAGCAGAGGGCAGATTGTACTGACGTTGCGCAGTGATAAACGACGCAGAACATACGCACTTTAACTGTGCCTAGATACGCGTAACTACGATTAAGTGGGAAAAAGTGAACTGAAACAAAATCTCGTATCAAAGTAAGAAAGGGGGTAATTCCATCGAATCTTGCCACATAGTTGGCGTAATTGGATAGCGGCGGGAGGTACTTGCGCTCTGCGAGCGAACGAGATGGCGTACGTACGTGAGCGACACTGACCTACCTGCTGAGACTCAAGAGGAGAGCTCATCTTTCTGCCGCCAAAAATTGCCTGCTCTTGAGTAGCCTCAATCGTCGGAAAGGCGATTCTAACTTTATCCCTACACTTTCATGAAGGACCTGAGTATACACACCACGATGTCACAAAAGTCATGGACTACCTTTTAATGTCTTGTCCGACCTACTTTTGCTCGGTGTAGTGCACCAACTCGACATTGCGTGGACTCAACAAGTCGTTGCAAATCTCCTACATAAATATTGAGCATGCTGCCTCTATTGCCGCTAATAGTTGCGAAAGTGTTGTCGGTGCAAGTTTTTGTGTACGTGTAGGAAGTTCCATAAATGTTCGATGGAATTCATCTCGGGCTGTCTGGGTGGCCAAATCATTAACTCAAACTACCCAGAGCTTTCTTGAATCAATCGTGAATGATTGTAGCTCCATCACATTTCACCTCGTCATCCACAAAAATTGCATAGTTGTTTGGGAACATGAAGTCCTTTAGTGGCTGCAAACAGTTTCCAAGCAAGAAGAGAAAGCGGAATTAGCTTAATGGCGTGAGTTAGGGAAAAAGTCGACCTAATCAGTTGTCCCTGGTTCGCTGTTAACAGCAGCATTCGGAACAGAAGCGAATCAGCGTTAGCAACGATCCAGCGTCGCGGTAAATTGGTATTTCATTGCCTGTATGGGCTTTGTAATGTAATGATTCTTTGTAAGACATCGAATTCCGTGTAACAAGTTTAGAATGGCTGCAGGTTATATTATTGACCACGTGATATGCCTTTAAGACTTCAGTAATGGCGACCTGTCAATGGCATCACCGTATTTTCACCGTCCACCTTAAATCGTCGCTCACTGTCACAAAAACTGAAAATATATGTAACAATCAATGATAACAAAATGGGTCATAAGAATAATAATCAAAAATCTTCATCTCCCTCAAGGTCGTATCATTAAACAAAGAAATATAAAACTAGAGTTCCACCATCATATACTGACTGCTTGACAGTAAGCAAGCAAAAAAGGAAGAGTCATACAATAGTTTCAATCTTATTCCTCAGTAGATTGTTACTCAGAGTTAACATACGTAACAAGTGTTTATAATTTTATCAGCGTGTTTATGAGACTACGTGCTTTTATATACATTCTAAGATTAAAAGGAAATAAGGAACAACGACGCACCACGAATAAATTATCCGAACGGGACGGAAATCGATAGATGTGTACAAGTATAGAGAGATGAATGTTTAGAATGTCAGAAAAACTGGATGATTTACTCAAGAGAGTGGAGCTTCACAGACTGAGCAGTTAAAAACGCGTTCGTCCACCACTATCCAATATCGATGGAGTTACTCAGCTTGACATTGACTGACAAAGTTGTCGGATGTCCTCCTGAGGGATTCCTGCCTAATTCTATCCAACTAGCGAGTTAGATCGTGAAAATATCGAGATGAATGGAGACCCCTACCAATAACACTCCAAAAGGCCTGAAGTAGGTAGAGATCCGACGACCTTAAGGGCAAGTGAGGGTTTGGAAAACACGAAAACAAGCCTAAGAAGCTTTCGCCGCGTGTGGTTGGGTATTACCTTGCGGAAATGTAGGCCCAATATGGCTTGACGTGAAGAGCAACAGAACAGGGCATATAAAATCGCTGACGTATCGCTCTGGTGTGAAGGTGCCGCCGCTGACAACCAAAGGAATTCTGCTACGAAAAGAAACAGTACCCGGGTCATTTATTTACATCTGCATCTACATGGATACTTTGCAAATCACATTTAAGTGCCTGGCAGAGGGTTCATCGAACCACCTTCACAGTACATTATCCCAATCTAGTATAGAGCGCGGGAAGAATGAACACCTACATCTTTCCGTACGATCTCTGGTATGCCTTATTTTATCTTGGTTATCGTTCCTCCCTACATAAGTCGGCGTCAAAAAATTATTTTCGCGTTCGGAGGAGAAAGTGGATGATCGGAATTTCGTGAGAAGTTTTCGTCGCAACGAAAAACGCCTTTCTTTTAGTGATGTCCATCCCATATCCTGTATCATGTCTCTCCCATATTTCGCGATAATACTAAACGTGCTGCCTTTATTTGAACTTTCTCGATGTACTTAGTCAGTCCCATCTAGTAAGGATCGCACACCGAGCAACCGTATTCTAAAAGTGGACGGTCAAGTGTAGTGTAGGCAGTCTCTTTAGTAGGTCTGTTACATTTTCTAAGTGTCCTTCCCCACAACTTTTTCTGTGTGTTCTTCCAATTTAAATGGTTCGTAATTGTAATACCCAGGTATTTAGTTGAATTTACTCCTTTTAGATTAGACTGATTTATCGTGTAACCTTTTAGCACTCATATGGATGACCTCACACTTTTCGTTATTTAAGGTCAACTGCCACTTTTCGCACAATCCCGAAATTTTTTCTAAATCGTTTTGCAGTTTGTTTTGATTTTCTGATGAGTTTATTGGTCGATAAACGACAGAGTCATCTGCAAACAACCGAAGACGGCTGCTCAGATTGTCTCCCAAATCGTTTATATAGATAAGGTACAGCAAATGGCCTACAACACTACCTTGGGGAACGCAAGAAATCACTGCTGTTTTACTCGATGACTCTCCGTCTTAGAACAAACTGTGACCACTCTGACAGGAAATTACAGAACCAGTCAAATAACTGATACGATATTCCATAAGCACGCAATTTCACTACGAGTCGCTTGTGTGGTACAGTGTGAAAAGCCTTCTGGAAGTCCAGAAATACGGAATAGTTCTGAAATCCCTTGTCAATGGCACTGAACACTTCATGTGAATAAAGAGCTATTGTGTTTCACAGATACGATGTTTTCTAAACCCATGTTGACTGTGTGTCAATAGACAGTTTTGTTCGAGGTAATTGTTAGCAATGGAGAGACGTCTACAGACGTTAAAGTAACCTCTGGCGTGCCACAGGGGACTGTTACGGGTCCATTGCTTTTCACAATATATAGAAATGACCTAGTAGAGAGTGTCGGAAGTTCCATGCGGCTTTTCGCGGATGATGTTGTAGTATATAGAGAAGTTGCAGCATTAGGAAATTGTAGCGAAATGCAGGATGATCTGCAGCGGATAGGCACTTGGTGTAGGGAGTGGCAACTGACACTTAACATAGACAAATGTAATGTATTGCGAAGACATAGAAAGAAGGATCCTTTATTGTATGATTATATGATAGCGGAACAAACACTGGTAGCAGTTACTTCTGTAAAATATCTGGGAGTATGCGTGCGAAACGATTTGAAGTGGAATGATCATATAAAATTAATTGTTGGTAAGGCGAGTACCAGGTTGAGATTCATTGGGAGAGTCCTTAGAAAATGTAGTCCATCAACAAAGGAGGTGGCTTACAAAACACTCGTTCAACCTATACTTGAGTATTGCTCAACAGTGTGGGATCCGTACCAGATCGGGTTGACGGAGGAGATAGAGAAGATAAAAGGAAGAGCGGCGCGTTTCGTCACAGGGTTATTTGGTAACCGTGATAGCGATAGGGAGATGTTTAGCAAACTCTAGTGGCAGACTCTGCAAGAGAGGCGCTCTCCATCGCGGTGTAGCTTGCTCGCCAGGTTTCGAGAGGGTGCGTTTCTGGATGAGGTATCGAATATATTGCTTCCCCCTACTTTTACCTCCCGATGAGATCACCAATGTAAAATTAGAGAGATTCGAGCGCACACGGAGGCTTTCAGACAGTCGTTCTTCCTGCGAACTATGCGCAACTGGAACAGAAAATGGAGGTAATGATAGTGGCACGTAAAGTGCCCTACGCCACACACTGTTGGGTGGCTTTCAGAGTATAAATGTAGATGTAGATGTTGGGCCGCATGGCGGACGAAAAGAAATGGGGCTGAGCACTATGTGACTTAACGTCTGAGGTCATCAGTCCACTAGAACTTAGAACTACTTAAACCTAGCTAACCTAAGGACATCACACACGCCGATGCCCAAGGTAGGATTCGGACCTGTGACCGTAGCGGTCACGCGGTCGCAGACTGGAGCGCCTAGAACCGCTCGGCCTTCCCGGCTGGCATGGCGGAAGACAGTCAGGTTGCTATCCCATTCAGGATGTCTCCAGAGTTCTTGGCCTGGAATCTCATTGACTAGAGTGGACCTGTCCTCAGCGATGAGTCCCGCTTCGAACTGAGCCCCAAATACCAGTGAATAAGTTATCCAGTTATTTTGAAATTGTTATAATTGGCTCGTTCATGCACGTTACATCTGTTTCCGTTCCATTCGTTTTTTCTTTGGTGTCCAACGTCCGGACTCCAGATCGGCCAATTCTGTGTTTTGTCGCATATGTGATGATGCAGTGTAGGTCAGGAGTTAAATTCGAAGACAAGTCAACCGAAAAGTTTGTGACAACAGAGGAATTTCTGAAGGCCATCCAATGATACGGATTGTGCCTTGGAGTGGAGGTGGAGCGCTCGACAGCCGCCACTGCGGTGTCTGGGGCGCTCGTAGAGGGGGCGCTGGGGGATCTGTCGGCCCCTGAGCGTGCCCTGAGGCCGTCCGCATATTTTATTCATGTGTGACAGCGGCGCTGTGCGGCGCGGCACGGAGGGGGACACGTAGCCAAATCTCCGCTCGCAAACAGGCGGTCGCCGCAGTCAACCGGGGCGAGACCGGCCGCCTTGCGACGTCTTAAAGACTTCCTCTCGAGGCGCGCCAGCACAAAACCTGTACCACTCTCCAGTCAAGTGGCAAAGTACACTCCTGGAAATGGAAAAAAGAACACATTGACACCGGTGTGTCACACCCACCATACTTGCTCCGGACACTGCGAGAGGGCTGTACAAGCAATGATCACACGCACGGCACAGCGGACACACCAGGAACCGCGGTGTTGGCCGTCGAATGGCGCTAGCTGCGCAGCATTTGTGCACCGCCGCCGTCAGTGTCAGCCAGTTTGCCGTGGCATACGGAGCTCCATCGCATTCTTTAACACTGGTAGCATGCCGCGACAGCGTGGACGTGACCCGTATGTGCAGTTGACGGACTTTGAGCGAGGGCGTATAGTGGGCATGCGGGAGGCCGGGTGGACGTACCGCCGAATTGCTCAACACGTGGGGCGTGAGGTCTCCACAGTACATCGATGTTGTCGCCAGTGGTCGGCGGAAGGTGCACGTGCCCGTCGACCTGGGACCGGACCGCAGCGACGCACGGATGCACGCCAAGACCGTAGGATCCTACGCAGTGCCGTAGGGAACCGCACCGCCACTTCCCAGCAAATTAGGGACACTGTTGCTCCTGGGGTATCGGCGAGGACCATTCGCAACCGTCTCCATGAAGCTGGGCTACGGTCCCGCACACCGTTAGGCCGTCTTCCGCTCACGCCCCAACATCGTGCAGCCCGCCTCCAGTGGTGTCGCGACAGGCGTGAATGGAGGGACGAATGGAGACGTGTCGTCTTCAGCGATGAGAGTCGCTTCTGCCTTGGTGCCAATGATGGTCGTATGCGTGTTTGGCGCCGTGCAGGTGAGCGCCACAATCAGGACTGCATACGACCGAGGCACACAGGGCAAACACCCGGCATCATGGTGTGGGGAGCGATCTCCTACACTGGCCGTACACCTCTGGTGATCGTCGAGGGGACACTGAATAGTGCACGGTACATCCAAACCGTCATCGAAGCCATCGTTCTACCATTCCTAGACCGGCAAGGGAACTTGCTGTTCCAACGGGACAATGCACGTCCGCATGTATCCCGTGCCACCCAACGTGCTCTAGAAGGTGTAAGTCAACTACCCTGGCCAGCTAGGTCTCCGGATCTGTCCCCCATTGAGCATGTTTGGGACTGGATGAAGCGTCGTCTCACGGGGTCTGCACGTCTAGCACGAACGCTGGTCCAACTGAGGCGCCAGGTGGAAATGGCATGGCAAGCCGTTCCACATGACTACATCCAGCATCTCTACGAACGTCTCCATGGGAGAATAGCAGCGTGCATTGCTGCGAAAGGTGAATATACACTGCACTAGTGCCGACATTGTGCATGCTCTGTTGCCTGTGCCTATGTGCCTGTGGTTCTGTCAGTGTGATCATCTGATGTATCTGACCCCAGGAATGTGTCAATAAAGTTTCCCCTTCCTAGGACAATGAATTCACGGTGTTATTATTTCAATTTCCAGGAGTGTATTTTCTGTTGTTTCTGCTTCACAGCTTCGATGAAGTTTAGAAATCACCTCAAGTAACACTGTAAACTGTTATTAAAAGTATTTATAGAATAGAAATCCACTTTAGCGATAGAAAAGGCACTTCGTGATAATGGGCAATGCACTGTCTGAGTTGTCATTTGCACTCAGGTGATTCACGTGAAAAAATATCCGACGTCATTGTGGCCGCACGACTGGAATTAACAGACTTTGAACTCGGATTATTAGTAGGAACTAGACACATTGGACATTCCATTTGATAAATCGCTAGATTTTTCAATATTCCGAGATCCACAGCGTCAAGAGTGTTTCGAGACTAACACATTTCAGGCACTACTTTTGCGACGGATAATGCAGTGGTTAATGTTCTTCACTTAACGACTAAGAACAACGCCGTCTTCTTAGAGTTGTCACTGTCAACAGACAAGCAACAGGGCTGGAAAGAACCGTGGAAAGAACTTAGGACTTAAGACGAATATATCCGTCAGAACGTTAATGCGCTGTAGCAGCAGGCGGTGCTACCAGCACGACATCGCCTGCAGCACCTCTGCTGCGCTCGTGACAATATAAGCTGGACGACAGACGACTGGAAAATCGAGGCATGATGAAATGAGTCCCGGTTTCAATTTCAGAAAAGCTGCTTGTATGGTTCGAGTGTGGCGCAGATCCGAGAAGCCACTGACCCAAGTTGTCATCAAGCCACTATGCAAGCTGCTAGTGGCTCCATAATGGTGTGGAGTGTGTTAACGTGTAATTGGTTGGGTTCTCTGATTAACTGAACCGATCACTGAAAGAAAATAGTTATCTTCGGCAACTTGGAAACTATTGGCAGCCAATAAAGGACTTCATGTTCCCAACAAGGCTGGAATTTTTGTGGATGAAAATGGGCAATGTCGAGGAGCTACAGTTGCTTAAGATAGGTTTGAAGAACGCTCTGGACAGTTCGAGCGAATGATTAGGCCACCCACATCGCCCGAGATGAATTCCATCGAACATTTATGGGAATGCACAAAATCTTTCACCGGCAGTACTTTTGCAATTATTAACAGCAATAAATGAATCATGGCTCAATATTTCTGCAGGGGACTTGCAACGACTTGATGAGTCCATGCAATGTCAAGTTGGTGCACAACTCCCGGCAACAAAAGGTCCGACATGACTTCTTAATTTATTCCACGACCAGTCTGATCTTAGGGCGCTACCAACTGCGAACAAGATAGAGCCTACTAGCGTACAAGTACTGCGGGTCTGACACACCATAAAAAACGCTATAGTTATACAATGAAGGCTTACCTCTAGTCAGTTCCTGTGCGAAGATGAGTTTTAAGAGCAGGTAGATGGCGTGGCTATAGGTAACCCTGAGTCCTACGATCACTAATTTTTACATGAAAAATTTCTAAAAATTAGCTCTGGAAAAAGCGAGTAAGGAACCGTATAGATGGTATCCATACGTGGATGATACATTTGTGGTTTGGTCACATGGCAAAAAAGCCTTAGAGGAATTCTTTTGATATTTAAATAATATAAATCCTAAAATCAAGCTTACCATGGAAACGGAGAAAGCCAATGCAATATCCTTCTTGGATGTCTTCGTTATGAGACAGACTTCAGAATGAGATTTTTACTCTGCAGCGGAGTGTGCGCTGATATGAAACTCCCTGGCATATTAAAACAGGGTGCCAGACCGAGACTCGAACTCGGGACCTTTGGAAAGTAGGAGACGAGGTACTAGCGGAAGTGACCCTGTGAGGAGGGGGCGTGAGCCTTGCTTGGGTAGGTCAGATTGTAGAACACTTGCCCGCGAAAGACAAAGGTACCGAATTGGAGTCTCGGTCCGGCACACTGTTTTAATTCAGCGTTTCATATCAGCGCTCACTCCGCTGTAGAGTGAAAATATCATACTGGAAACATCCCCCAGGCTGTGGCTAAGCCATCTCTCCGCAATATCCTTTCTTTCAGGAGTGCTAGTTGTGCAAGGTTCGCTGCAGAGCTTCTGTGAAGTTTGGAAAGTGGGAGACGAGGTACTGGCGGAAGTAAAGCTGTGAGAATGGGGCGTGAGTCGTGCTTTGGTAGCTCAGACTGTAGAGCACTTTTCTTCGAAAGGCAAAGATCCCGAGTTAGAGTCTCGTTCCAGCACAGTTTTAATCTGCCAGGAAATTTCATTAGACAGATGGATGGCAGCTTGAAATATAAAGTCTTTCGGAGGTTACCCATACCGACAGATACTTGCATAAGGTTTCCAACCATCATCCACAACAGAAAAGAGGTGTAATTTAAAGTCTTAGTGGACGGAGCTAAAAGTATTTGTACGCCGGATTATCTGGACGCTGAGTTGAAACACCTAAAGCAGGCATTTGAGAAGAATGGGTACTCTAGTTAGGAAATAAATAGAGTTTGAGACCGAATAACATGAGGCCTAAGGACAACGATAGTACACAGCGATTGAAGAACATGGTTTCTCTACTCTTCATCAAAAAAGTAACGGATCAAATGAGCAAGATTTGAAGGAAGCACTATGTTTGACCGATTTTCAGACCAACTAAGAAAATAGGCCCCTGGACTTCGTTCCGTTAAGTGTAAACGTCCGCCTCTGGCTGCAAGTGGTATATACAAGATTCCGTGCACGTGTGGTAAGGTTTACATTGGAACTACAAAGAAAAGTGTGAATTCACGGTTGAAGGAACATTAAAGTGTTTGCCGACTAGGCGAAATCAGAGAAGTGAGCTGTGGTGGAACATGCTCAGGTGATCACGTAGTTAAATTTTCAGAAACTGAAGTTTTATGTACTATGATGAACTATTATACAGAGAAGCCATCTAAATATATAAACATGGGGCTAATTTAAGCAAAAAAGAAGAAGTCATGAAACTCAGCGATATATGGACAGTGGGGCTACAGTACAGATGAGAAGTTTTTATCTTTGACGTACTATGAGGGATAGTTATATTTTATCTTTGACAATGTTTATCTCTGCTATCACGTGATATCCAGACTGTGGTGTCACCGCCAGACACCACATTTGCTAGGTGGTAGCCTTTAAATCGGCCGCGGTCCGGTAGTATACGTCGGACCCGCGTGTCACCACTAACAGTGATTGTAGACCGAGCGCCGACACACGGCAGGACCAGAGAGACTTCCTAGCACTCGCCCCAGTTGTACAGCCGACCTTGCTAGAGATGGTTCACTGACGTCTACGCTCTCATTTTCCGAGACGATAGTTAGCTTATCCTTCAGCTACGTTATTTGCTACGACCTAGCAAGGCGCCAGTATCCGTACTATTGATATTGTAAATCATGTACCATAAAGAGCTACGTCCGTTTTCATCAATTCTAATTCCCTTGTCATGTTCCAGACCTCACGCCAGCCTGCGTGAGCTAAAACGCGTGCATTTCAGCCTCCTTTAGGAACACGATTGCCTCTCCTGCCAACCACAACATTGGCGACGAGGCAAAACCGCGTTCTTATCGATATTTCCCTGATTTACTTGTGTTATGGCTTCGCCACAATCTCCAGATGTACTGTCCGAATTTTATCGCTTACAGAATCAGCACACGCAGGCCTTACTGAAAGCCCGTGGACAGCTCGTCCAGGGTCAACGTGCGATGCAAAACGATGCGGCAGCAGCCGCTTCACCGCTAACGCAGCCACAACACGCTGTTGCACCAACTTTCCGACCTTCTGATGCTGCACTGGATAGCTGACGGAGTGCTCACGCCAATTTGGATTCCATCTCGCCGCCTACAGAATTCAAGGTAACGAGTGGCAACCTTTTCTCCTTTCTTCCGTAGGTGTGACCACGTACCGTGTGATAGTCAAATTATTTCCCCGACGCGGCGTCGCAACCCTTTCCTACGAATAAATTTAGTCTGCATTAGATGCCTATTTCAAAGAATCAGTCAGTGTAGTTGTCAAACGGTATACCTTCTTTCGTACAAAACGTACGGCAGGTCAGACTAATCGGGAGTGGGTTGCAACCTTGCAAGGCCTTACTAGGGATCGTGCTTTTGAGTGTCAATGTGGACTCCCTTATTCAGATACTATGGTATGTGATGCAACTGCACAGAACGTTTCTGATGTTCGTATAAGGGAACAGATTTTGAAACTAGTAAATCCCTCCCATCAACAAGTGATGGACATATTGGATCGGCAGGACACACTTGACTTTGCTCAGGAATCATTTGAAACTTCGCCAGCAGTGTGTCAGGTTAACCGTCCCGCCGGGCGAACTGCACGGAGCAGTAAACAGTCCTCGCGCCCGGCCGCGCCGCTGCCGCCAGGCTCTCAGCCACGTGTGCCGCGCCGGCAAGCTAATGCAGTGATTAAATCATGGCCGCGGTGTGCTACTAAACAATCGCGTGAGAACTGCCCGTCACGCCAGGCTGTTTGCTTGTATTGTAATAAAAAAGGATATGTTCAGAGTGTTTGCCAGAAAAAGCTCAGATCGGAAGCTCAAAACCGTTCCACGCCCTTTGCTTCGCGCCGGAATCGGAATCGAACCAAGGATACTCAGGCTCGCGAAACTTCGCCCATGTAAATTCATGTAGTTCATTCCACTCTGCGCAGTGCCACTATCTCTAAGAGTGACTGTATTCGTCCCAAAAATAGTGTGCGTCGACATCGCCGGAACTCCCGTCAAGTCGCAAGTGATTATGTACCAGTGTCAATTCACGTTGCACTAGACAGTCACTCTTGTCGTCAGCAGGACCATAAACTTTTTGTGGACTTGGCCATTAACGGCAAAGTGATACCTTTCCAGCTCGATACCGGAGCTGCAGTTTCACTGATCAATCAAGACACTTACAAACTGCTGGGCACACCTCCGTTGCGTGCCGCAAATGTTACGTTAAATAGCTACTCCGGTCAACGTATCCTTGCGTTAGTGCAGTGCAGCCTTCTTGCAACATACAAAGGACAAACAAAACTTGTCATTTTACGTCCTTCGTTCTTCTTCTGCAGAGAACTTGTTTGGTTTCGATTTATTTCAGTTGTTTAACTCGTCTATAGTAAATCAGGTCCTATCAGTGAACCAGACTGTGCCTTCAGACAGTGTTTCTCGTCTCTGTGAAGAATTTGCAGACATTTTTGCATCGGGCCTCGGTTGCGCAAGGAATATAAAGCACATTTTTCAGAGCGCGCAATGTTCCTCACGCATTGCGTGATGAGGTCGCAAAATCATTACATGATTTGGAATCACAAAGTGTAATTGAACGTGTGCAGGCTTCTCTCTGGGCATGACCCTTAGTAATTTTGCCAAAACCTTCCGGGAAGTTGAGACTTTGTGTGGATTTTAAGGCAACAGTGAATCCGCAACTAGTGATTGCAACTTTTCCTTTACCACGCCCCGAAGATCTTTTTGACAAACTGTGGCCGGGCAAAAATTTTTCGAAGTTGGACCTATCAGATGCGTACTTGCCGTACTTGAAAATTCCGGTGGACGAAGAATCCCAGCGCGTTTTGGTGGTTAACACGCATCTTGGGTTGTATCAATTCAAACGACTGCCATTCGGGTGCGCATCCACCCCTGCATTATTTCAGCAATATCTACAAACTGTTTGTGCGTCGTTCCCTACTGTAGCAAATTATCTGGACGATATTGTGATCTCTGGAAAGACGGAAGAAGAACATTTGGCCAATCTCAGAACATTATTTCAGGTCTTGCGACAAAATGGACTTCGCTTGCGGAAGGACAAATGTGTGTTCTTTGCTCGGGACTTGCCATATTTGGGACATGTAGTCAATGCCCAACGCATACATCCCAGTCCAACGCACCTCCGTGCCATACAAGACTTGCCGTCGCCGCAGAATTAGAAGCAGCTACAGAGTGTGCTGGGAAAAATCAACTATTATCATAAATATATTCCGCATGCCTCTTCCATTTCAGCTCCGCTTCATCGCTTACGCCGTAAGGGTGTTCCGTTTGTCTGGATGACGGAATGCGAACGCGCCTTTCGCCAGTTGAAATCAGCGTTGCTTTCCAATACTTGCCTTACGCCATTCGATCCCCGGAAGCCCGTTTTGTTGATGGTGGATGGCTCGGATTTCGGGATCGGTGCTGTGCTTGCGCACAAAGATGGATCGCACGATCGCCCTATTGCCTTTGCGTCCAAATTGCTCCCGTCTGCGCAAAGAAATTATTCACAGATCGAGAAAGAAACATTGGCTCTCGTATTTCGTGTTACAAAGTTTCATGATTTCTTGTATGGTCGGCACTTTACCATAATCACAGACCACAAACCTTTGACATCGCTTTTTCATCCGACCAAGGCTGTACCTCCACGTGCAGCGCAGAAATTCATTCGCTGGTCTATTTTCCTTTCGCAGTACCGCTACGATATCTTGTATCGGTACACTGCTAAGCACGGAAACGCCGATGCGTTGTCCCGCTTGCCTGTTGCTGAGGATAGGGCATTCGATTCCTCCAAACTTGATTGCATGTTCATTGATGCGGAAACCGATGACATGGTCGAATCGTTTCCGATTGATTTTCTTCGTGTAGCTACAGCCACAGATGCTGACCCTGTCCTTGCTTCCGTTCTGCGTTTTGTTGCTACGCAATGGCCCTTGTCAAAGTCACGGATCGGGGACCCGTTGGTTCGCCGATTTTTGCTCACAAGGAGAGACTTTTTGTACGACGTGGTGTTTTGCTGTTGCGTTCTGATAATGATCAGACCAGGGTCGTGGTACCAAGTTCGTTACAGTCCTCTGTCTTACAGCTTCTCTACCAAGAACATTGGGGTATGGTGAGAACGAAACAACTTGCTCGTCAGCACTGTACTTGGTTCGGAATCGATGCCGCGATTACGAATATGTGCTCTTCTTGCATGATGTGTGCCGAAGAACAGTCAGCACCACTGCGGAAATTCTTTGTACGGCGAATAGCCACTTCTCCTTGGCAACGCTTACACATCGATTTTGCTGGCCCATTCTGGAATGCTCGATAGTTGGTTGTGGTAGATTGATTCAGTAATTTTCCTTTTGTTGTCCGGATGTCTTCCACGACGTCATCTGCCACCATAAAAGCGTTATCCGCTATCTTTTGCATTGAAGGTCTTCCACAGACTATTGTTTCCGACAATGGTCCACAATTCACGTCCGCAGAATTTCAGTCATTCTGCAAGGCCAATGGTATTCAACATCTGACGTCCGCTCCGTTTTCGCCACAGTCAAACGGTGCCGCTGAACGATTGGTCAGGTCTTTCAAGTCACAGATGTTGAAGTTGAAAGAGTCCCATTCTCGGGAAGACGCGTTATTGCTTTTTTGTCCTCGTGTCGCTCTCAGCCCCGAGATGGTCGCTCGCCGGCTGAGTTGCTCCACGGCCGTCATCATCGAACTATTGATGTCTTTGCTACATCCGCCGCATCAGGTTCCTGTGCAGCGGCAGACATGTCTTTTTGCTCCAGGCGACGTTGTCTACTATCGCCACCACCGAAGTTCACGGCGTTGGCTCGAAGGGCGCATTCTTCGCAGCCTCGGACGCGCTATGTATCTGGTTTCGGGGGCCTCTGGTGAGGTGCGTCGGCATCTCAATCAGCTGCGCCTCTGTCGTCGCACGGGATCTGCCGCTCGCCGTCTGCTTTCAGCGACGGTGCCGTCCGGTCAGCGCCCCGGGGACCCATCTACTGGCTCACCTCAGCCCCAGGTGTTACCGACGCTGCCTTCCATTTTGACCCATGGCGACGCGCCGCCACCGCCGCCGCCGCCTGTTCTTCCGCCAGCGACGCCCGCAGTGGACGCGTCGCTGCAACCGCCTGGAGCCTCCCTGGGTCACGCGCCGCCGATCGCTTCCCGTGACCAGTTGTCCTCCGACATGGAACTCTTGTCCGCTCTGGACCATATGTCGTCTTCGCCCGTCGGGTGCCCCGGCCCGATGGAGGTCGACCCTTCGGCCCCTCTTGTCTCTCTACGGGCGCATACACCACCGCATGTTGGCGTGCACCCTGGAGCATGTTTTCAGGCGTTTCCTCGCTCCCCGCGGTCCGAATGGCAGGGTGCGGGTGGCACAGCCTCGCCTGTTGTTACGCTCCCCACCTCGTCGCATACGTCAACATGCGGTCCTCCCCACGAGGGGCGGAAGCCTTATACCATAAGCGTACGCCGATTTGCGGGGGAGGAATGTGGTATCACCACCAGACACCACACTTGCTAGGTGGTAGCCTTTAAATCGGCCGCGGTCCGGTAGTATACGTCGGACACGCGTGTCGCCACTATCAGTGATTGTAGACGGAGCGCCGCCACTTCCTAGCACTCGCCACAGTTGTACAGCCGACTTTGCTAGCGATGGTTCACTGACTTCTACGCTCTCATTTGCCGAGACGATAGTTAGCATAGCCTTCAGCTACGTTATTTGCTAAGACCTAGCAAGGCGCCAGTATCCGTACTATTGATATTGTGAATCATGTACCATAAAGAGCGACGTTCTCCATTAATGGATTAAAGTTAAGTATTTCACCAGCTACGTCCGTTTTTATCAATTCTAATTCCGTTGTCAAGTTCCAGACCTCACGCCAGCCTGCGTGAGTTAAAACGCGTGCATTTCGGCCAACCACAACACAGACCACGCCGCTTTCGACGACCGACTCGTCAGTCGGCGAGGCTTAGCACAACTAGAAGCACCTCCGAAGATGGCCAACATTTCCTTGGACGAAACGTCATGGATGAAAGAGTTCCATAGTCCGCGGCCATACAACCCAGAAGAATTCTCCGCAGCAAAAGCTATAGTTGTCAGAGGTAGTGTACTCATTTAGCCATGGGAACATAAAGTTGTGCGGCTAGAGACATTCAGTCATGCGAGGTCGCACCCACATCAAACAAACTCATGTTACTGGAAGGAAATCCCTAATATTTGGCAGTGTTCCGGACAGAAATGAGCTCAATAACAATGTTAAATGTAAATGTCGTGTGACTAAAGCCTCCAGTTGAGTATACCGTTCGCCTCATGCAAGTCTTCCGATATGAAGCTACTTCGGCGACTTGCGCGTCGATGGGGATGAAACGATGGTGATTACAACACAACACTGAGTCCCTGACCAGAGAAAACTTCCGACCCAGCCGGGAATAGAACCTGAGCCCTTAGGATTGACATTCTGTCACGCTGACCACTCAGCTACGTCCGGACAATAACAAAGTTAATAAATAAGTAACTGGACTCACACGTGGGACAAGCAACCAGAGCGCCTGACTGAACAGCATGACTCGGCTGTAACTAGTACACCCGGAAATAATGCCAGCTGACGACGGCGGCTGTAGCGACTGACGTAAAATTGATAGAGTGAGGAATCGAAGCAGCTCGCTGCAGAACAGAGGGAAACAAAGGTCTGGTCTCCCCACTTACATAAGTGTGGTTTACAACATCGATACAAAATAGAACTACAAATATAGAATAAATATAACATACAGACATGAGGAATCGACAAAAATGGCTAAAAACCAAAGTGACAGAGTACATAAAGATGTGTGACACTGCCCAGGGAATCAATGAACTTGTACGCTAGTAGACCCGCATCTTATTTGCAGTTGCTGGCACATGAAACTGAAGGTTTATGCTTTCAAACTGGCCATAGAATAAATGAAACGCATTTTTATTGTATAAACATGGTACTCAGTTGCAAAGATTTACTTGATCTAGTTCTCTGTGGTATTAAGAAGTATTGTTTAGTAAGCGACTAGTTTCGTCCAGAGGACATTTTTTCAACACATCTTCGGTTATCAGCTATAGCTCTGCTGGAACGCAGTGTTGTCACAGAAAGAACACAACGACAAGTAGTGAACAAAGGTATTGCGCTCCTTCTTTGAGTCACTGTATACCGAAGAAACTTCAGTGCTAACAAAAATTGTCCTCAAGAAGGGCCTTTGAAAGTGTAAGCGGCCTGCTCGATTAACAGATTACTAGTGTAAGTAATTTTTGTTCATGCCCTGATTTGCAAAGCTGTGCCCTTTCACATACAAAAATTTTATCCATGAAAATAATTTATAAACGCAGACTGTCTACGATGATATACAATGAAGCTATCTGAACAGTTAACATTTACATTAAGAGAGCAACAGCTAAGAGCAGCCATAGCAGTGACGAAGGTAATTTAATTGAATATGCTAGGCTGATATCGAAGAACCCTAGGCGAGGGGTGTGGAGCATGTTGGCGTTTTTATAGGACATAAATTTCAAGTCATCACTACCTGATAAACAGGCGATCAGAATATTACACATTCTGGTAAGAGCAATTACGCAGTTCATATCCACTTGAATGTCATCACATTTCGTATCCAAAAAATTAGAAAAAGCTTCCGGCTTGCAAGTCATTAAAAACATTCACAAGTTAGTTCTCGATTTCTCTTAAAACCACGCTTTGACACACAGCTCTAGAAACATAACAAACATATATGAATCGACTTCACATATATTAAACTCTTCACGCAGCCGCAGAGCCACTAGTGCACAAAACCTCAACGCAGTTGAAAGGCGACAACCACGCATCAGTAGCTCTCATATACACTCCACCATACACGACCATAAATGTGAAATCCTGTCACCATACGAAGCGCAGATAGTCATTCTTCAGAACCATTGCCAAACAAAGATTCACCCTTAAATACAAGGTTGAAAAATAGAATGTGATTTAACAAGTAGCCAGGGCAATGGGATATGGTGATCGTGATGTAATGAACCCTTATGGCAAACTACAATATAACCGGCGTAACAAGGAGACCATAGAATCAGACAGCAAAGAAGTTCTTTGTTGTAATGGAACACAATGGTGCAATTTCCAAAAGAACTGCACAGGTCTTCAGAAAAATGGAAGTAAAAGTTGGATTTCAAACTAAAAGTAGTGATAGTATGAGCTAACCCACAAATTTTGCAACAGCGGCAACAAATATTTGAATCTGATTTCTACAAGATCAGCTACGTAGACTGTGACACGTTTAATATTGGTCAGGAAGGAAGACTCGTTCGGAAAACACACTTACAGCGAAAACAAAAGAACACTCGATACTTATTTGGATAAAGAAAAACATATAGCGGGAAATAAAGAAGGTAATATGGAAGTCTTGCATAAGGCACTAAAGGGACAGTATATAATTCAACCTACTGGAGGAAATGAAAATTTACGTACATAGAAAAGGGAAATCGGGATTACTGCTGAATGAAGAGAATGAGTTTAATTTGAATGCTTTTTGATTTGTGCAGAAAGTTAGTACTCTGAGCAGTGTCGAGCGCCGCTTCAGTTTGGCGTGCGGTCGTGCGCGACGGGTACTAGCGGCGAGTAGGCTGAGAGGCCATAGAGGTCACGAGGTGGCGCCACTGAGGCTGCACACCGAATGTGTCATTGAGCTCCCCAGATTTTAATTAAGATGTCTAGCCCAGAATGAAATTTTCATTCTTCCGTGGAGTGTGCGATGATGTGAAACTTCCAGGCAGATTGAATCTGTGTGCCGTACCGAGACACAAACTCGGGACCTTCACCTCTCCCGGCAAGTGCTCTGCCGACTGACCTTCCCATGCACGTCTCAAGACCTCACAGCTTTACATCTGCCAGTACCTCGTCTCCTACCTTTCAGACTTCTCAGAAGCTGTCCTGCGAACGTTGCAAGACTAGCACACCTGCAAGAAGGTATATTGCGGAGACATGCCTGAGCCAAAGCCTAGTAGACGTTTCTAGAATGAAATTTTCACTCTACAGGGTGAAAATTTCACTGTGCAAACATCTCCAAGGTTCGCAGGACACCTTCAGGTTGTTGGTTCAAATGGCTCTGAGCACTATGGGACTTAACATCTGAGGTCATCAGTCCCCTAGACTTAGAACTACTTAAACCTAACTAGCCTAAGGACATCACACACATCCATGCCAGAGACAGGATTCGAACCTGCGACCGTAGCAGCAGCGCGGTACCGGACTGAAGCGCGTAGAATCGCTCGGTCACAGCGGCCGGCTTCAGGATGTTGCAGTCACTGTCTTGTCAATTATTTTACACCTGCGGTAATGTTCAATTGATTGTAATGCTGTCAGGTTCTGATTTATAGGTATGATGTTAGAATTCACTTTTTATTCTGTCTTTTACACAATTATGTGGTATTTACTACACCAGATTAGTAGATTTCTATATTTCCTCTATACACATTTCATGTGTATTTTAAGTATCGATTATATTTCCGTATGTTTCATGTGAATCGACGTTTCACTGTCAGATGCTCATTTTGAGTTGTGAAACACTTGGATTAGTGACTTTCCGGTCTGCCGAGCGCTCTTGGCAAGAGGGGTGCACTCAGCCCTTGTGAGGCGGGCTGAGGAGCTGCTTGATTGAGCAGTAGCGGCTCCGGTCTCATAAACTGACATACGGCCAGGAGAGCGGTGTGCTGACCACATGCCCCTCCATATCCGCATCCAGTGACGCCTGTGGGCTGAGGATGAGACGGAGGCCGGTCGGTACCGTTGGGGCTTCCAAGCCCTGTTCGGACGGAGAGAGTCGGAGTTACGCTTACGGCATTTTAACTACTGAATTTACGATGCTTGTTATCCATGCACCCTAGAATTAGTGCCATCTACTCGCCTCAGTTACTTGTATAAACACTAGACGTATCCAGGCCATCACCATGATTTACTATGTGCCTAGATAAAAATCTTGACGATGATACCTAGATCATAATATTTTTATTATATGTATGTTTGGTATGCATGGCTGTTAAAGATGTGTTAACATGTAAATGTTTTATGTGTCACTAAACTTGATAGAGATTTTGCTTGAGCTAATTGAATTTAGTGATTTATTCTATAGTTTTCTATTTGTAACAGGCCGAAACCGGTAGATGTGAAAAGAACAATTAATGAGATAAGGACAGATATTAACGAATTAAATGCCATTACTTAAAACACACGCAGCTACAGCATATGTAATCAACTGCAACCAAACTTTACTAATTTTACACAATGGACGTGCAAAAAAAGTCTGAGCTTCGAAAACAAAGCCATCACATATGCCAGAGACCAACACACCAACGTGTACTAATTAACAAGACACCAGCTCATGCTAGTAGGCAACAATAAAGATACAGAATATATGACACGAATATGACGGAAAAGTCATGAGGAAACACTGTAATTGTTGTTGTTGTTGTTGTGGTCTTCAGTCCTGAGACTGGTTTGATGCAGCTCTCCATGCTACTCTATCCTGTGCAAGCTTCTTCATCTCCCAGTACCTACTGCAACCTACATCCTTCTGAATCTGCTTAGTGTACTCATCTCTCGGTCTCCCTCTACGATTTTTACCCTCCACACTGCCCTCCAATGCTAAATTTGTGATCCCTTGATGCCTCAAAACATGTCCTACCAATCGATCCCTTCTTCTAGTCAAGTTGTGCCACAAACTTCTCTTCTCCCCAATCCTATTCAATACCTCCTCATTAGTTACGTGATCTATCCACCTTATCTTCAGTATTCTTCTGTAGCACCACATTTCGAAAGCTTCTATTCTCTTCTTGCCCAAACTAGTTATCGTCCATGTTTCACTTCCATACATGGCTACACTCCAAACAAATATTTTCAGAAATGACTTCCTGACACTTAAATCTATATTCGATGTTAACAAATTTCTCTTCTTCAGAAACGCTTTCCTTGCCATTGCCAGTCTACATTTTATATCCTCTCTACTTCGACCATCATCAGTTATTTTACTTCCTAAATAGCAAAACTCCTTTACTACTTTAAGTGTCTCATTTCCTAATCTAATTCCCTCAGCATCACCCGATTTAATTGGACTACATTCCATTATCCTCGTTTTGCTTTTGTTGATGTTCAACTTATATCCTCCTTTCAAGACACTGTCCATTCCGTTCAACTGCTCTTCCAAGTCCTTTGCCGTCTCTGACAGAATTACAATGTCATCGGCGAACCTCAAAGTTTTTACTTCGTCTCCATGAATTTTAATACCTACTCCAAATTTTTCTTTTGTTTCCTTTACTGCTTGCTCAATATACAGATTGAATAACATCGGGGAGAGGCTACAACCCTGTCTCACTCCTTTCCCAACCACTGTTTCCCTTTCGTGCCCCTCGACTCTTATGACTGCCATCTGGTTTCTGTACAAATTGTAAATAGCCTTTCGCTCCCTGTATTTTACCCCTGCCACCTTTAGAATTTGAAAAAGAGTATTCCAGTCAACATTGTCAAAAGCTTTCTCTAAGTCTACAAATGCTAGAAACGTAGGTTTGCCTTTTCTTAATCTTTCTTCTAAGATAAGTCGTAAGGTCAGTATTGCCTCACGTGTTCCAACATTTTGACGGAATCGAAACTGATCCTCCCCGAGGTCCGCATCTACCAGTTTTTCCATTCGTCTGTAAAGAATTTGCGTTAGTATTTTGCAGCTGTGACTTATTAAACTGATAGTTCGGTAATTTTCACATCTGTCAGCACCTGCTTTCTTTGGGATTGGAATTATTATATTCTTCTTGAAGTCTGAGGGTATTTCGCCTGTCTCATACATCTTGCTCACCAGCTGGTAGAGTTTTGTCATGACTGGCTCTCCCAAGGCCGTCAGTAGTTCTAATGGAATGTTGTCTACTCCGGGGGCCTTGTTTCGACTCAGGTCTTTCAGTGCTCTGTCAAACTCTTCACGCAGTATCGTATCTCCCTTTTCGTCTTCATCTACATCCTCTTCCATTTCCATAATATTGTCCTCAAGTACATCACCCTTGTATAAACCTTCTATATACTCCTTCCACCTTTCTGACTTCCCTTCTTTGCTTAGAACTGGGTTGCCATCTGAGCTCTTGATATTCATACACGTGGTTCTCTTCTCCCCAAAGGTCTATTTAATTTTCCTGTAGGCAGTATCTATCTTACCCCTAGTGAGATAAGCTTCTACATCCTTACATTTGTCCTCTAGCCATCCCTGTTTAGCCATTTTGCACTTCCTGTTGATCTCATTTTTGAGACGTTTGTATTCCTTTTCGCCTGCTTCATCTACTGCCTTTTTATATTTTCTCCTTTCATCAATTAAATTCAATATTTCTTCTGTTACCCAAGGATTTCTAGCAGCCCTCGTCTTTGTACCTACTTTATCCTCTGCTGCCTTCACTACTTCACCCCTCAAAGCTACCCATTCTTCTTCTACCGTATTTCTTTCCCCTATTCCTGTCAATTGTTCCCTTATGCTCTCCCTGAAACTATGTACAACCTCTGGTTCTTTCAGTTTATCCAGGTCCCATCTCCTTAATTTCCAACATTTTTGCAGTTTCTTCAGTTTTAATTTACAGGTCATAACCAATAGATTGTGGTCAGAGTCCACATGTGCCCCTGGAAATGTCTTACAACTTAAAACCTGGTTCCTAAATTTCTGTCTTACCATTATATAATCTATCTGATACCTTTTAGTATCTCCAGGGTTTTTCCACGTATACAACCTTCTTTCATGATTCTTAAACCAAGTGTTACCTATGATTAAGTTGTGCTCTGTACAAAATTCTACTAGGCGGCTTCCTCTTTCATTTCTTAGCCCCAATCCATATTCACCTACTATGTTTCCTTCTCTCCCTTTTCCTACACTCGAATCCCAGTCACCCATTACTATTAAATTTTCGTCTCCCTTCACTATCTGAATAATTTCTTTTATTTCATCGTACATTTCTTCAATTTCTTCGTCATCTGCAGAGCTACTTGGCATATAAACTCGTGCTACTGTAGTAGGTGTGGGCTTCGTATCTATCTTGGTCACAATAATGAGTTCACTATGCTGTTTGTAGTAGCTTACCCGCAATCCTATTTTCCTATTCATTATTAAACATACTCCTGCATTACCCCTATTTGATTTTGTGTTTATAACCCTGTAGTCACCTGACCAGAAGTCTTGTTCCTCCTGCCACCGAACTTCACTAATTCCCACTATATCTAACTTTAACCTATCCATTTCCCTTTTTAAATTTTCTAACCTACCTGCCCGATTAAGGGATCTGACATTCCACGCTCCAATCCGTAGAACGCCAGTTTTCTTTCTCCTGATAACGACATCCTCCTGAGTAGTCCCCGCCCGGAGATCCGAATGGGGGACTCTTTTACCTCCGGAATATTTTACCCAAGAGGATGTCATCATCATTTAATCATACAGTAAAGCTGCATGCCCTCGGGAAAAATTACGGCTGTAGTTTCCCCTTGCTTTCAGCCGTTCGCAGTACCAGCACAGCAAGGCCGTTTTGGTTAATGTTGCAAGGCCAGATCAGTCAATCATCCAGACTGTTGCCCCTGCAACTACTGAAAAGGCTGCTGCCCCTCTTCAGGAACCACACGTTTGTCTGGCCTCTCAACAGATACCCCTCCGTTGCGGTTGCACCTACGGTACGGCCATCTGTATCGCTGAGGCACGCAAGCCTCCCCACCAACGGCAAGGTCCATGGTTATAACACTGTAATAAACAACAATAAAAGCTTAAAACTCTGTTTACCATTCACCGTCGCTCAAAGTTGTTCTAGGACAATGACTGTAAAACAACGACACTCGGACGGTGGTGATACGCACTTTAAATATGTGTCATACTGCTGTGGCAGGAAATAGCAGTAAATATTAAAACTGAGTAGCCTCTATAAAAACAGAAAGCACACTGAACCATGAAAATCAGACAAAAACTTCACTTCGGCGATTACTGGGATGGCAGTTATATAGTCATTTCAACCACAGTTGCGTACCACACTCTGCTAGAGTCCGCACCAGCAGGCAGTCCTTAGCCTTATTGCGTGACCACAACGCTCTCCTGGCAAGCCTCTCTGACAGCGATAGGCAGAGACATTCTTGGAGGTCCCAGTGGAGGTTCGACTCCTCCCTCGGGCATGGGTGTGTGTTTGTCCTTAGGATAATTTAGGTTAAGTAGTGTGTAAGCTTAGGGACTGATGAACTTAGCAGTTAAGTTCCATAAGATTTCACACACATTTGAACATTTTGAACATTCTTGGAACAGCTCAAAAATCACCTCTAACCATTCAGCAATGATGAAAGCGTTTAGCAACGTGGCTTAGAAACCCCTGCTGGATGATGAGGAGTCGGTAATTACGAAAGTCAAACATTATGCAGCAAACATACACACACTTTTGTAGAACCAAGTACAGCGCTTTTCCGAGTTACACCAGCGTCACAACTTGCCATACCTGCTGCACAAATTAGTGCAGAGGGCAGGGTATACAGGCTGACTCAGTTGTCCCTGTTGATTCCTTTTATGGAATCCGCACTACGCCTGCATAAATAATCGTATCCAGACAGGCGTCAACTACACAGTCGATATAAGCTTTGGCTAAGTGTTAACAAACGGAAACATATTGCAAAAAATACGAGTGAGGATTGGCCATAAGTTACACGGTATTTTGTGACGAGGATTTACTACACTTCTTCCATATTTAGCCAAGTGTGCTCAACCTTTCTGTGTGTTATTAGCGGTATAGCCAAACAGGTGTCGCATGTCTATGTAAGTTTATTTCTTTATACAGTACTTCATCTCTAGCAAATGATTCAGAAATGTAGGCTTATAAAGCGTAGTTCACTACTGGAAACAACGAAATCGACAGGAGATATAAAAATGGGAGGCGTGGATGTAACAACTTTCTGGTATATAATCTCTGAACCATTAACGTTAATTCACTCTAAACTACTAACAACGAAATAAACTTGCAGAATTTCCTAACCGTGTACGACTGCACCGCTAGTTACACAAAGGATTGGAGACACCTGAATATGTATGACAGAAGGAAGATATACTTTGGTGCAAAGAAATCGTATAATACATGGCCATTCCTCACTTCTCTTTTTTTACCGCATGTTGCGTTCGCTAGCGGTTGTTCAGAGCTCTTACAGAGTACTCACAGACATAGCGCGGGTTGCATAAAACGAATCGGTGGCTGAACCACAGACAGAAGACTGGATGCTAGCGTTATGTAAAATACATCCCGAAAATCACCCAATATATTAGCTACTGAAGACAAAGGTTGCAATTTTAAACAAGCGAACTCACAGTGTTTCCATGACATGAGGTTCAACAACTGTGAAATATTTTGTAAAATGCATTTTAACCTTCAGCTCTTTATTTGCCCCATTCGTCATCTACCAGTCTCGGTTATTACCAATCAACAGGGGTATAGGGCACTAAAAATTACTTGAATGCATGGGACAGGGGATGCCTTTAACTAACTTGTTGTTCTGTACATCCTGCATGATGAATAATAACTGAAACCGGTAGGTGACTAATGGGACAAATAAAAAAATTATGGTTAAAATGAATTTTGTAGAACTCGCAGCGGCTGCAGAACAATAGTTATGCAAACGCATTTAAATAGCAAAAAATGACCAGGGAATCAATATCAGAGAAAATATCTACAGTTTTATATAACTGACATAAGGAAAATAAATATACAGGGCGGAGAAAAATTTTAACCCTGGATAGTTGATGCCAGTAGGAACAAAAACTACTATGTTATGATGGTCTACAGGGTACAAATTTTAAACTACGGAAAATTGGCGCCACTCGCTCTGATTGGCCGCTGGTTTGTCCTGTTGCCTGATGCTCTAGGCCATGCATCACCGCGAATGATTTGCCTGTTGAAGATCGCAATGTATCGAAGGCGGCCCGCGCGCCATCCTCCCATTCTGGGGGCCAGGGGCGAATCCGCCCGAGTCCCAACATATCCAGTGTAGTTTCATGATAAGACGTACCGAGGACAAACCCGTCAACGGCTGTTAGTTCACGTGTAGGAAGTCCCTTACAACTTTTGTCGGTCATGATAAGAGCTGCTGGCCGCAGTGGCCGAGCGGTTCTAGACTCTTCGGTCCGGAACCGCGTTACAGCTATGGTCGCAGTTTCCTATCCTGCTTCGTGCATGGATGTGTGTGATGTTCTTAGGTTCCTTAGGTTTAAGTAGTTCTAAGTTCTAGGGGACTGATGACCTCAGATGTCAAGTTCAATAGTGCTCAGAGCAATTTGAACCATTCTTTTGAAAAGGGCCTTTTCTGTTGCTATGCCATTGATTACTTAAAGCAGGTGCTCGAACTGGCGACCATCTGACGTGACACAAACATGGTAACGTCGAACGAATTTTGCCGAACTCTTTCACAGATTCCTGGAATTGCCCTGATGTGATTTGGCAGCATGTTCAATGCGATCTATTAATTCCTCTTCGTTTCTAAGTGTTTCGCGTCCGATGGAAGAACTAGAAACTTGAAGAATCTCCACTGGAGAAAGGCTGGTGGTGTGAGGTGTGGTGATCGTGGGGGCCATGTCCCGAGCACCATGTCCTACGAGCACTGTCTGTCAATCGACGAACGGCAACAGGGCAATCCCACGGCTAATCGGAGCACGTGGTGCCAAGTTTCCGTAGTTTAAAAATGGTGAGTTGTATTTCTACTCAACATTAGTAAGCTTCGTTCCTACAGACATCAGCTATTCAAGGTTAAAATTTCGCGAGACAGTTTTTCTCTGCCCTGTAAATCAGTCGCTGCCGTTCCCTATAGTACCATGGCACCATTTAGAACATTCTGTGATGTCTTAACAGATGACCTGCCATCTTGTTCCTTCTTCTTGTCGGTGGTTACAATATATTTCTTTCCTTCCCAATTCTCCAGAGAAACTCCTCATTCCTTACTTTATTAGTCCACCTAATTTTTACCTTCTTCTGTAGCATCACGTCTCAAATCCTTCGGTTCTCTTCATTTCTGGTTTTCCCATAGTCAATTCTCCAGTGTCGCACAATACTGTGCTCCAAACGTACATTTTCAAAAATGTCTTCCTCAAATTAAGGTCTATGTTTCACACTGGCCACTTCTCTTGGCTGTTAATGCAGGTTTTTGCAGAGCGAGTCTGCTTTTTTATGTCCCCTTCCTCTAACCGAAACATATGACAGACGTTGTAGAGACCCAGAACAACTTAAAATGTGGCCGACAGACGCAGAGGTTAAACCAAATAACCGCTCAGCTTATGGCAGATCCGAAGAAGACAGCATCTTGTACAGTTCATGTGTGTGGTTTTGGGATAGACACTCATTTCCCCGAAGATGTCAGGAAATATGTGGAGAAAACATCGGGTGTGTCTTCAGATTAACTGAATGAAATTGAAACAACTACCACCACGGCGACACAATCCAGGCTCACGTGAGTAAACAGACATCAGTCAGACTTCTTTGATTAGATCAAGTTCGTGTCCGGAATCACGTCACTGCAGTCACTCCATCAAATAACAGAAGTTAAAGATAACTAAGTAGTGGGAAAACGACTGAACGCAGACACCTGTAGACCTCTCATTCTGAAAGACGATGGGGCCTCGTCCTGTCCTTTCTGGCGGTCGCGCCTTAACTCACGCTGCCACTTTCATCCGGCCAGAGCCCCGCCATATAGATTGCCTTGCATCGATCACTCAATACGCCGTACCGCCGTTCGCGCCCTCTCACCGCCACCGTTGCTGGAATCGAGCTGCCGCCCCGAGACCAGCGCCTGCACCGGAGCAAGAAAGTCTCAGAAGCGAGGGAGAGACTCAGCCCAGAAATTCCCTAAAGGAAGCTAAGGATGCTGTGTCAGGATCTAAACATACTACACATTTATAAAACATTTTCCATTTACTGGAAGACAGTCGAAGAAATACAATATACTTGTTTCACCCATTGGTTTATGTTCATCGGATTTGCGATTGTACATGGTGAACATTAATAAAACCGATAATCTGCAGCTATAGACTGCCGTCTGGAATCGAGGACTAAACCTTAAACTTGTCGGTATCATGTTGAACTGGAATGAATTAGGTGCCAGCACATAGCCCACTCCACACAAATATCATCAAGCAGGCCTCCAACCTTAGGGTCACTATCCGAGTAACAGATCACCATCAACAGTGACACATGTCCACACTTACTGAGACTCCTCACTCCATGAGGACATCTGGTAATCAGCCCCGTCCACCTCAACAGCCAAATTCTTCTCTGCTTTATTACTGACACACATACGATCCTTGTCTTCTCTGTTGAGGTTTTTCGTTACTTTATAAGCTAACGTCTGTCTGCCATTTGAAGCAGACTTTGAATTACTATAAAGTGCCTCCATGATCCTGAGCCAGCCGCCGTGGCCGAGCGGTCCTAGGCGCTTCAGTCTGGAGCCGCGTGACAGCTACGGTCGCAGGTTCGAATCCTCGGGTATGGATGCGTGTTATGTCCTTACGTTAGTTAGGTTTAAGTAGAAAAAATACTAGGGGACTGATGACCTCAGATGCTAAGTTCCATAGTACTCAGAGCCATTTGAACCATGATCAGGAGTGTGATTTTCGAGTTATGTGTCTTGCATAATTTCTTTTCTGTTTGTATTAATGACGTCATGCACAACAAACATAATGGGCAAAGGTCTCAGGAAGTGTGATCCCATTTGAGGACGTGACATGTACGACGGCCGAATGTTGCGGATAGGTGTGGCCTGTGGTACGAGCGTAGGCACGATACATGAGCAGTGTTACAGAAGAGCGTCTGGTGAGCATGTCGATACTTTCCATGTTTGCTGGTTTTGAAGGTGGAATCATAATAGGAGCAACAGTCACGTGTCGTAGCACATAGAAGTTTACGTATCAATTAAGTTTCCCAAGGTCACGAGTGTGTACAGTGGTGAAAGCAGAGGCATTGTTTCCACAGGGGTAAGCCTCTGCACCGAATAACTACGAGGGTTGGAACTTAAATAGTGGCAACTATTTATTCACAACCAATACAAAAGTGTTACATGTTTGCACCTGTTACTGTCCTTCAAAGTAGTCACCAGCGTTGTGTAGAACCCGTTTCCAGGGGAAGTGGAAGGCGTTGTATATGTTTAGCAGAGCACGTTCTGTTGATGGTGCGAAAGGAGCGGTCTACAGCCTGCCGAATCTCTGGAACAGTTCTCAAGCGAATGCTACGTAGTGGTTCCTATATCTTCCAAATCAAAATAAATTCACAAGGATTTAAATCCGGGGAGTGTGGTGGATGGTACAGTACTTCCCAGTTCCATCGACCGAACACAGCAGCCACAGCTTTCGCTGTATGCGCCCACGCATTGTCACGCAAAGTTATGGGTGGATTGCTCAGAACGGGTCACCGCATCTTTCGCAAAGCTGGTCACAGGTGATGCTCCAAAAATGACCAGCTTTGCAAAAGAAGCGGCGACACGCTCTGCGCTCCCTACCCATCATTTTGTATGAAAATGCGCGGGCGCATACAGCGCAGGTTGTAGCTGCTCTGTTCAGTCGATTGGACTGAGAAGTACTGTACCATTCACCATATTCCCCGTACTTAAGTCCTTGTGACTTTGATTTGATTCCCAAGATGAAGGATCCACTCCGTGGCATTCGCTTCAGAACTGTTCCAGAGATTCGACAGGCAGTAGACTGCTTCATTCTTACCATCAACAGGACAGGTTCTACTAACAGTATACCATTACTTCCACATCGCTGGCAACGGGTTCTAAACAACGCTGTTGACTTCTTTGAAGGATAGGTGCTGGTGCAAACAGGAAATTCTTTTGTATCGGTTACGAAGAAAAAGTTGCCTCTACTTAAGTTCCAATCGTCCTAAAAGTGATTAACGAATAGGGCTGATTTGAATGTGAGATGCAAGAAACCTATTTTTACTAGGACTGTAGGGACAGAATCTCACCTCATATATTTCAGCTGGCGACGATCCATACCACATCTAGTGTATATATACATCTACATCTACATCCATACTCCACAAGCCACCTGACGGTGTGTGGCGGAGTGTACCTTGAGTACCTCTATCGGTTCTCCCTTCTATTGCAGTCTCGTTCGTGGAAAAAAAGATTGTCGTTATACCTCTGTGTGGGCTCTAATCTCTCTGATTTTATCCTCATGGTCTCTTTGCGAGATATACGGAGGAGGGAGCAATATACTGCTTGACTTCTCGGTGAAGGTATGTTCTCGAATCTTCAATAAAGCCCGTACCGAGCTACTGAGCGTCTCTCCTGCAGAGTATTCCACTGGAGTTTATCTATCATCTCCGTAACGCTTTCGCGATTGCTAAATGATCCTGTAACAAAGCGCGCTGCTCTCCGTTGGATCTTCTCTATCTCTTCTATCAACCCTATCTGGTACGGATCCCACACTGGAGAGCAATATTCAAGAAGTGGCGAACAACTGTACCGTAGCCTACTTCCTTTGTTTTCCGGTTGCATTTCCTTGGGATTCTTCCACTGAATCTCAGTCTGGCATCTGCTTTCCAGACGATCAACTTTATATGATCATTCCATTTTAAATCACTCCTAATGCCTACTACCAGATAATTTATGGAATTAACTGCTTACAGTTGCTGACCTGCTATATTGTAGCTAAATGATACAGGAACTTACTTTTTATGTATTCGCAGCACATTACACTTGTCTGCATTGAGATTCGATTGTCATTCCCTGCAACATTCCTCAATTCGTTGCAGATCCCCCTGCATTTCAGTTCAATTTTCCATTGTTACAACTTCTCGATATACTACAGCATCATCTGCAGGAAGCCTCAGTTAACTTCCGATGTTATCCACAAGGTCATTTACGTATATCGTGAATAGCAACGGTCCTATGACACTCCCCTGTGGCACACGTGAAATCACTCTTACATCGGAAGACTTCTCTCCATTGAGAATGACATGCTGCGTTCTGTTATCTAGGAACTCTTCAATACAATCACACAATTGGTCTGATAGTCCATATGCTCTTACTTTGTTCATTAAACGACTGTGTAGAACTGTATCGAACGCCTTGCGGTAGTCAAAGAACACGGCATCTACTTGGGAACCCGTGTCTATGGCCCTCTGAGTCTCGTGGACGAATAGCGCGAGCTGAGTTTCACACGGTCGTCTTTTTCGAAACCCTTGCTGATTCCTACTTTTGATCACTCATTGTGTATACGACTCTTTGCGTAAATACATATATTGTAGTAATTAAGTTTTGGCATGAGAGTGGCTGTGATGTGGTGTAATGCAGTATTCGTGCAAAACAACGCTCGTGCTTGCTGGTGATCACTGTGAAGTGTTTGACACACGGCAGCTTTATGTGTGTGTGTGGCGCTCGGCCCCTTGTGACCGTAGTAGACAACTCGAGCCGCAGTCACGTTGGCAGAGTTCGTTAGCGCGCCTCCACCCGCCCCGTCCTTAGTGCAGTGTATACTGGCCTCATGTGGAGCGCGGATGAACCCCTCTTCCTTTGATGTCGACCGCTTTAATCAGAGAACTTTTTCAATAACTACGGCTCCCACAACGCTTTACCACAGGGGGTGGTGCCTCTGATACAGGGGAATGCCCTTTCGTCTCTCTCGTGTTTCGTCGATACTCGATGTCCTCTCCTGGTTGAATGTCATCGAGGGCCCGTGATCAGAATGTCGCAAATCTAGCAAGTTTAAGATAATAAATAATTTACAAAATATTTTTAAATTCTACTACAGTCTTTTGCCATTTTATATTATCTCATAAAAATGAATTCATTCAAGATTACTAAGTATTGCACTGTATACAGAACAAGTATGAAGCGTGACATTTTTGCGTCGTATTCACGAAACATTAATAAGTGCCATTACGGAAACCTCTTACCACCAAATGCAGTTGGTGCTAAGAGGTGCACGCAGAGACTATATATCCTCGCCACAGGGCCAAATAGTGTTAAGCAACAATATGACAAAAATGTTGGCAACATAGATTATCAACAATGCACAATGTGTTGATGGTGTTGGGACAGCAACAAGCCACAAATTTACTTTCAATTCCTTTATTCAAAGGGTACTTACCGGTTTCGAATCGTTGTGATTCATCCTCAGACGGTTTAAACGCTTTGTTTATGACAAGCGGCATGTTTTTTTAAAGATTAATTGTCGTGAAATGTCGGTTTCGAGTGTTTGTTTCCATAATATTCGTCCAACAGATGTGATTAAATCCCCACAGCATTCTTATTGTTGCACAAGTAAATTGTAAGTGTTTAGTGATAAAAATTTACTTGTGCAACGATAAGAATGCAGTGGGAATGTATTCACACCTGTTGGACGAATGTTACGAAAACAAACATTCCAAATCGATATTTCACGACAGTTAATCTGTAAAAAAGCGCACCACAAGTCATAAACAAAGCGTGTAAACCGTCTGCGGATGAATCACAACGATTCGAAACCGGTAACGGTACCCTTTGAATAAAGGAACTGAAAGTAAATTTGTGGTTGCTTGCTGTCCCAACATCATCAATATTTGTCTTCAAAGAACAGCCACGGTCTCCATCATGTTATCTTATGACAATATTTCAAAGTACAATATTTTGTTAATATGAATATTTAACTGCCAATCATTAGTATATAGATGCTGCGTGCCGCTAGTTCAGTGTTCACTTGCACTGATCTGCATTAACTTTGGTCTAGTCATAAATCCGGCAAATAATAACAATGATCACTTGTAGAATGTCCACCTTGGGTCTTCTCGTCGGCTGCTGCAGACACGGTCCTGGTGCTGTCTTCACGTACTTTTGTGCAAATACTCGACTGATTGGAACCGTGTGTCTAGTTTTAACCACGTCAGGAGGACTGATATCAACTTGAGAACTACGCTGTCTAGTCAAGTTAATGTGGCAACCTCCTACGTTCGACGTCAAAGTGCGATACCCACCCAAAGACGGCAGGTCACAGTACTAGCAGAGAAGGGTATATAATGTGGGGAATGCTGAAGAATGGGATACAGCTCGATGGCTTTGAAAAATAACAATTTACTATAGGAAGGACACAGACGAATGTAGTACAGAAAAAACGGACATGGACATGTACCACGTAGATCCATATTTCGAACTTAATGTTCCACATATTGCTTTTTACCGCAGTAGTAAATCCTAGTAGCCTATTCTTGAGTTGATATATATAGCTCAGTTAAAGAATAGGATACAAGTGCTGGCGAAAGCAAAAAAGAAGGCGACATACATAACATTAGCATGGAATACCTCAGTTTACATATCTGGGATGTATTCTGTACTTCAGTTGACCTATATAGGTCGACTGAAGAATACAGACCAAGCATCGTAGTTCAACTGTGGTACAAGATGTCAGTGTTACGTATATCGATTTTTTGTTCGCTGTCGCTAGTACTGATGTCCTGTTCTTCAGTTGACCTGCGCAGTACATGATACGAATCAGTCGCAGAGGGAACAGCAACTGGAACGACTCACTATCAATAGTATAATTGCAAACGTGTACACAAATGATTTAAAACTACCACAAGCGAAAAAAAGCATTCGCAATATCTACATCTTAATAACACGTTCATTTATTTTTTACAGTTATGATGCTTTGCCATTGAGGATATCTGATCTATTATCTACGGCTTGTAAATAAACAGACTAATAGCTGTGACTAAAATATGACGCCTCTGTATCACATTCTTCAGTTGACACTTAAGGTGTGTCGGAGGTAGATCGTCGGGGTGGGGGAGGCGAACAGGGGTGGGGAGGGGGGAGGGCAGACACAGAAAAGAGTGCAGTCGTTGTCGTTTGCCGTAATGTGATGTGGATAGAAGACAATTTATCTGACTACCAAAAGAGAATGATCATTGGCTTTTGGGCCTATTGTGGAAGCATTTCTGAAATGGCTAAGTTCACAAACCGATCGATTATCGCCATGATTAAAGTTTAAATTATACCATGTGGGGCAAAATGGTCTATCCAAAACCGGCACCGAGACAAGTATGTTGTACGAAAGTCTATAGACGACAAGGATGAACGATATTGCAAGGATGTGTACACGATCGCAAATGGCAAACTAGAACATCGTTGATGCTTTTCATAGTTTCCAGCAGTGTATTATAGGAGTAAAAATTTATTGGTCTCAATGTCGAGGGGAAGTTTTCTGTCGAATCCGAACCACAGATAAACATCGGTCACCTCTATTTTTCACCAATCTCTGTGTACTGTTTGAGGAAGATAAGACTTCTTGACGAATGCTAGTTTATTTGTAATATTGATAGCAGCCGAAATATGACAGACAATTTTTGTAAAGCGGAACTGTGTATCTTCTTCCATTGTACTGGAAATAACTTTCCAACACGACTTCATCATACGGTACGTGGAAATCATTGAAACGGTAAAAAGATAATAGTAACATAAAATACAGTCCCTCAGTCAGGAGTAGAGGTTTCACCCTCATACGTCCCACTATAATATAGTAAGCAAACGCAACCAGATACGGCTCGTGTGTTGTGACTGACATATCTAGCGCACAAGATGTTTACCTTCAAGAGTGATATATAATTTGTGCGACAGGTATTAATTACTATATGTTCATCTGGTCTCATCATATGGCATTTCATGTCATCAGGAGTCGTTAGTAGTTCCTTCTGGACATCTAGATTAGTTTTCCCCACAGACAGAAGTCCAGAGATGTAAATTCATATGAGTGTCCGGGTCATTCAGTGTTTCCCGGACGAGTGATTCATCAGTCTCCAGACTTTCAGAAATGTCTGAAATGCACTGGTACTATCTGCAATTTTCGGAATGGTCAAGATATCCGGAACGTGATAGCGCATGGATTTCCCTAAGCCAAGTTTTACATCTTTCAGCAAATGCGACGGGATATCTGTTAGGAACTGTAGATACTTGTCGCTGTTTAGAATCCCATCGATAAAACAGGGACAAATGGCGAGATCCTTTAAAATTATGCACCACACGTTTGACAGATCATGTCTGTTTTCTGTCAAATTCAAAAAGTAAGAAATATGTTTGTAGGTGTTAGCGATGTATTTTATGACGGAACACTCAAGTCAAGAGTTGAATACTTCTGTAGGTAAAATGATGGCACCAAAGAAGCTCGGCAGGCTTTACAGCGCAGTGCACATCTAAGGGTTCAGTCTCAGAGGATAATATACAAAGACGACTCGTTAGTTGACTTCAGTGATACAAGAATGCTACATTACTTATTTTTCACGAAAACTGTAAACTAAACACAGGGAGCCCCAAAAATTTCGCGCAAAAGCAGTACAGGCGCTAGGAAATTCCGACAAAACAAACCAGCAGTCGGAATTAGAGCAGTGCGATACCTTCAAGATTCATTTCGTGCCAGGAACAGTACTATAATTTTACACCTTTCTGTATCACACTGGTTTCGGTATGTTTAAAACCTGTATATATAGGTTTCTGCTGCGTTCACTGTATATTTTTCTTTATGGGGGTTACGTGAAGTCTCACGCCTTTTAAACCGAAGTAGAAACTGCAAAGCTAACGAAATTACGGAATTCTTAGACCATCTGTAATGGATGAATGTAGATACTGCTGTTGCTTAAATAGCAGATACGAGCTTCAGGTGTTGGTGTGTGGTGTAAGGTGATTACGTCAGTAAAAACCTTAATAGTCACATCCTACTTTATGTTTCTAACCTGGAGATACTAATTTGAGATCCTCTACCATATGAACAATTATGATCTTGAAATTCTGATGTACCTTTTATGACCTAAATCAATGAGTCATATACTTCGACAACGATTTTGGTATCTTGTACAAAGCCATATTTCGAGGTAATCACACAATAACACGCTAATTTTAAACACTTGCAGTTCCTCTCTCTCTCTCTCTCTCTCCCTCTCTCTCTCTCTCTCTTCTGCACGTCATTCAGCCTAGTTTAAGTGTTATAAAGTAGTGAAACACCGAACCGTTATGTGCTAGCATTAATTCCAACACTTACTCAAGCTGGTACAAACACTAAGGTCGGACCGACCTTCCAGAGGTGTTTAGATAGCTACAAGCAAACGTATTCGAAATACACTGTTAGAAAAAATAACAGTATTGGAAAACAGTTAATGTAGAATAATGAAATTTTGGTAATACATTTGTCTAGATAGCACATTTAAATGATTAATATTGTGAAATGCTATTATATTGATAACAGGTGTAGCAGCAACTGTGTTAAATTCAGGCGTGCAAATGTGCATGCATTGTGTTCTACAGGTGTCGGGTTGTACAGTTGCCACACGGTAGTTTGTTGGATGGAATTCCTTGCCTGTTGTACTTCCTAGGTCAATACAGGGGCTTAATGCCGTTTGTCAAGACACTGGAGTTGACGACCGATGATGGCCCACATTTGCTTGGCTGGAGACTGATATGGTGATCGAGCAGCCCAAGCAACATGTAGACATTCTGTAGAGTGGTATGTTGGTGAGCGTTAGCATGTTGGAAAACATTCCCTGGACTGCTACAAATGAATGGCAGCACAGTAGGTCGAATAAACATACTGACGTACAAGAATTTTGCGGTCAGGAAGCGTGGTATAACGACAAGAGTGCTCCTGTGTCATACGAAATCGCATATTCAGGTGTAGGTTCAATGTGTCTATCATATTGACCTGTTGGTTGCAGGACCTCAACGGCTTCCTTCTAACCAACACATTGCCATTACTGGCGCCGATGTTGAACCAGGGTTATTATGTTTTTAGGTCCCCATTCTGTATTTGGTACTGGCAGAATCCTCGTCCAGCAAATTACAAACGCTTTTTCTGATTCACACGACTGACAGATGTTTTCCACCTATGCACACAGGTATTGTAAAAACTCATTCAAATGTTCTGGAGTGAGCCACACTATGAGAATATTTTTCAAGACTTCCTCTAATCTCAGTTCCCATCATCCTTGAATTCTTGTTGGCCGTTTTTCTTCGACTTCTGTCTCTAGTACTACCTTTAGAAAGAGTGTCACATCTCGTCTTATTCAGATAGACCGTCAGTGAAGAGCACATCCTGTTCCTTCTGCTAAGAAGGCGAGTACACTGTTCGTTTGTTGTACATTTTTACGAGTTTCAAACGGGAGTGAATGCAATAATGAATAGGAAATGTGATTGCTGTGTACAACGTGAGCTGAGTTGGCGATCTTTCACTCACGGCTCCAGGTTGCGTTGGCGTCCGTCTGTCAAGGGCCATCACTGTGGGGGGGTCACACGTGGGGATGCAAGAAATGTCGAGCACGTGTCCCCTGTTCGGCTCACTGCTGTGGCCACCCCGGGTATGGCCTACACTGAGGTTGACCTCTCACCCATGGCCTACACTGAGGTTGACCTCTCACCCATGGTCGAGTGGGAGATAATTCCAAAGTGTGGCATGCAGCGAAAAATTTTTCGAGGGACTGATCATAGGGCTTCCCTGGTTCGTTTGCTGAACAGGTTTCTGGCGTTATCTGTGGCTGAACCAGATGCAATTGTCCATCCTGTTCCAGAGGAAGCTTCTGGGCCCGCAAAGAAAGGGCGCTCACAGAGGGTAGGTTTGCCGGTAGATGGGAGCTCCAACTTTAGGAACATGCCTGCCAGGGAGGGGGAGGACGCGAGTCTGCAGTCTGTGTGCATAAGGGTGAGGGGGGGAGGGAGGCATTCCGGATGTGGAAAGGCTGCTCCCGGATGCCAGATGCCATGAAGAGTACAGATTGCAGCCAACTGCTGGTGGTGGCTCATGGCGGTACCAATGACGTATGTAGCTTTGGATCGGAGGAGATTATCTGGTTTTTGGCGGCTAGCGCAAATGGTAAAGACTGTCAGTCATGCTTGCGAGATTTAGCGGGAGCTCACCGTCTGCAGCATCGTCGATTGAACCGACTGTGGTCCTTTGGTGCTAAGCTGAGGCTCAGGCGGTTCTGTGACCGTGTAGGCTGCAGATTCCTTGACTTGCGCCATGGGTTTCAAGGATCCGACTAATAGGTCAGAAGTCCACTACACACTGGAAGGGGCTACACTGGTAGCGGGAGCTGTGAGGAAGGGACTGGGAGGTTTTTTGTAGACTAGAGGGCCTCAGGGAGCCACAGGAATGGCGTCCGCCTAAAAGGGGACTGGTAAGACACGGTTAGTTGTGGAAATAATCGGTATTGTAAATTTTCGTAGCTGTGTTGGGAACGAACCAGATCTCCAAGCGCTAATAGAAAGCAACGAAGCTCAAATAGTATTAGGTACAGAAAGCTGGCTAAAGCCGGAAATAAGTCCAGCAGAAATTTTTCTAACGCTCTAACAGTGCTCAGAAAGGATAGATTAAATATGATTGGTGGTGGAGTACTTATTGCTGTCAGAAGTAGTTTGCCTTGTAGTGAAATTGAAATAGATAGTTCCTGCGAAATGGTATGGGTAGAGGTTATACTTTACAATCGGACTAAACTATTAATTGGGTCGTTTTACCGACCCCCCAACTCAACCAATATAGTTGCTGAAAAGTTCAAAGAGAACTTGAATCTCATTTCAAATAGGTACGCCATTTATACAATTGTAGTCGGTGGTGACTTCAATCTACCCTCGATATGTTGGAAAAATTATACGTTTAAAGCCAGGCATAAAACATTGTCCTAAATTGTACTGAACGATTTCTCAAAAAATTTCTTTGAACAATTAGTTCATGAGCCCACTAGAAGCGTAAATTCTTGTGGAAGCATGCCTGACCTCTTAGCAACAAATAACCCTGGACAAATAGTGAGTATCGTGACGAATACAGGGATTAGCGAACATAAGGCAATAGCTGCTACGCTGAATACCGTAACTCCCACAACCAACAAAAAGAAACGCAAAGTATATCTACTTAAAAATGCTGACAAAAATGCTCTAAACGCATTTTCTAGAGACAGTCTTCACTCCTTCCGATCTTATCATGTAGGCGTAGAAAAGTTGTGGAATTATTTCAAAGAGGTAGTATCGACAGCAATTGAGAGATATATACTACATAAACTGTGTGATTGTACTGATTAGTACAAAAACTGGGTCAGATCGCTGTTGCAGAGGCAGCGAAATAACCATGCAAAATTTAAAAGAACGCAAAATCCCCAAGACTGGCAACGTTTCGCAGAAGTTCGAAATATAGAGTGGACCTCAATGCGAGATGCTTTCAATAATTTCCACAACGAAATTCTGTCTCGAAATCTGGCAGAAAACCAGAAGAGATTCTGGTCATACATATAGCACACCAGAGGCAAGACACAATCAATACCTTCACAGCGCTAATACAACGATGAAGTCACTGATGACAGTGCCACTAAAGCAGAGTAATGAAACACGGTTTTCCGAAACTCCTTCACCAAAGAAGACGAAGTAAGTATTCCTGATTTGCAGCCAAGAACAACTGCCAAGATAAGAAACATAGAAGGAGATATCCTCGGTGTAACAAAACAGCTTAAATCACTTAATAAATGCAAGGCCTCCGGTCCAGATTGTATACCAGTCAGGTTCATTTCAGAGTGTTCTGATACAATAGCTCCATATTTAGCAGTTATAAACAACCACTCGCCTACCGAAATATCCGTACCTAAAGAATGAAAAATCGCTCAGTTCACACCAACACCCAAAAAGGGAAGCAGGAATAATCCACTGAATTACAGGCCCATATCTCTAATGTCGATTTATAGTAGGGTTTTGCAACATATATTGTGTTTGAACATTGTGAATTACTTCGAAGAAATCGATTTATTGACACATAGTCAGCACGGATTCAGAAATTATTGTTCTAGTGAAACACAACTAGCTCTTTATACTCATGAAGTAATGAATGTTTTCGACAGGGGATGCCAAATTGATTTCATATTTTTAGATTTCGAAAAGGCTTTCGACACCGTTCCTCAAAAGTGTCCTCTAACCAACCTGCATGCGTTTCAAATATCGCCTCACTTGTGCTACTGAATTCGTGATTTCCTGTTAGAAAGGTCACAGTTCGTAGTAATAGACGGAATGTCATCGAGTAAAACAGAAGTAAGGAATGATAAACTTATTTCCACGTTCGACTTGCTGACGGCGTAAGAGTTTTCTTGCACTTGAGTGCTGTATTGCTACTATGCAAAGATGAAAATGGAGAAGAGAACATGGAAGGGTTGTTCACCCACTTTGGGCACGTCATATCTTTCTTTGGCTTCTGCGGAAACTTCATTAGCGATTGCAATGGCGAGTATATCCTCCAATCAAACGTTTGTCACTATTCACTCCTCAACCTGTTCCTCCCAATCGGAGGGTAAGTGGGACACGGCGTCATTGTTAAGATTTTCCAACTCATCCGCGTAAGCTAATATTCTTTCCCATATGCCTTTTGGTCTATGCTTCAATAGTGAGGTTATCCTCAACTATTCATACAATTTATAAGACAAGGAGTCATTATACATACACTAATGTCCATTAAATTTGCTACACCACGAAGATGACATGATACAGATGCGAAATTTAACCGACAGGAAGAAGATGCTGTGATATGCAAATTATTAGCTTTTAAGAACATTCACACAAGGTTGGCACCGGTGGTGCACCTACAACGTCCTGACATGAGGAAAGTTTCCAACCGATTTCTCATACAAATACAGCTGTTGACCGGCGTTTCCTGGTAAAACGCTGTTTCGATGCCTCGTGTAAGGAGGAGAAATGCGTTCCATCCCGTTTCCGACTTTGATAAAGGTCGGATTATAGCCTATCGCGATTGCGGATTACTGTATCGCGACATTGCTGCTCGCGTTGGTCGAGATCCTATGACTGTTAGCAGAATAAAGAATCGGTGGGTTCAGGAGGGGAATACGGAACGCCGTGCTGGATCCCAACGGCTTCGTATCACTAGCAGTCGAGATGACAGGCATCTTATCCGCATGGCTACAACGGATCGTGCAGCCACGTCTCGATGGGGCCGTTTGCAAGACGACAATCATCAGCTTGAACAGTTCGACCACGTTTGCAGCAGCATGGACTATCAGCTCAGAGACCATGGCTGCGGTTACACTTGACGCTACTTCACTGAAAGGAGCGCCTGCGTTGATGTACGCAATAACGAACCTGGGTGCACGAATGGCAAAACGTCATTTTTTCTGAAGAATCCAGGTTCTGCTTACAGCATCATGCTAGTGGCATTCGTGTTTGGCGACATCGCGGTGAACGAACATTGGAATCGTGTATTCGTCATCACCCGACGTGATCGTATGGGATGCCACTGGTTACACGTCTCTGCCACGTCTTGTTCTCATTGACGGCACTTTGAAGATTGGACGTTACGTTTCAGACGTGTTACGACCCGGGGCTCTACCCTTCATTCGGTCTCTGCGAAACCCTACATTTCAGAAGGATGTTGCACGACCACATTTTGCAGGTCCTGTACGGGCCTTTCTGGATACAAAAATGTTCGTCTGGTGCCCTGGTCAGCACATTCTCCAGACCTCTCACCAACTGAAAACGTCTGATCAATGGTAGCCGAGCAACTAGCTCGTCACAATACGCCAGTCACTACTTTTGATGAACTGTGCTATCGTGTTGAAGCTGCATGAGCAGCTGCACCCGTACACGCCATACAAGCTCTTAACTCAATGCCCAGGCGTATCAAGGCCGTTATTACGGCCAGAGATGGTTATTCTGGGTACTGATTTCTCAGGATTTATATACCCAAATTGCGTCAAAATGTAATCGCATGTTATTTCTAGTATAATATATTTTTTCAGTGAATACCCGTTTATCATCTGCATTTCTTCTTGGTGTAGCAGTTTTAGTGGCCAGTAGTGTACCTAGAAAAGAGGCGATGTAGCGACGCTCTTCCCACGGAATCTAAACCAAAAAATCCGAACTAGTATTTTCATTTAAGAGGTAATAACAAACTTGTGATTGAACATATTAGTGGGTGGTACTCTGAGGTGCTTATGATACTTTGTACGTTATATGACCATTACTATCAAATAGAAAGTATTTACAGCACTTTTTTGCAGTGCTCATAATACTTTGCCGAGAATGTTTATAGTTCATATTTAAAGTTACTTTCACGTTATTTAATTGTTAATAATGTATTATTATCAATAACAAATATTGGTACTGCTGCCTCTTAAGCTATGGGCAGTGTTCATTGCTGGAAGAATAATTTGATATAACGCGTTGTCAAATAATTTAAATGAGATACTTTACTAATTTTTTCATTCCAATTGAATGCGCTTAAATTCTGTCTATGAAGTGAATTACAATCGCTACACACGGTGTTAAGGCTGTTAACTATTAATCAAGTTTGGTGAGCGTTTATCATTTCCCTGTTTCGAAATTTCTGACAGATTAAACCAACCAAGCCCTTGATTCGCGAAACAAAAATTCATTTGAATGGAACAGAAGTGATAATAATAATTTTCTTGCATAATGATGGATCTAAACGTCTGTAATAAATGACCGTGACAAGTTTTCCATTACTCGGAGCTCTAACACTGTAATTTTTCCCTCAAAAATTTGCACTTTAGGTATATGATATTGTTGATATTCTCTTGCAGGTAAATGAGGAATTAGTTTGAAAATTTCCGTTCCTAAATAGTAATTCTGACATTAAATACTCACCTGTTGGAGTAATAGTATGACGGCAGAATCTGTGACAGTAATAGAAAATAGGTGAACGACATTATAAAACACAGTAACAATATGGATATGTGTAAATAATAGACGTCACGTATGGGGAAATTTATATTTGTCCAGTTCATGGTGACGATAAATATTAGACTTTGAGATGTAGTAAATCGATGTTTTCTTCCAATATTGAAACAAAACTAAACAGTTTCAACGATCTATATGAATAAAGACGAAGTTGACAAGAATACACTCTTTAATGTACTAACGATAGTAAGGATGAAATACAGCGCTACAAAGGGTATGTACAACTTGTACGGATATCAAGTGCGACAATACGGGTCCAATGAGACGAAAGGGAAAGAGTGGTTCATTTGGGATTTAAAAAGTCCTGTCGTCTTTCCCCGATGAAATTCAGTCTGTATACAGAGCAAGCAGTAAAGAAAAATAAGTAGAGATTTCAAAGTTTATCCAAGGTATTATAATTATGATAGCATTAGTATAGGACTGGAAAATAAACTTTATAGAAAGCATGATCTCTTGAAGAGAAGTTATAAGATAGACATAAATTAAAGAAAAGCAGGAGTAATGGAATGTAGCCAGTTTAGGAGAAGAAATTTGATTCGGAAATAAGATATTGCAAGTAGTAGGCAAATTTCGGTATTCTGCACATCCAAATAATTGAAATCGGTGGAACTACAAGAGATGTTAAACGCAGACGAATCTGTTGCTATCAGTTGTAAGTAAGATCGTTAGGATGTAATTTCCTGAAACAATTATTCAGGAGTTATCATTCTCTGGAAGTGAACAATACATACAAAGGAGGAAGAAACATTTGAAATATGGTGTCGCAGAATACTGCTGTATATTAGAATACTGCTGTATTTAGAAGGGTAGATCACATGACGAAGTACTGTAGTAATCGAACGAATAGGAAACGTAATTTGTGATAGAACGTGACTGCAAGAAGGAATAAATTTATTGTTTCAGTGTCAAGGAATACGTAAGTTTGTAATCGACGAAACGAGGAGGGGGGGGGGGGGGGGGAGGACTACAAACTGGAGAAAAGTGCTTTTCTAACATAGTCAGGGGGAAGTAGAAACAGGAAGTAGTTATGCAGATATTTAGCAATTCGCATAGGCAGGTCGGAGAGCTGCGTCAAACTAATCGTTAGTGTGAAGGCTACAGCAACAACGCCAACAACAGCATAAGGAGAAACGAAAACAATGCAGTCGATATAAACATTTTGTTTTAAAATTTCCTCTAAAATATTCGTCCACAAGTATCGAACTTGAGTGTGCTAGTCCTTCTCTTCAGTTTCTCTACAGATGTAGTGCTGCTCGTCTTCCCACCGATGGATGACACGGTGGGCACTTAGGCTGCACAAGTCTGCCTTCTCGCTGCTCAGGCACCGATTCGCCTAGAAGATCACCTCCTCGTTATTCTGGAAATTCCTGCCACGACATTCATCCGAGGAAAGTGGGAGAAGGTAAGTAGCATCTCAGGAAAAAGTAATTTGAGGCCAAAGAAGCAGCATTTGTGACTGTATCCTGTGCAGAATGAGATGTGGCGTTGTTGTGGGGCGGGATCATGCCTTTGGGTGGCTTCCTGCGATTTTCGCCGTGGCAGGCTCAGATGAATTCGTCTATAGATTTTGTTAGTGTGCTCCTCTCGTGGTATGCCCAATACGAGAGTAATCTACCAGCAGCATACCTTGGCAATGAAAAATTGCACTCGCCATCAGTTTGCCCATCAATGTTTCCTTTTCTCCTTTGCTAAGAATCGCAGGGATATGTCCAAATTTCCGGTGTATGGCGATAGTGTGGCTACAGCAATCATTCACTTTGGTTGGACAGAACAGCAACATTTGCACTTATACGTCTTTTCGGTGGGCTTTCTGAAATGGTTCGCGCAGTTGTGAATCCAGCAGGTGGCGACATTCGTTATGTTCAAAACGTTGTTCAACATGTTGAAGTCTGACACACTTTCACTTTTTCAAACATCTCTTCATTAGCGATATGCCAGTCTTTTAGCAACAGGGCCCCCACTTCTGTTGAGATTTCTGTTCTTCACAGAGCGCTGATGTTCCATCTCCTGACATTTGTCTGACAACAATGGTAGCATTTAGGAAACCTGATGACTGCTTTATTTGACGGTGCACTTCTGACCTGCATCTCCAGCAATTCAGCACTGGCGTCATAGCGTTGTTCCTTTAGAAACCCAGAAAGAAAAATACCGCAATATACCCCAGTGCATCTGTGGGATGCGCCACTTTATTTTATGTTCACAAGTCATGAGAGTATTTCGGTATGTACTAGGACTGCAGACATTTACCCGCTAACAAGTAAAATATTACAAGTGTAGCAATTGTTTTTCGATGTGATAATTAAGACAGTGTGAATACTCCTAGTACAAGACTGTAAGTTTAGAGGAGGCCCTTGTCTAGCACTGAATGAGAAACGGTTCATGATGATATTAACTATTGAGCTTCGTAATGGTGGGTTAGGATTTACGCTGTAATTAAATGAAACAAAACAATGTTTTCTGAAGACTGTCCCCCACAGTTCACAACAATTTGAAGAGAGCCATATTTAAACCTCAAATATCCCCTGATAATCATTCACAACAACTAATTTTAAAAGACAGTCCTAGATTGCAGAATACTCATCATTGGGTCAAAAGCAACGCTTTTCATCCGGGTAGGGGATCATTTAAAACGAAAAACGTAAATGTGTAAGACGAAAAGGATAGGGAAGCACTTAAAAATTTTGTAATTACTGTCTAGAAGCATACTCCAAATACGCCTCAAATACACGGTAAACGAACGTGAATAACACCGGGAGAGATGATATAAAACCACCAAGAATAAACGTACAGATGAATCCTTAAAAGTGTAACCGTCGGTTTACCCCGTGCCATGTGGGTCATTAGTCATAGCAACGGTGGGTAATACCACGCTCATAAACTGTAAACACGGGGCGGGAACATAGTGCTGGTGGACGATCAGCACTCATACATTGCATCCAAAGCAGTGATAGAATCAGAAGCAAATGATGGCGCTACTAAGGATAATCATCATTAGGTGGTGCCAAATGGAGGTACAAGGAAATGAATGGAAAATTCTTATAGTAGAGAGAAAGAAATTGTGATTATGGAGCTACAAACACTTTAAATAGGAAATATATTATATAAATATTATTAAAGAATCCTGTCCAACGACAGAGACATGGGGTTAAAGTGCACTAACGTAGTACAATTAAATACAAAATAATTAGGAACAGGAAGAAGAGGCGCTTAATACAATAACACGAGTCGGGAAGCTGACAAACAATGATAAGATAATGTGAAGGGAATTATTCAAGACAACAACTAAACAGAGACCTTTCTGATTAAAAGTTTACGGGAAGTAGGCACCGGGAACAAGTGAGAAGATACATGAGATGGATCTTAGGACCGTCTTTTACTATTACTTACAACACACGTTTGCTGTACCAACGCGCTGCAATGGAATGGAATTCCGATCTTCAGACTACCTTCAGGTACAAAGATTTCGAAAATGGTCTGAAAATGAAAACCTGTTACCAGGCGATTTTATCTCTAATAATGTTACTGCAACATATTACTCTTTTCCATGCTCAAGTTGAAAAGAGATGGAAATGTAACAAAATTTTTACCGTCAATGCCTGCAATTGCAATCAGTTGGGAGAATATCTACCTTCTGATAAGTCTTCAGTTCTACCAATACAGACGCTTTTCCAGAGGGAATGTGCTCGACAATCCAGATAAACCTCTAAAAAAGTAATAAGACAAACGTTTTCAACGATCTACATTTTCGTACTTCCAGCATTCTGGAGCAGCTTGGGTGAGCAACTTCTGTTGATCGGTGGAACGAAAAACCAGTCCGTTGCAATTCTTTTTTTTTCTTTTTATTCATTCGATGACTAGTTTCAGGCCAAGATCCATTTTAAGATCATCATAACAAAGTCGAATATGGTTTGCACATTTTTTACAGCTTGGGAAATGCTATTTTCGACTTTGTTATGATGATCTGAAAACGGATAGTGGCCACAAACGGGTCATGAAATGAATAAAAATTAAAAGTTGGCGTCTTGGACTAGTTTTTCGTTTTACGCATCTATATTTTCACATTTCTCCGTTACTCCAGATTCAATGGAAGCACATGAGTTTCAACTGAACTGCTTCTAGCTTCTCCAGAACATAAGAGAAGAAAAGAAAGAAAAACAAGCGCTACAATATAACAACCACAGATTTCACAATAGTGGGTGATCAAAAAGTCAGCATAAATTTGAAGACTGAATAAATCAGGGAATAATGTAGATAGAGAGGTACAAATTGACACACATGCTTGGAATGACAAGGGGTTTTATTAGAACCAAAAAAAATACAAAATTTCAAAAAATGTCCGACAGATGGCGCTTCATCTGATCAGAATAGCAAAGTAAGAGAAAGCAAAGATGATGTACTTTACAGGAAATGCTTAATATGTCCACCATAATTCCTCAACAATAGCTGTAGTCGAGGAATAATGTTGTGAACAGCACTGTAAGGCATGTCCTGAGTTATGGTGAGGCATTGGCGTCGGATTTTGTCTTTCAGCATCGCTAGAGATGTCGGTCAATCACGATACACTTGCGACTTCAGGTAACCCCAAAGCCAATAATCGCACGGTCTGAGGTCTGGGGACCTGGGAGGCCAAGCATGACGAAAATGGCGGCTGAGCACACGATCATCACCAAACGACGCGCGCAAGAGATCTTTCACGCGTCTAGCAATATGAGGTAGAGTGCCATCCTGCATAAACATCGTATGTTCCATCAGGTGTTTATCAGCCAGGCTGGGGATGATGCGATTCTGTAACTTGTCGGCGTACCTCTCACCCGTCACGGTAGCAGCTACAAAACCAAAATCACGCATTTCCTCGAAGAAAAAAGGCCCGATAACGGTACATATGGTAAAAACAACCCATACCGTGACTTTCTTGTCGAGAAATGGAGTTTTCATGACAGTTCTAGGATTTTCGGTTGCCCAAATTCTGCAGTTGTGGACGTTGACGGACCCTCGGAGCGTGAAAAGAGCTTCGTCGGTCCACAACAATTTACTCAACCAATAGCTATCTTTCGCCGTCTTTTGAAACGTCCACACCGCAAATGCCCTCCACTTCACCAAATCGTTAGGTAACAGTTCATGATGCCGATGGATTTTGTACGGATAGCAAGTGAGGCTACGCCTAAGTGCCAACCAAACAGTAGTGTATGGAATGCCGGTGCGACGTGCGACTGCACGAGCGCTGACTTCCCCGTTCATAGACGAACCCGCTACAGTCTCCACTTCTTCCTGAACTGTCTCAGCAGCATTACGCCTTGTGCTCGGTCGGCCGCTATGGGATCTATCGTCTAAAGAATCCGCGACTTCGAACTTCGAAATCACTCACGCCACAGCTGCATTTGTCAACGGACATTTACCCGTTCGAATCCCCTTCCTATAGCGCTAGGATCGTAACTCTGAACTAGCACATACCGCATTCTGATAATACAGCTTCACTAAAAGCGCGTTTTAGGATAACGTAAACACGCTGCGGCTGCTGGCGCATCTGATTCTCTCTCTCTCATTACAGCTCCTTTTATACACGTTTGAGATTCGCAGTCACTGACGTTTTGCTGTCCAGCGCCATCTGTCAGACATTTTGTGAACTTGATTTTTTTGGTTCTAGTGAAACCCCATATCATTCCAAGCATGTATGTCAATTTTTACCCCTCTATATACATTATTCCGTGGTTTATTAAGCTTTCAAATTTATACTGACTTTCTGATCATCCGGTATATAAAATGTCGCAGAAGTTAGTACACTTAGAGTTAAGGTTAAAACTGATATCAGGTAGCTACTTGCAGATAAAGTACTGAAAATTATGTCCCATTGTTAATTTAAAAAAGTCAACACATCTGTAAGAAACTGGCGCAACGATTGAATATGCTTGTTTGTTGAAACATGAATTTTGGAGTAGACTTTTACTCGGCTGTCTGGTGAGAGTAAGACAATGCAGTTGTAAGTATGGTTTGAAAAAGAGAATTTCTGACGGTGAAAAGAGTTTCTGCTGTGTAGTCTGCAGTAGGAGCAGCCGCTGGCTCCGAGTGCCACGCACAGTTGCCTACGCGCGCAGGCTGTAGCTGCGGGGTAGCGCGCGCTGCTGACCAGCGTAATGGCTGCGCAGTTATTCTCGCCGGGCCTGCCATCAGCCGGCGGCCTTATGAGGCTCTTTATGAGGCTTCTTTATTGCTGGCGGAGGCCGGGGCAGCGCCCGGGACTGCACGGCGGGCGAAATGACCGCCGGCCGCCGGCACGCGATAAGTGTCCCCTACGTGCCGGCGCGCGCGCCCGACGGCTCTGCAGAATGCTCTCTGCAAAATGGTCGACTGTTTGCATCGCAGCCTACAGCTCCGTAGGCGAGGCCTCACTGTCCTTGCCAGAGTCTGGCACGTGTACCTCCGACATCTGCCGTCCATTTACTCCGCATAATGGTACTACACTCCTAGAAATTGAAATAAGAACACCGTGAATTCATTGTCCCAGGAAGGGGAAACTTTATTGACACATTCCTGGGGTCAGATACATCACATGATCACACTGACAGAACCACAGGCATATAGACACAGGCAACAGAGCATGCACAATGTCAGCACTAGTACAGTGTATATCCACCTTTCGCAGCAATGCAGGCTGCTATTCTCCCATGGAGACCATCGTAGAGATGCTGGATGTAGTCCTGTGGAACGGCTTGCCATGCCATTTCCACCTGGCCCCTCAGTTGGACCAGCGTTCGTGCTGGACGTGCAGACCGCGTGAGACGACGCTTCATCCAGTCCCAAACATGCTCAATGGGGGACAGATCCGGAGATCTTGCTGGCCAGGGTAGTGGACTTAACCTTCTAGAGCACGTTGGGTGGCAAGGGATACATGCGGACGTGCATTGTCCTGTTGGAACAGCAAGTTCCATTGCCGGTCTAGGAATGATAGAACGATGTGTTCGATGACGGTTTGGATGTACCGTGCACTATTCAGTGTCCCCTCGACGATCACCAGAGGTGTACGGCCAGTGTAGGAGATCGCTCCCCACACCATGATGCCGGGTGTTGGACCTGTGTGCCTCGGTCGTATGCAGTCCTGATTGTGGCGCTCACCTGCACGGCACCAAACACGCATACGACCATCATTGGCACCAAGGCAGAAGCGACTCTCATCGCTGAAGACGACACGTCTCCATTCGTCCCTCCATTCACGCCTGTCGCGACACCACTGGAGGCGGGCTGCACGATGTTGGGGCGTGAGCGGAAGACGGCCTAACGGTGTGCGGGACCGTAGCCCAGCTTCATGGAGACGGTTGCGAATGGTCCTGGCCGATACCCCAGGAGCAACAGTGTCCCTAATTTGCTGGGAAGTGGCGGTGCTGTCCCCTACGGCACTGCGTAGGATCCTAAGGTCACAACGGCTCGATGATGACTGCTTGGAAGCTGGAGACCACGGCCACCACCATTGCTATCGACCACATCTGTCCACACAGAGCCGGCCGTTGTAGCCGAGTGATTCTAGGCGCTTCAGTCTGGAGTCGTGCGACCGCTACGGTCGCAGGTTCGAATCGTGCCTCGGGTATGGATGTGTGTGATGTCCTTAGGTTAGTTAGGTTTAAGTAGTTCTAAGTTCTAGGAGACTGATGACCTCAGATGTTAAGTCCCATAGTGCTCAGAGCCATTTGAACCATTTGCCCTCACAGAGCATCGTCATAGTGTCAACAAGCACACCGTAACCCCTTCACATGAGCGCCTGACGTATGAAAACAAGTAATTGACTCCTTTAAATATCCCGTGCTGTCCCATACTGGATCTGGCAACAGCCACCACCTCCAAGAAAGGCGAAGACTCACAGTGGGACAAGGCGATTCTGAATGCTTTTGACACTGTTTTCGTATGGTGTTCATAGCTTATTATTGTAAAGGCCAAAACAAACGAGCATACCACAAGTACCCTGACAAGTTTCTGAGAGGATGATAGCCCGACTAAGTGTCGCAGGAGATTGTGCAAGAGTATCTTTTTTGATCCATTAAAAGCCCAGTTTCGTGTTACATAGTAAAAACTCACACCTGCTGTTTATGTGGGCTATCGACTTTCGAATCTCACTGTATTTTCCTGATATGACTCCCAGTGATTTCTTTCTGTTGAAACGGTACAGCCAGTCCGTTCATATGAGCTGTGGTTTGGGGTTCCCGAGCATGTTTGTGACAAGGAAATCAGGCCATATCCTCCTCTTTTTCTTTACTATTGTCACCTAGTTCTGTATACCACATTTTCAGACCCCTCTTCGTCTTTGAGACTAAATTTTTCCCTAGTATCTGATTAGCTATTTTCAACATTGCTGACTTTAATCTTTCCCACTCTTCTTCAATATTGTCTTTAGTTGCAATCATTTGCAGTTCCTGTGTGAGTCTTTCTTGATATAAATTATTTCTGCTTTCTTCCTGGAGAAAAAGAGCTTTATCTTTCAAGTTTTTGCTTTGAGTTTCCCTTATATTTGTTTATTTCTTCTATTTTACCCACGCTTCAGCCTCTGAAGTAAGTAGGAAGTGATTGGAACCTACGTCATTACCTCTAAGTACTACCTCTCGAATATGACAGCGTGTTTTTATTAGCTTTTATTTAGTCAATTGTTGAGCGTGAACCACTTGCGTTTCACCTGTATTTATTTATGTCTTTGTGTTTCAAGAAGATACTTGTTATTCTTAGCCGATTAAATGTAGGAAAATCTCCTAATGTCTTTCCATTCCCATTTAAAACTATTTCACCAAATGTGCATACAGTATCTATTATTGGCACCTTTCCAGTTCTTGGATTTAGGCCTCTTAATATAACAAATGATCAGTTTTATTATATTTATTTACTTGTTTTTTGCTGTTCTTCATAAAAAAATTTCAGAAACTTCTCGTTTTCCTTCTTCAGGTGCGTATACTCCTATGACACATAAATGTCGTCTACCAATTCTGATGCTATAAGTTTTTAGCCCATCGTTTATGTAGTCACAAAAATCTATCTTTCTTTCCCATTTTTCTTCTCTAAGAATACCTACTCGATGCACTGCTCGTTTGGTTTATGCGACACCACTGTAAATTAATGTCTAATTATTTAAATTTTATGTTCCTGTCAGTTTCATTTTCGTTTTTTTTTACTATAGTCAAGTCTGTATTTGTTTGTTTCCAGTTTTCTACAGGTTATAATTTTTTTTATTGAAAATTTCTCTTATATTCCAGGTACCTTTACATAACACATCTTTAACGTCAACACGTACACGTTTTCCTGTATCATGGTCTTGCTTCCTTAGAGACTTATGAGTTATGGCTTTTTTTGAATGGCTAACGAGCTGTTCACACAGTGCCTACAATGGGGGACCGCATATTGAATCGTAATACCTTTCCCTAGGTACAATTCCGACTAGTGCTTAAGAAGTCTACCTGCCCAGCAGAAAGGGAGGCTGCTACCACACGCCGAGTCATTGTAGGGAGCAACTGTTCCCACGATGGCTCGTTGACAGTTGCTGTCTTCGCTGTAGCCCAGGCAAGATACACTCACAAACTACTTCATCTGGGCCACGTGAATTAAGGCTTCTGAAAAAGGTTTTACAACTCCACATCTTCCTTCTTTAAACCTGGCTAGGGATTTCTTTTTAATTTCATCTGAAATTAATTATCTTATGTCTTGTTAGCCATTGATCCCCATATTTCGCGACTTTCGATCTATTCACCCCTGCGTAATTACCTCACGTGACACCCTCTTCAGCCTGCCTAGCATATTCTTGCCTTCGCCCGCCCCTCCTACCCCATTGAACGCCAAGTTAACAATCACCGAGAGCTGTAACAGATGTCAAAATAACCTATCCTTCTCGGTGGTAAATGTATGCTGTATACTTCATTCGACGTCTTAGCGTTGTAGTGCTTCTCCATTTCGTACTTGATATCTACTACATTCTTAACTGTCTTCCACAGAACCACTTATCTAATGCTTTCATTTTAGTGTTTTTTCTGTTTCCCATACTTCTTGTTTCACTTCTACACATTGCTGTGCACCATACCAACAATCTCATGAACTTTTTCTTCAGTTAGATACCAATATGTCATATCAGTACGGCTCTTGATTGAAGAAAGATTCTCTCACCTATGATAAGTTACTTGCAATATTTTCCTTGCTTCGTCCTTCCCGTTTGATCTTGTTTCCTTGAGTGGGTAGAGCTTTTATTTCTTCCAAAACTTTGATTTCTTCCTACAACATGTGGTATCTCGTTTCAGGATTAAACTCTATTCCTCGAATTCCAACCGCGTTTATACGGCAGCTGAAGTGGTCATGGTATGCTTGCACATCGTTCAATGTAAGCAGTGGAATGCTATCCCGTTATAAAATTCATATGAATGTTTTATTGCGACTGGAAATACCATCCCACAGCACAGGTATCAAGGAGTTGTTGTCCTGGAAACGACGGATTCGTGCCCTCCCATCAGCATGAAGCAGAAGGTTTCATGGTCAGAACTCACGACATCTGGACGTGGTCTCATCTTAATTTCGCCAAGTGTTGAAGACATTCACCATAGCATTCCTCGAACACCCCACAAGCAATGCAGTTTCATAAATGCAGGTGTCGAGCCTCAGGCCATCATAATCATCACTCAGTGAAGCTCATATAGATGGTGCGCCTTCCCCATTCTACACACACACAGAACGCTCACTGATACTACCTGAGCCGTGCGTATGTCTGAACAGCAGTTATTCCTCACCAGCTGAAGCTAGTATCGCCTTGACGGGCTTATATCGATAGTAGGTCGGTGGTAATAATTTTCTAGCAGCTTAGTGTATAATAACAGAGAGTTAAAATACATTGTTTGATAAACAATTTGGTAGATGGGGGAAGCTGTCCCTGCGGCAGACAAGCCTTACCGTTGGAAAAATTTGGACTTACAGATTTGCATGCTAGACGGCAAAAACTAACCCTTCTGCACTTGTAAAGAAACACGCTTACTTGCTGTTTCATATATCACTTTCATTTTAACCTCGTCAGTGGCGAGAAATACGCTGTAAAGTGGACATCCACTGTTATAATCGATGGACAGGTAATTTTCATAAGACTTTCAGACAATCTTTGCTAAGTTTAAGGAATAAGATGTTGATTAAAATGTGACAGTATTAAGAATGAGGTAGAGCGACTTTGCTAACTAAACTTACAGAAATTTGAATAGAAAGTCTTTTTAAACTGATCATATTGGCTCCAGTCTCGCACACTTCGTCTGTGCCCAATACCAGATGAGAATCAGTTCTACAGATAACCATACTGGAGCAAAAATGGCTCTCAGCACTATGGGACTTAACTGCTGAGGTCATCAGTCCCCTAGAACTTAGAACTACTTAAACCTAACTAATTTAGGGACATCACACACATCCATACCAGAGGCAGGATTCGAACCTGAGACCATAGCGATCGCGCGGTTCCAGGCTGTAGCGCCTAGAACCGCTCGGCCACTCGGCCCATTCTGGAGATTTCTCATAGTTTTCACCGATTATTATCAGAATGGCAGTCTCAAAGATATATAACTGTAGTAAGTAGTCAATGAAATAAGCTTTCGGTGGCTTATTAGCTGCAAAATTATCATCGGCAAAGCAGCAGAAGTGATTTTTTTTACTCTAATAGCTCATTGAGAGAACGTGTTTCTGCTGTTAAAGAGGGGGTAACACCAGGACTGTGCTTGCTTGCGGGAGATTAAAAATACTTTCGCTTATGAGTTGAGAGATGAGCTGATCGCACATCTTAAACATTTAGAGAACTGTGTTGCATTTTCCCCCAAAATAAAACAAAAATTATAATAATATTTTTATATTCAGTGGAGTATTTGAACATGCCATATGAATTCAACAGGAGATAGAAAACTGCTGCAAAAACAAAAATTTGCCTTTCATTTATAATGTAGCAGATCATTTGAAGACGACTCATGAATTCAACAGGAACAAGAAAACTGCAGGCAATGTTTTTTTTTTTTTTTCAGGTATCACGAAGTGGCGTTCCAAAGCTTCCTTCCGGTGATCTCACTCTTAAAATAACAAAATTTTTCAACAGAAGAAATTAATGTTTCACTTTGACCATTTTTTCTTGTGTCCACATTTCCAATATTTTGCTTATCATGCGTCGCATTCAGCGTTGAGAACAGTTATCTGAAGCTTACCATTTTAAACACTTTTTAGAAAAGTGATTAATCTTATTGAAAACGACTGGTTTCATCTAATTTTGTGATTTCACAGTATTAATGTCGTAAATTGTCACCTTCAGTAGTTTTATTGTAATTCGTTCATATGATTCTTGTGAAAGAGCAAAAAGGTTTACGTGCCCGCTACTGGAACAAATCCCCCTAAGTGCGTAACGATACCATGTCTGCAAGGTGCATATAGGGAACAGTTACACATTTAAGCACTTTTTTCAGTACCCCACGTATTTCAACTTTTGTTAATGATATGTGAATGTAATAAAAGTTGATTACATAATTACACAACTTTATCGTTGCTAGTATATACATACATATATGGGTATTCTTTCATACAATTAATGGTTTTATATTTCGAATGCATGTCAGACGCCTTCTACGCCTACGTTATCTTGCAGTTATCCAAGTTTATGAGGTTAGCTTATAAATTACATTCTGCTACAGAACGCGGAAATTTCGTCATAGTATACGTGATGACTTTACGCGAGCTCTCAGGAACTTTGCATCGCGTTATTATTTTACGCGTACGTGACCATTTTGCTACCCGGCTTGTTGTTCACATTACAGTTTCAGATGCACGGAACGAGTATAAAACATCAGGGAGGAAGCTGCAAACTTGTGCCTGCCGAGAAGTTCGCCGCTGCTGACGTAGCGAGCGCATCCTGTTTCTGATAAAGAGGTGGGTAGCTTCTCTCTGGTCAAAGTGAAGAGATTCACGTTAATAGGGCGTTTGAAGACAATTAATAGGGTCTAGAGATCAATGTCCAGTCATACGCAGATGTTTACAATACTTCAAGTATAAAGATAATATCACGAACTGACTAAAGGGAACAACAGTCTTTCCTGATGGCATTCCTAGTGCAAGACTTTAAACTACAAATCATTCCGGCAGTATACGTAACAATAATGGCTCTGAGCATAATGGGACTTAACTGCTGAAGTCATCAGTCCCCTAGAACTACTTAAACCTAACTAACGTAAGGACATCACACACACCCATGCCCGAGGCAGGATTCGAACCTGCGACCGTAGCGGTCGCACGGTTCCAGACTGTAGCGCCTAGAACCGCTCGGCCATCAAGGATGGCGTATACGTATTATCTGTGCCAATACTGAAAGTCTAAAAAGTTAGTAGCTGTGAGTAGTGTATGTAGAATGGATTTCATTATTACATGCGAATCCGCCGCGAGCAAAGTCCTTGGGACAACTGAATGACGAAACATTAGTGTAAATTTGTGTTTAAAATGATATTGCTCGGAGGTACATGAAATTAAGCGTAAAGACGAATTTTGGCGTAACGTCACTAGACGATTTTAGAGAAATACACCTCAAGTGAAGAAGTGACGCACCAAGGAGGAATTAGTCGAATTAGGCGCAAATCGACAGATGTAATGTGCACGGAAAGACAAAAAAATTATTATAATTACTCAAAAATTTGATGATCTATTCATCAACAGAAACGGCTTCAGAATTTGAGTTGGTTAGTAACAACTTGATCCATTTCTGGCCCTTATGCAGGCAGTTATTCGGCTTGGCATTGATTGATAGAGATGCTGGATGCCCTCTTGAGGGATGTCGTGCCAAATTCTGTCCAACTGGTGCATCATATCGTCAAAGTACCGAGATGCTGGTGAGCCTTGCCCGTAATGCTCTGAACGTTCTCTATTGGGGAGAAATCTTATGACTTCGTTGGACAAGGTTGGGTTTGGCAAGCACAAGACAATAAGTAGAAACTCTCGTCACGGCGGGCGGGCATTATCTTGCTGAAATGTAAGCGCAGGTTGGCTTGCCATCAAGGACAACCAAACAGGGCGCAGAATATCGTCGCCGAAGCACTGTGGTGCCACGGATGACGAACAAAGACGTCCTGCTGTGATATAAAATGGCACCCCTGACCATCACCCCTGGTTGTCCTCAGGCTGGTATCCCACCACGGTCCGCGGTGTGATGTGTCCCGCTACGAACTGAAACCAAATGTTAAGCTAGACGCCCCGGAGAGCAAGGCGATACCAGCATGACTGTAGCCCTCTATACGGCCCGACAAGTATGAGTGATGTTCTCGGATGCCGTTTCATTTCATAGCAGGGACGTTTTCTTCTGTCATCCAAGGCACCCTATCAGCACAGTGGTACGTCGACGATATTCTGCACCCCGTTTCGTTGTTCTCCTTGGCAGTCCATATTAGCTTTACTTTTCACTCAAATGCCTGTCACTACACTGTGACAGTTACTACTACTTTTCTTCGTCCTTCCGAGCTCCTATCTTGACCCAGGCGAAAACATTTGGAGCATTATGGATAGGTCCCTCCAACCATCTCTGGATTCTGATGACCTAACTCGCCCACTGGACAGAATTTAGGCACGATATCCCACAGGAGGACGTCCGACTACTCCAACAATCAATCCAGAGCCGAATAACTGCATGCATAAGTGCCAAAGGTACACCAACACGTTATCGATATGCGCTATTTGAGAAACTCTTTCTTTTGAATAGACCATCCAGTTTTTCCGAAATTGTTTTGTTTGTGTGTACATGTGCATCACATCTACCGATTTCCGTCTCATTTGTATAATTCCTTCGTGGTGCGTCTTGCTTTTATCTTGGTGTGTACATTCCACAGGGATACACATCCTGGTATCCGGTGTGGCCGAGCGATTCTAGTGGCTTCAGTATGGAATTGCGTGAGCACTACGGTCGCAGGTTCGAATGCTGCCTCGGGCATGGATGAGTGTCATGTCCTTAAGATAGCTACGTTTACGTAGTTCTAGGGGACTGATGACCTCAAATGTCAAGTTCCATAGTGCTCAGAGCCATTTTGAGCACCCTGAAATTACTCAGAACCTCGCAGACACGGATCTGTAGGAAACGTCACGCAAAAACCGTGTTCATTTTGTTTCATTTAACTCGCTTACAAGCAGACATAATTTTTAGTCAAAAGGTAAAGTGCTTTAATGAAATATTAATCCCTGTTAATCCAATATTGTTTAAAATATTTCATGTGCATACAGGCCAAATCCTGAAAATTACGATGGTACCATCGCCGAAGATGTGGCTCTTCAGTTGCCTCCCTTATACGTCACGTCATATGTAACAGTGAGCTCAGATTTTGAACGGAATTTTGAAGAAGGTACCCACAGACAATTTGCTTTTAAATCATTCAGAAGTGTCAAAATTTACGAAGATTTTTTCTGAAAACCAGAAGAACTTAGGCAAGTTTCTTTCGGCAAAATTCCAGGCATTTCATAGCAAGAAAATATATGTTAATTTCCACACAGTAATTTCAGCTCAGCAGGAGCTGTCACATTCCGAGAACAGTCATCCTATAGACGAATGGGGAGAAACTGCTCGAGCATCTGCTAAGGCAGAGAATATAAACAAAATGAATTACAGGGCAACGCAAGACAAATATCGTGTTTACAAACCTCTATAACCATTTAATGTGTAGAAATACATGGATAAAAACAGTTAATGTAAAAGAAAATTTAAATTTCTATCACTGCGCAAGTGTAGTGAGTAGTTAGTCGACGTTGCACGATGATGCACAAATGAGAAAACTCTGTGCCGTAAGTGCAAATGGTAGATCCACAACGGAAGACATTCTAAATGTTAGAATTATAAAGAAATCTATATGTGGATGTTATCTGTTCTTTCGGACATCTGGCCAATGATATTCTTCAGTGAGGATACACTTACATTGTCTGAACTTTCGGGAATCGCTAGACTGACTGCCGCGAGTACTGAGTATAATGGGCAGTCGCACTAAAAATGTAGTGTGTGCTCATTAAGTGGGGAATGTGGGTCTCACTGGTAGCGTGTCAGTAGTCACATTATCCTGGGTGTTCTCGGTGGCTCAGATGGATACAGCGACTGCCATGTAAGCGGGAGATCCCGGGTTCGAGTCCCGGTGGTAGCACTCATTTTCAGCTGTTCGCGTTGATATTTATGAACGCCTGTCAGCAGATGCAGTTCTAAATTTCAATGTAATTTCGTAAAAAGAAATTGTTCTGTCATCACAGTGCGGACAGGATTTCGTCAAAAACACCACCAAGTCCCTCTAATGGCCTACAACATTTGCACATAGCGTCAGTAGTCCAAAGAAATTAATTTCGCAAAGGAAAATGTATCAGCATAAAACAGTAGAAGAACCCGACACTCCTTTGAAGATAGTCCACTATAATTTGACGATCGTAGGCAATAGGGAGCTACAAATATAGTAATCGTTTGGTGTGTTTTCAGAACAGAAATGAAATAGTACTCCATCCAAAATTTAACTGGACTGAATTAGGAAAAGTGCTGTTAATTACGCTACGGCATTGCAGGAATTCTCGAAGAAAGTGACGTCTCGTCCGTAACAATGAGACCCTTTTACACACTACTGGCTAGGTTAGCTGGCTCATTTTCTGCGTATGGAATGAGTGAACACAGCACCAGCCTCCGAAAGGTACTGTGTTCTGTGTCATGTCAGCACAAAAAGTATACTGCCCACTTCATTCAGTGGAGCTTCACAAAACTTGCCACAGATTTATGCGGATCACATTGATTACATCTTTCACTACGATGGAATACAACAACATAAGTTAAAGGGGGTTGGAGGAAATTTAAATTAACTTCTTTCAAACCGCTGGAACAGTCGTACTGGTCGTGATGATGTTGTGCCCTACTCTCGGCCACCTACACACATAAAAAAAAGTTTTGCATCACCACGGTTACCAGACCTTCTGAAGATAGACGTTGACTGTGGACACAGTATCACAGATATCGTCCCTTTGGGTGTTCAGAGATGTCACTAAACCCGCCCAAAGATGTAAACAACCATGCATGAGTTGTGCCTATTAGACGGAGGGGGTCCGACAGCCAATCAGTTCCAAACATTCCACTAGGAAGGAGGTAGACGGATAGTGTTGTCGTAGGTTAGTTTAGTGTGTTTTAACGTCCCGTCGACACTAGGTCATTAGAGACGGAGCACAAGCTCGGGTTAGGGAAGGATGGGGAAAGAAATCGGCCGTGCCCTTTCAAAGGAACCATCCAGGCATTTGCCTGAAATGATTTAGGGAAATCACGGAAAACCTAAACCAGGATGGCTGGAGACGGCAATGAACCGTCGTCCTTCCGAATGCGAGTCCAGTGTCCTAACCGCCGCGCCACCTCGCTCGGTCGTGTTGTCTTAGTTCAACCATGCCTAGACGGTAAATACTGCGGTTCCATCGCGTCCGCATTGTTACTTTGTGCCAGGAATGGCTCTCAACAAGGGAAGTGTCCAGTGAACCAAAGCGACGTTGTTCTGACATGGAGCCAGCCACGGTGGCGGAGCGGTTCTAGGCGCTTCAGTCCGGAAACGCACGACTGCTACGAATCCTGTCTCGGGCATGGATGTGTGTGATGTTCTTCAGTTAGTTTGGGTTAAGTAGTTCTACGTTCTAGGTGACTGATGACCTCAGCTGTTAAGTCCCATAGTGCTCACAGCCATTTGAACCATTTTTGTTCGGACATGGAAGCGACACAGGAGGCCTCGCTCAGGCCGCCCAAGAGCTACTACTGCAGTGAATTACCGCTACTTACGGATTATGCCTCGGAGAAACCATGACATAAATAATGCTTTTTGTGCAGCCACAAACTATGCGCAATCGGCTGCATGATGCGCAACTTCACTCGCAACGTCCATGGTGAGGTCCATCTTTGCAATCACGACAGCATGCAGCGCGGTACAGATGGTCCGAACAACATGCCGAATGGATGGCTCCGGATTGGCATCACATTCTCTTCACTAATGAGTGTCGTATATGACTTCGTCCCAGACAAACGTCGGGGACGTGTTTGGAGGAAATCCTGTCAGGCTGAACGCCTTAGACACATTTCCCAGTGAGTGTAGCAACGTGGAGGTTCTCTGATTTTTTAGGGTGGCATTATGTGGGGCCGACGTACTCCCCTGGTGGCTATGGAAGGCGCCGTAACTACTGTACGATACGTGAATGCTATCCTCCGACCGATGGTGCAACCATATCGGCAGCATATTAGCAAGGCATTCGTCTTCATGGACGACAATTCGCGCCCCTATCGTGCACATCTTGAGAATGACTTCCTTCAGGATAACGACAACGCTCGACCAGTCGCCAGCATGTTCTCAAGACATGAACGCTATCGAATATACCTGGTATAAATCCAAAAGGGCTGTTTATGGACGACGTGACGCAACAACCACTCTGTGGGATCTACGCCGAATCGTCGTTGAGGAATGGGACAATACGGACCCACAGTGCCTTGATGAACTTGTGATAGTATGCTACGACGAATATACGGATGCATCAATGCAGGAGGTCGTGCTACTGGGTACTAGAGGTACCGATGTGTACAGAAATCTGGTCCTCCACCTCTGAAGGTCTCGCTGTATAGTGGTACAACATGCAATGTGTGGTTTTAATGAACAATGAAAAGGGCGGAATTGATGTTTATGTTTATCTCTATTCCAATTTTCTGTACAGGTTCCGGAACTCTCGGAACCGAGGTGATGCAAAACATTTTTTGTCATGTGTATATGCCCAACTTCCCGCCATCGATTTCTTTTGCTTACGTTTATCACTATTTCTGTGCCTAAAACTCTTACATGACTCAACCTGTGAATTTCTAACGCTCTCGCACCAGTAGCTACGCATCTGCTTCAAAGTATATGACGTGAAATGAGTCATCGTGACCTAGGGGAGAAAAAAAGAACACCTTTTATGTAAAAACTGGGCAGGGGCGATTAGGACTCGCACTCTAAACGTTCAGTAGCAACTTAATTATCTATACAGACAGTTCACACATCCCAGAAATTTGGAATCTTGACTCTTTTTGCCTGTTACAGCCACTGATAATGAAAATATGTCGGTACTGGGTATTCCAAGACTCTTCGGAATATTTTAATGTCAAGTAGGAAGTCGAATAACAAGTGACAAAAAATATTATCATGTGATGTAATAGCAAAACCAGAATTGAGTTTTTTCACATACTTTTACTGTTAAACCCTGATGACTGCCAAGTTTCATGACACGAGGTCAGTGTTAAGTACCCTAAACATTTTAATGAGTGAGTTGCGAATATGAAAATATGAAACATGAATGACCACATATCTTGAATTCTAAAACTTAGAATCTGATATTTATTACGCTGCGAAGAGACTATACACCTAGGAATGTGGCATAAATTTCAACTTGATACATCTTGTCGTTCTTAACAGCCGACGGAAAGAAAAACAGCCCAGTAAATAATGACAAAATTTCTTTTTTCTTGTGACATCTACAAATTCAGACTTTCCTGATTTTTTCCTTTAGTTACACAGTGAAACCTTGTTTCCTGCCAAATTTAATGATTGTAGGCGAAATACTCTACAGGTATTGATGAATGAGTTTTAAAGTATCAAAATTTGTGGCATAAATGGCCACACCTTTTATAGACTTTGAAGCTTAATTTTTTTACACCGCCAAAGCACCGGAGATATTAGTACGTGACAGAAATGTCAACTTGACACATATACCCATTCCTGTGGAAAAGGTTTTTCAACAGCCGGACAAACAGACTGGCAGACGTACGGACAACGAAGTGATCGTATAAGGGATCCGCTTTTATCGATTCATATCGGAACCCTAAAAAAAACACAGAACTCTCCTTTATGTTCTCTGTCATTCTTACCCAAGCGGCATTAGGCGTTAAACAGTCGTAGCCCTCCATGCTCACTATATTCGTTTTAAAATTTCATGAGCTTCTAACGTATCTTAACAGAGGGATAAATCATAACCCTTACATTTCATCGACAGCAGTCGCTTATCGAGTTTTTATTCCGCTAATGCCATCAACTGTATTAAACTTTTATGATTTTGATTAGGTATTGAAATCCATCTCGGCTCATTTTCTGTGATGGAGACGCTATTGGCCAAGGTCTTGAAACCAGTACCGTCGCTACGCAGAAGTAAGATATTTCGGGAAATCTGTCGTTTTAATTTCACGACGTTTGGTGCGAGGGTGATTTATGTAAGTTGGTGGGAAGATGGGGAAGACGACCCGGATGTAGTGTGGGTGGAGAGGAACTCTAGGACAAAGGGGGGGGGGGAGAAAGCAAGGTGGGGAGACGAGCAAGCCGCTCGGAAACTTCCGTGTAACAGTCGGGATTATAATCATAGCCGGATTAAAAGTAGAACTTTTCTTTCCGGAGGCTTTATCGTCATTTGTTAGTTTGATTTATTCAAATTGATTCACGATTTATGCGGAGGGGTCCACGGCGAACGCCGTAAAGATTTGTCCCGAAATGACGAACAGTCGATTATGCAAAGCAGACTCGCTTGGCGCCGGTTTATGCAGATCTCCACGCCCGATAGTGGTACACTATCGCTCCCGCGACGCCACTGCCTGGCAGTCGTTTGAAATTCTGCGTCAGGCAGTGCAGAAGAATAAACACGAGGTTGCGCGCAGCACGGGCTCCTGCCAGCTCTTGTTGCATTTTGAATCAGCGGCTACGCAGCGAGCGAACACACTGAGCAATGCTCTTGAGGTTACTGCTTCCCTCTTTCTGCATCCATGAGCGAAGAGGTTATGTATGTTAGAAAAGTCCCTAAAAGAATAAAACTTCCTTTATTCATCACGTCAAGGGCCCGAGCTCTTGTTCCTGCTCGGCAAGGAGTTTTAATCTGTCAGGAGATTTCACAACTGAGATCAGCTGTTCAGATCGTGGACGGAAACATATAATTTCTGTCGGCGTCAGGAAAAATAATGACAATTTCAGTCACAGCAGTCTTGTAAGGCATTGTGGTTCATAAAATATATAATATCTACTGCAGCTCGACGGTGCTTTACAGAGACTGCATTCGAATAAAATGCTCTTTACAGCTGAACGACGTTGCAGTATTAGAAGTACTTCACTGTACCGACGACTTTAAAGTGGTTTCTGGGATTGACATTACAGATAGGAGTCACTTAAAAAAAAAAAAAAGATATGTTACGAAAATGTTCTGTAATCCTCAGAGCGTAATACTAAAACTACGTCTTTCGTTGTTATTTATAATAAAATGATAGCAAATAACCCGACTGCCATATAATTTACCATTATGACTAAAATATGCAGAGAAATGTGAATCAAATTAGTAGTATTCGTTTTACAATCAGCAGATACAAAAAGAAACTCTGAAACAGACTTTATACGACAATTGCTATACCAACATTGTTATAGAAAATGGTAAACAAAGGGCGAGAAATTAACTTCTACAGAACGGAGATAAAATTGTTAAGTAATGTAAGGGACAGAAATATAAAAATGAAAGTCATACATGAACTAAACATATGTCGCATAAAAGAAACAAGAACGTAAGAGAAAGTGTAATGATCTTTTGCAAGTAATAACCCCTGAAAGTTTGTTATTAAAAGGTATACGAACCAAAAGAGAACGAGACCATGGCAGATAAAAGAAAATATGGTTAGCGCATGTTATCAAATTACATTATGAAGGGAATGGGAAGAAAAAGCGGAACATTCTACACTCCGTTGCAGAGAAAAGTTTTCTTTTCTTTTATACCTCGTTAACATGTTGGGTCGCCCATTTATCTCTTAGTGCTTGAGATAAAACTTACTAAAACCATTTCAGCAATTATGGAACGGACCGCTAAGATTTCCCACCCACAGGCTTCACGTTAACTACTTATAACAGTTCTAAACCACTAAGTGACACAGTGGCAGGTTTTGAACTAATGTACGAATCTATAACAACAGGGAAAGAACTCACTAACCATCAAACAGATAACTCGAGTGAATCAAGTATTAAATCCGGATCCATATTTACCTCTCATATTTAACGGGACGTAGGGACGTACCACGTATGTCTCAGCCAGGTGCCATCTAGTTCTCACCCAACTGCAGATCAACTTACGCATCTTCAATCCACTAATTGAAATTGAAACATCTTAGCCAATCCTCGAAGGTAAACTAACAGGAAACGAAAGCGTACTGGCCATGGAACAGAATCCTGAAATGGACCGATTCTACTGTCGTTAGAATAGGGTAAGGTGGGGTAAATCCGACCTAGTGATTTCTTGTAGCTGTAAAACGCTTATCCGAGGTCGAATCTTAAAGTTATATACGTAATATAAAGGAGTAACTGTTTGCAAAATATTTTTGTTATGCCATCAACAGTTTTTAGATAACCCTATTTTAAGAAATGTCCATTTTTACCATTTGCAAAAATGGTGCAGTAAATCCGACCCCCTATTTGGTTTGCTGATTTCGAACAGAAATAGTTGTAAATGAAAGGTTTTTTTTGGGAAATAATTACAGTGAATTATATTTTTTACTTAAATGAACCACATGTATTCAAAAAATAATAATGTTTAGAGTACTAAATGTACTGAAAGTTAAGTGAATGAAAATTTTCACTGAAAAGAAGTGATTTCATTGCACAGAGGTTGTAAGTAGGCTGTTTAGGTTTTTTTTATTGGTGACGCCACATAGCGCTCTGTATGAAAATCACTGGCTGTGCCGTGTGCAGTCTGTCGCTGGTTTGCATTATTGTCTGCCATTGTAGTGTTGGGCAGCGGCAGCTGGATGCTAACAGCGCGTAGCGTTGCGCAGTTGGAGGTGAGCCGCCAGCAGTGGTGGATGTGGGGAGAGAGATGGTGGAGTTTTGAAATTTGTAAGAATGGATGACATGATATATATATATATATATATATATATATATATATATATATATATATATATATATATATTATGACTATTAAGGTAAATACATTGTTTGTTCTCTATTAAAATCTTTCATTTGCTAACTGTGCGTGTCAGTAGTTAGTGACTTCCGTAGTTTGAATCTTTTATTTAGCTGGCAGTAGTGGCGCTCGCTGTATTACAGTAGTTCGAGTAACGAAGATTTTTGGTGAGGTAAGTGATTTGTACTGCCGAAAAGCATAGAGGAACAGATTCCCGACACTATTACATTATTATTGGAATTAATGCAACAAATGGAACAAAATCAGAGACAAACACAGCAAAAGCTTCAAAAGTTAGACACAATGGAACAAAATCTTCAGAAGTTAGACACCACACTTGAACAAATACGTGAAGATTTAACTAATGAGTTACATAACATTGAATCGAAATGTCAAAAAATCTGTAATGACGTAAAAACACAAGTTTGTGAGCATTTTCAGCCTATTTTTTCGCAGCATGTAAATGTATTACAGAATCACGAAGCAGCCATAAAAGAACTGCAAACTATTGTTCGTGAAAATCACGACACCTTGCAAGCTAAAATGGACTCAGTTGCATCCACCGATTCGGTTACGCAACTTGCAAGAACTCAGGAAAACTTAAAGGACACAGTAGATTAGATTTCAACACAAATGGACACTCCGAAACTTGGTTCAGAAAAACACACTGAGGATATGTGTTCACTATCGGAGAAAGTAGCCGAACTTTCGGATCAGTTCACTACCTTATCTACGAAGGTAGATGATGATCTGAATGACACAAGACCTGTAGCCATCACTGACACAGAAGAGTATGAACAAATTAAGAAATTCAAACAAAATCAGAATCAAATTAATACGCAATACAAAAGAGAAATCTGGGAAGTACAAGATCAGTTGACGCAGGTAATACAAGAATTACATATTTCAGAGGACACTTGCGCTCCAACACGGGAGAGGAACTTAGAAATACGGAAAAGTCACAAAATAATAACACAAGCACTTCGGAAATTATGAAAGAAATAGGCAAGGTACACCGAATTTTGAGATGGAACCACCGAAACGATGTAACAATGACCGACATGCAACTCGCCGACATGATGATTTTGACTATAAGATGTTCATTACTACACGTAAATTCAAAACATTTAAGAATTCTGGCAACGAGATTCATGCACAAGCGTGGCTTCATCAATTCTCTCATAGTTTTCCTCTCAACTGGTCACTGCTGCACAGATTAGAATTTATGTGTGCCTACTTGGAGACTGAACGAACTGCAAGAATGCGATCGGTCATTCACGATTGTCGCAGTGAAGGAGAATTTTATCATGCCTTCCTCTCAGCATATTGATCTAAAGCTACACAAGACCGAGTAAAACATAGCATCGTAATGATGAAACATTTCGAACAATCTGAATTTTCCAGTCTTGTCAAATATTTCGAAGACATGTCACATAAGAATCAGTATCTTTCAAACCCAAACAGCCCCTCAGAACTCATCCGCATTTGCTTAATCAAATTACCTGAATATTTACGACAGATTATTTTAGCAGGACCATGCAAAGACGACATTGAAGCTTTTTCAGGAACTCTTACAAGAATTGGAAATTGATACTGATAATCGCGGAACGCGGAAACAGGAACACAACAATTACAGGTCACATCCGCCGCAATTCCGCGATGAAAGTAATAATAACTGGACACGACAAGGCTATTAATCGTGACCAAATCAGACACCACCCATATACCAACCACTGGCAGAGTGATAGTTACAGAGAAAGATCGCATTTCCGTAGTAACGAATATTACAGAGATTACCATAGAAACAGACAATATGGGAACCAAAACAATTATTATCAAGGGAGACAGAATAACGTCAGACGCAACGGTCTAGCGCGCAGTTACGATTCAGGGAGAAATTCTCCACCACTTAACCGACAAGAAAGAAACTACAGGAACTACCGACATGACGACAAACGATATGATCGTATCGACAGACCTGAATTGCAGCAGAACTGGCGGGATTCAAACAGAGCAGGGCCCTCTCGGCGCGCGCCAACAAAAAGTCAGACAATGACTCACACCGCAGGCAGCCGCGTGCGCCGGCTGGCTCAGAGAGAAATAACATAGACGCTAACCTTGAGAAAAATTTGAGCATTCTTTAGCGATGTAACATATACCCCATGATAATTCCATTGAAGCTGTAGCTCTGCGTAGTAGGAAGAGTAAAGGCTTGCACCACATTTCACATGTAAAACAGTTCATTGAAAGATAATCTGTTTTTTAACATAGTCTTTGCCATAAAATTTTTCACTTCACGTTACTAGTATGCTTTGTCAAACTTATAATCTGTTAACATGCAACAATGTTTGAAGTTAAATATCCAATCAAGAACCAAGAGAACTTATTTAAACAGAAATTACGAATGCATTGTTATAGTGATCAGACGACACAGTGTTCTTGTGTGTGTGTACATTCTTGCTTGTTAGTGGCACGATTATGTAACAACCGTAAGGCTCACATACTTAGACCATTTATCAGTACTGCTAATGAGATTTTAATGCAACATTTTGGTTTACTTGAAAATACATTCTGGATTTAAAGTACTTTCTGTGAGATATTAGATGACTCAGTGGTTAGTTTATGTGACACCTACACGATTTTATCACGACGCTACTAATGAGGGATAATTTACAATGTTGCTTTTGCACTGTATCTGTTTTATATCTGCACAGTTTTTCTGTATTATTCTGGAAAGTAAAACATGTTTTAGTAGTAACGTTTGTGGTATAGCTACAATGAGACAGCCTTTTCTGTAGCACAACAATACGTACAGTACAGTACTTACTTCATCACGGCAATAACCTTAATAACTAAGATATCTATACGCAAAGCATTTCACTTTCGTTTATCATGTGGTAAGTACATTGACTTCTGCAGAACTTAGCTTTCGGAGGACAACAGCTATGACACTTCCACAGAGATTGTCTTACAGCAAGACGCACATTTAGCCGGACAGGACACGCATTTGAGTGATTAAGTTTGTACTTAAACCGTTTATTTTTCAACATTTTTGAATTACAAAGAAAGTTTTCCGTGATGCATTCCATTCCATTGCCGTAATCTGTAACACCTGAGGATATAATTACATTAATCCTCAGGGGGGTACATGCTTACTTTGTGTATCTTGTGTTTGGCAAGCACAAGGAGCCTTAGCTAATATGCTTATACAAATTTACACATCGGTACCATATTTCTCTAACACAGAATTACACAGCTATCTGATTATTTAACAGAGAAACATTTTTTTTTTTGCTACGTCAGTGACAGATGCTTACGCAATTACACAGTTGGATAACTTCACACTTATGAAATTGTATTTTGTCTGTACAGTGTGAAATGTTCATATCTTTTCGGAACCATTGTGATACTGTGAGAGCTTTGAATGATGTATTTGGTATGGGATCTTGATTTTTAAAGTACGTTTGAGGTAGATGACACTTTTGACATGAGCAGAGCATTTTTTAGGTTTTGAAATTAGTGGAGGAAGCTAGGACGATTTTGAGAGTTGACTGAGGTGTTATGATCTTATTATTACGATGACTATGTGTATTACACTGTTGCGGTATGTTTACGATCAATGAGCTGATGCTATATGAGTTATTTGATTATGCTACCTATTTCTTATGATTAAATATTGAAGAAGTGTCGACGAATAAGGTTAGGAATAGTGAGTAGTGGTTAGGGACTCTGGTTTGTGAAAAAGGTGGTTGGAAACCATGAATCGTACGTTAAGAGTTATAAAATGTATGTAAATGCGGTAATGTATTACAAGGCCGGCGGCTCTTTTTTGGACACTGTTGTATCAATAGGATTTTGTTTCTACAGATTTGTAACTCGAATTCTTGACCTGTGAAATTTTTTAAATGAGACTGCCACTGTAGCGGAAACTGGTGTCGTAAACATTTCGGTAAGAAAGTTATGTGACCACCTGCACGTAATGCGTCGTGGGCACCCAGCTGCGCGACAGCCACCTGGAAACAAGTCATTAGTGTGTGCCTTTCAGAGGAACAGGAAAAAAATAAAGAGACCATTATTCTCGCTATTGACATTTCTTTGTAGAAAGCGTCCCAAATAAGACACGCTCATTACTTGGAAACATTCTTACATCTGCACACCTGATTATGACAAGTGTCTTTCATCGAGAGTTGAGAGAACTTCTACTCACTTATGAAATGCGACATAGCTATTAAATGATGTTTTTATTTTTTGCTTTGCATAGTTGCTTATTTCATTTGATATCTGTTTTCCAGCTGTGTTACAGCATTGGTTTTATAAAATAAAATTAAATGCATTTGCTAATGTGAAAACTTTCTGTCAACAGATCTGTTAAATAATAATTTTATGATCCACATTCTTCAAAAAAAAGGAGCACTTGGAAAGGAAAGAACAATAAGAAGGGACTAGTAACAGTAAATGCATACATAATTTTCTTTTCAAGTACTTGGTAATTTATTTCATAGAATAAGCTTTTGTGGTGCATCACTTTAATTATATAGGCTTTAAAATGTGAATATACAGTTCCCATATCTGCACTGTTGTCTTTAGTGTAATATTTTTTCTGCTTGAGCTTTGTCATGTTTAGATATAAGTAATTGCATTTGCTGCTGCTGTTTGCCACGCATAGTGCTAATAAATTTCACTTTGTATTACTCTGTTAAGCTAGTTTTACTACTGATATATTTTTCTTGTTGTTGCACATTGGTTCATATTAGTTGCAATGTTGCATTGCTTGGTAATTTAGATTTACTGTAGTTTGCTTTGACAGTTTCCATTTTTTTCATTGCTGTTTGTATTAATTGTTTTGTGCTAGTGCATTGCCTCGTCTCTTTGTTTAGCACCTGGACTCTGTAGGTTTAAGTTAGCTTAAGAGGGGGTAGACTACATAAGAAACTATGATGAATCGTAAGAAAAGCATTGAGAAGCTATAAGAAAATGGTTTGGCAAAAAAGTAGTGTACATAGTGTACAGTGGAGAAAAACTATTTTTGAAAGAGGATGTGAACAGAATACAGAAAGCATGCTTGGATAGGATTTTTTTTTTGGCTGTAGCAAATGTTGAAATAAGAGGGACCATCTATGGAATGAAGTTTGGGTTGGATTGTAGTAACAAATGTTACCCTGAAAACAAACCCTGTCCTTTCCTTTTGTGTTATCCCACTATGTGTTTGTGTACCCTTGTGTATTTATTTTCTTCCTATCTGTGTACTGTTTCATATAATTTTTTCTCTTCTAATACTAAGCTACATTCAGTGTGATGAGGAATACTGTTATCCTCAAATATAATTTGCATTAATAACATGTTATTTACATTGTAAAGATGTTTACACATTATTTATTCTGTTTTGTTCTAATACTCATGTGTGAAGTTGTTGTTTCAGAAGTTATTCTGATCTTTTATGTATTTACTTATGTCATAATTCCTGTACCACTGATGTATTTGTTATTTCGATTCTTTTGTAAAGCCTGTATTACTGCAAATGTTATCTCTACTATTATGTTCTTTAATGATATATTTTGTACCTTTGTTATTGTATTCTTATGTTATAAAACTGTAATTTGACACCAGTTGATCAAATTAAGTAATTTATAAGTTACATTTCACTGCACACGTTTATGTTGGTCATAGTATAAGGACAATATCTGAGAAGTTGGGACTGATAGTGTTTGCACGTGTGTTAATAATTCAGCAAGGGACTGGACAACAGCATTGCTGGTTCTAAGGACATTTCAAACAAATTCTTTGTGAGTGGACAAGTGGTGGTTTATGGACTTGCTATATTGTCCACAAAACTCTTCGATGGTGATTGTGCAACTGCACAGTCGCGACAGTTGGCTGCTAGCCATCTCTACAAGTACTACAGTGGATCTGCACCTTTGATGACTCACCAGTACCACTATTTCTACAAGCACTGCAGTGGGTCTGCACCTCTGGTAGCCCACCAATACCATAATCTCTACCAGGACTACAGTGGGTCTGCTCTGTGATGACCTACCTACCAATAGTCTTCAACTTCGACTAACTCTGCTATTGGTGTGCTCTGATGTGGCCCATTACCTGTCAGCATGTCAAGAGTCAGCACTGTCTTTCCGTTAGAAGGACAACACTACTTCTTCGTGACTGTATGGAAATCCACTACTTCCATGTGCATTTACTTTTACTGCTCAGACATTGAGCAAAAACACTGCTATTTTACTGTGATGAACGCTCAGGACTGTCTTTATGGACTGCGAGAAAATTTTAGCTCTTGACCAACATTGTATCAATAAGAGTGAACATTTGATTTCTTTGTTATTGTAATTATAATTATGAAAAAATGTTTCAACTCGGTATTGGCTAGTGCCCAAAACAATTTGTAAATTTTTTTGTGGGGATCATGAGGGCTATGTAAGTAGGCTGTTTAGGTTTTTTTTTTATTGGTGACGCCACATCGGGCTCTGTATGAAAATCACTGGCTGTGCCGTGTTGAGTCTGTGGCTGGTTTGCGTTGTTGTCTGCCATTGTAGTGTTGGGCAGCGGCAGCTGGATGCTAACAGCGCGTAGCGTTGCGCAGTTGGAGGTGAGCCGCCAGCAGTGGTGGACGTGGGGAGAGAGATGGCGGAGTTTTGAAATTTGTAAGAATGGATGTCATCAACTGATATATATATATATATATATATTATAACTATTAAGGTAAATACATTTGTTTGTTCGCTATTAAAATCTTTCATTTTTTTGGTGAGGTAAGTGATTTGTGAAAGGTATAGGTTAATGTTAGTTAGGGCGTTTTTTTGTAGGGATTATTGAAAGTCAGATTGCGTTGCGCTAAAAATATTGTGTGTCAGTTTAAGAAGAGTCTCGCATAATTTTTCTAAGGGGACGTTTCAAGGTTCAACAGCAATATCGATCTCGGAATGTTAAAATCACAGGCGACAGCTCGTAAAGACATTTCCATTTGCATTGCAGCAACTGCTCGGCCAATATCGTTTTGATTGCGTTTTGTCGTTTTTCGTTAGTAATTTCGTACCATTTTCCTAAAAATGTACATAAATTAATATTGTTTACATAAATTAATTTTGTTTACATAAATAACTAATTACATACACATAAGCGGAAAGCCGCGCGGGATTCGCCGACTGGTCAAGCTGTGGCAGTCCAATGGAAAGATTGAGGTTTGGCGGATGCGTGGAAAACGTCATCTGCCATCATGAGTAGTGGAAACGGTGAAGTAAGCAGGAGTTGGTTTTACGGTATGACGTGTTCTTCGTGGTTAGGTTAGGGCCCTCAAGCTGAACTTAATCAAACGGTAAAAGTGGAAAGGGTAGTAATACGCTTTACAGCGTTGTCGGCTGCATACGGTAGCGGAAAAGCGCGGAGACGATGATTCTTTGTATCATTTCTCCAGTAGCATTACTGGGATAGAACAATAAACATCGCCGAAGAGGTGTGCAATTAACAGACTTGCACGAGGCTATTGAACCACGCGAAATTATTACTTTTGCACCTCTTTGGCAGGCCACTTCCTGTACTCACAATATTTGTAGGCTTAAAGTAACGTACACCGCCACCATTTAGAGAATGGCCTAAGTAAAACTGGTACGGATCAGTCAACATAAGCTAAGGAGGAAACGCATCGTACAGAACTACCTGAAACTAACACGAGCAGTAGTAAATATCACTGAGATGTGAAATATTCAGCAGAACTGTTCGATTAAAACGTTGTGCCGATAAGGTGTGCAAGTGGAAATTAAGGCGTCGTCGTATGAAAACACTAGGCCATCACTATTTTTACGAAGTTTCTGTTCCTCACAAGTTAAGATTTGCAAACCAATTTGCCGATCTAAGATTTCCGAATGATAGGCAGTCACCACCATAGGCTTTTTAAAAGACCTGCTTCGTCCTGCGCGTACGCAGAGCACGCCACATTATGGATGGATAAGTTTTCATCAGCGATTTGAACAGTCATTGCATAACAATATCATTGATGTTTTGTCCCCAAATTCCGGTTCAGAGCTTTTTTTGTGGTTACTGAGTATATGACAATGAGTCCATCACAATGCCTTCACGTAAAACCGTGGTCATGTAGTACTGCACTCTTAGAAATCACTTTCTATTTTGCTTCAACCTTCCATCGGCGAAGAGAATACACAGGTGAGCGATTTCTGTTTGTAATAATCCAGTACTTTTCAGTTATTTGTTTAAAATATTAGCAGTATATTCTTCATGGAAAATTAAACAATGTTCGCTGCAATTTATCTGCCAATTTATTCTCTCTTACCAATCACGCATCTTCATGTATCTTGTGTCCGCCCCGATAGCTAAATGGCCAGCGTGACGGACAGCCGTCCTAAGGGGCCCTAGTTCAATTCCCTACTGAGACAGGGATTTTTTCTGCTCAGGGACTGGGTGTTGTGTTGTCTTCATCATCATTTCATCCCCATCCGGCGCGCAGGTCGCCCACTGTGGCGTCGAAGGTAGTAAGACCTGCACCAAGGACATCGTCTGGCAAAGCATCTGCTACGGTGTTATACACAATTATATCTGCTTTTAAGTACAGTTATAATGTAAAAGCTAATACACGATAGTGAGTACCGCAGAGAGCTAAAGCGTTAAATCTGCAAACCAGCAAGTATTTGTTCCAGGAATTTTTTTTTTACCTTTAAGTATCTGCACAGCCAGTCGAGACTACTTCATATTTAGTTCTTTTGTGCCACAAAAGAAATATACGGTACTTCGTGATGGTAAAAGGCCAGCGATAACGTCAGTATAGGTCTTTTCCAGTAGTAAACGTATCAACTGTCGTAACTATTTAACCAGAATAATGTGCATGGAGTACGTTTGATAGTTCTTGAGACCATTTGGCTGCGGATAATTAAAAAAAACTTTTTTTTTATATCTACCTATGAAAAGTTTTCATTTTTCACAGAATAAAGTTAATCTCAAAGAAGTATTAATGAGAAATTCCGAGAAAGGTTTAAAAAAAAGTTGGGGAAATTAAATATAACGACATAGCGATTCCTGCAACTGATTACACAGCACATCGGAATTCCCTCAGTGCGCAGTTTTTTAACAATGTAAAAATTGCAAGTTGAAAGTACATTTAGTCAGATTTCCTAATTTCGTATCATATATTCTGTCTCAATCTCTGTAGGATATGAACCCGTATTAAAAATGAAATCACAATGTTGTGACAGTCCTGGCAAAGTATCATGCGTTTTAACTGCAGCGCGATGTAGCAAAAGAATAGTGTTTTGTTGTTCGTAATGGTCCACATATACCGGACACAGGTGAGTGTCTTTTCCGAATGCTTGTTGGCAAATAATTCAGATTAACGGCCCAGTGACAAACTACGCTTGTTACGACCGAAATCTACCCCTTGTGAATATAATTTTGACGTGGATACATAAAGCAGAATACATGCGCCCTCGAAAGTGGTCTATTATTCAAACTGCTCGCGGAAGCAATAAGGCATTAACAGCCAACGGATTATAAGTTTACTCTATAGCATTGATAATCGTACCGGGCTGCCCTTATTGGCTTGCGTTAACGATGGTGCCCATACAACTTTGTCACAATGTTATTTCTATACCTGTAAAAAAACAAGAGAAAAACTTTTGCCGCGATCTATTATGCTGACTGAGTCATCAGTCCTCTTGTCGGAAAATAGGAAAAAAGACCTATCGAAAATTACAGAAGTGTTCTTATTGTTAACTTCTCCCTCTCTCAAGTTGCAGATATCTGTTTAATGTTATTTCATCCTCTTAAAATGAGTTATCCGTACATTGTTTCTCGCCAATATCAGAAACACCAAGATCATCGGTCTTTCCCATACATAAACGAAGTTTATGATATCAGTCTAGGTAGTGTGACGGAATTTTTCAGGCTCATTCATTTCCGTTTTTCTTGTTTTCCTTTAACTGACATAATCTGTGTTACTTGGAAAATGTAAATTATCTGTACATAAGTGCTGTACGCTCAATATTCGGTTGTACGAGCGCTACGTGAATAGATATTCATATCCGTGTACAATCATTGGAATTAACGGTTAGAGGAAGATAAATGAATGAAGCGGAGGAAACAGAGGGTCGCATGAGTTTTTATCGACATCGATCAAGTTAAAAATCAGGATTTTACCTACGCAATGAATAACAATAAAAGGTGAGAAAGGAACAAAAGATTTCCAGTGAATAAATTTGTTAAGGTTCTGCGAACTGTTTGTAAAGATATGGGAACCGATGTGCAAGCTGTAATTGGCGGCTACATGTGTTATTTTCCTATTTACAGTGAGGAATCGTTGATTAGTAAATAGTGACTTTGAGAAGGTCCCACCAAGTGTAATTGCTTAATTTGTTCTTTATGTTTAACAATAGATGGGACACTTGTTATTTTATTCTGGGAGTTGTGATCAAACACTGAAAATCGGAGAATGTGATTTAAATCCACCTTAGTATTCCTTCGTATGATCATCCGAATTTATTCCGGTTTTTGGGAAAAGTTATTTGATTCAAGACAATTTGTCGCCATACTGAAGTACAATCAACAGAGTGGTCACACTAACGTAACAAAATCAGTGCAGAATGAGCCTGGAGTGTTATTCGCTCTCTTCACGTCTCACGAGAAAAGAGAGACTTTTTTTGTATGTCTTTGAGCATAGAAAAAAATCTGACAGCAAAAGTAAACAATGTAAACAGTCACGTGAATATAATAGAAATGAAAATAAAGTTCACTACACTTATATATAAGTAGTAACAGAAAAATGCCTCACAAGGGGAGTCGCATTTGATACTTCTTTCTTATTTTCCTGAAACCCAGACGTTTAAAAAGAAACTTAGTTAATTACTACATCTTGTAGCCAACGACACGTTAAAATTTTGGAATAGTTGTAAAGTAATTAGCGACGCTGTAAGACATCATGTCGATGTTTTGTAGTTGAAGATTTATATAGTATGTGTGTCGTGATAGCAGTTTTCCTACCGATGTAAAGAAACATATCGTGAGAACATACAGATGCATTTATAGCAGCAGTTAACATCGATATCCAGAACACCACCAACATCTATTTACACACTTTTGAAAATCCACTCTTCGCAGACACAAGAATATAGTTCTTAACAGAACGGAAGGAACGCCAGGTTGTGGGAAGTGCGTTAGGATCTAAATGTGGCAGCTGCTACAGCACCACGTGGTTCAAATGTGAACCCATCTTCAGATTCCCCGTCATTTCCCTAAGTAGCTGTCCGGATGTTTCTTATCGAAAGACGACAAACAATTTCGTTCCTCATACTGAATTTGTGCTCCGCCTCTAATAACTGGGTCATTTTGTATTGTGGGAAACGTCATGCCTTCTAAAACCAAACAGGTTTAATAATGAGGTCATTTTTTACTATGGTAGATATCATGCCTTTTAAAATAAAAGTGACAAGTACCTTATCTTGTAAGACAAAGCTTTATTAATATGACGACACAAACTCAGGCCTACGAAAAGGATACAGTGCGAAAGCTATCTGTTACAGTCTTCTTTCGTCCTGTGTATCCTACATATATTGATAAGCACTTGCATGTCATTTTTATTCAGTTCTATTATTCTTTCTGAAAAAAAGTGGATGATCTGCCTTCAGCACAGAGATTATTTTTCAATGCAATTTTATGGGAACAAAGTAAATGGGTGTTACTTTGGAACTTCAGGTCACATTTTTAAGGTGACAGAGCTGTCGATTCTTGGCTATCATGCAATCTCATTTCAGTTTATTAGGGTTTGGGGGATACCGTCTACCACTCCATGAGCAAGGACATGACTTTTGCGAAAAAGGTTATGGTTTCAAGTTATCGTGGAAGAACCTAAGCTCAGTTCTCGTTTCATTAGTTAGGAGGTAAAATTTGGTTAGATGGCATTGTTCTTCACTTACGTGTCAGTTTTGTTTTCAAAAGGATAATGTTTCACTACATTAAAACTCAGGTTATAGTACAATGTCAACTCTTAGTTTAATGTTCTTTCAACTTGTCGTCATAGGTTACTGTCCCCTTGTGAACTTTCTGATATCTAATTTCTGTTGTTTTGTGCATTATCTGTCAGTAATAGGGTCATTGGGTCTGCTGCTATTAGCATTACTCTTTCCATAAGGAGTAAAATTTTTCTTGTCGTGCTTTAAGTTTAACTTTCAGTATTTTTTGAGCTTCCGTAACGTGAAATCTTCAGTTTGGTATATACTTTGTTATGAAAGTTACAGAATTAATACATGTTTTTGTACATTCATTTGGTAGACTAAAGTTGAATATGAGAAATGCATTTTTGAAAATAGTATTAAAATTGTGCAATGTCCTTTGACAATTTATTTTCTCCATGAAGTGAGCTTATTTACTTTAGGTGGGTTATATTCACAATGGATTCATTAATTAGATATTTGGTTTTATTTCCAGGATACTGGGGTGAAAAAATTTGGCTTTCCACATATTAGTAGGCTAGTAAATGTTATCACAATTTTCTGCAATCAGGCCATATTAGTAATGAAACCATTATCAGATGAAGTGATACATTTACATTTCATGCTTCTCTACATTGGATTATTGAAACAGAGCAGTTTCTGTAGAGTGTAAATTTGTGAAATCTGGCATGGTGAATCAAATGCAAATCCAAATTTTATGTGCGTTTGGTGGGTAAGTCAGTTTTCAGAACAGTGAGGTTTCCAGTTGGATGTGAATACCTTTGTGAAGGTGAAATGAAAGTAACGTTGAATGACTTGGTAAATTTTTGAATGTTTGTCAGTGATCATCTATGAATTTGTATGAATCCTCAAACTGATTCATTGTGATTATGTAGTGTATTTTATTTTCTTTAAAGATTTTTATCGATAGTTATGTTAAATTTTCCACCTGTGCGATGTGTGTATCAGATAAATTTTGCTTTATGTTTTACTTTACATTCAACTCCGCCATAGCAAGTCCCAAGCCTGGTTGAGAAAGGAAGAGGGTAAGGAGTAACCTCTTTAAGAAAACCTTGGTTCACCTGGCCTTTGTAATATTACCTTGTGAGGATTATGTACTAGTGTTACAGCGAACACTGTAACGATCGACAAGGCAACATGGGACCTACACTCCCTACAGTGACTTAGAGTGAAAGCAGCAACCCTTTCTACTGGGTTTTATTTAACAGTGAGGAAAATTGGAGGTAGAAATTTGTCCTAGTTCCGCTTCTACTTGGGAGAATGTACTCAGACTTAAAATCTAATCATCTAGAGTGGTGGCTGGTTACACATCCCTATAAAAATAAATAAATAAAAAAACACCACTAATAAGTACGTTGAGAACATGCCATATAGTGAGCAAAGAGGACGTCAAGGCCTTTATTAAGGAAAACGAGTTGCTGTTGAAGACATTTTATGTGTAGGTGCTTGGAACATACAAAGACGTTTCAATGCAAAGGAATTAATTTTTACAAAAAACTTGAAACAAACATATATAAACATTGCTGTAATAGCGGAATCAAAGAAGAATCTTACAGGAACCAAACATTTAAAAAAATGGACAGTAATAAAAAGTGGACTCGAAGAAACGCAACGAGCAGTGAGTGAAGCAATCTCAGAAACGCAAAATGGAGAAGAAAGATTTTTCTGACTTTGTCTTCGAAAAAATAGTAATTAGCATTTTCAGAATTGATAGAGGATATTTATGTGTCATAAGACTATATGCAGCTGAAGAAGGCAAAAATGAAGATTCTGAAATATTATATGAAAATCTACAGAAGCAAGTAAATAAATATCATCAAACTGATCATTTGTTACTATTGCAAGGCTTAAATACAAGAACTGGAAAGTTGCCAACAGCGGATAATGTGCGAATATTTGGTGCAATAACTTTAAATGAAAGTTGGACAACATTAAGAGATTTTCCTAGGTTTAATCAGCTAAAATTTACAAACAAATTCTACAGGAAGAAAGACATAAGTAAACACACATGGAACACATGATATTCACGCTCAGAAATTATCTATGGAACATACAAAAAAAATCTCTAAGACTCGAGAATTTCATGTATTTAGAGGTAATTGTCGTAGTGGCCTTTATTAGTGGGAGACCCATTACAACTGACATGCAAGATGGGTTGCCGACCGCCATCCCGGAGTTTGGAGAGAAAAATCTCAAGCAGAGTGAAACAATAGCAGACATTCCAAATAAACACGGAACTACTTCGCCTGACAACATGTCACAACGTTCCACCAGTCGGAAATAATATAACACATGTAGCACTCAGCCTACCTGGCTTTATAAGCATGCCTAGACCGTCAGACAGGTATTCTTCTAATAATTTCCGGGTATGCAGCCGGATCCCGTCGACATTCTGCCACGATATTTCGGCCCAGAGACGTCCGGCCATCATCAGGTGAGTACACAACTACTGAAGAGCCCAGGTGCAGTCGCGGTATGTATACCGATTCTCGCGCACGTGTTGACATGCGCGGCATAGTCGAGTTGTACGTGCTGCCCTCGGTGGTGAAAGTAAAAGATCATCTAGTCATTGAGTATCGAATGACGCTGTCTATTCCGCTGTGAATGTATAATTTTAATAACAGGATTCCAAGTTTTATCCAGTTGAGAGCCGTTGTCACGATTTATAAGATTATCGGCAAGACGTATTTCCACTGATTCCTTGATTACGGAATCCCAAAATCCGGAAACCGGAGCTAAAATTTTTGTTCCATTGTATTCCATTGAATGTCCCAATGAAATACAGTGCTCTGCTACTGCCGATTTTGACGGTTGCAGCAGACGGGTGTATTTTTCATGTTCTGTACATCGTTCATGGACAGTTCTTGTCGTCTGGCCAATATATGCAGAGCCACATTCACAGGGAATTTTGTAGACGCCTGCTTTCTTCAGTTGTAAATCGTCTTTAACGGATCCAACCAGGGCCCGGTTCTTTGCTGGTGGACGGAAGATAACCTTGATTTTATTCTTCTTCAGTAGTCGGCCTATTTTTGACGACACATTCCCAGCGTATGGAAGAAACGCAGTTGATTTAAAGTCGCCATCAGCGTCCTCAGTGCGCTGCTTCTTGTTATGACAGTTGCGCATGGCCTTTCTTATTTGGCGTGAAGTGTAGCCATTCTCTTTAAAAACCTTCTCCAAGTGTTCTAATTCTGCGTGGAGGTTTTCATCGTCCGATATTACATGCGCTCGATGTATTAAGGTACTGAGAACACCGGCTGTTTGTGCTGGGTGGTGGCAGCTTGACGCCTGGAGATACAGATCTGTGTGAGTCGGTTTCCTGTACACAGAATGTCCTAATGACCCATCATTTTTACGGCATACTAGCACGTCTAGAAATGGTAAAGTGCCATCTTTTTCAATCTCCATCGTGAATTTGATGTTCTCATGTAAAGAGTTTAAATGATGAAGGAATTTCTCCAGTTCCTGTCTGCCATGAGGCCATACAACAAAAGTATCATCTACGTACCGCCAGAAGACCGTAGGCTTTAAGACAGCAGACTCAAGTGCTTTCTCCTCAAAGTCCTCCATAAACAGATTAGCTACCACAGGGGACAAAGGGCTCCCCATGGCGACGCCGTCTGTTTGTTCAAAGAATTCGTCATTGAATAGCAAGTACGTTGAGGAGAGTATATGTTCAAACAAGGCCGTCATTTCTGCACTGAATAAGTTACCAATAAGATGTAACGATTCCATTAAAGGCACTTTGGTAAACAGTGAGACCACATCAAAGCTGACTAATAAATCCGAGCTGCTAAGCTTAACTTCCTTCAAGCGACTGACAAAATCCTCGGAATTACGTATATGGTGGCAACACTTACCCACATACGGCTTTAGTAGTGAGGCCAGATATTTTGCTGTAGAATAGGTGGCAGCACCAATATTACTCACTATTAATCGTAGTGGGGCACCATCCTTGTGTATCTTGGGAAGACCGTAGAGTCTTGGTGGTACTGCATTGTGTGGTCTCAATCTCTTGATAATTTGTTCAGGTAGAGAACAGTCGTTCAAAAGGGTAGCAGTTTTCCTTGATATTCGGCTTGTTGGGTCCTTTTCAGTTCTGCGGTACGTGGAATCATTTAGCTGACAATATATCTTCTCGTTGTAGGCTTCCCTTGTCAGAAGAACTGTGGCGTTACCCTTATCCGCAGGCAGTACGACTGTGCTAGTATCTTCTCTGAGGCTGCGGAGAGCAGCTCTTTCAGCTGGCGAGATGTTACTCCGTTGTGGCGCACATTTCAGCAACGTTCGGCAAGATTGACGTCGAATTTCGTCTGCATTATCCGCAGGGAGACGTCTAATGGCTTCCTCAATGGAACTGATGAAATCCGATAAAGGCAGTGAAACAGTAGGGGCGAAGTTTAAACCTTTCGCAAGCACTGACATCGTCGCATCGTCAAATGATTTCTCCGTAAGGTTCACCACGGATCGTCCAGAGATAGCTTCTTGCGGCTTTCTTGTTACGAGTTGGCTAAACTTCGCACTTTGCCTGTTCGTACTGTTCCTGTGAGCCCAGTCTGCCTTGGCTCAGGATACACCGTCAATCCAGTCGCAGCTAAGGGAAGAACATCTTGCTGCAATCTTCAGATGTAAATAATATAAATTCCTGGCAACAGTGTCTAACTCACGACGCGTATAACGGATTCGTTCTCTTAATAAAGCCAGACTCGCCTTGCGTTTTATATTGTTGGCGGCCACACTATTAATAAAAAGAACAACTCTGGCGAAAGTTGGAATCAAGTTATTGTTTCTACATTTCAGTAAAAAATTTAGTGAACACAGCAACCTGGCTCTTTTCTCACGTAATTTATAAAGTACGTGGGTATCCTGAACCATCTCCTCCCCGTAAAGGTATTTGATGTGACTTCTGAAATTTTCCCGGCGTATTTGTTCTTCTAATAATTTCCGGGTATGCAGCCGGATCCCGTCGACATTCTGCCACGATATTTCGGCCCAGAGACGTCCGGCCATCATCAGGTGAGTACAAAACTACTGAAGAGCCCAGGTGCAGTCGCGGTATTTATACCGATTCTCGCGCACGTGTTGACATGCGCGGCATAGCCGAGTTGTACGTGCTGCCTCGGTGGTGAAAGTTAAAGGTCATCTAGTCATTGAGTATCGAATGACGCTGTCTATTCCGCTGTGAATGTATAATTTTAATAACAGGATTCCAAGTTTTATCCAGTTGAAAGCCGTTGTCACGATTTATAAGATTATCGGCAAGACGTATTTCCACTGATTCCTTGATTACGGAATCCCAAAATCCGGAAACCGGAGCTAAAATTTTTGTTCCATTGTATTCCATTGAATGTCCCAATGAAATACAGTGCTCTGCTACTGCCGATTTTGACGGTTGCCGCAGACGGGTGTATCTTTCATGTTCTGTACATCGTTCATGGACAGTTCTTGTCGTCTGGCCAATATATGCAGAGCCACATTCACAGGGAATTTTGTAGACGCCTGCTTTCTTCAGTTGTAAATCGTCTTTAACGGATGCTTGCGAAAGGTTTAAACTTCGCCCCTACACCTGTTTCACTGCCTTTAACGGATTTCATCAGTTCCATTGAGGAAGCCATTAGACGTCTCCCTGCGGATAATGCAGACGAAATTCGACGTCAATCTTGCCGAACGTTGCTGAAATGTGCGCCACAACGGAGTAACATCTCGCCAGCTGAAAGTGCTGCTCTCCGCAGCCTCAGAGAAGATACTAGCACAGTCGTACTGCCTGCGGATAAGGGTAACGCCACAGTTCTTCTGACAAGGGAAGCCTACAACGAGAAGATATATTGTCAGCTAAATGATTCCACGTACCGCAGAATTGAAAAGGACCCAACAAGCCGAATATCAAGGAAAACTGCTACCCTTTTGAACGACTGTTCTCTACCTGAACAAATTATCAAGAGATTGAGACCACACAATGCAGTACCACCAAGACTCTACGGTCTTCCCAAGATACACAAGGATGGTGCCCCACTACGATTAATAGTGAGTAATATTGGTGCTGCCACCTATTCTACAGCAAAATATCTGGCCTCACTACTAAAGCCGTATGTGGGTAAGTGTTGCCACCATATACGTAATTCCGTGGATTTTGTCAGTCGCTTGAAGGAAGTTAAGCTTAGCAGCTCGGATTTATTAGTCAGCTTTGATGTGGTCTCACTGTTTACCAAAGTGCCTTTAATGGAATCGTTACATCTTATTGGTAACTTATTCAGTGCAGAAATGACGGCCTTGTTTGAACATATACTCTCCTCAACGTACTTGCTATTCAATGACGAATTCTTTGAACAAACAGACGGCGTCGCCATGGGAAGCCCTTTGTCCCCTGTGGTAGCTAATCTGTTTATGGAGGACTTTGAGGAGAAAGCACTTGAGTCTGCTGTCTTAAAGCCTACGGTCTTCTGGCGGTACGTAGATGATACTTTTGTTGTATGGCCTCATGGCAGACAGGAACTGGAGAAATTCCTTCATCATTTAAACTCTTTACATGAGAACATCAAATTCACGATGGAGATTGAAAAAGATGGCACTTTACCATTTCTAGACGTGCTAGTACGCCGTAAAAATGATGGGTCATTAGGACATTCTGTGTACAGGAAACCGACTCACACAGATCTGTATCTCCAGGCGTCAAGCTGCCACCACCCAGCACAAACAGCCGGTGTTCTCAGTACCTTAATACATCGAGCGCATGTAATATCGGACGATGAAAACCTCCACGCAGAATTAGAACACTTGGAGAAGGTTTTTAAAGAGAATGGCTACACTTCACGCCAAATAAGAAAGGCCATGCGCAACTGTCATAACAAGAAGCAGCGCACTGAGGACGCTGATGGCGACTTTAAATCAACTGCGTTTCTTCCATACGCTGGGAATGTGTCGTCAAAAATAGGCCGACTACTGAAGAAGAATAAAATCAAGGTTATCTTCCGTCCACCAGCAAAGAACCGGGCCCTGGTTGGATCCGTTAAAGACGATTTACAACTGAAGAAAGCAGGCGTCTACAAAATTCCCTGTGAATGTGGCTCTGCATATATTGGCCAGACGACAAGAACTGTCCATGAACGATGTACAGAACATGAAAGATACACCCGTCTGCGGCAACCGTCAAAATCGGCAGTAGCAGAGCACTGTATTTCATTGGGACATTCAATGGAATACAATGGAACAAAAATTTTAGCTCCGGTTTCCGGATTTTGGGATTCCGTAATCAAGGAATCAGTGGAAATACGTCTTGCCGATAATCTTATAAATCGTGACAACGGCTTTCAACTGGATAAAACTTGGAATCCTGTTATTAAAATTATACATTCACAGCGGAATAGACAGCGTCATTCGATACTCAATGACTAGATGATCTTTTACTTTCACCACCGAGGGCAGCACGTACAACTCGGCTATGCCGCGCATGTCAACACGTGCGCGAGAATCGGTATAAATACCGCGACTGCACCTGGTCTCTTCAGTAGTTGTGTACTCACCTGATGATGGCCGGACGTCTCTGGGCCGAAATATCGTGGCAGAATGTCGACGAGATCCGGCTGCATACCCGGAAATTATTAGAAGAACAAATACGCCGGGAAAATTTCAGAAGACCGGTATTGTTTAGCAAACCGCTAGGAACAGTTTCGGCCAGTACTTATAGAGGCCCTAGCATTGCATTCACATGCGGTAGCATTGCAGTAGCACGTATTTTGTATTGCGTAGATTTTGGTCAATATTTTCTTCCACCATATTGTTTCCTCATCTGGTTTGCCAACACGAGAGTTGAGGGGTTTTCAGGTTTTCTTGTGTTTAAAACTTAATGTATCCCAAGAATACGTTTTTCTTTAATTAGAATAGAGTGTGTTCACATTGACTGTTATTTATTTCCTTCCGACCGCAGGACACTAGAGTAATGATGGAGGCCCTCTTCCTACTGAATTTATATATTGGATTATTGAAAGATGGAGCATACAAAACAATGTAAAGAAAACCCAGATCCAAAACATGAAATATAACGTTCATATTTTGCAGAAAGGAACCACAACGAAATCATACCAACAAAGATTTACACATGGTTTACAAATGGCTGAGAGTAAAGACATATTTGAAGAAGATGGGAAAGATTAAAATCAGCAATATTGAAAGTACCAAATGAAATACTAAGAAAACGAAGTATCAAAACGGAAAAGCGATCAGAAAATGTGAATATATCAATAGCCAACAATACAACAGAAATACAGGAATATCCAAGAATACTGAATAAAAAGCAAATCCTAATAATGTGTTCTTACAAAATCAAAAAGATGAAGGCTGGTAAATAAGAAAACAGAAAAGAAATGTGAACTTTCAGCATGCTGGATTAATTGCACTTCCGCAATCACTAGAACGAAAAACATTCAAAAGTCGCAAAATTCATTTCTTTTATTTTAGAAATGGTATTTTCAACAAAAAAGAGCATGTCAAAAATATGTATGTATTATGAGGTGCAAGTGAACAATTACAGTAATGCAGATAAAATATCATTTCGACTATCTGCCATGATGATTTGAAAAACCGTCCGATCCCAAAACTTGTCATCATGTAAATAAGAAAAGTTAAATTTGCAGCTTTGGTGTTTCACTGTGCTGAGAAAAACAGTAAAAGAAATAATTTGATAAAAATGTACCATAGTGATTCATGGGAAAGTTAATATTTTACATGATGACAATATACCATAGATGACACAATATAGCATTAAAATTTCTGATACATATGAATAAAACGGAGAAAGGTCCAGCAAATCTTAATATAATAACAGAAAATTATTGGATACACCATTACAGAAATTTATATTATAATGAGAAGCTGCTAGCCTAGATGTCATAAATGCTGCATTAACAAAATATTGAGAAAACTCCAGGTTGGAATATCAACAGTGTAGGAATAGATAGACTGCTACTTAGTGTAAAGATGACACCTTAAGTTGGATACAGGTAAAATTAACAGACATCCATACATAACCTTGTGGCCACAGATTCTTCAGAAATAGAAAGAAAAACACAAACCATTCATTGACAGGACTGAGGGGACGTGACTGTTGAGCGGAGGGTGTGGTGACATTATGTTATGTTACTCTGCGTTGAGACTGGGGGACAGAATGTGTTGTAAGGAGAACTCCCGTCTGTACATTTCAGAAAAGCCGGTGGTGGAGGGAAGGATCAAGACTGTTCGGTTATTGAACCAGCCACTCATACTAAGAATGTTACACACACATGACTGTTGTGCCACAGGGTGGTCTGCTTTACTCGAGGCCACAGTTTGGCGACGACTCTTTATCCAGGTGGACATCTGGTTGGTAGCCATACCAGTACAAAAAGCAGTGCAATGATTGCAACGAAGCTGGTATATGACATGCCTGCATTCACGGGTGGCTCTGCCCCTTGTGGTAAATGATAAATTTCTGAAAGGAGTGGAATGGGAAATGATGGGTGTATGGTTTGGGCAGAATTTGCACTTCGATCTTTCACAGGGTGTGGATCCTTGTGGGAAAGGATTGGGATTGGGAGTGGCATAGAGATGGACTAAGACACCTCTCCTCTCTCCCTCGCCCACCTCCTGCTTTCCCTACCTCCTCCAGATTCCTACTTCCATTCCATGTCCGAGCTGCTGGAGTTGGCTGTCATGTGTGCATTAGGTGTGCTTATTTGTTTGAAGGAATGGTGTGTGTTTGTTTTTTTTTCTGACGAAGTCCGTGGCAGAAAGCTTATGTATAAATGTGTTTTAATTGTGCCTGTCTGCAACTTAACATATCATCTTTACAGTAAGTAGCAATCTGTGGCTTCCTGCATTGACAAATATGGAGCAATCATTTCAAACTATTGCTTCCTTCATTATTTAAATATGTACTGACAAAACTGTTCGATATTTGAAGAATGTAACATAGCTAAAGTTATTTCTTTTTTAGCTCTTGGATTCATGAGAGGCTGGACTTGAAAAATTGCGCAAGAGATGTTTATACAACCTCTACCTTATAATAAATACAAAATGCTAATATTAAAGGAACATTATCATATTTTGAAAGGGTGGTGACATCGATTGAATAAGAAAACATTTTTATGATATTGTGACCTTAGCGTAGTATAATATTATAAATTTCATTAGCGTTCCCATGAGTTTGGAAAACTAACTCTAATTTTACCTACCCCCCCAAGCGACGATTTTCTGATTGAAAATAGCAATCCTCACCGATAATTTGTTCCCTTCATAAATTTTTTGTGCATCTGCAGAAATTTTAGCCAGTTTCTCTGTCTAGCATACGTGGACACATAAACGACCTTCTCTTTACTTGTGTTCCAGTTTCAGCAATCTTCATCTTTTGGCAAACCATGCTATGGCTCGCAGAACTTTCCTTTCAAGGTGTGGGTTGTTGATTCTCCTCCCAATTTCTGAAAAATTCTCCTTTCATCATATTTTCACCCCATATACGGTGAATGCTGCTGTTTGCTATTACATCTTCTTGATGGTCCCTTTCTAAAGAATGTAAGTGTCTTCTACTCAAGAGAATCGACTCGTGATTTACATTCATTATAGAACAAATATTTTTCTCACTTGTTTTTACGTGTTTGAGCTACAGTAGCGCAGTAGTGCAGAGACCTCAACACATTTCACACTTTTGTTGTCTCTTTCCGCATTACATGCTATTGTAAAATTGGTTTTCAAACCTAAATAATTATGGTAAAACTTCTTATGACATGGAAACCTTTAGTTCTAGTGGAATTTCCTTTTTGTCTTGTTACACTACCTCTTACTGTAGTTGGAGGAACGTCCTTGGTGTTGTGTAGTTCCATTCTGATTGATGGTATTGATTTGCTCTGTTGAGTTCCATCATGGCTGGTAAGGAAATCACCATGTCTGTATTCTGTACTATCTAACTCTTCACTGTTTGTTTCGTATAGGACATGCATTATACTTAATCAAAGAGAGCTGCATATAGAAGCCACTCAATAATAGTTGACTGAAAATTTCAGTCACTTCTGCTAACTACAGATGATTTTCTTATGTCTCTCACAGGTAGTGTGGTATTCATAGTCTAAATAAAACATAAAGGTATGTTACGTAATTGTTTCGTTAATGACACCAAACTTATATTCATGTGAAGTGTTTTGCCAATGAGAAATACACTTTCATCCATAAGAGTACTCCTTAACTACTTTTACGCTATTTCTGACCTCGCTGCAAAGAGTATAGCTGTCTGGAATGGACAGTTATCACTAACTTGCTATTTGAACACGCCATAAATATCAATGAAAGGGACTTGTTTGTTAATGGGTCTAAAACATAATTGTCATGTGTTAAACACATATGACAACGAAAGTCACAAATAAAGTATATAAGTTGAGGGGCAAGCAATAACTCTTTTTTCCAAAGATAGTCAACTATATTTCCTAAAATTACACAGAACATCAAGTGAAGTAAACTAATTTTTAGATATTTTATTGAGATAATGGGAAGTTCTGGGTCCAATAGACCCCAGTTATGCGTCAAAGTGTTATAAAAGGCAACAGGAAAGACACAAGAAATTATGGGGGGATAAGTCAATTAAATGCAGGATCATAAAGTCAGGGAAAATTCTTAATCAAAGATTAAAAAGTATATCATGCAATAATCTGGGAAAAACAGTCAGACTTCGGAGAGGGATGTTCGTTTAACGATAATATATTTATAACAAGACATGTTATTGAGGAATTTAGGAATCTTGCTTAAAAATGCATCTAGCATTTATAGATTACGAAAGTCCTTGATAAGGTAAAAAGATCCCTTTCGTGGAAATGATTGGAAAGAGAAGTTTACCTGAACACCTTGTTAATACCGTAAGAAGTCAACATGTAAATATAAAAATCGTTGTGAGCTGAGTTCCAAAACGACAGATAAAATTTGTATGAATCAGGATATTTGACAGGGGTGTAGTCCATTAACCACTTCATTCTCCAGCACTTGAAAAGGCAGCTACAGTGATATAGCATTTGTTTATGTTGACGTTAAGCCCTTTCTTAGAAAGCTCGAGAAACGTCCTTGGTACTGGAGCACGAGAGCCGGAATCGGCATTAGCGCCAAGCAGAGCTCTCGGTACGCTGCAGAATGTCAGTACACTTGCCGGTTTGTTTTTCGGCGCTGCAGGCCGCTCAAGTCTGTTTCAGCATGTACAACAATGAGGAGAGGTGGGATATTCTACTTTTATATGGTGAATGGTAGAAGAAATGCCGTAAAAATACACTGAAGGATGGGTCTGTCTATATCCAACGCGCCAGGCAATTGATGGAATTATTAAGATAATGCGGACAGGCTGCTTGTACATCAAAAAGAGGACAAGAAATACGACTGCAAATGCTAGAGAACACGATGAAGCTTTTCTGGCTACGACCCTAATGAATCTGCACAGTGGTACGAGACATATTGCCAAGGTAAGTGGAATCAGCCAGATGATTGTCATTCGCATCCTGAATCGGCAGAATGTCCATCCCTGTCATCTGCCACTATCTCAGGCTCTCGAAGGCCGTGATTTGGAGAGTCATTTGGACTTTATTCGATTTTCCCTTCAGCAAATGAGAGACGACCCTACGCGTTTCCAGCGTATGCTCTTTTCAGATGAGGCATCGTTTACTAATCGCGCTAATGTAGTTTTGCATAACATGCACTACTGGACAGCCGAAAACCGACACTGTCTTCGTCAGGTACAACATCAACGGCCATGGATCGTAAAAGTAAGGCGCGGTTTCACAGGGAATTACGTTGTGCGACCTTACTTCATCTCAGGATTTCTAAATGTAGATTCGTTCTCTCACTTTCTGACTAACATTCTGCCAGTTCTTTTAGAAGAGGTATCACTCGATATTCGACAGTGTATGCTACTGCAACACGACGGTTGTCCAGTTCACTCGCCCCACGTTGCAACGCACATATTGAATGAGAACTGTTCTGGTTGTAGGATAGGATGAAATTCTCTTGCCAAATGGCCTGCAAGGTCCCCGACTTGACTCCTCTTGACTTCTATGACGAAGCCTCGCCTACGCCTGACGATGTGTCGTCCAATCGCCAATGCATTCTCTACCATACCATCTACTGCAATTACATCAGTTTATCGTGCTATCGAACTGCGTTTACAAATGTGCCTTTCTTTGCATGGTCGACAGTTTGAAAACACACTTAAATAAAGGATTCAGTTATGATTTTGGAGGATAAAATTTATTTTATGTGATTTAGGTGGTTACCTAATCATTGTTCGTAAACTATTTATTTCATTAACATGTGAACGATACTGCACTGTAGTGTCAAATGAGTAGAAGCGTGTATTGAACGTAGCTAGTAACAGTCCCATTACTCGCTTCCATTCAAAAAGAGACAACTTTTCGTTAAGAAAAATATTTATTTTGCGGTGTACAGGTGGTTACAAAATTATGTTTAATTAAATGTTTACTTGCACAAATGTATCATATATGATAAAATTTAGAGCAGCGTAGGTAGAGACAGTTGTCAGACAGAATGTGTTTAACCTCTAAGAACAACACAGCCACCTACAGGAACCAGCATACCATTAAAATCTCTGTTCCATGCTGAAGACAACATAATTACACAATAAACATGAAGTTGTTTACGAAGAAGAGTATATAGATTGAGCCAAAAGGTGAAAGATTCCAACTTAACTATGGCTTTAATTAAGAGCAAGACAATTGCTTTCAAAGGAAAGAAGCCGCTCAAATCTAAAATAATAATAAATGAGAAAATTTTTGAACAAATATCAGAATTAAATTATTCAGGATATGGCATTAGTTTAACTATGACAAGGACTTTGAGAAAGAAGTTAATAATAAATATGAAGCTACCTGCAGAAAAATCGATGAACTTTTTAGAAAAAAAAAGGCTATACCTACTCTTGTGTATGGTTCCGAAACCTGGAAAGTAATAGAAAAGTAAAAGTATACAGGCAGAAGAAGTGAAGTATATACGTAAGTGGCTCTAATAAGATGAACAGAATAGAGAATATCAGATTTAAAATCCTTTTCAGTAAATGTAAAGCCGGCTGGAGTGGCCGTGCGGTTCTAGGCGCTATAGTCTGGAACCGAGCGACCGCTACGGTCGCAGGTTCGAATCCTGCCTCGGGCATGGATGTGTGTGATGTCCATAGGTTAGTTAGGTTTCATTAGTTCTAAGATCTAGGCGACTGATGACCTCCGAAGTTAAGTCGCATAGTGCTCAGAGCCATTTGAACCAGTTAATGTCAAGATGAAGAGAACAGAATGAAATGGAAGGATCATTTTATAGAATGGTAGAACACAGATAGCCAAAGAAAGGTAATGAATTATTGGCCGACTGGAAAGAAAGAAAGAGAGGGGTTCCCTGTTGACAACACAATCATAAATCGCTTCTTTAAATGGTTTAAATGGCTCTGAGCACTATGGGACTTAACATCTGAGGTCACCAGGCCCCCAGAACTTAGAAGTACTTAAACCTAACTAACCTAAGGACATCACACACATACGTGTCCGAGGCAGGATTCGAACCTGTGACCATAGCAGTCGCGCGGTTCCAGACTGAAGCCCCTAGAACCGCTCGGCCATTGCGGCCGGCATCGGTTCTTTACATTTCATTTTGTGCTACCACAGAACTCGTAAGAGACTCATGGATGGACACTAGATACCGAAACAGGTGACCACAACAACCAATCCTCGGCAGGAGATGATAACGATGATAATTGGCAATACGTGATGTAGTTTAAGCTATTAACGAGACTGTTGCGTAGGAATCTACGGTGGATGTTAAAGTTGTGTATAGCTTTTCTCTGTTACTTGGACTAAGGAGATACTGCTGTGAAAGTAGTGCACATTACTGTGTAGAATCTACGTCTGACAATTTCAGTTTTAATTAAATTGAACTGTTTCTGTACTAATCATTATTCTCGTGGTTATACAGTGTCTATGCAAGCAAAAGTTGGTCTGACTCTGATGGAAGTTCTTATTTCGCTTCTTATAGATTAGTGCAACAGTTGTTGCTCGGGGACACTAGATTGGCAGAGGAAATTTTCAGAGTTAGGATCACATAATTCGGAGTCAGAAGAATTGATAGTAGTGTACAGAATGTGACTGACCCCCATCTAGGTCTGTTAGTTGACTACAGTAAGCCAAGTATAATCAGTTTCGCATTTTACCGTGAAATTGAATTTCATGGCACGATTGTCTTCATACCTGCCCACTGGGTATGGTATCGACGCTCTAGTTCTCATTGACAGACAGATGGTGCGGTTGGCGGCGTTTGAATCACAACTGTGCAGCTTCGAGCTTAGGTGTGGCTGCGGTAAATAAAATAGGTTATCTGCACTGGGTAGTAACGGCCTCATCTGGAGGGAAGATCTGTCACAGTTGGAAAGGTGGGTGCCTGCGGCTTGTGACTGTAGCCAGGAACTGGCACAACGGCTGAGGTTGTCCGTATCGGCAGGCTGAGCATAGATGTCATAGACAGTAGTCAGAAATATGCGGCGTCTACAACTTTAGTCACTGCCGAAAGCCACAGTGACTGACAACGGATAAGTCATAAGGCGGTGCTAGTCATGCTATGGAGCACTTTCCGGAGTTGTTTTGTGTGTACCATGATGTCTTGAAGTCGTCGACGTGTCCACAGTTGGAGCAAACTAGAGAAATGGTCGACAGCAATTGAGATGGAAGTTCCTTCCAGCAACGTGCTGATGCGTAGAGCAGAGCAGCCTGTAGTCATAACACTAAATGGCGTGGCCTAGCTGTTGATGACATCGCCTACCTGGAAACCAGTCGATAGAAAGTGCAAAAACCATAGTCAGAGTTAGGGAATGGTCGTAGTGTACGACTGTGCTTGGTTGTCTACAGTGATTGGCTGGCGGCAGACCAATGTCAAGCGTATGTTATTGTATAGGAAACCCTGAGCACAATGAAGGAAGTCAGCTAACGGTGTGTGTATGTTTAAGAGCGACGCATTTACTACAAGAAATAACACTTCACTGCGCAGCTTTGAGGTTGTGAGAGTGTGTGCTTTGTATTGTGCTTTATTTTCACACTGAGGTTATGTTCCGTCGTGAATATGAGAAACTTGTCTATTGTGTTTTGAATCACGTATTCAAATATTGTACACTTGACAGCAAAAAACGTGGGCCACTGCTGAATGCAGGCAATGTAACGTAGCTGTGTCCCACGTCCTCTAAACGCTGAAAACCTGTGGGGTACAGTCATTTGACAATAGACTGTGGTTACCACACGAGGCCACTAGAAAACACTGCACACTTACGTAGGCAGTCCAGATGTTAGATAAGATGGCGACTCAACAAATATTAGAACACTCGTTATTAGAGATGAGACAGTCCCGAATGCTTCTAAATTAAATTTCATAACAGTAAGTGACTCTTCAGAAGTCTTATCACAACTATTAAACTATATGGTGAGCATTTGTTCGTGATCCAAATTTGAACCCACGGTTAACCAAACAAAGCTTGCGTGTCGGATAGAGACTCAACTAGGCATAAACAGACGTAAAATATCGGAGTTTTCACCAATATCAGTTTACAAGGCCGAATGTTCGGACCTGGAAATAAATAACGATTTGTTTAGCATTGCACCAGGAATCCCACGAAGGTTATATTGCCCTGACAAGTAATCACGAAAGGTATGTAATAAAGCGCAACGCTAAGTGTGAAATGCCATGAGGTAAAGTTGTGATGATGGAGGGGACGAGGACCCAGGCCTACATCAATTGCTGAGCTAAGCAGAATCTGTTATCAGTTGTTAAGTATGTTCACCAATAGCGTGTTATCGGAACCTTAATCGACAACCAAATAATTTTCTCCTGGCGAAGATTATATAACCCAGATCCTTTCATAATTGTCTTAGAGCTATGAATAGACATGAAATATTTAGTTTATTCTCGTCAGTGGTGAGATGTGTGCATGTTCGGCTAGAGGTGACACAACGAATAGATCTGCACCGCCTGGGACTCAAACCCCATGCATATCATCGTTGCTGATTCCAAACGCTGAGGTGTCAACTATCAATTTCCCTTTCACTACTAGTTAGATCCAGTCATTCGTAGAGACCTGGACGAGTTTGGCATTGTGTGAAAACAACGACATGATGGGACAATATCATCTCGAAGAGTTCAAATCCGGAGAATATTTAGAACAGGAGCGCGAATCCCAGTCCAGTGCCAATAGTTTCAAAATCTCAAATTCACTATGATCTTATATGACGATTGGTTTGGTAACTAAAATAACATTACTAGTGTAAGAAAGTTTACTAGAGAGGTTTCTGTAGGCAGCTACTTCTGCCTCTGACAACCGAACCTAATCCAACTCTTCTCCAGTCCGTAAGGTATGGATATATTTAAAGTCTATCTGGAACCACGGAACGATTCTGCGTTCTTTACTTTGCGTTACTGGAGGTGAAGAGGTTACGTTTGCGGTTGTTAAAAACTGATACCCTTGGCGAAATCAACCCACACCTTAGCCATTACAAGCTAGCCTCAGACCAACCAACAACCGAATTTTAAATATATTAACACCATATTTTTGTCACAATGGGATACACAGCACACAGTACAAGAAGTGTTCACTTCCACCTGAGCTGTTATTGTGAGTAATCTATCCGTGGCCTATTAGTCAGATTCATGCAGTGCGAGCACAAATCCTTGTCGTAAAATCCATTCTTTTCCGTTCGTTTTGAGGCCACCTGTCTGACGGAAGGTCAGAGACAGTTTCGCTCATTTTTCTACCCAGACTCTAATAGACCAATCTTGCAAGAAAATGTTTGAGAAAGGGTTTGTGAGTGTCTGTCGTACGACCTGTTTCAGTACCATCAGCCAGAGGCTGCTTGATACAGACAGGCGTCAGCCCAAGTGATCACGGCACATACGACATAGAGCCTATGATCTACAGCGGAGTTTTCTGCGCTTGAATTAGCAAATATAAAATTATGCAATTTTATGTATGATATGATACTGTGTTTCAGCATGCTCGGTGCTAATTTTGTATGGCATGTTACTATAGGCATATTTAACTATGGTCTTACTTTGTTCGATTTTATAGTATAACTCGGGCCATGACAACATGGAGAGTTATAATTTTTGTCGTTATAAGGAGCATCGTCTTTGGATTAGAAAATGGGGTCTAAGACGGAGTAAACTATAACATTTGTGACATTGCGTTCTGTTAGTGTTTGATGAAAGAGTGAAAGCAATGGTGACAATTTGAAAAATCTGTGCCCTGTATGGAGTGAGTGCAATCGTTAAAGTTAAGTTGTGTCGTTTCAAGTATGATCGTTTTGCGAAAAATTGGTCACCACTTCCAGGAAGACAGGCAAGCATTGATGAAGGATGTTTCTGCGATTTACTGTTATGGACAACTACAGTGTATACAATAATAGGCGAGTGTGATGACAAACTAACCATCGCCCGAGACTTCCTTCGGTAGTTATACTAAGGTTACAAGAAAGAAAGGAAAATTGTGGCATAACGTTTCGCCCAAAACGAGATTACATGCGAATCAGAGTGTTGAACTAGGAAGAATGGAGATTGAAGTCGTTTGTGTCCTTTCACTGGCCTGATCCTGGCATTTTCTGCAAAGATTTAAGGAGGTCAGCGTAAACCTGAATCAGTGCGGCCTAATGACAATTAGAACTACCGTACGGAAACTTCATAGGGAAAAATAGTGGGTAAGTCATTACAAATGTTTTCTTAAACGGTGGCCTGTATACAGTAACAAAGGTTATCTTTATTGATATACAAGTGGTGGCACAAAAAAGGTTTTATGCTTCACAGGAACGTGTCCTTCGTGGTTGACATTTGTTACCAACAAATGACATGCCTTGCAGTCGGAAAGTAACTAATGTGACCTGGAAGACAGCTGCAAGGAGACGTCTGGGCAATCACACATGCTGCACATCCATTATCGATCACCCACCATAAAAATGAGTTTTTATTTTATTTGTTTCTTTTGCTTGTTTTCTTTTGGCAGTTGCGCTTTAAACGAGGTTTTACCGCGAATCAGAAAGTTGCTGAACGCACAGGATCGAAAAACTACTTGCGCATCATTACACGGTTTTCGACAAGGAGGAGTAATACATTTTTGACAATTTCTCTGATGTTTGTGTCTACTTTTTTAATAACCTAACGGGAAACCCTATTAATGTGCGCTACTCAGACACAACTGCTGTCGTATCATAATACCATACAACTAAGGGCTCTCTTAATTAAATGTAAAGTCTTTTGTTATACTCTGTTAGCTTTACTGGACTAAAACGTAAATACGACAATGTGGCCGCGAGAGTAGTTGCTGAATGAAACACAGGTAACAGATAATTCAGTGATACCATTTCATTAACAGATTTGTTCAAAACTGGCTCTGAGGTCATCATTCCCCTAGAACTCAGAACTGCGTAAACCTAACTAACCTAAGGACATCACACACATCCATGCCCGAGGCAGGATTGGAACCTGCGACCGTAGCGGTCGCGCGGCTCCAGATTGTAGCGCCTAGAATGGCTCGGCCACTGTAGCCGACCACATATTTGTCCTTTTCCGTAGCAGTTTGCCAGTATATTATGTTTCTTACCTCTAGATCTACACGTTACTGAATGTATCGAGATGTCTAATGCTGACAAAATTTTTAAAGATGTCGTTCTGATTTCGACATAGCTGTTAGTAGTTAGCAGCCTCCAACCATATAGCGGCCTCAGTTGCTCGACTGGATTCGTGATTTCCTGTGCGAAAGGTCAAAATGTTCCCCGTAACTGACGGCTTGTGTGATATGGAAGTGATGAACATGATTTGGCAAGTAAAGTGATGTAGACCTTCTGCTGTTTCTAATATTAGATACTGGGTGTCCTATTTATCTTGAGCAGCCTAAATAACAGTTTGCCCAGAAGCCAACTACAAAATATTTCAAGCAAATGTTCTCTAGCCGTCAGGGGGACGTCAATCAGCATGATTGCCTTCGTTGTAGCTTTGGTTTTTACGAAGATATTAACAGCGTTATGACTTTTTAAATGGCACACTGTATTTTTTATTCGGTCATTCATTTCCTCTCTTAAAGACCTATTCAAACATGTATCACAGTGTACCATTCTCTGAAACACAACATTATTAATTACATAACGCAACATTGACTTTGAGCCCGGGATCACAACCTCGTCCACTTGCTGGAGTTATCAGAAAACAAATGAAAAACCAAATAAAAACATAACATAAAATTGACTTTGACTCTCTTGTACCATTGCCCAGGAGTAGAACATTCAAAGTTGCTCAAAGTGGTGACCCTGGACACCGATACAATGGTGCATTCGTTGAATGAAAGAGTGATTTACAGCTTCCAGTGTTGCTTGCTGAAGAGAATTACATGCAAGCACGATACGTTTCGGCATGTCCTCTGGAGTTGTTGGAATATCACGATAGACAACGTCTGTAATGCATCCCCAAAGAAAAATGTCCTGAGGATTTAAATTAGGAGGCCTAGCAGGCGAAATAACTGTTCCTGCTCGACCAATCCATCTGACAGGATACTTTCGGTTCAGAACACGACGTGCACGCAAGGCATTATGTGCTGGACATCCATCGTGTTGATGCTACATAAGCATTCTGGTTTTGAGTCACTTCAGCCAGAAGCGGAGGAAGAATTCGTCTGAGGAAGTTGGCATACGCTGTGCCGTTTAGACTACCATTGATGAAATGAGGGCCAATAATTGTAGTTCCAAGCATCCCACAACAGACGTTAACTCTTCATTAATGCTGATGTTCCACCTCTCTAGGCCATCATGGGTTGTCGCTGGACAAATAATGCACGTTCCTTGTGTTTAAATGTCCTTTGTTTGAGAAGGTAAATAGAACACCGGAGAAGAAGTTCGGGTTCGCGAGGATTTGCTGCTGTGCCCATTGACAGAACTCTACACGATTCTGGAAATCATTCCCATGCAATTCTTGATGTAGGAGTACAGGGTAGTGATGGAACCGGTGACCTGTAAGAATACGATGTTCACTGCTTTTAGGAATGCTAATCTCGTGTTCAAGCTATCGTGTGCTCACATGTGGATTCATAGCAACGGAAGCGAGAACAGTAACTTCGTCAGGTTCGTCTGTGCGTGTGCAACGGTAATTGCGTTGTCGTGGGTTGAAACGTCACGTTTCCTGAAGCGTCTCAACAAGACGAGAAAATATCCGTCGGCAAGGTGGGTTCTTGTCTGGATAACGCCCTCTGTACTGTTCCGCTGCCTGCGTAGCATTTTGCCTAACGCCAACAACAGCGATAAGAGAAACCTTATGTGGATGCAGTTTGTAGAAAGGACACCCTTTACTGTATGCCTACTCTACACAACAGTAATTAGAAGGGCTATACAAATGTAAAGAAAACAGTGTTGCAAATTGCTGTTCTGCTAACTTACATTCCCTATAGACAAGTAGCATTTCAACCTTCTTTTCGTTAGTGTGCGTTCTACTCACACAATTTTTCAACTGACGCTGGTTAATGGAATGACGGATGTGCATTCTACTTATGTTTACATTTATCCTCTGTCAACGTCAGCACGTGGATGTCTTCCATTACCCCTTCACTAAGCGCTGGGAGCGTCAATGTCAATGTTGAGTTACGTAGTTAATAGCGTTCTTTCAGAGAATGGTACTGTGTGATACCTTTTGAATAGGTCCTTAGGAGTGGAAATGAATTACCGAATAAAAAGTATCGGGTGCCATTTAAAAAAGTCATACCACAGTCCATATCTTGATAAAAAACAGAGCTACAACGAAGGCAATTTTGATGACTGATGTCCCCCTGACGGCTAAAGAACTTTTGCTTGAAACATTTTGTAATTTTTATCTGGACGAATATTTATTTAGGGTGGTCAAGATAAATGGGACACCCTGTATATAAACTATTCAGCAGGAAACCAGGACACTTCTCTTAGATTTGTGGTAGGTAATGCTGCCGCCTTAGTAAACCCCTCAGCAGAGCAAAGCGAATTACAAAGTGATGTTGAAAATATGTTTTCATGGTGCAAAACAGAACAACTGACCCTAACCAGTAAAATGTGTGAGGTTCTCCACGTCAATACCAAAACAATTCCGTTAAACTTCGATGACATGATAAATTGTCCACCAACACCTTAAACTGGAAACATCGTATGAAAAATTTCTGCGGTAGCAAACCCAAAGTCCGCATTTTACTGGTAGAGTACGCAGAAGATGCAACGAATCAAGCAAAGTGAATGCCTGCGTCATTCTTGTCCGTTGTCTTCGTAAGTATTTCTGCACGGTGTGGTATCTCTGCAACTTAGAACTGAAGTAGGCAGTTCAAAGAAGGTCAGCTCGTTTTGTATTATCACGAAATAGGGGGAATTGTTTCACTTATATGGTAAAAGAGTTATAATGGAAATAATCGAAACTTAGGCATTTTACACTTGGCGAGGTGTTACCACTAAACTGTAATCGCCAACCTCCCCCCGATGAATGCTACTGTAGTATTTCTACACCGATATATGTGTAAGATTTATTTTTTCATCATTTTCACGCGCATTTATAGAGTAGAACGGTAGAGAAATAATGCGACAGTTGTTCACAGGACCCCTTGGCCAAGCACTTAATTGTTAATTACAGAGTGTTCATGGAGTCGTGGATGCAGATGTCAAGGGAAGGGTAGCAGGAAGGAGGGATAGATCTAGGAATGACTAGCAGTGCAGACGTACAAAATGAAGTAGTGAAAAGCTTGCAAGGTATTCATTCGTTACTTAGATGAACGCCACAATTGGTTTTATCCTAGGACAGAGACAAAAGAAAGGAATGTTTTCAGCAGGAAGAATGCGTTACAGGTAAGGGAATGTAAAAGAATATGATTTATTTTGTTTTAAGAGGTGTGAAAGAGGACTGTAAAGGAAGAAGAAATTAATCGAGAATGTATAACTCCCAACGAAACAGCTATATTTGTGTATAACGTTTTGGGAGAAAGGAGTAGAAGGGCAATTGAGGTGATAATGTAAGAGAGGCGAGAGAGAGGGACAATGGATGAGAAATTGACAGTAAATAAATGTAAGACCGAATCGTTTGCAAAAATTTTGGAGGACCGACGGTGTGTTAATGTTTGGAGGGACAGTGATCGATGTACTTGAAATAACACAAATTATACAGCGTCTGTCTAAACTGATTACTTTCTAAGTAGACAGGGTATAAATGAAGAAACAATTAAATATTTACAAACTGTACTTTCGAAAGAAAATAATTTCAATTAAAAATGGAACTTACCAGAAAACTAAGTAAAATTTTATTTTATCTGTTGTCAAGTGGTCTTCCACCGGCTCTCAATGAGGGAAAATGAAGAAAAAGACAGCATAAAAATACTTTCTAAGGACTCTAATACTTTATCCTGACTCCCACATTATTTGGTACTTCTATCATGCATCTTGACACGGAATCTACAAATATAAGCCATCGGCCGTAACAACTTCCTCGTAGGCTTAAAGAACGCAGCCCCAAAGAGCATTAGTTGTATTTGGCTGGTTTCGAGGCCAGTTCTATGTTTACGTTCTGGCGACCTCTGCCCTCGTGTTTTCCGTAAGGTTCATATCAGAAGTCTGTGCCGGCCAGTTCATGACTTTGACGCGATGCGTGGAGAGCTGCTGCTGAACGAATGCCGACTTATGAACAGGAAAATGGTCGTCTTGCAGTGTGAAGTCAGCTTCTCTGTACAGTATTCGCACTGACATAAGCATCACATTTTCCATTATGTATGCTTACTGTTCTCTGTCGTGAGTTTATTCAATCCTGTTAAGAATTCCTATTCATCTCGCAGACATACATCCCCAGAACGAAACAGATAACTGCGCACTGTTTTTCGTCCTGGTTATACATCTGCGTAGATGGCAAGTTCCTTGCGACCTGTAAACCATTCTTGGACGTTAGTTATTGGTGGAAAACACGTTCTCGTCATTGAAAATAACGTTTTCCCACGACGCATTCAGATGGAGCTGCGAAAATTCTAGCCGGTATAAATAATTGTCTTCGCTGAGCTCCTGTGTCACTGCAGATTGTCGTGTGGCAGAATGGCGTCCCTCAGCCTTCAGCAAATCGTGTGACTGGAGCAGGGAAGATTGACCTCATGTCACAACTGCTTCGCGGTCAGTAAAGGATTTTCTCTGCTCTTATCTCCTTGTCCTTCCTGTCTTAGATAGGAACTCTGTTGATAGTGACTCTTTCAAGGGATTTCTTCCACCACCTTGAGCAGTGGCACGTGGAACGCCATATCTTCTGCCAGCTTCTCTGAGGGAACATTCAACTCCTTCAATAAGTGCAGCCGGCCGCTATGGCCAAGCGGTTCTAGGCGCTTGAGTCTGGAACCGCGCGACCGCTACAGTCGCTGGTTCGAGTCCTGCCTCGGGCATGGATGTGTGTGATGTCATTAGGTTAGTTAGGTTTAAGTAGTTCTAAGTTCTAGGGGACTGATGACCATAGATATTGAATCCCGTAGTGCTCAGAGCAATTTGGACCATTTTTACAATAAGCTCTATCTAGTGCTGTTCTTACCCGGTGAGCCAATTGCAACAGATGGCCTGATGTGTATATCTACTTGCCATTTTTATACTGACGCCAGGAGAGGAAATAAAAGTCAAAAGAAGTGACAGAGGCAGAGCCATGCTCTGCACCGTGCTGGCCCTTCTTGGGCTGGGAGCATGTTGGCCTTCGTCCACCAGCTCGCTCGCTTCGGTCCCACTTCAGCACCGGGCTGCAGCTGGCCAGTCAATCTGCAAGCTGTCAAGCGTGGCCCTTAACTCAGGAGTCGTAGTATGGGCTGGGCCCCATGCCCACGCTCACCCGCTGAAGGATCAAACGTTTCATCTTCAATACCCAAGTGTGTAGGACAAACTAATGCAGCTAGAGCTATTTTCTATAACATGAGCACGTACAGCTACTTTTCACGTTTCATTCAAATATTTAACAGATTGTAAGTTAGAGAATACACTCATGTTAACGGAAGACGGAAGCCAGTGGGCTTGAAAAATTAGATTTTTAGATTTTAGGATATCTGAAATGCCTCGTCTTTCCTGCGTGAAACAATTTTTGTTTTATATAAATAAGACAATTTTTTCGTGAGACGATGGTTTTCCTTATGCTCTGTGCAAATTTGGAGACGGTGACAGCAAGGCTTATGACCAGGTACGTGGAGACTAACCCTATGGCCCTATTGTGACAATTTCTAAATAAGAGAGCATTGGGCGTTTCCAAAAGAGAATGGGGTCCAGGTTGAGAAGATTAATGAAAGAAAAGTCAAAATAGAACTGGAATGTGGTAAGAAGATAGGTGGTAGAAGTCGCCTGATAAATGTTGCAACAGATAGATTGCAGAATTATTATGGCTTGGCCATAAGAAGAAATGTAGGGAATTTAGGAAACATGAACAAAGCTGTATGGGCTAATTTTTACCATAAGTTTTCCACAAATGAAAATCCAGTTCACAGCCTTTGCCCGAATGGTCCTGACACTTGGTGCAAGTACAGAAGTGCCAGATATGACCAAGAACATTCGTTACCTGCATCAGTAATGGATGAAATGTAACTCATATTTAGAAACCTCTGTAAAGATTTCTTGTTGAAGAAATGTCTTCATGGAAAAACCTAAAATTTTAATGAATGTGTGAATTCTGTCAAGTGCAACCGGTTACTGAAAACTGTATTTCTTCAGTCTACAACCCTCAAATTTGGAGTTTCTGATGCTATTTTAAGCTTCAGTGATGGTGTAATTAGAAAACTGGATGATCTGGAATTATTGAGCACAAAATCTACTGCAAATACTGCAAAATCCGTGGTGCAAATAGATAAAGAGATGAGCAGCAAAGCAGATACTGCTAATTGAAAGTGCACAAAAGAAGCCATACTGTAAAGGAGAGCGACCAAGGGAAGAAAAGAAATTCAGTATGATTCAGATGATGGTCAGTATGGTGCAGGAAAATGTTAGTGGTAAGTTATTCTCATCAATTACTATACTACAATTGCAATATTAAGCTTTTCTCAAAACTCCATGTTTTTACTTTTAACGTAGCTACAACAAAATATTTCACCTAGCTAGTGATCGCACGACCCTGGAAACTATTCTTTCTTGTTAGTAGACTACTCTGCATTAGAAACATGAAATTTGGTCAATTTGTACTGCAGATCGTAATAGGTTATTACAAGTAAATTGCGAACCACCAAACAATCAGAAAATGTTTTATAATGATTTATTTACAAAAAAAGATAAATTTTTATAGTGAAAGAATAAAATTTTTTCTTCAAAATCATAAGAGGTATTATGCTGGTTGTACTTTTAAATTGAGGCATATATGTTATGTACATACCGTAAAAGTTTCATTGTTTTATCACTTATAGTTCTTTTGAAAAGTGTACCTATTCAATGAGTAAAATAGCATTGGCAGAACGGGGATAAGAATTGTCTTCCGTCTACCCTTTAACGTAGCTACAACAAAATATTTCACCTAGCTAGTGATCGCACGACGCTGGAAACTATTCTTTCTTGTAAGTAGACTACTCTGCATTAGATCTCGCCTTAAGATAATATTTATTCTATCAAAATAACAAAGCGGCTTTTAATAGTTGGCAGTTTTGATGGCAACGTTGCTAAATAATTGTGTATACATAATATATAATTTACACGTTGAGTACTTATGAAGTGTGCTCATTGTCTCTGAAGCAATAATTACTACACGACGGAAAGTACCTTCTGCAGAGGCACATCGTTTACATCGCAATGATCCACGATCACTCAGTAATTCACAGTTAGCGTTACGTAAAGGGTTCACTATTACAGTTTCTCGATTGTTCTACTCAGATACAAAGCTCGCGAAAATCGTACACAAAAATTTTTATGTGCGACTTCTAATTTCTCTTATGTTAATACAGCAGAAATATCATCCTTTGTACGGCGGTGGAAACAAAAAATTGTTGGCATTCGGAAAAGATAGATGATGGTCCTAATGTTGTTGATATAATGTGCCAGTGAACAAGCATTTGTTTTATAACTGTGTCCCCAACTCGTCCCCCTTCCCCCAGCTAAAATCAAGGAAAAAAACATCAGCAGCCTACCTTCAACGATTTCGATATCCTCCTTCCAACCTGTCAGGTAATGATCGTACAGTGCTCAAAAATATTCCAAAGGAGGTCGAACAACTGTTGTGCTAGCAGTCTCCTCAGTAGACTTCTTGGGTCTTCTAAGGGTTGTATCAGTAACCGAACATTTGTTTCACCTCCACCACAACTTGTGACAGTTATCAGTTGCTTTGTATACTTTTAAAGCCCTAGGACTTTGGTTAAATCTATATCCCTCACATATTATATATTTTACTTATAGATTTCTCGAATCCTGGAGAAACCTCAAACTTTTAATTGTTTAGGTTGAATCGTCACATTTGGCACCTTGAAGATGTATTTTGGACAGCATTTTGTAACTCACTTTGCTCTTGTGTGAAGTTTACTTGACGACAGAATTACCTGCAACAAATCTAACAGAAATGTTCTGATTGTCTGCTAAATGGTTTATATATATCACAAACCGCAGAGGGCCTACAGAACTTTACTTGCGGAATCACACCCAGCACTTCCGTTACAGTAGGTGATGTTCTACTAGCTTCTGCGAACTGTGTCCTATCAAGCAGGAAATCACGAATCCAATCGCGCAACTGAGACGATAGTCCACAGGGAAGCAATGTGATCGGAGGCCACTTGTGAGGAAAGATATGATAAGCCATTTTCAAACTCTGTAGATATGTAATCTGTTTGAGAGCCCCTGTACAAAGAACTTATTCCGAATTAAGTGCTAGCTGTGGCCCTCTCGAGTGATGCTTTCCAAATCCATACTGGTTTGATGTCAGTCGGAATATATATCGAACCATTTCATAACACTGGAAGAAAGTATTCGTTCACAAGTCCTGCTACATGTCGATGCCAAATAAATGGATTTGTACCTCAGTCCACTACCTTTGTTTCCTTTGGCATTCATTGCAGCGGTCTGTGCAACATTTGCTTCTTCTCCTTCACCATTCTAGAATACCCTCTTGATGCCGTAGAGAAAATAATGAAGCCACTGCATCGTTGATGCACATGAGTTACTCCTTACACGTTAGCAGACTCAAGAAGGATATTGCCTGTAGAAACATAATCGTCCTTCTATGACTATGACAGGGCCATATCAATATAGTGGAACATGGCTGATGACACTGTGATATTGTTGTTAGTTCCTGGAATGACAGAGAATTATCTTGAAAGATTAACTTCGTATATTCGCCGTATACCAATCATAGATTGTGAATGAATTCCGCTTCGGTGTGTCATCGACTTATCAAATACATGTTTACAGTTGGGGGAGATTACTTTCAATCAGTAACTACAACTAATATCGGTGTCTACATTGCGGATTATCCGTATCAGCCATCAAAACCGAAATGACGTGTCAGCGAACACAGCAGCTGGTCACTTGCGCCATGAAACTGTGTACACACTATGAAGAGTAAGATTCTGTAGCTCTCAGTTCCAAACTGGCGCGAGAGTAACATTTTACTACGTCTGTGACAGAGCTACATCGATCTCAGAACGACTAATTTAGAAACTTTGTCATCATAAAACTTCTCGATATATTCAGATGCTACTGAAAGTAGACAAATCGGTTAATTAAATCGTATCACTGAGTATTCTCTTACCTGTGTTTCGTTCACCAAATACTCTTACAGCCATACTGTCGCCTTTACATTGTAAATCAGTACAGCTACCTGAGTATGACAGAAGACTTCTCATTTAATTAAGAGAGCCGTCCGTTATATGGAATTACGATGAGACAGAAGACGTATTAATGTAATGCATTTTAATAGCGTTTCCTGTTAGGCCATTGAACCAAATAGAAATAAATATCAGACAAATTGACAACAAAATATTCCACCCCATTATCGAAAACCTTCTGATGAAGCACAGATAGTTTTTTAATCCCAAGCATATAGAGACTTGCGGTTTGTGAGTTCAACCACGTTTAAACAGCAATCGCTTAAACAAAACAAACAAATATAAACAAAAGAAATTGAAAACAAAATTTCTTGGTGACTGATCGTTAATGGGCGAGAAAAATAAACACACGCGGGTTCCAGGTTACAACATACGCTGTATGCATGATTGCCAACCAGGCTGACATACATTATCGCACGCTATAGACGTTGCAGGTACTTCTTCCTGTTTGGAAACATATTAAACACTTTTAATATATTGCCAGGGGCTCGACACCACCAGTAATGACTTTACTTTATGTGGCGTAGAAAGTTATAGCTACCTCGACAAACATACACTCTCTCTCTCTCTTCCTCTTTCTCTCTCTCTCACTCATTTCGCACACGCACACGCACACGTACACACACACATACACACACACACACACACACACACACACACACACACACACTAAATGAATTTATTTCTTGTTACATGGATAATCCTAATATCCTCAAACAATTCACTTGAGGCTGGCATAGAATATGGCATTGCCCTCATATGTTCTTATTTCGATTGTATTATTCTGTCTCCTCCTTCCCACCCCTCACTACGACCGACTTCCCTAGCCCCCTCTCTTTTCTCTCCCGTCTCACTGTCCATCTCCTCCAATCCCCACTCTTTATCCACCTCATGCTGCCCTACTCCATCCGTGTGCTACTTCCTCCACTTTGCCATTAACCAACTCCACGTTTTCCTATCCATCTCCTGTCGTCCTCTCTACCTGTCCATCTCCTTTTCTCTATTCATCTCCTCATTTCTTCGTATCCTCTGAATTATGTGTCTTATTTTGTAGGTACATTCAGCAGCACCAGTGAATACTTTCTGCTAAATGTGTTGCGCATAGAGTAAGTAGCAAACAAGCAGTAAATGTAATCGCCTTGACAGCATTTGTGAAGCCACAGTTTTATTGCGCGAACAGCGAACATGTAGTAACCGATAACATTCTTTCCTTTCATCATTTTATGGGGTTGTTAACATGATAAAGTTTCTTAAATATCTCAAATTAGGTTTAAAGCTTGTTTCTAGTCACTAAGTTGTTCTCAAATAGTGAATGCTGTATGTAGTAGCTGTGTATTGTGCAACTGTACATTATGTAACATATAGTTTGCAAGTATGGAATAAACACAATGAAGATAGTAAAGCATTGTATTCATCACGTAGCGCATGTCAAACGAGAAAAACATTTTCACAAAAATGATAAAATTCAAAAGTCAAGTATTAAATAGGTTTTTCAAAGAGTACATATTTTTTTCCTAATTCGCATACTATTCTTCAAATGAATAAGTATCTTGTATTATACGCTTACTACAGTAGCCATTGTTCTTCCTCACGATTCAAGCTATCTTCTTACTAAATTTCACTAAGATCGGTTCAGAGGGTTGGTCATAATAAATGTAAATGTCATGCATGGTATGGCACTTTTTCACGCACCTCAGTGTTTATAAAGTCATACATCGTGAACTATGAGTGGTACAAGGATATAATTTTGCATGTACGTTCAGTAGTATACGTGAACACAATCTGCAAAATGTGTCGCGAATCCAGTTATTGGTAAAGATGTAATAATTAAAAAGTCGTACCTGATACGAAAATGAACAGAGAAGATCTTGTTAGTGATAAACTTTTTTGTTTGTTTCGATCGTTATGTAGCAGGCAGCAGCGAGAAAAAGTTTCTTAAAGGTTTGAAATTACTTATACAGTTGGTCGCAAATCGCAGAGTGCTCTCGTTTTCAAATACAGGATGAATCAAATATTGGCATTCATGCATCGTGGCCTACCCAACTTTTTCTTCCTAACCCTGTGGAGTAGGTGGTTCTTCCCCTCACAGCAGTTGTTTCTAATCATCAAGTGGTACATGTACCAAGTTCGGTTGAAATCTGTCCAATGGTTTCAGAGGAGATGTAGAACATACATATATTTCTTTATAATATGTTTGAATTTATTTCCCCTTCTTTACCCGTCTTTGATGAACTAAAGCCTTTACGTTGCCACAAACTATGTTCAAGTTACCTGCTAAAATGGCATGAAATTTCCTCCAGTAATTATGGAGTTTAACGTCTTCAAAGGCAAAACAAAATTAACAACAGTAGTACAGATTTGTTATTAGTACAGACTGTTCAGAAAAAAAACAGTGTCTTACTATAAAGAGGCAGAGTGTTTTCCGAAATAATTAGCACATTTAAAATCGTCCCAGTGCCATACGAACGGTTTCTTGTGTCAAGTCATGAGAGAATAAAATTTGATTCCTACAGATTTTCAAATTGAAGAAAATTTACGGACTGTTAATTTAATTCAGGTCTGAGTCAGATTGACAGGTATTCTCGCCGATTAGTCTGCGTTCTATTTTAGTAACAATCACTTTTATCTACTAATGGTTGGTTTTTACAACATTTGAGGGCAGAAAGAAATTCTTAAGTGAAATTGAATTATTTCTTTAGAGCACTAGAAGATGCTGCATCATTGTTATTAACTGGAATAAAATATCGGTATACAAACAGACCTTCTCCTGAAGGATAAAGTCGAAACAAGTGGTTACATCAATACAAGAACCTCGATAGACGTTCAGCCGGCAGCCCAGGCAATTTAAAGCATGTTTTCCTTGGATCACCGATTCAGCTGCGTACTGAATTATGGAAGAGCAGCGTGAATTTTCAATGTTCTCATTAGCATTCCTACAAGCAGTTCCGTGATCCGAAATTCGAAGCGAAACCTTCTTCAAGAAGATATCGAGTTTTCTTTCGTTTCCAGCTAGGCTTTAATAAAGGAATTGAGCACTTTTGTGAGTACGTGAAGTAAAGAAGCTTTCCCGATTAATAAATGTATGTTGCTAATGGCTAATCTTAGATTTATTACTCTAATACACGTGTTGTGCTGACAAAGTATCTTACGCTAGAGGTGGATTACTAACAGAAAATCTACATACCCCCTTGAGATTATGGGTGTAAATTAACCCCAAACAAGATAATTATCTCATTGTCCGGTAATGTTTTGAAAAATGGAAGACAAAAGACCGCAAATAAGAAACACTGAGTGAAATTTTCCGCTCGTATAACTTCACATTTCAATGCAAGACATTTTTACTGTGAATTTACTTTCTTCTGTCACAGTAGTATTTCTGTTTTCTTCATTCACACAGTGGTCAAATATTGTGAGTTTTGTCGACTGCAAAGTAAACCCTGTTACATTTTATATATCTGAATAAAATCCATCTCCCTCTTTCCCTATAGCTTTACCCTCCATAGCTCCCTCAGTAACTATGGAAGTTATTCCATGGTTTCGCTAAAGATATCCTACCCCATCTCTTTGTCAGTGTTTTTCATCGATTTCGTTGCTCGCTGTTTCTGCTGCGAACCTCATCATTCCTTACCTTTTCAATGAACCTTATTTTGAACATTCTTGTGTAACAACATATCTCAAATGCTTCGTTTGTCTTCTATTCTGGTTTCCCCTCAGTCCACGTTTCACTACCATACAATGCTGTCATCCAAACGCACATTGTCTGAAATTTCTTCCTTACATTAAGGCGAAAATTTGATATTAGTGTACTGTTTCATTGAGGAGTGCGCTCTTTGCATGTGCTAGTCTGATTTTCATGTCACCCTTGTTTCATCCATCATTATTTAATTTGCTTTCTCGGTAGAAGAATTCCTCATCTTCGTCTCCTACGTGATTGACAGTTTTGATGCTAAGTTTATCACTAACTTCATCTCTCCTACTTCTGATTAATTTCATATTCCTTCGGTTTACTTGTATCTCATACTCTCTGCTCAGTAGCTTGTCTATTCCACTCAGTACGTCTTGAAATTATTTCTCGTTTTCACTGCGCATAGCAACGTTGTACGTGAATTTTATCATTCCCTACTCCTGAACGCATCCTTTATTCCCATCATTGCTTTTTCCTTGTAGAGATCGAGCGGCGATGGTGAAAGTCTGAATCGTTACGTAACACACTTTTTAGTCAGTACACTTTGTTCACGATTTACCATTCTTACTGATAGTCAAATATTTTCAATTAATTACTGGGTACTGTAAGATCTTGAGTTTCCGAAAATCTGTTTCTTGTTACACACTGCAGGTAAACGGTAATTACCTTTACTGTTAGATACGCAAGTAAGAACCATTTGTCACTGTGTACGTTGGTATCGTACCTTGTCCCACTCACTCAACTTTGAATAAAAATTAGGCTCAAAGCAGCCATAGAATTTTCTGAGACTAGTTTTGCGCTACGTAAATAACATCTACTCCAATACAAGCACTGTGCGTTTAATTATTTCGGGTGAGCTGGACTGCAAGTGTACTCGGGTTTTAGCGTAAGAGGAAGCTCAATTGAAGGCATTACGACATTAGTACAAGAGACTCACTCTGCCTTTGCTTTGTAAAAGTGAAGAGTACTCGGGTTAACATGCTGCCACAGTACAATGTCCTCTGGACTTGCTTTGTTGCGGTCTTTGTCTGAAAAGGTTCAGTAACGTTCCATCTACTCAATTACAGTCACGTTCATATATCATATATATTTCATGTGTAGGAATGGCTATTTTCCATACTGATAATAAGTTGATATGTGGATGAATCTGTAATCAACTTATCCCACAGGCAATATTAGGTGAGCAGCATCCAGTCATGGTATTTCCGTCAGTGTAGTTTCCATGTAGTTTTCATTTGTCGCTGCAGTTTAGTTTGCTCCAGAAGCGTTACAATATATTTACGTGTCCAGTGATAGACGTCCAACAATACCATCCAAATAAGAACTATTTATGAGAAACACATAGTAAAATTGTGGATGCCAAATTGTGTTCGTCTGTTACCTTTTTACGAATAAACCGTTCAATATATTTCTCGTGAAATTTGGTATGGAAGTGCCTTGAACTCTGAGGAGGAATATAGATTACCTTAGAAAGTGTCATGTGGGCCTACAACATATTTAGTGATTTGAGGAGTAGTACTCCAATTCTGAAAAATATTTACCCTCTGAGATAGCTATTTACTCTTTGAATTGTGAATTTTGTACGTGGCAAAATGATTTTATCGTTTGAGAAAAGTCTTCCGAAGTAAGAGTGATTTCAGGTGTGGCGCAGGGGAGTGTCATAGGACCGTTGCTATTCACAATATACACAAATTACCTGGTTGATGACATCGGAAGTTCACTGAGGCTTTTTGCAGATGATGCTGTGGTGTATCGAGAGGTTGCAACAATGGAAAATTGTACTGAAATGCAGGAGGATCTGCAGCGAATTGACGCATGGTGCACGGAATGGCAATTGAATCTCAATGTAGACAAGTGTAATGTGCTGCGAATACATACAAAGATAGATCCTTTATAATTTAACTACAAAATAGCAGGTCAGCAACTGGAAGCAGTTAATTCCATAAATTATCTGGGAGTACGCATTAGGAGTGATTTAAAATCGAATGATGATATAAAGTTGATCGTTGGTAAAGCAGATGCCAGACTGAGATTCATTGGAAGAATCCTAAGGAAATTCAATCCAAAAACAAAGGAAGTAGGTTCCAGTACGCTTTTTCGCCCACTGCTTGAATACTGCTCAGCAGTGTGGGATCCGCACCAGATAGGGTTGATAGAAGAGATAGAGAAGATCCAACGGAGAGCAGCGCGCTTCGTTACAGGATCATTTAGTAATCGCGAAAGCGTTACGGAGATGATAGATAAACTCCAGTGGAAGACTCAGCAGGAGAGACGCTCAGTAGCTCGGTACAGCTTTTGTTAAAGTTTCGAGAACATACCTTCACCGAAGAGTCAAGCAGCATATTGCTCCCTCCTACGTATATCTCGCGAAGAGACCATGAGAATAAAATCAGAGAGATTAGAGCCCACACAGAAGCATACCGACAATCCTTCTTTCCACGTACAATACGAGACTGGAATAGAAGGGAGAACCGATAGAGGTACTCAGGGTACCCTCCGCCACACACCGTGAGGTGGCTTGCGGTGTGTGGATGTAGATGTACATGTAGATACGTCCAATATAATACGATTCAGCGTAATGAATACAATGATTATACAGTCCTTGATTTTATTGTTTGATACGTCCAATATAATACGATTCAGCGTAATAAATACAATTATTATAAAATCCTCAATGTGTTTAAACCATACTCCTATACTACAGCACACACGGTACATGTGAGAGTAACGCTTTGTTACGTTTTCAAGACTAAACCGCTCAACATATTTCGTTGAAATTTGGAATAGGTGTTGCTCGAACAAGGAGCACTGTAAGAATTAAAAAAAAAAAAAAAACGGAAATAAAGTCGCCCCCTCACATGATGAAGCAGGGAATGAGATAATATTTTTCCGATCAGTGAACGTATACTATCAAAAAAGTTATTATATTTTTGATAATTTATCCGTTGTATAATTTATAGCTGCAATGAAGTCATAGTTTGACATTGATGGGCGGATGTCCCCACCTGGGGAAAATGGGCTGTCGAGTTGCAAGTCTAATCAGTTGACGCAACATGGGGCGAATTACATGTCGATGATGATGAAATGACGATGGGGACAACACAACATCCAGTCGCCATGCGGAGAATATATCCAACCTGAGAATGGAACCGGGGCCCCTTCGTAGCCGTCAGGTGCGCTTACCCCTCAACTATTGCGACGGACGATGTACAGCCACTTCAGTAGCATGCTGTACCGATGTGTACTTCCGCAAATGCCCCACCACAGGCACCACTGGGTAGCGGCGCTGCGTGTACCGTGGAGCCGGGTATTGTGAGGAAGGGACGTTATGAGGGGCAGGGGCACACAATGAGCTGCTCTTACCCGAACAGACACCCGAGTGGAGCTGACGTTACTGCGGGTACCAGATGGCGCTATGTTGGCCCGCTAGATGGCGCTGCCATAGGTCAAACGGATATCAACTGCGATTTTTAAATAGGAACCCGCATTTAATATTACATATTCGTGTAGTACCTAAGGAAATACGAATGTTTTAGTTCGACCACTTTTCTCGCTTTGTGATACATGGCGGTGTAATAGTCACAAACATATAAGTACGTCGTATCGCGTAACATTCGGCCAGTGCGGACGGTATTTGCTTCGTGATACATTACCCGTGTTCAAATGGACCGTGTACCAATTGCGGAAAAGGTCGATGTCGTGTTGATGTATGGCTGTTGTGATCAAAATACCCAACGGGCGTGTGCTATGTATGCTGCTCGGTATCCTGGACGACATCATCCAAGTGTCCGGACCGTTCACCGGATAGTTGCGTTGTTTAAGAAAACAGGAAGTGTCCAGCCATATGTGAAACCTCAACGACGACCTGCAACAAATGATGATGCCCAAGTAAATGTTTTAGCTGCTGTCGCGGATAATACGCACATCAGAAGCAGACAAATTGAGCGAGAATCGGGAATCTCAAAAACGTCGGTGTTGAGAATGCTACATCAACATCGATTGCACCCTTACCAAATTTCTATGCACCAGGAATTGCATCGCAACGACTTTGAACGTCGTGTACAGTTCTGCCACTGGGCACAAGAGAAATTACGGCATGATAACAGATTTTTTGCACATGTTCTATTTAGCGACTAATCGTCATTCACCAACAGCGGTAACATAAACCGGCATAATAAGCACATTGGGCAACGGAAAATCCACGATGGCTGCGACAAGTGGAACATCAGCGATCTTGGGGGGTTAATGTATGGTGTGGCATTATGGACGAAGGATAATTGGCCCCCATTCTATCGACGGCAATCTAAATGGTACAATGTATTCTGTTTTCTTAAGTAATGCTCTACCGATGTTACTACAAGATGTTTCACTGCATGACAGACGGCTTGGGTGGCCGAGCGGTTCTAGGCGCTACAATTTGGAACCGCGCGACCGCTACGGTCGCAGATTCGAATCCTGCCTCGGGCATGGATATGTGTTATGTCCTTAGGTTAGTTTGGTTCAAGTAGTTCTAACTTCTAGAGGACTGATGACCTCAGAAGTTAAGTCCCATAGTGCTCAGAGCCATTTGAACCATTTTCGAACTGCATGACAGAATGGCGACATACTTCCAACATGATGGATGTCCGGCAAAGAGCTGTTGAAACGTTATTGAATAGCATATTTCATGACAGGTGGATTGGTCGTCGAAGCACCATACCATGGCCCGCACGTTCACCAGATCTGACATGCGCAGATTTCTTTCTGTGGGGAAACTTGAAGGGTATTTGGAATCGTGATCCACCGACATCGCCTGACAACATGCGTCAGCGCATTGTCAATGCATGTGCGAACATTACGGAAAGTGAACTGTTCGCTGTTGAGAGAAATGTAGTTACACGTACTGACAAATGCATTGAGGTTGACGGATATCATTTTGAGCATTTATTGTATTAATGTGGTATTTACAGGTAATCACACTATAACAGTATGCGTTCTCAGAAATGATAAGTTCACAAACGTACATGTATCACATTGGAACAACCGAAATAAAGCCTTCAAACGTACCTACGTTCTGTACTTTAATTTAAAAAACCTACCTGTTACCAACTGTTCGTCGTAAATTGTGAACCATACATTTATGACTATTACAGCACTATCTATCACAAAGCGAGGAAAGTGGTCCATCTAAAACATTCATCTTTCTTTATGCACTACACAAATATGTAATAAAAAAGGGGGTTCCTATTTTAAAAAAACGCTGTTGATATCCGTTAGTCCTATGGCAGGGCTATCTAGCGGGCCAACCATAGCGCGATCTGGTTTCCCCTTTCAAGCTAGACGAGTTTCATTCATTGTAGTTTTTGCGTTTGAGGCTTATTTCGTGTGATATTTGGCCCAGTCACGATCAATGTACCACCCTGTATATAATGTGCAGCAGCTACTCTTTCGGTTGGAATCCTTCGATGGCTCATGTACTTCTCACAACAACAGCCGTGTGGCAACACGTATGTGCACTGTGTGGTTCGAACTTAGTAAGCGAGAACGCTACATCTTTAACTTGGATGGGAACTTAAAATAAACTTACCGTAAAGTCAGGACTATCTTGTATAGGGATGAGTCAGGCTGGAAGAGAGGACTACAACACTGCGGTAGACTGTTATGGAACGTGATGTGTCAGCAGCTCCGTGCTTGCGTGTTGCTTGTATATATTTGTGTGGGTATGGACATGTTTGTGTGTGTGTGTGTGTGTGTGTGTGTGTGTGTGTGTGTGTTTTACTGTGCGGCGCCCGCCCCGCATCACGCACAGTGGCAGACAATATCTACCGGACTGGAGCGCCGGTTGGCCCTCGGCCAGAAGCGGGCGGGACAGGCGACAAGCGACGCTGACCGCGCCTGTAATTACATCACGGGCCCAGGGGAACAGCAGCGCTGCCACTGGCCGCGCCAGCAATTACTGCGCGACTAATATCTTTGGACGGAGGCTGTGGCGGCCTAGCGTGACGTGGCGGACGTTGTAGCGTGACGTGCTAACCAGTGAATACCTTGCAGGTCTTCAGAAAGGAGGCTAAAAAGTACTGCAGTGGTGGTTGTGACGGATGTCTGCATTGAGCTGCTAATTTACGTGATAATCAACTTTTTATTTATTAATTTTTAAACTTAATTTACTAAAGGAAAATTCCAAATGAGAACGCTAAGTAGATTTTTTAAAATTTGAACGTATCCTTACAGAATAATTATATTTACTTCAACATTCGGTGTAAGCTAACACATTCTGGCAATATTATTGAAGTGGAATCCATTCACTCACAGGCACATTAAGTAGCCTTTTTCCACTCACATTACATCGCTCTCTAAAAACACCACTTTTACCTGACAGTTTAGAGAATTATATTAATCTGCTTATATAGTAGTAGTAGTAGTAGTAGTATGGTATTCTCCCATACAGGAGATCTTGTATTGGTTAAGCCTCTTCCACTTTTATCTATCCATGACTTGTCTTTTCATTTCATTTTTGATATTATCCAGAATTTGATATCTTCTTTTGCCTCTTCCACTTTTTCCCTCTAACATTCCTTCTATTCCTTCCTTCAATAGACAGTCCCTCCTCAAACAATGTCCAATCAAGTTCCGTTTTCTCTTTCAGATGACTTTCAGCATGTTTCTTTCATCTCCAAATTTTCTTAATACTTCTTTATTTCTTACTCGGTCTTCCCATTTCACATTTTCCACTCTTCTCCATAACCACATCTCTAGTGCCTCCAATCTTCTTTCACCTGCCTTTCTCAATGTCTCGATCTCTGCATCATGCCGTGCAGTCTTTGTTTAGTTGTCCGCAAAGTAATTTCTGTTTCGTGTTGAATCCTTCTTTCATCACTGCAATTATTTTCCTAATTTCTGTTGATCAATACATATCGTCCATTATTACACTTCCAAAGTAATTGTAGTTACTCACTTGCTCTATTTCCTCTCCCCATATTTTCATACAGGGTTTTCTCCCCTTTCCTCCAATTTTCCATGATTTTCGTTCTCTTGTTGTTCAAGTTCATTCCATATTCTCCTAATTTTGTGTTTAGATCGTCTAACATTTGTTCCATCTCTCTTGCACTCTCCACCATCACAACCATGTCATCTGCAAATCTTATACACTTCACTCTCTGACCCCTATACGAACTCTTCTCCTTCCATCAAAACTTTCATTAATAATTTCCTCCAGAAAGATACTGAATAGTGGTCGTGATAAACAACAACATTGTCATACACCTCTTTCCAGTTCAATTTCTCCACTCATCACACCTCCTACACTCACTCTTGTTCTCTGGATGACATATAAATTTATCATTAGCCGTCTATGCCTACAGTCAAGTGCATGTTTCCTTAGGATTTCCAATGTCCCATCTGACATAGTCAAAAGCCTTCTCAGATCAATGAACACAACATACACCGTTTTCTTCTCCATGTACCTCTTCCCTAACACTGCCCAATGGCATCTCTAGTTCCCACTCCTTGCCTGAAACCAAAATCTTCATCTCCTATTACGAAATTAAGCTTCCATATAGCCTTCTGCTGATTTTCCTCAGCAATAATTTGGCTGCATGCAATATCAAGCTCACTGTTCTATGTTCCTCACACTTGTTGCTGTTCTTTTTGTTTTCTATAGGTATTAAGATACTTTATGTAAAGTCCTTTGGCCATTTTCCCATCAGGTATATTTCATTACACAATTCAAGCCACTCCCTTTCCCCTTCTTTCTCCAATGACTTTAACAGTTCCATAGGAATCTCATTAGTTCTCATTGCCTTTCCATTTTTCATCTTCATTGTTGCTTCAATCTCACTAGTTAGTAATGTATTTCCTTTGCCATCATCTGAAACTTTATCTCCTTCTTCTATCCCGTGCTCTTCTTCACTTAGTCGTCTGTCTGCAGCGTAAAACCATTCTATATATTCTTCCCATTTTCTCATTATTTCTTGAGGTTCGCTCACAATATTTCTGTCTGCTGGCTCTACTTCGTTTAGTCCATGGTTGTTTCTCTTTTCTCTGAATGTCAAATCCATTGCTCCTCTGCACACCAAATCATATTGCCCTTCATTCTCTAATTTCTCTATATTGTCACAGTTTTCTGTCAGCCATTACTTGTTTGGTTTTTCTGTCACCCTTCTTAATTCATTATTTAACCACCTGTAGTTGCGCTTCCATTCTTCTGTGTTTGCAGTTTTCCGTCCATCCATCCATCCATCCATCTTGGATACCATACCTGGTGTTACCTATTCTTTCTTTACTCTTTCCCTGTCCTTGATTCCAAGCGTTTCTTTAACAGCCATTTTGACCCCATTTTTAAAATGATTCCATGTTCCTTTTGTGCATTCTGTTTCCTGTCCTTGCATCATGATTTAAGAATATGCATTCCCTTTTTTTTTCAACTGCCTTCGTCTTTCAGTTTCTCAAAGTTAATGTGCTCTCTCTTCTGCCCTTTCCAGGTTCTTTTCAATTTAACTAGAATGTCAGCTACCACTAATATGTAATCTAAATGAATATCTGCCACTGGATAACTTTTGACACTCTTCAGGCAATTTCGGTACCTTTGTTATATCATTATTTAATCAGTTTGATAGCTTTTTTTGTCAGATGTGTGATATCCAAGTATACCATTGCCTTTTGTGACTATCAAGTAATTTCCAACCACAGTGATATTTTCATTGCAGTATTCCAACAATCTTTGACTTCTCTCATTTTTTTCTCCCCGTCCAAATATTCTCAGAGCTTTTTCTTCTGGCCCTTCACTAACTACCACATTCCAAATACCAATTATAACAATACATGCATTTCTTTCCTCTCTGTCTGCTAAGTTTTCCATTTCAACAGTACATTCATTTCCTTTCTCTCTCTCTGCTAAGTTTTCTATCTTCTCATAACATTCTTATACCTCTTCATCTGAATGATTACTTGTTGGCATACAGACTTGGATGATAAATTAGTATTTCTTTGTCGCTTTCAGTCTCATCATCATTATTCTTCCACTAACATATTCAACCTTGATAACCTTGTCCTTCAGTCTTTTGCCCATCAAAATTCCAACCCCATACATTCCATTTTCTTACCTAAATAGTGCAATCGGAAGTCGGCACATTCTAGTTCTCCACAACAACCCCACCTCACAAATTCCGAGAACACACAATTTGTTTCTTGTCATTTCATGTTTGGCGTTTTCTAATTTCCCTTCCTGCAGAAGGGTTAAAACATTCCAAGCCCCAATCCTCAATAAGTACAAAGTAAGTAATTGTACAAAGAGGTCCACCCAATAAACGTCAAGGGAAGTAATTCCAGTGGTGGTTTCCTGTTGCCTTCCACTGTCCTCCACATTCCGTCGGCTAGCTGAACCAGTTTCCCGCTGGGCTTGTTTATCCAACCATTCTCTGGGTTGCTCATCTTAATAGGGGCACCTGGTGTTGGTATATTGTGGAGAACTGAGGTAAGAGAGGCTAAGAGAACTCTCTTGTTGAGTTCTTATATTTGCATCTCACCCCCATTTTTAGCCAGAGTCGCAAGGTTGTAGCAGCGACGCCCCAGGTCATCTCCATGGACCATTATATATATTACGAGCAATAATGGCTATTAACACGGTATAGTATACCAAGATCTTAGTATTCATACGACATGAAAATTAAACTTTAGACATTAATAAATAAAGATTAATGGTGATCAAAATGGAAATTTCATTTCTATACTTTTTTAGGTAATACGTGTTAAACTATTAGCTGTATGGCTACTCTCTCCGCCACCAGCAATGCAGTACACACCCTAAAGACTGTAACAGATCATTTTACGAACTGAGGCATCTACAAAATGCTATGTAATAGTTTCCCTAGTTGTGGCATACAACAGACTGAAATGTCTACTAAATTCAAGTATAAGAGGCATCCGCTGGAAAAGAAAGGTGGTACTGCACATAATTCTTATTTTGCAGAGTATTTACTTATTTTTTATTATTTTTTGAGGAAGTTAGAAGAAACTGTAATTCCACCAAAAAAAGATAAAAGGCAGGAAATTAGATTTGTTAGACGAGCTTGATATATTCAAGAATTTAGCTAAAAGAGATGGTAACACCTTGAATGGTCAGCTGCAGCTGGTAAGTAAGAACTTCCTCGAAGGCTCACGGGCGCATAGCGTATCTATAGTGGTCTCCGTTAGCTCTGGTGAACATCTCGTTTTCCTCAAAATACTTTCCCGTTACAGCAATTGAAAACCGTTTTTCATTTATATAACATTTTTTCATTCACTGAACGTTATTCTCAGCCTTTTCGACATGTCCTTCTAATGTTTTGAGCCCAATCTGAAATTTTAATTGTTTGTCATCGTGCTTTATCTGCTGCTTGTAAATTTCTCTAATGCTAACTAAAAGTTTCATCATGTTAGGAATTTGTTTTTAACAAAATTCAGATCATAGGCCCCCTGCCCCTTTTCTGCAGTACTTATTACTTGTAGTATATCTGTTTACAAAGTGCACGGCGAAACTTCATAGCAACGTTACTCTGTCATAAGCTACTGTTTGTAAATTTCTTAAATGGTAATCCCAAGCTCCTCCATTTTAGTAACTAGGTTTTAATAAATTTTAGTTCATGTCCCCCTCTCACGCTCCCTTCTTTACAATATTTACTACTTTTAATAACACTTTTTACTACATGCACGGTGAAATGTTGTAGTCTCACTCTGTTCCAAAAATATTTTCAGAACCCCTTTATATACGCACTTTTGTATCTTTTTAATTTTGCTTCGTTTTAAATTGATAGTGGCTTTACAACATAATTTACTCCATGCAGTCTAGGCGCATTTCTTACGTGCACACGTTTAGCGACCCCTAAATGTAGCTTTCCTTAGCGCTACTACCTGTACGTTTGTGCAGCTGACGTTTGCTATTTGTCGTATTTGCAGATGGCATCATTGTGTTTTGTTACATACATGTCTTAGGTTGTTTGTAGATGACGCTGCCGTTTATCAAGTAAAGTCATCAGGAAATCAAAACAACTTGCAAAACGATTTAGAAGAGATGTTGTACTGTGCGAAAATTGGCAATGGACCCTAAATAACGAAAAGTGTGAGGTCATCTACATGAGTGCTAAAAGGAGTCTGTTAAACTTCGGGTACACGGAAAATCAGTCAAATCTAAAGGCCGTAAAGTCAGCTAAATACCTAGGAATCACAATTACGAACAACTTAGATTGGAAGGAATACATAGAAAATGTTGTGGGGTAGGATAACCAAAGATTGCGTTTTATTGGCAGGACACTTAGGAAATGTAACAGATCTACTAAGGAGTCGGCCTTCACCACGCTTGTGAGTCCTGTTTAGAATACAGCTGCCCGGTGTGAAATTGTTATCAGATAGGATTGACGTAGTATATCGAAAAACTTCAAAGAAGGACAGAATTTTTTGTACCAACGCGGAATAGGGGCGTGAGCGTCACTGAAATGATACAGGTGTAGGGATGAACGTCACTAAAACAAAGGCGTTTTTCATTGCGGAGGAATCTTATCACGAAATTCCAACCACCAACTTTCTCCTCCGAATGTGAAAATATTTTATTGTCGCCAACCTATATAGGGAGGACCGATACCCATGATAAAATGAAGTAAATCAGAGCTCGACGGAAAGATACAGGTGTTCATCCTTTCCGCGCGCTGTACGAGATTCTAATAATAGAGAATTGCTGAAGGTGGTTCGATGAACACTCTGCCAGGGACTTAAATGTGGTTTGCAGAGTATCCATGTAGACGTAGACGAAGAAATTTTATGTTTACAAGAACTTTAAGAACCTTGTAAGAATGGGCCACTAAATTTGGGCTTTAATTTGAGCACCTGAGGCAATATGTTTCTGCAGTCTTAAGTCATAGTTTGTAATTATTTGTGTTCTTAAGATGAATGTTCCATATAACAAGAGCTATTTGACTCCATTCAGTACACTATGTCAACATGTGGATGTTGCTTTTTTCGTCTTAAGTTGCCACTCGTACAAAGTGTTTAACGTATTTTTGTAACCAATAATGTAATGCTGAAGGTCCATTACAAAATGGTTCAAATGGGTCTGAGCACTATGGGACTTAACATCTGTCGTCATCAGTCCCCTACAACTTAAAGCTACTTAAACCCATCTAACCTAAGGACATCACACACATCCATGCCCGAGGCAGGATTCGAACCTGCGACCGTAGTGGTCACATGCTTACCGACTAAAGCGTCTAGAACCGCTCGGCCACTCCGTCCGGTGGTCCATTACACCTCCCGAGGAAGACATATTTAAAGTGGTCGAGATCTGAATTAAGATTTCAAGAAACCTTTATTTGCAACTGCTTGGCTAATTAAATCAGCCTATCCAAGTTCAGTTGCTGAATTTACAGCTATGTTCAAGATTTTATCATGATCAGTTATTTAATCATCACAACTATTCGTCTTCAGCAACACCTAACTGAATATCTCCCACAGTTCAACAAAGTCGACATATAAAAGCCTAAAAATATTCGGTAGTCTTCCTGGTTATGCAGTTTGTTCCATTAATTAATGAACTCACTTTTATTTACGACTTTGGGGCAAAGGGAACTTTACCAGAGACACCTATACTTGTATCTATTGGTGTGTCTCAATACCTGTTGCTTTAAGTGAAAGAGTTTCATAGTTTCATGCTCCACGTGGAGGACAACAGCATCTGGGAGCAGCAGCTGTTGCAGGACTAGCGGCTGTCGAAGAACCAAGCAGGGCCAGACATCTATCTGCAGGGGCTACGAATGAAAGTCCTCAGTAACGCACACGGTCAGTGTCTTTAACTAGAAGTCGTTCACCTTGAGGTGTCGATCCAGAGCTGCTTCCAGTTTAAATTTTTTTTTATCTCATCGGAAGTAGTTGTGAAGATTCTTTCCTGTTCTATCATGTCGTTCTAAACTATGCATCCTTTATTCTCTTTTTAGTCTAGACTGGTTGTATCATATTTTTGAATTTTGCCACCTGAGTCATTTGCCATAAACATTTTTTATTTTCTAACATAGTAAATCCTATTCCTATACTATGCACCCATTTGACAAAAATATTATCCTTAAAATTGTTTCAAACTTACCCTTAAATTGCAAGCATCTGCATTACCATAAAAAGATAAAGTCTCATTTACTCCTGGAGGTTCTCAGGATCGTTGGTTGCCCGCTATAGTTCAACGCCTGACAAACAGCAACCGAAACGTTGCTGCTGAATGTACTTCGATTCTTTGAAACGACCCTGGGTCATCACTGACTTTCCAGATGCTTCTGTTCTATTTGTGTATTGCCACATCATGAAATTAACGGCTCAAAAACCGACAGCAGAGACCGTTGACCAGCAAATGAAACCGGGCAGCAGTTTCCTGCCAATGCAGTGGCAGCTCACCTGTGTCAACAGGCACGTCTTCCGCATCCGGCGCTTCCGTGTGAGGGACGTCACGCCGACTCCCGTCGCACAGTCGACCTACTCCTACCGATGACGCCACACCAGGCCACCACCTCGGTTCCAGATGTTTCGACATGGCCTCGATGCGGAGGCATTCCGCAACTGTCAGCTCCTAGAAAAGGGACTTAAGCCAGCACGACCAGTCCGTCAGTAAGTTTTCGCAGCTGCGCCGTCAGATGACGCACAGTGTCAGTCGCTGCTGCATCTATGACGCTGCCACCGCCGTGGCACCGTACAACGACCAGTGCCTGAGGGTCCACTATGGGCACAGGGACGCCGCCTAGCTGCCGCACTGTCACTCCATAGCTGTCAGCAGCCTCCTGCGTCGTCACACTCGAGCCGGTGTGCTGGGGTCCGAGGATCGGCTCCCGTGGCCTGTAGTCTGCCAGTTTCAAATTTGCTGAACCACACCTCTTCTTGTCCCTCAATGAAGTCTTCTATCCACTGATTTGCAGCCCTCTTCGCCCGCTCCGCACCAGTCTCCAGTAGAGAACCACTTGGCCATTCTTACTCTCCCATAAACCCTGTTACATACCTTTAAATAGCCTAATTACTCTGGCTAGAGGATCGTGGCAGTAGCCAACCCATGAGCTGGGTGTTAGCAATGTATAAGCATATTATCTCAAGATACACACTTGCATTCTCTGAGTAGAGGCAATTTACGAATTTTAACCGATTTTATTGCTATCTCCCACCATAAAAAGAACCCTATGACTAGACAACGTTCTTTGTTAACACTTGCTGCCCCTAACAGTCCGATCCGATTTAGGTGCCACAGTGCGAAGCACTATAACTATACAGGTCTTCCGTCAATTTTGTAACTAACATCTTCGTAGATAAACTGTATTTTGCCAATACCCAATCAATTCCCATATATTTACTATCCCACCTCGCTTATCATACTTTGCGACTGTTTTGTCCTGTATGCAATTTTTAGATTGTGGTCCAACTCATCCCCTCTCCCCCCACCCTCATTCGTTTACTGCCCAGAATGCAAACTGAAACTGTCGAGAGTCATCCTCCTTCATGAAGCACATTGCGCCTTGTTGAGAATTAACTTTTTATATTAATATCAGTTAAGAAATTCCTACTTGGTAGTCATATTTATGTGCAGAGCTTGCATTTTACATTTTACTATGGGAAAATATACTCATTCCACTACTGTAACTGTTAATATTAGTTTCTTAAGCACTGTATTATAGCAACGCAGAGCCTGCTACTTTAACTTTGTACATAATTAACTTTGAGGGGTTTTGATGCAGCTCTGTCATATGGTATCACAGAAGCGATAATAGCTTATGCTATGGGGTAGCAACGGTACCTTCTTCAAAGTAAATGGCGGGTCGCGCCCTCACATCTCCGCAAAAGAGACATTTAAATCGGCTGCCACGAGCCGCTGCCGTAGACTACAGAATGGCGCTATTCACATCACCAGATGACTCCAAATTCGCATCGCCTTGCCGCGAGCAGTTGGGATTGAATGATGCAGTTTTAAAGCCACCTCACTCACAGCTCTGCCTCAGATTATTCTCATATTACTCTCAGACCACGCCGAGATTACGAGGGACTTTCAGTGAGACATTCAGAACCTAGCACTACGCTATTACTACTCCGATTGCTACTGAATATTTTAATCCAGTGTTAGTGGAAAACAGCTTTTTCATGATGAGATGCTTGTTGCTAGCCCTGGAATTGTTAAAAGAACTTTCCATGATAAGGTGTAAGGTACTGGCCCTGTAAAAAGAACTTCCGATGTGGTGGTCCTGTGTGCGACCGTAAATTGGAAAAGCATGCTCCTTTGCCTTTCTACTCCTCTTTTTTCTGTTAGCTTGTACTCTCACACGATGGCTGTTTAAGCTATAGAGTTATCGTGATATGTTCCAATTTAATCTAGAGACCAGTAATTCCAATATTGTTTATGAGACTTACAGTCTTCTAGAAGCTAGCAGACAATTTCGAAATTAGGAACCACATACTACCACTTAACAGGATCGTTATTTATCCTGAGAGAGAGAGAGAGAGAGAGAGAGAGAGAGAGAGAGAGAGAGAGAGAGAGAGAGAGAGAGAAGAAAGAAGAAAGATTGTAGGGGAGTTGGAGATGGATTGTGTTGTGGTTGGCAGGAGAGCCAACACTGTGTTACTAGAGGAGCCGAAAGGCATGCGATTTAGCTCACACAGGCTGGCGTGAGGTCTGGAACAGGACAAGGAAATTAGAATTTAGAGACAACGGACGTAGCTGGTGGAATACGTAACTTTAATCCATTAATGACGAACGTCGGTCTTGGCGGTACATGATTCCACATCAATAATAATTGATAATGGCGCCTTGCTAGGTCGTAGCAAATAATGTAGCTGAAGGCTATGCTAACTATCGTCTCGGCAAATGAGAGCGTAGAAGTCAGTGAACCATCGCTAGCAAAGTCGGCTGTACAACTGGGGCCACTGCTAGGAAGTCTCTCTATACCTGCCGTGTGGCGGCGCTCGGTCTGCAATCACTGATAGTGACGATACGCGGGTTCGACGTATACTACCGGATCGCGGCCGATTTAAAGGGTACCACCTAGAAAGTGTGGTGTCTGGCACAAACTGAGATAGGCAGGAGATGAGATGAGAGATGGGGGGTGAGGAGATGGCCAGTGAGACAGCAGACAGGACGTTAACAGACAGAGATGGATAAGGTCATGGACGGATGGACAGAGAGAGGTGGGAACAGGGATAGGGATAGATAGAGGGGATACATGGAGAGAGAATGTGGGAGGATGGCTGAGAAAGAGAGGTGGGGAGTGAGAAGATTAGCAAAGTGAGGCGGGAGAAGAATATGGACAAACAGAATTATGAGGAGAAGGCGGACTGTAAGAAGCGGGGGTAGGGGTAGCTATAGCAGAGAGACATAACAGAGTGAGAAGTAGTGGACCGATGGGAAAAGGTCGAGGCTGCGTGGAAGTCGAGGTGAGAGCATGTGTGTTGGAAGAAGTGGAGCATTTGAGGAGCAGTGGGTGTAGAAGAGGAAGATGGTGTTTGGTAAGAAACAGATTGAAACCTTGTAGTCAAGGAAGGAAGAATTCGGTTACGATTATGGACGGGGCGGTAATCAGTTACTATTTGTTAAAAAAAATGGTTCAAATGGCTCTGAGCACTATGGGACTTAACATCTGTGGTCATCCGTCCCCTAGAACGTAGAACTACTTAAACCTAACTAACCTAAGGACATCACACACATCCATGCTCGAGGCAGGATTCGAAACTGGGACCGTAGCGGTCGCGCGGTTCCGGACTGAGAGCCTAGAACCGCGAGACCACCGCGGCCGGCTACTATTGGTTCCCTTTTGCAATTACACACATTTATTTTAACACTGTAATTTCAGACTCAGAAATAAATCAAAACATCACACGTTATTAAGAAGGAATAAGTAACTATGTAATCAATAGTGCTTTCAGTGCCTTACAATTTACCAAATGAGTATAAAATACAGACACAACTAATAATGTTTTCAAAGCAAACCAACATGATCCCAATTAGAATTTTAATGCAAGTAGACACAGTTATGTCTAAAGGCCTTTAACGTCAGAAATGGCAGTTGTAAAAACTTTAACAAACATACTATAAAACAGCAATGAAATAGCAGAGGTTAATTTAAAAAGACAGCTGACTGATCACCAAACAGGTGAGATAAAATGATTATACACTTGGTAGCACAACCATTTAAACCTGCTGTAACTTCAAGAATGGCAATTATATAAACTATTTAAGAAATATACAGTAAAACAGCAAATACAATAAAAAGACAGAAGGGCCAGTCACAGACGGTGCTCTAGGAATCGACCTCTGAGTAGGTCCGACAAAAATCACTTTCGGAAGCGATGAGACAAGTATCCAAGAGTTGCTTTCACTTCACAAGATGGTAACTCAGACTAGTATCAGTCTAACGAATAACTAATGGTAACCTTGATGAGGCTACCTGACGTCCGATAAACCAAATGCAAACATGTGAAAATACGCCAAAGCAGGAATCGGGGGTCCGGACTCTGCCCACAGCATACTGTTCTTATAGCGCCCGAAACGAGAAAGTGTTAGGGGTTTGGTGCAGTTTCATACATGAGAGTTTGATTCTTTAAAGAACGTGCGTTGTATGCTAAATACTAAATAAACAAAAAAGTAAATGCATCTGTTTTTATTTCTGGTTCCGTCCTGCCTACGCTGTTGGAAACAGAAACGTAATGTTCTTTGTTACACCAAACAAGCCTTCTCTTTCGTGTTCGGTTTGAGCATTGATGGTTTTACGCAACATATACAATACACTAGAAAGAAATATCTACGTCATAACAAAATTATAGCGTGTGTTAAGAGTAACATAATAAAAACACAAAAATAGAGCAGTTCTGTTTGTAAATCAAAGCTCTTAGACTGAACTCCGAAGCAGAAGAACTGCACCACATTAAGGTAAGGAAAACAACAAGGAACCATTAGCCTTCTGTAAACAGACGTACTGCTTTGGTTGTCTAGTCTAACAGTTTATCTAATATGCCATTTAACTGACCAAACAGTAATTGAATTGGTAATAAAAAGCGACAGACCACAGCCTAATCCAAGTAACTGGGCACCCATTTAAAAAGAATATTCATCAGAATACAAATTTAGGCTCTAAGAAAATAACTATTTTGCGTTCACCCTGTCTTCGATAGATCAGTCAACTATAGTAGTGGAACGCTTCATCATTTACCTGCACTCAGCTTTTTTTGTCATACATTCGAGTATTTGCTTTCGTTGATCCTTTAATAACAGGAAAAAATACGTCCGCAAATGAAGCCACAAACGCGAGCGGCACGTTCCAGGTTTTACGTGGTCTGCTGCACAGCATTCCGCGCAATTAATTTCCACAATGCTGTTGCATCACCTGATTCATATAATTTTTTGTGTTTATAAAGCTTAAGATTTCTTGCAAAGAGGTGCACAAAACGCATTTCACCCAGTAGCTGCATTAAAGTTTCTAATGGTGCATGATTTATTATCAAAACGCAACACGTATTATCGCTCACGCTATTCATGCGTTAAGGAAACTTTTTGCTTTAATGGAAGGTAAAACGTCTGCGGGAAGGATGAGGTGATAAATGACGGCCAGAGATAAAAACCAACGACCATTCAATTTCTCTGCTTTCTGGGAGAGATCGGCGTATTTTAACCCGAGGAACCTACCAGGGGAATTAACTCATTTGTACAGTGTGATAGATATGCATGATTTAAATAATGAGAAACTATACCAGCTAATTTTTTTATGCTTAGCGCAAGTCATTTCGGGAAGTTATTTCCATTTTCAAGTGCAATAATTTATGTCGGCATAGTTTCTGATGTCTAAGTGTGTGCTGTGCAACGATTCTTACCTTCCAGTGACATTTTTAGGGTTTCACTGTAATCGGAAAATATAAATCATCTTATCGTTTACACTTTAACTTCAGAAAATAACGTTTCTTGTGTATTTACTTGCAAGTATTGCAACTCTTTTCTTAAAATCGTAATACGGTAGAAATATATTACGACAGTACTGCTTCGAAAAGAATGTGGATGCAGTCAGAGATGTTAAGTACTTCGTAGACCGTTTACAACAAATTGTTATTTACGAACCAAGAACTTAAAATACGTATCAGCAACACCAGTGACTTCTTAACATATCACTTATGCTTTACACTTTATTTTCATATTTCTTCGTTACATGGCTTTTTTTTTTACTTTCTTCTTATATTTTCAGGCCGTATTTCCTACACGCTGAACCATTAAGTTTTTATGATTGATAATTTGATCAAAAGCATGTCTTATTAGTGTTTTCATGTACTTTAGCTCTACGCTACTACCACAATCTGCTTCAACCCTCCAGAATGAGATTTTCACTCTGCAGCGGAGTGTGCGCTGATATGAAACTTCCTGGCAGATTAAAACTGTGTGCCCGACCGAGACTCGAACTCGGGACCTTTGCCTTTCGCGGGCAAGTGCTCTACCATCTGAGTTGCCGAAGCACGACTCACGCCCGGTACTCACAGCTTTACTTCTACCAGTATCTCGTCTCCTACCTTCCAAACTTTACAGAAGCTCTCCTGCGAACCTTGCAGAACTAGCACTCCTGAAAGAAAGGATATTATGGAGACATGGCTTAGCCACAGCCTGGGAGATGTTTCCAGAATGAGATTTTCACTCTGCAGCGGAGTGTGCGCTGATATGAAACTTTCAGCGATTCTAATTTTACCTCATCAATGGTTGCCAAACGAAGTCCTTTTATGGTTCTCTTGAGCTTTGAGAATAGAAAGAAGTAGCAGGGGGCCATATCCTTCGAATATGGAGGCTGACGTAACATACAAGGTTTTGCCTTTTTCCAAAAAATGCCGAACAAGCACTGAAGTGTGATCGGAAGCATTACTGCGATGCAGTTTCCACCATCTGTTTTGCCACCAGTCATTTCTGCGGACTGCTTCATGCAAACTGCGAATAACTTACAGATAGTACTGTGTATTGAATCATGATGCACTATCCCAGTGTAATCGAAGAAGTGAGATAGAACTTCATACGTCACTGAACTTGTGAAAGTTTTTACCGGTCTTGACTCTTCAGCTTCCAGTGGGAGGATTGGGGCTTGGATTCGACGTCGTACCTGTATACTCACGTCTCGTCACTTGTTTATAACCTTCCGTAGATGTCTTACATCTCTGTTGACTTCACTGAGTAATTCCTGAGCGATTTCTACGCGATGTCGTTTTTGGTCGAAACTTAACAATTTGCAGCAACTACTTTCATGCCCAAGGCATCCTAAACAATTGCTTGGCATGAGCCAAATGATATTCCCTCATGATCAGCAACCTCACTTCGGCGATTTTCCAGAACCATTTTCTACGTTTTCTCTACGGTGTCGTCAGGAATTGATTGCTAGGGAGTCCAGGACGGTCGTCGTTTCGAAAATACTCTTCACCCTCTTTGAAAAGTTTGTACCACTCGTAAACTCTTGTCGTACACATAGCAGATACGCCAAAAGCCAAAGTCAACATTTAGAATGCGGTGCTGCGGTTTATTCCATTTTTCAAGCAAAATTTAATGCGAATTCTTTGATCCACATTTCTCTTAAGCAAAAATTCGCAAAGCACTCGAAAACAAATATAACGTTTCCAAACGTACACGAGAAACATGTGTACCAACAAGATAAAAGAAACTGAAAATCTGATGTATAAAGCCCGCCAAATGAAAAAAATCTAGTTACTTTTGGTAACAACTCGTAGTTCCCTTGTCACATCATATTCCCCAACGCGACCAGATTGTATTACATTTCAGGTTGGGCAGTGGTCATAATATGTATTTATCGTCCGCTGTCTCCATCTGCCACTTCAATGTGGGCTCCTTAAAATTTAATTCCATGTCCTATTTTTTTCACTTTCCTTTCGATACGCCATCAGTGACCAGACTGAAAGACAGTGTACGCTAAGATTCATAATGAAAATGGTGTCGAAAATTGTGTCCTTATAACTTAGATTCACAGACGGCTGTCGCGCTCACTTTATTTCTCAGACAGCGCACTATGTCATCTGCGGCACCGCACGCCTGCCGTTTCTCACGGATGTTGATCGCACGCAATCAGTCCGTATTGTGTAATCGTCGAATGAGCCGCGGCCCCGATAGCTGCATGGCAAGAATGATGAAAATTTTTGCTCATTGAGGATTTTATAATATTGTTTTTGATATGTTTACTGCGACAGAGAAAGATTTTTTGATTGGTTTAATGAGGACTTCATAATGAGGTACACGTAACAAATAATTTCCTTTGCTCTTATTGCTGCTGCCTCCACACCACTTTAACAATGTAGTATCTTGCACAGAACTTCCCTCTCTTCTTAATTGGGTAATATGAGCGTCATTTCAGGAAAGATCAATTTAATTAATGTAACCTTTTGTAATCTATATGAACATATATATTTTGTAAGAATTCTATGAACATTACACAGTTGAACGAAACACTTCAAAGTATTTTCAGATTTTGTTATTTTTTTGCAATTCTCGATTACAGTGAAGAATACTTTAGTAAAGCGACTTTTCTAAATATGCCATTACACCCTTTAAAGGAACCAGAATTGACGTAATTTACAATATCATTGCCCATTTCCCAATCTTTGTCAGTCAGCTGATAAAGTTTCCAAGTTGAAATTGAAAGTGCTGGCTCATTGCGAGGGTGCATTTCACACGGAGTTCGCCTGTAGATAGTTTGCCGCCCAGTAAATGAGACTCACTTTTAGTAACTTTCAATAGCAGCAAAAGCAGTTTCCAGAAAGTAGTTGCCCGAGAATTATTCATTGACATAGGGAAATCAAAAAGGTAAAGAAAAAAATTCCAATTCAGATTTCCTGCAGATTTGTTCAAATGGTTCAAAAGGCTCTGAGAACTCTGGGACTTAACTTCTGAGGTCATCAGTGCCCTATAACTTAGAACTACGTAAGACTAACTAACCTAAGGACATCACACACATTCATGCGCGAGACAGGTTTCGAACCTGCGAACGTAGCGGTCGCGCCGTTCCAGACTGTAGCTCCTAGAACCGCTCGGCCACCTCGGCCGGTCACGGATTTGTACATGGTTGTTATTCAGCAACCGTGTACTATTTTAAACATAGAATTAAACAGGCATCCGGTTGCACATAATGGCTGGTTCACTGACGTAGGTTTCTGTGCCGTGGGCCCGCGTTTAATTTCGCGTAATTCCCCCGGAATAGGAATCTCTTGGCAACCTCGAAGGGAACGATCTATTGACACGTAATCAGCATGGCTTCAGAAAACATCGCTCTTGTGCAACGCATCTAGCTCTTTATTCGCACGAAGTAATGGCCGCTATCGACAGGGGATCTCAAGTTGATTCCGTATTTCTAGATTTCCGGAAAGCTTTTGACACCGTTCCTCACAAGCGACTTCTAATCAAGCTGCGGACCTATGGGGTATCGTCTCAGTTGTGCGACTGGATTCGTGATTTCCTGTCAGGAAGGTCGCAGTTCGTAGTAATAGACGGCAAATCATCGAGTAAAACTGAAGTGATATCAGGTGTTCCCCAGGGCAGCGTCCTGGAACCTCTGCTGTTCCTGATCGATATAAATGACCTGGGTGACAATGTGAGCAGTTCTCTTAGATTGTTCGCAGATGATGCTCTAATTTACCGTCTAGTAAGGTCATCCGAAGACCAGTATCAGTTGCAAAGCGATTTAGAAAAGATTGCTGTATGGTGTGTCAGGTGGCAGTTGACGCTAAATAACGAAATGTGTGAGATGATCAACATGAGTTCCAAAAGAAATCCGTTGGAATTCGATTACTCAATAAATAGTACAATTCTCAAGGCTGTCAATTCAACTAAGTACCTGGGTGTTAAAATTACGAACAACTTCAGTTGGAAGGACCACATAGATAATATTGTCGGGAAGGCGAGCCAAAGGTTGCGTTTCATTGGCAGGACACTTAGAAGATGCAACAAGTCCACTAAAGAGACAGCTTACACTACACTCGTTCGTCCTCTGTTAGAATATTGCTGCGCGGTGTGGGATCCTTACCAGGTGGGATTGACGGAGGACATCGAAAGGGTGCAAAAAAGGGCAGCTCGTTTTGTATTATCACGTTATTGGGGAGAGAGTGTGGCAGATATGATACACGAGTTGGGATGGAAGTCATTAGAGCAAAGACGTTTTTCGTCACAGCGAGACCTTTTTACGAAATTTCAGTCACCAACTTTCTCTTCCGAAGGCGAAAATATTTTGTTGAGACCAACCTACATAGGTAGGAATGATCATCAAAATAAAATAAGAGAAATCAGAGCTCGAACAGAAAGGTTTAGGTGTTCGTTTTTCCCGCTCGCTGTTCGGGAGTGGAATAGTAGAGAGATAGTATGATTGTGGTTCGATGAACCCTCTGCCAAGCACTTAAATGTGAATTGGAGAGTAGTCATGTAGATGTAGATGTAGAAGAGGGCATGGAGCGTGACTGTCTCCGGTACAGGGCAGGTCACACGAGAAGGTAGTTACGGGCTGCGGCGACCCGGAGAAAAAGGAGAGTGTGGTACGTGCGGCGAGGAGCGCAAGTGAGGTGAAGTATTGTTGTGGCAAGTGTCTGCCGGCGCCCGTTGGCAAGTGTGGTGCTTTGCTCACTGCAGGTTTGGTGGGGCCGAGTTTTAGTCTCAGAAGTGAACATTGCTCGTTAAAAGCTACATCGGCAGGACGCACTGTATTCGGCTTGCCCACTGCTATTGAAGTTGCAAGTAGTTTGTGTCCAATGTTGGAGTCCGGTCTGACCTTTGCAGATACTGGACGCGGTGGCGTCTGCTGGATGATACCCGTGGGTTTCCAACTATTAGTAATCTTCGTTGATCCTTCTCTCGTCGCTCTCTAAGGAAATGTTTGTCAAGGGAGTTGGATTTTACGAGAAATCACGGTGGGCATGGTTTGCCTGGTACTACTTAGGTTCAGTTCTGTCAGTCTGTGTGGGCTTGTAGAAGAAGATTTTAGAACCTGTGGGTACTGAATGCAGATGTAATTCTTCTGACTGACTATTGGACTTTATAGCCAGTGAAAATGGTTTAATATAGCTACCTTACTTCTGAGGCATGTCAATAGTTTAGTAAACATCTCAAGCTGTTTATTGAATTGTTCGCATCTATTAAACAAAAAAAAGCTAAAGAAAGATTTTCTGCTTCGATAGTAAAGTCAAAGTTTCCTGCGTACCGTTCGTACATTTCTGCATTTGTCCTATGTTTAATTCATACTAAATAATTAACGAGTTGTCTCTGTGTTACACGATAGGTGATGGTATCTCTTGTTAACTATGGCCTCTGTACCATGACAGAAATTTTTGATAACTGTTTCTAGTAATATAGTAGCGGTAACTGCCGTCCTATTTAGTAGAGAAGGAGTAATTGCTGCTACTGGCGTTTCCTCTGCCACTGCCTAAAAAATTTGAACGGCATTTGTCAGTCATTTTGGCTACTTCCAAGGCAATGGCTTTTTGGTAATTACTGGCAATAGCCGATGGTCGATATTTGTGACATATTCATTTGAACATGTTTTCCTGTTTGTGATGTAAATATATCTTTGTTGTTGTTGTTGTGGTCTTCAGTCCTGAGACTGGTTTGATGCAGCTCTCCATGCTGCTCTATCCTGTGCAAGCTTCTTCATATCCCAGTACATAGTGCAACCTACATCCTTCTGAATCTGCTTAGTGTATTCATCTCTTGGTCTCCCTCTACGATTTTTACCCTCCACACTGCCCTCCAATACTAAATTGGTGATCCCTTGATGCCTCAGAACATGTCCTACCAACGGATCCCTTCTTCCGGTCAAGTTGTGCCACAAACTTCTCTTCTCCCCAATCCTATGCAATACTTCCTCATTAGTTATGTGATCTACCCATCTAATCTTCAGCATTCTTCTGTAGCACCACATTTCGAAAGCTTCTATTCTCTTCTTCTCCAAAGTATTTATTGTCCATGTTTCACTTCCACACATGGCTACACTCCATACAAATACTTTCAGAAATGGCTTCCTGACACTGAAATCTATACTCGATGTTAACAAATTTCTCTTCTTCAGAAACGCTTTCCTTGCCATTGCCAGTCTACATTTTATAACCTCTCTACTTTGATCATCATCAGTTGTTTTGCTCCCCAAATACCGAAGCTCCTTTACTACTTTAAGTGTCTCATTTCCTAATCTAATTCCCTCAGCATTACCCGACTTAATTCGACTACATTCCGTTATCCTCGTTTTGCTTTTGTTGATGTTCATCTTATATCCTCCTTTCACGACACTATCCATTCCAATCAACTGCTCTTCCAAGTCCTTTGCTGTCTCTCACAGAATTACGATGTCATCGGCGAACCTCAAAGTTTTTATTTCTTCTCCATTGATTTTAATACCTACGCCGAATTTTTCTTTTGTTTCCTTTACTGCTTGCTCTATATAGAGATTGAGTAACATCGGGGAAAGTCTACAACCCTGTCTTACTCCCTTCCCAACAACTGCTTCCCTTTCATGTCCCTCGACTCTTATAACTGCCATCTGGTTTCTGTACAAATTGTAAATAGCCTTTCGCTCCCTGTATTTTACCCCTGCCACCTTTAGAATTTCGAAGAGAGTATTCCAGTCAACATTGTCAAAAGCTTTCTCTAAGTCTACGAATACTAGAAAGTAGGTTTGCCTTTCCTTGCTCTTTCTTCTAAGGTAAGTCGTAAGGTCGGTATTGCCTCACGTGTTCCAACATTTCTACGGAATCCAAATTGATCTTCCCCGAGGTCGGCTTCTACTAGTTTTTCCATTCGTCTGTAAAGAATTCGTGTTAGTATTTTGCAGCTGTGGCTTATTAAACTCATTGTTCGGTAATTTTCACATCTGTCAACACCTGCTTTCTTTGGGATTGGAATTATTATATTCTTCTTGAAGTCTGCGGGTATTTCGCCTGTTTCATACATCTTGTTCAACAGATGGTAGAGTTTTGTCAGTACTGGCTCTCCCAAGGCCGTCAGTAGTTCCAATGGAATGTTGTCTACTCCAGGGGCCTTGTTTCGGCTCAGGTCTATCAGTGCTCTGTCAAACTCTTCACGCAGTATCGTATCTCCCATTTCATCTTCATCTACATCCTCTTCCATTTCCATAATATTGTCCTCAAGTACATCGCCCTTGTATAGACCCTCTATATACTCCTTCCACCTTTCTGCTTTCCCTTTTTTGCTTAGAACTCGGTTTCCATCTGAGCTCATGATGTTCATACACGTGGTTCTCTTCTCTCCAAAGGTCTCTTTAATTTTCCTGTAGGCAGTACCTATCCTACCCCTAGTGAGATAAGCCTCTACATCCTTACATTTGTCCTCTAGCCATCCCTGTTTAGCCATTTTGCACTTCCTGTCGATCTCATTTTTGAGACGTTTGTATTCCTTTTTGCCTGCCTCATTTACTGCATTTTTATATTTTCTCCTTTCATAAATTAAATTCAATATTTCTTCTGTTACCCAAGGATTTCTACTAGCCCTCGTCTTTTTACCTACTTGATTATCTGCTGCCTTCACTACTTTATCCCTCAAAGCTACCCATTCTTCTTCTACTGTATTTGTTTCCCCCATTCCTGTCAATTGTTCCCTTACGCTCTCCCTGAAACTCTGTACAACCTCTGGTTCTTTCAGTTTATCCAGGTCATATCTCATTAAGTTCCCTCCTTTTTTTTTTGCAGTTTCTTCATATATCTTTACTTCATTTAATATTCTTTACTGCAGGAAGTGATTTTATACTGTTACCGTTTTGAGGTGTTCCGAGTTGTGTTACTGAAATTTAATCCTGTCACTTCTGGAGGTACTTTGTTAAGGCTATTCTTGGATTTTTGCCTTTTAAAAATAATTTCATTAGTGTTTTTAGAAACTTTAATAAAGTCATTATGCCTCAGTACCTTTCCCACCAGCATCCTACCACATTTCAGTTACGACGCCTACTAGGGGTGTCTTCCTGAGAATGAAATGTTGCTAAATCGTAAAATTACATTTGCTAAAAATCAATAGTCAGAATTTGAAGCACTTGTGCCCAGCCAAAAGTAGGATCAGTCTGATGTTGTTCCGAGCTGGGCACATGTGGGAAGAGCTAGAACATTTTATTTTAGTTTTGACTTGAGCATAGCTGAACCACGTCCTAACTATTGCTTTTTAGAAATGTAATTTTACGATTTAGCAACATTTCATTCTGATGAAGACACCCTTAGTAAGTGTCGAAACCTAGGTCAGTGTACCTATCATTTATGTGCAATAGGTTGGCAGTGTAATCGTAAGTTGATTTCACATTTCAAGAGACTTCCTTTCATTTGACCAGAAATCGGTTAAGGATTTTGTCGAAACATCATGTCGCGGAAGTATAGTATTATCAAACAGAGCCTTACGATTTTTGAAAGAACTTATCTGGTTGGCCGTGCGCTCTGACGCACAGCTTTCCGGGTGGGAAGGAGCGCCTGGTCCCCGGCACGAACCAGCCCGGCGGGTCTGTGTCGAGGTCCGGTGAACCGGCCAGTTTGTGGATGGTTTTTACGCGGTTTTCCATTTGCCTCGGCGAATGCGGGATGGTTCCCCTTACTCCATCTCAGTTACACTATGTCGGCGATTACTGCGCAAACAAGTTCTCCTCGTTCGCCTACACCAACATTACACTACCACGCAAAACATAGGAGTTACACTCGTGTGGTGTGAGTCGTTCCCTGGGAGGGGGGCGGGCGTCCACCGGGGTCAAACGGCACAATAGCCCTGGGTTCGGTGTGGGGTGGCGGAGGGGTGAAGTGGACAGGGGTAGTCGTCGTGGGTTGTGGACCACAGCGGCTGCGGCGGGGATGGAACCTCTCCGTCGTTTCTAGGTCCCCAGTTAACATACAATACAATAAGTGGAATCTGGTTTTCTCTATTAAACGACCCAATACGCTTTCTAGGAAAACGTACAGTAAGTTTAACTTCCATTTACTGTTTGAAATGGACGCAGATTCTCAGACAACCGTTCAGAAATCCAAGCAAACAACTGCCAATACAAAATCAATAAACAGAAAGTAATAATAACTTTCAGTATTGAGTAATAAATTTGTTAAATGACGTGCTTTCTAACAACTGTAGGTGCAGGGTGAACTAATCATTAAACTGCACGAAAAGAATGATGAAAGGAGAACACAGTTGCGTGGCCCGTGCAGAGCCAGCGCCGACTGTGGTCTCGGTATCGCTGCCGTTAGCTACCCTGGCGGATCAGTGTCCGGCGGCTGAGCCTAAGCGGGCAAGCCGTGTGCCCCGGCCGGGTATCGATTGCAGGCCTATAAACAGGCGTGCGCCAGACGTTAAGTGGCCATACGTACGCCCCAGCAGGTCGCACACGGTGCCGCACGGTACAGCCGCCTGCTTGTACAACGCACCTGCTCTGCTGCCACAATGTTCGGATCTAGTTACGTGTACAGGTCAATTAACCTCCAGTTTAATGAGGAAAGCCTGTTCTCTAATGTCTCCTTGTCGATTCAGGAGACTTGCGTAGAGTTCTCAAGATGTTGCTCCACACTTGACAGTGTTATCAATTAGAGGAGCCTTGTTGATTGGGTGACCAACTCTCCCGCATTTCCCAGGATCTCCTCTATTATAGCAATATCTTTTTAATTCTCCTGACATTCTTACTGATCTTCCATTACTTCCGTAGATTTCGTCTATGACCATTGTTGTTAATGTTAACACCGCGAAGTATAGTATATCTCTAGTGTATTAATATTTATTTGACATGATCAGATTAAGGCCCTCAGGCCCTCTCTTACTTCGGACCAGTGTTCCACACATGCAGCATTTCACACATCAGAGTTACATCATGGCAATAGTTTAAATAAGAAAATTAGATTACTCTAGTAACAATATGAATAAAGAGTAATGACTAAGACCTAATAAAGTAAATGCTGGCAGTATTTTTTCAACAGCTGCTTTACATACAAATTATGAAAAAAGCAATAATAATAACAGTAAAAAAACTCAAATAATAATTATGAACATGATAAAAATTGGGAATAGTCATGAAGATTAGTGCAGATGTACATTAATATCTTGGTGTGTAAAGTAGATGTTTACTAGTATAGCGAGTTTTGGGGAGGGGAGATTTAAGGAGGGGGTAAGAGGGAACTAATGAGGTGAAGTGCATTCATGTACTGAGAAAGGCATTACTGTTTCTTAAATGGATACGTCATTGACTCTTTTTTTGAAGTTGGACATGCTTTTAAGTTTTCTAACATAATGAAGGAGGTTTTTCCAGAGTCGGGTTCCCGCTAGTGTAAAGGACTTGGAGAAGGTGACTGAGCGATGCAGTGGAACAGAGAAGATTTTATTACAATGGGAACGTGTGTTTCTGTCATGTTGTTCCGACATAAGCGTTAAGGACGAGGAGAGATATGAGGGACAGTGTACATTTATAAGGCAGTGGATCAGACAGAGTATGGAAATGTCTGCACGCAGCCAGGACAATTTTGCATATGTTGGTGAAATGTAATCAAAAACTCGAACGTCCCAGATATATCGGACGCAGGCATTCATGACCAATTCCAGACGTCGCGAATTTTGAGTTTCATCCAATGACAGGTCTCGAAATGGTTTCGTATAATCTTCTTCTTTTGTTTGTGCCTTAGTCCCGCAATTTGCGCAGGGTCGGCATAGTTACAATCGAATTTGACATGGTTAATATTTAAGGGGTAACTGGATGCCCTTCCTGCCTCCACACTCTACCTCGTGGGACGGAATCAGTTTATCACGGTTGGTTGGCTGCATCTAGTGTAAATCATGAAATAGTGCGAATGTGTGTTGAGTGTCTGCGAGTCGTGTAACTGAAGCGGGATAGGGGCCCACACCGGTGTTCACCTAGTGGGATGTAGAAAACCACCTAAATACCACACCCAGGCTGGTCGGCACACCGGCCCTCGTCGTTAATCCGCCGGGTGGATTCGATTCTGGGCCGCCGCGCCTACACCAGTCCAGGAGGCAGTGCATTAGCGCTCTCGGCTAACCTGGCGGGTGAAAATGTTTCGTATAATAATCGATACTAATATAGACATAATCTGTTTTCTATTCGTGCCTCCACGGAAAGAAGACTGTTTGGCTCAAGGAGAAGCAAGGAGAGTAGAATGAGTGGCAAACCTACTTATCTAAAGGGATCGTGAGAGGGGAAATATTTACTTGTTCCTCTGTCAGGAATGCCTCGGATGCGTTCGCTACGTACTTATCAGGAGTTGTTCTAAAAATAACACACGGAGGTAAGAAAGACAAGCTAAAGAGGGATATAAAGACGTTCACGTTTAAGCACGCTCGTTATGTTATTTATCTGTCAACACTCACACAGCACAACATGGCGAACACTTCGAAAGAGTTATTAAACTTATGAGCGATAAATGGACTGATCAGGAAAACAGGAGTAGTTTAGAAATCAACTTTGCTTATAATTGTAAAGGCAGATATATAATAGCAGAGTTCTTTAGCTTCTATACATAAGAATTCGTGTTGTACTCATAACATATGTGTGCAAATTCGTGTAGTTTCAATGTCGTTATAGCTGAGTAAAATATGTGCTGGCGTAATAAAACTTTTTGTTTAGATTAAAACTTATCAAATTTAATTCCCATTCCATAGAGCCACAAAAGGTAGGATTCTCGTATATATGAAACATTCCAGAAAATATAACATGACAAACGTATTAACAACGCTTGAGTATATTACTCATTTCTGAATTCGCATCACAAATGAGTCTTATCATACGCTTTTATGCTTAAAACGTTCTCTCGGTCTGGTGTGTTACTCAAAAATTTGATACCATGTGACATTACGAGAGTAGAAGGAAGCAAAATATGCCAGCTGTTTAAAAGGCGTAGCTCAACTGTCAACCATTCCCAGAAAATGTGATGTAGTTGTGCTGCAGAAGCTTAATGCGAACAAATCTCCTTTACACCTCCCTTAAAATCGTTGTCGGATGTTGGTCACCTCTCTTAAAACGATCAGATGTTAATGGCCCTACTCTTTTCGGCTCGGATTATGAATGCCAAAACTTTCTATGTAGATTAAGTGTAGATTAAGTGTGCATCTTGTACGGTAATATACCCCCAGTTTCAAGTCCTGTTATTTCTGTAACACTAGTTAACAAATTTATACTTTTTTGCATCTGTTTTTTAAATGGATGATTGTACCTAATTTTTGGGTGCTGAATACACTGGTAAAATCACCTTTTATCTATGTCGTCACATTTTCTAGATACACAGCAGAATAAAAAATGGCAATAGCGAAAATTGACACAACTAAGTCAAACAAAAATATACATTTCGTACGTTTGAAATCAATACTACTTAGTGTGTATATTTGGGCATGATGCCAATAAAACGTCAAAATTAGTTCAGAAGATATTTTCACCTCTAATCGTCTTTGGTTTTTGAAAAATGCGACGACGGATTATAATATGACACCGTAGAGCGTTGTCCTATCTACAGAGAAACATTGTTACTCATACTGGAAATTTCTTTAATCCAAATACCACTAAGAATCTTTCTTCGCCAAACCTTTGATACTTTAGTTCAATATACGTGACACCCGTTAAGCAGAGAGAATTCTTATACCGAAAACCGAGGCGATGTCATGCAATTTTTGAAGGTTTTCTTCAAAAAACTCTTTTCCTAGAGAAACGCTTTGTTAAATTTTGAAGGTGTATATAACTTGAACACATTCCTCATCCATTAAACTTAGTAATTATTTCCTGTAGCACTCCTTTCTACCAAAACATTGCCTGAAACGTGGCACTAACTCATACGATAGACGGGATGGGAGGGTGAGGGAGTGGAAGGTGGGGGGGGGGGCTGAGTTTCTGCCAATGTCTTCTTCCTGGGTTTCCCAGTACTAAACAGTGAGTGGCCGAATGACAACCACATACGAGGTAACTGTGTGACAACAAAAGGTGAAAGTTCTAAAAAAAAATATTCCCGAAATTCTCATTGTTATATTTTGCAGGATATCAATTCGCCACTGACTTTACAAATTATTTGTCTAACAAATGCAACTTCGGCGTTTAGGCCATTTTCAACTGATACTGCCGAAAATTTTGCTGCAGCGAATATTTGGATTTAAAAAGAATGGTTCAAATGGCTCTGAGCACTATGGGACTAAACTGCTGAGGTCATCAGTCTGAAATGTGTTGGTGCAACATCTTTTGCAATACCAATTTAATATGGCGCAAATGGCGAAAATGCCTTGTGCCAAAAAAAAAAAAGGAAAAAAAAAGGAAATTTCTACAGTGAATGGCGAATACGGTGTTCTTTAGGAAACCTAAAATAACTTTGTTATTGAGTATTTTATGCATTATTACAAATTTTACAGTACTTGAATTTACTGGCTCTTAGAGAGAAACTTTTACAGCTTGCCACAAATCCAGCAATGAAAGTGGAATACCATAATCACTCATGGTTACAGCAAGCGCATCATTCTTTAAAAAATACGGTTTGGCTACCCACGGGTACGTGATGTTTCCCATGCAGTTTATTCGTGGTGGTATTTCAATGAATACCATATATGTTTGCCGCTACACGAATTCTTCTGACGAATTACTTCAAGGGCACTCTCTAACTAATCATCAGTTTAGCTGGCTCAAGGACGACAATCTGCAATTTTTATATGTGTGTGGCATCTTCTGCAACCGCATTCCCAACAGTATATTAGTATTATGGATACCGGTGCAGTGTATTGTTAAACAGTCACCCAAACACTGTTAACCAAAGCCTTAATGAAAATGTGGCACAGAGTCACCACTGCATCTTTAAGTTTTTAGCAGCTCTCCAATGTGCTAAAATAGTCAGTGAAAGAATATTCATGTTACCCCATCAGACTAGTCAATACTGTAGCTGAATTATACAGGGTGAGTCGCGTAAGACGTAACATCCCCTTTATTTCGGGAGTGATTGCACGTATCGGCATGCGGTTTTCGGCGAATCATTGCGGATTATGGGGCACATACGTTGGTACATGCACAATTATCACAACGTTTATATTGTCCGAGATAAATGGCAAGTACATGTTTTTTTAAATGGGACGCTATATTTTTTTACCATAATTCGAACACTCTGGAAAAGATGCGTATAGTAATGTAACGCATGTAGCTATTGTGATTAAAATTTTGCTTAGAAGAGGGCGGATGAGGATTTACCTACGTTTAAGTAGGCCCTCCTTGCTACATAGAGCACTGCAATTCGGCCCGCGGGTAGCGGGAGGCATGTTTACAGTCCGCAGGCGCTTCCGACCGCCTTGACATCCAATCGTACAATGTTTCCCAGCGTCTTTTAAGCGAAGTTTGAATCACAATAGCAATATACGCGTCTTTTCCAGAGTGTTTGAATGATGGTAAGAAAAGTATAACGTCCGATTTTAAAAACATGTACTTGCCTCATTATCTCGGTCAATTTGAACGTGGCGATTATTGTGCATGTACCAAAGTATGTGCCCCATAGTCGGCTATGATTCGCCTAACACCGCTTGTCGATACGTGAAAGCGCCCCCGGAATAATGAGTATGTTGCGTCTTACGCGACTCACCTTGTATATTAACAGCAGTCTGAGAATATTCTTCCATCCGTGAGACACGATAGAAAGTATCCGGTAAATATACCCGCACCTCAAACCTAGAACGTAAATCATGAATACACCTGCATATAGCAGCACTGTCCACTAAAGTTTTCAGATTTTCTGATAGGGACATTCCCAAACCCTACAACGTAGTTGTTCGAAAGAAATGCGGGTGGTACAAAAGCACCTGCCCGACAGAAATTCACCGCGGTTTACGATCTACGTGTTAGCTGTAGGGAATTTCATATTCTGAAAGGACCATGCTGTTCCATATCTTCAGTAGACAATCAGATAGTAAAATTTGCTGCACTTTCTAAGTGCTTTTTTCTGTAAATGCAGGTTCAGCTTTTCATCTCTCAGATGCTGCATCTCAATCAGTACGACAAACGAGAACGAACAACCTGAGGGAGGTGCAAGAACGCGTCGTTGTGCATACCTGTGTTCCACGATGATTTATGTATATTTAGATAAGACAGGGTATAGCCTTCAGCCCGCAGCTCTACCAGTATACGAATATGTCACGGAGATTGCATCCAAACACATATTTCGAATGCATTTAACATCTATCAAATATTTATGTACATGGGTTTCAGACGTATCTTTAGCGAATCCAGACCTGATATTGTACGTGGATTCAAATGAAATTCGTATCTCTGCCAGTAAGTGACTGTCATTTCGAGATAGAGGACTGTCGCTGGCAATTGTTTGATTCTTTGGTTTTTTGCAGTATGCTGCTGTAGAGCAGCCTGTGCTATTGAACCATGTGGCATGATTCTTGGCCCCGAAACACGCTGGCTATGTTAGTGATCCGCGTTGCAGTGCTCACTCTCACGATGTGGTAGTTGCACTGAAGAAACGAAGTAAGAGACGGATTGAGCAGTGTGAGTTGGAAACATCCCAAGCCTACTGATAAAAGGAGAGAAATAGCAACAGGTCGTTTTTGGAAGTTTCTACTACTCACCCCTTCTCACGCTCACACCCACCCAAAACATATGATGGGCTTTCAGTAAATGCTGGAACACATTTTTTTCTGAAAGCAAGTTGGTTTTGTTCAGGATTTCAGTACAACATATTGTTCCCCAACGTTTTGGCTACAAAACCGTGGTTTTCCACTTAATCTTCGCTCAATGCGACAGCTTTACGCCACCTTACTGGGAGGGCCTGTATGTGACCATAGTGGTCGACGTCGCAGTCAACCTTTTGCTCCGTCAGTGACCTTCCCATCATCCATGTACTGATTTCTGCGGGGCGCTTTCTTCATTGGGCCAAACAGGTGCGAAATCGAGGCTGTAAGATGGATGAGCAGGAAGAGTCCCATTAAGTTTTGTGAACTCCTCTCGGGTGCGCAGACTTGTGTGAGGCCTTGCGTTGTCGTGGACAAGGTGAAGTTCGTTTGTATTTATGTGGTGACGAACGCTCTGAAGTTGTTTCTCCAATTTCCTGTGGGTAGCGCAATACACTTGAGCGTTGATAGTTGCACTGTGACGGATGAGATCGAAACAGAATGTTCCGTTGAGAGTCCAGAAGATAGTCACAGTGATTATACTGACTGAGGGATTGGCTTTGAACTTTCTCTTCGTGTATGAGGTGGAGGGCATCAGTCAATGGGTTGCGATTGTTGTTTGGTTTTCGGTTCGAAGTTATGAACCAATGTTTCATCGGCTATGACGAAGTTCGACGCGGAATTGTCAAAATCAGCTTCGTAACGTCCTAGCAACTCCCCACAGATGGTGATTAGTTGCTCTTTTTTTTGAGTACCCCTACTTGTGGATAAGTGCGTCTGCATTACCAAAAGAGACGTCTCCTTGTAACGCAACTTTGTTACAAATGCCATTTTAAACGCTACGTGTAGCTCTAGCACCTATGGCAACTTCATGAAACTACAGGGGCTGAAGAAGGAATATTCCATCATGTTCCACGACAAATTTCGAATTTTTTCAACGTAAAATGGCAGACGAAAAAAAAATGTACTACATTACTTACGAAACGCATCTTACTCCCAAAGTATTTTTATAGAAATGATGAGTCATGTGTACATAAAGTTTGGCTGAAGTGGTTACAGGCGCTCCTAAATTATGCTTTTATGTGACTCTTTCTTACATAGGGGTTCTAAGAGTGACTTACTCGTACAATCACAACAATTTTTCGAGACAGCATGTGACTTGTGTGCCAATTTTAGTAAACCTTCCTGCAGGCGTTAGATATGTGTGCTGACTTATAAGCTTTTGCTGTCGAATACTTTTACATATTCTCATTGCCCCATTTTGAGGTGGTAGGTGTATTTTGATGCGCGTAATTATGCAAATGATATATGTACATAAAATTTGATCGAAATATCACCGGATGTTCCGAGAAAAGCTTCGTATTTTCACTCCCTCCCCCTCCCCCCTCGCCCACCTCTCACCCTTATCGATAGAAGATCAATGATTTTACCTTCGTAGGAGACAACGGTTACATAACAGTTTATGAAAGAAAGTTTCGCCATTATTTCACACAAATATAATTTTGGCTATATAGCCATTCTCAGGTGTGACGTGAAATGTTAGAAAATGTCCGGCTTGCATTAACTCAGACGTCGTCGTTGATATACCATGAATCTGTCCTGTTAAACCAATTGTCATATTATAGCATATGACTGCATATGTATAACTGAAATGAATTCATATTTTGTAATATGACGACTGATCTATAATATCAGATACATATTTCATGTCGACGATGACATGTCATTCATACCTGTCGGACGAATTGTGACATTTCAGGTTCCACTTGAGATTCACTATAAAGCCCAAATCAAGACTGTGTGAAGTAACTGCTTACTGATTTAGAGCCAAGTGGCTGAAATTCCTCTGAAAGATGATGGTATGTGATTCCCCAACCACAGAAACCTTCGTGGACTTGCCCACAGCTCAAAAAAATTTAATCGTCATCACTTGAATGCTACAGGAACGCACAGAAAAAAAAAACTAATTTGCCTTTATGAATGAGTTGTACCATTACGTCCCAGATCGCTGAAAAATTATGATCCTTACATTTCAGCATTTGATTGTCATCTTCAGTGTTATTAATCAGCTAGTAACTTCGATGAGACATATATAAATTCCAGCTAACTATTGTGAACATGTGAAGCCAATAATATATGTCAATACATAGCATATTAAAAGAAACAGTTTCTTTTAATTATATCTCACTGACTGACTCATCATCACCCAGCCAAAACAGTTAAGGATAGAAACACGAAATTTGGTGAGGTTGATGATCCTACACTACAGGCGTCGTTTTACAAGAGAATTTTGGAAATTACGTCCCTAGGGAAAAGAAATAGGGGATGAAATGTTTTTTTTAATATGTCGCTATTAAGACAATTCTGATAAATATTAAGAAAATATTTCGTTATATTAAAAAAAATTTAAGCTATATTTGTGAAAATTGGTATTTCAAATCTCGGTTACATATAAACAAATATGTGTTAGTGGATGAAAATAGCTGTGGAAATATACCCACAAGAACGCAAAAGAATTGATTAACAAAAGCTTTGGACTCTACCAACAAGAATCCCTTTTTGGTCAGAAGTAGATTCGGAAAGGAACACGCATGTGTGTCCTTCACTAGCGTGAAAATGTTAGAAACTGTTTCAGTTGTTGAAAAACATAACAGTTCCAGTAAAGGAAACCCAAAAAATATCTGTACAAACCATGCACTCCACGCAAGCGAAGCAGGGTGTGCCAAGCTAGTATTTCAGAAGCTGTGATGATGATCAAAAGACTAAATTGGAATTGTTGGACGTCTCGTCGAATTTCTTAGCAGAATAATTACATCTGAAGATGGAAATCGAGTGTTGAAACTAGTAATGTGAACGTTATAATTTCAAGAAAGCCAAGTAATCTACTGTATTTTACGATCGCGTATCGGAAGAATACTAGACAGCAATTAGCACATAGGGTATGGCGTTCAACCTTGAAGCACTAACGATATTTGAAGTTTTATTCGCATCTCGTGGAACGATTTCATAACTTTGTTTCTATAATACCTTTCGGCAGCGGATACAATTAACTAACAGTGCTATTTCAGTCCACTGTGGTTTATGAACATCATTCAGTTGATTGTTATAAATACTGTGATGAAAAAATTCACCATAAACATGGGTGCAGCAATTCTTTGGGATTATTTCCTCTTCCATAGTAATAGCTTACGCGAGAATAAAGTCTGCTGCCACTCAGATGTATGAACCAGAAATTCTTTAATTTGACTAGCGTGGTAATCCGTGTTGTAGGGTGCAACCTTTACTAGTATTTGGATGTAGACTCTTGGAATTTGTAAGCGTTTCCGATTAGCTGAAAACCTTTCACGTAACCCATTCCACAGTGGTTTGTACAGCATCTGTGTCAAAATCTCCCGCTACTGATACAAATCTGTGAAGAGCTGTGCAACTCTTCTTTGAATTCTTCTATGGGCCTTCCATTAATCCAAATAGTAAAATGAGAGAGAATTAGTCGAACGAATGGTTGTTAGTGACCTCTTCCACGCAGGAATTCAGTTTTCTCCAGTTTCTTACAGTAAATTTGTCACATGTATGTTCCCACATGACTATATTTAAACGATTTACCCATGGAAATCGCTCCCATCGCCAATGTCTAGCTATTGCAAAGTTGTAAAGATATCAGTGACTGAGTGACGATCCTAAATTTAAATATATGATATGTATGTGTATTTCCATATACTTATTTGCATTCAGAGGGAGCTCGCTGTATTTGACGAGGCGATGACTAACTGCACGCCTCTCTACACTTTGTAATAAATTTCTAGACATGTCATCTGGTTCACCTGAGAACAGCCTCATAATGATACTGGAATTATTCAGTTTTGTGTGCGGATGATTTAGAATTGGAACTGAAAAATTCGATGAAAGGCAGTTTTGAAAGAAAGGAGGGAAAAAGTAAAGCATTTGGATTTTTTCACCAGCTGATTTAAATCGATTTCAAGGTTAATGTACGTATGGTATGTGTTTAAATAGACTATCACGCTATTTTTTTATATCCCCTAAGTCATTCAGTTATTGCTAGGTGGAATATACTTTAGCCACCAGTAGGACTTCGTTCACTTTCCGTCAGAAACTCTTAAGAGGTTTGTTATCAATCTCGGTTTCATGCAACGTAAATTGATGAATGCTATGTTATATCATATTAACACACTTTCCTTCGGTGTTCGAAGTTTACTTAAGAGTGGTGGTTTTACAGCTTGTAATATTATTACACTTACCATTATTACACTTACCACGAATGCACGTTGAAGTACATCTCAGCTTTGTAATCATGAATGATATCGCCATCCTCATCAACCGAAATTACATTACAACAGCGTATTTCAAACCGTCCTTTAACGAAGAATGCATGGCCTACTGGTAACACGTGCGACAGGAGTATTTCGTACCGTTTTTGTTCTTTGCACTCAGTATTCTTCTAAACTTACACAGGAAATCTTGGTCCAAGTTTTACAGAGGGTATATGGGCTACCCTTGTCCTGTTTTTCCACTTCAAACTTTCTAAAGCAAATTCTGAAGCCACTTAGAGTTTCATAACTTCTATCGTACATGGGGAGCTTGTTTTTGAATCTCAGCCGCCCTATCCAGTCGGCAAGGCTTTCCTAGTAGTGTGCTCTTTTCAGTTAGTTACTAAGTTTTCCAAAATTTTGGTGGCTCTAAATTCATTTCTTAGCGTTAAAACAGTTATTTGTAATACTTACTCTTCTTTTCTGATTTTATCATTCGCATTCAATCCTGTGGCACGTTACCACACTTGCGGTCATAAATTAAGGATAAAGCTGATACATGGTAAAACAACGGGCGGTTTTCGTGTTTAAATCACCTCGGGGTATGGCCATGCGGTGCATTTGACCTGTGGTCATTGCACTGTGGCGCTAGCAACAGTCCATATACGCATAAGTCTGTTGGTGCATGTCTGAGTACGGTGCTGCGAGTAAGAGTTAATGGTGACTGTGTGTTGAAAATGGCTCAAAGAACACATATTGACTACGTTATGAGTATTACAATACTAGGGCGACTGGAGCCTGATCAAACACGGCAGGTCGTAGCACGGGCCCTCTGTGTGCAACAGAGTGTGATCTCAAGATTATGGCAACGATTCCAGCAGACAGCAAAAGTGTGCAGGTGCTACAGTACGGGACGTCCTCAGTGAACAACACCACATAAAGGCCGATATCTCACCATCAGTGCCCGCAGACGGCCAAAGAGTACTGTAGGTAGCCTTGCTCAGGACCTTACCGCAGCCACTGGAACAGTTGTTTCCAGACACACAGTCTACAGACGACTGAACAAACATGGTTTATTCGGCCGGAGACCTGCAAGGCGGATTCCACTGACCCCCAGTCACAGGAGAGCCCGTAAAGCCTAGTGTGAAGAGCAGTGGTCGCAGATTATGTTCACGGACGAGTCCAGGTATAGTCTGAACAGTGATTCTCTCCGGGTTTTTATCTGGCGTGAACGAGGAACCAGATACCTGTATGGAGGTCTTGGTTTGATGGTTTGGGATGGGATTATGATGGTGCACTTACACCTCTGCATGTCTTTGACAGAGAAACTGTAACAGGTCAGGTGTATCGGGATGTCATTTTGGACCAATATGTCTTCTTTTTCAGGGGTGCAGTGGGTCCCACCATCCTCTCGATGGATGATAACGCACGTCCACACGGAGCTGCCATCGTGGAGGAATACTTTGAAACAGAAGATATCAGGCGAGTTGAGTGCCTGCCTTTTCTCCAGACCTAAACCCCATCGAGCAAGTCTGGAATGTTATCGGTCGATGTATGGGTGCACGTCTTCAAACGCCTACGAGACTTCAGGAGCCCCGACAGGCACTGGTGCAAGAAAGGGAGGCTATACCCCAGTAGCTGCTCGGCCACGTGATCCAGAGTGTGCCAACCCGTTGTGCGGCCTGTGTACGTGTGCATGGTGATCACGTGCCACGTTGCTGTTGGGTTACATGCGCAGCAAACAATGGCTTTTTGTAGCACATATGTTTCAGGACGGTTATCTCAACTTACCACCAATACCGTGGACTTACATATCTGTGTCGTGTGTGTTCTCTATGTGCCTATGCTATTTGTGGCAGTTTTGTGTAGTGCCAAGTTGTGTGGCGCCACATTCTGGCTGGCCGGTGTGGTCGAGTGGTTCTAGGCGCTGCAGTCCGCAACTGCGCGACTGCTACGGTCGCAGGTTTGAATCCTGCCTGAGGCATGGATGTGTGTGATGTCCTTAGGTTAGTTAGGTTTAAGTAGTTCTAAGTTCTAGGGGACTGATGACCTCAGATGTTAATTCCCATAGTGCTCAAAGCCATTTGAACCAAATTCTGCAATTATCCTTAATTTATGAGCATGAGTGTACATTGTTCCTTTCAACGAGCTTCTCGATTACAACAACAACAGCATCGTTCGGGAAGAATGAATGCCTGGACTCTACAAAAAAATTCTATAGCTTTTATTTTCAGATCAGTAGTGAGAGCTCGGTTTAATAGCGTTACCATGTCAAGATTCTGTCCAGTACACGACTCTGCAGAAAGAACTAAGTGAAGTTTCACGACATATCTCTTAATGCTGTCTGGTACAGGATACTGTTGATATTTTATTTTGTCACTTACCTCGTCATCGAACTATTAAAACCCAAATACTGGTTCCGCGTTTCGTTTACAAGAACGTGTAATGGAGTCGGGTTAGCGGCAGCTTAGGCAGAGGAGTGGAAGTGTGTGATTGAATGTGATTGTGAATACATATTTTACTCGAAGGCACAATTTACTAATAACTCTTGAAGTATGCCAGAAACAGTAAAAATATTTACAAACAAAAACTGTTACATGAAAACGAACGCCGTAATCATAATACCGTCAGGTCGGACACTTATAAATACATTCCCAATGAACAGGGCAATAAGTCCTGTGAGTGAAAAGCGAGTTCCTGTAACTTATATAATAGAATTAATTTACTCTTTTAACCTACAATACAAAATTTACGGAATAAATTAGTTCTAGCTTGAATTTCTTAAAATCGTCAAACGAAAGGAAGGGGACAAATGAAATATCTAAGAATCTATAGTACAGTCTTCATGATTGAGATGTACGTTTCCCAAGATATTATGTCCTAAATGCAATTCCATAATCAAAGCACGCTTGCGCAATTTCCTGAACACAGTAACATGTCGTAAAATTGGCTGGAAGCCTTGATAGAGGTCGGCGACCATTACTACCACACTATAAGGAAAAAAGGTTCTAGATGTATTTTAGAGATATGCGCTTCGGGCTCTGCCAATCTTTCCTAGAAAATTTTAAAGAAATGTTAAAAGTAACGTTGACAAGAATGTGTAACTGCATGGTTTTTCTGACGATTATTGACGTAATTTTCAAATTTATTTTTAACCGTAATTTAAAATGGCCACATGAAGATAGAGCCCGAAACGCGTAATGAGGATGAAATAAACTGGTCCAAAAGTGTCTAATACTTGATTTTCCGTGATCATCCAGCTTTCTAAAATTCCGCATAGTTTTTGTGACAACAACTTCTTCACGAACTACAAGATGATCATAATCGAAATTAAAAATGCTATTCAAAAAAATCATTCGAAGGCAGTGTAATCTTTAATATTAAGAAGTTAAGCACATACGTAATCCTGCTTTAACAGTGTAAAAATTAATGTCTCCGAATTTTCTACAAATGTTAGCTGAAACGTACTAAGGAAATGTAGGGTGTGTAACTCTGTGTTAGCATCGATGCCTGTTCTATTTCTTGCGAGTAAGCAGTCGCCGGTTTAGCCTGCAGACCTAAAAGCAAAACTAACGCTGGTCGTTGGGGAGCCCTGTTTACGGGGCACACAGTGCAAGACGCAGTCACTGTCCGTGTACTCTGGGGATAGACTTCTCGGACACTAAGACAATACCGTCTGGCCGGTCCGCCTTTCATTCGTCCCCTCTGTCTGTGTGTTCTCAGGCCCCAATCGCTTTCCCAGGCGCACGCTCCAAATCCCGCCTGCTCCACCCTACCAGACGGACTGCACGCTTTGTCTGTAGTCGCTCGCCTGTTGACACAGGAAGCGCTGACCGCTGGTTCCACCGTCGATCCCCGTGCCTTTCCGGCAGAGATAAACCTTATCCAAACTTCGTGCCACCTGCTGAGCAGGGAGGGCCTTAAAAGTGCGCCCCAAAAGCAAGTAACACATTTAAACCGAAAAGATAAAACACGAACCTGGAAATGTCGTACGTTGAGGTTTAGTACATTGTAACTAAGGAAACAATTAACTACACTTTTGAAAGGTATGGGGACTTAATGCCATCTGGCATTTTTTGTTTATGATAAAAGGGTAGGTTCCATTTACAAGAATTCCGGATAAGTGCGAATAGCGCACAGAGGGTCCCGCACAAATGTAATTATGAGTATAGATAGTTCATCCAATCAGGAAATCGAAAAGCTAGACTGTTTCCACCTCTTATTGATACAGGTACAGCCAAGATAATAATGAGGTCAGAAACAGTTGCAAAAGTTTGTAAGGGTGTTGCATGGGAGGTTCTCGTGATAGATAATTGTTCGGAAAATAATTAGGTGCTTTGTCCCACTTCCGAGTTATTTAACATTGAAGTTAACGAATTAGGTCTCCGCAAGCATAAATTCAAGCAGCCTGCCAGACGGAGTATCACCAAACTCGTCCTTCGTTTTAAGTCCAGGGGACTGATGACCTCAGATGTTGTCCCATAGCGGTTAGAGCCATTTGAATCATTCAAAAGAAGCAAACGTAGGATTTGCTCACCTGGTCTAAATTTATCACTTAAGAGAAAGTCCTAAGGACCCACGGACGTCTGTGCATTGGCGAATTTTAGAGCGTGCAAGTAACTGAATGTGTGCGCCCAACGAGGTTTTTGGATGGCTGGCTGATTTGGGGGAGGGGACCAAAGAGCAAGGATACCGGTCCCACCAGTCACGATGGAGAAGGAAGGCTGCCGTGCACTTTCAAATGAATCATACCGGCATTTGCCTGAAGTAGCCATTTGAAGAAGGCATTTGACTTTGAGTGTAGCGACAGCCCCCGAGACAAGAGGACACGCAGCAGAGCAGCAGCAGCATTTGCCTGATAAGCTGTTAATTAATTTTGAATTTTTTTTTTTTTTGTTCGCATGCTTATGCAAAGAAGAACTGTACGTGTGTATTTTAGTGTGGAGACTGGCGGTTAGTGCAATCTGGTTTCGCTAGCCAGAGCGGATCAGGTTGTTGAAAGGGGCCAAGGTCAATTACTGTTAGTTATACAAGAACACACACACAACTTTATTCCTCAAACCAATGCGCAGTTTTCTGTTTAAAACAAGAAAGATCAATTCACGACTTATAGCCCAAGTAACTTCTCCGGAATAAGTTTAAATGATTGCTTTTAAAACACGAGGATTTAGAGTAACGGCTAAGGGCCATACGTAAGTAAAATTACATCTTGTCGGCTAAAGGCCGAAATAATATTTCAGATCAGCTAACTCTTTTAAAGCCACAGAATTTACAAATTTCGGCTAAAGGCCTTGTTAAGGAAAATTGAAGTTAATTCTTCGGCTGAAAGCCCAATTTCAAAACTTTTCTTTCCATTATAAAAGAGAGACAGATAAGCCTTTACACAGTACAACAGAAAAACATCTTAAGAAAACCTGAAGGATCTTGTCGGCTGAAGGCCCAAGCAATTACTCAAGAATAATTAAGGACAAGCTTAAGGTTAATATTTACAGAACACGGATGAAGACAGTTTCAAGAATTCAGAATAATTAAAGTGAAACCTTACAGACAAGGATTTACATATTAAAGCCACAGATTCTGAAACAAATGCGGCTGAGAAACTGAATGCAGAGGAACAATAATTTTAAATGAAACACGGCTGAAGGCCTAATCTTAAAGTTGTTGTGAAGTTCGGCTGAAGGCCATATGCAAAACATAAAACAGACAATATTAACACATGGCTGAAGGCCTGGCACAGTACCTGGGACCAAATAAAATGACAATCACAAACAACAAACAGTTGTGCTCAGAAGTGTTCCAATGGGTGGGCTGAGGAGGAAGCTCTAACGACAGTTTAGGCGAGTCAGACAGCCAAGCGTAACACTAAAGAATCGGGTTGCAGCACGACCTACAGACGACTGACGAACCAACCAGCTGCCTAATCAAATCCCTTCCAATAAGCTAACAGCACAACAACCATAAGTACCAGCGAAGACGAGGATCGGAGCAGGATTATGTCTTAATAATTGGCGTATAAACACAGTCAAGGCACAATAAACACTCAAAGAGGAAAGGAGAACTACACGCCATGCCGGACAGCATCAACATGGCGAGGAAAACACACTGCCACCAAACTACGCTAACGACCAGGGCAGGTAACCGGAACGTTAACGGCCACGAGGCAGAAGATACCACTGGTACACTTCACTAATACATTATAATCATTTCAAAGATTAAACACCAAAGAGGTAGACGGCTGCAAAATCTTGCCGGCTCCAACTCACCATCACGTTGCTGCTTGCGGGGTCAGCTCAGAATGCAACAGCCAGCAATCAACGTAGAGATGTCACAATGGTTGAGCTGTCATGCCAGGTGCAGTGGGCGGTAAACATAGTAGTTCTCACAGCTAGTGCCACGTAATTCCGACCGCGCGTGCACGCCGCCAGCGGCCCCGGCCTGATCAGTCGCTGCAGAGACTTCCTCGCTACTCCACCACAACCGACCAACTTCTCCACCCGGAAACGGTCAAAAGGTCTACACGTCGGCCGATGAGACGACCGACCGAACGACCAACCAACAGTCGTTCCCACTCCAGTCTTCTTCAGTCGGACAGTCCATGTGTGTTGCCAGTGCTCGGCAAGTACTGGCTGCTGCCTCTCTCACTGGCATTCCGTGCCCGACACTCCTTCGTCGCTGACCACTGCTCCATGCCCGACTAATTGCTCCATGCCCGACTGATTTCCAGACACACGATGACCCGGAAATACTATTGGTCGCCCGAGAGATAGTACGACAGAGCACTTATCGATTAGCGCTGCTGCTGCCACTCACGGGCAGGTAAGGCAGGAAGTTAGTGATGCCAGTAAATGGAATAAGAAAACGAGGCGGCAGTACCCTAAGAAAATGTGAAAAAAATAAACAAAATGAACACCAGCCGCGCATGGCTCAGTTAAAACATTGATGGTAGTTTTTGTTTTCGCGTAAGTCTTGTGAATATCCTTGTACAGGGCGGCTTCCTAGTGTAAATTTTCCCATGGCCAGAAGCTCCATCACGCCAGTTTTAATATGTGTCTCGTGCAGTAACTTTCCCACATACAGAATTTCTAATAACAAGTATCTGTAAATGCATCAACATCAGAAGAGAAATTTATTTCTGTTAATAGCTTGCGGTCTCACAGTACAGAGACAAATCTGCACAACAACTTTTAGTGTTAGTTTATTGTACTTTGGTATACTTTCTTTCTCAATAGCTCAAAAAAATGGCTCTGAGCACTGTGCGACTTAAATTAAAGTGGTCTTGCCTTAAGGCATGGGATTGTGCGGCGCATTCAGCCGCTCATTAAAAGGCTCTGAGAACTATGGGACTTAACTTCTGAGGTCATCAGTCACCTAGAAGTTAGAACTAATTAAACCTAACTAACCTAAGGACATCACACACATCCATTCCCAAGGCAGGATTCGAACCTGCGACCGTAGCGGTCGCTCCGTTCCAGACTGTAGCGCCTAGAACCGCACGGCAACTTCAGCCGGCTCAATAGCTCAATTTGAGACTTATTATCTATTCTCTATACAGAATGATATAGCTAGGGACCGTGCTTGTTGTGATCGATACAAGGAGACTTGGCTTCTGTCCGTAAACACCTGGAAGCTGCGTTGGCTACCGTCGACAAGCTTCTAGCTAATGCTAAAAGGTGATATCGGGGCGCCAGTGAGGAGACCTGCCACACATTTGGTGCCACTGGGATCCCCTGGTGATCCGGACGTCACTGCAACATGAATTAGGTACAACACAAGGAAACAGTTCACTAAAAAACAGAATAATAAATGGGTTTGTATAATGTAGGAATACTTTTCGCTGAGGAAAGCGAATCAGTATGAACGCGTCTGAAGATTTCCTTCAGACACCCAAGCATTTATGAAGAATAGTATAAGGTAAAATACAGAGATTGTATAAACATAGGCATTGTAATAGTCAATGATATTGAAAACTACGTTCGACTTGCCTCATACATGAGAAGTTTCATAATTTAGAAGGTGACGTTATTCTTGAATGACCCATGAACACCTGCCGGTAGCAACGCTGAAGCGACTCTGTTCTTCCCATGGCGAATCCTGATATACCCTGCAGCAAAACTAACTCAACTTTCCTGAAGTGTACAAATTGCGAGATAGTGGCGTTTATCGTGTACCTTAGAGCAGTTCATATGTACTTTTCAGTGACAAAAACTAAAAACTGTCTACTTTTGACTTCTGTCACTGTTCTTACCTTGGGCTTTTCCATTATCGAACAATCATCGTACTATTATTTCTTTTTAATCATTTTAGAAGTGATGTAATACTTTGAACGTAGGAATTGGGTTGGGATCTTCGTCGAGAAGTAGTTCCGGAAGGCAAACTGACCAGTTCCGTTTTGGAGACCTTTACGCTTTGATCACGTTTCAGATGGGGTATCTGAATCCTGGATCAATTTGACTACTACATTGCACATGTCATATGACGACGAACAAGAAAAAAAATGGTCCAAATACTATGGGACTTAGAACTACTTAAACCTAACTAACCTAAGGACATCACATACATCCATGCCCAAGGCAGGATTGAAACTGTGACGATAGCCGCCTCGTGGTTCGGGACTGAAGCGTCTAGAACCGCTCGGTCATAAAGGCCGGCAACAAGAAAATGGAAATAATACAAAAATGCATGCAGAAACGAAAAGAAAAATATTATACTTGAGCTGTTTAGTATTAATTACACACATACTGCTTCGTAACCAACGTTAGAGTTTTTAACATCTGCTGTGGACTGTCTAACGGGCTGATGTAAGATATGTATGAATTTCCACATGAGACTTCCAGAAGCAAAATGAACTGGCGGCATGAGAAATTATATTCAGGAAAAGAAAAAAAAAACAGCTTATTTCCTTCGTTTGGTAGATATTCGAGATCTCTTTTCGTCATAGATAACTTTTCATTTAGATTTAGGTTTTGCCGAAGGAATATATTTCTGGCAGGCCCTGAATTTTTTGCTTTTATTTTGCTAGTTAAAACCTAAGATAATTTGGATTCACTGGGTTTCCCATCTATTCTCACGGACGTACAGAGATTAGCTTCTGCAAAGATTGATGTGTGTATTATTATCGTAACAAAACATTAAACACCTTAATACTGGTAAAAAGAAGAAACCAAAACTATTTAATGACGATAGTTCATTGTGATTATGAGATATATGATATTAAACAGAAATTTAAAAGTAGTTAAAACGTCAGAAAGTTACAAGTCCTGCCCGGTCTTGTCTAAATTACACTGGCAATGCGTTATGTTCTGGGCCAGTTTCAAAAACTGAGCCCTCATTTGCATCTATCAGAGAACATATTACATTCTTGTACGAAGGAAGATTTTCAATTCTCTACACAGGTCGGCCTGAAAAATTTTTCGGCCGGGAGTCGATATCCTTCTCTTTTGCTCCCTTTAAGGCTCACCCACTCTGGATAACATTTGGTTCCATGGACGAATAGGCTTTGCCTAGTCTGCATATCCTTCCTAATTGACACCGGCGTCCATTCTGTAGCCCAATGCACCTCTTACTAGCCTGTTTCCAAGTACATTTGTGGCCTTTACAACCCGTTTTATAAGAACAATTCTCAAGTGCCACTACTAGGTAGGTAACGAGATCAGCAACTACATCCTACCAACACCGATTGTCGACGTCTGCCGGCCGGGGTGGCCGTGTGGTTCTAGGCGCTACAGTCTAAAACAGCGTGACCACTACGGTCGCAGGTTCGAATCCTGCCTCGGGATTGGATGTGAGTGATGTCCTTAGGTTAGTTAGTTTTAAGCAGTTCTAAGTCCAAGGGGACCGATGACCTCCGAAGTTAAGTCCCATAGTGCTCAGAGCCATTTGAACCATTTGACGACGTCTACTCCTGATTGGAAAACTGCTCCATAATCCTTAAACACTTAACTGTATTCACTCGTTGGAGTAATTGTGACTTTAGACCTGAGAAACTTTCATATTCGAGCAAACATTCTGGCCACAGAAGCGGCCACCACCACCACCCCAGTTGTCAACCAGTATCAACCACTGGGGTCGAAAATCAGTCTGGCGAAAACGTGCCCAGCTCCGTCCGTCGCTCTCTGCCAGGCAGTCAGAGCAGGGCCTAGAAGTTCGATCATCTGCGCAGATGGCCGAAAACCAGCAGCGTTCTGGCTAGACCAGTTCTCTTGCGGCACTCAACGGTCGGAGCATCGCCTTCCACCGACCATAATGAAGGTTAAGAAGGACTACAAATGATTCACGCAGCACCTCAAACAATGGATAACAGACATCTTTACTGTCAGGGCTGCAGGAGATGACAGTGTGTGAGTCCAGCTCTCAAATGTCGAACACTTCAGGAAGGTCACAAGCGAGGCAGTACAGCCATCGCTTCCTTTCTACACTTATGCTGTTGCTCCGGACAGTACCATCGAAGCGATCTTCAAGGAGTTTCACGAAGTGTGGAGACCCATACCTAAAAGAAGCCCTGGAGTACAACCTGTTTGGCGTGCGCACACGATACGCACCAAATCCACCCTGACGCAGAGAGTCATCTTTACTCCTTCTGATCACGAAGAACAAGACATGAGAGAGCAAACATGTGAGCGCACGATTCCCGCTACCTAACTGTAAGAACTAGTTGGCCCGCAAGTCGCGTACTGCTATGGCGTGAAGTGTTAAAAAGCCGCCGTAGCCCTCCAATGCAGAGTGCCACTCAATACGAAGACCAAACGTCCCGTCAAACATCTCGCACAGACATCGGCCATGTCGACCAACTCCAGAAGAACCCAACAAGCCACAGCGTGAATTACTGTTTACAAATATGCTGATAATGCTGAGAAATACGAGAGTTGACGATTGAATCATACTTCGTGTACTTTTCTTTTTTCCTCCCCCAGGCAGAAGGATTTTCTGATCTTGTATGGCCTTCCTCTTTTGCAGCTACTTGTTCACATATTCCACTAGTTACACCCACGATTATGGTGGAAATGATAAAGCTCTCTGGATATTTTATCCAACAGAAAAGCTATGAAGGTTCTCCTCACAAACGAGCCAGCCACTGAAAACGCGCCAGTATGGCTGGGTAACACCTGTAATGCTACTGCGTTTTTGTTTCATGGCAGCGTGCAGTTGCGAAAACTTCACGAAACTGCCGCACATATTCTGAAAACCAGCGTTCAAGAAGTAATAAGCTGAGGAGACAGCATTAATCGGGCATAACAAATGAGATGAACAAAGCGAATTTTGCTACTTCATACCTTCTTAGATAATGGCGCTTGCAATGGATATTGTACGGTCGCCATGAGGGAGCTGTTCTGGGCGCTTCAGTCTAGAATCGCGCTGCTGCTACCATCGCAGGTTCGAATCCTGCCTCGGGTATGGATGTGTATAATGTCCTTGGGTTACTTAGGTTTAATTAGTTCAAAGTCTAGGAGACTGATGACCTCAAATGTTAAGTCCCATAGCGCTTGGAGCCATTTGAGCTATGGATAACCAAGTTCTGCTACTCCATCGTACAAAGGATTCACTCTGCTTTGTTTTGCAACAAGAAGAGCGTGCACTGTGTTTTGTAACTGTGAGCAGTTTTGCAGTTATATTTTATGGCAGCCACACCTCTTTTTTGTGTCGTGATTTCAGGGCGTCATCTATAGATATACTACTTCTCGACAGAAATTGGATTTACTGCAGTTTGCATCTGGAGCCTCATATAAGAGGTCGAAGAGAAATTCATAAATAAAATAGACGACAATGGTTAACAGTCAATACCGACATATAATATTTGTTGACTAGACGAATGTCGACTGTATGTCATTCTCAGTGACAAAAATTCGACGACGGACTAGCCAGCAAATAATGTATGTGAGATTGTTGACGTCTGTACTCTGATTTAATGTACTGACTGTTGCTCTATGCCAACAACATACGTTAAACCCAATCTTCCTTCCTTCCTTTCTTCTGTCAACAATACGGCAAATTTGAGCCTTAGGCAAAAGTTCAAAATCGTGATCTTCTGCAGAAATGTTATCACGAAAAACAAACATGATAATGAGAACCTTTTTTTGATTTGTTTAGTGCAAGAAAGAAATCAACAAATTCGAGAGCGAAAGCAGCGAACGTTACTTTAAAAACACAACCGTTGATTTCAATGCCATGTGTGCAACAGGCCTTTTCATCTTGTCTTTATGCGAGTCTTGCATAAAAGTCTACTCCGTCTCAATCTAGCCCAGCGTTCACGAGAATTACTTTTGACGTCGAGAGTTGGAGACCTTAGAGAGCGGAAATTCCTTCTTGCGTATGATCTGCTGACGTTGCAAGTGGTGGCGCTTGCAAAAGGCCGAAAACAAGGTGCCTGTTGACTCGCGCACCGGAGAGGGCCCACTCAGCGGCAGGCATCCGGCGGAGCAAGTTGCGCCAAACTTGATTGAAGCCCGAGTAATTAATGTTCTCAGCGCCATCTGTCAACCGAGAGCGGCGACCCGCTGCGCGCGCTTTCGGAGTAACTCATTAGCGACAAGCGACTTGTTATTGCTCCGCCCGGCAGCCGCGACGCCGGCTGCAACAGCGTGCGCCATTGTTCGTCATTTGGAATTTAGTTTCGATGAGGTAGTCACTCGGCTCCCGGTTAGGGGAACAGGTGGAGTGGCAGATGTTCTGCGAGCGAGTTTCAGTGCGGCGGTCCTACGGAATGAAGTCGGTGCTGGGGGAAACTCAGCCGGTAAGAGACCGGGCTAATATCGGCCACATCTACTGAGACGCGAGCCAGCGATCCGCGAGTAATCAGCCCCTCTTCGCTGGTGAGCACACAGCGGCACTGGAACTCAACGAGAAGACGTCTCAGGTGCCATCAGGACTGGAGATGGTAGATGTCGGGTTGTTGGAACGGTCAGTTTATTGCCTTCACCGCACCATTAGCCAACATATCCTGCAATTATCATGAACTGCGAGGATGCGTAAATTAACAAGTCTGTTAAACACAAATGGACGTGCAGTGTTTATTCTGAAGAAGATGAACACAGAACAATAGTAGGGTTCAAATGGCTCTGAACACTATGGGACTTACCTGCTGAGGTCATCAGTAACTTAGAACTACTTAAACCTAACTAACCTAAGGACATCACACTCATCCATGCCCGAGGCAGGATTCGAACTTGTGACCCTAGCGGTCGCGCGACACTAGGCGCCTAGAACCGCTCGGACACCCCGGCCGGCTACAATGGTATGTTCTGTGGCTATTACTGTCGAATGTCCTGGAAATTTTTGCACCTTTTCATAGTTATGTTAGAAATTACCTTGGATTTCGACACAGATTATAAGTCCTTGTGGTATGGGGGACGAGAGAGGTCATCAAAACGCAGCAACTGGCAGTTACAATAGGTAGTCACAGACGGATTGATATCTCGCGACTAGGAATAGGATAGCTCTAAGGAAAACACATGGCAGGTGGGACCTTATATTTCGTCATTTGTTATTTCATGTAATACACTTTATTTCATAACAAAAATATTATTTACAATTTCAAATCTTAGCAAAACAATCAGAATTTCGGCACTTGAATCTTGAAGAGGCTCAATTCATTAAAAACAACTTGAAGAGTTGTACTATTAAGAGCAGGAGCTGAAATCGGATGTAAATAGTTGTCAAAAAAGAAAAAGAAAAGATCACAATAACTGGGCTTTGTTGCAAGCAGGTTAAAAAAACAGTTTTATCAACCAAATGAATTACAATGACAGCCTTTAAGTATACTAACAATTTGTAAGCTTAGGTAACAGTTACACAACTGGATAAGATTCATCCAAATACAGGAAGGATCACGAGTCCCACCACTCATTGTAGCTTGTGGAAGGCCGCTTAGCAATGTATAGCCGTTAATAAAAACATCCCTTAATCAATGAAATACACAGTCCCTCAAAAGTGACAAACTGGGAAGGTGTAAAATTTAAATTTAAATCCCAGCCCATACATTACAACCAAACATTAAAAATGTTCTTCAATAAATATACAATTGCCCAAAATTTTGAGATAAGTTTTACACGCAATTGGTACGTGCTTCCAACTGGTACCACCCAGTAGAAACCTCCACACAATCTGTAACAGACAGTGTAAGTAGGCTGTTTAAGTATTTTTATTGGTAACGCCAACACCACGTAGCGCTCAGTATGAAAAATCACTGGCTGTGCCATGTGCAGTCTGTGGCTGGTTTGCATTGTTGTCTGCCATTGTAGTGTTGGGCAGCGGCAGCTGGATGTTAACAGTGGGTAGCGTTGCGCAGTTGGAGGTGAGCCGCCAGCAGTGGTGGACGTGGGGAGAAAGATGGCGGAGTTTTGAAATTTGTAAGAATTGGTGTCATGAGCTGCTATATATATATTATGACTAGTGAGGTAAATACATTGTCTGTTCTCTATTAAAATCTTTCATTTGCTAACTATGCCTATCAGTAGTTAGTGCCTTCAGTAGTTTGAATCTTTTATTTAGCTGGCAGTAGTGGCGCTCGCTGTATTGTAGTAGCTTGAGCAACGAAGATTTTTGTGAGGTAAATGATTTGTGAAACGTATAGGTTAATGATAGTCAGGGCCATTCTTTCGTAGGGATTTTTGGAAGTCAAATTGCGTTGCGCCAAAAATATTGTGATTCAGTTTAAGCACAGTCGTGTAATAATTTTTCTAAGAGGACGTTTCACATAGACCAGTCGGGTATAAATTTTTCTAAGGGGACGTTTCATATGCCGACCCTTAGCCAAGTATACCTCAATGGAATCTTCTGATTTTTTCTTGTAGTTTGTGTAGTTAGTGTAGCCTTTGTTTATTGCTAGCGCGTAATCATAGAGAGAATTTCCTTTGTAGTTGCAGTCTTTCATTGTTGTACAGTAAAACAGTTGTGGCATGCATTTAGATTTGCACCAAGTATTTCGCAGCTGCGCTTGCGATTAACTAGATATTATTTTCAGTGCTATGTTAATGTGTTCTCTTATTTTTGTTCTTCAAATTGTGTTTTTCTGTGTTGTCGTGTGAAATATTGCGACAATAATGGCGTGTGAAAAACGTAACACTAGGCTCCAAAGTAAACTGAGAAATGACAGTGAAGACGAAAGCAGTGTGTTAGCGCCACCGAGTAATGAATTAACTAATGTTCAAAGTAGTAATTTGGTAATTGTACATAGGGAAATGGAGCGGGCTGCAAACAATGGTGTAAACAGTGAAATAAGTAGTGAACAGGGAACAATTATCGATCGATCAGTCGGCAACAGCTCGCCTCAGGATTCCGAAATGACAGGACACATTCTTGCAAATACTGTAGATTCAGGTTTTGCGTCTTCACCGCTTTCTCAAATAAGTCAAGACACATTTTCTGTTTTTCAAACTGCGAATATTGCCGGTTCAAATGCATTGCCGAATAGCAGTAAGGAACATGTTTCAGACACCAGTGCATTGTTATTACAATTAATGCAACAAATGGGACAAAAACTTCAAAAGTTAGACACAATGGAACAAAATCTTCAAAAGTTAGACACAATGGAACAAAATCTTTAAAAGTTAGACACAATGGAACAAAATCAGAGACAAACACAGCAAAAGTTAGACGCAATGGAGCAAAAGCTTCAAAAGTTAGACTCAGTGGAACATATGCTTGAACAAACACATGAAGATTTAGCTACTGAATTACATAAAATCGAATCGAAATGTCAAAAAGTCTGTAATGACGTAAAAACACAAATTTGTGAGCATTTCCAACCTATTTTTTCGCGGCATGAAAATGCATTACCGAATCACGAAGCAGCCATAAAAGAACTGCAAACAATTGTTCATGAAAATCATGAGACCTTGCAAGCTAAAATTGACTCAGTTGCATCTACCGATTCGGATACGCAACTTGCAAAAACTCAAGAAAACTTAAAGGACACAGTAGATTCTCTGAAAATTGGTTCAGAAAGACACGTGGAGGACATTAGTTCATTATCAGAGAAAGTAGTTAAACTTTCGGATCAGCTAAATAATTTATCTACGAAGGTAGATGATAATTTGAATGACACAAAACCGGTAGACTTTAATGACACAGAAGAGTCGAACAAATTAGGAAATTCAAACAAAGTTTGAATCAATTTAGTACGCAACACCAAAGAGAAATCCGGGAAGTACAAGATCAGCTGACACAGGTAATACAACAATTACGTATTTCAGAGGACACTCGCGCTCCAATACAGGAAGAGGGACATAGAAATACGGAACAGCCACAAAATAATAACACAGGGCACTTCTGAAATTATGAAAGAAATTGGCAAGGTACACCGAATTCTGAGATGGAACCGCCGACACGACGCAACAATGACCGATATGCTACCCGCCGAGACGATGATTTTGACTATAAGCTGTTCATTACTACACGTAAATTCAAAACATTTAAGAATTCTGGCAACGACATTTATCCACAAGCGTGGCTCCATCAATTCTCTCATTGTTTTCCTCCCAACTGGTCATTAGAGCACAGATTAGAATTTATGTGTGGCTACTTGGAGAATGAACCAGCTGTAAGAATGCGATCGGTCATTCACGATTGTCATAGTGAAGGAGAATTTTATCATGCCTTCCTCTCAGCATATTGGTCTCAAGCTACACAAGACCGAGTAAAACATAGCATCATAATGATGAAATATTTCGAACAATCTGAATTTTCCAGTCTTGTGAAATATTTTGAAGACATGTTACATAAGAATCAATATCTTTCAAACCCATACAACCCCACAGAACCCATCCACATTTGCTTAATGAAATTGCCTGAACATTTACGACATATTATTTTGGCAGGCCGTTGCAAAGACGACATTGAAGCTTTTCAGGGACTCTTACAAGAATTAGAAATTGACACTGACAATCGCGGAACGCGAAAACAGGAACACAACAATTACAGGTCACATCCGTCACAATTCCGCGATGAAAGAAATAATAACTGGACACGACAAGGCTATTCTTACAATGTAAATCGTGACCGAAACAGACACCACCCATATGACAACCACTGGCAGAGTAATACTTACAGAGAAAGATCGCATTTCTGTAGTAAGGAACGTAACAGAGACAATCACAGAAACAGACAATATCGCAACCACAACTATTATTATCAAGGGAGACAGAATAACGTCAGACGCAACGGTCCAGCGCGCAGTTACGATTCAGGGAGAAATTCTCCACCACTTAACCGACAAGAAAGGAACTACAGGAACTACCGACATGACGACAGACGATATAATCATATCGACAGACCGGAATTTCGTCAGAACTGGCGGGATTCAAAGAGAGCTGGGCCCTCTCGACAAGATGAATTTGTAGAAGTTAGGTTTCCAAATCCCAATATCGACGCGCGCCAACAAAGAAACAGACAATGACTCGCACCGCGGGCAGCCACCTGCGCTGGTTGGCTCAGAGAAAAATAACATAGGCGCTAACCTTGAGAAAAACTCCAATATTCTTTACCGACGTGTTCCACATGATAATTGCGTTGAAGTTGAAACTCTGCGTACTAGGAAGAGTAAAGGATTGTACTACATTTCACATGTAAAACCGTTTATTGAAAGATAATCTGCTTTTTAACTTTGTCTTTGCCATAAAACATTTCACTTCACATTTCTAGTATGCTTTGTCACACTGAGAAACTGTTAACATGCAACAATGTTTGAAGTTTACTATCTAGTCTAGAACCTACGGAACATATTTAGACAGTATTTACGAGTGCATTGTTATAGTGAACAGACATCACTGTGTTATTGCGTGTGTACATTCTTGATTGTTAGTTGCACGATTATGTAACGATTATAAGGCTCACATACTTAAAACATTTACCAGTATTGCTAATGAGATTTTAATGCAACATTTTGGTTTACTTGAAAATACATTCTGGATTTAAAGTACTTTCTGTGAGATACCAGATGATACAGTGGTTAGTTTATGTGACAGCTACACGATTTTATCACGACGCTACTAATGAGTGACAATTTACAATGTTGCTTTTGCAGTTTATCTGTTTTATATCTGCACAGTTTTTGTGAATTTTTCTGGAAAGTAAAACATGTTTTAGTAGTAACGTTTGTGGTATAGCTACAATGAGACAGCCTTTTCTGTAGCACAACAATACGTACAGTACAGTACTTACTTCATCACGGCAATAAGCGTAATAACTAAGATATCTATACGCAAAGCATTTCAATTACGTTTATCATGAGGTAAGTACATTGACTTCTGCAGAACTTAGGTTTTGGAGGACAATAACTACGACACTTCCACAGAGATTGTCTTACAGCAAGACGCACATTTAGCGCTACAGGACACGCATTAAACTATTTATTTTTCAACATATTTGAATTACAAAGAAAGTTTTCCGTGATACATTTCATTCTATTGCTGTAATCTGTAACACCTGAGGATATAATTACATTAATCCTCAGGGGGGTACACGTCTACTTTGTGTACCATGTGTTTGGCAAGCACAAGGAGCCCTAGCTAATATGGTATTTGCTTATACAACTTTACACATCGGTACCATATTTCTCTAACACATAAATTACACAGCTATCTGGTCATTTAACTGAGAGATAAACATTTTTTTTTACTACATCATCAGTGGCACATGTTTACGCAATTACACAGCTGGATGATTTAACACCTATGAAATTGTATTTTGTCTGTACTTTGTGAACTGTTCATATTTTTTCGGAACCATTGTGATACTATGAGAGCTTTGAATGACATATTTGGTATGGGATCACGATTTTTAAAGTACGTTTGAGGCAGATGACAGTTTTGACATGAGCAGAGAATTTTTTTTTTTTAGGTTTTAAAATTATTGGAGGAAGCTACGGAGATATTGAGAATTTGACTGTGGTGTTATGATGTTATTATTACGATGACGATGTGAATTATGCTGCTGAGGTATGTTTAAGCTGATGCTATATGAGTTATTTGGTTATGCTACGTATCTGTTATGATGAAATATTGAAGAAGTGTCGACGAATATATATATGTGTAATAAGGTAAGGAATAATGAGTAGTGGTTAGGGACTCTGGTTTGTGAAAAAGATTGTTGAAAACCAAGAATCGTACTTTAAAAGTTATGAAATGTATGTAAATGCTTGAATGTATTACAATGCCAACGACAATTTTTTGGACACTATTCTATTTAAAGGATTTTGTTTCTACATATTTGTAACGCAAATTCTTGACCTTTGAATTTTTTTATATGAGACTGCCACTGTAGCGGAAACTGGTGTCGTAAATATTTCGGTAAGACATTTAAGCGACCACCTGCATGTAATGCGTCGTGGGCACCCAGCTGTGCGACAACCACCTGACAAAAGAGAGCCATTAGTGTGTGCCTTTCAGAGGCACAGGTAAAAAAAAAAAGGCCATTATCCTCTCTATTGACATTTCTTTGTAGAAAGAGTCGCAAATACGACACGCTCAAACTTGAAAACATATGATTACACTGTGGAGCTCTTAATTTATGATATTTACTAAAATGCCTAATGAAACGACGAGAAACATTTCATGGCTATTGTCCTGCTAGTTGAGAGAAATGCCATGTGGCTTGCTTTATGCATTTATTTACTCATTTTGTTTAATATCTAGTTTCTAACTGCACTGAAGCATTGGTTAAAATAAATTTTATGGATGTACTAATATAAATATTTTATGCCTACAGATCCAGTAAATAATAACTTTATGATGTACTAAAAAAAAAACGAAGTAGCACAAAAAGACATTTCCCTTCACAGAAATTGCATACAGAATTGTCTTTCCAAGTACATGGTAATATTTTTTTTACAATAAATTTTTGTGGTGCCCCACTTTAATTGCATAGGCATTAAGATGTGAATAGACATTGTCCTTATTTGCATTGTTGTCTTTAGTGTAACATTTTTTCTGATTGAGCTTTGTCATGTTTAGGTATAAGTTACAGCATTTGCTGCGGCTGTTTGCCATTCATAGTGCTACTGAATGTCACTTTGTATTACTAGGTTAAGCCAGTTTTATTACTGATTTATTTTTCTTGTTTGCTGCACATTGCCTTATATTAGTTGTAATATTGCTGCCTTTTTTTTGCCAATTTCCATTTTTTTATCATTGCTGTTTGTGTTAATTGTTTTGTGCTGCTGCATTGCCTCGTCCCTTAGTTTAGTATCTGAGCTCAGTAGATTTAAGTTAGCTTAAGAGGGAGTAGACTATATAAGAAACTAACTATGATGAATTGGAAGAAAAGTATTGAGAAGCTTTAAGAAAATGCTTTGGCCAAAAAGGTAGTGTACAGTGGAGAAAAACTATTTTTGAAAGAGGATGTGAACAGAATACAGAAAGCAGGTTTAGATAGGACTTTTTGGAAATAATGAAGAACGAAGGGAGATCTCCGAGAAGTAAATAAAGTTTTGTTTGCAAAATACTGCAGTAAAACAAACCCTGTCCTTTCCTTGTGTTATCCCACTATGTGTTTGTGTATCCATGTGTATTTATGTTCTTCCTGTCTTTATATGTTCATCTGATAAGACTTATGTTGTAGAATTTTCTCTTATTCAGCTACATTCACTATGATGAGGAATACTGTTATCCTCAAATATCATTTGCATTAATAACATGTTATTTACTTTGTAAAGATGCTTAGACATTATTTATTCTATTTTGCTCTAATGCTCATGTGTGAAGTTGATGTTTCAAAAGTTATTCTGATCTTTTATGTATGTACTTATGTCATAATTTTTGTAACACTGATGTATTTGCTATTTCGATTCTTTTGTAAAGCCTGTACTACTGCAAATGTTATCTGTATTGGTATGTTCTTTAAAGATGTATTTTGTACCTTTGTTATTGCATTCTTATGTTATAAAATTGTAATTGATACCAGTTCATCAAATTAAGTAACTTGTAAATTACATTTCACTGCACATGTTTCTGTTGGTCACAGTATATGGACAATATGTGATAAGTAGGGACTGTTAGTGTTTGCACATGTGTTAATAATTCAGCAAGGGACTGGACAACAGCATTGCTGGTTCTAAGGACATTTCAAACAAATTCTTTGTGATTGGAAACGTGGTGGTTTATGGACTTGCTATATTCTCCGCAAGACTCTTCGAGGGTGATTGTGCACCTGCACATTCGCAACAGATGGCTGTTGGCCATCTCTAGAAGGACTGAAGTGGGTCTGCACCTTCGATGGCCAACCAATACCATTATTTCTACATGGACTGCAGTGGGTCTGTACCTCTGGTGGTCCACCAATACCCTAATCTCTACCAGGACTACAGTGGATCTGCTCTGTGATGACCTACCTACCAATAGTCTTCTTCGACTGACTCTGCTGTGGGTTTGCTCTGTTATGGCCCATTACCTGTCTGCATGTCAAGAGTCAGCACTGTCTTTCCGTTGGAAGGACAACACTACTTCTTCAAGACTGCTTAGAAATCCACTACTTCCAAGTGCAATTTCTTTTATTGCTCAGACTCTGAGAAAAACACTGCAATTTTACTTTGATGAACGATCAGGACTGTCTTTATGGACTGTGAGAAAATTTTAGCTTTTGACCAACATTGTATCGATAAGTGTGTGCATTTCATTTCTTTGTTATTGTAATTATGAAAAAATTTCCAAATCTGTATTGGCCACTACCCAAAACAACTTGTAAATTTTTTTGTGGGGAGCATAGGGGCTATGTATGTAGGCTGTTTAAGTATTTTTATTGGTAACGCCAACACCACGTAGCGCTCTGTATGAAAAATCACTGGCTGTGCCTTGTGCAGTCTGTGGCTGGTTTGCATTGTTGTCTGCCATTGTAGTGTTGGGCAGCGGCAGCTGGATGCTAACAGTGGGTAACGTTGCACAGTTGGAGGTGAGCCGCCAGCAGTGGTGGACGTGGGGAGAGAGATGGCGGAGTTTTGAAATTTGTAAGAATTGGTGTCATGAACTGCTATATATATTATGACTAGTGAGGTAAATACATTGTTTGTTCTCTATTAAAATCTTTCATTTGCTAACTATGCCTATCAGTAGTTGGTGCCTTCAGTAGTTTGAATCTTTTATTTAGCTGGCAGTAGTGGCGCTCGCTGTATTGTAGTAGCTTGAGCAACGAAGATTTTTGTGAGGTAAGTGATTTGTGAAACGTATAGGTTAATGATAGTCAGGGCCATTCTTTCGTAGGGATTTTTGGAAGTCAGATTGCGTTGCGCCAAAAATATTGTGTTTCAGTTTAAGCACAGTCGTGTAATAATTTTTCTAATAGGACGTTTCACATAGACCAGTCGGGTATAAATTTTTCTAAGGGGACGTTTCAACACTTGTCCTAAATTCAAGACAAGTTGAAAGTACAAGCAATTGAAATGTATATCTAATTGGTACAAAGCAGAGAAAGTCGGCAGAACCTATCATAAATATACAGCTGCTGAAAATTTGAAGGGCTGAGGGCTACAGTGTTGTGAAGTCAGCACCAGCTTAAAGTTCGACAGTTTGCCTTGATATGTAACAGGTCTTAAACGCACCGTGAAGTAGTAACAAAAGTGCAAGGTTTAAACGAGTAGTTACAGAGGTATAACGAGGAAGAAACTCGCGCTTGGCAAACAGGCCTTAATCTCCTGAGCTCATTAAATTCACCATACAGAGCAAACCACTGGTTCCCTCTTAAACGGCTACACTCCGCCGTGACACGCATCAAATGATCAACGTTACTTAACCTGGGCCAACACGACGCGACTGGTAGGGGCGGCTGACTGTCGATGAATGCAGACGCCGTGGGACGACGGAAGTGACGACACCGCTGAAAGCAAACTTGCCTCTTCTTCGCGCCCATGGAAGAGTACCCTGCCAACACACATCAAAAGGTAATAGTAATCTGCACAAAAAAGGCATCACACGAGAAGAGCCGAAGAATAGAAAATATGAAGTAACGGTTCAAGCTACTACCAATGCAGATTAAGTTTAACACTTCTTAACATTACAATTATTCAAAACTGAACATATCAGTGCCTGCTGATTCAATATCTCAAGCATGTACATATCCAAGACTTCTTTGCCCCCCCCCCCCCCACACAGCTCATGTTACAATTGATTCCTTTCACGAAATTGATAACAGAGAACTCTTTTACACCAGTACGGCATGTGGCCTGGAACACAAATTTTCAATTAGTAATGCTGACCGATGATCATGGGCTCAGTCACTCATAGACGCATTTCTGTAACAGGCCCAATTCCATATGACGCGGACATGACCTTACAATATGAAGTACTCAGATATAAGAAAACAATACTTAAAGCAACTCAGGTATGAAGAAGCCGTGACTTGCTGTATTCCAGCCAATCCATATAGGCGATCGTTGAGGTGCTATAAAATTTGAGCTTGCAGAGTAAGCCGAGAGCCGGCCGCAGTGGTCTAGCGGTTCTAGGCGCTCAGTCCGGAGCCGCGCAATCGATACGGTCGCAGGTTCGACTCCTGTCTCGGGCACGGATGTGTGTGATGTCCTTAGGTTAGTTAGGTTTAAGTAGTTCTAAGTTCTAGGGGACTGATGAACATAGATGTTAAGTCCCATAGTGCTCAGAGCCATTTGAACCATTTGAAGTAAGCCGGGAAATTGCCGACCAGGTTGTACGCGACGTTCGTGAGTCTTCCCGCAGCTCACCACTGCCAATCCTTAAGCGAGCCGGCAAGTCCTGCCCCTGACGGACTTAACCTTTCGCGGCTTCTCGAGTCCACGAAAAGCAACAACTTGCCAGCCATGTACCTTCCAGCCAACTGCCCCTTCAGGGTCTGCCGAAACCAACTGCACACACACCTCGACCAAAGGCTCGCAACATACGATCAAATCGATATTCGCTATCGAAATTGTTAGTGGCGCCAGTGGAACGCCATGCCGCCAAAATTAGTGCCGCTACGTCTCACGGGCGTCATCCATTGCGACAAACAATGAGCAATGGTAATATCCGGACACTAAGAGATTTTCACTTTGTAGCTTCATAAGAAAACAAGCGAAAAACATAACCAAGTACTATATTTTGTTACATGTCTTTAAAGTAATAACATAAACTTCATTGGCATAACTAACAAATGTTATTTAATAATAAGATTTAAACTATACTCGGTCCTACTTCACGTTACGTTAATATTCGGTCACGTTTGAGAGATAATTATTTCAAGACTTATGTTGGTGAAAAACATGTATTTCAGTATCTTGTCGGAGAACCATTCTCTTTTATTACTACTTTCAAACGCCGCAGTATTCTGCAAACAACCCTCTTCTCATAGTCACTACGTAGACCGTCGCGGTCTTCTTTTAATCGATGCTTCAAAGCTTTCTTCTGAAAATATTGGTGTTTTGCTGGTATGTAGCTCTATTTATCCAAATACATGTTCAGTATGGTTGAGGTGTGGTGACTAAAATGGTGGTTGTCTGATGGCTGGTTGGTTTATTAGGACGACGGGAGCAAGCAGCAAGGTCATCGGTCGCATGACATTAGGAAAAGATAAGAAAGGAGATGGGTCAAAGGAATCATTCCGGTATTTGCGTTTATCGATTTAGGGATATTACGGAAAACCTAAATCATGATGGCCAGTCGTGGGCTTGTACCAGCGTCCTTCAGAAAGCGAATCCAGTGTGCTAAGCACTGCGCCACCTCGCTGAGTCTGAGTAATCGTATCGTATTGTCCCTACCGTATACGGGTAAAGTGAGATGGTTGATTTATGACTGAGCACAAAAGTTATTCACACAAATTTTTACATTAATCGATGTTTTCGTTTTTGTTTCTTTTCTTTCGTTGTGCCGAACTTGAGAGTAGGTTTGGCCTTGATACTTTCCTTTTTGCTCCAAATGTGTCTTCATTCGTTCTACGCTCGGTGTTTATATTCTTCAGTTCTCTCATCTATCTCGTAACTCGTGGAGTTAAATACTCACCAAAGTATTGATATTGAATCTTGGAAGATTTTTGCCTCAGGTAAAACAGCGGAGGAACATTTCTGACCAAACTTGGAGAATATTACACCTAAATTTCCTGATCGTGAAGATTTCAACTTGCAGTTGGATTCCACGTAACAGGTTCATGATAGAAAAGCATCAAACATCAACACGTGGAAGGGAGATCCATCAGATAGCTCTTCATTTACACTAAATTAACATTTATTTAAGAGAAACATACTGATCAGTTAAATTCCAGATTAACAGCCACATGAAAACCATCAGAATTATAGTGACATACACCGGAGATTTAATTCGTCCCTCGGGCATGGATTTATGTGTTGTTCTTAGCATCAGCTCGTTTAAGTTACTTTAAGTAGTGTGTAAATCTAGGGACCGAAGACCTCACCAGTATGGTCCCTTAGGAATACACAAACACAAGCATATACACACACACACACACACACACACACACACACACAGTGACATATAAAGTGACCAACTACTGAAATTTCCCAATATATGCAAAAGGAAACTGTATTCAGTAAACACTAAGAAGCTGAGATTGTGGACAGTAAGAATGAAATTTGTATCGTTCAGTGAATGGAAACTACATTTACAAATTACAGAGGGCATCCGATTTTATGAATGACAGTTAGAAGAGAATTTGAACACGCTTCTTTTATGAACAGTAAGAGGATCAACAGCTTGATTATAATTTAGAAAAGTTCATGAGCTAACCCCGCTGAGCTCCACAGCCTAAAACTCTGGTGGCAGTCGCTCAACACAGGTATAGCTCCACGGAACAAGACAACTACTCGACTATTGATAGACATGACAGTCGACGCGGCAAAGCCCTCCCGCTGCTCTAGGGCGTAGCGCACGATGCCACCAAGGTAGCGGCCAAAAGGTCAAGGCTGCAAATACCAAGATAGACTAGCGTGTTTCACAACAAACTGTGATCATATATCACACGCGAGGCAGTACCCTCATACAATAAGAGAATATACACTAAGAAATGATGAGGCTCACTTAAGCAAGATTTATACCGGTCGTAACCTCAGGTAAAACAAATCGTTAAAGCCAAACTTAAATAAATAAACCAATATACATCTGCGCCTCCACAAGGCTTTTAAAAAGATCGGGGGAAACTCGCTAAAATTCATAGAGTTAACTAGAGTGGATTTCGTCCTGCACAGTAACTACATACGCCTCTGTCTAGGTAAGGTGGTTAGCGAGTACATGTAACTGACAAGGTGCAGGTACAAACAGAGCAGTTACAGTTAAACCAACTGAGGCATAAATAAGTATGGCTAAAGCGTCCTAAGGAACACTAGTTAAGGTGAACTTAAGCAAAGCGGAAAATTTCATTCAGTAGTAGCCCAAAGTAATTCATTTATGACCAAAACACATCAAGGTATGTTAGAATAAATACACTATACTAAATAATAATTACATTTCCAATGCATACGCAGTACCCGACACAGTACCATGACAGTGCCACTCACCGGTGTTACCACTTCAATTCATAACATCGCACCCTAATCGAGTCCACACATGCGGTTTACAAATTCACACAATCACGTGGCTAGGCTGTGGCTAAGCCATGTCTCCTGAATATCCGATCTTTTAGGAGTGCTACTTCTGCAAGGTCCGCAGGAGAGCTTCTGTGAAGTCTGGAAGGTAGGAGACGAGATACTGGCAGAAGTAAAGCTGTGAGGAGGTGGCCTGAGTCGTGCCTGGGTAGATCAGATGGTAGAGCACTTGCCCGCGAAAGGCAAAGTTCCCGAGTTCGAATCTCGGTCTGGCACACGTTTTTAATCTGTCAGGAAGTTTTATATCAGCGCACATTCCGCTCAGAGTGAAGATGTCATTCTGGAAAGATTATTATTCTAATAAATTAAGGACAACCCTGGAAACTGAAACGAGCAACAAGATCTGTTCATACACGTGCAGCTAAAGGCAATGAACTCGGTGGAGACATTATTAAACATTTATTATGAATGTGTTGTGAAATTGTATGTACACTGTACAAGTTCTTTAACTCTGAGCTTTGTTTTCTTCTGGTTTAACATGAATTCACGTATCTTGTGGTGTTAATAAGAGTGGCCGTGCGGTTATAGGAGCTAAAGTCCCGAGCAGAGCGACCGTTACGCTCGCAGGTTCGAATCCTGCCTAAGGCATAGGTGTGTGTGATGTCCTTAGGTTAGTTAGGTTTAATAAGTTCTAAGTTGTAGGCGGCTGATGACTTCAGAAGTTAAGTCCATAGAGCTCAGGCCTATTTGAACTTTTTAACACATTCATACAGTTTAATTTTAAGTTATTGCCATCATTTTTCCTAAACTAAATTCTTTATAATTTCTGTTTAAAACTTTGTGCAATTGTCAGGAATTTCAAAAACAAATTGGGACAGGTAGTTAACAAATTAACATTTTACGAAATTACGCATTTGATTAAATGTACAACTGTGTGTGAAATCTAATGGAACTGAGCTGCTAAGGTCATCAGTCCCTAAGCTTACACACTACTTAACCTAAATTATTCTAAGGACAAACACAAACACCCAAGCGCGAGGGAGAACTCGAACCTCCGGCGGACGCATTTGATTATCTGGATGTTATGGAAACCTACTGCAGATACAAGTCTGTGACATGTTTTATTAGATTCACCAGATTACTAACAACAAAATAAATGGAAATCGTGCTTTACTTTAACATCATCCAGCTTTGCGATGACTCCAGATTAACGAAGTTGCTAAATTTCAGGCCATATCTTTTATTAGCCGTAACTCTGTAACTAAATATTTGCGGACCTATGTTTATATGAGGTTCTTTCTGTGGTTTTATTTGTAGACTAACATATTAAAGTATTTACATATCTTCGTGAATCGCCCTTTAGCGTGGAAGAATGTGCAGCAGCGATTGAAAGCGGGTCGACCAACTGATTGCATTAAGCCGCATGCTAGAGTGACATACACTGGAAAAATGCTCAGAAAATAGGTACATTGAAAGAAATCTCCTTCCACTAACACCTTTCAGGTGTCATTGGGGACACAGAAAATCAAAAGGAACGCCGAACGGTTCGTCACTGGTTCCATCAGCAAGCGTGAAAAGCTATATATTTGTCGACAATGTATGGAACGCACGCTCTCAGAACGACGCACCTAATTATGCGTAAGGCAGATGATAGACTGAGATTAAATGGAAGAAGGGCGGCTGGGAGAGTTTCAACAACCCTCGTCCGACCAGTACCTGGACAGAATCCGTAAGCCCGGATCAGACAGGATTGCCGGAGGAATTGGAGCAAATTCATAGACGTGCAACGTGTGTTGCAATAGATTCCTTTACTAAGTGCGGAAGCGTCATGGAAATGTTCAACCAACTGTATAGGCAGATGGTAATAGAGACCAACTGCCTCCCCAATTTTTCTCCTTTTAACGACGAAAGTAAAATCACAGGTTCGATCTCACACAAACCAATATCAATGAACTACTACTGACTAGGAAATAACAGTGTTACATAAAGAAACCTCCACATGCGCAGTAAGATGGCTACTGCAAAATTAATGTAGTTGTGTGCCAGCTTCATTGAGTTCAAGCATTTCTGTTAGTCAGTTGTTTTGGTTCTTCATTAATATTAATTGCACATAACTGACTACAAACTTTTAAACTCGTTCCCAAATTTCATCGGTTTTCCTTCTTTTTTCTAATTGACTTCATAACGTTACCTTGATTTTTTCATCTAAATAACATTTAATCAATTTCTTTCTACGTTTTTCTTTAGAATTCCTCCTTCTAGTTTCTCCATGTAACCATGGGTGTCTTTGCGATACATATAGCCGTACCGTAGGTGCAACGGAGAGGTATCTGTTGAGAGGCCAGAGAAACGTGTGGTCGGGATGATTGACTCACCTGGCCTTGTAACATCAACCAAAACGGCCCTGCTGTGCTGGTACTGAAAACGGCTGAAACCACAGCCGTAATTCTTTCGAGGGCATGAAGCTTTACTGCGTGTTTAAATGATGATGGTGCCCTATTGAGTAAAATATTCCATAGGCAAAACAGTCCCCCATTTGAATCTCCAGGAGGGGACTATTCAGGAAGACAGCGTCCTCAGGAGAAACAAAACTGGCATTATGCGGATCGGGGCGTGGAATGTCAGATTACTTAATTGGGCACGTAGTACAGCAAATTTAAAAGTCAAATGTATAGGTTAAAAATATAGTGGGAATTAGTGAAGTTGGGTGGCAGGAGGAACAACACTTTTCGTCAGGTGAATACAGTGTTACAAACACAAAATCAAATAGCGGTAATGCAGCAGTGGGTTTAATAATGAACAAAAAAATTATAACACGGATAAGCAACTACGAACAGCATAGTGAAAGCATTATTGTAGCCAAGATTCACACGAAGCCCGCCCACGCCTACCACAGTAGTACAAGTTTATATGCCAACCAGCTCCGCAGATGATAAAGAGATTGAAGACATGTTTGAGGCAATAAAAGAAATTTTTCAGATAGTTACGGGAGACCAAAACTTAACAGTCATGGGGTAATGGAATGCGATTGTAGGAAAAGGAAGAGAAGGAAAAGTAGTAGGTGAATATGGACTGGGGTAAGGCCTGAAAGGGAAGCCATCTAGTAGAATTTTGCACAGAGCATAGCTAACACGTGGTTTAATAATCGTGAAAGAAGGTTGTATACATGTAAGAGGCCTAGAGATATTGAAAGGTTTCATATAGCTTATATAATGGTAAGACAGAGATTTAGGAAACAGTTTTCAAATTGAAAGACATTTCCAGGTGCAGATGTGGATACTGACCACAATTTATTGGTTATGAACTGCTGATAGCAGCTGAAGAAACTGCAAAAAGGTAGGAATTTAAGGAGATAAGACCCAGATAAACTAGAAGAACCAGAGGTTATAGAGAGTTTCAGAGATAGTATTGAGGATCGATTGACAAGACCAGGGGAAAGAAATATGGTCAATGAAGAACTGATAGCTTTGAGAAATGAAATAGTGATGGCAGCAGAGCATCGGGTGGATAACAAGAAGAGGGCTGATAGAAATCCTTTGGTGACAGAGGAGATATTGAATTTCACTGATGAAAGAAGAAAATATAAAAATCAGTATAAGAAGCAGACGAAAAAGAATACAAAACGTCTCAAAAATGAAATCGACAGGAAATGCAAACTGGGTAAGCACGGATGGCTAGAGGACGAATGTAAGAATGTAGAAGCATGTATGACTAGGGGTCAAATAGATACGACCTACAAGAAAATTAGAGGGATCTTTGGAGAAACGAGAGCCACCTGTATGTATATCAAGAGCTTAGATGGAAAACCACACCTAAGAAAATTACGGAAAGCAGAACGGTGGAAATAGTATATAGAGGGTCTATACAAGGGCTAAGTACTTGAGGGCAATATATGAAAATAGAAGAGGATGTATATGAAATGGGAGATATGATACTGCGTGAAGAGTTTGACTGAGCACTGAAAGACCTAATTCGAAACCAGGACCCGAGAGTAGACAACATTGCATTAGAACTACTGACAGCCTTAGGAAAGCCAGTCCTGACAAAACTCTACCATCTGGTGAGCAAGATGTATGAGACAGGCGGAATACCCTCAGACTTCAAGAAGAATATAATAATTCGAATCACAAAGAAAGCAAATGTTTACAGCTGCGAAAATTACCGAAATATCAGTTTAATAAATCATGGCTGGAAAACACTAACACGAATTCTTTACGGACGAATGAAAAACTGGTAGAAGCCGTCCTCGGGCTTGATCATTTGGATTCCGTAGAAACGTTGGAACACACGAGGCAATACTGACCCTAACACCTATCTAAGGAAATAGGTCAAGGAAAGGCAAATCTACGTTTCCACCATTTGTGGACTTAGAGAAAGCCTGTGACAATGTTGAATACTCTCTTCCAGATTCTGGTGGTGGCAGGGTTAAAATACAAGGAACGAAAGGCTGGTTAGATTTGTACAGAAACCAAATAACACTCATAAGATTCGAGGGGCATGAAAGGAAAGCAATGGCTGACAAGGGAATGAGACAGGGTAGTAGCCTATATCCGATGTTTTTGAATATGTATATTGAGCCGTGGTCTAGGGGTAGCGTCTTTGATCCAAAATCAAAATGCCTTCGATGCCGGGTTCGATCCCTGCCACTGCCCAAATTTTGATAGATAATCAGCATTGGCGGCCGAAGACTTCCGCCATAAGAAGTCAGCATCATTCTGCCAACGTCCTTGTCAAAGAGGGCGGAGGAGCGGATAGAGGTTGAGGGCACTCTCTTGTCTTAGGGGTGGGAAATTGCCCCTAAAGGCGGACGAATCAGCAATGATCAACGACATGAGGATGAAGAGGGCAATGGAAATCACTGCATTAAAGTGGTGGTAGTTAGTGTTTAACGTCCCGTCGACGACGAGGTCTTTAGAGACGGAGCGCAAGCTCGGGTTAGGGAAGGAGTGGGAAGGAAATCGGCCGTGCCCTTTCAAAGGAAGCATCCCGGCATTTGCCTGAAACGATTTAGGGAAATCACGGAAAACCTAAATCAGGATGGCCGGAGACGGGATTGAACCGTCGTCCTCTCGAATGCGAGTCCAGTGTGCTAACCACTGCGCCACCTCGCTCGGTTTCTGCATTAAAGACAGGTAACATGTATCCACAGGACATGTGGCCTGTAGTTGAAGAAGTGTCATGATGATCTCTCCATTGGCAAAAGATTCCGGAATAGTCCCTCACTCGGATCTCCGGGACTGCCAAGGGAGAGGTTACCAAGAGAAAAAGATTGAATAATCAACGAAAGGATAACGTTCTACGAGTCGGGGCGTGGAATGTCAGAAGCTTGAATGTGGTAGGGAAACTAGAAAATCTGAAAAGGGAAATGCAAAGGCTCAATCTAGATATAGTCGGGGTCAGTGAAGTGAAGTGGAAGGAAGACAAGGATTTCTGGTCAGATGAGTATCGGGTAATATCAACAGAAGCAGAAAATGGTATAACAGGTGTAGGATTCGTTATGAATAGGAAGGTAGGGCAGAGGGTGTGTTACTGTGAACAGTTCAGTGACCAGGTTGTTCTAATCAGAATCGACAGCAGACCAACACCGACAACGATAGTTCAGGTATACATGCCGACGTCGCAAGCTGAAGATGAACAGATAGAGAAAGTGTATGAGGATATTGAAAGGGTAATACAGTATGTAAAGGGGGACGAACATCTAATAGTCATGGGCGACTGAAACACAGTTGTAGGGGAAGGAGTAGAAGAAAATGTTACAGGAGAATATGGGCTTGGGACATGGAATGAAAGAGGAGAAAGACTAATTGATTTCTGTAACACGTTTCAGCTAGTAATAGTGAATACCTTGTTCAGGAATCACAAGAGGAGGAGGTATACTTGGAAAAGGCCGGGAGATACGGGAAGATTTCAATTAGATTACATCATGGTCAGACAGAGATTCCGAAATTAGATATTGGATTGTAAGGCGTACCCAGGAGCAGATATAGACTCAGATCACAATATAGTAGTGATGAAGAGTAGGCTGAAGTTCAAGACACTATCAGGAAGAATCAATAGACTAAGAAGTGGGATACGGAAGTTCTAAGGAATGACGAGATATGTTTGAAGTTCTCTAACTCTATAGATACAGCAATAAGGAATAGCGCAGTAGGCAACACAGTTGAAGAAGAATGGACATCTCTAAAAAGGGCCATCATAGAAGTTGGGAAGGAAAACATAGGTACAAAGAAGGTAGTTGCGAAGAAACCATGGGTAACAGAAGAAATACTTCAGTTGATTGATGAAAGGAGGAAGCACAAATATGTTCCGGGAAAATCAGGAATACAGAAATACAAGTCGCTGAAGAATGAAATAAATAGGAAGTGCAGGGAAGCTAAGACGAAATTGCTGCAGGAAAAATGTGAAGACATCGAAAAAGATATGATTGTCGGAAGGACAGACTCAGTATACAGGAAAGTCAAAACAACCTTTGGTGACATTAAAAGCAAGGGTGGTAACATTAAGAGTGCAACGGGAATTCCATTGTTAAATGCAGAGGAGAGAGCAGATAGGTGGAAAGAATACATTGAAAGCCTCTATGAGGGTGAAGATTTGTCTGATGTGATAGACGAAGAAACGGGAGCCGATTTAGAAGAGATAGGGGATCCAGTTTTTAGAATCGGAATTTAAAAGAGCTTTGGAGGACTTACGGTCAAGTAAGGCAGAAGGGATAGATAACATTCCATCAGAATTTCTAAAACCATTAGGGGAAGTGGCAACAAAACGACTATTCACGTTGGTTGGTAGAATATATGAGTCTGGCGACATACCATCTGACTTTCGGAAAAGCATCATCCACACAATTCTGAAGACGGCAAGAGCTTACAAGTGCGAGAATTATCGCAGAATCAGCTTCACAGCTCATGCATCGAAGCTGCTTACAAGAATAATTACAAAGAATAGAAAAGAAAATTGAGAATGCGCTAGGTGACGATCAGTTTGGCCTTAGCAAAAGTAAAGGCACGAGAGAGGCAATTCTGACGTTACGGCTAATAATGGAAGCAAGGCTAAAGAAAAATCAATACACTTTCGTAGGATTTGTCGACCTGGAAAAAGCGTTCGACAATATAAAATGGTGCAAGCTGTTCGAAATACTGAAAAAAGTAGGGGTGAGTTGTAGGGAGAGACGGGTCATATACAATTTGTACAACAACCAAGAGGGAATAATAAGAGTGGACGATCAAGAGCGAAGTGTTCGTATTAAGAAGGGTGTAAGACAAGGCTGTAGCCTTTTGCCCCTACTCTTCATTCTGCACACCGAGGAAGCAATGGTGGAAATAAAAGAAAGGTTCAGGAGTGGAATTAAAATACAAGGTGAAAGGATATCAATGATACAATTCGCTGATGACATTGCTATCCTGAGTGAAAGTGAAGAAGAATTAAATCTGCTGAACGGAATGAAGAGTCTAATGAGTACACAGTATGGTTTGAGAGTAAATCGGAGAAAGACGAAGTTAATGAGAAACAGTAGAAATGAGAACAGCGGGAAAATTAACATCAGGACAGATGAAGTTAAGGAATTCTGCTACCTATGTAGTAAAATAACCAATGACGGACGGAGAAAGGAAGACATGAAAAGCAGATTTTCTATGGCGCAAAAGGCATTTCTGGCCTAGAGTTGTTGTTGTTATGGTCTTCAGTCCTTAGACTGGTTTGATGCAGCTCTCCATGCTACTCTATCCTGTGCAAGCTTCTACATCTCCCAGTACTTACTGCAACCTACATCCTTCTGAATCTGCTTAATGTATTCATCTATTGGTCTCCCTCTACGATTTTTACCCTCCACACTGCATCCACTGCTAAATTTGTGATCCCTTGATGCCTCAAAACATGTCCTACCAACCGGTCCCTTCTTTTTGACAAGTTGTGCCACAAAATCCTGTTCTCCCCAATTCTATTCAATACCTCCTCATTAGTTATGTGATCTACCCATCTAATCTTCAGCATTCTCTGTAGCACCACATTTCGAAAGCTTCTATTCTCCTCTTCTCCAAACTACTTATCGTCCATGTTTCACTTTCATACATGGCTACACTCCAGACAAATATTTTCAGAAACAACTTCCTGACATTTAAATCTATACTCGATGTTAACAAATTTCTCTTCTTCAGAAACACTTTCCTTGCCATTGCCAGTTTACATTTTATATCCTCTCTACTTCGACCATCATCAGTTATTTTGCTGCCCAAATAGCAAAACTCCTTTACTACTTTAAATGTCTCATTTCCTAATCTAATTCCTTCAGCATCACCCAATTTAATTTGACTACATTCCATAATCCTCGTTTTGCTTTTGTTAATGTTCATCTTATATCCTCCTTTCTAGACACTGTCCATTCCGTTCAACTGCTCTTCCACGTCCTTTGCTGTCTCTGCCTGAATTACAGTGTCATCAGCGAACCTCAAGGTTTTTATTTCGTCTCCATGAATTTTAATACCTACTCGAAATTTTTCTTTTGTTTCCTTTACTGCCTGCTCAATATACAGATTGAATAACATCGGGGAGAGGCTACAACACTGACTCACTCCCTTCCGAACCACTGCTTCCCTTTCATGTCCCCGACTCTTATAATTGCCATCTGGTTTCTGTACAAACTGTAAATAGCTTTACGCTCCCTGTATTTTACCCCTGCTACCTTTAGAATTTGAAAGAGAGTATTCGAGTCAACATTGTCAAAAGCTTTCTCTAAGTCTACAAATGCTAGAAACGTAGGTTTGCCTTTTCTTAATCTTTCTTCTAAGATAAGTCGTAAGGTTAGTATTGCCTCACGTGTTCCAACACTTCTGCAGAAACCAAACTGATCTTCCCCAAGGTCCGCTTCTACGTATTTTTCCATTCGTCTGTAAAGAATTCGCGTTAGTATTTTGCGGGTGTGACTTATTAAACTGATAGTTCGGTAATTTTCATTTCTGTCAACACCTGCTTTCTTTGGGTTTGGAATTATTATATTCTTCTTGAAGTCTGAGGGTATTTCGCCTGTCTCATACATCTTGTTCACCAGATGGTACAGTTTTGTCAGGACTGGCTCTCCCAAGGCCGTCAGTAGTTCCAATGGAATGTTGTCTACTCTGGGGGCTTTGTTTCGACTCACGTCTTTCAGTGGTGTGTCAAACTCTACACGCAGTATCGTATCTCCCATTTTGTCTTCATCTACATACTATTCCTTTTCCATAATATTGTCCTCAAGTACATCACCCTTGATTAGACCCTCTATATACTCCGTCCACCTTTCTGCTTTCCCTTCTTTGCTTAGAACTGCGTTTCCATTTGAGCTCTTGATGGTCATACAAGTGGTTCTCTTATATCCAAAGATCTCTTTAATTTTCCTGTAGGCAGTATCTATCTTACCCCTAGTGAGATAAGCCTCTACATCCTTACATTTGTCCTCTAGCCATCCCTGCTTAGCAATTTTGCAGTTCCTGTCGATCTCATTTTTGAGACGTTTGCATTCCTTTTTCTCTGCTTCATTTAGTGCATTTTTATATTTTCTCCTTTATCAATTAAAATCAATATTTCTTCTGTTAGCCACGGATTTCTATTAGCCCTCGTTTTTTTACCTACTTTATCTTCAGCTGCCTTCACTACTTCATCCCTCAGAGCTACCCATTCTTCTTCTACTGTATTTCTTTCCTCCATTCCTGTCAATTGTTCCCTTATGATCTCCCTAAAACTCTCTACAACCTCTGGTTCTTTCAGTTTATCCAGGTCCCATCTCCATAAATTAGCACCTTTTTGTAGTTTCTTCAGTTTTAATCTACAGTTCATAACCAATAGATTGTGGTCAAAGTCCACATCTGCCCCTGGAAATGTCTTACAATTTAAAACCTGATTGCTAAATCTCTGTCTTACCATTATATAATCTATCTGATACCTTTTAGTATCTCCAGGATTCTTCCATGTATACAACCTTCTTTTATGATTCTTGAACCAAGTATTAGCTATGATGAAGTTATGCTCTGTGCAAAATTCTACCAGACGGCTTCCTCTTTCATTTCTTCCCCCCAATCCATATTCACCTACTATGTCTCCTTCTCTCCTTTTTCCTACTGACGAATTCCAGTCACCCATGACTCTTAAACTTTTGTCTCCCTTCACTACCTCAATAATTTCTTTTATCTCATCATACATTTCCTCAATTTCTTCATCATCTGCAGAGCTAGTTGGCATATAAACTTGTACTACTGTAGTAGGCGTGGGCTTTGTGTCTATCTTGGCCACAATAATGCGTTCACTATGCTGTTTGTAGTAGCTTACCCGCACCCCTATTTTTTTATTCATTATTAAACCTACTCCTGCATTACCCCTATTTGATTTTGTATTTATAACCCTGTATTGACATGACCAAAAGTCTTGTTCCTCCTGCCACCGAACTTCACTAATTCCCACTATATCTAACTTTAACCTATCCAATTCCCTTTTTAAATTTTCTAACCTACCTGCCCTATTAAGGAATCTGACATTCCACACTCCGATCCATAGAACACCAGTTTTCTTTCTCCTGATAACTACGTCCTCTAGAGTAGTCCCCTCCTGGTGATCCGAATGGGGGACTATTTTACCTTCGGAATATTTTACCTAAGAGGACGACATCATCATTTAATCATACAGTAAAGCTGCATGACCTCGGGAAAAATTACGGCTGTAGTTTCCCCTTGCTTTCAGCCGTTCGCTGATCCAGCACAGCAAGGCCGTTTTGGTTAATGTTACAAGGCCAGATCAGTCAATCATCCAGACTGTTGCCCCTCCAACTACTGAAAAGGCTGTTGCCCCTCTTCAGGAACCACACATTGGTCTGGCCTCTCAACAGATACCCCTCCATTGTGGTTGCATCTACGGTACGGCCATCTGTATCGCTGAGGCACGCAAGCCTCCTCACCAACGGCAAGGTCCATGGTTCATGGGGGGGCTGGCCAAGAGAAGTCAACTAATATCAAGTACCGGCCTTAATTTGATGGAGAAATTTCTGAGGATGTACGTCTGGAGTACAGCATTGTATGGTAGTGAAACATGGACTGTGGGAAAACCGGAACAGAAGAGAATCGAAGCATTTGAGATGTGGTGCTATAGACGAATGTAGAAAATTAGGTGGACTGATAAGGTAAGGAATGAGGAGTTTCTACGCAGAATCGGACAGGAAAGGAATATGTGGAAAACACCGATAAGGAGAAGGAACAGGATGAAAGGACATCTGCTAAGACATGAGGAAATGACTTCCATGGTACTAGAGGGAGCTGTAGAGGGCAAAAACTGTAGAGGGATAAAGAGACTGGAATACGTCAAGCAAATAATTGAGGATGTAGGTTGCAAGTGCTACTCTGAGATGAAGTGGTTAGCACAGGAAAGGAATTCTTGGCAGGCCACATCAAACCAGTCAGTAGATTGATGACAAAAAAAATATTGAGCAAGCAATACAGGAAACAAAAGAAAAATTAGGAGCAAGAATTCAAATACATTGAGAGTAAATAAAAACTTACAGGTTTGCGACTACATTACCATACTGTAATTCTGTCAGAGACAGCAAAGGACCTGGAAGAGCAGCTGAACGAAATGGACTGTGTCTTGGAAGGACATAAGATGAACATCAACAGAAACAAAATGAGGTTGAAGGAATGTGGTCGAATGAAATCAGGTGGTGCTTAGCGTATTAGGTTACGAAATGAGACACTTAAAGTATTAAATGAGTTTTATTATTTAGGGAGCAAAATAACTGATGACGGTCGGAGTAGATAGGATACAAAATGTAGGCGGGCAATAGCAAGGAAAGCGTTTCTGATGAAAAATTTTCTAACATCGATTATAGATTTCAACAGTTTAAACAGGAAGAGAGTAGAAGACTTCGAAATGAGGTGCTACAGATTAATGATCAAGATTAGATGGGTAGATCAAGTAACTAATGACGAGATTTTTAATACAGTTGGAGAGAAGAGAAATTTGTGGCACAACTTCACAAGATGAAGGGGTCTGTTGGTAGGACACGTTCTGAGGTGTCAGGGGATCACCAGAGTGAAGCGTAGAGAGTATTAATCGAAGAGGGATACCAAGAGGTGAATATCCGAAACAAATTCAGAAGGATATAAGTTACAGTAGCTATTCGGTGATGAAGAGGTTTGCACAGGGTAGATTAGCACGCAGAGCTGCATCAAACTAGTCTCTAGACTGAAGACCACAACAACAGCTTCTTGATTTCATTAAGCTTGTTTTATAACATCACAGATTTAGTTTTGAATACAGATTTTTATTATATTTGTTACAGTTGCGTTTGTAACATCTCAGTAGTTCTGCATTTCTTTCTTTTGTTAGCTGTTCAGTGCAGCACTACGGGTTGAGAGTGGGCTGTAACTGAGTAGTTTACACTGATGAGTTGAAGCATTTCGACCACTTGCTCGGTAGAGCGTTGGGACCTCCATTGGAACTCTTTATAGTAGCGGTTCTGTGTAGCATTGATTTGGCAAGTGCTTAGCTGGTTTCTAGACCCATGTGTCACTAGATGTCTAGGTACAGGTATTATTCATTGCATGTTATATAGTACAGTTAATGTTGGTCAGTCGAAGAGAGAGGTGGTAGTTATATGACCAGGAGAGTATCTGGAGACTAGGACGACAGCAGCAAACTTCGTGAATTGTCTTTCAACAGAAAGCAGTCCGTATTTTGTGTGGTATCAAGTCTTACATATTACTAAGACAAGAGGATTGATGACGCTACTGCCAATTCGTTAAATTAATACACACATGAGACGGAATGTACACTCCTGGAAATGGAAAAAAGAACACATTGACGTCGGTGTGTCAGACCCACCATACTTGCTCCGGACACTGCGAGAGGGCTGTACAAGCAATGATCACACGCACGGCACAGCGGACACACCAGGAACCGCGGTGTTGACCTTCGAGTGGCGCTAGCTGCGCAGCATTTGTGCACCGCCGCCGTCAGTGTCAGCCAGTTTGCCGTGGCATACGGAGCTCCATCGCAGTCTTTAACACTGGTAGCACGCCGCGACAGCGTGGACGTGAACCGTATGTGCAGTTGACGTACTTTGAGCGAGGGCGTATAGTGGGCATCCGGGAGGCCGGGTGGACGTACCGCCGAATTGCTCAACACGTGGGGCGTGAGGTCTCCACAGTACATCGTTGTTGTCGCCAGTGGTCGGCGGAAGGTGCACGTGCCCGTCGACCTGGGACCGGACCACAGCGACGCACGGATGGACGCCAAGACCGCAGGATCCTACGCAGTGCCATAGGGGACCGCACCGCCACTTCCCAGCAAATTAGGGATACTGTTGCTCGTGGGGTATCGGCGAGAACCATTCGCAACCGTCTCCATGAAGCTGGGCTACGGTCCTTCACACCGTTAGGCCGTCTTCCGCTAACGCCCCAACATCGTGCAGCCCGCCTCCAGTGGTGTCGCGACAGGCGTGAATGGAGGGACGAATGGAGACGTGTCGTCTTCAGCGATGAGAGTCGCTTCTGCCTTGGTGCCAATGATGGTCGTATGCGTGTTTGGCGCCGTGCAGGTGAGCGCCACAATCAGGACTGCATAAGACCGAGGCACACAGGGCCAACACCCGGCATCATGGTGTGGGGAGCGATCTCCTACACTGGCCGTACAGCTCTGGTGATCGTCGAGGGGACACTGAATAGTGCACGGTAAATCCAAACTGTCATCGAACCCATCGTTCTACCATTCCTAGACCGGCAAGGGAACTTGCTGTTCCAACAGGACAATGCACGTCCGCATGTATCCCGTGCCACCCAACGTGCTCTAGAAGGTGTAAGTCAACTACCCTGGCCAGCAAGATCTCCGGATCTGTCTCCCATTGAGCATGTTTGGGACTGGATGAAGCGTCGTCTCACGCGGTCTGCACGTCCAGCACGAACGCTAGTCCAACTGAGGCGCCAGGTGGAAATGGCATGGCAAGCCGTTCCACAGGACTACATCCAGCATCTCTACGATCGTCTCCATGGGAGAATTGCAGCCTGTATTGCTGCGAAAGGTGGATATACACTGCACTAGTGCCGACATTGTGCATGCTCTGTTGCCTGTGTCTATGTGCCTGTGGTTCTGTCAGTGTGATCATGTGATGTATCTGACTCCAGGAATGTGTCAATAAAGTTTCCCCTTCCTGGGACAATGAATTCATGGTGTTCTTATTTCAATTTCCAGGAGTGTATTTGAAACAGCGAAGATAAGTTCTCTTTTCCCTCTTTACAAACTTATTTTTCAGTTTTATTACTTTTTAATGAGTCCGTTAATATAGTCGGGTTTTCTAGGTTAACCACCTGCAAATGTATCACTAATTTTTATGTAAGTATCATAAGTTTATTTGAGGTTGTGACTTACAGTTGACAACTGAGAATGTCCTAAGGAGCTGAAACCAGTCCATGATTAGATAAATAATATTTTCAGATCACATGTAAAGTCTTTCATTTTTCATACAAGTGGCGATCGAAAAGTTGAAAATGAAAATGGGTGTTAAATCTTATGGGACTTTACTGCTAAGGTCATCAGTCCCTAATCTTATACACTAATTAACCTAAATTATCCTAAGGACAAACACACACACACACACCCGAGGGAGGACTCGAACCTCCGTCGGGACCAGCCTCACAGTCCACGACTGCAGCGCCTCAGACCGCTCGGATAATTCAGCGCACGTGATCGAAAAGTGCCCCTCCGAATGCCTACATATCGCTGCTTATATATTCATAACGCAGTCGCTCTGCGTTACATAAACGCAGCAGCATCGCACTCAAACGAAAACTTTGTCGTGTTCTATGAAGGGATGACGGATAATTTAGTTGGTGAGACGCTAATTATTTAAAATAGTCATATTATGAAGAGCCATTATGATATTAATTAAGTTTAGTTCACGTACATCCTACAACAATAACAAAACAGCCGCAAATCGGTATCTGATGAAGGTAGCAAACGTTCCAATCGAATGGTTCAAATGACTCTGAGCGCCATGGGACTTAACATCTGTGGTCATCACCCCATAGAACTATTTAAACCTAACTAACTTAAGGACATCACACATATCCACGACCAAGGCAGGATTCGAACCTGCGACCATAGCAGTCACGCGGTTCCGGACTGAGTGCCTAAATGTTCCTATCAAAGCGTCTGCTAACACGTGGGCTACTTTTCGAGGGGAATTACATTCCAGACAACTTCTCTGTAACTTAAAAATGTTCCAAAATTGCAAGTAAAAATGTGCTCGAATTTTAAGCTGATACACTGCGAAGTTTGTAATTAGTACTTAAGCAAATTTTTGGTATTGTGCAAGGAAGATGAACAGAATTTTCTCTCGAAGGTTGTCTAGCTTATTCCTGTAATCATTCAGTGTAGGGAAGATTTAGGAATAATTTCTCCATCTTGACGAAGTGTATCGGCAGTTATATTAACTTGTATGTGTAGGAGGAAGTATCTTCCAAACAGCTACAGTTATCGCCTTAGCTGTGAGAGCGTAACGCAGCTGTTTGCTAAAATAAAGTATATCCCAGCCTCAGAACTGACGAATCGTTGGAAGCATCCATACGTCGGAGAAGCGGTGGTCGTTCGTGGTACCAGGAAAATACCCAAATCTTCAGTCCGATAGAACCCACATACAACGCTATACATTGATTGTTACTACTCAAATTGTGCTTCATGGTCTTTCATGTATATCTGTTTCACGTTTTTAATCCTAAAGTGAAAATCGGTTTATCCTTTTTTTCTTTCACTAGGTGGACCCCACACACCATCCTGCAATTGTGTGATCTGTTTCGCATATTCCTTATGGCCTTCATAGCTAACTTAGTGTTCCGAGTTGAGGATTCGAAAGGCCACTTCTTTTCTTCTGCATTTTCTTGTATACTGTATGGAACGTTAGTTTCCTGAAGATCGTTACATATACTGTGTATAATGTCGTTTGTGAAAGCGAAGTTGTTTTCGCTCCCGTTTCATGCTGATACAGGTTAATGCTGCTGGTTAGTTCCCCATTATATAAAGGAAAAATGTGCCTTTAGTCGACTGTAAGTTTTTAGCCCTCTGTTATTTTCGGCATTAATTGAGAGTGAAAGTGTTTTCATTCACACTGGAGACGACAGTACACAGATTGGTATAATTCCTGTAGGATTTATTCCGGTTATTATGTTGCTGAGTCTTCTTCTTAACGATCTGTTACTACATCAGGTGTCAAAATAAGGTTATTCTTGGTATCCACACTTTCGATGAGTGTTGCTCCCACATTTCATTTGGTGATGAGAACGAGGAATTAAGACTGCTGAATATTGTCTCTCTTGCTCCCACTTTCTGTGTAGCTGTTTGATGTTTCGTATATTTTTTTTTATTTTGCCGGAGAACTGATTATTTCCAAAGTAGCAGCATGGCTATTAACACCAGCAGCGTTCAATTAATATGTCAAGTATGACACTTTCTTGCCGTTCCGTTCACGACTGAAGTGGGGTAAAGAATATACATCTCTGTTAATGCCTATATTTGTCTGTAGCCTTCTCGAATTCTACAATATAGAAGATGATTTATTATTTTCATCAGCGAAACTGATTCATAGAAGTATCATTGGGTGTTACTATACAAGAAAAAACCAATTGTGCCATACCAAATAAACTAGTTCGCTCTCTTATCACGCACCATGAATGTCCACAAAGTTGTGCATGTTGGAATACCTTTTCCACTTATAATGATGATTTCGCAAGAAAGCTCCAAAGAAGAGGCTGTGCGAGATAAATCAAAACAGATATGGCCTAACCTCTTCTATCGATACGAAAACATGTAAGAAGTAAAACAATATACTCAAGAAACTACTGTTCAATATTTCGTTTTGGAGGTAACGAGATATATCCTGCAGTCAGTGATAAATTACAATATTTCCTCATTTGTTTCGGTCGGACTACAGGTGGGATTCGAAAAATCTGACTAACTACGTTACGGATATACAACACTAAATTAAAATGAAAGGTTTAACTACTTAACAGGATTGTTCGGTGGACTGAGTGAAAATACGTGACAGTATAGCGGAGGTATGGGCCAAGAGGCCGATTCGTCAGACAGAAATACAGCGGTAGGAAACCAACGTTACCGAAATCCCAGCTGTCGGCCGCCCTCTAAGACGGCCTTCCGAACTTTTATTCTGTCCGCTAGCTCGCCAGTGTGCATCAGCGTCCTCTTATATTGGCTCTCTTCAACTGGTCTCTATTCGAATGCAGATCTCGTTTAAACTTGCAGATCTGACAGATTGGTAGGAGTTGGTGGCATATTATTGCCACTTCTCGAACGCTGTTTTATGATGCCATATGCAGGTTCCTTGCACTTGTGCCTAACGGCATCCGAAATCTAAAACTTTTCTGTAAATAGCTGCCATATCGATAAAATGAACATTTTTCCTCACTTGAGGATCATAAACTTCTTCCATAACATTATGCATTCTACAGCGGTCGTTTGGACTTTCGTGAGTAACTCATAAACCTTGGTATTAGAAGTACGCAATGTTGGCACCAAGTTACTGGAGCGACATATAACACCTATAACATTTGATGTAATGTATCCATATTTCGAACTACGTCACGGAATCGTTTCCCGATCGTTAGAAAATATATGATTCTCACAGTATGTGCAGGAGACAGCACATTGATGAATCCCTTGATACTGTATTGTATACACAGCAATATCTCTTCTTAAAATGTAAAATGACGACCAAGGCTCAATTTCTCTTGAGTTTAACACATTGCATCAACGATAAGTTTGGAAGTGTAAATTTCTTGTGGAAACGACGATTAAGATAGTAAAAGAGAATGGCTAAGATGTTAATAACAATATTACTGTACCTACGTCAATATTCCGCAAGTCATCAGAAGGTTTGTCCAGTAAAACGCGTTCACACTAATATACCATCACAAACCTTAAATTACTCGAACGTCCTGTCAGAATATTTGTTACCATGCGGAAAGCATACCGTGAAAGACAGTTCCATGGAACAAAATTATTTATTTATCTGTACGCTAACATCGAATGAAGGGGATTATTTGTAATATGTTTTGACCCTACTGGGCGTACGAATAGTTTATAGCGTAAGTTGTACAGACAATTCAGAGATAACAAACCAATTGTCGGGGATGAATATTTCAGGGGGATACAAGATGTAATTCTACAACATCAGCTAATAGGATCTTACATGCAGCCACTTCGTTTAAACTTTACACGTACTCTTTGAAGTGTGCTGTTGTCGTTGGCGACATTATCTATTATTAGCGAGGGCAGGGGTATTGAAACTTTCCCGCGAAAAATAAACTATTTCCTCCTTTACCCTTCTTTTGCTTTCCTTCCTTGGCACTTTTCATACTTGGTACAAAAACAGCATACAATACCTATTTACTTCTATATAAATATTGCAACTATAGCTACAACAATAATAAGAGTAATAATAATAATAATAATAATAATAATGACAGTAATAGTAATATTAATAATAATAACAGTAATAGTAATAATAATAATCACCCTCATAATTGTTGTTGTTATTCTTATTATTACAGAGTGTGATTCAAGCACATTTCCTTTAAAATTAGCATACATTTGTGTTATTCAAAGGTGGTGCAAGGCGACAAATAAAACTATTCTATAATTAACCACGCATGTCAGTGCAGCTATTGCGACTGAGCGAACATGTATACATCACTGCACTACTTTTTCGCAAATTAATCAACTAATTTGATAGTGAATTAAACTTTAACTGTTTCCACGTGAAATGTATTTAATTCACCTAGAAAGTTGTAATATTTGATAGAGAACGATGTACAAATAGCGATAGGCAATACTCAACATTTTAATTCCGATTTAAAAGTCGTTGCATTGAAAATGATCTTCCAGAAAAGGAAAGGAACAAGAGTAAAAATGCGCACGTTTCAAAATTCAGCAACGTTATACACTTGCACATTTATTGTAATGTATGATTCTTCATAATACACTCCTGGAAATGGAAAAAAGAACACATTGACACCGGTGTGTCAGACCCACCATACTTGCTCCGGATACTGCGAGAGGGCTGTACAAGCAATGATCATACGCACGGCACAGCGGACACACCAGGAACCGCGGTGTTGGCCGTCGAATGGCGCTAGCTGCGCAGCATCTGTGCAGCGCCGCCGTCAGTGTCAGCCAGTTTGCCGTGACATACGGAGCTCTATCGCAATCTTTAACACTGGTAGCATGCCACGACAGCGTGGACGTGAACCCTATGTGCATTTGACGGACTTTGAGCGAGGCCGTATAGTGGGCATGCGGGAGGCCGGGTGGACGTACCGCCGAATTGCTCAACACGTGGGGCGTGAGTTCTCCACAGTACATCGCTGATGTCGCCAGTGGTCGGCGGAAGGTGCACGTGCCCGTCGACCAGGGACCAGACCGCAGCGACGCACGGACGCACGCCAAGACCGTAGCATCCTACGCAGTGCCGTAGGGGACCGCACCGCCACTTCACAGCAAATTAGGGACACTGTTGCTCCTGGGGTATCGGCGAGGACCATTCGCAACCGTCTCCATGAAGCTGGGCTACGGTCCCGCACACCGTTAGCCCGTCTTCCGTTCACGCCCCAACATCGTGCAGCCCGCCTCCAGTAGTGTCGCGACAGGTGTGAATGGAGGAACGAATGGAGACGTGTCGTCTTCAGCGATGAGAGTCGCTTCTGCCTTGGTGCCAATGATGGCCGTGTGCGTGTTTGGCGCCATGCAGGTGAGCACCACAATGAGGACTGCATACGACCGAGGCACACAGGGCAGACACCCGGCATCATGGTGTGGGGAGCGATCTCCTACACTGGCCATACACCTCTGGGGATCGTCGAGGGGACATTGAATACTGCACGGTACATCCAAACCGTCTTCGAACCCATCGTTCTACCAATCCTAGACCGGCAAGGGAACTTGCTGTTCCAACAGGACCATGTACGTCCGCATGTATCCCGTGCCACCTTGCGTGCTCTAGAAGGTGTAAGTCAACTACCCTGGCCAGCAAGATCTCCGGATCTGTCCCCCATTGAGCATGTTTGGGACTGGATGAAGCGTCGTCTCACGCGGTCTGCACGTCCAGCACGAACGCTGGTCCAACTGAGGCGCCAGGTGGAAATGGCATGGCAAGCCGTTCCACAGGACTACATCCAGCATCTCTACGATCGTCTCCATGGGAGAATAGCAGCCTGCATTGCTGCGAAAGGTGGATATACACTGTACTAGTGCCGACATTGAGCATGCTCTGTTGCCTGTGTCTATGTGCCTGTGGTTCTGTCAGTGAGATCATGTGATGTATCTGACCCCAGGAATTTGTCAATAAAGTTTCCCCTTCCTGGGACAATGAATTCACGGTGTTCTTATTTCAATTTCCAGTAGTGTATGAAAGCAGATCCTGTATTGCTCGGATATTTCGAACATCAACTCACATAACCCCTTCCAGCGTCAGTGCATACTATTGTTTTCGTCTTTATTAATACCAGTAAGTTGATGCGAAGGGCAATAACACTTCTGCTGCCCTTCTTCCTAAACTGGATATTCATTCCGAATCAGCAATTAGAAATTTTCAAGGGATTTCGATTTAAATCATTTCGAAGTGTTCTATCACTTGAGAGCTCCATTAGCTTCCGCTGTTGTCTCATGACAAGTGGTCTGCTATGGTCGCACGGAACAGATTGTGGATCCAGTCATATTCAGATGAAGATCTGGTGTGGCAGTTGAATGTATCAAAGCAAAAGACGAAGTTTTAAATGTCATAGTCAAAAAATCGTTCACAAGGGAGAATCGTACAAACATAAGGTCATTTGACCACCGTTTATAATCCCGTATGGACGACATAGTAATAAGCACCCCTGGCGTAGAGAAACAACTGAAAGATTTGAAAACAAATAAAGCACCAGGTCTGGATGGAATCACAGTTCGATTTTACAGCATTGGCCCCTTATCTGGCTCGCACTTATCGTGAATATCTCGCCCAGCACATATAACCAAGCATATGGAGAAAAGCGTAGGGGACTCCAGCATACAACAAGGGTAAAAGAACGGACCGCAAAAGTACAGACCAATATCCCCAACTTCTGTTTACTGCAGATTCCTTGAAAATATTCTCGGTTCGAATATAATAAACTTTCTTTGAGATTGAGAAGCTCACGTTCACGAATCATCATGGTTTTAGTAAGCATCGTTCATACTAAACTCAGCTTCCACTTTATCACATGATATACTGCCAACTATGGAGTAGGGGAAACAGGCAAAGTACGTATTTCTAGATTTCCGGGAATTATTTGATCCTGTGCATCACTGCAAGCTGTTAGGGAAGACACGAACGTGTGGAATAAGTTCACCTGTATGTGAGTGGGTCGAAGACCCCGTAAATAATAGAACCCAGTAGGCTTTCCTCGATAGCGAGTGTTCATCAGTGACAAGGGTATCGTCAGGTGTGCCCCAGGGAAGTGTGATAGGACCACTGCTGTTCTCTACATACATAAATGATTTGGCGGACAGGATGGGCAGCAATCTGCGGTTGTTTCCTGATGAAGCTGAGGTGTGCTGTAAGATCTCGAAGTTGAATAACTATAGGAAATACAAGATGACAGACAAAATTTCCAGTTGGTATAAATCATAGGAGTTAGCCATAATGTGGAAAAATGTAAACTAACGCTGATAAGTAGAAATGTTCGGATAGAGAAGTCGTTTAAATATCTGGGCGTAACGATGCAAAGCGATGTGCGATGGGACGTCGATGTGAGATATGTGGTGTGGTAAGTGAATGGTTCAGTTCGTTTTATCGGGATAATTTTAGGAACGAGTGGTTCACCTGTAATGGAGGCCCCATATAGGAAGCTGGTGCGACCTATTCTTGAGCACTGCTCGAGTGTTTGGGACCCGTACCATGTCGAAGACAACGAAGCAATTCAGAGACGGGGTGACAGATTTGTTACTGGCAGGTTCGAACAACATGCAGGTGTTACAGAGGTACTCAGATGGGAATCCTTGGAGGAAAGGCGACGTTATTTTCGAAAAACACTATTGAGAGAATTTGAAGTTGATTGCCAAACAATTCTATTGCCGCAAATCTACATTTTGCATAAGGGCTATGAAGGTAAGACACGAGATCTTTAGGGCCCATACAAAAGCATTTAGAGAGTCGTTTTCCTCTCGCTGTGTTTACGAGTGGAACCGGAAAGGATATGATTAGTAGTGTTACAGGGTACCCTCTACCATTCACCATATGGTAGCTTGCTATTATCTCTGTAGATGTAGAATTCAAAGGTTTGGGAAATTTGTTCTCCCATGTTTGACGAGGATTAGAGATGTACTATGCCAATTTTATTACTTTTATTCACATTCAATTCATTTTCCTCAACAAAATCATTCAGAAAGGAGAATATCTCACAGTTACCCTTCTCCATTGTCAAGCTTCCTCTTAAATCCAAGCCGTTTCTTGCTCAAGAAGATGATATTAATATTTCCGCCGTGAAGAGATGGGTTAAGATCATTTAGTGACTCAAAAACATCGGCCAACTAGCATAATATAAGAAGCCATTTCTCGTCCAGAAACTGAGCCGCTGTAATAATGTGGCAGCGCTGTTCAATTGGAAAAGACAGAGTTCCTCGTTCACCTTCACAATGTGATGAAGAACTTTTCCGCGAGACAGTCAATGTACCTACAGGTCGAATGGTAGCGAATCGTGATTATAACCCATCTTTTAGAAATGATATGCAAAACAGCGTAGTGTTTAGAGCTCCTGCTTTGACAAAAATTGCTACACTGACTGTATCGTTCAGAACTTCATTGATTTCCTACTGCGTTACGTAAGAAGCCAATGGCTCCCTGTGTATTACCTTCATCACCTAAAGATGGTGATGACATCTTGCGATATGTGAATTTTGCAGAAGGAGAAACAGCAAATACTTTTGCCGTGAACCTCATATCATTTCCAGTAAATACTGCCACAACATCGCTATCCATGACAGATTATTATCAATAAGAATGAATTCGAAAGTAAGTTGTCCTCGATTCGAGAGATTTAAAAATTAGAAACGATTCGTTTCATTTAATAACAGTAGGGTGCAAAAACAAGAAGCTGGAACAATTTCCGGTATCAGTGCTGTTATCAAGTTGTAGGGCGAATTTCGGGCTCATGAAGAAGTAGCGGTAATTTATCATTCACGTCAGTGATGTTTTGTCAATACGACAAGGTACGAGTAGTATCTACTTCAGATTCTCGCCTAACACATCTCCTTGCATTATTTGCACATTGTTACAACTGCGTGAGGACGTAATTCCTCACCAATGGTGTTTACTGATTTTAATCTTGCAATTAAGAAGAACAAATCTAGAGATGTCCTTATGGCTTTTGTTTTAGGAACTGATCCTTGTTTCTTGGGGTATCTGACATTTCCTGGTAGTTCTTCCCTACGACGCTTAAAAGCTCTCTGGATTTTCCTACATCGTCTACACATATTGCCCTTAAGTATCTCTTCAGTTTTGTAGATTTCACTTTATCGTTAACTAAAATGTCGAAACAAAGATTAGACTGGGATCATTCTTCAGTAATTACACGAATACTGATACAGCTTAATGTCAGATAATCAATTTGATGTTTACGAACTAATGTTGCAGAGAGGAAAAGAGGGAGACATGAAAGAAGAATATACTTTGATTAAATTAAATCTCTTTCCCCATAAGAACAACATACGATCGATGGAGAAGAGAGACACGGCGAATCACTTCCATGGGATCTCTTGTTACCACTGCGAGTCAGCCACTAATCCATGGGAAGGGCGGAATTAGTGTCACTATATTTTGAATCAGGTTAACTTCTGGCACTGAACACTCACTAGAATTCAACTTGTAGCTATCTCACTAACTTTGAGCTGACTCCAGAAACCTGGAGTAAGTCAGGTGAACTGTCCAAATGCCTAAGAATGACAAAACATTTTTGTAGTCTGTGTTGCAAGGAAATGGCAGTCACATGGTCCAGCGGCTTATTGCCATTAGTGGTTGTTAAATGTTTGGTAAATAGCTAAAACTGAGAGAGATCAGTGACAGGGGCTGTGTGATGTAATATGATTCTTGCCTTCCTCATCTTTCTTGTGTAACAAGACAGCACATTAATGATGAGCCGGCTTCCTTACTTGGTTCATGGACCCAAGAATCTGATAACACCAATTATAATTGCAAATGCTGCTCCTATGGACAATATATAATGGAAGTGTGCTACCACATAGTATGAATCATGGAGTACAATATCAAGAGATACGTTAGCTAATACCAGACCTGCTAGCAATATTTGTCCTCCAGAAGACTTCTTATTACATAATATGAAATATAAATACATTATTGAAAACCAATTTCCCTCCCTTCCACACTTCATTAATCTCTATGCCACCGTGGAGTGGTTGAGCGAAGGGGGGGGGGGGGGGGGGGGCAGACTGAGCTAGAGTACGTATATGGTTCCAATGCAGGGATCCAGCATCCTTCTAAATTAATGAATTAATGCACCTGAGCATCTGCACAACATACACTTTCACCACTAGATTTAAAGGGTAGCATCTGTTCCATGGCCTCAGTAAACAATTCATCACCTCGAACACAATCCTGTGGTGTGTCTCCTATCAGATATTTCCTGATTGAAGTTTTGGTAGAAACAAAAAATAAAGTGGTTAGTAGGGCCTAGATACATGTGCAATTATAGAACAAGCATAATACGTATCTGACAGGTGTTCACTTCATTTATGAACAAGCAAGCCGGCTCGGATTCCCATGGGTCGTGTTCGTCATCTAAAGGCAGATGACTTTCCTGGCGTAGAGTATTTTGTTTACCTATCGCTGGGTAGAGCAGTTGTTCCCAACATTTCTGAAGACATTAGCCAAGAGTAGAAACAAATGTTAGCTGGTACCCACCACCCTTTACCATCATGTACACCGATCAGCACCATAACAGTATTCTTATCGTTGAAATAATTAGTAAACAGTTGAACAAAATGAAATATGTTTCCTTTGCCCGTTTCAGGCACCTAGTGGCCTTCTTCAGAAGATTGTCATTGTCGCAATATTTGCGACTGTTAAAAATAAAACTGCTGTGGTCATGTGGCTCATAGTACCTTTACAACAGTGGTATAAGGAAACCAAACAACAAATGCAAAACTATTTCTATTTCTGAAGGCGTGTAAAATAGTACTACACATGTTCATCCCCCTATACCACCACAAATCTTAAAGCAAGTGCAATTGCTGTTTGGTTTTCTTATACCCTTTTTGTACAGAACTATGAACCACATGAAAGCATCACGAACCCGTGGTCTAGGGGTCTTTGAGTCATAATCAAAACGTCTTCTGTCCCGGGTTCGATCCCCGCCACTGCTTAAATTTTGATAAATAATCAGAATTGGAGGCCGAAGACTTCCAGCCTAAGAAGTCAGCCTCACTCTGCCTTGTCAAAGAGGGTGGAGCAGCGGATAGAGGTTCAGGGCACTCTCTTGTCCTATGGGTTGAAAATTGCCCATAAAGGCGGAATAATCAGCAGTGATCAACGACATGAGGATGAAGAAGGCAATGGAAAAAACTGCAGTAAAGACACGTAACGTGTATCCACAGGACATGTGGCCTGTAGTTGAGGAAGTGTCATGATGATCTCTCCATTGGCAAAAGATTCCGGATTAGTCCCCCACTTGGATCCCCGGGAGGGGACTGCCAAGGGGGAGGTTATCACGAGAAAAAGATTGAATAGTGAACTAAAGGATAATGTTCTACGAGTCGGGGCGTGGAATGTCAGAAGCTTGAATGTGGGAGGGAAACTAGAAAATCTGAAAAGGAAAATGCACAGGCTCAATCTAGATATAGTAGAGGTCAGTGAAGTGAAGTGGAAGGAAGACAAGGATTTCTGGTCAGATGAGTATCGGGTAATATCACCAGCAGCAGAAAATGGTATAAAAGGTGTAGGATTCGTTATGAATAGGAAGGTAGGGCTGAGGGTGTGTTACTGTGAACAGTTCAGTGGCTGGGTTGTTCTAATCGGAATCGGCAGCAGACCAACACCGACAACGATAGTTCAGGTATACATGCCGACGTTGCAAGCTGAGGATGAACAGATAGAGAAAGTGTATGAGGATATTGAAAGGGTAATGCAGTATGTAAAGGGGGACTGGAATGCAGTTGTAGGTGAAGGAGTAGAAGAAAATGTTACAGGAGAATATGGTCTTGGGACAAGGAATGAAAGAGGAGAAAGACTAATTGAGTTTCAGCTAGTAATAGCGAATACCCTGTTCAAGAATCACAAGAGGAGGAGGTATGCTTGGAAAAGGCCGAGAGATACGGGAAGATTTCAATTTGATTACATCATGGTCAGACAGAGATTCTGAAATCAGATACTGGATTATAAGGCGTACCCAGGAGCAGATATAGACTCAGATCACAATATAGTAGTGATGAAGAGTAGGCTGAAGTTCAAGACATTAGTCAGAAAGAATAAATACGCTAAGAAGTGGGATACGGAAGTTCTATGGAATGACGAGATACGTTTGAAGTTCTCTAACGCTATAGATACAGCAATAAGGAATAGCGCAGTAGGCAACACAGTTGAAGAGGAATGAATGTCTCTAAACAGGGCCATCACAGAAGTTGGGAAAGGAAACTAGGTACAAAGAAGGTAGCTGCGAAGAAACCATGGGTAACAGAAGAAATACTTCAGTTGATTGATGAAAGGAGGAAGCACAAAAATGTTCCGGGAAAATCAGGAATACAGAAATACAAGTCGCTGAGGAATGAAATACATAGGAAGTGCTGGGAAACTAAGACGAAATTGCTGCAGGAAAAATGTGAAGACATCGAAAAAGATATGACTGTCGGAAGGACAGACTCAGCATACAGGAAAGTCAAAACAACCTTTGGTGACATTAAAAGCAATGGTGGTAACATTAAGAGTGCAACGGGAATTCCACTGTTAAATTCAGAGGAGAGAGCAGATAGGTGGAAATAATACATTGAAAGCCTCTATGAGGGTGAAGATTTGTCTGATGTGATAGAAGAGGAAACAGGAGTCGATTGAGAAGAGATGGGGGATCCAGTATTACAATCGGTATTTAAAAGAGCTTTGGAGGACTTACGGTCAAATAAGGCAGAAGGGATAGACAACATTCCATCAGAATATCTAAAATCATTAGGGGAAGTGGCAACAAAACGACTATTCACGTTGGTGTGTAGAATATATGAGTCTGGCGACATACCATATGACTTTCGGAAAAGCATCATCCACACAATTCCGAAGACGGCAAGAGCTGACAAGTGCGAGAATCATCGCACAATCAGCTTAACAGCTCATGCATCGAAGCTGCTTACAAGAATAATTACAGAAGAATGGAAAAGAAAATTGAGAATGCGCCAGGTGACGATCAGTTTGGCCTTAGGAAAAGTAAAGGCACGGGAGAGGCCATTCTGACCTTACGGCTAATAATGGAAGCAAGGCTAAAGAAAAATCAAGACACGTTCATAGGATTTGTCGAACTGGAAAAAGCGTTCGACAATATAAAATGGTGCAAGCTGTTCGAAATACTGAAAAATGTAGGGGTGAGTTATGGGGAGAGACGGGTCATATGCAATTTGTAAAACAACCAAGAGGGAATAATAAGAGTGGACGATCAAGAACGAAGTGCTCGTATTAAGAAGGGTGTAAGACAAGGCTGTAGCCTTTCGCCCCTACTCTTCAATCTGTACATCGAGGAAGCAATGATGGATATAAAAGAAATGTTCAGGAGTGGAATTAAAATACAAGGTGAAAAGATATCAATGATATGATTCGCTGATGACATTGCTATCCTGATTGAAAGTGAAGAAAAATTAAATGATCTGCTGAACGGAATGAACAGTCTAATGAGTACACAGTATGGTTTGAGAGTAAATCGGAGAAAGACGAAGGTAATGAGAAGTAGTCGAAATGAGAACAGCGAGAAACTTAACATCAGGATTGATGGTCACGAAGTCAATGAAGTTAAGGAATTCTGCTACCTAGGCAGTAAAATAATCAATGACGGACGGAGCGAGGAAGACTTCAAAAGCAGACTCGCTATGGCAAAAAAGGCATTTCTGGCCAAGAGAAGCCTACTAATATCAAATACCGGCCTTAATTTGAGGAAGAAGTTTTTGAGGATGTACGTCTGGAGTACAGCATTGTATGGTAGTGAAACATGGACTGTGGGAAAACCGGATCAGAAGAGAATCGAAGCTTTTGAGATGTGTTGCTATAGACGAATGTTGAAAATTAGGTGGACTGATAAGGTAAGGAATGAGGAGATTCTAAGCAGAATCGGAGAGGAAAGGAATATGTGGAAAACACTGATAAGGAGAATGGATACGATGATAGGACATCTGCTAAGACATGAGGGAATGTTTTCCATGGTACTAGAGGGAGCTGTAGAGAGCAAAAACTGTAGAGGATGACAGAGATTGGAATACGTCAAGCAAATAATTGAGGACGTAAGTGGCAAGCGCTTTTCTGAGATTCGTGGCAGGCCGCATCAAACCAGTCAGTAGAATGATGAAAAAAAAATGAACCATATGCCCATGCAGGCACCTTATTTTTTTACACTTGCAAACAATGCGATAGTTACAACCTTCTAATGAGGGCACTAGGTGCCTGAAACAGGTAAAGGAAATACATTTTCCTCTGTGCAACTAGTTGCTGATTATTTCAACAAACAGAAATATAGTTGCTGATGATGGATGAAATATTACACTTCTTCTTTGTAATGAAAAAAATTACTTTGAACGCTTTCACTTCTTAATCAGTGTCCCGTGCACAGCTCCGGTCCATACCATCATATTACTGTACTGCTCCTCATTTTCTTATTCCAGTTACTGGCGTCACAAACTTCCTGCCTCAGTTGCCCATCAGCAACCCATATCGATAAGTACACTGTCGTACTAGCTCTTGAGCTACCGATGGTATTTCCAGGTCGTCGTGTTTCTGACTAGTCATTTTGGGACGGACCAGCAGCGCAGTCGGGACACAGCAGCAGTGAAGTCGCGGACGGAGCGACCGTGAGGCGCCGACAGCCAATGTTCGCCGACCGCTGGCGACACACATGAACTGTCCGACGGAGGGAGATTGGAGCGGGACGACCGTTGGTTGGTGGTTCAATCGGTCGTCCTATCGGCCGACGCGTATTTAGTCCTTTCATCGTTTCTGGACCTGTGCAGTTGGCCGGTTGGCGTGGAGCAGCAAGAAAATCTCCATGGTGCATGGTTTGGCCGGGCCCGCTGTCGGCCTCTATGCAGTGCTGGAGTGTTCCCATTGCTACGAGGTTCGTGGCTCACCGATCCTGGACATGAAAGATGAGTTTTGACTTAATCCACCAGCAAGTCACGATTGTTCACATTGTGTCGTTTGGAGTTAGTACTTTGTTGTTGGGATATTCCCGCGAGCAACAACATGTGTTTTGAAATTGAAAAATTTTAGTCATCCTCCAGTGGAGTTTAACTGTACTTGGTCCTATGTAAAGTACACAAGCGGCAAGACGCAGTCAATACCTTCGCTGCGCAGTGCCGATGGTACTGTTATCGACGACTGTGCCGCTAAAGCGGAGTTATTGAACGCAGTTTTCCGAAATTCCTTCACCAGGGAAGACGAATGGATTATTCCAGAATTTGAAACACGAACATCTGCTAGCATGAGTTTCTTAGAAGTAGATACCTTAGGGGTTGCGAAGCAACTCAAATCGCTTGATACGGGTAAGTCTTCAGGTCCAGATTGTATACCGGTTAGGTTCCTTTCAGATTACGCTGATACTATAGCTCCCTACTTAGCACTCATATACAACCGCTCGCTCACCGATAGATCTGTACCTACTGATAGGAAAATTGCGCAGGTCGCACCAGTGTTCAAGAAGGGTAGTAGGAGTAATCCATTTAACTACAGACCAATATCATTGACGTCGGTTTGCAGTAGGGTTTTGGAGTATATACTGTATTCAAACATGATGAATCACCTCGAAGGGAACGATCTATTGACACGTAATCAGCATGGCTTCAGAAAACATCTCTCTTGTGCAACGCAGCTAGCTCTTTATTCGCACGAAGAAATGGCCGCTATCGACAGGGGATCTCAAGTTAATTCCGTATTTCTAGATTTCCGGAAAGCTTTTGACACCGTTCCTCATAAGCGACTTCTAATCAAGCTGCGGAGCTATGGGGTATCGTCTCAGTTGTGCGACTGGATTCGTGATTTCCTATCAGGAAGGTCGCAGTTCGTAGTAATAGACGGCAAATCATCTACTAAAACTGAAGTGATATCAGGTGTTCCCCAGGGAAGCGTCCTGGGACCTCTACTGTTCCTGATATATATAAATGACCTGGGTGACAATCTGAGCAGTTCTCTTAGACTGTTCGCAGATGATGCTGTAATTTACCGTCTAGTAAGGTCATCCGAAGACCAGTATCAGTTGAAAAGCGATTTCGAAAAGATTGCTGTATGGTGTGTCAGGTGGCAGTTGACGCTAAATAACGAAAAGTGTGAGATGATCCACATGAGTTCCAAAAGAAATCCGTTGGAATTCGATTACTCGATAAATAGTACAATTCTCAAGGCTGTCAATTCAACTAAGTACCTGGGTGTTAAAATTACGAACAACTTCAGTTGGAAGGACCACATAGATAATACTGTCGGGAAGGCGAGCCAAAGGTTGCGTTTCATTGGCAGGACACTTAGAAGATGCAACAAGTCCATTAAAGAGACAGCTTACACTACACTCGTTCGTCCTCTGTTAGAATATTGCTGCGCGGTGTGGGATCCTTACCAGGTGGGATTGACGGAGGACATCGAAAGGGTGCAAAAAAGGGCAGCTCGTTTTGTATTATCACGTTATAGGGGAGAGAGTGTGGCAGATATGATACACGAGTTGGGATGGAAGTCATTACAGCATAGACGTTTTTCGTCGCGGCGAGACCATTTTACGAAATTTCAGTCACCAACTTTCTCTTCCGAATGCGAAAATATTTTGTTGGGCCCAACCTACATAGGTAGGAATGATCATCAAAATAAAATAAGAGAAATCAGAGCTCGAACAGAAAGGTTTAGGTGTTCGTTTTTCCCGCTCGCTGTTCGGGAGTGGAATAGTACAGAGATAGTATGATTGTGGTTCTATGAACCCTCTGCCAAGCACTTAAATGTGAATTGCAGAGTAGTCATGTAGATGTAGATGTTGTTTGAAATGATGTGCACCAGCAGAATCTTCTGCCTCGTAGCCATTAGCATTCCGGTTACCTGCCCTGGCCATTGACGCAGATTCAGGAAGTGTATTTTCCTCTTCATATTCTCGCTTTACTGCCCGGTGTGTAGTTTGACAGCTCGATGTATAATTGGTTGTTCCATTGAACTCCCTGTTGTGCTCCGGTTGGGTGAAGTGGAGGTTATCTTGGAGGTGGGTTGTCTTCGGATCGACAGTGGTTGGGCCGACTGCCTGTCTCACCTAAGCGAGCATTAGTGTTTGAATTCCAGGCCGACCCTCGGAACTCCTGAGTGCCCTTTGGTGTACTGCCTTCTCTTGTTCGTTCTTGTTGTTTGTATCTGTATGGCTATGGATTAAGGTTGTTTTGCTGGTCAGATGGTTTGGGCGTTCAGCCTAAATAAGGAACTGTTTTACGGAAAGCCTTTGGAATTTTTTAAATTAATGTTATTGAGTCTTAAGTGTTGGGCCTTTGGTCGATTTTGAATTTAAGTTGTTTGCTCTTAAACTGCCAGATTCTTTGGGCCTTCAGCCTAATTAAGTAACTGTTTCAAGATAAGGCTTTGCCTTCTAAATTTATGATTATCGTTGAGCTTTAAGTTATTGGCTTTCGGACGTTTTTAAATTAAAGTGGTCTTGCCCTTAAGGTATGAGGTTGTGCGGCGCATTCAGCCGCTAATTAAATGGCTCTGAGAACTATGGGACTTAACTTCTCAGGTCATCAGCCCCCTAGAATTTGTAACTACTTAAACCTAACTAACCTAAGGACTTCACACACATACATGCCCGAGGCAGGACTCGAACCTGCGACCGTAGCTGTCGCGCGGCACCAGACTGTAGCGCCTAGAACTGCTCGGCCACTCCGGCCGGCTTCGCTAATTGAGTTCCACAACTAAAGCTGTGGTTTTTTTCTTGTAATGTTTCATCAAATAAAAGGTTGTATGTTTGAGTGTAATTGACAGCCGCTTATTTTGACCCCTTTCCACAACTTAAACTACCTGTACTCTCCTGCGGGCTTAGAAGCGCATCTCAGCGACAAAAGTTAACTGATACACTCATGGAAAAAGATCGCAACAGCAAAAAGTAATTAATGTAGATAACGAAATTTCGGGAGTACGTTTTTCGGGGTAACATGTGTAACTGATTAACATTACAACATCACAGGTTAATGTTAACGCAAGATAAAACATTGCAGAAGTGAAAAGCTTGCACACTAATAACCAGTGTTATCGCCAGACTGTTGATCGCAAGGAAACGTACATGCAATGTATTATACAGCTGTCGAATGTCAGGTTTTGGGCCGAAGTTCCATGCCTGTTGCACGTGGTCACATGGTCAGTCAAGAAACAGATGTTTAACGCTGCGACTGGAGAGCGATATGGTGCAAATGAAATGACACAATTTGAGAGAATTTACTGACCTCATATAGATATGATTTGATGCACGTAGACTGAAACAACATGTGAAAATCTGTACCCAAGAAACGTGGCTGCCTCTCCTGCTTCCTAGGCAGGCGAGTTACCCATTGATCCACCTCGGCACATTGGTTCGCACAACTGCACGGATTACCTTGGCATGCCTTCCAGCTCGAACCGAATTCTCACTCCCGAGCCAGTCTACGTTAAATTCCCTCTTACATGTAAACATAAATGTCGAGGGTCTCCATATTCTGGAGTAACACCACTGAATGTGGGATCCACTCTGAAACCTGGGCTCGAATCTCGGCCTTGGCACAAATTTTCACCCGCTGCTTCAGTCTACGTACATAAAATCATATCTGTATAAGGGCAGTAAAGTCTCTGAAATTGTGTCATTTCATTTGCGTTAGTATCTGCAAAGCCAGGGAGGCGTGCCAGGGTAATCTGTGCAGGTGCGCGAACTACCGCGGAAAGGTGGCTTAGTGGTTAGCGCACTTGCCCAGTAAGCAGGAGACCCGAATTCGATTCCCGGCCTTCGTACAAATTTTCAATCGCCGCTTCATTCTGTATAAATAAAAGGAGATACGGTTATCGAGCAGGCCAAGGCAACATGTCGACTCTCCACAGAGCATGTTGGATTACAACAACGGTATGCGAGTGGCCGTTATCGTTCGAAAAACACTCCTTGGAATACTGTTAAAGAATGACAGAGAAAGTTGAATTACCAGACTGACCTAGAAATTTGTAGTTGTGGAGCATGAGATAGCCATGAGAGGGCTCCAGCTGTCAAACGAAATCGCACCCCAGACCGTAATTCAAGGGTAGGTTCGGTGTGTCCAGAAGGCATACAGGTTGCAGGCTCTCAATTGTCCTGCTGACTAACACACGAGCATTGCTGGCACGGAAGCAAAAGAAAATTTCATCAGTAAACTCATCAGACCTCCACCCTGCCCTCCGATGAGATCTCGCTTTGCACTGGAGAAGCCTCAAATGACGATGGTTTGAGTGTTTCGCTCGGAGCCGTCCTTAACGTATCCGATTTTGAACAGTTCCTGGAGTCACTGTGGTGTCAACTGCTGCTCAGATTGCTGCTACAGATATAGTACGATACACCAGAGCGGTACACCGAAGACGGATATCTTCCGTCTCCATAGAGCGACGTGGCCGTCCGGAGCTCAGTCTTCTTGCGACCGTAGAGTCGTGACCAACGATGCCAGAAGTATCCACTGATAGGTCTATCTTAACACGGGCCTATTACACGACCTCGTTCAAACTCAGTAAGGTGTTGATAATGGCGTCTTTGTCGCCTTAAAGGCACTCTTGACTAACACCAACTGACCACACTCGAAGGTAACTAACACTCACGATCGTTACAGCGGGTATTTATAGTAAATCTGATTTGGGTCCTTATAGTGGCATTACTAGCGCCACTCTTATGCGACAGGCTCAAAATTTGAATAGAGATCATTTTTCAGATGTAGAAACACGCCTATCAATTTCCATTTATGTCTCCGTCTCGGTGTTGCGATTTTTTTTCCGTCAGTGTATTTCGTTTTTGGTGATATCTTCGCCGGTCGGAGTGGCCGAGCGGTTCTAGGCGCTACAGTCTGGAACCGCGGGACCGCTACGGTCGCAGGTTCGAATCCTACCTCGGGCATGGATGTATGTGATATCCTTAAGTAAGTTAGGTTTAAGTAGTTTACAGTTCTAGGGGACTGATTCAGACAGCAGTTAAGTCCCATAGTGCTCAGAGCCATTTGAACCATTTTTTGATATATCTTCTTTATCCACGAGCTAATGAGTCAATGAGGAAATTAGCACTGCTTATTTCTAACAACCTTTAAGGAATAATGAAGCAGTTCTCAGTACATCACGAGTGCCACCTACAACTTCTTCTTCAAAAAATAAACTTATCCAAACTGAGAGTAGACCATTGTAACAAAACGCGACTTCTTCCCAAGAGACTTTTTCTCATCCGAATCATGCTCCCCATTTAAAATCAACCAAATTAAATTGTTTGCACAATAATTAGACCCACTACCTGTAACTCACTTGATCTCCGGATTCGTTAATTCTGACTGCCAGGATTTGGAAATCTATTGGCTGCCAATGCTTGGCGTCTGAACACTGGTACTACTACTATTACTACTACTACTAATAGTAATAATAGTAATGATAATAATAATAATAATTATTATTATTATTATTGTTGTTGTTATTATTATTATATCTAGGGTACACAGCAATGTAATGCCAATTACAAAGCTACTCTTATGTTGTACTGTTTTTTAGTTTATTTACTACTGCGAAAATAATAATGAAGCAATATCTAAACAACTATGGGAACTACGTTCTACCTAGAGAAGGCATATCCATGAGATATTTAAACATATGTGATGTATGCATACAAATTTTACTCTCATACAAGGTATAAAGTACGTGCGTAGAGAGTGTAGTGTGTCAGGAAGATGTTCATAACTCTGTAACACAAATTGCAACCTCGCCAGATCGTGCGCACTTTAATGCTATCATTTGAAAAATAATGCAATTGTTGGCTACCTCTATAGTCAGTATTACAGTTCTATGAAACAGTGATAATAGTAAAGATTTACCAAACATAATTTAGTTTTATGAATGAAATACAGCCTAACCCTTTTCGTTTTTGCCCCTTAGAGGATTACATTTCACCCCTCAGTGGGCAACTGCCTCCAGAAGCACTGGTTTGGAATTATGAATAAAATTCAGGGCATAACGTTAAGCAAATGGATACTATCACATCCATATGGCTTGCGCGAAGCGCACGCCATGAAAATTGTCTGTTATGACTGTTTTTCGTATCAATTGTAAGACAACTGTGTGAGGTACTACTCAAAAAAGTCTTCTAAATATACAGCTCCTTGCACTTCAGGTATTTTTCTCTTCAGTAATACACAACATACATTTTGTTACTTTTTTCTAGGAGTATGAACATTACGAAATGAGTCCATACTTTTGCGTGAAATCTCATTGGGGTGTTACTTACTGATGTTCATGAAATCTGTACAGATTTAAAGCATTTACCATTAATAAAATATGTTCTATTCAGCGATAAAATACAATTATTTCATTGCCTCGCAGGTAATTTCTCTCTCTCTCTCTCTCTCTCAAGGACTTACACATCTGTGCACACACTAACAGTTTCTGTGTAACGTTGGCCCCGAAGTCAATGAAGCTGATCTTGTAATTCACCATGAAGGAGCTGACAATACACATATCAAGGAGCTTTAAAAAATGTGTTTCTATACCTCTTTGTTATGTTTCGGTTGATTAGAAAGAAAACACGTATTGAGAGTATACGCCACACATTCCATTCTGATATTCAGGTACATATTAAAGTTCCGTCACCGCCTCTCTTACTGTCCGACTTTTCTTTCTTCATAGTTCATCTGCTCCTGTCTGTTCATGAGAGTCCCCTTTCAGTAGACAGAAAACAGACATTTCTGTTATCATACTACTTCACACACAATACACTGCTGCTAACGTTTGAGCCAAGTTTTTCTGCTTTGTCTTACAGTGCTACGTTATTTGCCTTTCTACATGGTAGTACGAACACATGTTCTAACATAACATTATCGCTGCTTTCAGAACTAGTTGGTATTCCTTAGAATCTGAATCATTGAAGTAAAAATTATTAACCTCATTATCACTGTTGAAAACACGATGAACAAGCTTCTGTAAACCCTCCTTACCATCATCACAAACTACTCTCTTCGTCATGTTGGTTGTTTACAAAGAACAGCTACTACGTGACACACGTCGCCTGTGGTCTGTTTAAGAATACATTCAAAAGCCATCTATTAACCAGTAATGGAACTCTATGCACCACATAGCGAAGCGCGCCTTTGCGATCTGAGCCCGTCAAACGATTTAAATGCCATAAGAACTTCAAGCGACTACAGCTCGTCATTTAAAGCGATTGCGTTAATGGAGAATAAACCTATAATGCCCTATAACGTGTTCTCCTCCTATTGGTCACACTTTAACTAACTGCAGTAGATTACAAACGTTAATAATACCATAGATTTTCTTTTATCACAGAGGCTCACTCCGTCGTTACACGGTGCACAGGCGCACCCTGCCCTCACCGCTAAGAGTGTTGTGGCTGAATGTGTCTCTTCTGTTGTCTGAATAAAATCACACTTAGTACGATACGGTAGTGGACGTTAGATACCTTTTTGTTCGAACGTTGATTTCCATTTTTTTATTTTGATAATGTATTCTCTCTATGTAGGTTGTCATCAACAAAGTATTTTCACATTCATAGGAGAAAAATGGAGACTAAAATTCAGTGAAACGATCTCGCCACAACGAGAAATGCCTTTGTTTTAATGACTGCCACCCTACCTCGCATATCACATCCGACTCTCCCCCCTACTTCCTAGTAATACAAAAGCGGGCTGGCCTTCTTTGAACCTTTCCGATATGACTCCTATCTGGCATTGACAATACACGATGCAGCAATTCTCAAGAAGAGGACGGATAATCGTAGTGTCGGCAGGCTCTTAGACAGACCTTTTACATTTATAAAGTATTCCTTCATAATCCACAGTCTTTGGTTCGCCTTCCTACAACAGTATCTTTGTGCTTGTTCCATTTTAAGTCATTCGTAATTGTAATCTCTAGATTTGTGTGATTTATCGTGTAACCGAAATTCGTCGAACTCCTTTTTACACTAATGTGGATGACTTTACAGTTTTCCTTATATACAGTCAATTGCCACTACCTGCACCGTACAGATATCCTAGCTAAATAAATTAGCAGATGATTTTGATGAAAGAGGACTGCTCAGATTATCTCCTAAATACTCGTAGTTTATAGGCCTATTGATTAGTATCATCAGATAGCCCATAGCCATGTCCTTGGGGTACGCTAGATAACACTTCTAATTTGCTCGATGGCTTCCCGTCAGTTACTGTGAACTGTTACCTTTCTAACAGGATATCACGAACCCACTGGCACATATGGGACGATCTGCAATAAGCAAGTAGTTCAATTAGAAGCTGCTTGTGTGTAACGGTGTGGAAAGCCTTGTGGAAATCCTAGAAATATGGAATTAATTTGAGGTCACCCGTCGATATCATTTCAATACTTGATGTGAATCAAGAACTAGTTGTGTTTTAAAAAAACGACATTTTCTGAATCCGTGCGACGTGTCAGTAAAACGGTCTGATTTTCTTAAAAGTTATGTTAGGGATTGAAAACCCGTGAAATCAATACCGAACATCAAATCTTCTTTGTTATGATGAATTACTAGTTTCAGCTAATAGTCTTCTTATCTTCAAATTATAAACGTTTTTGATTAGTGTCGATGCCGTTATAGGTTCACACATTGTTGACACATTTCTTAAACTGAAAACATCCGTACATGACATAGTCAAAAACAACTTTTCATCGTTCGTCGCCAGTGTAATTGAACGATGGTCATAAAACAAAGGTCATATCCTGTTAAAACTTGGAAACTGACAGAGTCAGTATTTACATAATCTCGTACGTAACATAGAACTTCATATACAGGGTATTCTACCTAACTTTGCTACCTCAAATATTTCTGAAATGACACGAAATGTGAAAAATGCTATTGGCCAGAGATGCACCTATGACCACAATGAGAAACAATTCACAATCCCTGCAAGTAATCATACATTAGTTTCAACACAAAGTTACGTTTTCTTAAATGGCACATGTACATTTTTTTTTATACCGAAAGCAAAACTAGAGGAACAGTTAGTGGTGGCAGACTTCGTTTCACTGCTCCAAACATTATACCTTACGAAATACGTGGACTTCAGTAATGGTAATGCCGAAGTTTCTGACTTAACATGGGTTGCCTGCATTGTCCTCAAGCAACTCTTGCTCTGCGCATTACGGCAGATAATGCGGCACCGTTGTCATCGTTCGAAGCCTTCTTATTTCATGTGGTATGAGGTTTAGAACAGTGAAAGCAAGTCTGTCGTCATCAATTGTACAGTCTGACGCCAATAATTGTACCTCTTGATTTCATTTCCGTAAAAAATGTATACATGTGCCATTAAGGAAAATATAACTTTGTGTTGAAAGTAGTGTTTGTTTACGTTTATGGACTGTGCACTTCTGCCGATTGTTAGAGACTCTGACATAGGTGCATCCCCGGCAATTTTCAGTTTTCACATTTTGTTTCGTTTCGGATATATATATGTGACAAGGTATATGTTGCTTTATCGTGGTACATGTCAGTAGTATGGAAGCACAGCACATGCTTCACATATATGGTCATCTGTGTTACGAGATGATGTAAATATTTTTTGCCTCTTTGACCAAGTTTTGAGGGTATAAGGCCAGTGTTTTATCAACATCGTTCAATTGCACTGGTCACGAAGAATGAAAGACAGTTTTTACTATGACGAGCAATTTTACCCGTGACATATACGTATGTCATTTTAAGAAAGGCACTAACACTAATCAGTTATGTTTTATGATCTGAAGGTGACTAAACTGCTAGCCGAAACTAGTAGTACATGCAAATGAGGAGGATTTCATGCGCCTCCTTGATTTCATGGGTTTTCAATTCCTAACATAAATAAAAAATTTATAACAATCAAAGTACCTCCTGGCAGAACGCTTGGTAACTCATGTTATTCGAACATAGTGTATGTTCCCAATTCCTACCCTAAATCTGTCAGCCTTGAAGATTGTATGAATGCGCAGTTTTGTTTGCCCTACCCTGCATATCTGTACCAGCCAAGAATCAGTCTCAAGAACAGAGATACTCCAATTGCGAAGAAAGACTCCAGGCTTTTACAAAGCTGGCTACGAAAGTACTTAAATCGATGTTAATAGCGTTTCATGTAAGTATTAAAAATTTAGAGCAAATATCATTGAGATTAACTTCATAGAATTAATATGCATGTGTTATTTGGTAACTAAAAATTAAATTAATCATTTCGGAAAAAGAAAAGCAGTAGTTTACAAAGTATATAGTTTACATCTACGTACAGAATTATTATTTTTTTATAAATGAAGTGATCGATTCCTGCCGGTATCGAAGAGTTCCTTATAAGCACCAGTCTTGATTATATCACCATGGACACATCCCAAGTACTAACTACAACGCCTCCACTGACCAAAAGCTGTCATTCATAGCAGAAGTATTCCGCATAGCACCATATGCAGCAAAGCACTCGTAAAGTATCCCGTGGCCGCGGTCAGGACTGCGTTATAATACGTTCTCACCAATACAATTTTCTCGGTCTTCCAGCCGCGCCAGGTGGTTAAAATCCCACGAGCTTTCGACGGAGGAGAGCTCGGTCGAAAGTTCTTGGGTTTAAACCGCCTGGCACGGCTGGAAGACCGAGAAAATTGTATTAATTCATATCGCCGTGAAACCATGCATTCATACGTTCTCACTGTTTGCATACATAGTTTATAAACACATTTCTTACCTGAGAAGTATGAAACATTTCATGTGCCATTATGATGTACCCTCTGCAACTACGGACCTCACTCTGAGCAGTCGCTGTGAGATTGTGTTGTGGTAACCAGGCAACGGGAATTAAAAAGACCGTGTCAGGGTGGGAAAATTGCCGTTCTCCCGTCCCCGTAACTTGGAGGCAGTTACTAACGGCTTACACCTAAACATTCTTATGAGTGGAGTGCTGACACACGCCACACACCTACGATCTAACAATCTGGATAGTGGAGTCTACGTTTACTCTGATGAAACTACTGGCCGCTTTAATACTGGTGCTTTAGATTTTCGTATACACTTAATGTTGCATTCCTTCTTAAAAGTACATAGCTTCGTTCACACAATATCAGTAGTTTGTTCTCGCAACATTTGAAATCCCGTAGACTAAACGGTTTGTCTCAGGGTGTCCTTACTAGCCTTGAGGTTCAGTTCTGTCCGACAAAAGTTGTAAACTTTCGGTAAAATCGACATTTCCTTTTATTCATCATATCTGAGAAATTGCTGATTAATGAATCGTTTATCCAGAAAGAGATGTTCGAGTAACTTGTCCCGTTTTCTCTTGGGTAGATACTTCTATCCCCCTCCGCTCAGCATCGTGACCGCCATTTCAAAATTTGCTCCCCATCGCCTTTAAAATTTCGTGTTGAGTTGCATTGCCCTTACTGTCTTTACTGTCACTTCTTAATCCTTCTCAAGTACATTTCATAAAGTTGGCAACAAGCCATCGAAATGGTACACGAAATCGTTTACCGTGATCACATTTTGCGCTTCCACTGTGAGGCAATGATAGGCACTATATTGAAGAGAAACGAAGACGAACCCAGAGATAAAAATTTTCCTTCTCTCTACGCTTTGTTATATGGTAAACATGGTCGAGTAATTCTGTAAGATGGAAGCCATTTATGGTATTGTAACTGAATTAAAAGTACGTCAGTTTGTAATTGTCCACCAACTACACTATGTAAATATCCTATGCAGTATTATGTTTAATGACTAGGAGAAAGTTTTCTTTGGGTACAGTTACACGAAATCATGTTTCTGTGTGACCAATTGAATCTCGAGGCTCTAGTGGTCCTTTGTTATCTCCATTACAGCAATCACGTAAATATATATATATATATATATATATATTGCATTCAACTTGTAGTGAAAGTAACCTCGCCCGTTAGACCTAACGATTGCTTGTGTCAATTTCACTTATTTTATGGTATATGCCAGTGAACTTCTACACTTCTACAGAATCTCTCCTCGAAATCAGAGGCAGACTATTGACCCCAATGTCGTGGAAATTTTTATTTGGAAGCAAAATAGGAGGGTGTGCTGAAGTATATTATGTGAAAATCCTTAAAGATATTTACGAAAACTAACCTTATTAGCATTACACATCTTAATTGTTTAGGTCTACATACGGGAACCGTCAACCGCTAGAGGGCGTCAAAATGTAGCTTGCAACTTGATGGTATTTACCGTCACCATGTCAGTGCGTGAGAGACAGCGTGCTGTAATCGAGTTTCGGACTCGACGATCTCTTCCGCTCATGGAGCACCTTTTCCGTCACCATTACAATACCAGGTTACGCAGGGGCATTTTGACGTCTGGAAAAATCAGGCGACTTGGTTTCGTTGTCGTCGATCACCCTCCGTATAGTCCAGACACAGCCCCATCGGATTTTCATCAGTTTCCGAAACTTGAGGAACATCTTCGAGCACTGCCCTTTGATAGTAATAAAGCATTGCAAGGAGAGGTGATGTTATGACATCTTCAACAAAGTCAAACACGGTAGAACAGTGACGGTATCTACAAACTGATCTCTCGTGGGGAGATAAGTGTTCATTACCAGAGTGAAATAAATACGTAAACATGAAGAATAAAGATGTAGAATGTTAATTACGTTTCTTTCATTTAAACAGCCTTAAGGGTTTCCGAAGAAAAAAGTTTCGAGACCTTGCTTTGAACACGCTCTCGCAATAATTTTTGATCATGAAAACTTCTGAAACCATATTCCTGTTGTAAATAAACTGTGCCTTGGCAGCTATTTATTTTCCAAAAACGAGGAGTAGTTATAGGCTGAAAAGAGCTATACAGGGTGGCCCATTGACAGTGACCGGGGTAAATATCTCACCAAATAACCATCATACGAAAAAACTACAGAGAACGGAACTCGTCTATCTTGAACGGGGAAACCAGATGGCGCTATGGTTGGCCCTTTAGATGGCGCTGCCATGGGTCAAACTGATATCAATAACGTTTTTTAAAATAGGAACTCCCAGGTTTTATTACGTATTCGTGTAGAACGTAAAGAAATATGAATGTTTTAGTTCGGCCACTTTTTTCGCATTGTTATAGATGGCGCTGTAATAGTCACAAACGTATAAGTACGTGGTACCACGTAACATTCCGCCAGTGCGGAAGGTATTTGCTTCGTGATCCATTACCCGTGCTAAAATGGACCGTTTACCAATTGCGGAAAGGTCGATATCTTCTTGCTGTATAGCTATTGTGATCAATGTCCAACGGGCGTTTACTATGTATGCTGCTCGGTATCCTGGACAACATCATCCAAGTGTCCGGACCGTTCGCCGGATAGTTACGTTATTTAAGAAAACAGGAAGCGTTCAGCCACACGTAAAACGTCAAGTAGGTGTTTTAGATACTGTCGCGGCTAATCAGCACATCAGTAGCAGACAAATTAAGCGAGAATCGGGAATCTCAAAAACGTCGGTGTTGAGAATGCTATATCGACATCGACTGCACCCGTACCATATTTCTATGCATCAGGAATTGTATGGTGACAACTTTGAACGTCGTGTACAGTTCTGCTACTGGGCACAAGAGAAATTACGGGACGATGACAGATTTTTTGCACGCGTTATATTTAGCGACGAAGCATCATTCACCAACAGCGGTAACGTAAACGGGCGTAATATTCACTATTGGGCAACGGAAAATCCACGATGGCGGCGACAGGTGGAACGTCGGCGACCTTGGTGGGCTAATGTGTGATGCGTCATTATGGGAGGAAGGATAATTTGACCCAATTTATCGATTGCAATCTAAATGGTGCAATGTATGCTGATTTCCTACGTAATGTTTTACAGATGTTACTACAAGTTGTTTCACTGCATGACAGAATGGCGATGTACTTCCAACGTGATGGATGTCCGACACATAGCTCGAGTGCGGTTGAAGCGGTATTGAATAGCATATTTCATGACAGAAAGATTGTTCGTCGAAGCACCATACCAAGGCCCGCATGTTCAAGGGATTTGACGTCCCCGGATTTCTTTCTGTGGGGAAAGTTGAAGGATATTTTCTATTGTGATCCAGCGACAACGCCTGACAAACATGCATCAGCGTATTGGGAATGCGTGTGCGAACAATACGGAAGGCGAACTACTCGCTGTTGAGAGGAATGTCGCTACACGTATTGCCAAATGTATTGGGGTTGACGGACGTCGTTTTCATCATTTATTGCATTAATATGGTATTTACAGGTAATCACACTTAACAGCATGCGTTCTCAGAAATGATAATTTCACAAAGTTTCGTGTATCACATTGGAACAACCGAAATAAATGTAGAAACGTACCTACGTTCTGCAGTTTAATTTAAAAAACCTACCTGTTACCAACTGTTCGTCTAAAATTGTGAGCCACATGTTTGTAACTATTACAGCGCCATCTATCACAAAGCGGAACAAGTGGTCCAACTAAAACACTGATATTTCTTTACGTACTACACGAATATGTAATAGCCGGCGGGGGTGGCCGAGCGGTTCTAGGCGCTAGAGTCTGGAACCGCACGACCCCTGCGGTCGCAGGTTCGAATCCTGCCTCGGTCATATATGCGTGTGCCGTCCTTAGGTTAGTTAGGTTTAAGTAGTTCTAAGTTCTAGGGGACTGATGACTTCAGAAGGTAAGTTCCATAGTGCTCAGAACCATTTGAAAGATTTTTTTTGAATATGTAATAAACAAATGGGGGTTCCTATTTTAAGAAACGCAGTTGATTTCCGTTTGACCTAAGGCAGCACCATCTTGCGGGTCAACCATAGCGCAATCTGGTTTCCCCCTTCAAGCTAGTCAAGTTTCGTTCTTTGTAGTTTTTTCGTTTGACGCATATTTCGTGAAATATTTGGCCCGGTCACGATCAATGGATCACCCTGTATACGTGCAGAAAACGATAGAAGACAGTGGTGAGTATAGGAAATCGGGAACATTTGTGTAAGCTAGCAGCTATCAGTAATCACATGATTGTAAACAATGCTTTGTTGTTGTTCTGTATGCAAATCACAAACTGCAAACGATGTGGCCAACAGTCCGCGGCAGCTACTAGCAGCAAACACGTCCAGCAGAGGCAGTTTGCAGGAAAGAACATGGGCTCGCGAGCAGCCACGGCTCGTATTTTGCATTGGTATTTGCCTCGCTGAATATTTCCTGCTCGGAAGGAATGCTACGAATATGTAACAGCGCGTTATACGCACAGATCATTCCGTACCGAACAACAACAGTTAGAGATGAATTCCGTGCGATATGCGCGATATGTGCATCGTAGCTCTTGCTGTATCGAAACCGTATTACAAACTGGACTGAAAGTAATTGACAAAACTTCGCACTCTGACAGTCATATTCGTTGCATAATTCTCATACAGCACTTATTTTCTAACTGAGGAAGGAAAGTGCTTTAAGCTATTAAACACGATTGAAAACACATCAACAAATTAAAAGTTGTTGTTGGCATCCATAAGTTATTGGTACCACACGTTTCCAACGTATTCAGTCACTGAGAGTATAGTTTAATGTGTTTTTCTTTCAGTCTTCCGGCTGGTCTGATGTCCGCCGCAAATATGTACTCTGCGCCAAACTCTTCATTTCGGAGTAATAAGACTAGCACACAGTATCCTAAATTGGTAGTTGGATGTATTCCAGTCTATGTCTTACCATACAGTTTTTAATCTATACAGTTCTCACAAGCAACATGGAAGTTATTTTTCATATGTTAGCGGCAACCTATCACACAGACGCTTATTCTTGTCGATATATTCCAAGGATATCTCGCCGGTTCTACGGAGAACCTCCTCACTTATTACCTTGTCACTACACCTAATTGTCAACACCCCCCTGTAGCGGATCTCAACCGCCTCATTTCCCTTTTTTTCCTTTTTACATCAATAATTTAATGTAACAAATTAAAGTTCCTTTGCGGTTGGAGTATTATTATTGTCGCATATATTTCAGTTTCATTCGTATCTCTTAAACTCAAGATTCTCGTAGCCCAGTGTTGAAATGATATTGAATAGCTATTTCTCTTTTCTCTGTTAATATGCACAGGCAACGATGAGCAAAATCTGCTGTGTATGCTCTGCTGAATATTTTAATTTGCTTGACATAAATTGTCAGTAATTTGTTGTTGGCGCTGAACCAAGTTATATGTAGGAAATATGTCAATAAATGCCTTGCAGCACCGTTTTAATATGCCAAGTTGGTATTTAATTTGCTTTATACAAATCGAAAGCGTTTCAAAATCTCCGTCATGGAATACTAACCAACATTCGATTATACGGAGTATCTTCAGAAACATGTAACTGGCTCCGGCCACTTGTTACTAATAAAACCCAGTACGTTGTACTGGTGACGAATGTGCCACAGAAAACAAAGTAACATCGGGTGTCTTGCAAGAAAAAAATATCAGAAAAGTGAGCAGCACTTTACGACTGTTGGCTGGCGTGTGTGTAGAGGAAAGTACTATTGTTGGAGGATTATAAGGAATTGCAGAGACTTCGAACAATTTCCAGTTGAGACAAGGAATAGATTGAGGAAAAACAATGCCTACAAAACGGAGAAAGAACCACAGAGCATTTGATTACAAGGTTTGTGATTAACATCTTTAACACGTTTCACTGTATAAGAATTTAGAGGTAATGCTGAAAAGGGAAATGAAATGTGACGACCACTTGATCGGAGAACTAGGAAAGTGGAATGCAAATACTCTGAGAAGGTAATGTACATCTAAAAAGGATACACCGTGCAAGGGGATAGTGAGACCAGTTCTAGAGTATTATTCCAGTAATTAATCCTGATGAAGTGGGTATGACAGCAGACACAGAATATTTCGGAGATTCTTTGCCATGGTCGTAAAAGCTCAGCGGAACTTCATGGTGTTTAAACGTCGATCTCACGAAAAACTACCGGCCAAACTTAGAGAACCTGTCTTTGCAGACAACTGTATGACCATAAGAAACGAAAATCAGATACAAATAACAGGTTACAGACAAAGCTGAGAACCACTCTGAAAGAAAATGAACACACATTAGAAGACAGTGCACACTACTTCCGACGCCACCCAAGTAGTATGTGGGTGTATAGGGAGCAGCCCCTCTTCTAAGGTTCATTTTAACCATAACTTTAATTAACTTTTAAGGTCCCATTGAAACTTAAAAAATATTTTCCTTATCTGTTGGGTAATCTTGTTTAACCTTAAATAAGGTGCAAGTATACCTTAAACTCATTTTATTTTTAAATCTTTTTTAAGATTAAAACCAATCACACCCTATCCAATGAGGTTTCCAAAAGTATATCTTGTTTAAGGTTAAAACTAGCCATAAAACGTAATCGAAAATAATGAACCTATTTTATGGTTCACCCAATCTTGAAAAGTTAACCTATTTTAAGGTTAAAACTAAACTTAAAAAACGTCATAAGATTTTATTAAAAAATATGGCTCAAAGTCATCATAAAAAACATTCAAAAGTGTTGAGAAAGATTATGGTTAAGCTTCATCTTAAAAAAGTATTAAATGTGTGGTGAGAACCATCCATTCTATTTACATAAAGAGTCTCAATAAAAAGTGTTAAAACTTATGGTTACTCTTAACCTTAAAATGTAATCGAAGATTTTTTCAAGAATTATTCCTATACTTAACCAACACTTTTTTAAAGTCCTATTAACCATAAAAAATTATCTTAATCTTATTTAAGATTGTGGTTTGTGTCTACCTTAACTTATTTTACCTACATTAATCTTATTTAAGGTGAAACCTTACCTTAACTTATCTTACCAATTATAGCCTCTTTTAACCTTAACTTGTCTATTTATCTTAATCTGTTTCAAGATTGTGTCTACCTATTTATTTAAGGAAATTGCTATTTCTTTTGTTATTTAATATCCCCAAGGATATGTTTCAATAATACCATTGACCTCAGACTCAATCATTCTTTTATCATAATCGAATTTGAATTCTTTACTAACATCCTTATTAATCAAGCGCTTAGATTTTGTATCTCTTGTAATCATTTTATATTTCAATTTAACCTTATCGATGTCCTTATCCACAATATTTTTCATAGTTTTGATGTTCAATGCTTTAGAGTTTTCATAGTTTAACGTGAAACCTTTTACCTTCATTGTCTCCTTTCCTTTGTATGTCACGTACCCATAGCTCTTAGGTCCTGTAGAAATCCAGTCTGTGATATGATCATCCTTACCCAGTTCATCAGTCCACTCCCCCAACATACAACCAGTTTCAACAGTGTTGGTACCATCATCAATATAAACAATACTATCAGTATCGTAGTAGACCACATTTGACCCTAGCCTGTCTAGCATATCATAAAGCCGTAGGCGCGCATTAGAAGTTGTAAATGCTACTATAAACACATTGGTTGAGTAGGAGTCTTCAACGAAATTATCTTTGTACTTATAGGTGACTTGTACAATATTATCATTAGTAAAAATCATATTGCTTATATCAACCCTATCATCTAACATTATTTTGTACCACCTCTCTACATCCACTACGTATTCACTTTGGGTCAAGTTCTGTCTTTGACCGAATTTACCCCACAATGAGTTTAAGCAAATCTTTGAAACGGCACGCTTACCAGGATTCGGAACCACTTCTTCGGGATTCAGATCGATATCAAGATGTTCTTTAACCGCTGTGGTGTACTCTTCAATAGTTTCAAAGTCTTCTTTCCACCCACTCGTTTCTAGCTTAATTTTCATAAAGTCCTTAACGTATCCTTTAAATAGATCATTACTTCTTTCTTCAAAATGCCAAACCTCGTATACTTGTACCACTTTATACCCCTTCTCTATAGCTTTCTTCACTTCATCTGTAGTCCACGTTCCTATTATCACCCTTTCATCGTCTGTGTGCTGACAAGCACCACATTTTTCCTCAATACACTTTCCACACAACCCAAATATCAACTTATCCTTTTTAATAGGCAAAACAGGATGATACAGCTTGCGCGGTGGTAATACTTTGCACTTAATCAAACCGTACCAATTTTTGTTGTACCTCTTAGGTTTGTATAATTTTATAGGGTGACCGACAGGATAGTAATCAAAATACTGAACTGTAGGGTAGAGGCTGCATACATCTATGTATCTCAGCTTTTTACCACACACTTTAAGCTTGCTTGCATTTGTTCTTCCTCCATAAAAAGCATCTCTAGGGTTCAAGGGTTCAACGATTGGAGTAGTATTGTTGTATCCTTTACTCTTAGCCCACTTGCATTCCCACATTTCGACAAGGTTGTATCCTGCTTCTCTAATTTGGTAACTTCTTCGCTTTGTTTTCTCGTACAAGTCTCCCATAGTCTCATGGTTAACATTGTTAATAGTCTCTTCTTGATAACAATCAGGACATCCATGCCAAAAGCAACCGTGGAACTGGTATACTGTATTAGTGTCCTTATTGAATCCATCTACTTTTGTCCCACGAATCGTTACTTCTCCACCATTCAAAGCGTGTTGTACACCCCCGAAGGTGTTGAGCCAGGTTATCGACTCTTTACTATACATTTCTTTCTTGTCACTTTTTATCACAGCCATAGTATTTTCCTGGAGGTACTTGGACCTATAAATACCCATACAAACACTCGCAATAGTTATGTACTGAAATGGATCTATGTTAGCAATCTCTAAAAATTGTTTCCTTAACTCCAAACAACCTCTACGCAGAATATCTACATCAGAGTTACAATAATCCATAAATTCTTTTTGAAAGTCAAACACGTAATTTTCTTTAACCTTATTGTTGTACCACTCAAGAAACTCTTTTCTAGCTTTTGTCTTCATCGTGTCTACGCCATAGTATTTGGTCTCAGGAATAGGTCCTACATAAGTCTGATTGTCTCTTGTGTTGAAGAAATGTGGGAAGTAACCCTTCTTAAGTTCTTTTAGCCCGAATGTTTTAGGGAAGTCACTCAAAGGAGAAGCTACAAAATTGTGGCTATCGATAACCTTAATCAAATTGTTTACCTCAAGCATCATTAACTTGGTTCCGTTGTATATAGTATATGGTTTCAAAGTGTTCTCTATACAGTATTTCAAGATAAATTGTGAGTCATACCCTTTTGCGTTGTGTGCGATGGCGGTGTAACCTTGATGGTTCTTAGAAATCAACCACTTACAGAACTCTTCATTCGTATTAAAGCTTAATTTGGTTCCGTCGATGTAATGTGCAACTACGAGGTTAGGGGTGTGCACTCCAGTATCTTGCATAGCTTCATAATCGAACCAAATATACTTCTCTGTATACCTACAACCATTGAATAGCGTTACAATTTCCGTCAGTGTGTTAGTGTAGAGTACTTTATACTCTTGTTCTGAAATGTCTCCGTTTGCCAGTTTCTTCTGAAGCCTAATGAGCTTTGCATTTTTGACAAGTTTATCCTTGTTTTTAGCTACAAAGTGTTCCAAAAAACTCTCCTTATCGGTAGCCTTACAAATACACCGACTTTCACACTTTCCACCTTTCTGTTGCTTCTTCTGTATGTAGCATTGATGTTCGCCTGTTTTGCAAGGTTCCATGCAGTTAAAGCAGAAGGAGTATCCACATTTGTGTCCTTAGATCTCTGAAGAATCATGTTACACCCTCTGCACTTGTAAACAGCCTTACAAACCTCAGAGTGATGATTCAAGCATTCCTGAGAGTAACAATACCTATTACATTTATTACAGTAAACTTTATCGTTACCTTCGGGGGAGTGCGCCCGTTTCTTACACAAAATACACACCTTTACATTCTTCTTACACTTGTGCTTATCCTTGTTGTTGTAAGGTGAGTCGCAAACCTGGCAGTAATATACACTACCCAAGAAAGCTTTCATACTGTTTACAACATCAAAATGGTTCCCGTTTTTGTATAAATAAAGTTTAGTATCCTTCTCCTGGCCCGAGTATATAACCGAATTAAAATTTTCAGCACACACAACCTTTATCTGAATACCCAACAATTCTTCTACGTTCTTTATGTCCTCTAGTGTGAAGCCTTCTTCGTTGTAGTTACCTAGTCTCTTGCACAGCTCTAGGGTTAGCTCAGTTTGAATAGGTCTACCTTGCCTAACTAATTTAATTTCCATTTCACTAAGCGGTCTATCGAGAACTTCATTCGTGTGGTAGGTCAGGGCTGTTACGATGGCTCGCGGGCAGCACAAGTTATCTTTGTTCTTTATTTGGGTGATGCATCTTTTGGTTCTCACATCTTCAGATAGATTTATAATTTTCTGTGCTTTCCCCTGACCTCTAGGTACATTCAGAATCTTAATATTGAACCTGGTCTGTGTGATATTTAAGTTCTCGTTAGAAGATAGAATTCTACCGATATGACTCATGAAAGATCTGGCGTTAACATTAGATTGTACCACGGTTGAAATATCATGATGGAAATTGGGGTTGCTTGCTACTACTGTTAATTTGTCTCCTTTTTTGTAGTTTCCTTTCTCTTTGGCCAGTTTAATCATTGCGTTGATGGCATTCTCAACTTGCATTAACTTATCAACTTTAATGGTGTAGTCTACTTCAGTGGCATTAAATTTCTTAATGAACCGTGAGTTTGTTTCAGTGATCTTGTAGGGTGGTTTTCTTTCTTCCTTGGGTGGTTCTATCAAGTCTTCGTGAAAGCCTAACTCTTGAGCTACCTTATTACGAAAGACAATGTCTTGCGTCTTCAAAATGGATTCAATTATTTCAGCCTTCCTCATCCTAACAGTCGCCTTAATGTTATTATTTCTTCCAATCTCTCGCAGCTGTGGTACCCTTAGCTTTTCCAAATCCTGCTTCTTGTACAACATGTCCTTAGTCTTTTCCAAAGCTTCTTTAAGTTGCGATTTCTTCATTTTCGAAACACGACTAAGATTATAATCCTTAGCCAAGATCTTAAGATCTTCGCGGTATATTTTATCTTTGTTGTGCTCCTCCTTCTCTTCATTGTTTGGGTCATTCTTAAGATGACCCTTTGATTTCAAGTGCCTGGACCAATTCTTATAAGTGATGTCCACTCTACACTTGTTGCAGTATTTACCTGCATAGTTATATTTATTTCCTTCCGGCATATTCATTTATTTACTGATTTATTTTATTAAAATAATTAAATAAAAATTCATTTTTTTAATTTCGAAAAAATCTTCTTACTACTTGCTACCAATAGTTTTAAGGTTTCGTAGACCTTAAAAATAATATTTGAATTTAGCCTGAGTCAGATTGTTCAGCCTCAGAGTCAGATTGTTCAGCCTCAGGATATTGCAGATGTTGTTTCATAATTTCTAATTTTAATTGCAATATTTCGATTTCTTTATCTTTTATTTTATGCTTAATTTTTAATTTTTCAATTTCTTGTTCAAGCTTAGCATTTAAATCAGTTAAACATCCAGATTGTTCAGCCTCAGAGTCAGATTGTTCAGCCTCAGAGTCAGATTGTTCAGCCTCAGAGTCAGATTGTTCAGCCTCAGAGTCAGATTGTGCAGCCTCAGAGTCAGATTGTTCAGCCTCAGAGTCAGATTGTTCAGCCTCAGAGTCAGATTGTTCAGCCTCAGAGTCAGATTGTTCAGCCTCAGAGTCAGATTGTTCAGCCTCAGAGTCAGATTGTTCAGCCTCAGAGTCAGATTGTTCAGCCTCAGAGTCAGATTGTTCAGCCTCAGAGTCAGATTGTTCAGCCTCAGAGTCAGATTGTTCAGCCTCAGAGTCAGATTGTGGTATTATTTCAACCATCAACTTTTCAAATTGTTTTTCTAGCTGTGACATACATTCACCTATTGCGTTGAGTTCTCTCTCGTCTTCTACATGTTCCATAATAATCAGTTATAAATACTGAAGGCTGCGCAGATAATTAAAAACGGGAAACAACAGATTTTCTGGCACCTTATTTATATCAAAAGGAAGTACTGTTGACTTGTCGCCGCCTTTCATTATAGCCGTCATGCTACAAGGAGGTATTAGTTCGAATTTGTTGCGGTCTTCAGTGGAGAGAGCAAGCCATTCTTCTTTAGTTTTAGTTTGTATTAGCTTGTGAACCTGTTCGTCAGACAACTGATCTATAAATGCTTTTAACCCCTTAATGGTATAATCTATACCATCTTTAGTCAATTCTTCTGATAAGGCGACATAGAGAATTTCTCGCTTTGTTTGAGTATCCATTTATTATACTTTTCATATTCTTTTATACCTAAATATTTGGGTATTTATACCTTAATTTAACCATAATTTTAGATAAACTACTCAAATATTTTATGGTTGATTTTGACCATATTTAGATACAAGTCAATCATAATATCTTCATCTAATTTAATTATAATGTGGCATTATTTCAACCATCAGCTTTTCAAATTGTTTTTCTAGTTGTGACATACCTTCACCTATTTTAACGAGTTCTCTCTCGTCTTGTACCAATTCCATTATAGTCAGTTGTAAATACTGAAGGCTGCGCAGATAATTAAAAACAGGAAACAACATATTTTCTGGCACCTTATTTATATCAAAACAAAGTGCTGCGGGGTTGTCATCGCCTTTCATTATAGCCGTCATGCTACAAGGAGGTATTAGTTTATTGCTCACAGACATTTATTATATGTATTATCTAATTTAAAAAATAATTCTTGTCGAAAACAGCAAAACCTCGGCGCCGAGGAACCCTGTGGGGTCTTTTTTCTGTAACATTTCTTCGTCGTTGTCGTTGTTCTTCTGCCCCACAGGGTTTTTTTACTCTTTGTTACCACGTCTCGTCCCATACTTCTTAGCAGATGAGGGAGAGCGGATCAGTGCGGACGTCTCATGACGTCACTCAAAATTCCACGATGAAAACTTTACTCAGTTTTTTCTTCAGAAAGGTGGCCAGTCTTCCTGACCGAACGCGCTGAGCTACCGCGCCGGCGAAACAAATGCATTCGAGTAAGCTATTAATCTTACTCTCTCTCTCAGCATTACGCTTCATCTGACTTACTGTATATTTTTACTTACATTACGTAGTGTAACATACACAACAACACCCAAAAACAACAATTTATTAGCGGAAAATTTACGTTTAAGTGAATAATATACATTTAAGTTAAAATATTACGCTAGAGCAGCGCTGTTGTGACTAATGCAGGCACTCATGACATCGGCGGACCGACCTTCACCGTTGACCTCCCAGCTGGCTATCGCAGTCGGAGCAGCCTTGGCCGTGAAGATGTCGCAAGAGGCGAGACACGTCACTTCATTCTAGCGTAAATGAAAATACGGAAGGATCTACTCGTCACCGCCTGATTTATTATTTATTATTTCCATTCAAATAAATGAACAGAATAATTATACTTTCAATATTATCCTTAGTGTGTGCTCACGATGAAGCAGCAGTAAAATATTTGCCCGACTTTGGGTACTTAGACTACCAAGAAAATCAACTTTCTCAATTGAGTGATGAAGCGTACAAAGACGCACTTATGTTATTCCAGCAGAAGTATAATCTACCAGCTAATGGTGAGCTTACTGATGAAACATTACAATTAATGAAGAACCCGAGGTGTGGCGTGGAAGATAACGTTTTAAGCTTTACTACACACATCTACAAGTGGAATAAGAAGAATATTAAGTGGCATTACTACCTAGCAACTAGAAAAATGTTACAGGTGGCAGAGGCAGCATTCAAAATGTGGCAGGAACACACGGATCTTACTTTTGAGAACAGCAACCAAAGTCCTGATATTGTCATTTCGACCAAGAGAGGTGCACACCGACGCCAAAATTCAGCCCTACAGTTCTGTCAACGAAGTTTTGATGGCAGAGGAAACGTATTAGCGCATGCAGATTATCCTAATTTGTACAACGACCCCATTGAAATTCACGTTGATCAGGATGAATATTGGTACGTGGAAATGGACAATAACACACCATCTTCACAAACAAACCTATTTACAGTGTTAGTTCACGAGATTGGTCACACGCTGGGTATGGCACATTCAGATTTCTCTGAGTCAATTATGTACGCATTTTACAATAACACTATCACCACCCTATCTGAAGACGATATACGCGGTATTCAAAGTTTATATGGGAAACGTGCTTCTAGTAACCTTCCTACTCCAGCTTCTCCCTCAACCGAAGCCGTGCCTGAAAAGGAACCTGAACTGTGCAGACTGAAGCAGTTTGGAAGTTCTGTAATTGTGAATGAGTTTCTATACATTTTTTATGGAACGTGGGTTTGGATGACTGCTCTTAATAGTAATGACGAGCTTTCAAAACCGCAACTAATCACAGACTGGTTAACGTTTCTACCTCAACAATTCGAAAATGTATCTGCTGTTTATCAGAGACCATCAGGTGAAGTCGTTCTTATCATTAATAACATGATATACATGGTTCACATACCGAGTTTAACGTTACAAACTGGTTACCCAAAAAGAGTATCTGATATAGGGTTGCGACAAAATTCTGTTGTACATGGAGCTGTGAACACTTACTCTGGTAGAACCTTCATTTTTTATGACCATATATATTTTGCAGAAATCGATGAATGTAGCTTGAAAGCAAAAGCTTATGGTGTGATTAGTAAAAGCTTCCCAGGAGTACCTTCAGCATTTGATTCTGTTTTTAGATACATAAACGGTTTGCTGTACTTCTTCAAGGATGGTATATTATATGAATACAATGAATTCTCAAACGTACTAGTAAGAGCAGGTAAATTCGATCTTTCTTTATTTGGCATAAACTGTCCCAAGAAGTCATCTTCTTTTACGGTACTACTGAAGAGTTTAAAAGATACTGTGACTCAGCTAGAAACATTAAAACCCTAACGAGAATTTTTTTTTTAAATATTGCAGTAAATAAATGGAACGAAATCAACTGCTATTTAAACTTAACAGCGCCAACAAAACGTTTACAAAGCTGAATGAGTTAGAAAAGGGACACACTTATACCATTACAAATGCTGAGAATATAAGTACAAAATATGGCCAAAAGATTTTTCTACAACTCGACAGTGAATACAAGATTATATTACCCGATAGATACACCAAATTATTAAGCTGGGATGATTGCAATACTTTGGTTGGATTAAAGATGTTATACAATGGTACCAAAGAAACAAACAAAGACAACAAGATACACGATATTGAGTTCTTTTAAATTGATTTTAATGGTTTTTTACCCTTAAAATCTCCAACGTACCAACGTCAACGTCCCAACGTCAACGTCCAAACGTCCCAACGTCAACGTCCAAACGTCCCAACGTCAACGTCCAAACGTCCCAACGTCAACGTCCAAACGTCCCAACGTCAACGTCCAAACGTCCCAACGTCAACGTCCAAACATCCCAACGTCAACGTCCAAACGTCCCAACGTCAACGTCCCAACGTCAACGTCCAAACGTCCAAACGTCCCAACGTCAACGTCCAAACGAATAATTTTATTATTTTTCCTTAAATAAATGTTTGCAAAATATGATGAAAAGCTTGTTAAGCAAGCAAAAAAGAACAGAAAGAAATTTGAACAAATCAAAGACCAATTTAAAGAATGGAAAATTAAGCCTATAACCGAATACGAAAAATACAAAAAGGAGGACCAACCAGTAATTGACAAATTAGATGCGATAGGGAAAGAAGTGATTGACGCTATAGAAAAAAATCGTGAGATTGAAAAGCAGCTACTACCTTACGATGGGGGGTTTGACGATATGTTCCCTATACCACCTACTCCTGAGGTAACATCGTTTGAGAGAAGCTTATTTGTTGATGACCCCATCACACCAAAGACACGTAAGAGGTTGGAGCCTATGTTGGAACAAATTGAAGACGAGGAACGGCAGAAGATGAAGGCTGTTTCAGACTACTCAACGACTTACCTGGGCCCAAGAGTTTCAAAATACTTAGGCGCTCTAGGTGACACAATTTTTGGTCTCCGTTTTGACAATGGAAGGCATTACATGGGTGACTCCGAAGTAACATTCAACAACGATAATATTATGGTGAAGGGTAACTCCTTTAAAGCCACCAATGGGTTTATGAAGCTCCTGACTCAGAAAACCGTATCACCTGAAGAGTACACATCTGACGATCTTGATACCTATACAACTATGCTGAAGGTTACCAATGCGATATATCAGAACAATGATCCAAAGGGGAATAAACCCAAGTCAAGCAGTAGCGAAAAATACAACATCATTAAACCAATATGGCAGTCACTCAAGAAAGAACGTGGTAACTCGCCAAACACAAAGGGTGGTATGGGTTTTGTAAAGAGGTATACAGACAAACCGGTGGAGTACGTGTGGATGAATGACGTCAGAGACTTAATTGAGAGGCTAATGGTTATTCATGGTGAAGAGAATGCGGGAAATAATAACTTCCACAATGAGAAGGTTGGAATAACCAAGATGCTTACAAGTAAATTTAATGACTTCATAGTAAATAATCCAAAGGGGATACCTTACCTAATTAGATTTCTAAACAATCTCCCTCATACATTCTGGAAGGCAGAAAGTTATGGAAAGGGCTTAGTGAACACGTTAATTAATAATCTTCCTGTTGAAATGCATTTACCTGGATACAATTACTGCGGCCCTGGTACCAAACTAGAAGAACGATTAGAAAGAGGAGATGCTGGAATAAATCCTCTAGATGAAGCTTGCAAAAGGCATGATATCGCATACAGGGATCATAAAGATTTGGAACAAAGACATCGAGCTGATAAAGAACTGCAGAAAGCGGCAAAGGAAAGGATTTTCAGTAAAGATGCTTCCCTAGGAGAAAGATTAGCTTCAACAGCTGTAGCTGGAATAATGTTTGGGAAAAGGAAGCTAGGTCTAGGGTTAGATGATAATGGATGGGTATTGTGAATGTGAATGAAGAGGTGTAATTTTAATGGGCCACAACCCATTAAAATTTAATATGAGTGTAGCACTAAAATATTTAATTTATTTGAGATAATAAATGAAAGGATTTAGTATTGACTACAACATTCCCTCCAGTGGGAATCCGAGAGCGAAATCTATTAAAATAAAACTGTCCAATAACGACCTGAAAAATCATGGCTTTCTAGATGCTTATCTTACAGAGACTCAAATGAAACAGAAAGCTAATAAACTTAAAAAAGGTGGTAGCTTATTTATAACATTTTCTATACCTGTTGTGAAGAAGATACTCGAGTACCTAAACTCTAAGAGATTGAAAGAAGGTTCTGGATTGAATAAGCACGAAGGTGGATTTCTACCACTGATACTTGCAGCGTTGGGAGCAATCGGTTCCTTAGCTGGTGGTGCTGCGGCAATAACAAGTGCTGTGCACAAGAAGCAAAAGGAAGATGCAGAGTTAGCGGAGCAAAAGAGGCATAATCTTGAAATGGAAAAGAAAGCGGGATATGGTATTTTTTTAAAGAAAAAAGTCGAAAAAAAGTCGAAAAAATTGTGCAAAAATATGATCACCCGTTGAGCAACTATGATATAGAGAGGTTAGCAAAGTCTTTAAAAATCAAAAATTTTAGAGGTGTATTCATGGCCGACGAGTTACCGTTAGAACCTAAAGAAGTAGAATCAGGGGTAGTTAACTTGGATACATCTGATCACGTAGGTACTCACTGGATATGCTACTTCAAGAAAGGTGATGAAAAATACGTTTTTGACTCATTCGGTGGCAGTATACCACAAACTTTAGTGAAATACCTGGGTCCTGACAATCTGTTTTACAACTCAGAAAGAATTCAGAATTTCGATCAGTTTATATGCGGTCATTTGTGTGTGATGGTACTGAAGCTATTTATAGATGGATGGAGTTTTATCAAAATTCTTGATACAATAAATGGATATTTTTGGAAATAAGGTAAAGAAGGGTATTGAACAACTAGACGATGTCAGAGAAGTTATAAACGGACTAGAATCTAGTATCAGTAAACTTAATATTAAGAAGTATTTCTCATTTTCAAAGAACTGGGTATCATTGAAAGGAAGGCGCATTGTAAACATAGCAGATGCCATAGGTGGATATGATGCAGTCACTAAAAGCCAGCTCGATGCTGTTAATGATGTTGCTAATGCCAAATACACAAGTATACTAACAACCCTTAATAATTATGTAAGTAAAACCAACCTCGACCATTATTACAGTAAAAAGGACCTAGAAAAAGTTTTCTCAGATTATTATACAAAAGGTGATTTATCACAATACATCAACAAAACTGAACAAGGCCTGAACAAAATATGTGACAAACAAACAGTTGAATTCACTTTTAAGACTGGATTAGAACAACAAACGTACACCTTCGAGTATGATTTTGTACTGAAAAAAGTTATTGTCATTGGAAAAGATATAAACAAAGATTTAACATTTAATGATTTTGATGTTGCAGTAAGTATGTATGACAAAGTACACGTAATTGAGAATAAGCATAACCCAATATTAATTCATAAAGGAAATTTCCTAACCGTAAGACTAAAAGAGTCGGCGAAGACAGTCCCTGTGGACGTAAAACTCTTACTATTTGGCGAACTAGCATCATTTAAAGATGCTATTGACGAGGGCTTAGAATCTTGATCTTTAATTTTCAATTAAATAAATGATAGAACAGAAACATATTTGGTGCCTAAGGTGCAAGAGATTTACTGCTACACTTCAGCCTCACACTGTTGCCACGAAAAACGGTCGTCATAGGATTGAGGGCTATTGTGGGGTGTGTAATACCAAGAAAAGTAAGTTTATAAAAATAAAGTAATGTCTGCGACAAGTATTCGTGAAGAAATTATACATGAGCTTCACAAACCACTGAGAAAGAATTTTCCAAGAAAACCTGTTACATCCTATGGAATAGATGATTTGCGGCAAGCTGACTTGGTTGAGATGGATTCTGGTCACCTTAAAGGTATATCAAAATTCAACAACGGTATGAAGTATTTACTGACTGTAATAGACGTATTTTCAAAGTATGCTTGGGCTATTCCTGTTAAAGATAAATCAGGTGAAAGTATTACCAGCGCTTTTAAAGGTATACTACAAGAAAGGAAGCCAAAACACTTACAAACAGATAATGGCAAAGAATTCTACAATAAACACTTTAAAGAGCTCATGAAGATTGAAGGTGTAAATCATTACTCTACGTTTACAGGACTTAAGGCTTCAGTAGTTGAAAGATTCAATAGGACTTTAAAGGAAAGAATGTGGAAACAATTTGCTCTTCAGGGCAATCAAAAGTGGGTTGACTTACTACCTAAACTGGTATATGACTACAACAACAGAAAACATAGGACAATAGGGATGAAACCTATAGAGGTAGATGAAAAGAATGCAAAAAAGTTGGTGAAGGCCGCTTTTACAGCGGAACTCAAAACAGATGCACCCAAGTTCAAGATAGGTGACAAAGTTAGGATAAGTAAACTTAAAGGCTTGTTCGAGAAAGGCTATACTGCTAATTGGTCGACAGAAATATTTGAAGTGACTCAGATTAATAACACAAGTCCGACTACATACAAGTTAAAAGATACAAGTGAAGAAGAAATTAAAGGAAGTTTTTACAAACAGGAGTTACAAAAGACAAAGTATCCAGATGTGTATCTTGTAGAAAAAGTTTTAAGAAAAAAGGGTGACAAAGTATTTGTTAAGTGGCTAGGTTTTGATAGCTCACACAATAGTTGGGTAAACAGAAAAAATGTGTTATTTTAATGGTTAAAAAACCATTAAAATCTGATAAAAGTTTTAATTTTATTACGGTACCTACCGTCATACAGCTTTCGAGTCATGTCAACAGTTATGAATCCAAAGTCCTCGTTCCACACCTTACTGCAAAGCTCTCTAAAGTCATTCCATTTAAAGTCTCCACCTACAAATTCGTCGTAGATGTGTTTCAAATTAATGTCATCTTGTCTAAATATGTTCAAAAAGTTAAGGTTGTCTCTCACCAACTGCTTGGGTATTTTAGAATACGTTTGCGCTAAGTAGAAACAGTCAATGTTCTTATATCTTCCTCTGGTAAAGTATTCTCTTACAATATCTTGGTTTTCTGATATAAAGTTGTCAAACACTACAACGGAGCACTCTTCACATTCGTCTAATGGTATAATGTCATCACAGTTACTAACAAATGTAGCTACCTTCTCATTGTGTTCATTTTCAATTCTTTCACATTTTTCCATAAGATGTTTGTACTTAAACTGTTCTAAGCTTTTCGAGTAGATGTACAAGTGTTTAATGGTGTTCCAGTTAAGCCATCCAGGGCACAGAAGGTAATTATCAACCATTAAAGTTGTTTTACCACATCCACTTGGTCCAACGATGGCGCAACGAATTGAACTAGGTAATAACTTCCCATGTCTGCTTTTGATTCGTTTTTCTCGAATTCTGATCTTTGGATCCCAATCAGTCATTTTACTTTTTTATTTACTACTTATTACTTAATTAATAAATGAATAGAATTTTTGAAATTAGTGGTACATCCTCAAACTTAAAAAAGAGGCTAAATGTACCAATAAGAAACATGTATACAAAGGTTGGTTTGGTCGGATTTTATTCAACATTCTTAACTCCAAATGTCACAAAGGATAATAACAGATTACACTATGAGAAAGATGGTGTGGTTAATACTTTAAATATTCCATCAGGGCAGTACAGTCTAGACAATTTAGAGAGGTGTATTCAGAGCCAGGAACCTTTCAATGCTAGTAATATAAAGATTAAGGCTAACGAAATCCTAAATAGAGTTGAGATAGAAAGCTTAGACTTTAAGCTGTATTTTAATAAGGAATGTAGTATTGGGAGGATGCTAGGTTTTAGAGACGAAATTGTGGAACCTGCAACAAAAGTTGTAGCAAATGAGCTACCGAAAATAATCCCTTTTGAAAAAATTAAAGTGCATTTTAACTTAGCTGATGGTATGTTTGTAAAGGATTCTGACCACTTTCATCGAGAGACAAATATTATTGCTTGTTTTAAACCCAAGTTGGAAATGTGTGGTCACTTACAGTTTGGCAGTCCAATTATATACGAACCGTGTTATCCATTATTTTTCCCTGTGCACGATAAAGTTCAAAACCTGGAAGTAAGTGTAACGGATGAAAATGATGCTGCGATAGATTTTGGAGGAGCGTCGGTAACAGTCCTTTTAGAAATGTTTTAATTAAAATCTTGCAGTAAATAAAATGAATAAAATAGAAAGTTATCAGTGGCAGTCTTTTCCAGTAAATGAGAAGACTAGGAATAATTTAAACCGTCCGAACAAAGATGTAGAAATAGACATCAAAGTTGGTGATGGTTGGTTTGACAACAATGCTTACTTGTATATGACCTATAATGTTACTCACGCAAATGGATCAGATTACACTTCTTACGAAGGTAAATCGAATGTTAAACTCGTTGACAACTTTCCGACACAGTTATGGAGTGCAGTAATTGTTAAGAAAAGAGGTCGCATAATCTACAGGTTAGAGCATCCAAGCATTTCGTCGACGGTTTTATACCACCTTACTTCTTCTCTCGACGATGACATTAGATTCGAGGGTAATTTCATTAACAATGGTAAGTTACGAAGAAAGGAAAACGAGGTGTTGTATCCGTTAAAAATGTTGGGTGGATTTTTTAAGGATTACAAAGAAATCATGTGGGAAGGAGACCTAACAGTAACTTTTGTGGGAAGCGCAAATGCTGGCGATGCCTTGTTCAGATGGTTTTCAAAAAATAATAGTGGTGCAGATATTGAAGGCTCTCGACCTGAGTTGGGTGAAGTAACTATTACCAGTTTAGAGATTAGAGTACCCATTGTTAAGTATGAGCCTAACTATGAATTAGAGCTAAGAGAAAAGATGCTAAAGGATCCTAAGATTCCGATTTCATTTTTTGATCTTCAGACGCAGGAAATAGCAGGAATTAGTGGTAAGAGAAACTTTGAGCTAGACATAACGAATTACTACAATTCTATGGAGTTTGACATGCCTTATTTTGTATTTGTGGTGTTTCAGACCAACAGGAAAGGAAACCAAAATGCTGATTCATCAGTGTATGACCACGTTCATCTCCAAAACATTTATCTAAAGATTGGCAGAAATGAGATATTTCCTGAAGAACTGTGGAACATAGATCCTCCAGACACTTGTTTGAAGGCATACAATGCATTTGCAGACTTTAAGAGAATAACTGAATTGAAAGATGACCATAAAATTAGTGCATACAATTTCATTAATTCGTACCCTATTTACGTAATCAATATGAGCAGGCGTAAGAATGTTGTCACTGCACAAAAAACAGCAATGAAATTATCAGCGACTTTCAATTCGCCAATTCCTGACAACACTTTAGTATACATAATTATGTATGGTAAAAGAAACTTGACTTATGATCTTAAGCATGGACTAATTACTGAAAACTTTTGATGGAGAAGTTTTAATTTTAATGGTTCACAATCCATTAAAATTTATGGAAACAACAGGTTTTACAAGAGTTGCGTTTACTTCAGCTATATCTAAAGCTTGCTCAAATCTTTGTTCTTCAGTACCGAGATGAGCTGTATACATTACTTTAGTAGCCCAATCACGAAATCGATATCCTGTACCTGAATTGGATCTAAATACAACTTTTAAAAGACCATTATAAGTAAAAAAGGTTCGTTTGACTCGTTTTTGTTCTTCTGACCCATCACCGCTAATTTGGCGACTTTGGGGCATTAAAAATTTTGTATAATCTAAATCTATATTAAAATTGTTAGTATTGTGAGTTAAATCTCTTATTAAGTTTTCCATTTCAAACAATTTTTCAATATCGATAGCTTTAAAATATATTTTGTTTACATCTCTGACTCCTCTTACTTCAACTTCAAACACATTACCTGTGTCATCACAAAACTTCTCACGTTCTTCCAACTCTAAAATAGGTGGAGCTTCTCTCAAAACAACTTTACATGTTGTTCTTAGAATGATTGAGTCTGAGGTCAATGGTATGATTGAAACATATCCTTGGGGATATTAAATAACAAAAGAAATAGCAATTTACTTAAATAAATAGGTAGACACAATCTTGAAACAGATTAAGATAAATAGACAAGTTAAGGTTAAAAGAGGCTATAATTGGTAAGATAAGTTAAGGTAAGGTTTCACCTTAAATAAGATTAATGTAGGTAAAATAAGTTAAGGTAGACACAAACCACAATCTTAAATAAGATTAAGATAATTTTTTATGGTTAATAGGACTTTAAAAAAGTGTTGGTTAAGTATAGGAATAATTCTTGAAAAAATCTTCGATTACATTTTAAGGTTAAGAGTAACCATAAGTTTTAACACTTTTTATTGAGACTCTTTATGTAAATAGAATGGATGGTTCTCACCACACATTTAATACTTTTTTAAGATGAAGCTTAACCATAATCTTTCTCAACACTTTTGAATGTTTTTTATGATGACTTTGAGCCATATTTTTTAATAAAATCTTATGACGTTTTTTAAGTTTAGTTTTAACCTTAAAATAGGTTAACTTTTCAAGATTGGGTGAACCATAAAATAGGTTCATTATTTTCGATTACGTTTTATGGCTAGTTTTAACCTTAAACAAGATATACTTTTGGAAACCTCATTGGATAGGGTGTGGTTGGTTTTAATCTTAAAAAAGATTTAAAAATAAAATGAGTTTAAGGTATACTTGCACCTTATTTAAGGTTAAACAAGATTACCCAACAGATAAGGAAAATATTTTTTAAGTTTCAATGGGACCTTAAAAGAAATTAAAGTTATGGTTAAAATGAACCTTAGAAGAGGGGCTGCTCCCTATACACCCACATACTACTCACCCAAGTTACACAAGAAAGACCTACCAGTGACACCTGTAGTATGCTGTCGAAATTCTCTAAAATACAATGGAAACAAATCGAGATAGACAGTTAAATTTCTTAGACATTATTAAAGAAATTCTGAACAACTAATACGTATAAATCATGTATAAAAACCCAAGTTAATGGACAATGTACTATAAGAGACATCACATCACCGAAACTCACAAAATCAAGCATAGTTTAGATTCATGCTCCACAGACTAAACACACTACCACTAGACACAGATCAGCACCAAAAAAGAAATGAATACCATAGTATAAATAGCCATAAACATTAAATAAGTTGAACAACAAAATCAAGAAACAGGATGAGGAAACAGCCAGATGCCACCAACAAAAGGACAAAAAACCGAAACAAACATACAAGACATGAGAACAGGAATAGCACATAGTAAGAAAGATGAGTGATGATGTTCAATGAAGTAGAACAACAAACATACAAACAGAAGATCTAATATTTAAAAAAAAGACCTAAAAGTTACTGAACAAACCAACAACTGCATTCAGTACACTTCCCTAAGGCAATGGAATAAAAGAGTCCTATAAGAGAACTCCACCAACAAAAATTTAGTGAAAGTGATGGGCAATATGTACGTACCAGCCGTGTTTCGTTAGTTTCAAACTTTCTCTCTTTTAAATGACTAATCTGGCGACTTTTGAATAAATCTAATAACCAATGTGAAGATCCATTGTGTTTCCTAACATGTGTCGGATACCCGACACGTTAATTGGTGCTCCTACTTTCGCCTGTTCGACAGTTCTTATAATGACAGTGAAAAGCTTTCCGATAACCGATTGGGAGTCATGACGTGATGGATCGTTCTAACATGAGACGTCAATCACTTTTGATATTCCTGATGTCGTTTGTGGACATGACGTCGCCGATCAATATAGGTCGCCTTTCGTACTAGTAGGTAATATTCCCCTGGGCATAGGCTGTGTGTGTACGGTTGTAGTACACCTTTGGCGAGGCAAACTAATTATTCGACACCTAGCGGTATTATCCCTTTTATTGGCGACAGTATGGAATCTGAATTCTATTGTGCGGTTCCACTAGCTGATGACGGTACCGACACAAGACAAGCGTGAAGAGCTGTCTGGCGAAAGATGCGACTGGGGGGTCGCTCTGGTAACCCGCTCTCGCTTGAGCGCAGCATGACAGAGATGTTCGGGGCACTATCTGTCCGTTGACAGGTGAGTTCCTTGACAGACTAGGTAACACAGTTCGTTCCGTGGCGTACACAGGCTGTAGAGGTGATGTGAAGAGCTCTTACGTAGAGTCTCTGGGCTGACCACGACTTTGTGAACTAGAACTGAACTGTAAACAACTGAAGCACTGAATCCTAGGAGGAGACGTGTGGTTTTACTCGGCATCGGATTCATACAATCTGGGAGGTGGTTGTCACAAAATCTTTTGTGACCCATTAATATTTACTTTTTTTCACTACACCGTGTAACATTTATGGTTTTATTTCACAGGTAATTTCCAGATTGATTTCTTCACCTGTTATTGGGATGTCAACATGTGTAATGACTCCTGCCTTTGTAGTTGTGAAACGAGGGATGTAATCTTCCATCTGATTTTCAGGGGAAAAGCGGTACATTTACTATTCTATATGCAGCAGATTCTGAACGTAGTTCCACTTCAGTACTTTTTCTGCCTGCATGACCTACCTCTATCAGAACTATCTTTACACTAACACTTTCAAGGTTTAACTGCTTTCCGAGGTCATAGGAAGAAGTTTTACTAAAATTAGTACCACGAACACAGAGCAAAATCTTGCGACTGTCTCTGTCGTTTTATTCTCCTTGTTCGAGTTCGAGTTGCGTTTTGGAATATTTATCTCGGAATGGAGGGTGGGAGTCGGGGAGCGATGTAACTTCAATGTCGTCAGTTACTGTTTGTTGAGGTGTGGACTCGCTGCTAATAAACTGTACCAGTGGGGACGAGGTGGTACCTTGTTTTCTGTACGATGGCATGTTCAGTGGCTTCTTGTACCGATGTCTTGATTGTTGCTGTGACATCCGATGTCCGTGAGGGTAACTGACCTTGCCGTTGTTTTGCAGTGATGTTTCTCATAAAACGCCACGGCACATGTGGAATTTTGCCGTAGTATCCCTGTCAATTCTTGATCTGACCGCTCGTCTGCGAGTGGATAAGAGACAAATAAAGCATCCCATTCCTCCTAGCGAGTGTCACGTGGTCCACTTTTGTCGACACAGTTTCTACATTTTCGCCCAGTGACAACTGTATATGACACCTATCAACAATACTCACTTTGACACTGAGACACTGAAACTCGAAAGAAATAGGTTACGAAAAAGCTTTTATTTACACTTTTCGCCTGAGGTTGCTCCACACTAAGCGGCCGACTATAATTATATATGCCTTGCGTATTTCTATCTCCCATTTTTGACAATGCTCCATTTTATCCGCCATTCGATTTCGTACTGCAAACTGTCTTGAGGTGTTTTTAATCCATTTAGGATCACTACCGCTGCTAATCAAATTCATATTTGTATCTCAGAACTCTTGTAGTACTCGCTGTGGAAAAAGTAGAATATCACTCCGAAATAATATGACACAAATCAGTCGAATAAAATAAATTAATTGATAGATGGTATCACGAAGACCGGAATGTAAACAAACGTCTAAACATAGAATAATTCAAGTTTTATTTTTGTTGTGTATGCAGATTCTGAATGGAACATTCCAATAGAATAATTTCATAGCTCTTTTGTGATCTGAAACCCCGATTAGAATAACAGATACACAGATGGAATCACGGATGGACAATTTATATCGAAGTCGCGAGATGACTTACGGGCCAGTTACTTCCAATTCAATATTATATCTGAAAGAAGGTGAAATCCAATTTATCTTTACTGGCCTTAAGTCCCGTTTATTGCCAAATCTACTACAACAATTTCGTTTATATTCGTTTTACTATGTTCACAGTAGCTTCTCTAATAAGCACGAATACCCTCCTTCTGTTTCCCTTGGTGCACACAACTACAACAACCATCATTTTCCACCTTGTTTGCTAATCACGTGAAGCATATTGCATCTTTACTTCCTTTTTATTCTATGTCGAAATTCTTTCATTCTTCTTGATCGTATTATGACAAGGTCCCTGAAAATATCTACTACAAAATTCAGTGCTCTTACTCTTCTCTTTCTCCTTTCTATTTATCTTTATTTCATATTCTTACCATTATCATTTCTCACATTCATCTTCTGTTTTCTCATTAACTGTTATGACAATCTTCTCCTTCTTCATTTTACTAATTATTTAATACATATCTACACCACTGACTATTAAAATTCGTTACTAAGCCAGCAAGTACTTCTTCCTCTCTCATTGTCATACATTAACAAAAAAATGACACTTCAGAGTTACCCTCCTTCAAGTACCTGTTATGCATGATTAATTCCCTTCTATCTTCAATTATTTCTGCACAGCAAGAAAATAATCAAAGCTTTTTGTTACTACTGTTGAAAGTTCTCAGCTTAAATCAAAGTTAGTTTTCATGTATTGCACACTACCATATCAGTCTTGCTCTTCATCAGCACTTTGGTTTCTCCTACAAAACGATTTTCACTAAAATTTTTATTTCCAAACCACTCACTTATCACTAAGTCATCATTTCGTCATGAGGAACGTCTGATCTGGGAATATAATTATGTCAGGTCATATGTAATCTTCCCTTACTCTAAATAGTTCGATAGTTGAACAGTTGTTTTCACAGATACTTAGAGCAGTGCAAGAGTAGGAAGCAGGCCAGTAAACTAGAGAAAGACACAGCCGTACAATCCCTTCGGACCTCCGGATAAGGAGCGGTGAACCCTCTGGGGTCAATCTTGACACAGCTGATTACTTGTTTACTGATCCCCTGGGTGCTATAATTTGTCGCGTTTATCAGATTTATCATTTCCCTGCAAGTGACAGCTAGATTGCCATCAATAAATATCGCTCACTCTGTTCACTAAAGTCTTTAATCTTTAGTTCTATCGCTCACTCTGCTGAACTAATTTTTAATCTATAGTTCTGATCTGTCAACGAACTTTTCTTGTGATGAGGAAATTTCCTTACTAACACTTCAACTTCAACAAAATCACTTCCACTCCCCGTAATGCCTGAATGATTTAATTTGTTCATTACTTCCTTATTACACTTTCCAATCACATTAATATCCCCACCTGTCAAAAGCCTGAATAACCATCTTTCCCAGCGCTGACCACTGCGAGACGTGCAGGAAGACATTCAGTGAGGTACTGGAAGGTACCGAGAGCGATGTGAAGTCATGCCGACTCCAGTGTTGTGGCGAGCTGAGCTAGTTTTCTCGGTCGACGATCCGTGGCGAACATCTCCATCGAGATGATCCCACAGATTCTCGACTTGGTTCAAATTCGCGGGGTGTATTGTCCAGGGGAGGATGATAAACTCATCCTGGTGGTCTTAGAGCCACTTACGCACAATCGGGGCTCTGTGACACGTTGCAATGACCTACTGATGATTGCCATCGTGCCGAGGAAAGCCAACTGCATGTAGGGGTGAACAGGATCACCCAGGATTGATGCTTATTTGTGTTGATGCACTGTGCCTTCCTGAAAGTCGAGATCCTCAAGGGGACGCATCGAGAACAGTCCGCGGATCGTAACGCTACCTCCTCAGGCCTGGACAGCTTTATCTTGAGACGTTTCACGCCGTAGACGTCAACGGCCATCTACCAGATGAGGCGTAAAACGTGATATATACGGAAAGCCTACATGTCCCCTCAGTGGACGTCCAGATTGCACCATGTGGGTGGTAGAGTGAGGACCAACACTTTCAAACATTCATTTAAGCTAAACGTTAATTACACATTTCTAAAGTTTTCCATCCAAGTGGACGCAATAAAAGAAATATGAAATTAAAATCTAGCACGAGAACCATTACTTCCAATCAATGAAATTTAAACAGATAAAATTCAAATCATTCATATAAATCATACATTTACATGACAATAACGTCTGGTTGAATTTCTACATTCTTATTAGCAGTAAACAAAAGAAAAGTGCGAGTTCATCCACATGGATAGTAAAAGAAATCGGATAAATTTTGGGTATACGATAAAACGCACAAATCTAAGGGCTGTCAACTCCACTAAATACCTAGCAATTACAATTATGAGGAACTTAAATAGGAAAGACCACCCAGATAATGTTGTGGGGAAGGCGAAACAAAGACTGCGCTTTGTTGGCAGAAAGAAGATGCGACAAACCCACTAAAGAGACAGCCTAAATTACACTTGTCCGTCTTCTGCTGAAATATTCCTGCAAGGCGTCGGATCCTTAACAGGAAGGATTGACGGAGGACATCGAAAAAGTGCAAAGAAGGGCAACTCGTTTCCTGTTATCGCGCAATAGGGGTGAGAGTGTCACTGATATGATGCGCGAGTTGGAGTGGCAGTCACTGAAACAAAGGCGGTTTTGTTTGTGGCGAAATCTATTTACGAAATTTCAATCACCAACTATCTCTTCTGAATGCATAAATATTTTGCTGACACCCATCTACGTAGGGTGAAATGATCATTATAGCAAAATAATAGAAATCAGAGCTCGAACAGGAAGATTTAGGTGTTCCTTTTTCCCGTGCGCCATTTCGAGAGTGGAATGGTAGAGAAGTAGTATGAAAATGGTTCGATGAATCCTCTACCAGGCAGTTAACTGTGAATTGCAGAGTAACCATGTAAATGTAGATGTGGTAAAGACTCACCATGAGTGCGTGAATAGGGCAGCTGCTGCGGAGGCCAATAATCAGCAAAGTTCCTTGAATGGTTGTTGAGGAACGACTGCTGGTATGCTCTTCTTGATCTGGGTGACCAGTTGCTGAACAACGCGTCTGATCGCCCGTACACATCTCTGCAGCCGTGGCTTACTAGTGTCATCTATGGCCAATGCTGCGCAACAATTGCATCGGCGCTAGATTTGAATAGCGTAATTTTGCCATGCACGGTATACTTTAACCATGGCAGCGTGCAAATATTTCAACAAATGTAGCCGTTTCGAAAATGCATCCACCCTTGGCCCGGAAGCCAACCATCATACCCTTTCGGAAGCCAGGTAAATCGCTTCGTTTTCGCATTACTACGACAACTGCACTTATTTCTGTGTAACCCCTACATACTATACATAACCTCTACTGGTAGTGCTGTCACTTGACGTCTGTCAGTGGTTGTTGCACGGTGACGTCGAACATAGCCCATGGTCAAATTAACGTGACTGGAATGTGTACGGTCTTTCGCATTTTTCTCAGACTTTCAAAAATATCCTGGATGTATATGACAAATCTTCGTTACTTCATTCTGTCTATCCTTGGACAAGTATGCATCATACTAATTCTATGGTAAGTTTTCTACAATATTAGTAGTTTTATGGTATATATTCCCTCTACTTTAATATTTTTCTTTTTAAGCTAATACTATACTTTCTCAACTTTCTTTTTCTCATAACTCAGCTGTAATTAGGCCTTTAACTTCATTGGCAATAAAAATCGAGTTTCCTAAGTATAATGTGTTTGCTGATTTACTGTTACTCTGTATCTCAATTTCTGTAACTGCTCGCCAGAAATTTTAGTCTCAAGTATTCCTCCCTGTGTCACCCATTCTATTCTAGATTTCAGGAATGGTTTCTTAATTTCTCCTACTTCTGCTTCATTCTTCCTATTACATTCCGGTTTTCCGAAAAACTTACCCTCAGTGTTACAGACTCCGTCAACACAGCGTTAAGACAATACTGTCCAGCGATAAAATGTCTTCTTTTTGTCCTGTATGCTGTGGTCACACGTAAAGAATCCAGTTTGAAGAAATCTACTTTACCAAATTTTGACAGTGAATTTATGTGAACATCTGCCTTGGAAAGTGTAATAAAGTATATTTTGATTATTTTAGACTCGGAGAAACTCATATCTCAACCCAGTTACTGAAACAAACTGTATCATAATTCCGTTAACAAACTTAATAGTATATGTAACGCTATCTAAACAGTAGTGGAACATTTAACCATCCATTATGAACAGTGGAACAAGCTTTAATATCGCTTAGTTGTAGGTACGGAAAACAAATGAACCCGCCTTTGTTCCTGAGTATGAGGTAATACACGACGTATGAAATTTAAACTGAGTCCTCGTAGTAAGATAGCTGTCAAATTTAACGTTGTCATCGATTACTAGCCTGGCAGCAGCAGCGAGCGTGTAGCCTTCGTAATATTGGTCGGCGCTCGGTAAGTAATGGTGGACACAACAGAGCACACAATCAACTGCGCATCTCATCAAAACAGGTAAATGTGCTTGCTAAAAACAGTGTACATATATGTAGTACACTCCTCTTCCAAAAGATAACTAAAAATACATCCGATAACAACTACAGTAAAATAAAAACTCGAGACAGAAGTGACAGACTGCAATGATTACTGTTAATAGTTCGATCATCAATGACTACAATGATTTTACACTATTTTCACTGAAACTTCGTTTCCTTACAGATAGAGAAATGCTGGCCAAAATTTCAGTACATTGCGAATAGGAAAATTGTTACTGGAAGCCGGCCGCAGTGGTCTCGCGGTTCTAGGCGCTCAGTCTGGAGCCTCGTGACTGCTACGGTCGCCGGTTCGAATCCTGCCTCGGGCATAGATGTGTGTGATGTCCTTAGGTTAGGTAGGTTTAAGTAGTTCTAAGTTCTAGGGGACTGATGACCACAGATGTTAAGTCCCATAGTGCTCAGAGCCATTTGAAACATTTGTTAGTGAAAATATTAAACAACTTGAGGTCTTTGTAGAGTAAGAGAGAAAACTTCGCACTACAGCTTGTTTGTGTGTGTTCAGTGCACTGTGACATCGAATGCAGGTCGTCGGTGACGACGATGTAATTAAAACAGCTATGGATATCTCCTCGAGATTGGTATATGATTCTCAGGCGATGATATTATCCTCTGTGGTATATCCTGCAGTCGCAGATTTGTCAAACGTAATTGTTACTGTAAAGAGTGAAGTTCGTAAACGCACGACTATGTCTGTTGCACAAAAGACGTTCATATTACTATCCATTACACGGTTCTGAAACGCTGTAAAATCCATTTTAACTCGCTGATCGCGGAGGTATACTGCGTCCACTTTCTTCGTGGACTTCACTGTCTCGTATACTCAATTCTGGTGAACCAGTTTCACATGGTGTTAACAGTTTCAGTGTTTTCGCAGAGAAGACTAATGTCCTAACATTTGCAGCAATTTATTAATTTTCAAATAAAATATGATTCTCAATGTAACTTAGTTTACGAAACTCGGATAACTTCGAAAATTTGATTCTAATAACGACGATGACTGTCCATTCACAAGTGCATCATCCCCATCCCTGTCGTTTACAGCACTCTGTGCAGATCATAGCATCAGTCTAATATTTTCTTTCATAATGTGCAAATTAATATCTAGTTCACGAATGTCTGAATTCATGTCCCTTGTCTATGCATTGAATAGAATTGCCAGTTCATCAAATGCATAGAAATAAAAAATAATAAATAACCGAATAATTTAATAAAATAGTTCTATTCTCACGTCTTTAATTGCTGAGGAGACAGAGAATTACGTTTAATAATGTTTATTGGCAGAAGGTCATCTCAAATCAAAGGGAAGTACCCTTTTAGAATGCAGTCAAGTTGCGTTAAAAGTGTGACGAGAATCGTAACAAACTCACCAGACAAAGTAGTCACCAAAGATACGTGAAAACTAAGTCCATTTCGCTATCAAAACACGCGAAATATTCAGCAACTCAAAACATTTCAGAGTGCAACATGATGATTCACAGATTAACGCACGCGATACTAATAATAGTAGCTCATACTCTGTCTGTCTTTAGATCCTTAATACAAGCGGGAAAAATTAGAGTCCTATTATGGAGGACATTCAAACCTGTCGAAATATAAACTCCCTTCAGAGGTTAAAGTATGGTAGCGGCCATTCACTTCTCATAATCAAACATCTCCAAGATCGAATACCACTCGTTACCGCAGGCAGGTCTGCCTCCATTCACAACTCGGCGCAAAGTGTCCAGAATCGCGTCCTTGAACTCTTCACTTGAGAAGCCATAGTCTATATTTGACTCCTGTAGCGTTCCGCTACTGTCTGCATTTCCATTGGCTGAGGCCATTCCCACCAAAAGTAAATAGCCTTAAACTCTATAGACATAATTTGATTCACGTTGATCACTTCCCAGACTAAAATATTGTATTACAACAATATTTTTAAAAAAAATATAAACATTCTGCCACACTCAGATAATTTGCAATAATTATAAATAAAAGTCTGCCCAGAAATAAATAAGCTACTATTCTTGTGCAAATGTGCTCACGATAAATGACTACATATTGTCCTTCTACGTTCTTCAGACAGTTACTTAGGCATGCTTGACAGAAGGATCTTTTGGTTCTTCTTTAATTATGATGTCCTCTAACACCAGCAACTGACCGCTTTTAAATTACGACATTCTTTTTTAATAGCACTTGAAAAACAGATCGCTAATTCTCCTGTGTTGTGCATACACAAACTCTGATACTGAATACTGTTATAGCGAGTAGTAGCGAGTAAATAGTTGTTGAGAGGAGTTGGAAGTCGTCGGCCGCAGCTTGCAATGGAGAGAGGTCATGTGACATGACACGTCGCAGCCTGCCGTGGCCATATTAGTAGCGCCGGAGGAGACTCTGGTATTAATTGAGGATTTTTTATAATTTGCATATTTGCTGCACATAGTTGTTGCTCACTTGCACCCTGGAGGGATTTTGTCATTTCTGTGTATGCATACACTGAGAGTAACATTCGTATCATTGTTGTGACCTGATAGGTGGTCATTGTTTATAGACGCAGTGGAATAATTGAAGTTGTTGCTAATCAAACAGTCGACCGAAAGGGAAGGTCTGTGTATAGTTTGATGAACTTCGTCTTCAGGCCACAAGTGGCCCACCGAGACCATCCGACCGCCGTGTCATCCTCAGGTGAGGATGCGGATAGGAGGGGTGTGTGGTCAGCACACCTCTCTCCCGGTCGTTATGATGGTTTTCTTTGGCCGGAGCCGCTACTATTCGGTCGAGTACCTCCTCAATTGGCATCACGACGCTGAGTGCACCCCGAAAAATGGCAATAGCGCATGGCGGCTGGTAGGTCACCCATCCAAGCGCCGGCCACGCCCGACATTGCTTAACTTCGATGATCTCACGGGAACCGGTATATCCACTGCGGCAAGGGCTTTGCCTCTGTGTAAAGTTTGGCAATGCTTGAATCAACAATTTTTTGAACCGCAGATTTTATTGGTTTCTTCCATTTTTAGATTGCTTAAAGCTTGTTGACCAAACCCTTCCTGGTCATTCAATTTCTGCACAAAAAAATTTGGCAGTAGTTGTATCGGTAGTTGTGACGATGCCTTGCACTCTGCATGGATCGCAGTACTTTCTTTAAACTATTTTAGCATTTTGCTGGTTATGCAGTTGCTGTGGCAAGACGAGGTCAGATATCTGTTGCATAGAGGATCATTGCAGTATGGTTGTTAGAAGACGTTAGAGAATGTTTTCAAACACCTGTCAGATAGCAGAGGATTTACTTTTTCATAATTTGTAGGAGGATTAATTAATTTGTTCTCAATCAGAATTCTGTTATTGTGAGAGATAGAACTTTCTAACATTTCTGTACCTCTTTCACTTACAACAAACAATAATTTCAAAGAATTATTGAAGTTCATAATAAAACATAAAAATTTTTATACTTGCAGTCAACATTTATATTAAATTATTTTCAAAATAATAAAACGTTCATTAAATGTGTATGCAAGTATAACAATGTATGAGGTACTGATGCTGTGTACATTTCCTAAGTAAATATGTTGAAAACTATGTTCTGACAAATATTTACATAATGCAAAAGATATAAAAGACGTTGTAAATCAATAACTAAATGGATAACGGATACGTTGCTTTCAGGGATAAAGCTATAGAGCAGAGTTATCGTCTGAGGCATCATTTGTTGAAATCATATGTAACTATTAAATGTTGTTAATTCAGAGGTGCATTGTGTAAATGCTTAATCACTGTGAAATGTTGACTTCTGTAGTATTAAAGAACTGAGATAGTGTTGTGACGCTGGATGTGCCTCACTATTATGACTCGCAAATAGGATCAGATTTGCATTAATATTAAATGTGAGTTATTGTCGAATCTCAAAGAGGTGTACTTGGCCATCTTTAAGAGTATGTGACAGTCACCATTTTCCGAAGCATATTCTGAACAAAGGCAATGCATGCATTTATCATCAAAATTCCCAGCTCTGAGATTTACCCACATCTGGCGACGCGCTCATTGTCTCTACCCCTAGAAAACCGGAAACCGCCAATCAGCCAGGCTGGCAGTGGTGCGACCGGTTCCCTAGGACGGCTAGCGTTCAGGTGTACAACAGATTTCAGTTACGAACTATTTTATATTCTGGGCAACCGCAGCTTTTGAAAGGCATGTTCTAAGGAAGAACTCTGCTGTTAGTGGAGTTCTCTCTGAATCCACCTTCCCTCGTACCAGTTCTAGGCTGACCAGTAGCTCTCATATATCTACGTAACGTTACACGCCTCCACTTAATGTGGCACACTAGGTCACTAACTTGGTACATTTAGTGTGACATATTTACGTAGTATAACAAATAAATGCAGAACATAGTAAATAAAATGACCTACTTGCAAGTGAGAATAATAGTGAGAGTACTTTTGTGGTGACGCATGGAACAGCATGTACTACGTAGGATTAGTCCTACGCGTCATCAACATACATTTGCTAAACCGAAAACAAATTACAAGAAAATGCGTCATATTTATTATCTAAATAAACAGGTAAGTTTTATGTAACTTTCGAGACACCTCGATTTTTAAGTCGTCATTTCCTGGCCAGAGTTGCGGCGATCTCTAATTTCCCGATCTCGTATTCTGGCGTTGCAATTCGTGAGACTCCTGTCCCTCAAATTTCACTCCCGATTTTGTTTTTCGTTCTGAAAGTTCTCGTTTGCATTTAGCCTGTGAAATTGGTTATTACTGTACTAACTATTTTGGCAATTATTATAATTCCCATTCTGGGGTCCATTTCTATTTCTAATGCTCCCATAATTTTAGTTGAATTACAAAGCAAGCACTCATTAAATTTTCCAGTGAATGTGAGTTGCCCTCAAAATGTCTTTTGGCGAACTTAATCTTTGTCTCTTCCGACATTCCTCTCACGAAACCATATCTACACAAAGGAAGAAAATCAAATAAATCTTATTTTTCCTCATCTGCGAAACACTTTGTCCTTTCTGCGTAACTTGTGTCATACTGAGTCGCTGCTAAAGAATTTTAATCTGATCTCTTGTGATTAAACTGCTGTTCATGCTCCATAACTTCTTTATTTAACCTTTATTCAAAACGTTTTCTGTTTTTAACCACATACGTGTCAGAAATATAGGGAATGGCCCCAAATTTTGCATGTGGTTTCATTCGATATAGTATTGGTGAAGTTACACAGCATACCTGCCAATGCACATTGCCGCACGCATACACCAACTCTGTGTTCCACAACCGCTATCGATATCGCATTTGGATCATAAGAGTTATGCATCTTACATTTAGATTTCTGCAATTTATTTCACAAATTAATTGCAAAGAAGATCATGAAATAGTTGAAACTTTTGCGTTTTCAATTAATAAGCGGTTCACGTAGCCATATAGATACAGGAAAAATTACATACGTTTCATACGATATTGCTAAATTGAGATATATTATCACTACATGGGGATCTGTGAGTGAATACCACTGACAGCATAGAAGCTATTCAATACAAACTTTACATCCCACAAAGTTAATTATCAAACGCAAAAAATAAGTACTCTTGACAATGCAAAGATGAAACAGCGTACATTTAGGAGAAAACAACAAGTCATAAACAGCTTTTTTCCAGAATCTTAAACACACTCTCAATGTGGTTTCTCAGTTATTTTGTAATCACAATGTTTGTGAGGCCTGTACCTTCAGTTGGTCCTGCACTGTGCTTCACCAGCCATTGGCCACACAAGTATTGATTAATTCTTGTGACAGGAACCCAAAATGTTTTCACTGTTTTTATCTCAATAATATATTATTATAATTTTTGTTACTTGTTTAACAAACCTTCTGCGACATGTTCCGTAGTACTCGTATTATCGGTTCCATGGACCCCTATGTACTACATTGAGCTTCGTGCATTATATACATAGGTTTCTGGATGTGTTTTGCGCAGCGTATGGCATTAGTTCATTGTTGTACTAGTCTACAAGATGCAGTAGAGATACAGCACAGATAATATCCGTTGTATATAGTTATAGGTCTAACAAGAAAGGCTTTCAGTTTGACGGCATACTTCTGTCACTAAATTCGCATCAGCACTAAGATTTTCATGGCATAAGCGCTGTGTATTCTGAAAGGTAGATTAAGCTTTGAAACTTATAATTATTTTACCTTATCTTTGAATTCAAATTATAACAGGAATCAATGGCGTTTTTATATAATCACGATTCAACACGGTAAAGTTCACACGAAAATCTTTCACATTCTCTCGGTTTCGTTAGAGTTGGTAAAAGTGATTGATGCCTGGGGTTTACTATTCACTGAAAAAAAGGGTCATTTTATTTCATATTTGAATGTAGATTTTTTGCAGATGATTTTAGACCGCGAGAAGACTTTAATCTTCAGCGGAATGCTCCTGGTGGTAGGATACCGTTCAGCAGCAAACGTGACACGTAACGCTGACGGTTCACAGATCACACACCTGTCAGTGGAACTGATGAACGTCAGAAGTAGCCAGGTCGTCCACACATGCCACTGCAATACAGCAGACGCCGCTAACCGCAATGACAGCAGAGTCACCAGCGTTACCAGTCATAATCAAATCTGCTGCAGAAGGTTACACCTAGGGGAAGTTGCGTCGTTACGAGACATTTCCAGTCATCAATCCTACTCTCGAGTTACTGTTGCCAGCAGTAGTCACACAGACGTCAAAAGATTGTGACAAAACAATAAAAGAAGGGAGACAAATAAAAAAAACAGTTAAAAGAATCTGTGCTGGAAAAATCTGATCATGTTATTCATCCCGAAATGCTGTGCGTAGCAGTGCCTACTGTAAATAATATTCACTGGTCTGCCACATCGTGTGGATCCCTGTAACTATACTTCCGTTGATCGTAAAGTTTGTCTCTGCCCATTTGCTTTATAACGTAACATTATTGAATCGCTGCAGATATTTGGTGCTTTCAAAAATAGCTCTGAGCACTATGGGTCTTAACAGCTCAGGTCATCATTCCCCTAGAGCTTAGGACTACTTAAACCTAACTAACCTAAGGACATCACACACATCCATTCCCGGGGCAGGATTCGAACCTGCGACCGTTGCGGTCGCACGCTTCCAGACGGAAGCGTCTAGAACCGCTCGGCAACTCCGGCCGGCTATTTGTTGTTTTCTCTACATACGAATGAGAATTTGTGACAACTTGGTTGACTCGTTTGTAGATATATCGTAGCACTACCAGCTCCCAGCGTTAAGTTATAGTTATTGCCTCACTTAAGCCGTTTAATACAAATTTCTGGATTCGAAAACTATGGATAAACCAGTAAGCGAACGTGAAAACATCCCTGCTGTACTTTGTATTACAGAAATTTTTAGAGACACATTGCTCCTGCTACCACTGCATAACCCAAGATTACGCAAATTTTTGCCCAAGTTAGGAACATACTTGTCTCCACAGATAGTTTCCGGCAACCAAAATATTCTAGTCTATTCGATTTATCTTCCAGTCTTTATTGTCTGGGTGTCCTGATCCAAATGTCTTCGTTCGCCATGTAGTCGGCAGTTTGCGTGAACCAGTAAACGGCCTCGCTGTTTGGCTTGCTACTTCTCGATAAACTAGCACTCGCATAGTTTGACGAAACCTCCGGAGCTTCCGAAGGGCTCTCCCATGATTATGTTTGCCCTGCTACACACAGGGGTCTTCGCTGTTTGCTTTCTTCCTCTAAGTAATTGGAGCCTCTACCATATCAATTCGCCATGCAAGGTACTTTTGTTCGTTAGCTCTCCTATTTGGTATACTTCCTAGCTTAGTTCTTCTGAATGCCAGCATCCCTCAGTTGCTTTTTAGTTACAAAAGAGTACCTAATACCACTTTGTTCGAAATTACACCTGTTATTAGACACGGATCTCTGGCACAGTATGTGCGGGATCTATGTCTCCAAAACTTCTCTGAAAACGCCCGCCTCGTTTCTGGTTATTTTGAAGAAAGTCCCTGTTAAAAACCAGATTGGATCATTAATTATTTCGATCAAATAACCGTCATAGGAAAACATAAAATTAATTGCATCAGCTTGTTATGATACTTCATGATGTTTGGTCGATCGAAACAGTGAATAAATGTCGGTACTCATATCACGAGGAGCTCTTGGTGGTTCTTAAAGACGATTTTCTTCAAATGTAAGACATGTGTCAACAGCTCATTAGCATTGGAAACACTGTTCGTAATAATGTGACAAAAAGTCTTAATGGACCTACAGTCCGTCTGGTAGGAAGATATGTGACAGATCGAGCTTGATGCGAAAGCTACGAGCGTCTTTCACAGCTAGTTACGTAACGCGACTTTGTTTTACTTTCTGTATCAATGTCTCAGTTTTCCACAATTACGCCTCACGGATATTATCCCGGCATTCTTTCGCACTTCGTGACTGCAGGCTGCTAGCTATCGTCACTCACCGAACTGAGAGTGAGTACACACCCATGTGTCTACAAAGAAACATGTGGTTTCCCTTACTAAACACGTTTTGTGCTACACGTGCTAATAAATACGTATTATAATACGCATTTATCGATATTGCCGCCGGTACAGGGAGCTAATATCTGCTACAGGTTCAGTATATCAGTTCTACCTTTCAACACTCCCAACATTTACTAACGAACTGTCTGGAGGGTGCCAGTTTTAAATTGGTTTTTTTCCTCTTTTTTTCACATTTCTACACTGACACAACCCTCACTGCGGAAAGTGACCGAATGCTGCAATACCGACATTTTGTGTAATATTTACAGATATACTTTTTTAACTTCTAAACCAGTTTTCAATTTATCTGCCCATGCAGATACATTTTCTCGCCGAAAACAAGGCACCCTGACAATTGCATAACAGAACTTCTTCCAAATTTTCTTAGCCAGACAAGAATGGAAAATGGACAATGAGGTACCACATCGACCTGCGTTAGGTCTGCATTTGAATACAAAGCAAAAAAAAAAAACTATTTGCCTGAAAGTAATTACGGTACTTTATAAAAACCTAATCAGTGATTTGATGAAAACTTTCACAATACATTTTTCTCTGAATTATCGTAGCCAAATGGAGGGTTGGAAATGGGCCAATTTGGTATCAAATTGATCAGCAGCGGGAATAGTGTTGTAAAACACAAAAAAAAATACATAGCTTGAAAGCAAACGTTTTCTGTAAAAAAAATATCAAATATTTTGTGAAATGATTTGTTGACATGTAAAAAATAAGATAGTTTAAGTCATAAGTCATCTGCCTGGTTTGCTGTGGACCACGTCGTATTCTTCTCTTACGCTAGCCGCTTCATATCAGACTGGGTTTTGCACCCTGCATCCTCAATAATCCACCAAATTAAAATAAATATTATATTTCTATGAGTTTTAACATCCTTATATTGTACTGAGTACTTAAGTTATACAAGTAACAATACTTACAACAATGTACGGGTGGTAGCATTTTGGAAACGCACCTCCCAGGCAGACTATGACACGCTTGAATTATGCGAACTTGTAGGTACTAAACAACCAAAAACATACTCGAGCTATTCGTAATAGCTATAATTATTTGTCTGTATATGAAGTAAATACTGATTAATGTTACTGAATGCACTGTCCTTAGTCATCAACAGGGTTAACTAAATTACACCTCTAATACTCTGTACAACAGAGTAGAAGAGTCCTTCCTGTTAGCTACAGGAATTCCTGCTCTTTGGCTACCTCGCTCAGGAAGTCGGTGTGGATCGTAACGTATAAAGTGATTTCAAAACGACGAGAAGAGCTAAAGAAAACACCCACAATCGAGAGCAAACGAACAGGGAAACAGGCACTCTGCCGATGTGTGTCGTGTTTGCTGTAGGTTAAAGTCAACATGACACCATCAGCTTCGTCGGACCCTGTGCCAGGTGGCGAGAAAATGAAAGAAACATTGATGTGTCCGAATCTTTGCAACAGAGGAAAGGCGACTCTAGCGTTAAAAAGACAAAACTGTCACGTGTGACCATGGGTTAAGTGTACAGAGATTCTTCAAACGCTTTTTCCTGATAGAATTATGTTGACAGAAATTCTTGTACGCGGTTAGAATAAACACTGAATTTAGCAATAGTAGATCAAAAGAACCGATGGATAGTCTAGAACTACCAGAAAATTTGATTACCAGATTCCCATCTTGTTACTTAATTTGTGGAAGCGTGTTTGGAAACGGAAAATTTCCGATTTCCTTGCGGAACCATGTTATCCTGTCTTAAACTGCCAGATGACATTCTGTTGTGGCTTTCTCCACATAAATAATGGTAAGGTTACCAATGAAAGGTTTGTATTTGTAAGGCAGCATTATGTGATAATATGACGGTGTGGTTTATGGACCCTGTAATGTACTTACTGCTATCGTGCTCTAGCGTGCTCCTCAGAGCCAGCACATTTCCATAAACGTGTAGGCTCAGTGCATTTAACACCTTTGAAACCTCTGTTATTCACGACCTACTATTATTCACCTCTGATGGTTTCAGAAACACTACCGCTGCATCAAAACATGCCCCTCAATTAAACTTTGCAACTTTTCGCACTTTAAGTACACGATATCTGAATGTTTTCCTTCGCACTGAGTTTGCTTAGCGAGAATCAGATCGATTGCGAAACTATAGGTTCTTCACGTCCTGATATGCCTGCTGAAGACTGCAGAAAAACACAGTGTAAGAATTTTACATGGGAAGACCCAGTGCCACTTGTTATATGTGCAAATTTAGAATGTATCCTCGTTCATTGTTGAAGGCTGCGAGAGCACTGCTGTCTCCTATATTACTGCGACATTTAATATTTGCTGCAACGTACGAAGTGGTGTGTGCTTATGACACCGGTTGGAATCCTTTCAAATCATATAACTCTTAGAAAAGATACAAAACTGTTGCACTTTGTCGTAAGATCTTAGAACATACCCTGATTCCAATATGATGAAGGTGATGAACAGAATGTCCACCTCCAAGTCAAACGCCGTAGACTGGGAATACATCAATCATTTGAAACACAGCCCGCGGTTTTCTCAGATGTCTTAAAAGCCGTGGATGAAGGCAGTTATGAAGATGAAACATATCTTGGCTCCAGAAAAGCATTTCACTCAGTGAAACACAACTATAATCGTGTGGTCTATCAAACGAAATATGTGACTGGACTCAGGACCTTTTGGTAGGGAGGACGTAGTATGTTCTCTTGGATGGAACCCTCCAACGAGCGAGCCTTTACTAAACCTCTTGTGTGTTAATGACCTTGCGAACAACGTTGGTAATTGTCACATATTTTCGCAAGAGGTGCAGTTATCTGTAACTAAGTACTGTGTGATATGAACTGCTCAAATTTTCAGTAGGATATTAATAAAATTTTAGAATGATGGGAAGTTCGTCAACTTGCTTTGATGGGACCTATATGTTGTGAGGGCCCAAAAATTGAATTCTTTTTATTTAATATTAAATATAAAGTCTTTGGGTAGTACGTTATCACTTTTGTGTTGAAATGCCTTTCTAAAGCCGATGCGGTGTGGGAATGGCCAGCTGTCAACTACTGTCAAGCACAAGGCCTTGCCTACAATGTCTGGTTATTTAATTTTGGCGGAACTATGTCCACAGAAACTCGTTTTTGTAATATCCTTGACGAACATATCGACCGTACCAAGAACAGGGAATTAGAAAGGGGGGTAGGACGTCAAACGGGCAGACTTGGAGCAGGAGAGGCACCACAGGACATTTTAATATCCACTGTTTGTACTTTTACAAGTAAATTCACAAATCTTTGTCATAATGACCAGGAATGATTCAGGATTCATACTTGTAGCAGCGGAAGTTCAAAAACATAACAAAATAAATCTTTTTACATGTGAAATTTCATAATTTTTCATTTACTATTGGCTGCATTTGTTGCTGTAGGTAAACTTTTCTTCATAAGTAAGAGAGACTGTTCCATGAATTTTGCATAGCATACAAACCATACGTACAGGTGTCCGAAACTCTAGAATCTACTTAATTTATGAAAAAATGAATGAGCTGTTATTTTTTAAACTTTATGTTCAGTAAAAAAATCAAATTTTGTAGTTAATTATCTCAGATTTTACCACAGTTTTTAATAAATTTGGAAAATTCTAGAGTTTCATACACCTGTAAGTATGGTTTGTATGCTGTGCAAAATTCATCAAACAATCTCTCTTACTTGTGAAGAAAAATGTACCTATAGCAAGAAATGCAGACAACAGTAAGCAAAAAAATGATGAAATTTCACATCTAAACAAATTATTTTGTTCTCTTTTTGCACTTCCACTGCTATGTGTGTGAATCCTGAATCCATCCTGCTCACGCTGACAAAGTTTTATGAATTTATTTCTAAAAGTATAGACAGTAGAAAATAAAATGTTCTGTGGTGCCTCCCCTGCTCCAAGTCGGCCCGTTTGACGTCCTACCCCCCTTAATTCGATCTTCCTGTCGATAGAAGTAGATTACACGAGTTTGCTTATGTTTTTCATTTGCATTTATGTTGTAAACCTGCATGTTTTAACCATTTTGCATCGTAAAATACAAAAAAAGATTAGAGTAATTGCACTCGTGAATTTTACGGCAATCAGTACAAGCACGTTTTTGGAAATCGTAATAAAAAAGAAACTGTTACACAGCAGCGAAGTGAGGTTGGGCCTAACAGTTTGCCACACAGTGCTTCAGAATGAAAGTTGAAATCTTACCGAAAATGAACAAGAAAATGATGTAAATAGTGAAAACGACGGTTATATTTTCGTTAGTAAGTACAAGCCTTCAGAATTGCTCTTGTATGTTGAAAAATGTAAATGACGTAGTAGTGAAAAATTCCTTACGTTAACATGAGGACGAAAGTAAAAGAACAGGCCTATCCAGCAAACCTTTACTATAATATAAATAAATATACAACCGTACGTCCTGTAACAAGCACAAAATATAGAGAAGTGAATATTCGCCTTGTTTATGCCATGAGGTGTATCCCATGAGGTGCATTGGCAACCAGAGAAAACCAAGACAGATATTCTGTGCTGTGATAATTTCTCAACAACACTTGTGATATTTGAGGGATAGAATAAGCGACTGTGTAATGCTCTAAAGGAAGTTAATGGAGCGTTTATGCAGAAGGGAGCGAAAGTATTTTTAGATATATGATAGTCTACTGATATTGTTGCTGCATTGGACGGTTCCTGGCAGAAAGGAGGCCATACATCTCCGAACGGAGTTGTCACAGTTACTTCTGTAGATAAGGGCATGGCGCTGGACTATCAATGTCTGGCAAAACACTGCCAATAAGATAAATGAATACAAATGTGACAAAAACTGTCTTGGTATGGAAAGCAAGGAGGCAGTCTGTTATTAGTAGAAAAGTAGCCAGACGTGGTGTACACTGTCTAAAGGCTTAAGTACTGTTCTGACTGATAAACCACGTGGTGAAAGTGAAAAAAACTGAATGTGCAGGACATGTTCAGAAGAGATGGGACAAGCGCTTAGGAAACTCTGCAAGAACATATTATTAAAAAAAAAAAAATTGTCTGATGGCAAAGCAATTGGTGGACAAGGGAGACTCACCAAATGAGAAATAGAAAATCTCACAAAAAATTACGATCTGTCCATCAGGAGAAACGGCGGAAATATCAGTGATAAAGAATTTCAAAAGTTTGTGAATTCCTAAGAGACCAAACTGTGTAGGCTTACGCACTACATAAACTAACTTATGCTAAGAATGACACACACACCCATACTCGAGGGAGGACTCGAATCTCCAGCGGGAGGGGCCTCGCAGTCCAAGACATGACGCCTCAAACCATGTGTCCACTCCGTGCGGCGAGAAAAGCAATTTAGGCATCGATGTTTCACTGAATATCCACTGATGAGGATCAACAGCATACCCTCCTCCCAAAAGGAAACATATATCTGTACAGATATAATAGACGCGAAGAAAATGGACAAAAACGTACACATGCCCAAACTATACCAGAAACTATTATGGTAAGCCAGGATACGCAGATCTTTCAAAATAAACATTCTGGAAAAACATTTGCATGCCAGAACACAAAATTCGAACGAAAACTTTATTAGTTATATGGGGAACACTCGCCAAAAACTATTTTTGTAAGCACATCAACTTTTCTGATTGGTGTGATGGACTCCATAATATTTTATTGATGATGGAGTGAAAGGCATATTACAAACGGTGAGCAGGTTAGGCATCAAAGTTGGGGACAAGATGAAAAGTGGGCTGCTGCGAGTGGACAGACAGTGCGTTGCTGAAGCTGAAAAAGGAACCGAAAGCTTGACAACGGAGATCAGCATAGAAAGGAGAAGAAAGAAAACTAAAGAAGATGAAAAGAACACTCAGAATCGGCAGGATTACAGGCTGTAACATTTTGACATGTTATCATTGAGAAGAAAATGAAATGCAACGCCTTAGTTTTAGTTTCCCCGTAGTCATCTTTCTGTATACTTAGATATAATTATCTCATCCATGACTAAAGCTACCAAAAGAAAGTTTTGCATAAACAACACCATAGTACTTATCTACACTGTGGGCCATGTTATTCAACAATATACTAATTATTTGAAGTTGGAGCATTTCACATGTTCTTAAATTATTAGCAGAGATAATTGATTTCTAAATAACACTTTTTTAAAGAATACGCAAAACAACAAATTGGTAAATATGCCTTGTTCGTTGTTTCTATAAGTTAATAATTAAAAGAATAATATATGTTTCGACCTTTTACATTGAGTACTGCGGAAGTACCGTTTACATAAAATAAAAATCGTAAGTAATTCACTACGTACGATGAAAATCAATATTCACATCAGTATGTAGTATACAGTTTATAATTTTTTTTTCACAGAGAGATCAAAATATACTTATTACTTGGTTTTAGTTTTATTCCATTTTCTGTTAAAGTTTTTGAGTTACTAAATATCGAAGTACTAGTGAAAACTACTGGCCATGACGTTAAGTCCAGTTACATGTTCAGGAACGTAACATTTTGCGCTTCTCATCACGAAACTATGTAGTGTCCTACGACTCTAATTTAAACGGGTGGTAATTGGAATCGATCAGTTCATGCAAATATCTGGCTGCTGCGTTATCTAGTGATATGAAATTGAACGATCAAAGAGACTCAGTGGTAGAAACAAGAAATAGCAGACATTTTCTCACAGGTAGAATACCAGATAAATGCAATCAGTTTGCAAAAGAGATTACTTATACCTCCTGTGGCTGGTGCTAGCGTCCTGCTGGGGCGTGTGTATCCCATACAAAACACGACTAAGAGGGGATACTGAACATGCACCTATAAGGCAGTATGAAAAGTCCCAGTTTTGACGTAAGAAATATTACGAAATTCAGGAATTCGAACCTGAATTTCCCACTTAAATGCTTCGTCTATCCAAACAAGTCCCCGGTCCGACGTAAATCTCCATATGCCGCACACTGCAGTGTAGTGTCCCCCGCCCATTATTCCTCTTTGCTCACAGCCCTACTGCTTTCCCAAAATAAGTGGAACATTATTGTGCATTTGCACTGAAAGATCTATATGTGGTCAGGAACATACGTAATATATGCATTGTGTCTGCTCTTCCGGACCACGCCTGTGTAAGTCCAAATTTATTTTTCTTGTGGGAGAGCGTCATGGACTTGCTCGTAAAACTGTCCTGGCAGGCTCGTGAAAATAGACGAAAACTAATTCGCGAATGTCTACTTAACCAGGTTTGAGGAATACATGAATTTACTACAACCCCTATGTATCGCTATGATGGGGATGGCAACTAATTACAGCGAATAATTATATCCAGCACAGATGCAGTTAACAATTGTTCTTGCTGTGTCAACACAAGAGTGGAACGGGAAGAAACTTTAATAACTGGTACATGAGAAAATTTATATAAGAAACAAGTAGAATCCTCGCTTAATCACACATCAGACGGTGCATATATGTACAACATTTAATTTAATTGCAAATAAACCTCAACATTGGCTGTATGTCTAAAATGAATGACAATTTAATCTAACTAAAATTCGAATTCGTACCCAGTTGGCAGCATCAGTTCAATTACTCTATACGAACACACCTCGCAGATTTCAAGCCCCACTTTGTCTGCCATTTTCATTTCAGTAATTTTGCTCCCTTTAGGACGTGCGAACGTTACCTGCTAAGAGAGGCAACAGATCAGCCGATGTGTCATCCTTTCTTATGCGGCGTAACCAACTCTCGTCCTGTGCAGTCCAGCAACAAGGAACACTGCGGTTTCTTATTTGCTCGTGGTCACATTGTCGACGAGAAACTGGAACCTACTTTTACTCATTTATTTCAGGCTTTTGTCCGTTCTTGTCCTGCACTATCTCAGTCACGCCATGGTGGAAGACTAGTGCGCATCTTCTGTAGCACATGGCCCCAGAAGCGTTTCAGTTTCACACCCTTTTCGTTCCGATTAAAATTATTGGAGTGTGATGCCTTCACAAAGCCCTCATAGTATTCGCTCGTGGCTTCCAGTATATTAGTATCATCAAATCGAATCAGGTGGCCTCCGGGCTACAAAATGTGTTCTGTAATAACCAGATCTCATTTGATAAGGTTGAGCTGCTGTAAACCACAGGCTGATATTGTGCAATGCTACACAGAGAGACGATACTACTATACATAGAGAAAGTCAGTTTCGTGTTACAACATATTAAGCTTTTCACATCTGTGTAACACATTTCGTTGTCTTTTGCCTACGTGTTACAAGATATTAAGATGTTCATGTTTGTGTAACATAATTTGTTGTCTATTGACATATATTTCTTAAAACATACCCATAATGTAAATCAGTAATATCTAAATTACCCATTCCTAAATATTAAGATTTGTCAAAAACTGTATTAAGTATACTTAATGAGACAGCAACAAAATTCTCCTTAAATACACTTGTAATTCGATCTTGTAATCAAACCGGCAGCTCCATATCGACATACACATCTTGTTACTTCCTTGATATCACTAATTCTTCTCACATTTTGCATAGTTAGCCGTAAACATACTCATAAAATTGACATAGTTACTTTCAAATTCGTTACTATATTCACATGTTTCCCAGCATTAATATAGATATACGATTTCATGCAGAGGGGCTTGATGGAATGTGTGGATTTGGTTTAGAATAAGATTATTGTTCATAAGATGCTTCCAAATTGTATAGTTAATCACAGAATGTATTATGGTGTAATGGAAAATTAGTTTCTTTAAGACCCCTGGGTTATTGATGATCCGTATTGGAATTATTTTCTGTGGGCCTAGTGATGGATTGAAGTTCGTGCATTTTTTAGGATTCTCAAGATCTCCTTGAGACTGAGGGTTGTGAAAATTTCAAGACATCGGTCAATAGCAAGACAACAGTATTAGAAGTTAGAATAATATTCTAATGTCTCGCATTTAAATAAAAGACAACTGACACGTTCTCAGGCCTTCAAATCCTTTTATTGTTACTTGGCTGACCAGCAAGCTTCTGAACGCTTCATTTGATGGTAACTATTTGTCAAACAACACTAATTCGTCACTTACATACTCACATTGTCACATGGAAACATGCCTTTCTTATTTAGCAAATTACACTATTCGCTGCAAAGGAAATACTTTCGTGTTATTTTGAACTAGTCATGTTATGTATACAAAAACGTTTTTCCAGAGAACAAACCAGAAAGTTAAGGGAATCTATAAAGTGAAATTTTAGGTTACAATCATGATATGATGGGACGCATTTAGTAATTTCACACTTATCCATGTTCGTCGCAATAACAGAAAGAGTTCCTGGATTTATATTCACTTTCTTACACCAGTTTACATAAGCTCAAAATTATGAAGTGAGCCTCGTAATCTGTCAGATTGTGGAAAACTAGTACTGTAAAAGTGGGTCTACGACTTTAAGTTACTACTAGGATGATCACATCCATATTATCTACAATTAAAACTACAATTATCGTTATGTTTCACATAGCTTGAAGCGCATCCAGCAGTTGAGACGGACTTCTGCCTTTCAAAACGCTTTTTCCTCATTGCGGTTAGTAATCTTACTCTGGTTTTGCAACAACAAATTTTTCATGTACTCAGTAATCACATATCAATATTTGCTAAACCACTCCATACAGTCAGCACCTCTGTACAGCTGCAACTATAAATTTTCCTTACAGTATGTGTAGTATACTATATGGTTTATGCAGATGAATTTCGTCAGTAGCAGGAATTTCGTCAGTAGCGCTCACATGTAACAAACATTCAGTATCTATAAATATGACAAACAGTACTTTTATTTAACTGCTATACTTTCGAATTTTGTACACAGTTCCTTTGAATTAGGCATGACACGGTTGACTAATTTTAATTGTGAATAATCAGCTGAATTTGCGGCCAGCTTCACACAAGACAGAAAATATCACAGGCAGTGCACACATAGAAGGAGTATAGGTACTACGTATTAAGGTCTATGTGTTTTATGTAAGAAAAATGGTTAACTTCTCTGTTTTGGTCGGAACCATTAATAGCTTCACATATTTCTCATTACTGTGATGTTTCAGGAGGTACAATAAAACCTTTTAAAACTCTTCTCTTTCTATTCTTTTTTCCCAACCACCGATGCGCAGTACAATGACTAACTTATACATGACGGATATGTCTTCATAGTTTTTTTTCCAAATATTTGCCAACGCCCCACACTGATAGAAAACGAAGTCTTTGCAAGTTTAATGCATCTGTATAAAAAACATAATGAGACGCATGGTTCGCCTAGTCATTTGAAACGTGCAAAGGACTAACCAGTAAAATGAATAATTTTCTTTGGCCAAGTGTATATTTATCACAACACGTTTGTTCGCAATCAGTTTTGCTACTTTTTTGTGTTCCCACATAAGATTCTTTGTTTGTATACACAGTACTGCATTGTTACAAAATTTCTCTTAATGGGCATTGGAATCGCAAAATGGAAGATTTTACAGTTTTCTTAGAAGAAGGACTCTAACATTGGTTGAATAGCATTCACTGATGTAATCAGACGGTGACTGATGTATGTTCTTCGTCTATATGTACTGTACCACTTCGCTGGAGATGTTGCGGACATGTTAATCGCTTCCCAGAAACTGCTCCATATTGATTAATCAGCTGTTCTGCTCTATCGAAAGAGATCTGTCTACAACGTGTAGCCAGCACAGTGTTCGGTCTGTAATAAAAAATAACTGAGTCAAGTATTCAACGAACACCTTGAATGGGTGTTGAAAACAATGGCGACAAAACGAGGATGAGGAAAATGGGGTAACTTTTGACCGGTGATCACAAACAACCAGGGTCCTGGGGTCGCGTCTTGCCGCTGCTTAAAATTTGGATGAATATCATCAACAACATAAGATAACACTCTTGATCGCCAACAACATTGTCAAAGAGGGTGGAGGAGTGGACAGAGAATGAGGGCATGATTCGGATGGAAAACTGTCCCTGACAGGCTGAAGAATCAGCAGTAGCGTGAGGATGCAGAAGACAATGGAAACTAGTGCATTAAAGACAAATTATGTGTAGCCACACAGCATGTGGCATTTAATTAAAAAAATCTCTCAATAGCCGAAAGACTCCGAATGTGTCCCCAGCTCTGATCTCCGGGAGTGAACTGCCAAAGGGAAGGTGGCCAAGAAAATAAGATGGGATGAGCAACGACATGGTACCATTTTAAGAACTGGAGTGTGGAATGTCAGACGCTTGATCTTACCAGCGAGGTTAGAAAATCTAAAAAGGGAAATGGAAAGGCTCAGTTTAGGTATAGTGGGGGTCGATGAACTGAAGTGGAACTATGTCAAGGTTTCTAGTGAGATGAAAATAAGGTATTATCAACAGCAGCAGAAAGCGGTAGAACGGGAGTAGGAGTCGTTACGAATAGGAAGGCAGGACAAGAGTCAGTTACTGTCAACAGTTCACTGACAAGGTCGGCCTTATCAGAATCGACAGCAAACCAACGCCAACAAATAGGTCAGGTAGCCGGACGGTAGTGTTGGGCGTTCATGTCCTGTTCAGGTGGGGTTTGGTTTTTTGCAAACGCCACTGTCGCAAGCAGAAGATGTAGAGAAAGACCTATGCCTTTCGCAGGGCAGTGCTCTACGAACTGATCTACTTTTTTTTAAGAGGCTGCGCCATCCTTTTTTTGTCATGGCTGACGCTCTATCCATCTTTTTTCATTTTTATTTTTTTCGTTTTTTGTTCTTTTTTCTTTTGTTTTTTAACCCTCTTCTTTTTTTAAAAAAGAAAAAAAAAAACAAATACTCCATTTATACTGGTTTCTCCTTCCAGTAAACACAAATTAGTCTCCTTCATCAAGAAGCAATGTTGTGGAACAAAAAAACGTTTCTCAAAGCCAAAATCAAATTTCATTTTCCTTTAAGAAGGAATTATGAGGAATAATTTTTTTTTATTTTATAGAAAGTGGTCGTGCGACTTGTGGTTAAAGACCAGTTCTTACAGGAGCGCCTGTACTGTCTCCGCCTACAGTAGGCCAGCTCGTCCAAACGTGTGCTCTCATTGTGTAGGCGTGAGTTCTGGGTAGCAGATCTATTCAGTTCGGTTCGGTATATACTGTTTTCAGCTTCTCAGGGCTTGTACGTTCCAGCTACGAGGTGGGTCATCGAAGGTGCTCCGTAAGAAATTGGAAAAAATATTGCTTATAGTGTGGGTTACGGATCAGGATGCAGTGTCGTTCGTTGAGATAAGTCCAATACCCTAGCGTAGACTTGTCGCCAGGAGTAAAAAGATAGCGGTTCGTGTGGCCAAAGATCCAATTCACAGAGTGCGTTCTGGCGGAGGGGTATAATGTCTTATCGGGGTACAAAAGCATGTGGACGTCGATTTGAGCTGGTGCCTGTCGAGTAAGAAACGTCAAAAATCGCCGCGACATCGAACTCTGTGCAACAGTGGAACCGGTGGACATCCGTGTCATCCACTCCACAGTGGGTGCAGAGGGATGAATCGGCGAGATGGATGCGGTGTAGACGATCTCGCTAACTTGTTTGCCATTCAAGGTGATGTACCACGCTGATTGAATGTCTGATTCGATAAAACGCGCATGGATCGCCTTCCATATGTGTCGCCAAACGTATTGTAGATACTTACCTTCGATGGGGTTGGACGGGCGACACTGTCGTAACAATTCTGAGACTGTTTTCGTGAGGTACAAACGTGTAAGTGGTAAGGACCGGTAGACATAGCTGAACTCCAAGAAAAATCGTTGGATGTATTAAAAGGGGGTTGGAATGGTCGATACCAGTACTGGGGCGGACAAGGAGGCCGGCGCAAAGTTGTGAAGCAGGAGGCTAGTAAGGCTCTGCGGGCAACGAGTACAAAGTTTTATTAGGGAGCTTGACAGGAGTCGGCATGTGGATGAGTCCCAGCCTGCCACTATCTCGTGGCAGTGCAAGGGATTCATACCGTACTTTGAATAACATCCCAACATCCCCGAGCGGACGAAGGAGCCGAAAGCCATCAACAGTTGTCCCGCCAGGAGATTTGGGACTGGTAGTACTTGAGCCACGTGTGGTATACGAGAAGCATGATACATGTTCACGTATTGCGCGCGTTGAATAACGCCGAGAGCTCGTAGCCGGTGATCTGCGAGATTTGCTCTCATTGTCTGTAGCAAGCGTCTACCATTGATAGTCGCTGAGCGGCGCTGATCTGCTGCGAAATCAAGTCCAAGACATCGTATGGTGGCGGTTACACTGAGAGGGGCAACACATCTCTCCGGCAAGCCCTCACCAATGAGCAGGACCTTGTAATTTGACACGTTGAGGCAGCTTCCCGATGCTTCGCCGTAAGTCGGCACCCATGTTAGTGCTGCTCGTACATCATCTTCACTGCGCAGATATGTCGTCTGCGTAGGCTGTACAACAAAAACGGTGGCCGTGCACAGCCATACCTTCCAAACGTAGGCGCATGCCCTGGAGCAGGGGTTCCAAGGCGAAAGCATACAAAATCGTGGAAAGGGGGCAGCCTTGTCGTACAGATCGTGCTATGACCAGGGGCTGTGTGAGGCGACCATTGTACATGATTGTAGAGGTTGCACTACTCAACAGGCACATAACCACTGTGACAAAACCGCAAGGAAATCCCATATGCTCAAGAACTGTCCGTAAATAGAAGTGGGGAACACGGTCTAAAGCCTGGTTAAAGTCCAATGGAGCCAAGGCGCCTGGGAGACGTTGATTATGCGCCAAATCTATCGTGTCTCTGTAACGGCAAAGGGCCGTACGGATGTTGTTGCTGCCTCCTAGAAAAGTCTGATCACAGGATGTGACCTTTTTGAGTCGCAATGCCAATAGCCGTGTGAATATTTTCGTGTCGCTGTTGAGCAAAGTAATTGGTCGATAGTGCTGGACCCTCGATAACCCGCCTGGTTTATGCACGGGGATAATAATGCCATCTAGAAAGGCGCTCGGGACCACTGTCATCGATGACATCAGCTCTTGTGCGATTACCGTTCACGTAGAAGCCAATAAATAGTGAACACTTTTATAAAATTCGATGAGTATACCGTCAGGTCCAGGAGATCTGTTATCGGAACCCGCCTTGATAACACCTACTATTTCATCTGTGGTTACGTTGTCTTGGAGGTCATGCTCTGCATCCTCCGGAAGAGTGTTCGTAGTAAGCTGAGCGACTTCTGTGATCAGTGCTTCAGAATGTGGTACAGGTGCATATAGCCCGGCAAAATGAGCATGGAGAGCACGACCGATGCTTTGTTGGGTGTCGTGTCGGCGCCCTTCCACGTCAGTGAGGACTTGGGTCAGAGCTCGTCGTCGTCGTCGTCGTTGCTGAAGGAGGTGGTAAATCGACGGACTTTCTTGAGGGATACGATCAGAAGCACGAGAACGGACTACAGTGCCTTCCAAGTAACGCCGCATGATAACGGAGATCTGCGCCTTTGTGCGATGGACCATCGACTGCCGGGCTGGCGAGAAAGGTATCGTCGTACAGTCACGTAGTATGGTGTAGTAGAAGTGCAGGGTATTAGTTTGCCAAGCGTTAAATACCTACCCATAACTAATCAGTGTCTTCCTGAGGGTCGCCTTTGCACAGTAGAGCCACCATGATAAGGTAGAGTCATAGGCTTCTCGACGATGGCGGCAGCGTGCCCACGCTTCTTCGACCATATGGTGACAGTCTGAGGAGGTCAGGTAAGCGACATTGAGTTTCCGCAGACCACGACTATGCCACACTTGCTGTCGCTCGAGGGTGACGTCACAGAGGTACGCATCATGGTCTGAAAAGGCCAAGGGCCAGACTTCCGCATGACGTGTGCCATCAGCAAAGGAGCGGGTAACGTAGGTGCGATGTATGGGGCATAAAGAGTGAGAGTGTAGAATGTATAGCCCGGTTCAATTCCGTCGAGCATCTTCCAAATGTCAACACGTCGTAGACGGTCGATGACCACTGAGAAAGGTGCACAAGGTGAATGTCGCGGGAGTTGGTCCGCGGGCTCTTGTGTCGAGTTAAAATCCCCACCGAGTACCAAATCGTCTTGCGGACCTGTGAAGAGGGGTGTGACACTATCGGCATAAAAAGTTGGTCGGTCATGACGGCGGCCAGTTCCGGACGGAGCGTAGACATTAACAATACGCATGCCGAACAGTGTGAGGGCCATACCTGGCGCACTGGGGAGGTAGATGACGTCCTCTGCAGGGAGTCCGTCGCGTAGCAGGATGGTGACGCCACTGCCGGTGTCGGATGCGGGGGAAACATGGGCGTTGTATCCGGTGGGAACTAGGAAGTCAGCCACAAACACCTCTTGTAAGAGTGCTACATCACCACCCGCGGAGTAAATAGTGTCTCGCAACATGGCCAGTTAGTGGGGGGCACGAATGGGGGCAAGATTCATCTTGGCGATACGATATTGCTGTGTACGGCCATCCTCAGTATTTGACGAACGTGCGGTAGAAGTAGCCGGCAGGTGGAGACCCGCCGGTGGTGTTGGGTTGGTGATAATTACTGGCGGGGTGCCAGCCCCCGTGTCGCCGTGTTGGACTCCTGTGCAGACACGCTGGCAGTCTGCTCCACTTCTTCTTCAACGTCATCGGCCCAACGGCCCAGGAAGCTGACGACGTGGACATGTGACGATCACGTACTTCCGGAAGGGGTGTTGTGGATTCCGCATCGTGAGTGGCAGTGGGACCGCCTTTATCATTCGTTGACAACGGCGAGGACACGTCCTGGCCACATCCTGCGCACGTTTGGGGCTGTCCATCGTACATGACAATGGCCCTCACACCGCCAATCAGCAGGTACGATGGGACATGTTAGGTCAGCTCAAATTTTATTTCCCGGGCGCCATTTAATACGGAGTATGTGTTAAATGTTTGCCACTTTTCCGCGACGTGACCCAAGACGGTGCCATATGGTTGGAAAGCGGCAATTACCACATCCTAGGGAACCTCGAACGGGACCTCAAACACCCGCCATGTCCGGAGAACTAATCCAGCACGGGCGACTGTCACAGCACCCATGTGTCCATCAGAGTGTTCAAATTTTAGTCTGGTGGCATGACGGTGAATTATGTCGGTGCAAATTTCCTCCGTCGACGTCTCGATGTAGACAACACTTCCAGTGATGAAAAAGTGTATGCCGATTAGGTCCTGGGGGTTCAAACGCAGATCCACTCGGATGAACTGTTCGACTTCGAAAGCTCTGGGTCGTGGGCGTTCGGCCTGAAACGTTACTTTGATCGTTGCACGGCGGTACGAGTGCGCCATGGAATATGTTAGTACAGGACTGGATAGACACAAACACCGCGACGCGGAAGTAAACACCACCGAGAGCGGAGCGTCGTACGGCGCGCGGAGCAGCTCCGCACGCTAACACGACTGAGAGCCGACTGAATCAAGCACAACTGACGCCCCGTCTTCGCAGCTTTACTTCCGCCAGCACCTCGCCCCCTACCCTCCAAACTTTACAGATGCTCTCGTGCGAACCTTGCAAAACTAGCACACCTGAAAGAAAGGATGTTGTGGAGGTATGGCTTGGCCACAGCCTGGGGGGTGTTTCCAGAATGAGATTTTCACTCTGCAGCGGAGTGTGCGCTGATGCGAAACATCCTGGCAGATTACAACTGTGTGCCGGACCGAGACTCGAACTCGGGACCTCTACCTTTCGCGGGCAAGTGCTCCACCAACTGAGCTACTCAAGCACGACTCACGCCCCGTCCTCACAGCTTTACTTCCGCCAGTACCTCGCCTCCTACCTTCCAAACTTTACAGAAGCTCTCCTGCGAACCTTGCAGAACTAGCACTCCTGAAAGAAATGCCCGGCACACAGTTTTAATCCGCCAGGAAGTTTCATATCAGCGCACACTCATCTGCAGAGTGAAAGTTTCAGGAAACATCCCCGAGGCCGTGGCTAAGCCATGTCTCTACAACATCCTTTCTTTCAGGCGTGCTAGTTCTGCAAGGGTCGCAGGAGAGCTTCTGTAAAGTTTTGGAAGGCAGGAGGCGAGGTACTGGCGGAAGCCGTGAGGACGGGACGTGAGTCGTGCTTGAGTAGCCCAGCCGGCACGGTAGCTCAGCGTGTTCGGTCAGAGGGTTAGCTGCCCTCTGTAATAAAAAAACTACAAGGCCGAGACGATGGACAGTTCTAGTAGTCAATGAGCTATTAAGGCAGCACAGTAAATGCAGAGAGAGGTCTGTTGAGCAGACCACGAGAGCAAGATGACACAGCTTTTCAGGGAGAGAGTGAAGAGACAGTTATGAGAAAAAAGTTTGCCTTCTGAAGGCTGGTCAATGGAATAATCCTTGCGGGCCTGTGCCATTGACCATTCAACTACACACAGTATTTTCCTTATCTGACCTCAGATCCCAAACACTGTTATGACACCACCTTTGGGATACAGTTACTGCGGCAGTTGCCTCCAACATTGGAGACACGGGAATGCTGCTGCGCCACAATAAGTGCTATCCGAGAGGACGGGGAGGGGGGGCGTTGAGGGGGAGGGGGGGCATTTTGGGCAGTGGTCAGCCACTGAGGCAACTAATCCAGGCTGGCATTAAAACTGTGTATCCCGAAATACGAATGCCACCCTCTTTGAATTTGCTGCCTTACTGCCACTGAGATGTTCGACTCATCACACTCCCATCACACTTTGCATACGTGCTGTTATGCGTGAACGGTTTGTTTGCAGCGGTGAAAAGGTACATTCGCTGTCCTACTTTCCAGGTACTCATATGCGTCTACAGACAAATTGGCCAGAGTTTCATAAAATATGCACCAATTATATGGTAATAAACATCCACGATTTAATGTTTTATTTATTCTTCTTTTGCAGCTGCAAAATTCTAGACGAAGATTTATTTCATGTACATGAACACTCTACTACAAAAAAATATACATAAGAATTGAGACTATCGGAAGTAACATCCATTACACTTACATTTTGAAGTCCAACAATGTAATGTATGTTAGTATGCAAAATCCGTTGATGACATACAATAAAAGAACCTAAACAGCTTACTTACAACACACACACACACAAACATTCAAAAGTAACTGACTTACTACTAGTGACCAGTAGTCGGGCCAATCTGATATGGGTGCAGTATGTATTGTTGTCAAATCTATTTACGTCGGCGACAGTTGATAAGGCAGAACTGCACTGATGCCATCACCGTATGGTCTCATGAGTTTTAATCCCTTTCTCCCCCTCCCATTCCTCCTTGCTATCTCCCACAGGCCTCGCCCCCCCCCCCCCCCTTTTAGCTCACCTCTTGTACTTGAGAATTGGTGGGAAAAGCGCTGAGCTCTTGGTGTGGAAAAACCTAGGATGGTTTTTCCATAATTAGGGGGAATTATGGATGTTATGTAGTTGGAAGCACTTTCCAGTACCACCAGAATGTGCAAGTATTACCCTGTAAAGCAACTATTCTTCGTAACTAAATAATGCCATTTCTGCAGCCACTTGGTGAGTAATAGACATCAGTGTCCATGTTACTCTACCCGTTATTCGATACTGACGTAGTCTTCATGTCTTTTTGAATCAGCTCGAGCAAATCTAAAACAGAAAAGTTTCTCCAAATTTTCGTCTGAAACATTAACGAGGTGATTTCTGACGCTAACCAGTAATCTAGATTTTAACGTTCTCTGTACATCCTGTTGTGGTAACGGATCGTCCCAGTAGCGACATTTACTAATATATTTTTCGAAGAACTTCCTTAAAGTGCCTTGTTTGTTTCATAACTGTTCACGGTAAAATAATTATTGGAACAACTTTTGATGAACTCTGTGTGACCAGTATTTTGCTAAGAATGCCTGTTCAAATTCATCATAAGTCCAATAGTGCACATTCTCCTTGAATGCAACCTGACACATATCCTCTGTACATCATTCCAATTCCTTGGCGTAGCTCTCCTGAAGCTTCCCTAACACTAAGGGATTTACCGCCCTCTTATGTGGTTATATATCTGAAACTTCCCGTACTTGAACGTTTTCTCTTCGATAGTAGGTGGGCAATACATGTGCCATCCAGTAGCGGCTCATTTTGGACTGCATAGGAGGCATAGTATGGCAAATACACGTTTGGATTTCCGTAATTGCATGCGTCGCCCGATGTTTAGTGTCGTGGAGCTCGATATACCTTGCTACCACTGTTCGCCGCCTCTCTAAGCTCTTCTAGCTTTCCTTTGGTCATCTTAATAGATTTCTCGACTTGCTCCTTCCATTTCACAAAATCGAAGCCTACCTGAGTCTTCATCTCTACTAATCCTTTCTCAAACAAATTCTCTTCTGGCAATTCATCTGGGGATAGAGATGAAACAGCATATATGACACCCTCTTTTATCACCTGATTCAACTGCCGTTCCTTTGCCTTTTCCCAAATATCGATCTCCTCCGGAAAGTGGCCCTGATATACGTAAAAATTTCCTTCCATATTATTTTCTTGTCCTGAGGAAATATCTTGCACTGTTTTGTTGAGGCTAGTAACTGTTTCTTCTTCCTGATTCTATTGATGCATAATTTCACTGAAAGTATCAGCACGTTGCAAGGCTTCCCAAATTTGGTCTATGATGTCCATGCCTGGGGAGTTACGTGACAAGTGAAAGTGTTTGAACCAAGAAGAGAGTTCGTGGAATTTTTCTGTACCAATTCTGGTGGTGTGAGGTGTCACATTGTCCTCCTGGAATTACCGAAGTCCGTAGGAATGCTCAATGGACATGAATGGCCTCAGGTGATCAGACAGGATGCTAATGTACGTTTCACTAGTCAGAATCTCATCTAAATATACCAGTGTCCCACATCACCCAACTGCACACGCCCCACCCCACACCATTACAGAGCCTTCAATAGTTTGAACAGTCTTCTGGTGACATGCAAGGTCCATGATTCATGAGGTTGTCTCCATACCCGTACACGCCCATCTGCTCCATACAATTTCAAACGGCACTCGTTAGACTTTATCATGGATTTGTAGTTCAAGCTGCTTATCTTTTTTGTCTCCCATAAGGCTTTTTATGTACATCCATCAAATTTAGTAAACAACCATACATTACTAGATATTTTGGTGCAAAATTTGTGGTTTTTGAAGTTCTTGGGAAAATAAAGCTGATTAGTCCTGTTATTGTTTGAAATTCACTATTACCGATTTGTATTGTATTATCTGTTAAACCTACAGGCTAAATGCCGAGTATGTATGGTTTTGCCACGACAACGTCATCATAATGTAATTTTGCTGAGAGGGGCCGAGAGGTTCATTAACGGCCTTAAAGATATCTCTTAGTGTTAGCTACCACTCCAAATGTCCTAATCTTAGCAACCGTAATCTTTCTTGAATAGCCCTCCATGTTTCGATGACTTTATGCTTATTAGACATCTTGTTGTATACAAATCAGCGTTTGTGCAGAATACACCTTATATACGTTCTTGTCCGCCGTCTTTCCAATTACAACAGTTTTTATGATTAAGTGCCTTAATTTCTTTTCAGTTACATTAAACCTGTAATTTAATGTCGTAATTGATCTCAGAAGAGCCCAGCAGTAAGTCTCTAGTTTCTTTCATATAGTCCCAACTTTACATTTGAGAGTATGAATTTCTGCATACTTGTACAGGGGAATGTTCTAATTATGAAGATCTATCCCGTCATGCTCAGTGTGTTACATGTGTGTACGCTTGTCCATGATGTGATATATAGGCATGTTCTCACTTCTTTTCATACTTATAGAGGGTGAACATGAATAAAACAGACAAACTGCAGCGTGGATTACAAACTGGAAACAGAGGGAAAAAATCATATGAATATGTGACCAGAAATAGCGTTTGTGCAATGACAACACAATACAGAGCTGCACTCCATTCACGTCACAACTGTTATTCAGAATTGCCTCCATGCGATTTCAGATCACAGGGATGGTAAGCGGTTGGCATGCAAAAAACACGTTGTTGTACTTTGGCTTTTTCTATGTTGGCGGGCCACTTGCGTGGAGGTTGTATTAGGGTTCGTCTCAATATGCTGTAGATCTTGGTCCTATAAATCTGGTGTACACACTGTCCGCAACCTTCCAGCACCTCTGGTTCTATGAAAGAACAAGTTATTGCACAAATGCCAAAAAAGGCTTGAAATATTGTGTGATGTGATTGGTGTCGGTGAGGGTACTTGTTTTGGTACAGCTGTGCTGCCTCTCGACCGTTTCCATGTCTTTGACTGTATACAGACAACATCTCGACTTCCTCCTGACGTGAATAACACACCATTCTGCTGCTTACAGTACACTGTGTTAATCACACAGCGTGCAATACACCAGGAACCCATGGCATGTGCTCAGAGGAACTGTCGTTCGTCAGCGCCATCTACCATCTCAACGATGCACTTCTGAACACATGTTCTTGCGGCCTTTTCTTTCTTCCATTTCCAGTCAGGAATTCGTCCGTGCAACTTGACGGATTTATTAGTGTGACCCTTTATATAACGAAACTCTTGAAAGTCTCATCTACATCTACCGTAATTTAGTTTTCTTGTTTTATCAATAACAAGAAACTCATACTCTGTGTGATTCCAGCAATCGCTATGTATCTTATAAATTCATTTAATGATGTATCAGTTACTGTATGTGCTTGATAAATACGATTAAAAGTCCGCTTGTCTTGTTTGAAGGATATAACGAAGTTAGTATTATCCCTCACCAGGTGTTTTGGGGTTCTGGAATACGCCTGAATCAAATAAACTACGTCAACACCCTCATGGTGATCAAAACAGAAATGTCTTAGAATTTGATCCCCGTTTTCCTCAGCAACATCGTCAAATATGAACATGATGCTTGGCTTTATTTTTATGGTGGAGGGAACATAGTGTATGTCACACCATTGACACCTTGCATTACCAACTGTAATAGTCGATATTTTGGCTGAAACAGCGTTTCTGAAAATACACATACATTATCAAAGTGGATTCAATCGAGGTGTGTTAGCAGTTAAATGACAACAGTTGGCCTGCCCCAATTGGATTGGCCCACAATTATCGCTCTTATATTATCAGGAAGGAGTTTTCCATTCCTCGTCTTCTTCTTGTCTTAAAGGGCCCGTCGCTTACATCAAAGTCCATGTGATGAAGATGCTTCACCCACCCTGTCATGACAGCAAGTACATCAGGTATTGATGTGCAGTGGACTTGTATTTAAAAAAAAAAGAAGGAAAAAACACATTTGCAACAATTATGTGAGTACCAGTATTGTGAATCAGCACAGCAAGTAACACCTTATGAGTGAGCTACAATGGTTACACACTGGAAAATTATAATGAGAGGGTTATGAAGTGATAGAAACCAAAGATTTCCTACAGTATGTGATTTCTTTATTTTCACATAAACAATGGTACATAGGTAACAGTACATCAGCAAAACTCAGTGGTTCATTTTCCATGGCAGCACAGTGTTTCCCAAGCAACAAATAACTGTTTCTCGTATGCAATAAATTCTACTTGTATTTCCCCCAAACTGATAGGAGCGTCACAAAACTTGGGCATTCCATCCATATATTTAGCATGGATGGACTCCATACCTGTCCGAGCAGTGGTAGCTGACTTTGACACTGCGATGATACATGAACTGGAGCACTGTTCGAAATCATTCGCATGTGTACTGTACACATGAAGATCACAACATTATTGTACACAACGTAAGTACCTGGTAACCAGTGGTACAGTCTCTCTGACACAAGAGATAAATAGGACAGTAACAGCTGAGCTCTGTATATAAATGGATAGAGCCCCACATTTCACCTAGAGTGGTGCTTCATTGAATACTGACAGGATGTATGTTGCCAGAGCAGCACAATAAATGTCTGGGGGAGGGTATAATCTGTAACCACCTGGACACTGATGTACAGCCCTGCACGATGTACTTCATCCCATTGTGATTGAGTAAACTCCACTTTAACACCATCACGTTTTCAATCTCGATCACGATACTCCGGTCCCTGCCTATTTCTATGCATTTATTCAGACGCCTTCACCGAACAGCAGTTAAATTATATGCAGAAATGAATAGTAGCAATGTATTGGGACTAACCGGTATCTTCTTATCCACCACATCCACACTGTCCTTGTGGTATCACTGGAATGCCAAGCAGATCAATGAATGGTGCACATGTTGGAGTCCAGCACCGACCTACACTATGCTGTTTGGGAACATCAGTGCACTTCTGCAAGCTGTGGACAAATATATCTATGCTTTGCTTTCCCCGCCAGCTTCTGGCGCTGTTAGAAAATTCATGTAACAGGATAGCATATGTAATTCCCCAAATACATATTTCCACACGAACACGAATGAACGCTGCACTGAATAATATTGCAGTCGCTTTTTGCAACCAAACATTTCCGCTATTGTATAACACCGTGCTTTCCTTGGAAATTCAATGGAGTATAACAGAACTATGATTCTGACCACAGCAACAACGTTTGAGCTTGTGTTATTGAAGAACTAGTACAAATGGGCCTGCCGAAAAGATGATAAAACGTGATATTGGCTACAAAAAGGAAAGTGTATGGAACATCATCGTTTCCAACATTTGCACTAATCTAAGGCGGCAGAATGCGCCAACGGTGACCGGTAATGCACAGTACAGCTTAATTTCGCGTTTCCGCCAGCGATTGCACTGTTGTCCGGAAGTGTGATTCGTCTGTCAACTTGATTCTGACACATGCGCGGAATACTCGCTGCGCGCTATGTATTGCGGAAAGGACCCAATTTTCCTCAGCCATCGATGGCGAAACTAAGCAATCTACCACAGGCAATGTTACAAGGCTATCACGCGCCAACGCTCTGCTAGCGCGGAATGTGTCGTGTGTTGTATTTACTTTGTCCGCTGCTTTGTGCCAACATAGCACACAGATCTCGAAAAACCACCAACACACCAAGAATATTTCGCTGCAGTGGAAGCATAAATATCAAAAACTGATAATTATGTAAAGTGCATCTTATAAATATTGTGAACAGCCGTCTGAGGATGAACTTTTCAGTTCGAAACCGGTTACTGCGCTATTCACTTAAATAAATAGCAGTATTAATAGTGGATGGTTGCTGTTTTCTTCTTTGTAAGAATCAACGTACATTAATTGTATACAGCCACGGTCTCACCATGTCAGTTTTAGACAAAATAGCTTTAAACCACTTTACGTTTGAACATTTGTTCCAAATTCGTCCGACCAAAGATGCTTGACATCAAACAGTTCCCTCGTTACGATGCTAAAATATCACCCCATGATGTAACTGCAATCCACCGTACACAGGTGGCAATACCGTTTACGTCATAATTATTAATAATGCAACCTTTCAACAGAGTGCTACACGACCCACAACGTGGACTACGTTTCTGTCACTCCGACTGCAACGCAGGGCCCGTTACCGTGCGTCTCGGCGTACGAACGATACCGTCTATCAAACCGGTTTTGGCGTACGAACAATGCGAACATTCAAACTACCATTTGGACTACCTACGGGCACCACCATTACGACGCTCTGACCCAATGGCAACATCCAGGAACATGTCACCGAATGGTGCAATTCCGAACCTGTCCATTGGTAAATGGCGTCAGGCTGGTTCGTGTGGATCTGCAGAGTAATGTGTCACCCTTCCTTCACACTGGAGGCTGCCATGCCATCGTAATGTATGACAGTCAGCCCCCCACCAGTTCCACTTGTTGGAAGGAGGGCCATTTGTCGTCAGAATGTCTGCAGAAACGTGTCATGCAGCTCTTGTCAGAAACGGCGGCACCACGCATGCCGACCATCTTAGCAGCTTTCTTCTGCGGCAGCCCTGTTGCGTGATCTTTCTGATCGGCACCTCGTGCAAATCATGACACGCTTCAAACGGAGCAGTCGCTCTACCCGACGACATGCTCGCCATCTTGACTCCTGCAATGGATGCCAAGGACGTTTGCTCCTCTCCCCCCATGGGTCCTCGTGACACTCTCACCCAAGTCGATGGAGAAGCCACCCAACTCAACCAGCCGATTGAGTCATGCTATGAAGATATTGACGGTTGACACTAGTGACGACCAACACATTTTTTCAGATGGTCAATCTGTTAAGATCACCATAAACATAGTACCGACCTTTACACAGGTTCAGACACCTATCTTCCTGCCAGTATCTCATGATCTGTCTCGCTAAGGAGAAGTTCGCGTGGACATAGGACAGACCCTTGGCACGGGGACGAGGCCTCTATTCCAAAGAAGTGCTTGCCCCCGTGACGAGATTACAAGTTAATGCTGGAGTCGGCAAATGGTGGCTGGTGAGATGGGCAGTCCCTATGGTTCTTGTCCCACAATGACCCCCCCCCCCCTATCCCCCAGCAATGGTACATGTGCTTCCATAGGGTAACTTGGGGTGAGTTGGACCACTGGGTGAGACGGACCAGTATCGTATTTAGTGATTGCGCCACTAAAGAGCAGCACCGTTCGCTTGAGAGTAAGCTCTTTGTTGAACGAATGTCGTGCGAAAGTGTTGTCATTATCGTCTTAGTTCAGGAGATAAATCCTGGTTTGGTAAGTTGAAAAGTTTTATCATACAGTTACGTTCTTTTAGTATTATGGCCCAGTTTGCACAGTATTCTTTCAGTTTTATTACTAAAAGCTTGACAAATATGTTGGCATGTACGTAACCTAAATTGGCCACCGAATTCTAGAACTGCAGACTGATATCGGAGTGGTCCATCTTTCCCAGAAAATTGGGATAGATGGACCAGTTCTATTTGTGAGTGATGGACCATGCATTTTAATTAGGAATAGATGGATCACAAATATATCTTAAGTGACCATGGAAATTACATTAATATTGGAAAAATTGATCGAATATCATGATTCTGCATAGTTGGCATTTTTCTCTTTCAGAAAAACGCAACTAATTACAAAAGGACCGGACCTTATGAGCGAGGCAAAAGGACCGAAGATGGATTGATGAAGGCCATACATGGTGTGTGAGATGATATCATGGGTGTCAATAGTCCAGCTATAGCTTTTGGTATACTTAAAACTACATTGAAAAGAAGACTGCAGCCAAAAAAATTATTCTAAGGGCAGTATGGGACCTCAGCCCTTACTCGGTACTGAGAATGAACGAAAAGTCATCGCTCACATTAAGAAACTTCAAGAGCGAGGTTTTGCACTATGTAGAGATTCGGTAAGGAGTATGACAATTGAATTAGCTGAAAGGCTAAATATATAACATACTTTCAATAAGGAATTAAAGAAGGCTGATTACGACTGCCTCCATTCCTATATTAGACATAATCCCAATGTAGATGTAAGAAGAGCGGAAAGTATGTCAGGTGCTCGAGCCAAAGGGATGAATAAAGACACTGTGAAAGAGTATTTCAAGCTTCTTGCAACTGTCATGCGCGAAAACGAATGGTTTGACAAACCAGGCCACGTCCACAATATGGATGAAACTGGGCTGCAGCTGAACAACAAACCTGGCAGTGTTTTAGCGATTAAAGGCTCAAGAAACATTGCGTCAGTCACATTTGACGAGAAATCCGAAACCATCTCTGTTCTGTGTTGTGTCAATTGTGAAGGAACATTTCTTCCACCTTTTTCCACAATGAAGGGGGAAAACTTAAAGCAGGATTTTGTGGATGGAATGCCACCTGCTGCAATTGTAAGAATGTCCTGAAAATCTTCATATGAAATCAGTTCTATTTTCTTGGATTGGCTAAAAAGCCATTTCACTCCCAGGAAACCAGTAGCAAAAGTGTTGTTAATACTTGATGGACACACGTCCCACAAGAGCTGTTTGGAAACCTTAGAGTTTGCAGAGGAACAAGGACATATTTTAATGAGTCTACCTCCACATACATCCCCCTGGTTGCAACCACTGGACTAAACATTTTTCAAATCACTGAAAAACTATTTTTACAAATCTTGCAACAATTTCTTGATAAATAATCCACGAAGGAAAATAAAACGTCTTCAGATTGGATAACTACTAATTTCAGCGTGCGCTAAATCAGCCACCGTCGCAAATGGTACAAGTGGCTTCGAGGCATGCTTAACAATTCCGCTGAGTAAGTCTGCAATCCCCGACTATGCTTTTTTGTCGGAATTTGAGTCAGTGCAAACAAATATAGGAACTGAATCTAGCACTCAGTCCAACCACACAGTTCACAGCTCATCAACAAACCAAACCTTGCGACCCCAAGCACGTCAAGAGAACTGAGTTCCTCCACCGCCAAAACTTCAAGCACCACTTCCACGATTACCACATCAAAACTAACCACACCGATGTCTAAGCAAACACCGACAAAGCTTTTGGAAGAAATATCACCTGTTCCTTATATTGAAGAAACACCGAATTTCAAGAGGAACACAACATCTGTCTCCAAAGTGCTAAACTCTACTGAAAATATTAAAACTGTAAAGGGAAACAGGGACGAGAAAAGAAAGGCAACAGAAAAAAGGGAACAAAAACTACCAACGAAGCAGAGCACCAGGGAGAAGAAAAAGAGACCCCAGAAACGACAAAAGGAAAATGCTGCAAACAGCCACCATGTTCATCAGATGCAGAAAGCTGCGACACTGAAGACTTTGTAGAAGATACTGAAAATAGCTTTACGAACCGGATGAAGATGAATGTGTAGGGTGTGGTGAAATCTACTACGAAACTAACAAAAAAGACGATTGGATTCAGTTAATGTCCTGTTCACGATGGGCACATGAATGTTGTTCATCATTTGCTTATGAGTGTAATAGATGTGGTAGGAGAAAAATATCCTAAAGTTGGCACAAATTCTACAAATCAATGAAAATCCAGTGTTCACTTACTATTTACAAAAAACTGATAAACTTGTTTTGGTCTGAAATGTCTTACTGTATTCATTACTACGTATTCCAATAAAAATAGGTGATTTCCATTCACTCTTTTCTTCATGTGCAGCAATTATTTATGTGGGCCATCTCTCCCACTACAATGGTCCATCTCACCCATACACCTATGGGTGAGATGAACCGCTGATATATATTTCCATTTCGTTGTGTGACTTGTACTTTGAGTGGGAGGGCCTCAGTAATGTACTGTATGTAAGTTTATAAGAAAATCTATAGGAAAACGCTGCCAGAAATTAAGAAAGTTAAAAACTGATGAATTTCATCCAAAAAGAAAAGTGCTCCAACTCTCCCTGAGGTACCCTATCTGCAAGCACAGATGCACTGGAACCCACACAGAACATCAATATGACTGGAACTGCAGCAAAGAGACAGCTCCTCCTTCACATGCTTTAGGCCTCTGATGTTGTCGCACCCTTCTTCAGGTAGTTTGTGTTGCCACACTATCATTAATTTATGGCTGTGTGTTGCTCATGTCTGTTGGCTGTCACTCGTGGACTGGCCTTTTACATATGCCAAGAAATTTCAATCACATACATGACACCCCCCCCCCCAATCTGGACAGGGCACGCCGGTAACCATCTCTGACACATGTGTTGTCAATATAAATGACCCATCTGGCTCCATGAATAGTCGGCAGCAGTCCAAGTTCCACACAGATGATGAGGGTCCCGTGTTTTAGTGGCAAACATGTCTGCCTTCAGTGATCAGTACCGCCACTCTTACGAAGACGATCTGATAGCGGCGCCAATTGCTGATGTCCTCCACCCCACTCCTGAAAGGACCCCCACCACTGCAGAATCGACCACAATGATGTCTGTGATCACTAAGGATTAGGTCGTGGATGCAATGAACTAAATGATGAAGATCAGGTAATTGGGACCAATTGGTCTTCTGGTGGGGTTCTATGATCCGTTCACCACCTTCATGCTCCCTTGCCGAACAGAGATGATTCGGGAACTACTTACTTCCTCCTTCCCGGAATATGTCACTGGCGTTCAGTTACCGTTGCCAATCCCATCAGGAAGAACAAATGTCTCTTCATACTGCGCCCTTACATTAGTGAAGGTGGATTATAAAATCTACACAACACAGCGTGTATCGAAAACCGGACCGATATCTGCACAAACTATCGAACCACCACCCGATTCAGAAAAGAGTCATGATTAATACACTGGTAAGGCGAGCGGGACGAATATGCGAGCCGCAGCACCTCAGACGAGAAATGCAACACCTGGAAAGTATTCTGATGAGAAATGGGTACTCCACAAATTATATTAGAAGTGTAACAGAGCCAAACACTCGGCGAAGTAGGAATCAGAAAAAGAAATGTCGAGTACTGCCTTTCTGCCATACATTCCCAGAGTGACGGTTAGAATCAGCAGTATATTGCGCAAACACGGCGTAAACTCGATTTTGAAACAAACAAGGAAGATTAATGAGTGACTTAGATCCGCAAAGGAGAAAGTGGACCCACTTGCGATAACAGGAAAATATCGTATACCACGCACTTGCTGGAAAGCTTATGTCAGAATGACTGGACGATCAATCAACACCAAGATCAAAGAACGTAAGCGACATCGCAGGTTCGGGCAGGTGGAGAAATCGGTCGTGGCAGTGCACGCCTGTGTGAGATCGACCACGTAATAAAATTCGCCGACACGGAAGTTCTGGCAGTAGAGAAGCACTATCACACCCGCTTTTTCAGAGAAGCTGTAGAAATACAAAAACTTTCAACAACTTCAACAAGAAATAGGAAAGCCTTAAGGTAAACGGATCCTGGCCCCCAGTGCTGCAGTGAACGAGAGTCGCACGTAGCAAGAGGAGAGCCGCACCGGAGATGAGCTCTCCGACGTTGGTGCGCCAGGTACATATGGACTGCGGCCGCGCGCTCGGTTCCAGTTCACCACAGACAATGGAGGGTGAAGCTTTGACAATGGCAGCCACTCGCTCTGGCGAAACCTCAGTAAAATCATCAGGTGGACGTTGGCCGATAATCCCGAGATAGAGGCCAAACAGCAGTTTGTCAACAGGTGGCCGCGAAATCCTTAACAATTTTGCAGTATCCTTAATGTCAGCAAGTTGATGATTATGCATATTGGGAGTTGACACTAGGTTGTAGCAACCGACCTACTCCCCGTCAGTACCACACACTGTTACTTAGGGTTCGACTTTAAAGAATCCACACGTCACATCCCACCATTGGCTTACCAACAGCTTTTGCAGTTCACACGGCACCACGTTCGCTGTCATCTCCACCATAGTTTGAATCAGCTACAGCATGTGTCTTATGTCGACATGTATGTGGCCCTAGACTGTCCATATCTTCCCAATGCCAATATTCCTTGATCACTAACTTGTGTAAGGAGGGCCCGTTTTTAAGGTCTCACTCTAACGGTGCCCTCACCACAAGGGTGACCCTGGACTTTTGAATGTGCGAGCATCATCCACTGTGCTTTTTCTACAATCTATGCTGTGGCACTGGAGAGGGCCCTGCCGGTATTTAACACACAGTATCCTGGAAATTCTTTGACCAGATTCTCTATAACCACCTATTCATATAGCACGTACTTCACCGTTAGTGAACCATGTTGTAACTCACTTCATCAAACTCAGCTACCTTCAGGACGATCTCCTAATCACCTGCACGCCCCGTGCTAAGCACTTCTATCCTTTCTTTACAGCATCCATCCCTCGAAAATCCATAGAGGTACAGAACCCAGACGTCAGGTTGCGAACGGTTTGGAGGATCATCTACGCACCTGTTCTCCATCGAATGTTTCTGCCCTCTGGTTTGTCGTTATCAACGGTAAAATCGTCGACTTCTTCGTGTTGTACTGGCTACTTCCCTATTTTTTCCTGACAGTCAACTCTAAGACATCGACTAGGATTGTCTTATCTGCCTCCTGTAACATGACGTTTGACTCTACATCCAACGCTTCGTAAGCTGCTGCCTCCACGGAATACCTTATGTTGATCCAGACCTCACGCTACACTCATGTGGTTTCAAGGGCGGACTTTAGAATACCTCTTTCACAATGGTCCACATACAATACTCGACGTCTGGTATCGCATTGGGATCGCGCTCAGTACAGTTAGGTGCTTATCACATCACCGACGAAATTAGTACATACATAAAAAGCGTGTTTCACACTTATTTGGATCTCCACTCTCAGTCTTACCAACCTTAGGGACTGGCACTGAAACTATTACCACTTTCAGTTGGTTTAGTTTCTATAGTTGCCGGTGGGATTTATGTTTAGTTAGGAAGGAATACCTGAAGTGGAATACCATGGAAAGCATTTGACGACGACTAGCAGCAAGCCAGATATTTGTTTAAATAGTTTGAGAATCTTCTGGATAAATCTGTCACTGTAGAAATTTCTATTTTAGATTTTTCTAGAGCATTTCTTGTAGATTTCGTTACGGGTCCATGTTGAGGAAATCTGAGGCGTAATAAGTCAAAATGTGTTTCACACGCATGAATACTTTAATATATCAAATAAATAAAATATTTATGGTAATATTAAAAGGTAATAGGCTGTCAATCTCCATGGTTTATCCTAATAAAAATATTCGTAATACGCCAAGTGTTGCTAAACGGAAAGTGTTTATAATAAAGGTGAAATACATTATTACAGAATTTATAAGACTATGCGCCAAAATGTATGCTTTCAAATGAAAGGAATGAAAGGTTCATCAACTGCCATGAACCTGTCGGGAACAAGGTCCAAACAGGTCAAACCTTTTTTGTGATTTTGGTTTCCAACGACATATTGAATATGTCCTTAAGTCGTGAAGTGGACATCCAAGGTGTGAATGTTTGAAAAGAGCTTCAAAAGAGAGGCTTGAATTGAAGATAACCGGCTTCCTCATTGCTCAGAAGTGGAACTAACTTAAAAGAGATTGCCGTTGAAGGTCGTACTTTAATTTCTTAAAAAAAATGGTTCAAATGGCTCTGAGCACTATGGGACTTAACTTCTTTGGTCATCAGTCCCTTAGAACTTAGAACTACTTAAACCTAACTAACCTAAGTATATCACACACATCCATGCCCGAGGCAGGGCTCGAACCTGCGACTGTAGCAGTCGCGCGGTTCCGGACTGCGCGCCTAGAAGCGCTAGACCACCGCAGCCGGCTACTTTCTTACACGACTTGATAAAGAATAAGTGTGTACATTATCTGAAAAGCATCCAACTGTATGTTATTTATCAGATGCGTATAATAAACAATATATTGCAAATACAGGTACTATAACAATAAGAAAAAAGCTTTTTTCTTAGAAATAGTGAGTTTTGAAAAACAGGAATGCTACTTACTCTTTGCGTTCGTGTTGATAATCTAATCCGTTTCCATATCCAAGCACGCAGCAGGTAACCTTAATGATAATTTGACGTTTGTTACATGTCTCCTTCATGGCATCAGGTTTTAATGATCAGCACTGTCCCTTATAAACAGCAATATCTATTTGTGTGCCGGATTTTGCAAGGCATTCCTTTGTTTAAACACTGTGAACTATAGACGTAGACGGTAGTAACAGAAAACAGTAATAGCGTCTCCGTTTTGGAATATACCGTTGCGTGACAGCGCTGAAATCTTGTGTTGGGAAATGCCGGTATGACGTTAATATTACCGGGTCTCCACTGAGACCGCAGTTTTATTACGCCACCATTTCGCTGCTGAACTGAGTGACGTTGGAGAAACGCTGCGGTGTGGGGCAGTCAGGTGGCGGGGAAGAGTCAAGGCGTGTGAGAGGACCGCCAAATGAGCCACTACGCGCAACGCTCTACGCGCCAGTAAACGGGCCAATTACGCCGGTCAGCATCTGCGATTACGCGCCGCTACCCGCTGTGCATATATTGTTTCACGCACGCCTTTCCAATCGGAAATTCACACACGTGTTGCCGATTATCGGGTCCGTGCAACGTTTCAGCAGCACGTATGCACGGTAATATTTACTCTCTGCGAGCATCGTAGTGGTAACAGAAAAGAACATAAAAAAAATATTTGCGAGCGAATGTCGGTGTTCCCTCCAGTATAATCTAGCAGCGTGATTTATCGCTGGCCGTTCGTGCTGGAGAAAGTTCTTGTTGCTGTGGCGGAATAGCTATGAAAATAGATTGAGTACGTAATCCAAGAGCATGTCCCGTCCTTGAGTACCTCGTAGTCAACACGACGTTAACCCTTTATTGGCCAATATTGATCTCTGGCAACATCAAAACTGAACACTGTTTCCTACGACATTTTTCAAGCTTCGTTCTTGGTTGGGCAATGGCGTTTTACGTTATGTGAGCATGCGTTACCGCAGAAGCAATTTCTTTCGAGATTATAGCGGTCGTTTATCTTAAACAGCAAATCCTGTGTAAGGGGAAAGAGGTCTTTAAGGTGAGTTATTACGCAGATGTGCGAATCCGTATCTGAAGTTTATTGAAATGAAGCTTCAAGGAAGTGTGGCCTTGGGGCAACATTGCCTCTATAAGAATTTTGTCATACTTTTATAATGTTTTTTGTACTGTCATTGAATTCTCATCTACAGGATATTGGAGGTGGAGGCAAACATATTTTATCGATGAAATAAATGTCCTAGCAATGTTGTAGCGCCAGGAGATCTTTGTGCTCTAGATGTTGGGCTACAACACTGTTTTCTAAAATTTGGACATCAGACGGTTCGCAATACTGGCTTACTGAATATTCCAGAATAAGATGTGGAGTCTGATGAGGAATCCTTGATTTTCTCTGTTACTAACAACCAAATCGTTGCGAAAGAGCGAAGTGGTGCAGTGGTTAGAGGACTTTCATTTGAGAGAATGACCATCCTAATTCGAATCCGGCCATCTAGATTCAGGTTTTTCATGATTTCCCAAAGTCACTCCAGGCGAATGCCTGGATGATTCCTTCAAAAGGGTACTGCCGATTTCCTTCCCAAACCTTGAAACATTCCGACCTTATGCTGCGTCACTGATGTCCTCTTTGTCGATAGGATTTTGAATACAAATATTCTGGCTACTTTCCAGTGTTCTGAATCATCGTAACTTCACTAAATGAGTATGAAGACAGGCATTGTATTCAAGTGTGTAACGGATTAATGGAGTTTTAAAATATTTGTAAGTGCTTATGTGTGAGTCATTGCTTACATCGAGATGACAGTTTTCTGGGTATGGTACCGCATCATAATGTATTAAATACTGCTGCTGCTCCAGCAGTATTTTATACATTACGGCGCGGTACCATACCCAGAAAACGTTTATGTCGACTGACTTATGTTCTTAGACCATCTTTTCCAAGCACAAGTTATTCCACCCTGTCCCACTCTCCCAAGTGGATTTTCAGCAGGTCTTAGCTTATTATAAATAACTACTTGCTAATGACGTGTACAGTTACCTCAAACAGACAGTTAAGTATGCAGCGGAGGACGCCTTAGGAAGGGAAAGTCAGAGAAGAGTAAGAACTGAAAGGATGAATACAAAGGTGTCGGAGGTGGTGTAGAAAAAGAATGACATATGGTTAAGGTCTGTGAGTGAAGAGGATTTGAATAGGTACTAGATACAAAAAAAGGTGGCCAAGAATTTAACAAGAAAGCCAAGGAGGAGGAATGAGGAAGAGTATGTGGGGTGACAGAGCATTCGCTTGGATAAAGATTATCGCCAGTGGCATGGAGAATGGTAAGGAATGTGAAAATGACTAGCAATTCCGCACCCTCAATACAGCCTACATCTGCTGGGCAGAAAGCGCATTGAGGAACTTCTGGCAAAAAAAAAAAAAAAAGACCACGGGATAAGAGCCTACAACAAAAGCAGTACCTTGGGTGATGCAGAACATACACAAGATGATGAGGTAAGAAGCCGAAAAAGGCAAAAAATGGAAATGCAAGTGGACGAGGAGGAGATGTGATGGAACTGCGGATATAAGGACCCCCTATAATGGCTAGACTTGTGTAAAGAGGGTAAATACCAAGAGAGTGGTGTGTGTCGTATATATGTGCTATCTACATGGGAAGGAAAGCGTTTCTGAAGAAGAGAGATTTGTTAACATCGAGTATAGATTTAAGTGTCAGGAAGTATTTATATGGAGTGTAGCCATGTATGGAAGTGAAACATGAACGATAAATAGTTTGGACAAGAAGAGAATAGATGCTTTCGAAATGTGGTGCTAAAGAAGAATGCTGAAGATTAGATGGGTAGATCACATAACTAATGAGGAAGTATTGAACAGGATTGGGGAGAAGAGAAGTTTGTGGCACAACTTGACCAGATGAAGGGATCGGTTGGTAGGACATGTTCTGAGGCATCAAGGGATCACCAATTTAGTATTGGAGGGCAGCTTGGAGGGTAAAAATCGTAGAGGGAGACCAAGAGATGACTACATTAAGCAGATTCAGAAGGATGTAGGTTGCAGTAGGTACTGGGAGATGAAGAAGCTTGCACAAGATAGAGTAGCATGGAGAGCAGCATCAAACCAGTCTCAGGACTGAAGACCACAACAACAACATACATAAAAGAAAACAAGAAACACCCAAATAATTATAGGACAATTAGTGTTACGGCTTATATCAGCAGACCTTTTAGCGCTACATTGAAATGTGGGTTGGAGAATGAGATTGAGGCAAATATACGAGACGAATAGGCAGGTTTTAAAGCTGGAGGATCTTGTATGGACAATATTGTAGCCTTAGACTACTAAGTGAGGATCAGGAAGTACACCTCATATTTGTATGTTTGTGGATTTAAAAAAAAGCGTGTGATCTTGTACCCATCAACGGAATATGGAAAGCGATGGAGTGTATACATGTAGAAACACAATATATACCACCATTTGAAAGAATTTACCACCAATTATACAGAAAAGTTGAAGCAGTGAGACTGTTGGGAGACAGATTCCAAACAGAACGGTGGAATGACTCATGTGCGGCTATAGGATTTCCTTTTGCGCATGGTGCTGTTTACTCATTATTATTTGCCGAAGATCAGGTACTAGCAGCATAAAATAGGGAGAATATCAAACATATGATACAGAAGTTAGTGAAAGCACATGAACGAGGGAGGCTAAAAATAAATCTGAGGAGAACAGAATATCTAGTAGTCGGAGGAGGTGGAAGGGATATAGTACTGCCACAATGAACAATATAATAATGAATGTACCTACAAAACTATGTGATTGTACAGTTCAGGATATATAATATCAAAAACAGATGTTTGAAGAACTGCAGCAGTACGAAATAATTTCAAATGTATAACTTCTTCAGTAAACTGTATTTACAATACATTTCGCAGACAATAGCCACATGTAACATTGGATGTACCAGAAAAATTATATCACTATAAAGTATTTAGTTCAACATTGAGCTCTCTGAAAATGTAGCTGCAAGGGAAAATGTACTAGACATAAAAGTTAAATACACTCCTGGAAGTGGAAAAAAGAACACATTGACACCGGTGTGTCAGACCCACCATACTTGCTCCGGACACTGCGAGAGGGCTGTACAAGCAATGATCACACGCACGCCACAGCGGACACACCAGGAACCGCGGTGTTGGCCGTCGAATGGCGCTAGCTGCGCAGTATTTGTGCACCGCCGCCGTCAGTGTCAGCCAGTTTGCCGTGGCATACGGAGCTCCATCGCAGTCTTTAACACTGGTGGCATGCCGCGACAGCGTGGACGTGAACCGTATGTGCAGTTGACGGACTTTGAGCTAGGGCGTATAGTGGGCATGCGGGAGGCCGGGTGGACGTACCGCCGAATTGCTCAACACGTGGGGCGTGAGGTCTCCACAGTACATCGATGTTGTCGCCAGTGGTCGGCGGAAGGTGCACGTGCCCGTCGACCTGGCACCGGACCGCAGCGACGCACGGATGCACGCCAAGACCGTAGGATCCTACGCAGTGCCGTAGGGGACCGCACCGCCACTTCCCAGCAAATTAGGGACACTGTTGCTCCTGGGGTATCGGCGAGGACCATTCGCAACCGTCTCCATGAAGCTCGGCTACGGTCCCGCACACCGTTAGGCCGTCTTCCGCTCACGCCCCAACATCGTGCAGCCCGCCTCCAGTGGTGTCGCGACAGGCGTGAATGGAGGGACGAATGGAGACGTGTCGTCTTCAGCGATGAGAGCGGCTTCTGCCTTGGTGCCAATGATGGTCGTATGCGTGTTTGGCGCCGTGCAGGTGAGTGCCACAATCAGGACTGCATACGACCGAGGCACACAGGGCCAACACCCGGCATCATGGTGTGGGGAGCGATCTCCTACACTGGCCGTACACCTCTGGTGATCGTCGAGGGGACACTGAATAGTGCATGGTACATCCAAACCGTCATCGAACCCATCGTTCTGCCATTCCTAGACCGGCAAGGGAACTTGCTGTTCCAACAGGACAATGCACGTCCGCATGTATCCTGTGCCACCCAACGTGCTCTAGAAGGTGTAAGTCAACTACCCTGGCCAGCAAGATCTCCGGATTTGTCCCCCATTGAGCATGTTTGGGACTGGATGAAGCGTCGTCTCACGCGGTCTGCACCTCCAGCACGAACGCTGGTTCAGCTGAGGCGCCAGGTGGAAATGGCATGGCAAGCCGTTCCACAGGACTACATCCAGCATCTCTACGATCGTCTCCATGGGAGAATAGCAGCCTGCATTGCTGCGAAAGGTGGATATACAATGTACTAGTGCTGACATTGTGCATGCTCTGTTGCCTGTGTCTATGTGCCTGTGCTTCTGTCAGTGTGATCATGTGATGTATCTGACCCCAGGAATGTGTCAATAAAGTTTCCCCTTCCAAGGACAATGAATTTATGATGTTCTTATTTCAATTTCCGGGAGTGTATGAGCACAAACGCTTGTCATATGCTTTAAATATATGTGAATCGCAATTGACATGTGCATATGCAAGCAGACCCACAGGAAAAACGCTGATCCTTTACCCCAGGAACGATTTCATAGAAATTTGATACAGAAAACTGGGAAAGGAAGAGATAGACAGGGGGAGAGGAAGATTTGGATAGAGTTGGAGAAGAGGAGGAGATGGCGGAAGAGACGGCAGAGGAGGAGTTGGAGACAGAAAGGAAAGAGAAGTAAATAAAAAGGGGGAGGGGGGAAGGGGGTGAACGGAGGGGGAAGGAATAGATTGACAGAGGAGGGAGGAGCTGATTGGTACAGATAATGGGGAGGTAGAGATGGACAGAGAGAGGGGAGATTAAATGAAGTGGACAGATGAGGTGAAGAAGGAGATGGAAAGAAAGAGTAGGAAGGAGGAAAGGGAGTAATAGAAGGCTAGAATAAATACACACCCGCACAACGCCGGGTAGTCAGCTAGTTACTTACTTTTAAGACCTTCTCCACTCTTCAGCAGCTGCCCTGAATTCCCATTCGCCAGCTTTCACGATCAAGGCACTCTTCCTGCTTCAGATCCCTTTTTCTCATCATTCAACTTACTCCTGCCCTCTACGATAATATAGGCCGTCCACGCTTTCTCCTTCCTGGCAATGAGCTTTCCAGGATTGCTTTTGTCCATCGTCCTGGCTGCGTTCGCCGTACATGACCACACCATTGATGACCATATTCTCAGTGTTTTGGACGGCTGGTTGTTCCACATCCATTATCTCCCAAATTTCCTCATTTTTTCTCCATTCTGTCCTGGATATTCTGGCTACCATCCTTATTCCATCCATCTCTATTTCCTGTAGTCTGCTTCTCTGGCGCTTCCCCGTGGTAAGTCTTTCCTTGCAGTATGTTAGTGTACTTTCTACTACTACTTATATCATCCTTTGTTTCTTTTCATAATTCCCAGCTCCACAGAACTCAGTTCAGCATTTTAATTATTCCTATTGCCTGCTGGATTCTGCGTTTTACACCTACTTCAGAACTTCCTGAGAAACGGATAATCGATCGTAAGTATTTAAACTGCTGAATACTCTCGGGAAAATGTGTAACGAATACAAGCAGCAGAAAATAAGCAATCAATTAAAACGTTATGCCTCATGCTACACCTTTGCTGCACGAACACCAGAAATGTAGCATTTTGCAGGGGTCGTTAGCGAGAACAAGTTTCTCAGAGGTTTAATATTATGTATAAGGTTTTTTTGGAATCCTCTAAGTGTTTCCACTCTTAAATTCTATATGACTGAAGTAATCATGGGCTACACTGTTTCTTCACGCTCACACCGCCACCACCGCCATCCATTTGATAAGTAGATGGTTCTTACTCCAACAGTGATTCGCTCTAGACAATAAGTGATGAGCGTACCAAATTGTGCTGAATTCTGTGTAATGGTTTAGAACAGTGTTTTTCAACCTGTTTGAATAGGCGATCCCTTTCCAAGTAAAAATATTCTGGCGACCCTCAGAACCCTAAAAAAAGTATGTCAGTGATTTCAAAGGCAACGTATTTAGTTTTCTTTTGATTGATACTTTACTGATAGAGAAATCAAGTACAATGTGAAGAAAGGTCGCAGTGCTCTGCGGGCAGAGATGTAATTATATTCTTTGCCGCGGTAGAGGCGTGCCTGTGGAAGGGGTCAGCTGGAGCATAGAAGCGCGTTTTCGGTCACTACAGTCAGTTGTCCGAGCACACCAGCAAGTACGGACGTGATTATTGTGTTCGCGCTTCGCTCTGAGCGAGCATATAATGGACTAGTTTCTTAAAAGATCTGGTGCAAATGGCGAATCAAAACCGAAAAAAATAGACTCCATGACGACAGTTATTTGAAGTATGGTTTTACTGTTATGAACAATAAACCTAAATGTTTAATTTGTGGCGAAATATTGTCACGTCAGAGTATGAAACCATCAAAGCTTCTGCGTCTCCTCCCAACTAAAGATTCCAAGTAAGGTAATAACAGTTGGATTTCTTCGAACGGAAACTGAAAACACTTAACCAGCAGCAAACTACTATGATTCAGGTAATTAAATAGTGATGTTATTTGTTAATTTAAAATAGTATTAATGTTTAAGATTTTTTATTCGTTTTTCTGATTTAAGAATATTTTTTATCTGATTTTAGATATCCAGAAAGCGTTACTAGCTATCTACCAAGTCGCACTCCGAGTCGCTAAAGAAGGGAAGCCGCATACAGATGCAGAGAATATTATTTTGCCGGCAGCCCTGAATATGGTTGAAATTATATTAGATAAGCAAGAGGTAAACAATGTAAAAAGCTTACCACTTTCCGATAATACCACTGAACGCAGAATAAACGATATGGCCGATGAGATTCGAGAACAGTTAGTTGAAAAATTAAAGAAGAGCCCACTTTTGGTTTGCAGTTTGATGAATCTACCAATATTTCAGATTGTGCCCAATTTATAGTACTGGTGCCCTTTCAAGCAGATGAAAGTATCATGGATGATATTTTATTGGCGAGTGTTTGTATGACATGTTTTTAGAAATCACTCGCAACTACGAGAATGACTGGACACAAGGTATCGCCATTTGTAGTGATGGTGCTAATGCTATGACTGGCAATGAAAGTGGACTCGCCACAAAGTTAAAATCAATAATGCCGAATTTTTCGTGGGCACACTGTTTTCTTGATCGACAAGCACGATTTTAACTCCTGATTTAAATGATGTGCTTAAAGAAGTGATCAAAGTTGTACACTCTATTGATAGTAAAGCGTTTGCGAATTCGACTGTTTAGGGTCATCTGTGAAGACATGGATTCGCACCATCAAAACCTTCTTTATCACAAAGTTGTACACTTTCCAAAGGAAAGGTATTGACACGAGTTGTGGAACTCAAACGTGAATTGTTAATGTTGTTACAAGATTCTAAATCTGGGTATGCGAATTAGGTTTGTGGCCAGGTTTTGCTATCAAAATTAGCATTTCTCGCGGATCTCTTCAAGCACCCAAATATTTTAAACAATAGCCTCCTAGGGAACGAAGAAAACATTATAATAGCTAAAGATAAAATCAAAGGAATCCCTGCAAAAATTAGTTTGTGGTCAACGTACTTACAAAACATAATGTTTCAGTCTTTCCGTTGCATTCTGACGATTGTCGCAAGAATTGCAATGGACCGTGTCAGTGCTACTTAGTTTTACATTCCTTGCATCACACAGAGCTTGCATAATATGAAACAGAAACTGTTAAGTTACTTTCCAGAACTGAACTGTGACGCTGACAACGGTCATAGATGGCATAGCAGATGATCGTTATGAAACATACGTCACCACCCAATCTGTAACTGCTTTCTCCTGCCACCTACAGCCCCTAAGATCGGCTTTGCGAGCCGCCCCCTCTCCAACCCCCCCCCCCCAAACCCCCACCCACCTCCCTCCCTTTCCAGGGGATTGCGTCCCACGGATTGAAAAACACTAGTTTAGAAGAAGTCGTGGAACATACATACATGCATGCATTTTTACGTTGTATGAATATCATCGGGACAAATAACAGACACACTATTGCTTTAGAGCTCTGTACATTATGTAGAACTGGTACTAGGCAATCCATTATAGAAGTAGATCATGGCAGTAAAGTGACATGTATGTGCTCGTTGGTTGTCTGTCATCAAGTAGTAAGGTGGAATGACGTAGTGACGTGATACAATGACATAAAGAAAGTGTGATACTTGCACGCTTCCGTGATCACGTTGTGACTGAAGCTGCCAGATTTGTTTACCAACATGGACTGTCCAACATGCATACAAAGAATAATCTCCTAGTCAGCGCCGTGTAAAATTCCGTAAATATATCCTCATCAACGGGAAAAGGAGGCGATTGTCTAGTGAAATTTGAAAGTAACTGGTACTGTCAATGAATACACAGCCATCTCACTTAAATCGTGAGCGGTGGAACTCCATACAATGGGCATTTGAAGTTCGCTGCCTCGCGTAAGACCATCGTTCACAGCAACACAAAGGTCCATGGCTTCAATGGGCTAAGCGACGCTGTAACTGGTGAGTAGCTGTCTGCAGCATGTACTGTGTTCGGTCTAGTCGCGACTTTGCCTCTTCACAAATTATGCAAAAACATTGTTAGCTTCTACGACTCAATGAGGCGTTTAACGAGTAATGCATGGTGGGCAGGGAGTGGAGAGGGGTGTTGTGCTGGAGTTCGTTGTGTTCTCGGGGTGCTTTTCGTATCATTAGTTGACGCAGTTCGTTCATGTTACAATGGTCATTAACCAGGACATTTACTTCAACGTTCTCGGTACTCAAACAACCTCCGTTTTTCCATGTCTTCGTGATGAGTGCGTAGTTGATGCCACAGCTTCCAAGACAACGACAGCTGTGTTCACACTAACTGTTTCACAATGACTCGGGCGCACTATCATACTCCGACTTACCACTTAAAACACACGAACCCAATCCCAAGGGAAACGTCTAGCATATTTGAAATAGCGTGTGTAGCGCAATAATCAGTCTTCCAGCTGTTCGGTAGTTCTCCTAGAGGCAGTCATAAATCAGCACATTCAACTAGATACAGCGTATCTGAAGAAACATGTGAATTTTCTTAAAACGCTAAATGGTGGCATCTTTGATGCCTAGGGACTGTGTGTAATGAATGAGGATCAATTTATGTTCGGTGTGCTTATTTAAGTGAACTGTGATGCACGCTACTCGTAAAGCGTGTGGTATGGATAAACTCATGGTGCGACGTAAAAGGCGGCTTCAGACTTTTATCTGATCGGATTGAGTAAATAAAATAAATTTTAAATTTTTATTGAGCATTTATTTTGTTGTTACATGATAATAGTATCTTGAAAACAATATAGTCTTTCATATTTTATAACATGACGTGTATTATCTACACAGTTACATTTTTATAATGATACAGATACACTCATATTAACAAAAATACAGAACACCTTGAACGACTAGAGATAGGACATTTTCACTCTCAGGACAAGTACATTTGTCACCTCGGTTCAGCCTGTGTCGTGTTACCCTGTAGGCACTGGGTCCTTGGGCCATGATAACTTTTCCCATACATGATAGCACTGACGCGTATAACGTGCGACTGGCACCCTGTGGTATAGCCATCCATTCTGCCTGGCGCCACCTACCTCGAAAGTTCATCTGTGATGGTCAGCATTGGGTCAAAACGCTGCGCCCGTTGTTTCACTACATCCTATACATTTTCAATTGACGACATCTCTGCCGATGTGACTGACCTGGGCGAAAGGGATATTCTGTGACACCAAGAAGACACGTATTCGTGAACAACATTTGGTCGAGCAGTGGCTTGCTGTCTGGGTTGTTGTGCAGGAAAGGGCATGGCTGTGGGTGACAGCATGCCATTCACGCAGGTCACATTGATCACAGTGCCCTGGACATGCACCAACTGTGATTTTTAGTTGTACCCAATAGCACCCAACACCTTAAGGCCTGGGAGATACCGCAGTATGTCTTGTGCGAATGCAGTGACTGTGATTCCGTTCTCACTGTCTGCGGCGAACCAAAATGCGGCCATCGGTTTCAAACAAGCAGAACCTTGATCTATCCTGGATCACTGTCGGAAGCCATTCCTGTCCCCAGTGACGTCGTCCTATACACCATTGCCGTCCGTCTAGCATGTTTCTGCACATTCGTCAAAGGTAGACGGAGAGGAGGAGGACGCTCACGTAACCTGTTCCGTAATAAAGTGGCAACGGATTGTCGCCCCGTGTACTGCACGATCTGTTACACAGTTCCACTGTTGCTACAGAGCCAAAGAGGACACAGATGTGCAATGCGATTCGGATGAGGTGTCGATCTTCTCAGTCGGTGGTCTGGGTGGTGCGACCTGACTCATCTGGTCATGTTGTAAGGCCTTCCGTGAAACACTCGGCACACACCATTAGCACTGCCGAAGCACTTGGTCCTACACGGGCAGCAATTTCCCGAATGGACGCATTACATTCTCTCGTGCCAACAATGCGCCCTCTCTCAAGGTCACGTCTTCGAGGCACCTTTCTGGTTTGCTCAAGTCACACTGATTCACTACCTACGGTTTATAGCGACAACGAGTGTCGCAGGCACATTTTACCGGTGGGTGGCGCTGCGCCAGGATATCGATGTTGACCTTGAACCCGCCCCCGGCATGTTTCAAATGCTAATCATTTCTGCAGAAAATATTAACGTAGATGTGCTCTGAGTACGAACGTCCAGTCTCTAGTCATTCTACGTGTTCTGTTTTTTCTGAACATGTGTGTACATTTGTCTCATTATTTTTACATTTTATTCACAAATTACAAAGTCTTTTGCTTTAGTTCCCACTGGCTGCAGCTGACGTAATGCAGCTAGTGGGTTCGTCTTCGTACACTATTTAATCCTGGCATAATAGCACTGGTAGCGGTTGCCGTTGTACCCACATACATCTTTTCACCATGTCGCTAGCGCCAGACAAACAGGGGAACACCGCATTACAGTATTTCTGATCTTTTGTACACATTATGTAAAGCTCCACCCACCTATCACTCTAAAGTATTTGCAATCTCTGCATATGTTATATAAACGTTGAATTCCGGGATTAACAAGCAGTTTCATTTCTTTACAGTGTTCATGAACTTTGGAACCAGGTGAATGCAGCATGGGTGGCTATACCACAGAACGCCATTCCCGTGTTATACGCGTAGATGCCATCACGCACGGAACAAGTTATCAGGGCCCATGCACCCTGTGGCTACTAGGTAATAAGACACATGCTGAACCAAGGTGCCGAAACCAGTCATTTTAATAAATGAGATATTGTGAGATCTTCACTGTTCGTTGTAATTGAATATAAATAAGGCCTGGTTAGGTTGTTACTACGTTGATGTATAGACAGAGCCTGATAACCAGATTCACTGGTAGGATATAGGAAGTAAGTTTGTAACATTGATCATAAAAATTTAGGTGCCCATCTCGGTAAACGTATGAACATTTCTGCACGCACTGAAAAGGTAAGCTGGAAGTGGGCTAACATTACTTACAAACTGACTGATATATCTACGAGAAGACGCCCACTACATATTAATAAAACTGTACCATGAAAAGTTTGATACCTTGAAAACAAGTCGGGAAAAATTATCTTGGAAGAGAAGCACAGGTCAGTTACTAAAACGTTTTTAAAACTGCTGGACAATGTCAGACGTATGAATCCGTCCCCAAAATAACAAGTCATTTGAAGGTGAAACATGTTCAGTCCAATCGAGGACCCTTTAGCCGCTAACAGATCGTGGCATAAATGCTATTCAGTGCTGTAGCTTTGACACAATGAATTAATGGTCTTACGATTGCTGAGCTCGAGTACCTCCAGAACACTCCCTCTCGCGGTTCCCAATTATGAACTAACAGCAGCGTCTATTAAAAGAACACTAAACACTTTATAAACAGGAAACTATAGACTGACAAAACACTGAACACTTTATAAACAGGAAACTATAGACTGACAAACTTGTTGGTGATGATTAAACTATCTCTACTCTTACGGAAATAAAGCACAATCAACTAAAATATGTATAATACGTTTCCAACAAAATAAATGTTTGAAATTAAATACGAAACCTCAGTTTTACAGTGCAGTACCTAATGAATGAATTCGCAATATGTCCTTGGGATACATTGTAATATCTTCTGGAGGCTGTTGACTTCACCTCTCTTCCAACTTCCATCTATCTTGGAATCCACATAACGAACCACATGATTTAGATAAATTACTGATCAGTCGCTTATGAAAATAACAGACGGAACCCATATTCGACTCGTATTGAGGTGAGACATTCAGAGATTGGCAACGCAATAGCCCAACGACCGACCTCAGGCAAACACTCGATACCTGTAACAGTTGCTCCGCCAGTCATTTACTGGAAAAAAATGCAATGAAAGCTGTACTGCTTAACGACACTCTTTCAGCCTCATCTTTTGGACTTACCAGGCACCGGCAGAAGATACTAAATGTTATCATATCTCGTAGCTCTTTATACTAGCCATAGAAGACAGTTTAAGGGGGGCGAAAGACTGTTACCGTTTTTGTGCTATGTGAAGATTAATTTACTTGACATCATTAAAAATACATTGTTAACTATGTGTAACAAAATGTTTCGATCTTCTACGTTTGTGATTCTAGCGGAGACCATCGCGGGAAGTTCAGGCTGTCAAATACCTGTACCAAAGTTTCCAAAACGAGAGGTCATTCTAAAGATTTTCTCTTATTGAGGTACTGCGAGAGTATTAAGTCAAATATTGCGCTATAAAGCAACTAAGCTATGCATGAAATGTAGGCCTGGTCGGAATCCCGCCATTTATGCAATCACTTGTAGTCTAGTTTTGTGTCTCAAAAAATTATGGAAACCTTGACTGGGCACGAGAAACGAGCGCAGAAGCAGTTTCAGATCCATCAACATAAAAGTCCGTAGCTGTGACTCGTTCGAGATTAGCAGTGTTTGCTTCATTTGTAGGTATAAGGCGTGCGGCGGCAGACAGCGCTGACATGATGAACTCCTTTTACTGACCACCAGTTTCGTTGTCTTCTCTTCCTGTCGGATGGCGTCTTATACAGCCACTCTCCCTCTTTGAGCTTACTATGTGCGAGCTGTCTCTTACCTATACCGATAGGAACTTTTTCAACCTGTCGTGGTAAGATCTTGTAGCTTTGCTGCACGGATGATACCTCAGTTAGCACCTTATCCCAGTTCTCTGTCCAGAGAACCAGCCATGGCTTCATCTCTGGCGTCTAACACCATATTCAATAGCTTTTCCGTTTCTGCATCTCTAGTAGTTAGAGCTACATTCTCTCTTAATTCCTGTCCCTTTTCACTTTCCTCTGCCATAAATTTGTATTTATTACCTCTTTCCTTTTCCATAAGTTGTAGCTTCTTTATAAGCTGAGCCCGTCTCTCTTCGCGTTCTTATTCGATTAAATCCTGCTTAGTTTTGTAAGTAAGCTGTGTAGGTTTTTTTTTTTTTTTGGTAACGCCGCCGCCACGTAGCGCTCTGTATAAAAATCACTGGCTGTGCCGTGCGCAGTCTGTGTTTAGTTTGCATTGTTGTCTGCCATTGTAGTGTTCAGCAGCGGCAGCTGGATGCTAACAACGCGTAGTGTTGCGCAGTTGGAGGTGAGTCGCCAGCAGTGGTGGACGTGGGGAGAGAGATGGCGGAGTTTTGTAATTTGTAAGACTGGATGTCATGAACTATCATATATTTTGACTATTAAGGTAAATACACTGTTTGTTCTCTATTAAAATCTTTCATTTGCTAACTATACCTATTAGTAGTTAGTGCCTTCCGTAGCTTGAATCTTTTATTTAGCTGGCAGTAGTGGCGCTCGCTGTATTGCAGTAGCTTGAGTAACGAAGATTTTTGTGAGGTAAGTGATTTGTGAAACGTATAGGTTAATGTTAGTCAGGGCCATTCTCTTGTAGGGATTTTTGGAAGTCAGATTGCGTTGCGCTAAAAAATATTGGGTTTCAGTTTAAGCACATTCGTGTACAATTGTTCAGAGAGGACGTTTCACATAGGCCAGTCTTGTAATAATTTTTCTAAGGGGACGTTTCATATGTCGACCCTTAGCCACGGATACCTCACTGGAATCTTCTGATTTTTTTTCTTGTAGTTTGTGTAGTTAGTGTAGCCTTTGTTTATTGCTAGCGCGTAATCATAGAGAGAATTTCCTTTGTAGTAGCAGTCTTTCATTGTTGTACAGTAAAACAGTTGTGGCATACATGTAGTTTTGCACCTAGTATTTCGTAGCTGCACTTGCAATTAACTAGATATTATTTTCAGTGCTATGTTAATGTGTTCTCTTATTTTTGTTCTTCAAATTGTGTTTTTCTGTGTTGTCGTGTGAAAAATTGTGACAATAATGGCGTGTGAAAAACGTAACACTAGGCTCCAAAGTAAACTGAGAAATGACAGTGAAGACGAAAGCAGTGTGTTAGCGTCACCATGTAATGAATTCACTAACGTTCAAAGTAGTAATTTGGTAATAGCGCATAGTGAAATGGAGCGGGCTGCAAATAATGGTGTAGGCAGTGAAACAATTAGTGAACAGGGAAGCATTATCGATAGATCGGTCGGCAACAGCTCGCCTCAGGATTCCGAAATGACAGGACACAATCTTGCAAATACTGTAGATTCAGATTTTGCGTCATCACCGTTTTCTCAAATAAATCAAGACACATTTTCTGCTTTTCAAAATGCGAATATTGCCGGTTCAAATGCACTGCCGAAAAGCACTGAGGAACATGTTTCAGACACCAGTGCACTGTTATTACAGTTAATGCAACAAATGGGACAAAGACTACAAAAGTTAGACACAACGCTTGAACAAAATCAGAAACAAATGGGATAAAATCTTCAAAAGTTAGACACAATGGAACAAAATCAGAGACAAACACAACAAAAGCTTCAAAAGTTAGACACCACACTTGAACAAACACGTGAAGATTTAACTAATGAGTTATATAACATCGAATCGAAATGTCAAAAGTCTGTAATGACGTAAAAACACAAATTTGTGAGCATTTCCAACCTATTTTTTTGCGGCATAAAAGCAGCCATAAAAAAACTGCAAACTATTGTTCATGAAAATCATGAGACCTTGCAAGCTAAAATTGACTCAGTTGCATCTACCGATTCGGTTACGCAACTTGCAAAAACTCAAGCGAACTTAAAGGACACAGTAGATACTCTGAAAATTGGTTCAGAAAGACACACAGAGGAAATAATTTCACTGTCGGATTAAGTGGCCGAACTTTCAGATCAGTTCACTAACTTATCTACGAAGGTAGATGATGATCTGAATGACACAAAACCTGTAGCCTTCACTGACACTGAAGAGTATGAACAAATTAGGAAGTTCAAACTGAATCAAAATCAAATCAACACACAGTACAAAAGAGAAATGCGGGAAGTACAAGATCAGTTGGCTCAAGTAATACAAGAATTACATATTTCAGAGGACACTCACGCCCTAGTATGGGAAGAGGGACATAGCAATACAGAACAACCACAAAATAATAACACAGGGCATTTCGGAAATCATGAAAGTAATTGGCAAGGTGCACCGAATTTTGAGATGGAACCGCCGATACGACGTAACAATGACCGATATGCTACCCGCCGACACGATGATTTTGACTATAAGCTGTTCATTACTACACGTAAATTCAAAACATTTAAGAATTCTGGCAACGACATTCATCCACAAGCGTGGCTCCATCAATTCTCTCATTGTTTTCCTCCCAACTGGTCATTAGAACACAGATTAGAATTTATGTGTGGCTACTTGGAGAATGAACCAGCTGTAAGAATGCAATCGGTCATTCACGATTGCCACAGTGAAGGAGAATTTTACCATGCCTTCCTCTCAGCATATTGGTCCCAAGCCACACAAGACCGAGTAAAACATAGCATCATAATGATGAAACATTTCGAACAATCTGAATTTTCCAGTCTTGTCAAATATTTTGAAGACATGTTACATAAGAATCAGTATCTTTCAAACCCATACAGCCCCTCAGAACTCATCCGCATTTGCTTAATCAAATTACCTGAACATTTACGACAGATTATTTTAGCAGGACGATGCAAAGACGACTTTGAAGCTTTTCAGGGACTGTTAAAGAACTGGAAATTGACACTGACAATCGAGGAACGCAAAAAAAGGAACACAACAATTACAGGTCACACCTGTCACAATTCCGCGATGACAGAAATAATACACGACAAGGCTATTCGTACAACGTAAATCGTGACGAAAACGGACACCACCCGTATGACAACCGTTGGCAGAGTAGTAATTATTACAGGGAAAGATCACCTCTCCGCGGTAATGACTATCACAGAGACAAACAGAGAAACAGACAATATGGAAACCAAAATAATTATTATCAAGGGAGACGAAATAACTTAAGACGATTCAGAGAGAAATTCTCCACCACGTGACCGACAAGAAAGAAACTATGGAATCTACCGACATGACGACACACGATATGATCGTAACGACAGACCTGAATTGCAGCAGAACTGGAGAGCTTCAAACAGGGCACGGCCTCCTCGTGAAGGTGAATTTGTAGAAGTTAGGTCTCCTAATCCCAATAACGACGCGCGCCAACAAAGAAACAGACAATGACTCGCACCGCAGGCAGCCACCTGCGCCGGCTGGCTCAGAGAAAAATAACAGAGACACTAACTTTGAGAAAAGATTTAGCATTCCTTACCGACGTATAAATCATGATAATTACTTTTCAGTTGACAGTCTGTGTACTAGGAAGAGTAAAGGATTGTACTACATTTCACATGTAAAACTGTTTATTGAAAGATAATCTGCTTTTTAACTTTGTCTTTGCCATAAAACATTTCACTTCACATTTCTAGTATGCTTTGTCACACTGAGAAACTGTTAACATGCAACATTGTTTTGAAGTTAACTATCCAGTCTAGAACCTAGGGAACATTTTTAAACAGAAATTACGAATGCATTGTTATAGTGAACAGACGACCCAGTGTTGTTATTTGTACATTATTGCTTGTTAGTTGCACGATTACGTAACGACTATAAGGCTTACATACTTAGAACATAAACTGTTAATGAGGTTTTAATGCAACATTTTGGTTTAGTTGAAAAGACATTCTTTATTTGAAGTACTTTCTGTGAGATTAAAGATGACCTAGCATTTGGTTATTTTTATAGCTACACGATTATACCACTACGCTACTAATGTGTGACACAATTTACATTGTGCTTTTGGGGTGTATCTGTTTTATATCTGCACAGATGTTCTGAATTCTTCTGGAAAGGAAAACATGTTTTAGTAGTAACTTTTGTGGTATAGCTACAATGAGACAGCCTTTATCGTAGCACAACAATACGTTACATTATAGTACTTTCTTGATCACGGTAAGGTACGTAATAACTACGATATCTATACAGAAAGCATTTCACTTTCGTTTATCATGAGGTAAGTACGTTGACTTCTGCAGAACTTAGCTTTTGGAGGACAATAACTACGACACTTCCACAGAGATTGTCTTACAGCAAGACGCACATTTAGCGCTACAGGACACGCATTAAACTATTTATTTTTCAACATATTTGAATTAGAAAGAAAGTTTTCCGTGATACATTTCATTCGATTGCTGTAATCTGTAACACCTGAGGATATAATTACATTATTCCTCAGGGGGGTACACGCTTACTTTGTGTACCATGTGTTTGGCAAGCACAAGGAGCCCTAGCTAATATGGTATTTGTTTATACAACTTTACACATCGGTACCATATTTCTCTAACACATAAATTACACAGCTATCTGATCATTTAACTGAGAGAGACAAACATTTACTTTACATCAGTGACAGATGTTTACGTAATTACACCATTGGATAACTTCACACTTACAAAGTTGTATTTTGTGAAATGTTCATATTTTTTCAAAACCATTGTGATACTATGAGAGCTTTGAATGACATATTTGGTATGGGATCACGATTTTTAAAGTACGTTTGAGGCAGATGACACTTTTGACATGAGCAGAGAATTTTTTTTTAGGTTTTGAAATTATTGGAGGAAGCTACGGAGATTTTGAGAATTTGACTGTGGTGTTATGATGTTATTATTACGATGACGATGTGAATTATGCTGCTGAGGTATGTTTAAGCTGATGCTATATGAGTTATTTGGTTATGCTACGTATCTGTTATGATGAAATATTGAAGAAGGGTCGACGAATATATATATGTGTAATAAGGTAAGAAATAATGAGTAGTGGTTAGGGACTCTGATTTGTGAAAAAGGATGTTGGAAACCGAGAATCGTACTTTAAGAGTTATGAAATGAGTGTATATGCGTGAATGTATCACTATGCTGGCGAAAATTGTTTGGACACTATTCTATTTAAAGGATTTTGTTTCTACATATTTGTAACGCAAATTCTCGACCTGTGAATTTTTTTATATGAGACTGCCACTGTAGCGGAAACTGGTGTCGTAAATATTTCGATAAGACAGTTAAGTGACCACCTGCACTTAATGCGTCCTGGGCACCCAGCTGCGCGACAACCACCTGACAAAAAGAAAACCATTAGTGTGTGCCTTTCAGAGACACAGATAAAAAAGAAAAGAAAAAGGGGTGTCATTATCCTCGCTGTTGACATTTCTTTGTAGAAAGCGTCGCAAATACGAGACGCTCAAACTTGAAAACATATGATTACACTGTGGAGCTCTTAATTTATGACATTTACTAAAGTGCCTAATGAAACGACGAGAAACATTTCATGCCTATTGTCCTGCTAGTTGAGAGAAATGCCATGTGGCTTGCTTTATGCATTTATTTACTCATTTTGTTTAATATCTAGTTTCTAACTGCACTGAAGCATTGGTTAAAATAAATTTCATGGATGTACTAATATAAATATTTTATGCCTACAGATCCAGTAAATAATAACTTTATGATGTACTTAAAAGGAAAAAACGAAGTAGCACAAAAGACATTTCCCTTCACAGAAATTGCATACAGAATTGTCTTTTCAAGTACTTGGTAATATTTTTTTTACAATACATTTTTTTGGTGCACCACTTTAATTATACATACATTAAGATGTGAATCGACATCTCCCTTTTCTTCATTGTTGTCTTTACTGTAATATTTTTTCTGCTTGAGCTTTTTCATGTATAGTTATAAGCTGTTGCATTTGCTTCTACTGTGTGCCAGGCATAGTGCTACTGAATTTCACTTTGTATTACTCTGTTAAGCCAGGTTTACTATGGATTTATTTTTCTTGTTTGCTGTGCATTGCCTTGTATTAGTTTTAATATTGCTGCTTCTTTGACAACTTCCATTTTATTTCATTGTTGTTTCTATAAATTGTTTTGCGCTGCTGCATTGCCTCGTCCCTTAGTTTAGCATCTGAGCTCAGTAGCTTTAAGTTAGCTTAAGAGGGGGTAGACTATATAAGAAACTAACTATGATGAATTGGAAGAAAAGCATTGAGAAGCTATAAGAAAATGTTTGGCCAAAAAAGTAGTGTACAGTGGAGAAAAACTATTTTTGAAAGAGGATGTGAACAGAATACAGAAAGCAGGTTTAGATAGAACTTTGTGGGAATAATGATGAACTAAGGGAGATCTCTATGCAAAATACTGCAGTAAAACAAACCCTGTTCTTTCCTTTCGTATTATCCCTCTACGTGTTTATGTACCCTTGTGTATTTGTCTTTTTCCTGTCTTTATGTGTTTAGCTAATAAGATTTATGTTGTAGAATTTTTCAAATACTATGTTATTTTCTTTGTAAATATGTTCAGACATTATTTATTGTGTTTTGTTTTAATGCTCATGTGTGAAGTTGATGTTTCAAAAGTTATTCTGATCTTTTATGTATGTACTTATGTCGTAATTTTTGTAACACTGATGTATTTGCTATTTCGATTCTTTTGTAAAGCCTGTACTACTGCAAATGTTATCTGTATTGTTATGTTCTTTAAAAATCTATTTTGGACCTTTGTTATTGCATCCTTATGTTATAAAATTGTAATTGACACCAGTTCATCAAATTAAGTAACTTGTAAATTACATTTCACTGCACACGTTTCTGTTGGTCATAGTATATGGACAGTATGTGAGAAGTAGGGACTGATAGTGTTTGCACATGTGTTAATAACTCAGTAAGGGACTGGATAACAGCATTACTGGTTCTAAGGTCATTTCAAAAACAATTTTTCTGAGTGCACAAGTGGTGGTTATGGACTTGTTATATTATCCGGAAGACTCTTGAATGGTGATTGTGCGCCTGCATAGTCAAACAGATGGCTGCTGGCCATCTCTACAAGGACTACAGTGGGTCTGCACCTTTGATGACCCACCAATACCATTATTTCTACAAGGACTGCAATGGGTCTGCACCTCTGGTGGCCCACCAATACCGTAATCTCTACCAGGACTACAGTGGGTTTTGTTCTTTTGTGGCCCATTAACTGTCTGCATGTCAAGAGTCAGCATTGTCTGTCCGTTGGAAGGACAACACTACTTCTTCAAGACTGCTTAGAAATCCATTACTTCCAAGTGCATTTTCTTTTACTACTGAGACTTTGAGAAAAAACACTGCAATTTTACTTTGATGAATGATCAGGACTGTCTTTATGGACTGTGAGAAAATTTTAGCTTTTGACCAACATTGTATCGATAAGTGTGTGCATTTCATTTCTTTGTCATTGTAATTATGAAAAAAAATTTTCAAATCTGTACTGGCCACTGGCCAAAACAATTTGTAAATTTTTTTGTGGGGAGCATGGGGGCTATGTAAGTAAGCTGTGTAGGTTTTCTTTTTTTTTGGTAACGCCGCCGCCACGTAGCGCTCTGTATAAAAATCACTGGCTGTGCCGTGCGCAGTCTGTGTTTAGTTTGCATTGTTGTCTGCCATTGTAGTGTTCAGCAGCGGCAGCTGGATGCTAACAGCGCGTAGTGTTGCGCAGTTGGAGGTGAGCCGCCAACAGTGGTGGACGTGGGGAGAGAGATGGCGGAGTTTTGTAATTTGTAAGACTGGATGTCATGAACTATCATATATTTTGACTATTAAGGTAAATACACTGTTTGTTCTCTATTAAAATCTTTCATTTGCTAACTATACCTATCAGTAGTTAGTGCCTTCCGTAGTTTGAATCTTTTATTTAGCTGGCAGTAGTGGCGCTCGCTGTATTGCAGTAGCTTAAGTAACGAAGATTTTTGTGAGGCAAAAGTGATTTGTGAAACGTATAGGTTAATGTTAGTCAGGGCCATTCTCTTGTAGGGATTTTTGGAAGTCAGATTGCGTTGCGCTAAGAAATATTGTGTTTCAGTTTAAGCACAGTTATGTACAATTCTTCAAAGGGGACCTTTCAGTTTCACATTGTCGTTCAAGTCTAACTTACTTTTCTTCATGCTTTCTTTCCCTCATTTCTAAATTTTGAAGCAAGAGCTATGTCGCTTTCTTTATCTGGCTATGTTTAAAAGTGAACTACCTCCACCCCGTCAAAACACTCTAGCAACACTATCACTGTTGAGTATAGTATTAGTATTGCTACTACCTCCTGCTTCTTTCTCAGTATCGTTAGCAGTTTGGTATATTTCGCACTTGCTTGCTTCATCAACAGGTATTTCAGGTGTTACCTGTGTGTTGTCTGTTATGTTGTCGGTTTCGTGAACAACTTCTGGTTGGTCAGCGGCATGAATCTCTTTGGCACCATTACGTTCTCTACGCTTTTGTCTAACAATATGTCAAAATTGGATAATGCTCCACACGTTATCGCACAATAAATACCAAACTCAGAATTGAAGACAAATATATATACAATAATTATTAAAAAAACACATTCTAGCGTTTGTCAGAACACGATCATAGTTATTATTTCTCTTGCAGATATTACGGCACACGATAGCCGCGCTTCTTTTACTCACTATCTGACAATTTAAAAACTTTTACTGGCACATGCGTCTTAGTACTGTTGGTAAACGAGCTGAAAAGGTCTATGCATGCACACTTACCCTTACGTGTGTCAGCTTTTCCGGTATACTATGACGTGTAATTTTTACGAAGAACTAATCTATATAGTGATTTTTACTGGTCAGTGCTTGCTTTCTATGTTCTTGCGTCTCAGTGAGGATTGTTGAAACATATCTTTACTAGTAAAAAAATGCATGAAGTATCGGTACATACATTTATAGATAAATTCTTTTATCGAGCCCCACGTTATAGAGCTCTAGTGCGACGTGTCGTATCGTGCTTGCGTAGTGTATTGCGTTGTAGTTTCAGTGATCATAAAATATGCTTAAAATTTAAATGAAAGTTAAAGTTACTATCGTTAATCCTTGCATTAAAAACTGATATTTCCAGAAAACCACATTAATACGCATACACAACTACGACGCCAACAACACTCTGATTCTATGTCAATGTTGTTAACTATTTGTAGGCAAAAACGCAAATGGTTTGCGTAAATTACTTCTACACACATCAGAGGAATATGTTTCAATAGAGCATGAATTAATTATGTTCTCAGGGATTTCATTCGGAAATGGATTCGTTTCTATGCAAAGGTATATTGCCCTGTTGCTAATATTAACTTTTCAACAAGTCTGTATTTTTAATTAATATTTCGTGATCGCTGTGATGGTGAATACGGAAAGAAGAATAAGCTGAACGTACTGGGATGTATATGTCCGGGAGGACCATTGATTTAAAAAAAAAGTTGTTACTAGTTACTAAACATTTATCTCTAGCTTTGGATGAAAATCGAACGAACTTTTTCATGCGTAAGCAGCATTGAAGAGCCGTAATTGACAACATCAGGTAGGCCGACAGCAATGGCTGCCAACAATAGAGGACTGAGGCGACGCAAAACTATTTTAAATATCTCAGGCGAGTGCAATTTACTTTAAATAAAATACTATTTCACAACTAACAAATAAAGTATTGAATTCTAAAAATGCTTAGGTAAGTAATTATTTCATACAACTATTATCAAGAGACCTGTATTTTAAGAAGGTCTATTACGTCTGAAGCTCGTAGTCTAGTAGCTAATGTTGACCCCACTGGAACACGGGGCCCCGGGTTCGGTTCCCACCCGGGTTGGGGATTTTTCTCTGCCCGGCGACTGGGTGGTTCTGTTGTCTTCATCATTTCATCATCATCTGTGGCAGTGGCTCAACTGGATTGTCTAAAAGTTAAGATTTTGTACTGGCGTTGACGACCGCGCACTTGAGCGCCCCAGCAACCAATCACCATCATAGACGTACTGAGACAGAACAAACTGAAAAACGCTCCTCCCGAAGCACATAAAAGTAGAATACCTTCCTTTTTTAAAAGACTACAGAAAATAGTGGAACTTACAAAATCTGCCTTCCTCACCAAAGATTTTGGCGTGGAAACATATTGGCACTCTTAATACACAACCTTCTAAATGGTTTTACCTCACCCGTCTTTGCCTAGATACTTAGCGTCTCCCTCTCATTGCCATTTTCTGTATATCTTACAAAATGTCTCTTTTTCCTCCCACTGGCACTACCCCCGTCTGTCTTCGTGCCTTCCCCTCGCTTTTTCTTACCGCTGTCCCCTTTTCTGCCATTTCGCTGTCTCTGTGTCCCATTGCCAGTGTCTTTGTCTCATTCTTTTTCTCTCGAATTGCCACTGCTTTAATCTTCCTGGTTTACACACTGCTCTTTTTCACTTCAACCACCATTGTCTCTTCTCCACACAGGTCTTTGGGGATGGTTTGCTAAGGCTTTTCACACCCAAAAGTGTGCAAGTCTATGCATGGTCTCCAATCATCTCTCTCTTTCACTTCCATTGTCTCTTCTGTCTCTCCCTCCAACAGCTATTGTCCTTACCCATTTCTCTCTCTTTATTTCTCTCGCACCTTCTCCCATTCCAGTACGCTCCGTCTCTATTTCAGCACAAAAAGAGCGAATATGTGCGCATGCCATAATTTTTGGCGAGTAAGGTGGAATGAGGAATAATGCAACTTTATTCCCACTTTTCTGCGACAGTCTTTTAAAGAGGAACATATTCGTCATTTTGCCGACAGAATAACTTTTCAGGAGTTTCACTTCTTTTCCTTGTTGCAGCAGCGTGTGCTGTTTCAAGAAAGCTAATTGTGTAGGCTAGTTAAGTTTCGACAGTTTATTTGTATACTTCGACACATTTCCATACTTTGACACTAATAAGCATAAGTAAGTACACGTAATATATGGTTAACACAAAATAATCTCCTATCAAACGGAAGTTTACATCACTTTACGCAAAAGTACGCAACACTTTGAGCTCACACCTACCGTATACTAAGGAATGCAGTGTTTTATTTGCAACAAAAAAATACTTTTATGATAACCTGTTAGATGCTTACGCCGCTAGGTGACACCATAGAGTAATTTACAGGTAAAGGCAACCTGTATTGGTGTGAAGTGTCCGTTATACAGCGACAGCGTTTGATACAGTTTTATTAGTGATAACTGGAGACTGAAAACATAGTGTGGTGACGGCTGAACCCTTGTGATGACTCTAGAGGTCTTGCGGTAGCGTTCTCGCTTCCCGCGCAAGGGTTCCCGGGTTCGATTCCCGGCGGGGTTAGGGATTTTCTCTGCCTCGTGATGACTGGGGGTTGTTTGATTTTGTTGGGTTGAAGTAGTTCTGAGTTCTGTGGGACTGATGACTGTAGAAGTTAAGTCCCATAGTGCTCAGAGCCATTTGAACCATTTTTTGATGACTCTAGAAATCTTGCCAAGCCTACACGACGTCACTTGAAAATGCATTTACGCCTCAGAGTACATTTTACGTGCATGTTTTATGTGCGTAAGTGTGGTAACTTTGAACGGATAATGATATCCCGACAATATCATCTTGAGAACATATACTAAAAAATTCGACGCTTTGCCATGAATGTAAATTATAGAAGCGGCCATCCACACAACTGCTACTTTTGGTACGCAATAACGTTGGTTTTCCGCGTTTTCTCAATAACCGAACATGACGAAATTGTACTTTTGTGAGCCGTCTACGGCCCGGCCTAGACCACACCTAACTGTAAAGGATGAGCCACACAGTAGGAGATTGTACTTTATTATATGAGCTTCCAAATGATAACTTCGTTTTTCCACGGTGGCCAAGCTACGGCCGGCAGTGTTAGCTGACTGTAAATTCTTTCGTCCCACCGTCTAGTAACAGGAAGTTAGCACCTAGGAAGGGCACCTTGGCCACGCGCCTCTCTCATGTGCTTACGAGGTAACGCCGCCCCAGGCGTCGCCTATCAGGCAACGCTCTGGAAAATTCCATGCCGCCCGCAAGGCTTTCTCGATCCCGACCAATCAGGGTGGAGCAAGCCGCGTGGAGCGTCGAAAATACTCGGCCGCCCGCCGTCGGGGCTGTTCTCTTGAATTCTTGCTCACCTGCGAGTCGGATGCGCACCCTGTAGCATTGAAAATCTCCCGCTTCTCCCGGTGCTGCGGCACTGTGGACCTAGTTTTGGCAGACAACCACTTTCGTTAGATTCGCGAACAACGTTTCTCCCAACTCTAAGCTCTGGCTCACCCTCACCTTCCTGGGCCTATGTAGTCCCTTTCAACATGCTTTCGCCAATAAATATCCTTTCTATACAAATAATTCTAATCATTCCATAACGCCCACAGCCTGCCCATACGCTCGTCCTATACATAATGCAAAAGACCCTATCAATTTGTTTAATCTCTCTGGGCTGGAGCAAGAGTGTGCTGTTGAAATTTTGACCTGTACCGTAGCATAGCTACATTTTGGGATTTGTATGCAAATGGTAGCTAGGCCAGGGGATGTCCAAAACACTTGACCCATTTCGGTGCAATAACCGAGCAGTGCACTGCCGTGCAATGACTAATTACTTGGGCAGCTTTCGGTCAAAACCTTCACTCTGTAACACTCCTCATATCCGCCAGTGACTATGGGAGCTTCATCTAATTGAAAACTGCATTATAAAATTATTAAATAATTTTTACTTCTTGAGTAACTTTTTACTAATATTTATTAGCACGACTGCATGCACCTGATGTGGGCAGCATGCTACCAAAGCGCGGCATGCTTATAAGCAATAAAAGATAATTCAAAAAAAAATTGTTATATGTTTCTTCTTAAATTTTAACGTCCTATACTTTTCTAAGAGTGAGCCTGCATGAGAAAAACTACTGCTACATTACTAGCTCATTTTATATTGCAGAGTTTCACAGACGTTGAGACGTTATTACCCGAGAGATTCGCGACAGATGAGTGTTGCAGAGCGCGGCACAGCTGCCTAACGGTTCGCCCTATCGCCATGAGGCGGCAAACGGCGCAGCGGCCTCGGTTGAGGGCCCGGATTTGCCGCCGTCTGATAGGAAGTCCTGCGAGGCTCCAGCGGCCAGTACTACATCTGCCCTGATTACGTCATTAGTGGCCTGCTAGTGCGAACGCTCGTAAAGCCCGCTACTGGATGTAGGCGCGCCATTGGCCACCCAGCAGCGCATGTGCGTATGTGTGCGCACCTCCGGGTTATCTGGCCGGAGCGGTGACCGCCAGTCCTGGATCCGACAGACACGGTCGGCTGTAACAACTTGCCGAGCACGGTATGTGATAAGCAGACGTGGCGGCGCATCGTCCCAGGGCGGATATGGCCGTGGACAGACGGCTGTTTCGGTAAACACACCGTGTTGCACGACACGTGTCGTTCTGCGAGAGAACCGTATGTGGCGATTAATATCTTCTGCGACCTATTCCGTCATCCAGCAATGATTCGCCCATAAACCTTAAGACTGATCTCATTAACGTCTTTCTGGACGTACTGCCACCTCAGTCCGGAATGACAGGTGCTGAAATAAAGACGACAACTGTGTGGCGGAATCGTACTTACAACATAGTGCTCTCAAAGGGACTTTTAAAATGAGATGTAAACTTATTACAGAGGATTTTCACCAATCATAACTCCGCTCTCCATACAGGAATGGAACGGGAAGAGGACCAAATAAGTAATAAAGTGGGAAGTGCCCGAATTCATGACGTTTACAGTATTTTGCTGAGTAAAGACACAGATGTTGAAAATACTACAATTACCGCAGTTTCAGCCGTGCCGCAGATGCTGTTCTCAAGGCGACGAAAGGTAAATATATTGGGTTGTTACAGGTGTCACAAGACCACTGGCAAAAATATTTTTCATTAACTACGTTTTAATGACTGTAAAGATAGATGAGAGGAAAGGTATACAGGAAAGTCCATTGAGAGTGACCGGGACAAATATCTCACGAAATAAGCATCAAACGAGAAAACTACAAAGAACGAAACTCGTCCAGCTTGACGGGGGAAAACACATGGCGCTATGCTTGCCACACTAGATGGGGCTGCCATAGGTCAAACGGATAATAACGGCGTTTTTTTTTTTTTTTTTTAATAGGAGCCCCCATATTTTATTACATATCCGTGTAGTACTTAAAGAAATATGGATGCTTTATTTGAACCACTTTTTTCGCTTTCTGATAGATGGCGCTGTAATAGTCACAAACGTATAAGTACGTTGTATCACGTAACATTCCGCCACTGCGGACAGTATTTGCTTCGTGATACATTGCCCGTGTTAAAATGGACCGTTTACCAATGCGGAAAAGGTCGATATCGTGTTGATGTATGGCTGTTGTGATCAAAATGACCAAATGGGGTGTGCTATGTATGTTGCTCGGTTTCCTGGACGACATCATACAAATGTTCCAGACCGTTCGCCGCATAATTACGTTATTTAAGGAAATAGGAAGTGTTTAGCCACATGTGCAACGTCAACCACGACCTGCAACATATGATAATGCACATCAGTAGCAGACAAATTGCGCGAGAATCGGGAATCTCAAAAACGACGGTGCTTAGAATGCTACATCAACAGCGACTGCACCCGTACCATATTTCTATGCATCAGGAATTGCATGGAAACGACTTTGAACGTCGTGTACTGTTCTGCCACTGGGCACAAGAGAAATTACGGGACGGTGACAGATTTTTTGCACGCGTTCTATTTAGCGACGAAGCGTTATTCACCAACAGCGGTAACGTAAACCGGCATAATATGCACTACTGGGCAACGGGAAATCCACGATGGCTGCGACAAGTGGAACACCAGCGACATTCACGGATTTATGTATTGTGCTTCATTAAGGGAGGAACGATATTTGGCCCCCATTTTGTTGATGGCAATCTAAACGGTGCAATGTATGCTAATTTCCTACGTAATGTTCTACCGAGGTTACTACAAGATGTTTCACAGAATGGCAGAATGGTGATGTACTTCCAACATGATGGATGTCCGACACATAGCTCGAGTGCGGTTGAAGCGTTATTGAATAGCATATTTCATGACAGGTGGATTGGTCGTCGAAGCACCATACCATGGCCCGCACGTTCACCGGATCTGACGTCCCCGGATTTCCTTCTGTGGAGAATGTTGAAGTATATTTGCCATCGTGATCTACCGACAACGGCTGACGACATGCGTCAGCGCATTGTCAATGCATGTGCAAATATTAAAGAAGGCGAACTACTCGCTGTTGAGAGGAATGTCGTTACACGTATTGCCAAATGCATTGAGGTTGACGGACATCATTTCGAGCACTTATTGCATTAATGTGGTATTTACAGGTAATCACGCTGCAACAGCATGCGTACTCAGAAATGGTATGTTCACAAAGGTACATGTATCACATTGGAACAACCGAAATAAAATGCGCAAACGTACCTACGTTCCGTATTTTAATTTTAAAAATCTACCGGTTTCCAACTGTTCATCTAAATTTGTGAGCCATATGTTTGTGACTATTACAGCCCCATCTATCACAAAGCGAAAAAAGTGGTCGAATTAATACATTCATATTTCTTTACGTACTACACGAATATGTAATGAAAATGGAGTTCCTATTTTGAAAAAAACGCGGTTGACATCCGTTTGACCTATGGCAGCCCCATCTAGCTGACCAACCATAGCGCCATCTGGTTTCCCCCTTCAATCTGGACAAGTTTCGTTCTTTGTAGTTTTTTCGCTTGACGCTTATTTCGTGAGATATTTGGCCCGGTCACTATCAATGGAGCATCCTGTATACCGGAGACTCTTCGTGGATTACACGCAGGTTAGTTAATGAAGGATTTACATATTACATGAAACATGTGAGTAACTTTCCTTAACGAAAGTAGGTGGAACGAGTCAGTTAACGGGATATGTATAAATAATTTCTTTCACAACTAATAAATACGTTATTTTTCAATCCTACCTTTGCAGCTACAAGTAAAAAGTAGTTGGGTTTTACATTCTACCAGTTTTAAATATAAATTAGTCTATAGAACAGAACAAGAAACTTAGCTTGTATTAAAACTTGCTTTGGTACGTGTCGAAAGCTTTATTGGAAAGAATTTCACAATAAATGCTCCTTTTTAAACTTCATTAAGAAGTTATAATATTAAGTAATAAATGCCATTTTTTCCTCTAGTATTGTACTTATGTATTAACCCATTGGTGACGAATCAACTAAATTGGTGATTGTAACGGTGCAGTTAAAATGCTTTATTCCTTGTAGACAATTGCGGGTAAACACCACATTTTGTTCTTACTGCTTTCTTTTGTGCAATCAATACGTTTTTATAAGAAGCTAGTTACCTTAGAAATTTATTTCATAACATGTTCAAGAATGAAAATAAGCAAATTATGTCAGAAAGTTGACTCCTTTCTTTCGAAAACTACTAATTGTACGAAGAGCAGAAGTAATAACTTAATTGTTCAGCGTTTGGAGAGCTTAGTAACATGCTCCTAACAGTTAAAGTTCTTATCAGTATGTACATCCAAATTTCGTTGCGTTCAATTCCGCTTCATCTTCTACATCAACAGTCGCTTTAACTATTTGTTACACCGAACTCAATATAATGCGTTTTATCAAAATTTACGGAGAGTTAAGTTTCAAAGAACTACTTAATAACTCTTAGGAAACGTCATTTACGGCCTCTTTTTTTACCTTATCTATAGTGGGATTTCAAAAAATATTAATATCGTCTGCCATTTCTGCGTGATTAATGTTAAGTGGTAGGTAATTCACATACGTAGGAGCCGTCCCAAATCTGAATCCTGGGATCTCCCCAGTCATAAAAATTTTCTCTCCTTCCAACATCTTTGAATGCTTCAGCACACATGTTTCTTAAGTATCATCCGGATCAGTTGTAATGATATAAATTCATAAAAATTATTTTTTTTTGTAAGAGAGTAACTTGATTTACGCAAGTAATCTCTTGGAAAGGTCACAAAACATTACCAACTGACTTACTTACTTACTTACTCGTTCGGCATCACAGAGGCATAATTTACAATATTCTTATCACTATATACTAAAAAAGAAAACAATATAATTCTACACTATATTAGATATGTTTTTGAGCCTCTCTATGGCTGTGTCACTGAGTCTATATATGTGCATGAGTTCACCGCCATAGCCATACACTTTGCACACGAGTAGATGGTCCATTGTATTTCTCCGCACTCACATACAACGCTTTCTGTCATGCCCCACTTGTTCATCAGGTGTTTACATCTCCCAACACTCGTTCTGACCCGGTTTAGAGCTGCCCACACTCTTCTTGGTAGGTTGAAGCCATCAATCTTCTCGTTCGGATCGTGTACTAAATTTTTGTTCTTAAATTCACTTGCCGACCATACTTCGTTCCAGGCCGATCTCGGCTCAAAGGCTTGTCGTTCTTCACCGATTTTCCAAAAAGGTGGTCTGGATTTAAGCCTGTTTGTCGGTGTCAGATCTTGGTGGATAGGGAGGTCCGGGTTTTCTATAATTTTCCTGTAGGTTTTTAGGGCTAACTGTGATCGCCTGATTTCTGGAGGCTCTATGTTCGCTAGTACAGGAAGCCGTGCACAGTGGGTGGCCCTGAGTGTTCCCGAGGTTATTCGCATTGTCTCCCTCATCTGGACATCCACTTTAGATACGTGTGCACTTCTCCTCCAGACTGGTGAACAGTATTCAGCTACACTGTAGACAAGAGCTAGTGCTGAAGTTCTCAAAGTGCTCGCTCCACATCCCCATGTTGTTCCAGCCAGTTTCGAAAGGATAGCATTGAGGGATTTTAGTTTTTTGCTTTGTGTCTTCGAGGTGTGAGCTGTACGTTAGGGTCCGATCTAGTTTCACACCCAAATATTTAGGCTTATCCTCATGTCTTATGTTTTGGCCATTCGAAAAGATCTGTAATTCTCTGTGTGTCTCTCTGTTGTTGAGGTGCATTATGGTGCTAGTTGTTTTGTTGGGGTTGGGAAGTAGGTGCCGCTTGGAGTAAAAGGTGTTCAGGACTTCAAGTTCTGCATTCAGTGTTTCGTCGAGATCGTTGTAGTTTTGACTCTGATATGCGATGGCCAGGTCATCTGCATATGCAAATTTGCGTGATTTAGTTTCTGGCAAGTCAGCTATATATAGATTGAAGAGAGCGGGTGCTAGTGCCGAACCCTGTGGCAGACCATTATTCAGAACCATGCTCTTACTGTTCATACCATGGAGTGAGACCTTGATTTTAGTGTTCGTTAGTATGTTCTTGAGTAGTTTGTAAGTCTGCTTGCAATTTACGATTCTAGTAAGCTTAAGCAGTAATCCTTCAATCCATACTGTGTCTAAGCTGATGTGAGATCTATGAGGACCAGGCCAGTTTTCATCTTGTTCTGGAAGCCTTTCTCAATATAGGTTGTGAGGGACAGCACTTGATCGCAGCAGTTTCCACCTGCTCGGAAACCCGCTTGGTATGTTGGGAGGTTGGCTTCGATGTATGGAGTTAACGTAGTCAGCAATATTCTCTCGAATAATTTATAGGAGGTACATAGCAGGGATATTTGTCTGTAATTCCTAGGATTATCTCCAGTCTTTCCGGGTTTCAGTACTGCGATGACTTTTGCTTCTTTCCAATCCTTAGGCACAATCCCCGTGCTTATGCATTCCGTACAAAGTTTGGCCTACCACCTTCTTCCTAAAGTTCACAATTCCTTTAAGAATTCTGGTAGGATGTTGTCAGGTCTGGCTGCTTTTCCTGTCTTCATTAGCTTCAAGGCCTGGGATATCTCTTCTGTCTCCACTTCTTTTACAATGCCCATGTTGGTTGGGTTATTAAGCAATAAACTGCTTAGCTCTTGGGAAATTTCTCTCTTTCCGGCTATTTTTAGCTGCATTTTGGAGGTCTGTTTCAGGACAGCTGCAATCTCAGATGCGCTGGTTCCAAGAGTCGGCCTGTTAGGCCCTGTGGCACCACCTAATTTCCTCAGCAGGCCCTAGCTCTTCCTGCTGGAGTGGGTAAAATCTAGATATTCCATCGCCTCCTTCCATCTACTCCTGCGTTTCTCATTCATAGCGTTGATCAGTTGGTCCGCAGTCTCCTCGTCCCCAGTCTTCTCACATTCCTCCAGTAGTGTTTCACACTCTTTCGTCCAGCAGGGGGTGTATTCCTTTCTAGATACTCGTGGAATTGCATTTAGGGCCGCTTTTTGTACTAAGTTTACTAATCTTTTGTAGTTCTCAGGTTTTGGTGGTATCCGATTTATCGTTTTCTCAACATAGGATCGATATTTATTCCAGTCAGCTTTCCTCAGGTTCCACCGGGGGATTGGGGGGCTTTTTATGACTGGGATTGATAGTCCGATCTCCACTATTACTGGATTGTGCTGGCTCCGGGGGAATGCCTCGAGGACCCTTCTTATAGCTCGCACGGTTGTACCTGTTGCTCCACGTGTGACGAAGGTCAAGTCAGGTGTTGACGTTGTGCCCCAGGCCTTTGATTTGAAGGTCGCTGTGTCCTTGGGGTCGAAAAGGAGGTGTAGGTCCCGGTTATCTGCCCAGTCACTTAGTTCAATCGCTTCAGCTGTGGATCTCGGGTATTCCCATCTAGTGTGCTGAGAGTTAAAATCGCCAGTGTAAACTGCTGGGTGGTTAGCCTCTGGTAGGATACCTGTGGGCCATCTCTGTGATGGAGGTTTGTAGACATTATACAGTGTCATCTCTCCCAGTTTTATGCCTATCGCATGCTCTGCTGGTACCACTTTGGTGTCCAAATTCCTTAGGAGTTCGTTCTTCACTAGGGTGGCTATGCCATGTTTGTCGTGTCCAGTGTAGCTCACAGCTGTAAATCCTGGTATTTTGAGTCGATTGATGGTTTCATCTGTGAGGTGGGTCTCCTGTAGGAGTACGACATTTACTCGTTCTCTCGTTAAGATCTTTTCGAGGATTTCTCCCTTGGTCCTCGTGTAGCCTTCTATGTTGAACTGGCATATGTTCTGCTTCTTCATGCTAAGACTCTGCTCTATTTGCCTCTGTGTGGGCCGGGAGGCATTGTCGCGTCCGGCCGCCGTGGATGTGTAGACTTTTCGCCGCTGTACCATGTTACAGCGTTGCCCGGGGTACACCATCTAGGAGATTGTCTACACTTCGTACCCCAACCAACTGCCGATGCTGTTTTATTTAAGGCTTGTAATATTTGGTTAGTAACACTTCGTACCCCAACCAACTGCCGATGCTGTTTTGTTTAAGGCTTGTAATATTTGGTTAGTAAATGAATAAATGGCACTGTCATTCAAGCTTCCCTCCAGAATGTGACATGCTAAGTATACTTTTTCTATTTTATAGTGAGATTGCTTTTGAGTACCTTATGATTTCGAATACTCTGGAAAAAGACGTCGGTAATCAAATGTGGACGGTAATGATTTAAGCATTTCTTGTCACCTTTCTTACAACAATGTTTAACGTTAGCATAGTTTAATCTGTCTAGAAATATTGCCTGTGTCAGTGCTGCAAAACGTTTTATCACCTCAAACAAAACTTAATAAGGTAAAACGACTCTTGATAATCTGTCTGTATTCCGTCAACATACATGTATTTTTCTTTTTTTAGAACTTACATAATTCTGTTATCTTCAGTGAAGATGTACACACAGTTGCTTAAAGTTTTATGGAACGAGGTATTTAAAACATCCAAATCTTTCTTCATCTGAAAAACTTAATCTTATCTTTGGTGCAACATTTGGGATGAGATTGTTAAAAATACTCACAACTTTCGAAACATCAGTCAGAGCATGTGCACTGACTGGTTGCTTATCCTCCTGTTTCACAACATGCTATACAGTATTAATTTTACAACCTGCATTTTGAATTTCCGTTAGAAAATGTATATTTCTGCTCATTTTAATCAATTTCCTTAAAATATTACAGTATTTCATTGGCTTGCATGTCTGTTTAATGGAGTCTCTGGGTAATTTTTGAGGAAAGTTACTTTCAGATACTGACCAATTTTCGATTTAATACCTTGAATTTCACTTTAGCATCTCCTTCCATCCATAGGTCACCCCCCACGTCCTTGCACTTATTCTTACACCGTTGTATCCTGGTGTCACAACAAGCTTCACGTTTGTGTATTAGCAGGCCAGTGAGTTATACAGTGCTACATTGTTTATTTTCGCTGATTGTATATGGTGATCACATGTTCCATTAACAATTGGGAGCATACACTATGAACCAAAACATTATGACCATTTGCTTAAAGCTCGTTTGTCCGTCTTTAGGGCGAAATCCATCACTAATGCTGCGTGTCAGCGATCCAACAGTTTGTTGGTAGGTTTGTAGAGGTATGTGGCATTAGATGTCTATGCACAGGTCTTGTAACTCGCATGACTTTCGTACGCGGTGGTTGCACCCGATAGAGGCCCAGATGGGATCCATAGGATTTACATCAGACGAATTTTGCTCACCGAGAGATCAATGTGGGTTCATCAAGTTACCCCCCATTAGGAATGTGGATGCACTCAACGACTGAGGTATGACTTTCAAAATAATGGAGCACAACAGACAGTCGTCCTTTCCTTTCAAGTTTTATTCAGCAAATCTAGATTTCGGCTAGTATCTGGCTATTATCACTGCACTATTTCGTAATATCAATGCATTTAGTCGTACGTCAGTCTCCTCTTGTTTTGGCTTCTGTCACAGTTTGTTCAAGACTGGTCATTATAACGCTCCTCAAATCACTGTAGCACGGTTCTGGCCCCAGGACACAAACAATTACGCTGCTGAAAGATAACATTCCCTTGGGGAAGGTATTAGGTATGAAGAGATACAGGTGCTTCACAGCTGTCAGCATGTCTTCAGTTACTACCAAAGTCTCGTGAAAGTGCAGGAGAATGTCTCCCATAGCGTAGTAGTGATCCCACCAGTCTGCGTCCAAGGCGCGCTTCAAGTTTCGAGCGGCCGCTCACTTCGATCACTGCGTTTGTGGAGATGTTCATCGACCTAAAAAACGTGATTCACCCGAAGAGCCGACATGTTTGTATCGATCGACGGTTGATTCCGAATGGCCTCACGCCCACTGCAATCGTCATTGACGATAACGTTGGGTCAACATGTGAAGATGCAGGGGTGGTTTGCTACGGAGCTCCTTGTTAAACAATGGACTATGATTGGTGTGCTTCGAAACATATGTGATTGCACCAGCATTACCGTATTTCAGCAGAGATGCTACAGATCACTATCTATCCTACTTTACAGAGAAGACAAGCCTCTGAATATAATCTGCGAAGAGTCGTGGACGTCCAAGCATTTAGTGCCTAGTGGTAATTTCACTGTTCTCGTTCCTCTTTCCGTAGGTCCTGACGACAGTAGCTCGTGAACATTCGAGCGGCTTCGTCGCTTTCCAGATTCTCGTTCACAGACTCTGCGTAATAATCACCCATCCTTTGGTCGAAGTCACTTATCTCAACGTATTTCCCCATTCGCAGACCATACTTGCGTCTTCGCCAGGGTGATCCCCCGTCAGTGACTGCTGCCGTGTAGCCGCATGGTCTGAGGCGTCTGGTCACGGTCCCCACGGCTCTCCCCGCGGAAGCTCGAGTCCTCCTTCGGGCATGGGTGTGTGTTGTCTTCAGAGTAAGTTAGTTTAAGTTTGATTAAGTAGTGCGTGAGCTTAAGGACCGATGACCCCAGCAGTTTGGTCCTATAAGCCCTCACCACAAATTACCAAATTTTCTGTTCCACTTACATACCGAGGTTGGTGGTCATAATGTATTGGCGGATGAGTGTATTAATTGTTTCAGATTGCGCACTGCCGGTGAAACTGTTTTCAGTAAAGGTCCTGATATTTTGTAGCACACGAGTTTGAAAATTAACTGTTGAAATCGGACTGAAACACCCGAATAATGATTCCAGTTCATTTTCGCGTTCAGAACTTTTCAAAAACCTGCTTTGAAGGCTCCACGAACCTGTTTCTTTTCGTCTAATAGATAGCTTAAGAAGGAATCTAGATTTCTCACAAATAGGTGAAAGTCTGTTGGTAACTGGTAACCCATTGCGAATCAGTGACATGGGAAACTAAATGGTGTAACGTTGTTCTGTTGTCATTCGTATAACAGCAACACAAATGTTCATTGTTTAATGAGGATCCAGTGAGACTGCTGCTTAGCGATCAAATTTCAGTTAACTTAGGAAGCGTTCTCCCGGGTAAGGACACTAGTCAATTTCACGATTGCTACCGAAAAGTAATGCCTCCGAGTTTTAATGTGAAAAATCTTAGTCTCTTTAATAAAACAGGTGTTGTTAACATTCCACATCTTCGTTCTGCATGTCTACATGTTTGCAGCCCACTACTTCTAGAAGGCTCCAAACTGCAGCGTGTAAGCCGGCCATGGTGGACGAGCGGTTCTAGGCGCTACAGTGAGGATCCGCGCGACCGCTATGGTCGCAGGTTCGAATCCTGCCTCGGGCGTGGATGTGTGTGATGTCCTTAGGTTAGTTAGGTTTAAGTAGTTCTAAGTTCTAGGGGACTGATGACTTTAGAAGTTAAGTCACATATTGCTCAGAGCCATTTGAACCACTTTTCGTTCAGCGTGTAATACGGCGGTGTGATACTTAACTATGTCGGTGAGTGAGAAACAGAATGCTGTAATTGTTTTTCATATTAGAAGAATTTGTTCACACATCGAACACCGTGATCCTCAGCATGAAAACGCTACACCACAAACGAGCGCTGCGACAGCCGGAACAATTCGACGCCTTGGGTTTACTGTCATCGATCACCCCCCATACAGTTGCATCTTGGAGCTATTCGATTTCTATTTGTTGCTAAAACTTGAAGAACACGTCCCAAGGCTTTGCTCTGATACTGAAACAGTTGTGCACAGAGGTGAGTTGTGGCTTCAGTGACAATGTCAGACATTCTATTGTGACGATATCAACAAACTGGTCTCTGTGAAGAAATATGTTCATAGTCATTGTGGCTATTTTGAGAACTAAGTACATAGACAGGTTGCAGTCAGCCAGCCACTTCCATCAGCTACACTGTTTTAGCTCCCTCTATCGTTTTCTTCCTGTGTTGTCCATGTTTTACTGCTGACGCTCTGCTTCATCCCACGCTTTGGTGTGGGTGAGCACATGTTTTTCCACGATTGTTACCCATGTTTTCTGTACCGTTTTATATTCCTGTTCTGGGATTTGTCTTGACACCCGTCTCACTAAGTTACTGAACGGGTGCTGAAGACCTTGCTGTCGTGCGCCCAAAACCCCTCTACTACTACTACTACTACATAGACATGAAGGATACATACGTAGAATCTTAATAAAGTTTGTTTTATTTAAAGAGCTTTAGGAGTTCTTACAAAAGAAATTCGGATACATTACCTTTCAGCATGCCTTCGTAGACTGTGCGCTGCCGCAGCCCGAGCTTTATCGACCCTCTGAAATTGAGCCCTTTACCTTGAGTAACATGATAAAACAACATTATGCATGTAGTGTCACCATACATACCATCCGATCAACAAAATTTGAATCTTGGTAAGACATCAGACTGTTCAGTAAGGAATTGATTGCATACTCTATGATTATTTGTAAGTGGAGAATGCAATACTGACCACTAACCTGGCTGGATCTGGTGCTTCACTGCTTGTGACGCACCGAAAGGTTTTTTATTATCATATTGTCTTCTTTATTATATTAATTATAATACGACACACGTCACAAAAACAAAAGAAAGAGCGGGAAGCGATCCACCAACTAACGGAGCCTCAACGCTAACCGCGCATAGTTTTGGGGGGGTTGGGTGGGGGTTGGGGAGTACACCTTTACGTTTAAACTTTGCTGTACCCGTCGATTCTTCAAGCACTATGTTAAGAAAACGCCAGTGACCTGGGGAGAGAAGAGGTGGTACGCAATACTTTCTGCAAAAATATGGCTTCTTCTTTTCTGTTAAAATTATCTCCATGTTTATATATTTTGACAGAAAAGAAGAAGCCATGAAACTCAGTGCTAAATGGACTGTGGCGCTACAGAATCGATGAGAAGTTTTTATCTTTGACGGCTATATTCGATGGTTAAAAAAATTTATCTTTGACAAGGTTTATCTCTGCTATCACGTGAAATCCAGACTACGCCCACTTTCGACAGTATTTAGGCAGCTCTTCGACGTCCGACTCGTCAGTCGGCAAGACTCAGCACAACCAGGAACACCTCCAAAGATGTCCAACGTAGCCTTGTACGAAAGGTCAGAGATTGAAGACTTCCATGGACCACGGCTATACAACACGAAAAAATTCTCAGCAGCTGAAACATCCGGTCGTGAAAGCCTTCATTGTATAACCTCACCTCCAGTTACTGAATGGTTTTCAGGAAATATCATTGTTTCAGTACCGTAAACTCAAACTGATGTACAGTAATTTTAACATTATGTTTTCACACACAACGGAACCATGGATTTGAAAAATCTGTAGTATCGCAGAACTTTGTGGCTTAGTTTTAGTAATTGCTCCATTACGCTCTCGTCGCTGCGAATTTAATCTGCCCCTAGATACCAATATTATGCATTCTTTCCTGTTTTTTTCCAGCTGAAAGACCTGAAAACCTCTAGTAACATCGCTGAAGTTAGTTTTTATGCTAAAGATTCTCTTTACCTGACTCTGCTTATATTTACAGCTCAGTTACATATTAGGTGGTATTCTGTGTGGCCAAAACGTTCTAGCAAGTAAACCCCTCAAAAATTCTCCTGCTGCATGACGCGTTAAGCGATGCGAATGCCAATTTGCGCCACTCACGTTTGCTAAAGTCACTCGATTCCATTCCAGTTTCATTAGGGAGAGGGAAATATCTATGGATAATTATTAAAGTACTCGAGTCAATTTCCACGTTCTCAGATTCCTCAGGAATTTGAAACCACATGCTAATATAAATGAGCTGCGAACGTGGACGATAATACGGAAACATATCAATAACAAAATTTTGTTCGCGCAGTAGAAAGTCGCTTCCAATCTAAAAGGGTTTGGCAGGAACGGCGTAATTTTCTGATTGAATTGCTCTTATCATGAGGAAATTATTTTGCGATTTAGAGGTTCTCGGTTTCCAGAGCCACGTTTGGCAGGCATGCTGTTGCTCCACTATCGGGGCGTCTATGGCGTCGTTGTCCGAAATCGTCCCTGCTTGAGGGCAAGTGCTGCCCTTATGCCGGCTGAAGGAGAATGCCCGCGTTCTGTGTCCCATCTCCAGGAGCTATTACCATCCGTCCTGGGGGAATCGTTGACTTTACGAACCAATCTGCAGTTACTATAAGCTTTTATACAGGATTCGAGAACGGCAGTAAGAGGGTGCACTGTCTTATAGCTCGTCTCTAATCACGATCGATCGTACTGAAGCACGGCTGAAAGTTTCATTTTATTCCAACATCCGCACGGCCTCCCCTCCTTAAGAACATAGTACTTAATGCCGGCGAATGGGTGAACAAGGGACAAATGTTCTGCTAGAGTTCAGAGCATCAGAGCTAAGAGGTCTGAATTAATTCCTTCCCTTTGCAGTGTCGCCCTGTGATACTTTCCCCAGTTGATAGGGAATAAGAATGCGGCGTCGCAATGTCGGCTGCTACTTTCTTTCTATTGCTTTGATCATTTACGCTCGATTATGTCTTTCATTTCTCATGAGACTCGTGTTTCGGAGCATGTTTAGCTTCAGGAAATCAGAGAAACAAGGTAACAATGACATTCTGTCTGCCTGGTAAATTAGGATCTCGACGTCTATGATCAAAAATTGATACCCGGTTATTCAGAGTCAGAGTAATACGGAACTGTCTAAATTTTAATAATATCTACACTTCACTGTTATTAGCGTTTCCTTTTGGCAACACTGCAGTGTCCGCGCTCTAGCCAGTGTCAAGTCATTGATTAGCTCCATTTCTAAGTCAGTTAAGTTGCATACTATTGCACGTATCACGATTGTCGCACTCTTCATTTGCTCATCGACAGATAGTCACGCAACCCCCCCCCCCCTCCCTCCCATTTATAATGAATGTAAAATCACCAAATTCACAACTAATACTGACATACCATATGAGAAGCGTTGACATACGGAAAATACTGAAATTAACACTTCTGATTCCTGACCTAAGTTGTTAATATACATCGTAGTAATTTCATTTCGGAGAAAATAGTATCAAAATTTTTTTTAATGGATTTTGTTGAAGCTTGTCGTAAATTGACCCGGATGAGAGTCAATTGTCCTTCACGTAATTTTAGTGGTTTTAGGTTAATACAAAATTTCCAGATATCAAGATTTTTCGCATCACGACCATCATGCATTTAAATTAATAGGTAGATATATTCAGATATTATGGTTAATTTAAAATCTAAATTTTTCGGATAACAAATTGTTATGAAGACCGTTACTGACGAAGGAGTATTATTAAATCTGTTTCACATGTGTGGCTGTTGACAATAACCACCAACTGTTTTCATGTAGATGGCAACTGCCAAAGGGATGACGGAATTTTAAATGTATAAACTCTCGTCGAAAGCGCAGGTCTTCATTTTTTACACAAGCGGCATGCATTTTTAGCATGTTTTCAGTGTTTGTGCAGTTTTTACTCATTTAATCTGTGTTGTTCAGTGCAGTGCTTTGTGTCATGTGAATCGAACAAATGTATTATAATTTTTTATTAATTTGGGACATAAATCTGCGATATATTAATTCTCTTCCGCGTCTGCCAACTTTCCTTTGTGTATCACTTACAACCAGAACCCTGAATTATTTTCAGTATTTAATCCCATCTCTGTCTTCCTAACTGAATTTCATTTGTTAGGAAAGTTATTCACTAATATCATAAAACATCTCTCATATTCCTTCAATTTCATATAGCTAATGCTTTCATAATATTTCTTTCCTCGCTGTTTAAACGGAGATCCTTATTATTTACCTTTCAGTCTTTTTAATTCTGGTAATCCTTCTGAAACACCGTATATCATAAGGAACGGTTCTCTTCTGTTCAGTTACCGCCCCCCCCTCTCCTTTCTTGCTTGTTTTTAGAGCATAGTTTCGCAGAAATATATTTTTTGAAGTTAATGACTATCTTTCATAACATTAGTGCAGTATTTTGTCCCGAAATGCTCTGATGATCTTATACTCTCTTTTCTTCGTGAGGAATCCCTTAGTTTTGAACTTGAATTTAAGGTGGTAGCCTCTCTTATCTCTGGAAACTGCTCGGCATCTCTAAACTCGTTTCCTGTTCTCGACAGATGATATTCAACAATACCTGCAGTTCCCTTCACTGTCACCGGAGACAGCGAAGTGCCACACGGAGTGGCGGGGGGGTTTGAGGCACCTTGTCAAGGACTGCGCGGCCCCTCCTGCCTGAGGTCTTCCCTCTGGCATGGATGTGTGTATATTGTTCTTAGTATAAATTGCTTTAAGTTAGTTAAAGTAGTGCCTAAGTCTAAGGACCGACGACCTCAACAGTTCGGTCCCTTAGGAATTCACGCACACTCGAACATTCGAAAGCGAATTCATCAGTGAATATTTTTATTGATAACTACTCACTTTGTATTTTAGTCTCATATCTCATCCGTTCATTTATTCCCCTCATTGCTTCCTCGGTACGAGCCTCAGCAAGAAAAACCTGAAGCCTACCTTCCGTTCTTTTCAATCCCAATTCCATTCCTCTTCAATTTAGTACACATTACTCTCCTTTTCCTATAGTGTTTACCAATTTTTTTAATACTTCAAAGTCGCGCTTAGTCGATGAACACTTACTCTAAGTCAACATACGTTACAGAATACATTGATTTTTCTTGTGTTTTGTTTCTAGTATCAATCTATACTTCAGAACTGGCCGTCTAATCTGTTCATATCTCCTACAGTCAGAGAAATTGTATTATTCACATCCGTTGATAAGATTTTGGCAAAAGTTACTGTCCAAGTTGGAATAATTCGTGATAACATTTTGGATATCTCGTATCAATACCATCATTATACACTGAAGCGCCAAAGAAACCGGTATAGGAATGCGTATTGAAATACAGAGATAAGTAAACAGACGGAATAAGGTGCTGCGGTCGGCAACGCCTTTATACGAAAACTGTCTGCAGCAGTTGTTGGATCGGTTACTGCTACTTCAAAGGCAGGTCATCAAGATTTAAAAGAAATTTAAAAGAATTTGGACGTGGTGTTACAGTCGGTATACTATCAATGGGACACAGCATCTCCGATGTAGCGGCGAAGTGGGGATTATCCCGTAGGACCATTTCACGAGTGTACTGTAATTATCAGGAATCCGATAAAACATCCAATCTCCGACATCGCTGCGGCCCGGAAAAGATCCTGCAAGAACGGGACCAACGACATCTGAAGAGAATCATTCAACTAGACAAAATTTAAACCCTCCCCCAAATTGCTTCAGATTTCGATGCTGGGCCACAAACAAGTGCCAACACGCGAATCGTTCAACAAAACATCACCGATATGGGCTTTCAGAGCCGAAGGCCCGCTCGTGTTCCCTTGACTGCATGACACAAAGCTTATCCTTGCCTGAGCACGTCAACATCGACATTGGACTGTCGATGACTGGAAACACGCTGCCTGTTCGGACGATTCGTTTCAAGTTGTATCGAGCGGATGGACGTGTGGGGGTGTGGAGACAACCTCAGGAATACATGGACCCTACGTGTCAGCAGGGGACTGTTCAAGCTCGTGGAGGCTCTATAATATTCTGGGGAGTGTGCGTCGGTGAGATATAGGAACCCCTGTTAGGACGATATACGACTGACAGATGACATGTTGTGAAGAATCCTGTCTGATCACCTGCATCCATTCATGTCCATTGTGCGTCCCAACGGACTTCGGAAATTCAAGCAGGACAATGCTCCACCCCACATGTCCAGACGTGATACAGAGTCGCTCCAGGAACACTCTTGTGACTTTAAACATTTCCGCTGGCCATGGAACTGCCCAGACATCAACATTACTGAGCGTATCTGGGATGCCTTGCAACGTGCTGTCCAGAAGACACCTCCACCCCTCGTATTCTTACGAATTTATAGACAGCTGTTCAGCATTCAAGGTGTCAATTCCCTCCAACATTACTCCAGACATTAGTCGAGTCCATGTCACGTCCTATTGCGGCAGTTGTGCGTGCTCGCCGGGGCCCTACACGAAATAGGCAGGTGTACCAGTTTCTTTGGCTCTTCAGTAAGTAACTGTCTATTACCATTTCACGACTCAACTGCTGAACCAATTTCGATGGCATTGGTGTGAAGAGAGCCTCAAGCTTGTTACGAACGTAGGCTACTTTAGTAAGTGTGTAATACACATTGGGGTGACAAAGAAGTTGATACTACGCAAAAAACTTCAATCCCATATTTGCTATCTTAAGCAGTCGCAAACATTACGTTAACCGCGTTCATACATTCGTGGTTCACTCCGCTGATATCCGTGACGTCACTCGGATTTGCCCGTGACCACTTCCGATTGTGTTGGGTGCTTTCATTGTGCGGCGATGTAGTACTTTCATACTTTCATACTTTCATGGCAGTTCGCGTTATCTACAGGTGTATTATAAATCCGTTCGTAGTTTAATATCTAAAGAAATCAAATTTCGTTCGTAAATGGAGACGTTCAAGCAATATTTTATTTTGTATACATGAATTATGGTTGCAGTATTTACTTTTATCTTAGTAGTTTTATTTCTGTCATTCGACTTTGGATTTGCCTTATTTTACTCAGTGTCCGTTCGTTTTCTCCTTTACTGTGATTTTCAGTGTTTTCCAAATCGAAAACGCTCCAACATTCGAGCGGCACTTTATCAACAGTCTCGTACACGCACAACAAAAAGCTGCGAAACCGCGCTGATTGTTGGGGCAGCATGTCATGCCTTAACCTTGAGCCGACATCTATTCATCGTCCGCATTTCCTTCCCCGTTAAGAAATATTCTGGCTAGAACAGCCGGAGACAGCGATCATGGCTATGTAAGTTCTGTTTGTATGATTTTATGAATGTGTATTTGTGCTTTGATTCCATTCTGAAGAAGGCTTTGGCTAAAAATCCGAGATTTCGTGAAAAGCTTTTCTATTTGTTGGGATATTTTTCCATGACATTTCCCTACAACAGTTTTCGACGTGCCTGCCTGCATGTTGGCATGCGAATAGCCATCTATCTGTTCCACAGCATAATTATCCCTCACGAAGTTTGTTATAAATAAGTCACTGCACTTCATTAGAAAAAGACGTACGTAATTAAAATACCGGAAGACAAAAATGACATTCTTTTTGCCACATTAAGACTATCTGAATCACAAACAGGGGTTCACAATGCTGCAACCAGAAGTTTTGATCCCTTCCCCACTGAGATAGCATGTCGGACAGACAGAAAAATAAAATTTTCAACTGAACTGAGGAACAGTTTCTTTTGACAAATTCTCCCATTCTGTAAAAGATTATCTACTACTGCCATGTGTAAATGTTCATGGGTAGGAATTACTAACCTCTGTCTGACTTTAATTTAAAAAAAAAAGCTAATGATCAGCATGGAAGCATAATGACTCGTTTGACATCATTACCATTTTACGAGTAAATGATACGTGGAACGTGAAACTAACTGACTTCCTGTTGGTGTATCAAAGCATGGTATAAGCTTATATACTTTTGAAACCACAAAATGATATTAAAAAGTAAAATCAAGCAAACGATCAAAGTATAAGTACATTCCATTTGTGCTATGTTTGGTTATTCCAGAAAAACTGAAAACTGTTGAGAAATATTATGGGAAAAGAAGAGACCAATGTAGTAAAGGCTACTGTTGGAAAGGCAGGTCTACATCTTACACAGGTTTGGCAATTATTACTAAAATATTACTTACATATACGTTACAGCAAAATATCAATTTTACGGGGTCTTGAGCGCTTGAGCCAATTCTCTTAATCATATTTACAGCACTCCACAATTCCGAACGATGTTTAAAAGGTTATATTTTATATAGTATATTGCCGTTACTGGTCACTCACTAGATGACGCATGATAGGTAAGATTTCAAAGTGAGATGATGTGTAAACTACAGTGGAACTAATAAACTGACAATCTAACAAAACAGGAACTGAGATAAGCATGGAGGTATATTCCTATGCAATTCTGTTTCTTTGACGTTTCAATAACAGTTTATTTTGTTGCCACGTGCAAGATACGATAGCATGCCTTGCATCTTTCCTCATTGCACACGTTGATGGGCTTATAAAGAACACGTAGAAAGGTTTTTGCGAACGTAAATATTACAAATGTGCGTACTAGTTGAAAGTTAAAAATGTGACTAAAGAGAGGCAGTACCAGTAAGTAAACAAGCATTAGTTTCGGAGCTCCAGCTGCATTTTCTATCAATAAAAATACAGTAAAAGTGGAATTAAATGGATTACGACAGCATTTTTCCCACATCACTTTCTTTTCTTCTTGGTTGTTGGAACTGTATCAACGAAAGCCAAATTACATTAACAAGGCGAAATGTATCTTATTGCTGGTGCAAATGAGCGCTGTAGAACAGAAAATCGTTGGATGCTATCTTCTTGACACTATGTTACAGATGCAAGCACCGTAACTTTTGGCATTTCAACCGTCGCAGGTTCGAATCCTGCCTCGGGCGTGGATGTGTGTGCTGTTATTAGGTTAGTTAGGTTTAAGTAGTTCTATGTTCTAGGGGACAGATGACCTCAGCAGTGAAGTCCCATAGTGCTCAGAGCCATTTTTTTACATTTCAAACAGCTGTTTCATGAGCACGATGGGTATAATGAGCAAGACGAAATCGTAAACAGTAGTCTGCCAATGATTTGGGATACGTACAGTGGCGGCAGGACCCGCCCACCCTGGCTTCTAAACGATGTTCAGCTTAATTCTGTAATTCCCTCTCCAGTTTTATATCTCCGTGGTAGTACATTTATTGATTTGAAGAATGTTACCACAATCTTTGTTACCCACTGCGATTGCAGATCGCTCAGCGGCCAGAAAATTATACTGCAGCGTTCGGTGGGATCGTGTGAGAGTGACAGCGAATCTTAATTGTTTATATTGGTCTGTAGAATGGTTTTTACAAACTAGAGCGGCTGCAATAAATTGCAGCAACAAGAAGAAGGCCCCACATTTGTCTTTCTTTTTAGGTTTACTAAATATCCTATGAGGCGTGAACCGCTACATTATATAACAGTTTATTTAAGATTTTCTTCTAACCTTCAAATATTTAGTGGAAAATATCGTGTTTTTCAGAAACTTTTTGCACAAAGGCGTCATATATTTACTAAAAAAGTGAAGTTGTTTTCACTACACTTCCAGTCAAATTAGTAAATGTGGAACTCGGGAAACAGGTAAGTAATGCCGTACCCACATTGTTTATCATAGTAGATAAGCTACTACAACCGTAGCTGCAGGAAAGACCGCAGAGACGTGATAATAAAAGAAAAGAAGCAATAAAACTGCTTCCAAAAACAGAAGAAAGATATTCCACAACTATTGTGGCATTTGAGCCCAAACAACAGGAAACTTAAACACATTAGCTTTTCAACCATAAGTAAATAGATTTACAAAAATTAAGGAGTTAAACTGAAAAGTCTGCTAGCGTAGAGAATTGCAGCGAGCACTGACAGTTAACGCTTGTGTGCGATTTGAGGGCAATGATGTACATGCTATTCCAGCCAAATAGCGCGTACCAAGCCAATTAACGTAGCTAGCGAATTAGTAGGAGTCTCAGTTTCACTGAATTCGTTGTAAATGTGGCAGAATGGTGTTTAACAGATGAGAGAGATATAGAATAGATTCTCAGGTTCACAGCTAGCGCCGACAGCAGCCACTGCCACCGCTGACGAAAGGTAAACACACGATCTCGCGCTACGCCAGCAAGTGATATTCAGTTTACACTCAGAACTGCGGTCATCTCCATCTCTCCTAATTTTTGGGTACACTCAACCATTGTCTGGCTTGATTGAAGGAGGAACCTGAGGTATCCGATCTAGCGAGTAGGATTGACCAGCCATTGCAGAATGCTTTATACTCTGAAGTTTTTGAACTATTTTAATTGGACAGTTATATTTGCAGTGATATTTACGTACCGGTGCCCTATATAGACCCCATTCAGTTTAGGGTATTTTCATTGTACATTTTTAGCTAAATTGATATCTCTGCCTCAATTGTATTTCATTTGTTTGTATTCTGTCGACCCCCAGACACGGTCAAGAAACATTTTACTATTAAAGAACCTAAGAAGAGTTACGAATTTCGCTTCTCAGTAGTGAACTCCCAGTATCAATATTTTATAATCGGAGGTACATACGATAATTATGGTTGCTGAGTAAAAATATACCTCAATAGCGAAAAAAAAAGATTTACATTTTTTGCTAACAAGTAGTTACACCACAACCTGTAAACTAATTTCTGTTAGCGATGACGTTTCCTTTAAAAGGGGTGTAGTGGATCAGGCATTGATATCATTGTTCGATTACATCACTGTCTGTACTGGTGCACTCATCTGAGCTCCGCATGGTGAGCTAGTATCTTCCTAGCTTGCAGGCCATAGGTTCAACACAAATTCCTAAAACACTCCCAGAGCGTCTTTGCGCAACTGTGGCATGAAGATAGACCAGAACCAGTCACACACATGTTAGAACAGAAACTACACACGTCATAATGTCGCCACTGCCCTCCCACGCGTCAAAAATATAATTCCGAATCTCTCGAGCACCTTCCTCACACAATGGTCTTCAGTCCCTCAGTTCCGAAACATACTCGAATGACTTCAAGTCTAGAGAGTTTGCAGGGCACTCTACTGCTTATACTTTTAATTTTCAGTTCAGCCAAGTTTTCGACATGTGGACTCAAAAGAGCATGTTCTGTACTTTTGTTTTTGATGTTATGACTAAGCGATATTGAAGTCCTTACCTATCTCTGGCTTCTGGAATTTTCGAAGCTGAGCTTGCTTTTTCTCTGAAGGGAGTACTGTCTTGCTGTATAACGTCAACAGCGCCCCAGCGTTATTACTTATACGCCGGATTAATGTCTGCGTAGAGTGTTTGTTGGATCACGGATAAATAGTACGAAGAATTCGCGAGACGGTGTAAGTAAGAGCTGAAAGCATTACGTCACTTCGTGGGAGAACAGTGTGTGAGTTATTCCGTTGTTTGTTGGAAACGCGCACGGGATTAGTTAGTTGGGTGTTTCAGAATCTGGGAGCGGGGTAAATAAAAATCTGTTACGTTTTTGTTATTTCTTAAATTACTAAGTACACCTTACATAAAACACCACCAGAGCTGTCCCTTGAAGTAAGTAAAGTACAATGCCACACATTTTTTGGTTGTATATTTTCAAGAAAACTTCAACTAGAAGAATGGTATTACTCAGCTGCTCAATCAATTAAATTCACATACTTTCGATCTTCGTATGATTGCTAGAGTTGGAAAAAAAAAGAATCAGCATCCTGACACGCTTTGTATAATTAAACTCAGTAATGTCTTATGGAATCGTTACCTGAAGTATTTCATCATTTAGCAAGAAGGTACTGATCGAACAAAAGCGAAGAGTAAGAAAAATGAAAAGAGATCACCAGCGGTCGTCGTGGAGACAGTCCATTTCAAGGAGTTAGATGGTTTAAGTGCACAATCACAATATATAAATTCGCTAATGAGATTCATCATAAATAATCCGTAAAAATTAAGGAAGAATAGTAATATCCATACCTACAACACTTGAGGAAAAAGTGACCTTTATTGCCCATTGTTAAGTCTGTCAGTGGCTCAGAACAGAGTTCAACAGGCCGAAAAAGAAATGGTTACATTCCCAATGTTTGAGAAGTATAAAACTAAGGTCTAAGACTAACCCAGAATCATCTCTTGTTGACTACTACTTGCAATCCATGGATTAATTTTTATTTAAAAGTAGTAGCCTGCAAGAAAGCACATAGTTTTTAACTGTAGTTGCAGGAGTAGGACTAAAAAATTATATCTTCATTAATGCTGACACTAATCAGTATACACAGCCTATAAACTAAATATTTCCACAGCATTTCGATAAAAGAATCGTTCAAATCATATACTATAGTTCAATTCTTTTATCTTGGCGGTTCGAGCATTCCCGCCCAGATGTGGGAGATTGCTGCGTTGCCAGTTGTACGCACCAAGAGAAGCAGCGCCGTAGTATAGTTCGCAAACTTATGTTTAGGGGGGAGCGCGCAGTTTATAAAGTAAAGCCACCACGGCCGCATTAACTCTTTTGCTGCTACAGAGACGTGCTTCCTGCAATCCGCGATGTGCGCGATTTTGTTATCATTGCACTGCTCGCCTGTGGAGACAAATGGTGTTTCGACTGCTTTGACACACTGTATCATACGATTTCACAAAAACTGTTTGGCCCAAAAATTTGATTTTTGCACATCTTCTTGACTGATACATTCCCCCCATAAATGACTTAATTTTGTTTCGATGTTCAACACAGTTATTGTGCAGCATTAGATGTAGTAAACCATTGTACGAAATTTTGAAGAGTTTGCAGAGGTAAGAGTCCATAGCGTATAACTTCTTTATGGTCGATTTTAGTTGCAACTAGAAATTTCAAAAAATTACATTCAAACGAATATTATAATAATGTTTTTAATTAAAGCATCGTTCAAGGATTGAACTCGGAATCTTTCGCTTACCATCCGACCATCTTAACCATTACGCTAACGCAGCTCGTCATTCAATGCAATTTCTGGACGCTCCTAAAACGTCACGCAAGACACCGACAAACACTGTTGGTGTGACTATGAATTACTCACGTTTCGTCGAAGTACAATAGGAAATAAACAATTACCGCTGTTCTTATTGGGAAAAAGCGGTTAGTGAGAGGAGCGCCGCTTCCGCGCGCTCGCTACACCATTTTATGAGTTGACGAGGACCTCCGAAAACCCGCTGGTCAGGGGGCTGGGAAACCAACCCCACTGGCGCCCAGCGACCAGATGGCCAGACCTGCTGCTGGAGTAATCCAAGCAGCAAGAGAAGAAAAATTACGAAGCGTGAAGACGTGAAGACGAACAAAACGTGAGGACCACAACGACAAATTGCGATCTCTGACGCAGGAACAGCAGGCCCTGCTTAACCTGCCCAAAACGTGCAGTGAATGCACGAGATGTCACGCACGACGACGACGGTTAGTGAGAATGATATAAACACCTTTCCTTGCTATCACTTGAATTAGGAGGCTTATTGCTTGTTTGGTTTAATTAATTAATAGAATATCAAGCAATTGGTATCAAGCATGCTTTTTCCAAACTTTCTGTAAAAGAAAGTCTGCTATCAAGACATTGCTTTTGTTCAATTACTTTATTTATGACTGAACGTTTCTAAAACTGGAGACACTCGTCCGTGCTCTGCACTGCAGTCGAGCTCTGGCAACGTCGTTCTCTGTTCATTGGCTGTCTGTGTTTTGTGACGTCAGATGCGCAGAACGAACCTAATTTCGGCAGCCGTCATAAATGATGCGCACCTAAACTAAATCTCTAGCTGGTATGCGCCGCACAAACAGCTTCTAACGAACGTTTCGCGATACTACATCCAAGAAAACGATAACAAATGAAGAAAATGCTAACATGCACATCATATATGGGCTTACGTATGTATGAGCATTTACAGGTGAACTGAATAATAAAAATATCTTAACAAGCCCCTCTTCCAACGAAAACATTTTGCTCAAGGTATAGACGCTAGAGGGAGTAAGTTGCGTTGGTAGCAGCTTTGTGATTTAGTGACCAGAGCCGACCGACGTCGTAAAATATGGTTGACGAAGATAATTTGTTGTAAATTTTTGCAGAGATCCAAAGAATAAGTTACACGTCTCTAAGCATTGCATTCGCAAAGTCACAAAGCTTAGTTGTGCGAATGCTGCACAGAAACCACTTCCTTTACACATATAGATGGCGCAACCGTCATTGTAGGGACCGTCAACAGAGGCTAGACTCTTGCAACTTAATTGTAAGTCAGCAGACGAAAGTATTGCATTATTCAATAGGAATCCGCTATACTGATGAAGCCTTATTTCACGACGCAGTGTAAGTGAAATCTTGTAAAAATACTCTTGTATAAACCTACGGCACACAGCACGAGGGTTCCAACGAAAGGAGGTGGTCAGTATCTGGTGTGACATCTATGCCATTACCCCATGGTCATAGACTGAACCACCAAGGCTGACATATTTCTGGGTTTCCTGGGTACTTCTTAACCACAATTGTCAGAGGAAGTAAGTCTGACCGATCGTTTGAAAATGTGATTTAAGTGTGCTGGATCTTTTGCTCACTTATACGCAGCAGTACAATTCAACATGACTTTACTTTCCCTAAAACTGCACTGATCGCGGCGGCTTTGTAAAACGGTCATCTAGTCCAACAGACATTTTTAAGGTTTCAGCTGATATCCCCAACTTATGGGGGAGAGAATTCTGGCATCAGCAACTTGTGAGTGACAGTATAGCGCGCCAGTCACTTTGCACGAAGGGACGCTGGCGTGGTGTTAACGGAGAAACCTTCTGCAGCGGGTCGACGTGTACAGCACAGATCATGGCCCTCGTTTTGAGCAATAGTCATGAAACGTCAGTGCATTGTGTTTCTATGCTTATTTCGATTGCACTCCTGTATTGCACTCTATGATTTTTTTCTTCTTGTGGCACCACAGTCAGGTAAAATTTATGCAAACATATTGCCGTCATTTTACTGTGTATAAAGTGTTTATTTCGTTGTCTGTCACGTCAAACATCGTCTGATTTGTGTGAAACAGATTATCATTGAAAATTATATATCAGGTTACGTAAGCCAGTGTTATACAAGCCAGCGGAAATGGAAGAGGATGTCGATGAACATGAGAAGAGAGATATGATATGGCGTGAAGTATTTGACAAAGTACTGAAAGACCTAAGTCGAAACCGGGCCCTGGGAGTAGAAAACATTCCGTTAGATCTACTGATAGCCTTGGAAGATCCAGCCATGACGAAACTTTTCCATCTGGTGCATTTGTAGACTTTGAAAAAGTTTTTGACAATGTTGAATGGAATACTCTCTCTCAAATTATATAGGTGGCAGGGATAAAATACAGCGGGCGAACGGTTATTTACAATTTGTACAGAAACCGATGGCAATTATAAGGGTCTACAGTCATAAAAGGGAAGCAGTGGTTGAGAAGTGAGTGAGATAGGTTTGTAGTGTGTCTCCCATGTTATTCAATCTGTATACTGAGAAAGCAGTAAAGGAAACAGAAGAAAAATTTGGAGTCAGAATTAAAGACCAGGGAGAAGAAATAAAAACTTTGAGATTTGCCGCCAGCGCTGTAACTCTGTCAGAGACAGCAATAGTCTTGCAAGAGCAGTTGAACGGAATGGACAGTGACTTTACAGGAGGATAAAAGATGAAAATCAACCAAAGCACAACGGCCATAATGGAATGTAGTCGAATTAAATTAGTCGAGAGGGAAATAGATTAGGAAATGAGACAATTAAAGTAGTAGAATGGCAATGGCAAGAAAGGTGTTTCTAAAGAAAAATTTGTTAACAGCGAGTGTACATTTAAGTGTCCGGAACTCCTTTCTCAAAGTATTTGTATGGAGTGTAGCCATCTATGGAAATGAAACATGGACAATAAACAGTTGACACAAGAAGGGAATGTAACATTTTAAAATATGATGCTACAGAAGAATGCTCAAATTAGGTGGGTAGATAACGTAACTAGCGAAGAGGTGCTGAATAGAACTGGGGAGAAGGAAAATTTTTGGTACAAGCTGACTAGAAGAAGTGACCGCTTGGTAGGACAGATTCTGAGGCATCAAGGGATCACCAGTTCAGTAGTGGAGGGAGGCGTTGGGAGGGGGGGGTGGTAGTTATTGTAGAGGGAGGTCGGGAAACGAAGAGATGAATACAGTAAGCAGATTCAAAAGGATGTAGGTTGAAATAGTTATTCGGAGATGAATAGGGCATCACAGGATGGAGTAACACGGAGACCTGCATCAAACCAGTATTTGGACTGAAGACCTCAATAACACATGAGCCAGTTGCCTCATAAGTAAGATATGTTCTCACAGTTCCTTACATATCGTTTTTATAACGCCGTATGTAATTTTCGACGATGATTTTTATGCATTAACAGTTGAAAATGGCTAAAGCCGCAATTTAAGTAGCGAAATAAATTATAAACACTCAAATGACAGAAATATGCTTCCGTGTATGCACTCGTATGATTCAACTACGGCTTAACGCTGCGTTCTTAATTTGTATTATTTTTTGTACCTGTTTTTTAACGCTAATGCTAGCAAAAAATGCATACATGGCCTCCGAAATTCGTTTCCACATGGCAACCAGCCTTGAGGCATTGTATGAATGGAGGAAAAGAGAAACAGGAAACTGACTGCCTTACTTCTGTAGAACACTAACTTTTAGTTGTGATGGTTATAAACGATTTACTTACCACTTTAGTAAGTTGAAATCAATTAGTTCCCAACTTGCTTTAGAAATTTGCTACATAAGGCTTCTCCAGCGCGCACACACACACACACTCACTCACACACACACACACACACACACACAAACAAACAAACAAGCGCTCGCGCGCCCGCGCTAGAGAGTATATTACCGTTCTCACAGTTAACAACAGAAGCAAGATACAAAATTAGCAGATTGAAAGGTAAAATGCAACTCAATTAGAAATTAATAAAATAGCGGAACACTTTAAAAGCGTTTAGACAAATCATCATGGTCATAGAACTTGACGGAAAACAGTCCTTATTTGTTAGATATTTTAGTAGTTCAGTTGTAGTAAGCCTAACGTATATTTTTGCTCATCCAGCGACGATGCTATGTGGAACTTCTTCTTTACCTCAGTCGCATAACAGGGATCCGTCTAAGCTAATGCGATGTAAAAGGTTATAGTAGCATCCGTGACTGACGTGAAACATTCTTGAATTTTCTGGAGCTCAGGTAACAGTACAGGATTTGTACTGGCATAAGATCTACAGTTTTAAATAGTCGGCTGTTAATTCTCTGCATTCCACTTCTGCTTGCTGTTTTGAGAAAGTTTAAACAGTCTGCAGGTGGTACTTTCATATTTCTTGTTCTACGTTACAGCTCGCTGCTCCAACTACTACTTTTTCTGGTGTGTCATTTTCAGGACCATCAAATTCACCTTTCTCCCCGCACACGGTAATACACTCATTTTCGGTTTCTTGCTTTCATATCAGGATGATCACGCCATATGTCCCCGTATGATTGTTTAGCCCACTGTCAAGGTATGCCAGTAATTCTAGCGTTGGTATGGAATTTTGAAGCAGAACGGCAGAACCGTCCAAATGTTCCACGCCGTACAAAAACTCACGTTAGGTGTGATGCATTGTCCGAACTAGACAAAGCCAGGGCAAAAGCGCCAGTGCCACAGAGACTCGCCACTGGCTCGAGCTCCACTAGCTATACGGTTGGCTCAGTGGATGAAGATATCGACTTCGCCTCGACCAATTGCCCGCCGAGTACAATCCACCAGTGGCCGAACGACAACACACAGCCTACGCGGAGTACAGAAGAGCAGCTCTCGCCCATGTGGTTACGGACCGTCGTCCAGGGCTGACAGACAGGGAACGTCATATATTGAACTCTTAGAAGCGAATAGGAAGTTGTTGTAAATTGCATTTGCTATGCACTGTGGAGTATACCAGCGATTTTTTGTAGTTAGTCATTTAGAATCTTTTTGTGTTAAATTACACGTAGTGTTGCACACTTCATTACTCAATAAGTCACGAAAATAAGTAAATGCTTTAACTCATTTGTGTGACTTAGTAACTAATGTGTTGTTGAACCATCGTTCTCCTATCCTGTTACTTGACCCTGGGCACAGCTGTGTAATAGTGGCAGCGAGAAATTGTGTTGGCGGTGTACTGTACCAGAAGCCGTTTCACGAACTTACAGTCTCGGCCTATCGTAAGAACAGTGGCAACTGGGCCTCCACAGCAGTAGCGACGAGGCCTTTACACAACTGGCGACGAGGGTTTACAAACAGGTAGACGTATGGTCAATTGTCAATCTTTTTTAGGCAACATGGGTTTCGTACCACTGTCACGTCTTCTAACCCACCGACCACATTCACATCAGTATTCGTTGGTCAAAGCGTCTGTTTTTAAGTCTTGTTCAAGACCATATTTGTTTGATTATCTGGCTAATACGATTTTGGTTCTAATGCACTGATCTCGTAATCTGAATAACAGCAGAGTAATGTAGGCGAATATAATTTTTTGATAAGTGGGCTAGCATGGTTATATACCGGTACAAGAGAGAGGAAGACTTTCGTTAAGTAGTTTTTAACTTTGAGCAGGCGTCTATTAATGGTTTCACCACATTGAGAGTTTACACTGGCAGCAGTAGACAGTTTGTCTCAGTTAGGTACGTTCCTCGTTTTGCAATGCATTCCACAGACGTACAGGTCCATCTGCCGGACATTTTACACGTTTATTCTGTTCCTGATATTGCTACAAAGGCTAGGTTAATCCTCGATATTCACTGCTTTGTAAATTTGGAATGCATTTTAACAGTAATATACTCACTTATACAATTATTCGTACATGGATGCTATCGATGGGTAAGCGACAATTAACTCAAAAACACAGAGAATGGGAAAAGAGGCTGCTAAACTGGGGAAACAAGGGGAGAAACTTTCTGTTGTTCTCATTGATAGGGCACTCGTCACCCACAACGGGTTACAAGTATAATAAGCACACCAGAAAAATAATTATTACCCCAGGAGACATCACGCAAATACGATATATACCCTCCGAACTCCGATGATAGACTCACTTCCTCGAGGAAAAGAGTCTACAGTATGGCACGTCCTTCTGAACCCATCTATCGATGAGAAGATGCCGTATAATGTGAAAGGTGTCTGTTGATTCAGCTGCTCTGGATTTGAATCACGCATTTTTCGCGTCGTTTAAAAGGAGAGCAGTTTGTCTTTATGTATCTATTACACGGGAACTACGTAAGTGTTACTTCCGCTATTTGCAGTCGGTAACTCGTCCAATGAATAGCTAGGACATGGTCGTGTCACCCGAGGAGCTAGATTCTGAAAGAAGCAAAGGCAGTCAGTCTGTTGTAGTCAGACGTGGGCAATTATTAGTTCACCACAATATTATAGCATCTGGAACTGGGGGGGGGGGGGGGGGGGGGCTTCTGTCGGCTCGTGATTTGACCTGTGTTCTTGGCGCCTAAAGAAATATGCCCTGCCCTTTCAACGATTAGACAACTTGACCGTGAAGGTATTCGAAATTCCACAGTGTAAACGACGGTCGAAAAACTTTTTAATATGGTTTTTCTTTACTTTAATGTCTCTACGCGTTTCCAAAAATGGCCACAGAAGGTCCAGTGCAATAATATATTGGTACCTAACCACCATATTATTGCAAAATGGCCTACCATGGCCGTTATCGGAAACACATGGTAACGTTACAGCAAACAAGTACAGTGGGGCTAAAGAAACCGCATCGCACTGAATGATTTAATAACAGTTGGGCATATAATATCAAGTGTTTCATTACTTCTTTATGAAACATCACGACGAAAAGTCATGATAGGCTGACTGAAACGTTCTCAGTCGCAGATGCAATAATATTGTGGTTGACTTGTACGCATGCCTTTTATTGTGAGGTTTTTCAGGCAAGCACCGTTGAGCTGGAACAGGCTGTCTGGAAGTCGTTTGTATTAGACAAGCTTTGGGGATAATTTTACTGCCACTAACTTGAAGAGGAGTGCATAATATTGTATTGGTAATGAGAATGGCTGCACTGTTATATCTTGTGAGAATGGACTATATGCTTGAAACGACTGCGATAAGCACACGTCGCTCCCCTTTTTATTCGGCTTAGAGTACTAGGTAAGGCGTCATTGTTTTCTTCGTGATTTGGTGTGTTACGTAGAGGAAGTGTGACTACTTTCCTACAAACCGTGTAACAGAGTGACGGTTGTACTGAGATCAATATACTGAACTTTGATAAGGTTGCGTCCATGTTTAACCCGGCGGCAGGAGCTATTATGACGTTTTCTTATTGACCAAGCAGATTTGTACTATTTCAGTTTTTTTATGTTTCCGATCGAGGAATCGAGAGGAATGTGTATTCAGTGTGGTAGATAGTTTGTGTCGTATACACTGTGTCGAAATAATGCCCACGTAATTTTGTCTAAAACTTACTCTCCTTTATGTACTCAATATGTGAAGTAATATCCTAAAATCGAACATCAGTTACATCGTGTATTGCTACTGCTGGAGGACACCAGTACCAGAGAACACTACCTAACACATGGATACATGTATGAGGAAGTATATACACTCCTGGAAATGGAAAAAAGACCCACCATACTTGCTCCGGATACTGCGAGAGGGCTGTACAAGCAATGATCACACGCACGGCACAGCGGACACACCAGGAACCGCAGTGTTGGCCGTCGAATGGCGCTAGCTGCGCAGCATTTGTGCACCGCCGCCGTCAGTGTCAGCCAGTTTGCCGTGGCATACGGAGCTCCATCGCAGTCTTTAACACTGGTAGCATGCCGCGACAGCGTGGACGTGAACCGTATGTGCAGTTGACGGACTTTGAGCGAGGGCGTATTGTGGGCATGCGGGAGGCCGGGTGGACGTATCGCCGAATTGCTCAAAACGTGGGGCGTGAGATATCCACAGTACATCGATGTTTCCAGAATGAGATTTTCACTCTGCAGCGGAGTGTGCGCTGATATGAAACTTCCTGGCAGATTAAAACTGTGTGCCCGACCGAGACTCGAACTCGGGACCTTTGCCTTTCGCGGGCAAGTACTCTACCAACTGAGCTACCGAAGCACGACTCACGTCCGGTACTCACAGCTTTACTTCTGCCAGTATCCGTCTCCTACCTTCCAAACTTTACAGAAGCTCTTCTGCGAACCTTGCAGAACTAGCACTCCTGAAAGAAAGGATATTGCGGAGACATGGCTTAGCCACAGCCTGGGGGATGTTTCCAGAATGAGATTTTCACTCTGCAGCGGAGTGTGCGCTGATATGAAACTTCCTGGCAGATTAAAACTGTGTGCCCGACCGAGACTCGAACTCGGGACCTTTGCCTTTCGCGGGCAAGTGCTCTACCAACTTTTTTTTTTTTTTAATTATCAGATTGACTTGGTATATTTCACGAGAATTCAGACAACCATAGTCAAATCATCATTTAATATTAGCTGCAAAAAGAAAATCAACAAATTAGTTGAAACACAAATAAAACATTACTTCTGAAGGGGAAGACCAACCCGTTATCCCACCTGTATGAATTTTGGGTGTACATATACATATACACATACACATACATATATATATATATATATATATATATATATATATATATATATATATATATATATATATATACATGCAAAAGAGAAAAAAAAATTACTAAAAAATACAACCAGGGAGGGGACTCAAGCTCAGGGAAGAAACAGGAATCACAGGGGAACTTAACCAACACCTTGACGGTTAAACACAAGAAAAAGCATATTCGCAAAAAGCGTTCGGTATTGTGGTAACCGCTGCCATTTCCAATGCGCAGTTGACAAATAATGGTGAAAAACGCGGGGATCTGGGTCATTACCGCCTTCAATGACGTAGTGGACATAGTAACCCAAGAGCCAGACAATCGTGTTCGTTTTCGTCTGAGGAAAATAAGAGATGTCCGGATGTAAGAAGATGTCGTCTGGGAATGCGGTTTCAGGCCCTCTAGTAAGAAAAGCTAATTGACGGCGGACCCAGAGCCAATGATCCCGTCCGCAAGCAACTAGCCTGTGAAGTAAGGTGTCAGTTTGATGACATTCCTCACACTGATCAGTCGGACGAAGGCCAATACGAAAAAGACGATCACCAGTAGGTATCAGACGGTAAATGACCTTATACCACGTTGAAACAATCTCCATCGGCAAAATGGGAAGACTAAGATGAGACCAGACCGTTTTCCATGACGTTGACGGGGAAGCAAGTTCAACAGAAGAAGGGAAACATGCTTTACCCCAACGGAGTTGTAGCATGTTGGTAGTAATATGCGTCATAGAAAGTATATCAGCACCCAGAATACCGACAAGTACAAAGTATTCACGAATGTGCCGCAATTTAGGATTAATCCGTCCAACATCAACAGGAGGGGTCAAACTGGCCGGCCGGAGGCGGGAAAGTAAACGAGAGGTGACTGAATGCGGAGCCCGCGTACAGGTTAAAACATTGCGGCGGGCTAATAAGATGGACGTCTTCACTTTGATATCTGAAAGACCCAATCCTCCAAGCTTCCGAGGCCTGGCCACAACTTCATACCGGACACGGAAGACATGGCGGCGCCACAGAAATCGACTAGACAGCTGTTTCAGCCTGCGGGCCATCATCGCGGGAAGCGGGAAGACCTGTGCAACGTAGTATATTTTGCTGAAGACATAGGTCTCTAAAACCCGTGCCTTGTGAAGGAGGCTAAGGGAACGGCGGTCATGTTCAAGGATCGCCCCGTGAACACGACTCGTAACCTCACGCCAATTTAGTGCCGCCATTTTGATCGGATTACGATCAACTATGATCCCCAAGGTCTTATGGCGATCGACAACCGTCGCCCAAGGAATGACGACATGATCAAAGCCTCTCAACGGCAGGAACGTGCATTTGCGATCATTAATGCGAGCACCAGCAAGACCACAAAATGAGTCCAAGGTATCCTTAAGCCGCGGTATGTCCTCGGCATGCCGTACTAAAACCATGACGTCATCGGCGTATGCACGGACTGCAAAAATTTCCCCCAATATATTCCAGCCACGTAATTGCATGGTGAGATGGCGAAGTAAGGGCTCTAAGGATAGAACAAAAAGTGACATGGATAAGGGGCTTCCCTGGGGTAACCCCCGTCTGATCGATATCCGGGGGGTAGGGTGACCGTTCACAATCACCGATACACTGATACCGGTAAAAAGATTAGTTAAGACTTGTCGAGCATCATTATTAAAGCCGACAGCGGTGAGCACTCTCGATAAAAAATCATGGCTGACGCGATCGAACGCTTTTTGGAAATCAAGAAAAAGCAAAGCCCCTGGGATATTAGCGGCAGCCGCCACTGAGATGACATCGCGACATTCGAGAACGGAAGTCAGTATCGTGCGTCCAGGCACACAGCTTTGGTGGGCGGCAATAATGGTATCGAGCAGTTTAGAGAGACGGATATTAATTGCTCGAGCGACAAGTTTATAATCAAAGTTAAGGAGAGTAATAGGACGGAGGGAATCAATTGCAGGTCGACCTGTGGATTTCGGGAGGAGGACCATTCTGCCTTCCTGAAAAGGAGCAGGAAGTGAGACTCCCCGCATCACTTCATTTACCATTGACGTTAAGGTGTCACCAATGAGCGGCCAAAATTGAACATAGAACTCCTTAGGAATACCATCTAATCCAGGCGACTTGCGGGACTGCGATCCTGCAACAACCTCATATATGTCATCATTCTGAAAGGGACGCAGAAAGGCGTCGTTTAATTGAGGAGTGACGACGCGAGGCAGCAAGGAGGTAAAGTCGTCAAGAGAGGTTTCCGCCGGGACATGAGTATCGTACAGATCAGTAAAATAGGTGTAAACGAAGTCAGAAATGTCACGGTGAGAGGTGAACACGCGGCCGTCAGCGGTTGTGAGGGAGGCAAGGCACCCACGTTTCCGGCGCGACCGTAAACGGACTAGATGGTAGAGTGACGTCAGTTCCTCTTGTAGAAGGGAACGTGGTTGAGACCTCGTCCGCAGGCCCTCCATTTGAATGCGTTTGAGCTGCAGCAATTTGGCTTTGATGCGCTGTATATCAGTAACCCGTAGGGGAGCATGCGTAGCACTATCGTACAGTTGACGTAAGACAGAATAGTAAAATTCTTGCGTTCGTCGATCTTCTGCCACCTTCGCAGCCCCAAAACGCATGAGAGCCCTACGGATGTGTGGTTTTGCATACAGTGTCCACCATGCCACGATAGACGGGTACCGGTCCATAGTACGAGAACAACGAGTCCAAATGTCCTCCAGGACGATACCAAGGGAGGTATCTTGCAAATACGCGATATTGAGCATCCAAGGAGGACGAAACAATTTTACCGGTTGTCGCTCGTAATTAAACGTAACGGCTACAGCGCAATGATCAGTAAAACAGGCTGGTATCACATCAACAGCCAGAAGTTGCCCACACAAGGAATCGGAAAGGTAAAAGCGATCGAGGCGACTGCTAGACGTGGGAGTAAAGTAGGTATGTCGCACAAGTGTAGGATAGCGAGAAACCCACACGTCACGCAGGTGCAAGGAGCGCACAAGGTCGTCGAGTTCTTTACTGAAATTAAAATTAGGAGACTGATCTACCGGCCGTAGAACACAATTGAAGTCCCCACCTAAAATTATCTTTGTCGGGGATTTACGAAGCAGGTAAATGACTTCTTCTTTATAGAAACTCGAACGTGCGGTAGTACAACCCGAACCAGAAGGGGCATAAAGAAGGAGTAAACTGAGATCATAAAACGTGCACCCGATCCCCCTTCCACTGTCGAGTACTTCGAAATTCATCAACGGAATGCCTTCTCTATAAAACAAGGCAGTGCCCGTAGAAAGTTCGGAAGCGACATTAAAAAACGTCGAGAACCCAGGAATGGAGAACTGGTCGAATAGGACTTCCTGTAAAAAAACAACATCTGCCCCAGACTGATAGATAAACTGTCGCAAAGCGGCGAGCCGAAGCTCAGAACATATTCTGTTAATATTCAGAGTAAGAAATGTATATGCTTGCATGGAACTTCAACCCAGAAAGAAGAACAAAGATCGGTAGAGAGCCGTCAGCTGACGGAGCAAACAACAAGTAATCATACCAGAAACAAGCGCTGAACCACAGAGAGAAAAACTACGAAACAGAACCCTCATCTTCCCACTGCTTTTTCTTCGGCCGTGACGCGGCTCTCTGTGGCTGTTTACGGATTCGACTGCGGCTCCGCGGTGCCGACGCTGCAGCGTTCGGCTGCGTGGGAGCATCATGTAGACATTCCGTGTCAGATTGCGGGAGAGAGGCCTCTACATCCCACTCGTCCGCAGACATGGGGTCACGGTAGGACAGTTGGTGAATAACAACGGGATCCACTGGCTCTGGAGAATCAATCAGTTGTTTGATGGGAGGAGGCTGTGACCCAGAGGGGGCGACAGAAATTCCAGAAGGGGGATGCGAAATAGAGTCAATAGGAGAAGTGTCAGAGCGAACCGGAGAAGACACGTGGCAACCAGAAGCAGGTTCCGTCCCGGGCGTCTCCGAAGAGGCTGCCGCGGTAGCAGGAACAACGTCAGATAAGGTGTCAGGGAGCTTCTGCAAAGGCGTGATAGCACCTGTGGCGTCCTCATCCACGATTTCCGACTGAGAAAGAGAGTCCTTTACCGGAGGCCCATCGGAAGGGCGAGCCAATAAGGAAGATTCATCAGCCGCATCATCCTGTGTTCGCCGACGCTTGTTGTGAGAAATTCGCGCGGGCACATCGGAATTAACGGCAGCAACATTCCTACTCAAGGATAACGGGGGAAAATCACGGCCGTTGTCGGGCAACGGATCACTGCGTCCCTCAGTAACAGTGAGCGATTCAGTCCGAGATCCTTGCGGGAGAAGATCAGCTAAAGTCAATTTTTTACGCTGTTCGTATGTAGGTTTTAATACCACCATACGTCGCGGACAATTAGTACGGAAATGGCCAGTTTCATTACAATAATAACATGTTCCTTCCTGGCCACTGTACGTGATATGGACCCTATAACCACATACCTGTAGGTGGGAAGGAATAGGTTTTTTGACCACCATTTCCACCGACCGAATACCACTATATACCTGTAAGCGGTGCTGAGCAGACCAGCGTTCCTTTCGAATATGGCGTACGTCCCCATAAGGAAGCAAAACGGACTTCAGAAAACAGTCGTCAACCTCGGGCGGAAGGTTAAATACCCGAACATTCGTAGATACCACTTCTGCATTTGCCAAGAGAACCATACTAGTGGAACCATCACGGTGCGTAAAGGGTACCTGAGAACCATGACGAGAAAGTAGCCTATCAACCTGGAGCGGGTCAAGAAACTTAACAAAAAACACATATAATTCGCTGTCGAAATATGCGGTATGCACCTGATCAGTAGTGACCTTAACTGTATCGACTAACCAGTCATGTATCTCCAAAGAACCGGGCTGGACGTGACGCGTGGATTTGTCAAAGGTAAAACTGACTGTACCTGTACGCGGAACTTTCGTGGGAACCATGGTGGACATCACGGCGAGAGACGACGCCGCGACAGGAAGGGCCGCACGAACACCAAACACCAGCCGACAACCAGCGATGCGACGCGCACGGAGACCAACACGGCACTAAACTGACAGGAGGAAAACACGCTGCGCTACGGTAGAGGCGGAACTAAGAGCACAACCTAGTCGCCCGACGCGCGAAGCGAGAATGACCAACTGAGCTACCGAAGCACGACTCACGTCCGGAACTCACAGCTTTACTTCTGCCAGTATCCGTTTCCTACCTTCCAAACTTTACAGAAGCTCTTCTGCGAACCTTTTACATCGATGTTGTCGCCAGTGGTCGGCGGAAGGTGCACGTGCCCGTCGACCTGGGACCGGACCGCAGCGACGCACGGATGCACGCCAAGACCGTAGGATCCTACGCAGTGCCGTAGGGGACCGCACTGCCACTTCCCAGAAAATTAGGGACACTGTTGCTCCTGGTGTATCGGCGAGGACCATTCGCAACCATCTCCATGAAGCTGGGCTACGGTCCCGCACACCGTTAGGCCGTCTTCCGCTCACACCCCAACATCGTGCAGCCCGCCTCCAGTGCTGTCGCGACAGGCGTGAATGGAAGGACGAATGGAGACGTGTCGTCTTCAGCGATGAGAGTCGCTTCTGCCTTGGTGCCAATGATGGTCGTATGCGTGTTTGGCGCCGTGCAGGTGAGCGCCACCATCAGGACTGCATACGACCGAGGCACACAGGGCCAACACCCGGCATCATGGTGTGGGGAACGATCTCCTACACTAGCTGTAGACCTCTGGTGATCGTCGAGGGGACACTGAATAGTGCACGGTACATCCAAACCGTCATCGAACCCATCGTTCTACCATTCCTAGACCGGCAAGGGAACTTGCTGTTCCAACAGGACAATGTACGTCCGCATGTATCCCGTGCCACCCAACGTGCTCTAGAAGGTGTAAGTCAACTACCCTGGCCAGCAAGATCTCCGGATCTGTCCCCCATTGAGCATGTTTGGGACTGCATAAAGCGTCGTCTCACGCGGTCTGCACGTCCAGCACGAACGCTGGTCCAACTGAGGCGCCAGGTGGAAATGGCATGGCAAGCAGTTCCACAGGACTACATCCAGCATCTCTACGATTGTCTCCATGGGAGAATAGCAGACTGCATTGCTGCGAAAGGTGGATATACACTGTACTAGTGCCGACATTGTGCATGCTCTGTTGCCTGTGTCTATGTGCCTGTGGTTCTGTCAGTGTGATCATGTGATGTATCTGACCCCAGGAATGTGTCAATAATGTTTCCCCTTCCTGGGACAATGAATTCACGATGTTCTTATTTTAATTTCCAGGAGTGTATTTGACCTGCTTATAGAGTCAATGTTACCTCTTTCCTGTGCAAGATAAAATTTTACTTGTTCTTACTATGTACTATCAGCTGGGCACAAATCGTATCTGAATTACCTATAAACGTCATTAGAACTAGAAGTCGTAAGGAGTTGCGAGTACGTTGTTGGACTTTTAAAATAACTTGTAAATAAATTTCGTTACAGCTTCAGGTAACTGAAAATCAAAACTATTCTTATTCATATATGAATTTATACTTCCTACGTTAAGTGATCCATTTATAAATACACTACCATTGCACTTTTGCTTTCATACGAGTATTTCGTGAACTACGTTTTAATATGTTGAATGAAGGCCTATATTTTTACCGAGACGCTGGACCACATATAGGGGATAGACAAAATAATGTGAACAGTGGTACTAATGGGATGGTTGAGTTTGACGGTGAACAATGCTGGTAAGACATTTGTTGCGCTGGAATGTGAGTGTTCAGTACGGACTACGCATCAGTGAAGGTTGTGTATCTGTAGTGCACACTTCGTATTTGCATTCAGAGGCCGAGTTCGACGTCCAATGAAAGACCTGACTGAATTCCAAAGAGGGCAAATTATGGGGCCTAATTAGTTGGAGCATCAGTTTTCAAGACACCCCACTGATTGAATGTTTCAGGAGGAATTCTTTCAACAGTCATGACACCCTACACAAAACATGGAAACACAGCATCTCACGTAATCACGACTGCAAATCAAATCTAAATGACACAGATCGTCTTACGCTAACACGAATTGTCAAAACAACACAACACTGCAACAGCTAAAGTGACGGCGGAGCTCAATAGACGTCCACAGGGCCCCATGTCTATAGACAATGTCCGCCGATAACTCCATAAAGCGAATATTCATGGAAGAGCTGCTTTACCAAAATCATTAGTGACGACAAACAACGCAAAGAAGCGTAAATCATGGTGTCAGGAGCCTAAATCATGGACGGCTGATAAGTGGAAACACCTCATATGGTCTCACGTGTCAACGTTTTAGTTATTTCCAACATCGGGCCTGGCTTACGTCTGGAGAACATCAAAAGAAGCCTGATCGCTTTATTCTAATGGTTAAGCATGGAGGTGGAAGTCTGATGGTGTGGGCAACCATATCATAGTATTGTGCTGGTCCCATCATTACTCCCAAAGGTCGTGTTACAGCCAACGATTATGGGAACACTTCACATGTTCAGGTGCACCCCATGATTCAAATGTTGTTCCCCAACAATGATGCCATATTTCAGGACGATAATACAACCATTCACACAGCCAGGACAGCGTCTTCCCTAGCCAACAATTCCCTTGAGGACCGTAGTGAAGCACAGACTCTGGAGCAGATTTCCGCCTTCCTCGTCACTTCAGGAATGTGAAGAAAAATTTGAAGACGTTCTGATCGAACAGTGGCATAACATTCCACTAGAGATAATACAATCATTATGCGCCAGTATTCCAAGAAGAATCTCAGCTGTATTATTGGCAAATGGGCGTCGAACCCCATATCAATCAACCATTCCCAAGTACATACAGGTATTCACATTATTTTGCCTGTCCCCTGTATCTGCTACGTATTAGTAACCAGTCTCGCCCTCCGTTGCTTACTTGAGAATTTTTTTTTTTTGCTGACTTTACGCAAATGCAGCCGAATTCAATTTATTTATAATAATCGATTTTTATTTCTTCTATTGATGATCCTGATTATCCAGACAGTAAATGGTACAATGCAGTGCGTCATGATGAGAAGTTGGACCACAGTAACTACTATGAACATCTCAGTCACATTCGTTATTATATAGCTATCTATATTTCAACTACTTTCTTTACTCAGACTAGGGTAATTAATTTGGAGAAAACTTACCGCTTAAGGAATTTGTTGTACGATATGCTTATGTGAATTAACGAGCATTTTGCTCTCACTTAAGTGTATGGCCCAAAGAGACTCCCTTTCAGGAATTGTGAAACGAATAATGTCGTCCAGAATCATGTGCCACGAAGAGCGTAATTTTGCCACGAGATGGGGAAATTAACGGGAGTCTATTGTGATGAATGAGGCCAGGCTGATCACGCCTAAGCACTGTAGTGTGCGATTGACGAGAACCTACGTCATAAGGAAACCCCGTAGGAGCTGTTAGTGCCCTGAGAGACGTAGCAGTGTCAAATATGGCGGACGTAAAGTCGTCTGTAATGGGAAACATATATGAAAACTTTTTAATTCAGTTATTTAGGGAATGAAGACACAGTAATTTTAATCTACTATCTTCCTTAAATTTTCATGGTAATGAAACTTGAGTATTGATCATATCGATAAATGTCCAGGATTTACTGTTACCATGAAAATAACAAGTTTTGTGACAAAGACATGAAAGCTAAATTCTGAACGGTTAAGACGATCTGTCGTCTAAAAGCGCATCATTAAAATTAAAATGACAAATGTTGTAAATATGAACCCTGTAATTTTACTTGTTCAAAAGATAAAGTAAATCTAAATTATCAGTATTTTCAGTTGAGCATCAGAGCATCATTTCCTCCACACAGAACACATTGAACGATGACAGCATGACACCTTATTGAATCATTAGATAACAGAATATTTGTTGTAAATTTTTGTTTATTTATTTACCAGAAAGCACATTGGTGCAAGGCTACTGGCCGTGACATTCAAAGTGAAGAAGGAAATAGTACTGGTTTCATGTAAAAGAATTTAACGTTTATTTTGTAATGGATATTATTGTTGAAACTTCCTGGCAGATTAAAACTGTGTGCCCGACCGATACTCGAACTCGGGACCTTTGCCTTTCGCGGGCAAGTGCTCTACCATCTTAGCTACCGAAGCACGACTCACGCCCGGTACTCACAGCTTTACTTCTGCCAGTATCCGTCTCCTACCTTCCAAACTTTACAGAAGCTCTCCTGCGAAACTTGCAGAACTAGCACTCCTGAAAGAAAGGATATTGCGGAGACATGGCTTAGCCACAGCCTGGGGGATGTTTCCAGAATGAGATTTTCACTCTGCAGCGGAGTGTGCGCTGATATGAAACTTCCTGGCAGATTAAAACTGTGTGCCCGACCGAGACTCGAACTCGGGACCTTTGCCTTTCGCGGGCAAGTGCTCTACCATCTGAGCTACCGAAGCACGACTCACGCCCGGTACTCACAGCTGTACTTCTGCCAGTATCCGTCTCCTACCTTCCAAACTTTACAGAAGCTCTCCTGCGAAACTTGCAGAACTAGCACTCCTGAAAGAAAGGATATTGCGGAGACATGGCTTAGCCACAGCCTGGGGGATGTTTCCAGAATGAGATTTTCACTCTGCAGCGGAGTGTGCGCTGATATGAAACTTCCTGGCAGATTAAAACTGTGTGCCCGACCGAGACTCGAACTCGGGACCTTTGCCTTTCGCGGGCAAGTGCTCTACCATCTGAACTACCGAAGCACGACTCACGCCCGGTACTCACAGCTGTACTTCTGCCAGTATCCGTCTCCTACCTTCCAAACTTTACAGAAGCTCTCCTGCGAAACTTGCAGAACTAGCACTCCTGAAAGAAAGGATATTGCGGAGACATGGCTTAGTCACAGCCTGCGGGATGTTTCCAGAATGAGATTTTCACTCTGCAGCGGAGTGTGCGCTGATATGAAACTTCTTGGCAGATTAAAACTGTGTGCCCGACCGAGACTCGAACTCGGGACCTTTGCCTTTCGCAGGCAAGTGCTCTACCATCTGAGCTACTGAAGCACGACTTACGCACGGTACTCACAGCTTTACTTCTGCCAGTATCCGTCTCCTACCATCCAAACTTTACAGAAACTCTCCTGCGAAACTTGCAGAACTAGCACTCCTGAAAGAAAGGATATTGCGGAGACATGGCTTAGCCACAGCCTGGGTGATGTTTCCAGAATGAGATTTTCACTCTGCAGCGGAATGTGCGCTGATATGAAACTTCCTGGCAGATTAAAACTGTGTGCCCGACCGAGTTCGAGTCTCGGTCGGGCACACAGTTTTAATCTGCCAGGAAGTTTCATATCAGCGCACACTCCGCTGCAGAGTGAAAATCTCATTGTGGATATTATTGTTACTTGATTTAGAACTTGAAAATATTGAATCTTTCATTATTTAAATACGTTAAAATGTAAAATATTGTAAAATAATCTGTAGCTAATCAGACGGACGGCTTCAGGGAAGGGGACTCCACTAGTCAGTTGAGTGACGACGTTAAGCACGCGGGAGACGCGGCCGGAGACGGGCAGAGGGACAATGCGGATATAGACTGACAGTTCGAATTGAGACGCGAAATTGGACAGTCGGTCTTTCGCAGCTAGGAAGTGAAATGACTCAGAAAATTTCGCGTTGTGTTGTATGGTTGCACTTAGTCTCTGAGCGGTGAGCAGCTGCGCACCAGCCGGCCCGATTGTCGAGCGGTTCTAGGCGCTTCGGTCCGGACCCGCGTGACTGCTACGGTCGCAGGTTCGAATCCTGCCTCGGGCATGGATGTGTGTGTTGTCCTTAGGTTAGTTAGGTTTAAGTAGTTTTGAGTTCTAGGAGAGGTGGTGTATTGGAATTTTATTTCGCGATGAAATTGTGAATGATCGAACTGTGTCAAATGGATGTGCCCTCGAGTGTAACAGTAACTCTAAATACGACCACTTTTACCGTTAGTTTGCTTTCTGAATAAACATTATTCTAACCAAATCGCAACAGTGTGGCTTACATCATTGAAGGATCGTTAACTTAGCTTCCGATGTTATTATTACTGTTATTATTTGTTATACTAACTTTGTATGTTTCATACAATATCACAAACTTGCCATCAGCCAGACAATTTAACCGAAGGGTCACAAGTGGCTAATTTAGGGCGGTTAATGCGTCACGTGTGGTTCAACCCCTAGACGAGTTTGAGCCAAGTCATTTCGACGAAGAGGAACAGCATGTGAGCCCCAACATCTTTGTGTTGTTAGCTCGCACTTCTCCTTACCATGTGAAGTTACGTTGCTTAATACTTGTAAAACCAGAGAGTTTATTGAGCTCAGAGTCAGCGACATAATATTACCAGACACCGTGTTAATCATGTTTTCTTTCGGTTAGCGAAAAATTTAAAATTCTATCTTTAATTTCCTTTTCCAAAATATGTATTATGAAATATTTATGTGTACGTGAGAATTTAGAGATAATATATTCCCTTTTTTATTTATTTTTAATTTCCTTCAAGTATGATTTAGGAACATTTCCTTTGATGTACCAAAATATCACGAGAGTTTCCTATAAAGGAAAGCACCGTTTTTTTTTTCTCAGCCGAAAACAGAGCTACGAATGCGAAACATTACGTATGTATCATTTGAAGTCCCCTGTGTGAGCACGCCAAGTTTCCGTCACTTCCGACAATTTTAAAGTGGCGTCTGTAAGTGATGTACGTTACAAGCAAAGTGCTGTCATTGAATTTCTCACTGCAGAGAAAGAAACTGTGGGGAATATTCATAAACGCTTTAGCCAAGTCTATTGTGCATCTGCTGTCGACCGAGAAACAGTTCGGTGGAGCTCCACGATTTGCAGCTTTTGTGGACACCATCCACGGCTGTCACATCTGACATGTTGCAGCTGATGTCATTCGCGAGGACAAACGCATTACGACTCGACAGTTGGCGCTGCATCTGTCAATCAAGAATGCAAGTTCACACAGTGAAGCACTGACTTCACCACCCGGACAGGGATTGGTACCGACAGGGCATTCACGCCCTTCTTTCGCGCTGGATGGATATTACGTATACAAGATAAGACACCATTCTTTCTTGTGCGTAATTATTAAGTTCACCAAAGAATTGTTTAAAGAACAAACTGTGTTGCCTTACTTTCTGGGCAACAATCGTATTTGCTTTTCACGTTTACAGCTAAAATCGGCGGTAGTGGACGAGTGCTAGCAGTTCTAAGTCCTCAAGTACAAGAATTAAAATAAAAAAAATACAATCAAAAATTGAGTACTGCTACTACTTAGGGCCTAGATGTTTAACATTTCTGACAAAATTAAGGCCCTTGAGGCGTTGGCACACTGCATCGTGGTATTGTTTCAGCTTTTAAGTGGCGAGTGACCATTAAATGAACAAAGTAAGGAAAGTATTATACGTGCTTGCGTAAATAGTCCGATTGCGTTATCATTTACTGTTACGTGATAGTTTACAGGCAATGCAAACTGTATAACCGAATTTTATAACCGAATTTCATTTCAATTCCGAAATTGTCTGTACTTGTCCAATAAAATATTACCCGAATTGCAAACTAACAATCAGTCCTCTACACAGACAGAGTACCACACCATCCCCTTAGTGTTTGCAGCTTATCCAAATAAGTGCGGCTGACACGTAGTTCTCTCTGAGGATTTAATTACATATCAAGAAAGAAATTGCCCTCTATCACTTCAGAGTGTGCTAAATAGAAACACTAGACAAAATTAACGGAACAGTTAGGGTGAGAAACCCCCTCTAAAATGTGTAAGAGTCAGGAATTATCAACGGCCTGAGAATACAGAAGTCAATGGAAACTACAGCATTAAACACAACAATGTGTACGTTTCTAGAGGAAGGAACAGAAGAAACGGTTACTGGAGAGTGTGGGTTTGGCAGTAGAAATGAGAGGAGAAAGACTAACTGTGCTCTACAATAAATCTCAGGTGATTATAGCTAATACTCTGTTCAAGAATTGTTAGGGAGGAGCTACTTAGAAAGGAACAGGAGACAGTGTACTTTCAGATGTATTACATCAAGGTCAGACAATGATTCTTAAATCAGATATCGGATTTAAGGCGTACACAAGTAATGACGAAGGCAGACTGAAGTTGAAGACAGTTGACCCAAGGAATCGGTGTGCAAGGAAGTGTGATACTGAACTAATGAGGAATTATAAGACGCGTTTGAAGCTCGCTTAAAGGTGTGGACATGCGAGAAGTAGGAGGAAGGAGACGTGCTGCCGGCTAAAGCTTTTTTTTTTAATTTACTGTGTAACTGTGATGGTTAATCGGATAATTATTACTATCCTCTTACCTCAAGGCATGTTACATGAATAGCACAAAGTAATGATTCTTATTTTTTGTTAATAGTTAGTTCTTAATTACACCGAAAGTAGGAGAGCTACAATTATAAGACACGTAGAAAGTGTTTTGCGGTATAGGTCATTGATTTTTCTCAAAGGTTGCACTGATATTAACTGTTTAATAACAGATGACATATTCTTGCGAACTTATTTTCGCTATTCCAGTTCACGTCAGAAACGTTTAGCTCCCTCCTTTACACAGATCGCAAATAAAGTGCAAAATGTTCTCCTGTTCCAAACATCCAACATGCGCCCAGGGACTACACACTATACTCAGAACCTAGCCTTTTTCAATTGATTTCAAACACAGAAAGCAGTTTTCAGTCATCTGTTGACCCGCCATTTCCAGAAAAATTCAGTTCTCTTCACCGCTTTCTAATTGGCTTTCCATGGTCACCTCTTAAATGTTTATTTTGTTTTGGAACATGCGACTTAAATTCAGCTTCCTTCAGATTTTTTTGTGATTTTTCCGTGGTTTTAATCTCTCCTCTTCCTTTTTCTTCTTTGATTTCTGAAAACAGTTCAAATGACTACCCCGCAGCCATTTTGTCCGACATAACCTTGCTCACAGCATTTTGATGACAACTTCATTCCACTTACGTCTTTATTTTTTTTTTTTCATTTTCCACCATCTCGATTTGAAAAGAAATAACAAGCAGAAAATGTAATTTAAAAACTGAAAATGCTTTTAACGGATAGAGAAAAACAATCTGGTGGCCGCTAATGCACGACAAAGACGCAGTAGGGTCAAATGATATTGTACATTCTTGTGCATAAATTATCCTGAAACTGTTTTTTAAATGTGATTCACTACATAACGTAGATAACCGAAACATGGAAACATAGTTAATCACTCACCTTGAAAACGTTAATCACACGCCTCAAGTTATCTTCCGTACGCTAAGAGCTACAGCAACTGTATCAACCACTTAGAGCCCACATAACACTGAAGACAGGAAGAAGGTACCCCACTCATGTGTACGTGGATACACAAGTTTGCTTACGTTTAGTGTGTAGATCTGCCATTTGGAGGTGGAATGGAAAATCACAGTGGTCGGGACTGGAAGCCGGCTGGTACCACCCGACTCTCCGCTGCCAGAGTAGGTAGTGTAACAGAAGAGGAATTCACATCTCTAAAAATCACAGATGGACGGTCAGACAGGGCAATAAGGAAGATAAAAGTGAAGAAACCTTCGGTAACAGAAGAAGTACTTCAATTAGTCTATTAAAGAAAAAGGTATAAGTATGTTCAGGGAGACAGGAATACAGCTTCACAAATGTGCTAGAGACGCAGTAAATAACAAATGCCGGAAAGCTAAGGGGAAACGGCTGCAGGAAAGACGTAAGGAAGTTGAAAAAGTAATGACAGTCGTAGGGAGCCTTTCAGTGCAAAGAAAAGTCAAAACAATCTTTCAAATTAAAAGCAAGCTTGGTAACATTAGGAGTACAATGGGAAATCCACTGTTAAACCCAGCGGAGAGAGGCTGGATAGGTGGGAAGACTACGTTGAAAGCCTCTTTGAGGGGGAGGCATTGTCACAACGTGGTTAGGGAGAAATTGGAGTCGAAATGGAAGATATGGGGTATCCAGTATTACAGCCAGGACTCAGAAGGGCTATAGAATACATGAGGTCAACTAAGAGAGGAGGGATCGATAACATCGCATCGCAATTTCAGAAAACCATTACGGGGAAGTGACAAAGAAACGATTATTCAGGTTGGTGTGCAGAATGTATGAGATTGGCACCCTACCAACACAGTTTCGGAAAGTACCATGTATGCAGTTCTGAAGATAGCAACAGAAGATTAGTGCGAGAACTATTTCCCAATGACCTTAACAGCCAATGCATTGAAGCTGGTGGGAATATTGTTCTGAAGAATTTAAGACGGAAATTGAGGACGTCTTAGATGACGATCGCTTTAACTTTAGGGAAGGTAAAGGCGACAGGGAAGCAGTTCTGACGTTGTGCCTAATACTGAAAGGAAGACTAAAGAAAAAAATCAAGACGTTCACAGGAATCGTCGAGATAAAAAATCATGCAGTAGTTTCGAAATGATGAGAAAAATAATAAGAGTAAGCTACGCAGAAAGGCGGGTAATATACAATATGTACAAGAATCGGAACGGAAGATCATACACAAATATGGATTACTGTTCAGTCTATATATCGAAGAAACGATGACGGAAATTAAAGAAAGTTCCAAGACAGATTAAAATCAGGATGAAAATGTATCAACGATAAGATTCGCTAATGATGCTCCTATCCTCAGTTTAAGTGAATTCAAATTACAGGGTCTGTTGAATGGAATTAACAGTCTAATGAGTATCGACTGTTGATTAAGATTAATCCGGGGAAAAGCAGAATTAATGAGAAGCAGAGGAAATGGGTGATGATGGGGTAGACGATATTAAGGAATTCTATTACTTTGGAAGACGAACAACCCACGGTAGAGGAAACTAGAGGAACACAAAAAGCAGGAAAAGAGAGAATCCCTTTGCAAGAGAAGTCTACTGCTACCAAACATAGTCCGAAATTTGAGGAAGGATTGTTTGAGAAAGCACTTTTGGAACACTGAATTCTATAGTATTTAATCACGGAGGATGGGAGAACGATAAGAAAAGAGCAGAAACGTTTGTGATATTGTGTTGCAGAAGAATGTAGAGAATTAGGTGAACTGGTAAGATAAGGAAATGAGGATTTTCTCTTCAGGCTCAGCGCAGGAAGATTATATATGGAAAACACTGACAAAAAAAAAGCGATGGGATAATAGGGTACTAACTTCCATAATTCTAGAGGGAACTGTAAAGACTCTAGAGGAAGAAAGGGATTAGAATATGTCCAACAAATAATTTATGACGTAGTGTGCAAGATAAGGAGGTTAGCACGAGAGACGAATCCGCGCCAAACCGCATCAAACCACTCAGAAGAAAGATTATTTAAAAATGTTGATTACCTCAAATAGTTCAAATGGCTCTAACCACTATAGGACTTAACATCTGAGGTCATCACTCCCCTAGACTTAGAACTACTTAAACCTAACTAACCTAAGGACATCACACACATCCATGCCCGAGGCAGGGCTCGAACCTGCGACCGTAGCACGTAGCAGCAGCGCGGTACAAGACTGAAGCGGCTAGAACCGTTCGTCCACATCGGCCGGCTTATTGATTACTATGTTTCACCCACTGCCACAAATTTTCCCACAAATTTTTATGGGATTCAGACCACACTAATTAGCTGGCCAATCAAGATGCGTCTGAGTCTTCATCAAATCAGATATGTGTGTTTGTGTGTGTGCAGCCATGTAATCACAGTTGTTATCTTGGAAAACGGAATGTCCAGAATAAACTCATTATGAAAATGTAAAAGAAAAGCCAACAATTGCTTACCAACAATGTTTGAATAAAAATGTGTATAGAAGTTCAGCTGAAACGTCTGAACTACTCCCTCCAAACCCTGCACGGTGAATCGCTTTGCAATCGCTGGTGGGCAAACGGCGGCTCGTAAACCGGACGCGGCCCACGATTGGTTTCGGTCCGGCCCGTGGAAGATATTCGCAGAGCTAAACCCATTGTTTGTTAACTAAGATTGTCTATTTCTTTGTAGTATTTTGTTTTTCTGTTCTTTACGTACTGACATTAGGAAATAATTCTTGTCTTGAAGACGTATTGGAACTTTACAACTGTCGAATTTTAAGGTTTATTTTTCCTCTGTGACTCAAGATGCCTAGCATTCCAGCTCCAGAGTGTTTGTGTATAGTGAACATTTTTCTGTACTACTGACGTTGCAAAAATTTAGAAACTGAAGTTAGAGACAACCGTTGTAGAAACTCTTAAGGTAAGTTGCAATGTCAACTACGCGTTAATAAATGTAATCGGGTGAAGGTTAAATGAATGTACTCTAAAATGTCATGTTTTTGGACGTAATTTGTTGGCTTGGCGTGTCCGAAAAGCTGTGTCATTCGTATCGGCGTATCAATCTTTCTTTTAAGGTATCAGTGCCTTTCTCATTAAAAGACCGATTGAATTGTAAGTGAGACATCTAGTGCTACAGTGAGGTACTTCCGTGAATGTAATGCATTGTAGCAGTTACTAACAGCGCTCAAAACAACAGAACAACAGTCGGCGCGGAGACAGTGCTACGCAACTGTGGGACACTGTGAGACGTATATTTTTTTGTAGTGACAATACTGAGGAGGTATTTGAAAATGAAAGTAAGTATATATGAAGTTATTGGAAAGTAATTTTGAGTATGTACTGCTACTTTTAAGAGAGATTTCTAAATGAAAAGAATATATATAGGCTAGTCCAAAAGTCCGGAAACACCCCGATAAAATCCAAAAGGAGTAGCAAACAAGGAAACAGAGTCCCTACACAGGAGGAACGAGAAAAGGGGAAACTTTATAGGCTATGCCACCAACATGGCAGCCATCTTGAAAGTAGCCATCCTGGATTCAACTCCAAAATTTCAAATGGGAATGTGGTCATGTGAAACATCAGACAGATAGGAAATTTCATCAGAAAAACAATGCCGTTGTTATTTTAAACATAGCCTTATTCATTCTCGGGCTATAGCCAGTTACATGTGGCAGCGATGGGACGCTCGGCAGCATGTGTGTTACGTGCCGACGAGACATTACGCCGATGCTATACAGTCCCGGGAGACCACCAACAGTCACAGGAATGTCTCAATATGTTGTCCATTAAGTCAGATTGTTAATGCTAGCCTCCGAACCCTGTCCTAATGATCTTTGACCAACACATCTGGATGAATTCGACCACACGCATCAACAATTGACTGCTTTAGATTAGGCAAATCCTGTATTTTCACTAAATAAACCAGTGCTTTGACATGACCCCAAAGATAAAAATCCAAATGAGTCAGATGTGGTGAAAGTGGTGTATACTACTCAGCACCCCTACGACCAATCCACTTTTGAGGGACCTGCACATCCAGGTATGCTCGCACATTGTGTCCATAATGTGGTGGGGCTCCATCATGCTGGAAGAATTCCGCAAATGTCCTGTCCTCCATTAACAATGACGGAAACACTTCTTCTACATCTACATCCGTACTCCGCAAGCCACCTGACGGTGTGTCAGATTACCGTTGGATATTAACGTACCACCATTAAAAAAAGGTCCAACGACTTTGGTACTCCACACACCACATCATCATTTTTTGTGAGTCGACCGTTTTGGAAGCATCAATCCAGTGCGGATTTGTGTCGGACCAGTATCTGTGATTCTGCTTGCTCACTTCACCATTGATAAAGAAACTGGCTTCAACACTGGACAGCACCCGATAGGGGAAACGTGGATTTATCTGCAGCTGCTGTGTCACCCATTCTGCGAATGGTCACGACGGTCTGGGTCGTCCTCGTTCAGGTGTTAAGGCAGCTGAATTTTTTACGGGTGCCATTTGTGCTGCGATAAAATTCGCAGTAAGGAGGTACGGCTAACGCCACATTCTTGTGTCAGGCGACGAGTACTCCGTTGCGGACTATTGCTGAATGATGCCAACACGCTCACTGTTGTTGCTTAATCGGTAGCAGATTTTGGTCTTTCAGCCTTAGCGACAAAACTGTTGCTCGGAATTTGGCCAAAAGCTTGGCAACTGCGCTGTGAGAGATGGGCTTTCTGGTTGGGTGACGACTGTTGAAATCCTCAGCAATGACCCATGTGCTTTTTTCTCCTGATATCAAGATGATTTCAATGCGTTCTTCGTGTGTTAAGGACATTTTGAAACCTGTAAACAAGGAAACGATGATTAAAACGTTAGCATGAGTAAATGATACCTAAAAGTTAAACACATGTAACATATCAGGCATGGGATAGTCATTTTGCACCCTTTCACACTCAATTTTAAGACTTCTCAGTACGTAATACTCACGCTGCCGAGCGTCCCACTGCTGCCGCAAGTAATTGGCTATGACCCGAAAATGAATAAACAATTGTTTAAAATAACAACGGCATTGTTTTTCTGATGAAATTCTCTATCTGTCTGATATGTCACATGACCACATTCCCATTTGAAATTTTGGAGTTGAATCCAAGATGGCCGCCATGTTTTGTGGCATAGCCTATAAACTTTCCCCTTCCCGTTCCTCGTGTGTAGGGACTGTTTCCTTGTTTGCTAGTTGCTATTCCATTTCGATTTTATCAGGGTGTTTCCTGACTTTTGGACCACCCTATATATATATATATATATATATATATATATATATATATATATATATATATATATATATATATTAGGGTCTCTCCAAAGGAAATGCACACTAGTGAGTGGTGCCATCACAGCATGTCTTCAAGGTGGCTGCTGCACTGGACGTTCGTCAGAAAATACGTGCTGTCATAGCATTCCTGTGCTGTGAAAATTAGACAGTGTGGAACATTCACAAGAGGTTGAAAAAGGTGTGTGGAGATGCTGCTGTCGAGCGCAGTATAGTTAGTCACTGGGCAAGCAGGTTACGTGATGAAAACGGGCACGGCAATATTGAGGATTGTCCTCGCAGCGGCAGGTCTCGTACTGCACACACTCCAGACAATCTGCCGAAAGTTAACGAAAAACGGTATGCACCGAAATTTTGGAACAGTACGAGAATGGTGGAGATGAATTTCTTGGAAGAATTGTGACAGGTGATGAAACATGGCTCCATCAGTTTTCACCAGACACGAAGAGGCAATCAATGGAGTGGCATCATGCGAATTCAGCCAAGGAAAATCTTCAACAAACACCTTCTGCTGGAAAAGTTATGGCTATGGTGTATTTCGACTCCGAAGGACCGTTGCTTGTGGACATCATGCCAAGTAGAACTACCATAAATTCTGATGCATATGTGATGACACTGACGGAACTTCAAGATCGATTTAGTCATGTTCGACCACATCAGCAAAAGCAGGATGTTTTGCTGTTACACAACAATGCACGGCCACATGTCAGTCAAAAAACCATGGAAGCGATCACAAAACTCGGATGGACAACACAGAAGCACCTGCCTTACATCCCTGACCTGGCTCCATCTGACTATCATCTCTTTGGGAAACTGAAAGACTCTGTTCGTGGAACAAGGTTTGAAGATGAAGACTCCCTTGTGCACGCTGCCAAACAGTGTCTCCAACAGATTGGTCCAGATTTTAACCGTGTGGGTATACAGACGCTGGTTTCAAGATGGCGTAAGGCAGTTGAGACAGATGGAAATTATGTGGAGAAATGAAAACATTGTTCATAAAGGATGTATCTACACACTGTAATAATTTCAATCATGTAGAATAAAAGATCGATTGAAAAAACATAGTGTGCATGTCTTTTGGAGTGACCCACACACACACACACACACACACACACACATATATATATATATATATATATATATATATATATATATATATATATATATATATATAAGGTCCATTTGTGGTTGTTATTTATGAGTTTAATTTGTCTTCAGCATTGTGAGTTCAGGGAAGTTTCGAGGTATGGAATTATATGTAAGAAAAATGCGAAGTTGCTTCCATATATCTATCATGAAATGATGGCTAGGTTAATTTCCCATGTCCCTGTGTTTCCGTAGCGAAACATCCTTTTCAGAATAATTAATTGTTTCTTTTTGCCCGTTTATTCGTTTATTTCTTGCTTAACCTGATAATATATATGTTAATTTGTGTCAATTTTAAATTAATTTTTATATATATTATTGGGATTCAAAGGTGAGAAAGTCTTTGAATAAGGCCTTAGTGTCACTAAAGTTTCACCATACCATCCTTACATCATTTGAAAGAGAGAAAATCGCGACTTGTCACACCATTCTGCACGCTTCCGGCCAGCTTACGTCCAGTTGGTGTGTCGTTTGGTTAACTGAAGAGCTGCGAGCAAATGAAGCCTTACGAGAGACCCAGTTCAAAACGTTCATAGTATGCGGTTATCATAGAAATGTTCTCTTGGAAACGGTTTGTGACTGACTTACGTTCACTGACAGCAACAGTTCCACATTGGGTTTGAAACCGATTGTCATGGACAAGGCGTGACCATCGACTCCAGTACGTTTCGCCTAGGACCTCTCTAGTATCACGTCACCTACACCATGTTTCACAGGATATCAGTACTCTATTTCTGGTCGACAAATTCTGCAATCCATGATGATCCACCTACAAGTCGGGGAAGCTCATTGTCGGAGTGATGATGGCATCGACCAAAGACGACAGCACCTTTCCGACATTCTATCACGCTTACAAGTATACCCATCTTACTGCGTCAATTCCATACCAGTTGCATTTACACACCACTTCACTTCCAGCAGTGGAGGGCGTCATAACACCTGGTAGAAGTTGTGCATCATATACAGTGATCCGAAGCGACCTCTTTCAAAGGTGTGGCAAGTATTTCGTCCGATGTCAATTCCATGTCATACTCGTAGCTACGTTGGCGGCCAGAAACTCATGTTGTAGTAGTTTTCCTTAATCGATGCTATTGGAGGTTTTCCATTTGAACGTCTGACTGACCAGCCACAAACTTACAGGACTTTTGAGATACTCATTCTTCCCTACAATAGAATTCCAACATACTTCGATACATCCGCGTCATTACTCTGCAATTCACAATTAAGTTCCTATCAAAGCTTTCGATGAACCACCTTCAAACTGTTTCTCTACCGTTCCAATCTCAAATGGCGCTCGCAAAAAACGAGCACTGAAATCTTTTTTTGCGAGCTCTGATTTTCTTATTATGTTGATCATATCTCCCTATGGGAGTGAGCGGGAACAAAATAGTTTCGCAAAATGCGGAGAAATTTGGTGACTGAAATTTCTCAAGAAGATTCTTCCTCAATGAAAACGCCTTCGTTTTAATGACTGCCACGCTAGATTGGGTATTATGTCCATGGCACTCTGACCCCTATTTCTCGATACTACAGAACGAGCTGGTTCTTTGAAATTTTTCGATGTCCTTCAGCAGTCCCATCTGATCGGATCCTACAGCGACATAAATACTCCACAAGAGGGTGGACAGTCATGGTGCAATCAGTCTCTAAGTGTTCTGGCAGTAAATCACCCACAGCATTATCAATATGATTGTTCCAGCTTACGGTTTTCGTAACTGTAATGTCTAAGTGTTCAATTGAATTGACTGCTTTCAGATTTGTGTTATTTATCGTGTAACCGAAATTTAGCGAATTTCTTTTACCCCTTATGTGGTATGAGTTGACGTGTCGGTTTCCACTTTTTGCACCATACAGACACCTTGTCTGCTAAATTTCCAAGGGTTCCACCAAGCTTAACGTCCCCATCAGACGCACGAATCTGCATCAACAGCATCATCTGCATTAACTTCACGAGACTCTGCGGAGAGGTCTGGTATATAAATCAATGCTCTGGTGCAATGTCTGATGATCAGGAACTTCATGCCATCACCTCTCGTCCTCTTTCCGGCCAAATACTGTCAGTGAAAGTATGTTTCCATCTGCGGGATTCTAACAGGTTTACCCTTGATAGATCACCCCGTAGAACCGCGCTATAGCCACCTCAGTCACAGAGGCGGAACAAAAAAATTAGTGGTTTATGTTATTTCGTATTCAAATTTCCTGGGTTTTGGTTTTTTAACTATTTGCTTATTTTATGTACATAATAATATGTCATTTGGCATGGTACAAGGTAGGTAAATAAAAAATAACAATTCTATCCCGCTTTCCGCCGTTCCTGCTTTGATGTAGACATCAGCAAATAATTTAACCTTTATTGTTATTCTTTTATTCACTTATTATTTTATCTCGCAGTTTTATGATTTGATAATTTGTGAAATACCTCCACGCAACAGTTCACAGGGAGTATAGGAATGAGTTACAAACAAAAAAATCAGAAATAAATTAACTGTTTGGAATAACCTTAAACATTACGAGCAGAAATAACTCTCAATATTCATCTATGTTTATTGCCTCCGTATTAATTACGGATATATGGCGGGTTAATGTACTGGAGTGGACGGAAATTCTAGCCAGCTCTGAGCACAGTGGAAAAGAATCCGTGCTTAGGAAGTGTGCAGAATATTAGCCTCTGGCTGGTGCTATACGCAGGTCCCTGTTCGTCTCGCACTGGAATTTACAGCGCTCATAAAATTGCAACGACCCGGCGAAATATATCCACGGACTGTCAGCATTCATTTTCTTAGCACGCGCAGGGTAGCAGCATTTCGTTATTACGCCCTGTTGTCGTATGATGGAATGCGTTAATAAAACAGCGGATGCGTAGTGAGGAGAGACGATTTCAAATGCCGAGCCCCTCTTCGAGAACCATTCGTCACCGCTTAACCTTCCTTACATTCTCAAAGGTAATTGGCGTCTGAAGTAGATCAGCATGAACATTACACCAAATGCCGGCGCTCCGCTTGGACAGTTTTCAATTATCGGTTCTGCCACTGGTATTAGAATAAAATCCTTACACGGTCAATGGCTAGCTGCATAATCGACATGTTCCCCCTACTCTATTCATTTTGCGTCTTCGCAGGCAAATGTACATGGGCCGCATATTTCCTCTGCTTAAGTCTCTGCCATGGAATAATGGTGCTATTTGGAATATTGACATTTCCAAGCGAGATGTCACAGTTTTTTGTAACTTGATTTCTAAACTGTCTTGGCCGGCCGATGTGGCCGTGCGGTTCAGTCTGGAACCGCGTGACCGCTACGGTCGCAGATTCGAATCCTGCCTCGGGCATGGGTGTGTGTGATGTCCTTAGGTTAGTTAGGTTTAATTATTTCTAAGTTCTGGGCGACTGATGACCTCAGAAGTTAAGTCGCATAGTGCTCAGAGCCATTTTCTAAACTGTCTTTGACCCTGATAGAGATACTACAAGGAGACCACTATCTAAATCACATCGTAGTTTTTCAGTCGAAAGGAGAATCGTAGAGAGATGTAAGCCTGATGACAATGGACCTACTTTTTGTTTTCACTTCTTTTAAAGTCATCTGTCATTTGACTGTTTTCATGCTGTCGCCCTTTTCTATCTTGTTATAAACTTGCCATATTCATGTAACTACGACAATGAATATTCGCTTTTATCGTATTTTTTTGTGTTCTTGCCTTTGTCTTCTCTTACAGTACCAATCGTTCTAGCGTCTCTCATTCTCATAACGGTCACTCATAGGCCTTTATACTCACCTATTCATTTCAGTACTTAACCACTTCGTACTTCATGCGAAACTTAATTTTTTGTTCAGCATCCGTATATAGTTCCACATTGAATGAGTCCAATATCGTCTTCTCATGATATCTGATCCTCATTTAAATATTAATTTTGCACTGTTTTATTGATAGAAACTTTTCTTGTATCAATTTTCCTCTGCCTTCCTTTTTCTGGGCGTTCTATGAAGTCTTGTTTTCTTGATACTTACGTTTCTGTGCCATACCCAGTTTTTGTGTTATCATATTGTTACATTCTTTCGTACTTATATATCTATTCTCCTGACATATTCTTTGCTCGGTATACTCTAATTTCTTTCAACAAGTCTGCTAAGTATTTCTTATTTGCGGTGAGTGACTTGTTCGCGATCCTCATCTGTAGTGCCTGTTCCACTAACACTCTAATTCCTTTTCGGGGATTTTCTCTCACGTTTTCTCGTTGCATCCTTGATGTGCAACCTGAACAACAGTCGTATTCCTGCTTACATCTATGTTAAGCCAGACTTAATCTTCGCTGTTTTTCAGGTTTTCCAGACTACTTTTATATCTCTGTACCTTAAAACAAGTATTGTAATACTGTGAACGTTTAATACCGACTTATATTGCCAGTAGCTTACGTAGAGCCAACAAATATTAACTAGGTGTCAAGGTTGTTTTTGTCATTCTCGTGTTTGATTATTCAGTGCAGGCCAGTTTAGTTTCTCTTATACCCTACTCCTCTGTGAAACAAAACAAGTCTTTACACGGGACATCTTTAAATTTTACCCATTGTTCTATTTACTCTTAAAGAGGCCGCTCTGGTACTCAACATTAAATATCGTAGGTTTTTTAGGCAATTTACAGGAGTCCATATATTTTTGAAAATATCATGACTCTGGAGTGCATTAACTGGATTTTATTAGCATTAATGGTTTCGGCCGTAAGCCATCATCTGGTACGGAAATCACTTAAAACATTTCATTTATCATGAATATTGAAACACAAAACACTGAATATTGAAATCCACATGAAACACGTAATAAATGACGACTTACGGCCGAAACTGGTAGTACTGATAAAATCTAGTTACTGCAGTTCATTATCAGAAGTTTTTTGAAAGAACATTAAACACTTTATCACTCCTGCAAGTTTTAGTGATTCTACACCTCTCTATACCATTATCCAGTTATATATATATATATATATATATATATATATATATATATATATATATATATATATATATATATATATATATATGGATACTCCCTAGCGCGGATTTTTTGTCCAGCCCCAGATCCATATAATCCCAGTAGTTGTTTCAACGATTAGGAAGTTTGACTTCTATTCACAATTGATTTGATTCATGTTCCCGTCATACAAGTTTGAACAGTGTCTGTAAATAAACGGATATGAATGTAGTTCTACTCTGAACCGTTGACAGTGTGAGTGGGGTAAGATGAGGGGAGATAGGATGTGGGAGACCGTGGTGGGGAGCTGAGGAAGAGGGTAGAGAGGGTACATTCGTCAGCGTCAGACTTTGGTTGACCAACATTGTTAATTGACGTGAATAATACTTGTCTACTTGTTGCATCTGAAGGTCTCTAAACCAGGTGTCACCACGGATTTCCCTAACCTGAAGCAAGTTTCTAAGGCACCCTTGTACTTTATTCCATAGCGTCAGTGAATATCATAAAGGTTAAAATCCGTGTGCCATATTTGGCTGTAAAAATTTATCAAAACAGATGTTCCCGTATTCTATCACTGATTTGTGCACAACATGTGGAATTCGCCACTTGTCCTTTCAAAACTGTTCAAATGTGTGTGAAATATTATGGGACTTAACTGCTAAGGTCATCAGTCCCTAAGGTTACATACTACTTAACCTACATTATCCGTAGGACAAACACACACACCCATGCCTGAGGGAGGATACGAACCTCCGCCGGGACCTGTCGCACAGTCCATGACTGCAGCGCCTTAGACCGCTCACTTTATAAAGTATTTTCGAGAATACCACAAGGGAAGGAGAATGACTGTATTTAGCGAAGAAGGAAGCTAACCAAAAACTCAGCCATCATCAAAGTACTCTATTGTGTATAGTGAATTACAAAAGTCTTAGTTTCATTTACAGTTTATAGCAATCGTAATAACGTTGGAGTGTGTAAACAAAATTATGTCATGATATTCTAATGGCTGTGCAGTGTTAAAAGATCTTAGATTTTTCCGCATGGTCATACCACGACACTCTCATTACCAGTGTTTGACAAAGGAGTATAACGGTAATTGGGTCACTTTCCTTTTTTCACTATTGTATGGCTGTTGTTCCTCTATGTAATGGGAAGTTCAATAAATACTTGCTTCTGACTACATGAAATCGACCGCTGCATGGAGAGGAATGATGAAGTAAAATAATCCTTTTGAAACCATTTAGCTGTCAAAGAAGGCTAAGTGGTTGTAACACGAAAACTACTTCTAGTTCTAAGTTCTAGGCGACTGATGACCACAGATGTTAAGTCGCATAGTGCTCAGAGCTAAATCTTTCTCAACGTTACCTTTTTTTTACTTGGACAACTAATCAGAGTTGACTAAGTATTACTAAGTAGTAGAGATTGTTGCACCTAGATGATAGCGTACGTAGGGAAACATGATGATTTTTAGACTGTTCTTTAGTCTGGTGGCTGATTTTAGAACCACATGAAGATGTGCGTACTGGAGACCACAACAAGTAGTTGCTTCCGTTTCACCGTTTTGTGCAGTTTTTGTTGTTCTGAACCGGAAGGTTGTGTTTATCACGCCATTTTTAAGTAATTAACTGTTCTATACTACAGTAAAGCTACGACAAATATATTGTTAATTTCTTAGGTATAGAATATTACAGAGAGTAAAATGTCATAAGATTTTAGAACTATTTATACAATATTTGGACACGTAAGTTATACTTCATCGGTCTTACACCTTCCTGTACCTTGAAACTGAACAAGGTCTTTCACTATGGAACATGTGACACTTGCATATGAACTGGTCCCTTCAGCGTCTAAAAAATCTTACCTCCCTTGATACTGGAAAGTAGTGTTGGTTTCGATTAGCTTCATGGAATAAGTTTTCAAATGTGGGAAACCTTTATTATTCCGGATTTTTCAGTTTCAAAAAAGTTTGTAGCACGTGTGAATGTCGTCATTTAAGAATGGAGTAAGTGAAGCGGTAGGAACCACAAAATGGAGAATGTTTTGACAACGGTACACTACGAACACACAAAACCATTACAACTAAAAAATGCACCAACGATAGAATGACAGGAAAAGAAAAATTTAAAGTTTAAAAGACTTACAGTACAACTAGTAAAGAAATCATAGCAACAAATCAAGGACAATAGAAGAAACAGCTTGAGACCAAATTACAATTTTCTTCCTAAGTAGTAGTACAAATGAGGTATAAATGAAGCCCAATTGTGCCACAATTAGTATACTTTGGCAGTTAAACAGTTAACAAAATTGGCAACTGTTGAACTGACTGAAGGCACAATTAAAAGTATATTTCATTGGTAATCCCAGAAAACTATGTTACGAGTACGTATAGAACAAAACAGTACAATACAGTTAACAAGGTGACGTTGCAAGGCGAATTCCAAGTTTCTCCTAGAAACTGCACAGTAAAGTGGTAGCAGTGAGATAACCGGTTACACCTAAGAACGTAAATACTGAAATTAGAATTATAGCCAGAACTAAATCTTAAAGCTTTTCTTACAAGGAGCCACAACAGAAATTTAAGAGAAAGACACATACCGTAACCGTCAGCGGCGACATAAGCAAACTTAACAACTTGCTATGATGCCTTAGGGCTTCGCCTGGAATTTGGTGATATCCCTAAGTAACTATATAACAAATATCTGCGGCACAGCACACAAGCTAAGCAATAACCTGAAATTGTACTAACGACGCTTTCAGGTGGCGTTTCTTAAAATTACTCTGTAGTGCCAAAAGTCATGATGCCCGGGCTCATTTTTGTATGGCGTAGTGTGGAAGCTCGACGTGGCATGGACTCAACAATTCGTTCGAAATCCCATGCATAAATAATGAGTCATTCTCCCTCCATAGCAGTCCATAAACGCGACAGTGTTTCCGGGGTAGGATTCTGGGCACGAACTGGTCTCTCGATTATGTCCTATAAATGTTCGGTGGAATTCATGTCGGTCGACCTTGATGGCCAATCATTCGCTCGAATTGTCCGCAATGTTCTTTAAACGAATCACAAACTTTGTGTCCCAGTGTCATGGCGCATTGTCATCCACAACAATTCTGTCATTATTTTAGATCAATGATAGATTCAGTTGAATCGGAAGATTTAGTCCACTCCATGAAAACACAACCACACCTTTATGGAACCACCATCAGCTTGCACAGTGCCTAGTTGACAACTTTGGTCTACTGCTTCGTGGGGCCTGCGCCCCACTATAATACCGACCGTCAGCTGTTAACACTGAAATCGGGACACCTCTCACAAGGCCACGGTTTTCTCGTCGTCTAGGCTCCAATCGATGTATTTACGAGTCCAGTAGAGGCACTGCAGGCTTGCCGTATTGTCAGCAAAGACACTCGATTGTCGTCTGCCGCCGTAGCCCATGTACGCCAAATTTCGCATCACTGTTCTAAAGGATACGTTCGTCGTACGTCATGAATTGATTTCTATTGTTCCTGCTTGTGTGTTTATGCTGACAGCTCTACGTTATTTCCGCAGATCTTAGTAGTTAAGTGAAGGTCGTCACCCATTGCGCTGTTCATCATGAGAGATCATGCTTGAAACAGTCTTGACAGATGACAGCTCCGCCAATGCAGTGCCATTTTATACCTTATGTACGCGATACCACTGCTATCTATATAAGTGGATACCGCTTTTCCGTGCCTTTTGTCAGATAAGAGTACATAAAGATTCAGAGAAATTTTTTAAAACAAACGACATACAAATTGAATAACAGAAATAGTTAGCGATACCTACGCTGAACTCAGGGTCAACAGCCAACGGTAGACCCGCTTAATACAGGGAGTCGTGAAGACCAAGCTGGCAGCATGATACGACAAACAACTGGTGAAGAAAACGAAAGAAGAAGACTGACAGAATTAGTTCAGTAAAAGTGCACATTGTAAGTAATGTTGATTTATTACTTTGAAGAACACATTACGAAATCTGTTCGGTTACTGAACAGTGAGCGCCCTGATAATATAGCATTAAGTGCACATATGAACAGAATTAAACACTATTCAGTTTTAAAACCAATGCGCAAAATAAGTTTAACACAAGCTGGAAGCACTAGCAAAACAAATGGAAAAAACCCTATTTTCATAAAGTTTAATACAGTACATGACATATGAGGCAAATAAATCATAGGTAATCTGAACAGTAGGTACCTAGAAAATACCTAATATGTTAGAAACAGTGCCAAATATGAGACAAATGAACAGGGTAGATAATATGCCAAATAATAAAGCGTGTCTCAAACCTCAAGGATTAAACAAAAAGGTAATAGTGGATCCACAATCCATTGAATTGAGATACGAAACTAATAGTCGGAAATGCATGTTTATTCCGTTATGGACTTACATAGCTTATAGTGCACAACAACTAACTCATAGTAACACCACCTAACGTGGACCAGTCAAACGGAGAGGCAGCACGTAAGGTATTGTCAGATGATCTTGGACAATGTGTAAGCAGGCTGTTTAGGTTTTTATATTAGTAACGCCACGTAACGCTCTATATGAAAATCACTGGTTGTGCTGTGTGCAGTCTGTGGCTGGTTAGCATTGTTGTAATATTCGCTATTGTAGTGTTGGGCAGTTGAATGTGAAAAGCGCGTAGCGTTGCGCAGTTGGAGATAAGCCGCCAGCAGTTGTGGATGTGGGCAGAGAGATGGCAGAGTTATACATACATACATATATATATATATATATATATATATATATATATATATATATATATATATATATATGACTTTTGAACACTATTAAGGTAAATACATTGTTAGTTCTCCATCACAATCTTTCACTTGCTAACTATACCTATCAGTAGTTAATGGCTGCAGTAGCTAGAATCTTTTATTTAGGTGGCAGTATTGGCGGTCGCTATACTGCAGTACTTCGAGTAACGAAGATTTTTGTGAGTGATTCATGAAAAGTACAGGTTATTGGTATTCATGGCCATTCTTTTATAGGGATTATTGAACGTCAGATTGCGTTGTCCTACAAATATTGTGTATCAGTTTATTGGTGATCTGAATAAGTAAAGAGAGAAATGTCTGCGCACGTTCAGTTTTGCTCAGCTGTTTGAAAATCAAATAACGTAAGGGGTTTCTCAGCACAATCATTCATAAATTTTTCAAAGGGGACGTTGCAGTTGTTTTTTTTTTCTTTTTTTGTTTTTAAACGCCAAAACAACTAGTGGCATACGCACCCTAAGTCAGAACTGTAGAACACGAAGGCAAAGAGAGGAGTTAAAAACGACTACACGTTAACCCCGATCAACGGAAGAGACGACAGCTAAAACAGACGTGGAGAAATATCTGTTAAATACGCCATAGAGAAACGGAGGTCCTGAACTAAAAATTAAATGTTCTTCGCTATATTGCTACGACGGATAAAAAATAAATCGCGACCGACAGCCAGTGCGTCGTTCGCTAAAACTGTAGATAACTCAGACACAAACAGGGAAGAGAACGCAAGTGGTTAAAAAAAGGGCATTCTGTCAAGAAATGGCGGATCGTCAGAACTTGAGATCAATGAGCACAAGGTGATGGAGGAGCACCACTTAAATGGCGATGGCCAAGAAGACAGTGTCCGATATGCTACCCACCTAGAATGATCCCCTCACGGCGAGAGGACCGAGAGGAGGACGTCCAAGCCGTTGGAACAGTCTTAATAACCCGGAGCTTGTTTCCATGAAGTGAGGACCAGTGATGATGCCAAAGGAACACCACCTGCTGACAAATGGCAAAACAGTGATCATCGGAGGGAATGTAGATCACCGGAGGCAATGTAAGAAGTAGCGGGCTGAAGTATGAGGACCGTAGCCTTGGCAGCAGATGCGTCGTTTCCTGTCAGGCCGACGCGACCAGAAATCTACATAAACATGACAGTGGCTCCTTCAATAGTGAGCAAGTGATCGCTAACCTGGACCCTTTGCACTACGGGGTGTTTGGTGTACAGCACACAGAGGCTCTCAAGGGCACAGAGAGTCGGAGCAGATGACGCAATAGAAAAGCGTGTGCCTCCAGATTGTACGGGGTGGCCTGATACAAGGCGAAGAGCTCTGCTGTAAACAGAATTCCGTAAGCCGATACAGAAAAACATCGGTGCCAATGACGAGTGCACACCCGACGCTACGCTCTGTCCGAGAGCTATCAGTGTACACAAAGGAACGTTCTTTACTTATCATCTGCTTTGTTTTACCTTTAAATCTAAAGGCAGTGGAAGGGCTGACCCAATAAATTGAACATTTCAATTCCAATGTGTGTATTAACAACCAAAAACAGTCTCACATAAAAACTGACAAACGCCACTTAGGCAAGATTATTTATGAAACACTCATTACATAAAATCATAAGCAAATTAACACATCATTAGCCAAAGATCTCCCATAAACATTGAGAAACGCCAGTCAGGCAAAATATTTAAAAAAATCTCTCACTGCATAAGGTCATTAGTAAACTAATAAACCATTAGGAATGATCTCTTACAAAATTTGACAGAAGCCACTAAGGGTGAATTTGACCATAACTTTAACAAAACATCTCTAGTTAAGACACGTTATTTAAGACCCTATGAGTTCCAATAGTTTAGCATTACATGTCAAATAACAGTGGACACACAGCCTCAATTTTAACACGAATACTTAGAACATATTTATTTAAAAGTAACTTTGGGCAATCTTTCAAATTACTGGACTAGAGAACCTTGCAGATCGAACCACGACATTCTTCAAATGCCCATTGGCTTGTAAGATGGGCTTTTAGGGCATAGAAGGTTACAACTTGAACAATCATAAATGTGTAACAACAGGGTAAGGCCCAAGCTTGTGAAGCCGAAGTTTATCCACGAACGCCGGCCACTGTGGCAGCGCGGTTCTAGGGGCTTTAGTGCCGAACCGCGACGTTGCTACGGTCGCAGGTTCGTATCCTGCCTCGGGCATGGATGTGCGTGATGTCCTTAGGTTAGTTAGGTTTACGTAGTTATAAGTTTAGGAGACTGATGACCTCAGATGTTAAGTCTCATAGTGCTTGGAGCCATTTCAATTTTAACCACGAACGGTGGAACCGACTGAGGGAAGTAATACTTAACTTCGAACCAAGACGTGGCTCCGTTTGCAATCCCACATCGAGTAGGCCACCGAAATGTGGACCCGGCAAACGCTACCGAAGAGGAACACACTAGATCAGGCGAAGTCCACGGCCCGTAAGCCAAACTTGTAATCTAAAGGGAAGTCCTGCGCTTCGATTGCCCGATGCCTCAGCTCACTGAAACACAGACCACACGTGACAACAGGAGGCCAACAACTTTTCTTAACTGTAACATTCAAGAATGACCAGCAAATTAGCACTATAAAATAAAGGCTAAACAAAAACTAATTTCACTCGAAAGTCCTTTCTTTAAGTGAAAGAGTACCACATAAACAAACTCTAAGAATGGGAAATGTACTGGCTCACGAGAACCAACACTCACTAGAACTTAGTGACACATCTTGGCCACCTTAAGTGGGCCTGCAAAGCTCAACACGGTAACGTTTACAAATAAATACTCAGATTGCCCGCGGAGGACATTTTGGCATGGATTAACCGATATTGTAAGCAAATTAAAAACTTGCTAATAATAGCTAAGGAGCTAACATTCTGCAAATACATCAATATTATGCGGAAGCAAAGCACACGCTTAGTAAGAGGCATCAAATGAAATCGAACACACGTAACATCACATGTCCTGCAACGTCTTACTGTACCAAGTGTTGTGTTGGCAGAAGAGCCAAAACCGTGTAACTAGAGGAGGCCGAAATGCATGCGTTTTAGCTCACGCAGGCTAGCGTGAGGAGGGAAGAACTGTAATGACGTGATGTCTGGAACATGACAAGGAATGAGTATTCAGAAAGCGGACGTAATTAGTTTGATACTTAATTTTAATCCATTAACGATGATCGTCGCTCTTGACGGTACATGATTCACAATATTATCTGTTAGTAACTGAATATGGCGCCTTTGTCGGTCGTAGCAAATGACGTAGCTGAAGGCTATGCTAAACTGTCGTCTCTGCACATGAGAGCGTATGTAGACAGTGAACCATCGCTAGCAAAGTCGGCTGTACAACTGGAGCGAGTGCTAGGGAGTCTCTCTAGACTAGACCTGCCGTGTGGCGGCGCTCGGTCTGCAATCACTGATAGTGGCGACACGCGGGTCCGACGTATACTAACGGACAGCGGCCGATTTAATGGCTGCCACCTAGCAAGTGTGGTGTCTAGCGGTGACACCACACCAAGAGCGTTGACAATCACAGTTAACTAAGTGCTCTTAGTAATTAGAATACTTAACTAGGTGTCTTGCTTGATGCAGGGGCGATTTTGGGAAGATGCCAGACCATCACTTCGCAAGACCTTAAAAGCGCGTCCCTCGAAGGAAGCGGGCACATCCACAGCTCACGAGGCTGCCGGGGAATGCACAGCGCCGGCCAACTCCCACCGCCTCCAGTACAACCATGTGACAACCGCCGCCCGGCCTCAGAAACGCCGCAGCCAGTCGCCGACTCGCGCACCGCTGCCTTCCGTTCTTAAAGCGTTGTTGTTGTTACTCGCGGTCGGCACTCGCTTATATCCCGAGCCGGCCCAAGCCCCAAGACAAACCTATGTACTAGGAAATCGATTATACTCATGTCAGAGATTCTACTGGTGCCGGTCCCACCACGGCTCAATCTCCCCTAAATCTTTTCGAAGTAAACGCAGGGGCATTGTCACCACTAAGACATTGGGTGGACCAAACCATGACATCATACGGGACAATTTGATTGTCTGTGGGCTAAACCGACTGAAGGAATAGAAGGGAGCTTTGAACTTCCTCTACTGAAGTAGTCAAACGAGAGAAAATTTCGCCCACCTCTTGAGATGTTGTAGTCGACAGTGAAACCGGGGTGCCAATAGCTGAGCGAAGACGGGCGGCCAATTCGACGACACTACAGCCCGTCGGAGCGTTCCTAACTCTTAATTCGTAGAGGAGAAGGTATTCGCGCCGAAGTTGCGGAATTCCCGGACAACCTCGTAAGAGCATGATGTACTTGCTTCCTGAAATTTCAAGCCAATATTAGAACCACCAAAACAATATACTGTCTATCATAGCACGTGAAAATTAACACAATTCAGAAATGAAAGGTTTACTCTGTCCCCCACCCCTCCCCATTTAGTCAGCTTGTCCTTACTCCTTTGTCCACGTGGTGACTTCAGGCACTACACGAGATTCAAATTTATAGGCCGAGGTCGTTAACAAGTACGAACAGTTTGGTACTTAACTCATATCGATGGCTGCGTTGTTGTCTTCGTGAAGTCTAGAGGTGATTCCACTGCGATGTTCCCGCTGTTTTCTTTGTGTTTGGATGTGACTAACTGGTTTGTAGGGCGACGTGGTATTTTTGTTTTTAGAGAGCAAACGTTACATTATTTTTGCACATCACAATTTAATTCATTTATTCACATTTAACACTTCTACAATAATATGAAATAAGACATTATTTTTACACCACATCTCTATCGGCCACCTCCTCCAACCCCCCGCTCCCGATCCAAAGACCATCAACCACCACTTTCAAAGCTCGACGTCCTCCCCCCCCCCCCCCATGACCAAAGATAACTGTCCCTACACTCGCAGTCAAAGGCTATATTTACATAAAACATTACATGTAAAGAAATTACTGACATACATGATTTTACGTTGTGTTATAATCTCTACTGAGGAGAGAGTCACGGCGGTAGGACAGCGGTAGCTTCTGCGTACAGACTCTCAACCGGGCTAGTGTAAAAGGCGCCAGAGGCCAAATGGATGCCACGATGGTGGAGGATAGTATTAAGGAGGCGTGAGAGGGACGAACGCGCAGATGCATAAACGAAACACCCATAGTCTAGTCTCGAACGGACAAGGGACCAGTGAAAATAGAGGAGGATGGTTCGATTTGCTCTCCAGGAAGTATCTCTGAGGACACGCATCACATTCAGGGACTCCATACAGTGGACTGCCAGGTAAGATACGTGGGATGATCAAGAAAGTTTCCTATCGAGCATGAGCCTCAGGAATGTCGTAGTTCCAACGAACGGAAGAGCAACAGGCCCAAAATCTAAAGACGGTGGAAGAAAGAAATTGTGTAGCCAGGAAATCATACAAACGCTTTTATCTGTGGAAAACGAAATCCATTGTAGATGCTCTGTGAGAAAAGAGATCGAGACATCGTTGACGACGCCGCTAAATGAGAAGTCCGTAGGGAAATGCAGTAGATGGCAAAATCGTCAAGAAGAATGGAGTCAGAGATGCCCAGCAGGAGAAAGGCACTTATAGGATTAATAGTGATGGCTAAGAGGACGACGCTCAGGACCGAATCCTGAGGCACACCGTTTTCCTGAATAAAGCTGACTGACAGGGCAGAACGCACACGGGCCTTGAAAACCCTGTCTTTTAAAAAGACATTGCAGTGGGCCACGAAATCCCCACATGTAGAAATTACTGACGATACAAGTCTTCCAGCAATTGTCGTATTCTTTCTCCAAATCGAAAAATCCAGCCACAATCTGGGATTTCCGCAGCAAAACCATTGATGCCAGAAGTGGGAAAGTGGCGAGATCGTCAACTGTAGAACCGCAGGCTCGAAATCCACACTGTGCAGTCGTTAGAAGATTGAGAGACTCGAGTCCCCATACGACCCAGTCATCAATCAGATGTTCCATCACCTTGAAAACAAAACGGGTGAGAGAAACACGGCGTTAGTTAGAAGGAAGGTGTTTGTCCTTACCGGGCTTCTGTACGGGTATGACAGTGACTTCACGCCAGTGTCCTGGAAACGTGCCCACTGCCCAGATGCGGGTACACGCATGAAGCAGAAAGTGCTTGCCCGCAAAGGGGAGGTTCTCCAACATCTAATTGTTAGCGTCGTCTGGCCCTGGCGCGAAGGATCGGGATGAAGTGAGAGCATGACCTAGCTCCATCATAGTAAATATGGGGTTGTAGCAATCACGATTCTGAGAAGGGTTCGCCCAAGCCTTTTCTATTCGTTTGTGACGGAGGAAGGCAGGGTGATAGTGGGAGGAGCTCGAAACTCCGCAAAATCACTGACAAAGGTGTTGGAGATAACAATAGGTTCCCCTATGTCATCGTCTGCTACTGACAGACTGTAAACTGGAGAATGGATCTATTGATCTTGGTCCCAGAGAGCCGTGGTGTATTGGATCACACAATGGAAGAGGGAGTGAAACTTGAGAGAAGTAGTGAACTAAATCCAGCCTTTTTTTTTTGCTATCTTGAAGAACGCGACGACACGGTGCACGCAACTCTTTGTCATGAGCGCAGTTGGACTTAGCAGGATGACGGTTAAAAACGCGGAGAGCAGTCTCGTTACGTTGCATGACGGCTTTGTGCACCAAGGGAGGGGACACGGTGTGGTAAAGAGGAAGTGGGAGGAATAGAACGTTCGGAGGGGGTAAAGATTACGTTTGTAAGATGTGTTACATGGTCATCACAACTGGAAAAATAATAAAACTTCCTGGCAGATTATAACTCTGTGCCCGACCGAGACTCGAACTCGGGACCTTTGCCTTTCGCGGGCAAGTGCTCTACCATCTGAGCTACCGAAGCACGACTCACGGCCGGTACTCACAGCTTTACTTCTGCCAGTACCTCGTACTGGCAGAAGTAAAGCTGTGAGTACCGGGCGTGAGTCGTACTTCTGCCAGTACGAGGTACTGGCAGAAGTAAAGCTGTGAGTACCGGGCGTGAGTCTTGCTTCGGTAGCTCAGATGGTAGAGCACTTGCCCGCGAAAGGCAAATGTCTCGAGTTCGAGTCTCGGTCGGGCACAAAGTTTTAATCTGCCAGGAAGTTTCATATCAGCGCACACTCCGCTGCAGAGTGAAAATATCTCATTCTGGAAAAATAATGTTCGTCGAATGATTCCGGGAGGGACAAAAGCCTCCAGTCAACCTTAGTAAGCTGCCATTTGTGTATGTGCCACAAAACGGAGAGCAACACAGGGAGTCGTCTCTCGAGTATGTATGACGGAGAGCTGACCACTAGAGATTGAGCCGGGGACGCATTAATTTAGTAGACTGTCTGGCGCCACTAGCTTAAGGGTAGTATCGACTATCTCTCTTGCGGCCCCGTTGCTCACATCTATGAGAAAGAGTTGGTATCTGTCAGTGGTGTCTTCAGAATCTCTTTGATTGCCGATGTATATGCGGGTTTATTGGCCCGAGGTTGGAGGCACCAAATTTATGGTTTGGCGATAGTGCCGCGACAAGACGCGGTCACGAGGTCCAAGCGGTCGAAGCCACGAGCTACGCAAGGAGGGTCTGAGCAGAGTAAAGATGTCGGAGTACTTCATCGAGGTGTGCGTCGACTACAAGCAGCAGGCCGACATCCCGTCGGTTGGTTGGCAACATTCGTGTCGGAGGACCACTCGTGGCCTGGCTGGCCCCGTCTACTTGCTGGTAAAGGGGAGTAACATTCTGTAAGCCTTAGAAGTGATTGGTGTCATAGTCTACCCGACCTCCTAATTATCTTCTGGTTAGTACCCGACCCCCGAGAGTTTTACTCGTTGTGCTCTTTGGTGGTAAATATAGACCGAATATTGTACTAGACATTAGCTGTCGTTTGAAAATTTGTTCTGATTTTATATTTCTCTTCCTTTCTAGTATATACCAATCATTAATGTTATAATGAATCAGTTCCTTATTTTAAATACACTCGGAACGATTGTACCAAGGCACGGGTCGCCATTAAACAAACAGGGGTCATGTGGTTACATTTAGATGTTAACCGGTTCAGTTCCTTGATTGTAACTGCAATTGAGGTAATCTGAACTACCTGTTGTAATAAGCTGTGCGGTCCTGTGTTTGTAAGACCGAGTCATTATTGATGTATTTTTAACTGGATATTGTTGTCCCGCCGAGTTCTCATGTAATAAGTGCTCATAAGTAATGTTTTAAAACGTTCCTTCAGTCCGGCCTTCGTAACTGAGAACCAATTTCATTTTTGGCATATAAACAGACAACTGCCCCCAGGGCTTTAGTCAGAATCAGATTGTCAGAAGGGACGGGTTGGGTCCAGTCGCTCCTTGGTTGCTGATGGAAATGAAAATGTTGCTCGCTTTGCAGCAAGCCTTATCATTTTCATTGTCACGGTCATTGTCATTTGTTTGACCTTTAAACATTGGTGCGCATCTGAACCCCGATACTTGCCACATACAATTTAAAAATTTAAAAAAAATTACTTCATCTGTTTGAGTAATTCAAGCACTCTTGTCATCAATATTACTTATCTGTTTTGAAGTGTTGCAGAAGCGCACTGCGTAAGAGAAACTGTGCCCAGCGCGGTAGTAAACATCACTGTCTCACCCGATAACGGGTGGGATGCTGGTCTGGGCTCTTTTAATGTTGTCATGTTGTTCTGGTTTTGATTTCTCTTTCAAAAGGTTATTCATTTCACTAATTTGTTAATTTGTAAGGAAAACAAATTTATATATTGTTAAAGATACATTGTGTGAAACGAAAGCTACTTTGGTGGGTCCTCCCTTCCACGTTTTCCTTAATACCAATAAATACCACGTCTTTGACATGATGGGCAAGCTAAGCAGTGCAGAATGATTGTTCCAGTCGGGGACAGGTGTATGTGGAATCGGAAAGGAAAGAGGGTGCTTGTGTGTTAATGCAGAGGTCAATTTGACTGAGAAGGTCAGACAAGAGGGTACCTCTAAGGCAGGTTCCAGGAGAACTCCAAAGGCAATGGTGCATATTAAAGTCACCAAGCAGCAGAAAGTGGCGAGATAGCTGCCCAGTAAGCTGTAGGAGGTCTGCCCTGGTGACATCGAATGACAGAGGGATGTAAACAGTGCAAAGAGAAAAGGTTATGTGAGGATGAGGAAGCGAACTGCAACAGCTTGAAGGCATGTGGTCAGGGAGATGTTCTGACTATGAACGTCATCCCATATGTGTAGCATAACTATCCCATGAGATAGAGTGTTTGCTCGTGGAAAACGTCAAAACCGACTGGGAAGAAAGGCGAGAGCACAAAGCGGAAGTGAGGAAGCAGTTTTGTTTCCTGGATGGAGAGAACAAATGTACTATTATTCTAAGGGCAGCAGTACGAACCCTTTGTTTGATCGAAGGCCACGAAAGTTTCCTTGAAGGAGACTCATAATGAGGAAAGGGGAGGAGGGAAAAATGATGGGATTTCACCTCGGTAGCTGCCGAGCGCAAACCTTCAAGACGCACTGCTACAGGCTGAATGATCTTGCTCCATGAAGTCTACATAGACGTCGGCATTCTCTCTGTGGATCTTCAGGATCCAGGGCAGAAAATAGCTGGCGGAGCGCACCGGCGTCACGGAAGTCGGCCGGAGAGGGTATCACGTAGGGACACCATCCAAGAGTATCTCCGAGTCGGCGAAGGTGAAGACCGTTTGCTTTTGTTTAACTTTTTGAAGCCTTTCTTTTCAGTGCCGGCTCGTATCGATTGATCGATCGGATCGATATGGTGTAATCTTTGGGCTCGGCCGTTTAACGTGGCTTTTGGATGGGTCGGACGTAAGAGTTAGAAAGGGGACAGCTAGAGAGGTGCGCGGCGTGAGAATCGGAGGCGAGCGTGTTTGAGCACCCCGGGGCACGACACAGAGGTTGTGGTGTATTTGACACGTTTGCAAGACTGAAACTGGCTTGTAGTGTGGGAACCGGACTCGTCCACATTATCCGAATCGAGTCGTGTGGCCCTGATTTGGATCTGTAAAGGATTTTATAAAAGATTTGGTGAGAATTTCTTGTCATGTTTTTGGTGCGCATAATATACTGATCATTTGCTTCCCAAGCATCGACACCACGACTGAAAACTGTTGTCTTGCCTACCGAAAGGTCCCCTCCATTTAGTGCTGTTTAAGCAAAGACATGTTACTGTGTGTGGTTAAAGGTTTATCTGGAGTTTGTGATGTGATACAGTCCGATTAAGCGAGGTGTATTAATTGGTAGTACTGCAGTTCGGAGTTACGGACGGCATAAGCCAGTATAATGATACTGTAATATTTTTCCTGGGACAATGAGCCGTGTGGACGTTCTTATAGTTGGTTCAAAGCACAGGCTTAACATTGATTCTGTACGTTTTGTGTTTTGTGTACGTTTTGTGTTCACTCGTAAACAGTGAAATAGTGGCCTAACTTGACTCTTTAAGTTTATCAGTATCCTGTTAAGGGGTAATTTAAATGATCTCCACAGTTTCAGTGAGCATATTTTAACCTACGCGTGTGGTTTAAATTTCTAAGCTGACTTGGTATTATGCTATTCACTCAGGTCCTTTAAGGTTACGTCAATAGCGTTAGTTATTGATTCACCCTTGACTATTTTATTTCAATGTTCATGGAATATTCTGTTAATTTATACATCGTAGCTATTTTACGTTTGAGGAATTAATGTTTGTTATCTCCCCCATCTCTCCCCCCTCCCCATATCTCTTAAATTGGTTAGTAACACGGGCTCTAAGACCTCTTCTTCCAGTGTGTTATAGTGTACTGAGTGCGGCACCCTGTCCACCTTGCCCGCTAGCTGTGGGTTCTGGGTGTAGCCGCCTCTGGTCTGGGTCCAATGGGTCCCCCCTTCTGCTACTTGAATTTGCCCGTGCCTATGTGACGTCAGCTGTTTTGAAAATGTGTCACAAAGTGGTGTATCTGTTGGTATTATTCTTTGTTTCAAAATTTTTTTGGGTTAAACTTTATATCATTATTGTAGTCTCCTTTTGGGAACTTTACTGTGTATAGAATTTACGTAACTTGCAAGTCACTTAATGCTTGGTTAAAGATTAATGTAGTTGTTTAAATAGGGCGGTTGCCCGTGCTTGTAAGGATTTTAATTTTAAAGATAAAATTTTATTTGGCTATAGGGTGGTTGCCCGTGCGTGTAAGGACTTTAATTTTAAAGATAAAATTTGATTTGGCTAATGAGAGGTTAATAAAAGTGTTGTTGTTATAAACTGTGAATGTTGCTTATGTGGCCTGGCCCTCCCGCTCAACAGCCATTGGCTGATTAGGGTGAACTGACCACCACAAAATGGTAAGAGAGGGTGGTTCTGTTTCAAGCGGTGGCCATTTATGTAGCACCACTCACAGCTGAATATTTTAAGTTTTATTTGATTTCTTTTATGCATATTCCTAGATCTGAAGTTAATACTAGCTCGATGTTTCAGGGTAATAGCACTGATGATATGGAGCCAAGAGGGTGCCTTGGTCTGAATTGCTTAAGGAAGAAAAATCTGTCGTGCGAACTCCGAATTCGTGGAGAGTCCGGAGACGGATGCACTGCAGACCTGGCCGCGCCCCTTCGCGTTTTGTTACATTTCCCATTACGCCTCACCGCGGATACCATCGGCGAGGTAGGTTTAACCTTATCCACTTGCGCGCTGGCCCTCCCCGGTGTGTGTGAAAATATCGAATTGTTGGAAAACAGTGGTTCCACCCGAGCTCAGGTTTTCCGTCTGCAGGCAAAAATTAATCATTGGGTGAATAGGTTGGTTGATTTACGTCGGCTCGGTGCTTCTCCTGAACAAGTAATCCATAGAGACCAATTGATTACTGAAGCTATGCAGTTACAGACTAGGCTGAGTAGGTTGGGGTGGAATGAAATGGAGGCAATGGCCGAACAAGGTAGTCAGGTGTTGAATAATCCCGATGAACTGGGGTGTTCTAGGGCGAGTGTAGCACACTCTCAAGATATGTGTGGAGCCTTTGCAAGGTTACCAAACCCGATTTCTTATCTGATTCATAGTATTTCATTATTGTCTATTGATGGATTAGATCAGGTCGTAGACGTTTTATGGTTGCTGGTAAATTTTGAAAAACCTGCGGTGCGTTGTTCGTATCGCATCAGGTGATTCTTCAGTTAATGTATCCTTTTACCTGATGTTGGTTGAGCCACCGAGTGAGCGAGGTGCTGGCAGACCAATGAGTGTTACGTTATTTAAGGGAAAAAGCTCAAACAGTACAAGATAACACAGCAAGGTAAGGCCAAGGTGAGTCTCTCCAGAGATATATTGAGGAGATCCGCATGGCGATTGCTGCCCTGGGATTATCGTTAACGGAAGTCGAAGTTATTGACAATATTTTAGAAGGTAGGTGAAGGTTAATGTTTGCGCGAAGATCCACTATCTCTTCCGAATAGGTTGAGCTCGTGTTTACTATTGAGAGTGTACGTTTTGCTCATGAGAAGCGGATTCTAAATGAGGTGCCATGTGGGAGCGTAATTGGAGAAGTCTTCCAGAGGAGGGTAAGCAACTGGTTCGCCCTAAGGGGAGGGGCTGTTTCGTTATGTTGACGTTATCCATTTTGTGTGCCAGTATCCTCTGCAACGCAGGGAGCGTCCGAAGAGCTGATGCAAGAAGCGTGGGCGTCTTACTGCCCCCTCTCGTTCCAAGCACTGTAATCGTATTAGGGCGGTAACTAACCCCTTTTACCATTCGTTTGCGCCTGTGTCAATCATGAACCCGTTTGTGCCTTGATAGATTCGGGGAGTAGTGTGTGTCTCGTGGATTGCGACTGATATGTCAATAGGCAAGCTTTTAGTGAATTCAACCCTCGCAACAGTCCGGGGAGAGATGTCGTACTGCCAATGGGCAGGTGTTACCTCAGGTTCGTTCCTTGCGGGGAAGTGTGGCGATCAAGGGATTTTAATGGCCAGTAAAAGTTTTAGTAGTGAAAGGCTTGTCCGTTAATATCCTCCTGGGCTGCAGTTTTATGCAGCGAACCGGTTAACTTCTCAGTTTTGTCAATAGGAATTTATCTTTTAAATGTTTTCTGGTTAAAGACATCAGATTGTGTACTTGCCGGATCCTTCAGGGCGTTAATAGTGTGGTGGAGCATAGGTGTCCGTTTCATCTTAGTCATTTAGGGGAGGACGAAGCAAAAGCATTGTCAGAGGGATTAGGGCATTACCGTGAAGTTTCGACTAACAGACTCGGGGTGACGAGAACAATCCAGTATAAAATCCGATTGACGGATGACATCCCGGTGCGCCAGCCTCCGTATCGCCTGTCACTTCCCAAAATGAAAATTTTTCGTGAACTAATTGACGGTATGCTTCGGGATGGTGTTATTCAACCTTCTACCTCAGCGTATGCCCTTCCCATGTTCCTAGTACCGAAGGGTCAGGCAAGCAATTGTCGTCTATGGATTATAGAATCCTCAATCAGAAGGTCAGTTTAGAATCTGTACCACTCCCCGACTTGCATAACTGTTTCACCTGGTTTGCTAATGAGCGATATTTCACCGTGTTGGACATGGATCAGGCCTACTATCAGATACCCGTTGCCGAGGACTCTAGGCCTGTTACTTCGTTCTGTGCTGCTTGGAATTTATATGAAATTAAACGCGTTCTTTCCGGCTTATCCACCGGCGCCACTGTGTCATCACGGCTTTTAGATTCCTTTCTAAGGGAACTTAAATTTAAATCAGTGTATAATTACTCAGACGGTGCATTTGTCTATAGTGCTACATTTTCCGAACATCTTAGATACATCGAGGCGGTCCTCATTTGCTTTCGTGAGGCCGATTTGACGGTGAAACCGTCAAAGATAACCTTGGCCCAGAGTGAAATCTCGTATTTGGGACATTTAGTTTCCAAAAACGTAGCTAAGATTGATCAGGAGAGGGCCCGTTATTTCCAAAAATTTGCTCCTCCGAAGAATAAAAATGGAGTAGCCCGTTTTATCTGGATGGCCAATTTTTTTAGAAAATTGGTGCCCAGTTTCGCCCATTTGGCAGCCCCCTTGAACCAGTTAAGGAGGAAAGGGGCGAGTTTTCAATGGGGTGAAACAGAGCAGGACTCCTTTGACGCCTTTAAGAGAGCGTTAAGTAATCCACCTATATTGGCTATTCCTGATTTTGAACAAACCCTTATTTGGCAAACCGATGCCTCGAATTCAGGGGTAGCGGCCGTACTTTTACAAGAACATAATGGCGAACGTCGTCCTGTGGCCTATGCTTCAAGAGTCTAGTTCTCTGCGGAACGTAACTACTCTGTTTACGAATGGGAGGCTCTCACGGTAATGTTCGCTCGCGAAAGTCTTAAATTTTACTTGGAGCACCGACATTTTCAACTCGAGACTGCCAATCAGGCCTTGAGTTCGGTGGTCTCTAGGCCCAGGAAAACGGGACGTGTCGCTAGGTGGGCCGTGAGAATTTGTGTTTTTCGCTTTTCGGTGAAGTATATTGGCGGAGTGAATAATCAAGTCGCTGATGCCCTCAGTCGGATGTTTCAGGAACACCAGGTTGACCGGAACCATGTCCGGGTTTTCCGGAATTCCAAACGGTTTCCGTCGTGTTGACTGAGGTACCCGAGCTCCTTTGGGAATTTGAAGGACAAGCAAAGTCAGGCAGGACCCGTGAATTCAGGTGGTGAAGCAAAGGCTTGTTTCGGGCGAGCAGGTGCCCGGGTATCAATTATGTAGAGGCGTGGTGTGTTATCAAAGGTGATAAATCTTTTAAAATCCGTTTGCCCAAGGAATTGGTGACAGCCATTTTAAAATACACTCCTGGAAATTGAAATAAGAACACCGTGAATTCATTGTCCCAGGAAGGGGAAACAGTATTGACACATTCCTGGGGTCAGATGCATCACATGATCACACTGACAGAACCACAGGCACATAGACACAGGCAACAGAGCATACACAATGTCGGCACTAATACAGTGTATATCCACCTTTAGCAGCAATGCAGGCTGCTATTCTCCCTTGGAGACGATCGTAGAGATGCTGGGTGTAGTCCTGTGAAACGGCTTGCCATGCCATTTCCAGCTGGCGCCTCAGTTGGACCAGCGTTCGTGCTGGACGTGCAGACCGCGTGAGAGACGACGCTTCATCCAGTCCCAAACATGCTCAATGGGGGACAGATCCGGAGATTTTGCTGGCCAGGGTAGTTGACTTACACCTTCTAGAGCACGTTGGGTGGCACGGGATACACGCGGACGTGCATTGTCCTGTTGGAACAGCAAGTTCCCTTGCCGGTCTAGGAATGGTAGAACGATGGGTTCGATGACGGTTTGGATGTACCGTGCACTATTCAGTGTCCCCTCGACGATCACCAGAGGTGTACGGCCAGTGTAGGAGATCGCTCCCCACACCATGATGCCGGGTGTTGGCCCTGTGTGCCTCGGTCGTATGCAGTCCTGATTGTGGCGCTCACCTGCACGGCGCCAAACACGCATACGACCATCATTGGCACCAAGGCAGAAGCGACTCTCATCGCTGAAGACGACACGTCTCCATTCGTCCTTCCATTCACGCCTGTCGCGACAGCACTGGAGGCGGGCTGCACGATGTTGGGGTGTGAGCGGAAGACGGCCTAACGGTGTGCGGGACCGTAGCCCAGCTTCATGGAGACGGTTGCGAATGGTCCTCGCCGATACCCCAGGAGCAACAGTGTCCCTAATTTGCTGGGAAGTGGCGGTGCGGTCCCCTACGGCACTGCGTAGGATCCTACTGTCTTGGCGTGCATCCGTGCGTCGCTGCGGTCCGGTCCCAGGTCGACGGGCACGTGCACCTTCCGCCGACCACTGGCGACAACATCGATATACTGTGGAGACCTCACGCCCCACGTGTTGAGCAATTCGGCGGTACGTCCACCCGGCCTCCCGCATGCCCACTATACGCCCTCGCTCAAAGTCCGTCAACTGCACATACGGTTCACGTCCACGCTGTCGCGGCATGCTACCAGTGTTAAAGACTGCGATGGAGCTCCGTATGCCACGGCAAACTGGCTGACACTGACGGCGGCGGTGCACAAATGCTGCGCAGCTAGCGCCATTCGACGGCCAACACGGTTCCTGGTGTGTCCGCTTTGCCGTGCGTGTGATCATTGCTTGTACAGCCCTCTCGCAGTGTCCGGAGCAAGTAAGGTGGGTCTGACACACCGCTGTCAATGTGTTCTTTTTTCCATTTCCAGGAGTGTCTTTCTGTAGTTCCAGGGTGGTGGGGGTGGTGGTGGTGGTGGTGGTGGGGGGGGGATTTGGGCATGAACAAGACCTTAATGAAGATTAAACAGCATATCTCATGGCCGACAATGTGCAAGGATGTGCTTAGACTAGTGAGGGAGTGCAAGGACTGTAAGCTTGCCATGCCCGTTTCTTATTCTAAATGGGGGTTACTGCATCCTATCTGGGAGAATAATCCTATGGATACAACATTTATTGGTTATATTGGTCCACTGCCACAAACAAAGCAGGGGAACCGTTATGTGCTGGTAGCAGTGGACGCCTTCACTAGGTTCTCGTGGTTAATCCCGAGTAGTGGCGTCACTACGGCCTTAACCATCAGACATTTGTCTAGGATTTTCGCTACCTTTGGTCCTCCTCGGTTATTGGTTAGTGATAATGCGGCCGCTTTCCTATCGAGACAATTTAAGCGTTCCTGTTTCAATAACGCTTACGCTACATCTCACCACCACACCATATTACCATAGCCCTCCCTTGCGGAAAGAGTGAATCATAATTTGAAAGCGGCCTTGATAATTTACCACAAGGCTTCTCAGCGTAGGTGGGATGAGCCAATTCCGTGGCTAAATTCAGCATCCAATTCCGCCCACCATGTTTTTTCTGAAGGCTTACACCCTTAATTCCCCACTTTCCAATTTATGCTCTGTCGATGACCATTTGCCGGACAAGATAACACCGTAAGCCATTCGACAGAATTGGCATAATTCTAGGAGAAACATCCAACTCGCACACCGGAGGCAGGTAGAGCGTTATAATTCAGGTCGTCGCGAACTCCGAGTCAAGGTTGGCGATAAGGTTTCTGCGATGAATTTTCGTAGCCGGCGTCGCTGTGAAGCATCAATCTCCGGTAAGTTAACCCCTCGATTTCTGAGACCATGTGAGGTCATCCAAATTTTGAATCTATACATCCTCTTGGTCGGGGGGGGGGGGGGGGGGGATTCTTGGGTTTTAGTGCGGGAGGTTGATCCGTGCCGGCTCGTATCGATCGATCGATCGATTAGGTCGACATGATGTGATCTTTGCGTTCGGCCGTTTAACGTGGCTTTTGGACGCGACAGGCATGGCGTCTAGAAAGGGGCAGCCGGAGAGCCGCGCGGCGTGAAATTTGGAGGCAAGCGTAGTTGAGCAGGCAAGGCACGACGCAGAGGTTGTGGTGTGTTTGACACGTTTGTAAGATCGAACCTGGCTTGTAGTGTGGGAATAGGACATTACCCGAATCGAGTCGTGCGGCTCTGTAAAGGATTTCATAAAATATTTGGTAAGAATTTCTTGTCTAGTTTTTGGTACGCATTTTATACTGATCCTTGCTTCCCAAGTATAGGCACCAAGACTGGAAACTGTTGTCTTGCCAACCAAAAGGTCCCCTCTATTAAATGCTGTTTAGGTAAAGAGATCTTATTGTTGTGGTTAAAGGTTTATCTGGACTTTGTGATGTGATTAAGTCCGAGTAAGCGAGGTGTGTTAAGTGGTACTACTGCCGTTCTGAGTGACAGACGGCATAAGCCAGTATGGTGATACTGTAATATTTTTCCTGGAACAGAGAGCCTTGTGGACGTTGCTATAGTTGGTTCAAGGCACAGGCTTAACATTGAATCTGTACGATTTGTGTTATCTAACAGCATTACTTGTTCACTCGTGAAATGTGAAATGGTAGCCTAACTTGACTGTTTAAGTTTATCAGTATCCTGTTAAGGGGTAATTTAAATGATCTCCACAATTTGAGTGAGCATATGTTAAACTACGTGTGGGGTTTAAATTTCTAGGCTGACCTGGTATTATGCTATTCGCTCTCTTCCTTTAAGGTGACGTCAAGGGCATTAGTTATTGAATCACCCTTCACTATTTTATTTCAATGTTCATGGAATATTCTGTTAATTTATACATCGTAGCTATTTTACGTTTGAGGAATTAATGTTTGTTATCTCCCACCCTCCCCCCCTCCCCATTTCTCTTAAATTGGTTAGTAACACGGGCTCTAAGACCTTTTCTTCCAGTGTGTTATAGTGTACTGAGTGCGGCACCCTGTCCAGCTCGCCCGCTTGCTGTGGGTTCTGGGTGTAACCGCCTCTGGTCTGGGTCCAATGGGTCCCCCCTTCTGCTACTTGAATTTGACCGTGCCTATGTGACGTCACCTGTTTTCAAATTATGCCACAAAGGGGTGAATCCGATGTTATTTTCTTTTGTGTTAAAACAAATTTGTGATATCCATTACTGGTTAAATTTTACATAATTATTGTATCCTCCTTTTGGGAGCTGTACTATGTATAGAATTTACTTAACTTGCAAGTCACTTAATGCTTGGTTAAAGATTAATGTTTTTGCTTGAATAGGGCTGTTGCCCGTGCTTGTAAGGATTTTGAATTTTAAAGATAAAATTTTATGTGGCTAAAGAGAGGTTAATAAAAGTGTTGTTGTTATGAACTGTGAATGTTGCTTATGCGGCCCGGCCCTCCCTCTCAACAGCAATTGGCTGAATATGGTGGATTAACCATTACAGAAAGGAAGACTCAGATGCTTGTTGGCTGGAGGCCCATAGGAAGTCTTTGCGGGAGTATTTTCTCTATCCTTTCTGGCCTGCAGCTGTACAGCAGGTGACTTCGCCCCGTGAGGCAAAAATTTGATGGCTTGTTGCACAGCCTGACGAGAAGATGGAGATGCTACCATGACACTGCGCGATTTCACAACCATAGTCGCTTGCCTGCGTGGCCAAGTCCTTCGTAGAGAATGATGTAGCAATAACAGTATTGTACGTGCCACATGGTAGACCGCAGGGTTTGCGATTAGCCATTAGCCTTTAACCGACCAGGTAGGGCACTTTTTCCTATATTGGATCTCCCGGAGAGTCCACCTATTGAGATACAATCTCGAGGTGAGGCATCATGGTCGCCACTGCAGACATTCATGATCGTGAGCATCCACACCACAGGTTACACATTTCGCCAGGTGTCGACAAGCCATTTAAGTGTGGTCAAAACAACACCAATGGTAGCAGCGCATTGGTTTCGGAATCTATGGTCTGACTGTGATAACTTCGTAGTCTGCTTACAGAAGCACTACCCTGTTAAAGGTGAGAAGAAGAGTGCATGTGGGCACTGAGGCTGCATCAACTTTCTTCGTCACCTAATGACTTCAATGACACCCTGTTTAGAGAGGTACCTAGTGTAAATAATACTACCGGAAGAATTTAGAGTTCTGTGGGCCTCGGCAAGAACAGGATAGCCACGAAGAAGCGGCAGGCAGTTGTTGTGCTTAGGAATAAAAAGTAGTCTCCAAAACCAAAGTGCTATTGCATAAGCGAAATCAGGCTTTCACAAGGCCGCCAGTTGCATCAACACCTTTCTGAACAAAGAACAGATTTACCATTGCAAATGACTGGCTGTCTTTTGTACGTGAAACCTCGAGGAACAGTGGTGCACTTGAGAGGGTCTCTGAATTGGGAGCTTCATTCCATTTACGTTTGGTAGACAATGATCGTGAAAGTGACGATTTTCTCACAGCGAGAAAATGCCCATGATTGCCAGCATCTCTGATGATGTACTCCTTCCAACTGGGGCCCCCCTCAGAAGCGAGACTCACTCGCCTTAGGTGACTGTTCACACCTCAGGTCATACCTCCCAAACACCTGACAGGGGAACCAATTGACAATTTGGGAAGGCAGCAGCTCAGGCAATCACCCCTCTCTGGGTCTGCCTTGTACCAGGGGATATTCACCTGTTATTGGACAGACGGCTTGTGCTGGTCTTCAGGAGTGCACAGGGAAGAAGAAAAAGAGGAACATCAAACGCCAAAGCGGGGGACGGATGGGTAAAAAAAGAATGGAAAAAAAGGAATGAAAAACAGTGGTGAGACTATTCTGATATCAGACACGAAAAATGCGAAACATTCCAAAAAACCACCCCGATAATGTGTAGCTCATTCCGAAAAACAGTCCAGATATATTCTCCAGGTGAGAGGCCAAATAATATTGAGAGGTAAGACATGCAACACCTAAGAGAAAAGATGCTGCAAAGGCTGGGACTCGTGATAGCTAAGACCGAACCTGCCAAAGAACTGTGAGCCCCTGGGAGAGATCTTGGACAATGCCTCCCCAAACATTGACAGACAGTTGTTGCTGATGGCCATCGATGTTAATTGTGTGGGTTTGTCCACACTCCAGCTGTGGCTGCTGAACCCACTATCGCGGAACAACGAGGCGTCATCTGTGAACAATACGAACTGTATGAAGTTCGGCACTACAGCACTGAAGTGGATAATCCACTGGCGAAGGTGAACGGGGGGCTCAAAATCCGTTGGTCTCATGCTTTCACAAGTTTTTTTTTATGATAGGGGTGTAGTAATTGCTCCACCAGCCCTTTCGACCTTGTATCTTTCAAACTGTGCTTGTCATGGGAAAGAAGATGGGTGCTTATTTCTGGGTGGTGGGCCACACGATCCAACAGCGTATCCTCAATGTTGTCTGTTCGGACATGTCTTTGGTGGAAACCTTGGTTCGCTCTCTGTGTGACTTGAGCGATCCCATCTCTCATAAGTTGGCATACGCGGAGATGAACTTCTTCCAAGTAGGATGGCACCTGTCGGGAAAGCGTTCTCTATATATTCGTGCTGCTTTGCGGGCACTAAATCCTCCCCCATCGCACCTTAAATCCATACCCGCCAACTCTTGTGGTGAGTTTACACCTCTCTGATGCAATGGACAACTGCCATCAGGAATAGTGATATGCGTGCAGTACATGTTAGTGATCCAGTGCGATACATGTAGTCGCCAAATACAATGTTCTGTGACTTAAACTGTGTTCTATATGCCGGTTTGTGGTAAGAGTGTATGCTATTTATCACTGACTGCCTCTTCCAGTGTACAACAGACACCAGGAACCTGAGAGAGTGCAGCAGAACTGCATCCGCCGTTGCAATTCATGTACTTGACGGAATTTCGTCGCTTTGGGCAGTTACTATGAGCTGTGTTGTTATTATGCGCTGTACGATATGTATGTCACTAACACAATAAATACGCGTTCCGGAGCATTGGACTCTGTCTCAATATAATCTGTTGTGGACCAACTACTGTAAGTAGCCTGTTTATGTGTTTGTATGTTGGCAGCGCTATGCAGCGCGATAGTCTGCGTTAATTGCACTGATAACGCTGTGCACCCTCTGTAAGAGACTCTGTGGTTGGAAAAACTCGCTGTTAGATGTTAATAGCTAGAAATGATTGAGGTTAGAAGCAGTGTTAGCGCGAGCGGTCGGTCTGGCTGTCTGTCCGTCATGGAGATTCAATATTGGTTGGACATTGAATGTAAAATGTGGGTAATGGAATTATTGACGATTATATAATTTTTGGAACTGGATGTCACCGACGATTATGTAATTTGTGGAACTGGATCTCAGATGATTAAGGTAAAATCTGCTAAATATATTGTTTACTCTTCAACAAAATCTTTCCTTTGCTAATCACATGCCGATTAGTAGTCAGAGCCTACAGTAGTTAGAACCTTTTTGTTTGGCTGGCTGTATACTTGCTGTATCTGCTGCAGTTCGTGTCATGAAGATTTTCTGTGAGGTAAGTGACTTATTAAATGTATGGGTTATTGTTATGATTTCTTCTAATTCGGGGCCATTCTTCTGTGTTAATTATTTGAGCAGTCATATTGCTTTACCCTTGTATATTGTGGGCAATAAATGAATACGGTCAGTTTGAGTTGTATTTGGCACGGGAATGTTCTGTAGCGCACTGTTTCGAAATAGAATGATAAAAAAAAAACATAGCAAAGAGACAGTACGTCAATTTCACTCAGCAGTTAAGAAGGTTCACTTGCATTCAATTTCACTCAGCCGTTTCAGAATTAAATAAAGAAAATTCACTACCACCTACTTCAATTTTACCTAAAAGATTTGATCCACGCTGTATGATATATAGCGCATCGTACACAAAACCAATGACGGCCACGCCCTTCAATAACGTGGTAAGCAGATTACGAATCTCTAACGTAAGCCACGTTCGCCACAGTCAGTATCAAAACACCAAAGAGCGCCTTCCACTCACAGCCGCATACCACAGAGACGGCACATATGTGATGGAGGGTACCAGTATGCCGCGAAAGAGCACAATATTTAACGCCAAACTTCTCGTTATAGTCCACAATATAGGCAGGCAGCAGTTCCACAAGCAGGTTCGCTTCCATCGACCGTCGGGTATATGACATTCAAGCTCCCAACCGGCGTGGTGGCGACGTCAACACTCTGCAGCCGAGAAGGCCGCACTACAGCAATATTCAACCACTGCAGAGCACTTACAGGTCCTGAATCGACACTGAACTTCAACTGCTACTGCTGCAAGCTAGTCCCCAATAGCTGCCCGAGGAGGACCTGTATCCCGTCAGTCGCTATTTAAGTGCGCACTCTTGCGGCGAAACGTCTTTTGGTTTCCCAGCAACGGGCGTGGGGCATACCATACCTAACGTACATACTATCGGTAATAGTCACGCGCACTTGATTCAATAAGAAATTATATTAAACATATATTATACATATGAGCAGCCATTGTACCTAAATTTTCCGTGGCAAAATCGCGCTTTGGTGTTTTATAACTACTCTTGTCTACAAAAATAAAATAGTAAAACTAATGAACGCTCTTTAAATTACTAACAAAAATGATATTTAACAATTTTTTTTATTGCACCCATTAATCTCTGATAAACTCCTCGTTGAACTCTTATCACTCACGAGGCTGGCTCCATGAGCTGCAATCTGTAGATTCAAATGCTCGCGCCGTAACCTGTGACTGATCCTAATAAACGTTTCTTGTCTGCTCATTGTCGTCAAGGGAAGTCGACACGATCTACTTTCGATTATTATAATTTTGTTCAGTACTTTTCTATCTTTTCTGTTTGACTCCTCTGATTGCAAAGTTACGACGTCCGTTCACAAATACTCTTAGTCATTCAATTACTGCCTTACAATTTTTGTTTAGGATTTCTTGCTGAGTTCCCTTCCACATCCATGGTAAAGTAATAAACTGAAGAGAAATATAAACGTAAAGGAATCAGTTATTTTACACAAAAAGTTTGACCTTCCTTTCTGAAATTTTGCTGTAAATAGAATTCTGTACCCTTATCCCAAGAGTAGATAATCCACTTTACATTCTTATAGCAGCAAAGTATTTAAAACAGTGGACGCTGTAACTGGAAACCTGTTCGGCGTATGTACAAATGACATTTAGCACGACTTCGATAGCGTTAGAACACACGTTTTGTACTAAACACAACTTTTACGCTACTGCTTCTAACAACCCTACCACACCAAAGGTCAAAATTTAATAATGATTGTTGAGTTGCTCACGGTGCTAAAAAATGCATTTCAGGCAACAACTAAGTTATTATGTGGCAGGTGTCATTAGAGCACAGTTAATAAAGTCATTTCATGTCATTATGAATAAACTAGGCACTCATCTTTTCGTGTTTCCCACGCTGGTCTCGTTGGAAAATCATGGCTCAATCGTCGAAAATCTAGGTGGTGTTGACTCCAAGCTCGGATGCAATGAGGCCTCGGTTTTATTCTGCTATATTCAAAAGTTTTGTGGCTGCGCTTTACAAACCATTCAAACCTTTCCAAGTTAGCGCAATAGTGATGTAAAAAAAATAACCAGCACTCTAAATTTAAGTTACACTTCTTTTTTTATTGCTTTTGTTGCAATATCACGTGACACACAAAACATCACTTCACAATACAATACATACTTGAAAACATCTTCCTTACTGTTAAAATTCACATTTTATAAGCTGACTACAATATGTGTGTTTCTCACATGACGTCCAAGACCTGACTTTCTCAAGGTCCGACTCTCTAATAACTAACTTCGCGTAATAACCCCTTACGCGCCCAAAAAATCATGAGTTAGAAGTACGTCAGAGATCATAGTGACAAAAGAAAGAATACACATAAGAAAAATATCATTGCAATATAAACATATCGATATATCAAAGTACCTCTACATTAATGAAATCAAATCTGAAAGCGGTCTCAGAAATATGTCAACTACTTTACAGAAACACAGTAGAATATTGCTGGTATCTAGAGGCAGAGTTGAGGTGCCGTAATGGTTACGTAATTCAAGTACCATTACACGCTCCCAGCGTCATTAAATTTTCCTGACAAAAATAAAATACCTCGATAAATTATTCATGGGTTAAACCAAACTCTGTGGCATTTATTCCCACAAACTTGCACTGAAGACCGTAAAAGCTGTTTTGGGCATACGTTATCTATTCCATTGTGATATTACGCATTCTCTCCCAAGAAGCGATTCGCCTCTGCAAGCTCTGGCTAGAGGACGATTTTCGGGGAAATCCCGTCACAATTCATTCCATGGTAACTGACGGCTCAGTAACTCGCAGCAAGCCGTTCTTAGCGCCCCACAGAGACCAATAAAAAGCTGAAGATAACTGTAGTTGAGTATCTGGCAGACATTCTTGGATCACACTTAAAGAATATAACCTGTTGTCGTCTTCGCGGAACACTGGTTTGATGCTGCTCTCCATATCAGTATAACTTGTGAAAATATTTTCGTCGTTGTTCTAGGACTGCTACCAGCAACCATACGAACCAGAAGAGTGGTCAAGCCTTGGTCCCCTTATGCAACTGTTAATCACCACCACCCTCCCGCCCTACTACCTCCTTCTTTTAGTAAATATCTGTCATCACCGACTCCGTTTCGTACCTCTTTAGTTCTTTAGTTATCCGATCTACCTGTTTGGCTTTCAGCATTACTCCCTAGCACCACCTTCCAAAAGCTTGTGTTGTCTTACCTGCAGTGTTTGTCGTCCTCGTTTCACTCCCGTAGACAGCTGTAGACAATAAGCTCACTAAAGGCTTTTTAAATCTTAAATTTGTGTAATGAGTTAACCTGTATAAATCGCAGAAAAGCTTTTCCTTATATTACGTGTCAGTATTTCATTTCCTCTATGTCTCTCAGTGTTAGTATTTTGCTACCCAAATACCAAAATTACCTCCTATTGTGAGCGTTTTATTCCCTTATCTAAGTCCTACTCTATAACCCTGATATAAATAGACTAAACTCCATTAGATTTGTTTTATTTTTGTTGATGTTCATTTCATAACTTCTTTGCAAGGTGGTATTCATTGCTAAACTTATCTTCCAAGTCCTTTTCCCACTCCGACGGTATTAGCTTTCCACCGGCAAACCTCGAAGTGCTGTTGTCTTCTATCTTTGCTTGCCTTTCCAAATTTCTCCTTGATATACAGTAGTAACTGTTCAATGTATAGATCGAATAACACGAGTTATAGGCTACAGCCTTGTCTCACTTCTAACAACTGGCTGGAGATATTCTTAGACTTTTTTCACTGTATGCAGTAGTTCTATCCCTCTGACTGATGAACACTTCAATTTGAAAGGCATGCAACCACCCAGACTTGGCAACTAGTAATTCCATGGAAAAGTCTTGATCGCTAAAAACTTTATTTATGAAACTTTTCGATTAATTATCTTCAGTTAAATTGCGCTTAGGAAAGCTCATACAAGCGACCAATGCAAAAAAGAGACTCTCTGGGCGTATTATCAAAAGATGTTATTTTGAAACGTCGCATGCCAGTCTTTTCACTGTAGACTGGTTCCTGAAAGAGTCTTGGATAACTTTACTCCCGTTTCTACCATAAGTGCTTCGAAGAGAAGCCACGTACCGATTTTTGTAGTTCTAGCTCAAAAAATTTCTTATTAGCGACTTAATTTCAGAAAACGGCTTACCTCCTCATTCACCCCCTTAAGGGTAGAATTTCTAAAAATTCCTTTTTAAATTATGCCTACAGTGTAAAATCAAGGACTCTTAGTGGTTTGGGCAGCGCGATGTTGAGACTGCGCATCGATGGGTCCTAATCTACGTTCCAAGAACAATCGTGCATATTGCCTCGCATGTCCCTACATTTTTCCTCATCTGAAATCTGTCTTCCCTCAATCCGACATACGTAAGTCTCTCCATTCCTCAGTAAATAATTGGAATCTGTGTTTTCTAATGGAAAAGTCATTGGAGCAACTGCTGCTATATCGTCGTAAAAATTAGTGTATTTGTAAGTATTTAGTAATAAGTAATCCCCTGCTAAGAGTGAACGTTTCAACTTGCGTCGTTTCAAGGAAGCACCAAAATCTGAAATGTGCTAAAGTACTCTCACATAAACATTTACGAGCCCTATCATGGATAGCAAACTGATCTCACATACAGAGTTTCTGTCGCTGACCATAACGTTGTACTGATGAGGATTAGGAGAAAACTCGAAAGTAAATTATAAATAGCAGACGAGATAGTGCCTAATTAATAAGTGATTTTGTAAACATAAGATTTTCCCAACTATTTGGCAGTGTTTGAGTGTTGCCATAGAGATTAATTCAAATGTAAGTGGAAAACATTACAGGAATTAAATTCTGTTTCGGAAGGAATGACTATTGGGTTGTATCAACGCACTGGATCCCCTAGACTTCCAGCATAAGAAGTGACCCTCGTTCTGCCAACGGCCTTGTCAAAGAGAGCAAACGAGTGGAAAGAGGTTCAGGGCACTCTTACCCTTCGAGTGCGAAACTGCCGCTAAAGGTGGAAGAATCATCATGAGGATGCATAAGGCAATGTGAACCGCTGTATTAAAGACACATGACGTTTATCCGCAGGAAACGTGATCTGTAACTGAAAAAGTATCATGATGATCTCTCCATTGGCAAGAGATTATAGAATAGGTCCCCATTCGGATCTCCGTGAGGAGACTGCCAAAGGGGTAGGTTGCCATTAGAAAAAGATTGAATAATCAACGAAAGGAAAACGTTATACGAGTCAGGACGTGGAATGTCAGAAGCTTGAACTTGGTAGGGAAAGAAGAAAATCTGAAAGGGGAAATTCAAAGGCTCAGTGTAGATATAGTAGAGGTCAGCCAAGTGAAATGGAAAGGAGACAAGGATTTCTGATCAGATGAGTGTCGGGTAATATCAACAGGAGCAGAATATAGTGTAACGGGATTAGGGTTCGTTTTGAGTAGAAAGGTAGGGCACAGAGTGTTAGGGGCAACAGTTCAGTGATAGGGTTGTTCTTGTCGGAATCGACAGCAAATCAACACCGACTACGATAATTTAGGTATACTTGCCGACATCGCAAGCTAAAGATGAAGAGATAGTGAAAGTAGATGAGAATATTGAAAGTGTAATACAGGACATAAAGGGAGATGAATATCTAATAGGCATGGGGGACTGGAATGCAGCTGTATGGGAAGGAGCAGCAAAAATAGTTTTGGGAGAGCGTGGGCCTGGGACAAGAAATGAGAGAGGAAAAACACTAATTGAGTTTTATAACAAATTTCAGCCATTAATAGCTAATACTCTGTTGAAGAATCACAAGACGAGGAGGTATACTTGGAAAAGGCCATATGATATGGGAAGATTTGTTACATTACATCATGGTCAGACAGAGACTCTGAAATCAGATACTGGATTGTAAGGTGTGCCCATGAGCAGATACAGACTCGCATCACAACCTGTAGTGATGAAGAGTAAGCTGAAGCTTACGAGATTAGTCAGGCAGAATCAAAACGCAAAAAAGTAGGATACGGAAATAATAAGGAAAGACGACACACGCTTGAAGTCCTCTATGTCTATGGATACAGCAATTAGGAATAGCTCAGTAGGCAGTACAGTTGAAGAGCAATGGACATCTCTTAAAAGGGCAATCATACAAGTTGGGAAGGAAAACATAGCTACAAAGAAGATAAACACGAAGAGACCACGGGTAACAGAATAAATACATCAGTTGATCGATGAAAGAAGGAAGTGCAAAAAGTTCAGGGAAATTCAGAAGCACAGAAATCGAAGTGGCTGAGGAGTGAAATAAATAGGAAGTGCAGGGAAGCTAGACGAAATGGCTGCATGAAAACTGGTAAGAAATCGAAAACGAAATGGTTGTTGGAAGGACTGATTTAATACACAGTATGTACAAGGGCCTGGAGGGAATAATAAAAGCGGACGACCAACGACGAAATGCTTGGATTGAGAAGGGTGTAAGACAGGGAAGTAATCTTTCACCCCTACTGTTGAATCTGTACATCGAATAAGCAATTACAGAAATAAAAGAAAGTTTCACGTCTGGAATTAAAAGTCAAGGCGAAAGGATATGAATGATATAATTCTATGATGACACTGCTATCGTGAACACAGAATATGGATTGATAGAAAAACGAAGATAAAGAGAAGCAGCATAAATGTGAACAACGAGAAATTTACAATCCGGATTGATAGTCACGAAGCGCATGGAGTTAGGCATTCTGCTACCTTGGCTGAATAAAAACCAATGACGCAAAGAGCAAGGACAACATAAAAAACAGACTAGCACTGGCAAAAACAGCATCCCTCGCCAAGTCAAGTCTACTAGTATATAAAAAGGCATTAATTTGAGAAAAAATTCTGAGAATGTACGTTCGGAGCACAGTATTGTATTGTAGGGAAACACAGACTGTGAAAAGACTGAAACGGAAGAGAATCGAAGCATTTGAGATTTGATGCTACAGACGAATGTTTAAAATTAGGTGGACTTGTAAAGATAAAGAATGAGGAGGTTCTGCGCAGAATCGGAGATGACGGTAGTATGTGGAAAGTACTGACAAGGAGAAGAGACAGGATGAGAGGACATGTGTTAAGATACTAGAGGATGACTTCTATGCTACTAGAGGGAGCTGTAGAGGGCAAAACTCGTATAGGACGAGAGTGTTTGCAATACATCCAGCAAATAATTGAAGACATAGGTTGCAAATGCTACTCTGAAATGAAGAATTCATGACGAGCCGCATCAAACTAGTCGGAAGACTGCTGACCAAAAGAGCAAGTCCAAAAGCATGATACGTGACCGAGTTGGTGGATGTAAGAAGAAATAGAAGAGTAATTAAAGGATCTGATACTGATGTGTGCATGAGATTCACTTATGACACTTCAAAGTTGATATAGTAGGCTATTGAATATGAATTGAAATTTTTTAACGACGTAAATCAACAGATTTACAGGGAAACCTAATATTTCTGTGCAAGAGCCACATAATACGTGGGTGGTCACAAAAGGAATTTTGTAAGGAAGTATTACAAATCTTGAACTCAGACAATAACCGCTGCAGTGGGGTAAAAAGAAGAGGTAATGGATGTACTCATTTCCGCTTGCAAAACGTAAAGTAAATTCAATCAATACATATATCTCAGGAAGAATTACAACGAAGTCATACAGACGAGATCTGTGAAGCTACAATTATATTTCAAAATTTGGATTAGGCGAGGTCATTTTATTTTGGTGAAAATGGGCATAGGCACTAGTAATTCAAGGTATATTATAACAACCTGTAGTAAGCATGAAACAGTAGAAAGGCAATTCATAGTATTATGGCTTTTAATATGATGGCAGTTTATCACTTTTGATTAGAGACCTACCAAAAAAATTCAGGGGAAACCTAAGAAAAAACTATCAACAATACTTATTTTCTTCTTTGTTTTTCGGCTACTTTTCCCGCAGCAGCAGATACACAAGATGAGCGTCCTATTAAGTTCAGGCGAGTTCCCTTTTTCCTGAAGCATTTTCAGTTGTTACTGTAAGAATATAGAATTTATCTCTTTTAAATTTTGTTTGCTTGGATCATGAACAGCTTTAATTATTATCAATTTTTTTTACTTCTTATAATGAACAGCCTCAGTTTCACCATTTACCTAGAAATTTACCTTGGTTTCGGTCGGGATAACCCAACCTTCTTCAGAATAACAGTATCTATCGTTTGTCCATAGTGGGCATCGCCAAGCTAAAACTACTAACCCACAAATAGTCGTCAGAATGTGAAACTTATCTGGCACTGCCTCGGCCCCACTTCGCGAGTGCGATGCGGCAGCCTCGAGTGCTGTACTGGAAGTGACCGTAGCGTCATGAGGCTCACTTAGGCGGACACAGTACCTTGCGCCTGCTCATAAATTGTATGATAGTTACTTGTTGGGACAAGATGTGAACTTAACTTCTGACATTGAATTAACTAGTAAGGTGAAATAAAAGGTATAGCTGAGAAAAGGGTATATAAGTTAACCTGTACAGAACGTACTTAGATCGACGGTATTAACAATTATGAAGAATTAGTTGGTCATGATATAAGGAAGTCATCATGTGCTCACAAGTTATGGCCTATCTAGGAAAATTATTTTTGAGCGTAAACATTAATTTCAATCACCTAAAAAGAACTTGGGAGTGGGAAGGTTAATATAAAGCCAACATCGCCATTATTACGATTGGGTCTCTTTTTTTTTAAGACAGAATTGCTAAGAACTTGCTTAGCTTTGGTTACAATGCATGAACATTCTATTGACTTAGCACACAAGTGGTTATGATTGAACTTATGAACAAGTCTATATTTAATCTGTAACATCCGGCGATATGGGCCATATAAATTAGATGGTCATTATTCAAGATTAGTATATTTGACCTGATATGGCCTAGAATGATGTCGCAAACTAATGCACGTGCCGGATTGATGTTCTTAGCGAAGATATGTTTATGAGTTGCAGAAAACACTATAGTAGGGGATAATGTGGCGGCAAAGGGGTACCAATTTGCCTTCATGGGGGTGATCGACACACATACTGTAAAAACTGTGTGTGGACTACTGCTATCATAATTCGGGCCTGGAGACCACTGCCATTGAACTTAGGAAATGACAGCGGAACTCTGCATAAATCTAAAATGTGTCTTGGCGAACATCCCTCCAGTCAAGACACATAAAAACTATTGACCGACATAGGTTAATTATGCTCAAAGCTAAAGTGTGACTTGGCGAACATCTCTCTGGTCAACATACTTAATATAAGTGTCCGACATAGGTTAATATCTACTTAAAAACTAGTCTAAATAATGGGAGAATGACGTGAAATGGTTAAATTATGGTGTGATTTGGCGAACAACGCTCCTAGGACAGGACACCCTTAAACGTCATTGAGTATGATCAATTCAAACTTATCCGGCTAGTATGAACTAAAACATCGTATCCAATATTTTGTGGCAAGGTGGCGTTACCTTCTCGTGATAATTATATGGATATGACTGCCATTACTTAAGTTAATAAAAAGTTGTGTATAACTAGGTGACAGCAACACTGCTGTCATATATACATAGTATTTACCACAATCGGTCATATTGAAGGCTGCTACACGTATATGCTATTGACTGACGAAGTTATTATCCAATAATTGAATCAAGTGTTAAAACCGTTCTTAACTCTAGAACGTGCAAACCAAATATCGGTTGACCACCTGTGTGCATGTTCAGGGTGTTCATTGCGCCAAATATTAACCATTTACGCTGTTATCCTATATAATAATGAAATATTAATTAGGTAATTGGGTTTTCTTATATAGCAGGTAACTAACAGACAACTTCATTGATGGGTCCAAAGATTTTTACGGTGTCAATGTAATATACCTCTCTATTCAACCTAAGGGAGTACAGACATATGTTGGCAATGCAAAAGTATATCCTGCATTAACATAATAGTAGATGAAGTAATGGTTGTAAACCATCAAAGAAGCTATCTCGCAGCTGCAGCTGGTCGTTAGGAAGGTTGTTTTTGTCATGTAATAAATGTTTAAAATTAGCTTCTCCTCTAAAATGTCTAGCCTTGCACCTTTTACTTCACTATGCAAGAGCTGAGTATCGTGGAGGGGGGGGGGGGAGGGGTTGGGTGCATGAGCCCGTTGCACTAAATGTTCGGCAAATGTCGAACCACGCGTACAATCTCCAGTTTTTGTCGGAATATGCTCCTTGGACCTTGCTAATAAGGCTCTTCGTGCCTCTTGGCCAATATAAAATTTCGGACATTCGCCACAAGAGATCTTGTACACTCCGGATGATGACCATTTATCTTTAGGCTGTTTAAAACTGTGAATCAGATTCTTCTGAAGACTATTATTGCTGGAAAAAACTGTCTTAAATGCGTGGTTAGAGCGCAATTGACCTATGTCGGTCAATAGTTTTAAAGTGTTTTGAATGGAATGATTTTCGCCAAGTCACACTTTAGCTTTAAGCTTAGTTCCGCTGTCATTCCCTAAATTCAATGGCACTGGTCTCCAGGCCCGAATAACGATGGCAGTGGTCCACACACAGTTTTTACAGTATGTGTATCGATCACCTCCATGAAGGCAAATTGACTACCCCTTTGCCGCCACATTATCCCCTACTATAGTGTTTTCTGCAACTCATAACCATATCTTCGCTAATAACATTAATCTGGCACGTGCATTAGTTTTTGACATCATTCTAGGCCATATCAGGTTAAATATACTAATCTTGAATAATGACCATCTAATTTATATGGCCCATATCGCCGGATGTTACAGATTAAATATAGACTTGTTCATAAGTTCAATCATGACCATTTGTGTGCTAAGTGAATAGAATGTTCATGCACTGTAACCAAAGCTAAGGAAGTTCTTAGCAATTCTGTCTTTAAAAAAAAATCTAGACCTAATCGTAATAATGGCGATGTTTGCTTTATATTAACCTTCCCACTCCCAAGTTCTTTTTAGGTGATTGAAATTAATGTTCACGCTCAAAAATAATTTTCCTAGATAGGCCATAACTTGTGAGCACATGATGACTTCCTTATATCATGACCAATTAATTCTTCATAAATGTTAATACAGTCGATCTAAGTACGTTATGTACAGGTTAACTTATATTCCCTTTTCTCAGCTATGTTTTTTATTTAACTTTACTAGTAAATTCAAGGTTAGGAGTTAAGTGCACGTCCTGTTCCAGCAAGTAACTATCATACAGTTTATGCTCAGGCGCAAGGTATTGTGTCCGCCTAAGCGGGCCTCATGACGCTACAGTCAGTTCTAGTACAGCACTCGTGCTTACCGCATTGCGGTCGCGAAGTGGGGCAGAGGCAGTACCAGATAAGTTTTACATTGTGACGAAAATTTATGGATTTCTAGGTTTAGCTTGACGATGTCCTATATAGATAGATGCTGTTATTCTGGAGAAGGTTGGGATATCCCGACGTAAACCTAGGGAAATTTCCAAGTAAACTGTGCAACTAAGGCTGTTCATTACTAAAATTAAAATTTATATTTATAGCTGCTGACAGAGCCGCGAAATGTTAACGATATTTAATTATTATCGTTACCCATTGTTTTGTTGTTTACTTCAATGATCTTATTGTTCCTCTCATATGCATTATCCAACACTGTGCCATAGTAAAGCAGTAATTTACACTCACAGTAGTCGAGACATGTTAGCTCCTTCAAACACACATACCACCAAAAGAAGTAATATTGCGCTCATACACACACACACACACACACACACACACACACACACACACACACTAGTCAGAGAGACAGCGGACGCTCCCATGACAACCAAAACGAACAAAAACCGAACGCATCCCACAGTAGCAAAACAAACAGCCGATATGGGTAGGTAGCAAGAGTTCTTATCGACACAGAAACGTTAATATTTAGTGCAGGGAAGCTGCTGTGTGCTGGATGCCCAACAGATACACGCGGAAACAGAAGATGAATGAAGTAAACAACAACAAAAAATCGTGAGTAACGACAAGAAATAAAACTGCACAGTAGTAAGTAAAGCAAGCGAACTTCTCACGAGCCTAGCAAAACCAAACTGTTAGAGAAAGGAAACCATATAATCACAGTAACCGCTGAAGACGCTTTAGACTCAAGCAAAACGCGTCTCGCCTTAAGACATTCATTACAGTGAATAACTTATACAACTTGTGTATCAACAATGTTTATAGATGATGTTAAGCTTTCCGCAGAAAATGTTAAACAACTAGCACTAATTACTGGAATCAGCACGCTTCTCAGTACAAGGTAAGTGTAGAATATTGATTGTATCTTTAACCGTCAGGATCGAACTTATATAGACAGAACAAGGTCCGAAAGAGCACCCTCAGATCAACAACCAGTGGTCGACAGTAAATATCCCACACTCTTCGATTTCCTGAATGAGCAATACGTGTCAAACAAATATTTGTGAATGGAATAGCGCTGGTGTTTCCTAACAGTCATCTGGCTGTCTCGGTGGGGATAGTGGCTTTACCTGTAAAACTGTGCAGATATGGATGCGATCTTTTCACAGTGTCGCCTGGTTGTCAAAGATGGGGTTTGCTCGTTTTATGAACTGGAGTTTCACATTTGGTGTATGGTGTAGCAGGATGTTACGCCTAGTAAACCGTGCAGATGTACAGGGAAAAGGTTCATTTCAAGCGTCATCCCAATTGGAAAATATTTACGATTGTCGGTGGAAAGTTCAAGCCATAGACAGCTGTCCTACATTCCCAGTAATGACTTTCTAGCTCACTAGAGATTGAGGAGATTGTACTGGATGTTGTGAGAGAGAATTATCCAAGAAAGACCCTGCGACTTGCGCACTTTGAAGAATGCGGTATGGTGAGTAAAGATGTTACAGCAATTATATCTCTACCTCTTGCAAAATATGCACGCATTAGGGCCAGATAATTTTTGTTACAGTGTACAGCCAAGCGCCGGCTGGCCACTCGGGAACGATAAAGAAGAGAGGGCAGTGAGAAGAGGTCAGCCAAAAGCACGCTGAACGACCCCTCTCCAGGACGATAATGTGACAGCAGCGGCCTCTATGTGAAGAGAACATAAGCGCAGCGCCCTGAACTTTCACTATCGGTTGATGGTATTGGACATCAAGTTCCACGCCACACCGTCAATGTGCACTCCAATAATATCTTTGGAATGACATCATTGTCGAATGGGACAGTTTTACCATTCACCAAGACAGCAAGACCGTGAGCCACCGATTAAGCTGTATTTCAACCTCCATACACACACATACACACACACACGTACACACACACACACACGAAAAAAGAAAAATCGCGACCAGTCGAAGGGACTAGGGACCTGAACAGGAGCGTCAACTGTATTAAAAAGTTCAAATGGCTCTGAGCACGATGGGACTTGACTTCTGTATTCATCAGTCCCCTAGAATTTAGAACTACTTAAACCTAACCTAAGGACTTCACACACATCCTTACCCGAGGCAGGATTCGAACCTGCGACCGTAACAGTCCCGCTATTCCGGACTGCGCGCCTAGAACCACTAGACTATTAATAAGTTTGTATTAGGATTGTTTATCGCGAAAAACCTTGCTTATTTTGTCAGTCGACCTTTCCTTGCGACACATCTATGTAATTCTCAAATTTAATTATTGTCATTTACTTCTCGCAATAGGACTCATTAATACGATTTGTTTGAATTGTTTGTCTAGCGATCCGAAAAGGCAAGTTTTCTAGACACCCCATATTGACGACTAGGCAGCAGTCAACAATTTTTATTGTAGAGTTCAGTTCTGTCGACGGATTACGTTGATATGGATGACAAAGTGGTGGCAATCCCTTTGAGAAGGTGCTATTTGTTTAAGTTGCTATAAGATGGAAGTTGTACAGCTCTAAAAAAAAAAAAAATTAAGGTTCTGTTCCGTCCGACAAAGAACTCAGCTTAACATTCTTTTCCAGATAGTTATTTTATACCTTGAAATTAGGGACATTCTTTATTCTCTTAACAATAGCGGGATCGAAGGACATGGTTCTCGAAGCGAAGGAATTTCAGTCATCAAAAGAGCTAAATTAAAGACCTGACTGACAGACCAGAACGTTGTTGTAGGATATTCTGTAACCACGTACTACAAGGCAAATGCTGTCTGACAGTGATAGAACAAGGACTACAACTCGGAATGGAATTAGGATTTTAAGAATAATGTCAAACACTATTTTACCGGGTAAACCTGTGAAGTCGATGTATCTGTTTGTACGAGACCTGGGTACTTGCTATATTTCGATCCCTAACGTGAAGGACGAGAATATTTTGCCACATCTTTAGATTCAAAACCGACTTTCAATCGGAGAAAGTATCTCCATCCAGACTGTCTTTAGTTCGGATTAATCCTCCTCATCAAGCATGAGCTTTTTGCTGCCAATAACTTACTCAGAAAATTGGAATCAAAGAAGTTAAGCTAGGCCGGCTGGTATTGGAAATATCTGGCTCGATTCTAGATATAGGCGTATATCAAAGAAGATAGAACATTGAGTAATGAGAGCTTATCATGACAATGTAAATGAACAGATAAGACCGGAAAACTATCGTGTCGATTAGACGAGCCCTAATCTGACTTATGGATAAAATTATATTCTACATTCAATATTTTAAAAGTAAATAAGCAAATGAATATTACGTACTGAAAGTGAAAGTAAAGAGTGCACTACCTATTATCATCAGGTATCACTCGAACAAGCACCAGTTAAAATGCAAATTTATTAAGATATATCAAGCAAGCAATAATGGGATTGAGACGTGAGAGAGAGAGAGAGAGAGAGAAAGAGAAATACTAGCAAAACGAAGCAACAGTGTATCTTAATGGAATGTTACCAACAGCTTAGACTTCGGTATCTCCATACTTTATGCGGACAATGGCCGGCGGTTGCCTTCATACAGTGAAAATCAGATTTACATCTTAAACGTAGTAAACGTCGTACGAAATTTTCATTGGCTCTCCCTGTTCCTCTGCGTTCGTGAGGCCTTGGAGCCAGATATTCACCAACATAGCGTCTATGAAATGGTCCTCCGTTATGGACAATTACTACACAGAAGCTACGTGTTGCCTGCTCCAAGACACAAAGCCGAGGCTGTGGTTCACTGCTGGGTGCTATTTAAAGACTCCGTACCAAACAGAAGACATGTGGCATTGCAGTCACATGTCGCTATGGGAAGTTTATCTTCCTGTTTACTACTTTATGAATAAATTTGAGGAAAACAAAGCTGGCTAGGTATGGATGAGTGTTGCCTTCGTGGAAGGCGAGGTGCTGCTTTTTGCAGAAGCGTTTGCAGTCACTGGCCGTCCAATTCGGGAAATAATTGATTTTAATTCTTTGAAAGCAATAGCCCTCACCGAATGGCTATGTGTGAAGAATTCACCTCACAATACAGAGAACGCAGAAGAGAGCTACACGGCGCCGCTAGCCTCCCATAGGAAAGCTCCTTGCCTTTCCACCAAAATCTGGGTATCCAGTCACGTGAATCTAGTCAGACACCATGCTTTGGCAAGAAGGATTCGGCCACAGAGTGGAATCTTGCTAGGAGTAAATACCATCCTTCTGCACACTAAAAAGAATTTATTGTGCCAACAATGGTAAATTTCTGCAGGGTTACACTTTATTATGGAGAAGAAATAGAAATTCTCGCTAGTCACTGTGGTAATGGCTGGAGATTCTTCGATTCAGACTGAATTTTTCTAGGGGGAGAGGGCTAGGTGAATAAAAGGATTCCGTTTCGCCACTCGTCCTCGATGTGTCGTCTGGACCTGTCCTGACATAGGTGGCAGTTACTCCCGGCAACCATCTCAGCCATTTTGCATTCGGTGGCTACTAGTAGACTGGGGCACATATCGCTAAATAAGTTTTGCGCAGTCTGTTATCTCCGAAGCTCACAAATGTTTCAAATGGATCTGAGCACTATGGGACTTAACATCAGAGGTCATCAGTCCCCTAGAACTTAGAACTACTTAAACCTAATCAACCTATGGACATCACACACATCCATGCCCGAGGCAGGATTCGAACTTTCGACCGTGGTGGTCACGCGGTTCCAGACTGAAGCGCCTAGAACCTCTCGGCCACAAGGGCCAGCTGAGCAGCTCACAATTTGCAGAATTAGCAGCACAACATAGGTTGCTTTATCACTTGTCTTATTTCGCGAGTCTTGCACTAGATTACTTTGCATTCGCGAGGTGTGCTAATTACAAGAGTTTGCTGCGCTTTCTAAGCCGTCTTGCAGTTACATTTGACATGTCCTCCAATGCGTTGGAGGTACATTAAGATACAAATAAGGATTTTGTGAGCCAACTGTTTGCTGTTAATTTTTAGAGAAGTGATTACTCTCATGATACTAATGGCTTAGTCATTTTCTTCGGTTCATGTAGAACGTTGCTCACAGTAAGCCGATATTGTTCAGCGAATTCTTGCTTTATAATTATAAATTAAGTGTTTTATTCTACAAGTAGCCTTAAGTAGGTGACATTAAATAATTCATATACCATGGAATGCACGTGGTTTGTAATGTACTGTTGTGCACTGTTGCAATTCATAGTAGAACACCTTTACAATGAGAATTTGATTCTTCTTTTTCCTCGTGCCGTATCTTTATGGCGGCGTGTAAGTGTGTGTGTTTGTGTATGTTCATCAGTCTACCTCCATGTAATGTTAACATATGAAGGTAACCTTCCGTTTGCATCTTTCAGAAATTTTTAATTTGTTACCTTTCTCGAAACAAAAATAGTCGTCCTGACTTAAGCAATTACCTTTGTAGTTATTTACTTGCATATCTAGTTTGTCTTACTGTGATGGTACTTGGTTTGCCATATGTCCACGCTTTTGAGGTTTTCATTAATTTGTTTAAATTAATGTATAACGAGAATTGCACTCGCTCGTGTAGCATTTACATGTTGAAGTCTTAAGTGACGTAGGCAGACAGAATGCACAACTGCTGAGCCTCAGAACGATTTCGGCATAACTTGTGGTTGGGACGCTCACAGTTCAACACCGAAAAATGGTTAAATTTCAGATTCTCTGGACAGGTACTATTTTCTGTCGCCACTGTAAGCTGCCTTTCGAACCAAAAGCGATGTCCATCTTAAAAGCGACTTCTGAGGCAACTGTCCAGAACTGTTTGGTTGCCATATTGTTAGGTGTCAGGCAAATCCAACACCTTCCATGAAAACCCTGACATGATAAGAAAATCCAGTAGTATGTCACATAGCTCCGAATAAATCGTGACATTAAATTAACCAATGTAATACGAGTAACGAGTGAGCAAATGGAATACCACAGACTAACACAAGAATGCCTAAATGCATGTCATACCTTCCCACCGAGAGACAGACGCAGTTACGAGAGGAGAAACGAGAACAGAAGCCGAGAGCAGAACTGTATTAAGCTAGAAGGCCCTACGATAAGGGACGGACTGGACACCCACGTCGCCAGCTAACCACTAGGGCCACCCCAACCGCAAGTTTTAGCGTGAGACTTTTTCGCGTTTCTGTTACATTGCAAACTTTAAAAACATTGCCCCACCACCAAAAGTATAGCGTTTCTGATTGGAGAGAAATAATTTTTGTAGGCGGAGCTTAAGGTTAACATTGAGACCCTGATTGGTCAGATGAAAACACAGCCAGATAGTTTTTTTTTTTTAACCAACTTCGGTAAATGGTAGAAAGGAGAAGTTAATTGGTTCCGAGACGAGGAGTTACATCGGAGACAGCGAGGTGAGTGGAGCTGTGCTGCGCGCCTCAGCCCTGATGCTGCCTAAACACCGACAAGGTAATGAACGCACGCGACGCCGCATTTTTGAGGACATAAGGCTTCACTCAGAACTGCAGAAATCTCATCTGTTATACCCCCTTTTTGCGTAATACTAGTGTCGATCGTAAATTAAAGCTCATGGTGTTCGCATTTGCCACTTGAAGTAAAAATCTGAAACGCGATGATTTCTCTGTTATATAATTATTGAGAAGCCACGTCAACCACTGTAATTTACGACAAGTTAGATAAGTAATTATAGACAATTGAGTATGACTGAATACCATTTCGACAGTTTTCTCTCTTGTGAAACGTAATGTAAACCTAGATTATAGATGTGATATGGCATAGGTCATCCTTCGATCCATTGTAGAAGTTGGAAACCCATTCAGGGAATATTCGTTCACATTTTTTGTTGAACGCAGTTGGTTTTTACCATCCTGTATTAAAACATTTCCTTTTATCAATAGTGCAATTTATGAACGATGTTTTGTCAGTAGAATAAAATTTCCAATGCTAAGCTTAACTGCTTTTTCCACGCTATTTTACCAGCTAACTAAAAATAGGAAAGCCTTGAACCCCTTCCACTAAATTTAGTTAGTACTAAGATTCTTTTACAGGGAGTGCAGTGGAGCTGACGCTGAAATCATTAAGTATTTGGTTATATCATCGCTAATCTCACTGAACTCTTCTGAATTCTACAGGCCATGTGTGGTCTGGCGTCTCCTTAACAGCAACAGGTCCCAGGTTCAGAGTAGTCAATTCCCTAAAAAACACGCTCAGAGCGTCGTTGTGCGAAAGTGGTAGGGAGACACGATATAAAACGAACAGACACCACCATGAATGTTTAGAATATTCTGGTTGGTCTTAAACGACAACGTCCTCCTCAAAAGAAGAACCATGACTGCTCACAACGCTGTTGACAGCTGCGAAGTTCTAAAGACAACAGGCGACAACGTAGCAGCCCGCGGACTTGTGACATTAATTAGGTCTTACAAAATCACGTTACGTTACTGATTGAAGTTGGACTGCGTAGCTGCTGCGATCAGCCAACTGCAACTGAAACATAATTCTTTTGTTCAGCCGGCCGGTGTGGCCGTGCGGTTCTAAGCGCTTCAGTTTGGAACCGCGAGACCGCTACGGTCGAAAATTCGAATCATGCCTCGAGCATGGATGTGTGTGATGTCCTTAGGTTAGTTAGGTTTAAGTAGTTCTAAGTTCTAGGGGACTGATGACCTCAGACGTTAAGTCTCATAGTGCTCAGAGCCATTTGAACCATTTCTTCTTTTGTTCCGCATGTGGATCATTGTGGTGCTCTGTCCAGAACTATATTAGCGTTTTGTACTCAGTGAAAAAAAACTATTTTCTATTTAACTTTAATTGCCACGACGGGTTTCGAGCCGCTAGTGCACTATCCAGTCAGTCGAAGTGTAAGTATGCAGGGAAGTAAATATATAGCCTCTAGCATACGACCTTGACGGCTGAAGTCGATCGTGGTACTTAAAAATGCAAGTGTAATTTGTGCTTCTATTTTATTGCAAATTAATATATAATAACTGAAGTACTAAACAAGTAAGTCGTGTAATAAGACAGTTCTACGCTATGTACGAAACACATGGTATTTTCATTTCACACTACGCAGTTCCTCGATCTCTGTTAATGAAGCCTAACCCATTGCTATCACCCGTGGTAGTTAGTTCCGAAACCAATAAGTATGTACCGACCAAGGAGGTTAGTTTGGTGGAATGTGAATGTTTCATCGCCGAAGAAGTAGTTTGCAACGGAGCTCAATCGCGGATTGTGGGAGGACTGGGAAGAAATTTCGGCTGCGTCCTGTTGAAAAGTAATAACCCGGAATTTGCCTTCAGCGACTACGTAGGAAAATTGATTGGCGCCTAAATCACAGTAGTCCAACGGCATTTGAATCGCCGCCTCTTCGAATGTATTTCCAGAGGTTTAACCAACGCACCACCTCCATCTGTCTCGCCACGCGTCGTAGACGTTAATAAAATTGAGTGACTGAAGTCTGAATTTATTTTGTGCTACCGATATTTCCTTCTCGTGAGTCAGGACTATGCAACATGGGTGTTTATTTCAACAAAATCTCCTCGGTTTCCAAGGCTCGTCACTTCGAATAGCAGTTTCCATTTTTCGACAGGTATCTCCACCATCGTCCGCTTATCACGATTGCGAAGAGATTAGATTAGATTAGATTAATACTTGTTCCAGAGATCATGAATACGACACTTCGTAATGGTGTGGAACGTGTCAGGTTAATGAAAGATGTCTGTACACGATATTACATTACACAAAATATTGCAGGACACTAATGTTTAAGTTAGTTTTTTCCCTCCCTTAATTTATATTTAAAAATTCAGCCAATGAATAGAAGGAGTTGTCGTCTAGAAATTCTTTTAAAATATTTTTAAATGTCGGTTGGCTGTGAGGTTTTTGATGCTGTTTGGTAGGTGACCAAAGACTTTTGTGGCAGCCTAATTTACCCATTTCTGTGCCAAAGTCAGATTTAACCCGGCATAGTGAAGATCTTCCTTTCTCCTGGTGTTATAGCTATGCACACTGCTGTTACTTTTGTACTGGGTTGGATTATTAACAACAAATTTCATTAGTGAATATATATATATACTGTGAGGTTACTGTGAGGATCCCTAGATCCTCAAATAGATGTCTGCAGGATGACTGTGGGTGGGCTCCAGCAATTATTCTGATTACACGTTATTGAGCAATGAATAATTTTCTACTCAACGATGAATTACCCCAGAATATGATGCCATACGAAAGCAGTGAATGAAAGTAGGCATAGTAAGCAAATTTACTGCAATTTATATCACCAAAACTTGCAATAAACCTAATATCATACGTAGCTGAACTCAGACGTTTCAGCAGACCATCAATATGTTGCTTCCAGTTTAACCTCTCATCACTGGACACACCTAAAAATTTCGAAAATTCTTCTTTAGCTACAGACTTCTGTCCAAAATCTATATTTATTACTGCAGTTGTGCCTTTTACTGTTTTATCAAAATTTAAAGAAAGTCTTTGCATAGAACCACTTAATAATTTTGTGAAAAACATTTACAATTACATCACTTAGTTCTTGGTTTTTGGATGTTATGACTATACTTGTATCATCAGCAAAAAGAACAAACTTTGCATCTTCATCAATATGGAGTGGTAAGTCATTAATGTATCTCAAGAACAGTAAAGGACCTAAGGCCGAACCCTGTGGGACCACCTTACTTGATAGCCCCCCAGTTTGAGGAATCAGCTGTTGTTTTAACATTACATGAACCACTTACTTCAACTTTCTGCATTCTTCCAGTTAAGTATGAATTAAACCATTTGTGCACTGCCCCCCTAAAACCATAACGATTTAGCTTATCTAAAAGAATTCCATTAGTTACACAATCAAAGGCCTTTGAGAGACCACAAAAAATACCAGTGGGTGATGTCCGCTTATTCAGAGCATTTAATATTTGATCAGTGAAAGTGTATATAGCCATTTCTGTTGAAAAGCCCTTCTGAAAACCAAACTGACATTTTGTTAATACTTTATTTTTACAAATGTGGGAGGCTACTCTTGAATACATTACTTTCTCAAAAATTTGTGATAGAGCTGTCAGAAGAGAGATTGGGCGATAGTTGTTGACATCCGACATACCCCCCTTTTTATGCAATGGTTTTACAATGGCATATTTCAGTCTATCGTTGAAAACACCCTGCTCCAAAGAGCTATTACATACGTGTCTGAGAATCCTACTTATCTGTGGGGAACAAGCTTTAAGTATCTTGCTGGAAATGCCATCAATTCCGTAAGAGCTTTTACTTTTCAGTGAGTTTATTATTCTACTTATTTCAGAGGGAGAGGTTGGTGGAAATACAGTTGTTTCAAACTGCACAGGTATGGCCTCTTCTATTAGAAGCCTTGCCTCTTCTAGTGAAGATCTATATCCTATTTTCTCCACAACATTTAAAAAATGATTATTTAAAATATTTCCAAATTCTGATTGTTTGTTAGTGTGGTGTCACCGCCAGACACCACACTTGCTAGGTGGTAGCCTTTAAATCGGCCGCGGTCCGGTAGTATACGTCGGACCCGCGTGTCGCCACCATCAGTGATTGCAGACCGAGCGCCGCCACACGGCAGGTCTAGAGAGACTTCCTAGCACTCGCCCCAGTTGTACAGCCGACTTTGCTAGCGATGATTCACTGACTTCTGCGCTCTCATTTGCCGAGACGATGGTTAGCGTAGCCTTCAGCTACGTTGTTTGCTGCTACCTGGCGGGGCGCCAGTATCCGTACTATTAATATTGTGAATCATGTACCATAAAGAGCGACGTTCTCCATTAATGAATTAAAGTTAAGTATTCCACCAGCTACGTCCGTTTTTCTCAATTCTAATTCCCTTGTCATGTTCCAGACCTCACGCCAGCCTTCGTGAGCTGAGACGCGTGCATTTCGGCCTCCTTTAACCGTAAGGTTGGCTCTCCTGCCAACCACAACAATTAGCACACTTGTCATTCAGTTATATGGCACTAAAGTCTTCCTGTGGTCTTGGTTGCCCTGTTTCCCTTTCAAGAGTATTCGAAATTGCTTTAATTTTATTATCAGAGTTACTGATCTCAGACATGATACACATGCTTCTGGACTTTTTAATAATTTTTCTTAGTACCGCACAATAGTTTTTATAATATTGAACAATTTCGGGGTCAGTACTCCCTCTTGCTGTTAGATACAGCTCTCTTTTACGGTTGCTAGATATTTTTATTCCTTTAGTTAGCCAAGGTTTTTTATATGTTTTCTTGGAATTATGTGTGACTATTTTCTTGGGAAAACAATTTTCTAATACCCTTAAAAATGTATCGTGAAATAAGTTATATTTCAGTATTGCATCGGGTTCCATATACACTTCATTCCAGTCTAGCTGCTTTAGGCTTTCCCTAAAGTTTGCTGTATTTATATTGTTAATTGAACGCACTGCTTTGAAATTCTTATTTGATATACTGCATGGAGCTGTTGAAGGCTCAAATGTTTTATTCGAAGTTACGCGGTCTGTAAATCGAGAATTTTTTTAAAACCAAGCCATCGCGAAAAACTCCTACGATACGTTTTGAAGAAAGCTTGGAACATGCAACAAATGCAGTAAAGAGACTTCCTACACTATGCTTCTCCGTCCTCTGCTAGATTACTGCTGTTAGGAACTGAATCATTGGCAGACAGAACTGACGGAGAATAACGAAAAAGTTGAAAGACTGGTGGTTCGTTTTGTACTATTACAAAATACATGAGGGAGTGCCAAGAATATCAAAGGCAACTAGTTGTTAAATCATTACAAAAAGGGCTTCTTCACTGTTGTGAGATCTTTTCACGAAATTTCAACTTTCTGCCTAGAAATCGAAAATATATTGGTGACACTTGCCTACAGAGGGAGAAATAATAATTGAAGTAAAGCAAGAGAAACAACTGCTCGTAAGGAAAGATTTAAGTGTTTTTCCCGCGCTATGCGAGAGAGGAACGGTAGAGGAGTCGAATGGTTCTTTGAACTCCCTGTCAAGTATTTAAGTGTGAATTCCAGAGTAGTCATGTAAGATGCAGATGTAGATTAGTTCAATACAAAGAACTGTCCATAAATGGCTGACATATTACTGCACTAAGAAATGAAAGTGCGCAACGGTTGGTCAGTTTTAGTACTAAATCATGTTACAAGAGTGAATGGAGGCTCTCCGTGTTGAAGGCAATACAATTTGTCGCTGTAAGTTTCTGTGTCCATTTCTTTGAATTCTACACATATTTTCTTTTATTGAACGACCTCCTCCTCCTCCTCCTATTCCCCAACCGTCTCTCTCTCTCTCTCTCTCCCCTGCTTCAACAGGATCAGGAGTTATACTATTTACAATACGGAGCGGAGTTACCGTTGTAGATGAGATCATCCACACTTTAATTACACTTCTGGTTCATTAGCTAATATTTACCATGCGTCGTACAGTTATTGCATATTACGGTGCTCGTGAAGTAACACCACAAGAGCAGGAAGCTAAACAGACATGAAAGGAGTTTTAAAGCAAATATGAAAAGCAAAGAATCTACAGTCGGACGGCAAGCAACCCCAATTAATGTCACTTACAGGTCGTTAAGTCATTAAACGTGTAGTGTTATGGTGTCGACGTACTGATTACCTGTCATTAGACACAGAGATCTCTAAGCAGTACGCATCACACTCGCCTTTGACGTTGCAGCGTAATCGATACATGGACACACGTCCGTGTACACACACACACACACACACAAACGAATGGTCCTGTTGCCGTGGACACGCAGACACGCTTCATCCCCGGCTGCACGGCGAACTTTGGTGCTCCAACTAGCCACACTGTACTTCATGGCCGTAGTCGTTCTTTTCGCCGGTGCTGCCGACAACCCATTCAACGGGATTTGCATTTTTGGTTCGCTCCGAACTGCCTCTTGTAACAGACACTGCGTGGCGACACTGCACACAAAGCCGCCTCGGCGGATAACGCTGTAAACAGCATGGTACTTTGCGACATCCCCCTGCGGCCATATTGCCATTACTGCTCTTGAAATGGGACGTGGGATATTGGGAGGGGAACGGGAGTGGGAAAGGGGAGAATCGTCGACAGTGCACGACACCATTTCAGAAGTTTGCATAACAGAAAAATGATATTTGAAGCTGTTGTACCGCTACATGCAAAACAGATTCCATACAACTGCAGCCGAATTTTAATAGCAATCTCTCTGGAAGGCTCCTAGCCAATCATGCCATACGAAATTATATTTCACTAAAATCACTTCCGAAAAATCTTTGCCAAAATTTTCCAAGTCTTAGACAGCACGAACATCCACTTCAGCCTACTTCTTCCCCGAGCCACCACACTGCTCATAGTGGAGGGTGTCTTCTATCGCTGGTGTCATTTCTTCTCCTGTTCTACACCAAAACGGAACGAGAAAAAAAAAAACTATCTATATGTTTCCCTACGAGTCCTGATTTGCCCTTGCAGTCGTTTCGTGAGATGTACACTACTGTCCACTAAAATTGCTACACCACGACGATGACGTACTACAGACTCGAAAATTAACCGACAGGAAGAATATGCTGTGAAATGCAAATGGTTAGCTTTTCAGGGCATTCACACAAGGCTGGCGCCGGTGGCGATACCTACAACGTGCTAACATGAGGAAAGTTTCCAACCGATTTCTCATACACAAATAGCAGTTGACAGGCACTGCCTGGTGCAACGTTGTTGTGATGCCTCGTGTAAGGTGGAGAAAAGCGTACCGTCACGTTTCCGACTTTGATAAAGGTCGGATTGTAGCCTATCGCGACTCTGGTTTGTCGTATGGCGACATTGTTGTTCACGTTCGTCGAGACCCAATGACTGTTAGCGGAATATGGAATCGGTGGATTCAGGAGGGTAATACGGAACGCCGTGCTGGATCGCAACGGCCTCGTATCACTAGCAGTCGAGATGACAGGCTTCTTATCCGCATGGCTGTAACGGATCGTGTAGCCACGTCTCGATCCCTGAGTCAACAGATGGGGACGTTTGCAAGACAACAACCATCTTCACGAGCAGTTCGACGACGTTTGCAACAGCATGGACTATCAGCTCGGAGACCATGGCTGCGGTTACCGATGACGCTGCAACACAGACAGGAGCGCCTGCGATGGTGTACTCAATGATGAACCTGAGTGCACGAATGGAAAAACGTAATTTTTCCGGATGAATCCAGGTTCTGTTTACAGCATCATGATGGTCGCATCCGCGATTGGCGACATTGGAACCTGTACTCGTCATCGCTATACTGGCGTACTACCCTGCGGGATGGTATGCGGTGCCATTGGTTACACGTCTCCGTCACCTCTTGTTCCCATTGACGGCGGTTTGAACAGGGGACGTTAAATTTCAGATGTGTTACGACCCGTGGCTCTACCCTTCATTCGACCTCTGTGAAACCCCTTGATTTCAGCAGGATAATGCACGACCTCATGTTGCAGGTCCTGTCGAGGCCATTCTGGATACAGAAAATGTTCGACTGTTGCCCTGGCCAGCACATTCTCCAGATCTCCCAACAATTGAAAACGTCTGGTCAACGGTGGCCGAGCAACTGGCTCGTCACAAAACGCCAGTCACTACGCTTGATGAACTGTGGTGTGGTGTTGAAGCTGCATGGGCAGCTGTATCTGTACACGCCATCCAAGGTCTGTTTGACTCAATGCCCACGCCTATCAAGGCCGTTATTACGGCCAGAGGTGGTTGTTCTGGGTACTGATTTCTCAGGGTCTGTGCATCTAAATTGCGCGAAAATGTAATCACTTCTCAGTTCTAGTATAATATATTTGTCCAATGAATACCCGTTTATCATCTGTATTTCTTCTTGCTGTAGCAATTTATAATGGCCAGTAGTCTATTTTGGTGGCTGCAGGAACGTTCCACAGTGTGTCGAAAATGATTGCTCTACAAGCTTTGTCAGTGGTGATTAGGAATGACCTTTTCCCCAGGTATTTCCTTACAATTCACGGAGCATTTTCGTAACGTGTAGTGGTCCAGCCTATAGTTTAGAAACATAGCGGCGCTCCTCCGTATAGCTTCGATGTCTTCCTTTCACCCGATCTTGTGGGGATTCCAAACACTCGAACAGCAGTCAGGAACGGGTCGCACAGGTGGTTTCCGTTTCGTTCCAGCTACTTTTTTCTAGAATTCTCCCCATGAATCTTAGTCGACCATTCACTTTCTCCACAACTGACCTCATGTGATCGTTCCATTTCGTAATGGTTTCAAACATTATGTTTTATGATAAGGGATTTGTTGTGTTTACTTACCCTGCAATAATTCTACCACATCCGGAAAGCTGTTGCAAAAAAGAAAAACTGGTGGTAACCAAGCATATTCATACACAAATTCTTTGCTAAACCTCACAAATAACATGAAATAGAAAATCACACACACACACTCAGAAAGAGGGCGAGAGAGAGAGAGAGAGAGAGAGAGAGAGAGAGAGAGAGAGAGAGAGAGGGAGAGGGAGGGAGAACGGCCCTGAGAGATCACAGATATTACAAATACACATTTGAAAGTTGTCAATGAAGTTCCATAATTGGCTACAACATTCAAAATGTAACACGAAGTAAACTAGTGTTCATATTCTGACCACAATACTAATGAAATTTTAATTACAGGAATCAGAATAGCTATAAAACTGTAACAAGAACAAAAGCATTAGAGCGAGATCGACAGAGGTTGTAAGTAGAAATTTGAACTATTATTACGTTTAAGACTTTGACAGGATTGCAATATGTCGCGGACCTTGCGTAAGATACAAATGCAGTATGTTCTGGAACGCTGGACTCAATCATGCGGAGGTACAGGAATTCTTCATTCATGATACTGTCTACACATTATTATTTGCCGATGATCAAATACTGATATAATGTAGAGAAGATTCCAATTTTACGATAAAGAGTCTAATGGAAGCATTTGAACAAGGTGGGTTTAGAATAAATATGAGCAAAATAGAATACCTAGTAGCTATTAGGATATAATACTGCCGCAACGAGCCATTAATGTTTTAAAGCAGTTCATATGTTTAGAATCGATTATCCATTCCTCAGAAGGCTCTGAAGCAGATGTGGAACGCAGAATCCAACAAGCAAGATGAGCAATTAAAATACTAAATGGAGTTCGCGAAGCCGGGCAATATCAAAGGTAACAAAGAAGATGTTTCTTAAAACGACAGTTGAAAGTATAGTAACATATGGTACAAAAGGGTGAATCGTGGTGAGCAGCAGGGAAACGGGTCCAGATTGTAGTGATGGATAGAATAAGGAGAGCATCTTGGATAACCAGAAAAGAGCAGAGAAGGAATGAGGATAATGAACAACCAGTCGTGCAAAGAATTGAGAAGAGAAATCTCTGATGGTGTGACCATGTACGGCGAATGGTGCCAGGACGATGGCCGAAACCAATCGTGGCATGGTCGCTGTCAGGAAGCAGGAAGCGTGGACGGACGAGATTAACACGAAGAGCGGGTGTAATTAGAATAATGAGAGAGAGAGAGATCTGAAAGAAGAAGACTGCCATGAGCGTCGAAGCTGGCGGATCGGGATATAGGCCAGCTGCTGAAGAGTGGAGAAGCCCTTTAAGGTAAAAATAAGTATTACGTTACAATGAATCAGAAAATGCTACAATTGTTTGTAAACTCATTGTTGTCTAGAATTCAAAGCTAAATAGAATGCTCTCACATATGTACACTCCTGGAAATGGAAAAAAGAACACATTGACACCGGTGTGTCAGACCCACCATACTTGCTCCGGACACTGCGAGAGGGCTGTACAAGCAATGATCACACGCACGGCACAGCGGACACACCAGGAACCGCGGTGTTGGCCGTCGAATGGCGCTAGCTGCGCAGCATTTGTGCACCGCCGCCGTCAGTGTCAGCCAGTTTGCCGTGGCATACGGAGCTCCATCGCAGTCTTTAACACTGGTAGCATGCCGCGACAGCGTGGACGTGAACCGTATGTGCAGTTGACGGACTTTGAGCGAGGGCGTATAGTGGGCATGCGGGAGGTCGGGTGGACGTACCGCCGAATTGCTCAACACGTGGGGCGTGAGGTCTCCACATTACATCGATGTTGTCGCCAGTGGTCGGCGGAAGGTGCACGTGCCCGTCGACCTAGGACCGGACCGCAGCGACGCACGGATGCACGCCAAGACCGTAGGATCCTACGCAGTGCCGTAGGGGACCGCACCGCCAATTCCCAGCAAATTAGGGACACTGTTGCTCCTGGGGTATCGGCGAGAACCGTTCGCAACCGTCTCCATGAAGCTGGGCTACGGTCCCGCACACCGTTAGGCCGTCTTCCGCTCACGCCCCAACATCGTGCAGCCCGCCTCCAGTGCTGTCGCGACAGGCGTGAATGGAGGGACGAATGCAGACTTGTCGTCTTCAGTGATGAGAGTCGCTTCTGCCTTGGTGCCAATGATGGTCGTATGCGTGTTTGGCGCCGTGCAGGTGAGCGCCACAATCAGGACTGCATACGACCGAGGCACACAGGGCCAACACCCGGCATCATGGTGTGGGGAGCGATCTCCTACACTGGCCGTACACCTCTGGTGATCGTCGAGGGGACACTGAATAGTGCACGGTACATCCAAACCGTCATCGAACCCATCGTTCTACCATTCCTAGACCGGCAAGGGAACTTGCTGTTCCAACAGGACAATGCACGTCCGCGTGTATCCCGTGCCACCCAACGTGCTCTAGAAGGTGTAAGTCAACTACCCTGGCCAGCAAAATCTCCGGATCTGTCCCCCATTGAGCATGTTTGGGACTGGATGAAGCGTCGTCTCTCACGCGGTCTGCACGTCCAGCACGAACGCTGGTCCAACTGAGGCGCCAGGTGGAAATGGCATGGCAAGCCGTTTCACAGGACTACATCCAGCATCACTACGATCGTCTCCAAGGGAGAATAGCAGCGTGCATTGCTGCGAAAGGTGGATATACACTGTACTAGTGGCGACATTGTGCATGCTCTGTTGCCTGTGTCTATGTGCCTGTGGTTCTGTCAGTGTGATCATGTGATGTATCTGACCCCAGGAATGTGTCAATAAAGTTTCCCCGTCCTGGGACAATGAATTCACAGTGTTCTTATTTCAATTTCCAGTAGTGTATATACCAGTTGATCACAAATAGTCTGATAAACGTGCAAGGGTGTTTAAGGGTAGGTAGTGCATTGAAATAACTGTAAAGAAAAATTGGATACGTTGTGCTGTTTCGAGTTAACTAGCACTGATGTTAGCCAATCAAGCCGTTTGTCGCAAAAATTCAAGACGTAAGCGAGATAAATCAATTCTAATAGTGTCTATGAGTGCACACGAAACTGATCAGCATTTGGCTCAAGTTCGATCCTTACTACTGCCCCATGTCCCATTTTTTCTTTATTTGGTCCAGTTTTAGGAAACAACGAAGAGAAAGTCTGGCAACGACGTCTCTGGTACGCCCCATGGTTTCGCGCGTAACGACCTGATTGGCTAAGTTCACTGATAATTAACTCGGAAACGGCGCAAAGTATCGATCTATTCTTAACAGTTATTTCCCAGCACAACCTACCTTGCAACATTCTTAAAAGCTTTTCTTACTTTCTGACAACCCAGTATTTCAGACCACTGACAGCCAACTTCAGTAAATAATGGTGAAATGCGAATGGCACGAAAAAGTTCATTTTATTCAGTTGTATATAGAGGAAACTGTCGTGAAGGCTTATACACAACTTAGAACGTGAGGACCGCTAAAGATACAAATATCTATACAGGATGTTCGAAGTATTAACTGTAGATAAAAATACCAGCAAATGTTACGGAAAAGTGGAGGATGCCATCATTTCAAATGAGAACTAAATTAACATTAAGGAGTGAACAGCGGTATGTCAATATAGTAAGAGTTTTGAAATCACGAGTGACTCCTTAAAGCATTGGAGATATGATTTTTTTTAAAGTCAATAAACTGGCAAAGCACATTATTACGCTGTTGAGCGGTAGGGCAGGCCCAGAATGAAAGAAAGCAGCGTCTACAATTAAAAACATGCATAACTTTATTTAAATAAAAGTCAGTAACCTGGTGCGGTCACTAAAATAGATTTAAAGAGCAAGTATAATAAGAAACAATTTGTCGAATATTAACGAAGACATGAGATTCACAATTGAAGTCAGCAAAATATCTTTTAAACAGTTAAGAAGCTAAGCAATTTGTCAAACATTAACAGGTACCTGAAGTCAGTCAAGGTGCTTATTAATAATGGAAGCCTTAACATTTACAAAATTTTTCAATTGCTTTTCAAGTATATCTTAAATCATTCCAGCAGATTTGGTAACAATTAACAGTAGCCAAACAAGAGATGTATCATGTTCGATGGTGATAATTTCCGAACCAGGAGAAGTTATACATATAGATTTCTGACTTGCAACGTTCGAGATAACCCGACGGACATGGTGGGCAGCATGAACTGTATGAACTCGCCACTCACAGGTGTGCTGGTGGATAAGACAATCCCGTACTATGTGAACAACAATAGACTAATAACTAACCTTAGAAAGCTAGTACCAGAGAACTGCTTTACAAACGGAGGAACGTGTTTCCATTATACTACCATTTAAGAGCAAGACAAAGAAATAAAAATAAATCTGCCCTTCAGTGGATATGGTGATAAGCAACAAAGCACTTAACAGCTGGTAGCACTCTTATTACAGGAATGAGGAAACCAATAAAGCTTAGAAGCTTCCCAAGATAATTGGCAAATAGTTACTTGTACTAACTATGCAGCAGGAACTGTCATTAAACACTGTTTTGAGATGGAAGAAATTTCAAAATCGCTGACGTCGAACATGTCTTGCAGTAACACACTAGCTGTAAGTAATGAATGACACAGCTCTTACTAATGTAAGCACTATTCCAGACGGCTAGCAACCAAATCTCAGATGTCAAACTTGTCTTACCAGGCTGCCTGTAACCACAGCAGTGGAAAAAGGAAATCGTTATTTTAGCAGAAATTACAATAGAAAATCTCAGGGTGGGTCAAATAACAACCCCACAAAAATATTTTACAAATATATAACTGAAATGATTGCAATGAAGAGGCACTCATATTAAATTAGATCAACCCCAAAAAATTGTCTTATTAATGCTTAACTAAAATGATTGCAGTGGTAATACACTCTGATGAAATTACACTTCCCTGTATTTAAGAGGAAGAACAACACAGTTCAGCCCTCAACATGGTCCACGGCAAGCCACTCGCAGTATGACCAATTAAAGATGCAGTTCTGATTAACGTAAGTCCACAAGCTCTGCGACACAAAACAACGCAACTTCCACACTTTCCAAAACAGTTGTAACATCTGCAATTAAACAGTGTTGCTTCCATTAAGATAAATTTCAGTTCTTTCAGGGCGGACGCCCATAAACATAAACTGCTAATACAACAGACCTTCAGGGAACGAAAAACTAGTCGCAACACAACTACTTTGAGAAAACAAGTATCAGAAACTATAGCAAAACTCTAACCAAAATATCTGATTAATCGGTGGCGAGGTGGCACACAAACTCTCCTCAGGCTTGGCACAGGCAAATTCCCAGTGTACAATCACCACCACAGCCAACCCAAAGCACTGTCTTTGCAGTATGAGGTCTGTGCTTTGCGAAAGCCGTTTACTGTCGGATCCAGACAACGGAGGTAAATCAGCCTCACTCCCCACAAGTGTTCCTTCCAATTCGGGTCCCAAATTCTGTCCTCCTTCATGCCGTTCAAAGCTCCTCGCGCAGAGAACCATCAAAGATCTTGCCACGGTAGCGCTTGTCTAGCGATCGATCGTACTATGGGAGCCGGCCCGCCTCACTTATTGTGATACGTTCGTCTGACCTCACAAGAGCATGCACACGTTCGACATTTTCGTCAGTTTTTCAGGGTCTTCCTGAGCTAGGATCATTTTCAACGTGCCCTTTTCCTTCTAAAAATGATTTCTGTCAGTGGAAAACGATTGCTCTTGGTAAGCAGCGTTCCCAATACGCCTGTTTCAGTTTTCCACGGATCACACCCGCAGATTCCCCAAGCTGAACACAAAACTCGATGGCATAACGTCGCTCTAAATTCTGCTGTTCCATTTTCGTAACACACAACAAAAATACAACTTCACTAATGATCTCAAAAATCACGTGATGGCTGTACCAAGCTGCAACTTTGATTGAGCATCATAAACACACCGATCTACACAAGGAGAATAACACCGCGTTGGCATATCTCATCCAATGTTGACAGTCGCTTTACCTTTCCCACACACTTCGTATAGCGCTGTATAAACCATTTAATGAAACTCTAGAACAAGGATAAAAATTAACAGAAAAAAACTTGATTTTCATGTAATGAATTGGAAAACAGATTTATCAGGGCTGCGGCAGTAGTAATGGGTCAACAATTTTCGAAAACTGGTAATTGGACAGACTGTTGTGCAAAAATATAATATTTACCAAAAATTGTTACATTTGTAGTGGTAATATTAAGAGAAATAGTAATAGTAACAGTAATAGTTATATCCGCTTATTCAAGTCGTAAAAACGTAATCTTACTGGTGATACCTGACATCAAAGTTAAAATACAAAGACAATTGCTTGGAATTTGGTGAATGTCTATAAATTGATTACACATTCCCACAACACGTTCGTTGATATTTTCTCTAACTGTGTGTGGATAATAAAAACCAAGCATGACATAAATTTATACATAAAAAATTCTTTCCTGAAGCTACATTTAACCATATTACTTAGCTGATATGTCCATCAGGAATATCATATTTGAATGGATTCTTTACTAAAAAATAATTTAATAATAAAATCTGGGTATCTGAAAATAACGGTTTGTTGCTGGACTGCATTTCGGTAGACTTCTATTCGACGTAAAAAAGTGGTCATAGCACACATCCTGAGCAGTTTTGCGGACTTTTATAGGTTATTGCAGGCCTCAATGGATTATTTACTAAGAAAAACCGATATTCTGTTCAGTGAAAAATTATACCCTTACCTTTGTTTTAAACATGATAACGTAGCATGATAAAATTTATAAGTGGTTTTGGCCATACGTCGGCCATTCTCACTTACTCCAATAGGCAAAAAAAAGTTACAAATCACGTATAAAATCTGGAAAGTGTATCAAAATATTACAAGGCAATAGATTTTAAAACTTTCCTCCATTTCGTGAAAGATAAAAGCAAGATTTAAAGTTTAGAAAGTCTCTTCGGGTTTGCTGCCGGATCCTAAAATCAACTTGATTCGATATTTCGGCAATCCTACTGTTCGCCATCTTCAGGAAAATTCTGCTTATGCGGACGAGTCCCGCTGAGAACTATCGCCAGGTTGCAAATCGACGTTCTATATAGGCCACCGTTCAGTACACGGCGCATGCGCCGCCAATCACGGTTTCTGCCTTCAAAAACAGGGAGGTGGTGCCGTCCTTAGTGAAACACTTCTGGCAAAGATATGTCGCAATCAAGGCCGCACCGAAGAACGTTCAGTTTTGATGCGAGATAATACAGGATTCCACGTTTTGCTAAGAGTAAACCCATTGTCTCTGTTGTTTAAATTATGAGTCAAACTAATTTCAATCGCCTCTTTATACACACTGTTCCAAAACCCGGAAATGTTGGCAACCATAACAGTTTCCTCCAATTTCATTTTGTGTCCCGCATTGAGGCAGTGTTCTGCTACCGCCGATTTTTCCGGCTGTTGTGGTCTCGTAAGTCGGCGATGTTCCACACACCTGTGATGCACTGTGCGAACAGAACGGCCAACGTCAGCTTTCCCACATTGACATCGAATTTTGTACACCCCTGGTTTCCTAAGCCCCAAATCATCCTTCATAGAGCCGAGCAGAGCCCTAATGTTAGAAGGTGGACGGGAAACACTCTTAATGTTAAAATTCCTTTAAATTCGTCCAGTCTTGAACGATAAGCCTCCAGCGTAAGGAAGAAAGGCCACAGATCTATGTTCCTCTTCGTATAACTCCGGAGAAGGTCCAGACTCCATAGCCCGACGAATCTGCTTCTCGGTGTATCCATTTTCCTTAAAACAGTCATCAAATGCGCAAGTCCGTGGGTTAAGCTGTCTGCGTGGGAAATGGCATATGCTCTCCGTACCAAAGTCCTAAGGACGCTTCTACGTTTGTGTGGTGGATGACAAGTTTTAGGATGCAGATACCAATCTGTGTGTGTCAGCTTTCGGTGAACAATGTGTCCCAAAGTTCCATCTGGTTTTTTATGAACCATTACGTCTAAAAATGGAAGCATCCCTTCATTTTCTACCTCCATAGTAAATTTTATACGGGGATGAAGACAGCTGAAGTGGTCCAAAAATCTGTTAAGAGCATCACGCCCATGCGGCCAGACGAAGAAGGTATCGTCAACGTATCTCCAAAAGCACGTTGGCTGCAAAGCTGAAGTCCTCAGTGCCATGTCCTCGAAGTCCTCAATAAATAAATTGGCGACTATGGGTGACAAAGGACTACCCATAGCCACTCCGTCATTCTGTTCAAAAATGTTACCGTTGAATAAAAAATACGCGGAGGTCAGCCCATGACGACAAAGCTTCACCAGCTCTTCATCGTTTTTCACTGATCAAACTAAGAGACTCTTCCAGAGGAACTCGTGTAAATAGGGATACCACATCGAAACTCACTAACAGATCTGAAGGACTCAACTTCAAAGATCCCAATCGTCGAATAAAATCCACCGAACTGGATATATGGTGTTCAAACTTGCCAAAAAATGGACTGAGAGCAGATGATAAATACTTTGCAAGGTTATATGTGGGTGCACCCAAATTACTAACAATAAGGTGTAGAGAAACTCCTTCCTTATGCAACTTAGGCAGACCATACAATCTAGGCGGAACGGCAGCATCAGGATGAAGTTCCTTACGTAAATCACCTGACAACGAACACTTTTTCAACAGTGAAAGTGTCTTACGTTTGATCATTTCTGTGGGGTCATTAGATAGTCTTCTGTAAGCCGGGTCATTGAGAAGTACATCAATTTTTAGGACATAATCATCCCTCGTCATTAATACCGTAGCATTCCCCTTGTCAGCTGGGAACGAATGGCTGCTCTCTCTGCGGAACAGTTGTTATCCCTCGGTGGTCGAGCCCGACGTAATGTGTGCGACACTTCTTGCCTTATTTCCTCTGCTTGATCCTCGGGTAGGCTGTGTACTGCTTGTTATACAGAGCATATGAACTCTGTGACAGGAAGTCTCTTGGGAGTGGGCGTAAAATTCAAACCTTTCTCCAATACCGACACTGTGGGCCCATCCAACGCCTTGTTAGAGAGATTAACCTTCTGTCAGACGCGGTGTTTGTCGCAGCGAGATCGGACGCGGTGTATCAAATTGACCACACCCTTTATTCACGTGATCATTTATTAAACTCTGTTCACAAAACATATTATAAGTGACAAATATATTTAAAGAAAGGCAAAGATCACATACGAGCACTACTGCAACATAAATATTCATCATTCAGATTTCTTATAGTCAATTTTGGGCTTTAGTAACAAATGATAGAAACATCGCTTTTTCATTTGCTTCTTTATTATGTTTCACTAATAAAACACATTATAAATGACAATTACAGACAGGCTATTATGACACTGTAGCAGAACAACAATGATTTTACAACTCATTCATTTGTCTCATCGTCACTTTTTGACTGTGGTAACAATTGCGGAATTTTTCTGCATTCAGAGCAAAAAGGTTCAATGTGTATGAAACAGATACGCTTCTGACACATTTTGCAACAAAATTTTGTCAGTCGTTTTCTCTGTGCAGGTATTACACCTTTTCCTCTTGATCCCAGTCCCCTGTTCTTCGTTTCTGCTTGTGTCTTCTTCTTGTAGCCGCAGTTGAAGATTTCTGTGAATTCCTGAGGTGTCCAAGCATCTAAGAACGAATGAGGTAGAGCTAACACATGTGAGAGTTGCTTCAGGAATCCTATTGTTCGGATAAAATTCTCGTTGTTGCCATAGTAAATTACTTGTGATTTGATTCCACTCATATTGATCATTGCAAAAAATATGACCATGGGCCAACGGCACAAATTTATTGCTACATTGTATGAAGCGGTCCACTTATCTGCAGTGTCGACTCCACCTAAGGTGGTATTGTAGAATGTTACAATGGATGGCTTCTGTTTATCTCCAGTATGAGCACCTACTGAATTATCTTCATGAAAACTCGATGCCAAGATAACACACTTCCCCTTTTCAGGGACGTAGGAAACTAGAGTACAGCCTTTCTTGAAGTCAAAAAGTGAACTGAAAAGAAACTTTGATGCTCTCAATATACTGATTGGTATACAGAACTATTATCGACAAATTGTCGTCATCTATGAGGCAATTTCAACATTCCGAAGGCGTTCTCAATGCTTTCGCCGCTCCTATAGGACCAGGTAACTTTTGAATAATATTGTGGCCCCTGAAACGTACTCTCTGCGATGGTGGAACTTTATTCGATGTTGTCTCTTTGTCCCTTCCAGTATAATAATGCTGGCTTTCTTCAAGTACTTCCTCGTCGTTTTCACTGTCGTTTTCCTCTGTTTCTGAATCTTCCTGCCGAATTTGAAATGCAACATCACAATCTGTCTCTACCTTTTCTTCAAAATCCACTTGAACTTCATCATTATCCTCTTCGAACAAAAGTTTTTGTATTTCTGCAACGTGATTTGGGTGAAGAAGGTTGCACGTCTTACTGTAGCCTGCCATGATCAAGTGTCTCACACCTAAAATGATAAAATTCCAATAAAATAACGCAGGCAGGTGCAGTGTATGAATTTGATACCTGATACTCAAACATTCTTAACTGACGATTAAACTGTCCAAAAAGAAAATTAGTGCATTGCACATTGTATATTAACATTGTACTACTTACTTAGGTATGTTGATAACCAAAGAAATGAATAGTTGAAATGCAACACGAACGGGCGCAGTGTATCAAACTGATCAATCAGCACATATATCGACAACAGAGCAGTCGTATCGACACTGAAGAGCACAACAATGACAAGCGTTCGGAAAAGGCTAGCTACCAGCGAGTAGGCGTCAGTGCTGCCACTCGTTGACAAATAATTTACAGTAAACATCGAGGTGTAACAATTTGAACGGCCGCACGCGACGGAAGGTTAATCACAGTACGCCGACGTTTATCCGCTTCTGGTGCTGTAGAACGGGAAAGAAGACGTTCAAATTTCGAGGATTGTCTGGTAACGGCGCTCTTATGTGCCCAATCTGATATCGCCCACGTGGAATCATCAACCCACTGCCAAACATCCCTTGAAAACTGCGATGACAAGTTGAAATGTAAGTAAAATAAATCTTTTGGAAACAATATCCAGCTGTCCACGGGTGAAACGAATGCGTTCTCTTAAAAGTGCTTGGCTTGCACGTTCCTTAATCCTATTAGTTGTCATACTATTAATAAAATTAATAAATCTGGTGGAATTAGGAATAATACCTTCGTCATGGCATCTCAGCAAGAAGGTGAGTGTACTCAACAGCTTTCCTTTCTTCCTCCGCAGTTTATCTAACTTCTGTACAAGTGTCACCATCTCCTCCCCGTAGAGGTACGAAGAACATATGCCATTTCCGACGCAGACAGCTTAACCCAAGAACTTGAGCATTTGATGACTGTTTATAAGGAAAATGGATAAAACGAGAAGCAGATTCATCGGGCTATGGAGTTTGGACCCTCTCCGAAGGTGTACGAAGAGGAACATAGATCTGTGGCCTTTCTTCCTTACTCTGGAGGCTTATCGTTTAAGATTGGACTAATTTTAAGGAATTTTAACATGAAGAGTGTATTTCGTCCACCTTCTAAGATTAGAGCTCTGCTCGGCTCTGTGAACGATGATTTGGGGCTTAGGAAACCCGGGGTGTACAAAATTCGATGTCAGTGTGGGAAAGCTTACCTTGGCCGTTCTATTCGCACAGTGCATGACAGGTGTGTGGAACATCGCCGACTTACGAGGTTACAACAGCCGGAAAAATCGGCGGTAGCAGAACACTGCCTCAATGCGGGACACAAAATGAAATTGGAGGAAACTGTTGTGGTTGCCAACATTTCCGGTTTTTGGAACAGTTTGTATAAAGAGGCGATTGAAATTAGGTTGACTGATAATTTAATCAACAGAGACAATAGGTTTCCTCTTAGCAAAACGTGGAATCCTGTATTCTCTGGCATCAAAACTGAACGTTCTTCGGTGCGGCCTTGATTGCGATATATCGTTGCCAGAAGTGTTTCACTAAGGGCGGCGCCACCACCCTGTTTTTGAAGGCAGAAACCGTGATGGGCGGCGCATGCGCCGTGTACTGAATGGTCGCCTATATAGGACGTCGATTTGCCACCTGCCGTCAGTTCTCAGTGGGACTCATCAGCATAAGCAGCATTTTCCTGAAGATGGCGAACAGTAGAATCGCCGAAATATCGAGTCGTTGATTTTAGGATCTGGCAGCGAACCCGAAGAGACTTTCAAGACTTATTACGCCGGGAAAGCCTACGTAATCACATGAAGATATGAATGACAGTTTCTGGGAAACATTGTAAGGCCGAAAGCAGAGAAGCTGTGGCAGGAATAGTTTATTCCATGGTTTACTGGTATTTATTCTTCTATTTGGCTTGACACCACTTGTTCAAATGGTTCAGATGGCGCTGAGCACTATGGGCCTTAACTTCTGTGGTCATCAGTGCCCTAGAACTGAGAACTACTTGCACCCAACTAACCTAAGGACGTCACATACATCCATACCCGAGGCAGGATTCAAACCTGCCACAGTAGCTGTCGCGCGGTTCCAGACTATAGCGCCTAGAACCGCTCGGCCACTCCGGCCAGCTGACATCACATGTCTACAACACTTTGTTCATAGAATATCAGTTATGACGTGTAAGAATGAAACATATTTTCAGTGGATAAGGAAGAATTTGCCACAATACATCACACACGTCACGAACTAAAAGAATATATATAGTAAAAAAAGCATCGAAATATACACTTGAGCCACACAGTTAAATTGGAGAAGGTAATACACAGTTTCGACTATATTCACTTTGCAGTAGTAAATCTTGAAAATGTATCACAAGAAGGAACTTTAACTCTTTTTTCAGAAATAAACCGAATCACATATTGTGAACACAGTTCAAAAGCTGTAGCAGAGACCACGATGCGCAGTACCAAATAAAAAAAAAGTATTTGTCGTAAACACATTGAAGCATGTAATGGAAGAAAGATATTTTAGCTGTAGCTCAAGTAGAGTATACAGTAGGCGTGACGAAGAGATATACCGGGTAATCAAAAAGTCAGTATAAATTTGAAAACTGAATAAATCAGTGAATAATGTAGATAGAGAGGTACAAATTGACACACATGCTTGGAATGACACGGGGTTTTATTAGAACCAAAAAACTACAAACGTTCAAAAAACGTCCGACAGATGGCGCTTCATCTGATCACAATAGCAATAATTAACATAACAAAGTAAGACAAAGCAAAGATTATGGTATTTACAGGAAATGCTCAATATGTCAACCATCATTCCTCAACAGTAGCTGCAGTCGAGGAATAATGTTGTGAATAGCAATGTAAAGCATGTCGGGAGCTATGGTGAAGCACTGGCGTCGGATGTTGTCTTTCGGCATCCCTAGAGATGTCGGTCGATCACGATACACTTGCGACTTCAGGTAGCCCCAAAGCCAATAATCGCACGGACTTGGGTCTGGGGACCTGGGAGGCCAAGTATGACGAAAGTGACGGCTGAGCACACGATCATCAATAAACGACGCGCGCAAGAGATGTTTCACGCGTCTATCAATACTTGTTTTTGTTCTAATAAAACCCCATGTCATTTCAAGCATTTGTGTCAATTTTTACCTCTCAACTTGCATTATTCGGTGTTTTATTAAGTTTTCAAATTTATACTGACTTTTTGATCACCCGGTATGTTCGAAAATATATCAAAATGATTATCAGAGAAGAACATTAACTATTTACCATAACGAAGCTAGAGAGTAATAAATCAGCAAAATGCTACAACTACCTCTGAAACAGAAGACACAGCAGTGTTGTTCTGATGCACAGCAGAGATTCAAAATGCAATATCTATCGAAAGTGATGAAAATATGATAACAAACAGAGCTGTAAAAATACATTCCAAGAAGTAAATTCATGGCAGCGGTTACCATTACTGTTCGAAGCCGACAGTTTGTATCGAAAATTCCTATTGGCCTAATTGGTGTCTCCTCTGCGTTATTTGCAACTAGAAATCACATTAATTTTACATACTTTAATGTTTACTGTTTTCTTTCTTTTTGTGAAGTCGGTCAGTATGTCCCCAAAACTAGCTGTGATTTTCATCATATTACGTGATTACGTAACATAAAATAAAAATGAATGGTTAAGCATTTTTACTGTAACACAGGTAAATTAAGATTAAGTTAGTGTGCTTAGAACTAAAAGTTTTACTTAAAATTATACGTGCTACGTGGAAAGAATAGAGGAATGTATCTGCAATGTAAATTTATGAAACAAATTCTACTCCTTCAATGAGGAGTAATTTTTGTAGGAAATTTATTTACCTGGTAAGAGAACACGGTAACAGATCATCAGAGAGTCTCTTTGTAATGATGTAAACATCAGTATGTTGGTTGGCCGAGGGGAGGGGGGGGGACCAAACAGCAAGGTCTTCTGCCACATTGGATTAGGAAAGTATGGGGAAGGAAGCCAGCTGTGCGCTTTCAAAGGAATCATACCAGCATTTGCACCGAAAACCTGAACCAGGATGGCCAGACGTGGGTTTGAACAGTCATCCTCCCAAATCTGAGTCCAGTGTGCTAACCACTGCACTGTATTGTTTGGTCATCTTTATGTGGAAGTGCATAAGTTGTGAGGCGTGTGCTACGATGCTCAGTGTGCCAGACAAGTAAATTACTAACGAAGATGGTTGTGTTGTGTACATAATTCCGCTTAGTCAGCACGTACACTAGAGCGCGGCCCGCTAAGCACAACAGCACAGGCGTAGCGCTTGTCCATCTCTACACTACGAGATGGCGCTGCCATAGAGATGGACCAAATTCTGCTTCCGCCGATCCGCGTTTTATATGTAATGCAGCCATTGGGATTGCTGCTAACGTACAACCTCTTCTCCTCGCGGATCACACAGTGATACATGAACACACGGGGTATTATAACGCGTGTGCAGACCTCCGATTAGTCACTCTGCATTTGTCTGCACCAGTCTGTACACGTTCTACATTTGACTGCACCAGTCTATAGTCAAGATTCAGTCTGCGCCTAATAAGATTACCATATTCCTGCACATAGCCATGAAGATAAATGTATAGACACTTTTGTCAAGTATCAGAGATATATATGAGAATAAGATTAACGTATCAATTCCAACAGAACTTCAGATTGTCAATTGTAAATAGCATTCATAACCAAGTTAAGTAATTGTTATACTTGCTATTATTTCAATAAATGAGTGTGAAAATTGATTAAGTTCTGTTTAAAGTTGGTCACTGTCAATTTGCTACTCTAAGCGTGCAAGTGGCATTTCTATCGTCTGACCTAACGGCAGAAGATAAACACGCCACGTTAAGACCACGAAACATATTGCTGACGCTCGCCTACTTCCTTAAGTCAAATTATCTGATGGTGTGTGTACTGAAGATCTTACAGTACGCATACCACAGTTGTATTTCGACACATTACTTGACGATGTTAGGTTTGTGGGGCGCTCAACTGCGCAGTCATCAGCGCCCATACAAAGTCACAATTTTTACACAGTCAAGTTTCTGTACACATCCACTCTCACGAGTGATGATGATGATGATGATGATGAAATGATGAGGACAAGACAAAAACCCAGTCACCAGTCAGAGAAGATCCCCAACCTGGCCGGGTATCGAACCCAGGACCCTGTGATCAAGAGTCAGCAACGCTAGCCACTTTTTTTGATTTTGTTCGTTGTTGGTCGTGGTGTTTGGTTGTTGCGGACGTCACATGACATCGGTTTAAGTTCGTTTTGTTGGTCCTTCCACTCAGTTTTTTTATTACAAAGGCCAACCAGCTCTCTGACCGAACACGCTGAGCTACCGTGCCGGCAGCCACTAGACCACGAGCTACGGACGACACATTACCTGACTGGCACACACAGCAAACGAGCCTAATGATATATCCGATTAGTTTAATGCACATGTAACTGTGATGCACTTGATGATGCGGAAATGCGCTGTGCTAATTAAGCCTCACTGAGAAAGTGAAGCAGTAGAAATTATATCTTAAATACGTAGGTTGTTGCGAATATCGCTTAGCCACAGTAAATACTACGTCGTGGTTCGGTCGAGCAAATCCTGAAACCGCTGCTGCCGACACGGTAGCGAGGTCGGGCGACAGCGGGTGGCGATAGCCGCGGGCAGGGCTGCGCGCCCCTATCGATGGGAAAGTGGCTCCATTAATTACATCCGGCGCTGCGTGCTGCGGTCCCGGGCCACACCACACCTCACCACACCACGGCTCACCACGCGACGCCCTGCCGCACACGCAGCCACCGACGCAGGGCGCGGTTCCATTTTCTCTCCAGTTTCACGCCCGGCTCCCGGGCCGCCGGCATCGCCTCCTCCACATATTTTTTAAGGTGGCAGCTCAAGTCTTTATCATCATCTCGGCGAGGGCTTGTCAGATGGCTTCATTTATCATTCGCCTTTGTGAAGGCCGCACGCTCAACCACCTTGCTCCATTCCGGCAGCCCTCATACCCGCCCGCGCGGGGCGCCGGCAATTCCCTACGAAGCCCTTCATCCACCGCCCTTTCCGTCCCTTCCCACCCTACCTCACCCGCCCCCCCCCCCCCTCCACGCCCCGCTGCAGGTTCTTCTCGTCCGCCTGCGGCGAATACGGCGCGAAATTACAGCGTCCCCGGGTACTTTCTTTCAGAAGAGCTGCGGCAACAGACCGAGGGTTGGCCATTGCGGCCAGGGATGATATGTGTACTATCGCCATGAAATCGTGGGAACATAGGATGGGGGACTCACTACCATCAACTTCCACCCTATTCTTTTCCGATATTGTCGTCACTTCGGCGATGGTCGAAGACGCTCCGTCAGTGATGTGAGTGATCCGAGAAGTGTATGTTGCACCACATTCCTCTGCTTCTGCGGCATTCGAGTTGTAAAAGCGGTTGCCTCCACCAACACAGGTCCCCTTCATATTACTGCTTTACTGCATGCACTATTGCCAAATATTGGCTTCAGTATTTCTCCTCGTACTTTGGTGTTCGGAATTTTTCATATAAGGATTCCCAACCCATGGAACTCTCTTAGTTGCACTATTGCCAAATTTTGGCTTCAGTATTTCTCCTCGTACTTCGGTGTTCAGAATTTGTCACGTAAGGATCCCCAGCCCATAGAACTCTCTTAGTAGATGTCATTTTCCTGCGCATGCTGTAACTTTATCTCTAAATAAGCTTCATTTCTACAAAAATTATTCAATTTCAGCCTCTTGGACACTGCGATATCGCACTGAAAGTTGTCTGTTGTAAACTGTATGCTGAAATTGTAACTAAATTTCTTTTTAACAATCTGAAAACTGTATGATTTCTAAATTCCGATTACAGAATCTGATCTAGAATGAGCACAGTTACCCTGTTTTTGAACATGAACTTATTTATAAAAATTAACTTTTTTGAAATGTGACTTGAACTAATATGAAATGCATCTGACTGTCTGCAGATTAGATTGCATAAAAGAATGATTCACAAGAATACTTGGGCTAACTGTCACGTAACTGAAATGTGCCCTGTTACAAAAATTCATCTCTTGAATTTATATGAATTTTCACTAACTGAAAACTCTTCCTACTACTCTATCAAAAGTTACGTTTAGGCGGCACAATAAATTCTTGTTTTGATACGGATAACTTGTTTCTGCTCTGGCTATGTGGACAGAATGACAAGCTGAAATAAATCATAGTGCGATAGTTTGCCTTCTTATTATTTTATCTTTTAACTTGCCATTTCAGCAAAATAATATTTGATTCTCTTTTAAGGATTATTAATTACTGTTCATCAAAACTGCAAACTGTGCCAATGAAAATTTTACCAAAAACTTGTGTTGTGAAATATTAAAAATGACAAATGAAGCACTTTGAATTCACATTCAGTCCTTTCAAGGACACAAAAATACATTCAGAATAATAAGAACTACCATCATTGCTGTACACCATAATATCTGCTTCTACAAAATATTCCTATCAAATAATATTTTGGAGTAATAATGCAGTACTGTTTAACTATTCTATATTTGGGAAGGCTAATTAGAATACTGAACATTTGATTGATAGATCTCCCTGATTACCAAAATATGTGTAGTACTGGATGGAATGTAATTTTTCACTAATATAAATACAGATGTAGATATGGTTAAATTATTAGAACTGACCTGGACAAAATAGGAGCAGAAACTAGGCACATAAAGGTGGGGTTTGTGAAAGTCTTTCAGGACCATGATCTTCACAGGGTAGATACTGCTGTAAGATAAGTTAACTGTGAGCTGAACAGGATGCTGCAGACACCAGCAAAGTCTAACATGAGTGTTGTCCCAGTTGATGCTATAGCTAGGTGGGGACACACTACACATGGCCTGCACCTAAATCAGATGGGGAAGGATCAGTTAGCTTGTCTATTACCAGATACTCTAACAGGAGCCGAAATCACTCAAGGCATGAACCCCATGATTAATGGGACCAGGCAGACATGTCTTTTAGGTTAAAGCCAAAATGCAGACAGACAATAATGAAGAAAATCAGAATAAACGAAGCTTCATGTACGGTAAATGGGGATAAATCTAAGGTTAGGGTTAATTTACTTTATCGAAATATCAGAGGAATAAAAAATAAAGTAGATGAGCTGTTATTGTCTTCTAAAAAATAAGAATCATATTGATGTACTTTGTCTGCCTGAACGTCATGTAACTCTGGGGATGGAAAGTGTCAGTACAAATTGGATATCTTACGCTTGCAGATCTAGTATGAATAAATGAGGAGTTGCCATTTACTCAAAATAAGGGTACAAGTAAAAAATAATACAAGTAAGTAAATTTTGTGTTGATCAAGACCTTGAAGTTTGTGCATGTGAATAGATAATGTAGTGCTGATATTAGCAACACTGTACAGGTCACCATCAGGAGACTGGGAGCTATTCATAAAAAAGTTTGACTACTTATTCTGCTGTTTGTCAGACAAAAAGAGGAAGTTATCACTCTGTGGGGACTTCAGTTTAAACATTCTAAGCATTTCTGATAGGAAAAGTGAACTAGAAGTGTTATTAATGACATTTAACATCAATGATAAATTTCCCTACATGTATAGCCCAAGAGAGTAGCACTCTAATAAGTAATGTATTTGTGCAGCAAGAGAACGTAAAGCTAACACATACATTCTCTGCGATAAACAGATTATCAGACCAAGATGCACAACTGATTAACTTACAAAACATTGCAGGATGTACAGTTCAGAAATTATTAAATAAAAGTGTAAGGCTGGTCGGATTGGTAGCTATAGAGCACTTCAGAGGAAGTTCAAGAAATCTTAGTTGGGAAGATGTATATAATAAGCCAAATGCTAATGATAAATGCAACATATTTCTTCATAAATTTACATCCCTTTTTGAAAACTGGTTTGCCCCAAAAATTACTAAATTAAACACCAAACAATTTTCAAAGAAACCTTGGATCACTACAGGCATTATGGTGTCTTCAGAAAGAAAAAGAAAATTGTGTGAGGCAGCAAGAATTAATAAAGACCGAGAAGTAATTTTTCACTATAAAAATTATTCTCACATATGTGAAAAAATTTGCCAGAAATTCTAAAAATGAGTATATTAAGAGATGAAATTAACAACTCAGAAAATAAAATAAAATCAGTATGGAATGTTGTTAGAAGAGAGACTGGAAAAGTAATCACTGGGGGTAGGTAGTATTACAATCAAGGAGAACGAGACCATATTAACCAACAGTACACAAATAGCTAATGCATTTAACAACTTGCAGTATGTAATGTTGTTAGAAGAGAGACAGGAATAGTAATTAGTAGGTAGGTAGTATTACTATTAAAGAGAATGAGACTATCTTAACCAACAGTACACGAGTAGTTTATGTATTCAACAACCATTTCTTAGGTGTAGGTGAAATAATGGGTGAGAATAGTTCAAAAGAAAATGCCAAGCAGTACATGGATAGTCAGTTTTGAGAAATCCTAGTCAGATTAATTTTCATCTAACAACCTCTTGTCAAATAATGATAATTCATTAAGTCTTTGAAAACTAAATATTCTATTGAAGTTGATAAGATCTCTAAGAAGATATTGAAGTAATGTGGAGCAGTTAAGCTGAAGTTCTGAGTCACATCAGCAACGCATCAGTAACTCAAGGTATTTTCCCAGACAGCTTAAAATTTGCCTTCGTAAAGTCTCTCTAAAAAGGAAGGGGACACTACAGATGTCAGTAATTATTGGTCAATATCCTTGCTCAAGATTTTAAAAAATTATCAAGAAAGTAATGTACTCAAGAGAGGTTAGCCACCTCACCACTAATGGGATATTTAGTAAATCACAGTTTGGATTTTAAAAAGATGTTGTACCACTAAGACAGCAATCACAATTTCACTGCCAACAGAACAGAGTCTTTAAATAATAAAATATCTCCAATAGGAATTTTCTGTGACTTATCCAAAGCATTTGATTGTGTGAACCATGACATTATGTTTCAGCAGTTACAGTTCGAGAATATAAATTTTCAAAGTATATAAGTGGTTTAAGTCGTACCTACAGTACAGGAAGCAAAAACTTTTTTATATGCCTTACGTGACTTAAGGAAGTTTCCCACTTCATCCAACTGGGGTGAAATGACATTTGTTGTTCCACAGGGTTCGATCATGGGTCCCTGCTGTTCTTTGATATATGCGAATGACCTCCCTTCTTCTCTGACACAAGAAGCTAAACTGACAGTGTTTGTTAATGATAGAAGCGTCTTTATTAATACAGTAAAAGGAACTCGAATAGAAAATGATACCAATAATGTCTCTGAAAAAGTCATTGATTGGTTTTCTGCGAATTTTCTTGCTCTGAACTTCGAAAAAACGCAGTACATCCGATTTTCTACTGCAAGGAGCACATTTCTTTAAATAAAAATAACAGAACAACAGAAATCAGTAACCAGGACAGAGCATATTAAGTTTTTGGGTGTACTTATAGATGAGAACCTTAGTTGGAAAATTCATATATTGGATCTCCTAAAACGACTATGTTCAGCAACTTTTGCACTCAGAATAATTACTAATTCTGAAAATATAGAAATTCGCAAGCTAACACACTTTCCATATTTTCGCCCTCTGATGTCATACAGAATAATATTTTGGGGTAACTCAACACTTAGGCAAAAAGTATTCACTGCTCAAGTGAAAGTGGTTAGAATAATGTGTGGGGCTCATAGACCCATATCTTGTAGGCATTTCTCTAAGAGGTTAGGAATTCTCTCAACAGCCTCACAGTACAATTACTCAGTAACGAAATTTGTTGTCAACAACACGGACCAGTTAAAAAAAACAATGACATTCATGATTATAATACAAGAAGAAAGAAAGACTTACACTACTTTGGCACAGAAAGGGATAAAATATACTGCTGTAAAACTTTTCTATAAATTACCTGATGAAATAAAATATCTGACAGGTAGCGGTTTTAAAAATAAATTGAAATTGTACTTCGCCGATCACTGTTGCCGAGCGGTTCTAGGTGCTTCAGTCTGGAATTGCGCGACTGTTTTTGTCGCAGGTTCGAGTCCTGCCTTGGGCAAGGATGTGTGTGATGTCGTTAGGCTCGTTAGGATTAAGAAGTTCTAAGTTGTAAGGGACTGATGACATCAGATGTTATGTCCCATATTGCTCAGAGCCAAACCGTACTGCCTTGGCAAATCCCTCCGCACCATAAATGAATTCTTGACTATAAATAAATAAATCTATGGTTATAAAATATGCATTTTGTTCCATTTAAGGGAATTTTAAGCTTTAAAAAGATAGTAATAAGAAAAAAGACCTACCTTCATTCATCAGTACATTTCTTATGCACTTGACACGTTCCACATCATAACGGTTACCGCGAGATTGATCATTGGAACATGTAACTAACTAATTAAAAAATTTACCCTTTTCTGTAGTGCTGTCTCTTTATACAAATATCTTAAAAATCATCCTTCACCAAGTAACACATCATGAAATATCTCTAACAGAAATTGCTCTGCGGTACATCCGCTATTCAAGCTGCTGATTCCTGTCTGATACAAACCCCTCATTCAGGACTCAACAATTGCTGCTGCCCAAGCTGTGGCTCGACTAGACTATTATTTACTTGCTCGGACGCTCTCTAATCGGAGAAATAGAGACTGTGTATCACTCATGTGTTCAGCATGGAAAGATGTGATGTATCCATAATATGTGTTTCGAACAGCCATGTTAGGTATGGCACAAGTATCACAGTTGTGAAGTCGATATGTAAGATGGAAACAGTGCACCTCTTGTGCTGCTTTTGTTAATGTTCCAGAAGTAACTACTGGAATGGTAAAACTAACTACGAGCTCAGTCTCGTAACATCTAGTTGCATGTTTACAATTCAGAAGTTATGCTATGACTGTTGGTATAATGACAAAACCAGGACCATTCTGCTAACATTTGCTAAAAATGTGGGTTATGTACTTTGTGTCTTCTTTCTCGCATGGGCGTCTTGTAAAAGAATGTGAGACTGCAGCAAACACAATTCTTTTAATAATCCGTATGTGAAGGCATCTCTTGACATCTCTTGAACACGTCTCAGATGGCAATATGTTTCATTCAGATAGATCTCGTCTGTGAAAGAAATGTTTGAAATGACTGAATGGAGGAACAGAATTCGCTGATTGGTAATTTCAAACGCCTCTTTGAGGTAAAAGATATTCCATGTGATTGTGGCGTATTGGTAGCTAAAGGTGTGTTTTTAGTGCAAGTAAAAAATTTGATGATTCTCTTTGCAGCTGCGCTTACAATACTTTAGACGACATAGAGCGCAATGTAGTCGGATAAACATATTTTTGGTTCTGCGGGGATCCACAGCCTCTAAGATTTTACTAAAACATACATTGCCCGATGTAGATTGTATTGTTCGAATGGTTCTAATGGTTCAAATTACTCTGAGCACTATGGGACTTAACATCTGAGGTCATCAGTCCCCTAGAAGCTACTTAAACCTAACTAACCTAAGGGACATCACACAGCACCCAGTCATCACGAAGCAGAGAAAATCCCTGAGCCCGCCGGGAATCGAAACCGGAAACCCGGGCGCGGGAAGCGAGAACGCTACCACACTAGGTTGTATTGTGCTTTATTGAAATCGTGCTATTAACTAATATTGGCCGTGGGCCATTATCAAGCTCCTGAACTAAAGCAACGTGGAAGAGCGTCACATGTCTGCATAGATCACCATGAATAAAAAAAAGCATTCCATAACTCACATTAATGTAACGAGATTTACAGTGGAATAACATTACTAACATTTAATATTTCATGTATTACATATCGTGATCATCACATTCTTTTATGTCACATACATTAAACCAGAATTTGTACTCCATTGTGACATACTCTAACTCCTGCAGGCTGGCAGCTAAAGCAGCTGTGACATGCTGTCAGAGATGCAATTACTTTCTTCCAAAAACTGTAAATCCATCGATAGCTATTGCAGTTACATTACCTGTACTGCTGAGTGCCAGACATAATTGCAGTATTGTGAGCTGGGTAACCGGTGACCAAGGTATACATGGTTTTCAGTGCAATGCTTTCCCATTTTCTGCGAGCAATATTGTTGCGATGAATTGTAAGTGTATTCCTAGACCTATATGTTTGTTGGTTCCTGTTATCACTTCCTAACAATCTTGGTACAATAAAAGGAACATCTACAGTCAATTATTAGCTTTTTGTACATTGTCATCTTGTCCCACTGATGCCGCCGGTAAAGTGTTTTTGAAATTGGTATTTTTATGAATCTTTCATCTGTGTAATGTGTCAATAAGCTGGTCTCTGTATACCTTTCTGTAACCGTAAGTCACTGATGACCTACTTTACGATATTTTCGATAAGTGTGAAACGCCACTAATAAACATATTTTTCCCTATTAACATATGACGATATTTAAACCTTCATACATGATTTTAATGTACTGTAAAGCATATGTATGAAGTACGCCCTTAATTAACCATTTGTCACCGGTTACTGAGTACACAATATTAAAATTAAATAAATGTAATGTAACTGCACGTAGCTATCGACACCATTACAATATTTGGAAATAAGTGTATCTTGAACAACATCGCCACACCTGTTCCAGTTATCAGCCTACAGCACTTAGAGTAAATTACGATGAAGTACGACTTTTGGCTGTATTTTGTGGCATAATGAATGCGATGAGCACGTTATGCAACATATGAAGTAACGTTAATGGACTGTAAATCTGGTTACGTTAATTTGAGTTATGACAATACATTTTTTACACATGGCAGTCTATGCAGACATGTGACGCTCTTTCACGTTGGTTTATTTCATGTTCTTGATAATGGCTCACGGCCGAAATTAGCTAATGCCACTGTTTTAATAAAGCGCAACACAACCTGCATCGGACACTGTATTCTTTCAGTATACATATTTTTATTACAGCTGTTAGTGTTGAAGATTATTACAGTTTCGGTTTTAGATGAAAATTAGTGATTTAACTCAAATGTTAAACAAAATGTTCATCATTTCCACTACAAATCATGATCACGCTACAATCTGCTATACTAACATTCATTCGGTTTGTCGCCCTCCGTGTCCGAGTGGTCAGCATGCGTCACTGCCAAGCAGACGACGTGGGTCCAATCCCCGATACTACAACGATTTTTCGTGGTGGCAGCAGTGTAATTCTGTCTAGTAAGCCTTGTGATGCCATTTGAGGAGCTAAATGAATGAGAAAAGCTGCTTCAGACTCGGGGAAACGGTCAACGGCCGGGACAGCGGTGCACCGCCCCTGTCCCTCCGTACCGCCTTCCGAATTACTCCAATGACAGGACACGACTCAGCGGCTTGAATGCACAAAGTCCTATGTCAGGAACGGAGCTCGGAGCTAGTTAATATTACTTTATATAGTTACTAGCTCCCTAACATGGTACAGTTCGGGTGTTTATTTGCTGTTGTTGTTGTTTTTGTTGTGGTCCTCAGTCCAAAGACTGGTTTGTTGCAGCTCTCCGTGTTACTCTATCTGTACTAGCCTCTTGATCTCCGAGTAACTACTGCAACCTACATCCTTCTAAATCTGCTTACTGTATTCATTTCTTGGTCTCACTCTACGATTTTTGGCCCCTACGCTTCCCTCCAGTATTAACTGGTGATCGCTTGATGTCTCAGAACGTATCCCACCAACCGGTCTCTTCAACTAGACAGGTTGATCCACAAATTTCTCTTCTCCAAAATTGTATCCAATACCTCGTCATTAGTTCCGTGATCTACGCATGTAATCTTCAGCATTCTTCTGTTATACCAAATTTCCAAAGCTCTATTTGTAAGGTGTCAGGCAAATCCAACACCTTCCATGAAAACCCTGACATGATAAGCAAATCCAGCAGTTTGTCACATAGCTCCGAATAAATCGTGACATTATATTAACCAAAGTAATACGAGTAACGAGTGATCAAATGGAATACTACACACTAACACAAGAATGCCTAAATGCATGTCGTACCTTCCCACCGTGAGACCGACGTAGTTCTGAGGGGAGAAACGAGAACAGAAGCCGAGAGCAGAACCTAGTTAAGCTAGAAGGCCCTACGATAAGGGACGGAGTGGACGCCCACGTCGCCAGCTAACCACTGGGGCCACACAACCCAAGTTTTAGCGAGAGACTTTTTCGCGTCTCTGTTACGTCAAGGACCACCCCCCTGCCCATGTTAAAAGCTAGAGCCCTCCAGAAAAACAGTATAGATCTTACGATAACACAAAAGGGTCACGACCACCCGCAAGTTTTAGCGTGAGACGCTTTCGCGTCTCTGTTACATTAGGACCACCCCCCAGCCCATGTTAAAAGATAGAGCCCTCCAGAAGAACAGTATAGATCTTACGATAACGCTAAAAGGACCACACCAGCTGAAGGTTTTAGCCTAAGACTTTTTCGCATTACTGTTACGTTGCAAACTTTAAAAACATTGCCCCACCACGAGAAGTATAACGTTTCTCATTAGATAGACAGAATTTTTGTAGGCGGAGCTTAAGGTTAACATTGAGACCCTGATTGGTCAGATGAAAACACAGCAAGATAGTTTTTTTTAAACCAACTTCGGTAAATTGTAGTAAGGAGAAATTAGGAGAGAGTTGCTTTCGAGATGGCGAGGTGAGCGGAGCTGTGCTGCCCACTGCTTCCCTGACGCTGCCTAGACACCGACAAGGTAATGAACGCACGCGATGCCGCATTTTTGAGCGCATAAGGCTTCACTCAGAACTGCAGAAGTCTCATATGTTACACCCCCTTTTTGCGTAATACTAGTGTCGATCGTCAATTCAAGCTCATGGTGTTCACATTTTCCACTTGAAGTAAAAATCTGAAACGCGATGATTTTTCAGTTATATAGTTATTGAGAAGCCACATCAGCTACTGTAATTTACGACAATTAGATAAGTAATTAAAGACAATTGAGCATCATTGTAGACCATTTTGATAGTGAAACTTAATTTAAACCTAGATTATAAATGTGATATGGCATAGGTCATCCTTCGATCCATTGTAGAACTTGGAAACCCATTCACAGAATATTCGTTCACATTTTTGTTGAACGCTGTTGGTATTTACCATCCTGTATTAAAACATTTCCTTTTATCAATAGATCAATTTATAAAGGATGCCGTCCGCCGTAGTCTCGCGGTTCTAGGCGCGCAGTCCGGAACAGTGTTTGATAAATGTTATATGGATGTAACTGGTCCCTTAGACATAACCACGGAAGTGAACAGATATATTTTGATGTTTCAGGACGATTTAAGCAAGTTTACAGCAGCAGTTCCAAAAGATAGCAAGATGCGGACACAATAACCGAGAAGTTCATAGAAGAAGTTATTTTGAAGTTTGGTATTACTTCAGTATTATTGACAGATCAAGGGTCGAATTTTCTAAGTGAAGTAATCAAGAGAATATGCAAATTATTAAGGATAAAGAAGATACAAACTACCGCATTTCAATCGCAGACACATGGTGCATTGGAACGAAAGCACAGGACTCTAGTAGAGTATTTAACGCACATCATCAAGGAAGATCATAGTGATTGGAACAAGTGGATGTCGTATAGCTATTTAATATTTAATATGATATCACATAGAAGTACAGGGTATACCCCATTTGAATTAATGTTCGGAAGAGCAGTGAACCTACCAGGAATATTGTAAAAGGAAACAGCCACAATGGGATATGATTACGACGACTATGTGACAAATTCTAAGCTAGGATGCAAGAAACGCATTGAGTGGCGAGAGAAAAAATAAGAGGCCAAATAAATAAGAAAAATGCATTATGACAAAACAGAGCATCAGAGAGCTTTTTAAATAGGCGAAAGAGTTCTACTGCATGATGGAACAATACGACGTGGGAGATTAAGAAAGTTAGATTCTCATTTCAGAGGCCCATATACTGAAAGTGTAACTGCCCAATGTAATCGTAAAGACGAAAAGGTGAGAGGAATTGAAAGTCCATACAAATGGATGAAAACCATATTACTAAACAAGCTTGAAGGGTAACAAAAATATTTCTATTACTGGCCCATCAGGATGGCTTCAATCCTAAAGACGTGCATTCTAATTATCATCAATGGATGGTTGATTTACTGTTGCCACGGGCAAAGAAATTTGGATGGAGTTGTTAAGATTAATCAGATAAGAGCGTCACCGGGAATATATTACCTAATCAAGGCGAGGATGAGGTTACGAGTACAACATGGAAGTTGGTAACATATGTAAATTTGAAAACGTTACATGACAAATTTCACGCTGTAAAAGGAGTAGGATTAAAAATGAAACAACAGTGCAAAGAGAGATTGGGACAGTTAAACATTAGTCAAGTAGAGTGTAATATGATGGCTAACGGGTTTACACACCATATAGAGCAATTGAAAGAAACCAAGTCGTACATGAATCAGTTAAGCATACCAGTGAGAAGGCAAAATGCAGGGGCTCTAAATTGTGTAGGGGAAATAAGTAAAAATCTTTTTCGAACCTTAGACGAGGCAGATACTGAAAATTATAAAAAGCACATCGATAATATGGAATCAATATGTGAACAATTCTTAAGATTATCTAAAGAGCAAGTAGAAGCAGTCAGAGTCACATTGTCAGGCTTGAATAAAACAGTAGATACAATCGCAACGAAAGAGAAATTGCTCAAAAGCGGAATGAATAATTTAGAAAATTGCATTAAATATTCTTTGAGGACAACAGTTTATGGCCTCAAGAAAATGGCTGCATTCATGGCACTCAATGAACAACTCTTACAATTATAAATGGTAAGAACAGAAATATGTAGGGAATATGAAGGATTACTAAGTGCAATAATTAATGAGCAAAAGCGTATTCTTGCACCTCATATTGTTAATCCAGTACAGATTGTCATGTATCCGAGAGAAATCCAAGACGACTTAAGAGAAGTCATATTCCCGATCCTCTTAATGGAAGAATATGGATATATAGTCTTGAAAACTATGGATCTCTGTGCATTCGTAACTAATGAAATATTGGGATATGTTATTAGTACACGACTTATTGAAAACAAAGATTTTAATCTGTAGAAAATGTTACCAGTGCCAATTAAAATTTACTTCAGGTGCACATCAATATGCCTATATACAACCAAAAAAGGAATTTTTACTAGCAGATAGCTCTAAGAAACTATATACAAAGTTATCACGGGATGAACTAAATTGTAAAGATGTAGATGAACAAAGAAAGATATATTTGCAAATGTTTGGATTAATTTCCATGAACAATCAAGAAGATCGTGAGGTAAAATTGTTACAAGACTGTCATATGCTAACTAATTGTGCCTAGAAACTGATTTCACTAGAAAGTAGTTTATGGACTAGTTTTATTAATGAATGGTTATATGTAATCGTTAAGGAGGAATCCATGGCAGTTCTGTGTAGCCCATATCCGGCAAAAGATATTAAATTAACGTGAATAGGTATATTAACGTTTAAGAAGAACTCTAAAAGTTATGGATCACATTTGTGTATTCAAGCAGACAAAGTAATACAGACAAACTATACTAGAAGCAACGTAAGCCCCTGTGCGAATATGAATCTAGATTGTTGTATGGAAATGAAAACAAAACTTAATAAATCAAAAATACAGTTTGACTTACTACCAAAACTCATCACTTCCAAATTTAGATGATTTAAGAGTATCAAGCAAGAAATTGGAAGATACTGATAAATTCATAGATGAAGAACAACTGGAACTAGAACAAGAAAAGAAACTACACAATTATTCCATTGTTACTTACGTAAGCATATGTTTAATCGGAGGTGTTATAACATTTGTATGCTGTGCAAAATGTAAATGTGGCAAGTATTTATACACTAAGTTTTATGAGGATTCAAAAGATGAAAATTGCTGTCGATCTCCTTATATAAAGACGACAGTCGTTCAAGCTCCTGAAGTAAATAGAATTCATTTAGGATCAGCCAAAAGAGGAGAAAATGTGGGAATATATGAAAGAAACCTCAGAAACACAGATGACCGAGTTATATTTACCAGCTGACATATGATGCTTTCTTTCAGGTATAAAATAAGAACTATGTAAAAGTGAAATGTGAAACCCTTGTTGTTGTTGTTGTGGCCTTCAGTCCTGAGAATGGCTTGATGAAGCTCTCCATGCTATTCTATCCTGTGTAATCTTCTTCATCTCCCAGTACCTACTGCAGCCTACATCCTTCTGAATTTGCTAAGTGTATTCATCTCTTGGTTTCCCTCTATGATTTTTACCCTCCACGCTGCCCTCCAATGCTATATTTGTTATCCCTCGATGCCTCAGAACATGTCCTACCAGCCGGTGCCTTCTTCTTGTCAAGTTGTGCCACAAACTCCTCCTCAATTCAATTCAATAAATCCTCATTAGTTATGTGATGTACCCATGTAACCTTCAGAATTTTTCTGTAGCACCACTTTTCGAAGGCTTCTATTCTCTTCTGTCTAAACTATTTATCGTCCACGTTTCACTTCCATACATGGCTACACTCCATACAAATACTTTCAGAAACGACTTCCTAACACTTAAATCTATACTCGATGATAACAAACTTCTCTCTACTTCAACCATCATCAGTTATTTTGTTCTCTAAATAGCAAACTTTCTTTACTACTTTAAGTGTCTCATTTCCTAATCTAATTCCCTCAGCATCACCCGACTTAATTCGACTACATTCCATTATCCTCGTTTTGCTTTTGTTGACGTTCATCTTATACCTTCCTTTCAAGATACTGTCCATTCCGTTCAGCTGCTCTTCCAAGTGCTTTGCTGTGTCTGACAGAATTACAATCTCATCGGCGAACCTCAAAGTTTTTATTTCTTCTCCATGTATTTCAAGACCTACTCGGAACTTTTCTTTTGTTTCCTTTTTTGGTTGCTCAATATACACTTTGAATAAATCGGGGATAGTCTACAACCCTGTCTCAATCCCTTCCCAATTACTGGTTCTCTTTCATATCCCTCGGCTCTTATACCGGCCATCTGCTTTCTGTACAAATTGTAAATAGCCTTTCGCTCCCTGTGTTTTACCCCTGCGACCTCCAGAAATTGAAAGAGATTATTCCAATCAACATTGCCAAAAGCTTTCTCTGAGTCTACAAATGCTAGAAACGTAGGTTTACCTTTCCTTAATCTTTCTTCTAAGATAAGTTCTAGGGTCAGTATTGGCTCGCGTGTTCAACATTTCTACGGAATCCAAACTGATTTTCCCCGAGGTCGGCGTCTACCAGTTTTTTAATTCGTCTGTAAATAATTCGCGTTAGTATTTTGTAGCTGTGACTTTTTAAACTGATACTTCGGTAATTTTCACATCTGCCAACACCTGCTTTCTTTGGGATTGGATTTATTATATTCTTCTTGAAGTATGAGGATGATCCGCCTGTCTCATACATCTTGCTCACCAGATGGTAGAGTTTTGTCAGGACTGGCTCTCCCAAGGATGTCGGTAGTTCTAATGGAATGTTGTCTACTCCGGGGCCTTGGTGAAACCCTTTGTTAAACTAAATGTGCAATTGTCTAATATAACGATTTCCAGTGTATAAATGTAGCACGTTTGTAATTATATATCAAATTTTCTTGCAAATGAATACATGTTTAAATGTATTAAAGCAATCTTAATAGTGCATATTAATGTAATTTTGGAGGGAGCTGTCCAGTCCTAAGAAAAAATTTAATAAGCAATACTTGTCCGAGTAAACGTATGGAAACTGCCCCAAGAGGCAGAAGGCCTTGACGCTAAAGGAAATTTTCCAGTATATCTAACGGGTAACATCGAGTGGAAACCTACAAGAGAACTCGAACATTAAAGTGTTTTCGTGTCGAAGGAGTCAGCTGATGCAAATATCCCGAATGACTACTATAGTAGGTCAGCCTCGACTTAGAACCATGTACAAGCAAGAGACTCTGAAAGAGGATTCAGAGGGAGAGCAGTAGTGGCCGCTATGAGGAGCCAACGTGTAGTTACGCCAGGAAGCAGCAGCCGTAGCAGAGGAATGCTGAAGTAATATTCTCAGCGAGAAGGCGGTGATCAGATCTGGTGACACGCACATCAGCTGCAAGATAGGTAATCGCTATCTATTCTGGGGAATATCTTTGAAAATAGACGACCTGTCTTTGTCTCAAGGAATAGATAGCATATGTAGTTTCGTAATTATCAAGAACAATTTAGGGACTGGTAATAGCCTCTTGTAAACTTAGGCGAGTGGCCTGTTGATAAGAATAAACTGAGTGTGACATTTATTAAAGAAGAGGTTAGTAACTGGCACCGCTTTTATAAGTTATCAGAGAGATAATAAATGAAATACTTAAATAAATACTGAACTCTTCAGCATACTTACCCTGCCATTAATCCTGAAAGACTACCACTGCAACCAGTAACCGCCCAGTTCCACCTCGGAGAGCTTTTCCCCTCTCATCTCCGACAGCAAAAGTGGACACCTGAATAACCCTCAGATTGACGTCAACGTTCCTATTGCTCTAGAAAACTGTGTTAGGAGACGACACAACAACAAGAAATTTTGTCTCAGTCATCCTGTAATCTCCTACAGTCACTCATCTTCGACACCTTACCATACACCATAGCATCATCAGCAAACCACCACAGATTGCTGCCCACACTGTCTGCCGAATCTTTTATGTATATATGGAGTAACAAGTATCCTATCACACAATCATGGGGCACTCCTGGTGATACCCACGTCTCTGATGAATTCCTCAATTTTAACTGACTGTGGAAGTGCGTTATAAGTAAAGAAATAATGAACTCAAACTTCGTGAATGATGCGGCTTTTTTGCAACCTTTTTAGTGTCTATGACCTCATACCTATTGCACTATATGTCGTACAAAAATATATTTGTGTAGGTACAATAAGCGGCATATGCGGATACCGTATGCGAATTACGTTGCTAACCGAATTAAAAGCGCAAAAGTAATGAACTTAAACGTGATCAAGAATGAACCAGGTTTCACACATCTCAGTGCTTATGACGCCATACGTCCAGAACTATGTGCTGTACCATGACACAATTTTGTAGGTGGATTAAGTGACATATGTGGATATTATTGGAAAAATATATTGCGAGAAGGGTTAATAGCACAAAAGTCAACCATTTAAACGTCATGCATGATGGAGCAGTTACCGTCTTATTGTCTATGTCTTATATCCTGAACTGTAGTAGATAGTTGGTACTTAGCCCCATAGTGATTGTTGTCTGACACCAAGAGATATGTGTAACAAGTTTGGTTGAAATCGGTCCAGTAATTTAGGAGGTGACATGCATGGAGCATACACACACACACACATACACACAAACACACACACACACACACACACACACACACACACACATATATATATATATATATATATATATATATATATATATATATATATATATATATATATATATATATATATATATATTGTATGGATATTTATAGTCTCCACCGTGTTTGCAGGTGTCAGTAGGCTACAAAGACATACCTCGTAAGTGGCTGAACGTGTCAGTTCAGCATAGTAATGATGCCACAGCCAGAAACATTGACCTAATGGCGCTGAAAACCAGGGATGAAACTAGATATTGTTTCAGAAAAAATAACTAACGTAATATGGGCAGTAATACTTGCTTCGTAGGCAAGCAATGCATGCAATTGAACGGACTCCGTTACACGTGGATGCAACGGAATGCTCTAAATGTCACTTGAACCTCCAGAAAAAATAAAAGAAAGTCAATCGAAGTCGGAAATTTTATATCTCTGTTTACCGAGGAAATATTTCTGGCTAATGGTTTCACGAATTTCATTTCTATGAATGTGGAAAAAAATTACATACCTTAAACTGGATATATATCTTGACAAATATTGTAGGGACTAATGTTTTTCACCGTATATAAACGCTCGTTAATTCTTTTGCGAAGTAATACCGATGTTTCATTCTTATTTTCCTCCCGACGCCTTATACTGAAATGTATTAATTTCACGGCTCATGTAACGTAACAAATCCTCTTTTCAGGGATATTTGCCCAAAGTCAAGCTGTGTCAACATGCGGAGAGATGTCGCTTTGTGATGTGAGGTACCGTATACGAGTTCTGTTTAGAATGACAGCAGCTGGAAAGCTGAGACCTTTGCCCTAAGGAGTCGTCGCGTATTCTTTTCTCAATATTTGTTCGGTGAAATGACCGACTTCCTCCATATCAAAACATCTCTCTGCTGAGTAAACTTTATTTTATTCTCCGTTGTTGCTGGTGCTGTCTCGTGTGCTCGTTTTCCATGAGCAAGTGTCATGGGATGAACACTGTTATAAACGAAAAAAAAAATGAACGAAAGAATACAGCTTCAACGATAGGATTTTATGTCCGCCTTTGTTATAAACAAGAACAACAAAACTTAAGTGCACTTTCTGGAAGTGTTTGGCAGAATACTGTATCCCCCACGTTAAACAAACTTTTAATTACGTCCTATATAAAGTAGCACAAATTTAGAATACATTACGAACTAACAAATGTTTGTTCTTAATTAGAAAGGATTTCGAGTCCTCGAGAATAAAAATACATAAATTAACAGTTCCACAATTTTTATCTAGTTTCTGTTACAAGTGCAGCTTTGCTGTTACTCTCGTTTCTGGGGTTATTTTCATTAGTATGGGGAAGTTGTGAAATAAATGAACTTTCGTAACGCGTTTCTTCCGCTTTAGTTTACAAACGGAAACAAACTACCACACAGCATTCTGCCACAGTTTTAATACAACTCTACCCAGCGTTACCAATATAAAAACTATCTCAGGAACCTGAGGCACACGACTTACCTCTCTCTGTAATTGGTACACGCTGTCCACATTGTTAGTCGGTTTCTTTAGTTGAGGCTCTCGACTTCTCTGTCAAGTGACCACACGACCTAATCAAAAGTGTCTGGACACTTATAAGTGGACATTAATATGAAGTGTGTCCACCCTCAATCTTTATGAGTTCTCGAATACCATTGGGAACATTTTCAAAGATATGTGTGAGAAAGGCAGCTCTTTCTTTGTCAAGAGCCGAAAACAGAAGGATCAATGTTGAGAGATGAAGCCTGGAGCAGAGACGACCTTCTAATTCACCCCAGTTGTAATCCGTTGATTTCAGGCCTGGAATCTAGGACACTCAGTCTAATGAAGGATCGATATTGCCTTTGAACAACACGTGCTGATACGTGACAGCAGGCATTGTCATGTTGATTTATCCAGTCATCGTCTCCGAAATGTTCGTCCACTGTATGCAGTACACAATGTATTCATATCGTTTCAAATTCGTAGATCGCTTAGTCAAAGAAAGATACCTAACGACCGGGAAAAAGGCAGGTCATCCCCGTTTTTAAGAAAAGCCATAAGGCAGACCCACAAAATTGTAGATCTATATAGTTGACGTCAATATGTTGTAGAATTATGGAACATGTATTATGCCCAAGAATTATGATGTTCGTGGAAAATGAACATCTCCTCTATAAAAACAAACGTAGATTTCGCAAACAGAGATCCTGCCAAACTCAGCTCGCTGTGTTCCTCCACGAGATCCACAGCACAGTGGACAACGGCGCTCGTGTTTATGCCGTGTTCCTGGATTTCAGTAAGAAGTTTTATACCGTCTCGCATTGCTGTTTAATGAAAAAAAGTACGAGCTTACGGAGTATCGGAGAAGATCTGCGATTGGATTCAAGACTTGTTGGCAGATAGGATTCAACACGTCACTCTTAACGGAACTATATGAACAGATGTAAAGGTAATATCCGGAGTACCACAGGGAAGCGTGATAGGACCATTGATGTTCACAACATATATAAATGAACTAGTAGAAAGGGTCGGAAGCTCTTTAAGGCTATTCGCAAATGATGCAGTTGTTTACACCAAAGTTGCAACGACAGAAGGTAGTAAAATTTGCACAAGAACCTGCAGAGAATTGGTGAGTGGTGCAGACTCTGGCAGTTGACCCAGAACGTAAATAAATTTAACATATTGCGCATATATAGGAAACGAAATCCACTACTGTGCAGTTACACTATTGATGGCAAACGCCTGAAGACAGCGTTTGCCCTAAAATATCTTGGTGTAACTATCCAGAGCGACCTTAAGTGGAATGACGATATAAAACAGATAGTGGGAAAAACAGACACCAGACTCAGATTCATTGGAAGAATTTTAAGGAAATGTAATTCATCCACGAAAGAAGTGGCTTATGAGGAACTGGTTCGCCCAATATTTGAGTATTGTTCATTTATGTGGGATTCTTGTCAGGTAGGACTGATACAGGAGACAGAATAGGTCCACCGCAGAGCGGCATCTTTCGTCACAGAATCGCTTAGCCGACGAGACAGCGTTACAGAGATGCTAAACAAACGCCACTAGCAGATTGCAAGACAGCCGTCGTGCATCGCGTAGTGATTTACTACTGTACTACTGAAATTTCGGGACAGCACATTTTAGGAGGAGTCGGTCAACATATTACAACACCCCCCCCCCCCACACACACACACACACATACATACTTCTCGCTTATTGACCACGAAGAGAAAATTCGAGAAATTAGAGCCAATAAAGAGGCTTACTGACAATCATTCTTCCCACGCGCAATTTGCGAGTGGAAAGAGGGTTGGATGGATCAGATAGTGGTACCGAAAGTACCCTCTGCCACACACCATTAGGGGGCTTGCGGAGTATGATATAGATGTAGATGTTGTTGGTGGCGGTACACAAGACAGCCGGTAACGTTATCCAGCCATTCTCCAAACCCAAAGCCTACCATCGGATTGAAATGAAGAATAGCGTGATTCGTGAATCCAAATCGATCGTTTCTAGTCATCCACTATCCAGTGGCATCACTTTTTACACCATCCCAGGGTTAGTACTGATTACAACAGCGATATTTGAAACCTGGGGTTTCGGAAGGCCTCCGCGAGGGATTCTGGAAATAGTATCAACCTAAAGAATAAAGCACATTAAGCCTTGCCAAACATTGAGATAAACAAGTTTTAGACATAGCACGTTAATGCTGGTTTTGTAAGAGCTATTTTCCCTATGTGCATAACAGCCGAAAGTTAGGCAGCAAGCAGAATAATGCAGCTACAATAACGCCACGATCAAAAACAAGAAACAAAAAAAAAATTTGTTTGCATGAGTAGGTGTAACGAAATTCGATATTCGTCACTTCACATGCATGCAGCGGCCGTCCTGATGCTTTCTCTCCCCCTCCCTTCCTTCCTCCCACCCTCTCTCACTCTCTCTCTATCTCTCTCTACAGCTACATCTACATGGATACTCTGCAAATCAAATGTAAGTGCCTGCAGAGGGTTCATCCAACGACCTTCACAGTTCTCTATTATTCCAATCTCGTATAGCGCACGGGAAGAACGAACACATATCTTTCTATACGAGCTTCGATTTCCCTTAGTAGTTCTGTTACATTTTCTAAGTGTCCTTCCAATGAAACACAGTCTTTGGTTAGCCTTCCCCACAACATTTTCTATGTGTTACTTTAAATTTAAGTTGGTTTAATAGTAATTACCAGGTATTTAGTTGCATTTACGGCTTTTAGATTAGACTGATTTATCGTGTAACCGAAGTTTAACGCGTTCTTTTTAGCACTCATGTTGATGACCTCACACTTTTCGTTATTTAGGATCAACTGCCACTTTTCGCACTATTTAGATATTTATTCTAAATCATTTTGCAGTTTGTTTTGATCTTCTGATGACTTTATTAGTCGGTAAACGGCAGCGTCATCTGCAAACAAGCGATGACGGCTGCTCAGATTGTCTCCCAAATAGTTTATATAGATAAGAAACAGCAAAGGACATATAACACTACCTTGAAGAAAGCCAAGAATCAATTCTGTTTTACTCAATGACTTTCCGTCAGTTACAACGAACTGCTACCTCTCTAACAGGAAATAGCAAATCCAGTCACATAACTGAGACGATATTCGAAAAGGACGCAATTTCACTACGAGCCTCTTGTGTGATACAGTGTCAAAAGCCTTCCAGAAATCCAGAAATACGGAATCGATCGGAAATCCCTTGTCAATAGCACTCAGCACTTCATGCTATTAAATAGCTAGTTGTGTTTCACAGGAACGATGTTTTCTTTACCCATGTTGACTGTGGGTCAATAGACCGTTTTCTTCGACGTTATTCATTACGTTCAAACACAATGTTGTTGTTGTCTTCAGTCCTGAGACTGGTTTGATGCAGCTCTCCATGCTACTCTATCCTGTGCAAGCTGCTTCATCTCCCAGTACCTACTACAACCTACATCCTTCTGAATCTGCTTAGTGTACTCATCGCTCGGTCTCCCTCTACGATTTTTACCCTCCACACTGTCCTCCAATGCTAAATTTGTGATCCCTTGATGCCTCAAAACATGTCCTACCAACAGATCCCTTCTTCTAGTCAAGTTGTGCCACAAACTTCTCTTCTCCCCAATCCTATTCAATACCTCATCATTAGTTACGTGCTCTATCCACCTTATCTTCAGTATTCTTCTGTAGCACCACATTTCGAAAGCTTCTATTCTCTTCTTGTCCAAAATAGTTATCGTCCATGTTTCACTTCCATACATGGCTACACTCCAAACAAATATTTTCAGAAATGACTTCCTGACACTTAAATCTATATTCGATGTTAACAAATTTCTCTTCTTCAGAAACGCTTTCCTTGCCATTGCCAGTCTACATTTTATATCCTCTCTGCTTCGACCATCATCAGTTATTTTACTTCCTAAATAGCAAAACTCCTTTACTACTTTAAGTGTCTCATTTCCTAATCTAATTCCCTCAGCATTACCCGATTTAATTTGACTACATTCCATTATCCTCGTTTTGCTTTTGTTGATGCTCATCTTATATCCTCCTTTCAAGACACTGTCCATTCCGTTCAACTGCTCTTCCAAGTCCTTTGCCGTCTCTGACAGAATTACAATGTCATCGGCGAACCTCAAAGTTTTTACTTCGTCTCCATGAATTTTAATACCTACTCCAAATTTTTCTTTTGTTTCCTTTACTGCTTGCTCAATATACAGATTGAATAACATCGGGGAGAGGCTACAACCCTGTCTCACTCCTTTCCCAACCACTGCTTCCCTTTCATGCCCCTCGACTCTTATGACTGCCATCTGGTTTCTGTACAAATTGTAAATAGCCTTTCGCTCCCTGTATTTTACCCCTACCACCTTTAGAATTTGAAAAAGAGTATTCCAGTCAACATTGTCAAAAGCTTTCTCTAAGTCTACAAATGCTAGAAACGTAGGTTTGCCTTTTCTTAATCTTTCTTCTAAGATAAGTCGTAAGGTCAGTATTGCCTTACGTGTTCCAACATTTCTACGGAATCCAAACTGATCCTCCCCGAGGTCCGTATTTACCAGTTTTTCCATTCGTCTGTAAAGAATTCGTGTTAGTATTTTGCAGCTGTGACTTATTAAACTGATAGTTCGGTAATTTTCACATCTGTCAGCACCTGCTTTCTTTGGGATTGGAATTATTATATTCTTCTTGAAGTCTGAGGGTATTTCGCCTGTCTCATACATCTTGCTCACCAGCTGGTAGAGTTTTGTCATGACTGGCTCTCCCAAGGCCGTCAGTAGTTCTAATGGAATGTTGTCTACTCCGGGGGCCTTGTTTCGACTCAGGTCTTTCAGTGCTCTGTCAAACTCTTCACGCAGTATGGTATCTCCCATTTCGTCTTCATCTACATCCTCTTCCATTTCCATAATATTGTCCTCAAGTACATCACCCTTGTATAAACCTTCTATATACTCCTTCCACCTTTCTGCCTTCCCTTCTTTGCTTAGAACTGGGTTGCCATCTGAGCTCTTGATATTCATACACGTGGTTCTCTTCTCTCCAAAGGTCTCTTTAATTATCCTGTAGGCAGTATCTATCTTACCCCTAGTGAGATAAGCTTCTACATCCTTACATTTGTCCTCTAGCCATCCCTGTTTAGCCATTTTGCACTTCCTGTCGATCTCATTTTTGAGACGTTTGTATTCCTTTTTGCCTGCTTCATTTACTGCATTTTTATATTTTCTCCTTTCATCAATTAAATTCAATATTTCTTCTGTTACCCAAGGATTTCTAGCAGCCCTCGTCTTTTTACCTACTTTATCCTCTGCTGCCTTGACTACTTCATCCCTCAGAGCTACCCATTCTTCTTCTACTGTATTTCTTTCCCCTATTCCTGTCAATTGTTCCCTTATGCTCTCCCTGAAACTCTGTACAACCTCTGGTTCTTTCAGTTTATCCAGGTCCCATCTCCTTAATTTCCCACATTTTTGCAGTTTCTTCAGTTTTAATCTACAGGTCATAACCAATAGATTGTGGTCAGAGTCCACATCTGCCCCTGGAAATGTCTTACAATTTAAAACCTGGTTCCTAAATCTCTGTCTTACCATTATATAATCTATCTGATACGTTTTAGTATCTCCAGGGTTCTTCCACGTATACAACCTTCTTTCATGATTCTTAAACCAAGTGTTACCTATGATTAAGTTGTGCTCTGTACAAAATTCTACTAGGCGGCTTCCTCTTTCATTTCTTAGCCCCAATCCATATTCCCCTACTATGTTCCCTTCTCTCCCTTTTCCTACACTCGAATTCCAGTCACCCATTACTATTAAATTTTCGTCTCCCTTCACTATCTGAATAATTTCTTTTAGTTCATCGTACATTTCTTCAATTTCTTCGTCATCTGCAGAGCTAGTTGGCATATAAACTTGTACTACTGTAGTAGGTGTGGGCTTCGTATCTATCTTGGCCAACACAATATATGTTCTAAAATCCTGGTGCATATCGACATTCACGATATAGGCCTGTAATTTATTGGATTACTCCTACTACCTTTCTTGAATATTGGTGTGACCTGTGCACCTTTCCAGGCTTTGAGTACGGATCTTACGTCGTGTGAACGGTTGTATATGATTGTTAAGTATGGAGATAATGCATCAGCATACTCTGAAAGGAACCTAATTGGTGTACAGTTTGGACCAGAAGATTTGGTTTATTAAGTGATATAAGTTGCGTCACTACTCCGATGATATTTACTTCTACGTTAGTCATGTTGGCAGCTGTTCTCGATTCGAATTCTGGAATATTTACTTCGCCTTCTTTTGTGAAGGCATTTCGGGAGGCTGTATTTAGTAACTCTGCTTTGACAGTACTGTCTTCGATAGTATATCCATTGCTATCGCCCAGAGAAGGCATTGACTGTTTCTTGCCTCTAACATACTTCGCATACGACCAGACTCTCTATGGATTTTCTGTCAGGTTTCGAGACAAAGATTTGTTGTGGAAACTTTTATAGACATCTCGCATTGAAGACGGCGCTAAATTTGGAGCATCTGGAAAAGAGCGTCAATCTTGAGAATTTTGCGTCTATTTAAATTTGGCATGTTTGTTTCGTTGTTTCTGCAACAGTGTTATAACGCGTTTTGTGTACCAAGGAGGATCAGCTCCGTCGTTTCTAAATGTATTTGGTATAAATCTCTCAATTGCTGCCGATACTATTTCTTTGAACTTAACCCACATCTGGTCTACACTTGAATTATTAATTTCGAATGAGTGGAGGTTGTCTCTCAGCAAGGCGTCAAGTAAATTTTTATCTGCTTTTTTGAGTAGGTATATTTTTCGCTTATTTTTCCAGGACTTGGGGATTACTGTATTCAGTAATGCTACGACAGCCCTGTGTTCACTAATTCCTGAATCGGTTTTGATGCTCGTTATTAACTCAGGATTGTTTGTTGCAAAGGGGTCAGGTGTGTTTTCAGAACCGTTTACTATTAGCGTGGGCTCATGAACTAATTGCTCGAGATAATTCTTAGAGAATGCGTTTAGCACAATTTCGGATGAAATTTTATACGTACCTCCGGAATTAAACATGTATTTTCGCCTACATATCGAGGGTAAATTAAACGTCACCACCAACTACTATCGTATAATTCAGGTACGTGTTTGAAATCAAACTCAAGTTTTCTTTGAACCTTTAAGCAACTGTGTCATCTGAATTGGGAGGTCGGTAAAAGGATCCAATTATTATTTTATTTCTGTTGCCAACAATGACCTCTGCCCATACTAACTCACAGAAAGTGTCTACTTCAATTTCCCGACAAGTTAAACTACTTATGACAGCAGCAAACACACCTCCGCCGACGGTGTTTAGCTAGTCATTTCGGAACACCGCTAGGTTCTTCTCAAAAATTTCGGCTGTACTTATATCCGGCTTTAGCCAGCTTTCCGTGCCTATAACGATTTCAGCATCAGTGCTTTCTACTAGCGCTTGGAGCTCTGGTACTTTCCCAACACCGCTACGACAATCTGCACCTGTTATTCCAATGGTTCCTGTAGTTACGTTCCTCCTGTGTTCAGCCTGCACCCTTTGTAACTGATGCCCTTCTTGTGTTGCCCCCCCCCCCTCCCTCCCCTCTCCCCCCCCCCCCCGCCCCCCGCCTCTCTCTACCTCTGTCTCGCTGTGTGCTGTCTAAGCTACCTCCACCGAGAGGATTCCTCTACACTCTCCCATCTCTCTCTCATTTAAAATCGCCTCAGACCGTCTCGAAGTATTCCATCGGTTAGATATCTAAGCTTCAGTGACTAGTGCTGCATTGCTCGGTGCAATAATTCCATAGCAAACGTACAAGTTTATCAGGAGTACAAAGTTATCAGGAGTGAGATAAGGCAACGAGGATGTTGACTTTTACCGAGCCAAAATAGGTCACTAACAAATTCGCGAAATTACTCGTACTCCACGCTTTTATTATAATTCATATAAGAAAATATCTGTCAAAGGTTCTATCCTGCGGGTGATTGTAATACGTGCGCTGATGTCACAAAAATGACAGAATATGCATTATTAATGTCTACTGTCATTGTATGATAACGGAGAAGCCTTATAAATGTGCATCTATTCCCCAAATGTCGAAAGCATGCTTGCAGCCTGCTTTTGCATGGAAATCTGTGCCATAGTTAAAAGGTTTATTGAGCTATTGGACATAATCTACAGAATGAAAGTCTCATCAATAACTCTCCTTCATTATTGTCGTCTGCTGCCTTCATCTATGAGTACCACGTATGTTTCCTAGTATCATAAGTCCATTCTACATTCGGACTAAGTTTGGACTTCTTCCCACCTCTTGAAATCGAGCAAAGAATTTCCTTCATCCATCTAGCAATACTTCACCTGGCTTCGTATCCATTCAAACCCCATTTTGTTCCTACAAATTCATAAATACTTGTATGTCAATCTTTTTCCTGATACATTTGACTGCTTCACAGCTACTCCTAGCAATTCTCAACATACATCTATCGATTACTCGCTTAGCAATTTTCAGATTTTTAATGTTTCTACATTAAAAGTTTATGTGTCACTGGTATTTAACATAGCTGACAATACGTCGTTAGCTTATTTTTAAATATTCTGATTATTTTCACTTCTTTTACTGCCTCCTATCGTTGGATTCATCTGCCCTAAATACGAAACACTCATCAACTAATTCTGTTGTTGGTTGTTAATTTACACAATTTTCTTTCCCACGTGTTGCTTCTAAATTATATTTATAACTGATCTTGAGATGCAATATCAAACCTGGTCTACTCAATGTTCTCATTCGCTGTTGGAGTTAGTCTACCCTCGGCTATAGGAGAGCTAAGCCATTAGAAAACACGAATCCCTTCTTCCATTTCCTACTTTAAAGAATTGGAAAGCCATCTTGCCCTACTGAGGCTAGTGCTGCTCATTTGGAATCTGCTTGTCTGACTATAATTCAAGCCTGGTGAAGTGCCTCAGTAGACGGTATTCAAGGGTAATGGTTCACTTCACTGCACAGCCATTTGTATTTTGATTCTCCATGGTTTCTCTGAATTTGTTTAGGCAAATGCCGCGATCTCTCTTTCCAGAGCGGCACCGACGATTTCTCTCCCTCTTCTTCCACAAACCTGAAACGCTGTTGTCGTCGTCGCCCCATAGGGCCGTTAAAATTCTAACCATCCCTTGTTTTTCTTTCAATAAGAAATTTCCGACAGCCCTGATCGAAATTAGTGGTAGCTGTAAAATTGGCAATACGAATTTTTCCGTACACTGTCACAAACTGAATCAGTGCCATATTACTGAAGGCTTTTAGCACAAATTTGGTTGAAATTGAGATAATTAATTTTATTTTTTCAAAATATTCTCTTATGAATCCCAGAAACAACTATAATTCATAAAAATTGATCCCTACAAAAGTTATTATTACAAGATGGAAATGATCCATTACGCTGTATCCATGATGCCCTGTGTCCGTTTTCTTGATTAAAATCTGCTGTTTTTAATTAGTAGAAGAAGTACATCATCCATCTATTTTTTGTATAGCTTTATTTAGGCGGACAAGCATTTCAAGCTTCCACACTTCTTCTACTGGCCACATTTAACCACATTATATGGCATCAAGTTTGGTCAGTATTTTAGTCAGTATGATATATCTTAAAGATAGAAACGCTACCGCTTAAAATTAGATACTGCTTGTAGCTGTAGAAGGTGCGAGTCCATAGTTTCGATAGCTGTAAATTTACAAATAAAATATTGCACAAATTTATTCCAAAAGACAACACAAAATTCTTTGCAGTTTTATAATGTCTTATGGCATACCGCTAATTAAATGAGCTGGATTTTTTTCAGTGGCCTAAGTCAACAATGTGATGGAATACAAAATCTGTTCAAAAATATGAAATACCACAGAACACATTTGCTGTTTGCAGAAGAATAATACGTTTTAGTAATGATTGCACCTGCAGTGAAACGTTATGCAAGGCATGATTGTGTAAGATGGCAAGAACTATGCCCCTTACATGAAGTCATAAAAGATCACCTAACTCACGTTGAGTGAGCAAAGCTACGGTGGAGCCGTCAACAGAGGTCAAAATATGCGTATTCGTGACTATAGCAACTTCACGCTGAATTCACGGTCTGCAGAGCCTGAAGTAAATCAGGTAAAGAGCGACACAATGACATATGATGGGAACGTAGGACTGAGGAATTTGAAATACTCTCCTGGGAGTCAGAATTCCGGAGAAACTGGTGTTTGTGCAGACGCTAACCTTGATGCATGGCCTGCGAGGAGCTAAATCGAAGAAGTTGAGAGGAAGGAAAATTTTGTGGCAATTTGTTCACTTCCCAGAGCAGGCATTGGTCGGTGTTGGAAAGCGATGCATAATTAACACGACTTGCGCTGCAATTGGCATAAGTGGTTTTGCTGGAGGGGAAACCGAGGCGAAGAGTGGACTGGGAGAAGTCCCCATAGTGGCCTTACATTCCTAGCTTGCCTAGAGTGCGGACGTGGCGTTCTTCACTCAGCTTGCCTGAGAAAGAGTGAGCATCTCTGCAGTTTAGGACTTAGCAAATGGAACTATTGAGCTTGGAGATAGAAAGTTTTGGTTAAGCTATGTTCTGAGCAAGATAGCTAGGAGTGAATAGACGAGTGCAGCCCTGCAACACCACGAGGTCGGTCGACGTCTACACAACGACGCCCCTTTGCGACGCTGTATTCGGTGATACTGCGCCCACTCCAGCCACTGATTAATTTGTTGGATCACGTCGGCAAAGTTTCCACGAGGGTTTCATGGGCCGTGTATTGTAGAATTCTTCTCGCACTTCACATTACGCCTGGGTCAGTCGATAGGAATTACTTTTGAGTTATCCCGCTTTACTCCACGCAAACGCAATTTATTACTACTGCCTGACAGGAGAGTCTTGTAATGTGATGATTGAAGGTCGGGAGTTAAAATAAATTTGTGCAAGTCGACTGTTTCCAATCAAGTATTTGAAATCCCAAGTCACTTTCTTAATTAATTATATGTTCAACATTTGCATCTGGTGTTCAATATCTGAACATAGCATCAATGTGCACCACTTTTTAATTAAAATTGATCAATTCTGAATAAATTAATGTCAACACAGCCAGCGCAGTTCGATCAGGGGTCACAGAGCCATATTACTTTTTTGCGTTATCCGATATTGCGGCAGTTTTGCACTCTCTGTTGATCTGTTAGTCAATTAGTTGGGGTGAACACACACCAAAACCAGCTAAGTGATGGGTGGAGTGTTGCAATTGGAACTCATGCAAATCAGACACGCCTTGAAGCCGAAATACATGAGCAGTGAGCTGAGACCTGAGATCTCATGAAATAAGGTCACAGGGGAAAGTGTTAGCGACCCCTTCAAAACAGCACACAGCTTGCTCTGGAGCTATGAAAGTGGTTCTGAGCTGGTACCAGGCGATTAAGTGACCTAAACGTGACTCATAGCTCTCAGTTGGTGTGTACGTGCGAGTCACAGAAATGATAAAGTAAGATGGACTGATGCGGAGATATGGCAGAATGACAAATGAATGCTGTCATGTATAAACGCACTGAAAGACGGCAGTGGAAGCCGACTTTAATTATTGAATGATTCATATTAATTGATACCTATTATAAACCAGCGGACAAATGCCCATATCGGAGCATAAAAAAGGCGAATGTGCTTCTATTTGAAAGACTGGCTAAAAAGAAGGTTACCAGTAGCCTTATTCTATCTTCCTCAGTGCCTTTAAAAATTTTTCCCCAAGTTTGGCAAGCCAGCGTATTCACACTCTTTGTGACATGCAAGTCACCTCTCACTCTTATGCGCTCCCGTAGCTGTAACTTACTCACACTCACTATTCCATCACTGTAAGTCACTCACACCCATTCACTCCCACTTACCCATATCACTGACTAATTAAGCTCAACTAATTGTCGTTAACTCTTTGTATCTACCTGTCACTGTCTCCTGTCTCATAGCTACAGTCTCTTTCTGCTGTCCTGCTACCACTGTCTGTCTCTGTCTCCCCCTTACTCCCTCTTACTGCTATTATCCCATGCATTTCTCCCCACTGCTGCTTTACCTTCTCACTGTCATCATCTCTGTTCTCATTGTCATAGACTCTGTCTCTCATTCTCATTGGCTGTAACCCACTCCTACTTTCTCGTCTTTATTCGTCTCCCACTAGCACTGTCTCCTTCTGTCTTTTCTTAGCACTGTTATGTCACTGTCAACTATTTTCCACAACCACTGTGTCTCTCTCACACTGGCATTGCCTCCTTCGGTCTTTCTGTACCACTACCACAGTCTACCGTCTTCCAGAATTTATTACTTTTCCGTCTCTGAGATGTTGACACTGTGTACTTCTCTCTCTGCAGAAGAGAGCATAAATATGTTGACATGCCAAAAAATTTGGGAAAATTTTAAAATTTTCTCAGAAACGTAAAATGAGGCAACTGGTACCCAACTTTTCACTCAGAGCTACCAAACAGGAGTATATTCGACTTATTTGTGCTCCAACAGGAACATTTTTCCGCTGATTCCCTTCTTTTCCCTGCCACAGCAGAGAATATGAAAAGAATGCTGCAAGTCACCACAACTTTTGTAGTTTACTTTCGTTAAACTGGAATAACTAAAAACCAGTTTTACATCTGAGACCGGATTTTACGTGCACAAAGATTCTGCATGTGCTTTAGTACTACAACACGAGTTCCCAGAAAAATTCTGATCTGAACGATGACACTTTACAGCATAATTCTCCCTGCTTCGTCACTTTACAATCTTCGTTTTCGCCTCATACCGTATTTTACACCCGTGTTTTGCTTCTGCAAGTAGAGTGAGTTTCAACCTCTGTTTCTTATAAATGGATAAAGATTTAAAAAAAATTTCTAGATTATTCGTGATTGTGATCTCGTAAAAATTACACCATTTGCTGTCCATGGACATTTTGCAATGTGCAGCTCAGCTTTGGTACCGAAAAGCCATATCTTTGGAGTTTTTTCGATTACGGATAATGGTGTTTGAAAACTGAAGACCCCCAGCGGAGACAATATTAAAACTTTAGTAATTCGCTGCAGTTATTTGTTATCTACATTTCGCCTCATGCAGGGATTTACGTGCATATTTTACGTGTAGAAGCAGGGTAAATTATGAACCTCTTCATCTCGAAAACGGATAAAGATATCAAGAACATTTCCAAAGTTGTTCGAAATCAGGATGTTAGGAAAATATCGCAGAAGTTTCAGTCAGCTGTTGTACATAGACGTTTTGGAGTCCGGTTCGTCCGCAGCTCGTGGTCGTGATGTAGCGTTCTCGCTTCCCACGCCCGGGTTTCCGGGTTCGATTCCCGGCGGGGTCTGGCATTTTCTCTGCCTCGTGATGACTGGGTGTTGTGTGCTGTCCTTAGGTTAGTTAGGTTTAAGTAGTTCTAAGTTCTAGGGGACTGATGACCATAGATGTTAAGTCCCATAGTGCTCAGAGCCATTTGAACCATTTTGAGTCCGGTTCTCAGTTTTGATAGGAAAATATTCAAACAATTTTTTGGTGGTTTTGTAAGCAACCGCCAACGAACTAATCATGCCTCCATAAGCTGATTGAGGCTCACCGTAGACAACATCGAATGCAAAACGATCCAGACTATATGCTCCATTTGCCAGAACTGGAGGAAAAGTGAAGTAGTCATATTTTGACCCTGTGCTGCAGGATAGTAACCTTAAAGGGGATACTTCTGTTAGGTATACAAACGGTCCCTAGCCCAAGGACTCTCCAAACCTCTTCACTAAACCTTTCTATCACCATTAGAAACCGAGGTATGAGTCCCGGGAAAAATCCTACTTTTATGAACGGCTTTTTGGAACTTATCAGGTAGCGCAACCTGTGCGTGAAGTGAAGTGAAGTGCACATTTATTTCGTTTATCTAGAAGCTTTCTTTTCCCCATCCTCTCCATCCACACTGATAAACTCTGGTTTGTTGATTTCTGTGGGCTTCTGTGTCTCAATCCACTTGTAGGGGAAGCAAGGGTTTTCTTTTGTAGAGTGTAGTATCGGTTCTGTTAGCTTTTTCCAGATGAGTCTCCTAGGTTTCCTTGCCTATGTGCACTGATCTCTCAATTGGGTAATTACGTATCGAGCGTTTTACTACCGTGTACGATGTTAATTAAACAAAAGAGAAAGTTGTATTGTTTTCCGATGCCTTTGATTCATCTTTGGTGTGTCCTTATGAAATGCGTTTGAAGTATAATGATAATAGTCCGATTGCTAATACAAGTTCATTGCCATCAGCATTAACTCGAGTTCAAGTATTGGTGTAATGTGGGAGTATACTCGGTTCTTAAAGCATGGTTGCGTGAATAACTTCACTGCCACGTACCGATGAAAAACCTCTGTTTCGGATCTTAGGAAGTCCTGAAACACACGCAAGTAGTTCTAATAGCGGCGGAATATGGTGTTCAATCCATGTTATGAGTTGTGTGTGAATCAAATTGAATATTAATGCAAAATTATATTCCGTTATCTCGGGTATCTGCTCATTCTCTTTCTGAGCCTGTCATAAAATTCGTAAGGTAGTCTCTGCTTTGCAGTTTGTCTCCACTCCAATAATTATTATGGATAAGGAACTATTATCTTGTTCTGTGTTGAACAACATTCTTTTCAGTTAAAGCAGGTTGTTGTTCCCAACAGATAATTTTATGAACTAATCAAATCAGTTTGTCAAGCGTAATTCTGTTTCAATAACTTCCTTTCCTTCCTCAAAAAGTAAGTCCTCATGAAAAGAGTAATATAATCACTTGTGAGGAAGTAACACAGAGTAAGATCTTCAGTTTATTGTTCTGGGGCAACCACAAGGGTCGAAACGAATATGCAGAACGCAAGAGCAGAGAAGGCGGTGAAACAGCATCAGCCAATAGCTCATTGACAAGGACCGCGCCGCGCCAGTAGCGATCTCTGCAAATAGTGAATATAAACTCCGGTGCTGCCAGCATCGGACGGACATTAGTAGCTCAGATCGGCTCCGTATAGGGACATTAGTGGACAGGATTCGCAGAGCAGTACTAGTGACGTGTGTCAACTTGCAGGAATTTTGCATTATGTCCAAGGACTCTCAATTGTATTTTATGTCGCCCATCGTTTGCGATAGCATGTAATACATTCAAGTTAAGTGTTGTCTATCTGCTTTACAGAAATAAAACGACGTTATTTGCAGGAACTGTCGTATAGCATTCCGGGAGTGCAGCACCCCTTATGCACCCTATACAAGACCATTGGGCAAGACCCAACAACTGGCAACGAGGTGTTACTAACGAACTCCATGCCGACGACCACGGACATCAGTGTTCCTTTTGTTTCTGGCCCCTTAATTTTCTCTTGTGTTTTTCTTGCAGGTGCGCATATTACTTTAACAATTTGTTGTCGCATTGCTAATTCGTGTTTTCAGGTGGGTGTTGCAGAAAACGTCTTTGATTCTGTCGTTATTTACATTGCTTGCCTCGTTTTTTTTGTTTTTTTTTTTTTTTCTTCCAACATGCCCACCAGGCCTGTCCCGCCCCCTGCTCGATTGCCACATCTGTAAGCGTTAGATGCCACACAACCTTTTCGACGATTTCGTGAACACGAAGAGGAAGGGATTGAGTGGTCAGCTCACTTCGAATCGCATCTCCTCTGCCACAATGTACGAGGTACTGTGAAATTCCATATCTATTATCAAAGATTGGAAGTGCAGTGTTCAGACTTACCCAGAAGTTATATCCTAAAGCTACTTTGAGTGAACTGTGAAACATCCCTACAGAAAAATTAATGAATTACTGTGCTGATTAAGTCACTTGATTTTCAAGCCGCTGAATAGAACGGAACCTACTCAGACACTTCTCTCTTTGCTTGTTCTGGTCAACACTAAACTGACACACAATATTTTTAGCGCAACGCAGTCTGACTTTCAATAATCCCAACAAAAGAATGGTCCTGCTTAACAATAACCTATACCTTTCATGAATCACTTACCTCATAAAAATCTTTGTCACTCGAACTACTGCAATACAGCGAGCGCCAATACTGCAAGCTAAATAAAAGATTCTAACTACCTAAGGCACTCACTACTGATAGGCATAGCAAATGAAAGATTTTGATAGAGAACAAACAATGTATTTACCTTAATAATGTTCATATATATATATATATATATATATATATATATATATATATATATATATATATATATATATCAGTGTTCATGATATCTAGTATTACAAATTTACTCTTTCTGATGGACACAAGCCCAGATCGTCCGCTCTCGAAATTGTGCCATCTCTCTCCTTACATCCACCACTGCTGGCGGCTCACCTCCAACTGCCCACCACTACGCGCTGCTGTTCACATCCAACTGCCCAACACTAGAATAGCAAATATTCCAACAATGCAAACCAGCCACAGACAGCACATAGCACATTCAGTGATTTTCATACAGAGCACTACTTGGCGTTACCAACATAAAAACCTAAACAGCTTGCTTACAACTGTCGTATAACGGAGCAGTACAGTGGCTAACAAACTATTATGACCAACCAGTGAATGTGGTAGCACCTAGGTATCAATTCTTTAAATGCAAAGAAACGGCCAGAACAAACGTATCGCGAGTGGGTAACAAATTTGCAAGGTATTACAAGGAAATGTAAATTCAAATGTGCTTGCGGTGGTTTTTAATTCAGACATTATGTTGCGTGATGCGATCGTGTACAATGTACCTGATGTCAAATTCAGAAACAAATTTTGAAACAGTCCAGTCCATCATTTCAGCAAGTAGTACAGATGTTAGATCAGTACGATTCCGGTGCCCAGTGAGTCGTTAAATTTGAGCAGCCAGCTATCTGTCGGGTTGTGTCCCCTAGTAGTGGCTGGCGGAGTGGCCGAGCGGTTCTAGGCTCTACAGCCTGGAACCGTGCATCCGCTACGGTCGCAGGTTCGAATCGTGCTCGGGCAGGGATGTGTGTGATGTCCCTAGGTTAGGTTTAAGTAGTCCTAAGTTCTAGCGAACTGATGACCTCAGCTGTTAAGTCCCATAGTGCTCAGAGCCATTTTTGAACGCTTATTAGTGATCGTCCCGTTCCGCATCGGCGGCGTGCGCTAACCGCGCGAAGTAAACAAACTTCCACGCCGTATAAGCAGTTCACTAAACAGGCGTCTACACAGGCGAACAGAATTAAGTCTTGCTCTAGAAGTTAGTCATGGTACAAACGCCAATACTGTCTCTACTGACAAGCTCATTGTTACGCTTTTTGTAGCAAACGACATGTAGAAACCGTATGTTTGTAATGGAACGAAGAATTTGGTCCACTCACAGAAATCTACTCACATTTCCAATGTCATTAACGCAGTATAATCCAAGTCTGCAACTAGCAAACGTGCAATTTTTTCAGTGATGTATCAGAAAACCAATTTTTTGTCTATTTACTTACTTGTGGGAAATGTCATTTGGAGATGGGTGCCCCTGTTACATTGCTAAATCGTCACACATATAAACTATGAGGTTCCCCATGCCTCTCAAAAACTAGTACGCAACTGACAGCTTACAATGGACAAGACATTCCCATTCTCGGAAAATGAAATTTGCCTGATTTGTATTCTTATGTTTGAGTTCAGTAGAGGTATGACAGCAGCTGAGGTAGCCAGAAACACTTGTTCTGTGTGGGAAATAACGCCACTGGAGAGAACATGGCAAGAAAATTTATTTCCGTTTTATCGGTGCGCAGCTCGTGGTCGTGTGGTAGCGTTCTCGCTTCACACTCCCGGGGTCCCGGGTTCGATTCCCGGCGGGGTCAGGGATTTTCTCTGTCTCGTGATGACTGGGTGTTGTGTGCTGTCCTTAGGTTAGTTAGGTTTAAGTAGTACTAAGTTCTAGGGGACATGACCATGGATGTTATGTCCCATAGTGCTCAGAGCCATTTGAACCATTTTCTTTTTAACGAGGATTGTGTTGGCATTATTGATTCTCCAAGTTCAGGAGAGCTTCGAACCTTTATGAATATCGTTTAAACGTATTAATCCACAGTGATCCACGACACTGTACTCGAGAATTTCCAAATATGATGAACCGTTATCAATCTATCACCGTGCGATATTTGCATGCCATGGGGAAGGTTCAAAAATAGGGTGTATGGGTACAGCAACCTCTATGCCAAAATCACATAAATCGATGGGTTGCCTTATGCTCATCTCTGTTTGCACATCATCTAATGGCTCGTGAACAATACCACACATTCCCATCCTGAATCGTTACTGGTGACGACAAACGTTGTTTTTATGCTAACGTAAGGAATAGAAAGGAATGACCGAGCCCAAACAGAACGACAACTCCCCATACAAAACCTACGCACATACACAAAAGATAATGTTATACATCTGGCGGAGTAGCGAAGCTGTGGCGTCCTATGAGTTGCTTCCTCGAGGTGCAATCATCACTTCTGACATTTACTGTCGATAACTGAGACGTTTTGCACACGCAATCCGTGAACGACCATGAAGACTGCGTGAAGTGATGCTCCTCCACGATAAACCCACCCACATCCTGCCAGACTGATGTAAAATAGTACAAAGGAGTTGGGTTGCTAAATCATTATGCTACCATCTTATTCACCCCGAACAGTGCACTCAGATTTTCAGTTTCTCCGCGCTCTGTCGACCAAGCTTCAAGGAACCTTCTTCCCGGATGAAAATGCGCTCCGAACATGGCTCGACGAGTGTTTTGCCTCAATACATGATTTCTATAATCGCGAAGTCCAAAAGTTACCCTAATGTTGGCAGACTGCTGGACATAGCGAAGGAGAATATATTAGTGAAGACTACAGTCTCTGTGATGTGCAGCTATTGTGTTTACTGAAGTTGTGGGAAAACGTTACACACCTATGCACCAATTGAAACTGCTTCCACTTGTAGACAGTTTCGTTCAAAGAGAGCACTTCCCTGGCGCCCAATTCGAAGCCGGTTCGCTTTCTAGTTTCAAATGTCGAACGACCGGCCGCATCAGAAATGTTGGAGTACCCACGAGCACTTCGTCAGTGAACTTGTCCGAATTCTTGGTTTATCGACGCCGACTATTGCCCTTTTCTACCAGGAACGCTGTACCACTAGCAGATGTGTAGCACGACGTATGATTCTTGATCGTAAGAAGATCCTTACCAACAGCTATACATGGCGACTCTCAATGAATTTAGGTCCATTTGAACCAGCTTTTGAAAAGGGCATAGCAAAGCGAACTACTTGGAATCGGTATTTCGAGTCGCGTACCTACCTAAAGGCCATTTACCACAGAGGCAAGTAAAGATCCACGTCTTCAATGGGCCAAACAACTCAGAAATGGGACTTCAGTTGACTGGAGGCATGTAATTTGGATATGGCAGGGTCTCTTTTCCAACAATTTAGTGTGTGGTGACCTCAATGTAGGCCTAAAGAGCCGTTTTACCCGCAGTGTGTGGATAGTACAGATTAGGTGATGTTGCGGAAGTGTTTATCGTAGCATGACTTGTGCGGGGTAATTCCGGTTACAACTAAAATGAACTAGAATGTTGCTGTTTCTGATACGTCTTGATGGCTAGTACCCCTAAGACAACAGCAGTGTTAACGGAGCTGCACTATAATAACATGCAACTTAGTCATTAAGATCGCTGCATTTCTTTCTTTTTTTAATATTTACTGGCAACGGGAAAGTATGTGACCTTTCTAAATCTTTACTTATAAATATTCAGTCTGCGTATGTTTGTGCTGGCTAATCTCAAAGTAGTCGATATATAATGGGACGAACTCCCGCACGGAAAGTCTATATACTTTCAGTGTACACGATGAATCATCTAAAACTTGAACCGCATATATTGCGGAAATGAAAAGTGCTATTGATGTGCGTTCGTATTGTTAGACAATCAACAGATTGCAATAATACGTAAGAACCACATTTTTCGTGGCAACGGACACTTTTAAAAAAGGAGCAGTACCTCCTTACATGAACAAATTGAAAGTATTACAAATATGAACGTGAATTGGCTAGATTCTTAGTTGTCATATTAGCTTTTCATAACATATACCAATGCAGTAAAGACCAAAATGAGGTCAACGACTTCAACTAGGATTTTCTGTTTTAACCACCTACTGGAAAAAAATTCTCTTCTGTAAACATGTTGGGTTTCGTTTCCTTTGTCGCAGGCAGTTTTAAAAACAATTGTGAGGCATTTAACCCTTTAGAGAAATTCTTTCACCCATATTACGTTCTCTCTCATGACATATATTTTTCAAAATAAATTGTTTAAACAACAATGTGTTTTATTTTCTTCATATTAGAGCAGCCGTGGTCTAGGGGTAGCGTCTTTGATTCATAATCAAAATAACTTCGGTAACGGTTTCGAATACCCCCGCTGCTTAAATCTTGATAAATAATCAGAATTGGCGGCAGAAGACTTCCTGAGCACTATGGGACTTAACATCTGGAGTCATCAGTCCGCCGGCCGCGATGGTCTCGCGGTTCTAGGCGCGCAGTCCGGAACCACGCGACTGCTACGGTCGCAGGTTCGAATCCTGCCTCGGGCATGGATGTGTGTGATGTCCTTAGTTTAGTTAGGTTTAAGTAGTTCTAAGTTCTAGGGGACTAATGACCACAGCAGTTGAGTCCCATAGTACTCAGAGCCATTTGAACCATTTGAAGTCATCAGTCCCCTAGAACTTAGAACTACTTAAACCTAACTAACCTAAGGACATAACACACACTCATGCCCGAGGCAGGTTTCAAAACTGCGACCGTAGTGGTAGCGCGGTTCCACACTGAAGCGCCTAGAACCGCTCGGCCACAAAGGCCGGATTTAGGGCACTCTCTTGTCCTTGGTGTGGGAAACTGCCCCTAAAGGCGGAAGCATCAGCAATGATCAATAGCATGAAGATGGAGAAGGCTATGCAATCCACTGCGTTAAAGACACTTAACATGTATCCACAGGAAATGTGGCCAGTAATTGAAGAAATGTCATGATGATCTCTCCATTGGCAAAAGATTCCGGAGTAGTCCCCCATTCGGATCTCCTAGAGCGGACGGCGAAAGGGAAGAATTGAGACCATTGTGGTTTTCCAAGGAGGATTCTTTGGTGCCCACCAACAACGCTATCATCCATTATGCCGTCAGCAGTATATATCCGCCTACAGGCCTACCACCTTTCCGAACTACAGCAGAGGTTTCTTTTCCACGGCGTTCTGTGGCATTTTTCCCTCTGTCCCTAACTGCCACCTCTCGAAGGTTTCTGTGTGCTGTCGTGTCACTATCATAAAATTGTAGTGACACGACAGCACAGGAATGGCCGTGGTGCAAAGCTGAGAGAATTTGTGGAGTACTCCAGTAGCTGGTTGTAGCTGGAGGGCACTGGATATTTTCAGCATTCATGGTTTTCAATTATTGCGAGACGGGGTAAAGCTTGTCAGTGAAACCTGCCAGCATAGCGGTAGGCCTAATGTACAGCACAGGCAAGGCGATTTCTCCACCAGCGGCTGTCTGTGATGTTACCGAGAACGTGACTAGAAACGGGGTACTGGCATAACTGGTGTACTGCTATCTTATGTAAACAACTGTTGCTTTCACAGTAGTTGCATTTGCAGCCTAGCAGGCTACCAAGTCGTAGGAACTGTGCCAAAACACTTAGAGCTGCTAGCAGCAGTCACAAGTAAGTCTCTCTGTAACAGTACCAGCTTAGAGCATTATGTCTGCCCTCCAGATTTGATGTCACTGCTCAGTGAGCCTTCCAAGCTCACTCCAGCAGCTGCAAAGGGAGTAGTGGGACATGTCCTTCGCACTGGTAGCCGTAAGTACTCCGGCTCCGGGATAGGTTCGCTTCCACGCTGCACACGAGCAACCGCTGGGACTCAGTTATCCACTCGGGAGCTGTCTACCAGAGAAAGGTTGCTGACCTTCTTCTAGAGCGACTGATGCGATGTGTTTGTGGCGCAAGGCAAACAACAGCCTTATGTGACACTGAGCACACCCACCAGAAAAGCTGGGTGCTCATACGTTGTAGACAGTTGGCTGAATACTTGCTGACATCTTGCTGGCCATCCAGTCATCTTCCCTTGGAGGAATGGTCGCTACCTCGCAGAGATGCAACACTAATGCACGAATAGAAAACGAAACATTAATTTTCACAACAGCATCTTCCTGAGCATGCAACCCCAACTTAACCTTCAATTGCATGTCATCCTGAGATCACATCTACATTTCCCTCGCAGTTTCGTGAAGGAATCCTTTCTGTAGAGCTGCAGTAGAGATTTTTTTGTGATAGTCACCTTGAAAGCGTGCGCCCGGAGGCGCCATAGAAGCACGGCAAATGTGTGTGCAATCTTATGGGACTTAATTGCTAGGTCGTCAGCCCCTTAGCTTACACACTACTTAATCTAAATTATCCTAAGGACAAACACACACCCATGCCCGAGGGTGGACTCGAACCTCCGCTGGGACCAGCCTCACAGTTCATGACTGCAGCGCCTAAGACCGTTCGGCTAATCCCGAGCGGCACTCGTGAAATGATATATTACTTTCAGATCTGCATATGTATATCCACTCCACTACCTGACTGCAGCAGGCTGGTACTAAAACGCTCCTTAGCTGAAAGTCGACTTCCCACACAACAGGAAATTAAATTATCCCTATGTAAAAACAACAGGCTAAGTTTCCACGAGGGAAGACCTATCGACGGGCTGTTTGCTGTTTACATTCGCAGCGCCGGGTACGGCTGTCTTTCCGGATCGCTGCCTGCCAGCGAACGCGAGAGCCCCAGGGCTGTTCAGAAGGCTACGGAAGCAACGTGGCGCAGCACCACGACTGCAGATTTTCCTCCCCGTCCCCTCCTCCCACCCTCCCTGTCAACCGCCCCCTCCTGCCCCACCAAGCGCACAGCCAACGCTGTCGCTGCCCCTGAATCGATTCGGGCCACCCAGACGCTCCACCCCTCCCCCTCCCTCCGACCCCACCATGTGCTAACGAGGGCAGCCTTTTATTTCCCCTTGCCTTTCTCCTTCGACAGCAGACCGGCGGGGGCACAGTGTGGGCGCCACCGTGAATGGTAGGTGGCAGCACGAAGGGGGGTGGGAGCAGACAGACTGCGTTCAGGGGTAGCGAGACGGAGGGGTGAGTCGCCCACCTCGGTACCCAGTCGACCAGGCCCGGAACGGAAGCTAGATTCCGAGATCGGGCAGAGGAAAAAGTTCAGGCGCCGAAAAACAAGAACCTAACAATTGTATACTGCCGCCGGTGCGAGTAACAAGTTCGGCGGGCTTTTTATTGTGCCCCGGGCGAAAGCTATTTACTGGTTTCGGAATCGTTCACTGTGCCACCTCTACACAGACCCGTTTCACGAACACACACACACACACACACACACACACACACACACACACACACAGCCACATGTGCTCAGACGTACTCACGGGATAGCCCCGTGGAATGTCTCCAAATGGGAAGCCGTTAGCGGTTCTGCGCTGATGGCTTCTTTATCGCACCCTTGGCACTCAGCTGGCGTAGAGCCGCGTGGACCACGATTGCTATTTACCCACGAGTCGCAGCCTTGATCTGCTTTCAACGGATGGAATGGGTGTGCTAGCGTCTTAGAGAAAATACACACGGGAAGCTAGTGAGAAACATAGTTCATGTTTACATGAAATTGTTTAGTATCCAAGGATTTGTAACTACTGCCAGTTTGAATCTCAAAATGAATGAAAAGCTTCCTCAGCGATTCGCACTGTTCAATATCTCTTTGGTAGCCATCACTAAGGCGTTGTGAAAATTATAGGGCACCGGAGGCATTTAATACGATGAATAAACAATCTGTTGCACCACAAAGAAATTATAATAAATACAGGGGAAGATAAGACAAACACAGAATAACAAAGGAGTGCAACTATAGTGTACCCTATCACCTCCTGTATTAACTATATTTACTTGTTAGTCAGCATGGTTAGACAAATGAAATGGGAAGTGAAACACGATGTCACTTTAACACCAAAACACACACACACACACACAAATATTCTGCTATTTGCCGACGGGTAAATAATTCTTCAAAAAGAAATAAAGTGACTACATGTTGCAATACACGATCTAAATTAAATGTACAGAAGACTTTGTAGTCAGGGCAGCCATAGCCAGGATATATCATTTCGGAGATAAAACTGCTTCAGCTGTACTGCATTTATAAGCACTGTAGCATTTTAGCTGCATCATCAGGTGCAACTTGTACAAACTAACAGAAGAAAACTCATGTAAGGCAAGAAAGCTCAACTAAAATTAAAAGATACGAGGGCTGAACTTACAAAATCAAGTCATGAAGTGATTGACAAACAAGAATGGCGTGACCCGACGTCCTTAGTCAGCAATTTCTCCCCTAGTAGCGAACGTCAAATATAAAACAGCATAAAACAACACAGAACGCCCCTGTGACGTGCTCCCGTGAAGTAAGTTTCATCCTAAGCTGCTTGAATAACTGGGTTTCTATCCAACCCTCTTCAGCTGAATGAGCGACCGTAACTGCTTAATTTTACATAAACCCATAGATGAGCATGTACTCTGCATCTACATTTACATCATACTCCGCAAACCACCTAATAGTTAGCGGCTGAGGGTACTTTCGATACCACTATCTGATTCCTCCAACGCTGTTCCCCTCGCGAAGAGTGCGTGGGAAGAATGATTGGCGATAAGCCTCTGTATTGACTCTAGTTTCTCTAATACGCGAGATGCATGTGGGGGGAAGTAATATGTTGTCCGACTACTCTTGAAACTGCTGTCCCGAAATTTCAGCAGTAAATCTCTCCGTGTTGCACAACGCTTCTCTTGTAACGTCTACCATTGGAATTTCTTTAGCATCTCCGTAACGCTCTCTCGCAAGCTAAACGATCCCGTTACAGAACGCGCCCCTCTTCGTTGGATCTTCTCTATCTCCATTATCAGTCCCACCTAATAGGGATCCCAGACAGATGAACAATACTAAAGAATCGGGCAAACAAGACCATTATAAGGCACTTCTTTCGTGTATGAGTAACATTTCCTTAAGATTCTTGCGATGAATCTGGCTCTGGTGTCTGCTTTTCCCACAACCTGTTTTGTATGGGCATTCTACGGAAGGTCGTTCTGGATCGTATCGCCTGGATATTTTACGGCAGATGCTGTCTCCAGCTGTTTGTCATCAATAGTGTAGCCGTATAGTAGTGGTTTCCTTTCCTATATATTACATTTCTTTACAACTGCCAGAGACTTCTCCAATCATCAATTCTCTGCACGTCTTTCTGCCATTTCTTACTATTTTCTGGCGTTGCTACAATGGTATAGAAAACTGAATTATCTCCGAATAGCCTTAAAGAGCATCCGACGCTTTCTACTAGATTATTTACATATATTGAAAACAACAACGATCCTATCACACTACTCGGTGGTACTCCGGGTATTGCCCTTACATCTGTCGATTGGGTTCCGTTAAGAGCGATATGTTGAGTTCTGTCTGCTAGAAAATCTTGAATCCAATCACAAGTCTGCTCTGGTACTCCGTAACTTCGTATTGTTTCCATCGAACGGCAACGTGGTACGGTGTCAAATGTCGTATTGAAATCAAGGAATGCGGCATCAACCTGAGCGCCATTGTCTACTGCTCTGTGGATCTCATGGAGGAACAGAGCGAGCTGAGTTAGGCAGGGTCTCTGTTTGCGGAATCTACGTTGATTTTTATAGAGGAGATGTTCATTTTCCTAAAACGTCATAATTCTTGAGTATAAAACATGTTCCATAATTGTCCTCTTAGCCACAAACAATCCTGAGCTGATAGAGAGCATCATGACTGATACAGGGATCAGTGATCACAAGGTCATTGTAGCTAGGCTCAATACCATTTCTTCCAAATCCATCAGAAACAAACGCAAAATAATTTTATTTAAAAAAGCGGATAAAGTGCCGCTAGAAGACTTCCTAAAAGACAACTTCCATTCCTTCCGAAATGACTATGCGAATGTAGACGAGATGTGGCTCAAATTCAAAGATATAGTAGCAACAGCAATTGAGATATTCATACCTCATAAATTGGTAAGAGATGGAACGGATCCCCCGTGGTACACAAAAAAGGTCCGAACGCTGTTGCAGAGGCAACGGAAAAAGCATGCGAAGTTCAGAAGAACGCGAAATCCCGAAGATGGGGTAAAATTTACAGACGCGCGAAATTTGGCACGTACTTCGATGCGAGATGCCTTTAATAGGTTCCACAACGAAACATTGTCTCGAAATTTGGTAGAAAATCCGAAGAAATTCTGGTCGTATGTAAAGTACACAAGCGGCAAGGCGCAGTCAATACCTCCGCGGCGCAGTGCCGATGGTACTGTTATCGACGACTGTGCCGCTAAAGCGGAGTTATTGAACGCAGTTTTCCGAAATTCCTTCACCAGGGAAGACGAATGGAATATTCCAGAATTTGAAACACGAACATCTGCTAGCGTGAGTTTCTTAGACGTAGATACCTTAGGGGTTGCGAAGCAACTCAAATCGCTTGATACGGGCAAGTCTTCATGTCCAGATTGTATACCGATTAGGTTCCTTTCAGATTACGCTGATACTATAGCTCCCTACTTAGCACTCATATACAACCGCTCGCTCACCGCTAGATCTGTACCTACAGATTGGAAAATTGCGCAGGTCGCACCAGTGTTCAAGAAGGGTAATAGGACCTATATCATTGACGTCGGTTTGCAGTAGGGTTTTGGAGCATATACTGTATTCAAACATTATGAATCACCTCGAAGGGAACGATCTATTGACACGTAATCAGCATGGCTTCAGAAAACATCGCTCTTGTGCAACGCAGCTAGCTCTTTATTCGCACGAATTAAAGCAATTTTATAAGGTAGTTTATTCAAATTGAAATTATTTCCGAATAACTGTATATGTAAAACTGAACAAAATCATTCAGTAGCTCTTCCAAACCAAACTACTGGAAACTCAATAATCTGGTAGGAATGATAAGGAATACTAAACATTTTCTGTCCACACTAATTAATATAACTATTCTGTTTAACAATAGTTGCAAATATGAGAGACATTTCACAGCCAGCTTCGTATTAACTTCGCAGAAATGGTCCAGAATTAAGAAACAAATTACACTGGTGCATAATACATAATTGCTTTTAAAAACAATTGGCAAATGTGGTGCATTGGAATCAAATAACACGCTATAAATTTTTTGTCATTTACTTACACTTGAATGATGCATAGTCACAAATTCCTGTCTGGGAATAGCTGCAATGTAGCTATTTGTCAACTTCACACATTTGGGAAATCGAAACATGTGCACTTTCATGCCTTTTTGCGGACTATAATTTCCCTGGCAAAAGGTAACGCAACACTTGTATCCCATACTTCGAAGAACTGTAGTCAAATACTGTATAAAATATATATCACTTTCATGTGGCACACACTTTCAACATGACATACACCCAACAGGACTGCCGACTGCAGATAAGATGGCCAACAGTTAGTGACGTCACGCGCCAATATGGCCGCTGTGTGTAGTCCTTGTATCTAGAAGGCTTTGGCAGAGGAGAGGACAGAGGTTCAGGGCATCTAGGCACCGGCGCGGTAGGCCAGGTTGTTCGGTCAGAGGGCAAGCTGCCCTTTGTAATAAAAAACTGAGTTAATGGACCAACGATGTGCTTGAACAAGTGTCATGGGACGTCCTCCCCGAAGAATACAAAATGTAATGAACCAAAAAAAATAAGAGGGGGGGGGGGTTGGTCAAAGATACCGGAATAGTCCCCCATTCGGATCTCTGGGAGGGTATTACCAACGAGGAGGTTACCATGAGAAAAAGTATGAACAATTATCGGAAGGGTAACGCTCAACGAGTCGCGACGTGTAATGTCAGAAGCTTGAACGTGGTAGGAAAATGGAAAATCTGAAATCTGAAATGAAAAGGCATAGTCTAGATAAAGTAATGGTCAGTGAAGTGAAGTGGAAAGAGACAAGGATTTCTGGGCAGTTGAGTGTAGGGTAAAGTCATAAGCAGGCTGTTTAGGTTTTTATGTCGATAACGCCACGTAACGCTCTGTTTGAAAATCACTGAATGTGCTGTGTGCTGTCTGTGGCTGGTTGGACTCATTGTTGGAATATTAGATTGTGTAGTGTTGGAGAGTTGGATGTGAACAGCGCGTAGCTTTGGGCAGTTGAAGGTTAGCCGCGGGCAGTGGTCGATGTGGGGAGAGAGATAGCAGAGTTTTGAGAGCGGACGATCTGGACGTGTGTCCGTCAGAAAAAGGATATTTGTAAGACTGGATGTCATGAACTGATATATATATTATGACTTTTGAACACTATTAAGGTAAATAAATTGTTGGTTCTGTATCAAAATCTTTCATTTGCTAACTATGACTATCAGTAGTTATTGCCTTCAGTAGTTAGAATCTTTCATTTAGCTGGCAGTATTGGAACTCGCTCTATTGCACTAGTTCGAGTAACGAAGATTTTTTTGAGGTAAGTGATTCATGAAAGGTATAGGTTATCGTTAGGCAGGGCCATTATTTCGTAGGGATTACTGAAAGTCAGATTGCATTGCGATTAAAAACAAATATTGTGTGTCAGTTTAGTGATGATCAGAATAAGTAAAGAGAGAAATGTCTGAGTAAGTTCAGTTTTGCTCAGCTGTTTGAAAATCAAATAACGTAAGAGGTTTATCAGCACAGTCATTTATAATTTTTATAAGGGGACGTTACAATATCAACAGCAGCAGAAAATTGTTTAACGGGAGGAGGATTCGTTATGAATAGGAAGGTACGGCACAGAGTGTGTTACTGTGAACAGTTCAGTGACAGAATTGTTCTTATCAGAATCGACAGCAAACCAACAGGGACAACAATACTTAAAGTTTAAATGATGACGTCGCAAGCTGAAGATGAAGAGATAGAGAAAGTGTATGGGGTTATTGAAAGGGTACTACAGTACGTAAAGGGGATGAAAAATATAACAGTCATGGTAACTAGAATGCAGTTGTAGGGAAAGAAGTAGAAGAGAATGTTACAGGACAATGTCGGCTTGGGACCAGGAACGAGAGAGCAAAAAAACTTACTGAGTTCTGTAACACGTTCCAGCTAATAATAACAAATACTCTGTTCTGAAAACACAAGAGGAATAGGTATACTTGGACAACGTCGGGTGATACGGGAAGATTTCAGTTAGATTACATCATGGTCAGACAGAGATTCCGAAATTAGATACTGCATTGTAAGGAGCAGATATAGACTAAGATCACAATATAGTGATGACGAATAGGCTGAAGTCTAAGACGTTACTCAAGAAGAATCAATAGGCAAAGAAGTGGAATTAGGAAGTATTAACAAATGACGACATACCGTTGAAGTACTTTAAACCTATAGATATAGCAATAAGAAATAGCTCAGCAGACAGTAGAGTCGAAGAGGAATAGACTTCTTTAACAGAGCCACCACAGAAGTTGGGAAGGAAAACATAGGTACATAGAAGATAACTGCAAGGAAACAATGGGTAACAGATTAAATTTTTCAATTGATCGATGGAAAGAGAAAATACAAAAATGATCCGGGAAACCCAGGAATGCAGAAATACAAGTCGCTGTGGAATGAAATAAATAGAAATTGCAGGGAAGCTAAGACAAAATGGCTGCAGGAAAAATGTAAGACATCGAAAAAGAGATGATGGACGGATGGACAGACCCAGCGTATAGAAAAGTCAAACAGCCTTCCGTGATATTAAAAGGAAGGTTGATAACATTAAGAGTAAAACAGAAATTTTACTGTTAAATGCTAAGAAGAGAGCGAATAGGTGGGAGGATACTTTGAAAGCCATAATGAAGGGGAAGACTTGTCTGATTTGATAGAATAAGTAACAGGAGTGGATTTAGAAGAGGCAGGGGATCCAGCATTAGAATCAGAATTTAAAAGAGCTTTGGAGGACTTAGCGTTAAATAAGGCAGAAGGGATAGAGAACACTCCACCAGAATTTCTAAAATCATTGGGGAAAGTGGTAACAAAACAATTGTTCATGTTGGTGTGTAGAATGAGTCTGGCGACACACCATATGACTTTCCGAAAAGCGTCATTCACACCATTTCGAAGACGGTAAGAGCTGACAAGGGCGAGAACTATAGCACATTTACCTTAAAAGCTCATGCATCGAAGTTGCTCACAAGAATAATATTGAGAAGAACGGAAAAGAAAATTGAGGATGCGCTAGATGACGATGAGTTTGGCTTTAGGAAAGGTAAAGCACGAGAGAGGTAATTCTGACATTGCGGTTAACAATGTAAGCCATACTAAGGAACACTAATGACACGTTCATAGGATTTGTCGACCTGGAATAAGCGTTCGACAGTGTGTAGTGCTACCATACGTTCGAAATTCTGACAAAAGTAGGAGTAAGCTGTAGGGAGAGACGTACAAGAAACAAGAAGGAATAATAAAAGTTGACGACCAAGAACGAAGTGCTCGTACTACGAAGGCTGTAAGACAAGGATGTAGGAGACCTTAACTTTTCCCGGCGAATCGAATGTTCAAATAACTTACGGCTTTGCTGCCGGCTGACGTCGTCGAACAACGCCGATATTTCGACAGGAGCACACCCTGCCATTCTCAAGGCACAAATGCAAGAAAGAAAAAATGTACAAGCAAATTTAATTCCTCGGTTCACAGAGGAGAAACAAGGAAGACACCACATACACAACAAGTGTGAACACAACCAAAGATAACCAACATCAAAAATATCGATATTTACTATTAATCAACAGGTGAGGTAGCACTAATCCTGTCCTTCTTTTTTTTATGAGAGATAGAGCCGGATTCCAAGCAGCATTTAAACAAAACCCACCATCTCTGTTAATAAGGTTGCTTGACAGTCTGCTTTCAACATCTTCCTTAATAACACTATCCCAATACCTGGACGTCCAAGCCAGAATCTCCGTGTTGTTTTATTCCACAGGATGGCCGGTGTCAAGGCAATGTTCTGCAATAGCGGATTTGCTCGGCTGTTGTAAGCGTGTGTGACGCTTACGTTCAATACACAGGTCTTCCACAGTCCTGATTGTGTGACCAATATATGATATGCTACAACTGCAAGGCATACGATAGACTCCAGCCTTACACAAACCAAGATAATCTTTTACGGACGCGAACATGGCCTTTATCTTAGCAGGGTGTCGAAAAACACATTTCACATCATATTTCCTCAAAATAAAGCCAATACTATTGGAAAAGCTTCCTGGATTGTGACAACTATCAGCTCACAAATACAAGTTAGTGTGGGTGGTCTTCCTATAAACAGAATGTCCCAACGTACCATCAGTCTTCCTTTTGACCAACACATCAGGGAAGGGAAGGCATCCATTCTTTTCCACCTCCATAGAGACCTGTATTTTCGGGTGGATTGAATTCAGATGTTCCAAAAACCGGTTTAAATTCTCACTACCGTGTGGTCAAACAACAAAAGTATCGTCTACATATCTAAAAAAACACGCAAGCTTCAAGGTCTCTGACTCTAATGCACGTTCCTCAAAGTTCCCCATAGACAAACTGGCCACAACAGGTGACAACGGGCTTTCCACTGCAACTCCATCAGTCTGTTCGTAGTACTGAACACTGAATAAAAAGTAAGTGGAAGTCAGCATATGTAGAAACAAATTTGTTAACTCGACACCAAACTTAACCTCAATTAGCTGCAATGAATCAGAGAGAGAAACGCGAGTGAAAAGAGAAACCACATCAAAACTGACTAAAATATCAGAGTCGTTCAGACGCAATCCCTGCAATCGACGTAAGAAACCTGCAAAGTTCTTAATGTGGTGTTCACACCTACCTACTAGTGGGCTCAACAAACTAGCAAGATATTTAGCTACACGATATGTCGGAGCACCAATATTAGAAACAATAGGCGTCAACGGGACAGTCTCTTTATCGACCTTAGGGATGCCATGTGATCTAGGTGGTGCAACACAGTAAGAATTAAGACTCTTGATAGTCTCATGTGACCAAGAACTTTTCTTCAGGAGTTTATTTGTCTTTATCTCAACACTCTTAGTAGGGTCAGCACCGATGCTGCGAAACGCCGAATCAGAAAGTAGACACTTTTGAATGTAATCGTGCTTGTTCAACAAAACGGTTGCGTTATCCTTGTCTGCCAGGAAAATAACAATATCAGGATCCATTCCAAAAAGTGAAAGTAAGGCAGCCGCCTCAGCTGCTGTAATGTTACACTTGGGTGGACGGGCCCCAGTCAACACACGACAAGCTTCCCTCCTAACCTTTTCCGCAGCCTCGGAAGGTAGTTTATAAACAGCCTGTTCGATAGAACTAATAAAATCTACGACTGTCAAACTCTTAGGCGTCGGTGCGAAGTTCAACCCTTTCCCCAGCACAGACAAAGCTTCGTCGTCAAAGTTTTCTCCGTGAGATTGATTACAGAACGTCGAGAATTAGAATTAGACTCTGAGCAAAGGAAACGTTCAAACTTCGCCGAATGATGAGCAGTTACAGATTGAAATTCCTAGTCAGACTGCGACCAAGAGGCACCGCCCTCACAAACACAAGAAAATGCATAAAAATTAGACGCCATCATTAAATTAAGCTGAAATAATTCCTTATAAACAAAATCTAATTGACTGCGAGTATAGTGGATCCTTTCACGAACAAGAGCTAAACCAGCACGTTGCTTGATGCGATTGGCGGCAGGAGAATTAATATGATGCACAACCTTAGCAAACGTTCGATCCACACTATGATTTCGAGACTTCAATAAAAACGATAATGCACATTCCAAGATTACTCTAGTGCTGCTATGTTTATCCAACCTCCGCAGGCAACGATATATTTCGTCCCCGTAGGGGTAAACAATGTGAGACCCTAACATTTCCCGGCGAATCGAATGCTCAAATAACTTACGGGTTTGCTGCCGGGTGACGTCGTCGAACACCGCCGATATTTCGACAGGAGAGCACGAAGTGGTGCAGAAGTCTCTTCACGTGACTGATGTACCAACTGCCGTACCACAGTTTATTTATTCCTTAATGAAATGTGCCATAACTACAATATTTCTTCAAAATCTCAGTTCAACTAATCAATATTAGGCATGAGGACAATCTTGTATGGAATCTAAGAGAAGCCTGATCGTTCCGGCTTTCGTCTCAGCAACATGTAATGGATTGTTGTATGAGCTTACCGCTGGTGCAATAATGCCCTCGTCAAACATAGATTGTATTTCCGATATAACACGGTCCCTTTAATGTGCCAGAATTACTTATGGTCTGACGTACAATTTTCTGTGGTCATGAACACGATATTTGTATGGAAGTCCCTTAAATGTTTCGGTTTTTTAACTAAAAACTGTGGAATGTGATTGTAAGGTGTCAAAAACTCTCTGCCTATCAGTGTCATAGTTTCCAATAGTTTTTTTTTCTGAATTAAAACTGTAGTATCTAATACGTCATCAATATCATCCCTGTCAGTACTTGCAGAGTGATTATTACTGTTAAATTCCGTCGAAATTTCCGAACTGTGATAAGACAAAATGTAAAGTCGATTGATTTTTTAAAAAAATATGATATTAAAAAAATGTGAAACTACCTCAAACTCTGTTATTTGCCTGAACCTATTTCAGTTCCGAACCCCCTTTTGTAAGTCCCTTACCTCACAGAAAATCTTCATAACACGAACTACAGCAATTATAGCAAGCAGCAACTACAGCCAGCTAAATAAAAAGATTTTAACTACTATAGTCTGTAACTACTAGGAGACATACGGTTAGCACAAGGAAGATTTTTTTTCTGAGCAAACAATGTATTTAGAAAATTGTACCTTATTCATGTGGCATCCAGTTCTAAAAATTATATAGTTTTCAATACTTCCACTGCCCAAATACTATCAGCAACATCCATAATCCTACATTTCCTTGCGTCTCACTCTACAATGCATGTGCTACCAACACAGAGTCTCCCCTACGAAAAACCTGTCCATACACTTCTCTATCCACTCGATAATTACTTGTCCGTCCAACCACAGAATCTCTTACCGAGGGCGTAGAGCTCTGGTAGCGATATTAACACAGTGTATAGTGCTGCCAACATACATACAGGCTACTTACATTCTGACTTATTCCACATCTTTGAGCATCTCCTAAGAGTAGGTCTATGAAATGAGCACATATTTCATTTAATCTGCAGGTAGGAGAAAGGTTCTGGTTCAGTTGAAGCTGTGAGGGTTCATGGGTAGTCCGGTAAAAACGTTTCCTGCGCAGCCACACTTTTAATTTCTAATATTTATGAATTATGCACTGATGCCTCAAATTACTAGCAACAGGTTACAGGTCTTTCCTTTTAGTCCGGAAAGCTATCTACCTTCTAGAGGTATGTTCTATGAAGTCACAACTATTCAGGACTCTCGTTACATGGAAGTGATGTTTTCTAGAAAGCCATAATGTTTTTCGTTTCAGAAACACGAGGGCGAGCTGAAGAATGACGACTCCGAATTTTTATATGAAAAATCTTGAAGCTTTTAAAAAAAAAAGTTATAAACATTCACATCTTAATTCTTCATGTCTGTTTCTTTAAAACCTCTTGAGACCAGATAGTCAAGGTAAAGCAGGATTCGGCTACGATTGTGGACGTGGCCGAAACCTTTTACAGTTACAAACATTAGTTTTTTTAAAAAAAGTAATTCCAGATTCAACAACAAATTAAAAAATGCCACACGTTATTAATGAAGGATTAAGCACTGTGTAAATAACAGTGTTTTCAGCACATTACAGTTTATCAATCACCACAAAATACAGATACAGATAATGTTTAAAAACACAAGCCTCTGTGATCACATCTGAAGACCTTACACGCCAACAACGGCAATAAATTAAAAATGCTTAAGAACTCGCAAACACTTACAACTTACGGGTATTGAATTATTAAAAGGTAAATGGCCACAAACACAGCAGAACGTATTAGACGCCAGGAATGACAATAAATAAGGTTTTAAGGCGTACTGCTGAAATACAAATACCTAATTTTTTGCATAGCCAATGACCACAATCACGGCTGAAGGCCTTACACGCCAGGAACAGCAATTATATAAAAAAATTAGAAACCTGCTGTAAAACAGGAAATACAAGCTAATGTTAATTAAAAGACACAAGCAATTGACCACCAAACAGATGAAATAAGATGATGGTAAGCCTTCTAGCACAACCCTGAACTGCTAGATTTATTCCAGAAGGCGACCATAACAATAATGTAGGCATTGTAAGGTATAGGCAATGGCCTTGCTCCACTGGATACACCGGTTCTTGTCAGATCACCGAAGTTAATCGCTGTCGGGCGTGGCCGGCACTTGGATGGGTGACCATCCGAGCTGCCATGTGCTATTGCCATTTCTCGGGGTGCACTCAGCCTCGTGATGCAAATTGAGTAGCTACTCGACCGAATAGTAGCGGCTCCGGTCAAAGAAAACCATGGTGGTGACCACACACCCCTCCTATCTGCATACTCACCTGAGGATGACTCGGCGGTCGGATGGTCCCGATGGGTCATTCGTGGCCTGAAGACTGAGTGCTTTGTGTGTGTTTGTGTAACAAGGTATGGTAAGGAATGAGAAAATAATGAAACAGAAGGACCAGTCACAGACGGTGCTCCAGGAATCGACATCTCAGAAGGTCCGGCAACTAACACTTTTGCGAGTGATGAGATAGGCAGCCAAGAGATCTATCACTTCGCAAGATGGTAACTCTGACTAATGGCAGTATAACGAATGACTAATGATAATCTTTCTGAAGCTACGTGACGTTCAATAAATCAAAGGCAAGAATGGAACAACACGCCAAAGTCGGAACAGGCGGACTGCACTACGCCCCCAGAATACTGTGCTTAGAGCACCTGTAACGAGAAAGGAATCGCTACCATCCCCAAGCACTCCACTCGGTGCTCTTCGCCTTGGCGGCACTACGAGCAGCAACACGAACCCGAGTCACTGGAGAACCGCGGGATATCACAACTTTGGAGGTTTCTCTACTAATGCACTCATCTTAAAGCTTGCAGGATCCGGTTTACGACGAGGTCGTGCACCCTCGTTACCACAGCTCTTCCATCCGGCAATCCATGCATGCCGCCAACGGTCACAGCGTGTTTTTGCACTGCGCGATCCTGGTTTCTCCTGTCCCCAACCGAACTGCCACACTCACACGACACAGAAAAACCACGACGTCGCCCCAAAGACAGGGCAACAGTTACTACATACCGATGGCCGCTGCTGCCACTAGCGGACAGGCAACACTTGCGAAACAAGTGGCGCCAGTCAAGACGAGAAAAAGACAAAGAACCGCAACCATGACAATAAAGGATACGGTCTGGCCTGCAACAGAGGGCGGAAACCTACAGACACCATCAACGCTAGCCGCAGCACGGCTCACCTCTGTACCGCAAGAGGCTTGAGAATTGTAGCGTCTAACATTGTGTAACTTACCTGTATCGGTGCTTGAGAAACAGCGGGCTATAATCGCATTTCGATTAAGAAGAGTTCGTCTACACATGTAGCACCATTTCCCTCAGCATGACACTGTCAGATCACACACGAGGGCTGGGAGATTTACAACAATCTGACGCCTTTGTTTCACAGTCATCAATCATCCCTTGTACAGCCCAAAATTGGGCCCATTTGATTTTCATCTCTTCCTAAGACTTAAATACCGCTTTCGATGATATCGGTTAAAGAGCGGTGCAAGTAGAGGTGACGTTGCGCCTCCGGCAGCGAAGTCAAACATTCTACAGTGACGGTACCAACAAACTTTCCTTTCCTTTGGAGAAATGTGTTCGGCTTCAGGGTGACTATGTTGAGAAATAAACGTGTAGACGTCAAAAATAGAGCTGTAGAAAGTTAATAACTTTTGTTTTGTTAGAAAAGCTAAGAGCTTTCATGTAAAAAGTCAGAGACTTTACTTTTCATCGTGTCCTCGTATAATGCACAAAAAGGTTTATGCTTGTTTCTTTGAAATAATTGTATTCTTAACTAGATAAAGTCTGTAGATGTAGCGCAGATGTTTTATTGAGAATTATCGATGAAGTTGTCTATTTAGATGCCAGAAATACCAATAAAGAAATGCCCCGTTGACTGACAGCGGAGCCAATAGATCCGTGCAGCGACGGACTGGGAACATGACTGGAATTGTGCCTGGCTTCGATTCGGCGCTGTCTCGAGTGCCGCCGTGGCACGTAGCCAGAATATTTCTTTCTACGCCGTAGGCTGCCGCATACAGGGGAAAATATGGAGACTCCCACACCCGTCGCGGCATTTGTCATGGAGGCCGTGGGGGAGGGCTCCTGACGGCGAGAGCCAATGCATCAAAACCTTAATACTTTGAACGCCATCCCTTAGGTGTGGACCACGTACACCGCTCGCTTCGCATTCAGACCGGGTCATATTTCAGGGACTGGCATACGAGAGCCGTCAGCAGTCTAGTCGCAGGAAATGATGTCCTTTGTGAGTAAACTTTCCGGAACAGATCACGAGGCTATGGTGACAAGCTGCTCGACACTCAGAATTCTACGTTTGTTATCGTTGTAATACACTGTGATCCTAACTTTATTTAACGTCACATAAATGTAATGCATGTCTTCATCTGGGTGTGGGAATGGTACGCCACTTGAGTTATGAATATTTCCGTTGTCCGTTCACCTACTATAGGTTTTTAGTACTTCCATTACTAAGATGGTAATACACCTGACATCCCAGTGCTGCTTTTAGGCAACTTATTCGCCATATTAATCAGAACTTCCTTTCGCCGATAGTGGTGAATGTCTAATTAGTCCACCTCTATACAGTTCAAGGTATGCTGCATACACTGTTGAAAACAATGCTATACCATCATGGCTGTCTTCATTGACACCAGTTATAGGTGCATATTGAGAGGTTGCAGTGTTAGTGATTCATTTGTCATGATAATCGGAGATAATATTGTGCTCTGGAGGCCCATGTGTGAACCATCTTGTTTTGACTCTGTAGGTAGTAACTGTGCTGAGTTTAGAGGTGAAACGTCTTTGCAGCATTCACTATATAGTATAACAATGCCGTACGGACGAGAACATTCTCCTGTTGAATGGCTTCAGCCATTTCAACGGGATCACATTGTGCACATGCGAGAAGGTGGACGAATTGCTACACATGTTCGGTATAATGTGTCGGCGTTGTGTTGCTGCTTTCAACAATGGTCTAACATTCCACAACAGGTTCTGGAAATCAGCGTAATGTAGACGCACGTCAAGATCGATGCATTATGCGACGTACGAAATCCTAGCTTACGTTGCACCTGTTGTGTCCTCAGGAGCTATTGGGACCCATCTGTTTGCAACAGGGTTACGATCTCGTGTTCTTCAGGCCAGTCATCACGATGTGGCGTAGCATGGCTCCTCTGGTGTCGTGAAAGAGTTGACTGGAGAGTGGAAAGGGGCTCTGGTGTCTTCAGTGATGAGAGCAGGTTCTGTCTGTATGCGAGTGATGGGTGTCCACGTGTGAAGTGCCTATTCGAGAGCGCATTCGCCCATGGAAACCAGGTCCCCTCCCAGAGTTCATGGTTTGGAGGTCCACCAGTTACAGCTTGCGGTCACATTTGGTGTTTCTGCAGGGTAAAGCAACCAGTGCGCGCTACATTGCACAGGCAGTGACACACGCGTAAAGCTATTTCTTCGACAGGAAGGCGCTGTACTTTTTCAGCACATCAATGCAAGTCCACATCGACTGCTGAGACCCAGGATGTTTTTCGTGCTGTACGACAACTGCCCTGCCCAGCAAGATCACCAGATCTCTCACCAACCGAATACTCCTGGAGTATTTTAGAAGTCAACACTCCGGATAAGTAGGTGAAAATTTTAACTCAGTTGCAAACGTGTAGAATGTCTTTAATAGCACGTTCGGCACAGGTAAACTGGAAGTACACTTCATCACAAAAGTAGCTTTAAACTATCCCAGCGTTGTCCGTGCCGTGTCCTGATAACATCAGCATACCCTTCTTCACAGAGTGATGGTGTACTTGTTCTTCGACATTCAGACTTGTTTCACCACACTGTAAGTTTCAGCGTTGTCCCTATAAAAATACAGGAAATGAAGCAAGGAACTGACTTGTTTTTCAGGGCCTGCAGGAAACACTGCCGAATTGCAGCCAAAGCCGCAGGACGCTTCGGAGCGTCTATCGCAGGATGCTATTCGGCAACTTCATGATCGGTTCGATGAAGCAATATCTACATCTACATACATACTCCCCAATTCACCATACGGTGCGTGGCAGAGGGTACCTGGTACCACAACTAGCATCTTCTCTCCCTGTTCCACTCCCAAACAGAACGAGGGAAAAATGACATCCTATATGCCTCTGTACAAGCCCCAAACTCTCTTATCTTATCTTTGTGGTGTTTCTGCGAAATGTAAGTTGGCGGCAGTAAAATTGTACTGCAGTCAGCCTCAAATGCTGGTTCTCTAAATTTCCTCAGTAGCGATTCACGAAAAGAACGCCTCCTGTCCTCTAGAGACTCCCACCGAGTTCCTGAAACATTTCCGTAACACTCGCGTGATGATCATATCTACCAGTAACAAATCTAGCATCCCGCTTCTGAATTGTTTCTATTTACTCCCTCAATCCGATCTGATAGGGATCCCAAACGCTCGAGCAGTACTCAAGAATAGGTCGTATTAGTGTTTTATAAGCGGCCTCCTTTACAGATGTACCACATCTTCCCAAAATTCTACCAATGAACCGAAGACGACCACCCGCCTTCCCCACAACTGCTATTACATGCTTGTCCCACTTCATATCGCTCTGCAATGTTACGCCCAAATATTTAATCGACGTGACTGTGTCAAGCGCTACACTACTAATGGAGTATTCAAATATTACGGGATTCTTTTTCCTATTCATGTGTATTAATTTACATTTATCTATATCTATATCTATAGCTGTTTTGCCACTAACGGGAGGTACATTGTGTATTGATGCGACTGCTTGATCACCCTTTACTGTGACATGTGTCATCCTTTTGAATTTGCTGTCATATACTTCTACAATGAGGATGTACCTATGACCACACCTTGTCAATATAATTACCTTATCACTGAGGTGTTCCATTTTTCCTTTTCCGGCAGCCCATAAACTTTTCAACTCCTTCTTTCATATAAACTTCTTTACAAGTAGTATTCACACTTTCTTTGTTTATCCTGTGATGACACACATTTCTTCCAACGAAGATTGGCGTGACGAAGACATTCGTTATAGGACTCCAAATTTTGTTTCTTCAGGAAACGTCCATTTAGGAAGTCTTCTTGTTCTCATCGTGGAAGTGCCTGCCAAACACTGAAGTATTCAGACAAGGGACGAGACAAACGCGACCGCATGTCGTGTCAGTAAAATGCTGGAAGAAACGCGAAGCCTGGTATTCCATAGGAGTGCTGTGTTTGCCCTTTGCGGATTAAGCTGAGGAATCATCATGGAATAAAAACAACCCTCTGTACAGCTTCGACGGTTCACCTTCAGTACCGCCTGTAATTTCGTCAGCAGAATTCGGTATTCTGCTCCAGAGACATTTTCCGTTATCAGAACTGTACCACACCATTATAACCAGCCAAAACAATTTAAAACATCACCCGTATTATCTAATGATAGTTTGGTCTTCGCCATTTTTGACTACGTTGAGTACACGTCTCCAGTCTTGGTTTGTTCCTTGGTCCCCAAATCGCAGTGATGCTCTCACCACCTGTGCGTCATGTTCAGGTGGCCAAAGCAGTAGTCGGTATGGCTGACACGCCGCTGCCGCGTTTCCGCCACTGCCACGGTTCGCCGCCTTTCGAATGTGTGTAAGCAGTTAAGAAAGCAAGAGTGCTTCTGCTACTGTCGAGCTCGAAATGTCGTGCGAGGCGATGAAAACTGATGACCAGTTCTCATTTTTTCCAAATCAGCCTCGATTGTAAAATTCCGGTTTTCGAGCATCAGAGCCTCCACTTCCCTTGGGGTTTACACTTCTTCACAGAGAGATGTCCTACCACTTGTTCTCCGTCACTCACACTTGTGTGACCACACTGGAAATTTCAGCGTTGTTCGCCTACAAATACAACACACGAGTTAGGAGACATTACGCCATTGTATCAAATACGCGATCGGACAGATTCTCTTGTTAACACGCAACTTTCGGGATTAGTGGAGGCGCCCCAGCCTCGAATCAATTACCCCTTACAGATTAATGATAAGGGCTGACGTGCCGACCAATATGGTTGTGGCTTTTAGATTGTTTACCACTTCCGACTAGGATAATTCCGGGCTGGTAGCAACGTTCCGACTCAGATACACGTTTCGCAAACGTTTCTCCAATGAGATAACACTTGACGCAGACGGGTGCGATTAACAAATTCCGTTACGGAGGGTTCAAATGGCTCTGAGCACTATGGGACTTAACTTCTGAGGTCTTCAGTCCCGTAGAACGTAGGACTACTTAAACCTAACTAACCTAAGGACCTCACACACATCCATGCCCGAGGCAGGATTCGAACCTACGACCGTAGCGGTCGCGCGTTTCCAGACTGTAGCGCCTATAACCGCTTGGCCACTTCGGCCGGCGTTACGGAGGGTCCAAGGATATAAGAGAGGGGAAGGGGGAGGGAGGATCGGGAGGCAAAACAAACTTCAACGGGCGTACTCTATCTTTCACATTGGGAAAAATGAACCAGTCGATGCCATGAAGATACGGGCTAAAGGCCACGATAACGAAGAAGACTCTATATGATTAATGGACTGCGCAATTCGTCTCTTCCTCCCGTTACCGCACAATACGATATAGTGATGCGAGGATTTGAATGTGTATCGGAACTGCTCAGATGTACCTGCAGACAAACTGTAAGTAGCCTGTTTATGTGTCTGTATCTTGGCAGTGCAATAGACTGCGTTAATAACTCTGACAGCGCTGTGCGCACTCAGACTCTGTGGCTGGTCGGACTAGCAGTTGGAGGTGATTCGCCAGCAGTGTTGGAAGTTGGAGGTGAATCGCGAGCAGAGATGGAAGTTGGAGGTGAACAGCCAGCAATGACGGAAGTTGGGAGTGAGTTCTCAGCAATGATGGAGGTTAGAGGTTAATAATTAGCAGTGTTGGAGGTTTTGCAGTATAAGCGCGAGCGGACGATCTGGAGGTGTCCGAATTGGAGATTGAATATTATTCATGATTATATAATTTTTGGAACTGGATGTCACGGACGATTATAATTTTTTGTACTGGATGTCACATTATTAAGGTAAAAAAAACATTCTTTGCCTTGCAACAAATCTTTCTTTTGCTAACCACATGCCTATTAGTAGTTAGAGCCTTCAATAGTTAGAATATTTTATTTAGCTGGCTGTATTGGCGCCTGCTGTATTGCAGTAGTTCGTGTAATGAAAATTTTTCCTAGGTAAGTGACTTACGTAATGTATAGGTTATTTTTAGGATTTCCTCTACTTCGGGCCATTCTCTGATCTCAATTACCTGATGTCACGTTATCAATTTTAAAGCAGTCAGATTGCGTTGTCCTTGAATATTGTGAGTAATTCAAAAAAATGTTCAAATGTGTGTGAAATCTTATGGGAGCTAACTGCTAAGGTCATCAGTCCCTAAACTTACACACTAATTAACGTAAATTATCCCTAGGACAAACACACACACCCAAGGCCCAGGGAGGACTCGAACCACCGCCGGATCCAGCCGCACAGTCAATGACTGCAGCTTCCCAAACCGCTCGGCTAATCCCGCACGGCTGTGAGTAATTAATGAACAGATTCATTCTGAGCTGTAAGAGAGAGTATAGTCAATTTCACTAGACGATAGAAGTAACAATTTTATTAAGAAGTTTAATCTCCCTCGTTACTGATTTAAGAAAAAATTTAAGTAAAATACACTCCTGGAAATTGAAATAACAACACCGTGAATTCATTGTCCCAGGAAGGGGAAACTTTATTGACACATTCCTGGGGTCAGATACATCACATGATCACACTGACAGAACCACAGCCACATAGACACAGGCAACAGAGCGTGCCCAATGTCGGCACTAGTACAGTGTATATCCACATTTCGCAGCAATGCAGGCTGCTATTCTCCAATGGAGACGATCGTAGAGGTGCTGGATGTAGTCCTGTGGAACGGCTTGCCATGCCATTTCCACCTGGCGCCTCAGTTGGACCAGCGTTCGTGCTGGACGTGCAGACAGCGTGAGACGACGCTTCATCCAGTCCCAAACATGCTCAATGGGGGACAGATCCGGAGATCTTGCTGGCCAGGGTAGTTGACTTACACCTTCTGGAGCACGTTGGGTGGCACGGGATACATGCCGACGTGCATTGTCCTGTTGGAACAGCAAGTTCCCTTGCCGGTCTAGGAATGGTAGAACGATGGGTTCGATGACGGTTTGGATGTACCGTGCACTATTCAGTGTCCCCTCGACGATCACCAGAGGTGTACGGCCAGTGTAGGAGATCGCTCCCCACACCATGATGCCGGGTGTTGGCCCTGTGTGCCTCGGTCGTATGCAGTCCTGATTGTGGCGCTCACCTGCACGGCGCCAAACACGCATACGTCCATCATTGGCACCAAGGCAGAAGCGACTCTCATCGCTGAAGACAACACGTCTCCATTCGTCCCTCCATTCACGCCTGTCGCGACACCACTGGAGGCGGGCTGCACGATGTTGGGGCGTGAGCGGAACACGGCCTAACGGTGTGCGGGACCGTAACCCAGCTTCATGGAGACGGTTGCGAATGGTCGTCGCCGATACCCCAGGAGCAACAGTGTCCCTAATTTGCTGGGAAGTGGCGGTGCGGTCCTCTACGGCACTGCATATGATCCTACGGTCTTGGCGTGCATCCGTGCGTCGCTGCGGTCCGGTCTCAGGTCGACAGGCACGTGCACCTTCCGCCGACCACTGGCGACAACATCGATGTACTGTGGAGACCTCACGCCCCACGTATTGAGCAATTCGGCGGTACGTCCACCCGGCCTCCCGCATGCCCACTATACGCCCTCGCTCAAAGTCCGTCAACTGCACGTATGGTTCACGTCCACGCTGTCGCGGCATGCTACCAGTGTTCTGCGATGGAGCTCCGTATGCCACGGCAAACTGGCTGACACTGACGGCGGCGGTGCACAAATGCTGCGCAGCTAGCGCCATTCGACGGCCAACACCGCGGTTCCTGGTGTGTCCGCTGTGCCGTGCGTGTGATCATTGCTTGTACAGCCCTCTCGCAGTGTCCGGAGCGAGTATGGTGGGTCTGACACACCGGTATCAATGTGTTCTTTTTTCCATTTCCAGGAGTGTAGTTTCAAAACTAAATGTTAGTTATGTAAATCTGTTTTTCCGAGAGGATACTTAAACTACTGAGTACAGTGGTATATGCTTCCTAAGGTAAAAGTTTAAAATGAAAACAAAAAAAATAGTGTTGGACTGGGGCTCTGTCGTTATTTTAGTTCTGTAATTCTACGATAACGTTGTTTTTGTACAAGATACTTCACTTTTTATTGACTTTACTGTGGTTCCAGATGAAATATTCCTAGAATTACACAACGAAAAACACCTTTGTGTCTATATATCTTAACTTTCTCCTACGATTCGATTAACCTTATAGTTACTATAAAATTACACCCTCTATTGACCTTTACTAGGGAAGGAATTGGCTGCGACCCAAAACTACACATTCTCCCACAGTGTTTTATAAATCAATACTCCGGAGAAGTAGGAGAAAATTTTAATCATATCTCTGTAGAAAAAGTGTACAATGTCTTTGAAAGTACGTTCTGCCCAGTTAAACTGGAAGTACATTGGAAGTATCACATTCGTATGGTATAAACTACTGAAACAAAAAAACTGAAATTTGCCTACATAAGTAGCTTTGGCCTATCGCAGCGTTGTACGTTTCCTGACAAGAATGAGACAGTATCACCATTAGAGAATTTATCCATGACACTCCTGACGTTTTACGGCGTCTCCAAAAAGACAGCCAATAGCCGCTCGCTGAAACGTGACCACTCATCTACATTCAATGATTAGTGTTAGTATGTTACTATCCCGCCTGCGTTTATATGTTTATGCTGTGAGTTTGTTCTAGGTTTATTGCAAACTATTCAACACGTTAAGCGTAACTTGTAGGAAATTTAAACATCCAGATCGAGACGTTCTGCCAGCTAACTGTTCAGAAACCTACTGGCACTAAATAAACAATGAGCCTTCAAAGAGTGGCAAAATTCATGAACTTATTGCTCAGCTCACGTTTCAGTATTATAGTCTTGCTCCTTTTTGTAAGGTACGATTGATAAAACTTCTTCTTGGCTGACAAATCGATTACGTACACACATGAACTAGCAGGATTTCGAATCAACTCCGATACATCGACTACCAATAATACAGAAAACTACGAAACAGAGCTAAGCAGTATGTTGCCAATGACGAAATCAGCCACGATCGTTCTGTTGTGTGCTAGGATAAGAGCACCTGTGATTCCGTGCAGGAATCTCCCGCGGCCTGTGATTCCGTGCAATAATCTCCAGCGCATGAGTGTAGGAAACGGAAATTTCGAAAGTTTTCAGTCTCAGCTGATGACCTGCGGCAATTTTTTTTAACACCATCAACACAGTAACCTTTGACGTGCAGGTAAGAAAAATGTGAGAGCACAAATTTTCAGACAGTGCCATTTTTCTTACTTACTGTTATCATGCACGTTTTTCAAGTATCTACTGCCACATCACTTTGTCCTGTGGCCATTGTTTCCGGCTGTTACTGTAGTATGCTTCCTCATATTACGGTGGCACATACTTGTGACAATGTTAAGCACTTACGCACCGTATGCAGTGACAAAGAACACGATGTAGATGAGTGATTTCAAGCGTATGTCATCTGAACAGGGAGTAGTTCATCCAGAACACTGATGTAACGAGGCCTGTTTGCTCTGACACATCTCGAACTGTAGTTGATCAGAAAGAAGCCAACTTACACAGGAGTTTGTTTCGGAGAGTCTTATTGATCGAGTAAGCAACGAGGGACAGTAACAAGCATGTTCTTTGGTCGATGCCAGTCGTGGAAAGAAGTGTATCTGTGGTAAAGTGGGGGATTAACGACAATACAGTGAATTAGGTAGAGACAATTAGGGCTACTCTTTCCCTGGAGGTATTGTGTATTGCCCGAGGACTTAATGTTCCGTGGTGATGCCGAGAGAGAAATTTTTCTGTGAACATTTTGTTGGTTCATGAAGCTCTGTTATCTGCGCTGGATTTCCCGTATATCTCCGTAGTGGAGGACACAACAAGATTTGTTATAGACTGACGCTCATAAAATAAGAATAATGTTAATACATGGTGAAACATGGTGAAACAACGCTCTGGTGGGCAGTTTGTGGGTTTAAATCACCTCGAGGTATGATCAAGCTCTGCGTCTGACCTGCGATCGTCGCACGTTGGGACTGGCAGCAGTCCACATACACAGACGTGTGTTGGTGCATGTCAGAGTACGGTGCAGTGAGAAAGTTTGCAGACGTTTTCAGACGTGCTAATGATGGCTGTGTGTTGAAAATGGCTCAAAGAACACGTATTGATGATAGTATGAAGAGTAGAATACTAGGGCGACTGGAGGCTGTTCAAACACAGCAGGTCGTAGCAAGGGCCCTCCGTGTGACACAAAGTGTGATCTTAAGATTAAGGCAACGATTCCAACAGACAGGACACGTGTGCAGGAGCTGCATTACGGGACGTCCACAGTGCACAACACCACAAAAAGATAGATATCTCACTATCAGTGATCGCAGACAGCCACGGTATACTGCAGGTAGCCTCGCTCGGGAACTTACCGCAGCCACTGGAACAGCTGTCTCCAGACACACAGTCTACAGACTACTCAACAGACATAGTTTCTTCGCCTGGAGACCTGCAAGGTGCATTTCACTGACCCCTGGTCACAGGAGAGCCCGTAAGTGCTGGTGTCAAGAACACAGTACATGGTCATTGGAACAGTGGTGCAAGGTTTTGTCCACGGACGAGTTCAGGTATATTGTGAACCGTGATTCTCACCGGGTTTTCATCTGGCATGAACCAAAAACCAGATGCCACCCTTTAATATCCTTGAAAGGGACGTGTATGGAGGTCGTGTTTTAAAGGTGTGGGGTGGGATTATAATTGCTGCTCGTACACCCCTGCATATCTTTGACAGGTGAACTGTAACAGGTCCGATGTATCGGGACGTCATTTTGCACCAGTATGTCCGCCTTGTCAGGGGTGCAGTGGGTCCCACCTTCCTCCTGATGGATGATAACGCACGGCCATACAGAGCTGCCATCGTGGAGGAATACCTTGAACCAGAAGCTATCACGCCCATCGAGCACATCTGGCATGCTCTCGGTCAACGTCTCGCTGCACGTCTGCACACCCCTGGGACACTTCAGGAGATCCGACAGGCACTAGTGCCAGAATAGGAGGCTATATTCCAGAGCTGCTGGACCGTCTGAAACAGATTATACCAACCTGTTGCGCGGCCTGTGTACGTGTGCATGGTGATCATATCCCACATTGTTGTCGGGGTACATGAGCAGGCCACAGTGGCGTCTTGTAGCAAATGTGTTTCGGGACAGGTTTCTCAGCTTATCACCAATACCGTGGACTTACAGATCTGTGTCGTGTGTGTTCCCTATGTCCCTATGATATTAGTACCAGTTTTGTGTAGTACCACGTTGTGTGGCATCACATTCTGCAATTACCCATAATTTATGAGCATAAGTGTAATTAACGTTCATGAGGGAATTTTTAAAGGCAGCATTCTGTGCGTCGTCCCACCTTGGCGAGCTTACTAAGCCATTTGTATTAGCTAGGGACGCATAAATTTTTCTTCTTCATGGAAACATAAGTGGGAAATTGAGTCAGAGGCCAGGAATGTTTTGTTAGGTCAACAGGTATGAGTAGCGGCACACACAACAGCCGACTTCCACCGAGATTATCGCTGCATTCTGCGAAAGGTAATTGATATACTGTTCAGGCGTTAAATGTTGAAGCCACCAGCGTTATTTCACTTCACGTCTGCATTTGACTGGTATATTTAATAGCATTCCTTCACGTAAATGTCAGCCGCATAATTGACACATGTTCTTGTGGTTTAAATTTGAGGGAGTAATACGGCAGATAGGAATTACTGCCCCCTACAGTAGTTTATATTGTCATAGTATACAGTTTGGGTTCTAGTTGAAATATTTTTAGTAGGTTTTCGGTATTACGTTGCTAGTGACCTTTCCGTGAGTTTATATTTCTGTGGGATCTTCCTAGTATCTATAGGATTTTCTTAAGGTTACCATTTCCGCATTTTGAACTAACATGTGTACGCCAATTCATGTAAGAAATTCTTTTGTGCAGTAGTCTGTTGTTTGTCCTAAAGTAGATTCGCCACCACCCCACCTTATCCACAAACATATTTTAGCTACACCGACGGGAGTTATTCTTCTGATGTCTAACAGTTGACGTAGCTCGGATCTGCGCACCTAGTGGGGCCTAGATTCGCCGGGTTAAGATTCAGTTTTCTTTTTCGGACCATTCCTTACACGCTAAATGCCGGGGCAGATCACACCAAACCAGCAACGGTTTTTTAGGGTGTTATATGGTTACAGGCTGTTTGTTTCTACGTATTTGAAGGTCATATCTTTGTTCTTAACAATTACATTATATTGCTTAATTGTGAGTGGTTCTGTGATTCTGCGCTCAAATGTAATTTAATCCTACTGTTTTTTGATATTCATTATGCTTGATAGTGTGGCAGTGCATGAGGTTTATAACAATTTCTCGGTTTCGTTTTACTCGTGTTCTCAAAAGTATACTTTCCGCTGGTTAATTTTAATTTCATGGTGACATGATCTCTGATATGTTTGTAGATTTAGTTTTTCTATTCATCTTGTATGTGGGAGGATAACTTCAATAAAACTGTAATATAATGTTTGTGCTTCATGTTGATCTACTCACTTAGAACTTCTTGAGGCTGATTTTGTGTGTGTGAATATATTTCGATCACTTCAAGAATATTCAATAGTGGTCCTTTTTGTGCAGAGCGCAAAATATCGACAGCCCATTCAGTATCGTCCGCTGTGTGTTGTTCTGTCTTTAAGTAGTGGAAGAAAGTTGATGTCATAGTGCCGCTCTCTCTAATGTGTTCTTGGCATTCAGTATTGAAATTTCGTCCAGTTTGACCTATACAGAATTTTTCACATACTTTACATTGAATTTTGTATATGCTTGGATTCGAATATATTGTTGGTTTTGTTTGTCTGGAGTATAGTAGTGTTCGAAGACTGTGTCGTGTCTAGTATGCAAATTTTATGTTAGTGTGTTTTGGTAATTCATTAACTGTGTGAGATATCTAATATTTGTAATTAATTGATGAATGTTTCTTTTGCACATGTTCAGCACGTGTGCTTGATTGAATAACTAAAATTCAGAAACCTTTCTTGCATTGAGAGGAAATTGTAACGAAAGGGAAATATATACCTCGATAATGATACATTACGTGCAACCTGGGCCTGTAGCTGAATGTAACTTAGGTAAGGATACTGACGTGTCTTGAAATAACAGCTGGTTCAACAAATTAACTGTTGAGATTCCAGCCACTATTAGCTCAAAAAAAAAAAAATTGAATTTATTTATACCGTACATCGAACCAGAACTCGAGAGCAATCGAGAAAGGGAATCAATATACTCCAATTCCAGGTCTCTTGACAATGTTTAAGATATATTAGAGAATGTAGTGAGTAAACAAAACACTATCACACGAAGGTATAATAGAATCAGATTCGGGGCAACTGATACCCAGTGAATCCGGTATGGATGTCGTGGCTCATAATAAGTGTTCTTTCAGAAGTTACAAGAAAAAGACACAAAAGGAGATAAAGCTATCCTCGTACCGTTACACCTTAAAGAGAAAGAACGAGATAAAGTTAAGGTCGATCAGGTTAATAAATTGCTTGAGGCCAGTGAAAAAGTACGGGATGAGAACATCACCCGCCAAAAAAATGAAACACTAACAAAACGTAACGAACCTCTGTTAACAAATCCAAACGAGAGATAGAAACTCTTAAAACGGAAATCACCGCTATGAAAGAAGTATGTAATGGATTACCTTGTGCAGTATCTAATGTTGCTAATGATTTTAAGAACAGACAGGATGCGCAAAACTCCGCGTCACTAAAATAAAGGAACTGTCAGACAGATTACGTCAGCTTTCTTTACAATTAACTGAGCACGTCCAAGACTACGTGAAGGCTCAATCGTAAAACATTGAAACCAAAATGACTCAGTGGCTAGAGCAAAAGGATGTAGAGATTAAGGAACATGTTACCACTCAGCTACAAACTGTGGTACAAAAAGTCACAAACGAAGCTGCAGTCGGTAATGACGAAACCAAAAATGTACTGCCAAAGGAACTAAGCCAAATTCAATCCACCTTGGCGGAGGAATTTACGCATTGGTAAAGAAAAATACAAGGTACAATTGCACTGCTATTACGTAGTGAGCTTAGTGTGCAAAACACAGAGCGAAATACGATTCAAGGTCGCAGACGTTACGGAAACGAAAGTTGTTACCACTCAACAACTTTACCTGTACGAAAGGTTTACAAACTTGTTCTAGAGAGGTTCGCAGCGTTAGATGGTTAACAAATGCCCAGCTACGCTTGGCTTAAGCTGCAAGAAAGCCTCATAAAAGAACAGGCTATTACAAAAATTTTCTGCAGAGAAAAAGACCGTGCATCCGGTCATTTTATTAAAAATTTTAGACACGTATTGCCCAAGGTTTTGACGTAGCGACAAAAAATGCAGTCTGTTACCTCACATATTGTAGGTAAAGCCGCACTATGGTCAATAGAGACAGCGGACAGCTCTCAAACACTCGAAGAATTTCACAAAATGTTCTTCACAAAATATTTGAGTTCTTGTACCCAAGAAGGCTTAAGACAACAGGTGTACAATCGTACTATGTAAGACCTGAAGTTAGGTAGCATGATAAAATACATAGAGAGTTAGTATAACTCGCTACTGGGACGAACCCATGACAACCAGATAATTGTTAAGAATATTGAAACCGAAATTATTCATCCAAACAGAGATCAGTTGGTTAATATCCCTGAAGATGACTTGGAAAGATTTCTAGCCATCGTGGAACCACTAGATTGGATTCACGAGGAAGGAAGAAAGGTCAGTTCGAGTGGCGGTTGTTACCCACCGCAGAAATGCAGAAATAATAAAAACGACCAAAAGGAGCGATTTCTACAACAAGTGTCGATAATAAAGCTGGTTATAAGCAACCGCAACAGAATATGGCGTACACCAACTCACACGGACTCCAGTGAGAACGGGTACATCAATAATCCGCATGGAAATAATAGGAAGAGATGCGGAGACGCCATGGGACACAACAATCCCAACAGCCAAAGCTAGTCGATCTCATGCGGACAGGTGAAAGGAGACTCAGTAGAGTCCAAATTGGAGACCAGGTGACCATCTGACGGAAACATTCAATGTAGAAGTAATTCTGAGCACAAAGATGTGCGGGACGAAAAGAGTCGTATGATGCGTCAGCATGATGACCAATGAATTAGGATGGTAGAGGTTGTGGACGAAAGCCAACCTCACTCTCTCTCTCTCTTTGTCTAGGTGGAATCCCTACACGCCCACGTCGGCATGATGGCCAGCTCAAAAGGTCTATTGTGCATCTCTACATAAGGGTTAGTTTTCACTAAAGTGAGGTGTCGCAGGACGCGGGTATGGCAATGTTTGCGTACATCTGGTTAAGGTTCTTCATTAATACGCTCCCATCTGGAGATAGATTGGGTAGGAAGTCGAACGAATGGTAGGTGTTTGAAGGGCAGAGGAAGAAACGTGACAAGGCAAGATTCAAGGGAAAGAAACCTCTGCGATAGTTAGGTCGGGTAGTAAGAGCAGTAGCGGATGTCTTGGTGCCTGCGACTGGTCGTGTAAGGATACGCTTTGTTAGTAGTGGGTATCATGCATGTCGACACCTTTGACATTGTGCGACGTTGTTACTCGGCGGCTGCCGCTGGATGCCGGTGTTGATCTCTCGGTCAGCGTCAGCATACCTGTAACAGGTTTATTATCGTTTTGTGTGCAATAGGTCACATACCAAATGCACAGTGTAGGGTGATGTTGGTGATTTTTTTATGCGTTAGTGAGCGAGCTCGTCGATTTCCCTGAAGTAGTCTGTTCGTCGGCTTCAGTAGCAACTGGTATATCCAGTCAACGTTGCTGAGATGCAGGGGCTTGACGACGTTTGTTGCTTGTTGTATGTTACCGTGCCCTTGCTAGTAGCGTCTTTGGCCGCTTATGCTTGCACCTATGTTTGTAATCATAGTTTCCGAGAGTAAGGATGAAAGGACTGTTCGAGTGTCTCGAGTATCTGTACAGTCGTGTGGTGTGTCAAGGAGGTATTGACTGTGAAGATCCACGGTGCGTATTTAGCATGGAGCGTTGCTAATGATGCCTAGCACTTTGTTCTGTATGATCTGCAGGCGTCGCAGGTGTGTACGAGCTGCATATCCACAGACGGGAGCTGTGTACGTCAGCAGAGGTCTAATCAGTGTCATGTATATGGACCTATATTCATCGCGCGTGGGCTGTGCTATAAGTCGTGTAACCTCCAGATCGGTTTCCAGTGTGAATACTGGACCTGAAATAGCCAGATTCGGCATGAAAGACGCTGCGAGTGTTGTGGCCATAGGCTCTGCCTTCTTCGTTGCGGAGTAAGCTGGACCGTCTAGTAGTTATAGAGTAGGAATGTAATGTTTCTCTCTGGTGAAATGACTGGCTAGTTTCCATACGCCAGAACGTGTGGCACCTAGTCTGGCGAGTTCCTGTCCCCAATGTTCGTTTCGAAAGGTTTGTATTTTGTACCGTAGTATACCCTGGAGTCTTTTGACGTGCAGTTTATGGAACGGACGCCTGGTACGCTGCCAGTGTCTCCTGAAGCAGTTTCTTATTGAGATAATGCGCAGGATTTCCTGGGGCGAGACCGTCAAGCGTCGTTACGGCGTTGTTTGAGGAATGGCGTCAGTCATTCGTCTTGGACGGCAGTAGTAATAGCCTCCACAGCCTCATCAGTTTGTTGCATGTTGTTAATTTCGTGCGTGTCAGGAGTCTACTATCAAGCATTTCCTTGAACAGTGTCCAATTCGTGTGTTTTTAGTTCAGTATCCCGCGTGCTTCTGTGTTTCTTCCTTGTGCCCTGTTACAGGCACATGGTCTGAGTCCAGATCGTTTTCAACCATAAGATTGAGTGTGCATGTGATGCCTTTGATGAGGGCTATGTCTAGCACGTCTGACCTGAGTCGGCTCTGTGTAGGAACGAACGTGGGGACATAGTTTCGGCGTAGTGCATGTTCGTATAGTTTCTTCCCATTGGAGTTCCAATAGGGGTGTTCTGCCTTTAGGTCTCCAGCGGCCATTACCCGTGGTACTATGCTGAGAACTGTACTGATATCGCGTGTACAGCGATACCAGTGTGTTGTTGGCTCCGTTGAACTTGACCCTGACGGAAGTAGTCTCTAGTCTTTCAAGCGCAGGAAGCTCGATGTTCGTGTGTTCTATGTCTTCGTGTATGATGATGCTGTACTGCCTCCCCTCCTGCCATCCCCTCGGTCGGTGCGATAAACGCAATTTCCAGGGAGATATAGCTGTTTGCAAGGCGTAAGCAGTGTTTCGTCTACTAGGGGGAATCGGATACTCTTTCGCTGCATGAAAGCGACCACTTCGGCTCTTTTGTTTACGATCCCATTGGCGTTCCAAAACAGGATCTGTGAGTTTGAGTTAAGGTCTACGTTTCTGGGCTGGTGTGGTGTATTATCCGTGTAGTGATGAAAATAGTGGCGTGATAGACACTTGGGTGCTAGTCCAGCTGAGCGAGCCCGACATGAACTGCATGAAGTGTTGTGTGACACACCCCATAATCTTCATGACTACTTCGTCGTGGTGAGTCCTGGGAATAGTGTCTCCGTTAGTTTTCGGAGTGTTGACATAATGTTGCAGTGTCGGCTGTGAGTTGTTGGTTGTATTGGAGGTCGCTGGTACTTGTGTTTGCGTCTGTTTAGGGCTGGTAGCTGTTTGAATGACGGTTGTGGGCGCCTGTGGTAAGTGGGTGCGTTGTGTGAGTCGTTGTGTTGGTGTCAGAATTGTGATCGTGAGGACTTGTGTCGTGTTGTATGTGTGCTTGTAGTGGTGTAGTCGTGTTCCTCGTGTTCCGATTGTTTCTCCTTCTCCTCTGTGTTTGTGGCTGTCCCTGTGTTAGTGCGTCTAAGTAGAGTGTGGTTGGCTGCAGTCTACGGTCGGCCGCAGTGGCCATGCGTTTCTAGGCGCTTCAGTCTGCAACCGCCCGACCGCTACGGTCCCAGGTTCGACTCGGGCATGGATGCCTTAGTTAGGATTAAATAGCTCTACGTTCTAGGGGACTGATGACCTCAGATGTTAAGTCCCATAGTGCTGAGACAATTTGAACCATTTTTTGCAGTCTACGATCTCAGGAGGTATGGTGGTGGTGTTATTGGTGCAGTGTGGTGTAACCGGTACTGGTGTGGTGTCTGTTGCTGAGGGTGTTTGTTGTGCGTGTGCTGAGCTCCTCTTACGATCCCGCGCTGCCAGGGCTGCCAGCGACCACTCCAGCGAAAGATGGCTCTGAGTACTATGGGACTTAACTTCTGAGGTCATCAGTCCCCTAGAAGTTAGAACTACTTAAACCTAACCAACCTAAGGACATCTCACACATCCATAACCGAGGCCCTGTGATCGTAGCGGTCGAGCGGTTCCAGACTGTAGCGCCTACAACCGCTCAGCCACCCCGGCCGGCAAAGATACTCCACTCCGTACTGCGCGAGGGCGGGTTCGGAGCTGTGATGGTTGTAGTTTCGATGTGTTTCGCTATTTTGCGTCTCACAGCTTCTTTGTACGTAATGTACCTACTGTTCTTGGCCGAATGGGCCACAGCACAGTTGGCCCATTTGTGGGGTGCTGTGTTGGAGAGTTTGCACTGTTGTGTCGTGTGACCACCAGCGCATTGGCGGCAGTTCAGTGGGGAGCGAGACATCACCGGATACCAGCGTGCGCAAAGCGCTGGGAGTTGGGTCATTGTCGCGGAGGGGGGGGGGGGGGGGGGTATTGTAGTCTTCTACATTGACGACCATGTGAAGAAATAATTTTAACTTCAACAGGTTGCGAGACTTGGCCGTGTCAGCCAACTCCGCCATGTAGTTGTGAGATGGTCTCGCTGTTCCGAACTCTCTCATTCGGTTTACACTAATGCATTCCCACCCTCGTGTACTGTGTCGATCGGTGTTCGTGCGTCTATTCCCTTCATCACGTACTGCTGTGTTCTTTCTATGACTGTCCTGTACGTGAAATTTTCTACCTTTATTTCTTTCAGAAACTCCAGCAGATTTGAGTAGTCTGATTTGTTCGCCACGCAGAGTCCGGCGTGGTCCCCGGTGAGTTTTCAGTAGAATGTTGTGGGGTGGTGTTTCTTATTAAATTTTTTGTTTAGGAGACTAAGGTCTGCGTAGTTGTGTATAATGACTGGTGGAGAGCCAGCCGAGGACTTGTTCGGGATCTGCGTAGCTGCTTGTGTGTTTGTGTGTGCTGCAGTCGCAGGGTCGTTCGTATTTTTCCCTGTGTTGCTGGTTTTACTATTTGGCTATGTAGCTGTAGTTGGAAGCAGCACTCAGCGGTTGCTTCGCCAGTTTGTGGACTCGCTTCTTTGTGTGTTTTGGAGAGGTTTGAGTCCTGGATCGACCTGCTGCCACGGTCCGTCTTCGGAGTTGTTAGTGTCTTCTGTCAGCTCTGTCTCCGGTTCGGTCGGTGCCTGAGCTGCCACAGGTGGGAGCGAGGTCATATCATTCGTGTTTGTGGCAGGCGCTTCTGTGTGTGAAGCGTGTTTCTGTGTTTGTGTGTGTTCACGCTCGATCAGATGTTGCTGATCGGCGATCTGCTTTCGAGGCAACTGCCTATTGGAACGTGGAGAGTGGGAGGGAAAAGCCGGCATTCCCGCCTCTTGTGCTACAGCTTTACTGCGGGATACTGGAGGAGATATGCAGGAAGGATCAGACATATTTCCTGCATAGGGACATTTTATTTGGATAAGGAAGGGCGTAAGACAATTTTCCTCTTTTGGAAACGACAACTTCTACTTTTTTTCGGCGACAGTGCAGTATATTGTTTACCTACGGAAGAGGGGAGTCCCTGCGGTCTGTCTGCGAGGAAGGGCAATGCGTGGTGCAAGAGAGCGCGGGTAGAAGAGAGCGACCTATAGTGCGCGGGGTTATCCGACATGTACGTTGACCTGACTCTGAAAAAGCCCTATGAAAGAACGGAAGAGTCTCGCTGGGGGTTTGGCAACCGAGGCTGCGGAGTGCTGAGCCGAAGCTCTTGCCGCTTAGCGCTCGGAAGCGTTAAGCGGCTTGCGCCTGCCCGTCCACTCCTTTAAACTAAAGTCCACCACCCCATGCCTTTCGGTAGTAGACAAGGAGAAAAGTGAAGTCATCTCTATCAACTCTGTATGCATGTTGCGTAACAAAGACGGTCAGGATGTACCCAATGAACTAGGCACTGAGCCGAAAACTTGTGATAAGACAGGTAAATTCGTAGCGAAAAGATGCAGTGCATACGAAAACTGGCAATGTACTGTTGAATTGGACATAGGAGCAACGACAAGCGTCATGAGTTGTGATTTATGTAAAGAATTATGTCGGTTATACAAGTTACCGTCATTTCCAGTTCAAGGATCTGGAGTGGCAGGGGTTATTAGTGCCTAGCCGCAGGTGGTCAAAACACAGGTGCAGATCGACCTTTTAATAGTAACTGGAGCATTGAAGTGCACGTTTCTGGTGATGAAAACTTTATCATGTCCTGTATCTTGGGTTGGGATTTCATCAGATGGAGAGACGCAAAGATCGACGTCTCGTCTGGAACCTGTACTGTGGACAACGTATGAAAAGAAGTCATGCTGGAATTGATTGCCACAGAGGAGATGCATGGCAAGTATCGCCAGAGTATCCAAACTGACTATCCCAGACATCAAATATTATTTATAGACAGTAATCCAGCTACTGAGGGGTGCTGTACTTCTCACCTCAGTCAAAGAGAAGAGATAATTGCCACAAAAGAGCTGATGCAAAAAGTAGTCGAGTCGGAGTGCCTAGATATGCAGCAACAGACGCAATTAATAGATTTACTTAGTATGTACACGAAAGTATTTTCTGAAAAACTGGGAAATATAAAAGGTTACGTATATGGAAATGTACCCACATGAAACGTACTGCCACGCTACATATTCCGTCGCTTGGAAGAAGAAGGAAGCAGTACGACAGGAAATTAGGAAGATGATCGAATGGGATATAAGAGGGCCTTCCTACTCTTCGTAAAGTATTCCACTATATGCAATAGCAAAGGCAGGCGGTAGTGTGAGGCTGGGTCTGGATATGAGGAACTAAAATTAGGCAAACTTTTATGAAGCTAACCCAAGAAGCAGAGAAATGCAGTACAAAGTACGGCAAAAATGTAAGAAGTGTAAGAAACTATGAAATCGGATGAATGGTGCTCCTCCGAACACATCGTAGTCATCAAGCTTTAAAAGGCAGAATAAATAGTGGTAATTTTTGTATGCTGGTCCCTGCAAAATTGTAAAAATTAGCCGTGGGGGAAGCTACAGGTTGGCACAATCAGACAACACGATTATGTAATGTTTATACACCTAACACGATTTCAAGAAGTTTATAAGGTTTGTACACCTAACAAGATTTAAAGAAGTTTACTGACTAACCTTGTTTATTTGTCTAGAAAACTTAAAAAAGAAAATGGATAGGTTAAAGTTAGATACAGTGGGAACTGGTGAAGTTCGGTGGCAGGAGAAACAAGACTTCTGTTCAGGTCAATACAGAGTTAAAATACAAAATCAAATAGGGGCAGGGCAGGAGTAGGTTTAATAATGAATAAAAAACAGGGATGGCGATAAGCTACTACGAACAGCATTGTGAACGCATGATTGTTGCCAAGATAAACTCAAAGCCGACGTCTACCAAGATACTACAAGATCATATGTCAACTAGCTCCGCAGAGGAAGTTGATATTGAAGAAACGTATGAGATAAAACAAATTACTCAAATAGTTAAGGGAAATGAAAATTTAATACTCATGGGGGACTGGAATTCAATAGTAGAAGAAGGAACAGAAGGAAAAGTAGTAGGTGAGTGTGGACTGAGGACAAGGATTTAAGAGGAAGCTGCCTGGTAGTAGAATGTTTCACAGGGCATAACTTAATAATAGCTGACACTTGGTTTAAGAATCATGAAAGAAGACTGTATATGTGATAGAGACCTGGAGACCCTGGAAGGTTTCTGATTGATTATATAACGGTAAAACAGAGATTTAGGAATCAGATTTTAAATTGTGAGACATTGCCAGTGGCAGATGTGGCCTCTGACCATAATTTATTGCTTATGAACTGTAGATTAAAAATAAAGAAACTGCAAAAAAAGGTGGTAATTTAAGGAGATGGGTCCTAGATAAACTGAAAGAGCCAGAGGTTGTAGAGAGTTTCATAAGGAACGTTAGGTAACGATTGACAAGAATTTGGGAAAGGAATGCAGTAGAAGAAGAACGGGTAGTTTTGAGAGATTAAATGATGAATAAAGCAGAGGATCAAGTAGGCGAAAAGATGAGGACTGGTTGAAATACTTGGGTAACACAAGAGATATTGAAGTTAATTGATGGAAGGATAAATTATAAAAATGCAGTAAAGGATGCAGGCAAAAAAACAGTATAAATGTCTCAAAAATGAGATCTACAGGAGGTGCAAAATGGCTAGAGGACAATTATATGGATATAGAAGCATACACCACGAGTGGTAAGATAGGTATTGCCTACGGGAAGATTAATGAGACCTTCGGAGGAAAGAGAACCACCTGTATGAATGTCAAGAGCTCAGAGGGAGAACCAATTCTAAGCAAAGAAGGGAAAGCAGAAATGTGGGAAGAGTATATAGACGGTTTATACAAGGGCGACGTACGTGAGTGCAATGTTATGGAAATGGAAGTGGACGTAGATGAAGATGAGATGGGAGGAATGATACTGCGTGGAGAGCACTGAGAAATTTAAGTCGAAACAAAGCCCCGGGAGTAGACAACATTCCGTTAGAAGTGCTGATAGTCTTGGGAGAGCCAGCCATGACAAAACTCTTCCATCTGCTAAGAAAGTTGTATGAGAGACGGGAAATACGCTCAAACTACAATGAGAATATAATAATTACAATTCAAAAGAAAGCAGGTCATGATAGATGTGAGAATTACCGAATTATCAGTTTAGTAAAATATGGTGGGAAAATACTAATACTAATTCTATAAAGACGAATTGAAACACTGGTAGAAGCGGACCTCGAGGAAGATCAGTTTGGATTTCGTAGAAATGTAGGAACTGACACTACGACTTATCTTAGAAATGAAGCTAAGGAAAACGAACCTACATTTATAGCGTTTTTATACTTACAGAAAACGTTTGACAATGTTGACTGGAATTCTCCCTTCAAATTCTAGAGGTGGCAGGGATAAAATACAGGAAGCGAAAGGCTATTTACAATTTTTACAGAAACCAGATGGCAGTTTTAAGGTTCGGAAGGCACGAACGGGTAGCAGTGGTTGGGAGGGGAGTGAGACAAGATTGTAGCCTATCCCTGTTCAATCTGTGTTTTGAGCAAGCAGTAATGGAAACAAGAGAAAAATTTTGAGTAGGACTTGAAATCCACGGAGAACTAATAAAAACTTTGAGGTCTGCCGATGACGTAGTTCTATCAGAGACAGCAAATGACTTGGAAGAGCAGTTGTACGGAATGAACAGTGTCTAGGAAGGAGGATATAAGATTAACATCACCAAAAACAAAACGAGGAAAATGGAATTTCGTTGAATGAAATTAGGTGACGCTGAGAGAATTAGATGAGAAATGAGACACTTGAAGTAGTTAATGAGCTTTGCTACTTGTGCAGCAAAATAACTGACGATGGTCAAAGGACAGAGGATATAAAATGTAGACTGGCATTTCTGAAGAAAAGAATTTTGTTAGCGTCGAGTATAAATTTAAGTGTCAGGCATTTTCTAAAATTATTTGTATGGAGTGTAGCCGTGTGTGGAAATGAAACTTGTACGGTGAACAGTTTAGACAAGAAGAGAATAGAACCATTTGAAATGTGGTGCTACAGAAGACTGCTGAAGATCAGATGGGTAGCTCACGTAACTAATGAGGAGGTACTGAATAGAATTGGAGAGAAGACGAATGTGTGGCACAACTTGACTAGAAGAAGGAATCGGTTGATAGGACACTTCTTGAGGGATCAGGAGATCACCCATTTAGTATTAGAGGGAAGCTTGTAGGGTAAAAATCGTAGAGAGAGAAGAAGAGACGAATACACTAGGGAGATACTAAAGGATGTAATTTGCAGTAGTTACTCAGAGATGAAGAAACATGCACAGGATAGACTAGCTAGGGGAGCTGCATAGAACCGGTCCTTGGACTGAAGAACACAACAGGAAGTTGCATAGAAAAGTATTCTTTTTTGTTTTCTTGTACAGGTCTTTAGTACTTAATAGTAGATTATATTTCTTTCATTCATGTGTCACTGAAAATGTGATGATTAAGAGAATGCCCTTGAGTCAGCTCAAGAACTAATTATACCAGACAGATATCATCAGTGGTAATTGAGTAATGATTATGGAAAGGTTTTTCCATAATTGTCATTGTATTTTATGTAATATTGTGTACAGGAAAAGAAATGCATCCAATGCTATTTGCTTAAAAATATGGAATTGTTAATCCATATTTCATCTCAGATTAATTTTTCTTGAATATTCAATAAACGCTGTAATGTGTTTTCGTGTTCTTAACGGTAAATTTAGGTTTTTTAGTGTAATTGCAATTTTCTCAAATCACATCAAACATGATTAATTTATGTTTCATTGTGTGCTTGATTAACACTGCATGATGCACTGTGGTATATCAGGGTCTAAATTTATCTCGAATTTGAAATGGAGTCCGTACTTACCCAATCTGAGTGGGAGACTTGCCAGTTCATTTTTGCGTGTCTAATGTTGTCCTCGCTTTTGTGTTTATAGAAACACAGACACCGGTGTCCTCTGGATATTAAAATCGCACTTAAAGATAATGAAAAACAGTACACTGATATTTGCTTTGTAAATGCAAGCCAGAGCCTTGTTTAACAAGATGGTCGATTTATCGTATCCCATGGAGTGGAAAGGTGCGTATATAAGCTGCTGTAAGCAAAATATTTGTCAGTTAAAGGATTATGTAAGCATCTATATTATTAACTCATCAAGCAGTAATGTACATAGTGCAGCCTAACCTGACTATGAAATTGCGTCAAGTGACGTGACATGAATTGTATGTTCAATAAACAATGAACCAACAGTGCTACGTCAGTGAAGTTAATCGAAAGTGTGACAGTGGTGGTAAGACTACCGTTGAGCACTATGAACTGCGAACTGCAGCGCGGCAAATATGTCAAAACTTGCAGAGAGTTCTGTTACACTCAACGCGCAGCGGCGTTCCGTAAAATGTTAAATGACGGCGTTGAGCGTGATATTAATAAAAGGGCAAAGGTTTTACACTGAAATAAACATTTCTGCGGCAAATAAGACAATGCAAATACTAGCAGGCGCTATACGGTGTTAATATGTTTAATTTACCTGAAGACAGAACAAACTGTGAAATTACGTTTAACAACTGATGTGATTCTGTAAGCGACTTCCTAGAACTGGATGAACTGACGGTATTTCTAAAAAAATTCACATACAACATAAACAACTTCACAGACATATATGTTGGTCATCTTACGTGCGACAGTACACTAACTTATGGGTTGTTTCCAGTGGATATTAAGTTCTGAACGAATTCTGATGCCGCTTTGGTAGTTTTTCTGTTCGCGATCCCGGTCGAGTTGCTGCCAAAGTCTCCAGGAAGCTGTGGCGAGATCTTGTAACTCACCGGACGGTGCTATCTTGATCCTGCTCAGTCTTCGTCATCGGCTGCCTATGGCGAGGGGCGAGTTGTTGTCCAACGGACGGAGACTCAACCACCTGTGAGAGCCACCGACCACACCCCGGTCATCGGTGCCCCCCACCGTCGACTGCACAGCAGTCATCGACACCACTGACCGATGAGAGCATTCCGCTCATTAAAGTCATTCACTTGCGACCGTATCTGGTCATTCACGCCCCCTGCTACCTACACGACCACGGAGATATTTCCATTGTTGAGGGTTTATAAATGTGTAATCGACGAACTTACACAGTAACTGATATGTACTGTACAACTTCTGATCACTAATGTCGTAAGAAACAAATCACAGAAACTAAGTACTATGAAAATTTATTGACAGTGCCTGTAATAACGTCTACGTGCTCGTGGCATCCTGTGCTGTTGCCCGTGCGGCTGCCTCAGTGGAGTGGAGTGAATTACTAGAAAACTTGCATAGTACCTCATATACATTCACTTACACCTTCCGATATCTTGTGCTGGTGTGCCCCGAACATTGTTGTGTACAAAGTGAAATGTGAACTTTAAAACTTGAACTTTAAATGTCAATCCGTGTACAATCAATCTATATAATGTCTTAACAGACGATGATCTAATGATTCACACTTGAAGGATATATTTATTGTGCTAAAGAGCACTGAAGTTTTAAGAAATGATAGAACGAATAATATAATTCGATTTGCATAGCCATATAGAAATGAGTGAAGAGAAACCTGATAACTTGCACACACGATTCATTATTAACAATCTGATATTTTATTCGATGGAAACTTGTAATATGATGACGTATTCTTTTCTTTATTTCTTATCCGACTAAATGTTAACTGTCATAAAGCGAAAGTCCGACACAGCTAGTCCGAAGGCGTCAACCAGGCTTTCAGCTGGGGTTTCCATCTGTCCCCACCAATGGGGGAGCGAATTAATTATTCGTAGCAAATTGTTACTTAAATCCAGACTAACTTTGTTGGTCACAATATTTAAATGACAAATGTGCTGACAGGATATTCACTCAATAATTCTAAATGTCCTTCAGCCATACTGTGAATATTATTATAACATCTTACTGCACCTGCAAAATGCTGTGTGACACAAATATTTGGTGGAAAGTGTCAAGCAGGTCTTGCAAAGACCACAGGTTTAAATGTGACATCTAGAAAAGGTACAAAACTAAATATAATTCTGTCGGTAGGAAAAGTAGCTAATACGACAGATAGCTTTAAAGCTACAACTCGTCAACGTGCTGTTTTTTTGTGTTAAATATGTAAATAAAGTATGTATTTAGTATTAAAGAGTAACTATACAGTGTAAAGACATTCATCGTAACCATGGATGTCGTATCTCATTAGGGTTAAAAACGACTTGGTTCAAAGATCGTCTACTACTTTTGTCTCTGTCGTGGAAGAAGTAAGTTGCTTGCCGCGCGGGACTAGCCGAGCGGTCACAGGCGCTGCAGTCATGGACTGTGCGGCTGGTCCCGGCGGAGGTTCGATTCCTCCCTCGGGCATGGGTGTGTGTGTTTGTCCCTAGGATAATTTAGGTTAAGTAGTGCGTAAGCGTAGGGACTGATGACTTTAGCAGTTAATTCCCATAAGATTTCACACACACAAATAAGTCGCTTAGCTGTTCTGACGCACTAAGTATTTGATGTACGTATTACGTTTTATAATATACGTTGAAAAGTGAATTTCTCCTGTTCTTATTCAAAATCCCTCCCTCCCTGTGGAAATACTTAATTGAAAAATAGTTAATGAAAGTTATTTCTGTAGAAGATTGCCCATCTGGCTTTCTTTTGTCATAATGGCACAAGGGCGACCATTACGTATTAATTAAATATTAAATATTGGGCTTCTCCTTCAAGTGAAGACTATGAATACTTTGAACATTGACATCAATTGTAAATTATTAAAATTTGCAAGTTCATTTTATCAGAAATTTTACGGAATTGCGTATGTAGTTTTAACCGCAGTAGGCAACAACACATGGGCTTGCCTTACGAGATCTCTGAGTTTGCAATTTAATGTACTTCTTTTACGGGAATGGTTAACTTAAAATAAAGGCAGCTTACTATCAACGAAAGTTATTTATCGTGAGGAAAAGTCCTTACGCTACGTACATCGTTGTATCGTCTCTCTCTTCGCAACAATAAATTTAACGGGCTACTTCTGAATATATTTAAGGAAGCCACGACTTTAGATGATGTAATTAAACCATTACAAGCAAAACAGTACCCACTTTCACTAACATTTGTGCCTCCGTAGCAACCTTGATTATCGTCGGCGTATATGTAAGACATATTTACGAGCGTGCTCAATATTCGCGACGCCGATAGTACATTAAATATCCTTTACATGATTTAAACAATCCTCATCATATTCTTCACTAAGAAATGAAAGTATTTTTATACCAAAATGTAAGAGAGAGAGGGAGTTGATATAAGGCCTACCACAACGACCTCTGGTGGCGGATCTCAGCCGTCAACCGCCGCTGAAACTACCACAAATCTCTCCTGCACGGAGGCCATAGCTGTGGCGGGGTGGTCTGCACGTTGAAGCTGCACCGGCGCGAGGAATAAGAGGGCTGCTGGCCCTCGCCTTCTGGGTGCCATCGGCTGGAGGACTGCAAATTGTCGTCCGCAGGGGCGTGGCTGGGGCATGAACTCACAGCCTTTCGGATGCAAAGCTGTTTGTGGAAGCTGACCGAGCTGCCCTAAGTGGATGTCCGAAGCTGCTAGGGCTCACAACGGAAACGGTAGGCGGTTGTTTCCCTACGGCGTTCTGCATGAGGTCAACAAGTTGTGATTGAGGGAGCAGTCAGGCGTGTCGCCGGCTAAGGCGCAGCCAACACAGGTGGCGGCCATTAAGCCGTGAAGTGGAGCACTACGTCTGCTAGGCTGGACGACCGGATACCGACTCAGCAGGTTCCAGCATTGGCATTTGTGCTGACACATTTGCGCACGCCACCGAGAGCTTTCACCTTGATTAGCAAAAGACCACTTGTGTACCTTCGATGCAATTAAGTCAGTGGCATTCTTGCCGGTGTTTCTCTGCACGCTGTAGCGTTAGTCAGCCCTCTCTCCCAAACCATACCTCTCGGTTGTTCTGACATATTATAAAAATGTTCAAATGTGTGTGAAATGTTATGGGACTTAACTGTTAAGGTCATCAGTCTCTAAGCTTACACACTACCTAATCTAAACTATCCTAAGGACGAACACACACTCCCATGCCCGAGGGAGGACTCGAACCTCTGCCGGGACCAGCCGCACAGTCAACGACTGCAGCGCCTCAGACCGCTCAGCTAATCCCGCGCGGCTGACATATTATAGCCTTTGACATATTACAACAATGAGGTGTCAAGAAGTGGTGTTTAGCTTCCCTGTGCAATATGTTGTATCTAAAAGTGTATGCCCACGTCCAATACTACTTTTTGGTGAGAAAGTTGGTTTTGTGAGTGGTGAGTGCGGCAACGCCACTTGACGTAGGATGGGTGGAACCAGCTCAGCACAATATGGTGCGTTGAGTCTAAGTTTTACTTATATTATTTTTGATGATTGCTCTCGTTGTTAGAATGGGTTCAAATGGCTCTGAGCATTATGGGTCTTAACATCTGAGGTCATAATTCCCCTAGAACTTAGAAATACTTAAACCTAACTAACCTAAAGACAGCACACACATCCATGCCCGAGGCAGGATTCGAACCTGTAACAGTAGCGGTCGTGTGGTTCCAGATTGAAGCGCCTCGAGCCGCTCGGCCATACCGGGCGGCTAGTTGTTAGAGACAGTTGTGTGAACTAGGGTGCAACATGTTTAGAGTTAACTTGTGAAGTCACAGGAACAAAGTGGACTTGTCTTTGTTAAGAGGTGATGGTGACCGTAATGATTTATTGCTCCTGAGGTATCCATTTTGCAGTTTGTCTAGGCATGAGATGCCGTGTACCAGAGCTGTAGCAGCTGCTTGTGCTGTATGTAGCAGCGCTCATCATCTGTCTAGTAGTTGTAGTGAGTGCAGATGGGCGATGAATCGGCGGAGGTATTATGTAGTGATTACATTTTTTCTAAGGTTCTCTTTCAAATCAGTTGAAGTAAGGTGGAGGTAGAGTACGCAAGTGGTAGAAACACTTGCACCTACATCAGATGTAGTTGCTCCTTTAACTTGGAGAGTTCAAGCGTTAACAGAGCAGTTTGAGAGCGTGAAGCACCGAAATTTCGAACTTAATCGTGTTTCAGAGTCATGGGAGAGTAAGCCCGAATTGAGAGTGTATTCTGTTCTGTATGACCTGGCAGTGGCCACGCTGATTAATCCATTCTAGGGGCAGGCAAAAGACGACGTGACCATTTCCTTTAAGGGTGTTTAGGCCGCTGCGGAAGCACTGATCAGATAAAGTTGCCTGTATGTAACGAATTTGCGTTTAGTTGGGCCCCAAAGCAAATCTTGTCTAGCACGAGACACTGAGTAATGCACATACGTTCCGAGAGTGTGCCGTTGGAATGTGCCAGCGATACCAAAAGGAGAAGGGCGTGCGACGTTTTCGGTAGAAAGTAAGCATATTGTCGATGCAGTGCAACGAATCTGAGGAAGCGCTCTTGGATATAACCCGTAAACTAAATGCAAAGAAATGTGCGCAGACCCAAACTGAAGCTGCTAATATGGTACTGTTACAGGAGGCAGGAAATAGAGCGGTGGATGTTTTTATGTTTGAAATAGCCGCAGAAATGTCACAGAGGATACGGTTGGAGAACACAGAGGCGCTGCCATGGCTGTGATTTGAAATGACGCGGTGCGTGATCTAGGATGTAAGACGTGTATATTTCTGTTGTCTATTGTCAAACCACAATTTATGAAAGATGTCTCTATTTTATTAATAGGGTTAAGTAGGAATAATTAATACTTGTCATGTTGGAAATAATTGTGGTAGCAGGGAATGTCTGCACGAAAGTATTGTTGGCAAGAGAGACCGCAAATTGTTATAATTTTTAAAAGGGCGGAAGAGACAGCGTACGGATACATTTTGTAATGGTAGCAGGGATTGTCAGCACCAGAAATCATTTTTGGCAGGAGAGACCGCACTTTGGCGTTCGTAGGAAGTTAGTAGTAAGCGAGAAGTGAAGCGAGTCGGTAGCAGATCTTAAGCGAGAGGTTGAGAGGAGCGGTGTGCCTTCCAGCCACTAGTTATGATTTACAAGAGATTATAAACGGAGGTACAGAGACTTCAGCTAACTATTATAATAAGAGGAACTAAATTATTGAATTAATTTTTTGAGAAACTCAAGGCTACTGAAGGTGTGTTTGCGGATTTCTAGTTGTAAGATTATTGTAAGAAGTAAGTCCCGTTTGAACGTTTGTAAAATCATTTTATTCAGAATATAATTAATTTTTGCCAGCAATATTGCATTTCTAATTATAATGCATCCCAAAAAACCATCAACATCAAACTTTACACAATTTTATTGTTGTCAAGAAATACACTCCTGGAAATGGAAAAAAGAACACATTGACACCGGTATGTCAGACCCACCATACTTGCTCCGGACACTGCGAGAGGCCTGTACAAGCAATGATCAAATGCACGGCACAGCGGACACACCAGGAAGCGCGGTGTTGGCCGTCGAATGGCGCTAGCTGCGCAGCATTTGTGCACCGCCGCCGTCAGTGTCAGCCAGTTTGCCGTGGCATACGGAGCCCCATCGCAGTCTTTAACACTGGTAGCAAGCCGCGACAGCGTGGACGTGAACCGTATGTGCAGTTGACGGACTTTGACCAAGGGCGTATAGTGGGCATGCGGGAGGCCGGGTGGACGTACCGCCGAATTGCTCAACACGTGGGGCGTGAGGTCTCCACAGTACATCGATGTTGTCGCCGGTGGTCGGCGGAAGGTGCACGTGCCCGTCGACCTGGGACCGGACCGCAGCGACGCACGGATGCACGCCAAGACCGTAGGATCCTATGCAGTGCCGTAGGGGACCGCACCGCCACTTCCCAGCAAATTAGGGACACTGTTGCTCCTGGGGTATCGGCGAGGACCATTCGCAACCGTCTCCATGAAGCTGGGCTACGGTCCCGCACACCGTTAGGCCGTCTTCCGCTCACGCTGCAACATCGTGCAGCCCGCCTCCAGTGGTGTCGCGACAGGCGTGAATGGAGGGACGAATGGAGACGTGTCGTCTTCAGCGATGAGAGTCGATTCTGCCTTGGTGCCAATGATGGTCGTATGCGTGTTTGGCGCCGTGCAGGTGAGCGCCGCAATCAGGACTGCATACGACCGAGGCACACAGGACCAACACCCGGCATCATGGTGTGGGGAGCGATCTCCTACACTGGCCGTACACCTCTGGTGATCGTCGAGGGGACACTGAATAGTGCACGGTAGATCCAAACCGTCATCGAACCCATCGTTCTACCATTCCTAGACCGGCAAGGGAACTTGCTGTTCCAACAGGACAATGCACGTCCGCATGTATCCCGTGCCACCCAACTTGCTCCAGAAGGTGTAAGTCAACTACCCTGGCCAGCAAGATCTCCGGATCTGTCCCCCATTGAGCATGTTTGGGACTGGATGAAGAGTCGTCTCACGCGGTCTGCACGTCCAGCACGAACGCTGGTCTAACTGAGGCGCCAGGTGGAAATGGCATGGCAAGCCGTTCCACAGGACTACATCCAGCACCTCTACGAACGTCTCCATTGGAGAATAGCAGCCTGCATTGCTGCGAAAGGTGGATATACACTGTACTAGTGCCGACATTGTGCACGCTCTGTTGCCTGTGTCTATGTGTCTGTGATTCTGTCAGTGTGATCATGTGATGTATCTGACACCAGAAATGTGCCAATAAAGTTTCCCCTTCCTGGGACAATGAATTCACGGTGTTCTTATTTCAATTTCCAGGAGTGTAGTTTAACTATGAATTACGTAACTTCAGTCAAATTAATTAAATAATAACGTCAGCTTTGCTAATAAAGAATAACGCCAGCTTTGGTAATAAATACAGCCACTTATTATGACAGCCCACCAGGAGTTAATAGAGTATAGTAAACCAGAGTAAGTATATTCATGTTGCAGTTCAATGTAGCGGTCAGATCACCATCCAGTAATAGTAAAAAAAGTATGGAACAGTTTTGTGTTACTGCAGACTGAGGGCCACAAGATGACGACGCATTCTATGTTTCGTCGAAATAATCCGAAATACACTTTTAAACAGCAGCAAATAAATTTGTAGGTGAAGATTGAGAAAGAGAATAAATTTCAAAGGGAAGATTTCATTTGTTATTATTAAGCAAGCGATAGAAATCCTAAGGGAATGTTACATAGGTTATTGTGGAAGGGAATGTTGCGTAACAAAAGATATATAGAGGAAACGGGAAGGTTTCAAGGAGTGCGATATGTTTGCTAACAACATTACTTTGCTCCACAGATCTGAGAGTGATTCCTTTCATCCTCACTAGATCAATAAATAAGCTTGTAATCCATTTACATAGCTATAAAAGCTGAGCTGGTATGAAACTTACTGGCAGATTAAAACTTTTCGCCGGACCGAACTAAGTTTGGGAGGTACGAGATGAAGTACTGACGGAAGTGAGACCGTCAGGATGAGTAGTGAGTCGTGTTTGGGTAGCTCATTCGATCCGGCACACGGTTTTAATCTCCTTGTAAGTTTCACACGAGCATTACTTAGCCAATGTTACCCTAAGCAGGACACCGAGCACACTAGTTAGACACCCGCAGTGAGGCCCAGCGAGATCCTTCTCGCGACGGCAAGAGCACACCCACGCTGTCATCTCTGGCGACAGCTGCGGGCTCCCCGAGGTATCGGCCGCACACACTGGCGCGCTTTCAGCCGCGCCGCCACATCCCCCCGGTATTACGCGGGCTCAATGATTTACGCGCACCCTCCTCCACCCTACCCACCGCCGTACACACACACGCTACATAATTTAGGACTTCTCTCATTTCGGCTGCGGGGCAATTGTTTTCAGGGCAGCGGGCCCGCCCACCCGCGTGATATATTAATGTTTCACGAGCTTCCCGAACTAAAGAGGCGGCGGCTTTAGAACTCATGAATTATTCTTTTGCCTCGGCGAATGGTCCGGTGGCATCTGCGGCGTCCGCTGGGACAAACCACACAAAAGCTTGCCTCTCAGATCGCTGTGGTGCTTCTTTTTCATAACACATGCGCTTTTCTTCTAGTTTTAACATTGTGAACGAGCCACGAATTCGTACAAAAAGCTTTTTCACTGCGGTCTTCTAATCATTCAAAGAGAATTTTTCTATAAACGTTTTAAAATGCAACTGCTGTTAAATTTCATTGTTGGAGAGCGATATCGTAATATGCTACTTTGTTTACTCGGGTCTTTGTCCTGTTCCATATTAACAAGACCTGTCATGGCACTTCCTTAAAATTGTTAGATTCTTAGTGGCCTTATGACCGAGCTTCTCAACAGCCCTGAAAATTCATGGTGTGGCGTCAGTAACATCATCTCTACTACAACTACATCAATCATTCCACAGTGTCATCAGTTTCACCAGTCTATCATAACCAAACGCTACATATTGCTCATAAATATGTGGAGCCGGTCGAAGTGGCAGAGCGGTTCTAGGCGCTACAGTCTGGAACCGAGCGACCGCTACGGTCGCAGGTTCGAATCCTGCCTCGGGCATGGATGTGTGTGATGTCCTTAGGTTAGTTAGGTTTAAGTAGTTCTAATTTCTAGGGGACTGATGACCTCAGCAGTTAAGTCACATGCTTCTCAGAGCCATTTGAACCAAATATGTGGAGGTAGCTTTTCTTGTATGGTGGCACAATTGCCTAATAATCACTGGAAGCATTGGTGTCCATCAAATATCTGTGTTACCGCTACAATGGCAAGAGGATGTGGGCTACAGAGTGGTGCAACAACTGTAGTCAAAGGAAAGTTGGACAGGGGCAGAAATAATTATCGAACAAGTTAACAGAAGATTTGCTTAACTTGTATTCTTCCAAGTCTGTGAAGACTCACTACAAATAACGCAGCAAGAAATAGAAACCAGCAAATACAATAGCAACGAGGATGAGGATCTCTGAACCAAGCACAAATGAAGGTGCCAGAGCCACTATTAGGCGCCGTCTGTATAGCGTCACGTATCGAAGAGGATCAGAGTGTAAGTGGGCCATGGGGTTGCTGCCAGCCATCCTATACTGTGGCGGCAGAAGGAACTCGTAGTCCGGAGCAATTGGAGGCGTGGCTCAGCGGGTGTGCACCATTGGATCTGCTGCATTCTGGTGTTGGCTTCTGACGGAGACTAACAGTTTTGTGATCTCACACTCTGGGAGTATGTATATGTATCTATTTCAAATGTGAGAACAAAATAAAAGTAATCATGTTAACAGAAGATCCCAGACTACGGTCGCAGGTACGAATCCTGCCTTGGGCATGGATGTGTGTGATGTCTTTCGGTTAGTTAGGTTTAAGAAGTTCTAAGGTCTAAGGGACTGACGACCTCAGTTATTGAGTCCTATAGTGCTCGGAGCCATTTATTCCGTTCTAAGATCCCAGATAGTTTCGTTGGCAGAAGCTGTAGGACCGTAGTCGACCCACAAAAGACGTAGTTGACAAAACTCTCATTCGAATCGTACTTGACGTCTTCTTGTCAAGCTGCGATCTGTACGACATAGGACTGCTAGAGATGATAAAAAAAGCTAAGAATAACATACAAATTGGGGAAGCGCGAGTAGGACTCGCGCTCTGAGGTTTCCAAACAAATTTAGAAAGTTGTAGATGATGATAATACCTTCATGTGGCTCAACAGCCAGGTGCAAGTTTTTCTACTGAACGCCACTTCGGTGACTTGTGTGTCACTAAACTATCTGCATTATCCAAAAGGGAAGAGGGAAGAGGCGACCTGCAGTTAAATGTGGAATGTGAACTACGTATTGTTAGCACGATGTCTGAAAAGCCCTGATCCGACCGAGATTCAATACAGCAACTTTTCTGCTTCCACTCACTTTACAGCTGTATCAAGAGGCCCGATGTGTCTATAAGTAGTTCAGTTATTGGTTTTGACGAGAGAAGGACACGAGCATACACATGTGTGATACTTGTGTATATGGCGATGTCTTTTGATTCACTGACTTAGAAGATTCAATTACGTATGCAAGGGGACCATATATCTTTCAGCTTGATATCTCATCTTGACAGACAGACAGACAGAAAGTGGGATAATTAACGTAAAAATAAATTTTTTAATTTGCCTTTACTTCTACTGTGAACGGAAACTACCCTATAGGTCTTGATGAGTTGGTTCAAATGGCTCTGAGCACTATGCGACTTAAATTCTGAGTTCATCAGTCGCCTAGAACTTAAAACTAATTAAACGTAACTAACGTAAGGACATCACACACATCCATGCCCGAGGCAGGATTCGAACCTAAGACCGTAGCGGTCAATCGGTTCCAGACTGTAGAGCCTAGAACCACGCGGCCACTCCGGCCGGCTTTTGTTTGAGTGAGTGAGGGAGTATCGTAATATGTGATATAATTGGTCGTATCTTTTCACTACACTGACTTAGAAGTTTACATATTTCAAAACTTTGAGGGACCGTAGCCCTTACTGTGTAACATAAAAGTGAATTTGATACCTTCTCCCTTCCTGAGCCCAGTATGTCCGAGTGTCATAGCCGCACAGGTGGTCGGACAGATAGACAGGCGGACAACAAAGTTATCCCATGACGGTTCCGTTTTTCCCGACTGTGGTAGAGAATCCTAAAAGAGGAGTGCGTCACAGGTTCGTTTAATATGGACGAAAGCGTCACGGAGACGCTCGCGCAACTTGAGTGGCAGAAGCTACAAGAGAGGTGTTATGTTTCACCGTTTGGTTCACAGGTAAAATCCGGAGTGTGTGCCCTCCTAGAAGACTTAAGCAATATATTGGTTCCCCCTAACTGTATCTATCGAAAAGACGAGGAAAATAAAATAAGAAATCCGAGAATCACATGAGGGGCTACCAATATTTGTCCTTTCCAAGTAATTACGTCCAGCAGAGGAGTGGAAACAGAGAGGGAAGCAACAATGTTAAACAAAGAACCATACGTGACTCACAAAGTATAAATGTAAAAGCAGATATCACAGTCGTCAGAGAGTACAATATGTACACTAAATTACATTAAAATTGCTACACCACGAAAAAATGCAGATTATAAACGGGTATTCATTGGACAAATATATTATACTACAACTGACATGTGATTAAATTTTCACGCAATTTGGGTGCATAGATCCTGAGAAATCAGTATCCAGAACGATCACTTCTGGCTGTAATAATGGCCTTGATACGCCTGGGCATTGAATCAGAGCTTGGATGGCGTGTACAGGGACAGCTGCCCATGCAGCTTCAACACCATACCAAAGTTCATCAAGAGTAGTGACTGGTGTATTGTGACGAGCCAGTTGCTCGGCCACCATTGACGAGACGTTTTCAATTTATTAGAGATCTGGAAATTATGCTGGCCAGCGCAGCAGTCGAACATTTTCCATATCCAAATGGCCCGTACAGGACCTGCAACATGCGGTCGTGCATTATCCTGCTGAAATTTAGGTTTCGCAGCGATTGAATGAAGGGTACAGCCACGGATCGTGACAAATCTGAAATGTAACGTCCACTGTTCAAGGTGCTGTCAATGCGAACAAGAGGTGACCGAGACGAGTAACCAATGGCACCCCACACCATCACGCCGAGTGACACGCCAGAATGGCGATGACGAACACACACATCCAATGTGCGTTCAACGCGACGTAGCCAAACACGGATGCGACCATAAAGATGCTGTAAACAGAACCTGGATTCATCCGAAAGAAATGACGTTTTGCCATTAGTGCACCCAGATTCGTCGTTGAGTACACCATCGCAGGCGCTTCTGTCTGTGATGCAGCGTCGAGGGTAACCGCAGCCATGGTCTCCGAGCTTATAGTCTATGCTGCTGCAAACGTCGTCGAACTATTCGTGCAGATGGTTGTTCTCTTGTAACGTCCCCATCTGTTGACTCACGTATCGAGACGTGGCTGCACGATCCGTTACAGCCATACGGATAAGATGCCTGTCATACCGACTGCTAGTGATACGTGGCCGTTGGGATCCAGCACGGCGTTCCGTATTACCCTCCTGAACCCACCGATTCCATATTATGCAAACAGTCATTAAATCTCGACCAACGCGAGCAGCAATGTCGTGATACGATAAACCGCAATCGGGATAGGCTACAATCCGACCTTTATCAAAGTCGGAAACGTGATGGTACGTGCATTTCTCCTCCTTGCACGAGGTATCACAACAACGTTTCACCAGGCAACGCCGGTCAACTCCAGTTTGTGTATGAGAAATCGGTTGGAAACTTTCCTCATGTCAGCACGTTGTAGGTGTCGCCTTGTGTGACTGCTCTGAAAAGGTAATCATTTGCATATCACAGCATCTTCTTCCTGTCGGTTAAATTTTGCGTCTGTATCGCGTCATCTTCGTGGTGTAGCAATTTTAATGGTCAGTAGTCTACATTGTTAATTGAATGTAAAATGATATAACTGTGTGAACTGTGTTCAGCTGAATATAGACGATTAGAAAAATATGTAGATGAAATATTCAATATCTTGGGATATCTCAGCATGGGAACTCGGAGTGGTTATTGGTATTCATGAACAGATCTCCTCATCACCTCAATTGCTTACGATGCGGCGAACTATTGTTAGTGATCTCTGGTGAGCCTTGGGTATTTCTATCGCTACATATGCATTATTTAATACATGAAAGAAAAGAAATATTTGTTGTTCATTGACTGACAAGGCACTGTTACTTGATTGTAAAAGTGGTCCCGACACCACTTAAAATTTAGTAATAAAGAGCGCACAAATGAAAGAAGTTGGTGTTTTATTCTGTTTGTGGTGTAATTTGTCCCAGACACCACGCCAGGCGTGTCAGTTGGTAGTTTCGTGGTTGGCGCAAGACGTTACATGGAGACGCCTTCCCTGACCTAAACAGATATAGGTCGGTAAGAGGCCACTGCAGACCACGATCTGCCTCCCTTCTGGATCGTAAACGGTACCTGCGAGTACTCAGCCTCTCTCTTATCAGCTGATACAGTATAAAGCACTTAGCTACGGCATAAGACTCTCTGGTATTGAACTTCGATCTGACTGCATTGTATTCGGCTACTCATTAAGTATATGCACTGTGCATAACTTTCATTGCGTGTCGCATTCTGTGCTTACTCCTTCAGAATCCGCGTATCGGTTCGGGCTACAACAGCAATGGTTCCGAGGCAGGTCTTATTTGTGAAGGATTCGAGTGTTGCTCAGACAGCGGCAATAGGGCAAAGAAGGTAATATTTGTTTCTTGCAGACTCTTGGACAAAGACGGTGCTTGCCTGCAGCATTGCTTGTGTCCTAACTTTCTTGTGTTCAGAATATTCCGATCTGTAACTCTCTTTTTTCATTGTTTGTCGTTTTCTGCTGCAAAGGCTGATATTTTTTATATATTCTGTGTTGCTCGTTTTTCATCGTCTTGATATGAGCCTCAAAACTGCCAACACAGTTCTAAAAAAGTTCACTAAAGAATGCACAGAGTTTTGAAACCTTCTCTCAAGCCACAGAAATATTCTTAGAATTAACGTTTTTTTTTCAATTTGCAACCCAAAAAGGTCGAAAGTTTTAATACCTAAAATGTTTTGACTGTCTTTCGAACGCAGCACTCTAAATGAAAACGACCATGAAACAATGAGAAAAGTGGGGGTAGGTTAAAGACGCCAAAAACTTGGATATCGTGACCGCTACAGGCTCATAAAGTAGTTAATGAGTTTTACAATTAAGGCTTTCTTAGCCGTCATACTTTCGTGTGTTAAAAATTGGCACTGAAGGTCCCGTATCTAAGGGCATGCGCAAGTTGCGCCTAACGATCTGAAAAGTTAGAAAAAAAATTGTTTGCTTGCCGCTGATTGAGAGAAGAGTACTGAGACTTCTTCGACATTAATTTTGACACTGATCTGACACAATGACGATCACCAGATGGCTTTGAAAGGTCTGCATAGACTTTCGTAAACTGTCACTGTAGTTAAGAATCAGATTGCTTGTGCGACTTTCACTTTTGAAACCACACTGGTTGTTTATGTCCATGCTTGCAGCAGTGGAAGCGTTTTAACACGATGCCGTCAGCCTAGCACGCTGCTGTAGTTGCCTACGTCATCGCCGTGGCTTTGATTAGAAATAAAACGGCTCTGGACTGTGCGCGCGATCGGTGCGCCGTCTACCTGTCAAAGTCAACAGCACTTCTGTCATAAGAGTCATGTGACTCATTTCCAACACTTTCTTCAGACTTGTGTCTGGATCCTCATGAATTTATTCCCAGGTTCTAGAGACAGACATATTCTGCGTGATATCGTCTCGAATTATTGCGTCACTGTCATATCCACCCCAATAACACCTCAATTTGAAATGTCTGGTCGGTTTAATGATGTTGTATACGTAACTGGAAAACTTGTAACAAGCAGCAGCCACTTTCACTTGCTCACAAAGTACTTGTATAATGCAGCAATCAAGTGTTCAAAGCGTACGCTTTCGCGCCGAGCAGTGATTTTATTTAATTATATGGTGATTTTATACAATATACAGTTGATACAAGGCAAGGATTTTATACAAAATACATATGATACAAGACAAGATTAAACCTTCAAGCCCGTGGTTTTCAACAAATTAATTAAGCTGGGAGTAAGAGTGAACAATTCGTCGGGAATTCCAGGGTATGAATGAAGTGGACAGCGTTGGACTAAATGTTCAGTTGTCTGCTATTCTTGATGGCATTCACACATTGGTGAACTGCTCCAGCCCCATTTGTACCTGGAGTACCTACAACAACCATGTCCAGTCGTTAACCGTTGAGGCGGCACCAGAGGTTCCTCGGTAGATCAAAACCTTTCGGCTTCTTTGTGGGATCAAGATAATGGGCTCTTTTTCCCAATATATTTGTTGTCCATTCACGCTTCCAGCTTTCATTTGAATCAAAACCATCCACGATGAGTTGTCCTGCAGTAGCACTTGAAGGTCTTCTTGATCGCAATCCTTGCTGTGGCGCATAGGACGTTTATATTCCTTCCTGTACAGTGCGACGCTTACTGTTCCCAAAATATTGGGTTTCTGTTCACACCTTGAAATGATTGAAATGTGTCGAGTTGAGCACGATAAAAAACCACCTTTCCTGACGTGTGTCAAATGCCCATACATTTTGTGTACAGATTTGCGGTGCTTTCTGTGGAGATGCTTCGAGTGCTGCAAGAGATTCCAATAAATTGGTTTGGAATTGCAGCACTTGCCTGATTCCAGTCATGATTTGTTGGATTGGTTGTGCCCGTAACTCAGCAGCTTCACTTAGAGACGATTTAACACACACACAGACAATAATAAAACACTTGAGCTCTGAAGTATGTTTCGATTAGACATATGGTTATTTACGTTTCATTCTGAAGTACTTAACCCCCTGCCAATTTCCTGCGTTACATTTCACAGTTGGCTGCTATAGTAGCCACGTGTATGAATTATTTGGATGAATTTGTAGTTTTACATCGTACTCTCGTGCAACATTTCCCTCGTCTGAGAAATTCATTTCGAATTCTTTGTCCTGCTGGCCTCAAGTGCAACAAAGGCAAGTGTTCTACTTTCAGATTGAAATGGATTGTTTACGACATGTACTCAACGCTCAAGGTGTCCACCCTTCGCAGTCTCACTGAACTGCAAATCGAGACCTCCCAGCACTTCACAACGTAAATGAACTTCAGACTGTGCTTGAAAAACTCATTTACTACGTTGGGTCATACCCAATGCAGGACAAACTGCTCCTACAGTACACATACGACGAGGAAAAATATTTGATTTGTATGGCCTTAAGAGTGTCAACCTGATTGTCAGTGTCTGAGAGAACCTTTGATGAGTGGTTGATGTTTAATGTCTTTTGATCTCTCTAAGCCAGTCGTGCTATCTTCGACCCTTTCTCATAAGGGATTGGTGCAGTTGGAACTACGGACAGACAGTCTGCTTTTGCATCCAAGCTATCGGCCAAGCCTCAGTTCTGTTATTCTCAGGTATAGAAGGAAGCTCTTGCCATTATCTGCAGTATCTCTATGGAAGGAAGTTTAACTTCGTGATAGATCACAAGCCACTAATATCATTGTTCGGGCCTTACAAGCCAGTGCTACCACACACAGAGCGAAGCTTCAATGATCGTCTCCGATTTTGTCCATTTATCAATATGACATCATTTGCAGACAGACAGCCAAACTTTACACTGCAGGCACCCTTTCTCATTTACCAGTTAGCAACGATGCAGTGTCCGACATATCGGATGACTCTTGTTTCCTTATTGAAGTGCTGTAACATGAATATCTCGAAGGATCTCGTACACCATACTCCGCTGTCCATATACCTGCATTTGAAGGAGGGTAATTCTGGTACTGCTAACTGATCCTCACTTTAATGTTCAACTCCAAATGGCGTGTGGAAGGAATGATGGTAAGCACCTGTATTACCACTAATGTCTCGAACTTTCTCATCGTGGTCATTTCGTGAGATGTATGTGGAAGAACTAATACGTTGAGCAGATCTTCCCAGAAAAAGATCACTCGAAATTCCAACATTTAATATCTCCATGCTGCACAATACCTCTCTTGTAATCTCTGCCACTGTTGTTTGTTGAGCATGTCTGTGACACTATTGCGCCAACTAAACTAACCCATAAAGAAACGCTCCGCTCTTCTTGTATCTCCTCTATGCTAGAGACGCACACGCAACTGGGACATTCCCACACTATCCTTGGGCAGTGAATGCAGTGTGGTACTGCACTAGAGAGACGGCATTATAATGTAATTTTGACAGCACTACAATGTGCTGTAATGACACGTACGACTTTCAGTCCGCAGTTATGGCATAAATCACCAAACTGAAGGGTTGAAAGCCACAGTAGGAACACCACAGTATGGCACAAAGAACTGTCAACTTTAGAAAATGGGGCTAAATTCACTCACTGCCAAAGCTCAATTACGCCATTGACACGACCCGCCCAGCAGAAATACTGGGACTTCTGAAGCACACGCACGATTCTATTCTATGCTGTTTAGTTTAGTGACAATCTTATGAGTTACACCGAATACAAGTCGCTGCTGCTTTTTTATCCTTTATTGGATTGAAGCAGCGCAATATGCCGCTCTGCGGCCTACAGAAGAGTTATAAATAAAATTAGAAGATGTCATAAAAATAAAAACAGGTGATAAAACGGTGACTGATTAAAAATGCAACAAGGCGAAAAACTGCGAAGCGAATATAAAAACAATGGGTCGATGATGCTGATTAAAACACACAGTAAATAGGTAGGCACAATTAAAAGAACACAGCGACAGTCTGGTTTCTGTTCGCAACAGTTTAAAAACAAACGTAGCGACGGTATGGTGTTTGTTTGCAACACTGGCAGGGGATTCACAACATGGAACACACACTTAAAACAACACTATAGAGGAGACATGGAGGCAGATGCGGGGGGGGGGGGGGGGGAATCTGGAAGGATGAGGGGAAAAAAGAGGGGGAGGAGAGGAAAGGAGAAAAAGTGGGGAACCGATGGAGGGAGAGGACACAGGAAGAGGGGGGAGGGGCAGGTTGGTTGCGAGAAGGAGTGGGGAAATAAAGGACCAAAGTTGAGAGAATGGAGTCAGGGACTGGGTAGTTGGAGAAAAAACCGGGTGGAAGGGAGGGAGAGGGAGCCCAGAGAAAAGACAGAGGGAGGCAAGGTGAGGTCGAGATCATAGTTGATAGGGGGAATAAATGGAGAGAGAGAAGGCATCATCCAGGAAGAGGAGTTGATGGAAGCCACCTAGGAAAGGAGATGAAGGGTGTACAGGTGGAGGGTAGGGTGCACAGAAGGGTAAAGGGGAGGCAGCAGGTGGGAATTGGAGAGCAGAGGAGCAACCATTAAATGAGGGGCATCAAGTTAGCGGCAGGCGTTGAGGATGTGGACATGTCTGAGGAAAAGGAGCAGGTGCGGGAAAGGAATGAAGTAATAGAGGATCTGTGTGTGGGATGGGAGGCGTATACAGAAGCAGAGGTAGAGTGCATGACGCTCGAGGATCTGGAGGGACTTATAGAATTGGGGGAGGGGGTGGATTTCCAGGCAGACTGGCATAACAGAGGATGGGGTCACTGCTGTTCGATGTTATGCTGCATAATATTCGTCTCATGACTTCAACTACGAAAGACCCTCGCGCCTTGTGCTCCACTGCAGTGGAATTCCACTGCTGCCTACATTTCTGCATCTGACGTGAAGAGCTGCGCGTCTTCGATCACTATTCCACTGGGAGTCAAACCAGGGTGTCCTGCTAGCTGCAGTCACACACACTGTCCGGGAGAGGTGCATTCGTGCTGACCCCTGGAGGTACCTGTAAACAGTTACTGGTATAGCAACACACGACACTTGCAGCGCCCTGTATGTGCAGACAACACCTGTGGACCTATGGATCGACAACCTACACGACACTGCCCCTGCTGATGGAGTGATTTCGGACCTCCGGCATGCAACATTGAAGCCACTAAGAAGGGAACCATGAGACCTGCTAATAAAGTATTTTGATGAGTCTTAGGTATACTGGACTTGTTCTGGGTACCTGGCTAGCGCCTGTGGATATGAGGGCCCCTACTTCCTGAGAAAATCGATGCTGAAGTCTGTGGGTAGTGCCTATACTTGCAACTATAGTTATATTTCCTCTACGCGGGCGCAGTTATGGAGCAAAGTTTATCACCTCTAATCTCACGTAACGTGTTCAAATACCATTTGCATCCTTTTTTCAATTTCAGTTTCGTGGTAGAGAACATCATTAAATAATGCATGTCAGTAAGCATCTGTATTAGCACTAATGTCTCGAATTTTCTCATGGGGGTCATTTCGTGAGATGTATTATTTAGCAATACCCTAGTCATTTTCGCCCTAGTAATTTCATTAAGAGATAAATAGCTATAGAAAGCTCTCTTCGCCGGCCAGCGTGGCCGAGCGGTTCTAAGCGCTTCAGTCTGGAACCGCGAGAGCGCTACAGTCGCAGGTTCGAATCCTGCCTCGGGCATGGATGTGCGTGATGTCCTTAGTTTAGTTAGGTTTAAGTAGTTCTAAGTTATATGGGACTGATGACCTCAGAAGTTTAGCCCCATAGTGCTGAGAGCCAGTTGAAACAAAGCTGTCTTCAAATATGTATTTGGTCTGTTACAGAATAAATTACGGAACCGTTTACTCACCATCGATTGCCGTCCTAAAACTCTTGGTGGTATCTGTCACAGAAGCAATCGAAAAACAAATTCATAGAGCACCACACACATTTGATAAAAGCTACTGCCTTGTAGGAACGCAGATTCTTCCGAAACGGTATCCAAAAAAATAGTTCGCTTAAATTCAAGAATATCCTTTTTTCAAGCAACTGCGATGATAACCACGCGTATTTAATCATTCCTGTGAAAGCAGGTGCACTAAATTGATGCAGAACGGTACCTTAAGTCGCATCGATTTCTGTGCTACTCTTCAGCAAGTCGGGAGCATTTTGAATTGTTTTCGTGAAACTTTTAACCTCTGTTCACAGGATTGGGGAAATGATATACATTTAGATGTGATAATTTTAAAGGTGAACGTGCATACTTTTCTTTCATCTACGAAGACCGTAAGGTATCAGTGTAGTGGCAGCCGCCGAGCCTAGAGTACACGCAGCAGCAGCAGCAGTACTTGTCTGATAAATGGTAAATTTTTGGACAACATTGATTAACTGAAACAGTAAATTAATTCAGTCTTTGTTTATTTTTCACCTGCTTCTGCGAAGGAGTGAACTGTACCTGTGTATTTTACAATGTAGACTGGTGGTTAGAAAATTAATCGTAGTTTTTTTTTGTGAATATCCTTGTACAGGGCGACTGCCTAGTGTAAATTTTCCCGTCGCCATAAACTCCGTCGATCCACAAAGTTTTAATTTAGTGTTAGTCGACAACATACACTTTATATCAGTGCATTCTAGTTTGAACATCTACCTCGCGCAGTAACTTTTCGGTAAACAGGATTTCTAGTAACATGTGTCTGTAAATACATAACTTCAGTGGAGAAATTTAATTCTGTTTAATAGCATATGGTCTCAGAGTACAAAAACTTTTAGTGTTTGGTATATTTTATATACATTTCAGACTCAGTAGCGCTATTGAGGCCTTATATCTATTTTATACACAGTACAATATAGCTAGAGACTGTGCTTCTTGTGAGCGGATACAAGGCTGCTGTCCGTAAAGAGGTGGAAGCTGTGTTGGCTACCGTCGACAAGCTTCTAGCTAATGCTCAAAGTTGTGGTGACATCGGGGCGCAAGTGACGAGACCAGCGACACCTTTGGTGCCATCCTCTGGGAGCCCGGAAGTCGCGGCGGCTTCTGACCGGTCCGTCCTCATTCTCGAGTGAGGTACGAGGTGATCCCAGTGTTGATGACAACTCTCAGCCAGCACGCGATGCCTCTCTGTTGGGCCAGCACTCGATTTTCCTTCCCAGTTCGGACAGGTATAGAGGGTGAGTATGCTTGTCATTCGGAGCTCCAAAATTAGGCCCCACCGGGAGATAGCAGGCAAGGCTGGAAAGAATTCCAGTGTGCATTCGGTATGTTCGCCAGGAGGCCTCATCCGTAATGTGGAGGAGGATCTGCCGGCGGCTAAGAAGAGCACTGGGTGCAACCGGCTGTATGTAGTGGCACCCGTCACACCACGCTAAGAATGACGCCTGCTGCTTTGGATCTGAGGCAATTCTCGGCTCCACTCGGCGACTGGCTGATTTGGTGAAGGCAACTCGCACGCCGGGTACAGGCTAAGCTGTCTATTTACACCATCGTGCTACAGGATTAGCACAGGAGAGGAATTAGTGGCGGGCCGCATCAAACCAGTAAAAAAAAAAGAATGAATCTGCGGCCTGCGGCGGTATCGAACGCTAATTTCTTGACGTCCGCTATAGGGGGCAGAATTGTAGGGTTCCCTTTAATAGGTCAGGCGTGCACTACACACAGGGAGCGACTACTAGATTTACGGAGTACCTGTGGCGCGCACATGGCACTTTTTTAGGTTAGAAAACCTCTCCCTTGGGAGAAAAGACGATTTGCCTGTTAAATAAGGCACAGTGGCCGCAGAAAATATTGGCCCTCGCAGATCAGAGACAGAAAAGGTTAATATTATTTTAGTCAACTGCTGATCATCCAAGGAAAGGTCCCAGAATTAGTATCGCTTATTGAAGATTATAATGCACAGATAGTACTGGGAACATAAAGCTGGTTGAAACCAGACTTCAGTGGCAATGAAATCCTTAAGTTCAGATTGGAATGTTTATCGTAGGGATAGGTTAGTCACCAATGGTGGCAGCCTGTTTATTTCAGTACACAATTTGTACAATTTGGAGACGTTATCACGACTCCTGAATGTGACTTAATATGGGTGAAACTGGGATCAAAGAATGGTCAAAAATGGTGATCAGATGTTTTTATAGTTCACGTGTGTCGGGATCTGTAGTTGTAGAGCACTTCTGATAGAGTTTGCAGCATATCATTAGTAATTTTCCTGGCCATGCCTAGGTACCAGGGGGTGGCTTCAAATTGCCAGGTGTAGATTGGGGGTGTTAAGCCATCAAAACTGATGGCAGAGACTAGGATTCGTTTGGCACTATTCTCTATGTCTTGTCCGAAAACTACCTGGAGCAGGTAGTTAGAGAACCAACTCGTGAGGGTAAAGTCTAAGACCTCCTGGCAACAAACAGACGTGAGCTAACCGAATCAGTTAACGTAGAAAAAGGTATCAGTGATGATAAGGCTGTGACGATGGGTGCTACAAGGCATGTTAAATGATAGGAAGATACACTCCTTGAAATTGAAATAAGAACACCGTGAATTCATTGTCCCAGGAAGGGGAAACTTTATGGACACATTCCTGGGGTCAGATACATCACATGATCACACTGACAGAACCACAGGCACATAGACACAGGCAACAGAGCATGCACAATGTCGGCACTAGTACAGTGTATATCCACTTTTCGCAGCAATGTGGGCTGCTATTCTCCCATGGAGACGATCGTAGAGATGCTGGATGTAGTTCTGTGGAACGGCTTGCCATGCCATTTCCACCTGGCGCATCAGTTGGACCAGCGTTCGTGCTGGACGTGCAGACCGCGTGATACGACGCTTCATCCAGTCCCAAACATGCTCAATGGGGGACAGATCCGGAGATCTTGCTGGCCAGGGTAGTTGACTTACACGTTGTAGAGCACGTTGGGTGGCACGGGATACATGCGGACGTGCATTGTCCTGTTGGAACAGCAAGTTCCTTTGCCGGTCTAGGAATGGTAGAACGATGGGTTCGATGACGGTTTGGATGTACCGTGCACTATTCAATGTCCCCTCGACGATCACCAGAGGTGTTCCGCCAGTGTAGGAGATCGCTCCCCACACCATGATGCCGGCTGTTGGCCCTGTGTGCCTCGGTCGTATGCAGTACTGATTGTGGCGCTCACCAGCACGGCGCCAGAAACGCATACGACCATCATTGGCACCAAGGCAGAAGCGATTCTCATCGCTGAAGACGACACGTCTCCATTCGTCCCTCCATTCACACCTGTCGCGACACCACTGGAGGCGGGCTGCACGATGTTGGGGCGTGAGCGGAAGACGGCCTAACGGTGTGCGGGACCGTAGCCCAGCTTCATGGAGACGGTTGCGAATGGTCCTCGCCGATACCCCAGGAGCAACAGTGTCCCTAATTTGCTGGGAAGTGGCGGTGCGGTCCCCTACGGGACTGCGTAGGATCCTGCGGTCTTGGCGTGCATCCGTGGGTCGCTGCGGTCCGGTCCCAGGTCGACGGGCACGTGCAACTTCCGCCGACCACTGGCGACAACATCGATGTACTGTGGAGACCTCACGCCCCACGTGTTGAGCAATTCGGCGGTACGTCCGCCCGGCCTCCCGCATGCCCACTATACGCCCTCGCTCAAAGTCCGTCAACTGCACATACGGTTCACGTCCACGCTGTCGCGGCATGCTACCAGTGTTAAAGACTGCGATGGAGCTCCGTATGCCACGGCAAACTGGCTGACACTGACGGCAGCGGTGCACAAATGCTGCACAGCTAGCGCCATTCGACGGCCAACACCGCGGTTCTTGGTGTGTCCGCTGTGCCGTGCGTGTGATCATTGCATGTACAGCCCTCTCGCAGTGTCCGGAGGAAGTATGGTGGGTCTGACACACCGGTGTCAATGTGTTCTTTTTTCCATTTCCTGGAGTGTAGATGTTTCAATTGTCATTTAAAGCCACATAATACCGTGTTCTCTTGGTTGTGCATCTGTGATCCTATGCTTTCGTGTTATAAAACTTCCTGTTCACGTATATTCCGTCAATTACTGTTTTTCACCCGTGCAATGAAGATGTATATCCTGCTGGATCATGCTGTTAATAATTGGGTTTGTTGTCATAGTTGGTGTATAACTTTTGTCATAGCCGTGGATAGAGAAGAATGTTAAAGAAGACTGAATACAGCTCAGAATGAAAGAAGAGGAAGAATGAACAGCATGAAAGGAAATGAAGTAATACTGTTAGTTAACTCGTGTACCTGGTAGTCGTCATCCACCTAGCAATGCAAAGAAAGGTATTGCCCTCTGATGGTAACTAATGTTCAAAGAAATTTTTTAAGTCTGCAATACCGTAGAGTCCTTTGCTTACTCCCATTTGTGTGTTAGCTACTTCCACAGCATTGACGTGTGGTATCATAATTATTTTGTATGGCCCTTCATACAATTCATGAAATTTCTTAATTTCTGAGTTTATCTTAGAAGACCAGGTTCTTGTCTTCATCAATACCAATTCGTCAATTTGATATTTCCTTTTCTTAATCTGCCTGTTGCATTTGGATTATCTTTAATCTTCTTTCTCTTTAATCCAGCTTAAAGCTACGTCCCTTTTCTCAGTAAGTGAGAGGTCATCTCTCGGTGGAAAACTACCTGCTGTTCAATAATACTAGGCACTTACGCTCCTGTCAATAGTTCCTAAGGAGGTATTTCTGTGGTAGAGTGAGGCAACTCATTTATAACTCACTCAAACTCTTCCACATAATCTACCGACGTGTGATGGTCTTTAGAACAGTAAGCTCTAAACAGTCTGCTTATTTCCCCGGTGGCCAGAGTGGCGGAGCAGTTCTAGGCGCTTCAGTCTGGATTCTGCGACCGCTACGGTCGCACAATCGAATACTGCCTCGGGCATGGATGTATGTGATGTCCTTAGGTTAGTTAGGTTTAAGTAGTTCTAACTTCTAGGGGACAGATGACCTCAGATGTTAAGTCCCGCCGGCGACTGGCCGAGCGGTTCTAAGGGCTACAGTCTGGAACCGCACGACCGCTACGGTCGCAGGCTCGAATCGTGCCTCGGGCATGGATGTGTGTGATGTCCTTAGGTTAGTTAGGTTTAACTAGTTCTAAGTTCTTGGGGACTGATGACCTTAGAAGTTAAGTCCCATAGTGCTCAGAGCCATTTTTGTTAAGTCCCTTAGTGCTCACAGCCATTTGAATAATTTTTTGCTTATATCCCTCATCATCTGTTCACTCATATTTGATTGCGTATGGGTTTTGGATATGTAAATAGACTTTATGTGGAGATCACGCAACATATTTTTCTAACACTCCGATGTAAATTGTGAGCTGTTATCACTAATTATCCAATCTGGTTTTCCCACCTTCCCAATAGTGTTGAAAAAACTCTTTATAGCTATTATTACATAATTTAATAATGCATGTACAAATCCCTTGTATGTAGTACATGTGTTACTGACCCCTGATCCCCATGATATTACGTCTCCTTGAAATCTGCTTGCCGCAGCTTTAATTTTTTGTTGTTCTGTTAGGTTTTTAGGAAGTGTCTCCCATAACTGTTTAATGAAATCAACTGGATGTAAGTTACCTCTACAGAAAGAATGGTAAACGATTGGAAGATTTGTTACATCACTGACATGCACACACACTTTATCCTTGGTTTTATCTGCAAGTCGATTCACTCCTTCCCTAATTTCTTTCAGTTCACTTTGAATCGCACCTGTGGTACTTTTACAATCAGCACCTATTTGTGAAACCTTACGACTAAGTACTTGCTGCTCTTCCTTGATGTTTTCTAACTCACTTAACTGCTGGTCATGGAAATCACTACATCCTTTAGCAGCCTTGACTTGCTCCTTTATTACTTGAATAGCATTACTATTTTTGGTGATATTACACAATCCTGAGCCTCCATATCATCACTCAGCTTTTTAACTTTACTATCAAACTTCTGATTTATTTCAAGCTTATATAATTCTAATTTCTTACCCCATCATTTTGTTTCCCTATCTATTTTGCTGGAACAAACTTCGGTTTTAGCTTCAAGTTTTGATACCTTTTGTTCTAAAGCCTTGAACTTGCTATTGATTTGAGTTATTCCTGCATATGCTTTCTCTATGTTCTTTCCTAATTCCTCTTTAGTTTCCTTTTGCCCATTATCTATATTCCTCTGCAATACTTCTTTGGTGCCTTTTACCTTTGATTGCACACTATCTATTTTCTTTTCAGTTTCTTTTTGCCCTGCTATAACTTCCTCTTTTTGTTCTTTTAAAAGTAATTTTTGCTCTGCTATAAATGATTGCAACATTGACATTATAGATTGATTTTGATCTTGCTCGACTCCTTTATCCTGACTATTACTCTCAGTAGACAAAGTGTCATCAGAATCAGTTCTGTGACTTAATCTACCTGACTCCACTGTCGTCTCATTTCTAATGTCGACGTCAGATTCTGTGTCTCTGACGTCGTCATCCAAATTTATCACGTTATTGCAGTTGGGAGCGACAATATCTACGTTCTCAGTGCAATCATTTAACATAGAATCAACATTTTCAGAAATATTATTAATCTCAGTATTATCTGAACCTTGCAGCTGATCTGCTAAATCATCTACGATGTTATTTCTTTGCAAGTCTTGTGGCTGATCTGAAGGATCATTGCCATCAATATTTACTTGATCTTTTTCCCTACTTCTAAGAAGATATCTCTTTTCCCTTTCGTCAGATATTTTATTCTTTATAAAACTTATGAGTTTTAGCCGTATACAGGGTGATTCAATAAGAATACCACAACTTTAAAAATGTTTATTTAATGAAAGAAACATAATATAACCGTATGTTATACATCATTACAAAGAGTATTTAAAAAGGTTTTTTTTCACTCAAAAACAAGTTCAGAGATGTTCATTATGGCCCCCTCCAGACACTCGAGCAATATCAACCCGATACTCCAACTCGTTCCACACTCTCTGTAGCATATCAGGCGTAACAGTCTGGATAGCTGCTGTTATTTCTCGTTTCAAATCATCAATGGTGGCTGGGAGAGGTGGCCGAAACACCATATCCTTAACATACCCTCATAAGAAAAAATCGCAGGGCGTAAGATCAGGGCTTCTTGGAGTCCAGTGATGAAGTGCTCTGTCACGGGCTGCCTGGCGGCCGATCCATCGCCTCGAGTAGTTGGCGTTCAGGTAGTTGCGGACAGATAAGTGCCAATGTGGTGGCGCTCTATCCTGCTGAAATATGAATTGTTGTGGTTCTTTTTCGAGCTGAGGGAACAGCCAATTCTCTAACATCTACAGATACTGTAGTCCAGTTACAGTAGCACCTTCGAAGAAAAAGGGACCAAAAACTGTATTGACTGAAATGGCACAGAAAACGTTCACCTTAGGCGAGTCACGTTTATACTGAGTTGTTTCCCGCGGATTCTCAGTGCTCCATATACAGACATTGTGACGGTTGACTTTTCCATTAGTGTGGAAAGTTGCTTCGTCACTAAACACAATCTTTGAAACGAAAGATTCATCTGTTTCCATTTGAGCAAGGATAAAATCACAGAAATCGATTCTTTTAATCTTATCAGCTGTAGACAGTGCTTGAACCAATTTCAGACGATAAAGTTTCATAACTAACCTTTTTCGTAGGACTCTCCAAACAGTTGATTGTGGAATTTGCAGCTCTCTGCTAGCTCTGTGAGTCGATTTTCCTGGGCTGCGAACAAATGCTTGCTGGATGCGTGCTACATTTTCATCACTCGTTCTCGGCCGTCCAGAACTTTTCCCTTTGCACAAACGCCCATTCTCTGTAAACTGTTTATACCAACGTTTAATACACCACCTATCAGGAGGTTTAACACCATACTTCGTTCGAAATGCACGCGGAACAACTGTTGTCGATTCACTTCTGCCGTACACAATAACACAAAAAGCTTTCTGTTGAGCGGTCGCCATCTTAGCATCAACTGACGCTGACGCCTAGTCAACAGCGCCTCAAGCGAACAAATGTACAACTAAATGAAACTTTATAGCTCCCTTAATTCGCAGACAGATAGTGCTTAGCTCTGCCTTTTGTCGTTGCTGAGTTTTAAATTCCTAAAGTTGTGGTATTCTTTTTGAATCACCCTGTATTTTTAAATGAGCCAATTTTAGACTACACTTCAAGATTTTACAACTATTGAACTGTCCGTTACATAGATTAAATTGTTGTGCCAGAGAAACACTTACTCTTAGATGCTATTCAGTTTGCTGCCGTCGAGAAGTCCCTTCTCTGCTCCCGCTGCTGAAGCTGGCGTAACGTACTGCTTTCCGGACTGCTGAAACACCCAGTTCAGCAACACTGCTACAGCTGTGCCTCGGCGCTGCTGCTGGCTGCCAAGGCGTGTCTCTGCTGCGGTGAACTGCGCCCGCTCACACTGCTACTGCTTCCTCCCCGCGTTGCGTTGCGTCGCCTTGTAGTACGACGAAAACTTCTCGATGAAATAATAACGTAACCCCATGGACCGCGCACACTTATTTGGTTTTTTGACTATTACACATCAACACACCCAGATTCACTCTCAACTAAAGTTATGTTCTCGTGAATAATAATTAAAAAAAATTGACTGTGGCAATAATAATCAAAGTTCAACTAAAGTTCAAAAGAGAGATCAAATACAGTTCAAGGACATTTGACACAGTTCCTACACAGTTCTGTCGTAATTTAGTAGCAAATTAGTCACTTCTGATATGATGAATTTTTACTAAAATTTTTCACAGTTCACAGTTCTCGCTAATAATCAAGCATCATATCTCCAAAGCAAACATCGAAGATTTCCCCGCAAGGGATGCCATGTACAGCAAGACAGGAAGAATGAATTGATTGTTCGTGTTAGTAACGATCATCCTCCTTTACCTCCTCTGCAATACCACAGATGACGTGTCACTGAGCACATTTGTTCTGAGCATGCGGTACACGTGAGGCGCCTAGTTGTTTCCACTGCACTGTGTGGAATAAGAGCGTTCTGTTATAGTTCACTAACCTGCTCTCTTCTACTTGATGTCCCCAGCGCTGAAAACAGCACTCTGGTAGTAGGTTCTGTATCTTGAGGTTGAAACTGACTTTCAGCTGGGTTCTGTTGTGAAATAATGTATTACTTCTTTGGGATGCCACTCGAGTATTTTAATATAGCCGCACGAGAAGACTACATGATCTTAATACACCTTCTGGTACAGCAAAGAAATGATCACAAACAATGTTTACGAAAATGTATCTTTACACTATTTGTGGCATGTGTCTGTGCCTCATGACTACCGGACTGAATTTTTAATACTGAATACTGGGAAACACATCCTGCCACAGACAACATGACTGTATCTAATCCAGAGTGACGAACAGGAACTTAAATATCAATTGGAAACAAATCCGACGACAGACAACATGTTTGTTCTTCTCGACTGCCTTATCCAGAGTGACGAACATCCCGAAATACTTCGCGCTCCATACCAGAAAAGGCGTGACCCGAACGCTTCCGAAGTGCTTCCTCTGCAATTTCGTCAGTATTTTGTTTTTGATTTAAATCGTTTTTCATAATTCTAAATTGACAGATTGATAGTCAGCTTTGAGAGATGTTTATATTAAAAAGTGAAGTCATTGCAATGAGTAGTTTAACTAATAATAATAACTATAACGTTTCGGCGCCCGTGCTCCGGAAACAGCAGCCAATCACAGAACAGTAGCATTATGCAGGCGGTCTTTCTCACGGGAATGGTACCGAATCTAACATCTGTCACAGGTACCTCACACCACATTTCGTCATCTATATACTTCTTGCATCTCCACTGCTCTGGTAACAGCTTCTTGGAGTCTAAAATGATGCCTGACTAAGTCAGAAATATTACAAGGTTTTAAGAGATGGGAAAGATCCATCAAGGTTTAATACTCGTGTTAGAAAAGCACTATGTAAACAAAGAGCACTTGATCTCAGATTCATGGAAATAAAAACCTAGCTGACAGACAAAAGCTGAACGAAGCGAAAATTAGCGTAAGGGGAGCAATGAGAGAAGCGTTCAATGATTTTGAAAGTAAGACCTTCTCAAGCGTCCTAAGAGATTTTGGTCGTATGTAAAATCAGTAAGTGGGTCAAAATCATCTGTTCTTTCGCTCAGCGACCACACAGGCACCGAGACGGAAGATAACAAAGAGAAGGCCGAAATACTGAATTCGGTCTTCCGAAGTTGTTTCACCGCGGAAGTTCGTAACATTGTCCCTCCTTGCAATCGTCGTTCGAATGTCGAAATTGAAAATATAGTGATAACCGATCGCGGAAGTGAAAAGAGGCTACAATCGCGTAATAGTGAAAAGGCGTCAGGACCAGATGAGATACGTATAAGATCCTATAAAGGTTATGGGAAAAAAGTTGCTCCCCTTCTAGCAGTAATTTATCGTAAATCGCTTGAGCAACGAAAGGTACCTAATGACTGAGTAAAAACGCAGGTCATTCCCGTCCTTAAGAAAGGGTGTAAGACGGATCCAAACAATTATAGTCCTATATCGTTGACGTCCATCTGTTGTAGAACTATGGAACATGCTTTATGCTCAAGAGTTACGGCGTTTTCAGAAAATAAACATTTCCTCTATAGAATTCAACATTGATTCCACAAACAGAAATCCTGCGAAATTCAGCTCGTTCTGTCCCTCCATGGAGTCGACAGCGCAGTGGACAACGGCGCTCACGTTGATGCCGTGTTCCTTGATTACAGTAAGGCTTTTCACTGCGTGCCGCATTGCCTTTTAATGGGAAAAAAGTGCGAGGTTACGGCAGACTTGCGATAGATTTCAAGACTTCCTTCCCAGACAGAAGTCAACACATCCCTCTTAACGGAATTAAATCGACAGAATTAAAGGTAATATCCGGAGTACCACAGGGAATTTCGATAGGACCGTTGCTGTTTACAATATATATAAATGATCTAGTAGAAAGCGTCGGATGCTCTTTGCGGCTATTCGCAGATGATGCATTCGTCTATACCAAAGTAGGAACGCCAGAAGATAATACGATTTTGCAGAACGACTGCAGAGAATTGATGAATGGTTCAGGCTCCGGCATTTGACCCTGAACGTAAATAAATGTAACATACTGCGCATACGTAGGAGAAGAAATCCTCTACTGTACAGCTACACTACTGATGACAGACAGCTGGAGATAGTGTCTGCCGTAAAATATCTAGGCGTAACTATCCGGAGCGACCTTACGTGGAATGTGGAATGCCCATATAAAACAGATAGTGGTAAAAGCAGACAAAAGACTCAGATTCATCTTAAGAATCTTAAGGTAATGTAACTCATCTACGAAAGAAGTGGCTTATAAGGCCTTTGCTCGTCCTATTCTTGAGTACTGTTCATCTATCTGTGATCACAGCAGGGTAGGACTGATATGGGAGGTAGAGAAGATCCAACAAAGAGCGGATCGTTTAGCTGGTGAGATAGCGTTACCGAGATGCTAAACAAACTCCACTCGCAGACGTTACGAGAGATTCGTTGTGCATCATGAAGAGATTTACTATTAATTTGGGGACAACACTTCTAAGGAGGAGATGGAAAACATATTACTTCAATTGGTTCAATTGGCTCTGAGCACTATGGGACTTAACATCTGAGGTCATCAGTCCCCTATAACTTAGAACTACTTAAACCTAACTAACATAAGGACATCACACACATCCATGCCCGAGGCAGGATTCGAACCTGCGACCGTAGCGGTCGCTCGGTTCCAGACTGTAGCGCCTAGAACCGCACGGCCACTCCGGCCGGCACATATTACTTCCCCCCACTTACATCTCGCATATTGACCACGAGGAGAAAATCTGAGAAATTAGAACCAATACAGAGTCTTATCGACAATGATTCTTCCCAAGTAGATGTAGATGTAGATCAGTCTGCTCTCAATACGAATCAATAACGTACAGAAATTTTTCTTGTCCCACATCCCACGTCTTGTCCCAGTTACATTCCCCGGGATCAGATCAAGTGAATTTGTTGGTCAGTGTATCCGATAATGTCCCAGCTGTGGTCCTCGGATACTGATCAGTAAGTTTGCTGCCCTGTGCACTACCTGATTTCACTGGAATACACTAAAATTCACTGGAACACGGGTCTGGTCAAGTGTGATGGACAATGTGCTTCAAGATACCGGCACCGTCTGGGAAAACATCAAAAGTGGAGGGATGTAGGTCGTCCGCAGTAATAGTCACGTAGCCTACAGCCGACATAGTGTTTTCGGTTGTACCACAGATCCAATGGAAGCCCAGGTGAATGTCCCTCCTACCGAAACCAGCGGGAAAATGCACCTACTGCAGCACAGAGCAACATTAAAGGTTCAATTGTGTATCGTGTCTGGAGAATTATGTGCGTAGGAAGTACATTAAGGACGAAAAAAAAACACCATCGCTTAATATCGAGATCTGGGAAATGCTGAGGAGGTTCAAATGAAATGCGCAAATGACGACAAGCAAAGCTTAGCACAGATTTGTGTGTCTGTGGAAAGATCCGTACGGGAAGCATACAGCTACTACCACCGTCACATCTTAGTAAAAGATCTAGCAGAGAAGCCGAGAAAATCTGCTGTAAAATCGCTAAGTGAGTCTAAGGCTTACATACAGTCACTTGTTGAGCAGTCTGGTGTGGCAGTTGAAGATAGAAAAACGAATGCCACGTTTTATATTTTACGTTCAATAAATCATTCACGAAGGAGAATCGTACTAACATACAATCGTTTAACAATGGAACAGACTCCCATATGAACAACATATCAATAAGCACCCCTAGCGTAGAGAAACTACTTTACTGGTTCATGGAATCCCTATTCAGTTTTTCAAAGAACATTCTACGGCATTGGCCCCTTACTAAGCTAGTGTTTATCGCTAATATCTTGGCCAACGCAAAGTCCTAAGCGGCGATAAAAGTACAGGGACCCATGTGTATACGAAAAGCAAAGAACTCACGCGACAATTACAGACCAATATTGCTAACATCAGAAAAGTCACAGTTCGTAGTAATTGACGAAAAGTCATCGGGTGAAACAGAAGTGATTTCTGGCGTTCCCCAAGGTAATGTTATAGGTCTTTTGCTGTTCCTTATCTATATAAACGATTTGGAAGACAATATGAGCAGCCGTCTACTGTTGTTTGCAGTTGACACTGTCGTTTAGCGACTAATAAAGTCACCAGAAGATCAAAACAAATGGCAATACGATTTTGAAAAGATATCTGAATGGTGCGAAAAGTGCCAGTTGACCCTAAGTCATGAAAAGTGTGAGTTCATCCACATGAATGCTAAAGGGAACTCGTTAAACTTCGGTTACATAATAAATCAGTCTACTCTAACAGCCGTAAAACTTCAACAAAATACCTAGGTATTACAACTACGAAGAACGTAAATTAGCAGCAACAAACAGAAAATTTGTGGGAAGGCTAACCAAAGACTGCTTTTTATTGGCAGGACCCTTAGAAAATGTATGATCTACTAAGGAGATTGCCAAAATTACGCTTCTCCGTCGTTATTTAGAATACTGCTGCGCGGTGTGGGATCTTTACCAGCTAGGACTGCCGGAGTACATCGAAAAAGTTCAAAGACAGGCAGCACGTTTTGTATTATTTTGAAATATGGTAGAGAGAGTCGCGGAAATGATACATGATTTGGGATGGACATCATTTAAAGTAAGGCGTTTTTCGTTCCGACAGAAACTTCTCACGAAATTCCAGTCACCAACTTTCTCATCTCAATGCGAAAATATTTTGTTGACTCCGACCTACATAGGGAGGAACGATCACCACGATAAAATAAAGATAATCAGAGCTCGTACGGAAAGGTATAGGTGTACATTCTTTCCGCGCTATACGAGATTGGAATAATAGAGAATTGTGAAGGCGCCGGCCGCGGTGGTCTAGCGGTTCTAGGCGCGCAATCCGGAACCGCGCGACTGCTATGATCGCAGGTTCGAATCCTGCCTCGGGCGTGGATGTGTGTGATGTCCTTAGGTTAGTTAGGTTTAATTAGTTCTAAGTTCTAGGCGACGGATGACCTCAGGTGTTAAGTCGCATAGTGCTCAGAGCCATTTTGAATTGTGAAGGCGGTTCGATGAACCCTCTGCCGGGCACTTAAATGTGATTTGCAGGGTATCCATGTAGATGTAGATGTAGATCAGTCTCCTGCATCAACTTTGAATATCTTCTCAGTTCGAATATAATAAACTTTCTGGAGACCGAACAGCTAATGCCCATGAATCAGCATCATTTTGGAAAGCATCACTTATGAGACACTCAGCTTGCCCTTTTCTCTTATAATATACTGCGAACTATGGGTAAGGGCTACAGGATAACTACATAACTGTATATCTAGGTTTCCTGAGTGAGCTTGACACGGTGCTCCATTGCAGGCTCTTAAAGAAGGTACGAGCGTATGAAACAGGTTCACAAATACGTGAGTGGCTCAAAGACTTCGTAAGTTATATAACGGTACGTTGGCAATCAGACAAGGATGTCGTGAGGAGTGACCCAGGGAATTGTGATAGGACGACTGTTATTCTCTATATACAAAAATTATTTGTCGGAGAAGGTGGGCAGCAGTCTGCTATTGTTTGCCGATGATACCGTGGTGCACGGTAAGGTGTTGAAGTTGAATGGCTGTAGCACGATACAAGATGACTTACACAGCATTTTTAGTTGGTATGATGAATGGCAGCTAGCACTAAACGTGGAAAGATGCAGATAAGTGCGGGAGATAAGGAAAAATAAACCTGTAACGTTCGGATACGGCATTAGTGATGTTCTGCTTGACAGGGTCACGTTGATTAAATATCTTGGCGTAACGTTGCAAAACGATATGAAATGGGATGAGCATGCGAGGGTTATCGTAGAAAAGGCGGGTGGTCAACTTCGATTTGTTGGGAGAATTCTAGGAAAGGGTGATTAATCTGTAAATGGGAACGCATAAAGGATGCTAGTGAGAACTATATTTGAATACTGTTATAGCGTCTGGGATGCGTACCAGATCGGAATAAAGGAATACATCGATGCATTTCAGAGATGGGCTGCTAGATTTGTTACTGGTAGGCTCGAAAAACACAGGAGTATTACGGAGATGCCTCAGGAGCTCAAATGGGAATCCATGAAGAGAAGATGACATTCCTTTCGAGGTAAACTATTAAGAAAATTTGGAAAACCGTGAGTTGAAGCTGACTGCCGAGTGATTCTGTTGCCTCCAACATATATGGCGCATAAGGAACACGGAGACAAAATACGAAAAATTAGGGCTCGTCCGGAGACACATTGACAGTCGTTTTCTCCTTGGCATATTTGCAAGTGGAACACGAAATGACATAACTAGTAGTAATACGGGTACCTCCCGCCACGTACCGTAAGGTGGATTACGGAGTATCGATGAAGATGTAAATATTTCCAGTAAGCATCCGATCCTATTTCCGTGCTTCCAAATTTCCTGACTCTCTTTATCCTCTGTATGAATGAGTGGTGAATGAGTATGTTGTATTTGTCTTTTCTTTGGTGGCAGCACAGCTCCTGGCTGTCTGCTGTAGTAGTAATAGTGTAGCCAATGTAACTTTCTCACTTAAGTCAATGAGATTTTTATGCTTCCGGTAGTCACCTACAGTAATTCAGTTGGTGGCGGAAAAGTCACCTCTGTTCCTTCCAGTTACCTGGCGGAACTTCTTACAAGGAGATCGTGCTGTCGTTTCTCAGATTTGAACGTTGGTGACAGACGTAGGTAGTCTTAAAAGCAACTTGGCGCTGATGACTATGTTAATGTGCAAAGGCGAATAGCTATTCTGACTAATGTCCGCATTTAATTTGCTGGATCAGTTTCAACTTTTGTAGCCGAATTCTTATAGTTTTTAGAGTTTAGTCACGAGTATATTTTCTTTATTTGGTAAGTTTTCAGATCCTTTCTTTGTGTAAACAGAACACGTGGTGAAGTGTAAAATTCAATTACCTAACTACTCTTTTATTTGGAATTTATCTGTGAACTTCTCTCGAGCGTATATGTTTTATGTCTTTTGCTTTTAATTTCGCCTCCATTTGGAAATTGTGTAGCTTCGTTCATCACAAATCATGGTAATTTCAGTACTATCTTCAATAAGTTTCATTCTTAATTCCACGTTGTATTTTACTTGTCGTTGTTTCTATACGTTTTACGTATTTAGTTTTCATGTGTTGATTGTTGAATATTTATGGCATACCTTAGTTTCACGTCAAAGATGACGTAGATAAATTTCTTTGTCTGAAAGTGTTCCGTAGATTTCGTATTCACAATAATTCAATCGTAGATGCTGGGATGAGTCTCTGAGCCTTTGACTTATTGTTCTGGGTTAAATTCTTTTGTCTGTCTATTCGGGTCTGTGTGTGTGTGTGTGTGTGTGTGTGTGTGTGTGTGTGTGTGTGTGTGTGTGTGTGTTTGTGTGTGTGTGTGTTTGTGTGTGAATCATGTATATCTGTGTGAAGTTCTACCAAGTGCGCCTAGAATTTCCTTTTTTATTTATCATCGAAATGTACCTCATCACTCAATTTAGTAATAGTGCAATCCGGTTAAGTAATTAAATAACATGAAACGACAAATTACTGTGTGAATTTTTAATATGAGGTTTTATTTCAATAAAATGTGTTAAACTACTGGGACTATTTCACCAAAAAATGCCTCCCTTTGAAGATTATTTTAATACATTCGACCTGGATGCTCTGAAGGATAAAAGGAAAGCCTCGTATTACTTGAATTTAGAGTGATTTCCCTTTTTTTTTTTTTTGTTAAAGCTTAAGCTCCAGCTTCCTCTGAATTATTTGATTTACCGTATGTACCTGAACTGTTCCTATAGACCTGCTCCATCTACTAGCTTGGGTCTTTTTACAAACACGTTAGTAAAGCTCACCAACCCAATTCAGTCATTAATTCATTTTTAATTAAATTTTCCCAGATGGAATTAAACTGGATGGCGACCCAGAAAAAGTTTCTGCTAGACGGAACTTATAGGAGGCTGCATAGTTCCACTTCAGCTAACTTGCCTGTGCTTTAGTTTGCAAATAATTTTGCATTTAACCATTCACCCACTAATAATCGTTTGTGACAGCTGCTTATTTCAGTGAATACCCCCATTTTCAGTCGTATCAATTTATAATAATCTCCGATTCGTCTCTACCCCTCTTATGTATTTCCCCTTCCTGTGTCACATACCCGTAACGCCACTAGACAAGACGGAATTTCGAAGTGGTCAGTGGCCATCAGTCAGTATTGATAGAAATCTGTAAGTGTTATTATCTGGTATTTAATAAGTGTTACTGAGAGAGAAATGAAAGCAGTAGGTGGACTATGGTGGGTGAGTTCTACTGGAGACTCAGCGGCTGGCGTCCCCAAAAGGTGACACTTGGGTATTTTGAAGCCGGAGGGGCAGTGACGTATGTTGAACTACGACATTCGGCTGCCGGCAATGAGTAGCTGATGGTCTTTATGCTCGGAAGCAGTGTAATATATAGGCCACGGGAGGCGCTCAGTTCGCAACCGAGATACAATAGCCACTAGGCACCAAGGCCAGTAAACATCACGGCTGAGGGACGCCACATGACATTCACCTAACATGTATTGTGTGTCAGCTTAGGTATTGGACTAGCAGTGCTCGTAGGACCTGAGGGTATGACTGGAGTGAAAGCAGATTTGCTAGCAGAGGAGACGTCCATAGGACCAGGATGCAGACATGTAACAGCTGACAAATAACTTGAAAAGTGATAGGATGGCTTCTAGCAATAACTTTCTTCCCAGACGTCTGTGGTCTCTCGACGGCTCAAACTGCTGATCAGTCATGCACATGGCCACCCCCAACAGAGACTAGTTCCGCAGAATTCTAGGACAGAGATCGTTCTGGTGTGAAGGACTTGACTTTGTGATACATAAAATGAGTTTTTGTGGGAACAAGGATGTGAAGAAGGGAAGGACTTTATCACCACTGATTTTTAACACTTACTTCGAAGAAGCAATACAGGAAGTGAAAGTAATTTTCAAAAAGGAAGATAAGTGATTAGCGAAGAAATGTCTGTGTTAACCTTCGCAGACGAAATATATGTAAGGAAGTCGTAGGAAAGGGTTAGCGCAAGTTGAAGTCAAAGCAGCAGGCTTTGGTCTGCATGTAGGCTGCAGCTAACACAGTATCGTCACACATCACAGCGTTTTCCTCTCACGAGCGTATTAAATCACAGAATTAAAAATATGGGTCGTTGGTAGCCCTTGAGAAAAAGGTACGAAGATGTACATATGCACAGAGTCTAAAGTGCTTGAAACATAGCTGCTGGTCACAGCAGGCGCATATCAAGAATGTCTGTTTCCAGCAGGCATCGTATTCTGTTTTTCAACAACAAAAATGCGTTCGGGTGGTGCTTCTAACCTCTCTGGGCTGAAATCTTCTTATCCATCTACAGTCCAGGAGTAAAGAAATCTGCGAAACTACAGAACATAGGTAATTAGGTAGCATACACATCAGCGACGAAACGGAATCCGTTGACGATGATTTAAACTGAGACGTTGACGAGTAATTGATCTTACATGTCTGGTAAGAATTGTTCTAGAACTTGATTAGCGATTCTGCAGGACGTTGATGATCCTATAATCAGATTTTGTTTGCTGTGAGCATGTGCTGCACTTTCCGCACTCCTAACTCACTTGTCAATTCCAGTTAAATTCCCCACAACTTCAGGAAATCATATCCATTTTCTGACTTCAGTGGTTGATTGGTGTAAGAATGAGTGGATGCATGGTCATTCCACTTCACACGCCTACCCCACACTTTCTATTAGTACGCCACTTAGATCGGTATTATAAATCTGCTTAAGTTCCGTAGTGTTCATTAATAGTATTACTTCATAACACAGCACGAACTTCTTTCTACTCACGATTTTTTTCTAAGGTTTTAAGTAGTGCCCTGAGCCAAGAGAGTGAAGCTGTTTTAACCCAGCAACCAACGCATTTGCAGACCAAATAAAACCGGTGAGGAACACGTGGCAGTCCTTTCCCAGACATCAAGCACGAATTTCCTTTCGTCAACATTCTGTCATAGAACATTCCTCGACAACGTGAACTTACCTGCTACATACTCGTCACGACCGTCAAGTATTATCATGCTCTTTCCCGCATTCTCTACTACGTAACATAAGAATCATAGGTGACTTACTGTCAAATTCAAAATCATGCGAACAACCTGAATATCCTTTCGCCTGATCTACATGCAGTCCACATGACGCAGCTGTGTTGCAGGTCCTCTAATCTCTTAGCAGTACAGTTGTTTGACTATACAGGGTGCTACAAAAAGGTACGGCCAAACTTTCTGGAAACATTCCTCACACACAAATAAAGGAAAGATGTTATGTGGACATGTGTGCGGAAACACTTAATTTCAATGTTAGAGATCATTTTACTTTCGTCAGTATGTACTGTACTTCCTCGATTCACCGCCAGTTGGCCCAATTGAAGGAAGGTATTGTTGATTTCGGTGCTTGTGTTGACATGCGACTCATTGCTCTGCAGTACTAGCATTAAGCACATCAGTAAGTAGCATCAACAGGTTAGTGTTCATCACGAACGTGGTTTTGCAGTCAGTGCAATGTTTACAAATGCGGAGTTGGCAGATGCCCATTTGATGTATGGATTAGCACGGGGCAGTAGCCGTGGCGCGGTACGTTTGTAGCGAGACAAATTTCCAGAACGAAGGTGTCCCGACACGAAGACGTTCGAAGCAATTGATTGGCGTCTTAGGGAGCACGGAACATTCCAGCCTATGACTCTCGACTGGGAAAGACCTAGAACGACGAGGACATCTGCAATGGACGAGGCAATTCTTCGTGCAGTTGACGATAACCCTAATGTCAGCGTCAGAGAATTTGCTACTGTACAAGGTAACGTTGACCACGTCACTGTATGGAGAGTACTACGGGAGAACGAGTTGTTCCCGTACCATGTCCAGCGTGTGCAGGCATTATCAGCAGTTGATTGGCCTCCACGGGTACACTTCTGCGAATGGTTCGTCCAACTGTGTAACAATCTTCATTTCAGTGCAAATGTTCTCTTCACGGATGAGTCTTCATTCCAACGTGATCAATATGTAAATTTTCACAATCAAAATGTGTGGGCTGACGAGAATCCGCACGCAATTGTGCAATCACGTCATCAACACAGATTTTCTGTGAACGTTTGGGCAGGCATTGTTGGTAATGTCTTGATTAGGTTCCATGTTTTTCCACCTACATTCAATGGAGCATGTTATCATGATTTCATACGGGATAGTCTACCTGTGCTGCTAGAACGTGTGCCTTTACAAGTACGACGCAACATGTGGTTCATGCACGATGGAGCTCCTGCACATTTCACTCGAATTGTTCGTACGCTTCTCAACAACAGATTCGGTGACCGATGGATTGGTAGAGCGGACCAATTCCATGGCCTTCAAGCTCTTTTGACCTCAATCTCCTTGACTTCCATTTATGCGAGCCCTGACTTCTCTAATTTTATAGTGACGATCCTTTCTCCCTATGTATGTGGGTACCAACAGAATGTTTTCGGAATCGGAGGAGAAAACTGGTGATTGAAATTTCATGAGAATATCAGGTCGAAACGATAAACGCCTTTGTTTTAATGATTGCCACTCCAATTTACGTATCATGACTGTGACACTGTCTCCCCTATTTCACGATATTACAAAACGAGCCGCCGTTCTTTGTACTTTATCTGTGTCATCCGTCAGTCCCACACCGCACAGCAGTTCTCAAGAACAGATCGGACAAGCGTAGTGCAAGCTCTCTCTTTGGTAGACCTGTTGCACCTTCTAAGTGTTCTGCCAATGAATCGCAGTCTTTGGTTTGCTCTACCCACAATATTATCTATGTGATCGTTCCAATGTGGGTTATTTGTAATTGAAATCCCTAAGTATTTAGTTGAAATTACAGCCGTCAGATTTGTGTGACTTACCGCGTAATCGAAATTTCGCTGATTTCTCTTAGTAGTCATGTGAATAACTCCGCACTTGTCTTTATTCAGGGTCAATTGCCACTTTTCGCACCATACAGCTATCTTATCTAAATCATTTTGCAAGTCGTTTTGAACACCTGATGACTTTACAAGACGGTAAATGACATCATCATCTGGAAACAATCTAAGACGGCTACTCAGATTTTCTCCTATGTCGCTAATATAGATCAGGAACCATAGAGGGCCTATAACACTTCCTTGAGGAACGCCGGATAGTATTTCTGTTTTACTCGATGACTTTCCGTCTATTACTACGAACTGTGACCTTCCTGAGAGAAAATCACGAATCCTGTCGCACAACTGAGGCGATACTCCGTAGGCACGCACTTAGATTAGAACGCGCTTGTGACGAACGGTGTCGAAAGCCTTCTGGAAATCTATACTTAGTCGCCAACCAGAAGTTGTAACGTTTTTGGAAGCCCCGTTTCAGTAAACTGATGTAGCGATGTCTCTTTACCACTGCTATTTCTCACCGGAAAATACGCAATTGACTTGTTGGGCACTACAAATGTACGGCAACAGTAATGTCGTATGCGACTAATGCCTACGAATTGCAGCATTAAATACTGCCGGCTTCCAGTTCCGTGTATTCCTGACCTAAACTGGCGCGGCATCATTTACGTTCCAGGTACTGCAACATCATACTGACGCCAACAGTGTGCTCGTACTGCCAATTTCATTGTTCGTTTTACTTGATTTTGATTTTGTAGTCACTGAAATAAAAGTCAAATGACCTCGAAAGAAGAGAGGTTTCATTTCCTTCCTCCTTTATTTCTTTGGCATTAGTTCTCTGGTCACTAAGCTTTCTCCCTTCCGACCAGAGAAACGCGAAAAAATGTGTCTAGTAATAGCTTAACTAACCTCTATAATAATGTTAAGCACATTTCTTTTAAAATATTCGTAAGTGAAGGAATTTAGATTAATCTTAAAGCATCTTAAGCAGCAAGGTTCAAAAATTTACCGAAGAAGAAGAGTTTATTGTCCAGGTAGGAAAAGGTTTAAAAACAAACTGTGCACTGTCTGAGCCCGATAACACTGCATAATATTTCTCCTAAATGGTATAACATGTTATGCTCCTGTGGCTCTGGAAATCATTACTTGACATCGAGTTTAAGATCTAAGGCTATGGTACTACTAAAACTGCAAAACGATTAACAACCGAAGGTTGATTTCATCCTCAAACTGAGAAACATGGAAACCAGGGGAGACCGTTTGTCCTTGCATTTCTCCAGTGAGCGTCGGTAGCCACATACTACACATATTTGCAATACTACTGGTTCTTTGAACGTTACCATTGCTGTTATAACATCAATGTTTACAATGAATTTAAATTTATATACTAAGATGGTATCTATTCTTTCGGACATGTCCGAAAGGACAGATAGCATTTAGTATATATATATATATATATATATATATATATATATATATATATATATATATATATATATATATATATATAGTTAAGGCTCACCTGCCACTTGACCACCTTCTTATTCTGTCCGAATGCACAAACAGTGCCCGAACTCTTACGAAAATCGGCAATGCGCCGCGAGTAATGACTGTAATGGGCGGGGGCACTACTAATGTAATGCGGGAGAATAAGATAAGAACGTGGGTTTCGCGGGAGGCGTGCCAGAGATAAATCCCTGCAGTCGCGCTATCCTCTGTGTCCTCGGTGGTTCAGATGGATAGAGCGTCTACCATGTAAGCAGGGGATCCCGTTTTCGAGTCCCGGTCAGGGCACACATTTACATCTGTCCCCGTCGACGTATATCAGCGCCTGTAAGCAGCTAAGGGTGTTCATTTCATTGTAATTTCATTCGAATTAAAATTTGTAGAATCGGCTGAATTCGAACCCGACAGTAAGAGATTAAAAACCAAAAGGTTTTCCTACTCAGCTATTCTCCCAGTAGCACGACGCGCTGTTCCAGACTTCTGTGGAGCAACGTGTTAGGTATCAATGTTGACTGAAGTACTATAGCCGGAGCTACATGACTATCATCACAGCGTGAAACTAAATATTGATGTTTAGAGACACATTACATTTAAACGATACTCTAAACAATAGTCACTAGCATGTAATCGGGATTAACTTTGACTTGTTAGGCGAAGAAAGAGCTCTCCACCTTGTATCGCACTTCGTTTCCTCCTCACTTGCCAGTATGTCCTTAGCAATGAAATGTCACAGCTGACGGAATTTGATAAACGTCGCATTCTTGCTCTTAAATAAGATGGATACTACATAAACTCCAGTTCTTGTGTCCTACGACGCAGAAAATCTACACCTCTAGGTGAAGAGGGTGGCGCAAAAAGGCTAAGTCAGTTGTCGTTGCCGCCCTGGAAGTTCATGGACTACCAAGGGGGATCAAGACAACAGTATACTCTAGTGCAGGGATGAAATATCCTTCCAGGACCAGCACAGAAATTGGGAACATCCTCCAGTTAAGTGTCAGCAGGTCGACTATTCGTCGTCGTCTCAACGGGAATGGAAGGTATGTGCAAAAACCAGCAGTTAATGAAATGTTGAAAGAGCAACGTAAGGCTGCCAGAATAAACTTCGCACTGATTTCCTTAAGGAAACCGTTTTCTTTCTAGTAACATATATTTACGGTCGAGAAAGTGCTTTATGTTCCATCATATACTTCAGTCCATGTATATCGACCAAGTAGAGTGAAATTCGACAGCAAGTATGTCCATCAGAGGCAAGGGTGGCGCCGAACCTCTGTCACATTTACGTAAATTTTCGACACAGTGACGTCAAAGTTACTCATGTGGTAATTGCTCGTGCAGAAAATGGCTTGAGAATTTTGACGCATATAGTCTATCGAAATGACAGAAATGTATCGGAAAATGCATTTGAATATGACACCATATCTATCTTATGACGAATATTTGATGTAATGAGAGGAACTGTTTTTTTTTCAGTCACAATTGTGAAATGATTCAGTGATATCACACAGTAATCAAAATGTATATTTCCGTGAAAATGTATCTCTTCTAATGCAGATACAAAAAGAAAGTATGTCAATTGCTCCTGTAATCTTTGTCTCGAATGATGCTTCTAAATGACAAGCTACACAAAAATTACTGTCATTAATGGTCCGTTTGTGACGTTTCTGAGCCTTTGTGATGAAGTAACGTAGTATTACCAAAACAGACACTTCTGATCAGTCCCACAATATATTAAATGAAGATTGTGAGATAGCTTCTGATGCAAAATTTACGATGCAGTTACTCAGTTTCATTCTGGCCATTTGTAGATCAAGTAAAGAAAACGAGATAAAGACTTCCAAACCCGCAGCGTTTCTCACAGTTAGATCCGACCCCACTAGTGTACCAACCTTCGTATTGAAAATTGAGTGTGTTACACATATGACAATAAGACCATGCTGTTGGTTACGTTTTGTCATTACATCCATGTTTCCTTGTGTAGATTGCCTGGAACATGGCATTAGAGAGCAATCATAGCCTAGGTGCCAAACGTCAAATCTGCGTTCAAACAATGGATTCTATTTCCTCAGTGTAACATCTTAAATCAAAGCGATTCAGAAAATTTCATCGAGCTGACCAAAAAAGTATAATATTATTTATAAGACGTGGCCGCAAAGATGAAGTCCGAGCACTGAATTCGGCCGACATTCCCGACCAGCCCTCAGCCATATGAACGATCTGGCAACACTGCAGGATGCGGATGTATATGTTGGATGGTCTGTCAGTCTTGTCGAGCTGTTATGAAGAAGTATCTGCTCCTGGTTGAGTGGTAAGCTTCGCTTCTGTAAACATAAAACCGTATGTTCGAGTGTACTCCAATCCCTAGATATCTGCTTAAGTTAGCAGTCTTATGGTACATAAAATTAATTTTGTTTGATTTTCTGATCGTCCTGAAATAGTAGAAAGTCTTAGAAACATTTCCGACAAACAACTTGTGGATGTATCATGATCAGAAAAGGTTAACACTCGAGTGTTTCCTTGTTCCACAACCATACGCCTCCCGCCACCATAGTTTACGCCTCCTACCAAGTGAATGTGGCTTGGCGATACGAGTGTATTTACAACGGTCTCTTTCTTATTTGAATTTCTCGTACTATTTGGCTTTCTGATGCCTGAAACTTATGAACGTTAGATGTAGCGTAATAAACTATAATCGCTTATGGAAAAAGGTCAAACATCTGCAAAATGATTTTCGCTTTGGGTTTAGTAGAGGGGCGAAGGCAGCAGAAACGAATCTGAACCTATATATCGCGTGTGAGGCATGTTCGTTTGGGAAAAACACGACAGAAAAAGATATTTTGCTTCAAGAAAGATATTTCTGCCATTAATGATTCTGCACGTTCAGGGAACCACGCCGGCCGCTGTGGCCGAGCGGTTGTAGGTGCTTCAGTCCGGAAAGGCGCTGCTGCTACGGTCGCAGGTTCGAATCCTGCCTCGCGCATGGATGTGTGTGATGTCCTTAGGTTAGTTAGGTTTAAGTAGTTCTAAGTTTACCTATCTGATGACCTCAGATGTTAAGTCCCTTAGTGCCTAGAGGCATTTGAACCATTTGAGAGAGCCACGATAACAGACATGTATGATTCAGTGCGACGATTTAAGCTTTGTGAAACATTTGTATTCGATAGACAAGGTTCAGAAGCCGGGACAGTAGTACTGAGTGCTATTATTTAAAAGAATGTAAGTCAAGGAGGTGACCATCAATTCAATATTGCTTGATTATCGTCAGTTGGCTCATTAAGAACTAAAATGCAATGTTACTACTGGTGGCTGGTTATGATGTCTGTATGTCAAATTATTAAGAATAATTAATGGATATGCCTAAAAGCTGACATATACTCGAGCAAAGTGCCGTGTGAACGTAAAATTTTGTCTCTGCTGGCTCGAAGGGGGATTGCACGTTACAACAACCCCTTCAGAGGATGTTATAAAGCGTGTAGTATTTTTTGACGACAAGTAAGTCACGTACTATATGTAGGGTGAGGAGTTTGGTGTTGGTGCTCTTCACCCACTGCTGAGCAATTCCTTCACAGGTAGAATTTACGTGTGGCCTATTATCTGATGCAGTGGTAGTCCGAAGTTTTATGAATTAGCGAGTAAGTGCAAAGCCTCTGAATCGGATGTCAGTTTTGAAACCTTAAAATATTTTTCTAGATTGTTGAAGCAGATGCCACACGTAGAATAATTCCGCAAAATGCGAGTTCCAGCAAGTAAAACGAGCTTTCTTTACAACGGAAAACTGTTGATCTCCTGTAATAATATATTCGTTGGATTACGTGATACAGGTTACGTCGAACAAGTCATCTGGAAATACTGATCGTGACAGTTAACAAAAGACATTAACATCCTCTGGCTTCAAACTGGTATTTACAGTCAGCTTTAGCATTTTAAGCGTTGCTGGAAAGCGCAAGCAAATTAAGTATAATAACCCAATTTGTGTTATTAAATTCAGTCTTCATCAGTTAATTGAGTTTCAATGTATCTATGAATTATTTCAGATGTCCCATACTACTTTGAACAGTATTTCCTGGATGTGGGAAAACTCAGTATGTACTTGTTACGTTCCAATTGCACAGAACCTCGCAACTGTTTGCTACGAACTAAATATTTACCTATTTTTGGAGAAGTGCTCCTAAAATGGCCAAGAGGCATTAAATGCTTCCTTCAAGCCGGTGTGTAGCAGCAGCACAAGGAGGAAGTTAATAGCGACACTGGCAATAGTGTTAGAAGTATTTTGTAATTTAGTGCTCTGCAAAGGTATTACTCGAGCGAATCACATTTTCTGAAAGAGTGAAAATTTTAAAATGACTCCGAATCGAGGCTCTGATAGCTAAAAAGCTTTTTTACATTCAACTGACATGAGACCAGCAGAATTTCCGTGTCAGAAGCCTGCCGATAATTAAACATACTATAGAGAAATGAATTTTTTCACGATGTCTAAATTGTAAGCTAAGCGCATTATTCATTGCCACACAATCATGGATGCAACAAATGATGTTTTCAATGGTCCCGTCGATTGATCCCAGACATTCAGTTGCCAGGTGTAGGTTGGATTCGAATTCTGGTCCATCACAAAAATATTTATGGTTTCATTTCAAGTACTAGCATATGTACACCACACTACTTGTGATAATTAATTTCCTTTTTAATGTCTCTTCATGTGCTGGCAGGAGTTATTTCTAGTCAAATAAGTACATGTCTCAATATTGGTGAGGACACAATTCGTGGATAGAAAACAACGACGGCTGGTGCCGGACTCTATTCCCGCTCAGGCAAAAAAAAAAAAAAAAAAAAAAAAAAAAGAAAACATCTTCCTGTGGGGAAAAAAATCAATATCTAACGTCTCATTTTACTTAGTTAACCATTCGATTCTATTATGACACTTCGTTTTCAACATCCTCAGGCTTTGTTATTTGATATTATATTATATTACACATTTTCGTGGTTAGTTAACGGAGAGATAAGGCAAAGAAGAAATAAATTCAAATTCAGATTTACTAATTGATGTTGGAGGAATCATCGATATTTCTAGACTCTTTATGTCATAGTCACAAATGACGAACGTTGGTGTGATCACATTTTGGTCATGCACGAAAGTTTTGCTAGGTTACAATGGCTGTAGGTGCTCAGTTTCAATCCAGAAGCAGAGCACACGTGCGGACAAATAATTGCTCATTTATAAGTACAAATAAATTACTGCTGATACGATATTAAATTTTAGGTTTCTACAGAAGGCTTGCCACTTTTATATGAGTCGCTTTCAACGTCGCTTTCAAGCGGTTAGTTCAACATTCCATTTATGGCAAACTTCTCGCATCAGGAACGTCGTTGCGAGGTGAAGGAAAACCTTTTAAGGGGCAAAATTAGCTCGAAATGTCAGAGAACTCCCGCTACTATTTCGAAATATCTTGTTCATAATAATACTTAATTTTGGCTTATGTGACGTAGTTAATTAAACCAAATCTTAATGAGGGTGGTAGTGATTTTGAAATAACACTTACTGGAGTAAGTTTGAGTTTACAAGCGTTAAGGACTGTCTCCTCTCTAATGACGCATTTTGTAGTATTTGCAACATCTTGGAGTCGATTTACTTCTAGACTGATTATCTTAAAGGACAGTGTTCACTAATAACCTCTTGTTGTATAGTCAAACGACTGTACTGCAAAGAGATTAGAGGACCTGCAAGGCAGCGGAGTCATGCAGGCTGTATGCAAATCAAACGAAACGATTCAGGTTGTTCGGATACTATTGGATATGATAGTACATTACTTGTCCTCATTGGTGCAATCAGATTGTACACATTTAGAAAAACCTCTGGAACCACATGGTCTCCTTGCTAGAGAATATCGTCATTGTGATGCAGGTGAGATACGTCAAGTAGAGGCTGTGGATGTTGCGGAACATCAACTGTTTGTTAACGACGGTTTTTCCTTGTCGCTCAATTTGCACGGAAGAGTTGCAGGTATGTGTCGATCTCTACAGTCGCAAGCAGCTTTGGTTCTGCTGATTTACATGTGTACCATGACTACTGCTGTTAATCCCTGTGGAGGGTTCCTACTTACCAAATATTGTGTATATGCTGTTCAGTAGCTTTTGCTGTTTCAAAGGTACTGCTAATGCCAAGCTATATATATATAAAAGGGCATGTCCAGATCGAATCACTCATTGTCACCCAACCCACACCGCTAATGATAGAAATTTGTAATATGTAGAAGGTGTTGGTCTTACACTGCAGACGTCGCTTAGCAAGAGATTTTTGGTAATTCTATCCCTAAGGGGATGAAACAGGGAATGAAAATTTTTCTCCAAATATGACGCTATTAAGGCAATTTTGAAGCTAGGAAGACGAAAATTATAATATTTTGTCGGTCATAAATATATGTGTGTTTCAAAACTTTTCGAAATTTATCCAATATGGCGGTAAAAGTTTGGGTGAAAGTTTTGGTTGAAAATAAAGCTTTATTAAAGAACCAATAAAGTATTATTTAAGCAACATCTATGAAATTTGATATTGGACTGCCCGATTATAAACAAAGAAAACATGTTTCAGTATTTTAGGAAATTCAGCTGAAATGGGAGATCAAAGTTCTTGCGGAAGTATTTATGAGGCATTTCTGATACAAAATGTATGAAAGTTTGCGTTTGGTTTCTCTGTTAGAAATCAAAAAACTAAGAATTCCACTGTTTCTGGAAATTCGAGCCATAAGTGGGTACAACTGGATATGAAAATATCTTAGAAAATCTTTCGTTATAATAAATAAACATTAAAGGTAAATACACAAAAATTTGTATTTTGTTTCTCGGTTGGATATAAACATAAAAGTGTGATGCAATTTCCTATGGAAATATCACCAGACAAGCACAGAGACGTAATTAACAAAAACCTTCGATCCTAACCACCAAACTAGCTATTTGGTCAGAAGAAAAGTCCGAAAATACCATGGTTCTATGGCCTTAATTAGCATGAAAAGTTTAGGTGTTACAGTTTGTGAACACCATAAAAATTCAATTAAAGAAAAACTAAAAGGTTCACTGCGGACGATAGAGTCTACGCAAGTGACGCAGCGGGCGCTAAGCTAGTAATAATAGTAAAAATGAAAATAGAAGAGGGGAAGGCCACTAAAAACTGCAGTATGGATGGTTCCGCCATAGGGCCGTTGACGAGATAATTGCTTTATTTGTGATTACGATCCGTCACTCACTTCAGCAGGAAATGTTGTCCAATAATTGGGTTCAAATTTCGCCTATAGTTAATGGTTGGGGAATGTGGTATACATCTGACGCTGCGCCGGTTGGTTTGAGGGGAGCCTAACATTTACCCGAAGATTACTTTACCTCAGTTGTTTCGATTCCTCTGCCAGCAATCACCATCTCAAATGCGAAGTATACAATAATCTCATTGAATAGGTTGAAGAACTGGAATAGCGAACTACACACTCACGTAAAGACGATGAACAACTTAAATTGTGTAGGAAAACGTAGAAAATATTGCGGGGGAGACTAACCAAATTCTGCGCTTTATTGGCAGAACACGTATAAAATGTAACAGACCTACTAAGGAGACTGCCTACACTACACTTGTCCGTCGGCTTTTAGAATAATGATGCGCGGTATGGAATCCTTACCAGAGAGGACTGACCGACAGCGAAATATGGGAGAGAGTGTCACTGAAAAGATACAGGATTTGGGCTGGACATCATTAAAAGAAAGGCGTTTTTCGTTGCGACGGAATTTTCTCACGAAACTCCTATCACTAACTTCCTCCTCCGAAAGCGAAAATATTGTGTTGACACCGACCTACATAGGAACGATCACCAAGATAAAATAAGGGAAATCAGAGCTCATACGGGAAGATATAGGAGTTAGTTTTTTTCCGCTCGCTATGTTAGACTGGAATAATACAGAATTTTGAAGGTTGTTTGATGAAACCTCTGCCAGGCACTTAAATGTGATTTTCCGAGTATCCATGTTGATGTAGATGTGCACTACTGATGTTCCTGAGACATATTGGGTCTGACTTACATTTACGATTATGATGTAAGACAAACCAATGAGGCAAAATTTGTACCAGGGACTGGATTCAAATCTGGGTCCCCCACTAACTACATAGAAGCAGAACCACTGCAGCTACCACTCCTGCACGCATTATCTTAGCAGGTCTCTCTGCCCGATGCAGATTCCAACTCACGCTTCAGCCCATTGCTACTCACCTTCTAAACTCGCTTCAGTATCTCTGAGGCTCCTCAGTATTGGAACAAAACCTTAGGAGTGAGCGAACTAGGATTAATGCTGCCCGTCCTCAGGCGCAGGTAGTGTATTAATGATATACGGTTGATGTTCCTGAGATATTATCATTACGATTATCATATATAAAGATAAGACTCAGTATGTCCCAGGAACCTAACTGTGTATGGTCAATGTATCTCCTCTGCCTGAGGTATGAGTTCTATCAACCCCATTTCGTTCATTGCTAAGGAGCTATTCAAAAGTTAGAGAGCCTGTGGAATAATGTTGCGGGTTTAGAAGGGTACAGCAATGGCCGGAGGTGAAAGCTGGAATTTTTGCTGGGGGGGAGACGTCTTAGGATAATCAATACAAGTGCTGTAGCTGCAGTGCCAGTGTCATGTAATTACTATTGCATCTGTCCAATAAATAGAAAACCCGGATTCGAATGCTGGCAGGAACATCAGATGTATGGTATTAATACATGACGAACGACTTAGATTTACGGAGGGTTAACCCCACTTCGCCCACTTGCTAAGATGCTGGCAACAATGAAGCGTGCGTAGCATGGGGATGGCAATGGGCTGAGGAGTGAGCTCGATTTTTTGTTGGGGAACGACACGTGTTAGGGCAATCCGTGCAGGGAACTCGTTTTCGAATACTGGTGATAGAACAAAATTTAATTCATTGCTTTTGTGTACATCATGTACGAGATAATCGATGGGTCTTAGCAAAACAATTAACTAGCACTAGAGACGACTGCAGTAATGAATGTAACAGCGAGGACGACGCGTAGAATACCTCCTTAGATATTTACATATATATAGTAAATTTGTTGATCTGCACTTTGCAAACCATGCTAGATGGAAGTTACGGACAGTTATACCACTTACTAGAGGATCTTCCCCCTCCATTCATATAGTGACTGATGGCATAAACGCGTCTATGCTTGATGTACTTAGTTTAGCCTTGCCTTCGCGGTGCGTAAGGCCACTGGAGCTTGTAGTATATTCCTTGATTCCGCAGTCCGCATCTCGTGGTCGTGCGGTAGCATTCTCTCTTCCGACGCCCGGGTTCCCGGGTTCGATTCCCGGCGGGGTCAGGGATTTTCTCTGCCTCGTGGTGACTGGGTGTTGTGTGCTATCATATGGTTAAGTAGGTTTAAGTAGTTCTAAGTTCTAGGGGACTGATGACCGTAGAAGTTAAGTCCCATAGTGCTCAGAACCATTTGAACCATTTGAACCTTGATTCTGCATTTAGAGCTGGTTCTTCTACGTAAGCTTTCATGGAATCATTTGTGTCATTCTTCAAGCGTTCATACTTTCTGCAACATATCTGTGGCATTCTCCCATTACTCAAAGTATCTTGTTAACATTTGTGCTCTCATTCTACGTATGCGCTACAAATCTCCTCTTAGTTATATAAGGTTCTGGTACCACACACGAGCAATGGTGTAAGTGTGTTTCCTGCCCATGAGCCGATGTTTGTCACCTGCTTTACCCTTTACTGAGTCTGTGTGGATCATTTAATTTCATCTCTGCAAAAATTTGTTACAGCCAGGCATCTCTGTCATTTGTTTCGCTACAGTTTTCTCATCCTGATATTATAGTGATAGTATGCTATATATCTGCTTTCAGTCTAAGGCAAAATTTGAGATTTCTGAACGTATAAAGTAAGATGCAAATCTTTGTAGCACATTGATATATTATGAAGAAATGTCATTTACTTACCCCTACAAAATAACTCACAAATGTGCCTCGGAAGAGGATGGAACCCCATAAGTCGTAAACGGCTAGGTACAATGTTTTACGAGTTGGCACGTGGAATATTAAAAGTCTGAATAGACCTGATGCTGTTAAGACAATAGTCTCTGTACTAGAAGAGTATAAAATGGGCGTTACTGCATTACAAGAAACAAGATGGCTAGGGGAAAGGATATTACGTGAGAAGAAATCAGTAATCTTCTGGGAGGTTGTGAAGAAAATGGTAAGAATGAACATGGAATGGAATTTGTGGTGAGTGAGCGTGTGATAGGGCTACTCAAAGCCTTCACTGCAGTCAGAAACAGGATATCCTGTGTAACTATTAGACACAGGTACGGCAATCTCACCTGTGTTAATGAAAATGCACCTGCAAACGTAAGTAATGAAGGGGAGAGGAGTGAATTCTATGAAGAACTGGAATGAGCAGTGCAAAGCATTAGCAACAGAAATCTTAAGGTTTTTTGGGAGTCTTCAATGCCAAAGTGGAACAACAAGAGATGTATAGACCAACAATTGGAAAAGAGACCTCACATGCAAAAACAAATGAAAATGGCCTTCTGTTGATCAGTTTTGCCTTAGGTCAGAATCTTGTCGAGAGCTCAACATCTTTCCTCCACAAACAGATCTTTAAAGGCACATGGATTTCCCCAGGTGGTAGCTCAGTCAATGAGATAGATCATCTGCTAATAGATGAGAGGCTCAATAAGTGTGTGACGGATGTTGGGTCGTACAGAGGAGCAGATGCGGACACAGACCACTTCCTAGTCATAGCCAAATTACGGTTACGGCTGTGCTACTAAATGAAAAAGAACAAGGCCAAGAGAAAGTTTGATACTGAAAAGTTTAAGGAACCAGAGATATGCCAGCAGTATAACAGTAAAGTGCGTAACACGTTTGAAGTATTGGCACCAGACCACGATGATGAAATTAACAATTGACGGGAAGTAATAAGGACCTCTGTAAATGAAGCAGCTGAAGAAATTCTAGGAGAGGAAAAGCTAATAACTAAGAAGAAATGGTCCAACGAGTTATGTGAACAAGCTGTGAAGGCCAGGAGCAGAGCTAGGGCGGTGCACATGCTGGGCAGACAATTTGTGGGACAACAGTAGGCACTCAAGACCTTAAGAAGAGAAACAAGTAGGATTCTGAGAACAGAGAAAAGAAAATTCATGAACAATATGATTGATGAAATCAAAAGGCAAACACAATATCAGAGAGCAGGAAAATGTTTCAGATGTTGAAGCATGTGGGGAATGGTCACGGAAGCGAAGCTTCAGTTATTGAAGATAAGGATAAAAATTGTGAATAGGTGGAGAGAATATTCTTAAGAGTTATTAAATGCTGAAGATCCAGAGAGTGTGAAAGAGAAACCACAAACATACAAGTGACTCAACAAGATGTTGAAGGAGCAATGAGGAATCTAAAGAATAATAAGGCACTAGGAGAAGATAGGATAATGGCAGAGACGCTGAAGGCAGGCGGAGAGAGATTTCAGAAAGAGTTTATACCCTCGTAAATGATACATGGGAGAATGAGGAAATCCCAGACGAGTGGAAATAAATGTCATTATCCCACTGCATAAAAAGAACAGTAACAGGAATCGTAACAACTACAGAGGTAATTCTCTCCTAAGTGTACCTGATAAAGTAATATCTTTAATAATACTTGAAAAACTTAAGCCATTTGCAAAAGATACTTTAGGGGTGTACCAGGCAGGCTTCGAGGAAGGACGGTCGACCATCGATCAAATTTTCACTATGAGGAAAATCTGGGAATAGTGCTCGGAATTCAACCATCAGATTCTGGTGGCGTTCGTGGAATTCTCAAAGGCTTATGCCAGTATCCACAGATTAAGTATGTACAACATCCTGAGAGAGCTTCGTATACCAATGAAGTTAATAAATATGGTCAAGGTGTGCACAGTGGAAACAAAAGCCAAAGTCAATTACCAAGGGGAGCTCTCCAAGCAATTTCATATCAGAACGGGTGTGACACAAGGTGATGTTGTTTCAAGACTGTTATTTAATCTGGTCTTAGAGAAAGTAATCCGATGGATGAAATGAGAAACCAAAGAGGTACGCTAATTGATAGGACACATTTATTAGGCTATCCAGACGACATCGCAACTCTAGTCGCAGTTCTAGCAGAATCAGAGGAAGATATAGCAGAAACTGTCGAGTACGAAACGTAAAATGCAAGTAAGATCGGATTACGAATTCATGCGGAAAAGACAGAGGTAATGGAGGTATCAAGAAAGTACCTAAAGACATCCCATTACAAGTAAGGATATGGAAATTTGCTGAAGTGGCAAATTTTAAATACCTTGCTACATGGTTAAACAGCCAAAATAATTTAGAACAGGAAATAAACCAATGTATTGTGAATGGCTATAAAACTTATTTCAGTCTAAAACAGATAATGCCATCCAAGAACCTGTCAATTAAGACCAAACTGAAAGCACATAATGTCGTGATTGTGCCAGTATGGAAACCCTAAGCCCTATAAAGAAGGATGAAGAAAAATTCTTGGTCTTCGAAAGAAAAATTATGAGAAAGATCTTTGTCCTGTCCAGGAGAGTAGTTCGTGGAGACGTAGCAAAAACCAAGAATTGTATGAGCTGATGAGGCAACCGAATATCGTTCAAGAGCTGAAAGCACGGAGAATAAGCTTGGCAGGGCACATTGTTAGGCGACCGGGCACCTCTCGGGCAAAAGCCGTAGTTGTGGGAAGACCTGCTGGTACCCGTCCAATCGGAAAACCGAGGAAGCGATGGGAGGATGAGCTAGAGAAAGACCTCTCAAAACTAGGAGTCCGTGACAACTGGGATCAAAGTGCACAAGATCGCCGTCTATGGAGGAACACTGTAAGGTCGACGCATGATCTACAGGGTCCTCGATAGCCGATTTGATGATAATGATGATGATGACATCATTTACTTAAAACACAAATAGTAATAACTGTTTCATTAAGGTAATGGAAACACGGCAGAATGTTCATTGACGCTCTAGGTTTGTACCTGACTCTGATATTATTAGATGATTAGAAATTCCTAATGTCGTGACAACATCCATGCATGAGTCTTAAGGACATCGTTTACTGCGAACCGGAAACGTTACTGTGCGGAATAACAGGAAGCACTCAAGAACATAAGAAGAGAAACAAACACGAGAGAAATGTCTCTGTAGTTGTTACAATTCCCATTACTGTTCTTTTTATGCAGTGGCATAATGACATAGATTTCCACTCTTCTCGGATTTCCTCTTTCTACATATTTTTTTTTTAATGAGATTGTATATAGCTGTTTCTGAAATGTTTCTCCTCCTGCCATCAACATCTCTGCCATTACCCTATCGTCTCCTGGGGCCGTATTATTCTTTAGATTTCTCATTGCTCTTTCTACTTGTTGACTCACTTGAATGTCTGCGGTTTCTCCTTCACCCTGCGGAAAGATACTCTCTGGAGCTTGAGTGTATATACATTTACGGGTTACTTCAATGAAATATCTACCCAATCCGTAGCGATAGCGAAACTTTTTGTGCAACATCAAAATAATATTGACCCATTTACTACGATATAAGCCTTAAATTGCTGAATTACATTAACTGCTGACTTTCAGTTAACATAACGCTAAGATGAGTGTCACAGGATTCAGAACTACCAGTAATAGTATTAAAATGCTATCGAACATTAGCAGAAAACTGTTGGAATACTCCTAAAATGCGGTGCAGTCAAGCTGAAAAGTATCCGCATGACCTGAATTGCATTTTGCCTGATTCGCATGCAACCCGCATAACACAGCTGTCTAGCAGGTTCTCTAAACGCTCCTAGGTACAATCGATTGACTATTGAAAAGGGCTCCAACAAGTACCACTAGAAAACATTGCTTTGTATCGCAATAACTCAAGATGTAAAGTTATACCACGATACTACAAATATCAGGGAACACCTTATCACAGGTAAGACTGTCCTTAAGACTTGTACGCTCTCATTTATAACAACAAATGACATACCTAACATGTTACAATTCTCATTATTACGTAATACAGGTGATGCACGTAGTAAGTTCGTCGTATTCATGACTTCCTCTTCAAAGTAACATACCGTACTTGTTTATAACACAAAATGACATTAAAAATTTAATTTATTCACGAGCAGCTAGTTCAGAGTATGTATGAACTTCAGACTACACGACGAACCGTCTCGTTCTGCATTTGGAGTCAAACCCAGGTCATGCAGACTAAGCAAAGATTTCGCAACTGACGGAAATTAACAGTCATTCCTGACTATGTATACAGAGAGTGATGTACCTAGATTCGCGGTACAAGTGTCACTGACAAGAACGTTTTATCCCTTCTGCGAAAGAGCTACAATTAGTCAGATCAAACAACGATATGGAAGTCGCATGAAAGTACTTTTGGCTAATAGTGCAATGGTGAAACACTTACAACGCTGCACTACAGGTAACAATTCCTTCCGCTGCTGACAAGCAAATGTTGAGTTCTAGGAACGCATAACTTTATTTATGAAATGCCATATTTGCGTACTCTTGAGTATGATGCAACATATGAATTAAGCACAGACTCTATCGAAATCTGTGGGAGTAGTGTTTTACTAATTCGTGCCAATAGAGGCACTCTTGTGTACAGATACTCAGTTTTATTTAAACAGACTTTCGTCATAAGGTGATCATGCGTAGTTTTACTTCATTTTTATAGTATAGTGTATAATTTTCGTGAGGATTCTTTTAATGTTGTTAAAACAATAGTAAACATAAAAGAGAAATTGATCATCAACGATACATGCGAATTCTCTGATATCTATAACAGTCTGACAATGCACATGCAATTTATTGATTACATGCATGTAGAAAACTGGTTCAGAGTTAAATCTGTCAAACAAGGTTTGAAGAAGAATAAGATGCCATTACCACACGACAGGTAATGCAGAAAATACTTTTTTGATGTATTTTGGGACGATGCGCCCACCCCATACATAATACAAAAGCTTCGAGATGCATCTACAGCCTGGCCGCATATTAAACCTGAAAAGAACAAAATGTTGCAGAAGTTAGCCCTTTTTCCACATGGGACTGTTCTGGGCTGAGAAGTGAAGGGAATTATGTTCAAAGTACCATTAGTTCGAAAACTTCAGCAGACAGCAGAATTGCGTCTTAAAAAAAAGTGGCTGTGAATGTACTCGTACTCGCGACATCTTATCTACGATGCACGACGCTTACCATTACGCTACCACCTCACATGTAGGTGTAGAACCTCCAGAAGTTAATAAAACCTCCAGAACTTCCACCTTCCACAGTGCTGTGAGATAATGAGTATGACCGGATCTAGGCTCTGAGAGACAGGCAGTTACAGCATTTCTTTGGCTCTGCACGACGTTCTCAACAAACAGATAAGCAATAGAGTAGCTCAAGTGGAAAGGAAAACTTCCTATTTAAATTTCTGCATCCTACACTGTTGACAGTTCTGTGTAGGTGTCAGTTATGTGATTTTATTTCGGTGATTACAAAACAGAGTCGAATGTATGCATTGGGTAGCTGTGGCAGCTAGTTCAAGGGGATTGCGTCAACCAAGTAAATGAATGTACTGAACATGCTGCAGACCACTACAGGGAGACTGTGTGTCACCATTCTGATCCAGTGTGGCGCACTGGTGCTATAAGAAGAGGATTCGGTGGTCTGTGGGATTGAAAATATGTTCATATATTTATGGTCTGGGTTCGATTCCAACTTCTGCCAATGATATTTGATAGGGAGAGACAGATTCTATTCTCTTCTGGCTGCGCCAAGTGAAGAAGGTGTAACGGCGTTGTGGTCTGAAACTGACATTAGTCATGATATTCCTTCTCTACCAAGTAGCGTTAGGTTGAACCACAATAAAGTCAGGAGTGGAGACATGCAGAAACTCTGTCACCAGTAACCTTTATTATACTAGTTATTTATTTCTACTGACGAAACAAACCCTAGGTAGGGTACAGGACACTTATACCATCTACTATTTGAGCTCCTGTATGTCGATAAAATTGGTTCTGAACCGGGAATGCAACTTAGACCGCCCTTAACGCGGAATTTGATCTCTTAGTGAAAATACGGCTCGACTATAATTTGTTGTTTGTTTAAAACTGCAGATTCTTCAACATATCCACATATTGCGCGTGAATGGGTTAGAATCCTGAGCCAGCACTAAGGTTTTCATTATGTATTATCAAGCTCTAGCATGAGAACCCATATCTGCTGGTGGATAATAATTTTGATTTTAAATCTATTTTCATTCGTTGTCAACACTAACGATATCTGACTTTTTGACTCCCAGTGAGACACAGAAATATTTGCGAGATCACTGTAAGTTCAAAAATGCTGGTGGAGAAAAATTCGGTAGGTGACTTCTGTTTGTGTGTTGTCAACAACGATATGTGTGGGGCTTGACTCCCAGTCAGCACTGAACTCCTTGTCAAATTATTTCAAGTTCAAACATGCTCATATGTCGCTGTTGGTGTAACAAACCCATATTTAACGTTCGTTTTCTCTATAATATAACAGCGATAGGTGCCGGTTTGGAGTCCTGGGAGGAAAAAAAATTAAAGTTTCGTCTCGTCTTTTGAGTTAAAACATCTAGCTGCTGCCGAGAAAATCCGATATGCGCAATTAATTGTGCTTCGATAACAATCTTATTAGGTTGTGGGTTCGAATCCCTGTCTAACACAAAGCCTTAACTCAAAGCATTCCAAGTAAGTTGTGAAGAAGGAATATTTAACATCTCCCGTAGTTCGTTAACAGGGACAATAGATGCTGGGTAGGAATTCCTGTCCGTTAAAAATGTTTACGTTATGTAATTTAAAGTTGATATTTGCCAACTGAAACTGTCTAAAATTTAGGAATATCACTCTCTGTATGCATAGCCAAGAAATGACTGTTAGTTTCCGTCAGTCACGAAATCTTTACTTAGTCTGCATGACCTGGGTTTGAATCCATATGCAGAACGAGACGGTTCGTTGTGTCATTTGAAGTTCATACATACTCTAAAGTAGCTGCTCGTGAATAACTTAAATTTTTAATGTCATTTTGTGTTAAAAACAAGTACAGTATGTTACATAGAAGAGAAAATTATGAATACGACGAACTTACTATGTGCATCACCTACCTTACGCAATAATGACAGTGGTAACATTTCCGGTATGACATTTATTGTCATAAATGTGAGCTTACAAGTCTTAAGGACAGTCTTACCTGTGATAAGGTGTTCCCTGATATTTGTAGTATCGTGGTATTACTTTACATCTTGAGTTAATGCGATACAGAGCAGTGTCTTCTAGTGGTGACTTGTTGGAACCATTTTCAATAGTCAAACGACTGTACCAAGGAGCGATTACTGGACATGCTAGACAGCTGCGTCGTGTGAGTTGCATGCGAATCAGGCGAAAGGCAATTCTGGTCATTTGGATACCTTTGAGCACAACTGTACATCCCACGTAATACTAGATTCAGAAAGCTGCTTAAAACACTAAACTGAAAACAGTAAGATTTTTGGGAAAATTTTAGAGTATATGGAAAGGATAATGTAATGACAGATATAAGTGATGTAACAACTGCATGCGACTTCGTTTGGGGAAGACTCAGTATCTGGTAGGGGTATAAATATACCATGAATCATTCTGTCTAACACAAGACTTAGCGTCTGTATGAATTCCTCTATTATACTGTAATCATCTGAAGAAGCTTTGGTCATTCAACGATAAATAGGGAAAATTACAGATCAGTTAGTAGTGTTCGTGACAAGACTACCTGCAAAACATTACTAAGTGCACCTCTGAAAATTACCTATTACAGATTGTTCTAAACCCCATTGATGATGAGAATATAGTGAATTTAAAGGCAACGAATGGAGTTCCCATCTTTGAGGATTTCAGCATTGGAGCTATTATCATTGAGTATGAGGAAGTTGTAGGAACAAAGCACAAAAGGCAACGGAAACAAGTAGAAACTGTTATACGATTAGTAAATTACATAAAGAGTCAGTAGCGTTTTGTCCCAACAAGTAAGCTACAACTTTTATCGCAGGACAGGAGCATGTAGAGGTAGGCCTACCTCGATTCAAGTGTAAAACAACGGTTGACCATTCACTCGTGAAATATGTATTTTATAGAAGAGCTCATGACGAGATGAACACTACATGGACTACTGTCACTACACAGAAACTTCTAAAGGAATAGCGACTACTCAATAATAAATGTAAAAAGATTGTAGGGCTGTAAATAGGACTACAGAGAGATACTGAATGAAAAGAGTTTGACTGTCAAGAGCGCAAGAAGACTTCAACGACTGCAGTAGAAGAATGTTGTTGAAAGACCCCTCACAAAACCTGATAAAATTCCGGTCGTATGTAAAGGCTGTTAGTGGCACGAAAATTTGTGTCTAGGTACTTATGGACAAGGTAGGAACTGATATTCAGTATAGCAGACTAAAAGGTAGGAACTGATATTCAGTATAGCAGACTAAAAGCAGAAGTGCTTAACTCCGTTTCCAAACAGTCCTTTACTAAGGGAAGCAGGACAATGTTAAAAAAGGAAATGGTTCAATTGGCTCTAAGCACTATGGAACTTTGCCCATTACTTCCCTCCGTGGACTCGCAATACGGAAATTAAGTGTCAGTAGTGGCAATGAGAAACTTTGCTTTACAGATTTTCTGCTTCTAAACGATCGACTCATTTCATCAGTGACAACTACACCAATCTGCATATCACAAATGGAATGGACGATTTTCCGTCAGTTTATCATCAGTTCCCTTGACTTAGAACTACTTAAACCTACATAACCTAAGGACACCACACACAGCCATTCCTGAGGTAGAATTAGAACCTGCGACCGTAACAGCAGCGTGGTTTCGGACTGAAGCGCCTAGAACCGTTCGTTCACAAGTGCCAGCTGGGCAATATTGATCCATTTTAGACGGCCGCGGTGGTCTCGCGGTTCTAGGCGCTCATTCCGGAACCATGCGACTGCTACGGTCGCAGGTTCGAATAATGCCTCGGGCATGGATGTGTGTGATGTCCTTAGGTTAGTTAGGTTTAAGTAGTTCTAAGTTCTAGGGGACTGATGACCACAGCAGTTGAGTCCCATAGTGCTCACAGCCATTTGAACCATTTTTGATCCATTTTAATTCGCCTACAATTACAAAGATGAGTGAAACAGAAATTACTGTCAGTGGCGTTGAGAAACAACTGACAACGTCAGGTCATTTAACCATAACATACAGAAGATCCCCTGAACAAGAAAATGTGCCACGTATTAGGACGCAAGCACTGGTTAGACGCCTTGAGAAGAAGAGCAGCACAAGTGAACGACTAAACCACTATCCAGTATCCTTGACACCATCCCAGTGTTATACAGTCGTAGAAAATATTCTGAGCTCAAATTTAATAGGGTATCTCGAACAACCGACACTGACTGCGTAGACAGCGATCGTGTGATTCCCAAATCGTTCCTATAGGACGCCTTGAAACCATGGAACCATGCTGTCAGGTAGACACAGCGTTTCCTCACTTCCGAAAGGAATTCCACTCGTATAACACATACGTATCTCTCCATAGCGATCGCAAAGATCCGCTTAAAGTAATTACACCGTTCAAAGAGGAGTTTAAGGAACCATCCTCCCCAACGACAGGTAAGTGGAGGGTGAAAACACGCTAATAACTGGTACAATGGGAGGTAATCTCTTCCATGCACTTCGTAATGGTTTGTAGAGTGTAAATGCACATGTAGGGGCAGATGTATAGTCGGTGAGCATTGTTCACAAATTTCACTACAATGGCGATCTGTTTCTTTCTACTGGGATTTGTTAGCAATACTCCTTTTTCGTCCGGTAAACTTCTAGTAAGGATGTATTTGTAGATGTGCAACATCTCGGAAAAAGAAATATAGGGAATACATGTATAAAACAAGAACAGATATAGTTAGCTTCAGTCGTTAATGCACAGAACTAAGACGATTTAATCCTAAAGAACACGAAACAAGTCGAATATACACGACTGTAGCGAAACTTTCTCTATCCCTGGCAGCCCCTCTCTTTAGATGGCCTCCGAGTGCCTTCCTCCCAAACTGCCTTTTGATCGTGATCACTCTCTTAACTCTAAACAGACTCCGACTGTCCACGAAAGTAATAGATACGTGTCTTCGTGACGTCATTGACAACAATGAGTTCGGGCTCAAAACGGACGGAACCGTTTCTTAGCACCAGTCTCATTGACATACTTTCAGAAGAAAGAATAAGAGTTCGATGTCCACTTTCTCGGAAGTTTCTTTCGCATCCTTTAGGCTATGAGGAGAAGTGAGGAGGTAGGTGGTCGAATTTCACATTGTGCTGCAGTTGCAGGTACCTGATCAGGGACTTTTAGGCGAATATTTGCCTTTTCTGTATGCGTGCCAAGTACTATAAGGATGTATGCAGAGAGGAAATTCATTTGCTTTTTCAGAAGTAATTTCAATTTGTCCTCTTCTGAGTCATGGAAACATCTGTCTCATTATAAATTAGTGCCTAGTTAAACAAACATGAGTTTTCCTATGGTGAAGGGAAAAAATTATTATAATGTTTTTTGTGGGGTCTGGCTGGAAGAATGTAATGTTCTATTGAGTATTTCCTTCAAAATATAGTTCCTGTAGCAAACAAAGCCCGATAGATTCTGCATTTGATCACCTAGTCTGCGATATCCAAAAAAACGTATTTCAAAAAACTCTATGATGTTTTACGTTATTTCATTAAACCGCTTATAAGTTTGCAGGTACCAACAGACTGAAATTCGGGTTGTTAACTTCTCGTCTGTACCTTTTAGCAATCGTTGTCCTTTTGAATGAATGATCAAAAAAGTATTTTCTTTTCGGATGTTGTGGCAATACATCCAATAATACGACAATTCAAAACAGTACTGATGGGTCTATCAAACTGTCAGATGCTAACTAAGAAGGCGCGCCGAATAATGCAAAGTAATAAAACAAAATTTTTCTCATTTTGTTACAAGTTTCTTATGTTGCCGATTATTAAATAGCGTTTCAGATAAAATTCACGTCTGTGGTTCGTGTCTGTGCTAACAACACGACCTATATTGGCACAACTCGGTATATATTCGGTATCTAAACTATATCTGCCAACTCTGATTGCCGGAAATCGAAAGTTCACGTGAAATGTGGTAAGGTCGGAGCATAACACAGCTGATATTGACGCACGGCAATGTTTCGTTAGCGACTATGAGATAAAATGTGACAAACCATGTTATGATATGTAGGCAGGCCTGTAATTTCGATAGGTGTTCTGCGTTTTGAGAACTCCTGTTCGCCTAGAAACTGAAACTGTGTTCGTGAAATAATATTTTGTGAAATCTCAGTTCGTAGATTTACGGAAGGTTTTAGAGAATGTGGAATGGAGAAATTTTCTTTTAGTTTCTGGGCAGTGTGGTAACAAATACATAAACGGACAGAAAATCGTCCATTCCATTTGTGATATGCAGATTGGTGTAGTTGTCACTGATGAAATGGTTCGATCGTTTAGAAGCAGAAAGTCGGTAAAGCAACGTTTCTCATTGCCACTACTGACACTTAATTTCCATATTGCGCGTTCACGGAAGGAAGTAGTGGACTACACCGACGCGCTAATAAAAAAGAACCAGATACTCGACGAATCTGAGTCTGTGCTAGATTACGGATATAATATGTACAGAAACAGAAACAAAAATTGGTAGCACCTAGACACGTTAGATTTCTAAATGATAAAATTGGATTTCTTAAACACGTGGACGAATATTGCTCTGTGGGAAGTAGACTCGATAAAGAACGCAGATGCGAGAAATACACCATTGCAAGGATCTAACAAAACAAAAGTTTCTCTTATAATAGCTGATTAACAATTATGAATAATTATAGTAGCTGATAGAATTAGAAGTTTTTGGATCAAGACCGTACCCGTGGTCTGATGTGGGGACAAGGAAGGAAGGAAGGCGGGGCGGAGGTACTGGAGTGGTTGGAAAACGTGCTACTTTTATTGACCATGCAGAGTAAAGTTCAGATCTACAATACGAATACGTAGGCTATGTTAATTTCGCATGCAATGTTGCCATTAATGAACGGTATAACTGAATCATAAATACTACACCGTTTTTATAAAAGTATCTCCAGATACATAGATCTAAAGCGTTATTTTAATATGGCACTTTTTATTGTTGAAATTTTTTCAATCTTGATTCCTATATTTAGTCATTAAACGTTATGGTATGTGGATGTCAGAATGGAATGGTTTTGTTTGATGTGCTGCATGAGTAGATGAGTTGAGGGAAATAGTTACACGGGATGCTCACTTTCGGAAGTCGTACATTGGGTTGCCATATGTTTCCACGTTTACACATCAATTTCAAGTATTGTATAACTAAATCAAATCTTCAGCAGACTTGAATGTTGAGTGAGAGATATTATCAAGCAACCAAAGCGATTATCTTTATCTCTGTTTCATTTTCACAGCAAGATTATTCCTCAACTGGCATCTACTGCCCTACATTCTAGATTTTTGATTAACTTATCTATTCTCCGAGGGGCTACATTGCATTGCTCATAGTCTAGGAAATTAGTCTGGAACCACGAGCACAACACACTGAAAAGGTAGGAAACAATTTGTTGTCATAATATCAGGAGGGTTACATAAATTGTTTGCACATAAAAAATGAAATAATGTGGCACAAAAATTTCAGTTAACCGAAAAACTGACTATCAACGTTACTATACTTACAAATTCTCAAGCTTTCTACAAAAGCTTGGCAGATTAAATTGATTTGATAGCAAGGGTTTACGAGAAATAACTGAATGTACAGTGCCCAGTGAGCGTCAGTAACGTTTAAAAGTATAGCTAACGTATTTAGTAACTTCCATAGTTCTCAACAACTGTTTGCATGTTATACATGTTTGTTTTCGTTTAATGATCAACCAGTTTTTGTTCAGTTAAGTAGTAGTTCCAATCCCATGTAGAACAACCAGTAATGTTAAAATTTTTATGATTGTGATTAGGGCTAGAGCATGTTACATATGGTGCAAAGTACTGTAGGAGACTGAAATGTTCGTCCAGGTCGATCCTTCTTGTCAATAAGCCAGACATCACGTGACTATTTTCACCTCAGCAAGCACTATACCTACTAAAGATTGCTGTTTCACGTTTCCAGATATTTTCGCGAAAGAAGCCGCTGTTCAGCTCGCCAGCTTCCAGCCAGGGTAATCCCAGGCTGGTCGATGAGGTGCCAATACCTGCACCTCAACACCGTCTTCGGCCACCTCGGCCACGGCCTAGTGAGACGAAGGCAGAATCCACCACACTGACAGTGAAGAGGTCGCTTCTGATAAGCCTAAGCCTCAGGCTATTCATATAAGCAGCGAAGGCCCTTCTGTACAGCATCAGACAATAATTAATGTCAGTGTGTTCCAATAACAAAGACAGAAATGAATTCCAATAATGTTATGCATACAAATTTATTGACATGACAATTTCTTTTCACAGATGAGTCCAAGACCAGGGATTGTGCATGTTGATTTATCTGGCTCCTACTATTCTCCTGGAGTTCCATTTCCACCCATTACACCCAGTCAGGTGGAAATCTTTGCCAGTAGACAGCGCTGACGGAAGACTGTCCGAGAGCCATCTTCGCAGGAAATCCAAATTGCGATGGCACATCTAAGAGCCGAGATACAAGCAATCGTATGTTATGAATGTACACTAGAAACACAAACATAGATTTATTATTAATTTTTTTCACGTGAGACACTTGAAATTATTGTAAATGTAGGATTTATTTATCCATTCACCCATCGTGTTCCCTATAACCTACCAAGAAAGAAAACCTACATCTGCACCTACTCACAAACTCAGTAGAACACTGTAATAAAATGATGAGGGGTGAAGTAAATGCAATACATCGTTTGAGAATAGGTGTAAACGAAACCACATCATCATCAGACTGATCTACACTCCTGGAAATTGAAATAAGAACACCATGAATTCATTGTCCCAGGAAGGGGAAACTTTATTCACACATTCCTGGGGTCAGATACATCACATGATCACACTGACAGAACCACAGGCACATAGACACAGGCAACAGAGCATGCACAATGTTGGCACTAGTACAGTGTATATCCACCTTTCGCAGCAATGCACGCTGCTATTCTCCCATGGAGACGATCGTAGAGATGCTGGATGTAGTCGTGTGGAACGGCTTGCCATGCCATTTCCACCTGGCGCCTCAGTTGGACCAGCCTTCGTGCTGGACGTGCAGACCGCGTGAGACGACGCTTCATCCAGTCCCAAACATTCTCAATGGGGGACAGATCCGGAGATCTTGCTGGCCAGGGTAGTTGACTTACACCTTCTAGAGCACGTTGGGTGGCACGGGATACATGCAGACGTGCATTGTCCTGTTGGAACAGCAAGTTCCCTTGCCGGTCTAGGAATGGTAGAACGATGGGTTCGATGACGGTTTGGATGAACCGTGCACTATTCAGTGTCCCCTCGACGATCCCCAGAGGTGTACGGCCAGTGTAGGAGATCGCTCCCCACACCATGATGCCGAGTGTTGGCCCTGTGTGCCTTGGTCGTATGCAGTCCTTATTGTGGTGCTCACCTGCACGGCGCCAAACACGCATACGACCATCATTGGCACCAAGGCAGAAGTGACTCTCATCGCTGAAGACGACACGTCTCCATTCGTCCCTCCATTCACGCCTGTCGCGACACCAATGTAGGCGGGCTGCACGATGTTGGGGCGTGAGCGGAAGACGGCCTAACGGTGTGCGGGACCGTAGCCCAGCTTCATGGAGACGGTTGCGAATGGTCGTCGCCGATACCCCAGGAGCAACAGTGTCCCTAATTTGCTGGGAAGTGGCGGTGCGGTCCCCTACGGCACTGCGTAGGATCCTACGGTCTTGGCGTGCATCAGTGCGTCGCTGCGGTCCGGTCCCAGGTCGACGGGCACGTGCACCTTCCGCTGACCACTAGCGACAACATCGATGTACTGTGGAGACCTCACGCCCCACGTGTTGAGCAATTCGGCGGTACGTCCACCTGGCCTCCCGCATGCCCACTATACGCCCTCGCTCAAAGTCCGTCTACTGCACATACGGTTCACGTCCACGCTGTCGCGGCATGCTACCAGTGTTAAAGACTGCGATGGAGCTCCGTATGCCACGGCAAACTGGCTGACACTGACGGCGGCGGTGCACAAATGCTGCGCAGCTAGCGCCATTCGACGGGCAACACCACGGTTCCTGGTGTGTCCGCTGTGCCGTGCGTGTGATCATTGCTTGTACAGCCCTGTCGCAGTGTCCGGAGCAAGTATGGTGGGTCTGACACACCGGTGACAATGTGTTCTTTTTTCCATTTCCAGGAGTGTAAAAAGGAATGCGCATATTTATGAATAAGAATATTACGATACGTTGTAACAAATGTGTTAATTCATTTGGATTGTATGTTTATGGAGTGGCGATATTGCCAATATCAAGATACAGTTAGTTCAGTTCCCGAGTCATATAAATGTTTTTCATTACTTGCAAAAGACTTAGTCACCTGAATGAAATTTTCACTCTGCAGCTGAGTGTGCGCTGATATGAAACTTCCTGGCAGATTAAAACTGTGTGCTGGGCCGAGACTCGAACTCGGGAACTTTGCCTTTCGCGGGCAAGTGCTCTACCACCTGAGGTACCCAAGCACGACTCACGCCCCCTCCTCACAGCTTTACCTCTGCCCGTATCTCGTCTCCTACCTTCCAAACTTTACAGAAGCTCTCCTGCGAACTTTCTTCTGTAAAGCTTTCCCTGTAAGAAGAGGAAAATTCGTTTGTCTTATAACTTTTATTGAAAGAAGAAGAGCAGACTATACATAAAGATAGGCTGTCTGCTTCACTCATCTCAGTCGTTCAACCGACTAGTGATTTTGAATTATTTTACGGATATTTATCGAGAAGCCTCAGATAAACATACAACAAATTTTTGCTCACATCGTGCGCGACATCAAAATCAACAAGGACATCAAGAAGAAACTATTTAGTTCTTCTACGTTGAGAAAGAGAAACAGCATCACATTAATTTGTTTTCTTTTTATTTATATGCATGCAGCATGCTGGTAGTGACGAAGGCACATGAGAGATACTTTATTTTAATCCCAAGCAGAAATCACAGTACATAAAGAAAGAAAAAGTGGTGGAATACTGATGGTCTAGACGCAAAGTTCAGCCTTAGAGTCCACTAAATCCGCAGTTATATACTGATAAATACTTCATAAATCTCGTTGTTCTCATAAACTAATAACTCTTACGACGAAGGCTCTTGTCTTATGATTTAGCCACTGAAGTTTTGTTCTCGCCGATTGCAGATAGAATAAAGAAAGCGGGAAAGAAAACTTACAAATCACAGTGCTTCTCCAGCGAGATATGAACCTACTTGAATATCAACGAACACAGTGGGAATCTAGAGTCTTACAACTAAGTCAGCCGGCCGTTGTGGCCGAGCGGTTCTAGGAGTTTCAGAGTCGAACCGAACGACCGCTACGGTCGCAGGTTTGAATGCTACCTCGGGCATGAATTTGTGCGATGTCGTTAGGTTAGTTAGGTTTAAGTAGTTGTAATTTCTAGAGGACTGACGACCTCAGATGTTAAGTCGATAGTGCTCAGAGCCATTTGAAATATTTTTGAACCACTAAGTCAACAAGGCCGTGCTGTGGTAAACCTTTATCATTAATTCCATAATTCCCAATGTTGATTATTGTGAACTTGAGTTTGAGAGCTATCGTTGCTTACGTCATAAACGTGAAATCCGGATTCAAACTATTAATTTTATTTAGTCAGTGTCACATCATAAGTGGAATGCATTCAGAATATTTCGACTAGATGACAAGAATATGTAGTATTAGATACAAAACTTGCCCTCCGTGCAGACGCCACAGAGGTGAAATCTGTGCACTTGAGGCGGCCAATATTCCCGACCACCCCTCAGAATTCGAATTCCAGCCATATGCACGATGTGGCAACACTATAGGATGCACAAGTGTGTGGAGGAAGTTCTGTCAGTGTTCTCGAGCTGCTATGGCAATGTATCTACTCAAAGTCTAGAGGAAACCTTCTGGCACTATAGCATAATGTCCACATTGTAGTCTTTTCCTTTATTTAAAAAATCGCATATCAGATATCTGCTAAAGTTGTCAGTCTCATGGAACCTCAAATATTATTCGATTGCTGTCATGATCCACCTGTAATAGCAAAAATTTCCAGAAACATTTCCGAAAAAAAGCTCATAGCTGTGTCAAGATCAGGACAGTCTACCTCGAGAGTTTCCTCGCTCCTCAGCATCTACTGGCTACTGCCACAGGTCCCCCAAACACAGTGTTATGAGCCTTATTATTTGAATTTCTCACATTTATCTCCAGTAGGTTCTACAGGGGTGGAGTTGGTAAACTACCTGAGCGTTGTGAGTCAGTTTCAGATAATTCCAGCGACTATATTATTGGTTATTGATTTCTCTCTGATGATCTATTGGATTCAATAAAGTAATGGACACCGCTATTAAAATTAAATTCAAATTACCTCGATACCCTTATGAGGAGAGTTCTTTTAACAAAACTTAAAGTATCTCTAACTTAAAAGTGCCTGCATCAACAAGAATTAGTAAGAGGTTACCTGTTCTTGACTTCGATACGGTCTGTGTTTACTTGATGTTCTGTGTCTGAATAAAGTGTGTGGAAATATGGCATTTCATAACCAAAAAACAGGAAATTTCTGTATTGATATTCGATCTGACTGGGTGTAGCTCTGTCACGAAACTGCTAAAACTGTCGCCTTCAGGAACCAAAGCAACCATCCCCCCATCCACAAATGACAGGGGCTAGGATTGGACCCTTATCCTATGACAGAGAATATCGGTGTTTAGCTGTAGACCATTTGTTTAATTTAATAATTATTGTCAAAGAAGTACATGAACATACATATTTTTGACATAACAATGTCAGGACAGTTGTCAAGATAACGTATTATGTTCTATTTAGCCGCAACGGAACTGAAAACAACAATATCAAATTAAAATAGAAGGATACCTACAAGTTTAAGTTGGCCAATATTACGACAAATCATCCGATTCCAGTTCTAAGTTCGGTACTATTTAGGATGGCATCAAGCCTATGGAGGATGGTTAGTTTTTGTGAGAATATGAGTAAAATATTACTCAAGGCTGCTTGAGTTCATAGTGGACATAAGCTGGTGAACCAACAAGTTTACGCCTCTGCTAGCGGCATTTATCTTAGTTGCGATGAGCTGCCACCGGCAGGGCTGCTTTCACTCTCCGAAAATCCCATGAAGAAGCTAATCAAAATCTTTACTGATTTTATCAGCTGAAACTCTCCTGTTTTTCTGATTAGGCGAGAAAACATGCACTCACCCTAGTATGGAAATAAGGCGATACACACGTGCATGGATGGAGCAAAGTAAAAATGCCCTCTCAGTTCTCGCAAGAAAAATTAACAATGTGACTGTTTCGTTTATCCACTGTTGGAGCTCAACGACTCTTCAGCTAATTTCTAGCTAAATGACAACCAAAGAGAACTCAGTGTTCATACAAAATTCCTCTTTTGGCATTTTACAGAGCGTGATGCTCCCTGTTCTACACTCGACGCTGGTTCAGAGGACAGTCCACGAAGTTGTTGGGCTTTTGCCTTTCGTAGTGAACTGTCTCCCCCATCTATGTCCTCACAGATTTCTCAGACCAATGGGAGCGTTCCTTTCATCTTGCGGAAACTAACTCTGCCAATCTCAAAGGTCCTACCATCAAACTGCATCGAAATTTCTCCCCTTTCTACTCCTTCCGAGTTTATTCCAGCATATCGGACATTTTGTGCCCACTCCTGATGCCTAAAAGATACACGCATACATCACAAGTGCACCATGGGCATTTCACATGATCAGCTGCGTCCCTGGTCTGTTTGTATCCATGTGGAAATTTCTCAATGAAGTTTTCTAAGAAATTTACCTGTAACAAGCAGCGCTGGCCCGGTACCTGCTCTCCACGATGTTCGCCCTGCGCGTTCGTGGTCCCTTTCGCCATGGGTCACCAAACCCTTTATAAAAGTGTTCCATTGTACTCGGGTCGTGATGGCACAACTCGCATCTGTACCCAAACTAAAACGTTTTCTCTAGAAGCGTTTTTCACCTTTTTCTCCTTGATGTGCAGAATTTGGGTTTGCTGTGTTAATACTGTCGAATCGAGTGTCATCCCTTTGCATTACATACCATTCATTTTAATAGCCAAATATGCTCATTATCTCTTAAGCATATCAGGTGGCGTACTCATCTACTTGTTAAGACATATAAAATGTCTCATGTACGGTGCTAAATTGAGATTCATTCAACCTGCTACCTTACATATCCTCCTCATTCTGTGTTGACTGAAGTCTGTGCGAAACTGATTTCACTGCTGACTGTAGAAATTGTTATATATTGATATTGACCAACTCTGTATTTTAACATGACATAATGAAACAGATGTTCTTTTAGTTCTTTTTTGCTAGTTCTCCACCACAATTTTTTCACAAATTTAGCATGCTTCTACTAATTTTCTGTTTTAATACGACTATTTAAATAATATGATGCCTTTTCTTTCTATTTTACAGTTGTCTTTTAATTTTGAAATTAAACTAATTAGAGATTCCCTATAATTTTTACCACTCGATTTTTAAATTTGAGACTGATTGTTTTTTACATCAACACTAATGTTAAATGATGATACAGATGTACTGAAAATGAGGAAACCTTCATTTAAAATTATCCTTCCCCTTTTCAGTACTTATATCTGATTCTCAACCTTAGTTTAGCATTTATATATGATTCTCAACCTTAGTTCAGCATTTTGATAATAATTCAAGAAATTTTCATCTCTTAAAGTAGTTTTTAATTTATGTTGTACATAACAGCAACCTTTTTCATTACTTTACAAAAACTACCCTATTCACAAATATATTCGTATCCCACCAAAATCTTAAACTTATGCATTATAACTTTACAGAAGAATTAAATTATTCCATGACTTTTACAAACATATTAAATTTCTAATCCTACTAAATAGTGGTAGTATTACCACCTACCATGCAGGGGGCCTGGGCTCGATTCCCAGAGGGAGACTGGGTGTTGTGTGTCCATCATCACTTTCATTATCATTGACTCGCAAGTCACCAAAGTGGCTTCCACTAAAGAGGACTTGCAATACGGCGGTCGAACTCCCCCGAATGCGGCCTACCAGCCAACAGTGCCATAAGGTCATTTCCATCTACTTTGTAAATATTAAATTAACTTCATAAAATTGCAAAGCCCTTTTTTTACATAACCTATATTTTAACAAACACTGTACGTACTAGAATCTTAATCTGTAAAGAAAATATCAACGTTTGGTTTTCTTAACTGAGATATGTTGTGAAACATGAAATACGAGAAAATATAATTGATCTGTGAAGATTAAAAATAACTTAAAGTATTCTTGATAAAAATTTATTTCTTGCACAAAACTCTTCAAAAAATTATATATTTCATACTGATTTTCATTTGCAGTTTAATCTGATACTAGTGTGTCACAGACAGTCCTTTCTCATATATCTTCAACGTGATACATTGAATTCGTCATTCTCCTTTTCATGCACCTCAACATGTCTCCTCTTAGCATGGAATGGCGATCGGCGGAGAGAAAGATTGCAGAACTTTTGCGTGTATTATGCATGCTAGGCTGCCTTTATTCCACTCTGCATGTACCCATGGCGAAATTACATTATCGATCTATTATTAGCAGCATAAACTTATATTCAATCCTTAAATCTTTATGCAAATACATCGTTGGTTTTAATGTGCCTCCTGTCTTCTATATGACTAGTCATCTCCCATGTCTCAGTGTGACATTTGAAAGTGCTGTAATTTGCCATAAGGAATATCGGATATTTGTATTGCTAGAACAGTTACAACTGCATTTTTGTTGTTGGTAGGTAGTTGGAATAATGGTCTAGTATGGGAACGGATTTAGAAAGATTTCTTGATTTCTTCTGGTCGGGGTCTTCTTTCTCCCTAATCTTCTGCACTGAATATTATTTTCTTGTTGCATCTTGCCATCTTCTCACTTGGGCCTTTCGTTCCTCCCTGGACCAGAAATTGGGATTTAAGACCTGCTTAAAGTCATTATTGAATAATCCATTCTTAGGGTGTTTCCATTCAAATCTTTGTGTATCCTTTATTGTATCAGGCTGTCCATCAGGATAGATTTCTCAGCCTTCCATCGTTCTCTTGCTCACTCCCATGAGTGTTCAGCAAACGTTTCGCAGTTGCTGGATTCTATGTGGTATGATGATAGTTTCAGTCATTGTGTAACCTGAGTTAGAGAAATCCGCCTCTCCTTCTTCCGGTGAATTCAAACACTCGTTCGTCCTTGATGTAACATGTCTCCCTCCATTCTAGTTTGGAGGACATCCCTCATATCTCCTTTCGCTGGTCAAAACAGTTTGTGACAGTGGTGCTAAAGATCTAGCAGTTCATCAAAACAGTTATTCTGAAGATCACATGTGACTTTCACATGAATGAAGATTGTGACATGGTACATGTTCACCGTATCCAGGATTCGTCATAGATCTCTGTACTTCTGCCCAGAGGTGTTATCCTTTTGGCCTGTTGGTTCCACCGAGGCGGTTCCTTTCATCATCTCGGAAGCTGATGTACCAGGAATCCACACTTAACGTTCCTTCCTTTCATGCCTAACAGCTCTATTCAGTTCTACCGTCGATCTACCCACATTGATGATGCGTCGTGCTTGATGGCGTCATGTATGATATATCCCAAAGTATCTCTAATTTTTTATTACTACCTATCTTATCACAACCCCTTTTCCCTTAAGATACTTTACAAGCTTCAAATACACTAAACTACTAAGATACTTTACAAAAGTTCCGTATTTAAACTATACGGAGGGTTCTCCTTATTATACTCTTCATAACTTTACGTCATTTTAATTAGATCAACATCCATCCCCATTCTATATCTACAAAAATGTTTGTTCTAATAATTTAAAGGTTATGATTTTCTCATCTTCATCACGATGGATCGTTAGGGGGAAATTGACACTGAAGAAAGTGTACTAGTAGGTCTGTTTTTTTATAGCTACAGGTACATCATACTATAAAAACTTCGCTCCTTGACTCATCCTCCAGCCTTTTTTTCTCTGCAATCTCTTATTTTTAAAATAAGTTGTAAGAGAACTTCAAAATACAATATACGTACTTTTTTTTAACTTTCTCCACCATCCTTTTGCATTGTCTTAGAGCCTATTTTTCTCAGTTGTAGCTATCCCTGTATCCTTCTTCTAAACAGTAAACTTTATATTACCTTCTCCACTATCATACTTTGCCCTCTTGAAAACATCTCTGTGTTAAACTCACATCCGTCTGTCGACATCTTTCAAAGAAATAACATGTTTCTCCCTGTACTTAATAATTCAATTCAATCTCGTAAATCTTATCTCCTAGCAATCTTTTATAGCTATTTCCCTCACAGCTCCTTTTTAGAGGAACTTATGGTACCATCCACAAATCATAAATGCTTCTCACTTTCCCCCAACCTATCTCCTCAAGTTAATGTCCACTGTCCGTGATGTACCAAACCGCAAATGAATATTTCCTTCTGGTTAATTCTTTATTACCTTCTTAATTCTTGGCTTCCTTTCATCCACAAAAAAATCAGCTTCTTTCTACTTCACAATACATTTTAAGAGAGAATCTACTACTGTTCTGTCAAACTATCCAAACGCTAATCTCTATCTTTCTCCTTTCTTTTTACACATTACCCATAACACATTTCCCTCTGCACAAGAGTTACTTTAGTTCTTTATTGTCCTTCCTTCAAAAATATCTTTTTGATCTACTAGTTTACTTTATTGTGATAACTACAAATCATAAAATGTTATGCTTGTATTCATTTTATTAGCTTCCATACTCTTTGATTTCTAGACTTTGCTCTTATTGGAATCTGGATATTTGATACAAGTATTTTTCTTGTGGAGTTAATATTTGCTGTTTTACGCCTTATACAATTTCTGGTGACTCACACGGTGCAAGCCCAATGATTTTACTGTATGTGGGTTAACCAATTCGACTGCATTACCATGAACCACTTCACTTATTTCCATAGGGCCTTTATATACTAAAAAGGATTAACTTTAACGCCGTAGTCTTCATACTGCTCAGTGCTCATTTTTCTAGATGTTGATGTTGTACTCTGGGTACTATTGGGAATTTAATTATTTTCCTGATAAGAAGTCCCTGTCGCATATACATCGTTTGACTTGTGTATCAATACTGGTGTTGACAATGGCGCCTTATCCTCTTGGCATAACATTTCTCTCTTGGTTTCGTATAAATGAACTATATCCTCCACAATTTGGTGATCATCTGTTTTGGTACAGCTGCCTACATTAACTGTTGACAACTGTTGTTCCTGTTCATCAGACGGTACCCAGTCAATTGTCTGCCAGCATGCTAGTATTTGTACCTCATCACCCCCTAAACCTCCTTCAGAATCTTGCTGATCAACGCTAAGTCTGTTTAAGCATTTAATCATAAAATCAACTTCATTTGGCGATTGGATCTCTTGTGATTGGTCTTCGTACCGTTCATCTCGTCAATTGTGTTTTTACCAGGGTTTGGTGGCGTCAACTCAACTTCCTGCACCGGTTCATCTCGAGTGTGTTGTCCTGCTAATGTCTTATTCTTCTTACCTTTCTGCGTTGTCGGCGTTCCAATTCCACCAAAATAATTTGGGTTTTGTGGTGTAAAACCTCTAAACATTCCTGCTTCGTTTTTATGGTGATCATATCGAGGGGACCGATGACCTCAGCAGTTTGGGCCCATAGTCCTCACCACAAATTTCAATTTCGTTATTGTAAGTCCCCGTGTCAACAAAAGCACAGTTATTGTTTGACGTCTGAGAGTTGTTGCCAAAACCATAGGCATTATTCCATGGGCGATTACCATTCTTTCCTAAAGGATTACCTTTCCCAACATTACTATTGCCATTGTAAACATTATTAAAAGTCAATCGGTTGCTATTATTCACCCTAACATTGGTTTCTCTCACTGCACGTTGTGTCTTTGAGTCACCTTCACTAAAGATGAATTCAGGTTTTCTTAACATCGCTTTAAATGCCTGTATATTATCTCATGCTCTGCCGACCAACATAATTGTGCAAACACCTATCAGTTCCCCATCACTGTATGGATTGCCTAAACACTGATCGTTTTTCGTCATTTCTCCAAAAAATCTAACTGGCTTCTTTTCTCACAAATTTTCAAATGACTCCTTCTGTAACAGGTCATACTTTATCATGTTTTGGGTTTCCGCGGAGATTACAGCTCCAAGAATGCAAACTTGAACTGTTCATACGACTGACAGTTTGCAGCGACTCTTTCCATCGTTTCCGCTATTGCGCCTTCCATATGTCAACAAATAAAATCAAGTTAATGGATAAGTGGCCAATGTTCTGGTAAACCTATCGGGAATTGATGAATAGATGTGCGCGGTGTAAGCCAATCCCGTTTTCTTTGTAATGTTGTAATTTTCTGACTGTCAAAAAATGATCATTGTCAAATTTTTCTGTTGCACCTTACGGCGTTTGTGTTTTCGCATCATTTTCCGTTCCCTTTAATTGCGTCTTTTTTTCCCTTTTTCCCACTACCCTATTTCTATCCTGAGACGACATATTTGAGTCCCATTTAACATCGCATCTACGCAGTGCTGTGCAGTTATCTAAACTGTACCGTTCCTCGTGTATCGTACTGAAAGGTACGTTCATATTTCCCGTTACTGGATCAGTGTTTTGTCTTGTACTTGTTTTGTATTGACCTGCGGTATGTAGCCAGTTGTACTGTAATTCGTACATTGAGAATTTGGTAAGCGTCGGCGCAGTCAACTGCTCTGTTACCGCATCATTCGCGTAGGTTAGGAGGTCGGCTGTCGCTCTATTGGTATGCGCGCAGTTACCGCTTCTCGCACCATTGTCTGCAGTGATTGCACATTACGAACTTCAATCACCTGTCTCAACTGTTTTCCTACTATTTGATTCTGTTTCGGATCGGTAAATACTGACGCAACATTTTGGGGATATCCAAGTAGAATCTAATGACTTTTTTGTGTTTCCGCAACTGACACGGAAGATTGCATGACGGACTTGGTTACCTCTGGATTTTTTTCCATCACTATCTCAGAAGATACTACCGATTCCGTTGCCTCACTGCTGCTTTCTGTTGGGTCTAGATACGCTCATACTTCTGCTTATTTTTCGAGAAGATGTTTAAATGCGTGTATTGAATCTTTTTAACGCGACAATTTTGACACATTTTCTAACATTGAGTTCTTCCACAATTTGTTTCGCCTTACCAGACACCTTAACGTGCAAATTATCAACTCTTTGGCTGATATTCGACACTGCATCCTGCACCTGGTCAATGTCATTACGCATCTTTACTGATCGGCCGTAAGCGATTGAATTAGTTGGTGCGCTTCTCTCACCTCTTTCCGAGTTTCAATAAACTGTTTATGAACTTCCGTTCGCATATTTTGCTGATCTTTGCGGACTTTTTCGAACCCAGCCTTGGTTTCAAATTTGAGACCATTTAAAGCAACATTTCTTCCTGTTTTTAAATCTGCTAGCCCTGTATTTGTTTCTGTTTTTAAATTCGCCTTTTCGTTTTAAAATTCGCCGTTTCGGTTTTTAAGTCTGCTAATGCTGCATTTGTTTCAGTTTTTAAGTCTGCTAACTCTGCATTAATTTGCTTGACAATAGTCGTAAGTAGCTTCAAAATTGCGAACACATTATCAGACTCATCGCCATCGTCATCGGTCACCATTCGGTGTAAATTTTGAAATTCGCGTCTTTCACGTGACGTCTCACGAATTCTGTGCATAATACTGATTCACTTTCACACTCTTTTCGTAGGAAACTGTTCCGTTTGATTTAGAATTACATCTTCTGGTTTAACGCACTGAAGTTGCACGTCCTCTGATTCTGTTTCTGAACCACTAGATCCGTCATCTGTTCGGCTTTGTGCGGTCGCAACCTGACATACCAATGGCGTAACTGCCATTATTCCCTCTACATTGTCACTTCGTTCGGCTTAGTGTCGTACATGCAATACATTTTGTTCAATGATATTTTCTGTCCTATCAAGATCTTCGGTTTGCCCTTTATGCGCTGATCTACGTCCTTCCGCCATCTCAGACCGTCTAACTAATCTCTGTCTTTCACTATTTGTGCGAGCCGGGACTCTAGTCAACATGACGTTGTACGACCTTACATGTCTCCAAAATATCACAGAAAGTCTCTTATGCCTATAACACATCATTAGCAACACCATTCACTTTAGTGCTTATTCAAACCAACTCAAAAACGCCGTGAATACCCGAAAGGTCATGCACTATTTTAACAGAAAACACAAAATTTTTTCGTTGCTCATTAATACAAGTCTTCTACTTTGTAGATCACACATTTACAGTTTTCTGAACACTAAACAGACACATACATTAAGTAACATTGTCACTTTTTGTTTCTCAAAAATATTCTTTGTCTTAATATCAAATTCTAATTACTCATTCTAGTCTGATTGATTGCCATCCTGGCACACCAATTGCCATTCTGGCAGGGACGCCATTTCCTGCCGCTCCACTCCTTTTCACATTCGTCAGACATCAGCAAAATAATCCTGTGAGTGCATCAGCGTCTATAGAATAAATGACTGTAGCTAGGGGTGGACCCTCATTCTATGACGGAGCACATCGGTGTTTAGCTGTATACAATTTGTTTAATTTCATAATTATTGTCAAATACGTACACGAATTTACATAGACTGTGACATTCAGGTCAGTTGCCAAGATTACGCGTTACATCCTGTTTAGCCGCAATTACCCTGAACACAAAAATATCACATTTAAACAGAAGATTCTCTACAAGTTGAAGTTTGCCAATATTACGATAAATCATCCGATTCCGGTTCTAAGTTCGGTACTATTTAGGATGTCAGTCAAGTACGTGGAGGATGGTTATTTTTTGTAACAAGATGAGCAACAGATTACTCAAGGCTACTCGAGGTCACAATGGACCAACACGTTTACGCCTCTGCTAGCATTTCCCTTAGTTGCGATGAGCTGTCAGCTGCAGGGCTGCTCTCACACACTGAAAGTCCTATAAAAAAGCTAATCAAAAGTTTTACTCACCAGAAACTGTCCTATGTTCCTCGTTAGGCTAGAAAACATGCACTCACACATAGTCTGGAAATTTGGCGATACACACGTGCATAAATGGAGCAGCGTGTATCTCCGAAATATGTCAGGTGGCGTACTCACCTACTTGTTAAGACACGTAAAATCTCTCATATAAGGTGCCAAATTGACGTTCACTCAATCTGCCACCTTACAAGCATTAATTGCATGTCTTTAAATGGGTCTAGGGACCAAACTGTTGTCACTAACAGTACTCAGATGCGCAAACTGCAAACTAATCAACACGAATCATTAACTGTTACAATTATTTGTGTTTATTTGTGTTTTTGTGTCTTAAGCGTACTGAAACTAAACGATCATTGCCAGAGATCTTTTACATTTTTAGAACAGCTCTGGTAGCTATACGGTAAATGGCATGAGTAGGCAACACATCTTTTTTATAATAGTAAATTAGGAACATATTTGGCTTGAGATCGATCTTAAAAGACAGACACACAAATGAGAAGACCACAACACAGCATTAACTGTAAAGCGTAACATTCTCATGGAGACTTGGTAAGCTACAAATAACATGAAGCACCAGAGCAAGAAAGGCTTCTACGCAGGAAAGTATTAGATATGACAGAAAGTACAGCCTCAGAATTTCGTTGAAATATAACTTAGAATGTGTGCAACGAAACTTCGATTCTTGCTTCTGACAGTGCGAAAGGAAGTAGAGAAAGGACACAAAAATCTGACAGTGTATGTCAATAATAAGTCATCCTTGAGTATAACTGTCATTCAGTCCTTAAATACCTATGGAATGATAAGTAGCATTTACTCGTTACTATTAAAATATGACGGCTGCAGATGCTTTGTAAGTAAAAGTGGAAAGTACATACGTTGATAAGCTTTTCAGCGTGCAGTACGTTTAAGACAGAAGTAACCCGAAATAACAACAGTTTCACCAAGCGAATGTGGAGATGAGATCCTATGCATCGTTTGCACAGAGTGTTATTAATTTAGCCCCTAATGTTTCAATGTTAACGACACCTCTAATCTAGCACTACATTCCCATTAGAGTTATCGAGTTCTTTTTCGGAGGACGAGATGGGTAGACGGTTCTAGAATTTGCGAGACTCTCCTTATGCTGCTGAATCATAGCGCGAAACTACCACTAGATAAGATGACAGGCCATGCTGAATGTCTACCAATGAAAGACTTGCTCAACAGTGAGTGAATAGCTTCAAAACTCCTAGTGCTCATCCTGCACATGACACATTCCCAGTATCCGCCACTTAATCGCTGCAAAATGCTCTATATTCACATCTCTCTGCCAACGACTTAATTTCTTTCGCAGGAGTGTCATCCCGTTACCGAGGCGATAAAGAAGTTTTGTGATCTACCTCAGCACCGTTTACGCCCACCCGTATCCCCAACCCGCCTCTCTCATGCGGATATCTCGTAAATTCTGACACGGAAGACACATTTATACCTAAGTTAACCTAATTCTTATCAACTTTTCTGACTGGGTGTTCTGCCGTTCTGCTGAAGAGGGTTACTCAAGGAAAATACGAATATTCTGTATGGCATTCATTCAACGATTCCATTTTTCCAGGTCCATTATTAGAAAAATTATGAAAATAAGCGACAGAGAAGTACTTGTTAATTAATAAATAACAATCAGTGAAATGTGGCACACTCCATCAGACACCTGACGATTATGGAATACTTCCTTTTGTCCTACACTGCACTGCAGTAAAGACTTACGGGTTTCGCAGGAATCTATTACATAACTCCGTGGCGCTCTTTATCTACTAAGATAGAGGTGAAGGGAAAAGAGTGACTTCAGCTATACTGCTCCAAAGGCATTTGAGCGTATGGCTACAGTTTTAGTATCACTCAACTACTGATGTTTCAAGAACGTGAAAATGCTCTCATTGGCATAGCACAGACAAAGGCAGGGAGAAGCAGTTTACTTATTTACTTCATGTTGAATGTAACATATGGTATCACACTTGAAGCATTCTTTGTTCGTCATCAGGCTCTTACGCATACAGAAAACTATTACATACGGTCAAATTTTCATAACCTAACTTAAGATAGAACTGTTTTGTTCACTGTTTGCTGCTGAAGTGGCTGATGGAGTATTTGGGGTAAGGGGTCTAAGTGGGTGAATAGGAATCGACGTCGAGAGGTGCCTTCTGCTGCCGTGGGACTGTTTCTCGTTGTGATTGACAGAAACAGATAGTTATGCAGCAGTTATTGTTTTACGGTATCGTGTAATACACTCTTCATATGTCATCTGTTCACCTAAAATTTAGGTTTCCCACACTTCATTTGATATTTTGGTACTCTGGAGGAGCTATGTTGTAAAATTATACTGTTCCACTGCTTAATCTGACACTGATTTTGGCGCAATTGTTCCACAGAATTCTGTTTCCAAAACGTAGCAAGCGTTGGGTGGTTGGTTGATCTGAGGGGAGGCGACGCGACTAGGACGTCACCTGTCCCATCGGATTAGGGAAGGATGGGGAAGGAAGTTGGCCGTGTCCTTTCAATGAAACCATAGCGGCATCCGACTGAGGCGATTTAGGGAAATCTAGGCCGGAAATTATGGCCGGACACGTGTCTGAACCGTCGTCCTCCCTAATGCGAGGCCCTTGTGCTAAACCACTGCGCCACCTCGCACGGTGTAGCCAGCCTGGCAACAATTTATGAAGAAAGAAGCAGGTTTTCCATAAAGCAATTGACGAGAGAAATTGTAACTGTCCTGTTAAATAACCTTCTCATCGTCCAAAATACAGTTTCTAACCAATGTTACATATTGTGAGTAAATGTCTAGTGAACTGAGTAGGATCATTTAGTTCCAGTCCTGGCACTCCGTCAGGTGTCACTGAGTTGCCAAATATCTATCGAACGGCGTTTTGCATATAACGGTTTTCTGAGAAAATACAAGTGAGTAGAAAACATTTGTTTTTTTATCTGTGTAATGCGGCTTTAACGGCAGGCAGCCCTTCCTTAGTCATTGTTTTGTGACAGCGCTAAAACATACCAAATACGTAAGATCTAGTTTGTAGCGATTATTTACTCAAATAACTAAGGGTCAGTATATAACAGAACAGTAGAAGAAACACTCCAGCAAACTGATTATTCAACTAACTGTAACATATAAAACCCATGTAGTGACTGTAATTTGAGTTCCATAGCAGCCGTTTATTTGTTAAGCAAATACATCCGAATTACTTTATTTTCCACAAGAATGAATTCTGTGGCTGCTTGATGCTAATGATGTATGTTAAATTAACCAGATTGACGGATGTTTCCCTTTTAATGTCAGGAGCTTTTGGTTCCATTAATTGCTTGCTCTTAAGGGTAAAATGAGGCAGAATATCAGGGCAGATATTCATTGTCACACATCAGTGCATTGGGTACGCTAGTTTACAGATCAAGGTGATAGTGGTAGACCTTAATCAGTGGTATTGGTCATAAGAAGCGACAACGCCATCACACCATTCAGCTTTAGATTAGCGGCATAACAATAAATGTCGTTCAGGAGAGGTGGACTGCGTACCACCAACACATTCTCTGAGCGCCCATTCCGTCCTGATGATACTTTTGTTAGTATCAGTTACTCGTGAAGATTCCAAAATAATTGCTTCTGAAGTAATGCCAAAAAAGGCGAAAAGCGCCTACTTAGTGAGAACTTCCATTTGGTGTATGCCTAGGGTTTCTGCAGTTTTATGTTAATTAATGCCTAATAGTTTCACACACTAACCGGTCCTCTAGGCCATCAGAATATCCGTATAAGAATTATGAAAACGCCATTGCTGGAACATGCGACTACTGCATGAAGGGTTGAATATGACTCGGAATGCGATGTTAATTTTAGTTTCAGTTCATATCCTGACGACTTGCTGAAAGATGTCTCGAAATCTCTGATTATGGCTACCGCGTCGATTCTGTAAAGGGTGGTAGCAGCTGTCAGTCATTGCTGAATGCGGACATACAGAAAGATCTTAGACGCTGTTTGGGCTACTCCACTTTCCTTCATATTCCTCACACCGTGATTAGTAACATAAGATGCAAAAGTTCGTGTCTGCTAGTCCTTCGATAAGAGTATGAGAGCAGGAGAAGTACATGAAAGGAAAGAACCTGTTTACTTTCGTGACACTCTCATCGGGACTCCGTTAAAGATGTGGTCATATTAAGCTGCGTAATACTGAAATGATCTCACTTCGCATTAAAACATGTCCTATGACGAAGGAATGAATTATATGCTTCTCAGAAAAAAAGTATTTCCTATTACACAACCACGAAGTGCAGAAAAGCTCCTTGGAACTTTTCCATTATTGCGTAAATTTTGGAGTTGTCTCATCTCACTTTGAGAGAACGTTCTTTTTGCTTGGGGTCAAAAGAGAGTGAACGCCAACAGTAGTTAATTTTCTAATCATTATGACATGATACAAACTCCCCTTGCACCTACGAATATGTGAACTGGGTTGCTGATCGACTACTCGAAGGTCTTTCAGATAGTGAAGTCAGCACACTGCATATAGGGCGATGGTGATGTTCTTAAACCTAGCGCAAATTTTTTAATTAATTTTTACTAAACCTGAAAATAAACGGTTTCCATCTGTTCGATAGTCCGAATTTTATCTGGCAGCTTTATCTTGCTCTTTCATCATTTCCTTAACAGTTGAAAATGGTCCAAATGGCACTGAGCACTATGGGACTTAACATCTGAGGTCATCAGTCCCCTAGAACGTAGAACGACGTAAACTTAACTAACCTAAGGACATCACGCACATCCATGCCCGAGGCAGGATTCGAATCAGCGACCGTAGCGGATGCGCGGTTCCAGTCTGAAGCGTGTAGAAACACTGCCAGCCACTAACAGTTGATTTTAGTCTATAATAACCTTTCTCTTTGAGACGACCTAGAATGGTTGACCTGCTTACACTTAGCCAGAGGATGTTGCTAGTTACTGTGCTAGTCCTGAAACGGTTCATCAACACCTACATCCGTAGACGTGTAGAGCGACGACGACGGTTCACGTTGCCTTCCTCTGCCATACTCTTCACCCAGGAATGACCACAGATCTGCTGTATCCTACGGGATGGAAATGGCGCTGATACATAATCATAAATCGCTAGAATGCGACTTTATCAAATTCCTTGAGATCCATCATTTTTCAATTAAGAACCTACAGACGAAGTGTTAAAAACCGAATTGCGTTACAACATGTCTAACATTCTGCGTTGTGTCTGTCTGTTCTATATCGTGTCTCTCTACTACACTCCTGGAAATTGCAATAAGAACACCGTAAATTCATTGTCCCAGGAAGGGGAAACTTTATTGACACATTCCTGGGGTCAGATACATCACATGATCACACTGACAGAACCACAGGCACATAGACACAGGCAACAGAGCATGCACAATGTCGGCACTAGTACAGTGTATATCCACATTTCGCAGCAATGCAGGCTGCTATTCTCCCATGGAGACGATCGTAGAGATGCTGGATGTAGTCCTGTGGAACGGCTTGCCATGCCCTTTCCTCCTGGCGCCTCAAATGGACCAGCGTTCGTGCTGGACGTGCAGACCGCGTGAGACGACGCTTCATCCAGTCCCAAACATGCTCAATGGGGGACAGATGCGGAGATCTTGCTGGCCAGGGTAGTTGATTTACACCTTCTAGAGCACGTTGGGTGGCACGCGATACATGCAGACGTGCATTGTCCGGTTAGAACAGCAAGTTCCCTTGCCGGTCTAGGAATGGTAGAACGATGGGTTCGATGACGATTTGGATGTACCGTGCACTATTCAGTGTCCCCTCGACGATCACCAGAGGTGTACGGCCAGTGTAGGAGATCGCTCCCCACACCATGATGCCGGGTGTTAGCCCTGTGTTCCTCGGTTGTATGCAGTCCTGATTGTGGCGGTCACCTGCACGGCGCCAAACACGCATACGACCATCATTGGCACCAAGGCAGAAGCGACTCTCATCGCTGAAGACGACACGTCTCCATTCGTCCCTCCATTCACGCCTGTCGCGACACCACTTGAGGCGGTCTGCATGATGTTGGGGCGTGAGCGGAAGACGACCTAACGGTGTGCGGGACCGTAGCCCAGCTTAATGGAGACGGTTGCGAATGGTCCTCGCCGATACCCCAGGAGCAACAGTGCCCTAATTTGCTGGGAAGTGGCGGTGCGGTCCCTTACGGCACTGCATAAGATCCTACGGTCTTGGCGTGCATCCGTGCGTCGCTGCGGTCCGGTCCCAGGTCGACGGGCACGTGCACCTTCCGCCGGCCACTGGCGACAACATCGATGTACTGTGGAGACCTCACGCCCCACGTGTTGAGCAATTCGGCGGTACGTCCACCCGGCCTCCCGCATGCCCACTATACACCCTCGCTCAAAGTCCGTCAACTGCACATACGGTTCACGTCCACGCTATCGCGGCATGCTACCAGTGTTAAAGACTGCGATGGAGCTCCGTATGCCACGGCAAACTGGCTGACACTGACGGCAGCGGAGCACAAATGCTGCGCAGCTAGCGCCATTCGACGGCCAACACCGCGGTTCCTGGTGTGTCCGCTGTGCCGTGCGTGTGATCATTGCTTGTACAGCCCTCCCGCAGTGTCCGGAGCAAGTATGGTGGGTCTGACACACCGGTGTCAATGTGTTCTTTTTTCCATTTCCAGGAGTGTACTTTCGCGCAACGACGCCCTGAGCGTGTTTTTTAGGGAATTGACTAGTTTGAACCTGGGACCTGTTGCTGGTAAGGAGAAGCCAGACCACACATAACATGTAGAATTCAGAAGAGTTCAGTGAGACTAGCGATGATATAACCAAATACTTAATGATTTCAGCGTCAGCTCCACTGCACTCCATGTAAAAGAATCTTAATACTAACTAAATTTAGTGGAAGGGATTCAAGGCTTTCCTATTTTTACGTAGCTGGTAAAATAACGTCGAAAAAGCAGTTAAGTTTACCATTGGAAATTTTATTCTACTCACAAAACATTGTTTATAAAGTGCACTATTGAAGAAAGGACATGTTTCAATACAGGATGGTAAAAACCAACTGCGTTCAACAAAAATGTCAACGAATATTCCCTAAGTGGGTTTCCAAGTTCTACAATGGATCGAAGGACGACCTATGCCATATCACATCTATAATCTAGATTTAAATTAAGTTTCACAAGAGAGAAAACTATCAAATTGGTCTACAGCGACCCTCAATTATCTTTAATTACTTATCTACCTTTCGTAAATTATAGTGGCTGATGTGGCTTCTCAATAATTATATAACAGAGAAATCATCGCGTTTCAGATTTTTATTTCAAGTGGCAAATGTGAACACCATGAGCTTTAATTTACGTTCGACACTTGTATTACGCAAAAACGGGGTGTAACAGATGAGACTTCTGCAGTTCTGAGTGAAGCTTTATGCGCTGTTATGCGGCATCACGTGCTTTCACTACCTTGTCGTTGGTTAGGCAGCTTCAGGGAGCAGCGGCCGGCGCAGCAGCCATTCAGCTCGCCGTCTCGGAACTAACTAACCTCTCCTAACTTCTCCTTATTACCATTTACCGAAGTTGGGTTAAAAAAATTATCTGGCTGTGTTGTCATCTGACCAATCAAGGTCTCAATGTTAACCTTAAGCTCCGCCTACATAAAATTATCTCTATCCAATGAGAAACGCTATACTTTTCGTGGTGGGGCAATGTTTTTAAAGTTTTCAATGTAACAGAGACGCGAAAAAGTCTCACGCTAAAACTTGCAGCTGGTGTGGTCCTTCTAGCGTTATCGTAAGATCTATACTGTTCTTCTGAAGGACTCTGTCTCTTAAAATGGGCTGGGGGGTGGTCCTAACGTAACAGAGACGCGAAAAAGTCTCACGCTAAAACTTGCCGTTGGTGTGGCCCTTTTTGTGTTATCGTAAGATCTATACTTTTTTTTCTGGAGGGCTCTAGCTTTTAAAATGGCTTGGGGGGGGGGGGGGTGGTCCTTGACGTAACAGAGACGCGAAAAAGTCTCACCCTAAAACTTGCAGCTGGCGTTGTCATACATCTACATCTACAAGAATACTCTGTAATTCACATTTAAGTGCTTGGCACCACAATCATACTGTCTCTTTACCATTCCACTCCCTAACAGCGCGCGGGAAAGAGGAACACATAAACCTTTATGTTCGAGCTCAGATTTCTCGTGTTTTATTTTGATGATCATTCCAACCTATGTAGGTTAGGCTCAACAAAATATTTTCGCATTTGGAAGAGAAAGTTGGTGAGTGAAATTTCGTAAACTGATCTCGCCGCGACGAAAAACGTCTTTGCTGTAATGATTTCCATCCCAATTCGCGTATCATATATGCCACACTCTCTCCCCTATTACGTGATAATAGAAAACGAGCTGCCATTTTTTGCATCCTTCCGATGTCCTCCGTCAATCCCATCTGGTAAGGATCGCACACCGCGCAGAATATTCTAACAGAAAACGAACGAGTGTAGTTTAAGTTGTCTCTTTAGTGGAATTGTTGCATCTTCTAAGTGCCCTGCCAATGAAACGCAACCTTTGGCTCGCCTTCCCCACTATGTTATCTATGTGGTCTTTCCAACTGAAGTTGTTCGTAATTTTAACACCCAGGTACTTAGTTGAATTGACAGCCTTGAGATTTGTACTATTTATCGAGTAATCGAATTCCAACGGATTTCTTCTGGAACTCATGTGGATCATCTCACACTTTTCGTTATTTAGCGTCAAATGCCACCTGCCACACCATACAGCAATCTTTTCTAAATCGCTTTGCAACTGATACTGGTCTTCGGATGACCTTACTAGACGGTAAATTACAGCATCATCTGCGAACAACCTAAGAGAACTGCTCAGATTGTCACCCAGATCATTTATATAGATCAGGAACAGCAGAGGTCCCAGGACGCTTCCCTGGGGAACACCTGATATCACTTCAGTTTTACTCGATGATTTGCCGTCTATTACTACGAACTGCGACCTTCCCGACAGGAAATCACGAATCCCGTCGCACAACTGAGACGATACCCCATAGGCCCGCAGCTTGATTAGAAGTCGCTTGTGAGGAACGGTGTCAAAAGCTTTCCGGAAATCTAGAAATACGGAATCAACTTGATATCCCCTGTCGATAGCGGCCATTACTTCGTGCGAATAAAGAGCTAGCTGCATTGCACAAGAGCAATGTTTTTTGAAACCATGCTAAATACATATCAATAGATCGTTTCCTTCGAGGTGATTCATAATGTTTGAATAGTGTATATGCTCCAAAACCCTACTGCAAACCGACGTCAATGACATAGGTCTGTACTTAGATGGATTACTCCTACTACCCTTCTTAAACACTGGTGCGACCTGCGCCATTTTCCAATCTGTAGGTACAGCTCTATCGGTGAGCGAGCAGTTGTCTATGAGTGCTAAGTAGGGAGCTACAGTATCAGCGTAATCTGAAAGGAACCTAATCGGTATACAATCTGGACCTGAAGACTTGCCCATATCAAGCGATTTGAGTTGCTTCGCGACCCCTAAGGTATCTACTTCTAAGAAACTCATGCTAGCAGCTGTTCGTGTTCCAAATTCTGGAATATTCCATTCGTCTTAGTGGTGAAGGAATTTCGGAAATCTGCGTTCAATAACTCTGATTTAGCGGCACAGTTGTAAGAAGGCTGTTAAGGTTTTTGTTATTTGTAACGCCACATAGTGCTCTGTATGAAAAATCACTGGCTGTGCTGTGTGCAGTCAGTGGCTGGTTTGCATTGTTGTCTGCCATTGTAGTGTGGGGCAGCTGCAGCTGGATCCTAACAGCGCGTAGCGTTGCGTAGTTGCAGGTAAGCCGCCAGCAGTGGTGGACGTGGGGCGAGAGATGGCGGAGTTTTGAAATTTGTAAGAATTTGTGTGATGAACTGATATATATATATATATATATATATATATATATATATATATATTATGACTATTAAGGTAAATACATTGTTTGTTCTCTATTAAAATCTTTCATTTGCTAACTGTGCCTATCAGTAGTTAGTGCCTTCCGTAGTTTGAATCTTTTATTTAGCTGGCAGTAGTGGCGCTCGCTGTATGGCAGTAGCTTGAGTAACGAAGATTTTTGTGATGTAAGTGATTTGTGAAACGTATAGGTTAATGTTAGTCAGGGTCATTCTTTCGTAGGGATTTTTGGAAGTCAGATTGCGTTGCGCTAAAAATATTGTGTGTCAGTTTAAGCACAGTAGTGTATAATTTTTCTAAGGGGACGTTTCACAGTCGACTGTAACAGTACCATCGGCACTGCGCAGCGAAGGTATTGACTGCGTCTTGCCGCTTTTGTACTTTACATACGACCAGAATTTCTTAATATTTCCTACCAAATTTCGAGACAACAATTCGTTGTGGAATCTTTTAAAGGCATCTCGCATTGAAGTCCGTGCCCAGTTTCGCCGTCTGTAAATTTTAGCCAATCTTCGGGATTTCGCGTTGTTCTGAACTTCGCATGCTTTTTCCGTTACCTCTGCAACAGCGCTCGGATCTGTTTTGTGTACCACGGGGCATCCGCTCCATCTCTTATCAATTTATGAGGTATGAATCTTTCAATTGCTGTTGCTACTATATCTTTGAATTTGAGCCACATCTCGTCTACATTTGCATAGTCAGTTCGGAAGGAATGGAGATTGTCTCATAGGAAGGCTTCTAGTGACACTTTATCCGCTTTTTTAAATAATATTATTTTGCGTTTGTTTCTGGTGGATTTGGAAGAAACTGTATTGAGCCTAGCTACAACGACCTCGTGGTCACTAATCCCTGTATCAGTCATGATGCTCTCTATCAGCTCTGGATTATTTGTGGCTAAGAGGTCAAGTATGTTTTCGCAACTATTTACAATTCGCGTGGGTTCGTGGACTAACTGCTCGCAATAATTGTCGGAGAAAGCATTTAGGACAATCTCGGAAGATGTTTTCTGACAACCACCGGTTATGAACAAGTATTTTTGCCAACATATCGAGGGTAGGTTGAAGTCCCCAACTACTATAACCGTATGAGTGGGGTATTTATTTGTTACGAGGCTCATATTTTCTCTGAACTTTTCCGCAACTATATCATCGGAGTCTGGGGGTCGGTAGAAGGAGCCAATTATTAACTTAGTTCGGCTATTAAGTATAACCTCCACCCATACCATTTCGCACGGAGTATCTACTTCTATTTCACTAGAAAATAAACCACTACTGACAGACACAAACACTCCACCACCAATTCTGTCTAATCTATCTTTCCTGTACACCGTCTGCGACTTCGTAAAAATTTCTGCAGAACTTATTTCAGGCTTTAGCCAGCTTTCTGTACCTATAACGATTTCAGCTTCTGTGCTTTCTATTAGCGCTTGAAGCTCAGGGACTTTCCCAGCACAACTACAACAATTTACAACTACAATTCCGACTGTTCCTTGATCCAAGAACGTCCTGTATTTACCATGCACCCTTTGAGACTGCATCCCACCCCGTACTTTCCCGAGGCCTTCTAACCTAAAAAACCGCCCAGTCCACGCCACACAGCCTCCGCTACCCCTGTAGCCGCCAGCTGAGTGTAGTGAACTCCTGACCTATTCAGCGGAACCCAAATCCCCACCACCCTATGGCGCAAGTCAAGGCATCTGCAGCCAACACGGTCGCAAAACCATCTGAGCCTCTGATTCAGACCCTTCACCCGGCTCTGCACCATAGGTCCGCAGTCGGTTCTGTCGACGATGCTGCAGATGGTGAGCTCTGCCTTCATCTCGTAAGCAAGACCGGCGGCCTTCACCAAATCAGATAGCCGCTGGAATCCAGAGAGAATTTCTGCAGATCCAAAGCGACACACGTCATTAGTGCCGACATGTGCCACCACCTGCAGCTGGCTGCACCCTGTGCTCTTCATGGCATCTGGAAGGACCCTTTACACATCAGGAATGACTCCTCCCGGAATGCACACAGAGTGCACACTGGATTTCTTCCCCTCCTTAGCCGCCATATCCCTAAGGGGCCCCATTACGCGCCTAACATTGGAGCTTCCAACTGCCGATAAGTCCACCCTCTGCGATTCCCCGGACCTTAAAGGCTGAGAATGATCCTCTGAAACAGGGCAGGCAGCTGCATCTGGCTCAGCCAGAGACAGTGCCTGAAACCTGTTTGTCAGACGCACCGGGGAGGCTTTCTGATCAGCCTCCAGGGACGTCTTTCGCTGCCTGCCATGCCTTGGTACAACCTCCCAATCAACCATAGGCGAGGGCTTAATGCCACTGCAGGCAGCAACTGGGGCAACCACAGCGGCTGACCGGTCTGGGGACAGACGGGACGAGGTTGACATCCCCGTGATACCCAAGTCCGGCTCCCCACAGTGGTGCCCATTGGCAACAGCCTCCAGCTGCGCGACCGAAGTCAGCACCGCTTGCAGCTGTGAGCGAAGGGATGCCAACTCAGCCCTCATCCAAACACAGCAATCGCAGTCCCTGTCCATTCTAATCGATGTTGAACAACAGTTACTGACACACGAGTCTGTGCCTAGATAATGCAAGCGAAACACACAAAGAATGTATTAACTAACCTGTACAAATTCCTAACGACTGCGCTACAATCTGCCTGAATTTACGATTACAGTAACTAAAACTCGAAATTACACCTCCTATACGAAAGTCACAAGCAATTTAAGTAAGAATCTACGAAGTAAACACTAAAGCACGATGCTACAACTCTCAAACACTAAAATTCGCCCGAAATTTATGAATTAAACAATGCAAGTACCAAAAACACGCACAGAAATTAAGAATTAAACTATGTAACAAATTAGTAAGCTAAGGGTATACGACTTCATGCTGCAGCTGCTTATCCAACGGCGGCCGGGAACACAGTAGTGATTAGCTGGCAACGTGGGTGTCCAGTCCGTCCCTTATCGTAGGGCCTTCTAGCTTAACACGGTTCTGCTCTCGGCTTCTGTTCTCGTTTCTCCCCTCGGAACTGCGTCTGTCTCACTGTGGAAAGGTATGACATGCATTTAGGCATTTTTGTGTTAGTCTGTGGTATTCCATTTGCTCACTCGTTACTCGTATTACTTTGGTTAATTTAATGTCACGATTTATTCGGAGGTATGTGACATACTACTGGATTTGCTTATCATGTCAGGGATTTCATGGGAGGTGTCGGATTTGCCTGACACCTTACAGATGGTGGCCACTTCCTTCGCCTCAGAAGTCAAATTCATTCCCGATTACTTGCTTAAATTAGTTCCCAGTGAATATTGTTTAGAGTATAGCGTGAATGTATTTCGTCCGAGAACATCGAACGTTGTAATAATAATGATGTAGTTTTCAGAGATTAAGGGTTAAATTTAGATTCATGTTGTTCTGATGTCATGTTGCTCCAGCTATTACTTCACATGTTACATCACCCAAATCGGCAGGAACTCTATGTACAAGTGGTATAAGAGTGAAGTAGATGAAGCGGTGAGTTTGTAATCTGCTGCTATCGGACTCGAATTCTGCCGCCTCCATAAATTGTAATTCTAATTGTTAGTTTAGGACTACATTAACTGTCACTTTCAAAGTACTGCTTTTGATGTATACATTTCTGTATATAGGTTCCAATGCTCGTTAGAGGAAGGCAAGGACGAGCAGTCTCTCCTGGGTTCCCTATTATAAATATACCTCAGTATGGGGATGAGCTCAGCCTTCGGTGGTTAATCGTTTTGTATTTTTAACAGCACCATACGCTTAGGTTTCGACTAATGATTTCTACAGCTTCTTGATCACAACGAGAGGTAAGTCTTAGGCAGACTGTAATGCAGTGTTATCAGACGGAAAGATCAACCTAAACTAGACGTGTAGAGTTTGTTTTTAAACTTTTGCCTATCTAGACAACAAGCATTTCTTATTCGGTAAATTTGTAAACTCTGCTGCTTATGATGTTTCAACATTCAACCAGTTTCATTGACCTACGACACCGGTAAAAGAAATCTTCTCAACAGCACTAAACAGCTGTTTTTGAAGCGAATGCTGGCCGCATTTTACCACATTTCGCTCGTTAGAAGGGAGAAAGCTTACTACGCAGAAATCTAATCTCCCAGAAGGAAAGGAGGAACGAAATGGAACCCCTCATGTTGGGAGGTCATGTGACTTTTGTTTCGGTGATTGCTAAAACAAGCGGAACGAACAATGAAGTTTGCAGTACGACAGAACTTTTGGTTTGAATATGACGTTGCAGTACATAGGGCCTGAAATGATACTCAGCGATTTCAGGTCAGCAATATGCAGAACTGGAAGACGCGACTGTGCAGTGCTAACGCATCGACTGTACCAGCGCACCACGGCGAGACGGCATGAAGAATCCACTGGAAGGAGGGCAAATGGAGAGAGCTGGCAGCAATACACGACTAGGAAGACAGTGTCCCGTGCCATAGTTGACTTAACCAGCTGCCCATCGCTGGTAGGGCCCATTTCAGTTGTGAGTCATAGGTAGACGATACGTAGCTTGCGTTCTGTGAGTAGCAGTAGTGGAAAAGTCAATTGCACGTGTGATGCGCAGGAAGCAAGTTATGTTTCTTTCCTTTTTAGAAATAAAGTGTTACAATAATATGAAAGTGTATATAGGGAGCATTTTGGATTCATACCACAGGCCATTGAATCTTCTCTCCTCCGCTTTTTGTGTGGGAGCTCACCCCCACAGCAGCTGAAGCAAAAGCGACACTATTAAATTCTTCCATTCGCATCCACTGATTGCACACGAAATTATTGCTGCAATTAACTTACGCTGCCCAATGTGTCAACTACATACTTTCCGTGGAAAAAGAGCAGTGGTTAATGGTCTACGCTTTCTGGTTGGCGACTAATGGTTAGGCCTATGAGTCGAATGTGAGATCAGCACTGTCGAAGTATTTTTCTACATTGCTGTAGTGGTTATTCCATCGCACCACGCAGAATGAGTTTATTGCAACGGAAGACAGTTGTTCTTCTGTAATGTTTCCTTCCTTGTTCTACTTGACATAATTGACGTCGACAAAGGCATCTGGAGAGAATGATCGTGAAATGTAACAGAAGACATTAATATCCTCTGGTTTTGAACGTGGAGTTTACCGCCAGTCTTGCATTTTAAAAGCGTTATTGTTAAGCGTAAGTAAATGAAGTTACCCAATAAAATTTCTGTTATGAAGTAAAGTCTTCATCAGTTAATTTAGTTGTAATGTAATCTACGAATAACTGGATATATATTGACTTGAAAAGTCTCTAGACATGGAAAGAACTAAATAACTGCTTATTATGGCACAGTTACCAAAGAGCACCCAACATTTTGGACAACTTCTTCCTAAAATTGACGAAGAAGCATTAAATACTTCCCTAATCCAGGCGTGTAACAGCATGAGAATGAAGAATTTAATAGTGACGCTGGCAGTAATAATAAAAGTATTCGGTAGTCTAATACTCTGCCGTGGTATTTCTGGATGAAATAAATTTCTTTAAACAGTGAAAATTTCAAAATGCCTTCGAATCGAGGTTATGAAATGTAAAAGCAATTCTACAAGCCGCTATCATGACGCAAGCATAACTTCTGTGTCACAGTGTGACGCCTCCTATTGCTGAGTACTGGCATACTGGCACTTCTACGATCAGCGAAAGTGTAGTGCCTTTTTTCTATGCCTCGCCAGTATTCTCAGTCTCGTCGAAATACGTTAAAGCAAGGCGACACGACAGTATCTGCCATTGCAGTAAATATTTGTTGATTATGACCGCCCTTTGCACTAATTTGGGTCATACTCTTTCGTTAATAAGATAAGATTCAGATTATCACTATCAGCTAGCTGCGTTGTTTAATGGTTGCTGCCAAAGACGATCATTAACACTAACGATTCCCGTTTCAAAATGAACTGATTTCTTTGTTTGCATAGCACATGTACACCGAATTAAGTCCTTCAAAAGTCACGGAATTCATTTAACACAAAACGATCTTTTGTCCGTTGAGTATTATTATCATTAATATTAATGTGGAATAAACTATTAGGCCGGCCGGTGTGGCCGAGCCGTTCTAGGCACTTCAGTCCGGAACCGCACGATTGCTACGGTCACAGGTTCGAATCGTGCCTCGAGCATGGATGTGTGTGATGTCCGTAGGTTTAAGTATTTCTAAGTTCTGGGGGATTGATGACCTCAGATGTTGAGTCCCATAGTGCTCAGAGCCATTTGAGCCAGTAAACTATTATTATTATTTCCCAGAGATTATGAAACATATGGTTCACTGCACGCCTGGCTAGTCGCGTGGTCTAACGCGCTGATTCCCTACCGGAAAGGCGTGCTGGGACCCGGAACGAATCCACCTGGCGGATTAGTGTCGAGGCCTGGTGTGCCGGCCAGCCTGTGGATGGTTTTTAAGGCGATTTTCCATCTGTCTCGACGAATGTGGGATGTTTCCCCTTATTCCGCTTCAGTTACACTATGTCAGCGATTGCTGCGCAAACACTGTCTCTGTGTACGTGTACACCATAATTACTCTACCACGCAAACTTTACGGGTTACACTCAACTGGTACGAGACGTTCTTATGGCTGGAGAGGGGGGGTTGGGGGGGGGGGGGGACGGGGGACGGAGGAGGGGCGGGGCTGTCGGGGTCCACTGGGGGCTGAGCCACAGAATGACCCTGGATTCAGTGTGGGGCGGTGGTGTGTAGGGTGGACTGCTGTGGCCTGTTATGGGGTTGTAAACCACTAAAGACTACCGCGGGGCGAAACATCTCTTTCGTTTCTGGGTCCCCACTTCAATACAGATACCCACACATATGGTTCACTTCTCGTAGTTGTCTATAGTTTTTTCTTATTCGGTTTTTATTAACACAGTATCTTTGATATGATTCGCTATTATGAGTAATCACACTTTACGCATATAATATATAACCAATCAGGGTCTGTAATCGAAAGTTAAGTTGCGACGTGATGCCTGAATAATAGCTTTAAGTCACTACTGAAGTTCTTCCGTTAGATTTAATAACATCGATCTTTTATCGTTTGAAATCTTCGTTGGATGTTAGCATTATCTCACTTCTGTCTGATATGGGGCTTTTAGCAATAAATTAAACGATCAGAAATTTACTTTTAATTCCTCTGGCTTCCAATTAAGTTACTGTTTCACGCAATGGCGCATGAACTTAAGATACAAACGCTAAAAGTTGTGCCACTAAAATCTTGTACACAAAGATTTCCAGGCGTTAAAGACTCTCGGGCGCTAAAGACGTTAATAATACGTGCGTTGTGTTTATATATTAGTTGTGATACAAAACGGCTGTTCATTAGAAACTCTTTGAATAAAGCCAATTGCATATAATACTTTATTTCTACTTTAAAACGAGAATTCGTGACTTTATATGAAATATGAGAATTGTTCATTGAGAGTAAGAAAATATTTTAGTTTCAAAAGAGACCAGGCATGTAACGAGAGGTTACCAGAGTCCCACTGATAATTAACCAATTAATAGAAAATTGAATTTTTACACAGTGTGTGGTTTGTAAGCTGAGTTGCCAGAAGTGGGTTCTTTCCCCGCTTCCCTCATGTATGCAAAGTAAAGAACGGCGTGTTGCTCCAGTGTGTATTGTACATTAATCCAGGGACCTAGAAACGATGTAGAGTCTTCGTCCCCCCGTAGCCCTCAGTGGTTCACAAACCCACAACAAGTCTCACCACACAGCAGTCCACCCACAGCACCGCCGCCGCCCCACACCGAACCCAGGGTTAGTGTGCCCCCAGTGTACCCAGCCCCCTCCCCGGGATGTCTCATACCAGACGAGTGTAACCCCAAATATTTGCGTGGTAAAGTAATTATGGTGGAAACAGTGTATGCACAGCAATCGCCGACATAGTAAAGGCAGAATAAGGGGAACCAACCCACACTCGCCAAAGTAGACCGAAAACCACCTTAAAAACCATCCACAGGCTGGCGGGCACACCAGACCTAAATAATAATCCGCCGGGCGGATTCGTGCCAGGGACCGGCACACCTATTCGTTCGGGAAGCAGCGCGTTAGACCGAGCGGCTAGCCTGGCAAGCAAGTTACCCCTTAGTTCATAATCCGCTTTATAAACATCATGTCCCTTTGCTACCAGCTAGGCCACAGCCGGTTTGGGTTGGGCCATAGCAGAGGCGGAGGTCGTTGCGAATACCAGCTCTGTCATCACTATGCTTCCATAAACGGTCATTTAAGGTTACGGGGCTCTTGTTTCATTTGGACTTGAGACATGAAAAGTTGGTGCTGGACTGGGACCTCTTAAGTGGTGTCTAACCCACAAGGAACGATATTGTTCTATCATTTAGTTGCTTTCCACAAGAGTGCGTAGTATTGTATGTCTTCACGAGAGGCACGCATTATATGATTTAGAATCCTGGACCAGCAAGTTACCCCTTAGATCATAATCCGCTTTATAAACATCATGTCCCTTTGCTACCAGCTGGGGCACACTCGGTTTGGGTTGGGCCATAGCAGAGGCGGAGGTCGTGGCGAACACAAGCTCTGCCACCACTATGCTTCCATAAACGGTCATTTAAGGTTACGGGGCTCTTGTTTCATTTGGACTTGAGACATGAAAAGTTGGTGCTGGACTGGGACCTCTTAAGTGGTGTCTAACCCACAAGGAACGATATTGTTCCATCATTTAGTTGCTTTCCACAAGAGTGCGTAGTTTTGTATGTCTTCACGAGAGGCACGCATTATATGATTTAGAATCCTGGACCAGCACAAAAATGTTTATGGTTTCTTTTCCACCCCCAGCAGATGCACGCCGAAATGCTAGTGTTAAATAACTTTCATTTTTGGAGTCTCTTCATTTGTTGTCAACAATAAAGATAGGTGTCGTTCTTTTTATGAAACGTAAACACATCTCACTAGTGATGGGCAAACAATTCATGGATAAAGAGCAGCGGCGGTAATTGCAGGATTCTGTTTCCTGTCACGGAAAAGTTGTATGCTTATTTCAAATTCAGTCATATTGCTGCTGGTGAAAAAAAAATCGATCTCTACCATCTGATTTTATTTAGTTAATAATTTGATTACGTACTGCGTTAGAGTTCCCCTCACCAAATCTTACGTCATGGCGCTTCGTTTTAAACAAATACATACTTTGTTACTTGAAATTTTATTAAACGTTTTCGAGATTATTTCATAAGGAGATAAGGTGTTGACAAGGCTCCTGACAGCACAAAAATTTAGAAGTTCAGATTTACTAAATGATATTGGTGAAAAAAACGAGATTTTACGACGGAAACTGCTGCAATCTAGTCTCGATCAGGCATGGAAGCTTATCATAGTTGCATGGGCTGTAGGCGCTTGGTTTCAGTACAGATTCAGAGAAAAAATTTGGTCATGTCGAGCGCAAATAATTTCTTACTCATGAGTATAGAGAAATTATTATTGATATAATGTTAAATTTCCATAGAATGTTTGCCGCTGATAATTGTGGCGGTTTGAACTGGTTAGTTTAAACACGTTGTGTGACAAAAGACTCGCATCAGAAACGGCCTTTCACAGGTGTGGGAATTCTTCGAATTCTCATAGAACTTTAGAAGTCCACTTATTAAGCCGAAATAACTTGTTCATCAAAATATTTAATAGTCTCTTAAGATTGCTGGAATGACTTACGTGACAGGGTTAGCTAACTCGAATTCTTCTAAGTGTGGTAGTGATTTTGAAATTTTGCTAAATGTTATAAAATTGAATTTCCAAGGGTTAAGAACTGTCTCAACGGCAACGACACATTTCCTCAATTAGCGATAGCGTGGTGTTGAATTACATGAAGACTGATTACCTTAAAGAACAGTGTTCTCTAGTGACCGTTGAGGTATCCGTTTTGCAGAGTCTAGCGACGGTACTGTAAACATGTTATATGATGATGTTTGATTTGTGGGGCGCTCAAATGAGCGATTATCAGCTCCCATGCAAATTACCAATTTTTACACAGTCCATTGTGGTCACTGTCACGAATGATGATGATGAAATGATAAGAACAATGCAAACACCCAATCCCCGGGCAAAGAAAATCGCCAACCTGTCCGGGAACCTCGTCACCCAGAGGCAGCAACGTTAGCCAATACAGCACGAGCTGCTGACAAACAGGTTAGAGGACCTGCAAGAGTGCTGTTATGGAGGCTGCATGCAAATCAAGAGGAGCTATACCTTTACGTTTTCCCAGAACTGTGGAAAGCAATGACATCGTTTGCCATTTCAAGAGAAAAATAAACTGATCGTTTTTCTTCGGTGGGCCTCATTATGATGAGATGACGATGATAAGATGAGATTACGGTGATGGTGAATAGTAATTTTGACATATGAGAGTCCTCAGACAGTAAATCAAGTGAAACCTGAGTCTGCCAGCCTAATTTGAAGCAGTAAAAACACTTTTAGCTACACGTATGAATGTGGGATACGGAAGTTCTAAGGAATGACGAGATACGTTTGAAGTTCTCTAACGCTGTAGATACAGCAATAACGAATAGCGCAGTAGGCAGCACAGTTGAAGAGGAATGGATATCTCTAAAAAGGGCCATCACAGAAGTTGGCAAGGAAAACATAGGTAAAAAGAAGGTAGCTGCGAAGAAACCATGGGTAACAGAAGAAATACTTCAGTTGATTGATGAAAGGAGGAAGTACAAACATGTTCCGGGAAAATCAGGAATACAGAAATACAAGTCGCTGCGGAATGAAAGAAACAGGAAGTGCAGGGAACCTAAGACGAAATGGCTGCAAGAAAAATGTGAAGACATCGAAAAAGATATGATTGTCGGAAGGACAGACTCAGCATACAGGAAAGTCAAATCAACCTTTGGTGACATTAAAAGCAACGGTGGTAACATTAAGAGTGCAACGGGAATTCCACTGTTAAATGCACAGGAGAGAGCAGATAGGTGGAAAGAAAACACTCAAAGCCTCTATGAAGGTGAAGATTTGTTTGATGTGATAGAAGAAGAAACAGGAGTCGATTTAGAAGAGATAGGGGATCCAGTATTAGAATCGGAATTTAAAAGAGCTTTGGAGGACTTACGGTCACATAAGGCAGAAGGGATCGGTAACATTCCATCAGAATCATTAGGGAAGTGGCAACAAAACGACTATTCACGTTGGTGTGTAGAATATATGAGTATGGCGACATACCATCGGACTTTCGGAATAGCATTATCCACACAATTCAGAAGACGGCAAGAGCTGACAAGTGCGAGAATTATTGCACAATCAGCTTAACAGCTCATGCATCGAAGCTGCTTACGAGAATAATATACAGAAGAATGGAAAAGAAAATTGAGAATGCGCTAGGTGACGATCAGTTCGGCTTTAGGAAAGTAACGGCACGAGAGAGGCAATTCTGACGTTACGGCTAATAATGGAAGCAAGGCTAAAGAAAAATCAAGACACGTTCATAGGATTTGTCGACCTGGAAAAAGCGTTCGACAGTATAAAATGGTGCAAGCTGTTCGAGATACTGAAAAAAGTAGGGGTAATCTATAGGGAGAGACGGGTCATATACAATATGTACAACAACCAAGAGGGAATAATAAGAGTGGACGATCAAGAAAGAAGTGCTCGTATTAAGAAGGGTGTAAGACAAGGCTGTAGCCTTTCACCCCTACTCTTCAATCTGTACATCGAGGAAACAATGATAGAAATAAAAGAAAGGTTCAGGAGTGGAATTAAAATACAAGGTGAAAGGTTATCAATGATACGATTCGCTGATGACATTGCTATCCTAAGTGAAAGTGAAGAAGAATTGAATGATCTGCTAAACGGAATGAACAGTCTAATGAGTACACAGTATGGTTTGAGAGTAAATCGGAGAAAGACGAAGGTAATGTGAAGTAGTAGAAATGAGAACAGCGAGAAACGTAACATCAGGATTGATGGTCACTAAGTCAATGAAGTTAAGGAATTCTGCTACCTAGGCAGTAAAATAACCAATGACGGACGGAGCAAGGAATACATCAAAAACAGACTCGCTATGGCAAAAAAGGCATTTCTGGCCAAGAGAAGTCCACTAATATCAAATACCGGCCTTAATTTGAGGAAGAAATTGCTGAGGATATACGTCTGGAGTACAGCATTGTATGGTAGTGAAACATGGACTGTGGGAAAACAGGAACGGAAGAGAATCGAAGCATTTGAGATGTGGTGCTATAGACGAATGTTGAAAATTAGGTGGACTGATAAGGTAAGGAATGAGGAGGTTCTACGCAGTATCGGAGAGGAAAGGAATATGTGGAGAACACTGATAAGGAGAAGGGACAGAATGATAGGACATCTGCTAAGACATGAGGGAATGACTTCCATGGTACTAGAGGGAACTGTAGAGGGCAAAAACTGTAGAGGAAAACAGATATTGGAATACGTCAAGCAAATAATTGAGGACGTAGGTTCCAAGTGCTACTCTGAGATGAAGATGTTAGCACAGGAAAAGAATTCGTGGCGGGCTGCATCAAACCAGTCAGTACACTGATGACAAAAAGAAAAAATGAATGTGACTTGCTTGTTCATAAGAAAAGTGTATCATGAAGTCGTTTGCACAGTTTGTTGGCGCTTACATTATTTTTGAATCTTCCCTGCGTTTTCAACATACTAACTATAAAGCGTACTGACGTTTTTCTACGCTGATTTTGTCTGCTGTCGGTATCGTAATGATATCAAAGAGCGACCGAATACTTCGCAGCCATCTTGATGAGAAAAGAAAGTTGTCGCAGCAGCAGCCAAATTCGAAACTAATAGCCGCGGAATGACTCGAAAGGACGGGGCCACCGCGGCGGAAGAGCAATGCTGAAACGATTGCCCGTTTTGAGGACATTTTAAACGCGCATTACCGGTTTAGGTTGCAAACGAGGGCGGCAGTCGCACAGTCGTGGCTCCCGCTGGCCGGCGCAACGGCGAATATTAATTTCCGGCAATAACGGCGTGCACAATGCGCCGTGAAACTCGTTTCCAGCGCGAGCGCGCGCGGCTGCGGCGCCGACTGCGGCGTCGGGCGAAGCCTACCCCCGTCCCAGCCGGCAGAAATGGAGCGCGCCGCGCAAAGATTTCCTTTTTTCATTGGTAATTATATCTGCTCGGCTGTTCGCACCCGGAGAGCGAAGCGCCGGGCTTTAAAAATGCAGCCAGGCGGTACGGGCGCGAGAGACATTGTGAGGTATGAAAATTTTCGTTCCTCACTCGTTTTCCCTTTTTTTTTGCGGGGGTGGCATTAGGCGAGAGAGACGGCACTGCGGTTACTCCCCTTATTCTCCCTTTCGTCATAATCCCCCGTGATGTACGTAATAACTTCTTTCAGCTATGGTCTGCGTGCTGCTAAATCGGATACGACGTAGGCGCTTCACTTTACCTGAACGTGTGGACATTTAATGGCAGTAGCGATCGCAGGCCTCTATTTCCATCATTTCTCAATTCTCTCGTCGTTACAGGAATACATCCATTCGAAACTAGCACATCTAAAATGATTCAAACATTCAGACTGCCTTGAGGCATCGTTTACCTGGTAGACGATACGCAAATACTCAGTTGCAGAAAGATTGTTATTTTAAAGTCACAAGAACTTGTCTGACGCCCTACTAGTCCTTTTCCAAATTGTACTAATCTTTTCATCCCTACATAATTACTATACCAAATTTTCTCTTCAATCCTTTGTAGTATTCAAGTCTTTCTGTACTACGGTTTTCCCTATATTGTCCTCCCAGGGCCACTCAATTTTTGACATTCTTCTATACCACCTGTGGTATTCAAAAAATAAATTCTAGTGCCGAACATAAATGTGAGCAGGAAATCATTTGCTCTATATACATCTCAGCAATGCATGATTGTGAGTAACTCGTCACGGGGCAACCAATACTAGAACACAGATAACTTTGGCAACGCCGTCGATAGTAAAAACAATATTTTTTTAAAGTAATGTACATGTCATATTTAGTTTGATGACAAAAAATGGTTCAAATGACTCTGAGCACTATGGAATTTAACTTCTGAGGTCATTAGACCCCTAGAACTTAGAACTACTTAAACGTAACTAACCTAAGGACATAACACGCATCCATACTCGAGGCAGGATTGGAACCTGCGACCGTAGCGGTTGCGCGGTTCCAAACTGTAGCGCCTTGAACGGCTCGGCCACTTCGTCCGGCTTTGCTGACGTAGATGTAGATGTAGATGTAAACCGGCGCGGTCCCAATGATGATTAATAGGTGTAATAGCTAAATCGGGACCCCTGTTAGAGAGTTTATAATTCAGTCTCTACTAAATGACTTTGGCAGTTGCAAGATTCCATTGCGGCATCAAATCTCCAAGAGCGTATAAAGTTTTGTTGGAGACATATGGTACAACTGTTCTAGCTTTGTCATCCAAGACTGCACTGCCCGCTGGTGTGACCGAGTGGTTCTAGGCGCTACGGTCGCAGTTTCGTACCCTGTCTCTGGCATGGAAGTGTGTGACGTCCTTAGGTTAGTTATGTTTACGTAGTTCAAAGTTCTAGGGGCTGATGACCTCTGATGTTAAGTCCAATAGTGCTCAGAGCCATTTTAACCATTTTGAAGACTTCACTACTGAAGCCCACCCTTTCCTGCATTACCTCAATGAAACGGCATATACGGTTTGCTTCTACCCGTTGTTTCTTAATCTCTCATTAGCGTTCCTCTTCGAAGCAGTTCGTGTAGCAGAATGGATTCTTTAGAAGATGCAAATAGGCGATCTATAATTATAAGGGGGCTTGTGGGTACCGAATTTGCTTGACGTAAGTCTTGGTATGCCTTTACAATGCATCTATTAGAGAACATCGTAAAACAGTTACAGTTAAATACTCCCAAAAAAGATGAACATCAACAAAAGCAAAACTAGGATAATGGAATGTAGTCAAATTAAATCGGGTGATGCTGAGGGAATTAGATTAGGAAGGGAGACACTTAAAGTAGTGAAGAAGTTTTGCTATTTAGGAAGTAAAATAACTGATGGACAAGTTTGGACAAGAAGAGAATAGAAGCTTTTGAAATGTGGTGCTACAGAAGAATGATGAAGATTAGATGGGTAGATCACATAACTAATGAGGAGGTATTGAATAGGATTGGAGAGAAGAGACGTTTGTGGCACAACTTGACTAGAAGAAGGGATCGGTTGGTAGGACATGTTTTGAGGCATCAAGGGATCACAAATTTAGCATTGGAGGGCAGCGTGGAGGGTAAAAATCGTAGAGGGAGACCGAGAGATGAGTACACTAAGCAGATTCAGAAGGATGTGGGTTGCAGTAGGTACTGGGAGATGAAGCAGCTTGCACAGGATAGAGTAGCATGGAGAGCTGCATCAAACCAGTCTCAGGACTGAAGACAACAACAACAACAACTCCCAAACGAGTCATCTCAAATAATTAATGAAATCCGAGAGCATGGTAAAACCGACTATCACAGAAGAGCAAGCTCTCGATACGCTCTATCGCTGACTACCGAGACTGGTGTGCAGCTGATACCTCTTGGTTACTACTTTAAACTTCGTAGCTATTTGTGCATCGTTGGTAGCTTAACGATTTTCATTTGTCTCTTTATATAACTGGTGTACTCCATGGAGGTGTTCTATTAAATCTCTGATTATACTTAGCATTTTTCTTGCATTTGGTATACCGAAGGTGGACTTTAATATATAAGGATTAATAAAGAAACTTGTGTATTTTGCTCCGGAACGCCTATGGTTCCACCATGTATCGACAGTCATACGAGATCTCATCTCATGTCTCGCGTATCCCTACCACTCCAGTGACTCGCTACTGGGCCCTAAAGTCCATTCCTCTTGAAGGCCTACGTAACAACAGCGTAACCACTCTGTATAGCCGCGTTCTGCAGCGCTGCTTGAGGCAGAGAATTACTTCAGCTATTTACAGCGTCTCAGTAAAATGGAGGAATTACTGTTGTTGTTGTGGCCTTCAGTCCTGAGACTGGTTTGATGCAGCTCTCCATGCTACCACATGCTGTGCAAGCTTCATCATCTCCCAGTACTTACTGCAACCTACATGCTTCTGAATCCACTTAGTGTATTCATCTCTTGGTCTCCCTGCACAATTTTAACCCTCCACGGTGCCCTCCAATGCTACATTTGTGATCCCTTGATGCCTCAGAAGGTGTCCTACCAACCGGTCACTTCTTCTTTTCAAGTTTTGCCACAGACTCCTCTTCTCCCCAATTCTATTCAATACCTCCTCATTAGTTATGTAATGTATGGAATTATCTAGGAATTAGGAAATAAAATGCTAACAAAAATTAGAGGTACCTCACACTGTCCAATAATCGCTCGTTGATAGCTTCTGGTCATGATTGTGGCGACTGTTCCTTAACTAATCGGTAACTGGAACTGGTTGGCTACTGATGAGAGATAATGTGTGGCCACTGTTACCTGTGGGGGGAGGAATTTGCATTTGTGATCTATTTGGCACGTGAAGGAAATAACCCCTGAATTCAGTGCGCTCTCTGCCCTAAGACGTAAGTACGGGCGGATTGATAGGACACTTCTAATGTCTAGGTCCGGAAGCATAAAAAGGATTCTGTTGTGTGCACCAATCATGCGGCGACAGTTAGCAGCTATGTGCCTCTAATCCTGTGAATGAGAGTTCTGTTGTTGTAGCTGTGTACCATGTGTGACGGTCTACACAGCAGCACAATATTTCACATCTTTTGACTATTTCATGACTGTAATTCTGACTTGTATTATATTTTATTTACCCACCGGTTTCAGTCCAAGACCATGCTCATCGTAGTCAAAATTTGTATCAGTATCTGACATCAGTAGACCAAAAGCGACAGGTTTGGTTTCTCAGAACACGTTGAAACCTTCCCGTCTAATATTGGATGAACGTTTGCTTGCTGACTGAACGCTGCGTCTCTTAAAATCTTTTAACTGCTGCTCTGTCAAGACTACCTGCTGATTATTACGACGAAACATAAAATGTGTTGTCGCCGTGGCCCTCAGTCGTTACCTGAAATTATTAAGACTGATTCTTACCTTTAATTATTTATACTGGATCGCCATCTGACTGCTACAGCAAACTGTGGAATGAATATACTTACTTCTCTTTAACATAATTATAAGCTGCTGGTGGAGTTTCATAATACTTTGTGACTGGAATTCTTTAAGTTGAAGTTAATTTAGATTTGATAAAAGCTGAAGCTCAGTTTAGACTTTTCTTTTAAGATAACAATAAATTCCGTAAAGCATTTACGTGAATGATTTTGGGATAGAAAATTCTTAATGCATTTAATCTGGTAGAAGTTAACTATATTCTGAGAACGATCTTGACAAACAATTACAAGGGGTATAGTTCTTTACAAAAATTCTTAAAAAGTAGCGTTGCGCTACATACCTAATTTTCCATCAAAATTACATAACTATATTCTGAGAACGATCTTGACAAACAATTACAAGGGGCATAGTTCTTTACAAAAATTCTTAAAAACTAGCATTGCGCTACATATAGCGAGTGGCTGGCGAGCACACCGCTTCTTTCAAAGTGTTAATTCATACCTCGCTTACAGCGACCCCCTAGCTACGACTGCCTCGTGTCACATCTTACTCGCAACTGCTCGCTTCCAACGCTCAATGCTACAAAAGTGCGGTCTCGCCGCCAACAATGGTTTTTGGTGCAGACAATCCCTGCTACCATTACAGATGTATTACTGCGCGCTGTTTCCCGCTCTTTCTCAAAATGTATCTATGCGCGGTTTCCCGCTCTTTCTCAATAATACACAATGCAATTTAATTAACAAAACAATTTAAATAAGAAACAGTTCAGATAATTACAGGCTAAAACAGTTTAAATACGCCTATTACATAATTACAACGTTTGTGCCGCCGATTACAAAAAGACTGCAAACTGTTATCGTCCGTTACAATGCGAGTTGTGTTAGTTTTGTGGTTGGTGTGTTCAGCGCAAATACTGGTTTAATGCAGCTCTCTACGGTACAAATTGTGTGCGACCCTCCTCATCCAAACTACATCTATTTAAATATTCTTGCCGGCCTGTGTGACCGAGCGGTTCTAGGCACTTCAGTCTGGAACCGCGCTACCGCTACGTCGCAGGTTCGAATCCTGCATAAACAGCCCCGATTCAAGCAGCTTGCAAGCGGCTTGCCGATATCTTAGTGTCCACTGGCTCTGAGCACTATGGGACTTAACTTCTCAGGTCATCACTAGTTCTAAGTTCTAGGGGACTGATGACCTCACATGTTAAGTCCCGTAGTGCTCAGAGCCATTGGAAGCATTTTTAACATGCTTATTGTATTCATGTCTTGGTTCCCTCAACAATTAACAATTAACGTTGCATGCGGAATTACACTGAGCCTCAGATGTTTTAATTCGACATGGTATCGCGGTACTACAGGTTTTAATTTTTAATGTCGACTGTGCCGTACTCTGCCATGTTATAGTAATTTTATGCTTCTGAAGGAGGCTAGATTAATCTAGCCGAAACCTGGGTAAAAACCGGTAAATTTTCGGAACTCAGGCGGATTTTTCAATATATTTGTCTACCACTATTGCTGACGGGGCTGCAATATGCTAAAAATTCTTATATTAAACTGACATAAAGGTAGTCACTGCTAGTAAAATTATCTGGAACTATATTTTTCCAGGGACGTTTCCAAGTCTCAAACATCTATGATGGATATATGCAGAGTGAAGCGACGAATGAAAATTTATACTTTGGTACAGTTTTTCATTCGTTGCTTCACTCTAAATACGCTACTGGCCATTAAAATTGCTACACCAAGAAAAAATGCAGATGATAAACGGATATTAATTCGACAAGTATATTTTACTAGAACTGTCATGCGATTACATTTTCACGCAGTTTGGGTGCATAGATCCTGAGAAATCAGTACCCTGAACAACCACCTCTGGGCGTAAAACGGCCTTGATACGCACGGGCATTGAGTTAAAAAAAATGTAATGGTTCAAACAGCTCTGAGCACTATCGGACTTAACTCCTGAGGTCATGAGTCCCCTTGAACTTATAACTACTTAAACCTAACTAACCTAAGGACATCACACACATCCATGACCGAGGCAGGATTCGAACCTGTGACCGTAGCGGTCGCTCGGTTCCAGACTGTAGAGCCCAGAACCGATCGGCCACCCCGGCTTGCGGGCATTGAGTCACACAGAGCTTGGATGGCGTGTACGGATACAGCTGCCCACGCAGCTTCAGCACGGTACCACAGTTCATCAAGAGTAGTGACTGGTATATTGTGACGAGCCAGTTGCTCGGCCACCATTGACCAGACATTTACAATTAGCGAGAAATGTGGAGAATGGCTGGCCAGGGCAGCAGTCGAACATGTTCTGTATCCAGGAAGGCCCGTACAGGACCTGCAATATGCTAAGACTATTTCTCCCTGCCGTTATTACACATCTATGCCTCAGGTCAGATAACAGTATAACAGAACGAAAATTTTTCAACCCTCCAACAAATTAGTAACAAAGTTACACAAATGAGTTAAAAGGTTTACATATCTTTGTGACTTGTTGAATAATGAAGACTGCAACACTGCTTGAAATACAATACAAAACGTCCCTCAATGGATAAATGCAAATAATTTTAGGATAACTTCACAGTACATAGTAAATGCAATTTACAACAACGGTCTGTTCACTTCTAAGAGTTCACTAAGCGGCATTCCCTGTCTAAGTCAGCCCTGGACGATGATCTACAAGCAAGTGCAAGAGAAGTGCTCATCTGTCTTCCGGGTAGGCTTCTGTCCGTTCTCGTCCGGTCATTGGAAGATTGTACTCGGCCGGAAATTGGCGGAGACACAGTTGATATCTTCATCCTCAGCGCAGGCCGTGGCGCTGGTGGAACTGTCTCTAGTGGCAAGTCTCTATGGCTTTGGCACCAGCCCGAAGTTTAGAGAGAAGGGAATAATTGAAGAGATGGGAGGTGAAGATAAAAAGTGGAGGATCAGCGATCGATAAATAAGTACTAATTGATTCAGGACCAATGACAGCTTCATGGAGGCTCGACACAATAACTGGAAAGTAAATTACTTTCTTCTCGACTTTCATCTTATTTTTTTTATCTTCAGCAAACCGTATTTTAAGAACAGATTATAACAATGACATGAAACTTTGATTTTACCTTTCAGATAACAACAAGGATTTTACAGCAGTGAGCTTTGGCTGCTGTAGGCCAATTTCAATCCGAGGACTTAATTTTCAAGGCATGACTTTCGTGAGCTGAAAAATTCAAACAACGGCACATAATTCGCCAGAGGAAGATCACGACATATATGAGTAACAGGGAATCTGTGATTTGGGAAGAAATACTGGAAGCCGCAAGAAACTCCATACGAAGGCATTTATCCCGAATTTGACAAAAATTTGGGTTAATACAGACGACACAGATTGCCAGTACCGGTCAACTAAAGACAGGAGTCTCGCTGACAGAAATTCAAAATTTCTCTCTGTTAAAATGCATGATATGGACGAGGAAACGGGCTCCACTCAGCTCAATATGCGATAACCATACCTGGTGAATTGTTGTCGCAAGTGCTTTTGTCTTTACAAAAAAAAAAAAAAAAAAAAATGAAGAAAGTTTATGTCAAAAGTTCAACAACTACATCTATCTACATCTACGTGATTACTCTGCTGTTCAGAATAACGTGCCTGGCAGAGGGTTCAAAGAACCGCCTTCAAGCTGTCTCTCTACCGGTCCACTCTCCAACGGCGCGCGGGAAAAACGAGCATGTAAACGTTTCTGCGCGAGTCCTGATTTCTATTATTTTATCTTCATTATCATATATCTCTATGTAGGTGGGTGATAACAGAACGCTTTCGCAGTCGGAGGAGAAAACTTGTGATTGAAGTTTCATCCGAAGATCTAGTCGCAACGAAAACCACCTTTGTTTTAATGATTTCCTCTCCAAATCACGTATAATGTATGTGGAACTATGTACCCCATTTGGCAATAGTACAAAATAAGCCGTCCAGCCTTGAAGTTTTCCGATGTTATTTGTCAGTTCCACCTGATGCGGATCCCACAACGCACATCAAAAGTGTTTTGCCAATTAATCGCACTGTTTCGTTTGCTCTACCCACTACATTATGTACATGATCGTTACAGTTTAGGTTATTTGTAATTGTAATCCCTAGGTATTTAGTTGAATTTAATTCCTTAAGTTTTGTGTGACTTATCGCGTAATCGAAATGTAGAGGATTTCTTTTAGTACTCATGTGAATAAGTTCACACTTTTCTTCATTCAGGGTCAACTGCCACTTTTCGCACCATACAGATATCTTTTCTAAGTCACTGTGCAGTTCGTTTTGGTCATCTAATGACTTTGCAGGACGGTAAATGACAGCTTCATCTTCAGACAATCTAATACGGCTACGCAGTGTGTTTCTTATGTCGTTAATATAGATGAGGAGCAATGGAAAGCTTATAACACTTCCTTGGGGTACGCCGGATATTACCTCTGTGTTAGTCGATGGCTTTCCATCAGTTACTACGAACTGTGACCTTTCTGACAGGAAATCACGAATCCAGTCGCACAACTGAGGCGATATTCCGTAGGCACGCAGCTTGGTTAGAAGGCGCTTGTGAGGAACGGAAATCTAAAAATGTGGAATGAATTTCATATCCCCTGTCGATAGCACTCATTACTTCATGAGCATAAAGAGATATTTGTGTTTCACAAGAGCGATCGTTTCTAAATCTGTGCTGACTGTGTGTCAATTAATCGTTTTCATCGAAGTAATTCATAATGTTCGAACACAGAATATCTTATAAAACCCTACTGTAAGTCGACTTTAGTGATATGGGCCTGTAATTCAGCTGATTACTCCCATTTCCCTTTTTCGGTATTGGTGTAACTGTATCAATTTTGCAGTCTTTAGGTACGGAACTTTCTACCAGCGAGCGGTTGTGTATAACTGCTAAATACGGAGCTAAAAAATAAACAGCTGAGACGCTGACAAACTTTCCAAATGTAGTTGTCACATGATCGAAGTCTGTGAAACTTACCAATAGATGTACAGTTCGTTTTCAACCAGCGTCATGCTTCCTTACGTGGGAATAGAATCATTCCTCTGAACAAGAGATTCTTGGGGGAAAGGGAAGAGGGGGAGGGGTGTCAAACGAATCCCGATTTATACATTGACATCTTTAACGATGACGCAGGTCTTCTAATTTCCATAGTTAAAGTCATAACCCCAAAATGTACCCCTATTTGCCAGCCATGCGACGTTTACTTCTATCGGCAAGTAAAAAAAATTGTCAACTGTCATCAGAGCTGTTCATCTCTAAATGGGAACTACCGAGAAATTGCTTCCAGTGAAGATGCTATAAAAATTCATCCAATCTTATATCCATAATTGTCAGCACCTATATTGCCCTAATGTAGCGTTGTGCGTGGTTTGTATCCAAACTATCGGAAGATGGAGACCAGTTATCCAAACTATAGGAAGATAGAGATTTTTCAACATGTTAACGAGGTGTGATTCCCCTTAGAAACTCCGAACATTCCCTGTGAATACGGAAAAACTAAATTCATTCGATGTAGTAGTTAAATTTATTTTTATGTTTAACAAATACCATCCTCCAATGTGTGATCTCGAATGCATATCCGACAAGTAATGGTACATTACTCTTACGGCCTGCCACATTGTTACTTCCTAAATTACGGATAGTGAATAACATCGCTTACATCATTGTTTATCGAGGTTTGTCTTGGGCCCTCCAAGTCAGTCATTCGTCCTTGAAAATTAAATTAAAAATAATTAATTGTCAAGTAACATATGAAATGCACTACAGCTTAATGAAAATGTATGTGGAATTTTTCTATGATATTACCTCTCAGTGTCATACAAATTAAATAATGTGACCAGTAATGAAAGTATATACATTAAAAAGTGTTAATGGGATTCGAACATCGCCTCGTGCCCGACTAGAGTGCAGAACGCGAATGCTAATCACTTTTTCTTTTCAGAGGCAGCGAATGAAAGTGTGTACAGACCGAGATTCGAACCAGGGATCTCCCCTTCGCTAGGCAGGTGTGGTAACCACTGCACAACAAAATTTGAAGTAAGTCCGTGATCCCAACTTCGTAGCCTTCCCTTGTAAGTGACTCGTATGCTGAAGTTTCCGCGACGTGTACACGAAACAAGTCATGCCTTCCATTAAAAATCGAAGATACCAGCTTCTTAATTTACGAAAAATGTTTAAATAGCATATAAGTGTTCATCTTACATATCAACATCCAGAATTACGGAAAATAAAAATTACTGAGGCTAAAACTGTCTCTACTCCTCTGCCAGGCGAAAATCCCGACGTTTAGGTTAATTTGAATAACATTATTTGGGTCAGTAATGAATGCGAACCAACGATAGTGAATAATATTTTCAAAAAGAGAACCAATAACGGAATTACCATTCTTGTCACTTCTAATAAGGAACCTAATGAAAAGAAAAAGATATTCTTTACATATCGTTTTTAAATCCTATATCTTACAGGATTCAGAGCCTCATTCTGAACTAATATGCATCTTCTAGCCACAATACCTTAAAAAATAAAGTTTTTCATCATTTGTGTCTATAAAATTAGCTGTGACACATGTCCTGCCTATTATGTAGGACACACAGGACGACCAGCTTCTCATGGATACAAAGAACATGTATTAGGAAGGAAAGGTTCAAACATAGGTAATTTGGGGTCTAGTGAAGCAGGTGATACATCCCGTCAGCTTTGACCAATGACGTCATACATTAGTCATAAATAGTAATGTCTTCACTTCGAGGCATAGATAATAAAACAGTTCTGTGTTCCGGACAAGCGCTATCATTGTACATTAAAATCTAAAAGCGATCGCTTGGTATTCCTTAAATTATTCATCGTGTGATTTAATTAAATTTATTGGTCGTTTCTTATTCAAACGGTACTTAATTTTATTCGTAATGATATTGAAGTAATTTCCAGTATTAGTTTGTTATTGTAGAAAAATTTTTAGTGTCTTATTTTCGTTTGTAGCTATGGATTTGTCTGTTGCAAAGAATCTTGACGATTTAAGATAAGCTATGGGCGAAGGCATGTTGACCACAATTTGTTTCTTGTAAATGTGTGGTCGTATTGCTAAATACGTCCGATGTCGTGAGAGCAGCGAACATATGCCGTACTCACGACTTATTTGTATGGAGGTGCAGCAGTGACCGGTTGTGGCGATCTATTAGGAGGGGAAAGTGGTTCGAGAAATCTAAGCTCGCCCTGAGAGACACAATGAAAATCATTTACTGCTGGTGTTTAAGATATCCTGTGTGTCTCTTTGTGCATGAATGACATGTAAGCAAGCATACGGTAGTAGACTGGTACTCGTTTTGTAGGGATGTTTTTGTGGAATATATGAAATATAGAAGACCGTTGGGGAGGGGAGGGGGTGTTATGGTCGAAATTGATGAGAAGCATTTTGGGAAAAGGAAGTACAACAGAAGGCAACCTCCAGTGGGATTAAGGGTGTGGGGGCAGTAGTTTCAGGTCAGCATTGTGACGATGTAGTGTTCAGAGTAGTACTAAGTAGAAGTAAGGAAGCTTTGATTAGGTTAATTGAAGATCATGTTACAGGGGGCTGTTATTTCAGAAAGGTTTTCTTCATATTGGGATTTAGGAGATAAGGGTTATCAACAACTTGTAGTAGACCACAACAATGAATTTATATCATTATCCACAGGCGCCTATACTAACAGTGTAGAGGGGTACTGGTCAGCAGTGAAATCTCTTATAGGGAAAGGCAACCGTCAGATTTCGACACTTCAAAGGCACCTAGATGAGTATTCGTGGAGACAAAATATTCCGTGGACATATTGCCCGATTAAATGTTTTATTAAACACGTACCGTCCCAAACATCTCAGCTAATATCACAGTGGAACGGGGGGATGGGGTGGTGTTGTAAATGACTGTGTGTGTGTGTCTGTGTGTGTGTGGGGGGGGGGGGGGGCGGGGAGAGACGTTTCGTAATGTTGTGTTCGTTGTGAGTGTAGGTACGTGATTTTCGTTACTGTCTGTCTAGGCGAGCTTCAGTTATTCCTCGATATTTCCGTGTGGTAAGTTCACTTTTCCATTTGCTTCTTTCACTGTATTTCACTATTTTGACATATTTCACTCGTTCCACCAGTATGTGTATTTTCGTGTTGTGAAGTACGTAATAGAAATTTCTCAGCTGTCGATCTTCTTTCGTTTCCCAGCACTAGTATCAGTACGACATTTTCGAATGTGTACTTGCTACATTAAAGGCGAAACCCCCGACACAACCAAAATTTGAATCCCGTCCTTGACTTCGCTTTTACACTGTCACTATACATGTCAATTGGCGAGCAAGATGCAAATGTTGCGTATAGCTATATAGCTCAAGTAACGAATTGGATACTATTAGTGTTCAAGGCAACAAAAGAAAACTGCACCTCATACTGAAGTACGGGATACAAATTGTACATGTGTCGTCTTCTTGACTCCGTGTAGTTCAATTGAGGTATAGGTTGCAAATCTATCGTACGTCTATTTCCACCATTTCGTTACCAGTATACATACATATATTGATGTCAACGGAAGGCTGGTATACATATATTACATACGTAGGTCCTTCTGTCATCAGCAATACTGATATGTACGTAAGAAAAGACTCTTAGTAAGAGAGAAGACGAAATAAGCAACAAATCTACAATTTGTATCCCGTGTTCCATTTAGGGTTTACTGAAGCGAAGCATACATCGTTCAAGTGAAGAACAGGACAGTAATGCTAGTGAAAACGAAGAAATCGACTTACGATAAACTCGTATTCCGTACTGTACTTAAGCAACACACTTCGAATTAGCTTTTAATTAGTATCCGGTGTTTCATTTACGGTTTAGAGAAGCAGGGGGTACATAGTTCAAGTGAACAACAGGACAGCAATGCTAGTTGAAACTAAGAAATCGACGCACGCTGAACTTGTATTCCGTACTGCACTTAAGCAATACAGTTCGAAAGAGTTTCGAGATACAACTGACATACATGTAATGTGATGTATTCTTCGCTAGTAATATATTTCATTCATTTCTTTCCATTGTATTTTTCGGAGAAATACTAAGATACAAACACGAGATATCGTTAACGTGAAAATACTACTGGCCCTTATATATGTGAAGTACAGTTTTTCTCTCTCGCATTCCTTCGTTTCTGAACATTCTTCTGAGCTCTCTGGCCAATTCTGACCAATTCTGACGTCATTGGTCAAAGCCGACGGGTTGTATTCCCTGCTAAACTAGACCCATAATTTGTTATTAACCGATTATTTATTAATTACAGGCCATAAGCCTGAAAAAATCTCTGACGTTGGTGTCCTGCACACAGAGAGGAATGGCTTCAGACTTAACATTCTTGAAGAGACTGAAATTTTCCAGCACCTCTAATTTAATGAGAATTTTATTTTTTATGAACAGTTCCATTTACGTAATAAATTTTTTGATGCCATAAAACCGTTACTTAGCAATGCCTAAAGTTGAGTCCTCTTTTTCGTCAGAGTATACCCTAAATATCGTTTTCCTCTGTCTCTCTCTTTCATTTATTACATTGCAATCGTTTCACACAAAAATGTCCTAACGTTCGCTGTTACTTCGGCCTATATAATTTTCTTTTTTCGTAGTGCTGGCTTCTGACAAGTGAGATGGAATTTATATACGGTTTAAAATATTTGTTGTAAATTAAGTAGCTTACATCTTCGGTTGTTCCTAGCTGGAGCGCCATGTTTCATGTGCACGTTGTGGTAACTTCAGCATGCTGCTCTTGCAGCCTTCAGCCAGCTTAACTTGCCATGTAATTATAGTTTTACTGGAAGTTACAAGCTTTATGTCAGTTTCAGTGGCTTCGATTTTATATGATTTCAATATCAAATTCTTAATGATGTATTTTATGTGAAGAGAGCATTATTGCTCTTAAATTTGTTCGTCGGCTACTACATGTGAGTACACTCTTCTTATCAAACTGCTCTGCATAAAAAAATATGTCTGTTCCTTAGTTTTTCTATGTGTTAATCTCATTTGAAATATCCGTAGATAATTGTCGCTTTTCTGATGAAGACATCCATAATCGGTGCAAAATCTGATGAAATTAAAATTTTGTTCCAACCAGTTGTCAGTATTATACTTGTCACATCTATATACATTTTTAATAAGAGCTAATTACAGTGGTGACTCTAATCGCATGCTTTCTGCCTACGCTCACATGCTGGAGGAAACCACTCTCAATTGACTTTTCATTGCAGCAGGCATGTCTCTCAGTGAAACTGCAAGTAGTAAGACACATGCCAGCAACTTCGTAAGTTCCTTTCATTGATTCTTGTCGTCCGTCGTCGGACTAGATTTTCACATTAACTGAATTAGGCAAGGAGTTAGGAGGGCGGACTTGGATTATCTTATCAAACAAGTTAACCTAAATAATGCAAAGGCGCACTGCTTTCTGAGAGCTTGGTTATATCCGCAAGCATTGAGCAGGTGAAAGTTGCCAATTAACAGTCTAGAAAATTAAAATGGTATGAGAGGGATGTGACACATTATTCTCAATGTCTCAGAATGTAATTCATCAGTCTAATCACCATCACCATCACCATCATCATATCATCATCATCATTCTTATTATTGTTATTATTATCACCATCATCATCATCATCGTTAACATCATCATCTCTATTATCATCGTCTTCATCATCATCATCCATTTGACATCTGCTGGATACATGCCTTGTAGCAAGATAGATTCTTATACAATCTTTTTTTCATTACTGACATGTAGCTTACACCATACAGTAAGCCTATTCTTACGTAAAGTCAAGTATTGATAGATCTTTACTGCTGGAATAGTTGTCTATATGTACACAAACACACACACACACACACACAGACACACACACACACAGACAGACAGACACACACACACGCACACACACACACATAGGGGCGCTCATACACACATACACGTTGAACAGGATGGACGAATTAATACTGGCGGGAAAACATTCCCCACACTTTGAGAAGGGCTTCCTATCTTATATCCGTTGCCAAATTTAGTGTTCATGACGGGCTAAATTTTGCAGTTCAGAGTAATGGAAGTGCACTCAAATTCAAGAACATATATCAAGAGAGTCATTCGTCACATGCGGAATAGCACATGGTAGCGGTCATGGATCTCAACGTTTGCATCGGGTGAGATATCTAGAACGACGGTGCTCTGTCAGGAATACAATCAGTTACTTCTGATTCTAAATATTTAAAAGAAAACATTATTTGCGGTAGGAGACTCATTTCCTGTTTTAAATTTAAGCATAGATCGCTGTGTTTCCAATAATGCAATAACAAAGCCTGGAAATGAAGGGTTTACGTACCCGTGTCCATGAAACACAATATTCCATATAACATAATATTTTCCACTCTGTGTGGAGAGGAAAAAAAACACTTTTGTTATACCCCATCTAGAAGCAATACAAATACCTACAGAAAAACCAAAATAGTATAGCCGTTGTACATCAGAATATTAGAGAACCCTTTTGCACAGTTTGTTTGCAGTGATACTTTGGTTTTAGATGAAGGACCTGCGAAAACAATGAACTTGTATATCGCGTTGAAAGTCTGACATCGTGTGTTGCTAATAAAGCCGTCATGCAAGTGGTAACTTACACAACTACATCCTTCAAATGTTTATTTTCAGTTCGCACATCGGAAGGACGATAGTGTTAACTTCATGCTAAAATGCCTTAATTGGAGAGATCACGAGCTGTTTCTGTCACTTGCGTATCGAAAACTTAGTGCAGTGCAGTGGCGCGACACATTTTTTGGGTCCATATCCATCTGGTAACTTAAATGTTCCGTGCACGTAACTATTACTAGGTCTGTTGGTAACTTATACAACCACTTTTACGTGTCACACAAAATGACATACACTACATAAATTTATCTCTTCCAAAATATTCGTGGAAAAATATGAAAGCTTAAAACAAAAAAGGTAAATTTATTGGCGCACTCTCTCATGAGTAATAATTCAATGAACGCATGTACTTGTTTACAATACCGATTCACCTAAGGCTCAGTGATATGAAAGCAAAAGAAACAGTGCAATTACGACGAAACAGAGAAACAGATTCATTCGTGCGTTCGCGTCAGCATAAAGCGACCATCGTTCACAAGCTCGCTATTAAACAAACACTGAACACACAGAACGGTAATCAGGAGAAAAACGCTATTTGGGTATAAGATATCTTTATATCCAACCTGAAACTGCCAGCTACAATGCACCATGATTCTGGTTAATATTTTGAGTCATCAAATGCACGAACACGTTTTAATGTCTTACTGCAAAGGCAAGCTCTGAAGTTATGAGTGCAATATTGACACATGTTTTCTACGGTTATTCATTACAAAGTAACAGACTCCAAGCAGCGACAAAGTAATTCACACAGGAGCGATATAATCATTGTATTCTGAGCATGTATAAAACACTGAGTGGTGAATTTCCAAACAGAGCAGACTCTTAACTGAACTGCAGCAGTAAACCGACATACCATCGTGACTGTTGCGTCACAGGGCCCGTCACCGACTCTTTCGGTTTCATCAGTTACAGAATTCTCACTCGCTTAATTATCTACGGTGTTCTACAATAGTGGTATGAGATTATTCGTTCCAGTATTCTTCATTAATGAATACCCACCACTCAGTATACATGTCCAGTGACATTCAAAGCTAGAGTGGACCCTCTCCCTGCCCTGGCGTGCATGCCTCACCTGCAACGAACAGTAATTTAAAAGTACGACAATGCCTAATTGACCAATGGCCAAAATGCGTGATGTTAACACAGAAATTTTACACAAAGTCTTACATATTAGTCCCATATTTCCACAGTAATCCAGTTGTATTTATCAAACAAAATTTGAACATGATAGTCTGAAACAGAGTAAATTTAAACGAATGGCATAGTTACACTTGTAATTGTGACGTATGTGTTCTGCCTCCACTTTTTTTTAAATCACAAAAATGTGCACCGTCACCTGCTTAGCATCTTAGACAATGCTGCCGATCGGGTGGCCGATCGGTTCTAGGCGCTACAGTTTGGAACCGCGCGACCGCTAAGGTCGCAGATTCGAATCCTGCCTCGATCATGGATGTGTGTGATGTCCCTTAGGTGAGTTAGGTTTAAGTAGTTCTAAGTTCTAGGGGAGTGATGACCTCAGACGTTAAGTCCCATAGTGCTCAGAGCTTTTTGAGCCATTTTAGACAATACTAATGGCGTTCTATTGGCTGCTGAAGAGAAGAACGACCTTCAACAACAATTCCAATCCTGAAAGAACTGCCTTGAACAGCCCGGAATACCGGTCAACATGCCAGTACCTGTCAATAGAAGAAAGTAACACGGACACCATCATGATCGATGGTATACATCTACAAAAAACCAAAATTCTTCAAATATCTTCGGCAAAAGGTTGCTGCTGGCGGCTCACTCGTCCCTGAAGCTACAAACAGGATTTGTACTGCTTGACGTAATACGTGGAAGACGACTGGTGTGCTTTATGAAGATAAAATCTCAGAACGGCTCAAGTCGAAAGTATACCGCTCCGGATCCACTCTCAGATGCCTAGTACACTGCAGAACGTTGGTCTGTAACAAAAGAAGTAAAACAGCGACTTGCTGTAATGACTCAATGGACAACTGGCCAGGAACTTCACGATCATGAGACGTTGTTGTTGTTGTTCTTCTTCTTCTCTTCAGGTACCAGAAGAAATTGCTTGTTACGGCACACGTCGTCGCCGGGTCTGCCTTGGCACTTATAATTTCTAGCCTTTAATGGAGTCTGTCCCTCTCCATCCCTTCTAGCTGCTCTTTCCATTTTATCCTATAGCATAGAATTTTATCATTTAGATTAAATTGCTTTAGTTCTTCTCTAATATCTTGATTCCTTAGTCAATCTCCTATTGCGCAACCTTTGACTATTCTGAGAAGATTCATTTCTTGCATCTGAATACGGCTTTTCGCTAATCATCCTTTTCATGTTTCTACAGAGCGGTGTAGGGACTGCAGTGGTTTTGTAAAATTTAATTTACATACTTTCCCTAGTTTAGTTTTTAAGGTTTCTGTTAATTGTTCCGCTTCCCTGCTAAATGTACTAAGCTTCATTTCTATATCTTTCCTGTAGCCATATGTGTATGTCCATTCACGTGCTAAGTAACTGCTTACTTACTGCACTATCTTTTGGTCCACCACTGATTTGGTTCTGCTGTTTTCTTTATCCACAAATTTTATTTTCTTAGTTTTCCTGTTCAGAATTCCACGTAAAATGTCGTAGTTTTTCAGTGAGTAAATTCCTTTCTGAAGATCCTCTTCTTTATCTGCTAAGATCACTGCAGGGTAAGCATATAGTAAGTTAGGTCTATATAAAAGAGCTCTCCTGTCTAGGTGTATATCTTTCTGAAATTCTGTTATCCTTATATGCAATATTTCATGTATGGAAATGTTTTAACACAAGTTGGGGTGATACAGGTGCCTTGTCATACTTTGTTAGCTGGCATCTCATTAGTCATTTCTCCCTTGAGATTTTGGGTGATTATAGGCTCTGCGTTTTTGCATTGACGGTTGTGAAATAAAAATTGCAACTATCGTAGAGCGTCCTTTCACAAAACCCATTTATTCCTCATGCAGTATCACTTCCGTTACGGTTGTAAGTCTTGTGTATAAATCTTAGGAAATATCTAGTATGCCGAGTCTAGTAGACTTCTTCCTGTCTAGTTACTGCATAGGCTGTGGTCTTCTTTTTTAAAAAATTTATCTCGCTCCAGCAATCTTCCGGTCTGTGGATTACTTTTTCTCTTCCAATATTCGTTCTGTGGATTACTTTTTCTCTTCCAATATTCGTTTAACAGATGTAGCAGCAATAGATGTAGAATCACTTCTCCATATTTTATCAGTTCAGCATTAATACCATCGCTTTTTGTTCTTAAGTGATGTTAAGGCAGATTTTGTTTCGTCGGACCGTATTTCATTTAATTCCTTGAAGTCTGTTATTCGACCTCAGTTTGTTGTACTGTATGATCATACCATAAGCGTTTGTAATAATTTACTCATTGTTCTTCAGTACTGTTTATTTGTATCTTACATTTTTCTATCGTTTTTAAAGTTGTTGAAACCTTATCTGTCGTTTTCTGCGTCCCGTGACATCATTCCCGATATTAGAAATAAAACTGCCCCAGCGTTCAGGCTGTTTTTGGCTTAATATACATTTAGCCGTATTGTTCTCTCCTTATAACATCGTATCTTTTCAGCTTAAGTATTTCATACACGCACTCTGCTTTTCTTTAACAGCTTTTCTTATATCCTCATTCTAATCTTTCATTTTTGTTTTCTTTTGTTTACCGAGAGCTTTTCCAGCTACTCGATGTACAACATTCTTCTTCTATATTGGTTTTGGTTTGCAAGTTTACTATCTCTTTGTTAAATCTTCTTTGGTAAAGATGGTTTATGCTGCCCTCTTGAAGCAAGCATAGTTTATGAACGCTTCCATGTTGTCGGTTACTTATTTGTTTTGTCTTCCTCCTACATTTCGCAAAAAGACCTATTTTGTGATTAGTAGAAAATGATCTGATCCTATATGTTGTGCTCTGTAAACTGTCATATCCTTACGTAACACGCTAACTTATTATTTACTAAACAATAGTCAGTTATTGATCTAGGACCTCTGCTGTCCCAAGAAGGCTTCTGTATAACTTTTTTTTAAAGGTTTGTTATTTTTAGATTATTGTACGTGGCAAATTCTAGTATTTCTCAATTTTTTTACATACATCGTATTCTGACACTGAAATCACCCATCATAATAATCCGATGGTGCGAAGCCACTTCATTGGAACTTGGAATGCAGTTTGATTATTTAAGTGATGAGTTTCGCTTCTGCTTGTAGGAGGGTGATCAACGACAATATTTCCGCAGGTCTGAAGCAGTGGTGAATTTCATGACCCATATTTCTCTCATTCCTCGAAATGTGTCGTGGGAAGCTATTGGAAATGGCAACAGGAAAGATTTAGTATTTGCTTTTATGCCATGATGAACATAGAACTGTGCTCTTGGCCTGAAGAGAGAATATTTACAGCTCATATTGAAGTTGGCGGCGGACATCAGTTTCGATATCCGTGAAGAAATGGAAATCTCCAAATGCTTCGCTCGCGAAGACTGTGTCGTCTGCACAAGCTTTTCTGATTTTCTTTAATCGAATCTTAATGCTTTTTCGCAAATTGCTGCACCTTCTAAATTTCTCGGGCTAATTAACTTCAAAGAAGCATGATCTTTCCGAACTTACTTCTAACCGAAAAGCGATTGTGGTAGCTGGAATAGGAGGTCTCTGTGAATCCTGCCTTCTTAATTTTCCATGCATATCTTTTACAAGCCAAATACCAATTTTCATAGATTTAGCTTCAAAATCTTTTTAATATAACGTATAACTAAATATTTCCATAACATTTTCATACCCTAATTCAACACGATTGGTGTTGAATTTCGAATAAACACTTATATAAGTCCTTTTTTTTTTTAAATTTCATTAACAGAGAAGCCAAAAACAAACTTTCAGAGATTTAGGTTTACACATTTTTTTTTTTTTTTTGTAGAGAAATATTTTCACTAAACTTTTCATCCTCTATTCCCCCCCTCTCTCTTGGGGTAAGTTTCTAAACCCACTGACACACGTATTACATTTTTTAAAATTTCTAACAGAGAAGATAAATACCAGTTTTCACAGACGTAGCTTGAAAAATACGTTGGTTGTATTTTCATAACGATTTATTTTCAAAATAAATTTTCGTTCACTATTTTAACCAGTTATTGGCTGTCTTTCCTAAAAAGCTGAAGCATGTATTTGTATCTTTGACCGAGAAACTAAATACCAATTTTCGTAGAGTCTAGGTTCAAATTTGCTTTAACAGCGACATACTTTAAAAAGAAATGTTTCCTATCGGACTTCATCCTGTCACGGGTGGAACTGCGAGCAAGCAATTGCTGACGATGCTTACTGCATAAGAGCAGCGCCCTTTTCCAATTTCAAATATCTGTCCTAAGCGGTTGAGGCTGGGCAACGATCAGTCAGTGAAACTGTCAGGCCCTATTTCCTCCCGTTAGGGGCTGAATTTCCAAAAACTCTGAAACCCACTATTTTTTATTTGCAACCAAGGAGGCAAATTCAAATTGCAACAGAATTATTTTTAAAAATACAGTCATACTGAATTATTTTCACAAAACATTTCTTCAGCTATTTCATCGCCTTAGGAGTTGAATTTCAGAAAACATTGAGGCAAGTATTTTTTTATTTGTAACCGAGAAGTCAAATACTAGTTTAGGTTGGTAGGTTGATTCAGGAAGGGGATCAAATAGCGAGGTCATCAGTCGCATCGGATTAGGGAAGGATGGGGAAGAAAGTCGGTCGTGCCAGCATGTGTTTGGAGCGATTTACGGAAATCACGGAAAACTTAAATCAGATGGATGGATGCGGGATTGAACTAATGTCTTTCCGAATGTGAGCCCAGTGTGATAACAACAGCGCTACCTCGCTAGGTAAATAACAGTTCTCATAGCTGTAACTTTACAATGATGCCGTAGTTCTTTAATAATGATTTATTCTAAAAAAAGGCTTTACCGACTCTTTCCCGCGATAGGTGCTCAATCCAAACAATGCTTAAAAACTTATTCCGTTAGTTCTGAACTGGAGGTCAAATATCAGATCTCGCAGTTGTAGCTACAAACTGCCTTAATAACGACATATTTCCAAAATACCTTTCATTGCATGTTTGACCCCCCTAGGGGTGTAATTTCGAGGAACCAGTTCTTGAACCGTGTCTGCAGTATAAAACACCCTCTGCAAATAACAATTTTATTTCCTTTGCTGCTTGGTTTGGGCGATGATAAATCTATCAGTCAATTATGACGTTTTCTTTTATACAGGCTACATTACAATTTGTGTAGCCGCGCGGGATTAGCCAAGCGGTCATAAGGCGCTGCCCTCATGGACTGTGCGGCTGGTCAAGGCGGAGGTTCGAGTCCTCTCTCGGGCATGGTTGTGTGCGTTTGTCCTCAGGATAATTTAGGTTAAGTAGTGCGTAAGCTTAGGGACTGATGACTTTAGCCGCTAAATCCCATAAGATTCCACACGCATTTGAACATTTTTTGAACAATTTTGTGTTGCGCAAATCTAGAGGCTGTAGAGAGAAATTAGTAGATCGAGTTTTACATACGAGTCCATATCCGGTTACGTCATCCAACGATACTACAGAGCGTCAAAGCTATAGACGCTGGCACCTGTAAATGTATGCAGCCTACATACAGCTTGATTCCGTGGTGATGAGGACATCGAAAGGGGGCCAAAAATGGCAGCTCTTTTTGTATTATCACGTAATAGGGGAGAGAGTGTGGCAGATATCATACGCGAATTGGGATGGAAGTCATTACAGCAAAGACGTTTTTCGTCGCGGCGAGATCTTATTACGACATTTCAGTCACCAACTTTCTCTTCCGAATGAGAAAATATTTTGTTCTGCATAACCTACATAGGTAGGAATGATCATCAAAATAAAATAAGAGAAATCAGAGCTCGAACAGAAAGGTTTAGGTGTTCGTTTTTCCCGCACGCTGTTAGGGAGCAGAATAGTAGAGAGATACACTCCTGGAAATGGAAAAAAGAACACATTGACACCGGTGTGTCAGACCCACCATACTTGCTCCGAACACTGCGAGAGGGCTGTACAAGCAATGATCACACGCACGGCACAGCGGACACACCAAGAACCGCGGTGTTGGCCGTCGAATGGCGCTAGTTACGCAGCATTTGTGCACCGCCGCCGTCAGTGTCAGCCAGTTTGCCGTGGCATACGGAGCTCCATCGCAGTCTTTAACACTGGTAGCATGCCGCGACAGCGTGGACGTGAACCGTATGTGCAGTTGACAGACTTTGAGCGAGGGCGTATAGTGGGTATGCGGGGGACCGGGTGGACGTACCGTCGAATTGCTCAACACGTGGGGCGTGAGGTCTCCACAGTACATCGATGTTGTCGCCAGTGGTCGGCGGAAGGTGCACGTGCCCGTCGACCTGGGACCGGACCGCAGCGACGCACGGATGCACGCCAAGACCGTAGGATCCTACGCAGTGCCGTAAGGGACCGCACCGCCACTTCCCAGCAAATTAGGGACACTGTTGCTCCTGGGGTATCGGCGAGAACCATTCTCAGCCGTCTCCATGAAGCTGGGCTACGGTCCCGCACACCGTTAGGCCGTCTTCCGCTCACGCCCCAACATCGTGCAGCCCTCCTCCAGTGGTGTCGCGACAGGCGTGAATGGAGGGACGCATGGAGACGTGTAGTCTTCAGCGATGAGACTCGCATCTGCCTTGGTGGCAATGATGGTCGTATGCGTGTTTGGCGCCGTGCAGGTGAGCGCCACAATCAGGTTTGCATACGACCGAGGCACACAGGGCCAACACCCGGCATCATGGTGTGGGGAGCGATCTCCTACACTGGCCGTACACCTCTGGTGATCGTCGAGGGGACACTGGATAGTGCACGGTACATCCAAACCGTCATCGAACCCATCGTTCTACCATTCCTAGACCGGCAAGGGAACTTGCTGTTCCAACAGGACAATGCACATCCGCATGTATCCCGTGCCACCCAAAGTGCTCTAGAAGGTGTAAGTCAACTACCTTGGCCAGCAAGATCTCCGGATCTGTCCCCCATTGAGCATGTTTGGGTCTGCACGTCCAGCACGAACGCTGGTCCAACTGAGGCGCCAGGTGGAAATGGCATGGCAAGCCGTTCCACAGGACTACATCCAACATCTCTACGATCGTCTTCATGGGATAATAGCAGCCTGGATTGCTGCGAAAGTTGGATATACACTGTACTAGTGCCGACATTATGCATGCTGTGTTCCCTGTGTCTATGTGCCTGTGGTTCTGTCAGTGTGATCATGTGATGTATCTGACCCCAGGAATGTGTCAATAAAGTTTCCCCTTCCTGGGACAATGAATTCACGGTGTTCTTATTTCAATTTCCAGGAGTGTAGTATGATTGTGGTTCGATGAACCCTCTGCCAAGTACTTAGATGTGAATTGCAGAGTAATCATGTAGATGTAGATGTAGATGTTATAAATGGTGATGGAGACGAATGCATGTGTAAATCTGAAGTAAGGGTCGAAAGGTACACGTGAAAATAATTCTGATATCTCTGAAAGTGGAATACATATGGCTAAAGGTGTAGGGTATGCAGTTTTCAGAAGTGGTTTTATGGACGAAGACAAGGAAAAAACGTCCATCAAACATAGGCTCTAAAATGCATACATGATGAGTTATAATCACTTGTTTATCTTCACTGATTTTGAACACGTTTCTTTTATTGAACAATTGCCCATAGCACTTTATGTATGCACTTTTAGAGCCGAAGCTAACTAGGATATTTATTTCTTTTTTTGATCCATACTATCTTTTCTGAAAGTTCCTTACACTACAAAATTAGCAAAAACAGTACCAGTACGTGTATTCCACTGTCAGAGATATCAGAACGGTTTTCGCTTATGACTTTCGACTCATTCATCTCCAGTGCAGGGACCTGTATATTAGTTTGATACATTTGTCCGTCTCCATCATCCTGAAAAGACTGTAACATAATCACAGGACCACCCTATCTGCACATTTCTTTATAGGCGTAGGAGCCTATACCTTTGACGCTCTGTGGTGTCATTGGATAACATTTCCGGATATGGGGCTGGCCGGAGTGGGCGAGCGGTTCTACGCGCTATAGTCTGGAACCGCGCGACCGCTACGGTAGCAGGTTCGAATCCTGCCTCTGGCATGGATGTGTGTGCAGTCCTTACGTTAGTTAATTAAAGTAGTTCTAATTTCTAGGGGACTGATGACGTCAGAGTTTAAGTGCCATAGTGCTCAGGGCCATTTGGACCACTTGAATCGGATATGGGTTCCAATGTAAAACTTGATGTATTAAGTCCAATCTACAACCTCTACAGGAAGGTGACATGAATTGTAAGACACTCTATATACAGAGATGGGACTGGTGCTTCACGGTGTACCGCTTTCCCTTTCCAACACTGCATCACATTTATTCCGCTGTTCTTAAGTATTCGAAGAAATGCAGACAAGGGTGGTCCGACACGGCGAGAAAACTTCGGTGTAATCGGCGTGTAGTAACAGCGGGCACGACACGCCGTAAGGTTTTTCCAGCGTAGTGTTTTTCTTCCAGCGAAGGCGTTCCTTGTAATGGTGGAGGGTGAATGTCCCTCCTGGCCGGGTGTCGGAGAGCGGCTTTCATTAGTACAAGGCCGGCAGGGAGGTTCGCGAGCGTTGACGCCGGCGCGTCGCGTAATGAATGCTAAACAGAGCGTAAAGCAGATAAGGCCGCGGCGCAGTCTTTAAATATTCATTTCTTCTGTGCGAATGTCGGTAGCGTGTAGGAGAGGGCACGCCGCGCCAAGTAGGGCGTGGCGCGAAGTGGGTGAGCGGGGTCGTGGTTAGGGGAGGGGGGGGGGGGAGGGAGGGTGCACCGAAAGTGTTGCCGTGGGGTGCGCGCCACGCCGGAAACTTGGCCAAGCTGCTTACGACAAGTTCCACGGCCTCCGCGATCAGACGGCCTCTTGTAAGACCGCCCAGCACTAGCGTAAATACGAGCCAAGGCTAGTAACAACAAACTGCAAGTCAGGTTTCCAAGTAAAGCTGTGGAGTACTGTACTCGTAGTTGTTCATCAGCCCGAAGGCTGGAATATAGTAGTTGTCGTCTTACAATTAACCACCACCAACTTGGACCTCATTCTTTTTAAGAAGAAAAAACATACACTTGCAAGATATCAGTCCCAGCAATTTATAATTTGATCTCTGTTCCCCTTATGGACTTGCTCTACCACGTCACGTGCCCACAACGCCACCCGACAGCGTCTCGTCTTCAAGTGGGAAGTGGTTCAAATGGCTCTGAGCACTATGGGACTTAACATCTGAGGTCATCAGTCCCCTAGAAATTAGAACTACTTAAACCTAATTAACCTAAGGACATCGCACACATCCATGCCCGAGGCAGGATTCGAACCTGTGACCGTAGCGGTCGTGCTGTTCCAGAGTGAATCACCTAGAACCGCTCGGCCACAGCGGCTGTCGCAGTGGGAAGTGGACATAATATTTTGTATCAACAGTGTTCGTTACATAAATGTTCATGAAGTTGGTATCATTGAGATAGGTTTGTACTTCTGCATATAGTCCTTTTCAACCGGAACAATTCGAGACTATTTTTGGTCACACGCTGCGCTCCAGTGTTTGGGCCACCTTCGAAAAAATTGCTAGATAATTTACCAGCTACTCGGGTACCTTAAAACAGCAACCAAATTTCTGGAAGTTGGTAACACCCAAACGTTGTTCCAATGCCAACTGAATGAGACCTATGACGTTCCACTGATGTCTCTCAGCCGTGCGGGCTCGGCGTTCTATGGATTTCGCCCCTCGTTGGCGATCTTTGTATAATTTTAGAGGTACACTGTTGGTGCCATCGTCGGGACAAAAGCCGTGAAGCAAGGGGTTTTTAGGCAGTGAGTGTCTCATGTGTGGACCAGAGTTTGTCGGTAGGTGAGACAGGTTTGGAGTTCTAGATACCACAAAGAAGAACGAATCGGCTCCTTTGAAGACGCCGAGGATGGTTTTGAGTGTCTGTTGTCGCCTGAATTGCGAAACGGTTTCTGTAAGTGGCCATGATATTTTGGAAAAGACACCAGAAACTTGGAGGTTATTCAGGTCGTTCGACGCTCGTGAAGGCGGCCATCCTGTCCAACTTAAGTAAATTCCGTGTATGTCGTTACCTCTCGTTCTTCGCTTTCTCTCCATCTCCTACTGGGGTTTATGCATGTCCTTTAAAAGTCATTTTCCTACACTCCGTTCAGTCAATTACTGTAATTATTTTTAATACTCCTTTTACTTTAATAAAGGCAAGTTTCGTATTAAAGATGATGAACGCTGAAGCAGTTATGTAGGGACCGCCGTCCTTCCGTTAAGGTAAACCGATCCCAAATCCTCTCACCCAAATTCATAGTTACCAACTTTATAAGGAAAGACCCAGAGATGGGGACTCGCAATCTTTTCTCGTCTTGAAACAGCGTTTTCCGTTACTACCTCACTCGTGTTAACTGTAAACTTTGTTTAATTACGTACTGTTTTCCAGTCCTCACTATGGAAGCCTGGCCACGCCCAGAAAGACCACCTTTTGTTCGAATTAAGAATTAGGTAGCAATCGGGTGAGGGTGCAGCGCCTGAATTGGCTGCTAGTTTTCGCAGCAGCGTGGGGAGAGCCTTGCACCTATTGGTTAGATAGCGCTGTGCTCAGTGACGGTTCGGCGATTCTGGCAGGAGTATGGGAAAATGCAAACTTCTTACGGGACAGTCAGCTTGCGCGATCAAGAGGATTCGAGAGCTGGCCACGCACTGGACGAATCGTCTTGGTGATTTAAAACCGGCATCCCTGAAACCCGACGAAAGTGCTTCCATTGATAGCTTAATGAGTCAGTTTAGGTAATTGCTTGCCCTGCGAAAGACGCTAGTGTTCTGGTCTCTTGCAGGCTTAAGGACTGGAAGGACGATAGAGGACGGTAGCCACCCTGTCTTAAGTGACTTCTATGTATATTCTTATCTCTCGTCATCCCCCCCCCCCCCCAAACGCGTGGGGTGGTTTGTATAACCACCACTCCTAATCAGTAACAGCTGCTTAAAGACATTTTTCTGAGGTCTGCTCAGTCGGTTATAATGCTGAATACCTTTAAAACCCGTTTGACTTTGATAGAGGCTAGTTATGTATAAAAAATGATGAACGATGGAACAGTAGTGTGGGGGCCACAGTCGTTACGGGTACTTCATCCCAAACCTTCCCACCCGAATTCCTACTGTAAAGTCGTTGTAGGATAAGGACTTTCACGTCATAATATTCGGTGTTTGTCTTCTCTGTTGCACGCAGTACAGGCCATTTAGCTTCCATCGACGCCACAGATGCCAGCGATAACTGATGGCAAGACAGAATCTGCTGCGCCACTAAATATAAGTTGTCTTTCTCATATCGGTGGTTGCAATTCAGGTTCACAATAAGAAGCGGTCAGAAAGTTTGTGGGGTGGGAAAGGAAGCTGGCGAGAGGCTACGATTTCTGTTGTCATTTGCAATATTGGTCCTTATTGATCCTGTGGTCTCTGGTTGTGATTGCTGTTTGAAGACAAGCAGTGTATCGGCAGCCACCGAACATTTCTTCTATTATCGACAAGAAACAATATCGACTCAGGGTGTGCTTTAATACTGAAAACTGACATTGGGAGGAATACACGATTAGAAAGTCCTTCCAATATACATCAGTCCACAAATGTACCGTTTGCAAGACAATTAACTTTAGACTGAAATATTGTCTTAACCAGTTTCTATACATTTGAGATCTAATCTTTCCGGTTAAGTCCCTTAAGTTCCTCTCATGTTTGCGTTTGGCTCATCGTTGGGGAATGTTGTTTGTATGTGAGGAAACAACGGCGCATTTTGTTGCTGATGTAAGGATTCATTTAATGTTCCAATGCTTACCACAATGGGCATTTACCTTTCCATCTTTTGTCACCTAACTTCAATCATTTCGATTTTTCTGCCTAAGGTCCTCTCGAAAGATAAATTTGCAGCAGTATCACTGCACTGATAAAATAATGAGAATATCGAATTCTACAGTCTTGTCAAATATAACAAGAAGATTGTGGGGTCTTAGAAAGATTTCGTACCTCACTGCAGAAGTGGTGACTTAAGAGAAATGCTTACGTTCAACACACATTTATGCTAAATTGGCACTAAATTCAACATATTTCGTAATGAATTTGTACGCATTTTTCAAATTAGTTTCCAAGAAAGTAAATTAAATGTAATAATCGGATACCATTGAAGAAACATAGGGTAACAGCAAGAGTTGGAGTGTCTTGGCCCAAACAATTCAGAAGATGAAAACAAGTTCCCAAAAGAAAAACTGAAAATTACTCTCGCTCCCCTCCTTAATAGAAAGATTATGACTCTGTAAAATTTCACGTAGAATGGAAAATGTCTCTCAGAAGACATTAAAAGGTTCTGGCTCTTTAATATGTAATGCTGTTAGTCAGATAATGCATTATTAATTTAGGGTGTTTTCTGACATTAAATGGCCGTTTTCTGGCCTCTCTATAAGAAAGGTAATTCCACACATGTGAACAACTACAGCCCTATGTGGCTCGTTAAACTATTTTCTAAAATTTCAGGAAAGTTACTCTACTTCAGGATGTGTAATAATTGCGTAAATAGCCAATCACGGTTTATATTTCAAAAGGGCCAGCCTATTAAGTCCGCTGTTTATGTTAACGTCGGTCAATAAATATTTCTCCACCTTTTTTTTCAGAGTTAGAATTTCATTATAATATCTGTCAACATTTCTTTTACGTGTACTGCTATTACATCGTCTCCACAACGTTCTATGGACTTCCGGCAGCAGCAAACAAAATAAGAATTCATTGTTCGTGTAAGCTCTTGTTATGCGCTCGTAGCTAAGTTCACAATTTATGGATTAAACACTCATCTTCAAATTGTGTCCCACGTAGAGAATCCTTAAGCGGACGAAACGGAAGATATTCCGACAGCACCAAGTGTCGGCTATAGGGTGGATGAGCCAATACTGTCCAACTCAGTTTGGAGACATGTTTCCATCTCTATGAACTCATGCGTTCGCGTGCATTGTCGAGTTGGAGCAATATTTCTTTAGGATTATTTTTCAACATCAACATGCCACGAACGGTTTCTGGCTTTGTTCGGAGGCTTCACGTATGTCTTTGGCAACGCATCCATGAGAAAAACGCCACCACTATCCCAAATCACTGTCATCATCAGGTGATAAGTCGTCCTACATGAATAACGGCACCCGCGCGATCCACCATGTAGAGTGCAGTGGCTGTGACAGGACATCCTGAAAGAAGTCGTCTACAGAGCTCACTTTTCTACACTTCGTGAGGCGTGTACTCCTATCAACCTCCTATCAACCATATCACTACCATACACAGCAAACAAACTTTTATTAATGATCTTCCGCATCCAATAATTCAATTACTGCAATTGTCTGTAACGAGAATGTAGTGTAGACACCAGTCTGATGGATCACTGCGTCTCTGCCATCGGTCGACATTGTTCGAAATTACGTTCGTATGTAGAAGAAGCAACAAATCTGATGCAGCTAGAAAGTGTTTCTCCTATATACGGGTTAAGAAAATCTGGCCCTATTCATTGAACAACCCTCGCAAATGTAGTGAGCACAAAAAGATGAAATGTCACTTTGGGATCTTTTGTGTCTTGCTGAATTCATTTAATTACATAAATCTTAATAAACAATCTGTTAGTTAAGTTTTTATTTGACGCGTAGTTGAGTACGTCCTTGCTTTAGTTCTCATTTATGAAAGAGAATGCAGGGAGCTATCCCAGGTTGTTCGAGTATTACAAAGAGAGACGCCACAATATTAGCGAGGAGAAATATTCGAATGGGTGTGCCACAGTGGTCGATCATTAGCCCATTTCTGGTCACTCTTTACGTCAATTATTTGACATTTTATTTGAAAGATTTGGCAGAATTAGTCCTGTCATCAGATGGTACAAACAGTAACTGAAAGAAGAAGAATCATAAGAGAAAATAGCAAATAATGTTCTGTCAAAGTTAATGACAAACGGGTAACTTCAAACATTGAAAATGCAAGTCATGCAGTACTGTACATCAAAAATATCCCATCTCATATTGTAATACGAACAGGATACAATAAACAGGGTAGAGATTTCTAATTTCTTATGTGTACATACATATTGATGGTAACTTAATCTGGATAAGTCATACGGTAGACCTGCTAAAATGTTTCTAATAATTGCAATCTTCGGGGATACAGAAGTCAGTAAGTTAATATATTTTGCATATTTATATTCACTGATGTCTTACGGGATTCTGTTCAAGGGTAACTCATAACTTTCGCAAAAAGTAATCATTGCACGAAAGAAAATAATGTATAAGTTTGACAAACGTGCATTTTGCAGATATATCTTTAAACTTCTGGAAATATTATCCACAGCCTTAAATAACTTTTACTCAATTACGAAACTGATCTAGAATCCATCTTCGTTTGAGAGCAAATGAGACATTCAAAATTCTAAAAGAAACATTGTCTGCATATTTAATATACCTAACTATAGCATAACATATCCTTTTTAAAGGGAACAGAGTCTGTTGTGATCAACAGACTAAGAGTAGGGTAAGCTAAGGTGTTTGTTGTATGATTCTAGTGCGAGTTGTTTGCCAGGTATCGTATTTTGAAAAGTTCCCACATCCACACTTGTACAGCGGAAATAAACGCTTCTAGTCTACTATGGAACGAGTTCTGAACACGCTCTAGCAGTTAAGTGGAACTAACGGAGCAGGCTGCATTAATACGTCGTTGCATATCATAGGGTGTAGTTGGCATGTCTTTAGCTTTCCCCGCAGTAAAAAGTCTACAGGTGTCAAAACCTCCCGGAAAGCCAATGTACAGGTCTTCTGCGTCCAGTCCAACAATCTGGAAACAATTCGTGAAGACATGATTGTGGTACTTAGTGCGCTACAGGCAGCATAGCCGTCATGTAGGTACCACAGGTTCGTCTCGGGCTGCAGTAGAACGTCTGCTAACATGCGAGGAAGATGTTCTGTTAGGAGGCTACGATAACTGTACACGTTCAGCGTGCCTTTATGAAAAACGGGCCTATGAGTTGATGGTTCACAACCCCACATGTCAGTACTCCATAGACGGTGACGTTCCACCTGAAAAAGCCAATATGGATTGTGAATAGACTAATAGTGCATGTTTTGCCGGCTTACCTGGCCGTAGTTGGTGAATGTGGCATCTTCACTAGACACAAGATGCATCTGGAGTATCCTGTTTTCATCCCCATTTACAGAAGTTATCGGGAATCTCGTAATCGTTTCCATGCAGCTCTTGATGAAGAGAGATGTGATAGGATGGGACATATTTCGATGGAAAATGCGTAATACACTTGCCTGACTCATGCCACTTCCTCGTGAGATTGCGAGGAAGCTAACCTGCGCATCGACTGCAACAGGAGCTAGATCATTGATTTACCCCCACTTCTGTTGTCACTTGTTTCCTTCTGATACGTGGTCTAAGTGTTAACAGTGTTTTCATGTAGCTCGTTGAAGAGGTTGATAAATAATTGCCGAGACTGCTGATGTCTGTTGGGACACCTTGCTGCACACATGGTACAAGAACGAACTGCATTCTCCCTACACTCTGCATACCCCATGAGCAATTCGGCTTTTTCTGCATTGGTAAATCCCATCGTCCAGTCACGACCTACTACTTCGACTGTCGCACACTGGCTAACAAGTAGCAGTGCACTCAGGGAACACTTACGCACTCTGTGAGCAAACATAACATCGTACCTAGGTACTCCGTAGGATGAATGGCACAAACAAGAGTCGACGTAAAAAATTTTGCGAAATGCGATATCTCATAAACGAATTGAACTAGAATCCTGCAACAGACTCCACTGATATTTTCATTTATCCTACTTTTTGTCTGTTAGTAGCAATGGTCATTGTTCCATTTAAAAAAGTGTGTATTAGCACAAAATATACACTTTCTAGCCAGTGTTACAATCCGCTTAATGGCTAACAGTTTGAGCCCCTACTACCAATCCATTCTACGAAAATCGCACACCAGTAGCACTTTCCATTTCTGAAGTATTTGCTCTGAAAGTTTTACGCGATGCACCCTGTATACATGGTGTTACAAAAAGGTACGACCAAACTTTCAGGAAACATTCCTCACACACAAAGAAAGAAAATGTGTTATGTGGAAATGTGTCCGGAAACGCTTACTTTCCATGTTAGAGCTCATTTTATTAATTCTCTTCAAATCACATTAATCGTGGAATGGAAACACACAGCAACAGAATGTACCAGCGTGACTTCAAACCCTTTGTTACAGGAAATGTTCAGAATGTCCTCCGTTAGCGAGGATACATGCATCCACCTTTCGTCGCATGGAATCCCTGATGCGCTGATGCAGCCCTGGAGAATGGCGTATTGTATCACAGCCGTCCACAATACGAGCACGGAGAGTCTCTACATTTGGTACTGGGGTTGCGCAGACGAGAGGTTTCAAATGCCCCCATAAATGAAAATCAAGATCGTTGAGGTTAGGAGAGCGTGGAGGCCATAGAATTGGTCCGCCTCTACCAATCCATCGGTCACGGAATCTGTTGTTGAGAAGCGTACGAACACTTCGACTGAAATGTGCAGGAGCTCTATCGTGCATGAACCCCATGTGGTGTCGTACTTGTAAAGGCACATGTTGTCGTAGCACAGGTAGAGTATCCCGTATGAAATCATAATAACGTGCTCCATTGAGCGTAGGCGGAAGAACGAAACAAAAATGAGCACTAACATGGAAATAAGCGTTTCCGGGCACATGTCCACATAACACCTTTTCTTTATTTGTGTGTGAGGAATGTTTCCTGAAAGTTTGGCTGTGCGTTTTTGTAACACCCTGTATAGCCCGTTGAAATGTTCCACGGCATAGCGTTTATGGCGAATATGGTCTATGGAGCAACTAACTAACTAACTAACTAACTAACTGGAACAGCAGTGCACAGTAAAGTTAGTGTCGAGTCGCGGTCCCACACGTAAATTAATGTTTTCTGGAACGGTTATGGATCTATTATCGTATGTTTTCCACCCGTCTAAGTTTTAACTGATAATTATGATACTCGTATATTCAGAGAATAAATCTCGTCAGCGGCGTTAGTGATTAATGAGAAGGACTGTACAAACCCACAGTATCACAACGATGAAATTCACTGAGTTACCACACATCTGCCTACTCAGCTATATTCGAAAATCACTTAATTAGTCGAACTGTATTCCACCAGAGAAATGTCGACACTATTTCATAATGGAGTATCATACTTGGAAGAACAGTCCACTGTTTTAGACAGTTAATAATCTCAGTCAATCAGGGCTCAGCGATTTCATTACCAGTGCGTGGGATCTAGCTTATTACAACTACACAAGGTAAATTTCATACATCGCGCTGATGTTGCTCTGCTTTAATCTGCTGTATATGTGAAAAACCTAAAACAACTTCATAAGGATTATTCATTTTTAATTTTTTCATTAATGAAGACCGAACACCAACCATATGGTTACAGAACAGACTACCTGATTTCGAGATGGTTATATTGTTACCTTTTAGAAGTTTTATTGTTATAGGAGCCATTTTTGGACGAAGCACTTTTCTTCGTATTTCTGCGGTACTTCAGAACTCCTTGTCTTCACAGTAAGTGAATCTACAACTTCTAGGTTCTCATTTCCTATATTAAATTTCCTCCTTAGTACCACTCATTAGTGTTTTATTGTTTCGCAAATGTTTTAATTTAGACCACTGTCACTGACATTCATTTTTTTAAAAAATTCACACTGTTATTACTTATTTCGTACTTAATTTAGGGTTACCTTTGGTGATACATAGATCTGATTAATGTTAGTGCAGCATTTCTTGTCCTCCGTTCCGAAAATTAAACTAAAGTGTTCCTTGTAAGCAACAATAGTAAGTACATACTTCAATCGTCTTAATGTTGTTTATTAATTTACTCGCATTTCCTACAAACAGGTTTTCTGAAATTAAAATATTCACAATAGTCCTTTGGTAAGTGTCAGTACTATTTTCATGTATCTACGTTCGCAGTCTTCATACTTCAGGTAACAAGCGAGTAGTTGTATAGTTACTAACCTTTGGAGCTCATTTATTCTTCAGCTAGACTGAAAAAACGGAAGCTTCAATTACTGATAGTCACGTTTCTTTCGTTATAAATTATAAAAATGAATAAGAGAGTCGCCTTTCGTTACGAGTTATAAAATGAGTAAGAGAGTCGTTTGCTGGGATGTTTAGAGTTAGTTTTCATCTCACCATAGATATAGACAAAAAATTATCAGTTCCTATTTATATCCATTTATATACTACCGAATGCTTCAGTGTAATAATAATAAAAAGATCAAATAACAAAGTTTTTTTGCAAATTATATCGAAAACATTCACACTGGTATAATATAAATTGTTTCTTCCGAAAATATACATGTAGGGTAACTGTTAAAAATAAATTAGCATTACAAAACACGCATTTATGCTCACAATTGAAAATTCGGGTAACAGGTGTATTATTTAGTTGTAACTCGTTGACTTTTTACAGCTGGAGGAAGGTATGCAGTATTTTGATATCCAAACGCTTCTGGGCGAAGATAATTTATTGCATTTCAGATTCAGTTTTCAACAGCTATATTTTCTGTCCACTACCTGTCCGTCATAGCATATTAAAAACTGTTAACTCTGTGATGAAGTCCACTAGCAAAGCAGAGAATTATCCTCTTCTGGGACGCAAAACAAGAAGCAGAATCTTTCATCTGCAAACGAAGAAGCAGAAGGGAATGAAACAACCAAGAGACTTAGTTTCTCTGAGCGTTGTTGGGAGCCTTTACGTGTTCTAAGAAAACTGCGCAATTATGATTACCGCAGAACTGTAGAAAAACAAAAATAAAGTATGAGTCTACGTTAAAGTACTAAGTTGCTCTCCGTAAATTAATGTTTCACTCTTTGCCATCTTAGGAAGTCACATGGACGACAAATCAAATGTGTTAACATATTATACTTGTAATTATTTTACTGTAATTATTGGTTAGTCATTGGTCATGGACTTGTTCGATACACCTCTTTAAAATTATGTGAAATAAATTAATGCTAATAATATTCAGTTACAAAAAGACGAGCTCTATGGGTTTAGTTACGCGTGCTGTATTCGACAATATAAAGTGAGAGACTAACCTCACTCGTCGATTCCTAAATTGACAATCAATATCAACAAGCAAGTGCATAGGATCCAGATAGACCTGATGTGACGATGAAATGTATAGGAGATGATTTTCAGGTTTTAACATGTACAAGAGCATAAGTTTTTTCTACTTAATAATGGACACACAGCCGAAACTGAAAGAGATGGCTGTACAACTTGAGCAGGTGCGCAAAACTATGGGCCTATGTCTCTGATATCGATCTGTTGTAGAATTTTTTTGCTCGTGTTTCATGTAATTTCTGGAACCTCAGAATCTACTCTGTAGGAATCAAGATGGATTCCGGAAACAGCGATTGTGTGAGACCCATCTTGCTTTATTTGTTCATGAGACTCAGAAAATATTAGATACAGGCTCCCAGGTACATCCCATTTTCGTTGACTTCCGGAAGGCGTTCGATACAGTTCTGGCGACAGTTCTGCACTGTAACCTGATAAACAAAGTAAGAGCCTACGGAATATCATGAAACGTCCCCTTTGAAAAATTATACAAGGCTCTGCTTAAACTGACACACAATATTTTTAGCGCAACGCAATCTGACTTTCAATAATCCCTACAAGAGAATGGCCCTGACTAACATTAACCTATACGTTTCACAAATCACTTACCTCACAAAAATCTTCGTTACTCGAACTACTGCAATACAGCGAGCACCACTACTGCCAGCTAAATAAAAGATTCAAACTACGGAAGTCACTAACTACTGATACGCACAGTTAGCGAATGAAAGATTTTAATAGAGAACAAACAATGTATATACCTTAATAGTCATAATATATATATCAGTTCATGACATCAATTCTTACAAATTTCAAAACTCCGCCATCTCTCTCCCCACGTCCACCACTGCTGGCGGCTCACCTCCAACTGCGCAACGATACGCGCTGTTAGCATCCAGCTGCCGCTGCCCAACACTACGATGGGAGACAACAATGCAAACTAGCCACAGACTTCACAAGGCACAGCCAGTAATTTTCATACAGAGCGCTACGTGGCGGCAGCGTTACCAATAAAAAAAACCTAAACAGCCTACTTACGTAGCCCCCATGCTCCCCACAAAAAAAATTTGCAAATTGTTTTGGGCAGTGGCGAATACAGATTTGAAAAATTTGTTCATAATTACAATAACAAAGAAATGAAATGCACACACTTATCGATACAATGTTGGTCAAAAGCTAAAATTTTCCCACAGTCCATAAAGACAGTCCTAATCATTCATCAAAGTAAAATTGCAGTGTTTTTCTCAAAGTCTAAGTAGTAAATGAAAATGCACATGGAAGTAGTGGATTTCCATACAGTCTTGAAGAAGTAGTGTTGTCCTTCCAACGGAAAGACAGTGCTGACTCTTGACATGCAGACAGGTAATGGGCCACAACAGAGCAAACCCACAGCAGAGTCAGTCGAAGTTTTGAAGAAGAGATTATGGTATCGGTGGGCCACCAGAGGTGCAGACCCACTGCAGTCCTTGTAGAAATAATGGTATTGGTGAGTCATGAAAGGTGTAGACCCACTGTAGTCCTTGTAGAGATGGCCAGCAGCCAACTGTTGCGACTGTCCAGGTGCAAAATCACCATCGAAGAGTCTTGTGGACAATATAGCAAGTCCATAAACCACCACTTGTCCACTTACAAAGAATTTGTTTGAAATGTCCTTAGAACCAGCACTGCTGTTATCCAGTCCCTTGCTGAATTATTAACACACGTGCAAACACTATCAGTCCCTACTTCTCACATATTGTCCATATACTATGACCAACAGAAGCGTGTGCAGTGAAATGTAACTTACAAGTTACTTAATTTGATGAACTGGTGTCAATTACAATTTTGTAACATGAGAATACGATAACAAAGGTACAAAATACATCATTAAAGAACATAACAATACAGATAACATTTGTAGTAATACAGGCTTTACAAAAGAATCGAAATAACAAATACATCAGTGTTACAAAAATTATGACATAAGTACATACATAAAAGATCAGAATAACTTTTGAAACATCAACTTCACACATGAGCATTAGATCAAAAGAGAATAAATAATGTGTAATCATCTTTACGAAGTAAATAACATGCTATTAATGCAAATTATGTTTGAGGATTTCAGTATTCCTCATCATAGTGAATGTAGCTTAGTATTAGAAGAGAAAAAATCGATGAAACAGTACACAGAGACAGTAGGAAATTAAATACACAAGGGTACACAAACACATAGTGGAATAACACAAAAGGAAAGGACAGGGTTTGTTTTCAGGGTAACATGTGGTACGGCAGTGCAACCCAAAACTTTATTCCATAGATCGTCCCTCTTATTTCGACATTTGCTCCAGCCAAAAAAAAAAAAAAAAAAATCCTGTCCAAGCATGCTTTCTGTATTATGTTCTCATCCTCTTTCAAAAATAGTTTTTCTCCACTGTACACTACTTTTTTGGCCAAACCATTTTCTTATAGCTTCTCAATGCTTTTCTTCCAAATTCATCATAGTTAGTTTCTTATATAGTCCACCCTCTCATAAGCTAACTTAAATCTACTGAGCTCAGATATATATACCAAGCGACGAGGCAATGCAGCAGCACAAAACAATTAATACAAACAGCAATAAAAAATGCAATTTTCAAAGCTAGCAGCAGTAAATGTAGTAACTTATATCTAAACATGACAAACCCACAAACAGAAAAAATAGTACACTTAAGACAACAATGCAGATAAGGGAAATGTATATTCACACCCTAATGTCTATGTAATTAAAGTGGTGCACCACAAAAAATAATTCTACAAAAAATTACCAAGTATTTGAAAATAAAATTATATATGCAGTTACTGTTATTAGTCTCTTCTTAATGTTCTTTCCATTCCTTTTTCGAAGAATATGGAGCACAAAATAATTATTTAATAGTTCATAGATCTGTTGACAGAAAGTGCTCACATTAGCAAGTGCATTTAAGTTTATTTTATAAAACCAGTGCTGCATCACAACTGGAAAACAGATATCAACTGAAATAAGCAACTATGAAACGCAAAGCATAAAAAATTTCATTCAATAGTCATGTGACATTTCATAAGATAGTAGAAATTCTCTCAACTCTCGTAGAAAGACGCTTTCTACAAAGGAATGTCAATAGCGATGATAATGGCCTCTCTGGTTTTTCTTTTTTCAATGTAATAGCTTTCTTTTGTTAGGTGGCTGTCGCGCAGCTGGGTGCCCACGACGCAGGGGGTCACTTAACTGTCTTACCGAAATATTTACGAGACCAGTTTCCGCTACAGTGGCAGTCTCATATAAAAAATGTCACAGGTCTAGAATTTGCGTTATTCATCTGTAGAAACAAAATCGTATTGATATAACAGTGTCCAAAAAATTTTCGTCGGCATTGTAATACATTCACACATTTACATACATTTCATAACTCTTAAAGTACGATTCTTGGTTTCCAACAACCTTTTTCACAAACCAGAGTCCCTAACCACTACTCATTAACCCTTACCTTATTCGTCGACACTTCTGCAATATTTCATCATAACAGATACGTAGCATAATCAAATAACTCATATAGCATCAGCTTATTGATCATAAACATACCGCAACAGCATAATACACATAGTCATCGTAATAATAACATCATAACACCTCAGTCAACTCTCAAAATCGTCGTAGTTTCCTCCAATAATTCCAAAACCTTAAAAAAATTCTCTGCCCATGTCAAAAGTGTCATCTGCCTCAAACGTACTCTAAAAATCATGTTCCCATACCAAATACATCATTCAAAGCTCTCATAGTATCACAATGGACCCGAAAAATTGTGAATAGTTCACAAAGTACAGACAAAATACAATATCATAATTGTGAAGTTATCCAACTGTGCAATTACGTAAACATCTGTCACTGATGTAGTAAAATGAATGTTTGTCTCTCCAAGTCAAATGATCAGATAGCTGTGTAATTCTGTGTTAGAGAAATATGGTACCGATGTGTAAAGTTGTATAAGCAAATACCATATTAGCTAGGGCTCCTTGTGCTTGCCATACACATGGTACACAAAGTAAGCGTGTACCCCCCTGAGGATTAACGTAATTATATCCTCCGGTGTTACAGATTACAGCAAGGGAATGAAATGTATCACGGAAAACCTTTGTGTCATTGTACTTCAAATATCTTTAAAAATAAATGTTTTAAGTACAAAATTAATCACTCAAACTGTGCGTCTTGTTGTTAGATAATCTCTGTGGAAGTGTCGTAGTTATCGTCCTCCGAAAGCTAATTTCGGCAGAAGTCAATGTACTTACCTCATGATAAACAAAAGTGAAATGCCTTGCGTATAGATATCGTAGTTACTACGCTTATTGTCGTGATGAAGTAAGTACTGTACGGTAACGTATTGTTGTGCTACGGAAAAGGCTGTCTCCTTGTAGCTATACCACAAAAGTTACTACTAAAACATGTTTTCCTTTCCAGAAGAATTCAGAAAAACTGTGCAGATATAAAACAGATACACCGCAAAAGCACAATGTAAATTGTGTCACACATTAGCAGCGTCGTGACATAATCGTGTAGCTATCAAAGAAACCAAATGCTAAGTCATCTTTAATCTCACAGAAAGTACTTCAAATGAAGAATGTCTTTTCAACTAAACCAAAATGTTGCATTAAAATTTCATTAACAGTATATGTTCTAAGTATGCAAGCCTTATAGCCGTTACGTAATCGTGCAACTAACAAGCAAGAATGTACAAATAACAACACTGTGTCGTCTGTTCACTATAACAATGCATTCGTAATTTCTGTTTAAATATGTTCCCTAGGTTCTAGACTGGATAGTTAACTTCAAAACATTGTTGCATGTTAACAGTTTCTCAGTGTGACAAAGTATACTACAAATGTGAAGTGAAATGTATTATGGCAAAGACAAAGTTAAAAAGCAGATTATATTTCAATAAACGGCTTTACATGTGAAATGTGGTGTAAACCTTTACTCTTCCTAGTACGCAGAGTTTCAACTTGAACGCAATTATCATGTTGCGCACGTCGGTAAGGAATGCTAAAAATTTTCTCAAGGTGAGCGTCTATGTTATTTTCCTCTGAGCCAGCCGGCGTACGCAGCTGCCTGCGGTGCAAGTCACTGTCTGTTCCTTTGTTGGCGCGCGTCGTTATTAGGATTGGAGACCTAACTTCTACAAATTCACCTTGTCGAGAGGGCCCCGCACTGTTTGAATCCCGCCAGTTCTGATGCAGTTCAGGTCTGTCTTTACGATCATATCGTCTGTCGTCATGTCTTTCTTGTCGGTCACGTGGTGGAGAATTTCTCCCTGAATCTTAACTGCGCGCTGGACCGTTGCGTCTAAAGTTATTCTGTCTCCCTTGATAATAATTATTTTGGTTCTCATATTGTCTGTTTCTCTGATTGTCTCTATGATCGTCACTACCGTGGAGAGGTAATCTTTCCCTGTAATTATTACTACTCTGCCAACGGTTGTCATACGGGTGGTGTCTGTTATGATCATGATTTGTATTGTGAGAATAGCCTTGTCGTGTCCAGTTATTATTTCTTTCATCGCAGAATTGTGACGGATGTAACTTGTAATTGTTGTGTTCCTGTTTTCGTGTACCGCGATTATCAGTGTCAATTTCCACTTCTTGAACAGTCCCTGAAAAGCTTCAATGTCTTCTTTGCAACGTCCTGCCAAAATAATATGCCGTAAATGTTCAGGCAATTTGATTAAGCAAATGCGGATGAATTCTAAGGGCTGTATGGGTTTGAAAGATACTGATACTTCTGTAACATGTCTTCGAAATATTTGACAAGACTGGAAAATTCAGATTGTTCGAAATGTTTCATAATTATGATGCTATGTTTTACTCGGTCTTGTGTAGCTTGAGACCAATACGCTGAAAGGAAGGCATGATAAAATTCTCCTTCTCTGTGACAATCGTGAATGACTGATCGCATTCTTACAGCTGGTTCATTCTCCAAGTAGCCACACATAATATCGAACCTGTGTTCCAATGACCAGTTGGGAGGAAAACAATGAGAGAATTGCTGAAGCCATGCTTGTGGATGAATGCCGTTGTCAGAATTATTAAATGTTTTGAATTTACAGGTAGTAATGAACAGCTTATAGTCAAAATCACCATGTCGGCGAGTCGCATGTCGGTCATTGTTACGTCGTTTCGGCGGTTCCATCTCAAAATTCGGTGTACCTTGCCAATTTCTTTCATGATTGCCGAAATGCCCTGTGTTATTATTTTGTGGCTTTTCCATATTTCTAAGTTCCTCTTCCTGTGTTAGAGCGCGAGTGTCCTCTGAAATATGTAGTTCTTGTATTACTTGAGCCAACTGATCTTGTACTTCCCGCTTTTCTCTTTTGTGCTGTGTGTTGATTTGATTTTGATTCTATTTGTATTTTCTAATTTGTTCACACTCTTCAGTGTCAGTGAAGGCTACAGGTTTTGTGTCATTCAGATCATCATCTACCTTTGTAGATAAGTTAGTGAACTGATCTGAAAGTTCGGCTACTTTATCCGATAGTGAAATCGTGTCTACTGTGTCCTTTAAGTTTTCCTGAGTTTTTGCAAGTTGTGTAACCGAATCGGTAGATGCAACTCAGTCAAGTTTTGCTTGCAAGGTCTCATGATTTTCATGAACAATAGTTTGTAGTTCTTTTATGGCTGCTTCGTGATTCTGTAATGCATTGTCATGACGCGAAAAAATAGGTTGAAAATGCTCACAAATTTGTGCTTTTACGTCATTACAGACTTTTTGACATTTCGATTCAATGTTATGTAACTCATTAGTTAAATCTTCACGTGTTTGTTCAAGCGTGGTGTCTAACTTCCGAAGATTTTGTTCCTTTGTGTCTAACTTTTATAGATTTTGTCCCATTTGTTCCTGATTTTGTTCAAGTGTTATGTCTAACTTTTGTAGCTTTTGTTGTGTTTGTCTCTGATTTTGTTTCATTTGTTGCATTAATTGCAATAATAATGTATTAGTATCTGGAATCCGTTGCGCTATGCTTTTCGGCAGTGCATTTGCACCGGCAACATTCACATTTTGAAGAGCAGAAAATGTGTCTTGACTTATTTGAGAAAACGTAATGACGCAAAACCTGAATGTACAGTATTTGCTAGATTGTGTCCTGTCATTTCGGTTTCCTGACGCGAGCTGTTGCCGACCGATCGATCAATAACGCTTCCCTGTTCACTAATTGTTTCACTGCCTACACTATTATTTGCAGCCCGCTCCATTTCCCTATGCACTATTACCAAATTACTACTTTGAACATTTGATAATTCATTACATGGTGGCGCTAACACACTGCTTTCGTCTTCAATGTCATTTCTCAGTTTATTTGGAGCCTAGTATTACGTTTTTCACACGCCATTATTGTCACAATATTTCACACGACAACACAGAAAAACACAATTTGAAGAGCAAAAATAAGAGAACACATTAACATAGCAAATAATATCTAGTTAATTGCAAGCGTAGCTGCGAAATACTTGGTGCAAATCTACATGCATGCCACAACTGTTTTACTGTACAACAATGAAAGACTACAACTACAAAGAAGATTCTCTCTACAATTACGCGCTAGCAATAAACAAAATCTACACTAATTACACAAACTACAAGAAAAAATCAGAAGACTCCAGTGAGGTCTCCTCGGCTAAGGGTCGACATATGAAACGTTCCCTTTGAAATATTATACAAGGCTCTGCTTAAACTGACACACAATATTTTATCGCAACGCAATCTGACTTTCAATAATCCCTACAAAAGAATGGCCCTGACTAACATCAACCTATACCTTTCACAAATCACTTACCTCACCAAAAATCTTCGTTACTCGAACTACTGCAATGCAGTGAACACCACTACTGCGAGCTAAATAAAAGATTCAAACTACTGAAGGCACTAACTACTGATAGGCATAGTTAGCAAATGAAAGATTTTAATAGAGAACAAACAATGTATTTACCTTAGTAGTCATAATATATATATCAGTTCATGATATCAATTCTTACAAATTTCAAAACTCTGCCATCTCTCTCCCCACATCCACCACCGCTGGCGGCTCACCTCCAACTGCGCAACGCTACGCGCTGTTAGCATCCAGCTGCCACTGCCCAACACTACAGTGGGAGACAACAATGCAAACCAGCCACAGACTGCACATGGCACAGCCAGTGATTTTTATACTGAGCGCTACGTGGCGGTGGCGCTACCAATAAAAAAAAAAACTTGAACAGCCTACTTACAATCAGACCCTCTGGATTGAAGAGTTTTTAGCAAACAGAACACAGCATGTTGTTCTCAATGGAGAGACGTCTATAGACATGAAAGTAACATGTGGCATGCCACAGGGGGAGTTATGAGACCATTGCTTTTCACAGTATATATAAATGACCTAGTAGATAGTGTCGGAAGATCCATGAGGCATTTCGCGGATGATGCTGTAATATACAGAGGAGTTGCAGCATTAGAAAATTGCAGCGAAATGCAGGAAGATCTGCAGCGGATAGGCACTTGGTGATGAAAGTGGCAACTGACCCTTAACATAGACAAATGTAATGTATTGCGAATGCACAGAAAGAAGGATCCTTTATTGTATGATATCATAGCGGAACAAACACTGGTAGATGTTATTTCTGCAAAATATCTCAGGGTATGAGTGCGGAACGATTTGAAATGGAATGATCATATAAAATTAATTGTTGGTAAGGCGGTACCAGGTTGAGAAGAGTCCTTAGCAAACGTAGTCCGTCAACAAAGGAGGTGGCTTACAGAACACTCGTTCGACCTATACTTGAGTGTTGCTCATCAGTGTGGGATCCATACCAGGTCGCGTTTACAGAGGAGATAGAGAATATCCAAAGAAGAGCGGTATGTTTCGTCACAGGGTGATTTGGTAAGCGTGACAGCGTTACGGAGATGTTTAGGAAACTCAAGTGGCAGAGTTTGCAAGAGAGGCGGTCTGCACCGTGGTGTAGCTTGCTGTCCAGGTTTCGATAGGTTGAGTTTCTGGATAAGGTATCGAATATGTTGCTTCGCCCTACTTATACCTCCCGAGGAGATCAGGAATGTAAAATTAAGAGAGATTCGAGCGCGCACGGAGGCTTTCCGGCCGTCGTTCTTACCGAGAACCATACGCGACTGGAACAGGAAAGGGAGGCAGTGACAGTGGAACGTAAAGTGATCCCAACTACAAGTAGTTTTTCTACGAACGTTTGCTCTCGGAAACATGGCACATAATGCCTCGTGACGAACCAGGAAGATTCTATAGCACTGGTGCGATAGCCCTCAAGAAAACACAGCGTTATACAAAGAAGACGAACCCCCACAAAGGATTTATGCGGGTGGGACGGAAAGTGCTAGATATGCTTTATCTGTTCAGACAAAGAAACTATTACAACTTCAGAAAAATCGGAAGATTTATTCAGGAGAAAGAGCTTAGTTAATTGAGCATGCCAGTAGCTACTGGTACTCATCTAGCCCTTACGCTAGCAGCTATTTGTCTTAGCACCGATTGACAGAATTATTGACTGTCCTCCTGACGGATGGTAGGAGAGCCTTGCCCATAATGGTCCACACATGCTTAATTGGGGAGCGACCCGAGGATCTCGATGACCAAGGTAGAGTTTGGCAAGCATGAAGACAACCAGTAGAAACTCTCTCCCAATACGAGCGGTTATTGTCTTGCTGAAAGGGAAGGACAGGATGACTTGGCATGAAGGGCAACGAAACAGCGTGTATAATATCTTCGACATACCGTTGTACTGTAAAGGCCCAGCGGATGACAACGAAAGTGGTCTGGAAACGAAAGAAGTGACACCACAGACCACCACTGCTGGTTGTCAAGCCGTTTGGCCGGCGACAGTCACATTCGTATCACACAGTTGTACAGGGCGCCTCCAGACACGTTCTGCTAGCCATCGGGGCTCAGTTAGAAGTGGGACTCATCACTGAAGACAGCCCCACTAGAATGAAATTCCAGGGCGAATACGTGAGAGCAGATTCTTCGAGCAGTAGTGTAATACCAACGTCACCGTCGCCCGCCATACGGCCTGACGACAAGTAGTGATTGTCCGGTGTACCATTTCCTTCCATAGTGTGACCCATTTGGCTGTTATCTACCGCAATCTTACAGACCAGTGGTACGCCGACATTCTTGGCCCTGTTTGTTTTACCCTTCATGGCAAGCCAACGAGGGCTTAAATTTCAGAAAAATACATAAATTAGAGGATACCTCCTAATATCTTGTCGGACCTGCTTTTACCTGGCGTAGTGCAGCAAATCGACGTGGCACGGACTGAACCCCCTTGCCGTCCATAACTGCAATAGTGTTGCCGGTGCAGTATCTTCTGAACGAACTACCTCTCGATTATCTTATACATGAACGATGGTTTTATGCCTGGCATTTGGGTGGAAAAATCATTTGCTCGAATTTTGCCGGATACTCCTCAAACCAATCGCTAACCACTATGATCCGGTGACATGGCGCTATGTCATACATAATGATGAAGTATATGAATGGCTGAAAACGGTCACCTAGTCGCCGAATATAACCATTAGCAGTGGATGATGGTCCAGTTGGACGAGAGGAACCATTCCATGGAAACACTGCCCATACGATTATGAAGCCACCACCAGCTTGGTTCAAATGGCTCTAAGCACTATGGGACTTAACACCTGAGAGCATCAGTCCCCTAGACTTACTACTTAACCTAGCTAACCTAAGGACATCACACACATCTATGCCTGAGGCTTGATTCCAGCCTGCGATCGTAGCAGCCACCAGCTTGCACAGTACCTTGTTGATGTCTTGGGACTATAGCTTCATGCGGTCTGCACCAAATTCGAAACATCCCATCAAATCTTACCAACTGAAATCTGGATTTATCAGACCAGTCCACGGTTTTACAGTCTTCTAGAGTCCAACCGATATGGTCACGAGCCCAAGCTCTGCAGCTATGCCGTGCTGTCGGTAAAGGCATTGGCATAGGTAATCTGCCGACATAGCCCATTAACGCCAAATTTTACCACACTGTCCTATAGATAAGTTCTTCGTACGCCATACATTGACTGCTGCGATTATTTGACGCAGACCTGCCTGTCTGTTAACACCCAAAACTGTACCCAAAAGCCGCTGCTCTCGGTCTCTAAGTGAAAGCCATCGGTCACTGCGTTGTCTGTGTTGACTGGTAATGATTGGAATTTGGTACTCCTAGCACACTTTCAACACTTTGCGTCTCGGAATACTGATTTCCGTAACGGGCTCCGTACTAGAATGTACCTTACGTCTAGCTTCAAGTAGCATTCTGCTCTTAAAATCTGTTAAATCCCGGCGTGCGGGCTTAATCACATCAGAAATTTTTTCACATGAATCGCCCTAGTGGATCTGTGTGCTCCGCCAATGGGCCGTCGTTTTATATCTGGTGTACGTGATACTGCTGCCATTTCACTTGCGCATATCGCTCTACTATGACTTTTGGCACCTTGTCGTAATGTCCTCCCGCACACGATAAGAGTTTCTACTGTCGGTCTTCGTGCTTGCAAAACCTTACCTTGGCTTGCGGGATCGCCGAATCTCTCCCTAATTGAGAACATTTGAACTGAGAACGTTTGGGGTATTATTGGCAGGGCTCTCCTATCACACCGGTATTGTTGTTGTCGTGGTCTTCAGTACTGAGACTGGTTTGATGCAGCTCTCCATGCTACTCTATCCTGTGCAAGCTTCATCTCCCAGTACTTACTGTCACCTACATCCTTCTGCATCTGTTTGATGTATTCATCTCTTGGTCTCCCTCTACGATTTTTACCCTCCACGTTGCCCTCCAATACCAAATTAGTGATCCATTGATGCCTCAGAACATGTCCTATCAACCGATCCCTTCTTCTAGTCAAGTTGTGCCACAAACTTCTCTTCTCCCCAATCTTATTCAGTACTTCCTCATTAGTTATGTGATCAACCCATCTAATCTTTAGCATTCTTTTGTAATACCATATTTCAAAAGCTTCTATTCTCTTCTTGTCCAAACTATTTATCGTCCATGTTTCACTTCTATACATGGCTAGTATTATGACATTCTAAAGAGCCAGTTGAACGGAATTTAGCACGATATGCCGCAGAAGTACATTCAACATAACAACCTGTCAATTTCAAGCTGAGTAAGTGCTTCCATAAGCGCCAGAGGAGATCAAACTGTTTATTGACTTCATTAATTCTTAAAATTTTTCTCTTGAATAAATCATCCAATTTTCCTGAAATTCTAATCATTTGTTTTTCTGTGTACACTAATGAGCCAAACATTGTGACCAACAGCTTAGCCACGCGGGGGGTATCTGTTCCGTCTGAAGCGCCTTGTCACGGTTCGAGTCTTCCCTCGGGCATGGGGGGGGGGGGCGGGGTGTTGTCCTTAGCGTACGTTAGTTTAATTAGTGTGTAAGCCTAGGGACCGATGAGCTCAGCAGTTTGGTCCCATAGAACCTTCCCACAAATTTCCCAAAACCACTAGCTTAATGGTCTGTCTGTACGTCTTTTGAACGAAGTACATCAGTGTTCTGCGTATCATGGATCGGAAAATTTGGTAGTGAACTTGTGGAAATATGTAGCAATAGGGTTTCTCCACAGGGCATGTAATTCGGATAAATAACGTTGCTCTGATTTCCGTGAGCGGTGATGGCACCTGATAGCGACCCTGTAGGTTTCCGTAGGATTTACATCAGGCAAATTTGATAGCCGAGACATCAACTTTAGTTCAATATAATACTCCTCAAACTACTGTAGCACTGTTCTGGCTCCGAGACACATACAGTTATACTGACGAAATATAACATCGTCGACGGCGAAGGTAACAAGCATGGAGGGATTCAGATAGTTCGGAGCTGTCAGTGTATCTTCGATTACCATAGGTCCCATGCAAGCGTAGGAGAAGGTCTCCCATACCATGATACTGCTCCCGCCAGCCTGCGTTCCTGGCATTTCGAGTTGCCGTTCACCTCTATGACGGCGATCGTGGAAACGTCCGTCGACCTAGCATGGCAAAAATGTTATTCACCCGAAGAGCCGACACATTTTCATTGATCGACGGTCGAATCCCGAAGGTCTCAATGCAATCATCGTTGATCCTTTGGTATAAGCGCCACAGGTCACCAGCTACCCTACTGCACAGTGCAAACAAGCGTCCGAACCCCGAACCCCACGTTGTATAAAGTGTCGTGGACACCCAACTATTTAGCGCCTAATGCTAGTTTCACTGTCCTTCTACCCCTTTCCATAGATGCTCACGGACAGCAACACGTGAACATTCGACCAGTTTTTCCGTTTCCGAGATAGTCGTTTACAGGCTCTGCGTAATAATAATCTGCCATAAGTCGTTTAACGGCTGTGCGTAATAATAATCTGCCTTTATCAGGGTCTCTTGTCTCAGTGGACTTCCCCAGTTGGAGCTTATATGGTAACTGGGATGATCCCCCGTCCGCGTTTATTCCGCTTACACACTTCCGTTACCGCTTCCCGTGCCTGCAACGTCACCAGGCAGAGTCCAACATAGCGATGGACAGTTGTAATAACGTTTTGACTTACCGGTGTATGTACATCATATCTACCGATTTCCATCTTATTCGGATAGCTCCTTTGGGTTGTTTCTTTTTCCTTTTTGCTGTTTCTTGTCTAAGAGTGTATTACACAAATAGACAGGTCTCTATGTTGTAACTTCACTTTGCCAGAGTTTTACACTGAAGAAATAACTCTGATGGACCAATGAAAGTTAAAAATGTGAGTGATCATACCATAATTAATTCAGTTTCAATTACGCATTAGCATCAACATGATTGGTAAATACAAGAAAATATTACAGTAGTGTTGGAAGTGGACTGTATGTTTATATCCACTATCAGTCTCCTCGGTAACACTTGTAAACTGTCTGCAGTAATCTTATAAATTAATTTACACCTATTTTCACTGAATTACTTCCGAATTTTTCTATATTCGTCATCATTTTAAAACCGAATCACCTGTAAGGGTGTTTCATTACAACACAGAGCGAAACATCTGTTGCGTCAGCAATTAAAGTTTTGTCTCACTTTACAGTTTGACGCTTTTTACAGCGCAGGAGAATGTCATGAGAAATCATTTTTTTGTAAATCAATTGATTCTTACACAGACTGATGCGACATCCGTCTAATAGACACAGTTAGAAGTATCTAATTCAACAATTTTAGAAAAGGTTGAAGATTATGATAATAATCTGCATGCAAAGCATCAAAATGCCTGTGCTGAAGCTAGCGGTAATGAATACAAACCTCGAAGAGCATAAAAAAATATGCCTGAGCTGTTTTGACTACTGGAGCTGGTACGTCAACACTCTGAAGAAGGGTAGGGGCGCAATGATGAACACGCGGGAATCGTATTCTTGGAGACGTGTTTATATCCCTTGACCAGCCATCAAGATTTGGGGTTTCCGTGGTTTCGTCAAAATCTGTTAAAGACTAATTGATAGAGATAGTTCCTCAGCCACGTGGGATCAGCCGAGCGGTCTAAGGCTTTGCAGTCATGGACTGTACGCCTGGTCCTGGCGGAGGTTCGGGTCCTCCCTCGGTCATGGGTGTGTTTATTTGTTCTAAGGATAATTTAGGTTAAGTAGTGTGTGTGACTGATGACCTTAGCAGTTAAGTCTCATAAGATTTCTCACGCATTTGTCTCCTCAGATTAAAACTAGATACACGCTTTTTCCATAGATTCACCGTGAGGAGATGCCATAGTGAGGAAATGTCATAAAACAAGGATACACAATAGACACATCGATAAAAGTTTTGCATCAGTCCAGTTCCCAGAACTCCTGAACAAAGACGTGGACTGTGCATATTACATCACAAACACAGTCCCTTTGACCGTTCAGAGATGTCACTAAACCCGCCCCAAAGATGTAAACAATCATGCATGAGCAGCGACTACTAGACGGAGGGGGTCCGACAACCGATCAGTTCCAGTCATTCCACCAGGAAGGAGGTACATAGATTCTAACATTCTCTGTGGTGTCCGATTGTTCTAAGTCGTGTCTCCCTACCACTTTCGCGCAACGATGCTCTGAGAGTGGTTTTTTAGGGAATTGACTAGTTTGAACCTGGGACCTGTTGCTGGTAAGGAGACTCCAGACCACACATGACATGTAGAGTTCAGAAGAGTTCAGTGAGACTAGCGATGATATAACCAAATACTTAATGATTTCAGCGTCAGCTCCACTGCACTCCCTGTAAAAGAATCTTAATACTAACTGAATTTAGTGGAAGGGGTTCAAGGCTTTCCTATTTTTAGTTAGATAGTAAAATAACATCGAAAAAGCAGTTAAGTTTACCATTGGAAATTTTATTCTACTCACAAAACATCGTTTATAAATTGCACTATTGATAACAGGAAATGTTTTAATACTGGATGATAAAAACCAACTGTGTTCAACAAAAATGTCAACGAATATTCCCTGATGGGTTTCCAAGTTCTACAATGGATCGAAGGATGACGTATGCCATATCACATCTATAATCTGGGTTTAAATTAAGTTTCAAAAGGGAGAAAAGTAACAAAATGGTCTACAGTGACTCTCAATTATCTTTAATTACTTATCTAACTTGTCGTAAATTACAGTGGCTGGTGTATCTTCTCAATAACTATATAACAGGAAAAGCATCGCGTTTCAGATTTTTACTTCAAGTGGCTAATGTGAACACCATGAGCTTTAATTGACACTCGACACTAGTATTACGCAAAAAGAGGGTATAACAAGTGAGACTTCTGCAGTTCTCAGTGAAGCTTTATGCGCTGTTATGCGACATCGCGTGCGTTCATTACCTTTTCAATGTTCGTCAGGGGGGGGGGGGGGGGGGCTGCACAGCTCTGCTCACCTCGCCATCTCGGAAGCAACTCTCTCCTAACTTCTCCTTACTATAATTTACCGAAGTTGGTTTAAATAAACTATCTGGCTGTGTTTTCATCTGACCAATCAGGGTCTCAATGTTAACCATAAGCTCCGCCTACAAAAACTCTGTCTATCCAATGAGAAACGTTATACTTTTCGTGGTAGCGCAATGTTTTTAAAGTTTGTAACTTAACAGAGACGCGAAAAAGTCTCACATTAAAACTTGCGGCTGCTGTGGCCCTTTTTGTGTTATCGTACTATCTATACTGTTCTTCTGGAGGGTTCTAGCTTTTAACATGGGCTGGCGGGTGGTCCTAGCTGTTAGCTGGAGTCTTGGGTGTCCGTCCCGTATCGTAGGGCATTCCAGCTTAACACGGTTCTGCTTTCGGCTTCTGTTCTTCTTTCTCCCCTCGGAACTGCACCTGTCTCACGGTAGGAAGGTATGACATTCTTGTGTTAGTCTGTGGTATTCCATATCCTCACTCGTTACTCGTATTACTTTGGTTAATTTAATGTCACAATTTATTTGGGGCTATGTGACATACTACTGGATTTGCTTATCATGAGAGGGTTTTCATGGAAGGCGTTGGATTTGCCTGACAACTTACATATCACCACCCTTCGAACTTTATTTTTGTACTAAAGTTAGGCAATGATTTAATCGTTGTCTAAGCCAGTCAAAAATTATTCTGTTATCTAAATTTTGTTGCCTACTGTTCGGCTACATTATTCTGTTCTATACTCGTATGTATTACTAATTTATATTTTTATATTCTTCTACAATATTAACAATAATATGTTTATATTGACAAGGGAAGAATATTTTTATTCTATTATAATTATTACATTTTATTGTTTTCTTTCATTATTTAACTGTGAAGTTTGTTTTTTAAGAAGTTTGTTATCGAAAGTGAGGAGTCTTTCACATAGATTTTCTTAGAAACATTGTTTTTATAAATGTGGTAATTAAGTAAAATCTATTCCTAACACATTTTCTAAGTATCATGTACAAGTAAAATGTTTTTGTTTCTAGACACTCATTTCAACATTGTTATACTAACAAATAAGAATTATTTCCAAGAATTGCTTTGACAAATAAATATACATACACAAGTATTGAGGTATTATCCTAACAAATGTTACAAATGTTAAGAAAATGGAAAATATCCAACAACATAATTTTTATTCTGTGTTTTTATAAGGAGAAAATAAGTAAAATATAGTTATTCTTGTATTTGTATGAGGAGAAAATACGTTGCATATAGTTTTAGTGTTTATTATGCCTTACTTTTGTTCTTTATATACTGTCCATCTCAGAACTAATCACTTATTCTTACCGATAGTCTATTTTATACTTAAGTCCATAGTCATTGACTGTTATTTTGTAGTTTGTTAGCTGTCTGGTGTGCTTAACTTGTTTAGTTCTTCACACGTTTCTTTTGCACAATTCCTACCTCACATAATTTGATTTCACACATTCACACAATCCTATGAATGTTTAAGCATGAGTTTGGCGAATGTTTTTTGCCTGAATATGATGGACTTGAGCAAGATGGATGTGGGCAAGAATTTGATGTACAGCTTTGTTCGCCATGCCTTGTTGGCTTTGCAAGTGTGTGTTGCTGTTGTGGAGTTCCCATAATTGAATGGAGCTGTGAGTGCAGAATCGCGTGGTTTACTGGCATTGTATGTGTGAAAGCCATCGTTACGTGTCGCTGAAAGCGGTCATTTGTCGTTGTAATACTTCGCAGAGGACTAGTTTACAATAGGATAGGGATTTGGGAAGGTATGTCGACTATTCTTCACTGATCTTCTTTCTTGGTCTCAATCTTACGAATCTTCAACTTCTGTTCTTCCTGCTTTTTCTCTGCTTCTTACTTGCTTCTTGGTTCTTCTCTGCAGGATGTGGAAATATTTATTGATAACTAGTCGCTTTGAAGTTCTCCTCTTAGTAGCAGTTTGATAAATGGTTTGGGTGTGTCATTTTTACTTTGTGGAAATTCTCTTCAGTTTCGTGCATCAGCGTGCTGTTTAATAGCAGTATTGTGACTTTTACACATATTTTTTTGCCAGTGGTGGCTTACCCAAGAGGTCTTCTCGTCGGTCCGTTTTTTGCTCGCTCGGCTGACTCGGGGCGTTCAGAGACCCTTCTGGCGTTCGGTGTCTTGTCGTGTCTCTGCAGGGTTCCGCCGCTGTGTGGTTCTGTGTTCTGTCCCATCAAGGTTCTGCCACGCTGTGGTTCAGCTTGGCAGCAGATTTATTTACTGCCCACTTCAGTTATAAGGGCCTTCTGTTGGTCTCACTGTCCTATCCCTTCTCTCGACGCTTCTGCCTTGTAGGAATCATGTCTTCCTAATTACGTCCTTTCCTTTCTTGATACTTCTCGCGTTGAAACTTGTGGGTAATTGCATCTCGTCCTTGCTGGAGTTTTTACAATGGTTCTTACAAAAAGTTTTACTTATAATAATCTAACATATGCCTAGTACCTATATTGTTTTACATCTTCTTAAAAAGTATTAAAAATTTTGTCGCCCTTTGCATGTTACAATTCTAAGATATTTTGAATCTTAACTTCTAGAAGAATCCTCAAATTCGTTTTTTATTTTTGTGTAGTGTCGTGATATATAGCATTTTAGTATTTCGTGCTGTTAGACTACTACACTTTATCCCTTTACCTTAATCTATGCTACTATTGGTGTTATTTTTGTTTTTGTTTTTATTGAAACTACTTTCTTGTTCCCACCTTCCTCTCTCTCCATTCTTCTTTCTCCTGACGATCTTATCTGCAACATAAACTTGAAATATTTTGCTAATTATTTACTTGAACGTCTTGCAATTTTTCGTCGATTTTTTTTATGGACTTCTAACATGAGTTGAGGCGATTCCCCCTTTTGTGCATACCATTCTAATTCTTCATCCTCTTTATCTCGTGTCTTTCTTAATTGTTGGTTTATAACTGGTATTTCTTCTAATTTTAGCTTTTGCTCAAAGAGAAGTGTGACATTCCCTAATGTTACGCTACGTTTCCCCATATCTATTATCGCTCGTCTCTCATTTAAAAAATCTGCACCTATAATCAAATCTACAGTTAGTTTAGGTACAATCACGAAGTTGGCTTCGATCTTTTGACCTTGACAAGAAAGAGTTAACCTTGTTTGTCTCGTAACTTCCGCAGCATTGTTTCTAATAGGACACCTTACTTTAATCTTACATGTTTTCGGAACTGGCAATTCCTCATTGGCATTACACTGCATGAATAAATTTTCTGAGATCGCAGTCAGTTCATTTCCGCTATCAATTACAATATTGACTGGGATATACTTTACCATGGCCTTCACAATTGGTTGAATTTGAAAGGGTTGGTTCTGTTCTTCTTCTTCTTGCATCAACGAATCCTCCACTTTATCATACATGAGTATTTTCAGGAATTTACCTTGTGAATTCTAACTTTCTGTAGGATAAGCTTCGACTGCTACTTCTCTCTGTTTTATTTCCTCTTCCCTATTCTTCCTTCATTTACGCTTTCTTCAACATCCTCTACTTTTTCCTCATCCTCGTCTATCTTCTCCTTCTTCGTCGCTTCTTCCACATAATCGCATCTAAATGCTCTAATTATCGCTTCATAGCTTCCTTCATTATATACATTGAGTTGTGTGCCCACTCGTAACGTATTTTCAACTTCTGTCGACTGCGCAATATCCTCGTTGAATTCGCTTTCCCTAGTTTCCATCTCAAATAGCTCTGCAATACTCATTACTTCGTCCTTTCCTCCTACATTCGTTGTGCATGCCTCTGGTAATTCATCTTCCTCGTCAGTATTCTCCCAATTAATTCGACCCAACACAATATTGTTATTTTCTTGTCTTCATTTTCATCTGGTCCCTGTGGATTTGTTTCTTCCTTGTCCTCTTCTCGTGATAAGATTTTTACTTCTCTGTTCAAGGTGCTGCAATTGTCCTGGGTCTGTGCGTCATTCTCTTTGGCATGGGCGCTTAGCTGTCAATTCGAACGTTTATCGGGGTTTGGTGGTCTTACCCCTACCTCTTCTATTTGTATTCTCTTTTCTTGTTCAGCTTGTTGATAGTGGTTTATTTGTTGATAATTTGTCGGTCTATTGGTTCTCCAGTACCCGTTTCGGATGTCGTTATTCCCTCTGTAATAGTTGTTTCCGTTCCTGGGTGAATTATAGTTATTGCCATATTCTCTTCTAAATCTATAACCGGTTCTTTGTTGAAATCTATTGTCGTTTCTTGGTGCGAAGTTATCACATGGTTCGTAATTATTGTTTCTTCGTACTGCGTCTTGTGGATTCCACAGCTTTTTGCTTTTGTTTTAACTTGTGCTTCATCTTTCTCTTGCGTCATCTTCCGAAAATATGAACTCTAGTTCCCTTAGAATACTTCGACGTCATTGCCTCCGCAACCAACTAATGATTGCTGGTATTTCAATGGTAGCTTCATCGCCCATAATTTAATCAACTCTCCGTCACTGTATGGTACATCTAATCATTGATCTTTCTTTGCCATTCATTCGAAAAATTTCACGGGAGTCTTCTCTCCTGAATTTTCAAAATATGAGTTTTGTAATAATTCGTACTTCACTATGTTCAGTGCTTCGCTGGATCAATATCGTGAGAGAAATTTCTCTCTGAAATCTTCGTACGATCGGCATGTTGCTGCAACATTCTGCATGGTTTCTGCGATTGTTCCTGACATGTGTGCACATATAAAGTGTAATTTGTGTGCTAGCGTCCAGTGTTCTGGTAATCCTACTCGGAATTGATCAATAAAATTTCGTGGCTGTAATGAGTTTCCTTCTCGAAAGTGTTGAAATTTTCTGATTGTGAAGAAATGATCGTTGTCGTTCTTCGACATAGTTCCATATGAAATTCGCGAATCTTCGCCACTTTTGTTTCTGATAATTTCCACCTTCGTTCTTTCCGGTTGCGGTAGATCTATTGGATATTGTCCACTGTAACTATCTTCTACTATTGCGCAGTATCGTTGGAGTGGTGCGCAATAATTTTGTTCCATCGGTTGTGACCGTGTAGCTGAATGCATTGCACTGTATTCTGCGCGACCTGGCTTTCCATTGTCAGGTATTGGTTCGGTATCTTGTCTGCCTAACCTGGCTGCTTCATTGCACGATCCAAAACTGTCTTGAAACATACATTTGTGGTTAAGCATGTGTTTGTGATGACGTTTGTTCATCAAGAATTTCGAAACGTGTTTGTTGCTGTGCAGGCTGTCTGATTTAACGTATGTTACTTTCCGCCTGTGATTGGAATCGCAAATGTGTAATATATTCGTTAATTGCTTGTTTTTCCTGTGCTCTTACAGACACGGATGTGGTTGCAGACTCTGTGCTTGTTCGATCCTGTTCACTACGCTCTTCAATGGTTTGCAACAACTCTGTTCCCAATTGTCGCTTCGTTTGCGGTTCTGTTTTGACTATGCGGTAATCATATCTTTTCTGCGCTGCTTTTGTGATACATTTGTGTAACACACTGTTTTCAACAACTTCACGTGCTGTACCTGCTGCTTGTCTACTAATTTCGTTAATCTGTTTCTCTAGTTTCTTGACTTCTCCCTGGGTGTTGTTACGTAATGTTTTGATCTCGCCCTGAGTGTCAATAGGTAATGTTTGTACGTCCGCTTGTACCTTGTCAATGTCTGTTCTCAATTGATTGTGACTTGTTATTAAGTTTCCTATCACTTCTCGAGATTCTTTTGCCTCGTCTTCAATATGACTTAGGTGTAACTGAATTTTTTTGTTTTGTTCTTTAATCGCGCGAATTTGTCTCGTGGTTTCTGCATTCTGAATTTGAATTTGGTTCGCAATGTCTTTATTTTACCTTGTCATGCTTTCCGTAATTTTTTGTAATAATTCTGCGAGATTGGTGGGTCCTATTGCGTTTTCTTCCGACATCCTACGATGTGTGTTTTCGGCCAAGTGTTGATTCGCAACCGATTGCATTGTACTGTGCTGTGACACGTTTCTGCTCACATTCCTTGTACTCTGTGGTGAGGGAGCTCTGATTACTTGTACTATGGGTTCTACGTATTCAAGACGCAAGTTAGACTCCTCATCGACTGTCTCTCTATTTTCCTGGTCCTCTGTCGTATGCTGACTTACGTTTTCAATGACTTGACGTACATTATCCTCGTTATGGTGCGTTATATGTCCTATTTCTCGCAATACTGCATCGTCTGTTGTACTGTCCACTATTCTCTGTCCATGTCCATGCTGGGTCTCTACCTCAATTCGGTCAAGGTCTCGATCTGCCATTGCTAATCTTTCCGAATCCCTTATTTCCTGATTTAAAAGCAATTCACGCGCCCTACTTCGAGTCAACATGCGCTCATACGATCTCACGTGTTTCATAAACTTTTTGTTCACACGACTTGACACTTATTATACCCAATACTGACAATCCATTCATTTACTTGTTGGGTTAGAAACAAATTGTCAACGATTTATCTGCCACCTGTGCGCTTGCATTGAGGAGAAAACTTAATCGTAACAATTTTTAAAATTCATAACTTAATTATACTATTGTCTCTGCAAGAGTGCAGCTACTGTTTTCAACTATTTATGCCTTTCAAAAAAAAATTTATCATTACAACTTTTTAACAGGATATTTTTCTGACCTATTTAGGCATGTGGTCGACCTTCAATCATGGTGTTTTACCATCCTGGCAAGGTCGCCATTTTCTAACATTCTATGGGGTGTCTGTTTGTTCTATATCGTGTCTCCCTACCACTTTCGCGCAACGACGCTTTGAGTGTGTTTTCAAGGGAATTGACTAGTTTGAACCTGGGACCTGTTGCTGGTAAGTAGACGCCAGACGACACATCAAATGTAGAGTTCAGAAGTGTTCAGTGAGACTAACGATGATATAAACAAATACTAAATGATTTCAGCATCAGCTCCACTGCACCACCTGTAAAAGAGTCTTAATACTAACTGAATTAAATGGAAGGGGTTCAAGGCTTTCCTATTGTTAGTTAGATGGTAAAATAACATCGAAAAGCAGTTATGTTCACCATTGGAAATTTTATTCTACTCACAAAAAATTGTTTATAAATTGCACTATTGATAAAAGGAAATGTTTTAATACAGGATGTTAAAAACCAACTATGTTCGACAAAAATGTCAACGAATATTCCCTGATGGTTTTCCAAGTTCTACAATGGATCGAATGATGACGTATGCCATATCACATCTATAATCTAGGTTTAAATTAAGTTTCAAAAGGGAGAAAAGTAACAAAATGGTCTACAGTGACCCTAAATTATCGTTAATTACTTATCTAACTTGTCATAAATTACTGTGGCTGATGTGGATTCTCAATAACTATATAAAAGGAAAATCATCGCGTTTCAGATTTTTACTTCAAGTGGCAAATGTGAACACCATGATCTTTAATTGACGATCGACACTAGTATTACACAAAAAGGGGGTGTAACAGATGAGATTTCTGCAGTTCTGAGTGAAGCTTTATGCGCTGTTATGCGGCATCACGTGCGTTTATTACCTTGTCGGTGATCGCCATGGGCGGCGGGCAGCACAGTTGCGCTCACCTCGCCATCTCGGAAGCAACTCTCTGCTAACTTCTCCTTGCTATAATTTACCGAAGTTGGTTTAAAAAAACTATCTGGCTGTGTTTTCATCGGACTAATCAGGATCTCAATGTTAACCTTAAGCTCTGCCTACAAAATTCTGTCTATCCAATGAGAAACGTTATACTTTTCATGGTGGGACAATGTTTTTAAAGTTTGAAATGTAACAGAGACACGAAGAAGTCTTACGCTAAAACTTGCAGCTGGTGTGGTATTTTAGTGTTATCGTAAGATCTATACTGTTCTTCTGGAGGGCTCTAGCTTTTAACATGGGCGGGGGGGGGGGGGGGGGGTCCTAGCGGTTAGCTGGCGACGTGAGTGTCTGTCCCTTATCGTAGTGCCTTCCAGCTTAACACAATTCTGCTTACGGCTTCTGTTCTCGTTTCTCCCCTCGGAACTGAGTCTGTCTCACAGTGGGAAGGTATGACATTCATTTAGGCATTCTTGTATTAGTCTATGGTATTCCATTGGCTGACTCGTTACTCATATTACTTTGGTTAATTTAATGTCACGATTTATGTGCTATTTGACATAGTACTGGATTTGCTTATTATGTCAGGGTTTTCGTGGAAGGTGTTGGATTTGCCTGACACCTTACAAGCTCATGCTGTCAGTAGTTCAACCATGCCTAGACGATCAGTACGGTGGTTAAATCACGTCTGAATTGTTACTTTGATCCAGGAAAGCCTCTCAACAAGGGAAGTGTCCAGGTGTCTGAGTGAACCTAAGCAATGTTGTTAGGCCACCCAAAGACTACTACTGCAGTGGATGACCGCTACCTACTGATTATGGCTCGGAGGAACCCTGACAGCACCATGTTGAATAATGCTTTTCGTGCAGCCACAGGATGTCGTGTTACGACTCAAACTGTGCCCAATAGGCTGCATGATGATCAATGTAAGTGCCGAGTAACATGGCGAGGTCCATCTTCGCAACATCGACACCATGCAGCGCGGTACAGATGGGCCCGACAACATGCAGAATGGACCGCTCGGTGTTGGCGTCACGTTCTCTCTACCGAGGGGTGACACATATGCCTTCAAGCAGACAATCGGCAGAGACGTGTTTGGAGGCAACCCGGTCAGGCCGAATAACTTAGACACACTGAAAAGCGAGTGCAGGAACGTGCAATGTCCGTGCTGTTTTGTGGTGGCATTGTGTGGGGGCGACGTACGCCATGGACGGCGCCGTAACGGCTGTATGATATGTGAATGCCATCCTTCGGTGTGGTAGTGCAACCATATCGGTAGGATATTGGCGAGGCATTCGTCTTCATGGATGACAATTCGTGCACGTCTTATGAATGACTTCCTTCTGGATAACGACATCGTTCGACTAGAGTGGCCAGCATGTTCTCCAGGCACAAACTCTATCGAACATGCCTGGGATAGATTGAAAACGGTTGTTTATGGACGATGAGGCAGACCAACCACTCTGAGGAATCTACGCCGAATCGCCGTTGAGGAGTGGGACAATCTGGACCAACAGTGTCTTGATGAACTTGTGGATAGTACGCAGCAACGAATATAGGTATGCTCCAATGCAAGGGTAAGTGCTACTGGGTATTAGAGGTACGAGTGTGTATAGCAAATTAGACCACCACCTCAGAAGGTCTCCCTGTACGGTGGTACAAAACGCAATGTGTGTTTCTCATGAGCAATAAGAAGGGCAGAAATGATGTTTATGTTGATCTCTTCTCCAATTTTGTGTACAGGTTCCGGAACCGAGGTGATGCAAAACGTTTTTTGATGCAATTGTATATTCTTAAAACAAGTTGTATGCCATTGTTTCTTTCACACTATCTACTTGAAATGGTCACCACGGACGTCGAATAAGTCAAAAATCTTAAACACGTTTTCATTAAGTAGATAATAACAAATGTTTCGCAAACTTTATAAATGAACTATGGACAAAGTACATATGACAATTTTAAAGCTATAGTGGCCACGCCTCATCAGCCTGAAAAAGAAAATTACGACAGTGATTTCCATTGAGCTCATTTTGCGATGAGGAGGCGCAGAAATCGTATTCAACAAAATATCCATCTCATTCGATGTTATTAATACTACTACGGAAAGGGTAGAGTTAGATGACCAACCATAAATCCCTTAGGCTACGCTTCTGCTAAACTTTAACAGTAGTTAAACTTTTTATAGATGCTGAAATGTTGCTCGAAGTATGCGTTACAGAATAATGGACATTTTTCTGTATCAGAGCACGTGACTTTCAAACACTATGTGTATTATTATTGCTCCTAGGATTGAGTCTATGAGTTGATCTGTTGGTTTGAAAGAAATAGTGCTTATAAAAAATTACATTAATAACTGGATAAATGAAGTGGGAAACAGAAATTAGTATGCTCATTTCCTTGAACAGGTCGTTGCAAGACGTTCTCGAGTTAAGACAAGTAGTACGTATTATATGCTTCCGAACGCAAAAATCTTTAGCATGGCTAGATGAGCTAACTCCTGAAAATTATACCCAGTTACACAAAAGAGCCAAAGAAACTGGTATACCTGCGTAATATCGAGCAGGGGCCCATGCGAGCGTGCAGAAGTGCCGCAACACGACTTTCCATGGGCTCGACTAATGTAGGAAGTATTCATGGAGGGTACTGACAATATGACTCCTACAGAGCTGTTCATAAATCCGTAAGAGTACGAGGGGGTGGATATCTCATCTGAGCAGCACGTTCCAAAGCATCCCAGAGATGCTCAGTAATGTTCATGCCTAGGGAGTCTGGTGGCCAGCGGAAGTATTTAAACCCAGAAGAGTGTTCTTTGAGTCACACTGTAGCAATTCTGGGGTATGGGGTGTCGCACCGTCTTGCTGGAATAGCCCAAGTCCGTCGGAATGCTCAATGGATATGAAAGGACGCTTATGTATTCGTCACCTGCCAGAGTCTTATGTAGACGTATCAGAGCTCCCACATCACTTCGACTGCACACGTCCCACACAATTGCAGAGCCTCCACCAGCTCAAACAGCACCCTGCTGACGTGCAGGGTCCATGGATTCATGAGGTTGTCTCCATACCCGTACACGTCCATCCAATTTGAAACGAGACTCGCCCCACCAGGCAATGTGTTTCTAGTCATCAACAGTCGAATGTCGGTGTTGACGAGTCCAGGCGAGGGGTAAAGCACTGTGGCGTGCAGTCATCAACGGTACACAAGTGCGACCTCGGCCCCGAAAGCCCACATCGATGATGTTTCGTGGAAAGTTTCACACGCCGACACTTGTTGATGGACCAGCATTGAAATCTGCAGTGATTTGCGGAAGGGGTGCACTTCTGTCCCGTTGAACGATTCTCTTCAATCGTCGTGGGTCCCGTTCTTGCAGGATGTTTTACCGACCGTAGCAGTGTCGGAGATTTGATGTTTTACCGTATTTATGATATTCAGGGTACACTCGTGAAATGGTCGTACGGGAAAATGCCCACTTCATCGCTACCTCAGAAATGTTGTGTCCCATCGCTTGTGCGCCGACTACTGCACCACGTAAAAACTCACTTAATTCTTGATAATCAGCCATTGTAGCAACTGTAACCGATCTAAAAGCTGCTTCAGACACTTGTTGTATTATCTAGGCGTTGCCGACCGCAGCACCGTATTCTGCCTGTGCCTCTGTATTTGAACACGCATGCGTATACCAGTTTCTTTGGCGGTTTAGTGTATAACATGGAATAAAAGTAGACAAACTGTGCAAACTTTTTCGTTGTGATATTACCTATTCTTGACAATATCCGCGTAGCTAATAGGCCTGTTTAGGTCCTCCGGCAGTTCTGTGGTATGCTTCGTTGAAAGAAAAAATTATTATCAAGTTCTAATTCCAAGAATGTCTGCAAAACTCTTCTGTCTGCTTGTTATCATAGAGGGAGGAGAATTCTTCCTCCTTTTGAACTGCATGTACAGTGAATTCACTAGGAACCATATTAATGTTCCTGAAAATATCATTAATCGATCTTTCTAAAACTGTACTCGTTTTCCTATGTATAGCGATGTTTTTATCTCCTGCAAGCAAAAAACCTTGGATTCTTGTAATGTTAGTATTGAAAGGTCTTTAACGCACGCAAGAAAAAGTTTAAGTCCTAAGATGACACCTGTTTGATCACCACGTGACGTACAGAATATCACAGAATCAGTTTCCTTCGACGTCAGTGGGCAAAGCGGAAATGCGATTCATACGAAATACGTTATTCATCAGCAGGACTTTGAGCCCTAATTCTCTGATTACCTTTCGGAATTGTAGTATCCATGAGGGGATTCTAAATATAAAACAATAGTTGCCAACAGCTGAAGTGTGGATTCTTCCGAGAACTCCGTAACCGCCACCGCCATATTCTCCAGGCGCCTACCCTCAGAAGCGCAGTGCCACACAGCCACCCGTGACCAGAAGATCCATTTATTCTGCCCGATAGGTACTCGACACCCTTTGCTACCTTCAGAGATCTTCCCTCCGAAATGGCCAATTATCCCAAGAGAGATCAGCGAACACAGTCTTCTCTGCCTTCAAAGATGTCTCCTTCGAAATGGTCGCTGGTCCCAAGAGAGATTAGCAAACATAAGCTGGCGCCGGGGGTTCAGTCACTAACAGGAACTGCCAGTTAAATCCGTACATCTGAGAAATCATAGACATAGCCCATGGTTGTGTTAAGGTTGAATCTAATGTCTGACTGAGGCTTACAGCAGTTGAGCCGTTGAGTGATAGGGAAATATTGAAACAAATATAAGTTATTGACGGTCTGTACTCAGAAATAAAAGCAATGGAGGGCTAGCCACCCGCCATGACGATACACAGCTTTGCTCGTTACGCCGCATCCGATTAATAATTGAGTCACTCCACACAACGGAAACACGATCACACTAAACGAACGCCTTAGTGTGTTCTTTCTTATGTTTGTTAAATAATATTGGTACAGAATACTTAACAGGTGTTTCGTTTAACCCTTAAATCTAAAGGGGGTGGAAGGACTGACCCAATAAAGTGAACATTTCAATTACAACAGTTTTATTAACTACCCAAAACAATATCAGATACAATTTGAGAGGCATCACTCGGGAAAGCTTATTTAAGAGGCATTCATTACATAAATCATAAGCAAGTTAATGAATAACTTTAACAAACAACTATAGTTATGACACATTATTTAAGACCCTTTCAATTAACATTACATGTGTCCCACGATTTTCCACCAAAATTGACAGAGGCCACTGAGGCTGAATTTAACCATAATTTCAGTAAACAATTCTAATTAAGACAAATTACTTAAGACCCTTTCAAGTAAAACCTTGCATTACATGGAAAATAGCATTTCACTCAGAACGTCACTTGAACACGAATACTTCATACATATTTATAACTTCGTTAATCTCACAGAGCGACCCCGAAATGATTCAGATGCCCATTGACTTGTAAGATGGAATTTAGCATAGAAAAATACAGTCTTCTGCAATGATAAACGTGTAATAACAGAAACAAGGTCCAAGCTTGTAAGGCCAAAGCTTAACCACGAACGGTGGAACTGGCTGAGAGAAGTAATACTTTACTTCTAATGAAGACGTGGCTTCGTTTGAAGCCCCACCTTGAGTAGACAACCAAAATGTGAACCAAGCAAACGCTACCGAAGAGGAACACCCGAGCTCAGGCGAAGTCCACTGCCCGTAAGCCAAACTTGTAATCCAAAGGGAACTCCTGCGCTTCGGTTGCCGGCTGCCTCAGCTCACTGAAACAAAGACCACACCCGACAACAGGAAGCCAAAAATTGTTCTTAACTTTGACATTCAATATTGACCAGTAAATGAACTAAATAAAACCAAGGCTAAACAACAACTAATTTGACTAGGAAGTGCTACCTTTAACTGAAACAGTAGTTGATAAACAATCTCTAAGAGTGGGAAATGAAATGACTAATGAGAACCGGCACTCACTAGAACTTAATGACACACATCAACAAGTACATCAATATTATGCGGTAGCAGAGCACACGCTTAGTAGGAGGCCTCAAATGAAATCGAAGAAGCATCACATCACACGGCGTGCAACGTCTTACTGTACCGTCTTACGGTGTCCCCTCACCTACTCGCAGTCGGCTCCTTGCCCGTTATCTGCTGCTACTTAGCAATTTAAAGCCGTAATTTTCATGGGGCATGCTGTCAGGGTGATAGAAAGTATTTTATGTTGTCTATCAGCCGACGCTGATATTATCAAAATCTGTGAGATTTAACGTCTTACATTCTTTCGTTTCCATTGGCTCCAGATACTGTACAGTACATTTCAGTCACTGTTGCGAGCGTGGTTACCTCTTCATTATTCCTTATAGTGACCCCTATATCGTAAGCATAGGTTCTTATAACTGGTTTTCCTAATAATGTTAAGCCTTTTAATCTAGCACAGACATGTCAGAGGAAAGGTTGCAGTGAAATGGCGAAATTCGACATTGACAGAGCCGGCAGCTGTGGCTGAGCGGTTCTAGGCGCTTCATTCCGGAACCACGCTGCTGCCGCGGCGCACGTTAGAATCCTGCCTAGGGCTTGGATGTGTGTGATGTTCTTAGGTTAGGTTCTACGTCTAGGGGACTGATGACCTTTTAAGGAGTTCTAAGCCTAGGGGATTGATGACCTCAGATGTTAAGTCCCATAATGCTAAGAGCAATTTGACATGGACAGAGGACTTCCTTGAGGAACACCTCTTTCTGTTTCTATCGGCCTGGATTGTTGCCAATTCACTGCTATTTTTGCATTTATTTTAATTGCTATGTTCTTTATCAGTCTATCAATCTATCCTTGAAATCTATTTTCTTCAACGTCTGTAGAAGTTGTTCGTGATTTATGGCATCTAAGGCTTTATAAAAATCTAGAAAAATAAAGCGAAGTTACTTCAATGATATCCCTGAATTATGCTAGTGTTTGAAAAAATGGTTCTTCCTTGCGCACAGTTTCGATGTTTACTAATAATTTTATCTGTAATCCATGAATTTCTCTTGCTTACTATTCTAGCTATTAATTTACAATCAGAATTCAGCTGTGTAATTAGACGAAAATTATTTAAATGTTTGTTTCCATTATTTTTTACCACAAGAAGACTTTTACTGTCCTTAAACTCAGCCGGAATCGTAGACTATAGATCCTAGAAGGAACCTTTAGCAGAATTGAAATCTTCAATTTCCGTAACAGTCATGTTTGAGATACAGACATTGTACGTCGACAGAAGAACTTGCATTCTTCAGCGCCATCTACTGTGGCATCGGAGCATTTCAGGACACATTTTTTCGTCCATTGTCCGTCATGAAGCCGTCCCTGCACTTTGTCGATTTTATTGATGTTCACAGTGAACATTAATAAATAAAATTGAATCGAATAATATAGTGAAAGTAAGGGAGTATGGTTCATAAATGAAAGTCGATATAACAGTACTAATGACTTATTCAAATTCAGAACCATCATAAAATCTTGCAGCAATGTGACTCCTGAAAATGGAAAGACACAGAAAGCTATCACGAAATACTAAAGTTAATTGTGGGGGACTCTGAATGACATCATTAGGAAGACTAAAAGAAGAACAAAGTCAGAGTTCCTCATACGCACATCTCCCATTTCAGATAAAAAAGGGAAATGGCCCAATCCACGTCTCATTCAAGATGCAAAAGGAATCAGTTAAATTGAATAATTTGGAATAAAACCTCATGCTACAGCAAAAAGCGTCACTAACATCTTCCATCTGCACACTCAGCATAGGACGATAAGGAAGAAGTAAATTATAGTTGTCACGGGACGACCCTCAGGAAAATAACAACACCAAGTACTCTGTTCTCAAACTGAGCTCCCTTTGCGAGGGGCAGTCCTTCTTGCATCCAATGCAACGAACGTGAAAGTGCCTCGAAGCATGAATACAAAGGGAAACGCAGTAAAAATACCTTTGACATGGCTTACAAATACGCTTAAACAGTGTAGAGTAGTACTACTGATTTTTTAAAGATCTTCTACCATTGGAGGATATTGTACACATGGTATGCGTGGAGGCTGTTGGACAATATACAGGATCGGCAGAACAGTAATACTTTTAAGATGGCTCTAAATTTCTCATGTTTCATGTGAATGGAAAGGCAGAATTTCTTTTGATATCCGCTGTAAATATATAATTACTACATTTAAGTTAGGCTCTTGGGGGCTCTGGCACCATTGCGGCCATGGGTTTGGGATTCGCACCAGCAAACCGGAACTTCATTGCACGCTGAGTAGGCCTTGGAGACCACCCCAAGATACCACCTAATTTGAGCAAAGTCCTCTTGCTGCATTTCCACAGGAGTTTAGGGATGCCTGGGAATCCTCAATTCGTGTAAATACCTTTCAGCCACCACCAAACAGCCAGTACTGCCCTCTTTCGGTATGAAATAAAAAGTAATTGAAGTGATACTGAATCATGAAACAATCTGCACCATTTCATGTTACATAGTTGTTTTTATTAAGTTCTTCAGTCGGGAGACTGTTTTGGTGCAGCTCTTCATATTATCGTATCCTGCGAATAGTGACCGGTGACGTCAGAAGTTTGGTCCCTTCGGAATTCACACACACCTGCGAATAAACTACTGTAATCTACATCCCTTCGAAACTGCTTACTGTATTTACGTTTTATGTGACTGTCATAGGCGGGTTCAGCCGTATAAAGCCTTCCACAAATCTGAAAGTAAAATAATTGACTTTAGTTACCACCAGATACAGATCGTGAGCATCTTCACAGTTCTACGAAACACACCACCTGACACCGTTGGTGGAAACAGTCCTTTCTTTTAACTAGCAATCTGAGGAGGATTTATCCGACCCAAACCGCTCATGCCAGTTACATAAAACGTGACTTAGACCGTTTCGGCTGTAAATAATATAAGTAAGTTGTTACATATGGATATCAACACAATAATGGATTCGTTCTTATGCAGGGTGAACCACGAAAAACATGCACAATAAATATTGCGATAAAGGAAAGAGCAATTGAAGTGAGGTTTTCACAGAATGGTTTGGTAGTAAGGATCTCGTATTGTTAGCCAATCAACAGTTTGTAATACAATTTAGAAACTGTATTTTTTGGCTGACATTGACTTTATTTAGTAGAATGATGCTTATTGACACTACCAACCTAAAAGTAAGGTAAATTATAAAGTCAGCGATGTTTGTTGTTTGATTGCAGAACGAGTTGTTTATGACATACCAGATTTTGAAAAGTTTTCACACCGACAGTTGCTTGTGCCATTCTACCCGCATAATTGCTACGCTGTTGTTACGTTTGCTTAGAGTGTGCTTGAAAGTTCCCTGAGTTCTTGCTACTCCAATGCAATCAAACGAGAAAGTGGCATGAGTCAGGCAAGTGTTCTACGCATTCATCATCGACCTAGGTTCCAACCCTGTCACATCTCTCTCCATTAAGAGCTGCACGGATAGAATCATGTTAACTTCTGTACGTAAGAATTAAGACAGGATACTCCAGATGTAGGGGAGACTGGGGTTAGTTGGCGTAGTTTTTACTTTACGATTTTACTATTTTCTTTACTATTTTTTTCCTATGGCACATTCCGCTTATATAATCGATGATGCAGGTAATGGTATCCCTTGCCTATTAATCAATTCTGAATTCGTAAGAAAAAAGTTTACTAGAACGTTACAGCCATGCCAATTTACCCCACACGGGGAGCAAGTTGGCACACGTGCTGTGGTAAGTTGGCATGGTTAACGGGTTCTGAGGAATAAACACAAGTTAGTTACTTAAACACTTTTACTTCATTACAATAAGAAAGACAAATGGTGTTGACACTTTCTTACTTTTAGATCTTTCAATGGCTATAACATCTTGTGTTAGTGTCTGTCAAAATATTAACAATACTAAAAAATATTTTTAAGTCGGTAAATGAACATAGAAATGTTAAACGACAATAAAATGAAAAATAGTAACGAAATTATGGAATCACAACTTCATGTAGAGCAGGAAAGTAGCTCGATTGCTCACTTGAACTGGTGGTGTTAGTTTTCTGACAATTTTGTTTCTGTTATACCAAATCGAGTCAGGAACGTCCGGTATCTCCTAGATTTCTTTCCTTTCATCATTTTATAAAACTGTATTTCATTAGTATCAATTTCCAATATCGTTCCAGGATACAAACCTGCACCATATTACGGAATCACGAAGTCTTCCACGTGATACTGCTCCAAATTGTCTTCTTGGACTAAATTCGTGTTGTTCTCTTTATTAATCAGTTTCGGTGGGCATTCTCGAGTTGGTGGAGACTTGGGCTCATATTCCTCTTCATTGTCTGTACTTAGTGGAGAATGGTGGCTATCCTCAGAATCAGTATAACTTATTATATCTGACGTTTCGTTTACAGGTTCCGTCATTTCTAAATCATTGCTTACTTTTTGCCAGTAAATTTTCGGTAGGAGTGTCTCTCAAGATAGCAGTGTGTCTCCTTCTCCTGCCACGGTTAGACAGTTTTCGTGGGCCTGCTTTTGGAAAAGAGCGAATTTCTTCTGGTATTACAGTCCGGGACGATGATGATGTGCCTGGAGTAGGGGCTTCAGTGGAAGGCGAGATGGAAGACTCTATTGAGGAGGCGGATCAGTTACAACATCGGCAGTCACAGTCTGGACACCATGAGGAGGCGGGCGATCAGATGATGGCAGAAAGTCGAATTCATGAAAGACGCCAGGATTCAAAGGGCACATCCCGCTTACTCTAAACCCTGCGGAGGCAATGGATGCGGTTATTGCAAGCGAAACAGCTGTGTTCACGGTGCTAGTATGTCATTAATTGAAATTGTTCAGCCAGGATGAATCCTTATCCAAGCATCACAAGCTGTATTGATCTATTTTTTAGTGGTCTAAACACACGCCCGTTTAGAGGATGGGATTTTTGTCTGCAGTGTGGAGGAAATGATAGGACAACCACCTCACTTTCATTCAATAAATCAAGTGCTCCAATAGACAAGTGAGAGTCGTGACTGTCAAGCTGTAGTAGTGTCCGCCGGCCGGAGTGGCCGGTTCTAGGCGCTTCAGTCTGGACCCGCGCCACCGCTACGGTCGCAGGTGCGAATCATGTCTCGGGTATGGATGTGTGTGGTGTCTTTAGGTTAGTGAGGTTTAAGTAGTTGTAAGTTCTAGGGGACTGATGACCTCAGAAGTTAAGTCCCATAGTGCTCAGAGCCATTTTTTTTTGTAGTAGTGTTGCGCTATCCTTCTAGCTTCTAGAATAGCATCACGGTCAGAGCCAGCTAGAGGGTCTCGAACGTAATGTGGTTTGTATTTTGCACTAGGAAATATGAAGAATGGAGAGATAGCATTACTTCCAGCTGATACGCATGTTGCTAGGATTGCGAGACTGCCTCTTTCAGCAGAGGTTATCCTTCCAATTTGTTTCAGACCTCTCCGTGCTACCGCTCTGTATGGTTTCCCTACAGTTGTTGTCCCCCTTTCATCCGTATTCCATATATCTTAAGCTTGCAGCTTCTGTCAGTCCAATATCATTTTAAGCCAACTGAATAATTTGTTCACATTTACTTCATTAAAACTGGTGGCCCTGTACAGGCTTGTGGCTTCAGGTGTTCGGATGGATAAACTATGATGCCCCTTCATAACATACGTGTACCAGGCACGACCGCTATTTTCTTTTCCTCCTAAGAAAGTGATACGTTAACTTCATTTTTGTGGCGTATTGAAAAGCAAATTTTCCGGCCTCCTCCTGGCCTAAGCCGAAATAAATATCTGTGGCTTTCTTTAGGTATTCACTTAACAGGTACTCCTATTCAAGAGAGAAAACATGTAACATAAAATACGAAGTATGTCATCAGTTGCAAACCTGATATTATAGCAGGCATATGTAGTAGCTAAACTTTACAACTTATTGCCTTTGAGTTCAATAGACCCGCAACGAAAAGCTTACATACCTATTACTCTTTAAAAAAAAAAAGGTTATGTCATTTTTAGCTCCGTACAGATATGTTGAATTCTTCTGCTGTGGCTGCTAGGCTTCTTTTGGTGATAATGCGAGCGCGTATGGCATTATTTACGTTCTGAACAGAATGCTTTGCTCGTTCCGTCTTTCTCTTGTAATCCCTCGTGGCAAACCTTCAACGAAATGTATCAGAAAGTAGTGAGAAAACGTCAGCAGATACCTACGTGAAAAAAATGAGTGAGGGGTAAGTTGGCATACGCCACGTGGTCTGTGCCAACATGCCCCTAATGCAAGTTGTCATATTGTCCCAACAACACATTTTAGAGACGATAGATGCCTCAAAGCTACACAAAAAGTTTACGCTTTCATCAAAAAGCCTCAATTTGTGCTCAAATTTTGCCTTTTCTTCAGAATTCAGCAGTTTCTGTCCTACATTTCTGTGAGACTTACTCTCCCCTGTTATCTTTTCTTTCTCATTGATTTACGCGTGGAGAACTGTAAGTAGAAATGCACATTTCTTTCAGCAATTACCGCTAACGCGGCAAAGCAATTTTGATTGAATGTAAGGTTATCTCCACACAGAATACAGCGGATAGAAGAAATGGTAGCAAGTCAGTGAATACTGTAGTTTGAATTGTCTCGATTTTGCCGTCACAATGAAGAAGAAAGTCACGTGAATGTCGACAACGATATAAAAAGGATAACACGACGTACCAATTACGGAAACTTAGTTCTTTGTGTGTGCATGCGCCTGAGTGTGTGTGTGTGAGAGAGGGAGAATGTGTGCGTGTATGTGTACATGTGTTTTTCTCTCTTTCAACTCTCTCGATGTAATTACTTCAGTGCGTAGAATGAACTAGAGGATGGTATGACATGCCTGAGTTGAGAAATCAAGAAGAATTTCCTTTTATTTTTGTAAACCAGATGAACGGATTCCTGTAAATATATCTGCAAAAAATGGCTACCTAAGAAAATTATACAGTAAGTTTTCAGATGCGTAGAGCAAACTAAAATAAATTATTTATTGTGGTGTGCGGTGTCAGATGATGTACGCTCTATTCTTAAAGAGACAACAGTGTACAGCACCGCAAGTGATAACGTAGTTCAGGAAGAGGAGACGGAACTGTCTGAAAGATTGTTGTATGGTTTCTATTTGCCGCAGAGGCATTGTTGATTACTTCGTCGTCTGCGCTGTTCTAATGCCTTCCAGTGGTGCCAAAAATGTGAGATACCTGGTTCCTTGGATGAATAAGACATGTCGGTAAAGTTGTCGTCGATTCTTGCGACTCCTTAAAAGAAATCCTTTTATTATTTTTTTCATGAGTTAGCTGTAGGTTCGGCAGGAGTGACACAGTGTGGGTGACTAGACAGAACTATAAAATACATTAGGATTCCATTTCTGTTGCTCTTATACGAATTAGCTAAGCACATACCCAAATTTCACCGTCTGATGTTGAACACGGCGCGGAATATTGTTGATGATGCGAAAGCCGAGTAATCGAACGAAAGTTCTTACGCTCGCCACGCATACACAGATTTTTTTCGATACCAGTCCTCCTTGAAACTAGTAGTGATATAACACAGTCGGTAAAGTTAATTTTCTGTTCTAAGTTCTCACTTGTAGGAGCGTGAGTGTAACCGTCACGGCGCGGCTGATTGTTGATAATGCGGAAACGCGATGATCGAACGCGCGTTCTCACGCTCGCTACAAGACACTGGCACTTGACTACACTAATTTCTACTGATTCACATCAGTTCATTCTGGGAGACCGAACACGGCGCGGATGATTGATGCTGTGCAACACGCAACGAGAGGATACATAAATACGTTATCAGCAGCAACGCTCATTTTTAAATTACTTCTTTACTCACTTTGCTCTGAATCATTTGCTTATATTGTCCCTTTACTGTAGTAGCACTTGTAGCAACTCTTCAACTTCCATACTAACAATGCCTCTCACATGCAGAGCTACACACAAACAATATATCAGTTCCGTGTCGCGTGCTCGACTCTTCAGACGCAGCTGCCCGCCAAGATACCCCGCAACCAAGCCAGCGAAATAACAGTACGCTTACAAAGTACGTCATTTCTTATGTCCATTGGATGCACTTCCCCACTGGTCTTTTTCGAACCAGTGTTCTTACGCCATGTTACATGGCTACGAACGGTGCACGCTTCCTGGTAGGCACGTTTGACAACACGGTTGATACACCAACAAACCGGACAACTTCATTGATGTTTTCGTCATGGTCACGTTGAAACGCGAGAGTTCCTTTACAATACTCTGCCACGTCTTACTGTGGCCCACTATGCTGCGTTAATCCCATGCAACCAACTAACTGATATAAATCAATTCACTGCCATGACATTCGTCAGCTATGGAGAGTAACATGATTGCCTGGTAACAGTTGTACACCATTTGCTACGATCCCGAGCGGGCAATGTGCATTTTCAAGCGTTTACTAATATTTTATCTGGTGCTCTCACATTAAGCGGTCCAGATAGTGTTATTCGCAAATTATGTAATTGATTATTAAACAAAATAAATAGTCACGTTTATACATAGGGATGACTACGCTGCGTGAAATCGCCCGACCCTGTGTTGTGAAGACAAACATAAAATGAACGATTAGTAGCTTCCCCGTACCTTAATCGACAGTAACACAATAATGATAAAAATTCGAAAAACAGTCTGTAATTCTCAGACTTTTCGGCTCTATATTTTGAAACCCAGTACAGATGGTCAAATCATAGATAGTTTCAGACAGTACCTATACATTTCCATATGCAGTGTCTCTTACTAACAAATATATTGAGTTTCAATGGTGGAACAATGTTCTGCAGCGTTCTGGGAGAAGTGGATGCACGGCTTGGGTTTGGACTATGTACGATATTACCCCTGTCAGCGATTCGTGTCACCTTTCTATTTCACTTAATTTGGAAACCTGGGGAATCGATGCACAGAGTGGGCTATACTTTCTACATGTAAGGGAATGGTGCAGTCAGTGGTCCACCTAAAGTTCAAATGGTTTTAAATGGCTCTGAGCACCATGGGACTTCACATCTGTCGTCATCAGCCACCTAAACTTAGAACTACTTAAACCTAATTAACCTAAGGACATCACACACATCTGTGACCGAGGCAGGATTCGAACCTGCGCCCATTGCAGCAGCGCGATTCCAAACTAAAGCTCCTAGAACCGCTCGGTCACAGCAGCCAGTTGTACCTAAAGAAAATGTTTCATAGAACCCTGTGATATACACTCCTGGAAATGGAAAAAAGAACACATTGACACCGGTGTGTCAGACCCACCATACTTGCTCCGGACACTGCGAGAGGGCTGTACAAGCAATGATCACACACACGGCACAGCGGACACACCAGGAACCGCGGTGTTGGCCGTCGAATGGCGCCAGCTGCGCAGCATTTGAGCACCGTCGCCGTCAGTTTCAGCCAGTTTGCCGTGGCATACGGAGCTCCATCGCAGTCTTTAACACTGGTAGCATGCTGCGACAGCGTGGACGTGAACCGTATGTGCAGTTGACGGACTTTGAGCGAGGGCGTATAGTGGGCATGCGGGAGGCCGGGTGGACGTACCGCCGAATTGCTCAACGCGTGGGGCGTGAGGTCTCCACAGTACATCGATGTTGTCGCCAGTGGTCGGTGGAAGGTGCACGTACCCGTCGACCTGGGACCGGACCGCAGCGACGCACGGATGCACGCAAAGACCGTAGGATCCTATGCAGTGCCGTAGGGGATCCCACCGCCACTTCCCAGCAAATTAGGGACACTGTTGCTCCTGGGCTATCGGCGAGGACCATTCGCAACCGTCTCCATGAAGCTGGGCTACGGTCCCGCACACCGTTAGGCCGTCTTCCGCTCACGCCCCAACATCGTGCAGCCCGCCTCCAGTGGTGTCGAGACAGGCGTGAATGGAGGGACGAATGGAGACGTGTCGTCTTCAGCGATGAGAGTCGCTTCTGCCTTGGTGCCAATGATGGTCGTATGCGTGTTTGGCGCCGTGCAGGTGAGCGCCACAATCAGGACTGCATACGACCGAGGCACACAGGGCCAACACCCGGCATCATGGTGTGGGGAGCGATCTCCTACACTGGCCGTACACCTCTGGTGTTCGTCGAGGGGACACTGAATAGTGCACGGTACATCCAAACCGTCATCGAACCCATGGTTCTACCATTCCTAGACCGGCAAGGGAACTTGCTGTTCCAACAGGACAATGCACGTCCGCATGTATCCCGTGCCACCCGACGTGCTCTAGAAGGTGTAAGTCAACTACCCTAGCCAGCAAGATCTCCGAATCTTTCGCCCATTGAGCATGTTTGGGATGAAGCGTCGTCTCACGCGGTCTGCACGTCCAGCACGAACGCTGGTCCAACTGAGGCGCCAGGTGGAAATGGCATGGCAAGCCGTTCCACAGGACTACATCCAGCATCTCTACGATCGTCTCCATGGAAGAAAAGCAGCCTGCATTGCTGCGAAAGGTGGATATACTCTGTACAAGTGCCGACATTGTGCATGCTCTGTTGCCTGCGTCTATGTGCCTGTGGTTCTGTCAGTGTCATCATGTGATGTATCTGACCCCAGAAATGTGCCAATAAAGTTTCCCCTTCCTGGGACAATGAATTCATGGTGTTCTTATTTCAATTTCCAGAAGTGTAGTTACGAATATTTTATTTCCAGTGCAGCTTGAACCTTTTCTTTTGGATATCGCTGTAGTAGAGATAGAAGTCATAAACATTTACTGTTATTGAAATATTTAAAAAATAAGAACCTGTGTCATCGATCCAGTCAGGACGACTGGTTTCCTTCTTGGTGCCAGGCAGTTTCCTCGAATGAAACGTTGTGTATAGTAGCTGTTGAATACTACACGCCTCTACAGAGGTGCAAATGCATTTCACATTCTTTATTTTAGCTGGTGTTTTGGCATCTAAAACGTATATTCGAAATCAACGTCGCTAAAAGGAGAAATGTCACCTTCGAAGATAAAAAAAAAGAACACATTGATTATCAGAACCCTTAAAAACTGTTAGAAAACACGTGTAACGAAAACCATTATTCTTTCGTAATAGCCTACTCAGTCCTAAGATAAGACACAATTCGAGGTGTCTCATTCAAAGCAAGTCGCACTATATCGCTTAATAATATCTAGTCTCCGTCAGCAACACATAACTTTATATGACAAAATGGTCTAAGTTGGTACAACGATGGCTGCAGAAATTTAATAACTACTGCCATATCAGTATGACGTTTCAGTCATTAATTCTGGTCAATTATAAGAACGTGTGCAGCTACCACCTCGTTTCGTTGTTGCTTTGTGTCTTCGTGGAACAACTCGCGACTAAAATGGCGAATCTTTGGAAACACGAGTTACACTTAATTATCGCTTGCTCGTGTCCATTGTCAATACCCACTTTGAAATCGATTCGGTCCATCGAAAAAGCCGGCTCTTCGATAGCAACCTTCCCCTGCCATGGATGTATTCTGGAATAGGTTTTGCAAATGCGTCTTGGACACAAACATATTTTACGTCGTCTAGCGAGCTGGCGCCTTGATTAACACTTCAGACTGGGAAAAATGATTAACATGGCTCTGAGCACTATGGGACTCAACTTCTGAGGTCATCAGTCCCCTAGAACTTAGAACTACTCAAACCTAACTAACCTAAGGACATCACACACATCCATGCACGAGGCAGGATTTGAACCTGCGACCGTAGCGGTAGCCTGATTCCAGAATGTAGCGCCTAGAACCACTCGGACACCCCGTTTGGTAGACTGGGAAAGACCACATCTGAAATCCACATCCGGACATGCGGGTTTAGGTTTGGGGATGGTCATGACCCAAATCGTACCCCGTCTTTGAGAAAATGGAGCATGTGGTCCATCTGTAATGATCTCGATGTCAACGGGACGTCAAATCGTAATGTTCCGTCCTTATTTTACACCGTGCAGAGAAATATCGTCATGAACAGGGGTACGTGTCCCAAAGAGAATCTTATATGGTCGAATGGTGTGTTTGACGTGACCTATCACTGTTGTTCAGGGGGTTTGGAAACAGGCTAAGCGACAAATGATTCACACTGTTGCGTTCCCTCAAACTATCGTTTCAAGTGAAACTAGTTTCACTTCACATTCATTTACTAACTAATGGAATAACAACAATGATATAAAGTTAAATCAATACAAAAGCAAAGAGTTTCCTCAAACAGAAAAGTATGATGGTAAAGGAATAGACGAAGTATTAGTGAATCCTGGCAAACCCATTTCTAAGAGGTTAAAAATTCCGTTTCGTAACTTAGGTTGTTTCAAGTCAATTACTCCGTTAGCTGATAGAGTGGTCATGGCATTTAGTCTGCAGTGACTTTTGTGCTTTACGGACTTTCCCCGAAATACTAAGAAAACCGAGAAACTGTACCATTCTCCTCCTTCCGTTAGCCCTTTTTTTCTTGTCGTCGTTGCAATATCGACATATGCCTTTTCTTCCTTCAATTATTCGAGACAATAAATTTGTTCCAGAGCTCCTGATAAAACAACAGCGTTATACTTCTATAACTTTACGTTAAACTCTATATCTCTTCGTAAACAATCGGATAACTTCCTTTATAATTAATTCTAGGCTTGCCATAGTTTCACTTCGTGCAGCATGTGCAACATATTTATGAACGAAACAGTTGCACAATGCAAAACAATCAGCATATAACAATAAAGTAAACGATAGATTACTCCTAGATGAAAGCGACATGGAAATGGCTGGACACCAGTGCTGTGCGAGGCCATATTTTACACAGTGTGTGGCATATTGGCAAATATTTCACACTCGAAAACGAAACCTACCTGATTTCCCCGTTTGCAGACATATATACTGTGCTTTAAATTTCCACTTTATCGTACAAACACAAAACAAATAGCGCACAGCGGACGCAACGTTTCGGCAGTTCCTGAGAAAAAATACCAATGAGGCTGTATGTGGTGTTGGGAGCAATGACTGATATGCTAAAACAGCGTAGCTGTGAAAAGCGGATAGTCCACCAATACAAAGCACGCGTACCGTTACGCCCATCGGCCGACGGCTTGCTCGAAAATTTCCGCCCCCTTCCTCTTTTTTTTCAACTCTTAATAAGTTCCATTGTGTCCCGTTAACCAGATTCTGATAAGTTTGCTGCGCATGTACGCTTTTAAATTTTCTGTTTGTCGAGCCGGATGAATTAAGTAACCACCCTATAAATTACGGCATTAAACAAAGCTTACCCGGCGCTAACAAGGTTAATTCCCGGCCAAATTCTGACACTCAACAGCGCTGCTAAATCGCACTGTTTATAAATGTAATTAGAGTGAAGGCTTTAATCAGAACCATAGGAGCGGGAATAAATAAAATGCCCGCATCCTGCTCCTAAATTAAATCTTCTGTTGCGCAATTTCATGCGGACGTATAACTGTTTCAGCTATTTGCCGGGTTTCCAGTAGAGATTGTTTCGAGGCGAAAAATGGAGCCAAATAAAGCCATCAAAATTCCGGTCTCGTTCAGATGAGTTCGAAAGCGTTGCGGAATTCCGAGTAACCCCTGAAAATATATCTGTGAAGACTAAGGGACTGACTAATATTCTGTATTTTAACCACCCATCATACTCCATCATGTAGGACTCTACTGTGCATACTGTACAGAAATTTCCTCCTCTCGATCTGTTGAGAGTCAAGAAGAGCATTCGATACCAAGTAACTTATTGGCAATAGCCCTACTATACAGGAATTTCTCAAAACTGGAAAAAGCAAACTAGGTGCCAATTAACTTCAGAAACGAAAAGAATAGTGTAATAGCGTTTATTTAAAAGTAGGCGAGGATATTATTTGTTATAAAATGAATTCCTTTCATTGAAGATAAACAACAAAGGAATCAGCATGGGTTTCGAAAAAGACGGTCGTGTGAAACCCAACTCGCGCTATTCGTCCACGAGACTCAGAGGGCTATAGACACGGACTCACAGGTAGATGCCGTGTTTCTTGACTTCCGCAAGGAATTCGATACAGTTCCCCACAGTCGTTTGATGAACAAAGTAAGAGCATATGGACTATCAGACCAATTGTGTGATTGGATTGAAGAGTTCCTAGATAACAGAACGCTGCATGTCATTCTCAATGGAGAGAAGTCTTCCGAAGTAAGAGTGATTACAGGTGTGCCGCAGGGGGGTGTCATAGGACCGTTGCTGTTCACAATATACATAAACGATCTTTTGTATGACATCGGAAGTTCACTTAGGCTTTTTGCAGATGATGCTGTGGTGTATCGAGAGGTTGAAACAATGGAAAATTGTACTGAAATGCAGGAGGATCTGCAGGGAATTTACGCATGGTGCAGGGAATGGCAATTGAATCTCAATGTAGACAAGTATAATGTGCTGCGAATACATATAAAGATAGATCCCTATCATTTAGCTACAAAATAGCAGGTCAGGAACTGGAAGCAGTTAATTACATAAATTATCTGGGAGTACACATTAGGAGTGATTATAAAATGGAATGATCATATAAAGTTGATCGTCGGTAAAGCAGATGCCAGACTGAGATTCATTGGAAGAATCCTAAGGAAATGCAATCCGAAAACAAAGGAAGTAGGTTACAGTACGCTTGTTCGCCCGCGGCTTGAATACTGCTTAGCATTGTGGAATCCGTACCAGATAAGGTTGATAGAAGAGATAGAGAAGATCCAACGGAGAGCAGCGCGCTTCGTTACAGGATCATTTAGTTACTGCGAAAGCGTTACGGAGATGATAGATAAACTCCAGTGGAAGACTCTGCAGGAGAGACGCTCAGAAGCTCGGTACGGGCTTTTGTTAAAATTTCGAGAACATACCTTCACCGAAGGGTCGTGCAGTATATTGCTCCCTCCGACGTATATCTCGCGAAGAGACCATGAGGATAAAATCAGAGAGATTAGAGCCCACACAGAAGCATACCGACAATCCTTCTTTCTACGAACAATACGAGACTGGAATAGAAGGATGAACCGATAGAGGTACTGAAGGTACCCTCCGCCACACACCGTCAGGTGGCTTGCGGAGTATGGATGTAGATGTAGATGTAGAATATAATTGGGGAGTGAGAGACAATGAATCAATGGATACTATAAGAGATAAAAATCGTTTGGAATGTTTATGGTAAACCAAGTAAAATTTTCAGGATCGACCTTCCATTGTGGCTGACAGGAAATGTACACCATCAGTATATATTACTGGTACTGACATTTGACTGTATCGCACAAAGATGTACCGCAAAAACTTCGACAAACAACTAACAACTAGGCTGGCTCTGAGCACTATGGGACTTAACATCTATGGTCAAGAGTACGCTAGAACTTAGAACTACTTAAACTTAACTAACCTAAGGACAACACCCAACACCGAGTCATCACGAGGCAGAAAAAATCCCTAACCCCGTCGGAAATCGAACCCGGGAACCCGGCCGTGGGAAGCAAGAACGCTACCGCACGACCACGAGCTGCGGACTAAATACTAGGTAATGCACATTAATAGTTATCAGATGGTATAGGATCACAGTTCAGCAGACGAAGTTGTAACATCCTCCTTTGAAAAATTTTAATGAATTACTGTGGAGATAAAACTCTTACGTTATTTTATTTTCAAACAGGTGAGAAAAAGTGAACATACTCAGACAATTCTCTCTTTACTTATTCTGATCGTCACTAAACTGACACACAATATTATTTTAGCGCAACGCAATCTGTTTTTCACAATCCCTACAAAAGAGTGGCCGTGACTAACAATGCCCTATACCTTTCATGAATCACTTACCTCACAAAAATCTTCGTTACTCGAACTACTGCAATACAGCAAGCACCAATACTGCCAGCGAAATAAAGGATTCTAACTACTGATGGCACTAACTACTGATAGGCATAGTTAGCAAATGAAAGATTTTGATAGAGAACAAACAATGTATTTCCCTTAATAATGTTAAAAAATGGTTCAAATGGCTCCGAACACTATGGGACTTAAATGCTGTGGTCATCAGTCCCCTAGAACTTAGAACTACTTAAACCTAACTAACGTAAGGACATCATACACATCCATACTCGAGGCATGATTCGAACCTGTGACCATAGCGCTCGCGCGGTTCCAGACTGTAGCGCCTAGAACCGCTCGACCACTCCGGCCTGCAAAGTTCAAAAGTGTATCAGTTCATGATATACAGTATTACAAATTTACTCTTTCTGATGGACACACGCTCTCAAAATCATGCCATCTCGCTCCCCATATCATTATCTGCTGGGGGCTTGCCTCCAACTGCGCAACGCTACGCGCTGTTCACATCCAACTGCGCAACGCTACGCGCTGTTCACATCCAACTGCCCAACACTACAATAGCAGATATTCCAACAATGCTAACCAGCCACCGACTTCACACAGCACAGTCAGTGATTTTCGTATAGAGCGCTACGTGGCGTTACCAACATAAAAACCTAAACAGTCTACTCTCAAAGTAAGTGTCAAAACGTAAGGGGAAATAGGTGGAATAAGTAGCGATGTGAATACTGGAGATTCTAAAAAATTGAAAACACCGAGAAGAAGATCTGGTGTAAACGATACGTGATATCATTCATGATATCATAAAACGTGGAGCAGGAATGTGGATGCCAATAACTGAACCTAAGACTATAATGGCCTGCAAAACTGCATATGAACGTGATGTGCTGTTCAGGCACGGGCAGGGCTCGACCTGTGTCACCTTTGGCTGGTCCTTCTCGTAAGTTCTTGGTTGGACGCGACATATCATCTAGCATTTTTCAAAAATTGCTCTGAGCACTATGAGACTTAATTTCTGAGGTCATCAGTCCCCTAGACTTAGAACTACTTAAACACACACATCTATGCCCGAGGAAGGATTCGAACTTGCGACGATAGCGGTCGCAAGGTTCCAGATTTTTTTATAATAGTGAAGAAAAAAAATTAAAAAAAATTAAAAGAATCCTGCCTCTCTCAGGACAAAACAACAACGGTCTGCGTTCCTTTTTCAGGCGCGCACCTCGCGAATCCCGTCACACCTCGCGTTGGTGTCGGGTACGTCTTCACGTGTGTTTGTGGATCCTCTCCACTGTCCTGGTCCTTTCTTGTTCTGTTACTTATAGACAATAATTACATTCTCCTACACGGGACACCCCAACTGGGTGGGGGATCAAGCAAGGCACGCCCTAAAAATTTTGCGTAATATGTTCGATATCTCGGATGTCTCATAAGCTGTGCGTGATGTTCCTGTAGTAAGGCCCAGAAGTCAAGCACATTCTTACTGCCGTCTTGGAAAAGATAACGCACAGTCAAACATCGAGTCCAAGTCCATGCGATTGTCTTTGTTCGGGGATAATGTAAGCTATCTGGAAGAAGTAATGTGCGTGGTTCTACTGTTGCGGCCCCACACGAAGAAGGAAGGCGATCATCGTTTTGAAAAAAACACCATACGTCCGCCGAAGGACTGCATATCAGGCGATGCTCCTCTGTGTCTATAACATTGCATTGCGGACACAGTGGCTCGTCTGCCATATGAATTGTATGCAACCTGGAATGAGTTACGTATTTCCAATTTACCACCTGATACCACAGTGTGCACGTTCCCGTATCAAGGTGCGGATGGAGCACTGAACGCCATACCACTGACCACGTAACTGTTGGTTGGCGGCGCTCTACGGCATTATTCGGCCGTCGTCGAGTCAAGATGTGATATATATCACGTGCCGTTGCCGTCCTGTTAGTCGGTAGTTCCATATGTACATAACTGTGTTCCACAAAAAAGGTTCGCATATGGGCAAGCGATGGTGAGATGTGAGCCACCGCTGCCGGAGACGAACGAGAAGGTGGAGCGAGTTCGTCTATCAAGGTGCCCGTCAGACTTGTTTGGTGTCGTGTCCACATCTTTATCATTGTGGTTACATAAATAGCCACTGCTCGGTCGCGTACGTGAACTAATCCAAGACCTCCACGACTACGAGGAAGGGTGAGGGTTTCGTATCCTACCTTACAAAGCAAACCAGTGCTCATAAAATATCCTAGTGCCGCCAGGATTCGGCGGGCCAACACCACTGGCATAGGAAGAACTTGTGCCAGGTGGGGGATGCGAGAGGTTAGATAAGTGTTGGAAAAGGTGACTCGTTGTATCATATCCTGTGCCCTTAACCTGTGACTTCGGACACTGGCACAAATTGTTTGCAGAAGATGTCTGTAACTCAGTGCCGCCGTGCGTCGAACGTCGGTAGTGAAGATAATTTCTAGGCATTTCATCTTGTTTATCGCCTGTAATGGTGATACACTTCCTGTCGGGAGTCCTCTCCCAATGTTCATCGCTCCCGACTTTGCAATGTTCAGGCGACTTCCCGTAGCCATACAATACAAATTAATCCAATGCAAGGCCGCTCTTGCGTCGTCGCCTGACTGTGCTAAAACACTAGATCGTCTGCGTATGTCCAGTATATAAACTTGATGTGCCTTATCGTCATTCCTTGGAGTCGATTCCGGAGCCCGCAGAGCAGCGGCTCGACAGCGATGGCATACAATACCCTTGTCTGACCGATCGTGAGATGGTGATGGACCCCACCAAGCGTCCATTGATGAGCACTTTGGATGCGGCTCCATGGACAAAACTTTTCGGAAACTTCATTTTCGTCATCACGTCCGTGAGATAAGCATGACTCAGCCTGTCAAATGCGCGATCGAAGTCTATCGATACCAATACACCCCGGAGACTACATGTTGATGCCAGTGCGATAACATCGCGGTAGTCACTGAGTGCCGTTTATATACTGCTGTCTCCTCCTCTGCAACGCCATCACGCTTACCAAATAACACTGTGACGAAACACGCCGTTCTTCTTTGGATCTTCTCTATCTCCTCTGTCAACCCGGGCTGGTACGGATCCCACACTGATGAGCAATACTCAAGTATAGGTCGAAGGAGTGTTTTGTAAGGCACCTCCTTTATTGATGGACTACATTTCCTAACGTCTCTCCCAATGAATCTCAACCTGGCACCCGCCTTTCCAACAATTAATTTCATATGATAATTCCACCTCAAATCGTTCCGTACGCATACTGCAAGATATTTTACAGAAGTAGCTGCTACCATTGTTTTTTCCGCTATCATATAATCATAAAATAAAAGATCCTTCTTTCTATTTATTTGCAATACATTACATTTGTCTATGTTAAGGGTTAGTTACCACTCCCTGCACCAAGCGCCTATCCGTTGCAGATCTTCCTGCATTTGCTGCAATTTTCTAATGCTGCAACTTCTCTGTGAAAAGCAAAGTAGGAACGAAAATTTGATTTTCTGAAATGGCTAGCAGACTTCACATTTTAAGTGAACCTGTATGCAGTCTGTCCACTGTAAGACACCGAAAGTTGAGGATCTACTTATTTCTAATTTCATGGCGATGCATTAGAGAGAAAAACATGTTGTGGTTTGGATAAATTCTATCAAAAAGCCACATCCATTTCCCCAGACTCGTTGGCTTTTTTAAAAAAGCGGGGAAAGTTTCCATTACGAAATAACACACGTGATAAGATATTTGGATCAATCTAACCGCGCGTTTTCATATATATAAAACTAAATAAATCGTGATTAAGGGGCAATCGGAGTACGAAAATCTGTGAAATTTTGAGTGTCTGTTCGTATTACAACAGTTTGTAGCAGGTAAAAGTCATAATATGTCTTTAGTGTGTCGAAAATCATATATTTATTTCTCAAGTCGACAACACTTTTTCTTAACACGTATTAAACGTGCAGGGATAAATGAGGTATCACTAGAAAGATTTTTTAACCGATTTCTGACATTGCGTACTGATTCGGCGCTAAAACTTACTATTTGTGGGAAGTTTTAAAATAAATCAGCCTTTTAACGATCATTGGCAAAAGGGCTTTATGTATGTCCTACTACATTCCTATATTTTACGAAACAAACTTATTAATCTCGCGCAAGAGACTCCTTCCCATATTACCTTACTACAAATACTATTTCATTTGTTTCAAAGTATTTATTAACTGGATAGTTCCTGAACACTGTCATATACGATAACCGCGACAACAACAGTAGCCCGTTAGCTCTGCCCAACGTACAAGCCGACTTTTGTATACGAACATACTTTGTGAAACAACAGACATACTTGTCCTTGTCGCCTAGAATTCTGATCTACTTGTTGCTGCTATGATTTAACTTGCTTACTGGAATTACGAGGCGTGTCGAGTTAAAGTTTGAGATTATGTCACCCTACTGACAGTCTCTGGTCTCTGCCCATTGTGCAAGCCAGGACAAACATTTAGAATGCAAAACAAATTTCTGGACACATGGAAATGAATATACAAGGATGTATCATACATTATGATTGTTATTTGACATAGTTCGATTCAGTTTTTATGACGTTTTCTCTTAATTCATACTACTACTCCTATCGTAGGAACTACATGTATTCCAGATTCATTATTTAAAACTATGAAAGTGCGAATATTTTACAGTGGCGTCTTGGTAGTTAAATAATGCTGAAAATTTTTCGTCAGATTGCACTGCCACCTGTGTGCTGCAGCTTTGCAGTTTCCCCGTCTGTTTCTTCTTCAGGCTCAAACAGCACAGTGTGATTGTGGGGCCAGTGTTAGGGCAGGTGGGAGACCTATGCACGCATGTGAGAGCACTTTCGAGTGACGAATTCCGGGCCATTTCGTTTCCAAACGATTCCTCCAATGTCACAAGTTTACCTCCTCCAACACTACAGCTATAAAATAAAGGTAGTTTTTAACGCTGGCAGTGGCTGTAAGTTTCCATTTCAAGCAGTTGCCAATACTGGTGTCAATGGTGCAGTTAATTAACTCACTCTCTCGTTACTTATCCAATATACATGGAGTCGAGGTGGCGATAACACAGCAGCAAACCCCGTTTCAATAGGTGTAATTCAGTTACAACTATGCTGGGTGAATTTTGCCGTTGGTACGGTACTGTTTATCCTATAGTATAAGGCAGTGTACGAGTCTCACATTGCACCATTGGCTTACAACATCACTTGTTCTCAAGCTACGTGTCTCTTTCGTGCGAGTTTGTGAAACACTTCGTATGTGTTGCTCCCCTTCCAGCAGCTAGGGTGAACTGCGACGCTGCATACCAACAACAGTGAATACTGTAACTCAAAACATCCTAGGACAATTACGGAACGAATCTATCATCTGAATGTTGGTCGTACGTCTGATAGAGGACATATTGGGCTTTCTTGAAAAGTGAATGAAGCTTTGATCCTTGATGTAAGAAGTACTCCATGGTCACGTGGGCATGCATGTAAAGATACAAATTTGGGCGCTTCTTTTGAAAATAAAGACATCAGCCCTTTGTATGAGTTAAAATTTGTCATATGTTCCCGTCTTATATCATGTAGAAGATGTAGTTTAATGAAATCGGACGAATTGTTTTGAAACGTCTTGTATGTTAAGATTTGTAGACGAAAGTTTATAAAGTGTGGACGAAAAATGGCACACGAAAATAAAAACATATTATTCAGACATGATCTGTTACCAGAAGGCCAGCCTCCTCACTTCCATAGGTGATTTACTACCCGAAACCGAATCTTAATGGCTGTTGTTTTTATGTGAGACTTACGTCTATCCATGTTCGTACAATTTTTTTATGATGTAACAAGCAACATTCTTTCAATAGTATCCCACAAATTTTCTTGTACCATCTCAGATATATCGGAGAAGAAATCGATAGTGAAGGAGCATTCAACATGTTTTCGAAATTAGAAAATGGTTCATGTATTAGCGTACCTTACGAATTAATTATATCGTCCATGAAACTGTGCCAACATACGTCCATATTCTTGATAAATTAGGGGACGACAAATCATACTCTCTCTGTATGCAGTGGGTATGACGTATTTAGTTGTGTTAACAGGTCATATTTTGTTTTCAGTCGATTTCGGTGTCACGTTAAAACACCTTAAGGGTTCTGTATGGCGGTCACACAAGACATCGACTACTCATCAGTACACAAGTTGTTGTTGTGGTCTTCAGTCCAGAGGCTGGTTTGATGCAGCTCTCCATGCTACTCTATCCCATGCAAGCTTCTTCATTTCCCAGTACCTACTGCAACCTACATCCTTCGGAATCTGTTCGGTGTATTCATTTCTTGGTCTCCCTCTACGATTTTTACCCTCCACGCTGCCCTCAAATACTAAATTGGTGATCTCTTGATGCCTCAGAACATGTCCTACCAACCGATCCCATCTTCTGGTCAAGTTGTGCCACAAAGTTCTCCTCTCCCCAATCCTATTAAATACTTCCTCATTAGTTATGTGATCTACCCATCTAATCTTCAGCATTCATCTGTAGCTTCTATTCTCTTTTTGTCTAAACTATTTATCGTCCATGTTTCCGTTCCATACATGGCTACACTTCATACAACTACTTTCAGAAATGACTTACTGACACTTAAATCTACACTCGATGATAACAAATTTCACTTCTTTAGAAACGCTTTCCTTGCCATTTCCAGTCTACATTTTATATCCTCTCTACTTCGACCATCATCACTTATTTTGCTCCCCAAATAGCAAAACTCCTTTACTACTTTAAGTGTCTCATTTCCTAATCTAATTCCTTCAGCATCACCCCACTTAATTCGACTACATTCCATTATCCTCGTTTTGCTTTTGTTGATGTTCACCATATATCCTCCTTTCAAGACACAGTCCACTCCATTCAACTGCTCTTCCAAGTCCTTTGCTGTCTCTGACAGAATTACAATGTCATCGGAAAACCTCAAAGTTTTTATTTCTTCTCCATGGATTGTAATACCTACTCGGAAATTATTTTTGTTTCCTTTACTGCTTGCTCAATATACTTATTGAATAACATCGGGGACATTCTACAACCCTGTCTTACTCCCTTCCCAACCACAGCTACCCTTTCATGTCCCTCCACTATAATAACTGCCATCTGGTTTCTGTACAAATTGTAAATAGCCTTTCGCTCCCTGTATTTTACCCTTCCAACTTCAGAATTTGAAAGAGAGTATTCCAGTCAACATTGTCAAAAGTTTTCTCAAACTCTACAAATGCTAGAAACATAGGTTTGCCCTTCCTTAATCTTTCTTCTAGCGTAAGTCGTAAGGTCAGTATTGCCTCACGTGTTCCAGTGGTTCTACGGAATCCAAACTGATCTTCCCAGAGGTCGGCTTCTGCTAGTTTTTCCAATAGTCTATAAAGAATTCGTGTTAGTATTTGGCAGCTGTGGCTTACTAAACTGATTGTTCGGTAATTTTCACATCTGTCAACTCGTGCTTTCTTTGGGATTGGAATTATTCTATTCTTCTTGAAGTCTGAGGGTATTTCGCCTGTCTCATACATCTTGCTAACCAGATGGTAGAGTTTTGTTAGGAATGGCTCTTCCAAGGTCATCAGTAGTTCCAATGGAATGTTGTCTACTCCTGGTGCCTTGTTTCGACTCAGGTCTTTCAGTGCTCTGTCAAACTCTTCACGCAGTATCGTACCCCCATTTTATTTTCATCTACATCCTCTTCCATTGCTATAATATTGTCCTCAAGTACATTGCCCTTGTATAGACCCTCTATATACTCCTTCCACCTTTCTGCTTTCCCTTCCTTGCTTAGAACTGGGTTTGCATCTGAGCTCTTTATGTTCATACAAGTAGTTCCCTTATCTCCAAAGGTCTCTTTAATTTTCCTGTAGGCAGTATCTATCTTACCCCTAGTGAGATAAGCCTCTACATCCTTACATATGTTCTCTAGCCATCCCTTCTTAGCCATTTTGCACTTCCTGTGTATCTCATTTTTGAGACGTTTGTATTCCTTTTTGCCTGCTTCATTTACTGCATTTTTATATTTTCTCCTTTCAACAACTAAATTCAATATTTCTTCTGTTACCCAAGGATTTCTACTAGCCCTGGTCTTTTTACCTGAAGCCTTCACTACTTCATCCCTCAAAGCTACCCATTCTTCTTCCACTGTATTTCTCTCTCCCATTCCTGTCAATTGTTCCCTTATGCTCTCCCTGAAACTCTGTACAACCTCTGGTTCTTTCAGTTTATCCAGGTCCCATCTCCTTAAATTACCACTTTTCTGCAGTTTCTTCAGTTTTAATATACAGGTCATAACCAATAGATTGTGGCCAGAGTCAACATATGCCCCTGGAAATGTCTTACAATTTAAAACCTGATTCATAAATCTCTGTCTTACCATTATATAATCTATGTGATACCTTTTAGTATCTCCAGGGTTCTTCCATGTATGCAACCTTCTTTCATGATTCTTAAACCAAGTGTTATCTATGATGAAGTTGTGCTCTGTGCAAAATTCTACCAGGCGGCTTCCTCTTTCATTTCTTAGCCCCAATCCATATTCACCTACTACGTTTCTTTCTCTCCCTTTTCCTACAATAGAATTCCAGTCACACATGACTATTAAATTTTCACCTCCCTTCAGTATCTGAATAATTTCTTTTATTTCATCATACATTTCTTCAATTTCTTCGTCATCTGCAGAGCTACTTGGTATATAATCTTGTACTACTGTAGTAGGTGTGGACTTCGTATCTATCTTTGGGCTTCGTATCTATCTTGGCCAAAATAATGCGTTCACTATGCTGTTTGTAGTTGTTTACCCGCATTCCTATTTTCCTATTCAATATTAAACCAATTCCTGCATTACCAACATTTGATTTTGTGTTTATAACCCTATAGTCACCTGACCAGAAGTCCTGTTCCTCCTGCCACCGAACTTCACTAATTCCCACTATATCTAACTTTAACCTAACCATTTCCCTTTTTAAATTTTCTAACCTACCTGTCCGATGAAGGGATCTGACATTCCACGCTCCGATCTGTAGAACGCCAGTTTTCTTTCTCCTGATAAGGACATCCTCTTGAGTAGTCCCCGACTGGGGATCCGAATGGGGGACTATTTTACTTCCGGAATATTTTACCTAAGAGGACGCCATCATCCTTTAATCATTCAGTAAAGCTGCATGCCCTCGGGAAAAATTACGGCCGTAGTTTCCCCTTGCTTTCAGCCGTTCGCAGTACCAGCACAGCAAGCCCGTTTTGGTTATTCTTACAAGTTCAAATCAGTCAATCATCCAGACTGCTGCCCTTGCAACTACTGAAAAGGCTGCTGCCCCTCTTCAGGAACCTCACGTTTGTCTGCCCTCTCAACAGATACCCCTCTGTTGTGGTTGTAATTACGGTACGGCTATCTGTATCGCTGAGGCATGCAAGCCTCCCCACCAACCGGAAGGTCCAATGTTTATGGGGGGTACACATATGCCACAAAAAATCGTTCCGACGTGCTGAAAGTCCTTATGATGTGAACAGTGGCAACGTATCAGCTACATTATAGGTCCCTTTTACAACGAGGATTCCCAAATAAATGTGTGTGAATTCCTAAGAGACCAAACATATGAGGTTATCGGTCCCAAGACTTACATTCTACTTAAACGGACTTACGCTTAGGACAGCACACACCCAGGTCCGAAGGAGGACTCGAACCTCCGACGGGAGGGGCCGCGCAATTTATGACATGGCGCCTCTAACCGCTCGGACACTCCGCGCGTCACGTGGGTTACAAATTCTCTATAAGAACAGAATTAATTAACATCTAACAACGTAATTTATGTTACAACAACAGCAAAACCCTGAATGAAATTTACTGATTCGTTAAAGCTCCTTGGAATTCTGAGTCTAGTTTTTTTTGTGATCTCTAACAATTTCACATAACGAGGTCGAAACCATCGAAAATTAAAAGAAAATGTAGACAATATATTGAGATATTGAAAGTGATAAGTAAATGTAACACTATCTTATTTTACAGTAGACTGACTTTCTAAGAGCTATGTTTTCGTCGCGATCACTCTCTTTCCAACGGTCCCTACGTTCTGTTGACTGGTTCTTTCTTCCCCTGTCCAGAGATTATATCGTCCAGTGCTAGGTGTACTTAGTCACGATTTCGTCTCAGAGCAGCTCTTGTAATCTGAGCCCTCAATTATTTGCTGGATGTATTTCAGTTTTTGTATTCCTCTACATTTTTTACCGTCTAAGGATCCCTCCAGTATCATGGAACTTATTCCTTGGTGACTTAACAGATGTCCTACCATCCTGCACCTTCTTTGTACCAGTGTTCTCCATGTATTCTTTCCTCTTCGATTGTGCGGGGAATCTCCTCATTCCTTACCTTATCAGACCACCTAATTTTCAACAATTTCCCTTAACACTACATCTCAAAGCTATCGATTACCTTGTGTTCCGGTTTTCCTAAAGACCTTGTATCACTTCCCTGCAATTCTGTGATGCAAAAATACATTCTCAGAAATGTAGTCCTCAAAATAAGGCCATCATGGATTATTTTGCTGCATAGTTAGGAGAATTGTTTAACTTTATCTGCTTCGTGAACATCAATCCTGATGTTAAGTTCCTCGTTGTTCTCATTTCTGCTGCTTCTCATTACTTTTATGTTTCTTCGGTTTACTCTCAGTCCATATTCTGTACTGATCCACTGTTCATACCATTCAGCAGGTCGTATAATTCTTCTTCGCTCTTAATGAGGATAGCAATATAATCAGCATATCACTAATATGCTTTCACCTCGAGTTTTAATTCCACCCTTGAAACTCTAATTTATTTCAGTTACTGCTTTTTCGGTGTAAAGATTGAACAGTAGGGACGAAAGACTACACCTTAGCCACCTAAGTTTTTTAATTCCATTCACATTGTTCACCTCTTAGCACTTGTAGATATTGTTCATTACCGTTCTTTCCCTGTAGCTTGTTTGACCCTAAGTCTTCCACAGTTCTTTAAAATTCTGACTCTACTGCTCTGTCCACTATCCACGGTCCGTTAACTACGATTCCACTATTTATCTATCACTTTATCACAGAAGTCCACCCACTCAGAGCGGCCTTCAGTGTGGAGCTCTTCTGCGTTTACAATAGAAATTCCACACCACTAGTAATTTTCCTCTGATTTTCAAACATATTTCAACACTTCAAACTGTCGAACACTTTTTCCAAACCCACAAATTCTACGAACGCGTCTTGATTTTCTTTTTTTTTGTGTTGTTTCATTATCACCCGAGACGTTAGAACTGCCTCTCAGGTCTCATCTAACACACCCTCGATTTTCTTTTCCATTCTCCTGTCTTTATCATTGTCAACTACCTGGATGCATGACCTAATAAGCTGAATATGCCATAATTCTCGCACTTGTCTGCTTTTGCAATGTTAGTAACTGTGTGAATGATCTTCTTCCGAAAGTCTCGGTCCGTTAACCACTGTTCCACTATATTTCTGTCACTTCACCAAGGAAGGCCACCCTCTCAAAGCGGCCTTTAGTGTAGTCTCCCCTACTATCCACTCTCTCTTCTGCGTTTGCAACAGAATTTCCACTGTACTCGTGGTGTTACCACACTTCCTTTCCTTTCACCGAAGGTTGTTTTGAATTTTATACATTGTGATTCAGTCCCCCCAGTGACCTTTTATATTTCAATATGTTCACATCCTTCCTAAAGCAATTCCTAGTGTGTGCTCAGCACTTGCTATTAATTTCACTCCCAAGGGATTTATGATGCTCTAGTCCGTTCTTTACCTGAACTTTTTTGTACTTTCTTTTTCGTCGATCAACCATAATAGTATCTCATCTGTTACCCACGTCTTCTTCAAAATTACCTTCCTTGTAGCTATGAACGTCTGTCAAACATATGTGATTGAAGTTTTTAGATCCCCATCCACTTCTCCTCTTCGAATGGACTGCGCAATCTACGATTCCTTATTGTAGTAGTCACATTCCTAGCGAACCTCAAACACTTTTTATTATTACACACTACTTCATTTTATAATGATTCTTCCGCAAGGTTGTCTTAAAATTGAGCCTACTCGTCATCGCTGCTGCACTGTGAACTGAGTCTCTATCTGCTCCAGGGTATACACCTTACAATCCAGCATCTGATTTCGAAATTTCTGTCTGACCATGGTATAATCTTACTGGAATCTTCCCCTATCTCCCGGCCTTTTCCAAGTGTATATCTTGTGAGACTTGAACAGAGTATTCGCTGTTACTAACTGAAATTTGTTGCAAAACTCAATTAGTATTGCTTCTCCCTCATTGTTCTCCTTCCCCTACAACCGCATTCCAGTCCACCATGACTATTAGATTTTCGTCTCCCTTTAAGTACTGAATTATCCATTCAATATCCTCATATATACTTTCTTCATCTCTTCATCTTCTGCTTGCGACGGTTGTATGAATAACTAAATTATAGTTTGTGACGTTGTTCTAACAAATCTGCTGAAAACAATCACACCGCTGAAATATTCATATAGCTCACTATCTCACATACACTGCTATTCGTTCTCCCGTTACACCATTTTTTATTGCCGTTGAAATTGGCATATATAGGTATGACTACAAATCCTTATCTCCTTTCTATTTCACTTAACCGACTAATATTATAGTTAGCTGGAGACTTTCGATTTCCCTTTTCAGATTTTCTTTCTTTCCTATGCCGGAGTATCTGAGCTGCTTTTTTTGTAAATAAAACTGCATATTCTGCTGCTACTTAATTTATTTATCCCATACGCGTTTCGCCTTATCTTGTTCTAAGGCATCATCAGTGGGGTCAATAAGGATACAGTTTTGTTAGTTTTAGATTATGAAACAGTTCACTTTACGATTTCTTTTATAAAAATGTAATTACTTACGATTTTCTGAACATAGTACACCACAGGAAAGAATGAGAAAATGGTGAACAGTGTGAAGCAGGTCAAAACGCGAAGTTGTGTTTATATGGCAGTAATAAAAGTGGTAGTGCGACCTACAGTCCAGATGTGACAAAACGCAGTTCAACAAATCGTAAGTAATTCATATTTTACAAAGAAAAAAAAGCGCAACGTGAACTGTTTCGTAATCCAAAACTAACAAGGCTGTATCCTTATAGATCCCACTGATGACGCCGTAGAACAAGATAAGGCGTTGCGTATGGGAAAAACCAAATTAAGTAGCAGCAGGATAAGGCAGTTTTATTTACAAAACAAGTGTTTATATACTTGCTACGGAAGACTGACACGCAAACAAACTTGTTCTAAGCTTCTATGTTCTGACTCTAAAATGTTATCCCGTCATTGGTTGTTCCAACTTGCTCTCAGGGTCACCACCCCTTGGAAGTTCCCTCCTGGAGATACGAATGGGGGACTAACTTGGAACCTTTCGCCAGTGAAGAGATCATCATGACACTTTGTCAATGACAGGCCACATGATCTGCGGATAGAAATTATGCAGTGGTCTCCATTGCCATTTGCATCTTCATGCAGCTGATCATGACTGAATCTGCCACCACTTAGGGTCAGTTTCCCACACAAAAAGCAAGAGAGAGCCCTGAACCTCTGTCCGCTCCCCTCATTCTCTGAATGGGTCGTTGATAGAACGAGGGTGACTTCTTAGGCCAGTATTATTCTGCAATTTCTGATGATTTTTATTCAGTACTTAAGCAATGACAGAGCTCTAAGTCGGTATCAGGACGTTTTGATTACTAGTGTTCCTTGAGTTGGAATATGAGGACCACCCAAGTATTGCCTAAAAGAGAGTGGGAAATTTTTAAAAACCGCACTCGATCTGTCTGGTACACAAACCCTATGATCCATATTTAGCCGCGCGAAATCGTCCAGGATATGGTTCATCTCTCTGTCTCGGTACCAAGAGTGTTGCATGCCACAATATACGAGGAGCACTTACCGAATACTAATGACAGAATCATCAATAACCACTGAATACTGAACAGGGCTATCCATCAATTATAGTTGTTTTCAGTTACACGGCTTCAGGAGTGATTGAAAATTTATATCGTGCGGCGGTGTCTTGGTATGATCGGTCACAAGGATCTTAGCCATATCATAAAGTAAAACTAAGAATATGCAGTATTTAGAGAGCCACCATATCAGCACCTACAGATGTAGGATTTTTTAGTCTTCACAATACCAATTTTAACACATTAACGTTATTCAATAACGAAGAAAATGGCCTTTCAGGACTTGGACGAAACTGAATGATAGTATAGTAGACTGAATGTCTGTTCAAGGAATCACATTGTTAGCGGTTGATACAGAACCGGAATAGAATATTTTAAATCATTTTATTTTATTTTAGGTCCCAATTTTCCTTTCAATTGTTTCTTTTAACAGTTTAAACTGTTTTAGACATTAAAACTGTGTTTAAATACAGGGCATTTCCTTAACTACATTTAGTTTTCTAAATATAAACTGGCTGTTTTGTATGTTAATGTAAAATAATATTATTGGTTAAGTCTTTTGCATACCATTTGTTTTATAAGTGATTCAAAACAGTTGGGTCCATTTACCGGAGCGTATTTCCCATGAGCATGCTCTTTACTAATTTCTCATATATATTCCAATGTTTAAGTGCACTTGCTATTTTTCCATTCCAGACAAATATTTAATGTTACGATGTGTACTTCGGCCGCCTTTCATCCATCCCTCCCCCTCGCCCAACAGACCATGGATCTTGCAGCTGTGAGGTTAAGGTGATTTTCGTGCTTGAACGATGCAGTAACGTATATCTCTGTCGTATCTGTAACCACATAGGACGGTTGTCAGTGGACAGGTCACACTAACACACGGCTTCTATAGAGGAGCAGAGATCATTTAAATATTAACAGGGGATACACTCAGACTGTCTTGGCCTTGTAACATGAACCAACATGGCTTTGTTATGATAATGATGAGAACGATAGAAAGCAAGAGTGAATTACAGCCATTGTATTTGCCGAATACATGTAGATCTACAGTATATTTCGACGATAACGTCGACCTAAGAAAAAATTCCTGTATTGTAATTTCTAGGGCGGGAGCTACTTGGGAGAATGCAGTCATCAGATGGTTAAGAGACCTTTGTCGAAGCAAATCACCTAAGGTAGACGATATTCATCAGATAAATTACGATCATCACCCATGAGAAATCTGTTCCACCTAGTACGTAGAACACATAAGAAAGTGGAAGTAACCTCGTACTCCGAGAAGAATGTCATAATCCTGTTTCCAAGTAAAGTATCTGCTGACAGATTTATGAACGAACGAACAGTTTTATAAGTCATTGTTGTAAAGTACTACCATGAATCACGAACCGAATATTGGACTGGCAGAATCCGACTTGGAGAAGTATCTGCTTGGGTTTCAGACAATTATAGGAACAATCAATTCTACAGCTTACTACAGAAGATATAGTGAATACAGGTAAATCCACATTCGGTGCATTTGAGATTAGGAAAAGCTCTGATATCGTTGACCCGAATACCGTCTTTGAAATTCTGATCAACTTAGCAAGGATACATGGAACGAAATGCTATGTACACTATGTGCAGATTCCTAATAAGATTCAAGTACATGAAACATTTCATCTACGTCTACATTTATACTCCGCAAGCCACCCAACGGTGTGTGGCAGAGGGCACTTTACATGCCACTGTCATTACCTCCCTTTCCTGTTCCAGTCGCGTATGGTTCGCGGGGAGAACGACTGTCTGATAGCCTCCGTGCGCGCTCTAATCTCTCTAATTTTACATTCGTGATCTCCTCGGGAGGTATAAGTAGGGGGAAGCCATATATTCGATACTTCATCCAGAAACGCACCCTCTCGAAACCTGGATGGCAAGCTACAGCGTGATGCAGAGCGCATCTCTTGCAGAGTCTGCCACTTGAGTTTGCTAAACATCTCCGTAACGCTATCACGCTTACGAAATAACCCTGTGGCGAAACGCCCCGCTCTTCTTTGGATCTTCTCTATCTCCTCCGTCAACCCGATCTGGTACGGATCCCACACTGATGAGCAATACTCAAGTATAGATCTAACGAGTGTTTTGCAAGCCACCTCCTTTGTTGATGGACTACATTTTCTAAGGACTACCCAATGAATCTCAACCTGGTACCCGCCTTACCAATAATTTATTTTATATGATCATTCCACTTAAAATCATTCCGCACGCTTCCTCCCAGATATTTTACAGAAGTAACTGCTACCAGTGTTTGTTTCGCAATCATGTAATCATACATTAAAGGATCCTTCTCTCTATGTATTCGCAATACGTTACATTTGTCTATGTTAAGGGGCAGTTGCCACTCCCTGTACCAAGTGCCTATCCGCTGCAGATCTTCCTGCATTTCGCCACAATTTTATAATTCTGCAACTTCACTGTATATCACAGAATCATCGGCGAAAAGCCGCATGGAACTTCCGACAATATCTACTAGGTCATTTATATATATTGTGAAAAGCAATGGTCCCATAACACTCCCCTGTGACTCGCCAGAGGTTACTTTAACGTCTGTAGACGTCTCTCCATTGATAACAACATGCTGTGCTCTGTTTGCTAAAAACTCTTCAATCCAGCCAGACAGCTGGTCTGATATTCCGAAAGCTCTTACTTCGTTTATCAGGCGACAGTGCGGAACTGTACCGAACGCCTTCCGGAAGTCAACAAAATAGCATCTACCTGGGAGCCTGTATCTAATACTTTCTGGGTCTCAAGAACAAATATAGCGAGTCGGGTCTCAGACGATCGCTGTTTCCGGAATCCATGTTGATTCCTACAGAGTAGATTCTGGGTTTCCAATAACGACATGATACTCGAGCAAAAACATGTTCTAAAATTCTACGACAGTTCCATGAAAGAGATATAGATCTATAGTTTTGCGCATTTGATCGACGACCCTTCTTGAAGAGTGAGATTACCTGTGCTCTTTTCCAATGATTTGGAACCTTCCGTTCCTCTAGAGACTTGCGGTACACGGCTGTTTCAAGGGGGGCAAGTTCTTTCGCCTACTCTGTGTAGAATCGAATTGGTATCCCGTCAGGTACAGTGGACTTTCCACAGTTGAGTGATTCCAGTTGGTTTTCTATTCCTTGGACACTTATTTCGATGTCAGCCATTTTTTCGTTTGTGCAAGGATTTAGAGAGTGCGTTCTTCCTCTGTGACACAGCTTTCGAAAAAGGTGTTTAGTATTTCAGCTTTACGTGTGACATCCTCTGTTTCATTGTTATCATCATCCAGGAGTGTCTTGATATGCTGTTTAGAGCCACTTACTGATTTAACGTAAGACCAAAACTTCCTAGGATGTTCTGTGAAGTCGGTACATAGAATTTTACTTTCGAATTCACTGAACGCTTCACTCATAGCCCTCCTTACGCTAACTTTGACATCGTTTAGCTTCTGTTTGTCTGAGAGGTTTTGGTTGCGTTTAAATTTGGAGTGAAGCTCTCTTTGCTTTCGCAGTAGTTTCCTAACTTTGTTGTTGTACGACGGTGGATTTTTCCTGTCCCTCACAGTTTTACTCGTCACGTACCTGTCTAAAACGCAATTTACGATTCCCTTGAACTTTTTCCATAAACACTCAACATATTCAGTGTCGGAACAGAAATATTCGTTTTGATCTGTTAGGTAGTCTGAAATGTGCCTTCTATTACTCTTGCTAAACAGATAAACCTTCCTCCCTTTTTTTATATTCCTATTAACTTCCATATTCAGGGATGCTGCAACTGCCTTATGATCACTCATTCCCTGTTCTGCGCTTACAGAGTCAAAAAGTTGGGGCGTGTTTGTTATCAGTAGGTCCAAGATGTTATCTCCACAAGTCGGTTCTCTGTTTAATTACTCGAAATAATTTTCAGTATAATGTCACTCCATGCTCTTTGCCTACCAACCGTCCTAAACATCTGAGTGTCCCAGTCTATATCTGGTAAATTGAAATCTCCACCAAAGACTACATCATGATGAGAAAATTTATGTGAAATGTATTCGAAATTTTCTCTCAGTTGTTCTGCCACTAATGGTGCCGAGTCGGGAGGTCGGTAAAAGGAGCCAATTATTAACCTAGCTCGGTTGTTGAGTGTAACCTCCACCCATAATAATTCACAGGAACTATTCACTTCTACTTCACTACAGGATAAACTACTACTAACAGCGACGAATACTCCAACACCGGTTGCATGCATCTATCCTTTCTAAACACCGTCTGTACCTTTGTAAAAAATTCGGCTGAATTTATCTCTGGCTTCAGCCAGCTTTCTGTTCCTATAACGATTTCAGCTTCGGGGCTTTCTATCAGCGCTTGAAGTTCCGGTACTTTACCAACGCAGCTTCGACAGTTTACGATTACAATACCGATTCTGCGTGGTCCCCGCATATCCTGACTTTGCCCCGCTCCCTTTGAGACTGTTGCCCTTTCTGTACTTACCCGAGGCAATCTAACCTAAAAAAACCGCCCAGCCCACGCCACACAATCCCTGCTACCCGTGTAGCCGCTTGTTGCGTGTAGTGGACTCCTAACCTATCCAGCTGAACCCGAAACCCCACCACCCTATGGCGCAAATCGAGGAATCTGCAGATCACACGGTCGCAGAACCGTCTCAGCCTCTGATTCAGACCCTCCACTCGGCTCTGAACGAAAGGTCCACAGTAAGTCCTGTCGACGATGCTGCAGATGGTGAGCTCTGCTTTCATCCCGCTAGCGAGACTGGCAGTCTTCACCAAATCAGATAGCCGCCGGAAGCCAGAGAGGATTTCCTCCGATCCATAGCGACACACATCATTGGTGCCAACATGAGCGACCACCGGCAGATGGGTGCACCCTGTACCCTTCATGGCATCAAGAAGGAACTTTTCCACATCTGGAATGACTCCCCCCGGTATGCACAGGGAGTGCACATTGGTTTTCTTCCCCTCTCTTGCTGCCATATCCCTAAGGGGTCCCATTACGCGCCTGACGTTGGAGCTCCCAACTACCAGTAAGCCCACCCTCTGCTCCCGCCCGGATCTTGCAGACTGAGGGGCAACCTCTGGAACAGGACAAGCAGCCATGTCAGGCCGAAGATCAGTATCAGCCTGAGACAGAGCCTGAAACCGGTGCGTCAGACAAACAGGAGACGCCTTCCGTTCTGCCCTCCCGAATGTCTTTCGCCCCTTGCCACACCTTGAGACGACCTCCCACTCTACCACAGGTGACAGATCAGGCTCAATGCGGGCAGTATTCCGGGCAACCACAGTCGTCGTTCTATCGGGGGATGCGTGGGACGAGCTGGCTGTCCCTAACAAACCCCCATCCGGACCCCCACAGTGATGCCCATCGGCAACAGCCTCAAGCTGTGTGACCGAAGTAAACACTGCCTGAAAATGGGAGCGAAGTAATTTCAGTAATTAAGAACGAGAGTGCAACAGGATTCAATCTGAGCACAGAGCAAGTAATTAAACAACGGAAAATTTTTGAAGGAGAAATAAAATATTTCAAGTTTGCATGTTCTATTGTGGACTTGTCATGATTGGTAAAGGACTTAAATGAACTGAATGGAATAGTTAGCATCTTGAAATGCTGTTGTAAGACGAGCACAAACAAACCTAAAACGTAGATACTGGAATGAGTAAGTTATGTGCAGTGCCGCTGAAGGAGTTACCTTAGGAAATGAGACAATGAAAGTCTCAGAAGGATTTTCCTATCTGCAGGGTTAAACAGCCAATGACGACAGAATTGAAAATCATATTAAATGGGAAGAAACAATTTAACGGAAGATATATATGTCTCAGTGTTAGGAAGACTTTTCTCAAAGTATTTGTCAGGAGTGTACCTTAGGAAATGAAACGTCGTTGATAAACAGTAGAGACAAGAGGGCAATGGAAGCTTTTGAAATATGATTTACAGAAGAATGTCGAAGGTTATGTGGGTAATCTGCGCAACTAATCAAAAGGTACCAGAGGGAACGAGGTCTAAGGCACTACTTAAGGCACATACAGATTTACAGGACACTGCTGAAGCGTGCAATGAAACGTTAATTAGGTGTAATAGGGTACGTGTGGAAGGTAAAAATAGTAGTTGCACAACATGGCTTGACTAATTGGATATACTCGTACGCTGAAGCACTTACGGATGAGATAGTCCGATGTCAAGAGCTGCACCATGCTATTCTCCGAAATGAAGACCGCAACATTAATAAAAGTTTACCATGATTATGGTCTAGGAAACAAGTAACTAACTAATTCTGAATGGACCTCAGCATTTTTCAACATAGTTTAATTCCATTGCAGGTTCCTGATTTCATTTCTTGATATCCTCTGACGATAGGAATCTCTAAAGTAGTTCTAAAACGACTCTGTCCAAAGATTCACTGTCATTAATCTTCATCTTTCTCGCAACATTTCGGACTTTTAGCAAGCATTTACAGATGATCATTCTTTCGCTTTGACATGCTGCAAAACTATTATGCATAGACTACTTCCATTACTCACAAACAGTCGCCCATAAAACAGTTTTCTACTTTTCCGTGTTGTGTCATTCATCTGTTCGCTTTTCTTATGAAGTTCATCTTTACATCTGTACCTGTATTCACCTTTTCGATTTTGTCTCCATACTACCTTTTCAAGGATTTTTCTCTCTCTGGATTCATGTTTCATGATTCTCCTGTCTTATTCAAATTGAGTTTTCCATTTGCGTTGGTGTTCATCACTGTAATGTGATGGGTGTTTACGAGTAATACACTTCCATTTCTTCAACGTCATAAAACATTTTAAACATTACTTTTTTAAAATTTTCCTTTGTACTTAGGTTGGAGCTTACTTAGCTACGCTGTCATAAAGGTACTTGCAGCTTTGTCATGATGTTATGCATTTATCTTAAGTATGATGTATAGGATGTCTTAACTATGTTTCGGCAGGAAGAAATCATGAAGACGCGTCTTAGCATTTTTGGAATCATTGTTTTGATTTTAATTTTAATGGTAGGAATTATGCACTGCAGAACCTCCCGTCGTATGTGTTCATCTAATGCACAGGCTGCTAACAGTCAGTGTGGTGACGCCCTAGTAGGCCTCACGTGTGGTCACATGGATGCAGTGTTGTGGCGATTTGTGAACATAGAAATTTTAACTTTTAATTCCGACGTGTCACCTCATAATTAATGTCACATTTTGTGCATCTGGTGATTTAATGAGAAAATTTTGTGTGCAGCTGGCACAAGATGTTTATAATAACCTGTTAGAGGGTATGCTGTCATTTATTCTTCTATGGGTTAATGTTTCATTATTTGTTAAACAGCTTGTATCAGGTTTTGTAATGTTATTACAGATGTGATGAAGGTAAAATAATTTACCGAAACCGGTTGTCCTCAATACAGTGTTTTATGTCGATCTTGGCTAAGACGTTTTTCTTCTTCTAAGAAAGTAAATGGAGATCGCCCCTTCACAAAAATGGTTCAAATGGCTCTGAGCACTATGGGACTTAAATTCTGAGGACATCAGTCCCCTACAACATAGAACTAATTAAACCTAACTAACCTAAGGACATCACACACATTCATGCCCGAGGCAGGATTCGAACCTGCGACCGTAGTTGTCACGTGGTTCCAGACTGTAGTGCCTAGAACAGCTCGGCCACTCAGGCCAGCGCCCCTTGACACTCAGTACGAGTAAACTAATAATTTTTCAAGTTGAATGAATTTGTCTTTATAAATAAATACTTTTAATCTCCAGTATATCCATTATTGACGGCGAAATACAGTTGTGATTCAAATTGGAGATTTATTTGTGGATAAATGCACAGTCTTTTTTTTTTTACTTTTGGTACGATTTATTGTACCATTAAAATGTTTTCGAACCACTGCAGACTCAAAATCAGATGGAGATGTTACAGGAACATTGTTCGTTGACCAAGTGTAGAAGGTACTGGCGAAAATGACGAATTTAGTTATCAGTGGGGAAAAGTTTATCCAACGGAAAAGTTGTTATGTTTTTGGTACCTACTGTGCATTGCATTGTCGAATCCACAGCAAATCTGTTGCTATAATGTGCATTATCAGGTAATACACACTTATATACACAGTACATACCTACACTTAGTTTCACACTTAATCACACAAAGTAAACATTGGATGTTATCACAAAGAGTATGAATATGATGGATAACAAACTTTCTTACATCAGAGTCTTTCAACTAAGACGCACTGTATTATGCAGTAAAAATGACAAACATAAATATATACCTAAGTGAATTTTGCTAGGTGTAGGCACGTTATTTTATTTGTTGAGTCTTGCGCCATGGGAAGCGAGGAGATTTTATGGGTGATCGGTATCCTCTTTCTACAACGCATCTGAACACATGTATTAGTAGGGTGCTTCATTTGCATAAACAGGAAGCTACTTAAGAGTCCATGTGCTGCGGTACAGGCTCTTCAGTAATAGTCCACGTTAGCCTGGTGAAGTACAAGTTGCGCTGTGCCATGAATGACAGACGCCAAACTGGAGTGCAGTTGGTGCATCAGCGACTGAGCTAGTGATCGAGCGACTGTGCTAGTGACCTGAGACTCAGTTACAGAAACTGTGACTGAGATAGTGACTAAAGCTGCACTAGTGATTTACAGACGGAGACTGACTGCTGGTGACTGATACTGAGACTGAGGCCATCCGGTCACTGGCGGTGATCTAAACACTTGCGGTCCAGAGGGCGTTGCTTGGAAGTCTGTCTTTGGCCTCTCTCCTGATAAGCGCGCTTGATTCAGCACCTACTATCGATCTTTTTGCTACATCTTTGCATATTGGTGTGCTGGTGACAGCTTACGCCAGCATAGTATTGGCAATATACGTGCAATATGAGTAAAAGTAACATTATATTACATGGTTAATACATCACTTTATTTCTTATATTTAGTATCTCTTTTAACTAATATTACACGTGTATTGTGAAATGGGTCTTTAGGTGAGTCAATGAAACAATCATCTGGACCTGAAGGTCAAATTAAATTCGCAGTTCATTGTTCAGTTACTTTTATTTTCTCAATGCACTGCTATTCATTTAAATAATCTGAAACAGTATTTGGAGGATATTTGAGTACCAGCGTGCAAAAACTGTAAGAGGACATAGAGGATGCTCCACTGAACAATTTCAGGCAGGGAACTCGGTGTTGGAGAAGTCAGTTTAAGGAGATCATAGGAATAAAATCACTTTATGTGTACTTTTTTATTTACATTAGTTAGCTTCAAATAACGTTATACCATATGGTCTGTATCTAAGAAGATATGCTAAAACTGACGGCCATCAACCTCAATGCACGGATGACATCGTCGAACAAGTCTCTGACGTATCCTGGCATATATCCCTGGTTTGTTTCGAATCACATCACAGGCACCTACAACTCTGGCAATTAATTCCATCTCCATATCCCCCAGGTCTCATACACAAGTGGCTTTAGATATCCACATTGGAAATAATCAAGAGGATTCAGGTCAGGCGACGTTGCAGCCCTGGAATAGGACCTCCCGTTCCAATCAAGCACCAGGAAATACTGTACTACACCATCGTATTTTACTGCACGTCTCTGAATAGCTTTGAGTAATGAATGGGTCGGTCGTTGATTCATAGCACGTTTTGTCGTGGTACAATATAAAAACAATACAACAGAGCCACCTTATGGATTAGTAAAGTGGAAAAAACCTGTATCATGACTTCCTGGTAATCATGCTTCTCCTCCATGTTTCCTTGCAGGAATTAAAAACTGTAGATGTAAATAAACAGCACACTACCTGCAAAATTTTACCCATGTTAGTTGTAAATAAGCTGCAAAACAGTAATGATGGACAGAGCAGTCGACAAATTTACATCTATATCTCATTAAGTTGGCTTCTCCGACCCAAGGTTCTCTACCTCAAATTGTTCACCGGAGCATTCTCTGTCTCCTGTAACACTTTTCACGCTCTTACGGAAACACCCTAAAGATATATTCAATTTGAGCATGAGGACACCAGAGAAAACCGTGCTGTCAGGAATTAAGAACGAGTTATGAGCAACCCTTGAAACTGATAGGAATATTTGTCAGCTGATCTCTTCTTGTGGTTGTTGAGCCCAGGCTAACGTCACGGATTGTCAGGTGTGAGCAATCAGTGAGAGGGGTAGTATGGAGATGGGAGGCGATTTCGCCTCGTGTTTTGCATAACTGGAATTGTGCGTTCTTTTCTGAAGTTAATATTAAAAGTGTGTACTTCCACAAAGTGAAATAATAAGTGAATTACACAGGAGAAAAATGCTCATCAAATATTTTTTCAAGTTGTGTCCCAAAACAGCCTTACAGAGAAGGATTTCTGCCACAAGGAAATGAAGTTCACATTGAAACATCCCTTTAGAAAAATTATACATGACTGTACTTAAACTGACACACAGTACTTTCAGCGCAACGCAATCTGTCTTTCAATAATCCCTACAAAAGAATGGCCCTGACTAACAATTACATATACGTTTCACAAATCACTTACCTCACAAAAATCTTCATTACTCGAACTACTGCAATACAGCGAGCTCCACTACTGCCACCTAAATAAAAGATTCAAACTACTGAAGGCACTAACTACTTATAGGCATAGTTAGCAAATGAAAGATTTTGATAGAGAACAAACAATGTATTTACCTCAATACTGTACAAAGTCATAATATATATAGCAGTTCATGACATCCAGTCTTACAAATTTACTGTCTCTGATGGACACACGTGACGGCCGCGGTGGTCTAGCGGTTCTAGGCGCTCAGTCTGGAACCGCGCGACTGCTACGGTCGCAGGTTCGAATCCTGCCTAAGGCATGGAAGTGTGTGATGTCCTTAGGTTATTTAGGTTGAATTAGTTCTAAGTTCTAGGGGACTGATGACCTCAGCCGTTAAGTTCCATAGTGCTCAGAGTCATGGACACACGTCCAGATCAACCGCTCTCAAAACTCCGCCATTTCACTCCCCACATCCATCACTGCAGGCGGCTCACCTCCAACTGAGCAACGCTACGCACTGTTAACAGCCAACTGCCCAAACCTAAAATGGCGGATATTACTCCAACAATGCAAACCAACCACAGCCTTCACACAGCACAGTCAGTGATTTTCATATAGAGCGCTACATGGCGTTACCAACATAAAAACCTAAACAGACTACTTACAATATAACTGCAAGGCGCTGAACTTACACGCAGAATCCGACTAATAATTCATATGTCACCGTCTCTTAGCCATAATAAGAAATACATAGTATTGTTATAAATGATTAGTGAAACTTATAACAACTGAGAACAGTTTTACACAAAAACATACTCTGTAGAAAGCCGGTTACGCTGCGACTGCGAACTAAATATTGCTATTGTAGGACTCTATGCATAGGTATCACAACTTCAAATTCAGAATGTTTAAATACAGATGTATATTATCAATTATGGAGGTTGAAGGAAAATTGGGGCACTCGGCCTTTGCAGCGCTATTCCTCACATGCAGGGTGTTTCAAGAATGACCGGTGTATTTGAAATAGCAATAAAAACTAAACAAGCAGCGATAGAAATACACCGTTTGTTGCAATATGCTTGGGACAACAGTACGTTTTCAGGCGGACAAACTTTCGAAATTACATTAGCTACAATTTTCAACAACAGATGGCGCTGCAAGTGATGTGAAAGATATAGAAGACAACGCAGTCTGTGGGTGCGCCATTCTGTACGTCGTCTTTCTGCTGTAAGCGTGTGCTGTTCACAACGTGCAAGTGTGCTGTGGACAACATGGTTTATTCCTTAGAACAGAGGATTTTTCTGGTGTTGGAATTCCACCGCCTAGAACACAGTGTTGTTGCAACAAGACGAAGTTTTAAACGGAGGTTTAATGTAACCAAAGGACCGAAAAGCGATACAATAGAGGATCTGTTTGAAAAATTTCAACGGACTGAGTACGTGACGGATGAACGTGCTGGAAAGGTAGGGCGACCGCGTACGGCAACCACAGAGGGCAATGCACAGCTAGTGCAGCAGGCGATCCAAGAGCGGCCTCGGGTTTCCATTCGTCATGTTGCAGCTGTGGTCCAAATGACGCCAACGTCCACGTATCGTCTCATGCGCCAGAGTTTTTACACCTCTGTCCACACAAAATTCAAACACGGCAACCCCTCAGCGCCGCTACCATTGCTGCAAAAGAGACATTCGCTAACGATATAGTGCACAGGATTGATGACGGCGATATGCATGTGGGCAGCATTTGGTTTACTGACGAAGCTTATTTTTACCTGGACGGCTTCGTCAATAAACAGAACTGGCGCATATGGGGAACCGAAAAGCCCCATGTTGCAGTCCCATCATCCCTGCATCCTCAAAAAGTACTCGTCTGGACCGCCATTTCTTCCAAAGGAATCATTGGCCCATTTTTCAGATCCAAAACGATTACTGCATCACGCTATCTGGACATTCTTCGTGAATTTGTGGCGGTACAAACTGCATCAGACGACACTGCAAACATCTCGTGGTTTATGCAAGATGGTGCCCGGCCGCATCGCACGACCGACGTCTTTAATTTCCTGAATGAATATTTCGATGATCGTGTGATTGCTTTGGGCTATCCGAAACATACAGGAGGCGGTGTGGATTGGCCTCCCTATTCGCCAGACATGAACCCCTCTGACTTCTTTCTGTGGGGACACTTGAAAGACCAGGTGTACCGCCAGAATCCAGAAACAATTGAACAGCTGAAGCAGTACATCTCATCTGCATGTGAAGCCATTCCGCCAGACACGTTGTCAAAGGTTTCGGGTAATTTCATTCAGAGACTACGCCATATTATTGCTACGCATGGTGGATATGTAGAAAATATCGTACTTTAGAGTTTCCCACACCGCAGCGCCAACTGTTGTTGACAATTGTAACTACTGTAATTTCGAAAGTTTATCTGCCTAAAAATGTACTGTTGTCCGAAGCATATTGCAACAAATGGTGTATTTCTATCGTCGCTCGTTTAGTTTGTATTGCCGTTTAAAATATACCAGTCATTTTTGAAACACCCTGTACTAGCAATACAAAAATGTCTCTCACAAAATTTAGTTGTGCCCAAATTTCCGGCAGTAAAAGGATATCTAAGATTAGCAATCTGGAAACACTGCAATCTCTTATACGATAACTATCTGTCAGTACATAAGCGTAGTGGTGTGCAAGTAGCACAGCGGATAGCGTTTTCGGTTAGCATGGAGGAGGTCGAGGGTTCAGTTCTGGATTGAGGCGTATTTGCTTTTATTTGCTAACTGTAGTCCGCGTGGTACGATATCTGGCGTCTTAATCGTCATACTGCGATTACAATGGGTCTTCTGTAAAGTATTTGCACTTACATACTATGAACATAGGAATGGAAGTATAATCGGTTTTAGTCAGCTTTTAAAGAAGTCTATTACACGTCTTGGACGCGAACAGTTTCGCACCACGACATCTACTGGATTGTAAATCTGTTTTCTGTCGACCCTCTCCCCAATCGTTTAGTACAAACTCTTATTCTTGCCACAATCAAGGTCCACTATATTCCTTAGAGTCTTACGTCACAGGTAGGGGAAGCGAAGGGTTTTCAAAATAATTTCCAAACTCGGTTGCCACATGTATGTATTATTACCATGGGACCACTAATTATGCCTTTCAACACTGAGTCTGATAAGGGCACGGTGTTCATTGTTCATTAAGTATCTCCATGTGTTACGATTATTATTATTATTATTACTCTTAATGTCGATGGATATGTGGAAACGCCACCTCCATTATCGTTAGGGAGACAGTTTAATTCGAAAATGAACATTTTACAATTAGCCGTGTCGGGATACATCTTGCAGAACAAAAGCTAGTAGACGTGTGATGCGCGTTAAGTAGAGCAGTGCACTGCGACTAACGACGTGTTTATACCGCATGCTTGCTCGTCACCCGCTTTGGCATCGACGCCTGAGTAGGAATATTGGGAGACAGTAGTTCTTGTTCCTACCATTTGCCTGAGGGTACCATGCATTCCTCTCAAAGTATTTGCCTGACGCACTGGAAAACGTTCACTTCATGTTCGATAGAGGTAATATTTCTAACACTATGGGGCACCTGCACACTTTGCAATTAATGTGCGACGGTATTTGGACACCACATTTCCAGAGAAATCTTGGGACGGGGAGGTCTAGGCGTGTGGTTTCCGCTTTCACCTGACCCAAATCGCGTGGATTTCTTCTTGCGAGGACACTTGAAGGAGCATGTGCATCATGTTCTGCCGACTCTTGCGGAACAACTGATGCCAGTTGTGCATGCTTGTGTCTGTGGATGCAAGTATGCAGCGAGGAGGCAAGAGCTGTATGATCCAGAGGTCCGCGCAGTGTTTGGTTTTGCAGGGGGCGTCGCATAGATACGATATTGTGGGTATCTTTCTAGTTCCTTTTTGATGGAATTGTTTGTTCTGTAAATACTCTTTATGACTTGTTTTTTGAATATGTTCCCTATTTTATGAGTGAATTTTTTGTAGTAGGCCATTGTATGTCATTTTTTGTTGTAGTGCAAATTGTGCGAGTTAGTGTGGTTTGGTTAGTTTTCTTCCTCATTTTCTCTTAATTTTTTTGCTTAGTTTGTCTACCATTGCCTCTTTGTGCCCATTTTTTATTATATTTCTTTTGTAATGGCTAACTGTTTTTGGTAATTGGAAGTGTTTAGGGGGATCCTGTTCAGGGTATTTAACATTTATCTCTTTGCTACATGCGTTTGGTTCTGTGGGTGGTTGGAAGTTTCATTTAAGATAATGTCACTTGTTGTGGGTTTTCTGTATATGTCGAATGTGTGTTTATTATTTTATTTTCTTATGGTTATGACTAAAAAGTTGAGAGTGTTTTCTTGTTCTTGTTCTGTTGTGAACATATGGTTTTATGTACAGTATTTATGTCTTTGTGTAGTTGCTGTATTTAATCTGACCGTTAGAAAACACTGTATGATGTACAGGTAGGATACGTGTGACTTCACAAACGATGAATACTACAGTATTATATGGTAGAATGAAAGTGGCAAGTAAAAAATTACGCCTCGACCCCGAATCGAACTCTTGACATCCTACGTGCTAGCTCAAAACGCTAGATTTTGCACCAACTACACAGCACTATTCCGGTTTCCTGAAAGAGGTAGTTACCGTACATATGATTATACTGTTGCCAGCTTGCCACTTCAGCGTACATTTACTATCGGAAATATGCGTGGCACAAAATTTTGTGGGAGACATTTCTGTAGTGCTAGAATCGCACTGTGAACTGCGATTTCACGAATTTTTGTTCACCATGTATAGTTAAACAACATCTCTTTACTACTCATTTTTTAATTTAATTACACATTTTTTAATATCGTGCTACAATTGCAAATATAAGAACACTCCCATAGCCAGTAAAATTTACTTAAATATAATATATGTACTTCTCCTATATATACTGTAATACAATTAATCTGAAGCCAAAGACCAAGATGTAGCAAAGGGTGACATGTATCATAATCATATTCTTTATAATAACATGCAGTGTTTATCTTCTGTGGTATTTGTGTATATTGCCTGAAATGTACATTATGGAAACATATTTGCTATTGATGCCATACTGCAGTGCACTGTAAGTACCTAAACATAACAGCCTTTCCTTTTCATACCTGTTGGGACCAACAACATCAACTAGTAAATCTCCTTCATATTCGCCAGCCTCATCAGAACTGCATCTAGCTGCACTCCACAGTGTAATGTTCCTGTAGCACCTACATCTGTCTCGCAAACATGTTTATGGCACAACAAATTGTATCAAAAATCCAAGAAAAAAGTGACTGGTTGTATGTTTATTTACGAATAAATCGCCAAAACTTATGACCTTACTGGTTTTCCGGTTTCTAATTGAACTTGTTCAGAAAAATCTTTAAATTATGTTGTATTCGTATCTCATATTTCAACTCCAGCTGTTGCAAATGTTTCCAAACTCATCTTCTTCCTTTTCGAGACATAGAGTGTTCCTCCGATGTTCCTCAAGTACAAATTGTATCTCCAAGACGAGGCACGTGGCAGCCGCTAATTAGAAAGTTGACGACCGTTAATGAGGAACAGTTTAGTCCTTGCCGAGCCTGAGAAGACTCCGGGACCAAAGTTCTCTCTGCGCAAGCTTCCGCTACATAATGTGTGGCCACTTGCTAGCGCACTGCGCAAACACAAAACTAAAAACGTCCGTAGAAGTCATAGCGTACTAGATTACACTTTCAATCATATGGGAATATCCATGTCGCAAATGAGAGAAAAAAGATACAAGAAACAAAGTGGCGATTTCTAAAATTGTGTTAAAATTTTTTTGTCGGTCTATGATTGTTCTAGTTTTGGAGTCATGCACCAACCGTAATTGATATGATCAGTTTATTTATTACGTTAATAGATACTAACTGAGACAGGTAATCGTGATCAGTTTCGGCAATTAGAGTAGATCTTAAGGCCTACGCTCTAGATTCACATTTATCATTAGCAATCGCTGCTTCAGTATCGAAGTACAGTTAATCGTCTTAATGGGATTTAATAGAGGGGAAAACATCCATATAAATGAATGTACATATATAAGTATGTATATATCTATATATGTATGTAAGTTCCACATTACCTTCTAAACCACGGGATCGATTTCAACCTCACTTCGAACACATATCACGTATTGTCTGGAAATCATGGCAGCGGCGATAAGAACAACCCATTTATGAAAGGGGTGGGGCTGAGTGTCGGGGTGAAAAACAAATGCAACCCATGTCGTGCGGATACCCGTAATTTAGGCATTCAGTATAAATGAAGGAGGGCACTTTGAGACTTGCCACACACATAATTTCAGACCCTTACGAAACTTTTTATCTCTGCGACAACCACAAAATACACTCATGTGCAGAAAAAAAGAGAACACACTGAACGACCAGACACAGGATGTTCAAATTCAGAAGGCATGTACACCATTTCTCCCGTTGCCATGTAGGCACAGGTTCCTCCATGTGCCCTGATAACTTGTTCCATGCGTGATGGCATCGACGCGTATAAGGCGCGAATGGCGCCCTGTTATATACCCATCCATGCTGCATTTACCTGGTTCAAAAGTATATCTGTGGTGGTTGACATTCGGCCATAGTACAGCACCCATCCTTTTACCATAAGCCACACATTTCCGATTGGCGATAAGCCTAGTGATCTGGCGGGCCACAGCAAAAGGCTGATATCCTGTGACACCAAGAAGGCACGTGCTCTTGCAGCAACATGTTGCCGTGCATTGTCACGCTGAAAAATGGCGTCTGGGGTGTTGTGCAGAAAGTGTATAGCTACGAGTCGCAGGACACCATTCGCGTAGGTCGCAATGGTCACAGTGCCCTGCACAGGAACCAACTGTGATTAGCAGCTGTACCCACAATCACGACACACCGTAAGGCCTTGAGCTGGCGCTGTATGTCTTGTATGAATGCAGTCACTGTGATGCCGCTCCACTGTCTGCGGCGAACCATGATGTCTCCATCATTTTCAAACAAACAGAACCTGGATTCCTCCTGAAACACTATGTGATGCCATTCCTGTCTCCTGTGATGTCGTTCCATAAACCATTGCTATCTAGGATGTTTCTGCAGAGTTAGGAATAGAAGTGTAACCAGTTCCGTAAAAAATGGCGGTTGACCGTCACCCCTCATTGTGTACGTTGTGTTACCCTGTACCACTGTTGCGCCACAGCTGAGGAGGGCGCAGTTCTGTCCTGCAATGCCATTCGGATGAGGTGTCGATCTTTTCGGGAGGGTAGTCTGGTTATACGACCTGACCCATCTCGTCGTTTTCTATAGGCTTCCGTGAATCATTCTGTACTCATCCGTTGCACTGCCCAAATACTTCGCGCCACACGAGTATCATTTATCCGGACGGATACATCACGTTATTTGATGCCAGTAATGCGCCGTCACTGATTTGATGGTACGGATCGCGCATACATCTATGAGGAATCCTGCATGTGTGCTCAGGTCACACTGATCCGTTACGTTCGGGTTAGAGCGAAAACGAGACCCGCTGGCATCCTTTACCGGTAGGTGGTGTTGCGCCGTGATATTGATACTGACCTTAACCCGACGTCTGACCTGGTTCAAATACTAATCATTTATGTACGATATATTTGTGTACACGTCCTCTGAATGTGAACATCCTACATCTAGTTTTTTTAAAGGTGTCCCGTTTTTTCTGAAGATGGGTGTAACAAATAAAAAATAGTTTATCACTTACTACATTTCCGAATTTCATGCAGTAGCGATATGACACGAAGCACGTTTTAATTAATTACTCCTTTACTGCTAACCGGTATCGCGACACAGTTTGCAGACAGTATTCCCGTAAATCAATGAACGTACCAGAAAAATTATATCATGGTAAGACACATAGTTCAGGAGAAATGACGACTCGACTGAGATGTACGACGATTAAATTACTAACTCTACTGGAAAAAGTTTTCGCAGACAGTATCCTCATCTGCCACTGTATTCACCTAAGAAAAATATCATTCTACAGTACATAGATCATAAGAAACGACGTCAAAAAATTTATCTGCTTGAAAATGAAACTGCAGAATGAAATTCACTGGATATACAAGTGAAATATGCATATACACACATGTGACATATGTTAAGTGTACGACAAATACATTTGATTTGTGCATATGCAGGCAATGCCACGAGTTAAAAACTCATTATAATCCCCTGGAACGATGTAGATGTATTAGTTACAATGTGGAAAGAAATGCTCTGGTGACGAGAACCGTCAAGCTTCTATGGGCGTGATTATGTGGAGGGAAAATGGGGGAGGTGGATATGAACAGACAGTGAAATGGAAGGAGGAGATGGACACAGATGAAGGGGGGATGTGGAGAGAGAGAGTGGAAGGGAGAAATGGACAGGGAGAACAGAGAGGTGGATAAGGGCAGAGAAAGAGGAGGAGGTAGAAATAGGGGGAGGGACAGATAGGCATAGGGATGGGGGAATAGGATATGGAAGACAGATATGGAGGAGACAAAGGACAAAGAAAGGGAGATGATTGTCAGAGAAACAGGAGAGGAGGAGGTGACAGAAAAAGGAAAGAGGAGGAGATGTACATTGTGAGTGAGGAGGAGGAGATCGAGAGAGGGGCAGATGGAGGGGAGCAACAGGTAGACAAAGAGAGGCGTTGGGAAAATGGAACTAGAGGGGAGACGAGAAGATGGAGAGAGGGGCAGAGAGTAAGGGGAGAATTATACAGAGAAGGAGAGGGGGTAGAATGAGATGAGTTTATAGGGGCGAGGAGGAGACGGACAGAGGATGAAGGAGTACATGTGCTGAGGGGTGGGAACATTGATAGAGAGAGGGAGGAGGAGGAGGAGGAGACTAATAGAGGGAGGGGCAAGAGGAGACAAGCAGAGTGTAGGGAGTGGAGGAGGTAGACAAGAGAAGGTATGGTGGAGATGGATGGAGAGGGAGTGAAAGGGGAGATGGACGTAGGGCAAGAAGGAGATGGACTGGAACAAATACATAAGTGGGCAATGCCGGGTGCTCAGCTAATAACCACTATATCCTATAACATAATGTGACTTGCCAGCAATGCTACACATTGTTTGGTATCACTTCTAACTTCAGTTAATTCTTCATTTCGTCACACTTTAGTCCTATTACACGAATATTACACTTTATATATTACATGCAACCTAACAATCTATTGTACATCTTCATTAGAAAAGAAACATAGGCTAAACAAAAACGCTTTTAGCAAGAAACCGTTATCGTATTTCGAAAAGAATAGTGGCTTGAAATGTGAATCGTAGCCTCCAGCACTCTTGGGAGCTGCTGCCGCGAACACTCGTTGTAGATGCAACTTGCAGCTAAAGCTCTTGGGAAATTAACGTTGTTAAGGGATGATTTATTGTTTAGCGAGCGCCAAAGATATTCCCGTGTGGAGTCTAATGCAAGATGCATTTATGCAGATGCTACAGTCGGGCAAATTCAATAAATCACGTCGGTGCCTCTCGCGCGTGCTATAAGGGAATTGCTCGCACCCTTACGGGTTCCTGTGCGTAAAGATATGTCGGCAGCTGCTACTGAGGAAAGAAGGCGGGCACGTCACAAGACGGGTCCATATTTCAAACTTATACGTCTCTCCATATTTCTATAACGTGGCTGTCTAACGGCCCCACGGCTATATGCTATAGCTGTTATCGTAACAGCTTTCTTATCTTCTATGTAATTGTAGCTTCCTTGTTCTGGAGAATATTTTGAGTTTCATTTCATAACCATTGCATACATGATAAGTAATAATTCAAAGCTCCATTAATTAAGGTTTTCAAACATGGGATCGCCCTTTGATATTATTCCTGCCCATAGCGAAGCAGTATTCTAAATAAAAAAAAAAAAAAAGTTGGCACAGAAACTTTATGATACTATGGGTGCTAAAGCAATTAACTAACGTCCGGTACTGAAAATATGTAACGGAGCAGGAACAGGTAGAAAATGACCCATTTTATATGTCAGCTATCGGCATCCCTAATTCGAGAATCATGATATTCTTGTTTTTTTTACTTCTTTTGTTCAATTTTCCTGTTCATGTAAATATCTGGGAGTGGTTTGCTACCTCCTGCCACCAACGACACTTATCTATTTTTATACGATTGCATTGTTCGTAGTCATTTGCATACCTTAAATATTACACTTTCACTAAAATAGGGAACTGACAATAGATTATAACTGAACTGATGGAAATACCGAAAAGATGAGTGATTCGCTAGGTTCTTCACTGATAATGTCAAATACCTTTTATAATTCCACTGTAAAGAGACTAATTTTATAAAATTTAATTATTATACAATGTTACCAATTTTTTCTGCGGCACAGTTACATAATAATCTACTAATATTTTCGCTAATGTTCGAAATACGTTGAAGACATATTTTTATTCCACTCGTTTTCTATTTTGGCAATCGACTTGAATAACACGCTTCCTAACCATTATCACGTACGGTTGAATCAATCGCCATGCCTATTAAACTTATCGTAAGCATTTTTACGTATCATTACTTATTTAGGCATATTCTACGTTATTATTCTTCCCCAGTACTAAGTAAAATTTGAACCAGGTTAAATGCATAATACGCCTGTTTGTCAACATTTATTGTGGAACATGAACATTTGCATTATGCTTATATTGTTCAACACGTATGGAAGGCAGCTGATGACAGATGTGAAGCAAGTAAAATAATAATATTATAATTGAAAGAAGATTACAAAGACTGGTAGAAATAGAACTTGAGGAAGATCACTTCTGGTTCCGAAGAAATCTAGGAAAAGACGAGTTAGTGCTCAGCCTACGACTGATCCCCATGGGTTGGAGGATGACAGACTTAAGATACTAGCATTAGTAGATTCAGAAAAAGCTTCTGACGTTATTGACTGGAAAACACTCTGAAATACTATAGTGTGCAAGATTAACATAAGGAAGAGAAAGGTTATCTTCAACTTGAGGAGATACCAAACTGTTATTACAAACGTGAAAGGAGAGCAGCAATTGAGAAGGGAATCAAACTGCCGCTCCCCGATGTTGAGAAGGAAGTGAAGGAAACCAAGGTAAAGTTTTGGAAGGAGACTAAATTTCAGTGAACAGGAATGAAAACCTTAAGGTTTGATGTTCAGCCAGAGACAGCAACGTGTCCAAGTCCATTGCTTCAATTGGATCTCTTTATTGCGATAGGCCTGTTACGGTTACAATTTCCATTGTCAGGCTATCTGCTAATAATACATAGAATCTTACCAATATTTGCTTAAAAATTTTTTTGTCGTATGTTATGGCCATACGGTACTTACATCTAATTGTTCTTGGCTTCCATATTACATTGGTAGGTACTGACGCTTGTTGAGTTACTGTCTATGACTTCATGATCTATAGTTGTGACAGTTTGTCGGTCCTTCTTAACATCAGAGGATGCTGTCCAGCCGGCGGCGGAAGTCGAGCGGTTCTAGGCGCTTCAGTCCGGAACCATGTGGCTACTACGGTCGCAAGTTCGAATCCTGCCTCGGGCATAGATGTGTGTGACGTCTTTAGGTTAGTTAGGTGTAAGTAGTTCTAAGTTTAGGGAACCGATGACCTCAGATGTTAAGTCTCATAGTACTTAGAGCCTTTTAAACCATTTTTGATGCTGTCCAACGTAATGAAGTTTTTGATGTGTAATGCGGAAAAAAGTAAATAAATGTCAGTAGCAACACACATCATTCAGCCGTAACATGTAACTACAAATAGTTTAAGCCAATGATAAAAAAATTCTATGCGTTATTCGCAGATAACTTGACAATAGCAACTGTAGCTGACGTAGGCTTATCACAAGGAATCACGGTTAGGTTGTCTGAGAGACACAAAAGCGGAGCACTGACAGATGGGCTTGAAGCACACAGGTAAAGAATGAACTGTATCTGTGTGTGCATCATGTATCAAACCAGGGACCTAGAAACGACGGAGAGGCTCCGTCCCACCGTAGCCCTCAGTGGTTCACAACCCTACAACAGGCCACAGCAATCCACCCACACCACCGCCGCCCCACACCGAAACCCGGGTTATTGTGCGGTTCGGACCCCAGTGGATTTCACCGGGAACGTCTCATACCGTAGCATACGGAGCTCCATCGCAGTCTTTAACACTGGTAGCATGCCGCGACAGCGTGGACGGGAACCGTATATGCAGTTGACGGACTTTGAGCGAGGGCGTATAGTGGGCATGCGGGAGGCCGGGTGGACGTACCACCGAATTGCTCAACACGTGGTTCGTGAGGTCTCCACAGTACATCGATGTTGTCGCCAGTGGTCGGCGGAAGGTGCACGTGCCCGTCGACCTGCGACCGGACCGCAGCGACGCACGGATGCACGCCAAGACCGTAGGATCCTACGCAGTGCCGTAGGGGACCGCACCGCCAATTCCCAGCAAATTAGGGACACTGTTGCTCCTGGGGTATCGGCGAGGACCGTTCGCAACCGTCTCCATGAAGCTGGGCTACGGTCTCGCACATCGTTAGGCCATCTTCCGCTCACGCCCCAACATCGTGCAGCCCGCCTCCAGTGGTGTTGCGACAGGCGTGAATGGAGGGACGAATGGAGACGTGTCGTCTTCAGCGATGAGCGTCGCTTCTGCCTTGGTGCCAATGATGGTCGTATGCGTGTTTGGCGCCGTGCAGGTGAGCGCCACAATCAGGACTGCATACGACCGAGGCACACAGGGCCAACACCCGGCATCATGGTGTGGGGAGCGATCTCCTACACTGGCCGTACACCTCTGTTGATCGTCAAAGGGACACTGAATAGTGCACGGTACATCCAAACTGTCATCGAACCCATCGTTCTACTATTCCTATACCGGCAAGGGAACTTGCTGTTCCAACAGGACAATGCACGTCCGCATGTATCCCGTGCCACCCAACGTGCCTTAGAAGGTGTAAGTCAACTACCCTGGCCAGCAAGATCTCCGGATCTGTCCCCCATTGAGCATGTTTGGGACTGGATGAAGCGTCATCTCACGCGGTCTGCACGTCCAGCACGATCGCTGGTCCAACTGAGGCGCCAGGTGGAAATGGCATGCAAGCCGTTCCACAGGACTACATCCAGCACATCTGCGATCGTCTCCATGGGAGAATAGCAGCCTGCATTGCTGCGAAAGGTGGATATACACTGTACTAGTGCCGACATTGTGCATGCTCTGTTGCCTGTGTCTATGTGCCTGTGGTTCTGTCAGTGTGATCATGTGATGTATCTGACCCCAGGAATGTGTCAATAAAGTTTCCCCTTCCTGGGACAATGAATTCACGGTGTTCTTATTTCAATTTCCAGGAGTGTAGTTCAAGAAGCAAAATTGGTTTCACAGATCGGCAGATACACCATCTCAACACTTGTTCCTCGATACCCATTTGTGTACATCAATAATGAAGCTGGAGGCTTGAACGAAGTCGATGTTCCTAACTCATTCCACAGTTGTTTCATTGGACTCGGATAGTAACGCTGGACAAGACAGGGAACTCGAGGAATGTTACTGTATGTACACCATCATCTCAGAGATGTTCCCTTGCGGCAATGTGCATTGTCATGCTGATACAAACAACTATAGTGTCCGAAATGTTCCCCTATTATGCAGTACACAACACTATATAATGTGTTCATATCCTTCATAATTTAGGATTATTTTGAGCACAGTAAGGGGACTACACCACAACCACGAGAAACACTACCATGCCGTCAAACCACCTCCTGCGCACTTCACTGTTGGCACTATGTACGTTCTACAGGCATTCAAAGCTCCAAACCCATCGATCGGATGGTACATTCATCGACGATACAGTGGCGTCACATAAAACATCGCTCAGCACTGCCTAAATAAATGTGTGGTTTTGCAGTGGCCGCTCGACCATTGTACCCTATTGATTGTAACTCCTTACACACATTCACTGCAACGGCTGCTCAGCTGGTAGCTCTGTGGAACTCATAAGGAATTCGTTTTACTGATTTTATGCGATATTTACAACCAACTTCCACAATGATCGACTGTCGCTGCCCAAGTTTTCCAGTCTATACCAGAGGTCAGCCTGGTCTTAGTTCAGACAATCGTATAGCCAGAGTTGAACTGGACAGCTTTAGATGGGCTGAGATGTCAATGCCGAACTTGTTACTCAGGTGACAGTCAATGAATATCCAAAGTTCGACGTTATTGGGCCCTCTTGAAAGATCAAGTATGCTGTTACTGCATATATACTGGCAGCACAATGCTCTCTGACTCCTTCTAAACGGGTGGGTCCACCTCTCGTGATATCTAGTGATCAGTTCCGCATTACATATAAGTGTCCGGATGCTTGTGACGAGATAGTGTGTAAGAGTTGATAATTACTTCTGTACGTCAAAAAATTGGCTACGTTTATCGCTATGTCGCGACATATATTTACATGGTCCGAATCCACTGCGATAAAAAAAAAGAGGCCCCATGGAGAAATTCTCCGAATGGAACTAAAATTGGTAGATTTGACCCAAGTGTACGGACAAGCAAATAATTGCAGTTTCAGAAAAACTGCATGACCTATTTAGCAGAGAGGCCGTCTAAAATTTAGCAAGTGAATAACGTGTTGTTCCACCTCTTGACCCTATTCAAGCAGTAATTTGGCTTGGCATTGATTTAAAAAGTTGTTGGATGTCCTCCTGAGGGATATCGGGGTGAATTGTGCCCAACTGGCGTGTTACATGTCAAAATCCCGAGATGGCTGGAGAGGGATGCTCATAATGGCACAAACTTCCATTTGGGAAAAGATCCGAAGACCTTGTTGGTCAAGATAGGTATTGGCAAGCACGAATACAAACGGTAGAAATTCTTGCACTGTGCCGGCGGGTATTATCTTACTGAAATGGAAGGCCAGAGAGGCTTGCCTTGAAGGGCAACAAAACGGGGTGTAGAATATCGTCGACGTACCGTTGCATTACAAGGTTTCCGCGGCTGACAACCAAAGTGGTCCTGATACGAAAAGAAGTGGCAGCCCAGACCATTACTGACGGTTATCAGGCCGTATGGCGGGCGACAGTCAGTCCAGCGCGTCTGCAGACACTCTAGTCACCGGGGCTTAGTTCGAAGAGGGACTTATCGCTGAAGACAGTTCTACCCCAATGACACTCCAGGTCGAATACGTGTGTGGAGGCTCTCTGAAGAGTGATCTGATACCAACCTCACTGTCGCCCACCATACGGCCAGACTACACTGAGTGATGGTCTGGGCTGTAATTTCTTTTCATAGCGAGACTCCTTTGATTGTCAACCGTGGCACCCTTACAGCGCGGCCGAAGGTCGACTATAATGTATGCCCCGTTTTGTTGCCCTTCTGACTTTCATTTGAGCTAGATAACGAACGACCGCTCAGGGCATATGTTACTCCTTGTCTTCATGCTAATTTACCCAACAGACCGCCAGATCCCTCCCCAGTTGAAAACGTTTTGTGTGTCATGGGCAGGCCCTTCGAACAGTATGGGATTTCCGATTATTTTACTGGACACAATTTGGCACGACATCCCTCAGCAGAACAACCAAAAACTCTCCTAATCTCTGCCAAGCCGCAAACTACTTGCGTGATGGGCAGAGGTGGACAAATGCGTTATCAACCTGCTCCATCTGTGAAACTCTTTCTCTTGAATAAATTCAATTTTTCTGAAATGATAATCTATGTGAGTTAGTATATCTACATATCTATCGTTTTCTTGTCCATTAGGATGATACGGTATCTGACTGTTTTCTGGAAATTATCTTAAATTATATGTTATGAAATGCTCCTAACATGCTTAATTTCCCTCTTGAATTTTAGTGTTCTTCTCTAGGAAAGAGAATGAAATTCAAATAATTTGACAGCCCACTAAAACAATCCATTCGAGTCTTGTGATGCCTGTGACATCACTAGCTAGTTCACAGCTCCTACTGTCAATGGTATTCTCTGTGATGTCTTGTATTGGAATTTAGGTTTCAGAAAATGGGCTACAAATGGTGTGTAGTACCATACTGTACAAATACATCTAGAAAAACTCTTGAAAAGTTGTTTTTCACAATGAGAGGAATAAAGGCTGGTTTCACAGGACCGAGCGGATTAAGTTATAGTTGTGGAAAGGGGCCCAAATCAGTTACTTTCAGTTGCACAAAACATAAGACTTTATTTTCCTAAAACACTACGTCTAGGAAATTGGCGTCTAAATACAGTCAAGACACAATAACCACTCAAAAACAATATGGCTGAAGGCCCGGCCACAAATTATTCAAATTGCCTTAATGAATACACATGGCTGAAGGCCTTAATTACAGAATCTTACGTTGAAACTCGGCTGAAGGCCACACAGCTGAGATAGAAGAACTGAGGGCTTAAGGCCTCGATAACAAGAATTTGAGGTACAGAAGAGAATTTTAAAAGGTGTTGAACAAGTGACTTTACAAATTTTAATTTAAGATGGCTGAAGGCCTTATCTAAAAATGTTTCACATAAAGTTCGGCTGAAGGCCACGCACAGTACTTGAGGCTAAAAGGAAGTCACAATCTAAAATAACAGCACAGTGGTGCTCAGAAGTGTTCCAAGGGTCAGCCTGAGGAGGTAACTCTAACATAAGTTTAAATGAGACAGGCACCCAAGCAGAATACTACATAGTAGGAGGGCAACCGGATCCAGGGACGCCTGAAGGACCGACCAACAACCTAAACAATTCCCTTCCGCCGACCAACAGCGCGATAACGAAAAAATCAGCGAGAACAAAGATACCAGCAGCACTACGTCTTGGAAATTGGCGTCTAAATACAGTCAAGACACCAAAACACCAAAGTCTCTCGAACTACACGCCGTGCCAGACAGCATCAACACAGTGAGGAAAAACACACTGCCGGAACGCTAACCACTAGGGCAAAAAAATTGCTCTTACCACTGTTGGACTTAACATCGGAAGTCATCAGTCCCCTAGAACTTAGAACAGCTTAAACCTAACTAACCTAAGGACATAACACACATCCTTCTTGAGGCAGGATTGGAACCTGCGACCATAGTAGTCACGCACTTCCGGACTGAAGCGCATAGAACCGCTCAGCCACCGCGACCAGCCACCAGGGCAGACAACTGGAACGTTAATGGCAACAAGGCAGAAGACACCGCTGGTGCACTTTACTAATAAGTATCAACCAATTCAATAGTTAAACACCATACAGGAAGACAGATGCAAAATTTCGTCAACTCCAACACACCATACGTTGCTGCCTGCGTGAAGGGCCCAGAAAGCAACAACCGGCAATAAACGAAGAGATGTCACAGCAGTTGAGGTTTCATAAGAGGTTAACAGATCACTCAACTTTAGTGTCCAGATTTGGTGGGTGACGAACTTTGTAGCTCTCGCATCTAGCATCTCACAAATTCGACCACATGTGCACGCCACCAGCAGACCCAGACTGACCTCGCGTCGTGGAGTCTTCCTCACTGCTCTGTCGCAACAGACCGACCAGCAGCAGCATGGTGACAGCATTAAAATAGCTACTCAGTCAAAACCACACAAGTTACACACGGTCCCACGAAACAATTCCACAAACAACTCGAACAATGCTAAAACCAGTCACTGGGAAACAAGCAGGACGAACCCCAAGTCCACACACAGAGAACCCAGAAGCGATTGGCGATCGAACAAACGTTGTCCGATGAGACGACCGACCGAATGACCAACCGAGGTCGTCCGCCAATCAAGGCAAGTTTATCGGCAACAGTTTGGCGAGTCATGGTTGTCCGGACCTCACTGCTGCTGCATCCCAACTGCCTTAGGACGCACGACGATCCGGAGACATTGGCTCAGACCTAACCATGCAGGGGGAACACTTGCCTATTGGCCATCCGACATCTGTGGACAAGGAAGGAACCGACCCGAGCCCCGCATTGTGATCAACTGAAGGGGCCCAGAAGTGATCGGAAGACCAAATACACATCGCCTTGTAAGACGACTGACCGAACGACCAGCCAACGGTCGTGTCCACTCCAGTCTCCTTCCGTTGGACAGTGCATGCGTGTGTTCCCAGCGCTCGTGAGAGTGCTGGCTGTGCAGACCTCACTGGAGCTCCATCCAGACTGAACTTCCGACTCACGACGACCCAGAAATACTAGCAGACGCTCGAAGGGTTGTACGACAGCGCTCTTATCGATAAGCGCTGATGCTGCCTCTCACGGACAGGCAAGCCAGCAACTTAGGAACAACAGTAAATCGAATAATAAATGGGACGGCAGTACCACAAAGACAGTATGTCACGCAATAAACAGCATGAACACAAGTCACGCACAGCTCATAAAGTGTGGTTACACTGTACCAGAAAACTGCTACCTCGTAAATGCACAACTCACTAACTTCATAAAAATTGTGTTGCACTGTGAAGTTAACATTACCTTACGTCTGAGACAGGCTCTCCCACTTTCACAAAGAAGGATAGTGTCATTCAACGAAATTAAACCCCTTGTGAAAATTGTCGTTTCATCAAAATTTACCTCAATTGTTCTGCAACTCACTTGTTATAGCGGTAGACGGTCGAATTATACAAGCTGATGTCCTTAAATCGATACTTCGAATCTAGCATGAAAGAACAGTATGACCTATTTGTAAAACTACACGAAAATCTTCTCATATGAAACCTGAAAGGTAACCCTATTGCCGACTGTTCCAAAAATGGTTCAAATGGCTCTGAGCAGTATGCGACTTAACTTCTGAGGTCATCAGTCGCCTAGAACTTACAACTAATTAAACCTAACAAACCTAAGAACCTCAGACACATTCATGTCCGAGGCAGGATTCGAACCTGCGACCGTAGCGTTCGCTCGGTTCCAGACTGTAGCGCCTAGAACCACACGGCCACTCCGGCCGGCGCGGACCGTTTAAATTATTGGGAATATTGGCATAATTTTAGTTTTCTAATAACATTAATTTTTCTAACACAGGCATAAATTGTGCTAAACAAATTATTGATTGAATACCATAAACAACTAATCGGTGATTAAAGAGTACACTGGACAATGATCCTGGGCAACTGAGGTAATTTAACTAGGTGATCAGTGAGTCAAGTAATCTGGCCCTAAAATTGTGGATAACGCAAGCTGAATTGGTCTGGCACTGAGTTGACTTTGACTAATCAAATCTACTGAAGTTTCGCTACATAGGTGCAGCTGAGAGCAAGTGGCGATTGAGATCATTACACCCTGACAATGCCGGAGAGGCAGTGTATTACCCTCTTTGCTTCATGCGGCGATGTAACTTGCAGCTGGCAAGATGTGTGTGGCGGAGGGGAGACTTGGAGGTGGGGCCAGTGAATCGATCGCCGCCACGAAAGAAATGCAAAAATTTTACGGTCTAGTGATCAGGCAGAAGGATCGCAATTTACTCTCTACCAGAGCCCTGAAATCATGGTACATTTCAGTGTGTGACACACCCATTCGCTGGTCATACCAAGGACCAATTCGGCTCACTTATGTGACAGATTTCACAAGGATACCAAACGTCAAGACTGGTAAACGAAAAACGAATATGTGTGACTTTGGGGAAAACAGTAGTTCAAGACGTTTGAAGTCACAGTAAGAACTTCACCACAGGATCCCCAGTCTAAACCACTCGCAAGTGAAGTCAGTCTCAGGTCAGGTCCCCAGTACCAACCACAAATGCCAGATCTTCGACCAGAAGAAGTGCTTACCAGACCAAAGTCCCACACCCCAGTGCTTTGCACCATTCCAGAAAAAAATTCATTTTCCCACAAAGTGTGCAAACAACACTGCCTTCACCCCACCTTGAGGCAGTCACTGGGCTGCGGAGGCGCTAATCTCTCCTCCAACACGACAGCACAAACTCATGTCGAACCATGACGTCTCTGGAAAAAAAAGCGCCAATTATTTGATTTTTAAGTTTTTTCAGAGGGGGGGGGGGGGGGGGATGATTTCTTTCTAAAGTTGTGTCTCTCCCTAAGGGAACAAGCAAACAGGTACAATCTCACAGATTTTTATCTACATCGCTCGTGCCTTGGAGCTTGTTAGTCCTAGCCGTGAGGTGTAATAAGGATTCTATCTCTAAATGTTTCTCAGACAGTGGAAGTTTCTCATACAACCAAGCCGGCGAATGGAAGTGGTACACTGGCCTATATCCACTACTGGTGAACATGAAAACAGGTGAATATTTATTACATGTGGCTCTGCACACGATGCCCCGTTTATGACTCCAATATGTAGATCCATTCCTTCAAACCGTTTCCCCAGCCCTGGCTTTGACTGGCGCCACAGCAGATCACGTGGCATTGTTCTGCTGGAAACCTGTCTCGACGAGGGCTGCCATCTGCCTGTATGGCTGTGCATCTGTCCAGCAAGATTTACTACGGAATGGGCTCTCCACCAGTTGCTTTCAACTCCCAACATGCCGTTTCTGCAAGCTAAGAATCATAAAAATACCTCATGATTTTAGCGACGTACCAGGCTCCATCAACATCTGCTCAGGCCGTTAACTTTCTAGAGTCTTGCTCAAGGCGCATCACGTTGTAATGAAATCTTTAATAGTTTTCTGTATGTGGAAAATAGGTGAGAGAGTGAGAGAGAGTAAGTTGTCTTCTCTCAACACCACATCACAATCACAAAACTTCACCAGCTCGATCAGAAACAGAATATTATTGTATTTTCCTTGCTTACATTTGCAATAGCTGTTCGCTCACTTGAAACTCAAAAAATTATTTTCTATTTAATGTGACCACAAACATTTTAATTTATTAGAAATAATGTCCACGTAGGATCCTTAACGTTTAAAGATTTATAGTTTCACCGCCTTAGATAAATATGATATAACTCTGTTTCAGACGCTAACGTAGATTTACACTCACAAACATCACAATTCTGGCGTTTGTGTCACCTGCGTGTTGCGCACGCTTTATATCTCTCCGTATAACCCCATCGTTCTACTCCTCGTTGTATTGTGTGTATATGGTGGTATCTTCACTATTAGCAATGTTTTCCTAAAAAGTTAATTGTTTGCTCGTCACGTAAAACATTTATCCTGCGACGTCCATATATCAGACTAAGAGTAATATACAGCAACACATAATACATAACACAATCGGTCCCATTTCGTGTAGGACTAAAAATATGTGACCCTTCGGGAAGTCGGACCTGGGACCATATTACTTGCAGTAGAAAAGAACAAGCCGAAGCAAATCAGATGGAAACATACATAATAAAATAACACCTATCATCAGATAAAAAATTAACCAACATCTTTCCTAAAGAAACAAGATTCAGCATGTTGGTGAAGAGATCTTGATATCGAGGCTTTCGCAAGCATGTCCAATAGGTTGTGATCATGTACTGCGTGAAATTCATGTGATCTTCCCCCTCGACTTCTACAACGCAATAAACGAAGTGTCCCAGCACAGAAAAGAACCAAAGTTTGCCTGGGCCTCGGCTTTTCCAGCTGTGTTCACTAGTCAGGAATGGAGGTGTTTCTCCCAGTGGAGCGTACAGTACGCTCCCACAAGTCTCGCTTCACCTCATTTAGAGATGAGCGTCGTTTATCATCGACGGAGTGCGAAACAATTTAACTGGTTGCCGTTCAAGATTTAGAGCTGCAGTAGCAGCACAGTGATCTGTAAAGGAAGCTGGGATGACTTCAACATTAAGAATACAATCGTGCAGGTAGTCTGATAAGTAAAACCTATGGAACCTACTACTAGAAGTCACAGTAAATTGGATAAATTTAACTAACATCATATATTTACATACACAGACGTTTTGCTGGTGCAAGGGTGAACCAATTCATGTAATTCAAGATAGGAATTAAAATTTGGAGACTGATCTGCAGGATGCAACATAGAGTTAAAATCACCTCCCAACAGGATACCCGGAGGACACTTAGGCAGCAGACATCCATTTCCTCTTTATGAAAACGCGAAAGATCTACTGCGCGGCCAGTGCCAGAAGGGGCATATAAAAGAACCAAGGCAAGATTAAAATGTTGACAGGATATGCCCTGCTAGAATCCATCATTTCCACTTCAGCAATAGGAATGCTTTCGCGAAAGCATAAGACGGTTCCCGTAGAATATTCGAGTGCTACATTAAAGATCACATGAAAACCAGGTAAGGAGAAGTGCCTAAATAACAACTCCTGTAAGAAGACTATGTCCACATATGACTAATAAATGAACTGACGCAGCAAAGCTAACAGCAATACTGATGCCACACAATTAACAGTTAAGAAAAGGAACGTGTAGGCCTGGGTCATTGATCACAGCTACACAGGAATGTACGGAACATACCGAGCAGAATTAGGTACCAGCTGAGAGCCTAAGCCCATTGCGGACTCCACAGATGAATTAGACATCGAGGGACCAGAAACCCCGTCTTGCAACCCTTTTTCTTAGATTTCTTACGTGCCACCGCACGGTCAAGTTGTATACGCTGTTTCTGATGGCTGCGTCACTTGGCGAGCTCTGGAGACGGAGGTGTGGGAGGGGTCATAGGCACGGCTTCCGGCACCACAGAACAAGGGCCATGTACTACAGGTCGGGTTACTAAGGCGGAACTATTTTGTGGAAATGCCCATGCAACAGGAGATACTTGGTCGCTAATTTCATTCTCCTCTGTAGTTGCTGTAGGTGACAAATTTAGGAGACTGTCGGCGGCTCAAGTAGAAGGAGCAGGAGGACACTGTCGCGTCTCAGACTGTAACGAAGGACACAAAGACGAAGGGGGGACTCCGCCCCCTCCCCAAACACAGTCAGAAGGAGCCAATTATCGAGTAGGAGGAATGCTGGAGATAACTACTCCGCCACTCACCGTAACACGGACGGGAGGTATCGTAACATCGAGAGGAGCAGGGGAAACAATCGATGCGGAGGAGGTTGGGGCAGAAGGCACAGCCAAATCCTTACCCTAACCATCTTGAGTACGACGTCACTTGTTTGTCACTCTTACAGGTTAGCCTGGGGACAATAGTAATCTGAACCTGTTGCGAATGTCCGAAGCAGAAGTAGGTCCGACATCAGGAGCGGAAGGAACAAGATCAGCAACCACCAATTTGCGACGTTGCACTAATGGTGGCTTATATAAAAAAAATACCTCTGCGTGCAATTAGATCGAACGTGTCCACTTTCATTACATAGGAAATAGGTTCCGTCTTGACCAACATAGATGACACGAACGCGGTAACTACACGCTTTTAAATGTGATGTAATATCACGTTTGAGATGCATTTCCACGGAACGAATCCCCCTATAACACTGTAATCTGTGTTGAGTAGCCCAACGTTCACGACGAACGTTTTTCACATTACCGTTTTCACGTTGTCCTTTAGAAAGTTGTCATCACCTTCCGGAGGGAGGTTGAACTCTCGAACATTGGTACAGTCAATTTCAGCACTTGCGAATAACACCATTGTATTGTACTGTATTGTATATTAACTGGGGAGGCTCCGTCACCTCCGTAGACATAGTGGTTCACAACCCCAAGACGTCTACCGCAGTCAACTTCACCCCTCCGTCACCCCACACCAAACCCAGGATTACTGTGCGGTTCGGCCCCCGGTGGACCCCCGAGGGAACGTCTCACACCACAAGAGTGTAACCCCTATGTTTGCGTGGTAGAGTAATGGTGGTGTACGCGTACGTGGAGAACTTGTTTGCGCAGCAATCGCCGACATAGTGTAACTGAGGCGGAATAAGGGGAACCAGCCCGCATTCGCCGAGGCACATGGAAAAACACCAAAAACCAGCCACAGACTGGCCGGTTCACCGGACATCGATACAGATCCACCGGGCGGATTCGTGCCGGGGACCAGGGGCTCCTACTAACCGAATTATCGAGATGCCGGAACGGGAATTGAGAACCATGAACCGACAGTAAACTTTCAACCAGCAGTTGATCCACAAAATTCAGCCGGCTGGTATGGCCGAGTGGTCCTTGGCTCTACAGTCTGGAACCGCACGACCGCTACGGTCGCAGGTTCGAATCCTGCCTCGGGCATGGATGTGTATGATGTCCTTAGGTTCGTTAGGTTTAAGTAGTTCTAAGTTCTATGGGACTGTTGACCTCAGAAGTTAAGTCCCATACTGCTCACAGCCATTTGAACCATGGTAGCCATAGCGGAGCGGCCGACGCCGCTGCTAGAAGGGGAAAACACACAGGTAGTAAGGTGGAGGAGAGGGGCTACGACTCACTCTGTAGACAGAACAAAACTATCGAGGAAAATGTCACACAAGCGACGCTGCAGCAAGTGAAATAAACAAGAAACTTCTCTCACGGCGCTCGAAGCGGAACTGTGTTGCCGAACACCTGCTAGAAGTACCTTCTCTACTGAGGATCTTCTACGAAGGAAATCTGCACAAAGTTTTGCTAAGAATGATTTTCTTGTCCTTTGGGTCGTGGCTCACGATTGATCGTCGACAATCTACTTGTAATATACATACCCATTTGCAAAAGTTCTACATTTCCTTAGGTCTGAGCGAGATTAATGGCCTTGCAGAGAGCAGGGAAAAGAATGCCCGTCGTTTCAGATGTCGTCGCATCAACTTTCGCATGGCATCTGCTATCAGCGTTCACAAAATTCCTTTCTATTGTTACTTAAGATCTGTAATTTCTTTTTCTGTCACTAAATAGCTAAACTGTTTGCAGAAAAAGTAGGTAAATACTTCGTAACTTCGATTAACGCTCAAATAACACACGCATGGTTTCTTCTTATTCCTAGCCTGTGACGTCACATGAGCATCAGCCAATAACAGAGCGTTTTCCATCACGTAACGAAATCTTGATATATATATATATATATATATATATATATATATATATATATATATATATATAAAACAGAAAGAAACTTCCACATGGGAAAAATATATTAAAAACAAAGATTCCAAGACTTACCAAGCAGGAAAGCGCCGGCAGACAGGCACATGAACAAATCACACAAACACACACACAGAATTACGAGCTTTCGCAACTGGCAGTTGCTTCGTCAGGAAAGAGGGAAGAAGAGGGAAAAATGAAAGGATGTGGGTTTTAAGGGAGAGGGTAAGGAGTCATTCCAATCCCGGGAGCGGAAAGACTTCCCTTAGGGGAAAAAAAGGACAGGTGTATACTCGCACACACACACACATATCCATCCGCACATACACAGACACAAGCAGACATATTTCTGCTGCTGCTGCTGCAAGCTTTGATTATGTAAAAATAACAGAGATTTTGTGAAAACATTGACCGTAAATGTTATTTAAATGTTATAATCCATCAGGTTAACAACAGTCCCAACCATATTTTTAACACAGGAAAGTAGCCTCTTCCTCTGTGGTTCGTTGCGTTCTTTTTTCGTGTGTTAGAGTGTGTTAAATCTTTGTAATGACGTGTAGTGACATTATGAGAAAATATTTCATGTTCAGTTAAGGAAACTTGTGTCTTCTTTCCTTGGCACTACTATATATGCAAACGACGGTCATGGGAGATAGTGCATTGAGGAGATTGAGCATTGAAAAATATTTGATGTCACAGATCAGCAGTCCATATTTTCCAGTGTGGAAGCACAGCCAGTGTAGTTTGGCTGTAAGCAAAGCCTTCGCATGAGATAGCAGTTAGTAGCCTGTCTGCTGCTGCTCTGAGATCGATGGTTTGAGATGGCATGGGGCATGACAGTGAGCTTCTTTAACCGTCTTTACCGAGCAGACACGTGTTTCATGAGGTTACTTTGTGCGTAGTACCCAATACGGCTACTTGAAACACTGTAGCACCCACGTGGTAACTTTTTTCGATGTTTCTTCCTAAATATTAATTAATTCTGAACTAGCAGGTATGTTCATCTGATTTGACATTCAAATATGTGCTTTTATATTCTATGTATATTTTGTAAAACAGACTTTAAACATTTTTAATTGCATTTAAATGATAATTAGACTGGGCCACAGTCATCAAACGAATATGTTAGGGAAGTTAGGTTTCCCTGTATATTTGGCGAGGAAAAAATTGTAATGGTGGGAATGCCCTGTTACGTCGGATAGTGCACACAAGGGGCACTCCAGTATTGGCCATGAAACAGTGTGGAAGTATCTAGCTCGTGCGGGATGAGAAGATGGTCCATGCGAAGCCAAAACCCAATATTTGAGGCACAGTGCTAGCGACATATTTTCGAAGATGCATTTATCTCCATACATCAAGATCCTGTCCAATAGTCGCTGTGCTCTCATAACAACTGAAGCGTAGTCACTGACGCCAACATCGTAGTCTCAGCACCATCGAAAACGTGCAAGACCTTTTACATTCAGATTAACTAAGAACATTTGTACAGCATACTCAGTGAAATTTGCAGTTACATTCTCTAGAATTTAAATAATAATGTTAACAGTTCAAAAGTTTAGTTCGTTAACCTCGTCCCTGAGTAACTGCTACTTATATTAGGATACTGTGCAATTGCTAATGTAATTCAACCGAGACTCGTTGATCTATCAAAGAAAAATTATAAACATTTATGCCAGTTATAATTTTGGTGAAAATGATGATGCCTGAATGGGTCAGTCACTTTGCGCCATTTAAAACTCAAAGGTATACACGTAAGTACAGTTTTGAATTAAAATAGATAGTAAAGGATTTTTTTTTAAAAATAACACTGGTAAAGCAAAGACAAAAAGTAAATACCACAATATTATGAAAGAGTTTTGTGAAACTGGCACTCTAAGATTATTTTTAAAGTATTTGGTGTTAATCTTAATGGTTTGCATTTTGGCGTTGTAATTGTGTTGAAGCTAGTTTCGTTTATTTAATGCAAATATATTTCAATTGCTTGAAAATTAAAAGTTTGTAAGTTTTGTTTGGATGTTAGAAAAATTAGCATGCACATGTAAATGTTACTGCGAGGAAACGAAATTTAGATCATAACACAGAGCATCCACTACTTAACGACATGTGAAAAGGTTGTTCGCACATCTTTCCGAATTATTATATGCGTTTTTCTCCAGTAAATTGAAACAATAGATGACAGGTGTCTTCAATATTTAAAATTTTTTTTCTGTTGTGGACGTGCAGAATATGTTAAATCAGCTTGTGTTTACTGAAACTAATTAAGTTATACTCTTTGAAACAGAAATTTTAATCAAAAATCTATTTTTTGTGAAGCTTAGTATTTTTCTTCAGTTAACTAATTACATGAAGACCGCTGTGTCTTCATGTCGACAATGTCAAGTTTCATTATTAATTATGATCACTGTTCTGTTAACGACTGGTTAACGAAAAGAGTTTGTCCAGCTCAAATGGCGACCATATTTACAAATAAATTGACAGACTTCCTGCAGGTTACTAAAACCTTCATGGTACCTCTTCGTTTGTCTTTATCTTATGTTGTTTGCACTGCTTTATAACTTATATTCAGAATTTATATAAGAAGAGATTAGAGTAAGTTATTTGTAAAACTAACCTGTTACACATGTTCCCCCACTAATCAGTTCTTCATATCGTTAACGGTCGCCTTAAATTTTCTGACACGAATAGGCTCACGCTGTCACGGTCATTTTTCACAGCTGCTTAGAAAGTGCGAAAGTTACATATCTCCCTTCGTCTTGTCAGACCACATCGAGTTTCGACGACATGTTTATTTTCATTCAGTTTCCAGTTCATCTAACATCGGGCCACTACCGTATCTGAACGTCGCCCATGCCTAACACTGCACGATTCGATGAGCTGAACACTCACAGATCCACAGTGACTGCCCTGTCAAACACCGTCGTATGAAGGTGACCGCTTCTCGCAACAGCACACAACATTATTCAAAGTTCTATAGTGGTCGACAACCATGTGACATAGTGTGCGTCTATTACGTACTTGGTCAGGTCATGCATAATGTCGTTTGATGCCTACGTTAACACAATCTCGTGGCCGTTCTACAGGTTGGGACAAATGAAAGTTCATGAGTACAAAGAAACACAACAGAGGAAAGGAAATAAATTACTAACTTTACTATATGAGACGCTAAAAGTGATAAGCATCCTTCTCTCGGAAATTTAGGACCTTGGTCAGCAAGTTGTTGAAAGCGGATCGAAGATGGACTGCTCGAATCAATGCAGCCTCATCCGAAACGTTCTGCTGCAGTTCTTGGAGGTCATGACGGTTCATTCGTTGCACTTTAGGCTTGAGGGATCCACACACACAAATTAAAGTGACTTGGGTGGCCAGCTACGGCCGGGACCATACCGACCTCTGCTAACAAATCTGTCAGGCCTGAAGAGTTTGTAAATGTGCTTATTAGTTCGGTCGGCTGTATGGGCAGTTGCTCTATCCTTTTGAAATTAATTGTAGGTCGTTTCCTCCGCCGCTAATTCTGCCACAAATAGTTTCAAAATGTTGGTGTGTAACGCGTCGAAGTCAGCGTCTGATGAAAGAAGATGGAACCAGTATGGCGGCGTGCAAGAGCTGTACACCTTCTGATCACGCAATGGTGTTTCGTAGGAGTTATGAGGCTTCTCCATTGTACAGAACCTGTGATTCTGTCAGATGATAGAAGCAATCGCATGAAACCGAGCTTCATCAGATATAAAGAACAGATCGACGTCCTAACCAGTCACAAAACTGGGGGGCGCTGAGGGGCGCTTTCTGATTTCATTGCATGGACAACAGACACACGGCAGACATGCACGTGCAGGTCCAGGCAGATTATTCATCCGCATGATCGACATGATATGCTCGTCTCTTGCGACAAGTGTCATGTTGCATTGGTAGTACTCTGAAGCATTTTCTGGTGAACTGTAGCGACATTTTCTAATGCGTGGGCGCGTTTAGGAATGTTTGTTGACTTGTTCAAATGAATGGTTCAAGTGGCTCTGAGCACTATGGGACTTAACATCTGACGTCATCAGTCCCCTAGAACTTAGAACTACTTAAGCCTAACTAACCTAAGGACATCACACACATCCATGCCCGAGGTAGGATTCGAACCTGCGATGATAGCAGTCGCGCGGTTCCGGACTGAAGCGCCTGGAACCGTATGGTCAAAGTGGCCGGCTGACTTGTTCAAAAAGATCCTGTCTGACGCCATTTTCGAACTAAGTGTTCCATGGCACTCTTTGCTACTTCTTACAGCAAACAACTGACCACTCACTTTCCACCAATTTGTTGTCAAGAAACTTTCCACAACGAACGCCCGCTCCTCCAATGTGAGTGCCATCATCGACTTTGCAGTTCTCCGCCCACACTGACACAGCCCACGCTACGCTCTGATCTGGTGTGGATTACGTGGCGGGATGTGATTGTACGCATACATTCACATCCGGGCCACTGTTATTTGCCCCGCCCTGTGATTGCCACAGATCATCGTGAAATTTGTTACTCACTGGCCCTATCGGAGCAACACATGTGACAACATTCCGATGCATGCTCGAACATTAATTTATCACATCTAGTGCTTTCTATAGGCTTTTTGAGAAAGTCGTTTGTAATTCATGCGCCACAACTACAAGCTGGTATATCACAGTAATTTAATTTAGTAAATATGAGAGGTAGATGTGAAGTCATGTAGTGATAATACACTACTGGCCATTAAAATTGCTACACCACGAAGATGACGTGCTACAGACGCGAAATCTAACCGACAGGAAGAAGATGCTCTGATATGCAAATGATTAGCTTTTCAAAGCATTCACACAAGATTGGCGCCGGTGGAAACACCTTCAACGTACTAACATGAGGAAAGTTTCCAACCAATTTATCATACACAAACAACAGTTGACGGGCGTTGCCTGGTGAAACGTTGTTCTGATGCCTCGTGTAAGGTGGAGAAATGCATACCATCACGTTTCTGACTTTGATTATGATCGGATTGTAGCCTATCGCGATTTCGGTTTATCGTCTCGCGACATTGCAGCTCGCGTTGGTCGACATACAACATGCAGCAGCATGGCCTATTAGCTCGGAAACGATGGCTGCGGTTACCCTTGACGCTGCATCACAGACAGGAGCGCCTGTGATGAACCTGGGTGCACGAATGGCAAAACTTCACTTTTTCGGATGAATCCAGGTTCTGTTTATAGCATCATGATGATCGCATCCGTGTTTGGCGACATCGCGGTGAACGCACATTGGAAGCGTGTGTTCGTCATCGCCATACTGGCGTATCACCCGGCATGACGGTATGGGGTGCCAATGGTCACACGTCTCGCTCACCTCTTGTTCGCACTGACGGCACTTCGAACTGTGGACGTTATATTTCGAATGTGTTAAGACCCATGGCTCTACCCTTCGGTCGATCCGTCTGAAACTCTACATTCCAGCAGGACAATGCACGACCGCATGCTGCAGGTCCTGTACGGGCCTTTCTGGATACAGAAAATATTCGACTGCTGCCCTGGCCAGCACACTCTCCAGATCTCTCACCAACTGAAAATGTGTGGTCAACGATAGCCGAGCAACTGGCTCGTCACAATACGCCAGTCACTACTCTTGATGAACTGTGATATCGTGTTGAAGCTGTATGGGCAGCTGTACATGTACACGCCATCCAAGATCTGTTTGACTGAATGCCCAGGCGCATCAAGGTCGTTATTACGGCCGAGGTGGTTGTTCTGGGTACTGATTTCTCACGATCTGTGCATCTACATTGCGTGAAAATGTAATCACTTCTCAGTTCTAATATAATATATTTGTCTGCATTTCTTCTTGGTGCAGCAATTTTAATGGCCAGTAGTGTAGTTGTACTGTATCTACGTCTACATACATTTCTCCCAAGCTACAATATAGTTCATGGTGGAGGGTAACTTACACCACTATTAATCGTTTCGTTTCCTCTTACACTCGCAAACAGAGTGACGGAAAAACTTCTGTCCACATGTTTTGGCACGAGCCCTAATTGCTCTTATATTGTCTTCGTGGTCCTTATGCGAAATGTGTAGAATAGTTTCAAAAAAATTCGCAACTGGAGCCAATGTAGACGGAAATTTATTTACCATGTTGATGTTGTACAGCCTGTACGCTCTAGGATTTGCATTGTTAGCAGTGTTAGTATCACGAGTTGCCGCTAGGTGCTGATACCAGTACAACGGCGAAGGGTTGAAAAATAAGCATCAGTGTTCAGAACAGCTACAGGCAGTGAAGAAGGGTTTTGACAAGGTGAGCAGGGCTTTACTGGTAAAGCCGTTTTATCTAATTGACAGCAGCAGTGCTGCTGCTCTTGGCGTATATCGACACATGAAAGGAATACGGAATGGTCTTCCTTCTGCAACGGGATTGAAGATCGTGATTCTAAGTTCGAATTAAATGACGATTTGAGAATAGCTCCTGGGAGACGCCGACGGCAAGTTGTTTCACGAATTGTTGAAGAAGCTACTGTTGCCACGGCAGCGAATGTTCGACGCTGTGTGTTGTATTCAATCAGTGCATGAGCTGTGCCACGACAGTTGAACGTTCCATAGTCCACCTATCGGAAAGTGCTGCCAACAGTTTTGAAATGGGATCGCTAATGGGATTCCAGGCAATAGTGGATGGAGATGATCGTCAAAACTTTTGTGACCAGGAACGTAAACGTGGTACACAATTAATAAATATTTTTCTTTAACGTGGAAGCTGAAATGGGTTTCTCTCAATTGTTTATTCGTTATTTCAGTTCCATACGTCCTTGCAAATGTCATCACAATGTTTCATTTGCCACCCGCTTTTCATGGAGTCGTTTTAAGTAACGAAAATTTAGTTATATCCCCGTGTACGTCGGTGGCTGTAGAATCGTTCTACAATCAGTTTTATCGATAGTGTTTCACGAAAAGAATGTCGAGTTCTTTCCAAGGATTCCAATTTGAGTTCACGAAGCTTCTCCTTAATAATGGTGTGGTGGTGGAAATTACCGGTAAGAAATGTAGAGACTCACCTCTGAATTGTTTCGACTTCTTCCTTTTAATCCCTCCTGGTGGGTATCCCAACGATCGAGCAATACACCAAAATCGGTCGCACTAGCATTCTCTACTCGATCTCCTTTCCTAAAATTCTCCCAATAAACCGATGTCTTCTCTATAACCGTTCTTATGTGCTCGTTCCAATTCATATCGCTTTTCAGCATTACGCCTACATAATTAATGGAGGAGACCGTGTCAAGCACCACACTGCTTACGCTGTATTCGAACATTACGGGATGCATTAGCTTACACTTTTATACATTAGAGGCAACTACATTAATAACACCAACTATAAATTTGGTGTACGTCATGTCGTGTGCTCCTGCCGTCAGTCACCGACAACACTTTCCTCTACATCAGAGCATCATCAACGAACATCAGCAAAGTGCCCCTCACCCAGTCCGTCAGATCATTTATGTATACAGACATTAACAGCACATTTTTGGAGCACTCCTGAAGATGCACTTACCTCTGATGAACACATGCCGTCGAGGACAACGTATTGATTTCCATTATGTAAGTAATCTTCGAACCACACACAGAATCTAATTAGTATGCTCTGATCTTCTTTAACAGTGTACTTTGCGGCATCTTGTGAAAACCATTCCGCAAAATCTAGGAGTATAGAATTTACCTGTTGCCCTTCATCTACGGCAAGCACGATATCGTGTAAGAAGAGGGCAAGCTAAGTTACGGGCTATCGATGTTTCTAAATCCATGCTAATTTGTGCCCACAAATTTTATTATTTTCGTACTTAGTATATGTTCAAGAATTCTGCAACAAGCCGACATCAACGCAGGTAACATTAGTAAGTTTCATAATAGTTATTGTTGGAGATGCAGCATGCTCGAATAACAACAAGGAGATAATGGAATGAGTTCAAGTTTAGTCAGCGTTCTACATCTACATCTACATCTACATGACTACTCTGCAATTCACATTTAAGTGCTTGGCAGAGGGTTCATCGAACCACAATCATACTATCTCTCTACTATTCCACTCCCGAACAGCGAGCGGGAAAAACGAACACCTAAACCTTTCTGTTCGAGCTCTGATTTCTCTTATTTTATTTTGATGATCATTCCTACCTATGTAGGTTGGGCTCAACAAAATATTTTCGCATTCGGAAGAGAAAGTTGGTGACTGAAATTTCGTAAAAAGGTCTCGCCGCGACGAAAAACGTCTATGCTGTAATGACTTCCATCCCAACTCGTGTATCATATCTGCCACACTCTCTCCCCTATAACGCGATAATACAAAACGAGCTGCCCTTCTTTGCACCCTCTCGATGTCCTCCGTCAATCCCACCTGGTAAGGATCCCACACCGCGCAGCAATATTCTAACAGAGGACGAACGAGTGTAGTGTAAGCTGTCTCTTTAGTGGACTTGTTGCATCTTCTAAGTGTCCTGCCAATGAAACGCAACCTTTGGCTCGCCTTCCCGACAATATTATCTATGTGGTCCTTCCAACTGAAGTTGTTTGTAATTTTAACACCCAGGTACTTAGTTGAATTGACAGCCTTGAGAATTGTACTATTTATCGAGTAATCGAATTCCAACGGATTTCTTTTGGAACTCATGTGGATCATCTCACACTTTTCGTTATTTAGCGTCAACTGCCACCTGACACACCACACAGCAATCTTTTCTAAATCGCTTTGCAGCTGATACTGGTCTTCGGATGACCTTACTAGACGGTAAATTACAGCATCATCTGCGAACAACCTAAGAGAACTGCTCAGATTGTCACCCAGGTCATTTATATAGATCAGGAACAGTAGAGGTCCCAGGACGCTTCCCTGGGGAACACCTGATATCACTTCAGTTTTACTCGATGATTTGCCGTCTATTACTACGAACTGCGACCTTCCTGACAGGAAATCACGAATCCAGTCGCACAACTGAGACGATACCCCAGAGCTCCGCAGCTTGATTAGAAGTCGCTTGTGAGGAACGGTGTCAAAAGCTTTCCGGAAATCTAGAAATACGGAATCAACTTGAGATCCCCTGTCGATAGCGGCCATTACTTCGTGCGAATAAAGAGCTAGCTGCGTTGCACAAGAGCGATGTTTTCTGAAGCCATGCTGATTACGTGTCAATAGATCGTTCCCTTCGAGGTGATTCATAATGTTTGAATACAGTATATGCTCCAAAACCCTACTGCAAACCGACGTCAATGATATAGGTCTGTAGTTAAATGGATTACTCCTACTACCCTTCTTGAACACTGGTGCGACCTGCGCAATTTTCCAATCTGTAGGTACAGATCTATCGGTGAGCGAGCGGTTGTATATGAGTGCTAAGTAGGGAGCTATAGTATCAGCGTAATCTGAAAGGAACCTAATCGGTATACAATCTGGACCTGAAGACTTGCCCGTATCAAGCGATTTGAGTTGCTTCGCAACCCCTAAGGTATCTACTTCTAAGAAACTCATGCTAGCAGATGTTCGTGTTTCAAATTCTGGAATATTCCATTCGTCTTCCCTGGTGAAGGAATTTCGGAAAACTGCGTTCAATAACTCCGCTTTAGCGGCGCAGTCGTCGATAACAGTACCATCGGCACTGCGCAGCGAAGGTATTGACTGCGTCTTGCCGCTTGTGTACTTTACATACGACCAGAATTTCTTCGGATTTTCTACCAAATTTCGAGACAATGTTTCGTTGTGGAACCTATTAAAGGCATCTCGCATCGAAGTACGTGCCAAATTTCGCGCGTCTGTAAATTTTAGCCCATCTTCAGGATTTCGCGTTCTTCTGAACTTCGCATGCTTTTTCCGTTGCCTCTGCAACAGCGTTCGGACCTTTTTTGTGTACCACGGGGGATCCGTTCCATCTCTTACCAATTTATGAGGTATGAATATCTCAATTGCTGTTGCTACTATATCTTTGAATTTGAGCCACATCTCGTCTACATTCGCATAGTCAGTTCGGAAGGAATGGAAATTGTCTTTTAGGAAGGCTTCTAGTGGTACTTTATCCGCTTTTTTAAATAAAATTATTTTGCGTTTGTTTCTGATGGATTTGGAAGAAATGGTATTGAGCCTAGCTACAATGACCTTGTGATCACTAATCCCTGTATCAGTCATGATGCTCTCTATCAGCTCTGGATTGTTTGTGGCCAAGAGGTCAAGTGTGTTTTCGCAACCATTTACAATTCGCGTGGGTTCGTGGACTAACTGCTCTAAATAATTTTCGGAGAATGCATTTAGGACAATCTCGGAAGACGTTTTGTGCCTACCACCGGTTTTGAACAAGTATTTTTGCCAACATACCGAGGGTAGGTTGAAGTCCCCACCAACTATAACCGTATGAGTGGGGTATTTATTTGTTACGAGACTCAAACTTTCTCTGAACTGTTCCGCAACTGTATCATCGGAGTCTGGGGGTCGGTAGAAGGAGCCAATTATTAACTTAATTCGGCTGTTAAGTATAACCTCCACCCACACCAATTCGCACAGAGTATCTACTTCGACTTCACTACAAGATAAACCACTACTGACAGACACCAACACTCCACCACCAATTCTGCCTAATCTATCTTTCCTGAACACCGTCTGAGACTTCGTAAAAATTTCTGCAGAACTTATTTCAGGCTTTAGCCAGCTTTCTGTACCTATAACGATATCAGCTTCTGTGCTTTCTATTAGCGCTTGAAGCTCAGGGACTTTTCCAGCGCAACTACAACAATTTACAACTATAATTCCGACTGTTCCTTGATCCAAGCACGTCCTGTAATTGCCAAGCACCCTTTGACATTGCAGCCCATCCCGCACTTTCCCGAAGCCTTCTAACCTAAAAAACCGCCCAGTCCACGCCACACAGCCTCCGCTACCCGTGTAGCCGCCAGCTGAGTGTAGTGAACTCCTGACCTATTCAGCGGAACCCGAAACCCCACCACCCTATGGCGCAAGTCAAGGAATCTGCAGCCAATACGGTCGCAAAACCGTCTGAGCCTCTGATTCAGACCCTCCACCCGGCTCTGCACCAAAGGTCCGCAGTCGGTTCTGTCAACGATGCTGCAGATGGTGAGCTCTGCCTTCATCTCGTAAGCAAGACCGGCAGCCTTCACCAAATCAGATAGCCGCTGGAATCCAGAGAGAATTTCCTCAGATCCAAAGCGACACACGTCATTAGTGCCGACATGTGCCACCACCTGCAGCTGGCTGCACCCTGTGCTCTTCATGGCATCCGGAAGGACCCTTTCGACATCAGGAATGACTCCTCCCGGAATGCACACGGAGTGCACACTGGATTTCTTCCCCTCCTTAGCCGCCATATCCCTAAGGGGCCCCATTACGCGCCTAACATTGGAGCTCCCAACTACCAGTAAGCCCAACCTCTGCGATTGCCCGGACCTTGAAGGCTGAGAATGATCCTCTGAAACACGGCAGGCAGCTGCATCTGGCTCAGCCAGAGACAGTGCCTGAAACCGGTTTGTCAGACGCACCGGGGAGGCTTTCTGGTCAGCTTCCGGGGACGCCTTTCGCTGCCTGCCACGCCTTGGAACGACTTCCCAATCAACCACAGGCGAGGGCTCAGCCCCACTGCGGGCAGCAACCGGGGCAACCACAGCGGCAGACCGATCTGGGGACAGACGGGATGAGGTTGACATCCCTGTGATACCCGAGTCCGGCTCCCCACAGTGGTGCCCATTGGCAACAGCCTCAAGCTGCGCGACCGAAGTCAGCGCCGATTGCAGCTGTGGGCATTGGCCTCTGCGACGAGGGAGAGAGCGATAGTGAAGCGGGCAGAATGAGGTCTGCTTACGTGTGGGGGAAGAGAGGCGAAAAATATCTTCCCAGGTGTCAGGCGTTAGGGAGTGTTCCGGTAGACTACCAAAATTGCAATTGTATCGTCACTGAAAGGAGACCAAGTTCCAGTCTGGAACATTTATCGCCACCCTGCCCCGTGGACGTGAAGGCGACCCGAGAACGAGGAACGTCTCATTAAGTGCAGAGAGTTAGTAGACGAATACGTGCAGTACGTTGGAAAACTAGGCAGTCCTCCAACGTGACATGCTATGACAAATGTCTGCAACCTTTGAAATATTTCCAGAATGAAGTTTTCACTCTGTAGCGGGGCATGCGCTGACATGAAACTTCGTGGCAAATTAAAACTGTCTGCCGGACCTACACACGAAAGCGATGCCTTTGCCTTTTCCGGGAAAGTGCTCTATCGTCTGAGCTACCCAGGCACAAATCACGACCCGTTCTGACAGCTTCAATTCTGCCAGACCCTCATCTCCGCTGGCCGCGGTGGTCTCGCGGTTCTAGGCGCGCAGTCCGGAACCGTGCGACTGCTACGGTCACAGGTTCGAATCCTGCCTCGGGCATGGATGTGTGTGATGTCCTTAGGTTAGTTAGGTTTAAGTAGTTCTAAGTTCTAGGGGACTAATGACCACAGCAGTTGAGTCCCATAGTGCTCAGAGCCATTTGAACCATTTGAACCCTCATCTCCTAACTTCACAATTTCACAGAAGCTCTCCTGTGAAACTTGCAGGACTATCGCTCTTGAAAGAAAGGATACTGCGGAGACAGGAGTGCTTGTTCTGCAAGTTTCGCAGGAAAGCTTCTGTGAAGTTTGGAAGGTACTGGCAGAACTGAAGCTGTGACGAAGGGTCGTGATTTGTGTTTGGGTAGCTCAGATGGTAAAAGAAAATGGCTCTGAGCCCTATGGGACTCAACATCTATGATCATCAGTCCCCTAGATCTTAGAACTACTTAAACCTAACTAACCTAAGGACATCACACAACACCCAGCCAGATGGTAAAATCAAAGGCCTCGCGTTCGAGTCTCGGTCAGGCACACAGTTCTAATCTGCCAGGAAGTTCCTTTGAAATATTTTTTATGGTCATCAAAAGGATTAAAGGGTGGAGAACGGATACAAGTGGTAAGGTTCGGATATAACTTAACTCTTGTAGTTGGGCGGAAGACAAGTAGGAATCAGTGACAACACGCTTAAGCCAGAATATGACTTAAAGATAAACAATGCACCTGCAGAGAAGTAAAGGGCAGAAAAAATTGCTTAGCTTATTTTGATGAGTGATAGACACTATCTATCTTTCACTATTTCATAAGACAAACGGAAAAATGTATATACCTGAACTAGTTTATTACAGCTTCTTTCAGTCGTTATTAGATACTGATAAATATGGAGTATGGCGCTGTATGGAATGAATACGTGGATCATAGGAAGTTAGGAGAAGAATATTGAGGAACCAGTGAAAACATTAAAAGTAATCAATGCATGTCGCAGCAGTATCCGAGTAAATATTTGATGAAGCTTTCAAAGTGAGTTATCCTGTGAGGTCTCTTTATCTCTTCATAATTGCAGCAGTATGTATCCATTATTTTAACATGCTTGATCTCCAGCCACAAATCTGCACCACCATCAGCCCCCCCCCCCCCCCTCTCGCTGCGTATAATTCTCAACCCCCCCCCCCCCCGGCCCCACACCCTCCCACATACACACATGCCCACATGCCGCAAAGCTGACTATTACTTATGGCTCAGGATATGTTCTACCAGCTGCACCCTTCTATTCGTCAAGGGGCGCGTGAAAATTATTTTTTCCCTTATCCGAAGTAGTGCACCCTCATCAGTTATCACTCTCCCCATTTAACCTGCAGCATCCTTCTGAAGCAGACGATTCAGAATCTTATGTTAAGAAGCAGAAGAATGGTACCGGAAGAAGGGAAGGATTCTTGTTAGCATGTAAAGTGAAGCGCCGGAAAGCCAGGCGGAAACAATAGAGCAGAGAGGAATGTGAAGGAGATAGCCAATTGCACGCTGACCGACCCCTCTCCAGGACAACAACGTGCCGGCAGCGCCCTCTACACGTAGAGGATGTAAGCACCACTCCGACTGGTCGCGACCCAGTTGCACAGAAGCGCCAAGACAGCGACCTCAATATAAGCATCCACTGTGTCAATTCACTTGTATTATGAATCGATATAATAAAGGGCATTGTTGTCTTTGCATGTCGCCCTTTGCTTGATACACTTCTGACTTATTGCCAAAGTTAAGTGTTGTCATTGATTGATTTCCAAATAAAACTCTTTAATACGATTTAATTGAATTGTTGTCTAGCGATCCGAGAAGCAGATTTCCAAGACACTCCATCATTGACAACTACGCAGAATACAACAGTATGTAAGACGTGATCTGCAGCAGCCTGAGATAGTGAACTTGGCTATGGAAGGAATAGTAGAAGGGAAAAATTAGAAGTTGCATAGATCCATGAGTGTGCAAAACAGTTTTTAGAGGACATTCGGCTCGGCAGTTACGTACCTGCAGAATATAGGAAGTGATGTAGAAGAGCAGATCAGCGGAAATGCACTATACGGGGAGTAGTCATTTCACCTTGAAAATATGAAGTTACGGTTCCTTTTACCGAGACCCTACTCAAATGATACAAATGTTTAAATGATTCAAAGAAAACATGAATATTTTTGCAAATAAGCACCCAAACCATACAGTTGCTGGTGGTGGTACCTTCAGACTATACTTGATATATTGGCGAATATACGTCTTCAGAGCCGGAGGTAGGGATAAAACTCGATACTAAATTGTATTAGATACTTCCTCCGAAAATTATTTTGAACAGTCAGTTCAGGAGCCAACTCCAAGTGTAAAGAACTTCATCTCTTAGCAACAAATAATCTGAGCACAGACATAAAATCATGACGGATGCAAGGATTAGTGTTCGCTGTGGAGAGAGTGAGTACAGTAAAATACAGACCCACGAAAACTAAAAGTAACATGCATCTTCTAAAATAGCAATTAAAATTCGTTTGATCCTTCCCAAGAGACGGCCAACTTCCTTTCCCAATTAACTACGTAAGCGTAGACAGGATATGACTTAAATTCAAAGAAGTTGTGTCGGTGTCGAAAGCAATGGAGAGATTTACACCAAATAAATTAGTAAGAAACGGAAACCATACCCTATGGTACTCAAAAGTCAGAGAACTGTTGCACGGAGAAGGAAAAAAGCACGCCAAAGTTGAGAAGAACGGAAAGCCCCAGATTTGGCAAAGTTTTGCAGAAGTTACGAAATTTCAGCTCGAGTTCCTTTTATCAGTTTCCTCAATAAAACTCGTTCTCGTAGTTTGCAGAAATCCAAACAGATTCTGGTCGTATTTAAAGTACGCCAAGGCCATGAAGTTGTCAGTACCTTCACTGTACAGTAGTGATGGCTACGTTACCAGCGACAGAGCCATAAAAGCAGAGTTACCAAACAGGCTTTTCCGAAATTCCTTCACCAAAGCAGATTAAGCAAATATTCCAGAATTAAAACCAAGCGGTTCTAGGTGCTTCAGTCCGGAACCGCGCTGCTGCTACGGTCGCAGGTTCGAATCCTTCCTCGGTCATGGATATGTGTGATGTCCTTAGGGTAGTTAGGTTTAAGTAGTTTTAAGTCTAGGGGACTGATAACCTCAAATGTTAAGTCCCATAGTGCTGAGAGACATTTGAACCATGTTTTAAAATCATAAATAATGAAAAGTGTGAGGTCATCAACATGAATACTGAAAGGAAGACTCGGTTAAATTTTGTCAACTCAGCTATATCACTAAGGATTACAAGTACGAAGGAACTAACATGAAGCGATCATATAAATAATATCGTGGGGAAGGCGAACCAAAGCCGGTGTTTTATTGGCAGGACACATAGGAGATACAACACACCAACTGAAAAGACAGCTACATTACGCTTTTCCCTTCTCTGCTAGGAGACTGTTGCGCAATGTCTGATCCGTACCACATAGGACTGACGGAGGACATCGAAAAAGTTCAAATAAGTGGATCTTGTTTTCTACTATCGCTATAGGATATGATACCCAAATAGGGGTGGCAGTAATAAAAACAAAGGCGTATTTCGTTGCGGCGAAATTTTTTCAAGAAACTTCAGTCAATAACTTGCTCCACTTAGTGCGAAAATATGACAGGTCCAAATAAACATTCGCCTTTACATAGCCCGATGATGGTCGTATCTTTGCCTCTTTTCACCGGGTGGCCAATGCACTTTGTTTCCACTGCTTGCAGTTATCTTGTATTGCAGGTCATAGTAATACACCTAGCCCATTACGAAACAATCTGATGAAAATAAATAACAGCACCACGAACGAGTTGGTCGACTTCAACCACAGCTGAAAGGAATGTTTCTACGTATGAAAGATGATTTTTTGTGATTTAATGAAAGTCGCTAAAGTGTGGCGCTAGTAGAGCCACTGTGTGGATGCAAATCAGGTTTGCTTTAAATACCCGCTGTAAGAGTCATGGGCGTTATTTACCTTTGGTATTGGACATGTTGAGCTGATGTTACTCAAGAATGCCATTAAGGCGACAAAGGCGACATGATCAACCCACACTGAGTTTTAACGACGTCGTGTAATAGGGCTTCGAAAAGCTGGATTTTTTCTCCACGATACTGCAGAAAGACTTGGCAGGAATGTGGTTTCAGTACATGATTTCTACCACCGGTAGTCACGAGAATACACAATCGCCAGAAGACCCGTCTCCGGGTGGCCACATGGTGTGACAGGGACGATCGTCGTGTACAGTGTATGTCTTTGGCGCACCGTACTGCAACTGCAGCAGCAATTCAATCAGTAGTTAGCAGCACAGTGACACAACGAACTGCTACAAATCGATTACTTCAAGAACAGCTCCGAACCAGATGCCCTGTAACGTAGATTCCACTGACACCAAACCACGGGCATTTGCGACTTCAGTGGCGTCAAGTGATATCGCATTATAGGGCAGGGTATAGATTTGTTGTGCTTTCTCATGAAAGCTGGTTCTGCTTAGGTGCTGTGATGACTGTGTATTGGGTACATGGAGGCCAGCTGAGGACCTGCAACGAACCTTCCTGCGTGCTAGACACACTGGACCTACAAATGGATTTGTGATTTGCAGTACAATTTTGTATGACAGCACGAGCACCACTGCGATTATTCCACGATCTCTGTTTGCAAATGTGTTCATCACTCAGGTGATCTGACTTGTGGCGATGCCATTCAAGAACAGTTTTTCAGATCTTTTTTCCAGCAGGATAATGCTCGCCCAAATACCCCGTTTTAACCCAACTTGCTCAATACAGTGTCGACATTTTGCTTTGGTTTGTTGAAATGGCTCTGAGCACTATGGGACTTAACATCTATTGTCATCAGTCCCCTAGAACTTAGAACTACTTAAACCTAACTAACCTAAGGACATCACACAACACCCAGTCGTCACGAGTCAGAGAAAATCCCTGACCCCGCCGGGAATCGAGCCCGGGAACCCAGGCGCGGGAAGCGAGAACGCTACCCCACGAATTTGTTTTGGCCTGCTCAATCACCAGATCAATCTCCAATAGTGCACGTATGAGACGTCATCGGACAATAACTCCAGCGTGATCCTCTAACAGCATTAACCGTCCGTGTATTGACGAATCAAGTTCAACATGTAATTCTAAGCCGCAAATTGATATCTGGTAACTGTGCAACACAATGCATGCACTTTTGCATGCTTGAACTCAAAATTGAAGCAGTTACACGCGTTATTAATGTACCAACATTTCACATTTTCAGTGGCTTCTCTCGTGTTTACTTTAAACTATGAACTTGCAATGTCAATCACTTAAATATAGTTCAAATGTTCAAATGGCTCTGAGCTATATGGGACTTAATTTGTGAGGTCATCTGTCCCCTAGAACTTAGAACTACTTAGACGTAACTAACCTAAGGACATCACACACATCCAGGATTCGAACCAGCGACTGTAACGGTGGCGCGGATCCAGACTGTAGCGCCTAGAACCGCTCGGCCACTCCAGCCGCCACTTAAATATATTACCTACACAAAACTTTTGCCAAAATATCATTATTGTACATGAAATATTTTTAGGTATTTCGATTTTTTTACATGAGTGTGAAACGAGCTTGGCGGAATTTTATAACCAGAGAACGACACGGTATGTATCAATCACTCACCTTTCGACTGTCCAACGGCTGCTACCACTCACTGTTCACAGTGCAAATGAGCGCTCATGAAACCGTAAACTACCTTGGCAGAGAGCTGAGTTCCGACTAACTTACCACCAACATGAAAATATGCTTAAATGAAAATAGCTATTTGCACCTTAGATTTGGTAAGCGTATGTTGAAAATGTGTGCAAAGAACTGTTACTTGTCCTCTATTGTATGTGGAAGCCCAGAATACTTTTTCCAACATCTGCAACACTACAGTTTGTATGTACTGGCATCGTACTCTCAGTAAGCACACTTGCACACAAGAAGCCCAGTCTAGTTTTGCATTGTTACTGAAGTTTCTCAACGATATAATCAGAAATAAAAGATAACAACTCTTGTTCGCCTGTAAGTGAACACTGTGAGCAAATTCTAACCATACTGCGATGAAACATTACTAGAAAATATCCCACATATTTTCTTCTGTCTATTACTGGCACTGTTTAATACTGGCTGCTCACGCAGATCCCGACATATGCTGAGTGTCTAGTGTCTGAGCTGGCAACAAAGACCACTTTCAGCAACAGTTTCTCAAATCCAGTTACGCGGGTCAGAGTGCTACTGCAATGTTTAAATTGTGCGAAAGGCAAGGCGACAGTACACTCACACGCTTTAGCCTCTGTCCGGAGATCTTTTCCAATTTGATAGAGTAGTTTCAAAAACATTGGATGTCCATGCCTGGCCTGTTCAAAACTTTTTGCAAAGTATTGAGAACTGCCGGCCGGAGTGGCCAAGTGGTTCTAGGCGCTACAATCTGGAACCGTGCGACCGCTACGGTCGCAGGTTAGAATCCTGCCTCGGGCATGGATCTGTGTGATGTCCTTAGGTTAGTTACGTTTAAGTATTCTAAGTTCTAGGGGACTGATGACCACAGCAGCTGAGTCCCATACTGCTCAGAGCCATTTGAAGCTATATTGAGAAGTAATTTTCTTTTTCTCCTCTGTCGCTTCGATTATGACACAACGATATTCGAGTACCTGGGCCTCCTGTTGCTTTGCGATTTCTAGGTCTTCGCAAAGTGGTAGTCAGATGGCTGGTTTTTCATTATGATTTACGATACTCTGCGTTATAAACAGGCTGCCCCCTTCCGAATTGGCTCCTGTAGTGCGTGCTACCCTACGCACCAACAAACAACTGCGAGTAGAACTAGCACTTTTGAGGGCTCCTGCAAACTTCATAACTTATACAGACAGTTCATCTACAGATTTCGAGCAGTGAGTTTACGACTGTCAAAATACGTGACATATATGTCCGTTTCGTTTGTCTCCATTGACTTAGAAAGTTACAATTTTTACACCACCAAGTTACTGTAGATCATAGTGGGACATAAATGTCAACTTGATATCGCTAGCTGTTCCAGAGAAAAAGGATTCTTAACCCTTGAGTGGTCGCGAAGGTGACGTATCACCCAGTGATTTCCTTTTTATTTATTTATTTATTTATTTATTTTTTAGCCCTTACTGGTAATCGGCAGACGTGAATCTGTATAGCTTCAATTTCCAATTTAAAGGTACTTCACCATTGTTATTTGGACGTCCCTATTCTTAGAGAGTATAAAAATTGGTTTAGCGGCATTGTGTGCTTTGGTTAACAGTTGTCACCCACAGGACCACTGGTCTTACCATTCTCGTTTCTATTTCGATAGGTTGTAAGAATTATCGGTTTAATAAGTCACAGCTGCAAAATACTAACACGAATTCTTTATAGACGAATGGAAAAACGGGTAGAAGTCGACCTCGGGGAAGATCAGTTTGGATTCCGTAGAAATGTATGAACACGTGAGACAATACTGACCCTGCGCCTTATCTTAGAAGAAAGATTAAGGAAAGGCAAACCTACGTTTCTAGCATTTGTAGACTTCAGGAAAACTTTTGACAATGTTGACTGGAATCCTCTCTTTCAAATTCTAAAGGTGGCAGTGGTAAAATACAGGAAGCGAAAGGCTATTTACAATTTTGACAGAAACCAGATGGCAGTTATAAGAGTCGAGGGGCATTTTATAAGAGTCGAGGGGCATGAAAGGGAAGCAGTACTTGGGAAGGGTGTGAGACAGGGTTGTAGCCTCTCCCCGGAGTTATTCAATCTGTATATTGACAAAGCAGTAAAGGAAACAAAAGAAAAAATTTTGCAGTAGGTATTAAAATCCATGGAGAAGAAATAAAAACTTTGAGATTCGCCGATGACATTGTAATTCTGTCAGATACAGAAAACGACTTGGAAGTGCATTTCAAGGGAATGGATACCGTCTTGAAAGGAGGATATAAGATGGACATCAACAAAAGCAAAACGAGAGTAATGGAATATAGTAGAATTAAGTCGGTTGATGCTGAGGGAGTTAGATTAGAAAATGAGTCACTTAAAGCAGAAAATGAGTTTTGCTATTTGGGGAGCAAAATAACTGTTGATGGTCGAAGTAAGGAGGATAAGAAATGTAGACTTGCAATAGCAGGGAATACGCTTCAAAAGAAGAGAAATTTGTTTACATCGAGTATAGGTTGAAGTGTAAGGAAATCGTTTCTGAAAATATTTGTATGGAATGTAGCCACGAATGGAAGTGAAACATGGACGATAAGTAGTTTAGACAAGAATGGAATATAAGCTTCCGAAATGTGGTGCTACAGAAGAATGGTGAAGAAATGATGGGCAGATCACATAACTAATGAGGAGGTACTAAAGAGAATTAGGAAGAAGAGACAATTTTTGGCACAGCTTGACTAGAAAGAGGTATCGGTTAGTGGGACGTGTTCTGAGGCATCACGGGATCACTAGTTTAGTATTGGAGGGCAGCGTGGAGGGTAAAGATTGTTGAGGGAGACCTAGAGGTGAGTAAACAAAGGAGATTCAGAAGGATGTAGTTTGCAGTAGGTACTGGGAAATGAAGAAGCTTGCACAGGATAGAGTAGCATGGTGAGCTGCATTAAATCAATCTCTGGACGGGTGACCACAACAAAAGCAACAGGTTGTGAGGGGTCCACCACCCTGCTGGAGCTAATGTAATCTCCATGTATTGCTCACTTGCTAAAACGACAATTCACAGGCGCTGCCTGAGACATATAATATCTTTACCCTGTTAAAAGAGAGCTGCAATAGAGTCGCAGGTCAGAGCAGTCTCTGCCGCAGTTGCAGTCGCTCGCTGCTGCAGTGTAGTTTGTCGCTGGTACAGCGCAGTTTACAGTTATTAGTTGTTAAAGTTACAGAGCAGAACAAATTTTTAAATTTTATTACATGGAACTGAATAATAATTGTGATCAGCCGCAGAGTTAAATGATACCATGGAATTAGATGATGATGAACAAATGAAAAACTGTTAAAATCAACACTGTAATTAAGTCAACCATCTATTATAAGGTAAATTTTATTATTCTTATTGGCATGCGGATAGGTGAGTCACTTGTCTGAGATGTTAATATGAAATTGTTTCAATCTTTTCTTTTGTGATTCGTCAACTCCAGTTGAACCAGATTTGTAATATATTCAATTTCCCCGTCTAATGGATTGAATGGATTGTAGGTCTTAAGCAATAACGTACAAAAATTTCAGATTATAATTGTTTTTACCGGTCAACAGTAAAAGTATACTTTCCTCTTAAGTCATTGCCAGACCTGATCCAGTCATTTATCTAAATTAAAGTATTCCAGAATTGGTGTTAGATCATTATCATGTGCTCTTTAGTAATCAGATGACCAGATGTGCAGCTGTGTCACTAAGTAAAGTCAATTTTTTTTACTAATTCAGATTTCAAAGAAATGCTTTCCATTATTAGTAGATATGCTAGCATTGGACTAAACTGTGCCGTTTACGAGCAGATATATAGACAGCGTTACCTGGCGACAACATAACAAGGTTGTGATGACTTTATTTCTCACGGACAGATTCAGATTCATTTCACAGGGCCATGGCGTGGATTTGCTTACGTAAAAATTTATCAGTTTTTCATGAGTTAAGATGTATCAGTTTTCATACGTCAGAATTTAACTATTCAAATTTAATATTTTTTTTATTTTCTGTTCTGGAAGGTTACACTCATTATTTTATATATTTTGTTATTTATACAGGAAGGATACAAGGTTAGCTATTTATTTTTCAGAGTATAATTCAATAAAAATGAAGATAAAGCATTGACTGGAACTACTTTCCTAGAAAGTATTGCATGGGAACAAGCACCACAGATACCTAAGAAGATAAATGGGTGTGGACTTCAACTGCGAGGAGTGGAGGAATCGGTAAACAGGCATCTAGAGGAAAGAAAGGGAAAAAAGGTTGAAATTTCGAGTGTATTAGAGCATGAGACACATAAATCAGGAATTCATGCTTTAGGTGTGATAAGTTGATCCGTTGATGATTTGCAGGTAGTGTGTGGCAGTTATTTGGAAAGTATGGACTGAACACATGTGCCAAAAACAATTATGGAAATACTGATTTAACTGTTGTATTACTCAGTCAATGCATGGTTCACGAACTACACTTATTATTCATTTTACTTCAATATAAGTTCACTTTTGTTTGTTTTCATTAAAATACACTACTGGCAATTAAAATTAATACACCAAGAAGAAATGAAGATAATAATCGGGTACTCATTGGCCAATATAATATACTAGAACTGACAAGTGATAAGTTGATCCGTTGATGATTTGCAGGTAGTGTGTGGCAGTTATTTGGAAAGTACGAACTGAACACATGTGCCAAAAACAATTATGTAAATACTGATTTAACTGTTGTATTACTCAGTCAATGCATGGTTCACGAACTACACTTATTATTCATTTTACTTCAATATAAGTTCACTTTTGTTTGTTTTCATTAAAATACACTACTGGCAATTAAAATTAATACACCAAGAAGAAATGCAGATAATAATCGGCTACTCATTGGACAAATATAATATACTAGAACTGACAAGTGATTACATTTTCACGCGATTTGGAAACATAGATACTGCGAAATCAGTACCCAGAACAACCACCTCTGGCCATAATAACGGCCTTGATACGCCTGGGCATTGAGTCAAACAGAGCTTGGAAGGGGTTTACAGGTACAGCTGCCCTTGCAGCTTCAACACGATACCACAGTTCATCAGGACTATTAGTGGCGTATTGTGACGAGCCAGTTGCTCGGACACCATCGACCAGACGTTTTCAGTTGGTATGAGTTCTGGAGAATGTGCTGGCCAGGGCAGCAGCTGAACATTTTCTGTATCCAGAAAGGCCCGTACAGACCTGCAACATGTGGTCATGCATTATCCTGCTGAAATATAGGGTTTCACAGGGATAGACTGAAGGGTAGGGCCACGGGTCGTAACAAATCTGAAATGGAACGTACACTGTTCAGATTGCCGTCAATGTGAACAAGAGGTGATCGAGACGTGTAACCAATGGTGATACGCCAGTATGGCGATGACGAAAACACACTTCCATTCTGCGTTCACCGCGATGTCGCCAAACACGGATGTGAGCATAATGATGCTGTAAACAGAACCTGGATTAATCCGAAAAAATGACGTATTGCCATTCGTGCACCCACGTTTATCAGAGGCGCTCCTGTCTGTGATGTAGCGTCAAGGGTAACCGCAGCCATGGTGTCCCAGCTGATAGTCCATGCTGCTGCAAACGTCGTCGAACTGTTCGTGCAGATGGAAGTTATCTTGCAAACGTCCCCATCTGTTGACTCAGGGATCGAGACTGGCTGCACGATCCTTTAAAGCCATCCGGATAAGACGACTGTCTTCTCGACTGCTAGTGATACGAGGCCGTTGGGATCCTGCACGGGAACCCGTATTAACCTCCTGAACCCACCCATTCCATATTCTGCTAACAGTCATTGGATCTCGACCAACTCGAGCAGCAACGTCACGATACGATAAACAGCAATCGCGATAGGCTACAATCCGACCTCCAACAATGTTGGAAATGTGATGGTACGCCTCCTTACACGAGGCATCACAATAACGTTTCACCAGGCAACGCCGGACAACTGCTGTTTGTGTATGAGAAATCGATTGGAAACTTTCCTCATGTCAGCACGTTATAGGTGTCGTCACCGGCGTCAACCTTGTGTGAATGCTCTGAAAAGCTAATCATTAGCGTATCACAGCATCTTCTTCCTGTTAATTATATTTCGCGTATGTAGCATATCATCTTCGTGCTGTAGCAATTTTAATGGCCAATAGTGTAAGGTGGGTGGATGTTATGATACATGCAGAGCGTTCACGTCTGTAGTTAAGTAATTAGTTGAATTCGACACAATTGTGGATGTACACATCCTATTTTGTTTCACATTTCCTAAAATAAAATTGAAAATCATGATTGGTGACAGCTTTCACCTCACGCGAGCAATAATGTGGTAGAAGTTCAAGGAGCTGCTACAGTGTTATCATATGGACAGAGAGACAGACGTAAACAAGTAACCCTAAAGCACACGGTTTTTCTCAATCCGGATACGTAATCCTAAAAATTAACTACGTAATTATATTTATTCTTGGTGATAATTAAATTTTAGTGACTATCCCATCGCATGCGTTTAAACAACGTTGTAAGGGCGATTAGACGGGGTATGCTTCCAGTGTAGACGTGTGAGGGTAGTGGCCTGCGAAACAATCCGCAGAACTATTCCTCGCTATTCAGATGGCGAAGCAGCCAGATGGACTCCACATAGCGAGAGCAAATTAGGTGCCGCGCGGGGGGCGACGAGGCGTTGTCATTGGTTGTGACCGTGGCGCGTCGGCCTGAACAGGGGGGAAGGACCGTCTGGACGAGTGCGGCGGCGGCGGCGTCGGGCAGCAAGAAGTGCGTAAGCGTGCGACGCCTGCCCTGCCGCGGCGCGCCCGGGGCAGGAATTTGTAATTACCGGCTGTGGGGCCGGCGCTGCGCCGCGGGCGACCGGCTCGCCAGGCGCGTGGCCCGGCCGGGCCCGGTCCGCCAATAGGAATCCGCCTACCTGTCGCCGCCAGTGTAATTAAAGGGCGCGCCGGAAACTTGGCGGATCTTGGCGGCCGCCTTCCGCACTTGCCGCAGGCGCACCGGGCGCGAGTGTCGCCGCGCCGCGGAGGGGCGCTGAGCGCGCGGAACTCCGCTCCGGGCCCCGCAGGTAAACTTGCGCTGGCGCCGGCGCCGCAGCGATTAACGGAGTCTCGAACTGGAGGGCTCGACTTACCGAGCGTGGCTCGAGGTTCGCGTCGAGAACTTCGGGTGAGGGTGTCGCTGCTAATAGAGGTATATCACGATGCAGTAATCTCTCAATCCAGAGTTGATTAACGTACGGCGTATACAGTTTGAGCCCCAATCACTTAGGGTCACAACTGTTAGATCGCTTCACAAGTTCGCAGAGTACTTGTTTCGCGTCTTGCTATTCTGGCTGCTATGGATTTCTTTATCGGTTGTCATTTTTTATCTGTAGTTCAATATTGCTATATAAGTTTATTTATCGTCATTTTGTCATACGGTGAGTACAGCAGTAGACGCTAGAACATGAAGCACCAAGTGGAGAAACTGGACCATTTCCAAAGTACTCTTCTGTTTAAGTTCAATAGACAGGTGACAGCAGCGGAGGCAACAAGGTACATTTGTGCCTTATAAATCCATTGTTTGTCTCTCGGCGTCTCGTGTCTGTTCAAATGGTTCAAATTGCTCTAAGAACTATGGGGCTTAACATCTGAGGTCATCAGTCCCCTAGAACTTAGAACTACTTAAACCTAACGAACCTAAGGATACCACCCACATCCACGCCCAAGGCAGGATTCCAACCTGCCACTGTAGCGGTCGCGCGGTTCCAGAATGAAGCACCTAGAGCCGCGCGGCCTCTCCGGCCAGCTTACTTATCATCATTTTGTCATACAGTGGGAGGAGCAGTTGACGCTAGAACATGAAGTACCAAGTGGAGACATCAGACCATTTCCAAAGTACTCCTCTATCTGAGATCAATAGAGAGGTGACAGCAACTGAGGCAACCAGATACATTTGTGCCGTGTATGGGGATAACTGCACAACGATCATTCCTACTTCGCACGAGCGGCGTGTGGATTCTGCCCGTTCCCGCCTCTATTGTAGCTACAGGAGAGCCTCCTGGTTTGTCCTCAGTGTCGTATGAGTTGTTTGTCTCTCGGCGTCTCGTGTCTGTTCCAATGGTTCAAACTCTGAGCACTATGCGACTTAATATCTGAGCTCATCAGTCCCCTAGACTTAGAACTACTTAAACCCAACTAACCGAAGTACATCACACAGGTCCATACCCGAGGCAGGATTCGAACCTGCAGCCGTAGCAGCCACGAGTCACTACACCTACTTCAGGTGTACAGGTTCCTTTTGCATCACGAGCAATATATACGAATGTGGGGCTGGCCTTTCACTCGAAGTTTAAGGCAGTTTCTTCATAATTGTCCTTATTCCATTTGGGGATATAAGGAACATAGGGCGAGAACGCTGGTCGCTCAACAACGTTTATAAGTTTATAGTGGAGTTCTGTGTGTGGACATGGTGGTCAAATGAAATATCAACTTCCTGGCAGATTAAAACTGTGTGCTGGACCGAGATTTGAACTCGAGAATTTTGCTTCTCGCAGGCAAGTGGATTGCTGGTTGAATTCGTTCGGGGCGGACGTCCGATGACACCCATTCAGGCTCTTCGTGGATCCGTTGTTTTTTATTACGGAGGGCAGCTTACGCTGTGACCGAACATGCTGAGATACTATGCCGGCGACATCTGAGCCACCCTACCACGACTCACGACCTGTCCCCAAAGCGCTTATTCCGCCAGTACCTCGTCTCCTACCTTGCAAACTTCGCCGAAGCTCTCCTGCTGACCTTGAAGAACCAACACTCCTGGAAGAAAGGATGTTGCGGAGACATGGCTTAGGCGAAGCCTCATATCTATGGCTCGAATGGCTCTGAGCACTATGCGACTTAACTTCTGAGGTCATCAGTCGCCTAGAACTTAGAACTAATTAAACCTAACTAGCCTAATGACATCACACACATCCATGCCTGAGGCAGGATTCGAAGCTGCGACCGTAGCGGTCACTCGGCTCCAGACTGTAGCGCCTAGAACCGCACGGCCACTCCGGCCGGCCCTCACACCTATGGTCACATACTGACGTCCCAACACGACACTTCCAAAGCGATCTATAATTACTTTGCCTACCTTTATGACGTCCGAGCTGCAAGGACTGTCCCTGGTGCATTAACTCTTGTCCTGTATTGTGTGGTTATTCTCGCATTAAATGATGAATTTCTAAGTAACTTTACTCATGATGATATTTATCGCTTTATTGTTGGTTCACCTTATCAAAAATCACCGGGACTCAACAGTATTCATAAGGAATTTTATGTAGCTTCTTGGCCTCTTATATATGACATCATTACGTCACCGGTAAATGAGGTGATCCAGAGGGAGTTGGATTCAATAATCTTCAAGGCTGGTTAAATCGTTCTAATTCCGAAGAGCCGGACTTCCAGACATTGATAAATTCCGCCCGAACACACGAGGGCGGTAATAGGCTTTTATCGATACGGATAGAGAAAATTCTGGCTTTTCACCAAAGCTTTCAACCTGGGCCACGATTCTGACGTCTGTAGTCGAATGCCGGTACGTCTCAGTGGCTGTCAAGACCTCTGCAATGGAACCTTCTTTTTTTTTATTTTAATAAAGCATTTGACTCGGTCAGTCACGGCTTCTTGATGTTTGTGCTCAAGGCGACCGGTCTCCATCATCCTGGGTGTAAGTATTACCCAATTTTTTTGCTGGTATTCAAGCAACAGTGATAGTTAATAGTCACCTTAATCCACAGATTGCAATACGATGTCTACCCCCGGTAGCTAAGTGGTCAGCCTGACAGAATGTCATTCCTAAGGGCCCGGGTTCGATTTCCGGCTGGGTCGGAGATTTTCTCCGCTCAGGGACTGGGTGTTTTGTTGTCCAAATCATTATCATTTCATCGCCATCGACGTGCAGGTCGCCGCAGTGGCGTCAAATCGAAAGACCTGCACCAGGCGAACGGTCTACCCGACGGGAGGCCCTATCCACACGACATTTCATTTCATTTCACCATACGACGCGGCTTACCGCAGGGGTGCTACCTTTCCATGTCACTTTCTGTCTTATTCTTAGAATCCCTAGAACAACCTCTGATTAGCCGTATTGCTGATCAGTTAAGTGGCTAGAAGATATTAGGAGAAACCTTCTTGGTGCGAGTGTACGTGGATGATGTTATGGTACTGCTACGTCATATCTACGATATATCCGTCCTCAAGGACATATAGGATTCCTTTTGTTCTCTCTCTGGGACCCGCAGTAATGAACGGAAATGTAAGTTGTTACCATAGCGGGGCCTTTATCACATTTTCATTCCATGGGTAACGGTGGTTGCTCGCCAAAAATCGTTGACGTTTGCCGTGTATCGGTGCACGATGAGAATGGGGGTACTTAGTTGGCGGGTGGTGACGAATCGAATTGAAGGGGCAATTCGTGAACACGAATGTCGTTGCCTTAGTCTTCGTACAAAGTGCTGATCTTATATTCCTACATTTTCAGCAATGTGTACTATGTTGCACAAATATTCCCACTTCGTGTGATGATGGAACACCAATTCATGCAATTTTTCGGTCGTTTCCTTTACAAGAGTCATATTTATCGAATACAGTACGTAATGGCTGCGAGGCCCCGTTCCCTTGGAGGGCTGCGACTTCCCAAAATCAAAGTGATGACTTCAGTATTTTTTGCATGGGGTATCGTTTTGACATGTCTCGAGCATCTCATTCTATTACACATCGCTTATTTGCGCGTCTTCGATCGGCCAGTCTGACACCCCCTGCCGATGTTGGCCGGATCAACACCTAAATTGCGCTACCGAAGTGAGTTTCACATTCTAAGTTTTCTGGAAGCCGATATTCTATCAGTGACGCCCGTTAGCACAAGATACACTCCTCGAAATTGAAATAAGAACACAGTGAATTCATTGTCCCAGGAAGGGGAAACTTTATTGACACATTCCTGGGGTCAGATACATCACATGATCACACTGACAGAACCACAGGCACATAGACACAGGCAACAGAGCATGCACAATGTCGGCACTAGTACAGTGTATATCCACATGTCGCAGCAATGCAGGCTGCTACTCTCCCATGGAGACGATCGTAAAGATGCTGGATGTACTCCTGTGGAACGGCTTGCCATGCCATTTCCACCTGGCGCCTCAGTTGGACCAGCGTTCGTGCTGGACGTGCAGACCGCGTGAGACGACGCTTCATCCAGTCCCAAACATGCTCAATGGGGGACAGATCCGGAGATCTTGCTGGCCAGGGTAGTTGACTTACACCTTCTAGAGCACGTTGGGTGGCACGGGATACATGCGGACGTGCATTGTCCTGTTGGAACAGCAAGTTCCCTTGCCGGTCTAGGAATGGTAGAACGATGGGTTCGATGACGGTTTGGATGTACCGTGCACTATTCAGTGTCTCCTCGACGATCACCAGAGGTGTTCCGCCAGTGTAGGAGATCGCTCCCCAAACCATGATGCCGGGTGTTGGCCCTGTGTGCCTCGGTCGTATGCAGTCCTGATTGTGGCGCTCACCAGCACGACGCCAAACACGCATACGACCATCATTGGCACCAAGGCAGAAGCGACTCTCATCGCTGAAGACGACACGTCTCCATTCGCCCTCCATTCACGCCTGTCGCGACACCACTGGAGGGGGCTGCACGATGTTGGGGCGTGAGCGGAAGACGGCCTAACCGTGTGCGAGACCGTAGCCCAGCTTCATGGAGACGGTTGCGAATGGTCCTCGCCGATAGCCCAGGAGCAACAGTGTCCCTAATTTGCTGGGAAGTGGCGGTGCGGTCCCCTACGGCACTGCGTAGGATCCTACGGTCTTGGCGTGCATCCGTGCGTCGCTGCGGTCCGGTCCCACGTCGACGGGCACGTGCACCTTCCGCCGAACACTGGCAACAACATCGATGTACTGTGGAGACCTCACGCTCCACGTGTTGAGCAATTCGGCGGTACGTCCACCCGGCCTCCCGCATGCCCACTATACGCCCTCGCTCAAAGTCCATCAACTGCACATACGGTTCACGTCAACGCTGTCGCGGCATGCTACAAGTGTTAAAGACTGCGATGGAGCTCCATATTCCACGGCAAACTGGCTGACACTGACGGCGGCGGTGCACAAATGCTGCGCAGCTAGCGCCATTCGACGGCCAACACCGCGGTTCCTGGTGTGTCCGCTGTGCCGTGCGTGTGATCATTGCTTGTACAGCCCTCTCGCAATGTGCGGAGCAAGTATGGTGGGTCTGACACACCGGTGTCAATGTGTTCTTTTTTCCATTTCCAGGAGTGTATTTTATTTCTCTTTGGGGCGTACGATCATCCCTCACCCCAGTTGAAATGGACACACCATCGGTATCCTGGAAAATAGTATGGTTTCACGTTAGCCCTCCTGCCATCCCCATGGAAGTCGCCTCATCGTGGTATATGTTCATTCACAATCTGATCCCGACCAACGGACGCCGACACCGCATTAGTCTTAATCCGACTGGTCTTGGCGACACGTGTCATCAACGTGACGCATTACCACACAGGCAGGAGGACGAGAACACTGACAAAGGACCCGCCGACAGCTGACTTTCCTTACCCGATCATCTGCAGCAGCTGTTTAGGTTGTTCTGTCCGAATTTTATCAATTTTCCTCTGTCGAATACTAATTTGATCGTGTAGCTCCTCGGACGCTTTGCCGAGTATGTAGTCGGGCGTGCCAGGGTTCCCGACCACCATGATTTTCGCCAATATATGGGGAGCGCTCATTGGAAGCGCCAGAGGCTTCCACGTTATCGTGCTTTATTTGCAAATATGTCTCACCTTGTCTATAATCGTCAGCAAATCATTTATTTCATCCCCTTCTTATGGAACCTTCTCTCATTGTGTTCTCCCTAGAGAAAAAAATGTTTTCTTTTGATACCAGGAATTGTGCAATTTAAGTCCATAAAATTTTTATTTTTAAAAGAAGAAAAAAAATTGATAATTTAAAAAAAATATTTAAATATGGTTTAGAAGTAGTGCCTTTGATTAGTAACCAAAACGTCCACGATCCCAGATTCAAACGCGGCCACAGCTTAAATTTTGAATAAAAATCGTCAACAACGGCGCATGAAGACTTCCTGCATAATACGTCTCGCTCATTCGGACAAAGGCGTTGCCAAAGAAGATGGATGAGCGGACAGAGGTTCAGTGCTCTCTCCTGCCCTGGGGTGAAAAAACAGTCATTGATAAAGGCCATGAAAGCAATGAAACGGCTGAAGGCAATGAAACCACTGAGTTCAAGACACATAATCTGGCTGCACAAAACATGTGTCTGTAATTGAAAAAGTGTCCTGATGATCTCTCCACTGACAAAAGATTCTGGAATTGTCCTTTATTCTGATCTCTGGGAAGGGACTGCCGAGGGACAGGTGACTATGGGAAAAAGATTGAATAACCATCGAAAGGATAACTTTCTATGAGCCGCGGCAAGGAATGTCGGAAGTCTGAACCAGGAAGAAAAGCCAGAAAATATGAAACAGAAACGCTACGACGTAGTCTAGATATAGCAGAAATCTGTAGAGTGAAATGGAAAGAAGACAAGGATTTCTAGTCGGATGAGTACAGGGTAAAATCGACAGCAGCAGAAAATAGCATAAAAGGAGCAGGATTCGCTCTGAAATTAAAGGTACGACAGAGAGTTAGTTAATATGAACAGTTAAGTGGTAGGGTTGTTCTCATCAGAATCGACAGCTATCCAGCAACGGTAGTTCAGGTATACATGGATAGAAACCGACATCGGAATCCGAAGATCAACAGACAGAGAAAGTGTACGAGGATATTGAACGGGTAAGGGGAGATAAAAATCTGATAGTTGCGGGGATTGAATGCGATGGACTGAATGCGATTGTAGGGGAAGGAGCAGAAGAAAGGGTTACGAGAGAATGCTGAGTTGGTACTAGGAATGAGATAAGAGAAAGAGTGACCGAATTCTGTAATGATCCTCAGCTAGTAAAGCCACTACATTGTTCACGAATGACAAGAGGAGAAAGTATACGTCAAATGAAACAATAAGTTTACTGTTACCAGTAGCTGTTTATTTATCTCCACTACGCGTTTCAAAGGTTTACACCTCCATCATCAGGTCACTGTTTATTTGTGTGTTTGTTTCAACACACACACACAAATGTAATACTAACAAATGTAAATCCACCCGATGATGTAGGTTTAAACCTTAGAAACGCGTCGTGGAGATAAATAAATAGTGACTGGTAACGGTAAACTTGTTATCAATGTCAATAACAGTCACGGTAAAGCCAAACCTAAAATGTTCCATTTAAAGGAAGTATACGTATTTGGAAAATGCCGGAAGATACAGGAAGATTTCAATTATATTACATCATTGTCAGGCAGAGATTCCAAAATCAGATACTGGGTTATGCGGTGTTCCCAGGAGCTGATATAGACACATATCACAAGTTATTAGTGAAGAAGAGTAGGTTGAATTTTATGATACTAGTTAGGAAAAATCAGTGCCCAAAGAAGTACGGTAAACAAGTACGAAGAAATGACGAGATACAATTGAAGGTCTCTGAGGGTATCCACATGGTGATGGGGAATAGTCGGTAGGCAGTTCAAATGATGAGGAACAACGTAAGCTGCAAAGAAAAACATAAGTACAAAGAAGGGAACTGCGAAGAAACCATGGGTAACACACGAAAAACTTCAGTTGATCAACAATAGAAGGAAGCACATAAATGTTCAGGGACATTCAAGAATACATACATATAGGTCACTTAGAAATGAAAGAAGTAGGAAAGACAGGGAAGCCAAGGCGAAATGGCTGCCAGAAAAATTGAGAAATCCAAAAAGAAACGATTATCGCAAGGACTGATACAACATAGAGAAAAGTAAAAACAACTTTCGGTTAAATTAAAAGTAATGGTGGTAACATTATGAGTGAGAAGGGAATTCCCGTGTCAAATGCAGAGGAGAGAGCGGATAGGTAAAAAGAGTACATTGACGGCATCAAAAATCTAGAACACTTAATTGATGACGTGATAGAAGAACAAACATGAGTTGATATACAAAAGATACGAGATCCAGTGTTAGAATTTAAAAGCGTTTTGGAACACTTAAGATCTAGTCAGCCAAAAGGAATAGTTAACAATCCATCAGAATTTCTAAACATTTCGACTATTCACGTTGGTGTGTAGAATGTATGAATATGTCGTTATAGCATCTGACGTAACGGAAAAACGTCCACACAACTCTAAAGATTGCAAAACCCGACAAGAGCGAGAATTATCGCACAGTCAGCTAAACAGCTCATGCATCCAAAATGCTGACAAGAATAATATACAGAAGAATGGAACAGAAAGTAGAAGACCTGTTCATTGACGATCAGTCTGGTTTTAGGAAAAATAAAGGCACACGGGGAAAAATCTGGCGTTGCGGTTATAAGCGACCAAGACTGAAAAAATACTAATACACGTTCATACGAAAAGTGTTCGTCAATATAAAATAATGCAATACTTTTGAAATTCTGACAAAAATAGGGTACGCTAAAGAAAAAGGTGGGTAATATACAATACATACAAGATCGAAGTGGCACAATGAGAGTGGGAGACAAAGAACGAAGTTATCGGGTTAAAAAGAGTGTAAGACAGGGACGAGGTCTTTCATCCTAGAAGCAATAACGGAACTAAAAGAAAGATTTAAGATTGGAAATGAAGTTCAAGGTGAAAGGCTATTAATGATAGTTCTCGCTGACGACATCGATTTCCGCAGTGGAAGTAAAGAAAAATTATAAGATCTGGTGAATGGAATGAAGAGTCTAATGCGTACAAAATACGGACTGAGAGTGAATCGAAGAAAGAGGAACTTAATGAGAAGTAGCAGAAATGATAACAGCGAGAAACGTAACATCAGGGTTGATGGTCAAAAATTAGATGAGGTTAAAGAATTCTGCTACATGGGCAGCAAAATGACCCATGACGGGCAGGGGAGGGAAGACATCTAAAGCTGTCTAGCTGTGCGAAAAAGAACGTTCCCGGCCAGGAGAAGTCTTCTGGTATCATAGACATTAACCTTGAGGAAAATGTTTCTGAGAACGTACGTTTGGATCACAGCACTGTGGATTTTGGGAAGACCAGAAAAGAAAAGAATCGAAGCATTTGAGATGTGGTGGTACAGAAGAATTTTAAACATTACATAGAGTGGTAAGATAAGGAATGAGGAGGTTTTCCGGAGAATCGGCGATTATAGGAATCTATGGAAAACACTGACAAAAAGATGGAACAAGATTCTAGGACATTGTTAAGACATCAGAGGACAACTTCTATGGTATTACAGGGAGCTGCAGTCAGTGAAAAGTGCAGAGGAAGACAGAGACTTTGGGGTTTGATGATTGTTTCAACGCAATAGTGCACAATGATCCATGTCAGTGTATTCGAGAGCTACAAATGAAAGGATCCGTTACTATTCCTTAACCGTGCAAGTTTAGCAAGCAATGGAGAAAGTTCAGAAATCGGGTATGTGGATACTGCACGTTCTGAACCAAAATCATGAAGTCGGCAGGTTTCCATATGTGCACTTCTGCTTGCTTGTCATCAATTAACTCGTGAACACACCGCCCATACCTATCCTGCATCGTTACTAATGCGAGGAATGGCGTCTTCATGATAAAATAAGGAAAAGAAAGGAATGGTTGTACCCAAACAAAAAAAGCAACAAGCCTTACGAAGACCTGAGCGCATACACAAAAGATAATGTTAAGCATCTGATTTTGCGTGTTAGGGTCTGCTTACCTGAGGTATAACCGTCGCTGATGACTTTTATCGTCAATAACTGAGACGTCTTGCTGACGTAAAGATCACGTGAATAAGGCGAGTGCGGAATTACTTCCCAACATAACTCCTGTATATTGTTCAAAAATGGTTAATATGGCTCTGAGCACTATGAGACTTAACATCTGAGGTCATCAGTCACCTAGAACTTAGAACTACTTAAACCTAACTAACCTAAGGACAGACACAGACATCACACACATCCGTGCCCCAGGCAGGATTCGAACCTGCGACCGTAGCGGTCGCGCTGTTCCAGACTGAAGCGCCTAGAACCGCTCGTCCACACCGGCCGGCTGTATATTGTTTTCTGTGAGTGTAGCAGAATACGGGCTGGTTTTATCTTGGAGCAGCATCACTTCACACCGTCTTCCTGCTGCTCCATTCTAGGATATACAAATATATACAGGCAATGTAAGGTTGTCGTTTTAATAAGTGAAATATTGGATGAATAGTATAAATTCTAGGTGATTCAGCTGCCCATACTTAAGTGTTTTATGCAATGCACAATGCTTTTAAAAATCATCGTGTAAGAAATTTTCCTATTCTATCACTCATTATGTGCAGCTATTAATCCTACTGAAGAAATAAGCAGGTCGTTTTTGTATAAAATTTTATGTAGATAAACTTTGTACTAAGATACTTTTCGCTAGAGACCATAGTTTCAAAGGTGTTCCAGAAAAACGCGTTTGGAGGTCACTTTGTTTCGTTCTTCTTGAATAATTCGAATACGACGGCCTCAAGGAAAAAAGTAACCCTGTTTAATATTTAAACAAGCCTGAATTCCCTACTAACAACCCTTGTTCTTTTTTTCTGTGGGACAAATAGCTTACATGTAGAGAGCGAGAGAACGTGAAAACCCTGCTCTTGATACTTCAAGGCATTACAGGTTGTGTAAAACCCATAGGTAGGAGAAGGCGTATCACCTTACATGGTAAACTGAAGTGCGGTCGGAAATTTTCACAGTTCTAATTAAAAATGTGGCTACGTCAGTGAATGAAACTAAGATTAGAATCGATTACAGGAAGTCCAACTGTCATTTAATATCATAAAATGATTTCCAGCAGTGCCTCTAAAGCCGGAAACTAAAAATCGTACAGTGCTCTGCCTTCACAGGTGCATTTAATTTTGTTTTCAACTTTTATTTTTTAACAACTCGTGGAAAAAATACATATATGTACAGATAATGAAGTCTGTGACCTAAACCCTCGTCTGTGCTGTTGATGATACTGCATTAACAGTACAGCCCTTATTCATCACGGCACTGGCAGGGGGAGGCAGTGAGCCTTTCCTCCTGGCCCCGTTTTCCACACTCGGTAATAACCCAGTTCTCATGTGATAGGAGGATGAGTGGTTCTGGGGTAATCCTAGAGGAACTGGCACGAGGAATGAAACACTGTTCCTATCCAGAACTGAACCCAATAGTTCGTTTTCAAAATACCATATACAAGGTAGTAAAGCAAGTTCCAGCGAATTGGGATTTCTTGTTAAATTTAATTATATGGTTATAAGAAGGCATTCAGTTAACAGCAGTGGACGCTGAATGGCCTACGCAAAGAACTGGAAATTGAGATATCGAGAACGGTTTGAAATTGTTCAAGAAAAGCGAACACAATGAACCAAAGAAATTAAAACAAGTGTGTACTGAACCAAAAAAACTATGGAACTCGAATAATGAACTAGTGACAACCTTCAAAATAGTGGACGTGGGAAGAGGAATTAGTGACCACCAGACAAAGAGCGAAACCGAGTCAGGAACGAGGAACAGAGGAGCCTGTACGAAGATCAAGTGACCACCCGAAAAAGAACGACGGGAGCGAGGAATATCGGGGCTGGAGCAAGCAACAAGTGATTACCCAAAACAGGACGACAGTGACTAAAAGAGATTGAGGTAGGAACAATTTCAAACTGAATGGAAGAGCGAACGATCGTTTCTTTGAAATCATGCCTCTGACTGTCGGTGTAGCTCACTGAACCGTATTTTGGACATTTTCTTTCGTGAGCGAACCATCTCTTGCCAAAATTGTATAGACCCGCCTTTTATTGAAAAATATTTGCGCTCTGAAACTGGTTGTGCGCCGTTTTTAAACTTCCTGACTGATAAAAAGCGTGAACCAAACTGGGGATTGAACTCCAAATTGTGCCTTTGGCAGGCATTGGTCTTAAAGCCTGATAGTTGTTGAATTATGCGGAAAAAGGTAAATTAGTTACAAGCTACGGCGTGCACACACTGTATTCAACACGTAACCATCACGGCAGAGATTCAGACTCCGGTTATGACATGTTCGAGATGCCTACCATCATTGGTGTTGTTGTGGCGCACGCGAATAGCGAAATTCTGCACGAGCAGCTGAAGTGTCGACACGTCGATGCTATCGATGACATCCTGAATGGCTGTTTTCAGTTCAATGATTGTTTTGTCCTTATTGTTGTACACATTGCCCTTAATGCAGCCCCACAAAAAGGGGCATGTGTTTTGATCCTGAGACTATGGTGGCCAATGGAGGCCTACGCCAGTAGCCTCTTGGTACCCAAGTGCCTGAATACGGTCCACAAGGTGCTCCTGCCAGACATCAAACACGCTCCTGCATCGATGGGGTCGAGTTCCGTCTTGCATGGACAACATCTCGTCGAAGTCAGGGTCACTTTGCATAATGGGATGAAATCATCTTCGAAACCTCGAACCGTTCGGTAGTCACCGTGCCATCAGTGAATATGGCGCCGATTATTCCGTGGCTGGACATTGCACACTGCACAGTTACTCGTTGAGGTTGAAGAGACTTCTCCATCGCCAAATGTGGATTTTCAGTCCCCAAATGCGCCAATTTTGCATATTGACGAAACCATCGAAATAAAAGTAGGCTTCGTTGGTAAACCAAAAGACATTTACATCAAAGTCCTGTTCTTCAGTTCTGTGGACAATAGTCTTTGCGAAACATAAACGGTGTTCCATGGCCCTAGGGTTTAATGGCTGATGGGTTTGAATTTTTTATGAGCAGAGATGGCGATCTTCAACAACAATTTGTGACAATGTCTCCCGGTTGATTCCCACCTGCTGTGCAGCTGATACACTATGTGGTCAAAAGTATCTGGACACCTGGCTGAAAATTACCTAGAAGTTCGTGCCACCCTCTATCCGTAATGTTGGATATCAGTAAGATTTCTTGGGGAATTGCAGCCCTTTCTTCATGGAGAGCTGCAGTGGGGAGAGGTATCGATGTCGGTCTGGGAGGCGTGGCACGAAGTCAGCGTTCAAAAACATCCCAAAGGCGTTCTATAGGAGTCAGGTCAGGACTCTGAGCAGGCCAGCCCATTCCAGTGATGTTATTGTCGTGTAACCACTCCGCCACAGGCCGTGCATTATGAATAGGTGCTCGATGGTGATGAATGATGCAAACACCATCCCTGATTTGCTCTTCAATAGTGGGAAGCAAGAAGGTGCTTAAAACATCAATGTAGGCCTGTGCTCTGATACTGCCACGCAAAACAACAGGGAATGCAAGCCCCCACTATGAAAAACACGACCACACAATAACACCACCGCCTCCGAATTTCACTGTTGGCACTACACACACTGGCATATGATGTTCACCGGGCATTCGCCATATTCATACCCTACCATCGGATTGCCGCATTGTGTACCGTGATTCGTCACTCCACACAACGTTTTTTCACCTTTTAATAGTTCCATGTTTACGTTCCTTACACCAATGGAGGAGTCGTATGGTATTTACCTACCTGATATGTGGCTTATGAGCAGCCGCTCAACTATGGAATCCAAGTTTCTTATCTCCCGTCCAATTGTCATTGTACTCACAGTGGATCATGTGTGATGGTCTGAATAGATCTCTACCTATTACACACTACGACCCTCTTCAACTGTCGGCGGTCTCAGTCAGTCAACAGATGAGGTCGGCCTGTACAGTTTTGTGCAGTACGTGTCCTATCACGTTTCCACTTCACTATCACATCGGAAACAATGGACCTAGGGATGCTTAGGAGCGTGGAAATCTCGCGTGCAGAGGTATGCCACAAGTGACACGGAATGACGTGACCACGTTCGAAGTCTGTGAGTTCCGCGGAGCGCCCCATTTTGCTTTTTCACGATTTCTAATGACTGCTGAGGTCGCTGCTGAGGAGTACCTGGCAGTAGTTGGCAGCACAATGCACCTACTATGAGAAACGGAATTTTTTGTGGGTGTCCCGATACTTTTGATCACATGTTGTATGGTCGCTATCCTGGGGCTGGTTTGAAAAACAGCGCGTGTCTTCTAGATGTTTTCAGTCGTTTTCACCCGTTTTGGACGACCGCCTTTGCCATCACTGTTGTGACGAACACTACCTGTTGTCTGAAACTTGCAAACCGAATTCTTGATTGTTAGCACACTTGTATCGGTTGGCTTCAGCTTGAACTCGGTCGCAGCTTCCTTTGAACTACAGTTGGGCTCTTATTGCTCGCACAGTAGGGCTTCACATGCGATATACGCTCAGGCACACTGTACCGTGGCATTTCCGCGTGCAAATAGCTGACAACAACAAGGCGCCTGTCCATGCACATAATAATTCCCATCATTCCCCGTGGCCAACCATGCAGCTGGAACGTAACGCAGATCGTTCTGAAGTTATGACGATTTTATTTCATATAGTTCAATAGTTTTCACCCTGTGTTAACTATGATGGAGTGTTGTCAGCTGTATTTGTGTAGCTTAGCAGCTAAGAGTATTGCCCAGAAAAGGAAAGGTTCTAGTCTCGAGTGTCAGCCCAAAAAATAGTTTTAATTAGGAAATAAGCTTCAAAACAGCACACATTCTGCTGTAGAGGCAAAATTACATTCTGGAAATCCTTCTCCGAGCTTTCTCAGAGCATTTTAAATTGACTACATTAAATACAGGGTGTCCCAAAATAATGTAAACACTCTTTGAAACAGAATATCTCTTTAATTAAAGCAGAAGTAAATACAATTTTTGTGGGTAATAATTTATAAGGCAGTGTAAAACATAACAATGTTTGTTTTGTTTCAGGTTGGTCAGCAAACATGGCGTTATCGTTTGAACGACGGAAATGGGTGCTAAAGTGTTACTGGAAAACGGAGAATGTGAGTGCTGTACGTCGACGTTGGGGAACTGAATTTAGAACACACCATCGACAAGAGTAACAATTACAAGAATCAAGCACAAGTTTGAAGTCGAAGCAACGGTGCACGATATGAAGAAGGGATTCAGCGGACGAAAGTGAAGTTCAACAGACAATGAGAGTGTCTATGCAGTAATCAAGGGGTACACGCTATCCCCGAAGAAATCTGTGAGGCAATGCTCTCGCGCGCGTGACTGAGATCTTCAGAAGCAGTCGTCATAAAATTTTGCTGTCTCGAAACTTCAAGCCTTACATTCATAGACTTCTTCATGCTCTTGACGAGGATGATCCTGGTAGGCGCAGCGAATTTTGTGAGTGGTTCATTAACAGAGGTGAAGAAGAGCAATGTTTCCAAGATCGAATTCTTTTGTCAGATGAAGCGACGTTTAAGCTTGGTGCAACAATTAACCGTCATAACTACGTGTACTGGGCCAGGGAGAATCCATATGTAACAAAGCAAAGGCATGTTAATCTACTAGGGGTAATATTCTGATGTGGTCTGTGTTCCAGAGGGTTAATCGAGCCGTGTTTCTTTGACAACACGGTCACGGGCGACTCGTACTTGGAAATGTTGGAAATGATGACTCCTGTGTTTGGAAATAAAGATTTTTTTTTTCAATAGATTGGGGCGCCTCCTCACTTTCCCCTGGATGTGAGGGTATTTCTCAATCGTACATTGTCTTCCAGGTGGACAGGACGAGGAGGCTGTGTGGAGTATCCTACTCAGTCTCCAGATTTTACTTTTCTAGACTTCTTTGTGTGGGGTACTCCCAAGAACAATTTACGCTGCGCGACCACACAAACTGGATGATGTTATAGAGCAAATTCTGCAAGCCTGTGAGGCTATTCCGTTGGAAACAATAAAGTTGGCTTGTCGCTCAGTCGTAAGTCGTTGTCGACGGTGTATTGCGATTGACGGACACCGGTTTGAACATTTACCACCTTAAGTTGGACCATGAGGCACCTAACAACACTAAAATTGTATTTCGTACCTCTTTTATTAAAGAGATGTTCAGTTTCAAAGAGTATATGCATTATTTTGGACACCTTCTACTTAAAATCTAAATTTTGTTGCAGCTGAAAATTGTTGGATAGATCGTCAGTAACTGGTGTCACGAATTATGTAGATTACTCGGGTAATGGATGGTTCCAGGGTCCTGTCCCTGTGCGGCACATAGTGTGTGTTTATTTCTGTTTTCTGTAAACAGACCTTAGACCAGACCGATGCTAAACTACATTCACTCTCATAATGTGCTAATATTTATATTTACTCGTAACGACTACATCCACCTCCCACGAAAACCTATTACGTAGATTCTAGCCTTCGTCTGTCTCTGTTATTTTCCGCTTCTGCTGCTCCCTCTAGTGTCTAGCTGTCTAGTTAACTTTTCGTAGATGTCCCAAAAGACATCGCTCTAACTTGTCCTTACTATTAGTAAGCTCCACTTCATATCGTGGTTCTGTTGTCCAATTACGTTTTAAGGTTCTTCGATAGCTCCACATTACTAATAGTTCTAGGTTATTCTTCTCTTGACTCCTGGACGATGTTAGAGATCCCTGAACTGAGTGCTTTGAAATGAGAAACTAGACATAAATGAAGTTTTAATCAGATAAACAGCTTGCGTATTAATAGCAACAGCCGATAGCCCAGGCAACTACTGAAGGAGACGCCCGAAAGTACAAGTACGGTAAGAAATTACAACACAGTTCATTGATTAAACTAAACCATGTGTTCAAAACCATCATGATAGCTATACCCCTCTTCTTTCATCACTTCACGGGCACGCTCAAATTAATAACGTTAACGAAATAGCCAGCTGTACATGTGATGTAATAGCCCAATCAACAGAGACTAATAGTTCGTGCAGCTGGAAATTTTTGTATAATGGCAGGAGTGAGTGCCATGTACAACATACAAACCTGACTGGTGCGGGATGAGTGTGGGTGTGGTCGTGCTTTTGCAGAACACTTTTTGTAGGTTGTTCCTGAATAAATCGAAAACCGTGGCCTCCAGCGAAAACGTATCCCAGCGCGAAATTTAACTACATTATACTTCCTACGAAAACTCCTGTTCATCTGGTTATGTAGGGTAATAGTTGACGATTATCGAGCCAGAAAGGTTCAAAATCTCGAGCGTGGATTTTAAAGGCCAGACATAACATTGCAGGTTTTATAAATTTACGTATCTAGGGGCACGTGAATTACCCTGCTTACATTAACCTAGAAAGTTGTCATTTCAGGTAGAAACATCTATTCATCCAGAGTACTTTCGGAAATAAATTAGGACTGCCTCCCAATGAATCCTGTATACGATTTCAATTTCAGTTTTAAATTAAAACAATGCGTTAAGTCTTCCTTGCGCAGCATTAACCTGAAGATAACATTTCTACTTGAAGCAGGAAACAAACAAGCAAAGAAAACAAATAAACTCCAATATACAGCGATAATACCAGCGACATTAACAATCGACTCCAGTTGAATTCAGCAATGAAACAAACGATATGCCGGCGACAGTGCTGCTGGCTGGGCTTACATATTTTCAGACTGCACCCACACTTCGCTCCGTGACCACGTCTTCCGATACTATGAGCGCCGATTGAAGTCTCTCTGATTTATGGGTAAATCCGTTGCTGATTCAGACAGGTACAAGGAGTCATAAGTCTTAGTTAGGATAAACACTACTGCGACATTATCGCAGCTCAGACACGGTCGTAAACAGACTGCCGACAATGTTACGCAAGTTGATTGAAATAAACTGCCCACGATAAAGCAGGGTGAAGCATTAATTAATCAAAATAACTTCAACTGTTATTAAATTACTCAATGTAGAGAAATTCATTTTAAAGGACAAAGAAAAAGTAAGAAACTCAGACATATTTGTAACTTAATCTTGAGTGTATAAGCAACAAATGTTGATTGCTATCGTGTGTTTCAGGGTCAGAACCATCTATGCACGAGCAGAAATTGCAAAACAAAGACAACGAGTTTTTCAGCGCAAACGGGGTGAAGTAACTTGTAACGATTCCGTTACATACCTTATTCATATTCCCCGCTAAAATCTTAATGTCAGATGTGGAGGTCGGAATACAACGATTTCAAACGGCTGTTGTGTGCAATACGCAAAGACTGTCCGCGTTGCCACTTAGCTTCGAGTTCCAGGGAACTGATTCTGTGTGATGAAGGCGCAGAACTGAGAGTCACGAAATCTGTGACCAGCTTTTGAATCGCAAAAACAACAAGAATGAAATTATTTACTCGGTCAGCAACTATTCGTTCTGTACTGACCAACGTAACTTTACGCTACAGACACAGCAACTACACTCGATTTCCTTCGAAGGACTATTAGGAAGTTATTACTTTAAGTTGACATTGCTTTTAAAATTGGTCCAAGAATTTATACGATGTTTTATTCCCAGTAATGCTTCGATTCCTTTACAGCGATAACCGAAATGAAGACATCCTAATTTTGTTTCCAGTAATTTAGTACAAGGTGCCCTTCTTTTAACAGCTACGTGATGCTGAGACATTTATTCGCTCTCTTTTTGTCATTTAGTATTCTTCGGTTCATAGCGCCCATAAGAGCGGCGGAATATATATATTCTCATAAACCTGACTCAAAACTTCCGGTTTATTTTTATTGTGGGTCCCTTACAGCGGTAGTTCACCTGACACAAAATAAAATAAACTTCATTTTTAATGAATTAATTTTCTATATATATATATTTTTAAAAAGGGAGCAAACACAAGACGCAATGGACACCAAAAATCCCCCAATTATGACCAACTTCTCGCTTGTTTAAAAGTAATGGATGGGCCTTTTATCAACCCAGATAATGTTAACTGACTAACACGTATTTTCCGTAGAATTATCGCAGTATTCGACCTAAAAAATCGGAGCACGTCTATCTCCATTGAGTGGTGAACCGGTAGCCAACTATATCTTGCCTTTCACTGCGCACTGTGAACACTAAGAAAAAGAATTAAAATACAATATCTTTGCTATCAACCACTCATTTCAAGCAAATTATTGGCCAATGGCTAACTGTCCCAAATTTCAACATATTTTTCTCAAAGTTGTGCACGAAGTTATATCCCAGTACACCCTTACCCTAACAAAGACATAGTCAAGGTCAGCCCCTTACATCACTACTCCGCTGCCCTCCCCTCCCCTTTTCCCTCTTCCCTCCTCTGCGCGCCAAGTGGAAAGAATGATAGGAAAGATACTATTTATCCACCATCACATGTTCTCTACACACCGTTGCGGAATGTCCAGAAAGAATAATAAGAAGTGGGTTGAGACGCTACACTGCTGATTATTGGCTACTTACTGTGACTAATAGTTATGGGTGAGTCCAGCAGACTTTTTGTTTTGTTTTTGAGTCATCGGTCTTTTAACAAGGTGGACCCGGCCTCCATGAATTTCTCTCGTGTGCCAAACTCTTCATTTCAGAGTAGCACTTGCAATCTACATCCTCAGTTACTTGGTGGATGTATTCCAAACTCTGTCTTTCTCCATTATTTTTACCCTCTGCAGTTTTCTCCAGTACCATTGAAGTTATTACCTGACAACTCAACAGATGTGCTACATCCTGTCACTTCTTTTGTCAGTTTTTTCCACGCGTTTCTTTCCTCTCTGATTATGCGCAGCATCTCCTCTTCCCTTACCTTATCAGACCACCTAGTTTTCAACATTTCTTGTGTAGCACCACATCTCAAATGTTTCGTTTCTCTTCTGTTCCAGTTTTCCTACACTAATAATTTGCTTCTCTTAGCCCAGATTGCCTTTTTTGACACCACTGGTCTGCTTTTGGTGTTTTCCTTGCTCCATCCATTATGGTTGTTTTTGGTCTAGATAGCGTATTCCTAAATTCATTTACTTCGGACCATCAATGAAGAGTTTAAGCCTCTCGCTGCTCTCATATGTGGTACTTCCCTTTGCTTTCCTCTTTCTTCGATTTACTGTCACTCCATATTTTGAACTCATTATAGTCTTCATTGCATTCAGTGGATCCTGTAATTCTTCTTCACTTTCACTGAGGATAGCGATGTCATCAACAAATCTTATCATTTATATGCTTTTACTTTGAATTTTAATTCTACTCTTGAGACTTTCTTTTATTTCTATGTTGTTTCTCTGATGTGTTAAGTGTACAGTAGGGACGTAAGAATACATCGCTATTTTACGCCCTTTTTAATCCGAGCAATCCGTTCTCGTTCTACCATTCTTACTATTCCCTGTTGCCTTTTCTATACGATCTGTATTAACTGTCTCTCCCTAAAGCTCACGTCTATTTTTCTCGGGATTTCGTACATCTTTCTACATTTGACGTTGTCGAAAACTTTTTCCAGTACAACAAATCATATTCTTTAGTCTTGCTTCCATCATCAATCACAACGTGCGAACTGCCTCTCTGGTGCCTATAGATTTCCTAAAACAAAACTGAGCTTAATCTAACCCATTCTTAAATTAGTTTTCTACTCTTCTGTATATTATCCTTGTGACCAAGTTCGATGCATGAGCTGTTAAGCTGATTCTACGACAATTCTTGCCCTTTTAAGCTTTCTCAGGCATCCAAGTTGTGTGGATAATGATTTTCAGAGTCAGATGATAGGTTAATCGTCGGACATACGTACTACACACCAACGTGAATTCTCGTTTTGTTACCTCGTCCCACAATGATTCTAGAAGCTCTGGAGGAATGTTATCTATCCCTTCTGTCTCTTATGATATTATGCCTTCAGAAGCACTTCTAAATTCTGATTCCAATAGTGGATTAAATATCTATTCTATATATCGACATCTCTTCACCCTCATAGAGGCCTTCATTGTACTCTTACCATCTATCCGTTCTTTGCCTTGCATTTAACAGTGGAATATCAATTGCACACTCCATGTTACTGTCCGTGACTTTTATTTCATCGAAGGTTGTTTTGATTTTTTATGGCAAATGAGTCCTTTCAAGTTTTCTCCTTTTAGATTTGACCATATATTTCAAGCAGCCATTGCGCCTTAGCTACACCGCACATCCTGCTTATTCCTAAGCGTCTTTCTTCCTGTGTTCCTGAATTTCGTTGAACATTTGTCTACTTTCTAAACCTTTGGACTAAGTTTGAACGTGATACGTGGCAGCAAAGCGTACTTATACTTTTTCAGCACTGTAGTTTTCCACCCACCTGTCGCGTGATTACGCGGGAATGCAACGTAAATATGCGCGTGAATAAAAAGACATAGAGATCTTTTAAGCTCTAAGACCGCCCCTCTTCCCCCTCCTCCCCCTTCCCTCCACACCATTGCGTCAAACCCCTCGAGCCATCTACGCAACTTCGTTGAGCAGATAATAAATGTACCTCGAGACCAGCTCGGCCTCGCGGATGCTCTAATTCTTGAAGATAGGCAAACACCATCCAAGTGGCGTCGGAGGGGTTGCCCAACACTCAGGCACTACAGCAGTCACCAGGCTTGAAGGTGAATATCTAACTAATTTGCGACTGCGAAATGTGTGAGAATCGAGGCCACGGGAAATTCGTAATTTCATTGACGACCTTCATGCCATCCCCTTAGGTCGTATCGACTGGGAACAGCCGAGTGTCTGATATGTTTCCCTTGGCGACTCATAAAGAAAAGAGCGTGATTTCAAGTCGGGGTGTCGTGGTTCTAACCTCCATCGCAGAGACATCAAAAGTAGGGGTGAAATGTGAGTGGGATGAGCTATAACGAAATTCTCATGGTGTGACACAGCCATGGCGGCGTTAGACCGAAATGAGTTGAAATTTTATCTCAATGTGTTGTGACGCTACAATGCAGTCCTTGCTGTGAATCGTTTCGCTTATTTAACACATGAAACTGTTTTTTAGTTAACGTAGAAGTCAGAGAGATTGTTTTGTCGCACCTCTGCGCGCGGGAGCGCGCCAGCGGGCAGTAGTAACAGCGACGCCGTGCTCGGAGTAAGAAGTACAGTCGAGTGCTGCTGGTCCTGGCTGTGCTACATCTAACGGCTAGTGTGTGGATCTAAGTACGACGGGAAAGTAATGGTCGGCATATCTGGAAGCATGGCCGGGCAAGTGATTATGGATCAATGGGCATAGTGCTGAAGAAACGAGGACTTAAATGTGAAGCGCACTGTGGGCCCAAGTCACAACAGTGAATACCCGATGCCACATTGTGTCGCTGCCGTGGACTTCAGTCAATCCACTGACAACGAGGGAAGTAAGATCTACGTAATTTTTTTAGGATAAAATTGTAGAAGGCTTGCCAGTGACTGTGCTTTTCTCTGAAGTTGAACAACTGATAGCAAGCACTTTATAAGCGAAGTGTTGCAGTTACATTCCACCCGACAGTAACACTAAGTAGGTTCCTTCCAGTCATTACCTTATTGAACCGAGTGTGTCACGCCATTATCAAGAGAAAATATGGTAATTATCAAATTATTTGCATAGACGGTGAAGAGTACATTTCAGACTGGTTATCGTAGTTAATTGTTGTACTTAATAAGCTTACGCCAACCGTAGTAACTTAATAATAGACTGAAGTAATAAATCTGATTATTAAGATTTATTTCAATGCATATCAAGCTTAAGTAAATTCAAGGATATATCATGAAACTATTAAGCTTATTCCACCTGAAAATCCCCCAATTAATGAATTATTATCAGTCGAAACATAATTAATCAATTATTGGCAATATAATTCATTATCAGTAGATTAAAGTGTGCAAAGTATCTAATTTTAAAAACAGAATGACAATCCATTATTCAAAATCTCGATAGATAGTTATCTGTGTTGTCAGCTTTGCACTTATCTGACAAATTATGAACAAAACAAGTAGTTCGGTTCTTATGACATTGTTTTATATGACTACTGAGCCTCGCACCGCACTTACGTAAAAGTTCCCGTTCCACCTGTTGTGCTACAAACAGGTAATCTTTATTTTTGACACAATTATTCACGTACTTAACAGTACTGTCGCTCATAACTTGAGCTGGCGACCGATTTTTTAATTGATTTTACACCTTAAACATTTCTTCGGCAAGATTTCCACTGGAAAAATTATTTTCAAATCGTTTCCATTATTTCAATTACCGATCGTCACTGAATGAAATTACTCATCAAGTTATAACGTCTCCTGTTTCCCACGGAATAAATTTTATTTACTTCGGATTCGGATGCCTTATCCCGACGCGGGTCAAAATTCATAATTCACAGTCATTGTCAACTTGTAATTTCGCAAATCCCGGGAAGCAGGGGGGTGTTATAGTGGCACCACTAACCCAGCTTACGACACAGATGAGCTTCTGAATTATGGTCTTTTCCTCGCAAGTGTCTATAACTAGCTATTTGAAGCGTCACCGAGCCCGAGGCTGATGTCGCAGGGCGGAAAGTTTTTTCACCGTTACGGGGGAATGTTGAGACAAGTTTGAGCCCAATTTCAAACTTATGCGTCGCAATAGAAGGCAATGACGTGGTTTCTATAAATCGATCCTTCAATTCTGTTTAACAGTGTAATTTAAAATGCAAGATAGCCAGAAAGAACTGCCTAGACGCATATGAAGAAACACATACGCAAATACACACACAAACACACAAGCACACACACACACACACACACACACACACACACACACACACACACACACACACACGCGCGCGCGCGCGCACGTACACACATACACCTCTATCGTCATGGAACACATCCACTACATATCGCAGTGTTTATCCAGTTGCCCTGCACCGTGAGTTGTAGCAAAAGGAAGGAACAGGCGAGTTGCGATGATCTATTAGCAGTCAGTCGCAGCACAAGCTCACTCTGTAGACAGGGTAAAGAACATATTTCTGGGGCGGGACAGCCGTAGCACCGAACCAGGAAACAACAGTTTCGCTCAGTGCTGCGTAGCGCCGGTGCATAGGCGCACCTCGCCAGATTCAAGTGAAAGGATACAGCAAGAGGCCTTTCACAGTATAGTAATCCACCCATCCCACCACCGTGGCATCCCCATCAAGTCGGATGCAGCTCATTTAAGACGAGACAGTGGCCTTGGCCCTCTATACATACCAGCTACAATGACAGCATACTGATTTGAATAAACGTAGCGAGGTTTCCGCTGCATATTACTCAATTAAGGTTCGCAAAGCCCTGGTGCGATGCACTCTCACCCTCCAGCACGTAGTCACACACACATAAACACACACACACAAACACACACACACACACACACACACACACACACACACACACACACACAAAGAGATAGAGAGAGAGTTTTTCTATTACATCACAGTTATTTTGAAGTCTCTTCATCTTGACTTCCATGAACTTCCTATTTATTTAGCTAATAAGGGACATATCATGTTGTATTCCTGTCTGTCCCTTAGTGTTTTCGTGCTTCCTTCCTTACGAATATTTCTTCTGGTACTCTAGGTAGATTTCTTTACAGTTATCTCGGTTTCTTCTCAGTTATCCTCCTTGTGCTTATGTTTATTTGTCCAGTTTCAGCATTTGCGTTATTTCGGCAAGCAAGTTTCTCTTCAGCTGCCGGCCGTTGTTGCCGAGCGGTTCTAGGTGCTTCAGTCCGGAACCGCGCTGCTGATATAGTCGCAGGTTCGAATACTTCATCGGACATGGATGTCTGTAATGTCATTAGATTAGTTAGGTTTAAGTAGTTCTAAGTCTAGGGGACTGATGACTCAGATGCTAAGTCCCATAGTGCTTAGAGCCATTTGAACCATTTGAACCTCTTCACTTGAACTGTCATCATCGCAATATCGTTAATAGACATATCATCATTCATCAGTGCATCCATACTCAACGTTTTCCACCACTGATTGTTTTTGAATATTTCTATTAATCATCAGTTTGCTCTTCATCGTTACTAAACCGTCATCCAAGCCTCTATCAGCCAATGTGTGGGCCATACAATTTACCATCTGATATCGAAATCCTTATCTGACCATGGCGTAGTACTTCTGGTATATTTGTGTGTCTCCTCGCCTTTTCCCTATATCCTTCTTTCTTGTGAATTTTGTATTGTGTATCCGTTATTGCTAACTGAAGTTTGCAGCAGAACTCAAAAATTCACCACTTTCAATCCTGCTATTTACCCCACATTCTCGCTAAAACTTTTACTCTTTTCATCTGCCCCCACCACCGTTTTTTCATCAGTCAACTTTTCCTTCTCACAGTACCACTTGCAACCTACGTCCTCGATCATCTGCTGAATAGAATCCTATATCTCTCTTCCCCTACAGTTTTTACCCTCTACATCTCCCTCTATTACTATGGAAGTTATTCCCTGATATCTTAACACAAGACTCATTCTATCCCTTCTTCTTGTCAGCGTTTCCCATATAATCTTTACCTCGCCAGTTCTGCAGAGAACATTCTCATTCTTCACACCACATCTTAAATGCTTTGATACTCGTCTGTTCCGCTTTCTGCACAGTCCACATTATTTTCAACATTCCTGCGTAGCACCACATCTCAAATGCTTGGATACTCTTCTGTTCCGCTTCCTGCGCAGTCCATGTTTCACTAAGGAACAATGCCGTGCTCTTCTTTCGACGATCAGTTGAAGTGTTTCTCCTGTTATACACGGTTATCTCCATTTACTTTCCTTTTTCTCGTATTATTCATTGAAGTTTATGTGACTGCCCTTCTGAGAGATGCCCATTCTCTTTCGCATGAACTGCCCACTTATCTGTTTATTATCGCAGTGTCTTTGGCCGCAGAGAACGTTAAGCGTATCTCCTCATCCCTCAATACTTCCGTACGCCCGTTCTTTGAGCACTGATTCTTCCTGACTAGTCTCTTAAACTTCAGCCTAGTCTTCATCATTAGTAAAGTGTTATTTCAATCAATCTCTTCTTATGGATATTCATTACAATACAAAATCTGATTTCGTAAACTCAGAATGAGCATAATGTAGTCTATCTGAAATCCTCCAGTATGTCCCGGCATTTTCCAAATATACTTGCTCCTCTTGTTATTCTTGACAGAATATTCGCTATCACTAGCTGAAAGTTATTGCATTAGTCTCTTAGTGTTAGACATCTCTGATTCCTATTATCAAACCCATCTTCTCCCGTAACCCTTTCTTCTAATCCTTCCCCTACAACCATATTTCAATACCAAAGACTATAAGGTTTTCATCTTCATTTACGTACTTGATTACCCTTTCAGTATCCTCTAATACTTTATGTCTCTTCATCTTCTGCTTGCAACGTCGGTATGTACACCAGAGCTGAGTTTGTCAGTGTCGGTTTCATGTCGATTCCGATGAAAACTGCTCTACAACTGAACTTAGTAACTCACTTTCCCTAACATTCCTATTAATAACGAATTGTTCTCATGTTATGTTATTTGCTGCTGTTGTTAATATTACTCTGTACTCACCTGATCAGAAATCTATGTGTTCTTTCCATTTCATTTCACCGACCCTACACCGTATAGAGATTGAGCCTTTGCATTCCCCTTTCCAGATTTTTTAGTTTTCCTACCGTGTCCATACTTATTTAGCATGTACATGTTTTAGATTTTTCTCAAATATATCCTTCTACTGATTAGAGGGACCACGATCTTACTCAACAGTTTTGTAGAACGTAGACCGATATATTTGTTGGTTATACGATGTTTTGGTCGTTGTCACCTCCCTCCTTGCAGTTCTTTTCCGGGGATCAATCCGGATTCTTCTGTCAATGGCGGAGTCACCATGACACTTCAATTACAGGCCATATGGTCTTTGGATACAGATTACGTTTCTTTAATTTACACATTTCCATTGCCTTTCGCATGCTCATGCCGTTGGTCATTGCCGATTCTTCCGCCTTTAAGTGGCAGTTTCCTATCTCAAGTTCAGCAGAGATCGCTGAACATCTGTCCGGCCCTCTACACTATTTGACAAGGCCGTTGGCAGAAAGCGGGTGACTTCTTGCACCGCAAGTCTTCGGCCGCTATTGTGATTATTTTCAGTCTAAATTTAAGTAGCGGCGTGGTTCGAACGAAGAACCTACGACATATCCATGTAAATACCCAATTGCCTTCTTAAATCCAATGCTTGCCTCATTCTTTTTTCTTCTTCTTGAGGCCTCGGCGTTTATATGGCATTAGCTATTGTCGCTGGAAATAGTTTACTATCGATTCCAAGAGATTAGTATTATCACAGAACTGTTCACAGCAACTTACTCTCTCACACAGACTTTGTTAAATAAGATCGCGGTCGGGGTAATCAATAGAAGGATGTATTTGACAACAAACTAAAATATATACATGCATCATATAAGAACAAAGAAAAAACGCAATTGCATTCAATAATACATCCAGTCACACACAGCGTCGATAATAGCTTGACATCTCCGGGAAATGTTTGAAAACTAGTTTTACAAGGGTTCGCGTGGAAAAGTTCTCCAGATGCGCCGAATTTGCGTTGACAGCTCCTTCGCCGTGAAGACTTCTTTCCTTGCTACTTCCTTTTGAAGAAGAAAACTCACTGGAAGACCTGAGTCGAAACAAGGCCCCCGGAGTAGACAACATTCCATTGGAACTACTGACGGCCTTGGGAAAGCCAGTCCTGATAAAACTCTACCATCTGGTGAGCAAGATGTATGAAACAGACGAAATACCCTCACACTTCAAGAAGAATACAATAATTCAAATCTCAAAGAAAGCAGGTGTTGACAGATGTGAAAATTACCGAACAATCAGTTTAATAAGCCACAGCTACAAAATACTAACACGAATTCTTTACAGACGAATGGAAAAACTAGTAGAAGCCGACCTCGGGGAAGATCAGTTTGGATTCCGTAGAACCACTGGAGCACTGGCAATACTGACCCTACGACTTATCTTAGAAGAAAGATTAAGGACAGGCAAACCTACGTTTCTAGCATTTGTAGACTTAGAGAAAGCTTTTGACATTGTTGACTGGAATACTCTCTTTCAAATTCTGAAGGTGGCAGGGGTAAAATACAGGGAGCGAAAGGCTATTTACAATTTATACAGAAACCAGATGGCACTTATAAGAGTCGAGGGGTATGAAAGGGAAGCAGTAGTCGGGAAGGGAGTAAGACAGGGTTGTAGCCTCTCCCCGATGTTACTCAATCTGTATATTGAGCAAGCAGTAAAGGAAACAAAAGAAAAATTCGGAGTAGGTATTAAAATCCATGGAGAAGAAATAAAAACTTTGAGGTTCGCCGATGACATTGTAATTCTGTCAGAGACAGCAAAGGACTTGGAAGAGCAGTTTAATGGAATAGACAGTGTCTTGAAAGGAGGATATAAGATGAACATCAACTAAAGCAAAACGAGTATAATGGAATGTAGTCGAATTAAGTCGGGTGATGCTAAGGGAATTAGATTAGGAAATGAGACACTTAAAGTAGTAAAAGAGTTTTGCTACTTAGGGAGCAAAATAACTGATGATGGTCGAAGTAGAGAGGATATAAAATGTAGACTGGCGATGGGAAGGAAAGCGTTTCTGAAGAAGAGAAATTTATTAACATAGAGTATAGATTTAAGTGGCAGGAAGTCATTTCTGAAAGTATTTGTATGGAGTGTGGCCATGTACGGAAGTGAAACATGGACGATAAATAGTTTTGACAAGAAGAGAATAGAAGCTTTCGAAATGTGGTGCTACAGAAGAATGCTGAATATTAGATGGGTAGATCACATAACTAATGAGAAAGTATTGAATAGGATTGGGGAGAAGTTTGTGGCACAACTTGACCAGAAGATGGGATCGGTTGGTAGGACATGTTCTGAGGCATCAAGGGATCACCAATTTGGTATTGGAGGGCTATGTGGAGGGTAATAATCGTAGAGGGAGACCAAGAGATGAATACACCAAGCAGATTCAGAAGGATGTATGTTGCAGTAGGTACTGGGAGATGAAGAAGCTAGCACAGGATAGAGTAGCACGGAGAGCTGCATCAAACCGGTCTCAGAACTGAAGACCGCAACAACAACAACAACTTCCTTTTGATGTAAGATCATACATTGCCAATAGGATTAGCGTCAGGTGACTGTGAGGGCCAGTCCAGTATCTGTATACCTTTTTAAAATGCTGCAGAGCCTGCTGCGGTGCTTCCGGTCATTGTCCACCGGTAGTATCCAGTCACCATTTATGTCAATGAATCAACGTCGGCATCCAACAGCTTTGATAAAGGAGACGCATAAGCTGCAGTCATATCTCTTCTTGTGTACCTAAGTCAAGCATTCAAATTAAACTAATGCTTTATGGACATTGCATGAAGGACAGAGGTTCCCTCTGTTGGGTTATGAAAGTACTAAGACGATGATTTTTACCATCTCTGTGTCATGCCTTTTACGTTCCTACTTAACAGACAGTATCTTCCAATTCACAACAAATTCTACTCCCACAATACAATTTTAACTTTAGACAGATGTTTGAACAGAACTCCTTATCTTATGTCCAAGACTCTTCCCCGAACCCACTCCCTATGCTGATTGAGCCTGCGATCTACCTTTCAGATTTGGTAACTTCCCTACCACTTTCAGTCTCCTGATTGGTTACTGAGTCTTTTTTTCACGATTCTCTCCTCGTGGGAGGTCCCCTCCAGGAGATCCAAATTTGAAGCTAATCTGGTATTTGTCGCCAATGGAAATGCCAAGGTGAAATTTTTCCAATTACATGCCACATACCTTACGGATACAACTTGCGTGTATTTAATGTAGTGGTTTCCATTGTTTTCTACATCCTCATGCTGATTCTTTCATTATTTAGGGACATTTTCTCACCATAATGGCTATATGTAGTTCTGAAATTCAGCTCCTGTATGCAGAACGGCAGAACGAAAATGTGTCCTTATATCGGAAGTCTTCGTTCGCTATTGTTGCTTGGCTTTACATAAAATTGAAACAGAATAGTTTCTTCAGTCTAATGGACAGGAAAGTTCGATTAGTCCCTTTTCCGGAGAAGAGAAGGGTGAGGAGAAATTTCATAGTTCTTGATAATAGCGTAGGAGACTTTCCCATGCAGAATGATGTGGGGCATTGTCATTGAGATAATACCCTCCCTTAGACAGCTTCTAGCAACGTGTCCTCCTGACACCCTCCCAGAGCCTTTTCAGATTTTCTGTAGTATGCCCTTGTGATGGTTTGCCCCTTACGGACATAAGCTATCATCACACCAGTGCTGCCTAACAAACGCTCAGGAGCTGCTTGCTTGATTATGGCTAGGCCCTCGCCTTTCCGGCAGTTGTGAACCCACTTGATTACAATGTTTAATTTGCTCAATTGCGTCGCTGTCATGTACACCTAGTACTAGTATATAGTGATTCGCCAGCCAAGTTTATCATTTGAAGCATTTAGAACACTTTCGACGCCGTTTCGGCGCTATGGGCAGTGTGAACAGTCGACGAACAAAATGAGCGTCGACTTCTGTCGTGTTCCAAATGTTATGTAAGACTTTGAAAAATTAATCTACAGTTGATTTTTACGTTTTCCGTTATGACCTACATTGGTACTACCCTGATCTTAGTCCACCGGAGCCACCACTTCTCTTGTGGGTCCCAGTTCTTCAAGGTAATTCGTCTTCAACCTTGTTGTCCATCATTCAACCTTGTTTGACAATAGCGGAAGCACCTGTGTCACCTAACTACTTTGTCGTGTAACAGTGCGTTGTGGCCGCACATCTCCACCAGCTCAGCATCGGTTGTTTCACCATCTTTCCATTTAAAAAGCAAAAACATAATTACGTATTAGGAGGTAGTCATCGAAACAGCTCGGCGAAGTGACGACCAGGGGTAGACCTGGATGTGGTTTCTAGACTCTTTCCCACATGAGAAAAGGTGAATACACAGCTGGTACACACGTCCTGTCTCAGTCATACGATTCAATATCATTTGGAAAATGTTCGCAGATTTTGGCAACTGATAACACTAGACGTGGACATTTGGGCACACAAATTACGTCCGTATTTAGGGGTGAGGAGGGAGGGACGGAAGAGGTGGCGAAAGAAAGGGCGTCCGGCTGCCATATGCTGTTACCATCGCCAAAGCCAATATTAGGTACAGCAATATTCGGGATAAACGGAATCAAAGGAACAAGGAAGACGATTCACCTGAGGCTGCGCCATTATGTTACGATCCTCTTTCAGCGTGCTACGCTGCAGTTCCCATTACATCAAAAGCATAGAAAACAGTATGGGTATGAAAATCATTTTCAAAATAATAAATTACTGCGTAGTACCCGGTGTGACTTTAGATCTTAGCCATCAACAAGTATTGCAGAAGAGAATATAGCCAGTAACAAAATGCTGGGTATGAAAACAAGAAACTAACTTGGACAACACAGTTAGTTTTAATCCTGCGGTGCACATGTTTGCAATGGAGAGATCGTAATGTTGCTTCTTTGGCGTTTTCAATACGTCCTGCGGTTGCAAATGCACCGGGGGCACATAACCAGTGTGCAATGGAGTGGACTGCGTGCATTTACCGCCTCAGGACTGATTGAAAACGTCAAAGAAGTGACATTAACCTCTGTCCATCACAGTGAGCGAGAACACCACAGTGTTAAGCAAAGCCTTTGACTCTGTCACACGTGACAATATGATAAGAACGCTAGGTCACTACCGGGATGTAGATAAGCCGTGAAACTATTTTGGTCATTCATAACCAGTAGGTACAATTAGTAAAGACAAACGACCAAAAGTCAACACTCATCAAAACAGAGAGAAGAGTCCCACAAGGTTCAGTGTTTGGGCCTTTCCTATTCATTTTGTATACCACTGACTTCTCCATTAACACACCAGTGTGATGTGACACTAATTAGAGATGGAGGAAATCAGTAACAAATCGTATAATACTACAAAGTAGGGACTGAAATGAGCAGTGACCAGTGCAGAGCCAACCTTTTACCTATAAATAAAAAAAAGTGAAGAAATTTTTTTCAGCATGAAAACATTCGAACCAAATACGAAAAAAGTCAAATTATTTGTGTAGCGCGTAGATCAAAAACTTACATTGGATTGACATACAAATTACATATGTAGCAACTTCCAATTTATAGTGCAACTCTTCTGTTGCCGCAGGAGTGTCCATGTACCGTCCGTAGGAAAGGGATCTCATTAATAACTGTACCGTAACACTGATGATGAACCGTGACCTACGATGCTTACGAAAATCGATATTCCCTTGATTCTGAAATATGTCAGCAGCTACCACCCACAGTCACATTTGCGATGTGTATGTTGAGCAGTTGGCAGTTGGCGAATACGTCAAAGAAACGCTCGTATGACAGTTCACAGACAAGTGAAACAACGAGACAGACGAGTAAAGCATTAGTAGAAGATTTATGATTTACTCAACGATGCGGAGATGTGGGTGGAAGAGAACTCGTGACAAACTTTCGCTGCTTGTGACTTCGCTACACTTTTAAGTATCATTGTAAGCTTATCGACCTCGTCTTCAGTTCTGGCCACGAACGTGTCTTGAACACGTCCCACACACGTGCGACGGAGCTTAGATCGGGACTCGCCGTCGATCATTACTTCAATGGATACCATAGGATGACCTTTGTAGACTTATATAGAGTATTCCAAGGAAGGTGTCAGGCGGTTAATTTATTTATTTTATCGTATGGCTAGAGCCCCACTTCGAGAAAATCGTTCGCCCGCTGCCGGTCTGTCAAGTTGATGCCACTTCGGCGACTTGCAGTCGATGAAGGATGATGGAATGATGATGAGGACAGCACAACACCCACTCCCTGGGCGGAGTGAATTCCCTGACCCAGCCGGGAATCGAACCCGGGCCCAGAGGATTGACATTCCATCACGCTGACCAGTCAGCTACCGGGGGCGGACAGGCGGTTGATGATGATGATGATGTTTGGTTTGTGGGGTGCTCAACCGCGCCACCATCAGCGCCTGTACAAAGTCCCAAATTTTTCACACTCCAACTTTTTTACGCAATCGAATCTAGCAACTATCATGAATGATGATGAAATGATGAGAGCACACACAAACATCCAGACCCGGGGCAGAGAAAATCCCCAACCCCAACAGAAATCGAACCCGGGACCCCGTGATCAAGGAGCAACAACGCTATCAACTAGACCACGAGCTGCGGACGTGTCAGGCGCTGATAAACACTCACGGAGGACATACATGTCATTGAAGCTGTCGAGGTCCAACAAAAAAGCACGCGGATGATGGGATGAAAGAGTGTTTCCCCTTAGCATTCGACACCTATCGGACACTTAATTTCCTTTTATGTAAATGGTTGAGGATGTACTGATTTTTGTTGCGTATTTAATTTGTGAAAGGTAGAGGTATAAATTGATAACGTACCCAGTCCTCAATTATTCCTCGATGCAATATGACAGACGCAGAAAGTCGTGTCCCCCTCATTCTTGTGATCATTGTGTATCTACTTGTCCTCCACACGCATATTTTTGCAAAATAATTAATAATGTATGGTTTTATCTAGTGACACCACTGACAAAGAGAACTGTACGGAAAGCATACCGAAAGGCAAGTGAAGGTTAGGCATACATTCCATTCCTTTCTATTCTGTGGCTGGATGTATTAATGCACCGGGTGGTCCATTGATCGTGACTGGTCCAAATGTCTCACGAAATAAGCGTGAAAAGAAAAAGCTACAAATAACTAAACTTGCCTAGCTTGAAGGGGGAAATAAGATGGCGTTATGGTTGACCCGCGGCGCTTCCATAGGTCAAACGGATATCAACTGCGATTTTTAAATAAGAAGTAGTACTTAAAGAAATATGAATTTCTTAGTTGGACCACTCTTTTCGCTTTGTGATAGATGGCGCTGTAATAGTTATAAAGACATGGTTCACAATTTTAGACGAACAGTTGGTAACAGGTAGATATTTAAATTAAAGTACATAACATAGGTACGTTGGAACATTTGTTTCGGTTGCTCCAATGTGATACTTGTACCTTTGTGAACTTATCATTTCTGAGAACGCATGTTGTTCCAGCGTGATTACCTGTAAATACCACATTAATGCAATAAATGGTCAAAATGATGTCCGTCAACCTCAATGCATTTGGCAATATGTGTAACGACATTCCTCTCAACAGAGAGTAGTTCGCCTTCCGTATTGACAATGCGCTGACGCATGTTGTCAGGCGTTGTCGGTGGGTCAAGCTAGCAAATGTGCTTCAAATTTCCCCACACTAAGAAATCCGGAGACGTCAGATCCGGTGAACGTGCTTCGACGAATAGCATGAAATATGCTATTGAATACCACTTCACCCGCACGCGAGTTATGTGCCGCAAATCCATTATGTTGGTAGTATATCGCCATTCTGTCATGCAGTGAAACATCCTGTAGTAACATCGGTATACCCTTACGTAGGAAATCAGCATACATTGGACCATTTAGATTGCCATCGATACAATGGGGGCCAATTATCCTTCCTCCCATAATGCCGCACCATACATTAACCCGCCAAGGTCGGTGGTGTTCCACTTGTCACAGCCATCGTGGATTTTCCGTTGCCCAATAGTGCATATTATGCCGGTTTACGTTACCGCTGTTGGAGAGTTGTTCTTCGTCGCTAAATAGCAGGTGCGCAAAAAAAATCTTTCATCATCCGGTAATTTCTCTTGTGCGCAGTGGCAGAACTGTACACGACGCTCAGAGTCGTCCCTATGCAATTCCTGGTGAATAGAAAGCTGGTACGAGTTCAATCGATGTTGATGTAGCATTTCAACACCGTGTAAGGTGTCAGGTAAATCCAACACCTTCCATGAAAACCCTGACATGATAAGCAAATCCGGCACTATGTCACATAGCTCCTAATAAATCCTGACATTAAATTAACCAAAGTAATACGATCAACGAGTGAGAAAATGGTATACCACAGATTAACTCAAGAACGCCTAAATGCATCTCATACCTTGCCACAGTGAGACCGACGCAGTTCCGAGGGAAGAAAAGAGAACAGAAACCGAGAGCAGAACCCTATTAAGCTAGGAGGCCCTACGATAAGGGACAGACACCCACATCGCAGGCTCACTGCCAGGACCACCCCCAGCCCATGTTAAAAGATAGAGCCCTCCAGAAGAACAGTATAGATCTTACGATAACACTAAAAGGACCACATTAGCTGCAAGTTTTAGCGTGAGACTTTTTCGCGTTTCTGTTACGTTGCAAACGTTAAAAACATTGCCCCACCACAAAAAGTATAATGTTTCTTATTGGATACACAGAATTTTTGTAGGTGAGCTTAAGGTTAACATTGAGACCATGATTGGTCAGTTGAAAACACACCCAGATAGCTTTTTTTAAACCAACTTCGGTAAACTGTAGTAAGGAGAAGTTAGGACGGAGTTGCTTCTGAGACAGCGAGGTGCGTGGAGCTGTGCCGCCCTCCACCGCTGCCTAAACACCGACAAGGTAATGAACGCACGAGATGCCGCATTTTTGAGCGCATAAGGCTTCACTCAGAACGGCAGAAGTCTCACCTGTTACATTCCCCTTTTTAAGTAATACTAGTGTCGATCGTCAATTAAATCTCATAGTGTTCACATTTGCTACTTGAAGTAAGAATCTGAAACGCCATGATTTTTCTGTTATATAATTACTGAGAAGCCACATCAGCCACTGTTACAACAAGTTAGATAGGTAATTAAAGATAATTGGAGGTCACTGTAGACCATTTTGATAGTTTTCTCATTTATGAAACTTAACTTAAATCTAGATTAATGATGTGATATGGCATAGGTCATCCTCCGATCCATTGTAGAACTTGGAAACCCATTCAGGGAATATTCGTTCACATTTTTGTTGAACGCAGTTGGTTTTTATCATCCTGTATTAAAGTATTTCCTTTTATCAATAGTACAGTTTATAAACAATATTTTGTGAGTAGAATAAAATTTACAGTGGTAAAATTCACTGCTTTTTTTACGTTTTTTACCAGCTAACGAAAAATATGAAAGCTTTGAACCCCTTCCACTAAATTTAGTTAGTATTAAGATTCTTTTACAGGGAGTGCAGTGGAGCTGACGCTGAAATCATTAAGTATTTGATTATATCATCGCTAGTCTCACTGAACTCTTCTGAACTCTACATGTCATCTGTGGTCTGGTGTCTCCTTACCAGCAACGGGTCCCAGGTTCAAACTAGTCAATTCCCTAAAAAAACACGCTCAGAGTGTCGTTGCGCGAAAGTGATAGGGAGACACGACTTAGAACGAACCGACACCACGCAGAATGAGAGAACCGACGTTTTTGGGTTTCCCGATTCTCGCGCAATTTGTCTGCTACTGATGTGCGGATTAGCAGCGACAGCAGCTAAAACACCTACTTGGGCATCATCATTTCTTGCAGGTCGTGGTTGACGTTTCACATGTGGCTAAACACTTCCTGTTCTCTTAAATAACGTAAGTATCCGGCGAACGGTCCGGACACTTGGCTGATGTCGTCCAGGATACCGAGCATCGTACATAGCACACGCCCGTTGGGCATTTTGATTACAATAGCCATACATCAACACTATCTCAACCATTTCCGCCATTGGTAAACGGTTGATTTTAACACGGGTAATGTATCATGCGCACTGACGGAATGTTACGTGATACCACGTACTTATACGTTTGCGACTATTACAGCGCCATCTATCACAAAGCGAAAAAAGTGGTCCAACTAAAACATTCATATTTCTTTACGTACTACACGAATATGGAATAAAAATGGGGGTTCCTATTTTAAAAAACCGCAGTTGATATCGTTTTGAGCTATGGCAGCGACATGTAGCGGGCTAACCATAGCGCCATCTGGTTTCCCCCTTCAAGCTAGACGAGTTTCGTTCTTTGTAGTTTTTTCGTTTGATGCTTATTTCATGAGATATTTGGGCCGGTCACTATCAATGCACCAACCTGTATACCTGAACGGGATACGTGTACATATAAAATAATACCTAACTTAAATATTTCATGGTGATAATTAAAAATACAAAGCTATCCATCGAATAGCATTTTGCACATGTGCCACGCATACACAAAACCGCTTTTGGCAGTTTAATTTAAGAAATGAGACACTGAAATCACTCACTGTGCTACTGGTAATAGATATGGCGAAATAAATGACCCCAATTTATCGTGAAACGGTAGAAGGTGCTATGCTGCGGCAGTCGACTGTATCAACAGGGAATGCAGCGGCAAACATTCGGCAAATTGGAGAGGAGTGTGACACGGGCTCGGCAAGGAGCGCGGCGCTTAATATTGAAACGGCCCCGCGGCTTGCTAATAAGCATGCAAGCGGATACAATCAAGGCGGCGCAGAGCTGCCTTCATAACGAGCGAGCTGCCGCGGTGCGTCTCCCACGAAACACTGTGCGCGGCGCGCGCGAGCGCTGCGAATGGCTGCCGCAGTGTTTAGCGGCGGCTGAGGGGGCTGCTTTCCTTGCGGCCGCTGCTGTATGCATTATGAATGAGTGTCAAGTTGCATGTTAATCAATCACCCTGCCGCTACATCCCACGCCCGTTTGCCCGAGCGTATGCCACCGTACTCGCTCTCACAGTGCATCTGCTAGCGCGTGACTGTGTGTGCATGCGTGCCTGTGTGTGTGTGTGTGTGTTTGTGTGTGTGTGTGTGTGTTTATCTGCCTGTACGAGGTTTATCAGAAGGCGATAGATAAACAGAAATGCATGTAGCGTGTAAAGTAAGGACGAGCGGGAGTAGGAGTTCGGAAGGGAAATGGCAGGCCAGGGTTGCCGTGCGTTTCTAGGCGCTACAGTTTGGAACCGCGCGACCCCTACGGTCGCAGGTTCGAATCCTGCCTTGGTCATGGATGTGTGTGATGTCCCTTAGGTTAGTTATGTTCAAGTAGTTTTAAGTTCTAGGGGACTGATGACCTCAGAACTTAAGTCCCATAGTGCTCAGATCCATTTGAACCATTTGAAGGGAAACGCTGGTGGGGGAAACACAGAAAGAAAGGGGGGCGGGGGGTAGACAGAGAGAAGTCAGACTTCTTAAGTCCTGATTTTTACGAGGAGCTTTCAGTAGTTAATGCACACACTTTTTCTCGACTAATTTCTGTCGTAAAAATGCACAGTTTGTAGCGGAACATCGTGGAGTATTCCGGCTTCAACCCCTGTAGGTGGTGCTGGTGTAAGTAGCGTGTAAAATTGCGTAATCAATAAAGAGGCGTTCGCAGCAGTGAGCTGTCATTGAGTTTCCTTTGGCGGAAAACAAGAGCATCGCAGATATTCATAGGCGTTAGCTGAATGTCTACTGTGGCTTGCCAGTGAACAAAAGCATGATGAGTTAGTGAGTGAGACATTTGTCATCATCGCCAAGAGATCGGGCAAAGCAGTCCGATCTCCCTTGTGCAAGCTGGCCGCACACATCTGTGACTCCAGCGATGTTGGGACGTGCGGAAACTGATGCATCACACACAAACACCTCTCTGCACAACTGGACGTCTCTGTTGGTAGTGCCGACACATTAGTCCACCAGTTGGGATATCCAAACATGTACGCCCAATGCGTTGCTCGTCGGCTAACGGCATGCCATAAACAAAAAAGCAAGTGAACTTGTTCTTTTAGTAACACAAGTCCGCACACCAGGGAAAAGTTTACGGAACTGCACTTCCTCCTCCACTCTACAGCCCAGGTCCCGCAACTTCCACCGTCCAACCGTTTGGTCAAATAAAGGATGTACTCTGTGGGATGGAGTACGTTGGTGTTGGGGAGGTTATTGATGCAGCAAGACGATGGCTCTGACGTCGAGCAGTAGAGTAATACCATGCATCTGTGTGGGCCCTCCCTGTAAGGTAGAGTAAGGCCATTGCTCTGAACGGACTTTTTGTTGAGAAATCGAATTTTGTAGCTAAAGGACTTGAGAATAATATGATGTATTGTAATCCTCAATAAAACCAACCTGCTGCAAATAAATTGTATCATTATTCCTCGTAATAGTAATGTAATACAGAATTGGTACAATTGATAGAACGATTTCATTTCACGAATGAATACATTACAAAGAATTTAATATTTTAATTTATATCAAGGAAACCAGTGGCTGAATTGTTTGGCTGATTCATAATATTAGTGTTATTTCGTGATCCGTTCATGTTGTCAGAATGAGCCACTCGGTATATGACAGAAGGCCAAGGAGCCCGTCATTTTCAAAAAAAGTTCAAATGCGTGTGAAATCTTATGAAGCTTAATTGCTAAGGTCATCAGTTCCTAAGTTTACACGCTACTTAACCTAAATTATCCTAAGGACAAACACACACACCCATGCCCGACGGAAGACTCGAACCTCCGCCGGGACCAGCCGCACAGTCCATGACGCCCGTCATTTTGCTGCATGTTTAATCAATTTATCTCTTGTGCTGACGTATTGAAGCAAGCATGTTTTTCTTAAATGGGACGATGTACAGTGGCTGGAGAAATATATGCAAACAGGACAAACAAAATTAATTACCATGGCAAATACTTTGTTGTAGACCCATTGGCAGGCAAAACAGTTTCCAGTCGACTCTCAATAGGTAACTTCTTTTTTTTTGAGTCATCACTCTTCTGACTAGTTTGATGTTTCCCGCGACAAATTTCTCTCCTGTGCCAAACTCTTCAACTCAGAGTAGCACTTGCAACCTATGTCCTCAATTATCTGCTGGATGGATTCCAATCTCTGTCTCCTTCTACAGCTTTGCCCTCTTCACCTCCCTCTGGTAACACGGAAGTCACTCCCTGACGTGTTAACAGATGTCCTATCATCCTCTGTCTGTTCTCGTTATCAGGGTTTTCCACATATTCCTTTCCTTTCCGATTATGCAAAGAAGCTCCTCGTTGCTTACCTTACCACTACCTTACCACTCGACCCTATTTTTGGACATTAGTCTGTAGCACCACATCTCAAATTCTTAGATACTCTTCTTTTCCGTTTTCTGCACCGTCCATGTTTCACTACCATACAGTGCTGTGCTGCAAACGTATAATCTCAGAAATTCCTTCCTCACATCAATGCCTATGTTAGCTCCTAGTAGACTTCTCTTGGAGAGGAATGCCCATTGTGTCAGCACTAGTCTGCTTTTTATGTCCTTCTTGCTCCGTCGGCCATTGGTTATTTTGCTGTCTAGGCAGCGGAACTCCCTAACTTCATCTGTTTCGTGACCATCAATCCTGATGTTAGGTTTCACGCTGTTCTCATTTCTGCTACTTCCCATTACCTTCGTCTTTCTTATATTTAGTCTCATTCATATTCAGTACACATTAGACTGTTCATTCCATTCAATGTATCTTGTAACTATTCTTCACTTCTACTCAGCAATGTCATCAGCGAATCATATCATTGATATCCTTTCATCTTAAAATTCAATTCCACTCCTGAACCTTTATTTTGTATCCATCATCGCTTCTTCGGTGTACAGACTGAACAATAGGGGCGAAAGGATACAACTTCGTCCTACATCATTTTTAATCCGAACATTTCGTTCTTGGTCGTCCACTCTTATTATTCCCTTTTGCTTCTTATAGATATTGTATAGTGCCGTCTCTCCCTATAGCTTACCCGAACTTTTCTCAGAATTTCGAACATCTTGCACACTTTTACATTGTCGAGAACTTTTTCTAGGTCGACAAAGCCTGTGGACGTGTCCTCCTTTTTTTTCTTTTAGTATTGCCTCCGTAATCAGCAGCAACTTCAGAATAGTCTCTCTGGTGCCTTGACCTTTCCTGAAGCCAAACTGATCGTCATCCAACACATCCCCCATTTTCTTTCCAGTTCTTCTCTATATTATTTTGTCAGGAACTTGAGTGCAAGTGCCGTTAAGGTGATTGTGCGATAATTCTCGCACTTGTCAGCTCTTGCAATCTTCATAAGTGTGTAGATGATATTCATCCGAAAGTCAGACGGTAGACCGACTTTCGGAAAAATGAAATTACAGGTTCTGTATCGTTTTCAAAAGAATCTTACACCATTCTTCCTAAAAAAAAAGTAGTGGTAGTATAGGATACCGGTGACAGAGGTGCGCAGAAATAACGCAATTTTCTCTTTAAAGTTGACCAAAAAGTTAAACAATATTTAGGTTAGGAAACTGTGGTGGCCAGCGGAGATGCGACAGTTCATCCTCGTGCTCACTAAAGCAGTGCTGTAAGACGCGAGCTGTGTAACCCGGCACCCTGTCGTCTTGGCACATGACATTAACTGTGGGCAACAATCACTGTACCATGGGATAGATCTGAGCAGCCAGAACTTCCACATAGTCCTTCGCAGTAATGAGACCTTGCAGAGTAGCCATGGCCCTCATGCAGTAGAACACTAACCGCTGTCCAAATCGTCACAGAATGCCAGGAATAATTCATTCTTGGGAAGTAACGAACGTCATAAGTTCCAAACAATTTTAAACAAGATTTATCCGACCAAATGACACTCCACCATTGCTCCAGGGTCTAGGTTATTTTACTTCAGCACCACGTTATCTTGTTGTGGACACACAACCATTTTTCGCGACGATCCTATTCAGTAACCGTCAGTCACGGACACTTAACACACACGTTTGTCCATGTTTTTGCGCTTCCTCTGTATGTGGTATGAATACTCCATACAATATCTCTTGAAACACCTATTACTTCGGCCACCTTGGCTACGGCAGCAGCGACCACACTGTTACCCACCCGCCCACATTGGAATTCACTTATCTCCGACATAACGCACTCACAGCTACACGGAACACTACGCTCACCACGACTGACATTTGGAGCGTACTGAGGATATGGCACAAGTGCCGTTCGTGGTCAGAGACAACGGAGGAACTTGTTGGCTTGGCTACCATCTGAATTTATGTTCCAGCACGCTTTCTCGTTGTGTTTCCTATCTTTTGTCCAAGCCCTGTACTTTCAAAAGCATTCGAAAGCTCTTCGGAGACGAACGAGAACTGAGCCTAATATTAATGGTTAATGGAAGCACCTTAGCTGTATTATTACACATTTGTTGCGTTACGGCTGGTTTCATTCTTAGAATATCTTCAGATTTCCGACTTGTGTTAAGATCATGACACAAATTGACAGGTTATCTTACAGACCAAATCCCGAAACAATGAACACAAACATTCTGCCGTCCGTCTGCCGGAAATATGGTAAGTAGACACGGCATGGTGCATACACTAGAACTGAAGGTCCAAATGGGACTCTCACGCCAGGCTTTGTCGTTATGATCAGTAGGGAGATAGGCTTACGCTACTAATTTTCAACATAATTCGTCTTGCTCCTACTTCATGTAAAGGTGCAAGGCCAGTTACTATTGTTATAATTGGAATTATGCGCTAGCTTGTAGCATGTCAGAATGAGGCTAGAAAACTATTTCAAACATGTGTTGCTCCTCCTGTTTACGTCTGAACAAGTAAACGGTATATCAGAAAGGGTAGATACAACGTCAGGGCCTAACACTACAGTTCCAGAAGACTGTGTTTACAACTCAATAGCTGAGTCCAGGTGACGTGCCGCGCAAGGAAGCCGCCCGGTCACAGGCACTTTGTCACGGTTCGAGCTGCTCCCCCCGTCGGAGGTTCGAGCCCTCCTTCCGGGATGAGTGTGTGTGTTGTCCTTAGCATAAATTTGTTGAAGTTGGATGAAGTAGTATGTAAGTCTAAGGACCTATGAACTTAGCAGTCTGGTCCCATAGAAGCTTACCACAAATTCCTAAATTTCCTGAAGCCGTGCCCTTTAGATTGTTTCTTAAACATTTTGTGAAAAGTTCAATATAAACAGCAGCAAAAGTAATAGAATTTCACTTGTCTCATCATAAGATTCTGAATGCTTTTACGAAGTGTATCATTCGACCTAAGAAACATAACTTCTCAAATGCATATTTCGATACTTAAGGCCGGCCGTTGTGGCCGAGCTGTTCTAGGCACTTCAGTCCAGAACTGCGCAGATGCTACGGTCGCAGGTTCGAATCCTGCCTCGCGTATGGATGTGTCTGATGTCCTTCGGTTATTTAGATTTAAGTAGTTCTAAGTCTGAGGGACTGATGACCTCAGACGTTTAAGTCTCATAGTGCTTAGAGCCATTTGAACCACTTTTTCGGTAGCTAAGGTAATGAATTACAACGAATTACATATTACTCATGTGGAGTATCATATATCTCCTTTCGATACTTTAATGGTTAAAAGAACAAAAGGGGCGCGAGATGTGATACATTCACGTGTGTATGTGAAACGTCCCTTTAGAAAGATTTATCAATTACAGTGCTGAAAAACCTCGTACGTCAATTGATTTCCAAACAGCTGAGCAGAACTGAACGTACTCAGACATTTCTCTCTTTACTTATTCTCATCAACAATAAACTGACACAGAATATTTTAAGCGCAACGCAATCTGACTTTCAATAATCCCTATAAAAGAATGGCCCTGGCTAACAATAACCTATACCTTTTATGAATCACCTCACAAAAATCTGCGATACAGCGATCAGCAATACTGCCAGCTAAATAAAAGATTCTAACTACTGAAGGCAGTAACTATTGATAGGCATAGTTAGCAAATGAAAGATTTTGATAGAGAATAAACAATGTATTTACCTTAATAATATTCAAAAGTCATCATATATATATATATATATATATATATATATATATATATATATATATATATATATATATATATATATATATATAGCAGTCCATGATATACAGTATTACAAATTTACTCTTCCTGATGGAAACACGTCCAGATCGTCCGCTCTCAGAACTCTGCCATCTCTCTCCCTACATCCACCACTGGTAGTGTCTCACCTCCAACTGCGCAACGCTATGCGCTGTTCACATCCAACTGCCCAACACTACAATAGCGAATATTCCAACAATGCAAACCACCCACAGACTTCACACAGCACAGTCAGTGATTTTCATATAGTGCGCTACGTGGCGTTACCAACATAAAAACCTATACAGCTTACTTAGATATGTGTTCTTGTGGGCGTATGAGCTGAAGCGTAATAGTAAGGATCTAATAGCGAAATAATTGACAATTAAGTAAAGGAAAACTCTTAAGCTTTTCTAACTACAAAGGATGGGTCCTAGAGATTATCGTGAGTTTCGAGCCACGCTGTTACTTTGCATTTTTCCACATTGATGATCACTGGGGAAAGTAAAGGAAGTGATAGATGATGTTTAGGACGGAGTCATGATCTAACCAATGAACTTCAGCAACATTGCTTGTCAGAGATCTACTGAATTACAGAGCAACAAAAATCTATCAATTTTTGTACATTATCAGAATAATAAACTCTTCGTATAACACACGTTCGAAATATTCTGAAGTAGAAAACAATCCATTTTGTTTGTTCTCTTTTCGAAGAATCGGCACCTCAGCATTGATGTAGGAGGTCGAACGGACTAGTAGAGGGAAACGACTTGTCGTATCACGTGTAACACCTCCGTATGCGCACATAAAGCGAGCGTAGTGACCCGTAGAACTTTCGAAGCCATCCTGAACCCGCCAACCGCAGAAAAATAGGTATCTGTGAGTTTACCTCAGCACTGAATTCCAGCACTACATTTCCGTAGCAGAGCAGTAAAACGGCAGTCTGTTGTGCAGCGAGTCGTCTGTAGGGCGAAGACTAAGGGCAGACTCGTTTCTCCAACACCTCGCAGGACAACGGTCGGCTACAGTTACGGCTATCTTGCTGCTCCCAGCTCCGCTGCGTCAGTAGGAGCTAACGGCGCGCCCAGACTAGGATTAAGGAACGCTGCCAAATGCTACCCTGACTGCAGACGCTGTCTTTCTGTATTACGTTTGTTGGATGTGTCCTGTTTTCGGGCAGCTTCCAATTATTCATCTGCTTCTGCGAAGAACTTCTTTTCCTTCTTCATTCATACTCGTCTAAATGTAATAAAGTGCAGTCCGAGAGAAATGGTTTCTGGTATGGGAGCTTTCTTTGTGGGTCAAAACTTAATTTAAAGCGGAGGTCTCCTTATACTGTGCGCCGTGTATTGTGTGATACGACACACTACTACGAACAGTTAAATAAATTGCTATTGACAAGGGATTTCAGATAGATTCCGTATTTCTGGATTTCCGGAATACTTTTGACACTGCACCACGCAAGCGGCTCGTAGTGAAATTGCGTGCTTATGGAATATCGTCTCATATATGTGACTAGATTTGTGATTTCCTGTCAGAGAGTAGCAACTGACGGAAAGTCATCGACTAAAACAGAAGTGATTTCTAGTGTTCCCCAACATAGTGAAATAGGCCCTTTGCTGTTCCTTATCTATATAAATGATTTTGTAGACAATCTGAGCATCCGTGTTGGGTTGTTTGCAGATGACGCTGTCGTTTATCGACTACTAAAGTCATCATAAGATCAAAACTAACAGCAAACCGGTTTAGAAAAGATATATGAATGGTGCGAAAAGTGGCAGTTGACCCTATATAACGAAAAGTGTGAGGTCATCCACTTGAGAACTGAAAGGAACTCGTCAAACCTCTGTTACGCGAAAAATCAATCTAATCTAAAAGCCGTAAATTCAACTAAATATCTAGGTATTACAATTACGAACAACATAAATTGGAAAGAATACATAGAAAATGTTGTGGGGAAGGCTAACCAAAGGCTGCATTTTTTTAACAGGGCACTTAGGAAATGTAACAGACCTACTAAGAAGACTGCCTACGCTACGCTTGAGCGTCCTCTTTTAGAATACTGCTGCGCGGTGTGGGATCCCTACCAGATAGGACTGACGGAGTACAACGAAAAATTTGAGGCAGCACGTTTCGTATTATCGCGAAATATGGGAGAGAGTGTCACAGAAATGATACAGGATTTTGGCCGGAAATCATTAAGACAAAGCGTTTTCGTTGCGACGGAATTTTCTCACAAAATTCCAATCACCAACATTCTCCTCCGAATGCAAAAACATTTTGTTGACACTGACCTACATAGGGAGGAATTATCTCCACGATAAAATATGTTAAATCAGAGCTCGTACGGAAAGATATAGGTGCTCTTTCTTTCCGCGCGCTATACGAGATTGGAATAATATAGAATTGTGAAGGTGGTTCCATGAATCCTCTCCCAGGCACTTGAATGTGATTTGCAAAGTATTCATGTAGATGTAGAACTATTTAGCTATGTTGTACTTTTATATGAATATTTATGTCCCAGGGAACAGCGTGGAAATGCGACCTAACCACAAAGGTGTAACGAAATAGTCACTGACAGAGACACTTGCGTAACGCAGGTGCAGCGGAAATGAATTTTACATAGCTAGATTCAGGTAATATGTAACCATCATTGAGAACCTTCCATGTTGTCCGCTTCAGAGTAGTTGCACCCGTGGAGCCGTTGTTCTCAGTCTAGGCAGCAGCATCGGTCACGTTCTCTTGAATGTTCTTCAGAGTCCCAAAATGACGTCCTTTCAAGACTTTTTTCAGTTTCGCGGAAAGAAAAAAGTCACGAGGATTCATATCAGGTGAACAGGGTGACTGAGGAACAACAGCAACGCCTTTTTGAGATCAAAAATTTCGTGAAGGAAGTATATCTGTGACATGGGTCGCTGTCACGATGCGCTCGTCTCGAATGTACAGTCTCACTCGATTCGTCCTTTCCATGAGCGTTTGAAGGACATCTTTGAAAATAGCATTGTTGATAATTTCTCCTAAACGATGATGATGATTTAAGGTGGAGGGCGCTACACAGCAAGGTCATCAGCGCAATTTTTCCTAGAGGATCGAATTCTGTATCCACGATACTTTCTCTGCCAAAAAAGCAAATAAGCGCAGTTTAGATCTTTGATTTAGTTATTCGTGCTTTTTTCAGACGAGTAGCTAACAGTGTACCACACCTCACTTGCCACTTTGGCTCAAGATAGTATTCAGAAATTCAGGATTCATCATCTGTAGTAAGGCGATCTCGCCTTTAGTGGCCATTGGCAATTTTCTCGAAATAATCAACGTACACGTTTCTTCGATTGTCCGTCTACTCTCTTGTGAGGCTTTTCGGCTACATTTTAGCGAAAACCTTTAGCATGTACAAAGTTTCGGTCAAAATTTGACGTACGGTGAAACTGTTTAACAAGTCCGTCATTATCATCCTTATTGTTCAAAGTCGGTCTCACAAGAGCAACGCAAACGCTCGACGATTTCGTCGGGTATTTTAACTGAAAGTCTTCCTGAGCGAGCTTCATCTAAAACGTGTTCTCGATCTTCGGAACATTATTTGTATCAGCGAAAATCTTGTGATCTTCATATGGACTGCTCGAAATTTCCAGAAGTCCCAAGTTTAACTCAGAACTTGACGTCATAACATTGCTCTAAATTCAGCTGTTCCGGTTTCGAAACACACAACGAAAACACAACCTGACTGAAGGCACTCTCAAAAAGCGCGTGTTATCTACAAGGAGTTAAAACTTGGACTGAGCGCCTCGAAGGGTTAAACACACAGGTCTACACAAGTAGAACAACACAGAGTTGTCAGATCACAGTAACTTTTCTCACACACCTCGTTCATTGCTAATGGCTTCCAATGGTAGCACATGATTAATTCACTCTCGTGTTTTCTTGTTCCTTCTCTGTTTATATACTTCCCTAACTACATAATCTTGTTAACTGACTGTTGCGAAATTCTGTTATTGTTTCTAGGACGGCTTGTCGAGGTGTATGAGGGGCCATCCCGCGGTTGAGGTCCTCTAACCAGTTCTGGCCTATGCGGCATTATAGCAGTCATGCCAACATAGGGCACTTATTACTTACAACAGTCTCTTTCCATTCATTCCTATTTCTTGAATTATTTTTGCGTGTTTTGTGAACTGCGAAAGCTTCTTCCCATATGCGTCATTATATTTTCATCTAAAATTCGCCACATAGGGTGTCAGAATTATTGTGACTTAACTGCTTTGTTTTTAACAATCTCACACGAGTCGTGTGTTTAATATATTGCATTTTATTGTTGTAGCGAATTATTCACTTAGTAAGCCTACTATAGTCTTTACCGACTATTTGCGTCTTTTTATTTCATATCGTACAGTTATATGATTTAAGAATGTGTGTGCGCCAGCAGAGGCAAACATTGGTGAGCTAGCGATACTAACTCTATGGCAGTTGATTTTGAGCAGTTGTGATATTAACAAGATGGCTCTAGTATATACCATATTTTATTTATGTGGGTGATGCTGAGCTAATGTTTTGTTTGTCTTTTGACAATGCCACTATGGCTCTATTACACTAGGACATGTTTTTTACAACAGGTATACATCGTCATATTTAAAACACATAATTTTCACACGTATGTCATTCCTACTTTTCATTATGGTCTGTTTTCAGATGGCAATTTCCTGACTGTATTTTTGTTTTCGTATACTTTAGTGCGAACCTGAAGACGATAATTACTAGCCGAAACTCGTAGTCTGAAGGAGTAAAAGGTTGGTAATCTTAGATACACGTAAATAACTACTTTAATTCAGTTAACATGAGAAACGGCACTGTACACAGAGAATTTTATCAGATTAGTGGAGATCAAAGTGACAACGGGCTTGCAACAATCATGTCACCGAAGTTAAACGCTGTCGGGCTTGGCTAACGTTTGGATGGGTGACCGCTCGGGATTACGAATGCTGTTGGCAAAGAGGCTACACTCAGGCCTTGTGAGGCTAACTGAGGAGCTACTTGCCTGGAAAGCAGCGGCTTCGCTCCTGAAAACTGACAACTCCCAGGAGAACAGTTTGCTGACCACTCGCCCTTCAATATCCGCATCCAGAGACTCCTATATTGGTGAGGAAAACACGGTGGTCGGTCGGTGCTGTCACTGTCTCCCCAGATCTATAAGGACAGAGTTTAGTTTAGTTTTAATGGAGGTGAAAACTGGAATATGCCCCGAGTAGTGGTTCACGAAATATATATTTTTTAATTAGGCTGATTGATTTTAATCCACGAAGACGCAGAGCGAGTGGACTCCGTCAGTGCTTCGGTGTGGGACGGTGTTGGCCGAGAACCGCAAGTCATCAATCAACTGGCGCAACTATTCCTTCTGGAAATTTCGAAGGTGGGCGGAAAGTTACGATATGGATCCTAAACATACAATACTGCGCAGTTTACAGCAGCGGACACTCCTCCTTCCAGAATGAACGGACGAGTTCAGAGTAACACAGAAAAACAGAGACAAAGTAGACTCTGTTAAGCACCGTAACAGTTATAAGAGACGTAAAATTCTGCAGATATCATTCTGCTGTGGTCTCATTGGGAGATAACGACCGAAGGTATTCTAATGTCAAAAGCATTCACATTTATTAAAGGTGGTAGCGTGACGTTATTTTGGCCCTGGTGGGGCAGTAGATGGGAGGATGCGCCATTGGTCAGGAGCACATGGTCGGGGTTTGTAGCGAGTGGACGTATCGCAGCTCCACAGTTGTGTGAAAATACACTTCCTCTGTGCCCATATTGCATAAATAATGTCGTCGAAAGTCAGGTCACGAAGAAAGGGAATCTGAAGTGTTTTTGTCATGGTGGCAAACTCATACACTTTGACGATGTCAGAAAATGCGTATTATGCTCGTACTCAGACTTCACAGTCACTTCACGGTGTGCAACGTAGAATTACCTGTCCTGTGGCTGAGTCAGGTAGGGTTGACAGGTGTGTACTGTGCGTTTGTTGGACTTCAGAGCTGCAGATAGAGCGAGGTAGGTCTGCTAAGCGCTTTATCAAGGGAGCCCTGTTAGAATGCAGCGTACTGATACAGTCAGCTGACGTGTTATACGTTGCTAATTAGAATATCTTGGGTATCGTCACTATTTGTTATTGATCTCGTCACATACCGATTTGTTTTAATTTGCTAGGGACGGAAAAGGTAACAGGACAATGTTACTTAAAATACGAGAGGGGAAAATCGACTAGATTACTGTGTCATACCGGGGCGTAGAGCCTGAAATTTTCTCTGTTGTTTCGTCATGTATCTGCAATTTCTTTTTTTCATCGTGTAGCTCGTGTCAGCCCCAACTAACACTGCTCATCACATCTTTCATGCGACGCCCAACTTCGACCAACTTCGCCTCTGTTTGTTTCCAGTTATTAAAAGAATTAAAGGGGTATTTTACGTGTCCATTAGACAGAGCTATCTGGAAATAATCTAGCGCGATATTTGTTTTATTGATATGTATTAACAGGGACAGAAAAGCAGGAAGAGTAACCAGTACTCCAGGAGCGACAATATCACCCTGCCCTGTGGCTACTGCTGCTGACGTCCAGGAGAGATGCTCATTCGTTGCAGGAGTGATGGCTATGCGTCGTCTTTTACTCTCCCTGTTAACATATGCTGATAAAACTGATGTCCTACTACAGTACCGTTCTCTCCAATGGGCGTGTGAAATTCCGATTCAAAAGTAATTTTGTTTGTAAAGTAAACAAACCGTCGCTTTCTGTCATCGCTCGGCGTCGCATGACGGAAGTCATAAGCAGTATTGGGCTGGACGGAATCAGGATACAATTTGAAAAATCGAAGTTCCTAATATCTGTGAAAATATTATAAAATATGCACCTGACGATTCTTAAGAGAAAGTTTCTGTACACATATAGTTCTCAGAATATTGCAGATGATTCACGAAGCCCGCAGTGCACCTAGTACAAAGTAGCTTTCTTGAAACGAGTAACGAAATTACGTGTTCTTAATATACGATTTCTAGTATTTATAGTGCTGTATAATGAACGAACAGAACGGCGGATTGAAGAGACGTATTATTAACTTACAGAGTCGTATAATCAGCTTGCATTTTAAGGAAAGCGAGCAAATTATGAACCCCCGTTCCACGAAGCTGAGAGATACCATTTAAAGTTCTGTACGCAGTGTGATTGCCAAATAAGCGGGCCCATATTTATAATGCAGGATATAGTCTTGTAAATTTACTAGTTTCAGTATTTTCTGATTTTACTGTTATATTAATATGAGTATACCATTCTATTAGACATTATGTCCAATGTTTCGAAAATAAACTTCCTGCACTTTAATAGATAAGGTAGGCCCTGTAAATTGTACCACAGGTATTTTAAAAAGCACGAATAAAACTTTTCTCAACTATAGCAATAAATACAAAAATAAGGTGAGTACGTCCGATATTTATTTTAATTTTGATGGCTTCAGTAAAGAAACATGAACCCTTAATACATATTCATTATTTAAATTTTTTACTACTTTTAGACTTACACTCAAATGTTTCCGCGTTGGCTACTCATTCATATTTGTCTGATATCACAATAAAATACTTATCTTTTTGGGCTTACTTTCACACACTGGGTATGAAACCGTACACAACATATCTGGAACTTATTAATTTCTTCCTGCGGGTCAACTTCACAGATCTTTCTGAACCAGCTAGAACACGTCTCGCCATTTCTGTATTTGCCAGTTTTAGATTTGTTAGGTTTACTTTTTTTTTCTCAGATTCTTTGTCAAGGAGTAGCCACACGTAAGGACTACCAGTGACCTCAACAAAGATGATATTTTTTTCTTCTTTCTCTTCATTGTAGAGCTAATTTAATGAACATACGTTGTACTCGTAGCTACACTATTCCAGTTACAGGTTTGTTTCGTGGAAGCTGTAGTATTCAGGAGTACACAACTTCATTTATTTTTCATGACTTTTCCGGTCCCTAGTGACTTATCTGCTGACTCAAGTCTCCTTGCTCATTAATAGCTTCTGGTTATGAACTGTATTTACTTGCCCCAAGCTTCGTATCCTGGTCAATTGTGGATGCAGTGGCTAGATTCGAGTTTTGGGAAGCCACCGAGGGAACTTAATACAGTCGCAGCCCTGCCATATTACGCTCCTAACAGCTGAGCAGCCCTTGTCTGACTAGTATTGCGGTCAGGGTTTGTGTGAAACCATTTGTCAACTCCTTGATTGTAATAAACTGCAAATGCATTAAAATGCAACATCTGGTTGCTGTAACCTAGGGGTGGTGCGTGAAGGAAAGCAGAGCATGATTTCACTATTAACTTTGTATGAAGTTATGGCAGCACCACACATAGCAGACAATTGTTAAGTGAATTACTAGCAGAAATTAATTGCTAAAATGTATAGAGAGCATTATTTTAAACTCTGCCAGTAATGTGGTGCTGTAATGTATAAAGCGACACAATACTTTTTTTAAATTTGTTTTTCACTGCACAAAGGCAGGGTGTTCTTAAACGTTTCTGAACATTGCTTCATGAGTCTAGATATATTCGTTGTAAACTATATATATAGTATATACATATCTATAAGAGTAGAAATGCTTACTTAGCTCCACAAAGAAATATTTACTTACTTGAACAACTCCACGCCAAAATTGTAAACGATCAGTCACAATAGCTACATACAACCAAATATTCATTCTACCCAAAAAGCGTCTTCATCGTGGTGACAGTTTGCTTGATACGTTAGTAGTACAATTTAAAAGGCAACACCTTGGATAGTAGACACTGCATCATGTAAATGAAACGATAGCACCCATTATCCTCGGCATTGCAGAAACTACGAACCGGCTCGCATGGACACTACACAAAGCAAGAAGCAGAATGAACCACACGGTCCACACAAACCAAAAACAAGAAACAGAAATACGAAAACTCTTTCTAAAACATATCGCGTCATGGTACCACGTCCGTCAACTCGTCCCACATGCGGATGGTCCAAATAGGCCTCCAAAGACATGAAATACGTCAGTGGAGACACGAACAGATAGCTCAAAGTGCATGTTTCGAGAAATTACGCCTAACCATACTAAAAATATATGGCGTATACCACAGATAAACTTGCAAATTACGAGTCAAAGCTGTTCTGAGCATAAATGAAAGTGCGATTGAGCAAGATAGTTTCAGCCTTAATGTATGCTGTCCAACATTTAATCAGTTAATAATTCTATCCCTGAACACAGTAAGATAAGCGCATGCATGAGCACGCCGCTTTCGGGATTTGGGTAGACTTGCAGTAATTGAATCGAATTCGCCCGGTATGTCGATCAGCCATGATATGATTTTTAGGCGTTTTCTCATATCCGACTAGGTGAATACCCGACTGATACCCAAGTCCTGACTCATTTATGTGATAAGCAGAGGTTTCGAGCTAGTTCTCCCACTTTCAATTGGGACAAAACTAAATGCAAACAGTTGGAGTACACAACTTCGGTCGAGGGAAGGTTGCGGGTTGAAGGAGTGGGGGAAAGTAGCGACAGGAAGCGCTTCCGGCAACCCTCTACCGCTAAAACAGCAAATCCAGGATAAAATATCGATCACATGAAGATACTTGATAAAGCCAGGAAAAAGAAGAAAGAGATTCCATTCCTGAAGAGTGATTTCCGAAGTTCTATAACATAGATAAACGGTTGTCACAATTTTTCACTGAATTCAATATCTACACACAATTGTTTTTTAAATGCAGCAATCGGCGGTAATAATGTAGTGCTACGTATTATAATCACTGTGGATATTCTGCGACCCTTATATGTCACTGCAATGTATTCTTGGCGTCGGCGTTCTGCTAAAGAACGTTAATGGAATCACAAGTAAACGTGGACCAGGAGAAGATAGACTTAGAAAAGTCAAAAATAAATATACGGCATTTGTATATCAAGGTAAGAGATTTTGACAGTTTTGACGGAATTACTCTCTTAGAAATTTTGGAGTTATCGGTGGTAAAATATAGGGAAACAGGACTACAGTTTATACATGAAAATAGTTGCATTTGCTTGAGTAGAAAAACATGAAAAGAAGACGTTATTTCAGAAGGGGTTGATACAGGATTTTAGCTTAATACTCATGTTATCTAATCTATAAAGAGAGCAAGAAGCATCAGAAACTAAGGACATATTTTTAATAAGAATTTAATAATCAAGGGAGAGAAACACGAAAGTCAACGTTCATCTGTTAGCCATGTCAATGGACTTCAGAGATGAGTGGAAACGAATGATTAGTGTCTGGAAAAGTACGTATAATGCGAATATCAACAAAAGGAAAACAGAAAATGTTAAACAAATTTGAATAGGAAAGGAGCGGCTCGAATTAGTAGACGAATTTTGCTATATGTGTGGTGAGATAATTGGTGAATACAGAAGTAAAGATGGTGTCAAATGAAAACTGGATATAAAAATATTATTGTTTTTGAATAAAGGAAAATGTGTTAATATGTAATATAATGAAGACTGTTAAGAAGTCAAATGCGTTTGGAGTACATTCGTAAGTAGAACGTAAAAGTGCATGGTAAGTAGTAGAAACAAGGAGTTGACTGAATCACTGGAAATGTGTTCTTATAACAAGACGCTACTGATTAGATGGGCAAATCGGGTAACTAATGTATAGGCAATGGCTCTAACTTTGGAGAAAAGAAATTTATGTCGAAATTACGTCAAAAGTTAGAACACATAATGATGCACGAAGTAACAGCTAATAGAGAAAGAGAGGACCGCCAAGGCGGGTGTGACCAAGGAAACACGATTGAATACCAACGGAAGGATAACGTTGTATGAAACGGGCGTGGAATGCCAGAAGTTTGAATGTGTTACGGTATATAGAAAATCCGAAAAGGAAATGCTAAAGCCCAATCTCCATATGGTACGTGATACTGAAGTGAAATGGAAAGAAGACAAGAATTTCTGGTCAGATGAGTACAGTGTAAGATGAACAGTTGCAGAAGATGGTATAATGAGTGTAGGATTCGTTATCAATCGGAAAGTAGGGCAAAGAATGAGTTACTGTGAACAGTTCGGTGATAGTGCTGTTCTCATCTGAATCGACAGCAAATCAACAACGACAACGATAGTTAACATATACGTGTCGACGTAAGAAGCTGAAGTATAAGAGATAGAGAAAGTGTAAGAGAATATTGAACGAGTGATTCAGTATGTGAAGAGAGCTGTAAATCTAATATCGATGAGGGACTGAAACGCGGATGTAGGGAACGATATAGACGAAAGGGTTATGGGAGATTGTGCGCTTGGTACTAGGAATGACATAGGAGAAAGACTAAATGGGTTCTGTAATACATTTCAACTAGTGATAGCGAATACTCCGTTTAAGAATGAAAGAGGAGAAAGTATACTTCGGAAGGGGCGAGAGATACGTTAAGGTATCAGCTAGATTACATCATGGTCAAGCAGAAATTCCGAAATCAAATACCAAATTGTATGACGTACCAAGGTACAGATATAGAATCAGATCATAACTTAGTAGTGATGAAGAGTGGGCTGATGTTTAAGATATTAATCAGTGCGCAAAGAAATGGGCTACGGAAGTCTTAAGGAACAAAAAGATACATTAAAAGTTTTCTGAGGCTAGAGATATTGCGATAAAGAATAGGTTAGTGGACAGGACGTTTTAGAGGAATGGACATCTCTAAGAAGTGCAATCTCTCAAGTTGAAAAGAAAATAATAGGAACAAAGAAGGTAATTACGAACAAACAATGCGTAACAGAAGAAATGCCTCAGTTCATCGATGAAAGATGGAAATACAAAAATGCTGAGGCAAATTCAGGAATGCAAGAGCACAGGTTTCTTAGGAATGAAATATATACAGAGTGTGGAGAAGCTAAGACGAAATGTCTGCATGAAAACTGTAAGTAAATCGTGACTGACTCAGCATACAGAAAAGGCAAATAAACCTTCGGCGAAATTACAAGCAAGGGTGGTAAAAGTAAGTGCAAAATGGGAATTTCACTGTTAAACGCAGAGGAGAAAGCGAATAGGTGGCAAGAGTACACTGAAGGCCTCTATGACGGGGAACAATTGAAGCAGAAGGAGAGACGGGATCCAATATTAGAATCAGAATTCTGTAGACCAGAGATCGAGTAAGCAAAGAGGATTAATAACATTCCACAAGAATTTCTAAAATCATAGGAGGAAGTGGCTACGAGATGAATATTCACATTGACGTACGATGTATGACTTTGGCGATATACCATCTGACTTTCGGAAAATCATTATCCACACAACTCCTAAGACTGTGAACCGAGACATCTTTCTCTACGATTACTTTTCCTCGACAGTACTTTTCAATACCAATATTATTTTTCGAATTTAGGACTGGTAAGTATTATCTCAGCTGCTTTTCTGAAAACTTTTATACAATTTTCTACTCAGTGTGTTTTATTTCAAGCTAAAATTTATGAAAATTAATTACTTTCTAAAATATTTTAGTATCAGTGTTATAATTGATAAGTACTAGTTCTGAATGTACAGTTTAAATTATTTTTTAGAAACATTTTAAATAACGAATTATTTGCACACTTGAAATTTGTATTATTATTTATGCAATACTGTACTTTTTACTTTGTTTATTTTTGATTTAATTTTTGAATTAATAATCGAAATCAATAATGTAATGAAAACTAGTACGAATTCATGTGTTAAGAAAACTAGGAAACATTTTGGAATATCGCTATTTCCGCGGAGTGTAGGAGTCGTAAGCTTGCCTGTGATGTGATCGGAAGTATTTATGTGTGATAAGTGAAAATAACGTAATTTCATCTTTGTTAATGTGAAAAATCAAAATACCGTATGGTATACTAAAAAGTGAGAAAATCTGTGGAAAACATATTTACGTTAAAAAAAATTCTACAACAGCAGTCTTCCAATTTACAGTTCAAACCAACAGTGAGGACTTGGTGTTAGGTTTTCAGCTTCACGAATAAGACCCCTAGACACGAAAACCTGGAGCCATCTCAACATGACAAGCTAAGTAAACTTAATCTTCACTCCTCTCAAATCTTCATAAAGGACTTTGCTAGTTAATTACTTCGAGGAAGGGGAGATCACAACTGCAAGAACCTAAATATGCGAGAATTATCGCACGATCAGCTTAAGATGTCAGGCATCCAAGATGCTGACAAGAATAATACACAGAAGAATGGAAAAGACAATTGAGGATGTGTTAGGTGAGGATCAGTTTGGCGTTAGGAAAGGCAAGGGCACCAGAAAGGTAATTCTGACGTTGCGGTTGGTAATCGAAGCATTACTACAGAAAAATCAAGACACGTTCATAGGATTTGTCAAACGGAAAAATGCGTTCGATAATATCAAACGGTGCCAGCTTTACGAATTTCTGAGAAAAATAGGGACAACTTATAGGTAAAGATGGGTATTATGCAATAAATACAAGAGACAAGAGGAACAATACAAGTGGAAGACTAAGAAGAATTGCTCGAATTAAAAAGTGCGATAGACAGGAATGTAGTCTTCCCTATTGTTCAACATATACATCGAAGAAGCAATTATCGAAATGAAAGAAATGTTGAAGAATCGAATTAAAACTAAAGGTGAAAGGACATAAGCGATACGATTTGCTGGGTCTACAGTTACTCACAGTGAAAGTGAAGAAGAATTAAAGGATTGCTGAATGGAACGAACAGTCTCATGAGTACAGAATGTGAATTGGAAGTAAATCGAACAAAGAGGAAAGTGACGAGAAGTAGCTGAAATTGTAATATTTCTGGATTTGCAGCCATCATACTCAGGTACAACAAACAGTTGATAAGGTAGCAGTGGTAAGGTGACGTAATTTGGTGTGAGGTACCGATGGCAGAGGGTTTGCTCGTTACGGGTGTCGTGAGAAAGACAGCCTTCTCCGCGATTGGCTGCTGCGTTCGGGAGTGGCGTACCAAAATTATAATTTTCTGTTATAAATATTAGACAACCTAAGCAGCTTTTTATATAAAAATATCTCTCAACAACGTGAAATCATTCCATTCTTTCTCAAATGTTAATAACCCTCAGAATAATAAACAATTGCTAAACGAAAACGCAGACGAAGCACGTCGGAGACCTTCAGATCGCACCTAACTTGGATGGCGGATGAAGTGGTTCGCATGTAAGATCATCGTTGTTTCGGCAGTGTTGGAGAACAGACATGTATGCCGAGGTCGGTGCCAGTTAAGACTTTATTAGCACACCCTTATTAGAGCATGTAGTTGCGAACAGTGTGACAGTGTTTACGGAAATACGCAGTTCATTATTTTTTTGAAGAATGGAAATTATTTGTAACTCTAAAGTGTAATGTAACTGTGCAGTTTTTCGTGTTCTACCAATAAAAAGCGATTGGCATCCCTTATAAACAAAAATGAGAGAAAATGTAATTATTCACATAATATCAGTTCTTTGCTATGACATTCTTACAGCCTCAAGATGATTCACGTCCTAAGTGCTATTTTCCGTGCATTGGACAAGAACTATAGAAGACTACAAGTTGATGAGCATTTTTTAAAACTTATGCTTTCCACTCAGGGGGTCGAAGCAAATAGGCACCTCACAAGTACTACAATCTTAGTACAAATGATATCAGTGACACGTCACCTGTGGTAACACAGAGGAGGTATGAAGGAGGATAGTTTTCGTGGGAAGGGGTTCAACATACTCACGTACACATATCTCGCTCTCTCTGTCCCTTTCTTTTTCAATTTGCCGTAAAACGAGAACTGCTGGAAACTTAAATCCATGAATGGTGACCACGATGTCCATGAAGTTAAGCAGTTCCCCTACCCAGGCAGCAAATTAAACGATGACAGACGGAGCAAGGAGTGCATTATAGTCTGACCAGCAGTGACGAAAGTAGCATTCTGAGCCAAGGAAAGTCTGCTAGTACGAGACATCGGTCTTAATTTGAGGAAGAATTTTTATGAGAAGGTACAATATTATTTGGTGGTGAAATATGCACTGTCGGAAAACTGGAAAGGAAGATAATCGAAGCAATGGAGATATCATGCCATAAATTAATGTTGAATATCAAGTGGACAGATAAGGTAAGGAAACTGTGAGGAATGATGAGATTATCCACAGAATCGGCGAGGAAAGGAATATATGGTAAACACAGACAAGAATAGAATGATAGGATATGTGAAAAACGTCACGGAATAATTTCCAATGCGCTAGAGGGAACCGTAGAGAGAGAAACTTTACAGAAAAACAAATACTGAAAAAGAAAACAAATATTTAATGCATCCTGCAAATAATTGAGGACATATATTACAAGTGCTGCTCTAAGATGGAGACGTTAACACAGCAGACATTGTCATGGTGGACCGTATGAAACCAGTCAACTGAAAAAAAAAACACCAGCAATTCTGTGTGGCACGGATGTAATAGGTCCTTGGAAGATTTCCAGATGCGTGTGGATGAAGATGTCTACGCACGGGACATTAACTTCCAGAAAAATACCTAGCCGGTGTTTCTCAGGCTCGGAGTTCAGATGCGACAAACTTTGTTGCCTTAACGTTAACGTACGTAAGTTAACTATCATGATTAGCAAACAACTTTAGCACGATTAGGGCCTTGTGATACAGTTATCCTGCTAGGAGGTGACAACATGGCAAGGAATCAAGCATGAAGGCACGCAAATGGTCCTCAGTAATGATCACAAAGCCAATAGGCCTCCTGGTGTCTTCGACTACTACCTTATGTCTCTTGGGAACATAGTACAAAATTACCCCCATCGTCTTGCATCCAAAGTGAGGTGCGTCCGCCTAGATAATAACATACACGGACACCAGATTCGACTTCGACTACCGTGTTTTACCCGATCAGCTGAGACATTTCCTTTGGTCTACAGTCTCGAGTATTTCGCACCCTCTGCAATCGCAGATGACAATGTCGTTTGAATGTACAGACAGACGGAGCCCCTTGTCCAGCAATAATCGCCGTACGGTGTCCACCTAAGAAACTGTGCGTGCTCCCACACTGCACTGTGCCGTCAGATCTGCCACAGATCGCAGCCTGTCCTGCCACACGGAGGGCAAGCCTGTGGCCTCCACGTCCTGTGATGAGACTCGACTTTTCAACATAAAGTCCCTTGCTTTTGTTTTCACCGTCCTTTACCCACTCTCATCAGGAGCTCACGAGAGTAGCACGCGAATAGCCGACGAAGTCCACCTTTTTGAAGACGCAGGGCGATAGAAATATTCCTTTTGTCAAAGTTCCTTACGTCACTGGATATGCCTATTTACGGCCCATATCGTTCCCAGAATGCTTCCCCATCCGTCTCTGATACACTTATTTACTTTGCTAACGCGTGACTTCACTGGAAAGTCACTAGGCGGCATTCATTCTCGAGGTGTGTAGTGATCCTATTCTGTTGTTTCATCACTGCAAATCGAAGCAAAAAGAAGTTGATTCATTTGAAAATGATCAAACTTTTATGAAGCATTGGATTTTGCATTATTCTGTGCCAATCTTGCAGCAAATTCTACATCCACCGTGCCAGAAGATGATTCTTCATGGATTCGTCTGTGATAAACCTTATAATGTAACTATGTCACCCGCCTTACAACATCGTAGTTACACTGGTTAGTCTCGACAATAATCTGCGAAACACAAACATAAATGGTGAAAAGCACTCTAATTCCTCAGCTCTGATCATAGTTTCAGGATGGTATCCATGGGCTATAAAGCACTAGCCGTAATTGGTCCAACTTTAAATATTCCGCATTAGAAGTCCAGCCGCGCCATACCCAGCTCGCTGATATATCTGGCTTGAAAAGTGTATCGCTCTCTACTACGGGGTGGATCAATAGTCCGATCCATACTTCGGGTAGAGAATGAGGACGAAAAACGTATCAGAGAATGTAGATGACTGTTGAATGACGTTCTTATGAAATTTTCAAAAATATTGGAAAAGAAAGTCATTTAAATTCTATGTCACTTACATAACGCTAAAAAAAATTTACATCCTCTATAATATTTTCTACAGTTCTATAGTTCTCATTGTTATGCTGCTTCTCTTTCTTTGCAGAACTTCCGTGATTACATATTTCGATACATCCTCCAATTACAGTAAATAAATTAATAAATAATAATGAACAACAGTGTACGGAAATTTTTGTCATTGACACCAGGTTCTGAAAAGTTCGGTAAGCGCTCCTGGTATAAAGCAGTTGAGCTTTCAACAACTGTTACTCCTGCACTGACATCCAGAGATTGATAATGTATATGAAAGAGCCTTGTATAAAAGAATGGTCAGCTGAAGGTCGTCAGACTTGCTTCATTTCAGAAGTAATATCTGCATTTATGGATTATACTGATAGGCTAAGTATTTACAGTCGTTCTGTAAGATCTGAGGTTTTGTAGTTTGATAACATATATTTCGAAAAAGAAAGTCTGTCGGCTTGGAAACTTGTTGGAAGGAATGATTTTATCATTTTGACAAATTTTTGGGCCACAACGTAAGCTGATTATAACCTGATCCGCGGAAAAAAGTATACTTATTGTCAAGTAATGGTGCGGTTTGTGTACTTCGAATGATAAAATGAAATGTGGGGCCATCAAAAACTTTTTTAATTTGCACAGTGTATCGATAATGGAAATTCCTCCTAACTTAATAACAGTTCGTAATAAATGTACATACTCATCCTCCACATTTCAAACAGAGCACCCCCTCTCGAATATGATTACTTAAAAGAAGGGCGAGAATTGCAACCATATGTCAATTAATGGAGAAAGTATGTGATTTATAATTCGATGAGCTGCCACAAGCAAATTACGACGGACTAGAATGGCGCCAAATTTTTCACGGATGATTTTTTGGATAAAAGGTAGGGGAGACTGTTGTGTCTTGGAACACTTTCCAGAATTCTACCTCTAGCGTAATTTGTAATAGGAGTTTAATCATTTCCATATTACTCTTTCAAGTTATAGCATTCCCTTCATGTATGCAGTAATCTTTAAATATAATCATAAAAGTTATTCCGGACAACAAGGATTTTTCTAAGTGTGAAAGACTATTCCAGGGAACAACAAGATCATGTATTTAGGAAAAACTATTCTGTTCACATTGACAAATCTTGCAACAGATAAAATCTTGTCAATATTTTATTTAGTATTCCATGAGTTACATTATAAACGTACTACACTGCAATAATAAGCAAGTAAAATCAAAAACCAGTTACAAGTTAAGACTTTTAGGACTAGAGGGTATTCGGAACAACAAAAATTTCCAGTTTCCAAACTGGGAAAATAACGAAGTCGTCAAAAAAGTCTCTGCTCATCTGTAAATAGCACGTATTCTACGATAGAAGTTCTTCTTCCGTTTCAAGGATATGGGGAGATCAAAAAGTTTGCGTTTTAGGACCGTTCTGTGGCGTATATGCAACCCGGCGTGACTCGACTGTCAGAACATAAGCACTGACATGTTGGCAAGGGATTAGCGTCGCATTGCTCTTTATAGATGATGTTGCAGGACCTACAATGTGTAGCCACACGTTATGGATATAGTTTTCAAAATACAATGAATATTACTGTTGATAAACCCTGTAACTGAAGAAGTATTTTCCCAGTAGCTTTACCATATTGTACAGCACTTAAATATGATGAACCTATATTTACATAATCTGCACATAACGAATCCTCACGTTTCCCAACAACAAAAACCTTAAAAAATTTCCAGGAACTGCTCACGGTGGTTTCTAGACGGCATGCATTCATGTGATTCTAAAACGTCGCATTTTGATAGACCGCCCAGAAAATATCATGTGTTTCTAGTTACACTATCCTCCAGTTACAACGTTCTCCCGTAAAAAGGGCGAATTTGGATATAATCTCAAGCTTTCCATATCTGCCTCCATCATCGTCATCGATGATGGAAGTAGTCATGGAAAGCTTGGAATTTTATTTGAAACTGACTCAGACGAAAAGCTAACGCCCATTTTTTGTTTCCGAAAAATAACGCTTTTGTTACTTGCTACACAGCAAATAGCAGGACAATAATAAAACGAATGAAATGCTTCAAAACGAAGTCGAATAGTTCTGTGTACCATTTTTCTGTAATGGATTAAATATAGAATCACGAAAAAACTCTAGGCAAAAGCACGAAGCTAACATAGTCGGAGTATGGTGGCCCACCTCGGAAAGAGACAGAACGCAGTCACTGCTTTTTAATAAACAAAAGCGATTTTCATTTCGTTTACTTGAAAAGGGTAAATTCATAAATAGCGAGTGGTATGCAAGCCTTATGGGCCATGTGTATGTAAACAAAACATGACAAAGCGGCTGGGTCGGCTAGAAAAAATAAATGTAGTGCCTGGCAATAGGGAAAATAATGGACCATCCAGACAATGCCATATTTGCCTGCGTAAGACTTATGTGAGTAAGGAGCGCCAGCGGTTGCACGCTGACGAATGTATGGCCTCCAATGCCATCCAGCTTGTCTGTATCTAGCCCACCATGAGCTTCAGTTTTCGTTTAGTGGAGATTTGTACCATCCTCACGATCCGGGATCCCTATACCACATAGTTCCACCACTGCGTCCCACAGTTGGTAGCTGAAGCACGACCAGAATGTACGGAACAATGGACTGAGTGCACGCACCAGTCTCCTGCTAAAAAATCCGCTATTACCGAAATCCAGATCCTTCCGACGACGACTCAGCTCTGTGAGCTGCTCGAAAATTGGCACGACGCAGGGAGCCCGTGTGGCTTACCAGGTACCATGGACGCGGCGAGCATTACTCCACGAAGCCATTCTGTATAGCTCATAATTTAAAATTGCTAAGACATTCTGTTGAAAGTAATTCTATATTTAGTACATCTGCATTATGCCATCATATTCAGTTGTCCGGTAAACCAGTGGAGAGCCGGCCGCGGTGGTCTCGCGGTTCTAGGCGCTCAGTCCGGAACCGCGCGGCTGCTACGGTCGCAGGCTCGAATCCTGCCTCGGGCATGGATGTGTGTGACGTCCTTAGGTTAGTTAGCTTTAATTAGTTCTAAGTTCTAGGTGACTGATGACCACAGATGTTAAGTCGCATAGTGCTCAGAGCCATTTGAACCATTTTTGAAACCAGTGGAGAGAACACATAACTTAAACCTACCATTTAATTAAGAAATCAATCCTATACGGTCTACATGCTAAAGAAAATGGTCACAACACAACGTGACACATTCACATAAAAGTTAATCTTGTAGGCTGTTGTCAGGCTGAGGACATCAAATCACACGTCATACTGATGATTTCAATAACATAGTTACTCACTATTCATCCATATCTACGCTCTACAAATTTCTGCGAAAGACGTGAACGTCAATGTGAGTGAACGTTCGATCGGACATCGGACCATCAGGGATCCTTACCGATTCATCCCATATGGTGTGCGGGAAAAATTTAAAACATTGTTTAAGTGCCGGGGGTCACTGTAATTCGCCTAATCTTGTCTCTGCGGCCCATATACGAATGACACGTCGAGTCTCTAGTATATTACTAGAAAACTCACAAAATGACGGTTCTTGCAACTTCATTAGTATTAACTCGCCAGATATGTCGCGCTTATCTTCCGGTGTCTGACTGTTCAAGATTATCAGCACCTCAATTACGATCTCTCTCGGATCATACAGTCTTCAGATCATTCACGTTGCCCTTCTTTGTATACTTTCCGTACCCCCTCTAGACGTAGCTGCTATGGATCGCACAGACGTAAGTAATAATCTAAACCGGTTGCACGTGTGTTCGTAAGCAGTTTTGTTTCTATAGTGACTTCATCTTTCAAGTATCCTACCGATGAGTTGCAGCCCACCACGTGATTAAACTGTGACTGAATGTACTTGATTATTATATTTCATACCTATTACCCCACTGCAGTGAGCGCACACAGACGAATAGTTAAACTCTTACAGATAGCGCACCGATTGAGTCATGCGTTCAACCGTACGCGCAGTGACTCTACGTCAGCACATGTAAACAGAGAGCAGTGAGACATGTATATTTCTAGTTGACAATGTAAGTAAACATAAGAAAATGGATGTCACAGGGAGGCAGAAAGGGGGCAATCGTATTTGCCCATGACTATGGTTATACACCGTGTGAAGATGCTGGATTTCTTGGTGTTTCAGGGAAGATTGTTCAACGTGTCCACATGGGGTGTGCACCACATGTGGCCATGAAGGATGACGTCAGAATTATGCTCGGAAAAACATCCTACCTGAGCGGGATCCGATTGTGAACCGTAATCGATACCAAAGCTGACAGGAACGGCAACAACAATGAATGAAGGTCCATCCCAAGCTGTTAGCGAAAGAACATCGGGACGGGAACTGCCTGCGGTTAACATCCGGCGTCGGTCACCTCGCAAGGGACCATTGCTCACATAGGCACATTAAGCTGCGCGTCTATAGTGGGCTAGAAATCAGCGGATTGCACAGAAGCTGACTCACAGTACGCAATGTATTTTGACGCATCACGTTTTTGCCTACATTGACATCATCAAGTACACGGAAGGCCAAATGAAGCGTTTCATACTGAGTTTCAAGCACGAGGTAGGTCTTGGGAACGCTTTTCTAATCACGAATTGGGTCCGCTGGTTGAGATGACCAGTGATAACAGCAGGTTTATTTCAACATTCTGAATGAGCAGGTTTTGCCTTTTAGTTAACATCTGCATGAAGAGTTTGCTATTGATATCCAAACTTTTCAAGACGATAACAGCAAAGTTCATCGTGCTGTAAGAATATGCGACTGGTTTACTGGACACTCCCACACCCTGTCGATCTCGACTGCCTGCAGATTCGCTTGACTTGAACCACATAGATAATATGCCTGATATGTTAGAACAGCGGGTAAAACGCCGACATCAGCGTCACCGCAGTATGGTTGCTTAAACTGAATACGATGTCCCTGCATAACCTTGTTCATCCACTTTCTAACCGAATCCAGGCAGTTATCAAATCCAAAGGCAGAAATGCATTGTATTAAGTGATGTAATTATTTCTCCAAGGGTGATTAATTATTTGTTCAGTGATATTATTATATTCGGATGTTAGTACAACTTGTCGGATTCCAGTTGTTAATCTTTTCCGGTGCCACTTTCTAATCTTATTAAGGTCTAACTGCATATCTCTGCAGCTTCCTTCAGAGAGTTATTCATTACAGTTTACAGCATCGTCTACAATATTTACTGAGCAGGATACGGATAATGACGTAGGGTAGTAATAGTAACCACAGTTTATGGTCAAACAAAACATACATGTCTTTAAAGGATACATCAGTTTATACTTGAAACAACGCATTAGGAAAAATATTCTAAATCGTCATATCCTACCAGTTGAAGAATAAAAAAATTCTTTAAGGTTCAGAAAATGTTTCCTCGCCTAAACACTAATACTCTCACAAACGTCTAAAATGCTTTTTTTCCAGTATGCTGTTCTTATAGCACGGAACTGAATGCCTTCTATGATGTTCAGAGTGACACCATTGAACACACATAACCAAAATTATTTTCAACCGTATAACCAAAATTATTTTCAACCCCGACTTGATGTAACAGTTCGAAATCAGAGTTGAGCATCCATGTCAAAATTCGCTGGCATAGCTCGCTCATCATAATAATTAAGTCTCTACTGGGTGCATTTCTCCAGCAAATTTTACACTAGCACAATACCTCGCCAAGATTAAGTGTTCACGTGCTGAGGAATTCAACTACTTCCCTTTACCCAACTCGCATGTCCACTAACTCCTTGTAATTTTACCATGAAAGATCACTTTTTTTTTCTCCACACTATAAAGGGTATCCTCCGGTCTACAAAATTAAGTCAGTAGGAATTTTTTCTAAATGAAATAATTTTGTTACACAACTTAGACGAAATTTTTCATCAATCTCGACGCACTGCGTTATCGGTCTGAAGAACTTTAAACTTGACACAGTTTCCTAAACTGTACTGTTTTACACAATGAAATTAATAATTTTTTTCCAATATAGCAGACCGTGTGTTTTATTAATAATCACGCGCATTAATATTAATAAAACAATTGAAGCGGAGACTGTTTTCTATTTTTGGAACATTCTGCTCCTGTTTCTGCATTGGGCCAAAATAGAGTGGAGTAATATGTTAATAGTTTTGACCTTCGATGAAAAATAGTACTAGATAATCTACAGCGATATAGAATAAAACAGAGGCAGACACGTGTAACCCAAACACCACTACTCAGATCAGGAAACGCTCCTGACCACACAATCGTCAGTGTGGCTGACTTCCATTCACTGGGTCAGGCTTTTACTCCTGATACTGCAAGAGATTTTTTCCGTGGTGGGAGGGCACGAACGGGGTGCATTCAGCGTCGTCATAGCAGCTGGCCAGATACGTGACTGAGAAGCAGCGACTCCATCACACGAAAACTGACAACGGGTGTGTGAGCGGTGTGCTGACCACACGCCCTCCCATACCGCACCCCATGACATCGCGGCAGAGGATGACATGGCGGTCGGTTGGCTCCGATGGACCCTCGAGGGTTTGAGGGCGCACTTCACAGATACCAAAATTGGTGTTCTAGCTGTTGCATGAAGACGATCTCAGTTTCATGATAATATCTGTAAAGCACTAAGAAGCCCCAAACTTTAGCTCGTAAGGGCGTGAAACTTGGGTCCTGGGATATTCAGACATCCTACACGCCACCCAGTAATCTGAATGATACGTCATCTAAGTACACAATTACGATAACCGTAAGATATTGTAACAATAGTCCCTTCACCTGCACTCCGTACTAAATTACTAGTGGCCGAACATTCTCGTATCCACAAAGTTACTGACATAGGGACGGTTATTTAACATAAAACTCCCTATTAATTTCATTTTCATTGTGGTTATTTAGAAAAAAATCGTAGGATATAATTGTTGTTGCTGTGGTCAGCAGTCACAAGAATCGTTTGAAGTAGCTTTCCACCCTAGTCAACTCTTTGCAAGCCTCTTAATCTTCGCAAAACAACTACACCCTACAATCATTTTAGTCCCTGTATAGAAATCTTGGTCTCTCTCTACAATTTTACCCTTCACACTTCTTTTCACCACCAAATCCACGATATCTTAATGCATAAGGACTGCCCCATCAACAGATTTGTTCTCAGCCTGTTCCGTAATTTTATTTTTCTTTCGATTCAATTCAGTATCTCATCATTATTTATTCTAACTACTAATCTAATTTTGCGACATTCTGCTGTTGTACGACATTTAATCAGCTTATAATCTGCGTGGCTGAACTTCAAACAAGTACCTATACAAAAGACCATCTAATACTTAACTTTATATTGGACGTTACAAATAATTCTTTTTCAACAACGTCTGTTGCTATGGCGGGTCTCCATCTTCACCTATTTTGCAGCCCAAATAGTAAAAATCGTCTACTACTCTAATTGGCTTATTTCCTTATCTAATGCTCTAGTGGCTTTATATACTTCAATTTCATTTCATTACCGATTTCCTAGTTTTGTTAATATTAGTCTTAAAACTTTCCATTCAACGGTTCTTGCAATTCCATTGTCGTCTCTGACAGAATTACAGTGTAAGCAGCACACCGATCACTTTCCCTGGACTTTAATTCGTTTTCCCAACTTCTCCTTAGACAGAAACTCGAAACGGACTGAACGTTTTACGCGGAACGGATCAGTGTCTGTATGAGGAACTGTGATCAGCAGTGCCGCCAGTGCGTTCCGATACGTCTCTACGTAGAATTTTGGAGGACTACTTTTTCGTCGAACTTGGCGGCCTCCGTCAGAGGGCTTCCTTTTACCCGACAGGAGAGAGCACCATGGCTCCGTAACGGATAGCGTCAAAATTCCGGAGCACTCCCGCGGTAAAAGCACGGCGCGGTCTTCTGCAGGACCGCCAGACCGGCCCGGGAGGCCATGAAAGGTTACACCAAGTTTCCCGCCAATATTAGTTCGGAGGGCGCTGCGCCGCCTGCGACCGAATACATTTCACCCGGCCCAGCGGACAGCCCCTCGCTGGAACAGTCCGAACTCCTGAGCCGGCACCGCCGCCCTCTTAACCCCCCTCCCGCTGCCACGATACGGCATCCATCTCCGAATCCTCCGCGTGTCTTTTCCCTCTGCCCTCTGAAAGGAAAGTTTCGCTATGGAAAAAGACCCGACACGTGTTTCATTCAGCTGCATTCGTGCGTTTAAATGCGAGGCCATAAAAGATGCGTAAGCGGTAACGATTTCTCTATAGAAAGACTGCCAGTGTTCATTCAAACGAGAGAAAAAGTATCTACAATTTTCTTCTGAAACATCTGTTCCGGAGATTATTTGGAATGCAGGTAGATTCTTTCAATGTTGCATTAATATCTCCACGAGGCTTCTCTCCCGCGTTAAACTCTTTGTTCTTTCTTTAATCAATTAATTTAATTATTTATCCTGGAAATATGAAGACCATAAGACACTCTTTTACATCTGACTGTGAGTTATACCTACAAGGGTGAGGCAGTTAATATGTAGCAATCTGTGGTAGAGGCAGCAGTGGTCGTGTAGTAGCATGAGATTATTCTTACATTTCAGTAGATTCACCCTATAAATTTGAGCACTTATCCTATCGTTAGACTTGCCCTTAAAAGCCTACAGCATAAAATTCTTGTGTTAGAGTTTTGTATCTAACGAGTGACCTCTTAGTCTATAAGAAGTATATTTAGCTCCTTACATTGCTGCAACCCACAAGACAGATGTGTCACCGGTGTAGCGACGTACCCCTAATCGAGCAAGCAGTGCGGCTTCAGTGGATAACAAGAGTGACCAGCACGGTACTTGTTTGTCATTTTTCTTGTTCTTTATTGAATCCCTGTAACCAACTGAATGTAACTTTTCATGGAATACCGTTGTAACCATAAACGAGACGAAGTCCACTACGATCGTCCTCGGCGGCAGTCCCTTGGCTCACAAAAATGACGATGTTCTAGTTAGGCAGTCACAGCACTCCTGGCATCTTGGTCTAGACCATTAAGCGTTGACCGCGGAGTGCTATGTAGCGGCTACCTTCCAAGAGACGTGTTCAGGCGCGAAATTCGAAACGCTATGCGGTATTCTGGCATTTGCGAGCTGTTTATTGACTCACTCTCGTATTTTACCTTTGTTGACAACGTTTTTGAATTTAAAGTAGCAATCCAACAGAAATATAAGTGACAGAAACAGTAGAATACGAGGGTAATTCACGAAAATATTAATTATATGTTATTGTGTAAATGAGGTAATACAGATAAATGACTTGTGCATTGTTTATCTACACAATGCGCACAATGCGTCTTGCACCCATCCCACCACTTCGGAAGTGCATAGGTACTCCTTCGGTGGTAATCCCACCACTCGGGCATCGCAGTTTTAATTTGTTCATCGCTTCTGATATGCTTTTCTCCAAGCTCTTCTGGGGGAACCTGAACACACGAAATTCGCTCGGCATGAGGCTTGGTGAATAAGACATTCGATATTCATATCCTAGACTGTTGATCGAAAATATCTCAAGTATATTGCATGTTCCTTTCTATTCCCTTAGATCTACAGCTGTAAAACCTAAATGCTGCCTTAAAATGTTTTAGGTTTTTACGGCGAAAAGGGTGTCAGTTTTGGAATCAATTAAGTTTGTGTGTTCAAATTCCTTCTTAGAGATATTAATCGTGCCCGATACTGAGAATGTTCTGAAACTAGTCAACACCGAAGATGGAACAGAACAGCCAGCCGTTATACAGTGTTAAGCCAAAAGCCACTGGCCACCGCGACGTTGGATGCCACCTGATGTCGCTGCGGGCACGTGATGCGAAGAGAAATGTATGTAAGTGGAGCAGATATGGTCGGGGAATGACCCTAGCTGTGATATGGGCTGCAAATGGGGAAATCCCCTGAGACAAGCGACTTCGACAAAGGGCAGGTTATAATTACACACAGCCTATCCAAAACTGTGAAAGTATCAGTGACTAGATTGTTCTACATTAATTATTCACCAAACCTGCGTCTGACTGCGTCTGTGAACTTGTTTCTTGTACTCCTCCATTTTGCCAGAAATGCAACATGTATTTGACTCAGCAATCAAGTTTAAGAGAATAATGCCGTTTGTGCAATGGCATTAAGATGGTACTGGAAAATTAAATTTAGGCCCTGATGTTTACTTGGTTCCTTCATTGGTGGGTAACTTTAGTTTACTACTCATTTCCATATTCAATACAAGCAAAGCATGTGGATTATGATTCAGGCTCTTAGATTTAAACACAATGTTGATCTCAATATATCTAGTGTTAAAATTTTAAGTCATACATAAAACCTACTATTTCAAACATTTTCGTAACACGAATCACTCTTACAAAAACTTTTACAAAACGCTTACTGCGTTACACCTTGGACATACAAATCCTAACTCTGAACATTATGTGAATGAAACAAATTTGAAATAATTATTTATCTTCTTTCATTAACATGCTAAACTTTGGTCAGGTGCAGCGACTTACCTTAACGCTGTCACGACACGTCTGCTTCCTCCAGGCACCTACCTGCGACTGTGGTTTTTTCTTTTTTTCTTTTTTACTGCTCGCGCCCGCCTCTTTTAACCATCAAAGATCCTCCTACTCACAGATATTTTACTCGTTCCACCTTGCGGTTGGCAACTACCGACTATTTTCTGGAGATACCCTCAAAGACTTTAGCACATACCTTTCAACACGTGTCCTCGTGCTGACTCAACGAAATTGTCAATTAAAATTTCAGTGGGCATTGGAGCATAGGAATTACACTGTCGATCACTGGAAACGTGTCGGCTTCTTCGAAGGAATCAAATCTCTTCTGCGCTAGATCGATTGTCTTCTCCATAGTCGTGGTCATCAAGGCTGCACGAAACGTGCACCTTCTCACAGACGCAGGCTGTTGGGACCAGTATTATTATGCTACGGGATAAATTATCCTGCGCTCGCATGCGACCATTGGTAGCAATCGAAGATACGTTGGCCGGCGGAGTGGCCAGGCTGTTCTAGGCGCTACAGTCTGGAATCGCGTGACCGCCACGGTCGCAGGTTCGAATCCTGCCTCGGGCATGGATGTGTGTGATGTCCTTAGGTTAGTTATGTTTAAGTAGTTCTAAGTTCTAGGGGACTTACGACCTCAGCATTTGAGTCGCATAGTGCTCAGAGCAATTTGAAGGGCCGGCCGCGGTGGTCTAGCGGTTCTAGACGCTCAGTCCGGAACCGCGCGACTGCTACGTTCACAGGTTCGAATCCTGCCTCGGGCATGAATGTGTGTGATGTCCATAGATTAGTTAGGTTTAAGTAGTTCTAAATTCTAGGGGACTGATGACCACAGATGTTAAGTCCCATAGTGCTCAGAGCCATTTGAACCAAGCCATTTGAAGCGTTTGAAGATACGTTGACTGCTGCAAACCACTTGCATTTCTTCACGCTTGAAATCTTGCCCGACGGCGACGTCATCTTTCAGCAGTATAACTGTCGGTGTCTTGGACGAGACACGTGCTACAGTGGATTGAGGATCGTTATAGTGAAATCACGTAGACTTCTCGGCTACCAGATTCTCCTGATGTAAATCCTATGGAGCCCATCTATGTCGCTATAAGGCGCTGTCACCGAATACGCAAATCAGGATTCCGTTATTAACGCGAATTACATGACCATTGCGCAGACATCTAACACCACGTACCTCTTTAAGCCTACCTACACACTGTCGGATCCCTGATACGCACAATCATTGATGTGTTTCGTTCCAAACACGGACAAAGGAGCTATTAAGCAGGTTGTTATAATACTTTGGCTCATTACTATATAATGGATGTGGTGCAGGGATATACACTCCTGGAAATTGAAATAAGAACACCGTGAATTCATTGTCCCAGGAAGGGGAAACTTTATTGACACATTGCTGCGGTCAGATACATCACGTGATCACATTGACAGAACCACAGGCAAATAGACACAGGCAACAGAGCATGCACAATGTCGGCACTAGTACAGTGTATATCCACCTTTCGCAGCAATGGAGGCTGCTATTCTCCCATGGAGACGATCGTAGAGATGTTGGATGTAGTCCTGTGGAACGGCTTGCCATGCCATTTCAACCTGGCGCCTCAGTTGGACCAGCGTTCGTGCTGGACGTACAGACCCAAACATGCTCAATGGGGGACAGATCCGGAGATCTTGCTGGCCAGGGTAGTTGACTTACACCTTCTAGAGCACGTTGGGTGGCACGGGATACATGCGGACGTGCATTGTCCTGTTGGAACAGCAAGTTCCATTGCCGGTCTAGGAATGGTAGAACGATGGGTTCGATGACGGTTCGGATGTACCGAGCACTATTCAGTGTCCCCTCGACGATCACCAGAGGTGTACGACCAGTGTAGGAGATCGTTCCCCACACCATGATGCCGGGTGTTGGCCCTGTGTGCCTCGGTCGTATGCAGTCCTGATTGTGGCGTTCACCTGCACGGCGCCAAACACGCATACGACCATCATTGGCACCAAGGCAGAAGCGACTCTCATCGCTGAAGACGACACGTCTCCATTCGTCCCTCCATTCACGCCTGTCGCGACACCACTGGAGTCGGGCTGCACGATGTTGGGGCGTGAGCGGAAGACGGCCTAACGGTGTGCGGGACCGTGGCAAGGCTTCATGGAGACGGTTGCGAATGGTCCTCGCCGATACCCCAGGAGCAACAGTGTCCCTAATTTGCTGGGAAGTGGCGGTGCGGTCTCCTAGGGCACTGCGTAGGATCCTACGGTCTTGGCGTGCATCCTTGCGTCGCTGCGGTCCGGTCACAGGTCGACGGGCACGTGCACCTTCCGCCGACCACTGGCGACAACATCGATGTACTGTGGAGACCTCACGCCCCACGTGTTGAGCAATTCGGCGGTACGTCCACCCGGCCTCTCGCATGCCCACTATACGCCCTCGCTCAAAGTCCGTCAACTGCACATACGGTTCACGTCCACGCTGTCGCGGCATGCTACCAGTGTTGAAGACTGCGATGGAGCTCCGTATGCCACGGCAAACTGGCTGACACTGACGGCGGCGGTGCACAAATGCTGCGCAGCTAGCGCCGTTCGACGGCCAACACCGCGGTTCCTGGTGTGTCAGCTGTGCCGTGCGTGTGATCATTGCTTGTACAGCCCTCTCGCAGTGTCCGGAGCAAGTATGGTGGGTCTGACACACCGGTGTCAATGTTTTCTTTTTTCCATTTCCAGGAGTGTATTCGCTGTAAACAGAGAGGGAAGATTATCCTTCTGCTGTGGGTGCATTCCCACTCTAGCATCCGTTATGAAGAGGAAGCTGTTGTCATAGCGAGGAAAGTTGCATTTGACGAAACCGTTCTCTATTTGAAATTACCGTTTAAACACTACTTACGGGAAGTCAAGAGTCACACAAACCCTCAAATGCCAACAGATGCGAATCTGTCACAGCAATCAAAAAGTATACATTATGTGAATTACAACCTCAGATTCCTATAAGGCTGTGATTTACGATGACGCATCTGAACCGATTTACGATTTCAACCACCACTCGGTTCCGCTTTAACCAAGCCACGTTTCCTTTACATCGATACAGAATCAAGATTTGCTGATACAAAACCACATATTGTTTTAGTGCAACAAATTTAACATTGAACGACTGGAATTTTTGAAGAGTTTGACGTATTTAGGTTACATCGTCCTTGAATCAGCGTCTTCTATTTTAGTTTCTAAATACAGTCGCCTGTACGAAATGATTTTCAGCTTTCTTCAGAACATAGAGGAATAAGTTTGTCACATTCCTATTTTCATTTATGTGTGTCACTTAGTAGTAAATTAAAGTACTGTGAACTGATAACATAAATATATGTGTAGTTTACTTACCACTCTATTTCTCAAACACTGGTTACGGAAAATGTGTCGAGTGCTTGAGCTTTCAGTCCTGCAAATGTACATTTCTAGTTTCTCTATATGCTTACCTATTCTATGTAAACATGTGTTCTCGGTGGCTAAACAGAGAACAAACTGGAGGCCCAATGAAACAAGCAAACAAAAAATGTTATTTTGTTATACTGTGCAATGGGCAACATGGCTGAACCATTGTGCGATCGATAGGTACCATCATCGTCTTTAGTAGAGCATCTTTGCCTTAGGAGGGCGTGGGTTTCGCGGACATTGGAGGGGTGAAGGCAGTTACGGTGACACCGGGTAGGTGAAATACTTCGCTAGGGGCGAGACAGCCGAGTTGGAACCTAGCGGTGAGCCGAGTGTTGCGCCAGCAGCTGATGGCTAGTTTAAGTTCGGTAGTTGACTATCACCAGCTCTGAGCGTAGGAGCGATACCGGGAAGAGACACTCAGGCGGGTTCCCGGAGTGAGAACTATTAATACCTCGTTTGCGGCCGGCTGCCAAGCTTTGTTCGTGTGGGGCTCGCCTTGTGCGCTCCTGTGACCGAGCGCACCAGGAGGCGGAAGGCCGACCACAGCTGTGTTGAAACGGTGTGTCGGCACCACACTGTCCTTCCTGGATCGTTGTGAAGGTATGACTGATGAACACCCAATGTGATTTATCAGATGCGAGTGAGCCGAGCATCGGCAGTAACCACAGTTATAATTGCCATGTGCTGTACCAGCACTGTCACTCTTTAGTTCGGTTGTTTTCTGGTTGTTTGTTCGAGTTTCACGTCCCATTCCTTATTCAGCTTCTGGTTGCTGATACTGCTTCTGTCTTCAGGCACGAAAGTTGTTGCCCTCCTACAAAACAAATGAAATTGTTTTTTTTAATTAATGTTCTAGTCCCAGTGTTATTGGCCAAACTGGGTCTTAACTCCTTAGTTGGCTGCTGTAAGAATTCGGATTTGTGGCGGCGCGCATTTAAATATTAAGTGGGTTCATTTCATGGGCTATTAATGGAGCCCAAAATTTCGCTTATTGTCTTACTTGGTGTCAATACTGCCAAGTTACTGTGTTCATTTTTCTTTGTGAGGGAGGAGTCCCTTTTTCTTAATTATTAAATCTCTCTCAGTGGTGACTTTATTTTACGTTTATTATTACTATCCTGTACGTTGATGTAATGTTATCCTGAAAGTAATGTTCAGTCTGTTGTTAGTCAGAGGTTCGTTAGCGAGCCGAAGGCGTTTGCTTCACTCGGTGTGGCGTTACTTTTTTACCCCACCCCCAAGTGTCGCGAGTTTGATACAACCTGTGGTTGGCAATCGAACTTCCAGTTCGGTATCTGCGTTTACCAACTGTTTCTAGATTTTGGCCGCCTGATTGATTTGACTCCGTTAACTCATAGATTTCTTGTAATTGTTTTTGGTTTTCTTGTTGCTGTAGTTCGGACTTGCTCAGTAGACGCCTGGCCCAATTTCTACATCAAATTCGATATTTCTCTGTAATTAGGAAGCAAATTGGGTTTCTTTTGGTCGAACTTGGAGGAAAGCTGCACGGTTGATAGAGTAGCCGCAGCGTCTGAAAGCGAAGCGAAGTTGGCGTTCGAGCAAACGGGCAGCAGGATGCCAGTGTACATACCCTACTTAATCTTTACGAGCCCATTATGCCTAGCCAAGACTGGGCTGAATAACACGTCGATGTATTTATTTCTGTCGCATCCATGACATGCCCACTGCACCTACTGAGTTGGAACTCATCTAAATTGTTGAATTGTTAACCGGCTATTTGCCAACTGAATAATTACTAAATTTACTTACTTAAATGTAGCCTGGCCAGTTGAGTAGTTCTTGATCGTACTCCTCGTATACACTGCTGGTTTTGAAATACCCTAACAGTATGAGATTTAACATCTGTTTATTTCATGGTTATTTGTACCATTAAAGACAACGTATGTAACATCAGCTTTGTCTGATTATTTCTCTCACATGCCTTGGCCACCTTCGCTATATAGCGATGCAGAAATTTTCTTATGTGGTGCCTATTTGCGGAGTACACACCTATTTTGGATTTGAAATCTTAAAGTTTTCTAGATTAAAATTTTATAGCTTTATTACTGTACTGCTAAAGATTTTATTATTGTATTTCATTTGTTTGCTTTTAATCAGTCTGGTACAGTTTTATGATCGTAATTTTTTTTGTTTCTTGGTAGTCAAAATCAAAGGAGTTGTTTCTCCAGTAGATGGTTAGTATATCTAACTTAGTGCGTTGTGGTAAAATAAAAAGAATGTTTACAATAAAGTAGATGTTCAATCTACTTTTGCCGTGTTCTTTGTACCACCGACTGCCTGACGTGGTTAATGCGTACCCTGTTGCCAAACACTGTACTGTTGAAACAAAAGATAGGCAGTCGCAAGTCCTCTTATGTTATTCCATATTACAGGAATAAAGTGACATTTCAACAAATTTTAATGCTAGTTATTGGTAATGGTAATTGCCTTTGCAGGTAATGCTTGAAAGTTATCCCTTTGCATCCCAAAATAGACTGGTAATGACTTTCCCTGCCGAAGTTTGCGTGCGGAATTTATTGGCATTGAGCAATGGAGACATTCCTCACTCCGTCCTTACTTTCATCTCGATGACATAGCACGCGGGTTTCGTATCGGACCACAGTTTTGTATATAAATCCATTGCCTTCGAGCAGGAAACAAGCATAAGATCCTCACAGGTATCGACGCGTCGATCTACAAATTCGGCGGTCAGCTGACGCGGTGCCCATAGTGCGGACACTGTATTGATTGTCACCATGTCAGCGACAACACTGGTTGTTGAACAATTGCTAATATCCTAATTTGTGGATATTTTTTCTTTCACTACCAATCTTATTGCCGCATTTTTTTTTGTCACTACACGTTGTGTGTAACCCTCATTTTGAGCAACTTGCACAGGAGCTACATTTCTTTTAAACTTTATGCACCATTCGTAGATTCGCTGCAGGAGCACTCACCAATCACCGTACTGGTCCTTCATCCTGCCATGTACACTCCTGGAAATTGAAATAAGAACACCGTGAATTCATTGTCCAAGGAAGGGGAAACTTTATTGACACATTCCTGGGGTCAGATACATCACATGATCACACTGACAGAACTACAGGCACATAGACACAGGCAACAGAGCATGCACAATGTCGGCACTAGTACAGTGCATATCCACCTTTCGCAGCAATGGAGGCTGCTATTCTCCCATGGAGACGATCGTAGAGATGCTGGATGTAGTCCTGTGGAACGGCTTGCCATGCCATTTCCACCTGGCGCCTCAGTTGGACCAGCGTTCGTGCTGGACGTACAGACCCAAACATGCTCAATGGGGGACAGATCCGGAGATCTTGCTGGCCAGGGTAGTTGACTTACACCTTCTAGAGCACGTTGGGTGGCACGGGATACATGCGGACGTGCATTGTCCTGTTGGAACAGCAAGTTCCATTGCCGGTCTAGGAATGGTAGAACGATGGGTTCGATGACGGTTTGGATGTACCGTGCACTACTCAGTGTCCCCTCGACGATCACCAGAGGTGTACGGCCAGTGTAGGAGATCGCTCCCCACACCATGATGCCGGGTGTTGGCCCTGTGTGCCTCGGTCGTATGCAGTCCTGATTGTGGCGCTCACCTGCACGGCGCCAAACACGCATACGACCATCATTGGCACCAAGGCAGAAGCGACTCTCATCGCTGAAGACGACACGTCTCCATTCGTCCCTCCATTCACGCCTGTCGCGACACCACTGGAGGCGGGCTGCACGATGTTGGGGCGTGAGCGGAAGACGGCCTAACGGTGTGCGGGACCTTAGCCCAGCTTCATGGAGACGGTTGCGAATGGTCCTCGCCGATACCCCAGGAGCAACAGTGTCCCTAATTTGCTGGGAAGTGGCGGTGCGGTCCCCTACGGCACTGTGTAGGATCCTACGGTCGTGGCGTGCATCCGTGCGTCGCTGTGGTCCGGTCCGAGGTCGACGGGCACGTGCACCTTCCGCCGACCACTGGTAACAACATCGATGTACTGTGGAGACCTCACGCCCCACGTGTTGAGCAATTCGGCGGTACATCCACCCGGCCTCCCGCATGCCCACTATACGCCCTCGCTCAAATTCCGTCAACTGCACATACGGTTCACGTCCACGCTGTCGCGGCATGCTACCAGTGTTAAAGACTGCGATGGAGCTCCGTATGCCACGGCAAACTGGCTGACACTGACGGCGGCGGTGAACAAATGCTGCGCAGCTAGCGCCATTCGACGTCCAACACCGCGGTTCCTGGTGTGTCCGCTGTGCCGTGCGTGTGATCATTGTTTGTACAGCCCTCTCGCAGTGTCCGGAGCAAGTATGGTGGGTCTGACACACCGGTGTCAATGTGTTCTTTTTTCCATTTCCAGGAGTGTATTTCCATGGATTACCAGTTTCATTACCCCCAAAAACGTATGCTCAACGTGATCCAAGTGCATGTTGGGCGGCCATTACCGCACTGATCCAGCTCCCTTTCCTGTGATGCCACAAGAGTCTGGCAACTGTCGGTTTTTTCCTCGAAAGTGAAAGATACGTTCTCGTGCCAGACTGATACTCCATCTTCCTTTCAAACTGTCTATTGTGTTTGGACTATGGGCAACAGTGCAGTGGTTTTCTCAAAAAAATCTGCTTGTGCAGTGAAAGGGAAAGGAAGAGAAGAACCAAGTAACGAAGAGAGGAGAGAAAAAGAATATATGACATAAATGAGTGCGAGGTGAAGAATAAACCATTCCTACTGGAAAAGGGAGCGAACTATTCCCTTGATGTCTGATTGGAAAAGAATCACCAGACGGTTAAATACTTGAGGGTGAAATCACGAGTATCTTGAGGACAGCAGTTTCTGCCCTACGGAGTTGACTGTAATATCATGGAAGTTATTACTATGGAAGTTATTCCCTGACGCCTCAACACATGTATTATCACACAATCCATTCCTCTTGTCAGTGATTTTTGTATGTTTCTTTCTTTCAGTGTAATTCCTCAGTCCCTATATTAACACTCACCTGATTTTTTTTTGTACCACCAGATATCAAACGCTTCGATTCTCTTCTGTGCCCGTTGTTTCCACAATATATGTTATTAGCAGATTTCTCATGACCAAGAATGCCCCCTCTGCCTACGCTAATTTCCTTTTATGCCATTCTTGATTCATTCGTAAGTATTATTTTGCTTCCAAGATGGGAATATTCCTTATATTCCTCTAGTTTGTGGTCACCACTTGTGGTAAGATTATAAAAAATGTCACATCTGCTGCGCCACATAAGTTAAGTCTTTCTTCGGCTTACTGTCAATCCATATTTCGTACTCATTAGAGTGTTCACACCACACGGCATGTCCTGCAATTCCTTTCCATTTCCACTGAGGATAGCAATGTCAACAACGAATCTTGTTGATATCCTTTCACCCTGACTTTTCATCTCACTGATTAGACTTTGTTTTATTTTTGTCATTGCTCCTTCGATGTACAGATTGAACAGTAGGAGCAAACGACTGCATCTGTGTGTTACAACCTTTACAATTCGAGCACTTCGTTCTTAGTCTTCTATTCTTAGAGGTCGCTCTTGGATGTCGTACACGTTAGGTACTATCCATCTTTCCCCATTTTCTCAAAAATGTCTAACATTTGGCACCATCGTGCAATAAGTTCTCGAACTATTTTCCTGGTCGATAGATAGTATGAACGCGTCTTGATTTGTACTAAGTCTCGCTTCCATTAAATCGCAATATCAGAAGTCTCTTATTGGCACCCCTACCTTTCCGAAAGAGAAAGTGATCGTTATCTGCCTCACCCTCTATATTATTTTCCATTCTTCTGTACATTACTGTTGTACGTAACTTGAATTCGTCAGCCTTAAACGCGTCTGTGCCATAGCACTGACATTTAACTGCCCTCGCTATTTTCAGGACTGAAAGCACGATATTCCTTTGAAATCCTAACGGTATGTCTTCGGATGCGTAGACTCTACACACCAACCTCAATGGGTGTTTGGTTGCCGTTTTCCCACACGATTTCAGAAATGCCGAATCAATTATGTCCATCCCTTATACCGTATTTGCTTCCACGTAATACGATGATCCAAAAAACACTTTAATGCTGGATCACTTATATCTTCCATATCGACTCTCGCTTTTTCCTCCAGCATACTCTCTCCGTCTATCAGCAGTCATGTAGATGTAATTGTAGATCAGCGCTCTCCTCTGCACATCTGCACTTGACAGTGCCATTTCAATTCCACTCATTTTATTGACAACCTTGCTTTTAATTTCAACTAACATTGTTTTGTGTTTTCTGCATGATGAATCTGTCCATCACACAATCATTACGCTTTCCATTTCTCCTCATTAATCCAATGGCCATTTCACCTAGGCTTGCCAGCGCTTCCTATTTATTTCATTCGTTACTAAAATTTTAATTCAGATATCGTGTATTTCCCTGAGCCGTTTCATGTTTTCTACTTTCGCCAAGTAATTGAATCATTTTTTCTGTTACCTGTTGTTTCTTTGCATTTACATTCCTAGCACACCTATGTCTTTCCAACATGTGTGATTGCCCTTTTCAGTGAACTGCGTATGGTGATATTGCTTATCGCTGTACCCACATCCTTGCAGTTCAAACGCTTCTCAGCCGGCCGGAGTGGCCGAGCGGTTCTGGGCGTTACAGTCTGGAACCGCGCGACCGCTACGGTCGCAGGTTCGAATCCTGCCTTGGGCATTGATGTGTGTCTTGTCCTTAGGTTAGTTAAGTTTAAGTAGTTCTAATTTCTAGGGGACTCATGACCACAGCAGTTAAGTCCCATAGTGTTCAGAGCCATTTGAACCAAGACAAACGCGTCTCATGATTACTCAGCCAGCGACGAAAAGTAAGCTGCAGTGGGTGAAGTCAAGAATAGACCATGACTTTTCTCCCGCCAGTCGCTCAGGCGGGACGAAGTGGTCATTTCACGCCACCGAATCAGGATCTGTCTCCTTACACACCTCTTCTTACCTTACCGACAGGACCCCCCTGCTGTGATGCACGGAAATGCAAATCACTGTACGCCATATTTCAACTGAATGCATTTCTATACTGACGAGAGGGTGAAAGTGAATATCGGTGGTAATTTATCCTCTGCTTTAGCTGTTGATAAGGTGAGTGTGGTTGAAGTTTTGAGGTTTTGTGATATGTCCACACTCTGGCCCCAGCCTTCATGCTGGAGGTTTTAGTGTGTTGTAGAGTGGCTGGCTTATCCATTTCCCTCCGTGCAATTGGCAAGCCACAGGCATCTGTTATGTCGTTTTAACTTCTTCTACCTATTTCTGCAGTTTAAGTTTTAATCTTGATGTGGGTGCGCACATGATCTGCTGGAAATTTTGTTACTTTTAATTTCCTTTTCTACTCTTTCTTAGGAGTACTTTCCTGCTATTCATCCCTTAATATTTTCGTCTGGTCTCTAAAGGCATTGCTGTCGTACGTCCAAACCACCCTATCCACTCATCCATCCTCATCATCCCTCAGCATTTCACCATCCTATTTCCTTCCACAGTGATTTTTTCTGGCAGTTCGCTTAAATTTCAGTCTAATGTTTATCACTACTAAGCTGTGACCTGAGCCTTTATTTGATCCTGGTATGCATTAAAATCCAATATCTAATATCGAGGTCTCCGTCTGTATTACTGGAAATTCAAGAATGTATTCTCGTAAGTTAACAAATATTACCATGATAATTACATTTTGCAAGAAGAAACAAAAGCAATCTGATTTGTTGATAAAATAAAAATAAAACAAATCCCATGTGGGTAGTAAGATACGTCACTGACTTTTCTCGTAGATTAACCTCTGGGAGGCGCTGATAAGTTTTATTGAACAAAAGAAAACTGTTTTCGCTTGACGAAAATATTATTGATAAAAGTGAATGTAAGTAGGTTTCACTACTGATACGGATTTAATACCACTGACGGATAGCTGTTGTTTTTAATATCCATTTGTTAAACTCCTGAACGTGTGTAATCTGAACAGAATTTTCTAAACTAATTAGAAGTCTGCGATATATAGTATACACTGCGCGCAAAGATTGAAAGCATTTCAGGAACTTTTCACAGTAAAATAAATCTAAATACACCAGTAAAAAAATCGATATGCAAGTAATTAATTTTAATCTGTTTACTTAGAGTAAATTCTACTTATTCCCGAATACTGTCGTAACTTTCACGGATATGTATAAACTATCAATTTAGAACAAAGAAATTTCTGTAAGAGCGTAGTAACTCAGATGCGTTGAAATGTATACTAATGGTTTTCTACTTGACAAAATGTGTCGATCAAATTGTGAAAATCAGATTACCCGTACTTACTTGAAAGCTCGCACACTGCAGCGTCCGAATTGTAGGTGAGCTAAATAAATCACATTCTCATTCATTTAGCTATTCTTAACAGTCTCGTAAGGTTTTTGAACGGTTTGTGGATACATTATTATGTTGTGATATACGGTGCCACGTGATGGTTCATGTGTTAATAATTGTATTCTTTCTCTTACTGCGACAAATAAGAAGATTATCCAATTTTCTCAATTATCTACTTAGTTGCAGAGATACAAAATTCTGATGCAGTGGTAACCAGGTTTGGGCTGACATAGCTATTCTTAAACCACATAACTTGCTATTAATTGTAATTATTCATACAATATGGTGCTAAAAGGTAACATGTACCCTCATTAATCTTAGACTATGTTGAAAGTGACTGACGCAGTTAGCAGCAACTTGATGGCTGTTTCCAGAAAGCCCTCATCACACATTTTTCGAAGTTGTGTGCACTGATTTGGAAATTCTTAGCAGATTATAGATGTGGCCCACACGAGACTCGGCCTTGTTGCCATTATTACTATTACTATTACTATTATTATTATTATTATTATTATTATTATTATTATTATTATTAATATTATCATGACTTTTAATCTTTTTATAATAATTGTTAGTAGCCTCTTCACTGTGGCTTTACTAGCATATGTGTTCGACACATATGAGAATATTGCACACAACTCCTTCTATCCCCTCTCAATGTTCACCTCTTCCTCCCCTATCTCATGCCCCTAATTCTTTCACCTCCTTCTCACTTTCTCTCCATCTTCGACTCCCTCTTCTTTTCATCCACTTTTTTCAATCCATTTCCCTGATCATTACTTCCTCCCCACCTCCATCTGTCAATCTCCTACCCCCTCTTCCTTTTCTACCTGCCCACCGTTCTTTTACACCTCCACCTGTTTCCTGCAGATGCGCCTTTCCACTCCCATCTCCTCCTCTCTCTATCTATCACATCCTCAACGTTTTATGTGTCCATTTGCTCTCTCCCTCTCCCTCTATATCTATCTTATCCTCCTCCACACTCACTCCGTGCATCCCCTCCTGCCCCCCTCTCTCCCTCCATCTCCTCCTCCTCACTCTTTCTGCCATCTACTACTACAAGCTCTCTCTCTCTCTCTCTCTCTCTCTCTCTCTATGCCCTCCACCCCCTTAGATTTGTCTGTCACCTCCTCCTCCTCCTCCTACATGTTGCCATGACATCCGCCTTCCTTTTTCTGTCCACCTCATGCTGCCCCTCTGTCCCATTATCCTTATGTACTCTCCAGTACTTCTGCTCAGCTCGGCCTATTCACATATGAAGCCCTCTCCCTCCAAGGCATGCTGAAACTACCCACACAACCCTTCGCCTTCAACCCTATCTTTATCCATCACCTCTTCCTTTCTCTCTGACTATCTGCTCCTGCTCATCCCTTTCCCTGTTCCCTGTCCACCTCATCCTACCCTCCGCCTACAATGCACCTACTTCCCTTGCTTGCTTCTGCTCAATCATATCCATCTGCACATGAACCCCTACAAGGCATGTTGATATCACATATGCCTCTTGGGCAGCAAACAGCCTACAAATTGGCTTTCTTTTTTTCAGTCATCAATCTTTTGACTGATTTGACCACTCCTGTGCCAACCACTTCATCTCAGAGTAGCACTACAGCCTACACCCTCAATATTTGCTGTATGCATACCAATATCCGTCTTCCTCTACAGCTTTTGCACTCTACATATCCGTCTGGTACTATGTGAATCATTCCCTGATGTCTTAACAGATGTTATATCATTCTGTCTCTGTAACTTGGGAGTGTTTTCCGAATTTTCTTTTCTATCCGATGCTGCGCAGAACCTCCTTATTCCTTGTCTTATCAGTCCACCTAACCTTTTTACAATCGTCAGTAGCACCACGTGTCAAGTTAGGTAGAAACCTTTTTTCCCTTATCTCCGCGCCTGTGGGAGCTAGGATGTTCTACGCATACTGTGTTAATTATGGTATACCCTACGTGGTTGGAATCAGTACAGTGAGTTAGGAGAAGATCTTGGATATAAATATATACATATATACGAACATACATCCAGTTTCATATATAACCCGAAGGAATATGATTAACTGCAGTGAAATGAGTGTTCGGTGCAAGATTATGAAAAGAAGTAAAAATATGTTTCTCGCTATCCCTTTGTGCTGACACTGTTTCCCGTCAACTATCTCCCTCATATTGTAAGGGATCCGTGATCCCACGAACATAGATGCTAGTATCCGACGCCCAGGTCGATAGCAGACAGGAGTCGACTGTCGAGCGCCGCAGGAAGCAGTGAGACGAGTGTCGAGTGAGAAGTAGTGCTGGAGAGACGAGAAAGAATGGTGGTCGAGTAAATTTACCGAAGTGTGACAGATGAGCGCGTCCCCCTAATCGTAGTGGGATGAAACCTCATCGATACCGCTTCGCGAGTGATATGGAACAGAAAGTAACAAGTGCCGAATTTCGTTTTTCGCGTCAACCGCGTCGGTCAGCAACAACCATGGATTGCAGTGAAGATTGTTGTGGATGTTAACCATCATCATTGGGTGTGACGAAATACCTAAAATCAACAACCAGTAAGAGATATAACCGTAATTAGATGTGTAAGGCGAAGGTAGCAACTGCCTCAGAATTTGTGTATTAATAGGATATATATATATATATATATATATATATATATCAATTTGTGCATCGCAAGCCTTATGGTCCTTAATAATAGACAAAATTCCAATCTTTCCACTCTTCAGTCTCAGAATATCCGCAGTCGGTTGAAATATCCCCGAAACCACAGCAGAAAAACCGATAGCCTTTCATCCATTAAGCACACAGTCATATAATCGTAATAATTAACTGTTTGGCGGCTTCGACAAACTGCTCAAAATCCAGTAAAAGAAATTAATCGGGGGTGTTTCAATATAGTATTCAAAAGGCTCGCAAAAGTTTGGACCTGGAATTTCTGACGACGCTTGATAAATGCTTCATACTATACCAGCAATCGTTACAACTAAGAGGATGCTCACAGTACATATGTCCGACCTCTTCTGGGGTATTGCTATGCTTTGTGGGATCCGCATACATAGGAATGATGGAGGTCATCGAAAACGTTCAAAGAGAGTAAGCTCGTTTATTGTACTATAGCGAAAGACGGGAGAGACTGCCACGGATCTTACACATGAATCGGGGTGACAGTCTTTAAAACAAAGACGTCTTTCGGTGTGGCAGGACTTCTCACGAAAATTCAATCGTGAACTTCCTCCACGGAGAGCGAAAATATTTTGTTGGCGCCAGTCTACATGGATGAAAATGATCTTCGTAGTAAAATAATGCTCCCATGGAAAGATTTAATAGTTAGTTTTTCCTGCCCGATGTTCGAGAGTGGAACGGTACAGAAGTAGTTTGAAGATGGATTAATGAACGCTCTGACAGGCACTTAATTGTGAGACGCAGTGTAATCATATGGATATAGATGTAGGTAGACCAGTACATGTTATAATTGTGAGAGAGATGAAAATCGATGATCTGTTGTTTGCATACATCCCTTGTAAGTTATGTACAGCCACAATTTATCCACGCTGGTATTAATCAGCGGCCACTTATTTCGACACCATTGAACACTGCACTTCGCGCCCGAGCTGCGGCTGTTCTCCGTGACGGCGGGGCGTTTGTAGGGCGTTATTGCGGCGTTCCGGCTGCGCAACCGGCGGCGCGAACATAACGGCAGATTTACGCGACCGGCGAGACGGTAACTCATCCGGGCTGCCTACGTGCCTCGGCCGTGCGGCGTAACTGATTTCTGGCGGCGTTAAACGCTACGCCGCGATGGCCGCCCGAGCCGGCGAATAATTGCTAATCAGCCGGTGGGCGGCGCGCCGGGCGGACGCCGAACGAAGCGTGCGATCGCCGCGGACTGCGGCGGCTCCGACGCGCTCCAGTGGCGCGGCCGTCACCAGTGTGCGGCCTGGCAGCGCCGGCGGCTCAGCCGCTCGTCAACAACGACCTCACTCCATTACGGTAGCGTGGCGGTGCCTTGTCTGGCTCGGCGAATCAGTTTTCTCCTGCTGGAATGGACTGGAGAATTATTTCTGCCTGCTAAATTAATTCGCGCTCCGAGAAAGTCAAATTATAGAAGGCAACTGTACATTTAATCACCCGTCAGAATTTTGTGTCCTCTCTGTTTCACTTCAGCTCTTTCCTGTCACCATTCCAATTTCATTTTGCCCATACCTTCGGTGTGAACCTACGTTCGATTTCTAGTGTACTCGCTATGCACACTCACTTTTTACACGAGGCAGAACACTAGCTTGTAACAAACGACATTCACATGCGGTATGTGAATGAGAAACTTACAGTGTAATCTTCACTTACACAGGGCATATAGAAAAAATTAATATAAATTTTAGACATCTGTGCTTGGCATGAAAATGTTACAATAATTTCGTCAATTAGGGTCCGAATGAAAGGAATTCCCAGTAGCGTTGCTGTTTAATTTAACACAAATTGATATTTTTACTCATTTCTTATTTATAGCTAGTGATGCCATTTGTTATCGTTCGTCTGATTCCCGTTTGCTCTGTTTCAGAGTTAATTACATCACATCATAACGATGTATTTCCTGTCCGAAAGGAAGGATGTGCTCTGCAGCTACGCCTGGGAAATGGAAATTTTGATACATCACGTCGACCTTACGCTGAACGTTGCCCTGAGAGACAGTTACAGTGTGCTGGAGTTGTTGTACCACTCCACCAGTGCCTGCGGGAGACTCAGTTGAAAAGGGAGTTGCAGATGGTGGAATACTACTCTACCAATGCTTGCATCAGAGTGATTAGTTTGAGAAGACATTTGCAGAGAATGGGGGACCATGCGATACCCGAATACCTGAGCATGAAGAATGGGTTCCGAGTACTGTGGATGAAACTTTATCACGAAGCACAAGGAGAGGTACGAAAAGGGAAGGCGTTAATCATATGAAAATCAGGAACAATCTGCCATAAAATGATTTGTAGCCGAATCACCTTGAACGGATTCAAAGATTAAATAACGCAGAGTTTCAAGCAATAATTAAATGCTAACAGCGCATGTTAACGACAGTGCTGTGTTTCTGCTGTTTTTACCATGTACTTATTCATTGATGAGGCTAGCTTTTCACATGATGGTGTTTCCGATTATTATAACAGTCATCTCTAGGATTATGAAAACCATCATAAAGTGCGACAAGGCAGACATCAACAGAGGTTCCGCCTCAGTATGTGCGATGAAATAATTAATGAAAATCTCGTTGCCCTCCAGTTTCTCAGACATGTGTGGCCTCGGTTATTTGATTATGTAGTTCTTGACGCCATCCAGCGAATGTGGTTTGTGCACGATGGTGCTCCATGGCATTTTACAACGAAAGATCGCCACTATCCTGTTTTCGAACAGGGGGACTAGTCGAAGGGGATCCATTTCGTGGTCTGTTCAATTGCCAGATTTGAAACAAATTTTTTTTTTCATTTCATTAAATTCCTTGGTGTATTGTACGTCTGTGCCCAATGCCGGTGTTGGATTTGACCAAATACGGAACACTCCAGGAATTTTTTCACAAGTTATGGGAAAGTATCGAACAAAGTCCAAATGGATGCATGCAGAAGGAGGTGGTCATTCCGAGCAGTTCATTAAAAATATGTGTAAATTTTGTACCATGAATAATAAATTCTTTTGAGGCGCAATTCCATATTCCTCCCCGCCTGTGCTCACTAGTGTTGACTCTGTATCAGCGAATTTCGGCCATCAACTATTTATCAGTGAATACTCTCTTCTTAAAAACAAGAATGAGAACAACGTGCATTTGTGCAGAAGTGTTCATCGGAAAATTGCTAATGACAAAAATCAGTTGATAGAAACTATAGAGCAGCGATTATGTAACAGCCAAGGTGGGAAAGAGAGCTACCCTTTATTCAATTTGTGGTGTGTCACCCAAGATAAATAGACTTGATATACCCTTTCATACACGTGAATTATTTCGAAAATGTGTAATTTTTGCGCTACAGTCTGGAACCAGGCGACCGCTACGGTCGCAAGTTCGAATCCTGCCTCGGGAATGGGTGTGTGTGACGTCTTTAGGTTAGTTAGGTTTAACTAGTTCTTAGCTCTAGGGGGCTGATGAGCTCAGAAGTTAAGTCCCATAGTGCTCAGAGCCCTTCGAAACATTTTTTTTTTGCTAATGTTTGCTCCAGGGATAATAGATCCATAACGAAGGATTTTGGGGCTCAAGTTCGTAAGAGTGATTTTTAATGTTTTGATATGAAGAATAAATCCCAGAGGTTTCTGACACATGTTATTATACAGGGTGTTATAAAAAAAGTACGGCGAAACTTTCAGGAACCATTCCTCACACACAAAGAAAGAAAATATGTTATGTGGACATGTGTCCGCAAACGCTTACTTTCCATGTTAGATCTCATTTTATTTTTCTCTTCAAGTCACATTAATCATGGAATGGAAACAGCAACAGAACGTACCAGCGTGACTTCAAACACTTTGTTACAGGAATTATTCAAAATGTCCTTCGTTAGCGAAGATACATGCATCCACCCTCCGTCGCATGGAATCCCTGATGCGCTGATGCAGCCCTGGAGAATGGCGTATTATATCACAGCCGTCCAGAATACGAGCACGAACAGTCTCTACATTTGGTAACGGGGTCGCATAGTCAAGAGCTTTCAAATGCCCCATAAATGAAAATCAAGAGGGTTGAGGTCAGGAGAGCGTGGAGGCCATGGAATTGGCCCGCCTCTACCAATCCATCGGTCACCGAATCTTTTGTTGAGAAGCGTGCGAACACTTCGACAGAAATGTGCAGCAGCTCTGTCGTGTATGAACCACATGTTCTGTCGTACTTGTAAAGGCACATGTTCTAGCAGCACAGGTAGATTATCCCGTATGAAATCATGATATCGTCCTCCATTGAGCGTAGGTGGAAGAACATGTGGCCCAATCAAGACATCACCAACAATGCCTGCCCAAACGTTCACAGAAAATCTGTGTTGCTGACGTGATTGCAAAATTGCTTGCGGATTCTCGTCAGCCCACACATTTTGATTGTGAAAATTTACAATTTGATCACGGTGGAATGAAGCCTCATCCGTAAAGAGAACATTTTCACTGAAATGAGGATTGACACATTGTTGGATGAACCATTCGTAGAAGTGTACCCGTGGACACCAGTTATCTGCTGATAGTGCCTGCACACGCTGTACATGGTACGGAAACAACTGGTTCTCCCGTAGCACTCTCCATACAGTGACGTGGTCAACGTTACCTTGTACAGGAGCAACGTCTCTGACGCTGACATTAGGGTTGTCGTCAACTGCACGAAGAATTGCCTCGTACATTGCAGGTTTCCTCGTCGTTCTAGGTCTTCTCCAGTCGTGAGTCATAGGCTGGAATGTTCCATGCTCCCTAAGACGCCGATCAATTGCTTCGAACGTCTTCGTACCGGGACACCTTCGTTCTGGAAATCTGTCTCGATACAAACGTACCGCTCCACGGCTATTGCCCCGTGCTAATCCATACATCAAATGGGCATCTGCCAACTCTGCATTTGTAAACATTGCACTGACTGCAAAACCACGTTCGTGATGAACACTAACCTGTTGATGCTACGTACTGATGTGCTTGATGCTAGTACTGTAGAGCAATGTGTCGCATGTCAACACAAGCACCGAAGTCAACATTACCTTCCTTCAATTGGGCCAACTGGCGGTGAATCGAGGAAGTACAGTACATAATGACGAAACTAAAATGATCTCTAACATGGGAATGAAGCGTTTCCGGACACATGTCTACATTACATCTTTTTTTTATTTGTGTGTGAGGAATGTTTCCTGAAAGTTTGGCCGTAACTTTTCGTAACACCCTGTACACCCTGTATATGCAATGTAGGTGGCGTTGTACCTCCCTACTGTCTATGATCTTATGCTGAAACGCAAATTATTTGCTATCCTGAGCCTGCAGCATAATCCATGCTAAGCTGACGATTTTTGCATGCCACATTGATGGTGTATCTGTTTTAATGGCCAGCAGATTATAATCTATATCCATTCAGCCATTCGACAAAAGTACTTGCAGCAAAATAGAAGGAGAGTAGGAGCAGAAGAAAATCCCTGTACCGACCTCACGGCGAGGTAAATAGATATATCGACACTTTTTTTCAGTTTGGCTTCCACTGAGATCCACCAAGGCAATAGTAATCACCCTCCAACCATCATGAAATGCTTGCCGATGCGAACACCAATTTCACTTCACGATAAATTTCATCCCCTACTGACTACAGTCGTAACGCTATCGGATTCTGTACGTATGTAAAACATCAAAAACATGAATCATCCAAAATTTTCAGTCGTGAACTTTTCACGACCTACTTGAAACTTTTTGGAACGTACGCTCCTGGAAGTTAAAGAATAGTATTCAATAGGGTGCAAAGTGCTTTCCATGAATTGAAATTTGGATGAAATGTCCCATACCCACCTCGACCTAACCATATCACTCATTTAATCTGTGTTATTATGATAGCTGAGAGCGTCGTTAGGGTGTAGCAGGGCGTGTGCTACAAAAAAAAATCTTTGAGATATTCTCCTTATTTTTTCTCATTAATGCTCTTTTCCAGCAAAGCCAAGGGGTTAGAGCCTGGGGTCGTTGATTTCAGCACAGAGGAGCTAATTTACGAATTAAAGATTAAATATTTGTGATAGGTGACACGTCTGGCAGTGTGGCCGAGTTAATGCCGCCTACAGGATGCTGTTGTTTGTCCTGTGGTCCCGCCGCTCCTGCAGGAAGCAGAGGTGAATGATTCCGACACTTACGTAGCGAACCGAGCTAAATCTATAGTTTTCTTTCAAGTTAGCTTAATAGTGGTACGTGTTGGTAGATTCGACTGTAAAGATACAGAAAGATTTGTAACTCTATTTCTTTTTTGGAAATTACAGGGTTGAGGGGTATTACGAGGGCAAATCCTGGACATCGTTATCAGGAAGCAGAGGTGAGAGATTCCGACCTTTAGTTGGCGCTAATTGAATTATAATCCTTAGTTTCTTTTTCCATGTTAACCAACTATTTGCAGTTTAATATAATTGGGACCTGCGTTGTTCGTTCAGTAGGGCACAGGGTTTGCTTGCGTCAGACTATTCCACTCCATGCGTAAATCATTGTGAGGACAGCTGGAAAATGTTAACTTTGGTGAGAAAATTACTCAGAGTGAGTGAATCACTCCTTTAGTTCAACAGACGAATGCCTTGTGGGCCCCCTTCAATAGCTGTGGTTGATCTGTTCGTCAAGTTACCCAAACCGTTAGCGTGATCGTTGCCTGACGCTGGTGTACGTTGGTAGATGCAACTGCGCAATATAGAGGGCTTCTTAATTTTTGTCCTTTTTTTGGCTTCTCGCCTTGCGTGTTCTCGTTCACCGGTGTTTCCTTTTTCCTTCTAGGTTCGGATCAGCCTGCTAGGGACTCAGGTGGCAAAATCCACGTGGCGTGACCCCACAATCTGAAAAGCAAAATCTGTCGTCGCTCCTAAAGAAGCAAAGTTGTCGTGTTGGGGTCGCGACATGGAGGAGGAGCTGCAACGAGATGATCGCTCCGGAGAGACGCAGGGCGCGGCGGATGGCCGTCCAAGGGAGGTCTCCCTAACGGCGGCAGCATCTGACCCGCCATCACCGACGAGAACGACGAGCGAGAGTGCTGCACGTGGCCGCCGTGTTGGCGCGGAAATTTCCGCGAACGCACGGGGCCGCGCCCGCACACTCTCAGGACGGCGACGACGGCCAGCACCGCCGGTTCCCCTAACAAAGGAGGAATTTGCCGCCGCCATCGCGCGCCTGACCGCAGAGGAGAGTTACAGCTGCATGCAACGGCTGGCCACGGGGACAGAAGAGGTCAGGGTGGAGGTACTATTGAGACTCCGGTCCTTGGTGCCCGTGGACATGCACGCACATGTCGTAACCGCCACGACTGCTGCCGTTCCAGCAGTCAAGCCGGCCACAGAGGCCGCCACACCATCGCCAGCGTGCAGTCTGGCAGAACCGTACAAGCCTGCAGAGGTCTAGCAAACCTCACGGAAGCGCCCAGCCCCGGCCGTAGAGGACACTCCCTCCCCCCAGGCAAGTTCCGGTCGCGCCAGGCGGAAGAAGAGGGCGCGCCGTAGGACGACCACGTCACCGAGGCAACCCGATGGAGAAGGCTTCATCGCGCCTCACCGGCGCCACACAGCGAGAGCCAGGGCGTTCGAACTGGTGACGCCAGAAGCGGTCCAGGCTGCAAACCGGTTCGCGGGCCTGCCGGAAGTAGCCGAGACCGACGGGGACGGGACACAGCCGACCACGGCGACGAAACCGCCCCGCCGCCCGCCGCATATCTCTATTCAGTTTCCCGGCAGCTATACCGAGCTGAGGGACAAGCTGTACGCTGTCGCAAAACCGCGAAAGATGATCGCGGGCAACGACACGTACAAGGTTCAACCAGACTGCATAGAGGACCACGCGAAACTCATGCAGCTCTGCGAAAAGGAAAAGTGGCACTGCTTTACGCACAGCACCGATCAGCTGAAGCAGCTGAAGGCAGTCATTCGCCATCTGCCAATGAAGATGGAACCTGAGTTCCTACAGCGGCAGCTGGAAGAGATCGGCTTCCAGACCCGCCACATCGGCTTGATGAAGTCACCCAGGACCCACAGGGACATGCCCTTGTTCCTAGTGGTTCTGGTTGACAACGTTGACAAGCGGAAAATTTTTCAGGTTGACAGCATTGCCGACTTCGACGTAAAAGTCGAACCACTTAGTGCAAAAGGCAGGCGAGCCCAGTGCTTCAACTGCCAACGCATGGACCATGTGTCCAAATTTTGCAGGGTGCTGGAGCGCTGCTACAAATGCGGAGAGCAACACCAGTCGCGGGACTGCCCCAAGAAGAAAGAAGACCGGCCGACGTGCTGCAATTGCGGTGGGGACCACGTCGCGTGCTACCGAGGGTGCGTCGCCTTCAAGCGAGGGAAGCGCGCCATCCGCGTAAACCCGGGTCGCAGCTTTGCGGACGCAGCTAAGGGGAAGCCGGCCGCCCCCTCCGAGCAGCCTGGGCCGCTCGCGGGGGAGGCCGCACCGGCACCGCAGCCGTCGCGGCTGCCCTCGCCGGCGGTGCCGCCTGCGGACGGGGGTGTCGGCTTGCCGGCGCCCGCGGCTGCTAGGATGGTTGCCGCCCGCGCAGGGCGTTCTCAGCACGCCGGTCCGCTGCCGACTACGGGAAACGTCGCGATGGAGTGACACCACTGAGCTGCCCGCGCTTCTGCAGTCGCTCAACCAGCTGATGAATCAGCTACCGGTGCTCGTGGGAGCAGGCCACCGCCGGGAGAAGCCAGCCCTAATATGGATAACGACGATATTTATGGGTTAACCATTTGCACGTTCAACGCTCGGGGTCTCCACCCCCAGCAGGGCGAGTTTCGCCAATTCCTACATGACGAGGCGGTCGGCATCTGCCTTGTGCAGGAGACCTTCCTCAAACCCGGTGTCGACGTGCGAGCAGCAAACTTTTGCTGCTACCGAGATGACAGAGCCACCCATGGGGGCGGCACTGCCATCTACGTGAAGAAGTCACTGCGCCACCACCGAGTTCCACTGCCGGCCCTCAAAGCGATGGAAGCCACGGGAGTCGCCGTCAACACCACCGCCGGAAAGATTCTTTTCGTGTCGGTCTATCGGCAGCCTAGCAGACCGCTAGACGAAGCCGACTTCGACGTCCTGCTGTCGCTGGAGGGGCGAGTTTTCATTGCCCGGGAATTCATTGCGAAAAACACCGAATGGAACTTGCGAACTGTTAGCCGCAGCGGGCGCCGCCTCTCCCGCGTTGTTCACCGCAACGGCGCGATCACCGTGGGGCCGTTTGACCCCACGATCTTCCCTGCACGGGGACAGCCCGACGTGCTCGATATTGCCCTTCTGAAGGGCATCGGGCACTTCCCGACCGCCGAGACGCGGAACGTTCTCTCCTCCGACCACGTACCGGTCATTTTTGGCCTCGACGCGGCCGGAACTTCTCTTCCAGACAGCCGTCCGAGCTATCAGAGGCTCGACGCCGAGCGCTTTCGGATGAAAGCGCACGAAATGCTCGAGGACGCGCCAAACCCCACCGTGGTAGGCGCAGACGCCGCCCTGGCATTCTTCACCCGAAGAATACTCCGAGCAGCTGAGGAAGCCACGCCGAGACGTCGCCAAGGAACACGAGACTTCTCGCGACAGCTACCGCGCCCTATGTTGCACGCGATCACCGAGAAGAACCGACTGTTTCGTGAATGGCAGCTCACTCGCCTACCAGACACGAAGCGCCGATTAAACCGCATGACACGGGAAATCAAGGCAGCATTCGAGCATCACCGGAACCAGGAATGGGAAGACCTTGTGTCTACCCTCAATCCTGAGGATGGCAGTGCATGGAGGGTGGTAAAGTCCTTCCTACGCCGGCGACAGCGAATACCGCCTTTACAGGTCGGGAACGACTTCGCCAGCGACCCCGACGCGAAAGCCAGCGTCCTGGCTGACGCCTTTGCAGCCAACTTCACACCGGTGGCCGACGTCATCGACAACGACCACATACGGCGAGTCCACGAGCAACTGCCAACCTTCCGCGGCGCAAGGGAGGAAGGCGACGTTATCGAGCCGATAACGGAGGAGGAAGTTGCGGTACAACTTCGCTCGCTGAACCCCAAGAAGGCCGGAGGCAGCGATGGCGTCACAAACCTCCTGCTGAAGAACCTTCCACCGGGCCTACACCGGCAACTTGCCGATGTTTTCAACGAGATTCTCCGATCGGGTGACTACCCCTCTGCTTGGAAACACGCGGAGGTCGTGGCAATCCTGAAATCCGGCAACGACCCACGCCAGGCAACGAGCTACCGACCCATCAGCCTACTCCCGTCCCTCTCGAAAGTTTTCGAGAGGCTGTACGCGAGAAGACTGATGCGACACGTCACCCAGGAGGGCATCATCCCGGACGAGCAGTTCGGATTCTGAGAAGAGCATGCCACTTCCCACCAGCTGTTGCGGGTGGTAGAACCGGCCATGAGGGCACTGGAGACAAGGGAATTCCTTGGCGCAGTGTTCCTCGACGTCTCCCGAGCGTTTGACTCGGTGTGGCACGACGGTCTCGAGTTCAAACTCTTTGAACAAGGGATACCGACGTCTCACATGACGTTGCTGCGGTCGTACCTGTCCGAACGAACCTTCCACGTGAGGGCTGACGACGGTACGTCCACAGACCGGCAGATACGTACAGGGGTGCCGCAGGGGTCGGTTCTCGGCCCCTCGCTGTACTCCCTGTACACTGCAGACGCGCCGAAAGTGGCAGAAGTCGAACTGGCGCTGTATGCTGATGATACAGCCCTGTTCACGAGCAGCATGAATGCCCAGGTGCTGAGAAACCGCCTCCAACGCGGGTGCGACGCCTTGGGTTCATGGGCAACAAAGTGGCGGTTGAAATTCAACGCCACAAATAGCCAGGCTGTCGTCTTCACTCGAAGACTTCTGCCGCTAGGCCTTACGCCGCTCGAAATCCTGGAAGAACCCATCCCATGGAGTGGGACGGCGAATTACCTAGGGGTTACCCTAGACCGCAGGCTCACCTGGAAGCATCACATCCGTGATGTGAAAGGGAGAGCAATTGGAAGCCTCCGCGCCCTGTATCCACTGCTAAACCCGCAGTCGACATTGCACCGCAACAGGGCATCACGCTTTACCTAACATTGGTTCGCCCACTGTTAGAGTATGCGGCCGTGGTCTGGGGGAAAGCCGCAGATGCTCACATTGTGACTCTGCAACCGATACAGAACCGCGCCCTGAAGACTGCTATGCATCTTCCGAGGCGCTTGTCGACGCGCCAACTCCACGAGGACACCGGAATCCTGCCTCTTCGAGAAAGGTTCCGCGCCAACGCCAGGAAGTTCTACGAGAGGACGGAACACTCCCGCAACCGGCTCATCCGTGGACTGGGCCAACAACCACATCACAGGCCAACCACGCGCTGGCCTGACCTGCTGAGGGATTAAGTTTTTACTAATCCCTCAACAGAGTGTGTCTTTCTCTTTTTCAGGTAAAACCAGACAGGACCAATCGACAAGACTGTTAATATATATTTCTCTCCCCTACAGGAACTGCAGGAACGACATATGTTTGTCTATACTGCATCACCTCGAGCCAAGGACAGGCTCGTAATTCCAGCGTCAGCGTCAGCGTCAGCGTGTCATTTTTGGGTGGGGGGACTTTGTTATGAGTTATGGAGCCACAAGGTTGGTTGGCGCTTGGAACAAGCGCTTACTGGTGTTATGAGGTGGAAGCTCTCCTTCATTAGATTTTGGGAGCTAATTGATCGAAATTATCTGAGCGACTGTCCTCGAAATAAGCTCATCGGCAAGCGTCACTTTGGAGTGCAGCGATATAAAGGACAGCTGGAGAGATATACTGAGAAAATCGAAGGTAGTGCCACAAGTCGGTTTTTGAATAATAATGAAAGACAAATAGTCGAAATCAACCTTTAAGGAATGCTTCCTAGTGACCCCTTCAGGGTGTTTTGCGGTCAGGCAGTAAGATTCCATCAGTTAGAAGAGTTGGCTATTCATGTGCAAGCCGTACGACATGCTGACAAAAAATGGGAGAAGTGTTTTAGTCCTACGTTGCAGAAAAAATGGTAATATTAACACTAACAACAAATTATTTTAAGTGTAAGGGGGTCGTTACGTAGCACAGGAAGGAACGTTATTGAGGAGTAATCAAGAGGTGTCCCTTGCAGAAGGATTGTTGCTACTCTCTATGGTCTAATCCAATTTGTATGTGTGACTTAACTGCTGAGCCCATTTGTAGGCTTCTGAATATAGAAAGTTCTTGACAAATGATGATTGGTCTTCCATTAATCACGAGAGCCTTTAATTTCCGGGACTACCGGGTGGGACCGAGTTCTGTCAGCTTGCCAATTCTGCACAGGTGCTGTTTTTTCGGAACTGTTGCGGTAAAGATCAGTATTGGTAATTTTATTTCGGAGTTCTTAGCCAAGGCGGTAAGTTAATTGCCTGTGTTGGCAGTTCTAGCTTCTAACTTCTCCGTAAGGTTAGGCTTCTTCCTCATTGGAGAGAGAGAAAGTTTTATTTTGAATCTGCACATCACAAAGTTTTAATGTTTTTTAAGCATGTGACGAATGGAAGGACAGGGTGTCAAAACTAGGTTAGCAATTCAGCAGACACTCGTGTTCTGACACATTATCTAGGGCATTTACCACTGAACTGGGGATGGATTGTGGATTGATGTGACGAATGTAGTGATGTGCTTAACGATGAATTATGCGAAGTTAAAGGAGTATCATATAAAACTGAAGTAAGAGATAATTTTCCCAAAAGGCATTCCCATTTAGATTGTCACACCCTAGAATGAAAGAGTTGAAGTTAACTGTGAATGAAATAATACACAGGGTAGTCATCCGTCTACTTCTCCCTAAATTTATGTTACACATACTGCAGGCCGTGGTGGGACCCGTTGTTGACTACCACTCGCTCCTAATTCTTTGACCTAAAACACACCTTTTAACCACGTTCTGCCAGTTGAGTGTCTAGAACACCCACGGCCTTTTCGTTTGGGTTGTCTACAAGAGCACGAATGCTGTGTGGTGTATTGTATAGTTTTTTTTTTTCTGACCGTCACTTTGAATGTGTTTGTTATTATCTTGATGAATTGGTGATTTTCAGTAACAACGTTAAAGTACATAAAGCCCACTTTTGGGAGGTGCTTCAGTGTTTGTATAGAATAGATTTAAGATTAAACCTTTATAAATTAAGTTAGAGCAGCCTGAAGCCTCATTCTTAGGTCATATTGTTTCTGATGATGGTACTATAATTGATCAGAGTGAGACAGGCTATATATACTACTTACTCTTGTCCCATACCGGAAAACGTAGAAATGGTGGCTCGTTTCATTCGAATAACAAATTTCTTCCGTAAATTCACTTCCAATTTCGCACAGATAGTGACACCTCTAAATGACCTTCGGAAGAAAAGGATAGATTTCGAGTGTGGCCAATTACAACAATAATCCCTTAAAGCTTTAAAAAATTGCCCCAACGAGTGAGCCGGTTGAAATGACGGTCGCAGGGACGGGTCACGAGGATCAACACACAAGGCTGTGGAGTGGGAGAGTTAGCTCATAAACAGCAACATCATTCACTATTTCCACAATGACAATTTCTTTGTGCAAGTTAAACCATAAGTGCGTGGACTCAACTAAGGACATTTCTTCGTGAATTAAATACTTGCATAAAATGCTGATTACATAGTAAACTACACTCCTGGAAATGGAAAAAAGAACACATTGACACCGGTGTGTCAGACCCACCATACTTGCTCCGGACACTGCGAGAGGGCTGTACAAGCAATGATCACACGCACGGCACAGCGGACACACCAGGAACCGCGGTGTTGGCCGTCGAATGGCGCTAGCTGCGCAGCATTTGTGCACCGCCGCCGTCAGTGTCAGCCAGTTTGCCGTGGCATCTGGAGCTCCATCGCAGTCTTTAACACTGGTAGCATGCCGCGACAGCGTGGACGTGAACCGTATGTGCAGTTGACGGACTTTGAGCGAGGGCGTATAGTGGGCAATCGGGAGGCCGGGTGGTCATACCGCCGAATTGCTCAACACGTGGGGCGTGAGGTCTCCACAGTACATCGATGTTGTCGCCAGTGGTCGGCGGAAGTTGCACGTGCCCGTCGACCTGGGACCGGACCGCAGCGACGCACGGATGCACGCCAAGACCGCATTATCCTACGCAGTGCCGTAGGGGACCGCACCGCCACTTCCTAGCAAATTAGGGACACTGTTGCTCCTGGGGTATCGGCGAGGACCATTCGGAACCGTCTCCATGAAGCTGGGCTACGGTCCCGCACACCGTTAGTCCGTCTTCCGCTCACGCCCCAACATCGTGCAGCCCGCCTCCAGTGGTGTCGCGACAGGCGTGAATGGAGGGACGTATGGAGACGTGTCGTCTTCAGCGATGAGAGTCGCTTCTGCCTTGGTGCCAATGATGGTCGTATGCATGTTTGGCGCCGTGCAGGTGAGCGCCACAATCAGGACTGCATATGACCGAGGCACACAGGGTCAACACCCGGCATCAAGGCGTGGGGAGCGATCTCTTACACTGGCCGTACACCTCTGGTGATCGTCGAGGGGGACATTGAATAGTGCACGGTACATCCAAACCGTCATCGAACCCATCGTTCTACCATTCCTAGACCGGCAAGGAAACTTGCTGTTCCAACAGGACAATGCACGTCCGCATGTATCCCGTGCCACCCAACGTGCTCTAGAAGGTGTAAGTCAACTACCCTGGCCAGCAAGATCTCCGGATCTGTCCCCCATTGAGCATGTCTGGGACTGGATGAAGCGTCATCTCACGCGGTCTGCACGTCCAGCACGAACGGTGGTCCAACTGAGGCGCCAGGTGGAAATGGCATGGCAAGCCGTTCCACAGGACTACATCCAGCATCTCTACGATCGTCTCCATGGGAGAATAGCAGCCTGCATTTCTGCGAAAGGTTGATATACACTGTACTAGTGCCGACATTGTGCATGCTCTGTTGCCTGTGTCTATGTGCCTGCGGTTCTGTCAGAGTGATCATGTGATGTATGTGACCACAGGAATGTGTCAATAAAGTTTCCCCTTCCTGGGACAATGAAATCACGGTGTTGTTATTTCAATTTCCAGGAGTGTATTTGTAGTTAGGAAAAGTACGCCACATCACTTAGTACAGCAGATGTTCGTAAGAATTTAATCGAATTTTAGATTTATGAAAATACGTGCCTAGCGCTTACTAAACTATCTGTCGACAAACATTTACTTTTCTAAACATTTTAAATGAAATTTGCAATATTAGTGAAATGCACACCCGGCGCTTACTAAGCCATCAGTCAGTAACAACTTATATTTTTAAAACACTCTGAAAAATATTTTCAATTTTACGAAAATGTGCGCCTGGTGCTTACCAAACTGTTAATAACCTTACCAATAACAATTGCAAATTAAGAAACGTATGGCACCACGTTGACTAAGCCTTTAACTCATAGCACTTGAGGTTGCAAGATATTTAAGATCAAAATCAGCCATGGTGGTCAACAGATCGTTAATTAAACGTCAACAGCTCATTGCCAAATAAGCTCTGAACATAAAAGTTAACACCCATAGGAGTAAAGCAATATGTGTTTAAGAATGTTAAGATACGAGGGTAAGCCAATTATTATCCGCAAAGTAGTTATAAAATTTTAATGTAGTCAAATAGAAAACTTACAAGAACATCATTTTTCGAAACAGTCTCGCCGGTCGCTGTGGCCGAGCCGTTGTAGGCGCTTCCGTCCTAAACCGCGCTGCTGCTACGGTTGCAGGTTTGAATCCTGCCTCGGGCATGGATGTATGTGATGTCCTTAGGTTAGTTAGGTTTAATTAGTTCTAAGTTCAAGGTGACTGATGACCTTAGAAGTTAAGTCGCATAGTGCTCAGAGCCATTTGAACCATCGTTGTTCAAGCTTCCTAATGCCCCCTTAAAAGAACGATGTCGGTTGAGCTGCAAGCGAGGAATGCACCGCGTCCTTCACTGCTTCTTCCGAGGCAAATCGACTGCCGCTGTTTTAGTGAACCAAACAAGTAATAGACGGAAGAGGCCAGATCGGGATTATATGCAGGATGATCCAGTACTTGAAATTTGAGTTTCTGGAGCGTTTCAGCAGTGTGGGCAACAGTTTGCGGACGGGCATCATCATGCATCAACACAACACCTTTTGACAGCAATCCTAGGCGTTTCCTTAGAATTGCAGGCTTTAGCCTGGCAGTAAGTGTCCCACTGTAACGTACACTGTATATTGTTGTGCCTCTTTCGCCATAATATTCCAGGACTGGGCCTTGTGCGTCCCAAAAAACCGTAAGCATCAGTTTTCCTGCAGACGGTTGGGCTTTGAACTTTTCCTTTCACGGCAAATTTGGATGTCGCCATTCCGTACTCTGCCGTTTACGCTCCGGTTCGTAATGATGGATGAATATGTCTTCACCGGTAATGATAGTGTCTACGAAGTTGTCCCCTTGGTTACCATTGCGACCCAAATGTTTTTTTGCAGATGTCCAAGTGCGTTTGCTTATGCAACTGTGTGTGTTGTTTTGGGACTCATCTTGCACAGACTTTATGATTGGTTCAAATGGCTCTGAGCACTATGGGACTTAACATCTGTGGTCATCAGTCCCCTAGAACTTAGAACTACTTAAACCTAACTAACCTAACGACATCACACACATCCATGTCCGAGGCAGAATTCGAACCTGCCACCGTAGCAGTCGCGCGGTTCCGGACTGAGCGCCTAGAACCGCTAGACCACCGCGGCCGGTCAAACTTTATGAAACACAAGTCTGTTGAAGATGATTTCGTAAGCAGAACCGTAACTGATTTGTACACTATGAACTAGTTCGTCAATAGTTAATCGTCTGTCTAAGAGAATCATTTCACGTGAACGCTCTTCTTCGTTTGTGGCCGTAAACGGTCGTCCACCTCCCGCATCGTGCGTAACACTTGTGCGAACACTTCGGAATTTTTCAGTCCATTCGTAGACACTCCGTTTTGGCAAAACGCTGTCCCCGTACTGTACACAAGGTCTTCGATGAATTGCTGCCCCGGATACGCCTTCGGACCACAAAAAACGGATCACTGCACGTAGCTCATCTTTTATGCAAGTAGACAGCGGAACAGCCATGATTATCAGCACGGCAGCGATAACGAAACTAACCTAACAGCTTGAATATTGCAAAGACATAACAACAAGTAAACAAAGCATGCGTTATCAACTTAAAACTACAGTGCTGCCTAAATAAACAAAACTTAATTAAACTTCCGATAATAATTTAATTACCCTCGTACATACAATAAATTTATTACTGTTGTACAGCTCTGGCGTCGAACCGTCAGCAGACCGACACGAGATGGTTGGACTTTTCTAACCTGGCAAGTCAGTCGGTCAGTTGGTCAGTCGCTAAGAGAGCGGCGCCACACCCGTGGCCAACCAGGGCAGCGGAAACCTGCCCCGAGCTCTCACCCGTCAACTGCGGATACGGCGCAGGCCCACGGATGGACTGAATCACCACAGACTAAAATTCTAAATCAACAAACTATTAAACACGGTGATGAGCAGTTACAAATGGGAACGAACTTATACAGCTTAAGGGAAGTGAGAGTTACGTTCTTACATTAGTTCACACAAACAGTGTCTATACACATTAGCGATGGATTTGAAATTAAGCTATAAGAATCTGGGAGCTCAGCCACATGTCACTGAGTTAATATTGTTGACGGAGCATCAATAACGGCCACCCAATACGAAGTAGTATGTTAGGCTTATAATGGCGCAGCAAACTCTCTAATAGTCACTACTACATAACATTTTAACTACCTCGTATTATAGTGCTTCGAAAGACCCACCAGGGTAGCCGAGAGCGCTAACGCGCTGCTTCCTGAACTCGGGTAGGCTCGCCGATCCCGGATCGATTCCGCCCAGCGTATTAACGACGACAGCCGGTGTGCCGGTCAGTCTGGATGTGGCCTTTAGGCGGTTTTCCACATCCCACTAGTGAATACCGGGCTGGTCGCCACGTCCCGCCTCAGTTACACGACTCGCAGACATTTGAATCACATTAACACTATTTCACGATTTACACTTGACACACACATCTGGAGTACACTAACTCCGTCCCCGGGGTATGGGGTGGCGGCAGGAAGGGGTTCCGGCCACCCCATACAATTAACCATGCCAAATCCATACTTAACACTGCCGATCCTGTGCACAATGCGGGATGGAGGCGGAAGCGGAAAAAAGAAAGGGAAAGAGAGTATTAAAGTGCTTCGGAACATCGGCTGTCGTAAGTAGTTGCTTATTACCCCTCAAGCAGTAGCATACATCCTGTACATAAGCTCATGTACAACTTCAAAGAAGGGCAGGAAGTTGTCATTTACACGTAAACATGCACTTACCAAACGAAATGTGTCAAAAGATTCAGAAGCAGGAAATAACCACGTGGGTTGCCGAGAAGTCCAGGACCGCAATCTGCAGGTTGTCGCTCTTCCCATCGATGATATCGGAGTCCAAACACCACACATACCAACACGAGTGCCGCGTCTCACTTGTATTGGCTGTGGCTGCGTTTGGCAAATAATGTATTGTTCAGACACAGCGATGTCAGAACTATTTCAGGAAGGTTTGGTTATAAGAAAGGCTATTGCTCATGCCTCATGACCTTTCTTCAATGAGAGCCAGATATTCCGTGAGTGAGATGAAGGCGCTGACAGTTTTGTTCGTCCTTGAGAAACTTAAGCTATACACATATGTGGAACAATAAATCATTTCTCTGAGAACCAAGCACTCAGTAGGAAAACTATGGTGCCCTTGACGAATGCCGGCCGTTGTGACAGAGCGGTTCGAGGCGCTTCAGTCTGGAATCACGCGACCGCTACGGTCCCAGGTTCGAATCCTGCCTCGGACATGGATGTGTGTGATATCCTTACGTTAGTTAGGTTTACGTAGTTCTAAATTATAGGGGACTGATGACCTCAGATCTTAAGTCCCATAGTGCACAGAGCCATTTGAACCATTTTTGAACTTGGCGAATTGTTAGATTGGCCGTAGGTGTTTTAACAATTTCTGTTTAAAGTTAGGCATGTTCGTGACACTAATAGTGTGATGGCTGATGGATTGAGCTGTATGTTTAACTAGGATTCGAAGTTGTGCAATTCGCAGTGAGTTTCTTGCGCTCTTAAATAGTACTATGATACGGCAGGCTGTAGGTCCTGAGTTAAAACCTATTAAAGGCAGGATAGGAAAGGTGTAAGCGGGCCTTATTGTCTGAAGCGAAACGTAGTATTGTGTAGGCCACAAGAACCGAGGTGATAAGGTCATACTGCCGGTTCATCTAGTCTGTTTATTCTAGTATTATCAGGCAAAACCGATGGTGGTCATTTGGGTATTTCCGAAATATGTATGAATTTTGTTTGAAAGTGGATGGACAAAGCGATTGCCGGCCGGTGTGGCCGTGTGGCTCTGGGCGCTTCAGTCTGGAACCGCGTGACCGCTACGGTCGCAGGTTCTAATCCTGCCTCGGCCATGGATGTGTGTGATGTCCTTAGGTTAGTTAGGTTTAAGTAGTTCTAAGTTCTAGGGGACTGATGACCATAGATGTTAAGTCCCATAGTGCTCAGAGCCATTTGAACCATTTTTGATAAATCGATTAAGTCAGTGGTGTTAGGATATAAAATCTGTGGTATTAACAGCCCTGAGTTAAACACACGGCAAAGGACTTTGTCTTCTGATATGGTTGCTGAGACTATGTAGAATGGTTTTCAGATGCATGGCTCTGTTTCCATGGTCAACAGAGGGTAACCGTTACACCTTTGTGGGCGGAGATGCGTTTGTTGTGTGCTCCATACTCGCAGTGTTACGTCACATGTGTCATGCAAGAATTTACAGGACCTATGAACGTTTAGGCCTAGCCGCCTTCTAATTTACAATAACGCTACTGCATTTAAATCTACGGCCTTTCCTAATTTTTGTTTTGAGGTAAAAGTGGCTCACAGTTCTACAACGCCACTTTCTCCAGCCCTTCCTTTTCATAAAGTGTGAATCACAATTTTGGCGCAACGTTGCTTGCGTTCTATCCTAGCGACCGCACCCGAAGGGATCCTTTTTGTGGTTTTATTATGCCCTTAATATCACCGTACATGAATCTCACATGACAGTACCGGCTATTCTGATGTTTATTTTTAAACCAAAAACCCATCTTGGCAATTTATGGCCGCATAATGACCTGCCTCGAACAAAGTTGACGCTGCATAGATCTTTTTACTCATACCGATCTCACTGCAACCAGGAGATCGGGTATGAGTAAAAAAATTTGGATCGGGAAGCCACTGCGCCGAGAAGCTTGGCGTTAGACTTGTGTCGCCTGACGCCTGCTCCCTGCTGGGGTCGTGAAGCCACGTGTACCTCACTACATGTGTATAAGTGGTGCGTAGCCGCTGTCACTGAGGGGAGAAAATCTCCCTCCAGCGGGGAATCGAACCCGGGCCCCCGTGCGTGTTATTCCAGCGCGCTGACCATTCACCTATTGGAGCGGACATTATAAACGTTAAGAATGTTGATACAGTGCTTTTTCTAAAATTATTATTCGGAAATGCCTTGATTTCTATTCAGGAAGATTTATTGTCGAAGAGGATGAGCACGGTGGTTCTACATTTGTTGGTATGCTGTATTTAATCGGCGCTGTTATATGGAAGTTCGTGAACAAAAGTTATTCGCCTTGATCATATAGTACGGAATAACTTGTTTGATAAGTGCAGATGATTGTTTGGTGTATGTGAAATTTTCAACAGTTTAAGTCCACTCATTTCTCCATTTATCTTTTCCGTGTGTACGGTTTTAGTATAAAGGTAACATGGCCGGGAGTTCCCAGTCGGGAAATTCGGCCGGCAAATGCAAGTTTTACTGAATGCGGCGCCACATTGGTTGACTTGCGCGTCAACAATGGGGCTGAAATGATGATGAGGACAGTACAACACCCAGTCCCTGGGGGAGAAAATCTCCCTCCGCAGGCGGGAATCGAACCTGTTCCCCCGTGTGTAGAATTTCAACGCGCTGACCATTCAGATCTTGGTGCAGACAATTTAAAAGTTACGATTGTTGATACGGTGCATTTTCTTCAATTATTTTAGGTTCCTTTCTTGTAGATGCCGTGGTTAAAATTATGTCTCCCTTTAGGTTTTAATATCGTCATATTGAAAGTATAGTTTTCTATTTATAAATGTTGCTGCGTTGTTTGTGGGATTTTTTGCTATAGTAAATAGGAGTTAGGGCCGTGCTATTTGACGAAATGTGATATCGGAGAAATGTATCACATCTACCTCGAGCTAGCCCTTTCGCTCACTGAAAGTGAGTATTTACAGTAGTGTAGTATTTACAGTATTTGCACTTAACAGCCAGTCCCTGCACCAGCGTTTTGATAAACACTTAATCATTATTTGGAGACGAACTGCAATGCTTCGAAGAGTGGAAACTCAACAACATCTGTTTCACTAAGATAGCATTGAGTCATCCCCAATACATCAGTAGCATCCAGAAAGAAAATATTCGCTTTTTTTGGCATGCGGAATAGTTTATTACTCTTAGTTGGGGTATTTCTTTCGGGTTGTCCTTATCATTAAGGTATAAGCCATCTGCGTAGACATAAATAGAATGGTAGCAGCCCACTGTTTCTGTATATTAACAGCGATACTTAAAGAACTACACAGTTTCTCACTAATTAAAGGTACGTTTTTGTAACTGTTTGCTGTGTTCCATGGATGAGATGTCTGTGCTGGAGAAGGAGGAGTTTAACGAGTTTATTAGCTGTCACCATGCAGCTGAGGGCTGTGTCAACAGCAATGATATTTGGTAAAGACGAATATGTTTAATCAAATAATGAAAAAGCAGGTTGGATATAAGTTACTATTCGGTGATAATGCATGTGCATCATTCGATAGAAGTCCAGTCACTCTTCTGAAACACAAGAGGCAAGACATTGACTCTGGTGCACACATTCCCTGCCTCCAGAGGCCACACACCTGCTTATGCTATGACCACATGGTAGCAGCGGGAGCGGCCACATGGAAATACTCGCGACCTTCTCCTCCTTCCCAACCGCGGCACACGGATATCCTATGTTGTTGCTTCAGACGTTATCACATCTGGTGTTTAAGCAGTGTGCAGAATATTGTCACAAACGTAACTTGAAGATGTTACAGGAACTAAATTGTGCCACTGCACCAAGAGAGGTAGAGAGACAGAGCTTTGCAGATGACAGAAGAATATTTAAACAATTACATTTTTAATGCCGAAGAATATCACCTCTGCCACACTTGAACACGGACACAAAAAAGATTGCGACACACTTGTGAAATCACCCCTGAGACATTTCGCGCGCTTTTGTGAGAAACACCCTTGTCTTTGAGCAAGGACTACTTCAGGAGTTGCTATATCCGATTGAATACGTTTCTAAATACACTTTCAAAAAATTTCTGCACAATAATTTTCAGCAATTTAGCCATGTCTAACGCCACACTTGAACGCAGAGCTCTAAAAATTGATCGCAGCACACTTGTAAATCTGTCCCTAAATCACTTCGGGCGCTTTATTGGAAATACCCTTGTCCGTGAGGATTTACTAAACCCAACTGGATTTATCTCTAAATACACTTTCGGAAAAGATCGCTGCACATTAGTTTGCGTGAATGTTGCGATGCACACTCCACAATGGAACAGGGATTCTAAAAGAATTGCGGCACACTTGTGAATCCTCACTGAGACACTCCACACGATTTTATGTGAAACAGCTCCAGAAACTAATTTGAGCTGCATTACCTGATTTTACACACCGAAACGATGACATTTGGAAGTTGAAATAAATAGCTCTGTAATTCTAATAGGAAGCTCAACTGCTTGTTTGAAACCACATCCAGAAAGAGAAAAATTTCTGAGTCCTACTGCTATTGTGGTGTTCATTACGTCTCAATATGCATACTAATGTCCAAGCACAGATGGGAAAGAACAGTTCGAAGCACAGTCCTACACACGAGAAAAATGGCTGGTAGATTCGGTGAGTTTTCGATATCCTATAGCTGTTGGTCGGTAGAGGTACCTGTGCCTCGCACAAAGGATGTCCTGTGACTCTCTGACGTCATGGTACTTCTTGTGAAGGGAACATTCTTATTCGTTCGTACTGAATTCCCCCTCGAAACAGCTGCTGCTGCTGGTGTGGAATCACTGTCCACCATTTTCTGTAGACAGACAAATTACTAGACTTTCATACGCTTAACTATTTTGTACAGATCGAAAAAAAACGTTGTTGCTGTTGTTGTGGTCTTCAGTCCTGAGACTGGTTTGATGCAGCTCTCCATGCTAATCTATCCTGTGAAAGCTTCTTCATCTCCCAGAACCCACTGCAACCCACATCCTTCTGAATCTGCTTAGTGTAGTCACCTCTTGGTCTCCCTCTACGATTTTTACCCTCCACGCTCTCCTCCAATGCTAAATTTGTGATCCCTTGGTGCCTCAGAACATTTCCTACCAACCGGACCCTACTTCTTGTCAAGTTGTGCCACAATCGTCTCTTTTCCCCAATTCTATTCAATATATCCTCATTAGTTACGTGATCTACGCACCTGATCTTCAACATCCTTCTGTAGCACCAAATTTCGAAAGCTTCTATTCTCTTCTTGTCCAAACTATTTATTGTCTATGTTTCACTTCCATACATTGCTACACTCCATACAAATACTTTCAGAAACGACTTCCTGACACTTAAATCTACACTCGATGTTAACAAATTTCTCTTCTTCAGAAACGCTTTCCTTGCCATTGCCAGTCTACATTTTATATCCTCTCTACTTCGACCATCATCAGTTATTTAGCTTCCCAAATAGCAAAACTCCTTTACTACTTCAAGTGTCTCATTTCCTAATCTAATTCCCTCAGCATCACCCGAATTAATTCGACTACATTCCATTACCCTCGATTTGCTTTTGTTCATGTTCATCTTATATCCTCCTTTCAAGATACTATCCATTCCAGTCTACTGCTCTTCCAAGTCCTTTACTGTCTCTGACAGAATTACAATGTCATCGGCGAACCTTAAAGTTTTTATTTCTTCTCCATGGATTTTAATACCTACTCCAAATTTTTCTTTTGTTTCCTTTACTGCTTGCTCAATATACAGATTGAATAACATCGGGGAGAGGCTACAACCCTCTCTCACTCCCTTCCAAACCACTGCTTCCCTTTTATGCCCCTCGCCTCTTATAACTGCCATCTGGTTTCTGTACAAATTGTAAATAGCCTTTCGCTCCCTGTATTTTACCCCTGTCACCTTTAGAATTTGAAAGGGAGTATTCCAGACGACATGGTCAAAAGCTTTCTCTAAGTATACAAATGCTAGAAACGTAGGTTTGCCTTTCCTTCATCTTTCTTCTAAGATAAGTCGTAAGGTCAGTACTGCCTCACGTGTTTCAACATTTCTACGGAATCCAAACTGATCTTCCCCGAGGTCGGCTTCTACCAGTTTTTCCATTCGTCTATAAATAATTCGTGTTAGTATTTGGCAGCTGTGACTTATTAAACTGATAGTTCGGTAATTTTCACATCTGTCAGCACCTGCTTTCTTTGGAATTGGAAATATTCTATTCTTCTTGAAATCTGAGGGTACATCACTCATATTGCACTGACAGATAAATCCTGAAAACGTGGTCTACAGATCACGAAATACGGAAACTGTCACCAAAGACACCTCCTCGGTTACACTGCTCTGCTACTGTCGAGAAATTTCACCACATACCACATCGATGTAATAAACACAAATTTTATCCTTCACCATACAAAGTCATCACTTTGGCATCCTGCATATAGCTATCTACCGAATGTCTCAAATGACTCTAAGCACTATGGGACTTAACATCTGAGGTCATCAGTCGCCTAGCCTTAGCACTAATTAAAACTAACCTAAGGATATCGACTGCCAGACACTCGTACATACACCGCAAAGACAGCAGATCCCCCCTCCCCCAAAAAAACCATAAGCACATAGTCACATAAGCGAATATAGTTCTAGCCGCACTAGGTATGTCCTACAAGGTCGGTTTGTCATCCACAATGACCAACGGTCATGGGTCAACTGCCCCCTGCAGACGCTGCCCTGATATGCTACTAGAGCGCCCTCAGCGGACCATGATCACTCTCCAAACTGGCGTACAAAGGCTGGGCTGGTTCCCCCTATTTCACTATTTCCAGTCACGACGTGCTTGCTTTCTTGCTTGATTGCTACCGATCTTTCTGCACCAACTGCTTACACTGGGATCCCAAAAACATATGTATTTTGGCATGGTTTGCTAGAATATCAAACCATTTACGCGATAGATCCTCATAGCAAGCACACAGCAGTATGCCACCGATCGCTTGTGTAGTATAATTTTGAAAATAAAGACTGTTAATCACTTCTCTAGAAATCTGAAACTTAAGGAGGTGCAGCGACGTGGACTGTTTTGCAAGCCCCTGAGTAGCTAGAAAATTATCTCGTCTGCGAAGATCTTTACGTGCAAACTCGAAAGGAAGAGGAAAGTCCCATATTTCTTAACGAATACCAATGTCAGTGATATAAAAGTTTCCAAATCCTCTACTTCTACTTTACAGAGTCAACTAAGGTGTGGGTCATGTCTTAAGAACCACAAAGATCTCTTTCAGCTCTTTTCACCATTTTAATGCACACACCACAATCGATGTTCTCTCAACCAAATAAAGACAGGAAATGTATAGAAGCAGACAACCAGAAAATTTACATGGTAGGGAATAGCTGCTCAGCGCAAACCCACACCCATACTGAATCTTATCAAACTCTCACAGGGAACACATGTGATCATTAGGGCTGCCCAACACATTGTATTAGTTAGCTATTCAGCTGTCTAAAGAGCGACAGGGTTAGGTCAGCTTTATTCTTGTACTCTATCCCGTCCACTTTGGATGGCTGCCACTGTAAGCCGAAAATGTCAATCCATCTGGCCACAGCCCCATGATCCCGGAATTGGAAAATCCGTAGACCAGCAACAGCAACCAACTGATACACAAGAAGCACATATGCTCTGATGGACACCACTACCAACAAACGTCCTCTTCGACTCCTTTCCTGTTGCTTGATCCACTCCTTCGTTTCTACCACAGAGAGAGAAACCGAAGATTCTCGAACTGGCTAGGCACGAGTTACAGACCTCACAGTACAGCTCAACAATAATTATAGTCCCATGGAAATGATCATATCTATGTCATCCGAGCTGGTCCATGTGTGTTCTATCAGGGGTATATATGGAGATCTTGATGGCTCCAGTAGCATCTTAAAATCACGCAGGCAGTTCACTGAGACAGGTGCCATATCTAGAGAAATATTCTACTGTTGAAGAGTGCATCACGATATTGTCGGGGTTGATCTAACACAAGACGACGGAGGCTCTCAACGATGTACCATTGTGCCGTCAGAGTTCCTGCAATCATTACCAGCCGTGACCTGAAGTTACACGCAATGGTTTCGCACACCATGACACTAGGTGTAACACTGTTTTGCCTCCTCAAAGCACTGAATTAATTCTTTGCGTAGATGATCACTGGCGTAGGGTAGAACCGCGATTAATCACTGAACACAGTGTGATCAGCGCTCAGTGCTTCTTGGTCATGACAGCTCTCCAAACACGACGGTTAGTTTGTGATCGTAACGGTAGCCTATGGGTAAAAAGGTTCAGCTGCTGCTAGTCTTTGACCAGTGGTCTGAGGTGACACATAAAGTTACAGGAAGTTTTCTAATAGCAGGCGTAGATCTAAAGCGATTATAATGTCCTTAGTCAACAATACGGCTAGTCTCCCTTGTGTTTTCCAAGCGTGCTTGACTGGGACCTATACCACTAATTTGCCTGCCCTCACGTTCCACTGCAGTCCTTGCAACAGGCGATTGTCAGATTTGAATGCCCCTCAAATCTGGACGCATCATTCAACTAGATGGCCAAGTGGAGATCCATGAGGTTATTTACAAACTCTTTCTGGTGCAGAGAAAGCTGTTCCAACCAACTAAACGGCATTTGCGCATCCTTCACGGTGATCACTCTGCCACTTAACTTATGACGCCGTTCACGCCCCGTATGTACTGGGCCTGGTAGCAGCACTGAACAATAACTGCACTAACGCAGACTGGTCGCCATCCTAACTTTGATTGATGGTGTATACTTTAACGAAGTTTAGTTGACATCCGACCGTGTATTGTGGATGGTTCAGTTTTTGTCAGGCAGTGTGTTCGCCCCCAACGACCACCTACCACCACAACAATCAGTGAATAGCCTTGCTTGGGCCCCAAAAATCAGTGAATAGTTTTGCTTGGCATCCTCCTTCATACGCCCAACCTTGAGAAATAGTGAAGAATGTTAAATCAAACACCATTCAGCCATCTAAATTTCCAATTATTTTATTGGGCTACCAATTTCGGCCATATATTACGCCGTCTTGTGGCCCCCTGACCGAACTGTAGGAAGATTCCCACCTTTTGTCCAGTCGAAATAGGGGCCAGAATACAAATACTGGTATTACAACACCCTTATTGATATTGTAGCGAGAAGGAAGTACTTCTCTGGGTGGTATCAGTAACCTGGTGTCTTCCTGCTTCGGTAAGTCCCTTGTAGCACAGAAGTAGCGCTTAGTCGCTAGGTTCCATGTAGTTGGTGATCCTGCTGAAGTTGAGTGTTTAGGGATGCCAGTTATTAATTGTCAACAACGTTTGAACTATACTTGTTTTAATACAGAAATTGCTATGTCACACGCGTCAGAGAACCAGTTTTCGCAATATGGCGGCTATGGACTACGCCGGTATATTCGACCCTTTACACACATTAACACAGTTCTCTGACTTTACATAATGATAGCACCGCCCATGACACGTAGCATTCTTATAACAAATAACTTCAGTTTATATCCTGCTTAACATGTGAAATATGCAGTCGCGACCTTAAGCCAATGAGCGTTCAGAACGCTGTTGCTAGGCGGATCTGACGACACGTTTGCGGACATTGTGAAGAAAGTTTGTCTCGAAACACTGTCTCAGACTGTAAGATCCTACTCCTGAATAGTCCCTACTGAGGTTGCACAACATTGCCTCCTATGATTGCCCAGATAGGGTTGACAGAAGAGATAGAGATCCAACGGAGAGCAGCGCTCTTCGTTACAGGATCATTTAGTAATGATAGATAAACTCCAGTGGAAGACTCTGCAGGAGAGACGCTCAGTAGCTCGGTACGGGCTTTTGTTAAAGTTTCGAGAACATACCTTCACCGAAGAGTCAAGCAGTATATTGCTACCTCCTACGTATATCTCGCGAAGAGACCATGAGGATAAAATAAGAGAGATTAGAGCCCACACAGAAGCATACCGACACTCCTTCTTTCCACCTACAATACGAGACTGGAATAGGAGGGAGAACCGATAGAGGTACTCAGGGTACCCTCCGCCACACACCGTCAGGTGGCTTGCGGAGTATGGATGTAGATGTAGATGTAGATCACCAATGCTCTTGCTGACACTTAATTGTTAAATGTACATGTATCCTGGCTACTACTCAGCATTCCCGATTGCATGTTGTTGTTGTTGTCTTCAGACCTGAGACTCGTTTGATGCAGCTCTGCATGCTGCTCTATCCTGTGCAAGCTTCTTCATCTCCCAGTACTTACTGCAACCTACATCCTTCTGAATCTGCTTAGTGTACTCATCTCTTGGTCTCCCTCTACGATTTTTACTCTCCACGCTGTCCTCCAATGCTAAATTTGTGATCCCTTTGTGCCTCAGAACATTTCCTACCAACCGGACCCATCTTCTTGTCAAGTGGTACCATAAACTCCTCTTCTCCCCAGTTTTATTCAACACCTCCTCATTAGTTATGTGATCTACCCATCTAATCTTCAACATTCATCTGTAGCACCACATTTCGAAAGCTTCTATTTTCTTCTTCTCCAAACTATATTTATCGTCCATGTTTCACTTCCATTCATGGCTACACTCCATACAAATACTTTCAGAAACGACTTCCTGACACTAAAATCTATACTCGATGTTAACAAATAGCTCTTCTTCAGAAATGCTTTCCTTGCCATTGCCAGTCTACATTTCATATCTTCTCTACTTCAGCCATCATCAGTTATTTTGCTCCCCAAATAGCAAAACTCCTTTACTACTTTAAGTGTCTCATTTCCTAATCTAATTCCCGCACCATCGCCCGATAGCACAGATATGCATAATACTTGTCTTAAACACGTGAAGTGAGTGCACATATGCATTAGAGCATCCGTAGATATTGGAGACACTATCACTTCAAACACCAGCTGAGTCAGCAGGTGATGTCTGAAATAATCGTGGTCTCAAAAGTCTCCGGACACCAGTCGTTGAATGCCGGCCGTTATTTCGCGTAGACGAAAGGTGGGAATACCCTAAAAGTCTGCCAGGGGCCTCACCATGGCGTTATTGTATCGGCGAAAATGGTAGCGTAATAAAATAGGCCGTCCGGTGTGGCCGTGCGGTTCTAGGCGCTTCAGTCTGGAACCACGCGACCGCTACGATCGCAGGTTCGAATCCTGCCTCGGGCATGGATGTGTGTGATGACATTAGCTTAGTTAGGTTTAAGTAGTTTTAAGTTCTAGAGGACTGATGACCACAGATGTTAAGTCCCATAGTGCTCATAGCCATTTGAACCATAATAAAATAACAACATGGAAATTTAGATGGCTGAAAGGTGTTTGATATGGCAGTCTTCAGCCAATACCTAAGGTTCCGCCATCATCTGTGAGAAGAGGGACATGCAGAGACGTAAGAAATAGCTGTTACTCTAGTGGCTTCACCACCCGGATATAGAAGCGTCAATGAGTAATGAACGCAGCTGCAGAGAGGCGGCGTGGAGAGCGCCTGCGAGTCAGTGGGGCACACGCCGTTCGCAGCTCGCCGCCTGCCACTTTTCGTGCCGTGCCCAGTAACAGCCGCAGCCGGCAACCTCCGTAAGCGTGGGTCGCCGCTTTGAGTGCGCGAGGCAGGAACGCCACGGCCAGAGTGCCTAGCCGTGGAGTGGCCGAGGCGGTGGGGGAGCGGTAGGCTGCAAGTAGCGGCGCGGCGCGGTGCGGTGCGGTGCAGGGTGGCAAAGGTCAGGTCAACGCCCTACCGACGTACGGCTGCCCTCTGTCTGCTGCGCTGAAGTCCAACTAAGTGTATTCGCTATTCTCTACTACAAAACTCTTACTGCATTGCAGTAAGTGAGACTTCCTTGTCTTTACAATAGCTCAGTACAAAGTGTGAAGCAGCGAAGTGTGTTCAAATAAAAGTGTGGAATACTGGAGATGCAGTAGTACTTATCTTTAAATGCATACTTCCTGAGATAAGTCCGATAAACATGGGTTCAGAAATACATATTCTTTGCGAAAAACTCGCGCTGACAGAAGGTTTCCATCGTGGCGTCCATTTATGACAATGCACCCCTCTGCCTTCGACGGTAAGGAATGCCCCATCCTTTTAAGTATACCTCTTTGTTGTTGTACCTGTTGTTACGATTTGAAGACGCCACCCTGTAGTGTCCGCACATTTTTGATTGATATGGCGTAGACCAATTACTTCAAGAGTCCCCATAACCAAAATTCTAGGGGATTCAGGTCTGGGGAACGAGCAGGCAAAGGTATGGGGCTCCTGAACAAATCCAACACTCCTAAAATGTCTGCGTCAGATGTTTCGACACATTGTGATGAATGTGTGCTCTTGGGGCATCATGAATGAACCACAAGTGTAGTTTTTGCTGTAACGGCACAGAATATAGCAAAGTAAGGAATACATTACTGACAAAGTCCAAACAATGTGCCCCAGTTAACCTTTGCCGTAACACGTGTCTATTACCAAGTACGCCATCAATACACTGGTTGAGAATTTCTGTTGATACCCTCTTTCCTGAATTGCTTGGGGATTCACATCGGCTCATAAACGCTGGTTATGGAAATTCGCTACACCATCTCTTGTGAATCCTGCGTCATTGGTAAATAAAATCTTGAATGCGAACAGTGGACCTGGAGCGTACTTCTGCAAAAGCCATTGACACAATCGCTGTCTGACATTATGGCCTGTGGCTCCGAACGCGCTATAGATGCTGTGAATACAGCACTTGTTCGTGAAGTACCCCAAAGATAAGAGTATGAGACACTCCTTCTGCTGCCGCTAACCGTCGCACACTTGTCTCAGGAGACAGGAAGAGCGCTTACCATGTAGGGCGTACACACTTTGCGGAGCCTTCTTCTGCCAGTCTTTCAAGGTGCAAGACTACCTGTGTCCCTGAGACCTGGAAAAGTGTGCCGAAACAGCTTATCAGACGGCGCTCTGCGTTGTGGATATTTTGCGGCGTAGAGGCTACAGTCTCACAGGCTACGTCCATTTGCTAAACCATAGCAGAATATCATATCCACCATTTCACTTATCGAGTAGTGGGCTTCATTGCTACCAAGTTGTGGAAGAGAGAAAATGTAAATGTACTACACCATTTGTACGTAGAAACAGAGCAATAATAGCAGACACGGAAGTGAATCTGCGTTTGGAAGGAAGTAAAGCACCATCATACGTACCCAGGGTTCATATTACTGTACAGCAAGACACGCAAATACGACGAAACCTAATGTACACGACTCGAACCACACAGTTGAATGCAGGCTACCTAACGGCGGGGACAGTACTGTGAGTACGACGTCACAATACTCCGTCGACATATCTGACGGGTCGCCAATGCAAATACTATGATAATATCCGCAACTAAGCGTCACACAACCCTTTCTATAAACACGTGATTATCTCGGAAATTATGCGCTAACGGACCCATGTTTTTTTGGACCTATTTTTCTTGTGTCGATTAGTACTACCACCTCTCAAAGTAGCCGGCCGGTGTGGCCGAGCGGTTCTAGGTGATTCAGTCTGGCACTGCACGACCGCTACGGTCTCAGGTTCGATCTTGCCCCGGGTATGATGGGTGTGATATCCTTAGGTTAGTTAGGTTTAAGTACTTCTATGTTGTAGGGGACTGATGACCTCAGATGTTAAGTCCTATAGCGCTCAGAGCCATTTGAACCACTCAAGGTATTCGGCACCTTTTTTTAAATACATTGCATACTGCGATGGGGTTTACAATGAACTATTTAGGATGATGTTGAGTATTTTCTAACGCAAGCAATTTATTTAAATATGTATTCTGAAAGATATCTTCTTCAGTCGATAACGTTTTTCACAGTAAAAGGATCTGCTGCACTTTCTGCTCTCCGAACGCAATTAGAGCTGCTTTCTAACGGTAGCGTCGCGACAGTATAATGTGATTAACTGCTGTTGCCCGTCGGACTAGTTCACTCCTCTAAACCAATATAATTTGCCTAGCGACAAAAATATCTGAAATTGTCGTCTTGAACTGTGATTCACCTACTGCTGTTACGGCCTAACGAACGTAGTGTGATTGAAAATGTCTGCATTAGTTAAAGTTGTAGGTTACGTGGCCCTAATGACAGTCCCTGACCTGTGCTTGTCGTAGAAGCCGGGGCCAACACATCGAATGCAAAGCACATGGACATGTATTTACAAGGATGTATCGTAAATTTATTATTATTATTTCGCGTCGTTCATTTTACTTCGGATGTTTTCTTTTAGTTCCCGCAACTACCCTTTGACCGAGCCAGGTGGCGCAGTGGTTAGCACACTGGACTCGTATTCGGGAGGACGACGGTTCAGTCCCGTGTCCGGCCATCCTGATTTAAGTTTTCCGTTATTTCCCTAAATCACTCCAGGCAAATGCCTGGATGGTTCCATTGAAAGGGCACGGCCGACTTCCTTCCCCGTCCTTCCCTAATCCGATGAGACCGATGATCTCGCTGTTTCGTCTCTTCCCCCAAACAACCCAACCCCAACCCAACTATCCTTACCACAACGACAACCATTATTATGAATACTGTCATTATAAACGTGCGAAACTTTCTCACGTGTCTTATAAAATAAATCTTATCATTATCTGGCGATCAAAATCGTATTTACACATAAGCTGTGTCGGCCAATCAGTATACAATAACAGTCTCACATTTAAAGATTTTAACTGTACTTGTGTCAAATTTGGTTTTCTCTGTTTTCCTACAGCAGTGACCACATGGCTATTGTTGACAGGAAGAACCGACAACACTTCTCATTCTACCAGCTCAATAAACATATTTCAATTATGTAAATGAATGAACTAATGAGCCAAAATGAAATATATATGAGTCGATATCTAATGTATGAATGAAATTTTCATTCCTTGTTCTCTTGTTTTCACACTATAAATCTTTTTTGGCCTTACAATCAGGATCATCTGGCATCACCTTGGGTATGGTGTCATGTCACTCACTTTACAGTTAGCGAATTTCTGAACAAGTCTCATCCGAAACTATTGCCAGTTTGTCGAACTGTGCTGTGACTGCCCACCTTCGTCATTTTTATTGTGTTGCAGTGACGTTTCGATGTATGTGCGCTCTAGACTTGATTCCTAGTGAACACAATAGTTCTGATAATGGTATTCACATTACGACGGTGATCATCACGTAGTCTCATTCCAGTTCGATGCTGGTGGCAGTTAGTTGCTGGTCCATAATGCCCGATTCCACTTCGCGGGGATTATGAATGTCAATTTCTTTGTTCCAAACTATTATCGCGTTCGAATTGCTTTCTCCATCTTAAAAGATTGAAATAACCACGAGTTAATCATGTGAGAACCGACTGTAGTGACAGATGCAGATCGATCCACACTGCTTCCAACACACATCAAACAAAAGGACAGTGGACTCCTACTGAATCGTATCTGAAACACTCTGAAAACTAGTGTGAGATGAGGTCTTAGGGAAAAATATTAAAAATAAATAAGCATTTACAATCTGTGAGACGAATGCCAAAAACAATGTGTAGATTAAGTTCTGTCATTTAATGCCTATCAAAATGCTAAATAATAACAGCCACGTCATACTACGATAAATAACAAATAATAGGACCTCTGAAACTGTGAAGCGCAAAGCATGAACTGTAGCGGTGTTCATAGCAGAAAGCACAAACCTTCATTTGCCGTTAAAGAACTAAAAATATTCATCTGTCTTCTTTCCCTATGCCAGGGAACAATTATATCCACACAAAAAGCAGTTAATCACTCTTAACTCACATCATAGGTCTTGGTATAAGATAGCGTAAAAATGCACATAATGAACAGAAATATTTGTCTAAACATTGAATAGTAAATCTAAAATTCCGTGGCACTATAGCCCGTTCTCGATTCAACGAGGGCTTTTTTATTTGCGGGCTATGGAATTATCCTAATTACAATGCCTTAACAAGCACTTGTTTCAACAACCAAACGAACGGACAGAACCGGCCACCCAAGCTTGGGGTACTAGGACACACACTAATAGCAGATATGCAAGGCTGAATGATTTACTTGTTCAACAGCGTTCTGAAACTATTATCATCCATGCCTTCCTACGTAAACTTGTTTCAGTTCACTAGTAACAGAAAATTTCGTAATCATCGTGGAAACCGAAGTCTACTACTGAGGCCTTAACAGAAATGGTAAAAATCGGCGGTAGCTCCGCTCAGTCCACAACTGCCATGGGAACCTCCAACGTCAACCTGTAGAATCGATAATCAGCTCGAAATCTGCTACCCTGACTGCGCAGCAAATAAATCTACATCAATACATAAAAGGTAAAATCTGCATTAACGTCAGCCATATAAACCGCTGCCTGGGTAATCTATGCAGCACTTAAGACCAACGAAACCTCAGTATATATCTACAGTTTAAATGAACTAAAGACCCAGACAGCTGACGTACGCAGCAACTAAACCACTGGTAAATTTGGACAATAAACTGCTACACAGCTAACGAACACAATGGCTGGCCAGCAAATCAGTGCAGAGCTTAAATCATATGAAAATTAATCACAACTAGAACAACCCAAACGAATTGAATAACTGCCCAGCAGATCCTTGCAACTCTTAAAACCACAGCCATTCAAGAGTACTGGCGAAGGATTCCCTTCAAGGAACAGAAAAGCTAGCACAAAACCTCGAGGCAACCCACGCCACAATCCAGCCGAAACATACTCGCCAACCAACTTCCGCTTATGGGACGGCGCTGAAGATCCGCAAGTCACCTGCCCTACGGAAGAGATCATTGCCTACCTATTATACGCGACTAATCGAACCAGCGGATCTTTTAAATTAAACCTCTAGCCGATCCGACCCGGGAGATACACTCGCGGCAAGTGCAATACGGCACAGGACATAAAACATTTCATTCCACTTCACGTGGCAAAATACACTGAAGCGCAAGAGAAAATGGTACATGCATGCGTATTCAAACAGAAAGATATGAAAACAGGCAGTATAGGGCACTGCGGTTGGCAACGTCTGTATAACACAATAAGTGTCTAAAGCATTTGCTAGATCGGCTCCTGCTGCTACATTGGCAGGTCATCAATATTAAAGTGAGTTCGAACTGGTGTAATAGCCGGCAACCAAGCTATAGGACACAGCATTTCCGAGGTACCAATGAAGTTCGGATTTTCTCGTACGACCATAACACGAGTGTACCGTGAATATCCGAAATCCCGTAAAACATTTAAATCTCCGACATCGCTGCGGCCGGAGAGAAATCTTCCAAGAACTGGACCCATGATTGAAGGGATTCAGACAGGTGACACGTACGAAATCATCCTGTCTGTTCACTTGCATACATTCACATGTATTATACATTCCGACGGACTTGTGCAATTCCAGCAGAACATTGTGACACTCCACACGTCCAGAATTGCTACAGAGTGGTTCCAGGAACACACTTCTGTGTTTGAACACTTGCGCTGGCCACCAAACGCCAAAGAGATGAACATTATTGTGCATATGTGGGATGTCTTCCAACGTGCTGTTCAGAAGAGATCTCAACCCCCTGGTAGTCTTACGATTCATGGACACCCTGAAGGGTTACTGGAGTCAGTTCCCTCCATCACTTCTTCAGACATTATTAGAATCCATGCCACGTCTTGTTGCTGTATTTGTGCGTACTCGCTCGGGCCCTACGCAATACTAAGTAGGTGCACCAGTTTCTTTGGGTCTTCAGTGTACAAACACTGTAAAACAGACGGCCCTAAAAAAGCGTAACAGCTGTTGAGTTAAAAGTAAAGTCCAAAATCAAACATTAGTGTAAGATAAACTAAATAAAAATACGCTTTATTTAATATCCTAGAAAATTGGCAAAATAATTATATCACAACACTATTAAAATTGAATGGTAGGAAGGAAAGAATATATCGAGTTTCCAGGTAGTACTCAAAACTTTAAGATCCTACTATACTGTGCAGTACGAGAATTCGCATGCGGCTGTGGCTGGCACATGACATTTGAAAGCACATGGCACATATATCAACAAAAGACCACGTGTAGACAGAGGGCAAAGAGTGGAGACGGTCATCATATTAGCCTACTGCATGATAATGACTTCCAAATAAAGGAAGCAGGAAGAGATATATGTAGTATTGGTAAGCTACGGACTCCACAGTTGGAGAGTAAAGTGAGCTGCTATAGATGGTGCCTGCAGGACATGGTCGGAAAGAGGAGGGTAAAGTGACCTTCTGGTGTTCTTGCACGAGATGTGTAGTCGCAAGGAACATAGCTTTGAAAAATTGTATATGTGTTTGCTGATACGTTGTTTCTCGAGAACGAGGGCCTACATCTACATCATCTACATCTACATGGATACCCTGCAAATCACATTTAAGTCCCTGGCAGAAGGTTCATCGAACCACATTCACAATTCTGTGTGATTCCAATCTCGTATATCACGCGGAAAGACTGAACACCTATAGCTTTCCGCATGAGCTCTGATTTCCCTTATTTTATCGCGGTGATCGTTCCTCCCTATGTAGGTCAGTGTCAACAAAATATTTTCGCATTCCGAGAAGAAATTTGGTTATTGGAATTTCGTGAGAAGGTTACGTCGAAACGAAAAAAGCCTGTCTTTTAATAATGTCCAGCCCAAATACTGTATCATATCTGTGACACCCTCTCCCATATTTCGCGATAATACAAAACATGCTGCCTTTCGTTGAACTTTTTCGATGTACTCCGTCAGTCCTATCTGGTAAGGATCACACAGCGATCAGAAGTATTCTAAAAGAGGACGGGCAAGCGTAGTGCAGGCAGGCCCCTTGGTATGTCAGTTAAATTTTCTCTAAGTGTCCTGACAATAAAACGCAGTCCTTGGTTAGCCTTCCCCACAACATTTTGTGTGTGTTCCTTCCAATTTAGCCGGCCAGGGTGGCCGTACGGTTCTAGGCGCCACAGTCTGGAACCGCGGGACCGCTATGGTCGCAGGTTCGAATCCTGCCTCGGGAAGGGATGTGTGTTATGTCCCTAGGTTAGTTAGGTTTAAGTAGTTCTAAGTTCTAGGGGACTGATAACCTCAGAAGTTAAGTCCCATAGTGCTCAGAGCCATTTGAACCATTTGAACATTCCAATTTGAGTTGTTCGTAATTGGAATACCTAAGTATTTAGTTGAATTTACGTCTTTTAGGTTAGACTGATTTATCATGTAACCGAAGTTTAACGAGTCCCTTTTAGCACTCATGTGGATGAGCTCACACTTTTCATTATTTAGGGTCAACTGCCATTTTTCGCACCATTCAGATATCTTTTCTAAATCGTTTTCTAGTTTGTTTTAATCTTCTGATGAATTTATTAGTTGATAAACGACAGCGTCATCTGCAAACAACCAAAGACGGTTGCTCAGATTGTCTCCCAAACCATTTATATGGTTAAGGTACAGCAAAGGGCCCATAACACTACCTTGGGGAACGCCAGAAATCATTTATATTTTACTCGACGACTTTCCGTCAATTACTACAGGAGGTAGACAAGGAATTGCGATGTTAATTTTGCACACGAAACAAAAAAAAGTCTCAAGCTTAAATGTGAAAAAAAGGAAACACTAGATACATTCGAGTAGCTGGAAACCCTTCTAATAGGACATAGATCATAGTAAAATGTCAAATTCCCAACAATAAATTTATTTTCTTCAACGAGTAACAATGAAAACTTCGTAATAAACGACGAGCATCAATCAGATATTAAAGAGAAATACATTTTCTTCGAAGTTAAGCTATAGGCCAGCCACCGACAACCAACCAAAAATACCTTAGAATATTTTATCTGTTGCTCCTTGGGCATAGAATAATGCTTGCATCACCAACAAAGAGCGCTATTTCCGCTTTATCATTCTAAGATTAAAGTTATTTATTTATAAAAGGAATAGGTGTGATCCTATAATAACTGAACCCTGTCACAAATCAGATGTAGCTTGTTCCTATTTAAAGGAAGATTAATCATGAGGGCCTTCATGAACTGTGTAAGACGATCCGTTTTGATCTGCACCATGGCCCAGATCAAATTTATTCAGAATGGCTTGAATGCACCATATGCCAATATATCACTATATTACACTGAACGATAAAAAAAATTGCAGCACCTAAAAGGTGTTATACGACATAAATTAAATTTGGTAGCTATGTTTCTGCGACTGAAAGATGATGTCTATTCACATTTTGCTCTATTGTCATAAGAGTGGCGTAGCAGCGCTACTGTGAGAATGTTAAGTCACGTTTGCTTTATGTACATTCCTTAACATGAGCGTTTGTTACCTGGGAGATTGGACGTGGTGAGTTAGTCACGAACGCCTGTAAGCCGTCAAAGACAGCAGTATCCCGCTGAGTTTGAATGAGGTGGTGTAATAGGTCAACGAGGAGCTGGATGTTCCTTCTGCGGTACTGCAGAATGACTTGGAAAGAATGTAGCCATGCTGTACAAGGCTGTAAAGCGGTGATCACGAGAATGTAGGGTCGAAAGAAGACCGGGCTCTGGACAGCCGTGTGGCACTACTAAGAGGGAAGACTATTGTGTTCGGCGCGTCGCTCCAGCGCGTCGTAGTGCACCTGCAGCAGTAATTTGAGCAGCAATTGGCACCACAGTGACACAGCGACCTGTTACAAATCGGTTACTTCAAAGAGAGCTCCGAGCCAGACGGCCTTTAGCGGGCAGTCTAGTCACCGCAGATCACGGCTGCTTGCGTCTTTAGTGGTGTCAAGGGAGAGCGCAACAGAAGGCATGATGGAGATATATTGTGTTTTTCAGATGAAAACTTGTTATTCTTGGGTACCAGTGATGGCCAGGTGTTGGTTAAAACGAGGCCACCAACCTGTCCGGGTGCTAGACACACTGGATGTACATCTGGATTACAGTCCTGCGTGCGATTTCGTATGACAGTAAGAGCACTTTAGTGTTATCTCAGGCTCTTTTATTCTTACGACAATGTAGTGATTTGACCTGTTAAGCTGCCATTCGTGAACACTACTCCAGGGGGTGTTTTCCAACAGGACGCCTGCCACTTACCGCTGTTGTCACACAACAAGCACTGTACGCTATCTACATGTTGCCTTGGCCTGATAGTACACCAGATCTGTTTCCAGTCGAACACACATTAAATAACATGGGAAGACACCTCCAGCGTTATCCATAAACAGCATTAACCGCGCCTGTGTTGACGGATCAAGTGCAACAGGGATGGAACTCCATCCCACAAATTGACATCCGGCACCTGTACGTGCTTGCATTTAACATTCTGGCTGTTATAGTGATCATTAATATACCAGCATTGCGCATTTGCAACTCCTTATTTCACGCCTGCATTAACCTATGATCTTGCAATGTGAGTCACTTATGTTACCTAGACAAATGTATTCCCGAAATATCGTTACCGCATATTAATTATCTTTTGGTGTTGCGATTATTTCCCTCTGTGTACTTCGGCTGGTACAATGGCAAGATAGACAATGAACTTCTTTGAAATTATTCTGGTATTCGTCCTATCCATAAAAATCGTTACAAACGTACATGAATAATTTTGTGGGGGCAAGTGAGTAGTGGACGTATTTATTGATATAACGAGGCTTTTATATTATGCAAATATTGTAGTACTCTCCAACAATATGTTGGTCATTAACATTTTATGTCGATGAAATTCTTCTTTTTCAATATGAAGCCGGTATAGGAAACTAAATAATTGCGAATTCCTTCGCCCCAGTTACTTCCTGACATATCACTCGTAGCTTACAAGCGAATTATCCTGTCTCTCTGCGTAGATGTTTGAAATAACTTGAAATATCATACTTTTACAAATTAAATCATCAGACACTTAATAGAAATGGAAATGTCGTGTGGCTAGTGTCTCCCGTCGGGTAGACCGTTCGCCTGGTGCAAGTCTTTCGAGTTGACGCCATTTCGGCGTCTTGCGTGTCGATAGGGATTAAATGATGATGATAAAGACAACACAACAACCAGTCACTGAGCGGAGAAAATCTCGGGCCCAGCCGGGAATCGAACGTGGGCCGGTAGGTACGACATTCCGTCGCGCTGACCACTCAGCTACCTGGGTGCGAAAAGTGTCAACTTAATTACAAATTTGTGGTGTGCTGTAGGGTACATACTACATAGTCAATAATCTACAATGACGTTCAGCAAGTAATGCAACACATTTTTTGCTCTGTCAGTTTCGGTTGAAAAAAAATGAGAAATTAGTTGTGAGACTTCGTGAAATATTCCCGCTTTAGCCCCAATAGCTTCATGAAGTTCCCATTGATGGCGGCGCTGTAAGTAGCCTTCAAAATAGCGTCTGTAGCGGAGGCGCGTTCCTAGCAAGAGCTGCTGTTGAGGTTCTTTTGGCGGAAAACGAGACCATCATATTTGTAAAAGGGTACACAGTATCTACGGCGACCTCGATGATTAATTGGGTGGCTGGTGACATACCTGCTATGTTGGAACGTGGGTACACAATCATTCGAGGTGACCGACGAATCACAATCAAAGACCTCGTTCCTCAACTGGAAGTCACATAAGTCAGCGCATCCCAGAGGAGCTCCCAAACTTCGTTGGATTGTTATTTCCCTCCACCCTACAGCCCGGTTCCGACCTTTCCGACTTTCACCTGTTTCTCTCACTAAAGCATGCACTCCATGTAAAACAGTACATGAATGAAGGAGAATCATTGATGCAGACATTGTCTTCGACGATGACCGTAGAGCTGTACTATGCCCAGGAAGGCCGCTTGAGACTGTGGCATTCCACGGTGGTTATGTTAAAAAGGGGTTTTTTTGGCAAAAGGAGTGGCAAAATTTTGTGAATTGTCATTCTGAATAAAACCAAAGTACTTTCAGAAAAAAATGTTTTGTATAGCTTATTCAGTGCTACTCGTATTATAATAGAGGTGTGAAATACAATAGAATTTTTGAGTAGCTGTAGCACCACATTCTAGTGTTGATTAGCGTTCTACATCTACAGCTGTAGATCTAGTCCTGAACGTCTTGTCAATTGCACATACCAAGAAACGGCACACTTCACAAATTTAATTTGATGTCATTTGTTTTTGCTATGGTTGAACTTTTCCGGTTACACACAGCGTGCTGCACTCACATATACTATAGCACACATCTTCTCAATAACCACACAACGTTAACTACACAGGGACCACAGTCTTTCGTACGCCGTTCAAAATGGTTGAAATGGCTCTGAGCACTATGGGAATTAACATCTGAGGTCATAAGTCCCCTAGAACTTAGACCTATTTAAACCTAACTAACCTAAGGACATCACACATATCTATGCCCGAGGCAGGATTCGAACCTGCGATCGTAGCGTTCGCGCGGTTCCAGACTGAAGTGCCTAGAAGCGCTCGGCCACCAGCGGCCGTACGCAGTGATTTGTAAAATACAGACATTTGACTTCAACATATTTAAAAATGACTTACAGTAGTGCTAGTGTGGAAGTTTCGAGAGAATCGACACCCGCTATTTTTTTTCTAAATTAATAAAAGAATCCAATTTAGCAAAGCGGAAGAGTTCACAAATCATTAATATTACTACATGGCCCACAGAGGACCAATATAATCAAAATCAAACGAAAAAAATTATTGAAGCACTACATACGCGAAGAAAATTTTACGAATATATAAAAAGCGTGGGATGACACATCAAAGGTGAACGTAAAACGTTACGGGGGATTAGAGAGACAGTATGTAAGAAAATTTACCATGTACGCGACGTTCTTTCATATGAACGCTGGCATTCATGGATGGAAATTAATACAGTATGATTCGTCTGTGTGGCAGGGTCACAACGTCTAACAAAAACAGATGTCGCCCTGAATCATTCATAAAATTTCCGAAATGAAGCAGCATAAGCTTTATGTCTTCTAAGAATTCGACCGTGCATAAGTTTTATCTCTTCTAAGATTTCGACTGTGCGTCTTCCTTCCATGTGCTGAGTGACTCGAAGAAATAAAATTTATGCGACTGCGTTCTCGAAATATTATGGATGTATTAGTATCGCGAAAGCATCTTGACGTTCTATTTACTCTGGATAGACAGTAAACATATTGCTGCATACCTGAAGCGCGCCTTCGATTACGTATATGTCCTATAGTGATGTTGGCTTCGAAACAACATCTTCGGGAGGCATCTTGTGCGTTAATCAGATGAGTGTAGAAACAGGTAACTTTCCTCTAGATGAGAATTTGTTCAGCAACATATACTGGTTTTCATTGAGGAAAATTTAGGAAGCTATTCTCACGACCAAATCTGCCACCGCATTTCCAGGTCTCTTTCTAAATTCAATGTTGGGATTTAACACGGAAACGACGGTGCCAGTTTGCGGGTTACGAGAGAAGGACCATTGTCCATCAGCACGGCGAGTGTTCCTAAACGTTCTCATTGGTAAAGTCCGGCGTTGTGATGTAACTCAATGGTTCCTACGCTGAATAAACCGTGTAACATACCTGTAACTCTAACGTACAATTATTCTTGCATACGAGTTATTACCCATTTTTAATTTTCATATCATTTACTGAGTGCCCTAGAAGGAATAGTTAAAAATCAGTGATATGACAGAAAAAAGTCAACTGAATGTGGGATCTGAAGTGCATACCTTAAGGCCTGTTGCCAGTTTTTCATCTTTGATACTCTTCCACAGCATGCTCTTTGCCTTCCATATTTTGAGAGCACGTAATACGGACAAAAAATTCCAGTAAACATGGGTTCTACAGTATATACCTTAGGAATTACGAGCACTTGTTCATATTTGTTACTCGACTGCTCATATCTCTGACGGTATGTATTTAAAGCTCATGCTTACTGGACTTCTTTGCTTCGAATGAACGTTCTTGTAAAATCTCTGAAAACGTACCGTTTATCTTGGGTCCACCTGTACTTCATCGTTACTGGAAATGTAGAAATCGTTCTTATTGTTGCACTAAAAAAGTCGCGACAGTCACTTGAAACAGCAGAAAGAACAAATATACAAATCCTGTGCAACGTGGTAAACAAGCAAGACCTGTCTGGCTGACATCCGATTTCATTGCGGGTAATAGTACGGTAAATGTTTTCTAAGAAACTGAAAACAGACTTTCTGCTGGGTCCATAATGTTTCATTTAATATGAATTGTCAGACACCTGACTTGGAGACATGTTCACCACTTGGATTTATAATTTTAAACATTAACATTAACAACGGCCACAAGACATGGTGTTGCGTGGAGGTAACTGATTCCCTGTGAGATCACTGGCACACATGACACATATCGCAGAGATTCAGATTCCTCCTTTTTATCCATAAACGCTGCTCTGTGCATATTTTACCTCAAAATGGTTGAATCGGAAGGTGGGTGAATGAGTGTAGAAACTGCAATACCAAGAATTAGAAGAAATTTATTTCGCATATTAGGGACATAAAAGTAATTAGAATTACACGGCTGTAGAAGCACTTCTGCTATGAAACTTCAGTACGGTTTGAAGGCGTCAAACAAGAACTTGAGCAATCAGTGTAATTCGCCAAAATTATAGTTCTAAAAATCACAATGTGCTACCCAGGAAAAAATGAATTTGCTGGATAGAGTAGATATCAGGTTCGAAAGTAATAAAAAGTATGCTGTGCAGCTGTAACGCATCACCGTATTAGAATGTAAAAGTAGCAAATTCAGCTCAATGTCAGGTATTTTACACTTTTCGTGTACTTCTAATTTGGTCTCGTGAATTTCATTATCTTGAATTGTGTCTTGAGCCTGTCACCGCAGCCTTAACTCACGTGGACCAGATGACCAGTTGTAAGAGAGTTGACACGTGCAGACAGTTGACAGCGTAACCCCACCGATCAACAGCATCTCCAACGCGTCCAGCCTACACCTCGTCCCGAATGGTCAGCGCGTTCGAATGCCACGCACAAGCCCCCAGGTTCGATTCCAGGCTGGGGCGGGAGTTTTTCTCCCCTCAGGGACTGGGTGTTGTGCTGTCCTCACTATCATATCATCCCCATTGTCGACGAGCAAGTCGCCTAATGTGGCTTCGCCCTCAATAAGACTTGCACTTGGTGGCCGAACTTCCCACCAGGGAATTATCGGCCACTGACGATGTACGCTCATTTCCATTACAGTTCGTCCCGTCTTCAACAGCTACGTTCACTATACTGCACGAAGAAGAGAACCAGCTTTTTGGCCACCTGTCGGTCACTCACAGCTCGAGTTTCCGCGCGCAACACGACGTCAGAAGCGTTCCTTTTTCTTCCTTCCTAGCAGACACACTCTCACCAAAGATCTCGAAACTTCTACAGTGGTCTTCCACCGACCAATGGAAACACTTGTCCATAAATTCGGCTGGAAAGATCGTTCCACCTATGTGTCTCAAGTGACGTACATCAAAATACAGGGGGCTGGTGTCTTCAGAGACCATATCTCTCTTCGTTCTTCGATTTCCCCAGGCCCTACTGGAGGCATGAACACTTAAACGGTTCAGTCCTTCATTCCTAAGCTTTTGGAGAGCAGGAAATTCCCCTTAGCATTTACAAAGAGTGAGGTGGCGGTGTGGTTAGCACATTACACTCGCATTTGGGAGGATGACGGTTCAAACCCCAGTCCGGCCATCCTGATTCAAGTTTTCCGTGATATCCCTAAATCGCTTCCGAAAAGTGCATGAATGGTTCCTTGGAAAGGGCACGGCCGACTTTCTTCTCTAATTCGATGGAACCGACGACCTTGCTGTTTGGTCTTCTTCCCCAAAACAACCAACCCTAGCATAACCGAGTCGGAGCCATTGGTGCTGGCCTAGTCGTCAGCTAAGTGCTACTACTATTTACTGAATGTGACACGCTGTGTGTACAATCTGCCATAGTCACTGTGAGCACGTAATATCTGTTTTATCTAACAAATTCGACTGCACCAAAATTATTTTGAAATACGGGCAAAACGAAAAAAGAAAATAAATAACGCGAATCAGTCCACTGCTCCTGCAGTCATAGCCATTGAACTAACATGCTGTCCATTTCGCTAATTTCCCGGAAGTGCAATATCCAAATATCTCTTTACAGTCGCGGATGTCTCTTGCATCAGTGATGTAACGGCCACAACCACAGCATCTAAAATTGTGCATTTTGATAGGGCGTGAAGGGAGATGTAAGGGGGAAAAGTAAAAAAGTTTTCTTTCACTTTATCGTTGTGGGAAACATGTAGTCTCTTAGTGAAACTGGAAGTATGAAACTTCAAGGATTCCATTTGTGTGCTGTTTTGTGGTGCGACAGAATGTTGGGACTAATGCAGTGTGACGGGTATAGAACAAGTCCAATCATCCCACACTTGCAGGGACATCTTTGATCTCGAACGCTTGGACCCGCATAAAACAAAGCTTAGAAAAAAACTCTAGATTGCAAAACGAAACAGTGGTCTCTGTCATTTTCATGCGAAACGTTTCATTCCACCACTAGTGACAGTTTAATAGAGAGAAACAACGTAAGGCGACATCGAAGGAGGGAAATTATAAGTAGTTCAACGACCTCAATGTATTATTACGTTTTCAATCAATAGTGCCAAAACCCTCCGCTTAAATTAACTATAATAGAACGAAACACACATATCCTAATTCCCTGATAATGCTTCAATTGGTCCTCATAATGCAGGAGTGGTGTTTCGACGAAGTGATTAAAACGAAGTTGAACAGAACAGTGTGCAAACCTTACTAAAGCCACGTTTTTACATTCTAAATCACTTCCCCACTCAAGCAGTTAATTACGTTTTCAGATGATGATACTGGTAGGTCAGGGCCACAATCTACACTTCGCCAAAGATATTGCAACACAGCCATATACGTCGTTGCAGAAAATTGATCACAGAGTGAAGTTTGAGGATGAAATAACGATAATGTATCTTCAGTTGCGTTTTGGCACATTGTAATCTTATAATATCAGTAACCCCTCTGGCACAAAGCTTATATCGCCGAAAGAAGTAAAGTTCGAGGGGTAGGCAATATTTATTTCTGTGGCCATATCTACAGCATAGCATCTTTGGAAATTTTCAGCTAGAAGGTATGACATTACCAGGACACACACAACAACAGGCTCTTTTCACGTCTTACATGCACTCTAAGGATCAAAGTTAGAAAAAGTCTCATGTGCTCTTTAATTACTTTTTTTTCATTTTTTCTTGTATCCTCATGATGCTTCGTGGGCAGGTTGTGTCAAGTTACTTTGAAATATTTGGACCCAAAACTGCCTTGTGCCTGTTGCAAGTACAACTTATTTGGTAGCCTGCCCGTCATTGTCAATGCAACATCAATTGTATGGCTGTTGATAGAGCTATGTACACACTGCAACACACTAGGTGTAGTTTTCTCTCCTGTGTGAGAGAGTGCGGTGATGAAGACATCTCACGTTCGAATTGACTCTGCTCACCGTTCCAAATATATCCTTTCCCCACAGCCAGCTCTGTCATAAGAAATGTTCACTTCCTCCACTAATTGTTGTGCCTTCTGCCATGTACTATTATCGTTTCTATATCATTGAGTGTAACAAATGTAGTAATATGTCATATTCAGCCTTAAGATTGCCGATTAAAAAAATCGAAGCTTGGAAAGGGCCAACCCTACATTTTCAGAGTCCAATAGTGAACTGTAGATCATATGACCTTACTGTAGCAAACTGCGATATTGCATGGTGTTTTATAGTCTGTAATCGTTAGAGTCTTCTTCCTATGAAACGAGTATCTGGTCGCATTTTGTAATACAGGTTATTTAGAATTAATCTGCAATGTGATTTCCTTTTACTGTAGTTGTAGCGCTTCATTATTTTGCTATAGGAATTGAAGCCACGATTGTCATAGTCTTCACAGATGTTTGAAACGTCCCCTTAGAACAATTATACGCGAATGTGCTTGAACTGACACACAATATTTTTTAGCGCAACGTAATCTGACTTTCAAAAATCCCTACGAAAGAGTGGCCCTGACTAACATTAACCTATACGTTTCACAAATCACTTACCTCACAAAAATCTTCGTTACTCAAGCTACTGCAATACAGCGAGCGCCACTACTGCGAGCTAAATAAAAGATTCAAACTACGGAAGTCGCTAACTACTGAGGCACAGTTAGCAAATGAAAGATTTTAATAGAGAACAGACAATGTATTTACCTTAATAGTCATTTTATATATATATATATATATATATATATATATATATATATATATATATATATATATATATATCAAATTCATGACACCAATTCTTACAAATTTCAAAACTCCGCCATATCTCTCCCAACGTCCACCACCGCTGGCGGCTCACCTCCAATTGCGCAACGCTACGCGCTGTTAACATCCAGCTGCAGCTGCCCGACACTACAATGGAAGACAACAATGCAAACTAGCCACAGACTGCGCACTGCACAGCCAGTGATTTTTCATACAGAGTGCTATGTGGCGTTACCAATAAGAAAACTAAACAGCCTACTTACATGTTCTCCAGTACGCTGTCAACAATATCGTCTACTATAATGGGCCTCCACTGATCGGGTGGAGATAGTTAGTACTCACTTTGACAGGAATGTTTCCGTTGCCCTGCAGATGAACGCTGAATACTGGTTGAACACCCATCCTCAGATACAGGTTCTTCCTGTCCTTCAAAACCAGTATATCTGTCCACCTTAACATCACCTATTTCTGTGCCATTCGCTTTATATTTCTGATTTATACATTCCGTGAACTCACCATCTCGATCCTGATTTTATTTTCATATTCAGCACGTTGTAACTTTATCCCTAATACCTGGACCCCATTCGTAGGATTAATTCTCATCATGATGTCACTGTACACAGCTTACACAGTAACCCGCATCCCAACACTATAAGACACATTCCTACTGCAGCTGTACCATTCACGCAGCTCGAGCATTTGTTAGTGCAGCTAATCTGATAGCGCCAGCAGACAGGTGCTATTCTTACGACCGAGTGTCAGTCTAAGCATGGTTTCGAGCGGTTCCGAGAGTTCTATGTCAAAGGTGGCCCTTGTAAGACAAAGAGCCATAACGCCTCTGCGAAGAGAACGGTGTTTGCGACGTAGTTGAACGTATAAAGAAATGTATTTTTCACTCATGGATCTCGCTGCAGTTTGCGGATTAAGTCTCTTCGCTCTTTTGTATGCTGGTACATTACCAAGAAAGGTAGCGTGCGAAAGATTACCGTTAACATCAGAAGCTATGGTGACGAGGTATTTCATCTACTAGTGCAACAGTTTCGCTGCGAAATTTAAACATTTAATATGAGTACATGGAAATACCCGTCTGCATCCGAGCTCTATGGTGGACAAATCACTTCCCAGAATGAGACGCTTGAGAACTGAACCGACTTTAATCCGATACGCTACTCTGGAAAGCAGTGGAAAACACCAGATAGGACTCTACAGGCTTCCGGCTTAGCTCTTTCTCAGAAATGATACCGACTATCAATAGAACTTGTAATCGCCCTAATGGCCTATAAATCAGTGCCGTTAATGGTTTTCTGTAATTGATGGTACGATAGTAAACCGTTTCAGGCAGGTGGAGTGAGCACCTAATCCTCTCGTGTCTGAATTACAAATACAGTGTGCGGGCTTCCAAACTTCGAAGAGGATGGAATGTCACTCGAACAAAGTTAAAGTGATTTGCAGCGTTCTTAAAGTACGCTACACCTACAGTTTTACTACATTACCGATTGGTAAATGCGCTAAATGCCGTTCAGAGAAGTTACAGCATTCATGCATGTTTTCCCAAAGTGCTTCATTCAAATTATCCATTTACAATTTACACAATTCTTCATATACTAGATGAACTAGTGCTCATACCTCTAGAGGTCTGCGTTTCAAAACCCATATTTGCTTGACTTTTTTTCTTGTTTTGATCGATACTACCATCTCTGAAGGCTGCCAATCCTATAATAGTAGCACGAACCATTTAGGCTTATAACTTTCGACTCCATTGTATCTGTAGCAGGTTTATTTCCTCAAATTGATACATTTACCGTCCTTTATAACCTCTGTAATTTGTGAAGTCATTACGGAATCACCATGTATTTATTTACTAGCGCCCAGGGTAGACGATTAGCTGTATTAAAGCTATAAGATATGATATACTATTACAGCTCGAAGAATATGCAACATCACGAATATTATATACTTTCATATGTTTCTAACAAAGATCTGAGTAACTATATTTTATATTATTCTAAAGTTGCATTAAATTATCAACAACGCAGAAAAATAAACACTAAATTATGTACTGTATTATTTTTCAGCTACAGAGCTATATATTTTTCAGCTACATAGATGTATAGCAAGTTATTTAGCTATATAGCAAGCCTCGTCGTGCGGGTATTCTTACTCCAACCTTCATTCATTTGAACCTGCTTACAGTATTTGAGACAACTTTGGCTCTCCATACTTTGTTTAATCATCGCACTGAGACTCCTGAAACTTAAGGTGTGTCCGATTAGCTGATTCCTCCTTTCAGTTAGGCCGTGTCATGAGTTTCCTTATCCCCAGTTTGACTTAGTAAATTCTCATTATTAAATATTCAGCATTATTCTGGGGCACGAGATTCCAAAAGCCTTTATGCTACTTTGTCTGAACTAGTTTTCGCCCATGATTGTGTACAACGGTAAGCTCTAGACAGGTACATTCAGAAAATAGCTACAAAACTTTATTTTATTTTCGGTATTAATTGATTTGTCTTTTGTAGTTATTCCTTCTTTGGTACTATCAGTGTGCATTTTAAATCCTCCCTAGCTCCGGAATCATCAGTACAGAAATAGAAAAACTCGTCGACAAGTTTTAGTGTCACATTTCATTTTCTGAACATAGTCTAATTTAATTAGACAATATTCCAATACAATTGTTTAAATTTCGTTGATACTTAACGTATAAAGATTTTTCGAGACACAATCCATTCAGTTCGACTCTTGTTGTAAGTTTGTACCATCTCTAAGAGACTTACGATGTAATCAGAATAACCCTGCAGTTCTTATTTATTGGCCTTAAAATAGGGAAAAGGAATTAAGATTCTTATTTATTCGTCTTCAATTTTGAACCCCTTACGAAATTTTTCCTTAGTTTCTTCTACTGCTTGCTCAGTGAATATGTTGAATAACACCAGGAATAGGCTACAACCCCGTCTCACTCCATTCTCAACTACTGCTTCCATTTCATCTATTTATGCTTTTAAGTGTAGTCTGTTTTATGTAAAAATTGGAGATAACCTCTCGCATCCTATATTTTATCCCTGCTATCAGCAGCACTTCAAAGGAGTGTTTTCCTGGAAACATTATCAAAAGCTTAATCTTAAGGTTCTTATATAACAAACGTAGGATTGCCTATTTTCAATGAATCTGACGGTAGGTCATAGTGGATACCTTCCTCCTCTCTTGAGACATGTATGAAGAAATATTGTGTCAGTCATCACGTTTTTAAGAGAACTTCCGATTGAGCTGGTAAACAACCATGAAGAAAAACGATGGCTCTACTGTCTTGTGCGTCGCCCATCGCTAGAATATACTCTAATAACAAGGCCAACTGTCGAAAATGTGTTTTATTAGATTCAACACCGAACACACACACAATTAGACGTTGTTGCAAAGATAAGATATAAATGAAACAAAATTAACGACAACTGATGGAAACAAAGGCAGGGGTGAAAACGTATAATTCTATACATTGTTTCATCTCAAGTAACAAAGATATGATGGTCTAACATCAGGTAATTAGAAGCGTGCATGTGTCAACATTACAGTTAAAAAAATAAAACTGTGACTGACTGCAGTGAAGACTGTGTGAACAGCGAATAAACTTTGGCTAGTTTCCCAAACTGCTGTGAAATCGCTACCGATATTCAAGCCTCAGCTACACATTAATTTTTAATTCATCAGCTTTGCTGGTTCCCTATTCTCAGAAGATCTTCACAAAATATCACTTGCGCAAATTCAAAATCCTTCAGTTACGACAGTTTACAGTTGAAAGCAGTAAGAAAATATGTAGCGCATCAAACGTTGCTAAAAATACCATGTCTCACAAACTTGTTACGACTTGAAACGTTGCAAAAAAGGCGAAATGAATTCAGCAGTCAGCCGCAGATCCGGTGTGTATTTGACTGCAGGTCTTCATTCAAGCTGTCGAACAGCTATCCTCAGCTCGTTTAAACCGATCCATAGGTTGCAAACTCGTCAAGCATGTGACAACACATGGCACAATAGGACTTTACGACTTTAACACGTACAGAGGCAGATTTCTTTTAACAGAGACAATCTAAGAACGTGTTTAAATCGTAAAGTAACATGTGTTGTAGAAAGCTTCGCTAGTCTATGTGACTCAGTTTCAGTGCACTGAGGATAGATATTCAATAGCTGAGATCTAAACTTACAATAAAGCACAGTCTAGATTTACGATTGCTTAATGCCTTTCCATTTTTTTTTAATGTACCACAGTCGCTTCGAACGGAGTCCAACGTAGGTGAAATGTTGTGTTTGACTTGACTTACCACCCAAGCTTTATTCCTGCCGAAAACTACAAACTGCTCACGGGACAGGCTCACCAGCTATAGCGTGCTGCACTAGCTTTCAAAACGCCACAGTAAAAAAGCATGCTATGTCAGCCATTTTAAAAATTTCTTGCCAATATACGTTAAAATGAACATCACTTAAACTATATAGTCTTAAGGGCTCCGTACCTCAGCTAGTAAAAACGGAACGTTTATAGCACCACTTTGTTGTCCGTTTGTCTGTCGGTCTGTTCAAACACCTTTTCCTCAGGAACGGGCAGAGGTATACAGTTGGAAATTATATCCAATAGTACAGTCTACAGTCCATTGGTGGTGTAGCAGATGTAAACGTCTACGTTATTACAATCAAAAGATACTACCATTCATGGCACATATTTTGATACTCGCAAACTAATTCTTCAGAAGCTATTAGGTACTTCCCGTTGACATAGAATGACGAAATTCAGCATGAAGAAAAGTTTCACAGCACAAGTAAACAAAAAAATCCGAAAACTGCTGCTTCTACATTATATGAGAAAAAGTGCCGTTTGTTGTCCATCTGCCTGTAGTTCTGTTAAAATCCCTTTTTCTCAAAAATGGTGAGTGGTCTCAAGATGAATTTATGTCAAATACTAATGTCTATGGTGCCTCGGTGGTGTAATAAATGTAAGCGTCTACGTCAGTGGAATGAAAAATTACGAACTATTACGTCACATATTTTGAAATCTTCTTACTCATCAGAATCTATAGATATTCTGCCTACTTACATAATTAATTTTTACGGAATTCTCAGAGCGCGACTCCTACTCGCCTGTGTCCTGTTTTTTCTTAATACAGTAGATATTTATATGAGGTAAGAGTTGGGGGTGCAGGATATCACAGTCTAATGTCGTAATACAGGTAACTGTGGGGTACTTTTTGTTTTGGTTAATTTTACTCAGTTGTTCCACTCACTATTCTTTACATCTTTAAATTATAGTCTCCATTAGTATGCTTTCGCAGCACACTTCAGCTATGTTTCGACATACTGGTTACAAATGTAGCAGTGTAGTTTATCAGTAGAGTAATTTACGATGTTTTTATAACCATTCACAATTAATAAAATGTTCTGGTCTCATATGACGTGGTCGAATGGACTGCATATTTTAACGCAGCGTTTCGTCCCCATCCGCGAAGGACAATTTCGAATTTCGATTGGGAAAGTAGCTTCTTTGACTGTCCGCTACCAGTGTCATTAAAGAAGTAGCGGAGTGAGATACGGTATCAGAACAGCATCAGTTGTCATCTACATCTATATCTACGTGTTACTCACCAAATCTCATTTAAGTTATTGGAAGAGAGTTCATCGAACCACCTTCACAATCCTCTATCATTCCAATCTCGTATAGCGCGCGGAAAGAACTAAAACCTATACCTTTTAGTACGAGCTCTGATTTCCTTATTTTATCATGGCGATCGTTTCCCCCTATATAGGCCGGTGTCAACAAAATACACTCCTGGAAATTGAAATAAGAACACCGTGAATTCATTGTCCCAGGAAGGGGAAACTTTATTGACACATTCCTGCCTGGGGTCAGATACATCACATGATCACACTGACAGAACCACAGGCACACAGACACAGGCAACAGAGCATGCACAATGTCGGCACTAGTACAGTGTATATCCACCTTTCGCAGCAATGCAGGCTGCTATTCTCCCATGGAGACGATCGTTGAGATGCTGGATGTAGTCCTGTGGAACGGCTTGCCATGCCATTTCCAGACGACGCTTCATCCAGTCCCTAACATGCTCAATGGGGGACAGATCCGGAGATCTTGCTGGCCAGGGTAGTTGACTTACACTTTCTAGAGCACGTTGGGTGGCACGGGATACATTCGGACGTGCATTGTCCTGTTGGAACTGCAAGTTCCCTTGCCGGTCTAGGATTGGTAGAACGATGGGTTCGATGACGGTTTGGATGTACCGTGCACTATTCAGTGTCCCCTCGACGATCACCAGAGGTGTACGGCCAGTGTAGGAGATCGCTCCCCACACCATGATGCCGGGTGTTGGCCCTGTGTGCCTCGGTCGTATGCAGTCCTGATTGTGGCGCTCACCTGCACGGCGCCAAACACGCATACGACCATCATTGGCACCAAGGCAGAAGCGACTCTCATCGCTGAAGACGACACGTCTCCATTCGTCCCTCCATTCACGCCTGTCGCGACACCACTGGAGGCGGGCTGCACGATGTTGGGGCGTGAGCGGAAGACGGCCTAACGGTGTGCGGGACCGTAGCCCAGCTTCATGGAGACCGTTGCGAATGGTCCTCGCCGATACCCCAGGAGCAACAGTGTCCCTAATTTGCTGGGAAGTGGCGGTGCGGTCCCCTACGGCACTGCGTAGGATCCTACGGTCTTGGCGTGCATCCGTGCGTCGCTGTGGTCCGGTCCCAGGTCGACGGGCACGTGCACCTTCCGCCGACCGTTAGCGACAACATCGATGTACTGTGGAGACCTCACGCCCCACGTGTTGAGCAATTCGGCGGTACGTCCACCCGGCCTCCCGCATGCTGCGAAGGAGCTCCGTACGCCACGGCAAACTGGCTGTCACTGACGGCGGCGGTGCACAAATGCTGCGCAGCTAGCGCCATTCGACGGCCAACACCGCGGTTCCTGGTGTGTCCGCTGTGCCGTGCGTGTGATCATTGCTTGTACAGCCCTCTCGCAGTGTCCGGAGCAAGTATGGTGGGTCTGACACACCGGTGTCAATGTGTTCTTTTTTCCATTTCCAGGAGTGTACTTTCGCATTCGGAGGAGAATGTTGGTGATTGGAATTTCGTGAGAAGATTCCGTCGCAACGAAAAACGCCTTTGTTTTAATGATGTCCACCCCAAATATTGTATCGTTTCAGTGACACTCTCCCCCTTACTTTGCGATAATACAAAAAGTGCTGCCCTTCTTTGAACTTTTTCGATGTACCCTGTCATTCCAACATGATAAGGATCCCATACCGCTCAACAATATTCTAAAAGAGGACAGATAAGCTTGGTGTAGGCAGTCTCCTTAGTACATCTGTTACATTTTCTAGGTGTCCTGCCAATAAAACGCCGTCTTTGGATAACCTTCCCCACAAAATTTTCTATGTGTTCCTTCCATTTTACGTTGTTCGGAATTGTAATTCGTTGGTATTTAGTTGAACTTACTGCCCTTAGATTTGTCTGATTTATAGTGTAACCGAAGTTTAAGGGATTCCTTTTAGCACTCATGCGAATAACCTCACACTTGTCTTTATTTAGGGTCACTTGCCAATTTTCACACCATACAGATATCTTTTCTAAATCAGTTTTGGATTTGCTTTGTAAGTAGGCTGTTTAGGTTTTTTAATTGGTAACGCCACATGGCGCTCTGTATGAAAATCACTGGCTGTGCTGTGTGCAGTCTGTGGGTGGTTTGCATTGTTGTTTGCTATTGTAGTGTTGGGCTTTTGGCTATTAACAGCGCGTAGCGTTGCGCAGTTGGAGGTGAGCCGCCAGCAGTGGTGGGTGTGGGGAAGTGAGATGGCGGATATTTGAGAGCGGATGATCTGGACGTGTGTCCATCAGAAACAGTACATGGATGTCATGAACTGCTATATATATTACGACTTTTGAACACTATTAATGTAAATACATTGTTTGTTATCTATCAAAATCTTTCATTTCCTAACTATGTCTATCACTAGTTAGTGCCTTCAGTAGATTGAATCTTTTATTTAGCTGGCAGTAGTGGCGCTCTCTTTATTGCAGTAGTTCGAGTAACGAAGATTTTTATGAGGTAAGTGATTTGTGAAATGTTAGTCAGGGCCATTGTTTTGTAGGGATTATTGAAAATCAGATTGCGTTGTGCTAAAAAATATTGTGCGTCAGTTTAGTGTTGATCAGAATAGGTAAAGAGCGAAATGTCTGAGTAAGTTCAGTTTTGCTCAGCTGTTTGAAAAGCAAATAATGTGCGAGGTTTATCAGCACAGTCATTCATTGATTTTTCTAAGGGGACGTTACAGCTTTGGTCTTCTGATGATTTTATTGGTCGATAAACGACTGCTTCATCTGCGGAAAATACCGTACGCAAAACGTTACAGTCTTATGAAGCTTAAGATACAAAATTAAAATAGAAACAAAGAAAAATTAAATTGCTTGCTCATAACGAACTATAGTTGACATTGCATACTTTTCATGGTAGTCAATAATTTTACTTCTTTATCGTCACAATCTTGGTGTGACGCAAACCATTTCTGTTGTGTTTGCTCTCTCGAAGGCACATGTTGTGACCAGTTTTCGGAATCTGTGGGAAGTCCCCGACAAGACCACCTTCCTCTATTAGGATTAGCACTTTTACGCCGCGATATAAAACAACACGCGATAAAAGATATAGCTATATTAGCATTTAAGCGAGCTACCTGTGCGGAGTCAGGGGCTTGCATAATTAATTTGAAAATTTTAATTAAACTTGAACACGCCCTCTCTAACTTAGAAACCGTCCAAATGTTTTCGGTTCACACAGATAACGAAGCAGAGGCGCCCGCTTCCCGTATTTCAGTGGAGTTTGTGGCGGACAGGCGCGGTTGTGCAAGCAGTGCTCTTGCATATTTGCATATTCATGCTGCAGCCGTCATGTCAAACTACTTGTCGCACTCGGCAGTGCCCTGCAGCCGCCAGAAAGTAGAACCAAGTTGGTGCTAAGCGAACCGCGCTGGTGTCTTCCGTGCATTTGTGACTGTGTCTTGTGTGACTGTGTGTTTGCGTGTGCGCGCATGCGCTACTGTGCATATGTAATGCAGTGTAACTTTGCTTGTTTGAAGTCTGACGACCAATTAGAGGAAGACGTTTTATTGACGTAGTTCATAAGTATAAGATTGACGTCGAACGTGGTTGTCTGACCCACATTGTGTAGCGAAGACTCCTCTTCTCCTTACGTATGTTTCTCGTTCATCAATAAACCCCAGTTCTTTAAAGGGTCTAACTCAATGCCGATTCAAAGTCTGATTACTTTACGAATGATATAATGCATTAAACATTTGACTTAAGCATGTATATGAGACAAAGAACTTTGAGGATCGCCGAAGACATTGTAGTTCTGTCAGAGACAGCAAAGGACTAGGAAGAGCAGTTGAACGGAATGGACACTGTCTTGAAGGGAGGATATAAGGTGAACATCAACAAAAGCAAAACGAGGATTATCGAATGTAGTCGATTAAGTCACGTGATGCTGAGGGAATTAGATTAGGAAATGAGACACTTAAAATAGTAAAGGAGTTTTGCTATTTGGGGAGCAAATTAACTGATGATGGTCGAAGTAGAGAGGATATAAAATGTAGATTGACAATGGCAAAGAAAGAGTTTCTGAAATTTGTTAACATCGAGTATAGATTTAAGTGTCAGGAATTCGTTTCTGAAAGTATTTGTATGGAGTGTAACCATGAATGGAAGTGAAACATGGACGGTAAATAGTTTACAGAAGAAGAGAACAGAAGCTTTTGAAATGTGGTGCTACAGAAGAATGCTGAAGATTAGATGGGTGGATCATATAACTAATGAGGAGGTATTGAATAGGTTTGGGGAGAAGAGGAGTTTGTGGCACAACTTTACAAGAAGAAGGGATCGGTTGGTAGGACATGTTCAAAGGCATCAACGGATCACCAACTTAGTATTGGATGGCAGTGTGGAGGGTAAAAATCGTAGAGGGAGGCCAGGAGATGAATACACTAAGCAGATTCAGAAGGATCTAGGTTGCAGTAGGTACTGGGAGATGAAGAAGCTTGCACAGGATAGAGTAGCATAGAGAGCTGCATCAAACCAGTCTCAGGACTGAAGACCACAACAACAACATGAGACAAAGCTTAGAAAAGGTTTAAATTTGTATTTCAAGTTTGCTGGAAGTTCTGAAGGGCTCCCATTATAAAAGATTTGAGGAATACAATCTGAGTAATTCGCACTGCATTATTATCGAAAGCCACTTGTTCACGCATGTCAATGTTTATGACGTGTCTCTTGAATGTGTGAAGAATAATTACATAATTTTGCAATGCTTTCAGTGATGAATGTAGATACTGTCTAGAAAGGTTGTAGCAAACACTGAAAGATTTTATGGCGATGTTGCAAACATCCAAGGATGACAGCGAAGGGTAAATGCATCAATCTGAGGTAAGTCTCCCATGCCCATAAACGAGCGAGAAAGTGAAAACCGTTCAGATATATGTGACGGTGAAGTACAAGTACTGTTACTGTTGTCGGTGAGACTGTAGGATAGTCGACTTCCAAATGTGGTGGTACGGACGAGACGAAGAAAAATTTCTTGTCGACTTTTGCTCTAAAATGTATATCTTAGGAGGCATCAGGAAGGTTTTCGCTTGTAACTTCCAATTCATTAGTTTCCGGGTCAGGGTCCCCTATCGCTCACCCGAGAAAGCTTGTATCATCATCATGGGATTATCCTGTAGAGGAAGTATCAAAGAAGTAACAAAGGAAGACATCATGCTTGATGTTGCAGGTTTATTGCGCACCACTGTAAACAAAAGCTAATTATTCGCCATGTAATTTTTTATCACGTTATATCTCCTGAGATTTGTGTGTACAGTGAAGTAATTTTTACTCACATTCTGTGATATAGGTGAAAAATATCTGCAAACTTTTCACATCCAGTATCGTTAGTAAAGAAGTAGTAAATTAAAACGCCTTGAATAATGGTAAAGTTAGATAGACTTTGCGTCAGAGTGAACAGTCGAGATAGCAAAATATTTCTTTATTGGCCGGTTTTGGCTTCTGTACAACCCATCTTTAGAATATCTTTGCCCTCTATAGATTCATCGTGGTAACACGATCGTACACTGACTAAATAACGAGAAGGTAATAAGCGATAAGTATGAGGGTTTGGACTTAAATAGTGGCAACTATTTATTCGCAACCGATACAAAATAGTTACATAATCGCACCTGTTACTGGAGCCTGTTCTGTTGATGATGAGAATGGAGCGGTATACTGCGTGTCGAAACTCTGGAACAGTTCTGAAGCGAATGCAACCGCCACTGTTCGTCTTTGGAACATAGGCGACACTTTCGGCGCAACCCACCCATCATTTAACAAGACAATGAACGGACTCATACAGTGCTAGCTGTGGCTGCTCTGTTTGGTCGATGGGACTAAGAAGTCCTTGTGACTTTCGTTTGGTTCAAAAGATGAAGGAAGCACTTCGTAGCTCAAATATGTTCAAATGGCAGTGAGCACTATGGGACTTAACATCTGAGATCATCAGTCGCCTAGACTTAGAACTACGTAAGCCTAACTAACCTAAGGACATCACACACATCCATGTCCGAGGCAGGATTCGAACCTGCGACCGTAGCAGCAGCGCGGTTCCGGACTTAAGCCCCTAGAACCGATCGACCACAAAGGCCGTTGAACTTCGTGGCAGTCCCTTCAGAACTGTTCCAGAGATTCGACAGGCAGTAGACCGCTCCATTCGCACTATCAACAGAACAGACTCTGCTAACGGTATCTACGCCTTCCACATCGCTGGCAACGTTGTCTACACAACGATGGTGACTGCTTTGAAGGACAGTAACAGGTACAAATATGTAACTATTTTGTATCCGTTTTGAATAAATAGTTGCCACTATTTAAGTTCCAACCCTCGTACTTTTCCTTTCATCATTTCGTGGGTGGTGTCTACGGGAAAATATTTCGTATAATTTCGAAATTATATGTAAAGTTTGGTACCAGCTGCTAAGTACTCTGAATCTCCAATTCTCGCTTTATATAGTAAGGCTGTTTGGTCGACGTCAGTTACACTACTTAAAGACAAGCTCAAAGTTTCTAACGGTGATAACTATCTTATTTTGTTGAACTTTTGAACAAGGATTATATTAGTATCTACCTGTATTAGTGACAGCACTCGAAATTTTTAAAATCGATCAATACACAAGCAAAACATTGAAAATCAAATGTTTCTTGCCCCTGGAAGCCGTTGGACGGACAAACGGCGACTGGTATTGGGTTCCAGGATGTCGGTTTAGTGATAAAGGTCGCTCCTTTTATTTGCGTTCATGATAAAACAGATCTGAAGATGGTTATTGATGACCAAAACCGGTAATCTAAGGAGATAACAATTTTGTGACCAAAGACGAAAGGGAAAGAAATTTATTCTACCCTTTAAGGATCAATGTTTTGTTCCTGACCAGTATGACAGTTATAGGCAACAGATCTAACCTGGGTGGCCAGAATCCACGGGGCGGGTTGCCCAATATTAAGATGTTCCATGTGTGACTGAAGTATAGAGATGATATCCGAGCAGTCTGCTAAAGACAGGTGCGTATTTACTGTAGCAGTACGTCGTGGTTTAACCGCGTCTGAAAAGGGGTGATAATGACTAGAAGCCGTAAGGATTACAGAATATCGGAGACTACACAAGAATTCGGATTTACGGTGTCAGCAGTATCGAGGGTAGATCTCCAGTAACGTAAAGACAATGTTTCAACACCAGTAAACCGCAGCAGAGGACACCACAAGTGTTTGAAGGAAGGTCGTTACGTTGCTTCCGCAGAACCGTACGATGCTATGGGTCTCGCAGGATACAATCGTCGATGTGCAGTGGCCAGTTTCCGTCCTAAGCTCTGAGGGAGTTCAATAGTTTGTTCAGAAGTGATGGTTAACTGGCTTTTGAAACGTTTGGGGCCAGTCGGGAGGACAGAAACGACGCGAACGCCCAGCTATTTTTCTCAAACGATTTTATAGAAACTATTAGGTAATAAAATTTCATTTTTGCTTTTCATATAGCTTTACATTTCAGGTTCGTTATGATGTGCCCACTATTTTATTGCTTGTCGTAGTTACTGTGATATCTACATGGAAGTAGGACTCTGCTGGAAACTGGAAAAAGTTTGCAATGGGAAACAGTGGTCGCTATGATTTAGCGTTTGGTGTATGTTACACGATATGTTCCTGCATGTGAAAATTAACTAAGATAATGAATTTTTCTTCAGACCTGGTTGGAGGTCTCTTTCTGTCGCCAATCTAGAGATAATTCAAGTGACGTTGCGCACTCATTTGCGACCGCACCAGCGATAAGTCCAGAGTGATATATCCACAACATTCTTTACATATCCTAAACGGATTGAGATATCGAAATGAGATTTGGGTAAATAATAGCACACAATGAGTGGAGTATTTTGCCATATGGTTTTATGTAAAACTCCATTACCTACCGTGTTATTCCACTAACTACAGACTTTTCCGATAAAAGAATGTAATTTTTAAGGGCCATAGGCAGCTGATGATATAAGAAATGCTATCGGTTTTGGAACAACACAGGTGAGGTCATTATACATTTATTTTGTAGCAAGGATGTGCTGTTTCATAAGATGCTGCCGTTACTTTTCTTCAGTTCCTCGCTTAATACAATTGATAAATCATACTTTCAGAAATCTCTCGCAGCACGATTGTGCAACATGTTAGTGAGGTGAGACTGTGTAAACTTTGAAATTACAATGAAATAAACACCCTTAGCTGCTTACAGGCGTTGACATACGTGAACGGGGACAGATGAAAATGTGTGCCCCGACCGTGACTTGAATCCGGAATCTCCTGCTTCCATGGCAGATGCTCTATCCGTCTTTTTTTTTTTTTTTAAAAAAAAAAAAAATTTTTTCGCTGTAGTTCGTTGCATCTGCTCGGTGCGGACGTCTCAAGACACCCGTTACAGTTCGTCGTTTATCCATTCACTCAGTTTTTTTTTTTTATTACAGATCGCTGCTAACCCCCTGACCGAACACGCTGAGCTACCATTCCCGCTATAAAGAAAGTAAAAATTTCACTAGAGGGAAGAGTTGAACCAAGGACCTCTCGTTCCGCAGCTGCTCACGGTAACCACGAGACCACGGCGCTCCCAACTAGCTACAGAAACTTCATGGCAGAGTAAAACTGTGTGCCTGGCCGAGACTCGAACTCGGGACCTTTGCCTTTCGCGGGCAAGTGCTCTACCAACTGAGCTACCCAAGCACAATGAAAATGTGTGCCCCGACCGGGATTGGAACCCGGGATCTCCTCCTCACATTGCGGACGCTCTGAATGTGGGACGTTGAGAATGTGGGTTTCACGGGAGGCGTGCCAGAGATAAATCCCTGCAGTTGCGCAATCCTCTGTGTCCTCGGTTGCTCAGATCGATAGAGCGTCTGCCACGTAAGCAGGAGATCCGGAGTTGGTGTCCCGGTCGTGGCACACATCTTAATTTCTCCCCGTTGACGTATGCCAATGCCTGTCAGCAGCTAAGGGTGTTCATTTGATGGTAATTTCATTCTAACGAGCTGCATGAACACCGATGGTGACATGTCCGAAATAACAGATACCATCTTAGTATATGCACTAATGGAAATTGAAATAAGAACACCGTGAATTCATTGTCCCAGGAAGGGGAAACTTTATTGACACATTCCTGGGGTCAGATACATCACATGATCACACTGACAGAACCACAGTCATATAGACACAGGCAACAGAGCATGCACAATGTCGGCACTAGTACAGTGTATATCCACATTTCGCAGCAATGCAGGCTGCTATTCTCCCATGGAGACGGTCGTAGAGGTGCTGGATGTAGTCCTGTGGAACGGCTTGCCATGCCATTTCCACCTGGCGCCTCAGTTGGACCAGCGTTCGTGCTGAACGTGTAGACCGCGTGAGACGACGCTTCATCCAGTCCCTAACATGCTCAATGGGGGACAGATCCGGAGATCTTGCTGGCCTGAGTAGTTGACTTACACCTTCTAGAGTACGTTGGGTGGCACGGGATACATGCGGACGTGCATTGTCCTGTTGGAACAGCAAGTTCCCTTGCCGCTCTAGGAATGGTAGAACGATGGGTTCGATGACGGTTTCGATGTACCGTGCACTATTAAGTGTCCCCTCGACGATCACCAGAGGTGTACGGCCAATTTAGTAGATCGCTCCCCACACCATGATGCCGGGTGTTGGCCCTGTGTGCCTCGGTCGTATGCAGTCCTGATTGTGGCGCTCACCTGCACGGCGCCAAACACGCATACGACCATCATTGGCACCAAGGCAGAAGCGACTCTCATCGCTGAAGACGACACGTCTCCATTCGTCCCTCCATTGACGCCTGTCGCGACACCACTGGAGGCGGGCTGCACGATGTTGGGGCGTGAGCGGAAGACGGCCTAACGGTGTGCGGGACCGTAGCCCAGCTTCATGGAGACGGTTGCGAATGGTCCTCGCCGATACCCTAGGAGCAACAGTGTCCCTAATTATCTGGGAAGTGGCGGTGCGGTCCCCTACGGCACTGAGTAGGATCCTACGGTCTTGGCGTGCATCCGTGCGTCGCTGCGGTCCGGTCCCAGGTCGACGGGCATGTGCACCTTCCGCCAACCACTGGCGTCAACATCGATGTACTGTGGAGACCTCACGCCCCACGTGTTGAGCAATTCGGCGGTACGTCCACCCGGCCTCCCGCATGCCCACTATACGCCCTCGCTCAAAGTCCGTCAACCGCACATACGGTTCACGTCCACGCTGTCGCGGCATGCTACCAGTGTTAAAGACTGCGATGGAGCTCCGTATGCCACGGCAAACTGGCTGACACTGACGGCGACGGTGCACAAATGCTGCGCAGCTAGCGCCATTCGACGGCCAACACCGCGGTTCCTGGTGTGACCGCTGTGCCGTGCGTGTGATCATTGCTTGTACAGCCCTCTCGCAGTGTCCGGAGCAAGTATGGTGGGTCTGACACACCGGTGTCAATGTGTTCTTTTTTCCATTTCCAGGAGTGTATATGTGTAAACATTGCTGATTTCTGGCAAATGATGCAGATTTTAACATGGTAACTTGGGAAACGTGTAAGGTTTACTCAATATTCCTCTCTCATGAGACTTTTCACAAAGCTGAAAATGATTAACAAACAAGGTGTAAATGAATCTCAGCATTTTGTGGACACAATTCTTTTTAGATGCTAACCAAAGAGGAGATGATAGACCTTGATGAACAGTGACTATGCAAGGGTGGGCGTGAAGGGTCCCCGCTTAATATTTACAAAAAATGTGAGTGTAGTCTTCAGTTTAGAGTGGCACTTTCCCTCCAGCACCCGGCAAATCCCCTAAAACGCCCGCCTACATCCCCCACTACTACTGTTCACCCACGCGTGCCCTGCGGTCTGCACATCAAGCAGCAACAGTATCCTGCGTGCACTGTGCCGATGGGTTACTCTGAATCAGGTAGCCGGTTTGATTGCGAAGCGTCAGGAACCAGTCTCCACAGTGACTTCATAGAGACAATACAGATTGACCCAAAAGTATCTAACATTTGAAAATACAATAACACATGAAATAATGTAGGTAGACAGGTAACACTTGACACACTTGCCTGAAATGACATGAGGTTTTATTGAAACCTAAACCGAATGCAAATACTGAGCCAGCAGATGGAGCTGGACAGCAACATGTCAATAACGCCACATAAGAATCGTATGTAAAACGAGTTCGAGAGGGAGGCAGACCACCCACAGCTTTGCTGATAAATTCTTCCTAGAAGGTACGACTTTTATGCAGGACGGTACTTCACCACCATATTGTTGTACATGTGAAAGATCTCTTGGGCACATCATTTGGTTGGGACTGTGTGCTGAGGTGCCACTTCAATCTTACATGGTCTCTCAGGTCCTCGGACCTCAATTCATTATTCATTGTGGGCACACGCCAGGTCACAAGTCTGCCATTATCGACCGACTTCATTAGGGATGTTAAAAGACAGCGTCCAATGGCAACTTTTCACCATGCCTACTGGTAAGCCGCTCAGCGCTATTCACAACATTTCCACTAGCCCACAGGCATTTTTTATGATTGACGGCCGACATGTTGAGCATCCATTATAAAGAAGAATGTTTTTGCTAAAAAAATAACTGTTAGGATAGTTTATGCTTTTTTGGCATGTGAAGAGATCTCTGTTGGTTATTATGTGCAGTTTTCTTGTTTCAAAAAAACTACAAGTCATTTCAAAAATATGTTGTATGAATGAGTGCTGTCTGCTCTCCCAGACATCTCTGAAAGGACAGGCACCACGAATTCATATAATTGATTGTTTTAAACGGGCAGTGGATCCAAATTCTTCAGTGTAGATATAGAAGTACGTCAGACATCTTGCGGGAAACGCAGAAGAGGGAGCTTGGAAGAAATGGAAAAAAATGGTTCAAATGGCTCTGAGCACTATGGGACTCAACTGCTGTGGTCATTAGTCCCCTAGAACTTAGAACTACTTAAACCTAACTAAACTAAGGACATCACACACATCCATGCCCGAGGCAGGATTCGAACCTGCGACCGTAGCGGTCTCGCGGTTTCAGACTGCAGCGCCTATAACCGCACGGCCACTTCGGCCGGCGTGCAGGAGTGTCCACGTGACGTCCATAGGAAAGGGATCTCATTATTAGCTGTACCGTTACACTGATACTTAACCGTGATCTATGATGTTCACGAAAATCGATATTCCTTTTTGCGTATTGTTTCTGAAATATGTCACGAGCTACCAATCACAGTCACATTTGTGATATGTATGTTGAGGAGTTGTCGAGTACGTCAAAGGTACACAGGTATGACAATTCACAGTCTGGTGAAACAACGAGACTGACGAATAAAGCATTAGTAGACGATTTATGAGTTACTCGACGCTGCGGAGAAGGGGGTTAAACAGAACTCGTGATGAACGTCCCCTGTTTCTGACATTGCAGCACTTTTAAGTCTCATTGTATGCTTACCGACCTGTTTTGTGTCTTGTACATTTTGTCCATCAATCTTCTTCTGATATTTATTAGGTGATTTAAGTAAAAAAAAAGAGAAAAATGAAAAATATCGTCCGAACAGACCTTGAAGGCCCCGCGGTGGCATCCTCTGCGCTTAGGCGTTACCGGATGCGGAAAATGGTTAGCACGCGGTGAGGACAACGTTCTCCCGACCTTTGTCTGTGTTTGTGACAGACTGGAAGCAAATATTGTGGAATTTATTTCTCAGTTCCTTGAAATCTGTTGCTTTAAAACACACGTTGATCAACTTTTAGGTAGAGCATTCGATATTATAAACAGGTCAGCAGCTTACTTAGGCCAGCCTAGGAGAAAGCTAACAAGAGGCCAGTCACAAACTGTTGATACTTTTCACAGTAATAACTGTCGCACTTAAGTACAGTGGCGAATTGACTGTACGAGCATTCTCACTGACTCGAAACATTACGGAACGACTGCTGGACGTCGACCGCTTAAACTAAGCAACACACAGTGTTTGCACACGTTGAATGCTCGCCTGTGACTACCTGTGACTTTGCAACGCTCTCGAATACTTGATGTAACTAAAAATTAAAGCTAATACAATAGGAAATTTCAAATAGAATACTCATAACAGAAAAAAACATTCGGTCATCTTTTTCTTTCAATTGTATGTTATCTAAATGGACACAAGCAGTGTCGACTGCAAAAAGAATTATTTTCATGGTAACCGAAATGGGTCAGTTTTGGACCATCCTCAGACCCTCATATCGTGAAGGTAGGCGATGGCCGTGATTGGACAGTGTGTTGACTTCCGTTGAGTTGTAACATCCTCTTTATTCCCCACCAGCACCAACCATGATATTATGAGGACCTGAGGATGGTCAAAAGCTAACAGACAGCGGTTACCATGAAAATAATTGTTGGCACAGTTGTTGTGGTTGGCAGGAGAGCCAATACAGTGTTGCTAAAGGAGGCCGAAATGCACGGGTCTCAGCTCACGCAGGCTGGCATGAGGTCTGGAACATGATAAGGGAATTAGAATTGAGAAAAACGGACGTAGCTGGTGGAATACTTAACTTTAATCTATTAATGATTAACGTCGGTCTGGACGGTACATATCTCACAATATCAATAGTACAGATAATGGTGCCTTGCTAGGTCGTAGCAAATAACGTAGGTGAAGGCTATGCTAACTATCGTCTCGGCAAATGAGAGAGTAATTTGTCAGTGAACTATCGCTAGCAAAGTCGGCTGTACAACTGGGGCGAGTGCTAGGAAGTCTCTCTAGACCTGCGTGTGGTGGTGCTCGGTTTGCAATCACTGATAGTGGCAACACGCGGGTCCGACGTCAACTACCTGACCGCGGCCGGTTTAAAGGCTACCACCAAGCAAGTGTGGCGTCTGGCGGTGACACCACAACAGTCGAAACTTCTTGTGTTTAGTTTTAAACTACCTTTTGTCAGACCGCTGTTTTCCACTAGAAATGTTCTCAGAAATAAGTATTAGTTATTTTTCAAAATAAAAACGTACAATTTGGCAATATAGACTGAACTACAGATGCTGCATTTATATTTTATAATGCCATAGGCAGTGGTTTTCATATTCAAAGCTCACATCTTAAATATAGTGGCTGCATCGTTCGCTCTTGTCTTTGTTACAGAAAATCTCGTAATACGCTACTGGCCATTAAAATTTCTACATCAAGAAGAAATGCAGATGATAAACGGGTATTCATTGGAATAAAATATATTATACTAGAACTGACATGTGATTACATTTTCACGTAATTTGGGTGCATAGATGCTGATAAATCAGTACCGAGAACAACCAACTCTGGCCGTAATAACGGCCTTGATACGCCTGGGTATTGACTCATACAGATCTTGGATGGCGTGTACAGGTACAGCTGCCCATGCAGCTTCGACATGATACCACATTTCATCAAGAGTAGTGACTGGCGCATTGTGACGAGCCAGTTACTCGGTCACCATTGACCAGACGTCTTCTGTTGGTGAGAGATCCGGAGAACGTGCTGGCCAGGCAGCAGTCGAACATTTTCTGTATCCAGAAAGGCCTTTACTGGACCTGAAACATGCGGTCGTGAATTATCCTGCTGAAATGTAGTATTTCGCAGGGTTCGAATGAAGGGTTGAGCCATGGGTCATAACACATCTGAAATGTAACCTCTTCTGTTCAAAGTGCCGTCAATGCGAACAAGAGGTGACCGAGACATATAAGTTCACCGCGATGTCGCCAAACACGGATGCGACCATGATACTGTAAACAAAAGTTGGATTCATCCAAAAAATAACGTTTTGCCATTCGTGCACACAGATTCGTCGTTGAGCACAACATCACTGGCGCTCCTGTCTGTGATACAGCGTCGAGGGTAACCGCAGCCTAGGTCTCCGACCTGATAGTCCATGCTGCTGCAAACGTCGTCTAACTGATCGTGCAGATGGTTTGCCTTGCATACGTCCCCATATGTTGACTTCAGGATCGAGACGTGGCTGCATGACCTGTTACAGCCATGTAGATAAGATGCCTGTCATCTCGACTGCTAGTGATACGTGGCCTTTGGGATCCAGCACGACGTTCCGTATTACCCTCCTGAACACGCCGATTCCATATTATACTAACGTTCATTTGATATCGACCGACGCGTGCGGCAATGTCGCGATACGATAAACCATAAACGCGATAGGCTACAATCCGACTTTTATCAAAGCCAGAAATGTGATGGTACGCACTTCTCCTCCTTACACGAGCCATCACAACAACCTTTTACTAGGAAAAGCCGGTCAACTGCTATTTGTGTATGAGAAATCGGTTGGAAATTTTCCTCATTTCAACACGTTGTAGGTGTCGCCACCAGCGCCAAACTTGTGTGAATGCTCTGTAAAGCTAATCATTTGCATATCACAGCATCTTCTTCCTGACGCTTTAATTTCACGTCTGTAGCACGTCATCTTCGTGGTGTAACAATTTTAATGTCCAGTAGTGTAAATCTCATTTTGCGCTTAATACATACTTTGTTTTAATAATACAACTTACTACATTTTCTATAAATCTGTGTATGTATATCGGCAACAACTCTGTCTCCACGTGTCGACCGCTAGTATTCTATGGGGGGCACAGAACCAGTCCCTGGTCGAAACCGCGAGATCAACGACTGTAGGTAAACTGCACACCCCCGGGAAAACCTTTGAAAACCACACACATTTGGGTCAAATAGATTATTTTCCCAGACATATACAATCTATCTGCGTTAAAGATGAAACCGTAACAAGTTAAATATCACAGCGAATATGAATGATACAAAACTGACTTAAGTGAGTGTACTGCAGTGTCAAAGTATCATATTTGAGAAGGAGGAGGAGGAGATTAGTGTTTAACGTCCCGTCAACAACGAGGTCATTAGAGACGGAGCGCAAGCTCGGGTGAGGGAAGGATGGGGAAGGAAATCGGCCGTGACCTTTCAAAGGAACCATCCCGGCATTTGCCTGATGCGATTTAGGGAAATGACGGAAAACCTAAATCAGGATGGTCGCAGATGAGATTGAACCGTCGTCCTCCCGAATGCGTGTCCAGGCACCGACGTTTGGAGTGAAACCTACACTTGCACAGTTGGCTTGCCTGCGCACAACTGCCAACTGTTTAGCGTGCGGAGCGGCAGTGTGGTGCATGTGATCGTCGAGGGTCGGCAGAATCTCCATCGTCTCCATAAAGAAATATGGAAATACGTGTATAGGAAAGCGTCTAAGCGTGATTTCTCCGAATTATTGTATAAACCCCCGACGACAAGGGCTTAATTACGGCAGGAACGCACCGGAGTAGTATTCCGGCACCTCTCAAAGAATTTTTTAACTCAGTAAAGCAATTCGGCACGGGAGGTTTAAAATAGTACACGTGTGTTAAATCGCAACGTAACTAATTTGCCGCTGCGCCAGCACCAGTGAATGCGGCAGTGGCCGACCAAGGGGATTCGTTAAGCAGCGGCGTGAAGCGAGGTACTGTGTGTGACAGCACCCGCCCGCATATGTGTGTGTGTGTGTGTGTGTGTGTGTGTGTGTGTTTTTGTGTCACGATGACTACCGTTTTGTTCCTACGTGAGTCGAGCAAAACCGTGGAGCATAGTGACGCTGCAATGGGAATACAGACGGAAGCATCTGTAGCTTATATTAAATCTTGTGATTTCCTTGTTGTAACTGTAAACTGTTTTAAAAATTTGAATTTCAGAACACTGCTCTTAAAAAATGATTTCTGACAGTAAGTTTTATCACATGTCTTCAAAAACCGAAATTTTCAATTTTTGTGGATGGCAGGAATGGGTATGGGGGTTGTACGGTACAACACTTATAATTTTAGAAATTAAGCACTGACCTGGATGCCCACGCTAGGCCTAAAAACTACGCGAAATCCAGAGACTGACAGCCCTATCTCTGGTACACCACCCAACGTGAATGTCGTTTTTAGAAGATAATCCAAACGCAAATGATAACCTGGTCCCCAGTTTCCTCCTCAAAAATAAGAGACGCAGACGGTGGAAATACGTTAACACACAGAACAAAGTGTACTCAAATAAACAGACAGATGGCTCTCAGACCTCCCTTCTGATAGGGTTATTGATAATTGTCTAGCGACCTGAGGAGCATCAGGCGACGAAGCTAAAATAAATTACTATGAAATTTACATTCACTCGGAATTCTGCAAATTAATAAAGCACAAATTTTCCTTAATGTACTTATTTTCCAGTGTTGACAGGAAGGCAACACGTTCTTCTGAACTCCTTCCACCTTCTCGCAGTCTCCCCTTCCTCCCACCCCACATCCATCCCCTTTTCGTCTCTCTTACAGCTACATACACAAATCAAACATGTCCCTCTCCGACAGGGGCATCTCAAAACTTCATACGAGACATTCAAAGTATGCGTCGACCTGGAGAAAAAATAACGATGAAGAAATGAGCTGTGGCAACAAAATAGCGTGTCCTGGTGTATATGGTGACATAAATTTTCTCTCAGATGTCTGTTTTGTGGATGAAAACGTATGATGCAACGCGAGAGTGAACTGTAATAGGAGTTCAAAATGGTGGACGTAATTACAACAAAAATATACATCAAAATTGTACAATGGGACGGAAGTCTCAAGTATTAGGTTAGTGAGTAAATTCGTAGCCTTTTTGGATTGCATGTTGGTATTCAGGTTGCTATAGGTTTATTTAGCGATTATAAATTTTTATTTGTAGTTCATTATTGCTATTTGAATTTAGATATTGCGATTTAGTCACCTAGAGTGGAGCTGTAGAAAATGGAGTGCCAAGTGAAGGACCAACATTTCCGGCATATTCTTCACTTTGGGTTCAATTGTGTGTGAGTGTGTAAGGGGGGGGGGGCGACAGCGGAGGCAATCAGAAACGTTTGCGTCGTGTTTGAGGATAATAATACCGTTGGACAGAGCACGGCAAGAAAATGGTTTTCTCGGCAGTGTACTCGACAACTGGCAAATGTGAAGTATTGTGGTCATTCCGGCGTAGTGAGAGATTTGCTTGCAATGTTGAATATTGAAAAACCGGGTGTATGGGCACCATGTACTGTAAGTCAAAATCAAAAACATCAGTGGTTGGCGATATGTGCATCTCTGCTTCCTCATCATCAATTGGCTCTTGGAAAACACCGACCATTCCTATCGTGTACGGTTACTGGTGACGAGAAACGGTGTCTTTACGCTAACATAAGGGAAAGAAAGTAGTGGCTGAACCGTAACAACAGCTCTCCATACAAAGACCTGCCCCCATTCACAAAAGATAATGTTATGCATCTGGTGGAACAGCGACGGTGTTCTGTACTACGAATTCCTCCCAAGGTGCTCATACTTATTGTCAGCAACTGAGATATCTTGTGGACGCAATCCAACTATGATCATTCTGCTGGACTGGCAAAGAACACTATAGAGGTGTTATTTTGGGAATTCATTCCCCCCGCACCTCATTCACTTGATCTTGCGCCCTCAGATTTTCACTTTTCCCGCTCCCTATCAGACAACCTTCACGGAACCTTCTTCGACGAGCTCTTCGCCGTAAAACCACGCTATTCCTACAGTCGCAGAATTTTAAAGTTAGCCCAGGGTTGTCAGACTGTTTTAAATAATAAGGGAGTACACGTTATTGATGACTAAAGTCTCTGTTATGTTCACCAGTTACGTTTATGAAATTGCTGGAGAAACGCTACGATCTTATGCACTAACTTATTACAGTTCATACACCACAACTACCCTCGAAAAAGTATTCCAAAATTCACGACTCTCGAAGCAAATTCTTCCGATTCCTTTGCAGATGATATGTTACAAACAGGCGTACAAGCAAGATGACCAGTACATGTCCACTTTCACACTTTTTTTCTTCAAGCGACTGTTTACAAAATTCACATATTGTTAATTCGAGGGGTGATATGTGAAAACAGCCATGAAACTGTGGCGGTCTGCCTAAGGGGAGGTGAATACTGAAGGTTGTTACCGTTGTAAGTAGGCTATTTAGGTTTTTATGTTGGTAAGGACGCGTAGCGCTCTGTATGAAAATCACTGACTGTGCTGTGGGCAGTCTGTGGCTGGATGGCACTCTTGGAGTATTAGCTATTGTAGTGTTGGGCAGTTGGACGTGAACAGCGCATAGCGTTCGGCAGTTGGAGATGAGCCGCCAGCAGTGGTGTATGTGGGGATACAAATGCCAGAGTTTTGAGAGCGGACGATCTGGACGTATGTCCGTCAGAAAAAAGGAAATTGGTAAGATTGGATGTTGTGAACTGATTTTATATATATATATATATATATATATATATATATATATATATATATATATATATATATTGCTCCTATTAACTAGCGGGAATATAGTCTTATGAGGAACATTAAATTTAAAAAAATCTGTCCTGCTGCACTGTATTCACGCCGAGTGCGTATCAGCGTTACCGATCAGTTCAAATAATTATATACTACCCGACGCGTACGAGCGCAGCTACACGTAGTTGCACACCAATGGCTGTCCTTGTACCAATTATGGCTACAGTCCATGTACGGCAATAGTTTCTTCCCTAAAGTCTTCAGTTTATGAAAGCTTAATAGTTCGAATTGGTACAATAACTGTCTAACGCTGCAAAGAATATTCATGCATTCTGCTCTCTGCTATTAATCTATGATGTCGCCCAAATAAATATTTCATAAAAACACAATATGAAATGGTTTGAAATAAATATCACACAATGAATCCACTTTGTGCCGGTTTATTCTATACTATTCACGTCCTATCATTGTATTAACGAAGTAACTTTTCCCTAAGCTGTGGGGGAATTGGTTACGTACGTTTCAGTCAAAGGGGTTGTAACAAGATCCAGATTTCACATGCTACTTTAAAGAAACTTAAGTACATTTTCACAATTAAATACCAATCTTCACTTCCTATGTCGATAAATTGCTAACAGTCTACCCTGTATGATAATCAATTTAAAAAAAGTCCGGATTTTTCCCTCTCTTGGCTTTACGTAGTGATATAATCAAGGTTGCTGATCTACCTATTTCAAGTTTAATGATTCTTAGCAGATCGCAAAATTTTCAAAAATGCTCAAAAACAATCTTGTCGCGCCTACGTACAAGAGTATATGTTGAGATACGACCTGATACAGCAAGTGCTAGCAGGACATTAACTATGTATGACTTTTTTCTTCTGTAATCCGCTGTGTCCTCAAAAAGTACTCGCAAGGAGTAGTCTTTGAACTCACTCGTTCTATTCTGTGATCTACTTTGCGATCTACTATTATATTAATATGTAACTACTGGATTCTGTTAATTTTCTTTCCCATTTCAGAACATTAAGTCACTTTATACTGGATTTCTTTTCTGTATATACTTGCTACTATTCAAGTGATGTTATTCCAGTGGCACTTTAAATTAGGATCTTGCATTTTGGACTTTTATTGGGTGTTGGGTACTATTTTCTATTTTCAATTTTGCGTCCAAAGGAAGCGGCTTTACATCGCCTACACCATTTTCATTAATTTTACAGGTAAAAATTGAACTGTTTCAATATGTTTCAATTTCATAATTAATAGTATAACATTGTGAGGAATAAAGAGAGAAAAGCAATGGTAAAAGCGGAGATCGAACCCAAGTTGACGAATAGTATATCAATGCACTGGGCCTAATCTTTTGTAACATTGTACTCACGCTTTTTTTTCTTTTTTCCAGCGACATGTTCTACCGCTTCTTTCTCCATTTTTCATCTGAACCAAATCATGAAAGTTATTGCGATAAATTTTTATAGGAAAAAAAAGAAATTTCTAGTACGCGACGAGAGTGGTATCCACGACCTTCTGCACTAAAGACCATGCCCTAATCATCTTTCTTTGCAGTTTTACCAGAAGTGAAGTAACAAGAATGAATCTTTCGACAAAACAACGTATTCTACACGTCATAGAACTCCTTGAAGATTAAGTACGAGATACAGGATATTCTCAAAAAGCCCACGACAGCGTGGCATCCTTTGCCCTGTCAAATAGGCTTTAACCACACTCTGCTAAAATGCAAAAGCATCCGAGTTATACGCGCTGGTCATTGATTAATAAACATAGTACCCGACAAAGAACATAGCTGTATAGTTCTTCGTTGTGGGAAAGAAAAATCGGGATGGAGGAAAATCTCACCGGAGGATGCCGTTTCCGTTGTCCTGGCAACGAAACGAACTGTCGACGGATCCGAAATCATTTCTGTGGTCGCAGGAGTCCAGCCGATGGCATAATAAAGGGTGAGTCACCTAACATTACCGCTGGATATATTTCGTAAACCACATCAAATACTGACGAATCGATTCCACAGACCGAACGTGAGGAGAGGGGCTAGTCGTAATTGGTTAATACAAACCATAAAAAAATGCACGTAAGTATGATTTTTAACACAAACCTATGTTTTTTTTAAAATGGAAACCCATTAGTTTTGTTAGCACATGTGAACATATAAACAAATATTTAATCAGTTCCGTTTGTTGCATTGTAAAATGTTAATTACATCCGGAGATATTGTAACCTAAAGTTGACGTTTGAGTACCACTCCTCAACTGTTCGATTGTGTGTATCCAAGAGCACCGAAAGGGAGCGGTGATGGACCTTAGGTACAGAAGAGACTGGAACAGTACGTTACGTCCACATGCTAACACCTTTCTATTGGCTTTTTTCACTGACGCACATGTAAATTACCATGAGGGGTGAGGTACACGTACACACGTGGTTTCCGTTTTCAATTACGGAGTGGAATAGTTCCCCTAGAACTTAGAGCTAGTTAAACCTAACTAACCTAAGGACATCACACACAGCCATGCCCGAGGCAGGATTGGAACCTGCGACCGTAGCGGTCTCGCGGTTCCAGACTGCAGCACCTAGAACCGCACGGCCATTTAGGCAGGCCCAGTGAGGTAATAAATTCGGCTAACAATGAAAGCAGCGAACCTTGCACGATAGGATAAAAGCCCGAAAAGGGATACTGTGTCGCCCAATACACAAGACAGTGACCCCATATTGCACTAAACTATCTCAACGTCCACTCAGAAAACCACTACCTTTCAACAGCGTCTACGTCAAATATAAGTGCAGAAAATAGGGCAGTTACGAAAGGACTGCCACCAAAAATAAGATTTGCGCAACACTGTTCTTGTGTTTGTGGAAGATCGTGAGCTTAATTTTTTTTTTTGGGGGGGGGGGGCGAGAAGGTGAAAGAGGGAGAGAGGAAAAGTTGACGGTAATCTAATTCCACAATAAAACAGTTAAATCCTGGTAAGCCCTGACCTTTGTCGTAATTGTAAGAGATACCGCTGCCTCGCAAAGCCAGGAGCCACACAGCTCTTCAGAGCAGAGGTCCCTCTGCAGAGTCGTCCATACTGCGGGGCCGCCATCTTCTGTCTCCCTCGGAGGCGGTCCCCACGATTCATGCGCGCTATATATATTCCTGGCGCACCGCGGCGGACTGGCCCTTAGCTGCACTTAGCGATAATTAATTCCAATACTGCACTCAAGTCCATTAAGTCGCGGCCTGATCTCGCAAAGTTGGCGTGGACTGCGGCCGGAATATACATCTCGCACCCGGAGCTGCAAGATAAAGCGCTGCAGAAGACCCCTCTGCACTTTGCAAGGCACAATAACGCCGGCGGCAGCTGCGCACATTACCGCGTCCAGCAATAACCACTCTATAGCGCGATAATCTTATTGTCTCCGGCGGAAACGACGTTTCTGAAAATAAAAACGCAATTGAAATCTGTGCCGTTGGTGATGAATGTCATTATGATTCATTCCTTTTCTGACGTTAGCATTCATTCCGCTGCTCGTAAAACCACTTTTCATTCAAATGGGATGTACTTATTATGCGGACATACTGCTATGTTAAATTCGCTTTTTTCTACTTGTAGGTGACTAATCAACTGCACCAAAGAATGCATAGTCTTGGCTGTTTGCGTAGCTACGTAAAAACAAGCAAGGAAGTAAAAAGCATGAAGAAAGAAGAGAAAAATAAGCAGATGAACATTTCTACTGCAAATGTGTAACATAAAACAGCTGTAAAATAGAAACAGAGTGCGTACAAAAAGCATTCTCAAGATAACACGTGAAAGTATTTTACACCTTTAATCCTCCCATTACCATACTGGGTACTCTGACTAAGACTGGTTCATTTTCTCCCTACAGCAATTTTATCTGAAGGGATACATACTTATTGCTTTTCTTTATTTTGTCCAGAAATTGTATTCATACTCTTGAACGGCCCATTTTCCTTGATTATATTGTAATTATTAACGAGATACGTTGCAGCGGATGTGAGACTATCGAAATTGGCACGAAATATTTTCTTGTTGTGCTGTTGTGGTCTTCATTCCGAAGACTTTTTTGGTACAGCTCTCCATGCTACGCTGTCCTTGTAAGTACTACAGCCTACACCCTTCTGATTCTCTTTACTATTTTCATCTCTTGGTCTACCTTAAAATTTTGACCCCCCCCCCCCCCTACACACACACACACACACACACACACACACAAACACTTTCTTTCCTCCAGTACCAAATTGGTGGTCCCTTCATGTCTCAGACTGTATCCTACCAACCGACCCCTCTTCTAGCCAGGTTGTGTCACAAAATCTTTCTTCCGAAGCCTTTTCAGTACGTTCTCATTAGTTACGTGATCTACCCATCTAATATTCAGCATTCTTCTGTAGCACCACAATTCAAAAGCTTCGATTCTCTTCTTGCCTAAAGGTTTTATCGTCTTTGTTTCACTTCCATACATGGCCAAATTGCATATAAATACAACCAGAAAAAGCTTTCTGACACATCTGTACTTGATGTCAACAAATTTCTCTCCTTTAGAAACGCCTTTCTTGCCATTGCCAGTCTATATTTTACATCCTCTCTAATTCAACCATCGTCAGTTATTTTGCACGCACAGAGCGAAACTCTTCTTCTACTGTGTCTCATTTCCTAATGTAAATCCCCCCAGCATCACCTGATTTAATTTGACTACAATTCATAATCCTCGTTTTGCATTTGTCGATGTTCATCTTGTGTCCTTCTTTTCAAAACAATATCCATTCCGTTCAGCTGCTCTTCAAGTCTTTTGCTGTCCCTGACAAAATTATAATGTCATCGGCAAACCACAAAGTTTTATTTCCCCTCTTTGGGCGTTAATTCCTACAACAACATTTTCTTTGTTTTCGTTACTGCTTACTCAGTACACAGATTGAATAGCACCTGGGATATGCTACACCCTGTTTCACCCCCTTCTCAATCATTGTTAGCCCCTCTACTATTATCACTGTCATCTTTAGAATCTGAAAGAGTGTATTCCAGTAAACAATGGCAGACGTTTCTCTAAGTCTACAACTGCTATAAAAGAAGGTTTGTCTTTCCTTAACCGTTCTTGTATGAGAAGGAATCCGAACTGATCTTACTCGAGATCGGCAACCTCCAGCTTTCCATTCTTCTGTAAGCAATTCGTGTTAGAATTTTGTCACTGCGACTTATTAAACCAATAGTTCGGTAACCTTAAGGTCAGTAGTTCTAAAAAAAAGTTGTCCACTCTCAGGGGGCTTTGTTTCGTCTTTTTTGACAGAAGTAAAGATTTTACAAAATATTTCTCTCATTTATATACGTTATTTAAATTTTGCTTTGTTGATTTTAGACTCACGACCAATATTCAGCTCAAATAACACATACTGCTCTCAATTGTATTTTGATACTTTTGTAAATTGAATTAAACGTTCAGTGTTGAACTGAAAGAAGAAGAGTTCAGATATCAACTGTAAGTAAGGATGCCCAAAGAATATCTAGAAAGGAGATACTGGAAGTTGTAGACCACCCTGATGTTAGTGACATTGAAAATGAGTCAGACATTGACAATTAATTGATAGAATGTATGGAAACTTTCGACCAAAGCCATTTCACATCACTAGAAGAAGTTGAATATGAAATATCAGAAAATTATAGGTAACTGAAGAGTTGCTTGACGCCTGCTGCACAACAAGAATTTTTGGTCCAGGAATTTTGAGAAAATATTCAGAACAACAACTGAGTCAGTCTTGTTATTTCACCAGAAGCAGAGGTCCATTATGACCACGAAACGAAGAGGGAATAAAACAGTAAGGTCTATATGGAATGCAACTGATCCGTAAGAAAAAAAGAAGAAAACGTGAAAGGGAGCGGTGGATATAAATCTGTTTCAAGTGCCTGCGTAATTAACAATTATTATTTTAGCTGGTCGAGCTCACAAACATTACTCAGGTGCTTCAGATATGTGTGGAAGTAATGTAGCTCATTGGCAACCTGTCTTTTTTACTACCATGCTAAGAAACATATAACTCCTTGCGATGTAACAACAAAGACAAAAGATAAAAAGTAATTGAGGAAGTTAGCGACAACCTGCAAGTCATCAGGGCAGTGTTTGATATATTACAGTCTGATTTCCTCAAGAACTTGTGAACCGTTGCGCGATCGATAGCTCGAGTCTCGTCTCCTGGAACGCAATCTTTGGCACGTTTGCTGCGGGAGCCGTTGAGGCTGGTTTCCGGGGAGAGGCAGTCATTGAAGCAGCACGGGCAGATCATGTCTACAGAGTAACGGGCCGGCTGTTTGTTCTACCTTCCATGTTTATCTGAGTGAGCGTCTTTCGAAAACGATGGACGTGCACCGGAAACGGGAACGGACATAGTATTCCTTTGCAGACTAGATCTGGATGTAAGGGGTGGGTTGTCGTCATTTACAAGTCTATGGGCGGATTTGAATTTTTCCACTTTTCGCATCCCACATCGGCTTTGTATGCTCGGTGAGCTATTTTATTTCGTTACTTCAATGCCGAGACCACGCGGCATTGGTACAGACTGAAATTCCAAACCGATGTGAGAGAGATAATTGCGACTGGTTTGCTTCCTGCGCATGTTTTTGTCCTGCTGTTTCTATATTGGACCCAGTTCAGTCTCCTGTTGTTGTTGCCCTTGCTCCTTTCCCCGGCCAGACCATATGAGGACCGTGTTTCTCGTATCAAAACATAATGTCATCAATTTCGTAATTGTCACAGAAATATAATTTGATAGTATGTTTTAAACTATTGGAATATTGCAAATTCCCTGTATGTTCAATTTCATTGATTGTGCCGTCGAAAACAGTTTTCTTGCCAAGTACCTTGTGTACTAAATAGCCAAGTCGCTTTCTGTAGTTATTTGGAGCCTGCAAGCTTATGTACTTCACTGGGGCATACCTTGTTGCTCGTATTTTGGTGGGTGAGGTTCATGAGTTAACTGTTCGGGTCTTTATTTTACCTATGTTTTCAGCCCCCAGCGACGGTTATGTATTCACCGTTTCCTCCTCGTGGGGTGGTTTGGAGCTATCAGGTGCAAATGGAAGTTGTTGCCTTGGTCAGTTGTCTTATTACCTTTTAGAGGTTTTTCATAAACGTTCCATGCTGCCAGCATGTAAATTAGTGACTTAAGTTTTAATAGTTTTGCTTAAAAATTGCTTCTCTGTTCATCAGGCTATCAAAGTATGTTTGTGCCTTGGGACGTGTTCCCACTGGTAGCTTACGAAAGGAGTGTGGTAGCGGTGTATCGTTGCTGCCCTAATCGATTTCGGCTCCGTTCGTTCTGAAAACGTTGCTCAATATGTAGTGGTTTCATATCGATCAGGTTTAACTGATTTTTCTGTTATCTTTTAATGAACTCCTTTTCAGGTAAACATCAATTATTTGAAATATTTCAGTCAAACACAACTTCAAGATGTTTGTGATGTTCTTATACAAAAACCCTATTCTCATAAACTTCAACTTGGAGTTACAGTATCTTGCTTCTGTTATTAAAATTTACTTTAAATACTTCAATAGTAGTAACCCGTGTACACAAGATTTGTATATTCTTGGAAAGCGAAAAAAATTTGTTGAAAATTTAAATTTTCCTACTTCATGTCCCATGAATGACTTTAGGAGAGATGAGGAAAAATGTACTGCTGGTCATTAAAATTGCTACACCACGAAGATGACGTGCTACAGTCGCGAAATTTAACCGACACGAAGAAGATGCTATGATATACAAATGATTAGCTTTTTAGACCATTCACACAAAATTGGTGCTGGTGGCGACACCTACAACGTGCTGACATGAGGAAAGTTTCCAACCGATTTCTCATACACAAACAGCAGTTGACGGCCGTTGCCTAGTGAAACGTTGTTGTGATGCCCCGTGTAAGAAGGAGAAATGTGTACCATCTCGTTTCCGACTTTGATAAGGGTCGGATTGTAGCCTATCGTGATTGCGGTTTCTCGTATGGTGACATTGCTGCTCGCGTTATTCGAGATCCAATGACTGTTAGCAGAATATGGAATCGGCGGGTTCAGGAAGTTAATACGGAACGCCGTGCTAGATCCCAACGTCCTTGTATCACTAGCAGTCGAGATGACAGGCATCTTATCCGCATCGCTGTAACGGATCGTGGAGCCACGTCTCGATCCCTGAGTCAACAGATGGGGACGTTTGCCAAGACAAAAACCATGTCCACGAACAGTTCTACGACGACGTTTGCAGCAGCACGGACTATCTGCTCGGAGACCATGGCTGCGGTTACCCTAGCCGCTGCATCACAGACAGGAGCACCTACGATGGTGTACTCAACGACGAATCCGGGTGCACGAATGGCAAAACGTTATTTTTTCGGATGAATTCAGGTTCTGTTTACAGCATCATGGTGGTCGCTTCCGTGTTTGGCGACATCGCGGTGAACGCACATTGGAAGCGTGTATTTATCATCGCCATACTGACACTTTGAAGAGTGGACGTTACATTTCAGATGTGTTACGACCAGTGGCGCAACCCTTCATTCGATCCCTTCGAAACCCTACATTTCAGGAGGATAATGCACGACCGCATGTTGCAGGTGCACTACGGGCCTTTCTGGATAAAGAAAATGTTCGACTGCTGCTCTGGCCAGCAAATTCTCCAGATCTCGCACCAAGTGAAAACGTCTGGTCAATGGTAGCCGAGCAAATGGCACGTCACAATACGCCAGTCACTACTCTTGAAGAACAGTGGTATGGTGTTGAAGCTGCATGGGCAGCTGTACCTGTACACGCCATCCAAGGTCTGTTTGACTCAATGCCCAAGCGTATCAAGGCCATTAATACGGCCAGAGGTGGTTGTTCTGGTTACTGACATCTCTGGATGTATGCACCTAAATTGCGTGAAAATGTAATCAATGTCACTTCTAGTGTAATTTATTTATCGAATGAATACCCATTTATCGTCTGCATTTCTTCTTGGTGTAGCAAATTTAATGGCCAGAAGTGTATTTGAATTAACATTATAACTTTCTGCTACTTGAGCACATGGAAATATTCGACGACGTTTTTGGTTTATTATCAGTAACTTTTGTAGGGTAGTTTTAATTTAATTTATCAGGTTAGTCTTAATATAATATATCAAGGCCCTTATTTATTAAAATTCTTTTCGGCAGCAAGTGTTAACAAAAATCTTCATACGAATGGTATTCATTCTCAAACTCAGAAAGGTCCCAGGTCCCAACGAAAAATCATAGCACCATAAAGAGTTTTCGAGTGAATTCGTTCCACTCTTGGTCATACCTTATCCCAAAATCCTTGGATAGCGACGTACGTTCCCATTCATTCGAAAACATCACACACCACGTCCATGTACAAACACGGATGTAGAATTATTCTATAGAACTGCTGGCAATTTGAAACCCGAATTTTGTTCTTCACAATGATATCCACTATGCTATGAATAGAGTAAACCAGCTTGATTCGGTGTTACTCGACAGGTGGGGGGATTCATACCTAAACCCATTGTTGTAGCCTTGCTAAAATGATTTGATTTCATACCTATTCCGTCTATGCAATTAAATGAAAGGGAGTTTATTTTTGCTATACGTGTTTCACTTATTTGATTTATGAAACATCTTCAGTGGCTTGCAATAAATATTTGTCTTATATACTCTAGAAGATAAAAGTATTTCTTAGTAGTTTAAAGCATGTTACTACGTTACGTTTTCTCGGGTTACGCTCTTGTTTTTCAGGTTAGAAACAACTTTTGAAGCACAAGTTTCGTCAGATTAAATTATCGTTTGGTGTCATTTACAATTTCTAGTGTTGCTTGTCTATGTGTGTCGTCCTGAGGATGTGTTTACTCTGTCTCTTTACTCCATGTGGTCGACATGGGCGTTTTCTCACCCACATTTGTTGCAACGCTTCACCTGCGCTTTTCAGTCTGTGCTGAACGTTCGTGCGTTTACAGTGCGTAGTGTTCCTAACGACCGCTGTGTGTTTATCCTTCGTCTTTTGTTTTGTTGTATGTGTGGTTTCAAATTTTTTCAGTTGTTTTGTGTGTGTGTGTGTGTGTGTGTGTGTGTGTGTGTGTGTGTTAATGTACTATTCTTTGTACGCTGAAGTAACTTCCTACCGGATATCTAACCAGTTTTGCGAATTGATCGAAAATTTCTTGATAGGTAGGACACATCATGCTATCCTGGATGGATAATCATTTGAAACTACGATATTATCTACACTAAATGACTGTAATGGAATCTTTTATGTTCATAAACATTAAGGTCTCAGAGGATTCTCTTAACTGGCATCTCAAACATTCGTATATGACGCAGTCATATATGCGAAAATCAGAGCCATATTTTCCTATGGGCTTCCTATGCTGTAGGGTAAGTGCCGGCACCACGAAGGGATCCACTCTCCAAAAACTAAAAAAAACAAGAAAGCCTCTGTTTACATGTTGCAGTGCAGGAAATCTTACTACTGTACAAAACTTAGACAAAATTATTTTGCCGGTGATTATTCGGCTGTTTCAAAGGGAAACTAATGTGAATTCAGCAATCAGTTCTAAAACTTTGCCTGAGATTCCCAGTCGTCGGACCAGATGCGTGGCATAACTCGCAAAACCGCAGGATCTTTAATAGAAATTAGGCAGTTTGATCTAAGTTCGATTTAGCGGGAAGCTTCCTTCTTCCATACCTAGTTTCATCTAAAGCGTCATTGAAAAATTTTGGCTGCTAATTGTATTACAGCCGATTGGGAGTAACTTAAAAAATTTGTCAACTGTTATAAAACTATGTCTTGGGTACGTGTCTTTGTAGCACAACGCTTGCATTTACGAGGTGACGAACGATAGTGTAAAATAAAAGTAGAATTATTATCGTAATATGACTTTTTCAAGTAATCTGCAATTATGGACCACAATTTGTATTAGTCAATTAAGAAGTAAAAGAACCATATAAAAATCAGAAGTGCTAAACAAATATATTAATTTATTTTAGTCTTCTGAATCCGTTAAATCATAAATTTTACGGGAAAATTTCATACAATTGAAGAAACATTAAAGGCTGCCTTATATGCTTTTAATTGAAAAGTTTCTATATGTCCTATTTTTATGGAGTAGTAATCACAAAATTTAGCCTGGTAGCAACTACACCACCACCTACGGGTCTTTTTATCCTAAATAAAGCCCTGATGAAAATCACTACCGCTAAATATAGCTGTAACCTCGTTATATAATCTACCTAATGTTGAGGCTAGCAACTAAACTTCTGTTCCCACGTTTTACATCTCAGATGAGAGAAAAAGCAGTAGCAGACACAAGAAGCCGTAAGGTGGAGTGGAGTACGAACTACATTTTCAGTTTTACCTATCGTGAAAATCTGTTTACCTTCGAGCCTGGTCTCCAAAATTATTATTTTCATTTATTAATTACTATAAAATTAATATTCAGATTTTGTTTACAGTCATAGAGGAATATCAGTGAATACTGAGTTATCCATAACCCGTCAGTCCATATACTTAAGATATTAGACTGGAAGAAACAGAGAAAAGTGAAGATGATGGTTTTAATGTTTGAGTACAACGCACACAACGCTAATACAATTACATGAAACGGTCACAAAAGTCCATCTTTGGGATGATGTTCAACTCGCATGTTAAACTGCTCAAAATTTAGTTATACCATCAAAACATTGACCCTTCACATGAAAATCTGATGTCGTTTTGCGCTAGAGTCTTGTTAATAATAGAAACTCTTCACATGTGACAACCGTTTCCAGGGAAAAACTGTCTGCATTTTGTATTTCAATCTGTTCACCTTCGGCGTCCAGGCAGTTGTTTCTGTTCGGGTGTCTAGGTATGAGGGACTAGTTTTGTACATACTTTTATGTGCCTAAAAATATTTTGAGAATATCTAAATCACTTTATTTAGAGGCGTTGCTCCACTGTGATTCAGGACATTACAACGCTGACGGACTACGGCACCACGTGCACTACTTAAGACTGCCAGCTCACAAAAGGCTGGTCAGATCCGTTGTTGACAGTAATCGCTGGGCTGACTTCGTTTTTACTCCAATAATGAAAACATCATTTATTATCAACGTTTAGGGAACATTTTAGTTTCTGGAAAGAGCCGAATCATTTCGTCCATCATCGTCTTCGAGCCAAATGACCGACTAGCGAAGCAGTTGGCGCTAAAACGTTTAGTAGTGTTAGGACAGACCTAACTGTTAGACTGAAAGGTTCAAATGGCTCTGAGCACTATGGGACTCAACTGCTGTGGTCATTAGTCCCCTAGAACTTAGAACTACTTAAACCTAACTAACCTAAGGACATCACACACATCCATGCCCGAGGCAGGATTCGAACCTGCGACCGTAGCAGTCGCACGGTTCCGGACTGCAGACTGAAAGGATTACAGTACGCGCCTACTATCGCGACTCTGTGTGCCATACATAATATACACTGAAGAGCTCAAGAAAGTGGCACTCCTGTCTAATATCGTGTGGGGCCCACGCTAGCACGCAGAAGCGCCGCAACAAAACGTGAAATGGACTCGATTAATGTCTGAAGTAGCGCTAGATGGATCTTACACTATGAATCCTGCACAGCTATCCATAAATTAGTAAGAGTACGACGGGGTAGAGATTTCTTCTGAGCAGCACGTTGCTGGACGTCCCAGATACACTCAGTAATGTTCATGTCTGGGGAGTTTGGTGGCCTGCGGAAGTGTTTAAACTCAGAAAAGTGTTCCTGGAGCCATACCATTACAGAGTCTCCATCAGCTTGAACAGTCCTCGTTGACATGCAGTGTCCTCTAAGTCATGAGGTTGTCTCCATATCCATACCCGTCCATCTGCTCCATACAATTTGAAACGAGACTCCATTTTTTTTGGAGGATCTTTTTCCGGCCACAACGATGCCGGAGATTTAATGTTCTACCGGATTTCTTATACTCAACTGATCATTATCGTAGATACTGAAATGGTCGTACGGAAAACCCCACTTCGTTGCTACCTCGGAGATGCTGTGTCCATCCCTCGTACATCGGCTATAGCATCGATTTCAAACTCACGTAAATCTACATAACCAGCCATTGCAGCAGCAATAACCGATGTAACAAATGCACCAGAAGCCTGTTGTCTTATATAGGCGTTGCCGACCGTAGCGCCGTATTCGGCCTATTTACATATCTCTGTATTTGAGTAGGCATGACTAAACCAGTTTATTTGGCGCTCAGTGTATATTCTTGTTTTCTTACCGCTCAATTTCAGTGAGCGGTTTTCTATTTTGCCTGAGTTTGCAGTACGCATTATAAAGTATATGGCATCTAGATAATTATTATTTTAGCAAGAGCGAGCCTTACCCTCTTATTATTTCCATGCGGCCTCTGTGCATTCTTGTTATCTATGTGCTGTGATGACAACTTCAATTGAAGTCCCCACGTTGGTGGACATTTTTTGTGATTCTGTATTTCGCATTGATTGTTTATACGTGCTGCTCATCCAGTACAGTTTGAGACAGTTACGTGCCATCCCTGGCACTGCGGGGGACAGATTGGCAAACGTACTCATTCTGACAACAGGCATGCTTCATATCCAGCCGTGATGTGCAATAAAATGTTTACGAGGACCGCTGTAATGATATGTGACAGATCCATCAATGGAATTGGGTCAGATTCAATTCCATCTTCGAACACTAAGAATTTTACCACATAAGTTAATGAGATCTATAAATCAGTAAAATAAAGACAATGCAAGAACTCAATTCAGAATTTCATTATGGAAGAACAGTGTACCGTCCCACATCAGGAACAGTGGTATTATTAACAGGACAGTTTCACGATTGTTAAGCTATTGACAACGCAACGGAAGTTGTTGTAAGGTTCTCTGTTCGAAGACTGGTTTGATGAAGCACTGCATAGTCATACGTTATTTGATGATCGTTAATAATTTTCATTGTAACGAACTATGCTAGCAGGTATTTAGACATTATAAGACAGCCAAGTTGCATTGAATCGATAGTATTACATAACAGTAACGAAAGCCAGTTGCAGCAGTGGCCAAGAGTTGATCCAACATATGACATATCAACCACCGAGAAGACGTTTATGGAATCTGATTCCGGTTGCCAAAACAAGGCAACACACGATATTAAACTTGCATGAGAGAAAGATGGAAAAAAACACTGGAAGATGGAATTTCTGAGAATCTCATTCATTGCTCCCACAAAACCTATTGAAATGAATTTCGAAAGCCTCCAAGGCCTATATGATGATTGGGAAATAAAATAGAGAAATTAAGAGATTAGACATTAACATGTAAGCTGGAACACAAAGTTTGAGTTGATAGCTGAACTCGTTAAGAATAGTGACAGAAGGTTCAGGTTCCTGTCTTAATCCACTACAAAGCTGTAATGGCTCCAAGACTCGAAGCTATAAGCAAATAGTCACAGAAATCTTCTGACTACATTTGAAACCCTTTTTGGATCGACTCGACCCATGCTTTCTATGTAAAGCGGGGGTTTAATAAGAAGAAAAAAATATTCAAAACTGGTATTTCTAATATTCGTCGGCGAGATAAGTGCCAATATTTCAATAATTATGTCTTCCCAACATCTTCAAGGTATCTGACAGCCTTTTTGTGCAGTTAACATCATTTACTCACTTGCTGTTGGCGAAGCGGTTAGATAAGTCATCCGCTTTCTGTAGTGTCCTCCGTTTGAAAAAAGCATCTCAACGAAGTCAGAATTTTAAACAGTAACCGTGTCTTCTTCCATTATTCATTTCTTACTGTAACAGTCAGCGCTTCCGACCTTAGAGCCTCTCTTTTCATGATATTATTCCCTTAACGGATCTCACGAGGTGGCTAGAAAATAATCAAAACTGGCACATCGAAACCTGCTTTTCGGCCACTCATTAACCCCACTTTAAAATATTTCGTATTTGAGCTTGCCGTTTACATATAATAAAATCCAGAAAACTAGTATTTCCTAACCGGGCATTCGCAATGAAGTGATAGTCGTCTCTGGCTGCTATAACGCGCATATGGGAAGTACTGTACGGGAAGTACGATAGTCTTTATGTTCGGCGCTGTGCTCACTGAAGAATGTCGCTCTATAGTCTTACTAGAAACAGAAATTGATACTGGATTTTGGGCTACATTGTCTTGGGTAATATCGTTTCTGTTCGTCTTTCAATCTTCAAAATATTTCTGTGCATACGATGTGGCCGCACAAGTGACGCAAAATCTTCTGAATGTTTCTTTAATTACTACTGAGAGACGCAGCAGACTTTAACTGAACGAATCCACAGAAAAACGCAACAAGATTAAATGAGCATTTAGAAAGAAAGCACATGACCTTCGAAACGACAAAACATTCGATACAATAATCTGTGAAACCACTTACGGCAAGGAAACAGAAGAAACATTCATGGACAACACTCGAGTAGTAGTGCCACATTCGATTATCGTCTATCTCCGAAGCAAAAGACAAAACTAAAACAGGCTATAAAAGCGGTTGTGTATTGTGTGAAAGGATATAGGAAGTACCACCTACGAGTCAGTACTCTTCAGAAGAAGTTCCGTTTTGTCCGCTCTGAATGAGAACTGTGTAGGTGCAATTTTGGAGTTTTAGAACGAAGAAAGAGTCGACCGGAAATAACAGCGACGTTAAATATGAGTGTATATTTTATCTTTTTCCTTTAGGCAGACAAAAGTCATACGCTGTCAGTGGCACCGTTCCCTTGCTTTCGCTTTACATGCTGTCGGCGATACCAAAGCATATTAATTTGCAGCTTCTCCGAAAATGTATTGTTCAAGAAATTGCATAAAATAGCAAGAGAACCAAATTTATTACCAGTAAATATGTTTGAAACAGAAGAGATGAAATCTTGTGTTACAAGTTCGAAGGACAATATTACTAGTTATAGTACATTTTGTGCATTCAGTCTCATTTTGAAAGATAAATGGGATGCTAGACGAAGCTTTTTTCTAGAGAGAAAAAGCATACTGAAAATGTAATGCTCCCAGCGTCTGCAATTACACATACACGGTATAGCCTGTGTTTAGTGTGGATGTTTCATTGATTCCTGCGTTACATGTTTCTGGTAAAATCTTTGGATGAAAAAGTCACTTCTCCATCTACATTACTGACAGCACCAAGGAAGGTAGGAGAGAGAGATACTGGCAGAAGTAAAGCTGTGAGTACAGGGCGTGAGTCGTGCTTCGGTAGCTCAGATGGTAGAACACTTTCCCGCAAAAGGCCAATGTCAAGAGTTCGAGTCTCGGTCGGGCACACAGTTTTAATCTGCCAGGAAGTTTCGCACCATAAAGTTTTCGAATCAATATTAGTCCCATTTAGAATTCAACCAACAACTAAGTTCAGATACTTGAGATCTTACCTTTTATGACCAAAACACTTTAGTCTTTAGGCCAAGAACTTTACCGTCACGAGAACACATTTTGCAGAACACTGATATAGAAAATAATTATAAACAGACGGGTAAAGTTTCATTCTTCCGAAGAGACAATAGTTATATGGAGCAGTCACTAATAAACAGCCCGTTTTCCTCTTACTAGTGTCAAAATCTATATAAGGGAGGAGTTGTTCAGTATATAACAATGTCAGGATAAACTCATTACTCATTTCGGCATGTTTTGAGCAGAAATATAGAGTTGGTCTGCAGCTCAAATGGCTGTCACGTTTCGTCCCCAATTTTATGTTTATGGTGCACAAAACACATACCCTCGGAGCAATTAATCAGTAACCGAGCGAGGTGGCGCAGTGGTTAGCACACTGGACTCGCATTCGGCAGGACGACGGTTCAGTCCCGCGTCCGGCTATCCTGATTTAGGTTTTTCGTGATTTCCGTAAATCACTCCACGCAAATGCCGGGATGGTTCCTTTGAAAGGGCACGGCCGACTTCCTTCCCCTTCCTTCCCTAATTCTATGAGACCGATGACCTCGCTGTTTGGTCTCTTCCCCAAAACAGTCGAATCCAGTCCAATTAATCGGAATTTCACAACGTTCAAATGATTAAATGATTTATAATTTATGCTGATGTTTTGGAAATCTTATATATATCCTTACCAGTTAGCATAGAATTTCTCTACGAAAGTTCAGATAACATTGTATTGTTTTCATTTGGCGGTTCAGTGATCGCCTCGCAAACCAAAGGATGCTCTGATAAAAAAGGGGCATATATCACTGCACGAGAAATGATTCTTGTACATCATGCAGTTACTAGCGCAGAAACCTTAGGAATGTGAAACTTCCACGGCATATTAAATCTGTGTGTCAGCCCGAGACTCGAACTCGGCACACAAACTAAATCTATCGGGAAGTTTCATATCAATGCACAGACCATTGCAGAAAGAAAGTTTCATTCTGCAGTCTAAAATATAATTCATAACCTTTTTCCAGTCAAAATCGGCAGCGGCACCAAAATATTTACATACAGATATCATCAACAGCTCAACGACAATTAAAAAGAAACAAAAAATAATTGCACGTGCTACAACGTAGTGGTGCATGGTACTAGCTGCAACACAGCCAACAGGCGATCTTTATGCCCTCCAATTAGTTCTCACAATTCAGCGCCATACGTCGTAATACTTTCAACAATGGAATGATCCGTAAATCTTCAGGCTTTCGTGGCCGTTGTCACTCAATTTAAAATCTCCTGTATTGATAAGCTGTGTGATCAACCAACAGTGGGTACCACAAGATCCTCAAGAAGATCTCAGCAGAGGTGTCGAAGCATCGGCACTTGAAGAAAAATGACGTGGCCTGACAACCAAAAAGATTTTAGCTCCAGTGGAATCGCAGATATTCTGTATGTTAATTTGTTATTCCGGAACGTAACATTCGGTTTACTTTATGGCTTACTTGAGGAGGCAAATTTTATTGTTTATATCACCAATACTTCTACCGTTTGACGACAGTGTTATTCCTAATTATCTAAATTTGCGACACCCGCTTGCAGGGTGAGATGGCACACATTTTCAAAATTACGGATGTGAAGTCCTATGGAGCACTTTCAGTAAATTGCTTTTCTTCCATTTTTTGATCATCTCAACTCGTCAGTTTGCTACGATATATAGCTTTTTTTATATTTTCAGTGTAACATTTGAACATAATATTAGACCATGCAAACATCTTCATATTGCGGCATCTATCCCTTATGTTACGGATGATAGGCCGCATACTTATATATACTTATAAATACGTTGTTTGGTAAAGAAAAATCAATACTCACTACAGGCTAATAAAATTGCTACACCAAGAAGAAACGCAAATGATAAACGGGTATTCATTGGACAAATGCATTATGCTAGAACTGACATGTGATTAAATTTTCACCCAGTTTGGGTGCATCGGTTCTGAGAAATCAGTACCCAGAACAACCACCAATGGTCGTAATAATGGCCTTGATACGCCTGGGCAAACAGATCTTGGATGGCGTGTACAGGTACAGCTGCCAATGCAGCTTCAACACGATACCACAGTTCATCACGAGTAGTGACTAGCGCATTGCGACGAACAAGTTGCACGGCCACCATTGACCAGACGTTTTCAATTGGTGAGAGATCTGGAGAATGTGCTGGCCAGCGCAGCAGTCGAACGTTTTCTGAATCCGGAAAGGTCCGTACAGGACCTGCAACATGCGGTCGTGCATTATCATGCTGAAATGAAGGGTTTCGTAGGGATCGAATGAAGGGTAGAGCCACAGGTCGTAAGCCATCTGAAATGTAACGTCCACTATTCAAAGTGACGTCATTGCGAACAAGAGGTGACAGAGACGTATAACCAGTGGCACCCCATACCATCATGCCGGGTGATACGCCAGTATGGCGATAACGAATACACGCTTCCAATGTGCGTTCACCACGACGTCGCAAAACACGGTGCGATCATCGTGATGCTGTAAACAGAACCTGGATTCATCCCAAAAAGTGAAATTTTAAAATTCGTACACCCATGTTCATCGTTGAGTGCACCATCGTAGGCGCCCTTGTCGGTGATGCAGCGTCATGGGTAACCGCAGCCATGGTCTCCAGCACGGGAACCCGTATTAACCTCCTGAACCCACCCATTCCATATTCTCCTAACAGTCATTGGATCTCAACCAACGAGAGCAGCAATGTCGCGATTCGATAAACCGCAATCGCTATAGGCCACAATCCGATCTTTATCAAAGTCGGAAACGTGATGGTACGCATTTCTCCTCTTTACACGAGGCATCGCAACAACGTTTCACCAGGCAACGCCGGTCAACTGCTGTTTGTGTATGAGAGGTAGGATGGAAACTTTCCTCATGTCAGCACGTTGTAGGTGTCGCCACCGGCACCAACCATGTGTGAATGCACTGAAAAGCTAATCATTTGCATGTCGCAGCATCTTCTTCCTGTCGGATAAATATCGCGTCTCTAACACGTCGTCTTCGTGGTCTAGCAATTTTAATGGCCAGAAGTGTAGATATTTTTTATTTTAAATAATGTCTTCTTTATATATTTAAGTAGGTCACTGGGTTACATAACAAGGCTACTTATTGATAGTTGGAAACATTAAAATAAATTTTTCAGTAATTCTTGGTACTCCTTACACATATCTAGAAATACTTTGATTCTTTTGTGTCGTCATGTATTCTGGCAACAGCCTCCTTCAACCTTTTTGGAGCCCAAAAACCATGAGGTTTGTCTCCTTGTTTTCTTTTGTAAAACGTATGCATTTGTACTAAACCTACAATAAATCACATAGAACTATTAATTTGGTTAAAAATTAAAAAATTAATTTTATTTGGAAATTCGGTATACTTATTTAGTCAGTATCCGGCAGATTAATTTTAAGTAAATGGCTAATATATACAGGGTGGTCTATCTGAATCTTCGGATTAGATTATCTCGAAAAATATACATCTTGTAAAAATAGTGTGTAAGACTAGTTCATAAGCTCAAATGGGACATGATACTACACGTGACCTCCGTTGGGTGGGTTGGGGAGCAACGTTTAAATCTTCAAGGGATAGACCCATTTTTTTATTTCAGATTCGAATTCTCCATACAAAAGTAATCAAGTTCTGTCTGAAACATTATTTTAAACCATTGACAGATGACGCTGAAATTAAGGAAAAAGTAAAATTGGGAAAGAACTTTGATTTATCTAGAATTATCCGATTAAGACGCATCAAATTGACAAAAATGGGGAACAATTCTTTCGTTATGCCAACTTAAACCTATTTTTGTACAACACGTACAGTATACTACTTGTAGCGTTACCCAGGAACAACGACATGGACGCAGTGAAATGATGTTCCCATGGGGTGCTTTATTAGTGTGAGTCCCCTTGCCTGTCACATGTTGGGGTGCTTCATTAATGGGAGCCACCTGGCCTCTCACAATTTGGGGTGCTTAATTAATGAAAATAGCCACGAAGAAATCGTTCAAAATTATCCCCATTTGCTTCAATGCATAAAGTCAATTTCCTGCGAAAGTTGTCCCCAGTTTTGAGGAGCATATCCTGCGGTATGGCTGCATATGGTCTTCGAATGTTTTGCTCCATATCGTTTCGGCTTGTGGGCTGTCTTTCATAAACAATATTTTTTAAATAATCCCACAAGAAAAAATCATGAGATATTAGGTCTGGTGAACGTGGAGGCCACTGAATTAGTCCATCGTGTTCTATCCACCGACCAGGGTACCGTAAATTTAAAACGTTGCACACATTTGTAGCATAATGGTGAACTTCTCTGTCCTGTTGTAACCACATTCGTTGCCTAGTTTCTAAATCAACATCATCCATTAGCACCAACAAATCAACGCGCAGAAGTTGTAAATAAGATTCCCCTGTAACATTTCGCTCACAAAAATACGGTCCTACAAAAAAATCGTTCAAAATTCCACACAGACCATTAACGTTCATTTGTGTTAATTGTCAACGAGTCTGTGCCAGTATGAATCGACAGGAGGGCAATAATGACAATCATAATGATTTAATTCTCCATTGGTTTTGAATGTGGATTCATAGGTGAACAAAACGTATCTAAAAGAAGCATTGTCACCTCTTATCATTACCAAGGCCCATTGGCAGAAATGCACGCGTATTTACATATCTTTCGGCGTTAATGCTTGTGTCAGCATTCCGAGCTCGTTGAGTGCAATTTCGAATAATGTTTTCGCTTGGATGTCGCCTGTTTGGGAAATGATCGGCATACAATTGCGCAGCTCTAGCGTAATTGTTATGTCATTCACCGAAAATTAACATCATATCAACAATCTCTATAGGAAGATAGTGAGCCATGTTTCGCTAAAGAATAACTTACTTTCGTCAGTTAATGTTTACGGTTCACAAACTGAAAGTTAAGTGACGTCTGATCGCATTGCACCGACCTTCATATTGAGTCACAGTTCGTAGTTTGGCCACGGTAGCGCCACAGTAGAGTGAGTAATGTGAATTTTGAAGAGTTCCCTAACGAAAATTTAATATCATTCCGCCTCCCTCCGTCAAAAACTGTGGCGGGTACGATACATTTTGCAAGAAAATAGCTTAATTCGGGGTAATGAAAGAATTGGTGCTCATTTTGTATCGATTTGATGCGTCTTTCTCGGATCATTCTAAATAAATCAGAGTTCTTCCCCAATTTTAATGTTTCTAGATTTCAGCACCATGCGTCAATGGTTTAAGAAAATTTTTCAGACAAAACTTGATTACTTTTTTATTGAGAATACGAATCTGCAATAAAAAATGAGGGTTTCCATTTAAGATTTAAAAGTTGCCCCCCACCCTACGCAAGAGGGTGCCAATTTGAGCTTATGAAGTTACGTTACCCACTGCTTTTACCTGATATATAGTTTTCAAGATAATCTCATCCGAAGCTTCAGATGGACCACCCTGTATATATATATTCTGGGATACTGGATAATATTGTACACTGATTATCATGAGAGGTTGCGAACACCCTAAAAACGCATGCTGCGTCATTCGAACGAAAATACAAACAAGACAGGAATTTTGAGTTATTTGAAACTGTGTTTTGAAATTTGCGGCAAGCATTCCTAACGAAAAAATATGCATCATATGCACCGGATTTTCTTTCGGTATCTGTCCTGATCTTTAGGGGAGAGACGCCGCACTTCATAAATCTATTACCTTTATAGCCAAGATGGCCGTACTAGAATCGAAACAACTCCTATAGAGCTTACTATTAATAAAATTACTCAAACACTTGGGAATATTTTTCTATTTAGCACAGACTAAGACCAAATCATAACACTTAAGGGGTATTGAAGGGATATTCATAGATCCACATAAATGATTCCCCCGGATCTTATGTAGAACTTACTCAATCGAAACGTGAACACTTTGATAATGGCCTGGCGTCCTCTAAGCAACTGCAGTGGCATTATGCGCACATTCTGTCTGCGTTTGCCGAAACAATGATGGATGCGCAGTCTATACCGCATGCGGCGATTTTCCAGACGAACCCTATGTCAAAAATAGTATTTCCTACCACTTTCAAATAATCTGTTTTACTTACGATTTACAGAAAATCCCCATTTTTTGTGTTCTTGTTTTCATTTGGGATGCATGAATTAACATCTTTATCCCGAGCTAATATCGCTTGGTCGTCAGCAAAAATTGAGGTGAACAGGATCTCATCGTACATGAGGATACACATTCCTTCAAATTTCCTTTTCCAAGATTTCAATGCCTCGTGTAAATAGATCTTAGAAAATACAGAGGCATCTGTGCATCCATGGCGTAGACCCCTTGTCAACTAACTATTGAGATTGCTGATTTCTCATTTTTTACCTTTTCTGCACAATCATTGTAGAAAAATCTGACGTTTTTTCACGAACCTTGATGATACGCCATTATCAGTCAGGCTTTTCCAAAGTTTGGTTCGTGGAATTGCGTCATCATCGTCTTTGAGGTCTAGAAGTAAAATATAGATGGTAAGCCCCCTTGCCATCCCTTTCTGATTTGAGTTTTTGAGGGCAAATATTCCATCAGAGCAGGAGCGACCATACCGGAATCCATATTGCTCTTCAGATTCTGTTATTTCTTTTATTTTCTTTTTAGGATACGACGGTAGATTTCCGCCATGGATGAAATTATGATAACTTGCGTTATCTCTCGTATTTCCCTTCATAAATGATGACTTAATCGTTGTCTTCTTCAACTCCTTCGGAGCTTCGTCACCTTTAAGGCATTTGTCAAAACTCATTGCCAATGTCACAAAAAGTTTCGACGATGCCGGTTTAATTAAAACTTCGCAAATTAGTCATCGATCCGTTGCCTTTCCGTTTTTCGTGGCGTAAGCTGTACATTGGACTTCCTTAAAAGCTATAGGCGGGAAATTATCATTATTCTGGATATTATCATTATTCGGGATATTATCATTATTCACGGAGGAATCATGAAATATCTGTAGCTGATGTTCTGATGTTACTTCATTGTATAGAAACCTGTTTCGGTGACACAATACATTATCGTTAGGTCCATATGCGTACACACCAATGATCGAAAAATTTATTTGTGTCTAATACAAATGATTAACTTTTCATGTCGTTTACTGTTCAAATATTTGTCTGTTACTTCAGGGATTGGTACTGTTGAGGTATCCTTTATGAAGAACTGCAGCCTCGTAGACTGATACCACTGTTTTTGGTATGGTATGACGTGGATAGTCTGGTTGTGTGTTCTAGTGGTTGTATTTGGTACACCGTGGCCACTTTAACGATTGCCTGCGCATCCCCTATTTAGCCTTGCAACCTTAATGACTTTGGCACTTGCTGACATTATAGTGTTATTGACTGGTGTTTTACACGGATACACAAGATGTACAGAGGTTGTTGTAAGTTGTTCTACACCGTTACACCTCTTTGGGATGTTGTCCAGTAGAGTATATTGGTTCCACACACGTATTGCATGTTTTTGTCATACGACGTATTACCTTTACGTATCCAGGCCATATTTGACCGTATTCAATACAGGGAATATAGGTAGGTGATAGATATTTTTGTGTTTTCTGCTTTGTCTGGATAGGAATCCTTAGAGCATTACATACACATTATGAAGTATAAAACTGGTTTTTATCTCTATGTAATTCTTCGGTACAACCTTGGTACAAATGAAGATTTTTTTTTCACCTTTGATATTGCTGACGACTTATCCTACACTGAAGCGACAAGGAAACTGGTATAGGCATGCGTATTCAGATATAGAAATATGTGAACAAACAGAATGCGGCGCTGCGATCGGCAGTGCCTGTATAACACAGTAAGAGGCTGGAGCAGTTGTTAGATCGGCTACTGCTGCTGTAATGGATGGTTATCAAGATTTAAGTGAGTTTGAATGTGGCGCGATGAGACACAGCGATGAAGTGGGTATTTTCCCGTACGAACATTTCGCGAACTTTCGGTGAATACCAGGATTCCGATTAAACATCAAATATCTGAAATCGCTGCCGCCGGAAAAAGACCCTGCAAGAACGGGACCAATGACGACTGAAGAGAATCGTTCAACGTGACACAAGTGGAACCCTTCCGCAAATTTCTTCGGATTTCAGTGCTGGGACATCAGCCAGAAGCATCATCGATATGCGTACCGGAAGCGATGGCTGGTTGCTTCGACGTCCCTTCGTGGTGATGATATTGCCGCGAGTATAGCCCGAAACAAATTATCCTGGTCTGGTTGTTCCAGACTAAAGACTTCCTATCAATACAAATGCGCCTCTGAGGGAGACGAAGAAGGCTCGCCACACAATCACTTACGGTACAGTGGATTATTTTAACAAGCGAAGTCACACAGTAACACCGATACAGTCAACTTTAGCCAAAACTGCTCAAGACGGACAACATAGACCGCTTGTACGCAGAGCGCTCAATTGCCAATTGTACTCGGAAGGTTACGTTGAATTCGAAACTTCAGCAACGTCGTCAAACAATTACAATTAAATGAAAGTATATTAGACAGCCATCGGAAGGCAGGCTGTACAGAGCAGCGAGAGCTCCGTCTTGTAACCTACTCCGACCGAAAGGCGAGAACCGACTCCCCAAGAGCACCCGTACAAGCCGAACATAGAACATTCCCGCGCCTACGGCAGAGGCAGTGGTTAAACGTTCCAATCAGCAGCTCGAAAACCGGCGGAAAATTCCACTCTATTACCGAAGCACTACCATTCCGCAATGGAGATTCTTGGCGCCAATTTCTGCGCCGATTGTGCTACGTCACGGAGCAATGCCCTGAGCAAGCCAATCGCAGTTACGATCTTGCAGAAAACGTCGAAATTTGCCCGCCAAGGCAGCCTGGGAACACAAGTCATTCCCACGCCTCGCTGGTATCCCGCCAGAAAGTGTTTTCATTAAGTTTCTGCGAAGTAACGGAATCTCTAGCCCAGTCGCTCCTTATGACAATGTCGGCGTCTAGAAAGCATCCACTCGTCTCTCTCACAGCTGTTGGCTTAACCCTTTCAAGACCAGCAGAACCCACCTGTCACTGGACCACTCGGATGACGAGAGACGCTGCGTGGGAAGTCCGCGTGTGAAGGAGTAGCAACTTTTCACCGCAAGCAGTTAGAGAGGAAAATCGAATTAGAGTAAATAGGAATATTAGAGGGGGCTCATGCCACCTCTCAGTGTGTTGGTCCATAACTGGCCAAATTTTCTATATCTCTATGGGAAATCTTTTTCTTCTCGTCTATCGTAAGCTGCCTTGTGAATGGCTTCTTTAAAAATTTCATAGTTCTTATCTGCACCAGTATCTTCAACAGCGGCAGGATTTTCTGCTAGCCTCAGTTGGTACAAAAACCAGGTAGAATTATATCAGTACTCTATGAATTGTCTTGAATACTGGTGACTTTTTTTGATACGGTATCTGATTGAATCTCTTGGTCCTAAATGATATTGATAAGATGTTATACTTCACAAAAAAATGTTCTTCTTCCGTGCTCTCCATCTCTAATGGCCTGACACATTGTACTATTAGCTTTTTTGTTTTCTTCATTATGACAGAGTCTATAATGTATTGAGAGGCAAGCGTCTAGTGGAAGAAAACCAGTATTAAAAACCACCTCGCTCTCCATCTCGTTGGTTAGGCGTTTGTCCTGCTCATTAATCCAGTAAAAGAAACCAAACGCAATCCCGGGAACGGGATGGAGCAAAACTAAAACAACGCTCACGAAAAAGGACAATGAGAATTCTACCAAGGAATTTGTGAGGAATGGCCACGAAGGAACGTAATTTCACAGATTCGAGATGCTTGCAAAATTTAGAGTTTATTTACAGTAATTTCAGACCGGACTGATAATTGAAAAGTCACTAAACTGTATCAGTCAGTTTATCTAATAATATTAATTTCTCTGGCCAACGGATACCACCAATGGTTTGCGTGCATGGCGGACCATCGGTTGGAGGGGAAAAGTATTTTTGACATTCATCATTTCATTAATCTAGAAAGTGCGCAAGTTGGCGAAAATCTACAAAGTTTCTTGGCAGCTGTCATTGAACATAAGTTGGAACCACGCACTCTCTGAGGAACAATAAGCTGTCGGTCGTTCGGAGAACTGGCACCCATACAGGTGGTCCGTCTTGAGTGCCAGTGGGAACCTTTCCGTTAACTGCGGACGCACAATGTGCATGGTTTCCGAGTTTACAGACAGCTGCGAGTCATTGTCCAGCCCATTCGGTTACCGACCCAAAGTACTGACGCGGAAGTTACCACCATTTTGATCACAGAACAAAAGCCCTCCGGTCTGGTCAGCAATAGAAAACTTGCAGCAGATGCGTCGGCTGCTACCTTGGAACCACGCTGTTAGCACAGTGAGCGTACGGCACGCGTCTCCACCCATGGTAATGCGGTAAGAGTGTTGTTTGGCCTCTGTCTTTACGGCTTTTCGAAACTAATGGCTGATATCTATTTTTGTGATTCAGTTTGGTTAAACGATCTTCGTTTTCTCCGCGAACTAGAAGTGTCGTTTTTAGTTTCCTTTGTGTATCGATATATTTTCCTGTATCATTACTTTTCCTAGGGCAACATTGCAGCTCGCGAAGTCCCTCGGAATTGTTAGTGGACACGTGAAAACATTTATAACTTTTTCTGCAATTTATTTAAAGCTAATCACGTTTACTGAGTATTACTGATCTGTAACTTCCCCAATGTCCCTTTTATAAAATTGGACGTCGAAACAGTTACAGTAGGGATGGAGCAAGACATGTCCACGGTGCGTTACCAGAAAATGAGCTGGTTAGTACAACTTACTGTTTGACAGAGAAATAGTGATAGGCACTACATTCCCCGTATCCGCTGTCGCCACCGACGTGACGCCAAGTAAAACACCTTCCAGTAGAGTGAATCGAAACGAACTCCTATGTGAAATTGGGTTCAAATGGGTCTAAGAACTATGGGACTTAACATCTGAGGTCATGAGTCCCCTAGACGTAGAACTACTTAAACCTAACTAACCTAAGGACATCACACACATCCATGCTCGAGGCAGGATTCGAACCTGTGGCCGTAGCTGGAGCGCGGTTCCGGACTGAAGTGCCTAGAACCGCTAGGCCACAGCAGCCGGCTTCCTATGTAAAGTATAGAATGGATGTAGCATAACGAAAACACATAAACGTACCGCCACGGCTCTGCAGCTAAGAAGAAAAACAGTAAAAACACAGAACGACACATGATGACCAAGTTTTGCATCATCTCGGTTCCCAGAACTCCTGAACACTGTCGTTGACTGTGGATATTGTATCACAGGCACAGTACCTTTGACTGTTAAGAGATGTCACTAAACCCACCCAAAAGTTGTAAACAACCATGCATGATCAGTGACTATTAGACGGAGGGAGTCCGACAGCCGATCAAAAAATGGCTTTGAGCACTATGGGACTTAACTGCTGACGTCATCAGCCCCCGGGAACTTAGAACTACTTAAACCTAACTAACCTAAGGACATCACACACATCCATGGCCGAGGCAGGAGTCAAACCTGCGACCAGAGAGGTCTCGCCGTTCCAGACTGAAGCGTTCGGCCACTCCGGCCACAGCCAATCATTACCAGTCATTCCACGTGAAGGGAGGTACACTGCTGCTGTTGTCTGTAGTTCAACCACGCCGAGAAGGTCAATACCGCGGTTCGATCGCATCCGCATTGTCCCTTTGTGCCAGGACGGGCTCTCAACAAGGGGAGTGGGCAGGCGTCTCGGAGTGAACCAAAGCGATGTTGTTGGAACATGGAGGAAATGCAGAGAGACAGGAACTGTCGAAGACATGTCTCGCTCAGGCCGCCCTATAAGTACTACTGAACCCTGACAACAGCGCCACTGTGTTGAATAATGCTTTTCGTGCAGCCACAGGACGTTGTGTTACAGCTCAAACTGTGCACAATAGGCTGCATGCTGCGCAGCTTCACTCCCGACATCCATGGCGAGGTACATCTCTGCTACCACGGAACCATGCAGCGCGCTAAAGATGGGCCTAACGACAGGGATGTAGTCTTTTGCCCCTACAGTTCAATCTATACCTCGAAGAGGCAATGATGAAAATAAAAGATTCAAGTGCGAGATTAAAAGTAAGGGGGAAAGAATATCAATGATAAGATTCTCTGATGGCATTGTTGTCCTCAGTGAAAGTGAAGAATAAGTATACGATCTGCAGAATGGAATGAATTCTCCATTGGCTACAGAATATAGATTAAGAGCAAGTGGAACAAAGACAAAAATAATGACAAGTAAAAGTAACAGTGACAAACTCAATGAGGATTCGGTATCACAAAGTAGACAGAAGCAAGGAATTCTTTTGTATATGCAGCTAAATAACCAATAAAGGCCGGAGTAAGGACGACATAAAAAGGAGGCTAGTACAGGCATAAATGGCATTCCTGGCCAAGGGAAATGTACTAATATTAAACGTGGCCTTAATTGGAGGAAGAAATTTCTAAGAATTAACTTTTGGAGCACAGCATAGTATGGTAGCGAAACATGTCCTACGGGAAAACCGGAATAGAATAGTAGCATTAAAGATGTGCTACTGAAGAATGTTAAAGATTATGTGGACTGATCAGGCAAGGAATGGTAAGGTTCTCTGCAGATTCAGTGAGAAAACAATATACGATAAACACTGACAAGCGGAAGGGAGTGGATGATAGGAGACCTGTCAAGACATCGGAGAACAACTTTTATGGCACTAGAGGGAGCTTTAGAAAGTACAAACTGCAGAGGAGGCCAGATATCGAAAAATGTCCAGCAAATAATTGAGGACGTGCAGTACATTGCAAGTGCTACTCTAAGATGAAAAATTTGGTACAGGAGAGAAATTCGTGGCTGGCAGCGTCAAACCAGTCAAACAACTACTGGATAAAAAAACGTCATAGCTCCTTTTTAGATGTTTCCAGCTCACACTATCGGCTTCTCCACTGTCAGCATGACTGAGGAAAGAGGGAACTCCATAAAATTGTGAAAGTGTCATCACACGTAGGCTGCCGATCGCTTTCGCGTCTCTGTGTAGTGTCGTTCTTTGGATCTCATATCAGTCCGTTAACTTGCGTATTAAAAGTTAATACGCTACTACAAGAGACTCGGAACCTCAGTGTGGTAATATGTATGTTGTCTGTTTAATTGTTTCGTGTCATCTATTTTGTGTGTCTTCAGTGACCAAAGCATCAGACAATTTTTTTTAATGGATCGATAGGTGATAGGGAGCTGGATTGTCTAACAAACACATAATACTTTCAAACACATTTATTACGGATAAAATTTCCCAGATGGTGAACCAGGTGTTAATTATGCCTTTAATTCATCAACGTCCACAAGAGGTTTAGCGAGCATTGCCGAAGCAAAATCAGTCGTAACTTCTCATGTAAGCCACGAAACGCTCAATTAACTTTAGACTCCAGAAAGTTATTGCGGCAGCAAGCCAAAGAGATCTTATAGTGACAGAATTTACTTGTGACCAGAGTAAAATTGTAAGACAGTAACAAAGTTAAAAAACCAATAGAAATCTTACACAGCGTTCTATTAAATGATCCACATACAGAATTAAATTTTGCATATCAGTAAGAGTGCAAATTGTTTCAAGAATTACGGTAATAAACAGGTTTAAGCATCACTCCTAGAACTAGTGCGAGTAGTTAGCCTACTTGCACCAGGTGCCGGAATAATTACACTTAGCAGCAATTAGAAACCATCAAGCCATGACATACATAACGCTAGCCAGCCATCAGCAGAAGCCCTAGGATCTTAGGATTTACAAGCATAGTTATTAAAGGCTCAGAACAAATGAACATACACAGTTTAAAATAAACCCGTTCAGATTTCCACAAATGAACGGAATTTAAGTACTAGGACATTAGCACCTATCGCTAATGGCTCTGACCAGTGTCTAACACAATTAGGTAATTATTTAACCATTGTGACAACGTTAGTCACCAAACTTGCCCTCCTTCGGCACACTTTGATTACTTCGCAAGTAACGAGATAAATTTTATCGGAGTCCAGAGAACTCGTTCCCAGGCTGTCTCCCGTTTTGGTTTTCTTTCCTTTTTTAACATGAATAACAATTTCGCAAGGAATTAAACAAAAGAAGTCTGCCCAACAAGCGGACTAATCAAGTCCCATCCACAGGATGTCCTCGATCCAAGTGACATGCGACCATCGCTCTACCATATCACAGAAACCATGGATTCTCTCAAGTCGTGCAGTAGAAGCATCCGTCCGTTATGCCCCAGGCAAGCGAACCCTGTCGCCGCGAAGGGCTTCAAAACACCACGGCAGTACAGGCGTGCTCCATTCGTTCGCCACCCAATTTCGTAGGAAGTGCACAAGTGCCGCTAAGAGTGCAATAAAGCTCACCTCGTCTCAACGAACACCATCCAGCCTTCTTTTTCTCTCCTGGTCGCTCACCTAGTGAGCAATACTGGGCATTCGCTCCCGTCCATTATGCAACCAAATATCTGACCACTACCGACGTCTAGGAAGATGAGGATATTCGCGCAAAGGCAAATAGAACTGCTACGCAACCGCTTAGTGTAATATCTTTAGTCAGAAGTATTAGGTTTTTCTATAAGAAGTAGATTCTGTCGCTAGTGGCCACTGTAAGTTCGCACCTTATTGGCTCATCCCAATAACTCAGCGTAGTTCACTTGTATTTCTGTTCATTGCAATTACCACTAGATCGTATGAAAGTCGGAACATAATACTTAAATAAACGTCAAATAAAGGTTTCCTGATCATATTTTGTTTCACTGCCTGACAAAAAATGTGAAACAGACGGCGTACGCAATAGAACTTGAGAATATGAGAAGTTCCTACAGTAATTACTAATTACAGTAAAATTTACAAAGAGCTTGGGAGTATGAGCCCACTTATCAGGATGACATTGCACCCGCAACTCCTACCCTTCTTGCTCTGAAGCAAGCAGTAACTCTGTTGGGAACTGTGTCATAAAACCTTGATGTCCTCTCCTGAGGCAAGATGATCCACAAATAGTGTAAGTGCTCCTTGATGCTCTGGTACTGGCATTGGGACGGAGTTGAGGTCCGAGATAGATCTACACATCCGTTTGTATTGGGGAAAGGTGGGAATTTTTCTCCCCAAGGCTGTGTCTCGACATAACGGCAGACTTTTCATGGAGACGCGTGTCACGTGTAGACGAGCACAGCCCTGTTGACAAATGCCAACGCGCCACGGTAGTATGAACAGCAATACACGAGGAGGTAGGATATCCGTGACGAACCGTTGCCCACTCTAAAACATTAGAAGAATGGTACCTCCTTACAAGTGGCCGACGATGACAATGCAAGGCAGTGCAGAACTGCGATTCGTCGCTGAAAATCATGCGACACCAGTCATCGGCAGTCCATGCTTCCCTCTCACGGAACCACTCAGGACGCAGCTGTTTGTGATATGCAGTAACGGCAACCTACGCATGGGACAGTAGTTCCGTAGTCCCGCGGCTGCATGTCTGCGACCAACGGTGTGGTTTCGTTGCAGAGGCTCCTATGTTTCTTATCGGATGGCAGGTGCGAATGTAAAGAGGTTACGGTGTGCTTGGTGCGCAATACGCCGATCCTCGTTTATGGTGGTCAAACGCGGACGCAAAAGCTTTCACGTCTAGTATTCTACCCTCACGTTCCCTTTCGGGTCAACATTGAAACAGTCACATCAGGACGCCCCATAAACATGGGTATGGCATCATACGAATAGCCGGCGAATGAAGACCCACAACAATGCTGTCTGATTTGCTGATAACAGTGTCTCACACCAGTACGTGTCATCCACATGTCCTTCACTGTGATAACTCACATCTGCCGCTGTTGACGTTCCTTATATACCCTACCATGATTGTAAGCACACCGTACACGAACAATGCTAATGCACGCTCGTGGCAGTTATGAAACGAGCGATCAAAAAGTTTCCATTTGAGGGGTATAAACAACGTTTCGCTACTGTGAAGCGCCCATAGAATCATCTGCATGTAGGCATTAGTATCTCTTCGACGTGCCTGTAGTAGATCGGGAAATGTGAACTAAGGCGACGTTAACACAAGGGTCAAAACTGGACCAACGACTTTATTCTTTTCTTCGCTACCGAAGGACGAACACTTGTAGGCATACATTGGATAATGAAGGATGTGTATGGGGAAGCACGTTTGTCGGACTCCATCGTTGTGGAATGAAGCGCCAAGGTGTGTTACTGCCGCGTGACAACGTACGTTCCCAGGTCCTTAATGTCGTAATACAGAAGTAACGCCAACTCAAGTGAGGGATACAGGAGCATCCACCCTATAGTTCTGGTCTCTCTCCATGCGATTATTAAGCCTTCGGTCCCTTAGAAAAGGCCCTGAAAGATCGACGAATCTTGTCGCACGCGGTTGTGCAGCAGGCAGTGACGGATCTCTTCACACAGGAAGAGACGCTGTTTTCCCAAAGAGGTACCTTCATCAATTCGCTGCGTCGATTAGATGATTGCCTCAAGGCTCACGGCGCTTGGGCCTGATTGGCACACCAATTCTGGATGAATGACCTTCGAAGGAATCGCCCCTTATGCATGTCACAAAGAATTGCAACTCCTATGATTTACATACTAGCCAATTGTTTGTATGTGTACAAAATTATACTGACAATCGACCTCGTCTTCTGGGTGCTCCACGTTTTCTGTTAGGCAGTGTAAGTATAATAAGCATCGTCGAATTTCATTACGAAATCTCTTCTTTTTACCGGGATCTTTTGTTCCTGAGAATACTCGCGTAGCAGTTGCTTTCTGTTTCAGAATTTATCCAACAACATCACCATTCGCTAAGAGACTGGATAACGACTTGCACCCCATGCAGAAACTCAGAATGGTAGTGAACGGAAGACTTAAGGCGTATCGACATAGTTAGTAGCTAAGCATTTTGTGATATTCATTGAAGAAGAGTACTCTTCTCAAAACATGTAACCAAAAACATTTGGGAAAAGTGGGACAGCTTAGGTAATCCTAAATGGCAGTTCGTCAAAATGAGATGGTCAATCGTCAAGACAGTTTACCACCAAAGACGACATATCCAATATACCCACAAAAGACGTTATAACTGCAACGCAAACAGAATCAGCGAGTTTACGTACAAAAGAAAATACAACTGCGATTTCCCAGCAACATAACCATCTGGCCAAGGAAGTAACTGGATTTTTTTTTTTAGCCATCAGTCTTTTGATTGGTTTGATGCGGCCCACCACGAATTCCCCTACTGAACAAACTTCTCCATCTCAGAGTAGCACTTGCAACCTACGTCCTCAATTATCTGCTAGACGTATTTCAATGTCTGTCTTTCGCTACAGTCGTTGCCCTCTACGGATCCCTCTAGTACCATGAAAGTCATTCCTTTGTGTCTGAGCAGACGTCCTATCATCCAGTCCCATCTACTTGTCAGTGTTTTCTACCGGTTCCTTTTCTCTCTGATTCTGCTCTGTGCCTCCTCATTCCTCACCTTATTGTATTGTTGTTGTTGTAGTCTTCAGTCTTGAGACTGGTTTGATACAGCTCTCCATGCTACTCTATCCTGTGTAAGCTTCTTCATCTCCCAGTACCTACTGCGGCCTACATCCTTCTGAATCTGCTTAATGTATTCATCTCTTGGTCTCCCTCTACGATTTTTACACTCAACGCTGCCCCCCAATACTAAATTTGTGATCCCTTGATGCCTCAGAACATGTCCTACTAACCGATCCCTTCTTCTAGTGAAGTTCTAAAGCTTCTATCCTCTTCTTGTCTAAAGTATTTATAGTCCATGTTTCACTTCCATACATGGCCACACTACATACAAATATTTTCAGAAACGACTTCCTGACACTTAAATCAATACTCGATGTTAACTAATTTCTTTTCTTCAGAAACTCTTTCCTTTCTATTGCCAGTCTACATTTTATATCCTCTCTACCTCCACCTTATTAGTCCAGCTAATTTTCAACATTCGTCTGTAGTATCTCAGTGCTTTGTTTCTCTTCTGTTCCGGTTTTCCCACAGTTCATGTTTCACTATCACACAAAGCTGTCCTCCAAACGGTCATTGTCAGAAATTTCTTCCTCAAATTGAGACCTGTGTTGTATACTAGTATACTTTTTGCCAGTGCTAGTCTGCCTGTAATGCCCCCTTTCTCAATCCGTCATTGGTTATTTTGCTCCCTACTTAGCAGAATTCCGTATCTTCGTAAACATCGTGACCATCCATTATAATATTAGCTTTCTCGCTGTTCTCCCTTTTGCTAATTCTCATTACTTTCGGCTATCTTCGAATTACTCTACATCCATATTCTCCACTAATTAGGCAGTTCATTCCATTCAGCAAATCATGCAATTCTTCTCCACTTTCCCTCAGGATACCAATGTAATCGGCGAATCGTGTAATTTATATCCTTTCACCTTGAATTTTAATTCCACTCTCGAACTCTTCTTTTATATCCTCTATTACTTCTTCGATGTGCAGTCTGAACAACAGGGGGGAAAGACTGCATCCCAGTCTTACACCCTGTTTAATCTGAGCACTTCAATCTTGATCGTCCACTCTAATTATTACCTCTTGGCTCTTGTACATAATGTGTATTACCCGTCTGTCCCTTCAGCATTTCAGAGTTTCGAACATCTTGCACTATTTTACATTGTCGAACGCCTTTTCCAGGTCGATAAATCCTATGAACGTGTCTTGTTTTTTCTTTGGTACTGCTTCCATTATCAGCCGCAACGTCAGATTTGCCTCTCTGATGCCTTTTCCAAAGGTGAACAAATCGTTAACTAACACATCCTCAAATTTCTTTTCAATTCCTCTGTATATTATTCTTGTCAGCAACTTGGATGCATTCTCACACTTGTCAGCTCTTGCAGTCTTCGGAATTGTGTGGATTACACTTTTCCGAAACCCAGGTGGTATGTCGCCAGACTGATACATTCCACATCCGATGATTTTAAAAATTCTGATGACATGTTATCTTATTTGATCTTAAGTCTACCTAAGTTCTCTTACATTATAATTTTAATAATGGATATCCTAGCTCTTCTAAATCGACCCTTGTTTCTTCTTCTATCACATCAGAAAAAATTTCTCTCTCGTTGAGGCCTTCAATGTACTCTTTCCACCTAACCATTCTCTATTCTGCCTTTAACAGTGGAATTCCCTCTGCTGAGTCTGCCCTTCCGACAATCATTTCTTTTTCGATTTCTTCACGTGTTTCATGTAGCCATTTCGTCTTAGCTTCCCTGCACTAGTTATTTATTTCGTTCCTCAGTGGCTTGTATTTCTGTATTCTGGAATTTCCCTGAATGTTTTTCACTTTCCTTCCTTCATCTATCACCTGGATTACTTCTTCTGTTACCAATGCTTTCTTCGTAGTTACCTTCTTTCCAGCTTCTGTAATTTCCCTTTTCAGAGATGTCGATTCCTCTTCAACAGTACTGCCTACTGAGCTACTCCTTATTGCTGTATCTATATCCTTAGACAACTTCAAGCGTATTTCGTCATTTATTGGTACCTCCGTATCTTACTTCTTTGCATACTGATTCTTTCTGACTAATCTCTTAAACTTCGACCTATTCTTCATCACTACAACATTGTGATCTGAGTCTACATCTGCTCCTGGGTACGTCTTACAATCCAGTATCTGATTCCGGAATCTCTGTCTGACCGTGATGTGATCTAACGGAAATCTTCTTGTTATCTCCCGGCCTTTTCCATGTATACCTCCACCTCTTACGATTCTTGAACAGAGTATTAGCTGAAATTTATTACAGAACTCAATTAATCTTTCTCCTCTGTCATTCCTTGTCCCAAGCTCATATTCTCTTGAAACCTTTTCTCCTACTCCTTCCCCTACAGCAGCATTCAAGCCCTCCCATGACGATTGGATTTCCATCTCCCTTTACGTACTGTATTACCCTTTCAATATCCACATATACTTCATCTATTCATCTTCAGCTTGCGACGTCGGCATGTATACCTGAACTTTCGTTGTCGGTGTTGGTTTTCTATCGATTCTTGATGATCAGCCAACGAAATAGCAGAAATAGCAGGAAAGTGTAGGCACTGGAGCAATTTAACTTGCAGGTTCTCTCCGGATTTTCGAGAAGTCAAAAAAGGCAGGAATCATTAGATTCAACGGTACTGATGTAGTCGAGCAAGTCGGAACTATCAGTAAAAGGTATGAAAATTTAATAGGCGAAATATTAGGCATAGATAATCGAAATTTATATCCGAAATCATTTCATGGACAGTTTTTAAGGAAGCACGAGTTATCCAGCATCTTGACGAAGAAATCAAATTAGCTGTAGCAAAGTTACTCAGCTCATTTTCACTTTCTGAGCACGTATTGAAGAGGGAGGTAGACAATTTCAAGTAACATCTCGCTTCGAATGTTTAGCAGTGATCCAACAAGATAACCTCTACGGAGTAGAAGGTTTCGCAAGAGCATGATGAGGCAGCGGGGGGGAGGGGGGGGGAAGAGGGGGGGGTCAATCCAAGATACTCAAAGAGAGATGCGTGATGCGTGAATCCGAGAGGCTAAAGACATCCAGCTCGAGATCACTTGGTTGAGAAATGTGTGCCAGTGCTAATAAATCATGGTTAGTTTCGGTCAAGAAGCAGTTCCACCTTGTAACGAAATGCTACTACGATAATGGTATAAAAGTTGCTAAAGCATAGATAACTCCAGCCATCTGTGCCGGACAAGAAGGCGGTGATCCCTGTAGTATCCATGAAACACGCAACTGAGGGAGGACAAAGAAACCGGAAGAAAGCTATATGTCAGATAGCGTATAGATAGCCATTTAATGTTAGAACGATATTAGTAGATCGATATAAAGATGCGTAAAAATAAAAGTATTGATAAAAGATCTTCCGTCAAGACCGCTGAAAGTCCTTTATTGGGCAGCCATATTCTGATCTCTTGCAGTTACCTGCACTCTACCTTAGCCTGGCTTGGCGTTTTTACGTTGTTATTTGACATGTTGTCAAACGTAAAAATGCCAAGTCAGGCTAAGGGAGACTGCAGAAAACTACACGAGATCTTAAGATGGGTCATTAGTGAGCTGGGAACAGTAACCAATAAAGTAGTTTTAGAGATATTGATACATATATTTATCACACTTTTTAACATAACAGTCGAGCAACACGGAAGAACAATGTGATAGACGCTCTAAACCTAGTTCATGTTCGGAATAGAGATAAAAAGTAAAGGAAAGGTGGCAGATACACTATCATAAATTGACCTAAACGCCACACATGAATTAGCCCTTAGATCGGTTTCGACTGGCACACTGCTGCTCACTGGGCAATACGAGGAACGATCTATGGTCGTGGAAAATGTGAGCAGTTTGTCGCCAGTCCCTCCCGCCGTTTCCTCCGTGAGATGAATCCTGAGATTCCAAAATAACATACTGGATTGTAGGATCTATCCAAGAGCAGTTACAGGCTCGGGTCACAATTTGATAGAGAACAAAAGGAAGCTGAAGGTGATCAGAATCGTCATCAGAATGAGTGTTTAAAGAAGGAGGGTATCTGCGTGTACCAGCATTGTGATATGCGTTCGAAGTATCCTGAGACGATAGATACCTTGAGAGGTCCTCTCTAGAATGGAAACTCACAGACGTAGATCACACAAATATAAAAGAAATGAAATCAATGTGACTGAATGAGAGCCTTATTCCTGTTACTGAAGTTACATTTTATTGCGTCTTAGAGCAGTTTACTCGGTAGTTAATGTTCAACGCTGCAAATTTACGACGATATGCTGGAAAGTAGGCCTTAGAATTTTGTATGTGGCAACTCTTAAAACTTATCAAGTAAAGCAAACGTTATTGACATTCTGCATTTTTATTCATCTTGTCTACATATTTTCAACCCTCTGCGGCTAGAGGGCTCGTAACTATAGTGCGTGACATGGTGGTTTGTAACGTAACTACACTGGTGTCCAAAATTAAAACAACAAACCTCTGTTTTTCCGTCCTATGCGTAAATCATGGTGTAATTATACAAACTGTCCACAGATGTCCGTATGATCGCGTTCTGCACGGATGGCATTCCGTTCAACATACAACCACACCAACGACGATGTCGGGGCACACGTACAATGGGGTGGTTTTTACCGGATAGTCCCACATCCACAGTCGTCGTGTACTCAGTCACAGATAGTGTAGCATGGCAAGCAGAAGACGCTTTTCAGACTTCCTACGATGGAGGGCTTTTGGAAGAACGTAAGCAGGACAGTAGCAAAGTAATGCCACCCGATGGCTTTTTGTGAATCGTTCTGTTCTAGCTCTGATATGGCGACAGTTTATTGAGACAGAAATTGTGCCGCGAAGACCAAGGCTGGGCCAATCACGTGCGACATCACATAGAGAGGACCGTTATTTGGCTGTAAGGGCTCGACGGTACCGCTGTACTACAAGACTTCAACTGGCCTCTGACCTCGCAGTATCTCCTATACGAGTTGTATCGAGGCAAACGGTGTACAGAAGGCTTCGGCAGAGCGTAGTTTATTATCGCCAACCTGCTGTACGTGTGCATCGGACGCGTGATCGCAGAAGCTAACGTCCAGAGTGGAGCCTTCTACATGCCACATGGACAATCCAGCAGGGGACCAATGTTCTTTTCACAGGTGAGTTCCGATTTGATTTGGTCTGAAGACTGATTCTCGACTGATTCGCATCTTCAGGGACCGTGAAACACGATTGCTGGAACCAAACATTGTGGAAAGAGGCCGGTATCGAGGAAGATCGCTCATCATCTGGGAAGGGATAATGTTGACCACTCGAACATTTCGAAATAAAATTTTAGGGTTAAGTGGGCAAGGTTTATCTGGTACCAGATACCGTGACGAGACCTTGGAAATTCATGTTCGGTCGTTGCGAACTACTGTGGGCCCAGACTTCATGTTGATCGACGATAATACTCGACCTCATAGAGCATGGATGGTCGACGCTTTATTGGAAGCAGAAGGTATTGCACCCATGGAGTGGCCTGCTCGCTATCCCGATTGGAATCCCACAGAGAATGTCTGGTATGCTCTAACGAGAAGGGATGTATCACGTCAATATCCACCAACCACTCTCTAAGACTTGTGAGGAGCTCTGAGGGAATAGTGGGCGATTGGTGACATAATTCACAGCATGCCCCCTCGTTGTCAGGCCTGGCCTGCTGCCTGAGATGGAAAAATTCACGCAACCTTGTAAAATTTCCATTCGTTTTTTTTAATTTTTGACACCAATGTATTTCGATGCGTGAGAAAATGCATGCTGTAATCGACTTTCGAGTTCCGTTCATTCGCCCACACATGGAGCACCCTTTCCTTTAGCACGACAATGCCTGAGCTCACACATTCCGACGCCTTGAGTTCATTGTCATCGAACATCTTCCATACAGTCCCGACTTGGACCCATACGATTTTCATCCGTTTCCAAAACTTGAAAAAACTTTCAAGAACATTTCGCTGGTCACGAACCGGTGGAAGCAGAGATGAGGTTGTGACTGCGTCAGGAACGTCAAATATTCTAGGTGACTATGTTGAAAAATAATCATGTTGACATAGATAATAAAGATGTATCATATTAAAAACCTTTATTTCATTCAAAAAGACAATTCGCATTTTTTCAATTTCAGCTGCACATTTTTAATTAGATTACATGTTTCGAGCCCTCTGGATGATCGTCAGATCTAATTAGCTGCGTCACCAACCCGGCTTGATCATACGAGGGTACAGTATAATTAAATATGTGCAACTGGGAACGGACAATAAAAAAAAATTATCTTAAATGTTCATACTGGTGCTAAATCTCTCTAGAAGATTATATCGCCTATAGTGTTATTGAAAAGGCTTTGAGAGTTTTCACTTGGGAAAATCCTAAGTCATTCTTATATCTCATCCAAAGTCAATCAGTCGGTACTTTCGCGAAAAAGTCCCTCAAATACTCCTCAATGGTACCCAACTACCATACAAAAAACAGTAAATGATCTTGGAATAATCTTGGATAAACGCCTAAACTGGGAAGAACAAACAGTCACGGCTTGCCGGAAATCGCTCTCCTCCCTACATGCGATCCAAAAATTTAGAAAAATATTTCCAACCCATGTTAAACAAAAATTAGTCCAAACACTAGTCTTGCCTAATCTTTACTACTGTGATGTAGTTCAACACGCCACAAATAGTGAAAATTCGAGATGCCTGGAGCTAGTGATGAATGCTTGCGTTAGATACCTGTACAATATACGGTTGTATGATAATATCAGTCCTTCATACTCCCAGCTAGGTAGGATATAACCCACATAAGGTACGCGATCTTCACACGATGTGCTTAATTCGTCGACTTCTTAGTCACTGGTGTCCCCAATACTTATCTTCTCACATTAAACACCTATCATCATTCCACAGCCCCAATACCAGATCGGATACGTCTAGCAAACTTGGCTGTACCTTTAAGTAACACAAAATCTTTCTCCGTGTCATTCTCCATCTCAGCCATACGACTATGGAACGCGCTCCCCTGTGACCTGCGTGTTATTCAGAACCACTCAACATTGAAGAGGGAACTCAAAACTTACATATTAGGGACGGTATAGCCACTATTCTTGTGCCCCTCTCATCTCTTTCCTTCTCCTGTTCATGATAGCTACGAATTTTAGCATTCTATTTCTCTTCCTCTAACTTAGCTACCTCTACTATGTCTCTTTCACCCCATTCTATCGTCTTATGTCTCTGTTCGATGTGAATAATTCACAAGCTGCAAGAACAGAACGAGAAAATTTCCAACTAGCAATAGGACTTACATTCATAGAAGAAAAATATGTTTACTTTCATACATAGTCATTATTATTATTATTATTATTATTATTATTATTATTGATTGTTATAATTATTTTTGATTGTTATTATTATTCTTGTACTACTGCTATAATCTATTTTTTCTTTAACATTAGTACTGTATAACACGTGGTATGTCCATAATGTTCTGTACAAACTGAAATTCGTTCATCTGAGTATGCCTGGTTAGTTGTAAGATAGGGCCTGAAGGCCCTAATCTTGCAGGGTAAAATAAAAGCATCAAAAACGATTCGAATGGCTCTGTGCACTATGAGACTTAACTTCTGTGGTCATCAGTCCCCTAGAACTTAGAACTACTTAACGTAACTAACCTAAGGACATCACACACATCCATGCCGGAGGCAGGATTCGACCCTGCGACCGTAGCGGTCACGCGGTTCCAGACTGTAGCGCCTAGATCCGCATGGACACTCCGGCCGGCTTGAAGGCATCAATACGTAAATAAACAAATAAATAAAATTCGGAGCAACTACTTTTCAGCTCGCCATCGTGTTGCAGAGTGATGTAAATCTGTCCACACGTTGAGATTTCTGTCCCTTTATTTCATCTTTTTAAATCATTTTACAGTTGTAGTCAGACTTATTGTTTACCAAGGGAAATGAAAAAAAAACTGCATTTATGGTGTCGCATTAACTCATTTAGGTTATTAGCGATTCAGTCATTGCTAAAAGCGGTGTAAGTGAAACAACTTGCACACAAAAACAGATCTGAGAAATCCGTCTATATGATTCGTAGATATCAGGCTACGTTGCAGTGGAGCGCATGCTTACGCTTCTAGCTAATGAAAAATTGCAGTAATTTTGAGCTAAAGTTCAGTTATGTAGGACATAAGAATGAAATGAAAGTAAATATATTAATTTGCATCTCTAGGCAGTGCCATGATGCAGTTCCTTAAAAGACGGGAGAGCGAAAAATAAATTTAAAGTTGCGAGCGAGGACGGACAAATGAATCCTGTCCTTCTCCAGTCACCAACGAATCGCGTCAGAAGTTTTATGTTAATTGAGTTCCGAGTTGATTCATGGCTTAATGACTCGGAGATCATTAAAAGTTTAACGCGGCAAGATTTGTCGTGACGGGGGTTGCTGGTTAATCGAACGGACAGTATCTGATGTATGGGAGATAAGTTTAATCATTAGGAGGCTCGTTTGGAGACAGATATATGACGGCCATTAGAAGCGGGGGGTGGCGTCGGTCCAGCAGTAAAGACGAGGCTCGCCAGGCAGCCGCGCCACGTCTGCCGAACGCCGGAGACAGATCGCCTTCATAAACCGAAATGTAATTTGAAGATAATTATCTCAGCTCGGATCCCTGCAGTAGCGGAGCTCGGCGTTAAAATGTAACGTGAGATTATTGTTTGTCGTTAATCAGCGGCGAACAAGACAGAAGGACGAATTTTTCAGCTGGAAGAGCACGTGGTATCTAGCTTGAATTGTGAACTCTTTTTAGCAACCGTAAAGACTTTCCTATATTTGGAACATCTTACATTCATAGCGTGATATGCCGTGGTAAACAACCTGAGAGGAAATTTCTGTAAAAGTGTGTTTCACTAAGATGTGCATTATACCAGACCTTTCATCTCTTTGAACATTTTCAACTATAAGCTCATCACTAGCCACTTTACTCAGCCTAGGTTACAGTACGCTTAACGAAAACGTTCCTCCTGGACAGATTTCTTTTAAATTAATAGAATCGTCATTAAGTGGTTTATATATTTTCATTGCTTGTAACCTATCAGACAAACCTTTTTACGTTTAATAAAATTTTAGTATTGTCTTATTGTTGTCATTGTTCCCCATTTAAAAAAAAAATGAACAGATCTGTAGAGCACTGAGATGCAGTCTATGTCTATCCGAGGCCCGGAATACATATCCTAATACGAGCTGCAGTTTGCCTAACTAATGGGTTACACTGGCAACAAAAATTTGATTTTAAATATTTCGTGTAATCATTCGCCAAATAAAAAAAATTAAAATGCTTTCACAACCTCAAACTTACTGGAAAATTAAAACTGTTTGCGTGTTCGAAGGTTGAACTCCGAAACAAAACTTCTTGCAGACAAATGCTCTAGTAAATCAGCTACCCAACCACTAATCACAATCCGTGCACACAGCTTTTCTTGCGGCAGTATCTCGTCCCCTGCAATTTTCACTCTGCAGAAGAAAGGACACAGCTGAGACATGGCTTAACCACAGCCTGGGGGCTGTTTCCAGAAAGAAATTGTCACTCTTCAGAAGTAGGTAGAGCACATGTCCGTGAAAAGCAAAAGTCTTGTTTTCGAATCTCAGTGGGGCACTCATTTTTCATCTGTCAGTAAGTTTCGTATCAGCGCAAACGCCGCTGCACAGAAAAATTTTCATTGATCTCATAACCTACTCATTAAGAGATATGACCTTATGTTAAAATTTTAACACAATAAGACAAGTATTACAGTAAGAAACGGTGCGTTTGTCTTGAGGGGAGTTAGAACGGAATCACTTTTTTCTTCATCATGTTCGTGTGTTTATTCCATTGGAACTTTGCAGTTTCCTTAGTAAAATGGTATATGAATCACTTGTGAACTAACATGGGAAGTTTTTTTTGTTGTAATATCGGCTGCCCATTTTTAAATATTAAAAGTTTTCCTTCTGTTACTTCACGATCAAATAAGGTCGCTAACATTTTTAATAGAACGCTGTGAACTACAGTTCAACGATCGTGAAATTACGTTGTTTCTATTCCTGGCTTTCAATAATATAAACACATATTGAATGTAAGAGATCTAAGAATTCTGTATCTCTGATGACAATTGTGGACATCTGGAATGTCAACGAATTTCACTTTCTGACATAACACTGCTGTTTCCGGCCGTGGGTTTCTATTTAAAATATTATCTACTCACCCCCTCTACAGTCCTAGAATTTTTAACAGGAATTTCCGAGTAGCCTGTATTCAAAACAAATCTCATGAAAAGAGCTTACTATATGCAAAGAGATAAGCTGGCAAACTTCTATAGAAATCTCTCGAAGGTGTCTGAGAAAAAAGGGATGTATATATAATTTTTTGAAAAAAATTTTTTTTACTGTCATAATAAAAGGTTACATATATCTAATCCGAGGAACCTGAGACACCCGCTAAGTCCGCTGGGCAGAACAGGTAATCAGGATTGTGGAAAAGCCAAAATAAAGTTCGGGGCAGTTTCACCTTCTAATTGGAATTTACTGTAATTTAATAACACATTTACAACCAATGCGGCACATAGCCGGACCTTTACCGAATGCAGCTCTTTCACAGCTGAAGGCCTTCAAACAAGAAAACTTAAGAAATCAACAAGATATAAAATCCAATTAAGATAGCAATAAAATAACTTTAACAAATCACAGCAACGAAGATAGAACAAACACATGCAACGTGCAATACCCAAGGCTGAAGGCCACAATTAAGTTTCAAAATCTTAGAATATATTACCATAGACTTCTTAAGGCAGAAAGCCACAATCATAAAAATGAACAAGATAAAAATGCAGTTAAAAGGTAAATAAAAAAAATGAAAACATATCACGGCTTAGTCGAAAGCCTCATGGCAAAGCAGATATAACAAACATATGCAAGGTGCAATACCAATGGCTGAAGACCACAATTACATCTACAAATTTTAAAATATATTACCATAATCTTTTAAAGGCAGAAGGCCACAATGTTTAAGATTGAAACATAGATTTAATAGTTATTTTTGCAAAATTTTTAAGAAAAAATCAACCCTACGCCTTGAAGTTTAAGTAGCTGACAACAGGCAATTAAACAGCGGTGAGAAGGACAATAAAGAAAAGGCACTCATAAGCCTCCAGGGAGGTCGATCTGCTCTAGTTCACTTAGGTGAGAAAGGTGGTGAGCCCAGCTACACTAGACCTGTCGGAACCGAACGAGGGGACAGCCACAGACACAACAACGACTTGCTCCCTATCAATCAGTATATGAGAACTTCAACAGAAAAGGTTACAAACGTGATAATCCACAATGGAGTATATATTAGCTGTTAAAATTACACACCATGTGGGATAGCAACAACAGGTGAGGAAAAGACGCTGCCTGAAATTACGTTAGGGGCCAGGGCAGGTAACACAACACTAATGGCCACAAGGCTGAAAATTCCACAGGTGCACTCGAATTGTAGTCAACCAAAATAGTTAATTGCACCGCATGGCGGCTAAACTTCAGCAGTAGAAAGACTCGTTGTTGCTCACAGGAAAACCTCCCCAACAGCAAACCACCGAAACGAATGACCAAACCACACGAATGACCATGAATGGATAGTTGAAACCACTACTTAACTTTGACGTTCTGGGTCTGTGAACCACTAAGCTCGTAGCGATTGGACAGCTCCACACACGCTCCAACACTGTGCTGGGGCTGCCACCGGCCCCAACTGACTGCACCTTTCTGAGATACTTCCCTCGTCCACAACAACCGACCGACTGCCTGCAGACGCCGACAACATCTAAAATAGTTGTCAGTGGAAATGACGCCAAGTTCATGCACAACCTGACAAACACTTGCACGAAGATCTGAACAATACACAAGAGTAACTAAGCACGCACGAAGACAAATCGGGAGCCGATGCACACACACACCCGAATCGCGAACGATTGGGGTGGCAAAACGCGCTGTCCAGCAGGACGACCGACCGACGATGCAGCAAGACCGCGGCCCGGCTCAAGTGATGCGTGGCGGCAATTGTAGGACGAGCCATGGCGACGCAGACCTCAGTGCTAATCCAACCCGACTGCACTAGTGCCGCACTGAAACTCCCCGACTGGCAGGTGCGGACTGCACTCCAGACGCACCAACTGACTGGCAGACCCGAACTCGCAAATCGAACTCCCAAACGGAGCTGACAAACTACGACAGACAACGACCGGGAAGTAATAGCAGTCAAGCAAAAATACGAGGAGATGGGGGATATCGAAACGTGCTGTTAACGCCACTCACGATAAGGCAAAGTTGTAACCCAGTGACAGTGTTCATTTAAAGTAACGTAGTGAGGTCGAAGTACGTTAAAAACGGAGTGTAAAATACATGATGGTGGGAAGATGAGCCACACACGACTCAGAACCCAATAGCCAACGGCCTCGCTGTCACACCGCTTCCCGCCAACTCACTGAACTTCAGCGTTCTCGGGCTTGGGTAGCACTTATGTGGGTGACTGTCAGGTCTGGCGAGCGCTGTTGACAAGCGGGGTGCACTCAGCCCTTGTGAGGGCAATTGAGAAGCAACTTGACTGGGAAGTAGCGGCACCTTAGGATGACACGGTGGTCTGTCACTACCACTGAGCCTTCAAGGCCTGTTCGGACGGAATTTAGTTTTAAAGGAACTTAAGGGCGAAAGTATTAATTTCATGGAATGCATGTAACAGTACCACATTGCTATGACTTCCAAATTCCGGTCTGGTGCATCTTTTAAATAGTCTGTGTGCTTCATGAACGTCCCCACTTGAACAACGAGAGCGCATCGCTTACGGTGGCTCCTGCGTACACGGTTACAACACCCTGCTAAGATGAGTTCGAATGTGCGCAACATTCCTATCAGCACCTTCATTAGTGCGATGCAGAGATCTGCGCAAGCGATCCCGCTCGCACGCGCTTGATGGTAATACGGAGCGATCGTTCCACACAGTCGCACCGCCGGTGACAGGCAGCTACACTGCGCGCAGCCTATGGTAGTCGCCGCCTTCTAGTGGCGTCGCCGCAGCCCGAATGGAATGGAGCGGCGTGTCGGCGCGGATGGAGGCGCGCCAACTAATGAGAAACCCGTGTCAAACAGCCGCGCTACCTTCAATAACTGTTCACCAACTTATGATGAGATTTAGCCTGGCGCGCCGCCGCCGCCGCCTTGGCAGCAGACGCCTTGTTCGGGTGAGTGTGTTTGTGTGCGCCGAGGCAGGCGAGTACTCACACGCTGATGCGGGCACAGTGGAAGGAACGCAGTGGAAATCGGCACTCGCACCGCGCCACTAGCTCCTCTCTATGGTGAATGCTAATTACCTGAGACACGGGAGGTAATGAGAGGGCAGAAACTGAATGACGAATAGTTTGAGTCGGAAACTCACACTGAATAGGCAGAAACGTATGGCGTCTTGACTTCCGTTCTGCGTTGTATGTTCCGAAGTGGTCCTTACTAATACTGACAGAAAGATCTACCTCACGTGTCTTTCATATAATACCAGCAGAAAGCCTATCTGTATGAAGAAAAACGTAAACGTCTGCTTATTCAAAGACGTTATCTTCGTAAGTTCTTGATCGATTGCTTTGAATTTTTGACATAAAGTTCAACTCTAATATGGGAGCGTTTCAGTTACATACACACTCAAACATATATATATAATCTTACCCTTCCACACATCACTATTAAAATTCTCTGTATCTGCACAATTTGAAAGCTACGAAAGGCGTAAGACATACAAAAGAAAGGCTTTAGTTATCTTCAGCTGTTGGCTGCAGTTATTGAGCCTACAGGTACATTTTTGGGGCTAACATTTTGGCTTACTGGGTTCCAGATGATTAAATAACTGATGAAGTACTACCTGTTACTTGGATTTACTTTCATTTTATCCCATTCTTCTATATCACACATTCATAATTTTTACATCAGAACACAAATTACATTGTTTTTGGCAAGATTAGAAAAATACATGTGTTTCCTTCAGAGGCATGCCCATTACTCCTTTCATACCGCAGCACTCACAATATTTGTTGTGACTGACAATTCGAAATTTTTCACAACCCAACTTTCATTGATGCAAGTTCACGAAGTTGATACTGAACATACAAACGAAACGTAACAGTAACGAAAAATGTCTCCTAACTGAGGCAAACAAAAGGTCACTTCTCACTTTCCACAAATGTTCGTGGTAAAACACTCACACACTAGTAAGAGTCCAATTACGAAACGAAGACGTAATCTTGGATAGTTGCAATACACGAGGTCGGCATCCCGCGTGAACTGAACTTCAGGCCTGGTTCTAGCCCGTGGTAGTGATACTTCCAGCAGGCCATGGCTCGAGCTCCCCCTGCAGGAAGTAGTGCTCGGAATGTCTGTTTCCATTATCTTGTGTGTAAATAGCCGGTGTTTACCATGGTGCTTTTTGATATGCCTTTGTGCATAGACAACCTCGTCCTCTGTGGTGTTATATGGGTTGCTAGCCCTCAGGAGCTATCTTGGCTCCGGTATAACATTATTCCTAAGAGTTTACAAAGCAAAAGTGTTTACAAAATTGCTTGACAAAAGAAGAATTATCACCAGAATATAAAATAATTATCTAAATGAATCCAAAAATAAATTTAATAGTTAATATTAGATTGTGCAATTAATAATATGAATTTTAAATATGCCAGATGTTTCGTAATTTCAAATATTTCTAAAAGAAGAATAATTCCAACTGTAAACACAGTGTGTAACAAACAAATTTCCCTTTATCTATTTTAGTCTGAAATATAATACATTGTATACAAAATCAAATAAAACACTTCAAATGAAACATCCGAGGTAATGTTCACCTATACAACAACTGATATTATGAATGATATCTCATATACATATATATACATATATATATATGTGTGTGTGTGTGTGTCTGTGTATGTATGTATATATGGTGGTCTATTGATAATCACCAGGACAAATATCTCGCGAAAGAAGCATCAAACGAAAAAACTACAAGAAACGAAACTCGTCTAGCTTGAAGGGGAAAACCATATGGCGCTATGACTGTCCTTCTAGATGGAGCTGCCATAGGTCAAACGGTTATCAACTTCGTTTTTTTTTAAATAGGAACCCCCATTTTAATTACATATACATGTTGAGAGGAATGTCGTTACACGTATTGTCAAATGCGTGGAGGTTGACGAAGATCATTTAGAGCATTTATTGCATTAATGTGGTATTTACAGGTAATCACGCTCTAACAGCATGCGTTCTCAGAAATGATAAGTACGCTAAGGTACATGTTCCACATTGAAACAACCGAAATAAAATGTTCAAACGTGCCTACGTTCTGTAGTTTAATTTAAAAAACCTACCTGTTACCAACTGTTCATCTAACGTTGTGAGCCATATGTTTGTGACTATTACAGCGCCATCTATCACAAAACGAAAAAAGTCGTCCAACTAAAACATTCATATTTATTTACGTACTACAGGAATATGTAATAAAAAAGGGGGGTTCCTATTTAAAAAAAAACGCAGTTGATATCCGTTTGACCTATGGCAGCGCCGTCTAGCGGGCTAGCCATAGCGCCATCGGTTTCCCCCTTCAAGCTAGACAAGTTTCGTTCTTTGTATTTTTTTCGTTTGACGCTTGTTTCGAGATAAATTTGGCCCGGTCACGATCAGTGGACCGTGTGTGATATATATATATATTACATTGTTACCAAAAGGCTCAAAGTGCACCTCTCCAGTTTATACAACCACTGCTACTACAGAATATGACATTGCAATAACAATAAACAAGGCACAAGATCAAAGAGGCGGGTGTGACGGGGGGGGGGGGGGGGGGGGGGACAGGACATGCACGTAGGAAAAGGAAAGGAGGAGATGGGCAGGGAGAAAGGGAGCAGAAGGATAGGGAGAGAATGGGGATGGGGGAGGGGCAGAACATGGGCAGAAAAGGGGCGCAGAAGTGATGGTCCAAGACAGGGAGAGACTGAGAGTCCATGAGGATATGTAAAGAGAGAGGAGGAAGGAGAAGATGTGGGGAGATAGGGGAGAAGGTGATGAGAAGAAAGAGAGAAAAGAAGGAGAAAATGAAAGATGAAATGCGAAGGAGGAGATGGACAGAGGAAGAACATTAGCACTTTTATTCAACTCACCTATCTGTTAGAAACGCGAGCTTTGCCTTTTAAGTCTTTTCTATTTAAGCAGACTCATCCACAGCAAAGCGTAGCCAAGTACTGCTTGTTTCTTAATAAGGGACATAGAGCGTCAGTTTCCTTAGTGACGACTTTTTTGCAACGTATTAGAGAAAGTAGTGTTCCAGTAGAGTCATGATGTATTTAATAAGAAACAAGGTACTCAGTTGACCATAGCTTGCGTCTCAAAAGGGGCTGATAAAGTACTTAATCAGGCATTACAAGCGGTAAACAACAAAAAAACAGCAGTTTCAGAGTGCTGCCTTCGATACTCTCTTACCAATGCTATCTAATTACATATGTTAAATATAAAAATAGCACAAAAATGTGAGAGTGTTGCTAATGATGCTCTCATACAAAAGTTGTCAAACTCTTCTTCTTTCTTTCACTTATTCGGATCCATTTTTGTTCGTAGTTAGTTCCTACATCTCCATCTCGTTCTTGGTCTCTCTGTTGTTCTATTCCCAGCAGGTCTATAATTTATTATTGTACTAGGCATTCTTTTACATTCATTCTTGTAAGATCATCTCTCCATTTGCATCTATACTACTTGGTCTGTTCATTGAGTATTGTCACATTAATGTAACTCAACCTTTAAGTCTTTTCTGAAAGAGTGGGAATTCATTCTTCTCTCTTTTTTTCAGATCGTGTATTATCCTTTTGTTTGAGAACGAGTCTTGTTAATTAAGAATCCATTACTTAATGAGTTACAATTCTTGGCAGTTATATTTAATTTATCAGTGGCTGTCTGAAGGGTGTTCTCACTATCAGTTATACAGTATGTAGGTGTCATCACTAGCAAGGATACTCATTAGGTAAATTCCTTGCTTAATGCTACAGATATAAAGCAAGTATGTAATTACAACCAACAAATAACAAAATATCATTCAACTTCTGGTGTGTATCGCATCACATTCTTTTACGAAAGCAATCCGATTATTAAAACCAGGTGGTTTCAATCTCGTTTTGGGTCATGGAAATAAAAAGAATGTGAAATCTAATACTTGTTAGTGTGTAGAACACTGCAAGCCGAAAATATTTTGTTCACTGACTAGCAATCACTAACGGAATAGTTTAGGACTGAATTCTGGCTCCTGTTACGTAGGTGGTACTTTTTGTGACTGGCACAATATTACAACTGATTCTATCAAAGAGGGATAATCAGAAAAAAGGTATCTAACTACTTTAAAAAGGACTTTTAGTTATTCTGAACAAACAAACTCTCCTTTGATTTCTAAAACCTAGAATATTACGATCTGTACAACGCGTTCAAGCCGTGGTGTAGGGATAGCGACTTTGATTAGTGATCAGATCTTCTTTGGCCCCAGGTTAGAAAAATGCCACTGCTTAAATGTTGACTAGTAATCATTATTGTCGACAGAGGACTTCAGACATAAAAAGTCATCCTCATTCTGAAAAGGATCTCTTGTTCTTGGGGTGGGAAACTGCCCTTAAAGTCAGAAGAATCATCTATGATAAACAGAATTAGGTTACAGGAGGCAGTGGAAATCACTGCATTAAAGATATAGTACGTGTATCCACAGGACATGTGGTTTCTAACTGAATAAGTAGCATGATGATCTCTCCATTGGCAAGACATTCCGCAATAGCCCCCATTCGAATCTCTGGGAGGGGACTGTCAAGGGGGAGGTGACCATTAGAAAAAGACTGAACAATCAACGGAAGGATAACGTTCTACGTGGCGGGGAGTGGAATGTCAGAAGCTTGAATGTGGTCCAGGAGCTAGAAAATCTTAAAAGGGAAATACGAAGGCTCGATTTAGATATAGTAGGGGTCAGTGAAATGGAAAGAAAAGAAGACCACAATTTAAGGTCAGATGAGTATAGGGTAATATCAACAGCAGCAGAAAATGTCGTAATGGGAGTAAGATTCGATATGCATAGGAAGGTAGGGCAGAATGTGTGGTACTGTGAACATTCTTATCAGAATCTACAGCAAACCAACATCGACGACGATGGTTCAGGTATATACACCGACGTTGTAAGCTAAGATGAATAGATAGAGAAAGTATATGACGACATAGAAAGGGTAATACAGTACGTAAAAGGAGAAAACAATCTATTAGCCATAGGAGCCAGGAACGCAGTTGTAGGGGAAAGGAATATGAGAATTGGACAGGAGAATATGGACTTGGGACAAGGCATGAAAGAAGAGAAAGTCTGATTGAGTTCTGTAACAAATTGCAGCGTATAATAGCGAATACTCTGTTCAAGAATCATAAGAGGAGGAAATGTATTTGGAAAACCCCGAGTGATATGGGAAGATTTCAGTTACATTACATTATGGTCAGAAAGAGATTCCCACATCAGATAATTGATTGTAAGGCGTACCCAGGAGGAGATACAGGTACAGATCACAATGTAGGGGTGATGAAGAGTAGGCTGAAGTTTAAGACATTAGTCAGGAAGGATCAATATGCAAAGAAGCAGGATGCTGCAGTACAACGAGTAAAGAGATACGCTTGAAAAACTCTTAGGCTGTAGATACAGCACTAACAAAAAATTGAGTAGGTAGTATGATTGTAGAGGAGTGGACATCTCTGAGAAGGGCGACCACAGAAATGGAAAGTACAAAGAAGGTATCTCCGAGGAAACCATGGGTATGAGGAGAAATACTTCAGTTGATCAATAAAACAAGGGAGTACAAAAATTTTCAGCGAGATTCAGGACTACGAAAATACAGATCACACAATAATAAAATTAATTGGAAGTGAGTCGATGTTAAGGCGAAACGGCTGCATGAAAAATGTGAAGAATACGAAAAATAAATGGTTGTCGGAATGACTGACTCAGCATACAGGAAAGTTAAAGCAACCTTTAATGAAATTAAAAGAAAGGATGGTATTATTAAGAGTGCAGTGTGCATTCTACTGTTAAGTGCAGAGGAGAGAGGGGGTATGTGGAAAGAGTAGATCGAAGGCGTGTTTGAGAAACAATAATTGTCTGATGTGGTAGAACAAGAAACAGTAGCAAATTTACAAGAGAGAGTGGATCCACTATTAGAATCAGAAGTTAAAAGAGTTTTGGAGAACTTACTATCAAATAAGGTAGAAGGGATAGGTAACATTCCATCAGAATTGGGGAAGTGGCAACAGAACGATTATTCACATTGGTGTGTTGAAATATGTAAGTATAAAGAAAATTCTAAATTTTATCGTATTATCCAAGAGCCTTACTGATATATCGGTTACAAAGACGTACGTGTGAAAGAACACTGCGTGGCAGCTATCAATGAGGCAGAGTATATGTAACAACTTTACAAGAAGAAGTGATCTGTTGGTAGGACATGTTCTGAGGCATCAAGGGGTCACCAATTTAGTATTGGAGGGCAGCGTGGAGGGCAAATATCGTAGAGAGAAACCAAGAGGTGAATACACTAAACAAATTAAGAATGATTTAGGCTGCAGTACGTACTGGGAGATGAAGAAGCTTGCACAGGATAGAGTAGCATGGAGAGCTCCATAAAACCAGTCTCAGGACTGAAGACCACAACAACAACAACATGTGTAACAAAGAGTTTTGGTTTGGTCGAGCAGTACTGGCAGTTGTTGCTGTGGGGTAGCAGGGGTAGAGCGCCAGAGAATGGCAGTGTCTGTTGTGATTCTCCAGAGTGGGAAGTCGGTTAGCATTAAATATTCAGTGTAATAGTCTCGGTGTTACGTATTAATGATTTATGGAAAGAAGACAAGAATTTGTGGTCGGATGAGGAAAGAAAAATATCAACAACATCAGAAAATGGTATAGAGTGCAGGATTCGCTATGAATAGGAAGATAGACTGGAGAGTGAGTTACTGAGAAAATTTCTGTGACAGCGCTATTTTCGTCCAAATCGACAGCAAATCAGTACCGATAACAATATTTCAGTTATACATTCCGACGTCGCATGTCGAAGACGAAGATATACAGAAAGTATATGACTGTACTCTATGGGTAATTCATTAAGTAAAGAGAAATGAAAATATAATTGTCGCGAGGGGCTGGAATGCCTTTTTTGGGGAAGGAGTAAAGAAGAGAGTTACGGGAGAATATGGGCGTAATAGTTGGAATGACAGAGGATAAGGACTAATTCAGTTCTGAAATTAATTTCAGCTAGTGGTATGGGAATTCTAGGTCGAAGCATCACAATAGGAGGAGGTCTACTTGGGAAAGGCCGTGAGATACGGGAAGGGTTCAGTTACATTACTTCATGGTCAGGCAGATATTCCGAAATCAGATATTGGACTGTAAGGCGTACACGAAGCAGATGTGGACTCAGTAATTTAGTAGTGATGAACAGTAAGCTGAACATTAAGAAGGGTCAATACGCAAAGAGGTGGGATTCGGAACTATTAAGGAATGAAGGGATACACATGAAGTTCTCTGCGACTGTAGGTACGGTAATGAGGAATAGGTGAGAAGGTAGTAGAATTGAAGAGGGGTGGACTATTCAAAAAACGGCAATCACAGAAGATAGAAATAAAAACATAGGTAACAGAAGAAATATTTCAGCTGATCGATGAAAGAAGGAAGTACAATAATGTTCAGGGAAATTGAGGGCTACAGAAATAAAAGACAAGTAGAAATGATATAAGTAGGAAGTGCATGGATCATAAGGCGAAATGGCTACATGAGAAATGTGAAGAAATAGAAAAAGAAGTAATTGTCAGGACTCAGCATGCGGGAAAATCAAATAAACCTTCGATGAAATTAAAAGCAATGCTGGTAAAATAAAGAGTGCGATGGGAATTCTACTGTTATATTCAGAGGGAAGAATACGTTGAATGCACGTATGAGGAGGAAGACTTCTGCGATAACATTCTAGAAGAAGAATTAACGGTCGATGTACAAGAGCTAGCCGATCCAGTATCAGAATTTAAGAGCGAGTAAAGCAGAACGGATGGATCATATTGTAAAACCATTGGGGGAGGTGGAAGTAGAGCAATTATTCTCGTTGATATGTAAGTATAAGAGTTTGGGCCATACCATATGGCATCCAAAAATATATCATCCATGCAATTCCAAATATTGCAAGAACCGACAAGTGCGGTAATTACAGCTTAAACACCTTAACAACTCATGCATCCGAACTGCTGACATGAATATTATGTATAAGAATGGGAAATGAAATTGCGCATGTGTTAGATGACGATCAGTGTTGCTTCAGGAAAGGTAAAGGTACCAGTGAGGCAATTGCAGGTGAAAATAGACGCAAGACTACATAAAAATCAAAACTCGTTCATGGGAGCTGTCAACTTGTAAAACGCGTTCGACAATTCAAGATAGAGCAAAATTTTCGAACTTCTGAAGAAATTAGGGGAAAGGTGTAGGGAAATATGGGTAATATTCACTAAATACGAGAGCCGAGAGGGAACAATACAAGTGGAACACTAAGATCTAAACGCTCGGGTTAAAGGATGTAAGACAGAAAAGTAGTCTTGTGCCCTCAGTGTTGTCTCTACTTCGAAGAAGCCATGACGAAAATAAAAAGAAGATTCACACTGGAGTAAAAATTCAATGTGATAGGGTATTAATGATAAGTTTTGCTGATGGCATTGCTGTCTTCGGTGCAGGAGAAGTAGAATTACGGGATCTGCTGCGTTGAAAAAACGATCTAATGAGTACAGATTGTCGACAGACAAATAGATAAAAGAAGGAAATAATGAGATATAGCAAAAATAAAATCTGCGCGGAACATAACATCGGGTTAAAAAATTCAGCTATCTGAGCAGCAAACTAATCCATGACGGGCGGAGCAAGGGAACACAGAAAGCAGACTAGTGCTTGCAAAAATGGCTTTCCTGGCCAAGAGAAGTTTACTAATATCACACATAGGACTTAGTACGAGAAAGAAATTTCTGAGAACGTATGTTTGTAGTATAGCTTTGTATAGTAATGAAACATGAACTGTGGGAAAACTGGAAAAAGAAGAGAATCGTTTAAGATGTGGTGCCGCAGGAGAACGTTAAAAATGAGGTCGACTGCTAAGTTAGGGAATGCGGTGTTTATGGAGATTCAGGGAGTAAAGGAAAAACGCGAGTAATGTGAAACCGCTTGCAAGACGTAGAGACAGGATGGTAGATCTGTGAAGACGTAACAGAATGACTTCCATGATACTAGACGCAGTTTTAGGCGATAAAAACCTTAGAGAAACACATAGATTGTGGTGCATCCGTAGGTTAGTTAGATTTAAGTAGCTCTAAGTCTAGGGGACTGATGACCTCAGATGTAAAGTCCCATAGTGCTTAGAAAGATTTGAACCATTTCTCATACTCTTATAATTCACTCTTGCATCGATTCTCATATAAATTCTCACATTTTATTCTTATGTCTATTCCCCAGGAAGCTTAGGCGCATTCCGCTGAATGACACCGATTGCAGAAATAATCGACGCACACGAGTTCTCAATAGCATGAACATCGTCCGAAGACAGATTTGCCCCAGTGATATTTCTTCGTGTGAAACTCACATGGGAAAGAAACGTCCTTAATACTGCTAAAGATTTCACTAGTTGACAATAATTTCGCGGCAAACCACCCATGACGAATCATTTTTTCTCGGAAACTGCGGTAGCAATTGATTATGAATTAAGATAAACTACAAGAATTTCACCGAAATCCATTACAGGTATCTTTTTCATTCTTTTAGTCTTTTATTCTAGATCTTTCAGCAGATAGACAATTGATAAGGTGACAAGGTCAACGTTAATTTCAGCATACATTGGAAAACATTCTTTTAGTAATCTTCTCCGGACATGTGTACGTAAGAAAATAAAAACAATAATCGGGTTTCAAACACGGGGTACAAAACTGTGCAGCTGCAACGCTAGCAACTGCGCAACCACTTTGATCGAACTTATCATGAGGCAAAAAGGCAGGTAGAGTTCCTCGAAATCGTTGACCGTTGTATTCTCAGAAATAGTCGAGTATCTACGGATAAACCGGTAGGCCGAGAGACGTGTTCTAGTATTTTGACCCGTCCTCGACTAAGTTTCTGGGAAATCAGACTGTGTCACATGCCGTGTTCTCCTTGTTAGACAAAGTTTCTAGTTGGTGTTATGAATTGCAGCTGGCTCTGAATGCAGAAAAAAATAAGTTTATGGAGACGAGTTGGGAAAACAAACCCGTAATGTAAGAATACAGCATTACTAGTGAACTGCGTTCCACAATCACACCGATTAAATATGTAGGAGTAGCGCTGCAAAGCGATATGAAATTGGGTGGGCATGTAAAGATAGTTGTGGGGAAAGCGAGAGGTCGACTTGGTTTCCTGAGTGAATTTTAGGAAATTATGGGGCATCTGTAAAGGAGACCGCATATAGGATTCTAGTGCGACCCAATCTTGGGTACTGCTCGTGTTTGGGATTCTCTTCAGGTAGTATCAAAGACACACATCGAAGTATTTCTGAGTCGGCCTGTTAAATCTTTTACCGGTGGGCTCTAACAACTCGTAAGTATTACGGATATACTTCGCGAACACTAATGGGAGTCCCGGAAGGGAAGGCGAAGTAGTTTGCGAGAAACACTACTGAGAAATGTTAAGGAGACTTTATTTGAAGCAGAGTGCGGAACATTCAGAAAGTTTCTGCTGCCACCATCGTACATTTCGCGTAAGGAGCGTAGTGAAGACAAAAGGAATTAAGGCCTATGCCGAAGTATATAAAGGGTGTTTCTCTAAGAACAACCGAAAATTTAACAGGGCATGTAGAGGATGCTCCAGTGAACAATTTGAGGTAGGGAACCTTGGGTCGGAGAAGCCAGTTTATGGAGATAATAGGAATAATATCACATTATTTTGCACATTCTTATTTTCATTAGTTACAGATAACTGCAGATACCATCGTTGATGGAATGAACGTACCATTTCCACTGTACCTTACAAAATGTGCTGAAATCGACGGCGATCAACCTCAATGCAAGGATGACTTCAGCGAACAAGATTCTGAAGCACCCTGACAAATATTCCTCATGTTTGACGGATCACTTCATAGGCAGTTGCAATTCTGGCAACTAGTTCCTCCTCCATATTCAAAAAAAAAAAATTTCAAATGCGTGTGAAATCTTATGCTACTTAACTGCGAAGGTCATCAGTCCATAAGCTTACACACTACTTAACCTAAATTATCCTAGTGACAAACACACACACCCATGCCCGAGGGAGGACTCGAACCTCCGTCGGGACCAGCCACACAGCCCGTGAGTGCAGCGCCTGGGACCGCTCGGCTAATCCCGCGGCCATCTCCATATTCACTGGGGTCTCAGACCCAAGTGACTTTAGGTATCCCCACAAGAAATAATCAAGGGGATTGAGTCAGGTAACCTCACAGGCCGTTGAATGGGGAACACCTAGTCCAATCCAGCGACCAGGAAATGCAGCATTGAGACGGTTTCTAACATTAAGACTGAAGTGAGTCGGTGTATTCACTTCTCTCACGAACAACCAAGGGTACGTTCTCCAACGACAGAGGTAGAACTCTTTGCACGAACGTCAGGTACAGGTGGCAGTTCAGACGGCCAGGTAGAAGGTATAGCTCAGTGAGATTATCGCCTACAGTGCAAGCCCAGATATTCAAAGCAAAACGTACTTGATGGTTTGACTCTAATACAGCGTGACGATTTTCCTTATCCCAAGCGGAGCTGTTCCTCCTGTTCGAAAAACCATCACGATCAAGTGAGGCGTCGTCAGTAAACAGTATGACTTGAAGGAGATCTGGTCGATTAATCCGTTGTTGGAGCAACCACTGACACAAGCGACCGTTCGTGCAGATTCAGGCACAAGCGAGGACTCGTTGTCTGTCATACTGGTGTAATTGTTGTCCGTAGAGTACTCGCCACACGCTAGTATGTGCAGCGCTCATTTCTCGTGCAATATGACAAGTACTTGTAGTGAGATCCGTGGTAACACCTCCAGCCCCTCCTCTTCAAAATCGGATGTGGTAGTGGTACTCATGTTGCCAGGTTACTCGTTTCTTCTTTCCACCGAATCAGTCTCCTGCATTCGTCGATAGACAGAAATAGACACTCATCGTGCCTGCTAGGAAATCGTTCCCTGTACAGCCTTTTAGGAGCGATAGCATTGCAACGTACTATCCCATACACAAGGTGCATGTCAGTGAGTTATGCGAAACTGTACCGGTACTGCTCTATCGTATCGTACTCAACGTCTCTTAATAGCACTGAGTGATGACTGGGTCTCTTGTTGATTCATAATACGTTCTGTCATGGGACAATGCAGAATCGATACAACAGAGCCACTTTACGGACAAATAAAGTAAACAAAATCTGCATTATGACTCCCTAGTTATCAGGCTCGTCCTCTTTGTTTCCTTGCAGGAAATAGAGAATGTACATGTAAATAAATGGCACATTACTTGTAAACTTTTACTGATTTGGTTGTAAACTAGCTGGAGAACAGTAGTGATAGAGAGAGTGGTAGACAAGTTTACTCTCCTTAAGCTGGCGTCTCCCAACCCAGGTTTCCTATCTCAAATTGTTCATTGAAGCATTACCTACGTCCTGTTACATGTTTGCACGCTCTTACGAAGTTTGCACGCTCTTGCGAGTAAGAGTATAACAGAAGATGAAGTGATAAGTTGTGCTAGAAAATACCCTCCACCATACACCTTGTGGTTATTTGTGGGCTATGTCTGTATATGTAGATAGAAATATTGACAACAGTTTGTACTGTCTGTGCTGAAGGTGTGAAGGAAACCGGAATATGAATTCAACTACCCCTCGAAATTGACATAGTCATTATTACAAACGATAAAATTTTAGGAGTATAGAGAAATGGTGTTATTACAAATGAAATATACAAAAGATATATGCATGAAAAAATGCCCCCAAGTTTGTCTGAGCTTAGCTTTAACATTCGTTTCGTTTCCTGTCAAAAACTTAAAATCCTGGGACTGATTAATGCATGCTTGAACGTCGGCTTACTAGTTATCATTTCAAGTCAGTGGAAGTCTTAGTTGTGTTTAACGAAGGTTCCAAGACAGAAAATTTTAGCTGTTGTCTTCTTGAATACATGACGCTCTGCTTAGGTTCATTTTGGCCTCCTTCGGCTATAGATAGTCAACGAGACTTCTAAAATCTGTCCTCAAGTCCTGCTTTCATAACATCTTGCTAAAACGTTACTAACCCCTAGCGTATCCTTCCCATCTCACATGATCGTGCTCGGCAGAAACACACCTAAACATTCTTCAGCCTCATACCTGTATACCAAAAATATTCGTCCCGAGAGATGAATGTCTGTTGCGAATGCTCAGGTATTATAAAATCTATTTCTCGGGGCAATTTGCAAAGACTACATTTTTTTCGACATTATGTAATATTCATTACAATACCTGTTCTGACTTAGTCTAGAAACACCATGTCGGCAGGTTCTGAAACGATGGTGTCTGTTCCATATATACATTGCAAACATCACACTGCAAACGAATAAAATAAATGTATCTAATCTAAGTGTGCTTCGCATCTAGCGGTGCCTCCGTAAGCGTCTCTGTACACACTTGCGCTAGAATTCATTTTTATCACTGACTGCTATTTGCACGTTCTTGAAGTAAATGTGCAACTAAAATAAGTAGTTGTGTAGAACTGATGTTTGTGGAGACGCCGTGGGCTAATTAGCTACACAAATGAAATATTAATATTTCTTCGTACCGTATGGATCTACTTTTCCTTAAATATAGTGATAGACTGAAGCGTAGCGTCGAATGTAAGTGACTATAAAGAGTTTGTGCAGTCTTCACTTAATGTTCCTGTTGTTGATGTTGTTGAGGAAAGATAGGGACGATCCTGTAACCGGCAAATAAGCTACATCTATCGAGCAGCAAAACGGCTGCCACGTTTAACGTCCCCTGCAGGAGACCAGATCACTAAAATGTCACATACAAGTGTGTGTGACAGTGTAATGGATTATGACTGTAGACATTAGTGTGTAGTCTGGTGTTCAGAAAACAAACATCATCGCCTCTGCTCTAGTAGGTAGCCATACGAAAAGTTCATCTCCAGAGCAGAATCGAGTAACTTGGAGTCGAGTGTCACCATGTATGCGTGCCTAAATGACCTTGGCTATGGAAATTTGTAATGTACAAGGCGTTTATAGCTAATAAACCAAGCGTGTATGTAGTTTTCCCGAATGAAGTTACTCAGCAAACTATGGAAACCATAAAATGAAACAAGACGAGCTAACTTTTTCTTCCTTTTAAGGGCTTCTCTATTCTTCAGCATTTGCCATGTATTCCCATTCACCAGCTTTCACGATCATGAGAGGCTACCTCTTTTAAATCAGTCTTCCTCATCATTCCAATTACTCTTGCTCCCCATGTTAGTCCAGGCCGTCCATGCATTCTTCATCCTGGCGGCTACCATTCCACCTTTGCTTTTTGAATATTTTCCTTGCTTCATTAGCCGTACTTGGCCATACGATTATACAATTCTGCTCTCAAATTCTTTGCATGACTGGTTGTTTCATATACATTATCTCCACAATTTCCTCATTTCTTGTCCTCTCTGTCCTGGATACCTTACCTTTCCCCATTATTCTACCCATCTCTACTGCCTGCTCCAGAGCGGCCTGAGCTAGCGAGGCGAGCGCATCGCTGCCGTTGCGCGCTACGCTAACTCGGCCGTTGAGAGCTCGTGAAAAGGTTTCTGTCCTGTGGGAGCCGCGCAGAGCAAATTGTCGTGCGCTGTTTTCACAACGCGTGCAGATTGTCGTATTCCGCACCTCACAGCATGGGAAAGAAGGGTGCGCAGAGAAAACCTGCCGTTACGAAGGGTCCTTCGGTTGCGCAACTCACTGAGTCTGCCGACCATGCAAGGAACTCCCGAGAAGACGAGTCGCGGCCTGTCCCCCCTTTATACATCAGGTGTAAAGGTGGGTGGACAGCGCTGTTCGACACCATGACGAACTGCGCACGGAACGAAGTGGTCTACGAGTCTGTCGATACAGACTCGCTGATCTGCGTTCGAGCTGCAAACGTGGCCGACCACAGGGCGATCAAGGTCGCAGTGGCCGACCACATCGTCGACGCGCCGCCAGCGCGTGAGAAGGCACCTTCCGCAGGAAGGATGAAGACGACCGAGGCACTCCTCAGGGGGCTACCTTGGTGCTGTGACGAGGCAGCGGTCCGGGAAGGGCTGCTGCGAGCCGGGTTTGGTGGTGCAACCGCAAGGCTGCGCAACCGGACCAACAAGAAGAGGGCGCAGCTCTATGCCGTGACCGTGCATACGGTCGACGGCGGGAGCGACATCTTCGACTTGCGGAAGCTGCTGGGCTTCCCGGTGACGTCAGAGTCTCTCCCGACCGCCATGGACCCCCAGGCCCAGTGCTTCAGGTGCCAGGGCGAGGGCCATGTTGGGAAGTATTGCCGCAACGCGGTGCGGTGCGTCAAGTGCTCAGGGGAGCACGACAGCCGCGCCTGCGACCGCGGCAGCAACGTTCTGCCGACCTGTGTCCGGTGTGGCGGCCCGCACGTCGCCAGTTGGCGTGGTTGTGCGGCTTTCGCAAGCAGCAGCCGTGCCGGGGGCGGCGAGGCGGCCGCGGCCGCACCGACGCAGCGGAAGAAGCGAAGACGACGTCGGAAACGGCGTAGGGCGCAGAACAGCCAGGCACAGCACAGGTACGGCGCAGCAGCAGCTCCACCTGCCAGGAGCAGGGAAGACCGCTTGGAAACGAGCGGCCAGGACGCAGCCCGCGCTCCCGAGAAGATACGTGACCTCGAACTCGGCACCGCCGTGAAGGAGGCCACTGCAGCCCTCAGAGCCGTCATTGCTGCAGAGAGGGCTGCCTTCGCAGCCGCCGTGGCTGCAGAGAAAGAAGAGGCCTTGAGGCAGCTGCGAGCAGTCTTCGCCCGAGGCCCCAGCGCAGTAGTACCTGCGAACACTCCTGCGACCTCGCAGAAGGACGTCCGCGCGCCTGAGCCAGCGGTTGCCCCAGCACCACCGCAGGTGAAACGTGCTAAGAAGAAAACCGCCGCCGCAGCTGAACCGGTGGCAACGCCGACCGCTACGGGAGCGGGTCCCGCAAGGGACAGAGAAGCCAAAAGGGCAGCCTTTATCGCCGAGTCGGGAGCGAACGGCAATACTTCCTCGGACGCTGAACTGACGCAGCTCTTCGAACAAACGGAGCTCTTTGAAGCTACATTGCGATAGGGCTGCGACGTGCAGTAGAGGAGGACGCTGAACGGTAGCCTCGCTGCCGTTCTGCACCAGCCTGATGAAGCTGCACCCAGTCTCCGACGACAACGCGCAGCAGAGGGCCTAACAGCAACGCATGCGTTGCCGCGCCGAACTCTTATGTTGCAGGGAGGAAGCCACTGCGGCCGGCCTAGGAGACTACAAGCGAGCCCAGCCGCAGCACCCGGACTGACCCAGCTAACGGACACGCAACACATAGGTAACGATGCACGATACCTCACGCTAACCGACCTCACCTTGCATGCTCTATCGCAGCTAGCAAGCCGCTACTGCCCTTACTACCAGTCCTACTGTCGCAGAGGCTTTTTCCCTTGGCGCTGGCCTTGGCACTTTTTTCCCTCTGCCCTTACAACCGCTACCCTTCGATAGCTTTCGACCACTTCTATCTCCTGATGGACCATGTAAATGAGTAATCTTACCCAGACGCATGGACAACATCACAGCCTGCATCCTGTGACGCCTGATTCAAAACTAACATGCTTACGGAGGTGGCAGTAGAACTTTTGGTTTGGTCACCACGTTGGTGCGGGCGTGGAGGGGCCCCGTTCTATATATAAAAAAAAATGCCTGCTCCTCTGCTGCTCCTCCACAACCCGTTTTTCGGCACCGCACGTTAGCATACATTCCACTACCATTTGCAGAAGCCTTTCCTTCTTTTCAAATTGCCCGGCTACATTGAACTCCATTTACCATTTTATTTGCTCCGCTTGCCTGCTGGCGCTCCACATTCGCATCACTGCTTCCCGAGGGATGGATAATCGCTCCTAAGTATTTAAACTGCTTTACAGCTTTGATAGCTCCTTACAGCAGCACTATTTAACTCCATTTGCCCCCATCACTATATATTCTTTTTTGCTCATATTTATTCTAAGCGCGCCTCATTCCAATGCTCCAATTATCAACTTCTGTATCATGTGTTTGACATCCTCGCTTCTTTGTGCTATCAGTACCTGATCACCGGCAAATATTAATGAGTAGATTGTGGAAATCTCACACCTCCTTATGACTCTTCCAATATACGCCGCACAGAAATTTTAAACAGATTCGGTGACATGTTGCAGTCCTTTCTTAGTCCTTTCATTGTTTGGAATGTATCACTTAACTTTCTTCCTGCATTAACTGCTACGTACGATTGGTGGGATATTTTCCAAATTAGGGATATCTTTTGTGCTCACACATATACAATCTATCGTTTAGCATAGTTCGTTGATGGGTACAGAATCATAGACTTTATCTAAATCCACAAATATTGGGTGTGCTTCCTGACTCTTAGAATATACCTTCACACTTAATTGTCTAAGGCTAGAAATATGATCCGTACGAGATGGTAAAACTTTAAAACTTGCTTTTCCTCTGGAATATTCGCCTTAACCTTATTCTCCAGCTTGTTTTTCAGTACAGCGCTAAAATGCCAGCTGATAGAAGCCGTAACACTAAATCACCCTAGGATTATTTGGGTGCCCCTCTATTGAACGATTTACTTGTAAGTCTAACCATTTGAGAGGCCTCATATTTCCAAAATTCCTTCAAAATTCGATGTCTTGCCTTTTTCAGGACCTCTTCTACCTCTTCCTCTAGTAAAGGTTCTATATTACCTCAAGTACTGCTTTTGCAGTGGTCTTTTCTTTTTTCTACCAATAGTTCTTCAAACAGCTTTTTCCACTGTCCAATAGATATAGGCTGTATTGTGGGTACGGGATTGCCAGCCATTTTCATCTTCCTTATCATCCTCCATACCTCTGATAATATACCATACCGAAACGAATGTTCTTTTTCTCCACATACTCTTTACCATCCCGCTTCCGTAGATTTTGTTGTTAATTCCTTAGGCCTCATTTTATATACCTTGTATCTATTCCAGTCCTCTCCACTCCCAGAGCTTAACCAATACGATACAGTTTCTTCTTCTCCCAAATCACCTCCAAAAACTTCGTGGTCAACTGTTCCTACTCTTCTCTCCTTTCCCTTCCAATAGCCTCCTCCGTTGCTTCTTCAGCTGACTGCTTAAGAAACTGGAAAGTTTATAATCACTCCAGTCTTCCTCCTCTGCGTCACATACTAGATTTAAACTTTGCTCACACAAACTGTTCACACTTTCCTCTTCTAGCAAATATATCCTTTGTTTTTGGATCCTCTATAGTTCTACTTCAAACTTTCTCCTCTTTCTCTTCCTGTTTCACCTTGATCTTAATGGGAAAAGCATCTTTTTGCAGTAATTATAAAATGATCGGAGCTAAATGCTACTCCTCTTTTTTACCCATACATCTTGCAGTTTAACTTCTCCTTGCCTTCGCACAATTACGTGTTCGGTAACTGATTTTAGGTCCTTTGATGGACTGGCCTAGGTGTACTTTGGTATTTGTGTTGTAACTGGCCATTCATGACAGTACATCTCTGCTCCATACAGAAGTTAATCTGCCTCTTTCTGTTATCGTTTTATAAATCCTATCATTGCGGTCCTACAACGTTATCATTTTACCTCATCCCGATTCGTCCATTTAAGTACACCACTATTAAAAGTCACGTCTAGTTGGAGATTCTTCAACCGCTTTTTGTAAGCCAGGAAAAAAATTCCTTTCATCGGGCGGATTTTCATTAGGGCCGGACACCCGAATTAATTTCACTTTTGTCCACGAATATTTGTTGTTACAGAGACTATCATTTCATTCACTATCCAATTAATTATTTCTCGTTTCCTTTCCCTTTTTATAATAACTGCTTCTCCTGATTTTCTCATTCAGTTTTCTCCACACTACTCCAAACCAGAAGATAGTCCGCAATTACTTCTTCTCCAGATACTTTTGTTCTTGTTTCTGTTGAAAGGTAACCCTGTGGGGACTTTATAAATGATTTATAGTGAAGCAAAATTTAATAACAACATTTATTCTCTTAAAGCAGACATAAATTATGCTGAACAAGTTATTCATTGAATACCACAAACAACTAACAGGTGATTTAAGATTACACTGGACAAGGATCATGGGTGGCATAGACAATTTAACTAGGTGATCAGTGAGTCAAGTATTCTGGCCCTAAAAATATGGTTAACGTAAGCATAATTTATCTGACGCTGAGCAGACTTTGGTAGATCAAATCTACTGTAGTTTCTCTACGTAGGTGCAGCTAAGAGCAAGTGGCGATTGAGATATGTACGCCCTGACAATGCCGGAGCGGCAGTACGTTACTTTGTTTGTTTCATGTGGAGAAGTAACTTGCAGCTGGCAAGAAGTGTGCAGCGGTGGTGAAACGTGAAGGCGGCACCTGTGAATCGACCGCGGCCGTGAAAGAAATGCAAAAATCTCACGGTCTAGCGATCAGGCAGACGAATCGTAATTTACTCTCTACCAGAGCTCTGAAATCACAGTAGATTTCAGTGTGTGACACACCTGTCTGCTGGTCGTAACAAGGACCCATGACAGACTACACAAGGATACCAGCTCCGGCTTTTTTAAGTTTTCGCAGAGGGGGAAGAAAAAAAAGGAACCGCCAAGTACTGGCTTTTTTAAGTTTTCGCAGAGGGGGAAGATGATTTTCTCAGAAGTCATGTCCCTCTCCAAAGCAAGATGCGAAAAGTTACGACATTAGAAATATTTATTTAAATCACCAGTGCCTTGGAGCTTGTTAGTCCTAGCTATGAGGTGTAATAAAGATTCAGTCTCTAAACGTTTCTCAGACGCCGGAGTTTCTTATATAACCTAGGCGGCCGATGGAAGTGGTTCACAGGCCTATTTACACTTTGGACAAACACCAAAACTTGTGAATTTTTATTATGCGTGGCTCTGCAAACAGTTCCTGGTTTTTACACGCGTTCCTTCAGACCATCGCCCCAGTCCAAGTTTCCGCTGGCACATTGGCATTGTTCTGCTGGAGATCTGTTTCGACGTGGTGCTGCCCTGTACTACTGTGGGCCTGTTTGGCGAGGTTTGCTACTGGGTGGGCTCGCCGACAATTGTTTTGAACTGCCAAAATGCTATTTCTATGAGCTAAGAACCATAAAACTATGTCATGTTTTTAGCACTCTGCCAGATTCCATCAACGTCTGCTCAGGCTGTTGACTTTCTAGAGACTCGCTCAAGGTGCATCAGGTTGTGAGAAAATCTTTAATAATTTTCTGTATACGCTAAAAAGGCGAGAGAGTAGCTTCTTCTCTCTCTCTGTTGTTACCAGGATATCCATTTTCAGTAATTCCATTTCTTCAATTACATTCTCAGTTTTCCCAGCTAACAGCTGTAACGTCCCTCCTCCACAAATCACATTCCTTGTTCTTAAACAGAGTGGACGCCATTTGATCAGTATGGCTTTTGTGTTTTGTTTAGAAAACATAGCAAAACACAATTTCACCAGTTTGGGATGACAATACAGTGCCAAATGTCCAACCTGGAGGAGCAGAGTTTTTACGAGGGTTTACTCACCTATGGAGGCTTCCTTCACTATAGTGTAGAGTCCCCCCTAACCTATGTTACCATGTTGAGAAAGGATACAGGAAAAGATGGGATGCTGTGAGACCTGTTCCATGTTTATGATGACTGAATTCACCTGTAACAAATCTGCAGTAAGCTACACCAAGGCAGCATCTACATGTATATCATTTTTAAATGAACACACCGCCGTTTGACTGTATTGTTATTTACTTAATTATGATCTAGGTATCGGACCATGATGCCACTTTAAAGTGACTAAGTTTATGTTATTAACACGTATTGCAGGACATAAACTCAGACACTTAAAAATAACAAAGAAGCCTGATACCCAGGTCGTAATTAAATAAACAACAATTCAGTTTAATGGTGATGTGTCCATTTAAAATTAATGTATGACTGATCTTCATAACATCAAAAACTAATACATCAATTTCTACACTTAGAAAAACTCTACGAAGTACCTGAAGGAGCGTAATTCCCACTGTACTAAGTGTAGGGAAGGGCGGCAGCTACTTATACATCAACTTCCACAGTTCGTAAGTCACTGTTAACTGCCTGAGGGAGGGTAATTCCCACCGCATTATGTGTTAGGATTTCTTCCTGTTCCAGTCACGTATGGGACGCGGTAATGTTTGCTTCAATATCTCTGTCAGCGATGTAGTTAGTCTTGTTTTCGGGTCCGTTATAGGAGTGAGGCATATAGGGTGGAATTTTATTTTTTTTATTTTATTTAATACTGCTTCATGAAAGTTTACAATAGTCTCCCGCAGAATATATGGCATCAATCATCGTTTCTGTCACTCCATGAGTTTCCTGTCTCAGTATGTTCACCAATGGTAAAAACGTGGGCCGCTTATCTTTGAATACCTTCAGTAGTCCCTGCGAGACCTAACTGATATGAGTACCAGAGCAATTTTCCAGAATTTGTTATCCTTGGAAGCAAATTTCTTTGTGGACTAATTGCGTTTTTCTAGTATCCTATCAGTGAAACGAAATCTGTCGTCAACCTTAATCACAACTGACGCTCTATGATCATCCCATTCCATATCCACACAAACTGCTACATCCTAGAATTTGTATCAGATGACTGATACCGGTTGTGTCTCATATTATAGTCGTATCATGTAACTTTTTTAAAGAGTACAGTTTTACGTTTTAGAACCTTTACAGCAAATTTCCAATGTGGTCACCATTTTTCGACATCTAGCTGAATATTTGAGCATTTTTTTTGGAGACAGTGCTTCATTAAACACCAAACTCGAGCTTCACGTCTCTGCAGTCCGTCACCATGCAAAGTGTTTTGCCTGCTGATGTCACGTGTATGGGAAAATTGCAGATCGTAACGATCCATAGCAGATCACTTGTAACTTCCAAGCAATCTGATGAATCACGGGCGGTAGATTGTTTGGTGTGCCAATATAGCTGTTAGCAGCAACTCGTTTGTCCCACTATGAAACATGATTGTTTAGTTTGATTTTCCCTACGTTCACATAGAGTAAGGACATAAAAGTAGAATTTTCTGTTCACGGAACACAAACAGCTCTGAAATTTATAGTCTGAAGTGTATACTGAGGACTAAAAAAATTAAAGACATTGATACTTTTAGAGTTTGCAGTGAACAGCTTTTTTGGCTTGTAGTCTCGAAGTGCATATTTATGGGAAGTTTTTAGTAATAACGACAATGTACTTAGCCCGTGCAGGTGAGTTTACTGATTTATGAACTTGTTAGAATCGTTTTTAAAGTGTTTATCTTCTAAACAGAGATAGGTAGTGTTAAGTTGGAATTTTAATTGAAATGTTTACGTTATACCTGTTTTATAGTCATATAGTTAACAAGTGTTATGGAAGCCAGCAGTGTTACTATGCTACCATTTTTATAGACACATTGAGATTCCGAAGCCACTGTTTAGACACCTCTAGCTCAACTACAAAACTAATAAAGTGAAAATGGAATTGATGGCTACAGTGTTCGACAGTATTCCTGGGTGTGTTATGTTTTCCCTCCTCTCCCTATGAGGGTGCGTCCAGCGTTGCCGAACATTATTGTTTTCGTCGTCCACGTGCTACGGTATGGGGAGGCATTTTGTTGCATGAGCGCATCGATCTCGAAATCTTTTAACACGGTATAGTCAGCCGTCAACGTTATTGTGACACTGTCGTCCTTCCCAAGTGCGTGTTTTCATGGGTGTATTGAGGCCTGACTTCAGTTTTATGGATGACAACCCACGAATGCATTCCCACAGAGCAAATGGGAGCCTCTTACAACGAGAGGCTATTCGTCGATACGACTGACCTGCCCTTCCCCCGACTTGTCTTATCGAGCACGTGTGGATGCGTTGGGGTGACGTATTGCAGCAGAATCACGTACATCAACGACCATGCGCCAGTTTGCCAACCGACTTGGTGAATGGAACGTCCTACCACATGAACTCTTTACCAATCATGTGACTAGCTAGAGAGCAAGTGGCAGCAAACGCACTTCCGTCCGCGGTGGTCACACACCTTATTAAGGACCATTTAGCGCTATTTGTTATGTCCAGGATACAATCATGGATCTTGCTGATTTCAGTGCGATCATTGTCTTCAAAAGAAGTGTCATTTCTGTTCGCCTCATTTCGTATTCCCTTCAGTTTCCTTGTAGACAGCACTGTAGCAGTTTTCACTATGTGTGGTCCAGCTTTCGTCGAGTTACTTTCCTTGGCAGCGACACATCATAAAAAGGCTGCTATCGTCCTTAAGTTTTGCAGACAAGTGTATTAAAGAAATAAAGTCTGGAAATATGTACGTAACTCACTTGGTGTCAATGAAATAGTTGTGTATTTTGTCTTATAGCCTACATTTAGAAAGAAAGCGTTCCAAAACATGTTTCATTAACTTCAGATAAGTTTTTATTTTTAAGATACCGTTTTTATTTTTTGGAAGTGTCAGTTGAAATAGGGAGATCAATTATTAGAGACTCTCCGCCCTCGGCCTATTCTATTGAAAAGATCTAAATCGGGAATCTCTTTTCCGCGTTCCATTACTGCAACTAAATGTGATAAGCTGTAAGTTGTCCCTTACGCTAATCAGCTCGTCAACGGCTGTCAGTACATCAATGTTATAAAGTTATGGAAACGGGTGCAGGATTATTTATTTGTCCAATTGAAATGAAGAAACGTCGGTATCGGGCGATGCTAGACAACCAGTCTTACGTGGGAGCCAGTCGTCATTCCTACACTGGTTGAGTCAAAAAGTGAAGTACCCAGAAGGGAAAGAGAAACGAAATAAAATTTAACAGGTTTGATGGCTATTGGATGTTATTTCAATGATAACACAGTTAATTTCACAAAGAACATGGCACTATTAGACTACTTATCAGCGTGACGTTGCATCCCCTATGGCCTGAATCCGCGCAATAATGTGGTTGTGAAGGATATCATAAGGCCGTTATCGGCTCTCGTGACGCACACTGCCCCAGAACCTGCCTCAACTGTTGGTTTACACCTTGGATGATCCCACTGGGTCGTTGTTATTGACGGAACTGGTCCCATCCATGAAAGTTCCTGGCAGGTTAAAACTATGTGCCGTGCCGAGACTCGAAATCGGGACTGTTGCTAATCCATGTGTCCGCAATATCCTTTCTTCCAGGAGTGCTAGTTCTGCTAGGATCCCAGAAGAGCTTCTGTGCAATTTGGAAGGTAGGAGGCGAGGTACTCGCAGAATTTAACTTATGAGGACGGGTCATAAGTCGTGCTTTGGTAGCTCAGAAGGCAGCAGCACGGCAGAAGACAATGGTATCGAGTTCGAGTCTCGGTCCGGCACACAGTTTTAATCTTCCAGGAAGTTTTATATCAGCGCACACTCCGCTGCAGAGTGAAAATCTCATTCTGGTCCCATCCATGTCCTAAAGTTGACAAAAAATGGCTCTGAGCACTATGAGACTTAACATCTGAGGTCATCAGTCCCCGAGAACTTAGAACTACTTAAACCTAACTAACCTAAGGACATCACACACATCAATGACCGAAGCGGGATTCGAACCTGCGACCGAAGCAGTCACGTGGTTGCGGACTGAAGCGCCTAGAACCGCTCGACCACACCGGCCGGCCTAAAGAGGACAGATCTGGGGTCTTGCTTGTCATGCAAGTACCTCAGAATCACACAGACATTCCATGGAACCATGTGCCGTCTGTCGACAAGCATTGTCCTCATGAAAAATTGCACCACGATACTGTCCCAGCAGATTTATCGTGAAAGGACGCAGCAAGGCCGTGACTACCAGCCATGACCTGAAGTCATACCCTATGGCTTCCCACACTCTGATGCCGGGAGTAACACAACTGGCAAGAAAGTGACGTCTCAGTTCCGCCGACGTTGGTAATCAAGGATAGTACAGAACCGTGATTTATCGCTGAACACATTGAAACGCTATTCATCAGCTGCCCACACTTCTCCGTCAAGGCGTCACTTTAAAAGATAGAGTTTTCATTGTGGTGTTAAGGCAGTAATTAGTTACCCTAGCTTCTGTTTGTCTTCGACCCATGTTCGAGATCATATAAGATGTTATCGGATGGGCTGGATGTGAAGCGTTTACAGTGTTGTTGGTGCCACATCAGATCGACCGGTACCTTGACGACGAGTATTCTTGCTCTCACGTTCAGAAGTACGATTCCACCAACCAAGTAAATGTAGACCCACAAGTGGTCCATTCCAAGCTTTGTCAGATTCTGACAACGCTGTATCGAGTCAGTACGCGGCACCTCCGTACTCTCAGAATAGTCAAGGGTCTGAAGCTGTTCACACCCCTTATATACCATACCATGGCTGGTAATAACATTACAGACACAAACAAAAATAATGCACTCTGGAGACCTTTCTTCCACTCAAAGAGAATTGCAAGTCCTATCATTTACGTGTCCACCGATGATGTATACGTGCACGAAGCTACACGACTTCTGACCATTTACTCTGGACGCTTACTTGTTGTATTAGGCAGTGTAAATCAATGAAATGCTCATGAATAATGCGAGTTCACTTCACAGAAGCTGAGTTAGACGTTCACACCACGAAGGCTGCTTGATGGCTGACTTACAAATTCACATTACGGAGGCTGAGTTAAGACTGATACAAATACTTCCTCCACGCTGGTGCAGTGTGCAGGTTCGTGACAGCCATGCTAATATTCGTCTTTCTTTCTTTCCGTATTTTGCTTGAGCCTTGTTCCCATAATAACGCAGGGTTGGCATGGTTAATCGGAATTAGCAAGGTTAATTTAAGGGGTGGCTCGATGCCCTTCCTGCATCCACCCTGTACAACCGGGAGGAAATTAGTGTACCTTAACTGTCTGTGGCTAGTGTAATCCATGGAATAGTGCGAATGTGTTCAGATGTCTGCGAGCCATGTAACTGAGGCGGAGCGTGGGGACCAGGACGGTATTCACCTATCAGGATGTGGAAAACCGCGTAAAACCCACATCCAGGCTGGCCGGCACACCGGCCTCTGTCGTTAAGCCGCTGGGCGGATTCGATCCAGTGCCGGCGCGCCTACCGAATCCAGGAAGCAACGCTTTAGCGCTCTCGTCTAACCTGGAGCTCCGCTAGTATTCGTATAGTGATTTAATTCATGTTTTATTTTTAGAAATTTCATATTTAAGTAAATTAAATTGCCATTATAAAATGTTAACGAGTGTTTTAGTAAGTGCGACCTTTTTGAGTTATCACTCTTCTGACTCGTTTGATGCGCTCCTCTTCGAGTTCCTCTCCTGTGCAAATCATTTTATCTCATAGTAGCACTTGCATCTACGTCCTAAGTTTTGTTGTAGAATGTATTCCAATCTCTGTCTTCCTCTACAGCTTTTACCCTTTAGTACTACTGAACATTATGTGTCGTGGCGCCAACACTGATGCGGGAGTTTCCCCGACATGATATCACTATTAGTACTGTCAGCCAAATTACTAATTTACGAGCGGCGTTCAGCAACTAATGGAAGACATTTTTTAATTCTGAAAGCAGGTTGGTTTTAATCAGGACTACAATTCACCTTATTATTCCCCACTCTTTTGCCACACAAAACACTACCTTTAAACATAATTTCCGCTCATTGCGACGGCCTTAGCCGGCTGGTGTGGCCGAGCGGTTCTAGGCGCTTCAGTCTAGAACCACGAGACCGATACCGTCGCAGTTTCGAATCCTGTCTCAGGCATGGATGTGTGTGATATCCTTAGATTAGTTAGGTTTAAGTAGTTCTAAGTGCTAGGTGACTGACGAGCTCAGCAGTTAAGTCCCTTTGTGCTCAGAGCCATTTGAACCATTTGAACGACGGCCTTACACCACCTTACTGAAAGCACATGCATGTCTCTACGGTACCGCTCTACTGGTAGACGTCAGAGCCACCATCTTACTTCATCAATAACCTCCCCGTCATCCATGAACTGGTTCCTGCTTTGGGATAAACGGAAGACAGAATGGCGAGATTCGGGTTGTAGGGTGGATGAGTCCAATGGAATTGGGAGCTTGGATCGCACTACCAACAGAGATATCCAGTTCAGCAGCGGGATGTTGTCAACACGACGATCACCTCCAGTGAGAGTGTGCGCACGTTCCAACACTGCAGGAGAAAGAGCTTTGTGTGGCCGGCCGGCACGGGGGGAATGGACAGGTTTGCGCGATCTGGTTGGGATAATGGCAGGCCCCTCGCCCAACAACTCACCGTGCTTTTGTTCGCTGCCAGATCTTCGTAGACATTCTGCAAGCACCTGTGAATATCTGCGATGCCCTTACTTCCCGCAAAATTAAACCCAATGACAGCTCTCTGTTTGGAACTCTCCTCTCTTTGTACAGACGTGGCTTTGAATGCCAGGTAAAGCTTCTCCAGCTATCGGAAATTCATGAAACTCTAGGGACTGAAAATATTTCACGATATCCCGCACCCAATTCTGCCCTTTTTCAACCGACGTCGGCCGAGAAAAGTAAAGTGTTGCCTTATTTATTGAAAGTGCTTCTTGAAACATGAACAGCTGTGGCCAGACACACTTCTCGTTGACTCGACTGACGTCGCTTCTACATTTACACTGGTATTCTCGTAATTACCACTCTTCTTCACGCTGGTTTTCCCTCGATATGGAGTTCTTCGCGTGGTTGGACGCCGCATTTTTGACGGTCCTTGGAAGGGAACTGAGTGATTTCCAATCAGAAACTCAGCACCGGCTGGAAGCGCAGATGGCAGCGCTGGTGCCAGCCCGCCCGCCTTTGACGCGCGCCGCGGCGAGATTGCCGGCAGACTTCGTTTGGCGAGCGGCGCAGCCCTGCACAGCACAGCACTCTCTGTGCTCCGCCGGCGATCTTTAAGTCTCCAGTTGCCTGGTGCCTTGAGTGGCGCAGGCGCTCGCCTTATTGGTTCTCTGTAGTCACCAGGCGCAACGAGGCCACACCGGCGGGCCAACAAGCAAGGTCTGACGTGTGTCACCCACGTCAACTTTGGCAGCTCCAATCTCCTGCCGAGTACCTCTCTTCAAAACTCATATCATATATATCAACTTCGATCTAAGGTGTGTAATTTATAGGATGATGGCAAAAATATGGCAATATAGAAAACACGAGGGTCGTTCGTTATTAATCCAACATATTTTTATCACCCACATACTGCTTAAGAAATGAGGAATTTCTTGTGGGACATCGTGGAGTAATCCCGCTTCAGTCCCTACAGTTTTATGAAGTTCCTGCAGCTGACGTAGCCTTCAAATTGGTTTTTGTAAAGTAGTTGAAATCCAAGCAGATACCTGTTGTTCAGATTCTTCTGGTGGAAAACCAGAGTATCGCACGTATTGATAGTAACTTGCAAAATTTCTACGGCGACATGGCAGTGGACAAAAGCACGGTAAGATGTTGGGCGGGGCATGTGTCATCATCGCGGCAAGAACACGCAAGCCTGCCCGATGTCCCCAATGACGTTGCAATATCTCTTTATATTCGATGAATTATTCTGATACAGTTCTACCCTTGAATGACATTTACTAATTTTCTATCTTCATACTCGCAGAATCCATGCGCAAAGTAGTTTCATACAATAGCTATGCCATGAGCACGTAATTATTCTTTGTATTACTCTCTCTGGAGGTTGTTAGAAAAAACCTTCCGAAAATGTCTTCGTGCCGATTAGCCTTAGCATTGTTTGAAGAATTGTAATCTGAATGTTGAGATTTATGGCAGAAGATAACTGATACGAAATTGTAAGATTAAAAGGGAAGTATTTATATTGCTCCTTCATACAACAGGTGTGTATTTGACATTTGATAGTTAATGATATTCATCGATATATTGCGTAGTTGTTAATCAGAAGGGAACTTCCGAAAGACTGGATACGAACCTGCATTTAATAATCCAAGAGCTTCATTGCTTCTTCATCAAAGCCAAATATCCGCTTGATCTGAGGTTTCCCGACTGACTTTACAACGCTCTCAAAATTCGAGGCATTTTATTTGTAGAGATTAGCAGACTGCCGCAAAGCACGAGCCTGCAGAGAAGAAGAATCATCGCCTGATTTCATTCTAAGAAGTAAAATTTCTTAATCATTTTTAGTGACTGAGTTATGACTGTGTTTCCTATTATGAATGATTGATTGCTCGAACGAATTGAGAAATATAACTACATAATTACATAGATCGGAGGAAATATTACAACGCAGACAACTGTGTCTTGTGAAATATACAGTTTTACAATTTTTAAATACCAAACCGCTATTTGACTGTATTGTCCTTTATTTAATTACGACCTATGTTTTAGCCTTTTATGCCATTTTCAAGTTATTAAGCTTGTATCATTAACATATATTGCAGAACATTAGGCTCAGATATAAAGACGGTGATTTTAGATCTAGCATTTCGTGGGGAGCGAATATTTAACATAATTTATGGCCGCGCGGGATTAGCCGAGCGGTCCAAGGCGTTGCAGTCGTGGACTGTGCGGCTGGTCCCGGCAGAGGTTCGAGTCCTCCCTCGGGCATGGGTGTGTGTGTTTGTCCTTATGATAATTTTGGTTATGTAGTATGTAAGCTTAGGGACTGATGACCTTATCAGTGAAGTCCCGTAAGATATCATACACATTTGAACGTAATTTTATGGCCTATCTTGTGCAATGTTGGAACATTCGGACACTATCACTCCTGGTGATTGACGAATCACAGTCATACTCTTCGATGCTCAACTGGACATCTCCTTGGTAGGGCTGACACAGTCGTACACCATCTGCAGTACTAAGAGAAGTATATCCGGTAGGTTATTCGCCGCCTAACGGAAGCAACGAAGGGCCATATGTGGGGAATTGTTTGCGCGTTACGAAGCTGATCGTGTTAAATTTTTTTTCGAACATCGTCACAGCCGATGAAAGTTTGACTCATCACTTTCAATCGGAAAAAGGGCGTCAACCAATGGTGTGGTGCCACACCCCCTCTCCCTCCAAGACAAGGTTCAAAACAGCGCCCTCTGCCTGGGAAACTCATGTATACGGTCTTACGGAGTTCTAAAGGTGTTACTCTGCTTGTACTCCCTCATGATGCACCGATCAACTCTGAAGTGTGTTGCCCTATCCTCAAGAAACTGAAGAAACTACTTGAGAACTGTGGCACAAAATGTTTGAACAGTTCGACTCGTGTTCAAATAAAGCCCTAGACATAGCTGGTTTTAGTAAATAGCTACACTACAGAAAAAAATAATGTTATACTTAAAAAATTGTCTCATTGCCGGTAATTCTCAGGAAAATAAACTAATAAACTATGTTCGTAAGTGTAATGTTCCTGATGTGGATATATCTCAATAAATATTCCTGTCATATATTATTTAGTAAGTAACAGAGGCATATACGGGACAGAAATACCCTGTACAAATACAAGTGTGAAATGGAGAAATGGGGCACATAACGTGAACTACCGTTTCAGCAAATGATCTTTTGGCAGTGCTGAAACAATCCAGTACTCCACCGGATCCAAGAAACGCCCTTTCCGGAATTTTTCTAGTGAATTACCTACTCTTGCATTAGACGTCATGTATTACACCTTCTTACACTTTGGCCATACCCATGCTATCTGAGGCTTAAGCCTCGTGATTTGATGAGGTGGCCATCAGACGTCATGTACGGACATACAACATAGTTTGAACGTTGTTCAGTTAAACATAGTTATTCGCGCTTCATTAACCCTGTCCTCAGTGTGGATATGGTCAGTCTCTCTACTACCTCAGATTGTAACCACAAAACAGCAAGTGAAATCTCACTCTCCGTGACGACGTGAAACGTCACAGAAGTGAACCTACCTTAGGGAAACTCATCAAACTTTAATGGTGTAAGAACGTGGAGCACCTACATATGTCCTTATTTGGCGATTTATTGTATGGCTATCAATTTTCAATGCATAGTCTTCAGGCCTTAGCTGATGCTGAGAGGATTAACACCAACCGTGTACACGATGTAACAGTGGCCAACATCATAACTGGTTTCTGCAGACTGTAACAACGATGTTGTCTCTATCACCCTTAACTATCAACACAGTCAACGGCTGGACTCTCCTAGACATATATTGGACATACAAAAACTTCATAAGAGTTCTTCCTCCTCATCCATCCTAACCCGACATCGCACGTTTCGACTTCGATCTGTTTGGCTCAATGAAGGATGCACTCCGCGGGAAACAGTATGAGGATAGTTCGAATATTATTGATGTAGCAAAACGTTGGCTTTGACGTCGGTCAGTAGAGTGCCACAATGCGTGCATATAGATCCTGCCAGTAAGATGGCGTAAGGCCGTCGCATTGAAGGGAGATTATGCTGAAAAACTGGGTTTCGTGGCTAAAAGTGTAGATAATTATATTGTGGCTACGAATACTGAATAAAATCAAGCCGCTTAAAGAAAATAAAAATGTTGCGTTATTCATTGAACACCATTCGTACAACACATTATCTCGCCAAATATGGTTCGGGAAAATCGCTGGCAATAAAAACAGCTTCCAATCGTCTCGGAACCCATAAATACAGGTCCTGTATGGTTTTCAAGTGGAGTTTAGACCATTTTTTTTGGACGCTTGTGGCAAACCCAGTTAACGATAAAGGAGATGGACAGAGATCGCTCTTCTCTCCGAAGCAGCCTCCAAAGGCTCATTAATATTAAGATATGTCGATTTTGATGTCCCGGGGAGATGCTCACAAAACCAGGTCTGCACCATGAGAGGTGTGTGGATAGGGGCCCTGTCGACTTGCAAGGCGACATAACCATTCGGGACCAAATATTGTGACTTGGGATGGACCTGGTCAGCCAAAATTGTCACGCAATTCTTGGCTGCAACGCCACCTTGCGGAGTACCCATGAGTTCCATGAAACAGCACGATAAGTTTGCCCCTATCATCAACGAACCCTCACCACAAATCACTCTTGGCACGTAAACTCAGCCAGAGGTTGTAAACTGTGTGTCACAAGAGTCATCTGGCCAAATGTATTACTTCCAATGTTCCATTGTCCAGGATTTACGGCGTCAGGACATTTTTCTGTTATGGCCATTTACACCACTGACGCATTTCCGTGTTGTTTTTGGTGGTGACTGGCCTCGGGACAACATTTTTCTGTTGTGGACATTTACACCACTGATGCATTTCCGTGTTGGTTTTGGTGGTGACTTGGTTCTCTAATACCACATTCAGTTTTGCAGTGAATTGTGCTGCTGTCGTCCCATTTTTCCTCTTCACAGCCGTCTTCAATGACCGTCCATCACGATTACTCAACACGCACTTTCGTCTTAGGTGAGAGGTAACAGTTGTTGTTTTTCCACTTTCCCTGTATACGGTATGCATCTTCGATACGGTGCCTCTTTACACACCAAAATCTTCTTTGGTAATCTATCGCAGGAAATGGGACAGCAGCCGGACTTAAAGTTTCTGAACAATGAAAATTGAAACAAACAGCTATGTTGTAGTTCAAACGTCTTTATTTTAAAAAAATGCTACGAGTTTCGATGCGAAACAGCGTCATCTTCTGGTCCCAAGCGTATTCAGCCATCAACGTACGAACCGCAATGACAAAGACCAAGGAAGTCTTCAAATGGAAAATGTAGAACTTACTAAACACATGACGTCACCAGGACAACCAACACAAGGTCGAGGTCAGCACGGTCAAAATCAACTGGATTCCGTAAATTCCAAACAATTCCGCCAATGGACAGTCTGCGCTCGAAGCTCATACACGAAGTCCAATGAATCTAGTGGTATATTAATCTATAGGACAAGTATATCTTGTTGTACACAGCGTGAAAGCTTTACTCACATAAAACATATGGGAACTGTTGCTGGTAGCAAAATTTAACGTCATTTTTCGAAAAGGTCAAGCAGAAATGAGTTAAATAATGGTCAATATGCGCAGTGTCTGATCTGAATGTGACAAGTTATTCCTCTTCCTTTTACTGGTGTTAAAGGACTGGTTGTTTCCTTTAATAAAGTCCTTCACGAGGAATGAATTTGCTTGCAAACTAAGTAATGGTATACAGGGAGGTCCACTGATCGTGACCGGGCGAAATATCTCACGAAATAAGCATCAAACGAAAAAACTACAAAGAACGAAACTTGTCTAGCTTGAAGGGGGAAACCAGATGGCACTATGGCTGGCATGCTATATGGCGCTGCCATAGGTCAAACGGATATCAACTGCGTTTTTTTAAAAATAGGAACCCCCATTTTTATTACATATTCGTGTTGTACGTAAGGAAATATGGATGTTTTAGTTGGACCACTTTTTTTCGCTTTGTGATAGATGGTGCTGTAATAGTCACAAACATATGGCACACAATTTTAGACGGAAAGTTTGTAACCGGTAGGTTTTTTAAATTAAAATACAGAAAATAAGTACGTTTGAACATTTGATTTGGTAGTTCCAATGTGATACATGTACCTTTGTGAACTTCTCTTTCTTGATAACGCATACTGTTACAGCATGATTACCTGTACATACCACATTAATGCAATACATGCTAAAAATGATGTCCGTCAACCTCAATGCATTTGGTAATATGTGTAACGACATTTCTCTCAACAGCGAGCAGTTCGCCTTGCGTAATGTTCGCATATGCAATGACAATGCGCTGACGCATGTTGTCAGGCGTTGTCGGTAGGTCATGATAGTAAATATCCTTCAACTTTCCCCACAGAAAGAAATCCGGGGACGTCATCAGATTCGGTGAACGTGGGGGCCATGGTATGGTGCTTCGACGACCAATCCACCTGTCATGAAATATGCTACTCAGTACTTCAACCACACGCGAGCTATGTGGCGGACATCCATCATGTTGGAAGTACATAGCCGTTCTGTCATGCAGTGAAACATCTTGTAGTAACGTCGGTAGAAAATTACGTAGGAAATCAGCATACATTGCTCCCTTTAGATTGCCATCGATAAAACGGGGGCTAATTGTCCTTCCTCTCATATTACCGCACCATACATTAACCCGCCAAGGTCGCTAATGTTCCACTTGTCGCAGCAATTGTGGATTTTCCGTTGCCCAATTGTGCATATTATGCCGGTTTGCAATACCGCTGTTGGTGAATAACGCTTCGTCGCTAAACAGAACGCGCGCAAAAAATCTGTCATCCTCCCGTAATTTCTCTTGTGACCAGTGGCAGAACTGTACACCACGTTCAATGTCGTCGTCGTGCAATTCCTGCTGCATAGAAATAGGGTACTGGTGCAATCGATGTTGATGTAGCATTCTCAACACCGACGTTTTTGAGGTTCCCGATTCTCGCGCAATTTGCCTGCTAGTGATGTGCGGATTTGCCACGACCGCAGCTAAAACACCTACCTGGGCATCATCATTTGTTGCAGGTCGTGGTTGACGTTTCACGTGTGGCTGAACGCTTTCTGTTTCCTTAAATAACGTAACTATACGGCGTATGGTCCGGACAATTGAATGATGTCGTCCAAGATACCGAGCAGCATACACAGCACACGCCCATTGGACATTTTGATCACAATAGCCATACATCAACACGAAATCGACCTTTTCCGCAATTGGTAAACAGTCGATTTTAACACGATTAATGTATCACGAAGCAAACACCGTCCGCACTGGCGGAATGTTACTTGATACCACGTACTTAAACGTTTGTGGCTAGTACAGCACCATCTATCACAAAGCGAAAAATGTGGTCCGTCTTACGCATTCATATTTCTTTACGTACTACACGAATATGTAATAAAAATGTGGGTTCCTATTTAAAAACACGCATTTGATATCCGTTTGACCTATGGCAGCGCCATCTAGCGGGCCAATAATAGCTCCATTTGGTTTCCCTCTTCAAGCTAGACGAGTTTCATTCTTTGTAGTTTTTTTCGTTTGATGCTTCTTTCGTGAGATTTTTGGCCCGGTCGCTATCAATGAACCACCCTGAACATATACATGTTTACAGAGCAGTAAGGTAATGGGCAGAGATTTTGGGTGGGGAGGGGGAGGTATCGCTTCACACTAATTCGTATAGCAGTATCTGTATAGCAGTAACTATGTGGGCAACGGGTTTTTAATTTAAGCAAGGTAACAGCTTCCCATGCCGGAGTAGATGTTAAACAGTTGCCAATTTATATAATCCTGGAGCGTCGACTTACGTTATTATTACATGTATATTCCTAAATGTCTTGTGCCCGACAACTTCTTCTCTAACAAAGACTTCAAAATTAAGTAGTAACTATCTAACTTAGCCAATACCGCTTCTGAATAGAGGTATAACCCCTCATACGAATGAATCCCTCTCTCTTTCTCCTTTCGTCTTCTGTTGGCGTTAATAAGCTTAATTACTCTCTCCAGGTAATAGCTATTCCGAGCATGTCATTGTTTCACCACAGTCTTGGCGTTCGCTCTCCCTGCAGGAGCAATCCCGAAAATATGTTGATCACATATATATCCTTCTCTGTTTTCTATGTGTTCGCTAGTCTATTCGTCTTCACTTACTGTCATTACAGAGCAAATGTTTTGTGTATCCAACTGTTCCCGTGGGACGGAAATGACAAAGGGTTGTGTCAGCCATAGATTCTCTCCAGGTAATGGAAGTATCAAAGAACGCGTGACGTGATCCTTCGAATCAGTCAGTCAGTTGTATAGTGTGACAAGTAGCGCGTTTCGAGAGATGATTAATCTCCTTTTATTAAAAAAAGAAACAGAGATGTAGACGAACTTTTGCTATTTAATGCGTACTAGGCTTTTGAACGCAACTAACCGCAATGTTGATAAACCTCTATCTTTTGCTTGTGATGGTCTTCCTAGATGATGGTAAATGCATAATCCTAGAACACAATGCGATTGTTTCTCAGCATTTGGTAAGGACTGCGACCAAGCATTGCTAAGGTTATCAAAGGTGGTCCCAATAGGCTGCACCCAACATCTTTATTGTTTATATATCAAGATTGCCTTTTCGACATTTTGTCATCTTCAGGTGATGTAGAAGCAACGAGTCCTAAAAATAATTACATACAGATTACAGTTCAACCAAAGACAAGAATAAGAATGTGTAATTACTTCCGTAGCGGCAATGGTACTGACTTAACAACGTCCAGTTGTCATGTATGTTTCTGAACAAGTACACAGAAAGGAACAAAAACGACGAGAAAGTATATTAAATGAAATGGACTTGGTAAATTACACCGACATGTGAATAAAAGTAAGTAAAACTTAAACACATATATACATCTCCCATGACTGTGATGACAAATAGTAAAATTAAAGTTGTAAGCTAGCCAATATCAGCGATATTCTGAAATAAATGAACAATAGTCAGATAGCTTAGGCGTGAAAATAAAAGTATTTACAGTACGCACGTATGAAACATACTGTCACCCTCAAAACACAACGCCAAATATGAACATTTTCGTTGAAAGAGAGCAATGTCAATTTCTATAACTACAAACAATCTGATATCAGCGGATGAGCCATAATATATAAACATTAAGGTAACTACTAATCACAACAAAATGGCATCAGTAAACACAAGTATAAACAAAGGAAAAACTCGGAAAAAATAAACAAAGGAGTGACCATACAAATATAAAGGCACAATTTAACAAACTAAAATGTAAAGACACACATGTATAGCACAAACATAAAATACCCTAGAAAGAACACAACACTGGTTAGAAATAAGTGTAGCATGCTCAGGGATACATGCCAAAATCGACTCAGCTACAGCACACATATCAAAGACTAATCATAAGATGTCACTCAAGGAATTGAAATGTTTCATACTTTTGAGGCCACTCATTTGAAATGTATTCCGGCTTGCCTCTAAGCGCCCTATGAATATCAGTCCGTTCTACTTATTTCACGTTGCGAACATAGGTCTTATAATTATGTCGAGTATTTGTTACTTTTTAATTTGTGGTAATATGTTCTCGCGTTGTGTTCGAAAGAATGGACCGATTTATACCACCATATGTTGTTGATTTTATAATGTTTTATGGTGCCGTCTATGACAACTACATGTTAAGTGAGTTCCATTGCCGCCCCCCCCCCCCCCCCTCTAAAGAAATTATATATTCTTATATTTATTTATGGCCGAATTTGCTTTTGAGGACTGATTACTTAGACCATCTGATGATGACAGAACACTGAACCTTGCAATCGTGTTAAGGAAACAATAATGAATTTGGGCACAGCCTAAGTGGAATGAAAATCTTTTGTATTTTTCAGCAGTTACAGGTGCAAGATAATTGAATTGCCCGGAATTGTAATCAAAGTATAGTGTTTCCGAGGAGTACTGTAAGTCCCCGGACTGCCCACTGTAAGCAAAACCTTATTTCACTTTTGAATAGTGAACAACTGCGCTAAAAAGTTATGTCATTTTTTGTAATAGAAATGCTGTTTGGTCACTGTAACTAGAAACGAGCAGCCTTTCTGAAACGTTGCACGTTTACAACTGATGGTAGAGGACATGTTGTGGCGTGCGCAAGTATTCAAATTGTGCTGCTGTTACCAAAAATTTCACTGTAGCATAGTGAGGACCCCCTGCAGAAACCGCACCGCTACAGCTCGTGTGCCGTCGCGACACCATTGAGGTAAATTTCACCCACAGTAAATATGGCCAGTAAATGTTGTAAGTATACTATAAACAACAGTGCGAGCTACTGAGAGGGCACAGAGACTTACCATATCCGCACTCAGCACAGGGATAATGAAGCGCGAGAAACTATGTTCAGCTATACGACATTAAAACTACGTTGTATGTCTGTACGTGACGCCTGATGGCCACCTCATTAAAACACGAGACCTAAGCCTCAGACAGCATGGTTATGGCCTAAGTGTAACACGGTGTAATACTCGTATATGACCTCTAATGCAAGAGTACGTAATTCACTCGACTCATTCCGGACGGGGAGAGTCTTGGATCCGGTGGGTGTTCTGACTGTTTCAGAACTGACAAAAGGTTGTTTGCTGAAAGGGTAGTTCACGATATGTGACCCATTTCTCCATTTCACACTTGTATTTGTACAGGGTATTTCAGTACCGTATATGCCTCTGTTAGTTACAAAATAATAGATGACAGGAATATTTATTGAGATATATCCACATCAGAAACATTACACTTACGAACATAGTTTATTAGTTTAATTTCCTGAGAGTTACAGGAATGAGACAAAATTTTTTAAGTTGAACATTATTTTTTTCCTGTCATGTACCTATTTACTAAAACCAGCTATGTATAGGGCTTTATTTGAACACGTGTCGAACTGTTCGAACATTTTACGCCACAGTTCGGGAAATCTCGAGTTCTGTTCGATCTTTTGATCGGCCTGCCATCTAGTGACACTTGCTGGCACTACCTCGACAACTTGTGCTAGTCTTTTTGATGTACTGTTGATTTTAATAATAAAAATAATGTGGAACACGGTCTGAAATATCTTCTAGAGTACGGGACATGCGTAACAAAGGCAGCTAGTAAATAAATAAAAGATCGCAATCATCATTCTGTCTAGTTCTCAAGTTTCAGTTCGTCCCTCGCTCTAATGAAGTCTCATGGTACTATCAGCAAGATCGGTCACGCCGCTGTAATTCATTCTCGTGATAAGAATTCGTCACTTTATTGCATTCTATTCCGTTTGTTCGTCGTTTAATTCTTAATTACATGCTTGATTGTTTTCTGAACGTTGCCGTTTCAAACTCATTAGAATCTGTTAATCATTTTGTCTGGTACTCTACTGCGTGAATAGAAGTCGAATCGCTTGTTTGCAACAGACTTCGGATGTCATTACTGTTTGCCATAAACATAAAATGTTATACTGGGTCCAGTCAAATATTACTTTATGGAGGACAACCTATTCACCTTTGTCTGTTACCTAACTTAAAATGATCATAAATGTTTATATATCCATACTTCTCGGAACTATATGAGAAGTCATTGTAAATTTATTCAAACACAATAGGGGTTTGCTGCAGTTGTAGGACTTAACGCTATTTCCTCCTGTGTGGCATGAATCTGTTAAATTTTAAGCATAGCCGTAGCTATTGTTGTGGCCTGTGTCTTGCACTCGCGCCATGTAGGTCAGAATGTGATTATTCGAAGTAACTCGATAGTGTACGCTACAGCGTACCGGGAAAACTCGAACCCATACGAAGACGAATATCATTTTCCCAGCCTCAGCTGTATACTGCAACGAATCTTGCTCCGTCTGCAGCCATCAGCAGCCATAATGGTGATGATCAGCCTGAAAATGGTCTAAGGCAGTGTTTTTCAAACATTTTCAATACACGACCCCTTTCCAAGTGAAAATATTCTGGCGACCAACAAAACCATAATAAAAGTGTGTCAGCGATTTCAAAGACGACGTAAGTAATTTTCTTTCTATTGATACTATACTGATGGAGAAATCAAGTGCAATGTGGAAAGAGGATGCAATGCTCTGCGGGCAGAGATGGAATTATATTCTTTGGCGCGGTAGAGGTGTGGGTGCTGAGAGGGGATCAGTGGGGACATAGCAGCGCGCTTCCGGTCAATACAATCAGTTGTGCTAGTACGCCAGCAGTACGGACGTGATTTTTGTTTTCGCGCTTCACTCTGAGCGAGCATAAAATGGACAAGTTTCTTAATAGATCTATATATCCCTCCACGTTCGGTACAAGTGGCAGTGGCGGAAACGAATCAAAACCGAAAAGAATAGACTTTATGACGACAGTTATCTGAAGTATGGTTTTACTGACATTACAATAAACCTCAATGTGTAATTTGCTGCGGAACACTGTCACGTGACAGTATGCAACAATCAAAGCTTCTCTGTCACCTCTCAGCTAAACATTCCAAGGAAGCTGACAAGCCGTTGGATTTCTTCGAAAGGAAACTGAAAACACTTAATCAGCAGCAAAGTACTATGATTCCGGTAATAAAATACTAATGTTATTTGTTTATTTAAAATAGTACTAGTGTTTCTGATTTTTTATTCGTTTTTCTGATTTAACAATAGTTTTTCTGATTTTAGGTATAGAGTGTCAGTGAGAAAGGGGTACTGGCTGGCTACCGATTCGCATTCTGAGTCGTTGAAGCAGGGAGGCCGCATACAGGTGCAGAGAATTTTATTTTGCCACCAGCCCTGGATTTATTTGAAATTATGTTAGGTAAGCAAGAGGCAAACAAGCTAAAAAGCATACTACCTTCTGATAACACCGCTGAACGCAGAATAAACCATAAGGCCGGTGACATTCGGGAACAGTTAGGCGACATATTAAAGAAGTGCCCACATTTTGCGTTGCATTTTGATGAATCTACTGACGGTTCACATTGTGCTCAATTTATAGTATTTGTGAACTTTGAAGCAGACGAAAGTATCATGGAAGACATTTAATTTTACAAAGCACTCCCTGCGAACACTACTGGCCAGTGTTTTGTGACATGTTTTTAGAAAGCACTCGCAACTACGAGACTTATGGGACAAAATGTATCGCCATTGGTAGTGATGGTGCTAAAGCTATGACTGGAAGTAAAAGTGGACTCGTCACGAAATTGAAATCAATAATGCCAAAGTTTTCATGGAGACACTGCTTTCCTCATGGACAAGCCCTGGCAGCCACGATTTTAACTTCTGACTTAAATGATGTGCTTGAAGATGTGATCAAAGTTGTAAACTCTACTGAAGCTAAAGCGTTGCAAAATTGACTAGTTAGGATCGTTATGAAGACATGATTTCACTCCATCAAAATCTCCTTTATCACACAGTGGACAGGTGGCTTTCCAAAGGTAAGGTATTGACACGAGATCTGGAACTAAAAGGTGAGCTGTTAATGTTCTCACAAGTTTCAAAATTTAGATATACAAACTAATTTTGTGACCATGTTTGGGTATTAAAATTAGAATTTGTGAGGGATCTTTTTAACGACATAAATATTTTAAACCAGAATCTCCAAGGGAAAGAACGAAACATTATAACAACCAAGGATAAAATCAAAGCATTCCTCGCAAAACTTAGTTTGTGGTCAACATTTTTACAAAAGATGATGTTTGGGTCTTCCCTTGTATTCAGACGATTCTCGAAGAAATTGCAATGGACCAGTCGGTGGTACTACGTTCTCAAATTCCTTGCATGGTACAGAGCATGCATAATTTGGAAGAGAAACTGTTAAGTTACTTTCCAGAGCTGAACTCTGACGCTGACAACGGTCATGGACGGTAATAAACCCTTTTTGGATATGTCAGTACACAGTTGTACTTACCTGAGCACGATGACGAAAGAAACACTTACAAATTTAGCAGCTCACGGAATGCTTAAAATAGATTTTAATTCGCAAAAGATTGACGCCCTCAAAATGAAGTGAAATAAAAGAATATACACAGCTGGCAAATCAAGCTTTGATATTATTAGTGCCTTTCACCACTTCCTACATTTGTGAATTAGCGTCCTCTTCAGTGTTGGACATAAAAATTAAGAAGAGACCTAGACTTCACCTAGAAAATGATTTGGTGTTTTGTGTCTCAAAACTAGAACCAGGATTTGACAAATTCTTAACAAATAAACAGGCACAGCTTTGTCATTGTAACTGTTGTACTTTTATTGTAGTCAAGGACCTATAACTCCTGCTTTCTTTCATGTGGCTAAGTGACATCCGTGGCAGATATCGCTAGTGTCGCCCTATGAATAAATACTGTTCAAAAGAATAAAATCTTAATAAGTGTCAAGTATGATTTTTAATAAATCAAATGGGAGACATTTGTCATCAGTCATCAAATCGCGGTTGTGCCAATAAAGCGCTGTGCATTTGTGTATAATAGCTGGATCGTGCCATGATTGTTTATTGCTTTACTCTTGACGGTATGGCTTATTCTCCACGCGAAAGAAATGACAATGAGATAATAGAAAACGAGCAGGCCGTTGTGACCGAGCGGTTCAAGGTGCTTCAGTCTGGAACCGCGCGACCACTACGATCGCAGGTTTGAATCCTGCCTCGAGCATGGATGTGTGTGACGTCTTTAGGTTAGTTAGGTTTAAGTACTTCTAAGTTCTAGGGGGACTGATAACGTCAAATGTTAAGTGCAATAGCGCTAAGAGCCATTTGAACAATAACAGAAAATGTAGAGGGACTGAGAGTGTAATGTTATACATCAGTGTAATTGTTATTGTCACTATTCTTACTATTATTATTATTATTATTATTATTATTATTACGACGAACAAAATGTATAAGACGCCCCAACAAAGACAACGCAGCCGACAATGCAGTATCAAGCTGTACTGTTAGCGACACTCCTCGAGTTGCAATTATTGTATCTGATACCTCCGCTCGGGTCTCCTCGACGATGTTGCCAAATTGTCTTTGACAGTGTTACTTCATGGCTTTGAAATACCTATATATGAATTTCATGTTAGATATGTCGTCGTTAACCAGCACGAATTCAATAAATCTGTGCATTAACCAATACATAGGCAGATGTTTTATTCAGTTTGCCGTCTTCTGTGTTTATGACTAATTTTAAAGACAAGATAGAAAGAAAAGTCTTTAGACGACTTCTTGTAAAGAGGTATGTACATTTTATAAACTGTTTTAGTATTTTGTCGGAATGGAATGCGGTATAATCTGTCTGCGTGAATTCCAACAGGAAAATATGTCTCACCTAACGAGTATTTCGTAATGCACGTAAGACTCAGAACTGAATTATCCTCGCCAAAAAGGATTCCACTCTATAGTCAATTTGTAAACAAGAAGATCATTCTTCGAATTTCTCACAGTTACTTATTGGATCTTCATTTACTTATCGATCGGTTCCTGGCAACAGTTTTACAGTTTTACGTTTATTTATAGTTAACAAGTTGTGTTTATTATAAAACAATCAGCATAATGCAAAATTGAGAGTTAATGTGGTACTAGGAATTACGTAATTTTAATAAAAAATTAACATACTCCATTGGCCTATGTTTTCGTTTTAGAGAACATGAAGCAGGACGGTTATTTCATTTACTTTTACTCAGTTTCAAAAAAAGTCAAAATTTCTTTTTATTAATTGCTAGAATATGTAGTATGATCGAGGATGGTTTGAAAAGTTCTTGGCACAGAATAGAAAAAAAGTATTTACATCACTGAAAAGTTTTAATTTTTTAATGTAGTCTCCTTGTAGGTTGATGCACTTGGTCCAGCGATGTTCCAATGCCTTGATCCTATCTCGAAAATGAGTTTCCTGAAGGTCTGCAAAATAGTTGTCGACTCCGTTTGAAGTGAATCTTCGTCCACGAAGAAAAATTTTCAGTCTTGCGAAGAGATGGAAGTTTGACGGAGTTATATCAGGTGAATAAGGTGGGTGTGGCAACAACTCATACCTTAGTTTGTTTAATTTTGCCATGGCCACGGCACATGTGTGTGGGAGCGCATTGTCTTGATGGAAGGTGACTTTCTTCCTAACTAAACCTGTCCTTTTTTCACGTACCTCTTGTTGCAATTTGTACAGGAGGTTAGCATAATATTCTCCAGTAATTGTTTGCCCAGGGGGAGATGATCTTCAAACAGAATCTGCTTCGCTTCTCAGTACACTGATTCCATGGCATTTCCCGCAAAAGGAGTTGTCTTTGCTCTCTTTGGTAGCAGAGAATCAGCATGTTTCCACTGCTTTGACTTTTGTTTTGTCTCTGGCGTATAGTAATGCACCTAAGTTTCATCTGTGGGCACAAACTGGTGCAAAAAATCTTGTTCATTTCTCATAAAACGGGCCAAACATTGTCCGATATGTCCATTCTCGTGAGTCTTTGATCCAGCGTCAAGAGATACGGCATCCATCTCATTTCTAATTCCGCAGTTAAAATGTGATATACCATTTCAGTTAACATCTCGCACGTGTGAGAAATCTCACGCATTTTCAATTGTCGATCCTCCGTGACCACTTTGCGCACTTTTGCAATGATTTCTGGCGTAGTGACACATCTTGGCCAACCATTGCCCGGATCATCATCTAAGTTCTCCCAACGAAATTTAAATTATATATGAAGATAGTAGCTGCTCTCGAAAGAGCAGATACCATTGATGACCGTGCAGATTCTCTATAATAAATGATAATTAATTGAAACCCTCGGCTGCCGGCAGATGTTCTTGATATACTTCGATCGGTACTGCTGAAAATATGTGGCCCGACCGGGACTCCAACCCGGGATCTCCTGCTTACATGGCAGACGCTCCATCCATCTGAGCCACCGAGGACACAGATGATTAGCGTGACTGTAGGAACTTATCACTTGCACGCTTCCCATGACACCCGCATTCCCAATTGTTCACACTCTACATCCGTAATGTACGTAATAAATATTTGCTCACCTACTCCTTCCTCGAGTACACTAAGGTGGCAAGAGTTCGGGCAACCTGTGCGCATTCGCACACACGAAGCTCAATGGCCGGGTTGCCTTTAACTATGTATGAAGACCATGCAGCTTCTGTAGAATAAATGATAATTAATTGAAACCCACATCTTTCCGGTCGGGGCAAACATTTTCAGCTGTCCCCATCGAGGTATATCAACAACACCTGTCGGCAGCTGAAGGTTTCAAATAATTATTAGAAATTTTAACTCATTTGTGCACTTGGCAACAGTTAAATATGAAGAAGCAGGGTCCCCCTGTATACTCTGAATATCGGCATGAATGTCCTTGGCTTTCGTATCTTTCTTTACCAAGTACTTAATCACTGCTCGAATCTCGATTCTTTCCATCTTCGCACATCACTACGCCGGAACAACAAAAGATCCACGTGATCGCCACACCTCTCTTCCAAGAGTACCGACGAGACACGCGTTTGCAGACTAGAGCCCAATGAATATTACGTGCATAACTCGTTGTCTTTACTCTCACCTTTCGTGGTAATTCCGAGAACATTCAAACCACCCTCGTATTTTTACAAATGGTGATACTAGTTTTTCGTCAGATATTTTTCAGCGCTTTTGTAAATCACTATCAAAAAAACAGTGATTCACTTCACGCCAATCTCCACAATTAATTACGCGAAAGGAATGAGATTTTTAAACGGGGACCAGCAACGACGATTTTGTGGGAAGCTACAGAACTAGGAAAAAACACTGCTGGAAATTGAAATAAGAACACCGTGAATTCATTGTCAGAGGAAGGGGAAACTTTATTGACACATTCCTGGGGTCAGATACCTCACATGATCACACTGACAGAACCACAGGCACATAGACACAGGCAACAGAGCATGCACAATGTCGCCACTAGTGCAATGTATATCCACCTTTCGCATCAATGCAGGCTGCTATTCTCCAATGGAGACGATCGTAGAGATGCTGGATGTAGTCCTGTGGAACTGCTTGCCATGCCATTTCCACCTGGCGCCTCAGTTGGACCAGCGTTCGTGCTGGACGTGCAGACCGCGTGAGACGACGCTTCATCCAGTCCCAAACATGCTCAATGGGGGACAGATCCGGAGATCTTGCTGGCCAGAGTAGTTGACTTACACCTTCTAGAGCACGTTGGGTGGCACGGGATACATGCGGACGTGCATTGTCTTGTTGGAATAGCAAGTTCCCTTGCCGGTCTAGGAATGGTAGAACGATGGGTTCGATGACGGTTTGGATGTACCGTGCACTATTCAGTGTCCCCTCGACGATCACCAGAGGTGTACGGCCAGTGTAGGAGATCGCTCCCCACACCATGATGCCGGGTGTTGGCCCTGTGTGCCTCGGTCGTATGCAGTGCTGATTGTGGCGCTCACCTGCACGGCGCCAAACACGCATGCGACCATCTTTGGCACCAAGGCAGAAGCGACTCTCATCGCTGAAGACGACACGTCTCCATTCGTCCCTCCATTCACGCCTGTCGCGACACCACTGGAGGCGGGCTGCACGGTGTTGGGGCGTGAGCGGAAGACGGCTTAACGGTGTGCGGGACCGTAGCCCAGCTTCATGGAGACGGTTGCGAATGGTCCTCGCCGATACCCCAGGAGCAACAGTGTCCCTAATTTGCTGGGAAGTGGCGGTGCGGTCCCCTACGGCACTGCGTAGAATCCTACGGTCTTGGCGTGCATCCGTGTGTCGCTGCGGTCCGGTCCCAGGTCGACGGGCACGTGTACCTTCCGCCGACCACTGGCGACAACATCGATGTACTGTGAAGACCTCACGCCCCACGTGTTGAGCAATTCGGCGGTACGTCCACCCGGCCTCCCGCATGTCCACTATACGCCCTAGCTCAAAGTCCGTCAACTGCACATACGGTTCACGTCCACGCTGCCGCGGCATGCTACCAGTGTTAAAGACTGCGATGGAGCTCCGTATGCCACGGCAAACTGGCTGACACTGACGGCGGCGGTGCACAAATGCTGCGCAGCTAGCGCCATTCGACGGCCAACACCGCGGTTCCTGGTGCGATCATTGCTTGTACAGCCTTCTGGCAGTGTCCGGAGCAAGTATGGTGGGTCTGACACACCGGTGTCAATGTGTTCTTTTTTCCATTACCAGGAGTGTGGAAACAACGTCAACATGCAGTGTGTGAATTAAAGTCTGAATTGAGCTCAGGCATTCTACATCCGCTAGGTAGAAATTTCTGTACCTAGTGCCTTGTCTCACTGCTGCAATTTCTAACGATCTATTGGATGGTTCGATGCCTGTTATTGAAATGCGTTCAAGTAACCGTGGTGCCAAAGTTTCGACGTGAGCGGTGTGCGTATTTTTCCTGCCATCTTGCATCACATTAGAACACGACAAATTTTAAATGCGCTTTCATAAATTGTTCTCGTTCCGTGTGAGTTTTTATCACAGTAGATGACTGACACGTAAACTAAGTTGTCAGTAATACAAGAGACGCTGCCACTGCACCGTCGTTCGAACTTGGAAGTTGATGTGGTACTTTCCCTCTCCTTGCAAACCTCTCACTGGTAAATACTATCTGTACAAGACTTAGTGACTCTCGCAGCCCTAGTGCCATTAAGCCGAAGCGGGAAGACGTCGATAGACATCTTGTTGCATCTTACTGCTGCAAGTGTTTGAGTATTTGAACTCTTCAACAGGTTTAAATTAAATTCGTATTCATTACTGTAAATAAGTAACAGGGCTGAACGTGAGCAAATTTGCAAGGTGCTTTCATGAAACCTTGTCACATCCGTGTGACATTTGTACCATAGCAGGTGATCGTCAAGAAACATACATTTTCAGCCATGCTGCAACTGCATTCTCCAGCGACCGCGACCCCCTTAGAATGGCCTTAGGACCCCCTAGGGAGTCGCGACCCACAGATTGAAACACACTGGTCCAAGGAAAGGGATGAAACCGGCAGCTAATAAAAATTTGAAAACACGATCTTGATTGTTTTCGTTGATTTTTATCGTTTTATACTGACCGCTGTGCTCCAGTCAAGAATGTTTTATACTATTTTATGTCACTTTAAATCATATTTCTGTCACTTGTAATATGAGAGCTAAAAATCTTCAGAGTGTTAGGTGTAGATGTATCATGCAGTTAATCATACTAGGCTGTGCGCAGATGGATGTTCTGGTGGTGGAATGTTGATTTGAGGAATTAAAATGTATACCCATGTTTCTGAATACACAACGGAATATGCCTCCTAAGCGACCTGCGGACGGGAAGAAACGTCGCCTGTGTCACGGAGTAACAGGCTGCTTCGATGCGCTGTCAGATGTCATGTTCAGTTAGGCTGCTGACCGTCGCCTTAACACAGCCGTATAAACTGCGGAATGCGCTGCACAAAGAAATGGGATTCATTGTTCTGAAGACAATGACTTAGAATAAACGTGACATACGCATCAACGAGTACGTTGATACAGTGCTGATGATCGGCGAATGCCGACACGAGGCTAATGAAGCAGCTGAAGCATTTTTCGTGAGATATCCTGCACAAAGAGCTCCGGAAACCATTACGTTTTTAGGTACTCAACAGAGCTTTGGGAACAAATGGATTGGGGAAACGCGGCAGTAACAGAAGGAGAACAGCAAGAAGTAACGAGATGGAGGTGTTGGTTTTAGCTGCGATACACTACGACTCTCACGTCAGCTTATGAGATCTTATTGCAGCCACTGGTATCAGGCTTACCTCAGCGTGGCGTATAATACCACCTGTCGCTAACATAGCAGCTGCATGGAATCCGTTTCAATGCAAGATTTACTTTCTGCGAATGAACCGTGCGCTATCCTAAGTGCTACGTTTTCCCATAAATCCAATTCACAAACTGTGGTGTCCACCTGCTTAGCTGAGTGGTAATGTGTTTGCCTGCCATTCAGCGGGGTCAGGGTTCGATTCCCGGCAGGGCTGGTGATTTTTTCCGCTCGTGGACTGGGTGTTCTGTTGTCCTCATCATCCTTTAATTATCATCAGCGACGAGCAAGTCGCCTAATGTGGCGTCACCTGAAATAACCGGCCAACAATGCTAGACGATAATTTTATTTCATTTACCAATTATGGTGCAATGAACAGTCATAATATGCAATACTAGGCCAGAGAAAATCCTAGGTGGGTACTTCCCGCCGATCGTCAACGATGGTGGTCTATTAATGTGTGGTATGGAAACCTTGGTTACGAAACAATTGGTCCACACTACTTCGCAGATACAATGACAGGTGAGAGGTATCGAGCATTCATCGCGAGAGTTTAGGTGCTGTGCTCGAAAATGTCCTTACTGACATTAGAGGCCGTTTGAGGAAGGAGCACGTTGGTTACCCTGTCCATTCTGAGCATGATGTGCAAGAGTTGAACCCACCACCCGAAAGGCGCATCGACGAAGATCGTCGCACCGCAGCACCAGCGACACTACACCTTAACCACAATTCAGGAAGTTACACTGCGTTTTGCATTCAGGAACATAGGTAGACCTCTGAAAACCTCACTTAAATCAGTATTCCGCTAACAGAAAATCGATCTGACCACTACCAAGTATGAGGTTCAGCTTCTTGCATCCACCCCTAACACCGTCAGGATTCTGGCTTCCAAACTAAACTAAGTATAACTGTGACTTAGACTGATTCGTGTACAGTCGTGTTAAATGCAGCAGCTAAATGATAGTTAAAACTAATGTTCTGTTTTTTTTAAATATATTTCATTGCTGTATATCTCAGTAGATATTCCTATCATTTATTATTTCGTAAGTTATGCAGACATACACTTTATCTGAAACACCCTATACATATACATGTGTAATTGTACATAATTTTAAGACGGACTCCATTAGAGTTGTTGCTGGGATCTTCAATAAGAAGACTGAAACTGACTGCAAAAACAAATCTAACCTGCATCTTTTCACAGCACAGCAGAACTTAGTCTTTTCTCTCTCGCAGTCGGTTTGAACAGAAAACCAGTAAAATAATTTATTATATAAATAAATCAGTGTAATTAAATATGTAACTAAGAGTTCTCGGTGTGATGGGTTAAATACCGTTTACGGAAAACCGAATTAACACAATAATCTATGAAAATTGTATTACAGATGCTGTGCGTAAAATATTTAATGGGGCAAACAACTTGAGGGGGCTATTTGACATTTAATTTTTAGGATTTATTTTGGATGAGAGGAATTAATTAGAATTTAATCAAATTCTGACATCATTTCATTCATACTACAAACACTTTTTGTGAATATTTTTTGAGTAGTTTCAGCCAAAAATATCAAAGTTACTGTGTGATGTTCACTGAAGGTTGTGAGTATAGTTCTCCAATTGCGTGCAGTGTAGCCAATCCGATTTTCAGCTGAAATAAAAAAGGTTTTGATTTTGCATTAGTAACTTATTTTCTAAGACTATGAACCTCAGTGCAGATGAAAATAATGCAAATTATAAATATTGCTGTGGTTGGAACAATTTACTTCTATTTTCACAATTTTTCTCAAATTATGCAAAAAAACTTTAAAATCATGATATAATCTCACAAGTTGGTTCATATAATACGTAATTTTATGAAGAATCACACTATCAATTTCCATAATGATCGGTTTTATACTTTTTTGAGTTAACTGCACGCAAATATAAAAATAGTGATTTGGAGATAAAGTCTCGCAAACAATAAATTCAAGGAAGTTAACAATAATGTCAAATGCTTACGAATTATCTGCGATTCCAGTACTATATAGTAATCCTACTGCTTCGTCATAGGCTTCGTTTCGCCCTTGCAGCAGTGCTTTCAGACCTTCCTTCGATTCGAATGAACTACGTCGATTCTGCCGGCTTACGGACTGGTTATCCATTTATTCGGCATAATTGAAGCTTTGCGTGCCTACTATAATTCCTGCCTCGTTCATGACCATCAAAAGGGATGAATTTCCTCCGCTGAATACGACCGCTGCTAAATTTGATGCCAATTCAACGACTTTTAGTCCGGAGTGCAACTGTTTAGCTGGTAATCGCCAAACAGTGGAATTAAAACTTTCATTCGCATTTTGTGTGTGGCCACCTAAACATCTCTGCAGTAATTCATCCATTGATAAATATTCATATATTGGAGAAATTTCATTATGTACGTCAGAGTGCAGTGGAGTAGGGTGGGGTTCATGTTCCATTCCAAGCACTGTTCGTTTATGCCACTCGCACAAGCTGTCTTCTCTCTATGGGCAATACTCGTGTCGATGATTTTCAGCTGTAGGAATTATATGATAATAAGTCACCACAGTTGCATTTTTCATGTCTTGCACTCGGTTCTATGCTCATAAAATCGAACCTAATGCGAATTTCATATTGACAGCGTGTTCTTGGATAGTTAAGCTAACGATTTATGCAATAAAAACATCGGATCTTTTGGAGTTCCTAGTGTGGTTTCCCCCCCTAAGTTGGCCATTGATGAATCGTAAACACCGATGGTGTTAACCCCTTTAGCATCAACTAAGGCCTGAAGACAGTGCACTGAAGCACTAGTACCCATGCAATAAGTGACACTATAAGGACGGCTCTAGGTTTTTCATTTTCTTACATAAGTGAAAGGCCGAAATCCCCTAGACATCACATCACGCGAATAGACACACAAAAAGTTGACTCTAAGCTCCTTCAAACCTAGTTGGCACGGAAAGCTATATTAACGTTCGACGTCGTTTGCCACCTTCACGTCTGCTCGGGTTGTAACTTCTCTTAACGTACAGTAACCAAACAGAGTTGGTAGAAAAATCCTTCTGGTGTTCATTTCTCTTAATAGTGGCTACGTAGCTTACATAGCTTTTTGATTGTTATTTTGTTTCTTATATGAAATCGGCGATCAAACTGAAATCACTCTTTTCGTTTCCTGACATCATAACAATTTATGTCAAAGCAATATGTTCCATGTATTGCAATTTATTTCTTACAAGCTATACACTCAATATTATAAAAAGTCATCTAATCATCTAATGTATCAGTACATTTTTTGTTCCTTGAGGGCAACTCATAATCGGCGGTTTCGTATCCAAATGTCCCGCCACAAGCACGAATGGCTATTGCACTTTAACCCAATAATTTGAAATCTTATTAGACTTCATGTAATCTCTATAGATACACAAGAGGCAATGTCCCAACTGACTCACTTACTCTCCAACTCATCATCGCCTAGCCCAAATCACTAAGAACAGAAGTTTGAAATTTGCCGAGGGTGTTCACCTTACACTGTAGGCGTCGTTTAAGAAGGGTTCTCCGAAATTCCATCCCTTAGGGGTTGAGATACGGGATGAAAGGTTTTTTGAAGTCAAGTTGCTATTAAAGTAGTTCTAATGTTTGACCTACAGAAATTGGTATCTGGTTTTTCGGTCAGAAACAAAGAAATACATGTTTCAGCACTTTTTAAAATTTAGCTCCATGGCGCGAAATAGTAGGTGAAAGGTTTTTTGAAAATAAGTCATTATTATAGAACTACCAAAGTACTTTTAAAGCTAGGTCTCTGGAAAGTGGTACTTCACTTCTCGGTTGGAAAAATAAAAATACTTGTTACATTGTTTTTAGAAATTCAACCTTTAAGGCGGTGTTATACGACATTTTACATTACGAAAGCGTTTTTAAAGCTAAATCTATGAAAATTTGGATTTGGCTTCTCTTTTGTATACATGAAAGCTACACGTTTCACTGATACTCACTGATACTCAACTCCTATGGGATGAAATGTTTAATGAAATTTCATAGTGAAAGCATTTTATATCTGTATCTATAAAAACCGTATTTGGCTCCTCAGTTAAAAATGAAAAAAATCTGTGGTTCACTGTTTTTGAAAACTTAACCCCTAAGTGGGTGGAAAGGGCCAGACTAGTTCCCTGACTCAGCAAATAGCCCCAACCGCTAAGGATAACAATTTGCTATTTGGAGATGGTGTGGATCGTATACTGCATGCACCGATTTAGAAGGGACTGACACTCCTATCGGGGAAAACAGGAGATGTAAAACTTTTTGTAAATATGTTGCCATTAAGGCAATTTAGAAGCTAGTACTACGAAAATTGCTATAAATTTTCTGTCAGAAATGAAAAAAGTATTTCGACGCATGTGGAAATTCAGGCACTAAGGGGGTACAATTGATGAGGAAAAACTTTAATAAAATATTTTCTTATATTAATATTTATTGTAGATAAATCTACGAAAACTGGTGTTTCACTTCTGGGTTAGATGTAAAGAAACATGTGTTAGGGGATGAAGCTTTCCTGAAAATACCACCACAAGAACGAAAGAGTCATGATTAACAGAAACCTTGGACTCCAGTTACCAGAATGGCTCTTTGGTCAGAAGCACATTCTACAAATACAATGCTTTTGTGATCTTATTTTGCTTGAAAAGCTTAGAAGGTGCAGCAATTTGTGAAGAACATAAAAATTTCAGGCCTTCCCTTACACATCACTATCACTTTAAAAAGTAGGTGGTTAATAAGTCCCCAACAATTAACGATTATTTTTTTAACTTCTTTAAGGCGGGCATAACGTACAGAATCCTCTGGTATGGCGCACTAATGAAGATACTTTGGGACTGCTAAGAATAGTGAATGCTACACTGGAAGCTGAAATTCGAATACACAAATGAGCCATTTAGAATTTCCTACAAGACTTGGACTCCGATGGGAAAATCTTAACCTACTTGAAATAACGCTTATCAAACTCTGCAACAAAAGAGATCGTAATTGGATCTGCACTTTTAAAGATCACATAGGTTACATCCCTTTCTGTAGGCATAGACTCATCTTCGAGCAAGTCGGCTTGAATCGGCGCGACGGCGATAAACTTCTACGTCACGCGAAAAAGTTACCTGTAGCGGCAGCCGCCGTGCACTGCGTGAACACAGTTCAAGTTACGAACAGTCTAACTCGGGTAGACTTGAAATCGGTAACTCCAGTTGACCCATCTCTAGTTTTTCATTTGTTTATTTATTGCGTTACATAACCCATGTCCGTCGGAGTTTTAAGTAGAGTTTCAGTCTATTCAGGGTTTTGGCAACGACGTTTCATCTTTGTTAATGTATAAGGTAATGTAACCCATATCCATCTGAGTGTTAAGTAGGGTTTCACGCAGAAATCTGAAGTAAATCGGCCAATAACTTTTCGAAGTGTTTGCCAACCACGTCCATCTTTACATATTGTGTACGTATTTATATATGTCTGCCCAAATATTTATTACAACATCATGTAAAAGGTTGCAGTAAATGGGTCAAGTTCTTTTCGGGAGTATTGGTAACAACGCCCAACAGCGGCTTGCCTCGATATTGTGGCATAGATTAACTATGACCGCTACAATTTTTACTCCCATACTTCCATATATTAATAAATAAACTCTCCCTTCATGCCACAGGATGTGCTCTAACCGTTTTTCACTCACATTGTACCACAAAGTTATTTAGATATCTTCAACATTTAGCTGCCCAGTCAGCAACTGTACAAATATTAATTTTAATAATCAACAGTCTCAGTTGTATCGTTTACGTAGAATTTACCAACGTTTCAGTCGGGATAACCCAACCTTCTTCAGAATAACATTTACTACAGTTTGTCCATAGTGGACATCGTCTAGCTAAAACTACAAATCCATAAATTATCGTCAGGCTATAAAACTCAGTTCCAGTATAGCACTCGTCGCTGCCGCATCGCGGTCGCGAAGTGTGGCCGAGGCAGTTCCATATAAGTTTTATAGTCTGACGATAATTTATGGATTTGTAGTTTTAGCTTGACGATGTCCACTATGGACAAACGGTAGGTACTATTATTCTGGAGAAGGTTGGCTTATCCGAACTGAAACCTACATAAATTCTAGGCAAACGGTGCAACTGAGGCTGTTGATTATTAAAATTTAAATTAACAAAGATATTTTCTTCCTGATTAGATTTAGTATCTCTACATTTGTCTTCAGTATTCTTCTGCAGTACCACATTCCAAAAGCTACCTCTCTTGTCTTTAGCGCTCACTTTTCACTTTCGCTCAAGGCCATGCTCTACACAATTACTACTAAAAGCGACTTCCTAATACTTGCTTCTTTTATGTGTTTACATCAGCCACAGTTTTGAAACCTCTGTCCACATGAAAAAGGGGGAGACTTTGAGGTCTTTGCTTGCACCTCGGGGAAACCTGTTGTTCTGTGTTTTCTGTCTCCGGTAGCAAGAGTAACGGTCCACCGATGCCCTACTGGTATGCTGGGAACTTCTTCACCCACAACAGGAGAAGTTTCAGAACCTTGTGAGCATTTCAGCTGGCGACGGAACCACTATATTGCCCACTCAACAACAAGTACACAAACGATGGGCGACTGTGTTTGCCGCTAGGACTTTGCAACTCATGTAGCGCATGTACCAAGGCCATAATTTCCTGTTATCATTCCTATCCAAACCCTAACCTGGACAATAAAACCATACACTCTCTAGTTAATGGAATTGATGTCACACTGTCCAGGAGGCAAATGAAATATTTCTGTATGGCAAATTTCAGTGCGATGTAAGCCGGAGTTAGATGAGTCGGTAGTTGTTTTATGTTGTTTGCTAAACCGTACTGATCTTTTCAATTTCTATGGCGTATCTTATCTTTAAAGGTTAACTGTTAATATTTAGAATGGTGAATATACGTTGCGTAGTGGGAGTGCCTGTAGTTACGACGAGAATCCAACCCATGGATGTATCCTTGGGAAGTGGATATCAGCCATCAAAAGAATTCTATGGCAAGTAACTTATTTTTTTATGCATTTTATGCATATACACACAGAGCAGTGCGTGTGTGGTGTGTGTGTGTGTGTGTGTGTGAGAGAGAGAGAGAGAGAGAGAGAGAGAGATATGGTACAAGTTTGAGCAGTAAGAGTACAGCATATCTCTCTTCATTCTGTAGGTCTACCACCTGCATTTTTTCCAGTGTGGTGAATGTGATAAGTCGTTCTTGTTCAATTAGAATGAAGAACGAATTAAAAAACTGGACTATGTCACACATCGTGGAAATTGGTCTACTGCAGTAAGGGATTCAGGGATTCATACTCTGTTTCATTAAGGTACTGAAGAAACACTTCATGTAGCTTTATACTCAGTTATTAACTTGGCGTTTGAGACCTTATTTTCTCCTGGACTGTATAATGGTCAAATAATTTACAGGACCGTAGCTGAGTGACGCAGTTGACAACCGCCAATATTTCGACAGGAGCGCACCTTGCCGTTCTCAAGGCAAAACTGAATTAACTAAGTGTTGTTCCATGCAAGAAAGAGGTTTTAAATTCGCTTGCACAGTGCCCACTTGCTGCTGTTTTGCCTTGAAAATGGCAAGGTGTGCTCCTGTCGAAATATCGTTGGCTGTCGACGGCGTTACGCGGTTGCATTGCCATAAAGGTGTTCAAGGAATTAGACTCAGTCAATCGTATTAAATTTTTGCTGGAGACTTCTTTCCCTAAACAAGACATTATTGTAGAGTAGTCGAGTATAATTAAATGTGAAGACAGAATTAAGGCTGCCCTTGAGTTAGTGGTATCAGCCTCAGTTAAGCTTCTCAGCGCCACGAAGTTACGTCTAAAAGTTACAGTATTTGAATCGTCGTTGGAATTCTTTTCAAGTCATGCTCACAACTTTAAACGAAGCACTGGAAATAGTTTCTCTGAATCTTCCACATACATTTAGAAACATTTATGCTAAGGTGGCTATTAATTCCATTTCTGGCTTACGTCGTAAAGATAATATCGGGCCTTAACAGTCAAGATTGTAGTATCGGATTTTTGAGTATTTAAGTATTAAAGTAAAACAATAATTGCGTATTTTCAAAATGAAGAACGCATCCTAAAAACTGAGTGTTTCACAATGTTTTGACAATTTAAAATTTGAATGATATACAAACAAATCGCGAAACAAAGCTGAACATTTTACACAAGGTACAACATTTATTCAAGTCGATTTACTAGCTATTACATATGACAAATGACGATAATTTGCGCCTACACAATACCCGAGGAGTTCGACCCAGTTTTTGAACACGTATTTCGTAACTGCTGGAGGAATTCTAGAAATTTCATCTTCAATTCGATCATTTATCTGTTTCAAGCTTCCAGGACAGCCGGAGTGCACTCTCGCCTTGAAATAAATCCTCAGGTAAAAGACTGGCAAGGTTAAATCAGACGAGCGAGTTGGTCATTCGACACAATCGTGTTTGGAAACCAAGCAGTCACCGAACGCTTGAAGGGGAGCTCGGAAGGTCCTGTTGGATGTCTGGCATGTAGCACCCTCTTTTTGGAAACCAGGCTGGCCGACAGCGAAGCGTTATCATTAGGAACGTCTGTAACGAATCTTTACACTGCGTATTGTTTATATCTCTTCGAAAAATTACTGGTCGACCAATAACCCTCGATGCCACACCTACACTTGTGGTAACTCACTCCTCATGTAATGGCTTCTCTCCAATGGCCTTTTGATTCTCAGGAGCCCAGTATCGATAATTGTGTTTATTCATTCCAATGGTTAAATGGAAATGCAACTTGTCCATCATCAAATTTTGAGCAGAATCAATTTCTTTATCGTTGATTTTCTGGAACATCTTCTAGACGAATCTTATTCTTTTTTGATTCTCTCCTGGGTGTAACGTTTGTGTCACATGTAATTTGTATGATTGATAATGCAGGTAACGCCAGATTGTGCGATGAGTGGACGCCGATGAAGTTTTTGGGGTAGGTTTTTGTGATGAACGCATACGTTAAATGTTTTCTGGAGTTCGGATTGTTTCCCAAGGATCGGTTGACTTTCGATTAGATGCTGTGACAGCTGCACGCGAGTCTTTAACCCACTTCAATATTGTTTCATAAGCAGGAATTGCACTTCATGGCTAAATCCTGAAATGCTTATGAAAGGAGCACTGCACGCACACCGCAGAATCGCCATAATGAAAACAGCACTGCACCGCTTGTCCTATGTCGGACCTTTGTACCCGTACAGTGAGTGTACTAATTTGCGCAAACTTAGCTTAGCACTTAGCGCACAAATGGACAAACATCTCAATTTCCCTCTCAAGCCCAGGGTGTCATACAGACATTCTAAAAAAATATGGACCTGGCTCTGTAAGGCAACTAATATCAGGTGCGGATTGTAACAAAGATCATTAGAAAGGCTGCTGTCACATACCTAGAATGCATGAATTAATAAAAGTGAAAGTTTGGGGTCTATACTAGAAAGACAACACAGCTATTCACTTTTTTTCTACCTATAATTTATCAAGTGTTGCTTTGAAGGGTCAAGTGATAAACCACAAACGTAATGAATTACTTTTGACAATCAGTAACAAAATATTTAAGTTTTGGTCATATTGATACGATGTGTATTAAAATCATTATCTCTACACATGAAAATTTTTTATCACAGGAAATAATGATTATTAAAAATCCTCAGCATCTCATTTATATCTACATCGTCATAGCTGGTAAATGCACTGAGTTGGTGGAGAATAAATTTACCTTTTGAACACATGAAAAGACTGTCATGTATTCAATGTGAGGGTAGGTTAGTATCCTAGCTTTTGATATTCAAATGTCAAAGCATACACAAGTGGGAGTGAGCAAAACCTAGACTCAACATTTACTGTGTGGCCTAATGCGCGATGGTACTTTCCCAAGCAGCGTCTGCAATGTCGTCATCTCCGTGCTGGATCTGAAACGCTAATTCCCTACTCTGGCCTTGACTGAATTCCCTCAGTCTCAACTTTCCTGCATTCCGTAGTACGTTAATCTTCCCCTAGTCGAAAGAATGGCTATTGCACACTCGCTATATGCTGGAGCGACGTGCACAGTTTCTTTGCCGGCAAAAATTTCTGCAGGAGTAATTAAATACCGCTTCGCTATCTGTCGGCACGATACGCGAAGCATATCGTCCTCACTTCGCAGAAAGCAAAGCTCTCAACACCCTCGCTTGTTTCCACACACTTGTGCGGTAGGCAGAGAGACGAGAGAGAGATAGAGATATTAGGTCTAAAAAATGCTTTTACATAATGGGGATCTCCTCATCGAGTCCCGTCTGCATCTCCAAGTACAGCTTCAGCCAATCACCATCTCAGTAGAGGTGAATACATTTTTATTCTTCTTGCCGGGTCGCAGCCCAGCCCTGTTAATGACGTGCAGCCACTTTCCGTGGGTTCCAGCCTTATTTACACTAAAAGGAATAATGTATTGTTCTGGCCTTATCCCTTTCTGTGCTGAATCTCGCCATTCTCTTGCTAAATGGAAGTTTTATGGTATTATTAACCACCTGCTCGGTTCGTCTCCAAAATGCGTTTCACTTTAACTTGTTTGTTCCATGCCATTGTCCATATTGGTAGAGATTGTTTTGTTAGTTTTCGGTACATGAGATTAACTGCTACTGCCCTTTGTTGATATAATATAATTTTTATTTTCTGTATATCTCATCTGTATCCTCCTGTCATTACAGAGGAAGCTCATGTAAGTTCCGTAAAACCGGACGCCTTACATGCTAATTCTGTGATGTTGCCTCGACCTGTACAACATGATTACTGACCTGTATAGGCGATGAAACTTGACACTCAGAACTACCAACATATGGCGCCACCATCGCTGTATCTTGTATTTAGCACGTGTTATTAAAATTTCAAATCATAAAAACGCGATCAAACATTCGTACATTATTACCATGAACCCTTTGTAATGCTCATGTTAGGACAGTTAACCACTGATTATAAACGTGTAATCTTTGATGGTGTAGCCAACGGCAGCATCAACTGAATATGTCTTCAGTGTGAAGCTCGTAATGCCTTGATTTAAAGATATTCTCTATAAATATGTGTGGATTTCACTATCATTGATGTAATCATCCAGGGAGTTTCAGTAACCGTGTTTTACAAGAGCCTGAAACTTAATTTTTTGGTCATCTAGAAAGCGATGGAGAACATACTGACCACAATTTCCAGCTTTTCCAGGCGGAAAGTCCAGAGTATTTTTGTACTCACTGAAAGAAAATGTTCCTACTTGCTGTTTACTCAACGGTATCAGGTACAATGGTTGTAACAGAAGTTTTGAGTTATAGCTGATTAACACATTCAGTAAAAGTTCACGTATAATAATATACAGGATGTTTCAAAATGAATATACGTGTTTTATCGCTTCAACTTACAACCATAAATTATGCATCAAATGAAAGAACAACTCAAAGACTTTTCTATGTCTTTGCGCAAAGCGAAGAGTATGGAATAACCAAGAGTAACTGAGGAGCGCTTTGATAGAGTGAGAGTATTTCTTGCGGAGGCACAAGAAACGCCTTCGGAAGGATGATCGTGGATTAGCAAGTCCAGTGAGTCTTGTGGTAAATTTTAACGAGACACTTAAACTACGTCCTTACCGTTTTCAGTTCTTACAACTTCTGAAGACAGCCGACTATAGTTTACGTGCAAGCTTTGCAAACGAAATGTTGCTGCATGACGATAAAGATCTGGATCTTGTCGTCTACAGTGATGAATCGACACTTCGCGTGAGTGGAGTTGGGAAACATACTCAATGTGCGCAACTAGATGACGACAGTGAAATTTTGTGCAGACCTCGACTCGAACCCGGATTTCCTTATTATCGCGAACGGTCGCCTTGCTATTTGGGTATCTATGCACGCCTAGTCGCCACACCGAAACCACTCTATGTCATCAACCATGTGTCTACAGCTTGTTGTAGTACATCGGTTATGAATATTTCCGTAAAGGTGAGACAATTTACTTGACATTCGCTTGCCCGATATCGGCTGATATTGCAGAACTTGCCTTTGTCCAAAGGAATTTTGCATCATTTTTCAAGATAACACAGACACTGCAATATCATCTCACATTTACACATTCACCAATGGTGACCACGTGTAAGACGTTCTACCGTATCTTCCTTCGTCGTTGGCGTTGTCGTTGTTACCGTGAGGCACCGTTAAACCAAATGGAAAGGCGCGTCGATCTTAGAGCATGAGATAGGTCACCTTAAGTCATTGACAACACACAATGGTCACGGTAGCACCTGGTTCCAGAATAGCTGCAGTAGTTAAGATCTACGAACTACCCCCTCTTGACCAGGTCCCCAAAACTTAACTCGTAACGAGATCCCTTCGAAGGAAATTGTCATAAAGATCGTCTATAAAGGCTTTGTGCAACGATAAGAAATGTTACAGTTTATGGAATAATAACAGATACGACCAAACTGTCTCGTTTCTTCTGTTTTATTCAACGTAACTTTGTTCACAGTTTTGTTTCGCGTTCACACCAGCAGCCAATGATAATGATACAGTATTTTGTAATTGACTGTTCTAGTTTAGCCATCGCCTCCACGAATATTTGTTAGGCGTAAGACAAATAAACACTTTTCTCTCCGATCAGCAATTATTAAGAGTTCGCGTAAAAGTTAGTGTTTTTCTCCTTTTCATAAATTGGAGCCCACCCTCCGCGATGTAATTAAAAAAATGGTCTCAATACTGCATCCGTCGTGAGATGTGTATAGATTTACCACGGAATTGACCGCCTTGTAGGTGTACTCAATTTATTGATCACACTTGGCTATCCGCGATTTCGTGTAACTAAATGTCCTTTTGTTACTCTGACTGTATACGGTAGTTATTTAAAACTCGCCATTATATTTTTTTCACTACGCACAATTAGCACTTCTTTACTTGTTTACTTCTAAGGGTAAACAAAAAAAATGACGCCGTATCATCGGCTTCGTCGATATAAAGCAAAACACCTCAATATGCCCAATTTTACCTCTTCTTATGGGATCGGCTACCTTACTCACTAATTTACTACCTATTATTTCCAATAACACTAAACAGGTATCGCCGTTATTTTTTTATTGTATTCAAAAACATATTACTATTATGACCGAACAAATCGCGCGGCCTGCGTTTTTAACGATAGTTTTTCTCTCGGCCAGCCTTTATTCATGCAATATTATATATAAATATACAGACAGGACCGAAAGATCGATCTCTCTACCGTAACCAATAGAGGCAAAAACGATGTTCAAGTTCCGTTACATCTATCTTAACTAGTATTTTTACAAAGTTACATTGACGTCTGAACATGTCTTCTGCGTGCTTCACTTTTTTAGCAGGTAGTGTATATGCATCTGCCAGATGTCCCTTTGTAAGAATAGGTAAGACTAGCGTTTTTTTTCCAAGTCATTCGCTACTCTATCAACATACGTTAAACAGCTGCTATAAACTGAGAAAATCTTCTGTATATTCTCTGTGATCTTACATGTACTTTAACCGATCTGTACGTCCTTTCACTGCTGAGGGATTTTGGGAGATTTTTTATTTGTGGATCATTTATCTCACTATCTACCCTTTCAAATTTCGTGTACTGTTGAAAGGACAAACCGTATTAGAATATTCCACTGTGAAACAATCTCTGGAAACCGAATTCGGTATTTCGAACTGTCCGTGACCCTCTTATTGAGCGCCGCTATGGATATTTAGCGACTGAATAGATGATTTAGATCTAGTTGGCGACCATGGCGTCAATTCTAAACGACTTAGAATGTTTTGTCACATCACCTGGCAGCAAAAATTTACTTTCCATTCAAGGGGCCGTTTCTCGTATTGCTGTTCTTATACTCATTTTGGCATCTCAGAGCTTTTGTTAATTAGATTTTGGCTTTGCTTAAATCTATGAAGAAGTCCTGTTTCCTTCGTAGCTAGTTTATAACGTGGTTATTTAAACACGTTTAGTTGTTCACGCCGCTCACAACCTTGCTCGGAAGATATTGGCCTTACGTGTATTGTAAACGTTTCCGCTTAACCCACTTGTGTCGATACCTTGGTCCTTACAGCTGAATGTTGTATGTTGACTGTTCAGAGAGCCTACAATTTTAATTGTGTCAGTCTTGATATGCAAACAAATTTATCTACCATTTTTACTATTCCATGTAATTCGTATCGTTATTGCCGCTATGATGATATTGTCATCACTTATTCCCTCCTGCTAACCGATTCGAAAACTTCCGATCTCTTAGTCAGTAGGAGGTCAAGAGATGTTGCGGCCAGAATCGATTATCTGGTCGAAGTAATTTTCGTACGAGATATTCAGGAAATGTTAAATAAATTCCGGTCCCTGGCACCAGGTTCTGATTACATGACGCCCAATCTCTAGCTGGCAAGTTTAATTCTCTCACTATTACAGTAGCACGATCGTGAAACTGACTCGCGATATCATTCGACTTCAATATAAAGCGCTCTGCCACCACAGCTACTAAAACAGGCGGTCAATAAAGGCATCCGATTACCATGTTTGACTTACTTCTATGTTTATCTGAACGTCACTCTGTTGAATAGCAAAGCTTCAAGAATCGTAAGAAAACTGATGACAACAATCCACAACAACGATCTGGAGCCGACGATAACACAGTCAGAATGACGTACGGTGCAATTGCAGACCAGCCAAGAATTGAAGCACACCGACGGGGACCTACAGGGTAACACTAACCTGTCAGACCCCTTCAGCGAATAACAGCTAATGAGACAATAGTAACTTTAAAAACTAGAAAAGCAACAGCAATGGATGACTTACGCCACAACTGATCAAACACCTACTGGAACCTACAGGTATGGATAAAGGGATGTAAGGTTAAAGGTTAGGATCCATGTACCATTGTGTGTCATCTCCATTACTGTCATATTGCCTTAAATACCTCTAAAATAGGTAGGACTTCGGTAGCCACAATTTCAGTTAATTACTACACAGATTAAGGTATCACATCTCAATAATAGGCTAATTAAAAGAGGTAGGCCTTGATTAATAAGAGTTTCAGCTAACCCAGTTTATAAAATATAGAAAGATTACAACGAAAGGACCGGTCTTCCAAGGCCCTTATCGTTGGATACAGACCAGCAAAACAGATATTAACACAGCAAGGTTAATTACGTGAAAGCAGCAATAACTAATCCGGCCGTGGTGACCGAGTGGTTTTAGGCACCTCAGTTTCGAACCACGCTGCTCCTACGGTCGCAGGTTCGGATCCTGCCTCGAGCATGGATGTATGTGATGTACTTAGGATAGTTAGACTTAAGTAGTTCTAGGCCTAGGGGACTGATGATCTCAGATGTTAAGCCCCATAGTGCTCAGAGCCATTTTTGAACAATAACTAACCAAACGATACAACCGCGTCACTGCGAGATACCGCCTGTACGACGATGAAACTCCCGAAAGTAAACTAGGCTGCCAAACCCAATAACTCAGCCTCAGAAACTGTAAATTTTGAGACACAGGCACCTCCTAAGTGAATATAATTAACAGTTCCATGACGTCGTAAGAAACTGGCTCCCGGCCTTGTTACAAGAGGAATGTACTTACCTGATTTTCGAAGATGTTTGGCAAGCATGTCTGCTAAAACCCAACTATCTAGGTATAGAGTGACGACGGTGCGGTCCGGCCACAGCATAGAAGAAAGACGCTATGGCTCAGGCTCAGGCTCAGGAAACAGAATCACCTCACACAGTTTAAGATATCCTCTTAACAAGCAACCAAGACCAGTGTCGAGCCAGGAAAAGCGAACAACAGCAGAAATTCAAGGAATCACTGGTTGTGTAGCAAGGTAACTAATAAATCGGAATGAACGCAGCAGACCAATAGGTACCAGCAACAAAATAACAGTTAAGAATTCAAAATCCAAAACTGAACTGCAGTTCCAAAGGCAGCCCCGAATTCAGCACAGCGAAACTGACTCCAACTCATTCATCGGTGTGCCACGTCCCAGAGCTGGGTGGCTAGGCTACGCACGAAGACGGCACTCGAAGTCAGCCACGGATGAAAACCGGCCCACAAAGATGCCCAGCAACCACCCTCCGGACTCCGTGTCCAAATAGTTTGCGCAAGTGCTCGCCTTAGTCCCCGGGAGGACCTCTCACACCGTTCTCCTCGCTCCATTACCGTTCCATAACTCCCTACGATACAACTCGCCCCGTCCCCCCGTCGAAAACTACGAGCAATGATCTTAGTAGCCTCAGACAAGAGGGACATCACACGACAGGTCGAGCTATTGGTGCAAGGAGTTCTAAAGGCGATGCCAGCGATACCGATACTGCTCATCTACCTAAACTGAAGGAAGTAGCTGAATGAATTTTGACAGATGTTCTGAAGAACTTTGAAAATTCCTCCTCCATTTAAAATCGCACACACGTCGATTTTCCTTAAACTCATGAAGTGTTGGCAGCTTCTACGATGGACGTTCAATAAGTAATGCAACACACTCATTTTCTCCGCCAATTTCGGTTGAAAAAGTATGGAATATATTTTGGGACAGTGTGGAATATTTATGCATCAGCCCCTATAGTTTCATGAAGTCTGATAGGTGGTGGCGCTATACCTATCCTTTTTAGTGGCTTCTCTAATGGAGCTGCACTCCAAGGAGAGAGCTGTCTGAGTTTCTCTCGGTAGAAAAGAGAGTATCGCAGATATTTATAGATTCTTGTAGGGTGTCTACGGTGATCATCATGTACAGTGAACATCAACGCAACAAGATCGGTGCAAACCTGTTCGATATACCACATACCGGTCGGCCACACGCAGTTGTGACTCGTGCAATAGTGGAACATGCAGACACGCTCATTCGAGATGACCGACGAATCACAAACAAACTTGTTTTCTGCTTCATTGGACGTGTCTGTTGGTAGTGCTGACACACTCATCCACAAGTTGGGGTACTCAAAGGTATGTGCCCGCAGGATTCCTCGCAGTATAACAGAAGATCATAATGAGCAACCAAGGCCCTTCTGTGCGGAATTGCTTACGCGTTACGAAGCTGATTGCAACAGCTTTTTGCTGAACATCGTCAGAGGCACTGAAACATTCCTTCACCATTTCCAACCAGAAACAAAAGGGCAGTCCACAGAGTGGTGCCACACCACCTCTCCTCTGAAGATAAATTTCAAAGCGGCGTCCTCAGCCCGTAAAATCATGCTGCTGGTCTTTCGGGATTCTGACTGGATTACCCTGTTTGCTGTCTTTCCTCAAGGTGCTATGATTAACTCTGTTTAGACTACCCTCCTACCTTCAGGAAACTGAAGAAGCGACTTTAGCTTGTTTGTCGCCAAAAAAATGTAAAGGAACCTCTCCTCCCCCTCGCTAACGCAAAGCCTCAAACGAGTCCCCGCACCAGAAAGAGGCTCACAAGACTTCATTGCAATATTCTTTCTCATCCACTCTACAGCCCAAATCTCGCAACTTCCATCTTATATCTTTTTGGCCCAATGTGGGATACACTCGGAGGGGAACAGTACGTAGATGATAGGGAGGTTATTGATGTAGCAAGACGTTGTACTCCGACGTCGACAGGTAGAATGTTGACATGCTGGCATCGAAGCCCTCCATTAAGGCAGGGAAAGGCCATCGCACTGAACGGAGATTACGCTAAAAAATAGGATTTTGTAGCCAAAATATTGGGGAGTAATACGATGCAATGGAATCCCGACTACAACCACCTCACTTTCAGAGAAAATTTGTTGCGTACTGAACGCCACTTGTAGTTGTCACTCGATCACACTGTTGAGTGTCAGTCTGAAAGTTTCTGAATGCCTAATTCTGACTAGGATTCGAGATACGACATAACAGACGAAGAGATAGAGAGGATGGATAGCAAAGGAAACTAAAAAAAAATCGGTATTTTTTGTCAACATGACGGCAGCGTACGACACGGTGTGGGCAGAGAGGTTAAATGCTGGGACAGAAGCAACGTGTGAACAAAATGAAGTCTACACTGGACAAAAGCATGTTCAGTAGACGGTGTTTTAAAGTTAATGCTTTAAGGTTAACATCAGGCACTGAACAAACAGATAATTCACCATAAAAAATTTGACATTCACTGCGGTCTGCACAGTCCCGATATTGTTTAGTTTGTACACCTGTGAACTCACAGTTACTGCCAGCAAGGAAGTTTACTATACCGACAACTTAAGAATAGCATCCACTTCAAAAGAAGAAGGAAAAGCTATTTTTCCCAGAGACTTAGGAACACTGAATAGAAATCATAAATGGTGTAGACTCTGCCCATATCCTTCAAAGAATAAAAGAAGCGAATTCCACGTAAACATCTGAAGAGCTGCCCAACAGTTTAATATCACTTTTGCCAAAAAAAAAAAGTGTGAAGCACACATTCTACCCTATAATTATTGGCATTACACTAGGCCATTTACTTTTCTACAAGTCGAGCCTGGAAAATACACGTCAGAATGTGAGGATTCATAATGTCATTAGGATCTTGCTGGAACTTTGCGGGGATCCGGTGCAACCGCCATGCCAATTGCCGCTTTCACCATGGTATACACAATTGCTGAATATTGCGGTCCTGTAAGGCAGGTGAATGTACAAACCAGAAAGATTTATGCCCACCTGAGAAACTGTTTAAGAATCTTCACGGGTACACTGAAATCCACCCCCACCCCCTCCACCCATTCCCTCGCTGCATAACCTCAGTAAGATTCCACCATCTGAACGGAGATGGACGGATGTCACTATAAGGGAACTGATGAATCTATAACATTCAAACTGCCCACATAACTTGTTAATCCACGAGATCCTAACTAGCTGCTCATTCAACTGTCTTATATCCTATAATCTCTAAGGTCACTGAATACAACTTCCAGGTTAAAGAAGACTGGCGACAAAAGTACAACGAAGCAGTATTGCAGAAACATGGTACAGCGGACCCAGTGGTTGCTCTAATGGCATTTCATGTGAAGAGGCACTGGACCAGATGCACGCGAATTACCGCAGGCCATGTAACTTGCAACGCAATGTGGTGTCCCTGAGGACCATGCGGCAGCCCAACCTGCGAATGTGGGATCAATGATCGTGGACCAAGTTGTTCAATGATGTTTCAACAACAGAGGTTCTTTCAGATATACGCAGAGAAAATTATTTAAAACGATAAACTATAGGAAGTGGCATGGACATCGAAAGTATTTGGCTCTCTTGTCACATTTTCAGGTGAGAATCTCTTAAAATGTTGGAGGGAGTGTTCTTTGGATGAAAATTAATTAAACTATCAGCTCTTTTGAGGCTTCATGGAACAATGAAAACACAGTTTCCTGAGAGGATTCAAAGTAATAAAGGTTTCCCTTATCACCAAGAGACAACAACATTAAGACACAAAAGCAATTGATTCAGTTATAGTATAGTTTCAAAACTGCTTTCATTGAACATTCCAGCAGGGGTTACACCGGTGGGTCACGTTCTGTCTAACATGGTCAAAGACTGCAGGGCTCTTTTTAATTCCGACCGCTGCTGCTACTATCCAGGAAATAAGTCTTTCTCCGATTCAACACGGCTTCTGTAAACAAGATTTCAGATCTCTCATCACAAAGAAAAAGTCCGGAGGGGATAATTAGCTACCCGAGTAGGCCATGGTACAGGACCCCCACTAGCAATTCACTTCTCTGGAAACTATCGGATCGAGAATCGATTCACAGGACAACTAAAATGTGCCAGCTCCCAGACATTCTAGAGCCACAAGCGCTGTTCTAGCGAGTGGTACGTCATCCAGCAGCTCTGGCAATGCTAAGAAGAAGACATTATAAAATTGGCACGGTAAGAGATATGGCCCAGTTAAACAGTCACCGACGACATCTACGAACACCATCCTGTAGAGCTGCAACTGACGAGTGAGAGTAAATGTGGCATGTACAGTAACCTAGCTCATAACATGCAGAGTATGTGTATCGAGGACCCCATCACGGCCGCACGTGGCTTCATCTGCAAATAATCTTACCAAATGCTGTAAACTTGCTTTGAGGATGTTACGAGAATGGTACCAAAATCTCCAAGCTAAATAGTCATCCAAGGTACACTTAGACCAAGTGCATTTCTTGATCACTAAATACAAAATATCCACCAGCTCACAACAGTTCAGCTTCAGAATGATGACTTACAAACCATGGCACACGAGGTAACGCGTAGGAACTCAAACTCTATTCACATTTCCGTAATGTTATCGGAAGAAGTTAGAGTATTGTAGTAGCGATTCACAGCCCAGAATCTATCATCCACTGACCAAACAACGGGCATGTCTGCCTTCTTCAAGAACCAACGTAACAGTTTTTATTCAAGATCCAGTCGAAAAGGTCCCGAATCGCTCCCTTGAGTGCACCACTAGAAAAAGTGTCCATCTCCACATGAATCCTTTGGTGTTCCACCAACGATTGCTTTTCCATTGGCTGAAGACGACCGCAGCCAAAAATAAGCGCTTTTATGTCCTACAGGAATGATGATACTCAACGTGAACAGTTCTTGCACTGAACTAATTTGTTAATCAGTATTTAAATAATGGAATGTTGTAACAATTGGGTCAAACTTGGATCATCCACAATAATTTTGGGAATTTGTGGTAAGTTCCTATGGGACCAAACAGCTGCGGGCATCGGTCTCTAGGCTTATCATTACCTTATCTAACTTAAACTAACTAAAGACAACACAAACACCCATGCCCGATGGAGGAGTCGAATCTCCGACGGGTGGGGGGGGGAGTGGGGATCGCGCGAACCGTGGAAAGGCGCCTAAGACAATGCGGCTAGCCCGCGCTGCCAATAATTTTAAGCAATGGTTTGCTAATGAATAGATAAGCCTATATTCTGACCGGAGTGTGCACATGTTAAAGGCCAATAGACTGCTGTTAAACATCGTGTAACGAATCATCTAGACCTTCTTGACAGAGCACTTTTTGCCATGTTTCCGAAGGTGGCGTCAGCTATCATACATGATTGATCACTTGCCAAATTGCCATTATTTTATATTAGCTTTTGTAATCAATAGGTAACTAAATATCTGGCACCAATTGTAACATATTCATTAAATAAATATACAAGTATTACATTGCTGCAGTCATCTGTCATGGCCAGCGGTGGTGGCCGAGCGGTTCTTGGCGCTTCAGTCTGGAACCGCGCGACTGTAACGGTCGCAGGTTCGAATCCTGCCTCGGACATGGATCTGTGTGATCTCGTTAGGTTAGTTAGCTTTAAGTAGTTCTACGTTCTAGGGGACTGATGGCATCAGATGTTAAGTCCCATAGTGCTCAGAGCTATTTCAACCACCTGCCATGTTATTGAGGAGAAAACGGTGTTCTGGCAGTCATTTACATACTGAAAAGACACAAAAATATAATAAATCAAAAATAAAATAGATAGATATATGCAGCTTTCAAGGACGACAGCTATAATTAATTCTATCACCTGAGATATGTTTTGGTAATATCGCATAAAGTGTTTAAAAATTGTTAATTCTGATGTTTAGTCGGAAAATGTTCAGTCACTGAATTTTTACAGATAATGGAAATATTGTTGTATTATTGGATGGAGTCGTTGTTCTGAGAACACAGATGCATATAGGTTTTACTTTTACACTTGGTGGCGTATTATTATAGATTTGATATCAGTTGTATATTAGCCATCTTTCAGAATCTCTGATAGTCCAACAACGCCGGTGCATTCTCCATTCTCCTAAGAGCGCGACCGCTGTCCAAATTCCCCGCATTGGGATTTACTCACTTTCTGTGAAGCGATACTACCCGCAGCTGGGTTCTCCAGCAACAGTCCCTGCAGCTGGGGCGGCCATTGCCCCCAGGCTGAGTTGTCCACGCCCCTCTCCTTGCCCTGGGCCCTCCAGCGCCCAGCCGCACAAACCAGCTCATCTGCACAAATGCGAGGCCTCATCAAGCTGCCTGCATACGTTACATGCGCTATACTGAAATACTTAGAAAATTGCTCTCAAAAGCCTTTGTAATTTTATTGGAGGAGTTCCAGTTCACAGTTTTAGTATTTCTACATCTACATGACTACTCTGCAATTCACATTAAGTGCTTGGCAGAGGGTTCAATCATACTATCTCTCTACTATTCCACTCCCGAACAGCGAGCGGGAAAAACGAACACCTAAACCTTTCTGTTCGAGCTTTGATTTCTCTTATTTTATTTTGATGATCATTCCTACCTATGTAGGTTGGGCTCAACAAAATATTTTCGCATTCGGAAGAGAAAGTTGGTGACTGAAATTTCGTAAAAAGGTCTCGCCGCGACGAAAAACGTCTATGCTGTAATGACTTCCATCCCAACTCGTGTATCATATCTGCCACACTCTATCCCCTATAACGCGATAATACAAAACGAGCTGCCCTTTTTTGCACCCTTTCGATGTCCTCCGTCAATCCCACCTGGTAAGGATCCCACACCGCGCAGCAATATTCTAACAGAGGACGAACGAGTGTAGTGTAAGCTGTCTCTTTAGTGGACTTGTTGCATCTTCTAAGTGTCCTGCCAATGAAACGCAACCTTTGTCTCGCCTTCCCGACAATATTATCTATGTGGTCCTTCCAACTGAAGTTGTTCGTAATTTTAACACCCAGGTACTTAGTTGAATTGACAGCCTTGAGAATTGTACTATTTATCGAGTCAATGAATTCCAACGGATTTCTTTTGCAACTCATGTGGATCATCTCACACTTTTCGTTATTTAGCGTCAACTGCCACCTGACACACCATACAGCAATCTTTTCTAAATCGCTTTGCAGCTGATACTGGTCTTCGGATGACCTTACTAGACGGCAAATTACAGCATCATCTGCGAACAGTCTAAGAGAACTGCTCAGATTGTCACCCAGGTCATTTATATAGATCAGGAGCAGTAGAGGTCCCAGGACGCTTCGCTGGGGAAGGCCTAATTTCACTTCAGTTTTACTCGATGATTTGCCGTCTATTACTACGAACTGCGACCTTCCTGACAGGAAATCACGAATCCAGTCGCACAACTGAGACGATACCCCATAGCTCAGCAACTTGATTAGAAGTCGCTTGTGAGGAACGGTGTCAAAAGCTTTCCGGAAATCTAGAAATACGGAATCAACTTGAGATCCCCTGTCGATAGCGGCCATTACTTCGTGTGAATAAAGAGCTAGCTGCGTTGCACAAGAGCGATGTTTTCTGAAGCCATGCTGATTACGTGTCAATAGATCGTTCCCTTCGAGGTGATTCATAATGTTTGAATACAGTATATGCTCCAAAACCCTACTGCAAACCGACGTCAATGATATAGGTCTGTAGTTAAATGGATTACTCCTACTACCCTTCTTGAACACTGGTGCGACCTGCGCATTTTTCCAATCTGTAGGTACAGATCTATCGGTGAGCGAGCGATTGTATATGAGTGCTAAGTAGGGAGCTATAGTATCAGCGTAATCTGAAAGGAACGTAATCGGTATACAATCTGGATCTGAAGACTTGCCCGTATCAAGCGATCTGAATTGCTTCGCAACCCCTAGGGTATCTACTTCTAAGAAACTCATGCTAGCAGATGTTCGTGTTTCAAATTCTGGAATATTCCATTCGTCTTCCCTGGTGAAGGAATTTCGGAAAACTGCGTTCAATAACTCCGCTTTAGCGGCACAGTCGTCGATAACAGTACCATCGGCACTGCGCAGTGAAGGTATTGACTGCGTCTTGCCGCTTGTGTACTTTACATACGACCAGAATTTCTTTGGATTTTCTACCAAATTTCGAGACAATGTTTCGTTATGGAACCTATTAAAGGCATCTCGCATCGAAGTACGTGCCAAATTTCGCGCGTCTGTAAATTTTAGCCCATCTTCGGGATTTCGCGTTCTTCTGAACTTCGCATGCTTTTTCCGTTGCCTCTGCAACAGCGTTCGGACCTTTTTTGTGTACCACGGGGGATCCGTTCCATCTCTTACCAATTTATGAGGTATGAATATCTCAATTGCTGTTGCTACTATATCTTTGAATTTGAGCCACATCTCGTCTACATTCGCATAGTCAGTTCGGAAGGAATGGAAATTGTCTTTTAGGAAGGCTTCTACTGGCACTTTATCCGCTTTTTTAAATAAAATTATTTTGCGTTTGTTTCTGATGGATTTGGAAGAAATGGTATTGAGCCTAGCTACAATGACCTTGTGATCACTAATCCCTGTATCAGTCATGATGCTCTCTATCAGCTCTGGATTGTTTGTGGCTAAGAGGTGCATTTAGGACAATCTCGGAAGACGTTTTCTGCCTACCACAGGGTTTTGAACAAGTATTTTTGCCAACATACCGAGGGTAGGTTGAAGTCCCTACCAACTATAACCGTATGAGTGGGGTATTTATTTGTTACGAGACTCAAACTTTCTCTGAACTGTTCCGCAACTGTATCATCGGAGTCTGGGGGTGGGTAGAAGGAGCCAATTATTAACTTAATTCGTCTGTTAAGTATAACCTCCACCCACACCAATTCGCACGGAGCATCTACTTCGACTTCACTACAAGATAAACCACTACTGACAGACACAAACACTCCTCCACCAATTCTGCCTAATCTATCTTTCCTGAACCCCGTCTGAGACTTCGTAAAAATTTCTGCAGAACTTATTTCAGGCTTTAGCCAGCTTTCTGTACCTATAACGATATCAGCTTCTGTGCTTTCTATTAGCGGTTGAAGCTCTGGCCACTTTTGGTTGTTACTGGCCTCCTGTTGATAATACTGTCTGGTTACAAATAGCTTCGATGAGTGAAACTAAAACTGAGACCTTACTATGCCATTTACTAATACGACAATTATATTCTTGTTTCTGATCAGCAAGAACGTAACTTCTCTTTCTATGATAACGTGGATGAACTTTCATGGATCACGCCAGGTAATTCATAATTGACGCCTTAGATACCACATAACACAGAAGTAAGATATTATCAACACTGCAGTTTTTTCATCTGTAATCTACACTACATAAGTGAATACTGATGTTGTAATCGACAACTGCTCCTGGGACTATTTTGTAGACTGAGATTAGCTATTAAATATCTGTCGTACCATCATAAAATTAATCTGAAACGTCGCACCTTCTCTTTCTTTCCAAAGAGTGAAATATTGTTCCACGATTCTCAATATCGGTAAAATGTGACAGTCCTCCGAACCATGTAATTTAATGTACTTTTTTGGCCGTTGAAATCAGCATGCAAGAAACGTAATATTCGCATGAAGTGTATCAAATGATAGTACAAGGGCTGTTCGGAAAGTAAGGAAAGATAGATCTCTAAATGGAGACCACCATGAAAATCTGATGAAGTTTCGCACAGATGTGTTGGGAAGTGTATGTAGTGAGTACATAGATAACGTTATGTCCCTCCTCTCGGTTCTAAATGCACAGTGTATGCATTTGCCTGAATCCATGCACCCTCACATACACAACTGTGACGCCTTTCCTTCATCATGACAGTTCTCAGCTGCACACTTCAGGGGCAGTGTGGATTCCCCTGAATCTCGCTGCAGTGGGAATTGTTTGCTCATGTACTTTACAGCCCGGACATGACTCCCTGTAATTTTCATCTCTGTCCGAAACAACCGTTTACTACGGAAACAGCATTTCGACACAGGCAAAGAGCTGCAGTCTTCCAAAAAGAAATGTCCGAAAGCACAGGAGGCTGCCTTCTGAAAGTTGGTAAAACGCCACGACAGATGTGTCAGAAAGATTACTATGTACAGTAGTAGTGGGAAGGAGTAGTTGGAAGGAGTAGTTGGAAGGTGTAGCTAACTGTTGCAGATAAAACAGTTTTGTTTTTCACTCTGCTTACAGTGTTGCAACCGATCGTTCCTTACATTCCGAATAGTCCTTGCATATGAAAATGCAAGAGTAACGGCATCTGGGTTCTACAAGGCCGTGCCGAAGAGTAAAGGCTCCAAATTTTTGTGAGAAACCTTTAAGACGTTATTAACACTGTACAGCTCTATTTCTCATATCTACATCTTTGCTGTCCTCTCCCGCTAGAACTCTCCGAGGTATATACTCGGACATGTCCGATAGAACAGACGCCATATACATATAAGTATATAGTTATGGTAACATTGGCCATGACCTTCTTCTTCTGTGAGGATGCACACATATTCCCTAAACTCTTACGGGACTTGGTAGAATGTCTTCCACGAGTAATGAGTTTGTTGGGGTGGGACACTACGAATGTAGTGTGTGGACATGCAAGGTGAGAATGTGGGTCTTGCAGGAGGCGTGCGCGAGATAGTCCTTGCAGTCACGCTATCATCAGTGCCCTCGGTGGCTTACACGGATACAGCGTCTGCCGTGTATGCAGGAGATCCCGGGTTCGAGTCCCGGTCGGGTCACACTTTTTCACCTGTCCCCGTTGATATATATCAACGCCATTCAGCATCTGAAGGTATTAATACAATTCTAATATCTCCGAGGTATAGCGTCTAACATGACGGTGGGTAACGGTGTATGAGAAACAGCGTGCTGTAATCGTGGTTCGAGTTCGAAGAGTTCTTCCACACATGGAGAACCCTCTCCTTCAGGGTGACAGCGCCCTGTAATTTTCATCTCTGTCCGAAACAACCGTTTGCTACGGAAACAGCATTTCGACACAGGCAAAGAGCTGCAGTCTTCCAAAAAAAAATGTCCGAAAGCACAGGAGGCTGCCTTCTGAAAGTTGGTAAAACGCCACGACAGATGTGTCAGAAAGATTACTATGTACAGTAGTAGTGGGAAGGAGTAGTTGGAAGAAGTAGTTGGAAGGTGTAGCTAACTGTTGCAGATAAAACAGTTTTGTTTTTCACTCTGCTTACAGTGTTGCAACCGATCGTTCCTTACATTCCGAATAGTCCTTGCATATGAAAATGCAAGAGTAACGGCATCTGGGTTCTACAAGGCCGTGCCGAAGAGTAAAGGCTCCAAATTTTTGTGAGAAACCTTTAAGACGTTATTAACACTGTACAGCTCTATTTCTCATATCTACATCTTTGCTGTCCTCTCCCGCTAGAACTCTCCGAGGCATATACTCGGACATGTCCGATAGAACAGACGCCATATACATATAAGTATATAGTTATGGTAACATTGGCCATGACCTTCTTCTTCTGTGCGGATGCACACATATTCCCTAAACTCTTACGGGACTTGGTAGAATGTCTTCCACGAGTAATGAGTTTGTTGGGGTGGGACACTACGAATGTAGTGTGTGGACATGCAAGGTGAGAATGTGGGTCTTGCAGGAGGCGTGCGCGAGATAGTCCTTGCAGTCACGCTATCATCAGTGCCCTCGGTGGCTTACACGGATACAGCGTCTGCCGTGTATGCAGGAGATCCCGGGTTCGAGTCCCGGTTGGGGCACACTTTTTCACCTGTCCCCGTTGATATATATCAACGCCATTCAGCATCTAAAGGTATTAATACAATTCTAATATCTCCGAGGTATAGCGTCTAACATGACGGTGGGTAACGGTGTATGAGAAACAGCGTGCTGTAATCGTGGTTCGAGTTCGAAGAGTTCTTCCACACATGGAGAACCCTCTCCTTCAGGGTGACAGAGCCAGACCACACACGAGCATTGCTACATCTGCAGCTGTCCGACGCCTCGGGTTGACTATCACTGTCATACTCATACAGTCCCGACTGGGCCTCATCCGATTTGCATGTGTTTTTCAGGACCATTGAGGAGTTTTCTTCGATAGAGAAGAAGCGCTGCACGCAGGGCTGATGCCGTGGTCCCATCAATAAACTGAAGGTCTAAGGCGCTGCAGTCATGGACTGTGCGGCTGGAGCCGGAGGAGGTTCGAGTCCTCCCTCGGGCATGGGTGTGTATATTGGTCCTTACGATAATTTAGGTTAAGTAGTGTGTAAGATTAGGACAGATGACCTTAGCAATTAAGTCCCATAAGATTTAACAGACATTTGAACATTCTTTTGAATAAACTGAAACATTCTACAACTACGGATTCAACAAACTGGTTTTTCGTTCGGAGAAGTGTATTCATTCCCAAGGTGAATAAATAAATAAATACGTAGACGTGACGAATAATGATGCAAAATGTTAATAAGGTTTGCTTCGCATAAAAATTACGGAGACATTACCTTTCAGCCAGTCTTCGCGTATTTGAGAAACGCTTATGCAATGCGTTTCACATATATAAATCATATATTAAAGTTATTTGTCTGTGAGAAGATGCAACGTCAGCCAGTACTTGTCGAAATTCTTCAGCAGCCCGATCGTCATCTGTCGAGATGGCGGTTTGTCACTCAGCGATACTGCTGCTCGTCTTGGTCAGGATACTAATGCTGCCTACTGAGCATGGGATCGACGGGCTCAGGATGGTAACACTCAACACCATGCAGAATGTGAACCATACCACGAACCTAGCGCCCAGTCTGGCATATACTGGGTGTTTTCAGAAAGTGTAAATACTTTGAGACATGGTAACAGCCGGCCGCGGTGGTCTCGCGGTTCTAGGCGCGCAGTCCGGAACCGTGCGACTGCTACGGTCGCAGGTTCGAATCCTGCCTCGGGCATGGATGTGTGTGGTGTCCTTAGGTTAGTTAGGTTTAAGTAGTTCTAAGTTCTAGGGGACTAATGACCACAGCAGTTGAGTCCCATAGTGCTCAGAGCCATTTGAACCATTTGAACATGGTAACACTCACTGGATAAGAAAAATAAGTCCAATAAATAAGGGTCTGGAAATGCATACTTTATGAGGTAATTTCTGTAAACCTGAGTCCAGAAGTGCATAATTCCTGCGATAAACACGTATTTATAGGAGGTTTCAACGTGGCGACCATTCATGAGAATGCATCCCTCTAACATACGGCATAAGGAATGACGCATCCTTTGAAGTATATCGGTTGTTGTTCTACCTGCTGTCACGATTTGAATACGCGACTCTTTAGTGTCTGCACATCGTTGATTGGCGTGGAGTAGACTAATAACCAAAACTTCTAGGGGATTCGGATCTAGGGAACGAGCAGGCGAAATTGTGGGGCTCTTATTCAGCGGTCATGAAATGTCTGCATTAGATGTTCGCGCACTTTGTGACGAATATGAACCGGTGCGTCATCATGCGTGAACCACATTTGTATTTGTTGTTGCAATACAATAGCCTCCAACAATGCAGGCAATATATTAAAGAGAAAGTCCAGATAATTTGGTAGCATGTAAAGCCCTATTAATCCATCGCAAAGTACGCCTGTCAGTATATTGATCGAGGATCGGTGTTGATGCCCTATTTTCTGAATTGTTTGGGGATTTACACCTGCCCGTAAATGCTGGTTATGGAAAATTACAACACCATCTCTTGTGAACCTGGATCCTTGGCAAAGAAACTCTAGGGTGTGAAAAAAGGATCTGTGGCTTGCTTCTGCAACAGCCGTTTGACAGGACCGTTGTCTGCCATGACGATCGCGTGCCCTTAGAACCGGAGCGCACTGTAGATGATACGGCTACAGCAATTGTTCATGAAGTATCCTCCAGGTAAGAGTGTGAGACGCGCCTTCTGCTCCTGGTAATCGTTGCGCACTGGTGCCAGGGGTTTCTTCCACCCAACGTAGCATGTCAGGCGTGCGGACTGTGCAGGGCGTTCCACTGAGTCTTCCAAAGTGCAAGAGTAGCTCTGTTCCTCAGACGCTGGAAACGTCTGCCGAACAGATTACTAGAGGGCACTCTGCGCTGTGGATATTTTTCATTGTAGAGGGCACGCACTCGCAAGCTACGTCCGTTTGCTAAACCTGAGCATAATGTCCGTCCCCGGTAGCTGAGTGGTCAGCGCGGCAGACTGTCAATCCTAAGGGCCCGGATTCGATTCCCGGCTGGGTCGGAGGTTTTCTCCGCTCAGGGACTGGGTGTTGTGTTGTCCTAATCATCATCATTTCATCCCCATCGACGTGCAAGTCGCCGAAGTGGCATCAAATCGAAAGACTTGCACCAGGCTGGCGGGTTACCCGACGGGAGGCCATCGTCACACGCCATTATTATAATACCACAGCATGATATCATATGCGCCATTTCACCTGTTGAGCAGTACGATACCATTGCTAACAAGCGATGGAAGAGAGAGAAAATGTAAATGTACTACACCATTTGTACCTATTAACAATGAGGCAACAGTAATTACACAAGTGAATCCTCGTTTGGAAGAAGGTGAAACACCACGATGTGTACCCAAAGTTGACAGTACTGTACCATAAAGCACACAGATACGTTGAAAACTAACTTAGCCTACATAAGACATGGGTAGAACCACAAAACTGTCTGTAGAACACCTAATGGTAGGTAGAGTACTGGGAGTAAGACACGATAATATACGGCAGACATATTTGACGGAGCGCCAATGCCACTACAGTCCTAATATCCACAACTAGGCGTCGTGTAGCCCTTCTTGTAAACACACGTTTATCTTGGAAATTTGGTGTTTCCGAACCCATGTTTACTTGACTTACTTTTCTTGTTTCGATAAGTAGTACCACCTCCCAGAGTTTTTGAACACTCTGTGTACACTTTGTCTCTCCTAAATTGTTTCGGCAGAATTTCGCAAATTTGTCTTTGAAACATGTAGCCAGAGTCAACCCAAGGAAATGCTGTTCATAACGTTTTTCTTGCGACGTTCAGAGGTGATGGGCAGCATCTGTTTCATTCCTCTTACAAACAAAAAGATTTTTAAAGGGGAATTTTATGCCCAGTCCACAGGGAGGTCCCAAATTAGTCTAGTGCCGTATTCGCTTTACCAATATACATTAAAAGGAACAGTAAAATACTGATATTAAGTAGGACTCCATCAGCGGCAGCGCCGGCCTGGTCCGCACTAACTTCTACCGCCATGCTGAACCACGCTACTCAGTTGCTGCAATATCCCTGTGATACATATAAGTGAATCGAATATCTCACTATTTTAATGTGGTAGCGCTATATCGAATGGGCACGTAAAATTTCGACTTAAAATTTTTCTGTGAGGAAGGGAAAACAAACTGACGTATTCCGGCGACGATGGGCTCATTTGAAACGTTCCATGAGCAATATTTCTTTGGGCTGACACCTGCGACGTGTTGCAAAACCGAACCTGCAAGTGTCTGCCGACTTATCAGAGAAAATCCTCCTGGCGACTCTTTGGCTCATCCTTGCAGACCGAACAGCCACGTCACGTACTTTTGAGTCAGGAAGTGGCCTGCTATGCAGGAAGGCAAGAGTCTACATGGACAGTGATACGTATGGTTCACCATGAGCTGTCAGCACGGGGACCAAAGATGCAGCTGGCTCCGTTTACTCTCCGGGCGTAGTAATTGATGATATTCATATCGAGTCTCCAGTCGGAACATAGCTCTTCTTGCCACTATATTTGGCGGTCCACCCGACCACCATCCTTTGGTGAGTAAGCTGTCGCGGTAGCTCACTGGATCTGAAGTCAAACCACAGTGGCGTCTCCTTTATACACCGCCTGTAGGTCCACCGCGCGTGCGCGAACACACCTGCCCTCTAGCGCAAAGAACAGCAGTGAAAATCCAGTAAACGATGAATCGATATCAAAGAGTGTTGACACCTTTTGATGACCGAAACAAAAACTGTTGTGTTTCAATGTCAAACCAGACATTGTTCCATCTCTTACTTAAATGAGACCCCATCAGTCTGTTTATAATGCTCTCAGATAGCTGGGGTTCAATAGCTTGTTTCACTACCCAGTCCCAATGATGCGAGGCAGGGGCTACCAATTCTGTCTCTTAATATTACATTTAACGTCCTTCAGTAAGACAATGTTCCGCAACCTTAGATTTTTCAGGTTAAAGTAAGTGCTTGTGTCGAGGGTGCTCCACGCATGAATCTTAGACCGTACTAATCGTTTGTCCAGTATAGGCTTTCTCGCATTGGAACGAAATTTTGTAGACACCAGGCTTACTCAAACCCAGATTTCCTGCCATTGTGATAAAGACTGTTTTGCACAAAAGTTTAGTACGGTATAGGATCGACTTGTGGAGCACCATCGTCACACACGTTCATTTCGGCCTGAAAAATCTGCGGTTGCCGAATATTGTATTACTGAGGGACATAAATGTACTAGTGGTTGCCCCTGCGTCGCCTTATTGGGTCTGTGTAGTGAAAGAAGCTATTAAAATCCGGTTATCTGACAATATTATAAACAGAGTTAAGGAGTGTCCTTTGAGTAAGAATTGCAACTCTGTTTTCTTTGACATTAATAACAACGGACTTTGTTCCGTTCATCAAAAGGCGTCAAAAATGTTACATATCGATTTATCCTTTCTGTGAATTTTCACCAGGGGTGCGATCGCGTGCTTTGCGCTAGAGGCAGTTATGTTCGCGCACGCGTGGTGGACCTACAGGAGGTGTATAAAGGAGCATCCGCTGAGGATTTAATTCAGTTCCGGTTCGTTGCTGCGACGACCCACTCGCCTGAAGATGGCGGCCAGATGAATCGCCTAAATAATGTGTCAAGATGACGTTATGTTAAGGCTGCAGAGTCTATGTGATATCATCAATGATGCGGCTTTCCTTGACACAGCAGCAGAGAATGTTCCTGAACAAAGGTAAGCCCAACAACACTGGACAAATGAGTGGTGCAACGACGTTTCCGACAAGTCCCAGTTCTCCGTATAACATCACGATCCGTCTTCGGGAGCTCTGATGAGTCCGAATGTTGCCAGACTGCGTTCGTCAGAGTCATTTTGGCCTGCAGCCTGTATGTTGATATGGAGTGATAGTGTTCTCTACGCAATGGAACCCCGTATTCAGAGCACCCATGCTCGTATACATTCGTTGTGATGCTGTACCAAGAACTGCGACTTTTCTCAAAATACCAACCCACGTCAAGAGCTTTCGCTGGCTACATTGCTGTCGGTATGTCAAGCGAAGCAACTGCAGTCGTAACACTCCGTGGTGACCCAGACATATTCACACTCATTCTGGAAACATCTCCCAGGCTGTGGCAAAGCCATGTCTCCGCAATATCCTTTCTTTCAGGGATGCTAGTTCTGCAAGGTTCGCAGGAGAGCTTCTGTAAAGTTTGGAAGGTAGGAGACGAGGTACTGGCAGAAGTAAAGCTGTGAGGACGGGGCTTGAGTCGTGCTTAGATAGTTCAGTTGGTAGAGCACTTGCCCGCGGAAGGCAAATGTCCCGAGTTCGAGCGGTCCGGCAAACAGTTTTAATCTGCCAGGAAGTTTCAACAGACACCACGTTTCGTGGTGTGTATGTGGCGCGGGTTAAAGCGCCATTGCGATGGATGCGGTCCTAACTTGGCACACTTGCTACGAGCTAAGTTGTGTACAGTATGTCCGTCTGGTCGTCGGTGGTATACGCTACTTCTCACCAGCTGTCTGTTGCAGTGTTAAGAGACACCCAGGACCTTTGCGAGAGGGCGTTGCAGTACAAGCATTGAGACTTGTGATCGTTGCATTGAAGAACTACTAACCGACATAGCCGTTATGTGGTGTACGCTGTGTAGGTCCATAACACAATAAATAAGGATTCCCTAACATGGGTTCCCTATCTGAGTATAGACGGTTGTGAGCCCACTATCACCTGCTTCAATTTGACCCAAAAGGTTTGAGACATTCTGTACGTGTAGCATGTACATGACGTTACTGCTACAGTCCTTACGGTGCTGCTGAAATGATAATACATCGAAGAATGTAGTGCTCTTCATGTCACTGATATTTGTCGCATATCGACTTCGTGGCCTGGGAATTTTCATGGCAGGGAATGTAAACATTCCAGAGAAGTGGCGTTCAGGTCTCGGTGTTCCCGGTATTCTATTGCAAACTCTTTTTGTGGCAGAATTCGAGGAACCAAGTGGAGATGGTCCCCGCCTCTTCCTGTGGCAGCGAGCAGCCCTCCTCGACCCCAGCACTCTGTTTGCGTACATCCCGACGGCCGCAGTGCTGGATCTCATCGCGCGCACACGGCCCGGTGGCCAGGGGCCAGCGCAAATGTTTGCCAGTCCGTGTTATTTCGGGCGCCGCCTACAGGTTTCCGGCCTCCGCTTGTTTTTGTTGAGAAGTCGTCTGGCAGTTCCGGTTGCATTCCCGAGACCCCTCTCTAGAGGCTTCGGATAAAGTGCAGGAGGCTGTTTGTAACCGATCGCTGTAGGAACTATAGAGTTTGTTATTCAGTTCGAGTCCATACACGCAATAGTGAGGCATATACAGTGGCTTGCTTTCACTTTTCCTCTGGTATATAGCTAGCTATCTGTATTCTTAGTATACTGGGTTATTCATATTATTCACTAGTGAGAAATGCTTCTACCGGAGCACAAGAATGTTTATATGTTACTATATACATAAAAGACTCTCACTGAAGATTCGGGTAGCATCTTCGCCATTCTACCTTCCTCAGCACCTATGAAAATTTTCCCAAAAATTTTGCAATGCGAACATATTTGCTCTTCTTTTTAACACGAATTTCACCTTAAACTCCCACAAGGTCCTCTAACTGCAAGTAACTCACACCCAATAGTCCATCACTACCCCATTGCTTGTAGTCGCTCATTCCCATGTACTCCCAGCTGCCCAACTCATTGTCATTATCTCCTTGTGTCTCACTGTCGTTGCGTCCTGAGTCATACTCAGAGTCCTCTTCGTTCTGTTCTTCTACGATAGTCTCCTCTCACTGTATCCATCTTGCTCTCTCTTGTCACAAATATTTCAAATGGCTGGTTTAAATGGCTCTGAGAACTATGCGACTAAACGTTTGAGGTCATCAGTCGCCTAGAACGTAGAAGTAATTAAACCTAACTAACCTAAGGACATTACACACATCCATTCCCGAGGCACGAATCGAACCTGCGACCGTAGCGGCCGCTCGGTTCCCGACTGTAGAGCCTACTAATATCTCATTTCTCCCTTCCTACTGCTGCTGATCTTCTCGCAGTCACTACCTGTCTTTCTCCTTGTCATTATCATATACTCTGTCTCTCATTATCACTGGCTCTCAGACACGTCCCCTTTCACTTTATTTCTCCCCTACACCTTCCGCTCCTCCTTCTCTTTTACCAGCACTGTTCTGTCACTAACAGCTATGATCCACTGCCGCTGTCCCCCTCTCTTTCTTTCACACTGCTGTTGTCGTCTTCTCTCTTTCTATATCACGACGACTCTCTACTGTCTCCCAATATTTATTACTTTTCCTTCCCTTTGCTACTGCTTCTGTCTTCTTCTCTCTTAGGATAAAAAAGTGCAAATTTATTTGTAAGCCAAAACTTTTGGGAACATTTTTAAAGGTATTGAGGAAGGTAGATTGAGCCAGCTGGTACACCATATTTTAGTAAGTCTTTTAAATAACCAACAACATATTTTTGTGCTCCGATAGGGTCATTGTTCCGTTCTTCCCCTTTTTCCCCTGCTGGAGCTGGATATGTAACTCATATGAAAGGAAATTTATTGGTCAGTAAGATTTAGATAGTTTACTTGTGTGAAACTGAAATAACGCAATATCTCATACCGTAGTTTACGTGTAAAAAATTTTGGTACTGCATCTTTACTATAACACAGAGGTCCCAGATGATAACGTAGACACATTACAGCATATTTGTCCGTGCTACGTTTCTTTATAAACTACTTTTTTCCCTCACGCCAGATTTTACATGCATAATTTACATGTACAAGTAGGATAACTTTAATGACTGAGTCTCGGAAACGGATAAAGAGATGAAGAAAATTTTCAGTGCTGTACAAAACCGAGATCTCAGGATTTCATCGTAAACATTACAGCCACATGCTTATTATGGACGTCGCGGAATTTGGGGCTATGTTTTAGTACCGAAGAAATAAGGTTTCCTGTGGTTCTCGGTAACGGATAAGGATTGTTGAAAACAGGGTGAGGGCTATTATACAGAGATTCCTAAAGAAGATAATTACAGGTAATTGCTACGGTTATTTAGTATTTAGATTTGGTATCACGCTAGATGTTGCACGTAGATGTAGACATCTTTGCACCTGTATTTCGGAAACGGGCAAAGATATGAAGTTTCTCTGAGGTCTGGACTAGGAATATATCGTGCAAATTTCCGTCATTTGGACTGCATAGAGGTCTTTCCATCCTCGGCTGAGGTTTTGTCCACTGGTGATAGCGAAAATATAATTTAAAAAACGGTTTTTATGTGGTTTCCCGAGGAATCGCACGTGAAATAATAGTGTATTCCTAAGTTCCACCAGGAACACGTACACTACATTAAATGTTAAAACAAGCAAATGACTTGCTTAGTTTCCCCAAGCAGCAGGCGGTATACTACATTCATACATCGACCCTCTACTTCAGTTTCTTATGCAAATGCTCTCTATCCCAAGTGCTATCCAAAATTCTTCACCATAGCTTGGTACAGCAATAAAACCAGAGGTACGAGCACTGGACACCCCGTTTTTATGCGCGGCGTTTTGGAACATATTAGATGAGCGTGCTTGTGGAATCATATCGATAGCTATCTTTAAGATTACAGAAACAGAGTGAGTTAATACCATATACAGAAAAATAACACATATGTCTGGATAGAGCATCTCTGCACATTTGATTTGTAATACGTGCCGTGGTGTAAAGTAGATGCACAGCGCACCCGTGGAAGGGGCAGGAGTGTCTGCAAATGTAGACGAATTATCTGCTCCATTTCATTTATGGAATTCTTAGTCACCTGCGGAAAGGCAAGCAAACGAACAAAGTTATAAAGTGGGCTGCAGTCACTGCGTCTTCCTGTATAGCAGCAGTAGCGACTACCGTGAATTGCAGGATAGCGTCGACATTTGCTGCGTCATGAACTGTGCCCATGCTGAGCCTCTGTAATTTGTCTTAAAAACTTATATGGACGCTGTATTCGCCGATTCGTGCTCTGCTCTGTAAGTCTAGTAGTTTTCACGCAGTCACCTTCTGAACCCTTCGAGATAGTTACGAAACATCTAGGAAAAGGGTTTCACCATTCCCAGCATGACAATTTTCAGGGTTCCGTGCCTCAACCTGTGAAAAGGGGATCTTTATAGGATCTCCTTGCTGTCTGGCTGTCCGTTTCTCTGTCTGCCCGACTGATAACAACTCCTTCCCTCAGGCATGGTTTGATGTACCAAGTTCCAATTTATGTTGCATATTAAGGTCTATGGTCTCTTGGAGCTGTAAACATTTTAAGCTACTAATTCACTTCAGTCAAAAGGTATGGCACTTTGTGTCACACATTTTGATAATCGAAGACGCATAGTATTCTATAGGGTGCTTCCTGTTGAACTATAATTATGAATTTTGGCAAGTACAAAGTTTCACAATAAAATAAAGGAAAAACTAAAAATTGCTGTTTTGTAATTAAAACCACGAAAAAATACTTTGTCATTTTTTATCTATCTGTCTGTTTATCCGACGTTTTGGTAAGACCATTTTTCTCTGGAACACTTTGTTGAATAAAATTAAATATATCTATGGACCCTTGGCGGTGTTCTACGTCAAAGTAACCAAAACGTACGGCCATTTATGTGACTTATTTTGATACTCGAAAGATCAGTCATGTAATCGTATAAGAAGCTTCCCATTGACCTAGAAACGAAAATCTGAAACTTTTTAAATTGTAATTATACACATACTATATGACAGACTCACATTAGTGCGTGCAAATATAAAATGAAGGGCCCATGGGAAAAAGAGAATAAGTGAAAAAAAATTAAATTTTAAGTTATTACAGTTCCAGAAATCTTTCAACTAGCTGATTTTATCAGTTTTTGTTTCACGGGAAGAATGGGGATAGATTCAAAGTTACAGCGGTTTAAAAATACAGTGTGCATGGGAAAAAGGAGGTGAGTCATTGTGAAACTAGGGGAAAAGACGATTAGTCAGTTGGCAGCACTGATCGCAGCTGTTGTTTACGTACCATTGTCTATGAATATCGGGTGTTGAGTATGAGCTGTTCGAGAGGTTACGTTAGTGCTTTGTTTGTTGTGTGAATTGTTTAGTTTGTTTTACGTTTTAGCTGAACTGTGGAAGTGGACATGGAAAATGAAGATAGGCAACTGCCACATTCAACGAAGAAAAGGAAGAGAACCGGTCGACTTTCCGACGTGAAAAAAATCTTTTAGCATCCACCCATGAATTAGGGCCAGATTGTAAATGTCCCAGATTGAAATATTTTCAGACTGACTACCTGGGTATATTACATCTATTTATAACAACATGACTGTGAATGAGCAGAATGCTTACTTGGCAGGCGTAATTAATGCAAACAGTATATAGCAAAGGAGACGTGGGCTACCAGGAAATGAAGCAAAATATCATGACAACAGGTATTCATATAGCGTAAGAGTGAAGAGGAAGAATTCGGTCATTGATTTAAATGTTTGTTCTAAAGATTATACACCTTTTCATGGAATATCTGAACAAATTGAAGTAATACAACGTTATCTGAAAAAAGGTGTGATTCCTAACGACGGTAGAGGCCAACACTCTAATCGGGAGCATCGTTTGACATCTGTGGCACTTGACGTAGTTCGCCAACACATTAGTTCATTTAAAGGTGAACGATGTCATTACAACTTGAAAACCTCTAAGAAAGTGTATCTTCCGCCATACCTGAACATCAGTAAGATATATTAATTTTATATTTAGGTATTATTCCCTACTACACCTGTGACGCATTAAAAATATGGACTTGTTTTCAATACAGAATTTAACGTCGGTTACTATTACCCTAGAATGGACACTTGTAGTTATTGTGATAGGCATGCTGCCGAAATTCGAACTGTTCAACATGCTTTGAAATCGTAGCCGGAAAATAGCTGAGAAAGGAAGAGCGCAGAAAAAAAATGTCAACTTTCAACGGTGAAAAAACTTTACTTAATAAAATCTGACATTTTTTATATTCGTAAAAGAAGTTCTAAAGCGAACAGCAGAGCATCAAACGAATGTGGAAGTATTACTACGGAATTCCAGAAGAATTTACCTATTCCTAACATCACAACTAACAACGTCTACTACAAGGGACGGTTAAAGTTGTGCATGTTTAATATTCATACATTTTGCATGGATGAATCATATTTCTTCGTGTATGATGAAACAGTAGCCTACAAAGGGTCTAACGAGGTCTCTTCCTTTTTGTTTTATTTCGTGACGACAATTCGTGATCCCTCTGTTAGAAAATTTAACGTATTTTCAGACTCTTTCGGGAGGGGGGAGGGGGGCAGAACAAGAATAAGACTATTTTCCGCCTGCTGAGTTACATTGTTTATCACGTCATGAGACTTGAGCACGTGAATATGACTTTTTCAATCCGTGGCCACTCGTATCTCGAATGTCATCGTAACATGGCCAGTATCAACCGAAAACAAAAATTTGGGTGAAATGCCCAAAGACTGGATAGAGAAAATATAGAGTGCAAGAGCAAAACCCTCCCTTTCATGTTGTCGCAGTACACAGGGAGTTTGTAAGAGACTGGTCTACACACCTCAATCAGTTATATTTCAAGAAATGTCCATTTCCTTCTAGACCAATAAGAGAATCAGTGGCTGCAAAAGAGCGTCCCCGATTCTTGGAATACAGAGTACGTTCTACGGCCACTGGGATCGCCATGTTATCAACAAGCCACTTACGGTTCCAATAGAACAACCTCATCCTCAAGGAGAGTTCTTTCTGCCTGACTATGCATATAAAGGTGAGTGTTTTTGTTTCATCCCTATTTTTGTGATAATTTCTATTGTATTATTTACTTAAAACAGTTTTTACTTTAGCTTTAAAAACAACTAAACTTTTATTTACTTTTTTAAAAACCTACAAGAGGGTATTTTTGTTATAGGTCTACAACCTATTACTTATGACAACTATGCAGACCTTCAATAGTTAAAGAATTTTTGCGGAGAAGTGGCTAGGCAGTTTTTCTCCCAGCTGCCAAAACTGGAAAGAGGACAAAAGCGTAACAAGAAACTGTCATCGAGATGACACTCTTTCTCCAAAACCAATAAGTGCAAGTGCTAAGAAGCAGACCCAGAGCGGAAATGAATAAATAGTGAATGAACATACTTAAAAAAGAAATTGTTTGGGAGTACAAAGTTTTGTTCTGTTTATAAAGAATTAATTTTCTATCTTATGATTTCATGTTTTTTCCATAACTAATAAATTTTTCCACATTTGTTTGTTACATTTTTAATGACGTGTTACATAATACTGGTAGTTACTTCTAACTGAGTAGGCTTAATAAAGATAACGAATTACCAAGATTTACTGACATTCCCCCTTTTATAATAACTTACTCCCTTTTTCCCTACAAAAAACTGAAGTTATTCGATATAATATTTTCTTAAGGTTATTACAATATGTTCACACAAAAACTTTGTAGAGGTATCTAACGACTATAAGTAAGGCTACACTAAACATAAATTTCAAGACAATTGACTAAAAAGTGCAATTGGTAGAGAAGGTCTGGAGTTAAACACTTCTTTCCTGAAAAATTAAGAAGAACTGACTTACTATTTTTTCCTGTGGACCCTTCAAATGTTAGTTGTGGTCATGTTTTAGTATGTAAATAAAACATGTTGCGTTAACTGTAATCTCTATCTACAGATATAAAACGAGCCTTCCTGCTCTCTTATTTTTAGTGTCTGGGATAGTCTGAGAAACTACTGTATGGATTTTGATACCTTCTTGGAATTACCGAGACCATCGTCTTACCAGTATCAATATCGATAACAGAAAAAATCGATACCCAGGATGGATGAATTATATATAATCATAATTAAGTTTTTACGAAACCCTCAGTGCGTGGGTTCTACGCACACTAGGTCAATTTAAGTTTTCTGATTTGCAAATTGCACCCGATACGGATTACAGTACTGTTTTGTAGGGCATGGCATCTTTGTTAATCTGTTTCTCTATGGTAAATGGGACTCAGTGTAAGATCGTAGCTTCTTTCCTTCTTTTTATTTATTCTGGCAACTCATTTCCCACATCAATGGACGTTTTACAACGTATCTCTCCTGGTGATGCACTTTCTATAGAAGGCATAGTGCGCCGAGCCGACCGGAATGTTCGCCGATACCAGGCGCGATGACGGAAGAGTTACGTGTCCCTCAGCCAAGAAAGCTACGGCTTGTATGTTCTGAAAAAGATAGGTCAGAAGTGGGGATCACTAATAGTTCTCATAATTTTTCGGAAGGAGGCCGTAAATTGATACTTACAGAAACGAGGCTCTGACATAGACGTAATTTCTTGTAATTCTCAGAACAGTGCGATTTAAGGAACTTTTTATCGCAATCCTTCCTTTATTTTTTATCAGTCTTCTGACTGGTTTGATACAGCCCGCCACGAATTCCTCTCCTGCGCCAATCTTTTTTCCTCAAAAGTGGCACTTGCACTCCGCGTTCTTAATTATATGCTGCATGTATTCCAATCGCTGTCTTCCTCTAGAGTTTTTACCCTCATAACTCCCGCTACTACCTTGTAAGTTATTTCCTGTTCCTTCTTTCCATCCTCCATTCTGCAGAGAGCATTCTCATTCATTATCTTATGTGTCCATAAAATTTTCAACATTCTTCTGTTGTTCCATATCTCAAATGGTACTATTCTCCTCTGTTCTGGTTTTCGAATGGTCCACGTTTCACTACCACACACTACGTATTGGAAACGTACGTCCTCAGAAATTTCTTCCCCAAATTAAACGCTACGTTGTCACAAGTAGACTTCTCTTGCTCAAGAATGCCCTTTTTGTGTGTGCTAGTCTCCTTTTTATGTCCTCTTTGCTCCGTCCATCATTGGTTATTTTGGAGCCTAGCTAGCAGAAATACTTAACTTCATCCGTGATCACCTATCCTGATGTTAAGTTTCTCATGGTTCTCATTTCTGTTACTTCACATTACTTCCGCCTTTCTTCGATGAACTCTAGACTCATATTCTGTACTAATTATACTGCTCATTCCGTTTAACACAATAGGTAATGCACCTTCACTTTAATTGAGGATAACAACGTCATCAGCGAATATTTCATTGATATCCTCTCACCTTGAATTATAATCCCACTCCTGAACCTTTCTTTTATTTCCGTCATTACTTCCTCGACGTATAGGTCGAACAATAGGGTCGAAAGACTGAGCCCTATGCTACATCCTTCCTAATCCGACTACTTCCTTCCTGGTTTGCGAATCTTATATTCCCCTCTTGGTTCTTGTTCATATTGTATATACCAGACTTAACTTCCTCTACTTGTCTCAGAATATCGAACCAGTTGCACCATTTTCCCCGTCGAACATTTTTTTCTAGGTGGACAAAGCCTCAGAGAAAGTCTTTATTTTTCTACGGGTAACAGCCGCAACGTCAGAATTGCCTCTCTAGTACTTTTACTTTTCGTAAATCAAACTGATGGCCATTTAACAGATGCTGGTTTTTGGCTAATTCCAGTGGGAGCGAGAGAAATGAACAACAAGAAAATTACACTATTGGCTACAGCTAAGTAAACGTTTTACTCATAGGTAGGCGATGTATTTCCTAAGAGATTCTGAGCGGAGCCAGCACAGGGGACATATATTCTATATTCACTATTATAGCAGTCAACACACATGTGGGAGACATGTTTCTGATAGAAATCATCACATTAGGCTTTTTCTTTTGAGCATGATAAATACACACTGTTCGTTCAAAACGCATCAAAGTAGCGTAAATGGTAACTGGTAATCTAATCACTTCGGCAGTAGGTCCTAAACCACCTACTTTAACATTTTTGGTACGGGAGTTACTTCTTAGTCTGTACTATCGAGAAAAACCTGATAGCACTGTCTGTTATGTACAGGGTGTTTCAAAAATGACCGGTATATTTGAAACGGCAATACAAACTAAACGAGCAGCGATAGAAATACACCGTTTGTTGCAATATGCTTGGGACAACAGTACATTTCCAGGCAGACAAACTTTCGAAATTACAGTAGTTACAATTGTCAACAACAGATGGCGCTGCGGTCTGGGAAACTGTATAGTACGGTATTTTCCACATATCCACCATGCGTAGCAATAATATGGCGTAGTCTCTGAATGTAATTACCTGAAACCTTTGACAACGTGTCTGGCGGAATGGCTTCACATGCAGATGAGATGTACTGCTTTAGCTGTTCAATTGTTTCTGGATTCTGGCGGTACACCTGGTCTTTCAAGTGTCCCCACAGAAAGAAGTCACAGGGGTTCATGTCTGGCGAATAGGGAGGCCAATCCACGCCGTCCCCTGTATGTTTCGGATAGCCCAAGCAATCACACGATCATCGAAATATTCATTCAGGAAATTAAAGACGTCGGCCGTGCGATGTGGCCGGGCACCATCTTGCATAAACCACGAGGTGTTCGCAGTGTCGTCTAAGGCAGTTTGTACCGCCACAAATTCACGAAGAATGTCCAGATAGTGTGATGCAGTAATCGTTTCGGATCTGAAAAATGGGCCAATGAATCCTTTAGAAGAAATGGCGGCCCAGACCAGTACTTTTTGAGGATGCAGGGACGATGGGACTGCAACATGGGACTTTTCGGTTCCCCATATGCGCCAGTTCTGTTTATTGACGAAGCCTTCCAGGTAAAAATAAGCTTCGTCAGTAAACCAAGTGCTGCCCACATGTATATCGCCGTCATCAATCCTGTGCACTATATCGTTAGCGAATGTCTCTCGTGCAGCAATGGTAGCGGCTCTGAGGGGTTGCCGCGTTTGAATTTTGTATGGATAGAGGTGTTAACTCTGGCGCATGAGACGATACGTGGACCTTAGCGTCATTTGGACTGCAGCTGCAAAACGGCGAACGGAAAGCCGAGGCTGCTGTTGGATCACCTGCTGCACTAGCTGCGCGTTGCCCTCTGTGGTTGCCTTACGCGGTCGCCCTACCTCTCCAGCACGTTCATCCGTCACGTTCCCAGTCCGTTGAAATTTTTCAAACAGATCCTTTATTGTATCGCTTTTCGGTCCTTTGAATACATTAAACCTCTGTTGAAAACTTCGTCTTGTTGCAACAACACTGTGTTCTAGGCGGTGGAATTCCAACACCAGAAAAATCCTCTGTTCTAAGGAATAATCCATGTTGTCCACAGCACACTTGCACGTTGTGAACAGCACACGCTTACAGCAGAAAGACGACGTAAAGAATGGCGCATCCACAGACTGCGTTGTCCTCTATATCTTTCACATCACTTGCAGCGCCATTTGTTGTGAAAATTGTAACCACTGTAATTTCGAAAGTTTGTCCGTCTGAAAATGTACTGTTGTCCCAAGCATATTGCAAGAAACGGTGTATTTCTATCGCTGCTCGTTTAGTTTTTACTGCTGTTTCAAATATACTGGTCATTGTTGAAACACCCTGTAAGTGATGCGTTTTCATGGTGTTAACAATAAATTTCAGCTACTTACATATGACGTAAAAATCAGTAACATGCATGAGATGTTTCCTCGAATATTTTCGGAAATGTTGAAGGTACAGAATGACGGTTTCTCTGGGTGTATTATCACACAAGGTGCGAAGTATTTTGTTGAGAGGTGAACACAATTTTATATCAAGAAGCAACTGACAGTTGACTCCATTCAACGATCTCCATAGTGTACTTAGTGTTTTCGAAATAAAAATGTAGTATACTGATAGTTTACACTTAAATGTCTCGAATTACTTGATGTTCTTAGGTATTGGAAAGCTAAATCTGCAAGAACAAAACTGTGACTCACACTGTATCCTGACTGGATATAACTTATGAAACTAGTCATTTCACAATATTTGATGTGGCTAAAAACCGACAAATGGAATCACGAGTATTTCTATTGTCTTACAGTATATTGGTAGCACAGTACAGAAGTTGCATTGTGGTAGCATGTGTCCCAGACTCATTGTTGATACATTTGGTGTAGAGTCCATTTTGCCACCATGCATGCAGTGTAAAATATAAACGGCTGCAGTACTCGTTCACTCAGTCAGCATGTGGTCTAAACCATGAAGTATCTCCGTAGAGTGTGAAACATGGGGGATTATTCAAACCGAGAAGAAGTTGACTTGATTTTCGCGTAAGGTCGAGCAAAATCATGAAGTAGCATACCTGCGTCGGATCCATTTATTGACGCAAATGCCAACCAGTTCTGAGCCCTGTTGTAATGGTCATGTCGACGGTCAACGTTGACAGACAGGGAGCTTGGTTCAGTCTGTCAAGAAGATGTAGCTGCTCTGCCACCCAAACATTGTGATTTCGATCGTCGAGCATTGGATACAGGAGCCCGTCGAAGGTGAAGCTGACAGTTGCAAGAAGGATTACAATAAAAACACATCAGTTGGAGTGACCTCCGCAGCCAGGCGGAGACCCACGCTATCTTGGTACTTAGTGTAGCAGATGGCGCCACGCCGAAAGCCCTTACGCGCAGTTAAGGCGTTGCATCAGGTTTGTTGAGGATTGGAAGAGTATTAATGTGAACAACAGGTGACAGAGCATAATGAAACTGGAAAAAAGATAAATGGGATGAACAGTGAGGAAAGCAACGAGACAGTAGTTGCGATAGTATTACAGTGAATTTGATGACTATAAGCCTGAAATAGACGTATCTGAGAGAGATGATGAAAGTGAATGGGTATTGTGTGAAAGGGAAATGAGTATCGCAAGCAATACATATCTCTTAGGTGGTGTAGAAGATGGGAATAAGGACCTAGGGAAAGTGGCATGTTGATGGAAATGTTAGAGAACGCAGCTAGGACACTGAGGTGAATCTCTGTACAGTAAAAAGAAGTGGCATAAGAGAGGGGAATGAAAATCTGAAAAAGGGTATTGTACTGTGTTGTATGGAATTGGGGACCTGGAAACGACGGAGTGGCTTCGACCCTGCCAATAGCTCTCAGGGGTTCACAACCCCAGAACAGGCTACAGCAGTCCACTCACCCCACACCGAACCCAGGGTTACTGTGCGGTTCGATCCTAGTGGACCCCACCGGGAACGTCTCACACCAGACGAGTGTAGCCCCAATGTTTGCGTGGTAGAGTAATTGTGGTGTACGTATACGTGGAGATGATGTTTACGCAGAAGTCGCCGGCATAGTGTAACTGAGGCGAAATAAGGTGAGCCAGCCCGCATTAACCGACGCAGATGGAAAACCACCTTCAAAACCATCCACAGACTGGGCACCACACTGGACCTTGACACTAATCCGCCGGGCGGATTCGTGCCAGGCACCAGCACGCCTTCCCGCCCGGACACCAGTGCGTTAGACATCACGGTTAACTGGGCGGACGGAATAAGGGTACTCAGAAAACTATTCACGAAGATCCGTTATAGGAAAAATACAACATGAATAATTTGAGTGTGAGTGGTATAACAGTAAAAGAGGTTAAAGGAGGACGATACTGGCCCTGTCATTGAAGCTGTCGTTGACAAAACTAACAAGGAGAAGCATGGAGACGTGATGATTCGAAAATATACATGGAATACAGGATTTTTAAAATAAAATGAGGATAGAGGTGGTAAAAGTAAGTTATAAGAGAACAAAGAAGATGTATGACTAGAGTTATGTTGCAGACGGTTGTTTGGATGATTCGAGGGTGGGGACCAAACAGCGAGGTCATCGGTCCCATCGCATTAGGGAATGGACGTCGGCCGTGCCATTCCAAAGGCACCATCCCGGCATTGTTCTGAAGCGTTTTAGGGCAATCACGGAAAACCTGAATTCGGATGGCCGCAGACGGGTTTAAACCGTCGTTCGCCCGAATGCGAGTCCAGTGTGCTGCCACTGCGCCACCTCGCTCGGTTGCAGATGAATATGACAAATGTAGCGATAGTGAATCATGGAAGTGAATTATAAAGTAATAAATCATATGAAAATTCTAGTAACATTGAGGCGGAACCATTGATTACACGAGGAGGCATGATTCGACGAGGAGCAACAGTATCGACTGAGGAATTGAAGTGGAAAAAAACATGGTGGGGTCTAAGATAGGCTAGGCTCTGAAAAATATTGTGGATCTCAAAGATTTCAGGCCCAGGTAACACGAGAAACGTTACATACAGGGTGTTACAAAAAGGTACGGCCAAACTTTCAGGAAACATTCCTCACACAAAAATAAAGAAAAGATGTTATGTGGACATGTGTCCGGAAACGCTTAGTTTCCATGTTAGAGCTCATTTTAGTTTCGTCAGTATGGACAGTACTTCCTCGATTCACCGACAGTTGGTCCAATTGAAGGAAGGTAATGTTGACTTCTGTGCTTGTATTGACATGCGACTCATAGCTCTACAGTACTAGCATCAAGCACATCAGTACGTACCATCAACCGGTTAGTGTTAATCACGAACGTGGTTTTGCAGTCAGTGCAATGTTTACAAATGCGGAGTTGGCAGATGCCCATTTGATGTATGGATTAGCACGGCGCAACAGCCATGGCGCGGTACGTTTGTATCGAGACAGATTTCCAGAAGGAAGGTGTCCCAGCACTAAGACGTTCGAAGCAATTGATCGGCGTCTTAGGGAGCACAGAACATTCCAGGCTATGACTCGCGACTGGGGAAGACCTAGAACGACGAGGACACCTACAACGGACGAGGCAATGCTTCGTGCAGCTGACGATAACCCTAATGTCAGCGTCAGAGAAGTTGCTGCTATACAAGCTAACGTTGACCACGTCACTGTATGGAGAGTTCTGCGGGAGAACGAGTTGTTTCCGTACCATGTACAGTGTGTGCAGGCACTATCAGCAGCTGATTGGCCTCCACGGGTACACAATGCGAATGGTTCATCCAACAATGTGTCAATCCTCATTTCAGTGCAAATGTTCTCTTTACGGATGAGGCTTCATTCTAAAGTGATCAAATTGTAAATTTTCACAATCAACATGTGTAGGATGACGAAAATCCGTACGCAATCGTGCAATCACGTCATCAACACAGATTTTCTGTGAACGTTTGAGCAGGCATTGCTGGTGATGTCTTGATTGGGCCCCATGTTCTTTCACCTACGCTCAATGGAGCACGTTATCATGATTTCATACGGGATACTCTGCCTGTGCAGCTAGAGCATATGCCTTTACAAGTACGACACAACATGTGGTTCATGCACGATGGATCTGCTGCACATTTCAGTCGAAGTGTTCGTACGCTTCTCTACAACAGGTCGGTGACCGACGGATTGGTAGAGGCGGACCAATTCCATGGCCTCCACGCCCTCCTGACCTCAACCCTCTAGACTTTAATTTATGGGAGCATTTGAAAGCTCTTGTTTACTCAACCCCGGTAACAAATGTAGAGACTCTTCCTGCTCGTATTGTGGACGGTTTCCGGACACATGTCCACATAACTTATTTTCTTACTTTGTGTGTGAGGAATGTTTCCTGAAAGTTTGGCCGTACCATTTTGTAACACCCTGTATATTAAGCAAATGAAAAAAGTGGGACTCATGACTCGAATAAAACAAATGTCAGCAGAGAGATGTAATTAATGGAGGTCAGACCCAGTGAGTTATAAAAAAGCAACAGTTGAGCTCGAGTGAAATGTAAATATTAGAAGGTGGCGGTAGTAATTATTTCTGCAGAAATGTAGTGCATTTTGCAGAGATAGTAAGGATTTGGTTTAATGAAAGTACTTCAAGTAAATCGAGGTGTTTCAAGCAACAGAGGTCACTGCAAATATATTTCTCGTTATAAAATAGTATTATCGTATAACAGTAACACAAAAAATATAAGTAATAGCGGTAGATCAGCGAAAAGTATCAACTTTGAACTGTGCACAGAGGGGCAGATTTTACTAAATAAATAGTATTACGAGAAGTGCGTTGTGAAAATAGGATAAACGCTATCAATGTAGAACGGAGAGCCAGAGAACTTCGAGGGAATGCATGATGAAAGGAACTAATCCCAAAAACCCGCGAAATTGGGGCACAAAAAGAACTGTACAATTGGATTTTTGTTAATTAGTAATTCTTTCTTCTTAATTATTTTCTATAATTACATGCGACATTTTGATAATTAGTTAGGTGTAATATTTTACCACATTTTCACAAAAAGTCATTTAAATTTAGGGTGTATGTAAATGTATTGCTCTAGGAAGCCTTTACAAATAATTTTCTCTTTATTTTTCTATTTACTAGAAACTGTTAATATATTAAAATAATATAGTTACGTGATCACAAATGTTTCAATGTTTTTGTATTTATTTTTGTTACAAGAGAGTATGTTTTTCGACTATAGAAACTGAACAGTCGAGTGGTAGGGGTGTTACGAGGAGAACGTCGTGTAGCACGGTTGGTATGTTGGTCTACCTGTATAATGTCATGGATAAAACATTGAAATGGCTACGTGCACCGTATCGACGTAAATGCAGATAGACGTTACGAATATTGAGCAAATACTGCTTTGGTTTTATGCGTAGATGAACGAAGCCAGTTTTCGCGTATGCAACAGACGCAAATCGGTGAGTCACTTGTGAAAAATAGAACATTCATTTTGGGGACCGTGCTTTCATGTGAATAAACCATGACTTGTGTCGTATCAAGGACTGAACTGGAACTGTTTTGCGGCTGCCAAGCGGTATGCCATTTTAACCATTGGAAAAATGCTCATATCATACCATATAGAAGCGAATATAGTCCTACTTCAAACACTGATAGAAATATGGATACAGGCTGCCTCATTCTACCTTACTTAACATCTTTTAGAATATTCGCAAAAATTTTGCTTGGGAATATATTCGCGCTCTTTATGACATGCACCTCACCTCTCACTACTACAGTTATCCCTCGCTGACACCCATTAGTTCATCGTTGTATCTCGCCCATACACATTTATTCTCACTTGCCCCTTCTCGCCCATGCATTCTGCCCAAATCCCTGTCATTATCTCTTTGTGTCTCTCTAACTGTCATTGCCTCCTGTCTCACATCTATAATCGCCTTTGGTCCAACTACTATAGTCTCCTGTAACTTCCACTATCTCCCACTGCTCTCTCTTATTCCTACTATCTCATTCATTACTTCTCACTGCTGCTGTTTCCTGTCACTGACACAGTCTCTCTCTTCCTCGTTGTCGTTGTCCTAAACTCTGTCTATCAACCTCACTGGCTGTCATCAACTTTCAGTTTTTCCTTCTTCTTATTACTCTCCCACTGGCACTGTCTCCTTCAAGTCCCTAGCACTGTCTCCTTCAAGTCCCTAGCACTGTTCTGTTACTGTCAACTATGTTCCACTGCCACTGTGCCTGTCTTTCGCACACTGCCACCGTCTTCTTGACTCTCTCTATACCGCAACCACTATCTACTACAGTCCAGTTCTTATTACTTTTCCATCTTTTTCCCATTGCCACTCTCTCCCTCTCCCTCAGTGTAAAAAAGTGCTAATATGTTGTCATGGCAAAATTTTTGGGAATATTCTTAAAGGCTCCGTGGAAAGTAGAGAGAGTCAATTCGTACCCCACTTTTCACTCAGTGTTTTTAAACAAGAGTATATTCGCATTTTGTGCTCTGGTAGGAACATTTTTCCTCTGATTCCCATATTTTCCTTGCTCCAGCAGAATAGATCACTCATATGAAAATAACTTTATGGGGTAGTGAAATATTGATAGTTTACTTACGTGAAACTGAAATAATGCAATACTAATTTAATTTTTCATGCCGTATTTGACGTGAAAAAAAAATGTATATGCTCCAGCAAAATACAGGGGAATTCCAGTACAGCTCTGATGACAACTGAGCCATTTTACAGCATATTTCTCCGACGTAGATCACTTTAAAAACTTCATTTTTGCGACGGACCTTACGTACGTACTTTATATAAACAAGTAGGGTGCCTTTCAAACCTCTGTATCTTGGAAACGAATAAAGATATAAAGAAGCCTCGAGTTTATTCGAGACAGGAATCTTAGTAATGAAATTCTACCACTTTCTCTGCAAAGCCATCTTGGAATCCGTGGCTCAGTTTTCTAATGGACTGCCCATGTTCTAATAATGCCTTCATAAACTGTTTTTTCCCCACTGTAGAGCACATCAAATCCAAAAAGAACGAAACGATTTGCTCCATCTGCGTAAGCAGAAGGAAGTGTGTAATACTCATACTTTGACTCTATACAGTAGGACAGTGAGAGAAAGATGATCCTTCTGTTGGGTATAAAAGTGATCCGTAGCACAAGGTATATCCAGAACATTTGATCATCTACATCTACATGACTACTCTGCAATTCACATTTAAGTGCTTGGCAGAGGGTTCATCGAACCACAATCATACTATCTCTCTACTATTCCACTCCCGAACAGCGAGCGGGAAAAACGAACACCTAAACCTTTCTGTTGGAGCTCTGATTTCTCTTATTTTATTTTGATGATCATTCCTACCTATGTAGGTAGGGCTCAACTAAATATTTTCGCATTCGGAAGAGAAAGTTGGTGACTGTAATTTCGTAAAAAGGTCTCGCCGCGACGAAAAACGTCTATGCTGTAATGACTTCCATCCCAACTCGGGTATCATATCTGCCACACTCTCTCCCCTATAACGTGATAATACAAAACGAGCTGCCCTTTTTTGCACCCTTTCGATGTCCTCCGTCAATCCCACCTGGTAAGGATCCCACACCGCGCAGCAATATTCTAACAGAGGACGAACGAGTGTAGTGTAAGCTGTCTCTTTAGTGGACTTGTTGCATCTTCTAAGTGTCCTGCCAATGAAACGCAACCTTTGGCTCGCCTTCCCGACAATATTATCTATGTGGTCCTTCCAACTGAAGTTGTTCGTAATTTTAACACCCAGGTACTTAGTTGAATTGACAGTCTTGAGAATTGTACTATTTATCGAGTAATCGAATTCCAACGGATTTCTTTTGGAACTCATGTGGATCATCTCACACCTTTCGTTATTTAGCGTCAACTGCCACCTGACACATCATACAGCAATCTTTTCTAAATCGCTTTGCAACTGATACTGGTTTTCGGATGACCTTGCTAGACGGTGAATTACAGCATCATCTGCGAACAGTCTAAGAGAACTGCTCAGATTGTCACCCAGGTCGTTTATATAGATCAGGAACAGTAGAGGTCCCAGGACGCTTCCCTGGGGAACACCTGATATCAATTCAGTTTTACTCGATGATTTGCCGTCTATTACTACGAACTGCGACCCTCCTGACACGAAATCACGAATCCAGTATCAGAACTGAGACGATACCCCATAGCTCCGCAGCTTGATTAGAAGTCGCTTATGAGGAACGGTGTCAAAAGCTTTCCGGAAATCTAGAAATACGGAATCAACTTGAGATCCCCTGTCGATAACGGCCATTACTTCGTGCGAATAAAGAGCTAGCTGCGTTGCACAAGAGCGATGTTTTCTGAAGCCATGCTGATTACGTGTCAATAGATCGTTCCCTTCGAGGTGATTCATAATGTTTGAATACAGTATATGCTCCAAAACCCTACTGCAAACCGACGTCAATGATATAGGTCTGTAGTTAAATGGATTACTCCTACTACCCTTCTTGAACACTGGTGCGACCTGCGCAATTTTCCAATCTGTAGGTACAGATCTATCGGTGAGCGAGCGGTTGTATATGAGTGCTAAGTAGGGAGCTATAGTATCAGCGTAATCTGAAAGGAACCTAATCGGTATACAATCTGGATCTGAAGACTTGCCCGTATCAAGCGATCTGAGTTGCTTCGCAACCCCTAAGGTATCTACTTCTAAGAAACTCATGCTAGCAGATGTTCGTGTTTCAAATTCTGGAATATTCCATTCGTCTTCCCTGGTGAAGGAATTTCGGAAAACTGCGTTCAATAACTCCGCTTTAGCGGCACAGTCGTCGATAACAGTACCATCGGCACTGCGCAGTGAAGGTATTGACTGCGTCTTGCCGCTTGTGTACTTTACATACGACCAGAATTTCTTTGGATTTTCTACCAAATTTCGAGACAATGTTTCGTTGTGGAACCTATTAAAGGCATCTCGCATCGAAATACGTGCCAAATTTCGCGCGTCTGTAAATTTTAGCCCATCTTCGGGATTTCGCGTTCTTCTGAACTTCGCATGCTTTTTCCGTTGCCTCTGCAACAGCGTTTGGACCTTTTTTGTGTACCACGGGGAATCCGTTCCATCTCTTACCAATTTATGAGGTATGAATATCTCAATTGCTGTTGCTACTATATCTTTGAATTTGAGCCACATCTCGTCTACATTCGCATAGTCAGTTCGGAAGGAATGGAAATTCTCTTTTAGGAAGGCTTCTAGTTTCACTTTATCCGCTTTTTTAAATAAATTATTTTGCGTTTGTTTCTGATGGATTTGGAAGAAATGGTATTGAGCCTAGCTACAATGACCTTGTGATCACTAATCCCTGTATCAGTCATGATGCTCTCTATCAGCTCTGGATTGTTTGTGGCTAAGAGGTCAAGTGTGTTTTCGCAACCATTTACAATTCGCGTGGGTTCGTGGACTAACTGCTCGAAATAATTTTCGGAGAAAGCATTTAGGACAATCTCGGAAGACGTTTTCTGCCTACCACCGGTTTTGAACAAGTATTTTTGCCAACATACCGAGGGTAGGTTGAAGTCCCCACTAACTATAACCGTATGAGTGGGGTATTTATTTGTTACGAGACTCAAACTTTCTCTGAACTGTTCCGCAACTGTATCATCGGAGTCTGGGGGTCGGTAGAAGGAGCTAATTATTAACTTAATTCGGCTTTCTGTTACCTACAGAGCCCAAGATATGAGCACCGGAAGAATCCCGTTTTGCGTGCGGCGTTTAGGAAGGTGTTAGAATTCATATGTTGTCACATCCATATTGATAGGGGAATGTAACCCGTAAATATGTCAAGGGTGTTTATTTAGATTGCGGACACCGCGTAAATACAATCTTAGGACATAAAGCTGATGAAGACGGCTGCGACAGTACAGGAGTTTATCATTACCTTCAACAGGTGTGCAACACATTTAGAGACATTGTTTTCAATACAGAATCGTCACCACAGTATGTCGGAATCGTGCAGCGAAGTGTCGTGCAACCAAAGAGGATTTTATAAAATTGATTGTAACTTTTTAAGACAGTTGTGAAAAAGCAGCGTCTAAATTTCAAATTAACGTAATGCCTTCTTTCCTCTTTGAAATGAAATGTTTCTTCTTTTGTCGTGATACTGTAATCTTCCCATCTGCGACTACACTGACTTTTGTAGAGCACCAGCATATAAATGTTGTGGTTGCTCCAAAGCCTTTGACATATTTTCCTCACATTTAATAAAACAACGTGACTCCTACTGCCATTGATTCAGTACTGATGCGTGGTATTTAGGTGGAGTGGTGTTCGGGTTTGGAGTTGCGAAGACGTGGGCCCAATTTCAATAACAATTTCTTTAACAAGCAGAATGACATATGGAACATAAGTCACTGTAGGAAAACGACTAGGCCTGTGTAGCCCGATTAAATCTCATGGTGGCTCTAATAATAACACAAAATATTGTATTTAAAAATATCCAATGTAGAACAAATAAGCTGACCCTACGATGGGCAACCAAATACAGCATAACAGGTAACAGTGTATGCCTCTCGACCCTCAGTAGTCGTGACACTCTTAAGTCCTTAGACCAGAAAGTACTCAACCCGTTTAGGACAGAGAATAAGTAATATAACCACTAACTGCTCCTTGCTCCATAACTACCAATTACTCAAAGTGTCTGAGACATCGAGCGCTAACAACACTAACGAACTACGTATGCGTAGTAATCCAGTTACATGTATGGTACATCAGTAAAGGAAGACGGCGTAACAGTTTTCAGCACACTTAATTGGATCACTGTTTCGATAACAACAAATTCATAGCACAATTCAAAATCATTGGTTACAGAAGAGCATCACTGTTGTGATAGGAATAATTTCAGTTCTTATTTCATCAACGCAGTTGCTCACTCAGCGTATACTGACGTCAGAGGCTTGCTTATTAACACGAGATTCCCTACCGCATGCCCTACGTGCAATCCACTAACAAACCCTTGAAGAACACTAACAGTTGGCATAACCTAGGTCTCGGACAACTTTACTACTGTGTACATAAATGTTTCGGCCTTTACTTAATTATAAGCTTTGGATGCTTATGAAAGTTTAGAAGCGTAAATAACCGCACCAGCAATGTAATTATAGAATTAATTACGGTTCTATAATAGCCAATAGCCTAGGTATCGTTATACTCATGGATATCCCATTAATATTAAAAGTTTTCTATCTCAAATACGTTCTGCACGTACAGTGCCGAATAACATAAATATTATTAGTGCCTTGTCGTAGGACGATAAGCAAGTTTCAATGGATTCCACCTTCTAACGATCTGAGCATAGACATCTGGATATTCTACCACGTACATTTGAACGACTACAAGACCAAATGTCACCGATGTATTCGAGAAATTGTATAAAGCCTGATTTTCTTAAGGTGTTTCTTATGAGTGGGAATGTCAACCATGTGATAGAGTTAGTACACAGTTAGCTACAGCTACATGTATTTCTGTTAGTGGATTTCGAGCAATGGTTCACCGAATGTAAAAGACTACGATCATTTCTAAACATTGCACTTGTATGTATGCATTTGGTAAGAATCTATCTTTTATAATATCTTGTTTTATTACTTATATTGTCACACGTGTTTTAGTTTTTCATTGTAATAAACTGAATCTGTGGTTATCCAGTACCGTCGCAATACATAAAAATGGCCCGACATTGTTTCGACGTCCGTTATGATTCATAATATTGCACCTGTGTTAAGCTCCTTAATCTGTGGTTTGTTATGAAAACATGTAGCATAATACGTTTTAAATAAACGCCATTCTTTCATCGTATGCATCGTCTCAAATTTTACATTCATTTCGGTTTAATAATTGTATAATCTGTTGTCATTGCCATTACTGTCACAACAACGGAAAAATTGTTTGTCAATAGTTCCAAATCAATTGTGGCTCATGGATATTGGCGGTGTTCATCATAATTTCGTTCTTTGTGTACGGATGTATTAATCACAAAAATTAAAATATTTTGGAAAGATGGTTATTTATTATATAAAATTGATTCGTTTGGTTTATACAACATCAGCAGATTCCTATCACGCTAGTTATTATCGTAAAAGTCCTCTTTGTTTAACTACAAGGTGAGCTGTATTGATGTGAGCTAATTTAGGGTAATTACATTTACATCTTAATCCATTAATTGTTATTCTAAAAAGTAATTTATGTTAGTTGTATTACGTCCTAATGCTACCTAGCCTCAAGAAACGTGTCAATGGCTATCGGCAGTCAGTTCCTACTTCGCAATAATACCGGCCGCACATGTGTATGCTATGTATATGCCAAACGTTGCGGTTCTTGAAAGCTATCATGGGCATCAGCTGCCATACTGTTCACATGTACATGTTACAGCAACATACATATGATGATGTCTGTTATGAAATAACGTAAATACTGATAGTGTCAGTTCCCAAGTTGTGACAACATAACGGCTTTGGTAAAACGATATTTTTCACACTTTGCCTTTTTGGTGGATATTGCCTAAAGCAAATATTGTTTTACTTTCAGTGCGTGTTCTGTATATTAATATATACTTTCAGTTTTATGACCGTTGTCCAGTTACACTGGCCACGAACGGTGAAAAGCTAATTATGTCATGTGTGGATGTTGTAATTTAAAGACAGATTTTAACAATGTGTGAAGCAGCAGTGGAAGCCACATCAATTATGACTGTTACATTGTATATATTCTGTAATTAATTCTTGTGTACGAGCAGTTATGAAAGCTGTCATATATTACTAAAATTAGAAAAAATCTGTTTTATATCTTAGATCTGAAAATGGCTAGATTCTTAGACAAAACTATTATTCACTCCGGATAAAGAAGATTTCATGTGCAATCTTTACTTCACGGCTTTTCGATCCTAAACAGTTTACATCAGATCGCGCAAGTACCGATTGCCAATGTCAACAAACTTGAAACTTCCGTATCACAGCGAATTACAGCTGGAAGCACTTAAGGCAGCTTTATACAGTTGTAGATAAGACTGTGCCTCGATTTGAACCCAAGGCCCTAAAAATACCAACATTAATTCCAAACTCACCCCAGTTGTCCTGTGTGTAAACTGCCCGAGCCGTTCCTCGCCGTCACTGCAATGTGTTGTGTAACCGGAGATGACACCATCCGTTCCCTCAGCATGCTACCCGTACGCCAGCCCGTTCGTGTCCCCCAAGGAACTGACGCTGTCACCAACGTCGACTCCTTTGACCCCCCACGCCAAAGACAAACAAGTGTGGCCCGTGCGCCGTTCAATGCCCTGGCGCCACCCAACTACTTGTCAGCCACAACCAGTAGCGGCCTCCGATGCTGACTCAAGTTGAAGTCACTGCTTCCTCTCGGACAGCAAAGGACTTCCCTCCTGACTCCAACGCCTCCAGACCAGGACCGTCGATCAGACAACTTCGGACGAGTAATCAGTGCCTGAACCCTGGCGACAACAAATGTATAGAGGTCAACAAAAGGGTGGGCTGCGCCAGTGTTCAGACCTTCCCATTCCTCTGGGTATCCACGCTCCAAGCAAGACGTATCACGCCATACAGAGGGTTTGAAATTTTATTTTATTTGCCGAAAGGAATTGTTTTACGTAGATGATTCAAAGCTACAACCACCTCTATATTTAGTTTCTCAGTAAAACTTCCCATTTTTCAATAAAATATTAAAACCATTGTTTAGGGATTCACGTACGTTCTCTGCTATGCAGTTTTCTCGTCCGCTAAGAAAATATAATTTTTTCTCATTTTGTAGCCACACGGTGCAGTTTGAAAGTGGACGTATTTTTTTCATTGTGGCCCGTAGCTGTTGCGATACTTCAAAGTACGATACCGAGCTTATTTTGAATTGTTTACAGTGGAAAATGCAGTCACAGGGCAGTTTACGTTTGGTGTGTTTACGGAGATAGGTTGCTGCGTACGATATGTAGCTGACATATACAAAAATTGTTTTTAACGGTGAACGGGGAGTGGTACCTCTCGATTCTCGACAAAGTACAGGAGATACGTACGAGGCTGGCAGTAATGCGTCACGCGAGCGGCTACTGCCTGCAGCTATGCTGACTGCGGAGCTGCCTCGTGTTCGGGTTTGGCATATGCTGTCGATATAGAACGATGCTGGAAATGAAGGAAAAACGCAATGAAATGAAAAGACAGCGGGAGTCATCTGTATATGATGCCAGCTGTATATGTTTTTTTTCAGTCTGTGCTACCTGGTTTCAGGAAACGATGGTACCTACACTGAAAAGTGAAAATCCAAAGAAATTGATACACCTTCCTAATACCGTGCAGGGGCCCCGCGTGCAGCAGAATTGCCGCAGCACGACGAGGCATGGACTCGACTAATGTCTGAAGTAGTGCTGGAGGGAAGTGACACCATAAATTCAGCAGGGCTGGCCGTAAATTCGTAAGAGTACGAGGGATTGGAGATCCCTTCTGAACAGCACGTTGCAAGCCATCCCAGAGATGCTCAGTAAAATTCATGTCTGGGGAGTTTGGTGGCCAGCGGAAGTGTTTAAACTCAGAAGAGTGTTCCTGCAGCCACTATGTAGCAATTCTAGACGTGTGGTATGTCACATTGTCCTGTTGGAATTTTCCAAGTCCGTCGGAATATACAGTGGACATGAATGGATGCATGTAATCAAGCAGGATGTTTACGTACGTCTCTCCAGTGAGAGTCGTATGTAGACGTATGAGCCCCATGTCACTCCAACTGCACACTCCCCACGTCATTGCAGACCCTCCACCAGTTTGAACAGTCCCCTGGCTGACATGCAGGGTCAGGGTCATTGGATTCATGACGCCGTTTCTATACCCATAGACGTCCATCCGCTCGACACAATTTGAAACGGAACTCGTACGACTGGGCAACGCGTTTGCAGTCATCAACAGTCCATTTTCGTTATTGACGGGCCCATGCGAGGCGTAAAGCTGTGTATCATGCAATCATCAAGGGTGTACGAGTGGGCCATCGGCACGTAAATTCCATATCGATGATGTTTCGTTGAATGGTTCGCATGCTGACACTTCTTGATGGCACAGCATTTAAATCTGCAACAATCTGCCTAAGGGTAGCAGTTCTGTCACGTTAAACGATTCTTTTCAGTCGTCGTTGGTTCCCCTCTTGGAGAATTTTTTTCCGGTCGCAGTGATTTCGGAGATCGGATGTTTTACCGGATTCCTGATATTCACGGTACACTCATGAAATGGACGTACGTGAAAATCCCCTCTTCATCGCTACCTTGGAGATGCTGTGTTCCATCGCTCGTGCATCGACTGTAACTAAAATCAGGACCATTCTAGCAGCAGGAACCGATCTAACAACTGCGCTAGGCATTTGTAGTGTTACATAGGCGTTGTCGACGGCAGCGTCGTGTTCTGCCTGTTTACAATCCCTCTGTTTGAATACTGCCTATACCACTTTCTCTGGCGATCTGTGTACGTTAGTTTATTCATAAAGTTACGATTCAGTATACATAACTTTGTTCACAAAGTTACCTGTATTATTTCGTTCACGACGTTACCTGTAATTTTGAATTTATTCGCTCATTCTGGACTGTTTTAGCTAAGCATGCTGTGAATTGTTGATATGTTGTGCTCTCAGTGTTTAAAGTGATGCATGAGCGATATAACTGCTCTCAGTCAAAATGTAAAACGGTTCCAGAACAGTACCTGGTGTAAGTGCAGCAAATACGACAACACACATTCTGTTAACGTACGGCTGCAGAAAAACAATGGAAACCTGTTTTGCGGTCGAACAATGTAGCTGTGCGTGTAAGACAGTGGTACTTTCACCTTTAATATATTCCACAGGAAAGCGTAGGAAACGAAAATTAAGACAAACCTTCTGTTACTGCCTTATAACTGAAGGGTACGCGAAATACACTCCTGGCAATTGAAATAAGAACACCCTGAATTCATTGTCCCAGGAAGGGGAAACTTTATTGACACATTCCTGGGCTCAGATACATCACATGATCACACTGACATAACCACAGGCACATAGACACAGGCAACAGAGCATGCACAATGTCGGCACTAGTACAGTGTATATCCACCTTTCGCAGCAATGCAGGCTGCTATTCTCCCATAGAGACGATTGTAGAGATGCTGGATGTAGTCCTGTGGAACGGCTTGCCATGCCATTTCCACCTGGCGCCTCAGTTGGACCAGCGTTCGTGCTGGACGTGCAGACCGCGTGAGACGACGCTTCATCCAGTCCCAAACATGCTCAATGGGGGACAGATCCGGAGATCTTGCTGGCCAGGGTAGTTGACTTACACCTTCTAGAGCACGTTGGGTGGCACGGGATACATGCGGACGTGCATTGTCCTGTTGGAACAGCAAGTTCCCTTGTCGGTCTAGGAATGGTAGAACGATGGGTTCGATGACGGTTTGGATGTACCGTGCACTATTCAGTGTCCCCTCGACGATCACCAGAGGTGTACGGCCAGTGTAGGAGATCGCTCCCCACACCATGATGCCGGGTGTTGGCCCTGTGTGCCTCGGTCGTATGCAGTCCTGATTGTGGCGCTCACCTGCACGGCGCCAAACACGCATACGACCATCATTTGCAACAAGGCAGAAGCGACTCTCATCGCTGAAGACGACACGTCTCCATTCGTCCCTCCATTCACGCCTGTCGCGACACCACTGGAGGCGGGCTGCACGATGTTGGGGCGTGAGCGGAAGACGGCCTAACGGTGTGCGGGACCGTAGCCCAGCTTCATGGAGACGGTTGCGAATGGTCCTCGCCGATACCCCAGGAGCAACAGTGTCCCTGATTTGCTGGGAAGTGGCGGTGTGGTCCCCTACGGCACTGCGTAGGATCCTACGGTCTTGGCGTTCATCCGTGCGTTGCTGCGGTCCGGTCCCAGGTCGACGGGCACGTGCACCTTCCGCAGACCACTAGCGACAACATCGATCTACTGTGGAGACCTCACGCCCCACGTGTTGAGCAATTCGGCGGTACGTCCACCCGGCCTCCCGCATGCCCACTATACGCCCTCGCTCAAAGTCCGTCAACTGCACATACGGTTCACGTCCACGCTGTCGCGTCATGCTACCAGTGTTAAAGACTGCGATGGAGCTCCGTATGCCACGGCAAATTGGCTGACACTGACGTCGGCGGTGCACAAATGCTGCGCAGCTAACGCCATTCGACGGCCAACACCGCGGTTCCTGGTGTGTCCGCTGTGCCGTGCGTGTGATCATTGCTTGTACAGCCCTCTCGCAGTGTCCGGAGCAAGTATGGTGGGTCTGACACACCGGTGTCAATGTGTTCTTTTTTCCATTTCCAGGAGTGTACAATTGCTGTGCCGCGCGGGATTAGCCGAACGGTCTCTGGCGCTTCAGTCATGGACTGTGCGGCTGGTCTCGGCGGAGATTCGAGTCCTCGCTCAGGCATGGGTATGTGTGTTTGTCCTTAGGGTAATTAAGGTTATTATTGTGTAAGCTTAGGGACTGATGACCTCAGTAGTTAAGCCCCCCAGGATGTTACACACATTTGAACAATAGTTGTCAATATATTCCTCCATAGAGAAGCGTTCGAAATTAAAATAAAATTCTTATTTTACGATCTAATAATTGGAGTAGGTATCAGTTTTAGGTTTATTTGTACCTTTCTCGTTTTTTCTTGCTGTTATAAGTAAGTGTGCACACCATGCTACAACGTCCTCCCTGTCAACCGTAAATATCCTACTTTTATGTTTCTTAAACGTAGCAGACCTGGAGTAATTTCTTTATCAATACTTTTCCTTCTGAGAGTGCTCTTCGATAAAGTACATTTGCATGATATCGACAGACGCGAAGAATACGCATTAGTAGCAAAGAACTGGCGTGTGCTGTCGGATATTGGCATACGCCTTTGGTACGGCCCGTACATAAATAAATTTTAGTTCCGCGTTCCGCCGTCGGCAAGTGTAAAATGAACAAGTTGTAATTAATTTTAAAACAAACAAATCTAAAGCAGACCCTTTTGAAATGTGAGATGAGACAGGACGTAAACATGCAAACAGGGAGAAAACAGCAACGCGACTGGTGCGCTGCAGGTACCCGCGGTGATGGGGCCTCCGGACGCACGCCCTCAGGTACTACGATATGTGGATGGTCTCTCTACCGCTATACTGTGTGCCGGCGAAGCGCAACAACACTGACGGCCGCTTCGATAGCGGCGCCCACGCTCGGCTCTGAAAAGATGTTATCAGTCGTTCATAGCACTGAAGACTGGCTCCCACCATCCTTGCTATCTCCTTCCTGCACGACGACTGCTCTCGTAACGTGTACATGTCCCAGCTTCACTCTGGCGGCACCAGTACCACATAGCCCACAACGTGATCACTGGCTCCGGGAAAGTAGCCGCACCCTTCGACAAAGTACAGTGCATTCTCCATGCTTCAGATTGTGCTTCATTACCCAATAAATGTACTGCACAACATAATTAAAGGATTGATTTTTCGAAATCCTCTAATTCCCTCCCACTGCGATGAATGAGTTTGAAATGTGGAACATTGATGTGTGACGTTGCAAAAGACTGGCGCCCTGCGACGTCACCTCTGGGCTCGACGGCACTTCAAACAGCAAGGTGTCGGTACATGTCAAAAAAAAAAAAAAAATGCAATTGCTCAGAAGTTCATGTGACGTGTAAGGTGGGTACATTATGTCACCAAATTTCACCACAATTCTGCCCAATGTCACCAAGGAAGTGTCACACGATGGGAAGGTCTCACCGTCCGTCTAACACACACCTCACGCCTTCTTGTGACGGGCCAGAACCGCGACACTAAGTGTTGGAACCTCGTGGTTTCCTTATGAGTGACCAAGGAAAGAATTCCAGGCACACCGCCTCTCAGAATGGCCAGTATAAGGTCTTAGGGCATTGATGAAGGCACATTTCCCCACATTTCACAGTCGAAAACAACAGTTCAAAGTGGAAAGGGTGTTTCGGTACGCGAAATAACGTGATAAAAATGATACTGAATAACTTCGCAAATATAACAAAACTGACGTCGTAGCGAAATAAATATTATCGCAGACAAATAACAAAGAATGTAATCAATTAATATGATCTGCGAATGTAATTGTAATCTCTGTTCGTTTTGCAGAAGGATCGCGCGGTTCCGGGCTGAGCGCCTAGAAGCGCTAGACCACCACGGCCGGCTAATTAACAAAAGTCAAATAATACATGAAGATATAAACCTAAGATAGAGTTAGTGTTAAGGGTGTCTTATAATATAAAAACGTCGTGTCGGGCAAACTAACAGTGAGAAGTACCACCACTGAGTTACTGACGTAAATAATTTCCCAGTTGTGTAGCAGCCAGAATAACACTAACTCCAACTTTTCGTAACATATAAATATCAATACATAATAGAACCACCACATGAGCAACAGAATGACGATTTTGACAACCTTTGACACTGCTGATGCCTTCGGACTTTTAACCATTCTCCTGAAAGTTTTTAGAGACCTAAATGTTAAACAAAACAACTTCAGCCGTCTGAATTTAGAGATTTATTTTATTCGTACTGCCAGTATCGGCGTTACTTTGCGCTATCTTCAGGCCCCCTGACTTACCAGCAAGTGATGACAGAAGCTGTGTTAAGAAAAATCTATAGATACCAGTAACTGAATGATGGCTCCTCTTTCAACTGAACAAGGGGTGGTACTGTTCCGACAAGTCGGTTAGGGAGCCTGACAATGGCGAACTTAACGCCGAAACGGCTTGTAAGAATAAAATAAAACTGGAAATTTAGACGGCTGAAGGTGTTTTGGTTGCCATTTACATCAAATAGCCGCGGTACCGCAATCCTATTGTACAAAGATGGACTTACAGAGGCTATTTAGAGATCGTTCAAAACCACTCGACAAATTTTGACGTCGTATGCTGAGGGAATTAGATTAGGAAACGACACACGTAAAGTAGTAAATGAGTTTCGCTATTTCGGGAACAAAATAACTGATGATGGTTGAAGTGGAGAGGATATAAAATGTAGACTGGCAATGGCAAGGAAAGCGTTTCTTAAGAAGAGAAATTTGTTAACATCGAGTATTGATTTAAGTGTCAGGATGTCGTTTCTCAAAGTATTTGTATGGAGTGTAGCCATGTAGGGAAGTGAAACGTGGACGATAAATAGCTTAGACAAGAAGAGAATAGAAGGTTCAGAAATGTGGTGCTACAGAAGAATGCTGAAGATTAGATGGGTTGTTGTTGTTGTTGTGGTGGTCTTCATTCCTGAGACTAGTTTGATGCAGCTCTCCATGCTACTCTATCCTGTGTAAGCTTCTTCATCTGTTCTGAACAGTACGTATACGTTCTACCCTCTCCAAGAGAGCTAAAACTGCGGTCAGGTTCAGTGGTGATGCAGCCTCAAAATGTCCTTAGAGAAAGATCGAAAAGTCCGAGGGTATCAGCAGTGGCAGAGGTGGTCAAGAACATCTTCCGATGCTCATCGAGCTGCCAGATGTCGCCTTCGAGTTTTGGGAGTTAGCGCCCAATGGAAAGGGGTGGTTTCATTGCCGCCTTGAGTCCTTTTCGCGCAGATTCTGAGCGGCGGTGTTTCTAAAAAGGTTTCTTCGGCCACTCACCGGAAAATCGTATGAATTCAGCGCTGGACGCCGCGTTTCTTACCTCCGCTACGAGATGTCAAAAGAAGGAGTGAAAGTTTCGTAGCAGGAGCTTCGATGACCTTACGCTCGTATGACACGTTCAAGATTACGTTGGGCAGAACTGAGGTGAAATTTGTTTGGTCGCAGTGTGCTATCATTAACCCACCTTACACATCACGTGAATTCTGAGCTGTGTTATCAGTTCCTCATGTGTCGACCGTTCGTTAATTGAAACATAGTGCTGCCCACAGGTCGTAGCGTGCCTCGCTTTTTTAGCTTTTCAGAAGAAAGTTAAGTCAAACCTCAAACGTATGCATCGCAATGGGAGAGAATTACGGGGTTTCGAAAAAGTGAACCTTTAATTCTGTTGTGCAGTTTTAAAAAGTTTATGAAGGGAGCAAAATGACAACCCGCCATAATACTGACTCCCCACGAACCTTACTGTGCTTTGTTCTCATTGGTGGAGAATATTAGCTTGCGTGGTATTCGAAATTGACAGCTTATAAACAGTTGTTTGGGCCTGATTTCTCTACAGTATTCGAAGAGTTGCATCGTTTTGACGAACCAATGTATTTCAAGTAACTTAATGCATTTGTAGGCGCGCACACACTTATCATGACACAACATTGTTACTTTATACTTGTGACAACTATATTTAATGCCAAAGAGAAAACACTTCAGGAAGACCCGTTACGGCTGGCCGCGGTGGTCTAGCGGGTCTAGGCGCGCAGTCCGGAACCGCGCGACTGCTACGGTTGCAGGTTCGAATCCTGCTTCGGGCATGGATGTGTGTGATATCCTTAGGTTAGTTAGGTTTAAGGAGATCTAAGTTCGAGGGGACTGATGACCACAGTAGTTAAGTCCCATAGTGCTCAGAGCCATTTGAAGACCCGTTACAGGAAAAATACGATAACAATAATTTGAGTGTGAGTGTTATAACAGCAAATGAGGATAAAGGGGAACGATAATGGCTTCGACATTGTAACTATCGTTGACAAAACTAACAAGGAGACGAACGGAGATGTGATGATTTGTAAATATATGGAGGAAAAGATTTTTATAATATAATAAGGAGAAGGATAAAGGATGTAAAAGTAAGTTATAAGAGAATGAAGAAGACATATGACTTGAATTGTGTTGCAGATGGTTGGATGGCTGATTCAGTGGCGGGGACCAAACAACAAGGTCGTCGGTGGCATGGGATTAGGGATTTGTCCTGATTCCCTTGATCCTGCGTTTTGCATCTTTGAGTAAAGTTGCATGGTGGATATATTAGTATATTATTATTGTTTTTGAGTAATACGGTAAACTTTACTTCTTTCTTTCATCTCTGAATCCTACACGCGAAATTAATCACAGTTTACTACCACACTAAAGGTTCAAAATGGTTCAAATGGCTCTGAGCACTATGGGACTTAACATCTGAGGCCATCAGTCCTCTAGAATTTAGAACTATTTAAATCCACTAACCTAAGGACATGACACACATCCATGCCCGAGGCGGGATTCGAACCTGCGACCGTAGCGGTCGCGCGGTTCCAGACTGAAGCGCCTAGAACCGCTCGGCCACACCAGCCGGCTCACACTAAAGGTTATTCGCTGTAACGTAACGAGGTAGGGCTACCGCTTTATTGGCCGGTCATTTGCTGTATTTAAATTTTAGTCGGCCGTTCCCGTTGAGTTACAGTGCTTTGAGGATGATAAGCAGATAATCCTGCTCGATAGCACTTGCACCCCCGCATGGTGAGGATGCTAATTCTGCGATACTTTTAGCGTGGGGTTCTGAATTTCATAAATGAAAAATATCATTTAAATAACAACTGAAGAATAAATATTGAATACTCTTCTTTTTTATTTTATTGAATAAGGTTAAGGCTACAGAATTGAAATTTATGACAACACCTGCCGGCTGCTGTGGACGAGTGGTTCTAGGCGCTTCAGTCCGGAACTGTGCGACTGCTACGGTCGCAGGTTCGAATCTTGGCTCGAGCATGGATGTGTGTGATGTCCTTAGGTTAGTTAGTTTTAATTAGTCCTAAGTCTAGGCGACTGATGATCTCAGAAGTTAAGTGCTATAGTGCTCAGATCCATTTGAGTCTGTGAGAATGGCTCCAAAACGCGCGACAGGATTAGTACATGCGTGATAGTGTTGTCCTGATTTCGTGAAAGGCATCCTAATGGACAGAGAACTAAAAATGAATAGAAAATCACCACTTGCTGCCATTACATTGTGATCCACTATATCGTCTCAATATTCTTAACGTATTAATATGGTGAATAGGGCTTAAATGGCAAAATACTTTGTAACTCATTTCTCCTAAAACAACTTGTATACAAAAAATGAAAGATTTGTCTTGAAAGTAAAGAAAACCAAGCTTGTAAATCAGATACTGAACCTAACATAGAAAAAGTAATCATATGTTCTTGTATAAACAGAAAATATCAATGTCTACATAGTGAACGCCTACAAACGTTTTGGTCATAATCATCTCCTACACTCGCATACTTGTTCTTGTACCACTAAAGACAGAAACAACACTCTATCCACTCTGCCCCAATGCAGTTTTGTATATCAATTTCATAGTCCGAAATGCACATGGAACATGTAGCTTTCATATTTGGCGACTAGTTCAGTCTATTGTATGAACTTAAGGAGACTGATTTTCTGCAAGTGTTCACTGTTGCGGACGGTCCACATAGAGGAATTGACAGTATTTGCTCGTCCTCTGTTGCCTGATTTTCAACAGTTGTTTAGTGGACAATAAAGAGGGTGTTAGTGCGTCTGATGACACTGTATCTCTGTTAAAAGAGCGTATCCCTAACTACTTGAACTCAGATTCAGTTATTTAAGCACAGAAGAATTTGTCAAGTATGCATTGAAGAGTTCATGAAAGTAAAATGTTTTTGGTGCCTTTCTGGGATTTCTTCTGATGTGCTAAGTGAGTTCAGCTTTACAGTAACATATAAGCTTTTAGTAGACACTGAGAGTAGTGGGGGCAGTTGACGCCTCACAAGCGACGGAAGCGTAAGTAAGATGATCACATTTTCGTCAGCCATTTGATGTGTTTTTGAGACAAATTAGAACCATGAAAATCATCAGTAGCACAATATCTCCTGCAGGTGGAAATGTCCTGATGAAATGCTGCATTCACTTCACAAAAAGGCACTATTTATCTAACATTTTGGAGTAACGTCTAAGACCACATCGCAGTGCGCACCAAGTTTTAAACTTGGAATATGCTACACACCCTTAACAATTATTAAAAGTGACACACACTTACCAGCAGTTCTGTCACAGCCAAGATGGTTCAAATGGCTCTAAGCATCATGGAACTTAACACCCAAGGTCATCAGTCCCTAGAGTTAGAACTACTCAAACCTAACTAAACTAAGGACATCACACACATCCATGCCCTAGGCAGGGTTCGAACCTGCGACCGTAGCAGCAGTCCGGACTGAAGCGCCTAGAACCACTCGGCCACGGCGGCCGGCCACATCCAAGAATTATTATTCATTTTTAGTCGTAAACTCTTCTGTAGATGTATTTTTTTTCCCAATGCTTGCCACATTTTTTACCAAACTGTTACTTACTGCACCCGTGTTTCAGTTCCATATATGATTAGAGGCATTTCTCAATCTGTGATAATCAGTGACTTTCTGAAGACAGTCATCAAGTCCTTGAGTTAATACCGGATTTATCCAATCGTAATACTAAGTAAGTTTTCAGGTGTTCGTAACGTAAGATTGAATACGCACTTAAAACTATAATCCCACATTTTTCAGGCAGTTATCATTTCCGAACTGAACTTTCATATAGACTTACACCTTTGTTCCAATTTGTACCCAAGTTTCCCTGTGTGGATAGCAGATAGTCCTAATCTGATCACCTGCATTTTCATTACGTACGATTAATGCTGTTGTTCAACTTCCGATGTGAGAGAAAACTGCCTGCCAATGTTGTAAGTTCGAATTTTTGAAGTTCTTTTAGGGTGGTCCTACGGATTGCATAAAACTTTTAAGCTTTGTAAATGTGCCACTCTTCCTGTAAAACTTTCCTTAAAACCAGTTGAAGCATCCTTCTGCCGTCTGGTTTTATGAAGTTTTTTCCTGTTTTTGTGTCTTTCATTACAACGTATATTGCTGACAGGGGAGGAAAACCTAAAAACAAAAGTATAGAAATTAGTTTATATCATACTGGCACTGTCTCCTCCAAAAATAAATATACGTAGAGAGAGTTAAACTCAGTATGGCACAATCATAAGGTCTACATGACAATATTTTCCGCCATATCACCACCATGGTAATAAATGAGAATTCTGTACTTCTCGATACACTTCACACAATGTACTGTTAGACATGGAGGCCACAAACTCCATGGGATACCTGTCGGACCCCGTTTTGCCCTGTGTAGTGCACCAACTCGACGTAACATGCTCTCAGTAAGTCGTTGGAAGATCCCTGCGGAAATTTTGAGCCATGCTGCCATTAAAACCGCCCATAATTGCGAAAGAGTTGTCGGTGTTGAATTTTGCGCACGAGCTGACCTCTCGATTATGTCCCATAAATGGTCGATGGGATTGATGAACGTCGATCTGGGTGACCAAACCATTCATTGTCCAGAATGTTATTCAAATCAGTCGTGAAAAATTGTGGCCCAGTGACATTCCGGATCGTTTTTTGAGAACATGAAGCCAATAAATTGCTGCAGATTGTCTCCAGGTAACCAAAACTAAGCATTTACGGTCAATAATCGATTCAGTAGAATGAGGGGAACCAATCCATTCTATGTAAACATTGTCAACACCATTAAGGAGCCACGAAAAGCTTGTACAGTGCCGTGTTGACGCGTCCATGGTTTCGTCGGGTTTGTGCCACGCTCGAACACCATCGTCAGTACTTACCGACGGGAAGCGGGAATCCTCTGACAATGCCTGGGTTTTCCAGTCGTCTACTGTTCAACAGATCTGGTCATGAACCCAGGAGATGTGCTGCAGACGATGTCGTGATGTTAGAAGCACTGACCTAACGGGTACTTTCGTCGTATGTCCCACACTGGTTTCTTCGGTTATTCCGCACAGTGATGCATGTTTCTCAGCAATGACGACTTTATATAAATGTAGCCGCTCTCGCTCATTAAATGAAAGCCGTCGGCCACTGCGTTGTGTGTGGTGAGAGGTAATGCCTGAAATTTGCTATTCTCTTCGCATTCTTGACACTGTGGATCTCGGAACGTTGAATTCCCTAACGATTTCCGAAATGGAATATCCCATACGTCTAGTTCCAACTATCAATCCGCGTTCAAACTCTGTAAATTCCCATCGTGCGGAAATAATGACGTCGGAAACTGTTTCACATAAATCACGTGAGTACAAATGTTAGTTTCGCCAGTTCACTGATCTCTTATACCTTGTCTACACGATACTACTGCAAACTGTACACATGCGTTACGCTATCCTATGACTCTTTTCACGCCAGTGTATGAACATACACTACCACTAAGCTGAACTATTTTTATATCCAATTATTACGGTAGCCTTCGTTACATAAGTGGTCACGTTACACAAAAATACGAAAATATAGCACGAAATTATAATAGTGGCATGTATTGCATCCCTGTACCTTATGTACGTTTCCAATTGTTATTAACCTTTTTTGCATTGATATTTGTCTCTCCGTTCAGTATTTCTTCAGCAGCGTTAAAAAGCAAAGAAAATATAGAGTGTTTCACCTACGTTCACCACAGAAACGGTGCTGTAGTCCCACAGAGAGCTGAAGTATACAGAACTGCAAAGCAAGCGACTTGCGGTATACAGGAAGGTCCATTGATAGTTACATGGGCCAAATATCTCTCGAAATAACCATCAAACGAAAAAATTACAAAGAACGAAACTCGTCTAGCTTGAAGGGGGAAACCAGATGGCGCTATGGTTGGCCCGCTAGAAAGCGCTGCCATAAGTCAAACGGATATCAACTGCACTTTTTTAAATAGGAACCCTCATTTTCTATTACATATTCATGTAGTGCGTAATGAAATATGAGCGTTTTAGTTGGACCACATTTTTCGCTTTGTTATATATGGCGCTGTAATAGTCACAAACGTATAAGTACGTTGTATCAAGTAACATTCCGCCAGTGTGGACGGTTTGCTTCGTGATACATTACCCTTGTTAAAATGGGACGTCTACCAGTTGCGGGAAAGGTCAATATCGGGTTGATGTATGGCTATTGTGATCAAAGTTCCCAACGGGTGTGTGCTATGTAAGCTGCTCGATATCCTGGATAACATCATCCAATTGTCCGGAGCGTTTACCGGATAGTTACGTTATTTAGGGAAACAGGGAGTTTTCAGTCACATGTAAAACGTCAACCACGACCTGCAACAAATGATGATGCCCAAGTAGGCCTTTTAGCTTCTGTTGCGGCTAATCCGCCCATCAGTAGCAGACAAATTGCGCGTGAATCGAGAATCGCAAAAACGTCGGTGTTAAGAATGCTACAAACAACATCGATTGCACCAGTATCATATTTTTATGCACCAGGAATTGCTTGGCGACTACTTTGAACGTCGTGTACTGTTCTGCCTCTGGGCACAAGAGAAATTAAGGGACCATGACAGATTTTTTGTACGCGGTCTATTTAGTGACGAAGCGTCATTCATCAACAGCGGTAACGTAAAACGGCATGATATGGACTTTTGGGAAACGGAAAATTCGATGGCTGCAGCAAGTGGAACATCAGCGACCTTGGCGGGTTTATGTATGGTGTGACTTTATGGGAGGAAGGATAATTGGCCTCCATTTTATCGATGGCAATCTAAATGGTGCAATGTATGCTGATTTCGTACGTAATGTTCTACCGATGTCACTAAAAGATGTTTCACTGCATGACAGAATGGCGATGTACTTTCAATGTGATGGATGCCCGTCACTTAGCTCGCGTGCGGTTGAAGCGGTATTGAATAGCGTATTTCATGACAGGTGGACTGGTCGTCGAAGCACCACAGCATGGCCCGCACGGTCACCGGATCTAACGTACCCGGATTTCTTTCTTTGGCGAAAGTTGAAGGATGTTTGCTGTCATGATCCACCGACAACGTCTGACAACATGCGTCAGCGCATTGTCAATGCATGTGCGATCATTACGGAAAGCGAACTACTCGCTGTTGAGAGGAATTTCGTTACATGTTTTGCCAAATGTGTTGAGGTTGACTGACATCATTTGAGCATTTATTGCATTAATGTTGTATTTACAGGTAATCACGCTGTAGCAGCATGCGTCTCAGAAATGATAAGTTCACAAAGGTACATTTATCACATTGTAACAACCGAAACAAAATCTTCAAACGTACCTACGTTCTGTATTTTAATTGACAAGACCTACCTGTTACCAAGTGTTCGTCTAATATAGTGAGACATATGTTTGTGCCTATTACAGCTCCATCCTTTACAAATCGAAAAACGTGGGCCAACTGAAACATTCATATTTCTTTACGAACTACACGAATATGTAATAGAAATGGGGGTTCCAATTTAAAAAAAAGACAATGCAGTTGATATCCGGTTGACCTATGGCAGCGCCACCTAGCGGGCCAGCCATAGCGCCGTCTGGTTTCTCCCTTCAAGCTAGACAAGTTTCGTTCTTTGTAGTTTGTTTGTTTGACGCTTATTTCGTGAGATATTTGGTTCGGTAACGATCAGTGGACCACCCTGTATACTGGAGACTTCAGAATGTTTAACTCAAAGATACTAACATCGTGGCAGGATGTTGTATCAAGCATCACGGTACTATGGGTAACCCAGAGTTAAGCCCCTTTACCTTATTCTGTCCCCTCCACGACACAACGCAAACGCTACCATTGTGTGGGATATTCGGAGAGGTATGACTGAAGCTCAGTTCTCCCTATCCGCCTGGCTGGTGGTTGTCTTTGCAATACGAACTACTCTCAAGGATGTGTATATGTGTTATGGTCTAGGAGTGTGCAATGAAAGAAGTTGGTTTGACACCTGTGACGTGCATAATGCGTTGTGTTCTGAATACGTACCACTTCAAAATGGTACAGACATTAAGTGCGTCTCAGTTTATTCCTATAGCAGAGATATGCCAGTTGTTTCTAGCTTCACTTGAGCAGCGGCATAGAAACGTTTCCATCATCCATTACGTTCTTAGACGATCCTGCAAATGTACGTGTTGGCATTTCAAACCTACATAACTTATACACTCATGCTCATAAATTAAGGATAATTGCAGAATGTGGTGCCACACAACGTGTCACTACACAAAACTGGCGCTAATACCATAGGCAAATAGGGAGCACACAAGACACTGATCTATGTCTCTTGAGAAACCGTCCAGAAACACATGTGCTGCAAAACGCCACTGTTTCCTGCGCATGTACCCCGACATCAGTATGGGATATGATCACCATGCAGACGTATACAGGCTACACAATGGGTTAACATACTCTGGATCAGCTGGTCGAGCAACTGCTAGTGTATAGCTTCCCATTCCTGCACCAGTGCCTGTCGGAGCTCTTGAAGTGTCCTAGGTGTTTGAAACCGTGCATTGATATGTCGACCGAGAGGATCCAAGATGTCCTCGATGGGGTTTAGGTCTGGAGAACAGACAGGCCACTCCATTTGCCTGATATCTTCTGTTTCAAAGTACTCCTCCACGATGGCAACTCGATGGGGTGGTGTGTTATCATCCATCAGGAGTAAGTTGGGACCCACTGCACCCCTGAAAAGGCGGACATACTTGTGCAAAATGATTACCCGATACATCTGTTACAGGTCTTCTTTCAAGGACATGCGTTGGTATATGGTTCCTGGTTCACGCCAGATGAAAACTCGGCGAGAGTCACTGTTCACAATATACCTGGACTCGTCCGTGAACATAACCTGCCCCACTGTACTGTGTTCTTGACACCAGGATTTACGGGCTCTTCTATGACCAGGAGTCAATGGAATGCACTTTGCATGTCTCCGGGCGAATAAACCATGTCGGTTCAGTCGTCTGTAGACTGTGTGTCTGGTGACAACTGTTCCAGTGGCTGCAGTAAGGTCCCGAGCAAGGCTACCTGCAGTACTTCGTGGCCGTCTGCGGACACTGATAGCGAGATATCGGTCTTCTTGTGGTGTTGTACACAGTGGACGTACCGTACTGTAGTGCCAGGACACGTTTCCTGTCTGCTGGAATCGTTGCCATAATCTTAAGATCACACTTTGTGGCACACGGAGGACCTGTGCTACTACGTGCTGTGTTTGACCAGCCCCCAGTCGCCATAGTATTCAACCCCTCATAACATCAATATGTTTTCTGTGAGCCATTTTCAATACACAGTCACCATTAGCACGTCTGAAAACGTCAGCATACTCGCTCAATACACAGTCACCGTTAGCACGTCTGAAAACGTCAGCATACTCGCTGCTCCGTGCTCTGATATGCACCAACACACCTCTGCGTATGTTGACTGCTGCCAGCGCCACCGTGCAACGACTGAAGGTCAAATGCACCGCATGGTCATACCCCGAGGTCATTTAAATCCGCATACGGCCACCAGAACGTTGTTTCAACAATCATCAACATCTTCCTTAATTTATGAGCATGAGTGTAGTTGCACATGACAGAATAAAACCATCTACCTCTTATTACAAATACTTATTTTGACTTCGTATATAGTGTTTTATTATTCACTTTTCATATCGAGATTTGGATGGTTAACTCCATAATTGTCAAGTACATATGACTGTAAATCTTACACAATATTTATCATTCAGAAGCTTATGTTGTGAGTAGTTACTGCCAGCCATTAAAAATCAAAAAGAAGAGATCTGTTTTTCTGTACCTTGTTTAAGCTTGGCATTTTTCTTCGTTATAGGCGATAATTTTGTCCGCTCACTAATAATAGTCATCAGTGACAATCATTCATATACACTGAGGGAACATATGCAAGATCAAAGAGGAGTTGTGTATCATAAACGAAAATTAGTAGGCGTATTTCTGCATCTGTAAGATGATGTTTACTCAAACACCGCTCCTGTAGCTTGGAGAGCCACTGTGAGTTTGCAGATCACGTTTGCTTTAAATACGTGTTGCAAAGATCGTGAGCGTTAGTTACCTTTTACCTTGGATGAGGTGAACTGATGTTAGTCAAGAACGCCTTAAAGGAGACAAAGACGCAGTTAGCACCACCCCATTGAGTTTTAACGAGATCGTGTAACAGGGTTACGAGAAGATAATGTTCTCTGTGCGATATTGGCTGGAAAGGTGTGGCAGGAATGTAGCGACATTACGTGATTGCTAGCGAAGCTGTTCATGAGAATGTACGAACACAAGACGACCGGGCTCTGGAGAGCAATGTGGCATTAGTAAGAGGGAACACCATCGTTCTCGGCGTATGTCTCTGGAGCATCCTATTGCATCTGCAGCAGTAATTTGGGCAGCAGCTCGCCACACAGTGACACAACGAACTGTTACAAATTGTCTTCTTCAAGGACAGCCCTATAGCGAGACGCCCTATAGCGTGCATTTCACTGACGCCAAACCACAACCATCGCCTACGTGAGTGGTTTGAAACTAGAGCTCATTGGAGCACAGAGTGAAGGAGTTTCTGTATTTTCAGGCGAAACTTGATTCTGTTTCGGTGCCAGAGATGACTGCGTGTTCTTTACAAGAAGATCAGTTGAGTGTGTGGAACCAACCGGTCAGTGTGGTAGACACACTGTACCTACATATGAAGTTATGGTCTGGGGTGCTATTTCGTATGACAGTAGGAGCACTCTCGTGGTTGTCCCACGCACCCAGATTGCAAATTTGTACTTCAGTCTGGTGATTCTAACTGCTTGCTTCCATTGATGAACACCATTCCAGGGATGTCTTCCAACAGGATAACGCTCACACTTCTACCACTGTTGTAACCGAATGTGTTCTACAGTGTCGACTTGTTGCCTTGGCCTGCTCGATCATAAAATCTGTCTCCAATCGAGCGGTTATGTACATCATTGGATGAAAGCTCCAGCGTCATTCTCCTACCTCATTAACCGTCCCTGCATTGACCGACCAAGTGCCACTGGCATAGACTTCCACGCCACAAACTGACATCCGGTACCTGTACAACACAACGCATGCATGTTTGCATACTTGGATTCTACCTTCTGGCGTTTATAGGGTTATTAATGCACCAGCATTTACATTAACTTGTGATGTTACAATGTTAACTGCTGAAATGTTTTGCCTGGGAAAATGGAGTCCCGAAATTTCATTAATCTATATTAATTTTTTGACGTGTTGTGTTTTTTTTCCTGTCAGTTTATGTAAGTTGCATACATCCAGCACCTCGTAATATGTTACACATTTCCTAGCCTTTTTCTGACACCCACTTCTTTTCCTTTCAGTAGAAGATTAACTATTTTCGGCTGTGTCAACCGAATTTCGATTATTCTTCTCATGGTAAGGGCTTTGTTAAATACGCCTGTCCTCGGTAAATTTTCGTAGAGAACATTGATTTATGACTCTGTCTTTCCATTTTACTTTGTACACTGTTTTATCATTTGACTAGTACTTCTCGTCCGTATTCCCCCCAAGAACTAACTTCCACATCTATGTACCAAGTGACATGTTTACGAAACACGTTCATCAGATCTTTTCAAAAGCACGACGCAATGAAACTAAGTTAATAAAGAAAACACTCCATTCATCTTTTGAAATCTCAATTGTTTCAACTATTCTTGAAACACTGCTTGCCTGGTAGGATACCCCTTTTAGATTTTCTCTTAAGTAACACCCCAATTGTGAGTTTTAGAGCAATTACTTATCTACTTTATTATCCGCCTTACTTTCGTTCATACTTAAAAATTAAGATATCCCGCTGTTTAGAGAGCAAGCAAAGGTATTAGGTCCTCTTATTGCAGCTTGAAAGAATATGTTGTCTGCAAACCTGAATTCTGAATATTCCCGTTATTAATCTTTCATGTGCTAATGCCACCACACAGTTGTGTGTATATATATAACATTTGGCTTCTTATTATTACCTCAATGTAAAATGTATGCGGACAACATTGGACCTTAAATTTCTCGATGTATGAAACTGATGTTTGATGCGACGCTAGGTCCCGAACAGATAGTTGTTCGTAAATTACAGATTTTTTTGCATTGAAGGTGGTGAAGCTGACAGTACCCATTAATCTGTGATGTTTGTATTTTTGCTGTGCCATGTAACGTGTTTGGTGATTGGATTCTATGTTTTTAATGACCGACAGTTGTTGAGCTGAATATTTCATTTACATCCTTAATAGAAAGAGGTCTGTCTGTGTCTTCAGTATGTGTTCTTCCTGGTCATTGGGACCAGCGATGGTGAAACTGCTGAATGGCTGCTAGTAGAAAGCTACCGAACACGATAAACAGCTTACTCTGAAACACAAAAATGTATATATAACACGGTCTTTTCTAATTGAGACACCTCTTACGGCATCACTGCAGATTCCACAACAGGAAAGATTTTAAACATAAAGTGGAAGCATAAAATGAGAAAGCGTCCATGAACAACAACTTAAATCATTGACTAAAAATTATCAATATCATATAAAACAGTGACAGTTCGCTAAATTACCGAACCGGGGGTCTTCGAGAATATGATTCGAAACTGTGTCCGACGGCGTCCTTAAAGCCGTAGAAAGGCTTCCGCACTCTCTCAAAATTTGCTGATTGCCACGAACCGCCCGACACAGAAACACACAAACAAAACTCTCGCAATGATAGTTAAAAAGTTGACGGTTTCTCAAAGGTGTGACGACACTTTGATAATATGCAGATGCTGAAAATTAGTGCAATACACCTGCCATGATATGGACCCAACCCACAATGAGGGTGGACAATTTTACTAAGATATACAAAATTTGGTTGGTCACAAGATAGCTCTTTTGTTTGATACAACAGTTTACCGTATAGATTTCTACCTTCTACTCTTTATTGCACAGATCCACATGGTATTAGGCCACTGTGTGGGCCGTCAGACTAAATTGTTCTGAAACGGAAACCGATAAGACCCACGTAATTTTAACTGAAAAATATTGCATATAGCTACGAAAAGAGGTATCTCAAAGGGTTGCGCCACTAAAATGAAAAGTAATGAACAAAAGGATACGAATTGTGTCCGATCGTTCGTGTCTGAGCAATCCGCCGCTAACCTCGTCTGCTCTTTCCTGGTACATGTGTAGATTACAACGTAAATAGCATCAGTGGTACCGACAGATAGTGGCTTAGATTAATGATGGAATCGAAACAAATTTGTTGTACTAAATAATCCAGCAAACAGTAACCTTAGGTCTGCATGTTTCAGGAGGTTCTGAAGAAGACGATTTTTACAGGAAGAAGGTAGAAGAGCACCGCTTCTTCAATTATTCTCGCTGGCTTTGCAATCACCATCTTGTATGTTAAATGCAATCCTTGAACAATTGAGAAAAAAGCTTATCACAATATGGGATTTTTACAAAGGAGTTGTTCTTTTCTCACTAATCATCATTACCTTATCAATTATCAGAATAAAAAGTAGATTAAAAAAGAAATAATAGTATGAAATGCCTTAAAGCCAGAGCAAATGGATAATCAACACAAGTAACTACTGGTCAAACCATCGTCAGTAACAAAATTAGTTAGATCGTACATAACAACTCTACGATGCCTCCAGTTACTAATTTTGTTGGTAACCTAATTTCACTGCCACAATCATTTTCTAATTGGGCACAACTTGTGCATACTCCACACTGCACATCAGATGTCGCATAAACCTTTCAGACCCTCTCGCTACAATAGTGTGCATCAGTTTTTACTGTGTCTTAGCTGCAACAGAAGTACTGTTCCCGAATGGAAACCTGCGGTACGTATTTGTGAATATTCAGACTTTTCATCAGGAGCAATGCTGCCAACCGTTGGGTATCACTATGAAAATATCAGCGAGCCAGTGTAGCAGCACGCAAGAGCTCGTCATCACCATTATACACGGATTTGGTTGGTTAGCTATATTCCACTAAACAGTTGAATATTGTTACCATTCCTTTGCATGGAAATTATTATTTTACTATTTATTACAACAGAGAATATTTCGTAATTAGTTGGTTTATACCACAGAAAGAAAGAAGCGAAGAGAACGAATTGCGTTTTGAAAATGGGTACGTATTTTTGTGTCAATCTTGCATTAAAATGACTAAAGATCGCCTAAGAGATTACCACATAAAGAAAAACTTTCCTTCCTCCACAAAAAACGAAGGTTAGAAACGGAGAACTTAGTAGCAACGCCGTTGTTTTCTCAGAAACACTAAGAAAACTTGGCAAGTGTCATTAACCGAGTTTAGAGAATCCTCGCTCAACGGAAGAGGAGTCAAAATAAGCGAAAATGTGTCTCGGATTATCTGTAGATGCTTGACCGTTTCTGAGAAAACAATGGCGAAAGTGTTCGACCTAATTTACGCAGAAAAATTAAAAGCACGGAAATTCCGAACACCACGAGCCTTGTGTAAACTTTAATATCGCCATTGGTTTGTGGGATGCATTATGTAAACTGAAGGTCGAGTGGTAGAAAGGAAAGGGAAGGATCTGTCGATGTCAGTTGCATTGGCGACCAGTCAAATGCTTGGTGGATCGGGATTCGAAGCCACAACCCATATTTAGGAGGCAACTGCGTTAACCACTGCGCCATCCGGACACAGTGTTCAACGCAAATGTGCGGACTACCTGACCACGCTCTCTAGCCGACTCACATTCCCATCTGGAGCCACCTATCCGCAAACGCAGTCGTCCCTTCCATGCTGGCAAGTTTTAGATTCCCGCTGTAGGTCGAACTAAATGTGCAACCTCACTGAAGGTTGTGCTTTCATTGCCCGTCGAGATGAATAAATTACATCAATGTGTGGTGTCTGTTCTTTTGAACATCCCAGAAATAACAGGCAGCACACATTATATTATTCTTCGTATGGGTCTCATTCGGAAAAGAAACGACGTTAACGATTCTATATGTTTCACGTGTTGGCAATAATTTGGCGGCAAATCATGCATATTAAATCACTTTTCCTAAAACTGGTGCTTGCAATTGATTACGAATCAAAGTCCACTGCAGGAATTTCATCGACAACAATTTCAAATAAATTTTCCTTAAATTTATTTATTTATTTAATTCATTCAATGGTCATACAACCAGTAAGCAAATAAGAACAACGTTATTTCAGTTTACACTGGGAACCATTGGTCTAGTAATCTTCTATGTACATGAGTAGATTAATGAAAAACAAAAATAGTGATCGTACCTCGAACACAGGGTGCAAAATGGTCAAGCGTTGCGCTTACCACTGTGCCAACACTTCCCTTCAACCGTTTACTTGTCAAAAGGCATATAAAGTGACTCAAAGACTATCGTTTTCTGTGAAACGGTGAATATCTACGGATAAAACGAGAAATAATTCGTTTATTTTTACTCCCCTTGCACTGAGTGCAGATTCTGGGAAATCGTGTTATGGCACTTTCCGTATTCTCCTCGTAAGCTTTACTTGAGCTATCAGGCACTAACTCGTTTATTCCAAGGCGGCATTATCTGTGATGCTGAAAGTAATTTACTTAATTGCCGGGATTAGTTGCCCTCTTCCCACACAGATATTACTTTAAGTCAGTTAATTAAGTCAAAGTACAAACTTAATTACGAACTAGGAAGTGGTCAGCATAGTAACGCTGTTTGCCGCCGACAAACAGTTTGCACTACGGCTCCTATCCCCTAATATCCAGTTAGATTTCAACACGGGGAATATATCGTACTCATTAATATTTGCCGCGGTAATAACCAACCCTCACAGGCTGACAAAATCTCCGCCAAAGACGAATCGACTGAAATAGACCATTCGCCCACAGTCAGCCTAACGACAACTACAAATTTCCCACCCACAGAAGTTAAATCAGTTTCTTAGAAATTATGACCACAGACGAAATTAGATATTTCATAATCTAGCCAACGGAACAACGTACACGAAACGGAGTCGAATCAACCTCACGTGCCTCAGACGCAGCTATCACCACAGGCCTCTTAGAAACCTGACGGACATTTGTCTAGCCGGCGATGTTGTAGCTTCACTCACTGCGTTGTTAGTTATTGAAATAACAAACACTAAAATTAAGAATTTCCCCTTTATGATGCGCTTTAGATATCTTTGTTGATCCACAGCCTTCACAGATCTCCCTGCCACCTTAATAGCAGAATGTTATCAAAATCTAATGCCTATGCTCGTAATCCAGTCAACAGCAGAAAGTTCACGGTAACTGGCAAATACTAATAGCGATTTCATGATCCAAACACCACTCGCGTATGGAAGAACCTTCACAATAATTATTCCACTCTAGAACAACGAGTGGAAGAAACGAAGACCTATATCTTTCCTTGTGAGCTCTGAATTCCCTTATTTTATTACGAGGATAGTTTCTTCTTATGTAGGTCTGCGTGAGAAAAATGTTTTCTTATGCGGAGGAGAAAGTTGGTGATTGAAATTTCTTGAAAAGATACCGCCGCAATGAGAAAAGCCTATGTTTTATGACATCCATCACAAATCATGTATCACGTACATGACTCTCTCTACCCCGTTTCTTGATAATAGAAAACATGCTACTCTTCTTTGAACTTTCTCGGTTTATTCGGTAAATCCTATCCGGTAAGGATCCCACACCGCGCAGATGTACTTCAAAAGAGGACGGACAAGAGTAGTGTAGGCAGTCTCTTTAGTAGATCTGCTGCATCTTCTAAGTTTTCCGCCAATAAAACGCAGTCTCTGGTTCACTTTCCCCTCAACATTCCCTATGTCTTCTTTCCAATTGAAGTTCATCGTAATTGCAATTTAATAGAATTTACGACATCTAGAACTGATTGATTTATCGTGTAACTTAGGAGACATTTCTTTATTTAGGGTCATTTTTCAATTTTCTCACAATACAGGTAACTTTTCTATATCGTTTTGAAATTGGTTTTTATCTTCTGATGAATTAACTAACGATGAAAAACAGTATCATCAGCAAACCACCTAACACGGGTGCTCAGATTGTCTCCTAAATCAAAAAATGGCTCCGAGCACTATGCGACTTAACTTCTGAGGTTACCAGTCGCCTAGTACGTAGAACTAATTAAACCTTACCAACCTAAGGACATCAAACACAGCCATGCCCGAGGCAGGATTCGAACCTGCGACCGTAGCGGTCGCTCGGTTCCAGACTGTAGCGCCTAGAACCGCATGGCCAAGCCGGCCCTGTAGCGCCAAGAACCGCACGGCCAATCCAGCCGGCTGTCTCCTAAATATTTTATGTAGACAAGGAACAGCAGAGAGCCTTTAACACCACCTTGGGGAACGCATGAAATCACTTCTGTTTTACCTTATGACTTTCCGTCAATTACTACGAACGGCAACCTCTCTGACGGGAAATCACGAATCCAGTAGCATAACTGACACGATATTCCGTAACCATGCAATTTGATTACAAACCGATTATGAAGTATAGTGCTAAAAGCCTTCAGCAAAATACAGAAATACGTAATCAATTTGAAATCCCTCGTGAAAAGCACTCAACACTTCGTGTAAACGAGCTAGCTGTGTTTCACAAGAACGATGCTTTCTAAATTCGTGTTGACTGTGTGTCAATAGACCGTTGTCTTCGAGGAAATACCTTATATTCGAAAGCAATATTGGTTCCAATATCCTCCTGCTAAGCCACGTTCTTGATTAAGTCCTGTAATGTGGTGCATTACTACTACTGCCTTTCTTGAATACTTGTGTGACCTGTACAACTTCCCAGTCATTGTGTACGGATATTTCGTCGACCGAGTATATATTATTGTTAATTATGGAGCTATTACATCAGCATACTCCGAAAGGAACCTAATTGGTATACAGTCTGGAGCGGAAAACTTGCTTTTATTAAGTGATTTAAGTTGCTTCACTACTCCAAGGATATATACTTCTAAGATACTGATGTTGGCAGCTCTTCTTGATTCGAATTCTGGAATAGTTACTACGTCTTTTCTGCTCAAGGACTTTATGAAGGCTTGATTAGTAACTCTGCTTTTGCAGGACTATCGTCGATAGTATTTGCATTGATATCGCGCATAGAACGAGTTGATTGCGTCTCCTCGCTAGCATACTGTACATACGGCCACACTCTCTTTGGAGTTCCTGTCAGGTTTCAAAACAAAGCTTCGTTGTGGTAACTGTTATAAGGATCTCGCAGTGAAATCAGTGTTACATTTTGAGCTTTTGTAAAACATCGGCAATCTAGGAGGTTTCGCGTGCGTTTAAATTTGGCACCCTTTTTCCATTGTTTATCCAACAGTTAAACTAAAGCTAGGAAACTAAACTCAATGTCCTAAGAAGTGATGTAGTGTGCTCCTGAAAACGCACTCACGCACACATTTACCGTCTTCGTATATAGGACAACTAGTGATTTCCTAATTCTGAGGAACTCTTTAAACAAGGTTGCCCACTTTGCCTGATGCTTACGACTCCAGTCCGACACCACCAACAGACCACTAGATACACAAACACCACTGACGTTGATTCATCGTCGTACTGAGTCCATCAGTAAACTCTACTACCCTATGAGCAAAGCAGTCAGACCTTTAGACATATATATATGCTATGCTTGACATCAGTAATTAAACATGAAAGTACATTCTCCACAAACGTGGCATTCACACTGACAGACGACACCTTCTGCTCTATTTGGTGGCACTGTAGCCCAGTAAAGAAAGACCAGAAAATGTCGGCTGGGGGAAAAATTCGTGCACCACAATTTTCCTTATAGTGGCAGGGGGAACTGGCATGAACATCATCAAATGAAAACCCTCGCCGTTGGGAAATGGTACTGCGGTGTCTAGGGGTGTGGGGGGTTGGGGGTAGGTGCGTTCTAAGATCACTTTCAACAGTTTTTAGTATCTTGAAAGTCACGGCCTCTAGCAAAAATTTCCTAGTACAATATTTAACTACTAAATGTCCTACAAAAAATGTCCCATTTGTTTAGTCTCTAGGACTAATAGTTCCGTGTTGCAGGGGACACTGTAAATTTCATTTTTATTGTTAAAGGTAATGGGGTAAGAACAAATACAAAATGTGTGTACCCCGTCTGTGTGCTTTAGAACCCTCTTAAAGGATACACTATTTTCTAGAGGTGTCAGAGCGTGGAAAGACGGGAGTAGAGTTTAGGAGTGTCAGCGAAGATCGGACTATCGTCATGCACCTGTATAGGTCTACAAAATGAGGAGCAACAAGGCAGCCCGCCATTCTCCCTATCTCATTTCGGCACAACAAACAATTACAGTATATTTCACAAAGTTAAGCAGTCCTTTTCGCAGCTCGCAGCATTCGCGATTTTCCACCATCCGTGGTTTAAGGGTAGCTTGTTTCACTACATTTACAGAGGTGCTGTATCCAAGCTTCAATGCCAACCGCTTCTTATGTTTTGGATAAACATCAACAAGCATAGAAGCTCGATTCTTGTGGGATCAAGTCACCTTGATCGTCATAATTAATAATAAGTTCCGGATTATTATGCCATGGTCGAATGGATTTAGCCTTAAAACCTAACGTTTCGTCCCCATCTTCGGAGGACGTTTTAAATGGTGATCGTAGCTACTTTGAATGTCAGATTCACACGCAGTGTCATGACGTCATATATTTTGAATGCGCCAGCGCATTGTCCGTTGTTGACTCTGTCGTCCGGAGTTGCTAGAACTCCATGATGGAAGACTGGTACACATCCTCTTCAGCACGGAAATCCAGATGTCATTCCTTCCAATCAAAATTCCTGAGGTGTTTCACAATCTCTATGGCCTGTCTGTACAACCTTTCACGGTATCCGATTGTGGTTGCCATTACTTGAGTCCTATCAAAATTAATGTGGTGGTCCTCTGGCTGCAAAGCATGTTCCGCAACATCTGTCAGTCTTCCCTTTTGTGTAATAGCCTTTATGCCAGTATTTGTTTTTTGGCCACTCTTTTTGTAGTACGCACGTACGTCTCTCTACAACTACACAGAATCCTATAAAGTCCTGCTTTTATCCAGCAGTTGGCGAGCATTCTTGGACGATTTTAGGTGATCTTGCAACTTCCGGGTGGGTTTGTATATTACCATGATGTTCTGGTCTTTCAAGAGTTTTCCTGTGCAGTTATTAACGTCCTTAATGGAAGGCAGGAAAACTTGACTATGGCTGTGACTTTTAAGTGGTGGTCTTAGCTCTTTTCACCTCTGCGAAGGAATAATCATCCTTGAGCAATGCATTGGTGAGATGTTTTAATTCTACGTCAAGCAGCTCTGATTCGCATGTTTTCCTTGCTCTGTTCGCCAACGTTTTTATCATGCCTCGCTTTTGTTGTGGTTGGTGGTTCGATTCCCATTGCAGGTAACGGTATGTGAGTGTAGGTTCTCGGTAAACAGTGCGGCTTAAGCTACCATCTTCTTTCTTGAAAACTAGCATTTCAAGAACATGCAATCCTCTGCCAGCTCCTTTATGGTGAACTGGACCTTCGGGTTGATCGCGTTGTGATATTGGTGGAAACGATTCATTTCCTGAGTGCCATGCCATTACAAGACAAATGTATCATCCACGTACCGGAACTCAATATTCGTATTACTGTTCGCAGTTACAGCGAACTTCTTCGCGGAAATCTTCTAGGAGCAGGAGCAATTAGGTGAACTGACAAGTTACCTAAAGCGGAAGGCTGATTGTCTTGTTGTGCTATTCCACTGAAGGAATGGAAGATAAATCTACTGGTGAGAAGGAAATGCGAGAAGATATGAGCTTTTACAGTTCACTTGATTCTAGTTGACACCCTCCTCCAAAAGCACAAGAGAATAAAGTTCACTTCGGGAAGGCTATAGTACGCTGGAAGATATCAAACTGGCTGTATCTTGGCTAGACAATGATTTAGCAACTAAATTCGGGACTGCGGCTGAAATGGAGAAGGATAAAGGAAAATGAGTATACGGAGATATTATATGCTGAAAACTTCGGGCAGAATGAGACGAAGTGCACTTACTTGAGGTGCTGCTGAATGACATATGTGAAACTGTGGAGAGTAGTTCAGTAGAAGAAAAGTGCAATATAATGTTGTTGTCTGGTCTCCGATCCAAAGACTGGTTTGATAAGAAAACAGTCATTAGTCATTGCAATATAATAAAGGAGAAAAAATGCACACAGGACATGCTGACGGTTAAAAGGAGGAAAATAAGTATCTTACCAATGAGGTGGGAAATTAGCAGTATAGGTTGCTTATGAAGGCAGTGAATCGGTCATTCTAACTGATAAATCACAATCGTGATAAACATATAAAGATGTTTAAAAACTGAAAAGTGTACGTGGTTTAAGAGGAGATGTTAAGAAATTCAGACGGAAAATTTTTATTAGAATCAGTAAAAAGCGCAGAAAAGTGGTAGAAGTACCACAAATATCTGTCCGTTGGACAGTCACGAAGTGCGATATAGGAGGACGAGCAAATTCTTGTAGAACAAATAGGTAGTCCACTAAAGAAGTGCATTGATACCAATGGTCATCACTTCGGACACTTTCTGTAAATGGACGTCCATCCAACCTTTTGACCATCGCTGACCATCAAAGACCTTACTGTTACACATAATAGGTTTCATCTCGGTTGCCTCTATCAGAAAATAAGTACCAAACTATAGCATCCCATTTAGAAAAACCAAGTTGACCTTCCTACCTCTGACGCAACCCCTCCTAGCAACAAAAAACCAACGTCATATAATGGCCCCAGTTGTCCCATGCAACTTTTGTCCCACAAACAATTCAGCTCCAATCATACTCTCTGAGTTATTCTTGGTGGCAATAATTAGAGACTCACCCTGTATAGCAGGCGTCTGCCTCTGTTGCATTGTACATAATAGCGATACGCGCACTGCAGGATGTCAGCGATCTCGGGTCAGAGTAAGGGAAGAAACAAAACTATTCCATACTGATACAGGTATAGATGTCAAATCCATTATTTGGTGCCAGAGTGCTCATCTCCATCACTTTCATGGCATAGAATGGGAGACTACATCGACATCGACATCGACATCGACATACATACCCCGCAAGCCACACCCATCGTATGGTACAAAACGGGGGGGGGGGGGGGGTTGCCTTGTACCACTACTAGGCATTTCCCCTCCTATTTCAAATAGTGCGAGCGAAAAAGATGTGCCTAATAGCCTCCGCACGAATCCTGTTTCACGTGTTCTCTCTTCAAGACCCTTGCGTGAAATGTGTGGCGGCAGTAGAATAGTTCTGCAATTGGACTCAAATGCGCGTTTTCTAAATCTGCCAACAGCGTCCTGCGCAAACAGCATCGTCTCCTCTAAAGGGATTCCCATCTGAGTGCACGAAGCATCTCCGTAATACTTGCGTGCTAATACAGCCTACCGCCTATAAACTGTTTCTTTGTCTTTATTTAATCCGAGCTAGGTCGAATCCCAGACACTCTGTAACAGTATTCAAGAATGGGCTCCAATACCAGTCATTAAGCCGTCTCCTCTATAGATGAGGTACACTGTCCCAAAATTCTCCCAACGAAACGAAGTCGACTATTCGTCTTCCATACTACCAATCTGACTGGCTCATTCCATTATATCGTGGACAAATAAATGTATTTATTACTCGGCAATGTGAACTGGTTACACTACCGAAATGGGACAGTCACATTCCAGTTCAATGTGATGCGTGTTGCTACCTCGCAGTGCGAGTGCAACGAGTGAGCACGAAAAGTGATCATGGAAAATACCCTCGCGTTCAGCGGTGGCAACTTGCTGTTACAGTCATTAATTTTACTGACAATGAGAACGTCACACGTGTGATAGCTCCAGCTGAGAAGGCGACAGAAGGTGAAAGAAAATGTTAACAAACAACAGTTAAGTAAGTCAACGCCGTCTAAATTATGGAAGGAAGGAAGGAGACAATACCGAGTAAAGCAGCCTTCAAGCGTCTATCCCAAAGGAGAATAGCTAAAACGCACATGACATTATCAGCAGCAGTGCAAAGAACTAGGTTAACTAAGATTGCTGTACTGAAGACATGTACAAATACATAATGGCAGAGATCTTAACATACTACAAAACGCTGAAGTCAAACGAATTTCACTAACTAAAACAAGCAATACATGGCTGAAATCGTACCAGTGTCTCAAACCCTACCAACAAGTATGCTATATAGTTCCCCGTGGACATAATATTGAAGGTCAACGTTTAAAATCTCATTATATCAACTACACTCGGCGGACTCAGCCCGTCTGGTGTGAGTCTCGTCGCCTCCTCTCAACCGTATGCGTAAAAAATCCCACATATAAAAGGCTCAGCCTCTCCAGCACTTAACTGATACCTTACAACTGCAAAGCACGACTGTGCCCTTCAACACTGTTAGCTTTTCACTGGTGTAAAGATAAATCCACGAATACCCTTTGAACTTAAGCTATGTGTGCGCCATGCCACTACGGCCGTATGAACTGTGCACGAAAGATATTTTGCGCTCATGATGGTGACTACTGGCTTTAATGCTTCTGAGATCAAGGACCCGCTAGATCGCATGGAATACAACACAGCGCAATATACGTAGACCCTTTTCACAAACGTACGTATTAAGCTCTCAGTAGTGTATTCTTTTCAATGACCAGAACTCGACGATCGATAAACTACATCTTATTACCTGAGTGCAACGGCAGCTTGTGAAGTTTGTTCAAGAAATCACTCTCATATACGCACATACACTTGTGGTAGAGCGCCGAAAACATGGACGTATCAGGTGAGGAACCTAAAACCCCTTGACCGGACAACCAGCAGTCATACAACCGCTAAGGAACTGCTTCGACCAGACAAACTCCGGTTATCACTTGCAAAAAAACGACACAGTTATATGGATGACTGCACACACAGCAGTGTGTATAACCGATTAAAGACAAGCGAATATCAATGAGTACTTTGCTTGTATTATATACCAACTTTTGACGATAGCAGACGACACAAATCACAAGAACTGCTTTCGGAACATGCTCATAATATTCATACTAAATGTACCCTACACACCTGACAGTTGTGGAAGACCGTAAGATGAAGAACGCGTGTAATACACAGACTATCTTAATACCACAGCAACATCACAAGAGTGGGTGCAATGATTAACGATAGTCACCAGACCAATGTCACAGTTTACTACAGAGGCTCTACTGGTATCGAAAACGTATGTTCGATCTATGTGACTGGCATCGCAATGGGATCGATACGTGTGTGTGACAATATGTCCTTTTAGTATTTCCCATCTAATAGGAAGCTGAAGACCAGAAATTAAGGTATACATATCTGGGCTTTGGTCCTTGGCACGGAGGACGCATTTAAGGTCGCAACCAAAAACCACACTGCCTGTTGAGCATTTCTTTCTGGGAGATCGCTGTCACCTCAAGGTGGAGCGAGAAGTGCCTCTGCAATTGCTTACTGGTAAGCGGAACACCATCACGGGGCATTATGTCACATATATATAGCAACCAAGAAGAAATGCAGATGATAAACCGGTATTCATTGTAGAAATACATGAAACTACATTTTCACGTAATTTGCATAGATCTTGAGAAATCAGTACCCAGAACAATCACCCCTTCTGCTGCAACCTCGGCTTTAACTGCATGCTGTTCTGTCCGCCACCGGCAGCTGAGCCGGTGGGCATTGCTGCGTGACTGCGACATGGGGCTGCCTGGTGGCTCTAGGAGAGCTCTGTGGCGGCTGGTCGCTGCTCTTCTTTATCTTCCGCTTTGCAGACATCGCTCCCTGTCTTTTGCAGTTACCAACAGTGCTTTCATATGTTCCGTTTGCTGTCGTATACTGTCTTGCTACGTCATTCTTTCGTATTACACGAAGACTGTGATTCACATCCGCTGCGACTTTCCTGGGTAACGCATGCTTTCTCTGCGAATTTCGAAGTCTTCTTGGGAAATCAACCGAGTCAAGGCGGCGTACTGCGACAACCTTTTGATAAGTTACCCACTCTTCATCTTCAGGCTAAGTGTTGGGTTCATGTCCGGTTCGTATCTTTATATCAGCTGGAGCACAGACTAGACTGATTCGTGTGCAACAGTTGGACCGTGCGTCTCCGGAAGTGGCGTCCAGGTGGTGGTGGGATGGTGTGTCCCGGTATCGCGTCCAGGTGCTGTCTGTCTAGTCCATCCGCTTCTTTCGCCGCTTCGGCATCAGATCGATGATGACGTATTCTTGCTCGCGCTACATTCCACGTGGACCTCAGTTGGAAACCGCTGTCCCGATTGACAAGATCGTCATGAACTGCCGCTTTGATGATAGAGTCCCAGAAACGGTCTTTTTTCCAGCAGAACATCTGTGTCTGCTGAACAGAAAACGTATAGTTGTTTTTGAGACTGTGCTCTGCCACTGCAAACTTGTTTTGGACGAACGATGCCCACATGTTTTGAAAGGCTTTACGAAATATAACGGTGCCTCTAGACGGTAAATTGTTTTTCACATTCGTAACTGAAACTGTAGATTCCAGGCCTAGTTTTGTCTTTCACTGAGCCAAGCCAATTTTTAATTTGAGCCAATATGCTGAAAATTGTTTTAATATTGCTCGTGTACCACATACTGGTAGTCTCTGCCGTGGACAGCCCAATATATGGAAGGAACGCCAGAAGCTTTATGTCTTCATCAATGAAATTCTCCAGCAGCCGTGCAACTTCAAATGGAATTTTATTTTATTTTCAAAGCTACGAGTTCCAGCACTTCGATATGCCATCTTCAGGCCCCATATGCAACTCTCCAGATAAACGAAAATGTTATATAGAGCCATAAATCTCTATATGACAGTTCCGTTTATTTGGAAAGTTGAATATGGGGCCTGAATAGCGTATATTGCAATGCTGAAACTGGTAGCCTTCAAACTAAAATAAAATAACATCTTAAGTTACGTGGCTTTTGGTCAATTTCATTGACAGTCAATTAACTAGCCGATGTCCCCAGTCCGTCATGGACCAACAGAGACTTTATGTGTTCTTTCTTCTTCTTACTCGGATGGAGAGTGCGCCTTGTCTATGTCTCCGAGTAGAAAATTTTGCGAAATGTTTCCCACACATGCTGAAACTCGGTGAATAGAATCTTCCTGACGCATATGTCTCGTGTTCTTTGCACCATGGTGGCGACCGCAGATTCATGTTATGTTGAATGGTGGCAACTATTGGCGTTTAAGAACAGGTCCGTCAGTATATTTTTCTATAGCCTGAATGTCGTAGAGTGCCATCATATTCCTCCCTTATCAGGAGCCGGGCGCTGTGACAGAGCGGTTCTAGGCACTTCAGTCCGGAGCCGCGCTGTTGCTAAGGTCGCAGGTTTGATTCAAATGGCTCTGAGCACTCTTGGACTTAACATCTGATGTCATCAGTCCCCAAGAACTTAGAACTACTTAAACCTAACTATTCTAAGGACATCAGGCAGATCCATGCCCGAGGCAGGATTCGAACTTGCGACCGTAGCACAGGTTTGGATCCTGCCTCGGGCATGGATGTGTGTGATGTTCTTAGGTTAGTTAGGTTTATGTAGTTCTAAGTTCTTGGGGACTGATGACATCAGATGTTAAGTTCCATAGTGTTTAGACCCCTTTGAACCATTTGAACCTTATCAGGATATCAAGCAAAAGCAGGTATCTGTTTACTTGTACCTTTGTGGTGAACTTTATATTGTCGTGTCAAGAAATTTCTGGAGTTTTTCTTCTCCATAGGTGACATCACGAATATATATCTGCAGAAAGAATTTGGTTGCAGACGCGTGGTTTCGAGAGCTGTTTTCTCGAAGTGTTCCAAGCAAACCTATTCTGAAGAACTTTCCACTCCATGGGAAGTAAATGGATTTGAACGCGTGGCGGAAGAGTTCCACAGTGTCTTCGTCAAAGAAGCTCCCTATTATTCTCAAGGGCTCTTCCATCGGTACCGTGCAAATAGATACGTGACGTCGAAACTTACCAGATCTCCTCAAGCACCTTCACAGGCTCACATTAGTTTTTGGCATGGTATATACAGAGACCCACGAGAGGTTTTATTAGCTTCACTAGGTGTTTAGCTATTCTTCCTCCTCTTCCATTGTGGCCTTAGTTTCTCTGTCTGTGCGCTTTCCTGTGTCTGATGGGATATTTTCAGACTGTGCTTTCCTTGCGTGGGGTGGAAGAGCTTAAGTGCTCTCCAGCTGTTCCACTCTCAGTGGAAAAGACACAACAAGGAGCGTCAGTAAGACGGAAATATAATTGAATTTGACATTATTTACTTCCCTCCAGCAAAACTTCTTTTCTTTTTCTTAAAAAAAAAAAACTATTTAATCTGTGAATACCATATTTTTTACGGAGTATAAAATTTCAACTTTCAGAAAGAAGGTTTCCTAAGTTGTTTATTTTCAAGAACGAAGAATTCCACTTTTAAGGTCTCCTCACTGAGGAGCACAGTCACAACGGCAGTGAAGCAAGGATTTATTTGGACATATGAAACGAAATTGTAATTTCAAGAAGAGTATCTATTTTTTTAAGACTGGAATTTTGTTTTTGTTTTCAAAATGGAAGAGCTTTCATTTTAACACAAGAAGACCATTTCTTTCAAGTGTACATTATAAAGACAAAGAGAAAGTAAAATAAAGAAGCTAGCCGACAGAGGCCAAGAAGGAGGGACATTTGATGGGTTTTATGTGGAGATGGAAGAAATAATACAAAGATTAAGAAAAAAAAGAGAAAGTAAAATAAAGAAGCTAGCTGACAGAGGCTAAGAAGGAGGGAGATTAGATGGGTTATAAGTGGAGGTGGGAGAAATAATACAAAGATTAAGGAAAACACACTAAAGTGTCAGACTCCAAATCAAATGCCTCGCTTTTCATCCTCGGTCAAGCCTAGGATTTTTATCGGTCACTTTTTCCTTCCCCTCTGACAATTTTGTTGATGCGAAAAGTGTAAAATGACGCCGTCGTATGGAATGCACTTTAACCTGTGGGCCCCGCTATAACAGGTTCTGCAGGTCACTTCAAAGGTCGAAGGACGGCAATGGTTCATCACCTCCAGCAGGACCCTACTAGTAAGGCACTGTGGTATTCAAACAATCTTCGGATAGATTACTGCTTTACTTTTGCTTACTCGCTATTCCAGTATTTAATATGCTTCAAATATCACCTGTTTTGTGTAACTATACGCCTACCAGATATAGGTTCTTCTTACTAACCAGCGACACTACTGGTTGATCTAAGGCTGCAAAATGCTTCCCACTGAGATTTGAGATTCATAACATTTCTCGACAGTTTTAATTAAGTACAGGAAAAGCTGTAGTAAATAATTTACCAGCCCCCTCCGGAAACGATAGTAAAAAGATCCCACTGATCAGTCCCTTTTTTCTTTTCTTTTTTTTAGTCCGAACGAATAAGTACACTACTGGCATATAAAATTGCTACACCAAGAAGAAATGCAGATGATAAACGGGTATTCTTTGGACAAATATATTATACTAGAACTGATGTAAGATTACATTTTCACCCAATTTGGGTGCATAGATCTTGAGAAATTAGTACCCAGAATAACCACCAATGGCCGTAGTAACGGCCTTGATACGCCTGGGCATTGAGTCACACAGAGCTTGGATGGTGTGTGCAGGCACAGCTACCCATTCAGCTTAGACACAATAACACAACTCATCAAGAGTAGTGAGTGGCGTATTGTGACGAGCCAGTTGCTCGGCCACCATTGACCAGACGTTTTCAATTGGTGAGAGATCTGGAGAATGTGTTGGTCAAGGCAGCAGTCGAACATTTTCTGTATCCAGGATGGCCCGTACAGGAACTGCAACTTTCGGTCGTGAATTATCCGGCTGAAATGTAGAGTTCCGCAGCGATCGAATGAAGGGTAGAGCCACGGGTCGTAACACATCTGAAATGTAACGTCCACTGTTCAAAGTGCAGTCAATGCGACACAGGTGATACGCCATTGTGCGTTCAGATAGATGTTGCCAAACACGGATGCGACCATCATGATGCTGTAAACAGAAGCTGGATTCAAACGAAAAATTGACGTTTTGCCATTCGTGCGCCCAGTTCGTCGTTGAGTACACCATCGCAGGTGCTCCTGTCTGTGATGCAGCGTGAAGTGTAACCGCAGCCATGGTCACCGAGCTGATAGTCCATGCAACTGCAAACGTCGTGGAACTGTTCGTGCAGAAAGTTGTTATCTTGCAAACGTCCCCACCTGCTGACTTAGAGATCGAGACGTGGCTGCACGATCCGTTACAGCTATGCGGATAAGATGCCAGTCATCTCGACTGCTATTGATACGAGGCCGTTGGGGTCCAGCACGGCGATCCGTATCACTCTCCTGAATCCACAGATTCCATATTCTGCTAACAGTCACTGGATCTCTACCAACGCGAGCGGCAATGTTGCGATACGATAAACCGCAATCGCGATAGGCTACAGTCCGACCTTTATCAAAGTCGGAAACATGATGGTACGCATTTCTCCTCCTTACACGAGGCATCAGAACAACGTTTTACCAGGCAACGCCGGTCAACTGCAGTTTGTGTATGAGAAATCGGTTAAAAAACTTTTCTCATGTCAGCACGTAGTAGGTGTCGCCACCGGCGCCAACCTTGCGTGTAGGCTCTGAAAAGCTAATCATTTGCAAATCACAGTATTTTCTTCCTGTCGGTTAAATTTCGCATGTGCAGCACGTCATTTTTGTTGTGTAGGAAATTTAATGGCCAATTGTGTAATTGATTTATTCCCTAAAAATAATTGATCGGATGATTTCTGTCATCGAAGGTGTTATGGTAATTAATTTCTAGGGTACATTTATTTTTCTTCCGTCTATGATCGCAAAACTGATTGGTCCTTATGCTACCAGTCTCGCTCAGCGATGACCATCTTCAGATCTGCAGCAAAAATGCGAAAAATGAAATAAAAATAGTCGACAGTGTACATCTTAAAACATTAAACATAGACAATAAGTAAAAGTTTTGCTGGTATACATCTGGAAAACATGCGCTAAGAATATGACGAGGCACACCTGTTTTATGTCATGTCCTAATATTATGAAACAGCAGTCGCATCATAAAAAAAAGACGCACAAAATCACAGGCAGACTGTATGAGCGCGCGTTAACTCGTTAGATGTTACTACTGTAAATCTGAACATATTCGTATAAATGTAGTAAATGCGATAAGATGTAGAATACAACAGGGAAAGTCTATAGTGAAATTACGAAGTGTGTAACTTATTTCTGAGAAAAATGCAATAAAACAAAAACAAATGAATTTAGATTTAAAATGGTTAAACCGGGAATGCTTAAGTGACAATATAAGATACTGAGACGCTCTTATAGTGACTTCCGATGAAAATGATGACATAAATGTAATAAGCTTACGGAGATAACAAAACAATATAAATGATGTAATAACTAGGGAGATAAGCGATATGCAAGAAACAAAAGATTGAAGTAATTAATGAACACCCTTTGTTATCGTGGCCGCTAGAATGCAGCGGAGGCGAGAAGAGGAACTTAATCGCCAGAGGGCTTCTCATAGCTAGCGAGACGCCTTTCCAAGAAAAGATGACAACACCTTTTACCACTCACTTAATAAGATTATCTGGTTAATGAAATATTTAACCAGAGAAGGATCATGAAAATACCACATTAATACGAATAATGTAACAAATTATTACTGACGGATATGTGTAGGCTTGCAGTAGTGACTTCTCCTGAGTTTACGACACAAATACATTTTGTGGCTGGCGAACCGCAGTTTTACGAATAACAGCGCAGATGGTAGTTGACACTGCCGGCAATGTGGCCTAGTTTACACCACAGTTTAGGTATGTGAGACGATTATAAGCTGATTTTGTGTTTATTTTTTGATGATGCCACAATGGATTCATTAAGCGACTAAGCCGCCGCTTGTGAAAGGTAATTTACAGATTGCATTAAATGTGAAATTGTTAACTTTACGTTAACTCCGAGTTCGGCGCCCATACTTCGTTGCGGTAGCTTGTTTTCCCACACCATGATTGTGATTCTTTCGAAAGAAAGCAACAGAATGTCATTTACTGAGAACAGAAAAGCAATTTTAGCATTTCTTGGAATGCTGTTTAATCTGAACTTTATAGTGGAGGCTACGCACTTAAATTTTTTCAGACGAGAACGCATTTCAGCTGTTCTCCACAGATATCACGGGGCTGCAGCCCCATTTAACTTGATGTCACCTCTCTGAAGGGCAGTGAAATCGCAATTTTTGCTCTCGTGTACAGGATGGAACTTCTAGGGACAAGATGCAGTCGAGTTGGATTAGAAAGGGTAAAGGAGTTTCAGCTGCACGATGTCAGTGAAAAGGGTTGAAGCGTCCCAAAGCGTCAGCAAAGTTAAAGGTTCTCAAGAACGCATTCCTGTACCTCACCGCACTGCGGATTTTCATTGTCGACCGTGTAGTGCATGGGAATTAACGTTCCAAGGAAAAACTTGAGGTCACTGACATCTTATATGACAACCTATAAGGCTTTCTCGTTTCGATTTTGAGCGGCAGTGTGTCCGGAATGTTTTCCCTGGTCTCCCAGGAGTAAACAGCTTGATTACGACACTATGCTTCACGGATCTGGCCTTCACTGCAGAGGCGACCAAGGAAGGGAAGAAGTCTGGCCCAGAATGGATGTGACGACCTTTGTGTGACGTGTTTAGGCAAAATTATAGTGAAAATTACGTAACAAAATGAAACACCTACAGCCACCCTTATGAAAACATTTATTGTATGGCTAAAAGTTTCGGTGCTTCAATGCAGCATCTTCAGGATTTATCAGATGCCGAGAGGGTTAACAGCATCCGTATACACATTTCAGAGGTAAAGAACTATGAAACCTATAATTATGGATAATGGGAGGTAAGGCGAAACGTTAGGGCCCAAGTTCCAACATGTGTCATTTCCTACTACTATCTTATTGACATAAATACCACCGAAACATGTAGGCCCTTGAAAATCACAATTACAGTTAACTATAACAAAGTTTGGATAAGATATCAGATCTTATTGCAAAGGCAATAAAAACAAGTAGGCCTTGATACCTAACAGATAACTGGAAATCCTTCAAAAATGACAGCTTCAGTGAAGTAAAGCGACCTAATAGGAAACAGGCAGGGCTTCAATAATAACAGCTACAATTAAGTAGAATTGCCAAATAGAAAACACGCAGGCCATCAATAATAACAGCTTCAATTAAGTAAAATTACCAAACAGAAATCTGGCAGGCCTTCAATAATAACAGCTTCAGTTAAGCAAAAATAGCCATATACAAACAAGCAGGCCATCAATAGTGAGCGCTTCAGTTAAGTAAAATTACCAAATAGAAAACAGGCCTTCAACGATAACACCTCAGTGAAGTAAGTTTACCATATAGAAGACAGGCGTGCTCTAATGATAACAGCTTCACTTAAGCAAAATTACCAAAATAGAAAACAGGCAGGCGTCCTGGAGTATACTAAGGAATCGCCATTAGGCGCCTCATAAGCCCCTTAACGCCCACCGTTGACCACATCAAATGCAACGGGGACTAACCGATGTGCTCCAATTGCTCAAACAGGAACAAATTTGTAGTATTCATATTTCGACCTTGTGCCGAATGATAATGGCCCTAAGTTAATCCATCTGTTGGTATACAAATGGTTCCTAGTCCAAAGCTATCGTGAACACTTGGCTCCATCATTATATCACCAATAGAACCCTAAGTATGAATCACGGAAGTATCCCGTTTTTATGCTTGGCGTTTAGGAACATATTAGGTAGCGCACCACTTTATCGTGTGACTTTTCGTGCAGATCCTATTGACCTTCGATGCCGCTCTTTTCATTTAAGCATTGGGGCTACATGTTCAAAAGAATTTAAATCTGCCAGGAAAGAAAGATATTCAGAAGGAATAGCCTTTGGCCTAAAGTAAGGGACCATCAGCGGAATTTGCCTTAATTGAAAATCGGAAATCACAGAAAACCATTTTTAAGGTGGAAATCTGTCAGGAAAGAAAGATATTCCGAAGGAATAGCCTTTGGCCTAAAGTACGGGACCATCAGCGGAATTTGCCTTAATTGAAAATCGGAAACCACAGAAAACCATTTTCAAGGTTACCAGCGGACAGATTCCAACCACCTCACCTCCAAAATCCAGTATCTGCTAGCTCAGCGCCTCAACCCGGTCGTTGGAGAATTTGGAGAAACTACTTGCTGTATACAGATTTAAAATAAATTAAAATACGTCACAACAAAAGACATTTCTTATCTTTGCTTTAACTGAGCTTCTCTGATCTCTTGACTGTGAACGAATCCATGCGTATGTTAAGATTTAATTGTGGGTGGAGTTCTTGGTTTCAGTTATTTTAGCATTAAAAATATCGTAAAGCCAGATGAGAAAATATTCCAGAAACGAAAGTAATGTAGAATATGTTATCCCCACATACCTCTCCCACTCTCCACAAACCCCTCGCAATCGTTTCGTATCAGATTGGGTTTCATAAGAGTACTATCCGGGTGACCAGATTGGGTGATATTTTGTCCTCTGTGCTACTTATGATAGAATTTGGAGCAATTAAAGAAATGCACCCATCAATATATGGGAAATATTTTTGTTGATCAACGCGATATCTGGGTAACACAGTCAAATCATAGTGTATTTTGAAGCCCTGATTTCGATATAATGTTATTTGTAAACTGCTCCGCTGCCTTGTGAATTACTGAATTAATGCAGCCTCAAAGTTCTACCAGTCTGCAAATAACAACTCCAGAGCTAACATTAAACAGCTGTAGATAGGTAATTAGACTATTATAGTAGTGTGGACATATTTTTAACTTACTGTAATTCAAGTGGACGAATGAAAATTGGAATTCCTCTTATGTCTTGTTACAAACACATCCACAATTAGAAACCATAATAATAGTACACAACACAAAAGCAATAAACAGCAACATTCACATTAAGTTCAATTACATGTAAGTATTTAACTTATTAACAAAACAACAATTGAGCTTAGTAAGGCCAACAATTTATAATAATTGGTTTTGGCTAATTTAGCTGCAGAGTGAAATTCTCATTGTGATGACACATTGTTTATGTAGAATGTTAAAAATGGCTCTGAGTACAATGGGACTTAACACCGGATGTCACCAGTCCACTAGAACTTAGAACTACTTAAACCTAACTAACCTAAGGACATCACACACATCCATCCCCGAGACAGGATTCGAACCTGTGACCGTGGCGGTAACGCTGTTAGAGACTGAAGCGACTAGAACCACTCGGACGCAACGGCCAGCTACGTAGAACGAGAAGAATATAAGACCTAATACCGAACCCCAGGGGACGCTTGATATTATCTGCTTCCATTGTGAATATATGGAGCCGGACATGAAACAATGTTGGTGAGATGTCATGCATGAGCGAAACAATGCACTGTACTTCGTAAGAAATTTAGGCTTCTATGGTTGGCAAGTAAAATGTCATAGTCGACAGTGTCAAAGGCTTTACTGAAGACAAAAATGCACATTGTAGTTTCCTCTTGTACATCAATGACAAGCCTCTTCCCAACTGTTACATTTATTAAGACAGATGTTATGCTGCGATATTTACAGAAGCCTAATTGGCAATCGTCTGGTGGTATCAGTTTTTTAGATGGTCGTGAACTATATATTCTAACACCTTGAACAGTGCAGGGAGAATGCAATAGGACAGTAATCAGTAGGTGATATGGCAACATCCTTTCCAGGTAATGGATTAAGTAGTCCATATATCCAGGCCTCGGGAATAACACTCGAGGTTAAGTAACTCTTGAAAAAAATCTATTATACTGGGCAGCAGTGTGTCTGTAATAAGCTTCATAATTTGTGTTCAGATGCCTCCCGTAGATGCTGATCTGATACACAAAACTGTTGTATTCAAGGTATTGCAGATAACATACTGCAGACAGAATTTCTCATGGCTACAGTCGTTTACTTCCAATGCGTCTCTGTTTGATTTGTGGTTCAATTGTGGCTGTAGGTAATGTGAGGTACCGACTCAGTTCATCGGCTGGGACAATGGCTCACCTGCAGCTTTCACTATGCTCGTACCAAAACCACACAGGTTTTCCCATAGTCCGGGTCTTTGTCGGTTAATCAGTTTGCATGCTTTAGGTTCGATTTTCTCACAGTTTGACTGACTCTATAGCGTTTGTGTTTGTAAGTAATAAGCGTGGGGTGTGGATTGCATGCCCTTTGTGCAGCGCCTCTGAGATTCTTGAACTGTTTCAATTCTTCAGTTAGACAAGGTCCCGGTTTTCGTCTTACTTTTCTGGTGTTTGGCAGGGAATAAATGAACCAACTAAAGATAGGGAAACGTCTCAAAAGCATGTTTGGATATTTAAGGAAAGAAGATTTTGTGTTTGTTCAAGGCAGAATCGCATTTCCACACTGTACATTTGAAATTGGTTGCTTTGAAATAAAGCTGCTGGTTTTGGGTGACCTTCGTGGTTTAATGAAGAAGCTACAAAAAGTAAATATTATCATTTAATGTTTTAATAACAAAAGTATTAAATTTTCTCACTCTAAAGTTTAGTTTGGAGCTAATGTTGGTGTTGGAGAAAGGGAGGAGGTGGTACTGGCAAATATCTGATTGTACTCTGGAGTAATGATTTCATAAAGTTTCGGACCTACTATTCTAGGGTGTAGGAGATAAAGAAGTAAGTAAATTCATTAATTAAGTTTGGTTATCCACAGACGGATATTACATGTACTAACCAATAATATGGTTTCATGCATCACATCTATATTAACTTAAAGAAACAGATTTGTTAAACGTAAACAACTCATTTAAAATGTAAACAAAAACACACAGATATATGTCCACCAGATCTCAAATTTGAACTGGGCGTATGCTACTGCTCTCATCTGTAAGAACAAGTTACAGATGACGGTAAGCTAGCGGTATAATGGTGGATACTAAGTTTAATTAGCTCACATCCAGATACATTTTTCAGAGGGTCGTTCAATAAACAATGCCAATCCCAAATTTTTCCTCGGAACATATTTATTCTTATGAGTTAGAAATTGATAACAATAACAGTCAATAATTATTTTACATGTGATATTTTACTCCACACTGCCTATCACGCTCTACGGCCTTACGCTAGCATTGTTTAAGAGCATGTATTCATAGTTGGTAGGATGACGTGCTCGTGGCCACGTTTTCGCTGCACGAATTACCCTCTCATCGTCTTCAAATTGTGTCCCACATAGAGAATCCTAAAAACAGTCAAGGTAGAAGTCCGATGGCACCAGTCATGGGCTACAGGGTCTATGTGGTAATGATGTTCATCCTATTAGGCGATGTGTGTCCGTGTTCTGAGACTTGTGTGAAGTTGTGAATTTACACGTTGAAGGGAGATTTCTTTTGAAGTATTGTCAGACCGAATATGTCGGAAACGGTTCTTGAATTTGTTGAGAATATTCATACATGCTTGTGAATTAATGGTTCATCGTATACCAACACGTCCACTGGAATAACACCATCAGTATCCTAAAAGAGTGTCATGACTTTGCTAGCTAAGCTGCCTCAAATTGCTTCTCTTTTGGTGATTTCTCTCGATAGTGACAGCCTCATTGTTTCTCGCGCAAAGCGATGCTCTCGGTTTTCTTCTCCTGTGACTATACATGACCGAAGAACATGTCCATTAGTCTCAAACTTCTACTGCAGTTCAGATGAAATGAGTTTCTTTTGAATGATGTGATTTGTCATGGAAATTCATGGAAATCGCCTTGAGCACACCTCTGAATGCCAAAGAGCATTGTAATTGCATACACACTTAAGAAGTCACCTATAATTACAAAGCCAGTTGGTGAACTGTGATGTACTGATATGCACTCGTAAAGTCATCCACTCGGTTCACCAGGTTAGGAGCATGTGCTGCGGCTATAGTGGACCTCAGTTTCTACACTTCCTGACGCTTTAACTCTATTTTCCCATCGTCTAACTGTACTTCTAGCGACTGAATCGTTACCATACCTAGGACACAAATGTTTATGAATATCCAGCAAGGAATCTGTTTTCTCCGCCGGGAATACTATGAGAGCAACCAAAGGAAAATAACCAGTTGAGTTGGTTGTAGTTGACCAAGTTCGCCATAGCTTCGCATATTGACTGAATTATTCATCCTTTCCTTTCAAGTGAAATCTGTCTGTAGCTTTTCCATGAAAACACCGTTTGTTTTTTTAACTGAAATCATTATGTAGTTCCTTTGTATTAGTGCTTTCAACTGAAACCACCCTTCAGTGTTTTAGTTGATTTAGCTACCGATTTTTTCTTTTGTGTGAAACTGGTGGTCAGTAATTTCATTAGTCGGTGGTACTCAGCAACATCAGTGGTTCACAACAATAGTACACATAGGCTCAGAGGGTGGCTGACCCTACATCTGCGGGAACGTAATTAAATAATAAACAGGCTGGTTCTTATTTCCACTACACATTTTTTGTAGATTTTTACGATAAGCAACTGACATGTGCGATAACAAAGTAAGCTGATGTATTTTTGGGAGGATAATGTTCAACTTAAACAGTATAGGAATGCGAATAGGAAAAGAAAAATTAGTTAAAATCATTCGAATCTACCCCTTAAAGACACAGTGATCCTATTATTTGTTTGTAAGGTTAAGATGTGTGTGTGTGTGTGTGTGTGTGTGTGTGTGTGTGTGTGTGTGTGAGAGAGAGAGAGAGAGAGAGAGAGAGACAGAGAGAGAGAGAGAGAGAGAGAGAGAGAGAGAGAGAGAGAGAGAGAGAGAGACAGAGAGAGAGAGTTTTGATCTTATGGGCTCCCAACGGCGAGGTCATCAGGGCCCTTACCCTTATCAAAAAAAAAAAAAAAAAAAAAAAAAAAAAAAAAAATGAAGGGAAAATCTAAAACTAAGGTTAAGATATTGTGCAAAAAATTACGTTACTGGCTCTGTACATATAAATCACATCCATGCACACAAACCCGTTTACGTTTCATGGCCTTTGACTGTAGCCGATATAGTATCTCACGGGAACAAAGAACTACTACTTATATTGACGCATCGGTAATTCAACTTCACAGTTACCTCTACATCAGTAAACAACGTGTGACCATGTCTGCTTCCCTCTTGACAGCTGGCAGCGACAATTGTAATGATTGATCATCCGGCCTTTGTGGTCTGAGCGTAAATAACCGATCATTTGCAGTAAAAGAAGCAGGAAAAAAGGAATACAAACATCTCAAAAATGCTATAGACAGGAAGTGCGAAATGGATAAGCAGGGATGGCTAGAGGACAAATGTAAGGATGTAGAGGCTTATCTCACTGGGGGTAAGATAGATACTGCCTACAGGAAAATTAAAGAGACCTTTGGAGAAAAGAGAGCCACTTGTATGAACATCAAGAGCTAAAATGGAAACCCAGTTCTAAGCAAAGAAGAGAAATCAGAAAGATGGAAGGAGTATATGGAGGGTCTATACAAGGGCAATGTACTTGAGGACAATATTATGGAAATGGAAGAGGATGTAGATGAAGATGAAATGGGAGATGTGATACTGCGTGAAGAGTTTGACAGAGCACTGAAAGACCTGAGTCGAAACAAGGCCCCGGGAGTAGATAACATTTCATTAGAACTACTGACGGCCTTGGGAGAGCCAGTCCTGACAAAACTCTACCATCTGATGAGCAAGATGAATGAGACAGGCGAAATACCCTCAGACTTCAAGAAGAATATAATAATTCCAATACCAAAGAGAGCAGGTGTTGACAGATGTGAAAAATTACCGAACAATCAGTTTAATAAGCCACAGCTGCAAAATACTAACACGAATTCTTTACAGACGAATGGAAAAACTAGTAGATGCTTACCTCGGGGAAGATCAGTTTGGATTCCGTAGAAATACTGGAACACGTGAGGCAATACTGACCTTAGGATTTACCATAGAAGAAAGATTAAGGAAAGGCAAACCAACGTTTGTAGCATTTGTAGACTTGGAGAAAGCTTTTGACAATGTTGAGTGGAATACACTCTTTCAAATTCTAAAGGTGGCAGGGGTAATATATAGGAGCGAAATTTGTACAGAAACCATTTGCCAGTTATAAGAGTCGAGGGGCATGAAAGGGAAGCAGTGGTTGGGAAGGGAGTGAGAGAGGGTTGTAGCAAATCCCCGATGTTATTATTCTATATATTTTCGTTGAATACCCCTTCTATGTAATAGTTTGGACAAGAAGAGAATAGAAGCTTTCGAAATGTTGTGCTACAGAAGAATGCTGAAGATTAAATGGGTAGATCACTTAACTAATGAGGAAGTAGTGAATCGGATTGGGGAGAAGTTTGTGGCACAACTTGACCAGAAGAAGGGATCGGTTGGTAGGACATGTTCTGAGGCATCAAGGGATCACCAATTTAGTATTGGAGGGCAGCGTGGAGGGTAAAAATCGTAGTGGGAGACCAAGAGATGACTACACTAAGCAGATTCAGAAGGATGTAGGTTGCAGTAAGTACTGGGAGATGAAGAAGCTTGCACAGGATAGAGTAGCATGGAGAGCTGCATCAAACCAGTCTCAGGACTGAAGACCACAACAACAACAATTTGACATTGTTAAATCACTAATGTTAACAGCACGCTCTTATCGCCTGCCTTCATTGTTTCATTTTAGTTCCAGTTTTCGTTCATATTTATGAGTAGGCGTCCACATGCTAGTGAGACGCTAGGTGGTAAGGGAATGGAAGAAATAATATGACTCGAAAAAAAGTTATCTTCATGATAAACTCGGGAATGGGAGAAATCATATGACTGGAAAAAAGTTATCTTCATGATAAACTCAACGCGATATAGAATATCTACATGGATGATTCTTTTTCTGAACGTATATTAATTAAATAAATTAGATGAAAATTAAAGGATGAAGACAAATCATTCTCGTAAAAAAAATACTTATGCTTAAAAAAGCAAGAGACTCAGTGAATAAAGAACTATCGAAATTGTATCGCATGTGCCTTATGTTTGTTGCATCACAGCATTTACCGCAAGAGAATTGTCAGTGATGCGTGAAGAGATAGAGATAGAGAGAGAGAGAGAGAGAGAGAGAGAGGGAGAGAGAGAGAGAGAGAGAGAGAGAGAGAGAGAGAGGGATGGAGAAAGCTTCACATACTTAAATAAAAAGCGTAATAGTTAATTAATTGTTTAAATGCTGCATGAATTATTAACCTTCAGAAAACAACGAAGGAGTCCACAGTTAACGCCAGAAGTTCAAAAATTCAAATTTAATGACATAAATACATAAATATTGGAAATCTTTCATTTTTAGCAGTACACGTTCCGTTTGCCTTTCGTCAAATGAGATATGCTATTCGTCTCTTAAAGAAATTGACAACCCTATTCAAACTTGGAACATAAATGGAAAGGCTGAAAAAATATAAGTGGACTCAAACCTATATGAAAACAATGATATTACTGACGTAGCCATCGCAGACTTCTGACAGTCGGCTGTCAGACATTGCGTGAAACCTCTTAATCCTGGATAGTGAGTAAAAATATTCATATAACTGGCGTGGTCGCTGAAAGTAGTTTTATCCGATTTTTTTATCCGGCAGAAAAGAAGTCGACTGAACGAGAAAACAAGCGACTGGCCAATACCAGGCTCAAACCAATCGGTTGTGTCTCATCAGTAGCGCATAGCCTATGCTGTCAGCTTCTTGCATTTGTTTTTCGAGTGTAAGGGAGCTCTTTATAGTTTTATACCCTTTCTTACTTTGAGGTTCATATTTTCCTTTCGGTTTTGTTAGGGTATTGCCACATGTGCTATTTGAAATCCTCCACCTGGTGAATTTTGCTATCTTGACGTGTTCCGTTTCTTGGGAAGTTTTTTGAAGAGAGTCAACATTAATTTAAAGTTGAAGGGTTTGCAAAAATTAACCTTTTGCCCTTTTTTGTCACTTACTATATTTCTCATTGATTTTTCTTTCCATTTAAATCTTAACGTCATTCTGACATTTTCTTCGGAGATTCTAGTTATTTTGTCTTCCAACTATTCTCAAAATATATCTCGTTTATAGAATTTGTTTTCTTTTGTCTTCGTTGGTTGTTGCCTGGTAATGGATTATTGTATCAAACTAGTTTGTACATTTAAAATAGTGGTGGATTTACGATGGGGACTGAAACTTAGCGAAGAATATTAACTGTTTTTCTATCTGCAAAAAATGCAGTCTCAAGATGAAGTGTTCTTCATAAATCCTGCCTTACCCCAGAAGCTTCTATGGTTCTCAGAGTGTAATGCATTGTGATATGTGAAAAGTATTTTCTTGTTTGGGAATGATTGACATTTTTTCTTCTAAGATTCTACTTAATTGTAGGTTTAGAACTTTTAACATGAAATTTACATTTTATATCCCTAAAATATCTTTCTTAATTGGTTTGATTTTAGGGTTTTCAAGATGTTCTGGCTTACTTTTCATGGGATTTTGGACTCTCCGGGATCAGTAGGTCCAATTGGGCTGTCTCTGGCAACGGCGGATATACCTATTAAGCTTATAGCTGGAACAGTTGTTTGAAATTTAACTTGGGGAAACAAAGAAAATGCTTAGTTTCAACCGAAGCTGGGCAGAGAAATGCCTATTGTGAGAACTGTAACGTCAAAAATGAATTCACTAAGGGTACTGCCTCTACTTCCTTCTTCATGGCTGAGTATGTCTTCTTCATCCGTTGTCGAATCTGGTGGTACTCTTCGCCTACGGCAATAGGCAGGAGCCATTACAGGGTGTAGTATTACATAAGAAAAAGGAGATAAATTCATGTTAGACCTAACATCTTGGAAAATTACGAATCATAAAACTGAAACACCCTGATTAATTGCAGAAAACAAACCGGAGGAAAACAACAGCTGTACTGTAAATCGTAGACAGCTACATGCACGTCAGTATGTAATACTAAGGTATATATATCCATTCTGTTACTATCTATTTGTTACTGCTTTTAGTCATGTAAGCACTATGATCTCAAAACCTGTTGTGTATTACGAAGTAAATTATTCACAGAGGTTAAATGAACCCACTGAACACTCAGAAACTTCTCAGAAAGATGCTTGGGCATTAAAACAAGGAGAATTTGTGTATTATCAAAGCAAAACCACCTTTCCATTTATACAAGGAATCAAAAGGGGACAAGAGGAGGACTTCAACCACATGTTGAACTACATACGTACTGGTTGTAAATTATCCCATTGCTATACTCTTTACTAATGAAATGGCAGAAATTGAATGACTTCAGGCTGCCAATGCTTTATTTCTTACCACTGCAACTAATAAACACAAAGATACTGTGTAGACCTTATAGCGATGTAGTAGCCATTACATAGTAGCTGTTGCGATGAGCTGTCAATTTGTTCGTTTATAGAGAATAATGAAGCGTTTTGTTAACTATTGCGGGAACTATCTCCAATTAGGAGAAGACATTTTCATGAAATATTTACACATGTATGATGTGTATTTGCCGATTTTACTGACATACTTTTCATGATACAAAGTGAAAACTAAGTGTGTAGTCGATGGAGTATATGAGGAAGATGTTCATTTATTCGATTCACAATCTGTAATCTCCACCAGATTGTGCAACACGTTAAAGCTATAACTTGAAGGAAATGTAAATTTTAGTTACTTATGTATCCTTCACTTAGTTCTAATCCTACTTCCCTTGCTAATTTTTAAATAGCTTTCTTTCCTGTACCTTCAGGTCGTCTAAATTTTCAGAAATTAATGTTACATCTTGCGCAAAGGCAGCACCTTCACTTTTTCCCACGCTAATTCCCTGTTCTGCTATGTTTGCTGCATCCAGTTCTTCCTGTATTATAATGCTGAACAAAGGCTATAATGATACAAAAGCCGTGGAAAATTCTTCTTCCACCCTCAGTATTACTTCAGGTTCTGTCCGTGCAGATTTTACAAGATTCGTTACCATCTTTGGTGTTTGAAAATTCTACATTTTACCTCACAATTTTTCTCCAATTATACTGCCTGCCTCTGACTCTCTTAAAACAAAATATATTCCCACACTTTCGTCGCTTTCACCAAATTATGATAGAGCTTCTTTTGGTACATAATTTATATCTCGTCAGTGGTGGTACAATTCTACGTAAATCTCGTTGTGTCTTACCTGTTACTTCTTTGAAACATGGTTCATGCCTGTTCTGGAGAGTCTTGGAGAACATTTTAGGCTGTGATATTCCTCTATAATTTCTCCATTCTTATTTATCGCCCATTGTATGGACTAGTACTATGATCTCTTCTTTTCTCTAAACTAGCATTCGCCCTTTGTTCCAAATGTCGGTCACGAGTTAGTGTTTTTTTTTCGATAGTGCATCTCCCACCTGTTAAGCAATTCAGCTGTAATTCCATATATCACTGTAGCTCCTTTTCCTTTTTTAACATTTTCAGTACGACGACCGTCTGAAATACTCGGGAATGCACCGACGGTGTGATATTTATATTGTTCCTGAATTTTAAAATTTGCCCAAAGTATTCCTCCTAGTGTCTACATCTTTTGTTGTTTCTAAAACTGTCTTTTCATTGCTATACACAAATCAAAGAAAGTCTTGGCTCACCCCGATTTCCAGAACTCCTGAAGACAGACGTTGACTGTCGGTATTGTATCAGAGGCACAGTCCCCTTGACTGTTCAGATATATCACTAAACCCACCCAAAGATATCAACAACCATTCATGAGCTGCACCTATTAAACGGAGGGCGTCCGAGAAGCGATCAGTTCCAGTCATTCCAGCAGGAAGAAGGTAAGCGGCTCGTGTTGTCTGTAGTTGAAATGAAATGAAATGATCGTATGGCACTGTGGGCCAGGAGGCCCCATGCAGAGAAGTTCGGCAGCCGTATTGTAAGTTCTTTTTAGTTGACGCCACTACGTCGACTTGCGAGTCAAGGAAATGATGATGAAATACACACAACATCCAGTCATCGCGAGGCAGAGAAAATCCCCGACCTCACTTGGAATCGAACCCGGGACCCCGTGCGCGGGAAGCGAGAACTCTACCGCAAGACCACGAGCTGCGGAATTGTCTGTAGTTCAACCATGCCTAGACGATCAATACCACAGTTCGGTCATGTCCACATTGTTACTTTGTGCCAGGCAGAGCTCTCAAGAAGGGAAGAGTCCAGGCGTCTCGGAGTGAACCGAAGCCATGTTTTTTCATACATGGGAGAGATAAAGAGGGACAGGAACTGTCGATGACATGCCTCGCTCATGCCGCCCAAGGGCTACTACTGCAGTGGACAACCCCTACCTGCGGATTATGGTTCGGAGGAACTCTGACAGCAACGCCACCATGTTGAATAATGCTTTTTGTGCAGACACAGGACGTCGTGTTACGACTCAGGCTGTGCGAAATAGGCTGCATGATACGCAACTTAACTCCCGACGTCCACGGTGAGATCCGTCTTTGCAACCACGACGCCAGGCAGCACGTTACAGATGGGCCCAACAACATGCCGAATGGACCGCTCTCGACTGGCATCACGTTCTTTTCACCAATCAGTGTCGTATATGGCTTCCACCAAACAATCGTCGTACACGTGTTTGGAGGCAACTCAGTCAGGCTGAACGCATTAGACACTCTGTCCAACGAGTGCAGCAAGAGGTTCCCGGCTGTTTAGGGAGGCAGTATATGGGCCAACGTACGCCGCTGGTGGTCATGGAAGGCTCCGTAACGGGTGTACGATATGCGAGTGCCATCATCCGATCAATAGTGCAACCATATCGGCAGTATATTCGCTAGGCATTCGTCTTCATGGAAGGAAATTCGTGCCCCGATCGTGCACATCTTGTGAATGACTTCCTCCTCTTCACTAGAGTTGGCAGCATGTTCTCCAGACATTAACCCTATGGAACATGCCTGGCATAGATGGGAAAGGGCTGTTTATGGACGTTGTGACCCACCAACCACTTTGAGGGATCTACACCCAATCCCCATTGAGGAGTGGGACAATCTGGACCACCATTGCCTTGATGAACTTGTGGATAGTATGCCACAACGAATAAAAGCATGCATCAGTGCAAGAGGACGTGCTGTTGGGTATTACAGGTATCGGTGAGTACAGCAATCTGGACCACCACCTCTGAAGGTCTCGTTGTATGGTGGTACAACATGCAATGTGTTGTTTCCATGAGCAATAAAAAAGGCGGAAACGATGGTGATGTTAATCTCTATTCCAATTTTCTGTACAGGTTCCGGAACTCTCGGAAACGAGGTGATGTGTGTATTTAATTCCATAAATCCATAGTATACATCTTTTCTGTGAAACTTAAAGAACTTGTAGACATATGATTCAATTCCTGTAGCTTTAGCTTTTCCTGTTTTTTTAATTATACTCTCCACATGTTCTTTCTTTTTCTTATCAGATAATCTCATATGCTTCTTTGCCTTCGTTGGAAACTTCCTTTTGCTGTTTCTCCTTCGCTACTCTTCTTTCACTCACTTTCTGCTCACATTCTTTTGAGAACAATAGGTTTTTCTTCCTGATTTATCTTTTTCCGCACGTTTCTAGTGTTGCTTCTTCCAGATTTGTAGTATTTCCCACTAAACTTTAGTGCTGAGGTTGTCTTCTATTGCAAACAAAAAAAGTTAAATTATTCCGTAACTATTTAAATGAAGAAAACAGTTAATGTCAAGAAATTCATCGAGGCAAGAACGAAAAATAGATGAGGAGAGAACATTTAGAGATATCTCGCTAATAAAATAAGGAAACAACTTATAAATATAGAAACGACGTTACTAGTAACAGCAAAAACCAGTAAAGAAAACCGTTGCTGAAGTTTAATGCAGCCAAATTATAATCACATAATATTTAGATCTGTGTTTTCATGGGTGACGAAAAGTGTGGTGATGGGCCTCTCTATGAATCAAGTTGCATGGCTCTATTATTTGACAGTTGATTATAATATTCAATGAGCAACATCAAAAATGGTTAAAATGGCTCTGAACACTATGCGACTTAACTTCTAAGGTCATCAGTCGCCTAGAACTTAGAGCTAATTAAACTTAACTAACCTAAGGACATCACACACATCCATGCCCGAGGCAGGATTCGAAACTGCGACAATAGGGGTCACGCAGTTCCAGACTGAAGCGCCTAGAACCGCACGGCCACACCGGCCGGTGTTCAACATCACGTACAGAATTAATTCATCTCGTCACTTGTGTACAGTCAACCCCGCTACTAACATGTCGACCAACCCAGCTACCTTACATCCCTTCCCCTGAAAACCCCAACTTTCGTAGTACCTGCTGACACTCACTGCTGTAAATAAGGGAGTTGTTCATGAAACCAAAGTGAAGGACGTTTAGTGGATACTTAACAACGACAAGATTCGAAATTGTCAAGGTCATCCGTACCTAGAGGAACACTGATCCTACATGCTTAGTCCAAACATTTTCTGAACAAACTTCAACAATCGATGATGTCGTTACCAAGCTTTACGTTGAACCAAGCGAGTCCTATGCCTAAATATCTCCTTCATCTCCGGTAGGCCGACTGCAGCATTTTTGAAATTCGTTAAGGGTCTTATTGCGTTCCTCTTTACCATATAAGCAGATTACAGTCGTGCAAAGGGTTAATATTAGCGGTATTGCGAAAGACAGTAGAAAACTAGGGTGAGAGGGTGAGTGTGAGGAGGACAGAGATGGAGGCAGAAGGAAGAGGGGACTGGAGAACGGGTTTCGTCGATTCGTAGCCAGACTGAGTGCTTTCGACTGCTGCGGAAAACAGGGAGAGCCTGAGGAAGACTTGGTTGTCCGGTCCGGAACACTTTGCATACATCGGCGGCGCCAGCGGGCCATTTGTATTCGCGGCGCTGCGTCCGCACCACGGCGAGGGGGCAAGGAAATGCCTCGTTAGAGTAGATTGGCTTTGTGCGTGTGTTATGGTTTGTATGCGGCTGCTGCCGGGCGCGTCGTGCGATCGGGACGTCCGCAGAACACCTCTCGTCGCAGCCTCCACTTTCCCCTACCCTCACTGCCTGTCGTGTCAATAGACGCCTCCAGCGCCGCTAACGGAATTCTGCTCCCTCATCTCTTAAAGGGGTGTGCCTCAAAAGGTGGCGGGGACTCCCTGGAATCTAAATTTCTGCCGTCAGTTGATATTACGCCGTTCCTCAAATCTTTTTAATCTTATTTAGCGGGCGTGCTCTGGGCCTGAGGCGCACCTCATTACTGCCCATCGAGTATCCTCTTTTATAACTCTGTATTAGCATAAAAGAAGACTGCCAAGTACTATTTTTTATAGAACTACTTTCTCAACCAAGTAAAGAGTTACATGAAATTTACGATGGAATCAATGCAATAGTCAGCAGAGAATGCGGGTTATACACTAGGGAAACTAAAACGAGATTTCTGATGTACATGACCATTTAGGACAAGATCTAGCTAAGCTACAGTTTTGTGAGAGTACACTCCAAAGTTACTCCAGGTAGAGGGCACCTTGTATACCATTGTCATTTCAGCTAGAGTGACTTCAAATTGTATTCGTTCAAAATTTGCACGTAGAGTGTAACAAGCACAATCATTAAAATATAGCTAAGAAGTGAACAACAGCGCCAGCCGGAAAGGCCGAGCGGTTCTAGGGGCTACAGTCTGGAACCGCGCGACCGCTGCGGTTGCAGGTCTGAATTCTGCCTCGGCATGGATGTACGTGATGTCCCTAGGTTATTTAGGTTTAAGTAGTTCTAAGTTCTAGGTGACTGATAACCTCAGAAGTTAAGTCTCATAGTGCTCAGAGCCATTTGAACCATTTGAACTACAGCTATTTACTTACATAGGTTAACATAAACATTTCGAAGCAAAACGTTATTTGGTTTCGTATGTTGCTTATTCGTAAGCAAAGCCAAGTTACTTAAAATCATGAGGCAGCTGATGTCAAACAAGTATTCTTATACAAAACAATGTCCCAGTTAGGTTCCCGCATTGGCACGCACCCGTCTCCCTTTTGATACGTAATTGTATTCCATACACTGTGTTGGATAGTTCTCTTACTCTTGCCAACACCGTTGATTCACTTTTAAACAAGATGGCCCGACAACGGCCAACGATAGCTGCGAGGTCAGTGAGGTACATTCCCAACCGAAGTGGCGTGAAATCTATTCCCAATCGGCGAGACTTTTCTCCACTGGAAGACTGGGAGTTGTTTATTCCTTACATTCTAATGGTCGTTATAGTCATAGAAGTAGCCAAATAATACGAACCTAGGTCTAGTGGGAGGCACCTACAACGGTCGATAAGTGAGTTTTGACTATGAAAACAACTGACATAAACCCTGTGCATATCCTACAGACCTTCGAGTACAGACAATACTGCTGGATGCAAGTTTAATCCGAACGAAACGTGCACAAACCAGTCACGAAGCGCTTGTCCTGCAGTTCTATCCGCAATGTAAAAATGACAGATACTTAGAGAATTCGAGAATAATCCAATATTAACCGCTCAAATCATTTTTCCACAGTTTAGTTCCATACAGAAAATGTGTTTCGACGCGGTCTGTAAGAAACTTGCTTTCTGCGGACGATATGAATGCCACACAGCCCGTAGGAAACATTACAACAGCAAAATCAACAGAAGAAAGAGACTTTCATTTGTCAGCCAAAAAAGTCATACGGTTTTGATTTCTGGAATAAGGTTGCATGTACGAGAGTCGATCTGAACTGTTGAGCTCAAATGGGCGAGTAACAGTCTCGAGGAAACAAATAAGTAAACTTGAAGAGTGAAATACAACAACCTCATTAAACGTGGAGGCGTTTCAGTAACTCTCTGGGACCCCATGAGCGCAAGTAGTACGCCTATGCATTCTGATAGAATTATAGACGACCAAGTTTAGATAAATATCCTGAAAGCACGTCTATCCAGAAGTGTGAATGATATGGGTCTTTCAAGGGATTATTTTTTAAACAAGATAATGGTCCGAAATATACAGCATTAACCGTAGATGCAAGGCTGCGAATGTAGTATAACACTTCCCGTTAGGTGGTGACATCTCAACAGTCTGCAGACGTTAGTCCAATAGAGAATTTGTGGAATGACTCGACAACAACAAAAGGAATTTTCTGATATCAAATAGAAATGATCTGAGAAAACTCTCTTACGTACTCACCATAATATTCTATTTTTAGAGTGTCATTTTCAGTACTACAGACGAATGCTTATTTTGCGTATTACATTTCATACCTTTACTTTTAGATGTATAATAATGTTCATGAATATAGAGATCCGTGTTTCTTTATTGTATTCTCCTTTTCACTGATTAATATTGAATTACATGTTCCATTTGTATTTCATTTTAACAATTTTCCACTATGTCTACACCCTTAAGCGAAAATTATGTATTACACGAGTACTTTTTGAAATGTGTGTATTTCTTGTTCCTGACGTGAATGGTGGGCGGGAAGATCGCTTGTTTGTAAGTTTCCGAATAAGATCGAAACTTTTCAACATTACTTTCATATTCTTCTCGCGAAATGAAAAAAACTGTGTGCTGAGTGACTCTTCGAGTAACCTTTCTTGTTTGAATTTTAACAGTAAATCACATTGTAATGCAAAACTTCTCTCTCGTAACGGCTGCCACTGGAATTGATGAAGACCTGACTGACGTTTTCAGGCTTATGAAACCTACTCGCAATGAATCGTGCTGCTTTCTTTGAATTCACTCTACTTCCTCAGACAGCTCTTCCTGGGAATGGTCCAAGTACGAGCAGCGATACTCACACAACTGTCGAACGAGAGTCCTGTAAATTACACATTCGTAAGCTGACTACACATTCTAAGGATTTTTGAAAGGTCTAATGATTATTAGTCTGATCTAATGATTATTAGTCTGGCAACTGATTTTTTAACTATGAATGTTATGTGCTCATTCCCATACAAATCTCCCTTAGATAATCAATGGGTACGACTTTTTCTTGAAGAAAAGAATCACAAGAGGAGGAGGTATACTTGGAAAAGGCCGGGAGATACGGGAAGATTTCAATTAGATTACATCATGGTCAGACAGAAATTCCGAAATCAGATACTGGATTGTAAGGCGTACCCAGGAGCAGACATAGACTCAGATCACAATATAGTAGTGATGAAGAGTAGGCTGAAGTTCAAGGCATTAGTCAGAAAGAATCAATACGCTAAGAAGTGGGATACGGAAGTTCTGAGGAATGACGAGATAAGTTTGAAGTTCTCTAACGCTATAGATACAGCAATAAGGAATAGCGCAGAAGGCAACACAGTTGAAAAGGAATGGACGTCTCTAAAAAGGGCCATCACAGAAGTTGGGAAGGAAAACATAGGTACAAAGAAGGTAGCTGCGAAGCAACCATGGGTAAACGGAAGAAATACTTCAGTTGATTGATGAAAGAAGGAAGTACAAACATGTTCCGGAAAATCAGGAATACAGAAATAGAAGACGCTGAGGAATGAAATAAATAGGAAGTGCAGGGAAGCTAAGACGAAATGGCTGCAGGAAAAATGTGAAGACATCGAAAAAGATATGATTGTCGGAAGGACAGACTCAGCATACAGGAAAGTCAAAACAACCTTTGGTGACATTAAAAGCAACTGTGGTAACATCAAGAGTGCAACGGGAATTCCACTGTAAAATGCTGAGGAGAGAGCAGATAGGTGGAAAGAATACATTGAAAGCCACTATGAGGGTGAAGATTTGTCTGATGTGATAGAAGAAGAAACAGGAGTCGATTTAGAAGAGATAGGGGATCAAGTATTAGAATCGGAATTTAAAAGAGCTTTGGAGGACTTACGGTCAAATGAGGCAGAAGGGATAGATAACATTCCATCAGAATGTCTGAAATCATTAGGGGAAGTGGCAACAAAACGTCTATTCACGTTGGTGTGTAGAATATATGAGTCTAGCGACATACCATCTGAGTTTCGGAAAAGCATCATCCACACAATTCCGAAGACGGCAAGAGCTGACAAGTGCGAGAATTATCGCACAATCAGCTTAACAGCTCATGCATCGAAGCTGCTTACAAGAATAATATACAGAAGAATAGAAAAGAAAATTGAGAATGCGCTAGGTGACGATCAGTTTGGCTTTAGGAAAAGTAAAGGCACAGGAGAAGCAATTCTGACGTTACGGCTAATAAAGGAAGCAAGGCTAAAGAAAAATCAAGACACGTTCATAGGATTTGTCGTCCTGGAAAAAGCGTTCGACAATAGAAAGTGGTGCAAGCTGTTCAAAATTCTGAAAAAAATAGGGGTCAGCTATAGGGAGAGACGGGTCATATACAATATGTACAACAACCAAGAGGGAATAATAAGAGTGGACGATCAAGAACGAAGTGCTCGTATTAAGGAGGGAGTAAGACAAGGCTGTAGCCTTTCGCCCCTGCTCTTCAATCTGTACACCGAGGACGCAATGAAGGAAATAAAAGAAATGGTCAGGAGTGGAATTAAAATACAACGTGAAAGGATATCGATGATACGATTCGCTGATGACATTGCAATCCTGAGTGAAAGTGAAGAAGAATTAAATGATCTGCTGAACGGAATGAACAGTCTAATGAGTACACAGTATGGTTTGAGAGTAAATCTGAAAAAGACGAAGGTAATGTGAAGTAGCAGAAACGAGAACAACGAGAAACTTAACGTCAGGATTGATGGTCACGAAGTCAATGAGGTTAAGGAATTCTGCTACCTAGGCAGTAAAATAACCAATGACGGACGGAGCAAGGAGGACACCAAAAGCAGACTCGCTATGGCAAAAAAGGCATTTCTGGACAAGAGAAGTCTACTAATATCAAATACCGGCCTTAATTTGAGTAAGAAATTTCTGACGATGTACGTCTGGAGTACAGCATTGTATGGTAGTGAAACATGGACTGTGGGAAAACCGGAATAGAAGAGAATCGAAGCATTTGAGATGTGGTGCTATAGACGAATGTTGAAAATTAGGTGGACTGATAAGGTAAGGAATGAGGAGGTTCTACGCAGAATCGGAGAGGAAAGGAATATGTGGAAAACACTGATAAGGAGAAGGGACAGGGTGATAGGACATCTGCTAAGACATGAGGGAATGACTTCCATGGTACTAGAGGGAGCTGTAGAGGGCAAAAGCTGTAGAGGAAGACAGAGATTGGAATACGTCAAGCAAATAATTGAGGATGTAGGTTGCAAGTGCTACTCTGAGATGAAGAGGTTAGCACAGGAAAGGAATTTGTGGCGGGCCGAATCAAACCAGTCAGTAGACTGATGACAAAAAAGAAACGACTTTTTCCAATGACTAATCATAAAATTCATTTCCTGCGTCAATCCTGTATGACCTGCTTATCATCTGATTGTTCGCATGTTTAACATTGCGTCTTATCTACGAACATACAACAGCATCACTCGTGAATAAGTTATCGAATAGGTCACTTGTGTATCTTATGGAGAAGTACGGTCTTATGGCTTAAGGCCTAAGCCACTTACACGTCTGACGATTTCTTCCAGTCAGTTCTTCTGAGTCCAGTCAGAAAGATTACCTATACATTGCATCTGAAATATATAGACGCCAATGTCAGTCGATTATCTCGTTTTGTTTATGGTTGTGAATAATAATAATATCCAATCTAATAAGACACTAAAATTTCGTTTCTATTTCTTTTTGGTATTAACTAGCTTTCCGCTGCAAGTACTATGTTGGCGGTACTATCGTTTGTAAGCTTGGTCGTTCTTGGACGCTTCTGCATTTCACTAATACAGTAGTCAGATTTTTATCTCTTTGTTTTGTAGTGTTGAATGCTGCTTCATGCAATTAGCGGGGATGACATTCTCCTTAACCCAGGCATATGGAGTGGTTTGTATATGCAAATTACACTGCCTATACTACCATATTAGTAGCTTCCTGCGTGTTCTGCATGCATGAACTGTTCAGAGTGTCTTACAATTCTCCATCTGACGTGGAATATTTCACATCCGAGATTGTCATCAATAGTCTGAGCCGCTGGTTTAAGCTAACCACACTGCTTCAAATGAAAGCACTACTACAGGTCACCTTCACTTCATGCACAAAGCTAGCTGTCTGCATCAGCTTAACCAGTCAAGGATGGCTATGGCCGTGGCAAGCATAATTCGCTCAGATATAACCATAGCCAGCTGTACCTTTTCTGCTTGATGGTAGTCAATGCGGCCTTCTCCGATAGTCGGAGGGGGCTCTCGTCTTCGCTCATAATTTGTCTGCCATTTCTCTAAGGGTTCCATCACTGGTCTAATGTTGGCGTCGCCAGTAATCGGCAAGGAAACCGTCAGTGCTTGTCCGTACTTATCAGAGGGATAAACCTCGGCCTCGATAGACGATGCGCTCTATTCTACCTCAGTTGCTCTCAGTAAAGTACAACACCTCAACATCTCCTACTTCGAAGGTGCAAAGGACAACTGTGTAATGAGTACCCACTTCTCACAGCTATCAAGCGATTTCTTACCCTGCCACTCTTTGCCATTCATTCAGTTGAACGTGAACCAGCCATGGCACGAGTATCTGAAACCAGGGGATGTCAAGTCATAGTTTCGGACAGGTGCCTCATGGTCCATGCATCTCAGGGCAGCAGCAACCACTTTTAAAAGTTTTCTGGCAGTGACCAGCAGCCACTGTTCCCATCATACTTATCGAAATTGATCTATATAGGAGATACGTACTTGTAACCCAAGAAATCGCAAGACACGACCTAAACACTGCTGTTACACTACAAAGTCGACTTACGCGACATTGTTGGTGATGTGACGTTCAGTCTGGACTCTGCTATGAAGCAGCTCTCTATTGAAGTTTACCCTGTGCAGTAGTCATGTCTTTGTATAACTACTCCATACTACATGTACCTCAACTCTGGTTACTGTACCCCGTCGCCCTCTCCCCACTACCACCACCACCCCAGCCACTGCTCCAACTCATACACATTCTTTCGTCCTCCAGTATGTGTCCCATCAACTGATAGCTTCCTTTAGTCTAATAAAGCTCAGATTTTTTCCCCAAATTCTATTTAGTGGTCCATTAGTTTTTATTCTACCCATGCAATCTTTAGCACGCTTTCATAACACAACATGCCGAAAGCTCCTGATACCTTGTTGTGTGTAAAGTTTGCAGTACACGTTTCGCTTCCGTAGAAACCATTTTCTAATTTTTAAAAATTAGTTAGATAAGAACAGTGTCATAATCTGTTCCATGAATCTCAGAGATGCTGCACATCGAGCATACAAGATACACCCTTCACCTGAAAATCATGCTGTATACAAGCAGAAACGAAACAAAGTCAGTCTAGCGGTGAGAGACGCTAAGCTCAAACATGCCCGTACATTAGCTGACAATAGATGTAGACCAGTTATCCTGTGGAAAAATCTTCGTTGTCTCGGTTTAGGCAAAATAAAAGTTGCAGAAAATCACATGGTCCCAGCTGAAGAACTAAACCGATTCTTCACGTTACCTACAACCAAAATTGTACCGCAAAAAAACAGACAATCATTGATTACTTCATGGGGTTGAACGACTGTAGCAAAGAAAAATTCTATCGACAGCACGTCACTTGCTGTACTGTCAAGAAAGCCATAATGCGGATTCGATCAGCATCTACTGGACATGATGGTATCACTATCCAGATGGTAAAACTTATTATTGACCAACTACTGCCCTCTATAACAGACATTTTCAACGATTCATTAATCACAAGTGTTTTTCCTGAGGCCTGGAAACTGGGACAAATTAAGCCACTGCCTAAAAAGAACATAGCCACAGCACCCTCTGACTACCGCCCCATCTGCCTTCTTCCTGCACTATCAAAGGCCTTAGAATATATAGTTCATGACCTGCTCACCAACTACCTCACTACTAACAACCTACTAGACGAATACCAATCAGGTTTCCGTAAACATCGAAGCACAACATCTGCTCTGATAAAGGTGACAGATGACTTGAAACTTGCCATGGACAGACAAGAAGCGACTATCATTTGCTTCTTAGATTCCAGCAAAGCCTTTTGATACTGTCGACTTCGACATCTTACTGGCCAAACTTAGCGGTCTAAATTTCTCACCAAGTGCAGTGCAATGGTTTCGCTCGTACATGACGTCTCGTCAGCAACGCGTCCTATCTGGGAATATAAAATCACAATGGTGGCAGGTAGTGTCAGGCGTTCCCCAAGGCTCAGTATTAGGTCCTATACTCTTCTCTCTGTATGTCAACGATGTGTCATCGGTTCTGACCTATTGCAAATACCATATGTATGCTGATGACCTTCAGCTGTATCTAAGTGCGAAACCAAGCAATCTCAAGAAAGCTATTGAAAATTTCAGTATTGACCTCGATGCATTGTCAAAATGGGCACAGGACATAAGTCTAAAACTAAACCCATCTAAAACACAAGCGGTACTTGTTGGTCACTCTAAGCTCATTAGCCCCAAACATCGGGAATCCTTACCACCTCTTATCCTAAATGGAACAAATATTAACTTTTCTCCCTCAGCAAAGAGTTTGGGAGTAATAATAGATGAAAATCTAAATTGGACAGAGCACATAACTGCAGTGTCCAAAAAAGCATCAGCATCCGTTCATGTCCTACAAAAATATAAAAAACTCTTCCCTTTCGATCTGAAAAAGAAATTAGTACAAACGCTTATACTCCCAATCATTGACTACAGCGATATTATCCTACGAGGCCTCTCTCAGGAAAATTCCCGACGTCTAGAACTGGTCATGAATGCCTGCGTCCGATATATCTGTGACGTTCGTCTTTTTGATCACATTTCACCAGCATATGCAAAATTGTCCTGGCTGCGTGCAGACAAACGCAGAGATTTCCATACGTTCTGTCTCATCTACTGCCTTATAAATGTAAACTGTCCTTCATCTCTCTCCTCGTCCCTAACGCTCATGTCGGAACAACATGACAGAAACACACGTTCCCATTATAATAAAATCCTCTCTGTTCCACTGCATCGCTCAGTCAGCTTCTCCAAGTCCTTTACAGTAGCGGGAACCCGATTCTGGAATAGCCTCCCTCGTTATGTTAGAGAACTTAAAAACATGTCCAGCTTCAAAAAACAGTTAATGACGTATCTACTTCAGCAACAGTAATGCCTTCCTCTGTACATGAATGCACTTCACCTCGTTACTTCCCTCTTTCCCCATCCTTAAATCCCCATTCCCCAAAACACTCTAAACTAGTATACATCTACTTTACACACCAAGATATTATGTACATCTGCACAAACCTTCGTTACTATTGCCAAACCTTCTCATGTTTGTCATTATTATTTGATTTTTTTACTGTTATTATTATTGCTTATTATTGCTTTTATCATAATCTGTATCTATAGCACCTGCTGTAAAAATACTGCAAGCATTTAATTTATTAAGTCTTACTCATGTTTATCATTACATTTTATTATAGCTTTTATCATAATCTGTATGTATAGCACCTGTTGTAAAAATACTGCCTCATTTACTTAATTAGGTCTTAGTCACTACTCTTTATTCATATTGTCACTAGAGTAAGCTAACATTCTCATTTAAACTATTGTCATGATGCAACTCTGATGTGTGAAATGCTGCAAGTGTGGAACACTGGTCCGATGTAAGAGCGGGCCTGATGGCCCTAATTTGATCAGGTTAAATAGATAAATAAATAAATAAATAATCTACAAATGCTATCAACCTAGGTTTTCCTTCCTACAGTCAATCGTTTAAGATAAGACATGCAGTCAACATCTCCTTGCACGTTCGTACTCTTTTCTGGGAACCAAACTCGCCTTCCCTAAGATGGATTCTATATATCTTTCCATTTCTCCCAAGAATAATCATCCTAGTATCTTGTAAACGTGACATACTGAGCAGATACTTCAGTAATTTTCATGTCTGTCTTCAACTGTCTTTTTTAGAGTTGGGATTATTAAATTCTTCTTCCACCAACGGCCTTGCCGCAGTGGTAACATCGCTTCCCGTCAGATCAACGAAGTTAAGCGCTATCGGGCTGGAGTATCACTTGGATGGGTGACCATCCGGTCTGTCCAGCGCTGTAGGCAAACAGGGTGCACTCAGCCCTTGTGAGGTAAACTGAGAGCTATTTGATTGAGAAGTAGTGGCTACGGTCACGAAAACTGACAACGGCCGAGAGAGCGGTGTGCTAACCACATGCCCCTCCATATCCACATCCAGTGGTGCCTGTGGGCTGGGGATGACACGACGCCCGGTCGCTGCCGTTGGGCCCTAATGGCCTGTTCAGACGGAGTTTACTTTTAGTTTAGTTTAATATTCTTCTTCAATCCTGAGGGTATTTTTCCTGTAACATATAACTAGCATACGAGTTGGAAATGTTTTGACGGGACTGCTTCCCCCAAGGACTAAATAACTAAGGAAATGTCGTCAATTGCAGACTCCTGGTCTCGAATTATGGCGGTAATTTCTTTTCTCACAATAACTTAAATCCCATCTCATCTTAGTCTGCTATGTATCATAGTTCCTTTTCGTTGAATAGCCCTTCTATGTAATAGTTTGGACAAGAAGAGAATAGAAGCTTTCGAAATGTGGTGCTACAGAAGAATGCTGAAGATTAAATGGGTGGATTACATAACAAATGAGGAGGTATTGAATAGGATTGTGGAGAAAAGAAGTTTGTGTCACAACTTGACTAGAAGAAGGGATTGGTTGGTAGGAGATGTTCTGAGGCGTCAAGGGATCACCAATTTAGTATCGGAGGGCAGCGTGGAGGGTAAAAATCGTAGAGGGAGACCAAGAGATGAATACACCATGCAGATTCAGAAGGATGTAGGTTGCAGTATGTACTGGGAGATGAAGAAGCTTGCAGAGGATAGAGTAGCAAGGGGAGCTGCTTCAAACCACTCTCAGAACTGAAGACCACAACAACAACAACATCTATTCGTTTTACATTTCGAGCAGTCATCCTTTTGTGATAGCTGGCTTGCCTTCTGTAACCTGGATATTAACACAGTCGCTCATGTTTCCTCCAGAGGATTCCTTAACTCTCTTGTAGACCATATCTAGCTTTCCCGAGCTTCCTCAGATTTGTAGTTTTCATCTAGTCATGTTTGCTGTGTAACTCTGCACAATCTGTTAGCTTTATTTTTAAAAGTCAGCATTCCATTTTTCTTGATTCATATTCTGTGATTTTATAGTTTCTTCCTTCTCAGTTGAATTAAATATCTCAAGCGTTTGCCGAGGATTTCTACTAGGACTGGTCATTTAACCTGTAATCCTCTCCTGCTTTCATTAATTCATTACTCAATGCTAACCATTCCCCCTTTATTTTGTATGACGGTTAAATGTTTTCTCAACAGTCCGCGTGCTTAGGTGAGTGGTGACGCGCTTCCCTCCCCTGCACTAGGCCTGGGTTCGATTCGCAGACGGGTTGGAGATTTTCTCCACCCAGGGACTGTTTTGTTGTCCTTATCATCATTTCATCCTCATCGTCGGCCACAAGTCGCCCAATATGGTGCCAACTATGATAAGACTGGCACTTGGAGGCCTAACCCAACTGGGAAATCCCGGTTCAACAATGCCTTATGATCATTCCGTTTTCCATCTACTCAACATACATCAGTCACATAGAAGGAGGCAAATATTAGGACCGTTGATACGCAATACAAACGTTTGACGTAGCATTCGATATAAGACGTTAACTGATACCGTATAGTGTTTCTTTTCAAGGTAATGAAGACTGCAGAAAATTTCCGGCACCACATGAATTTCAATAATTTGTTCCAATTTCAAATTATGTGTGGGTCATTGCTGTGAACCAGACCTTACATAGGATAAAGTTTTGCAGTTTAATGTATCCCTGTTGTGAATACTTAGTTTGGACTCGTGTTAACGATATCATCGTAAATGTAAATAAATAGATATAATATTTTATGTATTTTATTTCTCTTATAGCATTTTCTGAAACCGGTTTGGCACCAGACTATGTGTTTTACGTACTTTCGACCATAATATAAACACATCTAGGCAATTTGTACCACTAGTTCATCATGCGGATAAATTGTGTGAAGGAATTTCATTTCCGAAGACGAAACTGTATGACATGAGAGTAAGACTGTAATGAAGAGACGGCAAACGACTTGGAAGATTAGTTGCACCGAATGAATAATGTCTTCAAAACAGACGTAAAATGGACATCAGTCCGCTGCTCGTGGTCGTACGGTAGCGTTTTCGCTTCCCGGGTTCGATTCCCGGTGGGGTCAGGGATTTTCTCTGCCTCTTGATGACTGGGTGTTGTGTGATGTCCGTAGGTTAGTTAAGTTTAAGTAGTTCTAAGTTCTAGTGGACTGATGACCATAGATGTTAAGTCCCATAGTGCTCAGAGCCATTTGAACCATTTTTGAAATGGACATCAGTATAATAAAAATAAAGGAAATGTTGTCGGTTTAAGTCAGATGAAGTTTTCCAGTTCACAGTATGTTGGCTGGGAATACCATTTTCGGAATGTGCTCTACAGCCTTGATCGTATCTGGAGTTTGGAGCAAATTTTTAATTCATTTCTCGGGAAACGTTGTCGATTGTCCCAAACAAGAAGAATGCTTTATGTGTGTGTGTGTGTGTGTGTGTGGCGTGTGCGCGATTGTTGAAACAGTTTTTAATTTATTTATGGGCAAATGTCGTCGATTGTCCCAGACGATAAGCAATACTTGGTGTGTGTGTGTGTGTGGGTGGGTGGGTGGGTGGGAGGGTGATTGGGTGTATGGTCGGCTGGTCTGTATGGGTATTCTTTATGTTTGACTCTCGCTGTTACCGAATGAAGAGAGCGGTTTGTACTCAATACTTGGCGCATGTAGTACAGAACATTCATTTTTGGTGTTCTGACAGTATCACTTCATTCCTGCTTCCTGTCGAGCGGAAACTTTTCAGTTAGATTGTATTCTTTTGTAGGTATTGAGTGTTAAATTTTTTGTAGTTTTGAATGTATTGAGATAAGGCTCGGTTGCGCGGCAGTAAAATAAAATGCGATGTCTCAGTTGTCGCAGCAGGACTGAACACAATTCGCTGTAAACTTATGACGAGTACTATACATTTTTAGAGAGAGCAGGGAAACGCTAATACTTCAGACGGTAGACCACTGTTCTGCAAATCTCAAGAACGAACTAGATTAAGTGACATAACATATTAACTACTAGGTGGAAGTGATTCAGAATGTGAGAGTACATTGCCAGATGTCTCCCACTCGTGCACACAAAGGCGGACGTCACACGGCGGGAGATAAACGTGGCGGTAGCACTGATATGGGGGGATGGGGTTCATCCAGCAACAAGAGCCAGTTTCAAGAGAAAAGACAGTGTGTGTCAAACAGTGTACAATTGCGGTACACTGCTATGGTTTTCTTCATCACAATATGGCCTTGACACAGGCCAGAATTATAGGGACACAGGAAGACGAAGGAAGTGTGACGAGTGTAGCCAAAGAGTTTGGTATTCGCATATAGGGGCGAAGTTCAGAACCACTAACACTGCTGCCCAAAAGTGAGGAGGTAGTCGACCACAGTCGCAGCGAATGAGCGGTACATTGGGCAGAAGGAATGAAGTGACCAACGTCAAAGAGCGGGTGCAATTGCGAATACATTTAACAGGACTTCAAGGCACACCGTCTCATGCTCCAGGGAGGTGTAGCGACTGCATGGGGGTGTTGTCTTTGCTGGCGACCAGTACGTTGCGTTCCGTTGACACCAGCACACCGGCCGCACCGTTTGCGAAGTTGCCAGGGGCATAGGGACTGTAACAACGAAGACTTGGGTTGAATGCTCTTCTCGGATGAAAGCATATTCAGTCTGAGTAGTAATTTTGGACGTATCCTCGCATGCCGGGAATTGGGAACAAGTAATAAACACAGTAACATTGTCGAATAGGATGGTTTTCGTATTCCAGAGGTTATGGTTTAGGAACACATAACGTTGCATGCACGGTCTGATGACCAAATCTTTGAGAACGGAACATTCACCTTTCAGCGTTACTATGACAACGTACTCGTTCCCCATGTGCGTACTTTTAGGGGTATAGTAGGCAACGACTTTATTTTAGGGTTCTTTATGTCAGCTGACAAAATCAAAACCGTTATAGGATCACTTTGTCATTCCTCCGTCTATCTGTCCAACTAAAACCACCTCTTCTCACAAACTGGTAGTGGTAATGACGCTGAACATTTTCTATGCTAAGAAATACGGTTCTTTGCAAGCAGTGTGAATAATTCAAGATTAAAACTAATTGCAGTCAAAAGATACGGCCTCATATGAAATATATTTGGATACTCGCAAATTCACTCAGCAAATCCTGTTGATGTCGTCAGTCCTGGAGGTCTGGAGGCAAAGCACTTTCCTGTAAACTGAGAGGTCATAGGATCGTATTTTTGTGAGTTCGTTTTAACCTAGCCTCCCACTCACAACAACACAACATTAACTTCGTGTAGCTCAATGGGCTGGTTCAAATATTTCTGTTGGACGCCAATTCGGCAAGTTACACGTGTCACGAATCGATCCCAGTTGCCGAACTGGGGAAAAGAGGCGTACAGTTTATCGTGAAATCGGAAGCGCGTGTTGTTTCTGGCGAGTCTTCACATAGTTAATGAATACTTGGTTATTGTTGTTGTCTATGTACATAGTTATTTTATGTATGACAGTGGGCTATCGCCTCGAACAGTTCAGCTGTAGGAGCTCTTGGAACGAGCAGACATTCGGTGAATTTCGGTTCCCATGACTTTAATCACCGCAAGCAACTGTGGTATGCGTTGGGGACAAGTAAAACAGCACTTCAAGATGAACAGCTATCATCTAACAGTTGCCATCCGCTGCTGAAGGTATGGTACGTATTTCCACATCACTCCTTAGCAGACCTGTGCTTCGCACGGGAGCACCTTGCAGAGCGTACTCTGCCGTCCGTTGTGAGCGCACACCCTGTGAAGAACAATGTCCACAATTTAGTAATGTCCTGGCGACCACCATAAATGAAGGTAGCTTCATTTTAATTGTTGTCTTTCAATAAAAGTGCCTTTTCTGTTCATCACACTGCGTATTTCCCCCTCAGTTATCTTCCGTATTGGCATCGATCTTACCGCTGTGGTGACACCGGTTCCCATCAGATCACCGCCATGACGGGCTGGGCTATCATTTGGATGAGTGACCATCCAGCCTCGAGCGCTGCTGGCAAGCGGGGTGCTCTCAGCCCTTGTGAGGTAAAATGAGGAGCTACATGATTGAGAAGTAGCGGCTCCGGTCTCGTAAACTTGCATACGGCTGGGAGAGCGGTGTGCTCACCACACGCCCCTCCATATCAGCATCCACTGACACCTGTGGGCTAAGGATAACATGGCGGCCGGTCGGTACCTTCAAAGACCGGTTCGGACGCAGTTTAGTTTAGATTATCTTCCGTATTATTCTGTAGTATGGTCCAAGTTTCGTCTAGATACGTTACTTGGCAGTGACACCCCATGTGGAAGTTACTTTATTTATTAAAATATTCTGCACACACTAGTGTACAATATCGTTAATTTGATCAGCCTAATAATCATAAGATTCCTTGATCAGGACCTTGAGCTCATATGCCATAAGTAAAGTACTGTTTTGTCTTCTGTTGTGTGGCTAGAATCTGTCACGAAATTTTCTTTAATATAATTTGGTTTGCACATTAACATCCAATAAGAATTACAACTGAAGAGGAAGAAGTTGCAATCACACAGGGAGAACGTTGTAACTGGTTTCTTTTCTTGAAAAGTTTTGTGCAACCTGTTCCAATCATGCTAATAGCATCCAAAAAGATATAGAGATGGAGAAAGTGCCAACATGTTTGGAAACTTTCCCTAAATGTAATTGAGAAGCGCATCGCTGTAGGTCGTCTGCTTTTAAGATAAACTATAGCGAAATTAAAAATATTTATCTGACTCTCAGTACGAGTGGAAAGAGTTTTAAAACAGTATTGGAACGGAAAAGTAACGGCTCATGATTAAATAAATATAATGGTGACACACTGAATTTAAGGCTTTCGTCACCAACGTCTCTGCTGGAATAAATAAAATTCCTGGGGATTTATTGGAATAAAGGATTACGCAAATATTCATTCTAAAGTAAAAATTGTTCTAAAGGAAAAACTTCATCAAGAGGAAGATAAGTTCTTAGGATTCCAAGAAACTGTTAATACTTTGTGAGAAATGCGCGGGAAATTAAGTACAATGCCCGCCAATAAACCTTGTATTTTTCTCTTCTAAATGTAGCTATCTTAAGAGTAAGGTCGGTGACGGTAACTAACATTTTCGTATTCTAGAATTACCGATGATCACATCCAGTCTGCCCAATAACTGCATCATGAATTATATAAACTAAATCATACCTTAAGTTGCAATTTAACAAAGGAAAATAAGTCACCTACAGGTATAGAAGCAATTTATCATTGCTGAGCAAAATTATAGTAAAAAGAGTAAAAATTAACTGTAAAAAAAGGAAGTGAGTATTTAAAAGAATCACAGTAGGTTATGAGTGAAATTATTTGATCTATTTGTTGAGGAGAGAATGTAGATAGCTCGACGAGGCTCGCAGTAGACAGACGTATCAGCTTAGATACCACAGACATCAGTTGTAATGCTTGTTAATAATACGATCATTCTGAAATAAAACTCACTATATATGTGGGATTATGAGTAGCCGTTACAGTGGAGTAGAACACAGTTCCTCCTCTCAGTGAGCTAATTTGAACAACCTTAGCCCTGAAAGAGAAGTTAGACTGGTGTTCCTTGGATACGTCTACCAGTGGTGATGACTGATAAAGGACCTGAGGTGTTGATACCTCGCGTTCAGTGTGTGACTTGTGTGTGAGGGACAGATGATAGTAGATGAACTACTTTGGACAACTGTTTAAAAAGAATATCGATGCATGTTTCAGTGTATATAATAACATTAGTCTCATTGAATGTCGGTGTCAGAAAGGTACGCGTGCCGAGGTACGAGGTGCATCACATGTAGCTTCTGAACGCAGTTGTTAAACGTACAGCTAATTAATAGTTCTTGCTGCAGCTATAGAAACACACTAACGTTGAAAGTTGCCAGCTGTATCTTCTTATCTCGTGTTTCCTACTCAAAATGTCGTGCTTGTACTCTTGTTAATTTTACTATTACAGAGATCACCAAAAGTTAATTTTCTTTTTTTATTTTTCCTGTGCACAACAAATAACTTACTTGGTCTTTGTGCTGCCACTGCTTGATCTGCAGCATTCCATTATTTAACAAAAACATAAAGAAACCTATTATTCACGCTGAATGCAATGCATCTTGTGTATGGCGGCTCCTGCTGTTGCTGCGGCTGCTGCTGCTTACTACGACTACATATAATTCAATAGAAAGGGTTTGATCAAATCTAAACTCGATAGATGACAACCAAAACAAAAAACTATATTCTGAAAGCGATTCTTTCTCATTCAATTAACAAAACCCTAGAAGCTCTTTGAACAATCGCTTTGTATGTAAATCTGCCTCCAGTGGCATTAAAGCAATATTACAAATTAATCAAACTCTTCAGACAGACTGAAAAACTTCTTAATTCAATACCTAGTGAAATGATTCCGTGACAATTAGAAAAGAAATCAATGACAAAAATCAATACTTAATCAAACAGTGGTTCCTCCTTAAGAATTCAACTCCTATCATTATCAAAATTACCGTGTGCTGCTACACACATACACAAACCCTTTTCTTTAAATTAATAAGCGATCTGCAAATTATATAAAATATCAGCTCAATACCAAATCCTGTGTCGCTGCTGGCGGACACGGCAGTACGGCAGCTCGGCGACGACCCCTCGCCCAACACACGTGCGCACCAGAGCAGGCGGGCTCCTACACTGGATTCAAAACATCCACTAGTTAATCCGTGCGCTGCTAGGCGCGACAACAATATCTTAGATTCCAGAGCTTGTGTATGCGCGCTGTAGCCAACCTTTACATACTAAGAAAGTATTGCCAACTCTCATAACCCCCAACCTCATTATTGAAAATTATGCATGGCATATAGGCAAGAGAAATATGTTACAATTTTATACAAAATTGCACAAATGTTGCTTGCCTAATTGACTGGAAAGGAGAAAACACGGCTCCTTTTACAAAAAATAATATGAAAATGTTGCTAGCCTAGTATGTATGTGATAAGGAAACATCACGTGATATATAAGAAATTTCTAACATAAGTAGATAAAAAAGATCATATAAGTTTTAACAGATGTGTAACAGTAACTACTTAAGCATGGGATATTCTTCAATAAGCTAATATCACCTAATAACCAGTCAAAAATAATATTTTATTTTCTGCATTTGGGCACTTAGGTTTCCATGACATTAATCTGTAGTGGTCTGACCACATGATAGTCTATTTTTTTTTACGCTCGCAGTTTCCTATGGTCAGTAGAAACCAGCTATACAGGTTTTAAGTGCAGTAGACTCAGGAACTTCATATCCACTGACAACCACACTAATATTCCAACATCAGTTAATTTACGGTGTAGGCAGACTCAGGGACTTCATATCCACTGACAACCTCACCTGTAGTCAAAGTTTCCTCTGGTGAGACAGTCTGACAACGTAGGCAGACTCGGGGACCTTGTGTCCACTGACAACTATACGTAACGTCCATTCTCCCAGGATGACACAGTTTGACAGTGTTGGCAGACTCAGGGACCTCTCGTGTCCACTGACAACCACACGTCACTGCGTTATTGCATAAGTACCTTCTCAAACGTATGTAGTACAAGTCTCGGTCGAGTATTTCTGTGTACTGGAAACGTCATATTTTATAGAAAATAGATTCTCCCTTAAAAATACGATATCTGTAACCTAATTACATAAATTAAGCAAGGAATAATATTATATCATATAAAAAGGCATGTGAGCTCTGAGCTTATTTAAATGTTTTCTTTAACTTTGTTGCCACAGCAATTACAGATTTGTGGCGTATATCTGAAGTCATGAATAATTTGAGGCTCACCACACGCTGGCGAAGTCAATTTTCTTCAAATATCTCGCCGCAGCAATCACAGATTTGTGGCATGTATTTTTCAATTCAGTCATAATATGAGGCTCACCATACGGTGGCAAGTTAATTTTCTTACGATTAGTTTGGCCAATAACAGTGGCAAAGTTTTGATTGTGACCACGAATCATTACAAATGTGCACCACACTAAATATTATCATTTTAATTTCAAGTCATAAATCCTGTGCCGTCGAACTCTAATTACCTACTATTTTTACATTACTAGTGATGCTGAAAATGACTGTTACAAAATTTGTTACAATAATTGTTAAGTACATTTTGGTTAAAAATATTTAAATAATCCTACAAATAGAAAAGTAATTCCATAGTGATGCTATTATATATAATAAAAGTTACAGAATCTTTTAGAAAAAGTCTAGCCAACGGCTCGCCAAATCAGTTAATGAATGTGTACAAAATTTAGTGAATAATTGTGTGACTTTGCGTCAGAATTTCTTACACTCTAATTACTATGTTATACCAAATATATAAATATTAGTCTGTAATGACTGTCAATATTTCTGATGTCAGATTTCAATGTCAGTGGTATAGCGTCTCAATCGTTTTTATATGGAGTCCTCATTGTCTTTGTTTGGAGGCCTCCCTGTTCTTTGTATGAATCTGTTTGGCCATACCTTGGACGGTCACAAAGAACAAGAATAAGAAATAACCTACAAAGTACATAATAAAAACAATTATTTACAAATCAAAACACAAAAAACCTCTCCTTCTGTCCAGTAGAAACTGAAAGAAATGGTTTATTCATCAAGGTGACAAGAAATAAATTTATGACATGACAAAAGAAAAATCATCACCTTCCAATTAACCACATGCTGGAATCGACACTACATCACTAAATTACAGTCATGAAATAGAAAAACAGAAGATAAATATTAAATTGACTTATGTTACACTACTACATTCCTGGAAATTGAAATAAGAACACCGTGAATCCATTGTCCCAGGAAGAGGAAACTTTATTGACACATTCCTGGGGTCAGATACATCACATGATCACACTGACAGAACCACAGGCACATACACACAGGCAACAGAGCATGCACAATGTCGGCACTAGTACAGTGTATATCCACCTTTCGCAGCAATGCAGGCTGCTATTCTCCCATGGAGACGATCGTAGAGATGCTGGATGTAGTCCTGTGGAACGGCTTGCCATGCCATTTCCACATGGCGCCTCAGTTGGACCAGCGTTCGTGCTGGACGTGCAGACCGCGTGAGACGACGCTTCATCCAGTCCCAAACATGCTCAATGGGGGACAGATCCGGAGATCTTGCTGGCCAGGGTAGTTGACTTACACCTTCTAGAGCACGTTGGGTGGCACGGGATACATGCGGACGTGCATTGCCCTGTTGGAACAGCAAGTTCCCTTGCCGGTCTAGGAATGGTAGAACGATGGGTTCGATGACGGTTTGGATGTACCGTGCACTATTTAGTGTCCCCTCGACGATCACCAGAGGTGTACGGCCAGTGTAGGAGATCGCTCCCCACACCATGATGCAGGGTGTTGGCCCTGTGTGCCTCAGTCCTATGCAGTCCTGATTGTGGCGCTCACCTGCACGGCGCCAAACACGCATACGACCATCATTGGCACCAAGGTAGAAGCGACTCTCATCGCTGAAGACGACACGTCTCCATTCGTCCCTCCATTGACGCCAGTCGCGACACCACTGGAGGCGGGCTGCACGATGTTGGGGCGTGAGCGGAAGACGGCCTAACGGCGTGCGGGACCGTAGCCCAGCTTCGTGGAGACGGTTGCGAATGGTCCTCGCCGATACCCCAGGAGCAACAGTGTCCCTAATTTGCTGGGAAGTGGCGGTACGGTCCCCTACTGCACTGCGTAGGATCCTACGGTCTTGGCGTGCATCCGTGCGTCGCTGCGGTCCGGTTCAGGTCGACGGGCACGTGCACCTTCCGCCGACCACTGGCGACAACATTGATGTACTGTGGAGACCTCACGCCCCACGAGTTGAGCAATTCGGCGGTACATCCACCCGGCCTCCCGCATGCCCACCATACGCCCTCGCTCAAAGTCCGTCAACTGCACATACGGTTCACGTCCACGTTGTCGCGGCATGCTACCAGTGTTAAAGACTGCGATGGAGTTCCGTATGACACGGCAAACTGGCTGACACTGACGCTGCGCAGCTAGCGCCATTCGACGGCCAACACCGCGGTTCCTGGTGTGTCCGCTGTGCCGTGCGTGTGATCATTGCTTGTACAGCCCTCTCGCAGTGTCCGGAGCAAGTATGGTGGGTCTGACACACCGGTGTCAATGTGTTCTTTTTTCCATTTCCAGGAGTGTATTTACACATTCATAAAATATGGCAGATACTCTCGCCTTTTGGCCTAAGAGTCATTTCACTCTGGAAAGAGAAAAGAAATTGTTTAATGCACGACATAATTATCTAGGTCAAAGCTCAGATTTTTTTTCACGGATGACTGTTTCTGCAACGCCTTTCTTCTCGCGACCCTTGACGGTAAGCGTGCTACGCTCCGATCTAAGAATATCGTCTACTACACAAAATTACGGAATTTCTGGTTAGCTAGTTACCTAGCTAGTTACATGTTTCGTAGACCACCTGAACGATTCCTTTGTCGAAATGAGGTAAAACACCTCAGTTGACAGGTATTAGTTATACTGATTAGCGTTAAAACTGATGAACACGTTATTTCTTTAATCCTATTCATGCCACTTCACTTAAAAAGATTTTTTTTTATTTTTACAACATAGGAATTTTGAAACAGAAGTTCGTCCATGGAACAGATGCAGTTTTCCAGGTTAAATTCTTTTAGGTTAAATTTAAAACTTGCTTTGCTACCTGTCAGACATTTTATGGTACTGAGCAAACGATCAATGTTTTTGTTGCTGCAAATTTAACTTCTTTCTGAGCGACTGACAGATTAAGTAACTGGCAAAAAAAGGTAATTTTTTCGTCTAGCATTGTGAGCACAAATGTCAGTATTTTAGTGACGAATTTTATCTTTGAATGTATGTATTGTGATTATACATTTAAAACGCCCAACTTCTTGAAGAGGTACCTACAGGACGACTGTGGGCGAAGAGCACACATTATTCTTATTGATCAGTTCTGTGTAAACAGTATTTTCGTTCTGACCCATGAGTTACCCTAGGAAACCCTCCTTAATATATTACTGAGTGGAATAATGGAGAAAATATATGAAAGTTGCTTAACTTGTTTCCAAGACTAGAAATTACAAGAAAAAGAAAACTAATGAATGTAATTGTTTCAGAAGCTCAGTAACATGCTTCTTTTGGCTCAGTTCCTCATGAATATGAACACCAAAAAATTCGGAGCATTGTGCCGAAATTACTGACTCCGGTCCATGTACTGCATTAGTTGTTGGTATGGCGTTATTTGTTGCACTGAACTGAATATGGTGTGTGTTCTCAAATTTTATGGATAGCTCGTTTTCAGAGAAACGGTTATTAACAGTTTGTAAAACTTCATTAACAGTATCTTACGTTGCATTCTAGCTAGTCGGATTTATCACAGAAGTAGTTCGTCTCCAAAAGTACCACTTCTGCTTGCTAAATGTTGAATGGCAGGTCATTAACATATTATACGAGGAATAGAAACAAACATTGAAAATTGTGTGATTCCCTTTGAGATTTACACCCCCCCCCCCCCCAATCATCAGAGTTTTCCAAAACTGTCTGTATTATTTAGCACAACTTTTAACATTCCTCCTTATTGGTGATTGTAACCTGTTGTATTTAAAGCCGTCGTTCCTCAAAACTTAATTTTGTCTAAGAGTGTAAGACGATCCATACTTCCAAACGCCTTGGACAGGTCACAAAATATGCGAACTGGTAATATTTTATTACTTAAGCATTGTGATATTTGGTGGATAAATGTGTAAACAGTGTTCTCAGTTGAGTAACCCTTATTAACTACAAACTGAGATAAACTAGTTAAATTATTTCGATGTAAGTGTGAGACTGCTCTTGTGTGCAACACTTTCTCGGACATTTTGGAAAATTCGTCAGAATACATTTCAGTCTTTCTTTTCGCCTTTATCTATAGAGGATTAACAATAACGCACTTTAATGCGTCGGGAAAACTTCCCTGTGGTAGTGATGCATTACAAATGTTATTAAGGACGTTACTTATTAAGATTAACAACTTTTCTGAATTATGTTTCAAAAATCCATCTAGGAAATAGGAGCATTTGTTTTTCAGAAGTTTTAATCATCTCTTAATTTTAGTAGACGATGGTGATACGACTTGTAGTTGCTTGAAGTTCGATGGAGGCGACATTCTTGGTTTATTGTGTTGCTACTTAAACTGAACGATTTCATCCTACTTACGCTGCCACATTTAGAAACTGGTTTATAAGAGGTATTTGGAACTTGTGAATTATCAGTCACAATATTATTATTTAGATTGTTCTGGTATCTTGTTCGCTTACTGGATATCCTGCCTCCCGTTTCACAATATACTGCATCTTTTACTCGTGCCACGACGTGTATACTTTCGCACATTTTAATAAATGTCTCTAAAATATAGCAGTATTTTGTAGCATGCAAGTCATTTCGGATTCTGTCTTACTCTAACTTTATAAAAATGTTCTCTTCCTCTTACATGAAATTTTTAATTCCCTTACTTATCTATGGTTTGATTGCTTTTCAATGGGTAACTTTCTAGGGAAGTTAATTTCAAATATTGACACAAATTTTCAATGAAATAAGGTGAATCTGATATTGCCATCTCTTTCCAAATGTGTCGTATCCCATAGCACCTATTTCACTGACTCCAAGAACACTGTAATCAGTTGTCATGAAAATGCCTCACCGCTCTGTATAAACCTCCCTCAGGGCAACCATATTATTTCCTTCAATTGTGCGTGACGATCAGATAGCCGACTAACAATTGGGTACACATTTACAGTCCGACCGTCATCTATCAAAATATTATCAGTCGGTGTTTTGCTATCATGCTACACGCGAGTTCGAAAACTGACTGTTGGAATTAGAATGAAACACCCGAATAATAATTTTAAGTGTCTCCATCTCTTAAGAAATCTACAATGAAATCTCCACCGTCCACTAGCTGTTTCTTCATGTCTGACAGATAGCTCAATGTTGTATCTAAATCTGTCATAAATAGAACTAATATTCTTTGTTCAGTCGTACGTCTTTTAACTGACTATTGGTCACAGACATCTGCCTGGAAGATTGTACCACTTGCAGCAGAAGGTAATAATGGACGAATAAGTGGAGGTGGAAACGTTTCGATTGTATCTCTCGAAATCGCATTACTCCACGTGTATTATTTGATAATATTTCTGCCTCTAATAGAAAATTATTTTTTCATGCTATTGGTCAGATGTCGATATTTTGAGCAGAGACACGAGAGTATCAAAAAGTACTATTAAGTTACTCTTTCGTGTGGCAGATCAGGTAACTTTTATTGACCGCTGCACTACGCGTCAGAATGGCATATATACATGTCACTGAATCTGCATGTCTCTGTAAACAAGGGCAGAAACTTTTTACCGATCGTCCGATTCCTTTGCGATAGATACCCACTCTTTGATGACGGAGTCGTTCGGCAACCACTCTGTGCACTTCCTCATTGCCAGAAAATCTTTGATTTGCTGCTAATCAGTTTCCCGATTTCCTGGACAACATCGAAGACCAGCTTCACTCACGTCTGGGAAATCTTGGTAATGTTGTTAGCACCATTTCACTGCGAATGGAGACGACGTTGCCATTAGTACAAATACATCTACATTTTCACACTGAATCTGTGTGATATTTAGACACTGTAGTGTGCCACACACTTTGGAGTACGTTTCGAGTTTCCACGCCAATCCCTTTTCACACTTTAATCCACCTATCGCTGGGATATCAGAACGGTGTCTACAGGAAATGCATAGCATGTATTTGACAATGTGCCAGTCTGTTTCAGGGAATGGTCTTAGCATGGAACGACATGTATAACGCGATTTTTTAAGTCCCGTCGACTTTCATCTGAGGTAAAGATCTGTGAGTATTTTTTCTCGTAATGCTGATTCGAGAGAGGAGGATAGGCAGCCTTTTTACAGATTGATACTTACTTCAGTCGAGACTCTCCTACGTTGCCGCTGTCTCATATACTGACCGCATTTCTGTAGGATAAAAGAGCCGGTCATTCATGGAAATGTCATCCTAGATAAATTTTCAGAAAATTTGCTACTTTTGAAATGGGAACGGAATGCTATAAACGTGAATTACCTATCTTCTGAAGAAGTGAAACAAACATATTAGGCGACTTCTCCACCGTCATATATTTAGCTGCGTTGGTGATGGAAGTTAACCCATTGAATCACAAATATTTTCCCCTTAGTGGACTCCATATATTTTGTCTTTCACACTTTTCTCAAAATAATATAATCTTTATTTTAACTTTTTCTATAAACCTCACCTTACTGTTTATTGAGGTTATGAATATTGCAGATAGTACTGCTTTAGAAGTTTGTATTGGTGTGGCACCACCGACGAAATATGGGCATGTGCAACACCACTAGACATTTCTCACACTCATACCGCATTTCACTTTTCTTCTTCCTTTCTTTGCACACTACACAATTTCTGGAGATTGCTTTATTGATGGGATTGGGTGAGGGGAAAACTTAACAAAACCTGAAAACGACTGCTTTCAACCCAAAAAATATCTAAAGAAATAAAATGTGTTGCACAGCACCAAATACATCGATTTTTCAGCTCTCTCATGGTATATAACACGCCATCTGTTAATAGGGAAGGAGAAACACTTAGAAGAAGCTATAGCTGCTAGGCCGGTCTCATATCTGGCAGTGTAATAACAGGCTTGAAACCTGCTCCCGGCTGTAGAAGCCAATTGGTCAAAATCGAATCTGGACCAGGAAAAGGTGGCAAGAGGAACCCTTAAGGAAGTTGATCGTCGGTAAAACAGATGCCAGACTGAGATTCATTGGAAGAATCTTAAGGAAATGCAATCCGAAAGCTAAGGAAATAGGTTACAGTAAGCATGTTCGCCCACTGCTTGAATACTGCTCAGCAGTGTGGGATCCGTACCAGATAGGGTTGATAGAAGAGATAGAGAAGATCCAACGGAGATCAGCGTGCTTCGTTACAGGATCATATAGTAATCGCGAAAGCGTTACGGGGATGATAGATAAACTCCAGTGGAGTACTCTGCAGGAGACACGATCAGTGGCTCGGTACGGGCTTTTGCTGAAGTTTCGAGAACATACCTTCACCGAGGAGTCAAGCAGTATATTGCTCCCTCCTACGTATCTCTCGCGAAGAGACCATGAGGATAAAATCAGAGGGATTAGAGCCCACACAGAAGCATACCGACAATCCTTCTTTCCACGAAGAATACGAGACTGGAATAGAAGGAAGAACCGATAGAGCTACTCAGGGTACCCTCCGCCACACACCCTGAGGTGGCTTGCGGAGTATGGATGTAGATGTAGATGTAGCTGTAAATGACGAATGAAAGTTACCTCTACACCGTAATTTTGACGCCGAAATCTTGCTTGTCGCGAGAAGGGGATACAACCAGTTATCACACCTGTTCACGCCTTCAGAACATATCCATGATTTTAATATCACTTATGAGGTACTTCAACCAAAGATTTCCATTTCTCAAAGAGATAAAAAGATTCCTAGAGGGTATATGGACGAGACCGCCAAACGAACGGCTGTACTGAGAATGTCGTTTACCTCCCCTTTGAAATATATGTAACTTGAATTAAATACGCTCAAATGAACGGAAATCACTGATGAGCAAAGATCTGATATTATTCAGGTAGAAATCTTTCAGAAGTGATGAACCTGCAATAAGGGTATGACTCAAATTTAAATGTAAACTAGGCACCCACAAAAATATAAACAATCGTTTCCGAGTGGCTGTACATTTCCTTTATCAAACGTCTACTGCGCAGCTTACATTGTTGTGTTAGTTTTTCGAAATAAAGATAAAAATTTCACTCATTTAGAAACAAATGTGTCACTGAAATTATCAGCACTTTGTAATGACAAAATCCAGGTGTCTCTGTGAGGTTGAAATTTACTTTAGAAAAGTCAGTCTACTGGAAAATACAAACAACAGCACAGTGATGTGTAGAGCTTATTGTAACTAGGTATGAAAAGGACTTTTGTTTATTAATTTGTCATCTGTTGGCTATGACAAACCAGCCTAACTACTACAGAAAAAGGAAGGTATGATTTTAGAATATGTTACTCCATGTTACATAAACTGCTGCATAATACGTAGCTCTTCTGCTTGCAGACAGATGTTGTAAATTCCGTATGTCTAAGAAAAAAACAACTACATTATTAATCGATTAACCCGGGCACGATCCCAGTACGGGTTGTGCATCTAACGACTTTGTGGGACAACAAAATACTGAGTTTCAAACTCTCTTCGTGTTATTGAGCGAATTAACAACATAGGATGCTGCCATAATCTTCTCATTAAGGGCAATGATTCTAGTGTAAGATTTAACACGGTTTCTAAAGCTCCCCCCCCCCCCCCCAACCAACCGCCCCCCCCCCCCCGTGGAGTTTTGAGTCCTTCATCGGGCATGTGTCTGTGTTGTCTTTAGCGTAAGCTAGATTAAGTAGTGTATAAGTCTAGGGACCGATGACCTCAGCAGTTTAATCACCTAGGAGCTTACCACAAATTTCCAATTGTATGATTGTATGAGTATTGCAGTTAGAAACTATGTACATCGAGGGAGCGTATTCGCAGCATGCAAAATATCCTAACTACATGAGAATGAGAGTACTTCGCCACTTCCAACAACCACTGCACATAATTCCAAACCATTTAGCAACATTTTCACCCCTGACAACCCCACAAAACGCGGAAAAGCAAACACAATCGTGCAGTAAAATCATCTGGCATGAATCTTCAATTCATTAACTCTGTGCCACAACTTCTTTTCACAACAAAGTATCGTACAAACTATCTACCTACACCACTGTATGTACCTGTAAAATTATTTCATTGTACGACACAAAACTGATACGTGTGAAAAAGTAGCTTTTTCTTCGAATGAGGCGTAAATCACTCAGACTGTACTCACCCAGTGTTTCATAATGAAAGCACTTTGAGACTCTGAACAAATTTTAAACATAATTTACACTCTCTTCTAAATTTTATATCACTTACATGCGTAATTTCAAATATATATCATACTTTTGGAGGCGTTTTAAATGAGGGAGTAAGAGTCTTTAAAGAATTGGGAGCGAGGGTTTACTGCGGATAACCAAATACATGTTACTTACCTTGTCTCTAATGCATCCTAATTTTAGTAGATTCACATGTGTACCTGCTTAACAATTCACAGCTGAAGTGCTCCAGTTACTCACACTCTAATTCTGTTGTTCCTTAACACTCTTTGTTTAACAGTCTAATAATATCAAATACGGTATTTTATAAACCAATAAGCATCATAAAATTTCTGTCATGACCTGATTGGTCCTCGTTTATCATTCTGTAGATAATGTGAGTACAATATCGAATCAATTTTGTACCCTGATCAGTAAGGCGAAATATTCCTGTTGCAAATCTGAGCATTACGTCATCGTGTCATGACAAGAAGCGTCAGTTTGTATCACATACACCGAAATTAGTTTGTATGGAGAAGTTGCCTATGCCTTTGATATTGTTTTCTTTCTAATTCATAGTAAATTTATTGTTAGTTTAATTACGACTTTTGTTTCATTCCCTGCTCTCCTTGTGTACCCACACAATGGGAGCGTACTAGCTGGTGCACAACTGTTTGAGCACTGTGTGTCACACAATAAAAAAGTATCATTTCAACGAAAAGTGGAAATGTAGAAAACATAAGGTACTGAGTTGATGCTAGAAGAAATAAGAGATTCGTATTTTTAATTGCCTTTTGTACACTAGACGACTCCCTTGATGGCTGCACACGATGAATCAATAATTACCAGGGGAAATTTATTGTATTTCCAATGTCGAGGTGGCAGCAGTATTTCCGTTACTGCTGTGGACACCGCACGTGGCAGAAAAAAAAAATACTTGACAGGTGAAGGCTTGGACGGCGCGATGCGATTGGATTACGGAGCGGGGCCGCGTTAAAACGATAATAGCTGAGCCAGATAAATTGAAAATAGTGGTTGAAGCAATAAGCGACGCCCACTCTCGCTAATCACGCAATACCACCGTGGCCACCGGCAATTCGTCAACATATCGGTTACGGGCGGGTCTGTTCCGGGCGTTACAAGTTACGGCCACCATGCGTGGGCGAATGTGTATTAAATCGCTTTTATATCCCAGTGTTTCCGAATTCCCATCTACGTTATTTTCCAGTATGGACGGCTGATATCAAAAGTGGTAGCCAATGTCAGGGTACAATTTGTTTTTAACAAAGAATGCCGATTAGCTTGCTTCGTTTAACGCAACATTGTTATGGACACTTGATTGCTTACGTTTAACAGTGACTTCAGCAAGCACATCATTAGCAATAAATTCCATCATCATCTTTGCTATTCCTATCTGTGTGTCCCCTCTGTCAACCCCTCTATACCTTTATTGTAATTCAGTTCTTCATTTCCTTCTTCGAGGCCATTTGCCCGTCTTGTTTCGCCTTTGTTTACACATTTCACTGTTTGTGTTCCTCCAGTTTGGATTACAAATTCTGTAACGTTTCAGCCTATTACTTGATATTAGCATGTCAGTAATTGTTTCTTGTTCTTTCTTTATCAGTAGTGAATGCTCGGTTTGCCATTTTTCTTCCGAGCGCAACATTTAGCCTCAAAATGAGAATTTCTTGTCCATTACTGACTACCCAATACGATCATCGTCTTTTATTTCTTGTTGTGAAAGCATCTACCACGTTGCTACTGAAGTTGTGTTACGTAGCTCACCAGTTTAGTGTTGTAGAGGAACACCAAAAGATTAATGCAGTAATCAGATGCTAAATATCTCTAGTTATTAGGAGATGAAGAGGCTTGCACCGCATAGAGTATTGCGGTCAGCTGCATCAAACTAGTCGTGAAGGAGCCGTGAGAGAAAAGCATTGTGTGCCAGAAGTTCCACATCGAAAATATTCAGTTTATCATAGTTTTAGATGAACGGAGTTTTATTAAACTTTTCTTTCTTTTTTGTGTGATAGAGTCTCACTGCTTGGGCCGCTTTTATACTTGCTTTTTGGAGCATTCGTCCCGCTTGCTGCTGGTTGGACACCCCTACTTTAGAGCTTCCATCACAAGAATTATGACTGCAGTACAATAACTAGATTGTGATACTTCTTATAATCTTATGTAGATATCACTCGCAAGGTGATGTGCACTCCCAGACTTAATAACATCCCTTACAAACTGATATGACTACAGTGACAGTTTTGAATTGTTTAATGCATACTTATTTGTTGACCCGTTGTCTAGTAGAATGTGGTAACAACTTAAAAGGTGTCGCATCTTTTTTATGAAACCCTTAAGCTGTTGAAGTCTTCTTTAGGTAGTACTTCTAGAAGGGAGTTAGTTTCACTCTGGCTCAAGCTCTCCAACGCACGTAAGGATTGACACACCAGAGGTCTCTTGATATACTGTGTAGGCTGCGCATTCCAGCGACGGAAGAAATTTTCAACTGCACCATTTCCGTGTGTATCTACATCCACGTTCCAAAAGCGTCTTTTCCATGGGTGGCCGAGTGCTACCAAGAGGTGCTCACATTTTTGTTTCAATCGAAAATGGTACGCGGTAATCTTCCGTTTGAGCTCCAAGCTCTCGGAATTTCCTGTCATGGCGAAACCAGGAATGTAATTACATTCGTGGAAGAATATGACGAAGTAGCTGACGTTCATGGAAGCACATAATATCTGAATCTTAACAGAATTTTTCTCCGTCATGCTAAATATCTGTCATTCATTTTCTACTTAAATGAGCAGACCCGGCTCTAAGAGCCTTCAGGTAAAGTGAGGCTGGTTTTTGGGTCTACTCAGTCTCCTTTAACAGCCGTTAAATTGACCAGGATGACAGCCGTTATCAAGAGTCGGTACAACGAGGATTTATGAGCTGCCTGTTGTTCAGTTATATTTCTTTCAGGTTTTCTAGTGAATCCCTGTGTGGCTTTCTCTTTTCCTACAAATAGTTTTCTGTGGTTGTTTCACTTGCATCACTCTTGGATAATTTGCAGGAGTGACTATTTGCACTAATAATAATAATGTAAGCGTACACTAATGTGTCATTACTTCTATTTATCTTCACCGCATAACATAATTTATGTTCTGAGTCAACTGCGGATCCCTGCGCCAAGTTTCGGAACTCTGCAGGTCTTCGTGCACACACACAACAATTTTCTTGGTTTCTGTCTTTTCTATGTACAGCCAAATAGTCTACTAACCGACGTTACCCCTAGATCATTTATATACTGCATGATCGACGTTACCCCTAGATCATTTATACACTGCATGACCAGAAACGGACATACAACTTTCCCATCTCATACTTCGGAGGCTGCTTCCTACCCACCTCTTTCGCCCCGTTAGGAGTACTACTTTCTAACCGGTAGTAATTACGTCGCACTTACAAATCTGGTTCGATAAGCTATGTATAAGGCTGTTTTCCAGGTTAGTGTAAGAGATTGTGGTCTTGTAGTTGCCATTCACGATAGTAAACACTAATAATTTAAGTTCCTAATCACTTGTGTTCATGAATTGTGATCTACACAATGAATGGAGTATTGAAGTCGTGTGACACGCATGATGAGGGTTCTTTCACACTACCCCTTGTCTTCCACCGTGGTCAGTTCAGAGAAACAGTTCCCAACATTCTACATCCAAACGTGAGTTTTTGAAACCTAACTAATACACTTCCGACGAAGGAGACTTCGCGTGGCGAGAAAATTTACACTCTGTACCTTCCAAGAAACCATAACATGTGCCTTTACTTAAATTTTATTTAACATAATACTCTGTGGCGTTTCTGTTCGTATAACCTAATTCAGTTCACATAATTTGGTGTATTGGAATAACTACGCTTCACTCACAAATTAGCTTTGTCTTTTTATCCTATAATTGCCATTAAGATGCAGCTGAACTGCCAGACTGTTGTGGTTACAGTACTCAGAAACGCAATCGTAAGGAAAATATGAGATTCTTGTATGATTCACGTATTCCACTCTTACAGTAACCATGGCTGAAAGCGTCAGATGCTAAAGAATTTAGGTTTTATTTCTTTCCGCGTAAAATTTCGGGTGTAAGTGTGCTGTCACCTGAGTAACTTAAAGTCAGGGACTCTATGCGTAGACATTCACTATCCGTGGTCTTGTGCTAAAGGTAGGGTGTGCAGTGTACGATTTACCCCTGGCCATCTCTTCTCTAGGTACTGGCTCTGAGAACTGTGGGACTTAACTTCTGAGGTCATCAGTCCCCTAAAACTTAGAACAACTTAAACCTAACTAACCTATGGACAGCACACACATCCATGCCCGAGCCAGGATTCGAACCTGCGACCGTAGCAGTCGCGCCGTTCCAGAGTGTAGCGCCTAGAACGGCTCATCCACCCTGGCTGGCTCTCTAGGGGTTACTGCCGACGAAAACTTGAAGATGTGAATTGGTTGTAATAGCCACATTTTTGACGCAGATGTTGTAGTTTGGCATGTACACATCACAAATGCCGTGTCCACTGTCTTGCGACTTTGATAGCTGTGTCTCTTATGCAGAAGATAGAGCATGCTCGTATGCCAGTTAATTAACTGTAATTGAGAACCCTATAAGTGAAATTAATTATTACGGTTTATGGGATGCCATGATACTTTTCATTTATCATAAGCACTACTGTTGTGGAACGCATGCCGCTCGCAACTACAGTTTGAATAATCATGACACACAACTGAAACAGAGTAAAACACACTCTCGTACTATGTAAATACACGATTCTTCATATGCACATTCACCCTCAAACTGTCGCAACTCTTTTTTTCAGGATGTTCTGGAGGCTTCCTACTAAAAAAAATAGCTACTGAGAAGCCACAGAAGTCGAAGCTTCCATATAAGGACGTGCTCTCGACGGCCAGTGGCAGACGCGAAAACGTGTTGCTCAGTAGTTTCATGTGATCGACCACGCACCCAGCATGTGATCACATTGCAGTATGTGTTGCCAAGCTCAGCTTACCACTTGCTGCACAACATTACATTATTTGGCTATAATAATGGTCTCTCAATAAACTTGTCTCAGATTCGTCATATCTTAGCATCTCAGCATCTCAGTTTGCCATAAATATTACACCCTCAATCAGTATTGTAATGCTTTCCAGGCTCTTGGAAGAATCCTGTCTGGGTCTCCATCGTAGACACTTCTCTTGCTTCGTAAGTGAGCTGTAGCTGTTCAATGTCCGCGCATTACGCCAATGTTTATCACTAACACGCCTGTTCTTTGTCTCAGTTCTGGCGCCACCTCTATCCTCACGGTATTGCGTTTATTCATGAATTCTCGGCTGCTGAGATGATGTACTCCCCAACTCTGCACGATATTACATCAGCGTCTTTCCTTGAATCAAGTGGTACTAACTCTCTGTACTCCATGGTCGAAATGATAGCTCTTCAATAGCGTTCTTTGGTGATCTCGTATCTCTTATCACATACAGTCATTTTTACAACATAGGGGTTAGCTTACACTGCGACCCGCCCAATATCTCTCCCTCCTCACCCCTCAACATGTAATAGACGTATGTGAATACAAATATATACATGACATGCAGAAAAAAGGCTGGAAGAAGTATATCTGTACAAGGGTGTTTAGGAATTACGTTCTTAAGAAACTCTGTCACCTAGCACCAACATCCCTCTCAATCCTGCCCTGAGGAACCGAAATCTCCTGAAGAAAATTCCAATTAAATTTATGGAGTTGTTTTACAGTGTAAGAGTCTTTCCGCTATTCCACAGTTACGGCATTAATTCACAGCATACCACGTGGCCTAGAGCCAAAATTTTTCGTCCACAAACCAAACCTGTTACTATTGACAATATCACCAAGCCGTCAGTAAAGGGTGGAAGGCATGGCCTCCAAAGAGCCGTTTTGCGTGATGATCTTTTTTGCCGGTAATTTTATTGTACTTCGAGTTGTAAGTAGGCTGTTTAGGTTCTTATTAACGATGTATAGCATTTGTCCAATTGAACTTTTTCTGAAGTATAGAGTAAAAATTTCGAGTTCATTGGCCAAGATAGTATCGTTATTTTTGCTAACAGCTTATATATATAAACCACATGCAATTAAACAATAGTTAGCCTATCTCAATCCAGAGGATAAAAACTTGAAATAAATTAATCAAGAACACTTCTTTTTCCTAACAGCTTCCCCCTCCCCCCCCCCCCCCTAACGCACTAATTCAGTGTAACATGTGCAAGGCAAGCTATGTAGGCCAAACTGGTAGGTTCTTTAAAGTACGTTACAAAGGACATAGCGATGCTTTCCAGCTTAATAATTTCGAAAAGTCAGCTCTAACCACGCATATTTGGGAACAGATCAGGATCTCGTTAATTTACATAGACAGGACAAAGGCAAAATGCTGGATCTACTAGAACTGCAGGAAATTACGATACATAGCGTGGATAATCAGAACACGCTGAATGAACAGCTAACTGGTGATACAAATAACTTTTTCAAGCATTTCACTGGTTTCTTATTGTAACAACATTTTTGGCAATTGGCAGGATACCATCATTTCATGAGGTCCTAGGAACATGTATACGTTATCTGTCTGTATAGACATCTCTGTGACTTCCTTGTTTACTTGCGCGTGAGCTCATTCGCGTTTCAGTGTCGTGTTTGGCTACGTGGTGTGTGGTATCAACGAAGACGCACGGGCGGTTAACGACGATAGAGGAGAGAGCCATGTGGTTAGATGTTGAACACCATAGGCGACACCATTTTAGAGTTTTTTATATTTTGACGACTATGTGGAAATGCACCTTGGAAGACACGGCTGTAACAAGGGAAGTAGCCACGATGTTTTAATTTTATTATCAATTTTATTGTGCCTGGTGCATGTTCCATTATAGCGAGTTTTAACAGGTTCTTGTACTTTTTATTATCCTGATGATGGAAGTCTGACTTCCGAAACGCGCCAGTCTTAGTGTTTTACACTATAAACAAGTGGCTGAACCGATGTATTTTTTAACACTAACGTTGTCTACAACTCTACCCGAACCACACAACTGACAGCAGACCACTTAGTGGTAGTTCGGGTACTGTAAGTAAGATATCATAATAACCTACCGACCATTTGACGAAGTGATAATGTCTTAAATGTGGTAATATCTGCAACCAATCGTACGCAGCCTTTCCTATAGACATCTAGGAAAGTACGCGTGTCCCGGCCCATGTTTGCTGGATTTACTTTTAATGTTCCGATGAGCACTGGCACTTCTCAAAATATTCTTCACTTTTTCTTGAGCGGGTCAACATTAATAAGACCAACAAACCACATTACTGACTGCAAAAGGAGGAAAAGTTCCTATGGTCGTGTGTCCAGTAATGAGTCGTTGCTAAGGTAGATAGCGCAGAAGATTGACTGTTCCTTTGTCCGCGTGGCGTGAGTTCCTTGTGTGTTGCAGGCGGTAGGGGTAATAGCCGCTGTCATGCAGGATGCACATAATCACGCTTTGGCTAACAACATGTTGGCGTGCCACTTGCTTGGGGTTTGTACTAGGGCTCGTCTCACTATTCTGTAGAACTCATTGCTTCAAATACGGTGTACGGAAAGACGCCAGTCTCTGCATGTTCGTCTGTCTGAAAGCACTCATGACCAAACAATCGCCAAAATTTGCCTTGAAGTAATGACTAATGTGGTTGGTGTTCAAATCGTTCAAATGACTATGAGCACTATGGGACTTCTGAGGTCATCAGTACCCTAGAACATAGAACTACTTAACCTAATGACAACACACACATCCATGCCCGAGGCAGGTTTCGAAACTGTGACCGTAGCGGTCGCGCGATTCCAGACTGTAGCGCCTAGGACCTCTCGGCCACAACTGCCGGCGTGGTTGGTCTCTGTCAGAATACTTGTTTTGTTGTAGCCTTGCTGCCTCTTGACCGTTTGCCCGTTCACGAAGAGCATCTCTGATTGTTCCCGATATGAATACCGGACCATTCTGAATATGGCAGAACGTTGCACCAATCACACAGCCTACAACACACAAGGAACAGACGGCAAGTGGTCAGAGATACTGTCATACCTGAGTGCCTACAACAGTGGCAACGATGCAATTCCGGACACGTATTCATAGAACTTTTTTTCATTCATTTCCAGTCAGGAAAGAATCCCTGTAGTTTGTCGCTTTTATTAATGTTCACCCTGTAGCCAGGATGTGTCGATTGAAACTATTTGTGGGACTGTATCGTACACAGGAACCCATATGAAAAGAAATTTCTAATAAAAGCTGTTCGTCTCGAAAGGGGACATCCAACGACCCTTCGCCGCTGCACCCCCCCCCCCTTTCCCCATTAGGTGGAACGGGTTAAATTTGAAATCTTGTATAGGAATCCCCCAATTTTTGTTGTGGAACCTACGAAAAAAATACGTAACTTTAGTATGGAAGAGTTTTATCGTTGCCTGATGGATGGCGCTATAGTCGATACAAATCGAAATGGGTTACCAAACGTTGAAAAGTGATAGGGGAGTGTTCGATAAATTAACTACTGTCTGCGATACATGTCGTACCATAAAAATAACCTTCTGTGATGCATGAACGATAAACGTGAGGCGCAGTCCGTGGTCAAACTGTCTGTGCAGATGCAACACTTGGAGGTACAAGGATGCAGTCCCATTGTGTCTAGCGCGACTGTGGTAATACCGTGAACGACTGATAAGGAAACTACTGTAAGAATTGAGTTACATTCTTCCAACAACAGTGGTTTATTTTTTGTAGTGAACAAATCCCAAATATGCATATGTTAACAGTCCATTTTATACATCAAAACTGTTCGTTGTTTCTGAATTTATGACAAGTAAAATGATTTATTATAGCTAGAACAGATTCTTACAAACTGTACATGATGAAAGGGAAGGTGCATATTTAACGCAAACAACGATGTGTAACCATAGGAACAACAGCACCCTCATGTCTTCTCAACAACAAATTTTTCACAGGTGAGCAGTGTGGGAAACTCTCAATGTTTATGCTTTTAGTTACACTTTTTGGCTTTGAACACAACACTGAGCCCAATTATGATTTCAAGTTCTAAATGCAGCTTGACTTCTTTTTTCCCTCCTATTTCAGATGACAGTCGAATACATCTCGAAGTTTCTCTTCCAAGACAGCATTTCATTACCATATGAGTAATTACCCACTACTTTCTAACTTAGCAGGAATGATTTCAAGTACTAAATGCAGCTTGACTTCTTTTTTCCCTCCTATTTCAGATGACAGTCGAATACATCTCGAAGTTTCTCTTCCAAGACAGCATTTCATTATCATATGAGTAATTACCCAATACTTTCTAACTTAGCAGGAATGCTAATCGCTTTACCAGTTAACTCGGGTTGATAGCTGCAATCGATTTGCTGGAGACCATCTTTGATGATTGTGAATGTCATCCTCTTTCTCTTCTTCTTCTTCTACTGTTCATAATCATCGTTATATCCCTCATGGTAATGGTCCTCTTCTTCTTCTCCACACTCTACTCTCATAAATACAATGTTTTTAAAACCTTCACGTCTTCTTTCGAATAGTTGTCCCAATGTACGAGAAGCACGTGTGATGGAAAGTTGAAATGGATGCTTCTTCTTGATCTACATTTTCCTCCCGTCTGCTGAAACCTGACAAGAATTTTAAGCACTGGGAATAATATTTAATTAATTTCTCTTTTAATTAATTGGAAAACACTACATAAACCTTGTTATTTTACATTGTTACACACCTAGTTTGATGTTAGAAGTGCTAACTTCTTGGTCTCCTCTGTCAAAACCTAGTGAGATTTCTTGTATCCAGCTTTACGTACTGCTGGATTAGGGTCTAATACTGAGAATAAAAAATATACTTATTAAGTAAAGCTTTCAGAATATAAAAGTATTTTTATTCCATATTTTAAACCAATGAATCTAACAGAATGTTGGTTCTTCAAACTCACTGTAGCTTCATTTGTTTTAATGCTGTGGGCACAATTTCTTCTTAACCTATGGTCTGATCCATTTCCTCCCCTTAATCGGTTTCGCAATGGGGTTAAGGGTATTTGGAAATTTCATCAGCCTTTTTAATCGATAAATCTTCAGCAACAGTTTGTTTTGCCATTTTAAAATCTGCTGCAGTCAGTCCATTCTGAATCAATGTGATACATAAAAATGAATTCCTTAGGGTCAATAATAGGAGCAGACAATAATGATCAGTTATCAATGATGGTCAGTGATCAGTAATTGTCAGTGATCAATGAAGGTCAGTGATGAATGTTGGTCAGTGCACTGTGATGTTCAGTGGTCAGTGATGGTCAGTTTACTAGGTGACTGGTATTACGCTTTGTTTTTTAAATCATTGACAGTCAACTAGGTGACAAAGTGAGGTGGTGTGTAATTAATCGTATGAGGCTGGTAACTGCAATCTGTGCTAACACTTTTACTATTTAGTCCAAACAGCAACTGACAAAAACTGGTCACACTAAGCCTCTTACATGAAGACTACTACTGCACTCACCATTGCGAATGACAGGGTGGCAAACATTACTTAAAAAACTTATCTTTCTTTCCTCATTCGCAACATGTGTTGTTCTCGGATTTCATGAAATAAATGTAGATGTTTTTGTTTGGTCTGTATGAATAATTTTCCGTAACAAAAAAAAAATAATTCAGTACGCCCACTCTAAAAGCTTGCTCAAGTGGAGATAGAGTGATTGCAGTAGTAATTTCTTAGAAAATTTTGGAGTTAAGAAATTCCAGAGAGAAATTCTTTCCCACTGATTTAGCTGCAAAGTACTATGTACAAACCTGTTTCATCAACATCATTTCTCTGATTTGTATACGACAGAAAATTTCCAGGAAATGATGTGTTGAAAAAGAAATACAGATATGCCTACAATTATTGAATTAATATGTTTCAGCTTACTTTTGCCTGTCAGAACAAGTCTTAACTTCGTTAATCAATGTTAGGATAAAACTTGAACATCTCTGCACGAGCACATTTATGTAGTACCCACAAATGCTGTTAACCTAAATGTCTTTATCCGTACTACCAACAAGCATGCAGCTTTGTGTATTTAAAAATTTACACAGACACTTCAGAAGCGCAAAAAAGTTATTTTAAAGGGTCATGGAACTTCCAAGTATGGTATACACATCGAAATACTGTCGTAAAATAGTGCTGCTTCAAATGAACGTTTTTATCAACAGTGCCTATTAGCAAGCAGTGAGTATTTTCATAAGTGGTACAGACATTGGAGTGACTCTGGCCACAATTTATTGGTTTTGACAAACAGGTTAAAGCTGAATAAACTGGAATAAGGTAGGAACTTTAGCAGATGGGAACTGGATAAGTTGAAAGACCCAGATGTTTTGAGAAGTTCAGAGGGAAAATCAAGAAACGGTTGACTAGATGAGGGGAAGGATATACGGTAGTTGATGAGTGGGTAGCTTTAAGAGATGTAATAGTGAAGGCAGCAGAGGATCAAACACGTAAAAAGATAAGGTGTAGTAGGAATCATTGGATAACACAAGAGATACTGCATTTAACTGATGAAAGGAGAAAATTAAAAAAAATGTAGCAAATGAAAAAGGCGAAAGGGAATGCAAACCTCTAAAAAATTAGATGGACAGGAAGTGCAAAACTGCTAAGCATGTAAAGCTTTAGAAGCACATTTCACTAGAGGAATATAGATAATTCCTAAAGGAAAATTAAAGAGGGCTTTGGGGGAAAGAGAAGCACTTGTATGAATAACAAGTGCTCACATGGAAAACAAGCCCTGAGCAAGGAAGGGAAAGCTGAAAGATGGAAGGTACAAGGTGAAAACAATATATAGAGGGTCTGTACGAGGGACATGAATTTAACAGCAATGCAGGACACAAATGATAGAGGGGATGATGGGAGATGGGAGATATGATACTGCGAGCAAAATCTGATAGAGCTCTGAAAGATCTAAGTCGAAAGAAGGGTCTGGGAATAGAGTACTAATAGCCTTGGGAGAGCCAGCCACAAATCAACTCTTCCATCTGGTGTGCAAGATGCATAAAACAGGTGAAATAGCCTCAGACTTTAAAAAAGTATGTGATAATTCCAGTTTCAAAGTAAGCACTTGCTAACAGATGTACAAATTACCGATCTATCAGTTTAATAGTGCATACTTGCAAAATAATAGCACGAACTCTTTAAGGAAGAATCTAAAAATTGGTTGATGGAGACCTCGGGGAAAATCAGTTGGGATTCTGGAGAAATGTAGAAACTCGCAAGGCAATCGCGACTGCACGACTAGTGTTAGAACATAGGCTAACGCAAGGCAAACCTACAGTTACAGTATTTATAGACTTAGAGATAACGTTTGACTATATTGGCTGGAATACTCTCTCTGAAATTCTGAAGTTAGTAGGGATAAAATACAGGGAGCGAAAGGGTATTTACAACTTGTATGGAAACCTAAAGGTATTTATTAGAGTCGAGGGGCATGGAAGGGAACCGGTGGTTGAGAAGGGAGTGAGACAGTGTTGTAGCCAGTCCCCAATGTTATTAAGTCCGTACACTGAGCAAGCAGTAACGGAAACCAAAAAAAAAAAAAAATTGGTGTACGAATTACAATTCAGGGACACAAAACAAAAAAATTTTGGTGTTCGTATGACATTGTAATTCTGTCAGAGTGAGCAAAGCACTTGTAAGAGCAGTTGAATTGAATAGATAGAGTTTTGAAAAGAGGATATAAGATGAACATCAATAAAAGCAAAACAAGGATAATGGTTCAAATGGCTCTGAGCACTATGGGACTTAACATCTATGGTCATCAGTCACCTAGAACTTAGAACTACTTAAACTGAACTAACCTAGGGACAGCACACAACACCCAGTCGTCACGAGGCAAAGAAAATCCCTGATCCCGCCGGGAATCGAACCCGGGAACCAGGGCGCGGGAAGCGAGAACGCTACCGTACGACCACGAGTTGCTGACAAGGATAATGGTATGGAGGCGATTTAAATAAGGTGATACTCAGGGAATCATATTAGGAAACGAGACTTTAAAGTAGTAGATGAGTTTGCTATTTGAGCAGCAAAATAACTGATGATGGCGGAGGTAGGGAGAATATAAAATGTGTGTTGGTCATCATTATTTTCTTTGGGCCTTTGTCCCACTTCAACGTTGGGTCGGCCTAGTTACTATGGATTTTGCGATGGTAGTGTCAGAGGGTGGCCGGATTCCCTTCCTGTCGCCAACCCGTAACCCTCTGGAAAAGAATCAGTGCACCCCAGCTGTCTGCACCTAGTGCAAGCCATGATACAGTGCGAATGTTTTCAGATGTCTGCGAGTCACGTAACTAAGACGGGACGTGGAGACCAACCTGGTATTCACCTAGTGGGATGTGGAAAACCACCTAAAAACCATATCCATGGTGGCTGGTAAACTGGCCTTGTCATTAATCCGCCGGGTGCATTCGATCTGAGGCAGGCGCACCTACCTGAGTCCAGTTAGCAAAGCATTAGTGCTCTCGGCCACTCTGGTGCGTCTGAAATATGTACTGATAATGGGAAGAAAAGCATTTCTGAAGATGAGAAATCTTTTAACATTGTGTGTGTGTGTGTGTGTGTGTGTGTGTGTGTGTGTGTTAGTGTTAGGAAATCATTTCTTAAGCTATTTGTCTGGAGTGTAGCCGTACATGGAAGAAAAAACGTGGACGATAAACAGTTTAGTAAAAAGAGAATAGAAACTTTCGAAATGTGGTGCTACAAAAGAATGTTGAAGATTAGACGGGTCGTTCGCATAACTAATGAGGACGTACTGAACAGAATTGGGGAGACAAGTGATTTGTGGCACAACCTGAGTAAAAGGAGGGATCGGTTGATAGGACACATTCTGAAACATCAAGGGATCACCAATTTAGTATTGGACGGAAAGTGGGGAGTAAAAATCGTAGTGGGAGGCCAAGAGATAAATACAGTACGAAAATTCAGAAAGATGTAGGTTGGAGTAGATATTTGGAGATGAAAAGTCTCGCGCGCGATGGAGTAGATTGGAGAGCTGCACCAAACCAGTCTTCATACTGACGACCACAAAAACAACAAAAACAGACAATTTATATGAGGTAAAAGTTGGTTTCAAGCATCGTAGTGCTTCTAACGTGTAAGCTACGTCACATATAATCCAAGTTTATTTCGTGCGAATTTTTGTAGAGACATTGCATACATTACGATAAGCATGCAAGCTGTGCGTTTTAATAAGTGATAAAAATAATTCTGATGCTCATATATCTGATTTGAGGCTTCGTTTCGCTTGCAAAGTGCGAGAAAACTCACATGCAATATCGTTAATAATAGGCAATTTAATTTATTTCTTATGTATCGACTCTTAATTGGTACCTCACTCTCCGTTGTCGTCTTTTGACATCTCTCATGAGTGTGTGTAAACAATCCACAAGTTTAAAGAATCCATCGTAATAAAACATTATGTTCCTTACTCACATCTAACACCTTAATCCTTAATTTCCTAAAAAAAATCATGTTGTGTGTGTGGTGGAACTTTTATTATATGTTGGTGTACAGGCTTTTTAGCTACACAAAGGACCAAAGCAGCAGCAGTTTGTTTGTGACTCTTGTTATCGTTTGTACTTTTTCTTGTAGTGCATTACCTTCACTACCTTCCTGAATAGGAGTTGGACCGAGCAAGGGGGCGCAGTAATTAGCACACTGGACTCGCATTCGAAAGGACGACAGTTCAAACCCGCGACCGTCCATCCTGATTTAAGTTTTCTGCGATTACCCTAAACTACTCCAGGAAAATGGCGGGACGGTTCCTCTGAAAGGGCACGGCCGGTCTCCTTCCCCATCCTTCCCTGATCTTACTAATGGCCTCGCTGTTTGGTCTCTTCCACCAAAACAACCAACCAACTGGTGGTGAAAATAACCTTAGGTGATGCCAGTATGCACATTACCAGAGTGAACAAACTTTACGTATTTAGATACTTTTCCAATTTAAATATTACATTTTACGATGCGTTTAAGAATATTGTGAAACTTTTACAAGCTTAATTTATGAGGTTAAATAGTTAATCAGAGCCTTACAATGTTTCTTTGTACTCAACCTCAACTAGATTCCAATCATTTGATGTAACAGCTGTTTTCTATACTTTTCTAGTGACAGAGTATATTCACTCTTCCCCTTCCACAGACATAAATTGGAGTTCACAATCATGACGAATATCCACATAATCATCGTGCTTTTTGCACAAATTGAATACGCTGTACGTATTTAGAGACTGCTTCACCGTAAACAATACTACTATCCCTTTTCCACTGACATAATTTGGAGTTCCCAATCATGACGAATATGTGAGGAAACACTACGATGTTCCACATGAATATCGTACTTTTTGCAAAAACTGAATACTCTTTAAGTATCTAGATACTGTTTCACTTGAAACACTACATTTTGTGACGTATTTTAGAATATTGGAACATTTCTGGCAAGCATCATAGCTGAAGTAAAACAATTAATTTGAGCGTTACAACATTTCTCAATTACTTGACCTCAACTAGATCCCCATTTATTTGCAATAACTGTTATCAGTTTTAATTTTTGCGATACATTATATTCACTTTCCCCTATCCCTGACACACATACTTCTTAGAGTTCACAGTAATGCCTTATAGACGAAAAACGACTTGATGAAACAATCAATGTAACGGTTGCCCTTTTTGCGCTTGCCGACATATATTTCAGACATTTCGGAATACTATGATATTTTAGATGTGGAAAAATAATCTAATGCTTTTTTCCGTCTTAAACCAAGTGTGGTTCATAGAACCTGCGTATAACGTTTCCTCCAGTACAAACACCTGTTGATAACAGTGAGAAAAACTCGTGGTACAGACTTTTCATATGTTATTCTTTTTAACAGGGGAGCAACCTGTTGGTGACAGTGAAGAACTGGAATCTATAACAGAATTTAATTTATTTCTTTATTTAAGCGTTTAGGGTACACTATTTAGGGTAAATCTTATTTCGACAACTACATATTCCTAATTCGGTATTTACATTTCATAAGGCAACGTTGGTATTTAATTATTTATAGGGAATACGTTTTATACTAGTTCCTATATTCCGTTAGATTAAATATAACAATGTCCGCGATGAGACAGTCTATAAATGATTTTTTGGGAGTCAGTAATAAATTCTTAGTTAATCATTTTAGACACTTAAGGCTGTTTAGATACTTAGACATATATTTTGATAAAAATTATTGATAATAGCCCAAATACAGATACATTGTAATAGTAATACTGTAAAGTTTCAGGAGTTTTGTTAGTTTTTGCTTATTCTTGAACTGAGAACAACTGTGTGAGGTGAAATGACAAGTTTAATGTCGCAATATTTCTCACCAAATTACAGCTTTTCTCACAGTTTTCAACTCGCCAACAGAAAACAGCGCAATGGATAACACGTCTTGCCAACATGAAAAGTGAAATAATTGTATACACAACAATGTTAAAAATTAACTCTCTGAAAGAACATTAATCTTAAGCACAATAATATGAAAGTTTAATCGGAAGTTTCTTTACATTAATCCTATGCACAATTATATGAAGGTTTTCTTGGACGTTTCTCCACAAAATTGTTCCTACACACACGTTATGATATTGGTCAGTACTACAAAAATCGTCCGATTCCAGTTCTAAGTTCAGTACTATTTAGGATGACAATCAAGTCTACGGCGGATGGTGATTCAGTGACAAATATAAGTCAAGATTACCCAAGGCCGATTGAGTTTACAGTGGACGCAAGCTGGTGAACCAATAAAGTTTACGCCTCTGCACGCGGTATTTACCTTAAGCTGCAACATACTGCTATCTGCAACGCCGCTGTCTCCCGCTGAAATTTCTACAATACTAATCTGGCCTTTCCTGAAGTTTCCGGCAGAAACTTTCCCTATGTTTCTCGCTATATGAGAAAACATGTACTCAGCCCTAGTCTTATTATGTGGCGATATACACGCGCATGATTGGAGCAGCGTGCATATTATAGTGCCCTCTCAGTTCTCACAAGAACAATCAACTAATTAGGCTGGTTCGTTTCTCCACAGTAGGAGCTAAACGTTGCTACAGCTAATTTTAGCTGGAGTGCAGCTGCTGTGAACGCAGTGTCTACACCAATTTCTTCTCTGCGTCGTACGGAGCATTAAGCGCTCAGTTTTGCACTTGACGGCAGTTCAGAGAAGAGTCTCCTCCAAAAATTTCTCTCTTGTCCCACTAGTGGCAGAACTGCCTCCCTCCTCTTGGGTTCCTTTTTCACGTAATGGCTTCTCTCGACCAATAGGAACATTCCTCTTATTTTGTAGAAACACCCTCTACCAATCTCAACGACCCTTCTATCAATCTCCCTCTAAACTTCAGTAGTTCTCTCCTTCCTAGTGACTTTCCACCAATCGGACGTTTTGTGCCCGTTGCAGACGCCTAAAGTGCAATGATATTTCCGTGTGCCGCACTTGCTGGACGGAAATGCGTCACTTGCTTTTGTTCGAAATCCCGTTGCAATTTTGAAACGCAGTTTTCTAAAGCTTCTTCTCTGCTCTTGTACCGATGCCCTCGCTACAGGCGGCCCTCCAGCTTGAATCACCTGGCCCGAGGTCGCTGTCCTCCTTCCTGCCACCGCCTTAAGTGGTCGCTGGCCTAACTCCCAAAGCACGGTTTCGCTATGCCATTGTGGAGCTGGCTTTTCAAAACTAAAAGCGACTCGACTCGCGTTCCCTGTTCTACCTTTCACTCACAGACATGCATTGTATAGGAATGGTGTGTTAATTATCGTCGATTGACTGTCATCCCTTTTTGGATTATATATTGATAGGCAAATGATCTCGTCGATTTACGTTAGGTGTCATCTTCGCCGTCTCATTGCGATTTGTACAGGTCTCATGTAAGGTACGAATCTGACCAATTATTCTGCCACCGTACAATACTATGCTCTGACTGGAGGCGAAAAGAGAAAGAGGAAGGTTTAACACCACGCTCTGTGTGTGCGTAATTTTACATACACAGGGTATATTTTTTGGCCTTGCAGTCATTTTAATATTACGTCAGAGTACATAAGTGAATTTTAATCATTTTCCGTGATTTCCCTAAATCGCTTCAGGCAAATGCCGGGATGGTTCTTTTGAAAGGGCACGGCCGATTTCCTTCCCCGTCCTTCCCTCACCCGAACTTGTGCTCCTCCTCCTGAACTTCAATAACGTAACTTGTCACTATTTTTACACCGAACCCAAATGTCTTTCGGAATTAGTGAGTATGTAAATAATGAGTATCTTTGACTTTAAGGTTTACGTAATTTTCATCGTATTTTTTACTCCGATTGTGGTACTGCACTCTGGTGAATTGAGACAGCGAAATTTAGATCGGAAACTGTGTTATTTGCACCATTTTTACAGGTCATTAAAGTAGTATTGTCTGGTCGGTTGGAAATAGGAGAGAGTATGTGGTATGAAGCACACAGTTGGTCAGCTCCGATCATCTTGGATGTACTACGACTGGTTGGCGATAAGGAGTAGGGGAGGGGAGAGAGTTACGTTTCCCATTTAGACGATTGGACTATTTCCACCACATTTAATTTTTCATACTACGCTTTGTTTGGCTGGAAATAAGGAGTACTGCTATATGAAAGGTTGGATATAGGTGGTGTATGACATGGTTTCTAATTTACCCTGTTGCAACTTCCGCTGTCTTGGCTCTATGATATGTAATATTGCTGGATGTTTGGTTGGACATAATAGTGGTAGTGTGGCTTACCACTGGCAAGGATCATGAGCATAAGTGGCGGTTGCGCTGAACTCTAAATGAGTATGCTCATGATGAGTAGGGTTACTGGTCAGGGTTACTTAGGGAAGGACTGAATCAGCTGTGGGTGTCAGAAGTGTCAAACGTTGCCAAGGACGTCATCCTGTCGCTCATTTCAATGCCGAATATCGGTTTATGAAGCGGAATCTATGGAATCAATAACTCAAGGCGTGGGGTTGTCCAATGAGCCCGTTGTATCACTTCCTGAGGCCTTTTAGTATCTAGTCTGAGCGGTGGTGTGCCTGAAATATTTGCCATGATCATCCATTTCAATCTCTCAGCGTTTCAACGCCTAGCGCCTCAGTACTGACTTCCACCGCGGAGGTATCAAACGTAGAGGTGAAATGTGGGTAAGAGGTGGTGCGATGACGTTCCCGTACTGTGACATATCCACGGTGGCATTGGGCAGCATTGTAGTCAAATCTGGAGCCAATGCGACATCATTGACTCACATTAGGCCTCACATGAACTTACAAGCTCAGACCTTTTTCTGGTACGTTCCGATACCTTGCTTTTAGAAGCGTTATCGAACCCGAGGGCGACATTTCCGGCCGCTGCGCTTTTCAGCCATTATCGAGGAAGATAAGGGCAGCTTTGAGCGAAATAGTGAACTTTTTTTGTCGGAATGGGAGACATTATGTTTCAAAAATGTGGTACTTTACCTGTGTTGCGAAATGTATATTAAATGAAATTTGTAGCCTATGTTGGTTTTAGTGAATTACCTGTACTTTTGGTTAGAGCGAGGTAATGATTTTTCTCCGTCGCTCTGTGCAAGATCAAGACGACAGCACCTGACGTATGACGTCAACAGGACAAACAATGAGACTGCACAAGTACCTTGTGTAAAATTACATGTTTAAACATTGCTACTTATCTTAGGTAGATTATATTTTTAAAAAAAAAGCAATATCAAAGGTACAGAGTCTCATCATTGTCCAATATTAACTTTGTTAAAAAATCCAGATATTTGAAACTATAAAAGCACAAAATATCCAACATCGAATACTGTACTTTTGGAATGAGGTGCAGTTTATCATTAAAACAATATGGTAGAAGTCCTTTAGGTTTTGTATTCTTGATAATAAACCAAATTTTCGTGCCATAAACTACTGAAACGACATATAATTAAAATACCTTAATAAATAAGGTACAAAGCTATAATGACACCATTGATTTGGACATGAGTGGTAATAAAACTGTACCAATTTTCACTGTGGTATTGTTATTCAACAGCGATAATGAAACTGTTCCAGTTTTCAGTATCATATTGCAATTCAAAAAAGGTAAAAAAATAAGAAAAGGACATAATTCAGAGGCCTCTACGTACCCTCAGGTCCGTCCCAAACATTCTGGAGATTAAACTTTAACAATCATTTGTCTAGGAATTTTATATAATAGTATCATACAAACAGACTATGGCTTTACTTAGAGAAAACTGGAACCATTTAAGTATTCAACTAATAACGATTTAATTCCTTTCGTAGTCAAAAAGGGTACTGCTGCCGACGCTGGAAGCAACTTTGAAGCGAGTTTTTTCCTTTGCCGTCCGCATCCCGAATGAGTAAAGAGCGAGGTGACTGCACTGAAAACGTGTTTCAATTGCCGTCAGTCATAAGATATGCAGGACGCGCCACTGCAGACCAGTATCAGCTGCAAAGCGATTTAGAAAAGATTGCTGTATGGTGTGTCAGGTGGCAGTTGACGCTAAATAACGAAAAGTGTGAGATGATCCACATGAGTTCCAAAAGAAATCCATTGGAATTCGATTACTCGATAAATAGTACAATTCTCAAGGCTGTCAATTCAACTAAGTACCTGGGTGTTAAAATTACGAACAACTTCAGTTGGAAGGACCACATAGATAATATTGTCGGGAAGGCGAGCCAAAGGTTGCGTTTCATTGGCAGGACACTTAGAAGATGCAACAAGTCCACTAAAGAGACAGCTTACACTACACTCGTTCGTCCTCTGTTAGAATATTGCTGCGCGGTGTGGGATCCTTACCAGGTGGGATTGACGGAGGACATCGAAAGGGTGCAAAAAAGGGCAGCTCGTTTTGTATTATCGCGTTATAGGGAAGAGAGTGTGGCATATATGATACACGAGTTGGGATGGAAGTCATTACAGCATAGACGTTTTTCGTCGCGGCGAGACCTTTTTACGAAATTTCAGTCACCAACTTTCTCTTCCGAATGCGAAAATATTTTGTTCAGCCCAACCAACATAGGTAGAAATGATCATCAAAATAAAATAAGAGAAATTAGAGCTCGAACAGAAAGGTTTAGGTGTTCGTTTTTCCCGCTCGCTGTTCGGGAGTGGAATAGTAGAGAGATAGTATGATTGTGGTTCGATGAACCCTCTGCCAAGCACTTAAATGTGAATTGCACAGTAGTCATGCAGATATAGATAGATGCAGCGATTCTGTCCGAAACTGACGGCTTAAGTCGCGGATGGCGTTAGTGACGACTTACATTCCTAGTATTTGCGATCGACGGAGATATCGAGTGTATCTTGTGGAACTGTTAACAGTGAACATCATTCGATTAATAATTTACTATCAAATTCGTGTTTTGTGTGCCGCCTTCTATAAACTGACGTCATATAAATCGTAGGATACAACCTAATATCATGTCGGACCTCATTTTGCTCTGTGTACTCCCGCAACTCGACGTGGAATGGACTGAACCTGTTGCCGGCATCTCGTGGTCGTGCGGTAGCGTTCTCGCTTCCCACGCCCGGGTTCCCGGGTTCGATTCCCGGCGGGGTCAGTAATTTTCTCTCCCTCGTGTTGGCTGGGTGTTGTGTGATGTCCTTTGTTTAGTTAGGTTGAAGTAATTCTAAGTTCTGGAGGACTGATGACCATAGATATTAAGTCCCATAGTGCTCAGAGCCATTTTTGACTCAACCAGTCGTTGGAAGTTCCCTACAGAAATACAGAGCCTTGTTGTCTCTGTAGGCGTCCCTAATTGTGAAAGTGCCGGCGGTGTAGGTTTCTATACACCAACTGACTTCTCGATTATGTCCCATCAGTGTTCGACTTTATTCATGTCGGCCGATCTGGGTGGCAAAATCTTTTGCTCGAACTGTTCAGAATGTTCTTCAAACCGGTCGTCAACAACTGTGCCCTGTTGTGGAAGGTGCATTATCACCCACAAGAAAGAACACCTTGGAAGGCAGCAAATTGTCCCCAAGAAGCCTAACATACCCATTACCAAGTCAGTGATCTGTTCCGTTGGACCAGAGGAATCAGTCAATTCCATACAAACACAGATCACTCCATTATGCACCCACCACCAGCTTGCACAGTGCCGTGCTGAAATTTATGTCCAGAGTTTCATGGAGTCTGCGCCACACTAGAATCCCTAGCATCAGCTCTTACTGATTGAAACCTGGACTCATCAGACCAGGCTACTGTTTTCCAGTCGTCTAGCGTCTAGTCCATGTGGTCGTGAGCCCAAAAGGGAAGTTGGACGTGACGTCTTCCTGTTGGCAACGGCACTCACGTCGGTCGTCGGTTGCCATAGCGCGTGAACGCCGAATTTCTCCGCACTGTTCTAACGGATATGTTCGTCGTACGACCAACGTTGATTTCTGCGGTTATTGTAAGCGGTTGTGCTTCTTTGTAACAACTAACAACTGCGCAGATGCCGCTGCTGTCGATCGTTACGTGAATGCGGTTGGCTTCAGCATTTTCCCTCGTGAGTTGGTATTCTCGGAACTTTCTTGACACTAGATCTCGGAATATTGAATTCACTAAATATTTCCGAAACAGAAAGTACCATGCGTCTACCTCGAACTATCATTTCGTCTTCAATGTCTGTTACTTCCAGTCACACGGCCATAATCACGTTGGAAACCTTTTCATATGAATCACTTGATTACAAATGACAGTTCCTCCAATGCGCTACCCTTCTATACCTTGTGTACGCGATACTTCCACCATCTCTCTCTATACCTGTATATCGTATAGTATGGAACTTTATTATAGAAAAGCGCGTGGCAAGTGTCCGAGATTATTCTCCAGTTTAAAGCAATCAGATTTACATACATACGAACAAAGAGCAAAAATTGTGTTTTAACTGACTTAATTTTGAGTAAGTTAGAACAAGCATTACGGATTTTCGTAACTATTTCCTATGGGTGTGAAATTTCGTCTAGATATTCTGCTCACTTAAATTACAGTAGACTCATTTATCGTCATTGTTCCTGAGCCCAATGGGCTATTGTTTGAGAGTTAGAATGTTTTATTTCGGTTTCAGCGAGCTAAATAGTGGACTTGTGGACTGACGATTATGAACAGTACGCTCTCCGTCGCTTTCTTGTTGTTCACACAGCAAACCTTGTAAAAAAGCTGCGTTAACCAAAAATCGCACACGACTACTGAACATTTCAGTTTATAAATCTAACACTAAGAACAAGCAAATAGATTTTTACACGTTGTCCCACACCGTCTGAGCGCCTGTTAGAACATCGTGTAAAATTGTGAAGTAAATCCGTCAAGCACTCTTCGAGATTTTTGGTAACCGCGTTAAACAACTACATTGAAGAGCGAAAGAAACTGGTACACCCTCCTAATATCGGGTACGGCCCCCGCGGGCACGCAGAAGTGTGTCAACACAGCGTGGCATGGACTCTACCAAATCCTGAAGTAATTCTGCAGGAAATTGACACCATGACTCATTCGTACGAGGCTGTCCATAAATATATCAGTACTACGGGGCGTAGATCTCTTCTGAACAGTGCGTTGCAAGGCGTCCCACACACGTACAACAATACTGAGGCGTTTGGCGGCCAACGGAAATGTTTAACCTCTGAAGATCGTTCCTGGAGCCACTCTGTAGCAATTTTGGATGTGGAGAGTACCGCATTGTTCTTCTGGAATTGACCAAGTCCGCCGTAATGAGCAATGGACATGAATGGATGCAGGTTACCAGACACAATGCTTACCTACGTCTCACCTGACAATCGAATCTGGACGTTTCAAGGGTCCCTCATCACTCCAACTGCACATGCCTCACACCATTACACAGCCTCCACCGGCTTGAAAAGCCAGCTGCTGACATGCAGGGTGCATCGATTCATGAGGTTGTCACCATGCCCGTACAGGTCCATCCGCTCGATAGAATTTGAAACGAAACCCTTCCGACCAGGCAACATGTTTCCAGTCAACAACAGTTCAACGTCGGTGTTGACAAGCCCAAGTGAGTGTAAAGCCTTGTCTTATGCAGTCATAAAGGGTACACGAGTAAGCCTTAGGCTCCGAAAGCCAGTAACGATGATGCTTAGTTGAATGGTTCACACGCTGATACCCGTGGATGGCCCAGCACTGAAATGTGTAGCAATCTGCCGAAGAGTTGCACTTCTGTCACGCTTAACGATTCTCTTCAGTCGTCGTTGGCTCTGTTGTTGCAGGATCTTTTCCCGGCAGCAGCAGTGTCAGAGACTTGATGTTTTACCGGGTTCCTGATGTTCACGGTACATTCGTGAAATTGTCGTACGGGAAAATCCCCACTTCATCGCTACCTCGGTGGTGCTGTGTCCCATGGCTCGTGCGCCGATTAGAATACCACGTTTAAACTCACTTAAGCCTTGAAAACCTGCCATTGTAGCAGCAGTAACCGATCTAATAACTGCGCCAGACACTTGTTGCCTTATATAGGCGTTGCCGACCGCTGCGCCATATTCTGCCTCTGTATTTAATTACGCACGCCTGTACCAGTTTCTTTGGAGCTTCGGTGTATTTGTCTTTATGCAGCAGTAGAAATAAGAGAAAGGAATAGCCCTTCGAGGGAAGCAACATCATGTTGAGGCACAGTTACCATGGAATTACCAAAATACACACTGTTTATGACTTCCTCACATTGATGGCAGTTATTATTGGTCAGTGCAAGGAATTTTGTCTCTTCTACTATCTGTAGATAGTAGATAGTAACTATGGTGTATGCATTACCAGTTTGTGGTTCGAAAGAAAGACCACGAAGAAGTCCTAACGAACATAGACCAGTGTGCCTTCCAAGATCATGCTGACTTGACGCTAAACGGGACTATGTAAGAAGTACAGTATGTCCTCTTCTTACGTACAACACGCGTAAGGCTTATGTGTGGTTAAAGTTGAGACATCGGTTCTATACGGAAGCTACTATTCTTCCTGCGAATTTGCTCATGGCACTGGTAGAGGGGTAAATTATATAGAAGATTTATATATACTGTCCTACACTACTCATCATGGTTTGAGGTGTACAAATATAAATAAAAAGGACGACGTCCTCAAAAGCAGCTGATGAACTGCTTAGTAAAGTGGGAAGCAGAAGAAACGAACTTCTGTAAGCACTTCACACAGCGACAAAACGTATGCTTTAATTACAAAATTGTCTTGGTTAAAATTTCTTCACATGCTCATTTTCAATAGAGAACTGATGACAAAGAACGACAACCTGATGACAATATGATGATACAGGGTGACAGTTATTGAACTTTATGAATTAAAGCCGTCATAACGCATATACGATTTGCGTTAGGACGTTCAAACTGCGTAATTGACCGTGGGTCATGATGGGAATTAGTACGCGCATCCGCACGTGCCTTGTTGTTGTCGGCTACTTGCACGTGAGAAGTCAACTATACCAGCAACAACATACCAACTGCGGCTCAAAGAAGTTTGAGAACGAACTGAAGCTAGGCAACCGGTACCAGTGTGCTAACAACCAAGAATTTGATTCGTAGTTTGAGAGAGCAGGTAGCGTTCGTAATGAGAATTTTGGCAATGCCTTCGTCAAAAAAGGGTAAAAACGCCTAAAAACAAAAGACACGCTCTATGTTTCAAAACTCCTCTGCTCGTGGTCTCGCGGTAGCGTTCTCGCTTCCCGAGCACAGGGTCCCGGGTTCGATTCCCGGGGGGTCAGGGACTTTTCCTGCCTCGAGATGACGGGATGTTGTTGTGTCATCTTCATCATCATCATTCTCCCCCATCACGGTCGGAGGAAGGCAATGACAAACCACCTCCACTAGGACGTGCGGGTCTCCCATATCGTTCCCCTACGCTCTGTAAAGAAGCAGGGGACTTCAATTCCATTTTTTCCATGTTTCAAACCAGTGAGACGAGCTGCACAACAGGTGTGAATCAACCAGGATATCCTGTCACAAATTTTTGTTGAAGACCTGCATCTCTTCCATACGAAATTCAAAACACCACGGCCATGGAACAGCGGTTTTTTTCCCCAACATTATTGTCCACAGAATTGAAGAACACAACTTTGATGTGAATATGATTTGTTTTAGCAGAGAGCTCAACTTCCATTTGCATAGGCTTGTCAATAAGCAAAACTGGCGCATCTGAGGGACTGAGAATCAGCATTTCGCCATCGAGAATTTTCTGCACCCTCAGTGGGTGACAGTGTGGTGTGTAATGTCCAGTCACGAAATAATCTGTAATATATTCCTTGATGAGACAGTGACTACTGAACGATACGTGAAGGTTTTGGAAGATGATTTCATTCCCATCGTCCGAAGTGACCCTGATTACGACAAGATGTGGTTCATGCAAGACGGAGCTCGATTCCATCGAAGCAGGAGAGTGTTTGATGTCCTGGAGGAGCACTTTGGGGCCGCATTATAGCTCTGGGTTACCCAGAGGTCACTTGCATGGGCCTTGATTGGCCGTCAACATCTCCAGATATGAATACATGCAACTCTTTTTTGTGGGATTATATTAAATGAAAGGTGTACACCAATAACCGCAAAACGATTGCTGAATTGAGACAGCCATTCAGGAGGTCATCGATGTTCCGAAACTTCGTTGAATCATGTAGAATTTCGCTATTAGTCTGTCCCACATCATCACCGATGATGAAACGTATATCTAACATATCACTACCTAAATCCGAAAATCTATAGTGACGTTAACATAATGAATAAAATGTGTGCATGCCGTAATTTGTTTGTAATTTACGTTTTTTTTTTCGTTTGGGTCAGTAACCGTCACCCTTTATGTAAGTCAACTATCTTCACCGAATATCGTATAATATGTGTGTGGCCACCATCGTGTCTGCTAGATCCTGTGCAACTGCTGTCAGCAAGTGACGAAAATTTGAGAACGTTCTGACGGCTCCATGCAGGAATCGATACGTTGTACTACAGGGGGAAGCAATGCTGATACTTCATCGAAATGCATGTGAGAGTTTAGTCTACGGTAAGAGAACTGACTGACTGTGTAAAGTCAAAACACGTCCTTAAATGTGGAACACTAAAACGATTCTACTTTCCATTCTGTGTTATTGTAAATTAATTGTACGTACTTTGAATAGGGCTGGCATTGATGTATAATGATTAAAACGCTGAGCACCATGCAATGCACACTAAAATTATCAAATAATTACAAGTGTGACTGTTTCTGGAATAGGATACTCCATCCTGATTACTCTAATCCAACACTGTATCTTCTAAATTAACCGAGACAGCAGCTATACCACATGGAATGGACAGTCTGCGATGGTAGTACAGGTCCACAGCTAGTACATGTTTCTTCATAGCTGCAAAGAATGTTTTTATTTCAGAATTTTTGAAAAATCCGTTCATTTCATGGTTTTTCATTATAACTTGAAAATGCCCAAGATGGTAACATTATGTAATAACGAAAACAATGAAATAAGGTATTATTTTAAAAAATCCTACTCTAATTAATGATTTCCTTGAAGACTCAGAATGAAGATTAAAGCGTTCCTCCTTTTCTCTTTAATGACTGAGCTATCTGATGAATTTTATTTTCTCATGAGACCTCGATATAAAATGGTTAACGCTGCACAAAATTTCTGCACAAAATCAATACCGTGGCGACAATGAGATAGCGTCAGTGACGATGAACACAAAAATCAATGTTTCTAAATGGTTTGCAGGTAGTTCAAATTAATTACAAGTCAGTATCGGCTTATATGATAGTTCATCGTTCTATTTTAGTGGTCGGTCCAAGACATGAGGCCAGTTAGGCAATTGACGGCCTCATTGATCGGTGACGGGTCACCGATCAGTTTAGAAGAATTATTATCCAAAAAATGTACGCAAGTAAATGGAACTCATCGGTAAATACATCTCCGAGCGATTATGCTTTGTAATAATGAACAGGGAAAGAAAGAATATGTGACGTGTCCAGTATACGCATTACTGAACGATCTGTCCTCAAGTTCTTCGTACGGCCACTGGAACAGGAAGAAAACATATAAAATGGTATTTACCAACAGGAGATTTTTTAATATATATATATATATATATATATATATATATATATATATATATATATATATGTGTGTGTGTGTGTGTGTGTGTGTGTGTGTGTGAGTGTGTGTGTGTGTGTGTGTGTGTGTGTGTGTGTGTGGGGGGGGGGAGGGGGGGGGGGGCAACAACCGCAAAGTGTTTCGAGAAAGAAAAGATGGTTCAGGTAGGATGTGTTCTGCTTATTACCCGTTGAGTTGGATAATTTCAACTGTGGGTCATTTTCAAACACGCATTTTAAGCTTCACGTTTCATTTCGCGTTCAAATATATTGTCCTACATGTTGACAGATATAGTCTCATACCTGTGTGTATGTCGACCTGATCATACACACTGCTGTTTTATTTTTGTGCTAATGAATGTAAACGTAGTCAGCATATTGTTGTACTGTTCTTACCTAATGGGCATAATTATGCACATTATTGTATTGTTTTTGCACCATATACGCACATAAGCACGATGAGTACCTGTCGACATGAACCAGCCATTTACCAGAATGTGAAATGAAGCTTGAAGTTTAGAATGAGTGCTTAAAAATGACCCACGGTTGAAATTGGCTTATTGCACGAAAGATAAACAGCACACAGCCAACAAGGATCATGTTTTCTTTCTCGTAACGTGTTGAGCCTGTGAACCACCACAAGAAAAAAAAATGTAAACACAAATTTTAATTTTGACGATAGATTAGCTCTTAGCTTTGGTATTACAATTCAAGATGTTTCACAAAAACATGTACGCCGCATCGTTTTAAAAGGACGTTAACATGTACGAATTAATTTTAAATAGTGGAATAGTTGATGCTTAAATTTCACGTAAATAAAATATATAATAGTGTAATATACATATTATGCAGCGGAAACAGTGTACCATAATACTAACATTAATACAACATTTTCTACCGAAAATGTTAGCAGGACGAAATTTTATCACTAAAACTGCTGTACTGCAAGTATGCAAGGGATCGTTCTTTGTTGTATCCTCATTTGAATTCCGAGAAAATGTAAATTCAATATTTATGGGGAGCTGCATTGATGTATTGTCGCTTTGAAATATATTATCCCTGTCGGATACGGACAATAGTCGTGCATAGCCGCCCCACACTGTAAGCTATTCTACGGCTACTGTGAACTGAGGAGGCGTTCTGTGAAATTAACTGTGGACAAAGGGGGAAAACCCTGACCCGGCACAATCATCTTCTATAGTTCCGGCTGACTGGCAGGGGTGCTCCGCAATTCTCTGAAGACGCCATCGCAATCTTGATTGATCATCCCCTGTCGAACCCTCTCCTAGGTTCACGCTTCAGTTATCCGCTACCCTCCTATGCGCTTCCTACCGCCCATGTGATGGAAGGGGAATTACTACGTTGCTCGGAAGCCACGTCATTGTCATGACAGCTGCATTGCGGCGCAGTACGGCTTTGTATCTTTCAGAATGGCAAGAGGTCTATCTGCGTCTTTTGTAGATGAGTCATTTTGTGGTGCAGGAGAGAGGTAGCAAATCTTAAAATAACGCGTGAAGATGTGAAGCAGGCGACCTTTCGTATAGAATTCAGAAAGTTATCGACAACATTCCCAAAACACATGCCGAAACTTCACACGCAAACAGACAAATGGAAATGTTTTGAGCAGAAAATTTTCGACAGCTTGATGACCGACAATGCAGCGAGAATGATGTCTCAGTGTGTCTCGAACGTAGCAACGCGGAATGTATATATTTACTGTGGTTACTTTATTAATTGCTGAATGTTAGATAGTACGTTATTACAGACAGTAAATTGACAGATAAAATCTATCATCTTAAATAACATCTACATCTACATGTACATCTACATCTACATGACTACTCTGCAATTCACATTTAAGTGCTTGGCAGAGGGTTCATCGAACCACAATCATACTATCTCTCTACTATTCCACTCCCGAACAGCGAGCGGGAAAAACGAACACCTAAACCTTTCTGTTCGAGCTCTGATTTCTCTTATTTTATTTTGATGATCATTCCTACCTATGTAGGTTGGGCTCAACAAAATATTTTCGCATTCGGAAGAGAAAGTTGGTGACTGAAATTTCGTAAAAAGGTCTCGCCGCGACGAAAAACGTCTATGCTGTAATGACTTCCATCCCAACTCGTGTATCATATCTGCCACACTCTCTCCCCTATAACGCGATAATACAAAACGAGCTGCCCTTCTTTGCACCCTCTCGATGTCCTCCGTCAATCCCACCTGGTAAGGATCCCACACCGCGCAGCAATATTCTAACAGAGGACGAACGAGTGTAGTGTAAGCTGTCTCTTTAGTGGACTTGTTGCATCTTCTAAGTGTCCTGCCAATGAAACGCAACCTTTGGCTCGCCTTCCCGACAATATTATCTATGTGGTCCTTCCAACTGAAGTTGTTTGTAATTTTAACACCCAGGTACTTAGTTGAATTGACAGTCTTGAGAATTGTACTATTTATCGAGTAATCGAATTCCAACGGATTTCTTTTGGAACTCATGTGGATCATCTCACACTTTTCGTTATTTAGCGTCAACTGCCACCTGACACACCATACAGCAATCTTTTCTAAATCGCTTTGCAGCTGATACTGGTCTTCGGATGACCTTACTAGACGGTAAATTACAGCATCATCTGCGAACAACCTAAGAGAACTGCTCAGATTGTCACCCAGGTCATTTATATAGATCAGGAACAGTAGAGGTCCCAGGACGCTTCCCTGGGGAACACCTGATATCACTTCAGTTTTACTCGATGATTTGCCGTCTATTACTACGAACTGCGACCTTCCTGACAGGAAATCACGAATCCAGTCGCACAACTGAGACGATACCCCATAGCTCCGCAGCTTGATTAGAAGTCGCTTGTGAGGAACGGTGTCAAAAGCTTTCCGGAAATCTAGAAATACGGAATCAACTTGAGATCCCCTGTCGATAGCGGCCATTACTTCGTGCGAATAAAGAGCTAGCTGCGTTGCACAAGAGCGATGTTTTCTGAAGCCATGCTGATTACGTGTCAATAGATCGTTCCCTTCGAGGTGATTCATAATGTTTGAATACAGTATATGCTCCAAAACCCTACTGCAAACCGACGTCAATGATATAGGTCTGTAGTTAAATGGATTACTCCTACTACCCTTCTTGAACACTGGTGCGACCTGCGCAATTTTCCAATCTGTAGGTACAGATCTATCGGTGAGCGAGCGGTTGTATATGAGTGCTAAGTAGGGAGCTATAGTATCAGCGTAATCTGAAAGGAACCTAATCGGTATACAATCTGGACCTGAAGACTTGCCCGTATCAAGCGATTTGAGTTGCTTCGCAACCCCTAAGGTATCTACTTCTAAGAAACTCATGCTAGCAGATGTTCGTGTTTCAAATTCTGGAATATTCCATTCGTCTTCCCTGGTGAAGGAATTTCGGAAAACTGCGTTCAATAACTCCGCTTTAGCGGCGCAGTCGTCGATAACAGTACCATCGGCACTGCGCAGCGAAGGTATTGACTGCGTCTTGCCGCTTGTGTACTTTACATACGACCAGAATTTCTTCGGATTTTCTACCAAATTTCGAGACAATGTTTCGTTGTGGAACCTATTAAAGGCATCTCGCATCGAAGTACGTGCCAAATTTCGCGCGTCTGTAAATTTTAGCCCATCTTCAGGATTTCGCGTTCTTCTGAACTTCGCATGCTTTTTCCGTTGCCTCTGCAACAGCGTTCGGACCTTTTTTGTGTACCACGGGGGATCCGTTCCATCCCTTACCAATTTATGAGGTATGAATATCTCAATTGCTGTTGCTACTATATCTTTGAATTTGAGCCACATCTCGTCTACATTCGCATAGTCAGTTCGGAAGGAATGGAAATTGTCTTTTAGGAAGGCTTCTAGTGGTACTTTATCCGCTTTTTTAAATAAAATTATTTTGCGTTTGTTTCTGATGGATTTGGAAGAAATGGTATTGAGCCTAGCTACAATGACCTTGTGATCACTAATCCCTGTATCAGTCATGATGCTCTCTATCAGCTCTGGATTGTTTGTGGCCAAGAGGTCAAGTGTGTTTTCGCAACCATTTACAATTCGCGTGGGTTCGTGGACTAACTGCTCTAAATAATTTTCGGAGAATGCATTTAGGACAATCTCGGAAGACGTTTTGTGCCTACCACCGGTTTTGAACAAGTATTTTTGCCAACATACCGAGGGTAGGTTGAAGTCCCCACCAACTATAACCGTATGAGTGGGGTATTTATTTATTTGTTACGAGACTCAAACTTTCTCTGAACTGTTCCGCAACTGTATCATCGGAGTCTGGGGGTCGGTAGAAGGAGCCAATTATTAACTTAATTCGGCTGTTAAGTATAACCTCCACCCACACCAATTCGCACAGAGTATCTACTTCGACTTCACTACAAGATAAACCACTACTGACAGACACCAACACACCACCACCAATTCTGCCTAATCTATCTTTCCTGAACACCGTCTGAGACTTCGTAAAAATTTCTGCAGAACTTATTTCAGGCTTTAGCCAGCTTTCTGTACCTATAACGATATCCGCTTCTGTGCTTTCTATTAGCGCTTGAAGCTCAGGGACTTTTCCAGCGCAACTACAACAGTTTACAACTATAATTCCGACTGTTCCTTGATCCAAGCACGTCCTGTAATTGCCAAGCACCCTTTGACATTGCAGCCCATCCCGCACTTTCCCGAGGCCTTCTAACCTAAAAAACCGCCCAGTCCACGCCACACAGCCTCCGCTACCCGTGTAGCCGCCAGCTGAGTGTAGTGAACTCCTGACCTATTCAGCGGAACCCGAAACCCCACCACCCTATGGCGCAAGTCAAGGAATCTGCAGCCAATACGGTCGCAAAACCGTCTGAGCCTCTGATTCAGACCCTCCACCCGGCTCTGCACCAAAGGTCCGCAGTCGGTTCTGTCAACGATGCTGCAGATGGTGAGCTCTGCCTTCATCTCATAAGCAAGACCGGCAGCCTTCACCAAATCAGATAGCCGCTGGAATCCAGAGAGAATTTCCTCAGATCCAAAGCGACACACGTCATTAGTGCCGACATGTGCCACCACCTGCAGCTGGCTGCACCCTGTGCTCTTCATGGCATCCGGAAGGACCCTTTCCACATCAGGAATGACTCCTCCCGGAATGCACACGGAGTGCACACTGGATTTCTTCCCCTCCTTAGCCGCCATATCCCTAAGGGGCCCCATTACGCGCCTAACATTGGAGCTCCCAACTACCAGTAAGCCCAACCTCTGCGATTGCCCGGACCTTGAAGGCTGAGAATGATCCTCTGAAACAGGGCAGGCAGCTGCATCTGGCTCAGCCAGAGACAGTGCCTGAAACCGGTTTGTCAGACGCACCGGGGAGGCTTTCTGGTCAGCTTCCGGAGACGCCTTTCGCTGCCTGCCACGCCTTGGAACGACCTCCCAATCAACCACAGGCGAGGGCTCAGCTCCACTGCGGGCAGCAACCGGGGCAACCACAGCGGCAGACCGATCTGGGGACAGACGGGATGAGGTTGACATCCCATTGATACCCGAGTCCGGCTCCCCACAGTGGTGCCCATTGGCAACAGCCTCAAGCTGCGCGACCGAAGTCAGCGCCGATTGCAGCTGTGAGCGAAGGGATGCCAAGTCAGCCCTCATCCGAACACAGCAATCGCAGTCCCTGTCCATTCTAATCGATGTTTAACAACAGTTACTGAAACACGAGTCGGTGCCTAGATAACGCAAGCGGAACACGCAAAGAATGTATCAACTAACCTGTACAAATGCCTAACGACTGCGCTACAATCTGCTGAATTTACGATTACAGTAACTAAAACTCGAAACTGCACCTCCTATACGAAACTCACACGCAATTTAAATAAGAATCTACGAAGTAAACACTAAAGCGCGATGCTACAACTGTCAAATACTATAATACGCCCGAAATATATGAATTAAACAATGCAAGTACCCAAAAACACGCAAAGAAATTAATTAAACTATGTAACAAATAAGTAAGCTAGGGTTATACGACTTGCTGCTGCAGCTGCTTATCCAACGGCGGCAGGGAGCACAATGACTGTGACCAACCGACACTGGCTGTTCAAAACAAAAACAGAAGACAGACGACTACGCGAATTTGCACTATTCAGGTACTAAGGCGCGATGCTACAACCCTCAAATACTATAATACGCCCGAAATATACGAATTAAACAATGCAAGTACCCAAAAACACGCAAAGAAATTAAACTACGTAACAAATAAGAAGCTAGGGTTATACGGCTTGCTGCTGCAGCTGCTTATCCAACGGCGTCAGTAGTAAAATGTGGTAGTATACACTACATTTGTACCACAGAATTGGCAGTAAATGAACTAGAATTAATAAGTAACATAAATTATATCGTACTCCACTCCAGTGTGAAAATTATTGACATATTACAGAAACTTCATATCAGTCATTCAAATTATCTTCCACCAACATATTTAGCAAATGTTCTGTGTATCACGTAATGTTAAAACGAAATGCCTACGAACGTTAACCTACCAGCAGCTGAGATGTTAATGGCTCCCAGTTTCATCTACCTTTAAATTTAAGTGTATATTCCTGTAAACAAAATATTTGTAAATTCCTAAAATAAATAACTTCAAAGACACTTTAACCTTCCTCATACACGTCTAGAAGCCACGTTCATGTTAGCGTCATGTTTTCTGTAAACTGGAGGCTCATGTATTTCTCGTCGGGAGAATACATCCTTCCGCAAATTTTTCTACTGTACAGGAATTGTTAATTTTACAATTAATTCTGTTACGAGTGAAAAATGTGTTTTGGAACGTTGTAAGGGATGCCGAGATAAGTTGATGTTAGTGGTCTACCATTTTTAATAAATTTGTTTTCGAAGACAAAATGAAATTGCACTCTAGCTTGTTGCACCTAGTATTACAACTTTTTATTTTAATTCTGTCATAACTGTTTTGTCTTTTTCAAAATCTGCTGCAAAAGGAGACCATGGTGAAAGATGACGATACTGACAATTGCCGACATATTCGTTGCGAGAGATTCAGGAATGACTTTATATTTAACACTAATTGTTCTATAATGTGGATCTAAGACGGCAAAATAAACGATTAGTGTTAAATATAAAGCCGTTGCTGAACCTGTCGCAACGAATGTGGGGCAATAGTTTTATCAATAATGTCGTCTTTCACCAAGGTTAAGGTCGCTTCGTCCCACTACTGGGACAAAATGACACTTTTGCAGTAGATTTTTAAACTGACAAAACAGTTAATATGATTAGTTTCCAGCAAAGTCGATTATCTTCAGATCCATGTTAAATGTTGAATACATTTCAATTCTTACAAAGCATAAGACAGTTCATTAATTAACATTGCTATGTATTTGTTGTCGAATAGCATTTAATAAAAGGATTAGTGTGTTTAAAATTAATATAAATCTGGATCACTAATTTTTATTAACATATTGTCCGCACCTGGTAGCGGCGTGGTCAGCGCGACGGAATGTCATACCTAACGGCCCGGGCTCGATTCCCTGCTGGGTCGGAGGTTTTCTCCGCTCAGGGACTGGGTGCTGTGTTGTCCCTATTATCATCAGTTCATCCCCATCGACACGCAAGTCGCCGAAGTGGCGTCAACTCGAAAAACTTGCAGCAGGCGAACGGTCTGCCCGACGGGAGGCCCTATCCACACGGCATTTCCACATTTTCCCCATGGAATTTTTAACGGTCCTCATACTATCAAGTGTAATACTTGCGTCACTATCCCGTCATTTTGTGGAGAGTAACGTGGATCTCACCACTAGCAGTAGCCGGCCGGTGTGGCCAAGTGGTTCTAGGCCCTTCAGTCTTGAACCACGCGACCTCTACAGTCGCAGGTTCGAATCCTGCCTTGGGCATGGATGTGTGTGATGTCCTTAGGTTAGTTAGGTTTAAGTAGTTCTAAGTTCTAGGGGACTGATGACCACAGAAGTTAAGTCCCATAGTGCTCAGAGCCATTTGAAACCTGTGCAGTATAATACACTACATATTACACTGCCCAGTCACGTTAAAGTGACCATCTATCAAAAGCCGTAATAACCGCCTTAGTATCGCAACACGTGCAGAAAGTCAATCACTAAGGTCGTGGAAGGTACCGACAGGGATGTGGAGCCATGCTTACTCAAGTGCCGTGGCCATCTGCACTAGGCCTGTGGGCTGAATATCCATGGCGTGAACAGCCCCCCGACCGAGGTGGTCCCACACATTCTCGATTGGTTTTAAATGCGGGGAGTTTGGTGGTTGGGGGGAGTGCGGTAAACCATTCATGGTGCTCTTCGAAACATGCTATTGAACTGCATACTGTGTGACACCTTTTATTGTCCTGTTGGTAGATTCCATCGTGCAGAAGAGAAACCAACTGCATGTAGGGGTGGGTATAATGCATATGTATAGATGCGTACATGTGTTGAGCCGCGCGGGATTAGCCGTGCGGTCTGAGGCACTGCTGTCATGGACTGTGCGGCTGGTCCCGGCGGAGGTTCGAGTCCTCCCTCGGGCATGGGTGTGTGTCTGTTTGTCCTTAGGATAATTTAGGTTAAGTACTGTGTAAGCTTAGGGACTGATGACTTTAGCAGTTAAGTCCCATAAGATTTTCACATACATTTGTACGTACTTGTGTTGATTCAGTGTGTGTTCCAGAATAACGACATAGTCCAGGAAACGCCATGAAAACATTAAGTTTCACACCCTACACGCTAAAGCCATCTGCGGGATGCAGAACCAAACTTGACTTATGTGAAAAAGCCATCTGTTGCCACTCAATGGACGTCCAATTGTATTAATGTCGTGCAAATTCCACCCTTCTTCCCCGATGAATGGCAGACAGCATGGGTGAATGAACATGGTGCTTTCTCCTCACGCTCATACACAGGCACGTTCGCTGAACGGTCGTTGAGGATACGCTGTTGGTGGAAAATCTGTTGCTCAACGGTTGCGCGTCTGTCGTCTGCACCACTGCTCTTTCAGTGCCGGTTTTGGATAGCACCATTTAGCCACCCACGATATATTTTAACCACGGGGGCATGCAAACACATTACAAGCTTAGCTGTTTCGGAAATGCTTCCACAATTGACATAATGCTCTTTTGCACGTCATATAAATCACTCCGTTTCCGCATTACCACAAAGACAACTGTTTCCGCCCTCCTCCTCCCCCCCCCCCCCCCTGCCCCCTTACCGTCCCGCAACTGTTTCGTAACAGGCAAGTGTAGTCCCAATGTTTGCTTGGTCGAGTAATTATGGTGTACGCGTACGTGCAGGAAGTGTTTGCCCAGCAATCGCCGACATAGTGTAACTGGGGCAGAATAAGGGAAACCAGCCAGCATTCGCCAAGGCAGATGGTAAACCGCCTTTGAAACCATCCACAGACTGGCATGCACACCGGACCTCGACACTAATCCGCCGAGCGGTTTCCTGCCAGGGAGCGGCACGCCTTCCCACCCGTAAAGCAGTGTGTCACATTGCATGGCGAACCAGGCGGGCTCCCTGTCCCATTAAAACTACTTCACTTCCTTTTGCATTCGCAGACAGAGCAAAGGAAAAACGACAATCTGCATGCCTCCGCATGAGCCCTAGTTTCTTGTATCTTCTGTAGCGCCACATTTCAGAAGCTTCTTAGGCTTCGTTGTGTATCGTCCATGTTTCACTCCCATTTAAGGCTGCGCCTCTTTTATTACCTAACATTTACATTTGTATACGATATTAACAATGACAGGGCTGCTTCTGCATTAGGGCTATGAAAACGAAGGGCTAGGAGTTGTGGGGCGTACGTATCTATTGGCTGGCTCTGAGCACTATGTGACTTAAATTCTGAGGTCATCAGTCGCCTAGAACTTAGAACTACTTAAACCTAACTAACCTGAGGACATCACACACATCTATGCCCGAGGCAGGATTCGAACCTGCCACCGTAGCGGTAGCTCGGCTCCAGACTGTAGCTCCTAGCCACTCTGGTTGGCGTAAATATCTATTACTAGGTAAATAAACTTCATTACTAACATAAAACTGAAGCATGGCCTGAGTTCCCTCTTGCATAAGAATTGTACTTCCTACTAAAGAGCAACAAAAATAAAAATAAAAAATATTCAAAACGAAAGCCAAGAGGCAAGAAAGCTGAAGAAAAGTAAATGGAAAAAATGCAGCATGTCACTAATTGCACCCGGAAATCTGATACACATAAGCTAACGAGGAGAACACGGAAAGTGCTATCACAAGATTTCCCAGAAACTTTACTGAGTGGAAAAGTGGTAAAGTAAGTAAGCACGGTCTCGGGTTATCTGTAGAAACTCGATCCTTTCTGAGAAAATGACAGTCAAAGTTTCTATGGCAATTTATATTTCTTTTAGTATGCGATAAGTTCGACCTGAGCATCCCGCGCGGTAGTTCACCATGTTTGTTGAAACGCTGGAGAAAACTGAAGAAAAAACCTGTGGTACAGTGGCTAGCGTCGGAGCTTCACAGTTACGTGCCCCGTGTTAGAAACCCAAATATTGTTTTTATTTTAAATTTTTATTTTTTATAATATCGTTTATCTACCTATGAGCAAATAAAATTACTACACGTATGTTAACTGTAAAATTAGAACTGAGTCTGACAATAAGTGTCACACAATCATTATCTAACATATGTGTGTATGGTGTTTACAGATGTTACAGTCGTTTTAATTCTCATATTCTTATAATTACTTGAGAAGTGTAATAATGGATGATACGTATTGCTCAACAGAAAGTAGGAAAAGAATTGCAATGGCAAAAGAAGGATTCAAGAGGAAACAGAAATTAATTTGTGGACCACTAAACAAAGATCCGAAGAAAAGACTTGCCAACTGTTACATCAGGAGCGTTGCACTATATGGTGCTGAGACCTAGACATTGAAGAAGAGAGAAGAAAGAAGATTGGAGGCACTAGAGATGTGGATATGGAGAAGAATGGAAAAAGTGAAATGGGAAGACCGAGTAAGGGATGAAGAGGTATTAAGAAGAGTTGGAGAAGGAAACATACTGAAAGCCATCAGAAAGAGAAAACGGATCTGGATTGTACATTGTTTGAGGAGGGACTGTTTATTGAAGGAAGGAATAGAAGGAATGGTGGAGGGAAAAAGGGGAAGAGGGAAAATAAGGTATCAAACGCTGGACAATATCAAAGGAGGCAAGTATTCAGAAATGAAAAGACTGGCTATGGACAAACAAAGTGGAAGAGGCTTAACCCATGACAAGACCTGCCGTAAAGCAGAATACCATACTACTACTACTATATTAATTTTTACATTTCGTTCTTATGTTTATTCTTCAAGGAAATTTCGTGCATTCCCTTGGACGATACTGATCGTAGAAACATTAAAAACATTGAAAGTCCGAACACTATAAGCATCGCGCGAATGCAAATTTGCCAGAGTGACAGTTCTTCGTATGAGTCTCATTCGGGGAACAAATATTGTTAACATTGCTAAAGACTTCACGAGTTGGTAGTATTTTCACTCGAGTATCTACTGACAATTCGAGACACAGGTTCGCTAATTTTGAACCCTCTCTCACTGACCGAGTTTCTGCCAAATAGTGTGATTATAGTAGGCGTCTTCTTCTCGCTGGATAATCATTTCTAACTAGTAATTAGGCACTGCATCATGGGACATTCAACTAATGTACCGTAACGTCCAGCAGAGGACTGTCACACAAACGGGATACCCCTGTCGGAGCCGGCCGGTGTGGCCGTGCGGTTGTAGGCTCTTCAGTCTGGAACCACGTGACCGCTACGGTCACAGGTACGAATCCTGCCTCGGGCATGGATGTGTGCGCTTTCCTTAGGTTAGTTAGGTTTAAGTAGTTCTGAGTTCTAGGGGACTGATGACCACAGATGTTAAGTCCCATAGTGCTCAGAGCCATTTGAACCATACCCCTGTCGGCATTGCCCTGTGCCGTCGGTGCTTCTTTCTCCGTGTTGTCCTCCAAACTGAATGGCCACAGGGCTGTCCCGATGTTCGCTCATCCTCACGATACCCCGCCCGCCACAAGGTGCCTCACTCATGCCGCTGCTCTCAGCGCAACTGCTTTCGCTGTCCACAGGTCGAGATCGTTCCATTGCTCTCAGCAAGACCGCATGTAACACCATTGCTGTAATGCTGTACGGATTTCGTTTGCTTTTGTTTCATGTAATGTTACATCATTGAGCTTCTGTAAGTGTGTTTCATAGAATAGATAACACAAAATTTTATACTCCTTTCTTTGTAAGAACTTTGATGTCTTGATTTGATTCTGTGCAATGTAGTATATCTGTCATTTAAATTATTTGTCCCATTTGGAGGGAACAAAACTTACTGTATATAATTGTAATTTTGTGTGAATAATTTTTGGTAGAAATGCCAATATGTGCAAATGTTCTGTTTTATTTATTGTATTTGTTTGCTGTTATGTAAACTGCTGATCCTCACTTAGGGTTCTTAGTTAGTTTGTATGTAAAAGGTGTTGTGGTTCCCCTCGGGAACGGAACTGTGTATCGGGCGCAAATTGTGGTTAGCCTAAGTAGAAAAGGTGGAACTGAGAGTCAGTCGGGGACGAGCTACGAGTCGGGACGAGCTACGAGTCGTGGACGTGCTACCAAACTGTGCATTGCCATGTAAAAGATGCATACTGTGCTGGTTCCGAGAGAGGTTTTTTCTGCTACTTTCCAATACCTAGGATGGATGGATCAATAGCTGGAACTATTCTGGAATTTGTATCTATCATCGCCACCAAGAAATGACACACTCCAGCAATTCTACCTGCAAATCCACCTACCAACATGCATTTGCCACCACATTGCGCAATCACTGTATCGGAATGCTATGATAATGTAGAGTGAAGGATGAGCTCATCGGATATTTTAGTGTGCACAAATATAAGGTAACTTATGACTGAATTTATTACCTACCTTCATTTTTTCCTTATCATAACACCTTTCAGGTTTCCTTTCCGTTTGAACTAAAGTGATTACGGAGTGTCCCTACTCAAATAACAATAAAGACCAGTGTGTTTGCTAAATAATGCCTCTTGAACATAGTAAAAAGAAAGTTAAAGTTAATGTGGCTCGCTGAAAATAATTTTCCTAGTAAATCTGCTTATTAATGTATTGTTGCCAACTTCAAATTAAGAGTTCTTAAGACTGAGGCTTATAAAGTTTTGCTTAGTAAATGATCACATTACTGTCTGTTGTAAATCGCATAAGGTGAGTCAGTATCTTACATATATGTTAATTTAGTCTCTCGATGTAGTGAAAGTGGAAAACTGCAGTGTGAAACGTTATATACTCATGTTTGCTAAGCGTTTGTCTCTCTTATGTATTGGAAGTGCATATTAATAATATAACAGGATCCACAGTTTGTCTATTGTGTTAATACTAGGTAACAAGTAATGGGAAAACCACTAATTATGAAAAACATTATTTCTTTATTCAAATGGAAGTGAGAAGCAACCTGTTAGTGGATTCCAATTAACTTTCATTTTAAATAGTAACGTATTTAACTGAGAGAGACTTAACCTATATCCAATTAATGATTCTACAGTGAACAATAATAATAACGTTATAAAGACCATTCAGTTTGTATAAGCCCTGAAAGTAATACTGTCTTTCGGTATCTCTTACAATTTTGCAAATAGTTTGTGCTACTCTAACTGTTAGTTTCAATCTTACCGTAAACATATGTTTCTTTCAAGAGTTCACTGCACTCGCGTGTGACGAAGTATAGGTTGTGTTTATCCATTGAAGTTATTAATAACAATTTTCTTGAGCGAGAATGTAAATCTCATACTCCTGCCTAGATAGGCTGGCGACCATTTTCTTTATCAGTTGAACAGTGCAGATAGGCAAAATTTTGTTTGTTACTGTTCAAATATTTACGTAATTCTGACTTTAATTTCCAATAAGCCACCTCTGTTAGGTACAGCACGGTCAACATAACAAAATTCTTCTCAGAGGGTAACACTGCTCTGTTGCTTTATACCATAACTGCTTTAACAAGATAGTTTCATTTCACGACCTGCCTTCAACTTTAAGGTTATGCTACAGCAGTAGCAGACAGGAGTGTTATAGGCAGACCGCACTCAAGGCGTTGCGGCCGCTGGCTCTTGGACACCGACGGGGCTAGCTGCTCCCCTCCGGTTTCTCCGACGCCCTCTCCCTCGCAGCGACAAAACCACCTGCGCAGATGCCTGAGACTTTCACTGTGCAGCAAAGAGCACGTGTTTCTCCATTTCAGGAAAGTTTCCTTCGCTATTGCCAGTCCTAATTTTACCTCTTCTTTACTTCGGCCATGAGTAGCTTTTTTCCTGCCCAAGAACCATAACTAGACTACCACTTCCTGAACCTCATTTCCCAATCTACTTATCTCACTATACTCCTGACTTAATTCCACGACGTTATCCAGCTTTTACTTTGTATTGTGTACACTTCGTAAGTCTTTTCAAGACACTATCCAATCCGTTTGACTGAGCTTTCAAGTTCTTTGATAAGTCGACTTTGCCATGACCAAACATTCAGTTATGTAAATTGAAGGTGGAAGGTTCAAATGGTTCAAATGGCTCAGAGCACTATGGGACTTAACATCTGAGATCATCAGTCTCCTAGAACTTAGAACTACTGAAACCTAACTAACCTAAGGACATCACACACACCCATGCCCGAGGCAGGATTCGAACCTGCGACAGTAGTGGTCGCACGGTTCCAGACTGAAGCGCCTAGAGAAGGTGGGAGGGGGAGGGGGAGGGAGAGAGGAATGAAAAGAAATGAAAGGGAAAGAACCATTGATGTTAGTTGTATTTGGACTTGATGCTTACTCAGTGGCGACGAGTCAAAATGTGTACGTTCCAGACCGGGACTCGAACCCGAGATCTGATTTCTAGGCAATTGAGTTAACAATTGCACCATCCAGACCTTGTGTTCATCGCAACTTCGTGGACAATATCGGCACGCCCCCGTCTGCCTCACATTCACACCTAGCGCCACTTATTCGGATTCCCCGTCTAGGTTCCTCCATGTTCGCTACTTCGAGATTCCCATAGGAGATCGAACATAAAACTGTACATCCACACTGTAGGTGTATTCATTAACCGTCGTGGGAGAATTGTTATAAGAAGCGTGGTGTCTGTTCTTTCCAGGGTACCCGAAAAAAACACTCCACGCAATCATATAAGTCTAACTTCTTTTTATAGGCATCTGCCTGAACTGTAACTCACTTTTCTCTCTGTCTGCTTTGTATATTCCGACAAATTCGAACATGAATCTACTGCAGTTGAAATCAGATTCTTTTTACCTAATTATATTGACTTGACGTCTAGTTTCCCAGCTAGCCAATTACATTACCGTTTAATGTAGTTGTGGTTACATATTCATTCAGGATGAAATTACAATGAAATCACCAGTCTTACCTGCATACAAGCGTTGATATACGTCAACGGGGACAGTCGAAAATGTGGGCCCGGATCAGGACTTGAACCTGGGAACTCCTGCTTACATGGAAGACGCTCTGCCCATCTTTTTTTTTGTAATTTCATTTTGTTCATTTTCGTTCGTTGCATCTGTTCGGAGCGGATGTCGCAACACATCCGTTCCAGTTGGTCATCGATCCATTAACTCCGTTTTTTTATTACAGAGGGCAGCTATCCCTCTAACCGAACACGCTGCGCTATCCTGCCGGCTCCCATCTGAGCTACCGGGAACACAGAGGATAGTTCGACTACAGGGAATCATCTCCGGCACGCCTTCCGTGAAACCCACATTCCCAAAATTTTGTCCCGCACTGTATTCATCGTCTCGCTGCGCATTATACTCATTACTCTCGGCTTTTTGCCGATTCCCGCAAGAGTTCGGGCCCTGTTTGTGCATCCCCACAGAAAAAGATGGTCAAATGGCAGGTGAGCCTTAACTATGTGTTTACATGAAGATAGTATTTGTTCTTTCGGAAATTTCCAAAAGAACAGATACCGTCTTCATATATACATGTTCATTGGTTACATTAACAGTGAATTTTCTGTACTTCTCACTATTTCTTACTTACACACTAGCTGGCAACCCGGCGTAGCCCCGGTATTCATTTCGACAATTTTCTATTAGCAACGAAGACGGAAAGGGAACTCTCTAGTGAAGTGCCGAAAAAAATTCATTTTCATGTATTTGTCTTAACATACATTCCTGGAAATTGAAATAAGAACACCGTGAATTCATTGTCCCAGGAAGGGGAAACTTGATTGACACATTCCTGGGGGCAGATACATCACATGATCACACTGACAGAACCACAGGCACATAGACACAGGCAACAGAGCATGCACAATGTCGGCACTAGTACAGTGTATATCCACCTTTCGCAGCAATGCAGGCTGCTATTCTCCCATGGAGACGATCGTAGAGATGCTGGATGTAGGCCTGTGGAACGGCTTGCCATGCCATTTCCACCTGGCGCCTCAGTTGGACCACAGTTCGTGCTGGACGTGCAGACCGCGTGAGACGACGCTTCATCCAGTCCCAAACATGCTCATTGGGGGACAGATCCGGAGATCTTGCTGGCCAGGGTAGTTGACTTACACATTCTAGAGCACGTTGGGTGGCATGGGATACATGCGGACGAGCATTGTCCTGTTGGAACAGCAAGTTCCCTTGCCTACCTAGGAATGGTAGAACGATGGGTTCGATGACGGTTTGGATGTACCGTGCACTATTCAGTGTCCCCTCGACGATCACCAGAGGTGTACGGCCAGTGTAGGAGATCGCTCCCCACACCATGATGCCGGGTGTTGGCCCTGTGTACCTCGGTCGTATGCAGTCCTGATTGTGGCGCTCACCTTCACGGCGCCAAACACGCATACGACCATCATTGGCACCAAGGCAGAAGCGACTCTCATCGCTGAAGACGACGCGTCTCCATCCGTCCCTCCACTCACGCCTGTCGCGACACCACTGGAGGCGGGCTGCACGATGTTGGGGCGTGAGCGGAAGAGGGACTAACGGTGTGCGGGACCGTAGCCCAGCTTCATGGAGACGGTTGTGAATGGTCCTCGCCAATACCCCAGGAGCAACAGTGTCCCTAATTTGCTGGGAAGTGGCGGTGCGGTCCCCTACGGCACTGCGTAGGATCCTACGGTCTTGGCGTGCATCCGCGCGTCGCTGCGGTCCGGTCCCATGTCGACGGACACGTGCACCTTCCGCCGACCACTGGCGACAACATCGATGTACTGTGGAGACCTCACGCCCCACGTGTTGAGCAATTCGGCGGTACGGCCACCCGGCCTCCCGCATGCCCACTATGCGCCCTCGCTCATAGTCCGTCAACTGCACATACGGTTCACGTCCACGCTGTCGCGGCATGCTACCAGTGTTAAAGACTGCGATGGAGCTCCGTATGCCACGGCAAGCAGGCTGACACTGACGGCGGCGGTGCACAAATGCTGCACAGCTAGCGCCATTAGACAGCCAACACCGCGGTTCCTGGTGTGTCCGCTGTGCCGTGCATGTGATCATTGCTTGTGCAGCCCTCTCGCAGTGTCCGGAGCAAGTATGGTGGGTCTGACACACCAGTGTCAATGTGTTCTTTTTTCCATTTCCAGGAGTGTATTTCAAATTCTGTAATAATCTAAAAAGGAAATATGCCTAATGTTGAAACGTGTACGTACAGTACCGAAATTAGGAAACCTGTTCCTGGATAGTTTCTGTACGATGGACGCAGCTGCTTGACGTGTCTACAACGCGATTTTCTGAACGTCTATTTGCCAGCGCCTCATCATAGTTGCACTGACGGCTATCGCTTTCGCCGTAACAGCCGTTTGCACGTCACTGTTGAAAGCTGTCAAAGGTCTCCGCTGTCAGGGATTTCCTCAAGTTGATTCAACATTACAAGTATTTTAGTAGTAAAAGGAATAAATGATTTAAGACTTCATGTATGATGCGAAATTTATATTACGTATCACAATGTTTGTATCTTCATATCTCTTCAGCTATGTGTCATACAGTGATGCATTTGTGGGGGTACACTCTGAGGCATATGTATATACTGTCAGCGAAATCTGATAGTACAAAGAAGTGACAAATTTAAACGTGATGCACGATGCAGTCATTTTTCCCGCGTCTCGGATTTTATGACGTCATATCTCCACAGCTTTGTGCCGTACCATGATATACCGTTTTAGGTGAATTTAGCGGCATATCTGGATACTGCCTGTGAAATTTTTATGAAGTTAGTAGCTCGGAAGTAATACATTTTCATACATGTCACTGTTTATAGCTTCATTTCTTCTGAACTGTGAAAGGCAGGTCTTTGCAGCGACAGTGGTTGTGGCCTGACAGTACGAGGTGCTTTCAAGTTCTAAGGCCTCGGTTTTTTTTTTCTCCGGACTGGAAAGAGATAGAAATAATCTCATTGTTTTAAAATGAGGCCGCGTTCATTGTCAATACGTCCCAGAGATGGTAGCACTATACGGCAGATGGAAGTTTACCGCCAGCGGCGAGAATGAGAACTCTTTTAAATACTTAAAATGGCGACGTTTTCCTTACTTGAACAGCGATCAATCATTCGTTTTCTGAATTTGCGTGGTGTGAAACCAACTTAAATTCATCGAGAGTTGAAGGAGACATGTGTTGATGGAGTTATGGATGTGACGAAAGTGCGTTCGCGGGTGCGACAGTTTAATGAAGGCAGAACATCGTGTGACAACAAACCGAAACAACCTCGGGCTCGCACAAGCCGATCTGACGACATGATCGAGAAAGTGGAGAGAATTGTTTTGGGTGATCGCCGAATGACTGTTGAACAGAACGCCTCCAGAGCTGCAATTTCTCTGGGTTCTGTGCACACAATCGTGCATGACGACCTGAAAATGTGAAAAGTGTCATCCAGGTGGGTGCCACGAATGCTGACGGACGACCACATGGTTGCCCGTGTGGCATGTTGCCAAGCAATGTTGACGCGCAACGACCGCATGAATGGGACTTTCTTTTCGTCGGTTGTAACAATGGATGAGACGTGGATGTCATTTTTCAATCCATAAACAAAGCGGCAATCAGATCAATGGAAGCACACAGATGCACTGCCACCAAAAAAATTCGGATAACCGCCAGTGCCGAAAAAATGATGGTGTCCATGTTCTGGGACAGCGAGGGTGTAATCCTTACCAATTGCGTTCCAAAGGGCATTACGGTGACAGGTGCATCCTACGAAAATGTTTTGAAGAACAAATACCATCCTGCACTGCAACAAAAACGTCCGGGAAGGGCTGCACGTGTGCTGTTTCACCAAGACAACCCATCCGCACATCGAGCTAACGCTACGCAACAGTTCCTTCGTGATGTTGTTGTTATTGTTTTTGTTGTCTTCAGTCCTGAGACTTGTTTGATGCAGCTCTCCATGCTACTCTATCCTGTGCAAGCTGCTTCATCTCCCAGTACCTACTGCAACCTCTATCCTTCTGAATCTGCTTAGTGTATTCATCTTTTGGTGTCCCTCTACGATTTTTACCCTCCACGCTGCCCTCCAATGCTAAATTTGTGATCCCTTGATGCCTCAAAACATGTCCTACCAACCGATCCCTTCTTCTAGTCAAGTTGTGCCACAAACTTCTCTTCTCCCCAATCCTATTCAATACCTCCTCATTAGTTACGTGATCTACCCATCTAATCTTCAGCATTCTTCTGTAGCACCACATTTCGAAAGCTTCTATTCTCTTCTTGTCCAAACTAGTTATCGTCCATGTTTCACTTCCATACATGGCTACACTTCAAACAAATACTTTCAGAAACGACTTCCTGATACATAAATCTATATTCGATGTTAACAAATTTCTCTTCTTCAGAAACACTTTCCTTGCCATTGCCAGTCTACATTTTATATCCTCTCTACATCGACCATCATCAGTTATTTTACTTCCTAAATAGCAAAACTTCTTTACTACTTTAAGTGTCTCATATCCTAATCTAATTCCCTCAGCATCACCTGATTTAATTTGACTACATTCCATTATCCTCGTTTTGCTTTTGTTGATGTTCATCCTATATCCTCTTTTCAAGACACTGTCCATTCCGTTCAACTGCTCTTCCAAGTCCTTTGCCGTCTCTGACAGAATTACAATGTCATCGGCGAACCTCAAGGTTTTTACTTCTTCTCCATGAATTTTAATACCTACTCCAAATTTTTCTTTTTGTTTCCTTTACTGCTTGCTCAATATACAGATTGAATAACATCGGGGAGAGGCTACAACCCTGTCTCACTCCTTTCCCAAACACTGCTTCCCTTTCATGCAACTTGACTCTAATAACTGCCATCTGGTTTCTGTGCAAATTGTAAATAGCCTTTCGCTCCCTGTATTTTACCCCTGCCACCTTCAGAATTTGAAAGAGAGTATTGCAGTCAACATTGTCAAAAGCTTACTCTAAGTCTACAAATGCTAGAAACGTAGGTTTGCCTTTTCTTAATCTTTCTTCTGAGATAAGTCGTAAGGTCAGTATTGCCTCACGTGTTCCAACATTTCTACGGAATCCGAACTGATCCTCCCCGAGGTCCACATTTACCAGTTTTTCCATTCGTCTGTAAAGAATTCGCGTTAGTATTTTGCAGCTGTGACTTATTAAACTGATAGTTCGGTTATTTTCACGTCTGTCAGCACCTGCTTTGTTTGGGATTGGAATTATTATATTCTTCTTGAAGTCTGAGGGTATTTCACCTGTCTCATACATCTTGCTCACCAGATGGTAGAGTTTTGTCATGACTGGCTCTCCCAAGGCCGTCAGTAGTTCTAATGGAGTGTTGTCTACTCCGTGGGCCTTGTTTCGACTCAGGTCTTTCAGTGCTCTGTCAAACTCTTCACGCAGTATCTTACCTCCCATTTCGTCTTCATCTACATCCTCTTCTATTTCCATAATATTGTCCTCAAGTACATCGCCTTTGTATAAACCTTCTATATACTCCTTCCACCTTTCTGCCTTCCCTTCTTTGCTTAGAACTGGGTTGCCATCTGAGCTCTTGATATTCATACACGTGGTTCTCTTCTCTCCAAAGGTCTCTTTAATTTTCCTGTAGGCAGTATCTATCTTACCCCTAGTGAGATAAGCTTCTACATCCTTACATTTGTCCTCTAGCCAACTCTGCTTAGCCATTTTGCACTTCCTTCCGATCTCATTTTTGAGACGTTTGTATTCCTTTTAGCCTGCTTCATTTACTGCATTTTTATATTTTCTCCTTTCATCAATTAAATTCAATATTTCTTCTGTTACCCAAGGATTTCTAGCAGCCCTCGTCTTTTTGCCTACTTTATCCTCTGCTGCCTTCACTACTTCATCCCTCAGAGCTACCCATTCTTCTTCTACTGTGTTTCTTTCCCCCATTGCTGTCAATTGTTCCCTTATGCTCTCCTTGAAACTCTGTACAACCTCTGGTTCTTTCAGCATATCCAGATACCATGTCCTTAAATTCCCATCTTTTTGCAGTTTCTTCAGTTTTAACCTACAGGTCATAACCTATAGATTGTGGTCAGAGTCCACATTTGCTCCTGGAAATGTCCTACAATTTGAAACCTAATTCCTAAATCTCTGTCTTACCACTATATAATTTACCTGATACCTTTTAGTATCTCCAGGATTCTTCCATGTATACAACCTTCTTTTATGATTCTTGAACCAAGTGTCAGCTATGATTAAGTTATGGTCTGTGCAAAATTCTACCAGACGGCTTCCTCGTTCATTTCTTAGCCCCAATCCATAATCACCTACTATGTTACCTTCTCTCCCTTTTCCTACTGACGAATTCCAGTCACCCATGACTATTAAATTTTCGTCTTCCTTCACTTTCTTTTATCTCATCATACATTTCATCAATTTCTTCATCATCTGCAGAGCTAGTTGGCATATAAACTTGTACTACTGTAGTAGGCATGGGCTTTGTGTCTATCTTGGCCACAATAATGCGTTCACTATGCAGTTTGTAGTAGCTTACCAGCACTTCTATTTTTTTATTCATTATTAAACCTACTCCTGCATTACCCCTATTTGATTTTGTATTTATAACCCTGTATTCACCTGACCGGAAGTCTTGTTCCTCCTGCCACCGAACTTCACTAATTCCCACTATATCTAACTTTAACCTATCCATTTCCCTTTTTAAATTTTCGAACCTACCTGCCCGATAAAGGGATCTGACATTCCACGCTCCGATCTGTAGAACGCCAGTTTTCTTTCTCCTGATAACGACGTCCTCCTGAGTAGACCCCGCCCGGAGATCCGAATGGGGGACTATTTTACCTCCGGAATATTTTACCCAAGAGGACGTCATCATCATTTAAACATACAGTAAAGCTGCATGTCCTCGGGAAACATTACGGCTGTATTTTCCCTTTGCTTTCAGCCGTTCGCAGTACCAGCACAGCAAGGCCGTTTTGGTTAATGTTGCAAGGCCAGATCAGTCAATCATCCAGACTGTTGCCCCTGCAACTACTGAAAAGGTTGCTGCCCCTCTTCAGGAACCACATGTTTGTCTGGCCTCTCAACAGATACCCATCCGTTGTGGTTGCACCTACAGTACGGCCATCTGTATCGCTGAGGCACGCAAGCCTCCCTACCAACGGCAAGGTCCATGGTTCATGGGGGGTCCTTCGTGATAACAACTTTGAAATGATTCCTCATGCTCCCTACTCACCTGACCTGGCTCCTAGTGACTTTTGGCTTTTTCCAACAATGAAAGACACTCTCCCTGGCCGCACATTCACCAGCCGTGCTGCTATTGCCTCAGCGATTTTCCAGTGGTCAAAACAGACTCCTAAAGAAGTCTTCGCCGCTGCCATGGAATCGTGGCGTCAGCGTTGTGAAAAATGTGTACATCTTCAGGGCGATTACGTCGAGATGTAACGCCAGTTTCATCGATTTGGGGTGAGTAGTTACTGAGAAAAAAATCGGAGGCCTTACAACTTGAATGCACCTCGTAAGAGATATGTGTACAAAATTTGGTTGAAATTGGGCCAGTTGTTTAGGAGGAAATATGGGAAACAAACACACACACATATCACTCGATAAAACAAACATACAAACATCGTTCTTTTCTGCTGATGGTAATAACGGGCAATCATATTTGACATTAGCAAGATTTTTGTGGTTAATTTTTGGAAGAAATGTCTGGTGACGAATTAAAAGTACACAAATCCATTACGAAATGAGTGCAGACCTCATCTTCTCCTAGTTTTAGCTGACCAGTACATCTTAAAGTCCATCTCATAATGTAGTTACTGTGGCTCGGCGTCTTTAAACCTTGAAATTTAATTTAAAATGAATGGCTCTTATTTGAAAGTATCTTGCGATGCGGACATAGAGTTTTGACTATCGCGTAAGATTCGTGAAACTTGTGGATAGGGAATTCCCAGGTGATTTAGATCTACCAGTTATATGGGGTGATCTTCAATTTATGGAAAGCATAAAACTTTGATTTTTTGGAGATCTGCAGGATAACACCCATTACGAATTCTTAAGCTTCAAGTTGTCTGTCGCCGTGAAAGAAACAAGTTTTTATCTAACTACGCCATCGGCAACAAGGAAATTTAACGAAAATATTAAAAGGCTTTCTACGCCGGGGGCCACCTCGTACGGCTGCAAATGAAAATCTCTCTACTTTCACCTCCTTCTCAGTGTTGAAAGCAACACGAAGCAACACGTACAGTCAGTGAATTTCCGTCCAGCTTTGTCAGTGTGGAGCGGGAGAGAGACTGCTTTACACGGTGCAAAGGAGGAGAGGCAAGAGCTGCATTGCTAGTCACAGAATAACACAGCCAGCAGACAGCATCATACATACAAGCCAGCAGACAGCAACATACATACAGGCTGCTTGTGCAGAGTCACCTCAGCGCAGAGCAGATGACGGACGGGGTTGCATACCAGACAAAGACCAGGTGCAGGGAGTCCAGAGAGGAGCCTGGAAAATACTGCACTGCGTGAACCCATGTTAGGCTGCGTTGACAGCAGCACCCACAACTGTCGTTAGATGCCGTCACCGGCAGTCGCCCGATGACGTTCTACCACAGTTTTTGGCGGGGTGAAGGATGTTGGGTTCAGCTATATTAAAATCTGTTCTATGTATGAAGTAGGCTAGATTTTAATCTCTTATGGCGTTATGGATACCACGATGCCTCTATACGTGGGAGGCTAATGTCGTATTGCAGTTTTTGTTGTTAAAAAGACGCCGAATGCCTTTAATCGGGATATATAAGACTGGAAAAGAACGTGCTGACTACTGTACACTCTTTCCCCACTTACTGGAATAACGAGACGTATCTACGAACATAGGAGATGAAGAGAGAAACTTTCTGAAATACATATATACTCGAAATGATTCGTGATGACAATGAAATGCAAAACAGCAAGAATTCCGAACACCTTCCACTAAATGTTGCAAAACAAACATCAGTAAATTAATATTAAGCGTAAATTTGAAGGACATACGTCAATTTTAGAATGAGGTATTCTGAAAACCTAAAGCACTGCAAAGCGGAAAACCGACACCACATTTGAAAATCACCTCGTATACTCGTAGCAGAACAGCCACTCTACGGGCATAAAAACACCAGTAAGCAGTAATAATAATTCGTGGAAAGATAATTCTTGCTTACTGAAACACGAAAAAGATCCATTTTAGTACATTTCAAATACAAGTGACACCACCATTCTCACCTGAACAACTTATTTGTGTAGGCTATAATTTATGCCTACAATTTCCAGCAGCCGCAGTGACAATTCGTAAAGAAACAGGTTACATAGAAAAAATCAAAAGAGATCCACTTCGGATGTGAAATTTTCAATCCTCAGACCGGTGACAAAGCGTAATTACATGAAAACGGAAGTACAGGCTTGCAGTTCACAAAGATTTATTACACATATACCCAAGCACAGTTTTACAAAATCTCTTTTAAAACCGGCCTTCCAATAGCCAACAATAACAAATACGAGTAAAAGGGCTTTACACTCTTTACAAAAGTATGCGGAGCGAAACAAGTTAAGGGAAGATCCTTCGTTTTAACTAAATAACAAATAGCCCCATACAAATATAGATGACAAGCATAATTGCTCACAAATTTAAAAGGAATTTACTGAGATTAATACGGGTCTCACTACAGAATACTAAATAATAAATTTTTAGTAAAAGAGCGAATTCCACAACGGGAACCTTAGACTAATAAACAGATCAGAGAACAACGGAATTCCACGAATGTGACTTACTACACTGAGCTCACTCGTTAAATCCCTTTCAAGTACAACAACAATACTTAGGCGGAAAAGACAGTTACCTTAATAGTCAGTTTAAAACCCACGCAACAGCGGGCACACCCTAATACAACAGCGACCAAACACTAGGAACAGGAGACGCACCTTGGCGCAGCCCGAACACATTAACGAGAGGAATCTCGAAATAATTACAAAAGAGAATACTCAACTTCTGTCAACCGCTGGCGTTAGCAGCGACTCTGACAGGATACAGCCAAGCAGCGCCGAGCGTCACCAAAACGCAGGTGGCCGAGCTAACGGCGTCTGAGCATCAAAGCGCCGCCCCTGTATTGGTCAACCCGGAGTTGACTGCGCCCGCCGCTCGTAGTACACTGTTACACTTAAAACAGAAAAGGACAGACAACCAAACCAAAGGACAGAACATGAACCCCAGCCCTCCTCTCTAAATTTAATACACGTGCAAGACCTCAAACAAACAGCATGGAAAAGTGTCGACTTCGTACGGAGATCACGGAATAAATAAAGATACTCAAGTAACATTACAAGAACACTGTCTTGCCACTAGAAATGGCCTGCGCACTATCCTATAATGACTCATGTTGCCTTCACACTACTCACGCTTACTACAACCGTCACTGACCAGTCTCATACTCTCCTAATACCATTACACAACATATCTCGGGACCAAGAGTGAATGCGTTTTCCCGCCACGGTGGGGATAATCACATACAAATCACTGTTTCCGGCTTTGAACACAAATTACTATAAGATTGATCATAAAACACAAAGAAATAGCGGATGCGCACCGTTAGTAGCAGCAAAGGACGAGAATTCACGAAGCCTACATAGGCTTCCAGCATCACGTAGTACAGTACACACATTTGCTAGTGCATTGGAGGACATCACTACCAGCCCGCCGACGACACACTCCTGAAATCGTAACTCAGTACCGCGAGCAACCAACGCTCCTCAGTAGCGGTCACTCCAAGGTTCGCCAACACAACATGTGCACAAGCAACGATCAAGGACGACCACTAGAGCCCCGGAGCGGAAAACCAGCAGATCCATAGCCGGAAGCGCCGCGCTTAAATAGCGGCCAGAAGAGGAAAACCCAAGAGAAAAAGCGTATGCCAGAACAAACGAGATTACTGCCCTTACTAGGTAAGTGCTGGGTTCCAGCGACACCCACACGGCTCACCACTACTGCTACTTTTAAACAGAAACACGCCACCCTTTTCACCGCAACAACTAATATCCGAGGTTATCATTTACGCCTAAAATTTCGAACATAAACCATGCCTACTTGTGGTTTACAGTAAATCTGAGATTTCAGCCCATAGATTCTGAGCTATATTTCGACTACGATATTTTTCATCTACAGGGTTGCACAAAACTCCTTCTTACCATTTTCTCAGAGTCCATATTTCGTGTGTAAGAACGTAGACCGATTCTAGCGAGGAAAACCAAGTGGCTTGACTTTCACCGATTGTCGTCCGAAATCTGCATATTCGGACGATGAGGTCGGCTGGATTGTGACCCGGCGCGTGCTGGCTCACTGATTTGAAACACACGGCCGCTTTAAGCCGTTGTCGGTCGTCTTGACAGTCCACCGAAGTCGGTGCCGTTGTTACCGGAGCCTTAAACTGTCGTCTTCTCTCTAAAGTCAGTGCAAGCGTGGTTCAACAAGAAAAACAACAGCAGCGCACAAGCGTGTAAAACGTAAATGCCGTGTGGCTATAGCCTGCCGTCGGGTAGACCGTTCGCCGGATACAAGTCGTTCGATTTGACGCCACTTCAGCGACTTGCACGGATGAAATGATGATGATTAGGACAACACAACACCCAGTCCCTGAGTGGAGAAAATTTCCGACCCAGCCGTGAATCGAATTCTAGTCCATAGGACTGACATTTTGTGGCGCTGACCACTCAGCTACCGGGGGCGGACCACAAGCATGTAAACACCCAGTATAAATTAGATACAATGACTAGATAGACGAGATGCTATAGGCTTTGAAGCGCTGCCAGTAAACGGAGATAGCTGTGCCACTGCGCTTCGAGATTAATGATGTTTCTAAAACGAGTTTACAAAAAAATGTAAGAAATCATATGGGACAACTGCTAAGGTCATCAGTCCCTAAGCTTACTCACTACATAACCTAAATTATCCTAAAGACAAACACACACACTCATGCCCGAGGGAGGACTCGAACCTCCGCCGGGACCAGCCGCACAGCCCATGACTGCACCGCCCCAGACCTCTCGGCTAATCCCGCGCGGCGCGAGTTAAAATCTTAATAATTGGGCCAAACCTGTTCATCTCGTATTGGCGTGATTTTAGAGGGAAATAGATCAAGTGTTGTCTTACATAGCACTTCAGTACCGGCTCACACCACCGGAGGGACTGCCGACAGCTGCAGCAAAGATAGCAGCCTGCAGAGATCCCGATAATACGCACTGTTTGCTTTGGACTGAAGAACCGAAGTCTGCTACAACTATGAAACGTACGAGTAGCTATGGTACCGAATGTAGTAACGACATTCCTATACTTCTACCATTTATGAGTGGCAAAAGAACTTTGCTGAAATTGATGGTGCTGTTAGGCAAAAAAACTTATCACGTCGGCAGCGTGTGGAGCAAAAGGCGAAGCTTTGCCTACAGAATCGACCTGGCGTGTTTCTCGCGAACCAGGCGTCTCACATGTGACCCTTTGGCAGGTGTTAGAAAGACATTACCATTTCAAACCTACAAATTAGCCACAGTATAAAAAATAAAGTATTGATAGGATTGCTGGCAAGAAATTTTATATTGAAATTTCATCCCTTCGATGAAAATAAAGATTTCATTGGATATATTACCTTTAGTAATGAGCCAAACTTTTCTTAAGTGCTAATGTTAATAAACATAGCTGTGGGACCCGCGGCAGTGAAAATGCAAGATAAACATTAGCAAAAATTTGTCCTAATAGCCTATAAGCTTACGTCTTTTGCCCAGTGAGCAAGAACAAATTCTGATGGTTGACGATCGTCACAGAAAACACAGTCTATGTTTCATATGAGATGGGGCATAAGCCTCCACCTCACCTACGTCTGTGATTCCCTTAGTTACAACTTTCACCATAAGTGGATTGGTCGAGATGCGAGGACTGCTTGAACCCCACGTGCACCAGACCTGACTCTTAGTTTTCTCTTCTGGGGATTGGCGAGGGATACCGAAGTTGTAGACTCTTTACCAGCTACTGTGCTAAAACGCAGAGGGAGGATCTGCGATGCAGTTGAACACGTTAGGCCTGTTAAGCGCCAACCGAACTATAAACATGAGCTTATGGCTGCTTTAAGAAACTGCATCAGCAGGGCTACTGAGTGCTGGATCAGTCCCCAACAAACATTGATATCAAAGTAAATGGGTGGCCTTCGTAAACGAGCTCAATGGGTTGGGGTTCACCAAATAATAATGCAATATTGCGAGGGAAACTATTCACTAGCTACAGAACTAACATATTGTCCCCAGTGAATATAAGTTTAATATAACCATTCTAAGGGTGCACAGGTTAGGTAACGACTGCACGTCACCAATTCCATTCCTCTGCAAAACGCTCAGAGTAGCATCTACAAAATACATCCGCAGTCGGGCGCTGGCTGTATTTCAATCTCCGTTTTCCTCTACAGTTTTTACCCTCTACAGTTCCCTCTAGCGTCATAGAAGTTATTCCACGATTTCTCGACTGTTGTCCTATCATTTAGACCCTTCCTCTTTTCAGTGTGTTCCGTACATTTATTTCCTCGTCGATTCTGAGGAGAACCACCTCTTTCCTTACCTAATGAGTCAACCCAATTTTCAGCATTCTTCTGTAACACCTCATCTGTAATACTTCGATTCTCTTCTGGTCCAGCGGTCTACTGCCTGTCGAATCTCTGGAGAAATTCTGAAGCGAATTGCGACGAAGTGGCTCCTTAATCTTCGGAATCAAATCGGAGACACAAAGACTTAAGTTGCGCAGAAAGTGTCACCGCTTCTTTCTCAAAGTTGTCGCAGGTAATGTTCCAAATCCCAACAGTAAAACGCCGCGATTCTTTCTGCGCAACCCACACATCAATTCGCGGGCGCATACAGTGCAAGACGTGGCTGCTTTGTTGAGTCGATAGGACTGGGAAGTACTGTACCATCCATCATAGTCCCCGGACTTAAGTCCTTGTGACTTTGATTTGATTCCAAAGATGAAGGGACCACTTCGTGGCATTCGCTTCAGAACTGTTCCAGAGATTCGAAAGGCAGTAGACCGTTCCATTCGCACCATCCACAGAACACAATCTCCTAACGGTATGATAGGCCTTCCACATCGCTTTTTTTTATGGTTTCAGAGCGCACAACTACAATTCTCATTAGCGCTCAGACCAAATTATGAATCCACTGTGAGGCACAATGTTAAAACAGCAACTAAAAAGGGCAACACTATAAAAGGCCCATTAACAGGCAAGGGATTAAAAGAAAACAGCATAATCAAATATCCCTAGACAGGTTTGTCAAGTGGATAAAACGAAGAACGCGAGCAGTTGCTCCTGGGTCATCCACTAAAATTTCATCCAGAGTACATGGCAGGACGTTAAAATGTAGCGTACTGTCAGCAATTGCCCACATGGGCAGAACGGCGCCGGCGCAGCCGTCAGCAGATGGCTGATAACGGGTTTTACACAACGCTGGTCACTACTTTGAATGACAGTAACAGGTGAAAACATATAACCCTTTTTAATCGGTTGTGAATAAATAGTGGCCGCTATTTAAGTTCCAGCCTTCCTATCAGCGCCACTGTGCTCACTTTGACACAACCTATTTGTCACAACGAAGTCTCCAGCGGCGCTCCAGAGATTCGGAGTCGAGTACCTTGACGAAATTCTGTATGGCTCTGCATTCCATGACCATCTTTGCGGGAACGAATCTGTTGATATTCGAATCGGAGGGTCGATACCAGCCGCGTGGGATTAGCGAAGCGCTCTAAGGCGCTGCAGCCGTAGACTGTGCCGCTGATCCCGGCGGAGTATCAAGTCCTCCCTTGGGAATGGGTGTGTATGTGTTTGTCCTTAGTATAATGTAGGTTAAGTAGTGTGTAAGCTTAGGGACTGATGACCTTAGCAGTTAAGTCCCATATGATTTCACGCAAATTTGAACATTTTTTTTTAGATACCAGAAAACAAACACTTTACGAAACCACGCAGGATCTGTAGTGAATGCTTCCCCCAGTGTAATCGATAAAAACAGATGAAAACTACACAGTAAACAATTGATATACTGCGATTGATGGATGCTCGTAAATTCGTTAATTATTCTGACACGTTTTACAAGTCCCAGTAGAGACAAGTATCTCGTGACAGATTCCCAACGACTTCATCGGCATATTAAAATTTTCTGTTAATTTAAATAACTCCCTTAGACTCAAAACTAACAACAAACACTAACAAATCTCACCGATCGTTTAATTCCGTGCAGTGAAGCTGCGTACACAAATCGATACTCCATACAACAATAAATCATTCCCCAAAATATTCTCAGGTAAGTAGATAAATATACATCTGTCTTCCTAGGTAAGCATTTTCCTAATTTCTCTGACCTCCATTTCCCCAAATTGGCGTGACCATAACTTATAATTTGGAAATTACAACAACATGAAACCCTCCAAAAACTTAAGGCCAACACTTATATAACATAAGTAAACTCGTATACCCCCAAAAACCTAATTTATATGGATACTGTGCACTGATTCTTGACTTGGTACCGTTCACCAGATAACTGACTTCTCCGACCTCCTCGCACCCAATTGTGAATCTGAACTACATCTTTATAGTTGCACAGCCCTCGTGCAAAAAAAAAAAAAAAAAAAAAAAAAAAAATATATATATATATATATATATATATATATATATATATATATATATATATATAATCTAAACAAAGATAACTTCTTTCTTAACATACTTTCAGCTTCTCAGTGTACTGTCTCAATTCCGTTACATTTCTTAATCCTAGAAGTTTTCGGAAACAGGGTATCTGAGTCGGCCCGCTTTAGGGTGCGGACATTCTGCCACTACAATTGGTCCATAGTACGGGTCAAACAAGTTTTTATTTCTCCATCCACTTCGCTAGACTGTTCTTTCGTACGTATTAGGACTTTGTCTCCTATTTTGAATGTAACTGATTTGTACCGCCTATCATGCCGTTTCTTCCATTCCGCTGCCAACTTCTCCTATCGGGATTTTACCGCCTGCTCTCTCTCAGCTGCCGACTCAGCCTTAAACTGCGGGAACTCCACATTTTCCGTTAGCAGAAATTTCGGTTTGACTGCTGTCATCACCTCCAAGGGCGAATATCCTGTTGCTTTATTTTTCACGCTGTTTGGAACGTCGTCAAATGATCGTACGTATTCCACCCAATTTAAGTGTCTATCACTCGCGTTAAGTCCGACATAGGCGTCCAACTTCTCTCATACACCGCACGCAAAGGTTACTCTCCGGTTGGTACATGGATATTTTAATGTGTTTTATATTCTGGTCGTTCATAAATTTGTTCCGGATATTTGATGTAAACTGAGATCCGCTGTCAGATAACAGCCTTTCTGATTTGGTTACGTTTTTTAAAGAAATCTTTTCTAACTTGTCTATCAGCGTCTCACTATTAGCTTTCCGTTGTGGCGTTCGCTGTGTTATTCAGGGGTTTGGTATTTAACTAATTTGTAAATGAAAATGATATTTTATTGTATTACATTGAGTAATTACTAAATAATTTTTCTCTCGGCTAAAGATTTGGTGAAGTTGATAAAGAACTCCAAGTTAGCGTCGTGTTAAAGTGTTTTCTGTAAGTTGTGTAAGTGTCACTATACCACAGTTCATACAACAGATTCTATACAACTATTGATTATGATGGAAATAGTTATCTTCAGCAAAATGATCATAAAAAGCACCGAATATCAACCGCACATAACACTGACATATGTTACCTGAAACAATATTCTTCGCAACTCGTGCGTAATTAATTTCGGCTACATATATCAGCTAGAAAAGTTTTTTATAAGGATCGTCCTATGAGCACTGTTTTTAAACAACCAATCTGATTCGAATCATTTTCATTAAAATGAGTTCGCGACCAACGGTGCTCATTTATTTTTACACATTTGTATTGTGTTCGGCATTTATGTCTGCAGAGTTGCTCAATTTGAATTTGCCGCTGAGATAATTATTAAGATGTCGGCAGACAATTGATGCAGACTTTCTATTGTTAGACCAAATAAGTAAGTATTTGAAATGCTTATTAAACTCTATAAACTCTAATTTCGTATTGTGCGCTATTTAGACTTCATCAAGCAAACATTTGATTTGTTTCTAAGGAAAACACAGACAGAAACGCGATACAAATCGCTATCATCAATGGCTGCGCTCCTTGCAGCGGAAAGAAATAATTAACACAGATAATGCTTACTGAGAGAGGAATTAAAGTTACAAATAATTATTCACTCATATTTTTAATAATAATGAACTCTATTCTCAAGTAATAATTAACAAATAATTACAATTTCTTAACAGACCTCTGTTTGATATGCGTCCTCAGCTTACAAACGCCAACCAACAAAAGGTAAAAACAAAGGAAGATAAACGCAGATCATACAGGGTGTTTCAAAAATGACCGGTATACTTGAAACGGCAATACAAACTAAACGAGCAGCGATAGAAATACACCGTTTGTTGCAATATGCTTGGGACAACAGTACATTTTCAGGCAGACAAACTTTCGAAATTACAGTAGTTACAATTGTCAACAACAGATGGCGCTGCGGTCTGGGAAACTCTATAGTACGATATTTTACACACATCCTCCATGCGTAGCAATAATATGGCGTAGTCTCTGAATGAAATTACCCGAAACCTTTGACAACGTTTCTGGCGGAATGGCTTCACATGCAGATGAGATGTACTGCTTCAGCTGTTCAATTGTTTCTGGATTCTGGTGGTACACCTGGTGTTTCAAGTGTCCCCACAGAAAGAAGTCACAGGGGTTCATGTCTGGCGAATAGGGAGGCCAATCTACACCGTCTCTTGTATGTTTCGGATAGCCCAAAGCAATCACACGATCATCGAAATATTCATTCAGGAAATTAAAGACGTCGGCCGTGCGATGTGGCCGGGCACCATCTTGCATAAACCACGAGGTGTTCGCAGTGTCGTCTAAGGCAGTTTGTACAGCCACAAATTCACGAAGAATGTCCAGATAGCGAGATGTAGTAATCGTTTCGGATCTGAAAAATGGGCCAATGATTCCTTTGGAAGAAATGGCGGCCCAGGCCAGTACTTTTTGAGGATGCAGGGACGATGGGACAGCAACATGGGGCTTTTCGGTTCCCCATATGCGCCAGTTCAGTTTATTGACGAAGCCGTCCAGGTAAAAATAAGCTTCGTCAGTATACCAAATGCTGTCCACATGCAAATCGCCGTCATCAATCCTGTGCACTATATCGTTAGCGAATGTCTCTCGTGCAGCAATGGTAGCGGCGCTGAGGGGTTGCGGCGTTTGAATTTTGTATGGATAGAGGTATAAACTCTGGCGCATGAGACGATACGTGGACGTTGGCGTCATTTGGACCGCAGCTGCAACACGGCGAACAGAAACCCGAGGCCGCTGTTGGATCACCTGTTGCACTAGCTGCGCGTTGCCCTCTGTGGTTGCCGTACGCGGTCGCCCTACCTTTCCAGCACGTTAATCCGTCACGTTCCCAGTCCGTTGAAATTTTTCAAACAGATCCTTTATTGTATCGCTTTTCGGTCCTTTGGTTACATTAAACCTCCGTTGAAAACTTCGTCTTGTTGCAACAACACTGTGTTCTAGGTGGTGGAATTCCAACACCAGAAGAATCCTCTGTTCTAAGGAATAAACCATGTTGTCCATAGCACACTTGCACGTTGTGAACAGCACACACTTACAGCAGAAAGACGACGCACAGAATTGGGCACCCACAGACTGCATTGTCTTCTATATCTTTCACATCACTTGCAGCGCCATCTGTTGTTGAAAACTGTAACTACCGTAATTTCGAAAGTTTGTCCGCCTGAAAATGTACTGTTGTCCCAAGCATATTGCAACAAACGGTGTATTTCTATCGCTGCTCGTTTAGTTTTTATTGCCGTTTCAAATATACCGGTCATTTTTGAAACACCCTGTAAAAGGAATTTACAATTATCATGTCCAATTACATCATATAATATTGTATAAATAATTAATATTTATTATCGTTTTCACTATTTTTTCATATGTCGAATAGATGTTTATAACTGTTACAGGAATTATTTCCTCTCGTCGCACAGGAGCTAAAATTTATCTCGTGGGTGTCACACCGTATAGGATAAAATTTAATAAATTTTTAAAAGAAGCCCACAATAACAAATATGTACTTCATACCGCCACGTCGTGTGGGCCAACATTGTCAATCGCCAGTAACTCTCCTACCTTGGTCGGTATTATACTTTTCATTTCCCCTTGTTGGTCTGCAGTACAATATCTTCTCGCTGACGTTGATCACAGGCAGCCAGCTTTGCGCGTACTCTTCTGGCGAGGTTATGAATGTGGATGTATCGCTCTATAAGTTCCGTGCACTTCTGGGACCCGTAATGACGTGACTTACAAGGACGTAAACTATCATCAGTTCCACATATTTGTCGGGGAAGCAAAGTCTTCAGTGATCGGTTTTCTCGTCTCTTCTGCGAAACAGCACACCCCTGTGGAGCTTGAGAAGTGGGGTATTTTTTCGTAGCCCTATGCTGCCGAAGTTGATTTTGATGTTCTTCAGTTCAGGGTCATCATTTCGCGCTCTCCGCGTATCTTTGCAAACCGCAGGAATTTCCTTTTCCCCCGGCACGGCAGCTGAAATTCGTTCTTTGTCTCCTCCCCTCCATTGTCTTCCTCTCCAACGGGCAGCCTCGACAGAGCACCGGCAATAAAATTCGTGACCCCCTTAATGTAGCGTCTCTGGAAACTAAATTGCTGCAGGAACATTGCCCAGCGCATCAAACAGTCGTTTAGTATTCTACAGTCTTGCAGAAAGTTAAGGACCTAATGGTCGAATAGCAATGTTACCCCCCTATCTTCGAAATACACACGGAACTTTTTGAATACGTGCATGATTTGCAAGCAGCTCCTTCTCTGAAATCCTGTATCGGCGTTCATGTTTGTTGAGCATGCGACTGGCGAAAGTCACACTCCGATGTTCTGTCTTCCGGTCGATTGGTTTTCCTTGGAAGATTTCGCAGCCTGTCCCATAATCTGAACTGTCCGACGACAAGCAGAACGGAAGTGTTATGTCGGGAAAACGGAGCATATTGACGCGCACAGTTTATCCTTTATGTTCTGAAATTCCTTTTCACATTCCTCGGTCCATTTCCATGATGCGATTTTCTTTAATAATTAACATAAATTTGGGTTATTCATTACTCCATCCCCCAAGAATTTTCGATGAAACCCACATAATCCTAGGTATGACTATAACTGCTTTCTGTTGGTTGGCCTTCTACAATCCGTGATTGATTGTAGTTCCTAGGTACTCGGTAAAATTCCCTCGGATGTAAGTGTGTCGTAGAAACTGAATTTACGCTAGGACAAATTCGCATTTGGCAATATGTAACGTCATTCCTCCTCGTCTTAAGGTCACAAGCACTTTCTCCAGCAATTTACAGCGTTCGCACCAGGATGCCGTCGCTATTAAAATGTCGTCCACATAGACCACGCACTTCCTCATTAAGCGTTCTCCTAAGACATGGCTTAGCGCTCTCACAAAAACTGCCACTAAAATCGGGAGGCCGAACGGTACAACCTTAAACCGCTAGCTTCGTCCTTCAAATAAGGAAGCTGTGTAATGTCTGCTTTCTTCTGCCAATGACATTTGCCAGAATCCTGACGTCAAGTCAACGCTAGACATCAATTTCATATTCCAGACGTTTTGCAGCAGTTCCTCCATATTACCAGGCTGGTCGAGCTTTCTCACTGTTACCTTATATGTCTTACCCGCGTCTAACACGATTCTACCTGATTTGTCTTTTTTCTTTACAATTACAATGGGGTTACATTAATCGCTGCTAAACTGCCCTGTAATGTCCCATTCCAGCATTTACCTTAAACTGGCCCTGAAGGCTTCCCGATTTGCAATAGGAATTACATAAGGCTTGCACTTAATAGCCTCGTGCGGCTTCACTTTAAGGGAGTATTCGAAGTCTGTTGCCGGGACTATCAGAAAACATGCCCTCTAACTGCACAACAATTGACGAAAATCCTGTTTCTCTACCTCCCGTATATCCTCGACTTCTCTACCGTTTCCTTAATTATTCTCTATACCTCAACCGCTTGTAATTATGGTGTGCGCAATGTAGTTGTCCCCCGTCAAAAAATTCTTAAATTTTACTTTCCTTTTTTCACGTTCAATTTCCAAATCTAAGCACCTTCCCACACGGCGAAGTGAATTTTATATTTACATAAGAAATCTGTTCCGAGCTTCACATCTTTTACAAATCCATTCACTACAAATCATCATATACCAAAATTATTCTCCTCGCACTTGAATTCCAAGAACACTTCTTGCATAATCGGCTTCCTTAAACCGCCAACTGCCGCTTTAATTTTTGCGTTATTTACAGGTGGTAATACTAATTTCTTATTCTTTATACTATGTACAACACCCATTACTTTCAGAATCGGGCAGAGCGTCTACTTTCTCGTCATTTACTTTAATTTCAAAAATAGGCTGATCATTAATCATTTCTTTTCACTTTAAACACTGTTCACTCAATAAATCATTCTCTATGTCTCGTACCCAATCTTCCATCACTGGAGTGCACATATCCTGTTCGATCCACCCCATAATTTCGTATTCCTCCCAAAATAAAACATTATATGCTTCTTTCACCCCACTTTCATTTTTCTCTCTTTTAGACCTCTCGCTGTCTTAAACTTCTCACGAGTCCACAAATGAGGCAATAACGACCGTAATGTTCTACCGAACCTTCGCCAATCAGTTGATATAAAATCACATTTCTCCTTAAGATACCATTCTGTGCAAATATATCTTTCTATATTAGAATAAAACTCACTATATTCTGCCTCAAAATTATCGACTTTAGTATCTACAACATCATTATCATGAAATAAAGCATTACTTTTACTTACACATCATTACAAACACCTTCACAAACAGCACTTGAAACAGCCGCTGATGAATTATATAACTAGCTACGTAAAACCTCATTTGCTTCCTTCGACAAATGAAAAATATAAGAATCGTTCATAGTTTCACTATCCTCTGTCGTTACATCATGTAGATTATAGCTACAGCGTCGTGCAATTTCAGAATCAACAGTACCATTGAATTCTGCTGCGTTTTGATTTAAACCTGAGCAGAATACCTTTATCTCTCCTTCACGCCCCTACGTCACATTAATTTCAGTTCACAAATAAAATTCAGGTCCACATTCTGTGGTGTCACCGCCAGACACCACACTTGCTAGGTGGTAGCCTTTAAATCGGCCGCGGTCCAGCTGACGTTGGACCCGCGTGTCGCCACTATCAATGATTGCAGACCGAGCGCCGCCACACGGAAGGTCTAGAGAGACTTCCTAGCACTCGCCCCAGTTGTACATCCGACTTTGTTAGCGATGGCTCACTGACTAAATACGCTCTCGTTTGCCGAGACGATAGTTTAGCATAGCCTTCAGCTACGTCATTTTCTACGACCTAGCAAGACGCCATATTCAGTTACTATTGATATTGTGAATCATGTACCGTCCAGAGCGACGTTCTTCATTAATGGATTAAAGTTAAGTATTCCACCAGCTACGTCCGTATTTCTAAATTATAATTTCCTTGTCGTGTTCCAGACCTCACGCCAGCCTGCGTGAGATAAATCGCGTGCCTTTCGGCCTCCTCTAGTAACACGGTGTTGACCCTCCTGCCAACCATAACTCATTCATTGTCTAACAAACATTCAAGATTCACAGATCCATCCAGAATTTCGGATTCACCTTGAAACTTACTTGTTTCTACTTCAGCTGCTCAGTGAAACTTCTTGATAAAGATTATACTTAAACTGCTCAATGCTTACTCAATGTTCTTAAAACTGCTGAGTGAAATTGAATGCGAATGAAACTGCTTAAACTGCTGAGTGAAACTGAACGTACTGTCTGTTTGCTTGTCTTTATTATTTCATATCTGTCCTACAGAATCTGCCATGGCAAGGAAAACTCAAACTTCTCCTATTCATTGATTACTTCCACTGTTCAAGGATAACGTGATCTGACTACTTTAGAATTATAATCACATAAACGGCCTACTTACAACCTCCATTTGTACAAAGATACGCACAGATTTCTTCGCCTGAAGCATCAATACCAGCAGCTTCAACTTTCGTAACTTCAGGAGATAAAACACAATTACTACCTTTCTTCGAAATTAATTAACCAATATCCGCCGATACATGCACAAATTCATCAACAGCTGACGAGACTAGTGCTACGCCCCCCTTATTAACCTCCTTAACAACTTTCGCCGGCACAACATCACCTGAAACATCATCACGTTCATCACAATAAGCGTTACCGCTGGTTAGTACCTGTTTAGAATTTTCTGTACCATCTAACTCCACCAAATTCAGCTCCACCTCAGCCTCCTTTTGGCACATAGAATCTTTCATTGTATTAACATTCAAACAGTCTTTCGTCTCACATTCATAAAACTAACCATTTAGCCCTAACTCGTCGTCATCGCCTTTGTCGTTATCCTCCATTGTCTTAGGATTACGCATTTACGTACGATCTGATTTGAAAATTTACCTATTTGATTCTCATCTCTTACTAATTTCATTTCAGTGTTCCGGTGCCTTTCTGCCGCTTTACTGACACCTATCACATTTATGTTTACTCGCGTGCTATCCGTCGCCGGTTTATTTCGTCGTTTCCACACCTTAGGTGCGACGAAACCTAGTTTCCCGATCTTCCATTGAGCTGTTTCATTTCGCCAGATGCCGGTCCCTCAAATCTAAGTTCTCGGTGTCGGCCCCTGTCACGAAAGTATCCGTTCCCACTACCCTTTGATATTTACCATTGGATGTGTTCCTGTTACCCTTTCCATTATCAAAACTGTTGTTTGCATTCCGTTGCTAACTTCCCGGATGTTTTTCATAGTAGTATCTCTGACTGTAGTTATAATTTCATTCTGAAAACTATTTGTCTGCTTACTTTGCGGTTTAAATTTCAACGCTGGTTCTATTTTTTCTATAAAGTCCAAAAACTCGTCTATTTAGTTTGTAGGACGGTGCACTAGATCCCAATGCAAATTTTCCGGTAACCGCCTTTTCAGTGAGCACTCTCAATGGACGTTTCACATGCATTAACCTCGCAAGTTCACGTTTACAAAATTCTAGCATCGACCCGTTCCCGTATTTAAATGTTGGCCCTTTCTGAAACTCGTTTTGGAGTCGCATTTGCTTCGCTTCACTCCAGAACTTGTTCAGGAAGCTGCTTTCAAGTATTTCGTAGCGAGTGCAAGTATCACTGTGTATACTAGCCTACGACTGCGGCTCACCTTCCTAATGTCTTTTCACGAATTTTATCTTCGCCTCGTCGGACCTTCTCCTTATAGAATCATCCCTGCATGTTGCCAGGAAATTTACTGTCTGACATTTCCCGTCGTACCCAAAATATTTGACTGATTCTGAGTTCATCCACGGAACAATGAACGCTGTAGCGGTTTGATGTGCAGCTAAAGAATTCACTTCGCTTTTTATTCCACTGATTTGCCTTTTAACGCCAATATTTCCAATTTTAATGCCAGATTCTACTCGTTCCTTTATTTTACCTACTTCTTTCTAGCCTTTACCTGGTCGAAAGCATCTTGCGTACTCATACCATTTCTTACATTGCCTCCCAGATTTGCAACTTGTCGCTGATATTTTTCTCCGCTTGATCTACCTTAGAGACAAGTATCCCAACTTCATCGGAAATTATACCCTTTTCATCCCGAATGATTTTAAGTTTTCCGTCTATCAATTCCTCGATTCCATTAGCCATTTTACTTACTTCGTCTTTCACAACCCAAGCTACTTCGGATTAAAGCGAATCAATTTTTAAATTTACGTCAACCATATCGCTTTTAACAGAGTCAGTTTTTAAATTTACGTCACCTATATCAGTTCTAACAGAACCAGTTTTGGATCCCATATCAGTTTTAACAGAATCAATTTTGGATCCAAATCATCTTATCATTTGCATTAATTCCGACATCACGTCTCTTCTAAATTCATCTCCTTTGCCTGATTTATGACTATTTACCCTACTAAATTCACCGCCGATAACGCTCTCCCGCTCCGACTTCGGGCTAAACAGCTCGCAAGTATTTTTGGACCCACAGAAACTTGCCGACTGCTTAATACTAGCTACGTCTACTATTGGCGATTGAACTACAGAATCATACGCAGTCTCTCTATCAGCGTATGTACTTAGCTCTGTCGTGATGGATCCTTCTGCCATGGTATTGCTTACGATGTTGCAGTTGGAGCCGACGCTGAAGATCTCGTAGTCTGTGCTGTGGTACTGCAACCGCCGCTGCGCGATGAATCGCTGTTCAGGATGCCGCTGCTGGCTGGAGCCACGTGCTTCCGATGTCGCATCTTCTTCCGCGTTACTTTTTTATCACTTCTGACCACTGCTAAAACTCGGTGCACATACTTGTTGCAAAATTCGTCGCTCACAGCCTCCACGCAAACTGCCTAAACTGCCACAGACTTGGGACCAACGTCACAGAATGTGTTTAACAGTGAGAATTACGATTGTAATTTCACAACTATTAAAGTAACCTAATATTCAGTCCTCAACCGATCTCACATTTGACTTTGCGAGAAATACTGCCTATCTAAGTTCAAATAATACTTTTGAAAACACTTTGCAGAATTAAAAGCCAATTCTAAACTTTCCAAAGTTCATAGTCCGCAACTAACACTTTCCAAAATCCAATCCTGTTCCCACACTTTGCAGGTTTCTTATCCCTCAACTAACCCTTTCCAAGTTCCTATCCCGGACGAGCCCCCAATTACAAGCTAACATTCCAAAAGTATTCCGGCTCACGTGCGGTACCTCTTCGTCAAAATGTCTGGGCTCAAACTCGCCTAGGCGTTGAACCGCACGTGTCGCATTAAACGCCCTAAATTACACACTTGTGACCCTTTGCTTAAATTGTCTGACTGATGGGAAGTCTGCGAAATACAAAGTTAATATAACACATGATAACAGTGATAATAATATCGGTAAAATATTTAACGACACAAAATCATGTAAGCTACACTAATGCAATGTGGTTAGATTAATGTTTATTCACAAAGCAAACTAACAGCGAAAGTGGTCGTATGTAGGGTTTCTGTTGCACTCGAGCGCATATCCACTTGACACAGTTCCATCATTCACAATCTCGTCGTCCGCAGCTCGTGGTCGTGCGGTAGCGTTCTCGCTTCCCACGCCCGGGTTCCCGGGTTCGATTCCCGGCGGGGTCAGGGATTTTCTCTGTCTTGTGATGGCTGGGTGTTGTGTGATGTCCTTAGGTTAGTTAGGTTTAAGTAGTTCTAAGTTCTAGGGGACTGATGACCGTCGATGTTAAGTCCCATAGTGCTCAGAGCCATTTGAACAATCTCGTCGTGAAATATAAGTTACCTTCGCGAAAGGTTAGAGTTCGCACTAGGTGCGCGGCTGCTCACCGCTCAGAGACTTAGGTCCTGCGATACCACACAATGCGAAATTTTCTAAGTCGTTTCATTTCCTAGCTGCCTAAAGATCGACCGGCCGCTTTCGCGTCTGCATCCGAACTGTACCGTGCAGTGTCTTCATCGGAACTGTCCCACTCTCCGTCCAAGGCCGCGTTTCCTGGGCGTCGAATATCGTCGCTCAACTGACAAGGGAAGTTTCCTTTCCTGAAGCCGTCCATCTGATTGGCTACAGCTTATTTTACATTATTTTACATTTTAATATATTTAAATAATCAAAGCCTGACCACTTTCACGTTCTAAATAAACTAACAATAATACGCATTACATAATAAACGTTAAATTATTTTACAAAAACCCAATACAATATCCTTATTAGCTTTGAATGCCATGGCCAGTACCATTGCATCAATGTGCTTTCTGATAAATATATAAAGAACAAAAGTAACAATTATGCACTAACCTTTACAACAAATATTCTATTACCTAATGATTCAATAAGTTGTCATGCTGTCATCGTTCAATGTGTATCTGTCATTTTGATGATGGGCTTCTACATGAAAAGCCGATTGCTAAGATCGACAAAAGCGTTCAGATTTTAACATTCAGGTCTTTATTACTAAACTGCTAATTCCACTTTAACAGTAAATCCTAAACTATTATAGATATGATCAATATTCAAGTTTTATTGCGATCACCATGAAACTTTATAGAGGATGGCCGATTAAAATTACCATGGCTTGATTCCCTGCATTACTACAGAATTAAATGGTTTTTGTGGTGTCACCGCCAGACACCACACTTGCTACGTGGTAGCCTTTAAATCGGCCGCGGTTCGTTATTATACGTCGGACGCGCGTGTCGCCACTATCAGTGATTGCAGACCGAGCGCCGCCACACGGCGGGTCTAGAGAGACTTCCTAGCACTCGCCCAGTTGTACAGGCGACTTTGTTAGCGATGGTTCACTGACTTCTACGCTCTCATTTGCCGAGACGTTAGTTAGCATACCCTTCAGCTACGTTATTTGCTACGACCTATCAAGGCGCCATTATCATTTATTATTGATATTAAATCATGTACCGTCAAGACCGACGTTCGTCATTAATTGATTAAAGTTATGTATTCCACCAGCTACGTCCGTGTTTCTAAATTCTAATTTCCTTGTCCTGTTCCAGACCTCAAGCCAGTCTGCGTGAGCTAAACCGCGTACCTTTCGGCCTCCTCTATTAACACGGTGTTGGCTCTCCAGCCAACCACAACATTGGCTACGAGAGTAAAAGTGTTCTTACCTAAATTGCTCCGATTACTTGTGTAATGGCTTCGCCACAATCTCCAGATGTACTATCCGAATTTTATCGCTTACAGACTCAGAAGACGCAGGCCTTACTGGATGCCCTTGGACTGGATGCTCGTCCAGGGTAAACGTGCGATGCGAAACGATGCGGCAGCAGCCGCTTCACCGCTAACGCAGCCACAACACGCTGTTGCACCCACTTTTCGACCTTTTGATGCTGCACTGGAAAGCTGGACGAAGTGGTGGGCACGCCAATTTGGATTCCATCTCGCCGCCTACAGAATTAATGGTAACGAGCGGCAGTCTTTTCTCCTTTTCTCCGTCTGGATACAAGCGTACCGTGTGATAGTCAAATTATTTCCCCGACGCGACGTAGCAACTCTGTCCTACGAAGAAATTTTGTTTCATTAGATGCATATTCCAAAGAATCAGTCAATGTAGTAGCCAGACGGTATACCTTCTTTTGTACAAAACGTACTGCAGGTCAGACTAATCGGGAGTGGGTTGCAACCTTGCAAGGCCTTACTATTGATTGTGCTTTTGAGTGTCAATGTGGACTCCCTTATTCCGATACTATGGTACGTGATGCAATTGCACCGAAAGTTTCTGATGTTCGTATAAGCGAACAGATTTTGAAACTAGTAAATCCCCCCCCCCCCCCCTTTCAACAAGTGATGGAAATATTGGATCGGTAGGACACACTTGACTTTGCTCAGGAATCATTTGAAACTTTGCCAGCAGTGTCAGGGTAACCGGCCCGCGGGGCGAGCTGCACGGAGCTGCCGCCAGGCTCTCAGCTACTTGTGCCGTGCCGACAAGCAAATGCAGTAATCAAATCATGCCCGCGGTGTGCTACTAAACATTCGCGTGAGAATTGCCCGTCACGCCGAGCCATTTGCTTTTATTTTAATAAAAAAGGTCATGTTGAGAGTGTTTGCCAGAAAAAGCTCAGATGGGAAGCTAAAAACCGTTCCAGGCCCTTTGCTTCACGCCGGAATCGCAGTCGAACCATGGATACTCAGGCTCGCGAAACTTCTCCCATGGAAATTCATGTAGTTCATTCCACTCCGCCCAGTGCCACTCTCTCTAACAGTGACTGTGTTCGTCCCAAAAATAGTGTGCGTCGACATCGCCGGAACTCCCGTCAAGTCGCAAGTGATTATGTGCCAGTGTCAGTTCACGTTGCACGAGACAGTCGCTCTTGTCGTCAGCAGGACAATAAACTTTCTGTGGACTTGGACATTAACGGCAAAGTGATACCATTCCAGGTCGATACCAGAGCTGCAGTTTCACTGATCAATCGAGACACTTACAAACTGCTGGGAACACCTCCGTTGCGTGCCGCAAATGTAACGTTAGTTAGCTGTTCAGGACATAAGATCCCTGTGTTAGGACAGTGCAGCTTTCTTGCAACATACACGTCGTCGAAATGTTCGTGTAGATGGTTGTTGTCTTGCAAACGTCCCCATGTGTTGACTCAGGGATCGAGACGTGGCTGCACGATCCGTTACAGTCATGTGGATAAGATGCCTGTCATCTCGACTGCTAGTGATACGAGGCCGTTTTGATCCAGCACTGAGTTCCGTATTACCCTCCTGAACCCATCGATTCCATATTCTGCTAACAGTCATTCGATCTCGACCAACGCGAACAGCAACGTCGCTAGACGATAAACCGCAATCGTGATAGGCTACAATCCGACCTGCATCAATGTCGGAAACGTGATCGTACCCATTTCTCCTCCTCACACGAGGCATCGCAATAACGTTTTATCAGGCAACGCCGGTCAACTGCCGTTTGTGTATGGGATATCGGTTAGAAACTTTCCTCATGTCAGCACGTTGTAGGTGTCGCCACCGGCGCCAAACTTGTGTAAATGCCTTGAAGAGCTAATAATTTTCATATCACAGCATCGTCTCTCTGTCGGTTAAATTTCGCGTCTGTAGCACGTAATCTTTGTGGTGTAGCAATTTTAATGGCCAGTAGCGTGTCAAACCGAAATCCTCGAAGGTAATATTTATGTTTCGAAAACAGTTGGAAATCGGATGGGACCCAGTCGTCACTGTATGGAGGACGATCGAAGACAGTGAAGCAAGAGAGATTGTTTCAGATGTCGCAGCGGTCGTCTGTGTTCCATCCTCTCCGAATCCGTTCGTCCCGTTTCCTCATATGCTGTTTCTCACTCATCGGCATGGTTCCTTTACACACAGCCATGTGTTCCGCGCACTCCAGCGCTAGAGTGTAGCAATTTGCGTCAGCGAAGCGGAACATTCCATCGGGCAGTGTGCATTTCATGAAATACCTCAAGCGATGTTGGGAACGGGATCAAAAATTAGGCATCGTTACTTTCCAGCACTCTCACACACATGCAAAAATGTATCGTTATATTGTTGCCAGCAAGTAAACAATCTCTTACTCTATAGCGGAGAGTATATACTCACATACAACCTGAAATTACCTTCATTTCTCCCAACCATGCCAATAGTGCGATAAATAGCGTTCTTCACTCGGATAGTGAAACTTAATTGGAGATTGCATAAATGAAAATAGGTGGTGGTGGTGGTGGTTAGTGTTTCACGTCCCGTCAACAACGAGGTCATTAGAGACTGAGCGCAAGCTCTGGGAAGGGAAGGATTGGGAAGGAAATCGGCCGTGCCCTTTCAAGGGAACCATCCCGGCATTTGCCTGAAACGGTTTAGGGAAATCACGGAAAACCTAAATCAGGATTGCCGGAGACGGGATTGAACCGTCGTCCTCCCGAATGCGAGTCCAGTGTGCTAACCACTGCGCCAAATTTGCTGGGAAGTGGCGGTGTGGTCCCCTACGGCACTGCGTAGGATCCTACGGTCTTGGCGTGCATCCGTGCGTCGCTGCGGTCCGGTCCCAGGTCGACGGGCACGTGCACCTTCCGCCGACCACTGGCGACAACATCGATGTACTGTGGAGGTACCTCACGCCCCACGTGTTAAGTAATTCGGCGGTACGTCCACCCGGCCTCCCGCATGCCCACTATACGCCCTCTTTCAAAATCCGTCAACTGCACATAATGTTCACGTCCACGCTGTCGCGGCATGCTACCAGTGTTAAAGACTACGATGGAGCTCCGTATGCCACGGCAAACTGGCTGACACTGACGGCGGCGGTGCACAAATGCTGCGCAGCTAGCGCCATTCGACGGCCAACACCGCGGTTCCTGGTGTGTCCGCTGTGCCGTGCGTGTGATCATTGCTTGTACAGCCCACTCGCAGTGTCCGGAGCAAGTATGGTGGGTCTGACACACCAGGATTGTATTTAATTGAGAGTGCAATTCTCGTTAACTCACACTGTTAGTCGTTTAAGTATTAAACTCGGTGTGCATCATACACTGATGCATTCAAACAGATGCATACATAGAACCATTTGGAATACCACTCCTACATCAGTTTGCTTACCTCGAAATTCTCTATTACAGTTTTATGTCTTCAAGAGACTTCAGCATTACGATGTTGATTTCTTTCCCCGAAGCTCGAATATTTAGTCTGCCCCATATTTTCAATTTTTACAGCGGAAGTGATAGCGATTCGAGACACTCAAATTTGGTCGTCCTGTGAGGCTCCAGAACGTGTGGCAGCTTCACACTCCAAAAACCATACACGGGCGTATTTAAGACTGACTACGGATCAGTAAAAAACTATTCAGGTTCCGGAAATTTTGTTGCAACGTCAGCGAAGAGGTACAAGAGTCTCCTTTCTGTGATCCTCAGATCATTTCATCATTTCGGATTAGTTTACAATGACAGGTGGCGAAGAATTCCGCGGTTTCTGGCCCTGTAATTAATGTCACTCTACTATCCTCAGATTCCATGTTAAGGATGAGGAAACCTGTAAAGGAACAAGGCGCTGGAGACTGGGACTTTTCAGTGTGCCATAGAAGTCAATAGTACACAGCGATATATGCATTAATTAGAAGCTCCACCTGGTATCAAAAATTTCAGAAGGGCTGGAAGCTCATAACTGCACCAACCATAGTTCAACGCCTTGCATCGTACATCTGATAGGTATGAAGTATAGCCCTTCCATTGAATGTAAGAAGATAGAACCAGGAGATGTAATCAATTTGATATTTTCCTACAATTAAATTCACTGCAGAATCTTGAAGGTGTACCCTCCGTCAAGTACTTCTGCTTTATTGTATCGTGAAGATACTAAAATATCCTTCTCAGTCGTCGCAAAGCATATACTCTCCATCCAAGTTCTGTTTACTTTTTTTCAGGTCAGATAATTAACTGAATAGCTTGTACTTTACTCCATGCAGTTTCTCTTTATCACCTATTTTCACCTAGTGAGGTGGCGCAGTGGTTAGCACACTGGACTCGCATTCGGGAGGACGACGGTTCAATCCCGTCTGCGGCCATCCTGATTTAGGTTTTCCGTGATTTCCCTAAACCGTTTCAGGCAAATGCCAGGATAGTTCCCTTGAAAGGGCACGACCGATTTCCTTCCCAGTCCTTCCCTTCCCCGAGCTTGCGCTCCGGCTCTAGTGACCTCGTTGTCGACGGGACGTTAAACACTAACCACCACCACCACCACCTATTTTCATTTATGCAATCTCCAATTAAGTTTCACTATCCGAGTGAAGAACGCTATTTATCGCACTATTGTGCATGGTTGGGAGAAATGAAGGTAATTTCAGGTTGTATGTGAGTATATACTCTCCGCTATAGAGTAAGAGATTGTTTACTTGCTGACAACAATTTAACGATATATTTTTTGCATGTGTGTGAGAGTGCTGGAAAGTAACGATGCCTAATTTTTGATCCCGTTCCCAACATCGCTTGAGGTATTTCATGAAATGCACACTGCCCGATGGAATGTTCCGCTTCGCTGACGCAAATTGCTACACTCTGGCGCTGGAGTGCGCGGAACACATGGCTGTGTGTAAAGGAACCATGCCGATGAGTGAGAAACAGCATATGAGGAAACGGGACGAACGGATTCGGAGAGGATGGAACACAGACGACCGCTGCGACATCTGAAACAATCTCTCTTGCTTCACTGTCTTCGATCGTCCTCCATACAGTGACGACTGGGTCCCATCCGATTTCCAACTGTTTTCGAAACATAAATATTACCTTCGAGGATTTCGGTTTGACACGCTACTGGCCATTAAAATTGCTACACCACAAAGATTACGTGCTACAGACGCGAAATTTAACCGACAGAGAGACGATGCTGTGATATGAAAATTATTAGCTCTTCAAGGCATTTACACAAGTTTTGCTGACATGAGTAAAGTTTCTAACCGATATCCCATACACAAACGGCAGTTGACCGGCGTTGCCTGATAAAACGTTATTGCGATGCCTCGTGTGAGGAGGAGAAATGGGTACGATCACGTTTCCGACATTGATGCAGGTCGGATTGTAGCCTATCACGATTGCGGTTTATCGTCTAGCGACGTTGCTGTTCGCGTTGGTCGAGATCGAATGACTGTCAGCAGAATATGGAATCGGTGGGTTCAGGAGGGTAATACGGAACGCAGTGCTGGATCAAAGCGGCCTCGTATCACTAGCAGTCGAGATGACAGGCATCTTATCCACATGGCTGTAACGGATCGTGCAGCCACGTCTCGATCCCTGAGTCAACACATGGGGACGTTTGCAAGACAACAACCATCTACACGAACATTTTGGCGACTTTTGCAGCAGCTTTGACTATCACCTCGGAGACCATGGCTGCGGCTACCCTTGACGCTGCATCACAAACAGAAGCGACTGCGATGGTGTACTCAACGACGAACCTGGGTGGACGAATGGCAAAACGTGATTTTTTCCGAGGAACCCACGTTCTGTTTACAGCATCCGTGTTTGGCGACATCGCGGTGAACCCACATTGGAAGCGTGTATTCGTCATCGCCATACTTGCATATAAACCGGCGTGATGGTATCCGGTGCCATTGGACACGTCTCCGTCACCTCTTGTTCACATTGACGGCACTTTGAACAGTGGACGTTATATTTCAGATGTGTTACGACCCGTGGCTCTACCCTTCATTCGATCGCTGCGAAACCCTACATTTCAGCAGGATAATGCACGACCGCATATTGTAGGTCCTGTACGGGCCTTCCTGGATACAGAAAATGTTTGACTGCTGCCCTGGCCAGCACATTCTCCAGACCTCTCACCAACTGAAAATGCTGGCCAATGGTGGCCGAGCAACTGGATTCTCACAATACGCCAGTCACTACTCTTGATGAACTGTGGTACCGTGTTGAAGCTGCATGGGCAGCTGTACCTGTACACGCCATCCAACCTATGTTTGACTCATTGCCCAGGCACATCAAGGCCGTTATTACGACCAGAGGTGGTTGTTGTGGGTACTGATATCTCAGGATCTATGCACCCAAATTGCGTGAAAATGTAATCACATGTCAGTTCTAGTATAATACATTTGTCCAATGAATACCCGTTTATCACCTGCATTTCTGCTTGGTGTAGCACTTTTAATGGCCAGTAGTGTATCAAAGGTGAAGGTGTTTCATGCCGTGTGTCGTGTCATGAAATATTGAATAACACCGGGTAAAAGCGATTCAGATGCGCGTTGCCTGACTGTAAGGATTACACATTATGCAGTGAACTAAGTAAATATCTTTTACAGAAAAAGGAGCTGCTTTTAGCAGTTCCAGCAGAGAGCACCATACACGCAGCCACTTCAGAGAGGATGTTACACAGACGTCGTCCCACGCTGAGATAGCTGCGCAACAACTGTGCCTAGTTGCAGAAAAGAGTACGTGTCCTGCGACTCCACCAGACACAGCTGTGCTGCGGTAAGTATTATAGCTGAGTCTCAGTGTGAGAGTGAAATGGCGTGTCGACTGGAGAGGTGTGCCAAAGTTGACCTGCGGGGGACAGTAAGATTCGACGGGGCAAGACGTCTAAATTGCAAACGGACTGAGCGTGAATTCTGGCGGTATGTGGACAAAACGCAATTTCGCGCCCCACCGTATTGAAACGATTTCAACAACTTGACCAGTACTTATCAGACGTGAGTAACACTCGTCGAAAGGAAGGCCATCGATATCTACAACGACCACAGTCTCCAATATCCAAGCCATCGAGGAAGTGATTCAAAGCAGTCGCGGTTTTCCAACGAAGAAGAGACTCACATCGCGGCTGTGGAATCGCTCCTTGAGTAACGAGTGAATTTCTATCGTCAGGTAATTGAACTACTGATAGAAAGGTCCGGGGGATGTTTACAGGGACGTATTGAGAATATTGCGAAATATTCTCAGGTACCTTTGTCGATTTGAAGTGTTGGAGAGCATTCAATAAAAGTTACTTGGCCTATGATAAAAATGTGTAACAAACTTTTTGAGGGCTTCCGGTAGGATAAAATTATTTCATTCTCTTTTCAGATATGAAAATAAACTAATATTTTGTGGCATACACACAGATACATCTATGTATTTCAGTCGTCAATTTATAAATAAATTGCAGCAAAGTAATCTGCGGAAATATGTTGTTACTAGGATAAAACACGTGTGTGAGTCCAGATGTAGAGTATAGGCTAAGCGTCCTAATATTGTGGGGAATCACAAGTATTTTTGCAATTTTGTATTTTAGCCTTATTTTATCCCAAAACAAAACAATGACCATAAATATAAAACTTTCACTCACTAAGTCTAAGCTCAGCACTGAAGAGGATATAGAACGTTTTTTGTATTTACGCTAAGTAATAACGTGTTTATATGAAACTGTATGTATTATTTGTGGTTACGAAATCATGATAATATCGTTTGCATGATTCTCATTCTTTCCTGAGTTCAGTTTAGTTTATTGTGTTCATAGTTGATACGTAAAGATTTCGTATTTACAAAGATTGGTCGTACGTGGCAACTGTAAAATAATTTGACATCATTGTACATACAATTTATATTCTGAGTTCTCAGCACATATTATTTTGCATTTTTACCAAGCTATTCGCAGCATGACTCAATAAACCCAAGTCAAATAACAGCAGTAATTTAACTCCTACAAAGGAAGCCACAGTGGGTGTTGGGTGTTCTATTTATGTCTTTTTCACATAACTCCACATTTTGTCTGCCCATCACCCCAGGTGATTTCAGCCTATCTGACAGCTAAATATACGTGGGCTGTACTTTTATTAAAGTCCGACCGGTCGCGAAATGGAAACAACGGTGATAATCAAAAATAACTTATTTGCAACAGTTGGCTACACCTTCCAGCTATTTCTCTACATAGTCGCTGCTCAGCCACAAAAATGGTTCAAATGACTCTGAGCACTATAGGCCTTAACTTCTGAGGTCTTAAGTCCCCAAGAACTTACAACTACTTAAACCTAAGGACATCACGCACATCCAGGATTCGAACCTGCGACCGTAGTGGTTGCGCGGTTGTAGACTGTAGCGCCTAGAACCGCTCGGCCAATGCGGCTGTGCTCAGCGTCAGACAATTGCCGACACTGACCAACGATATTGCAGCAGGAGCATCTCCATTGCACGTGCAGTGTGTGGTCAGAAGTGTCATGAAGTATGAAATGCCTGACAGTTACTTTACGTAAGCAGCATGCAATCAGGCAAGATCACTCTGCAAGCACTTGTAATAGGTGGGAAACGCTATTTTCTATGCATCTTTACGTGATCCCTGTGCGCTCAGAACTAAAAGGAGCGACATGACGCGATCGACGGGCATAGCCGGGACACTGCCCGAGACGTTTCATCGGATTTTCTCTGCAGTTTGGACTTCGCGACCTTAATAAAGAAATAGTCTTCGTATGAGAGGACGATCTATATTTAATCAGCTACGACGCATATTTTAAATGTGGGTGACTAGGAAGATGTTAACATTCTGGACTTTCCTATTCAGGGATCGTAACTAAAATTTATTTCATTTCCTTAAGTAACCACGGGTGGATGCCAGAATGGAACACCTGAGAAGGATATGTTTCATTTTGTGAAACATCTTTGTCCGGTCTGAACGACACCGAGACGTCAATGCCACGCTTTCCTTTCTGCTATATTGTGATTCACCGCACAGGCTGAAGTCCCAACGCAGCTCTAGATACCCTTTTAATCTGTTGACAAATTTTAGCACCCTTAATCGATATTTTTGCGTCCTAGTAATCAAGTTTTCATCTTCCTGATTCGTACTTGGAGCTTACCAGAATCACTCACTATCTTAATTGGAAATGTAGAAACAATGTTAGTAACGACCCATTGTGAACTTGCTCTATTATCTGCAACCGTACACAGTTACATTCACTACATTAGTTACAAATTTCGGTAAATATTTCAACGATAAATACATAGTGAACAAACGTTTGAGATTCGAAAAATATCTGCTAGTTGCGTTTACTATGCGTCGCTGCATTGTCAATGTATACCTGAGCACAAAATGCAGCTGAAGCAGAATAATGAAATACGGTGGTTGGAAATGAAATTTAAAAGATCAAAAGTGTCTAAGTGTCTTGGCATTCATGTACTTAGCTAGAATATGCTATGAAAGGGAGGACGATTATCATGTAGTGTCGCCGTAACATAGTACAGGCGTGCATGGCACTAGAACTTAATTTTCCAACAGCTAAAAGGCATCTTTAACTTATTTTACTGAGCATGTCAACCCGTTTAAAGTATTTCGAAACACATCACGTAAATGCCAGTGTTACTGCTAAGCTGATAACGACATTCAGATTGAACGTAGTTACTGCGCAACGCTTCAGTTCATTCTCTGACTCTATATGATTGTAAGTAGAGGAAAAACAAAATTCTGATATTATGAGGGAAGAGTGACAATGATTTAAAGCTGGGATATTTTTTAATTTCCATTCACTCCCACCTTCTTGTGGACTTAACACAAATTACTGGTGGAAATCGGACGTAAAGGTTTGGACTTAATAAAAAAAATATTATTGGTGTGCTCGTTGTATTACTGCAGTCTTACATTCACATTATATGTAGTTCGAGAACATTCAGTCAGTCCCGACTTTCCAAAAATTCAATTTGGTTCACACCGGATATAAGGCAATCTATTTGCTTAGCAGATACGTTGCTTACGACGGCGGTAGATCGGAGAACTCTGGATGAACCATTTAATAGTCTTACTTATTTCTGACTTAGACTTATTAATTTTGGGAGAAACATGAACACACCAGAGATGGAGACATAAGAATTAAAATTTAGCAGCATGTATTCACGATTACTGCATCTACGCTTGGACTGGTGAAGAAAGTTTCACGTAATTTAGTGTAAATAATATACGTTGCTCTGATCGGCAGTTTGGTGGAACTCAAACAGCCCATGCTGGGACTGCCTGAAATGAAATGTTATTCCTTTCAAGTCGAGTGAGTTCATCAAAAATCTCCTTAAATAATTGAAATCTTGTATTCGGTGGTTCGGTGGTTCGGTTGACCATGCTGGTATCGAAATGGTGGATCATGAGGAGAAAACCAAAATAATGAATTCGATTTTCAGAAAATTCTTCACGACGGATGATAGTAATACGGTTCCTCCTTTCAATCGTTGCACAAACGCCGAAGTGGTAGTTTCGAGACAAGTTATCACAAAAAGAAAATCCACTGAAATCACTCACCAGAGGAAACACATCGCGACCGGGTAAGATACTGCGACATTCTGTAGAGATTATTCGAAGACCTTGCGACCCTTCAAGTAACACTTTATCGTAGGTCGACGGAGCAACTGAGTGTACAAATGGATTGGAAAAGAAGCGCAGGTCATTTCAGTTTTTGAGGAGGATCGTCGAAAACATGCACATAATTTCCACGTCAGTCTGTTGAAGAACAGTGCAACATGTTTTATGTTCACGCATTACGAAGCTTTTGCAGAGGGAAAATTCAAAAGCATCTTGTAAAAACAAGGATCGGATAAATTCTAGTGTCCGATTCCACTCGTCAGCTTTGAGCGATAACGTCATACCTAAGGCAAAGATGTTACGTATTTGCAATCTATGAAAGCAATGGATCATACTCGTAAACATAAGAACGTAGCATACGAAAAACATCAGTTTCCACGCAGTTATTTGCTTAGTTGTGACTTATCTCGAAACGAATTGATGGTAAGGAAAATAATTAAGAACAAGAATTAGAAACAGATTCTCGTGTCTGATAAGAAGTGTTCTCGTAATTTATGCAAGTAGAGAAGCACAGAGAAGCTTTAAAAAGCAAAACAGCAAAGCATATGATGAAGTCATACTGTTATGAAATAGCATTGATTTTACTATTAATTTCTGAATGCAAGGGGAGAAACGTGGGTAAGTTGGGGTTGTAGGCGGGGACCAACTAAATTGTAACAGATAAACGGGAAAATGAAAAGAATGGCAACAAATACAAACAGTGGAACAAATACTAAATGTGGAGAAACAGACACTCTAAATTCTAAAAGAAAAGCCAGTACACAACTAACGAATATTTACGAAAAATAACGAATATTATAATCAATAACTAGAATTAACGTACGTAGGTAAATTCAGCTACCAACCACTCCATGATTCATATGTAACATATGTAAATTACTTTTGCAATAGTTGTATGCACTGAAACATACGGCATTCCTACATTAGAAATTGCTCTCTGAAACATGTGCGGTGTATAACAAAAACTGGAATCGGTCACTAGAACTGACATATAGGTCAATTCTCGTTATAGATTCCAATATTAGTACCTTTTTGCAGTAGTTCAGAGAGCAATTAGAAACGCAAAAGTCCTATTAGTCCACATTTCAGTGCACACACCTGCTGAAAAAACTATCTAATTAATGAATGAACGAATGGCTGGCATCTGTAACTAGAATTCACCTATATTGGAGGTCAGATTCAAATACCGATTCCAACTTTTCGATGGTTCATAATTTCGGACAGATTTCTAAATCTCTTATTGGTCTCCGAACTACTACGAGAAAATGACAAATATTGTAGGTACAGCTTCCAAATTTTTCTCTTTTTCATAGCAGTGAAGGGCTCAATACCATGCGTAGAAATCCTGTAACAATGTGGAGCACACACTTTTTAAAACGATCTAAATAACGAACCGCGGAATTCGCCTGTACAGGTCAGTTCTAGTTACCAATTACAATATTTTTGAGACCCTACGTTTTATGAATTTTCTGTACTAAGATGCTAGTCCCATTAGGTTAAATAAACATTATTAAAAGTTAACGTTATTTGGAAATGTTATAGCTTCATCAGGCGCTATATTGTAATGGATTTAAGGATTCTCTGAGATTCTCTTACTCGCGTAAATTACTATGGTAATTTAGTTCAGACATGTGCGCTTCCATTACCCTGTTCTTATTTTCGTTACTTTTCATTTTTGACGCTATAGTTTGTGGCTAAGTAATTAGTAACGTGAACTGTGATTCTAATTTTAGCGTATTGTTGTTTACAAACATGATCAGTTGCTTTCAAAGATTGCCTCTATGCAGCCTCTCTGCCTTAGGTACGACGTCATTGTTCAGTGCCGACGAGTGGAATCGGACACTAGAATTAACCCCACAGATCTTGATCAACTTAGTGTTTAACGTCGAAAGTTCCTTGAGGCTACACGGAGACGAACGTGTTGTCGGTAATTTCCAAGAATGATTGCCTATTGAAGTTGGAGGGCTCCAAACGATACATATCAAACGTGCGATAGTAAATCCATTATTTAAGTCTCGTGGCCCGCGTTACGAGTATGTTTCAAGTTGTCACTACAGAAACGACTAAGTAAAAGCGTTAGAGAAGCACTTGCAAATTCAAAGGAGGCGACGTCCCTTACTCGTCGTTGGTGTTGTCGTCTTGTGACAGTCCACGTGATGTATAAGCTGCAGGGGCAATTCCTTTTTTCCTGTACCCAGGGTAAACTCTGCCAATATCAAGCAGGAATATCGAAAGAGTGTCGCATGCGTGGTTCACGAATTCGTGCTTGAATCCTTCAGCTTTGAGAGTCTAGTATGGCTGAAACCTGTGTGTGGTGCCTTTTGTTCCAGGCAGTATGAAATGTTTTATGAGACCCACTAAAGTCACCTTGTCTCAGGACAATACCCTCACAACGAAACACTTGGGTGACACCTTTCTATCCCACCAAAAGCCCAAATATGATCTACTTCCTTTTAGAAGGTCGTCCTTTCTGATTCTTTCGTCTAACAATATGAGATGCATCTACTTGTACTATTTTATTTGGTCCAACATTTGGCACACTGTCATTTGTCATTATCACGTAGCACACTTCTCTACTAAACCCGAAGTAGTCACAAACGCTATTTGGTGATAACTCAGTTTATAATGCTGTGCCTTGCAACGAGTAATCTCGAATCCAGCACGACACAAGAATTACGCTCGTCTGAATCGATAATTTGGAGGACTCAAATCACGTACTTTTCATGATGCTGGTTCGCTTTCCGCAAAGTCCGCAATGAAATTGAAACGGAATCTCAGTGTCCACACTCCTCTTACGGAGTTTCACAGACATCGCACCACCACAGTCAACACAGACCCTGCTTTCCTCTTCCGGCAGAAGTCCATATTTCCGGAAAAACGTCAAACATTTCTCTTTTCTGACAATGCTTGGGATTAGAGTTTTCCATGTGAGGCAATCCGTAGAAGAAACTTGAGAAGCAGCACACATTACACTCGCTATCAAGAGAAACCGTGTCGATTTCCCAATGGAATCACAAAAAATTACGGCGGGAATGTAATATACATGAACTGAAGAAACAACGCAAAACTGATGAAAATGACGATCACAAATAATTTGTCGTAACACGCACCACAAGACTTCGATAATCGATTTCCTATCGCACTTTCGATATGTATCGTTTGGAGCCCTCCAACTTCAATAGGCAATCATTCTTGCAAATTACCCTGTTGTCTATAGGACGGTTGCAATGACACCAAGCGAAATGGAGAAATTTCTGCGGAGAATCAATTAGTAGCACAGGAACAGGGAGGACCCTGAAAGTCCTATTAATTATAACACACTGAATATATACAGTTTAAGAAGTGCGTTGTTATTCGATTTTCTTGATGGAGGTAAATCAATGGAAACTGAAGTAACGATATAATATCTGGGGTTAACAGTCAGAAGCGATCTGCAGTCGAATGACGACTTAAAACTAATTGTAGGAATAGTGGGTGCCAAGCTCAGAGCCGCGAGGGGTAGCCGCGCGGTCTGGGGCGCCTTGGCACGGTCCTTGCTGCTATCCCCGTCGCAGGTTCGAGTCCTCCTTGCGCGTGGGTGTGTGTGTGTTTTGTCCATAACGTAAGTTGGTTTAAGTAGTGTGTTGGCTAAGGGACCGATGACCTAAGTAGTTTGGTCCCGTAAGACCTTGCCACAAATTCCAAACTTCGAAGCTCAGACACTTGGAGAGTCTTGAGGAAACTTAATTCATCCACGAAAAATGATACAAAAACCTTGTTCGACCAATTCTTCAGTAATACTGATTAGTCTGGGCACCTTAACGGCTTGTAGTAACAGAAAAGCTGGAAGAGATCCAATGAAGATAGACATTTGTCGTCACTGGATTGTTTACTTTAGCAGGTGTGAGAGCATTACGGAAATGCTCAATCACGGTGGCAGATGCTAAAAGAGTTGTTGTGCAACACGGGTTCCGAGAGAGTATGTTCCGAAGAGAATCGGGCAGCATATTATTTCTTCGCTTATAGCCTTGGCGAAATTAGAATGTCATGAAACTCAGAGTAACTAAAGCCCTTACGGTAGCGTCTTACTACCCGATTTAAGCACCGCTCGCGAATGCAACAGTGAAGTAGGGAAGGCAGAAGACCTCTCCGCCACTCGCCGCAAGGTGGCTGCGGAGTATAGATTTCTGTATACAGTGATACGCGATTCACACTGGAGAGTGCGTGTCCCACATACCAGGCCCTCAGGAAATAACTGCAAATATACTCCGTAATTATTTTGATCTACCTCATATTAAAGATGTATATTATTCTGATTAGGTCGTATGAGATCAGAGCATTCAACAATAACACTTTTTATAGTTGTTGGGCAGAGTAGGAATTTTTTGCACAGACATTCATCATGGCTGAGTAGAGATTGCTATTGGTCACTTACCTCTATTGACGTCATTACTTTTTAACTCTGAAATCTGTCTTCAATGATTAACGTTGTTTCGGCGATGAATTAAACTTCTTCTAGCGAAGTTATGGAGCACGCTTCAGTTTCGATCAGATTCACTTTATAAGAGCCCCGATATACGCGCTAATATCCTCAGTTCATCAGGCAGACTAATGCTAGGCAACAGACTCATCACGTCACACGATATTTCATTCTTGTCAGCTTCGCCTGAGAACAATGCTGAAGAGTTATCAGCGCTTGTAAAACTACAAAACTGTTTCTCTGGCCACAGCGATTTGTTTATCACTGTCGTGGTTATCCATAACAAGAATCCTCATACGAAAAGAAAATAATAGTAACGATTTATTTCTTCATAACCGAAAATTTCAAGTTCGTCAAAAAGTGCTGAATGGTTGGATAATAGAGACCTTCAGATATTCCCACTTTTTCGCACTTACTTTGACTAGAACCGTTCCTTGGTTTGTATTATTGAGATCAGATCGAAATGTTTGCATATTGTGATATTTTGGCTACAGGGAGTACGAAATATGACTGCAGGAGTCATTCGCCGTGAAATTAGTAAATTTTTGCACCGAAGCAACGAGGCACTATATAGTTCGTTGCAGTGTGTGGAAATTTATTTCTAGTTCTGAGAAAATCAACCGACATTGAATGAGGTGAGCGTCATAAACGACTGATTGTGAGCCGTAAATTCCATGTTCAGAAGGGTGAACGCCAGCGCACAAAGACGATACCTTCAACGTGTTAACCAATTAACTAAGGATTATTTTATGCCGTTGTTTCTGGATAAGGCTGATTGCCACGGGTTGGGCGTATGAACTTCTAAATAGCAGAGCTCCCTGTGAAATACCCTCCTGAGGAAATACCATCCACCCACACGAATGAAGGCTCTACATGTGAAAAACGAGATTATACCAAAGCGAAAGAGATGGCAGCTTTATGTGGCCTTTTCTAGACCAGTCCAGTGGTTGAAATGTGCGGAAAAGATAAGGAAGAAGGAAAGAAAGGATACTGGTTCTCACATAACGATTTTAACTGGGAGTCTGAAGAGCTACAAAACTACCTCAACTTAATCACGTGATATTTATCTTAGAAATAAATCCAAATATGTAATGACCCATGTTCGTAGTTCACAATTACGGATCTAAGAGGAAGACGTTCGCGTATGAAATTTCTCCTGTTAACAGCGTAACAAGTTACATGGTATATGGTTATCCGCCGTGACTTCCTAGTGACGTGTCACGTTTTCAGTTAATAGTTTTCAGATTCGGAGATGCTGTTGCAATTTCAGGTTGTAAATATTCTCCATCACGTAAATCTTATCTCCCATCGCAGTTCAGGGTGAACAGATATTATTACCAATGAAAAGAACCAATAGAAAAACGACCACCAAGTATTCTCAATCGTTTCAAGGAAAATTGTACTTGTGGGTACAGTATCTTACTTCTGTAGGCAGCTCTGGACATAGCTCCTCTCCTGTGGCCAACAATTCTGCCGCTGCTAACCAACAAAGATGTACAGCCAGGGAGGATGATGCCTTCTCCTACCAGGTCCCAATCATGACCAGCCCTCTATTTTGACATGAACATCGATGAAAAGCAGTTCTTTCACGCACATATAGTAAACTTGTGCCATACAGGCAATAAAAACCTGAATTAAATAACAATAACTACCATAGAAGTGTTTTGCTTTCACTAAGACCAGTAAGGCAGCATCGCAGTGCACTCTTTATCGCTGTAGTGAGCTACAGGCCGATCGTTTGCGCTCATAGAACCAGAAAGCTTAGGACAACACTGGTTCTACTGCCAAAGGGAAAAGTGTACTACTGCACCTGACAGGCACGTGTAGGTCAACACCATCTGAGTTGCTGCTGGCGATACTAGGCTTGCTACTTCTATAGAAACACAGGTCCGCAATATTGTCTCAAAAATGGCGAACATGATAAGCTAAAGAAGATACTGGTCATAAGAAACACGACGAATAAAGAAATAAAGGCATGAATTTTTAAAGAATGACAGGAAATCTGAGACAGGGTGGAAACAGGGAGATCGACTTACCATTTCCTCCCTAACATGAAAGAAAGGACCAGTGTGTCAAACTTCTTTCCGACCAAAGGAGCTATACGATACCCGCAGGAAGATAATCCATTCCTTCTTGAAAATATTACAATGCATCACACTGTGTATTGCGTATTGAACCGGGGACCTAGAAACGACGGAAAGGTTTCGTCCCCGCCGTAGCCCTCAGTGGTTCACAACCCGACAACAGACCACAGCAGTACTGGCCGGAGTGGCCGAGCGGTTCTACGCGCTACAGTCCGGAACCGCGCTGCTGCTACAGTCGCAGGTTCGAATCGTGTCCCGGGCATTGATGTGTGTGATGACCTTAGGTTAGTTAGGTTTAAGTAGTTCTACGTTCTAGGGGACTGATTACCTCAGAAGTTAAATCCGATAGTGCTCAGAGCCATTTGAAGCATTTTGACTACAGCAGTTCATTCACGCCACCTCCACCCCACACCGAAGCCAAGATTATTGTGCGGCTCTGCCCCCAGTGGATCCCCACGGGAACGTCTAATTCCAGACGAGTCTAACCCCATATGTTTGCGTGGTAGTGTAATTATGGTGTATATGTACGTGGAGACAATGTTTGCACAGCAATGGCAGCTGAGGCGGAATAGGGGGAACCAGCCTGCATTCGCCGAGGCAGATTGAAAACCGCCTCAAAACCGTCCAAGGCTGCCTGGAACGCCGGACCTCGACACTAATCTGTCAGGCGGAATCTTGCCGGGGACCGGCACGCCTTCCCGCTCGGGAAGCTGCGCGTTAGAGCGCGCGCATAACTGGGCGGGCTACGCACCACATACTCATACACTAGTTAATGTGGAGCGATTGGCACCCGGGCTGCAACGTCTAAGAGTGTGCCATCAAGATAGACGTTACAGACGAGGAGAGCAAGAGCCACCAACGACAACCTTCAGGAGGTGAGCCGCGAGCAGGACCAGGAAGGATTTCCTGAGACACTAACAGCCACCTCCCAATCCCTGCAACTTTGGTGGTACTGCAGCGGGGCCCTGTGAGTCCTGAGTTGAAAATCTGCGCGTCATTTAAAAGCTATCCAGGCAAATTTGAAATCTAGCTTAATTCTGATACACGTTTATAGTTGCGTATTCCGGATACATAATTTACCAACTTTACAGACCATCAGTGCAGCAGAGCGTAATAGACAAGTAGTACCTGGATTCCAGATGGACGTATATCTGTTTTCCATATTTAGAATATGGTAGTGCGTACACTTCTTTCCCCTTTTTTAAACTATTTTCCTTTAATGTACATAATTTTTGTAGATTTTGCTTTGTTAAACACAATAATGCTTACTTTTAATACCATATTTGAAATTTTGTTGCAAATTACGTGCTATATTCATGACAGTTAGTGTGCTACATGCGGTCTGCTCTTATATCTACACTACCGGCCATTAAAATTGCTACACCATGAAGATGACGTGCTACAGACGCGGAATTTAACCGACAGGAGGAGGATGCTGTGATGTGAAAATGATTAGCTTTTCAGAACATTCACACAAGGTTGCCGCCAGTGTCAACAGCTACAAGGTGCTGACATCAGGAAAGTTTCCAACCGATTTCTCATTCACAAACGGCAGTTGACCGGGGGTTACTTGGTGAAACGTTGTAAGGAGGAGACATGCGTACCATCACTTTTCCGAATTTGATAAAGGTCGGATTGCTGCCTATCGCGATTGCGGTTTATAGTCTCGCGACATTGCTGCTCGCGTTAGTCGAGATCCAATGACTGTTAGCAGAACATGGAAGCGGTGGGTTCAGGAGGGTAATACGGAACGCCGTGCTGGATCGCAACGGCCTCGTTTCACTAGCAGTCGAGATGACAGTCATCTTATCCGCATGGCTGTAACGGATCGTGCAGCCACCTTTCGATACCTGAGTCAACAGATGGGGACGTCTGCAAGAGAGCAATCATCTGCACGAACAGTTCGACGACGTTGGCATCACAGACTGGAGAGCATGCTATGGTGTACTCAACGACGAACCTGGGTGCACGAATGGCAATACGCCATTTTTTCGGATGAATCCAGGTTCTGTTTACAGCACCATGATGGTCGCAACCGTTTTCGGCGACATCGCGCTGGACGCCCATCGGAAGCGTATATTCGACATCGCCATACTGGCTTATCACTCAGCGTGATAGTGTGGGGTGCCACTGGTTACACTTTTCGGTCACCTCTAGTTCGCATTGACGGTACTTTGAACACTGGGCGTTACATTTCAGATGTGTTACGACCTTTGGCTCTACTCTTCATTCGATCCGTGCGAAATCCTACATTTCAGCAGGATAATGCTCGACCGCATGATGCAGGTTCTGTACGGACCTTTCTGTATACAGAAAATGTTTGAATGCTGCCCTAGCCAGCACATTCTCCAGATCTCTCACCAACTGAAAGCGTCTGGTCAATGGTGGCCGTATCTATTAAAGGCAGCATGGAGAACTTTGCGACGAGACCCTTATGCAACGATAACATTTCTGGAGAATGAACCGTGTTTCATCTGTGAAGAACACAGTTCTTTGTCATCCACTAGATGTCTTTTCGTATGAGCCTGTCTCTGACATTCCATGGAAACGTCACCCACTGAGGGCCGTCTGGTCAGCGACACACGGCTGTAGAGGAAGAGCATCCAGTCAGAGTTAAGCTATACAGTCAGCTGTCTTGTAGACACATTTGACATTAGTTATGGTGATAAGCCTAGATATTTCTCCTGTTTTGGAATCGTTCCTTTAGATCAACCTTGTCGTATTCCTTGGGTCTTAGAACGGTGAGGAAGCTATCAAACGATACTTGGTGGTTCCTTCAACTTTGCTGAAGTTGATGTCACCGTATAATTCGTAGTGAAGCTTCAGAGGATTCTGCGATAGAGAGGGGAATCGAGTTGCGATTTCCAGGACATTTTGTTAGATTCGTGTGATTTGCATATTTTAAGCCAGGAGCTCTCCTTTGCAGCGCAGTTGCCACAGTTGCGATTACTCCCAAAATCAATGTTGCCTGTCATAGCGACTGCCCCCCTTAAATTGTTACATTTCTCTTTTATAGGAGCAGGCTTCTCGACACTAGAGTTTTATGTAGACAGATTGCTGGCATAGACTGCCACAGCTTTGGATAACGAAATCCAAAAGCAAAACCTGTTGTCGTTGCAAACATGAAAAGTAAAGAGGCCGAGCACAGTGAACTACTCATAGTCCTCAGTAGACCGCAAATCTGCGACTGCCTTAATCCGAGATAAAGTTAAAACCACGGACACTAACCGTTCTAATCTTAACAAACGCCATGACACTGGAATCCGCAAGAGTCAACACCACTGAAAATGGGTTTGAAACCTAAAGAAACGAAAAGCATTTTACACCAGAGTAATTTTTATCAGGACGGGCCAGGACAGTCGGAAGTCAGTCGCTTCCCACCAGTGGCGGCAGGTTGTTAGTAGGTGATGGAGAGCTTAGAATTATCGAACGAACACATGTTACCAAAGACAGTTGTTCTTCTCGGCGAGGCATAGTCAGAAGTGAAGGTAGTGTACGATGAACTGTAGAGGTTAAAAGGAAGAACACTGAGGCATCCAGAAGAATGAATCCCGTGGAGTTAAGAGTTAGCAGTGTGGAGCACTTACAGCCACCGCGATTACAGTTATTTTGGTTACAAGCCTATTGCGTTGTCCCTTTTCCTGGATCATATTTTTTCTTCTTTGGGTGTTGTATTCTCTTGATTAAATTGTAGTCATGGTGAAGGATCTTGCAGCCGCTGTGTTTATCGAGACACTTAGTTGTTGTTGTTGTTGTTGTTGTGGTCTTCAGTCCTGAGACTGGTTTGCTGCAGCTCTCTATCCTGTGCAAGCTTCTTCATCTCCCAGTACTTACTGCAACCTACATCCTTCTGAATCTTATTACTGTATTCATCTCTTGGTCTCCCTCTACGATTTTTACTCTCCACACTGCCCTCCAGTATTAAATTGGTGATACCTTGATGCCTCAGGACATATCCTACCGATTCCTTCTTCTAGTCAAGTTGTGCCACAAACTACTCTTCTCCCCAATCATATTCGATACTTCCTCATTAGTTATGTGATCCACCCCTCTAATCTTCACCATCCTTCTGTAGCACCACATTTCAAAAGCATCTATTTTCTTCTTGTCCAAACTAGTTATCGTCCATGTTTCACTTCCATACATGGCTACACTCAATACAAATACTTTAAATCTATACTCGATGTTAAGAAATTTCTCTTCTTAAGAAACGCATTCCTTGCCATTGCCAGTATACATTTTATATCCCCTCTACTTCGACCATCATCAGTTATTTTGCTCACCAAATAGCAAAACTCCTTTACTACTTTAAGTGTTTCATTTCCTAATCCAATACTCTCAGCATCATCCGATTTAATTCGAGTACATTCCATTATCCTCGTTTTGCTTTTGTTTATGTTCATCTTATATCCTCCTTTCAAGACACTGTCCATTCCGTTCAGCTGCTCTTGCAGGTCCTTAGCCGTCTCTGACAGAATTACAATGTCATTGGCGAACCTCAAAAACTTTATTTCTTCTCCATGGATTTTAATACCTACACCGAATTTTTCTTTTGTTTCCTACACTGCTTGCTCAATGTACAGATTGAATAACATCGGGGATAGGCTACAGCCCGTCCCACTCCCTTCCAAACCACTGCTTCCGTTTCATGCCCCTCGATTCTTATAACTGCCATCTGGTTTCTACACAAATTGTAGATAGCCTTTCGCTCCCTGTATTTTACCCCTGCCACCTTCAGAATTTGAAAGAGAGTATTCCAATCAACATTTTCAAAAGCTTTATCCAAGTCTACAATTGCTAGAAACGTAGGTTTGCCCTTCCTTAATCTAGCTTCTAAGATAAGTCGTAGGGTCAGTATTGCCTCACGTGTTCCAACATTTGTACGGAATCCAAACTGATATTCCCCGAGGTCGGCTTCTACTGGTTTTACCATTCTTCTGTAAAGAATTCGCGTTAGTATTTTGCAGCTGTGACTTATTAAACTGATAGTTCGCTAATTTTCACATCTGTCAACACCTGCTTTCTTTGGGATTGGAGTTATTATATTCTTCTTGAAGTCTGAGGGTGTTTCGCCTGTTTCGTACATCTTGCTTACCAGGTCGTAGAGTTTTGTCAGGACTGGTTCTCCCAAGGCCATCAGTAGGTCCAATGGAATGTTGTCTACTCCGGGGTCCTTGTTTCGACTCAGGTCTTTCAGTGCTCTGTCAAACTCCTCACGCAGTATCGTATATCCCATTTCATCTTCATCCTCTTCCATTTCCATAATATTATCCTCAAGTACATCGCCCTTGTACAGACCTTCTATATATTCCTTCCACCTTTCTGCTTTCTCTTCTTTGCTTAGAAATGGGTTTCCATCTGACCTCTTGATGTAGATATAAGTGGTTTTCTTATCTCCAAAGGTCTCTTTAATCTTCCTGTAGGCGGTATCTATCTTACCCCGAGTGAGATAAGCCTCTACATCCTTACAATTGTCCTCTAGCCATCCCTGCTTAGCCATTTTGCACTTCCTGTCGATCTCCTTTTTGAGACGTTTGTATTCCATTTTGCCTGCTTCATTTACTGATTTTTTTTATTATTTCTCCTTTCATAAATTAAATTCAATATATCTTCTGTTACCCATGGATTTCTACTAGCCCTCGTCTTTTTACCTATTTGATTCTCTGCTGCCATCACTACTTCATCCAGCACAGCTACCCATTCTTCTTCTTCTGTATCTCTTTCCCCCATTCCTGTCAATTGTTCCCTTATGCTTTCCCTGAAACTCTGTAAAACCTCTGGTACTTTCAGTTTATCCAGGTCCCATCTTCTTAAATTCCCACCTTTTTGTAGTTTCTTCAGTTTTAATCTGCAGGTCATAACCAGTAGATTGTGGTCAGAGCCCACATCTGCCCCTGGAAATGTCTTGCAATTTAAAACCTGGTTCCTCAATCTCTGTCTTACCATTAGATAATCTATCTGAAATCTGTCAGTATCTGTAGGCTTCTTCCATGCATACAGCCTTCGTTTATGACTCTTGAACCAAGTGTTAGCTATGATTAAGTTGTGCTCTGCGCAAAATTGTCCCAGGCGGCTTCCTCTTTCATTTCGTAGCCCCAATCCAAATTCACCTACTACGTCTCCTTCTGTCCCTTTTCCTACTACCGAATTCCAGTCACATATCACTATTAAATTTTCATCACCCTTCACTCTCTGAATAATTTCTCTTATTTCATCATACGTTTCTTCAATTTCTTCGTCATCTGCAGAGCTAGTTAGCATATAATCTTCTACTTCTTGAATAGGCGTGGTCTTCGTTCACTATGCTGTTTGTAGTAGCTTACCCGCATTCCTATTTTCCTATTTATTATTAAACCTACTCCTGGATTATCCCTATTTGATGATGTGTTTATAACCCTGTAGTCACCTCACCAGAAGTCTTGTTCCTTCCGTCACCGAACTTCACTAATTCCCACTATATCTAACTGTAACTTATCCATTTCCCTTTTTAAATTTTCTAACCTACCTGCCCGATTAAGGGATCTGACATTACACGCTCCGATCCGTAGAACGCCAGTTTTCTTTCTCCTGATAACGACATCCTCTTGAATAGTCCCTGCCCGGAGATCCGAATGGGGGACTATTTTACCTCGGGAATATTTTACCCAAGAGGACGCCATCATCATTTAACCATACAGTAAAGCTGCATGCCCTTGGGAAAAATTACGGCCGTAGTTTCCCTTTGCTTTCAGCCGTTTGCAGTACCAGCACAGCAAGGCCGTTTTGGTTAGTGTTACTAGGCCAGATCAGTCAATCATCCAGATTGTTGCCCCTGCAATTACAGTATCGCTGAGGCACGCAAGCCTCCCCACCAACGGCAAGGTCCATGGTTCATTGGTCACAGCCGCAAAATTGGGGGTATGGAGTAAAGAGCATTTATTACGTGTTCCTAGACTGAATTTAATGGGAGTTGCTGGAGCACATGTTATGTGTAGTGAGAATCTGAGGGAGAATAAAATAGTTGACAATTTTCACCAAGTGTTAATAGAGAGATATCGGAAGAAGAACACTACAAGATATAGTCGGTAACAACTTACTGTGGGATTTTCGTAACCAGTATGAATCGACCGAAAGTTTTGGCGACCGTTTTCGTAAAATAAATGTAGGTACCTATGAGCTCACGAATGGTGACATGGGTGACTCGGTAATTTAGCCGCGAGCACAGTAGAGGGCTCTTTACGTCTTTTGGAGTAGGCTACAACTGGAAATGCAAAGACAGGTTCATTTGGAATTTCCTAAGTCTTTGAGTGAACCAATGGACACAGCACTATCATTAGAGGGAATTGAGTCATTGGCGAGGTCACGTGAACTTCGGACGGTGTTTAGTACGGACATAAATTTTTTGGTGCGCACGAAAAAGTCATGTAAAAAGAGACTGCAACGAGCAATGTTGCATGTATTGCAATAAATTGGGTCAGTCAAATCAGCAATACAGTATTACAAATCAGCAGCAACGAAAGCTTCAGTCGCAGAGTAGATCTTAACGAGCAGCAGTTAAACGGCGCAGGTGGTGGGTGTTGCACTAAACAAAGCCTGCAGCATTTTACTATTTATCACACAATTTTGTGAGGCTCTTTTAAATAGTACACATGAATAGACTATTGGAGTACTGAATTTTACATTCTGTAAAATTATACAGTCTCTGTAGCAAATGAATTCCAAATAAAACTAAATTCCTGGGTTTACGTTTGCGCATAAGAATTCCACCCGATAGGTACAAAAAGAAAGTCTGTCAAACTGATATTCATTGGTGAAAACTACATTTTTATCACCATTCAGAACACCCTCGATTTTAACAGACACTTAAAGTCTTTCACTCAAGAAGCAGACAGATCCCCATCGCAACTTTCCTGAAGTTGTTCCTCTGAATGAGACTATTGTTCGATAGCTGAACTGTGATCACTGGCTAATGTAAAATCGTCGTCTTTTTCGTTTATTTCTTTATCTACATCACTGACACCTTCCTAAATAGACCGACTAACAATTTCATCGAACTTGTGAAAGTTAAAAATGACACAGTCATGCCAAAACATTTTGCGCGATATCGTACCGCACTCAAGAAAAAAGGCACGTAGTTCAGTAGCCGCGGTGTAGGAGACCCCAGCACCTGACGATAACACGTGTCAATAATAAACACAGAAGCTCATAACGCCACCGACAGCAAAACATTGTAGGCTTGGCAATTTGAGGAGGGTATGGAAGCATTCCACCACAACTGGCCTTGGACAGCGAGCTCGAAAATTTTCGGTCGCTCTGAGAGACTTTACCTAGGTCAATTCGCGGGATCTCATACCGAAAGGTACAGGAAAGATAGTCCGCACTGATGTTGGTACTGACCTACCAGTAAACTCGGTGCATATCGTTGAACCTTTTACGGATAGCGACGTAGCGTGTCCTGCGTTTGTGAGGTATGCAGCACTTGGGTAGTCCAGGCAATATTTATAATTTTGCTCCCGAGGTAGCAAAGTTGTCGCAGGATACACTGGTTGCGAATTTACATGAGGATGAACTGGATTGTGATTTTACAGCACATAACACAGTTACGGGAGAGTCTATCGACTTGTGAACGCAAAGGGATCACGTTGCACAACTGGAAGCACCTGGTAGGTCATTAGTGGAAAAAACAGTTGAGTGAGTATGTGCAACTATTTAACCCTTCGGGTCTGTTACTTGCAACATCGCTTGTTCTTCCCAAATACCTACAGGAAGTGAAGCACCCGTCCACAAACTACCGTATCGAGTTCCAAGGTATCAAGGCATTTGGAGCCGATTATGGATCACCAACTTAGAGAAAGCGTCACAGAACTTAGTGGTAGTCCCAAGGGTGTTCCCATTGTAATTGTAAGCAAAAGCTCACTAGATGGTGGCAAAGCATATCGTTTTTGTTGTGACTACTGGCAACAATATCGGATGCATATCCTATGCCTAACATAACAGAGACATTGGTCAACTTGGTCTGTGTCAATACTTCACAGCACTGGATTTGCGTAGTGTTTACCACCAGTTGGAAGCTACACCCGAAGATCGACTGAAAACTGAGTTCTCAACGCCGATGTGCTTTTTGTTTCGCCGCATGCCTTTTGGACCTAAAAACGCTCCAGCAAACGTTCAGCGACCTTTGGATATTGTGTTGCGCGGATTAAATCCAATAAAGGGCATCTTATACGTGGAGGACATAATTGTGTATTCAAAGAGTATTCTGGAACATTTGGAGCGGTTGCTTGAATTGTTTCATCATCTGCGTGCAGCACGGTTAACGCTCGGTATGTAGAAATGCCATTTTGTATTCCAATAAGTGCGGTAGTTGGGTCAAGTTATAGTGCAGGATGGAAATCGTACCGATCGAAAGCTAGTTGACGACGTTCAAAACTTTTAATCGTCCACCAAAGTAAAGGAATTGTAATCTTATTTGTGGCTCGTAATTTTTGCCGTAGGTATGTTCAGAAATTAGCATAACTGCAAGACACCTCACGCTGTTATGGAAAGGAGTGAAATTTCATTGGACATCTGAGTGTGAGATGGCGTTCCAGAGGTTAAAAGATCTGCTGACATATAGTCCCGGCTTCGTCAATCCGGAATTTAAAATAACCTTTTATTATTCCTTGTAATTCGAGCAAATTTGCTGGATGAGTTATTTTGATCCAGGAAAAAGGTGGACAGGAGCACCCTACTGCGTACACTTCATGGCAACTCAATAATGCTGAACGATTCATTACACAACAGATAAGGAAATACTCTCACTGAATTTTAGAATTGGGTAGTTTCGTAATTGCCTCTATGGTGATTTTTAGGACTTAAAACTCCAACAAGTAGACTGTCGAGATTGACCTTGTGGTTAACCGAATTGGATTAAAAGGTAATACATCGGCCGGGAGGGTCTCACGCTAACATGGACGGGCTCAGCTGTACGATGCTTGCTATGGAATGCACAGGCATTGACGTTAAGTGAATGGACCTGGACTTCAGTGGTTTGCTAAACAACAGTAGTCTTACACGGAGGACGGAGTACTGTTGGAAATACACGAAATGGGCTGCAGTTACCAGTACCACAGAGCTTGGGTGACGAAGCGTTGAGGCAAACACATGATTCGATTTTAGCAGGACATTCGGGTCGAATTGCCATGAAGAGAAGCATTATTGGTGGATGACGGGTGGGTAGGATACAGAAAGTTACGTAAAAAAATTATGTTCCTTGTTCTCAAAGAGCAGAGCTTAACCACCAGAAAATTAAACTACAGAGGTTTTCAGAAGCTGATAAGCCCTTCCAAATGGTTTGCCTGGATATCGTAGGACCCCTAACAAAACCACCAACAGGGAATCGTTACTTATTAACCATTATTCCCCACTTTCCACATTGCGTTTCCATGATAGCTTTACCGGACCAGCAAGTGAAGATCGTGGCTCTGGCTTCAGAGAGGCAGTGCATACTTCAGGTCTGATCACCTGAAACCATAATCAAGGATAAGGAACGAAATTTTATGTCAGATTTAATTCAGCAACTATCCAGGCTGTTGCACATTAACAAATTATGAACGAGTGCTCTGCATTCTCAAGCTAATAGTCGGATTGAACGAGTCTACAGGACAGTTGCGAAAATGTTGAGCTTTTATATAAATTTCCAGCATAAGAAGTGGTGAGTCCTGTTGGCCTATGGCGTGGCTGTATACAAGTCTAGAGTTCACCAGCACTCAGAGACATTCCCGTATGAAGTTATTTTTGGATTAAGATGCCGTCGCCCTTAGAGTTTTCCAAGGCCCCGCCGAAATGGGATATCTCGACAATGAAGGATTTCGCTAGGAGATGGAAACTAATCTGGAGACAATTACAAAAAATGAATACAAATGCTTTAGAGAAACAAGAAAGTGTGCATAATGTGAGAGCAGTGTTACCTAAGTACCATGTGGGTCAGTGGTTTGTGTTAACGAATCCTTATATGCTGAAGATGAATACGTGGAAATCTGGGTTGCGGTATAATGGCCCTTACCAGGTAAAAGACATGACGTCGCCTGTTAACGTTAAACGCTAGCTCCCCATCCACTCTCCGATACTCACAAGCCATGGACAATTAGTCTCCTTGTGATCCTAGTTTCCATAGAAGGGGGCAGAGAAACGACGGAGTAGGCGGAGAAAAAGGAAAAAAAAGCGAAGAAAACACAATAGTATGGCGAAATGTCGATATATACCAAAAGCGAGAGCAGGGATGCAGCTCTGACATATTTTCTTTCCCCACAGGACGTACGTTCCGGCTCCGGGACGGTAGAAGTAGGAAACAGCATCTGGGAGCACATTCGAACCATGGAGGACGAATGGATCATGGAGTGGAAATATGGGTCTGTAACGGAAGCTGCTAAGGTATGTTCAGTGACAGGAGCTGTCGTGGTTTACAAGCAGACACACGATTTTATATCGTATTACCGTTCGACATTAAGGGTAAATTTCAACATTTTGGAGCACTGGAATGATATTCGCACACTGAACAAACATGTGGGAAACTGCACAGTATGATCAGTAATCAATCAGAGAATAACGGTACACAGGGATAGTATCGTCTGTTACAACTGGAATCAGTAAGTAGAATTGATCTCTAGGTCAATTCTAGTTACAGATTCCAATATTAGTAACTATTTTGCAGTCGTTCAGAGAGAAATTACAAACACAGATATCCTATTAGCCTACATTTTAGTGCACACACCTGTTGAAAAAACAATCTAATTATTGAATAATCGAATGGCTGGAATCAGTAACTATAATTGAGCTTTATAGGAGGTCAAGTGTAAATACCGATTGCAGCTATTCGATGATTCATAATTTTGGACAGATTTCTGTATTTATTATTGATCTCAGAACTACTACGAGAAAATAAGGAGTATTCCAAGTATAGCTTCCACATATTCTCTTTTTCATAGCAGTGAAGAGCTTAATACCATGCGCAGTAATCCTGTAAATCTGTAGTGCACAAACTTTTTAAAACGGTCTAAATAACGAACCGTAGAATGGTTGGAATCGTCAGCTAGAATTCACTTGTACAGGTCGGTTCTAGTTACTGGTTCCAGTATTAGTGAGACCCTTCTTCTCAAGAATTTTTGATGCTTGTATGCTAGTGATGAAGGAAGGTTGTATACATGTAAAAACCCTGGAGTTACTAAAAGGCATCAGATAGATTATATAATGGTAAGACAGAGATTTAGGTACTAGGTTTTAAATAGTAAGACATTTCCAGGTGCAGATGTGGACTTTGACCACAATCTATTGGTTATGAACTGTAGATTAAAACTGAAGGAACAGCAAAAAGGTTCGAATTTAAGGAGATGGGACGTGGATAAACTGACTAAACCAGAGGTTGTACAGAGTTTCAGGGAAAGCATATGGGAACAATTGACAGGGATGGGGGAAAGAAATACAGTAGAGGAAGAATGGGTAGCATTGAGGAATGATATAGTGAAGGCAGCAGAGGATCAAAAAGGTAAAAAGACGAGGTCTAGTAGAAACCCTTGAGTAACAGAAGAAATTTTGAATTTCATTGATGAAAGGAGAAAGTATAAAAATGCAGTAAATGAAGCAGGCAAAAAGGAATACAAACGTCTCAAAAAAGATATCGACAGGCAGTGCAAAAATGGCCAAGCAGCGATGGCTAGAGGACAAATGTAAGGATGTAGAGGCTTATCTCACTAGGGGTAAGATAGGTACTGCCTACAGGAAAATTAAAGAGACCTTTGGAGAAAAGAGAACCACTTGCAGGAATATCAAGAGCTTCGATGGAAACCCAGTTCTAAGCAAATAAGGGAAAGCAGAAAGGTAGAAGCAGTATATAGAGGGCCTATACAAGGGCGATGTACTTAAGGACGATATTATGGAAATGGAAGTGAAGGTAGATGAAATTGGAGTCATGATACGGCGTGAAGAGTTTGACAGAGCACTGAAAGACCTGAGTCGAAACAAGGCCCCAGGAGTAGATAACTTTCCATTAGAGCTACAGTAAGCCTTGGGAGAGCCAGTCTTGACAAAACTGTACCATCTGGTGAGCAAGATGTATGAGACAGGCTAAATACCTTCAGACTTCAAGAAGAATATAGTAATCCCATTCCCAAAGAAAGCAGGTGTTGACAGATGTGAAAATTACCGAATTATCAGTTTAATAAGTCACAGCTGCAAAATACTTACGCTAATTCTTTACAGGCGAATGGAAGAACTGATAGAAGCCGACCTCGGGGAAGATCAGTTTGGATTCCGTAGAAATGTTGGAACACGTGAGGCTATACTGACCCTATGACTTAACTTATATGAAAGATTAAAGAAAGGCAAACTTACGTTTCTAGCATTTGTAGACGTAGATAAAGCTTTTGAAAGTGTTTATTGGAATACTCTCTTTCAAATTCTGAATGTGGCAGGGGTAAAGTACAGGGAGCGAAAGGCTATTTATAATTTTTACGGAAACCAGATTGCAGTTGTAAGCGGCTAGGGGTATGAAAGTGAAGCAGTGGTTGGGAAGGGAGTGAGACAGGCTTGTAGCCTGTTCCCGATGTTATTCAATCTGTATATTGCGCAAGCAATAAAGAGAACGAGAGAAAAGTACGGAGTAGGTATTAAAATCCATGGAGAAGAAACAAAAATTTTGAGGTTCGCCGATGACATTGTAATTCTGTCAGAGACAGCAAAGGACTTGGAAGAACAGTTGAACGGAATGGACAATGTCTTGCAAGCAGTATATAAGATGAACATCAACAGAAGCAAAACGAGGATGATGGAATGTAGTTGAATTAAGTCGGACGATGCTGAGGGAATTAGATTAGGAAATGAGACACTTAAAGTAGTAAAGGAGTTTTGCTATTTGGGGAGCAAAGTAACTGATGATGGTCGAAGTAAAGAGGATATAAAATGAAAACTGGCAATGGAAAGAAAATCGTTTCTGAAGAAGAAAAAAAATTGTCAACTTCGAGTATAGATTTAAGTGTCGGGAAGTCGTTTCTGAAAGTATTTGTATGGAGTGTAGCCATGAATGGAAGTGAAACTTGGACGATAAATAGTTTGGACAAGAAGAGAATAGAAGCTTTTAAAATGTGGTGCTAAAGAAGAATGCTGAAGATCAAATGGGTAGATCGCATAACTAATGAGGAGGTAGTGAATAGAATTGGGGAGAAGAGGAGCTTGTGGCACAACTTCACTAGAAGAAGGGATCGGTTGGTAGGACATGTTTTGAGACATCGAGTGTTCACCAATTTAGTATTGGAGGCAGCGTGGAAGGTATAAATCGTAGAGGGCTACCAATAGATGAATACACTAAGCAGATTCAGAAGGATGTAGGCTGTAGTAGGTACTGGGAGATGATGAAGCTTGCACAGGATAGAGTAGCATGGAGAGCTGCATCAAACCTTTCTCAGGACTGAAGTTCACAACAACAACATGCTAGTCCCATTAGGTTCAGTAGACATTATTAAAAGTTAACGTTATTGACAGTATCATGACTTCATAATGCGTTATATAGTAATGGATTTAAAGAGTCTGAGCTTTTCTTACTCGCATAAATTACGATACTAATTTATTTCAGATATGTATACTTCTCTTTCCCTGTTCTTATTTATTTTCGTTACTTTTCATTTTTGACGATATAGTTTGTGTCTAAGTATACATAACGTTAACTGTGATTGTAATTTTATCGTATGCAACATTCTTGTTTACAAACATGATCAGTTGCTTTCAAAGATTGCTTCTATGTAGCCTCTCTGCCTTAGTTACGACGTCATTGTTCAGAGCCGAGTAGTGGAACCGAACACTCGAATTGACCCCACAGATCTTAATCACTTTGCAATGCCAAAAGACTGCTAATAGAAATGGAGGAATTCCTGCGGCGAATCGATTAGTCGCACAGGAACAGGTAAGACCCTGAAATCCCGTTAATTATAACATATTGCACATATACAGTTGAAGAAGTCCGTTACTGTTCGATCATGGTATTGGCGATAAATCAATGGGAACTGAAGTAACGATAAAATATCTGGGTTTAACAGTCAGGATCGATCTGAAGTCCAATGACGACTTAAGACTAAGTGTATTAATAGCAGTTGCCAAGCTCAGACTCACTAGAAGAGTCTTGAGGATACGTAATTCATCCACGAAAAAAGAAACAAAATAATTGTTCGGCCAATTCCTCAGTAATACCAGTTTGGAGTAATAATAAAGTTGGAAGAGTTCCGACGGAGATGGATGGGGGTCGTTACGGGATTGGTTAATAGGTGTGAGAGCATTATGGAAATGCTCAAGTGCAGTGGCAGAAGCTAAGAGTTGTTGTGCAACTCGGATCCCGAGAGAATAACTTCCGAAGAGAATCGGGCAGCATATTATTTCCTCCCTTATATCCCTCTCGAAATTACAATGGCATGGAACTCAGGGTATAGCGTCTTATTACGAGATCTAAGAATCGCTCGCGATTACAATAGGAAAATTTGGGAAGTCTGACTAACTCTCCGCTGCGGAGTATAGATTTCTGTATACAGTAATACGCGATTCACATTGGAGACTGCGTATCCCACATACCAGGCGCTCGTAAAATAACTGTATACAAACTCCGAAATTATTTTGATCTACCTCAGATTAAAGCTGTATGTTATTCTGATTAGGACATATGGGATCAAAGTATTCGACTATAGCAGTTTTTATAGTTGATGGACACAGTTGGGGATTTTTGTAAGGACGTTGCAAAGTAGCATGTGCAACTTCGACAGACTACGGAGTTGATCCTACGGATTAGCCAGAGAAAGAGAATGGCTCGACGCAGGTGTTGGGATGTTACAGACAGTGTTTGGTGATGCCGATGATGATGACTTAGCTGACATCAAGAAGATACAGGAAGCTGGAAAGGAACCGGAAAGCAACCAGGCGGCGATGAATTTGCACACAACCCAACTCGCCAGTTTGCAAAGCGATGTGCTGAACACTAGACAGCTTCGTGATTTGCCCGACACTTTAATGTCGCGTATTAGGTCATGCTATTGGTGATTTCTTGGACAATATTGATGCACAGTTAAGGTCGCCACGTTACTACACAATCTTATTGATGGGTTGACGGGTGCTCATACTGAAGTCGCAGTGTTGAACGAAGAACTATTACATGCTACGCTTGGGAACCTTACATTAGTTCTACTACCAGTGGAACGATTGTTGAAGTGTTCGAGTGTATTCCAGACGTTCCGCCAGCGCCTTTGCGAATTATTACACCGGCAAGGGAAGAGTACTTGACTTCGTATTATCGCTTGGCAACCGTTATGAGCCCGCAAGGAGGAACTCACCGAGAAGTTAGCATACAAATACCAGTAACTTTTAGAGACTGCTATTTGGAGCGCTACACAGTAAAGGCAATCCCAGTAGCATGGGAGTCTTTGCGGATGTACCGGGTGACCAAAAGGTCAGTATAACTTTTAAAACATAGTGAACCACAGAATAATGTAGATGGAAAGGTAAAAATTTTCACACATGCTTGGAATGACATGGGGTTTTATTAGAACCACCCCACACTGCTAGACACGTTAAAGATCTCTTGCGCTCGTCGTTTGGTGATGAGCGTATGCTCAGCCGCCACTTTCGTCATGCTTGGCCTCCCAGGTCCCCAGACCTCAGTCCGTGCGATTATTGGCTTTAGGGTTACCTGAAGTCGCAAGTGTATCGTGATCGACTGACATCTCCAGGGATGCTGAAAGACAACAACCGACGCCAATGCCTCACCATAACTCCGGACATGCTTTACAGTGCTATTCACAACATTATTCCTCGACTACAGCTATTGTTGATGAATGATGGTGGACACATTGAGCGTTTCCTGGAAAGAACATCATCTTTGCTGTGTCTTACTTTGTTATACTAATTATTGCTGTTTTGATCAGACGAAGCACTATCTGTCGGACGTTTTTTTAACTATTGTATTTTTTTTGTACTAATAAAACCCGATGTCATTTCAAGCATGTGTGTCAATTTGTACCCATGTATCTACATTATTCCGTGATGTATTCCGTTTTCAAATTTATACCGACTTTTTGATCACCCGGTACGTCCGACCTTATCGTCTCGGTTCAGTAAGAGGACACTCTCATTCACTTTTGCCATTTCGGTATGCGACGCTTACCAGAGCTCGGTATTTCCAAAATGATCTTAGACTCATTCTTTTGCTGTTCTTACAACAGTAAGGAGATGTGTGGGTTCAACAACATAATGCTCACCTACCCTCTGCCCTAGAAATCCAGCGTTGTCTGAAAAATTTGCAACGTCCTTGGACAGCATGATCACCAGACCTCTCTTCAATTGATCATGTGTAGGTTGTGATGGGACGAGCAATGACTCATGTAACTAGTCAACCAACAAATCTTACGTAACTACCTGAAAGGGTCGAGCAAAAGTGGTAATAAGTACCCCAGAGCAGTATTCGCCAGTTGTCCGATGGACGCCAGACTCAGCGCATCCATTGCCGCCCATGGAGGCTACACCACGTGTTAATATGGGTGTTTCAGCATGGGCCGATACCTGGTACTTCACAACCGGTTATGATACTGATCTGCAAATGTAATCATTTCACATACTCCATATCCACTGATCCAACAATAAATCTTGAGTGAACTGGTGACCTCTAAAAGAGTGCACTTATTTATTTCATCCGTGTATAAAGAATGTGACTGAATCCTGCAGCATAATATTTTTACTGTATTTCAACATTAATTGGCTGTCTCTACTAATCCCGTGAATTAGCGTAAATTTATCTGTATTTGTAGGAAGCTGCCATTCATTGTAATAAATAAAAATTCCGAATAAGTTATTCTCAACAGTTCTACACAAAAGTACACAAAAGCCTCGTCAGGAAACATTTTCATATTGATGTCCACCATACCAGTAGCGTTGTTTATCAGGTTGGTTTCCATTAAGAATAGTTGTGCATAGCGACTGTGAGATGACTGTAATCAAGAACCATTCACATACAATCTGTATTTTATTGTACGTCTGGCAAGGTGTCAACAACAGCAAAGTCATCACCAGTGCGCCTAGCAACGAGTCTTATGGATCCAGAGAGCTTGTAGAAGCATATTTTGTTAAAACGGCTTTCAACATTCATATCTCAAATTACAACATGTGCTTATTCAAGATCACTGCTTCTACACTGAAGAGCCAAAGAAACTGGTACCCTTCCTTAATATCGTGTAGGATCCCCGCGGGCACGCAGAAGTGCCACAGTACGGCCTGGCATAGACTTGATTTATATCTAATGTTGTGCTGAAAGGAACTGACACCGTGAATCCTGCAGGGCTGTCCATAAATTCGTAAGAGTACAAGAGCTTGGAGACTACTTCTGAACAGCACGTTGCAAACCATCTCAGATATGCTCAATAATGTTCGTGTCTGGAGAGGTTGGAGGCCAGCGGACGTTCTTAAACACAGGAAAGTCTTCCTGGAGCCATCTTGCAGCAATTCTGGACGTATGGGATGTCTCATTGCCCTGCTGGAATTGTTAAACTCTGTCGGAATGCACAATCGACATGAATGGATGCAAGTGATCAGACAGCTTGCTTACATACGTGTCATCTGTCAGAGTCGTACCTAGACGTATCAAGGGTTTTAATATTACTCCAACTGCACACTCCCCACAACGTTATTGAGGCTCCACCAGCCTGCTGACTTGCAGGGTCCATGGATTCACGAGATTGTCTCCGTACCCGTACACGTCCATCCGTTCGATTCAACGTGAAATGAGACTAGTCCAACCAGGCAACATGTTTCCAGACATCAACAGTCCAATGCCGGTGCTGACGGATCCCGGTGAGGCTAAAACGTAGTGACGTGCATTCATCAAGGGTGCAAGAGTGGGATTTCGTCTAAGAAAACCCATATCGATGATGTTTCGTTGAACGGTTAGCAGCTGACACTTGCTGATGGCCCAGCACTGAAATGTGCAGCAATTTGCGGAAGGGTTGCACTTCTCTCACAGTGAACGATTCTCTTCAGTAGTCGTTGGTTCCCTTGTTGCAGGATCTTTTTCCGGCCGCAGCGATGTAGGAGATTTGATGTTTTACCGGTTTCCTGATATTCACAGCATATTCGGGAAATGTTCATGCGTGAAAATCCCACTTGATCGCTATATCTGAGATGCTGTGTCCCATAGCTCGTGCTCAGACTATAACAACACGTTCAAACTCACTTAAATCTTGATAATTTGCCAATGTAGTAGCAGTAACCGATCTAACAACTGCGCCAGATTCATGTTGGCCGACCACAGCACACTTATTCTGCCTGTTTATGTATCTCTGTATTTAAATACGCATGTGGTTTGGCGCTTCAGTCTCTATGACTCGCTGCTAAACGCACGAAGGATGGTCATAATATGGTTGAAATATAACTAGATTTGTTAAACTATATAGATTGATACGTGGCTGAACACTGTGTTCTTCTCTGATTACGCGATCGTTCATATGTATCTGTGACGCATTATTTTTGCCTTTGATGAATACTCGTCGCCCAGCCAAACGTGTATAATCCTACTCAAAAAAAGTCATCATTTAAAATCGAAAGGAGTACAGGCAACTCTGACATTAATTGAGCTGAACGTACCATCCGTGATAGATACTGTGGTTTACACAGACCATACAGATCTGAGAAGCAATCATTAGGCCCGTTACAAAACAAGGTAGTGCTTATCTGCAAAGTACAGTGGTTAAACAGAGGAAACGGAGCTGGTCGAATATGTGTGTCCCGCTACAGTTCTTCGACGTGATTCCAGTATCTAGGTTGGCTGTTAGTAAGTGCCAAACTTTGTTGTCTCGAATGAACAAACAAAATGTAATGCATTATGTCAGGTTATAATTCTTACATGACCACAGCTGGCTTCTTTACTTCTTTTTCAGTCATAAAAAGCAACGAAAGCTAGTTTCAAAAGGTCATCATCAGCAGCAGCATCAGTATTCATTCTTTTTTGGGAAAATCAGTCTTCTGGCAACTTACTGCAGCTTCCGTTCCTTCACCATCCTTTTTGTCTCAGTGTGGTACTTAGAATAAGTTACTTCAGTTATTTGTGTTATATGTTTCTAACTGTATCCATCAGAGATGTTTTTGTCGTTTCAGTTCTACAGCTCTTTCTACTAACACAGAAGTTCATCCAGGTGGCCTACTTTCATGATACTTTCATGTTTATTTAAAATATTGAAACGAAAACTACATTACGTAGTCTTATCGAAACCGTACTAAGATATTCCACTAACTATATTATAGAGCCGTCATTTATCTGAACTACCTTCTCGTTCAGAAGCAGTGTACTACATGTCACTGGAATAGCGATGCGTTCCTAGGTTTCTGGATGGGAGAAGCGTTTGCAATGAGTAAAAAGAATGCAGGTAATTCCAGATATCAAGATGGGTCGTCGAAAAGGCGCATCGAACTAAAGGTTCTGTCGCTAACTTAAGTTGCAGAATTTTTGGATATCTTTATACGTTCGCATATTATCGCTTTTCGGAAGAACGAAAATCTCCTCTGTAAGAATGAATATGCGTCCCACATACAACAGTCCCCTGAGACGCTGCTCCCACAGTTCGTCTACGAGATCTTTAAATTTGGAGCATAACAGCGTGTTATACTACAGTTACAACTAGGAGACGCTCCAGCGACACCAGTGACAGATGCTAAATGAGAGACGTCATTTTGTGTTAACATGCGAGACCGCACAATTTGATAAAGAGAGTCAGCGCTTATATTGCTTCCTCTCCCGTATATCTCGCGAAGAGACCATGAAGATTAGAGATATTCGCGATCACCCGAACGCTTGCCATGAATCGTTTTATCCACGAACCATTCGCAACTGGAAAAGGAAAGTGAGAAAATGTTAATGGTACACTACGTACTCTCTGCCATACACCATAAGGTGGATTGCGGAGTGCAGATGCAGATGTAGAATAATTGATAATACTTATGGCACAAAAATGGATTATGAAGTTACCTTGGGCAGCGGAAGATTAATTTCCCAGCTCCATGAAAATGGACGAAGTGTCTTCATTCAGCCACCACAGTTAGCACTTCCGCCAGCAACTTCTTCACTGTGACCCATGATAAATATTTACAAAGATTCATATGTTTTGCATGTGAATGTTTGCTTCCTCGTTGCCCAAGAGAATGGGCATTATGGCAGAGCTTTTGGTGGGTGACAGTAGTGGAACGAGGGGCATACTAGCGCACCGCTTTGATATGATTTATGTCTTCCTGTCATCCTTACCAACAAGAGAATGATTTACTGTCTTCTCTTCTACCCCGTCCCCTTAACAAACCACCAACATCACCCAACAATCGTAGATGGCAGATCCAACAACACAGGCAATCCTAGATAAAAGAAGTGGTCCTGCCTTCTATGTATCAAATGGAAGACTCGGTGACAGTGGACTCCGCCCTACTGTCCTAAGTATAAAATAAAAGACGGCAGTCTCGACGATGTAAGAATCCAATTTGGTGAACTTGTACTAAGCAAAAATGGCGGGGAAATCACATAACCCGAGGTAGCGCGAGTGGTAAATAAAATGCTGGGGAAAAATGTGAGACATATTGTAGACTGTTTTTTTTTATCAAGCTCTGCAGCGTACAGACTCCTGTCTGTCATGAAATCCATTACTGAAGACCTGTAAAAGACGCCAACATCCCGGCAAGCGTTGACATAATTATCTATCAGTTCAGCAGTTAATTGCTGTGGCATTCATTTCGCAGATGGTTTGAAGAATTGCTACACACCATTACTAATATTGAGTGCTGAACCAGCAATAATATTCAAGTGACCAGCGATGTGTGATTTTGAAATCCAATGTCTCATTCCATGCCCGGGTGAAAAGGATTAATACACTCCTGGAAATGGAAAAAAGAACACATTGACATCGGTGTGTCAGACTCACCATACTTGCTCCGGACACTGCGAAAGGGCTGTACAAGCAATGATCACACGCACGGCACAGCGGACACACCAGGAACCGCGGTGTTGGCCGTCGAATGGCGCTAGCTGCGCAGCATTTGTGCACCGCCGCCGTCAGTGTCAGCCAGTTTGCCGTGGCATACGGAACTCCATCGCAGTCTTTAACACTGGTAGCATGCCGCGACAGCGTGGACGTGAACCGTATGTGCAGTTGACGGACTTTGAGCGAGGGCGTATAGTGGGCATGCGGGAGGCCAGGTGGACGTAAAGCCGAATTGGTCAACACGTGGGGCGTGAGGTCTCCACAGTACATCGATGATGTCGCCAGTGGTCGGCGGAAGGTGCACGTGGCCGTCGACCTGGGACCGGACCGCAGCGACGCACGGATGCACGCCAAGACCGTAGGATCCTCCGCAGTGCCGTAGGGGACCGCACCGCCACTTCCCAGCAAATTAGGGACACTGTTGCTCCTGGAGTATCGGCGAGGACCATTCGCAACCGTCTCCATGAAGCTGGGCTACGGTCCCGCACACCGGTAGGCCGTCTTCCGCTCACATCCCAACATCGTGCAGCCCGCCTCCAGTAGTTTCGCGACAGGCGTGAATGGAGGGACGAATCGAGACGTGTCGTCTTCAGCGATGAGAGTCGCTTCTGCCTTGGTGCCAATGGTGGCCGCGAATGCGTATTTGGCGCCGTGCAGGTGAGCTCCACAATCAGGACTGCATACGACCGAGGCACACAGGGCCAACACCCGGCATCATGGTGTGGGGAGCGATCTCCTACACTGGCCGTACACCTCTGGTGATCGTCGAGGGGACACTCAATAGTGCACGGTACATCCAAACCGTCATCGAACCCATCGTTCTACCATTCCTAGACCGGCAAGGGAACTTGCTGTTCCAACAGGACAATGCACGTCCGCATGTATCCCGTGCCACCCAACGTGCTCTAGAAGGTGTAAGTCAACTACCCTGGCCAGCAAGATCTCCGGATCTGTCCCCCATTGAGCATGTTTGGGACTGGATGAAGCGTCGTCTCACGTGGTCTGCACGTCCAGCACGAACGCTGGTCCAACTGAGGCGACAGGTGGAAATGGCGGGCAAGCCGTTCCACAGGACTACATCCAGTATCTCTACGATCGTCTCCATGGGAGAATAGCAGCCTGCATTGCTGCGAAAGGTGGATATACACTGTACTAGTGCCGACATTGTGCATGCTCTGTTGCCTGTGTCTATGTGCCTGTGGTTCTGTCAGTGTGATCATGTGATGTATCTGACCCCAGGAATGTGTCAATAAAGTTTCCCCTTCCTGGGACAATGAATTCACGGTGTTCTTATTTCAATTTCCAGGAGTGTAGATACGTCTTCTGTGTCTAGAAAGGTGATGGCTACCCGTTAGCAGCTAATTATCACCATACGTTCAAATGAGGCGCCAGAGCGGTTGTCATACATCTTTAGCTGATAAGCCTTACATCAGTCTGAAAATATCTTGTGATGTGGTCTGAAACACCCAAAAACTGTTGTTTTTTGAGTGCAGTGTACCCACTGCAATTTAAAGGGCTGTAAAGAAAATTTATTTCCTGTTTTAATGTAAAAGTCAGGGAAGTTGCTATTTAATGTAAGATTATCAAAAGAAATATGTCCCACTTGCTTAGAAAACTTAACCAATATTGAGAGAATACAACATGCAGTCCCTAGAGAACTTCTGAGATTTCTCAATGAAACACTGCTTAGACGTTTTTCACAGGCATGTTTAGAGCTATGTACCTTAATCGGAGTTTGTTTTGGACGAAAACAAAATTTCATTTGGTGTTGGGTGGTCAGAAATGTGAAGTACATTATCGACTTAAAGAAAAGGTGATCTCGTCATGTGAAGAGGTCGTCAGAATAGTGTGTATGTGATGTTGCTACAGAAGAAGACGTGATGCTATTCCTATCCATCATTTACAGTTTACTTCTCAAAATTTAATGCTGTAATCTTTCCTGCTGCTGACAACAGAATAGACACTCAAACATATGACCTCACAGAAAGGAAATCGTTTTTAAATTGCCATCCTCCTTCTACAAAAGACAGAGACACTTTTCTTGTGTCAATCTTCGCTTTTCGTCCATCAACCTACTTCACCTTAAATAAACAACCACCAGCTCCATGCATCGCCCTCGTACCTAACCACATTTGTCACCAGTAACAGGTACACTAAAAAATTGTCAAAAATCCTCCCCGTTCCGGTATTCTTTGTAGATGTAGTTTCTATCCTGTGTCTGATCACGTGAAATCTAGCTGTTATTTTTACAGGATTAAAACTGTTTCGTTTAAAACAATAATGGTTGCTCATGTCGCGCTGTTGGTCAATGTAACTTGAAATCTCATCGGCTTTTCCCCTGTTTCACTGAGAATATCGCCATCATATTATCTAGTCAGGGACCGTTATCATCAGAATACTGCCTGATGCAATGCCTCCACATCATATTCATAATCACTATGAATCGGCTTTGGCAATGTAAACCGCTATCATCCCTTTCCGCATAAAGTTAAAATATGTCTACTTCCTCATGTGCTTTCGACTCAAAGTAAATAAAGTTTCCTTGCCTACAGTGACTCAAATAGTAGCAGGTACCAGATCGTAATAATCTTTCCAGAATTACCATATCGTGTATTAGAGAAAAGTATGTGTGTACTGGGGATGGGTTTAGAGGGCGAGGGATAAAAATCGTAGAGGGAGATCAAGCGAAGAATACAGTAAGCAGATTCAGAAGAATACAGGTTACAGCAGTTATTCTCAGATGAAGAGAGTTGCACAGGATAGAGTAACATGGAGAGTTGCATCAAGACAGATCACAACACGCCACAAAGTGATATATTGCGGAGTACAAAGAAATGCTTTCCCAATCGTTTTATGTTATGTTTCTTAATTTTCCGTAGCACTTCCTTGTACATTATCTCTTCCTCACGGAAACAAAAACTTGTGTAAATTTTTATAGCTTTTTCCTCAAATAAAATCAAACTGTACAATCATTCATTACATTTTCTTCACAGTGCATGTTTCATGCAAAATAATGGCTCACGATTTAGCTGTGAGAAGTAAAACGCTGATGCATTTCGACTTATTATTTACGCAACACATTAAAATATGAAGGGAGAGACTTGTATAGCGCACGACATACTCAGATTTTGACAATGCGATTCATGGCAGCTTGATGGATCCCTTGTCCAGAGCTATTTCACCTGATAGAGTTCCTAAATTGATAAATATTACATTTCGAGGAGAGAACGTGAATTCCATTAGCAAAAGTTCGAATAACAACCGATAGAATCAAAATATTCACAAGTGCTTAAGCTTTGACATAAAATAACTTTAAACTATCTTCTAGAGGATAGTTCAAGTTAGGATATCATGTTTCTGAATTCTCAAAAGCAGGACTATGAGTTGCATTGGAGTGGTAGACATCTGTTTTCACTGCTATACGAATGAGCGATTATATTCGTATTATATAAGACAGTGTTTAGGTGGTAGTATAGTAAAAATGAATGTTACTGGTTAATGAGACTTGTTGATGCCGAATACAGACAGAGGAATTGACGTAACAGTGGTTGCATAGAGATTACAACGAATCGAATAAAGAAACAGAACATGAGATTGAACCTAGATTTCTGTAGATGTGGCAGTATCTGTGATAAATTACTACGTGAAAAATGTTCCAGAAATATTCAGTCAGATCTTACTTAGATTTCACAAAAAATGGTTCAAATGGCTCTGAGTACTATGGGACTTAATTTCTAAGGTCATCAGTCCCCTAGAACTTAGAACTACTTAAACCTAACTAACCTAAGAACATCACACACATCCATGCTCGAGGCAGTATTCGAACCTGCGACCGTAGCGGTCGCGCGGTTCCAGGCTACAGCGCCTACAACCGTAGATTTCACAACGGTACCAAGTACGCCTCTTCAAATGTTTAGAGTAGAAATATTTAGTACGTTATGACTGTCACAAATGAATAAGCTAACTCATAAAAACATCTAGGTATACTACTTCGTGGGGACAAAATGCAACAGTCACGTGAAGAGAAAAAACACGTGCCACATCTCGCTTCACTGACAAGATACTGGGAAAATGCAGTCGCTTTACAGAGGAGTTTCGTTCAAAATACTTCTGTGGGTCATCCTACATTATTACTCAAATACAGTGACCGATGCTAAAAAGGTCTAGCGACGTCTGCAATGAACGACGATACGAATGGTCATAGTTTCTTCGACTCACAGGCGAGAGAAATGGCGAAAAATCTGAACTGTAAGTCATACTATGAATTTTAAGAGCCAACCTTAAATGAACAATCACGCAATGTAGTACAGCATTCTACGGATTAAATTAATAATCGCGGGTATGGAGGCATTTTAGCAGAAGTTTGACCGTGCTCAATACGCGAATGGAACTGGGAGAAATCATAATACGTGATACAACAGTAATTAGACCTATTGTCTACATTGCATGCCTTGTATTTAACTGTTGTTTGTAGAGAATTGACGCAGACGCAGACGCATAGGTGAAATACATCTGTAATACAGCTGCAGTCGTTTTTAAGACGATATTAAAATGCGTCCTACAATCAGACAAGAAGACACTTACTCTCACCCTTTCTCATTTACGACTGAAATGTTCGCAGCTACCGATTAGCTCCTCAGCAGAAAGGAAAGCCGACGGAACGACGAACATTACAGCTGTCTGGTGCAACAATCAGCGATTCATCACAGGCCCTACTTTGCGTAACGAGCGCCTATTGAACGACGCGGCCAATATTCAACCTGCATCGGAGTGTCTCGCAGATTAGACGTCGCAGCAGAAAGCGTGGTGGGGAAAAAATGGCCTCCGGAACGGCTGACTGCCTAGGTTTCGTCGATTCCGTCCTTTTATGGCGGCGATTTAGAGAACAGAACTGCTTTACAAAAGCGGTGTTTACGCTGCGCCGAATGGTCCATAAAGTTCGGCATGTTCTAGAAAATGGGAAACGAAATAGCAAAGAAAAGGAGGCAGTAAATGTAGAAAGAAATAGCGATTACGTTCGTACACGAAGTAATTTACGAGAGTCGAATCAGATACTTTCCCATCGATTAACGACTTAAGTACTAGATTAAATTCCGCAATAAGGTGTAAAATATTGACCTAAAGACACTTATGACGGACAATATATACTACATCCACGACATACGATCAACTGTGTCCATATTTTACCAATTGTGACGAACAAGTCTCTCTTTCCCACATCGCTTAATACTTGCTTTACCTTCTACATTTACCTCGCATTAGAATTAATCGAACCACACTCGACCCTGCTACTAATCATTCACACCAGTTCTGTGCTACTGTGAACCTACCTGTGAAATATACCTTCAACGACAAACACTGCTCCAAAGCTTTGGTTAATTGACAACTCCGGGTATTTTATCTATATTCTGTGCAACAAGTTTTTTTTTATTACATTTTGCAATGTGACTGAAATATTTGATTTGCTTCATAAACGTAACGATGATTCCCTCATGTTTCTTACGAGATCATTATGTACTCTGCCTGCAGCACGTGTTACAATTCGAGCAGCTATGAAAATTTGTCAGCCAACGAAGTTTTGTTGTATAATGTAAACAAGTACTCCGAAACAGCGTAAGATCCGTCTCATTCTGCCATTCAAATAGTAACCAATTAACATGCAAAGTCATTAATGCCATTACCTGCCAATGGGCATTGATTTAAATCTACCCTAGTACCCTTCTTACGTTGCTTTTTTAGGGGAGGAAAGGACGGACAGTTCCTCCCCCACACCCCCCTCCCCCCATTCACTTGTCTGGTCAAACATACGGTATCGGGCCTTTTATCTCTCTATTTATTTTTTGTGTTGAAACGTAACAACATCGTACTCCTGATGGAGAGAAACAGAGTTGGGCTTCATAATTTACTGTTTTTGCCACAGTAAAAAGAAAAGAAATTAATTTCAGTCATGGTCAGGAACAGTGTTACTTTAGTCATCGATCTTTGGACTGGTTTGATGATGCCCACCACAAATTCCTCCCTTGTGCCAAAGTCTTCATCCCATAGTAGCACTTGCAACCTACGTCCTCAATTATTTTCTGGATGTAGGACTATTCTAATCTCTGTCTTCATCCACAGCTTTTAATCTCTACAGCTCCCTCTAATACCATGGAAGTTGTTCCCTGAAGTCTTAACAAATGTGCTATCATCCTGTCCTTCCTCCTTGTCAGCGTTTTCCACATATTCCTTTCCTCCCTGATTCTGTGCAGAACCTCCTCATTCCTCACCTTATGAGTCCCCCTAATTTTCAACACTTGTCTGTAGCACCACACCTCAAATGCTTCGATTCTCTTCTGTTCCGGCTTTCCCGCAGACCATGTTTCACTACCATACAATTTTGTGCTCCAAATGTACATTCCCAGAAATTTCTTCCTCAAATTAGAACTTATGTTTGATGGTAGTAGACTTCTCTTGGCCAAGAATGCCGTTTTTGTTAGTGCTAATCTGGTTTTGATGTCCTCCTTGCTCCGTCCGTCATGGATTATTTTACTGACTGGGTATCAGAATTCATCTACTTATTTACCATTTGTCCTGATTTTAAGTTCTTCGCTGTTCGCATTTCTGCTACTACTAATTAATTTCGTTTTACTCGATTTACTCTTATTCCGTATTCTGTACTCAATTCACTGATCGTTCCATTCAGGAGATAGTGTGACTCCTCTTAACTTTCACTCAGGAAAGCAATGTCATCAACGAATCGTATCATTGATATCCTTTCATCTTCAATATTAATTCCACCCTGAGTCCTTCTTTTAATTCCATCATTGCTGCTTCGATTTAAAATTGAACATCAAGGGCGAAAGACTTCATCGTTACCTCACATCCTTTTTGATCCGAGCGCTTCGTCCCTGGTCGTCCACTCCTTATTGTTCCCTTTTGATTCTTGTACATATTACATATTACCCAGATCTCCATATAGCTTACCCCTGTTTTTCTCAGAATTTGAACACGTTGCTCCATTTTAAATTGTTGAACTCTTTTTACTGTTAGACAAATCCTATGAACGTGTATTGATTTTTCCTTATTCTTCTGTCCATTATCAAAAGCTACGTCAGAATAGCCTCTCTGGTGCCATTACCTTTCTCAAAGCCGAACTGATCGTTATCTAACGCCTTATAAAAAATTCACATCAGTCTTTCCATTGTGTGCCAGCCAGTCCGCTGTAACTGGCGTTGACGTCATAAATGTTGCGCAATACTTTAAAAAACAAGTAAATAACCTGAAACGTTTCTAGCATGTCAGGAGTAATACTAAATCAGTATGTATTGAATATCAGTGCAATAACTTTAACCATTTTCGAAATTTGGACCTTTTTCTGCAAAAATCAGTGGCGCAACAGAAAAGAGCTAGAAACTTAAAAATTTATATTTAGATTCCTTTTGCATAATAATTTAGTACAAACAGTATTCTGGATCTCATAAATTAAAATTTTAGTTGAAATTCATGATTTTCTGGTTGATGTCTTAAAAATTAAGGAAGCAAGATAGATTAAGTAGGCGAATAAATAAAGCTAGGATGTTTAAATTTAAGTAGAAGGCAGATACGCTACAATCATAACGATTTGAGAAGTTTCAACTGAATAACTATAAAACTATAGCGATAGAGTATCTCCAAAGGGCAAGTTCAGAGCTCGTCTACTGCATGTAGTGTAATTAAATTAATTCTTTCGCCTAAAATATTGGACTTAGCCACTTCAGACGTTTACTATGATTACTTACCTCTGTGCTGATTGCACATTTAAATTGAGAGCTTCATTGGCCTTTAGCAAAGGAAGCAATGATTTATTTAATGACTTAAAGTGGTGCATTACTAGCCCAGCGGCCAGTCGGGACAGCGGATTTAATCAGGCGTTCCCTTAACCGTCCGCACCACGGCTTTATATATAAGAACGGTGCTCGAGAAAAAAGGCCCCAGTTCTCTCCAGACGCTGATCAGCGCACCATCTGTGCCGGGAGTCGCGTCGCGTCGGTATCATTGCTATAAACAGCCTCGGATGCCGTAATAAGTTACTCGGGATACGCGTAACCATGAAATCGTTTTCGAGTGAAGTGTTAATTCTGGGATGACTTTAATGATGTATCTTCAGTTTGCGTATGACACGTGACGCCGCGGGACAGACATTCTACCATTATTTAGCGTGGCATTTGATGAACATTATCATAAATTATGGCGAGCATTCACTTAAACATTTAATTGGAACAGTTATAGTTGAATCTGCGAATTAGACTCTGAACTACTCTGGTAGTTGGATTGTGTGAATTCTTTTTGGTCTGTGACTTTCAGAATATAGTGAACCTTTTAGAGTGAATCGTTTTTGATTATGAATCCCAGACAATCTCCTAATTCCTCAGAGCTATAAGCCATAGCTATAAGTGTATTTCTCAGTTGAAGTGGGCACTAGGAATTCTAATTACAGGCTTCACGTTTTGCTAATCACTTTCTGGTTGCCAATATTGTAGTTAGAGAGCCAGTGTTGAGAACGGTAAACAACAGCATTAATTAAATCATAGGAACATTCAATAACTAATAATTCCATAAGCCGCCCCACATATGGTGCATCGTTGGGAAAGACATTCCACGTTTATTATTCAACAAATAATTTCCACACGCCGCCCCACATATGTTGCTACTCGGCCGGGAAATGCATCTTTTCTACATGACATTCATTTATTAATAACGACATAATTTCCACCCGCCGCCCCACACAACCGATAACATAATATATCCGTTTCATGGTAATAACTTTATCGGTCTGTCTCATTAAGCAATGCGAAAATGTAGGTTGGTGGAGAGAAGATTATGAATGACTTGGTACCGCGAGAACGGGACTCCATTAGGAAAAATAGACAGGCTGACACTGGACCAGGCAACCTTCCCATCGCTCTCTGGCAATAGAGACGCCACAGAAGGAACCTGATTTGGAAACGTCCAGCGCCATAAAAGCATTTTGCTATAGAGACACGACTAAAAATTTACAAATATGACTTAACTTATTATTTATCCTATTAACATCTATTGGAGGGGCTAAACTCACACGTCTGTGACAAGAAAAACGGCGAGCTGAGTGTGACTGGGGTACGGGAAGACAGGTTAAAACAGTGTGTCGAAGAAACAAAGCAGAAGCCTTGGCCCGAACATCAGGAAGTCCCAAAACTTCCATCAGCCAGGGTCCCACCATAGCCTCCTAGCGCACCCTAAAAATATAGTTTCAGCAGATGAACTTGCCCGATAGCCTTTGTAGATTTCGGGACATCATCGCAGGAAGGGGAAAGTACTGAACAATAAAATAGGCTTTCCTCATTAAGTTACCAATGTCCGAACCTTATTAAGTAAGGAGAATTAGCGAGCTCGTGTTGCAGGATCGCTCATTGAGTCTCGTCAGTGAGGCACTTCGAATTTAACGCAGCCCTCTTCATTGGACATTAGTCAATTATAACGTCCGCCGATCGGTGGCGGGCAACAGCCGCAGCCCACGGAATCTCAGCCGTGTGGAATTCTAGGAAACTGAGTAACAGGCACTTCCATTCGTTAACCTGTGCTTCCGTAAGACGACAACGTGTACCCGAAATGACCTTAAGCACCGGTACGTCATCATTAGTACGAATAAGTAGCATTTCATCAGCATATGAGCGAACGGTGAGCCTTTCTCCCAATAACGACCAGCCACTCACTCGAGCAGCTATGGACTGCATTAAGGGTGACAGGAATAGCGGGAATAACCCAAACGGCAAGGTGACTCCCTGCAAGACACCCCGACACAATTCTGTGGGGGACTAAGACGATCATTCACATGAATAGATGCCTGAATACCAGTAGGTAGATAAGCGGTGATTCGTCGTAAGGCATCATTAAAACCAACAGCCGTCAACACTCGCTACAGAACATCATGACTGGCGCACGATCAACATAAATGAAAGTAAGCTCCCGGCACAGGAACGATCGGGATAGGATTTCGACATTCAGCAGCCGGAGTCAGAAGAGTAAGACCTGTAGTCTATTTTTGCAACGCCCGTTAATATCAGCAGGCGAAAGTGGCCATTGATCGCCTGCGCCACAATTCTGTAATAATAATAGCGTTATCTGTCGAACCCGAGCTACGAACAGACGTCCCGTCTTTTTGTGAATTAAACAATTTTTCGACCTTGCACCACTTAATTCACCACACAGGTTATCATATCTTTTATCAGAGGCCAAAACCAAATGCAAAATTCTTTGGGAAACCCATCCAAAACAGGCGATTTGCAGTAAGGAGAGCGAATTACAATGTCAGATACCTCATCACTGTGCAAAGCTGACCAAAGCTGCTCATGGAGTGATGGCGTAACAACACTATCAGGGAGGTAAGCAAAATCAGCAGACAGAATACCGTCTGATGCTACTCCAGTGTAATGATCTGAAAAATGTCGGAAAAGTTCACGCATTACATGAGGTTGTGGTGATTACTCAAGACCGTCTATAGAACAATTAATAGAGGACCACGTCCCCTGAGATCGCTTGCGAAGCCGAGTTGGGTGATACAGATGGGGCAACACACAATGGAGAATCGAAAGTGGCTGGGTTCGCTAACAAATTGTAGTCTTTCGAGTTACAGGAGTTTCGCCTTCTCCAGTGACCTTCCATGATCTTTAAAGGGACGTCTCGAACACTATCCCTTCTATACTTGGAACTGGTTTTCCGCCCCCGTGTGGCAGCAATTATATCGTCCAGAGAGGAGTCTGCCAGGTGTCAAATATTTACCTCCCAGATAGTGCAAAAAATGTGTACCCGCTGCAGGACGTGGTTAAGAGTCAGTGAAACAGCATAGTGATCAGTGAAAAGTGGCAGAGATTACATCAGTTGTGAAGAGTTGGCTACAATGGGAAGCAGACAAATGAAAACGGGCCAGTCGGCTGCTAGAAGTAGCTGTAAAATACGTAAAGCGCACTAACGTGAGATGTCTCCAGATCCAAGCCTCCCGTAGACTCTATGACGCCACCACATCACTAAGTTAACGACAGTAGTTATAGCTGGGAGTATTGTCTACAGGACGTAAGATATAGTTGAACTCTCCCATCAGAATCTTATGCGAACTCTGAAGAAGTAAATAAATGGCATCTTCCTTACACAGGTTTGAGCGGTCATATTTACTACCAGACACCGATGGACCAAATGAAAAATTAAGGCGACATCATAGAAACCATATACCCCGACAGTCATCCAGTGTTTAAAGGTCTGGCAACGGAATACCGTCCCCGTAAAGCACGGCCACGCCAGTTCAACTTCCTGGCGAAACGTTAAAAAAACATAAAATATCCCCGGACACAAAACACATCAATTAGCACTTCTTGCAAACACACAGCACCAGCTTTGAATTTATAAATAAATTATCGTAACCCAGCAAGCCGTAATAGAGGGCTTATCCTGTTAACATTCAGGATAGGAAACGTATAAGCCTGCATTACACATGTAAAGTACGAAAATACAACTAGAAAAAAATGTACGCGTCACGTTTCGCTCACCACGGTGACGGCGGAGACGAATGATTTTAATCCTATCCACACTAAAGTGCAGATTCCGTGCTTTGTTTCCTTCATTACGACACTGCACACTGAGGTTAGAAACATTGTTTGCTTCATCCCGTGACAACATAACTTCCTGACACGGATCGTAGGGGGCTCATCAAGGTCCGTTTTAGGGATGAAGGCGTCCCCATTACACTCAACCGATTGCGAGAAACACAGCCGGGAGCGATGAACATGTTTATAATATAAAGAAGAAACAAGAAATGCAGCGTCTGAAGCTGGCTAAACCATCTGACTTCCAGAAGAAGAAAACGCAGGAAACTGTTGTCCATCGTATCAGATTGAGGAGGGGATAGCGTTTTACTAAAACACTGTAAAGGCAGAACAAAAAATAATGTCTCCATTAAACTGTCGGAATACAGCGGAACAGACGTTTTTACAGGTGAAGGAGAGCCCGAAGATGTGACATTCATTTCAACATCAACATAATCAACCTCGTCATCCCTGGCGAAACTAGAACCGAAATTATCGTCAGTATTAAAAGTATCACCATTGGAAGAATCGCCCTCCACCACCACCTTCTCGGGAACGCGAGATTGGGGAGGGGTGAATTCAAAATCTTCACCATTTTGAGTGCTCCAGCATTTAAATTGTGTTATTGGTGCTGTTGCCGTAACAGGAACAGGGGCTCATCTGAACGTGCCGCTAATGGCGGAAAGTCGCACGGAGTGGAGTGCAATGTCCCCCAACGTCCTGTAGGGCTGGGGAAGTACTAACAGCAGATTGCGAAGACACTAGGTCAGCTAACGCCAAAGAAAAACGCTTTTCATAGGCCGACTTTAAAACCGTAACACCACACAGACAACTGGGTTTGAGTTGTTCACTTTCATTAGAAAGGAAGCAGGTTACTCCTTGTCCGGTATATGTAACATGAATGCCATAACCACCAACATTGAGGTGTGAAGAAATATAATTTTGAACACACGTGTCCACAGTTCGGATGCCACTATAACATTGCATGCGCCGCTTAGCAGACCAGAGTTCTAGCCGGATTTGTCGTACGTTTCCATAAGGAAGCAATGCCGCCTTACGAAATGAGTCGTCCACTTCGGGGGGAAGACTAATCTATAGCCGGAAAATACTCGATGGTTGCATCTACATCTATATCCATACTCCGCAACCACCTGACAATGTGTGGCGGAGGGTACCCTGAGTACCTTTATCGGTTCTTCCTTCTATTTCTGTCTCGTAGTGTTCGTGGAAAGAAGGATTGTCGATATGTTTATGTGTGGGCTCTAATCTCTCTGATTTTATCCTCATGGTCTCTTCGCGAGATATAAGTAGGAGGGAGCAACATACTGCTTGACTCTTCGGTGAAGGTATGTTCTCAAAACTTCAAGAAAAGCCCCTACCGAGCTACTGAGCGTCTCTCCTGCAGAGTCTTCCAATGGAGTTTATCTATAATCTCCGTAACGCTTTCGCGATTAATTAATGATCCTGTAACGAAGCGCGCTGCTCTCCGTTGGATGTTCTCTATCTCTTCTATCAACCCTATCTTGTACGGATCCCACACCTGCGAGCAGTATTCAAGCATTGGGCGAACAAGTGTACTATAACCTACTTCCTTTGTTTTCGGACAGCATTTCCTTAGGTTTCTTCCAATGAATTTCAGTCTGGCATCTGCTTTACCGACAGTTAATTTTATGTGGTCACTCCAGTTTCAATCACTCCTAATGCCTACTCCCAGAGAATTTTTGGAATTAACTGCTTCCACTTGCTGACCAACTATATTGTAGCTAAATGATAAGGAATCTATCTTTCTATGTATTCGCAGCACATTAGACTTGTCTACATTGAGATTCAATTGCCATTCCCTGCACCATGCGTCAATTTGCTGCAGATCCTCCTGCATTTCAGTACAATTTTCCAATGTTACACCTCTCGATATACCACAGTATCATCCGCAAAAAGCCACAGTGAACTTCCGATGTCATCCACAAGGTCATTTATGTATATTGTGAATAGCAAGGGTCCTACGACACTCCCATGCGGCACACCTGAAATCAGTCTTACTTCGGAAGACTTCTCTCCATTGAGAATGACATGCTGTGTTGTGTTATCTAGGAACTCTTCAATCCAATCACACAATTGGTCTGATAGTCCATTGCTCTTACTTTGTTCATTAAACGACTGTGGGGAACTGTATCGAACGCCTTGCGGAAGTCAAGAATCACGGCGTCTACATGTGAACCCGTGTCTATGGCCCTCTGAGTCTCGTGGACGAATAGCGCGAGCTGGGTTTCACACGACCGTCTTTTTCGAAACCCATGCTGATACCTACATAGTAGATTTCTAGTCTCCAGAAAAGTCATTATACTCGAACATAATATGTGTAAAAAAATTCTACAACTGATCGACGTTAGAGATATAGGTCTACAGTTTTGCACATCTGTTCGACGTCCCTTCTTGAAAACGGGGATGACCTGGGCCCTTTTACAATCCTTTGGAACGCTACGCTCTTCTAGAGACCTACAGTACACCGCTGCAAGAAGGGGGGCAAGTTCCTTCGCGTACTCTGTGTAAAATCGAACTGGTATCCCATCAGGTCCAGCGGCATTTCCCGTTTTGAGTGATTTTAATTGTTTCTCTATCCCTCTCTCGTCTATTTCGATATCTACCATTTTGTCATCTGTCCGACATTCTAGAGAAGAAAGTACAGTGCAGTATTCCTCTGTGACACAGCTTTGGAAAAAGGCATTTAGTACTTCGTGCTTTAGTCTATCATCCTCTGTTTCAGTACCATTTTGGTCACAGAGTGTCTGGACATTTTGTTTTGATGCACCTACCACTTTGACATAAGACCAAAATTTCTGAGGATTTTCTGCCAAGTCAGTACATAGAACTTTACTTTCGAATTCATTGAACGCCTCTCGCATAGCGCTCCTCACACTACATTTCGCTTCGCATAATTTTTGTTTGTCTGCAAGGCTTTGGCTATGTTTATGTTTGCTGTGAAGTTACCTTTGCTTCCGTAGCAGTTTTCTAACTCGGTTGTTGTACCACGGTGGCTCTATTCCATCTCTTACGATCTTGCTTGGCACATACTCATCTACCGCATATTATTCGATGTTTTTGAGCTTTGTCCACTGATCCTCAACACTATCTGTACTTGAGACAAAACTTTTGTGTTGAGCCGTCAGGTACTCTGTAATCTGCTTTTTGTCAGTTTTGCTAAACAGAAAAATCTTGCCACCTTTTGTAATATTTCTATTTACGGGTGAAACCATCGTTGCAGTAACCGCTTTATGATCGCTGATTCCCTGTTCTGCGTTAAATGTTTCAAACAGTTCGGGTCTGTTTGTCACCAGATTGTCTAATATGTTATCGCCACGAGTCTGTTTAACTGCTCAAGGCAATTTTCAGATAAAGCGCCTAAAAAAATTTCACTGGATTCTTTGGCTCGGCCACCTGTTTAAACGTCTGTGTCTCCCAGCCGATATACGGCAAATTAAAATCTCCACCCAGAACATGGTGGGGAAATCTACTCGAAATATTTTCCAATTATCCTTTAGGTGCTCAGCCACAACAGCTGCTGAACCAGGGGGCGTATAGAGACATCCAATTACCATGTCTGGGCCTGTTTGAACCGTGACCTTCACCCAAATTATTTCACATTTCGGATCTCCTTCAATTTCTTTCGATGCTATTGCACTTATTATAGCTTTAAACACGCCTCCCCCTTCACTGTCCAGCCTGTCTCTGCGGAATACATTCCAATCTCAGTTTAGGATTTAATTACTGTTTGCATCTGGTTTCAGCCAACGTTCTGTCCCTAGTACTATATGGGCATTGTTTATTAATGAGAGGAATTCTGGGACCTTCCTATGGACGCTCCTGCAGTTTACTATTAGCACATTAATATTGTTATTCCCTGCAGCATTTTGCCTACTCCTACCTTGCCGCGTCTCAGGAGGCGTCTTGTCGGACCTAGGGAGGGAATTCTCTAACATAAAAAACACATATGTGCAATCCACACGTACTCCGCTACCCTTGTAACCGCTTCCTGCGTGTAGTACACGCCTGACCTATTCAGGGGTTGATAGCGGATGTCGAGAAATTTGCACCCCAGATCTCCGCAGAATCGTCCGAGCCTCTGGTTTAAGCCTTCTTCTCGGCTCCTAACCAGAGCACCGCGATTGGTTCTTGGAACGATCAAATACACTCCTGGAAATTGAAATAAGAACACCGTGAATTCATTGCCCCAGGAAGGGGCAACTTTATTGACACATTCCTGGGGTCAGATACATCACATGATCACACTGACAGAACCACAGGCACATAGACACAGGCAACAGAGCATGCACAATGTCGGCACTAGTACAGTGTATATCCACCTTTCGCAGCAATGCAGGCAGCTATTCTCTTATGGAGACGATCGTAGAGATGCTGGATGTAGTCCTGTGGAACGGCTTGCCATGCCATTTCCACCTGGCGCCTCAGTTGGACCAGCGTTCGTGTTGGACGTGCAGACCGCGTGAGACGACGCTTCATCCAGTCCCAAACATGCTCAATGGGGGACAGATCCGGAGATCTTGCTGGCCACGGTAGTTGACTTACACCTTCTAGAGCACGTTGGGTGGCACGGGATACATGCGAACGTGCATTGTCCTGTTAGAATACCAAGTTCCCTTTCCGGTCTAGGAATGGTAGAACTATGGGTTCGATGACGGTTTGGATGTACCGTGCACTATTGAGTGTCCCCTCGACGATCACCAGAGGTGTACGGCCAGTGTAGGAGATCGCTCCCCACACCATGATGCCGGGTGTTGGCCCTGTGTGCCTCGGTCGTATGCAGTCCTGATTGTGGCGCTCACCTGGACGGCGCCAAACACGCATACGACCATCATTGGCACCAAGGCAGAAGCGACTCACATCGCTGAAGGCGACACGTCTCCATTCGTCCCTCCATTCACGCCTGTCGCGACACCACTGGAGGCGGGCTGCACGATGTTGGGGCGTGAGCGGAAGACGGCCTAACGGTGTGCGGGACCGTAGCCCAGCTTCATGGAGACGGTTGCGAATGGTCTTCACCGATACCCCAGGAGCAACAGTGTCCCTAATTTGCTGGGAAGTGGCGGTGCGGTCCCCTACGGCACTGCGTAGGATCCTACGGTCTTGGCGTGCATCTGCGCGTCGCTGCGGTCCGGTCGCAGGTCGACGGGCACGTGCACCTTCCGCCGACCACTGGCGACAACATCGATGTACTGTGGAGACCTCACGCCCCACGTGTTGAGCAATTCGGCGGTACGTCCACCCGGCCTCCCGCATACCCACTATACGCCCTCGCTCAAAGTCCGTCAACTGCACATACGGTTCCCGTCCACGCTGTCGCGGCATGCTACCAGTGTTAAAGACTGCGATGGAGCTCCGTATGCCACGGCAAACTGGCTGACACTGACGGCGGAGGTGCACAAATGCCGCGCAGCAAGCGCCATTCGACGGCCAACACCGCGGTTCCTGGTGTGTCCGCTGTGCCGTGCGTGTGATCATGGCTTGTACAGCCCTCTCGCAGTGTCCGGAGCAAGTATGGTGGGTCTGACACACCGGTGTCAATGTGTTCTTTTTCCATTTCCAGGAGTGTAGTTAGCTCTGATTCCACCTAGCGAGCGAGGCCTGTGCGAACTGAGGATGACCTCTGAGCCCAGACGGCAGGAGTCATTGGTGCCGACAGGAGCAACAATTTGCAGTTGGGTGTACCCAGTGCTCTCTATCACCTATGGCAGGGCTTCCTCCACATGTCGGATTAGACCCCCCACCAAAGCAGGCAGATTGAACACTGGCCTTCTTCCCCGACGTTTTCGCTATTTCCCTAATGGGCTCCATCACCCGCCTAACGTTGCAGCTCCCAATAACTAATAAACCCCTCTCCCAGTGTGCCTGCTCGGATCATGCTGAAGGAGCGGCCACATGTCCACAGGCAGAGCGGGTGATGCCACACGGCCAACTTCCACATTGACCCCCCGCCTCGTGCGCTGCGAACACCTGTGAACCCTCCACTCCCCTTGGGTAGAAGGTGGCCCAACCGCGCCCGGTACCCGCGAAGATGTCTCGACAGCAGGGACAGTGGGTGAAGCATGTTAACACATGGGACTGGTTTAACAAACCAACATGAAGTGCAGACGTGACCTGAGAACCACCCTGAGACAGAAGTGGATCTATTTGCAGGGATTGTAAAACTTCACAACAAATGCATACAGAGCAGAATCAAAATAGGCAATATCTCCCTGATCAGATGTAAACCCGAATCGTATGAAGCAACAAATAGTGAATTTCTGGAGAGTCCGGCTGCATATGAAGTCTACTCTTATCAGAACTGCAACGAACTGCACCCCCACGCCTGTCGGAGTGGCCGAACAGTTCTACGCACTATAGTCTGGAACCGCGCGACCGCTAGGGTCGCGAGTTCGAATCCTGCCTCGGGCATGGATGTGTATGATGTCCTTAGTTTACTTAGATATACGTAGTTCTAAGTTCTATGGGACTGATGACTTCAGAAGTTAAGTCCCATAGTGGTCAGAGCCATTTAAACAACATTTTCTGCACCCCGACGAGGAATATTTTTGGGATACTTGACCGACATCATTGCGTGAACAGAGAATGCAGCATCCAGACAACAAACGGCAACGAACTCCTCTTAGCAAAAACGATGCGACGCCGGCCGATGCACAGACAGGACTGACTACAGGCAATACTGACTACAGGGCAGACTGACACACGTGGCTCTGCTATACAGGCGAAAGTTGGAACAACCTACAACCTCTTCTCTCGACGCGCAAGGCGAAACCACAGTTACTAGGCAGATGAGCTGACCACTGCGCCATACTGACACAGCTCTCATGGCAAACTGTATTAAACGGATGGACGTGCTCAGGTATGGAGACAACATCATGAACCTCATGAATCCGTGGCATGCTCTAGCATGCCTCATGTGAGGCCCAAATTCTCAACTTACCCACACACTACCGATATAGTGCTCCTTATCCATTATTATCATTACTCGCAGCATTTCGCCGATTCCCCGAAGAACTCAATTTTGTGTGTATCCGCACTGAAGTGCTTAACTGTATATGTGGTGTCTGTTCTTTCTGACATCCCTTAATTAAACGTGTGATGTCTCATCTTCCAGATACGTACAATATATAATTAAGGCGAGAGCAGCTAATGATCACTTCACTGCGGATGCTCACCATGCCAGAACTCTTAGTGAAATCGGCAAAATTCCTCGAATAACGAGGATAATCGGGCCGGTTCTAGGCGCTTTAGCCCGGAACCACGTTGGTGCTACGGTCACAGGTTCGAATCGAGCCTCGGGCCTGGATGTGTGTGATGTCCTTAAGTTATTTAGGTTTAACTAGTTGTAAGTATAGGAGACTGATGACCTTAGATGTTCAGTCCCATAGTGCTTAGAGCCATTTGAACCATTTTTGATGGTTATCATCAAGGGACACTGTATCTGTAGTGTGTTGATAAGTTAAGGATTTGGATCTGACGGGAGACGTGCTAGAGTAGTCTGTGCAGTTGCGACGACCACTGTATCCAGTTGGCGTAGAGGTCAACACATCTGCCTTGTAAACAGGAGACCCGGGTTCCAATGTGTCTTGATTCGGAGGGGCTGCTGGATCAGAATCGTGTCTGTTCTTTGGGACACGTGCGAAAAAACCGACACCACATATACAGTAAGATACTATCTACTGTGGTGCATATCTGTTTCTTGTCATTTCCAGACTTCTTCTGCCTACCAGGTCATAATACCTGTCTTTGTAAGGTTGTCTGGCAGTGTACATTCTGCCGAGATATTCGTTCCACTTTCATCTGTTGTACTCAGTCCTTTTTATTGCGTTAAATATATGTGAATGCCTCCTGTTGTTACTGCTTCATAATCTGACCACTTTGGTACAGGCTTTCAGACCCAAAGATATCTCAATCCAGCTCCTAGATCTCGTATTCATGTCGGTTTTAAATGACGCACAACTCCGTAAAGCAGTGTGAGGATGGCGATTACTTTACCGGAGATCATTTTGAATATTTTTTGTGTCTTGTTCCTAAAGTACCTGTTTAATGTTTCACACACTTTTCCAAATGTTGCTACTTCCTGCCACACGCATGTACGATCACATCCCAAATAATTAAAATAATAGGCCTGTTCAACTACTACTTTTGTTCTTATGCCATTGTTCCAGTTTTCTTGGTGGACTCTCTCCGTCCGAACAGGCCATGAAGGCACAACGGTACGGACAGGTCGCCGTGTCATCCTCAGCACACAGGCGTACTGGATGCGGATATGGAGGGGCATATTGTCAGCACAACTCTCTCCTGGCCGTATGTTAATTTACGAGATCGGATCCGTTATTTCTCAATCAAGTAGCACCGCAGTTTGCCTCACAGGGACTAAGTGCACGCCGCTTGCTAATAGCTCTCGGCAGACCAGATGGTCATGCATCCAAGTGTTATCCCAGTCCAACAGCGCTTAACTTCAGTGATCTGACTGGAACCGGTTTTACCACTGCGGCCGTTGACCTTTCTTTTCTTTGTGGATACATTCATGTTGTAGGCATCGGCTATTTTTCTTTCAAGGTACAGTCCTTTTTGCATGTCATTCTCTCTCTCTTTCTCTCTATCTCTGCTTTCTCCATTATGTTCAGTAATTTCCCTCTATTCAATTTGTTTAATGCTTTCTGCAGATCAATAAATGATTAGTGGATCTCTGTGAACTCTCGTCTTTATGTCTTCCAATGGTAGGTTCCATCACAAATACTGTGCATGTTGACAATCTTCCTTTACAGAAGCCAATTTGTTCTTGACTGAACACCCTGACATTAATTTTGATCTGCTGTTCAGGATTCTAGTGTAAAATTTGTAGGCTGCATCCTGTTTCTGTTATTCTAACAACCACGTCTCCCTCGATTGTTGAACAGCGCTATAAATTTGATTGTTGCCATGTCATAAGCATAACGTTTCTCTTCCAACATTTTTTTAACTCATTTTATAGTGTCACATGTAGAGAAATTAACCGTATTTTTAGAAGTCGTTGTTTTTGCACGTATCTTTCCAATTTTTCAGGGAAAATCGGTCACCTTTTGTATGTAGAAATCGTCCATAAATCACACCTCTATGTATTGCGATTTCGTATTTTCTGTCTAACTGTGTGCATACCAAAAAGATTTGTGGTGTTCTATTCATTTGGGCTGTTTTATGTTATTATCCTTACTGTTTCTCTCTGCTGCATTAAGTATTTTCAGTGTCTTATACACTAGTACTTGTCTTCTGTGGATGTCTTTTTGGCAAATGTTCCTCATCTGGTTAAAAATCTCTTGACTTTCTTGAGTTAGATTAAGCCAAACGATTGAGCTTTATGATCGCCTCAGGGGATCCACATTTCGAGTTAACGTTGTTTCTCTTTGTTCTTCTACAGTGCTTCACCAACAGCTGAAGTAGAGCAAAGACGCATCAACTGAAAAAAACAGTAAACGGCATTTATATGAATCGTCTTCGCAACTTCCCATAGAAAAAGTAAATGGCATTTTTGTGAATTATCTTAGCAACTTCACATTTTCGTTTAAAAGTTGCTTACCCACTGTTTCCACTACTTCTGAGATGGAAGTATTTGTCTCTATAGCATTAAGGTGCCGCAGAAGTATTATTTTGTGTTTATTGTTCTATTTATACTCATATTATTACACACTATTTAACAAATGTTGAGGAAGAGAGATATTTTTGTACAGGGAAAATCACAGGCAATGGTGGACAACATGAAACACTTCACATAAGTAACGGAGGTGAAGTGGTTTGTAATGACAATTAGAATTTATCATAATGGAAAGCAGGGTAACAGACGTAAATAACGTCCATGCTTTTTACAGGTCATACTCCCAACACAAAGGTCGACATCGGACTCTTAATAACGAATACGCTCTCCTAGGGATTAGTGAACATTCTACACCTATTATTCATCCTGTCTATTAAGATATTGAGGTGTCCTTGAGGGATATTGATCCAATGCTCTCTCAAAGCGGTTTTTAGTTCTTCCACGTTACAGGAAGGGATATTCGTTGAGAACCACGTCAGCTCTGTAAGGTTTAGGTCCAGAGCATACGCAGACCTTTCCATATGTTACATACTTTTTCCTTCCAGTGTGTCTCACACCTCAGCGGTCCTGTTTGGGAGAGCGTTGTCATGCATAACCAGAAATTCAGGACTTACTGCACCCCTAAACAGGAGCACATGATCCGGAATAAGCTCCTTGCAATATCATTGTCCTGTAACGGTACATTGTGCAAAGATATTGAGTGGTGCTCAGCCATTGTGATTCATGCATGCCCACGCCTAGGCCATACCTATGACGTTCGAGTCAATTCCGTAGTTTGTAACATGTTCCCCGTTTTCTCTTCTCTCTTTTCACTCACTACTACCCAGAGTCTCGAGTCTCAGTGAAGGGTTTGTTTGAGAGTGGCACTCTGGACCACTTTTCCTGACACCAATCAACACGCTGCCTACACTAACGAACTCATTCTCGACCATGGAGTGTTGAAGTGAGATGCATTTACCAGGCTTCTGAGCATACAAACCAGCCTGATTTAATGGCGTGAAATACTTCTGCTAGCGGTTGGAAGGTCTGCAGTGATATGCCTGGGGGTGAGGTGTCTGCTCCCTTTTCGCCACTGGGGCTACGTATCGAGCCTCTTGTGGTGTAGCAGTCTGTCTATGACCACCAGCATTGTTTGGCATGACATTTCCACCTTCAGGGATCTTTTTTATAGTGAGATGAAACTTTTGGTCACAACCAATACTGTGGTCACTGTAGCGACACTGTCTTCAAGCCATCCAGTTGTTGCTCGTCCAAGATCGCAAGTACAGAAATTATGTCTTGCAGATATGTGGTTGTACCATATAGAATTTTGCACTACGAGGTTCAACACCAATTTAAGTCAAATACTGAACTGCATGAACAACCTAGCGTGTACAGGGCGTTCTTAAATAGGCTTCGCTGCAGTTAACCTACATTTCCTTTTGCTATCATTAGTTTGGTGTTCCTTGTGTTCCAGTTATCGGTTGTCCGTGGCAGTTGGCAGTTGTTCCTTAGCAAGTGTCAGTTTTTCCTTAACAATGATCTAGCAGTGTAGTCACTCGTGGGAGGTTTATATGATCTTGTGGAATGGTTAACTTTTCCTTCTTCAGGCGTATAAACTGAAATTACTGCCAGTTTCGTTCTTGCCACTTACTCAACATTGTGATTCCGTCACAAATATGGTTACATTCTTTTATTTTCTATTCCCAATTCTTATGAATGTTAAGTGGCTACACCTTTTTGGCTCTCCCTTGTGGAAATGATCCAGTGTACAACAACAGATGGTCTCCTATAGATATCACTTGTACTGCCTTACTTCCTTCATTAGTTGCAGTGATGTCTGTTCTAATATGTTTTAACAAATTTGCTAATTTTTCCTCTTTATTTGCTTGTTCATTAACATACAAAAGTGGTCACTTTCATTTTTCTTGGTATTGGAGTTGTGTTCGTCCTATGTGAATATTTCGAGGCCCGAGGCTTGTTAAGGCATTGGCAGTGAGTAAACGTCCACTTACCAAGAGCACTGTGCAGGCTGAGTATGAGGGCGGGGATGCCACCTTGAGGCCTCCAGGCCTGCCCGATTTCTGTCAGGGTTGACTCCTTTAGCCGAAGTACCCCAGTTTTAAGGCTTCGGGAATTCGCTTGTCACCCCCTCACCCTTGTCTCCCAAAGACCATGGGATGTTGGCCCACTTTTTGTCTTTGATCTTTTCCGGCTTGTATTTTGAATGTTTACACTAATCTTGGTATGTGGAAACATTGGTACATTGTTTCAGCGCTATTACAACTAAGTAAATATTGCGTCTCATTGAATGTCTATTCATAAAAGGTACTTAGTACAACAATATCACTGGGACGACCCTACAGTGCCCACAGGGTAAGTTAGCCCAAAAGTTGGGGTAAGTTGGCTCATATGATTTTATCACTTACTTAGTTACTACAGTGGTTACTTAATTTAAAATACATCGACCTCAAAAAACATCGTTTACTTTAAAATAAATGCCTACAGCTTCATGACAAAAACTACAATCATTAATTGTGTTACCATCATTATAACAATAGTTTGACAGAAATGCAGGTCCAGAACTTTTATTAGTCTTCGCCTGATTGTACAACAGGATCTAACTGTTCAGACATTCATAAAACGTCCTTTGGCGACATTTTTCACACATGAAAGACTAGCCCACCGCTTCTAACTTACTGGATCCATTCATCACATGGACAGGTTTCAGAAAAGGGATTAAAATGGCTAAGACACGCGGCATCCTCATCGTCTTCATCCTGAAGAATTTTCTTACGAATACCTACTCTCTTCCTGCCCCGTATTTGAGGAGCTTTACAATGACCACCGCCACATTTATGCAGAGTATCTGTATTTCTCTTTAAAGTATTTTAATTTCTCTCATGGAGGCTTGTTGTTCGAGTTGTAATGCTTCTTTCACTGGAGTGTCTGTCAGTATAGCTGAAGTTTTTCTTGCTGCCTTTTTTCTTAGTTGCAATATCTCAAATGTCTTCCATCTGCCTTTCCTCTTGGTTCCAGCTTCTCAAAGGACTTGACTTCTTCAAAAATGTTCAAATAGGTTTGAAATCTTATGGGACTTAACTGCTTAGGTCATAGGTGCCTAATCCTACACACTACTTAACATAAGTTATCCTAACGACAAACGCAGACACCGCTACCAGAGGGATGACTGGAACCTCCGCCGGGACCAACTGCACAATCCATGACTGCAACGCCGTAGACCGCTCGGATAATACCGCTCGCCCCTGACATCGTCAGGCGTTGGCGAGCACCACTGTTCACTCAATATGACGTTTAACTAAACATGCATTGTTACTGACAAAACAGAGTAACCAATGTTTTCCTGAACAATTGAAGGGTCAGCTTCAGCAATCATACGACAGCCAACTGCATAGTATCAAGTCTATCTCTTATGTAAGAAATCAGAAAGTTACTATCTATGAAAATGTTCGTGGATAAGCGGCAGATGCCAGTATGTTTCTTGTTGTAACTGAATTTGTTAAAACAGTTTCCACGGTGCTCGGGAGGTCGTATGCAGCCATTGGTCGTTTGTCTCCTGTGGCCCACTCGTCGCATGCTGAAGTTACAAACTTCTTAAGGGACCATAGTGATAAGTGATCCTGCTTTAGCAGTTTTTACACGCCCTCTTTGACCTAATTCCCGACGAACTGCTATTCTATCCGGCCATTGGACTGTAGTGATTTCAGTTTCACTTACATTACAGCTGTCACAAGGTATAACTATCGGTTTTTTAAAAACATTGTTCAGGATGTCAAGTAATACGGCTGGATATGAAATAGATTATATAATGGTAAGACAGAGATTTAGGAACCAGGTTTTAAATTGTAAGACATTTCCAGGGGCAGATGTGGACTCTGACCACAATCTATTGGTTATGAACTGTAGATTAAAACTGAAGAAACTGCAAAAAGGTGGTAATTTAAAGAGATGGGACCTGGATAAACTGAAAGAACCAGAGGTTGTACAGAGTTTCAGTGAGAGCATAAGGGAACAATTGACAGGAGTGAGGGAAAGAAATGAATTAGAACAAGAATGGGTAGCTGTGAGGGTTCAAGTAGTGAAGGCAGCAGAAGATCAAGTAGGTAAAAAAACAAGAGCTAGTAGAAATCTATGGGTAACAGAAGAAATATTGAATTTAACTGATGAAAGGAGATAATATAAAAACGCAGCAAATGAAGCAGGCAAAAAGAAATGCGAACGTCTCAAAAATGAGATCGACAGGAAGTGCAAAATGGCTAAGCAGGGATGGCTAGAGGACAGATGTAATATCTCAATAGGGGTAAGATAGATACTGCCTACAGGAAAATTAAAGAGACCTTTGGAGAAAAGAGAACCATTTGTATGAATATTAAGAGCTGAGATGGATACCCAGTTCTAAGCAAAGAAGGGAAAACAGAAAGGTGGAAGGACCATATAGAGGGTCTATACAAGGGCTATGTACTTTAGGACAACGTTATGGAAATGGAAGAGGATGTACATGAAGATGAAAAGGGAGATACAATACTGCGTGAAGAGTTTGACAGAGCACTGAGTCGAAACAAGGCCCCGGGAGTAGATAACATTTCATTAGAACTACTGACGGCCTTGGGAGAGCCAGTCCTGACAAAACTCTACCATCTGATGAGCACGATGAATGAGACAGGCGAAATACCCTCAGACTTCAAGAAGAATATAATAATTCCAATCCCAAAGGAAGCAGGTGTTGGCAGATGTGAAAATTACCGAACTACCAGTTTAATACGTCACAGCTGCAAAATACTAACGGAAATCTTTACAGACGAATCGAAAAACTGGTAGAAGCCGATCTCAGGGAGGATCTGTTTGGATTCCGCAGAAATGTTGGACACGTGATGCAATAATGACCCTATGACGTATCATAGAAAATAGATTAAGGAAAGGCAAACCTACATTTCTAGCATTTGTAGACTTGCACAAAACTTTTTAAAATGTTGATTGGAATACTCTCTTTCCAATTCTGAAGGTGGTAGGAATAAAATACAGGGAGCAAAAGGCTATTTACAATTTTTACAGAAACCAGATGGCAGTTATAAGAGTCGAGGTTCATGAAAGGGAAGCAGCGGTTGGGAAGGGAGTGAGACAGGGTTGTAGCCTCTCCCCGATGTTATTCAATCTGTATATTGAGCAAACAGAGAAGGAAACAAAAGAAAAATTCGGATTAGGTATTAAAATCCATGGAGAAGAAATAAAAACGTTGAGGTTCGCTGATGACATTGTAATTCTGTCAGAGACAGCAAAGGACTTGGGAGAGCAGTTGAACGGAATGGACAGTGTCTTGAAAGGAGGATATAAGGTGAACACTAACAAAAGCAAAACGAGGACAATGGAATGTAGTCAAGTCGGGTGATGCTGAGGGAATTAGATTAGGAATTGAGACACTTAAAGTGGTAAATGAGTTTTGCTATTTGGGGAGCAAAATAACTGATGATGATCGAAGTAGAGAGGATATAAAATGTAGACTGGCAATGGCAAGGAAAGCGGTCCTGAAGAAGTGAAATTTGTTAACATTGAGTATAGATTTAAGTGTCCGGAAGTCGTTTCTCAAAGTATTTGTATGGAGTGTAGCCATGTATGGAAGTGAAACATGGACGTAAATAGTTTGGACAAGAAGAGAATAGAAGCTTTTGAAATGTGGTGCTACAGAAGGATGGTGAAGATTACATGTGCAGATCATATAACTAATAAGGAGGTTTTGAATAGAATTGGCGAGAAGAGGAGTTTGTGGCACAACTTGAGAAGAAGAAGGGATTGGTTGGTAGGACATGTTCTGAGGCATGGAGGTATCAGAAATTTAGCATTGGAGGGCAGCGTGTAGGGTAAAAATCGTAGAAGGAGACCAAGAGATGAATCCACTAAGCAGATTCAGAAGGATGTAGGTGTCAGTAAGTACTGGGAGATGATGAAGCTTGCACAGGATAGAGTAGCATGGAGAGCTGCATCAAACCTGTCTCAGGACTGAAGACAACAACAACAGTATGTGCTTATTGAAGCTACTACATCATGGCAGACTAATTGATTGAGAAGTTAGAATGGGCAGTGTTGGATGTCGTTTCAAAAATCCTGAAACCCAATCATGTCCCGAAACTCTAATGTCAGTCCAAGAATGGGGTATTTTGTGATGCGTGCAACTGCAAAGGTGTAGGCAAGCCGTCGAAGTTCTTATGGTGAAAGGTCAAAGAGCTGTATATGTCACTAGCTTTCGTAAGGTGCTCTACAGGAAAGGGTTTCTGTTAGGGCTCCAATAATTGGAGACATGGGCTTGTGTTAGCCATGTAGGTTGTATAAATAGTCCTTGAATATATAAGGTTATCAGAAAATTACTAGTGAACTTTGTTCTCTACATTACTTTCTTTATATTTGATGTTATTTTTAAGCTAAAATATTAAGTTGAACACTAGAAAACAAAGAGATATATAAACATTTCTTTATTTTTGTGAAGCGAAATGTATCACATAATTTTGTTGGTGTTTTAGAATGTTCTAAATCTTTGAATTTGTTACAGAAACTCTCTAAAGTTTTTGTAGATATGTTAACCTTCTCGTCACTTCACTACCTATTCTTTAATACAGTTTTACTTCTATCACTGCTAATGTCACATCTGCTTCAGAAGCTTTGCCTCTTTCTTCTTTTTATATAATTTGGAACCATTATAAAAACAAGACGCAGAACGACTGTAAGCAAAAACATGACTGTATTCCAAGATACACGTGGAGTTGAAAAAACAAAAATTTCTCGTGTAATATCACACTAGTAATAGTTTCAAATAAATACTACAATCGTCTTGTTTAATGAATGAAAACTAATTGGAAGGAGAAAAATGAAAAAATCTAATATCAAACAATGCTACCAATTTAAAATCAATTCATGAGACACCTTTATTACATAAAAAATTCCATTGGATATGACCTAGACTATGACTGCATTGGACCTGTTAAAGTTAGTAAGAGTAACTACTTCGAAAAAGACAGTGGGGCAGGTTGGTCATTTGGGCCGATAGGCCAATATTTAAATGTGCCATGTTACCCCATCGTCATATAGGATTTATATTTCTTCGTTTTACGAAGCTTTAAACACTTGTCGCTGTATACAGTGTCAAAATAGTCCTCTTCCAATGGACTTTATTTGTTGTACTTCCTTTTTTGTTTGAGGTTGTTATCTTGGAGTACACACCAAAATATCTTGAGCAAGCAAAATTTACTTTCACTAAAAAGGAAACATAAAATGCACGTCCTACCTCCCTCGACAACTTAACTTCATTAGAGCGTGGAAAGGAGACTTAATTGTTGGCACCATTCTGACGGGAGTTTAGCGAAATAGTACCAATTGGCCGGTGACCTCCTATGGCCAACGTGCTCCTGGCTCCCCTATACAGGGTGAACGTGAAGTAGGTAAACTTTTATATGGAATTCCAAATTTGTCAACCATTTGTGATATAGGAGCTACAGTGTAGTATACACCACAACAGAACCATGTAGCTGTACGTCTCAGTGTAACAGTCCTCTAAGTATAGCCATAGCTCCCAGTGCACTTCAAGGATCGAAGCACACTGTTCGACATTGATGTAGAGATTCGATCAACAGCGTGGGATATGACTGAAAAAAAGAAAGTCAGGAGCGCTTTAATTTGAAGCCAGTGGTGGCGGAGGGTAGAGTAGACAGGTAGTACCAGGAGTCGATGCTCAGGCCACCTACGTCCCCACCATACTCTCCACGCCAACACCGGCAGTGACCTGTATTTCGGAGGCACTCACTGGGCCCGCAGCAGAGGAGTCTGCCACCCAGCGGTTGTAAAGGAAGGAACTGGGAATGAACCCGACCGTTCGCTTGATGATGACGAGTAGCGACGAAGCTACAACGCCATACCACTATTCGGTTGATAACCCCAAGCACATTTCATCAAGTGATTAACTGTGTCCCTAATTCCCTGCTTCAGTTGTGCTACGTTTTACACTCCATAAACCTCCGCACAAAGAAATCTAATGAGGCCAGGTGTGAGAGTGAAAGGACGAAAGCCCTTGAGAACCTAGTCCTGTCCATCTACTGGAAAATGCTGCATTCTCATAACAGCGACTCACTTGGGCAAAATGTTTGTACTGGAAAGCAGTTCAGTCTCTTATTCCTTCTTGTACAAACTGTGGCTAGAGCAAGATATCCAGCTTATCAAGATCTGTGTCACCGTTAACTGTTTTCCATGTAAACATAATGGGTCCATAGGTGGGAAACATTGTCATCTCACAGTCACTAAGGGGGTGTCTCGTTGTTAGTTTGCGGCGCATTTGGATGTTCGTTCCCACTGATTATGCAGTTGTATTTATTCCTCTCCCAATTTTTGTGGAATGTTGATTCATTACTGCACATATTTCGTAAGATTTTGATTTTCTGTAGCCTATAACGAATCACAACATATAACCTGTTGGGTTCTAAAATCCTCGACTTCATGATTATGCAAAATCTGCCGTGGTATGAATGTTTCTTCAATGTGTATAGTCACGTTTTCCAAACTATGGATTGTGGAACACCTAGCTACATGCTTCCTCTTTCGGTAAATGGAGAGGGGCTACGTGTGATCGTATCCTTTTCACAATTTTTCGAGTTATGTATGGGCTTCCAGAACGTTCCTCACCAACGACATTACCCGTACGTTTGAATTTGTTAACCAGATTCTTAACTGCCAGCCTTGTGGTACCTAGCATTCTAGGTGTAAGGGTCAGATCCTGCAGCATCTATTAGTTGCCATCAGCTGCAAACTGGCACAAACAAGAGCCGTTCGTTCGTCTTTGTAAATATTCAGTTACATTACGTGTAACAGAAACATGTTCAGCTATAACATCACAGAAATGTGTAGGTACTTATGCTTACCCTAGACTGCGCCAGTTCCATCCACGAAATACTGTTGATTGTATTTCCACTTAAAATAGCACAAAGCGACTGTTCTGTTCAAATGAATGAACTGGATACACGTGTGAGCCGTGCACTTCTCGCTTGTATCCCATTTATTGTTTCTCATTTTCCATTACGATACCGCTGCCTCGTTTTCTTATTCCATTGTCTGGCGTCCTTAATTTCCTGCCTTACGTGCCCCTGAGCGGCAGCAGCAGTGAGTATCAGTAAGTGCACTGTCGGACCATATCTGGAGCGACCAATAGTATTTTCGGGTCGTCGTGTGTCTGGCAGTCTGTTGCAGATGGATCAGCAGTGCAGTCGGGACGCAGCAGCAGTGAAGTAGGGGACGAAGAGCCGGTGAGGCGCGGACAGCCAATGCTCGCCCACCTCTGGCGACACACACGCACTTTCCGACGGAGGGAGATTGGAGCGGGACGACCGTTGATTGGCCTTTGGGTTGGTCGTCTCAACGGCTGACGTATATTTCGTCCTTCACCGTCTCCGGGCCTGGGCAGTTTGTCGGTTGGCGTGGAACAGCGAGGAAATTTCCACGGCGCGTTGTTTGGCCGGGCCCGCTGGCGGCCTCTACGCAGCGTCTGAGTGTGTGGTGCTGTTCCCAGTGCTACGACGTTATTGGCTCACGGATCCTGAACATGAAACTAGAGTTTTGACTTAATCAACCAACAAGTAACGACTGTTCACATTGTGTAGTTTGGAGTTCGTTGTCGGCTGTTGGGATCTTCTCAAGAGAAACAACGTGTGTTTTCAAGTTGGCAAATTTGAGCAACCGTCCAGTGAAATTTAACTGTACTTGGTTATTTGAATGAAGTGCACCGGAGGAATTCTCTGCCTTGTGGCTGTTAAAGTTCCAGTTACCTGCCCTGGCCGTTGACGTAAATCCAGGCAGTGTATCTTCCTCATCGTGTTGACGCTGTCCAGCACAGTGTGTAATTTGACAGCTAAATGTATAATTGGTTGTAGTCGCCAGTACCTCCTACGTGTTTCCATTGGATCACCTGTTGTGTGATGGTCGGGTGAAGAGAAGGTTATCTTGTCGATGGGTCCGTTGAGTGTCTGTCGGTTGGGTTGTCGTCGGGTCGATAATGCTTGGGCCGACTGCCTGTCTCACTTAAGCGAGCATTGGTGTTTGAATTACAGGCCGACCCTCGGAACTTCTGAGCGCCCTTGGTGTATTGCCTTTTCTTGTTTGTCCCTGTTATTTGTACTTGTATGGTTTCTAGCCGATTCTTGGATCAAGATTGTTTTGCCCTTAAGATGTCAGATAGTCAGGGCCTTCAGCCTAATTTAAGAACTGTTTTACGTAAGGCCTATAGCATTTTTAAAATTAATATTATTGAGTCTTAAGTGTAGGACCTTCAGCCGAATTTGAATTTAATTTGTTTCTTTTTAAAGTGTCAGATTCTTTGGGCTTTCAGCGTAAATAAGTAACTATTTTAAGAGAAGGCTTTGCCTTTTAAATTTCTGATTTTGGTTGAGCTTTAAGTTTTTGGCTTTCAGTCGTTTTTAAATTAAAATGGTCTTGCCCTTAAGGTATGAGATTGTACGGCGCATTCAGCAGCTAATTAAGTCCAAAAACTAAGGCTGTGTGTGGTTTTTTAATTTCCCTTGTTTCTTGTAATGTTCGATAAAATAAAATGTTCTATGTTCAAGTGTAACTGACAGTCGCTTATTTTGGTCCATTTCCACAACTTAAACTATATGTTCTGTCCTGCGGGTTTAGCAGGGCGTCGCAACGTGCTCATATAAAATTCTTCGTTTCGACCTTTTATTCCCAATGGAAATTCTTTGAAAATTTCCGAACATTTGTTTCAGAGGTGTGAGTAAATGGAAAACCGAATTCAGTTCTTCTTAAAGTCTTAAAACGTATTCAAGTATTCGACCACAGATTACAGAACTTTGCAGCATTCATTGTAGTGCAGGTGATCAGTGATCAGTGATTAAAGATGTCTGAAATATCTTATATACTGTAATGGAAAAAAGAAGGAAATCAATATCGACAGAGCAGGAGCTAAAATGGGAAAGAATAGGAAGTCGGCGATATCATTTTAAAAGAACTATCCCGGTATTCGCCTTACGCGTTTTCGGAAATTTGTATCTGGGTCGCCGAACAGAAATCTGAACCATCAGCCTCCCGAATACGAGTCATGTGTCTTACCAATGTAATATCAAAAAATAGGCGGTTGGGTAATACTTCGTGCCGGTGTTTTGTAAGTATTGTAATCTAGTCTGTTACGTTGCATTTTAAAATTCTAAAAAGTATATAATTGTTGTTTTTAATGAATTCTTCTATCAGATTCCATACATGTTATAAAGTTTTCAGCTAAACTTAGCCCAAAAATTCAATCCTTAGTGACAGGTCACTTTCCCCAGAAAAATTCAAATTCAACATTTTCTAGTTAAAAACTTTACTTGCCTATCAGTATATCTTTAAAAAGTATGCTGAGAGTGAAACTAAAATAATTAAGAAATTTTGCATTTTTAATCTTATTTTTCTTTTTACACTGGTCATAAAGTAGCGTTACACGTTGTTGTAAGTTCATTGATATTGCTAAGAGTGTGCCAAAAGATACTTTTTCAGGCTCTGGACCCTTCTTACATGTCAATGTCGATTTAAAAAGAATGTTTTAATATAAGTCAAATACATATAACGAATTATTGTTTTCAATATTTTGTGGTCGGTAATGCGCATTATCGAAAATGCATTGGTACCAGAGGTTAATCACCGCTCCACATCACTGACTATTGTCAGAGGCTCTATACGACATTGAAGGTTTTAATACTTACTTCTGCACCGGAATAGCTATTCATTTAACCTTGATCTTCGAAATTTACTAAGCGGGGTAAAAATATATATATATATATATTTTTTTTCTAGTCATTAGAATTATAACTGGTTAGATGCGGCCCGCCACGAATTCCTCTCCTGTGCCAACCTCTTCATCGCACAGCAGCATTTGCAACCTACGTCCTCAATTATTTGCTGGATGTATTCGAATGTCTGAAACCTTTTCATTCCTCAGCTTATCAGTCTACCTAATTTTCAACATTCCTCAATAGCATCAGGTCTCAAATGGTTCGATTCTCTTCTGTTCCGGTTTTCCCATGGTCCGTTTCACTACCATACAATGCTGCGCACGAAACGTATATTCTCGGAAATTTCTTCCTCACATTAAGGCCTATGTTTGATACTAGTAGACCTCTCAAAGCCAGGAATATCCTTTTTGCCAGTGCTATTCTGCTTCAGGTACCCTCCTTGCTCCGTCCGTCACTGGTTTTTTTGCTGCCTAGGTAGAAGCATCCTTTGACCTCGTCCTGATGTTTCTTGACGTTTTCATTACTTTCGTCTTTCTTCGATTTAATCTCAATCCATGTTCTGTACTAATTTAACATCATTCCATTTAGCAGATCGCGTAATCGTTATTTATTTTCACTGAGCATACCAGCCTCATCAGCATATGACATCATTAATATCCTTTCACCTTGAATTTTAATTCCACTCCTCAACCTTTCTTTTCTTTCCATCTTTGCTTCTTAGATGTACAGATTGAACAATACGGGTGGAAGCCTGCATCCCTGTCTTAACCCTTTTTAATCGCAGCAATTTTTTCTTGGTCTTCCTCTCATATTATTCCCCCCCCCCCCCCCCCCCCCCCGGGACCTTTCACATATTGTATATTACCCGTCTGTACCTATAGCTTGCCCTCATTTTTCTCAGAATTTCGAAAATCTTGACCATTTTGCATTGTCAAAAGGTTTTGCCAGATCGACAAACCCTAAGAAAGTATCTTGATTTTTTATAAGTCTTGTTTCCATTATCAACTGCAAAGTCAGAATTGCCTCTCTGTGCCTTACATTTCTTAAAGACAAACTGATCATCATACAAAGCATCCTCAATTTTATTTTGTGTTCCCCTATATATTATTCTTGTAATCAAATTGGATGCATAAGCCGTTAAGCTGACTGAAATAATTCTCTCACTTGTTGGCTTTTGTAGTCTTCGGAATTATGTCGATTATACTGTTCCGAAAGTAAAATGGTTTGTCGCCAAACTCATACCTTGCACACACCAACGTGAATAGTCGTTTTTGTTGCCACTTCCCCCATTGATTTAAGAAATTCTGATCGAATTCTAACTATCCCTTCCGTCTTATTTGATCTTAGGTCGTCCAAAACTATATTCCGATTCTAGTACTGGATCCCCTGTCTCTTCTATCACATCAGACAACTCCTCCCCTTCAAGGAGGACTTCACTCTACTCTTTCTACCTATCCGCTCTCTCCGCTGCATTTAACAGTAGAATTCCCGCCGCACTCTTAATGATATCACCCTTCCTTTTAATTTCACACTAGATTGTTTTGACTTTTCTTCATGCTGAGTCAGTCCTTCCAACGGTCATTGCTTTTTCGAATTCATCACATTTTTCAAGCAGCCATTTCACCTTATCTTCCCTGCACTTTCTATTTATTTCATTCCTCAGCGACTTGAACTCCTGTATTCAAGAATTTCCCTGAACGTTTTTGTACTTTCGTCTTTCATCGATCAACTGAAGTATCTCTTCTGTTACCCATGGTTTCTTCGCTGTTACCTTTTTTGTACCTATGTTTTTCTTTCTAACTTCTTTGATTTCCTTTTTCAGTGATGTCCATTCCTCTTCAACTGCCTACTGGGGTATTCTTTATTGCTTTATCTACAGCCTTAGAGATATTGAAACGTACCTCGTCATTCCTAAGCGCTTCGGTTGCCCACTTCTTTGCGTATTTATTCTTCCTGGTTAATCTCTTAAAGTTCAGCCTACTCTTCATCACAACTACATAGTGATCTGAGTTTATAGCTGCTTCTTTGTACGCCTTGCAGTCCAGTATGTGGTTTCCGAACCTCTGTCAGACCATGATAAAATCCAACTTAAGACTTCCATATCACATGGCCTTCTCCAAAGCTGAACTGTTACTTGCTGTTAGTTGTCGAATATCAATACTAGGACTTTTTTTAAAAAATTCTTCCGTCTGTTACCATAGCCACGAATATCCAACTTCTATGAGACACTGGACGGCAGATGGGCCAGAGACTGTTAACACCGTTTTCGTCACATCTCACGTTCCGTATCTACCTACTTACCGCTGTTACATAAGTTTCGGGTATGAAGCCAATTGACATCGTCTTTTTCATTTCTAAATTGCTAGATAACGTACAGTTTTTTTAATAGTTCTAAAATCATCGGGGGAGAATCACAACGGTGTGTAAGACATGTTGGCTAACGCATACTGGATTAAGTAATAAGTTTTATAGATCTAAAAATGGCTCATCAGTGAACTGAAACTACTAATCAATAAGGAACTTTCGCTATTTTAACCTAGAATTTTTATCCACACTTCTCAACAATATGTCTGCCCTTACACGTGCTGTTGGAAGTTTCTCCATCTCGGACAAGACATTACACGATCTTTTCACACATTACCAATATTTAATTGCGACATGTGGATGAGAATCCCGCTGCCTAATCTTTCCTTTCATATAGAATTATCGATACACTTGTATACAAATAAGAAAATTCCTTTGATTGGAGTCTTTAATTTATATTGTATATATTAGTCTGGTCCGAAAGTGCGTACGGTTTATGTTTAGCATGTTGATGTTCCGGTTGCTAAGCCTTATAGGGGACAGCATAGTGGGGGTTGTGGGATCACTCATGGGAAAATTCCGGAAGTTGTGGGTGTTAGAGCTGTACCTTTTTTAAATTGTAGTCAGGTGATAGGTATTCCTGCTTAAGGGAAGTCTCTCTAACAAAGGAACCACTTTCGACAAATCTTAGGTATCCGATTAATGAGGGAATTAGTATATTTCATCCAAATATACAAGGTGTTAGAGATAAAGTTAGTGAACTGCTAATAGATGTTGACTCTGAAATTATTGGTATATCTGAACACTTCTTAAATAAAGAGATAATTCAGAGGCTTCCTTTCCCAGGATACAGGTTGTCTGGTAGCTTTTCTAGGAGCTCTTTGCGGTATGGGGGAGTAGCAATGTATGTGAAAAACGGTATCCCATTTGAGTCAATTGATGTTTCAATGCACTGCACTGAAAAGGTGTTTGAATGTTGTGCAGGTGTGGTTAAATTTAGTGGAGCTAAACTTCTTATTGTTGTTATTTATAGATCCGCAGACTCCGATTTCACAACATTTTTGCTAAAGCTAGAGGAGGCACTTGGTTCACTTTATAGGAAAAACAAAAAGTTAGTTATATGTGTGACTTCAATATTAATTGTATAAGTGATTGTGCAAGGAAAAGGATGCTGGCAGACCTCATAATTCATATAATCTTATGCAAACCGTATTCTATTCAACGAGAGTGCAAGGGAGCAATAGAACAACCATAGACAATATTTTTGTTCATTCCTCATTACTAGAAGGGCATTCTGTTAGCAAAAAGGTGAATGGCCTTCCAGATCATGGTGCACAAATTTTTACTCTAAAAGATTTTTGTGCTGCAACAAATGTTAAATACAGTTATCAACTTTTTAGGAAAGCTGATCCAGATGCTGTGGAGACCTTTGTAAACCTTATCAAGGAACAAGAGTGGCAAGATGTTTATAGTGCTGATATAGTAGACGATAAATGTAACGCTTTTCTCAAGACTTTTCTCTTGCTCTTTGAAAGTTGCTTTCCGTCAGAACGTTCAAAACAGGGTACTAGCACAAACTGGCAGTTTGGGTGGCTGACTAAAGGGATAAGAATATCTTGTAGAACAAAGTGACAATTATAGCAAAACGTTAGAAACAGTCACAATCTAAATGCAGCAGCCCATTACAAAGGGTATTGTAAGGTGCTTAAAAAGTTATTAGTAAGGCAAAAAGTATGTGGTATGCAGATAGAATAGCTAAGTCTCAGGATAAAATTAGAACCATATGGTCAGTCGTAAAGGATGTGGCTGGTCTGCAGAGACAGGTCGAGGATATAGAGTCAGTGCGTAATGGGAATGTCCGTGTTACTCACAAGTCACATATATGTACAGTATTTAATAATCGCTTTCTGAATATAGCAAGTGAACTAAATAGAAACCTAGTCCGAACAGGGAATCATATAGCGCTCGTAGAAATAAGTGTTCCGAGACTGTTACCTGATATGCTCCTCCACGATACTGACAAAAGGGTGATTAAGTTAAATATTAAATCACTAAAGACCACGAACTCTCATGAATATGACAGGGTATCTAGCAAGTATTGTTCTATGTATGTTAGCCCAGTACTTAGCCATAAGTGTAACTTTTCCTTTAGGAGTGGTCGGTTTCTTGACCGATTAAAGTACTCAGTAGTGAAGCCACTTTATAACAAGGGAGACAGGGATAATGTTGACAATTATAGACCTATTTCTATGCCAGCGGTGTTTGCTAAAGATATCGAGAGGTTTGTATATACAAGGTTACTGGAGCATTTAAATTCACATAATTTGCTGTCAAATATACAGTTTGGTTTTAGAAATGGCTTAACGACTGAAAATGCCATATTCTCTTTTCTCTGTGAGGTTGTGGACGGAGTAAATAAAAGGTTGCGAAAGATAGGTGTTTTCTTTGATTTAACGATGGCTTCTGACTGCGTTAACCACAAAAAATTGCTGCAGAAATGGGACCATTATGGAGTAAGGGGAGTAGCTTACAACTGGTTCACCTCTTACTTTAAGAACAGAAAGCAGAAGGTAATGGTCCGCACTATTGAAAGTGGTAGCGATGTTCAGTCCCAATGGGGCACTGTTAAATGGGGCATTTTCCAAGGGTCAGTGCTGGGGCCACTGCTGTTTATTATTTATATAAATGGTATGCCTTCTAGTATTACAGGTGATTCAAAAATATTTCGTTTTGCTGATGACACCACCTTAGTAGTGAAGGTTCTTGTGTGTACTATTGAAACATTATCAGATAATGTAGTTCATGACATAAGTTTGTGGCTTGTGAAAATAATTTGATACTAAATCACAGTAAGATTCAGATTTTACAGTTTCTTACTCACAATTCAACAAGAACTGACATTTTGATCAGACAGAATGGACATATTATAAGCGAGACGAAACATTTCAAGTTCCTAGGCGTTCGGATATATAGTAACCTGTTGTGGAAAGCCCACGTTCAGGATCTTGTTCAGAAACAAAATTCTGCTTTATTTACTATTAGAAAAATATCTGAAATAACTGACATTTCAACCTGAAAAGTAGTCTACTTCGCATATTTTCATATGCTTGTGTCATATGGTATTATTTTTTGGGGTAATTCTTCTGATTCAAAAAGGGTATTTTTGGCTCAAAAACGGGCTGTTCGAGCTATGTGTGGTGTAAGTTCGAAATCCTCTTGTCGACCTGTATTCAATAGTCTGAGAATTTTGACATTGCCCTCACAGAATATATTTCCTTTAATGTCGTTTGTTGCTAGCAATATTAGCTTATTCCCAAGAGTTAGCAGCTTTCACTCAGTTAATACTAGGCAGAAATCAAATCTGCATGTGGAATGCACTTCCTTGACTCTTGCGCAGAAAGGAGTGCAGTATTCTGCTGCATCCATTTTCAATAAGCTACCACAAGAACTCAAAAATCTTAGCAGTAGCCCAAACACTTTTAGTTCTAAACTGATAAGTTTCCTCACGGCTCACTCCTTCTATTCTGTCGAGGAGATCCTGGAGGAGCTAAAAAATTAAGGAAATTCCAGTGTTACGTTGTTGATTTTCTTTATTTAAACTTACGACTTCTTGAGATAATATGTTTCTTATATTTCATTTTACAATCATGTTATAATTTCATGTATTGACTCGTGCCATGACCATGGAGACTTCCCCTTAATGTGGTCCCATGGAACAATAAATAATAATAATAATTGAAACTCCCTCTCAGATTAAAACTGTGTGGCCGACCGAGACTCGAACTCGGAACCTTTGCCTTTCGCGGGCAAGTGCTTTACCAACTGAGCTACCGAAGAACGACTAACGCCCGGTCCTCACATCTGTAATTCTGCCAGTATCTCGTCTCCTACCTTCCAAACTTTACAGAAGCTCTCCTGCGAGATACTGTGAGGACCGGGCGTGAGTTGTGCTTCGGTAGCTCAGTTGGTATGTTCGGTCAGAACCTCTGTAATAAAAAAAAACCTGAGATTATCGATCAGCAACGAACTTCAATGGATGTCTTACGGCATCTGCCCGAGCAGATGCAACGATCAAAAGCGAACAAAATGAGATCAAAGAGAGAGAGAAAAAAGAAAGTTGGTAGAGCACTTGCACGCGAAAGGCAAAGGTCCCGAGTTCGAGTCTCGGTCGGGCACACAGTTTTAATCTGCCAGGAAGTTTCATATTAGCGCACACTCCGCTGCAGAGTGAAAATCTCATTCTGAATAATAATAATTATCACTTATTTATTTGTAGTTGACAGTTGCTATTTGTGTATGCATGTTGTCACATTGTCATTTGGGTGTAGTGAGTGTAATGGTGGACTCTAGAAAAGGAATAGGAACACATGTGGCATATTTTTCTGTTTGAGTTCAATAGAGGGGTCACAGCTGCGGAGGTAGCCAGAAATAGTTTCGCCGTGTATGGGAATTTAGACATTAGTGACTCCCCTCTTTCAGTAAGACCTTCGAGTTCTTTTGGGCGTCGTTTACACTCATTACTCCAGTATGAGCCATGTCAGTCTACTCTAGAACATTTAAACACAATGAAATGGGGTCATTCCAACATCGTGAGACGTTTGCATGGAGCTGGGAAGGTTCAAAATAGGGTGTATATGTACCGTATAAAATTACGAGAATCGGCTGGTGGCCATATGTGCATATCTGTTTGCTGGCCATCAATTGGCATGTGAACAACACCGGTCATTCCTATTCTGTGTCGATACTGATAACAAGAAATAGTGTCTTTACGTTGATATAAGAAAAATAAAGGAATGGCTGTGCCGAAACAAGGGAACAACTCCCCGTAAGAAGGCTTGTGCGTATACACAGAAGGTAATGTTACGCATCTGGTGGAACAGCGGCGGTGTGGTGTACTGCGAATTGTTTCCCCGAGGTGTAACCATTACTGCCGACATTTACGGTCAACAACTGAGACGTCTTCCAGACGCAATACAGTAACGTTTACCGGCAAGACTGCGTGAAGTTACGCTATTCCGCGATAAAGACGGCCCACATTCTGCTAGAATGACAAAACACGCTATACAGGAGTTTGGATGAGAAGTCATTCCGTACCCACCTTATTCACCTGATTTTGCACCCTCAGATTTCCGCGTTTGCGCATTATATCCAGCAAACATCAAGGATCTTCCTTTCCGGATGAAAATGCGCTCCGAACATTACGAGTTCTTTGCCCGAAAACCTTGTGATTTCTGCAGTCTCGGAATCTAAACGTTTCCCAGCTTTGGGAGATTGTTGAAAATACTGGAGGAGAATGCATTATTGTTGACTAAAGTCTCTGTTATTTGTATCTGTTGCGTTTATTAAACGGTAAAAAGCTACAAACTTAATGCTCCAACCTAATAATACATAGTGATAAACCCCAAAAGTGCTAGCGGAAACCTAATCAGAATACATTCCTATTGTAGTTTCTGGGATCAGCCATGGTATACATACAGGTAAATGAAATATGTATTTATATACAACTTCTTTATGATCAGTCTTTCTATTGGTGAAAACCGTATGAAAATCGTCGCGGCTGTAGTTGCTGTAATCAGCGTTCAGATACAGATTGAAAAAACATGTGCGTGCGTTTATTAAACTGTAAAAAGCTACAAACTTAATGCTCCAACCTAATAATATATAGTGATAAACCCCAAAAGTGCTAGCGGAAACCTAATCAGAATACATTCCTATTGTAGTTTCTGGGATCAGCCTTGGTATACATACAGGTAAATGAAATATGTATTTATATACAACTTCTTTATGATCAGTCTTTCTATTGGTGAAAACCGTATGAAAATCGTCGCGGCTGTAGTTGCTGTAATCAGCGTTCAGATACAGATTGAAAAAACATGTGCGTGCGTTTATTAAACGGTAAAAAGCTACAAACTTAATGCTCCAACCTAATAATACATAGTGATAGACCCCAAACTTGCTAGCGGAAACCTAATCAGAATATATTCCTACTGTAGTTTCTGGGAGTAGCCTTGGTATACATGCAGGTAAATGATATATGTATTTATATACTACTTCTTTATGATCAGTCTTTCTATTGGTGAAAATTGTATGAAAATCTTCGCGGCTGTAGTTCCTGTAATCAGGGTTCAGATACAGATAGAAAAAACATGTGCGAGATGAGGGGGGTCTTCAATTTATGTTGTATAAAGAGATACAGAAACCTTCTTTGTCGGTCGACGAACTGCTTATTACAGAAAAAAATTAATTAAGCTACATCACGTTCATGAGGAGACAGCTCCAGTTGTTTCTGTCTAATCTTCTGCCAAAACTCTAGGAACTGGCTGGAGGGTCAGTTTCCCAGTATCTGTAATTCTAGGAAAAGACACACCGTCACTCCTATAACTAACTGGTTAATGTACTGTAAAACTCAGTGACAAATAAGAATTTGTTGTCTGCATGAAAAACTAATTCTGCAACTACTGTAAACAACAAACCAGGTATCACTGTCGTATAAGAATTTCAAAATGACTGCTGTTCGGCTGTCGACTGTAATGATCTATTTTGTTTTTAATCTACTGGCCAATTTTGCCTTCCGTACTATTTTTAAGTGGCAGTTGACGTGCATGGGGATAAGAGCGTGGGCTGCCATATTCTGCCGTGTGGACTGTTTCGTGGCATGCCTAATGCTACCTTAAAATGACACCCAAGCAGGAACTAACCAACAGAGAAAATGTCATATCAGAAACCAGGCTTAAAGAGCAGGACTACAGCGACTGGGCAAAAGTATCCGGAAACTCCCATATGTAGCGAAAGCTACTACTACGGTCTACCAGAATGGGCCGGTCAATAGAGCCCAGTGTCTTTGATCGTAGACCAGTGACTGGATGTCACCTGATTATCAGATTCATGTGGGAAATTTCAAACTTTCTAAAGCTGCACAGTTCAATTGCTGATGATGTCACTGCGAAGTGGAAACGCGAGGGAAACGAAGACCAGAGAGAATTCATGTACTGACGGAGAGGAGCCATCGAACATGCTGTCCGCAGTTCGTGGTCTAGTAGCTAGCGTTGCTGCCTCGGTATCACAGGGTCCCGCTTTCAATTCCCGACCGGGTTGTGGATTTTCTCTTACCGGGGACTGGGTGTTTGTGTTGTCCTGATCATGTCATTATCCTCCTCATAATTCGTGACAGTGGCTCGATTGGACTGTGAAAAAAGTTGGACTATGAAGAAATTGGGATTTTATACGGGTGCTGAAGACTGTTGCGTTGAGCAGCCCACAAGCCAAACATCATCATCATCATCATCGAACATGCCGAGGGAGGTTTAAATAATCTGATGAAATCAGCAGAAAAAATCACTCGCGAGAGACAAGGCGGTGCCAGCAGTCCAGTTACTACAATGACTGTGCGTAGGGAGCTACGGAGAACGTGGCGCAATGGACGAGTATCTCTTCCTAAGACACACATCACATAGCAGTGGATGACAGGGACGAATTAATTTGAGTGACAGGTCACGTGTTATCTCATCGCATTCCGATGGAAGGGTTTGCGTTAAGGGGAATGCCTAGAGAACCTCACCTGCTATCATGTGTAGTGCAACACAGAAGTACGGAGGAAGTTGTGTAACGGTATTGGGGTGTCTCTCATGGTTACGGCGCGATCCCCTTATTACGATTAAGAAAACGCTATACGCGGGAGGATATGAATAAATTTTACGTCAATGTGTATATCTTACACTGGAGGTTCAAATGGCTCTGAGCACTATGAGACTTAACATCGGAGGTCATCAGTCCCCTAGAACGTAGAACTACTTAAACTTAACTAACATAAGAACATCACACACATCCATGCCCGAGGCAGAATACGAACCTGCGACCGTAGCGGTCACGCGGTTCCTGACTGATGCGCCTGGAACAGCTCGGCCACTTACACTATAGGAACAGTTCAGGAACGATGATAGGTAATGTCAGCCTGACCTTGCACCCTGTCGTAAAGGAGACTCTACGAGGCAATGGTTCGTGGACAATAACGTTCCCGACGTGGACTGTCATTGCCCAGAGCCCAACTTGCACCCAATGGAACACCGTTGGCGTGAGTAGGAACGTCGACTTCACTTCAGAGCCCAGTGTTAAGCAACTCTATCTTCTCTAGTTCCTTCTATTGAGGAAAAACGGGCCACTGTTCCACCACAGACATTCACATACATTTTTAGGAGTGTTACCAGCATAGATCAAACTTTTATAGAGGTGAAGGGTGGGCACACCCCATGCAACTGTGGGCACACCCCATACCAATGACCGCTGCTAGATAAGAAGACACTTCTGATGAGATGGAGTACACTATATGATCAAAAGCATCCGAACACCTGGCAGAGGATGACAAAGAGTCCGTGGTGGTTCCATTGGTAATGCTGGAATTCACAATGGTTTTGGGCCACCCTTAGGCTTAATGACAGCTTCCACTCTCGCAGGCATACGTTCAGTCAAGTTCTGGAAGATTTCCTGAGGAACGACAGCCCATTCGTCATGGAGTGCTGCATTAAGGAGAGGTATCGATGCCGGTCGGTTAGGCCTGGCACGAAGTCGGCGTTTTAAAACATTTAGGCCAGTACATTACAGGGATGTTATTGTCGTGTAACCGCCACAGGCCGTGCATTATGCACAGGTGCTCGTTCGAGTCGGAAGATGCAGTCACCATCCCCGAATTGCTCTCCAACAGTGGGAAGCAGGAAGGAGCTTACAACATCATTGTAGGTCTGTGCTGTGATAGTGCCACGCTAAGCAACAAGGGCTGCAAGCGCCCTCCATGAAACCACAGCCACACCATAACACCACCGCCTCCGAATTTTACTGTTGGCACTACACATGCTGGCAGATGATATCTCACCGGGCATTCGCCATGTACACACCCGGCCATCGGATCACCAGTTTATGTACTGTGATTCATCACTCCACACAACGTTTTTACACTGTTCAATCTTCCAATGATTATGCTCTTTGCAACAAGCGAGGCGTCGTTTGGCGTTTACCAGCGTGATTTGTGCCTCATGAGCAGCCGCTCGAACATGAAATCCAATTTTCCTCACCTCCCGCCTAACTGTCATGATACTTGCAGTGGATCCTGGCGCAGTTTAGAATTCCTGCGTCACGGTCTGGACACATGTCTGCCTATTAGACTTTACGACCATCATCAACTGTCAGCGATCTCTGTCAGTCAACAGCCGAGGTCGGCCTCTACGCTTTTGTGCTGTATGTGCCGATCCACGCTTCCTCTTTAGTAATACAACGGAAACAGTGGACGTAGGGATCTTTAGGAGTGTGGAAATCTCTCATACAGATGTATGACACAAGTGGCACCCAATCACCTGACCACGTTCGAAGTCCGTGAGTTCCACGGAGCCCCCATTTCCGCTCTCTCACGATGTCTAATGACTACTGAGGTCGCTGATACAGAGTGCCTGGTAGTATGTGGCAGCACAGTGCACCTAATGCGAAAAACATATATTTTTTGGTGTGTCCAGATACTTGTGATCACATAGTGTATTTTTCTCGTCGCTACTGTAAATTTTGGTGCTGTTTTACTAGAAAGCAGAGAAACACGAAAGACACATAGAGCTTCACAAGTTCGCTTGTATGCGACCAACTTCCTCTTGCGGTAACAAACAATTTATTTAACCGTGCAGTCTTATTGGCACGTGTGTATGCCAGTTAGTACTTTTTCTAAAACCCTCTGAGATATTTTAATCTCACAAATACAAGAGTTTTCTTCAGACAAAATATTTCAGTGGCTCCGGTGATACTGACAGTTCAGTACAAATACCTCACACATAAGGCTAAACATACATTTCCGTATTTATTCAACACCGTCAGTATACTGTTCCGAATACTGTTCTTCTGGGTAACATTACGCTGTATTTTATTTACGTCAAAGATAACGTTACGTCTAAGCAGAGCTGATATTTTTATTAAACATTTGTTTCGGTAAACGTCTCATGTTATTGCTTTTTGAAGACTCAGGGGGCCGAAGCAGAGAAGTGAGCTCATTTTTCTAGTATATTTCGTTTCTCTGTATGACGTAACCTGTGGCCTCACTACAGTCTGAATTGTATTCATTTATCATGAACTTAAAGAAATATACGAGTACATTAATGTGGAGAGCGAGAAAATTTGATCAATTTTACGTTCTGTTTCAAATCACGAGCAGTACTTCACTCTGTCCGCAGCTCGTGGTCGTGCGGTAGCGTTCTCGCTTCCCGCGCCCGGGTTCCCGGGTACAATTCCCGGCGGGGTCAGGGATTTTCTCTGCCTCGCGATGACTGGGTGTTGTGTGATGTCCTGAGGTTAGTTAGGTTTAAGTAGTTCTAAGTTCTACGCGACTGATGACCACAGATGTTAAGTCCCATAGTGCTCAGAGCCAGTAATTCACTCTGGCCATATTTTGCAAATTAATTCGTGAGATACATGTAATCACCCTAATATTATGTGACAATTTGAAACTGGAATCAGATGGTAAACTTATGAGTGAAAGTGATTTTTCACTTGGATTTGTATCAATGAACGTAGTCCGCTTGCTTCATCTTGGATACTGCGACAGTGGAAATCACGTGAATGAGACAAGACCGGTAGAAAAATCCGTTCGGTCTAACGGTATCATCTAATTCCTCCAGCGTCCTTTGGCATCATATGTGGTACCACGGGGTATTATTTTTTCTCCATTCCTCGACGTCGTTGGCGAGGTGCGTAGCTGGTATCGTATGTGATACGTCACGCTCTTGCCGTTTACCACATTTTTTCATATTCTCAGCAATCCCTGAAGATGCCCGCAGGTTTGGAAAATAGCGGATATTGTCCTGCAATGGCATATGGAACAACGAAGGTAAATTAAAGAGTGATATCTATTTTCATTAAGTTCGATGTTTTTGCTTTTTCTTCGAACTAACATGCCACAAACCCAGTGCTTGAAAATATTACCATTACTAACGGACGGTTTTCTGCATGGTGTGAACCACAGTACTCCTGGGCTCTATTATTAGATTTCCATTTGGTAGCGATACCAATTTATAGGTGCACCCTTAACTACTTAACCCTTAATATCATGCCTCTGACATCAAATTTTAAAAGAACGGGTTACCTTACTTTGACAAAGTGCTCCTAACAAACTTTTACACGGATTAAGATAATATATTTAATAATATTGGGTTATATTCATACAGGCCTATCTAAAAATGAAATTCTGGATTTATTTTAGGTGATTGATCCAAGACACAAATCTGAGTATCTGGATTAAAATAAAAGTTAATTGGCAAACACATAATGCACATATAAAAATATGAGCAATGTAATTTCATATGATTTTCACAGTGTTTTTATGTCATTCATAGGTTCTGAGTAACTCTGCATGATCCTCCGTCTCGTAATTTTCCTAAGGTGAAGACACCGTTTCAGTACACTCTACAGTTTGTTCCCCCTTCTTTATTGTTTGATGAATGGCATTTAACATGAAAATGCGCCAGGTTGCAATTACAGGAAACCCACTGAACTGCAAGGAGACCAGCACTCTTCTTATCAGGTGTTAGGGAAACGGTATGACAGCAAACCAATATTTATTGCTTCATCTGCCTGTGCTGTTGAACCTGAGTTACAAGCTTAGCGTTGGCCGAGGAAAGACGCAAAACGTGAGCATCCCTAGGAGAAACGCTACTATTGTACACATGGCTTCCTGACGTAGGCCTATTGGACAGTCGTTTAGGGAGTGAGAGTGAGGACCCAAAAATGGACAGTAAGAACAATTCACCATTTTGTGGACAACGAAGTAGCTGTTGCTTGGGTAGACTAGAGACGGAATGCTATCCACAATAAATGGGTAGGAAAGAATATAATGTATACTATGCATCTGATCCTGATTTTTTTCAAAATATGATATACTACAAGATGTCTTTTCACAAAATGAGAGCATGTGAGAAGAGAGTGATAGGCAGCAAGAGGCCAATCGTGCGAGTGTACTCCATGCGATGCCACTAGTTCAGTCTAGGTCATAAACCGCTTTACACGTGTCAGAGATGAGAAATTATCACCAAAAGTGCATATTCAGCTGTAGGTTTATGAGATGCAGGGGTCTCACCTTCATTTGTTACACGAAAGGTATTTTTCTGCATCATAAGTTAACGTAACTGTTTCTTGAAGTTTCACTGGAAGTAATAAAAAATACGTTAGATATAGCTTAAATTTGCGAAGTTAAAACATAATTAGTTCTTTCCCACGCATTTATGTTATGCTGTACTAGGTCTCCTAGGTATCAAATGTATTGCCATGTGTAAAAGTTTCTAAAAATTAAAAAGAAGTATATTTTGTGCTCATTTAAGCATGTAGTAGTCCATGATAGTCGTTATCATACGACATTATATGTACCTTCAGTATTCTGGCGGATAACAGATTTAGATTTGAGGAACTGATACGTAGGTCTACGGATCTATCTGAGAGTCATAATGGTTTTTATAGAATAACGTAGCGTATTGACTTGCTTGCTTCTTATGGCTTTCGTTTAGATTACTCAATGCCCAAAGACATATTCGTACGCTCTTAGGAAATGAAACTCAGATGCTCTGTGAAGCAGATGGAGAACTGATGACGCGTTAATGATATACAGAATTCTTTTGAAGCACCAACGTAACGTCGTCTAGTGAAGGCGTGTGTTAGAATGAAGATTATGTAGCAAAGATAATGCAGTATGTGATTAACAGACCAAATAGCGTAAATTTCTTAAATGAAGTTGCAGGACGTCTGATGTGTAAACTGCAGATTAACTTGTTTTGCACGGAAGAGAGTTCAAAATGGCTTTGAGCACTATGGGACTTAACATATGAGGTCACTAGTCCCCTAGAACTTAGAACATCGCACACATCCATGCTCGAGGCAGGATTCGACCCTGCGACCGTAGCAGCAGTGCGGTTCCAGACTGAAGCGGCTAGAACCGCTCGGCCACACTGGCCGGCCAGAAGAGAGTGCCTCAGTCACAGAAGAGGTCGAGTTATAACGATCCATTAGACATCTGCATTGTATTAAACTACAGAAGCCGAGTTCTGTGGATGGAGGGAAGTGAAATATGGAATCTCGCTTCCGTACTGATGCCATCAAGAAGCCTCGTGAAATTATTCCATATCTTTAATATTGACGCAAAAACTATTGTTCATTCGTTAATAACGACCTGGGGCTCCAGTGGTAAATTCTCTAATTCGCAGTGGAAACAGAAACCAATAGCTAGAAAAGCAGTTACACACACCCTGCTGACTATTACTGCTGGACGTAAAAAATCTGTGACGCAGATTTTACAACAGCCACTGATTAACACAGTTCATGTAATTTTCTGTCGAAGTCCTTGCCTGGAATCTTGCCACTTTTCTTGTACTCAGGAATTATTTCCAGCCTACAGCAAACACCTACTTACAACGAATTCGAGCGCCAAAATGAAACTATCACTGCCTGTATGAGTGATATTCCTTGGTCTTATGTTTCTGCTCTTGTGAACAAGTAGACTAAACGTTGCTGGTGCACTGAAAAAGTCTACATTGTGCGTCAAAAGATTTTAAAAAAGTAAGAGATTGGTGCTGGGTACTGGTACACGACTCTTTTTCTTTTTTGGGTCACCTGTCATCTGACTGCTTTGATACGGCCAGCAACAAATTCGTCTTCTGTTCCAACCTCTTCATCTCAGAGCAGCACTAGCAACCTACGTCGTCAATTTTTTGCTGGATGTATTACAATCTCTGCCTTCCTCTACACTTTTTGCCCTATATAGCTCTCTCTAGTACCTAGGAAGTCATATCCTCATGTCCTAATAGATGTCCTATCATCCTGTCCCTTCTCCTCATCGTGGTTCCCACATATTCCTTTCCTCTCCGTTTCTGTGCTGAATCTCCTCATTCCTTATTAGTCCACTTAATTTCCAACATTTGTCTGTAACACCACATCTCAAATGTTTCGATTCTCCTCTGCTCCGGTTTTCCCGTAGTCCATGTGTCAGCAGCATACAATTCTGTCTTCCAGAATAACTTTCTCAGAAATTTCTTCCTCAAATGAAAACATATGTCTGAAACTAAGACTTCTCTTGGCCAGGAATACCCTTTCGGCCTGTGAGAGTCTGCATTTGATGTCCTCCAAGCTCTGTTTATGACTAATTACTTTATTGCCTAGGTAGGTGTATTCCTTAACTTCAACTACTTCATAACCATCAAGCCTGATGTTAAATTACTCGCTGTTCTCATCCCTGCTACTTCTCATTACTTTCGTCTTTCTTCCATTTTCTCTCATTGGATATTCTGTACTCATTACATAGCCCATTCCATTCAGCATATCATGAAATTCTTCTTCACTTCCATCAGGATAACAATGTCATCAGCTAATTGTATCATTGATATCATTTCACCTTGAATTTTAATACTACTCCTGAACCTATCTTTTATTTCCATCATTGCTTCTTGAACAGTAGTGGCGAAAGACTACATCCCTCTCTTACCACATTTTTAATCAGAGCACTCGTTCTTGGTCATCCACTCTTATTATTCCCTCTTTGCTCTTGTACGTATTGTATATCACACGTATCTCCTTGCAGCTTACCCCTATTTTTCTCAGAATTGAGAACGTGTTGCATCGTTTTACATGGTCGAATGCTTTTTCCAGGTCACCAAATCCTATGAACGTGCCTTGATTTTACTGTAGTCTTTCTTCCATTATCAGCCCCAACTTCAGAATTGCCTCTCTCGTGCTTTTCCCTTTTCCAAAGCCAAACTCATCCTCGTCTATCACATTTTGAATGTTGTTTTCTGTTCTTCTATATGTTGCTCTTGTAAGCAACTTGGATGCATGAGTTGTTAAGCTGATTGTCCGATAATTGTCGTCTACGCAAAAAAAATCGAATATTGCGTAGACGATTCATAGACGCAATATTCTTTGAAAACGCTGTTAGAAACACATTTTCGAGATCTTCTACTCATAATTAGAGGAAGCAAAGTAGAACTATGTGCTATGTGTCGAGTCTGTCACTGTCTCGTATTCATGAAGAGTTTATTGAGAAATGTACAATAAAAAAGGTTTTGTCGCCACCTTATTAGCCGACTTGTTTGAATGTGGTTTTAAAAAATAACCCTGAAGCGGGATATCAACTTAAGCAAAATATACGTCGGAAGACTGTAGTATTACGAGAATCAAGGAAGAAAAAAAAGGGGGTTATAACGTAAATAAAAGTATTATAATTCGGAAGAAACAGATGTAATGATGATGGTAACCTTGTATGAAGAAGGAATAAATTAATGTACATACAGCGCAACATATCCGTAACTGAACATGTAACCGAAAGTTTCGTCGCAGTTTGTAGGTTGAGTGGGAAGTTTAATGAACATATTGTGTAGTCAGAGTGAAACTCAGGAGACTTAGCTGTTTGTTATGGCCCCTGCATCACGCTACACTTTGAAATGTCAATGTATGCAGTAGATCAAAGGTACTGGACTGTATTTGTTAACAAGCGAGCTGAACAAATCCAATAGATTATGTATGTATCAAAGTACAGTGAATACAATGTTGCTTTTAGAAACGAGTTGACTAAGACAAGCATTGCCTACGTAATCAGATACAGAGCACAATACAGACAGACTGGGAAATCACGTGTTGTCAGCGACACCAACGCATCTTATGCGAACACTATTGTCTACATGAGCCGGTCACAGCATCGCTAAATAATATCGTAACAATTTATGCAACATTGAAGGCCTACTAAATCGTTCTGTGCAATGAAAGATTTTGCTTAGAATATTACTGTTCAATACATTATTATTCAGTTATTGGATTATTCAAGTAAAGTATTTTAGCCATATACTTTACTCTTTCTCTGAAGCAGGGAATTTTAATTAAATACCCAAATATTACTGCACGGCGTTCCGAAACATAAAATGCAGTGTAACATTGTGCATGCGTTAGAAATCCGTGAGACAAGTCTTCTGTTAAAAAACAAAATAACCAGCACTTTTCTTCACCTAGGGGAACCCTGAAACTACGCAAACTAGCAAATCCAGAACAGGGAACAAGGGTAGCCTCACAAAAGATATCACATCAAGAACAACATAGTTCTGTAAAGTAAACACCGGAGAAGTAATCTCGCATGCGGAAATCCATATACGAGCAACAGTGGCCAATTGCACCTTGTGGTGCGTGTATTCTCCGCCGGACATCGCTACTAACAACGTCCGCCTTGACCCCATCCCTGTCGCTTTCTCTACTCCATCCTTCCTATCAGAAAGAGAGACCAAAGATGCTCGATTTGGTAAAGAAAGGGTTCAGCTCCTTGGGAGCGAGATATCGACTTTGCAGCCTGGCTCCACTGGGGAAAGGGTTCTATTTATGTAAAATGGCTTAGGAATAGTATAAGATTCTGAAAACAAAGTTGAACTAAAAGCAGTTATTATTTTTAGGTAACGCAATGAACTGCTCCATGGAAGATTACAGTACTTAACTTACAGTGGCTGTGGGGATATTCTGGGGCTGAGATAAACTCGCAAATGTACTCATGGCTCTTGATGTTTAAATGGCGGTCTAAATTACCATTTTGATTTTTGGACTATTATAAATCAGAACCAATTAGTAATTTCCATGAATAATTAGCCAGGAACCTCCACATCAGAGGCATTGTTTTTCAATATAGCTGCTTTCCTCACCCCATTTCGCACACCTGATGTGATCGTTTTCCATGCTAGGTACTAACTGCTTCTGACTGTCTGTGCCACATAAAGACTCCCTTCGTTTCTATTGCTAAATCCACCATTTTTATTCCCACGAAGCGAGTGTCGCTGGGAATGGACTTCCCTCCAGGTTTTACATCACTACATATTTGCTACCCTTTTGCATCATCCTTTTCTAAGGATACGGTTTTAACATTTGAGTACTTTGGCATTATTTTATAATTACTTAAGTACATTCACTGCAGTGATAGAATTTGATGTGGAACATTAACAAAACGTTTACATGTAAGTTTCACCAAATATCATGATGACCCATATATCACATTAACCATGGATGAATAAAGAAATTATTTCGGACAGGTATAGGCGATGTCATCATATGTGTTGTAAGGTGGCGTGGTCTCTTGACCTTCATTTCTTATATATTCAGACGTCACCATCGTATTCGGCGTCATTTGAGCCCAAACTCAATAGGATAGACTCAATTTTACGTATTTCCATATAATCGACATGCAAATATAATATATAAATCAAAAGTGCACAACGAGATTAAAAAGTCGAGGCTGGCGTACACAAACATTAAAGACACGACTGCCACAGGAGTTTTTGTTCTGCAGAGGAAACCAGCCCGCTGGAAACTCCATAGCAGGGTGAGATAGCTCGCAGCTGTGCCAGCCTGTTGACTGCGCAGGGACCGAAACAGTTTTTGCCAGAGAAAAGGGATAATGGCCTGCGTGTTCACCTAAAAAGCAAAACCAGCTGTATTGTTTTGGAGAGCCCTAGCATATGCATTTTTTGACAGACCTAGCGCACAGTTTCAGAGTTCCCACAGGTGGACAGTAAACGCCTGACGCAGATGCTATATACGCTCCTGGAAATTGAAATAAGAACACCGTGAATTCATTGTCCCAGGAAGGGAAACTTTATTGACACATTCCTTGGGTCAGATACATCACATGATCACACTGACAGAACCACAGGCACATAGACACAGGCAACAGAGCATGCACAATGTCGGCACTAGTACAGTGTATATCCACCTTTCGCAGCAATGCTGGCTGCTATTCTCCCATGGAGACGATCGTAGAGATGCTGGATGTAGTCCTGTGGAACGGCTTGCCATGCCATTTCCACCTGGCGCCTCAGTTGGACCAGCGTTCGTGCTGGACGTGCAGACCGCGTGAGACGACACTTCATCCAGTTCCAAACATGCTCAATGGGGGACAGATCCGGAGATCTTGCTGGGCAGGGTAGTTTACTTACACCTTCTTGAGCACGTTGGGTGACACAGGATACATGCGGACGTGCATTGTCCTGTTGGAACAGAAAGTTCCCTTGCCGGTCTAGGAATGGTAGAACGATGGGTTCGATGACGGTTTGGATGTACCGTGCACTATTGAGTGCCCCACGACGATCACCAGAGGTGTACGGCCAGTGTAGGAGATCGCTCCCCACACCATGATGCCGGGTGTTGGCCCTGTGTGCCTCGGTCGTTTGCAGTCCTGATTGTGGCGCTCACCTGCACGGCGCCAAACACGCATACGACCATCATTGGCACCAAGGCAGAAGCGAGTCTCATCGCTGAAGACGACACGTCTCCATTCGTCCCTCCATTCACGCCTGTCGCGACAGCACTGGAGGCGGGCTGCACGATGTTGGGGCGTGAGCGGAAGACGGCCTAACGGTGTGCGGGACCGTAGCCCAGCTTCATGGAGACGGTTGCGAATGGTCCTCGCCGATACCCCAGGAGCAACAGTGTCCCTAATTTGCTGGGAAGTGGCGGTGCGGTCCCCTACGGCACTGCGTAGGATCCTACGGTCTTGGCGAGCATCCGTGCGTCGCTGCGGTCCGGTCCCAGGTCGACGGGCATGTGCACCTTCCGCCGACCACTGGCGACAGCATCGATGTACTGTGGAGACCTCACGCCCCACGTGTTGAGCAATTCGGCGGTACGTCCAACCGGCCTCCGGCATGCCCACTATACGCCCTCGCTCAAAGTCCATGAACTGCACATACGGTTCACGTCCACGCTGTCGCGGCATGCTACCAGTGTTAAAGACTGCGATGGAGCTCCGTATGCCACGGCAAACTGGCTGACACTGACGGCCGCGGTGCACAGATGCTGCGCAGCTAGCGCCATTCGATGGCCAACACCGCGGTTCCTGGTTTGTCCGCTGTGCCGTGCGTGTGATCATTGCTTGTACAGCCCTCTCACAGTGTCCGGAGCAAGTATGATGGGTCTGACACACCGGTGTCAATGTGTTCTTTTTTCCATTTCCAGGAGTGTATTTCAGATTGGTAGGCTTAAACAGAGTACCGTTCTTCCGTTTGTAAGACTAACGCTGATTGGCAGACTATTTCTCATGCAATGAGCCGGAGGAGTGACTTAAAGACAGCTGATGATATAACCATTCGTTTTTTGCCTGGGGAGGGGTCGTTCTGGTGATGCTCTTCAAGCGCGAACACGTAGTGGGAGCGAGTGCACTCGTGCATGTATGCAGAGAGTGAGGAACAAAGTCTCTACTCAGTACTGCACTGGGAGAGTACCTCTGTCGCTAGCGTATCGGAGTGGTACTCTATATTGATCGTTTTGGCCGCGGCACTTAACGTGTGGTGTGAACACAGACAGGGTATTAGTTAGCGCCTCCGAGCGACCATTCAGTGGAATCGCGGTGGACTGGTTATCTGACTGGTGTACTTCGCCAATATTTAGACTAGGGGCGGATGGGAGTCCTTGACTTCATGAAGGTGTAGTTCAGATAGAAAGAGGTTTGTTATTTTTCAGCGGCGAACGATGCAAGCAGCAGTCGGTATTGTGCACTACAGTATAGGTGAGCACCATCTTTCCTCCATCAGAAATAACATACTTCATTCACGTCACTCCATTAGATTTCTCACATGACACCGTCGACCGTATTAAGACTGTTTTCGCCATAAAATCCGACAACCAGAAACGAAGGTATGAAGGGACATTTCATTATATCTACATCTATACTGATACTCCACAGTCCACCTTACTTCGTGTGGTGGAGAGTACCACCTACCACTGGTCATTTCCTTTCCCATTCCACTAGCAGAGAAACGAGGAAGGAAAGATTATCTGCATGCCTCCATATCAGCCCTATGTTCTCATATCTTATTTTCGTATGTATTTCTTAAATGCAAATGTATGTTGGAGGCAGCAGAATCATTCAGCAGTGCGCTTCAAGTGCATCTTCTCCAAATTCTCTCCATAGCGTTCCTCGAAAAGAATGTCGCCTTCCCTCTGGGGATTCCCATTTCAGTTTTCGGAGCGTTTTCGTGTTACTTGAGTGTTTTTTGAACCTACCAGTAAGAAATTTATGAGCCCTCCTCTGAACTGCTCCGATATCTTCCTTTAATCCGACCTGGTACGGGTCCAAAACACTGCTCAAGAATAGGTCATGCTGGAGTCCTATATGTTGTGTCCTCTACAGATTACCCTCACTTTCCTACAACTCCCCCAGTAAACCGAAGTCGACCATTCGCCAAAGTTATCCAAACCGTAGTTGAGAGGTGTCATATTTCTTGTCATCCAGTGAAAGAATTAATTTGATATAACATACGATTTTAAAAATTATCAACTATCTGGAAAGTATCCGAAAAGGGGACCTTATAACATCTTCTGAGGCGGAACATATTACTAAACTAAAATGTACATGAATGATCTTTTAATTACACATGATAAAACTTCTTGCACTCTCATCTACAACACAATCGTTCTTCACATATCACTGAAAATATTACGCCAACGGGCACAAAAACATCCTACGGCATTATACATAGAAAATAGAAACCACAGACAAAAATCGGCTTATGCTAAAATTTCTCGGCATTCCACGGTGAAAAATAGATAGGTATGTGCTGTATTAGATAAACTAAAGCAATGTACAACAGGCGTCCTTAACGTACCACCTCCATCCCTCCCATATCATAAACAATCTGGTTGGTATCCTACAGCTGTCGGGGCGTCCCCAGACACGTCTCAGATACTCTTTCCATTTCGTATCGATTTGTAGTTCTACGCCCAGATATTTAAACAACGTGACTGTTTCAATGAGGACACTACTAATTGTCTATCCATTCATCACGCATTTGTTTTTCCTACTCATTGGCGTTAAATTACCTTTGTCAGATTTTAGTCTAGAAAATTTGGTCTAATTTAACTTGTATCATCCTACAGTCACACGACGACACCTTACCGTGGAGCACAGCATCATCAGCAAAAACCCACAGACTGCTGCCTACCCTAGCCACCAAATAATTTACCTACCTAGAGAATAACAGCGATCGTGTCACACTTCCCTGAGGCACTCCTGAGGATACCATTGTCTCTGAGGAACACTCACCGTCGTAGACAACATACTGCATATTCTAACTTAAGAAGTCTTAGAGCCACTCACCTGTCTGTTATCCTGTTTCATATGCTCGTACCACCTTTAACAGCTAGAAATAGTGCACAGTTTGTAACACTTTCTGGATATCTAGATATATGGAATTCACCTGTTGCCCTTCATCCATAGTTCGCACTATCTCATGTCAGAAAGGGGTACGCTTCCTGAAACCATGCTAATTCTTGGACATAAGCTTCTCTCCATAAAATCGGTGTTAGCGATACTGGTCCTTAACTTTTTGGGTTCGTTCTTTTGCCCTTCTTTTGCATATGAGTCATCTTCTTTCTTTTTCAGTAGCTAGGGACTTTGCGCTGAGCTAGAGATACGCGATAAAGGCGAGCTTTTAAGGGGCTGATGCCATAGAGCACTCATTGAAAAACTGAATTGGGATTCCATCGGGACCTGGTGCTTATTTCACTCCTTCAGCTGTTTCTCTACGCCAGGGATGCTTATTACAATGCCGTCCTTACTGGAGCCTGTTCCATAGTCATACGACTGATGTTTGTACAGTTCTCCTTGTGAGCAAATCCTTGAACATGAAATCCACCCCCGTCAACAAATGACTGAATGGAAACGTTAGACTCGTTTAGTCTAGGATCAGAACATTCTCCCGTTTTCTGCCAGATATTTTGCTAACGTAAGTCGATGATGGTAGTTGTATTCTTCGCGCCTGTGTCTTTTCATACACATACGAATCTCTGCTAACCTTTGTTTGTCATCATTTTTTAAGCGTTCTCATTTGAACTGGAAGTACAACAGCCTCTGCTTCCTCAGCAGTTTCAGAACCTCGTTATTAAACATAAAACCATAAAAGGACCGTTTGGCTGTCATCCGTGGTGCCCTAATGGCGATGACATTCTGCGTCGCGTTTTGTTCCCATTTACGACAGGCTTACATTTCAGTAAGGTAATGCCCGCCCTCACACAGCAAGAGTTTCTACTGCTTGTCTGTCTTACGCTGGCCAGCAAGTTGGTAGTGTTCTCCACCAGCTATGAATTTGGCGATCTAGCTAGCCAATTGGAAAATTATTTGTTGCGATATCAGAAGACCATCCACCAACTCTGTCAATAAATGCCAAGCAAAACTACCGCTTGCATAAGGGCCTCAGGAGAACTAAAGACTTATTGACTTACTCACTACGTGAAGCTCTTTCTCTTGAATAAACCATCCAGTTCCTCTTAATCTGTAATTAAATAACGTTAATGTAAAAGACTTCCTGCAATTCTGGTATGGTGACTAAGAACCAGATGCCCCTGAAGAAACATTAACAAATAATACTAATTCATTATACAATTAAGATTTTCAACGACGGGTGTTCGCAAAGAAAGAATTCTGTTCGATGTTGCCTCGGTGACAAGATCGTGAAATAGACAACCCAGTTTTGCGGGTACACGGATGAGGAAGGAAATCAGCGTACCTTTTTCGAAGGAAACAAAAAGATTCTCTCTAACGATCTATGGAAATAAGAGAAGTCCAAATCTAAATGCGTGGTGGAAATTTTAATCCTGAGTACCGTTCAGTGAAACCGCAGTGCCTGCCTTAATCAGGACAGCGCAGCGCTCGGAGCAATATGCTGAAACAATACCCTACCCATTCCGCTTTCCTGCATCAACGCAAGCCACAGTACGATTTTGTGTCGGTGGGAACTTTGTGTATCGCAGTCACTTCGCAGTTTTCTGTCGAGAATGATCCGCATGAAGAACGATAGCTGCTGAGCCTCTGTGTGAAATGGAATTATTTTACTTTCATGGTCCCGAGAGATATACGTATGAGGAAGCAAAAATATTCGTTGAGCGTTGTGGGAATTGTTTCAGGATATGACACCGTGAAGGAAAACCCCTCTTGACACTAAAAGAATCTGCAACAAAACATCCTGCTCTTGACTATAATTTCTCTACGTCCTTTATGAATCCTGTCTGGTACGGATTCCAGACACACTTGCAGTACTAAAGTAGTGGTCGAGCGGTCGAAGTGTAAGCCATCTGCTATGTGTGTTGTCACTTCCTGAGAACTGTTCCAATGAATCTCTGTGTGTCATCTACTGAGCCTGCGATTATATTTGAGAGGTTTTTCCACCTGAAATCACTCCTTCTTGGCCGGCCGGTGTGGCCGAGCGGTTCTAGGCGGTTCAGTCTGGAACAGCGCGGCCGCTACGGTCGTAGGTTCGAATCCTGACTCGGGCATGGATGCGGGTGATCTCCTTAGGTTAGCTAGGTTTTAGTAGTTCTAAGTTCTAGGTGACTGATGACCTCAGATGTTAAGTCCCATAGTGTCAGAGCCATTTGAACCATTTGGCCTCCTTACTAATACTGCTATATTTCTGCAATCGTGTAAACATAGACTAAAGGGTGTACCTTCCTATTTACTAATCGACCACGATATTACTTCAATTGACGTCTCGAGGCTGTTAAAAGAAACAGGTGACGACGTTACAGTAATCTAATACAGTGGTGACTAAGGAAAATGCATCACATTGTGAATAATTTCAAGACAGTTTTGCGCAGATTGTCAAGTGATTCTGTGTGTTATTGTGAAATATCGGGTGATTCGAAAAGAAGTCACAGATTTCAGTGGTTCAATGCAGGCAAATTATAATGGATGAAAACAAGGTGGGCGTGACACTGGATAGAGGAATGTTCAAAGTTTTGACACAGCTATTTAGCTGTTTGATTGTAGTAACATGGCAACTATACCACAAGGGAAATGATTTCGTATGTCCGAGAAGTAAATTCATTGTTCAAGTGCAATGTGCATACTGCCATCGATTCAGCAAGAAGCTGCCTCAGCACAAGCTGATTTATCACATTCATACAAAATTCTTGGTTGTTGGTTGCATATGAAAAGTAAACAGTGTTCGTCGGCCTTTGAAAATGTGGATTAAACCCTTCTGGCCATTAAAATTGATACACCAAGATGAAATGCAGACGGCCGGAGTGGCCGTGAGGTTCTAGGTGCTACAGTCTGGAGTCGAACGACCGCTACGGTTGCAGGGTCGAATCCTGCCTCGGGCATGGATGTCAGTGATGTCCTTAGGTTAGTCAGGTTTAATTAGTTCTTAGTTCAAGGCGACTGATGACCTCAGAAGTTAAGTCGCATAGTGCTCAGAGCCATTTGAACCAAGAAATGCAGATGATGAACGGGTAATCAAAGGACAAATATATCATACTAGAACTGACATGTGGTTACATTATCATGTAATTTGGGTGTATAGCTCCTGTGAAATCAGTACCCAGAACAACCACCTCTGGTCGTAATAACGGCCTTGATACACCTGGGCATTGAGTCAAACAGAGCTTGGATGGTGTGTACAAGTACAGCTGCCCATGCAGTTTCAACACGATACCACAGTTCATCAAGAGTAGTGACTTGCTTATTGTGACAAGCCAGTTGCTCGGCCACCATTCATCAGAGATTTTCAATTGGTGAGAGATCTGGAGAATGTGCTGACCAGGGCAGCAGTCGAACATTTTCTGTATCCAGAAAGGCCTCTACAGGAACTACAACTGCAGTTGTGCATTATCTTGCTGAAATATAGGGTTTCGCTGCGATCGAATGAAGGATAGAGCCACGGGTCGTAACACTTCTGAAATGTAATGTCTACTGTTCAAAGTGCCGTCAATGCGAACAGGAGGTGACCGAGACGCGTAACCAATGGCACCCCATATCATCACGCCGGGTGATACGCCGGGTATACGAATATACGCTTCCAATGTGCGTTCACCGCGATGTCAGCAAACACGGATGCGAGCATCATGATGCTGTAAACAGAATATGGATACATCCGAAAAAATGACGTTTTGCCATTCGTGCACCCAGGTTTATCGTTGAGTACACCATCGCAGGCGCTCCTGTCTGTGACGCAGTGTCATGTGTAACCGCAGCCATGGTCTCCGAGCTCATAGTCCTTGCTGCTGCAAACGTCGTCGAAATGTTCGTGCAGAAGGTTGTTGGCTTGCAAACGTCCCCATTTGTTAACTCAGGGATCGAGACGTGGCTACACGATCCGTTACAGCCATGTGGATAAGATGCAGTAGGAACATTCTGCAGTCAGCATCAAATGCTATTTCTCTAAACTTCCACAGAAAGTTTTTCGAAATAAATGCCTTCTTCCCTCCATGCTGATCGAACCTGTTGGTAACAAGTCTAGCATTTTGCCTCTGAATTGCTTCGAAGTCTTCTTTCAATCCGACGTGGTGCGGATCCTAAACGCTCGAGAAGTACTCAAGAATAGGTCTGCTTTAGAGATGAATCACACATTTTTCTAAAATTCTCCCACTAAACCTAAGTCTACCATTCGCCTGTCCCACTACAATTCTCACATTTTCGTTCCATTTCATATCTCTTTGACACGCCCAGATATTTAAACGACATGAGTGGGTCAAGCAGGACACTACTAATGCTATATTTGATTAATGGTTTGTTATCTCAACTCATCTTCATTAGCTTACATTTTTGTATTTTAAGAGCTAACTGCAGTTCGTGACACCAACTAGAAACATTATCTAGGTAAACTTGTATCAACCTACAGTGACTTATCGTCGACACCTTCCTGTATACTCCAGCATCATCAGCTAACATAGCAGATTGCTGCCCGTCCTGTCTGCCAGATCAGTCGTGCATATACAAACTAGCAGTGGTCTTACCACACTTCTCTAGGTCCCTTCTAAGTGTAGAGTACTGTGTCCATGCGGACATAAGATTTTGAAACTTCCTCTATACAATGACATACGCAGTGTGTTTCTATCTTCCTTGGTTTATCTGTAACAAATAACTAAAATCTTTTCTTTCTTTTCTAATCACCCAGTACCTACTCAAGCTCACGATAAGCCGACCTAAGCGCCGTCGCTGCTGAGTGCGGTAATACGTACAATACGTGTCTATGCTGTGTGTCAAATTTCATTTTCTGCTTCAACTAGATAATATAACATACTCTGATGGTGCACCCCCGGTTACTTTTACGTATCAAGTTTTCTGTTCGTTAACAGTTACATTCTACAGTTCTGGAAACTACATTTCCTGGGAGTCATATTACTATCGTCAGTTAACCACTCTTTGAAGTCTAATTTCTGCAGAAAATATGTAGGAGGATTAAATGTTATTGTAGTCTCTTTCACATATCTACCCTTGCAGTCTCTTATTATATTTTGAAGTGTCATTTAGAGATCAATCATTTTGTAGCCAACATATTCCTGGAATGAGGTATTAATAGGTAAGAAATTTTGTGTTATACATTTTCACAAAGTAATTTAGGACCCATGGAATTTTGTGGATCTGGACCATCTTACATATTTAAATAAGTACTGCTTTCCTGAATACCAGTGTAACATATGCTTTTCTGACAAAACAGTTATTGACATCTGCATGCGATTCTATTGCCTGCGAAAATTAATGAAGTGCAAATCATCTTTACTAGGCCAGAGCTGATACTAATTTAGCGTTTTGTCATCACAGAGTTTATTTATTGGTTTATATATTTTGTTTGGTAGCTCTTCATCAGATCCATTTAGGTGTTCTCCACAAAAATTTTATGAAGTTAGCACTTCTTCAGACACCTGTCGAAAACCCAATGAAGCCTTCCACTTTGGATTCGCCAAATAACGTTTGAAGCTCCTTGACAATAAGCTCTAAAAATATAAATTTAAAAAATCTAACCCACTCTGTCTGCTCGAAATATTAACCGCAGGCATTGACTGCACGAGCCTACTCAAAATGGTTCAAATGGCTCTGAGCACTATGGGACTCAACTTCTGAGGTCATCAGTCCCCTAGAACTTATAACTACTTAAACCTAACTAACCTAAGGACATTACACACATCCATGCCCGAGGCACGTTTCGGACCTGCGACCGTAGCGGTCGCGCAGTTTCAGACTGTAGCGCCTAGAACCGCTCGTCCACTCGGGCCGAAACGAGCCTACTCCAGTACGTTGTACGTAAGGTATTACTTTTATTTACTTTTTTAGATCTTTCAGATTTATAAACGCAGTTTTGTGTATTTCAGAACGTAACAAATAATGCAGAATTAAGATTACGTGGCTGCAGATGCTCCCAAAGATCTTCTTGTAAATTTAGGAAGTTGAAGATACAATATCTCGCGTACGTAACAAGATGCCGATGTGCTTAGAATTCTGCGCGAAGCTACGATTATTGCACAATCACTTCCCTCAAGGCGCATTGGTACAGTGCAGTAATATTACGCTGCAGCAACAACCAACCGCACCCAACCAATTACGTGTACTAGGTCCGAAAGTGCTAAATGTATTTTAGAACTTGCATTGTGTACCGTCAGTATGGAGTAATTTTTTTCAACGTTTTGTAGTAGGTGGTTCGAAGGTACTGTAGTTCTTACGGAAGTGGAAATACGCTTCGGGAGACCTGGAAGTGCAATGTAGCAGTGCTGTTCCTGTGGAGCGATTTTATTCCCCCGGTGGAGTCGAGGCGACGCCGACGACAGGCTACGGAAGCGGCGCTCATTCCGTAGCAACTCACCTGGGAGTAGAGGGAGTAGGCACGGCAAACATAGGGTGTGGTGTCGAGAGGGGGGGGGGTGAGGAGGAGGCGGGCAGGAGTAGCAGGACAGCGGTTGGGGGTGGAGGGTGCGGCGCCGGCGACTGCCGTGTCTGACGCCGCCGGCTGGCGCGATATTGCCGAGCCGTGCTGGGCTGGCAGCGACGGCGACGGCGACTGCGACGGCGACGGCGACGGCGGTGCAGACGTCTTTCCGCTGTCTGCGCCGAGCTGCGCTGGCAAACACTTGCTGTTGACTCTTGGGCTCCAGCGGTGAGCTAGACCAGGCCGAGCGGGAATCTCGTTGGGTTACCCGCCAGACGAGAAGTAGTATGTGAGCGGCGTGGCGTACGCGGCACAGAACGGCCAAGAACAGCACGCCGCACAGCATACTGTAAGCCAACTGGCGCTGGAAACAGTACCCTGGTGAGAGGTCTACTGACTGTTAGATATGTGTGAAACCACGCTTTTGTAACTCTTGGGATTCATGTATACCTTACATTGCTTCCTTCCTTGATCTCACAAGGGGTGGCCCCTACGTTTGGATCACGGGTTTATTTCAAACTTTACTCACTTTTACTAGTTGATTAGGACAACACAATAAGCAAGTAGTACGACGTTCTACCTAGGCGATTTTTAATTTCTTTATTTTGACCAACAACGTTTATAGAGAGCCACACAAACATAATGTGAGGAGTGTGTCAGAACTCTCCGTTACGTGAAACAATACATCCACCTTAACGCTATTCTTTACATTGTGTAAGCACTCAGATATGGATAGCTACAATGTGGGAGCGACACATGGGAGCGCGATTCTAAGCATTGTTGTGAGACGAGGTCTGTCTGCTAGAGTGGACGTAGTAGTGTCGGTGAGGGCAGATCTTACCACACTGAAGGTCTGATTCCATAGATATGGTCTGGTGAGATTTAGATAGTTTAACCACGCTTGAAGATGGAATTCAAGCTAAAAGTCGCAGGCATAGCGAAAATCAACTGCAGTGTTAGGTTCGTGATTGTTAGTTCGAGTTTGCAATAATCCCATGTTTTGCTTGCAGTGAAAGAAGCCTCCCTATCCTCAAAATAATATTAATTGTTCTGCACATCTAAATAATGTGCTGTAGATACTAAATATTAAATTAAATTGAAATAATAGCCTACCGGAGTGGTCGAGCGTTTCTAGGCGCTTCAGTCTGGAACCGCGCGACCACTATGATCGCAGATTCGAATCCTACCTCGGGCATGGATGTTTGTAATGTCCTTAGGTTAGTTAAGGTGAAGTTGTTAAAAGTTCTAAGGGACTGATGACCTCAGATGTTAAGTCCCATAGTGCTCAGAGCCATTTGAACCATTTTTAAAATAATTCGTAAATCTAGCACTAAGCCATATATCTCATTTTTCATTGTCATTATTAATACTTGTTCATGATGATTCTGAAGTTTTAAATAGACTTAATTAATGAAATTCATTCTCAAAACGTATTTAGTAGTTAACTGGATGCAAACAAACTCATTTTTATTGGTCCAAATGGCTCTGAGCACTATGGAACTTAACATCTACGGTCATCAGTCCCCTAGAACTTAGAACTACCTTAACCTAACTAACCTAAGGACATCACACACATCCATGCCCGAGGCAGGATTCGAACCCGAGACCGTAGCAGTCGCACGGTTCCGGACTGCGCGCTTAGAACCGCGAGACCACTGCGGCCAGCTCCTTTTTATTAAAATAGTTCATAGTAACAATAAGCTTTAGCTACTGAAGCTGCATGCTGCTGCGCATCGCTGTAAACCACATGGAAAAATGCAGTTATCTAAAGAGTTGAACGTAAAACGTTGGGTCAGAATAGAGACACTGACACATCACAACACGTCATGTACTCTAGTCCAGTCAATCCCACTACAGAAGGCAGATTCTGTATCACGTGTAAGCTGTTATTCAAATATCCAGCCAGACAGCTTATCCAAATGATAGTTTTAAGTTTTTTCATGTAACGGTCTCATGAGGGTTTACATGACAGTGAAACTGAGACTCACACAACAAGCACACAGTGTTATGCAAACTAGATTCTGAGTACTGATAGCTCTGGTTGCTTAACGAGTCCAGTTTTACAATTAACACAGACAATATTGGCTGTAGCTACGTTATATATTTGTTGTTAATACGTTACAATCATCTAAAAAAAAGGAAATAGCACAAATTTTATGAATTCAGCACACGAACACACTCTTAAAGTAAAATAGAAGCACAGTTAGGCAAACACCAGACAGCGGTTGCAGTGGTGAGAATGATACTGGAGCAGAATTATGCACAGCACTATACAGAAACACTATGACAAACAAGCATATGCTCTTACAGTTGTTGTTCTTGTCGTCTTCCGTCCAGAGACTGGTTTGATGCAGCTCTCCATGCCACTGTATCCAGTGAAAGCTTTTTCATCTTCCAGTACCTGCAGCATTCTCGATCTGCTCAGTGTATTCATCTCTTGGTCTCCCTCTACGATTGTTCCCTCCACTCTGCCCTCCAATACTAAATTCGTGATCCCTTGATACATCATAACATGACCTACCAACTGATGCCACAAATTTCTCTTCTCCCAAATTCTATTCAGTACCTTCTCATTAGTTATGTGGTCTACCCATCTAATCTTCAGCATTCTTCTGTAGCACCGCATTTCGAAAGCTTCTATTCTCTTCTCGACTAATCTATTTGTCGTCCATGTTTCACTTCCATACATGGCTACTCTCCATACAAATACTTTCAGAAACGACTTCCTAACACTTAAAAATACACACGATGTTCCGAAATTTCTCTTCTTCATAAACGCCATTGCCAGTCTACATTTTATATCCTCTCTAATTCGACCATCATCAGTTATTTTAACCCCAAATAGCACAACCCATTTACCAATTTAAGTGTCATGTTTCTTAATCTGATTATCTCTGCATCACCAGAATTAATTAGACTACATTCCATTATCCTCGTTTGCTTTAGTTGATGTTCATCTTATATCCTCCTTTCCGTTCAACTGCTCTTCCAAGTCCTTAGCTGTCTCTGACAGAATTGCGATGTCCTCGGCGAGCCTCAGAGTTTTTATTTCTTCTCCATGGATTTTAATTCCTACTCTGATATTTTCTTTTGTTTCCTTTATTGCTTGTTCAATATACAGATTGGACCACATCGGGAATAAGCTACAACCACTGCTTCCCTTTCATGCCCATCGACTCTTATAACTGCCATCTGGTTTCTGTACAAATTGTAAACAGCTTTCCGCTCCCTGTATTTGACCCCTGCCACCTTCAGAATTTCAAGGAGAGTATTTCAGTCAACATTGTCAAAAAGTTTCTCTAAGTCTTCAAATGCTAGAATAGTGCCAGTGAAATGCACAAGAAGCCAAATTTAATCTACAACTGGAGTTCTGTACGCAAATTGAAACACAAAATTAGACACTCGGTTACGAACCGAGCCGATGCCATGTGAAAATGAAGTCATAGGCAACTCATAAATTAAATTTGGATGACGGTGGCTTTCAAGTAGTCTGCGGACAAGTTACATTATCATAATGGTAGAGCAAAATGGTTAAAATGGCTCTCAGCACTATGGGACTCAACTGCTGTGGTCATAAGTCCCCTAGAACTTAGAACTACTTAAACCTAACTAACCTAAGGACATCACACACATCAATGCCCGATGCAGGATTCGAACCTGCAACCGTAGCGGTCGCGCGGTTCCAGACTGTAGCGGCCAGAACCGCTCTGCCACGCCGGCCGGCGGTAGAGCAAAACAGGAACACTGGTGGGAAGGGTATAACCTTTCGCAGCCAATTTCTTATACAATACTGACTATGCAGTAGTGTACTTGGAACATAGTAGTATGAAGTAGTTAAGATACGCTACTGTCGCTGTGTACTTATCGCAGTATCCAGATGTGATAATCTTCAACCGATATAGGTGGGTGGGATAACACTCGGTGTCGTAGCCTCATCTAAATGACAGATGTCACATGACGTCTATGATGCTGCTCAAGGCGAACCACGATCGAGAAGAGATGTTCGGCTCTACGGCCGCCAGGTGGCCGCAAAAGGTGCGACTATACTACTCGTACGGCACATGCACTTGTGAGACTTGCGAGCCTTACGAGTAATGTGGATGGAGTTAGGTTCCGAGCAACAGCCGCAGAACAGGCTTGCGAGCTGCCAAAGCCAGTGGCTTGTCTGGCTCCGGCTGCTGACGGTACATCAGAGGGATGCGCGGCGAGCTGCGCAAGTGGTGTGGGCGGCAACAAGCATTGGTCAGTTGGCTACCTGCACTCGTGCTGTTTGATCTTGGTATTATTCTTTTTCTGTGTTGTGTACATCAGTTTTTCTATTAAAATGGAGTGGACCGACGATTTTGCCATTATATTCATAAACACTTATGAACAATATCCTGTTATGTGGGATGCTACAAGTTCCCAATATAAAATAAAATTAAAAAAAAAAAAGTGAAGCGTGGGATTCCATGGCAACAGAACTCCGCGTGAATGTGGCGGAGTTAAGAGAAAAAAAAGATGACCGGCTTATTAGCCACTTACAGGAAAGACCGCCAGAAGAAAAATGAGCCTGGGAAGTCTAGCGCTGGGGTTGAGGATGTGAACGCTTTCAAAGAGTTTAAGTTTTTGCACTGCAATTATCAGCTACGGAAGGCAATAAACACAGATGTAAGTAAAAAATATTTATTTTAGGAAATATGTGAAGAATCTATTAACAAACTTACTGGGTTTAGATCCCTTTTGGGTCCTGTCTTTCTCAGCTTACATTTCGGTCCCTGCTCATTTGTTATTGTTAATTTTTTTGTTGTTATTCTCTTATATACTAATAATCATATGGTATCTTAAGGTATTTTTTCATATTTATTTTAGCTTACTTCCATTCCTATTAGGAAAATACCTAGTAATTGCTCATAGATTCAAATTTAAAAAAAATTGCAAATTTCTAATTCTGATAAAATTATAGGGTGTATGGAAAAATGAGTTTTGAACGTCAGAGGGGAAAAGAGGAACTGGACTTACAGGATTGGAATACATACCGGGGCAACGTCGGGTACTCAGCTAGTAATAAATAAATAATAACGAATAACATTTGTTTTTATAACACAATATACTTACGCACATTTACATTTATATATATTTTATTTGTATATCGTTATTTGAGGCAATAAAAATAATGAAATAGGAATTAATGAAGGTAAAAGTTGACATATGTAGGTAGCGAAATGTGTACAGTGATGCATGCAGTCACTATTACGTACGTAGCTAGTAGCTGAAAAAAAATCTTTAATAGGTTATTGGTAATCATCTTGGCATGGCAACCTTTCCTCTTCGGAGATGAAATAAGCACCGAATTAATCTCTAATGTCTTGGGCAGTATGCGTTGAGCGTCGTGGATTGTTCGCTAATCGTGTAAACTTTGTAACAGGAGTGATCTTATTTCTCCAAGTTACTGGCTTTAAATGCTCGTTCTCCTCATGATCCACTGCTCCTGCAGGCGTATAAATTGGTCCGGAAGCAGAACTTTTTCGCAAGAAGTTATGGAGGTATATACAAGTCATAATAACACTTCAGGCTTCCGTAGGCTGTAGTAATATAGGCTTTCTCACTACCCAGAGGACGGAAGAAAGTATTTCGTACTCATTTTCCACAATCCACCGTGATCTTGAAAGTCTGTAGTTAAAAATTCGTTTCGCTGACCTCCTAGGTTATTGTCCACGATACGGCTACATGATACGATTGTTGAGGGGAAATGCGTCGTCTGCGACAGTAAATAGGGTACTTTTCTCTGTCTACCTGGGAGGGTATGATCCTCCAGAAAAATGATGGTGCCATTACTGTCGTATTTTTTAGAAAATATATACTTCGAAAAACACCACCGTCTGAAATTCGATCTTGGCAGCCGACACCAGCATACAAAAAACAATAGTCACCATCCACTACACCAAAAGAACAATACTGAAAGACGTCTTATAACTGAAAAATCGTTTCCAGCATTAACTGGGCTTTGGACTACTGCGCATCCATCGTACCGAGGCAATGAGGAAAGTCCCATTTTCTCTCAGATTTTTGTGCTACAAGGAACCACTATTTTTGTGTCTGTGGCATCGGGAAAAAAGTAAACAGAAAAAATTAACTCCTAATAATATAAATAATTATTAATAACATTTACAATAACGGACATTCCTATGATTATGACCATTAATAGTTATTAAAATCAGTATCATTGCGTAATAATAACTACGTAATCAGTATAATGAATATTCTGCATTTCACTTGTCAACTTGACATTGCTCCCAATTTCTTACCATTTTTATCATATATACCACTCTTTCTACATACATTCCTTATTTTTTTTATTTTAGTTGATTTGTTATTGTTTATATCAATCTATTGTCGTCGCTTTGTTTTATGTCGAATTTAAGGAGGATTTGGAAGAACAGAGGGTTGTGGGCATGGATACAGACGAAGGTACAGCGAGCACTTGCGAAGAAATTAGTAGTCAAGATATCGATCATCAAACAACGCAAGGCAACAAACTACCACCCGCACGAAATAAACACATGAAGGTATTGGCTTCAACTACAAAAAATTAGAGAGAAAGGGCCGAAGATCCTCACACAGGAGAGGCATATAATGCACTACAATCTGCTTGATCTAAAACTAGAGGCGAGTTTGACGTCTATGGAGAGTACATAGCGAACGTCCTACGGTTCATGGATAAATGAACACGTGCTTCTGTTAAAAAAGAAATGTCACACACGATTTTAAGAGCCGAAAGTGGCTGTTTCGAACATTCTAGACCAAGTTCAACCAACAGCGACTACAGGTGCTCGTCGCATTTACCGATTCCTTCAACTCAACATGTTCATGTCCATGAGCAGAAGCAAAGCCACTTCCAACAGACATCAACTTGTACCTCTACTTCTGTCAACACCGAACGAGGCTTTCCATATTTTCTGGATCTGCTTGATTTGTACAGGGTGAAAAGTATTTAAACCGGCTAACTCTGGGAGGTTGTAGGGGACATCGAAACAAATATTTTCCCTAATGTCACTTTCTCCTATCACGGTTATTTAAACTGGAGGAGGCCGTGTTACGTTCTTCAGTTGTTAGAGGCCGTATTAAGATCTTTAAATGCTAGAGGGCGTATTACGCTCTTCAGTTGTAGGCAACTGCTGTCCACCAGTGTAGTAGTGCATTGTCTCAGTTTACTAATGGAGCGATACACGTGGAGTGAGTTCACTGATATGGTTGGTGGTAGCGCACCACAACTGACTAGCTGCACAGCGGATTTTCCAACAACAACATCATAATCGCCGTATCCCGCATCATACGACCTTTATTGCTGTGTACCAACGTCTGCGTGAGACCGGGTCATTTAGCAGATTACCTGGACAGGGACGCTGCAATTTGAGGAAGTTGTCTTGTAGCATGTGGAGCGAAATCCTTCAATCGTCAGTCGTGCAATTCCGCATAACATGGGGACGAATCAGGCGAATGTAAGAACAGTCCTTCGAGAGGAATTGTTACGTCCATTTCACTTACAGCGTGTCCACAACTCGGAACCAGTTGATTATTCACCCAGTATACAGTTTTCGCAGTGGTATCTGGAACAGTGTGAAATGCATCCTACATTTCCATCCTCTGTGTTGTTTACCAATGAAACAACGCTCCGGCGTGATGGAGTCTTCAACACTCACAATTCGCATGTTTGGAGTGAGGATAACCCACATGCCACAGATACTAGTGCTCATCAAGTGCAGTTTTTCGTTAATGTGTGGGTCGGTGTTGTTGGGGCTGTTTAATTGGGCCGTATCTGCTACCTAGGCCATTAAATGGCAGGCACTATTACAATTTTCTCGCCAGAGCTTTACTAGAGTTACTGGAAGACGTCCCGCTCCCTACAAGACAACGCATGTGGTTCCAACATGACGTGGTGCCTGCACATTACAGTTGTCGTGTGCGTCGATTTCTGGACCGATGGTTCCCAGAAACGTGGATTGGCGAAGGTGGTCCTGTACCACGGCCTGCTCGATCCCCAGATATGTCCCCTCTGGACTTTTTTGTGTGGGAAAAGATTTGCAACATTGTTTACGCAACTCCTGTTGCATGAAAAGAGGATCTGGTTGCCCTCATAGTAGCAGCAGCAGGAACAATTCAGGATACCCCTGGGGTTTTTGCCCGTGTCAGACAGAACATGATCAGACAGTGTAACCTTCGTTTACGTGTCAATGGAGGAATTTTTGAAAATCTACTGTAATTGAAGTTGTGTTGGGTTAGTGTGTGTCCCTTGGTCATAAAAAATGGAAAAGTCTTTGTTGGTTTAGTTAATTTGCCGCCAGAAAAATATTGCTGTACCGGTTTAAATGCTCCTCATAGGAAAAAATGACTTTAGATTCAAATATTTGTTTTGATTTCCCCTACGACCTTCCTCAGTTTGTCGGTTTAAATACTTTACACCCTGTAATATTTAAAAGTAATAATATTTGCGTTTCATTGTTTCTCGTTCCTTAAATCTAAACGTTATTATCGATTTTGTTTATTAAATGATGAATAGAAGTGCATTAATAACAAAAATTTGCGTAATTTATTAACTTAACTTTAAAAACTCTTTCGAGTTGCCACTAATAGTAGCACATGCTTCAGGAAGAATGTTTGATATCACTTGCTTGGAGACTTTAAATAAAAAACTGAGGTTAGTATAGGAATAGCCAGTTGCTAGGTATTTGAGCGTAAGTGCCAACTGCTCAGTACCTGGTATAGCTTTCGGAAATTTGCTATCAGCCATTCATATTTTCTGTCCAAACAAATTTATGAGATATTCAAAATCTGATGGGTACATACAGCAAAATGTCTTGAAATGTATGTTTTCAACATCCAAGTCATATGTTAAATCACTCCCAATATATCTTCTTCTGCTTTAGATTATTATGGTCATCCACCACTGGCGTTTCCTTGGATCTTTGTAGCGTCTTCTTCAATCCTCTTCTTCAACTAAAAGGCGCATCACAAAGAAGCTGGCACTTGCTACAAACACTTCGTCGATTTTTAAATTCGGAAACTGGCACAGGTGACGACTACGAGTACGGTGCGGATCCTTACGAGCCAAAGCCTGGCGAGCAACGGGAGTAGTGTGGACGAAGGTAGCAGCAGCACAGACAGACAAGTCAGACAACCTCGACACGTCTCGTGACAGACGACTATGAGAAGCACAGGTCTGACGAACACGAGTAGTGTGGACGCACTTTCAGAATGCTGAGAGTTCCAACCGTAATAAACAGTCTTTAGTGTCGTCGATGTGAGATCCGTAAAAGGGGCCTCCTGTTATCCTATTAGCAAGTCTGTCAGCAGTTTCATTGTGAAGAGTGCCATGATTTCTTTGAAGCTAGAGCAATTGGACTGCAATGCCCAAGGTATGCGCCTCTCTAATTGTTTCCAGGACTTTTGTCTGTTTACAAAACGCGGGTTGTTGCAGTTTCTGCAGTACTCATTGAGAGTCCGTGACTATCAGTACAAACTTGAAAGCTTCCCCGATGGCCACAAGCTCCGCCGTGTAGATACAAGATTCAGGTGGTAGCCCTTAGGCGATTTAGAGGAAATGGTAATAGAAATTTTACACTGTGTACCTGTGGGTAGCAACTGTTAACACGAAATAGCGGCCATCAAATGGCAGTCTGCCTTCGGAAGTGCAGCGCTTCGGACCGAGTTTACCTCTCCGCACGTGCTACGCATCAGGTATTTACGCTAAATGTGTAGCGGTGTATGGCGGTGGTGCTTTGAACGAATCGTGGCCTTGTCTTTTGGCAAATCGAGACTGAAATTTAGTTTTCCTAACGAATGGCAGTTATAAGAGTCGAGGGGTATGAAAGGGAAGCAGTGGTGGGGAAGGGAGTGAGACAGGGTTGTAGCCTATCCCCGATGTTATTCAATCTGTATATTGAGCAAGAAATAAAGGAAACAAAAGAAAAGTTCGGAGTAGGAATTAAAATCCATGGAGAAGAAATTAAAACTTTGAGTTTCGCCGATGACATTGTAATCCTGTCAGAGACAGCAAAGGACTTGGAAGAGCAGTTGAACGGAATGGACAGTGTTTTGAACGGAGGGTATAAGATAAACATCAACAAAAGCAAAACGAGGATAATGGAATGTAGTCGAATTAAGTCAAGTGATGCTGAGGGAATTAGATTAGGAAATGACACACTTAAAGTAGTAAAGGAGTTTTGTTATTTGGGGAGCAAAATAACTGATGATGGTCGAAGTAGATAGGATATATAATGTAGAATGGCAATGGCAAGGAAAGCGTTTCTTAAGAAGAGAAATTTGTTAACATCGAGTATAGATTTAAGTGTCAGGAAGTCATTTCTGAAAGTATTTGTATGGAGTGTAGCCATGTATGGGAGTGAAACATGGATGATAAATACACTCCTGGAAATTGAAATAAGAACACCGTGAATTCATTGTCCCAGGAAGGGGAAACTTTATTGACACTTTCGTGGGGTCAGATACATCACATGATCACACTGACAGAACCACAGGCACATAGACACAGGCAACAGAGCATGCACAATGTCGGCACTAGTACAGTGTATATCCCCCTTTCGCAGCAATGCAGGCTGCTATTCTCCCATGGAGACGATCGTAGAGATGCTGGATGTAGTCCTGTGGAACGGCTTGCCATGCCATTTCCACCTGGCGCCTTAGTTGGACCTTAGTTGGACACCAACAACAACAACGAATGGGGTCGAGGAGGCTTACGAGATAAGGCGTTATTTACGGGATGTTGCTCAAAATGAACATAACGTTATAGTGAGAATACACTTATCCATAGGCAGCAGCGATATCTATGCCAAAATCATTTGCGACGCTGCCTTGAAGTTTTCCACTGTTTACTACGTGGCGCATCATCCGAAGTGCTTGTTAGAGGTAGACGTTCGAAAACCCTGCAGTTTCACGGCTCTATTACACAGGGATGCCCCTTATCGACTATACTGTACGCTTTAGCGTTGGAACCGTTGTTGTCCGGTCTGCGACTCCATTTCACGGAATCATCTCTCGGTGCCATAGATGCTAGGTACATAGCTTATGCAGGTGGCTGATGTTAACTATTCATGACGAACATGATGTCTGCAGACCCACGGAGTGGTTAGCAAATTATGGTGAAGATTCTGGGAGTCGTGTAAATGTACATAAATGGGTAGCCTTGAATACTGACGGTGGATAATATCTGAAAGCGTCACCCCGCTTAAAGTGTACCACACATTCCGCTGTCTTGGTATCGACTTCAAAGGCGATTTGATGCACGACAACAGTTAATTGTTGGAGCCTCTTGCAACACTTCCGTGCTCGACTTGTCGTTCGTCGTCTCCGTGCTTTTGGATCTTCATCAACGGACTGAGTTCTTAATGTCTATCAGGCATCATGAATTATGTAAGCGCTACCAATGCCTTAGCACAGCCCGTAGCCTCAGGGCGACATTCGGTGAATTTGTCAGCACTGGGATGATATCTGAAGTTCGATACAACACAATCAATCTTCATAAAGAACGTCGTGGACTTGTTCTTGTCAGTATTCGTCATCGAGCTGCGTCTCGATACGCTGCTATGCACTTCCAACTGCCAGCGATGCCCAATGTCTCAAAAAATGTTTCAAATGGGTCTGAGCACTATGGGACTTAACGTCTGAGGTCATCAATCCCCTAGAGCTTAGAACTACTTAAACCTAACTAACCTGAGGACATCACACATATCCATGCCGGAGGTAGGATTCGAACCTGTTTCCGTAGTGGGCTCGCGGTTCCAGACTGGAGCGCCTAGAACCGCACGGCCACTCCGGCTGGCTAATCAGTCTCACTGGCTTACTAATGGATCCTCAGGCACCTTCTTCCCTTAACCTTCTGGTGCCGTTTACTAAGATACCGGTGCCATTTTCCTATTTGTGAGGTTTTATCTGGAGTACAGCTACCTACGGGACTTTCTCCCCGTCACTCCCTTACCAACGGCCAGTGACAGTTTTCGAGCCCCAATTCGCGGTCGGGTACCTAATTTTATCGAATTAGGATATCCTTCCGTGTATTCGAAGGTAATAAAGCTCACTGTAAACGTGGTAACGCTAAATAGAGACGTACGTAATGGCGAACCAAAATACAGATTGTTCGGGAGACACTCCATACGATTCATCTTACAGATGCGTCTTTGTGAGTGAACTGCAGACTTCAGGATACAGATAAACACAGGCTACAATGTGCGACTGTGGAGGACATTTCTATTTTGTGCATCAGTTTTTGGCTCTCTTTTTATGAATATCATCAGGTTTTTTCGATTCTGGAACTCTCCGTACTCAGACTATGTTTATTACCCGATGACGAAATACAATCATGAATTTATGATTTGTTTGGGGATGGTGTCAAAAGTTTCAGGAATCTTTGGAACTATACTCCATAATCAAAAGTATCCGGACAACCCCAAAAACGTACGTTTTTCATATTAGATTAAATGTGCTACCACCTACTGCCATGTACTCCACATCAGCGACCTCAGTAGTCATTATACGTCGTAAGAGAGCAGAATGGGGCTCTCCACGGAACTCACGGACTTCGAACGTGGTCAGGTTATTGGGTGGGCGAACCAATGGCACTCACTATAGGTCTCAGAGGAACAAGTTGTTTATGAACCTTCGGCAAGCCATAGTTGTGCCCACTGAGGAGATAATCGCCAGTGTAGAAGCAGGCATTCGTAGTGTGGACGCGATTACAGCCGAAGAAATCCGCATAGAAACTGTGAGAGTATTAGCTCGCGCAAAGCCTCCAAAAAGTAATTTAACCGTGGGTGAGAGCAATGCAATAAAACGCCTCAATGTGGACGATAGTATTATCATTGTCCCCGCTGACAAGGGAAATGCGACGGTGGTTTTGAATGTTACTGACTATCACAGCAAGATTAATGACTTACTAGATCCGCAGACTTACAAGAAGTTGAGTAAAGACCCGTCTGATAAAGTTGTTAGAACGGTTACGCGGTTAATTAAGAAGTCCTCTATCGAACAGAACGTTCAGAAAAGTCTGTTCAATTCAGTTGCGCTGCCACCAAGACTCTATGGCTTGCCGAAGGTTCATAAACAACTTGTTCCTCTGAGACCAATAGTGAGTGCCATTGGTTCGCCCACCTATTCTATTGCCAAGTTTTTGACAACGCTATTACGGCCGCATGTGGGACGATCGGACTCCTATATCAAGAATTCTGCACATTTCATCAGTAAATTAAGCGGCATAGTGGTCCAGCCGGAGGACATGTTAGTCAGTTTCGATGTGGCATCGCTATTTACTATGGTTCCTCTCAATGAGGTGTTGCAACAGCTGAATAGAATTTTTCCTCCCGACATTGCAGAACTATTTAAATATTGCCTTACGACCACATATTTCAAATGGAACGATGAGTTCTACGAACAGACTGATGGCGTGGCAATGGGGAGCCCCTTAAGCCCGGTTATAGCTAACTTTTTCATGGAAAAATTCGAGGCGCAGGCTCTAGAAACTGCCAACAAAAAACCGAATATCTGGTTCCGCTACGTAGATGATACGTTTGTGTTGTGGAGGCATGGCAGAGAGGAACTAGGCCGTTTTCACAAACATCTAAACGGTATTAATCCGAAGATTCAGTTTACCATGGAGGAGGAGGCAGAAGGGAGACTAAATTTTCTGGATGTGCTAGTTTACAGGAAACAGGATGGTAGCTTAGGCCATACAGTTTACCGGAAACCCACGCACACGGATCGTTATCTACACCGGGATTCGAACCACCACCCACAACAAAAGCGAGGCATAATAAAAACGTTGGCAGATAGAGCGAGGAACATCTGTGAACCTGGGCTACTGGATACGGAACTGGAACACCTCACTGATGCATTACTCAGGAATGGTTACTCGGCTGCTGAGATAAAAAGAGCGTTAAGACCGCCGCGTGAAAATCATAGCAATGCACAAGCGCTTGCAAAATTGAAAGTTTTCCTGCCTTTTATTAAGGACGTCACTGACCGCATAGGGAAAATATTGAAAAAACGGAATATCGCGGTGATTTACAAACCTACCCGGAAGATACAAGAACACCTGAGATTGGCTAAGGATGCTCGTAAACCGCTGGAACAAGCAGGAATTTACAGGATCCCGTGTAGTTGTGGGGAGGTATATGTGGGTACCACAAAAAGAACGGTCAAAAAACGACTAGAAGAGCACAAGGGCAATTGTAGAAGGGGAGAGATTGATAGATCAGCTGTTGCGGAACACGCTTTGCAGTCAGGAGACCACCACATTTATTTTGATAGAACTCAAGTACTGGCAGCCACAAGCGGATATCATGAAAGGCTTTACAGAGAGGCTATAGAGATTATGAAACACCCCAGGAATTTTAATAGGAAGGAGGAGGGCGTGAAATTGAATGACATCTGGATGCCGGTGCTGAAGAAGATGTGTACCAGTCTTCCGCCATGGGATGATAGCAACAGCGGACGGCGGCAACCGACAACGGCCAATTGCGCTTGCGTATTCAAAACATGTGACGTCACGCCTATGCGCGGGAGCACGCGAAAACAAAAATTTGCTGCAGTCAGTAGTGAGACAGTGTGTGTTTCGGAAGTTAACAGAAGCCACGAACCCCCTTGAAGATGTCCTCCGCAGATGGGGACGAAACGTCGGGTTACAATGCGAAATCCATCAGACCACGGCATAATAGCCCGGAAAAGAATTTTATTAATCATGACAGTTCCGGCCGTGAAAGTTTACATTTTACTATTAACATACCGCAACAGCGTAATACACATCGTCATCATAACATCATAAAACCTCAGCCAAATCTCAAAATCATCGTAGCTTCCTCCAATAATTTAAAAACCTAAAAAAAAAAAATTCTCTGCTCATGTCAAAAGTGTCATCTACCTCAAATGTATTTTAAAAATCATTATTCCATACCAAATACATCATTCAAAGCTCTCATAGTATCACAATGGTTCCAAAACAATATGAACATTTCACAATGTGCAGACAAAATACAATTTCATAAGTGTGAAGTTATCTACATCTACATCTACATCTACATGACTACTCTGCAATTCACATTTAAGTGCTTGGCAGAGGGTTCATCGAACCACAATCATACTATCTCTCTACTATTCCACTCCCGAACAGCAAGCGGGAAAAACGAACACCTAAACCTTTTTGTTCGAGCTCTGATTTCTCTTATTTTATTTTGATGATCATTCCTAACTATGTAGGTTGGGCTCAACAAAATATTTTCGCATTCGGAAGAGAAAGTTGGTGACTGAAATTTCGTAAAAAGGTCTCGCCGCGACGAAAAATGTCTATGCTGTAATGACTTCCATCCCAAATCGTGTATCATACCTGCCACACTCTCTCCCCTATAACGCGATAATACAAAACGAGCTGCCCTTTTTTGCACCCTTTCGATGTCCTCCGTCAATCCCACCTGGTAAGGTTCCCACACCGCACAGCACTATTCTAACAGAGGACGAATGAGTGTAGTGTAAGCTGTCTCTTTAGTGGACTTGTTGCATCTTCTAAGTGTCCTGCCAATGAAACGCAACCTTTGGCTCGCCTTCCCGACAATACTATCTATGTGGTCCTTCCAACTGAAGTTGTTCGTAATTTTAACACGCAGGTACTTAGTTGAATTGACAGCCTTGAGAATTGTACTATTTATCGAGTAATCGAATTCCAACGGATTTCGTTTGGAACTCATGTGGATCATCTCACACTTTTCGTTATTTAGCGTCAACTGCCACCTGACACACCATACAGCAATCTTTTCTAAATCGCTTTGCAACTGATACTGGTCTTTGGATGACCTTACTAGACGGTAAATTACAGCATCATCTGCGAACAGTCTAAGAGAACTGCTTAGATTGTCACCCAGGTCATTTATATAGATCAGGAACAGTAGAGGTCCCAGGACGCTTCCCTGGGGACACCTGATATCACTTCAGTTTTACTCGATGATTTGCTGTCTATTACTACGAACTGCGACCTTCCTGACAGGAAATCACGAATCCAGTCGCACAACTGAGACGATGCCCCATAGCTCCGCAGCTTGATTAGAAGTCGCTTGTGAGGAACGGTGTCAAAATCTTTCCGGAAATCTAGAAATACGGAATCAACTTGAGATCCCTTATCGATAGCGGCCATTACTTCGTGCGAATAAAGAGCTAGCTGCGTTGCAAAAGAGCAATGTTTTCTGAAGCCATGCTGATTACGTGTCAATAGATCGTTCCCTTCGAGGTGATTCATAATGTTTGAATACAGTATATGCTCCAAAACCCTACTGCAAACCGACGTCAATGATATAGGTCTGTAGTTAAATGGATTACTCCTACTACCCTTCTTGAACACTGGTGCGACCTGCGCAATTTTCCAATCTGTAGGTACAGATCTATCGGTGGGCGAGCGGTTGTATATGAGTGCTAAGTAGGGAGCTATAGTATCAGCTGTGTAATTGCGTAAACGTCTGTCACTGACGTAGTAAAAAAAATGTTTGTCTCTCTCAGTTAAATGATCAGATAGCTGTGTAATTTATGTGTTAGACAAATATGGTACCGATGTGTAAAATTGTATAAGCAAATACCATACTAGCTAGGGCTCCTTGTGCTTGCCATACAAATGATACACAAAGTAAGCGTGTACCCCCCTGAGGATTAATGTAATTATATCCTCAGGTGTTACAGATTACAGCAATGGAATGAAATGTATCACGGAAAACTTTTGTATCATTGTACTTCAAATATCTTTAAAAATAAATGTTTTAAATACAAAATTAATCACTCAAATACGTGTAATGTAGCGATAAACTGTGCGTCTTGTTGTAAGATAATTATGTGGAAGTGTCGTAGTTATCGTCCTCTGTAAGCAAAGTTCTGCTGAAGTCAATGTACTTACCTCGTAATAAACGAAGTGAATTGCTTTGTGTATAAATGTCTTAGTTATTACGCTTATTGCCGTGATGAAGAAAGTACTGTGCTGTAACGTAATGCTGTGCTATGGAAAAGGCTGTCTAATTGTAGCTATACCACAAAAGTTAGCACTAAAACATGTTTTACTTTCCAGAATAATTCAGAAAAACTGTGCAGAAATAAAACAGATACACCGCAAAAGCACAATGTAAATTGTCACCATTAGTAGCGTCGTGATATAATCGTGTAGCTATCAAAGAAACCAAATGCTAAGTCATCTTTAATCTCACAGAAAGTACTTCAAATAAAGAATGTCTTTTCATCTAAACCAAAATGTTGCATTAAAACCTCATAACAGTATAAGTTCTAAGTATGTAAGCCTTATAGTCGTTACGTAATCGTGCAACTAACAAGCAAGAATGTACAAATAACAACACAGTGTCGTCTGTTCACTATAACAATGCATTCGTAATTTCTGTTTAAAAATGTTCCCTAGGTTCTAGACTGGATAGTTAACTTCAAAACATTGTTGGATGTTAACAGTTTCTCAGTGTGACAAAGCATACTAGAAATGTGAAGTGAAATGTTTTGTGGCAAGGACTAAGTTAAAAAAACAGATTATCTCTAAATAAACGGTTTTACGTGTGAAATGTGGTGCAATCCTTTACCCTTTCTATGGCGCAGACTTTCCACTTCAAAGTAATTATCGTGTTGTAGACAACGGAAGGAATGCTAAAATTTTTCTCAAGGTTAGCGTCTATGTTATTTTTCTCTGAGCCAGCGGGCGCACGCGACTGCCTGCGGTGCGAGTCATTGTCTGTTTCTTTGTTGGCGCACGTCGTTATTGGGATTAGGAAACCTAACTTCTACAAATTCATCTTGCCGAGAGGTCCCTGCTCTGTTTGAATCCCGCCAGTTCTGCTGCAATTCAGGTCTGTCGTTACGATCACATCGTCAGTCGTCATGTCGGTAGATTCCATAGTTTCTTTCTTGTCGGTCACGTGGTGGAGAATTTCTCTCTGAATCGTAACTGCGCGCTAGACCGTTGCGTCTTAAGTTATTCAGTCTCCTTTGATAATAATTATTTTGGTTCCCATATTGTCTGTTTCTCTGATTGTCTCTGTGATAGTCACTACTGCGGAGAGGTGATCTTTCCCTGTAATTATTACTACTCTGTCACCGGTTTTCATACGGGTGGTGTCTTGTTTGGTCACGATTTGTGTTGTGAGAATAGCCTTGTCGTGTCCTGTTATTATTTCTTTCATCGCGGAATTGCGACGGATGTGACCTGTAATTGTTGTGTTGCTGTTTTCGCGTTCCGCGATTGTGAGTGTCAATTTCTAATTCTTGTAAGAGTCCCTGAAAAGCTTCAATGTCGTCTTTGCAACGGCCTGCCAAAATAATATGCCGTAAATGTTCAGGCAATTTCATTAAGCAAATGCGGATGAGTTCTGACGGGCTGTATGGGTCTGAAAGATACTGATTCTTCGAAATATTTGACAAGACTTGAAAATTCAGATTGTTCGAAATTTTTCTTCATTATGATGCCATGTTTTACTCGGTCTTGTGTGGCTTGAGACCATTATGCTGAGAGGAAGGCATGGTAAAATTCTCCTTCACTGTGGCAATCGTGAATGACCGATCGCATTCTTACAGCTGGTTCATTCTCTAAATAGCCACACATAAATTCTAAGCTGTGCTCTAATGACCAGTTGGGGGGAAACAATGAGAGAATTGATGAAGCCACGCTTGTGGATGAATGTCGTTGCCAGAATTCTTAAATGTTTTGAATTTACGTGTAGTAATGAACATCTTATAATCAAAATCATCGTGTCGGCGGGTCGCATGTCGGTCATTGTTACGTCGTTTCGGCGGTTCCATCTCAAAATTCGGTGTACTTTGCCAATTTCTTTCATAATCTTCAAAGTGCCCTGTGTTATTATTTTGTGGCAGTTCCGTATTTTTATGTCCCTCTTCCCGTATTGGTGTGCGAGAGTCCTCTGAAATACGTAATTCTTGTATTACCTGTGTCAGCTGATCTTGTACTTCCCGGATTTCTCTTTGGTGTTGGGTATTAATTTGATTTTGATTTAGTTTGAATTTCCTAATTTGTTCCAACTCTTCTGTGTCATTAAAGACTACCGGTTTTGTGTCATTCAGATTATCATCTACCTTCGTAGATAAATTGTTTAGCTGATCCGAAAGTTCAGCTACTTTCTCCGATAGTGAGCAGATTTCCTGATTGTGTTTTTCTGAACCAAGTTTCAGAGTGTCCATTTGTATTGAAATCGAATCTACTGTGTCCTTTAAGTTTTCCTGAGTTCTTGGAAGTTGCGTAACCGGATCGGTGGATGCAACTGAGTCCATTTTAGCTTGCAAGGTGTCGTGATTTCCACGAACAATAGTTTGCAGTTCTTTTATGGCTGCTTCGTGATTCTGTAATGCATTTTCATGCCGCGAAAAAGTAGGTTGAAAATGCTACCAAATTTGTGTTTTTACGTAATTACAGATTTTTTGACATTTCGATTCAATGTTATGTAACTCAGTAGTTAAATCTTCACGTGTTTGTTCAAGTGTGGTGTCTAACTTCCGAAGATTTTGTTCCATTGCGTCTAACTTTTGAAGCTTTTGCTGTGTTTGTCTCTGATTTTGTTCCATTGTGTCTAACGTTTGAAGATTTTGTTCCATTGTGTCCAACTGTTGCTGTGTTTGTCTCTGGTGTTGTTCCATTGTGTGTAACGTTTGAAGCTTTTGCTGTATTTGTCTCTGGTTTTGCTCCATTTGTTGCATTAATTGCAATAATAATGTATTAGTGTCAGGCATCTGTTCCTCTATGCTTTTTGGCAGTGCATTTGCACCGGCAACATTCACAATTTGACAAGCAGAAAATGTGTCTTGACTTATTTGAGAAAACGGTGAGGACGCAAAACCTGAATGTACAGTATTTGCAAAATTGTGTCCTATCATTTCGGATTCCTGATGCGAGCTGTTGCCGACCGATCGATCGATAATGCTTCCCTGTTAACTAATTGTTTCACTGCCTACACCGTTATTTGCAGCTCGCTCCACTTCCCTATGCATTATTACCAAATTACTACTTTGAACATTAGTTAATTCATTACATGGTGGCGCTAACACACTGCTTTCGTCTTCACTGTCATTTCTCAGTTTACTTTGGAGCCTAGTATTACGTTTTTCAGACGCTATTATTGTCACAATATATCACACTACAACACATAAAAACACAATTTGAAGAGCAAAAATAAGAGAACACATTAACATAGCAAATAATATCTAGTTAATTGCAAGCGCACCTGCGAAATACTTGGTGCAACTCTACATGCATGCCACAACTGTTTTACTGTACAACAATGAAAGACTACAACTACAAAGGAGATTCTCTCTACAATTACGCGCTAGCAATAAACAAAATCTACACTAATTACACAAACTACAAGAAAAATTCAGAAGATTCCAGTGAGGTATCCTTGGCTAAGGGTCGACATATGAAACGCCCCCTTAGAAAAATTATACATGACTGTGCTTAAAATGACACACAATAGTTTTTAGCGCAACGCATTCTGACTTTCAAAAATCCCTACAAAAAATGGCCCTGACTAACATTAACCTATACGTTTCACAAATCGCTTACCTCACAAAAATCTTCGTTACTCAAGATATTGCAATACAGCGAGCGCCACTAATACCAGCTAAATAAAAGATTCAAACTACAGAAGGCACTAACTACTGATAGGCATAGTAAGCAAATGAAAGATTTTAATAGAGAGCAAACAATGTATTTACCTTAATAGTCATAATATATATAGCAGTTCATGACATCCAGTATTACAAATTTCTAAACTCCGCCATCTCTCTCCCCACATCCACCACTGCTGGTGGCTCACCTCCAACTGCGCAACGCTACGCGCTGTTAGCATCCAGCTGCTGCTGCCCAACACTACAATGGCAGACAGCAATGCAAACCAGCCACACACTGCACATGGCACAGCCAGTTATTTTCATAGAGAGTGCTACGTGTCGGCGGCGTTACCAATAAAAAAACCTAAACATCCTACTTACACTCTGTTCGGTCTAGAGGAGAGAGGTGCCAAGGAAGGTGGGATACAGCTACGATGGGGGCTAAATCTGAGGCTCAGTGCGTGAATCGAAGTCATAACCACACAAATGAAAAGTGCAATGGATGCTCATTTTTAAATGAAATTCTCTACAAGCTAAGACATATCTGTGTGGAATCTTTGTAGCGTGTTATATGAAATGCTGTATTTGTAATTCAAGTATTATTCTATTTGTTAATCAATCTGACCTTAGTCTCGTTTTAGTGAAAGTGAATATTTAGAAATTACTCCAAAAATATCGAAATTATCGAAAAAATAGTCACACAAGCTAAGCATATTTAAACAACAAAAAAACGAAGATAAAGAAAAACTTGGTTACATTTTTGTATTCCTTGTTATATACTGTGTAACCTACAACACGGCTGTTACCCTAGATGCAAAGTTTAGTTGCTCCCAAGTAATCAAAAATAATTACACTCCAATCGAAAGTAGAGATCTCTATAATCACGTGACGTAATTGAATAACATATCACGAAAGGCACTTACTGGAGGGTAATGCAAGGTCTGAGGGTTCGTGTATCGTTTCATCACCATATACGTAGAAATTGGGTTTGTAGGTGCTTGAATTCAAACCCATTTCAGTGACTTGGAAGGAATGAGGACTACATACAGCACAGTAATTTGCGAAGCATCTATTTCAACGTGTGTAAGCAAAATCGACACCAAAACCACGACAAATGTTCATTTAATTTAGACCAACATACATCTCAGGCAGAACATAGCTCGAATATTGAGTTCAGTACTATTTAAATTTGTGAAAGTAAACTGGAAAATGCATTTGTACTTCATAACACGCTATGTACATCTATATTTTGCGTAAGGACAATTACGTTAATACTAGATGGATGGAGCACGTAGACAGTCGTTTCTCCTCGCTCTATTTGCGAATGGAGCAGGATATTACATGGCTAGTAGTAGTGCAGAGTACCCTTCACCTCACACGACATGTTGGCTTGCAGAATACCTAGCACCACCAGTCACTTCCTTTCCTGTTGCACTCGGAGACAGAGGAAGTGGAAACCAATGTCTATGTGGTTCCGTACCAGTCCTAGTCCACACTATCTTAATGGCCCTTATGCGAAACCTACGTATGCTGCAGTGGGATCAGCCTCCAATACCGGTTCACTAAATTTGCTCACCAGTGCTCCTAGAACAGAAAGGCACCTACCATGTAGTGATTTACATTTTACGTCCCAGCATCTCCGTAATACCTGGGTGTTGTTCGAATCAAACAAAATATGCATCCTAATTCACTTCTTAAATAGTTATGCTTTAACTATATGTTTGCGCACTACATGTGATATTAGTATATAGATTTTCACCAACTTAAAAATTCTATGTTGTGCCTTTCACCACACATTATTCGGTTTCCATTAATAATATAGCGCCCACTTGTTTTAGCGAAAACGTTTTAAATTAATAATATATAAATTAAATAATTAATCATTTTTAATAGTGGGCAGCCAGGCAGTTAAGCTGCTAAAAATTACATGACTCGACAAATATATCGCTCATTTCAGAACATTAGCTGAAACCCAGTAAAAGATGTCTCTGACGTTGTACTCTAAAATCCGAATTTATTTCACCATAATGAAGCAGTACGATTGAAATAATGGCTGCCTCTGAGCGTATAGCTTGTAACTGAAATCAGTGCAGTTCATTACGTACGAATAATTTGAAATAAATCTGTTTATGCAGGTTTAAAATAGATAGGGTGTTCAAATTTTGATACAAAGAGAATTCAGATGTTGATTAAATATGAAATAGAAAAGAAACTTCAGTACTGACAGGTTTTCACGCACACATATATGATGAAAAAGCGAATAAAACTGCTCCTCAAATTGCGTATGTAATGACAGCACTCTCAGACAGTTATCACTTTAAGGCTCGAGAACATCAATACGGTTTCTTGTAAATTTACTGGTGCGTTTATTGTACTCGTGAAGTACACGATATAAAATTAACAATATAGCACATATCAAAAACATGAGGAGGAGTTTTCGCTTCCAGCATCATAATGAAATTTGGGAAGACGACAGCTGCTACATATGTAAAAGTGGTATGTAGTGCATTCGACAGCATAGTTGATTTAGAAAAGTGCCTGATTATTGGTAAAGATCACACCATATATGTGTTTAAAGAAGAAAAAATTCAATCACTAATATAAAAATTTTTGCTCTTTACGGAATATGAGACTGAACAGTGATCTAACAAACTTAGTTTATAATCTTAGATATGTTCAGTAGGCGAATAATAAAGCTGTGAAGTTAACATGCCACACGGTTAACATAACCGATTTGAAATCTCAGGTATATGCGATAGTAGCAACTGAAATCTCATAGTCCATAAACAAGTCCACCACTATATTTGAAACATTGTTCATTCTTCACACATAAAAAATACAATTCACTATTACCGATTTCGGCTTACTGCGATTATCCGATTTGTTACAAGAATAGAACAAGCAGGGAAGCGACGAAAATAGCTTCAACTGTCTGACAGTTAAATATACAGAAAATCTATAAATACATAAAATATAACATAGCTAACAGCCAAGCGTTCATTAAAAGTGTTCGGATACACATATCAACGTGAAACATCCTATACCGTTAGATACATAACAAGTGCTGCAGATGACTTGTAGGCCTTCCATACGAAAACAAATATAGATACAGTTAGCAGAGATCACTGGTGCCTAGGTACGTAAGTTACCAGAATCACAAATTCAACAGCCCAACATATAACATTCAGTCACTAATTAAGATGACCTCACATGGTAAAACGTGTACCCAACAATAAAACATAGACTGAGATAAAATAAGTAGAAATAAAATCTATACTTAAATGCCGAAATAAAACGTGTAAAAACTAAGAAAGAATACAGTAATAGCAACATTTTAGCATGGCAACTTAAACAAAACATGGCAGTGTGTGAAAATAAGAATCAGAGATGTAAAACCAGTGTAGGATCTATTAATGAGACTGAATAGAATTAGATCACGTGTAAAAGTTAGGAATACCCGCTGCTCCCAGTAATGGCAACATAACGTAACAAGTGGAACTAACATAGAGAAAGTAGTTATACCACCAGGAAAAAATCGTGTTCGAAAGAACTGAAATATGTATGACATCATTTTAACGATTTTGCGAGCTTTATTAATTACATTGCACTTCGAACAGAACGAAGTGTTGTTTGCGATTGATTCTAGAATATCAGTTTGCTTAACAGAAACTGTATTGGTAAAAAATAAGGACATTAGTAAATTACCATTTGTTGCAGAAGTGTCAAAAAAATCTTGACTGTTGTTTGGTATGGAAGTAATATGTTAAATATATGACATTTTACTGAATGCAGTATGCCAATTCGACCAATCGTAAACTGTGTTGGCATGGCTGTCATACAAGAAACTTTCCATTTCTAACCACGTGTCCATATCTGTGCAGAACATCCGAGGAGCTCCATTTTCCAATGAGTCTTGTCATCAAGACACGTCGAGTCCTAGGGCACAGCTGAAGATGTTCTGTGCTGTACAAGATAACACTGTAGGAACAGAGAATTTTCATGGATCATGACTACACAACCCAGAAAACTCACCAGCAGTGGAGACATCTGATCATGAAAGCATTCGTTCTATGAACTGTATAATACCTCACAGTATTTGCTGAGCAAAAAGATAAACATCTTAAACAGTTTTTTTACTTTTACAAAACAAAATTTGTCGTTTACATGTGCAAGAGGTATTTAACAAAATTAAACTGTTTCATATACAGGTAATTGGCAAATATGTTTCGTTTGACATTTCCAAATACTGCATAAGTTTCCAGTTAAAGAAACTGTGGATATTATGAAGAATGACTTAATTAAATATAAGAAACTAAGAAAAGCTGAAGTGTGGAACAGACAGAAATATTAGAACTTATCATACAGTTACTTCCAATATAAAGATGCAACTATATCCCCAACCAAACTGAGTTGCTATGGTGGGTTGCTAGTGTGAACACTGGTGGACATGTTTGTAATCTATCTAGAAGACGAGTTCTTACGTCATATAAGCGGATGTCGAATAAAATACTGTACTACCATCATTACCTGGATGACACGCTGTTACTATTAGATAAGAACATTATTATTACCATGGTGCCCAGCTTAATAGCTTACATGACATAATGAAGTTCAGATTGGAGGCTGAGAACCACAGAAGAATAAGCTTTCTTTATTTTAAAATGTATTTTAGGCAGCAATATAAGTTTTGGATATTTGTAGAGATACCAAAATAGACTTCATAATCTATAATAAGTTACGTCACCTACACATGCACAAAATGACATATTTTCACTTCACGTTTCTTCGAGTTATTAGCGTACCATTAGAAAGCAATGACGTACATGAACAATTATCAGTTTTTCTTACAAGTAGATCACAAATAATAGCTAGAATGTAAACAGACAAATTAAAGAAAAGTTAAGTGACAACCAACGGGAAAATTACCATGGCTGAAAAAGATGGAGTTATAAAGGAAATCTAATGTGCCTTTATTCTGTATATTGCTAACATCTTGGACGAAATATCACAGGTTTTTAAAGCAACGAAACTAACGACAGTTCCCATACCCAGCACGCTCTAGACACACTGATTTGCAACACAAGTAACAAGGTGTACCTCCGGTTTCGCTGAGGTAGAAATTTCGTTGCCCACTGACATTACTGACAATGTTTTGAATCCACATCTGATTGTTGATGAGCGCCAGTTCTGCGCAGCAGTTGGCAGTATGTAAACGGCAGACTGAGCCGTGTCACTTGAGATGCTAAGTTGTTTAGCTCTCTATTACTTGCACCGCATTATGTCGTTCGTGAATTTCGGTGTGGAATGATCAGTGTCGTATAGTAGGGCGTGGAATATTAATTAGTTGTGAAATTTGCAGCGCGGTTCTCAATGAATTTGATATGAGTTGCTCACATCGACAGCAAATCCTGTATTTCGTGTTCCACTAAACAATACTGTTTTCATACTACCGTCATTATACCCTTCCTTAGAGTATCAGTCACCAGATCCCATCCGTCTCTTAGTAAATTGAGTTGAGAGAAGCAGCAATATCGACGCATATATAACCGCGCCACCGCCGTCCCATTATGTGTGGAGACCGATGACAACGATGCCGCATCCTTCAACTGTCTTCGGATCTGGAGTTCTATTGCCAGGATCAGCGTGAGATGAGTGGCTCTGAGCACTATGGGACTTAACATCTGTGGTCATCTGTCCCCTAGAACTTAGAACTACTTAAACCTTACTAAGGACATCACACTCATCCGTGCCCGAGGCAGGATTCGAACCTGCGACCGTAGCAATCACGCGGTTCCAGACTGAAGCGCCTAGAACCGCACGGCCACACTGGCCGGCAAAAATTATGTAATAATAATAATAAAAAATTGAATAAAAAGTCTACGGTAGTACTCGATAATTGGGTGAAGATTTGAACAAAAAACTCGATGAACATAGTGAGAAACTGGACACAACATTAGCTACAAAGGTAGCAGATGTTAGTGATTATGCGGAAGACTTGTTCACAGATTTCAAATACAAGATTATAGGAACTACGACAACTGAACTTTCTGATGCTGTTCAGGACAACAAAAAACATGATGAACAGAAGGAAGGTGAGGTTGTTGAAATTCAGTGTCAACTAAACTCATAACAACGAGAAATTAATGAATCTACTGAAACGAGCGCAATAATGTATGATGACATAGTGGGCATGCGAAAGTCATGTGCCGAAAGTAGTATGGAAGACAAGTTTATTTTTGGTACACGACTACATGCTACAGAGTTTGAAATCAACGCTAATGAACCGCATTGATTTGTCAACGACAAACATAATTATAATGGTGAAATGACAGAAAGTTGACGCAAAAAGATATTGATGTGTTGATGGAAGAAATTTCTGTTGGAACTGTTATATCATAGTGCTAAACAATGATTTTACTATCAATAGACAGTTTAAAGTTTTACACACACGAAATCCTGATGACGCAAATAAGATCCGTTTTTGTGCAAAGCAAATGTTTGGGACTACACAGCGCGAATGTTCGGCGTGAAAGACGTTATGATGTTGACACAGTTCAAAACAGCATGAACAAGTGAATATTTGTCCAACGACAGGCTGATTAGTGCATGTAATGAATTAAGCTAATGTGGGAGCGCAAAGAATTGCTGTGGAGGCATTACAGCAGATCAGAGGAAAAATTAAAAATGGATCACTAGATCTAGAAACAGCATGTGAAGAAGAAAAGGAAGACGTTTGTATACTGATTTTATGATGTAAAACAAGGAGACAAAAAAGGACTGGAATTGGAAGAGGAAGTGTTGTCGTGCTTATTTCGAGTAATATCGGATATTAATGATTTTCAGAACTTTGAGTCGTGTGACAATTTCTAAACATTTTCATAAGGGTGGTCACTTAAGGGTATGTCGTTACATTGTTTTAAAATACTTACTTTGCTTATGAGTGTTAATTTTAAAATGCAGTGGGTGAGTTATGTTTTGGAGTGATTATACCATATATGTTTTCTGTTTCTATGCGGTTCCAGCTAGCGACGATACTTCATCGCTACGTCAGGTCATGCAGGCAAGTGACTCATGAAAGGTGAGCATCATCACTGAGCCGTGGTCACCTCGAATCAATCATTTTACTTCGAAGATCTTTGGACATGGTGACTGTTCCTCGCTAATCACTTGAGGGCAGTAAGATGGTTGGGGAAACTAAAGCTCCTGCCTCAACTCTCCAAACCAGACTATATGGCTGTCCAGGAATGAGCCAGGACGCGTGTCGATCGACGCGGCGACGCATGGACGGCTAGTGTTCGCTTAATGTAGGGTAGCACTTGGGATGTGGGGTTCTGCAGAGGAAATTTGCTGCTGAAGATGCCCCTGAAGCTCTTGAAACCATCCTCTTGCCTTGCATAAGAGCTAGGTCGCAGCACGCGATGTCAACAGTACTAGAGATCTCATTGGAGTGGAGTACATATACACTCCTGGAAATGGAAAAAAGAACACATTGACACCGGTATGTCAGACCCACCATACTTGCTCCGGAAACTGCGAGAGGGCTGTACAAGCAATGATTACACGCACGGCACAGCGGACACACCAGGAACCGCGGTGTTGGCCGTCGAATGGCGCTAGCTGCGCAGCATTTGAGCACCGCCGCCATCAGTGTCAGCCAGTTTGCCGTGGCATACGGAGCTCCATCGCAGTCTTTAACACTGGTAGCATGCCGCGACAGCGTGGACGTGAAACGTATGTGCAGTTCACGGACGTTGAGCGAGGGCGTATAGTGGGCATGCGGGAGGCCGGGTGGACGTACCGCCGAATTGCGCAACACGTGGGGCGTGAGGTCTCCACAGCACATCGATGTTGTCGCCAGTGGTCGGCGGAAGGTGCACGTGCCCGTCGACCTGGGACCGGACCGCAGCGACGCACGGATGCACGCCAAGACCGTAGGATACTACGCAGTGCCGTAGGGGACCGCACCGCCAATTCCCAGCAAATTAGGGACACTGTTGCTCCAGGGGTATCGGCGAGGACCATTCGCAACCGTCTCCATGAAGCTGGGCTATTGTCCCGCACACCGTTAGGCCGTCTTCCGCTCACGCCCCAACATCGTGCAGCCCGCCTCCAGTAGTGTCGCGACAGGCGTGAATGGAGGGACGAATGGAGACGTCTCGTCTTCAGCGATGAGAGTCGCTTCTGCCTTCGTGCCAATGATGGTCGTGTGCGTGTTTGGCGCCGTGCAGGTGAGCGCCACAATCAGGACTGCATACGACCGAGGCACACAGGGCCAACACCCGGCATCATGGTGTGGGGAGCGATCTCCTACACTGGCTGTACACCTCTGGTGATCGTCGAGGGGACACTGAATAGTGCACGGTACATCCAAACCGTCATCGAACCCATCGTTCTACCATTCCTCGACCGGCAAGGGAACTTGCTGTTCCAACAGGACAATGCACGTCCGCATGTATCCCTTGCCACCCAACGTGCTCTAGAAGATGTAAGTCAACTACCCTGGCCAACAAGATCTCCGGATCTGTCCCCAATTGAGCATGTTTGGGACTGGATGAAGCGTCGTCTCACGCGGTCTGCACGTCCAGCACGAACGCTGGTCCAACTGAGGCGCCAGGTGGAAATGGCATGGCAAGCCGTTCCACAGGACTACATTCAGCATCTCTACGATCGTCTCCATGGGAGAATAGCAGCCTGCATTGCTGCGAAAGGTGGATATACACTGTACTAGTGCCGACATTGTGCATGCTCTGTTGCCTGTGTCTATGTGCCTGTGGTTCTGACAGTGTGATCATGTGATGTATCTGACCCCAGGAATGTGTCAATAAAGTTTCCCTTTCCTGGGACAATGAATTCACGGTGTTCTTATTTCAATTTCCAGGAGTGTATTTCTACCCAGCACTGACGCCCTCCCCCCACCCCACATCACTCACAGGTACCCTGGTGGACATTTCCTTGTCAATACGTCTGTCGGAGCGACGATGGTGGATCTGTGAGCCTGTGTGTCATGTTTATGGTGTCGGTTAGGTTTTTAAAAGCAGAGTACCCACAGGTCCAGTGAAAGAACGCTGTACAAAAGTGCAACGCAAAGCTAAATATTTGGATGTGTCAAGTGTAAAGGTATTTCTGTACCCATGTAACTGGACCTGTGCACTGCATGCACTTACCTGATGTTGACAGTTTCTGTTATATTCTCTTTTTCCATCTCTTCTTTTAATCATTATTAACTTTAGTGTATTTGATTGGAAACATCCATCTTTTTTGTATGTACCATTATTTATTTGCCTATGTAATCATTATTATTACCATGCCAACATTTAGTATTTTTGGTCACTTATAACACATACGAACGTTTATTCAACTTCAGACACAACTAGTTAGTTTTCATAAAGATTATTTAATGAGTAAAGTACACAACGAAGTGAGACAAACTAATGCGTCTTTTCGTGATAAAAACAGTTTAATAGTAATCTGTTAGTCCATCATTGATCAGTGGACACTTGTCATTGAGCTGCTAATTTGTTTACTTGTCCAAGAATACATTTTTAATGAACACAAAAGAGATAAAGATATGTGCATAACAAGTCTCTTAATTGAGTGATACTGACTGCTGTTTGATACAAATATTTATGTTGGACAGTCTTAGTTCTAGGCCACCATGTTCATAATAATAACATAAATGTTTGTTTATCAAGTCAATGTAACTTTGGATATATTTTTGTGTGATTATAACGAATCCAACGCGAATACGTTAAAATTTTCAGAGTTCCAATTTTATACGTGTTCTTTGACCCGCGCTGCCAGTTCGATACCTCGCAACCGACTCACGAGTATGTTCGTGGTGCCGTGATGAGAGGCTGTCTCTGTTTGCCTACACGGAGTAGGATAGACAGCGGGCAGAGAGAGATTTCTGGTGATAGCCGTTGAAGGAAGCCGGTGTCGGTTTTGGCTGCAAGACGCTCGGTATGGAAGGACTCTGTTTACTGTGTACTGATGGAACAGTAGGGACGAAAGATTACACGCCTCTGTTACACCGTTTTTAATCTTTATCAGGAAGTGAAACTTTAGGCTGAGATTTTCCCATCTGTAACGTAACAGAAAGTGGTATGGAAGGATCTGACCATGAGTTACCATAAATTTAATTACTTTGTGTAACAACGTGGCAGAGGTTTTGTATTATTACCTATGTTATAAAAACTTGTAAGAACAATGCGGTAAAATGCAACAATCGTCTGAATAACAACTAATAATCAGTAACAGACTAATAACCTCTTAATCAAGGTCAAATGGAAAAACCATTACAATTAACTGAAATCCGAAGTCATGTAACAGACCTCAGAGTTACTAACCATAGTATCAAAGACAAATTGTCAAATAAAATTACACAGGGGCAACCGTCGGAATGAGGACAAATTAAAAACACATCCCAGTTTCAAAAAGAAGTTAACTCCGCACTTGCCAGAGCACCACAACAATTTTAACCGAACACTGAAAAGTTTGCTCTAAATAACCGTGAGCAAAGTCTTTGCCAAATAGTACAGCAAAGAGAAATCACAAATGTAATAAGATGTATGGAATATTGGACCAATTTAGAACTACAACAGGATGAGAGATCGTTTCCAAATAACTTCCCAAAACAGCTTTAGGTCTTGCACTCGAAACCGGCGATATGAGTAATAGCAATAACAAGACTAAGGAAGGTTAATAAAACATGCATTTCAGAATAAACAAGAGCGGTAATTACCATCCAATAATTGATCAAATGCACCAAAATATGCTAAAAACCCTTTAGCATACTTTGGACTTGCTTTTATCACCTGAAAAATGGTTCAGTTTTATAACCCAGTTGTTCTCTTAGTACTGCTGCACAGTTGGCTGAAATAGTAATAATAAAAGTATTCATACTCAGATATAATCTGTTACACAAATATTTAACAGTCACACAGTATACATAGTTAATTTTGCACAGACTAAGGACCTACATGTGCGTTGTCTATTTCCTATAAGCGTGACACTGATATTGTAAGAGACTAGAAATGACGGAAGCTCTGTGTGACATCACAGACAGCTCAAGACGCTGCCCCAGTCCGTGAATTCCAAAGGCCGCCAGTAACAAACTGCTCTATAGCAAACATCACTTTCGTGCCAGACTTTTGCTATTTGGACTGCATACTCATATTACCAGACGCCCATTAGCCCACGGCTACCCAGGCAGCCGATTAAATCCATCCTGTTCGCCAACTCGGTAGTACTGCAGCGTTTACTTTCATGTTACTCGCTCGGTCGTACTCCCAGTTACGCCTGATGTGTTCAGCTGATCTATCACGCCGACTCGCACCAGCGCTGATATAATGGAACTGTTGCTGACCGCTTTCTCTTGGACTTGCACTGCTGTGGTAGCCACTCTGTTCGTGTGTCTTTTCGAACTGCCGCGGCTGAGTGACTCTTTGTGAGGCACACCATTTAAATTCTGAACCTTCATAGTTTCTATCAACCCCGTAGTTTTCAGATTCCTTCGAATCTGTGGTATCGTCCAAAGACCGCGGTGCTGCACAAAAATCGGCAACGCACATCGCTACCACAGACATGTCTCTCTGCATTCCACAACGTTGAATGAGAGAAGATGAAGATGACACGGCTCATCACTCAGTGCAGCAGCGCTCTCGCACGGAGGTCAGTATAGAGTCGAGCATGGAAGCACTGGCCAATTCGTGATCTCAGCAGAAGCAGTCAGCACCATCGAGCTGTACTAGTGAGTATTCAAGTCTCTGTTGGAAAAGTACGTTTGCAAAGGTTAAACATTGTACTTCAAGAGAACAGTTTGCCAATCAGTGCATCAGGTAAGGTTTTAATAGTCAGCGACAGTTGTGGATTATCAAGCATTCCTATGGCAAAGAACTGTATCTAGTTAAGTAAATCTTTTTATGGTTCATGTAATAAACTGAACTAATACACTAGTGGCCATTAAAATGCAGATGATAAACGGGTATTAATTGGACAAGTATATTATACTAGAACTGACATGCGATCACATTTTCACGCAATTTGGGTGCATAGAGCCAGAGAAATCAGTACCCAGAACAACCACCCGTGGCAGTATTAGCGGCCTTGATACTCCTGGGCATTGAGTCAAACAGAGCTTGGATGGCGTGTATAGGTACAACTGCCCATGCAGCTTCAAAACGATACCACAGTTTATAAAAGTAGTGAATGGCGTATTGTGACGAGCCAGTTGCGCAGACACCATTAACCAGACGTTTTCAGTTGGTGAGTGATCTGGAGAATGTGCTGGCCAGGGCAGCAGTCGAAAATTTTCTGTATCCAGAAAGGCCCGTACAGGACCTGCAACATGCTGTCGTGCATTATCCTGCTGATATGTGGAGTTTTGCAGGGATCGAATGAAAGGCAGATCCACTGGTCGTAACACATCTGAAATGTAACGTCCACTGTTCAAAGTGCCATCAGTGCGAACAAGAGGTGACAGAGACGTGTAACTAATGGCACCCCGTACAATCATGCCACGGGTGATACGCCAGTATGGCGATGTCGAATACACGCTTCCAATGTGCGTTCACCGCGACGTCGCCAACCACGGATGCGACCATCATGATGCTGCAAACAGAACCTGGATTCATCCGAAAAAATGACGTTTTGCCATTCGTGCACGCAGGTTGCTCATTGAGTACACCATCGAAGGCGCTCCTGCCTGTGATGGTGCGTCAAGGGTAGCCGCAGCCTGCTGCCGGAGTCGCTGAGAGGTTCTAGCCACTACAGTCAGGAACCGCGCGACCGCTACGGTCACAGGTTCGACTCCTGCCTCAGGCATGGATGTGTGTGATGTCCTTAGGTTAGCTGGGTGTACGTTAAGTCCCATAGTGCTCAGAGCGAGTTGAACCATTTTGTAACCGCAGCCATGCTCTCCGAGCTTATAGTCCACGCTGCTGCAAACGTCGTCGAACTGTTCGTGCTGATTGTTGTTGTGTTGCAAACTTCGCCATCTGTTGACTCAGGGATCGAGACGTGGCTACACAATCCGTTACAGCCATGCGGATAAGACACCTGTTATCTCGACTGCTACTGATACGAGGCCGTTGGGATCCAGCACGGCGTGCCGTATTACCTTCCTGAACCCATCGATACCATATTCGGCTAACAGTAATTGGATCTCGACCAACGCGAGTAGCAATATCACGATACGATAAACCTCAATCGCGATAGGCCACAATCCGACCTTTATCAAAGTCAGAAACGTGATGGTACGCATTTCTCCTCCTTACACGAGGCGTCACAACAACCTTTCACCAGGCAACGCCGGTCAACTGCTGTTTGTGTATGAGAAATCGGTTGGAAACTTTCCTCATATCAGCACGTTGTAGGTGTCGCCACTGGCGCCATCCTTGTGTGAATGCTCTGAAAAGCTAATAATTTGCATATCACAGCATCTTCTGCCTGTCGGTTAAATTTAGCGTCTGTGGCACGTCATCTTCGTGGTGTAGGAGTTTTACTGGCCAGTAGTGTTTTTCAGACGTTACAGTTCTATTGAGCTACATCCCAGAGGAATCAAAGAATGTTTGGCTGGATGATTGTCTGGCCATAACGGATTGTGACCTCTTTAGAGACTGGTTGGCAGCGAGTTGAGCGTGTGGGTAAAAAGTGGCGAGGACGCCGAAGCTGGGCCAGACGAGCACGCAGAAGTGGACTACTGGCCGGGTCCGGTCGGCAGCAGCCGCGCGCCCAGCTGTGGCCGCAGTCGCAGGGCGGCGCGGCGCGGCGCGGCGCGGCGCGGCGCGGCGCGGCGCGGCGCTTTGCATAAGTTCGAGTTAGCGGCTGCGAGACGGAGCTGCCGCGCGGCCGGCGCCCTCGCTCTCGCATTTGTATTCCGGGCGCCGCGGACCGCCTAATGCGTCGGTCCGCTCCCACCCGGCCGGCCGCTGTGTGTAGGTCCACTGCAGGAGCCGCTCTGCCGGTTCCGAAGCTAGCTGCAGCTTCTGCAGGGCCCTCATCAGAACAAGGGATGGTACACGTCCCTTTGCTGCTCTGTCCATAGATTTTAAAGCAGTGGCTCTGGACTACCGGGTCATCCGAAAGTCAGTAAGAAATTTGAAAACGTAATAAACCACCGAATAATGTAGATAGAGAGGTAAAAATTGACACACATGCTTGGCAGAAAATCCTAAAAAATTTTGGTCTTACGTGAAAGCGGTAGGTGGATCAAAACAAAATGTGCAGACACTCTGTGACCAAAATGGTACTGAAACAGAGGATGACAGACAAAAACCCGAAATAGTAAATGTCTTTGTCCAAAGCTGTTTCACATAGGAAGACTGCACAGTAGTTCCTTCTCTAGATTGTCGCACACATGACACAATGGTAGATATCGAAATAGACGACAGAGGGATAGAGAAACAATTAAAATCGCTCAAAAGAGGAAATGTTGCAGGATCTGATGGTATATCAGTTCGATTTTACACAGAGTACGCGAAGGAACTTGGCCCCCCTCCCCCCCTTTCTTGCAGCAGTGTACCGTAGGTCTCTAGAAGAGCGTAGCGTTCCAAAGGATTGGAAAAGGCCACAGGTCATCCCCATTTTCAAGAAGGTACGTCGAACATATGTGCAGAACTATAGACCTATATCTGTAGCGTCAAACAGTTGTAGAATTTTGGAACACGTATTATGTTCGATTATAATGACTTTTCTGGAGACTAGAAATCTACTCTGTAGGAATCAGCATGGATTTCGAAAAAGACGGTCGTGTGAAACCCAGCTCGCGCTATTCGTCCACGAGACTCTGAGGGCCATAGACACGGGTTCCCAGGTAGTTGCCGTGTTTCTTGACTTCCGCAAGGCTTTCGATACAGTTCCTCACATTCGTTTAATGAGCAAAGTAAGAGCATATGGACTATCAGATCAATTGTGCCATTGGATTGAAGAGTTCCTAGATAACAGCACGCAGCATGTAATTCTCAATGGAGAGAAGTCTTCCGAAGTAAGACTGATTTCAGGTGTGCCGCAGGGAAGTGTCGCAGGACCGTTGTTACTCACAGTATACATAAATGACCTTGTGGATGACATCGGAAGTACACTGAGGCTTTTTGCGGATGATGCTGTGTTATACCGATAGGTTGTAACAATGGAAAATTGTACTGAAATGCTGGAGGATGTGCAGCGAATTGACGCATGGTGCAAGGAATGGCAATTTAATCTCAATATAGACACGTGTAATGTGCTGCAAATACATAGAAAGATAGATCCCTTATCATTTGGCTACAAAATAGTAGGTCAGCAACTGGAAGCAGTTAATTCCATAAATTATCTGGGAGTACGCATTAGCAGTGATTTAAAATGGATTGATCATATAAAGTTGATCGTTGGTAAAGCAGATGCCAGACTGAGATACATTGGAAGAATCCTAAGGAAATGCAATCCGAAAACAAAGGAAGTAGGTTACAGTACGCTTGTTCGCCCACTGCTTGAATACTAGCCAGCAGTGTGGGTTCCGTATCAGATAGGGTTGATAGAAGAGATAGAGAAGATCCAACGGAGAGCAGCGTGCTTCGTTACAGGATCATTTAGTAATCGCGAAAGCGTTACGGTGATGATAGATGAACTGCAGTGGAAGACTCTTTCAGGAGAGACGCTCAGTAGCTCGGTACGGGCTTTTGTTGAAGTTTCGAGAACATACCTTCACCGAAAAGCTGGATGTTGCTCCCTCCACATATATCTCTCGAAGAGACAATGAGGATAAAATCAGAGAGCTTAGAGCCCACACAGAAGCATACCGACTATCCTTCTTTCCACGAACAATACGAGACTGGAATAGAAGGGAGAACCGATAGAGGTGTTCAAGGTACCCTCCGCCACACACCGTCAGGTAGCTTGTAGATGTAGATGTAGATGTAGATGTAATGAGATGGGGTTTTAGTGCAACAAAAATAGTTCACAAAGTGTCCGACAGATGGCGCTGGACAGCAAGACTGCTACCGTGACGGGTGAGAGGTATGCCGATATGTTACAGAATCGCATCATCGCCAGCCTGGCTCATAAACACCTGCTGGAACGTACGATGTTTGTGCAGGATGGCGCTCCACCCCATATTGCTAGACGCGTGAAAGATCTCTAGCGCGCCGTTCGGTGATGATCATGTGCTCAGCCGCCACTTTCGTCATGCTTGGCCTCCCAGGTACCCAGACCTCAGTCTGTGCGATTATTGGCTATGGTGTTACCTGAAGTCGCAAGTGTATCGTAATCGAGCGACATCTCTAGGGATGCTGAAAGACAACACCCGACGCCAATGCCTCACCATAATTCCGGACATGTTTTACAGTGCTGTTCACAACATTATTCCTCGGCTACAGCTATTATTGAAGAGTGATGATGGAAATATTTAGCATTTCCTGTAAAGAACATTATCTATGCTTTGTCTTACTTTGTTATGCTAATTATTACTCTTCTGATCAGGTGAAGCGCCATCTGTCGAACTATTTTTGAACTTTTGTATTTTTTTGGTTCTAATAAAACCCCAAGTCATTTCAAGCATTTGTGTCAATTTGTCCCTCTCTATCTACATTATTCTGTGATTTATTCAGTTTTCAAATTTATACTGACTTTTTGATCACCCAGTACTTCTACAGTTAGGTCTATAAATTCGTTTCCACCGTTTTCCAACCGATAGCAGTAGCGGCATCGGTGGTGCAGGTCGTAGGTCCATGTGTCACCCAACAAGCTTTCATATTTGCAGACATAACGCCATCAGCACGACATACGGATTGAGAGTAAATCGAAATACGATGAAAGTTATGAGTAGTAACAGAAATGAGAGCAGTGATAAACTAAACATTATAATAGGTGATCACGAAGTAGTTGAAATTAAGAAACTCTGCTACTTAGGCAGAAAAATAATCCATGATGGACGGAGCAAGAAAGCATACTAGCAGTGTCAAAATGGACATTCGTGGCCAAGAGAAGTCTACTAATATAGGTCTTAATTTGTCGAAGAAGTTTTTGAGAATGTGCGTTCGGAGCACAGTACTGTTTGGCAGTGACACATGGGCTGTGGGAAAACCGGAATAGATGAGAACTGTGATGTGGTGGTGTAGGAGATAGTTGAAAATTAGATGGACTTATAAGGAGGAGGTTCTCCACAGAATCCGCGAGGAGAGGAATACACTTAAACTTTTTCAAAATCGAATGTCCTTGGCCTATAATAGTTTTTGAGATTGGTTTCCGGATTATACAAAACTTACTAGTTTACGTTAAATTTGTCAGTGACAACGCACAAAAGCACAAATGTTTCAATAGACGTGCTTTTACGTACTTTCACCTCTGCACAGCAGGTGTTCGTTTACTGTATATGGTGCAACAGAAAACTAGACTGTTTCACTAATCGATGAATAATACATTTATGTATTTTTACTCTGACTCCAAATTCGCTAATTCGTTTATTGTTACATATACGTAAATATTATATCTGTGTTTATTGCTTTACATTTCATCTTTTTTGCCACACATTTTAGAGGGAAATCTGTTCGAAGTTTCTGTTCAAGTTTGACAGGCACTATTTCGAATGTAGTTTTCTGAATTACGTGAAAAGTTTCGCGTTTTAATTAATTCGGCAAGTATTGCTGCATTTCTTGAGCTCCGATGGCCACAGAAGCGTCTTGTTCCTGACTTCCACACCTCACTTTGTTAAACCATTTGGTAACGTATTCGAGCTTTACTTCCGTGATGTCAGGTCCATCGAATTTTTTGCACACAGGACAGACACTGACCATGCAAGTAAGTGCACCTTTGGATTCATCAACACTAAGATTAAGATACTGTATCAGTGACAGCCTATTAAGGGATTGAATGCTAAATAATCCCATAGCACATGGGCTGTGTGTGGCTAGTTGAACATGGCGGGAACCAAGCCAATTTCACCTTTGATAACTTGACTTCCCTCGGCTTGTGACCGGAAGCTTACTGATGTCTATGTTTTTGAAAGAACGTGGTTTTGCAACCTTTGCAATCACCAGTGGCTTCTCCATTTCACCTATCATGTTTCCATACAGCAGTACAGTGCGTCTATCCGTAAACACTTTTACGCCGGTGCACTTTTCACCTCGAATTGCTCGAGATTGTGACGACACGACACGATAAAAAAAATTCCCTTACCCTGAACACATCTTTCTGATCATAATTCGCATTTGGGTTGTACAGTATTGTCTTCCATTCTGCTGTTACACTTCCTTGGTTTCCCCACATACTTCATTCACAGAATTGAAACTGTCCAGCCATGCTGCGGATACCTTTGACTCCGAATTTCGAAGCTGTACACTCCGTATTTCCAAGCTGTACAGTGGCTTTTAGAGCCTCACTCTGCAACATGACTCCAGACGTAGGTAAGCTATTGCCCTTGCACTTACGGACCATTCCAACTTCACCGCGTGAATTTTTCACTTCCCGTGTTATTCGCCATTTTCTTTCATTCATTCATACCATCTCTTCCCCTTGCTCCTTAAGTATGATAAATTTGAGTTTTACCGCATTTGAAACGCAACATGTTTCTCATTCGCTTTGAATACCTTAAACTTTGCGTGGATTGTTAACGACACATACTTTTTGTTCGACATCGTGTTATCACTCTGAGTGCTACTAGTCACCGAAACTGGCAGAAAATAATGCAGGTAGTGCATTTCCTAGGTATGCTTGAACGTAAGGCCTAAAACCATTGTTTAAGAACAACAGCAATCTCTTTCACTTTGCAGAATGCAACACAGTGTTCACAGGTACGCAACAATGTTCCAGTGTTCTCCAACGCGAGTCGGTAATAATGGAGAACGAGAAGCGCCGACAGACAGAGCTCTCACGAACGATTTCCTTTTACGGACCAGAATAACGCGTCAATTGTTTGTTGTTGCACAGAGCGGCGCGGTGTGACATCCACACCTGCACCGCCGCGCTGCACCGAACACCTTCTCTTAGTATTGTGGCGCTCAAGAGCATTATCAGGGCTCTACAGTCTTTCTGTTAACAGAAGGATTCTTGCAAAGTCGTAAATACCTAACGTGTACTGGAATACAGTAGTACCTTATAAGATTTTTTCCTCGTTGTACAGTGAGTTACTAAACGTCTCAAGACTTGCATTCCATTCCTACATTAGGCTCGTTGCACTTTATACAAAAAAATTAACAAATGAAATTCTATTTAATGTGTCGGAACTGAATTAGTTTTACGGTTTGGGCAGATTTCCGAGTTATACATATTCCATTTTGATCGGTGTTTACTAAATGTAGAAAACACTGATATGAAGAAGGGAAAGCGTTATATTTCTTTGTTAAGATACGGCGAATTACTTCCATGGTAGTAGAGCAAGCTGTATAGGGTAAAAACCGTAGAGTATGATAGAGATTGGAACACATCCAGCAAATAATTGAGGACGTAAGTTACAAGAGTTGCTGTACCATGGGTTTGGCGCTGGAGAAGAATTTGTGTCGGACCGTATCAGAATAGTCAGAAGACTGATGGCTCGAAAAAAAATTTATACCTAAATTATTTGTGATACGTAAATGTGTTTGTTGTGCTCTTAACTATTATCGATAATATTGACATTATCTTACATGTGCACCAATGATAATGGTTCGTAGGTTGGTGTGTTATGGTGGAAAAGGCGTACATCACAAATTTACTGTACACATACATTCATCGACATTTCCCACCTGGGCGAGCGTTCGTACTAAAATCCTTAGAGAAGGGCATGAACATGGTCAACAAAGGGAAGTATTAGTGACTCTACGAGTTTCTTTGTAAGCTGGAGAGGAAATACTTTTTTTTTATTTTTCTGGACTGGATGAAGTGAAGCTGACAACTTCTGGCAGATTGCTGTTGTGTGTTAGGACCTGTCAACTCAATAGTCCGGAATTATCCCCAAGTTCTTTGCAGAAGAAGAAAAAGTAATATCTGTGCTGTTTAGGAATAATGTTGTGGAAGAGAGAGTCTGAACCGAGAGGTAATAAGTCCTTTGCGAGTGACTAACCTTGCATGCGTTTTTGATGAGTAAATTTGTAAAACCTACGTTCTGTGCCCACTCTGACAGGGTAAGTAAATCGATATTTGCGTGCTGGATTTCCATGCACCGGTTTGTTGGACTTGCTCTTAGATAGAACTGAATGCCGTGATCGTACAGGCGATATTTGCGATGGGAGAGAATAGTTGACTCTTCCTTAAGAGATGAGGGGAATAATGGGCCCAATAACAATCCTTGTGGAACACGAGATACTACATCTCTCTGTTACGACCTTTTTGTTTTGGATCTTTCCCACTCGTCGCTTATAGGGTGCCTCAAGGATTCAGCGTTCTCGGAATGCTATACAACTGTTGAAGCAAGTAACATTAGCGGTTTTATTTCAATAAAGCGATTGACAAAACTTTACTTTGGAGATGCATCGGTGCCGCAAGTAACATGCAAACAGTAATTTTCATCGCTATAGATAAAGTTCAAGGAAGCACTTGTTACGGATCACGACAGTCTGACATCGTAGCACTAATCCGCTAATGTAAATATACGGAAGGCATCTGAGCGGTCGGAGCTGTCAGGAGCTTATATTCACTCCCTGCAGGAGGCTGTCACGGCGCGGCTCGGCCCTGGTCAGCGGGCAATTGGCTGACGTCTCCTCACCACCTTCTCTTGTCCTGGTTCTGCACCTTCGTTATGGCGCTTGTGGTTACGCCAGAACATTTTGTTCCATTTGTTACAAGCTGTTGGCGAGATGTAAGGTATGTATGGAACACTGTACAACATTTACAGAAAAATTATATCTTGTGAATTTCTCGAGTAGAATGTCGAAGTCGATAGTATCTAAAGCATAGCTGATATGCAAAAACCATAACTAGCCACCTGCTGTCTATCCCTAGTTCGTCAGTCACGTTTATAAGAGTTGCCACCATGCTGTCATTTTGCTACAAGCACGACTTGTATTTATGTTAAATGTTACAGCACCAGTTATGAATAAAACTCAATTCAACGCTTATCTGGAATAAATGGAGGAAAGACCGAGTTGGCTGTGGTTTAAGAAATAAGTGCAGTTATCATGCTCACGGCCCGCGACATAGCTATTACGGCTGATTATTCGACTCAAACAGTACAAGAAGGAAAGCTCGAAAGATCATTAGCTGCACGCCGAAGGTCTGTGGTCCAAGCGAAGTTGATGTAAACACCACGTAACTTAATCTGAAATTTAACATACACTGAAATTCAACGGACTCTAAATTTTCGTACTGCACATTGTTATTACCTCAGCTGGCTCAGTGATTACAGCTGCAGCCAGCACATTGCTGCTGCAGGTCGCGGTCTCACTTCGTTCGCTAGTAGCGTTTGCAGATTAGCTGCTACTCTACTCTGCTTCCGTAATTCGTCGGCGCTGATGTCGAGGTACAGGACGGCAGACTTCAGTCGTGGAGCGGAACAAGTTACTGCTCCAAGTCGCGATCGGAAAGCAGAATGCCACCTTCAATGCGTCAGAATCTAAAGATTTATGTCGGGCGGTCTCGAATCACAATCACATTGATGACTGCGGGGTTCGGCCTCTGAAAACCGGAATCTATCACAGAATGAATACTGCCGCCTTCGGAATCCTGAATGAGGACCACTGCCATTTACGAAATCTGTATTCATGATGAAGTATTACCAGGACTGACATCTGAAATCAGGATGAAACCGGCAGCCCAATAAATTTGAAATCGAAATCATTGCTACCTTCTACAAAGAATGAAGCCAGGATGAACCTCTCCTCGGTGGGGGGTGTCTGAAATCAAAATTACCAAGTATCGACCTCCATTGGTCGCCGCATGACCACGGGGCAGTGTGCCTTTTTTTATAGCCAGTCGCAAGGCAGACTCGAGATGAAGTTCCCGATCAAAGGAACTGACAATAATAAAGACTGAAATTTTCATTCTGCAGCACAGTGTCGTCTGATATGAAACTTCCTGGCAGATTAAAACTGTGTGCCGGACCGAGACCTGAACTCGGGATCTTTGCCTTTCGCGGGCAATCGCTGTACAGACTGAGTTAGCCAAGCACGACTGACGACCCGTCCTCGCAATTTTACTTCCGCCAGTATCTAACAATAACAATTAACTCAAAGCATCATTGCCAGCCCTACTCCCAGCTGAAGCAAATGTGCCCATCAAAACGCACCCCTCCAGCTGTCCACACAGTGCGCCGAGTGCCTTCTCCACAAGAACGTAAGTCAAAACCCAAACAAGTAATGTTAACTGCTCTATGCATTCACGAAGGTCTGGAAAAAAGTTCGTTAGTCCTGAAACACTATGCCGCCACATTGATAATAGTCTTCATTTATATAGTGGAGAGTCGCCTGGCTTCCCTTCCGATGACGGCAAAGAGAGCCTTTCGACATTGTGTATCAACTGATTCTAAACAGAAGGAGTTCTCTGGAGAGGTTGCAGAACAAGGACTGTGTGCCCTCCCACACACCCACACGGAGGCATCGCGTAAGTGGTATTAAACCACTAACCAGTGGATCGACTGGCCAAATCCAGCTGTCTCACCCCACGCCTTCAATCCTGCCGTTTTTCAAAAACGAAGGCAGCCATAAAATCCTTTCTCTTTCTCTCGCTCAGTCTGCACCCAGTGCAGGACACACCTTTTGGCCTTTTGGCACAAGCCATCCTGTCATTCAAGGCACCACTCGCACCCATGTTACACTAAATGGAAGTTGTGGCGTACTCCTGTAATCCCTGCGTCTGGGAGGCCGTTGTGTGGAGAGATCTGTAGTACAACTACATGTTCGGGCGTTTCGTGAGCTCACGGACGTCCGCGGTGCTTCCGCCGTGCTATGGACTCAACGAAGATAACAGTGCCGACAGTTTCGTGAGCCGCAGCCTCTGGAATTGGAGAAGATGAGCCTCAAATGTCCTCGGGAAACCGAAGCGATGTACTTCAGATTACTCCTCTGGGAAAAAATCAGACTCCAGACGGAACGTCCGTAACTATGGTCAAGTAATCGCTTATCATCCGTTTAGCAAATAACAAGACGGAAAAATAAGAACGAATTCAAGCAAAAACTACCTTAATTTAGTGATCTACTGAATTAGAAGCGACACGGGGAGTCCTAGAGAAGGCTCACACTCTCAAGCTCTCCACACCAGTCTGTCCTGTGCAGGCCTCTTCAACTCTACTTTAAACCTCATCGTTTGAACCTACTTACTGTATTCAATCCCTTGGTCTCCCTATACATTTTACGGAGCGAGGTGGCGCAGTCGTAAGCGCAGTGGACTCGCATTTGGGAGGGCGATGGTTGATACCCGCTTCCGCATATCTAGATTTAAGTTTTCGTTGTCTCCCTAAATCGCTCCTGGCAAAATAAAAAAATACATAATTAAAGAACATGACAATACAGATAACATTTGTAGTAAAACAGACTTTATAAAAGAATAGAAATAAACATGTACATCAGTGTTACAGGAATTAGGACATCAGTAAATATATAAAATAATGAGAATAATTTTCGAAACATGAATTTCACACATGAGCATTAAAATGGAACAGAATAAATAATGTCTAAACATCTTTACAAAGTAAATAACATAGTATCAGAAAACTCCCACGGCATAACTCTCATCAGCTAAACACATAATGACAGGAAAAACACAAATACACAAGTGTACACAAACACAAAGCAGAATAACGCAAGAGGAAAAGGCAGGGTTTGTTTTCAGTGTAATATTTGGTATTGCAGTCCAACCCAAAACTTCATTCTGTAGATATTTTCTCTTATTTCAACATCTGTTTCCATTAAAGAATCCTATCCAAGTATGCTTTCTGTATTCTGTTCACATTCTCTTTCAAAAATAGTTTTCTCCACTGTAAACTACTTTTTTTGGGCCAACCATTTTCTTATAGCTTCTCAATGCATTTCTTCCAATTCATCACAGCTCGTTCTCTCATATAGCCTACCACCTCATAAGCTAACTTAAATCTACTGAGCTCAGATGCTAAACTAAGGGACGAGAAAACAATTAACACAAACAGCAATGACAAAAAATTCAGATTGGCAAAGCAACAGCAGTAAATGTAGTAACTTACATCTAAATATGACAAACCCACAAGCAGAAAAAATAGTCCACTAAAGACAACAATGCAGATAAGGGAAATGTATATTCACATCTTACTGTCTATGTAATTAAAGCGGTGTACCACAACTTATTTTACAAAATAAATTACCAAATACTTGAAAAGAAAAGTATGTATGCAGTTCCTGTGAAGAGAAATGTCTTTTTGCGCTCCCTCATATTTTTTGGAAGAATGTCATAAAATTATTATTATCTGAATCTGTAGACAGAAAATATTTATATTAGTACATCTATTAAATTTTATTTTAACCAGTGCTGCAGTGGAGCTGGAAACTAGACATTAAAAAAAATTGGAGCAAATTCTCAACGAGAAAGACAATAGATGTAAAAATGTTTCTCATCATTTCATTAGGCATTTTAGTAAATATCATAAATTAAGAGCTCCACTGTGTAATCACATGTTCTCAAGTTTGAGCGTGTCGTATTTGCGATGCTTTCTACAAAGGAATGTCAATAGCGAGGATAATGGCCTCTTTTTTTTTTTTTCTCCACCTGTGACTCTGAAAGGCAGACACTAATGGCTTTTTTCCAGGTGACTGCCGCTTAGCTGGGTGCCTACAGTGACCTACCTTTCTCATCGAAATATTTACATCAGTTGCCGCTACGGTGACAGTTTGATACAAATAAAATTTCATAGGTCGAAATATTTGCGTAACAAATCTGTAGAAACAAAATCCTATAAATATAACAGTGTCCAAAAAATTATCGCCGGCACTGTGATACATTCATACATTTACACAAATTTCATAACTCTTAAAAAATGATAATAGGTTTCCTACAACCTTTTTCACAAATCAGAGTCCCTAACCACTACTCATTCTTCCTTATCTTATTATAGATATACATTTTCGTCGACACTTCTTCAATATTTCATCATAAGAAATACCTAGCACAATCAAATTCCTCATATACGATGGCATCATCTTATTGATCACAAACATATCTCAATAGCATAATACACATAGTCATTATAATAATGTCATAACACCTCAGTCAACTCTCAAAATCGTGATAGCTTCCTCCAGTAATTTCAAAACCTAAAAAAATTCTCTGGTCATGTCAAAAGTGTCATCTACATCTAACGTACTTTAAAAATCATGATCCCATACCAAATACGTCATTCTAAGCTCTCATAGTATCACAATGGTTCCAAAAAATATGAAGGGTTCACCGACAAAATACAATTTCATAAGTGTGAAGTTATCCACCTGCGTAATTGCGTGAACATGTGTCACTGACGTAGCAAAAAGATGTTTGTTTCTCTGTCAAATAATCAGATACCTGTGTATATCTGTGTTAGAGAAATATGGTACCGATGTGTAAAATTGTATAAGCAAATACCATATTAGCTAAGTCTCCTTGTGCTTGCCAAACACATGACACAACGTAAGCATGTACCCCCCTGAGGATTAAAGTAATTATACCCTCAGGTGTTACAGATTATAGCAATGGAATAAAATGTATCACGAAAAACCTTTGTGTCATTGTACTTCAAATATCTTCAAAAATAAATGTTTTAAGCATAAAATTAATCACTCAAATGCGTGTACTGCAGCGCTAAACTGTGCGTCTTGTTGTAAGATAATCTCCGTCGGAGTGTCGTAGTTATCGTCCTCCGAAAGCTAAGTTCTGCAGAAGTCAATGTACCTACCTCATGGTAAACAAAAGTGAAATGCTTTGCGTATAGATATCTTAGTTATTACGCTTATTGCCGTGATGAAATAAGTACTGTACTGTAATGTATTGTTGTGCTACGGAAAAGGCTGTCTCATTGTAGCTATACCACAAAAGTTACTACTAAATCATATTTTACTTTCCAGAAGAATTCAGAAAAACTGTGCAGATATAAAATAGATAAACCGCAAAAGCAACAGTGTAAATAGTCACTCATTAGTAGTGTCGTGATAAAATCGTGTAGCTGTCATATAAACTAACCACTGCCTCATCTGGTATCTCACAGAATGTACTTTAAATCCAGAATGTATTTTCAGGTAAACCAAAACGTGGCATTAAAATCTAATTAGTGTTGCTGGTAAATGTTCTAAGTATGTGAGCCTTATACTCGTTACGTAATCGTGCAACTAACAAGCAAGAATGTTCACACACAATAACACTGTGTCGTCTGTTCACAATAACAATGCATTCGTAATATCTGTTTAAATACGTTCCCTTGGTTCTTGACTGGATATGTAACTTCAAACATTGTTGCATGTTAAAAGATTCTAAGTCTGACAAACCATACTAGTAATGTAAAGTGAAAAGTTATATGGCAAAGACAAAGTTAAAAAGCAGATCATCTTTCAATAAACGGTTTTACATGTGAAATGTGGTGTAAACCTTTACTCTTCCTAGTACGCAGAGTTTCAACTTCAACGCAATTGTCATGTGGTATACGTCGGATTCGGTAAGGTCCATTGAAAACTAGAAAGAATTTGTGACTCAAGTGTTTCTTCTTATGTGACAATGAATGAGCTTTAATGAGAACTTTCTGACCCATACATAATTTCTTTGCATTTGCTTTACCGAGTAATTTTCTCCTTTTGTCTGCAGCAGAATTTATATTTTTAATAGCCAAATCAATTATGTCTTTGTGTCGAAGTTAATGTTTATTCCGAAAAGATACAAGCTCTCTGATTCTGTTCGGTGGTAATTTATTCTTCAGTACAAGAATAGGTGGTAAAGTAGTGGAGTCATGAGGCATTTTATTCAGCGCGTTTTGAAATAAGTGTAAATATCTGTCCCAGTGCTGATGCTTTCTGTGACAATAAAGTCTGCAAAGCTTATTGATTTCTTTCATAATCCGTTCAGAGAGGTTACAATGTGGTGAGTACAATGAAATAAAAACAGATTTGATTTTATGGTTACGAAGCATGCTTGACCAAACAGCAGATCTGAATTGCGGTCCGTTATCTAAAACGACTTTACTAACGTGTCCAACTTCACGTAAGAAATTTTTAACAAAGGCGTTGGATACAGACCGTCCAGTGGCTTTACGTAACGGAGTGAAAGAAACAAATTTTGAAGTAAGTTTAACAGCGACTAGAACGTACGAAAATCCATTAGATGTTCTGACAAGCGGTCCCAAGAGATCAACAGCAGCAAATTCTTTTAATTTAGAAGGAATAATAGGAAATAACTGAGCACGATGTGAGACAGTAAATGGTTTCGCCTTTTGACAAAGTTTACAAATAGACAAGACTCTTCAAATTATCTTTTCCATATTGTTAAAATAACAGGTCATTCGAAGAATATGATAACATTTTCGTTCACCAAAATGTGCATAGCTGAAATGAATGTACCAAATGAGCTTGTTAACAAAATCGTCAGGAATGCAAAGTACCCATAGCTTCTCATCAACAGTGCAGCGTTTGAACAGTATGTTGTTTCTAACCAGATAATAATGCCGAATCTGTGTGTGTGTCTTTTCATGCCATTTACTTTTGATGTCTTTCCAAATCGGATCTTTATCTTGTTCATGAGCAATGTCCTTTAAAGACGTGGTGATGAAGTTTTCAAAGGCGACTTTCTGAAAGTAAAGAATACTGAAATTTTTCTCGAGGTTGCCTTCTGTGTTACTTTTCCCAAGCCCAGCCGTTGCGCGTGACAGTGCGTCCGCAACAATGTTCTCGTTGACGGGAATGTAGACTATTGTGAAGTGGAATTCTTGCAGAAACAATGCCCAACGTTTTAACCTGTCATGATTTAATTTTGAAGACATAAGAAATTGTAATGCACGATGATCACTGTATACTTTTACGTGCTTACCAGAAAGACAGAAACGGAATTTGTTAAATGCCCAAACGATAGCTAAAGCTTCTAATTCAGTAACGGAATAATTTTTTTTTCAGATTTTGTTACCACTCGGCTAGCAAAAGCAATGTTTTTCTGAATGGTAGTGTCATTTTCTGTGGCTTCTAGATATAATTGGGCACCAAGACCGACTTTAGAAGAATCCGTGCTAAGGCAGAAATCTTGTGACAGGTCTGGATGATCTAGTATTGGCGCGGTAAGTAGCGATTCTATCAAAGAATTGAATTCCAACTGTGCTTGTTCGTCCCAGTTCCAAATAGTATTTTTTCCAGTGAGAGAACAAAGTTTTGGTGTAACTGGAATTTGCATATTGAAAAACCGAGGGTAAAAATTCACGAGACTGCGGATTTCCTTTTTTTTTTTTTTTGGATTGAACTGGAATGGCTCTGATTGCTTCTAACTTTTCAGGATCCGGCTGAATGCCTTCAGAAGAAATAATATGTCCCAAATGCTTCACCTTTGTTCTAACGAATTCAGACTTCTCCAAGTTAACTGTAATTACAGATCCTGCAAATATTTTGTAACACGCTGTTGAGGATGCAATTATGTTGTTCCCATGAGGCTTCTGCTATCAGAATATCGTCCAAATATAAGGTAATGTAACGTTTTAAGAACTCAGGTAATATGGAATTTAGCCCGCGAATGAATTCTGTCGAAGAAATGTTCAAACCAAAAGGAAGTTTCTGAAACTGATAACAATCGCCGAAACAAAGGAAAGCACTGTATTTTCTACATTCTGGATGAAGTTAGACCTGATATAAGCTGGATCTGGGATCAATGGAAGACAACACTTTTACACCATTAAAATTTTGAAGAAGGTCTTCCAACATTTGCGGCCTCTCTGTTTCCGGAATAATGATAGTATCGATTTTTCTCTAATCTAAGACAAGCCTGATCGATCCATTTTTCTTCTCAACAACTTGTAATGGATTGTTGTATGAGCTTACTGCCGGCTCAATAGTGTCTAGTTCCGTAGAAAATTCCGAACTGTTGTCTAACAGAAGGTAAAGCCGATTAATTTCCTCGTCATGGTTTGAGAGCCCAATTTCAAAGCTATTGACTTACTTTCTTTCTCTAAACTTATTTAAACATCGTGAATGTTTAAGATTGCTTTGTATTCATTCAAAAAGTCTACTCCCAGTATAATTTCCGTCGACAATAATGGAACAATAAGAAAGTTCATAGAGAAGCTGTGGCTTTGACAAAAGAATTCTAAGTAGGTTTGTTGGCGTACGTCTACACTTTTTCCAGTGACTGCACCTTGTAATTTAATCTTACGTAACAGAAGTGTGGGGCAATCGTTCAATTTGTTGCATTTGCTAAAAGCTGTTTCACTAATTACTGAAATGGGACTGCCACAGTCATTTACAGTAATGTGAATCACAGGATATGCAATGCTGTTGTGTTTTACGTCGTGTTCCTGGAGTAAGATGTCCTAATGTCTTCCATTTTTACGTAATTACTAGCTACGGCAGCGGCGTCCTCCTTTTCATAAGTACGTTTTGTGGCTGCCAGCGGTATGAGTCGTTGACTATTCTCTCTTTGTTGGCCCGCGTCGTTATTGGGATTTGAGGACCTAACTTCCACAAATTCACCTTGTCGAGAGGGCCCTGCTCTGTTTGAATCCCGCCAGTTCTGATGCAATTCAGGTCTGTCGTTACGATCATATCGTCTGTAGTCATGTTGGTAGAGTCCATAGTTTCTTTCTTGTCGGTCTTGTGCCAACTGATCTTGTACTTCCCGGATTTCTCTTTTGTACTATGTATTGAATTGATTTTGATTTTGTTTGAATTTTCTAATTTGCTCATACTCTTCAGTGTCAGTGAAGGCTACAGGTCTGGGTCATTCAGATCATCATCTACTTTTGTAGATAAGTTAGTGAACTGATGTGAAAGTTCGACTACTTTATCTGATAGTGAAATTACTTCCTCTGTGTGTTTTTCTGAACCAGGTTTCAGGGTGTCCATTTGTGTTGAAATCGTATCTACTACGTCCTTTAAGTTTTCCTGAGTATTTGCAAGTTGCGTAACCGAATCGGTAGATGTCAATTTTAGCTTGCAAGGTGTCGTGATTTTCATGAACAATAGTTTGCAGTTCTTTTATGGCTGCTTCGTGATTCTGTAATGCATTTTCATGACGGGGAAAAATAGGTTGAAAATGCTCACAAATATGTGCTTTTATGTCATTACAGACTTTTTGACATTTCGATTCAATGTTATGTGACACAGTAGGTAATCTTCACGTGTTTGTTCAAGCGTGCCGTCTAACTTCAGAAGATTTTGTTCCATAGTGTCTAACCTTTGAAGCTTTTGCTGTGTTTGTCTCAGATTTTGTTCCATTGTGTCTAACTTTTGAAACATTTGCTGTGTTGGCCTCTGATTTTGTTCCATTGTGTCTAACTTTTGAAGCTTTTGCTGTGTTTGTCTCTGACTTTGTTCCATTGTGTCCAACTGTTGCTGTTTTTTCTCTGTTGTTGTTCCATTGTGTCTAACTTTTAAAGATGTTGTCCCACTTGTTTCTGATTTTGTTCAAGCATTGTGTCTAACTTTTGTAGCCTTTGTCGCGTTTGTTGCATTATCTGTAATAACAGTGCACTGGTGTCTGGAACATGTTCCTCAGTGCTATTCGGCAGTGCATTTGAACCGGCAATATTCGCATTTTGAAAAGCAGAAAATGTGTCTTGATTTATTTGAGAAAACGGTGAGAACGCAAAACCTGAATCTACAGTATTTGCAAGATTGTGTCCTGTCATTTCGGAATCCTGAGGCGAGCTGTTGCCGACAGATCGATCAATAATGCTTCCCTGTTCACTAATTATTTCACTGCTTACGCCATTATTTGCAGAGCGCTCCATTTCCCTATGCACAATTACCAAATTACTACTTTGAACATTAGTTGACTCATTACATGGTGGCGCTAACACACTGCTTTCGTCTTCACTGTCATTTCTCAGTTTACTTTGGAGCCTAGTATAACGTTTTTCACACGCCATTATTGACACAATATTTCACACGATAACACAGAAAAACACAATCTGAAGAGCACAAATAAGAGAACACTTTAACATAGCACTGCAACTAACATCTAGTTAATTGCAAGCGCTGCTGCGAAGTACTAGGTGCAAATTTACATGGGTGCCACACCTGTTTTACTGTACAACAATGAAAGACTACAACTATAAAGGAGATTATATCTACAATTACACGCTAGCAGTAAACAAAATCTACACTAATTACACAAACTATAAGAAAAAATCAGAAGATTCCAGTGAGGTGTCCTCAGTTAAGGATCGACATATGAAAAGTCCCCTTAAAAATTATATAAGACTGTGCTTAAACTGACACACAATATTTCTAGCGCAACGCAATCTGACTTTCAAAAATCCCTAAAAAAGAATGGCCCTGACTAACATTAACCTATACGTTTTACAAATCACTTACCTCACAAAAATCTTGGTTACTCGAACTACTGCTATACAGCGAGCGCCACTACTGCCACCTAAATAAAAGATTCAAACTACGGAAGGCACTAACTACTTATTGGGATAGTTAGCAAATGATGGCTTTTAATAGAGAACAAACAATGTATTTGTGGTGTCACCGCCAGACACCACACTTGCTAGGTGGTAGCCTTTAAATCGGCCGCGGCCCGGTATTATACGTCGGACCCGCGTGTCGCCACTATCATTGATTGCAGACCGAGCGCCGCCACACGGCTGGTCTTGAGAGTCTTCCTAGCACTCGCCCAGTTGTACAACCGACTTTGCTAGCGGTGGTTCCCTGGCTTCTACGATCTCATTTGCCGAGACGATAGTTAGCATAGCCTTCAGCTACGTTATTTGCTACGACCTAGCAAGGTGCCAGTATCCGTAATTTTGATATTGTGAATCGTGTACCATAAAGAGCGACGTTCTCCATTAATGGATTAAAGTTAAGTATTCCACCAGCTACGTCCGTTTTTCTCAATTCTAATTCCTTTGTCATGTTCCAGACCTCACGCCAGCCTGCGTGAGCTGAGATGCGTGCATTTCGGCCTCCTTTAGCAATACGGTTGGCTCTCCTGCCAACCAAAACAGTATTCACATTAATATCATCAAAAGTTATAATGTATATAGCAGTTCATGGCATCCCGTCTTACAAATTTCAAAACTCCGCCATTTCTCTCCCCATATCGACCACTACTGGCGGCTCACCTCCAACTGCGCAACGCTACGCCCTGTTAACATCCAGCTGCCCAAACACTACTATGGCGAGTATTACAACAATGCCAACCAGCCACTGACTGCACACAGCACAGTCAGTGATTTTCGTATAGAGCGCTACGTGGCGTTACCAATAAGAAAAATAAACAGCCTACTTACACTGTCAACCAACTGAGTATTTCTTCCCAGTTCGTGACTAATATGTGTGCCAAATTCGATTGCAATCGTTCCAGGGACTTAGGATGAGCATTTTACCTATGGTCTTGTCCACGGACCTATATTTCAAATATATCTCATATGTATTTAATATATTTCACACATATCTGCACACATATTTCACCTATATCTCTAGCGAATTTCACACTGCAGTTTCATTTTCACTGTGTACGTCCTTCCAGCCTCGTAGACAGGACGAGGTTTTCGTCTCTCGGCTTCTGACAGACCACAGGCCTATGACGCATGGCTTCGTGCTCCAGCGAGAGGACCCTCCAATGTGTTGGGCTTGTGGCGTCCAGATCAGTATGAGCCACATTTTAATGGATTGCGTTTTATTTTCTGACCAGCGGCCGCGGCTGACTTGCGGATCTGTCATCTCTTTTAGGAAATACTCAAGCGAATGCGATTAAAGTTCTGTGACTTGTACAATATTTTTACCAAGATTTTAGGGAGAGGGCTTAGTTCAGTCACAGGGTGACCGGCTCGCCCTTATTTTATGTAAGTGGCTAGCCAGTGACAATTTCCTCTGGCATCCTTGACGCTCCTTTCTCGTTTTCCTTACGTTTTATTTTCTTATACTGCATTTTTATCTTTTTCCCGCTTTCTTTGCGTGTATGCTTCCATTTCTTTTAATGTATGTTAGGGCGCTGATGACCTCGACGTTGGGCGCCCTTAAGCCCCATCACACAACCCCCCCCCCCCCCTACCCTCACACACACACACACACACCTCGATGTTTACGGCATCGTATCTCCTGAGCTATGTGTCGTGCAATTATAGTATTTTGCAAGTGCATCCAGTGGTGTATTTGGCTACTGCCTGCAAAATTCTTTGATAATATAACTTGTAGTAAATAAGAAATAAATTAAAACGTCATGGATGGTGCGGCAGTTTCTCATCCATGACGGTATTTATGATATCATATCTACTAACAATGTGTCGTACAGTAATACAGTTTTTCTCGTACATTCTGAGGTATATATGAATACTACCTGCAAAACATCTCGTGAATACCGTTCGTAATAAAGATGTAATAAATTAAAACGTCATGCCCGTGCGGTAGTTTTACTGCATGAAATGTGAAAATGTAATGAGCCATAAACCTCCCATTCTTTCATTATTTTGTGAGGGATTTCAGTGAGAAAATGTTTCTTAAGGGTCTGATATTAAGTGTATAGTTTTTCCAACTCAAAAATGTGTGAGAAACCTTCTGGGATTTAACTTCTACGGTCATTAGTCCTAAGCTTACACACTACTAAACCTAAATTATCCTAAGGACAGACACACACACCCATGCCCGATGGAGGACACGAACCTCCGCCGGGACCAGCCGCACAGTCCATGACTGCAGCGTCCCTGACCACTCGGTTAATCCCGTGCGGCTGTTCCAACTCAAATACTGGTTGAATGAATTAAGGCTATGCGCAAGTCATGGGCCATACTTTTATTTGTAAGTAAGCGTTTGACCACAGTGATCCCACAGCATCACAATCCAGCAGGCTGAGATCTGCTTTATAGTACTATAACACCTCTACTGCCTATTCCAACTGTCGTCGATGTGTAAAGGCAGGCCTCCGCGGCCGTTGTCACGATCAATAAATCTCATCTGGGTTTGAGGTCGCATCTGTAAAGCTCCGACGTTTTGGCGACTGTTGCAAGGCGCGTTTCTCAGGGTATGTTGCTAACTAGGAACACACCCTGCCCCATTTACAACTGCTGTAAGGAGACTTACGTAACCTTATTCTGTTCGTACAATACATAAGCTAACTGCTAAGTTAATCCTTTAACACAGTTATACTACTGAAAGTGAAATGAAATGTCGTGTGACGAGGGCCTCCCGTCGGGTAGACCGTTCACCTGGGACAGGTCTTTCGATTGGACGCCACTTAGGCGACTTGCGCGTCGATGGGGTTGAAATAATGATGATTAGGACAACACAACACCCAGCCCCTGACTGGAGAAAATCTTCGACCCAACCGGGAATCGAACCTGGGCCCTTTGGATTGACAGTCTGTCGCGCTGACCACTCAGCTACCGGAGCGGACAGTTATACCACTGATTGGTTGTAAATAATCGTAAATTTCATCCTATTTTGATCCCGGCCTTGAAAATTAACTACGCCATAAATTGGTCGTTGAGGGAAGACGCAACCCACGGTTGCGTTACCCAGTGGAGAGCGTGCGTTCAATTCACTCTACTCAAGCTTGTATTATTAACTTTTATCTCAGCTCATAGTTGGGTTGGGTTGGGGTTGGGTTATTTGGGAAGGGGACCAAACAGCGAGGTCATCGGTCTCATCCAATTAGGGAAGGGGGAGAAGGAAGTGGGCCATGCCCTTTAAAAGGAACCATCCCGTCATTTGCCTGGAGCGATTTAAGGAAATCACGGAAAACCTAAATCAGGTTGGCCGGACGTGGGATTGAACCGTCGTCCTCCCGAATGGGAGCCCAGTGTCAAACCATTGCGCCATCTCGCTTGGTGGCTGGCAGTTGTATAACAGATGCCAAGTTGAAACATAGCTAGTCTTTGCCTGTTTGTAATGACGTTAGATACAATTCTTATAATGCGAGTGCTGCCCTGTCACTTGTCCATCAGTCGGTTAATCAGCATGTCATCCGCGCCGTGTCCGGGGACAGCGACTCCATCATTCGTTGAGTCGGTATTGCGGCAGTCTCGGAAGTGGCTTTCAAAACCGAGCTTTGCTTTGAAAATCCGGTCGCATGAGGTGCAATACATTTCCCCAGTGGAGTTATAAACATATATGTAATAAGGCTTGAACTTAGATTTGCGGAGCTTTCGATTATCGTCCAGGTTCTTTAAACAGATACGCTCTAATTGTTACACACTCCCATGTACAATTGAGCACCACTCTGGTCGCTGCAATGCAAGCTCCTCCAAACGTTTGCTTGGTATGCCACAGGCTGTGACGTGGCGGGTTTGATCGCGTCTTTATATCGAAGGTGTTGGCCACCTTGTCGCCGTTTCCACACGAGAGCAGTGAGTGGAACACTGCTTTCGGAAGTCTACTGTCGTCCATGCGTATGATATGTCCACTCCATCTCAGTTGGTGTTTCATTACGAGAGCTTGAATGCCAGGCAGTTTCGCGCGACGCATAATCTCCGTGTTTGGAACACGAGCATCCCATTTCAAGAAGAGAATTCGTCTCATACAGCGGATATTAAAGCTTCCAGCCCCTAATGTCGGCTTTATAACAGCACCTGGTTTCCGAGGCGTAAAGTTGGTAATATTATTGCTTTGTAGATCGCAGTTTTAGTTTGTTGTCTCTGATCATGTGATTTCCATACGCGGAGATTCAGTTTGCCGACAACTGAGGCTGTGTTGGCTACACGAGCTGCAATTTCTGTTGTCAGGTTGTTGTCGCCTCTAACTTGGCTACCTATATATTTAAAGTGTGACACATTTTCCAAACGTTTTTTGTCCAACGTAATAGTGTAGTCGTCTGTATTGGAACCCCTAAGTGGTTGTTGAAGGACTTGTGTCTTCGTGATGCTTATGACTAAACCAAATGTTCTGCAGGACTCATTTAGCAGGTTCATGTTTGTTTGGGGTAGATTCAGGAGAATTAGTCATTATGCATACGTCGTTTGCGTAAAGAATTTCTAAGATAGATATTTTATTTACACGACTTTATGTTCTGAGGCGAGAGATGTTGTAAGTAAGCTGTTTAGGTTTTTTTATTTGTAACATCACCTCTGTATGAAAATCACTGGCTGTGCTGTGTGCAGTCTGTGGCTGGTTGGCATTGTTGTAATACTCGCCATTGTAGCGTTGGGCAGTTGGCTGTTAGCGGCTGGTAGCGCCACGCAGTTGGAGGTGAGCCGCCAGCAGTGGTGGATGTGAGGAGAGAGATGGCGGAGTTTTGAAATTTGTAAGAATGGATATCATGAATTGCTGTATATATTATGACTATTAAGGTAAATACATTGTTTGTACTCTACTAAAATCTTTCATTTGATAACTATCCCTATCAGTAGTTAGTGCCTTCTGTAGTTTGAATCTTTTATTTAGCTGACAGTAGTGGTGCTCGCTGTATTGCAGTAGTTCGAGTAACCAAGATTTTTGTGAGGTAAGCGATTTGTGAAACGTATAGGTTAATGTTAGTCAGGGCCATTTTTTGTAGGGATTTTTGAAAGTCAGATTGCGTTGCGCTAAAAAAAAATATTGTGTGTCAGTTTAAGCACAATGATGTATAATTTTCCTAAGGGGACATTTGATATGCCGACCCTTAGCCGAGGATACCTCACTGGAATCTTCTGATTTTTTTTGGTAGTTTGTGTAGTAAGTGTAGATTTTGTTTATAGCTAGCGCGTAATTATAGAGAGACATTCCTTTGTAGTTGTAGTTTTCCATTGTTGTACAGTAAAACAGTTGTGGCATGCATGTAGATTTGCAGCAAGTATTTCGCAGCAGCGCTTGCAATTAACGAGATATTATTTTCAGTGCTATGTTAATGTGTTCTCTTACTTGTACTCTTCAAATTGTGCTTTTCTGTGTTATTGTATGAAATGTTGTGTCAATAATGGCGTGTGAAAAACGTAATACTAGGCTCCAAAGTAAACTGTGAAATGACAGTGTAGACGAAAGCAGTGTGTTAGCGCCACCATGTAATGAATCAACTAATGTTCAAAGTAGTCATTTGGTAACTGTGCATTGGGAAATGGAGCGGGCTGCAAATAATGGTGTAGGCAGTGAAACAATTAGTGAACAGGGAAGCATTATCGATCAATCTGTCGGCAACAGCTCGTGTCAGGAATCCGAAATGACAGGACAGAATCTAGACTGTAGATTCAGGTTTTGCGTCCTCAACGTTTTCTTAGATAAATCAAGACACATTTTCTGCTTGTCAAAATGTTAATGATGCAGGTGCAAATGCACTGCAAAAAAGCATAGAGGAGCATATTCCAGACAATAATACATCATTATTGCAATTAATGCAACAAATGAAACAAAATCAGAAACAAACACAGCAACAGTTAGACACAATGGAACAAAATCAGAGACAAACACAGGAAAAGCCTCAAACGTTAGACAAAATGGAACAAAAACAGAGACAAACACAGCAAAAACTTCAGAAGTTAGACACAATGGAACAAAATCTTCGAAAGGTAGACACCACACTTGAACAAACACGTGAATTTTTAACTACTGAGATACATAACATTGAATCGAAATGTCAAAAAAATGTAATGACATAAAAACACAAATTTGTGAGCATTTTCAACTTACTTTTTCACGGCGTTAAAATGCATTACAGAATCACGAAGCAGCCATAAAAGAACTGCAAACTATTGTTCATGAAAATCACGACACCTTGCAAGCTAAAATGGATTCAGTTGCATCCACCGATTCGGTTACACAACTTGCAAGAACTCAGGAAACCTTAAAGGACACCATAGATTCGATTTCAACACATATGGACACTTTGAAACTTGGTTCAGAAAAACACACAGAGGAAATAATTTCACTATCGGATAAAGTAGCCGAACTTTCAGATCAGTTCACTAACTTGTCTACAAAGGTAGATGATGATCTGAATGACACAAAACCAGTAGCCTTCACTGACACTGAAGAGTATGAACAAATTAGAAAATTCAAACAGAATCAAAATCAAATCAATACGCAATACACAAGAGAAATCCGGAACGTACAAGGTCAGTTGACGCAGGTAATAAAAAAATTACATATTTCAGAGGACACTCGCGCTCCAACATGGGAAGAGGAACTCAGAAATACGGAAAAGCCACAAAATAATAACACAGGGCATTTCGGAAATCATGAAAGAAATTGGCAAGGTGCACCGAATTTTGAGATGGAACCGCCGACACGACGTAACAATGACCGATATGCTACTCGCCGACACGATGATTTTCACTATAAGTTGTTCATTACTGCACATAAATTCAAAATATGTAAGACTTCTGGCAACTACATTCCTCCACAAGCGTGGATCCCTCAATTCTCTCATTGTTTTCCTCCCAACTGGTCATAGAGCACAGGTTAGAATTTATGTGTGGCTACTTGGAGAATGAACCAGCTGTAGGAATGCGATCGGCCATTCACGATAGTCACAGTGAAGGAGAATTTTATCATGCCTTCCTCTCAGCATATTGGTCTCAAGCTACACAAGACCGAGTAAAACATAACATCATAATGATGAAAAATTTCGAACAATCTGAATTTTCCAGTCTTGTCAACTATTTCGAAGACATGTTACAGAAGAAGCAGTATCTTTCAAACCCATACAGACCCCTAAGAACTCATCGGCATTTGCATAATCTAATTACCTGAACATTTACGACATATTATTTTAGCAGGACGATGCAAAGACGACATTGTAGCTTTTCAGCGATTGTTACAAGAACTGGAAATTCACGCTGACATTTGTGGAACGCGCAATCAGGAGCACAACAATTACAGGTCACACCTGCCACAATTCCGCGATGACAGAAATAATACACGACAAGGCTATTCGTACAACGTAAATCGTGATCAAAAGAGACACCAACCGTATGACAACACTTGGCAGAGTAGTAATAATTACAGGGAAAAATCACCTCTCCGTGGTAGTGACTATCACACAGACAATCAGAGAAACAGACAATATGGAAACCAAAATAATTGTTATCAAGGGAGACAGAATAACTTCAGACGCAACGATCCAGCGCGCAGTTACGATTCAGGGAGAAATACTCCACCACGTGACCGACAAGAAAGACATGACGAGAGACGATATGATCGTAACGACAGACCTGAATTGCAGCAGAACTGGTGGAATTCAAACACAGCAGGGCCCTCTGGGCAAGGTTAATTTGTAGAAGTTAGATCTCCTAATTCTAATAACGTCGCACGCCAACAAAGAAGCAGACAATGACTCGCACCGCAGTTTGCCACATGCGCTGGCTGGCTCAGAGAAAAGTAACATAGACGCTAACCTTGAGAAAAGTTCCAGTATTCTTTACCGACGTATATCGCATGATAATTGCGTTCAAGTTGAAACTTTGAGTACTAGGAAGAGGAAAGGTTTACACCACATTTCGCATGTAAAACCGTTCATTAAAAGATAATCTGCTTTATATTTTTGTTTTAGCCGTAAAAATTTCACTTTACGTTACTAGTATGCTTTGTCAGACTTAAGAAACTGATACTATGCAACAATGTTTGAAGTACACTATCCAGTCTAGAACCTAGGGAACATATTTAAACAGTAATTGAGAATGCATTGTTGTAGTGAGCAGACGACACAGTGTTGTTATTTCTACATTCTTGCTTTTTAGTTGCACGATTATGTAACGACTATAAGGCTTACATACTTAGAACATATACTGTTAATGAGATTTTAATGCAACATATTGATTTAGTTGAAAAGACATTCTTTATTTGAAGTACTTTCTGTGAGATTAAAGATGACTTAGCATTTGGTTTCTTGATAGCTACACGATTATATCACGACGCTACTAATGTGTCACACAATTTACATTGTGCTATTGCGGTGTATCTATTTTATATCTGCACAGTTTTTCTGAATTCTTCTGGAAAGGAAAACATGTGGAATAGCTACAATGAGACAGACTTTTCTGTAGCACAACAATACGTTACAGTAGAGTACTTACTTCATCACGGCAATAAGCGTAGTAACTACGATATCTATACGCAAAGCATTTCACTTTTGTTTATCATGAGGTAAGTACATTGACTTCTGAAGAACTTAGCTTTCGGAGGACGATAACTTCGACACTTCGACAGAGATTATCTTACAACAAGATGCACAGTTAGCTCTACAGTACACGTATTTGAGTTCTTAATTTTGTACTTAAAACATTTATTTTAAAAGGTACTTGAACTACAATGATACAAAGGTTTTCCGTGATACATTTCATTCCATTGCTGTAATCTGCAACATCTCAGGATATAATTACATTAATCCTCAGGGGGGTACACGCTTACTTTGTGTACCATGTGTCTGGCAAACACAAGGAGACCTAGCTAATATGGTATTTGCTCATACAACTTTACAGATCGGTACCATATTTCTCTTACACATAAATTACCCAGGTATCTGATCATTTAACTGAGAGAGAGAAACATTTTTTTTTTTTACTGGGTCAGAGACAGATGTTTACGCAATTACACAGCTGGATAACTTCACACTTATGAAATTGTATTTTTTCTATATTGTGTGAACCCTTCATATTTTTCAGAACCATTGTGATACTATGAGAGCTTTGAATGATGTATTTTGTATGGGATCATGATTTTTAAAATACGTTTGAGGCAGATGACACTGTTGACATGAGCAGAGAATTTTTTTAGGTTTCGAAATTACTGGAGGAAGCTATGACGATTTTGAGAGTTGACTGAGGTGTTATGATATTATTATAATGACTATGTGTATTATGCTATTGAGATATGTTTGTGATCAATAAGATGATGCCATCGTATATGAGGAATTTGATTGTGCTAGGTATTTCTTATGATGAAATATTGAAGAAGTGTCGACGAAAATGAATCTCTATAATAAGATAAGGAATAATGAGTAGTGGTTAGGGACTCTGATTTGTGGAAAAGGATGTTGGAAACCAAAAATCGTACTTTAAGAATTATGAAATGTATGTGGAAAATTCTCTGGACACTGTTATATTTATAGAATTTTATTTTCTACACATTTGTAATGCAAATTCTCAGCCCGTGAACTATTTTTATATGAGACTGTCTCTGTAGCGGAAGCGGCTGTCGTAAATATTTCAGTAAGAAAGGTAAGTGACCTTGATGTCATGCGTTTCGGGCGCCCAACTGAGAGATAGTCGTCCGACAAATGAAAGCCATTAGGTGGATAAGAAAAAGGAGGCCATTACCCTCACTATTGACATTTCTTTGTAGAAAGCTTCGCAAATACGACAAGCTCAAACTTGAAAACATATAATTACACTATGGAGCTCTTAATTTATGATATTTACTAAAATGCGTAATGAAATGATGAGAAACATTTACATCTATTGTCTTTGCAGTTGAGAGATTGCTCAATTTGTTTAATATTTAGGTTCTAGCTCCACTGCAGCATTGGTGAAAATAAAAGTTAATAGATGTACTTATATAAATATTTTCTGCCTGCAGATCCAGTAAATAATAACTTTATGATGTACTTCAAAAACAAAAAAAACTTAGGAGCACAAAAAGACATTTCCCTTCACAGGAATAGCATACAGAATATTATTTTCGACTACTTGGTAATATCTTTTCTAGAATTAGTTTTGTGGTGCACCACTTTCATTACATAGATATTAATATGTGAATAGACATTTCCCTTTTCTGCATTGTTTTCGTTACTATAACGTTTTTTCTGCTGGAGCTTTGTCATGTTTAGATATAATTTATTGCATTTGCTGCTGCTGTTTGCCAGGCATAGTGTTACTGAACTTCACTTTGTATTACTCTGTTAAGCCAGTTTTACTACTGATTTATTTTTCTTGTTGCTGTTCGTTGCTTCATATTAGTTGTAATGTTGCATTTACTTTGCTAAATCCTATATTGGTGCTTTTTTTTGACAATTTGCTTTTTTTTGTCATTGCTGTTTGCGTAAATTGTTTTGTGCTGCTGCATTGCGTCGTCCCTTAATTTAGCATCTGAGCTCAGTAGGTTTAAGTTAGCTTAAGAGGTGGTACACTATAATAGAAACTAACTATGATGAATTGGAAGAAAAGCATTGAGAATCTATAAGAAAATGGTTTTGCCAAAAAAAGTAGTGTACAATGGAGAAAAACTATTTTTGAAAGAGGATGTGAACAGAATACAGAAAGCGTGCTTGGATAGGATATTTTTGCTAGAAACAAATGTTGAAATAAAACGAAAGATCTATGGAATGTAGTTTTGGGTCTGACTGCAGTAACAAATGTTACATGGAAAACCAACCATGTCCTGTATTTTTGTGTTATTACACTATGTGAATTTGTGTCTTTCCTGTCTGTATGTGTTTAGCTAATAACATTTATGTTGTAGAACTTTTCTGATAATATGTTATTTACCTTGTAAAGATGCTTAGACATTATTTATTCTGTTTTTTTTTTAATGATCATGTGTGAAGTTGATGTGTCAATAATTATTCTGATCTTTTATGTATTTACTTATGTCATAATTCCTGTAACACTGATGTATATGTTTATTTCTATTCTTTTGTAAAGTCCCTATTTCTACAAATGTTATCTGTATTATTATGTTTTTAATGATGTATCTTGTACCTTTGTTATTGTATTCTTATGTTGTAAATTTATAACCGTGTAGACATTAGTTCTTCAGATTAAGTTTCATTTCACTGCACACATTTCAGTTGGTCATAGTATATGGAGAATATGTTAGAAGTAGGGACTGATAGTGTTTGCACGTGTGTTATTAATTCAGCAAGGGACTGGATAACAGCATTGCTGGTTCTAAGGACATTTCAAACAAATTCTTTGTGAGTGGACAAGTGGTGGTTTATGGACTTGCTATATTGTCCACAAGACTCTTCGATGGTGACTGTGCACTTGCACAGTCGCAACCGTTGGCTGCTAGCCATCTCTACAAGGACTACAGTGGGTCTACACCTTTGATGACTCACCAACACCATTATTTCTACAAGGACCACAGTGGGTCTGCACCTCTGGTGGCCCACCAATACCATAATCTCTACTAGGACTAAAGTGGGTCTGCTCTGTGATGACCAGCCTACCAATATTCTTCAAAACTTCGAGTGACTCTGCTGTGGATTTGACTGTTGTGGCCCATTACCTGTCTGCATGTCAAGAGTCAGCACTGTCTTTCCGTTGGAAGGACAACACTACTTCAAGACTGTATGGAAATCCAATACTTCCGTGTGCATTTTCTTTTACTGCTGAGACTTTGAGAAAAACACTGTTATTTTACTGTGATGAATGATCAGGACTGTCTTTATGGACTGTGAGCAAATTTTAGCTTTTGACCAGCATTGTATCAATGAGTGTGGGCATTTTATTTCTTTGTTACTGTAATTATAATTATGAAAAATTTTTTCAAATCTGTATTGGCCAGTGCCCAAAACAATTTGTAAATTTTTTTGTGGGGATCCTGGGGGCTATATAATGAGGCTCTTTAGATTTTTTATTTGTAACAACACCTCTGTATGAAAATCACTGGCTGTGCAGTGTGCAGTCTGTGGCTGGTTGACATTGTTGTTATACTCGCCATTGTAGCGTTTGGCAGTTGGCTGTTAGCGGCGCGTAGCGTTACGCAGTTGGAGGTGAGCCGCCAGCTGTGGTGGATGTGGGGAGAGAGATGGCGGAGTTTTGAAATTTGTAAGATTGGATGTCATGAATTGCTCTATATATTATGACTATTAAGGTAAATACATTGTTTGTTTTCTATTAAAATCTTTCATTTGATAACTATCCCTATCAGTAGTTAGTGCCTTCTGTAGTTTGAATCTTTTATTTAGCTGGCAGTAGTGGTGCTCGCTATATTGCAGTAGTTCGAGTAACCAAGATTTTTGTGAGGTAAGCGATTTGTGAAACGTATAGGTTAATGTTAGTCAGGGCCATTTTTTTGTAGGGATTTTTGAAAGTCAGATTGCGTTGCGCTAAAAAAAATATTGTGTGTCAGTTTAAGCACAGTCATGTATAATTTTTCTAAGGGGACGTTTCAATGTAGAAGACACTTTTGTCTGTTCTCGAGTCAAAACCCATTTGACCACTGCACGCTTTGGTTGCATCTCTCATAACAGCTGCGAAATAGAGTGAGAAGAGTGTGGGAGCCAGTACAAAACCTTGTTTTCCAACGCATGTCAAGGGAAACTGGTCAGAAAGCTCGTTTTCATGGCGGATGTTTGCCGTCATGTTGTCATGAAAGTGTCTAGTCAAGTTAACATTTTTTTCTGGTCAGCCGATTTTATTTAGTATAATCCAGAGACCTTCCCGTGGGACTCAGTCGAACATTTTTACCAGGTCTACAAAGCACAAGAACAGAGGCTGTTCTCTTGCATTTATTTGACAGCAAATATGGTATCCACTGTTCCTATGTTCGGGCGTAAGCCACACTGAGTCTCTGGTAGCACTTTTTCTGCAAGGTGCGCCAGCCGGTTATTGAGTATGTGAGCCAGGACCTTCTCTGCTGCTGAGGGAAAAGAGATTCCCCTGCGAGAACTGCAGTCAGAAATGTCACCTTTGCCTTTGTAAATCTTGAAAATACAGGCATCTTTCCAATCTTGTAATATTATTTCGCACTCTCAAATCTTTGAAATTAGAACAAACAGTGTGCTCGTAATGTTCCGTCCACCATATTTATAAAGTTCTGATAGTAAGTTGTCTAATCCTGCTGATTTGTTATTTTTCAGCTTAGCCAATGCTGAAATGAATTCACTGAACGAAGGGGAATCAGCAAATTGTTCGTCGACTGGCAGGTCTTCAATTGATTCTATGTATGCAAAATCAGTCTTCCGATGGTTGGGATTAAGAACGTCATCAAAATGTTCTGCCCACTGAGCAAGGCTATCACTCTGTTGCTTCAGCCGACAGGTTTTGTCTTTGTCATAAACAGGTGCTATCTTCCTTAATTTAGGACCAATGACAGTTTTCGGGCACTCGAAGCATCTGCTTGTTTGGTTCGTGTCAGCCTGGGTGACTGCATTTCATTGGCTTTATTCTTCCATCATATGTCTTTGAGGGTGCGCACCTTCACTTTCAGCGTTTATGAGATAAGGAAACATGTCCCGCTGCCAGACGTTAAGACTGTCTCCATGGGAGCTCTTCGTTCAGGTGAAGGCATTTGGATCCAATAGCTGCCATGTTGCCAGTTTTCACCGGTTACAATTGTGGCTGTGGTGAGGCTTCCTCCCTCGACATGAGCTGGCAGTTTATCTTCACTAAAATGGAATTTTGCGGTATCACTAATTTAATTGAGCACACCTCTCATTCGTTAATCCGTCTTCCCATCTAATCAACAGCATTGTCTTCTAGAAAAATATGTGAAAAGCTACTACTCTCTTCTTGTCCGATCTGCTTATCGTACATATTCAACTCCGTAGAAGTCTACACTCCTGACAATAATAGTCGGAAGAGGCTTTCTAACACTTAAATTTATATTCGATAATGAAATTCTTTATTTTGAGAAATTTTTTTTCTTCTACGGCCAGTCGGCTTTTGGTATCCTTTCTAGTGTCATCTCTGTCAGTTATTTTGCTGCCCAAATAGCAAAACTTAACCACTGCTTTTAGCGTCTTCTTTCGTTGTCTAATTCTCTCAGGACCATCTGATTTATTTCAGCTACAGACCATTACTATTTACAAGATGTGAACGTCATAATTTGTGGCTATACTCTGACTAATTAATAGTAGTAATTCTTCAACAGTATTTAAGCAGTTTTGTGTCTTCATGCTTCGTACTGTTATTGCAATGCTTCAAATACACAAACACACAGACCACTATTGTATAAGGACTATAGTAACCTTTTTTTCTTTTAAATTATATTACTTTTGCATTTTAACATCTGTATTTAGGATCATTTAGTGTTCCGTTTATTTATGATATACTGGAAGAATATAACTACAATATATCCTTAAGTGTAGTCGAGAGACGTCACGTATCAATCTTTTTTCAGTTGTAAATTATTTGTACTGTTGTTGATTTGCCATAAGTCCTTTCCTTGTTTCCTTTTCTGATATTTTTAGAGTACATCTTGCATGGCATCATAGTACGTGATGTACTCTTATTTTTATATTTTATAGTGTTTTATTGATACAGACTGTGCACAAATTGTTAAGATATTATTTTTACCAATGATTTTGTAAGCTGTGTATGCCTTACAATAAGACGGCCCAATCCCTTGGCGCACGCCGTCATTACAGGTCTCTGGCCTAAGTTGCGAGGACGTTTGTAGCTACAGGTACCCTATAGCATCAGTTCATGATCTGACACACGCTGATGTTCATGTGCAGATGCTATTATTGTATACGGCCACGTTTATATGTTTTAAGGCCAGTAACTTACATGGGTGGCTAGTTGTAATGAAATACTTATTTACATAGTATCTCATCTACCTTTGAACAAATTTGGAATTTTGTAAACCCTTCGTAGCTATGTATCTTAACATGTACTGAATATTACATATTTGGTGTCTGTTCTTTATAACATATTCGTAAGAATACACATCATTTTATTCCAGCAGCCACTATGAATTATGACACAGAAGAATTAGAGACATTGGATGCGAGTGGCCATGGATTGATATCAATGAGGAAAGTCGAAAATTTGTGCCGGGCCGGGATTCGAACAGAGGTCTCATGCTTACTAGACAGATCTACTGACCACTACGCCATCCGGACACAGTGGTCATCGCAACTGCATGGACTACCCTAGCACCCTCCCATCAGACCCAAATTCTCAACTGTCCATACTATAAGACTGAAATGCCTTGCCCATTATCAATAATACTAGTGGCTTCTTTGCCGACTCACATAAGAGTTCAAGCCTAGTTGCGGCCACAAGGAAGAGATCATTAGCCGTTCTTGCCTTAATAATATGTATGTTTCCTCTTTCGGACATGTCTTAAACTAGTTATCAACAAATAAAAAAAGCTTTTTACGTAATTGATGGCGGTTCTTCTAACCAGTTTCGGTAATCACATATAGGCTTCAGGCCTGTTTGAACCCCACCACGCTGGAGATACAGAAAGTAACTTTGGCGTGATGTTTCACTGCCAAGTGACGTAGCTCGATTAAACTTGGAGATACCTGCTCAGCATAATACAGAAGGTAACTGAAGGAAATACGCAATGAGACGAACAGATATGACACTTCCACTCAAAGACAGCTATTACATTGAAGTCATCGTGGCTCATGATGAACCTCTGATCGTTACAAAAGGCGGGATGCAGTTCCTAATAGGATGTCTGATCACCACGTATAGGGATTCGTGCTCCGTAACAGTGCTCCCGTGCCTGCCACAAGGTTGGTGAGTGGTCCTTGTGGTTGGGTGATTCATCCCTCCATCAGAGTGGTTGACAATCGCTAGACTGTCGTTGCTGTATGTGGAAGTTCTGCAATAGGCCTGTTCAACGCATCCCACACTTGATAAATAGGATTTAGGTGGAGGAATGGGCAGGACAGCCCATTCATCGAACACCTGCTAGTTCTAGGAGCTCCTCTGCTTGCTCCGTGCGAAGCAGCACGCACTAACGTAAAAATGAAGTCAGGGCCGAATACACCCCTGAAAAGACGACGTGACTTCGTTGTAGCTATTGCCTTTGAATAAAATTGTTTTTCTTCTTAGTCTCGTTGCGTATTTCATTCAGTTACTTTCAGAACCATGCTCCAGTAGTAATCCTACGTCTGGTTTAATCGACCTTTGTTTGCTTGGTAGTGACACATCACGCGGAAGTTACTTGCGTCGTAAGAATGGCACACCACTGTATTTATAAGGCCGACATTTCTTATGGAACAGGAGAAGTACGTGATTTGGCTTGGATCATTGGAGAAGCTATGAGAACACTGCCCAAGTAAACAATGGAGAGTATTTTGTTGACGCTCAAGAATTTCATCGGCGCAATCTCTTCCTTCAAACAAACTATCCCCAGAGCCACTTGATTCATTAGCCAGATTGGAAGGTTTGGATAGGTTATATCCATCATGTAGTACCAGAAGATAATAAAAGAATTTTATTTTTACTATCGCTATTACTGACCATAAAATACTGAATGTTGGTACGTCATCGTCGTGTCCATAGAGTAGTGCATACTGCACGTATGTCGATAAAGTATACGACTCATACTTTTATTAACCGTACTCAGACGATACTTGTTTTTCAAAATTTGATGGAAAGCGCTACATAAGCTTGAAGTGTGTGCTGTTCGAAGGTGTGGGAAGAGAAACTTGGACTACAAAGAGATGCTAAAACTGAGGTGCATATGTAAGCTACAAAAAGGGGAAAGACTTGTTTTGGACTTGACAAGGAAGCACGATGAGCGTGAGGAAGGCATTTCAAGGTGTTCAATTATATCAAATTTAGCGGCCATTACAGAAGAAGGAACAATTGTGGAACGTGCCAATGATAACAACAGCTGAAATACGTAACACAATTTACGAAGAATATATAGTGGAGAATATAATAGGATGCGAGGAAATGAGATCACAAGAAGTAGAGAAGCAAAAGGGCAAAGAAAAGAAACTACCTAATGAAGTAATCCGAAAATGAATAATTGCTATAAAAACGGTTTCTTCATCGCTTCATATGTTCTGTTGGAGTTAGAAATAGGCAACATCTGAATTTTTTTATCTCCAGTAAGATTTATATGTTTTGCGATATTCGGAATAGCTTCATGTTTGAAAACATATATTCTGCTGTGGATCGTCGTAAAATATGAACGAAATTGAAAATTAAAACGCGAATTTTGTTACTGCCGCAGTTTCTGCTACACGCATCAGCGATGTTTTAGAGGGATATAACTTGCCCGTATCGACATTTATTACCAATTTACGTTCCAAAATCCGAGCTTACAGCCATGGAGTGAGAGCATGTCAATGTTCGCAGTGGCCGCACAGAATTACAGCGAGCGGATAATATGTAATTACACTGCAGCTGCTCCATGGCGGGCCGCTTAGCGTGTCAAGGCGTAAATTGCCAAAATGCAGTTACTGTTATTAGCCTCCCGCAATTCCTTTACGTATGGCCGAAGTGGAATTTTATAGGAGCTCTTAATGTTTGCGAGTCTGTGGTAGACGGCCAGTAAACAGACTATTGTGGAACTCAGATTTTTCCATTTCTTTGGGCAGTCCATTGTTTCTCTCGTTAATAATAGTTGTTAAAATACGCACCGCTGTGTAAGCTCGACAAATGGCGAACACCACATTCTTTTCGTAAGATCTAATGACCTACGACTGTCGACTATGTTCAGACACCAGGATTAATCTTTTACTTTGCAGGCGATTGAGTGCTAATGAAATGTCTGAGGCGTAGGACAATTGGTCAGTTAGTAGGCTGGCAGTTGGAAGATCATGCTTAGGAACATCTTTGAAAGGCACACTAATTTGGAGGCAATGAGTACGGCTGGGAATTCAACCTGAAGTTACATGTGACGCCGGTGTTCGTGGTGTTGGTTATAACTTTTCATTTCTTTGTGGTTATTCCAAGTTGTTGGTCGCACACAAAATTTCGAATGCATTTGGCTACTTTTCAACAACTTTGTGTGCCAGACGTGCTTGGAGCCTAGAGTCCATGAGGGTCGAGTTACTAAGTATCGTGCCTTTGCGAACACAGTAGGCCATGTAGCTGGTTACAGAATGGTGTAGACGTCATTTAATCCACTCAACTCATTCAGTCTCTCCTTCAATACAACTCATTACTAAATTTTTGTGTCGTATTTACATCTGGATCTTCCTGGCTGCCAGTAGTTCGAGTTACAGGAGGAGGGTAAACGTATGCAAAAATCTCAAACGTAACATAATACCATGGTTAATACGGGGTAGGAAAATCAATGGCTGCAAACCGGCATGCAAACGAGTCATAATGGATAGGTGTAGGTTCTGTACTGTTTCAAGGGAATCTTATACCATTCTTCCTGCAAATTGACAATTCTACAGAGTGATACTAGAGGTGGATAACGATCACACATCGTTCCGTCCAAACTAAGCCACAAAGGCACAGAATACTCAGATGTGGTGACTGTAGTGGCCAGATGAGATACGATTCATCCTCGTGCTTACAAAATCAGTGCTGGACGACACTAGCTTTGTGATCAGGGGCCCTCACGTCTTGAGATACAACATCACCATTGGGGAACAGACATTGTACCTTGGGATAGATCTGATCAGCCATAATGGTCACATAATGTTGGGCAGTAAAGCGTCCTTGCGCGGTAGCTCTAAGGCCCATGAAGAGCTACGATACGACTGCCCAAATTATCACCGAGTCCCCGCCGTATTTCACTCCTAGGACGTAAACTCGGCCTGAAGTCTGAAATAGTGTGAATCGAGACTCATCTGACCAAAAAGCATTCTTCCATTGCTCCGTAGTGTAGGTGGTCGTCGGCCCTACATTTTCATCACTGATGAGTGGTTTTGGTATTCCAGTTCAAACTGCAGTACCCAGCATCTGGAGCTCCCATCGTATTGTTTCGTAGCTGAGAGGATTCGCAAACGTAATATTTACTTCTTCAGTGACATTTACAGCTGATGTACTGTTAGGCTTGGTCACAATCCTGATTAGTGAATGCTCTCCACGGTCTTCAACACACAGTTTTGTATGCGTCGTGACTTAGCGGATGACGTTTTTCCACTTTCCCTATATATGGTAGAAATCTAAGACACACTTCCCTTGAAACATCATACCCTTAGAGTACGTTGGTTGTGGAAGCGCTCACCATATAGTTTTCCACGTTCTCACTCACGTAGCTCCAACATAATGCGCTCAAAACTACACAGAACGCTTTTCAGAACAAGACTAGCACTAGCAAAGTATAGAGAACTCTGCATAGGTGTCGGTCGTGAGTACATAAAACAGCGAAATCTGGAAGCCGTTGGGAACATATCTTAAGAGTCACGAGCAATTGTTCATCTTCACTATCATGAAATACACTACTGGCCACTAAAATTGCTACATCACGAAGATGACGTGCTACAGACGCGAAATTTAACCGACATCAAGAAGATACTGTAATATGCAAATGATTAGCATTTCAGATCATTCACACATAGTTGACCGACCGAGGTGGCCCAGCCGTTCTAGGCGCTGCAGTCTGGAACCGTGTGACCGCTGTGGTCGCAGGTTCGAATCCTACCTCGGGCATGGGTGTGTGTGACCTCCTTAGGTTTGTTAGGTTTACGTAGTCCCAAGTTCCAGGGCTGATGGTCTCAGAAGTTAAGTCCCATAGTGCTCGGAGCCATTTGAACCATTTGGTGAAACGTTGTTGTAATGCTCGTGTAAGGAGGAGAAATGCGTACCATCACGTTTCCAACTTTGATAAAGGACGGATTGCAGACTATTACGTTTGCAGTTTATCGTATCGCGACATTGGTGCTCGCGTTGGTCGACTTCCAATGACTGTTAGCAGAATATGGAATCGGTGGGTTCAGGAGGGCAATACGAAACGCCGTTCTGGATCCCAACTGCTTCGTATCACTAGCAGGCGAGAAGACAGGCATCTTATCCGTATGGCTGTAACGTGCAGCCACATCTCGATCCCAGAATCAACAGATGGGGGCGTTTGCAAGACAACAACCATCTGCACGAACAGTTCGAAGACGTTTGCAGCAAAATGGACTATCAGCTCGGAGACAATGACTGCGGTTACCATTGACGCTGCAGCACAGACAGGAGCGCCTGCGTTGGTGTACTCAACGACGAAACTGGGTGCACGAATGGCAAAATGTAATTTTTTCGGATGAATCCTGCTTCTGTTTAAGACATCATGATGGTCGCATACTTGTTGGCAGCACCGCGTTATCACCCGAAGTGATGGCATGAAGTGCCATTGGTTACACGTCTCGGTCACCTCTTTTTCGCATTGAGATGTGTTACGACCCGTGGCTCTGCCCTTCATTCGATCCCTGCGAAACCCTACATTACAGAAGGATAATGTACAGGCCTTTATGGATACAGAAAATGTTCGACTGCTGCCCTGGCCAGCACATTCTCCAGAACTCTCACCAAGTGTAAACGTCTGGTCAAAGGAGGCCGAGCAACTGGCTCGTCGCAATACGCAAGTCATTACTCTTGATGAACTGTGGTATCTTGTCGAAGCTGCATGGGCAGCTGTACCTGTACACGCCAACCACGCTGTGTTTAACTTAATGGCCAGGTGTATTAAGGCCGTTATTATGGCTAGATGTGGTTTTCCTGGGTGCTGATTTCTCAGGATCTATGCATCCAAACTGCGTGAAAATGTTATCACATGTCACTTCTAATATAGTGTATTTGTCCAATGAATGCCCGTTAATCATCTGCATTCTTTCTTGGTGTAGTAATTTTAATGGCTCTGAGCACTATGGGACTTAACATCTATGGTCATAAGTCCCCTAGAACTTAGAACTACTTAAACCTAACTAAACTAAGGACATCACACAACACCCAGTCATCACGAGCCAGAGAAAATCCCTGACCCCGCCGGGAATCGAACCCGGGAACCCGGGCGCGGTAAGAGAGAACGCAACCGCACGACCACGTGCTGCGGACGTAGTAATTTTAATATCTAGTAGTGTACATCTCTTCTACTGAAAGCTCTTTGATTTTCATTTTTTGGAAGGAGGTAGTAGGGACAAGAAAAAATTTATTTTAAACGTGGGCTCTGAAAGGTATAAGATAAGAGCTGTGAGCACTTGCTCACTGGAAGAGAAGTGTTTCACACCAGCGAAGGCGTAAAAGTGCTCATAGCTCTTAAAATATGCATTGTAGGTGCTCTGTTTACTAGAATGTTTTTCTTGTTTCTTCGAATAATTCCTTTTCGCAAAATATGGAAAGCAGAAACTTTGCAGTAGAAGGGATCTGTTTCGTAGTATCAAAGAATGGCTCTCAGCTTAGGTCATCTGTCCCCTAGAACTTAGAACTACTTAAACCTAACTAACCTAAGGACATCACACACATCCATGCCCCAGGCAGGATTCGATCCAGCAACCGTAGCGGTCGCGCGGTTCCAGACTGAAACGCCTAGAACCGCTCGGCCACTCCGACCGGCTTCGTAGCATCAAAGATGAACACGTGCTAGTACTCTTTGGTGGGCGTTTGCGATCCCATGTTTACTAGACATTTATTTCTTATTTCTGTATTAGGAACCTCTCTCTAATGTTTATCGGTGTTTTCTTGCAACGTCCTGTATATGAAGATAAGCACCCCATTCTTTGCAGTGTAATTTCAGTTGAGAAGTTTTCTGCCAACGACGGTCGCTGCATTGATAGCTACTGTGGCAGTTTCCATAAGGAATCTTTTCATACGTTACATGAACTAAATAACGCGAATTCGAATCTTTTGATTGGCAACCTCATACAAGTGACTGTTAGTGGGACTCTTATCAGTTATTCTTTCTCTTGTATGCAAACTGTGTTTACATTAAAGGTGTCTCGATCCTCATTGCATAGTATCGATTGTAAACTGGTGACCATCACATTTCGGTAGCCTCGACTGGATAAAAATAGTGATTTTTATATTCCTTGGTGTTTAGTTATTAATGTTGTCTGGTATTTATTAAGTTGCTGATTTTTGTGGGGTTGTGGTAATCATTTTACCTTTTCGTTTTCATTACAGAAGTTCATTACAATAGGCAAATAGCGTTTCCCTATTTCATTACTGGGTCGTGTATCTGATTATAACAAAGTATAGTTTCATTAAACGACTCTACTTATACTAGTAGTTCAACTGCACATGGTAGTAATCTCTCAAGAAGTTTCATCTTACTAATGTTCTGTTACGTAATAACAGACGTTAGCATTTACTAACATTCATTTTACCTGTCGTTGTTACGAAATCTAAGATTTTCTACCACGGTATGAGAGGAGGAATTTCAAGACATTTCAATATGTTAACTGATCGTGCGGTGGTTAATTATAAGGATGTGCTATTTAATCACTTTCAAAGTACGCATTCTCCTCGCCTGATCTTTAATTTCAGTCCTTGTCGTAAAAAGCACTATAATGATTACTGAAAATTAAAACAAAACAATATTAATAGTACTTAAAAAGGAAATTGGTTTCGCCTTCGCAGAAAGCCACGCTTAAGTAGATTCAAAAACGTGCTTAACCGCTTTATCTAAGTTGTTCGCCTAGTTGAACAACCACTTCATCTCGCTTGGAAATAACTTTCCACGCGGTAAAAACTGTGCGTGCTCTCCGAACAAACATTTTTAGAGTGAAGTTGCTGTTATTACCTTTACATGGATTATGGAACAGGTAACACCAATAGCTTACGTTATTCGGTAGTGTCCATAGTTTACAGACAGCATTTTGCATGCATTTTGTGGATATTTTGTCATAAAATACGTTTGTTTCTGAGTTTACACAGAATATGAAACATTGCTATACATTCAGTGTGATGTTTGAAAATTGGATGGTTAGTGTTAATGGATCTGTAACACTAGGATAGGAGAAGATGAAGGGTAGTGACTATGTGTTAAGGAAATGAAAGCACACACAATGGAAAAGATGGACGGTGCATTGGGAGGCTGACTGGTGATGAAAGGACACCAGACAGTATTCATCCATTTTAGTGGGCACATCCAATCTTTTATTGTTTTTTAATCATCAGTATTCTGACTGGCTTAATGCGGCATTCCTCTCCTGAGCCAACCTGGTCATCTCAGAGTTGCACTTGCCAACTACATCCTCAGTTATTTGCTGGATGTAATCAAGTCTCTGTTTTTCATTACAGTTTCTAGTCGTAAGTATCACGGAAGTTATTCCATCATGTCTTAACAGATGCGATACCTCACAACTAGAGTTGGGATAATTTTCAGAAAAACACATAGAAGGTGGACCGACATATTTCGTCATTAGTTGTTTCATCGAATACGCTTTATTTGCTTAACAACAATATTATAATAACAATTTCAAAAATCTTTTTAAAAGAATAACATTGTGCACAATCATTTAAGAAATTTGAACAGGCTCAGTCCATTAATAACAAACTTAAACAGTTTACGTCATTAAAACCTGGGCTTGAAATCAGTAGTATACAGTTCCCAAATGCAAGAAAGAAGTCACACCAACTATGCTCTGGCTGCTAGCGGATTTAACAAACATTACAATCAAAGCCACTAAATGTACTAACAGTTTTCAAGGATGTGTAACATGTTACATAAATGGATAATTCGCGTTCAGAATACAGAAAGGGTAATAAATCACGTCACTGATTGTGGCATTTAGAAAGCCCTTAATAATCTATAAGCCTTAATAAAATTCTCTTAAGTTACAAAATACACAATCCTCCCGCAGTACAAGCAAATCCAGTAATGTATACAACTTAAATGTGAGTCTCAACTGGTACACACCAGCGGAAATGTTGATAATAACTTTTAAATAAATATACAATTTCCCAAAATACAAAGTAAGATGAGAGCTACAGCAGACGGCTGTCTCAGCCAACAAGCAACACGGAGGCTAGTTTTACAATGAGTGGAGTTACCTAATGACTGTGGACCAAAGGAAAAGTTCAACAGTTCATACTGAAAAGTAAAAGGCCTTACAACTTAACGCACTCCAATGTGGCAATTGGGGTGCAAGGTTTAAATGTGTAGTTAAAGAGAAGGCATAAAGAGGAGGAACTTCAGGCTTGCAGAACACGCTTTAAACCTCATGAGGTTACTCAATTCACCAAATAGGACAGGCTAATGGTTCGCAAATAATCAGCGACACTCCATCGTGTCATGCATCAAACGATCAACTTTGCTTAACTTGAGTCACAGCGACGCTGCTGGAAGAGGCAGCAGGTTGCTGTCAAATGTCGTGCGACAAGGGAAGTGCCGTCACAGCAAAAAGCAAACGCATCTCTGTTCTGTGCCCAGGGAACAGGAACACGTCGTTTGCTGCCAAAGCTACCCTGCCAACAGGATCAGTAATATATACAAGTTACAAGCTGAACACCCCTTAAAATTATTTGCAAATTAGAAGACGGAATATCAGCGCCTGCTGATGCAATTCTTAAGGCATACTCATCTACAAAGGGTGCTTTGCCTCCAACACAGATTATGTCACAAATTAAATTTCATCGATTCACCTTACAACAGAGAATACTCGCACACTTGCATAGAGTATGGTATGGAACAACAAATAGCGATCAGTTAAACTGACCGATGATCATACACACAATCGTCAGAAGGCGTGTTAATATAGGGGGTTCAATTTCACATTAACACAGACATGGCCTTGCAATATAAAGTGCACAAAACAAGAACACAACACATAAATCATTTAGATGTGAAGAAGCCTTGACTTCCTAGATAACCAGTCGGTTGCTCCAATCTGTAAGGGCAGTTTTCGAGGTGTCATAAAATTTAAACTTGCAGAGTAGGCTGAGAACTTGCCGAACAATTTGTACACGAAGTACGCTGCTCTTCCCGCGACTCGCTGCTACCAATCCTTATGCGAGCCAGCAAGGCTAGCCTCCGACCGATTTAATAGCTCGCGGCCTCTAGAGGCTCGCACCGAGCAGCCGGAGTCCCCCAAAAGCAAACAACGTGCCTGCCAAGCGCCCTCCAGCCATCTGACTGTGCCAGGTTTTGCCAATTAGTTAACGGCGCCAGCGTAGTGCCATGCCACCAAGACTAAAACCGTCACGACTCAAGATGACTTACCATTCTGTCCTCTATTTTTGTCATTGTTCTCCATACATTCCTTTCCTTGGCGATTCTCCGGAAAACCTCCTCATTCATGAACTTACCAGTCCGCGTAATGTTCAACATTCGTCAATAACATCACATGTCAAATGATTCGTTTTTCTTGTTTTCCGCTTTTCCCACGGTCATGTTTATCTACCACAATGCTGTGATCCAAACACACATATCCTGAAACTTCTTCCTCACATTCATTCCTATGTTTGACGTTAGCAGATTTTTTTTGGTCAGGTGTGCCCTTCTTGCCAGTGCTAGTCTGCTTATGTCCTCCATCTTTTGTCGATCTTGGTTTATCATGCTGCCTACGTAACAACATTTCTCAAGCGAACTTATTATACTGTTAATTCCATTTACCAGTTCGTGTAAATCTTCTTCACTTTCACTGAGGATAGGAATACCATCAGCGAAACGTATCATTGACATCCTTTCACCTTGGTTTAGTGCCGCTCTTGAATCTTTCTTTTACATTCGTCATTGCTTCTTCGATGTAGCGACTGAACAGTATGAGCGAAAGACTGCATCTCTGTCTTACGTCTTAGACACTATTCCATACAAGCACTTCTTTCTTGGTCTTCCACTCTTATTGTTTCTTGTTGGCTCTTGTACACATTGTAAACAACCTGGCTTTCCAGGTAGCTGTCCATATTTTTCTTAGAATTTCGAACCATTTTACACTGTCAAACGCTCGAAGTCGACAAATACCGTGAATGTGTCTTGATTTTTCTTTAGTCTTGTTTCCATTATCAGCTGCAACCTAAGAACTGCCTCTCTGGCGCCTTCATTTTCCTGAAGCAAAACTGATCGTCATGTAACACATCCCCGGTTTTTCGTTAAATTATTCTGTATATTATTCTTGCCCGCAATTCGGATGCAGTACTTTTAAGGTGAGCGTAAAATAATTGTCTCACTTGTCAGCTCTTGCAGTTCTCGTAAATGTGTGTATGGTTTTCTTCCGAAATCTAGATGATATTTCCTTAGTCATCCACTCTGAACAGTAACGTGAGTTGTTATTTTGTTGTCAGTTGCCCCAATGAAATTAGAAATTCTGACGAAATGTTATCCAACCCTTCTGCCTTATGCTATCTTAAGACGTCCATTTTTTTATGTTTTGATTCTGAACCTGGATCACCCACTTCTTCAATATCGACTCCTCTTTCTTCATCTAGTGCGTCATCAGGTAAGTCTTCCCTCTCATAGAATCTTTGAATGTACTCTTTTCCCCCATCCCCTCTCTTCTCTGCACTTAAGAGTGGAATTACCACTGCATGCTTAATGTTACCATCCTTGTTTTTAATTTCGATGAAGACTGACTTTTCTATATGCTGAGCCAGTCCTTTCTTCTTCTTCTTTCGGTGCCTATCCGGTTAGGATGTTTGCGATCATGATTGCTATTCTTCTCTTTTGGTAGCGACATGGAATAGTTCTGTCGAATACATACTGAAACAGCCTCTAAGATGGTCAATCCAAGATATTCGTCTCCTTCCAAGTCCTCTTTTGCTATTGATTTTTCCTTGAAGTACTTTTTGTAGCAAATCACTTTCAATTTGTTCTACGCATGGTACGTCCTAGATATTGCAACTTTCGGCATTTAACTACCTTGATTAAGTTAGGTGTTTTGTTCATTCTTCTCAAAATTACTACATGTGTCACTCTGTAGGTCCAAGGTATTCTCAGGATCCGCCTATAAAGCCACAATTCAAAAGCCTCCAGCTTCTTCTCATTTGAGGTCCATGTCGCTAACCCAGATAGGAGAACAGAACATACGTAGCTGTTGTGGTGGAGCTGTATTGGGGCTTATGAGCCCTCAACATCGAGGTCATCAGCGCCCTGACACACATTAAAAGGAACGAATGTGGACAGACCTAAAGAAGTCGGATTTTTGTTCTTAGAGTTAGGTTATGGCTTTTGAGGACAGCACTATTTTCTAAAGTACACACCTTGCTTTCCCGATGTGAAACTCGTTTTTTGCAAGTTATACTTATATTCGTTTACTATGGTTTCAAGGTATGTATATTGATTTATCCACTCTATAGTTCTTTGGTATATGACTAAGTTTACTCCCGTGACATTTTCCTTAATTACGACCATCAGTTTTGTCTTTTTGGTGTTTATTTCAAGCCCACACTGACTGCTAACTCTTACAATTCTACCCATGAATAATTTCAACCCTTGAATTGCGTCAGAAAATACAACAGTACCATCAGCATTTCGCATGTTGTTCTTGCGACAATCATTTTTCAAGTAGTCATTTCTTATTGGCTTCCCTACACTTCCTGCTTTTTTTACTCTTATATGTGTTTTCCTGAACTTCCTTGAACATGTTTGTACTTCCTTCTTTCTTCGATCAGCTGAAGTATTCCTCCTGTTACCCATGGTTGCTTCGCAATTACTTTGCTTGTAGTAGCGTTTTTCTTTCCAGCTTCAGTGATAACCCTTTTGAGAGATGTCCATTCCTCTTCAACGGTACTGTTTACTGAGATATTTATTATCGCAGTATCTATAGGCTTAGAGAACTTCAAGCTTATCTCACCACTCTTCAATACTTGCTTATCCCATTTCTTGATTCATTCTTCATGATTAATCTCTTAAGCATCAGCCTACTCTTGGTCATCACGAAATCGCGAACTTAGTCTATAGCTTTTCCTAGGTACTCCTTAAAATCTTCCGTAACTGATTTCGTAATTTTTGTTTGGCCATGATACAATCTCACTGAAATCTTCCCATATCTCACTCACAGCATATTCCAATTAAATTTCCGTCTCGTGATTCTTGAACAGAGCATTTACTATTACTAGCTGAAATTTATAACAGAGCTCAATTAATCTGAAAAAGGGACTATCCTGGATCTTCCGTCAACGATGAGGTCATCATGACACTTTTTCAGTTACAGGCCACATGTCCTGTGCATACACATTATGTGTCTTCAATGTAGTGGTTTCCATTGTCTGCTGCATCATCATGCTGTTGATCATTGCTGCTTCTTTCGTCTTTAAGGACAGATTAAACCACAAGGTCAAAAGAGCGTTCTGAAGTTTTGTCCATTCTACCACTCTCTTTGCCGAGAACGTTGACAGAGAGTGGGGATTTCTTTTGCTGGAAGTCTTCTGCCACCACTGTTAATGATTTTCACTCAAAATATAAGTCGTGGAGGGTGTAATCAAAACAGAACTAATTCTATACGAGGCTTTAGTCCATAGAATATTACAAGGACAATATTGCCCCAGATTCTCGCTGTCTCCGATAGTGAAGTCTTAACAGTGTAATCAGTGTTCCATAACACCTGTTAATAAGATGAAGAGCTATGTGTAAAACATGTAAACGCCGCGGGCGAAACTAGACAGTGTTTGATGGCTCTGCCATAGTGCTCCACATAAGTTATTATTAGTATTGTAAACAACATGGGCGTTATTAATTTATGTGCTTGTACAACCTGTTATTGACATAGGTCATTCTGCCTCTAATACATTCCTGGCCCAAACCCTAAAAGTTATCTTATCATCATAGCACTTATCTGTGAAGGTAATTGTTACACAAGAAATGTTATGGCAATAATTGTCACAAAATGCTACATCTAATATAATTTCCCCTGTTATATCAAAATTGTGGCAAGGTATCCTATTTTACAGTGAAACTGAAGAAAATTGCATTTTCATCCGTCCCATTGCATGCCCCACCCTAATTCTAAACCCTCGTGAAGTGTTAGAGATGTTATGAAAAAGGTGACGTCATAAAATTAAACAATACTCTAGGATTCACTACGTCCTAGACCTGGTTACATATAGAGCTGAAGCTGAGCTAGATCCTATTTCATCGTGAAGTACTATGTTGCATCCATCTATAACTTTAATTAGTTTTCTTCGCAGTCATCAGCATCAGATTACCCTATTTGCCAATCAGCGCCTTAGTAGTTAAACTTTCTGCAGACACTACAAGACTGTGACAACTGAAAAAAATGTAAGACAGGGAGAGAGAGAGAGAGAGAGTGAGAGAGAGAGAGAGAGAGAGAGAAAGCGTGTGTGTGTGTGTGTGTGTGTGTGTGTGTGTGTGAGAGAGAGAGAGAGAGAGAGAGAGAGAGAGAGAGAGAGAGAGAGAGACGTTATATCGGGTATTGTTTTTACGTAAGACAAGTGCTGGGAATGAATTCTTTGACAAAAGAAGACAGTTTACTCCTCCTACCAGGGTTCGTACTACATCTCTATTGGCTTGATTGTGAATGGAATGTTAAACTCTACCTTTACACTTCATGTGTAATTACTCAAAAATCTCTCAGGTTTGTACTTTTATTCATTAGTTATACGCTACAATTACAATCAAAATTCCTCAAATATTGTTCTTAAATACATGATATACCACAGGAAATACATGAGGAGCTTGCCACTGGTTTGTAAAGGAAACATCTGAAAATAACTTACGTACAGTTTATACGTTAATAGACGAATTATGTGTAATTGTGTTAGAACAAAACTGTAATAGTTTATGCCATGCTATATAAAAATTGTATTGCAAATTGCATTATGGTCTATGGCTATTTACGTTATGCTGGCGAACTTCTGGTATTGCTGCCTTCTTCACCAACAAACGTTTATAAGTATACTGCTGGAAAGTAGTGACATATACCATGTAATGTCTACTCTGAACTGTCTGATGTGAGGAACTTGTGGCTGTTCCATAGTCTGCTTTCCATTTCTGATTTTATTACTTCTTCAGAGATCTGAATTGTTTTAATGTAATGGGGATTCCTGGGGAAAAGCCTGATAAGCCCAAAATTCCAAAATTTGTTTTTTCATAATTTGATAGACCGGCCTGCGTGTTTTAGTTGGTATCTTAGGACTGGTCAAAACCATGATGAGTCAAAATATATTCTGATACCTTGTAAGCATGTTAATGTGAAAAACATTATAAGTTCACGCAAAACAGGGGAATATGGTGACATCCAGAGAATGCAATGATAAAATTTTACGACTTACTGTTTCCCAACGTGTGCAGGTCTGTTTTCACTAATGTTTAATCATTGTTTCTACAGTCATTGTTGTGTATAACTTGACAATTGTTGTTAGCTTTGTGGAGTTTGTGAAGGAAGTTAGATCTAGCATTGTGTTCATTGAGTGTAAAATGAATAAAGAAGACAGGGATTCATATACCTGCACAGAAAACTATAGAATGTCATCAAAGAAGCTGACAAAGAAAAGGAAGAAGTGTGGTCGCATTAGAGATGCCTCCAAACGTTTTAGATTGCAGTCACATGAAACAGGGAAACCATGTAAGTGCAAAAACAATTATTTTGACATTGTCAGTGAAAAAAATAAGAGCAATATTTTAATAACATGAACCACTTTAAATTCATGATGAAATAAACCTCTATGTATGTGGTTTAATCACAGTGCTCCTTGTAGAGCACAGGCGTCCTAGAAGAGAAGGGCAGGAATCAAAGTTTCGTGATGCATCTTTAAAAATTCATTGTCTGTATTACTATCAATGGAAGTGTCCAAGATGTACATGTGTGCTAGTAACCATTTATGTCGTTACATGGAATGAAGAAGTAAATCATATACTGAAGAAACTTAAATCTGAAGACCAACCTCTACAAGACGGCCTAGGAAACACAGATCCCGGATACAGGTTGCGAAAGATGAAACATGGGCAATAATAAGAGGGCACATTAAATCATTTAAAGGTCGCAACAGTCACTACAGTTTGAAGAAGTCAGAAAAAATTACTTACCAGAGTCTTTGAATATTAAAAAAATGTTCCATATGTTCAAGGAGAAGTTTCCGGATCAGAATGTGTCGCATGAAACATACCGCACTATATTCAATTCAGATTTCAAAATTAGATTTCGATATCGACGATCTGATACTTGTGGCTCCTGTCATGAGTATCTAGCCAAGAAGAAAATTTTGGAGAAGGAACTGACTTTAACATTATCTGTTGAAAATACAGTAAATCTTCATTCCGAACATTGATCCAATGAAATAGCCCATGAATTGCATGTCAGGAAACAAAAAGTGTTGTATGAAAGGAAAAAAGGTAAAGATGGAATATCAAAAATATCCATCAAAGGTTGTAATTACGATGGGCTTTAGCAAAAACTTTCCTTGTCCAAATATACAGAAAAATGAAGTTTATTATAAACTACAGATTACTATATTTATATTTAATGTTCATGTTTTGACAACAGGTGACTGCTATTTTTACATATATTCAGAGAGCACTTGCCAATAAGGAGCAGACGAAGTTTCATCGTTCCTTCATCATTGTGTGCATAATTATCTAAATCCAGAGACAGACATCTCGAGATCTTCTGTGACTCCTGTGGAGGGCAAAACAAGATTGCCAATGTGTTCAGATTCCTTCATCATATGGTCCACACAGAAAAACGATTGGACTATGTAAAGATGACATTCCCCATAAGAGGTCATTCGTACCTCGAATGTGATAAAAATACTGGTGTGATAGACCAAAATTAGGAATGTCAAATTCCAAAGGACTGGTGTCAGGCTTTTCAGAATTCTTGCGCACACCCTTCGCCTTTTGTCATCATTGATGTTGATGAGCAACCAGAGATATTCAAATTCTGGACAGAGCATCTGGATAATACAATATACAAGAAGAAACTCCCTTTCCAGTCGAAGCCAATAAGAGAATTGGAATTCACAAGACACCATGCAGCACTGGTTCCGTGTAGAGGAAGCTACAATCGAGCATATGAGCAAGCTTCATTACTTATTCGTGGGAAGAAAGGGCAAGATTCCAGCCTGAAAGAAGGTGAGTTCAGTCTACCCTCTGATCAATATGAAGGTATAGTAATTCTTTTACAGGAATACGATTTGAAAGTTTTTTATTTATTGAAATACGTATTTATTTAATATTAGCATTTTAGCTATTTAAATTAAGGGATTCTGATTTTTTTGCAGGTGATCTTAAAATATCTGCTGAGAAATAAAGAGATTTACAAGACTTTAAAAGATTTTGCCATTTTGCCTCACTGAAGTGCAAGTGAATTTTAATCGTCTTTTGCATTAATCCACCATCGAAAAAGCACAGGACCTTTTATAGAAGATTATTAACTGTTTATATGAGATAATTTGTTGTAACATAAATTTGAAATCTTGTAGTTACCTGCAATATGTTATGGACTTGTCATGTTCTTCCCCTGTACGACCTGCCTTCGTAATATAAATGAATCATATTATTGTAAATCCTATTCAGATGTATATATTTTCAGCAGTACTCTTTCTATGAAAAATATATTAAGGTCTGAAACAAAAATAAAGAATATAACATGAAAAACAAAAATTTTATGAGTCTTGAAACTTTAGATTTCCTCTCTTGAAAATAAACAAGAAATGTAACTTATCAGGTTTTTCCCCTGGACTCTTCATGTAGTAGAAGCCTTGGCTGTAGCACTGATGGTTCCTAGTGATATGTGAAAGTGCAACTCTGTTACATGTCACCTTTCCCCTGTGTTAAGGTAAGATCTGCTGCCTTTGACGTGTTTTGGTGACCTCTTGTTGGAAATTCTTCTGTAATGAGGTTTATGGTAGTTAATGGGAGTTTATTAGTGCATAATTTGTTTGAAACTACAGCAGATATCATGGTCTAAACTGAGAAGAAATAACCCCTTGAGTGCCTTCCATCCTTGGCAATATCAGTATCAGTATCAAGCATCCATCTCTGAGGATGGTCTATTTAGCCCCATACATTGTTTCAAGCTGAAATTCAATATTACCAGAAATACTGACGTTGCCACTAGTGGTAGGCTGCAAGGGATAATTGCCGATATTTTCAGTGATTTAGATGATGATTTTACAGAGTTACCATCAGGTTATGAGAATATCTTCCTGCAGCATACACATCATTGCTACGGGCAGATTTCTTTTCTGAACTGTAATGAAGTAAACTGATACCTGTTCACTTACCTGTGCAGCATTAGATGTCTGCTTTGACGAAAATTATGTCGGGTACAGGTGGGATAACTTGAAGTGTATACAGCCAACTCGGCAATGTATTTCGTAACAAGTGATGTGTTTATATTTGATAACTGACATGCCATTTAATGGTGATAACGGTCAGTGACATCAGCGTGAATAAAGAATTATATATTTTGTTTCAAATGATGTGTATTCGTAAGTACACTGTATACATTTGATACCTGAAACTTTACTGTTTCCCTCGTAAATGTAGTTGAATGTGGTCTTCATCTAATGATTTCACGGGTTGTTACAGTTTCTGATGGCTGTGGTTGTGTATAGCTTCAAAGTATGCCTAATACTGGTCCCAGGTGTGTTGTGTATTATGCAAAAATGCATGTTACACTCTGAACTCAATATGAGAACAGCCTCAAATTTGTTCATATGTGATATGTAGACATTCTGATCCCTTATGTTGAAGTTACTTCTCAGCATGAGCTGATATTCGTTTGTTATCTTAACAGTTGCGGGTGAGAGTGATGACGAGGATGAACAGCTTGCCATGTAAGATAAATTCATGCTGGGAAATCGGGAGTTAATAAGGATTCTGATGACTTATATCAGATGTACTGCAGTCACACCTGCATCTGTACTAGCACGCAGTGCTAATAGTATTGCTGAGGATAGAACTGTATTGTGCTTAGCATCAGCATAATATGAGTATCTTGAACCTTTTTCTGAAGTATGTTGACTCATGACTGATAATCATTACAGTTTATTATGAGCATTGTTTTTGAAGATAACTGCAATGTTGATGGCTATGGCAACGATTACATTGTTATTACTTCATCGAGTGAGGAGTCAGTGTAATAGATTCGCTAACTAATATGAAAGATTTATACAAACATGTAAATTGTTTTCTACACCCACCCACAACTTTGAAAAGATTTTGAGTGAGTGTATAACTTTGCTGATGCTGTGCAATATATATAACTGCTAATACTGTAATGTGAACACGCATTCAAAAATCTATAATGCTATATTTCGCAAACACTGGAGACACTGTGATATATATATATATATATATATATATATATATATATATATATATATATATATATATATATATAAGCGATCCTAAGACTGTTAGGTGAACATATACACCTGTTGTCCAAATAAGTGTTAATTTCAATACCATAAATATTGAAACAGCGCAGGTGAGTTATATAATATCAAAATTAGGTTCACCGATGAACTGTATAAACATAAAGACGGCAGAAGTAAGACTTCGTGATGCAACGTCACATAAATTGACATTTAGAGAAAATTTAAAAGGTTTTTTGTGTGTAAAAAAATATGGAAGACTATGTCAGTGTGTGCGATGAATATCAAATACTAAAAAAGTGTAGTTTATTATCTGTAATGCTCACAAACAACGAATCGTTTAATAAATAACCTTCTTGTATATAGTATCTGTGTAATGTAGATGAAGAAGAACAGAGAGAATATTTTTTTGGGTTAGATTTTTTTTCCTCCTAGCTTGTTTTCGTCTAGTGGAAGGCCGCCATTGTACCAAGTCTCATATTTAATGTAAGTCTGCCTGTAAGTTATCAGAATAAATGTCCAATTGTTATTAGAAAGGTTGGTTGTTGAAGTAGTCAGCACCTCCCATAAGAGCCACCATTAATTGTAATTAATAACTCTATTTCACAAGTTTGTGTTACAGGGAGCCCTCTTTGCCTAGCAGCACTTGGTTGGTCATTACGTCGACGATGTTTTTTAGTTAGGAATTCAGTCTGTAACATTAAATGTATATGATGGAGACTTCTCTGTTTTGACCTTTTAGTAGTTTCAGAGCTAGGAAAGTAACACAAATTCCATTCATTAATGTTTTCGTACTGAATGAGTTCAGTGTGTTTAAGATTGACCGCTTAACGGCAGATGAGATTCTCCACAGTTTTTGCCTTGCGGATACAAATAGTAAATACAGAAAAATATTCCGTTTAATAAGCATAAAAGATATCTGTGTTTCTTTTTTAAAGTTGGTACATAAATAATCATTACCCCCGAGAACCACGTTCATCATTACAGTTTGTGTAAAAGCTCGTATATGCTAGCACGCATATGCTAGCACGCACATGCTAGCCCACAATATTTAACACAAAGTAAATAATATTGCAGTATTCAGTATTTCATTTTTTTGATTAATCACTGTAAACGTAGAATGTAACAAAACTACAAATCCAAAGTACCGCGATAACTTAAAAAAAATTAGAGTAACATTAGGTGGTGGAAACTGTGTAAATATAGGTCACTTGAAGGCAAGCTGCTTGCTACAATGTCTGGACAGTAACGTTTTCCAACTTTTTACTGCATACAATGGACAGAAGAAACTGCATTACACATATTTTCCATTAGAAGAAACTTATTTACACAGAAATCTAGTGACATAATTAGAAGGAAAAGTAAATCAGTGTATATCACCTATGGAATATACACTCTCTCTTCACCTGGACATGATATGAGGCCCACTGCCATCTGTCACAGCAAGCAGTCTGTTGCGGCGAGCAGCATGGCTCTCGAGCATGCACAGATGGCACAGCGGCCTATGTGGCAGTCAACTTTCTTATGTGGAATGGAGTCTCCCTTGGTTTTTTCGTTTAAATTAAGACACAGATATTTCTAACATATCTTGGTGGTGGTGGCAAATGCCCAGTTGCGGCCAAAGTTAGAATTTTTTTCATGTCATCAGTATATAAATTGATTCTAGTACAATATAATACTGACAAATATTATGAAGCCCCAACTTATGTCAAAGTGCGTTTTTCGAGTATAAAACAAGCTGATGGCTTGCTCGACTTTTTCACATATTTCATTCCTTAATCAGAGTTTGGTTGGTGATTGTGCAACATATCTTGTACTTTCAGGCCAAATTATCCAAGTAGGCTGTCAATAGGACATCACCCAATTTGAGAAATTTTTACTATAGCCTACATATTTGTCCTGAAAGATTCAGTAGCTGTATTTATATTTAAAACACTAGTTTCTTTCTACAATCTCAGTTGCACATTTTTATTTGCAAGACACGTTTCGATTTCTCTGAATCATCGACAGATCGTAGCAATACTCTGATGTGAGGCTCTGTTGTAGGCAAGAAGGGCCTCAAACGCAACTATTTAGAGCCGAAGAAGATCCAGAGAGATCGGACGAAAATAGCTGTGTGTAACTAAGCTTGGAGAGTTGATAAGAATTGTTTTCAACTAAAATTTTGCATGAATGTGTGTGTGTGTGTGTGTGTGTGTGTGTGTTTGTGTGTGTGTGTGTGTGTGTGACATGTCTTTGAAAAAGACATCATGTTACCTGCAAGATGCAAAGTAGTTATACATCTGGTAGTCATAGTCACCTTTAGCGTTTGAATGGATCACGGATTATCATAGAGATAGTACAACGCCCTCAGTGTCATTGAAGGGAGAAGGAAGTGACTCTGCCTTACTTCTCTGGTTTCTGTATCACTAATCTGATGTCTTGCTGCTTCGGTACTCCGTCCCTCGTCGCACTGTAGTAGGGCTCAGGCCCCACGTTCAATGTAGGTGGTCCTGCTAAAGTGGAGTGTTTCGGGATGCCAGTTGTTAAATGTGAACAACGATTTGTACTATACTCGTTGTAACAAAGAAAATACTTTGACAAATACTTCACAGAATTTCCAATATGGCAGGTCTTGGTTATGCCGTTCTTCAACCCTTTACAACACATTAACACCTATCTGACTTTTCATAATCGTGACACACACTGCCCATGACACGTGGCGTTCACTGATAACTAACCTTCACTTTCTCGCGTGTTTCACGGCTGGAACATTTAGTCGCTACCGTTCTTTTGGAGCCGCCCCCGGTTACTCGATCGTGCTTTTTGAGTGGCGCCTCGCTACTAACACGCCCTGTCTTCCCGAAGGACAAGAGAAACCACTCTACCTTTCTCCGTCAGCCAATAAGGGCGCTTCGCTCGTTTCCTACATATATCTCCAAATTTTCAGCCAATAGGCGTTCAGATCGCTGTTGCTAGTCGGAACTGACGTCACGTTTGCCGACATTGTGACGGAAGTTTGTCTCGGAACACTGTCTCAGATTGTAAGATCCTACTCCCGAATAGTGGAATCTTGTCCCTTCTAAGGTTGCACAACATTGCCTCCTATGATTTCATCAGTAATGCCCCTTGCTGACGCTTAATTGTCAAATGTACATGTAGCCTGGCTCTTACAAGGCATTCCCGATCGCATAAATGTGCATAATACTTGTCTTATACACGTGAACGGAACGCACGTATGCATTACAGTCGGTGATATTGAGCATAACTGCACTGTGGAACAAACTTTAAGGAGAACTTTTTCGAACTCCGCAATTGTATTCCATTGTGATCAATATGTTTGAAATTTAATTCAAAAATGCCTACAACCTTCTTCAATAGTGATGCAAAACTGTACCCTTGCGACGTCACTCATGGGCTAGGCCGTGTTTCAAGCAGTAATGTGTCTCCACATGCGATAAAAAGGCTGTGGCTCAGAAGTTCATGAGAGATTTAAGTGAGTTGGTGGTGCTATATTGGCACCACATATCACCACAAATTTGCTTCATGATATCTTGGACGAGTCACACGATCGTAAGGTCCTCACACGCGTGGGTAAGAAATTACCCATGTTTCACCCGTTATTTTGTCGCGTCTGCGAGGGAGGTCCGGACGGCGACGACCAGTGTTCAAAACGATGAGATTTTCTTGTGGCCTGCCGAGGAAACAATTTCAGACACATCGTCGCAAAGAATACATATTGAAATGTGACGTTAGGGATTAACATGGGTCAATGAAATCACATCTTATCTAGTGGCGCTGATTCCTACACAATTCGCAATCGAAGACGACAGTTCACAGTGCGATGAGTACAGGACGACACTGTTGACAATTTTTGACTTTGCTGTACTTCCCGAACGCTTCATCACACCGTGAGTCAGCAACCCCACTGGACCATAATCGCATCCCTTTTGAGTTCAGTGGAAGCGCAATTTCTGCTCTGGTGTACAGGGTGGAACGACTATTCAAAATATGAAGATGGTACCCGTTCTTTCAGAAATATCCGAAATAACAGGCACCACTGGTGATTTTGCAACTCTCGAAGAATGAAATTGCAATGAAGTCCAGACCGTTAGCTGCTTACAGGCGTTGATAAATATCAACGGGACATGTGAGTCTCACGGGGAGCGTGCCAGAGTCCTGCAGTCCCACTATCCTCTGTGTCCTCGGTGGCTCAAACTGCTAGAGCGTCTGCCATGTAAGCAGGAGACCCTGGCTTCGAGTATCGGTCGGGGCACACATTTTCAACCATCTCTGTTGATATTTATCAACGCATGTAAGTAACTAAAAGTCTAGATTTCTTTGTAATTTTACTATTCAAAATCGTTCGACGAAATTAGAATATGATCTGAAGTATCAAAGTGTGCTTTTGCTTTTTCAGCCATACTGTTTAGCGCCCTCCTGTGGCATGATCAAAAATGGGTGGGACTTCATACCTACGTGAAAACAACGGGAAATGGTGCCTGTCTCAGAGACCCCCCCCCCCCCCCCCAACCACAAGTTTGGCAGTACACTTGGTGGCACCGGTCCACATTTATTGAGACTTTAAAAAAGTGATTTACAGAGAATACCTACGAAGTAGTCTTAGATGCTTGCCAGCCGGCAACTGTAATCGGACGAGTGTCAAGTGATTGCTTACCTGGAGGCTTCTACGGCTACTTTGCAAGTTGTCTCGATAAAGGCACATTTCTAAATTTGTGAATAAATATGGGCAGCCGCCACCGACAGTGTTGGCAAACTGGGGGACGGGGATCTTAAAGGGACCATTTGCTCTTGCATTCATGCAGACTCCAATGTACTACCCTCTGTGACCACTTCACTGGAGGGCACCAAACACGAAGGCAGGAAAAGCGTAAGAGCCCTTTGCTGCTTTGGATAAAGCTGATATTTCGTTGAATGTTTTCGAATGGTCGCTAGTGGTTCCAAAAACTGTAGACACACTACACTAGAAAGCGGTTTCTACTTCACTATGTCCTTAGGTAAGAAGTGAAGCATATGGGAAATGTCGGCAGTCTCAAAGATTGTCAAGAACGCCATCCTGCTGCTCACTGCGAAATGTCGTTTTTGGCTGAAAATATGTGGGAATCGTGGCCCCAAGGCCATGGATGTTTTCAGTGACGCCCTTTATACCACCCCTGAGGCCTATTCGTGTTGATTGTGTGCGCCGGTCTGTCTGACATGTTTTCTCCTGCCAACCGTATCAGAACCGCGTGATTTCAACAATCAGTGTCGTGTTTCTGATCAACATCGCAGAGGCGTCAAAAGAACGGATGAAATGTTGGAAAGAGGAGGTGTAACGACCTTTCCATCGTATGACACGCCGACAGTGCCGGCCAGCAGAACCGTAAGGAAATTTGATGTGGTACGAGTGTGGGAAATTATTAATCAACATTACAAAATGGCTCTGAGCACTATGGGACTTAACATCTACGGTCATCAGTCCCATAGAACTTAGAACTACTTAAACCTAACTAACCTAAGGACATCACACAACACCCAACCATCACGAGGCAGAGAAAATCTCTGACCCTGCCGGGAATTGAACCCGGCAACCCGGCAGTGGGATGCGAGATCGCTACCGCACGACCACGAGATGCGGGCCGTCAACATTACACCTCGCACGAACTTTTGCTTCTTGTTTCTTTCCTTCTTTTTGGCAGAGCTCTGTGCTTGTGCACCATCACAGAGGAAGGTTGTAAGCACTTTTGGACCAAACTTAAAACTTATTCGTTTCAGTAGAATATAAATAAGGTCTCTCGAAGAAGTGTTCGTCTACTTTTGCTCTGTAGTATGTTAAAACAAAACAGATTTTGTGTTGTATATACTTACTAAAATTCTTCCCAACGCCATTGTGGAAGTATCACACGATCATAAGGCTATCAAAGTCACCTATTTCCGAATTTAGCCACTTCTTTTGACGCCTCTGCGATGGAGATTAAACATTACGCAGAGGTTTGAAAACAGGAGGTTTTATTCTGACTGACCGAGGAAAACTTTGTGGACACCACCGCTATGAATAGGCACGAAAGAGCTTCAGGGGATGGCATAAAAGATCCCACTGAAACCAGTCCTTTGCCAGGGCCGCTGATTCCCGCACATTTCGTAGTCTAAAACGACAGCTCGCATTACTATCAACAATATTTATTTGTGACACTATAGGACGTTTCGGCCCTTCTCGAAGGGCATTGTGGCTTTACATACCCATTGAACGTGATGTGACCCCTGTGGACCACAGCGCCATATCAATTTCTATCGCTGTTTACAGGTTGGAATCTCTAGGGACTGTTCAACACTATTTGACGAAATCCGAAAGTTACTGGAAGCAGCAACTGGTGCTTACGTTTTTTAGTCCCATCTGTGTCTAGCTCTCCTGAGGCATATGGGCAGGGTGGCACGGGAGGAGGTGGGTATTGAAGGGGATACGACATTGACACAAGGGTGAAAAAACCGCAAATGGTCGGCAGATTCGTCGGTGCCACCCACCCACCTTTGCCGAGTCTGTACAAGTTCATCGTAATATTAATATGTGAACACTAAAACTGAAGTAACGTTTTTAAAACTAACTGTACATGGATGTGAAAATCCTTATATAATTCGAATGATACTTTGCCATAGATGTGTAGAAACAAGAAATAATGTGTGTATGTAGCCGTTGAGAATGATAAAAGGAAGAAGAGGCTTACACATTCGTGACACTGATGTTAAATTCTCTATCATACATTAAAATCTCCGATACCTGAAAATCTAAAATTGAAGATCTACCAAACTCTGCACTGCCTATCGATCATGTGCTGCGGTAGTAATGACACACGAAAGTAACAACATTTCGTGAAATCTCATTCTAAGGGCCTTCATGTTAACATGGCTCATTAGCAGTAAAACAAACCCACCGGGCACCTACAATGCGACAACTGCTAGGTCGATGGTGCTGTCAGCAGTGAAAATTCAACATAGCGTCGTAATGAAGTCTGTAAATAACGTTGTATTTGGTGTCGTTATTTCGCATGCTTTTCTGTAACAGTTCCTGTATGATCATTTGCTGCGGTTACTACAAAATCTGAAGTAATTTCCTAATTTTTAATTTGTTCATTTTGGATAGCTACGACTTTCAACTTCTGTTATTATGAGGAAACTATATTTGTTTTTGGGTATGCTTAGAGTGAAAGACGCAAAGCTAGAGAGGCCAATTTTAGCGTAGGGAAACTGATAGAAATAGTGCAGACATTCATAAAGATAATTCTAAAAAAATTGCTCTGAGCACTATGGGACTTAACATCTTAGGTCATCAGTCCCCTAGAACATAGAACTACTTAAACCTAACGAACCTAAGGACATCACACACATCCATGCCCGAGGCAGGATTCGAACCTGCGACCGTTGCAGTCCTGCGGTTCCGGACTGCAGCGCCTAGAACAGCACGGCCACCGCGGCCAGCAAAGATAATTCCATTCTCGTTCTGTAACATAGATTTGAATGTACACTGAACATAATTCCAAATAATTTTGTGATGTGTAATGGCGGTTTGACAAGTGATTTTGCAATGCAAATCATTTCACTCCTTAGGTGACTTTACGCGATACAACAGCATTCACAAAAAAGTCAATTTGCCGCCATGATCACAGAATTTATTTTTCAACGGAATGTATCAAAGACTCCCTTCAAATGACCGAACATTTCAGGAGAAATCAAAGGACTGTTTCTAGAATATACATAGCTGCAATGCAGCAATAGTCTCGTATCAGTTCAGCAGCTAATATTTCAGACATTTAATTCAGATGACATTTACCATCGTTGATCATTTCCAGTGACGGAATTAGTAGAATTTCGACCAGAGGCAAAACTAGTTATTAAAATGGTCCATAACCATGTGTGGTTGCCACAGAGGGTTTTGTCGAGATGGAGGGACTTAAAGTGACTCTTTGATATCCACCCATGTGTTAGTGTCTTGCAACCTCATGGCCACGCCACAAGAGGACACAGAACAGTAGCGCTGAAAGAGCCTAAGGTTCCTTTGTTACTTAACGTCACGTTAAAATGTCTACGAATGCCGGCCGTTGTGGTCGAGAGGTTTTGGCGCTACAGTCTGGAACCGCGCGAGCGCTACGGTCGCAGGTTCGAATCCTGCCTCGGGCATGGATGTGTGTGATGTCCTTAGTTTAGTTAGGGTTAAGTAGTTCTAAGTTCCAGGGGACTGATGACCTCAGAAGTTGAGTCTTATAGTGCTTAGAGCCATTTGTAAGGCCTCTATTATTCCGAACCTGTTCTCGAAAGCAAAAGTTGTCGTCGCCCTTGTGCTACAAATCGGTGCGGAAACGTTCAATAGACATGTTGCAACACGGTCTCCTTGGGTACACATTCAATCTCCCGAGAGTTTCATCATTGTCAAAGATTGCGAATAATGTCTTCCCGTTGCTCGCTGCTCTCCGAACTGTCGTTCCTACCCGCAGATATGTGTGGTAATCAACGCAAGGAACGGTGTGGCTTCTTTAAACTCTTTTATGCCACCCTGTGAAAACTTTTCGTGCCGATTTTGAGTGACGGTGTGTTTGAAATGTCTTCCTCTGCCGCTCATAAGAAAACCGTGCGATCTCCATAATGGGTGTCACAATTTTGACATCCATAGCATAGGCGTCAAAGGACGGGTGAAATGTGGGTAGAGGTGGATGTGACGACCTTCCAAAAGTGTGACACGGTAGCATTGACCAGAACTGTGGTGAAATTTGGTGCCAATTTCACTTCATTAATTCTCCTCACACGTCACATGAAATCCTGAGCTGTGGACTATTTTTGGCAGGTGTCGACACCTCACTGCTCGAAGCCTCGTCTAGCGGCAGGGTGATATCGCAAAGAGGCACGCCTTTGCATTATTACAGAGGAATATCGTACAGACAATTAACCAAATTTTAAACTTAAAAGTGGCAATGGGTGGGAATTACGGGGTTTCGAAAACTGACCTTTTAATTCTGTTGCGCGACGTACTTTACTAATTTAAAACAATTGAACACCATTCAGGCCTTGTTACCAAACGGCAGCCTCATAGTTCTGTCTCACAGCCCATCATGGATAGATAGTACTGTGCAGTCAAGGTGTTATTCGTGTGCTGCTACGTCATCGTACTTCCCAAACGTTCAACCGTTCCCGCATTGCAGCTATTTTTCATTAATAGCCCCCCCGTACAAAAGATGTAACTCAGGAGGTAGAGCGTATTCGTTCTTAAACAGGGACAGACTCCCGAGTGCGTAGTCGATTTACTGCGTAAGCAGGGCTATCATTCCAACTTTGTTTGTTGATCCAAGTGTACTCTGCTCTCATGAGTGTTGCCTTGTGCTTGTGTCATGCAAAAGTGATATACTATGGGAAAACTGAGGCATACAAATGTTACACCAAAAATGTCGCAACTGAAATACGTACCATTCCGCAGGTTTCGGTGTATTTCACTATCTATGTGGAACTTATCAAATAACTGATATCTTTCTGGAACGTATTACCTATTTGGTCCATACCTGGTCAATATCCGTGGTGGAGGAAAGGTTGCCTGGAGATAAAGAAAACCATTACAATCGATAGGCTAGTGTGAATTGAAAGCGTTCTCATGAGAACATTCATCTATAGTTGATCCAAATGGTATATAATTAAGTAGTAATGAATATACAATCACGTATTTTTCTTGTGTAATGACTAATTTAAGTGCTCGACGGTTGTAATAATCATCAATTTATTAAGCTATGGATGACCACTTTTTTCTCTGGTGTTTTAGAATGTTGCACATGTTGTTACAAGCAGCTCCACACGTACAGCTCGAATACACGTGTCCTAAATTTATTGTTTAGGCTTATTGTATTTAAGTCCTTGTCCTTGACTTTAACGAAACGTACAACATGCAAAATCTCAAATTACGTTCTTGTGCAATAGCTGGTTCTTCGGTCGATCCCTCGAAACCTTGTTTGGGGGCCAAGGAAAGCAGAGTCTTTACAGCAACCCCGTGCCTTAGTTGGCGCTGGGAAGGATTAGCCGACGCTAAAATATTAAGCTGCCCTTCGTCTGTGTCGGGGGACGTGGTGCTAGCCCGAGTGCGGTGCTTGTAATGGAGACGTTTCCTTAATAAAACGCCCCCCAGTCTCTGTTCTAAATGTTCTCCTCTCTGTTCCCGTCAACCGCCATCGTGCTGCACCTGCTAAGTCCAATCTCTGCTGTTCCACTAATGAAAGACTCCCTACTGGCCGTTTCTTATTTTGTCGGGAAGGTTCCCCATCCTAAAGTCGCACTGAAGCTCCTGGTATTCATTATGTCGCTTAACAACTCTGAACGGACTTTAGATGCGCTAGTTGCTATTGAGGACAACAATAAACAATGCCGACTTCATCCACGTGTAAAGGAAATTCAAAGTTTGATAATCATAGGTCATCTTTCGATCGAGGTACTTCAGTTTTCAGCTATATTGTCTCACTAAAGCTCGCGCTACTTGTATCCTCGCACTGTCTTAGGCTCCGTAGAACACTGGATGAAAATTGAACCATTAACAAGTATTGTATTAAAGTGTTCGTGTGGAATGCAGCTTTATGCGGAACTGAAATGTGGGCAATAATCAGTTATGACAAGAAGCGAATGTTAGCTTTTGAATTGGGCTACAGAAAAAAGATGAAAATTTGATGAATATGTGAGATAAATAACGAGAAGGTATTAGATGAAATATTGGGAAAAGAAATGTATGCAAAAATTGACTGAAAGAAGGGCAAAGGCTGATGGGCGTATCTTGAGGCATCGCGGTATCTCCGGTTTCATACTAGACGGAAATATGGGAGGGAGGGGGATATTAATTGTATTAATTGTACAGACCAAGGACTGACTACAACAGTAAGCCGGATCACATGGAAGGAGGTGGAATTTCCTTAGGGCTGTGAGTGGCTGCATCAAACCAATCTCCAGACTTCGGAAAAGGGATTTTAATCATATTCTCCCAAACGGAATTTCACTGTCTTACTGACCGTGTCGAGTAGCGTCACCATGTGATATTTCCGCAACTGTTAGGTAACGTTCGCCGCTCAACGTCCTCGAAGGGTTATTTGCTTGAACTGGATTTATAATTTCTCTACCTAGTAGTAGAACTACTAATTGAAATGTATCATTACAATGAATTCGGTTATTTCTAAAATTTCATAAACTACAGTTAAGTCATACATGTGCTTCTGGAAAGTCTAAAAAGCGGGAGAATCTCCGGGTTTGATATGTTCTGATGCTTGAGGGAAGTGCCGTATTACAATTTGACGGCAGATACTGTGACTCTGGTAATCGTTAGACTGATGTTCTTCTCTATGACTGCCCAAATTTGACGTATTTATAAGACATCATTGTAGGATTTCTAGATCGTTTTGTGTTGGTATTGATGATTTATATCTACAGCTACATCTATTTGTGATCTATTGCTGTGTAGTGGAGGGTAATTTTGAGGACAGTATGCTCCGGACTCGTATATTGAATGACATAATTTTCACAAACACCGTTTAGCTCAGTTATTTGTTATCACTTGGACGTATATCGAGGTAAATGGGCTATTACTAACTTACTCTTCAAACCACTGTGAATTGTATGTCTGAGGGAACGTTCATTGCACTACAACATATCAGGTTTACTACCAGTTCCAGTCACTTCAAGGGTAGTATGGGGGGGGGGGGGGGGAGTAATAAATAAACAAATAAATAGCTAAAAGTAAATAAATAAAAATAAAGAGAGAGAGAGAGAGAGAGAAAGAGAGAGAGAGAGAGAAAAGAGTTCTTAAACACCTCTCTGCGTGCTACAGTTAATACAGTATTGTCTTACCCTACTCGTAGGCGAGATGTGTAACGGGTAGAAAAGTATTCAAGTGGTTCAAATGGCTCTGAGCACTATGGGATTTAACTTCTGAGGTCATCCGTCCCCTAGAAAGTAGAACTACTTAAACCTAACTAACCTACGGACGTTACACACATCGATGCCCGAGGCAAGATTGGAAACTGCGACCATAGCGGTCGCGCGGTTGCAGACTGTAGCGCCGAGAACGGCTCGGCCACTCCAGGTGGCTTGAAAAGTATTCTGAGATTCTTCACGTAAAGTGGTTCTTCATAGTGTATAAGTATACTTTCGCTAAAAACTAGTAGGTCTGTATTGTGGTCTGCAATTCACGTATTTTCGAAATTTTCTTTGTGCTGTCCTGTTAGTCAAACAGACACGAGCTATTTGAATACCGTTAGGATATTGAACCAGGTGGTATCGTTTAGATATTTCGGCAAGCCGATTTCTTGTCATGTTCAAGCACTGCTGATGACTGCCATCTGCTGGACGCCTCCTTTGTATTCCTTGCATCCATCTGCGGTCTCTGGCCGACCGTCTCTGATCATGGACCTGGCGCAGTGGCGGGGATAGCTCATCGCTGGTGTACTCAGTCCCTCTGCCACCACCGCCGTCCCATTGATGGTACGTCCTCGTCCCCCTCAGGTGCCATGAAGGGAGTGCTGTTCCACATAGACGGCCATTCTGCTCTAACCACACTCAAGGAAACTGAAGTGGATGGGGAATACCGTCACCGAGACGGCAGACACCTGAATCGAAAGTGGCTGCGGGACTGAGTACATCGAATAGTGCCCCCATGACCTGCTTGCCCCACCAATAAGCCGCAAATACGCTCTAACAGCCTCGGCACTTTCTGAGGTCTTATGGCAGTGAGCTTATTGGTGGAGTTAGGCAACATTTCACGCACGTGGCAGCACACACATACGGTCCCTAGGCATTCATGGATTGTGGAATTGTTAGTGTCAAACTCACATGTCGTTGTGAGGGCTGTGAATAGTACATATTTAGCAGATGAATTGCTGGGTTCATTTCGTTTAAGGATTTTCCTCTAACTGCAGTCATCTTTTAACGAAGCTAAGGAGAAAAGAAAACATGCAAGTACAATGCTCAAAATATTGCTGGAGTACTTGCAATCCAACTACCGGTGATCAAATGGTTCAAATGTCGCTGAGCACTATGGGACTTAACTTCTGAGGTCATCAGTTCCCTAGAACTTAGAACTACTTAAACCTAACCTAACCTAAGCACATCACACACATCCATGCCCGAGGCAGCATTCGAACCTGCGACCGTAGCGGTCGCAGAGTGTAGCGCCTAGAATCGCTCGGCCACTCCGGCCGGCGAACTACAGTTGTTGGTGTGCTTTATAATGCTGAATATTTGCATTAAAGCACATTGATACTACGTTTCTGCAACATACACTGACGAAAAGGAAATCGAAACACCAAAAAAACTTAAAGGGTAATAAAATTTCTGGAATATCATCTATGATTAATACTGTAAGGTCACAGGTTGATGTAAGTGCGAGATAAGCTATAGTAAATGTTTAATACTGGTGCATGAGGAACTGGTGTAACCACCAGAATGTTGAATGCAAACACGCAGACGTGCATGCATTGTGTTGTACAGGTGGTGGTATGTCAGTTTGTGGGATGGAATTCCAAACATGTTGAACATGGTCAGTCAATACAGGGAGTGTTAATGCTGTTTGAGGATGGCGCTGCAGTCGTCGTCCGAAAATGTCCCATATGTGCTCGTATAACGAGAGAACTGACTATCGGGAGCAACTCGAACACCATGCCGACATTCGGTAGAGTATGATGGCTTACAACAGCGATATGTGGGCGAGCGGTGTCGTGTTAGAAAACACCCCCTGGAATGCTGTTCGTTAATGGCAGAAAAACACCTCTAATCACCATATTCACGTACAAACTTGCAGTGATGGTGCATGGGATAACCACGAGAGTGCTTCTGGGGTGATACGAAATCACATCCCAGACCACAACTCCAGCGTGTCTAGCACGTAGACATGTTGGTTGCCGGCTCTCAACTGGCCTACTTATAACCAACACACGGCCATCACTGGGGCCGAAGGCACCGAAGCAGAAACAGCGTTCCTCAGACCTTCTTCATACCCAACAGTGACCTCTCGTTGGACACCACTGAAATCGCAAATGACGGTGGAATGGGGTGAGTGGAACGCACGCTACAGGGCGCCAGGCTCGGAGCTGTCCTTGAATTAACCGGTTTCAGACAGTTCGTTTTGTCACTGTGGTATAACTGTTGCTGAAATTGCTCCTGCATATGGATTACGATGCGGCAGAACCATGGTGGTCTACTTTCTCAGCAGTGCCACATGTTTGTCCAGATCCCTGTCTTCTTGCTACTGTACGTTCTCATGACCACCGTTGCCATCAGTCATCTACAGTGGCTACATTCTTGCCAAACCTTTTTGCAAAATCGCAGAAGAATATCCAGTTTTTCGTAGTCCTGTTACATGACACTATTCAAACTCACTGAGCTGTTGATAATGGCGTCTTCGTCGCCTTAAAGGCACTCTTGACTCATCACATCCAATCTCAAAAGTTACCAACGTTTAGTACCGTTACAGAGTGTATTTAAAGCAAGCCACACTTATGCAACAGGCATCATGTTTCAGATGTAGAAACATGCGTACTAACTTTCGTTTAGGTCGCACAAGTCTACATCTACATCTAGAATGATACCTCTTACCACAACTAGCATCTTCTCTCCCTGTTCCACTCCCAAACAGAACGAGGGAAAAATGACTCCCTATATGTCTCTGTACGAACCCTAATCTCTCTTATCTTATCTTTGTGGTCTTTCCGGGAAATGTAATTTCGCGACAGTAAAATTGTACAGCAGTCAGCCTCAAATGCTGGTTCTCTAAATTTCCTCAGTAGAGATTCAGGAAAAGAACGCCTCCTTTCCTCTAGAGACTCCCACCCGAGTTCCTGAAGCATTTCCGTAACACTCGCGTGATGCTCAAACGTACCAGTAACTAATCTAGCAGTCCGTCTCTGAATTGCTTGTATGTCCTCCTCCAATCCTAACTGATAGGGGTCCCAAACGCTCGAGCAGTATTCAAGAATAGGTCGTATTAGTTTTTTATAAGCTGTCTCCTTTTCAGATGAACCACATCTTCCCAAAATTCTACCAATGAACCGAAGACGACTATCCGCCTTCCCCACAACTGCCATTACGTGCTTGTCCCACTTCAAATCGCTCTGCAATGTTACACCCAAATATTTAATCGACGTGACTGTGTCAAGCGAACACTACTAATGGAGTATTCAAACATTACAGTATTCTTTTCGCTATTCATCTGCATTAATTTACATTTATCTATATTTAGAGTTAGCTGCGATTCCTTACCCCAAGCACAAATCCTGTTCAAGTCATCTTGTATTCTCCTACAGTGACTCAACGAAGACACCTTCCCGTACACCACAGTATCATCAGAAAAAAGCCGCACATTGCTACCCACGCTATCCAAAAGATCATTTATGTAGATTGAAAACAACAGCGGACCTACCAACCTCCCTGGGGCACTCCAGAAGATACCCTCACCACCGATGAGCACTCACCATCAAGAACAACGTACTGGGTTCTATTACTTAAGAAGTCTTCGAGCCACTCACATATTTGGGAACCAATCCCATACGCTCGTACCTTAGTTAGGAGTCTGCAGTGGGGCACCGAGTCAAACGCTTTCTGGAAGTCAAGGAATATGGAATCCGTCTGATACCGTTCTTCGTGTTGCGACTTGCTTCCGATTAGTGAGTAATAGTCTGAAATACGATCTTTCTTCCTGACTGATGCGTCAATACAGTCTGCCGTCCATAAGAACGAAAAAGGAAAGATTAGTATCATAAGTACCACGAATTTCGGGTTGATAATTACCTAAGGAAATACGTAGTTACCAATGACTTTTGAGAAACTTCACGCCAAATCCGCTGTCAATTTCGACATTACTGTTGAGTCTTTAACTAAGGCATATGATAAATCTGGTTCCAAGAGGAAGATTTGGAATCAAGTAGCATTTCCAGCAGATTTCCCACTTATCCACCCACAAAATTCCAGTAGCAGCAGTATCAAGGCGACCAACTGGAAAGCAACCTTCTAGTAATGTGGTGTGTCGTAAACGTAAAAGAGGTGCAAGTCCTACGCAAGAAACCCGCAAAAATGAACAGAATTTTGAAAACAAAACCATCACTACCTCTCAGTGAAGGGGAAAATAATGATAAAGTACATCTTCCTGCTCATATTGCCACTACTATTAATATTGTCTACCAAATAATTTATATACAATATGAACGACAGAGGTCGCAATACGATTCCCTGAGGCACACCTGAAGCTACTTCTGCTTCTGGATGATTCTTCTTCCTGCGTCCTACCTGTCACGAAAACACCTAAACAGAAATATAACCGTACTTTTGTCAATAAACGTTGTCAATAAACGTTGTTACTGCGTCAAATACATTTGTGAAGCTATAAATCACTGCTTCCGTCCGATTTCCTTGATCAATGGCTTATAGGACGTCATGTGAGAGAAGCTCAATGATCGATGTTTTCCGACATCATGTTGGTCCTGCGCTCGGAATATGTTCTATAAATTCTCTACTAACGGACATCAGTGAGACCGAATAGTAGCTTTGTAGATCACTTCTCTACTTCTTGCAGACGTTTTCTTTCTACTAATCATTGTATAAAGTATGTAGGACAATTGATCTTCTGCATATTATTGTTAAAATGGGAGCAAAATCAGCTGCAAGTGATCTATAGAGCCTGACAAGGACGAAAGTAATACATTGGCCTGCTGTTTGACACATATACGACCAGAAGTTTCACAGGAAGTCTCTCCGTGAGAAAATACGTCTTTCGGCTAGGGCTGCCACTGGAATTTGATGAGCATCCCCGCGATTCTGTCAGTAACAGTAGCTGAACTTCTTTGGATCTTCTCTATATCTCTTACTATTCCTAGCTGGTATAAATCCCAGACTAAGAGCCGTATTCAATAATGCATTGAAATATAGTTTTGTATGTTATACGATCCCTTTCGTCGGTGGATTACAGTTCCTTATATTCTACCAGTTAATATCTGGCTTCTGAGTTTTCTCAAACTGACGTCATTTCACTTTCAGCGCTCTATACTTTTAGTCCTTGATACTTCAAAAAAAAAAAAAATGGCTCTGAGCACTATGGGACTTAACTGCTGAGGTCATCAGTCCCCTAGAACTTAGAACTACTTAAAAGTAACTAACCTAAGGACATCACACACATCTATGCCCGAGGCAGGATTCGAACCTGCGACCGTAGCGCTTGATACTTCACATCTGTACTGCACTGAGTGACTGATTTCCAGTAATGTACTGTAACGGATCTTTCTGGCTATGAACGCACAGTACCTTATCTTTATTCACGCATCTGTACTGAAATGAGTGACTGATTTCTAGTAATGTACTGTAACGGATCTTTCTGGCTATGAACGCACCATATCTTATCTTTATTCACGGTGAACACGAAGTGGTAGTTACTATGCCAGACATATATCCTCAATGAACTAAAGTCATTTACTGCTGGCAGTTGAATCGTTAGTAGAGTGGTAATTAGATTACTGCAAGAACTATAGTGAACTATACTCAAATTTTATCTGTGGCAAAAGAAAAAAATCTTACATTAAAAATCGGCTTAAGCTACAGTGCTGTTTCGTGGCATTTGTACATAATTATGAAGTCTATTGTAGTGGTATCCCTAGACAACGTATTTCAATCTGCCTTAACACAACATTAAATAAACCCGGATTTTTTGTCTTCATCGTCATTTCCAAAATCAAGGGCTGAAAGCCGTGAAAAAAGTTGGATTATCTTTTATGCCAAGTAGTTCATGAGAATTGCAATTGGTTTGAAGGTCTAGTTAGTACCATTCCGTTAATTAACCATAAAAATACAACACAAAGGAAGGCAAAGACTACATGACAGCTAACCTCGTATACCACGTTACTAAGTGCTTGTGTAGCACCTCACTCACAAGATTCGAAACAAAAAAATAGAAGAAAACATGCGATAGATCATTTTGTTCACAGAAAAGGAAAAAGATGAAATTGGACGTTGGAGGTTCTTATGATAATGGACGTTAAAAGATGACAGGGATTTATAATCCACACTACTACGCAAAGACAAGTGGTTGTTTTTGCTTTGTTAACAAAAATCTCGAAAAGTTCTCGATCAATGAATTGAAATTTATATATTTTTAATATATACGGATATAACATATGAATATATATGATAGGAAAAATTTGTGAGCAAAAGTCTCGAAATTTAATCTCCCATTTACTTTGGATTTTCATCCGATAGTCTGATAAACATTGAGACATCTATACATATTTTTTAAGCAAATGAAGAAGGAAATGCTGTGCTATGCTGAAAAAAATGTGGTATATATACATTATTTCGCCTTACATATTACAATTTTAAGCAAAATTCGTATAAAGAACTATGTAGTGTTTTTTTCTCTTCCTCGCAACCTGTTAAATTAGAGAACAGGAAAGTTATATACATGGCTTATCTGCTTTTGATTAGTATAGTACAAAGCAATCTCCACCGTTCGAAAATTTATAAGCCAGCCTGTTTGCAGATTAAAACCATGGGAAATGCTGTCGCTGCAGCTACTACTTCATAAATGCAAAGGCAGGAAAGGTCAATTATATCCCTTATACCGTGATAGCGACCACTTCACCCATTCATTTTAAGACACTTCAGTTCCTAATCAACGTTGCCTTGACAGATGATTAGTGTTTTAGGGCGCACAACAACAAGGTTATCAGCGCTTGTCTTGACAGTAACAGTCTAGGTGGCTCAAGGTCAGAGAGAGAGGGGTAAAGATCTGATAGTCAGAGCGGGAGAGGATGTTGGAAGAGGGAAGCAGGAGTTAGACAGAAAGAGGAGAGGAGGAGATCGACACTGAGGAGATGGACAGAGACTGTGGGGGACGAGGAGGAGGTGAACTGAGAGAACTGGAAGAAGGAAACTGGAACTCATGTCCGACACCCAAACACATCCAGCAGTTGCGAAGCATGGACAGGTTTACTAGTGAAATAACGATGTCGTACTGCTCAAAGGTCAGGCTCAGATCTTTCAATCGGACATAACATGGCGACTTGCTTGTCCCCGAGCTAACTGCACTCTCGGTTCCAAGGCGGTTATCCATCGCATGTACTAAGCGTCCTGACGATGCTTAACGTCGGTGATATGGCGAGAAAATGTGTATTTATTGTAGCAAGGCCTTTGGCAGGGATATGTGCGTCTACCTTGATGATTATGCAAACGCATTTGACAAAGTGGACTGGAGCATCCACTTGAAGAACGGAAGACTTAGAAAGGAACATTACACATGACAGCAAACTGCAGTAAGGACGGACGTTGGCAAAATGCGTGGGTTATTGTAAAATGTGTAAGACAAAGATTTTGGTTGCCAGCAAGGCTTTTCAATATTTATGCCGAGGAAACTAACAGACAAAGGAATAGAAAAAGTAAGAGTCATATCAGTGGGAAGAGTTGATAATTAAGTATGTAAATGATGAATCAGTAATTGACAGAATGCAGAAGCTGTTGTCAGAACGGTAGCGGTAAGACAAGAATGAGGAAAATACATTGGTTCGAAGAAATTATCTGTCACGAACTCATTGCAGCACAGATTCCAGGGAAGAGAGGAAGATGATTATGAATATTTGGAACGCTCCTTGAGACAAAAGGAAGGACAAAGTTAACAACAGTTAGGACAGAATAAAATTGGGAGAGTCCAATCGATAACGTGTAGAATGAGATACACCAAAGGAGAAGAATCCAACATGGAGTCATGAAGAATTAACAATGAAATGAACACCTTTAGCTGCTTACAGGCGTTAACATACGTCAATGGGGACAGATGAAAATGTATGCCCCGACTGGGACTCGAACCCGGGATCCCCTGCTTACGTGGCAGGCGCTCTAGCCATCTTTTTTCTTGTTTTTCATTTTGTTCGTTGTGTTTGGTCGTTGCGGACGTCGCAAGACAGCCTGTTGAAGGTAGGTGGTTGATCCACTCAGTTTTTTATTACAGAGGCCAACCGGCTCTCTGACCGAACACGCTGAGCTACCGCGCCGGCGGATTCGAAGAAATTATCTGCCACGAACATCCATCTGAGCCACCGAGGACGCAGAGGATAGCACCACTGCAGGAATTTATTTCTGGCATGCCTCCCGCGAAACCCACATTCTCCCACATTGTCCCACACTACATTCGTAGTGCCCCCGTCCATTACACTCATTACTCGCGGCGGGTTGCCGATTCCCGTACGAGTTCGGGCACTGTTTGTGCATTCGCACAGAAGAAGAAGATGGTCAAGTGGCCAGTGAGCCTTAACTACATATTTACGAAGATGGTATCTGTTCTTTCGGACATGTCCGAAAGAACATATATCATCTTGTAAATATATCATGAAGAACTTCCGTATGGTGTAAATATTACGTCACGACTTGACACACACGGTCGATGTAAGTAACAGGTTTCATACCGAAATGTAGACACTTGAAGGTATTCCTTTGTGCCTTCTCTACAGCAAGAAATACAATACCTTCGAATACTTTTCTCCAGATAAATTCTTATCGCTTTATACGATTCAATTGAAGTAAATCCATTCTAAATACTCCACTTGCCACTCGTGGCCCATCCCTTGCCACCAGGCTCCTCGTCACGGGTTGAGCAGGGCGCAAGCGCGATGGGTGACTTAACAGCTCGCAAAGAGCGCTGGCGCAGGGAGGGGTGCGGTCAGACGTCACTGCTGAATTGCAGCCCCAAAGCGGCCGTTCTTTGTACGCATCTATCTCTGGAGGGTGCGAGACAGCCCCCCATACAACTTGAGGAGCCGAGGAGAAATCCCCGTCCTCAGCCGGCTATTAAGAAGTTCCACCCTCCGCCGCGTCGACTTCCGCCAACACTCGCACGTTTGCGCCCTCCAATCCTAACACCCTCCCCCCCCCCCCTCCCACCTATTCCACTGCCCGACCCTCCAAGCCACCCCTCCCCTCTCCTCATTTCTCGCCCCACTCGCACACCTAACCCTCCCGTGCCCTCAGAGGCCCAGAAAGCCGTCGACAGTCGTAAAGTTTGCCGGCAAACACTGCCAAGTAGTGTCGTTAAGAATATCGGCCCCGCTGCATCGCTGGGAGCACCCCGTCCGCGAGGGTAACACAAGGATTATGCGCCGACTCGGGGATAAAGGCGCCAGTAGGAAGGAGCGCCGGTGGGCAGGGGTGAGGGGGGGGGGGGGGGTGGTGGAGGTTGCGGGGAATGGGTGCATGGCAACCAACTCTGAAAACCTCCTCTCGTTCCGAAATGCTACTTGCCGAACGTTCATCTTTCCCAGGTGGGCAATTTCTTGCCGTTATTTCCTACCTCACAGATGTGAGTCGATCGAACGTGACCACCATTTTATTACTGTATTAAAACTTCAACACTTGCCGAACGTATAATTCTAAGACCATATGTAATTACGCTGTTTAGGTTTTTATGTTGGTAACGTCACCTAGCGCTCTGTATGAAAATCACTGGCTGTCCTGTGTGCATCCTGTGGCTAGTGGGCATTACTGAAACAGTCGCTATTGTAGTGTTAGGCATTTTGCTGTTAACAGCGCGTTGCGTTGCTCAGTTGGAGGTGAGCCGCCAGCAGGGTGGATGTGGGGAGAGAGATGGCGGAGTTTTGGGAGCGGATGATCTGGACGTGTGTCTATCAGAGACAGTAAATTTGTAAGACTGGATGTCATGAACAGCGTCAATACAGCCAGCTGAATATATATGATATATTATGACTTTTGAACGCTATTAAGGTAAAAATCTTTCATTTGCTGACTATGCCTATCAGTAGTTAGTTGGTTGGTTGGTTGGTTTGGGGAAGGAGACCAGACAGCGTGGTCATCGGTCTCATCGGATTAGGGAAGGATGGGGAAGGAAGTCGGCCGTGCCCTTTCAGAGGAACCATCCCGGCATTAGCCTGGAGTGATTTAGGGAAATCACGGAAAACCTAAATCAGGATGGCCGGACGCGGGATTGAACCGTCGTCCTCCCGAATGTGAGTCCAGTGTCTAACCACTGAGCCACCTCGCTCGGTTCAGTAGTTAGTGACTTCACTAGTGAGAATCTTTTATTCAGCTGGCAGTATTGGCGCTCGCTGTATTGCAGTAATTCGAGTAATGAAGATTTTTGTGAGGTAAGTGATACATGAAAGGTATACGTTATTGTTAGTCAGGGGATTTTTGAAAGTCAGATTGCGTTGCGCTGAAAATATTGTGTGTCAGTTTAGTGATGATCAGAATAAGTAAAGAGGGAAACGTCTGAGTACCTTCAGTTTTGATCAGCTGTTTGAAAATCAAATAACGTAAGTGGTTTACCAGCACAGTAATTCACTAATTTTTCTACGGGGACGTTTCACATACACCATTTTCTCCAGGTTTGGGCGAAACGTTGTAACACGGACTTTGGGAGACAATTAAAACACCTATTTCTCGCTGGAGAGGAAATGTGGGCTGTTTAAAAACATCTGGTTGCAATGTCCAGTGACCTGAGTTATACATTTACAGTCGAACCTGGCTCTGAAGAATACGGATCTCCCGTTCCTCCGGATTGTTGTTGTTTTCGTAAATATTTAGTATTTTGCGAATAGTAACGCGAAGAATCACTGAAGTTAAATTCAGTCAACCGCGATAGACCTATACTGAAATGGCGTCATTCTCCACATGTACAGCTTTATGCTTTATCGCATAGACAAAAAATTCCTGTATTTTGCAAAGGATTTTTTTTTGTTCAAAAACGGCTCTGAGCACTATGGGACTTAACTTCTGAGGTCATCAGTCCCCTAGAACTTAGAACTACTTAAACCTAACTAACCTAAGGACATCACACACATCCATGTCCGATGCAGGATTCGAACCTGTGACCGTAGTGGTCGCACGGCTCCAGTCTATAGGGTCTAGAAACGCGGCCGCTCCACCCGGCTTTTTTTTCTGGAACCAAACATGATTCACCTATTCATACTAGGCATCTTCATAGGTCTATAGTATCACACAGTTGTACGGTGCAGCGTAGCTCCCGTTCGATGAGAGAGTAACCTGACATCATGGAAAACGGGGTGATAGTGCTCAACGACAAAAAATTAGATGAAGATCAAACAAACCACTTCAGCTGAAACCAACTAGTTTAACGACGCTAGAGCCGTATCTTCAGGGATACATCTGTATACAGCCAAGAGGAAAAAAGTATAAAGATCCTGTTTCGGTTACAATGTGGTTGAACCTTACACTAAATTATACAGGAAAACTACTTTATGTGATAACCGGTATACGACCCAAATTCTCTCTCCAATTGCAATAAAAATGTTCAACCGTCAAATGGAGGGTTGTCCAGACAGCAGGGATCATCATTCCGATGAAGGAAACCTATACTAAGGATAAAGTGGTATACCAGGTCGATGTAAAAGTATAAAACACGCGACATCTATAGGCGATAAAGTCTTTCGTTAACCTGATAAGGTACAATAAATCTCAAAAACAGAGTCTGCATAATTGTACGTTACGTGACGAAAGTAAAGTGTAGATGAAATAGTGCTTACAAAATAAACCATCATCGAGATAAAAGGCGTTGGATGCACAACGGCACACCACTTGCCAGTTCATCGATGCAATCTGCACATTGAGTAAAGAAACTAGTGACAAGATCGGCCCATCGGGGTTCGTTGCAGCTGGCTGCGAAATGGCAGTCAAGCTGGCTAATATATGATTTACGATCAATTGGTGCCGTTTATTCGTTTGAAGTATATGAAGGTAGTGATGACGTGTTAGCGTAGGAAGTTGGCGCTCTGTCTGAACACATCATACAGAGGTAACAACGCAGCTGTACAAAATAATCCCATATTTAAAATTCGAGGTGGAAAACATTTCGGCCGAACTTTGGTGGTGAAACGCCTGCTTGAGAAAGCTTCGCATAAACTATATACGACTCTAGCTCAAGCGAATCGTACCGATTACTCTGTTTTATAAAATACGCTATGGTTTTTTTTCAGCGACCAGCAGCAATATGTGTGAAACTGATGCATAATTTTAAGTTTCAATTAAAATAAAAGTTAAGGTATGGATTAATGGCATTTAACCAATGTCATGCTAAGAATTTTCCCTTAATTTCCGGATTATATGGACTTCCGACAACCGTATAATTCAAGATCCCAAGTAATCCCAATAAACAAAGTCCAACTTCTGGCTTTGTCTTCATACCAGTTTGAATGGAATAAGGAAAATAAATCGGAATTCGAAATTAAATATTGTTAATATTGTTAATAAGGGGAAATATACAGACACAACACCTTTTAAGATATATAAATGACATCTGACAGACTGAGATACATCTAGAGGGTGGAGGCGTTAATTCATTAACTTCGTAAGACCGCGAAAATTATCGTATAAAACTGTGAAATTCGAACCATCTAAATTGTAAACGCGTAGGCTTCCAAGACCAGTGTCACTTAAGATAAAAACTTTCTGGGCATAGACCCACGTCATATTATAAAACAAGTGTCACTATTTTGGTGTGACGTTTCGTAATGAAAGAAACCTCATGGTTTTCAGCTGTGTTTCACCAATGTGTTGGTAGTGGATAATCCATTAAGCAGTTTTATTGGTGGTACAAAATTCACATCGATTTTTAAATCATAGAATGTTATCTTCGGACGCCCTTGTGACAGGCCAACTCAACCGGAACACTAAAGTACATAATCTGACCGAAACATCAGTTATTTTGTTACCGGTAACATACAACATACCCGTTCTTGCACCCAATGTGAAGGGCAATCTTAGTGTATCCGAAATGTCAGTAGCTTCAAAAGCAAAAAGATTACTTTGTGACAGGTTACTAGTCCTTATTTCGATAAAGGATATAATAGAAGAAAACGTTTGAACTATCCTTCGCAAATAAGAAATCTATTACAAAATCTTTTCTTCTAATTGAATCTATGAGAAGTGCGTTCAGCGATAATACTATATTACAATTTGTGGGGAAAATGTAGCTAATGGTTTACTTGAAAAACTTACAGAAATTCATCGGCAGCTAGATTATGTTTAATGTGTTGCGAGATAAATAGGTCAAATAAACTGTACCTAATAAAGATTCTAATGTTTGTGACATTCTTTGGGGGACGTTCCTAAACCGTTGCAAGATGTGAATCACTGAACTGTATTCTCCATACAGAGATCATAAGAGTTCCACAAAATATTACATTGAGTACTAACTTCGGAAAACTATGTCTAATGTGCATAAGAGAGGATGCCGACGGGTCAAAAAAAAAAAAAGGGGGGGGGGCTGTGAGCACTATGGGTATGGGGCTTAACAGCTAAGGTCATCAGTCCCATAGAACTTAGAACTACTTAAACTTAACTAACCTAAGGACATCACATACATCCATGCCCGAGGCAGGATTCTAACCTGCAACAGCAGCGCTATCGCAGTTCCAAACTGAAGCGTTTAGAACCGGTCGGTCACAAAGGCCGGCCGACGGGTCCACATTAAGATCCACGACCCTATAATTAACGGAGACGATGTTTCTGGATAGCTTCACGTACATCGGGGAGTTCACAGAACAACTAAAAAAAAACACATATACTACCAGAGAAGTAGGAAATAAGAATAAGCAAGCAGATCTCTTGATTTCTCTTAGATTTCCTTTACTGCTTGCTCTGTGTACAAACTGAATAACATCCCGGACAGGCTACAACTATGTCTCACTGCCTTCTCAGCTACTGCATCAATTTTATAACTGCCGTTTGGCTTCAACAGAATTTGTAAACAGCCTTTGGTTCTCTCTATTTTACACATGCTCCTTCCCGCATGTCAAAGAGAGTATTCCAGTCACCACTGTCAAAAGCCCCCTCTAAGTCTACAAACTCTACAAACATAAGTTTCCCTTTCCTTAACATATCTTCTAAAATAACCCGTAGTGTCATTATTGCCTCGCGTTTTCTTACATTTCTCCGAAATCCAAACTGATCCACCTCGAGGTCGGCTTCCATTAGTTTTTCTATTCTTCTTTAAAGAATAGGAGTTAGTATTTTGCTACCATGACTTATTAAACTGATAGTTGGCTAATTTTCACGAATGTCTCCGACTGCTTTCTCTGGGACTGGAATTATTACATTTGTGTTGAAGTCTGAGGGTATTTCACCTGTCCCATACATCTAGCACAACTGGTGGAAGAGTTTTGTCACGGATGTCTCTCCCAAGGCCACCCGTACTTCTGATGGATCGTCGTCTTCTCCACGGACCTTGCTTCGACTTAGATCTTTCGGTGCTCTTTCAAAAACTTCTCCTAATATCACATCTTCCCACCTCATTTTCATCTACGTTCTCTCCCATTTCTATAATATTGCCTTCAAGTTCATCTCCCTTGTACACGCCCTTCATGTAACCCTTCCACCTTCGAGGTTTCCCTTCTTTGATTAGTAATAGTTGTGCGTCTGAGCTTTTGATATTCATAAAGCATCTTCTCCTTTCTTCAAAAGTCTCTTTACTCTTTCTGTAAGCGGTATCTATGTTTCCTCGTAGTCAAATGTGCTTCTCAAAAATGGCTCTAAGCACAATGGGACTTAACATCTGAGGTCATCAGTCCCCTAGACTTTGAACTACTTAAACCTATCCAACCTAAGGACATCACACACATCCGCGCCTTAGGCAGGATTTGAACCTGTGACCGCAGCAGCAGTGTGGTTCCGGACTAAAGCACCTACAACCGCTGGGCCACAGCAGCCGGCTGTGACTAAAAATCCTTATATATGTCCTCTAGCCTTTTTCTTTAGGCATTTTGCACTTCCTATCAGTCTCATTTTCAAGACGTTTGTATTCCTTTTCATCTGCTTCATTTGCTGCATTTTTATATATCTTCCTTTCCTCAATAAAATGCAATATCTCCTGTGTTGTCGAAGGACTTCTACTAGATCATGTTTTTTAGGTAAAAAAAGGAATACAAACGTCTTGAATATCAGACTGATTTGACCAACTGTTGATCTCAGGTTTTTTTTATTTTTTATTTTTTTTTTTTTTGAGTGCCCGGTTAGATGCAGCCCGCCACGAATTCCGCTCTTCTGGCAATCTCTTCAGCTCAGAGCAGCACTTGCCACCAACGTACTCCATTATTTCCTTGATGTATTCCAATCTTTGTCTTCCTCTGCAGCTTTTCTCTCTACAGCTCCCTTTAGTACCACGGAAATCATTCCCTTAAATCTTATGAGATGTCCTATAATCCTGTCTCTTCTCGTGAGTGCTTTCACACATATTCCACATATTGCTTCCTCTTCGATACTTCACAGAAGCCCCTGATTCCTTACCTCATCAGTCCACCTAATTTCCATCATTTGTCTGTAAATCATATCTCAAATGCTACAATTCTCTTCTGTCCCGCTTTTCCCAAAGTCCATGTTTCACTACCATACAATGCTGTGCTCCACAGAAACATTCTCAGAAATTTTTTGCTCACATTAAGTCCTATTTTTGATACCACATATTGTATAATACCCGTCTCTCTCTATAGCTTACCCCTATTCTTCACAGAACTTTACATTGCCGAACGCTTTTTCGAGATCGACGAATACTATGAACGCATCTTATATTTCTTTGGTCGTGCTCCCAATATCAACCACAATATCATGTCAGAATTACCTTTACCTTTCCTAAAGCCAAACTGATCATCATCTAACACATCCTCAATTTACTTTTCCACTCTTCTTTCCAATATTCTTGTCAGCATCTTGGATGCACGAGCTGTTAATCTGACTGTGCATTAATTCCCGGACTTGTCAGCTCTTACAGTCTCTGGAATTGTGTGGATGATATTTTTCCGAAAGTCAGATGATATATCACCAGACTCATACATTCTACTCACCAACTTGAATAGATGCCACTTCACCCGAAGAGTTTAGAAATTTTGGTGGAGTATTATCTATCTATCCTGTCTTATTTCATCATATGTCATCCTAAGCAATCTTATATTCGGATTCTAATACTGCATTCACTATCTCAAATTAAACAACTCCTGTTTCTTATTCTATCACATCAGACACATCTTCCCCCTTATAGAAGCCTTCACTGTACGCTTTCCACCGGTCTGCTGTCCCTCTGCATTTAATTGGGGAATTCCCGTTGCACTTAATGTTAACACCATTGCTTTTAATTTCACCTAAAGTTAATCTGACTGTCATAAGTGCTGAGTCAGTTCTTCCGAGAATATCTTCTTTTGCTCATATTTTTCTTACAGTAATTTCGTTTTAGCTCCCTTGCACTTCCTGTTTACCTCACTCCTGAGCGACATGTATTTTTGTATTCATGAATTTCGCTGCACATTTTTGTACTTCCTTCTTTCATCCATCAACTTCCGTATTTCTTCTGTAAACCATGGTTTCTTCTCAGATAATTTCTTTGCACATATATATTCTTTCCAACTTCTGTGATTGCCCTTGTCTGAGATGACCATTCCTCTTGAACTGTACTGGCTATTGAGCTGTACCTTATTGCCTTAGAAAACTTCAAGCTTATCTCGTTATTCCTTAATAATTCCATATCCCACTTCTTTGCGTATTAATTCTTCCTGGCAAATCTCTTAAACTTCAGCCTACTCTTCATTACAGCTACAGTGTGATCTGAGGCCATATCTGACCATGTTTACGGCTTACAATCCTGTATCTAATTTCTAAGTCTTCGCCTGACTATGATGTAATCTAACTGAAATCTTCCCGTATCATCCGATCTTGTCGAAGTATACCCCCTCCTCTAGTTATTCTTGACCAGAGTATTGGCTATTCCCAGCTGAAACTTGTTGCCGAATTCAATTAGTTTTTCTCTTCTCTCATTCCATATCCAAGGCCAATATTCTCCTGTAACCTTTTCTTTTGCTCTTTCCGCTTCAACCAAATTCCAGTCTCCCATGACTATTAGATTTTCATCTCCGTTAATGTACTGTCTTACCCTTTCAATATCTACAGATACTCTTTCTATCTCTTCAGCTTGTGACGTATGCTTGTGTAACTGAACTATCGTTGTCTGTGTTAGTTTCCTGTCGAGTCTAAGAAGAACAGCCCTATCGCCGAACTGTTCACTGTAACACGCTCTCTGCCCCACCTTCCTATTCATAATGAATCCTACTCCCCTTATACCATTTTCTGCTGCTGTTGATATTACCCTATACTCATCTGATCAGAAATCCTTTTCTTCTTTGCTTTTCACTTCGCTGAACCCAAGTATATCTATACTGAGACTTTGTATTCCCGTTTTTAGATTTTATAACTTCCTTACCGCGTTCAAGTTTCTAACATTCCATGCCCCGAATCGTAGCACATAATCCTTTGGTTGGTTAGGCAATCTTTCTCTCATGGTCACCTCCCCCTTGGCAGTCCACTCCCGGAGATCCGAATAAGGGACTATTTCGGAATCTTTGGTCAATGGGGAGATGATCATGAACTTTTTTCAATAGCAGGCCACATGTCCTGTGGATACACGTCTTTAATGCATTATAAATTGGGATGATGCTAGTCGACCAATAATAATCGATAAGCAGAAATGTTTGAGGAGCCAGAGTTAATTAAGCGTCCCTTTGGTACGGAGGCAGAGTCACTGTAGTCACCGAACAATACACATAACGCAGTAAACCCAACAACTCTTAGCAGAACGAGACGCCTTAGGCGGTCAAAGTTTTAAAAAATGCCTCTGACAATGAATGATTCCAGATGGAAAAGGCAACGTAAGCCCCATGTCATAAGTCAGGTTTTATGACGAGATATGCGTGAGCTGTTTAGGTATTTGGTTCGGCCGCTCACAACAGTTAACCTTCTCTTCACTTTATCGTCTCCAGACAAATTATTTATTTAGCGTTACATTCCATGCACTAGTCTTTAAACGTGATTTTTTTGAATCCATTATACTCTGTTAAATATTTTGTGGACACTGAGTTACCTACTGCATACTACCTGAAACAGGCCCTTTCCGCAAGCACCACTGAAACTTGATGTCATACTGATGATTTTTAACTACAGTACGATTTTCGTTCATTACAATTATTTCAAAATTGAAACTGAATGATTAAATAAGTTATTCCACAATGAAACTCTACTACATCAACGTACCGATATGTTTTAAAGTTGCGGAAATTTTTATTGTTTATTAGAAAATGAAACATTAGTAGTTTGTTGAAAAATGACATTTACAGAAAAGCAATTTTGTTCAAAATTGTTGACGTCTGTCTTGAACTGGCTGTTGTAATTTAATTTTCGATACTTTGTTGCGCTCCTTCGCCTCAATAATGAAGCACATCTGTAACTTGGCTGTTCTGTGTTTCACATTCCAATTGAAAATTATTTGGATGAAGTCTGATTGATTCCAAAAATAAAAGTTCACTGTCAGAATTAACTGTTTCTGTGACAGATCTATAAGAATAGTCACAACAGTTATCAGAGGGTTTAATTATGCAATAAATTCCTCATATTCACTTACCTGCTAAATACATACATACGAACAACTACAGTGGACTTACATGTCGTCTTATAAAATAGCTGTCTCTCTCAGCGCACTTTCTAAGTGAAATGATTTACTTCTGTATATTCACTCTGTTTTTGCAGTCGACTCTGGTCGTTTGGTCATTTTCAAGTGTAGTACACTACACTTGAAAATGACCAAACGACCAGAGTTCCATGAAGAAATAATTTCAATAGTCATGGGCAAAGATGTTTAATAAAAAAGAAGCTACAGATATATTGGCTACTGTCAAGAAATTCTTCCAGCTCGTGTGATATTCAGAATTTTCACAAATAAATGTATCATTGATGGACCAACAGATACTATGAGATTGGCGGGAGATTCAAAACGGTTCAAATAAAATGGTTCAAATGGCTCTGAGCACTATGGGACTTAATATCTGAGGTTACCAGTCTCCTAGAACTTATAACTACTTGAACCTAACTAACCTAAGGACATCACACACGCCCATGCTCGAGGCAGGATTCGAACCTGCGACATTAGCGGTCGCGCGGTTCCAGACTGAAACGCCTAGAACCGCTCGGCCACACCAGTCGGCTTTGACGGGAGAACATAAACTCCACGACAACACAGTAAGAAAGGATATCGGGATCACGTACTGCGTATCTGAAACGGCACCAGTGCTAAGCACAAAATACATCAAAATGTGGAAGACAAGTATATATTTGCTTACTTGACCAAAAATGTCATTTGTGTAACTCTTACGAGATGGAAAATACAGCGAGGCAATTCGTACTTCATCACCTACTCTAAATTCAGTGATATAGTTGCAGTCTCATAACTCCTACCTCAAAAATATTTTCAAAATAATACATGACCTTTTTTCTGTAATGAAGAGTCAATTACTCTTTTCGGAATCATACTACAACTGAAATCTGTGTAGATGGTAAGTACAGTCGCTAAAAACACTTTTCAAACCAGATCAAATAGATTTACTCTTTAATTAAGTCTCCACATAAACAAGTTACCGTATCACTGCGTTTAGAAATAACATACGCGTTTGGAATGGAGCTAAACCGCGGTGCCATATGACGCATTGGTCCTGTGTAGCGTCTTTTGTTGACACTATAAATCGAGGCTGTGCTTCTGTGATCAAAACAACCGCATTTATCTGTTCATTGTTTTGCTGTTAATTCAGCCAGCGACTAAATTTCATTGTCACCGTTCGTATTCATCAGTACCAATTTCGACTGTGATATATGCTGTTTTACTGCAAAAGTTCAGTGACCTGCAACCTTTTCATAATACCTTTTCTACTTCTACCGTCACAGTCTCTCTAAATCGTTTTGATGTGCATAACCTATTATTTAACGAGTATAAAGCCTGACGAGAATTACATTTTCGAGAAGTGAGTGCATTTGATAAGGTAAAGAGGATATTCGGATATTAAGGAACGATAGGTCGCGAAATGGAAACCACAGTGAAATTAAAAACTGTTTTATTTGAAACAGTTAGCTACAGCTACTTCTCTACACAGTCGCCGCTCAGACTTAGACATCTGTCGTAGCGTTGTACGAACTTTTCAATTCCCTCATTATAGAAGACAGCCGCCAGTGCATTTCGACAATTTTTTACTCTACATTTCAGCTCTTCGTCTGTGTCAAAATTATGTGTTCATAGCCAGCGGTTCACTTGAGCAGAGATGGACCTCAGAGATAGCCAATTGTGTGTTGTGGCTGATCAAACACTTCCCATCGAAAACGCTCCAGGAGCATCTTCATTGCCCCTGCAGAGTGCGGCCGATATTTGTCGTGTAGAACGAAATGCATGATACATGTGTGGATAGCATAGCGTCAGGCGAAATCTTTCGCCAGGCCTTCATACTAGGCGGTAGACGCTAATTTATAACGCTCTCACTTTGAGCTCAGAACTGGAAAGATCGATATGATGCGATTGACGGGTGTACTATACGCACTCCCCAACGCATCTATGGAAAACCTCATCAGATTTTCACTATATTTTCCATTTCGAGACCGATCGTTCCTCACTTTCCGAATAACCCACGTGTATACATGTATCAGCGAGATGAGAACAGTGTTATTTGCACTCATCCTCTTTCGTCGAGATCATTATCAAAGTTTCCCATTTGTTCGATTGAACACTGTGAGGACCTAAAGACTATGTCAAGTTACACAACATTTGACAATTTTGATGCCACTACTTCTTAAATGCTTAAATATTATTCTTTTATTTCAGTTTTAGATGTTCAAACATCATCACAGATCCAAAATGAATCTCTCAGTCTTCTGTGGAGTGTTTGCTGCTTTCAGATTTCCAAACAAATTGAAACAGTGAGAGGCTGGGGCCCGATGAGCCACTTAGGCACTGTTTTCTTACCAGCTCAACTATCCGGTAGCTACACTACTGCGTGGCAGGTTACACAAACATAAATTATTCTACAACACTGTATCGACGAAAAACACACATAAGGATGTAAACCAGACTGCTTTCATTGAATGTAGCTAAAGGGTCCTCCTTTATTCAAGAATCTTTTTTCAACGATTTAACACAGTGTCTGATGAGAAGTGTCCATGTACACCCATGTGATGCAGAACAGACTACTGGTTATCACGAGAGGCATACTCGCCAATAGAGAATAAGGCGGTTAATATTGTATTGTCAGCAAAGAAGCGGTAGAAGCTGAATGCTCGATGAGAAGAGCCTCAGTAATTTCGTACTTCGATCATTCATTGCATGTAACCTAACAAACCAACCCAGGCCATTTCATCCCTTTTAAACCCTCTCGTGTCGACTGTTCACGATGTGATTGTGAAGTGAAAACCAAAACGAGCTGACCACATTTACTGACACACAGAGACCGTCCACCATTGTGGAGGATGTTTTGTAAAAAGTTACACAGCATTAGACTAAGGAACCTCTCACGAGCTCCAGAATGGTTCGAGGTAGTAGAAGTGCTGCTAGTTCTATCACAGCGCATGCTTCCCGTGAAACTCACATTCCCAACCGTCGACAATTCTACGTATGTAATGTACCTTATAGACACTTGCCCATCCACTCATTACTCGCGCACGTTTTGGCGTGCAAAGGATAAGTCCCTGCAGTCGCGCTATTCATCTGTATCCTCGGTGGCTTAGATGGATAGAGCGTCTGCCATGTAAGCAGGAGATCCCGAGTTCGAGTCCCGATTGGGGCACGCATTTTCGGCTGTCCACATCGAGGTATACGTATCAACAACACCTGTCGGTGGCTGAGGGTTTTCAGTTAGTCAGAATTTATTCCCGGGGAAAGCTGCACGGTCATCGACAGTATTCTGCTCTTTCGAGAGCAGTTACTGTCTTCATATATATAGTTAAAGGCTACCCAGCCATTGACCTTCGTCTGTGCGAATGCGCACAGGTTGCCCAAACTCTTACGGGAATCGCCAAAGCGTGCGCGAGTAATGAGTGGATGGGCAAATGTCTATAAGGTACATTATATACACTCCTGAAAATTGAAATAAGAACACCGTGAATTCATTGTCCCAGGAAGGGGAAACTTTATTCACACATTCCTGGGGTCAGATACATCACATGATCACACTGACAGAACCACAGGCACATAGACACAGGCACACAGAGCATGCACAATGTCGGCACTAGTACAGTGTATATCCACTTTTCGCAGCAATGCAGGCTGCTATTCTCCCATGGAGACGATCGTAGAGATGCTGGATGCTGGATGCCATTTCCACCTGGCGCCTCAGTTGGACCAGCGTTCGTGCTGGACGTGCAGACCGCGTGTAACGACGCTTCATCCAGTCCCAAACGTGCTCAATGGGGGACAGATCCGGAGATCTTGCTGGACAGGGTAGTTGACTTACACCTACTAGAGCACGTTGGGTGGCACGGTATACATGCGGACGTGCATTGTCCTGTTGGAACAGCAAGTTCCCTTGCCGGTCTAGGAATGGTAGAACGATAGGTTCGATGACGGTTTGGATGTACCGTGCACTATTCAGTGTCCCCTCGACGATCACCAGAGGTGTACGGCAAGTGTAGGAGATCGCTCCCCACACCATGATGCCGGGTGTTGGCCCTGTATGCCTCGGTCGTATGCAGTCCTGATTGTGGCGCTCACTTGCACGGCGCCAAACACGCATACGACCATCATTGGCACCAAGGCAGAAGCGACTCTCATCGCTGAAGACGACACGTCTCCATTCGTCCCTCCATTCACGCCTGTCGCGACAACACTGGAGGCGGGCTGCACGATGTTGGGGCGTGAGCGGAAGACGGCCAAACGGTGTGCGGGACCGTAGCCCAGCTTCATGGAGACGGTTGCGAATGGTCCTCGCCGATACCCCAGGAGCAACAGTGTCCCTAATTTGCTGGAAAGTGGCGGTGCGGTCCCCTACGGCACTGCGTAGGATCCTACGGTCTTGGCGTGCATCCGTGCGTCGATGCGGTCCGGTCCCAGGTCGACGGGCACGTGCACCGTCCGCCGACCACTGGCGACAACATCGATGTACTGTGGAGACCTCACGTCCCACTTGTTGAGCAATTCGGCGGTACGTCCACCCGGCCTCCTGCATGCCCACTATACGCCCTCGCTCAGAGTCCGTCAACTGCACATACGGTTCACGTCCACGCTGTCGCGGCATGCTACCAGTGTTAAAGACTGCGATGGAGCTCCGTATGCCACGGCAAACTGGCTGACACTGACGGCGGAGGTGCACAAATGCTGCGCAGCTAGCGCCATTCGACAGCCAACACCGCAGTTCCTGGTGTGTACGCTGTGCCGTGCGTGTGATCATTGCTTGTACAGCCCTCTCGCAGTTTCCGGAGCAAGTATGGTGGGTCTGAAACACCGGTGTCAATGTGTTCTTTTTTCCATTTCCAGGAGTGTATGTAGAGTTGTGGACGGTTGGGAACGTGAGTCTCACGGTAAGCGTGCAAGGGGTATGCCCCTGCAGTGCACTATTCATCTGTGTCCTCGGTGGCTTAGATGGATAGAGCGTCTGACATGTAAGCAGGGGATCCCGGGTTCGAGTCCCGGTCGGGACACACATTTTCAGCTGTCCACATCGAGATACACTCCTGGAAATTGAAATAAGAACACCGTGAATTCATTGTCCCAGGAAGGGGAAACTTTATTGACACATTCCTGGGGTCAGATACATCACATGATCACACTGACAGAACCACAGGCACATAGACAAGGGCAACAGAGCATGCACAGTGTCGGCACTGGTACAGTGTATATCCACCTTTCGCAGCAATGCAGGCTGCTATTCTCCCATGGAGACGATCGTAGAGATGCTGGATGTAGTCCTGTGGAACGGCTTGCCATGCCATTTCCACCTGGCGCCTCAGTTGGACCATCGTTCGTGCTGGACGTGCAGACCGCGTGAGACGACGCTTCATCCAGTCCCAAACATGCTCAATGGGGGACAGATCCAGAGATCTTGCTGGCCAGGGTAGTTGACTTACACCTCCTAGAGCACGTTGGGTGGCACGGGATACATGCGGACGTGCATTGTCCTGTTGGAACAGCAAGTTCCCTTGCCGGTCTAGGAATGGTAGAACGATGGGTTCGATGACGGTTTGGATGTACCGTGCACTATTCAGTGTCCCCTCGACGATCACCAGAGGTGTACGGCCAGTGTAGGAGATCGCTCCCCACACCATGATGCCGGATGTTGGCCCTGTGTGCCTCGGTCGTATACAATCCTGATTGTGGCGCTCACCTGCACGGCGCCAAACACGCATACGACCATCATTGGCACCAAGGCAGAAGCGACTCTCATCGCTGAAGACGACACGTCTCCATTCGTCCCTCTATTCACGCCTGTCGCGACACCACTGGAGGCGGGCTGCACGATGTTGGGGCGTGAGCGGAAGACGGCCAAACAGTGTGCGGGACCGTAGCCCAGCTTCATGGAGACGGTTGCGAATGGTCCTCGCCGATACCCCAGGAGCAACAGTGTCCCTAATTTGCTGGGAAGTGGCTGTGCGGTCCCCTACGGCACTGCGTAGGATCCTACGGTCTTGGCGTGCATCCGTGCGTCGCTGCGGTCCGGTTCCAGGTCGACAGGCACGTGCACCTTCCGCCGACCACTGGCGACAACATCGATGTACTGTGGAGACCTCAGGCCCCACGTGTTGAGCAATTCGGCGGTACGTCCACCCGGCCTTCCGCATGCCCACTATACGCCCTCGCTCAAAGTCCGTCAACTGCACATACGGTTCACGTCCACGCTGTCGCGGCATGCTACCAGTGTTAAAGACTGCGATGGAGCTCCGTGTGCCATGGCAAACTGGCTGACACTGACGGCGGCGGTGCACAAATGCTGCGCAGCTAACGCCATTCAACGGCCAACACCGCGGTTCCTGGTGTGTCCGCTGTGCCGTGCGTGTGATCATTGCTTGTACAGCCCTCTCGCAGTGTCCGGAGCAAGTATGGTGGGTCTGACACACCGGTGTCAATGTGTTCTTTTTTCCATTTCCAGGTGTGTATATCAACAACACTTGTCGGTAGCTGAGTGTTTGCAGTAAGTCATCATTTATACCTTCTCTATCCTCGTCTCAAGAAGAGCAACTGTCTGCCACTTCTCGTACATTCATACACCTCACTGAAATTGGCGAGAACTGCATAAACCCCGTATTAATGGCCACTAATAGATTTACAGACATTCTTGCCTGGCTGAGAGCGTGGACAGCAATTTGGTATACGGCATGGTGTCGCCGTTAAGTGGCTCTAGGAGGATACAAGATGATTTAGACCAAATTTGTAGTTAGTGTGATGTATGGTGGCTCTCTCTAACCGTACAAAAATGTAAGTAAAAGCAGATGAGTCGGGAAATAATTCCTTAATTGCCGAACGCAGCAGTAGAAGCGTGCTGCTTGACGCTGTCACTTCGATTAAATATATATGTGTCACGGTGCCAATGACATAAAAACAAACGAGAACGTAAGAACGGTAGAAAGGGAGGCGCGATTCCGGTTTATTGGGGGAATTTTGACGGAGCATAGCGTGGCTGTGAAGCAGATCGCGTATAGAACACTAGTGTAGCGCCTTCTTGAGTATTGGTCGAATTTTTGGGAACACCACTAGGTTGAATTAAAAGAAACCATGGATGTAGTTCAGATTTGGGCTGCTAGGTTGGTTACTGTTAGGTTTGATCGACACCCGAATTCAAAAATAATTTTCTATACGGAAGACGACGTTTTTTTCATGAAACATTATTGAGAAGATTTAGACCACCAACATTTGCAGCTGACTGCAAAACGAGTCTGGTAACGCCAACATATATTTCATATGAGTGAAATTTAGGCACGTACAAGGGCGTATAGAGGCTCGTTTACCCCTTGCTCTGTTTGCGAATGGAACAGGAAAAGAAATGACTAGTAGTGGTACAAGATACTCTCCGCCATGCACCGTAAGGTGGCTGGCGGTCTATTACAAATTCCTGCACAGTCGTTCACAGTGATATCGGACATCACTGGCTTTATCCGAAAGAAATTGTTTCATTTCATTATGCGGGATACAGCGGAAGATTTGACAAATGACCTCAGATGTGGAGCTTTTAGATGGTGGCTATGAAATTTTAAGTATCACCTTGAAAATCGAAAGCTGTGATCATGATGTTTTAGGATGACTTAACTCCTACCTCCATACTCATCCTCCATTGAAAAACACATCTTACATTTATGGATGAATGCTTTTCAAGAATAGCTTCCATTTCGAAATTCACTTTTCTTTCATTCTGGAAAAGCCTTCCATGCAATGCTTTTTTAAACTGAGGGTAGAGCAAGAAGCTACTGAGTGTCACGTTAGGATAATGCGGGTGTAAGGGGAAATATCATATCACAAAACCAACAGCATTTGTGACTGTGGCTCGTGAACAATGAGCCGAAGCGTTTTTGTGGAGCAAAAGCATCCCCTTGAACTGCTTCGTGCGACGCTTCCGGAGACAGCTTCCCGCAACTTAGGACTATACTCTCGACGAGGATAATCTGTAAGCAACACGACATGACATCTTACCCGGTGACAGTCAGGGCTTTTCCTCCTTACCTCTTCAGCTTGTAATCGTACTTGAATCACGTAACCATTACGGTACCTCACCTGAACCTCTCGATACCAGCAATATCTTACTGTGTCTCTGTAAAGTAGTTGACATATTTCTGAGACAACATTCAGATTTGATTTCATTAATGTAGAAGTACTTTGATACATCGATATGTTTATATTGCAATGATATTATTCTTATGTGTATTCTTCTTTGTCACTATGATCTTTGACTTACTTGTAAGTCTGATTTTTGGGTGCGTAAGCAATTATTAGTTAGTTGTTAGAGAGTCGGACGTTGAAAAAGTCAAGTTTTGGACGTCATGTTGGAAAGACGCATAATGTAGTCAGCTTATAAAATGTGCACTTTAACCGTGAGGAAGATGTTTTCAAGTATGTTTTGTATCGTGAAGTGATATTTTGTGTCTTACGTGCCATTGCAACAAGAGCAATAAAAAAGAAGTGTAACTTGAATTCGGAGTGCTGATTATTTTTTTACATCACCATTGTGCTAACTTTGAAAGGTTTAATCTTCAAGAATGGTTTGTGAAGCGCATCTACAAAACTTTTGAATATAGCAGAATAAAACCTAGGCCTCTTTGCGTTCGAGCTTGGAATCATCGCCACCTAGATTTTCGACGATTGAGCTATGATTTTACAACGAGACCAGTCTGGGAAACACGAAAAGATGAGTGCCTAGTTTGTTCATTAGTAAATGGAATATCTTTATTAACTGTGCTCTAATGACACCTGCCACATAATAACTTTGTTGGTGCCCAAAAATGCAGTATTTAGCAGCGAGAGCAGCACCACAATCATTATTAAATTTTGACCTTTGTTGTGATAGGGTTGTTAGAAGCTGAGGTAAATCCACGCTTTTACACTGGTGTGCTCCATTTCTTCGGGGTCGTAGTGTTGCAGCCAGACTCTTCTAAGATGATTCATCTGGAATAGCCGGACTCAGCTGCACCTATTTCACTACTACTTCCGATCGACAGCCCTTTCGAATCGGTGTGGTCTATCACGTAACCCAGAAGGCGACTTATTCGAAATGTCATGCAAGATGTGAAACACATGACGGACTGTATCTTTGTCTACTATCAGTTACACTGTGATCAGAACATCCGGTTCTCCTGCAATTCTCAGCTCCTGACAGAGAAATGGTTGAAAGGGTATATTGGGGCACACTTGTATGTGGCACCAGAATAAAATAAGAATATACATAAATCAAAATGAAACTATTATACAGTAGTATAAACGATGAATGTCTCTGATAGGCCCAATAATGCGGTCGCTGACTGTGCACGAACGCAGAGCCAAAGATACTGCTTTGTTGAAGTAAGAGAGTGGTGAGCGCACAATTGAGGGTGGCTGCCTGTGTGGGACAGACGATGCAGTAGGCAGTTTATGTGATGTGCTGTGTGGAGCCAGCAGCAGCTGCATTAATTCAGGTATGCCAATATTGTTGAACTTGGAAGCAGAAGTCTCCATGCAAGCAAGGTAAAGATGTTAAATAATTATGATTTCTGTTTTTGCCAGGGCGTTAGTATAGACGAGTTGGCTGATAATTTGTAGTTGTTGAGTAACTTCAGGAAGTACGTAAATCGTTTTGATAAAAATCCTAGTTACGAATTTCACATTTCAATATTTCTAAGATTTGTTAAAAGAGCTATTTGTAATTTGGTCATTTGCATTTATGTTGGATTAATGAGGTTAGATAAAACTTGCCGCTTAAATCTCGTTGTTTGTGAATCAATTGTGAGTATTGTAACTTCAATTGTCAGATTTTTTGAAAAGCCAAACTGGCTAATGTTGGATTAGTGAGGAGAGACAATACTTAGTGCTTAAATCTCATTGTTTGTGAATCAATTGTGTGTAATGTAACTTCAACTGTCGGATGTTTTTGAAAAGCAAAAATTGCTAAGAAACCCATAGTCAGTACCGCCTCCCTGTCACGGTCATATACGTTTTAAAGAAGGTGGATTTTCTTAAATGTTCTGGTTTATCAACCAAAAGAATATGATGAGCGTTTGAAAGTACTGCGGCGCGCATTGCACATTACTGAGTCTGTATCTAGCATATATATATTTTTGTGAGAGACCAGAGTATATCGCGTTCTACCATTGCTGCTCTAGACGTAAGACTTTTTTATTTATTTGTTCTGTGCACAGGTACCAAAGTTATGAGTTTTGAACAGGGCCAGATGATTCAGTGCCTAAGGGGCTAAATATATTTTTTAGTGACTGTAGTTCTTTATTGGTACTGGGAGATACATCGCCCAATGAATTCGTGTAAAGTTTTGCTGACAATAACACAGAGTAAGGACATTACTTGCTGTTACAACACTCTACACGATAATTCGAGTTCTCTATCCATTCCGCGGTTCATACATTCATTTAACGTAATTATAAAGTTTATTTATTACATTTGTTTAAAGAACGGTACAATGACTTGCTGCTTCGCTGTTCGTCCTTGAGACTAGTCTCAGCTTACTGCATCGAATTACTATTGTGACGTGTTGAAAGAGAGTTGTTATTATTGTGGCCCACAGTTGTATAATAACAATTCTCAATCCAGGAACTTAATTGGTGGTGAGAGGGAGAGGGATTTTAGATTAAGGTGTAGCCCTATGTGAAAATTTCACTTTTTTTTTTTTTGTTAATCCCACGTTCGCCAGAAACGCCGTTATCGACTTACAAGACTATTTGGGAAAAAGTGTCTCCGGAAACCATTCACAGGGGAAAAAATAGGTAGTATATAGTTTCGACGACTGCCTAATAGGCATTGCGGAAATCGTGAGCGTACTCAAACTTGAGATCGGACGGCCTGCTACAACTTCTGCACAAACGCGTAGGAAAAGCGTATCGAATTAACTGAGCAGCAGATGACACAAGCCGTCAAAAGGTCCGCCGGATCACCATGGCCACGAAGAAGTTGGAGGTGGACCTCCTTTTGTATCGGGAAGCAGTACTCTACGACCCAGGGATCTATGACTTGAGGTACGTTTCACTTAACTAGAAAAAATGTAAATCAATACTTCGAATGGATTTCCCTCGAATCTGAGAACGATACATACGATTCTGATCGGAATTTGACGTCGGCATTCTAAATTTAATTCTTTGCACCGTGCGTAGTCGTTTTGAGATATCTTCAATAGTCCCAGTTTTGTTCGCGAAGGAAATGACGTTTGCTTCGATGCGTCAGCATTTTGTTAGATCTTAACATTTTTCAATTGTCCCATGTCAGATGATAGAAAATGTATTGAAACGACTCTTAAAACATTATTTTCTTACAGGTCCAGAAGGAGGGCTTCGGGAATTCTTTTCAATAAAAAATGTTCCTGCTGCTAATGCAGCGGCTACAGCGGGAGTCCGATGGACATGTTGTTGTCGTTGTGGTCTTTAGTCCTGAGACTGGTTTCATGCAGCTCTCCATGCTACTCTACCCTGTGCAAGCTCCTTCATCTCCCAGTACCTAACGCAGCCTACATCCTTCTGAAACTGCTTAACGTATTCATCTCTTGGTCTCCCTCTACGCTGCCCTCCAATACTAAATTGGAGATCCCTCGATGTCTCAGAACATGTCCTACCAACCGATTCCTTCTTCTAGTCAAGTTGTACCACAGACTCCTCTTCTCCCCAATTCTATTCAATACCTCCTCATTAGTTATGAGATCTAGCCATCTAATCTTCAGCATTCTTCTGTAGCACCATATTTCGATAGCTTCTATCTCTTCTTGTCTAAACTATTTATCGCCCATGTTTCACTTCCATACATGGCTACGCTTCATACAAATACTTTCCGAAACGACTTCCTGACATTTAAATTTATACTCGATGTCAACAAATTTCTCTTCTTCAGAAACGCTTTCCTTGCCATTGCCAGTCTACATTTTATATCATCTCTACTTCGACCATCATCAGTTATTTTGCCCCCCAAATAGCAAAACTCCTTTACTACTTTAAGTGCCTCATTTCCTAATCTAATTCCCTCAGCATCACCCGACTACATTCCATTATCTTCGTTTTGCTTTTGTTGATGATCATCTTATATCCTCCTTTTGAAGACACTGTCCATTCCGTTCAACTGCTCTTCCAAGTCCTTTCCTGTCTCTGACAGAATTACAATGTCATCGGTGAACCTTAAAGTTTTTATTTCTACTCCATGGATTTTAATACCTACTCCGAACTTTTCTATTGTTTCCTTTACTGCTTACTCATGGACATAAAAATGCTTTCTTAAAGACAAAAGTGTTAGGAATAAGAGTTTATCTTCATATTTCGCATTACTTTTTATTTTACTTAAAAAAATATCAAAAATGCGTTAGAGGAGGGCTAACACCTAACGTTAGTACTCAAAGCAACGTTTCACCAGCCGTAGCTTGTCTCAGGGGCGAATGAACCATTCGCTATAGGCGTAAGTATAGCACTGAGTCCTGACGGACCGCTCACTTCCCTCTTGAATCTGACTCACTAAAATGAATAAATGCGTGCATGTTAAACATCAGTCACCTACGATAGTCCCTTAATTTTTAACAGGGGGACAAATTGTTGGCTGTGAGTGTTCATTGCGAGCCAGCGTCATCATAGGGAAGGGATTTTGAATTGATTTGTAACTGAAGAGCGAACCCGCTCACAACCACAGGGATCGGTAGAGACAGGAACTAGGAAGACAAGCGATCCCAACTGCAGCACCTTTCAACCAAGCCGCGAATAAAGTATTTGATGCAAGGGAAGTTGGCATTCCTTAAAGCGACAATCAATGCTGAAGCTATGCGAACTAAAATGCCGTAATGATAGCGACCCGTGAGCTTTAGACTATTGACTTCATGTTAGCACAGTCACAAGTTTATTTTGTTCTGTTTCCAAATATTCTTCGGAGTCAGTTGTTTTAAGTCTTACGTTTGATAATCTCGACGGTACGATCACATGTGTGGTTCGTGTTATAACACAAGTCCCTTGTGCTCTGTCCAAAACTTCACAGGAAGTGAGTAAGCCGTACTCCCATTAGTCAAAACGAGTGTACTGAATTACGCCCTACTCTTGGTGGCACTAATGCTATTCTGTTTTAATGTAGCCTAACTTATAAATTTCAACTCGAGTTAACACTTAGCCGCAAGTTCTAACAGAAAAGTGAGCACTCACCGATGGCTGGAACAAGAATGCCCCGCCTTAGAGATTCAACAGCTACCTCCGGACGCTGAGATGTGAGAAAAAAAGAGATGTTGTGAAGAAGGTCTCGGCCAATCCTCATAGGACGCTAGAAAACCAGAATTGCTAAACCCATCAGAGGAAATGGAAAAGCGTGAACGGCCTACGGCCTCAGTGAACTGAGTACAGAGGAAACCTTTACTACATTCTCGAAGCTTCCTCAGGTAGATTTCCCCAGTCTAAAGACCTAGTTTTAAATCGACAGGAGAGTGCACTGCCGCCTTTGTGGCTCGCTCGCACCAGTCCAGTTCAAATACGGCCAACAGTACTCGCTTTCCGTCGGTGAGGGAGAGAAAGGAAGAAATCGCCTCAAACTCTTCCGTTTTCTTCATGTGTTTGCATAAGAAACTGGGGTGCGAAGGAAAATGAGACCAGTGATATCAGTAATTATTTGAGAAAATTTCATAACGTAAACTGTCGCTTAGAAATACTCCCATAGACATTGACATTCGTCGGAACTGTGTGGATTGTTTGAGGATTAAATAGAAAGTGTATCAAAAGTGTCGTTACAACGCTGAAGGTTCATACTGATTTACTCAGTTAACCTATTGAAATTGTTTCGGTGTCACTCCATAGCACAAAAGAAGTTATTTTACCATACACCTAAACAGGTTAAAAATAATTTACGTTGGTTGAGTGGCCCCCATCCCATCTGAAGTCGATTTCTTGTCAAACTGGCTACACCTGTCAGATATGTTCATCTGCGAGGATGGTTCCCGCTCTGAGCTCCTGTAAGCATGGAACAAACGAGGCACCCTTGATGGCTGCTAAAAAGAAAAAGTCACCAAGTGTCAAGTCGAGAGAACGTGGGGACCATCCATTTTGAGGCCTCTCGTCCCATCTACTTACGTTGAAAGCTGACGTTTAGGAAATTCCCGTCCTATTACCAAATGATCAAAATTTGGTCCAGTTTCCTTCAAGATGACACCAAGACTAAGTCTGTATTCCATATAAACAAGTTTGTACCAATATTCAAAACTTTTTATGTTCTTTTTGACACAGGGCGTTCGGAAATTCCTGTTACAAGCGTCTAGGACTGAAGAGAGGAGTGTGTAGAGTACATTTTGAATGAGAACCTATGTCGGGAAACGTACCGTTTCCTTGCTACAAACATTTTAAAACATGTTCATACTTTTGCTACTAACTGTACTCGTGGACGGGTTTCCTCCAAATTGATGATGCAGGAACTCTCCCAACTCGGGTGTGCGGCGTCTTAGGCACCTGCTGAAGGTGAAGATACCCTTTCTTGAAGTTACTGCGTCACTGTGGCGAGAAGGATATGCGAAGGTGCTGAACTATGTAGAGAGAGATCTTGATAAAGATAAACGAGCAGCTCTTTTATCACGGTGAGCTTCACCATTCAGAAGGATCATGTCGGTGTATTCTACAAACGTATACCCATTCATGTTACTCTAACACTCACATCAGTAAATGCACAGGATGAGGCACTAAGACAGGCCACCACAAATACATCCAGAATAAATAATACATCAAGGTGCAGCTTTCGCCTAGCTATAGAGGACAATAAAGTGAATTTCCTGAGAGTCACAAGTAATTTTCATCATTTATGGTCGCCAGTTATTTTCTAATTGAACTATATACTTTTTCTGTGGCATCTGAAATAAATTTCTGACAGACGTTTAGCGACGTAACATGTATGGTACTTGATAAAGTAGTATCAACATAACAACGCCGCAAATCGCTGTCCCACCGCCAGGAGAAGAGGTTCCACAAATGTCTGGCATGCTACCAAATGTAAGCAAGTATTTAACTCAAGTGTGGTTCTTGTATTTACCAGTGTGTTTGAAGCCCATCTGTCTGTTCGGCTGCTGTAGAAACAGATAACTTGCGCGTAATCCTATTGATACATTACTTATGTATACGATAGTCGAAAAACTGATTATCGTTTATGGTCAATGTTGCCAAACTATTCGAGTAGCGATGCTACTGTATGCTGAAGAGCATCCAGATTCTGGAAACACTATAAAACATTTCTTGAAACTGGAAGTGTGAACGAAAATACGTCAAGGAAAAATAACAGCAATTGATTACAGAAATTAGCCACCACTCTGGCAGCAGTAATACAAAATGCAAATGTCGCTAAGAGCCATCTCGAAATAACAAGAGGGATCAATTGCGCAAACATTCCATTCCATTCCTTTTCATCCATTTCATATTTCACTGCGTCTGCAGCTTATTGGCTATGACTTCCAAAATTGGTCACAATTTCTGAATTATATCTAAGGAAAGCCTAAAGTGATGCACGCTGGCCGGTGTGACCGAGAGGCTCTAGGCACTTCAGACTGGAACCGCGCGACCGCTACTATCGGAGGTTCGAATCCTGCCTCGTGCATGGATGTCCTTAGGTTAGTTAGATTTAAGTAGTTCTAAGTTCTAGGAGACTGATGACCTCAGATGTTAAGTCCCATAGTGCTCAGAGCCATTTGAACTATCTAAGAATAATTTTCTTGTAGGAAGAAGCATCGTTTACAAACCATGGGCCAGAAAACTTCACTATGCATTAATCTTCAGTTGAAAATCCCTGTTGATTCTACGAAGTCAATAAAAGAAACGCCCTTGGTCTACCAACGTATGGTGCGTGATTTTCAAGACCCACATCATTGGATCCTGTTTTGTCGATGGGACTCTAAATACAGTCAAGTATCGGGAGTTGCTAGGATATATTGTTGTCTCACATATTCGGAGGACATCCTACTGGATATAAAGCAGTTAGCGTCGTACTAACCTGACGGCTGTCGCTCTCATTGTGCACATGTAATGACACACCCTGTTATGAAAACGCTAGCATAGCTATGGAACGATTGTTCTTCACTTTCACTGTGGATAGCAATGTTATCAGTGAATCTTATCACTGATGTCCTTTCATCTTCAATCTAATTCCACTCTTGAATCAATCTTTTATTTCCGTCATTGTTTCTTCGGGGGATAGGTTGAACATTAGGAGCAAAAGAGTAATATCTTCTCTTACATTCTTTTTAATCCGAGCACTTCCTTCTTGGTCTTCCACTCTTATCGTTCCCCCTTGGTCCTTGTACATATTGTATATTATCCGTCCTTGCCTGTGCTTATCACCCATTTTCCACAGAATTTCGAACATCTTGCACGCTTTTTTCAGATCCTATGAACGTCTCTTGATTTTCTTTAGTCTCTCTTCTGTTAGTAACTGCAGCGTCAGAACTGCTTGTCTTTCCTAAGGCAAAATTGATCTTCATCTAACAGATCCTCAATTTTCTTTTCCATCCTTCTGTATATCACCCTTGTCAGCAACTGGATGGATGAGCTGTCTACATCTACATCTACATCTACATCCATACTCCGCAAGCCACCTGACGGTGTGTGGCGGAGGGTAGCCTGAGTACCTCTATCGGTTCTCCCTTCTATTCCAGTCTCGTTTTGTACGTGGAAAGAAGGATTGTCGGTATGCCTCTGTGTGGGCTCTAATCTCTCTGATTTTATCCTCATGGTCTCTTCGCGAGATATACGTAGGAGGGAGCAATATACTGCTTGACTCTTCGGTGAAGGTATGTTCTCGAAACTTTAACAAAAGCCCGTACCGAGCTACTGAGCGTCTCTGCTGTAGAGTCTTCCACTGGAATTTATCTATCATCTCCGTAACGCTTTCGCAATTACTAAATGATCCTGTAACGAAGCGCGCTGCTCTCCGTTGGATCTTCTCTATCTCTTCTATCAACCCTACCTGGTGCGGATCCCACCCTGCTGAGCAGTATTCAAGCATTGGGCGAACAAGCGTAATGTAACCTACTTCCTTTGTTGTCGGATTGCATTTCCTTAGGATTCTTCCAATGAATCTCAGTCTGGCATCTGCTTTACCGACGATCAACTTTATATGATCTTTCCATTTTAAATCATTCCTAATGCGTACTCCCAGATAATTTATGGAATTAACTGCTTCCAGTTGCTGACCTGCTATTTTGTAGCTAAATGATACGGGACCTATCTTTCTATGTATTCGCATCACATTACACTTCTCTACATTGAGATTCAATTGCCATTCCGTGCACCATGCGTCAATTCGCTGCAGATCCTCCTGCATTTCAGTACAATTTTCCATTGTTGCAACCTCTCGATACCCCACAGCATCATCCGCAAAAAGCCTCAGTGAACTTCCGATGTCATCCACCAGGTCATTTATGTATATTGTGAATAGCAACGGTCCTATGACACTCCCCTGCGGCACACCTGAAATCACTCTTACTTCGGAAGACTTCTCTCCATTGAGAACTACATGCTGCGTTCTGTTATCTAGGAACTCTCAAACCAATCACACAATTGATCTGATAGTCCATATGCTCTTACTTTGTTCATTAAACGACTGTGGGGAACTGTGTCAAACGCCTTGCGGAAGTCAAGAAACACGGCATCTACCTGTGAACCCGTGTCTAAAGCCCTCTGAGTCTCGTGGACGAATAGCGCGAGCTGGGTTTCACACGACCGTCTTTTTCGAAACCCATGCTGCTTCGTACAGAGTAGATTTGTAGTCTCCAGAAAAGACATTATACTCAAACATAATACGTGTTCCAAAATTCTACAACTGATCGACGTTAGAGATATAGGTCTATAGTTCTGCACATCTGTTCGACGTCCCTTCTTGAAAACGGGGGTGACCTTTGCCCTTTTCCATCCTTTGGAACGCTTCGCTCTTCTAGAGACCTACGGTACACCGCTGCAAGAAGGGGGGCAAATTCCTTCGCGTACTCTGTGTAAAATCGAACTGGTATCCCATCAGGACCAGCGGCCTTTCCTCTTTTGAGCGATTTTAATTGTTTCTCTATCCCTCTGTCGTCTACTTCGATAACTACCATTTTGTCAACTGTGCGACAATGTAGAGAAGGAAGCACAGTGCAGTCTTCCTCTGTGAAACAGCTTTGGAAGAAGACATTTAGTATATCGGCCTTTAGTCTGTCAACCTCTGTTTCAGTACCATTTTGGTCACAGAGTGTCTGGACATTTTGTTTTCATCCACCTACCGCTTTGACATAGGACCAAAATTTCTTAGGATTTTCTGCCAAGTCAGTACATAGAACTTTACTTTCGAATTCATTGAAAGCCTCTCGCATAGACCTCCTCACACTACATTTCGCTTCGCGTAATTTTTGTTTGTCTGCAAGGCTTTGGCTATGTTTATGTTTGCTGTGAAGTTCCCTTTGTTTCCGCAGCAGTTTTCTAACTCGTTTGTTGTACCACGGTGGCTCTTTCCCATCTCTTACGATCTTGCTTGGCACATATTCATCTAACGCATATTATACCACGGTTTTGAACTTTGTCCACTGATCCTCAACACTATCTGCACCTGAGACAAAACTTTTGTGTTGAGCCGTCAGGTACTCTGTAATCTGCTTTTTGTCACTTTTGCTAAACAGAAAAATCTTTCTACCTTTTTTAATATTTCTATTTACGGCTGAAATCATCGATGCAGTAACCGCTTTATGATCGCTGATTCCCTGTTCTGCATTAACTGATTCAAATAGTTCGGGTCTGTTTGTCACCAGAAGGTCTAATATGTTATCGCCACGAGTCGGTTTTCTGTTTAACTGCTCAAGGTAGTTTTCAGATAAAGCACTTAAAATATTTCACTGGATTCTTTGTCCGTGCCACCGGTTATGAACGTTTGAGTCTCCCAGTCTATATCCGGCAAATTAAAATCTCCACCCAGAACTATAATATGGTGGGGAAATCTACTCGAAATATTTTCCAAATTATTCTTCAGGTGCTGAACCACAACAGCTCAAGCTGATTGTGGGATAAACATCAAACTTGGCCGCTTTTGCAACGTTTTGATGATGTTTTACTGAAAGTCAGATGGTATAATGGCAGTATTATACTTTCTTCATACTAAAGTGATTTTTTTTTGTTTCTCTCTCTCTCGATCATTTTAGAAATTGCTGTCGAATATTACCTATCCCGTCTGCCTCATTTGATTTTAAGCCTTCCAAAGCCCTTCTACTGCTCCCTTCCCTATCGACTTCTGTTTATATTCTATCACGTTATGTCGCAAGTCCTCCTCATCATGTAAGACCTCAACGTATCCCTTTCACCTATCAGCTCTCTCTCTCTCTCTCTCTCTCTCTCTCTCTCTCTCTCCTCTGCATTTGACAGTGGAATTACCGTTGCACTCATATGTTGTCGCCTTTGCTTTTTGTATCACCAAAGATTGTTTTCAGTTTTCTATATGCGGAGTTACTCCTTCCGACAATCATTTCTTTCTTGATTTCTTCACTATTTTTGTGCAGCCATTTCGCCTTAGCTTCTCTACACTTCCTGTTTTACGTCATACCTAGGTGACTTGTTTTCTGTATTCGTGAATTTCCCTGAATAATTTCACATACACAGAGATGAGTAGTGTAACAAAATGCGAATAAATCCCGATTACATTAACACTCAAAAATCAGTCACTAGAGACCGAAAATCCCAAAACGAATATATTCAACAAATATCTGTGAATAATTTCCGTAGTATTGTCGATGGAGTTCTGGTTCACTCTGAATACATATTAAAGTCAAAGGTGGTAAGTTACTCAATGATACGTCCATATAAATATTCAACACACTATTGACAATCATCTGCCTTGCAAGATGAAACTGCGGATACAAGATGAGGTTGCGCACTTCACCAGGTAAGACAAGTGCAGATTTCTGGCGAGCCTTGCTTATAATAAATATTGTCTGTAAGAGGTGAAACGCGACTGCAATGCTTCGGAGCTGACAGAATATATTCAGCATGACCAGTAGACAGTATAACACATCGTGCTTATTTTTAATGAATTCTCCCTCGCGCGTGCTTCCTTTGTGATGCTTCCCGTACTAAGATGCATTTGTTACTCTCTTCTGCAAGTAATCTTCTGAATAAAAAGTGTCGTGTACTTTCATTTCCCGCATGTTCTTCTCAAGCAAGCGTGCTAGAAGATTCGTTGTTGAGAGCTCTAAATCCACAAACGCACCTGAAATATAGGTGTTTTTAGGTACTCGTTGTGGAGGGCCATGTCAAAGACAAATCGTAGTATAATTGCACCAATAAAATAGGCTACAGGTACCATATCACTGTAATACGCGCAATTTTTCTTCAGGGCAAATATAAAAATCAAATTAGCTCCCTCACACTCAGACAACAGTATCTCCTCTCCACCTAGCAGAAAAAGTAGGATAATTTTAAGGTAGCGTAGAGCACACACTACGACAAAAGTGACTAACGAAGACCAGAGTTGATCCGTTACAATTCTAAACTAAGACTGACAGCAGATTTCACCGAACGGATGAGTTTAATTATGTTTTGTCTGTGACTTGGCACACACAAAGGGAATGCGGCAGCTATAACTTGACGCATCTCTAACGGTAACACGGATTGTCCAGGGAGTATGGCATTTGGCCGGATATTCTCCGACATTTCACTGTCCTTTGACAGACAGATCTGCATGAGCCGTCATCTGCACTGAAGCCGAAACAGCCCACCCGCCAGTGTTCAGCACCGATTGTTCTAAGCACTGACAAACTGTGGTAAGCACCGTCCGCACAACAAAGCATGCATTGCGCGATGCAGTCAAGTGACACCCACACACACCACCCACACACACACACACACACACACACACACACACACACACACACACACACACACACACACACACAAAGACACGCGTAAATACAATGACGCAGTCACCTCAAAAACTACAGTATACCTCTGACGGATGCCGCATTGCCAGAAATTCGGGAGTTTCTGCTTCACACCGACGAACTTTGAAGGCTGTTACGTGACGCACACTGGAACATGTTCCTTTTTCTTCTTTGTATGAGTTAACCATATTACCTACACTACTGGCCATTAAAATTGCTACACCACGAAGATGACGTGCTAAATGACGCGAAATTTACCTGACAGGAAGAAAATATTGTGATATGCAAATGATTAGTTTTTCAGAGCATTCACAACGTGCTGACATTAGGAAAGTTCCCAACCGATTTCTCATACACAAACAGCAGTTGGCCGGCGATGCCTAGTGAAACGTTGTTGTGATGCCTCGTGTAAGGAGGAGAAATGCGTACCATCACGTTTCCGGCTTTGATAAAGGTAGGATTGTAGCCTATCGCGATTGCGGTTTATCGTATCTCGACGTTGCTGGTCACGTTGGTCAAGATCGAATGACTGTTAGTAGAAGATGGAAGCGGTGGGTTCAGCAGGGTAATACGGATCGCCGTGCTGGATTCCAACGGCCTCGTATCACTAGCAGTCGAGGTGATATACATCTTATCCGCATAATTGTAACGGATCTTACAGCCACGTCTCGATACCTGAGTCAACAGATGTGGACGTCTGCAAGTCAACAACCATCTGCACCAACAGTTCGACGACACATGCAATGCGGGATGCAGTCAAGTGACACACACACACACACACACACACACACACACACACACACACACACACACACACACACACACACGCGCGCGCGCGCTTAAATACGATGACGCAGTCATCTCAAAAACTACAGTATACCTTTGACCGAGTCGGACGGAGTGGCCAAGCGGTTCTAGGCGCTACAGTCTGGAACCGCGCGACCGCTACGGTCGCAGGCTCGAATACTGCCTCGGGCATGGATGTGTGTGATGTCCTTAGGTTAGTTAGGTTTAAGTAGTTCTAAGTTCTAGGGGACTGATGACCACAGATGTTAAGTCCCCTAGTGCTCAGAGCCATTTGAAGCATTTGAACCTCTGACGGATGCCGCATTGCCAGAAATTCGGCAGTTTCTGCTTCACACCGACGAACGTTGAAGGCGGTTACGTGCCACAAACTGGAACATATTCTTTTTTTCTTCTTTGCATGAGTTAAGCGTATTACACAGTTGTTACTCTTTAAGTCTTCATTATGACTTGTCATTCAAATATAAATTTATGGATTGAGGATTGTTTGATCTCACTGCTATGATTGTATGTTAGGTCGTCCGAAATATTGAAGCCTCGCTAACAGCAACCAAGCGCATTCGTTTCCTAGCAACGTCCGCAGCATTTGTTGTTTCCATCGACGCCTTCAACTTGCAAAGAGTATGCGTTCCGAGCATATTGGTGGTGCAAGGAATGGTGTGACTCCACTGGATTTTGGGAGACATCGGTCGTTGCGTGTGTCACCTACAGAGAGCGTTAACACTACGACCGACCGATCTTAGAAGTCATGTGGAACAGAGGAAACTAGATTACGATTTAACGTCGTCTGCTAGCTTCGCCTTTGCCAACACACCGCTCGGCACTAGGAAGCATTGTAAAGCAGGCGCTGAACAAAGCGCAGTTATCTCAAGTGAAGAGCAAGACACGCCCCCAGGCTACCCGCCCAAAACGCCCCCTCGACAAAGTGCTTATAGGCCGCCGCCGCCGTACCTCAGTACGTCGCATGGGGAGTCTGTTCGTATTGCACGTTAGCACGTCGCAATCTGCTATAGCCTTCACACTGATAGTTGCCGCCTCGCTCCTCAGCTAGCTCTGAGAGAACTTTAGTCATTGTACATATTTATGATATGGACATGGACAAGATTCACCACTGAAGTTAATCACTCAATTGATTCATGTAATAAAGGGTATTTCAACCATGTGTGTATTTTGTGTTATAATGAGAGGAAACCGCCCAATCTTCATACAGCCAGGACCCACAAACATAACACGAGGGTACCGCCACACGAGTGACAACATCTTTTCAGTGTAGAGAGATATAAGACAACGACTATAACAAAGAAAACGAGTGAGTTAGTATCTAACTTAAAGATTAAGAGAAACGTCTACATCCTCTAACATCGTTTAAATACTAGAAATTTTAATACCAACCGATATAGAGTAGGATGCAGATTTACGATACGTAGTAGTTAAGGTCAGTGAAGGACATTTAATTGAATAAGGTAATCATTATGGTATTTAAGGAGCGCTCCCGGTTACACGCAGCCATACATTGCCGCTGACGTGTTCATGTGTATTTTCAAATACCCAGACTTTCCCCCGCCAGATACCACGTCAGGCCAAACGTTTTTGAGACTGGTTTGGTAGGAGTTAGAAATAGGTGAAGATGATGATTTTGATGCGTATGTGTTCCACACGGCCTCACTCTAATTGATTACAACACAAAAGCCCATCATCTAACAACATGAAACTCTCAGAAAAGTCTTTCCTTGGGATGTTGTTCAATTTGCGCGCAACATTGATTTGAATGTTCTTTATGTAGCCAATACGTTGACCCCTCATGTGAATTTCTGCACTCTTTCGTTCTGAGGTAGTTTCATACTGATAATAGCAAGTCCCGACACCAGTGATAATTTTTTCCAAAAAAGAACTGTCTGCTTTCTGCATTTCAATAAAGACGGGGCACGCGTCCGCGTGAAGTTGTTTTTCTTTAGGGGCCAAGGTGCGAGGGACAAATTTTGAACAAACTCTTCTGTACTTTAAATCGTTTCTTGAACACTTGATTTACAGATGTTGCTCGGTTGCCATTTGTCACAACAGTGACACACTGTGGTCCCACCTCCACTACTTAATACTGCCTGCCTGTAACTGAATGGTTGACTGTACTTCTGTTGTTTATTGTTTTAGATCACGTTGCCATCGTTGCATCGCTTATGCTCCAAGAATGGAATCTATATAGGAAATTCCCTAGGGAACGGTATATATAGGAAGAGATATGAAGGAACAGTCTGTAGCACCGTGAAACTTGGCTTACCCGGCCACATGGGATATATGTGAAGTAAATTAAATGCACTGAAATGAACTGTATGGGAGAACAATCAACGAAATTCCTTGCAATAAGCATCAGATAAAAGCAACAAGGGTTATGGTGCACGTCGAAGCAGCCATTAGAATCGAAGATCATGAAAAGGTGGAGTAACAATCCTCGTGGTTATTCAGTATGTACAATGAGCAGTCAGTAGGGAAAACCAAAAAATGTGGAAATAGAATGATATTGAAAATTTGCAGACGATACTGCAATTATGTCACAGACATCAAAAGGCTTGGGCATAACAGGAATGGAAGGGATAATATCATGAAAGGAGGACATAGGGCGAACATTAACGAATTTAGAACAAGAGTGATGAAATGTAGTTGAATTAAATCAGGTGTTGCTGAGTGTATTAAATGAAGAAACGAGGCACTTAAAACAGTAAATAAGATTTCTGGACTGGAAAACAAATTACATGCAAAAGTAAAACTTGAATGAGATGAACACTTCCTTTTCTGGGAAAACGACATATATTTATATCTATGTGTTTTCTTCTGAAAAGGTTGTCAGTAGTGTAGCCTAATTTGAAAGTTAACTGTAGATGACAAGCACTACCGACAGGAAGAGAACAGAAACTTTTCGACTGTGGTGCTACAGAAGAAAAGAAACTCTTATTTTAACGTCTAGATCACTACTCATCCTTTATATAAAACGAACAGCTTCAATTACACCTCGTTATCGTTTTTAGGCAACATATAAGCAACATCAGTAAGTCATCGTATCGCTTAATCACAATTTACTCATCATCATCATCATCATCATCATTTAACACTGACTATGCCTTTCAGCGTTCAGCCTGGAGCATAGCCCCCTTATAAAATTCCTCCACGATCCCCTATTCAGTGCTAACATTGGTGCCTCTTCTGATGTTAAACCTATTACTTCAAAATCATTCTTAACCGAATCCAGGTACCTTCTCCTTGGTCTGCCCCGACTCCTCCTACCCTCTACTGCTGAACCCATGAGTCTCTTGGGTAACCTTGTTTCTCCCATGCGTGCAGCATGACCCCACCATCTAAGCCTGTTCATCCTGACTGCTACATCTATAGAGTTCATTCTCAGTTTTTCTTTGATTTCCTCATTGTGGACACCTTCCTGCCATTGTTCCCATCTACTAGTACCTGCAATCATCCTACCTACTTTCATATCCGTACCCTCAACCTTGTCGATAAGGTAACCTGAATCCACCCAGCTTTCGCTCCCATACAACAAAGTTGGTCGAAAGATTGAACGGTGCACAGATAACTTAGTCTTCGTACTGACTTCCTTCTTGCAGAAGAGAGTAGATCGTAGCTGAGCGCTCACTGCATTAGCTTTGCTACACCTCGCTTCCAGTTCTTTCACTATGTTGCCATCCTGTGAGAATAGGCTCATAAGTACTTGAAACCGTCCACCTGTTCTAACTTTGTTCCTCGTGTTTGGCACTCAATCCGTTTATATTTCTTTTCCACTGACATTACTTTCGTTTTGGAGAGGCTAATCTTCATACCATACTCCTTACATTTCTGATCTAGCTCTGAAATATTACTTTGCAAACTTTCAATCGAATCTGCCATCACAACTAAGTGATCCGCATATGCAAGACTGCTTATTTTGTGTTCACATATCTTAATCTCACCCAGCCAGTCTATTGTTTTCAACATCTGATCCATAAATAATATGAACAACAGTGGCGACAGGTTGCAGCCTTGTCTTACCCCTGAAGCGACTCTCAACCATGAACTCAATTTACTGTCAACTCTAACTGCTGCCTGACTATCCATGTAAAGACCTTTAATTGCTTGCAAAAGTTTGCCTCCCATTCCATAATCTCGTATAACGCACAATAACGTCCTCCTAGGAACCCGGTCATATGCCTTTTCTAGATCTATAAGCATAGATACAACTCCCTGTTCCACTCATAACACTTCTCCATTGTTTGCCGTAAGCTAAGGATCTGGTCCTGACAACCTCTAAGAGGCCTAAACCCACACTGATTTTCATCCAATTGGTCCTCAACTAATACTCGCACTTTCCTTTCAACAATACATGAGAAGATTTTACTCACAACGCTGATTAAAGAGATACCTCTGTAGTTCTTACAATCTTTCCTGTTTCCATAATGAAAGATTGGTGTGATTACTGCTTTTGTCCAGTCTGATGGAACCTGTCCCGACTCCCAGGCCATTTCAATTATCCTGTGTAGCCATTTAAGACCTGACATTCCACTGTATTTGATGAATTCCGACATAATTTCATCCACCATAGCTGCTTTATTGCACTGCAATCTATAGACCATTTTGTCCACTTCCTCAAATGTGATCCTATTTCCGTCATCATTCGTATCCCATTCTACCTCGAAATCTGAAACATTACTGATTGTATTTTCACCTACATTGAGCAACTCTTCAAAATATTACCTTCATCGGCCCAAGGCATCCACAGGATTCACCAGGAGTTTCCCTGACCTTTCCCAAATACTTGTCATTTCCTTCTTACCTCCCTTTCGAAGACTGCTAATTACACTCCAGAATGGTTCTCCTGCAGCTTGACCCACAGTCCCCAACCTGTTTCCAAACTCTTCCCAACATTTATTCTTGGATGCTGCAATTATCTGTTTGGCTTTGTTTCTTTCTTCAACATAGCTTTCTCTGCCTACCTGAGTTCCAGTATGTAGCCATTTTTGATACGCCTTCTTTTTCCTTTTACAAGCTGCCTTGACTTTCTCATTCCACCAATCTGTTTCCTTCTTCCTACTGTTCCAAGACATGCTTTAGCCACTTCTAGTATTGTGTCCCTGTACCTTGTCCATTCCTTTTCCAATGACTGTAATTGACTACATTCAACTACCTGGTACCTTTCTGAGATCGCTGTTAAGTACTTGTGCCTGATTTCCTTATCCTGAAGTTTCTCAACTCTTATCCTCCTACAAATGGACCTGACCTCCTGCACTTTCGGCCTCACAATCCCAATTTCACTGGAGATTAAATAATGATCAGTGTCATCAAAGAATCCCCTGAATACACATGTGTTCCTCACAGCCTTCCTGAATTCCTGATCTGTTATTATATAGTCAATGAGAGATCAGGTTCCCCTGCCTTCCCAAGTACACCGGTGAATGTTCTTATGTTTAAAAAAGGAGTTTGTGAATACTAAGCCCATACTGGCGCAGAAATCCAAGAGTTGTTTCCCGTTCCTGTTGGCCTCCATATCCTCTCCAAATTTACCCACAATTTTTTCATACGCTTCTGTTCGATTTCCTACCATGGCGTTAAAATCACCCATGAGCAGAACACTGTCCTTGTCCTTTACTCTAACAACTACATCACTGAGTGCCTCATAAAAACTATCCATCTTGATCTAACCCTTCACAATGCGAATATACTGCCACAATCCTAATTTTCTTGCTAGACGCTGCCAAATCTATCCACATTAGTTGTTCGTTTACATATCTTATTGCAACTACGCTGGGTTCCATTTCTTTCCTGATGTAAAGCCCTACACCACATTGTGCTATTCCTGTTTTGACTCCTGACAGGTAGACCTTGTATTTCCCACTTCTTCTTTCTCACCCCTTACCCGAATGTCACTAACAGCTAAAACGTCCAGCCCCATCTTACTTGTAGCCTCTGCCAGCTCTACCTTCTTCCCAAAGTAGCCCCCATTGATATTAATAGCTCCCCATCTCATTACCATTTGTTTGCCAAGTCGTATCTTAGGAGTCCCTGGTTTGTCAGTTAGAGGTAGGACTCCGTCACCTCCTAAGGTCCGGGCATTTTGCTCTGATTGTTGCCAGCATCACATTTAAAGTATCAGGGAAGCAGGTTGCTAGCCTTACTTGCCCTGAGTCCCATTGGGTATTACGCCTAACGGTTGAGGGACTAACCGGTGGATTTGGTAGTCTTTGCCGTATGAGCACAAATGTGACCACGACTCAGAATATGTCCGAGATGCCCTGCCTTATTCCAAAGTAACTGGTGTCCCGACTGTCGGGACCACTTACTTGGGCACTCATACGTTGCCCGTGGTTTATGAACTAGGACATGACTACAGGAACCCACACCATGAACCACTCTCAATTTACTATATTCTTATACAGAATGATCCTGATGATTAGATACGTAGATATGCATATGAAGAGACTTGCACAAGAGAAGAGGCTAGACTAGGTTTGAAAGCGGCTTTAGATAATTTATCCCATGCTTAGCATATGGAAAGAATATGACGGAATGTCGTTAATGTTAGTGCGAAACAGTTTCAGGCGTGCACAGTCTATTGGCAGACGTTCTATTCCTTGGCTGAAATTTTATTGTCATGTAACATTGCCCTACAGAAATTTTTTACTGTGTTTTTCTTCTTTTTATCGTAAGAAATGTTTTGGCACCCACCCTTTCCACGTTTTTAAAATGTTTACTTTTCTTTTATTATTTTGCCTGGCTTGGCTGACATTTTTGCTGTTCAGTTCTATTGCTTTTAAAAAGTCATACACCATTGTTCAAGGACTTGGATGAAACTAAACAGTTCTGTGTATGTTGAACTGCTAGGTTTCATCCCCACAGCTTTCTTGGTAGGAATTTCTAAACGCAATTATTGAGAGTTTTTACAGTGCAGCTATAATGACTGCACTAAGTCTCTACTGCCTTAATATCACGGTTTCAAACCAGATATTTACTGAACTACTTGTAGTTTTGATGTGGCAGATGACATAGCTTTTAATGTCTCCGACGAATTGTATGTACTGAGCTATTTCGATTTGGGGTTGTTAAATCCCCCATCGGGCGCTTGCCCGGGTAGCGAACGGAGGAAAGGCTCCCAGATATTGGTGATACTGGGAAAATTAAACATACAGGACAGAACAAATACTATCACAAACCTTTTGAGCATCTGATCTGGTATTCAGCGGCTGTTGGTCTCCGTCTGTTCACCAAGTTGGTGTTGCTGTTAGGCATACTGTTTGATCTCAACAGCTAAGTCTTACACTAATGATCTCCTTCGGATATTGCCCAAAAATATTCTTCAACATGAAGCAACCATGGCAGAACAAGGGGAAAGAATTCCACCATCTTAAGCCCCAGTCAACACATTGGATTCCCGCTCTGCTCATGGGATGCCATATGGAGGAAGATCGGACTTTCTCAAAACCTCTTCTAACAAAATACAAGTTTTTCGTAGGTACACTGAACATAAACACTTTCATGCAACCAGGAAAACTGAAACACCTAACGAATACGCCTTAATGATTTAGCATCGAAATTATGAAATTGCGGGACACCTGTTTTCAAATGAAAATTATTTCGACTCTGAGAATTACAGGTCCTATGGAGGAAAACCTGCAGCACATATCAACATAGGACCAAAAAATTTGGTACAGCTTTTGCAGTACACAAGCCTATCAGAGATTCAGTCATTGACTTTAAGTCACCATCATAAAGACTCTCAACACTGTCAATAAGATCAGTAAACAAAGGATACACGCTGAATAACGTGCACGCACCGACGCATCGACAAATAACTGCGTCATAAGATTCACGTGAGTTGAATGACTTCTGGATATTTCTAGAAGAAATCACGGACAAAATTCCTAAACACCGCATCAAGATTCTGCTACGTTACTTCAATGGGCAGTTGGGAAGAGTAAACAAACACAGGAGAATCACAGGATCGCGCACCTCTCATTAAAGGACCAACAAAAATGGCAAACACCTCATAAAGTGGTGTTAAAATTTTAACTCCAAAATCAAGTCAATATAATTCAAAAAACTCACACTAAAACCAAAAACATATAAATCCCCCATAAAAGCAGTGTAAGAATTACAGATTGACTATATCTCCAGAGGATATACCAAAAATATCGTCAACGTAGAAACCAGGAGATACTTCTTCGAGTCAGACCACTACGTGCTTCAAGTCTAAGTAAAATTCCAGCCCAACAGAAACCAGAGAAAAGTACTAAAAATTTCTCGACTGATAGAAAGAAAAATTGTGAAATTCAGGCAAAATATTTCACTACACTCCTCATCTGTGAAGAATCATCTAAACAACGCCGGTTTGTAAAACCGGTACCAAATCCTTACTCGCACTCACCTTCACACGAAGAAACAGGGAATGTAATCAAATCATTAAAATACAACAAAGCACCGTGCGGAGACTGATTTACTGTAGAATTATGGAAAGAAGAGCACAAAAGCATAACACTAAAAATTTACAGAATGATATCAGAAGTCTAGAAAAACAGAGAAAGTCCTAAAAGAATGGAAGAGCGCCTTGATATACCCACTCCACAAGAAAGGAAGACAAAGCAGATCCGAACCATTACAGAAGAATCTCACTTCTACCAGCAACTCACAAAATTCTCCATAAAGCCTTTTTGAACCAATTTGAGTCGCAATCAGACCCACAGATTGACATCAGACGAGTTTCACCGTAGTGAGACCCTGCACTAAACACCTCGAAAACATACTACAATCATACGATGCCGGAAAAAAAATTTATATTCTGTTGACATATAAACACTGGTTATTATACTAGAAATATTAGTAGTCGATTCAGAAACTAGATATGTTATCCAGGAAACTCTATCAGAAGCCACTTGAAAAGCGAATCTCATGCGAGAACTCTCAAACTCATTCGTAATTCACACAAGAGTCCCAAAAAGAGACGGCTTATCGGCACTCTTGTCCAAGATCATACTGTAACAAAAAATTCAGAGAATGTGAAAAGCTTGTCAAACGTATCCAAAATGGAAAGAGGAAGGAAAATGGATCACTGTGGAATTCCTGGACTTAGCTGATGACCTGGCTATATTAAAAAACAACATGAAGCCAAAGTAGCGCTCAATAAGCTACGAGAAATCTCTTCTAAAACCGGACTCCAATTTCCTATGAAAAACCTCGGTACACGGACAGCAGATCAACTGGAAAACTTCCTCTAAAAGCAATTTATGTAAAAATCTCACAGAATACTCATTTCAATTATTTAGAAAAAACTATCCAACTAACAGGACTGAACACAACTGCCAACAAAAAAAGAATATTAAGACAGCAAAAGGCGTACAAACTGACATGAAATCACTACAGCAAAAGAGCAAAATCTCATAATGCAAAACAACGGCGCTGCAACAGGGTCGTTTTACCAGAAACCTTGTATGTGGTTTAAATGACACTTATTAGAGTGCTAACTAAAATTAGTGACAAAGAGAAACAAGAATCAATGGTACCGTTCTCCGAGACGGAACGTGGTTCAGAGGACATACAAAGGAACTCCGCAAGGGCACAGACATCACAGGTAAGTACAGTAAAAGATCTCTACAGCTCTGTAGAAAACAATGTAGTATGGATAAAAACACAAAGAAAATTTTTACCGCAGTTAATGCTAGAAAACGGTACACCAGCTGCATAAGAGAAACTCTAGAAGACCTCAGCAACTGAAAATTTCTGAAGAAGAATTTGAGGACAGAGAACAGTCTACATGAAAATTAAAAACAAATTATGGAACAGGTCTCAGCGAATAAAAGAAAGGGGTGAAACGGACAGAGAAAAGGACTAAAAATCACAACGAATTAGTGCAGCGATGTGGATCTACTTGGACACTCTGCAAATCACACCTGAGGGCCTGGACGACGGTTTGTTGAACCACATTTACAATAACTCTATATTACTCAACTCGGACAGAGCGGGAAAAAGCGAAAACCTATATCTTTCCGAGTGAGATCTGATTTCCCTCATTTTGGTATGATGAGCGTTTCTCACTATGTACATCGATGTCAACAAATACTTTCGCATTGGGAGGAGAAACATGATCATTGAAATTTCGTGAGAAGATCTCGTCGCGACGAGAAATATCTATGTTTTAATTATATCCACCTTAAATTCTACATCATGTTCGTGACACTCTCTCTCCTATTTCTCGATGTTACGAACGTGCCTCTTTTCTTTGAGCTTTCGCAATGTACTCTGTGAATCCAACTGATAAGGATCCCACAATTCGCAGCAGTACTCCAAAAGAGGATGGACAAAGTTAATGGAGGCAGTCTCTTTATTTTCATTGTGTTCTTTACGATTTAATTGATTGCTATTGTAATTCCTATATGTTTAGTAGAATTTACGGCTTTTTCATTTGATTGACGTAACGTGTGATCCACTCCTGTGGATGACTCACCTCTTTTCGTTATTTAGAGTCTAATGCTAATTTTCACACTATATAGATATTTTTTCTAAATCGTTTTGCAATTTATTTTGATATTCTGATGACTTCAGTAGACGATAAACGGAAGCATCATCTGCAATCAACCTACGATGGCTGCTCAGATTGTCTCATAAATCGTTTATATAGAGGACCTATAAAACTATCTTGTGGAACTCCAGAAATCACTTATGCTTTACTCGACGTCTCCCGTTAATTACTGCGAAGTGCTGCCTCTCTGACAGGAAATTACGAATCCAGTTGCATCCGTGGGACGGTATTCCATAAGCACACAATTTCGGGATTTGAAGGGTCAGGTTCTATGTGTTATTGAGTATTTGAACCGGATATTATTCCACAAGGCCTGTGACGCTATTCGGAGAGAGGCCGGAACGTACGAAAGAGTACCGCAATCCATGATGCGATGCTTGAACTGGTACCTTGCATCCCAGGGAGAATACTTTGGACATCTGTCGTGAAGTGGATGCGATGTAGCTCTGTATTGTGCTCCAGGAAGATTTATTGTTGGTGCACGTACACCGTCCATTTCCGGACACATGTAGGTAGGACCTTTTTTCCTCCATTGCCAGCCAGGTATCCGTCCCTGCTGTTTGTCGGTTTTATCAAAGTTCAACCTGTATATATAAAGTTACACAATACTTGTTTTCATAACCGTTGTCATATGTTTGCCTCTTTTCATTGGCCGGGAATCCAGTAGGAGGCGACAGAGTACTTTTTATTGGTTTGGCTGTGTGTTTGTCGGCTTCACTATGTTGAGGTAATGTATGTCTTTAGATACACTGTCTTACACTGTATGTTTATGCCATAAACCTGATGATGCTATTATTCCGAAAGACATAATGATATGAAAAATTAAATGAGGTCTTGGTGATCAAGACAAATGTATTATTTTGAGGTTGAAGCTCTGTTGTCTGTGTTTGCTTGAACAACAACATATGTCCACCTTTAGTTCTGACTTAAAGTTTGTAAAAGAGTAGTAACCTTCTGACAGATATAAGATTAAATGACCCTCGGAACATTCAGGTCGGAAATAGATGTTTATTGGCTTCAACACACTTTATACTATACTTGTGAGGATGTTATTGAACAGCTGAACACTAATGTGTAGTGCTTCCTTTTTACTAAGCTGAGTATTCACGCGTAACGCATGCAGAAAATTGCATCAGGGAAATGTAGAAGTTCTGTTCGTGGTGTTACTCTCATCAAAAAAGAGCTAATGACAAACTATAAAGAAATATAGACACTGTAAATACGTAATACAGCAGGAAAACCACACCACATGGTGAGAAGCCACCAAATAAAAAACCGACTGATGATACTGAAACTGCAGTGAAACATCTCTCGGACAAAAAACTAAATTGTGTTTTTTAAAGGCGAACCCTACCCAAAACATGTCTCAAATGTATTATTATTCAGTAGTAAATGCGGTCTAGTACCCTTGAGAGACCAATTGTGCCACTACCCATGCTGCAGAGAGTACGTTCACAGACTATATGTTCCTGTGACAAGTGTTTTCAGTCCTACAACCGTACAGTCATGCGCAATATCCATGTCTCGCAGAGGGCACAAACGCCATGCCACTCATAGGGACCGAGTGGCACCCAACTTATTACATAAAGACAAAATAATGCCAGCCATAACACCCTATTGAACATAATATAACAGACATTCTGACGTGCACCTCCAGCTACTGGGACAGTGTACTAACCAAGCAGTTCAGACTAAATTTGCAGGTTGTCTCATACAGAGAATTTTGTTTCAATTCTGCTAGAAATTCTCACCTCCGACTGGTCAATATTACTTGCTCAGACGTTTGTACTTAATATTTACTCTGTCTACTCACATTATCCTGACCACCTGTCAAAATCCCGAAAAATCAACTTTCGCAGCACAGACCTCTGGGAGAAGTGCCGGAAAAAAGTCACTTACCTTCTGGAAGGCACCTTCAGGGATGTGGAGCTGGCCGACTACAGTGCCAATACTAGCTGTGCTAGACTCTCTATTGAAGCTCCATGGTGCGAACAGCTGGATCAAGGTGGTCTCTCATATCCTCGATTGGGTTTATATCCGGGAAGTTTGGTTGCCAAGAGAGTATGGTAAATTCATCCTGCTTGTCTTGAAACCGTGCACTTACACTAAGGCCTGTGTGACAAATTGCATTGTCTTGCTGAAAGATGCCCCGAGGAAAAGTAATTGCATGTTGGAGCCGACAGGATCCCAAGGATATATCCATTTTGCATTACAGGTTGACTAAAACGCCAGAGAATTTCCCAGACACTTATGCTCTCTTCCACCTTTGGACCAAAATTCACTGATCGGATTCTGCACCCTTCCGAAGATTGTGGTAGTAGGAAATGTAGTCTAGTAGCTGTGGACGACCGGCTTTCGTACTTTCACGCTGTACACGCCAATGGCCATCTATCGGATGGAGTATAAGACGCGATTCAATGGAAAAGGCCACCTGCCACCACTCAGTGGACATTTGCGGCACTGGCTTCCAAATTCCAGCCCTCGGCGCCCACGAACTGCCGTCAGCATGGGTACATATGAACCAGGCGCTCTCTGCTGATGCCCATATAGAACAATGTGCGCTGACCCGTCGTTGAGCAGACACTGTTGGTAACCCTATCGCTCATCTGCGCGGTCAGTTGCTCTACAGTTGCACGGCTACTGTTCCGTACATATCTCCGCATCCATCGATCACCCTTGTCAACTATAGCCCACTGTGCACCACAATTGTCTACGGCTGAATTCAGATAGAGTCACTTTGCCACCCACGGTATACTTAAACCACCGCTGCTCGCGAACTCTTTATAAACTTAGACGATTTGGATATCATTCGACCTTCGGTAAAAAATTCACTGACCATGATTCTTTGGACGCTAGACAAATCGCTCTGTTTTCTCTTTATGACAGGAACTGCACCGATTTCCGCGTCTTCCCATCTCCCCCGCCATTATGACCCCCCCTCCTCCCCACCTCCTGTGTGCGAACATAGGTGGTGGTCACATTAATGTCACAGGATCGTGGGCTACCAACGGCTGCTGACGTTGGTCATCTTTGGTTGTATGGTGGTATAAGTTTTTTTTCTTAACAGTGTGTGCGTTGTCCATCTGCATGTCATTTTATGGCTCTTGATCCACGTAGCTCCACAGATCAAAACTTTAAATTTACGTGTACATCCCTCTCTCGTGACATCTGTGTCTCCAAAATGTTGGTTTTCAATCGTCGATATACCGGCGGTTGTCGAAGACAACAACCAGCTCACATCCCATAAACTGTTAGATAAGATTGCCGATATACCTTTTTTATGTGACCAAGAAAGTCGTAAAATGACTATTTAGATATTCGAAGATCACAGAAAAACTTACTTTTGCCTGCAATCAAATCGTTAAACATCGTATAATACAAACGGCCAGGAAGACGTGTAACACCCCCTGGATGTTTTCGAATTTTCCTAAACTTTCAGTTTTGTATTTTTCAGTAGAAGAAATGTTCTTCATACAATTACATTGTCTTAACTATCGAGATCTTAGCAATTATTCGAAAGTTGCGCTACTAGTTGCTCACTTCACGAACCCGCTCTTCTGTGGAGAACACAAGACAGATCGAACAAAGCCTGTAGCAGGGCAAGAGCAGTCTCCTGATTTTACGCTCCCTCTGGCCTTTTTGGAAGTGTGACGTACATTGCTTCTAAATTAAAATACGTCATACAATCGTAGCAGTTGCCCAGCGGCAATGGGTACTTTTTTGAAGTACACTACAATTTACTTCATCACTGAGCTGTTTGACAGAATAATTATGGGTTACATGAGAGAAATGCTTCATGTTCATCAGAGCTCGATGGACACTGGTTCTTTATCACATTATCAGAAACGTAATTAATGTTGGTTAAATCGAACACCAGTTGTGTATTTAGTTAAAACTCATTTCTTTGATAAATCTGCTGACAAATATTAGATGTTTCATGTGTGTAAATTATGAACGACAGGTTTCAAGGAATAAGTTAAAAAATATTTAGTGCAACCTGAAGTTGAGCCTCAATTTTTTTTCAAGAGATCTGTAGATTTCCTTATAATGCTTTAGATGCAAAACATTTAGTTTAAGTGATTATAAAGGCTTTATTTATCATTGATAGCTTATCATCTGTTACACAAACTGATCGGCCTTGAGTCACATGAATGTTTATATAAACGCCTATCAGTGAAAACAATTTCTGAACTCATAACTCAGACACAAGTATATATTTGGACATTAGTATGACCTATTCACACAACATAATTATATAGGCAAGTCTTAGGAAAGGCACAGTTTTATGAGAACTGTTTCCCAGAAATGTGCTTGCATTCCTCACAACTCTCACCATATGAAAGGCGTTGTGACTCGATTTCCTGGCGAAATTACGAAGTAGACTATATCAGTGGCAGAAGAATACTTCTGCTGGGTGGTTCGACAGTGCCACATTCGAAATACTACAGAAACAAAAAACTGGGAGTGGTAAGGTGTCAAGCCACTGAAAATCTAACATTTTATCTAGAACAGATAATTTATTAACAATTTTCTGAGAAGTTATTACGCATTTCTTTTTGCGAGATGAGATAAGACAAACTGACGTAAATGGAAGAAAATCATGAATGAATCGTTTATATACGAAACTTAAACCACATACAGTTAAGGTTCGAAAGAGTATCATAGCATCGACCTTCTATAAAACAAATTTCGAAAGTAATAGTAGTAGCAGTATTAGCTGTAACTTTATTCACCCGTAGATCTCTTTTTGCAAGTATATAAGACATGTGAAAGTATTTACAAGTTTATACCAATTTAAAATAAGCTATTTCGTCTACACATATATTTACAAACTTCTAGTTAGGGACAATAATCAGATTTACTCCTGGTATATAACACTTTTTTTACAAATAACTTATTAAATAATATAATGCCACACTGTTCACTCATATCTCACTATCAGTCACTGAAAGAAGTATACACACATTGCTTCATAGCATTTCATTTACTACACAGAAACACACACAATTCTGATCTCTGGGCCATTTTCTGTACCACAGCTTCCCATTTGCTATGCTGAAAAACTGAGTCAGCATCCCTCTATAATGAGTAAGATGTTGAGCTGAAAAAGAGGAATGCAATGTACAGACTGCCGGTAAGTTTTTCTAGTAAAGAAAAAAAATATGGAAAAAACTTAGTGTGTAGGTATTATGTGGAATGTTGATCTTTTGTAATCATTATTATTATTTCTTTGTATAACATTTTTTTTACCAAACCCCTGCTCTGTTTTCTCTAAGTAATTCTTCAATGTAAAAATGTGCAACATAATAGGTAATTTGTAGCTGCCTTTTTAAATAAAATTATTTTTGCAATTTCTTTAATCTCATTTCGTAATTTATTGCTCAGTTTTATCCCTTGGTAGGAAATGCTGTTTTGAGTTTTATGTATATGTTTTATTAGCAAGTGTAAGTTGTGTCTAGCTCATGTTCCATGGCCATGGACAGAACTGTTTGTGCAGTAATTACCAATCTTAGTTTTGATGTGTACAACTGACTGATAGATGTATTCACACGGAGCAGTTAAAATCCCCATTGTTTTGAACAGATCTGTACAACAATTTCGGCAACCATTTTTTCTTATGATTCTTATGGCTCTTTTCTGGACTCTGAAAATTGTGTTCACGTTTTATGCAACTGTCCCCCAAAAAATAATTCCATAGCTAAGAACCAGGTAGGATGTAACTAAAAGACACTGCATGTTACACACTGATGATAGGATTCTAAGGGCATAACATGCTGACAACATTCTGTTTGCAAGTTCTGTTGTGTGTTCACACCACTTCAACTAAGAATCAGTACTCATTCCTAGAAAGTTTGCATTTGTTACACACTCAATACAGGTGCCATCTACATTTAATTTAACACTGTCATTTTCCCTCTTCAAACTGAAATTAATGGTATTAGGGTTCTTTATGCTCAATGTCACACTATTACTTATTGGCCTACTGTAAACTTCCTTGAGAGCACAGTCCGATAAATTCACCTAGTAACCGAAGACACAGAAAATTTTCAGTTAACTCATGTTCTGAATACAAATACACCAGTCCAGAGCTGTAAAGCCTGCAAATCATGTAACCACTACGCAGTCATAATATATAGGCCTTAGTTAAACCGGAAAGATAATACTTGGTATCTTCGAATAACATACAAATGACTCAGGCTGATTTATTAAAGGAACGTATAAATAATGTTTCAAAAGCGACAACGCCCATAAGACTTCAATTAGAATAACTAGGGTTTGAATTAGTCTTCTGTATGTAATAAAATTACATAAAGACAACTCAAAAACTGATAAAGTGAAAGAGCCGTCTACTAAAGAGCTAAACAAGAAATACTCCAACATTAAAAGGGAGAAACATTTAGCAACGTAAGTTAGTCACCGGTAAAATGAAAAATGAAATTAACTTAATCCTAAATTACATAGTGTTACAGGAAATAGTTCAATAGGTTAGAACAATCCACTCAGTACTGAGCATACCAAGCAAGTCCACGGGTGCCAATAAATACGATTCAATGAGTCTCTGTTCCCCGTGAATTCTGTAGCCATAAGCAACACATTAACTCCCTGGGCCGTCATCAACCAAACCCGAGCGACGAGCATCTGCGACGTGTGCGTTGATAGAACAGCGCCACACACTCGCTCCAAGTAATATTCAGTTCCGGCAGTTACTCTTAGCGTCGATGTCCCACGTGACTGCTGGCACTTGTCCTTGAACGGCCATCGTCCATCCCAGCAGCTGCGTCTGAATGTAGAGTTTGAGAAAAGACATGATTACATATAAAATGAAGTTACCTTTACTATTTAAAATATTAATGAGCCTGATTTTGCATACATTGTCATTATGTTATTGCATATAATCGGCTTTTTTGTGAGGACGTTCATGGATCCTTTTTGAACACATACTACCACGTGAGGAACATTTTCTCAAAGCTTAGATAACTTCGCGCTTTCAAAGTGTTGTAGGTTCTGCTTTTTAAAGAGATAAACAAACATGTCTACCAGTTTTTAATATAAGTTTTAGAACTCTCGCAATATATTTTTAAATTTGTGGGTATGACACAGAGGAAATTTTATTCGAAAAAAAATGTAAATAAACTTAACAGCGATGCTCTCTGAAAAGTCTTGTACCACAGGGAGTTGTGTTGCAGAACGTAAAAAGTATGTAGGGAATTCACCTTTTTATCTGCAATGGTTCGACAAAAAATGTTCCTTATACACAGAAAAATTAATGTTGCGGAGAATGCAGGATTAAGATTTTATTTGAATTTATGCCAGAAATACCTTGATGTTGGCCATAACCTTGCATTAGCATTTCGGTCTCCATGTAGCTCTTTTCTTCTAGTCTGATACTTCTGGCATGTTCTTTTGACAAAATACTCCAGTGACATTTTAGAACTAGCAATACACACATCATCAAAGTTCTTCAGTTGGTTTCCAGTGAACCAACCGGCATCTAACCCTACTCTCATAAGTATCACGATTCTTCCGGTATTGCCATCATCGAACCACAGATAAGCATTATAAGAGCAAATTTGAACAATATTATATGAGGATAAGTTACGTTTGGCCGTCTTTTCTAAGTGGGGTTATTAAAGCTTTCCTTCGAGTTTTGTGTTCCTCGATGTGTGCATTTCCTTAATAAATCATAATTAATCGTAGCGAAGGGTGGGGGTGTTATAGCTTTCTGTAATCTACAGATGTCTTAACCGATGGAAGGAAATAATAAAATATCGCAGCCAAGAAGAACATCCTGTAGAAAATGGCAAGTGGCAATGTGTACTGTTTGAATCAAATGACATAGCAGCGTGAATTGCCAATACTCCTAACATGCTACAGGATCTGACAAAGATAATCATAATTTTTGGCTAGTTTCACATACCCCCCCAGTCCTCCGTCCCCCAAATACAATGTTGCAGAGCGCACTGGTGCATCCTTGTGAGAAGCGAAGGAGTAAGCTACTTGGCTATAGGCAAAGACGTTACACCGCGATTTTGATTACATATCGAAATAGCGCGCAGTCAGTATCGCTCTTCAGACTTCATGTCCAAAGGATTGACGGTTGGACCAACCTGCCCGTGTCCCTTGGCAGGTGAACGATCACACTGACGTTAGAGGATTCCTGAGGAACACCCCACCAGTTAAGTCGAAACGTCGACTTTTGGAGATGAAGCCTGAAGAGCAATATGATACGGTACAATCACCCGGAAGAATATATCACCAATAACAATGACAAAGTTAAGTCCGATAGTGCTCAGAGCCATTTGAACCATGACAAAGAAAGCTTACACAATTATATACACCGGTGTGTCAGACCCACCATACTTGCTCCGGACACTGCGAGATGGCTGTACAAGCAATGATCACACGCACGGCACAGTGGACGCACCAGGAACCGCGGTGTTGGCCGTCGAATGGCGCTAGCTGCGCAGCATTTGTGCACCGCCGCAGTCAGCCGTGCATGCTCTGTTGCCTGTGTCTATGTGCCTGTGGTTCTGTCAGTGTGATCATGTGATGTATCTGACCCCAGGAATGTGTCAATAAAGTTTCCCCTTCCTGGGACAATGAATTCACGGTGTTGTTATTTCAATTTCCAGGAGTGTAATTCCAATCTGTTAGCAAAAGAAGTAAATTTACCAGCTGCTTTCTTCTGTTACTGTTACCAAGGACTATCTTCGGTAACACTGCCTTGTTAAATTCCCCCCCCCCCCCCCCCGCACTGCCCCCTTTCACCGGTGTAATGAACCTAACTGTACCTGTGGCGGTGCGGTCCCCTACGGCACTGCGTAGGATCCTACGGTCTTGGCGTGCATCCGTGCGTCGCTGCGGTCCGGTCCCAGGTCGACGGGCACGTGCACCTTCCGCCGACCACTGGCGACAACATCGATGTACTGTGGAGACCTCACGCCCCACGTGTTGAGCAATTCGGCGGTACGTCCACCCGGCCTCCCGCATGCCCACTATACGCCCTCGCTCAAAGTCCGTCAACTGCACATACGGTTCACGTCCACGTTGTCGCGGCATGCTACCAGTGTTAAAGACTTTGATGGAGCTCCGTATGCCACGGCAAACTGGCTGACACTGACGGCGGCGGTGCACAAATGCTGCGCAGCTAGCGCCATTCGACGGCCAACATCACGGTTCCTGGTGTGTCCGCTGTGCCGTGCGTGTGATCATTGCTTGTACAGCCCTCTCGCAGTGTCCGGAGCAAGTATGGTGGGTCTGACACACCGGTGTCAATGTGTTCTTTTTTCCATTTCCAGGAGTGTATTTCCCCCTTGTAGGCCTCGCTCTTAGCTATTGTGATGCCCCGTCCGTGTCTGTTCCGCTTACATACTTTCGTTAGCACTTCACGTACCCACAACGCCACCATGTCGCATCCAACCTTGCGTTGGACAGTGGTCACATTGTTTTGGTTTACAGGTGTATACAAACAATAACTATTTACCGGGTTTATCCAGGTACCGTATCTGATGTTTATTGATTGCGAGACGATTGTATTCTGCCTTATATAAGAACGTGAGACGTCTATCAGAGCGTAACAGAAATTGTCAGTGTCTGGGTTATAGCGCTTTGGTTTGGATCCCACTACTAAAATTAGAGCGTGGAATTCATGGGTTCAGCAGTGACATAGTCACACCATGTAAGATTTCGGTGGCCTCATGCGACTGACGCCTGGGAAGACGTACTGTTAGCTCGACTGCGCAGGACTATACAGCAATGTCACAGGCCTTTTCAGAAAATGGACTTTTTTTTGCAGCAAGATAAGGACTCGCGTGGAAGCTACGATGTCATTTGGAGCACGAAGGACTGTCAGCATTTGACAGTTCTTGAGGCTACTTTTGGCGCATAGAAGAGACAGTCGCGCTTAAGGTGGTGCCTCGAGTAACAAGACGCGACACAAGAGTAGCTTCATATAATGTTTTCAGACTACCCGCTGTTCTGCTTACAGGATCGCGATGGAAGTATCGGCATTTTTTTAAACTTCAAAGAGAAGGAACGTTGACAGACCGCATTCTTAATACAGTTCCAGCAGCTGCCGTAACAGTATGTGATTTCAATAACGCATAAAACACGATCACATCTGGTTCCTATAAATGGTAATTTGAAGAGCAAGTATTACGTTTCGTACCTCTCAATGGCAGTAGCTCTGCCCTATTTTCTGTCTCCATTTTACTGAACTTGCTGTGAGATCGATAGCTCGCACTCGGGCAGTTGAGTCCTTTCTTTGCCGATTTGAGTACCTTCTGTCTCTCTCTGTGGTAGGAATGAAGGAGTGGAGCGACTGAGATGTAGGTGGTTGAGGCGGACGGTTGTTTCTTGTGGTATCGAGCGGAGCGTACATGTTTCTTGGGGAGCAGTTGACCACTATTCATGGCGCGAAGATTTTCTGGTGCGAGCGTCGTGAGCTGGCGTTTACCTTACATGACCGTGCGGTTGTTGACCTGATTTGTTAGGCGAGGCTGCTTCTGTCGTGGCTGGGCTAATTCGCGTAGTTTCGGTGTTCCTCTGGAGAATGCACGATTGGGTGAAGCCAAAGGATACTGCCGTAGGCAGCCCTAATACCTCGGAACGCCTTCATAGTGGGATTTTCCCCGACTCCGGGTCAATGCCATTTTGGTTTCCTGGTAGAGGATAGTGTCACGTCCTGCCTCCCTCTGTTTATGGGTGACCGTGATTTTTAATGTACGCCAAAGGAGGAAAGGCCTTGATACTAATTTTCATTTGTCGCTTCAGTCGGCATATACACATTATGTTTAAGAACTGAAAAGGTCCTGGCACCGTGAAGTCCGTTTGTCATCAAAAATTTTAATTAATCAACTGTTAGTACGAACCTTGGCATTCAGCGTTCAGGATTTTATGTTGCAAATTTCTTGAAGTTGTTGATAAACAAACACGTAATTTTGCAACCTTACGCGCCTGGAGGCCATACGCATAAATGGTTCTGGGTTTCTGTGAATTGCTGGGAAATGGCCCACCAACACTTTGCCCTTTGTTGTAATATTTGTACAATGTGTTCCGACGTCTGCATCAAGCTTCTAGGGTAATAGATAACGCCTTCGGGAACAACAGATGATAGGGACAAAAAGTTCTCTCATGCTTCAAGTGCACTAGGCATTATTTTGCATTGACTGAGCACCTAAAAGGCAGCGTGCATGTGCCTTGTGTGTTGCCTGTAATTCAGTTATCTGCTCCATATGAAAGTGGCTAGGTCCAGAAAACTGAAGCTCCTCTATTCCCTCTAAATTACATTTCTCTGCATTAGCATATTCACTGTCAAGGTTTCCTTGTTGAAAATGATTCTACCAATTTCCTGAGGTAAGCAGTACGCTACACATCTAATCAGTGGATACTGCCAGTAAAATCTCGGCATCCCAGGCCAAACACTAAAGGATGCCTAGCGCATGTCTTGTCTCTAATAAGTGGTAATGTTAAATTCATTTTATCCATATTTTGTGGCTTCAAACGTGACTATACTCAATGCACTTGAGGTATGAATTAACAAAACGCCTTCAGTCACAATTTTTCGTGCTTTATTCAGTAAACAATGCATTTCGGAATCTGTGGGGCCACCTTCAGGTGTAATTCGTCTTAATACATGCTTTATTTGTTCTCTTGAACGAGATGAAATGCATATTCCTGTCACGAAAAGGTTTGATGTTAGGAAATTCGTAACCTAACATCAAACATTTTCGTGATAGGAATATGAATTTCATCTCATTCAAGAGAAGAAATAAAGCATGTATTAACACAAATTACACTTGAAGATGAACCCACAGGGACGCAAACGCACTGTGTACTGAAGATAACACTAAAAATTTTGATTGAAGACGTTTTTCTTAATTCATACCTCGAGTCTAGTAAATATCATTCACCATTACGTGATCAATCGTCCCAAGACTTTGGAAACAAAGGCTTCGAAACATATAGGTATATACTTCCCTCTCAGTAGCCGATGTCGCTAGCGCAAACCTGTACAGCCCACCTTGTTTCGGAGACAACCCGGTCCGAACCCTCGTGCTGGACTGCTAGTATTTTGCTGTCAAGGGCAGGAAAAGTGGTGGTGCAAAGTTTCTGATAACCAGTGTTTATGCCAACGTCCAAACCTCTAAGTAGTGTGTCAAGGAATGAGGGCATTATACACTGTTGATGGTGATACATTCGTCTGATGGGGACATTAAGCTCGGAGGACCCATTGGTGCTTTTCGCGAGGAATTTGCTATGTGCCGGCTCTGGGTTTCATCCCCACCGCCAGCCGCTGTGGCCGAGCGGTTCTAGGCGCTTCAGTCCAGTACCGCGCTGCTGCTGCGGTCGCAGGTTCCAATCCTGCCTCGGGCATGGATGTGTGTGATGTCCTTAGGTTAGTTAGGTTTAAGTAGTTCTAGGTCTAGGGGACTGATGACCTCAGATCCATAGTACTTAGAGTCATTTGAATCATTTTTCAGCCTCACCCACCCCTACATCCATAACAACATAAACCCAATACTACATTCTGCGAAAACTCATCACAGTAATCGAGTGGATATAGATACACATCTGATACTCCATTACAGGCCGGAAAATGGCAACGGCTAACCACCTCCTCTAGGACCCGACCATGAGTGGTGGTGCACCGTTCCAGCACCTGCTCGCCGTACCGTCGTTCTATGGGTATGATATATACCAGCGAAGAAATGCTCACATCGGAGCACAAAAATGCGAATAAGTTCCTGTTTGTTTAAGAGAATCCTACTCAAAAGTGGGGTACAAGCTGCCACATTCTACTCCCTCAGCACCTTTAAACATATTGCTAAAAATTTTGGCATGTGAAAATACGCGCTTTTTTAACATAAAACTCACTTCAAACTCCCACAAGCTCACTAGGCAATCGCTATGAGTTGCTCATGTCCATCAATTCCCAGTTCCTCTCTCTCTCTCTCACTCATTCAGCTTAACACTTTGTCGTTATCGCTTCCTGTCTCTCAGTCCTCCTGTGTCACAGCTGTTGCCCCCTTCGTTCCGTCTATCTCACTGTCACCATCTCGCTCTTGCTCAATCTTACTGCTAATAGCTCATTTCTTTTTTTCTACTGCTGTTATCCCTTTTCACATTCACTACCTCTCTGTTCCTTGTTGTCATTCCAATAGGCTCTGTCTCTCATTATCACTGGCTCTTACCCACTTTAACCTACTCTTTATTTCCCATCTCCCCCTGGGGCCCTGTCCATTTCGCTCTTTTCCTAGCACTGTTCTGTCGCTGTCAACTATGACCCAGTGCCACTTGTCTCACACTACCACTCTTCCGTCTCTTTCCCACTGCAATTGCCTTCTCTTTCAGCCTGAGATGTGCAAATATGTTCACATGCCAAAGTTTTTGGCAAAATTTTTAAAGGTAGTGTGGTGGGTAGAACGAGTCGGCTAGTGTCCCACACTTCAGAGTCTTTTAAATAAACAGGAGGCTATTCAAATTTTTTGTGCTCTGATAGGAGCAATTTTGAAATTGTTCCCTTCTTTTCCCTGTTGCAGCAGACAGTATGGGTCAGTAAAATTTAGGTAGTTCACTTATGTGAAACTGAAATAGCATAAGACTAATTTTACCCTTGAGACTGGATTTTACGTGACAAATTTTCTCATGTACCTCAGTATTACAACATAGGATTCCCAGTTGGTAATAGAGACACCTTGCAGAACATTTCTCAATGGTACGTCAATTTACAAACTAAAACATCGTAATTTTGTACCTCTGTATCTCGAAAACGGATAAGGTTCTGATGAAAATTTTCAAGGTTATTCGAGACCGAAATCTTAAAAATTACAGTAATAAGCTATGCATAGCTTTCTTGGAATCGGCGGCTGGGTTTTGGTACAAAAACAACTAGTTTTATGGCGTTTACCCTCCCTAAGGATACAGAATTTTGAAACCCGGGACATGTCTATTCTCGATAAACGCCTAGATGCTTGGTTTTATTCTCCTGGTGGCAGCAAGAATATAGTAAAAACACTTTTTTGTGGGATTTTTCGAGGAAATGTCCATGAACTAATAGTACTTCCATAAGTCCCATGGGGGTCACCGTTAACCACATCAAATGCAAAAAGAGCCAACCGACTTGATCCATTTGCCTAAGCACAAGGAAGCGTGTAATATTGATACTTTGACCCTGAAATGCGTTCTAGTGAAACAAAGATAATACTTTCGTTGGGCATACAAATTGTCCCTAGCTCACGGGCTATACAAACCACTTGAAAATATCTATTTCTCACCGATAGAACCCGAGGCATAAACACCCGAAAATCCTATTTTATCCGGGGCGTTTTGGAACATACGGGGCGTATTCAGAAAGTAAGGTCCGATTAGGCTCGAAATGGAAAATCGGATGGAACTTTACACAGATGTGTTGGGAAATGTCTTTGTTGTGCCTGTAAATCGCTTCACGTCGCTGTTTTCAATTCATGGCGTAAAGTGATCACGTGGAAATGCCTAAAACAACAGTGTCTCCCCCGAGGTACGAGGGCTGTCCAGAAAGTAAGTTACGGTCGGTCGCGAAATGGAAACGACTATGAAAATCCGATAAAGCTTTGCAAATAAGTGTTGGGCAGTGTCTCTAGTATGACTCTAGGTAGAATTATGTCGGTCGCTTCATTCCTGAGCTCTCAGTGAGCGCGTAAAGATGTTATACAAAATAGTGTCTCCCACCAAGTACGAGGGCCTGGTGAGAATTTTCCCCTGAAGCTGTGCAACCAACATTACAAAACTGTCGTGCGGTTTCATCTTCAAGACAATTTTCAGCCTCATTCAGGGGCAATGAAGATGTTCCTGCATCGTTTCAATTGGAAATGTTTGGTTATCCACAATATAGCCCGTAATTGTCTCGCACTGAGTTTCATCTCTGCTCTAACGAACCGCTGGCTATGAAGGCAACATTTTGGCACAGACAACGAGCTTTAGGCCAGCGTAGAGATTTGGCGGAAAGCACTGGCGGCTGCCTTCTATGATGTGAGTATTGGAAAGTTGGTACAACGCTACGACGAATGTATGAGTCAGAACGGCGACTACGTAGAGAAGTAGCTGAAAGGTGTAGCTAACTGTTACAAATGAAACATTTCTGATTTTCACTGTGATTTTCATTTCGCGATCAATCGTAACTTACTTTCTGGACAGCCCTCGTATGTGGATCTCGTGAGAAATTTCATCTGAAGTTATGCAGCCAACATAACACAAATGACATGCGTTTCTTTCTTCACGACAATTTTCAGCCACTTTACGCAGGGTAATGGAGACGCTACTGCAGCGTTTTCGATGGGAAGTGTTTGAGCACCCCAATACAGTCCTTAACTGTCTCCCTTCGTTGTTCATCTCTACTCACATGAACCGCTGGCTACAAAGAAAACATTTTGTCACAAACAACGAAACGCAGACCATCATAGAGAATTGGAGGAAAGCACAGGCAGCTACTTTCTGTGACGAGGGTATTGGAAAGTCTGTACAACGCTGCGAAAAATTTCTATGTCGGAGCGGCAACTATTTAGTGAAATAGAAGGTGTCGCTAAGTGCTGCGAATAAAATTTTTTTTATGGTCACTGTGGTTTTCATTTCGCGACTTATCAGACCTTAGTTTACGAACAGCCCTCGTATTAGGTACTATGATGTAGCGATACAGTAGCGTACATCAGACCACTTTCAAATTCCAGGCCTCTTGCTGGTCGTGTCGAAAGATGTGTGGCGTCGCTGTCGCCTTGGGGGCTACGACAGTGTTGCGGCCAGCGGTCAGCGCCAACGCGGGCTAGACTCAGGATGACCTTAGTGAAATTTTTGGCAGACTAAACACACGAGCCGTAAGAGTTTTGAATTGTCGTGTGGAGGAATCAGACGAACCAGTCGGGCTTAATGTTCGTGGGGGCAATGACCAACGCCTGGAATTTTCTTGCACGCAGCAGGTGTTCCTGATTCTGCGCGTCCCGTAAGCAGTAGAAGCCACGTATTCCAGTGTCGGCTCGAGGAGCAGACGAGGAAAGGCGATCATCCGGTGCAGAACAAGCAACGAAAGCAGTGAGTAGGAAAAGTTTTCACTACAGTCCTATAGCAGAGAAAGACACAAGGTGGGTTGCCAGCGGTGGGAAAGCCTGTTGTAGAAGTCGGATCCGAGCTTGCGGCTAGGAGCATCTTCTTATCATCACTCAGACAATGGTTTACGAGCAGCGCGTGTGGATGACACCTGACTTCGTTCTTCAAGACTGGACTGCTTGCACCAAGTGAACACTACCAGTTGTGTGGTTCCCAAAACTGAGGTACAGACGTCATTGAGGTTTTCGATGGGAACGTCTGTTGTGCGCTTGACCAGACGTGTGTGTCATTTAATCTTGTTCTTTGTATAAGTGTCTAATGGGAGAAACACTTTAAATTCAAGATGTGTTGTCCTGAATTACCTATATGTCCTGGACGATCTACGTTAAACTAGCGATCTTGTGTGTGTTTATATACGAGTGCCGTTCAGTAAGTAATGTGACATTTTGGTGTCGAAGTTAACTGTTTTTATTCAAGATTCCAATACACTATATTATTCCTCTTATAACTGGATACAATACCCTATTTCTCAACATATTTTCCGTTCAACTCTACGGCTTTACGCCACCTTGATTTTATGGCCTGTATGTCCGTATGGTACCAATCCACTCGTCGACGTCGGTGCCTACCTATTGCTGGATCAATAAGCACGCCATCATCAACGTAGGGATTACCACGAAGTGCATCCACCACTGCGCCAAGGTGGAAGACGGAATGGGCGAGATGAGGCAGACCAGTCCAATGATAACTTTTGGGCTTCTCCAAGGTGCACAGAATAATGTAAGACCTTGCGTTATCACGGAGAAGAGTAGTTCGTTTGCATCTTTGTGGCGACGAACACGCTGAAATCATTTGTTCAGTTCTGTGATGTTAGAACAATACATTACACAGTACACAGTTCAACCATGACGGAAGACATAAAACAAAATAACATGTTGAGAGTCTCTTAAAGTCGTCGCCATGGCCTTACTGTCTAAGTGCGCGACTTTGGACTTTTTCTTCGGACTAGACGTGGTGTGGCGTCACTCCGAGAACTGCCATTTTGTTTCCATTTCGAAGCGATGAACCCATGGTCCATCACCTACGATTACGTTGGACACTTTTGTTTCACTAGCTGCTTGGTTTTTATGACCCACTATTTAATTTCTTATCTACATCTACATGACTACTCTGCAATTCACATTTAAGTGCTTGGCAGAGGTTTCATCGAACCACAATCATATCTCTCTACTATTCCACTCCCGAACAGCGAGCGGGAAAAACGAACACCTAAACCTTTCTGTTCGAGCTCTGATTTCTCTTATTTTATTTTGATGATCATTCCTACCTATGTAGGTTGGGCTCAACAAAATATTTTCGCATTCGGAAGAGAAAGTTGGTGACTGAAATTTCGTAAAAAGGTCTCGCCGCGACGAAAAACGTCTATGCTGTAATGACTTCCATCCCAACTCGTGTATCATATCTGCCACACTCTCTCCCCTATAACGTGATAATACAAAACGAGCTTCCCTTTTTTGCACCCTTTCGATGTCCTCCGTCAATCCCACCTGGTAAGGATCCCACACCGCGCAGCAATATTCTAACAGGGGACGAACGAGTGTAGTGTAAGCTGTCTCTTTAGTGGACTTGTTGCATCTTCTAAGTGTCCTGCCAATGAAACGCAACCTTTGGCTCGCCTTCCCGACAATATTATCTATGTGGTCCTTCCAACTAAAGTTGTTCGTAATTTTAACACCCAGGTACTTAGTTGAATTGACAGCCTTGAGAATTGTACTATTTATCGAGTAATCGAATTCCAACGGATTTCTTTTGGAACTCGTGTGGATAATCTCACACTTTTCGTTATTTAGCGTCAACTGCCACCTGACACACCATACATCAATCTTTTCTAAATCGCTTTGTAACTGATACTGGTCTTCGGATGACCTTACTAGACGGTAAATTACAGCATCATCTGCGAACAGTCTAAGAGAACTGCTCAGATTGTCACCCAGGTCATTTATATAGATCAGGAACAGTAGAGGTCCCAGGACGCTTCCCTGGGGAACACCTGATATCACTTCAGTTTTACTCGATGATTTGCCGTCTATTACTACGAACTGCGACCTTCCTGATAGAAAATCACGAATCCAGTCGCACAACTGAGACGATACCCCATAGCTCCGCAGCTTGATTAGAAGTCGCTTATGAGGAACGGTGTCAAAAGCTTTCCGGAAATCTAGAAATACGGAATCAACTTGAGATCCCCTGTCGATAGCGGCCATTACTTCGTGCGAATAAAGAGCTAGCTGCGTTGCACAAGAGCGATGTTTTCTGAAGCCTTGCTGATTACGTGGCAATAGATCGTGGGTGGGTCTTATGTAGCCACTTAGCCGCTGTGGCTGGGTCCGGGGTCCTGTGTGACTGAAGGTAACACCACCCCGGCTCCCGTCCCCACTCACACCGTTGCCCGCGTCCCACCACGTAGTGCCGGGCTGTATTTGTATACATTAATTTGATATCTTTTTTTGTGCAGCATTACAAAAACTTATAACTAGTACAAAATCAAGTGAGATATTAATAAACAAAACAAATAAACGTTGGACAAAAAGAAGTCACGGCCGGAATGAGATTTTCACTCTGCAGGCGTGTGTGCGCTGATACGAAACTTCATGGCAGCTAAAAACTGTGTGCCGCACCGAGACTCGAATTCGGGGCCTTTGCATTTCTCGGGCAAGTGCTCTACCAACTGAGCTACCCAAGCACAACTCACGGTCCCTTCCTCACAGTTACGAGACGAGATACTGGCAGAAGTGAAGCTGTGGGGACGGGACATGAGTCGTGTGCTTGGGTACCTCAGTTGGTAGAGCACTTGCTCCCGAAAGGCCAAGGTCCCGAGTTCGAGTCTCGGACCGGCACACAGTTTTAATCTGCCAGTAAGTTTAAAGTCACGACCAGTCTCGCAACGCTCAAGTAATTCCGAGTTCTGAACATGCGTCATGTGTTAATGAGATACAGTTTAACGCCTCCACTCAAGAAGATGAGTCACAGCAAAATTTATCTCCTGTAGGGCGTCCACTACATGAGGCCGGGGTGGCTGGCCGCCTACAGCAACCGAGTGCGCTTCAGGCTACTGGATCACGGGGGCGTCCGGTGACCGTACTAGGCTCTGGGGTGGCGATGGCGACCCCCAGGCCACGACCGAGGGTGTGCCCAGCCTCGCCGCCTCCGCCGCCTCCGCCGCCCCCGCGCCTCGCGTCCCGCCGCCGCGACTATCGATCTGGCCGCGACAAGCGACGACGGCGCGACGAGAGCCAGGCCGCAGCTCTTTGCACAGTGCCGGTCTGGCCGCCCGCCCGCCCGACCCCACGGCTTTGTCTTCAGACCAGACGTACCGACGCGTCCTCCAACTGAAGGCAGCAATGGCCACCGTGTCATTACCCTTCACACAACAGTCTGACCTACTCCAAAGCTGTGTTACTCGAATTTAATATACGATGGGCGGTGAATATGTAATGCAACACTTTTTTTTCTGAATGCAGGTTTTTCTTTAGGACTCCAGTACAACATATTTTTCTCGACTCTTTTGGCTACAAAACTCTATTTTTCATCATAATCTCCGTTCAATGGGACGGTCTTATGCCACCTTAAAGGGAGGGTTAGTATGCCCGCATGGTACGGTTCTACAGGTTGACATCGCAGACGGCATTATGCTGCATCGATAACCTCTCCATCACCCACGTACTAATTCCCGCGGAGTGCACCCTTCATTGGGCCGAACAGATGGAAGTAGAACGGTGCGAGATCCGCGCTATAGGGTAGAAAAGGATGAAAAGGCCAAATATGTTTGTGAGCACTTCTGGCTTGCGGAAACTTGTGGACGCCTGGAGTTATCGTGGAGATGAAGGTGTTGGACTGTGATCCATTGATCAGGTGGAATGAGAGTGTCCGGACGTGGCAATATCGCCGGCGTCACAGTTGCTGGCGGCGAGCTTGCGCGCGGAAGATCGAACAGGTTTGCATGACCTTTTCACGATGATGACAGACACCTCGTGCAACGGCTCACCGTGCTTATGTTAACTGTCACGTCTCAGTAGACAGTCTGCAAATGCCTATGAATATCTGCGAGGCTCGGTTTTTCCGCCACAGGAAACTCAGTGACAGGTCTCTGCTTGGAACGCAACTCTGTTACAAACTTCCTTTTGGAGGCTACGTATAACATCCCCACCAATTGAAATTTCATGAAACTACGGAGACGGAAGGGGAAATAGTTCCACGATGTCCCAAAACAAATTACGCGTTTTCTGAACCGAAACTGGCCGAGGAAAAAGATCTTTTGTATTTCTTATGAACAGCCATCGTAGCTTTAAGGCTGATACACGAACTACATTTTCTTCTTGTTGAAGTGGTCTAAGTCCGAGCTCCGGTTAGATGTCCATGCTGTTCCATCCTGTCCTCAATCTTCACCTCTGCATAACCATTACAAACCGCATCCTCTTGAAGTCTTCGTCTCCCTCCACAATTTTTACCACTCCCTTCCTCGGCACACTTACCTCCATAACTAGACTATTCCGGGATCATTCATAGTTTTATACAGTGAAGATGGTTGTTAAACGAAACCAGTAGGTCGTGCCCCACAGCTCTTGTGCATTTCAAAAATTTCATATTACCACCTAGAACTGGTGGTAAAATACTTTATTTGTACAACCAACTTCTATCGTCTGACCAAAGTCAGATTCCTGTGTACCAAATAATACAATACTTAAGTAACATTACAGGCATAACCCTGGGTTCGGTGAGGGGAAGCGGTGGGCCTAGTGGACTGCTGTAGCCTGTTGTGGGGTTCTGAACCACTGAGAGCTACGGCGGGAACGAAGCCTCTCCGTCGTTTCTAGGTGCACAGTTCCATACAGCACAACATTACGAGCCTAAACTGTCACGAATTGTCAAAGTGGTGCAAATATTATCAGCAACACACATAATGGAACGTCAGATACGCCCATAAAAGTATTCACAACATCATGTTAAAGTAAATACAAAATAGTTATCCTTAGGTGATAAAACCATGAATAATTCACTGAAAATAAATATATGCCATAAGACAGTGATGTGATTCCCTGCGAAAACTACATACCACAAGTAGGTCAATGGTTCACATTTGTGCAGAGTTACCTGTTGTCACATCGTATTATAAGTTACGCAGTCAATCTATGGAAATCTTGCTAGGAAGTGTACTGGTTCATGCTGAAACTGTAATCGGCGTTAAAGCTGTGAACGGTTTCATACCACACACATGCGGCTGAACCGCTGATCATTGTTTGATGGTAGAGCCAAAGACTGTCATGGAGGTCTGTACATACGTCGACAGTGACTACAATCTCACGACTTCTACTGCGTGTCGTCTGCTGCGATAACTCTGCTGCGAGTACGTGTGGCCGTCTTAACAGGTGCTCTATATGCTGTATCTAATAGCAGTTTGTTGCAGTCTCAGCTAAGCTGGCAGATAACATAATCTATAGAGTTAGTGGCTTACACGTACTCATAGCCACTTGTGTGAAACGAGTTTTAGTCCCATTCACATGTGTAGTGCTTCCACAGTACAGTAATTTTATGGGACAGACGTTACAGGTACATGCAACGTACACCTACCGAACTGTTGAAATGTGTACAGCATAACAGATGTAACAGTATCAATTTCATGAACAAGTAATTATATCAGTTTCACACATAAAGCACTAAATTGGCAGTTGGGTGTGGTTCATGACCAACTGAAGATTTTTACAGACATAGGGACATAGGTCGACCGAGACTACGCTGAATGAAGTGTTCAGCTAATGTAAGTTCACTAATTGATCAAATTACAACATATATAAACTCTTACATAGACAGACATGTCAACAGAGGATTGAGCACAATAAACTTCTATGAATAAATTTGTTTCAATTGTAAGGTTACAGCTACGTTTACAGACGTAGAAAAAGGTAGTGAGAATAAAGGACACACAGCAGCTATGTGTTATGCCATTAATAAACTTCTTGCCAGTTGGCAGTTGCCTTCAAACATATTAAATTCCACGTTTGGTTAAGTTGTTCCGTAGAATGATGGGAACAACAGACTGAAAATAGTAGACTCAGTCGGTTGTAGTGTTGCCCGTGCTTGGGCTATTCATTGATTCTTTTGAATGAGACCAGTCAGTGAGAACAACGGAATGAATGAAAATGACTTAGACTGTTGTTGATTGACGAATGGCTTAGGTTATTATTTATTCATTTATTTCCACTGAAACAGGTCTGCAGGAGCAAACGAATGAAAATATTCAACCATTTTGGCATTGTTAAATCCTGTTATCGTGTGTCGTCACTATTATGTGTTTACAACTAGGCTTTCCCTTATAGAGAATTTTGTCGCACTCAAAATGTCGTAGCATTCGGTGGTGTAGGAATGGAAGAGATCAGCTGACTAGATAAAAAAATATATACTCAAGATAAATTCAATCCATGAACAGTATCCGCAAGAATGATGCACCTTCTGATATTATGTTAATTAAAGAACGTCAAAGAAGATTAAAGAACGATGAAACATTCCTCGCATCATCATCATCATCATCATTAAAAAAATGCGTCCTACAAGTGAAAGTAAACGCTTAAGAAAAGTGATGAAGTCACCAAACAATTTAAAAATATTGTATCTTGTACGCTTTTTGCTCACGTCACCACACCACTTACTGAAAGAGAGTTAACGGTAATGTGTCCAAACCTATGAGAGGCATATATATTTATGTATAAAAGTAAATATTCATATTATAAATACAAATTTATAATTCAGCACTTGTTACCAAACTTTTAAAACCAATCAAAAATATTATATTTAATGTTAAAAGTCCGAACAATTCTTATTAAGAAAATAGATACGTGAGTTTTGAAAATTATTCAGCCCAAAACGTAATTTTTATTTATTTATTCACTTGTGCTTTAAGTACCTGGTGTAGATACATTAAGGTGACAAATGTCTATTTTCGACGTCAACGTGCGATAACCTCTCACCGACTGTAGATGAAAGTACTAGAAGAGAAGGGTATATAAAGCGTGTCGTGGAGACACTGAAAGAGTGCAGAGGTTGTCTTAATGTGGAAATGAAGCAATTCATCTGATATCCAAAAGCACGTGATCGTTAGCTTTCGGGCCAAGCTTGCAAACATTTCCGACATGACTAAGTTTGTAAACTGTTCACATGCAACCGTGATTAAAGTATACCATGCGTAGCAAAATGGTCGTATCCAAAACCGACGTCGAGGCAACTACAGGTCTAGACAACCGAGGTGAACGCTGTCTGCGTAGATGAGTACAAGCGAACAGCAACGGACCGCCCAGATGAACGAACAAATGTACCAACAGTGTCTCCTCAATAACTGTTCAGTAAATGTTGCGGCGAATGGGCTTCTGCAGGAGGCGCCTGGTTGATGCATCAATGCTGAGAGTGAAACTTCCTGGCAGATTAAAACTGTGTGCCCGACCGAGACTCGAACTCGGGACCTTTGCCTTTCGCGGGCAAGTGCTCTACCAACTGAGCTACCGAAGCACGACTCACGTCCGGTACTCACAGCTTTACTTCTGCCAGTATCCGTCTCCTACCTTCCAAACTTTACAGAAGCTCTTCTGCGAACCTTGCAGAACTAGCACTCCTGAAAGAAAGGATATTGCGGAGACATGGCTTAGCCACAGCCTGGGGGATGTTTCCAGAATGAGATTTTCACTCTGCAGCGGAGTGTGCGCTGATATGAAACTTCCTGGCAGATTAAAACTGTGTGCCCGACCGAGACTCGAACTCGGGACCTTTGCCTTTCGCGGGCAAGTGCTCTACCAACTGAGCTACCGAAGCACGACTCACGTCCGGTACTCACAGCTTTACTTCTGCCAGTATCCGTCTCCTACCTTCCAAACTTTACAGAAGCTCTTCTGCGAACCTTGCAGAACTAGCACTCCTGAAAGAAAGGATATTGCGGAGACATGGCTTAGCCACAGCCTGGGGGATGTTTCCAGAATGAGATTTTCACTCTGCAGCGGAGTGTGCGCTGATATGAAACTTCCTGGCAGATTAAAACTGTGTGCCCGACCGAGACTCGAACTCGGGACCTTTGCCTTTCGCGGGCAAGTGCTCTACCAACTGAGCTACCGAAGCACGACTCACGTCCGGTACTCACAGCTTTACTTCTGCCAGTATCCGTCTCCTACCTTCCAAACTTTACAGAAGCTCTTCTGCGAACCTTGCAGAACTAGCACTCCTGAAAGAAAGGATATTGCGGAGACATGGCTTAGCCACAGCCTGGGGGATGATTCCAGAATGAGATTTTCACTCTGCAGCGGAGTGTGCGCTGATATGAAACTTCCTGGCAGATTAAAACTGTGTGCCCGACCGAGACTCGAACTCGGGACCTTTGCCTTTCGCGGGCAAGTGCTCTACCAACTGAGCTACCGAAGCACGACTCACGTCCGGTACTCACAGCTTTACTTCTGCCAGTATCCGTCTCCTACCTTCCAAACTTTACAGAAGCTCTTCTGCGAACCTTGCAGAACTAGCACTCCTGAAAGAAAGGATATTGCGGAGACATGGCTTAGCCACAGCCTGGGGGATGTTTCCAGAATGAGATTTTCACTCTGCAGCGGAGTGTGCGCTGATATGAAACTTCCTGGCAGATTAAAACTGTGTGCCCGACCGAGACTCGAACTCGGGACCTTTGCCTTTCGCGGGCAAGTGCTCTACCAACTGAGCTACCGAAGCACGACTCACGTCCGGTACTCACAGCTTTACTTCTGCCAGTATCCGTCTCCTACCTTCCAAACTTTACAGAAGCTCTTCTGCGAACCTTGCAGAACTAGCACTCCTGAAAGAAAGGATATTGCGGAGACATGGCTTAGCCACAGCCTGGGGGATGTTTCCAGAATGAGATTTTCACTCTGCAGCGGAGTGTGCGCTGATATGAAACTTCCTGGCAGATTAAAACTGTGTGCCCGACCGAGACTCGAACTCGGGACCTTTGCCTTTCGCGGGCAAGTGCTCTACCAACTGAGCTACCGAAGCACGACTCACGTCCGGTACTCACAGCTTTACTTCTGCCAGTATCCGTCTCCTACCTTCCAAACTTTACAGAAGCTCTTCTGCGAACCTTGCAGAACTAGCACTCCTGAAAGAAAGGATATTGCGGAGACATGGCTTAGCCACAGCCTGGGGGATGTTTCCAGAATGAGATTTTCACTCTGCAGCGGAGTGTGCGCTGATATGAAACTTCCTGGCAGATTAAAACTGTGTGCCCGACCGAGACTCGAACTCGGGACCTTTGCCTTTCGCGGGCAAGTGCTCTACCAACTGAGCTACCGAAGCACGACTCACGTCCGGTACTCACAGCTTTACTTCTGCCAGTATCCGTCTCCTACCTTCCAAACTTTACAGAAGCTCTTCTGCGAACCTTGCAGAACTAGCACTCCTGAAAGAAAGGATATTGCGGAGACATGGCTTAGCCACAGCCTGGGGGATGATTCCAGAATGAGATTTTCACTCTGCAGCGGAGTGTGCGCTGATATGAAACTTCCTGGCAGATTAAAACTGTGTGCCCGACCGAGACTCGAACTCGGGACCTTTGCCTTTCGCGGGCAAGTGCTCTACCAACTGAGCTACCGAAGCACGACTCACGTCCGGTACTCACAGCTTTACTTCTGCCAGTATTCGTCTCCTACCTTCCAAACTTTACAGAAGCTCTTCTGCGAACCTTGCAGAACTAGCACTCCTGAAAGAAAGGATATTGCGGAGACATGGCTTAGCCACAGCCTGGGGGATGTTTCCAGAATGAGATTTTCACTCTGCAGCGGAGTGTGCGCTGATATGAAACTTCCTGGCAGATTAAAACTGTGTGCCCGACCGAGACTCGAACTCGGGACCTTTGCCTTTCGCGGGCAAGTGCTCTACCAACTGAGCTACCGAAGCACGACTCACGTCCGGTACTCACAGCTTTACTTCTGCCAGTATCCGTCTCCTACCTTCCAAACTTTACAGAAGCTCTTCTGCGAACCTTGCAGAACTAGCACTCCTGAAAGAAAGGATATTGCGGAGACATGGCTTAGCCACAGCCTGGGGGATGATTCCAGAATGAGATTTTCACTCTGCAGCGGAGTGTGCGCTGATATGAAACTTCCTGGCAGATTAAAACTGTGTGCCCGACCGAGACTCGAACTCGGGACCTTTGCCTTTCGCGGGCAAGTGCTCTACCAACTGAGCTACCGAAGCACGACTCACGTCCGGTACTCACAGCTTTACTTCTGCCAGTATCCGTCTCCTACCTTCCAAACTTTACAGAAGCTCTTCTGCGAACCTTGCAGAACTAGCACTCCTGAAAGAAAGGATATTGCGGAGACATGGCTTAGCCACAGCCTGGGGGATGTTTCCAGAATGAGATTTTCACTCTGCAGCGGAGTGTGCGCTGATATGAAACTTCCTGGCAGATTAAAACTGTGTGCCCGACCGAGACTCGAACTCGGGACCTTTGCCTTTCGCGGGCAAGTGCTCTACCAACTGAGCTACCGAAGCACGACTCACGTCCGGTACTCAAAGCTTTACTTCTGCCAGTATCCGTCTCCTACCTTCCAAACTTTACAGAAGCTCTTCTGCGAACCTTGCAGAACTAGCACTCCTGAAAGAAAGGATATTGCGGAGACATGGCTTAGCCACAGCCTGGGGGATGTTTCCAGAATGAGATTTTCACTCTGCAGCGGAGTGTGCGCTGATATGAAACTTCCTGGCAGATTAAAACTGTGTGCCCGACCGAGACTCGAACTCGGGACCTTTGCCTTTCGCGGGCAAGTGCTCTACCAACTGAGCTACCGAAGCACGACTCACGTCCGGTACTCACAGCTTTACTTCTGCCAGTATCCGTCTCCTACCTTCCAAACTTTACAGAAGCTCTTCTGCGAACCTTGCAGAACTAGCACTCCTGAAAGAAAGGATATTGCGGAGACATGGTTTAGCCACAGCCTGGGGGATGTTTCCAGAATGAGATTTTCACTCTGCAGCGGAGTGTGCGCTGATATGAAACTTCCTGGCAGATTAAAACTGTGTGCCCGACCGAGACTCGAACTCGGGACCTTTGCCTTTCGCGGGCAAGTGCTCTACCAACTGAGCTACCGAAGCACGACTCACGTCCGGTACTCACAGCTTTACTTCTGCCAGTATTCGTCTCCTACCTTCCAAACTTTACAGAAGCTCTTCTGCGAACCTTGCAGAACTAGCACTCCTGAAAGAAAGGATATTGCGGAGACATGGCTTAGCCACAGCCTGGGGGATGTTTCCAGAATGAGATTTTCACTCTGCAGCGGAGTGTGCGCTGATATGAAACTTCCTGGCAGATTAAAACTGTGTGCCCGACCGAGACTCGAACTCGGGACCTTTGCCTTTCGCGGGCAAGTGCTCTACCAACTTTTTTTTTTTTTTTTTTTTTTTTTTTTTTTTTCATACACTTTCTCTGTCTGTTCATCTTGACCTTGCGATGTCAGCATGTATAGCTGAACCATCTTTGTCGGTGGTTTTTTTTTTTTTTTGCTAACCATTACACCATTTTTTTTTTAGTCAGACGCCTTAACAATTTTTTTCTTTTCTTTTTTTTTCTTTTTTTTTTTTGCCTTTCGCCGGCAAGTGCTCTACCAACTGAGCTACTTTTTTTTTTTTTTTTTTTTTTTTTTTTTTTTTTTTTTTTTTTTTTGTAAGGAACTTGGCAGCATGAGGCAGGCGGAGGCAAAGCGGGCAGGGGTCAAAATCTCGAGGCATGGCCGCGATGTCTCCACCCAGTCCTGTTGCTGAGGCGTGTCTTTATCATAGTTTTCAATAAGAAATTTTACATCTTGTGGATACGTAGATATATGCTGTTTTGCCTTCGAAATCCTGAACCAAAAGATGCTTCATTTGAAACAAAAAATTTATGTCATGCCGAGGCAATAGAGATTGAAGGTTATAGCTTTAGTGTTTTTTTTTTTTTTTTTTTTTTTTCTCATCCACTGCTTCTCGGCAACCTAGCATACTTCTTTGTAATATATAATAAAGTTGTAGGAAGTAGTGGACCCTGAACCTGTATATTATTTTTTTTTAATTTCTGTTTAGTTTTTTTATTGTTATTATTATTATTTTTGTTTGTTTGTTATTTTTTTATTGTAAAAGAAAAATCTTCATGGAATGTGAAGAAGGAATTTTATGTTAAGGCACTAATTCCATAGCCTCCTTTCCTTCTTGAGATTAATAATAATAATAAAAAAGTATGTTCCCTTCCATGGAAAACAAATGAGACTTCCTTCTCAGTCATAAAATGAATGTATAAGAAATCAATTTATCTTTAACCCTGCGATACTGGCTTTCGGCTTCGGCTTCTTCTGTGCAATAAACAAAATAGCCTTCTTTGCCAGCAGAGGATAAGTGATTGTAATATGAAACTGTAAAATTGTACTTCTCCCCAATTGTTTTTGTTTAAGCGTCGTTTCGCTTAAATAAACGATTTTTGTTTATCTCGTTGGCTTGTCAACCAATGCCCAGTCGCTCGAATACAATTTTAAGCATATTGCCGTAGTTTTTCTTGTGGTCTTTATATTTCAGGGCGGTATAAAAAGCACACTTCAAGTACATGTAAAAATCAGTGGAATTGTCATTTCCCAGGTGATTAATTACGTAATTCACATAGTGTCCCATTAACCAATGGACCGAGTTGTTTTTTGCTGCTGGAAAATAGCAAGTCTGAGGCCTGAGGAATGTAACAGGGGGAAAATTTTCCACCGAAGATCTCGTAAGAAAAGCCAGTTGTTCCCTAATCCAATTACAGAGTTGTAGATTGCCACCGCACGTGAATCTGTGCACTAACGTGTCGATCAATTTACATTTGAGACATAGGTTCGTGTCGCTAACGCCGATTGCATGTAACCTTTCATTGGTGCTTACGGTCTCATTCACTGTTTTATACCACGCTGACTTGACGTCCGATGGTAGACCACGCATATTAATATTTTTCCATATGGCGTCCCAATCAGTGTGTGGGTATTTACTTTCCAATTTGTTTCTCCCCTCCATTTTCTTTCGATGGCACAGAATATCGCGGACCGTGATCCGTCGTGAGTTGATGATGACACCGCCGAGATAGCTGAATTCCACAAAATATACACGAACGTACTGGAGCCGGTTATTTATTGTTTGCACATTCACCGGCGCCTGTAAACTGGCAGGCCTGACAACTTCAAATAATTTAGTTGTAATGCTATCAGCGTGGTCGCTAAGGATAGTGGCGGTCCTTTTTATAAAAAGCGCAGACGCCTTATTTCTGATGTCAACTAACCCCAAACCTCCATTCCTGGGATCTAAGGTCGCAGTTCTTGCGTCGACTCTGAATATATCCCCTCTCCAAAGATAGCTGGCAATGGTAGACATTATCTTTTTTCCAATCATTTTCGGTAGTGGGAAGATCTGTGCTATAAAGTAACTCCTGGAGAGAATGCAGTGGTTAATGAAAATCACCCTCTGAACTTGGTTCATGTTACGGTGGAGGTTTTCTCTTGTTGTTCCAAGAAGTTGTCCCGACGTATTTCTCCAATTGATAGCTGCCATTTTTAACGGACAAGGTGTCAGTGTTATTCCTAGTGCTTTGCATTGGGTGACCATTGTGGCCCAGGCTAAGGTGGTATGTTGAAAACCCCGCAGGTTTAGGAGTTTGCTTTTGTTTGCGTTGACACCTGCTCCGGAGACTCTACAGTACTTTTTAATTAGCGTTTCCAATTTCAAAATGTCGTCGGGATTTCGCAGGACGACTCCGACATCATCGGCATAGGCGTTTATGACTGTTCGGTGACCAGATAATGTGATGCCAGTTAGAGTGGCATGAACACTGCGGAGGAAAGGTTCTAATGAAAGCACGAATAGGAACATGGAGAGGGGGCTTCCTTGAGGAACGCCGCGCCTGATCTGAATCTGCTTTGTCCTCTGGCAGTTAACTGATATACAAGCGCTGATGCCTGTTGCAACATTTCTGATCACACTTACGACTCGCTCATTAAAACCTATTTTGTTCAGTGTGGCACTAAGGAATCTATGATCCACACGATCAAATGCTTTCTGGAAGTCAATAAACATGATAGCACATTTTATGGTGGTCACAGCAGTGATTGCAATTATATCTCTATATTCAGCTATGCTTTTGAAAATGCTCTTGGTAGGCACACAGGACTGGTATGGACTTACTATCTTTTTGGCCAACTGTGAGAGTCTGTTGTTTAAAATTCTGCCGATGATTTTATAATCGGAGTTTAACAGGGAGATAGGACGAAAGTTGTTGAGGTTTCTTTTTGCAGCATTTTTTGGGATTAGTACTATTGTGCTCTCTTTAAAAACAGCAGGTAAATGCTTTCCCTGAAGCACCTCGTTCGTCATTCGGGTAAACATGTCACCAATCAGTGGCCAGTATCGTTTATAAAATTCAACAGGCAAACCATCCGGTCCCGGCGATTTCCTCAGAGGAGATTTGCAGATGATTCTGTGGATATCTTCGTTAGTACACTCAACGAGAAGGTCTTCGTTTTCCTCGTCCGAGACCTGTGGAGCTATGGAACTAAGGAACTCATCGAAGGACTCTTCACATACCGGGTTGGCAGTGTATAGGTCTTCGTAATTTTTGTGCACTGCATTGACGATGTCCCTCTGAGTCGTGAGTGTCTCGCCAGTTTCAGACTGAAGTCCATCAATGAAGGTGCGTCTCCTGTTTCTTTCGTGCTTCAGTAGATGGTACAAGGAAGCATGTTCATCCTCCACGACTGTCTTAGCCTTGGATTTTAATTTCAGACCCTCCATCTGCTGTCTTTTAAGACTGAGCAATTTGGCCTTAGTTTGCTTGATATCTGCCAGACGGACGTTGGAAGTGTTTGCCTGCTCATATAAATTTCGCAGCATGGTATAATAAAATTCTATGGAATTTTTCAAGTCTTTCGATCGTTGTACACTATACTGGATGAGAACTTTTCTCAGTTTAGGCTTTGCCCTGTTGCACCACCAGTCTAGTACTGAGACGTGTCTATCTGCAGAGCGGAGGCACAATGCCCACGCTTCTGTCAAACTTTCTTCTAATCCGTCGTCCTGCATCAGTGACGTATTAAGGTGCCATGAACTTCTAAAACGGCGAGTGGGTTGCGCAGTAAGGTTGATGGAAGCTAGCACGGAGCTATGATCAGAAAAGTAAACTGGAATCGTCTCTGCTTTAATGAAGGAGCTAACTAGACTTTGCGATATGTAGAGTCTGTCGATCCTGCTACGTGAGTGAGGACCTAGGAATGTAAATGCCACAAATGTGGGATACATTATTTCCCAAGCATCTTTAAGCTGTAAAACAGTGACGAAACGCTTCAGTTCATTGCAGTTATTAAAATTCGGAACCTGGTCTTTCTTATTTATCACACAATTAAAATCACCGCCTATTATAAGATCTTTTGGGTTTTTCCGTAATAAATAAATGATTTCTTCTTTATAGAACTGTGCTCTTTCCATTCTATTGGATGTGCCAGAAGGGGCATACAGATTGATAAGGGTAGAACCAAAGACTTTTATACCTATCGCTCTGCCGGAGTCCAACCTCTCGATATCCGAGACAGGAATCCCCTCCCTGACTAAAATTGCTGTACCGACGTTGGTGTCAAGTGAGACATTTAAAATCGCCAAATATCCAGGCACTGTAAGATTAGTCAGCACTACTTCCTGTAGGAAAGCAATGTCCGTCCCTGACTCATATAAATAATCCTTGAGCGCTGTAACTTTAGTCACGGATGTAATCCTGTTAATATTGATAGTCGTAATTGTATATGCCTGGGACATTTAGTTTGCATAAAAAGGAAATAAGTGATTAAAAAGATAACAAAATATTAATAAAAAAAAAGAAAAGAGATGTGCAGCTTCTAGAAGGGAGAAACGACTCCGCTTAAACAAACATCTAAAAGAATAGTCAGTATTTGAAGCTCGGTAAACACTTCATCTGGTTCCTCTGAAATATGACTAAGACAGTAGTACAATTAGAAATGAAACTGGTTCAACAAAATCCTTTTTTTTTTTCATCTTACAGCCTCATTTTGGTGCAGGATTCCGAACATCTCGGGTTTTAGTTTTACCGAGGGGCTTTGCATCACTAATGTCACTTGAAGGTACCTCCTTAGGTCTTTCCGTGATGATTTCATACAAGACGTTCTTGGCCGTCGCTTCCTCTTGTGCTGGTTGTTGTTTGCTTTGGTTACGGGAAGCTTTGAGAGTAGGTTGCGGTTTGAGTCGGCGTCTTCGGACATCTTGGTTCAACGCGCCGTCATTCGGATTGTCTATCTGTACCACCGTTGTGACCGAAGCTGCCTCAACAGCGTCCTTTTTACGAGTGCCATTTCCTTGTTCTTCCGTCACTAGCTCCAGAGCACTGACTGAGTCGGCGGTTTGTGGGTCTGTAAGTTCTTGAGTTGGGTTCCGCTCCGTCACCTCTTGTGCTTCGGAGAGCGCCTCTTCCGTCTCCGCGACAATCGTTACTGCGTCCCCTCCGTGGACCGTTTGTACCTGTTCAGCCGCCGACAGCGGCCGGGTTGCCTCAGCGGCTGTCGTCACGTCAATACATGTACTGTTTGTTTCCTCGAGCACATCCGCATTACACTGCTTCTGCTTGCGGGTGGAAGGCGAATTACGGGCGGACTCGCCGTCCGAGCCGTCATCGGTCGTTTCCAACGGTCGCTTCTTATTCTGGAGATCGCAATCGGGAACAGAAGGGTGTGATGTAATGACGCTCAGGGGAGGGAACTCCGTAGTAGTTATGGCGGGCACTGCAGAAGTACATGCACCACTGTCGTTAACCGAAAGAAGGGAAGTGCTATTTGGTAAGACATCGCTGAGGGTCAGTTTTTGACGCTGTGTTAGATTGTTCCGAAGAACAAAAACACGGCGCGGACAATCTTGTCGGAAATGACCTGTCTCATTGCAAATATTGCACGTGCGCTCCTGACCAGAATACACAACATGTGCTTTATGGCCTGCAACGGATATATGGGACGGAATGTTGGCTTTCACCTCCATTTCAACGGATCTAATGCCATTAAAACACTGTATCTTGTATAGATTCGACCATCTTTCGTTATAGATAGATTTAACTTCGCCATATTTAGAAAGAGCGTCCTTGATCAACTGATTATCAATTTCAATTGGAACATTCAAAATCCTGACATTGGTGTACATGATATCAGCTTTTCGTACAGAGACATTACTTTTTGAACCGTCTCGATGAACAAATTCGACGGAATTACCCCATTTTGCAAGCAACTTATCGACTGTCACTGAGTTCAGAAATTTAACAAAAACACAGTATTTTTCAGCATCTAATTGCGTGGTATGAACAGAGTCAGAATTTATACCGATTACCTCAGTCAGCCAATCGTGGATTTCCAGCGCAGTGGGTTGGACCGGCCGTGTTTCTTTCTCGAACGAGAAGACTAAAGTATTCTTCCTGACGGTGTCAGACATGGTCGTCGGTTCCGACGAAATTCCGGCAACAACCGAAATTGCGGCGAAGCACGAAACGTGGAACGGACGAAAGCACTATAAAAACACTTATCAGAGACACCACTCAAAAAATAACAGCGAAAATGTACAGCTAACTTCACGTAAACACCAAACACCGGCGATAGCGCTAACGTACGCGGAGTAAACAACAAGCACGTCCGACCGCGGCGACGGCTAAAGCCAGAATGAACTGAGCTACCGAAGCACGACTCACGTCCGGTCGAGTCTCGGTCGGGCACACAGTTTTAATCTGCCAGGAAGTTTCATATCAGCGCACACTCCGCTGCAGAGTGAAAATCTCATTCTGGAAACATCCCCCAGGCTGTGGCTAAGCCATGTCTCCGCAATATCCTTTCTTTCAGGAGTGCTAGTTCTGCAAGGTTCGCAGAAGAGCTTCTGTAAAGTTTGGAAGGTAGGAGACGGATACTGGCAGAAGTAAAGCTGTGAGTAGCGGACGTGAGTCGTGCTTCGGTAGCTCAGTTGGTAGAGCACTTGCCCGCGAAAGGCAAAGGTCCCGAGTTCGAGTCTCGGTCGGGCACACAGTTTTAATCTGCCAGGAAGTTTCATATCAGCGCACACTCCGCTGCAGAGTGAAAATCTCATTCTGGAAACATCCCCCAGGCTGTGGCTAAGCCATGTCTCCGCAATATCCTTTCTTTCAGGAGTGCTAGTTCTGCAAGGTTCGCAGAAGAGCTTCTGTAAAGTTTGGAAGGTAGGAGACGGATACTGGCAGAAGTAAAGCTGTGAGTACCGGACGTGAGTCGTGCTTCGGTAGCTCAGTTGGTAGAGCACTTGCCCGCGAAAGGCAAAGGTCCCGAGTTCGAGTCTCGGTCGGGCACACAGTTTTAATCTGCCAGGAAGTTTCATATCAGCGCACACTCCGCTGCAGAGTGAAAATCTCATTCCGGAAACATCCCCCAGGCTGTGGCTAAGCCATGTCTCCGCAATATCCTTTCTTTCAGGAGTGCTAGTTCTGCAAGGTTCGCAGAAGAGCTTCTGTAAAGTTTGGAAGGTAGGAGACGGATACTGGCAGAAGTAAAGCTGTGAGTACCGGACGTGAGTCGTGCTTCGGTAGCTCAGTTGGTAGAGCACTTGCCCGCGAAAGGCAAAGGTCCCGAGTTCGAGTCTCGGTCGGGCACACAGTTTTAATCTGCCAGGAAGTTTCATATCAGCGCACACTCCGCTGCAGAGTGAAAATCTCATTCTGGAAACATCCCCCAGGCTGTGGCTAAGCCATGTCTCCGCAATATCCTTTCTTTCAGGAGTGCTAGTTCTGCAAGGTTCGCAGAAGAGCTTCTGTAAAGTTTGGAAGGTAGGACACGGATACTGGCAGAAGTAAAGCTGTGAGTACCGGACGTGAGTCGTGCTTCGGTAGCTCTGTTGGTAGAGCACTTGCCCGCGAAAGGCAAAGGTCCCGAGTTCGAGTCTCGGTCGGGCACACAGTTTTAATCTGCCAGGAAGTTTCATATCAGCGCACACTCCGCTGCAGAGTGAAAATCTCATTCTGGAAACATCCCCCAGGCTGTGGCTAAGCCATGTCTCCGCAATATCCTTTCTTTCAGGAGTGCTAGTTCTGCAAGGTTCGCAGAAGAGCTTCTGTAAAGTTTGGAAGGTAGGAGACGGATACTGGCAGAAGTAAAGCTGTGAGTACCGGACGTGAGTCGTGCTTCGGTAGCTCAGTTGGTAGAGCACTTGCCCGCGGAAGGCAAAGGTCCCGATTTCGAGTCTCGGTCGGGCACACAGTTTTAATCTGCCAGGAAGTTTCATATCAGCGCACACTCCGCTGCAGAGTGAAAATCTCATTCTGGAAACATCCCCCAGGCTGTGGCTAAGCCATGTCTCCGCAATATCCTTTCTTTCAGGAGTGCTAGTTCTGCAAGGTTCGCAGAAGAGCTTCTGTAAAGTTTGGAAGGTAGGAGACGGATACTGGCAGAAGTAAAGCTGTGAGTACCGGACGTGAGTCGTGCTTCGGTAGCTCAGTTGGTAGAGCACTTGCCCGCGAAAGGCAAAGGTCCCGAGTTCGAGTCTCGGTCGGGCACACAGTTTTAATCTGCCAGGAAGTTTCATATCAGCGCACACTCCGCTGCAGAGTGAAAATCTCATTCTGGAAACATCCCCCAGGCTGTGGCTAAGCCATGTCTCCGCAATATCCTTTCTTTCAGGAGTGCTAGTTCTGCAAGGTTCGCAGAAGAGCTTCTGTAAAGTTTGGAAGGTAGGAGACGGATACTGGCAGAAGTAAAGCTGTGAGTACCGGACGTGAGTCGTGCTTCGGTAGCTCAGTTGGTAGAGCACTTGCCCGCGAAAGGCAAAGGTCCCGAGTTCGAGTCTCGGTCGGGCACACAGTTTTAATCTGCCAGGAAGTTTCATATCAGCGCACACTCCGCTGCAGAGTGAAAATCTCATTCTGGAAACATCCCCCAGACTGTGGCTAAGCCATGTCTCCGCAATATCCTTTCTTTCAGGAGTGCTAGTTCTGCAAGGTTCGCAGAAGAGCTTCTGTAAAGTTTGGAAGGTAGGAGACGGATACTGGCAGAAGTAAAGCTGTGAGTACCGGACGTGAGTCGTGCTTCGGTAGCTCAGTTGGTAGAGCACTTGCCCGCGAAAGGCAAAGGTCCCGAGTTCGAGTCTCGGTCGGGCACACAGTTTTAATCTGCCAGGAAGTTTCATATCAGCGCACACTCCGCTGCAGAGTGAAAATCTCATTCTGGAAACATCCCCCAGGCTGTGGCTAAGCCATGTCTCCGCAATATCCTTTCTTTCAGGAGTGCTAGTTCTGCAAGGTTCGCAGAAGAGCTTCTGTAAAGTTTGGAAGGTAGGAGACGGATACTGGCAGAAGTAAAGCTGTGAGTACCGGACGTGAGTCGTGCTTCGGTAGCTCGGTTGGTAGAGCACTTGCCCGCGAAAGGCAAAGGTCCCGAGTTCGAGTCTCGGTCGGGCACACAGTTTTAATCTGCCAGGAAGTTTCATATCAGCGCACACTCCGCTGCAGAGTGAAAATCTCATTCTGGAAACATCCCCCAGGCTGTGGCTAAGCCATGTCTCCGCAATATCCTTTCTTTCAGGAGTGCTAGTTCTGCAAGGTTCGCAGAAGAGCTTCTGTAAAGTTTGGAAGGTAGGAGACGGATACTGGCAGAAGTAAAGCTGTGAGTACCGGACGTGAGTCGTGCTTCGGTAGCTCAGTTGGTAGAGCACTTGCCCGCGGAAGGCAAAGGTCCCGAGTTCGAGTCTCGGTCGGGCACACAGTTTTAATCTGCCAGGAAGTTTAATATCAGCGCACACTCCGCTGCAGAGTGAAAATCTCATTCTGGAAACATCCCCCAGGCTGTGGCTAAGCCATGTCTCCGCAATATCCTTTCTTTCAGGAGTGCTAGTTCTGCAAGGTTCGCAGAAGAGCTTCTGTAAAGTTTGGAAGGTAGGAGACGGATACTGGCAGAAGTAAAGCTGTGAGTACCGGACGTGAGTCGTGCTTCGGTAGCTCAGTTGGTAGAGCACTTGCCCGCGAAAGGCAAAGGTCCCGAGTTCGAGTCTCGGTCGGGCACACAGTTTTAATCTGCCAGGAAGTTTCATATCAGCGCACACTCCGCTGCAGAGTGAAAATCTCATTCTGGAATGCTGAGAGTGTTCATCGCCAACGACCGCTGCAATATGTTACCGCAACTAGACGTCAACTGAGGGGAGAAAGAGGGCCTTTTCAGATAGCTGATGGCCGTTGGCGTGTGCGGCGTGACACGTCTTTTGCGAACACACTGCCAAAATCGTCGGAAGGCTCCAGGCCGGAGCTGATCTCCTCATTTTGGAAGACATAATGGATAAGTACAACTACGTACCTGTCCTTGGACAACATGTCTTCTTCTTCATGCAGTTTGTTTTTCCTCGACACAATACCAGCTACCAGGAGGAGAATGCAACGTGTTACATAGCTCACGTGTACGTGAGTGGTGGGTTGTTTGCGCCATGGATCCTCTGATACGAAAACTAGCAGATGTGGCCAAGGCACTGGAGTCGGCGTGGCTCCAAATCCCTGTTGGTATCATCCACAATTTCTCTGATGCACTTCCTCCGGGTCTCGCAGCCCTTTGCACTGCAAAAGATGGTTATTCAGTGTTTCAACAGGTGGTCATATTAATGTGATTGGAAAGTGTAAGATGTGTTCTTTGTCTTTATAAAAGATGACGTCCCTATTCAAGACTTACTTATTACCGAAAAGACTGAAAACGTAAGTGAAATCACACTAAACTGAAGACAAAATTTTAGCATAGCTGATTCAGAAGTCAGAAACTGCCCCAGTCAGTTGCCTTTCTGTAAGTGAAAGAACAAAAATCTGGAGAGTGAATGGAAAACATTATTAGACGTGAAGTAGCCATAGAGACCAGCTTCACTCGGTTGCTCCATTCGACTGAAGAAAACGACTGAACGAAAAAACAATCGACTGGGAAATCGGTTGTTGAAATTATCATATTATCTTATCACTAGCACCGAACGCTTTTTTCTCTCCAGTTAAGTTCAGCACATGATCGACAGTTATCCATTCTACATACGAAATGTTCAGCAGTCTTCTCTAAAACGTCGTCCAAAAGCTTGCAGCCTCAAGTGAATGCGACGTTTCTTCACTAAGGATGCTATCTATTTAAAGTCTTTCTGCGTTTCACAATTAGTTTCAGTGGACTCTGCCAAGCACATAAATGTGAATTGCAGAGTAATCACGTAGATGTAGATGTAGATAAAAGCCGTTACCAAGTGTTTATTTGTATATTTAGTAAATGGTAACACACGAATAAAAAAGCAGCATTTTCACGTTATGTTTCGATTCGTTTTGGTTCTCAGTTTTAATAGAACTAAATATTTCGGCAGTTACTTTGTGCACATTAGGCAAGGAATGTGTGATAACCACATACAAAACATCAAAATCAATTCAATTTGCAAACCCAAACTAATAGAAACAATTTTAATACGACGCAATTTTTCTTCGTGTAGCGCCTTACTTGAGGTAAATCCTCGATAATGTCTGTAAATGCACCAGTTACTTGTGAAATGATGAAACAGTTCGAATAAATAACTGCGTCATTGATTTTGTAAACGTACCGCTATCGTATCCTCAATGAAGAATATAGCTTCCATGTTTTCTTATTTATATACACTACTGGCCATTAAAATTGTTATACCAAGAGGAATTGCAGATGATGAACGGGTATTCATTGGACAAATATATTATACTTGAACTGACATGTGATTACATTCCACGCAATTTGGGTGGATATATCCTGAGAAATCGGTACCCAGAAAAACCACCTCTGGCCGTAATAACGGCCTTGACACGCCGGGGCATTGCATCAAACAGAGCTTGGATGGCGGGTACAGGTACAGCTGCCCATGCAGCTTTAACACGGTACCACAGTTCATAGAGAGTAGTGACAGGCGTATTGTGACGAGCCAGCTGCTCGGCCGCCATTGACCAGACGTTTCCAATTGGTGAGAAATCTGGATAATGTGCTGGCCAGGGCAGCAGTCCAACATTTTCTGTATACAGAAAGGCCCATGTAGGACCTGCAACATGTGGTCGTGCATTATCCTGCTGAAATGTAGGGTTTCGCACATGATCGTGTGAAAGGTAGAGCCACGGGTCGTAACACATCTGAAATGTAACGTCCACTGTTCAAAGTGCCGTCAGTGCGAACAAGAGCTGACCTAGACGTGTAACCAATGGCACCTCATTCCATCACGCCGGGTGATATGCCAGTATGTCGATGACGAATACACGCTTCCAATGTGGGTTCATCTCGATGTCGCCAAACACGGATGCGGCCATCATGATGCTGTAAACAGAACCTCGATTCATCAGAAAAAATGACGTTTTGCCATTCGTGCACCCAGTTTCGTCGTTGAGTACACCATTGCACGCGCTCCTGTCTGTCATGCAGCGTGAAGGGTAACCGCAGCAAGGTCTCCGAGCTGATAGTCCATGCTGTTGCAAACGTCGTCCCCACATGTTGACTCAGGGATCGAGACGTGGCTGCACGATCCGTTGCTACCTTCAGGATAAGATGAATGTCATCTCGACTACTAGTAATACGAGGCCGTTGGAATCCAGCACGGCGTTCCGTATTACGCTCCTGAACCCACCGATTCCATATTCTGCTAACAGTCATTGGATCTCGACCAACACGAGTAGCAATGTGTCTATACGATAAATCGCAATCGCGATAGGCTACAATCCGACCTTCATCGAAGTCGGAAACTTGATGTTACGTATTTTTGCTCCTTACACGAGGCATCACGACAACGCTTCACCGGGCAACCCCGGTCAACTGCTGTTTGTGTATGAGAAATCGGTTGGAAACTTTCCTCATGTCAACACGTTGTAGGTGTCGCCACCGGCGCCAACCTTGTGTGAATGCTCTGAAAAACTAATCGTTTGCGCGTCTGTAGCAAGTTATCTTGGTGGTGTAGCAATATATGAACGTCGTCCACATTTCGTTTCAGTATATGTGCAGGAAGTGGCAACAAAACGACATTTCGCGGTAATGTGTAGAACTATGAGACTGGCGATATACCGTGAAACTTTTAGAAAAAGCATCATTCACACTGCTGCGAAGACAGCAAAAGTCGACAAGTGAGAGAATTATCGTGCTATCACCTTAACAGCTTATTGACCCAAGTTGCTGAATAGAATAATTTACAAAGGAACGAAACAGAAAATTTAGGATCTGTTAGATCAGTTTGGTTTTCGGAAAGGAAAAGGCAAATGAAGGGCAGTTCTGACGTAGCGGTGGACAATGGAAGCAAAACTGTAGAGAATTCAAGACAAGCTCATAGGATTTATCGACCTAGAAAAAGAGTTCGTTATTATTAAATACTTAAAAAATATTCGCAATTCTGAGAAAAGTAGCGGTGAGCTGTAGGGAATGACGGGTAATAGACAAGAGGGAATTCTAAGACACGAAGACTATGAACGTTGTTCTCAGATTAAAAAGGGCGTATAATAGGGATCTAGCCTTTACTCCTACAGTTCAATCTATACACCGATTAGGTAATGACGAAAATAAAAAAAAGTGTGGGTATGAAATAAGTGATAAGATTCTCTGACGACATTGTTATTCTCACTGAAAGTGAAGAACATTCCTGCTCAAGAGAAGTCTACTAGAATCAAATATAAGACTTAATTTGAGAAAGAAATTTCTGAGAATATAAGTTTGGAACACAATGTTGTAAGGTAGTGCAGCTGCACCATTGGAATACTGGAACAGAAGAGAATTGAAGGATTTGAGATGCGCTGGTACGACGAATGTTGAAAATTAGGTGGACTGATAAGGTAAGGAATGCGGAGGTATTCCGCATAATCAGCGAGGAAAGGAATATATGGAAACCACTGAGTAGAAGAAGGAAAGGGATTATAGGACATGTATTAAGTCGTCGGGAAATAACTTCCATCGTACTAGAGGGTAAAAATTTTAGAGGAAGAAAGATGGTGGAATACACCCAGCAAGTAATTGTGGACATTGTTGGTAACTTCTACTTTGAAATGAAATTATTTGGCGCAGGAGAGGAAATCGTGGCGGGCTTAACGAAACCAGTGAGTAGACTGACGACTAAAATAAAAGTTCATCATCCATTTCTAGGATATCCTTTCAAAATTTGTATTTTAGATTTGTCTATAACGGTTACCATCCATGTTGTACTTGCACTTAATACTATAATTCGGACAAATACTTCCATGAAATAATATCGAACACCTAAATAAGGTATTAGAATTTTGTTCATTTTTAGATAAGGTTCTACATCTAGGATCAGTCCTTCTTTTATATTTTCTGTACGTCGGTCATGGTCAGTTATATTTGTTCCCAAATAGCAAAACTTATCTAATCGTATTCATACAGCACTGCATGATTTTATTTCAGTTCGATGCTTTCCATTTGCCTTACCTATGTTGATCTTACCTCTTTTTGAGGTGGTATTCATTTCATTCAGTTGATCTTCCAAGCCCTTTGCAGGTTGTGACATAATTAAAATGTCGTCGATAAAGATTATAGTTTTTATTTCTTCTCCTCTTACTTTAATTTCCTTTCATAACTAATATATGTAGTTCAACGTACAGATTAAATAAGATGGGCAACTTACAGTTCTGTCTTACAGTTTTCTCCTCTGCTGCCTCCCCTTCATTTCGTTCAGTTCCTATAAATGTACAAGTTGTTCGTAAAGTTTCACTTCCTGTAGCGTTATGACTTTAAAATTATAAACGATGTTTCAAGACACTATCGTAAAATGTTGTCTCTCCACCTACAGTTAATATAAATGATGTTTTAATATTCTCCTTTCTGTCTTTGACTCACAGCGCAAGTACGGGCTCGCTTATTCCTACATTTCTTCAGCAACCAATCTGATCTTTCCCCAGGTCAACTTCTCCCAGTCTTCACATGGCCCTGAGAGTGCCTCATGTCGTATTTCGTATTACGTCTTTTGTCCTTACGTGTTGGGAAGGACAGCATATAATACAATGAACGAAAGACATTTATTGGTTAACACAGAAATGAACAATTCACTGTTCTGACGTGGAATAGAAAATACATTGCAAGACAAAAAGTGATCGAAATCTGTAGGTCTGGTTTACATGTATAGACAGAGAAAAAATGGGTGAGGAGCTCCATGAGAGGTGCGTGAATCGTGTTCATGCAGTATCTCATTTGACGTCCTGTTTTTACTGTACTACCACCTCGTTATGTTAATTTCAATTACTGGTGTCACTGAGCTACAGCCTTGCCTGCCCGTGAGCGGCAGCAGCGGCGCTTATCGATACAAGCCCTGACGTATTATCTTTGCTGACTGCTATTGTCGTGTGTTGGAAGTTAGTTCGCATTTGCCAGTGAGCTGGGAGGCGCTAGCAGTGTAATTCGGTCCTGGCAGTGTCTGATTTAGGACGCGGCAGAAGTTCAGTCGGGGCGCGCCTGCAGTGAAGTCCGTACAACCATGACTCGACCGACGGTTGCCGATACATATCACTTGAATGCGGCATGTGATCACTTATGGGTTGCTTGCGTGTGCCGACTAGTGATACGTCTTTGTTATAGCACAGTCGCTGACGTTACTATTGTTAGTCTTTCGTGCAAGTGTTTCTGCAACTTTTTGTAGTTTGTGTGATTTTGACTGACAATTAATTTTTAATGTTTTCGGCGTACTGACTGTGCGGAGTCGGTCGGTTGGTGTGGATAAGCCAGGAAATCTCCCCGCGGTGCAGTGGGCCGGGCCAACTGGTGGTCTCTACGCAGTGTCGGAGTGTGTGGGAGGGATTCCGATTACTGCGAGGTTCGTGGTTCACCGACCCATTACATCAAAGTTGAGTAGTGATTTAATTACCGCAGCTAGTCTGTTCACACAGTGAGGTTGGTTTTCATGGTTGGCTTTTTGGGGTATTCCCGTGAGTGTTCGAGTTGGCGAATGTGTGGTCACCATCCGGTGGAGTTTAATTGTATTTTGATTATTGGAAGTCCAAGTGCACCAGCGGAATTTTCTCCCTTGTGGCCGTTAGCATTTCGGTTATCTGCCCTGGCCGCCGACGTAAAATTCAGGCAGTGTCATTTCCTCACAGTGTTGTCGCTGCCCTACACGTGTGTGTAGTTTTGGCAGCTTATGCATACTTGGTTGTGGGCGGCTACGCCTTTTACGTTTTGGCTTTGGAGTTTCTTGTGTACTGGTCGGGTGGAAAGGAAGTTGTCTTATCGGTGGCTCCTTTGGCTATCTCTTGGTTGGGTTGCCGGCGGATCGGATATAGTTGGGCTGACTACCTGTCTCTCCTAAGATAACGTTAATATTTCAAGTGCAGATCGACCCCAGGGAACCTTTGAGCGCCGCTGGCAGTGCTACCTTTTCTTATTGGTGTTTCATTGTGTATTTTAATGGCTCATAGCCGATGGCTTGAACTTGTATGCTTTTAGTTGTGTTTTGAATCATGGGCCTTCAGCCGTTTTCAAAGTAAGTCTTAGATTGTTTGGTCCTTCAGCCTCCTTTTTTAAGAATTATTTAAGGTAAAGCTTTGGGCCTTCCGTCTTTTAAAATTTATTGTAGTTGTGTTTTTAAATCATGGGTCTTCAGCCGTTTTAAAATTAAAATTCCTTTTTTGTCAAGTCTTAGATTGTTTGGACTTTCAGCCTAATTTGAAATATTATTTAAGGATGAAACCTTGCACTTTCTGCCTTATTGAAAATGTTTTGTAGTTGTGTTTTAAATCATCAGCATTCGGCCGTTTTAAAAATTAAAGAGGTCGTGCCCTTAAGCCATATGATTGTGTGACAAATTCAGTCGAGAGTTAACCTCGGAAATTTGCTCTGTAATGTTTGGGCATTGTGTTCGATTGTAACTGACAGCCTGTCATTTGTGGCCACTTCCCACAATTCCAAACACCTGTTCTGTCCTGCAGATTTAGCAGGGCGTGTCAGTCCACAAATTAAGCAATCCCATAACTTGTTAGCCGACCTCTGGCCATTGTGGAAGTAGATATTCAGCTTGCCATTGATTAACAGAGGAACATTGTTGTTTAGTAATCTGAAACATCCTAGGTACCAGGTTCGAACCCTGCCAATCCTTACGTTTTGAATAAAAATCGTCAGCAACGGCAGCCCACGACTTCCGGCAAAAGAAGTCACCATCGTTCTGCCAAAGGCCTTTTCAGAGAGGCTGGAGGAGCGGTAAGAGGTTGAGCTCACAGTCAGAGGAATCAGCAATGATCAACAGCTTGACCATGCAGAAGGCAATGGAGACCACTGTATTAATTACCAGGTGATCAAAAAGTCAGTATAAATTTGAAAAATGAATAAATCACGGAATATAGTAGATAGAGAGGTATAGATTGACACACATACTTGGAATGACATGGGGTTTTATTAAAACCAAAAAAGTACAAACGTTCAAACATTAATTACCAGGTGATCAAAAAGTCAGTATAAATTTGAAAAATTAATAAATCACGGAATAATGTAGATAGAGAGGTATAAATTGGCTCAATATGTAGAGCATGTCCGGAGTTATGTTGAGGCATTGGCGTCGGATGTTGTCTTTCAGCATCCCTAGAGATGTCGGTCGATCACGATACACTTGCGACTTCAGGTAACCCCGAAGCCAGTAATCAGTAATCGCAGGGACTGTCTGGGGACCTGGGAGGCCAAGCATGAGGAAAGTGGCGGCTGAGCACAGGGTCACCACCAAGTGACGCGCGCAAGAGATTTTACACGCGTCTAGCAATACTTTGTTTCTTTTTTTTTGTTCTAATAAAACCCCTTGTCCTTCCAAGCATGTGTGTCAACTTTTACCTCTCTATCTACATTATTCCGTGGTTTATTAAGTTTTCGAATTTATACTGCTTTTTTGATCACCTCGTATCCACATGTCATGAGGCCAGTAATAGAAAATGTGCGTGATGATACCTCCGTTGGCTAATGATTCTGGAATACTAATAATTTCGAATCTCCGGGATATTCGACGAAGTGGTAGATGACCACGAAAAAACGACTGAATAACTAACGTAAGAATAACGTTCTACGAGTCCGCACGTTGAATGTAAGCAGCTTGAATACGGTAGGGAAACTAGAAATTCTATAAAGGGGATTTAAATGGCTCCAGTTAGGTATGCTGGGGGCCAGCGAAGTGATATGAAGCGAAGGAAAGGGTACATGTCAGATGAGTACAGGGCAATATTAATACCAGCAACACTAGCGGAAAACGGTACAACGGTAGTTGTATTCGTTGTCAAAAGGAAGTTACTGGGAAAAGTTCAGTGATGGAGTTTCTCTCACCATAATAGACGGCAAACCACCAGCGGCAACAATAATTCAAGTATACATAACGAGTTCGCAATCGGAAGATGAAGAGACCTAGAAAGTATATGAGGGTACTGAACCGGTAATTCAGAACATATAAAGAGATGAAAATCTAACAGTCATGGGGGAGTGGAATACGGCTGTATGGGAGGGAGTAGAATAAAAGGTAACGGGAGAATATGGGCTCTATAGGAATGAGAGTTATGAGATAATTTTCAGTTAGTAGTAGTGTACACTCTGTTCGAAACGAGATATTGTCTTGTAAGGGTAACCAGGAGCAGATGTAGACTCAGCTCGTAGTTAAGTAATGATTAGGGCTAGAGTGGCAGTTAAGAGGGTAGTCAGGGAGAATCATTGCACAAGAAAGTGCGACAAGGATGCAGTAAGGAATGAAGAAAGGCGCTTGAAGTTTTCCAAAGCTATAGATAATGCGATAACCAATCAGTAGGCAGCCCAGTTAAAGAGGAATGGACATCTCAAAAATACAGTCCCTGAAGTTAGAAGGAAAAACTTAGATACTGCTAAGATAACTGCGAGGAAACCTTGGATAACAGAAGAAATACTTTAGTTGACTGACGGAAGCAGGATGTACAAAAAAGTTTAGGGTAATCCAGAAATACAGGAATACAGATTAATTAGAAATGAAAGAAATAGGAGGAACAGAGAAGGTAACGCGAAACGGCTGAACGAAAAATGTGGAGAAATAAAACAAGAAATGATTACGTACTGACTCAGCATACAGAACAATCCACGTAACCTTCGATGAAACTAAAAGCGAAGGCGGCAAGAGTGCAATGGAGTTTCCACTCCTAAATGCTGAGGAGAGAGCGAATACGTGGAAGCCATATACTGAAGGCCTCTATGAAGGGGGGGACTTGTCTGATGATGTGATAAAAAAATAATTTAAAGAAGTTTAGAAGAGATAAAATCATATAAGGTAACAGGGACTATTCAAATTAATGTGTAACACTTATGACCCTGGTGACTTTTAATACAGCACACAGTTCAGAGGAATGCAAGAGCCGACAAGTTCGAAAAGTATCATGTAATCAGACTAACAGCTCATGCATCCAAATCGCCGAAATTAATAATATACAAAAAAATGGTGAAGAAATATGAGAATCTGTGTGGTGACAATTAGTTTGGCCTTAGTAAAGGGGAAGGCATCAAGAGGCGGTTCTGACGTTGCGGCTGATAATGGAAGCTAGACTGGAGGAAAATCAAGGCATGTTCATAGGATCTGTCGACCTGGAAAAAAATTGAGTGTAATTTGGAACTAGGTGTTCGAAACTCTGAGAGAAATAGGGGCAAGCTATAGGGAAAGACGGGAAACGTACAACATGAACAAGAGCCAAGGCGGATATGATGTCTTCCACCACTACTGTTCAACATATATACCGAAGAAGGAATGACGGAAATAAAAAAGAGGTTCAAGAGTGGAATTAAAATTCAGTACGAAAGGATATCCGTAATAAGACTTTTGGATGGTGCTACTATATTCAGTAAGTCGGAAGAGGAATATAATGAACAGAATATGGAGAGTAAGTCGAAGGAAGACGAACGTAAAGACAAGTAGCAGAACTGAGAAGAGCGATCAGTTTAACATAAATGTTGTTGAGCACAAAGTAGATTAACGAATTCTACTGCCTAGTCTGTAAAATAGCTCGTGAAGGACTTAGCATATAAAAAGCAGATTAGCTTCGGCCAGTAGGGCACTCTTGGTCAAGGGAAGTCTGCTAGTATCAAAGATATGTCTTATTCCGAGGAAAGAAGTTCTCAGAATGTACATTTCGAGCATGTCATTGTATGGTAGTGAAACGTGGAGTGCGGGAAAACCTGAACGGGTGAGAATAGAAGCACATGAGATGTGATGCTACTGAACATTTTTGAAAATTTGGTGGACTGAAAAGATAAGGAAAGAGGATGTTTTCCGCAGAATCAGCGAGGTAAGGAGTACATGGAACACAGACAAGAAGAAGGAATAGGGTGATAAGATATCTGTTGAAACATCAGGGTCTAACTCTCATGGTACTGGAGGGATCTGAAGAGTGTAACAGCTGTAGAGAAAGAGATACATCCAGCAACACCATCTATCAACGCAATGACGAATAACAGCTTACATAAGTGCTACAGGTGGTCCAACACGTATCTGACTTACTGAAGTAGTAAATCTCCTTCTCTCGAAGAAACCATCCATCCATTTTGAAATTGTAATGATTTGTTTGTCTGTACATGTAAATTATATCTGCAGATTACCATCCCATTGGTATTATACCTTCGCGGCGCGTCGCTCTAATATGTACTTGTGCCTTTTTCCAGCTGCTTGGGATTTCGCGCTGGGCGAGAAAATCAAGAAATAAAGAAGCTAAATAATGGACCATTGCTGAAGGACATTCTCTGCAAAAGCAAATTTGGATTATATCTTGACCGATGATTTATTTATTTTCCACTCTTTCGGTAGCTTCAAAACGCCAGCGTGCGTGCGTCTTCCTAAACATTATCTGCTTCTTCAGCACTCTCTAGATTTTTTTAAACCACTGTGGGTCTTATTTGTCCTTAAGCCAATTACTTGGCATATACTTCTCCACAAGATGATTTACAGTCAGCTTAAATATTGCCATTAATCCTATATGTCCACCATATTTGATGTAGCTTTTCTATTTAGGAAAATAGTCATTCATTTTTGTTGAAATTTCATAGAAATCTTTGACACAAATTGCGTCAGAAAGCTATTTCCAAGCTGCTTTTCATACGAACAAATCTGTATATTGTTCCATTTGAAAAAAAGAAAAAGAAAACCGTAACTTCTTCAACATCTCTAGAGATCTAAAATTGGGAAATGTTACCAATACATCAAATGACGCGCGTGCTTGAATGCCATCAGGTGCTAGAAACCTCCATTAGATACCTAGAGTTGTTTATGACATGTGCGAAGTATCCAGGCTACGAGATTCATTCTATAAGTATTGAAGCGGAGCGGTCGGATTACGTTTCAGTGAGTTACGTCGGTTTCGGTTTTCACACCTGACCGATCTCGCAATCAAAAAAGGTATTTGATACTGTTTGATATGATTTCTAAGATCAAATAGTCAATTTGTTCTTAAATTGATTAGGCACATATTTTGTTTATTAGATGATGACGCAGAGGGCTATCAATGTTTTCGGAAGACAGAATATCTGGCATCAATCCGGACACCTCTCTCCATAATATTCCAGAGTTGCGAAGGAAAACGGACGAATAATTTGGATATAACTGATATTTGAAGTAATCGTGTTGATTCCAACACACTGGTTCTTTGTCCTTATAAAAGTCATGTTAAAGGTTACACAATACATTCCGCAGTTTTACAACAAAATGACGTCAATGAAATAACTCTGATGAGTTGCGGATTTGCCATGTGCAGTCTAATGTGCTTGTTTCGCTTCATTTGGGAAGTAACGTTCGTCTAGCAACATACGGTGGACGGTGGATGTTAGAGGACGCAGTTTTCTTCTCATATTCAATGTGTGATGTAACAGTAAACCAATCTGATCCATTCTACTTTCTGTTCTTTTTGACTCCCTGAGACGGTCGACAGTAGGAGTACGGTATGTTCTTCGACAAAGCAATTTTAGAACATAACATGGAAATTACTGTTCAGGTCTCAGTTGATCTCCTTTCTCTTCCATCAAATCACAGTCATCGAACATCCAGACCACTTATTTTCATCCGTTGAGTTAGCGAAACACCAACTATTTAGAAGCGTTTCACAACTTGATCGGTATGGTTACGTCATTTTAAATCCAGCACAATTTTTCAATAAGTATTCGGCAATGCTGATCACCCTGTTTTCGTCCAAACAATCCCATAGTGATATTGATCTGTAATGGTGTGGTCCTCGCTATATTTCATTGTGTGAAACTATTAGCTGTTTGTCTTATTTCCTAAGGATCACAGACTTATCGGTTGAACAACGAACTACAAAATATAAATGGACGAATACAGAAACAGGATTCAATTATTGCTGCACTATATGTCAGTTGCAAATTTATCATTAATTCATGGGTAATGCGTTAATAATATCTTTACTTTCTTCAACCAAAAACATTTGTTATCGAGAGAAGGGCTTTTGCCAATCAGCCAAACGTATAACATTTCTCTGAAGGGTCCACTCCAAATAAGGTGCTAGAGAACTAAGTATTTTAATACGAAATGCTTCTTTATCGCATTAGAAACTCATGAAGTAATCAGCACACAGCGGTACCTCGAAACTATGCAGTAGTTAAGTCACATGATCAGCCACATGGTTCCAACCGACAGATCCTACGTGCCTTCTCCGCAGCGTGCATACTTAGGTGGCTCGAGCGTTGCATCGTAATTGAGGGGTCGGGTTGTGTCGCCACCTTAATGAAGCTGTCAGTGTTCCGGCACTGCTACGGCATTACGTGTCGGCCTTCGATTAACGGCATTACTGAGGGAGTATCCTTCTGAAGATAAACACCACATGCCAGCGCTGTTGTCCTCGGTATTTCAATTAATGACATTCGTGAATTGCAAAAGCAGACATGTTGGTATGCAGGAATTCATGAGGCACTCACATTCTTTTTCTAGTTTTGTCAATGTAACTATGGCAATACGAATTAGCATGAGAGTATTACCAGTGATTATTGGTGACATGGATAGCACGTAAATAGAAACTATTATCTGGAAAGGGAAGGGGGAATTAATTCTAACCAGCAGAATAACTTGCTGATACATTACGCAGTTAGGGATTGATTCGTATTCACTCTTTAACAAGATCCAAACAACACTGAATCCTAATGATACTGGTACACAAAGCAAACAATAATTAGTACTAGATGTGATAGTAACAGTACTTTTAATATCATTACAGTAACGTATGTATGATATTGGCATTCTGCACACACTGCAGTTAGATATTCATGGTTTTGCATTAAAGAAATTATCAACTAGTTTAATGTGAAACATTGGATAACCACAATGAAATTATTTAACGTCTGAATATGTAGTACTAATTTCAGTAAGAATGCATGCAATGGCAGGAACATTATTCTGTGAGAGATATGTATCTGACTACTTCACAATTTAGCCAACTGCATTAGATTGCTTTAGGCAGTATTGACTGATCAGATTAATTACTTAAAGATCATCATTTGAAAAAATCTTAGACGTTCATATAATTAAGAAAGAGATCACAGAACAGTTTACACAAGCGAAAGGGCAATGCACTTTAATTGAGTTAAGTTTCATTGAATATTTTGTAATTTTAATAAGCACTTGCTTTTGATATTTTACTTGTACATTTCAATAACCACAATAATTTAACTGTGGGACAGCAAATGCAAAGCAACAGGATAGTTGCTGTGCGACATGGTTCAGTGCACTGAAATGAAACAAATCCTGCAATAATTATCACTGCAGCACATCACTGGTACTGAGATTAACAATTCTCCAAGGAAAATAAAATAAAATAAAACAACCGCAATGCTGCTGTAATATTACAGAATTTATTATTTTCAAAACCGCATTCCAGCAGTTATGCAGTTGAATAACCTAAATATTTTCACATCACATTTTTAACGAAATAATATCTTCGCTTCTGTGCTAAAGTAAACTTAAAGAATTGTCATCGTTGGAAACCAAATGAGATAATCTGCAGTTTCTCTAAATTGAAATCTTTACACCTAGAAAAAATTAATGTTCATCTACATTTATATTTCTACCAGACTATGGCGTCACGGCTGAAAATTGTTTCATCAAATAACAAATATTGTAGAATATTGCACAAGTATCGTGATTTCACTCATAATGTGTAAAATAATCTGCCAAGAACAGACAGAACAGTTAATTAACGCGAGTCTAGTACGCAAGTTTAATACAGAAATTTAGTTTTCTGATGAAACCACTGTATTCATTGTTGGTAGTGAACTGAATCTCTCATTGACAGGACACTAACAAAATTTGACATAACGAGATTTACGTGATTCTGGCACGAAGCCAAGGCACATAGAATAACAATGGGTTCATTAGTAGACCACATGTAGAACCAATCAACATAAGCGATGCTCCACTCCAGTACTACCCCTGAAAACATCTGCTCTCAATGGCATTCAGCAAATGGACTCTCTGTAACTGTGATGGATTCATATGTTCGAAACAGGTTTGATACACTAGATACCAACATTATGCAGGGAATTTTCAGGAAATGTGTTGAGAAAATTATTAGGACAACCTTATCTTGAGACTCTATTGATAATATTTGTCCTGACGACGTTCACGAAATTTATTCATTCATGAAAATTTGCACAGCAGTATACATGATAAGTTTGCATACAAAGTTATGATAGCGTGTTCTGTTTAGCATTACAAATAAATTGTATACTGGCTATAAAATAGCAAAAAGAGAAGAAAACCACAGTAGGGTAAGAATGTAAAAGATATTGTGTTGTCATAGTTATAGGAATTTGTAATTCCTCACTAGTTGACATTTTGCATCATATATTTTAGCACAGAAGCTAAAGTTGTCGTTCATGAAACACTAAAAGCAGGGATATCGTCACAAGTAGTAGTTGCTCGATGTCATAGAAACTCGAAAGTTAAGATTAGAAATCTCAAGTTGCTTTCAAACAAAGCTCCATGTTTCCTTTCACCTAGCAAGTTGCATAGTATATGAATGCCAATTCTGGATCAAAGAGCATCGCCGAGTCAAATTTCAAGTTTGCAAACCAAGAATCCAGTTTCTCACCCCCCCCCCAAAAAGAAACAAAAAATCTCGTTTACCTACCTCGCAAAAAACAGTTCAATATTATCACTTTAAAAAATTTTTAAACTATTTAATTTTGTTTTCTGTTAGTTAGAGTTGCAAAACCTCATTTTCATATCTTGAAACAACCGAAATGAATTTTATCAGTTTGTTTAAATTAAAAACTATTAAATATTGTTCTCTATAAATGCAAACAACCGCATCTGAAAACTGAAGGGTAAAACTGAGAAAGATTAAATAAACAAAATCGATTTCTTCCTTTAGAAATACAGTGGAATAAAACATGGCCTCCAAAGCTGAGCTTTTTCAGAGCTTACAAAATTATTGCGATGGAAGGAGAGGATTGAGTTTAATGGATTTTGCAAATTATTGGGAAGAAAATTTAACTCAAACGTAACTAGAAATGCTCTGGGGAGTTTATTGACTGTTTTAATAGGGAAAAAATGAAGAAAAACTACAGGAAGGAAGAAGTAAAATATAAAAATTTAAAAGAATTTGATCAATTACTAAAACAGAGAAATTAAAGAATTATTCCAAGGTTGTTGTTGTTGTTGTCTTCAGTCCTGAGACTGGTTTGATGCAGCTCTCCATGCTACTCTATCCTGTACAAGCTGCTTCATCTCCCAGTACCTACTGCAACCCACATCCTTCTGAATCTGCTTAGTGTACTCATCTCTCGGTCTCCCTCTACGATTTATACCCTCCACACTGCCCTCCAATGCTAAATTTGTGATCCCTTGATGCCTCAAAACATGTCCTACCAACCGATCCCTTCTTCTCTCCAATCCTATTCAATACCTCCTCAGTAGTTATGTGATCTACCCATGTAATCTTCAGCATTCTTCTGTAGCACCACATTTCAAAAGCTTCTATTCTCTTCTTGTCCAAACTAGTTATCGTCCGTGTTTCACTTCCATACATGGCTACACTCCAAAAAAATACTTTCAGAAACGACTTCCTGATACATAAATCTATATTCGATGTTAACAAATTTCTCTTCTTCAGAAACGCTATATTGCCTTTGCCAATCTACATTTTATATCCTCCCTACTTCCACCATCATCAGTTATTTTACTTCCTAAATAGCAAAACTCCTTCACTACTTTAAGTGTCTCATTTCCTAATCTAATTCCCTCAGCATCACCCGATTTAATTTGACTACATTCCATTATCCTAGTTTTGCTTTTGTTGATGTTCATCTTATATCCTCTTTTCAAGACACTGTCCATTCCGTTCAACTGCTCTTCCAAATCCTTTGCCGTCTCTGACAGAATTACAATGTCATCGACGAACTTCAAAGTTTTTACTTCTTCTTCATGAATATTAATACCTCCTCCAAATTTTTATTTTATTTCCTTTACTGCTTGCTCAATATACAGATTGAATAACATCGGGGAGAGGCTACAACCCTGTCTCACTCCTTTCCCAATCACTGCTTCCCTTTCATGTCCCTCGACTTTAATAACTGCCATCTGGTTTATGTACAAATTGTAAATAGCCTTTCGCTCCCTGTATTTTACCCCTGCCACCTTTAGAATTTGAAAAAGAGTATTCCAGTCAACATTGTCAAAAGCTTTCTCTAAGTCTACAAATGCTAGAAACGTAGGTTTGCCTTTTCTTAATCTTTCTTCTAAGATAAGTCGTAAGGTCAGTATTGCCTCACGTGTTCCAACATTTCGACGGAATCCAAACTGATCCTCCCCGAGGTCTGCATCTACCAGTTTTTCCATTCGTCTGTAAAGAATTCGCGTTAGTATTTTGCAGCCGTGGCTTATTAAACTGACAGCTCGGTAATTTTCACATCTGTCAGCACCTGCTTTTTTTGGGATTGGAATTATTATATTCTTCTTGAAGTCTGAGGGTATTTCGCCTGTCTCAAACATCTTGCTCACCAGCTGGTAGAGTTTTGTCAGGACTAGTTCTCCCAAGGCTGTCAGTAGTTCTAATGGAATGTTGTCTACTCCGGGGGCCTTGTTTCGACTCAGGTCTTTCAGTGCTCTGTCAAACTCTTCACGCAGTATCGTATCTCCCATTTCATCTTCATCTACATCTTCTTCCATTTCCATAATATTGTCCTCAAGTACATCGCCCTTGTATAAACCTTCTATATACTCCTTCCACCTTTCTGACTTCCCTTCTTTGCTTAGAACTGGGCTGCCATTTGAGCTCTTGATATTCATACACATGGTTCTCTTCTCTCCAAAGGTCTCTTTAATTTTCCTGTAGGCAGTATCTATCTTACCCCTAGTGAGATAAGCTTCTACATCCTTACATTTGTCCTCTAGCCATCCCTGTTTAGCAATTTTGCGCTTCCTGTCGATCTCATTTTTGAGACGTTTGTATTCCTTTTTGCCTGCTTCATTTACTGCATTTTTATATTTTCTCCTTTCATCAATTAAATTCAATATTTCTTCTGTTACCCAAGGATTTCTAGCAGCCCTCGTCTTTGTACCTACTTTATCCTCTGTTGCCTTCACTACTTCATCCCTCAGAGCTACCCATTCTTCTTCTACTGTGTTTCTTTCCCCTATTCCTGTCAATTGTTCCCTAATTTCTCCTTGAAACTCTGTACAACCTCTGGTTCTTTCAGTTTATCCAGGTCCCATCTCCCTAATTTCCCACAGTTTTGCAGTTTCTTCAGTTTTAATCTACAGGTCATAACCAATAGATTGTGGTCAGAGTCCACATCTGCCCCTGGAAATGTCTTACAACTTAAAACCTGGTTCCTAAATCTCTGTCTTACCATTATATAATCTATCTGATACCTTTTAGTATCTCCAGGGTTCTTCCATGTATACAACCTTCTTTCATGATTCTTAAACCAAATGTTAGCTATGATTAAGTTGTGCTCAGTGCAAAATTCTACTAGGCGGCTTCCTCTTTCATTTCTTAGCCCCAATCCATACTCACCAACTATGTTTCCTTCTCTCCCTTTTCCTACACTCGAATTCCAGTCACCCATTACTATTAAATTTTCGTCTCCCTTCACTATCTGAATAATTTCTTTTATTTCATCGTACATTTCTTCAATTTCTTCATCATCTGCAGAGCTAGTTGGCATATAAACTTGTACTATTGTAGTAGGTGTGGGCTTCGTATCTATCTTGGTCACAACAATGCGTTCACTGTGGTGATTGTAGTAGCTTACCCGCATTCCTATTTTCCTATTCATTATTAAACCTACTCCTGCATTACCCCTATTTGATCTTGTGTTTATAACCTTGCAGTCACCTGACCAGAAATCCTGTTCCTCCTGCCACCGAACTTCACTAATTCCCACTATATCTAACTTCAGCCTATCCATTTCCCTTTTTAAATTTTCTAACCTACCTGCCCAATTAAGGGATCTGACATTCCACGCTCCGATCCGTAGAACGCCAGTTTTCTTTCTCTTGATAACGACATCCTCCTGAGTAGTCCCCGCCTGGAGATCCGAATGGGGGACTATTTTTTTGTTGGCCTGGTTGACAATAAAAATAATGATGAAGATGACAATTTGGCTATACAATCTGCAAAAGAACTTCATCAGGTCTGCAAAGAGAGAAAAATCTAAATTTATTCCAAATTTTGAAAAAATTCTGGTAGGAGCTGAAGTTAAAATTAATACTGATGAAGATTTGAGTAAAAAATCTTTAAGTAACCTTAAGCATATTTGCAAAAAGTAGAATTTAAAAATTATTCATAACTTAATAAACAGTAATTACTTGATCTCATCAATAGACCTCAGGACAAAATTATTAATAACAATAGTGTGATTGATGTTAAAAAACGTCTAATGGATAAATACGAAGAAATTAAGCAAAAATAATGAGAAATTTTTACCAAGTTCCAATATTAAAGATGGTGAAGAATTTTCAAATCACCCAAACGAATTCATTGAAAATGTTCAGATTTCGAGCCAAGAATATTAACTTATAGATTGAATACTGTAAATAATATTGTGGAACAACAAGACCTTTTTAGTCAAATTAAAGAGGAAGTAATTATCAATTCAAGGATTATCTTAAGTCAGAGAAGATCAATTAAAGATAATTTATGTCATAATTTTGAAAGAGGAGGAGACATACAACATCTACCAAAGTATTATGAAGAACACCATTTTTACAAGATGATTAGCAAAATTCAACAAATAAACTAATAACTGAAATGGGAGAAATGCAAAGAAAAATGGCTGGTAGGTACTGCAATTAAATGTTAAAAGATGCAACCCAGTTTATTTTTCTTCACATATCGAGTTCTGAAAACCAATTAAAGATAAAAAAGCTGTAGTTAAAGTAAAAAATACACTTCAAAAATGCTATGTTTATTCAATAAAATCAGCTTTATATCCAGCAGGTGACCATGTAGGAAGTGTTAATAATTATAAAAATAGTGGATGAGAGTTAGATATTTTTGAATAAGAGAAAATAAATTTTCATTTCAGTTAACAGATATTCTAAGATTTGAGAGGAAATCAAAAACTACAATTAATGTGTATGCATATGAAAGAAGTCATAAAGGAGCAACAAATATTATGGTTTATCCTATTTTGCATACATAGAATAAACAAGAAACACGTGTAAATCTTATTTCAATTGAAGATGAAAAAAATTACTTTACTGTTGATAAACATCTATCTAGATTAATTAGTTCACAAGCATAGAAAATGTATATCAGTTTTATCTCTGTGGTGGATATTTAAGATATTTTCATTCTACAAAAAAAAATTGAGAGTCAGGAAAACAATTGTAGAGAGCATAAAGAAGTAAAAATAGATATGAATTTTAAAGGACAAAAAATTGAAACTGAAAATTATAGTCATTCATTAAAGGTTCCTTTAGTCATTTACACCAATTTCCTGTGTTTATTGGAAGATTTCTAAACTTGTCACTCACATCCTGAAAAATCTTGTATCAACAAATATGAAAAAACATTTACCTATTTACTTTAGCTATTATGTTAAACATTGTAATGATGATTATAAAAATCCAGTTACTTATACATGTAAAGATGCAGAACAAAATTTGGTTGAAATGTTAAAAAAATACTAAAGAGAAGCCGCTGGATATATAAATAAAATGGTCCAAAGAAATTGACTAAATAAGATATAATCAGATAAAAACCTTCAGAAATTTGCCATATTTATGAACGAGAATTTTATTATGATGATGACAATGTAAAAGGTCGTTGCCATTTAACAGGGTCATATCACAGTGAAATCTTAATTACCAAATCCCCTATTTCTTCCTGTATGTGTTCATGATTTAGCAAATTAATTTGAATATTTGTTTATCAAAGAATTAGCAATGGATAATAAAGATGTTGTGCAATTCCTAATAATGAACAAAAATATATTTCTTTTAGTAAACATGTTGATGATGGATTACCATTACGATTATCAGACAGATCTACATTTATAGATCAAGTATTGATAAATTCCCTCCTAATCTTACAAAAGAACAATTCAGAGAAATAGCAAAATGTTTTGAAGGTGAACAAATAAGTTTAATAATAAATAAGGGTGTTTAACCTTACAAATACAAGGATTCAGAGACTTATTATATATTCTAGGAACAACTCATTATTCTTTTTTTAACATTTCTACCAATTTTTGTGTTGCTACCTATATAAGTAAGTTGATTTTTTTAAATTACACATTAGAATATTCAATGTAATATCATATTGAAATTGGGAAATGTTGTTCATATTTGTTGATAGGAGATTTTTTAGATTTGGATAATAAGTTCGAATATCTTCTAATAAACACTCGAAATCTGCGTAAATGATAAAAGGAACATACAATGTGAGACTATAATTTCCAAATTCCATTTTTTGTCCTCTAAAAGGCACAACCATTTTTACTTCATTAGACTTTGTATAATCGTTTTCATGAATGTCTAATATTTCTTGTGAATGAAAATATCTGAAATATCGACCACAATGATAAACTTGATTTAATTTCTTAGGAACTAATTAAACTAGATAGTTTTTTTCAACAACAATATAAATTACTCTCATCTTGAATTAAAAGAAGTTTTACCTGTTTTTATTGTTTATTCTGTGTATGCTAAACTGGATAAAAATATTTTTTCTGCCTCTTCATGACTTCTTTCATTTGCATTAACATTAATTGAGGAATTTTATTTATTCTCAAATGTTGGCGTAGCTGTTAACTGAAATCTATTTTCTCCTTTTAAAAAATTTCGTATGATTCTAGTCCTATATTTTATAATTGTTAACTCTTTCTACACAGCAACTTGCTGGATATACAGCTCCTTTTATCGATAAAGAAAGCATTTTTGATGTGTATTTTTTACATTATTTTCAGTCTCTTTACTGTTAATTGCTTTTGGTAACTCGATATATGAAGACAATAAATTGGACTGTGTCTGTTAACATTTAATTCTAAACTGTCTATATAAATTGAAGACCAACCAGATTTTTTCTTTACATTTCTTCCACTTAAGTTGTTAGTGTATTTGTTAAATATTGGTAATAATGTTTTTAATCTATTGTTCTTAATAAAACTTGGTTAGATATTCTGAAATTAAATTCTTTTATTTCTTCTTGTCTTTTAAAACTGCAATAAAATTTCAAGTGGTCTGTAATTAATATTCTTTGTCAAAAATATTCATTAAATTGGTTACTTCTTTAAATTGAATAAAAAGTTCTTGTTGTTCCACAATATTATCTGCAATATCCAATCCATAAGTTAATACTCTTGACTTGAAAGCTGAAAGTATTCAATAAATTCATTTTGGTGATTTGAAAAAAATTTTATCATGTAGAATATTGTAGCTTGGTATATTTTTCTGATACTTTTTTTGCTTAATTTCTTGATATTTATGTACTACACATTTTAAAACTCATTCTCATTATCATTAACAATAATTATGCCCTCAGATCTATTGATAAGGGTAGGTAATTGTTGTTAATTCTTTATTAAGCTTAGAATAACTTTTAAATGTTTCTTTTTGCAAATCTTCTGAAGCTCTTTTAAAGATGTGTACTCAGACCCTCAGCATTATTAATTTTAACTTCAGCTCCTTTAGTAAGTACAGTTATCTGGCTATCTAAATTTAGAATAATTTTTCTCTCTTTACAGATTTTATGAAGTTCTTTTGTAGATTGTTTCTCAAACTGTCATCATCATCATTGGCTTTATTGTCAACAGGTTCTTACAATAGCATCAATCAATTTTAGTTTTCTAATATTGGAATAATTCTTAAATTTTTATGATTTAGCAGTTGGTCGAAGTTAATTTAAATTTTTTAATTTAAGTTCATTCTTCCTCTAGTTTTTCTTCATCCCTTTCTGTTAAAATAATCATCAAACTACCCCATGTCATCACTAGTTATATTTGAGTAAAGAGTTTCTTTAGAGTAGTTATCCAGATTTTTAAAACAAAATCGTCTCTTACCTTCATAATAATTTTCTTATCTCTTAACCAGCTGAACTTTGTAGGCCATGCTTTTTCCATTGGATACATAGAGGAGGAAATTGATTTTGTTTATTTAAACTTTTTCACTTCAGTTGTACTTCTGAGATTTGAGGTTTTGTTTTTCACATTATAGTGAACAATATTTAATAATTTTAAAGAATGATAAGAATTCAATTCGGTTTTTTTTTTCAATAGGCATATGAGGTTTGGCAACTCTAACTTATAGAAAATCTGATTTAATAGCTTTAAAAATTTATATGATAAAATTATTTTCTTTTTTTGTTTGAGACTGGCAATTGATGTTTGACAGCTGTAAATTATATAGAATAAAATTTAATTGTTTTAAAAATTTTCAGATGAGGAAACTGAATTCATTTATTTTGAGATAGGCAAACAAGATATTTGGTTGGGGGGCTCAGAAATTGGATTCTTGGTTTGAGATCTTGATATTTGACTTGTGTGTGCTCTTTGGTCCTGAATCAGCATACATATAGTACTGAAGTATCACAGCGGTTGAGTCACTGAACTGTTATGGCAGAGCAATGAAGCTCATTTCTTTGACAGTCATTCATGTTTAGATTTCCATCGACAGCTAAGGTCAAAGGATTAATGGTTATTTTTAAAAGGTCGCAGTGGATTTCTTTCTCCATCTTCTTACAATCCAAGCTTGTGTTCCATCTGCATGTATTCGATCTGTGACAGTTTTGTCATCTACCATTATCTCCATCTCCATCCTGTATATTTCATGTTCTCATTATTCACTGTTGCAAACTGGTGGAGATTCGAAGAGTTATGGCCTTTGGTTCACATATGTGTGGGGACCAAATGCCTTCTCCACGATTAACGTGAGTTGTATATCACAGTAAGCAGCTCTGAGAGCTTGCTTAGAGTATCACATCCTTGTTTAACTTACAGCCCACCAAGTGTATGGTCAAATGATATTCGGTTTTTTCGTCCTAATGCGCACATTATGTTTGTGTGCACAGTCAACTGTCACTATATTCTATCGCCCAAAACTCTCCAAAAGCAAATCAGATGGTGGCTGTGAGAAAAGTAACAGAGACCAATCAACATTATTATACATGTAGTAAGAAAATATGCAAATTGTAACCATCCTATCACAATTGGGTTGGGTGTAACGGATTCTACGTTTTATTCTGACGATATTTCTCATTTGAGACATCTATGAAGTCTTATACTGTCCAAATTTTCTTTATGTGAGTAATTTATTTTAGTTGGGGACGTTCTCTGAATTCACATGCAAGGCATAACCTGAAGCCCTGCTGAGTGCTTTTTATTTCTGCGACCCCAAAACAGCAGGGAACCTCCATCTTGCTGTGCACGCTAGACAGTGTGTCTAAGGGGTTCAGCCAGACCGGTTTGCCTCCAAACACGTCTACGACGATTGTTTGGTTGACGGTATATGCGACACTCATTGGTGAACTGAGTGTGATGCCAATTCCGAGAGGTCCATTCGGCAAGTTGTTGGGTCCATAGGCGACCGGTGTGGCCGGGCGGTTCTAGGCGCTCCAGTCCGGAACCGTGCGAACACTGCGGTGGCAGGTTCGAATCCTGCCTGGGGCATGGATGTGTGTGATGTCCTTAGGTTAGTTAGATTTAAGTAGTTCTATGTTTTGGGGGACTGATGACCTCAGATTCTAAGTCCCATAGTGCTCAGAGCCATTTGAACCATATTTTTGTTGCATCCATCTCTACCACGATGCTTGGTGTCGTTGTTGCAATGATGGGCCTCGCCATGGACGTTGGGAGTAAAGTTGCGCATCATGCAGCTTATTATGCACTGTTTGAGTCGTAACACGACGTCCTGTAGCTGCACAAAAAGCATTATTCAACATGATGGGGTTGATGTTAGGTATTGACCGTCTAAGCATGGATGAACTACAGATAATATGAGCTGTCCACCTTCTTCCTGGTGCAATGACGGACTGATCGGCTGTGGGACTCCTTCCGTCTAATAGCGCTGCTCATGCATGGTTGTTTACATCTTTGAGTGGGTTTAGTGACATCTCTGAACTGTCAAAGGGACTGTGTCCGTGACACAATATCCACAGTCAACGTCTATCTTCAGGAGTTCTGGGAACCGGGGTGATGCAAAACTCTTTTGATATATGTATTTTTGATGCATAATTGTGTGGTAGACTCTGAGTAGTGACTAGATAAAAGGAATACAGGTGTGGAGAGACAAAGAGGAGAAAGGGAAACAGAAAGTGACTTCTTGCGAAAATGTGTGATATAATCTAGAAGAACTTAAGGAAAAGCCACATCATTTTAAGTTAATGAAAGGAAAACGACTGAGCTGTTAATGTAAATGTCAACTACAGACTCCGCCAAAAATCTTGCTTGAAACACCGGTTACCATCAGATCACCGAATGTAAGCAACGCCGGCAGGTCCGGTACTCGAGTGGTTGACCGCCCCGGTATGTCACACGCTGTAGGCAATTTTCTCTTTGTCTTTCCTTCGAAGGGCAGGAGGGATGGTTGCGTAAAATTCCTGATCACCACAGTTGTCGCCATTGTCAAGGATTAAATTCTAAACTTCTCCGCAGTGCCTCAGGAAGTGACTGTGTGTAACACTGTCAACGGTTACCCATCCGTTGACGGTCCAATTGGTGCTCTTCGAGAGGAGTAGCCTACTTGCAGGTGACGGTTTCAACTACCGCTTCTTTCATCATCATATATAGCGTTCCTGACACCATTCTACACAGACGCCCATTCCAGTGATCTAAATGTGTCAGGTACACGTAACCACAAATTTCAGATTTAGTGAAGGAAAGGCGTTAGTGTGCACGATAGAGTGATAGAAAAATGCATTACCGGTTGTTTCTACTACGAAAATTAGGATGGAATGTGAAATTCACATATGGTGTACGTATCTATAGCGCCTGAAATTATGTCAACAATCTGGTTTTTAATTTTAATTAGGGCCACTGTTACGTTAATTTTATTTATGTATTTATTTATTTATTTTCAAACGCATGAAAGTTTCCTGTACCGAAGACTATTTGAAACTTTTTAGATCATATGACGAAAACTATAAGAAGTGCATAAATTTTGTTTTACCATTATATGTCACTCGGAAACATATATTTCCAAATATGTCTATCACATTGCGATTCCTACGTACAAACATCGGAAAATGACGATATTTTGCATTTTTATCAATGTTTCGTCAGATGTGTATGAATTTCGAAGAGTCCAAAGTGCTGAGGTGATCTGTTCCTAGACAACATAGACTAACTTAAACTAAATTATACTAAGAATAACACACACACAGACATGTCCGCGCGGCTTACCAATGTTTAATCCGTAACAAGCACAAAATTTAAAGTTTCGCTCCCTTATAAAAATAACATAAAAATTATGTATTTAACTTACGATATGTATCTGATCACAATCTCTAAGCTTATTGAAAACGCGCTCTTTGTTTAGTCTAGGCAGGTAGAAATCGTTTTTTGTGAAGGAAGGTGAAATTTTCACGCCGGAAATGTTTCCTGCCTGAATATCTGCTTTGTGCAGCAGAAGTGGTAACATAGCGGGAGCCGACACTGGCAGGACAGCTCTCATACAGGTGTACTGGAATTCCTGACGGAAGCTCTCTGAGCAGTCAAATGCCAATTCCTTAAGTAGAAGTATAAGGACTATTAATTACGTATAGGTTACTCGCTAGCAACTCATAGATGTAGCCCTGAACGTTTTACGAAAACAAGAGTTTCTGTTCTTACTTTCTGAATTCCGTGGTGCTCTGTTCAACAAGCAGATGCATTCTTAGCCTATACAGGATTATAGAAAATGACGGCCTCAGGTGGCTCATGCTCTAATAGAGTTATTATTAGGTGACTGACATAGTTCTAGAGTTAATTACACCCTGATGAGCAAAAACAATACGACCACATATTTAAAAGCGTGTTGATCCACCTCTGGAAAGCAATTCAGCAGTGATTCTGTGTGCCATAGATTCGGCGAGCACTTGACTTGTTTCCAGAGTTACTTGGCGCCAGATGCAGACGCACACGTCACACGCTTCCCGTAATTAAAGGGGGCTGGTTTGTGGACGCGGCGCTGGAGCTCGATAGACTGACACATCAACACGAATTCACTATCATGCCCCTCAAACCATAAAACACATTTCTGGCCTTTTAACACTGAAAGTTATCCTGATGAAAGATGGCACTACTGTTGGAGAAGACATCATGCATAAAGGGGCTACACGTGGTCCCTAATAATGTACATTAGTCCAGATCTGTCATCGTGCCTATAAGTATTACCGCAGATCCCAGGGAAGCCTAGGTAATTGTTACCAATAACGTAATACTGCTACCACTGGCGTGAGTCTGTGACACGCTGTATGTTTCGGGTAGCCATTTGCCTGGGTGACGGCGTATGTAGCCACGATCACCGACCTGCTTTAACAATAAACGGGATTCCCCTATCAGTTGACACGATTGCATACACCCACGAACCAATCTCGATGATTCCCTCCCCACTGTCATCATAATTGACGATGTTGTTGGGTCAGCTAGGGCTCCTCCGCTGTAGAACGGTATGCTCCAAGGCACTTCTGCTTGCGCCATCTCAATACCCTGTCGTCAGATCTGCCACAAATCGCCTGATTCAGAGAGCGGGCAAGCATCCGAGCCATATGTTCTGTGATGTACTGACGCCCAAATTCTTGTTTCCTGTTCGCGGTTTCAGCATTCTTCAACCATATTCCATAGGTGGTCACGACAGAAGTACGCGACCAATGGTCCAGCTTCGTTGTTTCCGAGATGCTCCCTCCCAGGCACTGAACCACAACAATCTGGCTTTTGTGAAAGTCGCTTAGGTTCACGGATTTACGCACTCGCGTCACTTCTCGTCGCTAGAATGATTGCTCATTCACCTCTGCTTCACTCAAATATTTCTTTTATCGCCTGCCGTGTGCTCAGCGACACCAGGCAGCATACAATCTCAAAGTGAGCAATGGTCGTAATGTTTTGTCCCATCGGTGTATACTCCTATTCAATGATATTCGTTTTTTGCGTCAGTATTTGCATAACATTTATACTTACACTATGTGATAAAACTTACCCGGACACCTGGATGAAAATGACTTAAAACTTCGTGGCGCCCTCCATCGGTAATGCTGGGATTCAATATGGTTTTGGCCCACCCTTAGCCTTGATGACAGTTTCCACTCATACGTTCAATCTGGTGCTGGAAGGATTCTTGGAAAATGGCAGCCCTTTCTTCGCGAAGTGCTGCACTGAATAGAGGTAACGAAGTCGGCTGGTGAGACTTGGCCCGAAGTCTGAGTTCCAGAACATCCCAGATGTGTTCCATAGGATTCAGGTCAGCACTCTGTGTAGGCCGATCCATTACTGTCATGTTATTATCGTGAAACCACTCCGCCACAGGCCGTGCATTATGAATAGGTGCTCGGTCGTGTTGAGAGATACAATCGCCAGTGGGAAGCGAAGCAAGAAGGACTTAAAACATCAATGTTGGTCTATTCTGTGATAGCGCCACACAAAAAAACAAGCAGCGCAAGCCCTCTCCGTGGAAAAAAAATTGTTCTCATGGCTCTGAGCACTATGGGACTTAACTGCTATGGTCATCAGTCCTCTAGAACTACTTGAACCTAAGTAACCTAAGGTCATCACACAACACCCAGTCATCACGAGGCAGAGAAAATCCCTGACCCAACCGGGAATCGAACCCGGAAACCCGGGCCTCCATGAGAAACACGACGACATAATGACACCTCTGACCTTTACTGTTGGCAGTACACGTGCTGGCAGATGACGTTCACCAGGCATTCGTCATGGCCACACCACGCTATGGGATAGCCACCGTGATTCGTCACTCCGCGCAATGTTTTTCCACTGTTCAATCGTCCACTGTGTACGCTCTTCACACCAAGCGAACCGTCATTTGGCATTTACTGGCGTGATGTGTGGCTTATGAGCAGCCGCTCGACCACTAAATTAAAGTTTTCTCACCTCCAGCCTGTCATAGTTCTTGCAGTGGATCCTGATGCTGTTTGGAATACCTGTGTGATTGTTCTGATAGATGTATGCCTACTACACATTACGACACTCCTCAACTGTCGGCAGTTTCTCTGAGTTACCAGACGAAGTCAGCCTGTACACTTTTGAATTCTACGTGTCCCTTCACGTTCCCACTTTACTATCACATCGGAAACAGTGGACTTAGGGATGCTTACGTGTGTGGAAATCTCGCGTACAGACGTATGACACATGTGGTACCCAATCACCTGACCACATTAGAAGTCGGTGAGTTCCACCGAGCTCCTCATTGTGCTCTCTCAAGATGTCCAATGACTACTGAGGTCACTGAATTTGAGTACCTGTCAGTGAGTGGCAGCACAATGCACCTAATACGAAACACGTATGTTTTTGGGGGTGTCGAGACACTTTGGATGATATAGTGTATATCGTTGTTGAACTTTTCTTGTTTACGACTGACCATCAAAAAATTCTCATCTGTTAAGTATTTTCCTATACTGACTGCAAGGAAATTTGTTTTGTAGTAACAGTCAATGATTAATGCACTGCCAATACATACGAAGTATATATTTAGCGTTAAGCTGTTACAGAGTATCTTTATAGGCCAAAGAGGGCTCCGTAGCGGATTCATCAGACGGTCTTGTTGGTATTATATCGTTGGTAGCCATAATATGGCTGCCATTGATAGAAGCCAGTCTCATTCACCATTTCGGGATCCGCTTTGATGTAGGCTCGTCTCATTAGCTTGCGTTCAGGGGTTTGCGAACGAACGCGATCAGGCTGGGAGGCGATTCTGTGAGACGCACTAGCCCCCATATTGCCGTAAAGGCACAGACAGCGTCCTCATTAGCGTATTGCAGGTACACGTCGCATCTGAATTCACAGTTCCAGCTCGTATTGCAGGGTTGCACACTGTATCTGGAGCGACTACCTCAGTGAATGGTAGAGGGCAATAATCCCCCGTACGTGGATGAACGTTTCGGTTAAACGCCTGACGTAATTGCGAGGCCCTATTACTGAAATCTACAGTGCGCAAGATCTGCTTAAAGACGGTTATGTTGCATGGCAATATGGAGTTCGAAGAAGATTTTAGTGATTTAGTAATTTCAGGGATTCCGTACACTCTTTCCAAAAGACTCTGAAAGGTCTCTGTTGGATTCCTTTCATTTTTATTTCTTAAATCTGTTGTCATTTACGGCATAAATGCATCTTCTAAATTTACTGTGGTGTTTCTGACTATCTGGGAGGAGACTGAGCAGTGAAACGTGTTACTTTTACACATAAAGAAGAACGATTGTCACACTACTACACATTAAAATTCAGTTTACATGTAATTCATGTCACACAGTCTCATACGGAACCTACATCCGCTGTATTTTATATACAGTATATGATAAGATACTGTCATCCTCCTTCCCTTCTGTGTGAGAGGATGAATGAGCAAAGGTATTTCTAGTTGCATGCTGAATGATAGCAGACAAGCCTGTCTGCTAGAGAATAGTAGGATCAACGTCGGAACAGATAGCTACTCTTTCTAAAAGCAGAGGGGTTTCTATTCTTAGTATGGTCCTGTCTGTCCCTTTTCATGTTGGTATTGGGAGCTGCCTCTCTGGTCAAATCCGTTTGTATTTGTGTAGCACTCTCGGTAGCATCCCAGGTTAGTCTGTCCGCGGCGAGCGTCTGAAGTGGTAAGATCTCCGGCTAACCGCGTGTCTGTTAAGTCCGCAGGACAATGGATTTCTTAAGTTCAGCCTAACTGAAAATTTAATCACATTTATTTCAGGTTTAGCTCTAAAATGTCTAATGTTATCTTAAATTGCAACGCAGTGTATTTCGAGTGTCAAGTTCAGAATATCTTCCAGTAGTTGCTTTGTCACTACTTTGTGAGTAAAGTGGAACCACGTGTTGATCAGTAACTCTAACTAGGATCATCCATCTTAAATGCGAATGTGCGTAAGATTGTAACATCTAGTCTTGACAATATTTTTTCAATATAACCACTTTTCTTTATGTTCAACCCACGTGGGGTGTACTTTGTGAGATCAGTACCACTCGCTTATACAATTGTTTGACCCATCAGGTTAATAGTAAGACGATAGTAACCAGTTCGAGGTTTTTATTATGTAAATTGCTTTTCGATCTAATTTATTTTAATTATCAAAATTATTGTGGAGTTACACTCTTTGTGTAAACCAAGTTGACCACGTGAAGCATGTGGTGTAACCATCAAAGTAGCCCTCAGCTATTCTTTTCGGGAAGATGTCACAGAGAGTTAGTATGTATTTAGTATACTAGTGTGTGGTAATTACATGACGGACAGGATTGTGCTACGAACGTAACTTCACTGGATGAAAATTGAATCAGTTGGTTGTAGTTAATTTCCTCTTGCATATGTTTCAACGTTCTAGAAATTCTGAACAGGGAAATGCAAAGGCTCAATCTAGATACAGTAGGGATCAGTGAAGTGAAATGGAAGGAAGACAAGGATTTCTGGTCAGATGAGTATCGGGTAATATCAACAGCAGCAGAAAATGGTATAACAGCTGTAGGATTCGTTATGAATAGGAAAGTAGGGCAGAGGGTGTGTTACTGTGAACAGTTCAGTGACCACGTTGTTCTAATCAGAATCGACAGCAGATCAACACCGACAACGATAGTTCAGGTATACAAGCCAACGTCGCAAGCTGGAGATGAACAGATAGAGAAAGTGTATGAGGATATTGAAAGGGTAATGCAATATGTAAAGGGTGACGAAAATCTGATAGTCATGGGCGACTGAAATGGTTGTAGGGGAAGGAGTAGAAGAAAAGGTTACAGGAGAATATGGGCTTGGGACAAGGAATGAAAGAGGAGAAAGACTTCTTGAGTTCTGTAACAAGTTTCAGCTAGTAATAGCGAATACCCTGTTCAAGAATCACAAGAGGAGGAGGTATACTTGGAAAAGGCCAGGAGATACGGAAAGATTTCAATTAGATTACATCATGGTCAGACAGAGATTCCGAAATCAGATACTGGATTGTCAGGCCTACCCAGGAGCAGATATAGACTCAGATCACAATATAGTAGTGATGAAGAGTAGGCTGAAGTTCAAGACATTAGTCAGGAAGAATCAATACGCTAAGAAGTGGGATACGGAAGTTCTAAGGAATGACGAGATACGTTTGAAGTTCTCTAACGTTATAGATACAGCAATAAGGAATAGCGCAGTAGGCAACACAGTTGAAGAGGAATGCACGTCTCTAAAAAGGGTCATCACAGAAGTTGGGAAGGAAAACATAGGTACAAAGAAGGTAGCTGCGAAGAAACCATAGGTAACAGAAGAAATACTTCAGTTAATTGATGAAAGGAGGAAGTACAAACATGTTCCGTGAAAATCAGGAATACAGAAATACAAGTCGCTGAGGAATGAAATAAATAGGAAGTTCAGGGAAGCTAAGACGAAATGGCTGCAGGAAAAATGTGAAGACATCGAAAAAGATATTATTGTCGGAAGGACAGACTCAGCATACAGAAAAGTCAAAACAACCTTTGGTGACATTAAAAGCAACGGTGGTAACATCAAGTGTGCAACGGGAATTCCACTGTAAAATGCAGAGGAGAGAGCAGATAGGTGGAAAGAATACATTGAAAGCCTCTATGAGGGTGAAGATTCTTCTGATGTGATAGAAGAAGAAACAGGAGTCGATTTAGAAGAGATAGGGAATCCAGTATTAGAATCGGAATTTAAAAGATCTTTGGAGGACTTACGGTCAAACAAGGCAGAGGGGATAGATAACATTCCATCAGAATTTCTAAAATTATTAGGGGAAGTGGCAACAAAACGACTATTCACGTTGGTGTGTAGAATATATGAGTCTGGCGACATACCATCTGACTTTCGGAAAAGCATCATCCACACAATTCCGAAGACGGCAAGAGCTCACAAGTGCGAGAATTATCGCACAATCAGCTTAACAGCTCATGCATCGAAGCTGCTTACAAGAATAATATACAGAAGAATGGAAAAGAAAATTGAGAATGCGCTAGGTGACGATCAGTTTGGCTTTAGGAAAAGTAAAGGCACGAGACAGGCAATTATGACGTTACAGCTCATTACGGAAGCAAAGGCTAAAGAAAAATCAAGTCACGTTCATAGGATTTGTCGACCTGGAAAAAGCGTTCGACAATATAAAATGGTGCAAGCTGTTCCAGATTCTGAAAAAAAGTAGGGGTAAGCTATAGGGAGAGACGGGTCATATACAATATGTACAACAACCTAGTGGGAATAATAAGAGTGAACGATCAAGAACGAAGTGCTCGTATTAAGAAGGGTGTAAGACAAGGCTGTAGCCTTTCGCCCCTACTCTTCAATCTGTACATCGAGGAAGCAATGATGGAAATAAAAGAAAGTTTCAGGAGTGGAATTAAAATACAAGGTGAAAGGATATCAATGATACGATTCGCTGATGACATTGCTATCCTGAGTGAAAGTGAATGATCTGCTGAACGGAATGAACAGTCTAATGAGTACACAGTATGGTTTGAGTGTAAATCGGAGAAAGACAAAGGTAATGAGAAGTAGTAGAAATGAGAACAGCGGGAAACTTAACATCAGGATTGATGGTCACGAAGTCAATGAAGTTAAGGAATTCTGCTACCTAGGCAGTGAAATGACCAATGACGTACGGAGCAAGGAGGACATCAAAAACAGACTCGCTATGGCAAAAAAGGCATTTCTGGCCAAGAGAAGTCTACTAATATCAAATGCCGGCCTTAATTTGAGGAAGAAATTTCTGAGGATGTACGTCTGGAGTACAGCATTGTATGGTAGTGAAAGATGGACTGTGGGAATACCGGAACAGAAGAGAATCGAAGCATTTGAGATGTGGTGCTATAGATGAATGTTGAAAATTAGGTGGCCTGATAAGGAAAGGAATGAGAAGGTTCTACGCAGAATCGGAGAGGAAAGGAATATGTGGAAAACACTGATAAGGAGAAGGGACAGGATGATAGGACATCTGCTAAGACATGAGGGAATGACTTCCGTGGTACTAGACGGAGCTGTAGAGGGCAAAAACTGTAGAGGAAGACAGAGATTGGAATACGTCAAGCAAATAATTGAGGACGTAGGTTGCAAGTGCTACTCTGAGATGAAGATGTTGGCACAGGAAAGGAATTCGTGACGGGCCGCATCAAACCAGTCAGGAGACTGATGACGAAAAAAAAAAAAAAATAAGGCACCAGTTTAGTTATGAATCAAGTTTAATATGCTGAAATTTCTGTGATAAAAGTTAAAATAAATTTCCCAATATAAACTGATTTATTTCTTTTTATTTAAATTCTCTTATATATATATATATATATATATATATATATATATATATATATATATATATATATATATATATCATCGGTTGTCGTATGACTATTAATAGATTGTAATTAATGTTAGTCTGGTTGGGAATTTGGTAAGCTAGACTGGATACCTGGTGAAACAGTTGCTCAGTAATGCAAGGTTAACTTCCCCAGACAGCTCACAGCTTTTATCCCACATTTATGGTCATGAATAGCAGCACTTCTCAAATTAAAGCAGCAACGTTACAACTGTACTATCCGAAAGTAAGTGATCTGTGTTTTTTAGTGTGGAATATTCATGGTTTTCTAGGTGTCTGACTTTACAAGGGAAAAAAATGGTGAGGGCCTAGTAGGACTCACGCAGTGACGATCCTAACCAACTTAATTGTGTATACAGACAGTTCATTCATTCTGCGAATCCAGGATCTCGAGTCATTGAATTGTAATGGACACTGATACTGCCAGATATCCCAGGTACACCAAGGCTTTCGAGAATGTTAAAATTCCAAGTCTGAAATCGGACGAAAAATGACAGAATAGATATTATTTTCTTGTGAGATAATTACGAATCATCAATTTTCTGATTTTTTCCTTTACTTATCTGTGGAACCTGTCTTCTTGTCAAATTTACTGATGCTAGATCAATGGAAAGTATTCTGTAGGTTTTGATGTCTGCGTTTACGAATATCAGAATATGACATACATGGCCGTGTCTTTTAATTGTATTGAGTTAGAAACTAACGTTCATCGCACAGCCAAGAAAACGGAGATTTTAGTACTTCACATAAATTTCAAGTTGATGCCTCTATCCTTTCCTGAAAAAATTTGTCTTAACACCTTAACACGTAGACTGACTGGTAGATAGTCTAGTAACAAGCAACAAAAAATTTCCTGGGGAAAAGGGAATTAATAGACAGACTTACTGTCAGACTCTCTGATAACAAGTGACAAATTAATTACTCGTGATATAACGACATATTAACAACATGCGGAGTTTTACCTTTGGCTATGGCATGAAACCAGGCTTGTTGCTAAATATCAAGATTACAGATCAACCGGAATTACCCTGCAGCTGTTGACATCTAAGTTCGTGTGTACCATCATATGTGATATGAGGATTGGGGAGAAGTGGAGTTTGTGGCACAACCTGACAAAAAGAAGGGACCGGTTGGTAGGACAAGTTTTGAGGCATCAAGGGATCCCAAATTTAGCATTGGAGGGCAGCGTGGAGGGTAGAAATCGTATAGGGAGATCAAGAGATGAATATACTAAGCAGTTTCAGAAGGATGTATGTGGCAGTAAGTACTGGGAGATGAAGAAGCTTGCACACGATAGAGTAGCATCAAACCAGTCTCAGGACTGAAGACCACAACAACAACATCGTTTGATTCCATTGACTTAGAAGCTTCACTTTTTTACCTTGCCAAGAGACCGTAGGCCTTAATATGTGACATTAATTTAGCTTCATACGTCTACCCTTCCTTAGAAAAGGGATTCTCAACAGTCGGACAATCAAACAGACAGATAACAAAGTGATTTTACAAGTGTTCCTTTTTATCCCATTGAGGTACGGAATCCGGCAAAAGAATAATTTTAATACACGCGGTGCCTACTACGTACCACAGTGGTGCAGATGAAGTCGAGGAGAACAAACTGTTATGGAAGAGTTGTGGTCTATAGAGCTGAGAAACAGCCTCAATTGGCTTACATAAACAATCCAAGTTACAGGGTATGCGCACCGAGAGAGTTTTGGCTAAAATCTTCCTCTAATATGAGAATTGTTGTACTTAAAGAACTTAAATTTGAAGATCTAATTTTATCTCAAAGTATTACGAATTTTAAGAGCCTAAAATTAGCACTTAAATCGTATTGTTTGTGTGGTCTTAGTACAAATCCATTGCGCTTGTTCATATTAGGCAGTTGTTTAAAGAATGTGTAATAAAACCTTTCTCTTTCACTACCCTCACGGGGAAATACAATTTAATATTAACGAAATAGACAACTAGAAATAGAGAGACTATTGAAACCCTCGCGCAGTGTACACACACTGTGTCTCAGCTTGGCAGACCGCAAGTGACCCGTGTCGAAAACTTCGTCTTGACTTCCCCTATCAGTGTAGTGTTTTTAAAAAGTTATCGGTTACACTCTCTATATTCACACGTCTGTGTACGATGGGCGTTCAGTAAGTAACACATCACATTTTCTTTTTTCTCGACCAGTTTCGATCGAAAACAATGTGGAATTTGCTGTGGGACATTGCTCAATATTCAAATTTCAGCCCCTATAGTTCCATGAAGTTCCGATACGTGGTGGCATTCTGAATAGCGTCTACGTATAACGGAGGTACGTTCCAAGCAGGGAGCTGTCATTGAGTTTCTTTCGGCAGAAAGTCAGAGCGTCGCAGATATTCATACTCGCTCCTAGAATGTCTACGGAGACATGGCGGTGGACAAATGTACGATGAGTCGTGGGACGATGAGTTTGTCATCACAGCAACAGGGGCGCGCAAACTTGTCCGATCAGACGCATGCTGTCTAGCCGCACACAGGTGTGACACCTGTGATGTTGGGTCGTGCTGACACTCTCGGCCAGCCGCTGTGGCCGAGCGGTTCTACGAGCTTCAATCTGAAACCGAGCTGCTGCTGCGGTCGCAGGTTCGAATATTGCCTCGGGCGTGGATGTGTGTGATGTCCTTAGGTTAGTTACGTTTCAGCAGTTCTAGGTTCTAGGGGACTGCTGACCTCAGATGTTAAGTCCCATACTGCTTAGAGCGGTCTGAACCAGTTTTTGGACACTCTAGTTCGATGTAACCAACGAATCAAAATCAAACACATCGCTGCTCAACTGGACGTCTCTGTTGCTAATGTTGACATCCTAGTCCACCAGCAGAGGGACTCAGTGGAGTGTGCCCACTGGGTTTCTCGCCACAGAACAGGAGAATATGAAGGGCTATGAATGACCACCCATGCGGAAATGCTTGCGCCCTACGATGCTGATCGTGACACGTTTGGGAAACGTAGTCACAGGGATGAAAAATGGGTTCATCACGAACCGGAAACAAAACGGCTATCCATGGAGTGGCACCACAACGTCTCTCCTCAGAAGGAGGAATGTTCAAAGCCACACCCTCATCAAGTAAATTCATGGCGACGGTCTTCTGGGACTGTGAAGAGATTATTTTGTTTCACGACCTCCTTCATGGTGCAACAATCAGCTATGAAATGTATTGTGCTACGCTCAGCAAACTTGAAGAAACGACTTGACGGTGTTCCTCGCCACACAAATGAGCACGAACGCCTCCACCATGACAACACCATACCTCACACAAGTGTGTGTACCAGAGAAGAGCTCACAAAACGTCACTGGAGTGTTCTTCCTCATCTACTCTACATCCCGTATCTCGCACCTTCTGCCTCGGCCCAATCAAAGATGCACTATGCAGGAGGCAGTACGTGGATAAAAGTGGAAATGGGGTGTGGCTAGTGCCTCCAGTCGGGTAGACCGTTCGCCTGGTGCAAGTCTTTCGAGTTGACGCCACTTCGGCGACTTGCGTGTCTTTGGGGACAACACAATATCCAGTCCCTGAGGGGAGAAAATCTCAGACCCAGCCAGGAATCGAACACGGACCGTTAGGTATGACCACTCAGCTACCAGGGGTGGACAGTACGAGGATGATGGGAAGGTTATTGTGCAACAAGACGTTGGCTCAAACGTCGACATGTACAGGGCTACCATGAGGGCATACTGGCACTGCACAGTGAACTGGCTTAAGGCCTTCATAATGGACGCAGGTTATGTTAAGAAACAGATTTTTCTGGCCGAAGGTGTGGGGAAGAGTATAGACTTCTGGAATCCTGGATAAAACCAACCTGGTTTCAGAAGACAAACAGGATCACTTGTTGAATGCCACTCGTATTTAAATGTGTCTATGAGATCTGTACTTTTAGTTACTTATGAACAATCCATTTACGAACTAATGATGTAGTCTTGCCTTGTTAACCTGACCCAGTTCTATGACTGTGGTAGCTGTCGCTCAGACGGAATGACTATGTAATTTAGTGCAGATTCACAACATTAGTTAGCACGTTTAAATGATGATAATTACGGCCTCTTAATTCAGCTTAGGAGGAAAACCGGGAGGGGCTGCACCAGTGGTGATTTTACACACTTCATTCACCTGTAGAACACAAATTTATTTTACACAGCTTCTGTCACATATTAGCTTTCTTTTTTAAAAATAAATAAAGGCCCAAGCAATGAGACTCTCATTTAAAACTCAAGGCCAATTTAAATAATTAACAGAAAATTTCAAGTTAACTTCAACCCAAGATAAGTTAACGTTCTTCCAGACAATACACAGAATGTAATAAGGGTAAAGCGGTAATAAAGGCACACGAAAATCTAAATAACAGTACCAGAACAGATCAGAATGACCTTAGTTACTAAATGATTATAATAAAACATGATTAAAACCTGACTGATTAAAAACAAACATAAAACCATGCTTAAAAGTATGAAATACGGTTTAACATCAATGTCTAAGAGAGATAATTTTAAACCCAGAAATCCCATAGACTGAAGATTTAACACTTTTTCCAATAACTCTAAAATTAAAAGTAACAACATTCAAGGAATATGTTGAGATCCAAATGCATATCAAAATCTTTTAAGACGAAAGCCACAATCTAAGGGAATCAAATTATTCTATGCAAAAACTTCACTTGAACAGGAATATTAAATAGTGCAGCTGTGGTTGGAGAAAACGGCACGAAAGTCAGACAGCAGCGAAAGCTGCCGAGTGTATACACTTTAAATGACAAACAGCCGGCTAAGCAAGCTGACAGGGAGCGAATAAGTGGGGCTCGATCCTGGGTAACACATACCAGCAAAGAAGAACAAAACATTATGAACGACTGTTCCACACAGACAGATACTTTTAATATACCGAATTCCAAAGCAGAGCCGTGCACCAAATAAATAACTCTCAGGGTAGCTCCTAACAAAACTTAATTGCTTCTGTAATGTGTTAACCAAATGATGTAACAAACATGCTACAAATATTTGTAGCAAAAGTAATTTCAGCTATAAAATAGTAATATCGGGAAATTTAACCATTAAAGCAGCCACAAAGCCACATTCAAAGCCCATCCGTACACACATTAGTCCACAGCCATTTGCAGAGAAAAAGTGCATCCAGAAGTAGACTAAAATTAATTTGAGCCATTTAAATAGAACAGACAAATTATATCATTTCTTAGGCGGCAAAGGCCATTAGCATAGGCTTCTACGAAACCAGAACAACATCATAGCTAATCAAAAATAGGCCAATACAATATCAAAAGCGACACATATTCTGACGTGAACGGTTTTGTCCGTGGTAACTGGTAATACTAACAATTTTACTGCACCCACAATTGAAAATAACATGACCAATCATTTACTTTAAAAATCAGAAGAATTAATGGGAGCGAACAAGAATACGTAACGCCTACACTAATGCATAGAAGAGGGGAAGGGGGAGTGCCAACAAAACCTACCAGATAAGCTTTCATCTGGAGAACAGTGGTTTACACTGGCCAAAGGTTCACAAACACCACAGATTCTTAAGGATAACACATAAAATAAATTATAATATCAGCCAGTGACTCAGAGAAAATTGGCTACCATAACTTGGACTCACGTTACCCTTCGAATACCATGGAGACACGGGCGTCCGTACCCTACAAACAGAAGGAAAACAGACGAAAGTGAGAGTGAAAACTGCCCTGAAAGCTCGGCGCCCATCTGATAAATCATAGCAAAAACCACATCGGTGCTCAATAACTCACACTAGATAACATGACGTCAATATTGGTCGTCTGCCAATAGCCAAAACCACAGTGAAGAAGTTCCACGGGAAGCTCGTTACAGCTTCACTCCTAGCTCATACTGCCCACCATACCAGCCAGCACGTCCGGAGCAGTTACACATGTTAGTCAACGATCATAAAAATTGAGTGAAAATCCCCAGGAATCGTATGTAAACGATCAGAGCGGCAATTCTCTGTGACTAGTAAAATGACCAACACAGCGTATTAGATTTGTTGATGTTTAGTATTGTTTTCAGGAGTGGTAGCTTACATTATCAGTGTGGACAACTACCATCTACTACTGTGAGACAGCGCTATGAGCACCTGAGAAAGTTTAAAAACTGGCTCATCGTGAATCTCCATTTGGCCATCTGGTCGATTCGTTCAGTATCCAGATATGTGGGGCGTTTGGATTTGACGTTGGACTACTGTGGGATTTCTTGCGGATATGAGGACAGCACACGTGTTGTGAAGGTTCTAGTGGAGCACATTTCATCAGCACAAGTGAGGATCGTACTATTGTGCACGAAAAATGTCGTAAGCTCTTCATATCTGCCCCTGCTGTCCGAGAACAAGTAATGGACTCCTGGCAACATTCTATGGTATTTTGCACTATTGGTCGCAAACTATGAGCAGTCGGACTAGGAGGTTACCGTCCCTCGCGTAGAAAGAGACCGAAAACAGCATTTGGTGTGGTATCGCGATCAAGGAGCTTGGACTGCTGCTGAATGGCGTTGCACTGCGTTTAGAGATGAACTGCACTAACCCAGACGACTATCGTCGGGGAACAGTTACCATTCGTCCAATGTTATGGAGGTGCACAGCGTTGTTACTTCAAGCGTCAGTGTATGAGGAGCCATTGCGTCTTCAGTTCACGGCTAGTGTTGAAGGAGGGAGTTCCTACGGCGTAACTGTGCATCACGGACTTCCTTCGTCCTCACGTGTTACCTTTCTTGTGACAGTTTCGTGGTGTCATTTTCCAACAGCACAATGTTCTTCTTCACTTTGTACGTAGATCTCGGCTGTCTGCGTGAAGCATAGGTACTCGCAGCCAGCATGATCTCCAGATCCTCCCTTCCTCATCTGCCCCACAGAGCCACACCTTCATTTATTTTCTACCAGTGTACACTGTGCACTAGCAGAGCAGTGCCAATGGGAAGCATTCTGTAGTCGTTACGTTACGAAGTCGAAAAATGGTTGGAGAACGCTGAACGAGTAGACGACAAGGTCCACCTCTCTTCAGGTGGAGGTCGATTGCTTGCCCATATTTTCAATCGGAATAGGTAGCCATCTATGTAACGCTGGTGAATGGAAAACAGTTGAAGTGTCTTTTGTTACAGCAGGTCGCGGGTTGTGTCTGGAAACGCCGCCCTCCAGGTGAACGGCTGTATTCCGCTGGGCTTCCATGGGGTATGCTGCAGTAATCGAAGGCATCACCATAGCTGTGCATTTTAAGATCTTTATTGCAGTGCGCCTACATCCAGTTATGTTTGGTAATATCTTCCCCGACGGCGACTGCATTTTCTGACAGTGGTTTTAGGAACATTTTAGTGAACGCGCTTCGATGTCTTTGTCACTAAATTTACTTGACTTGAACCGGATGAAACCCATCTGGAATACTATCGGACGCCAGCTGCACGGCAACAAACCACCGACCTGTAAATTACGGAAATTGCGTGACCTGTGCATAATATCTGGTGGTCGTGCTTCGGTAGCTCAGATGGTAGAGCACTTGCCCGCGAAAGGCAAAGGTCCCGAGTTCGAGTCTCGGTCGGGCACACAGTTTTAATCTGCCAGGAAGTTTCATATCAGCGCACACTCCGCTGCAGAGTGAAAATCTCATTCTGGAAACATCCCCCAGGCTGTGGCTAAGCCATGTCTCCGCAATATCCTTTCTTTCAGGAGTGCTAGTTCTGCAAGTTTCGCAGGAGAGCTTCTGTAAAGTTTGGAAGGTAGGAGACGGATACTGGGAGAAGTAAAGCTGTGAGTACCGGGCGTGAGTCGTGCTTGGGTAGCTCAGATGATAGAGCACATGCCCGCGAAAGGCAAAGGTCCCGAGTTCGAGTCTCGGTCGGGCACACAGTTTTAATCTGCCAGGAAGTTTCATATCAGCGCACATTCCGCTGCAGAGTGAAAATCTCATTCTCGCTACCAATGTCTTGTTGAACGTGACTTGGAGAATCACTGCTGTATTTGATCTCGAATGTGCTCCCATATGTTATTAAGGAGGAGGTCATAATGTTTAGGCTCGTCAGTGTACAACTGACACGTTGTAGCGGTTCAGGTGTTTGTTTTTTTTGTGATTCTGTGTAAGGCCAAATAGCGAAGCACTGCAGCATGAAGAGACAACCAGCAGGTACAGTATGACGGCAGCTACTTACGGCAACAAGGGCATTTGTTCATTTTGAGACGGGCCAGGCAAGTAACCACATTCCTGCCCATGCACCAAAAAGGGCGTTGCATCGACAGGCTGAGCCAGGTAATTACTACACCTTGCCCTGTATGCGGCCCAAAGTGATACACCATACCAACTGAGCTCGTGACTTGTATATAAACTTACCGATTTCAGTTAAGGGATGATCAGTCCTGTAGCGACTGTTGGGACGACAAGGCTATGTTGGGTGACCAGGGGACATGGAAATGCCTTCATCACTTCGCGCCTCCGCCATCGCATGCTCATCTGCTACGGAACCTCTCTTCGGGCTTAGTAGCGTACCACTGGGGATTCTCTTTCTTGCCCACTGCAGCAGCAACAGCCTCCTGCCCAAGGGCAACAGGTCAATTGCACAGCAGTCCAGCGCCCATCAGTCTTCACTGGTGCGGGGACCTTGCGCAGCCATTCATTGGGGTGGAACTTCTCACTGACAGGCTACCTTCCCCTTTCCGCATTCTGGGGATGCGCAGCGCCGCTGACGCCATCAGTTTGCCGAGCGCCCTACCAAACTGAGGAGAAGATTATGACAAATCCACCACCTGATTCCCCAGGCTTATCCGCAGCCATTCGAGCGTTTCTGAAAAAGCGACGGTCAAAGGTTTCTAGGTACTTTAGGTGTCTTTTACTGATATACATCATCAGACTCAGTGGTGGTTCAGTGCTCACTAATGCTTCTCTATCCGGAACTGAATATTTCCCGTGGGCAATGACCGATTCAGTGACTTCATTTAGCGCGCATGCTTTTTTCTGGATACGCCCTAATAAACAACATTGTGCAGTTTTCAAGATCTCTAAGTCCCAACAACTATCTAACTTTGTCTGTACGTTCCCATCCTTCATTTTACATATTCGATTCTCTGAACTGTTGTTTACACACACACTAGTGAGAAGAGGGGCGTTGACGATCTACTGATATGTCACCATCAAGCGGGTCTTCTCCCACTGATGTGAAAGGTGATCGCCAGTCTTTGCGAGGACGTGCTGGTGCTACGGACATGGATTAATAGACGTTATTGGGGTCTTTACAGACAGGTGCAAACTCCTGAATTATCTGTTTTTTTTTTTTTGGAAGGATTCTTCTTATGTTTAGGGCAGAAATGGCGGTGGCAGTAGCTTCTCCGTTTTTTGTAGCTTTCGGTATATTCAGGAATTTGGGGAACTTCATATTAAAAAGGAAACTGGTCAGATCATGCCCCCAGTAAGCAGGAAACACGTTTTAGAAGGCCAGTCCGGCACAAAGAGAATGGTTAACATCGCGGCTTCCTAGTTTTGCCCTCCGAGCTCGTAACCCGATTATTGTTTTTTGCTTTATTTCATTTTGATTGTTTTCGTTTATCTACACATGTCCATAGAAGATTTCTTCACTAATGTTGCTTATAAAATTATGAGATAGAAGAGCGCTAACTTAATTGTAAAATTACAACTGCATTTGATTAGTAAGAGTTACACATTCATTATAATGTATATGTGTGTATGGTCTGTTGTGGGGTTACAATCTTTTTAAATTCTCATATTCTGATATTTCGTTCTGGTATCATTTCCTAGGTTTTATTCATATTTCTTCCTTCATGAAGGCTTGGTGCGTTGCCTTGGATGATAGCGATGGTAGAAACATGACGTTCCTTTGTAAGAATCCCACTTGGGAATGAGACGTCCTTAACACTGTTGAAGATTTCGCACTCGGGCAACTATTTCGCAGGAAACAGAGAATAATGATACACTTTTCCGAAAACTGGCAGTTTGTATAGATTATGAATTAAGATACACCACAGGAAATTCACCGAAACCAATCTCGAACAATTTTCCCATTTTCTTTTAATTCATTGACCTGACATAAAGTTCCTGGACGACTAAGGACAACTGCTACGGTCGCAGGTTCGATTCCTGCCTCGGGCATGGATGTGTGTAATGTCCTTAGGTTAGTTAGGTTTAAGTAGTTCTAAGTTCTAGGGGACTGATGACCACAGATGTTTAGTCCCATAGTACTCAGAGCCATTTTCTTGGACTAAGGACAACGTTATATCAGTATAAAACGGAAAACGTTCGTGAAATTATCTCCAGCAGACATAGGTAAATAAATGAAAAATGAAAGTAAAAGTAATGATCGGGTTTCGAACAAGGGGTGCAAAATTACAAAACCGTGACATTAACAGCTATGCCATCATTTCGACTGAGATTATTGTCCGGAAAAGCGCACATAAGAAATCTGGAAAATACCTCGAAAACTTCGTCCGGTTATTTTCAGAAACGGACGAGTGTCTACGGATAAGCTGAGAGACGTGATCGCTTGATTCTTCTTCCACTGAGCGAAGTTTCTAGGAAATCAGATTATGTCAATTGCCCTGTTCTCCATGTGAGTCACGTGTTGCTAAGCTGCGCATTGGTGTCAGAAATCATATGCACACATCACAACCGCAGTTGCTGTCACTGCCCGGAGCGACCGCCTGCAAAGCGAGAGGCTCGTGGCCCCTACATCGCAGCGTCCATTAAAAAGACTTCGCCAGCGATTCTCGCCCCAGATCAGATATCGCAGGGAGCGAGAGATACCAAAATACAAATGATCACTGACGATTGCAGGGACTTAATAGTGATCGCCTCGGCATGCTGTCTACAAGCGATGAACGTCTCCAAAGATTTGAATCAATACCAACAAAGCTGTGCTTCAAATGTACATTCTCAGAAATTTCTATCTCAAATTAAGGCCTATATTTGATACTAGTAGATTTCTCTTTGCAAGGAATGCCGTTCTTTTCAGTAATAGTCTGCTTTTGACGTCCTTCTTGCTCCGTCCGTTATCGGTTATTTTGCGGTCTTTGTGGCCGAATTCCTTAACTTCATCAGCTTCATGACCATCAATCCTGATGTAAAGTTTATCTCTGTTCTCATCTATGCTACGTCTCATTACTTTCGTCTTTCATCGATTTACTCTCAATCCATCTTCTGTACTCATTAGGCTGTTTATTCCATTCACTACACCGTGTAATTGGTCTTCGTTTTCATTCGGTGTAGCAGTGTTCAAAATGGTTCAAATGGCTGTGAGCACTATCGAACCTAACATCTGAGGTCATCAGTAGCCTATAACGTAGAACTGCTTCAACCCAACTAACCTAAGGTCATCACGCACATCCATGCCCGAGGCATGATGCGAACCTGCGACCTTAGCAGTCGCACGGTCTGGACTGAAGCTCCTAGAACCGCTCGTCCACCGCGGCCGGCGATGTAGCAGTGTCATCAGTGTATTGCATTACTGATACCTTTCCAACTTGAATTTCAATTCCACTCCTGAAACTTTCCTTTAATTCTATTATTGCTTCTTCGATGTATAGATTGAACAGAAGAGGTGAAAAACTACTTCCCTGCCTTACACGATATTGAAGCCGATCCCTTCGTTCATGTTAGTCCAGTTTTGTTATTCCCTCTTGGCTCTTGTATATACTGGAAATTACCCGTCTCTCCTTATAGCTTTTTCCTACTTTTCTCAGAATTTCGAACGTCTTGCACCGTTTTACATTGTCTAACGATGTTTCCAGGTCGACAGAACCTACGAACGTGTCTTGAATTTGCTTTAGTCATGCTTCCATTATCAACCGCAATGTGAGAATGGTCTCTAAGGTGCCTTAACCTTTACTAAAGCCAAACTAATACTCATCTACCACATCCTGTACGTTACTCTTTCAGGAAAATTGATGCATGATCTGTTAAGCTGATTGTGTGATAATTCTCGCACTTGTCGTCTCTTGCAGTCTTCGGAACTGTGTAGATGATATATTTTAGAGAGTGAGATGGTGTGTCGCTTGGCTCGTACATTCTACACATAAACGTAAATAGTAGTCTTGTTGCCACTTTCCGAAATGATTTTAGAGTTTCTGATGAAACATTATCTACCTGCCTTATTTGAGATTAAGTCTTCCGAAGCTCTCTTAAATTCTGAATCTTATACTGGATCCCTATCTCTTCTAAATTGAGCCCTGTTGCTTCTTCTGTAACATCAGACAAATCTTCCCCCTCAAAGAGCCCTTTAATGTACCCTTTCCACCTATCCGCTCTCTTCTGTGCATTTAAGAACGGAATTCCCTAATGTTATCACCCATGCTTTTAATTTCACTGAAGGTCCTTTTGACTTTCCTATGTGTTGAGTCAGTCCTTCAGGCAAGAATTTCTTTTTCGACTTATTCACATTTTTTAAGCAGCCATTTTATCTTAGCTTCCTTGCAGTTCCTGTTTATTTCATTCCGCAGCTACTTGAGTTTCTGTATTCCTGAATTTCCTGAACATTTTTGCACCTCCTTCTTTCATCGATCAACTGAAGTATTTCTTCTGTTACCCATGGTTTAATTGTAGTTACCTTCTTTGTACCTAAATTTTTCTTTGCAAGTTCCGTGATTGCCTTTTTTACGTATGTCCATTTCTCCTCAATTGTCCTGCCTAATGAGCTACTCCTTATTGATTCTCCCTGACTAATCTCTTAAACTTAAGCCTGCTCTTTATCACCACTACATTGTGATCTGAGTCTATATCTGGTCCTAGGTACGCCTTACAATCCAGTATCTGATTTCGGTATCTCTGTCCGACCATGGTGTAGTCTAAATGAAATCTTCCCGTATCTACCGGCCTTTTCCAAGTTTATCTCCTCCTTTTGTGATTCTTGAACAGAGTATGGTAGGGTTTCTGCACTTAACTTAGGATCCACTTAGCAACTAATAAATACAAGACACCCTCCGTTGGCAAATTTACTTTTATTGTAATTTTAATTAACGTGGAAGCCATAAAAACACCAAAAATGGAGGCAAAATATAAGCATCTAAAAGCTACTAAAAAAAGGAATGAAATCACTTAAATTTGTTTCCACAAGAGGAGAATACAACGCCCATATTCGGACCTTACTAACAGTTACATATTACTGACATTAAATATAACAAATAATCATACATGTGACAAGAACAAATGAATAACACTATCAATCATTACAGATGAGATACGACTATATCCACGAAGGTTCGCGCCCTGGCAAGGGAGATACTTAACTTCAACATATAAGGTGCTTACAATAAGCCCTAATTCCACACGACAAACGTAGGAACGATATGAGAGAGACAAATGTACTGAAGGAGGATAGCCGGATGTGTCGTAGTATAAAGGGCCACTATCAACACCCTTGAATACGTCAGCTTCAAAATTGTTAAGGCTTTCGTGGCCACTTGTTGTCAAACAGCCTATTGGCTTCTGTTTCGGGTTCCAATGATTTTTCTGACGTTTCGCCAGCACGAGTGGCTGGCATTGTCAAAGCTTCACCCTTCATTGGCAATGGAGCCAATAGGCACATCAGTTTCAGCTACCTGCAACATAAACAGAGACATTTGTAGCTTCTTAAAAACCATTAACATGAAAAAGTACTACGTGTAACGCACTAATAAAATATAAACGACTACTTCACAGAACTAGTTCCTCTTTAGACAAAGCAAACAGAAGAATATTAATAACACGTAAAATACTTCTAATGTATTGCAACTAAGGTACCACGTAATAGAATATCGCCTTGAGCTCATAGAATACTCAGTCCGACTTGCCTGTTTATAGGTCTTACAACTCAACAGTGTCAGCTTAAGCAAACCCGCGAATACAAACTCGAAATATGACAGGAATAATGATTGAAGTCACTGACAATGCTAGGCTGCCACGCAGAGGAGACAATAATAATTTACAGCGGAACACAACCGACCTTACATCTCCAATTTAGTATAATCATAATAAACAATTTTATGTATAATAATTACTTACTGTACCACGACAACATCCGAATAACACTTATTACCCAAGGTAGGTACTGGTATCGAAAGGCACCTTTAGTCACAGGGAGTTCGGGTGTATTCACTTATTGGAAGGGTTTCAACTCTACATTCCTTTTCACATAGCTCTCTGTTTACACACTTCTATAACTTCTGCAACTAAAGAAGGGCATATAAATGCACATATAACTGACACAGATTTAAGTAGAATAAAACAGCTCCTTAGTACGGCGCAAATGGCTTCATTTGCTTTACACGTGGAATATCTTCACCATTCCGTAATTTCGAAATATATTCAACAACGAGTGAGAGCAAGACGTCGCCGTGGTATCATCGATTTACTTCACAAAATATTCTGCACAGACATAAGGCAGACGAAGCGTTTTCACATGCAACAGCGACGAGCATCACACATTTCCTCCGTCTCGCCATAGATACATCTCAACTTCAATGGCCAGTAACATGAACCTATACATGCCCTCGCAGCAGAAAAGCCAAAAAACACAACAGTGCCCCACCGCGATACCAAGTCCGAGGTCCCATCAAGTCAAAGCCTGGATCGCTCGCTAACTCTGCCCATAGTGTACAGGCGTCGTACCACAGGATTCACGGTAAACGTCAATAAGCCACCTCCGACCATGCGAATATCCACTCCGCAGTCTCTTTTTCTCTTCCTGTTAACCACCCGACCACCGGCCTGAATCGCGGAAGGCAAAGACGGTGACCCCTATAATCGATGGCAGCGATTGCATTCTAAGTGCGAGAACACTGGCGCCAGACGCGCCTCGGCTCAGAGTATTCACAATTACTAGCTGAAATTTGTTACAGAACTCAAATAGTCTTTTTCCTCTCTCATTCCTGGTTCCAAGACCATATCCACCTGTAATTATTTCTTCGGCTTCTTCCCTTACAACTGCATTCCGTACCATTAGATTTCCATCTCGTTTTGCGTAATGTGTCACCTTTTCAGTATCCTATTATACTTTCTCTGTCTCTTCATTTTCAGCTTGCGACGTCGGCATATACACCTCAACAATCGTTGTCGGTGTTGGTTTGTTGTCGATTCTGATAAGAACTATCTGTCACTAAACTGCACACAGTAACACATTCTCTACGCTACCTTCCTATTCATAACGAATTCTACTGCACTTATACTATCTTCTGCTGCTGTTGATACTACCCTATATTCACCTGACCAGAAATCCTTCTCTCCTTTCAGTTTCACCTCACTGACCTCTACTACATCCAGATTGAGGCTTTGCATTTCCCTCTTCAGATTTTCTAGCTTTCCTACCACGTTCAAGTTTCTGATATTCCACGCCCGACTCGTAGAACGTTATCCTTGCGTTGATTATTCAATCTTTTTCTCACCGTCACCTGGCCCTTGGCAGTTCTCTCCCAGAGATCCGAATGGGAACTATTGCGGAATCTTTTGCCGATGGAGAGATTATCATTAGACGTTTTGAATTACAGACCACATCTCCTGTGGATACAAGTTATGTGACTTTAATGCAGTGGTTTCCTTTGCCTTCTGCACACTCACGCCGTTGATCATTGCTGAATCTATCACCTTCAGGAGTAGTTTCCCACCATAAGGAAAAGAGAGTGTCCTGAACCTCTGTAAGCTCCTCCACCCTCTTTGATAAGGCCGTTGGCAGAATGAGGGTAACTTACGCGGGAAATCTTCGTCGCCAATACTGACTATTAATCAGAATTTTAGCGGACGCGTGTTTAGAACCGTGGACCGAGGACGTTTGGATTACCAATCAAAGACGCTACCCCCAGACGACGGGGTAAATCCTGTGGGCACAGGAGTCTTCATATGAAACTGCTCTCACACTACAGATTGACTGAAGTCTCGTCCTACCACCGTACTCATCTCGATGCCCAGCCGCCGACCATCCAAACGTAGATACCCAGACACTCGCTGGCATATTTCAGTGTACATTGTCGACAGAGCCCGATTGTACGCCAGATGTAGTTTATCTCTGTGTGATAAACGATCAGTTACTCGTACGTGCGTCGTATAAAGAGGGTGCACCTTGAGGCTCTCTGGTTTGCAACCAGTAAGACCATGATTATAATCATAATTATTAATGTGAATGTTTTGTCGTTAACGTCTCTGTAGATTGGCTTGTGGGACGCACGTGGCCTCCGTTGGAAGTCAAGATGAAGGGACGTGATGTAGAACACATGAGGACTGCCAGCAATGGCGAAGAAAACTGCTGGCCACGTCAGCAGAAAATCATTGTTAACGCCAGGGAAAAGATTCGTCAGATGTAGCAAATGTGATAGATACCGATTTTAGGGAAGTAACTGTTTAGAAGAGGACATTATAAGGAAATAACCATGATTCGGGAGAAACAATTAATTTACCTCTATAATGCGAGTCTGACACACTTGAATTTAATTTTGACTAAGAACTGAAACCGTCTGTTGAGCTCTTTCAGTAGTAGAGCGAACATAACCATTGGCCAAAACTCTGAGACATAAAGTGTATAATAAAATTAATGGAGAAGTCAAAAACAAAGAATGAATTTTGCCATTGCGTGAAAGAACTGGGAAGAGAGGGAGGGGTAATCGTCATGTAAATTAGTATTTTGCTGTTGGAGAGAACACAGTGCTTAGCATATAAATGAAGCTTACAATATTCAGCAGGAATTCGTATTGATACCTAACTCGTTAATATTTAGGTTTCTCGAAGTTGACGCAGAGAATGCCATGTGAAATATCTACATAAAAAATGCGAGGACTATCGATGTTATAAAGAAGTAAAACAATTTTAAGCGGTTTACTTGATTACCATATTAAATTCAAAATGATACGCACATTGGAAATATGGCATTTTGGTATGGTCCAATATTCCCAAAATATTTTGTGCTCATTACAGTGTAGAAATATATCAAAAGTGATCTTGCCATCGCTAAGCATATCTAGTTAACGCAACATGTATTTGCAACGAACTGGTATCTCCAATTCTACTTCTGCTTCGAACTAATTCTAGTGATATATTGAAAACAAAATAGTACGTGAGAACAAGAAATATAGTAAGCAAATGTTTCCAGGGATAATTTAAAAAAATATACACTAAAACAACTTGTTCCGTTTTAAAATACGTGGCTCTTTTTCAAACGTAGAATCGAAAGTTCCATGTCTCTCTACTCATCGAAAAGATGAAGCAAAGAGGGAAATGTCAGAGTTCTAGTGTAAGGCAGATCACCCCACAAGTTTACTCCCCTGTAAATTATAATGGTTCTGCTAGTTCGAGCGCAAGAGTCAGCAACTGGTCTTTTGCTGTGTAAGGAATTTCGGAGCTCGATCGAGAGTTTCTGCGGAAAGAGTAATTTGTGTGCTCTTCGCCAACAAAGACGACGCGAAGTTTGCGTGGAGAGCAACCACAGTTCTCTTCCTTGCAATTTCCCGCCCCCCTTTTCAGCCAGCACAATAACCCAGCCACCGACAATGGGACTAATAAAATTTGAAAGCTATCAGACACGGCGCTACACAATGGCGAAAGAAGATTTCTATAGCGAAGGAGCAGTGAAGTTCGCATTCTGGCCCGTGTTGGAAATTGTGACATAAATGTTAGATAAGAGCTTCGTCGTAATGGCTTGCACTGCCGCTGCACGGCTGCGGGGCAGACCGGAGGGTTCTGATCGTCCCTCCTGCTACTGTATTTATGTGTAATTCTTTTCAGCGAGAATAGCTGGCTGGAGTTTTACGATTTATTGTATTTACGGCAACAGCGTTTATTTTTCAGCAGTATTCGCACTTGTTTTAACAACGAACGATCGTGCCGCGTACAGCGTGACCCAAAAGTCCGTTAACATTTGAAAATTGAGTGCTTCACGGGATAACGTCGGTAGAGAGGTAACAAGTGATAAACATGATTGAAATGACATGAGACTTTACTGAAACAAAATGTACGTAAACTGAGCAAGAGATAGCGCTTCATACGCTACAAAACAGTAGCTAGTATAATAACTGATTTTTAGGAAAGACGAAGTACTTCACCTCACAGATGTTAAAGTAACCTGTGGCGTGCCACAGGGTAGTGCTATGAGACCATTGCATTTCACAATATATAGAAATGACCTAGTAGATAGTGTCGGAAGTTCCATGCGACTTTTCGCGGTTGATGCTGTAGTATACAGAGAGGTTGCAGCATTAGAAAATTGTAGCGAATTGCAGGATGACGTGCAGCGGATAGGATCTTGGTGTAGCGAGTGGCAACTGACCCTTAACATAGCCAAATGTAATGTATTGCGGATACTTAGAAAGATTATTGTATGATTATATGATAGCGGAACAAAAATTGGTGCAGCTACTTCCTTACAATATCAGGGAGTATGCGTGCGGAACGATTTCCAGTGGAATGATCACATAAAATTAATTGTTGGTAAGGCGGGTACCAGGTTGAGATTCATTGGGAGAGTCCTTAGAAAATGTAGTCCATCAACAAAGGACGTGGCTTACAAAACACTCGTTCGACCTATACTTGAGTATTGCTCATCAGTGTGGGATCCGTACCAGGGCGGGTTCATAGAGGACATAGAGAAGATCCAAAGAAGAGCGGCGCGTTGCATCACAGGGTTATTTGGTAAGCGTGATAGCGTTACGAAGATGTTTAGCAAACTCAAGTGGCTGAGTCTGCAAGAGAGGCGCTCTGCATCGCGGTGTAGCTTGTTGTTCAGGTTTCGAGAGGGTGCGTTTCTGGATGAGGTATCGAATATTTTGCTTCCCCCTACTTATACCACCCGAGATCACGAATGTAAAATTAGAGAGGTTCGAGCGCACACGGGGGCTTTCCGGCCGTCGTTCTTCTCTCGAACCATACGCGATTGGAACAGGAAAGGGAGGTCATGACAGTGTCACGTAAAGTGCCCTCTGCCACACACCGTTGGGTGGCTTGTGGAGTTTAAACGTAGATGTAGAGTTTCAGGTAACCTACAACCAATAATCACACTGATTGATGACAGGGAACCTGGAACGCTAAGCACAACGGAAGTGGCAGCTCAGTTCAAAAATGGTTCAAATGGCTCCGAGCACTAAACTTCTGAGGTCATCAGTCCCCTAGAACTTAGAACTACTTAACCCTAACTAACCTAAGCACACCACACACAACCATGCCCGAGGCACGATTCGAACCTACGACCGTAGCGGTCGCGCGGTTCCAGACTGTAGCGCCTATTTCCGCTTGGCCACACGGCCGGCGGCAGCTTAGTACATGATCCTCAAAGAAGGTATCGTTTATACGTGTATCATTGTGGCATCGGGCGCCATCCTCCAGAAAAGTCGTATCGACCAGTAGGTCTTTATCGGCCAAGATA